>NW_026991709.1:179783894-189783894 GCF_029215605.1 Mirounga angustirostris | reverse complement strand
GATTTTAGTGGTTAAGCTCACATCAAAACAAGCACAACAGAACCTCTACCTCTCCTTACAGCCCTCAGTAGTCACAAAAAGGGGAAATATCCTAGAAATCTTTTCTCATCATTCAAGTTGCCCTTTGAGGAGAGTAACTTTGGGGGAGCAGCAGGTAACAATGAGCTTACTCTGTTAGGCACTGGGCATGTGCAACCCCTGCACTCATTCAATTCTCACCATGCCAATACGAGGAAGGCCTTTTATGATTCCCATTTTATAGGCCATCGTGCCAGTAAATGGCAGAGCTGGGATTTGAGCTCAGGTTGGCTGAAGCAGAGTCTAGATTCTTTTGGGCATCGCAAAAAGCTGTTTCCATTAATAGCTACTCTTTTTCCTTAAAAAGAAACCACACACACACACACACACACACAACATGATTTTATGTTATTGTCAATCAAAAGCCCTCATCAAAATAAAATTCACTTAAGAATTCATTATAAGCAACTCCTAGCTCCCTTCCTAAGACTGCCTACAGCCGAGTTTTTGAATAAATCTCATGAGGGCTACTCCTAACAGAAACCCTCCAAAATTGATTACTTGTAGCCTGGTTTCCACAGAAGTTGTAAAGTATTGTTTTAATTGAATTTGGTTCTAAGTTAGAAACTTTGAAAAATTTGTCTGTCAAAGGCCAATGGATTTCTCAGTAGGCTTGATTTATTTGGCAAGAGATGCCTACAAAAGCCAATTTGCTATGAGAAATATGGTTACATTTAATTACACTTTTAAATGACTAATTTATTATATCTAAACACCTTTTAAACAGTACATATTACTCTGAACTGTACAGATGCTGAGGAAAGCTGAGGAATCAGAGCTTGTAGTAAACACAATAGATTTCGCTAAAGACTCTTCACTTTACTCCACATGGGCTTTCTGGTTTCAGACTACAGCGTGTGTGAAGTCGTTAGGTAAAGATGCTAAATTGAATGTGACCTACTTAAATCTCTGTTTTAAACCATTGGTCATCAAGCCCTGTCCAGAGAGAGATTTTTCCTTTGTCTGTATATTTAATATCCATTTATCAAATCTTGAATGTAAAATATTATCTGCATCGTCCAGGGTTTATTTAAGCAAAGCAAAGCTGATGTTTATTTTGGAATTTTGATGAAAACTACCTTATTGTAGAGTAAAAAAGGATTCTTTTTAATGTTTCTGACTGATTCATTCAGTCGATGACTAATAACCAGAGACTGAGTGTGACCTCATGCCAGGCACTGTGCTCAGCATGGTACTGCCTTCAAGGAGCTCACAACCAGGCCTCGGGCACATCACTAACAATGGTTCCCTGATGTGGTAAATGCTAACATTGAGACTGAAGATAATGGGAACCCACAGAAGGAAGAAATAATTCTGTGCATTGTGGTGGAGTGTAGGAGAGGGTTGCACAAAGCAGTGACGTTTGGGTGGGCCTTGGAAAACAAGGGAGTGTTCTGGGTAGAGAAGAGGGATGGAGGGTCTCCCCAGGCAGAGGGAAGAGCATGATGAGCAACGACATGACTGACATGATCTGGACACAGGGCGTGGCAGTGATGGGCATGCTGCATGGTGCAACTAGAGCATGGGGGCCTTCTGGGTGTATGCTGGCTAGGGGTGGATGGTGAGACAAGCAAAGAGTCATTCCAAGTTCTGTTCAAGGTGATGGAGAAACAAGGATGCTAAGAGGAGATTATCCTGTTCAAGGAGAGACTCCACTCTCACCTCCATAGATTTATTCTGTCCCTTTTCAGAACTTGGAATTCCTTTCCCCCTCTTTCCACATGAGCTTGCATGCATTCTTGAACTCTGACTTAATTGTAGCCTTCTCTGTGAAAGTATCCTTGAAACCAAGAGTAGAATCAACTGCTTTCTCTGACGTGGGCCTCTCTTCTAAGAGGTATTATGAAACTCTTCATTCTGTCATCACTCAGTGCCCTGACTTACAGTGAGATGTTGACTCTCCGCCTCTCTCCAATATGGTGAACCTCTCAAGGCCAGGTCAAGCTTTATTTTTATCCCCAGCATAGTTCACAGCCTATTGTACCACTTAAAAACAAAAGCAAAAAAACAAGTATGTGGAATGAATTAATGTGAGACAGATAAGCTAGGTTGAGAGTTTAACAGCACCCCAGCTGGTCTTAAGGGTTGCTTCAAGTTACCACACTCCTTACTTGCTGACCGAAGGCCCTTGATTTGTAACCGAACTAACTTAACTTTCTTTGAGATTTGCAGACCACCAGCCTTGAGGAGTGAAGGACCAGAACTTTCCCAGGCCACAGAGGCCAGCAAGTCTGTTGGAAGCCACCTCGGCTTTCAGATGAGTCCAGTAATTTTGTAGCAAGGTGCTGTTCTTTTTCAGGTCACACAAATGATTTTACTCACCTCCCTTTGTGTATCTGCAGACCTTGCCCTCCTTTGCAGGAAGAACACAGTCCTGCACATCGGGAAACAAGAGCTGGACCCCCTTGCACAAGCCCCAAGCACTGAGTTAACGTCTATCTTTGGCATCATCTAGTCTGCATGGAACCAAGATATGTTGCAGGCCACTGTACTCCCCTTGTTTATTAACTGCCTTAAACCCCTTTAAAAACCCCTGGGCCAGGCAGAACCCTCTGAGTTGGCCTGTGGACAAGAGTCTACCTTCTCCCCAGGTGGCTGGCCTCCTGAATAAAGCTCAAACTCCTTTCCAATCCAAACTCATCTGTTGAGTAACGATCTTTCAGGTGACAGGCAGCAGAATTTGGGTTCAGGAACAATAATGTCATTGAGATATTCCTGGCTCTAGTGGCAGAAAGGAAGGTCTGTCTCTCACAATGAGGCCTGGAGAAGGGCTACAGCAGGCTTTGGAGCTATGTCTGGAGAGATCATCAGGTACAAGGTACAAGGATGTGTGCAGAGTGCATTCAGGAAGTTATAACTTGGACCGAAGCATGGAGTAAAAGGTGAGGAACAGTGAGAGATGAGCTGGGGGAGGGGAGCAGGTCTCACACCATGGGGGGCCCTGTATGCCAAACCAAAGAGCCAGTGGGAACTAGGAAAGGCTTTATGCAGGGAAGAGGTAAGATTAGATCCGGGCTTTAGGAAGATCACTAGTGTGAAAAATAATGACAATAATAATGACAAATAACCTTAATTTACTAAATTAATTACTTATTATGTCTCAGATATAGTGCCAAGTGTTTTAAAAGGTCACGGCTTAGATTTGAACCTTGGCCATTTGACCTCAGAGCAGATGTTCCTCACCATCAGGTGCTTGGATGGGAGGTACAGAGGTACCAGGAGCCTACTGAGGGAACGTGGATGAAAAGTAAAGTGCCAAGGTTATGGTGTTAGGTAGGGAGGGGTAAAATCCTGAGGATTCTTAGGATTTGGAAATGAAGCAGTGGGAGAAGTAGAGATGTACTCCAAATTTCTGGTGGAATGTCACTGTGGATGGCAGCGGCGCCACTGAAATACATGAAAAGCAGGGTACCATTGTGTTAAATAAAGTAATGAGTTCGTTCATTTCTTCTTTTTCACTCTCCCTGTACAACTTCTAAAGAGAAAGGCATGAGCTCTCAGAAAGACCACAATAGTTCTTGTAAATTGCTCTATTTAAACTCTATATGAGCAACAAGATGCAGAGTTCATTAAGAAATGCAATTTTCCATTTGGTGATAGTTCCAATATTGAAATAGACTGAATTTGATGCAGTAATAAACATATCTTATGAATACCAAAAGTGGGCTTTTCAATTATTTTCTCTGTCTAAAAAATAGACTGTTTTCAATTTCTCATTTGGTCAAACGGAGGGGTTATTAAGTTCATTACCATTGGTGTTATTTTTGGCTGTATACTTTTAGAGCGGAGTAGTTGTTGTGCATGAGGACTCTAGTCCTTGCCAGCACAGGACAGTGATGAGAACCCGGTATCCAGGGCAACCAAGAGCTCAGCCTTTTCAGTCCATAAATAATCATTCCTCGGTTTGTCCTTTGTAATGTTGGTCTCCAAGCTACTTCACGACAGAATGAGTTCGTTCAGGAGGCCACTGTTCTCTTTCTTACTTTCCATTTAACTGACTGCTGAGGAATATTTTATAAGAAAGGCAATATTTCAATTCCATTGTAAATTGCATTGGCAAAAATCTGCAACTTACTCTTAATGTTCTTAGATCTGCTACAAGGATACTCTGAGTAACCAGCACACAGGTGTGTTCTTGTTGGATGGGTAGATACTCTTTGGCACCAAAGCTGCTGGAGGCCTTATGCATGTTTGATCATTTAGTTTAATGAAAACATAACTGAGGCAAGGGAAGCCTGGAGGGTGGGCAAAGTAGGGATAAAAAACACTCATGAAAACATCCTTCTTTCCCTACATTGCCTTAGAGTCAATCTGAATTCCTCCTCCATGAAGACGTGTATGTATTTTCCAGAGCAGAAATGTCACCATCTGCTGGATATCCATGGTACCCATTTGGCAAATTAAGTCACACAGAAGTCACCCCATCATGGTGGTTAGGAGCTCAAACTCAGAGGAGTCATGCCAAGCTAAGTCTGAATCACTACACTCAAGAGTCAATTTTCTCATCTGGAATTGGGAACTCAACAGTGCTTACCACATAAGATAGCAGTAAGGACTGAGTTAGGTAACACATAGAAAGCCTAGTGCCAGAGCCTCCGAGATTGCTAACATCTACAAAGATGCTGGAGACTTTGAAAAAAAAATTTCTCGGAAAGAACATTGTAAAATTAATAAATATTTAATTAGATTCTTAAAACATACATTATTGTCAACTACACTTGAACTCAGGCTTTACCTAATTTTATATAAATATAAATAAATTTTATATTTCCCTTCAAAAATTATACAGTAAAAAAGTAATATTTACTGTTGGATGAAAGTGTATTTTAATATGTTTGATTTGATGTTGAATGTGGCCTTATAGGTAAATATAAGTAAATTATAAGTAAATTTCCTTGGGTTCATGGAGGTCTTAAAATGTCTCTAGGTGTTTAAAGAAATAGCAGCTTTAAATACCACTATTAAAATACTGATTTTACTATTCTACCTTATGATTTTTTAAGCTGTATAGGACTGTTCTATCAGTGTTTCCACTTTGTCTTTCCAATTCAGCCATAAGATCCCCAAGGCCAGAAGTGGGGAAAATAGACTGAGTCAAAACACCGGGCTCTGCTCTGGGCTCCACCACTGACCAGGTGTGGAAGCTTGGGCCTAGGAGAGTTTAGTTTCTTCACCTGAAAGACAGGAAGACTTTGACCTGATCCAACTCCTCGGCTGGTCCATTGTGAGGATGATGGGCCATATTTAAAAGTGCTTTAACTGTATAAACATATGGGAAAAGATAAGCTGTTGAATCGTCTGCAGTGCCTATCATGGCCCTCAGATACTGGGAGCAGCAAACATCTTTTTTGTTCATTCATTTAACAAATACTGAGCCCTCTCTATGTGCCAGGCCTGTGCTAGGAGCTGCGGATACAGTGAAAGACCCAGAAGTGACAGTAAAATGATTCCTTTTTGCTTTCAATGTATGTTCGTATATATCACCACATAATGAACATCCATTATCTGAAGGTAAGTAAGACAGCTTAAGAAAAGACAATGCCCTTAGACCTAAAACACTAATTCAGAATGGGCTCTGAATATTTCTTTCTTTTATTTTATTTGTAAGTAATCTCTACACGCAATGCGGGGCTTGAACTCAACCCCAAGATCAAGAGTTGCCTGCTCTACTGACTGAGCCAGCCAGGTGCTCCTGAATGGGCTCCGAATATTTCTCATGGGCAGCGTTCTCATGTTGGCCCTAGGTTTCCCAGGCAAGGCTGGGCTTTGTTGGAAAGAAGTTTGCTCCTCGTTAAGGCAGTACACAAAGACCCAGAGCCCTGGACTCACTGGTGGCAGGCAGGAGTTCCAGGTGGTCGTGTCGTCGCTGCTGGTGCTAATGCTGACGTTACAGTTGTCAACCTGGGATGCGCTCAGGCCATGGGGAGCCCCTGGGTCCTCCAGTTCTTCATTCTGTTGCCGCCGCAGGCTTGCCAGCATTTGCAACTCAGATTCACTCATCTGGCTGGGCTGATAGTTTCTCCAATCATATTCCTGAACAAGAGAGAAGAAAGGGACGGAGCAAAGGGTCACTGCCCGTTCTTAATTTATAGATCACCAACACATGCTACTGTACAGCCTTAACCCCTTTGGTGGCTCTCCACTGACCAAGGCCCAGATCCTTAATGTGCCCTTATACAACGCCTGCCCCCCTGCCCTGCCTCACCTTGTCTTTTTGCTCCTGGCACATCAGCCACGCCCATTAAAGTCCTCGAGAGCATCAAGCTCGTGTCTGCCTTAGCGCTAGCCTGGGAGGCCCATGTGCTGGCTAACTCCTAGGCGCCCTTTAGGTCCCACATTGTGTCATCTCCCAGGGAAGCCTTTTCTGACAAGCACAAACTGGGGCGGCCCCTCCACTAAATGTTCTCCTGGAATCAGAAGGTGTTCATTTCTAGCATTCATCAAAATTGCAATTACCTAATGGTTTTGGCATTTGCGGGTGGTCTACAAGCTCTACAAAGGCAAACACTGCCCTACATTCACTGTATTTCCCATGTCTGGTGCTTGACCAGTATTTGACTAAACAAAAATCCAAAAAGTTTTTTTAAAAAGAAAAATCACTTTCCATATAAAAGTCCAGTTTCAAGAATACTGATGAATTTCATCGCTGTGAAGATTATGACCAAATACATTCAACTTACAGTAGGTTGAGAATGACTAATGCTGATAAAAGCCATCAAATAAAATTTAATCTTAAAATGGGAACATGTAAGTTCTGAAAGCCAGAAAGACCTCACAGCTATAATAAACACTTACACTAATATGGACTTTGCTATACATGTAATCTGTCAGGCATTTTTCCCCCCATGAATACTACTACAAATCCTTAGAGGCTAATGTAAATATTCTTTCAATGTACAGGAAAGAAATTGTTATATGGAATTTTCAAAACCTTTCCTTTCTCTGTGATCTAAACCAAGTTTGATAGCAAAGGTTAATTTCAACATCGCTGAAATGTTAGCATCACATTTGAGTACTGATTTATATCCAGGACTGCCATATAACTTAAAAACAATCTTGAAATTTTCTTATCCATCTGCAAACATTGGTTGTGCTCAAAAAGGTTTATTTCATGGGGTGCCTGGGTGGCTCAGTTGGTTAAGCCCTGCATCGGGCTCCACGCTGGGCATGGAACCTGTTTGGGATTCTCTCTCTCCCTCCCCGCCCTCCACCTCCCTCTCTAAAAAGATAAAAGGTTTGTTTCATGACACATTAGAATTTTTTAGATATTCAAATCTCTACACTTACTTTCTCGGAGGACCCTTTGAGACAGCTACTGCCTTCTCTTCTTTTCTGCCTCACAGGGATATAAAAAGTTAAGAAAATATAATTAAAAAAAAGTCTTGGTGTTCCTATGAACTTTTAAATAAAGCACTATCATTACCATAATTTTGGGATTATCAAAGCTTGTGATCTAATAATGTAATGTAGAGAGTTTCTGGAAAGTTGCTGGTAGAAACTCATTTAAATTTTTACAACTCATGGCTCCAGCCGCCTGGCACCCTGAGAGACTATGCAATCCCTAATAGGAGATTTCATGAATATTTAATATGTTTTGAGAGTTCCTGGGACAAAACAGATAGCATAAGAACAAAATTTATATTTCAATGAAAGACACTAAAAAAAAAAGAAAACTAGCAATAATTTGAATTCAGAAGAAATACTTGGGGGAGCAATAAATACAAGAAAAGATACTTGACATCACTGTCATTAGAGAAATATAAATCATCACCGCAGTGAAGTCCCACTCACGACCACTAGGACTGTTATTATACAAAAGTTTGATAGCAACAAACGTTGGTGAGGATGTAAAGAAATTGGAATCCTCACACACTGCCGGTGAAAATGTAAAATGGTGCCATCACTTTGGGAAACAGTTTGGTGGTTCCTCAAAATGTTAAACATCTGCCATGTGGCCCAGCAACTTGCTCCTAGGTATATATCCAAGAGAATTGAAAACATATGTTCATACAAAAACTTGAACACCAATGTTCACAGCAGCACCATTCATAACAGTCAGAAGGTGGAAACAACCAAATGTCCATCAACTGATGGACAGATTCTTGTTTATCCACACAATGGAACGTAATTTGCCCATGAAGAGTCACAAAGTACTGATACACGCGCTACAACATGGATGAACCTTGAAAATATTATGCTAAGTGAAAGAAGTCAGAGACAAAAGGTCACAGACTGTATGATCCCACTTATATGAAATGTCCAGGATGCACAAATCCATAGAGACAGAAAGCAGACTGGTGGTTGCCCAGGACAGAGAGAGCAGGAATGGGTGTGTAGTTTCTTTGGGAGGTGATGCATACGTTCTGAAATTAAGTTGCTGCAGAATTTCGTGGATATACTGAAAACTGAACTGTACTCTTTAAAAAGCTGATTTCTATGGTATATGAGTTATAGCTCCATAAAAACAAGGTAGTCATCAGATGTGAAAACAAGACTAGCAGCCTGACTTCAGGCCCAGCGGTAAACAGTGACTTGCTGGCCTTCGCTTCAGTTTTTCTGCCAAGAAATGGAATGAAGTGTTCCATTGTGTCACCTGGGCATGTCATTTGGCTTGTTGTGGCCAACACACCTTTACAGTGAGAAAGGAAATTTTATTTTCATTTTCACAATTTTTCTTGAGAAAGCTTTAAGATGTGCTAAGTATGATTAATTCATCCATTCATTTTATGTATTTAATCTACAAACCTGTACTGTGCCTCAGGTCCAACCCTAGGTGTTAGGACAGAAAACAAGAGAGAATGGGAAGCAGTTAAGCCAGACAGATCTGGGTCTGGGCCCTTGTCCCACTGGTTACCAGCTGGATGTGACTGCGCAAATTAACCTCTCCGTGCCTCAGTTTCTTCATCTGTAAAATGGAACTATAGTATATACCTCACTTGATTTTCAATGGGCTAAATGAAATAATGCATGTAAAATACTTAGCATAGTACCTGACAAACAGCTATATGAAGGGTCTCCAAACTTATGATGTGCACCTTTATGAAAAAATGTTTGTGTATGTACCTTCTAATATATGTTTGTTTATAAATGAAACACATGGGTGCCTGGGTGGCTCAGCTGGTTAAGTGTCTGCCTTCGGCTCAGGACATGATCCCAGTGTCCTGGGATTGAGCCCCATGTCAGGCTCCCTGCTCAGCGGGGAGCCTGCTTCTCCCTTTCCCACTATTGTTCCCCCTGCCTGTGCTTTCTCGTTCTCTGTCAAATAAATAAATAAAATCTTTAAAAATAAATAAAAATAAACAAAACACATGTATAGCTATATTAAACTAGTATGCATAGTATACAGAAAAATGGAAATTAAAATGGTTGAGCTTAAAAAAATGGGAATAGTTTCAATATTTTCTTCAAGCCCAGTGGATGGTTTCTGGTGCACACCTCCTTGGGTGAGTACATCCTTCTTAGGAGGACCGCTGAGTTGGCCATCAATACATGTGCTCCCTGTTATTATTGTTCTTTCTTCTCATTTTCTCTGTTCTCCCCTCCCCCAGTCTCTCATCTATTCTGTACTATGTCAGGAGCTGGGAGTATAAAGAAAATAAGACACCCCGCCCTGTCCTCATGGAGCTCACAGTCAAGAAAGGGAGACATAACAGGCATTATAAGTCAGTGTTATATGTACCCAGATCAACACTACAACACAGATATGTCTAAGATGCTTGAGGAATGCAGCTTGGCAGTGACTAACTGCCCCGCAGATTTGGAAGACGCCTCGCAGGAGTCCAAGGTGGCATTGATGGTAATTAAACTTGTTAACAAAGGGAATGAGTGGTCTTCAGAGGGAGTGAAGTCTCTCCACCACTGGAAATACTGAAGCAGAGGCTGGGGAAATGGCGCCTGCCGGGAATACTGCAGTCATCTGCAGTGTTGAAAATGCACCGATCAGTTCATTCATTAGTAAGTACCTACAAATACTTACTGAGACCCTATTATGGGCCAGGAACTGTTGATGATCAATCTGCTCAGAACTCTGAATTTCCATGAATTTATTTCCTACAACAGTAAAATGTATTCTGACAACACGTTGGAAGAGCAGGCGAAAATGAGCAGAGAGAAAGAAGTGACTTTTTCCAGGGTCATGGATGGAGCAACTGGTGGCAGAGACAGGTAATTAACTTAGTCCCCCGATACAGTCTTGATTTGTAATCTCTTAAGCCATTTCAAAATCACCGGAAAGGCTAAATCATTTAAATTATATATTTTTCAAAAGAGGGCTTGCAAGAAAGTCTTCACATTAAAGGGGACTCCAGCACAAGATGGCATCTAACTAAATTATACAACTTGTGAGAGACAAGTGTCCTATCTAATTCTGTCTCCAAAAGGTTCAAAATGTTATGTATAACCCAATTTTGTCTCAAAATATCCTTGTAGGAAAGAAGGGAGACATTATCAGTCGGATTTGTTTTAGGAAGGAGGTAATGGGCTCTAGGCTATACAATTCAGCTGTGCTCAGATTCCCAAGCAAGTTCTTCCCTCATGAAACCAGTCGAACCACTCATCTTCTTTTGATCTTCAGACATTTTTAGAAGCCTAACACAGTGAAGTCAGAGAGACAAGTGAGATGTGGCCCCTGCTTTCACAGGCCTTACAATCTAGTAGGACAATCAAGAGCTAGAAAGAAATGAGCAGGGGTGCCTGGGTGACTCAGTCGTTAAGCGTCTGCCTTCGGCTCAGGTCATGATCCCAGGGTCCTGGGATCGAGTCCTGCCTGGGATAGAGTCCTGCATGGGGCTCCCTGTTCCGCGGGAAGCCTGCTTCTCCCTCTCCCATTCCCCTTGCTTGTGTTCCCTCTCTCACTGTGTCTCTGTCAAATAACTAAATAAAATCTTAAAAAAAAAAAAAAAAGAAATGAGCATAAAATAAGGCAGCATAAGGGGTACCTGGGTGGCTCAGTTGGTTATGTGTCTGACTCTTGATCTCAGGGTTGTGAGTTCAAGCCTTGTGTTGAGCTCCACACTGGGCATGAAGCCTACTTAAAAAAAAAATGTAGCATATAACTGGGTATAGTACTAGTTCATCACACAGAGTCTTGATGATGATTAAAAGGAAAATGGGTAATTCCAGCAAGATGATAAAACACAACAAACAAAAGTAACCTTACAACTTGATGCTCTTTGCCTAATTTCTCTTCTCAAGATATTAAGGCAGAATAGCTTAATCCATCAAACATGTGCCTATAGAATGTTGTGAGCCTCAGATAAGAACTGGTTTTACTGAACTGTTGTTCTAAGTTCTAAGGCTAAGTTCACAATGGTGGTGTAGAGCCAAAATGAGACACGGCCATGGGTTAATAAGATCAGGTGAAGAAACTCATTCCATTCTATATGGATAGGAGAGTAATAAAATTGGGAGAAAACTGGGCTGTTATTCTCATTCTAGAACCTGTAAAATCTCTGAGACTCTCTTTCTGAATCAGCTCTGCATTGTGACAGGGCCTGACACCAGAGCATAGGGGACACCATGTAAAAAAAACTCTAAATAAAGGTCTACCGAACAATCCCTGACTCTTTGTGTTCTTTTAAGTTACACCAAGACACAGAAACTGCTACTACAAAGGGGATGGTGGCTGTTAGAACAGAACAAAATGTAAAAGGCATGTAAGGAAAGGGAGATGGACCAAATAGTCTGGCATTTCAGAAAAGAGAGAGGTCACCTCTTGTAGGATCAGTCAAGCTTCATGGAGGAGATGGGTCTCTATGCTGGACCTCGAAGGATAAGAAGGGTGATATGGCAGCATATTCTAACTATCAGGCAGAACAACATGGGACAAGCTGGAAGTACAGAGCTTACATTCATAGAAAGCATTAAGTAAACTAGAAATACTTATACATACTGTTTCAGAAATGAAATCAGCAACAGAGTTCCAAAATAACAAGGATGGAAATACTTAGGATTTAGAATTTATTTATTTATTTGAGAGAGAGAGAGAACACAGCGGGAGAGTGAGAGAGAGAAGCAGACTCCCTGCTGGCAGAGAGCCCGATGCGGGGCTCGATCCCAGGACCCTGAGATCATGCCCTGAGCCGAAGGCAGATGCTTAACTGATTGAGCCACCCAGGTGCCCCGGGAATACCTAGAAAGCAATCTACACCTTTTAAGCCCAAATGGCTTCCACTTCCCTGGCCAAACCTTATCAAAAGTCTACGATTCTATCAAAAGATATATTCTTATTGGATCATATGATATCTCTATTTTTTATTTTTTGAGGAATCTCCATACTGTTTTCTACCCAAAGAAAACAAAAACATTAATTTGAAAAGACATATGCACTCCTATGGTTATTGCAGTATTATTTACAATAGCAAAAATATGGAAGCAGCCCAAGTGTCCATTGACAGACAAATGGATAAAAATGTGGTGCACACACACACACACACACAGAGGAATATTAGCCATAAAAAAGAATGAAATCTTGCCATCTGCAACAACATGGATGGATCTAGAGGGTATTATGCTAAGTGAGATATGGCAGAGAAAGACAAATACCATATGATTTCACTTATATGTGGAATCTGAAAAAGAAAACAAACAAACAAACAGACTCTTAAGTAGGGAGAATAAACTGGTGGTTGCCAGAAGGGAGATTGATGGGGGGATGGGTGAAATAGGTGAAGGGGATTAAGAGGTATGAACTACCAGTCATAAAATAAGTAAGTCATGGAGATGAAAAGTGCAGCATCGTAAATTTGGTCAATAATAATACTATTGTATGATGACAGATGGTGACTATGTTTACCATGGTGAACATTGAGTAATGTACAAAATTGCCAAATCTCTATTATACACCTGAAACTAATACATTGTATGCCAACCATACTTCAATAATGAATTTTAAAAAAAGAAATAAAAAAGACATATTCTTAGTAACTCCCATCTGCAGAGTGGATAAATAAGTGGTGTGACAGTCACATGGTAGCACACTTTACAGCAGTGAAATAAGTGATATATTGAATCTCATAAAAGAAATGCTAAGTGAGAGAAACCAGGCACAAGAGGGTATATATGGGTAAAACTAGTCTTGGGGGTTTCGGCAGAAGTTGTGAAGGGATAGTGGCAGGAAGGGATACTGACAGGCAGGGAGCACAATGGGGCTCCTGGGGCACTGGCATTGTTCTCTTTCTTGATCTGAATAATGGTCACATGGATTTGTTCAGTTGGTGAAAATTCATCAAAGTGTATGTTTGTGAGATGTGTACTTCTCCATGGCCAAAAGTGGCAAAGAAGTCTAAGACTCAAAAAAGATTTCCTAGGAAGTAACAGTTGTTAATCACTGACACCTTACTCTGGACCGTCTTAGTAGGGGCAAAAAAGGCATTTTGTAAGTGCTGGGGAGTCAGTATCACTGCTAGTTTCAAATTTGTATTATTAAGAATTTTGAAGCTGTAATTAGAAAGTTTTGGAAGTTTTTCTGAACTTCAACATCATAGCAAGAAAAGTAGAAGTCTATTTTCCAAAGCTAATTTTAAACCTCAACTGGCATTTTAATATGAAGATTAATCTCCTCTCTATTGCTATTTGCAGACAGTAAAAGTATTGCTACACTGACATTTTAAATACGAGCTGATGGTAAATTAGCGTTCCAGGGCATCTCTTCACCAACTAGCACCCCTTGAAGACTTGTTTCAAATTCCTGAGCACGTATCCCACAAAAGAGTTGTCCCTGATTCACTGGGGACGCAGGCCCAAGGAAGAGAAGAATGAATAGAAGACAGAAATCTCAGGCATGAGCCTCAAGTGACACACGCTTGAGCAAATAAGTCATTCCCAATGTATGGTAGCTTTCAGCATACCACTTCACCATGCAAACAGGTAAATCGAAATTTAAAAACCAAGCCACAGTACAACTTGAAAAACTTTGCTGCACTGAAGGGATGCTATGTCAACTTAACACAGCAGAAATCAGGAGGCAGGCTGTTAGAAAGACAGAACTGGTCAGAATATAGATCGTGTTTTATGTCAATGGCGTTCATATTGACCAAGGCTTAACCAGACGCAATGCTACCTCTGAGATGTCTGTCACAAACATTTTGGCTTGTAACCTGGAGACACTTCACAACCCCTGACTCAATTCACACTTCATCATCTCTGCATACTAACCCCTTAAGAATGTCTCAGGTAGAGAATTCTAGTTTAAACCCAATAGTGGCAAAAGTCCTTACAAGGGGGTAGCTTTCTACCTCATAGATGTGGTGCTCTCTTTTTTGGAGGGGAGGAGCACTAAAGTATTTTTTTAAAAAAGATCCTAATATCGATGTGCTATATTTGTATAGAACACCCTTTTCATCCATGACTTCTACACAATATACTTCCGTACATTTTGTCTCGGTAGTCAGCCTGCTAATTTTCAGAAAGAATTCTCCGACAACCACAGCTGAACTCTTAATTAACTTTAAAGTGAGTTGATAAACAATTTGTAATTTCCCAGCACCTATCTAGTGGTGGGTACTTTTTGAGTTTAACAATCAACTATAGACTAGAAGGAATCTAGTAACACCAAATGGAACAGGTTTTATATTATATTCAAGGATATGCCATCTATAAGACAACTGTAGCCTTGTACATGGGGTAAGCACAGTAGTCATTCAATACATGGTAGTTTAAAATATTATTTGAAGAACCAGGAGGAAAACAATTACTGTGCCTGCCTACAGAAATGAAAATATCAGAGGTAAGCCAACTGATGTTTCTGGAGTGGGAAGATGATAACTTTAAGTTCAGATTGTTTTAAAATGTAAAACACTTTGGTTGTAATACAGTAATGACAGATATACCAACAACTGTGCATGCTTTTCCATATTAAAATACTGTGTAGTGTGGCGCCTGGGTGGCTCAGTTAAGCGTCTGCCTTTGGCTCAGGTCATGATCCCTGGGTCCTGGGATTGAGCCCTGCATTGGGCTCCCTGCTCAACAGGGATTCTGCTTCTCCCTCTCCTTCTGCTCCACCCCCCACCCCAGAGCACGTGCTCTCTCTCTCTCTCTCAAATAAATTAAAAAAAAAAAATCCTGCGAAGCTAAAAGTGGCAGTGGCAGTTAAATTGCCACATGATCGCAGAATTTTTTTTTGAGAGAGAGCACGAGTGCGCAAGAGTGGGTTGGGGGTGGAGGGATGAGAGATGGGAGGGGCAAAGGGAGAAGGAGAGAGAGAGAATCCCAAGCAGGCTCCACACTGAGGCTTGATCTCGTGACGCGGAGATCATGACTTGAGTTGCAGTCAAGAGTCGGATGCCTAACTGACTGAGCCACCCAGGTGTCCTAATCACAGAACTTTTTCAGTGACCTTTAATTGGGGATGGTGGTCCAGGGTAGTGGAAGGTGAACCAGCTTTTCTGGCCAAAACTCTTGGGTTTGACAGTTACTAGATGTGAACTAGCTAAAGTCTCTCTGCTTCCTGGTCTGTCAAACAGAAATAAGGTCTCTTGTGAGGGCTGGAGATAGAGACTGGACAGAAAGAGTGGGGCATCTTGTAGAGGGCTTGGCATATGGCAAGTGGCCTAAATCCTTAAATTCACAAACAAGTTTCTTGAATCAAAGACCTTGATCTCAATGGGTCAGGAAATACTGTCACCCTAGGGCCTCTTCCATAAAATAGGAAAATGGCAAGTATGACTTGCTCCTTTAAAATTAGGAAAGCCAAGACATCAAAGAAGATGGATTTCTTCAATAAACATTTGACTAGTAGGATATTAACCTTAGCATTACAATATTGGAGAACTGACAGTAAAAAGTTATAGTGTGTTAGCTAAACAACTAATGTGTTTTCATTGATTCATACTTCTGATAGTCTCTTAGTTTTTGTCAAGTCTTTTTACCTACAATTTCGGAAATTTCTGAGAATCTGAAACTGCTCCTTTTTATTAGAGTAACTGGCACATTGTTTGGAGATATGAAAATGTCCTAATGACTTTTGCAGTTCCGTATCATCACCCAAAATTTGGAGCATAATTCCATTTTTAATTATTTTAAGATATTTCTACTCTGGACTATTTTGCCTTGGTCAACAATTAAATTAGACACTAGATGCAAAGAGTTTGTTTACTCAAAGGAAACTACTCTGTAGCATCAGCAAAAATTTGGACTGAAAAAAAAAAAACATTCAAAAGTAAGAGGGCTAGGAGCCAATTCCACCCAGAAAATTTCATGCTTAATGCAAATCCTTTTACTGGCAGCACCAATGTTATTTAATCACCAAATTCTGTAGCTTCAGTGATATCCCCAGCAGGGCATTGACAGATAAAACTGAGATAATGACTCTGTTGTTTTTTTCAGAGGGAAGGGAAGAGTATAGTTTTGACAAAACATGAAATCACAAACTCTTCTTCAGAGACCACTGATTGGTAGGAGTGTCCAATGTAATAAGTGACACATTCTTACCATGGTTAACACTATGGTTTATAAACTGCTACTAGTCCTGTCCACGTTTAATTCACCCCATCAGCCATGAAGCTGCAGATCTGTAATTTAGCTCTGGGAATAAGGCAGGCACACAGAGGGTGCTCTCTGGGGGAATGACTGGAGACATACCAGGTCCTGCTTCTAAATATTATTCTCTCTTCAGTGAACATTGAGAAAATACCAGCACATTACCTGGCAGAAGCGACCCATTAATTCACTCTTATGTTAGCACTTGATTCAACTCTTAACAGAGGACAAGAAACGCACATAGCTATCCCCTATTGAGCAGTACCAATAATTAGTTTCTGGAGTTTTATTGAATTTGAAAAAGTTTGCTTTAGAATGCTAAGCACACTGGTTTACAGTTCTAACTACTCACACATGGGTAGAAGAAAATATCTGGTTGAATTATGGGCTAAGTGCTCTACATGGACTATCTCATTTAATATTCATTAAGACCCTATGGAATAAGTATTATTATTTTCTTCGAGTTGATAGATGAGGTAACTGAGGTTCAAGGAAGTTAAGAAATGTGTCTAAGGTCACATAAGTAAAAAGAAGCAAAGCCAGAATGAAAATCCAGGTCTGCCTGATTTGAGCTGGTGCTCTGAGCCATGGTGTCCACTGCTTTTGACTGCTCGGAAGAATGAAAATGTAGATAGACTTAACGTAGGGCCCTCTTTGGGGAAGGTCCTGAGGGTGGCAAAGGTGAAGGCTGTACGTCTATCAGGTGGCCCAGGAAAGCATGAGGACAGTGGGGCCAGGATGATCGACATACGTACAGCACAGAGGGTAACCTGACCCCCAAACAGGTGTTTTGCAACAATGGAATATTGTTGTAACTGAAGGAAGTCAGGGGTCAGACAGACATTGTATTGTTGTATTGTTGGGGTATTGTTGGAAAGACAGCTGCCAATAGCATACTTGAGTGGCAAATTCAAAGACAGATGGCTTCCCTTTGAACAC
The DNA here is from genome assembly GCF_029215605.1 of Mirounga angustirostris. Classification (NCBI taxonomy): domain Eukaryota; kingdom Metazoa; phylum Chordata; class Mammalia; order Carnivora; family Phocidae; genus Mirounga; species Mirounga angustirostris. The sequence continues at coordinate 189,766,401 of NW_026991709.1, read as the reverse complement.
AGAGTATTATATACTCTAGAAAATGCAGAACTTTATGTAATGGAACAATGCCTTTAAAACTCTAAAATAATTTACAAATTCATTTTCCTCTAAGTTTGTAGAGTACAAATTGCATAGACTAGTAAACCTCTATTTCAAAAAATATGGGCTCAAGTTCATCAGAGAGGCCGTCAAACTAATCCTTTTTCATTATCCAAAGGAAAAGGCTTGACAATTAAAAAAAATTATACCATGGCTTAAAACACTTTTAAAAGTGTCCTTCCATAATTCAGTTTCGAGTTTTCAAAAATGAAAATGTGAAAATTAAACTCAAAAGTTATATGGGATTCATTTTATAATTTTTTTCTTATAAAAACTTATGTCTTGTTTTTCCTAGAATACCTGAAACTGTAATTGGTAGCGTATTTTGTTTTTCTTATGAAAATAACCATTCTTCAATAAGCTCAAACTTTTTCTGGAACCACAATATGTCTTTTTTGTTTGTTTGTTTGTTTAAAGATGCACATAATAACATCTACAGGTTTAAAATGATTCATTCAGAACTGTTTGAATGCAGTTATACATGTGGAAAAGTTTAATTACCAGATATCTACATGGTTATGATATTACCCAGAGGGCTGTACTTGTTTCTTAATTAAAAATATTTGAACTTAATAATAGGGAACTCTATTTAAAAATGAATAAAACATTGCAAGGAAGAAGTTTACCCAGTAGTTAGCAAGTCAATTTCAGTAAGTGTTCCTTAGAATTAATAGTACTCTGGCATATCAGGGGATTAGGAGAACAGTTCTCCTGCATCTTCTTTTGTAAGAGCCTTTAATTGTCCCTTGTCATAAAGTCGCCTCATGTCGGCACTTTGCGAGAGCAGATTTCCTTTTCAAGATTTATTTATGTATGTGTGTGAGAGAGAGAGAGGGAGCGTGTGATCATGGGTGGTGGGTAGAGGGTCAGAGGGAGAGGGAGAGAGAGAGTTTGCTTCAGGGCTCCATCTCACAACTCTGTGATCATGACTTCAGCCAAAATCAAGAGTCAAACACTTCACCGACTGAGCCACCAGGCGTCCCATGTGAGAGCAGATTTTCAATGGGGTGTCCACTTACAATTCAATTCCTGATTGCAGTACCTTGATGGCTGAGTGGGTGCTCAGGTCTGCTCAGTCTCCCAGAGCCCAGCGTATTACATGACCATCCTCCCTATTGCTCAGGTCCCAGGCCTGAGAGTCATCCTTGATTCTGCCTGTTTCCTCTTCCCTATATCCTGTCAGTTCTAGCTCCTAGTTATTCTGGGAATCTGCCACTTTTCTTCACCTCCACTCTGATCTATCAGAGTGATGCCTCAGCTTCTTTCTTTGTTTCTATTCCTGCCCCGTTGCACCCATCCTTGACACAGCAGGAGGGAAGTTTTTGAATGTAAATGTTATTGCCTTGCTTCAAACCCTACAAAGACTTGCCATTGCATGTGGAATAAAGGCCACCTTCCTCACTGTGGCCATCCTGATCTTACGTGATCTGGGCCCTGTGTACCGCTCTGACCTCATCCTCCACTACTTTCCCCTTGCCTGTAAGCCCCAGCTATGTGGGCCTCCTCTAATCCCCAAAGATGCCCATTTCAGAAGCTTTGTACCTCCTGTTCCTGACACCTGAAACAGTATTCCCAGGTTCTTTGCATGGCGGGCTCCATCTTAAATTTCAGATCTCAGCTCAAATGTCACCTACTCAGTCAGAGAACATCTAAAGTACTCACCATTCTGGCCAACACTGTTCTCTGTTACATCTCCTTGTGTTTGTCTTCCCACACTCTTATCATAGCTTATCATCACTTTATAGTGTTTGCTTGTACATCTTTATTGTCTGTATTTCCTAACAGATATAAGCCCCCTCAAGGTACAGGCCTCATCTGTTTTGGTTGGTGTATCTCTAGCACCCGGGGGGACATCTGGCTTGACAGGTACTCAGCACAAGAGAAGATGCTGTCAGTCCAGAAGTAGAACCAGAACAGCCGTAACTCATCACCTAGAAGTCCTTTTTAATTTTATTTTATTATTTTATTTTAATTAATTAATTAAAATTTTTTAGAGAGGGAAAGTGGGGGGAGAAGCAGAGAGAGAATCTTAAGCAGGCCCCTGCCTAGCATGGAGCCCAACACAGGGCTCCATCTCACAACCCTGAGATCACGACCTGAGCCAAAATCGAGTCAGACGCTTAACTGACTGAGCCATGCAGGCGCCCCTAGAAGTCCTTTATTTTAGAAATCCAGCTTAGGTGGTAGAAACCCCCATACATGTCACTGTTCTACATAGGTGGACCATAATGTTAGCTAGCAGAGGTAATTTCATACCTGTATTCATATAATATTAGATGGACTTCCAATCCTAGGATAATTGTTAAAATTTTCCTCTTGCATCTAGTACATTTCCCATGTATCATACCAGTAGAATCCTTCCAGGCCTAACTGAGCTCATCATGTCTGCGTTAGAATTCACTACTGGGCCACAGTAGTTGAAGTATTAAATCTTAAATATCTTGAAAGAAAGAAAAATTTTTCATTCAGAAGAAATCCATTTGCGGGGGCAATTAGGCAAGAAAAAGAAATAAAGACATCCAGATTGGAAAGGAAGTAGAACTATCTGTATTTGTAATGACATGATTTTGTATATAGAAAATCCTAAGGAATTCACAAAAACACTGTTAGAACTAATTAATATTCAGCAAGGTTGCAAGATATAAGATCAATATAAAAATAAATTGCATTTCTATCAACACTAGAAATGAACAAATAAAAAATAAAATTAAGAACAATTCTATTCACAATAGCATCAAAAAATATACTTAGGAATAACTTTAACAAAAGAAGTGCAAGACTTGTACGCTGAAAATCATAAAACATTGCCAAAAGAAATGAAAGACACAAATAAATGGAAAGATATCCATGGGTTGGAAGGCTTAATATTATTAAGATGTTAAGATATATCCCCCAAATTGTTTTATAGATGTAATGCAATCTCAGCTGCCCTTTTTGCAGAAACTGACAAGTTGATCCGCAAATTCCTATGGAAATGCAAAAACAATCCAGAAAAGGAAGAACAAAGTTGAAGGAGTCACACTACCTGATTTCAAAGCCTACTATGAAACTATAGTAATCAAGACAGTGTGATACTGCATAAGGATAGACATATAGATAGAACAGAACTGGGAAGTCAGAAATAAACTTTTACATGTATGGTCAACTGATTTCTAAAGAAGGTGACAAGACAGTTCATTGGGAAAAAATACTCTTTCAACCAATAGTGCTGGTGCAAGTGAATATCCACATGCAAAAAAAATGCAGTTGAAGCCCTGCTTCCCACTAGAGACAGAAATTAGCTAGAAATGGATTATAGGACAAAATTTAAGAGTTAAACTACAAAATTCTTAGAAGAAAACAGGAATAAATCTCTGTGACCTTGGATTAGGCAATAGCTCTTAGCTATGACACCAAAAGCATAAGCAACAGAAGAAAAACATAGATAGATTGGACTTCAGAAAATGAAAAACTTCCATGCTTCAAAAGATAGCCCCAAGAAATGAAAAGACAATTTACAGAATGGGAGAACATATTTGCATATCATGTATCTGACAAGGAACTTGTATCCAAACTCTTACAACCGGACAATAAAAAGACAAATAATCCAATGAAAAAATAGGCCAAAGATTTGAATAGACACTTCTCCGAAGGAGATATGCAGATGGGTTAATAAGGGTATGAAAAGATGCTCAACATCTTTAGTCATTAGGGAAATGCAAACCAAAACTACAATGAGATACCACCTCACACACACAGGATGGTTTAAATGAAAAAGACAGACAATAACAAGTGTTGACTAAGATGTGGAGAAACCCCCTCAACTTGTCTTGCCCGTGGGAATATAATATGGTGCGGCTGCTTTGGAAAACAGTTTGGCAGTTCCTCAAAAGTTAAATATCAAGTTCCATATGACCCAGCAATTCCACTCCTAGGTATGTACCCAAGAGACATGAAAACATATGTCCACACAAAAATGTGCATATGAATGTTCATAGCACCATCTTTCATAATAGCCCAAAAGTGGAAACAACGAACTATCAACTGATAGATGAATAAACAAATATGGCATATCCATATAATGGATTACTATTCAGGCATAAAAAGAAATGAAATGCTACAACATGGATGGAACTTGAAAACATTATGCTAAATGAAAGAAATGAGACACAAAAGGCCACATACTGTCTGATTTCATTTATATGAACTGTTTAGGATAGGCAAATCCATAGTGACAGAAAGTTGATTAGTGGCTTCTGGGAGTTTGGGGGAAGCAATGAATGAGGAATGACTATTAATGGGGGTGATAAAAATGATCTAAGATGAGTAGTGATGGTTGCACACCTCCATGAGTGTACTAAAAAAAGCTGAATTCTGTATTGTGTGAATTAAATATTAGTAAATTATTAAAAGTCACTGCCATGGGTTTCTGGGATCTGGGGGAAAAAATCCCTCTGTGGAGTTAGCAAGTACACAGCACTCTTTTGCGGAAACTTGTTTCAGATTCTTAGCTGCAGTTATTAAATGGAGAGAATGTCAAGTATTAGCACCCTTCCACTATGACCATTAATTTCTTTTGTAAACGGTGTTTCTGGAAGAACACTCCATTCCCACTGTAAATTCACCCTGGTATGGGGCAGAGTGCCAATGCCTTCCATAATTTTACGTCCTATTAAATTGAGGTTATCACATTCACAAGTGTGAGCCACAGACTGTAGTGATCGTGTGGGTTTAGAGATCACATTTTCTTAGCTTGAATTTTGACACTGAAGTCAAACCTCTCTGCACAAATGGTAAGCAGTGCCTTCATGCCTTTATCCCCTCAACACAGATAAAGCTCCTTCCCTCTTCCACCCTTCTGAGGGGATTGCTCTGTCAGTCTCCTTAGCTGTAAAAATGGCAGATGCCGCACAGGGGGCGCCTGGCAAAGGCTCAGGAGTCGGGTGAGCGCTTTGTAATCGGCAGCGAGCAGCTGTGAGAAGGGTCTCCTGGAGCAACCCGAATAGTCTCTGTGAACTCGCTTATCCCCAGAGCCTCTCAAATGAAGAGGACGGGTAAGGGAAAGTCTCCTGCTCTCTCTCCCACCTTTCATTTTCCCCTACTTTTCAGGCAGTGTACTTGGCCAAGTGGCCAGGTACTCAAAGTCCATTTGTGCCTCAAGTGTCCGAGCTGATTTTTGTGCTCTGGTTTTATTTCTACAGAAAGATGGAAAGATTAAAAATAAGCAATCGTTTGGATATATTAGGATGAGAGATTTTACCTAATAGAAGGGTGGTGGCAAAAAAATTAGGGGAGAACGGAGTGGAAGGCTTCTTAGAGACTTGCTTTGGCTCCGTTTTTGGCAGCCCAGTTCTGGCTGCAGTTAAGGGAAGCAGCGTTATAGAATAAATCTGGAAGGTTAGTTTATTAGCTGCATTCTACTTATGAGCACACCAAAGGAAAAAAAAATACAGTTAGGTAGAACTTTTGTTTTAGAAATATTTAAGAAAAAAAGAAAAACATGCAAAAATATTACTGACCACTTTCATCCTAAATCACCATAGAACAAATCCATTTTCATTATGTTAGGTGATTCACTAAGTTCCTGTGGGCACGCATACACACATGCATACAAACATGAGAAATAAGAAGAACGCACATTCCAGTTTTATCTGGGTCTTTCTTGAGGAGGGGCCGCCATTTACATGAGTGAGAGTTGGCACATGTTTATGCAGCCCAGCGCGGTGGACCCAGGCAGCAGTTCTGGACTCAGACACTCTAGCTTCAAGTTCTAACTCTTCAGCTAACCAGCTGTTGTCCTTGAACTCCCTGCATAACCACGCTGAACCTCAATCTCCTCATCTAAAAAAATGAGGATGAAGGTCTCTACCTCTCAGGGTGACTGTGAGGATTAAATGAAATGCTTCATGGAAAAAAGGCTTAGCAGAGTGACTGGCACATGGCAAGGGTTTAAGATATATTAGCTATTCTGTTAATGATGATGTATATGTCTGTGACTTGTGTGAGGGAACAATCTGCCCAACCTAATTGAACCAAAGCTTTACAGTGTAAAACATACAGAATACTTAGGACATGACAAATACAGAAAACCTTTAATGTGTTAAAAACATGGAATATAAGTTCATTTGTTCTCTGGTTTCTAAGTGCAGCTATGGAGGGACTGAAGGAAGCCTAATACTAACACAGGAAGGAGGAAAAGCAATCTGATGGACATGAATATAGCCACCAAACTAGCCTAGGGATTTATTCAATGACACTACTTTACTGTTAACCTTCACTCATACCACTTATTATTCGGGAAACTGCTGCAAAGAGACCAGAAAGTGAATAGAATAATGATGTTTTTATGGCTCCTAATGTATATTGTTATTGAAAATCTGTCAATTTCACTGGCAAGCTTTTGGCTCAAAAATAAGATCTTCATTTATAATTTGCAGGCAGTGATAACTAAAATTATGAGAAGTAACTGGGAAATAAAAAAACTATTATGATAATTATCTTTCTCATTAAAAACATGAGGCATTCTGTTATCACTGGGATGTACAATATACTCTTTAACAGCTGCTGCTACTGATCTGAAACACATCTGAATAGGAAGGCAAATACATTACCGATCACCCAAATGATGAAAAATAGGTCCTGCTGAAAACGCGTGCGAAGTGGGACAGAACAGAACACAGCAGGACGTGCTTCCCGCCTATGCAAACCAGAGCGAAGCCACTTACAGATACTTCAGGAATCGGTCTCAACTTTTCCCCTGAGATCTCCTTTAGGGAGGTTTTGTTTATTGAAGCTGGTACTTGATGGGCTGGTCGGTCCTTTGCTTTGATAACGGGATCTGGAGTTTTCTGAGAGGCTTCACTTCTTCCCGGGGGAGAAAGGCATGGTGTAGGCACCACACTCATTTGAAAGTCTTTTCTATCTATCTGCTTTGCCAAGGAATTCTGGGTTTCTGATGCTCCTGCTTCTGCGTAGGCACTTTTTAGAGGTCCTTTATCTGTCCGCCTTGCAGCCTTCCCCAACATGTTCTCTAATGTTAGCTGAGTTAACCCTGAAGGACTAGTTGTTGGGCTCGGGGAACCCTGGATACTGTTGTTACCCTACATAGGGGAACAAAGTGAAACCACATTGAGCCAAAATCTGTGGTGAATAAGCTACTGAAAACAGTTCTTAAAAAGTTCATTTATTCTCTGAATAAAAGCAAAAGTATATATATATATACACACACACACTATTTTATTCTGCAATAAAAATATGAGTAACTAAAAACAGCAGTGCAATAGGTATAAATGGCTTGCTAAGATGCCTTGCTATGTGGTATCTGGTCTTGGTAAGGCATATTTTTTTTACCACTGAGTTACGAGAGAGCCATTCAGGAAGTAGTCACTAAAAATATAGTCATTTCAAAAGAGCATGTGAAAGAAGAGGATCCACCAGAAGTTACGTAAGAATTGTACACTTTGACTTCCTAATGAGCTAACTCCATGAGAAGAGAAATACCTAGAACTTACAGTATTTAGCTTATTTAAGCAGGGAAATGCTACTCTAAAAATAAGTTGGCCTATCAAAGTATATTTGTCTTAAATTATTGTAGGGAAGTTTTATTGTTCAAGAGCAATAGATAATAGACTTGTTTTGTGAAATATTTTTCTTACATGAAAATTTCAATTATAGAAGTATTTTTTTTCCATAAGACATGAGCATCATGAAATTGGAAAGCTACATGAATTTTACAAGTACATAGTTCTGAGATTATCCCTAGGAAAGCAAAAATTTTAATTTTTAAATCTGAGAAAGGAGGAACTACAAACATAAAATCAATGGCTGTGAAAGTAAATAATGGAAATGAGAAATACAGTGCTTTTTCAGTTAGTGGATTTTTCTGCTATAAAATAAGAAATTTAAAGAACTAATGTGATCATTGCTTATACTTGCCATAGTAGATTTTTCCAATTTGTTTTATTTACTTAAATATGTAATAAATAAGTGGATATTAAAATGATAAATTTAGGATTTAGAAAAAATCAATGAAAGCAGAGTATATATATCTATATATAAATTTAAAGATTTTATTTATTTATTTATTTGAGAGCAAGAGAGAGAAAGAGAGAGAGAGCACATATGCAAGCCTGGGGAGGGACAGTGGGGGAGGGAGAGGGACAAGAAGACTCCCCACTGAGCATGGAGCCCAATGCAGGGCTCGATCTCATGACCCTAAGATCATGACCTGAGCCAAAATCAAGAGTCAGATGCTTAACCAACTGAGTCACCCAGGCACTCCAAAAAGCAGATTATAATTTTAAGACATTATTTGCTGTCTGAGAATGTATATCTTACATTCAGTTTCAGTAAGCTATTCCCTACCCTTCCATTTATAGCCACACAGAACCAAATATCTAGTTATTCCCCAAATTTCGTTTTTTATTTTTAAACTTTTTTTAGAACAATTGAGAGGGGGCAGAGAGAGAGAGGGAAAGAGAGAAGCAGGCTCCATGCTCAGCATGGAGCCTGACAGGGGGCTCGATTTCAAGACCTCAAGGTCATGACCTGAGCTGAAATCAAGAGTCAGACACCTAACGAACTGAGTCACCCAGGCATCCCCCCAAAATTTGGTATTTTTAAACAAAATATTCGAGTGACTGATTGAACTACTGAGTTTCTTCCTGAGTGTTTGGTCATCATCATGGTCAATGTACAGATCACTATCTGAGGTGAGATTTCCCCTTCAGTAGAAGTGAAGCCTGTGTAAAGGTGAGAAAGCCTGCTCTAGGTTGTGCACAGGCCAGAAGAGGATTTTTTTTTTTAAGATTTTATTTATTTATTTGAGAGAGAGCGCACCTGACAGAGAGTACAAGCTGGGGGGCGGGGGTAGGGCAGAGGCAGCAGCAGACTCCCTGCTGCAGGGAGTCCGATGTGACTTGAGGCTTGATCCCAAGACCCTAAGATCCTGACCTGAGCCAAAGGCAGACACTTAACCTACTGAGCCACCCAGGCATCCCCAGAAGAGGAGGGATCTATCTGTCTGTATGTCTGTCATAGTTCTGCCTCTCTTCCTTTCTTCCTCATCATATCTAGGGCTATTGCCGTAGGCACTGTAGATGCTGGGGATATAATGGTAGCCCAGAACTTAATCTCTGCCATTCGGGGTCTTTGAGGGGGTCCTTGCATGATGCGATTCAGGGTAATCAGCGACGGCACATGATAGAAGGCATGGGTGTGAGTTTGTGTGGTGTCTGCAGCGTCTGTGGAGATAGTAGAGAGGGAGGCCAGTTAGGAGACTGTTGAACGATCAGGATTAGAGGTGCGGGCGTGGCTGTGTTGAGGCAGTGGTAGTGGTGATGGAGAGGCTGGGCTGACATGAGGGCTCTGTAGAAGGCAGGGCATGCTATACTTAGTGACTCTGGAAATCTCTAAAATGGAGTCTGCAATCCCTAATCCTGTCACAAAACAATTTTCCCTTCTTGTGGAAAGTAGCTGGGATTAGCAGGTAACTGTATTCTCAAGAAAGGTCTTAGAACACTCGGGTCTTAGAACGTCTCCTAAGAACCAGCTTGCCTATCTGTAATAAAGGATGAGAACTGTGGAGTGTCTAAGGATCTTCTTGTTATTCATCCTGGGCCTAAACTTGCTTTGTCTATGCTGGCTTGATCTTCTCATACATATATTTCTTTATAAATGATGGAGAAATCTATTTCCAGAGCCCCAGATAAAGAAAAGATGGTGACTGGATGTTGATCCATGTATTACTTTATGTCTCAAGTGAAAAAATAAGAAGGTTGGGATATTTCCGCCCTTGAAACAGTACTGCATTGGCCTCAACTGCAGGCACTGGGCAACTCTCTCTGCTGTACACCACTTACTGAATGAGCTCATCCTTCACCGCCATTCTGAGAACCCTTAGGCTATTCGCATGGTTGAAGAACCCTGTCTTCAGGCAGAAAACTGGAAAGAATAACAGAGACCTGAAAAATGCCTACTGTCCTAAATTACTAAGGAATGGAGTGGGGGCTCTTGCAATTTTTGTTTCACAGAGACGAAACGAGAACAAAAGTGTAGACTTGTCAAGAGAAAGTAAACAGGAAATATAGCAAACATCCCCCAAACCCCAGTTCTGAGAAGGTACTGGGGGAAATAGGATAGATTTCTTGTTAATTCAGTCTGGTTGCTAGATGGTGTTATCTCTTCTCCAGCTTTCAAAAAAACTCTAATTTTCTATACTAGTTATATACAATGGGCAGTGGGTTTTCGGTGACCAAAAGACCCTCTACTCATTCATTTCCATCATATTTCCATAATAAAAAATAAACATGTGCTATGTATTTAAAGCAGATATGCCCTAAAAATAAGGTTGGTTAAGCAGAAAAGGTATAATTATGCATATTTGGGCCAGAATCTTTGGATCCCTTTGGGATTCCATTTTGTGTATGACATAGGCAGAAATTGGGAGCTTTTGCAATAAAAATGAGTTCAGTAAATATTTACTAAGCTTCTGCTAGGTGTAAGGCATTTTCTAGGCACTACAGAAGGTACACAGATAAGAAGAACATGGGCATCACCCTCGAGAGGCACAAAGTCTTAAAGGCAAAAAAGGCATAAAGCAGAGAGATAGACACCTACAAAAGTAACAATTTCATAAGGGAGAAGGTAGCAAATATCATTTCAAAAGTTTCAGATGCACTGTTACAGGGATACCTATAAAGCCAGATGTTGGCTACATCACTTTATAAACACCTTAAAAAATCACATTATTTTATAAGAAGTCTATTTTTTGCACCTCTGGGTGGGTCAGAGTACAGCCTTTTCTTCCTTCTAGTAGTTCACTCAGGTGTAAAATTATTTCTTTTTGCTTGGCATGAACAGTGATTATACACACAGAAATATTAATGAGATGTATATGGACATTCATCTCACATTTTTCCTAAGATATACCCTGGTTTGGAGATGGGCCGAGGAGGACAGATTTAGCTGTGTTCCCTGGTGAGCATTCTCTTGGTTGTACTGCATTTCTACGATAATATGTTTGCTATGCTACTTTAAATATATGGAAAAGATAAGTAACTGGAGAATCTGGACAGAGTATAAAAGGCTTGCTTACTTTGGCTGCCCCAGAACCAATTCTGGTTTATCCCAGATTCTGAAAGGGGAATTAGGATAAATGAGAAAGGCAAGAGATATACGAGACCAATATTTTGACTTAAGTTAGATCGGCTTCTCTTTTTGAGAGGAAATAGAGACTAAAACCTAGTATTATATTTTATAGGAGTGGTGGTACACTGGCGAAACTCTATTCCTTTCTTTAGCAACACTTTTGACTTACTAAAATAGATGACATATGTATAGATGATGTTGATTGATTTCACATATGTAACACCTTTGGGCTCGACATGCTCTTAACTTAATTTTTTCTTATATAACATATGCATTTGTTATATGCATTAAAACTTAACTTACTATGACCTGATTGAAAAACAACCACGTTTTCCCCTTTGGTTTATCATTTAGCTACTGAAAACCTGTACAGAAATTGAATATAATTTGTCAGAGTGGGTAAAGAAATTGTCATGCCATTTTCATGTTCCGATCGTCTGTTCATCTGTTTCTCAGAAGAACAAATACAAAATGCTTTTGATTTAACTTAATATATTTTTTTAAAAGTCCCAAATCTCTTGAACCGTTTGTCTTCTGGGCTCAGAGGCATTTGTTTGTTAAATATTCAATCATGCCCCAGTGCCGGGAACATCAATAGAGTTTGCCTGATTAACTGTAGCATAGCATATGTACGCTGAAGATGAGAATGATTTCCCCAAGGAACCAGCACTTCCTCTGTTGAACTACGTTTCTTAAAAGGACATGCAGATGGGCATTTGGACAATAATTTCTGGATGCACAAAACGGATTGCTCTTGCTGAGCTGTAATTCTAAAAAGATAATTTTAATGACTCTTGAGGGCCACCTACTTGGAGCAGATGGGACCCAGACTCTTTGTATCGCAACTTTAATGTTGAGCGAGTCAGGCTAGAGCTCTGTTTTAGCCTTTGTAAAAGTGGATGATCATATTTATTTATATTTCAATTGATTTTTTAATTCAGTCCACTGTGAAAAGAAGTCTTGTAGAACATTCTTAAAAGTTCTCTAAAAAAACAAAAACAAAAACATGTCTGCAATATTCCAAACACATTTGTGATGGCAGTTTTGAATCTAATTGAGATTGAGTCAGCAGGAGTCTTTACTTTTGTCCAATGTTTTAGTGGCTAAATGCATGCACTGACAGCATCCTTTAGCTGGACATGGGCACTGGCAGACAATACAGATGATAGAGGTATATACTTCCACTGTCAACTAAAAAGCACAATTATTTGCATAGATGTAGCTAAAGATATTGGTCATAACAGAATGAAAAAAATCATTTCTTCTTTGAGGACAACAAGATTGGCCACTCAAATGTATCTTAAATGGCTTCCCTAACAACCATCCCCAAGAAGTATTTCTATTTCCACCTCTTGAATTTTATAGGAGACTATTAAAGTAATACAGTTCTCTCTGGGTGGCAAAGAGATAGTGGTATTTAATAATGCATTTTACTAGTTTATAAAGAAGTAAAATAAAAGGAAGATGTAACTGCTTCTAACAAGTAACTAACCTGCAGCAGGCTTAATATTAAAAGGGGTTGGGCAAATTATTTTTGTAAATATCTTTTTAAAAAAATTTTATTTTATTTTATTATGTTAGGTTAGTCACCATATAATACATCATTAATTTCTGATGTAGTGATCCACAACTCACTGTTTTCGTATAATAGCCAGTGCTCCATGCAGTACATGCCCTCCTTAATACCCATCACTGGGCTAACCCATTCCCCCACCCTCCTCCCCTCTAAAACCCTCAGTTTGTTTCTCAGAGTCCAGAGTCTCTCATGGTTCATCTCTCCCTCCGATTCCCCCCTCCATTTTTCCCTTCCTTCTCCTAATGTCCTCCATGCTATTCCTTATGTTACACAAATAAGTGAAACCATATGATAATTGACTTTCTCTGCTTGACTTATTTCACTTAGCATAATCTCCTCCAGTCCCATCCATGTTGATGTAAAAGTTGGGTATTCATCCTTTCTGATGGCTGAGTAATATTCCATTGTATATATGGACCACATCTTCTTTATGCATTCATCTGTTGAAGGGCATCTCAGCTCTTTCCACAGTTTGGCTATTGCTGCTATGAACATTAGGGTGCATATGGCCCTTCTTTTCACTACATCCATGTCTTTGGGGTAAATACCCAGTAGTGCAATTCCTGGGTCATAGGGTAGCTCTATTTTTAATTTTTTGAGGCACCTCCATACTGTTTTCCAAAGTGGCTGTACCAACTTGCATTCCCACAGTGTAAGAGGGTTCCCCTTTCTCCACAACCTCTCCAATATTTGTTTCTTGCCTTGTCATTTTTGCCATTCTAACTGATGTAAGGTGGTATCTCAATGTGGTTTTGATTTGAATTTCCCTGATGGCTAATGATGATGAACACTTTTTCATGTGTCTGTTAGCCATTTGCATGTCTTCTTTTGAGAAGTGTCTGTTCATGTCTTCTGCCCATTTATTGACTTGATTATTTGTTTTTTGGGTGTTGAGTTTGATAAGTTCTTTACAGAGCTTGGAAATCAGCGCTTTGTCTGTAGTGTCATTTGCAAATATCTTCTCCCATTCTGTGGGTTGCCTCTTTGTTTTGTTGACTGTTTCCTTTGCTGTGCAGAAGCTTTTTATCTTGATGAAGTCCCAAAAGTTCATTTTTGCTTTTGTTTCACTAGCTTTTGGAGATGTATCTTGAAAGAAGTTGCTGTGGCCGATGTTGAAGGGGTTACTGCCTATGTTCTCCTCTAGGATTTTGATGGACTCCTGTCTCATATTGAGGTCTTTCATCCATTTTGAGTTTATCTTTGTGAATGGTGTTAGAGAATGGTCGAGTTTCATTCTTCTGTATATAGCTGTCCAATTTTCCCAGCACCATTTATTGAAGAGACTGTCTTCTCCATTGCATATTTTTTCCTGTTTTGTCAAAGATTATTTGGCCATAGAGTTGAGGGTCCATATCTGGGCTCTCTATTCTGTTCCATTGGTCTATATGTCTGTTTTTCTGCCAGTACCATGCTGTCTTGGTGATCACTGCTTTGTAATATAACGTGATGCCCCCAGCTTTGTTTTTCTTTTTTAACATTTCCTTGGCTATTTGGGGTCATATCTGATTCAATACAAATTTTAGGGTTGTCTGTTCCAGGACTTTGAAAAATGTCATTGGAACTTTGATTGGGACAGTGTTGAAGGTATAGATTGCTCTGGGTAGCATAGACATTTTAACAATGTTTATTCTTCTGTTCCATGAGCATGGAATATTTTTCCATCTTTTTGTGTTCTTCAATTTCTTTCATGAGTGTTCTGTAGTTCCTAGAGTATAGATCCTTTACCTCTTTGGCTAGGTTTATTCCGAGGTATCTTATGGTTTTTGGTGCTATTGTAAATGGAATCGTTTCTCTAATTTCCCTCTCTACAGTTGCATTGTTAGTGTATAGGAAAGCAACTGATTTCTGTGCATTGATTTTGTATCCTCCACATTACTGAATTGCTGGATGAGTTCTAGTAATTTGGGGGTGGAGTCTTTTGGGTTTTCCACATAAAGTATCATGTCATCTGTGAAGAGAGAGAGTTTGACTTCTTCTTTGCCAATTTGAATCCCTTTTATTTCTTTTTGTTGTCTGACTGCTGTTGCCAGGACTTCTAGTACTATGTTGAACAATAGTGGTGAGAGTAGGCATCCTTGACTTGTTCCTGATCTTAAGTGAAAGGCTCTCAGCTTTTCCCCACTGAGGAGATGTTCACTGTGGGTTTTTCATAGATGGATTTTATGAACTTGAGGAATGTTCCCTCTATCCCTATACTCTGAAGAGTTTTAATCAGGAAAAGATGCTGTATTTTGTCAAATCCTTTTTCTGCATCAATTAAGAGGACCGTATGGTTCTTCTCTCTCCTCTTATTAATGTGTTCTATCACATTGATTGATTTGCGAATGTTGAACTGCATTTGTATCCCAGGGATAAATCCCACTTGGTTGTGGTGGATGATCCTTTTAATGTATTGTTGGATCCCATTAGCTAGGATTTTGTTGAGAATTTTGGAATCCATATTCATCAGGGTTATTGGTCTGAAATTCTCCCTTTTTATGGGGTCTTTCCCTGGTTTGGGGATTAAAGTAATGCTGGCCTCATAGAATGAGTCTGGAAGCTTTCCTTCTGTTTCTGTTTTTTGAAATAGCTTCAGGAGAAGAGGTATTATTTCTTCTTTGAATGTTTGGTAGAATTCCCCAGGGAATCCATCAGGCCCTGGACTCTTGTTTTTTGGGACGTTTTTGATCACTGCTTCAGTCTTGTTACTAGTTAGGTTGTCAATTTCTTCCTGTTTCAGTCTTGGCAGTTTTAGGTTTCCAGGAAGGCCTCCATTTCTTCCAGGTTGCTTAATTTATTGACATATAGTTGTTGATAATAATTTCTAATAATTGTTTCTATTTCCTTGGTGTTAGTCGTGATCTCTCCCTTTCATTCATAATTTTATTAATTTGGGTCCTTTCTCTTTTCTTTTGGATAAGTCTGGCCAATGGTTTATCGATCTTATTAATTCTTTCAGAGAACAAGCTTCTAGTTTTGTTGATCTGATCTACTGTGTTTCTGGTTTCTAATTCATTGATCTCTGCTCTAATCTTAATTATTTCTCTTCTAATGTGTGGCTTAGGCATCGTTTGTTGCTTTTTCTCTAGTTCTTAAGGTTTAAAGTTAGTTGATGAATTCGGGATTTTTCTATTTTTTTGAGTGAGGCTTGGATGGCTAGGTATTTCCCCCTTAGGACCGCCTTTGCAGTATCTCATAGGTTTTGACTGATGTGTTTTTGTTCTCACTGGTTTCCATGAATTGTTTAAGTTCTTCTTTGATTTCTTGGTTGACCCAAACATTACTGAGCAGAGTGGTCCTTAGCTTCCAAGTGTTTGAATTTCTTCCGAATATTTTCCTGTGATTGAGTTTTAAAAGCATTGTGGTCTGTGAATATGCAGGGAATAATCTCAATCTTTTGGTACTGGTTGAGACCTGATTTGTGACCCAGTATGTGGTCTATTCTGGAGAAAGTTCCATGTGCGCTCGAGAAGAAAGTATTCTGTTGTTTTAGTGTGGAATTTTCTGTATATATCTATGAGGTCCATCTGGTCCAGTGTGTCATTCAAAGCTCTTGTTTCCTTGTTGATTTTCTGCTTAGATGATCTGTCCATTGCTGAGAGTGGAGTATTGAGGTCTCCTACAATTAACGTATTGTTATCAATATGACTCTTTATTTTGGTTAACAGTTGGCTTATGTAGATGGCTGCTCCCATGTTGGGGGCATAGATATTTACAATTGTTAGATCTTCTTGTTGGATGGAGCCTTTAAAAATGATATAGTGTCCTGCTGTGTCTCTTATTACAGACTTTAGTTTAAAATCTAATTTGTCTGATACAAGAATTGCTACCCCAGCTTTCTCTTGAGGTCCGCTGGCATGGAAGATGGATCTCCATCCCTTCACTTTCAGTCTGGATGTCTCTTTAGGTTCAAAATGAGTCTCTTGTAGGCAGCATATGGATGGGTCCTGTCTTTTTATCCAATCTGCAGCCCTGTGCCGTCTTATGGGAGCATTTAGGCCATTCAGGTTGAGAGTGATTATTGAAAGATATGAATTTATTGTCATCATGTTGTCTGTGAAGTCCTTGTTTCTATAGATTGTCTCTGTAAATTTCTGTTGTATATCACTCTTGGGGTCTTTCTCCTTTTATAGAACCCCCCTTAATATTTCTTGCAGGGCCGGCTTAGTGGGCACATATTCTTTCAGTTTCTGCTGGTTGTGGAAGATCCGCATCACTCCATCCATTCTAAATGACAGCCTTGCCAGATAAAGTATTCTTGGCTGCATGTTCTTCTCATTTAGTACCCTGAATATGTCTTTCTAGCCCTTTCTGGCTTGCCAGGTCTCTGTGGATAGGTCTGACGTTATTCTGATGTTCCTTCCTCCCTCTGTACGCAAGGAATCTCTTCCCTCTAACTGCCCTTAAGATGGTTTCCTTGGTTCTAAGATTTGCAAGTTTTACTATTACATGCCGGGGTGTTGGCCTGTTTTCCTTGATCTTGGGAAGGGTCCTCTCTGCCTCTAGGATGCGAATGTTTGTTTCATTCCCCAGATTAGGGAAGTTCTCAGCTACAATTTGCTCAAATATATCTTCTAGTCCTCTCTCTCTCTCCGCCCCATCAGGGATCCCAATAATTCTGACATTGGAACGTTTCATGGTGTCACTTATTTCTCTGATTCTATTTTCACGGATTTTGAATTGTTTTTCCCTGGCCTCCTCTTTTTCCTTCTTTTCTATCAATTGGTTTTCTAGATCACTAATTCATTCTTCTGCCTTGCTCACCCTAGCTGTTAGATTATCTAGATTAGATTAGATTTCATTGATAGCATTTTTAAATTCTGCCAGTACAGCTTTCATTTCAGCCCTTCTGTGTTGCCATTAATCGATTTCTCCATTCTAGCTATTGTCTTAACAATTGCTACCCTGAATTCCATTTTCAACATCTTGGTTATATCTGTATCCATTTGTAAATCTGTGGCAGACATCACAGTCTCTGAATCTTTCCTATTTTGGGGGTTCCTCCTCCTAGTCATTCTTTTGAGGGGTGGTTAAGGGAATGTACAGAGTCCAAATTACTGACCACAACCCAAGCAAGATGCACCTGTTTTCTAGGGACCTTAGGGTTGTTGGCCTCTTGTTCTCCCAGCCTGTCTTCTTGGGGAGGGGCTTGCTGCACTGTTACTCAGGCAACCGTGTTTGGGCAGAGTTCCCCTGTCCCCTGTGGGGGGAGATGGGCTCAGTGAAAACCGTTTTTTGGGGGCTTTTGTTCTCTGGCGCTTTCCCTGGAGGTTTTCCGCATCTCTTCCAAGAGTCAGAGCAGAAGAGATCATTTCCAACCTTCTGCCTCAGAGCAGAGAGAACACAGTCTGTTCTTCAGTGAGCTCTCCAGGCCACACTCTCACCGTTTCTATCTGTGCTGCTATAAACTGCAGTGTCCTGGGTTGTGCGCCCCTCAGCAAGGCTCCCAGTCCTCACCTCCAGGTTGGGGCATGTCTTTGCCCTTTGTGCTTCTATAACCACCAGCCGCCCCCAGTTCACATGCGTGGCCCCGCCACTCCAGGTTTCAGTCTGGGGGGCTGCCCTAAAGTCCTTTCCCCACCGCTACTGCTCTGCGACTCTGTGCCCCATGTCCCCAACACGGAAGGCTTTTGCACTCCTGTGTTGTTTCATCTTCCTGGCACCAGTGCTTATGGTAGCTCCTTTCCCCTTCCATTTATCTTCAGATTTGTGCCTGCAGACTCACGGCCCCCTGTTTCATACCTCGAAACCAATCGGCTGTGATTTTCTGTTTGTAGAGATCCAGATCTCTCTTCTTACATCTCAGGCTGATTTCGTGTATGTTCAGAGTGGTCTGGTAGATATCTAGCTCAATTCCAGGGACCGGTTGGAATAGGGTTCCTTACTCCTCCACCATCTTTTCTCCTATCTTTTGTAAATATCTTTACCTGTAGCCAGTGATGCTTCACAGACAAATAGCAGAAGTTAGAAGGACTCTATGGGGTGTGCAAACTATTGGGGAAAATGATGAGACTCTTTTAATTGTTTAAGACAGAAACATATTTTTCTCTAAGTTAAAACTTCATGCTCTTTTAGCTGATAACACTTTAAAGATTTCTTGCAGAAACTCCTATCCACAACCAAATATTTATCCACAAGATGTTTATCTACTAGCAGAAGTGGTAGAATGATATTCTAAGCAGACAAGAGTTTTAAAAATCTTCTTTTCCTGCCTATCACAATAAGAGCCAAGTCACAAGAACCAAGGGGCCTCTGACTTTTGCAGAGAGGAACAGAGCTTCACAAGATAGTAATAAAGACACAGAGCTGTGACCAGCCTTAAAAAATTTCACACACAGAATAAATATTAAATTTGCCTGGTAGGTTTAGAGTATGTTATGTTGTAATTCATAATATACAGGAACAAAAATGCAAGGCAATATATTCAAAATAAGAGTCCTTCCATTTTTTTCCCAACATAGACATCGACATTTAAAATTTTTAAAAGGCTACAGAGAAATATAAGTAGCCTCAAGAGGAGTAAATATTCTTTCTATTGTGTGTATGTACATGCGTGTGAGAAAGTAATTCAAATTCACTAGTCAAGTATATGGGGTGAGTGGTTTATAGACTAACCTAGAAATATAAACTATGAGGGAAAAAAAATGCAATGAAACAGCTTAACTGCTGAGTGCCAAATAAAAAAAACCAAACAAACAAAAAAACAAACCTTCAAAGCAACAATACAAGGAAAACTGAGGAGGACTAAAAGGGTCTTTTCACTCCATTGTTGGTAAATTTGTCCTCTGCAGCCCTCCACGGAGTTAGATGGGGAGAAGATCTGGAAGCTTCCTAGCTAATTTGAATGCTCTAAGTAGTCAGTCCACATAATTCATGTCCAACTATGGATAATTTTTTGGCTTAATGTTCCAATTTGGATTGTAATACAGGACAAATTACCTGGCCTTGCAAATATCTACTTTAATATGTGATACACAGCCAGAGTTTTGGAAAAAGAATGACAGTATTTCTAGATGAAAAATTAAATTAGGGGAGTAATAAAATATTAATATAAAGCTAACTATTTCAAGTTGTAAACCAGGCATATACTCAAAGCCACATTGGGAATAATGGCATAAAATACAAAATAGACATGATAATAAAAGGAGGCTTTTTTTTTCTTTCAGATGCTGTAATAGTGGGAAAGGCACTCTGTTTTAATAACTTTCCTAGAATAATTCATTTTACATGGTAGTCTTGATTTTATAGCTATATATTTCTATAGTGTGCTTTTCAAATAAGAAGTACAAACTGAAAATTAATTGAGTATCAGGAATATTAGTATACATGGCTGCCTAGGGAATAAAATATATAGTAAAGCAAAGACTAAGACAAGAGCATATGCAAAAAAAAGAAAACTCATACTTTTGAGGCTCTCACACTAATGAAGATCTCAGATGTGAATTAAGGATTAGGAACTTAAATTACAAAATCAATGTATCACTGAAAGCTTATTTTAATTAGCTTTTACTACTGTATGTGTACTTTTCCTCTAGCTATCATGATAACATGATTTGATTTTTCTTAGATTACAGGCTACTGAATATATCTAATTTCCCTTTAAAAATACTCAATGGTTGACCACTAAAAGAAGTATTTTAACTACAAGTTACAAACTTCAAGCATAGTAAGTAATGTAATTATCCTCATTCATCCACCATTATTTATGACATGACATTGGTTTCCTTAAGTATAATTATGCTACTCTAAAGATATAAAATTCTAAAATAACACAACTAATAGTAAGGATGCTTAATTAACTAAACTGATTTTTCTTCAAAGACTATATGTAAATAAACATTTTAAATATCTAAGCCAATTTCCCATTGACTTACACAATTAATAAGTGGGAGAAGTGATCCTAAGGAAAAAAATTACCAAAAAAGTCCCAAACAAATGAATTTGATCACCATAAATTCTTGTTTAAACTTGTTTAAACATAACCCGTCATTTTTGTTGGTCATGTTTTCTATTTCATAGTTTGTATATTGTTACTGCCTCTAACAATAAACCCCTAAGCTTGTATAATATGGCAAGGTTTCTGCCCTTCTCTCTGGCTGCCACTCTTAGCAGGTTCCAACTAAAGATGGGCCAGGACAGGTGTTAGCAATGAGATGGTCCTAGTATAGACTCTAGCCCTATGCTACTAGTCATTTGGATGGTCATGGCACAGGGGTGACCAGATAGCCATGCCACTCAGAGCGTGGGTAATGCGTGATACATTTATTTTCAATTTCATGTAGTCGGTAATTAGTATATGTTTGAATAATAAACGATGAAGGATGTCAGAAGTAGAGTAGCTAGTAGCAAAAGAAAGCACACCAAGTGATAACAAACTAAAATATTCAGAAATAGTATTCCTCATTTTCCCATGAAGCTCTATTGCTTCTTGTCAAGGCTTATCCTTCATATAGACAAAAACACTAAGTTCCTCATGTCATGATGTTTAAAGGGCAGTTTCCCTCATAAAACTTTTCTCAAAGTTTTCAGGGAAGGGACTAACATTTCCCACCTGCCCTGAAATTTCCACCATTAAAGGAATTCTTTTGATTTAGGTAAGAAAGATGGTGCTGTGCATATGGGAAGGGGATGGGCTATCCCACTAATGAAATGGTATGAATTAATTTATCAGATTAACCAATTAATACTGTAGAAGAATTGACAGCTGGGATGGGGGCAGTGCTAGATGCTGAAGGCAAACGTTTATTTTAGTTTTTATATCTTAATGTTATTCAGGGTGAAAGGGACAAAGATGTCCACAGCAACATTTAAAATGTTGGCATCAAATGTACTATTTATGCATAAAGCAATTTGTGGTAGATTTATATTTGGTATTACTAATAGTTTCACCATGCTCAGAAGCAAAGATACTATAAAAAAAAGGATTTCCCCATGCACCTTGCAATGGAAACTCATTAAAAGTTGCAAAAAACCATAATTACTGCCTGAACAATTTCATCATATTCTCAACTGGCTCTGAAGGTAGGAGCAATGAACCTAATCTACATCCTGCTGTCCAAGGGGAATTCTTGATCAGTTATAATTATTAAAAAAATTTTTTTGCAAGCATATACAAAAAGTTTTTCTAATTATTATTATATAATAATTATACTCTATAACTTAATATATAATTTGCTATATTTATATTTATTACCTATAATTTAATATATAGTTATTATATATTATTATATAATTTTGACATAGAAATGATTTGTATCATTTTACAAAACCATAACTTGACTGTAATCTGCTTTTAAGAAAATTATTTTTCACAGAAAATAGGGATGCCTATCATTAGAGAACAAAGCTGAAAGAATTTCACAAATTCATTTCGTATGAGGGAAAAGAGTCATCATAATGTATTAAGATTTAAACAAATGTTTCAGAACTACTTTCCGTTTGGTTTATGACAAGTTTTTTTTAAACTTTATGTGAATTTACTGATTTATAAGATATATTTGTATTCTAAATAATTGCAAACAGAAAACCTCGGGTAAGGCAAGTCCCAGCACTAATCCATGATTCATTATCTAAACTTTAATTGGCACAACTCTTGAAACTCTGGGACCATATGGAAAATAATGAGTCTTAATAGGTCTAAGGTGGAGGGATGGTAGGGTAGTGAGGAAGCCAGAAAACCGTCAGTTCAGAATGCTTAGCCACTGCAGCACAATCTGCCCAGAGAGCTAGAACAATGTGTTCTCAGTGTTTTACTGGTTTCGCCATCATATAGCTAAACTGCATGTTATTTCTCTCATTCTGTGAGACAAAAATTAAAATGAGAAAACAAAAACAACCCCAAAACTGGTTTCCATAATTAAAAATGAAATTGGCTGACTGTTAATAAAAAAGGCAGCAATTTAGAGTTACCATAACAACCCGAGGCAACTGTTGACTGACACTGCAATCTGCCACCTTTTTATAAATAGCAGTTGATTCCCCTTCTTTCATTTCAGCTGGTTTTAGTGCTCAACGGAGCTAATGGAACAACTGCGCTTTAGAACGACTTCACTCATCAAGCAGTGTACCTCTTCGCTGCTGTCACCACCGTAAAAATCATCCTCCGATTCGGTGTCTCTCCTTGTCACACTGGCATCCTCTTTTAGATCCAAAATAAATGGGCACCCCTCTGGGGACATGTTCTGAGTTTTTCCATGAGGTGCTGATCGTGGTCTTGATGAAAAAGTGAAAATGTCCTTTGGAACAACCTGGGTTTCCTCTGCCAGTTGGCCATGTTCACTCTCCTTGCTGGCTTCCAGCCTCAGATGTGAAGTGTGGCAGGAATCATCATCCAGAAGGAGAGACTGTCTGCTGGATGCCAAATGGGAAATGCGATCATCATTTTCAGGAAATATCCACTCATCTGACATTTGGGAAAGATGACAAAAATTAGAGGAGTGTTCCATCAGTGTTATATTAAGGCAGGTAGTTAGGTTAAAATTTCTTGGGTTGAAACAGAGATTTATCAAACAATGCAGAAGCCAAGGAATGCAATTTATCTACCATCTTGTGACCTGCTAAACATTTAACCCATAGATCAGTGCCTATAGCTACAGGAAACTTATTTGCACTTCCTCTCCGTCTGAGTTGAAACACTGGTCAGGAAATTTTTAAGTCTGAAATAATTATCACCTGTCTTGCAGCAAGTTCTTCATAGCACAGCCTCATTAATTTGACATTCCAGGAGGGAAGAAATCTTCCAAATTTAAAAGGGTTTGAGTTACTAATATCTTCTTTTAACTGCAGGAGGACAGAATATTTAATGTTTCTTTAAATAAAATAACTGGGCATTGTTTGGATTACAAATCATGGAGGAGAGGAAACCATGAAAAGGTTAACAGGCCTTTCCATCCTACTGACTGAAACAGGACAATTCATAGACTAAACTGAGTAGACTTTTCCACTAATAGTAAATCCACAGAAACACTTGTTAATGTGATTGGTAAAAAAGATCTTTAATTATAGGAGAGAATGTTTTGATACATAAATCTTTTTGCACAACATTATTTGTTTTGATTAAAAATACTGTATACTACTACTGGGATACATTTTAATCAAAACCTTAAAAAATTTTGAACTTTAAAATTTTTTTTGAAATTTAGTTGACACACAATGTTATGTTAGTTTCAGATGTACAACATAGTGAAAAGATTTTAATTTTTTATGTAACATTGAGATAGATTTTTCTAACTACGATCCAGGCAAACTGACACAGACAAATGTTTATAATGAATGTCATTAAAAGCATGCTTACTTTCTTCTTTAGAATGACAGCAGGAAAAGATTGCATTTTTCTCAACTTAGTCTATTTTCCTTAAAATTTACTTTTTTTGCTGCATTATGTCAATGGTGAAAATCTTAACAAAAATCTGTTCAGCAGAACCAAAATGTGGACATGGTAATTTTACCCCGACTCTTGAATCCTGCTGTATCTATCTTCACAAGAAAAGTAACTAAGAGATATCTAAGATTTGCTGACTTGAAACTCTAAAGCCTACAGTTCAAAAGCAACAAACAAAAAGACCTTTAATAAAAATAACATTAATGGCACAAATAAAATCATATTCATCATAATGTATTCATTTCTTAACTTAAGATTATCATTATATAATATAACTTGCTTATAAAAAGGGTAACAAATATACATTTCTTAGAGAAAATCTGTAACTTTCACATTTTCTGTAAGTAAGTGGCCCAGAGCAGGCTGAATCTACTTCATTGGACCACATTCATAAGGGGATGTGGAGGGTCTGAAGTCAGTATACTGTGAGCAGGTGAAATAAACAGATTCACTGGGCTGTCCTCTTTTGGACAGCAAATCCTTTTGCATGGTGTTAAGCACATAGCAGATGTTTTGTAAACACAGTAGATGCTTTATTAATAAATAAATGTTGAAAAAGATCATAAAAACCAATGGGCTGCATTAAGTACATTGATAGTAAAGAAAATTGGAGGACAAGATACTGGGAATCTTCATTATGCAATTCAAAAACTTGCATGACCTATTGCCAAACGTATTATTAACTGTCAAAAAGTCAAAGTAAAAGGAGTGTTTCTACACCAAACAAACTCTAATTATCTCACCACCACATGCTTTTTTGGAATTCGTAGTTTTACCTCAAGTATTTCCATATCAATTGTAATGAATAATTTGGTGTGTTTTCTTAGGAAAATATGTAAATTACTGTGTAATCACAATATTGCAGCAAACAAGATAAATGCAAGAATGATCACCTAAACATCTAATTAGTTTTTCTACACAGTCAGATTTATGCTAGAGACACTAATTGTGCCTAACATTTTAATGAAGGTTTCAACATTGCATAAATAAGACTGACAAACTACAAACAATTTTCATTTATTTTCCTTTTTCCCTTGCTCAAAAACAATTCGCCTTTGTAAAAGTACCACACACCTGCTAGGAAAGATATGTTGATGGGCTCAATGCTCTACACTCCAACCATCTCCATTATAAAGAGGACTGGAGACTTGCAACAATAGGTAATCTTTGGGGACAGTGACAATGCCCTGTGAAAACTTCAAAGTTTCAAACTTTCCTTCTGAACAGGCTAACTGGTGCATTGAAACTTGGAAATAAAAATGCCCTTTCATCCATTAAAGTCTGACATGCAATTGGGGTTAAGAGGAGATTTATCAAAAAATGACAGATTTTAGCAAATGACTGCATCACAACTTCTCAAAATGACTGGGTTAAACATATTGATATTTCATCAATTATTAACGATTATAGTGGACTAAAGATGCCAACCTGCTTGATCAGGAGACTGCAGTGCTGGAGAGCTGGGGTTCATCTCTGTGCTTTGTTGGGACCCACTGTTGAGGGCAACTGTTGCTTTATCTTCATTCCTGTTATTTCCTGAAGAACTGCCTTTATTGGAATAAATATTTTTCACGATGTTATTTCTTTTGATATTTATAAAAGTTCATTTTGAAGAATGCTATTAATGCAGTGTGCTTTTCAACATGATTACTGAAAAGCACATTAGAGGTGACGATACAGATTATCTGCAGTTCTTTTCTCTTCCACTAGAATTTTTCAAAGATGAACTCAGCTGCATTTTTGTAGAGGTTCATCTTTAAATTCCTTGATATTTGCATGGGGACATTTTAGATTTAAGTTTTACAATATGCAATAAAAGGAATTCCAAAACCCATATTATTTTTAAAGGGTCCTGTATTTTTCCTTTTGGTTCCACATAAAATGGAGTGTGTTTTCTTTAAATTACAATTCTTACACAACCTGACTTAAAATTTTAAACCAAGCACTTTCCTTCAGCATCTTAAGAAAATGGACACAGAATTAACTTTTCTATCTACTATTTTATAAAAATAACATGAATCCTAACAAGCTGAATTTCAGCCTACCTAAGAACTCCTCATTTTTGAGAAATTATGCTAACAGATGTGTACATGATATACTCTGGGCTTGACTCAGGATATATGAATGCATGTGCAGACAGATCTATACTTAAAAGCCTCAAATCCAATATTCAAAGGGATAACTATAATAGCCACCTATATTTATCTAAGGCTTTATTGGTTGCAAAGAGTTGAAATTTTAACCTACATTCTATTAGATGGCATGGAGTCCAAAGGGAGAGACAGCAAATGTAAAAAAAAAAAAAAAAAAAATACACACACACACACACATATAGATATATATATCTATATATATATCTGAAAAGGGCCCAGTTTAAAAAGAGGAGATATAAATGAAACATGAAAAATTATGAGTTAAGTTCAATTTTAGTAAAGTCTGCAGGCAGGAACTTCCTCTATCAAATTTGGGCTGTTTCTAAAAAACAATAATTTAAGCTTATTCTGCCTTTGACAGTAGAAGTAGGGAAGTCCTTTACTTCTGTGGTACTATTTAATCCAGCAAATCTCTGTTAGGGCTCTAGAGCAATTCTTTTGCAGAAGATTTGATTTCCATAATCCCTGTAGAAAAGACATTTATATTTTAAATGAATTGGTCTGTAATCCTTTGAAATTTACAACCTGCAGAGAGAGATTCCATTGCTCTGCATAATACACAGATATAAGATAGTATTGAATTAGTGCCATACCGCTGTGTGCCTCTGTCCTTTCTCTGCTGGTGCTTTTTAACCACAATCTTCTCCTGCTATTATTCTTATCTGCTGATGGTTCTTGAGGGGGATGTGGATGCATAACTTGCAGATCGGCTGGTACATTTTCATATCAAAGAACAAAAAGCCAGAACAGGAAGTACTATATGGTTTGAAATAACTCAGTAAATATAATTGTAGCTATAATGAGAATGTTCATATCATTGTGACATCATATAAAGCTGTATCAAAACCACAACTTATTCCTTCTTGGAAAATAGGCATTTGTTCAGATTCCATTATTGGGATTGTATCAGGCTTTCAAAATTACTGAGACAATTTATTCATGTAATATAACCTTATAGAGAGTTACAGGTAATTTGATTAATTATACATACAACATGCTATATTAAAAAAATATAAAAAATGAAATGGATTGCTAATATAGAAAAATAATTGCTTCCTTGGATAGAGGAAGTCAATAAGTATGATTCATCAACAGCTTGGAAGGTAGTTTCCTAAAGAACCCTGCAGAACTGCGATCAAACCTGAAAAAGAACTCCTAAGTGTAATTTAATTGTGTAATCATCATCATAATAATTAACAGCATTCATAGCAGCATCTAATATTTACTGAACGCTTAATTTCTTGGCACAATATGATGTGCTTGACTGGTTTTTCTTGTTGAATCCTCACAATGACCTTTGAGGCAGTCACTCTTCATTACTACTACTATTGCCAGTAGCCATTTTATCCCCATTTTACAGATGAGCAAACTGAGGCCCACAGGGTTTAGGAATTTTGATCAAGGTCTTACAGATGGTGGTAGAGCCAGGACTGAGTATCTATGGTCTTTATGTCCTTCTCTCAGTTTTGTACTGTATGAGAAATATAGTCTGTAATAGTGATCATTAATCTCTAAATCAAATAAAACGAACCCAAATGCCTTCCTTTTCAACTCTCACAAAAGTCAGACATGCAAGAATGGAAAAACTATAGTGAGTGATAAGCCTTTGGTACTGGTCTCAATTCTTTCCGATGATTACAAACTACAGATCATTTTACCTCTCTGTTAGCCATGAACCCTCAATCTACAAACTGGGACAAAAGTCTCTTCTTCACCAACAGGGTTCTCTGTGCATCAACAGGAGAAAATAAAAAGCACTTTACAAATGGAAGAGATTAAAAGATAAAATTAAGAAAACTTAAAATGCAAGTGGAGTTCCCAAAATATAGTTATTATGGAATGCTTTGTTATTTCCTCACCAGTCATCATAAAATAAAAACAGGGTACTATGGCAATTCGAAATAATGGAATAAAGAGAATATAAAGAGAATGATAGGTGGGGCGCCTGGGTGGCTCGGTCGGTTAAGCATTCTACTCGATCTTAGCTCAGGTCTTGATCTCAGGGTCATGAGTTCAAGCCCCTTGTAACCTACTTTAAATAAATAAATAAATAAGTATTAAAAAAAAGAGAGAGAGAATGATAGATTCCAGAAGAGAATATATGTATAAGAATTTGAAACAGGTTTCAATATCCACCATCTTTTTCATTTTTAAATGATAATTCTCTGGATGTTAAGATCTAATCAAGAATTTAACTTCAAATTTATCTTCACAAGAGCATTGCTATTTTCCCCTAGCTATTGACACTTATGTAGGATTCTTACCACGAACAGGTATAGTCTGCTTTATTTGGCGAATATTTTCTTTATCTGCTTGCTCCTCAGACTCTGGCATCAGCAAGGCTGACATCTCTGCGCTGCTAACACAGTCCTCAGTCACAGACTGTTGGCATGATCGGTTATTTCTGGACCCAATGGATCTTACTGTCTGTAAGGGACAGGAATTAATCTGCACATTTTACAATATGGGAATTGCATTTATTTCCTGTAGAATTTACAGAGACTAATAATATTTGGACAAATAAAAAGCGAGAAAAGAAACTAGAGGAAATGAGAAGGTTAGAAAGTTGGTGGAGAGGGAAATTATAGCAGAAAATTAGAAAGAAATGGAAGGAGAAATATAATGTGAGACAAAATAGAAGACAAACAAGTTTTCTAGACACATAAATTAAAATGTGCTTATAATCCATCTTTAGTAGGTAGGAGTTGAACTGAAAATCACTGCGTGTGTCAGAAATCCAAGGAAATTAAAAATAAAAATATAACATTTGAGAATCTGTTCATTGTAAGGTATCTGGTGAAGGTCCAACTCTTTTTTGAAGGAGACCACAAAATGTGCTCATATATATTTGCCTTTAAGTTTTGTGAACATATTTAATCAAAAGAATACTCAGAAATGGTAATTGTGTTGACATGACAAAAATAAAACCGTTTTGAGGTCTTTTAAAATCCAGAATTTCTGTTCCAAATTTATTCAAGCCTTATGCTTTTGGCATGTATTCTCTCTGCCTCTTTCCCCCGCCACCACCCGTGCACTGGGAAAGAACCCTTCTCCTCCCATGCCCCTCACGCTTAGACAAGCTCTTCAGACCTTGCTCCTACCTCACTGGATATCCTCATGTTATTCCTTCTGCCAGAGAGTGGAGGTGGTCCCAGAACTCTGGATCCGAAAGCGATATGACAGACATCTTGATTTTTACTGTTCCGCATGCTACCTGTTCCCCTGTTAATGAACTGATCTGTTTTGTTCAAAGAAGGTAATAATAGTCCATTAATGGGCATAATGACAAACATCATGTTGCAATGTTTCTGAAAGTACAATCCAGGTGTCATATGATCTGTATCTCCCTTCCCCACTACAGGTCACTTATAAAAAATGCAGATACTGAAGCCCAACATTAGATATACTAGATATATAGAATTAGAATCTTGGGGAGGAGCAGCAGAAATCTCTAATTTTAACGAGTTCCCCCAAATGGTTCTTATGCTCACTGTCATTTGAGAACCACTGCCATAAATATTCTTCCTCAAAGAGAGAGAGAGAGAAAAGAAAAGAAAGGAAGCTACTAAAAAATACATCTTATTTTCTCTTTAAGGAAATAATTTAAATAAAACTATTTAACTCAATGGAACAAATATTTTTTTTTAAAGATTTTATTTATTTATTTGAGAGAGAGAATGAGAGACAGAGAGCATGAGAGGGAAGAGGGTCAGAGGGAGAAGCAGACCCCCCTGCTGAGCAGGGAGCCCGATGTGGGACTTGATCCCGGGACTCCAGGATCATGACCTGAGCCGAAGGCAGTCGCTTAACCAACTGAGCCACCCAGGCGCCCTCAATGGAACAAATATTTGATTGAGCACTCTTGAGCTTTTCCTAGAAGTTGTCAGTGATACAAAATAGCTAAGATATATCGCTTGCCCTCAAGGGAGGTGAGAGTACAAGTAAACAGGTAACTATAACATAAAGCAGCTCAGTGGAAATGAAGAAAAGTGACCTCTTGTTCCTCAAAAAATTAAAAATAGAATTACCCTATAATGCAGTAATCACAGTATTGGGTATTTACCCCCAAAATACAATGTGGGGACAAATACAAAAACACTAATTTGAAGGCATTCCTGTACCTCTATGTTTATTGCAGCATTATTTACAATAGCCAAACTATGGAAGCAGCCCAAGTATTCAGTGATAGATGAACAGATTCAGAAGATGTGGTACATATATACAATGGAATATTATTTAGCCATAAAAAGAACTAAATCTTGCCATTTGCAAAGACATGGATGGAGCTAGAGAGCATAATGTAAAGCGAAACAAGTCAGTCAGAGAAAGACAAATACTGTATGATCTAACTGATACGTGGAACTTAAGAAGCAAGACAAATGAGCAAAGGGGAAAAAAAAAAGGGAGAGGAACAACCGTGAAACAGACTCTTAACTCTAGAGAACAAACTGATGGTTAGCAGAGGGGAGGTGGATGGGGAGGAAGGGTGAAATAGGGGATGGGGAGTACACTTACTATGATGGAAAAAAAAAAAAGAGTAAGTGACCTCTTGAATGGAGTTTGAATGACTGATAAGATTTCAAGAATAAAAGATGTAGGGTGCCCTAGAGAGAAGAAAGTGAATAAAGACAAGAGTGAACTGGTAGGGTATGCTTGGGGAGCAATGAAATTACCAGTTTAGCTAGAAGGATGGGTTTGGGTCACATTGAAAAGAGCCTTAAATCGCTAAAAGCCTATTCTAAATTTGGTAGGTGATAGGGTATCATTGAAAATTTTGGGGGAGAAGGAGAACAAACTGATAGGACCAGGATAAGGCAGGTGTGCTGACCAAACCTTGCTGCCTTTCCCTTCTGGGCACACAGGTATATTACATTTCTGAGCCTTCCCTGCAGTTATATGGGTCATGTGACTGACTTCTGGTTAATGAGACATGAGAAGTGAAATGTGAGATGTGTAAACTACTTCCTGGCCCCCTAAAACCTCCCGCATAATCCCCCATACTCTCTCTTCCCTCATCTCGACAAGACATCTGGGGGAGGGCTATAAGGCCTGGAGAAGAACCACTAGGTGAAAGGAGTCTGGGTCTCTGAATAACCTCATGGAAGGCTGCCCAAGGAACTCCTGATTGGATGAGGCTGTGGGGCTCTTTGTGACTGCAGGTGAGGGTGATGAACCTTAACTCAAAAAACTGCCTGCAATCTAGAAAACCTTCTGTTATGCCCACTTGCAAGACAGGACCAACCTTAACATTATGATATTGGCTCCAAGTAAGTCCACATTTGTCCTATAGTCCTGGATATATATGAGCTACTGGCTACTTCCTATCTGACCTATTCCCCGGAAAAAATTCCTATAGTTAGGTAGGTGGTTTCTTTAGCCTCTGCTGCAGAGTTGTAACTTTACATGTGGAGTTAAAAACCACTCTTCTGCAATGGCATGAAAAAAGGCACGAAAGTTTGTGAAAACACGCCATGCTTAGGAAGCTCCACTTGTTTAGATCTGAGTAGAAGTAATATGATGTGGGTAAATGGGTGTTTTCTGGGTTTGGTTTTATTTTTGCAGTAGATGAAGCTGAAGAGATGGGCAAGGGCCAGACTGTTGACATGATCTGAAAGAATGTTGCTGGACAGAAAATCTAAGGTGGCTGGCTAGCAAAGTGGTGAGGAGATACACCGTTCCAGTTTTCTTCAAATTCTTGAAGCCCTGTTAGGTAGAAGAGAGATTCCATTTGTCCAAAGGGCAGAATCAGAACTAATGAGAAGAACTGACTTCAAGGTTTTAGTCCAACATGAGGAACATCTTTAAGTATGTCTGGTCATTGTGGTGGAGAATTTTCTGTCATTCTGGCTCTTATAAAGCAGATTCAGATACCAGAGGACTCCCTACTTTCTATTTCTGGCCTAGTCCTCTCTTCTGAGTTCCATGCCTTGTATCCAGTGGCTTTCTTGCTCAGTTCCTCTTCCATGTCTTAAAGACACAAATGGAGAATGTAGTCCAGTGAATGGCACCACAATCCACAGAGTTTGAAGAGTTAGGATCTGGGTGTCATCCCTGACTCCTCTGTCCACCTTCTCCACAGCCAACCCAAGTCTACTTCTCTCTAACTCCTTGGTCAGCACTGCAGTCCAAGTGACCGTCATCCTTCTCCTGGATGATCACAGAGCCTCTCAAGGGATCTCCCATGTCCACACTGGCTCCCTGTCCCATGCCTCCTCCAAAATGTACCCAGAGCGGTCTTAGGCAAGCATATACCTGATCAAGTCATTCCTTTTCCTCACTTAAAACTTTTCAATGTCTTCCCTGCTGCAGTTAGGATTAGGAAGAAAGCCTTTAACAGTGGCTGCAAAAACCTACATGTTCTGGCTTCAGTTCATACCTTTCACCCCTCATTTTCTGCTCTCTCAGACTGGCCTCCTCAGTTCTTCCTGCCTACCAGAGCATTTGTGTGTGCTCTTCCCCATGCCTAAAAGGCTCTTCCAGTGTAGGTACTCCCATAAACTTTCCTTCCCATAACTTGTCAAATTGCACTTAAAAAATTTTTTTTAAAATTCAGTTTAGTTAACATATAGTGTATTATTGGTTTTAGGGATAGAATTTAGTGATTCATCAGTATATATAATATATATAACATAACACCCAGTGCTCATTACATCAAGTGCCCTCCTTAATGCCCAACACCCAGTTACCCCATCCCCCCACCCACCTCCCTTCCAGCAACCCTCAGTTTATTTCCTAGAGTTAAGAGTATTTTCTGGTTTGCCTCCCTCTCTATTTTTATCTTATTTTTCCTTCCCTTCCCCTATGTTCATCTGTTTTGTCTCTTAAATTCCACATATGAGTGAAATCATATGGTATTTGTCTTTGACTTATTTCCCTTAGCATAATACCCTCTAGCTCCATCCACCTCGTTGCAAATGGCAAGATTTCATTCTTTAAAAATACTTTTACATGTGTTTGTGAGATTTGCTGATAATGTGTGCTTCAGTAGATATAAACTCAATAGCCTAGTTTGTCACCCCTAAATTGCTAGTCTGGTGCCTGACATGGAATTATAGATCCTTGCTGAGCAAAATGAATGAATCATTAAATGTAATGAGTCAAATGGGATGTTGGATTAAATGACTAAATATTTCTAACTATGGCTGGAATTTCATTTTTCATTTTAAGAAAATTCCAACTGCAGGTTTTATGTGTGAATTGAGGAAGACTGGGCAGGACTGGACAACTGCCAGGATATGGAGGATGAGAGAGAAGGGTCAACAATGACCAAGACGTTGATAATTACATGACTGGTGTGGCTTTCAATATCAGTAGTGCTATGGCACCCCAATCAGATACCTACTCAGGTTACATGTGAAATGTTCTACTGTTAGCACATAGACTTGGCTGTGTGTACATCTGTATTTTTTTTAGTCATTATAAATATCCATTTGGAGTTAGCAAAACACTGTTAGTCTCTCAGGATCAACAACAGAAAGAAATGACACTCAAATCCCAGGCCAATTGGAAAAATTTATTATAGAATCTGTCATTATTTGTACCATTTGTGACCAAGTAGAACAAATCCTAGACTATTGATTTTGTTCTCAAATGTGGATTTTCCCAGAAAGAAAGAGCCACTGAAGGTCCTGAAGGGTATGGGATATGGCTTGGGCCTACATGGGAATTTTTAGTATCAGAATAGGAAATTTTTTTTTTTTTTACTTCCAGTCATGGGAACCATTAGGCTATGGGCATATTTTTTGCATATCTTTCTGTTCAAACATCTTATGGGGCAATTTCCTCAATGTTTTTTCATTTTCTTTATATATAGTCTCCCCCAACTAATTTAAGCTCCTTTAAGTAGAAAGACCATTTATTTGGTTGTGTATGTACCTCCATCTGTGGAGCCCAGCACAGTATGTGGCAGACAATGGATAAAGTTCACCACAATTGTTAAATAGTATTCAAGATTAAAAGGAAGATTTTTTAGGGGAGAGAATATTTCAAAAAATCATACTGACATAGTTCTAGCTATAATTCCAACAAAATGTACACATTAACTAGTTTGTAGCTATTTAAAAAATTAAAATTCCTAAATATCTTGAATTTTTTAGAGGAATCTCTTACTTAGCAGTGGATGTCCAGTGACCATTCAAGATACACATAAACCTCATATAATATAGTCTTCTAAATCACAGAAAATTAGATATGATTCTGTATTTTATAAGAGGATCTACTATAGGATTTCTTTAAAGAGTAATCTACCACTCTGTATTTAAAGTTAAGTCTATTTTTTAAAATTCACAAATGCTAGCACACTTTTTTCACAAACCAAAGTATACCAATACTCAACCATTAAGTAT
The DNA here is from genome assembly GCF_029215605.1 of Mirounga angustirostris. Lineage (NCBI taxonomy): Eukaryota > Metazoa > Chordata > Mammalia > Carnivora > Phocidae > Mirounga > Mirounga angustirostris. The sequence continues at coordinate 189,731,760 of NW_026991709.1, read as the reverse complement.
CTCTTTATTAATAGACTTCTTTAAATTTCTTGGTACAATTAACATATACACATTCTTAAAGGCTGTTTCATTTTAGTAATTCTGTTTATAATCATTAATTGTTACAATTATCTCTATAAACATGTATCATGCTATTTATCTACTATGAGACAATCCTAATTAAAACCTACAAGGAAAAGTAATTTATTGGTTTCTAAAATAAAAAGTAAAAGGGACAAAGTTTCTATAATGAGAAAAACCTTAATAAAAGAAAACTACAAGCAGAAACGCATGCCTTTTGAATTCTAAAGGGAGCTCTTTTAAGGGCTGATATCAATATGCACAATATAAGGTTAAAAATCAAGATTAGATTAAAGTCATGCTCTAGGCATTTCATTTTCTTGAGTTTGCGGAAAATGAACTTGGTGTAGGTCAGAGATGTTACCATTAATTATTTTGCTATTTTATGAGGGGTACATGCCTTTGTAGTTAGAATATAAAACCTGAGGGTCTACTCTCTAATTGTCTTTTAGAAAAATAAACATTCATTTTTGTCTCAAGATACAATGTTCTAATTATTATAGTCATTTAAGTTTGCAGGGTTTTCAAAGCTTAACCAGAAAAACCTGCTGAATTTTCAAATCTAATCATTGAAGGGTCATGCTCAAGACATATCTATTATCTGACAGTCAAATCAGAATTAAACTTGCTATCAGAATCCAATCTTGAATTGGACTAATTTTTATTTTATTATATGTGCACCATTATAAAGAATGTCAAAAATACAAAAAAGGCTGATCTAGTAAAGCAATATTATTTTAGACAAGGTACTTAACCTTTTAAGCCTCACTTCCTTTCATAAGATTAGGATAAAATAGTACTTAAGTCATGGTGTTTTTGTTAGATCGTATGAAACAATGCATGTAACATGCCAAATACTGTGCTTAGTAGGGACTAAATGCTTAATAAATATGTTATTAATATCTTCCATCTTGAATAGCATTTAACACTTTACAGAGTCCATTCATAATCACTTATTTCTTTATGCATCCATCCTTTCAGTAGTGACTGGGCACATGGTCTGGGCAGTTGTACCTCATTAATAAAAAGTTTAAGACATTTTTTAAAGGCAATAAAACATATTACAAACTAAAATTAGAATATCTCTTTCTCCTCTAAACTTGAGTACGACCTTAGATAATGTCATCTGTGAGTAAAGTGAGGATATGGCAACAAGATAAAAAGTAATAAGGCACAAGATATTACTTTTCTTCACAAACTCTTAATTTATTAAAAAGCTATCAATAACCGGGGGGAGGAGCAAGATGGCAGAGGAGTAGGGGACCTAAATTTCGTCTGGTCCCAGGAATTCAGCTAGATAGTTATCAAACCATTCAGAACACCTACAAACTCAACAGGAGATCAAAGAAAAGAATAGCAGCAACTCTCTGAACAGAAAAGCGACTACTTTCTGGAAGGTAGGATGTGTGGAGAAGTAAATCTGAGGCAATATTTGGGAAGATAGATCGCAGAGGGAGGGAGCCTCCTCAGCCGGCTACCAGCAAGTGACAGAGCAGCAGAGCACAAAATCAGAACTTTTAGAAGTCCACTCTGCTGAGGGATGTCACTCCAGTGGCTAAGCAGGGGGTGGAACCCTCGCTAGGACAGTGTGGTCTCAGGACCCTCAGGGTCACATAAAGCCTGGGGGTGCCGAAGTGCGGCAGAGCTCCCAGGTATCGGAGGGGGAAGCCAGCTGCAAAGACGGAGCTGAGAAGTGGGCTCTCAGCTTGGGGTTGCCATAAACCGTGATCCACAGCACAGTCGGGCCACTGCTCCTCCAGCAGGGACCCAACAAGAGGCAGATCCAGGGAGACTCCCCTTCCTCCCCTGGGAGGAGTGGTGTGTGAGCACACTGCAGGAATCTGCTGAGTTTGGAGACTCCAAACGGGGTCGTGTGCCAGAAATAGAAATGCTCGGTCAGAGGCTGGGTGAGCACGGAGTGCGGCGGGATAACAGGGAGACAAGAGTGAAATGCTTTTCTCTGGGGGCATGCTGAGGAGTGGGGCCCCGACCTCTTGGCTCCTCTGGGACCAGAGATTGGGAGGCTGCAATTTTCACTCTCGTCCTCCAAAGCTGTACAGAAAGTTCAAAGTTAATTTTCAAAATTTTCTTTATTTTTTCTTTTTCTATTTTTTTAGTTGAATTTTTCTTCTTTCCTTTTTCAACTAACATTTTATCAATTCCTTTTTAAAAATCTTTAAAAATTTTTCATTTTTACAGTCATATCTCTTCATTGTATTTAACCTTTTTTTTTGTGTATATATATAAGCTTTTCTTTCTTTAAAATTTTGGGATACAGTTTCTTCTAACAGACCAAAATCTACCCTAAATCTAGTGTATGATGTTGTCCTAGTCTCCCGCCTGATCACATTCTCTCATTAAAAAAAATTTTTTTTTCATTCTTTTTTCAAACAACTTATCAATTCCTTTTTAAAAATCCTTTTAATTTTCATCTTTACAGTCATATTCCATTGCTCCATCGTATTTACCCTTATGTTTATATATATGTAAGTTTTTCTTTCTTTAAAATTTTGGGAGGCAATTTCTTCTAACAGACCAAAATACACGCAAAATCTAGTGTGTGGCTCTGTTAAATTCACTAGCCTGATCATATTCTTTTTTTTTTTTTTTCCTTTCTTCCCCCAACCCCAGTTTCGGGTCTTTTCTGATTTGTTTAGTGTATATTTTTCTGGGGTCGTTGTTACCCTTTTAGCATTTTTTTAGCATTTTGTTCTCTCATTCATCTATTCTCCTCTGGACAAAATGACAAGACAGAAGAACTCACCTCAAAAAAAAAAAAAAAGAACAAGAGGCAGTACTGACTGCCAGGGACCTAATCAATAGGGACATTAGTAAGATGTCAGAACTAGAGTTCAGAATGACAATTATAAAGATACTAGCTGGGCTTGAAAAAAGTATAAAAGATACTAGAGAATCCCTTTCTGGAGAAATAAAAGAACTAAAATCTAAACAAGTCAAAATCAAAAAGGCTATTAATGAGGTCCAATAAAAAATGGAGGCTCTAACTGCTAGGATAAATGAGGCAGAAGAAGAACTAGTGATATAGAAGACGAAATGATGGAGAATAAAGAAGCTGAGAAAAAGAGATAAACAACTACTGGATTATGAGGGCAGAATTTGAGAGATAAGTGATACCATAAAGTGAAACAACATTAGAATAACTGGGATCCCAGAAGAAAAAGAAAGAGAGAGAGGGGCAGAAGGTATATTGGAGCAAATTATAGCAGAAAACTTCCCTAATTTGGGGAAGGAAATGCATCAAAATCCAGGAGGCACAGAGAAGGCCCCAAATCAATAAAAATAGGTCAACACCCCAACACCTAATAGAAAAACTTACAAGTCTCAGAGACAAAGAGAAAATCCTGAAAGCAGCTCTGGACAAGAGGCCCGTAACCTACAAGGGTACAAACATTAGACTGGCAGCAGACCTATCCACAGACCTGGCAGGCCAGAAAGGACTGGCATTAAATATTCAGAGCACTAAATGAGAAAAATATGCAGCCAAGAATACTATATCCAGCTAGGCTGTCATTGAAAATAGGAGAGATAAAAAGCTTCCAGGACAAACAAAAACTAAAAGAAATTGTGAATACCAACACAGCCCTACAAAAAATATTGAAAGGGGCCCTCTAAGCAAAGAGAGAGCCTAAAAATAACATAGACTGGAAAGGAACAGAGACAATAGACGGTAACAGTCACTTTACAGGCAATACAATGGCATTAAATTAATATCTTTCAATAGTTACCTGAATGTAAATGGGCTAAATACCCAATCAAAAGACATAGGGTATCAGACTGGATAAAAAAACAAGACCCATTGATATGCTGTCTGCAAGAGACTCATTTTAGACCCAAAGACACCTCCAGATTGAAAGTGAGGGGGTGGAAAACTATTTACCATGCTAATGGACATCAAAAGAAAGGTGGGGTGGCAATCCTTATATCAGACAAAATAGATTTTAAACCAAAGACTATAATAAGAGATGAGGAAGGACACTACAGCATACTTAAAGGGTCTATCCAACAAGAAGATCTAATAATTTTAAATATCTATGCCCCTAACATGGGAGCAGCCAATTATATAAGCCAGGTAATAACAAAATCAAAGAAACACATTGATAACAATACAATAATAGTAGGGGGCTTTTAACACACCTCTCATTCAAATGGACAGATCATCTAAGCAAAAGATCAACAAGGAAATAAAGGCTTTAAATGACACACTGGATCAGATGGACTTCAAAGATATATTCAGAACATTCCATCCCAAAGCAACAGAATACATATTCTTCTCAACTGCACATGGAACATTCTCCAGAATAGATCACATCCTAGGTCACAAATCAGGTCTCAACCGGTACCAAAAGATTGGGATCATTCCCTGAATATTTTCGGACCACAATGCTTTGAAACTAGAACTCAATCATAAGAGGAAAGTTGGAAAGAACTCAAATACACGGTGGCTAAAAAGCATCCTACTAACGAATGAATGGGTCAACTAGGAAATTAAAGAAGAATTCAAAAAATTCATGGAAACCAATGAAAATGAAAACACAACTGTTTAAAATCTTTGGGATGCAGCAAAGGCGGTCCTAAGAGGAAAGTATATAGCAATAGAAGCCTTTCTCAAGAAACAAGAAAGTTCTCAAATACACATCCTAACCCTACTCCTAAAGGAGCTGGAGAAAGAAGAAGCCTAAACTCAGCAGGAGAAGAGAAATAATAAGGATCAGAGCAGATATCAATGAAATAGAAACCAAAAGAACAGTAGAACAGATCAACAAAACTAGGAGCTGATTCTTTGAGAGAATTAATAAGATTGATAAACCCCTGGCTAGACTTATCAAAAAGAAAAGCGGAAGGACTCAAATAAATAAAATCATGAATGAAAGAGGTTAGATTATAACAGACACCAAAGAAATACAAACAATTACAGGAACATATTATGAGCAACTATATGCTAGCAAATTAGATAATCTGGAAGAAGTGGATCCATTCCTAGAGACGTATAAACTACCAAAACTGAACCAGAAAGAAATAGAAAACCTGAACAGACCCATAAGGACTAAGGAAATTGAAGTGGTAATCAAAAATCTCCCAACAAACAAGAGCCCAGGGCCAGATGGCTTCCCAGGGGAATTCTACCGAACATTTAAAGAAGAATAAATACCTATTCTTCTGAAGCTCTTTCAAAAAATAGAAATGGAAGGAAAACTTCCAAACTCATTTTATGAGGCCAGCATTACCTTGATCCCAAAACCAGACAAAGACCCCATCAAAAAGGAGAACTACAGGGGCACCTGGGTGGCTCAGTCATTAAGCGTCTGCCTTCGGCTCAGGTCATGATCCCAGGGTCCTGGGATCGAGCCCCGCATCAGGCTCCCTGCTCAGCAGGAAGCCTGCTTCTCCCTCTCCCACTCCCCCTGCTTGTGTTCCCTCTCTCACTGTCTCTCTCTCTGTCAAATAAATAAAATCTTTAAAAAAAAAAAGGAGAACTACAGTCCAATATCCCTGATGAACATGGATGCAAAAATTCTCACCAAAATACTAGCCAGTAGGATCCAACAGTACATTAAAAGGATTATTCACCACGACCAAGTGGGATTTATTTCTGGGCTGCAAGGTTGGTTCAAATTCCACAAATCAATCAATGTGATACAATACATTAATAAAAGAAAGAACAAGAACCATATGACCTCTCAATAGATGCAGAAAAAGCATCTGACAAAGTACAGCATCATTTCTTGATTAAAACTCTTCATAGTGTAGGGATAGAGAGTACATACCTCAATATCATAAACACCATCTCTGAAAAACCCACACTGAATATCATACTCAATTGGGAAAACCTGAGAGCTTTTCCCCTAAGGTCAGGAACATGGCAGGGATGTCCATTATCACCACTGCTACTCAACATAGTACTAGAAGTCCTAGCCACAGCAATCAGACAACAAAAAGAAATAAAAGGCATCCGAATCAGCAAAGAAGTGAAACTCTCACTTTTTGCAGATGATATGATACTCTGTGTGGAAAACCCAAAAGACTCCACCCCCAAACTGCTAGAACTCATACAGGAATTCAGTAAAGTGGCAGGATATAAAATCAATGCACAGAAATCAGTGGCATTTCTATACAACAACAAGACAGAAGAAAGAGAAATTAAGGAGTTGATCCCATTTACAATTGCACCCCAAACCATAAGATACCTAGGAATAAATCTGGCCAAGGAGGCCAAGGATCTATACTCAGAAAACTATAGAATACTCATGAAAGAGATTGAGGAAGACAGAAAGAAATGGAAAAACGTTCCATGCTCATGGATTGGAAGAACAAATATTGTGAAAATGTCTATGCTACCTAGAGCAATCTACACATTTAATGCAATCCCCATCAAAATACCATCAACTTTTTTCGGAGAAATGGAACAAATAATCCTAAAATTTGTATGGAACCAGAAAAGACCCCGCATAGCCAGAGGAATGTTGAAAAAGAAAAGCAAAGCCAGTGGCATCACAATTCCAGACTTCAAGCTCTATTACAAAGCTGTAATCATCAAGACAGTATGGTACTGGCAAAAAAAAAAAAAAAAAAAAAAAAAACAGGCACATAGATCAATGGAACAGAATAGAGAGCCCAGAAATGGACCCTCAACTCTATGGTCAACTCATCTTTGACAAAGCAGGAAAGAATGTCCAGTGGAAAAAAGACAGTCTCTTCAACAAATGGTGTTGGGAAAATTGGACAGCCACATGCAGAAGAATGAAACTGGACCATTTTCTTACACCACACACAAAAACAGACTCAAAATGGATGAAAGACCTAAATGTGAGATGGGAGTCCATCAAAATCCTAGAGGAGAACACAGGTAGCAACCTCTTTGACCTCAACCACAGCAACTTCTTCCTAGAAACATCGCCAAAGGCAACGGAAGCAAGGGCAAAAATGAACTATGGGGACTTCATCAAGATAAAAAGTTTTTGCAAAGCAAAGGAAACAGTCAACAAAACCAAAAGACAACGACAGAACTGGAGAAAATATTTGCAAATGACATATTAGATATAGGGCTAGTATCCAAAATCTCTAAAGAACTTATCAAACTCCACACCCAAAGAACAACTAATCCAATCAAGAAATAGGCAGAAGACATGAACAGACATTTCTGCAAAGAAGACATCCAAATGGCCAACTGACACATGAAAAAGTGCTCAACATCACTCTGCAGCAGGAAATCCAAATCAAAACCTCAATGAGATACCACCTCACACCAGTCAGAATGGCTACAATTAACAAGTCAGGAAATGACAGATGTTGGCAGGGATGCAGAGAAAGGGGAACCCTCCTACACTGTTGGTGGGAATGCAAGGTGGTGCAGCTACTCTGGAAAACAGTACGGAGGTTCCTCAAAAAGTTGAAAATAGAGCTACCCTATGACCCATCAATTGCACTACTGGGTATTTACCCCAAAGATACAAATGTAGTGATCCCAAGGGGCATGTGCACCCCAATGTTTATTGAAGCAATGTCCACAACAGCTAACTATGGAAAGAACCTAGATGTTCATCAACAGATGAGTGGATAAAGATGTGGTGTATAGATAGATAGATAGATAGATAGATAGATAAAAAATAAAGATGTGTATATATATACATATATATACATATAAATATATATATATGATGGAATATTATGCAGCCATCAAAAAATGAAATCTTGCCATTTGCAATGATGTGGATGGAACTAGAGGGTATTATGCTAAATGAAATAAGTCAATCAGAGAAAGACAAGTATCATATGATCTCACTGATATGTGGAATTTCACAAACAAGGCAGAGGATCATAGGGGAAGGGAGGGAAAAATGAAACAAGATGAAACCAGAGAGTGAGACAAATCATAAGAGACTCTTAATCTCGGGAAACAAACTGAGGGTTGCTGGAGTGGAGGGAGGTGGAAGGGATGGGGTGGCTGGGTGATGGACATTGGGGAGGGTATGTGCTATGGTGAGCACTGTGAATTGTGTAAGACTGTTGAATCACAGACCTGTACCTCTGAAACAAATAATACATGATATGTTAAAAAAAAAAAAAAAAAAAAAAAAAAGCTATCAGTAGCCTAGTTCTTCGTCTTTAGTATTAATGAGTAAAGAAACCTTTTCAGGGAAACAATTTTATTATCTCAAGAAAACTTTCCATTTTGAATGAGTGGAGCTTAAATATAATATAGGCTTTGGTAGATAATTTCCATCATTTGGTTTTGGAAATAGCACAGTTTCGTATAACACAAGAAGGTTCCCCAGAAGAAAATCCTTAAAACAAGTAGTGAGAAATTGCTTAATGGGAGTAAGCAGTTAAGAATTCATCTCTCAAACCAGACTGCCTGGTCACATCCTAGGTCTACCACTCACTAATTACTTTGTCTCTGTGAGCCTCACTATCCTTATCTACAAAATGGTGATTATGATGGTTTCTACACAAAAAGGTATATGAGAGGATTAAATGGGATAAATGATGTGTGATGGCTAAATTTATATATCAACTTGACTGGGCCCACAGGGTTCCTAGATTAAACATTGCTCTGAGTATGACTGTGAGGACATTTCTGGATGAAATGAACATTTCAATTGGTAAATTCCACCCCAAGGTAGGTGGATCTCATCACCCAATCTAAGGAGGGCCTGAATAGAACAAAAAGATGGAGGAAGGGAGACTTTGATCCCTCTGTCTGACCCCTTAAGGTAGGACATTGGTCTTTAGCCGTCCTCAGACTTGTGCTTTCACTATTGGCTCTCCTGGATTTGGACAGGAACTGCACCATTGGCTCTTCTGGGCCTCCAACTTGACCACTGCAGGTCCTGGGACTTCTCAGTTTCCATAACTGCATGACCCAATTCCTTATGATAGGTCTCTCTCTCTCTCCCTCTCTCTCTATATATATATTCTAAAACCAAATGATGGAAATTATCTATCAAGGCCTATATTATATGTAAATTGTATATATGTGTGTGTTCTGTTTCTCTGGAGAAACCTGACACTGTGTAAAGGATACAGCAAAAAGTCACTAAACATTAGTGGTGATGGTGATGATGATTTGCTGCTTAATATACTCACCTGCTCAAATTATATGGCTAGCATTTCATTCACTCACTTGATCACTTAATTAACAAATATCTATTGAGTTCCTGGTAAGTGTTGAGCTAGGTGCTAAGGATACAACAATAAATAGGACCCCTGCGGTTTTGAAGCTCACATTCCCCTTGGGGAGACAGCAATAAGCAAACAATTAAGTAAAAAGAACGTATCAGGTAAGGATAAGAGCTGTGATGGAAATAAAAGCAGGGTGATGTTACAGAGAGGGTGTCTTGGGGGTTATTGGATGATTATAGCCCCATGTTCATCACTATGTGAACTATTTGTAAAAATGTATGTGAGCATAATTGATACTAATACGGTATAGATTGTCATAGATATTCCCCTATTATATCATAAATAAACAAGTTTAATATGCAACTATATACTTAAAAGATTTGTCATTAATTTTGGATTTCCTTCCCATTATATATTTTAAATGAGAATACTGACATTAAGTAAAGAAATATATTTTAATTTTATAGCAATTCTCTGGGCTTTTCAAAAGACAGAAAGGTATACAGAAGAAACTAAACATTTCTCATAGTTGCTCTAACATAATATATATCTATTGACACCACAAATCATGAACATATTTAGAAAGTTACAATTCTCTAACAGAGGAAGATATGAGGAATAAGTCTTATTTTCCTGACCCTACCTCTACTAGTCCGTGTTCCTGAAGTTTATTAATTTTCGTGTGTTTCCTTAAAAAATGTACCCCAAAGATACAAATGTAGTGATCCGAAGGGGTACGTGCTCCCCAATGTTTATAGCAGCAATGTCCATAATAGCCAAACTATGGAAAGAGCCAAGATGTCCATCGACAGATGAATGGGTAAAGAAGATGTGGTATATATATATATATATATATATATATATATATATATATATATACACACACACACACACACACAATGGAATATTATGCAGCCATCAAAAAAAAAAAAGAAATCTTGCCATTTGCAATGACGTGGATGGAACTGGAGGGTATTATGCTGAGCGAAATAAGTCAATCAGAGAAAGACATGTATCATATGATCTCACTGATATGAGGAATTCTTAATCTCAGGAAACAAAATGAGGGTTGCTGGAGTGGTGGGGGGTGGGAGGGATGGGGTGGCTGGGTGATAGACATTGGGGAGGGTATGTGCTATGGTGAGCACCGTGAATTGTGTAAGACTGTTGAATCACAGACCTGTACCTCTGAAACAAATAATACATTATGTGTTAAAAAAAAAAAAAAGAAGATAGTAGGAAGGGAAAAATGAAGAGGGGGGAAATTGGAGGGGGAGATGAACCATGAGAGACTATGGACTCTGAGAAACAAACTGAGCGTTCTAGAGGTGAGGGGGGTGGGGGGATGGGTTAGTCTGGTGGTGGGTATTAAAGAGGGCACGTATTGAATGGAGTACTGGGTGTTATACGCAAACAATGAATCATGGAACACTACATCAAAAACTAATGATGTAATGTATGGTGATTAACATAACATAATAAAATAAAATTAAAAAAATACAAATGTATATTATAAATATATAAACATATATTATAAAATACAAATAAAATATATAAATATAAAAAAATGTACACCTATACCAGCGTCCCTAGGTAACTATCTTGTTTATTTACTAGATCAGTGGGCTCATACAGAGACAACATCCTAGCTTTCCATGTGTCACTGATGGAGACACACAGCTCTAAGACCTTTCCAGACCATCACAAGCAGATCAGGTCTGTTGTAGCTGCATCCATAATATCTTATTTGTGGGTATTTAATCAACTCCCTACTATGCACAAGTAGTTTGTCTCCAGTTTTGTCATTATAAGCCATACTGTAATAGACATCTAAAGGAGAAATGTAAAGTTTGGAATGAGTCAGTCCTGTAAAAGCAGCACAACTATGCAACGGATTAGATGTGGTTTTCACATTTACTATTATATTAATATTTATATATCAAAGTTTCTTCAATATTTGGTGGAAATATCACAGAAAAATTGAAATTCATTCTATATATGATTTGTGACATCTTTGCTGTAACAAATTTCACAGATACTGATCAATATCCACGCTAAATTCCTTTCACATTAAAAAAATTTTTTAAATAAAGGAATGTGACGAGGTATGCCTTAGTTTTACTAAAGATGGGGAAAGAGGTTATATAATTCAAACGTAAGAGACAGTTGAGTTCACTCTGACTTATTATCAGACACTGGACCCAGAAATTGTGGCATCTCTTTAAACCAACAATCTTTTTTAAAAAATTTTTTTGTTAAGTTAATCACCATACATTACATCATTAGTTTTTGATGTAGTGTTCCATGATTCATTGTTTGTGCATAACACCCAGTGCTCCATGCAGAACGTGCCCTCTTTAATCACCAGGCTAACCCATCCTCCCACCCCCCCTCCCCTCTAGAACCCTCAGTTTGTTTTTCAGAGTCCATCGTTTCTCATGTAAACCAACAATCTTAAGACAAAGCTTAGCTGAAAGTGTGAGTTTAGAAAAGTGTTTTGTTGAGGTGCCTTGGTAGCTTGTCAGTTAAGTGTCCAACTTTTAATTTCAGCTCAGGTCATGATCTCAGGGTTGTGAGATCGAGCCCCACATCCGGCTCCGAGCTGAGCAAGGAGCCTGCTTGAGATTCTCTCCCTCTGCGCCCCCACCCCCCGGCTTGCACACACTCTCTCTCTAAAAAAAAAGGAGAAAAATGTTTTTTTTTTCCTGAAGTCATAATCTAAATCCTTTTTCTTTTAGGTTCTCCTTTACAGTGCATTTTGTTACTTGATTTGAATTTTGCTTTCATAATGTGAAACCCAAAGAAATTCTAAGATCTCACCAGTGCCAACTGTAGTTGGATGATTACTTCATGGTTTTGCTAAATGCATTAACCTACCTATTTGCAATTGTGCTAGGAGATAGGGATGCCAGTCTTTTCTTATTTAGATAGGAGTAGAAGCCCAATAAGACTGCTGCTGTGGAAAAGAGGGCACTTGGGAAAACTGCCTCCTAATTTTTAGGCTAATCACTAGTTTTGGTTTGTGCTTAGTGGACCATTGCGTCTTGCCATTAGTAGCCGAATGCTCAACTTCAATGACCAGACCTGAATCTCTGGTTCAATTAAACTGGGGTTCCATTAATGAAAATAAGATAATCAGAGACCCCCCCAGTTCTCTGCAGACTAATAATCATTAGCTAACGTGCACTGGGAACTGACAAGGTGAACAGTGTAGAAGTGTGGTAACACTGGCTTTTTGGAAACACAATTATCTTATTAATTTCATTAAATGCTCTCGATCAGGTTACATGCCATTCAACAAAATGCACTCTAAAATGGAAGTTTTAAGGTCTCGTTTTTTTGCTCGAGTGAACATACTAGAAAGCATCCATCGGAAGCCAGGATTTATTTCTGTGGCAGCTTCACTAGGATCTCAGTGTGTGCATTTATAATAAAGCACCACAATGTACATGGATACTGTACAGTTAGTTATAAGAGCACAGTCATTTTCTCATGCAATTCAAAAATCTCATCATGGGGAGTCCATTTTTCAGACAGACACAAAAACAAATAGTTGAAATGAAGAAATATCTCCTGGCTTTTCCAATATTAGAAAGTCTGCCCTTGGGCATTATTCATTAGCTACACCTTTCAAATAAAATATCTCATTATTATTATATATATTTATAGTAAGTGTCAAAGCCCACAAATGACAAAAATAGCAATGGAAACGTATTTGTAGAAGGAGAACCACAAAGTTCAATGTACAGCAGCCCCCTCCCATCTCTGGGGGATATGTTCCCAGAACCCCAACGGATGCCTGAAACTGGATAGTACCAAACCATACATATTCCATTTTTTCCTATACATACATACCTCTGATAAAGTTTAATTTATAAATTAGGCACAGTAAGAGATTCACAACTAATAATAAAATAGAACAATTACAACAATATACTGTAATAAAAGTTATGTGAATGTGTTCTCTAAAATATCTTATTGTGCTGTACTCACTGTTCTTGTGATGATGCGAGATGATAACATTTCTATGTGACAAGATGACGTGAGGTGGATGATGTCAGTGTGTGACCTAGTGTTAGGCTACTGTTGACTTTCTGATGATACATCAGAAGGAGGATCATCTGCTTCTGAACCACACTTGACCGCAGGTAACTGAAACCTCAGGTAAGGGAGGACTGCTGTATGTTCATGTAATCTTAGCTGCCATCCATGTCCAATGAGCTTTTCTTTAAGAGAAACCTTATGGTTATAAAGGAATAGAAATATAATTGGGATTCACAGGACAGAAGCAATATGCTCTTAGGTGATGATTATTAATTTCCTTCCTTCCTTCTTTCTCTCTCCTTCCTTCCTCCCTCTTTCTTCTTTCTTTTCTTTCTTTCTTTCTTTCTTTCTTTCTTTCTTTCTTTCTTTCTTTCTTTCTTTCTTTCTTTTCTTTCCTTTCTTTCTTTCTTTCTTTCTTTCTTTCTTTCTTTCTTTCTTTCTTTCTTTCTTTCTTTCTTTTTCTTCTTCTTCTTCCTTCCTTCCTTCCTTCCTTTCTTTCTTTCTCTTTCCTTTTTTCTTTTCTTTTCTTTCTTTCGTAGTGGGCTCCATGCCCAGTGTGGAGCCCAGCACAGGGCTTGAACTCATGAACCTTAAATCAAGACCCGAGCTGAAATCAAGAGTCAGATGCGTAACTGACTGAACCACCCAGGCACCCCTGATTATTAATTTTCTGTATATGTGACTCAAGTTGACTATCATTATGTATTGAGATCTCATTTATGGAATTTGCAAAATACATACTAATATCCTCTTCTAAAAGTTGAGATCAAATATGGCCTATGAACAGTTTCTGTTTAATTATAATATTGAGTTAATGATGCAATTAATATTTATTCAAATTCCTCTTTAATCTCAAGCATCATACATGTCCTTGAACTTTAAATTAAAAAAAGACACTTAAAATATCTGGATATAGAATTGCATTTTCATTTAAAGACATAATTAATTCTTAAAACATTAAGCTAGAGAGATAAAAGAAGAAAAGAGCATTCACAATTGCTCTGAGTTATCTGATAGGGTTTACAGCTTAGTCATTTCTGTTACTGAAAGCATTCACAGACTATTAGATACAGATCGAGTGTTTGATTATCAAAAACACCCTTGCTTCTTTCATTCTGTGGTGAATCTCCCATTGAGATTGATTTGTGACCTGAGGTGTTTACGATGGCTGTCTGGGGAGTAAGATCTTTTTCATCCTTCTATATATTTTCTAAAGGTTCTTTAACGAACACGGGTTATATATATTCTCTCTCCCTAAAGAGAGTGTATATAATAAATATACAAATTCTTGCTACCTATGCCCTGTGCAACCAAAATGTACTGCCTAAAGTTGGCAATTGTGGAAATAGGTGATGGGGACATGGGGGTTTTTATGTCTTCTCTCTACTTTTCTGGAAGTTTGGAAATTTCATAATCGAGAGTTTAGAATTATAGTGTCTACTTACACATAGTCCCCTGCCTGGGTTTATACTGAAGAAGTTACAAAATAGGTCCCAATTCTCCAGGAATATACAATTTAGGACATGTAATGCTGATGAGGATTGACATAAAAAAATACACCAAGAAGGGCGCCTAGGTGGCTCCGTGGGTTAAGCTTCTGACTCTTGGTTTCGGCTCACGTTGTGATCTCAGGGTCATGAGATTGAGCCCTGGCTTGGACCCCAAGCTCAGTGGGGAGTCTGCTTAAGATTCTCTCCCTCTGGGGCGCCTGGGTGGCTCAGTTGGTTAAGCGACTGCCTTCGGCTCAGGTCATGATCCTGGAGTCCCTGGATCGAGTCCCGCATCAGGCTCCCTGCTCGGCAGGGAGTCTGCTTCTCCCTCTGACCCTCCTCCCTCTCATGCTCTCTGTCTCTCATTCTCTCTCTCGCAAAAAAAAAAAAAAAAAAAAAGATTATCTCCCTCTGCCCCTCCCCCTGCTCACTCGCGTGTGCTCTCTCTCAAATAAATAAAATCATAAAAAATACACTAAGAATAAATACAGCATAGAGTAAAACAGTTCATTTCTATAACTCACTCATTTTCTCATAGCTCTCTCTTTTCTCCAGCTTCTACTTTGACCTCTCAAACTTTGACCCCACTCTCTTCCCCATCTGTTATCTGAGAATCAACAAGTCCTGCCTATGTTTCCCCTGCAGCATCTCTTAGGCTCATCACTTACCATGGAGCCACTGACATTTTATGCCCAGATGGCTGCAAAGACATCTGAGTTGTAATTCTTAATCTCTGGTCTCACTTGATTTAAAAATTTATCTTGACTCCTGATGTCAAATTTATCTTCCTAAGAAAGGCTTTGTTGTGTCTCTACTTTAGGAGCAGGAGGCACTCTTCTTGTATTCTTCTGACCCAGCCATTCTGCCCACTAGGCCATTCCTCTTACTAACTCCTCAGAAAACTCATCCATGCATTTTGCTGTCTCCTTGTCTTTGCTCAGTCTTCTGCACCACCTTACACTTCCATAAATCCTATATTTATTTATAATAAAAACATACACAAGTATTTCCTGAATACTTTCAAGACCTATTTCTTCCTCCATAAGTGCCTTATTACGACCATCATTTTACCTTCCTTGGGATTACTTCTGTGTTTTTGAGTGTCATCCAAGCCACAGGACTTTTGTTTGGGTAAGTGATCCAGTGGTTCTCAACCCTGCTGCACATTAGAATCACTGAAGGCATTTAAAAAATATCCATCCAAGGCCAATTAAATCAGAATCTCGAGATGAAGCATAGGCATTAGGAAAAAAATTTTTTTTTTACATAAATTATTTATAAAATGTCCCAGGTGATTCTAACAAACAGGAAGTTGAGACTCACTCATATAAATAATATTCGGTTTCTTAATTTGTACATACTATTCATTCATTTGGTCAAGAGTTATGGGTATCTATTACAGAGGTACAAAACTGGTAGCCCTGACATGGTTTGTTAGGCTTATAGAATGTTTTCAAAAAATTTTAGACTTTAGACAATATTTTAGAATTGGAAGATTCATCATAAACATTGAACTACCTAGCTCCTCTTGAAAACAAAAAAAAGGAAGATCTGGTGAGACTGTGCATGAATTCTTGCAAGGCAACACTTGGCTAGAATGGAATTGCAGTATCCCTTCTAGATGGAGAATGAACTTCTAGTTTGCTACAGTCCTCATCACTCCCTATTGCTCCCTCACAGGGACTGAGTACTAACTACCATTTATTCTATCATTTGCATAGTTGTTAATGTTACTGCTTTAACAGTAGAGAAAATTCTTTGAAGCCCTACCTGATTCCTTTCCCCTAATGACCCCCTCCACTCCCAATAAGGCTCACTGTTGAATAAAAAATGTTTCTATGTGTCAAATATCCAGGCATCCAGCCCACTTTATTCATTATGTTATCTGACTGGCCTCCATAGTAATTTGAGTTTGCAGCCCCTGGCCTGCAAACACTGTGGTAAACACTGTGTTAGATGCTAGGGATATAGAAGAATGAGGTACAGTGTTACTTTTGGAGGAAGTCACACTTTATTGGGAAATGCAGACATATTAAAAAGTATTGTAAAAAAAAAAAGAAAAGAAAGGAAAAAAAAGTCAGGGAAAGAAGGGAACAGTGCTTGTCAGAATTAGGAAAGACCGTACAGAAGAGGTAGCATTTGAGTTGGATCTAGAAAAGTGAGTTGGGAGTGTTTACAGGCAGAAAGGCAAGGAAGCTGTTTTAGACCAAGAAACAGCAATCCCCAAATATGAACATGTGAAAGCCCACAGCATGGTCAAAAAATCGCACATGGGGAATGAGAGAGGAAACTCTGGAGTAGGTTGGGATAGGGGAGGTTGGTTTTGTGTGAATTCCCAAGGGTTTTTTCATTTTGTCTTCTAAGATAGTGGGAAAGGCATTAAAGATCTTTAATCGAAGAGAGACACGATCACATTTCTATTTCTATTATCAGAAAGATAATTCTGACAGCAATGGGTAGATTAACTGGGAGGCTAAGGTGAGCGATGGTGGGAACCCGATCAATGAAAGCAACAAAAGGATAGAGGAGCAGACAGATTTGAGAGATGTTTCGGAAGTATAACTGGCTGGGCCTGGAAGAGTACAGGAAAAGGAGAGGACTAATCAAAGATGTTTTGATTTGGTATGTAAAAACCCAGAAAATATTTTAGCTGCTAAAGAGAAATTTAAAATGATTTATCACAGACATGAGTCGATATTAGAGTGACTTAATATTTAACTTCAAGCTATAAAGTATCATTGTGGTGTGGGTTTTTTTTTTAAACCCTTTTTTTGGTCTTTCAAATAAATATGCTTATAATTTAGGTGCCTGGTGCATACCTGATTCTGCTGAACTTAGAGGATGACCTCCAAATTTTATTTCAGTTTGGCGGAGTTTAGTCATGTTTAGCAGCTGTGTGACTTGTGGAACATCTGTCGTTAGTTGGCAGCTTCGTGGAATAATGTCTGTAGGTTCATCTGTTGGAAAGGGAATACCATATCCAGCTGAAAATAAAGACAAACATTCATTCCCCAAATATAAGTCATTTTTGCCAAATGGACATATCTTATAAATGAAATCGATTAAAGCATTTTAGAATATGACTTTGAATGAGTTACTCAAACTTACGGCCTCAGCTTTCTCATCTATAAAATGAGCACTGTAAGTTTACTGCTTACTTCGTAGCACTGTAGGAAAGATTAAATGAGATAAAGTGTATAACATACAGAGCAGGTTCAGAGACTTGTACAATAAATGAGAGCATTCATTGGATAGATTTTGTACTTATTTTTCAATACTAGAAGGTGACTCAAGAAAAGAGCTAGTTAGGTGTGCTCTGATGCAGATTTCTGGGAGTACAGTGGCTCATTTGTAAGAGATCAATGATACAAAGACATAGTTGAATAAGCACCTACAGCCACTATATGAGTAAATTTTTAACTTTTTATTTTGAAATAATTTTAGATCTACAGAAAAGTTACAGAAATAGTAGAGTTCTTAATACCTTTTACTCAGCTTCCCCTAATGTTAACATCTTACCTTTGAATATTTTCAAAGAAAGGTTTATTATAATTAAAATAGTATTTTTATTATTGTAATTTGTATTCCTAATGAAATTTGATATCATTCATATATATTTACATGGATATACAAATTTCCAGTTTAGTAAATTTTGTGTTCATGTTCTTAACCCATTTTGGTATTAGAACATTATGTTCTTATTTATTTGTATGATCTCTCTTATGGCAAACATATTAAGCCTTGTCATACGTCATAAGCAGGAATTAAATCGGTATTAGTATTCCAAAAAGCAATTCTCCTAAATGTATCAAAAGCCTTAAAAATTTACATGCCATTTTACTCCATAATTTCACTTTACGAATCTTTTCTCTCTCTTTTTTTTTAATTAGAGAGAGAGGGAGCGTGCGTGCACATGCTTGCCAGGTGGGGAGGGGCGGAGGGACAAGGATAGTCTTAAGCAGACTCTGCTATGAGCGTGGAGCCCCAAATGGGACTCAAGGCTTGATCTGATGACCCAGAGATCATGACCTGAGCTGAAACCAAGAGTTGGCTGCTTAACTGACTGCACCACCCAGGTGTCCCTGAGTCTTTTCTAAAGCAAAAAACAACAACAACAACAAAAAAACCCAGAAACTCAGATGAAAGATCTATGTAAATAGGTGTTTATAATTTTTGAAAAATAAACAACTTGAATTACCAGTAAAGAGCCACAAGAAATTCTATTTATGAAGATGGCTTGATGATGTGGGAAAGACTCATGATAGGAAGTTAAGTGAAAGTAATATATACAAAACTCTAACTCTACTGTAGGAAATCAATAAATAAAATGTGTGCATGGCAAAAAGACTAAAATGAAATATATTGAAATGTAAAATAACTTTTGATGGTTAGCTTAAGTGTGGGCTTTATTTTCTTCTACATAAAAATGTCTGTGTTTTTAATTTTTATAAGTAAAATTTCTTTTCTTTTTTTAAAGATTTTATTTATTTATTTGGCAGAGAGAGACACAGCGAGAGAGGGAACACAAGTAGGGAGAGTGGGAGAGGGAGAAGCAAGCTTCCTGCGGAGCAGGGAGCCCCATGCGGGGCTCAATCCCAGGACCCTGGGATCATGACCTGAGCCGAAGGCAGATGCCTAACGACTGAGCCACCCAGGTAAAATTTCTAATTTTAGAATGTAGTGGAAAAAATTTGTGTGTGTGTATATATG
Organism: Mirounga angustirostris; assembly: GCF_029215605.1. Classification (NCBI taxonomy): domain Eukaryota; kingdom Metazoa; phylum Chordata; class Mammalia; order Carnivora; family Phocidae; genus Mirounga; species Mirounga angustirostris. The sequence goes on along the minus strand of NW_026991709.1, from coordinate 189,712,315 downwards.
AATATGAGTAGTAACAAAAATTCAACCAATCATCCCTCAAAAAACATCCTATGTAAGTATAAACTCTAACGACATTTATAAAGGCAAATGATGTTAGGTTTATATGCACCCAAGTCATGGCAGTTTCCTAATTAGACCCTAATGTCCTAATCTTGAAAAGGAAATGAATCATTTAACTAAAAACTTAAATACTCATCAGCAATGTAATGCTTTCTAAGTGTCCTAATGCTCCAGTCATTAAAAATGCAGTAGATTTACAAATCTTAGTTTTCAGGTATTCTTTGTTTGTTCATTTCTTATTTGTCATCGACATTTAGAAAATCAATATAAAGTAGTTGAGTAGATAAACTCTCAAAATAGAAAACATTTGGAAAAATAAGTAAGCTAACTCCAGATATATACTTGACATATCATTTCAAACTCTTCTGAGGTAGAAAAAGATAATTTCCACTTCATTGCCAATATTGATAAACTAAGATTTTATAATAAAAGAGGCAGAGAAGTCTGTAGGTTATAAGACCCTGAAAGAAAATGCTGAATTCTCAATCACATAAAAACAAGTCGTGGAAACTTTAGCTTATAGGGATTGTGTGGTACAGTGACCAGGGTACAGTGCCATATAAAGTTGAAATGTATACAAAACAAAACCTGAGTTTCCATCTAGCAAGAAATAGCCAAAAATCCCTGGTAACCCCAAATCCAAGGCAGAGACTATGACAAAACTCCAATCTGAATTTAACAGGATCGTGGTTGACATGCAGATCAGATTTCACAGTAAAAGGATAAATCCCTTCTGTGCCACTTTTCCTTTCTATACATCTACTCTTCCTTTGCACCCACAACTGTCTCACTACTCATTGGATTATTCATCAAGGGAGACTGTGAACAGTATAAAACCTGCAATAAAAGGAGGAATCAAAGAAAAAAAGATCAGTTTATTATTTTTAAAATAAAGATGAATTATTAAGCCCATTTAGCAACTACTCACTCTCAAACTTTGTGGAGGAATACATAGAGAGGATCTTTAGTCTCATTTTTGTGAAACCAAACTATGAAAGAGCTTTATGACCTGGTAGTTGGATGTTTTGATAAACCGAAGTGGAAGTTAACTCAGCTCCCCACCACCCACCTCACCAATAAATACTCCCTTCTCCATATCCAATTACTGGGCCACTTTATTTTATTTTTTACCATTCATGGCTTAATCAAAAAATAAGAATTTCTAGAGCACCTGGGTGCTAAGTTGGTTAAGCGTCTGTCTTCAGCTCAGGTCCTGGGATCCAGCCCTGTGTTGAGCTCCCTGCTCAGCAGGGAGTCTGCTTCTTCCTCTCCCTCTGCCCCTCCACCCCTGCTCCAGCTCTCTCTGTCTCTCACTCACTCTCTCTCAAATAAATAAATAAAATCTTAGAAAAAGAGAAAGAATTCTGAATACAGCATGGGTCCTACATAAAAAATAAATAGTGCTAAACTGTGAGTACATAGAGGGCACGGTCTGCCTTCATTCATTCATTTACTCATTTTATCATTCAGCAAATACTTATTGAGCCTCTACTGTGTGCCAGGGAATCTCGTGGTGAGCTAGAGTGACTCTGTCCTGGTCTTCTTGAAGCTTACACCTAATAAAGAATATGAAACAGATTATATTATAAGTAACTATTCAATTATAATTTTATTAAGTGCTCCAAAGGAGAAGTTCAAGGTGTAATGAAAGAGGTTAAGGGTATCAGGGAAAGTCTTTTCTGACAAAGAGACATTTACTTATTTTTTATTTTTAAAAAGATTTTATTTATTGAGAGAGAGAGAGAGCATGAGAGGGAGGGAGGGTCAGAGGGAGAAGCAGATACTGGGACTCCAGGATCATGACCGGAGCCAAAGGCAGTCTCTTAACCAACTGAGCCACCCAGGAGCCTCTAGTAAAGAGACATTTAAACTGAGTCATAAAAGATAAGCAGAAGTTGTCCTGGTGAAATGGATGGGAGGGATCATTCAGGTGGAGGGAACAGAGTATTTGAAGCCTCTGAAGGCAGGATATCTCTGGTGCATTCTAGGAAGTGAAAGAAGACAATTCTGCCAAAGGGTTGCCAGTGTGGGAGAGAATAGGGAGAGAATCCCAACGATATATTTAGTACAGCATCTGGTTCAAAGGGGATGCTCAATAAATGGTCATGGCTGAAGGCCCCTTAATAACAGCTGACCTAGATTAAAAGCAGCGGCTAAGTCTCCCACTTTTCTTCTTTGGTTGTTCTTTGCTCAGCTATCTCCTGAGAAGTACTCCACACACATTTTATTTGGATATCACATCTTTCTCCCCAGATGGCAAATAACAAATCAAGCTGGTAATCAGATACTGGGGGACCGAGGCCTACCTGCATTGTTCTTCCAGACAAGTTCTATCTTCTGTAAGAGAATGTGTATGGAAACATGAAGACTGCTTGATTAACACTGGAAAATGACACAGTTGAATTTAAGGTGCTTTTGCTAACAAATCTGAAAGAATTGCAGTGTTGGCTGGAATGGTCAGCTCAGAATGGCAAAATGGTACATGGAGGAGAAGGCTATGAGAAAACTGAGATTTGCTCATGTAGCATTGAAACACAACCAGGTGGTGGGTTTTTTGCTGTCTTTGCTCCCAGTATGAGTTAGTATATTCGAATGTTTGAGTGACTTTGTAACCCTGTTTGGCTTTCTTTGGCTATAATGCCACCATAAAGTGAACCATTCTTGTAGGTGTTGGATATCTCTGATGAAGATCTTAACTAGCTTTAAAAATTAAGTCATTGGGGTGCCTGGGTGGCTCAGTTGGGTAAGTGTCCAACTCGATTTTGGCTCAGGTCATGATCTGAGGATTATGAGATCAAGTCCAGCTTTGGGCTCTGTACTCAGCAGGGATTTCGCTGGACATTCTCTCTCTCCCTCTGCCCCTCCCCCTGCTTGCGCGCACATGCGCACTCTCTCTCTCAAATAGATAAATCTTAAAAAAAAAATTAAGTCACCAATTTTAATACATACATAAAGCACTTTATGCATTAAAACATCACTTATATTGAACATAATAAAAATAAATAAATAAAAAAACATCACTTATTAGCTGTGCGACTTTGGCATGATAATTTACCTCTCTGTGCCCTTGGTTGTCTTACCTGTAAATCATGGATTAAAAAAATAATACCTTATAGGGTTATTGTGATGATTAAATAAGTTAATGTTTGTAAGGGCCTAAGAACAGTGCCTGGTACATAGAAAGTACTATGAAAGTGTTTATTATTAATAATAGACAAATACTTACGTCAATTGTTTCATTATAATGGAAACAAAACCACCATGTCTTAGTATGTGTTTTTTATAATAAAAGGTCTTGATATTTAAAGGGGTAAATAAGCCTGAACTACACCAAACACCTGGCTATCCTGAAATGAATCATGCCTTTACTCTTTTTTTTTTTAATATTTTATTGAGGAGAAATTCACATTAATATATCAGTAAAAATTAAGCATTTTAAAGTGAACAATTCATTGGCACATAGTACACTCACCGTGTTGTACAACCACCACCTCTATGTAGTTCCAAAACATTTTCATCATTCCAAAGCAAAATCCCTTATCCATTAGCCAGTTTCTGTCCATTTCCTCCAATTCCCAGTCCCTGGCAACCACAAATCTGCATTCTTTCTTTATGGATTTATGGACATTTCATATAAATGGAATGATGCAATATGTGACTTTTTCTCTGTGTGTATAATACATACCATGTTTTGTTTATCCATTTATCTGTTGATGAACATTTGGGCTGTTTCCACATTTTGGTTATTGTGAATAACACTGCAATGAACATGCATGTACATGTTTCTGTTTTCCATTCTTTTGGGTATATACCAAGGAGTGGCACTGCAGGTTCATATGGTAATTCTGTGTTTTACATTTCAGGAACTGCCAAACTATCTTCCATAGTGGGTGAACCGTTTTGCATTCCCATTAACAATGTACAAGGATTCCAATTTCTCCACACCCTTGCCAACACTTGTTTTCTTTTCTTTTTTTAAAAAAGATTTTATTTATTTATTTGACAGGGAGAGACACAGCAAGAGAGGGAACACAAGTAGGGGGAGTGGGAGAAGGAGAAGCAGGCTTCCCCCGGAGCAGGGAGCTCAACGTGGGGCTCAATCCCAGGACCCTGAGATCATGACCTGAGCTGAAGGCAGATGCCTAATGACTGAGCCATCCAGGTGCCCCCAACACTTGTTTTCTATTAAAAAAAATTATAGCCATCCTAGTGAGTGTGGTGGTATCTCCTTGTGGTTTTGATTTGCATTTCCCTAATGACTAATGCCATTGAACAATTTTTCATATGTTTGTCAACGATTTGTATATCTTCTTTGGACAAATACTTAACAGTAGTTAAGTCCTTCAACCATTTTTTAATTGGGTTGTGTGTCTTTCTGTTGTCGAGTTGTAAGAGTCCTTTACATATTCCAGATACTGGAAGATATCAGAATATTCCATATATATACTCTCTATATGTAGAATCAGAATATTTATCCTATCAGATATATGATTTGCAAATATTTTCTCCCATTCTGTAGGTTGTCTTTCAATTTCTTAAAAGTGTTCTTTGATACATAAAAGTTTGAAGTTTTAATGTCCAATTTATCTATTTTTAAAATTTTGCTGCTGTGCTTTGGGTCATATCTAGGAATCCATTGCCAAATCTAAGGTCATGAAGATTAAGCTCTACTTTTTTCCTAAGAGTTTTATTTAGTTCTTATATTTAGGTCATTGATCCATTTGAGTTAGTTTTTATATATGGCATGAGGTAGGGGTCCATACTCATTGTTTTGTGTGTGGATATCCAATTGTCCAGAACCATTTGTTGAAGAGTCTCCTCTATCCTCATTGAATGTTCTTGGCACCCCTGTCAAAATTAGATGTATGGATTCATTTCTGGACTCAATTCTATTCCGTTGGTGTATATGTCCATTCTAATTATACCAAACTGTTTGATTACTGCAACTCTTGGATTAAGTTTTGAAATTGGGAAGTGTGAATCCACCAAATTTGTTCTTCTTTTTCAAGATTGTTTTTGGCTATTTTGGTCCCCTTGCAATTCCATATGAATTTGAGGATTAGCTTTTTCATTTCTGCAAAAAAGGCCATTGAAACACTGAGAGATTGCACTGAATCTCTAGATCTCTTTGGGTCATACCAACATCTTAACAACATCAAGTCTTTCAATCCATACATATCACATGTATTTATTTCCATTCACTTAGGTCTTCTCTAACTTCCTTTAGCAATGTTTATAGTTTTCAGTGAACAAGTTTTTCATCTCCTTGATTAAGTTTATTCCTAGGTATTTATTTATTTGGGATGACATTATAAATGGAATTATTATCCTTAGAATTTTTAGGATATGAAGTTCTAATATAAATAATATTTATAATACTTACTTATAAAATACAATTGATATTTTAATCAGAATAAGTCTGTGTCTTGATATATAGATACTCATGACCCATTTTTGTGGGATCTACTATTGGCTGGGCACCTCTGCTATGCTGAAATCTTAGCTTTTTTTTCTTGCCCTGGGGTGGTTTACTAGGCAAGGGCAATCTGAGTTCAACTCCACTGCAGGAAGGAGTGGGAATGCAGCCTTAAACTGAAAAGATCTGAATATGATGTGCATCACGTGACCTGGAGATAGAGAGGCAGGAAAACACTCAACAGTGCTGATTATTAAAAACACTAAAGCATTCCAGTTATTGAGGAAGGTAAATATGTATACTGTTGAGGAAGGAACAGCCAGAGGCTTGGCCTAGAGTTCCACCTTCTGTGACCTCAGCACAAGATGCCTTATTTCCATGGGTCTTGTTTCCTCTCTGTATAATTAGGACATTGGATTACATGGTCTCTAAGGCCCTTCCCCGCTCCATGAGTCTATTAAGGCAATACATCAGTATTTCTAGTTTTTTTCTGTGGCCTTTGAAGGGATAATTTTCTTCACATTGCTTGACATTCAATAAAGGCTTATGAAGAGAGAGAATGACTGAATGAATAATTGAACAAACAATTAGCCCACTCTTACTTCATTAATTCATCAAATGTGTATGACAGATTACCAGTGCCAGGTCACGTGCTAGAGGTAAAAATATGGAGACTTAACCTATGCCCTCAAGGGACTCTCAGTCTGAAATCATTCTTTTAATTATTCTCTTCTTCTTGCATTTCTGAACACAGAACACATATGTCCAAGCGCTGATATTTTAGAAAGCACTGAACTGGGGTGTCAGGAGACCTGTAAAATCATCACTGGCAGAGCATAAGTCCATACTTAGTGGATAATTGTTTGTTCTTTCCTCTCTTCTCTTGGCTCTCTTGTTTTTCTCTTATCTAACTATCTGTACATATATTGTTTTTTTTTTTAAATGCAGAGTGATTTAAGTTATGATTTTTAAAAAATATTTTATTTATTTATTTGACAGAGAGAGACACAGCGAGAGAGGGAACACAAGCAGGGGGAGTGGGAGAGGGAGAAGCAGGCTTCCTGCTGAGCAGGGAGCCCGATGCGGGGCTCGATCCCAGAACCCTGGGATCATGACCTGAGCCGAAGGCAGACGCTTAACGACTGAGCCACCAAGGCGCCCCAAGTTATGATTTTTTTTAAATGTAGTAATGATTTAAGTTAATCAATAATTCAGTCATGCAAATGCCTAAAAATGCCAGTCCACGTTTCCTCAGGAACCATAAAATTATGTCATAAATTCAATTGAATCAACATGCTTTACTACTTGTCCAGCATCAGCCATTCCTCTGGGCAAGTGAAAAACTGGTTAATTTCTTGTTTTAGGGTCCCAATAATTCACTTTCTATTATATGCCACTGTGTAAACAGAGAACAGCAATGTAATTGGGCAACATTTCCTAGCTCGGGTGAGTTTAAGAGGTTCTAGAGTGAAATGTAGCAGCTTAAATAAACTAAGGGCAACAGGGTACTGAGCTTAAGCAAGCATTTAATACAGTATGTTTAAGTTGAATCTCAGAATGAAATATAAGAAACAAGTAAAAGAGTTTCCTATGATAAAAGTCTCAACCTTATGACTAACAGAACTGTCTTTGCAGAAGAAAATGTCCCTCCCTCTACTTTCAGTATGAAAGACAAAGGGACATCCATTACTTATTGAATACAGACACCCTTAACACAGCCAGTCACCAAATCCTGGCATTCTTATTCCATGATGTTATCTTCTGTCTCTCTCTTTCTTTAAATTTCCCCTCCCTTCCATCCTCCCAAGAAAGGCAGAACACTGTAGTAATTAGGAGTATAAACTTGAGTCCTATTACCAGGGTTCAAAACCTGCCTCTACTACTTAACAATTGTGTGACACTGGACACATTATCTGACTTCTCTGTGCCTAAGTTTCCTTATCTGTAAAATGGGGATAATAACAAACAATTTATAGAGTTTGTATGAGCATTAAATTAAGTTCATATATATATAAAGTGTTTAGAACACCTACTGCTTCTATTAGCACCATCATCATTGTTATCACTTCTGCTGCCAACCTCCTTGACCAGGGACACTCAATTTGCCCCATACTGTGTTATCCTTTGTCCCCTTTTATCAAATTGTCTTGAAAATGAACTTTTGCAGCGTTTATTTTTCTGCTGTCTAAAATTACACAGAGAACTCTGAGGATAGGAAACTTGCTCTACCTCTTTATGTCAAAGTATGCGGCCTAGTAATAAAATATTATATTAAATTACACCTCCCACCTCTGCCATGTACCATACTGAACTTCCTGTTCCTTGACTGCATCAGATCTATTCATGATGCCATGCCTTTATACATACACACTCTTTCCTTTTCCTGAAATGCCTTCCTTTCTTGTCTACTTCCATTACCTGAAAAATTATTTCATTAGTTGAGAAATTGTTATTTTTCCTTCAGGATATAGTTTGGAAAATTTATATTTTCAGGTGAGTACAGGACAAACACTGCTCTACAGACAGATACTGACCCATTAAGTCATTTTCACTGGTCTGCAGTGAAAATGTCAGTCTTTATTCTGAAATTAACACCTTCCTAATATGTGTGTGTGTTTAAATGTCTTCCCAATTAATTAAATGATTACAATAATTGTAGTTTTTTTTTTTTGTTTGTCTGTTTTAATGCCCTGATTTGGTGAATTTAAAAATTGGCAACCTTATGTTAGTCAAGTTTTTTGTAACTTGGTAGGTCTGTGACATCCAAATGCCTCTCCAAGTGGCTCTATCAAGTGAGAGTTAAGTGCTCCAACTCTCCTCCCAGTGCTTGTTAAGCCCATTAGGGAAGTTTCCTCCAGGTATAACAATCAATATGTACATGTATATTTTCCTGAGAGATCCCAAGCTCCTCGAAGCATGGGCTGTCATTCCAGTGCCTGATTATAGGAGGCAGAGAAATGGTAGCATCTACACCATGAATTATAGTTTATGTCTTTTCACATATATATTTATAGTTTATTGGATCTTCAAAACAACCTTATAATAACTAATGAGGAAATAATGCTCAGAGATGTTCAGAACTCACACAAAGCACAAAGTTGGTACGTGATCACAGCAATAGACTGTGGGACCATTAATCTGTGTCTTTAGTCTCTACAATATCAATTTAACTTCTTCAATATGTACTCGGTTTATACACTTCATGCCTTCAGTGGGAATGTAATAGTATTTTACTTTAACTCATTTTACTGATGCAGAAATTGAAGCATAGAGACAGGGTGAGCACTTGTGCAGGTTAAATGGAAGCTAAATGAAGAATATGGGGTTAAATTCCACAGCACCTGAACCACACTGTGCTTCCTCAAGTCTACTCAGAACATTTTAGGCAATCTGAGATGCCACATTCATAAGCCTTTTTTTCAGGCCTTCTAAAAGAAATCATGCCAATGTTTGTTCTTGGAATTTTACTGATTATCATTCACTTTAAAAAAATTAATTATAAATCAAAATATATGTATATTGTTCAAAAATACAAATGGTACTGTAATTATGAGAAAAAGTCATCATTCCCTAACCTCACACATCCCCTAGTCCTACAGTGCAGAGGCAACTATTCTCAAGCCTTTCAGCAATAGCCTCTAAATCTTCTGGTACTTCTGTTTATAAATAGTAGCCTTATATTGACATTTCTGCCCTTGTGCTTTAGATAATATTTCTGGCTTCCTATTTTGGAAAAAATATGGAACCACAAAAGACCTGAATAGCCCAAGCAATCCTAAAAAAGAAAAGCAAAGCAGGAGCATCACAATTCTGTACTTCAAGCTATATTACTGTAGTCATCAAGACATTATGGCACTGACACAAAAACAGACACATAGATCAATGGAACAGAATAGAGAACCCAGAAATGGACCCACAACTATATGGTCAACTACTCTTCAACAGAGCAGAAAGGAATATCCAATGGAAAAAAGACAGTCTCTTCAACAAATGGTGTTGGGAAAACTGGACAGCAACATGTGGAAGAATGAAACTGGACCACTTTCTTACACCATTCCCCAAAATAGTCTCAAAGTGGATGAAAGATCTAAATGTGAGACAGGTATCCATCAAAATCCTAGACGAGAACACAGGCAGCAACCTCTGTGACCTTAGCCATAGCAACTTCTTACTAGACACGTTGCCAGAGGCAAGGAAAACAAAAGCAAAAATGAACTATTGGGACTTCATCAAGTTAGAAAGTGTCTGCAGAGTGAAGGAAACAATCAACAAACCAAAAGCCATGCCTACAGAATGGGAGAAGATATTTGCAAATGATATATCTGATAAAGGGTTAGTATCCAAAGTCTGTAAAGAACTTATCAAACTCAACACCCCCAAACCAAATAATCCCATTAAGAAAGGTCAGAAGACATGAATAAACATTTTTCCAAAGAAGAGATCCAAATGGCTAACAGAAATATGAAACAATGCTCAACATCACGCATTATCAGGGAAATACAAATCAAAACCATGATGAGATACCACCTCACACCTGTCAGAATGGATAAAATTAACAACACAGGAAACAAGAGATGTTGGTGAGGATGTGGAGAAAGGGGAACCCTCTTACACTGTTAGTGGGAATGCAAACAGGTGCAGCCACTCTGGAAAACAGTACGGAGGTTCCTCAAAAAGTTAAAAATAGAACTACCTTACAATTCAGCAATTACACTACTAGGTATTTACCCAATGGACACAAAAATACAGATTTGAAGGGGTGCATTCACCCCAATGTTTATAACAACATTATTAACAATAACCAAACTATGACTATATTACTGTAGTCATCAAGAGCCATAAAAAAGAATGAAATTTTGCCATCTGCAGTGATGTGGATGAAACTAGAGTGTATCATGCTAAGTGAAATAAGTCAGAGAAAGACAAATACAATATGATTTCACTCATATGTGGAATTTAGGAAACAAAACAGATGAACATGTGGAAAGAGAAAAGAAAGAGAAGGAAAGAGGGGGAGGCAAACCATAAGAGACTCCTAACGATACAGAACAAACTGAGGGTTGATGGAAAGAGGTGGGTGGGGGATGGGCTAAACGGGTGTTGGGTATTAAGGAATGCACTTGTTATGATGAGCACGGGGTGTTATACATAAGGGGTGAGTCACTAAATTCTACTCATGAGACCAATATTATACTATATGTTAACTAACTAGAATTTAAATAAATATTTGGAAGAGAAAAATAATTGACTGGATGGGTATAGAATTCTAAGTTGAAAATCATTTTTCCTCAGACTTTTGAAGTTATAGTTTTAAGGTCTTCTACCATCTAATGTTGTTGTGTGAAGTCAGACATCATTATTCACATTCCTACTCCTTTGTATGCAACTTGAATTTTAAAAAAATTCTGGAAGCTTAAGTAATCTTTTCTCTTTCTCCCTCCTATTCTTAAATTATACAATGGTGGTTCTTTTTTTCTTTTCATTTTCTTTTTCATTTTCTGCTTCTTTTTCTGTTTTTGATGAGCTGCATCAATATGAAAAACCTGGCCTTTAAATCTGGGAAATTTTCCTTTTTTTTTTTAAAGATTTTATTTATTTATTTGACAGAGAGAGACACAGCGAGAGAAGGAACACAAGCAAGGGGAGTGAAAGAGGGAGAAGCAGGCCTCCTGCTGAGCAGGGAGCCCAATGTGGGACTCGATCACAGGACCCTGGTATCATGACCTGAGCCGAAGGCAGACGCTTAACGACTGAGCCACCCAGGCGCCCCTTGGGAAATCTTCCTATATATCATCCTTCCTGCTTTCTCTAGCCTCTCATCTTAGAATCCTATTACTCTGCTGGTGGTCCTCTTGAACTAACTTCTAATATTCTTAACATTTTGATCCAATTTTCAGTCTTTTGGGTTTCTTTTAAACATTTTTTTTTTTTTTGATTCTAAGTCTCTGGGGAAAGACAGTACAATACAGAGTCTCAAAGTAGCTGTATAGTTTCTGAGTCGAAATGTCCAGTGATATGAAACTTATTCACTCAAAACTTATTAGACAGGTCAGGATACAAGGACAAGAGAAAAACAGACAATAAAAACAGACCCACAGGAGAGACAGATATTGGAATTGTGAGCCAAGGCTTTTAAAATAACTTTGATTAATATATTTGAGAAATTAGATAATGAGATAGAGAATTTCAGCTGAGGAATGGAAACTATGAAAAAGAATCTAATGGAAATTCTAGAATCAAAAAATATAATAACTGAAATTAAGAATGCTAAAATATGTGTTCATTAGCTCCTTGATAAATATCCAAAGAAAGCCCACCTAGATGCTCCAAGAGAAATGTAGAATGATTCCAGCAGTAATATTCAAAATTGCCTAAAATAGAGAAATAAACTGTGGGGCATTCACACAATGGCATACTGTACAGTAATTAAATAAACAATATAGATGAATCTCACAAACACAGTTTTTGTTAAAGAATGTATATATGAAAGAATATGATTTTATTTAAATAAACTTCAAAAATAGGTAAAATTAATTTGTAGTGTTAGAAGTCAGGAGAGAGTTACCTCTCTAAGAAGAGAGAGGGTCATAATTGGGAGGACCTTTAAGTAAGGTTTCTGAGATGTTTTTAATGTTCTATTTCTTGATCTGCGTGGTGGTTACAGAAATGTTTTCATATTTGTGTTAATTCCTAAAGCTGCACACCTATGATTTGTAAATGTTTCTAAATTACATAAAAAACTTACAATAAACTTTAACAAAATGCTTATTGAAATACAGCCCAAAACAAATTATTTCTATTTTATAGATGCAGTATGTTTTCTTAACTGAGAAAACATATACGTATTCCTTACTTTATCTATTTCTTTCTTGCTGTTAGTTTTGGTGTCTATCTACCATGTACCCAATGTATCTGAGTTGAGAAGTTCTCTGGTTCAGTTTCTCCAGAGAATAAATATCCTGTTGTCTGCTTATTTGTAGTTGGAAGGGGGATCTGGGATCCTATAGCAACCCATATAGAATTTCTACTAAACTCCTTGTTTTTAGCCACACCTCTTCTCCTGCCTTTGGCAGTATCTAGGGCTGCCAATTCTTGAGTTCCTCTGAGGTTCTATGTTATGAATCTCATTGGCAAACCTCTCTGTAAACCCAATAGTTTCAGCTTTCTCTGCTCTTCTAAGTTAGTTGTCACTCCTCAATCTTACAAAATTTATGAACACACTTTGCCTATTGTTTTCTACTCTCCCATCCTATTCATCCTGGTGGATTTATTTCCATTTTTATTCCTATAATTTTAGTGGGACTTGAGGAAGGATCAGAAATAAAAACTTGCATTTAATATGCCATATTTTGATTTACTTTTTTCCTTACATTTATTTAAAAATACTAATCAGGTTATGATTCACCTCCTATGATCTGATACAGAATGCACATATATTTCTATAAATTTTGAGGTTTCTTATTAGCTGGGTGATATTTTTTTTTAAATGAAGGCTTTCACTTTCTTGTATAGCCTTTAAATGGTACATAAGATGAGTGGCTGTACTTCCTGGCTTGTGATCTCTCTGGGGAGCTGTTAATGCACTGCTGTGTATTATTATCAAATGAAATTTATAGGCACAGTGTCCTATTCCACAGAGTGAACCAAGGATTTCTCAGACACTCATCCAGACAGAGCATAAGTCTGAAGTCTACTTTATACAAACTTCTAAGAAATCACCTTTGCCATCTTATGTGCTGCCCTGTTTCCTGGGCTTCTAGAAAAATTGATTTTGTTAAAAATAATCCCAGACAAAAATCAAAAGGAAGCATCAGTATTCTCTCAACATTTTCAGTTGTTTAAGACTATCTTAGCAGGAGAATTTGTGCCATCTTATAAATTCTAGATGGTTCAGTTACAGGCAGAGTGTATTTATTAATCATATAATGAATAATGTGTATATTTCCTATCTTTTTAGGAATAACTAATTTTTCTATTTTAACATGATCATTAGAATATTAATATATAAATATAATTTCTCTCAAATGACTTCATGAAATGTACACAGAGTAAAAAAATAGTATATATTGGACAATGGCAGAGCCTTTTGAATGTTGACATCTTTTTTTTAAAAAAAGATTTTATTGAGAGGAAGGAAAGATGGCGGAGAAGTAGGGGACCCTATTTAAACCGGTCCCTGGAATTGAGCGGGATATCTACCAGACCACTCTGAGCACCCATGAATCCAACCTGAGATGTAAGAAGATCTGGATCTCTACAACGAGAATATCGCAGGTGGTTGGTTTTGAGGTACGAAGCGGGGAGCCCTGATTCTGTGGGCAGATATCAGAGGATAAACTGCAGTGGGAGAGTGCCTGGCCGTGGGGATCCTACACCGCCAGTGAGCGACGGCCTCACTCACTGGGGACGGGACACAGACTCGCAGACTGGTAGCAGGGGGGAAAGGACTTTAGGGCAGCCCCTGGGGCAGAAACCTGCAGTGGCGGGGTCCTGTGGGCGAACTGGGAGCAGCTGGCAGTTTTAGAAGCACAGAGGGCAGAGATGTGCCCCGACCTGGAGGCAGGACTGGGGGTGCTGCAGAGGGGTGCACAACCCAGGACACTGCAGTTTATAGCAGCATGGACAGAAACGGAAACAGTGTGGCCTGGAGAGCTCAATGAAGAACAGACTGCGGTGTCTCTGCTCTGAGGCAGAGACTTGGAAACGGTCTCTTCTGCTCTGACTCACGGAAGAGATGCAGAAAGCTGCCAGGGAAAGCTGTCAGAGAACAAAAACCCCCAAAACTGATTCCCACTGAGCCCATCCCCCACCACAGGGGGACAGGGCAACTCCACCCAAACGGAGTTGCCTGAATAACAGTGCGGCAGGCCCCTCCCCCAGAAGACAGGCTGGAAAAACAAGAGGCCAGCAACCCTAAGGTCCCAAGAAAACAGGTGCATCTTGCTTGGGTTCTGGTCAATAATTTGGACTCTATACATTCCCTCAAACACCCATCAACAGAATGACTAGGAGGAGGAACCCCCAAAATAGAAAAGACTCAAGAGATTGTGACTTATGCTGCAGATTTACAAATGGATGCAGATATAACCAAGATGTCAGAAAAGGAATTCAGGCTAGCAATTGTGAAGACAATGGCTAGAATGGAGAAATCAATTAATGACAACATAGAGTCTCTAAGGGCAGAAATGAAAGGTGAATTGGCAGAACTTAAAAATGCTATTGATGAGATCCAATCCAATCTAGATAATCTAACAATTAGGGTAAGTGAGGCAGAAGAACGAATAAGCGACCTGGAAGACAATATAAGAGATAAAAAGGGAAAAGAGGAGACCAGGGAAAAACAACTCAGAATCCATGAAAATAGAATCAGAGAAATAAGTGACACCATGAAGCATTCCAATGTTAGAATCATTGGAATCCCGGAGGGAGTGGAGAGAGAGAGAGAGGACTAGAAGATGTATTTGAGCAAATCGTAGCTGAGAACTTCCCTAATCTGGCAAATGAAACAAACATTCGCATCCTAGAGGCAGAGAGGACCCCTCCTAAGATCAAGGAAAACGGGCCAACACCCCGGCATGTAATAGTAAAACTTGCAAATCTTAGAACCAAGGAAACCATCTTAAGGGCAGCTAGGGGGAAGAGAGTCCTTACGTACAGAGGGAGGAACATCAGAATAACGTCATACCTATTCACAGAGACCTGGCAAGCCAGAAAGGCCTGGGAAGACATATTCAGGGTACTAAATGAGAAGAACATGCAGCCAAGAATACTTTATCCAGCAAGGCTGTCATTTAGAATGGATGGAGAGATGCAGAGTTTCCACGACCGGCAGAAGTTGAAAGAATATGTGACCACTAAGCCGGCCCTGCAAGAAATATTAAGGGGGGTTCTATAAAAGTAGAAAGACCCCAAGAGTGATATACAACAGAAATTTACAGGGACAGTCTATAAAAACAACGTCTTCACAGGCAACATGATGACAATTAATTCATATCTTTCAATAATCACTCTCAACCTGAATGGCCTAACCGCTCTCATAAAATGGCACAGGGTTGCAGATTGGATAAAAAGACAGGACCCATCCATATGCTGCCTACAAGAGACTCATTTTGAACCTAAAGAGACATCCAGACTGAAAGTGAAGGGATGGAGATCCATCTTCCATGCCAGCGGACCTCAAGAGAAAGCTGGGGTAGCAATTCTTGTATCAGACAAATTAGATTTTAAACTAAAGTCTGTAATAAGAGACACAGCAGGACACTATATCATTTTTAAAGGCTCCATCCAACAAGAAGATCTAACAATTGTAAATATCTATGCCCCCAACATGGGAGCAGCCATCTACATAAGCCAACTGTTAACCAAAATAAAGAGTCATATTGATAACAATACGTTAATTGTAGGAGACCTCAATACTCCACTCTCAGCAATGGACAGATCATCTAAGCAGAAAATCAACAAGGAAACAAGAGCTTTGAATGATACATTGGACCCGAGGGACCTCATAGATATTTACAGAACATTCCACCCTAAAACAACAGAATACTCGTTCTTCTTGAGCGCACATGGAACTTTCTCCAGAATAGACCACATACTGGGTCACAAATCAGGTCTCAACCAGTACCAAAAGATTGAGATTATTCCCTGCATATTCTCAGACCACAATGCTCTAAAACTGGAACTCAATCACAAGAAAAAATTTGGCAGAAATTCAAACACTTGGAAGCTAAAGACCACTCTGCTCAGTAATGTTTGGGTCAACCAGGAAATCAAAGAAGAACTTAAACAATTCATGGAAATCAATGAGAACAAAAACACATCAGTCCAAAACCTATGGGATACTGCAAAGGCGGTCCTAAGGGGGAAATACCTAGCCATCCAAGCCTCACTCAAAAAAATAGAAAAATCCCGAATTCACCAACTTAACTCTACACCTTAAAGAACTAGAGAAAAAGCAACAAACGATGCCTAAGCCATGCATTAGAAGAGAAATAATTAAAATTAGAGCAGAAATCAATGAATTAGAAACCAGAAACACAGTAGATCAGATCAACGAAACTAGAAGTTGGTTCTTTGAAAGAATTAATAAGATCGATAAACCACTGGCCAGACTTATCCAAAAGAAAAGAGAAAGGACCCAAATTAATAAAATTATGAATGAAAGGGAGAGATCACGACTAACACCAAGGAAATAGAAACAATTATTAGAAATTATTATCAACAAGTATATGCCAATAAAATGAGCAATCTGGATGAAATGGAGGCCTTCCTGGAAACCTGTAAGCTGCCAAGACTGAAACAGGAAGAAATTGACAACCTGAATAGGCCAATAACCAGTAACGAGATTGAAGCAGTGATCAAAAACCTCTCAAAAAACAAGAGTCCAGGGCCTAATGGATTACCTGGGGAATTCTACCGAACATTCAAAGAAGAAATAATACCTATTCTACTGAAGCTGTTTCAAAAAATAGAAACAGAAGGAAAACTTCCAAACTCATTCTATGAGGCCAGCATTACCTTAATCCCCAAACCAGGCAAAGACCCCATAAAAAGGGAGAATTTCAGACCGATATCCCTGATGAATATGGATTCCAAAATCCTCAACAAAATCCTAGCTAACAGGATCCAAAAATATATTAAAAGGATCATCCACCACGACCAAGTGGGATTTATCCCTGGTATGCAAGGGTGGTTCAACATTCGCAAATCCATCAGTGTGGTAAAACATATTAATAAGAGGAGGGAGGGGCGCCTGGATGGTTCAATCGTTAAGCATCTGCCTTCAGCTCAGGTCATGATCCCAGGTTCCTGGGATTGAGCCCCGCATCGGGCTCCCTGCTTGGTGGGAGGTCTGCTTCTCCCTCTCCCACTCCCCCTGCTTGTGTTCCCTTTCTCGCTGTGTCTCTCTCTGTCAAATAAATAAATAAAATCTTTAAAAAAAAATAAGAGGAGGGAGAAGAACCATATGGTCCTCTCAACTGATGCAGAAAAAGCATTCGACAAAATACAACATCCTTTCCTGATTAAAACTCTTCAGAGTATAGGGATAGAGGGAACATTCCTCAAGTTCATAAAATCCATCTATGAAAAACCCACAGCGAACATCATCCTCAAGGGGGAAAAGCTGAGAGCCTTTCCCTTAAGATCAGGAACATGTCAAGGATGCCCACTCTCGCCACCATTCTTCAACATAGTACTAGAAGTCCTAGCAACAGCAATCAGACAACAAAAGGAAATAAAAGGTATTCAATTTGGCAAAGAAGAAGTCAAACTCTTTTTTTTGCAGATGACATGATACTCTATGTGGAAAACCCAAAGACTCCACCCCCAAATTACTAGAACTCATCCAGCAATTCAGTAATGTGGCAGGATACAAAATCAATGCACAGAAATCAGTTGCTTTCTTATACACTTAACACAACTGTAGAAAGAGAAAATAGAGAAACGATTCCATTTACTATAGCACCAAAACCCGTAAGATACCTTGGAATAAACTTAACCAAAGAGGTAAAGGATCTACACTCTAGGAACTACAGAACACTCATGAAAGAAATTGAAGACACAAAACGGTGGAAAAATATTCCATGCTCATGGATCGGAAGAATAAACATTGTTAAAATGTCTATGCTACCCAGAGCAATCTATACCTTCAATGCCATCCCGATCAAAATTCCAATGACATTTTTCAAAGTGCTGGAAGAAACAATCCTAAAATTTGTATGGAATCAGAAAAGACCCTGAATCGCCAAGGAAATGTTGAAAAAGAAAAACAAAGCTGGGGGCATCACGTTGCCCGATTTCAAGCTATATTACAAAGCTGTGATCACCAAGACAGCATGGTACTGGCACAAAAACAGACATGGAACAGAATGGAACAGAATAGAGAACCCAGATATGGACCCTCAACTCTATGGTCAAATAATCTTTGACAAAGCAGGAAAAAACATGCAATGGAAAAAAGACAGTCTCTTCAATAAATGGTGCCGGGAAAATTGGACAGGCACATACAGAAGAATGAAACTCGACCATTCTCACATAGATCAATGGAACAGAATAGAGAGCCCAGAAATGGACCCTCAACTCTATGGTCAACTAATCTTCGACAAAGCAGGAAAGAATGTCCAATGGAACAAAGACAGTCTCTTCAACAAATGGTGTTGGGAAAATTGGACAGCCACATGCAGAAGAATGAAACTGGACCACTTCCTTACACCACACACAAAAATAGACTCCAAATGGTTGAAAGACCTCACTGTGAGACAGGAGTCCATCAAAATCCTAAAGGAGAACACAGGCAGCAACCTCTTTGACCTCAGCCGAAGCAACTTCTTCCTAGAAACATCGCCAAAGGCAAGGGAAGCAAGGGCAAAAATGAACTATTGGGACTTCATCAAGATAAAAAGCTTTTGCAAAGCAAAGGAAACAGTTAACAAAACCAAAAGACAACCGACAGAATGGGAGAAGATATTTGCAAATGACATATCAGATAAAGGGCTAGTATCCAAAATCTATAAAGAACTCATCAAACTCAACACCCAAAGAACAAAGAATCCAATCAAGAAATGGGCAGAAGACATGAACAGACATTTTTCCAAAGAAGACATCCAAATGGCCAACAGACACATGAAAAAGTGCTCAATATCGCTCGGCATCAGGGAAATCCAAATCAAAACCTCCATGAGATACCACCTCACACCAGTCAGAATGGCTAAAATGGACAAGTCAGGAAACGACAGATGTTGGCGGGGATGCGGAGAAAGGGGAACCCTCCTACACTGTTGGTGGGAATGCAAACTGGTGCAGCCACTCTGGAAAACTGTATGGAGGTTCCTCAAAAAGTTGAAAATAGAGCTACCATATGATCCAGCAATTGCACTACTGGGTATTTACCCCAAAGATACAAAAGTAGGGATCCGAAGGGGTACGTGCACCCCGATGTTTATAGCAGCAATGTCCACAATAGCCAAACTGTGGAAAGAGCCAAGATGTCCATCGACAGATGAATGGATAAAGAAGATGTGGTATATATACACAATGGAATATTATGCAGCCATCAAAAGGAATGAGATCTTGCCATTTGCAACGACGTGGATGGAACTGGAGGGTATTATGTTGAGTGAAATAAGTCAAACAGAGAAAGACATGTATCATATGATCTCACTGATATGAGGAATTCTTAATCACAGGAAACAAACTGCGTGTTGTTGGAGTGGGGGTTGGGGTGGGAGGGATGGGGGGACTGGGTGATAGACACTGGGGAGGGTATGTGCTCTGTTAAGCGCTGTGAATTGTGCAAGACTGTTGAATCTCAGATCTGTACCTCTGAAACAAATAATGCAATATATGTTAAGGAAAAAAAAAAGAAGAAGAAGAAGGTAGCGGGAGGGGAAGAATGAAGCAGGGGAAATAGGAGGGGTAGACGAACCATGAGAGACGATGGACTCTGAAAAACAAACAGGGTTCTAGAGGGGAGGGGGGGTGGGAGGATGGGTTAGCCTGGTGGTGGGTATTGAGGAGGGCACATTCTGCATGGAGCACTGGGTGTTATGCACAAACAATGAATCATGGAACACTTCATCTAAAACTAATGTTGTAATGTATGGGGATTAACATAAGAATAAAAAAATGAAAAAAAAAAAAAAAAAAAAGAAACTCGACCATTCTCTAACACCATTCACAAAGATAAACTCAAAGTGGATGAAAGATCTCAATGTGAAACAGGAATCCATCAAAATCCTAGAGGAGAACATAGGCAGTAACCTCTTTGACATCGCCCACAGCAACTTCTTTCAAGATACATCTCCAAAAGCTAGTGAAACAAAAGAAAAATGAACTTTTGGGACTTCATCAAGATAAAAGCTTCTGCACAGCAAAGGAAACAGTCAACAAAACAAAGAGGCAACCCACAGAATGGGAGAAGATATTTGCAAATGACACTACAGATAAAGGACTGGTATCCAAGATCTGTAAAGAACTTCTTAAACTCAACACCCAAAAAACAAATAATCAAGTCAAAAAGTGGGCAGAAGATATGAAAAGACACTTCTCTGAAGAAGACATACAAATGGCTAACAGACACATGAAAAAATGTTCATCATCATTAGCCATCAGGGAAATCCAAATCAAAACCACATTGAGATACCATCTTATACCAGTTAGAATGGCAAAAATGGACAGGGAGAGAAACAACAAATGTTGGAGAGGTTGTGGAGAAAGGGGAACCCTCTTCCATTGGGAATGCAAGTTGCAGCCCAAATAGAGATTTGCCTAAGGGAGGATTTGGGGCTGGTTGATCCAGACAATTGCCTCAATTCTCTGGACTATCCACATATAGATGATTTTTTCATCTCTGTGATTATAGAAAGTACTTACTCTTCTTTTCTTTATTTTAGTGGTGCAATCTATGCATAGATTCTCTATGGTGGGAATGCAAGTTGGTACAGCCACTTTGGAAAACAGTGTGGTGGTTCCTCAAAAATTTTAAAAATAGAGCTACCCTATGACCCAGCAATTGCACTACTGGGTATTTACCCCAAAGACACAGATGTAGTGAAAAGAAGGGCCATATGCACCGCAATGTTCATAGCAGCAATGTCCGCAATAGCCAAACTGTGGAAAGAGCCGAGATGCCCTTCAACAGATGAATGCATAAAGAAGATGTGGTCCATATATACAATGGAATACTACTCAGCCATCAGAAAGGATGAATACCCAACTTTTACATCCACATGGATGGGACTGGAGGAGATTATGCTAAGTGAAATAAGTCAAGCAGAGAAAGTCAATTATCATACGGTTTCATTTATTTGTGGAACTTAAGGAATAGCATGGAGGACATTAGGAGAAGGAAGGGATAAATAGGGAGGGGGAATTGGAGGGAGAGATGAATCATGAGATACTATGGACTCCGAGAAACAAACAGGGTTTTAGAGGGGAGGGGAGAGGGGGGATTGGTTAGCCCGGTGATGGGTATTAAGGAGGGCACGTACTGCATGGAGCACTGGGTGTTATACGAAAACAATGGATCGTGGATCACCACGTCAAAAACCAATCACGTATTGGGGCACCTGGGTGGCTCAGTCGTTAAGCATCTGCCTTTGGCTCAGGTCATGATCCCAGGGTCCTGGGATCAAGCCCCGCATCGGGGTCCCTGCTCCACAGGGAGCCTGCTTCTCCTTCTCCCACTCCTCCTGCTTGTGTTCCCTCTCTCGCTGTGTCTCTCTCTGTCAAATAAATAAAATCTTAAAAAAAAAAAACCCAAAACCAATGATCTACTGTATGGTGACTAACATAACGTAATAAAATTTAAAAAATAAATAAATAAAAAAGATTTTATTTATTCACGAGAGAGAGAGAGGCAGAATGCAGAGAAAGGGGCAGAGAGAGAGGGAGAAGCAGGCTCCCCGCTGAGCAGGGAGCCCAACTTGGGGCATAATCCCAGGACCCCAGGATCACAACCTGAGCCAAAGGCAGATGCTCAACCCACTGAGCCACCCAGGCACCCTGAATGTTGACATCTCTTGAACACCATTGTTAATTTGGTGACATTGCTACACAATGAGTCCCATCTTCCTCGTCAGGAATCAGATATTCACTTTGCTAGCCACCCTTGCAGCATGTGATTTAGGCTCTACAAGTCAGACACAGCCATGTTTGCCTCTGTTCAGTAGAGAGAAACATGAAGAAATCTACTTCTGGTGAGGGTGGTGAGGAAGAAGATATTTAGTTTTCCAGGGCAGCAATGATAGAAATTCTGGAACCTAGAGCCCAGCATTGTGCTGTGACTTAGGGAGTCTTTGTCCAGTTTCAGTAGCTATCGGGGGTCTTCCTTGGAGCAGTCTTGTGGTGGGGGTTGTGTTTGTTCTTGCCTGTAGCCTCTAAGCCTGACTTTCTGGGTATCCTTGAGATTCTATGAACTGGCTAAATTCCTTATATAAATTCTTTTTTCTGTTTCAACTACCCAGAGTGGATTCCATTGCTTGCAACTAAAAACCCTGACTAATTCACATGGTAAGTGCTATCATAAACAAAAAAGAAAAATAATCACAAAAATAAAAAAGATATCTTTGACATTCAGCTACAATAAAAATAAACATGTGATTCAGAGTAAAGAATGACATATGCTACAACATGAATGAACCACAAGGACTTATGGTAAGTGAAATAAGCCAACTACAGAGAGACAAATACTATATGCTTTTACTTACATAAGGTATCTAAAATAGTTAGATTCAAGGAATCAGAGTGGAATGGTGCTTGCCAGTGGTTGAGGAGAAGGGGAAATGGGGAGTTACTAATCAATGGGTTTTGATCAAAATGAATAAGCTCTAGAGATCTGCTTAGAGCATTGCACCTACAGTCACTAAAAACATATACTACACTTAAAAATTTGTTAAGAGGTCTCATGTTAAGTGTTTTTCCACAATAAAACAAGATAAAATTAGAAAAACAATTACCATGTACTCATGCTATCCAAAGGTATGTCTAATTTTAAGCACATTGGAGAACTTAAAAATCTTGATAGTAGCAACTTGAACATACCATCTTTATCAGCAGTGTCTTGAGGCTTGCATTTTAAAGTGAAGATCTTCCGCAGCTTACAGTTAGCTGAGACAATAATTCCATCCAATGACTGGAAAACTGCTCCCTTGAATATTTCACTGGTAAATGCTACCAAGTCTATGCATAGATTGCACCACTAAAATAAAGAAAAGAAGAGTAAGTACTTTCTATAATCACAGAGATGAACAAATCATCTATATGTGGATAGTCCAGAGAATTGAGGCAACTGTCTGGATCAACCAGCCCCAAATCCTCCCTTAGGCAAATCTCTATTTTGGCTTCAGTTTTCTTAAAAATTGCCTTGATTTTTCCAAAGAAGTCATCATAATCTAAACTAGACATAGGTCATCTGGCTGTAGAGTTCTCATTATGAGGCAAGATTCTGACAACTTTGGGAAATAACTCTGGATCTGTAGGCAGTATGCTAGTGGGAAGCTAATTGCAGGTGCGTTAGACCACTTAAATCTTGAAAATCAGGGATAAGTAGCCAATTGTTCCTTCAAGGGGACTAATTTGATCATAATTAGCCACTTATATTTGTTAAAAAAATCATGGATGAAATTGGAAGCTGGGTTTAAATTGTGGCCAGTGCTGTCTACTTAAAACCAATTAACCTATTGTACAGGAATAGATTCTTTCAAAGAATTTGTAATTATGCCTAGAATTTGCCAGTTTTTAAAGTACTCTTGCAGGGACTAATTTCTGCCTATTAAACAATTAGACTCCTCAATACTTCATCAAATGAATTCTCTAAATGTAAGAGCATTGCTCTTTAGTAAGAAATTTAGTAAGTATTTAGTAAGAAATTTAGTAAGAAATTAAGACACATTGAAGATGGCAGGACAACAACAGGGAAAAGAATTTTTGCAATTAAAAGAAAAGTAGTATTTAAGGTTGTCTGTACTTTTAAAATATCAGGCTCTTGCATTATTTGATTAGAAGAACAGTTTACATGAGGTTCATTTTATTAATCTGTCAAAATTGAAAGTTATATTTATTGATAAATGAAATTATCCTTAAAGGCAAATTCTATTTAGGAATGTTGATTTTATTATGAAGGAAAACCTGAGGTGGTTTCCACTATAGAAAAGTAAAAGAGATTGCAGTAAGTCCTTAATTAAATACATGAAGATTATTTGTAGGTGTCTCAACAGAAAATTATATTCTCAGGCCATGGGGATGCTCTGGTTTTTGAGTGAAAAGAAGTCAGGTGTAATAAAAGATGGGAAGGAGGACTGAGTGTGATGCAATAATGGAACCGGCTTGCCCTTCAGGGTGGCGAGCTCTGGAGAGGTCTGAGAGGTAACTGTGGGATGGGCCAGTAAGGCCAGGTTCTGGAGGCACTGAATGATTAGGAGGAGAACCTTGGACTTCAGTGGGTAAGGTGTCACTTTGATTCTTGAAGGAGAATGTGACAAGAGTAGAGTGCTGGGAAGTCTGAACTAACCATAATGCAGGAATATTTGGGGGTGGAGGAAGGCTGAGGTAGAGTAGAGATAGACTGAAGCACAGAAAGACCAGTCAGTCAGTCATTTAAGCATGAAGTGAGGAGGGTCTGGTAGAGGGCTAGTATAGGAGGTGGGATGTAAGGGACAAATCCAGTAGGCATGCCCTAGGGTGAATGAAACATCAGGGCTTGGTAAAATCCAGGTTACAGGGGATGGAGGTATTGGGGTTTCTAGCAATCCAATAATAATTATTAATATTATTATATTAGCATCACTATTGTTTTTCTGTGGTTCCTATTCCTAAAAGACTTAATTAAGATTATGTCTCATGTGCAATTATTCAGCTGGTTTGTCCCAAAAGTAACTGTATTCATCCATTCTTCCCCATATGTGCTAAGCACTTCTCCCAGGTGTTAAACGCTGGGCATGACTCTGACATTACAGCAAGGAATGGGAGTTCTTCCAGTCTGAAAAGGGCGGCTGGAGGCAGACATGTAGTGTCTGTTTTGTACTGTTAGTGCAGAGGGGGCTCAACGTGGGAGGATGGGGAAGCTCAAGAAAGGCTTCTTTAAAAAATTTTTTCAAAATGCCATGATATTATATGCAAATATAGGCCCAAACATGCCAAATTTTATACAAAATACAGTTCTTGTCACTTCTCCACTCCTCTAATCATACTGTCAACTCTTAACTTTTCTTCTCTCTGTATTTTTAAAGAATACCTTTTGATTTATCAATTTTAGACATTATGCACTGTCTTCCTATTATGGTAGATAAGACTTGTAGTTCACTTACCCTACTTTTTCCGCTTCAGCCTCCCTAGATAATTGTCTCCCATTCGTTCTTTTTTTTATCTTTTTCCTCAAAATCCATATTCTGTGCTTTCCTTACTGTGACTATGTGAATAATGTACACAACTGAGCCAAGTGATGTTCTATGATTACCTTTTGTTATACAACTTCTTTATATTTCTAAAGTTAATGATTGCTTTTAAAATTATCTGTGTTATTGTATTTGAATCCGAGTTTTCCTATATCTAGGAAAGGCTTAGAGGCGACATGAGCTTGGTTTTAAACAAGGAATAATACTTTCCAAATCCAGGGAGGCATGGGAACATGCTGGGCATTTCTTCTCAGGGCCCTGCCCTTTATTCCCTACTTAGATGAACCCTCCAGTGGGCTGCACCTGTATACCTCATCAGACTCCATCAGCTGGCTTGGGAATTGGTGTCCTCTTCCTTCAAAAACTCTGAGTCCCAAGAAACCAGGCCCTTACCTACTACACACTTTTCTTATTCATCATAGTCAAGCTGCTGTTATTCCCCTGCCTGGACACATGCATCATGGAAAGTGCTCAACAAATAATGAACTACATGTGTGTGTGATGTCTGAAGACATACATACACATACATGCCAATACACATATTTTCAATCTTTCATTTTACTTTTTTTAAGTTTTCACTTTGATTCCAGTTAGTTAACATACAGTATTATATTGGTTTCAGGTGTACAATATAGTGATTCAACACTTCCATACATCACCCGGTGCTCATCAGGACAAGTGCACTCCTTGATCCCCATCACCTATTTAACCCATCCCCCCAACCACCTCCCCTCTAGTAACCATCAGTTTGTTCTCTAAAATTAGGAGTTTGTTTCTTGGTTTCCCCCCCCTCTTTTTTTTTTTTTTTACCTTTGATTGTTTTGTTTTGTTTCTTAAATTCCACATATGAGTGAAATCATATGGTATTTGTCTTTCTCTGACTGACTTAATTTTGGTTAGCATTATACTCTCTAGCTTCATCCAGGTCATTGCAAATGGCAAGATTTCATTATTGTTTTATGGCTCAGTAATATTCCATTGTATATTTATCCATTATTATTTATCCATTCATCAGTCAATGGAAACTTGGGCTGTTTCCATAATTTGACTGTTGTAGACAATGCTGCTATAAACATTGGGGTGTATGTATCCCTTTGAATTATTTTGAAGTATTTTTGTATTCTTTGGGTAAATCCCTAGTAGTGCAATTGCTGGATTGTAGGGTAGTTTTTAAAAATTTTGAGGAATCTCTATACTATTTTCCAGAGTGGCTACACCTGTTTGCATTACTACCAACAGTGTAAGAGGGTTCCCTTTTCTCCACAACCTCACCAAAACCTGTTTCTTGTGTTGTTGATTTCAGTCATTCTGACAGGTGTGAAGTGATATCTTACTGTAGTTTTGATTCGCACTTCCCTGATAATAAGTGATGTTGAGCATTTTTTCATGTGTCTGTTGGCCATCTGTATGTCTTCTTTGGAAAAATGTCTATTCATGTCTTCTGCCCATTCTTTAATTGGATTATTTGGTTTTTTTGGGTGTTGAGTTGTATAATTACTTTATATATTTTGGATACTAAATCTTTATTGGTATGTCATTTCCAAATATCTTCTCTCATTCTGTAGGTTGGCTTTCAGTTTTGTTGATGGTTTTCTTCATTGTGAAGAAGGTTTTTATTTTGATGTAGTCCCACTAATTTATTTTTGCTTTTATTTCCCTTACCTCAGGAGATATACCTAGAAAGAAGCTTCTATGGCTGATGCCAAAGAAGTTACTGCCTGTGTTCTCTTCTAGGATTTTGATGGTTTCAGGTTTCATATTTAGGCCTTTAATCCATTTTTGAATTTATTTTTGTGTATGATGTAAGAAAGTGGTCCAATTTCATTCTTTTATATGTTGCTGTCCAGTTTTCCCAACACCATTTGTTGAAGAGACAGTCTTTTTCCCATTGAATATTCTTTCTTGCTTTGTCAAAGATTAATTGACCATATAATTATGGATTCATTTCTGGGTTTTCTATTCTGTTCTCTTGATTTGTCTATTTTTGTGCCAGTACCATACTATTTTAATTACTATAGCTTTGCAATATAACTTGAAGTCCAGAATTGTGATGGCTCGAGCTTTTCTTTTCTTTTTCAAGACTGCTTTGGCTATTGGGATCTTTTGTGGTTCCACACAAATTTTAATATTCTATGTTGTAGTTGTGTGAAAAATGCTGTTGGTATTTTGATAGGGATTGCATTAAATGTGTAGATTGTTTGGGGTAGTATAGACATTTTAACAATATTTGTTCTTTCAATCCATGGGCATGAAATGTCTTTCCATTTCTTTGTGTCATCTTCAATTTTTTCATCAGTATTTTGTAGTTTTCAGAGTACAGGTCTTTCAACTCTTTGCTTGGGTTTATTCCTAGGTATCTTATTGTTTTTTTGTACAGTGAGACTGATTCCTTAATTTCTTTTTCTGCTGCTCCATTATTGGTATGTAGAAATGTAACAGATTTCTGTTATGTTTACTTTGTATCCTGCAACCTTATTGACTTCATTTACCTTTACTGAATTCATTTTTTGGTGGGGTCTTTTGGGTTTTCTCTATACAGTATCATGGGAACTGCAAATAGTGAAAGTTCTACTTCTTCCTTGCTGATCTGGATGCTTTTTATTTCTTTTTGTTGTCTGATTCCTGTGGCTAGGATTTCTAGTACTACGTTGAATAAAAGCAGTGAGAGTGGACATTCCTGCCTTGTTCCTGACCGGAGAGGAAAAGCTCTCAGCTTTTCCCCCTTTAGGATGATATTGGCTATGGGTTTTTCATATTTGGCCTTTATTAAGTTGAGATATGTTCCCTCTAAAACTTTGTTGAGGGTTTTTATCATGAATGGATGTTGTACTTTATCAAATGCTTTTTCTGCATCTATTGAAATGATCATATTTATAATTGTTAAATCTTCTTGTTGGATTGTCCCTTTTATTATGATATAGTGCCCTTCTTTGTCTCTTGTTACAGTCTTTATTTTAAAGTCTTATACTTTCTTTTATTAATGTGATATATCACATTGATTGACTTGCAAATATTAAACTATGCTTGCAACCCAGGAATAAATTCCACTTGAACGTGGTGAATGATTTTTAAAATATATTGTTGGATTCAGTTTGCTAGCATTTTATTGAGGATTTTTTGAATCTATGTTCATCAGAGATAATGGCCTGAAGTTCTCTTTTCTTGTGGCGTTTTTAGCTAGCTTTGATATCAGAGTAATGCCGGCATCATACAATGAATTTGGAAGTTTTCCTTTATTTTTGATTTTTTGGAATGGTTTTAGAAGATTAGGTATTAACTCTTCTTAAATGTTTGGTAGAATTCACCTGTGAAGCCATCTGGTCCTGGACTTTTGTTTGTTGGGAGTTTTTTTTATTATTGATTCAATTTCTTTGCTGGTTATTGGTCTGTTCAACTTTTCTACTTCTTCCTGTTCTAGTTTTGGTAATTTATATGTTTCTAGGAATTTATCCATTTCTTCCAGGTTGTCCAATTTGTTGGCATATAGGTTTTCATAATATTCTGTTATGATTGTTTGTATTTTTGTGATTTTGGTTGTTATTTCTCCTCTCTCATTTGTGATTTTATTTATTTGGGTCCTTTCTCTTTTCTTTTTATAAGTCTGGCTAGGAGTTTATCAATTTTATTGGTATTTTTTTCCCAAAGAACCAGCTCCTGGTTTCATTGATCTGTTCTAATGTTTTGTTGTTGTTGTTCTTATTTCTATATCCTTTATCTCTGCTCTTATCTTTACTATTTCCTTCCTTCAGCTGGCTTTAGGTTTTGTTTGTTGTTCTTTTTCTAGCTCCTTTAGGTGTAAGGTTAGGTTGTTTTATTTGACATTTTTCCTGCTTCTTGACGTAGGCTTATGCTATATACTTCCCTCTTAGGACCAATTTTGCTGCATCCCAAAGGTTTTGGACTCCTGCGTTTTCATTTTCATTTGTTTCCATGTACTCTTTTATTTCCCCTTTTATTTCCTGATTGACCCATTCATTGTTTAGTAGCATATTATTTAACCTCCATGTATTTGTGGGCTTTCCAGATTTTTTGTTGTGGTTGACTTCTAGTTTCATAGTGTTGTGGTAGAAAAGACTTCAGTAGAAGACTTCAATCTTCTTATATTTGTTGAGGCCTATTTTGTGGCCTAATAAATGATCTATTCCAGAAAATGTTTCATGTGCACTTGAAAAGAATGTGTATTCTGCTGTTTTTGGATGGAATGTCCTGAATAGATCTGTTAAGTCCATCTGGTCCAGTGTGTCATTCAAAGCCATTGTTTCCTTGTTGATTTTCTGTTTAGGTGATCTTCCCATTGATGTAAGTAGGTTGTTAAAGTCCTCTGCTATTATTGTATTATCAATTAGTTCCTTTATGTTTGTTATTAATTGTTTTATATATTTGGGTGCTCCCATGTTGGGTGCATAAATATTTATAATTGTTAGATCTTCTTGTTGGACTGTCCTTTTTATTATGACATAGTGCCCTTTTTTGTCTCTTATTACAGTCTTTGTTTTAAAGTCTAGTTTGTCTGCTAGAAGTATTACAACTCCAGCTTTCTTTTGATATCCATTTGAATGATAAATGTTTCTCTATTCTCCCTTTCAATGTGCCGGTGTCTTTAGGTCTAAAATAAGTCTCTTGTAGGTAGAATATTGATAGATCTGTGTGTGTTTTAATCCATTCTGTCACCGTATGTCTTTTGATTGGAGCATTTAGTCCATTTACATTCAAAGTAATTATTGATTGATATGTATTTATATCATTTTATTACTTGTTTTGTGGTTGTTTCTAGAGATTTTCTCTGATCCTTTCTTTACTTTCTCTCTTTCATGTTTTGCTGATTTTCTTTAGTGATATATTTGGATTTCTTTCTCTTTATTCTTTGCATGTTTATTAGTGGTTTTTGATACATGGTTACCATTAGGTTTGTATATAACCTTTTCTGCATATAGCAGTCTATATTAAGTGGATGGTCATTTAAGTATGGACCCATTCTTCTCACATTTTAGGTATATGTTATTATATTTTATATCCTTTTTTTGAATTCCTTGGCTGATTTTTTACAGAAATAATTAATTTTTACTGCTTTTGTGTTTCCTACCTTTATACTGTCAACTTTTGGTATCTCCTTTCTAGTCAAAGAGTCCCCTTTAATATTTCTCACAGGGCTGGTTTAGTGGTCACAAACTCCTTTAGTTTTTGTTTGTCTGGGAAACTCTTTATCTCTCTTTCTATTCTGAATGATAGCCTTGCTGGATAGTGTTCTTTGCTGCAGATTTTTCCCACTTGGCACTTTGAATACATCATGACACTTCCTTCTGGCTTGTGAAGTTTCTATAGAAAAATTTCCTGCTTGCCTTATGGGTTCTCCCTGGTAAGTTAATGACTACTTTTAAGATTTTTTTCTTTATCACTATATTTTGCAAGTTTAATTATAGTATGTCATGGTGTGGGTCTGCTTTTGTTTATTTTGATGGGAATTCTCTGTGGTTCCTGGATCTGGATATCTGTTTCCTTCCACAGATTAGGGAAGTTTTCAGATATTATTTCTTCAAATAAATTTTCTGCCCCCTTTCTCTCTCTCCTTCTGGGAACCCTATAATACAAATCTTATTACATTTGATGGAGTCACTGAGTTCCCTAAGTCTTTTCTAGTTTTGTGTAATTATTTTTTTCTCTCTCTTGTTCAGCTTGATTACTTTCCATTCCTCTGTCTTCTACGTCATCACTAATTCGTTCCTCTGCTTCTTCCATCCTACTATTCATTCTATTAAGCGTGTTTGTCATTTCACTTACTGAATCCTTTATCTCTGCTATATTATTCCTTATCTCTGTCTTAAGGGTCTTTTTCATGTCTTCCACTCTTTTCTCAAGTACAGTGAGTATCCTTATGATCATGGTTTAAAATTCTCTATCAGGCATGTTATTTATCTGTTTTGCTTAGATCTCTGGTTTGGGCCTTGTTCTGTTCTTTCATTTGTGATATATTTCTTGGTCTCCTCACTATGTCTGTTTCTATGTATTAAGAAAGTCCGCTATATTTTCTGCTCTTGAAAGTAGTGATTTTATGAAGAAGTCCTGGGGTACCCTGCAGTGGCAGTGTGCCCTGTTCACCCAAAACCTGGCACTTCAGGAGAGCATCTTGTGTGTGTTGCTTATACCCTGCTGTTATGTCTGAGTCACTTTTCCTTTCAGTGCAGTTGTCTGCACTGACTTTCCGCCTGTTGTGGGCTGTGCTTGATCTCTGTGGTGTTAGTGAGACCCAGGCAGGCCAGCTCTGAGGGGGTGTGCCTGCCACAAAACTTGGGAGCCAGGTGACAGTATCAGCAAAATTTGCACTGGGCCACTCCAAAATGCTGTGATGGCTGGGGACTGCCTGAGGCTGGTCATGGTGAGCAAACATGGCTGGACAACGTTAGACCCAGCACATGAGGGTGCTTGGGGCATGTGGTTGGTGTGTTGCAGTGGCTAGGCCTGGTGGGATGAATAGGCGTGGTGCACAGTGGCAGCTGTGCACCTGGTGGTGGGTGGGGTGCACTACAGTGTCTGGGGGTGCCTGGCAGGGTGCAGCCCAGCAATGTGTACAGTACACCACGGCAGCCATGCACCCAGCAGCTGGTCAGGGCACATGTGAGGCTTTAACAAAATTTGTCCTGAGCTCAGGGCCGAAGCCAGCAGACTTGGAGCGTGCTAGTCCTTAGGAGAGGACTAGGACACTTGCCAGTGGGTCAGGCAGCAAGTATCTGTGCAGCACCACCTCTCAAGGGTGGCTCTGGGTTTATGCTGGGGGGTGGGGGAGGAAAATGGCACCTGCCAGCTCCCTTGCTCTTGGAGAAGTCCCCTAGCATGCTCCAAAATCAGGATGAAGAGATCTATCTCCTGTTTGTCCCTGTGGTTGTGTAAACTGCCATTTTTTGGCTCTCCATGCAGACTGCTGTCTCTTTAAGGGCAGCAACCCAGCTATCACTCATCCTCCCAGCTTGCCTAGTGCTGGGTCAGTTGACTTTTAAAGCTCTAGGTTCCAAGTACCACTGGTTTTATAAACTCAAGGAACTTAACCCCTGTTTTTTTTTTTTTTTTAAGTCTACACCTAATGTGAGGCTTGAACTCAGAACCCTGAGATCAAGAGTCATATGCTCTATACCAACTGAGCCAGCCCTTCTGGTTTTTAAAGCCAAACGTTATGGGGATTAGTCTTCCCCCTGTGAGCTCCCTAGGATGAGGGCCCATTTCTCTGCCTTGCCTTCTCCACATGTAGTTTCCTCCCTCCTGCAGGCAGCCTCCCTCTGTCTTTCTGACCTTCCTAAACATTCAGCTGCAACTTCGTCTCCGTATTTAGTTGTGGAGTTTGTTCTTCCATTCTTCAGATTGCTTTCTGGTTTGTTGACTTGCATGTGGATAATATCTAGTTGAAAACACGGGATGGGGGGGCGCCTGGGTGGCTCAGATGGTTGGGCATCTGCCTTCGGCTCAGGTCGTGATCTCCGGGTCCTAGGACCAAGCCCCCTGTTGGGCTCTTGGCTCGGTGGGGAGTCTGCTTCTCCCTCTGCCTCTCCCCCTACTTGCATGCTCTCTCTCTCTCTGTATCTGTCTCAAATGAATAAATAGAATCTTTAGGGGAAAAAAACCCCAAAAATGTGGGATGGGGTGAGCTCAGGGTCCTCCTGCTCTGCCATCTTCCCAAGCTCCCCCTCAAGCAAAATCCTCAATCTTTCATTTTATAATCACTCAACTAGCCCCATAAATGTATGGGAACTGATAACTTCAGTGAATTTATCTCTTACAAGTACAGATGGGAGTAGTTCCTCAGAAAGATGGGAATAACTTTTACAAATCTCCCTTGGAGGGAAGAAATAGAAATTATTTTTTGGTTTAGCTGCTATTTATAAACGTTCCACTTTTCACAAGCTTCAACAAATAACTCATTATTCATATAAATGCTGTGACATACTTTCTGAACTTTTGGAAAAGAGTATGAACTCTCTACTCTCAACATGTGGATTACCTGAATTACAGCTGATCTTTATAAAATATTATTTTCATTATTCTTGGTGATCAACCATTCTTCAAATCCTTTTTGAGTTTTCTTGATCTCTAATCACTTTATTCCCACATGTAACTCTGGTCTAGCAGTGAAGTACTCTTGATTTAAAATATTCCTAATTATGGGCTTAAGAATTACGTACAGGAAGATAACAATCTGACAGAGAAAAGACAATTTTGCTTAGTTTGTTGCTTGGATTAATAAGAGAGTTTAGATTTTTAGAGGGAAGGATGGCAGAGGAGTAGGGACCCTATTTCAACTGGTCTTCGGAATTGAGTTGGATATCTACCAGACCACTCTGAGCACCCACGAAACCAGCCTGGGATGTAAGAAGATCTGGATCTCTACAAACAGAATATTGCAGGAGGTTGGTTTTGAGGTACGAAGCAGGGAGCCGTGATTCCACGGGCAGATATCAGAGGAAAAATGGCAGTGGGAGGGTGCCTGACCGTGGGGATCCTACTCCGCAGTGAGTGACAGCTTCGCGCGCTGCAGACAGGGCACAGACTGGCAGACCGGTAGCGGCGGGGAAAGGACTTTAGGGCAGCCTCCGGGGTGGAAACCCAGAGCGGTGGGGCTGCGCCTGCAAACTGCAGCCCCCGGGGTGGAAAACTGGAGTGGTGGGGTCACGCATGCGCATGAAGTGGGAGCGGCTGACAGTTTTAGAGGCACAAAGGGCAGAGACGTGCTCCAACCTGGAGGCAGGACTGGGAGCGCTGCAGAGGGGTGCACAACCCAGGACACTGCAGTTTATAGCAGCACGGACAGAAATGGAGACAGTGTGGCCTGGAGAGCTCACTGAAGAACAGACTGCGATCTCTGCTCTGAGGCAGAGGGTTGGAAACGGTCTCTTCTGCTCTGACTCATGGAAGAGATGCAGAAAGCTGCCAGGGAAAGCCGCCAGAGAACAAAAGCCCCAAAATCTGATTCCCACTGAGCCTATCCCCCGCCACAGGGGGGCAGGGCAACTCTGCCCAAACAGGGTTGCCTGAGTAACAGTGCGGCAGGCCCCTACCCCAGAAGACAGGCTGGGAAAACAAGAGGCCAGCAACCCTAAGGTCCCAAGAAAACAGGTGCATCTTGCTTGGGTTCTGGTCAATAATTTGGACTCTATACATTCCCTCAAACACCCATCAACAGAATGACTAGGAGGAGGAACCCCCAAAATAGAAAAGACTCAAGAGATTATGACTTATGCTGCAGATTTACAAATGGATGCAGATATAACCAAGATGTCAGAAAAGGAATTCAGGCTAGCAATTGTGAAGACAATGGCTAGAATGGAGAAATCAATTAATGACAACATAGAGTCTCTAAGGCAGAAATGAAAGGTGAATTGGCAGAACTTAAAAATGCTACCGATGAGATCCAATCCAATCTAGATAATCTAACAATTAGGGTAAGTGAGGCAGAAGAACGAATAAGCGACCTGGAAGACAATATAAGAGATAAAAAGGGAAAAGAGGAGACCAGGGAAAAACAACTCAGAATCCATGAAAATAGAATCAGAGAAATAAGTGACACCATGAAGCATTCCAATGTCAGAATCATTGGAATCCCGGAGGGAGTGGAGAGAGAGAGAGGACTAGAAGATGTATTTGAGCAAATCGTAGCTGAGAACTTCCCTAATCTGGCAAATGAAACAAACATTCGCATCCTAGAGGCAGAGAGGACCCCTCCCAAGATCAAGGAAAATAGGTCAACACCCCGGCATGTAATAGTAAAACTTGCAAATCTTAGAACCAAGGAAACCATCTTAAGGGCAGCTAGGGGGAAGAGAGTCCTTACGTACAGAGGGAGGAACATCAGAATAACGTCATACCTATTCACAGAGACCTGGCAAGCCAGAAAGGCCTGGGAAGACATATTCAGGGTACTAAATGAGAAGAACATGCAGCCAAGAATACTTTATCCGGCAAAGCTGTCATTTAGAATGGATGGAGAGATAGAGATCTTCCACGACCGGCAGAAGTTGAAAGAATATGTGACCACTAAGCCAGGCCTGCAAGAAATATTAAGGGGGGTTCTATAAAAGGAGAAAGACCCCAAGAGTGATATACAACAGAAATTTATAGGGACATTCTATAAAAACAACGTCTTCACAGGCAACATGATGACAATTAATTCATATCTTTCAATAATCACTCTCAACCTGAATGGCCTAACCGCTCCCATAAAATGGCACAGGGTTGCAGATTGGATAAAAAGACAGGACCCATCCATATGCTGCCTACAAGAGACTCATTTTGAACCTAAAGAGACATCCAGACTGAAAGTGAAGGGATGGAGATCCATCTTCCATGCCAGCGGACCTCAAGAGAAAGCTGGGGTAGCAATTCTTATATTAGACAAATTAGATTTTAAACTAAAGTCTGTAATAAGAGACACAGAAGGACACTATATCATTCTTTTTTTTTTTAAAGATTTTATTTATTCATTTGAGAAACAGAGATACAGAGAGAGAGAGAGCATGAGCAGTGGGAGAGGCAGAGGGAGAGGGAGAAGCAGACTCCCGGCCGAGCCAGGAGCCCAATGCGGGGCTCGATCCCAGGACCCCGGGATCATGACCTGAGCCGAAGGCAGACGCTTAACCATCTGAGCCACCCAGGCGCCCCAACACTATATCATTTTTAAAGGGTCTATCCAACAAATAGATATAACAATTGTAAATATCTATGCCCCCAACATGGGAGCAGCCATCTACATAAGCCAACTGTTAACCAAAATAAAGAGTCATATTGATAACAATACGTTAATTGTAGGAGACCTCAATACTCCACTCTCAGCAATGGACAGATCATCTAAGCAGAAAATCAACAAGGAAACAAGAGCTTTGAATGACACACTGGACCAGATGGACCTCATAGATATATACAGAAAATTCCACACTAAAACAACAGAATACTCATTCTTCTCGAGCGCACATGGAACTTTCTCCAGAATAGACCACATACTGGGTCACAAATCAGGTCTCAACCAATACCAAAAGATTGAGATTATTCCCTGCATATTCTCAGACCACAATGCTCTAAAACTGGAACTCAATCACAAGAAAAAATTTGGCAGAAATTCAAACACTTGGAAGCTAAAGACCACTCTGCTCAGTAATGTTTGGGTCAACCAGGAAATCAAAGAAGAACTTAAACAATTCATGGAAATCAATGAGAACAAAAACACATCAGTCCAAAACCTATGGGATACTGCAAAGGCGGTCCTAAGGGGGAAATACCTAGCCATCCAAGCCTCACTCAAAAAAATAGAAAAATCCCGAATTCACCAACTAACTCTACACCTTAAAGAACTAGAGAAAAAGCAACAAACGATGCCTAAGCCATGCATTAGAAGAGAAATAATTAAAATTAGAGCAGAAATCAATGAATTAGAAACCAGAAACACAGTAGATCAGATCAACGAAACTAGAAGTGGTTCTTTGAAAGAATTAATAAGATCGATAAACCACTGGCCAGACTTATCCAAAAGAAAAGAGAAAGGACCCAAATTAATAAAATTATGAATGAAAGGGAGAGATCACGACTAACACCAAGGAAATAGAAACAATTATTAGAAATTATTATCAACAAGTATATGCCAATAAAATGAGCAATCTGGATGAAATGGAGGCCTTCCTGGAAACCTGTAAGCTGCCAAGACTGAAACAGGAAGAAATTGACAACCTGAATAGGCCAATAACCAGTAACGAGATTGAAGCAGTGATCAAAAACCTCTCAAAAAACAAGAGTCCAGGGCCCGATTACCTGGGGAATTCTACCAAACATTCAAAGAAGAAATAATACCTATTCTACTGAAGCTGTTTCAAAAAATAGAAACAGAAGGAAAACTTCCAAACTCATTCTATGAGGCCAGCATTACCTTAATCCCCAAACCAGGCAAAGACCCCATAAAAAGGGAGAATTTCAGACCGATATCCCTGATGAATATGGATTCCAAAATTCTCAACAAAATCCTAGCTAACAGGATCCAACAATACATTAAAAGGATCATCCACCACGACCAAGTGGGATTTATCCCTGGGATGCAAGGGTGGTTCAACATTCGCAAATCAATCAATGTGATAGAACACATTAATAAGAGGAGGGGGAAGAACCATATGGTCCTCTCAATTGATGCAGAAAAAGCATTCGACAAAATACAACATCCTTTCCTGATTAAAACTCTTCAGAGTATACGGATAGAGGGAACATTCCTCAAGTTCATAAAATCCATCTATGAAAAACCGATAGCGAATATCATCCTCAATGGGGAAAAGCTGAGAGCCTTTCCCTTAAGATCAGGAACATGTCAAGGATGCCCACTCTCGCCACCATTCTTCAACATAGTACTAGAAGTCCTAGCAACAGCAATCAGACAACAAAAAGAAATAAAAGGTATTCAAATTGGCAAAGAAGAAGTCAAACTCTCTCTTTTTGCAGATGACATGATACTCTATGTGGAAAACCCAAAAGACTCCACCCCCAAATTACTAGAACTCATATAGCAATTCAGTAATGTGGAGGATACAAAATCAATGCACAGAAATCAGTTGCTTTCTTATACACTAACAACGCAACTGTAGAAAGAGAAATTAGAGAAACGATTCCATTTACAATAGCACCAAAAACCGTAAGATACCTCGGAATAAACCTAACCAAAGAGGTAAAGGATGTATACTCTAGGAACTACAAAACACTCATGTAAGAAATTGAAAAAGACACAGAAAGATGGAAAATATTCCATGCTCATGGATCGGAAGAATAAACATTGTTAAAATGTCTATGCTACCCAGAGCAATCTATACCTTCAATGCCATCCCAATAAAAATTCCAGTGACATTTTTCAAAGTGCTGGAACAGACAACTCTAGAATTTGTATGGAATCAGAAAAGACCCCGAATTGCCAAGGAAATGTTGAGAAAGAAAAACAAAGCTGGGGGCATCACATTGCATGATTTCAAGCTATATTACAAAGCTGTGATCACCAAGACAGCATGGTACTGGCACAAAAACAGACATATAGACCAATGGAATAGAATAGAATACCCAGATATGGACCCTCAACTCTATGGTCAAATAATCTTTGACAAAGCAGGAAAAAATATGTAATGGAAAAAAGACAGTCTCTTCAATAAATGGTGCTGGGAAAATTGGACAGCCACATACAGAAGAATGAAACTCGACCATTCTCTAACACCATTCACAAAGATAAACTCAAAGTGGATGAAAGATCTCAATGTGAGACAGGAATCCATCAAAATCCTAGAGGAGAACATAGGCAGTAACCTCTTTGACATCACCCACAGCAACTTCTTTCAAGATACATCTCCAAAAGCTAGTGAAACAAAAGCAAAAATGAACTTTTGGGACTTCATCAAGATAAAAAGCTTCTGCACAGCAAAGGAAACAGTCAACAAAACAAAGAGGCAACCCACAGAATGGGAGAAGATATTTGCAAATGACACTACAGATAAAGGGCTGGTATCCAAGATCTATAAAGAACTTCTCAAACTCAACACTCAAAAAACAAATAATCAAGTCAAAAAGTGGGCAGAAGATATGAAAAGACACTTCTCTGAAGAAGACATACAAATGGCTAACAGACACATGAAAAAATGTTCATCATCATTAGCCATCAGGGAAATCCAAATCAAAACCACACTGAGATACCACCTTACACCAGTTAGAATGGCAAAAATGGACAGGGAAAGAAACAACAAATGTTGAAGAGGTTGTGGAGAAAGGGAAACCCTCTTACACTGTTGGTGGGAATGCAAGTTGGTACAGCCACTTTGGAAAACAGTGTGGTGGTTCCTCAAAAATTTAAAAATAGAGCTACCCTATGACCCAGCAATTGCACTACTGGGTATTTACCCCAAAGACACAGACGTAGTGAAAAGAAGGGCCATATGCACCCCAATGTTGATAGTAGCAATGTCCACAATAGCCAAACTGTGGAAAGAGCCGAGATGCCCTTCAACAGATGAATGCATAAAGAAGATGTGGTCCATATATACAATGGAATATTACTCAGCCATCAGAAAGGATGAATACCCAACTTTTACATCCACATGGATGGGACTGGAGGAGATTATGCTAAGTGAAATAAGTCAAGCAGAGAAAGTCAATTATCATACGGTTTCATTTATTTGTGGAACTTAAGGAATAGCATGGAGGACATTAGGAGAAGGAAGGGATAAATAGGGAGGGGGAATCGGAGGGAGAGATGAACCATGAGAGACTATGGACTCTGAGAAACAAACAGGGTTTTAGAGGGGAGGGGGGGAGGGGGTTTTCGTTAGCCCGGTGATGGGTATTAAGGAGGGCACGTACTGCATGGAGCACTGGGTGTTATACGAAAACAATGGATTGTGGATCACCACATCAAAAACCAATCATGTATTGTACGGTGACTAAGATAACATAATAAAATTATAAAAAAATAATAAGAGATTTTATACTATTTAGTTCCAGCATGAAATTCTGCATAAAGGAACTGGCTGGCAAAGGGTAAAAGAATGATTCAAAGCATGAATTTCTAGTTTTCACTGACTAATGTTTTGGCCATATGGCTTTATTTTTAATTTTAATTTTTAAAAAAAAATTTTAAAAATATATTTATCTGAGAGTGAGAGGGGGAGAGAGAGAGAGAGCGCTTGCGTGCGTGTGCATGGCGGGGGGGGGGAGGGGTAGAGGGAGAGGGAGAAACAGACTCCCCACTGAGCAGGGAGCCCGATGCAGGGCTTGATCCCAGGACCCTTAGATCATGACCTGAGCCGAACGCAGATGCTTAACCAACTGAGCCACCCAGGTAACCCCTTATGGCTTTATTATACTGGTGAAAGGTCAGTACACTGTGTGAACACACACACACACACACACACACACACCACTCAAATGCATGCAATCACAAGTTCTTGGTTATCCAGCACTTTTTGATTTTCCTTGCCATTACTGGAAAGATGTGAAGATAATTGGATTCATTTTGCCAGTATAGAAAGAGCCTGAGTCACTGACAGTGCATAGCTCTAGCCAGTGTTGCCTTTCTAAAAGGAAATCACAAACAAGAAACCACAATTTCATAACCCAGGATTCCTAAAGTACATCTCTTCTCACAATTTTAGAACCTCATTCTGTTTCTGTGCTCCTAAAATGATAACAAAGAATGGGGTTTTAAGATGTTTATTCTTGTGCCTTTTATAATAATTTTTCACATGTTAGCTTAAATATGTCAAGAGAAAATCTGCTTACAATGACCTATTCCATCTCAATCACAATCATATTGTTTATTAAATGGTGTAAGCAGAGATCAAAATAGTAATTTTATATCCGCATGGTCAGGAGAAGCAATTACCTGTTACTACTGTATTAAAAAACAATTTCCTCAGGAAAAGTAAATCGTGACAAGTCCTTCCACGGAGGGAGGGGAGTCGAGGAGAGGTTGGGGCTGCCAGTGCTGTAGCTCATGGCTGAACCACAGAAAGGCAAGTTCCTTATAGAGTATCTTCATGATACCTATTTAGCAAGGGACCCCCCACCTCCCATTCCTACCAGCATGAGCAAGCAGTCTCTTCCTGAAATAGCAGCCCATCTTTCTCTTGCTAATTCTCAAGTCACCTTTCACTGTGCCCTCTGAAATCCTTACTACTGAAAAGTATTTACTTCCTCTGTATTTTTCTAAGGGTCCTACATACCTTACTTCAACTGAAACCTGGCTTTTCTCTGAGATATTACGTCCCCTTCAACTCTGGAGTTGAAGCTCACTAAGGGAGCTCATGTGTGCTTCCAAAGCCTCCAGTTTTGAGGCCACGGGGCTAGGTGGCAGGCTTGCACTTCTGACTGGGAACCCTATCTTCTGTGAAGCTGGAGGAATTGCATTGACAGGCTCTTCCATTCTTTTAGCTTCACTGATCTTCAAATCACTTCCTGGTACTTCTGCAGACACACCCTTGCCAGCCTATCTACACATTCCTGAAAAATGCTGGGACCGGATTCACCTTAACCTTCTAACACACTGTCCAATACCCTGAGTCCCTAAACCTCCTTTCCTTCAAAAGCCACCTTCTCCTCTTTACTCAGTAATCCACTCACATGGCCACATCCTGACATTTAACTTCCTTTCTCTGAAACACTTGCCTTTTAAAATTTGGAATTAGAAATTATTTTCTAGGGGCACCTGGGTGGCTCAGTCATTAAGCGTCTGCCTTCGGCTGAGGTCATGATTCCAGGGTCCTGGGATCGAGCCCCACATCGGGCTCCCTGCTCCACGGGAAGCCTGCTTCTCCCTCTCCCACTCACCCTGCTTGTGTTCCCTCTCTCGCTGTGTCCCTGTGTGTCAAATAAATAAAATTTTTAAAAAAAAAGAAATTATTTTCTATTATCTAATTATAATATTCTATTCTTTAACCAGTCTGGAAATTCCTCCCAGTTAAACCCTACTGGCAGCTCCTTTTATTTATTTATTTTTATTATTATTGTTATTTTTAAAGATTTTATTTGTTTGACAGAGAGAGACACAGCGAGAGAGGGAACACAAGCAGGGGGAGTGGGAGAGGGAGAAGTAGGCTTCCCGCAGAGCAGGGAGCCCGATGTGGGGCTCGATCCCAGGGCCCTGGGATCATGACCTGAGCTGAAGGCAGACGCTTAACGACTGAGCCAACCAGGCACCCAAGGAAACTCCCTTTAAATACATTCCTCCTAGGGATGCCAGAGCATGGGCTCTGGGGCCTGACTGCCTGGGTTTGCATTCCAGCTCCACCCATTTACTAGTTAGGTAAGTTTCGCAGTTACTTAACCTCTCTGTGCTTCTCTTTCCTCATTTGTAAAATGGTGGTAATAATAATACATCTCTCAGAGTTGTCAGGATTAAATCTTTAAAAACACGTAAGCGCTTATAATAGTGCCTAATATATATGTGCTTCATATATGGTAACCACACCATCTTTTTGACTTTCATACCACAAAATGCACGGACTTTAAGGATACGATTTGATGATTCTGACCATTTCATTCACCTGCATACCACAGCCCATCAAGTTATAGGGCATTTCAATAACCGCAGAAAAATCTTTTGTGCTGCTTCCCAATCTCAGACTCACCCCTCTCAAGGGCAGCCACTAATTTCTTTCACCTTAGTTTGTCTATTAATTTATATAAATGGGATCACAGTAAGTGGCTTTTTTCCCTTGGCCTAATACTTGAGGTCCATCAATGTTGTTGCATGGATCAGTAGTCCATTCTTGTTTTGTTGAGTAGTACCCCACTCTGTGAATATACCACAATTTAACTGTTCAATCTTCTGTTGTGGGGCATATAAGTTATTTCAAGTTTTTGGCTTTTATAAATAAAGCTGTTGTGAAATTCCCATCCAAGTTTTTTTGTGTACGTGTACTTACATTTCCATGGATAGACACCAAGGAGTGGAGCTTTTGTATCAATGAGTAAATGTTTAACTTTATCAGAAATTTCCAAAGGTATTTCCAAAGTGGTTACACTGGAAATTCTCTGTATACGTTGGAAATGTATGATAATTGCCTTATATCTCACCAACATTTAGTATTTGCTGTCTCTTTTATTTTTGCTATTATAGTGGGTGAAGTAGTAGCAATTGTGTTTTTCATTTGAATTCCCCTGACTGATAGTATGGAGCTCTTCATATGTTTATTTGATTATATAATCTTTGTGAAGTGCTTGTTCAATTGTTTTTGCCTTAAAAAAAGTTACTTTTTAAAAATTTTACTATACAGTAGGAGAATATATTCTGGATATAAGCCTTTTGTTAGATATATGTATTCGGGATATTTTCTCCCAGCTGTGGCTTGCTTATTCATTTTCTTAAAAATGTCTTTTGATGAGAAGTTTTAATTTTTTAAAAAAAAGATTTTATTTATTTATTTGAAAGAGAGAAAAAGAGAGAGAGAGCATGAGTTGGGGAGGAGGGGCAGAGGGAGAGGGAGAAGCAGAATCCCCGCTGAGCAAGCAGGAAGCCCAACACAAGGCTTGACCCCAAGGCCCTGGGATCACGACCTAAGTGAAGGCAGACACTTAAAGGACTAAGCCACCCAGGTGCCCAGAGCAGTTTTAAATTTTGCTGAAGCCCATTTTGTCAACTTATTCTTTATTAGGTTTAATGTTTTCTG
This sequence comes from Mirounga angustirostris, assembly GCF_029215605.1. Classification (NCBI taxonomy): domain Eukaryota; kingdom Metazoa; phylum Chordata; class Mammalia; order Carnivora; family Phocidae; genus Mirounga; species Mirounga angustirostris. The sequence continues at coordinate 189,668,792 of NW_026991709.1, read as the reverse complement.
GGTCTTAAGAAATCTCTTATAGTTGTTTATATTTTTAGCATTTACATTTAGACTTATGATTCATCTTAATTTTTGTGAATGGTGTGAAGTATAGGTTGAGGTTCATTTTTTTTCTCCCATATGGATACTCAGAAGTTCCAGGTCTGAAAAAGGATGTTCCTATCTCTATTGAATTGCTCTGGTTCTTTGGTTGAGATCACCTGGACTGACTATACATGTGTGTGTCTATTTCTAAACTTTTTACTGGTATCTATGCCAAGAACACATTGTCCTGATTACTGTAGCTTTATAACATGTCTTGAAATCATGAGGTATAATTTTTACGTTTTGAAAATTGTGTTGTATTCTAAGTCTTTTGAATTCCCATATATATTTTAGAATTTGTTTATAAATTTTGCAAAAAATATTTAAAAAAAAAAGCCTGGTGGGATTCTGATTGGGATTAGGTTGAATATACAGTCTTTGGATCTATAAACATTTCTCCATTTATTTAGGTCTTCAGTTTCTCTCAGTAATGTTTTATAGTTTTCAGTGTAAAGGTCTAGGATATATTTTATTAAATTTATTCCTGAGTATTATGTACTTTTGATGCTATTGTAAACACTTTTATTTATATTTATTTATTTATTTAACATATAATGTATTATTTGTTTAGGTGTACAGGTCTGTGATACTGTAAATACTTTTAAAATTAAAAATTAAAACTAGAATTGTTGAATCCCTATACTGTACACCTGAAACCAATAAAACACTGTAGGTTAACTATACTGGAATTAAAATAAAAAACTTAATAAAAATATTTAAATTTAAAGAAATTAAAAAATTTCAATTGTTTATTGCTATAAACAATTTATATAGACATATATAGAAATATAATTGACTTTGGTTATTGATGTTATATTCTGTGACCCTACAAAACTCACTTAATCTAGTTGGTTTTGTTTAGTTTTTGCAGATTCCTTAGAATTATCTACTACTTAGATGATTATGTTGTCTGCAAAGAACGTTTTCCTTCTTTTTTTCTAATCTGTGTTTTATTTCTCTTTATTATCGTACTGCACTTACTAGGACCTCCAATACAATGCTGAATAGAAGTAGAGTGGATATCCTTGCCTTCGTTCCCTATCTTAGGGGATAAGTAGTCAGAATTTCACCACTAACTATGATTTAGTTGTAGGTTTTTTTTTTTTTTAATAGAACTCCTTTATCAGATTGAAAAAGGTTCTTTCTATTCCTAATTTGATGTAAGCTTTAATCATGAATGACTAATGAATTTTTGTTAAATGCTTTTTTCTACATTTATTGAGATGACCTTATGATTTTTTTCTCCATTATTCTGTTAATGTGATAAATCACAGTGACTGATTTTCAAATGTAAGACTAACCTTAAATTCCTGGAATAAACACCACTTAGTCACAGTGTTAAGGATTCATGTGTTTATATTCATGAGTGATACTGATTTATAGTTACTTTTTGGGAATTATAATGTCTTTGCTGGCTTTGGTATCAGTATTATGCTGGCCTCATTTTATTCAACGATTTGGGAAATGTTCCTTCTCCTTAATTATCTGAAAGAGAGTGTTTATTTATTTACTTATTTTTTATTTTTAAAGATTTTATTTATTTATTTGACAGAGAGAGACACAGTGAGAGAGGGAATACAAGTAGGGGGAGTGGGAGAGGGAGAAGCAGGCTTCCCGCGGAGCAGAGAGCCCAACGTGGGGTTCGATCCTAGGACCCTGGGATCATGACCTGAGCCGAAGGCAGACGCTTAATGACTGAGCCACCCAGGTGCCCCTGAAAGAGAGTGTTTAAAATTGGTATTATTTTTTTCCTTAAATGTTTGGTAGAATTATATGTAAAGCCTGGATGTGGATTTTCTCGGCCTGTATTTTCTTTGTGGGAATGTTTTTAATTCCAAATTCACTTTCTAAAAATAGGTGTCTGGCTATTTTAACTTTTAATTTTGTTTAGTATCAGTTTTAATAATTTACGTCTTTAGTAGAAATTCCCCGTTTCATCTAAATTGTCAAACTTACTGGCAAAATATTGTTCATAATATTCCCTTATTTTCCTTTTCCCTACTTTCATTCTTGATTTTAGTAATGTGTGTTTTCTTCTTTCCTTGATTAATCTAGCTAACAGCTTATCACTTGCTAAATCTTTTCAAAGAAAAAACTTTGGTTTTATTTCTCCATGGTCCAGTTTTTATTTAATTTATATATTCTGATTATTTCTTTCTCCATATTTTAGATGCTTCAGATGCATCCCACAAATTTTGGTATGCTTTATTTTCATTACCATTTGAAATTAGTTAAAGTAACAGTTAAAAATGTTTTCTAATATCTCCTGTAATTTTTCTTTGATTTATAAGTTATTTGGAAGTATGTTGCTTTATTTCTAACTACTTGGGAATTGTCCAATTATATTTTTGTTATTAATTTCTAATTTAATTCCCTTGTATTCACAGAACATATTTTGTTTGATTTCAGTCTTTTTAAGTTTATTGAGATTAATACAGCCTAATATATCATACACCTTGGGTAAACACCTGATTAGTGTGCACTTAAATATAGTGTGTATTATGCAGTTGTTAGATGGTGTGTTCTAAAAATGTCAAATAGGTCTGGTTGATTGATAACATTTTTCAAGTTTACTGATTTTCTGTCAATATCTAAGAGGGGAGTGTTGAAATCTTCATCTAAAATTGTGAATTTATGTTTCCCTCTTTGGTTCTATTAGTTTTTGCTTCATGCATTTCCAAGCACTGTTACTAGGTGTGTATATATTTAGATTTGTTTTATCTTCTACATTATTTAACTCTCTCATCATTATGGAATATGCCTCTTTACATAATATTCCATTTCCTGCAGTCTACTTTGTCTGGTATTAATATAGCCACTCTAGCTTTCTTATGGTTAGTGCCTGTATGGTATAACCTTTTCCTTTTTTAAATTTTCACCTGTGTCTTTAGATTTAATATGCATTTCTTATAAACCATATACAATTGTGTCTTGATTTTAATTGATCTAATAATCTCTGTCTTTTAGTTGGAGAGTTTAGCCCATTTCTACTTAATGTAATTATTCCAATGTATATGAGTTTAGGACTACCATCTTGCTACTTATTTTCAATTTGTCCCATCTGTTCTTGTTTAGTTTTTTCCTGTATTCTTTTGGATTGAATATATTTTTAGTGTTCCATTAATCTCATTAATTGGCTGATTAGTTATACTCCTTTGTTTTATTTTTTTAATGGCTATACTAGTTTGCAATATAAATCTTTAACTTACCACAATCTAACTTTGAGTAATATTAGACTATCTCATGGATAAGAATGTTAAAAAAAGTATACTAATATCTCATTCTTTGTGTTACTGTAAAATATATATTTTACCTCTACATTGTTGTTATTTTTGCTTTCAACAAATACTTTTAAAGAAATTATGGTATGAATAAAGAACCTCTTAGATTCATCTACATATTTTTTAGAGATTTATTTATTTTAGAGAGGGAGAGAGAGTTAGCAATCAGGAGAAGGGGTAGAGGGAGAGGGGGGAGAGAGAGAGAGAGAGAGAGAGAGAGAGAGAGAGAGAGAAGCAGACTCCCTGCTGAGCTTGGAGTCTGACAAGGGCTCGGTCTCAAGACCCTGAGATCACGACCTGAGCTGAAATCAAGAGGTGGACACTCAACTGACTGAGCCACCCAGGCACCCCCAGATTCATCTACATATTTATCACTACTGGTATTCTTCTCTCATTTAGATCCAAATTTCCATCTGGTACATATTGTTTTCAGCTTGAAGACTTTAATATTTTTGTAGTGCAAGTTGGCTAGCAATGAATTCTCTAGCACTTTTCAGTCTAAAAGTATTTTTATTTTGCTCCAACTTTTGAAGAATAGTTTCACTAGATACAGAATTCTAGGTTGATAGGTTAAATTTTTTTTTTTTTTTTTTTACCCTAGCATCATTCCATTGTCTTCTTATTTTCATTGCTTCTGAGGGAAGCTTGTGATATATATTATCAATGTTTCTGGTGAATAATGTATTTTTTTCTTCTGGCTACTTTTTAAGATTTTCTCTTTATCACTGATTTTCAGCAATTTAGTTATGACATACCATGGCATGATTTTGTGTTGTTTTTGTTTTGTTTTGTTTTTTAAGTTACGATATAACATGGTGTGGTTTGGTGTGGTTTTTGAGAGATCTTCAGCCCTTGATTTGTTGAGCTTATTGGATCTGTGGGTGTATTTTTCAAATTTTGAAAAATTTCAACCATCACTTTTATAAATTTTCTTGTGTTCAATCTCTCTTTGTTCTGCTACTACTCCAATTACACAGATATTAGACTGGTTGATATTGTTTCTCAAGCCATTCAGACTGTACTCATGTTTTTTTTTTTTTTTTTTTTTTTTTAGGCTCCCCCTCGCCCCATGCTTTTGTTTGAATAGTTTCTATATTCCTGGCTTCAATTTAATGAGATCTCCAGTATTTAACTTGGTGTTAAGTCCATCCAGTGAATCTCAGTTTTTAATTGTTTTTTTTTTAATTGATTTTACTCTTTAAGTAGCTTTCATAACTGTCCTCTTCTATTTCTTTGCTACTACACTAATGCAGGCTTGTATGTCTCACCTAGACTTCTGCGCATTGCCTCTTTTTTTTTTTTTTTAAAGATTTTATTTATTTTATTTGAGAGAAAGAATGAGAGAGAGCGAGCAGGAGATGGGGGAGGGTCAGAGGGAGAAGCAGACTCCCTGCCGAGCAGGGAGCCCGATGCGGGACTCGATCCTGGGACTCCAGGATCATGACCTGAGCCGAAGGCAGTTGCTTAACCAACTGAGCCACCCAGGCACCCTGCGCATTGCCTCTTAATTGGTCTCTTTTCCTCTAGCTCTCTCCATTTTGATATCATACTTATTTTCTAGAATGCAGATCATATCATGAAACTTCTCTATGTTAAAAATTATTTTAAAAATTTCTAATGGACTAAAATTCAAACTTCTCAACATGGCTTTCAAAGACCTTCACGGTTTTGTCTAGCCTTCCTTTCTAGCACTAATTCCACACATTTGAATCAGTTAATGGATCAAATATGACATAAACTTTCATACTTTTGTTTGTGTGTATTTACAACTTAGCATAAATACCTCCACTGTTAATCCCCAACTTGGCTAGACAAGTCTGATATTTTCCTTTAGCAGCATCTGGTTCCTAAGACTAGTTCGGTGTTCACCAGAGCCCATTATCATTGTTTATGTGTTTGCCTCCTCTGCTATATTATAATCTCCTTGATGTGTCATTCACCTTTGGATTCCTATCATTTGTCATAGACCTTGGTCTATAGCAGGGGTTCAATAAATATTTATCAATTGAAATGAACTGTAGGGCGCCTGGGTGGCTCATATGGTTGAGCGTCTGCCTTAGGCTCAGGTCATGGTCCCGGGGTCCTGGAATCGAGTCCCACATTGGGCTCTCTGCTCCTTGGGAGCCTGCTTCTCCCTCTGCCTCTCTCTCTCTCTCTCTCTGTCTCTCATGAATGAATAAATAAAATCTTAAAAAAAAAAAAAAGAAATGAACTGTAAGTTCAGAAGTTTATTGTGACACTATATTCCTAAGTTAATAAACATGGATTTAGGTTAAGAGAAAATAGTAAAATAATAACAATATCAACAAATGTTAACTGAGCACTTACTAAGAGCTTGGCACTGTTCTAGGTAATAACTCTTTCAATCCTAACAACTCCTCTAGGAAGCAGGTTCTATTATTGTCACCACCTAACTGATGAGGAAATGAAGCACAGAGAGATTAACCAATTCAGTTAAGGGCCCAGACAGGAAGTGACGAGAATTTGAGCCCCTACAAGCTAGCTCTAGAGACCACACTTCAACTCTAACAATATACTTCTGCCTGTTCATGTGATTAAAAGTGGATAATCATCTGTTTTCCAGAACAAACTTATTTTTATGTAGTTGTTCCTAATTCACGTAACCATTTGGGGGCTTCAGAGGAAGGCATGGAATTACTCTTCTTTCCCCAAATTTCTTAAACATCTATATTACACTGACAGGTGAGTAGAGAGAGAAAAACATATTTTTAAATGATATTCTCATGGAGAAGATGAAAACATTTACAAACCTTCAAATAAGTACCATAAGCATTATAGTGGATTCTAGGTTAGAATGGTTTCATTAAAGGACATTCTCTAGCATCTTAAATATATATCTAAATGATCTTGGTCTAAATAAACCTGCTTCCTCCACTCCCTTCTCATTCAGTGCTCAAGAAATTAAATGCTGTTAAAAATCAAAAATTTCTAAATCACTGACTTTATGGGGAAAATGATCTTTAGGGGATATTTTAAAAACATTATACCACACTTTCAGTTTGTAATAAAAGCTGTAACATATTCCATCAGAGTCGTGGTCAAGAAAGTACAACTCCTAAAGAGTAATTTTATCCATTTAAATGACAAACACTGGGTATTTGAGTGTAAAGGTTACTAAAAGATTTTGGCATTGTAATTTATCATACCACTTCATTATACCTCCAATGAATGATTCATTCTCAATGGTATTTCATACCTGAACTTCCTATTCAAATACAATTAAATTTACTGTACATTAATATATACTTTGGTAGCAAGACATTGATGTTCATCTGATACTATCACCAACTAATTAAAATTATACTGAAGAAGTAAGATTGATTTCAGTGAGTCTTGACTAAGAAACTACCTCCATTGTTTAATCTGATGGTTGTTAATTTTTCAAACTGTTCTTGCCATTGAAAATCTAAGTTAAAAGTATAAATTGTTGTAATTTAAATATTAAAGTGAATTCTTCAAAATTAGGAATAACATGAAAAATAAAATTTTTTACTTGAAAGGTTGAACATTTAATGGTAACTGGAATAGTAAGTTGCCTGTACATAAATATTCATATTGGTGTGGCTCTAAGAATATTTATTTGTTGCCTTTGGCTATGTAAAGGTTTTAGCTAAAGAACCAAGGCAAAGTGGACCATTTGGTAATTATCCTCTAAATCGGGGTTGCAAACTCTATGCCTAGAGGGCCTAGGCAGATAACTTAAATGAATGAAGCAGGAATGGTCTGAGTGCACCTTCATTCCTTATGAGTGAAAAGGACTGAACTCTACAGCAGAGCTTAAAGCTCTGTTAAAAGTGTGCAATTGCCACTCAGCTCCAGCTGACTGCTCACTGCACAACAGACAATATTGATAACTTCTGATTTATAAACGTTAGCTGAAGAGCTTTAAAAACATCGTGTTTCAAGGTTTATGACCAAAATATCTACAGTTCCTAAAAAGTAGAAATGAGGAAAGTTTTGGCAAAAAGTAGAGAACTAGAGCAAGACCATACCAACACCAAAGAGGGCCCGGGGATGGCATTTTTAATGGATGGAGTGTTCTCTCTCACCTTGCTTCTCACCATACAAGGTTCCCCTAAAACATGGCTCAGCTTTAATTTGATAAGGGCTCAATGGGAATAGACTATATTAACAGTGGAAATGAAAGACCCTCTGCTGCTGTAGCATCTCTTCGACTGGGAGGAAACTGAGGGGAAATGAGTACAAGTTTTAGAACCGAATTTCTTAATATTTCTTAATACTATTGCTTGAATAGTACAGAATATTTCTAGAATCATCAAGTGCATTTAGAAAGTTCCATGACAAACTCATTTATTTTATTTCCCACATCAGGAGGCACAGTAAGACTTGCCTATTTGTTCAACAAATATTTATTGAGCACTTACTATGTGCCATGTTCTTAATGGGACTAGGGATAAAAGTAACATAAAACATGCTTGTAGTCTAAAGGTGGGGAGATAGACAAGCAAACATGATTCAAGCACAGGGTGAAGAAGTGTTAAAAGGATTATGAAATTGTGAATGGCAATGGCGAACTATGCCCCAAAGAGCTATTCCACAGAGGGGAAGTCATGGAGGGTTTCCTGGAAGAAGTAGCAACTAAATAGCAAATCGGAGCTATAATCCTTATCTGGGGCTTAGACTGTGCCAGGCATTGTTCTAAAAGTCTTATGTTCATTTACTTGCATAAGTCTTCATAACAACCTTAATAGGAAGTATATCTCATATTATCTGCATTTTATGGGTGAGGAAAATGAACACAGGAACTGGCACAGGGTCACATAACTAGTAAGAATTCAGATACCATACTCTTAACCCCTACATAGTATTTACATGTTTATATTTAACAAAATATAGATTAGAACATATTACAAGTAGGTATGACTTGGTGATTTTACTGGGATGGGGAACACTATAGAAAAAAATACCTTTTCTTTGCTTCTTTCTTAGGACTGTGTCAAATGTATGTGAGCAATTCTTTCTAGACTCAACCACACTCAGAAAAAAAGTTCTAGATATGTTATGACTGTTTTGCCTTTAAAATTTAGCATGAACTCAAGTTACCTAAAATAATGACTGGTTTGCTTTCTTTATATGAGGATTTTTTTTTAAACTACATGTAACTATTCTCCATTGAGTTATCTGACTAGAAGGTGGGAAGTTGAGGTAGATGAGTTACAGAACACTGCCCCACAGGATCTATTATACTTTTTTAATTTTTTAATTTTTATTTTTTAGTTTAAGTAGTACATTTCTTATGTTATGAGGTATCTGATGCCACTGGCACATATTCATCTGACTCATTTATTAAATAGGAAATATGGCTCAGTCAAGTTCACTTTCTATCTCATCAAGGTTTACTTGTAAAAAAGATAATATTTTATTTTCAAATACTGTATTCCTACAAATGTCACTAGATGAAAGGCATACTACTCTGTGTCTGTGGATGATATCCATGTACAGAATAATCAGTTCAGATTTTTTTTTTTTCTTTTTTTTAAGATTCCATTTATTTATTTGAGAGAGAGAGCATGAGAAGGGGGAAGGGTCAGAGGGAGAAGCAGACCCCCCGCCGAGCAGGGAGCCCGATGCGGGACTCGATCCCGGGACCCCAGGATCATGACCCGAGCCGAAGGCAGTCGCCCAACCAACTGAGCCACCCAGGCGCCCCTCAGTTCAGATTTTAACAAAATATCCAGAACTTCAATTAGTTAACTGACAAAGGTGACTGAATTCACAAAAGCAAGGTAATGACAGATTTTATTTATTAACCACACACAGAATGGCGTATTGGTTTCGTATATGATTTCACTCTTTGAAACCACATTTTTGAACTCTAAAAAATCTTAGATGAATAAGGAAATCAATACTTAAAACATAGAAGGGTGAATGCAATTTAATATTATTGTAAATGAATTATGTACCACTATTACAGACTCCTACTCTGACTATACATTTACCATTGTAGTGAGTTTTACACTGCCTTCTTATGTTTTTATGTTGTTAGAGTCCTTTTATTTCTACTCAAAGAACTCTCTCTAGCATTTATTGTAAAGCAGATATAGTGGTAATGAATTCCCTCAGCTTTTGTTTGTTTGGGAAAGTCTTTATCCCTCCTTTATTTCTGAAAGATAGCTTTGCCAAGTATAGTATTCTTTGTTGGTTTTTAATTTTTTTCCAATATTTGGAATATGCCATCACAATCTCTTCTGGCCTGAAAAGTTTCTATTGAGAAATCTGCCCATAGCTTTATGGGAGTTCCCTTGTAACTTTTAACCTCTCTTTTCTCTTGTTGCTTTTAAAATTCTTTCTTTGACTTCTGACGATTTAATCATAATATGTTTGTGTAGTCCTATTTGGTGTCCCTTGGGCCTCTTGGACCTGAATATCTATTTCTCTCCCCAGGTTTGGGGAGTTTTTAGCCATTATTGCTTTAAATATACTTTCTGTCCCTTTCTCTTTCTCTTCTGGAATTCTCATAATGTGAATATTGTTTATTTTCCTTGCGTCTCATAATTTCCATAGGCTTTCTTCACTCTTTGTCATTCCTTTTTCTTTTTTACTCCCAACAGGATAATTTCAATTTTCTTGTCTTCTAGGTCACTGATTCTTTTTTCTGCATGGTTCAATCTGCTTTTGAAGCTCTTCACTGAATTCTTCAGTTCAGTTACTGTATTTTTCTGTTTATTTTTGATGGTTTCCATTCCTTTGTCAAACATCTTGTGCTGTTCATGGCTTGTTTTCCTAAGTTTATTTAGTTGTCTCTTTGTAAGTTCTTGTAGGTCATTAAACTTCTTTAAGAAGACTATTCTGAATTCTTTGTCTGACAAGTCACAGATCTCCATCTCCTTAGGATCAGTTATTAAAGCTTTATTAGTTTCCTTTGGTGGTGTCATATTTACCTGAATTTTCATGATCCTTCCTTACATTGGTGTCTGTGTATTTGAGGAAGTGGTTAAAGACTTCTTTTAAAATAAATGTATTTAAGCCCTCAAAGAGGCAAGCTGATTTAAAGTAAAGTATTAAGTACATATTAGAACAAGTTGTACAAAAACATGGTAAAATCATGAGAGTAGTACTGAAGTAATTAAAATTTGAGAAAGATTAGTCAGTCATATCAGGAACAAACTTCTTGGCCTGTAGCTTATTGCTTATCTACTCATACCTTATTGCTGCTTTAGGTCTTAGAGGTTACACAATAGGCCTAAAATCTCCCAACCTATACCTGACTGTTGTATTGTAGGATTGATGTTTCCTTAAGGCTATTAAAAAAAAATTTGGCAACAATGATTAATCATTCTTTTTTCTCCAAATATGTACCAATTTCCAGCCTTCATGCTTCTGTTCATGTTGTTACTTCTGCTTGGAATGCTTGGCTTCCTATCTCTACCTGTTGAAATCTTACAGTCCTTCAAAGGCCGAACTAAATGTAGTCTTTTTCAAGCAGCCTTTCCTCATCCTGTAGTCAAATGGATTTCTTTCCCTTTCATAGTACTGGTAGACCTTCTCTCTCTACTGTGCTTCCCACCACAGTTTTAGTGATATTCTAGATGTTCAAATAATTATATTCTCCCACCTAGTAGATTTTAAGCTCTTTCATGGAAGAGAAAGGAAGAGTATGAATTTTATTCATTTTTATATGACCATGGTACTTAACAAAGTGCTTTATACACAGAGTAGGCCCATAATTAATATTTCCTGAATTGAATTTAATATTTTAAGCAACATTCATGTGACACTTACAATTCTGCGCTTGATCATGAAGAGTGGGATTTTTGCATGAAGAGGAGTTGAGGACAGTTCCTTATGGACCGTTGATAAATATAATCTTCTTTTAATGTTCCCTAAATCAGTAATTCTGAAAAAAGAAAGAAGAAAGATTCCCATCAATATAATATCTACTACTTTGGATAATCATCAAAATGATAGAATTTATCACATAGGCCCTTTGTAATAGGGAGATCAAACACAGAATTTAAGAACTGCCTTTTTCCTCTCAAGAAGTAATAAAATTTCTTCCTTAAATTCAAAGTGCTCACAAGCCTGAATGTATAAATTCACTTAATATGCTAATTTATTTCAGTACTCTACACTAGATTTCTACAGTCTTCTAGCCTACAAAAAAATTCAATTTGTATGAACTGAGAAACTGCTAGCCTTTAATAACCATGCTTGTTCCGGCCCCTTAAGCTTGTGTTATCTTGGGACATACTGTCACCTACTAAATAGGAAAACATTATGGGTTTCTTTCCCTAAAAATGCACCTGTCATTTTATATAGGCTCTTAGTCTGCTTAGAGACAGACACAAAACACTGACTGTCGGTTTCACTTCCTAAGCACGTATCTTCAAACCAGAATTATAATACACAAGTTTATTGCTCACTATTCAGGTCAAGTCACAGTGATACCAAGGACACTGAATTTGAACATCTTTAATAGATTTAGACCACAGCCATGATCACAAAGATTAGGTGTGCTTCAAACTGATAGAGGCTCATTTTTATGTTCTGCTTCCTTTAGGTCTCACAGGTAACACAGCAGGCTTAAAATCTCTAAACCTGTCTCAGGCTGCTATATGGTAGAGTTGATGCTCATTAAAGACTGTCTTTTTATCAGAGAATAGTGATGTTTCCGCCATTTTTAGCACTTTATCTAGATGTACGAACTGCTAATTTTCTATAGTTGGTAATCCCCCAAGGTGACAACATTTCATTCAAATGAACTGTTACCAATATTTATAGAGTAATTAACTATTTTAAAAGTCAACATAGCTTTTTCTATACCTCTTTCTTATCTCCCCTTCCTACTTCTCTATTCTCATTATTTCTTCCTTCTAAAATACATATTCTGTAGAAAAACTATTATTGAACAATGTTAAAATTAAGTACAGTAAAAATTAGATGAGATGATTTCAGAGTGTGTCCCAGGCCTAAAAATTCTACTCTACCTGCACTAAAAAATACCATAACTTCATGTATGTATGTATGTATTTAAAAGATATTTATTTATTTATTTGACAGAGAGAGACACAGTGAGAGAGGGAACACAAGCAGGGGGAGTGGGAGAGGGAGAAGCAGGCTTCCCGCGGAGCAGGGAGCCCGATGTGGGACTCGATCCCAGGACCCCGGGATCATGACCTGAGCCGAAGGCAGACGCTTAACGACTGAGCCACCCAGGCGCCCCCCCATAACTTCATTTAAAAAGCAATAAATTCTTTCAATCCAGAGTCAGAGGTAAGGGTAAGATGCAAAAGGGTTAAGTCCACCATAGTTTTATATTTAGATGTATAAGAAAATGTAGTATAATTTTTGCCCCAAGGCACTGTCTGCAAAGTGGGATGAGCACAAGTGGAGGTGGGGTGGTACACAATCCTCCGCTTTAGTACAGAGGAAAATGTTAGAACTATCTTTCATCCTGTCCTTTTAAAATGTTATTTTTGTGCATGTTTCATTATATAGCAGTACAGCAACATATTATTGTTTTTGAAATAAATGAATGTACCTATGTGGTTAGTGTGCTCAAACATTTTACCAATAGGGTACAGGATCAAAGAAAGCATGGTCATGTTATTAGGTCTCTTGTGTAAGACACTCTGATTAGGGAATAGAAGGAAAGACTATGTAGGGATTTTGGAAAGGGAAAAGGATGAAAAACTTCCCTTGCATTATACAAAAAGTTTGTGGTTGCATCAACCAAAAACTCATTTGAGACACTGTTTTATTAAAGGTTTGTTTTGCTTACAGAGATAAGACTATGTCATTTTTATTCGAATTGGTAATTCCAAACAGAGGAATGTTTGAGTAGACTACCACTTTATCAACATATAAAATGACAGGAACATTCATTCATTCATTCATTCACATATTCAACAAATACTCACTGAGCCAGGAAATATCCTGGGAATACACTGGGGAACATGATGGTGAAACAAACAAGGTAAAAATGGAGAAAGAGACAAAATAAATGCAAATTATCTTAAATCAATGAAGATGACAGAAAAAAAAGACTGAACTAGAAAATATCAAGAAATGACCTACTCTGGACAGTAAAGTCAGCAGGGTTAGGTAGGACCTGGTAGGTAAAAAAGGGACATGAAGTAGAAAGGGTAAGCAAGAGCCAAATCATGCAGGGTTTTTAGCCAAGGTTTATAAATTTATTGTTCACAAAAGGAAGCTATTAGAGAGTCAACATTCTATCTTGCATATGAATGGATATCTTTTAAAAACAAATAGTTACAGTCTCTTTTATTTCTTTTTTTTTTAAGATTTTATTTATTTGACAGAGAGAGACACAGCGAGAGAGGGAACACAAGCAGGAGGAGTGGGAGAGGGAGAAGCAGGCTTCCTGCTGAGCAGGGAGCCCAATGTGGAGCTTGATCCCAGAACCCCGGGATCATGACCTGAGCCAAAGGCAGATGTTTAATGACTGAGCCATCCAGGCGCCCCTCTTTTCTTTCTTTACTGGGGTAAAATATGTATAACTGAAATGTGGATTTTAGAGTACAATCTCATTTGCTTTGATAAATGTATACACTGATGTAATCACCACTCCAAACAAAATATAGAACATTTCCATCACCCTAGAAAGTTCTTTTCTGGCCCCTTCTAGTCAATCCTCACTCCTGATATCTATTATCATGGGTAAGTTTTGTCTGTTCCTGAAATTCTTATAAATGAAATGGTGTAGCATATACTCTTGTGACTGGCTTCTTTCACTTAACACAACATTCTTGAGAGTCATCCATGTTGTGGCATGCACCAATAGTTCCTTTCTTTAACTGAGTCTTGCATGGCTATACAATTTATCTATCCACTCTGTTGTTGATGGGCATTTGTTTCCAGTATTGGTTTCTCATAAATAAAACCTGTCTGAATATGCTCATAGAGTCTTCTTGTGGACAAGTATTTTCATTCTCTTGATAACTAGGAATGGGATTATATAGGTATAACTTTATAGAAATAATTCTCCAAAATGGTTGCAATGGTTCCATATTCTCACCAACTTTTGGTACTATCAGGCTTTAAGTTTTGTTTTGTTTTGGAGAAAGAGAGAGAGAGAGAAAGAGAGAGGAGCAAGCATGGAGGGGGAGGGGCAGAGGGAGAGGAAGAGAGAGAATCCCAAGCAGAATCTGCGCTGAGTATGGAGCCCTATGAAGGGCTTGATCTCATGACCCTGAGACCATGACCTGAGCTGAAATTGAGTTTGATGCTTAACTGACTGAGCCACCCAGGCTCCCCGGTACTATCAGACTTTAATGTTAGCCAATTCTAGTTGGTATGAATGGATATCATTGCGATTTTATTTGCATTTGTCTTATGAATAATGACATTGACCACTTTTACATGTGTTTACTGGCATGTCTTGTGAAATGGCTGTTAAGTCATTTGTTCAATTTCTTTGGGTTGTTTTCTGATAATTCTGAGAGTTCTTTATATATTTTGGATATATATCCTTTGTCAGACATATGCATTATGATTATTTTCTTCCCTATTATCACAATGATATCTTTTGTTAACCTTTTATTTGGAAATAATTTCTCACAGGAAAGTATCAAGAATAGTGCATAGAAACTCATATACACCTTGTCTAAATTAGCTTAATGATACCTTTCAATTAACAGAATTTTAATTTCGTGAAGTCCAGTTTATCAACATTTATATTAGTACTTTCTACATCCTAAAAAATCCCTGCCTAGCCCAAAGCTGCAAAGAAGGTACTTTCCAACATTTTCTTCTAGATCTCCATAGTTTTAGTCCATCCAATATTAATTTCAGTGAATTGTGTGAGGTAGTGGGTATGGTACTTTCTGTATGTTTATTCAGTTGTCCCAGCATACTTGTTAAAGATTCTCCTTTCCAAACTGAAATGCCATGATACTTTGTTGAAAATCAATTGAATATATATGTATGAGTGTGTGGATCTATTTCTGGGCTTTCCATTGATCCATTTGTTTCATTTATCCATTCTTCCACCAATGTCAACTGCCTCAGTCATTGTGGATTTGTAGTACGTCTTGAAACTAGACAAACTCTTCAACTTGATTTTGTTCAGGTTTGTCTGGCCCTTATTTTCCATAGATTTTAGGATCCACTTATCATTTCCTATAAAAATGTTGTTGGGAGTTTTTGGATTGTGTTGAATCTACAGATCAATTTGGGGAGCACAATACTGAGTCACCCTATCCACTTACATGATATATCTTCTGCAGTTATTTAGCCCTTGTTTAATTTCTTTCACAATGTTTTGTAGTTTTCATTTTAGAAATCTTGCACATCTTTTGTTAAATTCATTCCTAAGTATTTTGTTTTTTGACATGATTGAAAACAAATTTTAAAAATTCACCAGCCAAATGCTACTAGTATATAGAAATTCCACTGATTTTTGTATATAATTCTTTCTGTGACCTTGTTTAATTCACACATTAGTTTTAGTAATTGTTTTGTAGATTCTTGAGGATTTTACATATAAAATGATGTCTTCAGTGAATAAAGACTTTTACTTCTGCTTTTTGCAATCTTTATACCTTTTATTTCTTTTTCTTGCATTACTGCACTGGCAAGCACCTCCAGCATATAGTAAATTGAAGTGATAAGCACACAAAACCCTGCCTTGTTCCTGATCACAGGGGAAAAATATTCACTATATTTCTATTAAATGTGATGTTAGATACAGGTTTCCTTTATCAGATTTAATATGTTCTCTTCTATTTCTAGTTTTTTAAGTCTTTTTTTTCTTTTTTTTTTAAGTTATGAAAGGGTGTGGAATTTTGTCAATGCCTTTTTTCTGCATCGATTCAGATTCTATTGTTCTTCTCCTTTATTCTGTCCATATTTTGAATTATACTGTTTTCAAATGTGAAATCAACCTTGTACTGTTGGTATAAATTTCAATTATGCTTGCATTTTGTTGAAGATTTTTACATCCATGTATGAGGGACATTGGTTTGTAATTTTCTCATAATATCTATGTCAGGTTTTGATAACAGAGTTAAGCTAATCCCACAAAGTGATTTGGGAAGTATTTCCTCCCTATTGTCTGAAAATTTGTTTAAAATGGTGCTAGTTTAAATGTTAATAGAATTAATCTAAGTCTGAAGTTTTCTTTGTGGGAAGATTTTGGTTATACATTCAATTTAATAGGTTAGTAGGTATTCAGATTTCTAATTTTTGTTGTTTTAGTTTTGATAAACAATTGTGACTTTACTGCCATAAAGTTGTTCATATTATTCCTTTTATTAGCATTTTAACATCAGTAGGATCTGTAGTCCTCCTATTCCTTCTCTCATTCCTGACATTGGTAACTTGTGATTTTTCTCTTTATATTAATCAATCTGCTTTGGTTTATTAAGTTTTATCTTTTTAAACAACTCTTGGCTTTGTAAAATTTCTCTATTCTTTGTTTCAATTTTATTGATTATTGGTTCTATTTTTATTTCTTTCCTTTTAGTTACTTTGGGTTTAATTTGTTCTTCGCCCCCCGCCCCCCAGCTTCTTAGGATGGAAAGTTAGATACTTAATTTTAAACTTTTCTTTTTTCTCATACAAATATTTAAAACTTATAAGCTTTCCTCTAAGCGTTATGTTAGCTGTCTCCCACAAATTCTGGTATGTTGTATTATAATTTTCATTCAGTTTGAGATATTTTCTAATTCCCCATTATGATTTCTTCTTTGAATCTTGGACTACTTAGATGTGTGCTATTTAATTTCCAAACAGTACAGTCTTTTCTATATATTGCATTGCTATTGATTTTTAATTTCATTCCATTGCGGTCAGAGAATATACTTTATAAAGTTTCCTTTCTAAAAAATGTAATAAGACATTGTATGATTCAGCGTATGACTGGTGAATGGTCTACATGCACTTGCATTTTATTATTTTAAAACTTAAAAACTACTTTCCCCAAGTCTACTCCATACTGACCTATCATCTATTTATCTTTAGGGCATTCTTTCATTTTTTCTGGGCAGTTCTGGCACCTAGATCAGAATTTCTGGGCAGTTCTGGGCAGTTCTGGCACCTAGATCAGAATTTTCTTCTGCTATCATTCTGGGTAACTTTATCTACCCAGAGAGCAAAATTAAATTAAAACTAAACCTATTCCACTATGATAACCAACATATCTATTCCAACTTCAAGGTCTCCTATTCAAATTTTCTTCCTGATATCATTAATTCATTCAACTAGCATTCAGTCAATGCTTTAGTGGCACAACACAAGGTACTAGAGTTACGGAAGTAGCTGATATGTAGAAATCATACTTCAGTGTGGGAGGAAAAAATAACCAGTCTTCAGTAGCTGTTTTTAGCACATTTCATAGACATTATCTTATTAAGTTTCACAAAAATCCTTCATTGAAGGCAGTGTATTCATTCTCTATTTTGTAGATGGGAAAACTAGACTCCAGAAACTAAGGAAGCTACTAGTCTATGGAAATACAGCTAGTAAGTAGCAGAGTGTTAAAACTTGTCTCTTTAAAGTCCACTGCCATTTCAGTGATATGACTGTATGGTCACTACCATAACAGGCTGAAGTTCTTTAATTCGTTTATGCCAAATGGCCACTATTTGCCACATGCTGTGCTAGCAGTGACAAGAGTGCCTTGGTGTCCATCCTCACAGAACCACAGCTAAACACTTTCAATACAATACTTGTTCATCTGATGAATATCATGTACCCTTTCTCTTCTTCCCTTCTCACTCTTTTAAATCCATTTCCCACTCAATTCTGGATTGCAGTCTGGATCCAATTACCCAATAGGTCACAAACATGTGTCTTACAACCATGACCCATATAAAGCCTCCTGAAAGGATGATCCAAAGCTAGCAAGATGAGTGTACTCTGCTAGAATGTGGCAATTTATCTAAAGAAAAAAGATCTATCAAGCATCAGAAGGTTTTTTTTTTTTTGTCATATAATCAGAACAAGTGACTTATGCTTCAGTACTAGGTGTATGCATTCCCCAAAGGAAAGGTAGTAATATTATTATTAAATATTAATTACTTATTGAACATTTTCTATATGCCAACACTGTATTAAGTATTCTATATGCATTACCTCACTTAATGCTCCCATAAACCTTACAAGATGCCTACTATTATTATCTCTACTTAACAGATGAGGAAACTGAAGCTTTAGTTCCCTAAGTTACACATCTAGCAGAATCCAGATTTAAACTCAGATCTAAATGATCCTAGTACCTACATTCTTAACCACATGCTGACTTTCTTTTGGGTAGATAGTGACTAAACACATCCATAGTAGAATAATTTTTGCTCCTATTTAACAAAATATTTAATATCTGGTAGCTAAGACTCCTATCTTTCACTGTGTTTGGATGGACAGAGCCCATGTTTGTCTTCATGTGTTTCCATTGGCAAAATCTTCCTTTAAAAATTTGTAAAAAACAAACAAACCAAAAAAACCCTCTCTGATCCAGGAACTATTATCTTACAATTATAAGCTATAGGCTAATCTTGCTTTCTTTATTTCTATGTTCTTTAAGGTCACTTTACTGTCCCACCATAGGCCTCATATAGTTACAATCCTCTCAGTTATTAAAGATCACTTCACTTTCCCACCATAGGCCTCATAATCCTCTGTTATTAGTGAGGACCTCCGTGAATCACTGATTGTTCCCTGTTTTGAACATTTGGGCTTCACTATTCCAATTAGCTGTCAGATCCTGTCACAGTCACCCTCCCTTCTAGTAGTTTCATGTCTGTTTCTTCTTTGGTTTTCTATAGCCACAATGCTTAGTCATCTGTTGGTTTGAATACACTAGTCTCTCTGCCTCCACACTTGGACTCTGCCTCCACACATGGACTCTCAGTCCATTCTTCATGTGGACCAGCCATGGGGACTGAATATCTTCCCTTGGCTCCAATTTCTTTGGCATTCTATAGCCTAAGGAATAAAGCCCAAGGTTCCTTATCTTGTTATTCAAGGACCTCCAAAATCTGACTCTTGGTCACTACTCCATTATCAGTTTTCACCACATTCCTCAATGTACCCTCTGCTTTTGTCAGACTTCATATAATAAGGAGTGCAAGACTGAAACCAGGGGGTTGCAGAGACACCAGGTGAGAACATCAGCAAGGAGTGAAATTGCAGAATAAGGCCAGGTTAACATGAGATATCAAGAAGAGCTCGATGGGGCAGATATTAAGGCTATACTTAAGAGAAAAGGATGAAAAACAGAAGAGCAACATCTAAATCCCTACCATATGCCAGAATCTCCACTCAATTTCACCAATGTTATCTCATTTATTCCTCCCAACAATTTTTTTGAAATAGGAATTAATAATCACATCTTACCAATGTAGTGAGAGGCTCAGAGACATTAAGCCATTTGTTCATGGTCTCAGAGCTAGTATGTGGCAGAGCCAGTAATCTATCTAAAAAGATAAAGCAAGAGGAATAAAGGTACATTATTTACAAGTCTATCTGACAATTCCAAAGGATGGCAGTGTATGGCTTAGTGTTTTTGAAGGGTTTCATGCTTACTAGGAAGGAAGAAGTGAGTAACTGGCCTACAATCCATTCAACCCCTTTACTAAAGGGCATTCATTCCAGGAGAAAGGTAACCAGCCAAAGTTCCTTGTAAACATGACTGACCTCTGACAAATACATCAGTGGTGTTTATTAGAGGGAAAGTCCTTAATAAACGGGTTTTTTGTTTTGTTTTGTTTTTGCAGGATGCACCCAATCTCTCTAAGATTGCTTATGGTTAACAAACTTGGAATCCATGCACTTATGGGGTATAGTTCCTTGGAAAATGTCACATAAGCTAAAAGTGTAAGAGCTTCCTTTGCGTGAGCAATATTCTCAGGTGTTGTTCTCTTTGCTTAGAGAAGTCTCTGTTAAATCTGGGCCAAAGTGCATTTAGAAAGAACTAGAGAGCTGCAATGGTTGTTCCAGATCTCTTTCTGCTTCACGTGAACATTAGTACTGGCTAAGATCTCTGATTCTTGTGAGTCTGTTTGCCAATCAAAGCCTTTGCACAATCTCATACGCCTGGCTGTGCTGTGCAGCTTCTTTAGGAAGCACATCTTCAAAAGCAGAGGCTGAGAAAGGGACACAGGTACAAGTGTTTTATTGGACAAGAGATTCCATAATCTAGGAATGAAGAAGAGGGAGAGTAAGACAACAAAAGAGGAAAAGCTAAGATAAGAACGCACTGTCAACAACACTGCTGTAGACTACAGGGGCTCCATTCCACCAGAACATCCATGGAGACATGTACAGAATGCCTCCAGAATTGTCCACTTGAGGAGTAGGAGGTGAGAGCCTCTATCCACTAACTTATTATTTTTTTTTAAAAGATTTTATTTATTTATTCATAAGAGACAGAGACAGAGAGAGAGGCAAAGGGAGAAGCAGGCTTCCTGCTGAGCAGGGAGCCTGATGCGGGACTCGATCCCAGGACCCCGGGTCATGACCTGAGCCTAAGGCAGACGCTGAACCATCTGAGCCAACCAGGCGCCCTATCCACTAACTTCTAACCCCCAGTGGTTAAGGGTTCCCTCAGGGGGCCTTACCACGCTAGTATTTCCAAGCTATGCCTGTCTGTGGGTAGAGTAGTAGGCTCCCACAGCATCAAAGAAGGTCCTGGATGGCACTTGATATGGGATGCTATCCAAGCAATCTTGCTCCAAACCACCCACTGCAGTCGCCACCCAGAGGATGTGACATGGAACACTGGAGTGGGCTGCCACAATGACAATACCAGCATGTTTGCTACTTAAACATACTCCATCCTTTTGTATTTCCATGCCTTTGCTTATGCATTTCCCTTGGAAAGTCCCTTCTCTCATTCTGCCAACTGAAATTATATTCGGCCATCACAGTTTGGGTTGAAATGCTACCTCTTCCTGGAAAACACCTCAGATCTCCAAATTAAAAATAATTACATCTTTTTTTTTTTTTTTTTTTTACTTACCACAGCATGTTTTTCAACCTCTATTACTGAATTTCTTTCATTCCCCTTTGGTATTCTAGGTCAGTAACTATAGCCCACTTTATGGGCCATAATCTGATGCAAATATGCAAATCTTTTCCTTTGTTTTCATGGGTGAGTAACATGTGGTCCTATATATTTCAGCTTTACCACTTGCTAGTAACATTCTAATTGAGTTTAAAAACGTTACTAGAATTTGGTATTCCAAAGCCATTTTAGAGTTTCAAGAAGTCTCTCATTCTAAATTCCACAAAGAAATCTAACTGCCCTGAAATGTTTGGTAATTTGTAGAAGTTCCCAGTATGTACATGCACAAACACAAGAGATGGATTTCTGCAGTTTGGGGGAAGGATAATTTATTACAAATTCATCATCAGTGTTGTCTTGAGTTGACTGTAGTTTTTGAGTACTACTACTTTTTTTTTTAGTGATTGTTACTATTTTAAAGATTTTTATTTATTTTAGAAAAAGAGCATGAGCAGAGGCAGAGGAAGAGAGAGAATCTCAAGCAGACTCCACACTGAGTGCAGAGCCTGACACAGGGCTCAATCTCATGACCCCAAGATCATGTCCTGAGCCGAAATCAAGAGTTGGATGCTTAACTGACTGAGCCACCCAGGTGCCCCAAATTGTATTTTAGGCTAATCATTATCAACAAGTGTGGAAATAAGCTGTAATGGTTAAGAGCAATAATTTTAAAGCCATATTTTCTGTGTTCAAATTCTGGCTTCACCATTTCTTAGTTATGTGACACTGGGCATCTTAACCTTTTGTACCTCAATTTCTTTATTAATAAAATGTAGAAAATAATAGTACTCATAGGATTGTTGTGAGGACTGCATACATAAGTGGATATAAGAAAAATGCTTAGAACAATGCCAGGCATACAGAAAACTACCTAAGTACTAACCATCATCTTGGGTGGCTGTGTATTTTTAGCCTTTAATTTTCTACTAACTAAAATATTTATTAAGAAATGTAGCGCCCCACCCCCCAGGGCTGTAAGGCCTGATAAGAACCACACAATGGGTACATGGCCTGACATTGCCCTTGTGGAGGTCAGGTTTTGGTCTACACAAGATAGTTCTCAGTTAAATCTAACCATCATGGCTCTGATCTCTGGAAGAATTTCTAAATGCTCATGTGCCCAGTTTAGGACAGAGGTATTAAGACTAAGCCACTCATATGGTGATGAGAACTTATTCTACTGTCTTTGCAAAAATAAATATGCAAACCTTCCCTATCTCATAATCAAGAATAGTTGGTTTTGGAGGGAAAACAAAATCATGTGTTAAGCTTAAATGGTTCTGAAAGCAAGCTGAATTGCTACTTAAAAAAATTAAAATTAGTCATTCATGAGAGATAGAGAATATAAATGCCTATGTGTGCCTACTTAAAAGCTTCATTATGCTCATGTGCTCATGTGCTTTTTTGGGGACAATTTAGTTGCTGTAAGGAAGGCTGCTTGTAAAACAGCTCTTCAGTTGTAATACAGGCTTGATTTTCACCATCTAAAACCTCCTGTGACCTAACAAAGCAGAAAAAGACAAACAACACTGGCATTGCTTCTCTTAAATTTAGATACTTTTTTATTAAAAAAACCATATATGAGTTAATACATTTTTTATATCTGTAAGTGAGCATTCATAGCTAAGGGTCAGCAATGTGATAGAAAAAGTAATGAGATCATGTTGAGAAAAAAATGGGGTAGTCAACAGGAAAATCAACCTCATTTATTATAATATTCTAGTGATTAGCAGGTGTGTAACTCTCTCAGCTATGGTCATTAATGACATTTATTTCAAACTTAACATCTACATTTGCAAACCATTTGAAAGTAAAATTACTTTCCAATTCAATTTCCAATTTTGCTTTTATATCTTCATCTTTGATTGACAATTTTTAACAATAGTAACCTCAGCGAGTAGTTGAGTAAATGGTAGCAACCATCCAATAGTGTAGATAAACTTGTCTATTTAGATTACCTATTCACTTTTCTTCCGTATGTACAATCATTTACAACCATAGAATGTTCACTTCAGGTTAGAATGAACTTGCAAAACTGATGTCAGGCTTCTGATGATTAGATTCATTTATTAGAATTATTTGTTCTTAAAGCCAAAATGATATTCATTTTTCTTATCATGACCTAAAAATGACCAAATTTGAATGCACACCTTCAGTGATGCTACCAAATAACTCCAACTATAAATTACAAGAAAAGAGTGAGTTTGCAAAATAGTATATTTAAATGTGTGCAGTGATGTTTGGGTATATAGTTAATATGGCTGTGCACTGAAATTTAAAGTCATACAGAAGATGGCGCCATGCAGAAGGCCTCCCTTATGCATTCACTCCTATGCTTCATAATCACCACAGGGAATTTTATTCCATCAATTTTTCCTGGGTCCCTTCTGCTGAAGTTTAAATTCAGTGAGGATTCTTTTGTCCTTTATAGAAAAATTCAGAATTCTGAACTTAAGATGCTTTCATATACTTATTAAAACACAAGGCTCTTTTTATAATTAGCATTCATTACAATGCACATTTCACATGTATTGCTTTACATCAATAACTGGTGCTCTTTGAATCTTTCTCTGAATGTCATTTGATCCCCTTTTTAAAAACAGCTGTATTGAGGTACAATTTATGTGCCATAAAATTCACCAAGTTTAGTGTACATTTTTAGTATTTTAAAGAGTTATGCAACCATCACCAGAATTTGGTTGTCAAACATTCCCATCATCCAAATAGATCCCACATACCTGTCTGCAGTCAATCCCCACTCTCATCCCCATCCCCAGGCTATCATGAATCTGGTTTGGGTCTGGAAACATTTGCCTTCTCCGGATATTTCATATAAATGGAATATAAAATATAAATTTTGCATGTGACGTTTTTTATTGAGCACAATGTTTTTGACATTCATCCATATTGTAGGCTGTATCATTACTTTTTAATTGCAGAACAGTATTGTAATATATGCATATAGCACATTTTGCTTATCCATTCATCAATAGAGTTGATGGAATTGTAGTTTGTCTCCAGGTTTGGCCAATCTAAATAATGGTACTAAGAATATTCATGTTGAGCTCTGTGTGTGATCATATTTTCATGTTTCTTAGGCATATACCCAGGAAGACATCCATTGTGGTGGGTATGAGGTAGTATCTTATTTTGGTTTTATTTTTTTAAAAATTTTTTCTTAAGTTGTTAAATTCCAGTTAGTTTACGGATAATGTAATATTAGTTTCAGGTGTACAACACAGTGATTCAACACTTCCATAGAACACTTGGTGCTCATCAGAACAAGTGCACTCCTTAATCCTTATCACCTATTAACCCATCCCCCAATGCACCTTTCCCCTGGTAACCATCAGTTCTCTACAGTTAAGAAAAAGTTAAAATACCCTAAGATCCAGCAATTGCACCACCAGGTATTTACCCAAAGAATACAAAAATACTAACTCAAAGGGATACATGCACCCTGATGTTTATAGCAGCATTATCTAAAATGTCCAAATTATGGAAACAGTCATTATGGTTTTAATTTACACTTCCTTAATGAGAATATTATCATGTGCTTTTTAGCCATTTAGCTATCTGCTTTTATGAAATGCCTATTCAAATCTTTTACCAAGTTTTAAATTGGGTGAGATGTTTTTTTTTTATTAACAAACAGTGAGAGTTCTTTTAATATTCTGGATACAAGAACCTTACCATATATACAATTTGCAAATACTTTCACCAGTCTGAGGCTTGTCTTCATTTACTTAATGGTGCCTTTTGAATGCAAAACTCTTAAATTTTTATGAAGTCCAATTTACTATTTTTTCTTTTATTATTTGTGTTCTGGTGTCATATCTACAAATGCTTTGCCTAACCCAGGGTCATGAAGATTTCCTACTGTTTTCTTCCAGAAGTTTTATGCTTTTAACTCTTACATTTAGGTCTACAATCCATTTTGAGCTAATTTTTGTATATGGTGTGAGGTAAGGTTCTAAATTAATTTTTTTGCACGTGGATATCCAAATGTCCCAGCATCATCTGCTGAAAGACTATTCTTTTACCCAACTGAAGTGCCTTAGCAATTTTGTAAACAAATCAACTGACCATAAATGTAAGGTTTTATTTCTGTATGCTGCTTCACTGATCTGTCTTCTTCATGCCAGTATCATACTGCCTTGATCACTAGCCTTACAGTAAATTTTGAAATCAGTAAGCTTAAGTCCTCCACCTTTGTTCTTTCACAAAACTGTTCTACTATTCACCTTTGAATTTCCATATACATTTTAGGATCAGTTCATCAATTTCTACAAAAAAGCCCACAAAAAAAATCAAACAAGCCCAAAATAAAAAAACAATCACCTGCTGGTGAAGCTTAGATAAATTTGGGGAGAACTCTCAACATAACAATATTTATTTATACCTTTAATTTCTGTCAGCAGTATTTTAAAATTTTCAGAATACAAATCTTACACTAATTCCTAAGCATTTTATTCTTTTTGATGATACTGTGAGTGGAACTGTTTCCTTAATTTCATTTTCAGATTACTCTATCTAGTAAATAGAGATGCAACTGATTTTTGTATATTGATTTTAATATTCTTCAAACTTGTGGAACTCAATTTCTTTTCTACAGACATTTATGCTGTTTGCAAATAAGCAGTTTTGCTTTTTCCTTTTCAATATGGATGCCTTATACTATTTATTTCTTTTTCTTGCCTTATTGCATTGACTAGAATCTCCAATACAGTGATGAACAGAAATGGTGAGAGAAGACAGCTTTGCCTTGTTTCTGATCCCTAGGGGGAAAGCATTCAGTCTATCACCATTAAGTATGATAAGCTATATGTTTTCATAGATGTCCTTTATCAGACTGAAGAAATTCCCTTCTTCTCTTAGTTTGTGGTGAGTTTTTTTTTTTATTAACTCAAAATGGATCAAAGACTTAGATATAAAAGCTAAACCCATAGATCTCTTAGAAGAAAACATAGGTGAAAATCTTCATGCCCTTCAATCAACTAATGGTTTCTTAGATATGATGTTTAAAGCACAAGCAACAGAAGAAAAAATAGATAAACTACATTTTTAAAAATTAGAAAATTTGTCCTTTAAAGGACACTATCAAGAAAGTAAGAAGAGCAATGGAATGGGGGAAAATTTTTACAAATCATATATCTAGTAAGAGTCTAGTGTCCAAAATGTATAAAGAATTCATACAATTCAACAATAAAAAGAAATAATTCCATTTAAAAATTAGCAAAGAATTTGAATAGATATTTCTCCAAAGAAGATATATAAATCGCCAGTAAGTAGATGAAAATATGCTCAACATTATTAGCCAATAGGGAAATGAAAACTAAAACCATGAGATACCATTTCATACCCATAGGATGGGTATAATAAGAAAGACAAACAATAGGGGGGCGGAGCAAGATGGCGGAGGAGTAGGAGACCTGGATTTCGTCTCCTCTCAGGAATTCAGCTGGATAGGGATCAAACCATTCTGAACACCTACAAACTCAACAGGAGATCGAAGAAAAGAAGAGCAACAACTCTCTCATCAGAAAAGCGACCACCTTCTGGAAGGTAGGACGGGCGGAGAAGTGAATCCGCGGCGATATTCGGGAGGATAGACGGCGGGGGAGGGGCCTCCGTCGCCGCTTCTGGCAAGTGATAGAGCCGCGGAGCACAAAATTGGAACTTCTAGAAGTCTGCTCCACTGAGGGACGTCACTCTGGTGGCTAAGCGGGGGGTGGAACCCTCCGGGACAGTGTGGTCTCAGGACCCTCGGGGTCACAGAAAGACCGGGGGTGCCTGAGGGCGGC
Organism: Mirounga angustirostris; assembly: GCF_029215605.1. Classification (NCBI taxonomy): domain Eukaryota; kingdom Metazoa; phylum Chordata; class Mammalia; order Carnivora; family Phocidae; genus Mirounga; species Mirounga angustirostris. The sequence goes on along the minus strand of NW_026991709.1, from coordinate 189,641,616 downwards.
AGAGCTCCCAGGTATCGGAGCGGGGAAGCCGGCTGCAGAGGCGGAGCCCAGGCGCGGGCTCTCAGCTCGGGGTCGCCATTGACCGTGATCCGCGGCCCAGTCGGGCCCCTGCTCCTCCAGCAGGGACCCAACAAGCGGCAGATCCAGGGAGACTCACCTTCCTCCCCCGGGAGGAGCCGCACGGGAGTGCACCGCAGGGATCTGCTGGGTTTGGAGACTCCAGACCGGGTCCAGTGCCAGAGATAGAAACGCGCGGTCACAGGCCGGTTGAGCACGGAGTGCAGCTGCAGACCGGGGAGACGGGAGTGACTGACGGCTTTTCTCTGGGGGCTCACTGAGGAGCGGGGCCCCGAGTTCTCGGCTCCTCCGGGGAGGAGATTGGGAGGCCGCCATTTTCACTCTCCGCCTCCAAAGCTGTACGGAAAGCTCGCAGGGAACAAAAGCCCCGGAGAGCAAACCCGAGCAGATGACTTAGCCGGGAGGGGGCAAGGGCGGGGCACTTCCGCCTCCGGCAGAGACATTTGGAAACCACGGCAACAGGCCCCTCCCCAGAAGATCAGCGAGAACAGCCGGCCAAGACCAAGTTCACCGATCAATGAGAACGGCAGAACTCCAGCGCTAAGGGACTACTGCACATAGAATTCATGGCTTTTTTACCATGATTCCTTAGTCTTTTAAAGTTATTTTTTTTTTTAACTTTTTGTCTTTTTCTTTTTGAATTTTTCTTTTTCCCTCTTTCAAACAACATCTTATCAATCCCCTTTTTTTAAAAAAAAACATTTTTATTTTTCATTTTTAGAGTCATATTCTATCCCTTCATAGTAGTTACCCATATTTTTGGCTTATATATATAAGTTGTTCTCTCTTTAAAATTTTGAGATAGTTTCTTCTAACAGATTAAAATATACCCTAAATCTCTAGTATATGGTGTTCTCTATTCCCCTGCCTGATCACATCCTCTCCCTTTTTTTTTCTTTTTCTTTTTTCTTTTTTTAAATCCTCTTTCTTTTTTCAAACAACTTCTTATCAATTCCTTTTATAAAATTTTTTATAATTTCCATTTTTACAGTCATTTTCCATCCCTTCATCGTATCAACCCTTATTTTTGTACATATATAAGTTTTTCTTTCTTTAAAATTTTGGGAGACACTTTCTTCTAAAAGACCAAAACACACCCCAAATCTAGTGTGTGGCACTGATCTATATACCATATAGATCATATTTGATCACATTCTGGTTTTTCTTTTGTTGTTGTTGTTTTGTTTTGTTTGTTGTTGTTTTTATCTTTATCTTTTTCTTTTTTTTTCTTTTTCTTTTTTCTCTCTTTCCCCTTCTTATCCCACTGCTTCAGGTCTTTTCTGATTTGTTTAGAGTATATTTTCTGGGGACGTGGTTACTCTGCTAGCATTTTGTTCTCTCATTAATCTATTCTCCTCTGCACAAAATGACGGGACGAAAAAAATCACCTCAACAAAAAGAACAAGAGGCAGTACCGACTGCCAGGGACCTACTCAATACGGACATTAGTACGATGTCAGATCTAGAGTTCAGAATCATCACTTTAAAGATACTAGCTGGGCTTGAAAAAAATATGGAAGTTATTAGAGAAACCCTTTCTGGAGAAGTAAAAGAACTAAAATCCAACCAAGTAGAAATCAAAAAGGCTATTAATGAGGTGCAATCAAAAATGGGGGCGCTAACTGCTAGAATAAATGAGGCAGAAGAGAGAATCAGTAATATAGAAGATGAAATGCTGGAAAATAAAGAAGCTGAGAAAAAGAGAGATAAACAACTACTGGATCATGAGGGCAGAATTCGAGAGATAAGTGATACCATAAGATGAAACAACATTAGAATAATTGGGATCCCAGAAGAAGAAGAAAGAGAGAGGGGGGCAGAAGGTATAATGGAGCAAATTATAGCAGAGAACTTCCCTAATTTGGGGAAAGAAACAGGCATGAAAATCCAGGAAGCACAGAGAACCCCTCTCAAAATCAATAAAAATAGGTCAACACCCCGACATCTAATAGTAAAACTTACGAGTCTCATAGACAAAGAGAAAATCCTGAAAGCAGCTCGGGAGAAGAGATATGTAACCTACAATGGTAGAAACATTAGATTGGCAACAGACCTATCCACAGAGACCTGGCAGGCCAGAAAGGACTGGCAGGATATATTCAGAGCACTAAATGAGAAAAATATGCAGCCAAGAATACTCTATCCAGCTAGGCTGTCATTGAAAATTGAAGGAGAGATAAAAAGCTTCCAGGACAAACAAAAACTAAAGGAATTTGCAAACACAAAACCAGCCCTACAAGAAATATTGAAAGGGGTCCTCTAAGCAAAGAGAGACCCTAAAAGCAACATAGACCAGAAAGGAACACAGACAATATACGGTAACAGTCACCTTACAGGCAATACAATGGCACTAAATTCCTATCTTTCAATAGTTACCTTGAATGTAAATGGGCTAAATGCCCCAATCAAAAGACACAGGCTAACAGACTGGATTAAAAAACAAGATCCATCTATATGCTGTCTGCAAGAGACTCATTTTAGACCCAAAGACACCCCCAGATTGAAAGTGAGGGGGTGGAAAACCATTTACCATGCTAATGGACACCAAAAGAAAGCTGGGGTGGCAATCCTTATATCAGACAAATTAGATTTTAAACCAAAGACTGTAATAAGAGATGAGGAAGGACACTATATCATACTTAAAGGATCTATCCAACAAGAAGATCTAACAATTGTAAATATCTATGCCCCTAACATGGGAGCAGCCAATTATATAAGGCAATTAATAACAAAAGCAAAGAAACACATCAACAACAATACAATAATAGTGGGGGACTTTAACATCCCCCTCACTGAAATGGACAGATCATCTAAGCAAAAGATCAACAAGGAAATAAAGACTTTAAATGACACACTGGACCAAATGGACTTCACAGACCTATTCAGAACATTCCACCCCAAAGCAACGGAATACACATTCTTCTCTACTGCCCATGGAACATTCTCCAGAATCGACCACATCCTAGGTCATAAATCAGGTCTCAACCGGTACCAAAAGATTGGGATCATTCCCTGCCTATTTTCAGACCACAATGCTTTGAAACTAGAACTCAATCCCAAGAGGAAAGTCGGAAAGAACTCAAATACATGGAGGCTAAAGAACATCCTACTGAAGAATGAATGGGTCAACCAGGAAATTAAAGAAGAATTAAAAAAATACATGGAAACCAATGAAAATGAAAACACAACTGTTCAAAATCTTTGGGATGCAGCAAAGGCAGTCCTAAGAGGAAAGTATATAGCAATACAAGCCTTTCTCAAGAAACAAGAAAGGTCTCAAGTACACAACCTAACCCTACACCTAAAGGAGCTGGAGAAAGAACAGCAAATAAAGCCTAAACCCAGCAGGAGAAGAGAAATCATAAAGATCAGAGCAGAAATCAATGAAATAGAAACTAAAAGAACAGTAGAACAGATCAACGAAACTAGGAGCTGGTTCTTTGAAAGAATTAACAAGATTGATAAACCCCTGGCCAGACTTATCAAAAAGAGAAGAGAAAGGACCCAAATCAACAAAATCATGAATGAAAGAGGAGAGATCACAACCAACACCAAAGAAATACAAACAATTATAAGAACATATTATGAGCAACTCTATGCCAGCAAATTAGATAACCTGGAAGAGATGGATGCATTCCTAGAGATGTATCAACTACCAAAACTGAACCAGGATGAAATAGAAAACCTGAACAGACCTATAACCACTAAGGAAATTGAAGCAGTCATCAAAAATCTCCCAAAAAACAAAAGCCCAGGGCCAGATGGCTTCCCAGGGGAATTCTACCAAACATTTCAAGAAGAATTAATACCTATTCTTCTGAAACTGTTCCAAAAAATCGAAATGGAAGGAAAACTTCCAAACTCATTTTATGAGGCCAGCATTACCTTGATCCCCAAACCAGACAAAGACCCCATCAAAAAGGAGAATTACAGACCAATATCCCTGATGAACATGGATGCAAAAATTCTCACCAAAATACTAGCCAATAGGATCCAACAGTACATTAAAAGGATTATTCACCATGACCAAGTGGGATTTATCCCTGGGCTGCAAGGTTGGTTCAACATCCGCAAATCAATCAATGTGATACAGTACATTAACAAAGGAAAGAACAAGAATCATATGATCCTCTCAATAGATGCAGAAAAAGCTTTTGACAAAGTACAGCATCCTTTCTTGATTAAAACTCTTCAGAGTATAGGGATAGAGGGTACATACCTCAATATCATAAAAGCCATCTATGAAAAACCTACAGCAAATATTATTCTCAATGGGGAAAAACTGAGAGCTTTCCCCCTAAGGTCAGGAACGCGGCAGGGATGTCCACTATCACCACTGCTATTCAACATAGTATTGGAAGTCCTAGCCACAGCAATCAGACAACAAAAAGAAATCAAAGGCATCCAAATTGGCAAAGAAGAAGTCAAACTCTCACTCTTTGCAGATGATATGATACTTTATGTGGAAAACCCAAAAGACTCCACCCCAAAACTGCTAGAACTCATACAGGAATTCAGTAAAGTGGCAGGATATAAAATCAATGCACAGAAGTCAGTGGCATTCCTATACACCAACAACAAGACAGAAGAAAGAGAAATTAAGGAGTCGATCCCATTTACAATTGCACCCAAAACCATAAGATACCTAGGAATAAATCTAACCAAAGAGACAAAGGATCTGTACTCAGAAAACTATAAAATACTCATGAAAGAAATTGAGGAAGACACAAAGAAATGGAAAAACGTTCCATGCTCATGGATTGGAAGAACAAATATTGTGAAGATGTCAATGCTACCTAGAGCAATCTACACATTCAATGCAATCCCCATCAAAATACCATCCACTTTTTTCAAAGAAATGGAACAAATAATCCTAAAATTTGTATGGAACCAGAAAAGACCCCGCATAGCCAGAGGAATATTGAAAAAGAAAAGCAAAGCCGGTGGCATCACAATTCCGGACTTCAAGCTCTATTACAAAGCTGTCATCATCAAGACAGCATGGTACTGGCACAAAAACAGACACATAGATCAATGGAACAGAATAGAGAGCCCAGAAATGGACCCTCAACTCTATGGTCAACTCATCTTCGACAAAGCAGGAAAGAATGTCCAATGGAACAAAGACAGTCTCTTCAACAAATGGTGTTGGGAAAATTGGATAGACACATGCAGAAGAATGAAACTGGACCACTTCCTTACACCACACACAAAAATAGACTCCAAATGGTTGAAAGACCTCAATGTGAGACAGGAGTCCATCAAAATCCTAAAGGAGAACACAGGCAACAACCGCTTTGACCTCAGCCGAAGCAACTTCTTCCTAGAAACATCGCCAAAGGCAAGGGAAGCAAGGGCAAAAATGAACTATTGGGACTTCATCAAGATAAAAAGCTTTTGCAAAGCAAAGGAAACAGTCAACAAAACCAAAAGACAACCGACAGAATGGGAGAAGATATTTGCAAATGACATATCAGATAAAGGGCTAGTATCCAAAATCTATAAAGAACTCATCAAACTCAACACCCAAAGAACAAAGAATCCAATTAAGAAATGGGCAGAAGACATGAACAGACATTTTTCCAAAGAAGACATCCAAATGGCCAACAGACACATGAAAAAGTGCTCAATATCACTCGGCATCAGGGAAATCCAAATCAAAACCTCAATGAGATATCACCTCACACCAGTCAGAATGGCTAAAATTAACAAGTCAGGAAACGACAGATGTTGGCGGGGATGCGGAGAAAGGGGAACCCTCCTACACTGTTGGTGGGAATGCAAACTGGTGCAGCCACTCTGGAAAACTGTATGGAGGTTCCTCAAAAAGTTGAAAATAGAGCTACCATATGATCCAGCAATTGCACTACTGGGTATTTACCCCAAAGATACAAAAGTAGGGATCCGAAGGGGTACGTGCACCCCGATGTTTATAGCAGCAATGTCCACAATAGCCAAACTGTGGAAAGAGCCAAGATGTCCATCGACAGATGAATGGATAAAGAAGATGTGGTATATATATACAATGGAATATTATGCAGCCATCAAAAGGAATGAGATCTTGCCATTTGCAACGACGTGGATGGAACTGGAGGGTATTATGTTGAGTGAAATAAGTCAAACAGAGAAAGACATGTATCATATGATCTCACTGATATGAGGAATTCTTAATCGCAGGAAACAAACTGAGTGTTGTTGGAGTGGGGGGTGGGATGGGAGGGATGGGGGGACTGGGTGATAGACAATGGGGAGTGTATGTGCTCTGGTAAGCGCTGTGAATTGTGCAAGACTGTTGAATCTCAGATTTGTACCTCTGAAACAAATAATGCAATATATGTTAAGAAAAAAAAAAAAAAAAAAAAAAGAAGAAGAAGAAGAAGGTAGCGGGAGGGGAAGAATGAAGTGGGGGAAATCGGAGGGGTAGACGAACCATGAGAGATGATGGACTCTGAAAAACAAACAGGGTTCTAGAGGGGAGGGGGGTGGGAGGATGGGTTAGCCTGGTGGTGGGTATTTAGGAGGGCACATTCTGCATGGAGCACTGGGTGTTGTGCACAAACAATGAATCATGGAACACTTCATCTAAAACTAATGTTGTAATGTAAGGGGATTAACATAAGAATAAAAAAAAATTAAAAAAAAAAAAAAAAGAAAGACAAACAATAAATGTTTCTGAGGATGTGGGAAAATTGGAGCCCACATACACTGCTGGTGGGGGTATAAAGTGGTACAGACACTTTGAAAACAGTTTGGCAGTTCCTTAAAAGTTAAATGTAGAGTTCCATATGACCCAGCAATTTCACTCCTATGTATATAACCACGAGGATTGAAAACATATGTCCACACAAAAATTTGTAGATGAAGGGTCACAGCAGCATTATTAATAATAGCCAAAAAGTAGAAACAACTCAAATGTCCATCAACTGATAAGTGAATAAACAAAATACAGTAGACCCATACAATGGATTATTATTCAGGCATAAAAAGGACTAAAGGCATGCTACAACATAGACAAATGTTGGAAACATTAAGTGAAAGAAGCTAAATGCAAAAGACTATTCCATTTATATGAAATGTTCAAAATAAGCAAATCCCTAGAGATGGAAAGAAAGGGCTAGGGGTAGCAGGGAGTAACTGCTAATGAATACAGGTACTTTGGGAGTGATGAAGCATTCTAAAATTACACAGTGTTGATGGTTGCACAACTCTGTGAAATATACTAAAAACCACTGAATAATACACCCTGAAGGGAGAATTTTATGGTATGTGAATTGTATCTCCACAAAAAAAAGCTGTTAGTACTTCAATCACTAACTGGTGATGGGGCTTTGGGTAAGTGGAAATACAGCAGAAAGGTATAGAAAAGAGTAAGCATCACCTTTCTTGGTGATGCTCTTGTGCTCCTGGAAAACATTCATTCAATGCTCCATAGTCATTGTTGTGAGTTAAACTGTGTCCCCCAGAAGGATATGTTCAAGTCTTAATCCCTGGTACCTGTGAATGCAACCTTATTTGGAAATGGGGTCTTTGCAGATATAATCAAATTAAAATAAAGTCATGCTACGTTAGAGTGAGCTGTAATCCAATGATTGGCATCCTTATAAGAAGAGGGAAATTTGGACTAAGAGAGAGGGTGCCATGTGACAACAAAGGCAGAAATTGGAATGATGCATCTATAAGCCAAGAAATGCCAAAGATTGCTGGCAACTCTCAGAAAAGGTAGCAGAGAAGGGCATAGTACAGATTCTCATTCAGTGCTTTTGGAAGGAACTAACCCGCTGGTAACTTGATTTGGGACTTTTAACTTCCAGAACTGTGAGACAATACATTTATGTTGTTTTAATCCATCCAGTTTGTGGTGATTTGTTATGGCAGCCCTAGGAAACTACTACACTAATATTTACATCTTTATTACTAAAGACAAAGGGTTCCAGGGAGTAGAGTCAACCTCTTGGAGTCTCAATTCCTTCCTCATTGGGGATAATAACATCTGTCCATTCATTGTACTGAGAAAATGACCATGAAAACACTTCAGAAACTGTGAAGTACTTTATAAATATAGGATATTACTCCTCCAGGTGTATGCGTTTAATTGATTTGTCAGCTCTAATTTATTGGGTTTTCTCTTTTCTTCAAGATCATGTTTTCAAGCAACATTCACCTTCCTTAGAAAAGCTACGGCTTGGGTACTAGAGTTCTCTAACATAAAAGTGAGAAGTCAAATTATGGAACTCATACCACCCATTCTCCTAACGCCCCCAAAATATACCTTGCCATAAATTGTCAATGAACTCACTTGTATTTTAGGATATACAACACCAATGCACTGTAGCCTTTTGTTTATACATAAGGTTAGGGTATTGTTCCATAATTGACTATTCTGTTGAACTGAATGGTATCAGCATAAATGATCACTTTTTGAAGACCACTATAAAGAAGATATTTGGCACTAAAGTACATTTTTCACAAATTGCAAATCAGTTAGATGCTCAATTATCAATATAAAATACTACACAAACTGATTATTGGGGATTTCTGATTAGTCTTGAAAAAACTTTTTTTTTTTGTTTTTGTTTTTTGTTGTTGTTATCATTGTTTAAAAATTTTGCTGTAAGTTACCTTCAGTGGAAATTTGACAGTATCCAACAGGGGGGGAAATTTGTCAAATGTCCTTGAACACCTCCCGATTTTCTCTCCCTCTTCACCTCTGCTTTCCTGAATGTATCACTATAGCTGTAGGAGACTGTGACCCCTTAGGTAATGTATATATTCTCTTATTCACATGAAAATCTCACGTGTTTAAATGGAGATTTTACAAGTATGTAAAGATACACTTATATGGAAGCTCATTATAACACAGAAAAACAAGCAGGGAAATTTTGGATAAATATGTTATGCTAAACGCATGCAATGATACATATGGCAGCTATTAAAAAGAATGAGACAAATTAATAAGTAGCAACATGGAAAGATTCCCAAGACAGATAAAAGTAGAAAGCTCCGCTCTCACCACACCAAACCAATTTCCAAAAAATATAAATGGTATGATTATTTTTGAGGAAAAAAAGATTATAATATCACACACACACAGAGATAATCTCTGAAAGTACCCACAAAAAAATTATTAGATGCAGTTACATTTGGAGAATGATTCCAAAGTTTCCCATTATGGGCATGGACTGCTCTTCCATAATTTATAAATGGAAGAGTTTTAGCCCATAAGAACAAAGCAATGATTAGCAGTTTACTATGTGAAATAAAAAAAAATAATCTGCACAGACAACAATATATAAAAAAGAAATGTTTAAAAGAATTCTTTACTTCTGGGGATCTCAAAAAAGACATTATGCAACATTTTACAGGTACCACAAGGGAACTGTAGCTAGGGTTGTGCTCCTAGGCCCATACTTGTGTGGGGAATCAATAGACCATCCTTCGAGGTAAGAGCACAACAATTTACTTATAGTGGTTTATCGAGTGCTTAGTTCAATACGAGTGGACATTTTGTCAATAACATTCTAATGGATGCTATGGATGACAGTTCAGCACTATAATATACAAGCTGGAAGGCCATATACTAAAATCTATAGGTCCCTGGAGTCAGAGGATGATCATTTGTAGAGGAACTAAAGAAAACCACCAAGAAATGTCTTATTGTAGGGCCTAATGATTGTTTTGAAGTAAAAAGCAAACAGATTTGGTTATTATGGATTGACACATTGGTTTCATTTTTATACATTCTTCTATCTTAAAAAATTTTAGTAAATGAAAGGTGAAATTAGAAAGCTTCCCTTCATTTGAATTAGGCTGGAAGCTTATCAATGTAAACACATTTCCCAATTAAGTTAGACAACACATAGAATTCATCACCTGAATCCTGTTGTTTAGAAACGAGCAGCAAATTAACTCATTCAGTTCTATAGTCAATTCACAAGTTTCCAGCACAAGACGAAAGTGTTCACATGAGCTACATTTGTGCCAATTTTCAAAGCAGAAAGTAAGGCAATGTTCCCAGAAGGCACAAAACTACTGCTCTTTTAAAAAATATATCCAATTAGATATCAAGATTATTTTATGGGGAGAAGATAATACCTAGCATTTTCACATTTGATTTCTGTAGCATTCACTATTTCCATTTTTACTTTCCCTAAAGCTAGATTTATATGTTATTTAATATTTGGGGAAGAATTAAAATGTGCATTCAAATAGCTCCTATAGACTTATATCTGGGAGCTTCTGGGTTCTCTTCTCTCTCTCTCTGTTAAACATTCTTTTCCATGGGGACGATTTTCCACTCCCTGCTCTGATTTTAAATGTTATCTCTGTGTTGACAATTCAATCTACATCTCCAGCCCTCACTCATTCCTTGAACTTCAAACTGCTTACTTGAAACTTTTCCTGAATATTCCACAGACATTGCAAATGAAACCCATCAAGAGGCAAACCAAGAAACAGACTCTTAACTATAGAGAACAAACTGGTTGTTAGCAGAGGGGAGGTCACCTAGGTGATGGGGATTAAGGAGTGCACTTGTTGTGATGAGCACCAGGTGATATATGAAATTGTTGAATCACTGTATTGTACACCTGAAATTAATATTACACTGTATGTTAACTAACTGGAATTTAAATAAAAACTAAAAAGGAAGAAAGAAAGAAAGAAAGAAAGAAAGAAAGAAAGAAAGAAAGAAAGAAAGAAAGAAAGAAAGAAAGAAAGAAAGAAAAAGAAAAACCCTAATTCCCCATCCTCACCACTACCCAGCAGAGGGGCTCAAACCAGAAACCTAAGAGTCATTCTTGACCCATATTTCCTCTCTGCAAGTCTATCAGTTCTATGTTGGATCCACTCATTTCTCTAACTCTTATACTGCCCTCTGGTCCAAGCACCATGTGTCTTGCCTGCATAGCCTTCCAGCTGGTCTCCCTGATTCCATTCTTTTCCTCTATCCCCCAGTCAAGACCCTTGAGAGCGGCCAGAGTGACCATCTTGAATGGGGACCAATTATCCTGTCTTATTTCAGTAACTTCGTGCTGCTCTGAGAACAAAAATCTAAATTCCTAGCTCACAAGGCCTTAAATTATCCTGCCTCACTCACCAGGTCTCATTCTCTATAGTCTGGGATTTCAAAGGAAACAAAATTCAGTCTACATGGGTTAAATGGAGAGACTCATGAAACAACTCTTTACGGAGGTATGGGCAGGGTTGAAGGAATAAACAAGGGATGGTTGGACACCGAAAGATAACAACAGTGGGCAGCCATTACCATTCCTGGAGCCAGAGAAACTGGATCTTCATAGGAGGGGTCCTGCAGAAGGAAAGGGAAGAAATACCCTGAATTCTCTCTTGCTTCCCTCTGAGCTCTTGCTGGTACTTCCCACTGACTGAGAAGTCTGGAGATGAAGGGCATATCTGGGTGATTCACACAACATGATGTGGAGGAACAGAAGGGATCTACCTCTCAGGACACAGAGCACATGAGAGAAGGCAGTGCATGGATCCGGAGGGGTGGAAATGCCCACCTCATTCACGCCACTGTCCCTCTTTCTTACTCTCCAGCTTCACGCTTGCTATGTTCTTATAACAGGAATTGGTGCAGGCTTTTTCTTTCTCTGGGTACCCTTTTCCTTTTGCTCTTCATGTGGCTAGTTATTCATCCTCCTTCAAGTCTTAACATTTAAATATCCTTATGCCTTATCTAAGAGCAGGTACCTCCCTGGTTAATCCTTTGCCTGTTTCCTTCAGAGTACTTACCAAAATATGTAAGTATTTTATGTACTTGCTTTTCTCTGCCTTCTCCTCCAGGATATGAGGGAGGTGGCAATGTGTTTAGCAGACGCCTGCCATATAGTAGGTGTTCAGTAAATATTAACTGAATTAATGTTGGCCAAATTATACAGCAAAATCATATGACTGAGTCTAGAGACAGTGGACTTCCAGAAACATCTTAGGAAAACCCACTTAATCCTTATTTTTCTAATAGGCTTGGATTTAGCTTAAAAAAAAAACTTTATGTCAAGTAAAAATCTGCATTAATAGATGCTCTATTCCTTGTTTACTTAAAAGGAGAATGTCTATTATGGCACCAATGGTCTAAAAGAAAATAACTGAATCGTTTAAAAGCAAGGTTTATGCTTTTTTTTTTTTTTTACTGCTGTTTCTATAGCAAAAGCAAAAAATGACCTGTTTTGGTCTGTGACGCTCTTGGTACTAGAATATTAGTCATTTCAACATCTGTTCGTCTTTTTTCTCTTAATTGAAGAAAGAGAACAAAGGAACAAGGAGTAGTTCTGAATGTTTCAACACTTGGCTGTAGTTAACGTAGTTCAGATGTAATAAGATGGCAACTGCAAAGCAAAGTCTTCAGTGGTGACAACACTTTCACATGATTGTATATTTAAACATCCAAGTGCTTCTCTTACCTCCTCTGAAAGAGGAGCATCAGCTGATCTTAAATTTCAGGGCATTTTAACCTTCATTATGAATGACAAGGGCCTATTTGCTTTTGCAGAACATCTATAAAAAGCAACCTTTGGCTTCACTTATACACCACATTATTTTTCAAGGCAACTGCATTTATAATGGGCAACCTGCACTTAAGATTCATTCAACAAGGTGCACTTCAACGTCTAAACAGTTAACAGATTAAAGTAACCCTGAGTGTTGGCAGGAGAATGAAGCCAGGAAATCCCTAATTCTTGAAGGAGGTAACAGTGGAAGTAAAAGTACGCTAGGAAACAGAGGAGGATCAAGGGAAAATGGAAGGCTAACGGTGGCTGAGAAAGAAAGTTGCCCACATCCTGGTTGCTGCTAGCAGGCCTGATGACAGTGCCATCCTTCCTGCAGGAGGAAGAGCAGTGGCGGTGTCAGAGGAGAGCTGTCCCTGTCACAGGGGCCATTACTGTCACCCCCTGGCATCCCAAAAGAGCAACCGGAGTGAGCACAGGCCATGTAGGCAGGCCGAGTTAGCTTTAAATCCTGGTTCTACCGCTTACCATCTGTGAAACTTGAGCAAGTAATAAGTTGTCAGAGCATTAGTTGCTTCATCAGTAAAATGGGGCTAAAACCTAAATTGCAAGGTTCTTGTGAAAACAGGAGGTTAGCCTCTTTCATGTCATTTGTTGCTATGCCCACCCCCTGCTGCCCCTCCTTTGTCTGATACTTAAATTGGACCCAAACACCTGAATTAGTCTTTCTCAGCTAGAAACTCCCTTGCACATGTATGAAGACCTGCAATCAGAATTAAAAGAGGCGAACCATTGAAGCAAATGCTTTTCATAAGCAACAGTAATCACTGAAGACAGAATAACTTCTAAAAGATGACACCAGCCCTCCTGGCAAGCACTGGGGTCAGCCCTGACTGTGGCCAGGAAACTACACTGTGCTCGTAAGTGGCACATTGGGCTTGGGGGTATCCTGTGTGTCACAATGACCATGTGACAAGACTTTGGGGATGGCAAAATTCTGGACATCGTTTATTCCCTGGTAGAAGTTCTACAGCTTCTTGTCAGATATTTGGGGTGATGAAGACAAAAAAGGGAAGCGGGATGTCAGGAGGCAGCAGACTTGAAAACCAGTGGAGACAGTATCACACTAGCTCCCCTTGGCAAGGATGAGCTGCTTCATGCTTCCCCTTTTTGTCTCTCTTCACTTCACCCCGCTGCCACGGCCAGCTGGAAAACTGCACAAGGTGGGGGGAGGTGGGTGCAAGAAGAGGAGAGGGGCCTGTCACTGAAAAGCAGTTTTGTCTGCAGACACCCAGCCCCTCCTCTCAGGGACCTCATGGGAAAAGGCATGGGGGGTTCCTTCCTAGAATTAATGGGGCCCAAGAGGAAAGGGTCTGGAAATAGGTGAGAGAGCGTCAGGGTTGGCACGACTTTGTTCTGGGGTGGAATTGGGAGAGACCAAAAAAAAAAACCCAAAAACAAAAAACAAATGCCCCAAAACAAAGAGGAACACAAGGCAGATCCGTCAGGACCCTTACAGCCACCTTCCGACCCTTCAGGTTCTCAAGGTCCTTATATCACCTTCTGACTTCCCCACTCCCTTGCATTCTAATATTCTCCCATCCCTGACCTTCACGCTCCCATCTTCTTTCCACGCTTCAGAAGGCAAAAGCTTTTCCCTGTTCCTGTTTTGTCGGGTTGCAAATCTCAACTGAAAGCAATCTAATGGCCTCATAGTTGACAGCTCACCAGATGTATGAGTGTTAAGAAAAATCTTATTTTGTAAAATTAAAACAAAGCAATATGGGGGAGATATTTCTGGACTTGAGACTTCTTACCACTTCTAATGCAGGGGTTCGAATGATCACATTTTGAGAAACATGGCTGGCTTCACTGGAAAAGCACTCCTCAGGCTTTCAATTCTTATCAATCCCTACCTCTTCTTGGCTACCTCTGAAATATCCACTCTAACTCTGGGTTCTAATGCATTCTTGCTATGTTCTTTAAGCCTAACCTTAACTGGGGTTCTTCATTATCCTGGTGATGGTGGATGAGGCTATGATTTACCAGGTACCTTCCCCCCAGGGCTCAAGCTCTAGAAGTTACTACCCAATAAGGTCCCAAAGGGCTTGCTTCTTTGGAGAGGCAGGACTGGATGATATGAACGTTTAGACAAAGAGAATTATAAAACCTGCAATTCAAGTGAAGGAAAGGCAGTGTGGAAGTTAAGAGAACAGACTTTTCAGTCAGACTATGTGAACACAAATCACAGGCCTCCCACTTATTAGCTGTAATATTTGGGCAACTTAGGGCTCCCTCTTCTCAATTCCTTATCTTTAACCTAGGAATAAAAGTAGGCTCTACCATGTAGAATTGCTATGGGGATCAAATGTGATAATGAATGGAAAATGTTTAGCATAGTCTAAATAAGGCATTTCTTTTTTTTTTAATAGTTTTTTTTTTGAAAGATTTTATTTATTTGACAGAGAGAGACACAGTGAGAGAGGGAACACAAGCAGGGGGAGTGGGAGAGGGAGAAGCAGGCTTCCCGCTGAGCAGGGAGCCCGATGCGGGGCTCAATCCCAGGACCCCGGGATCATGACCCCAGCCAAAGGCAGATGCTTAACGACTGAGCCACCCAGGCACCCCCTAAATAAGGCATTTTTGCGCTTTATGTGTAAGCTGTTAATTGACTAAGTTTCGTTCATATTCCAGAACTCTGAGGTTATAGCAAAGCATTTATCCAAGTGCTTGAGCATACTCAAAGCTCCTGAGAAATGAGCCACTTCTGTTAATCCACCTTTGCACAAGAAGAGAATGGCTCTCAGTATGACAAGAATGAAATTCGGGTTCTGAAGTTCTGTAACAGAATTCAGTTCAGTCTGGTATGTACAGTATATTGATCTCACCTTAAGCACCAGCACTGAGTTTCAGCACTTCAGGCACTTGTCAAAAAAACTCAGCTATGAACTGACTGAATCTAGCACTTGCCAAAGGCTTGCTTGAGATGTCTGATATTCTGAACCATATATTTCCCCCCCTAAAGAAATGCCTTCACAAAGTTGAGATTTAATGTTTTGTCCTCGTTTTTTTTTTTCAAGATTTCATTTACTTATTTGACAGAGAGAGACACAGTGAGAGAGGGAACATAAGCAGGGGGAGTGGGAGAGGGAGAAGCAGGCTTCCCGCTGAGCAGGGAGTCCGATGCGGGGCTCAATCCCAGGATCCTGGGATCATGACCTGAGCCAAAGGCAGACACTTAACTGACTGAGCCACCCAGGCGCCCCTTTTCTTTCTTTTCTTATGGAGAATCAATATAAGAAAAATCCATTTGAAGAAAACTTTATGTCTTGCAAAAATCCTATCCCAGATGGCAAATAGGTTTCATTTTAAGTGCCAATGTCAAATGACTGGTAGTGACTGCAGTGTTCCATTAAGAAGGACGACAAAGTTGCCACAATCGATTAGTACTCTCTGCCGTGGACATCAGCCAGGAAGTGTGGTGCCTTTGTGATGTATTTAGCCACGCTCTCATTGCCAGAGCTGAGGGCGTGGATCATTGTACAGCATGCTGCACCTTATATAAGGACTTGCTCACTGTACACATCCCTCCTGAAATTCAATGCCACAGGCCTCTCACCACTGAGCCTCTGTACGTCGATCTGTCTGTCAAGCTGCCCTACTCTCCCAAGCAAGTAGCTCTCAGAACTTGAAGAAAAGATGACCTAAAAGTTACCAAAACTGACTCACAAAGGGTAAGATTTGAAGACAGGATGTTTCTCGAATCAAGGCCAACAGAGCAGAGCAAGGAAATCTAGTGGGGGCTAGATACTGTGAATGAAACTTAAGCTTATTAGTGGTATTAACAAACCATAAGAGACTCTCCACTAAAGAGAAAAAACTGAGGGTTGCTGGAGGGGAGTTGAGTGGGGGATGGGTTAAATGGGTGATGGGCCTTAAGGAGGGCACTTGTGATGAGCACTGGGTATCATATGTAAGTGATGAATCACTAAGTTCTACTCCTGAAACTAATATTAACTATATGTTAACTAACTAGAATGTAATACAAACTTGAAACAAATAAACAAAAATACACAGATGAAAAAAGAGGGTTGGAACAGAAGAAGGAGAGCCAGTGGGAGGAATAAAAAAAAAACATTAGAAGAAAAATGTTCTGACCATGGGCCATTAGGGTAATGATGGTATTTCACGCAGCTCAAAATGATAAATCATTGCAGTTTGTTTTAAAGAATTCTTTACCAGAACCATTTTAGTGACATTAAATTGTTTAAGTGGCCATCTGTGGAATAGTGCAGCAACTGGGTGGGTTTATGGACCAGTCTGGAACATCCATTAAAATAGCTACACCTGCTACGTGGAAGCTGTTTGCAACTTTCCTTTGCCAATCATAAATCTGGTTAATCCCACCTTTGTAGTCATTTTAATTTTCTATAGATTGCTTAAACCAGAAGGAATGTGGGTGCACTAAATTGTTTCCAATTGAACAAAGAAAATACACTTTTTAAAAGCACAGAAGCCATATTCAATTTAGATAACCAGTTTTGGAACTTACGGTTCAGTTTTAAATCTTTTCTATTTGAAAGATTTACAAAACAAAACTAGAGCAAAACACCATAATGGGGAAGCATAAAAGAGACAGTCTGTTCTTATTCTACTCAAAAATCTGCTTACTGGAAATAAGAAATCAAATATTTTATTATCTAAGCTTAATAACAATCACCATAACACATTGAAATAGAAGTTACTGCTTATAAATGTCAAGAATGACAGTGGTAATAATAAACCCTTACATAGGGCTTATGCTATGTACCAGCCACTGTTCTAAGTTCTTTACGTTATATTGTGATCTTCAAACAACCCCATGGGATGTGTCTTTTAATTCCCACCTTATTGATGAAGAAACTGAGGCACAGGGACAGTAAGCAACTTGCCTAGGATCACATGGCTAGTGAGTGTCAGAACCAGGATTCAACTCTAGGCAGTCTGGCTCTAGCACCTGTCCTCTAAACCATTAGGATGTACACCGTCCTCCCCTTTGGTCCAGAAATCCAATTTAATCCCTGTGTAAGGCATGATAGGAGGGGTGAACTTGGGCTATTTCTGAACTTCATGGTTGTCTCTCAGTGTTCCTTTAGTCTCCGTGATTAGTGTTTAAAAGAATCTCGGGGATTTGGTTGGTAGGAAAGGAAGAATCCACTTGGCAGGAAAAGCTGGTGACGGGATTCCATCTTGCTTATTATAATCAGATCTTTTCTACTTACTTATATAAAACCTTCCTTCTGAAAAGCCCCAAAGAACTTCTCCTGCAATAAACCATCAGTAGTTGCTACTGGTTTCCTATTTCTTCAATTTATGGTGACACCGTATTTGTCAGACATCGCTGAGCGATCACTGTTTTTTGAACTGTGAACTAGCTTAGTGATGAGAGCACAGCTTCTGATTTAGTTTCTGATAAATTTCACCAGAGGGGATGGGAATAATTATTACCCTTTGCCCCACCGCCCCACAAACCACATGTCGACCAATAGAAAATGCAGGGTGCAGAATCGTCACACTGTGAAGATAGATGTAGCCTAATGACATGGAAAGAGATGCCAAATCGTTTTCAACTTTAGAGGGGCCGGCCTTGCAAGATTTAATTAGCTTACAGTTGAGAAGTAATTTGAAGCTTCAAATTATAGTTATTTAGAGACTCCTGAATTGCTCATCATTTCACTTTATAAAACTACAATATGAGGCAGACTTCCATGGAAAAAATGATTAGAATAATAAAAAAAAAAATTCCCTACAGAGAGGCAATAAAAGGAGTGGAAAGAATCCAGCTTGGGAGCCAGGCAGCCCTGGGTTACAGACCCACAGGTGTGATGCTGGGCTATTCATGAACTTCTCAGAGTCTGTTTTCTCATCTATAAATTATCACTTGTCTTAGGGAGTTGTACGAACTAAGGGAATTTGGTAAAATGCCTGGCATATGTCACTGCTCAATAAATTTTGGTTTACTTATCACCCTACTGTTCTCTGTTTCCACTAACTCTGAAATCTTCTCCTAGAGTCTCCATTTCTGAAATCCACTCCTCCTTCCTCTTCACCTCTTCTCATACTTCCCAAAATCCGTCATCACTGGCCTGACCGCGACAGCCTCTGAACTCGGCTCATGCTTTCTAGCTTTCTTCTCAGCATCTTAACACACCTGTAGAAAGACAACCACCAGCGCTACCTTCCTGACTGGTAAACATGATGAATCCCTTGCTACACAGAAGTTTGAAAACCTATGCCTATTTCTCTGGCTTCTTCTGCCACCACAGTTCTTTACTTACTCCTAATTCTCCAGCCAAACCAAAGTGCCACCAGTGGGATGGCCTTTACAATGGTCTGTTCTCATCCTAAAATGTCTTCCCTATCTTTTAGGGGTTCTCACTTGTTCTATACCAACTTTTAGAAACATCATCTACTCTACCAAGCATCTCCAACGCTAAAAGGCAAAGATAAGAGAGAACTGGATTTTACTTACAGGCTTCACACATGTTTACATTTTTTTTTTTTACAAAAAATTTTAACGTGTTTTTGTTAGCATTTCTCTCACTGCGTTACATTTGTTCTATATCCTTCTTTTCTATAGACTGTGAACTCCCGAAGGAAAGACTGTATCTTACTTATCTTTGTATCTCCCGGGTCTAGAGCAGTGTCTGGAATCTTACATAGTAGTTGTTGAATAGATATTAAATGAAAGAATGTCTAGGCAGCTTTCCCAAATTAGTTCACTCTCATCCCTGATTTGGCTTATCAGCCATTAGCCATTATTATATTTCCATACTTTGGGTAACCATTATTCTTCCTTTATTAGAAAGTAAAGGATTCTATTAAGGTGGTGGATTGAGCCAATGAATGAATATTCTCTGCCTGCTACAAACACACAGTCTGAAAAAAGTGAAGTTTACATGATGAAAGAATACGCTGGTGAGGTGTCAAATGAAAAGGAAATAAAAGTCAGGGCTGATCAGCTATGAGTTGATGCCAAAGTGTGTTCGGTGGGGGAGGGGACAGGAGATCTGGCCTAAATAAATACAAGGATCAGACCCTAATATGTGTGTGTGTGTGCATATAAAATCATGGGGAGAGATCCCAGGACTGTAATGCCTATGGGGGGACAGTAGGTGTGGTCTTGCATTTACGTAAGATGACAAGCTAGAACTGAGACTCCTGTATAAAGCCAGACCCTGAAAGGACTGTCCCCCTCTGTGCGACAGGTGAGACACTGCTCACTGATCCAGGCAACAAAAATGCTTGTCTCTAGCCAGGCTCTGGGCTGAGGAAAAGTCTATTGTGAGAAATCAAAACCCATGTATGTGAATTTAGTCAGACTTTAAACTACCTTTATGGCAAGGAATTCCAAGCTAAAAAGCATTTAAAAACTGGTCCTGTATCAGTAAAAGAGCCAGAAGCCAAAAACCTTGAGATAGCCAGAAGAAAATGCAAAGCTTTTCCAGAGGGACCCTTTAGCAATCTGTGCTATAGGTACCCCCACAGGTAAAACACCCTTCAGTGAATACAAACACACATCCCAGTTACTCACTAATGTGAGGAAATGATATACCATGAGGGAGAGTCAGCAGATGTAACAAACGGAAAGAATAGCTTCTTTAGAAATTGAGATAATAGAGCAATCTGAAAACTACTATAAAATTATGTTTAAGGGGCACCTGGGTGGCTCAGTCATTAAGCAGCTGCCTTTGGCTCAGGTCGTGATCCCAAGGTCCTGGGATCAAGCCCTGCATCAGGCTCCCTGCTCAGTGGGAAGCCTGCTTCTCCCTCTCCCACTCCCCCTGCTTGTGTTCTCTCTCTCACTGTGTCTCTCTCTGTCAAATAAATAAATAAAAATCTTAAAAAAAATAAATAAAATTAGGTTTAAAACCATCATAAAATATTGGAATTCCATAAAAAACAGATTGAAAAAGAACCAAAGAGGATTCCAAAACTTTTTAAAAAGTTTATTTCATTAAAAAAAAAAAAGGACAGGCAAAACAACATGTTAGATACAGCTAAAGAATTAGGGATCTGAGGAAATTACCCCAAATGGATAAAAGAAGAAGCACTGAGATGGGTGGGGTGAACTGGAGTTAAAGATACGTAAGGTGCTTGCTTTGTAAGGGGATGAGGTAGTGATTTTCAACTTTATTAAGGTAAATATGAAGATTACAAATTTATAAATGTAAAGGTAACCCTCAAAAGAATAGAAATGGAATGTGTAACTTCCAAACTAGCCAAGGTTAAACAACATGTACTACATATAAAAACTTGATTTGGATCTAAGTGTATAGCCTTAAATTACTTATTAAAAAAGTAAGATTAAGCTTCTTGAGTTAAACATTAAACCTCAAGAAGTTAGGAAAATAATATACTGACAAAGTGGAAAGAAGGTAAAAATTAAGAGAATAACTAAAATAGAAACTTCAGAGTATCAACTAAAGCAAAAACCTGATTGTTTGAAGAGACTAATAGAAAACTTCTGGAAAGGTTGGTTAAGGGAATTATACAATATTAGAAATAAAAATATATATTAACTTTGTATAGATATGGTAGAGAATAAAAAACTACATATATACTTCTGTATATATCTCTGTATAAAACTTATATAACCCTCTGATATTAAATTTAAAACAAAGTGACACTTTTCTAGACTAATATAAATATTAAAATAGACTCGAGAAAAAACAGGAAGGCTAAAAATTCCTATAAGCATTAAACAATTGGTATTAAAGGTCACAAATCCATCCACCAAAAAGCACCAAGTCCAGATGTTCTAAAGACAAATTCTATCAAACTACTAAGGAACTCAATCCAGATTGAGATGAGAAAAAAGAGAAAAAGCTCCCCAACTTAATTTATCAAATTTGACATTTGTTACTAAAACCTTATATAAGGATGGAAAGAAAAAAAATTACAATCTAATTAATGAACATATATTTAAAAGTTCTTAAAAAATAGAGAACTGAATCTAGCAATGTATCAAAAAAACATATAAGATGATCAACAGGGGTTAACTCAAGAATGGAAAGATGTTTCTATATGAGAATATCTGTGATGTAATCCATGACTATCAGATTAAGACGAAAAATATGATCAATTCAACAGATGGAGAAAAAAAAACATTCAATAAAATTCAGCACTCATTATTGACAACAAGCTTTAGCAAACTAGGAAAATAAGCACTTTAATCTGTGATTTATATTTTTAAACCTTGTATTAGTCAGGGTGGGCTAGGCTATAATAATTAACCCCTAGATCTCAGAAGCTTAATGTAACAGAAAAAGATTATATTTTGTTCACACCGCAAGTCCCATGGAGGGAACAAGAGGCTCTGATTAGTTTAGTAACTCAGGGATCCAGGATGGTACATTCTTCCATAACCCCCAGGGCACTGAGATGGGAACATGGTGATCGGTACACTAATTTCCAAAGCTTTCTCCTAAAGGGACCATGTCACTTCTGTTCATCTTTACTAAAACAAGTCATGTGTCCAACCTAATAAAAGGGGTGGGAAAGTGAAATTCTACCATATGTCTGGAAGGAAAACTGTAATATTTGGAAACAATCCCAGCGACTATCTGGGTTATAGTAAGAAATATATATTTGTCCTTGTCCTTGATTCCTGACACAGAGCTCCTAAAACCCTTGGAACTACACTCTGGTTTCTCTTCAGATCACATAAATCTTTCGCCTTTTACTAAAACCCTTGGAACTTCCAGATAGAAGTGATAGAAGCATTTTTTTTTTTTTTAATTCATAACACACTTTCAACCTTACCTGAGTTTATCCTAATAAGGTGGCTCTTGGTGGGCCCCTAGATACTTCAGACTAAGGACTGGTTGCCAGAGAAACCAATCATGTGATTAAAGGGTTGGAACTTGAAATACTACTCAGCCATCAAAAAAAAAAAAAAAAAAAAAATTTTCTTGCCATTTGCAACAATGTGAATAGAACTAGAGAGTATTATGCTAAGTGAAGTTAAGTCAATCAGAGAAAGGCAATTATCATATGATCTCACTGATATGTGGAATTTAAGAAAAAGAACAGAGGATCATAGGGGAAGAGCGGAAAAAATAAGATAAAACCAGGGAGGGAGACAAATCGTAAGAGACTCTTAATCATAGGAAACAAACTGAGAGTTGCTGGAGGGGAGGGGGGTGGGGGGGTGGGGGGGGTGGGGGATGGACATTAAGGAGGGCACATGATTAATGAACACTGGGTATTATATAAGACTGATGAATCAATGACCTCTACCTCTGAAACCAATAACACATTATATGTTAATTAACTGAATTTAAATTTAAAAAATGGAAAAAAAATTAGTTATCTAAAAAATAAAAATAAAAAAATAAAGGGTTGGAACTTTCAACCACCAGTAGCCAATGATTTGATCAAGTGTGCCTACTTAATTAGGGACCTTCAGATAACCCTTAAACAATGGGGTTAAGAGTTTCTGGTTTGGTGAACACATCAAGGTGCTGGGAGGGTACGTACTCTGAGAGGGCATGGAAGCTTGGCACCCCATTATCCCATACCTTGATCTATGCATCTCTTCCATTTGGCTGTTCCTGAGTCGTATCCTTTATAATAAACCAGTAGTAATAAGTCAAATGCTTTCTGTCCTGAGTTCTGAGTCATTTTAGCAATTACTGAACTTGAGGGTCTCGGAGACCTGGGGGGTCATAGAAACCCCCAATTCATAGATGTTGGTTGGAATTATGGGTAGACTGGGCACTTTATTGCAATGGGTGTCCAAAGTGTGGGAGGTCTTGTGGGACTGAGCTCTTAACCTGTATTGTCCAACACTAACTCTGTGAGCTTGTGTCAGAACTGAATTTGACTGCTGGGCACCCAGTTGATGTTGGAGAATCTGAGACTGTCACATAAACTACCCCCAACACACACACAAATTAAAAGCTTGGTGGATGATTATTACATATACTAGAGTTAGAGAACTACTGCATTCAATTATTAACTATTGTATTTACGTACTTTGAGTTGTTCCTAAAAGGAAAATACAATGGTACAATATTTAGCCATCATTACTTCTCAATTTTCTTCCTTTTCTTTTTCTAAATCATCATTTGTCATTTAAAAAATACTTCTCATTTTTGTAAGACATTTATTATTATTATTTTGCAAGTGGAAGCCTGAAGAAAAAATAATAATTTGCCAAGAACATCAATACCCATGGTTCCAAATGTTATTTTGACATCTGCCAGAAGCTGTAGTAAATTTTCAGACAGGAATCATTCCTAAAATATTTACATTCTGTGTTTCTAAAAAACCATTTTTCCCAACTTAGATAACAGGAGATGAAATTAGTATGCTACATTTTAACAAGACTAAATATAAAATTAACGATAAACTGCACAAGGAAAATTATAGATGAAAGGTCAGTGAACATTTTAAGTCTTTCATCATTCAAGTCAATAAAAAATTGAAACTTATATCATGTTTATTTTTTCCCTTTATAGATTTACTGTTACTAAAATTGAGACTAGTTAAAAGAATCTAGCTGATGATATGTAAGACACACAGAATCCAGGTCATTCGACCATAATTGGCTCTAGATCAGTAATACTAAGAGCAGCACATCTTATGTAAAGAAAGCAAGCATATAGAATTAAGATAGCAAGGAAGCCAAAGTACTGAGTAAGAACATGCTGTTTTTAGAATTTTTGCTAATGATGATTACATTTTAAATTCTTCCTAGAGTTTCACTAGATACAGCATTACTCATATCCTGTCTTTAAGAGGTATTCAGTATCACTGAAGTATGTATGGAGAGAGGACAGTATAAGTAGTTCATGACCAAAGTTTTCAAGATGCATTAGTGAATTTTTCTAGGCATTTCTCACTCTACTCAAGGAAGATAAAATTTT
The DNA here is from genome assembly GCF_029215605.1 of Mirounga angustirostris. Lineage (NCBI taxonomy): Eukaryota > Metazoa > Chordata > Mammalia > Carnivora > Phocidae > Mirounga > Mirounga angustirostris. The sequence goes on along the minus strand of NW_026991709.1, from coordinate 189,617,162 downwards.
GTAATATAAATCTCTGTTCCATAATAAATCTATAAATATTAACTTAAAAACAAAACAAAAAAACCTGTTTGGCTTGCATACTACTTTTAATAAAATTAACCAGAACTTAGTTTTCACTTCACAAAAAGATGATCCCTTTTCAACATTGGAAGTAAATTAATTTCCATAGTTTACATAAAATTTTCAAGTAGCAGTAGGATTTTTGGGCCAAGAAAAAAAAATTTAACTAATGCTTACCATATATGGCTTCAGTGGGGCGAGGATAAGAAATGAGCAATTTATTGATTCATTATTAGCGAAGCACAAGGCAAGGCATGAGATATAGCAGAAATGGAAAGAATTATGACCTCTGAGAAAGGTGTTAGTCAAGAGTTTCAAAACTAGCTAATCATGTGGATAATGTATAAAAAATTACAGTAAATGAAAGTAATTTGTATCCAGAAAAACTCTCGGTAGAATTAAATGCCTGAGGGGTGCCTGCAGTGAGCTGATGGATAGCATGTAATAAAGTCAGGAGCAAATGGAATGCATTCTGTGCTCTGACAATGCCTTGGGAACTCTGAACTGCAGCCCTCATCAGCCCTCAGAGAGGTCCTAGGAGGATATGGTGGTTGATGAAGAAATTAGCAACTCCAAAAAGGCAGAAAGACTGGCACAGTAAATTAAAGTAGAAATGATGGTTTTGGGGAGCAGTCATTTCTGTATTCTTCCACTACAGGTTATAAACAGCTCGAGAAAAGGCACAGCACCTACCACTATTGATGAGTAGTGATCCTAGGTACTGCACAGGTAGCTTCCTACCTGCCAGAATGCTCTTCCCAGCCCTCCACAGGGCTTGCCTGCTCTTTTCCTTTGGGTCTCTATTCAAATTTTTCTTCCTTACAGATGCTTATCCTGACCACTTCTCCTAAAACAGACCTTCGTGTGCCTTCTTACTACTCCATATTTACCCCATAAACATCTACTTTTTAATTTAATTTGATTTTTTTAAACATGGTTTTCTTTCCTGCCTCCCCACTGGAATGTAAACTTCAGGAGGACAGGGATTTTATCTGCCCTGATCACTGAAAATATTCTCAGCACCTAGAACCACTCTTGGCACATAGTGGGCACAAATACATATTAAGTGAGTGAATGAGCAAAAACACTAAAAAATATATTTTCTGGGTACACAATCACAAATGAATGAATGAATGAATAAAATCTATTTTCAAAGGAAGGCATTTATAATATTTTCTATACCTTCTGGCCTATACTGTGTAGTCTGATTGTGTCCCACACCCTAAGTCATTTCCCTAAGAAACAAATACTCATCAATTCTCCCAGAAGATATATCAACAGTTACTTACAAAAGCTGAGAACACACCATTGGCAGCAGCATATTACTAATGCGGAAATATTACTGCTATTTCATTATGGATAATGGACTCAAAAGGACTAGCATCTGCTATTCTAAGCATGCCAACTTAAATGTGGAGGCTGAGTAAAACAGTTCAAGCGAAGGAAGTGACAATGACATCTTTGTGACTAAGAAAACAGATATAACCATCTCCAGCCAGACTTCTTTAACTGTGACCTCTGACAGAAGCTCACTGACAAACTGCTTACTTCCTAGGAACCTCATGATGTCCTCTAAAAGCTGAATATGAAAAGGCATGTTCAATAATTAATCACTGAATATTAAATATTCTTTAATATTTGAATCATTTATTCATATTAAATGAATAAATCACACTCCCCCAGAATAATATCCTTGAGTTAGATTACTTTCATGATCTATGTTTGCTTACAACATACGCCTTAACAGTAAATTGGGTTTGGACACAATCATCCTAGACACATTGGCAAAATACAGAAATTTCACTATAGAACACTTATGAAAGACACTGAGGAAGACACAAAGAAACAGAAAAACATTCCATGCTCATGGATTAAAGAACAAATATTGTTAAAATGTCTATGCTACCCAAAGCAATCTACACATTCAATGCAATCCCTATCAAAATACCATCAACTTTTTTCACAGAGCTGGAACAAATAATCCTAACATTTGTATGGAACTAGAAAAGACCCCAAATAGCCAGAGGAATGTTGAAAAAGAAAACCAAAGCTGGTGGCATCACAATCCAGACTTCAAGCTCTATTCCAAAGCTGTAATCATCAAGACAGTATGGTACTGGTACAAAAACAGACACATAGATCAATGGAACAGAATAGAGAGCCCAGAAATGGACCCTCAACTCTATGGTCAAGTAACCTTCAACAAAGCAGGAAAGAATATCCAATGGAAAAAAGACAGTCTCTTGAACAAATGATGTTGGGAAAATTGGACAGCCACAGGCAGAAGAATGAAACTGGACCATTTTCTTACACCATACACAAATATAAACTCAAAATGGGTGAAAGCCCTAAATGTGAGATAGGAATCCATCAAAATCCTAGAAGAGAACACAGGCAGCAACTTCTCTGACCTTGGCCACAGCAACTTCTTGCTAGACATGTTTCCAAAGCAAGGGAAACAAAAGCAAAAATGAACTATTGGGACTTCATCAAGATAAAAAGCTCTTGCACAGCAAAGGAAATAGTCGACAAAACCAAAAGGCAACCTATGGAATGGGAGAAGATATTTGCAAATGTCTTAAGAGATATCAAAAATCCAAAATCTATAAAAAACATATCAAACTCAACACCCAAAAAACAAAATATCCAGTCAAGAAATAGGCAGAAGACATGAATAGACATTTCTCCAAAGAAGACATACAGATGGCCAACAGATACACGAAAAAATGCTCCACATCACTCGGCATCAGGGAAATAAAAATCAAAACCACAATGAGATACCACCTCACACCAGTCAGAATGGCTAAAATTAACAAGTCAGGAAACGACAGATGTTGGTGAGGATGCGGAGAAAGGTGAACCCTCTTATACTGTTGGTGGGAATGCAAGCTGGTGTAGCCACTCTGGAAAACAGTATGGAGGTTCCCCAAAAAGTTAAAAATAGAGCCAGCAATTGAAGTACTAGGTATTTATCCAAAGGATACAAACACAGTGATTCGAAGGGGCACCTGTACCCCAATGTTTATAGCAGCAATGTCCACAATAGCCAAATTATGGAAATGGCCCAAATGTCCGTTGATAGATGAATGGATAAAGAAGATGTGGTACACACACACACACATGCACACACACAATGGAATATTACTCAACCATCAAAAAGAATGAAATCTTGCTATTTGCAATGAGGTGGATGGAACTAGAGGGTATTATGCTAAGTGAAATAAGTCAGTCAGAGAAAGACAAATACCATATGATTTCACTCATATGTGGACTTTAAGAAACAAAACATGAACACAGGGGGAGGGAAGGAAAAATAAAATAAGATGAAAATAGAGAGGGAGGCAAACCATAAGAGACTCTTAATCATAGGAAACAAACTGAGGGTTGCTGGAGGGGAGGTGGGGGGGATGGGGTAACTGGGTGAGCACTTGATGTTAATGAGCACTGGGTGTTACATGCAACTGATGAATCACTAAAGTCTGTCTCTGAAACTAATAATACACTATATGTTAATTAAATTGAATTTAAATAAAAATTTTTTTAAAATATAGAAATTTCAATTAGGTTCAAAATTCAGCTTGGTTGACTTAGGAACATCACTGCTGCTAAATACGTAAAAGGAAACTTAAGTGATCAGGTTTTAAGGGAAGCCATATAATGCTTGCTTGCAATCCTATGAAATGGGTTAGCATTGCTATCCCTATTTCACCAATAAGGAACCTGAGGCACAGAGAGGTTAAAGGACATGCCCGGGGTCTCACGCCCAGCAATTAGCAAAGCTGGGATTCAAACCCAGGCAGTGTGGTTCTAGATGTGTGCTGTTAATTACTGATCTATCCAGTGCTATTCCAAGGTGGTTGCCTGAAAGCATACTGCTACCAGCCCATGATCAGTCAAGTACCAAAACTGAGAGTAAGTATTCAGACACTTATATAGCAATCTGACATTGTTATGACATCCAAGTATGTGATCACTGGACTCATCTGGTTGGACATGGTATAGACCAGGCTTGGAGTTGTCAAAGGCACATGAATAACACGTAGCCCTAACTATGCACTGGTACTATGTATACTTAGTCAAACAATATATTGGTCTTAGACAAACAGGAAATTAAACAACAACAACAACAAAACACCTGGTACTTTAAATAGTTTGAGAAGCCCTGATCTATGCTGGCCTCATTTGAATTCTCAGATTATCCCATCTCAGATGGGAAAGGATACTGGGTATCATTTTTTGCCTGCCTCTGTCAGACAACAAATATAGAAAGATTTCTGGGATTCATTCAAGTTTGCATTTATAAATTTAGTATGTATTTTAACGAAGATGTTATATAAAAGCATTTCAATATGAAATACATGAATAATTTGTGGCCCTTACTGCATGAAAGTATAATGCTTAGTAAATTAAGGTATAAAAGAAAATACCAACATAAATATCCATCTGGAACTTTAAGCTTTCAGTCCTACTGAAAGCCTTTATAAAATGCTAAATACAATGAAAAATATTTATTAATTTATTTTTAAAAAATATTTTTATTTTTATTTTTTTTTAAGATTTTATTTATTTAGAGGGAGTGCACAAGCAGGGGGAATGGCAGGCAGAGGGAGAAGCAGGCTCCCCGCTGAGCAAGGAGCCTGATGTGGGACTCGATCCCAGGTCCCTGGGATCATGACCTGAGCCGAAGGCAGACTGCTTAATTGACCGAGCCACCTAGGCGTCCCAACAATGAAAAATATTTAATTTACACTTTTATTATGTGAGACATCCACCCCCTTACCCTGCAAAATCAGTCTTCCAGAATCTAACTCATCTTATTGGATTTTAAATAATTTGGAAAGGGATTTAAATTAGATCAGAAGTCATAAGGTAGGAAACTTGGGGCAGTAATTTTCCATTTGATTGAGGAAAAGAAAAATATGTCTAAAATAATACCACAAGGGCGCCTGGGTGGCCCAGTTGGTTAAGCGACTGCCTTCGGCTCAGGTCATGATCCTGGAGTCCCGGGATCGAGTCCCGCATCGGGCTCCCTGCTCGGCAGGGAGTCTGCTTCTCCCTCTGACCCTCCTCCCTCTCATGCTCTCTGTATCTCATTCTCTCTGTCTCAAATAAATAAATAAAATCTTAAAAAAAAATAAAATAAAATAAAATAATACCACAATATTGAATATATCTACCACCATGGATGAAAAAATGATATATTGATATATAATGATTATCAACATCAATGACGCATATCCCTTAAAACACCTTTTTCCTTTTAATGGAACTCTCCCTAAAATGCGGCACAAACTTCTTTGCAAAAGCACACTCTAGACATGAACCAGACAACTTTTGCTAAGGCCTGTAATCTCTGAAACAGAGACCCAGTACAGTGTGACTAACTGAGATTCAGTAAACTGTTTGCTCCCGATTCGGGCCTTAAAATGCTTCTGGACTCCCGGGATCTCCTGTCCAGGTAGCTTCCCAGGTGAATTTCTCAGGAGACAGGTGCACTTGCCTCCACCATCCTTTCCTACCTTTTCATTTTTACAATCTGTTTTCCTAGGTAGCTGTAGAGAGGGAAGAACTACAGTGGAGAAACAACGCACACACAGACACACACAATCCCTGAGCTCAGTTTACACACAATTCCAAGTCAATGGAATTTGCCTTTTCTCAAAGCATGCAGTGCTCTCCTGGCTCACAGGCTTTTTTCTGTCTGCTTCTGAGATTCCTTACAGATGGGCTGTGGCTGGAAGCATGATGGCTGGAGAAGTGGGGTATTACCTGATCTTCTATCATTCTGATAAGAATTCTATGAGGCAGAGAAAAGGCATATGCCATTATCTTCATTTTTTTTTTTTTTTTAAATGGAGAAACTGCAGCACAAGAAGAAAAGTTAAGTAACTTGCCCAAGGCACCAAGCAAATTAGTGCCAGAGAATTCAGGTCTTTAAAACCCCTGCTCATCATGGAACACTTCATCTAAAACTAATGATGTAATGTATGGGGATTAACATAAGAATAAAAAAAAAACCCCCAAAACCCTGCTCTTCTCATCAGATAATAATACTGCCTTTCCTCTCCTCCAATCTTTCTCACACATATTTTATTCAAGTGCGATATATATCTAAATTGTACTTTATGTATACGCACTACCAGACACCTCAACCAAATCATCAAATTATAATTTCCTATTATGTTTTCTTTGAAATGTCAGCTTTTGAAATGATACCCATAAATCTTTCAAACAGAAATTAGTAGGAAGAGGAGAAAAAGGAAGATTGGAAGCAAAAAATAACAGTTTCAATGACTTTGCTTGGATAAAGAACCAAAAGATTAAAAAAAAAAAAATCTCGGGGTGGGGGAAGAAGGTTCTTTTCGATGGAGTATTTTGCCTCTTTGCCTCTTTATGCAGTAGGTGGAGCTATGGTACTATTCGTTAGGGTTACAGGAAGGCTATCCATGAAAAAGAATCCAATTCCTTCCTAGGATAGCCATTTTCTTTTGCATTTTCAAATAGTACTTTTCTGTTTTTGAAACTTTTTTCCTCCATGCCCTGAGAACCTTCAGGCTGCACTACCTATATCCCTTTCTTTTCTGGAATGACAGAGGGTTCCCACCTTCACTGTACATCCTTATGATGCCATTTTCAGGAGGATATGAGGAGATACAGTTGCACAAAGCATCCTGCCTTCCTCTGCTCCATCACTCAAAAGGTTACCTCTATAATCTCCCAAAACTATTTTTTAGCTCAGAAACAGGATTCTACTGCAACTGCAACTGAAAATTTGCCAGAACCACCACTGGCATATGTCTTTTAAATGTTCACTTATAATGCGACAGATAAGGATGTAAAGAACCCCTCATAAAAATACGCTACTTGTAGAAATTAAAAAGAGAACAAAACAAATTTTATTCAAAAATAAGGAATTAAAGTCCAAAACTAAGCTAAATAATATATTTTAAGTAGGATAAAAATTCATTAGAAAGTATATAGGGGGTGCCTGGGTGGCTCAGTCGGTTAAGCGTCTGCCTTCGGCTCAGGTCATGATCCCAGGGTCCTGAGGTTGAGTCCCGCATCGGGCTCCCTGCTCTGCGGGGAGTCTGCTTCTCCCTCTACCTCCCCTCCCACTTGTTCTCTCAATCTCTCTCCCTCAAATAAATAAAATCTTAAAAAAGAAAGGAAGTATATAGGAATCAAAAAAGTCTACCTTTATGGGGCACTGGGTCTAATATTACAGTAATGGTTAATTTTATGTATCAACCTGACTGGGCCACGGGATGCCAAGATATCTGGTTAAACATTATTCTGGATGTGTCTGTGAGGGTGTGTCTGGACGAGACGAACATTTAAATTGGTAGATAGAATAAAGCAGATTGCTTTCCCCAATGTGGGTCGTCTCATGCAATTTGTTGGAGGCCTATGTTGAAGAAAAGGCAGAGGGAAGAATTCATTCTCTCTGTGTGACTGACTTTGAGCTGGACACTCCTTTTCTTCTGCCTTTGGACTTGGACTTGAACTCAGACCAGAACTGGAGCTTACTCCATGTCCTGGTTCTCAGGTCTTTGGACTCAGACTGGAACTATACCATGGGCTCTCCTGGATCTCCAGCTTGACAACTGGATATCATGGAACTTCTCAGCCTCCATAACTGTATGAACCAATTCCTTATAATAAATCTTTTCATATACATAACATATATATAATGTGTAATATATTAAATATAAATATAAATATACACATTTTGATTCTCTGGAGAACCTAGACGAATACAATTATAACTTTCATGTTAAGTTGCTTTGGTTTTGGTATAGATGAGGCAAAAAAAATGTTGACATAAAATATTAATTTCTTTCTAGGTAACGCCACCATACTTGTTTTTTTTTTTTTTTTTTTTGTAAACAGGCATTAGTTTCTAAACTTATTTATATAAACAAAACTCCCTTATAAAAACTGTGCTTTGTCTTTTTACACTTGAGTCTGTAAATAAATGCTAACAGTGCTGACGAAAGAAAATGAGGGAGTCTCCTTTATGTCTTCCTGCTATCTGAAAAAGTCCATTCTAGACTTCCCACGATGACCCACAAGGCTACCTTTATCCTCTCCCTACTAGAAAAATGTTCACAACTTTTACCGAAAAAATGGCTGTGCATCCTATTTGTGACTTTGAAGATACAGAAAGACTATGAATAAGTATAAGGGAACTTCAAATCTACAAAATTCACTATATTTGTTTACCTTAATAAGACCTCTTAAATCGTTTTTTCAGGCTAGAGTAAATAATTAAACAAAGTTATACTGACTGCCTAGCACGTTGTAGGTCAGGGGCAAGAGGCGTGGTCTGTGGACCCTTCAGGACTACGCACAAAGAAGACAAAGAGCCAGAATGCAAGTCAGCTTTCTCACCAAGCACGCACTTTTACCCTAACAAGAGTTTTTCAAAGAAGGAAGAAGAGTGTTGATTTACATCATGGCATCAGTTCCTCATCTCACTGTGGATGGTCACTTTGCGTAGCATTGTTCTAGGCAATTCTATGTACTTGCATATGTGTTATTTTGTTACTTAAAATAGCTAAGATTTCTTGAATTCTTATCATGTGCCCAACACTTGCACTCACAGTTAATCCTCACAATAACCTCGTAGAATAAGTACTATTATTATTCCCGTCCTACGGATGCAAAAATTGATGCCTCAAGTTTCCAGATAGTAAGTAAGACATAAACAAGGCGGTCTGGGCTCTAGAGCACACTCCTACCACCTCACTGGACTGTCTCTCCTCAAATGTGAACCCTAATGCAGTTATGCAGACACTAACTGACCCACCTTAGAGCCAAGACACGATGCTCCTACACTGTGTGGTGCCCCAAGAGCGGCTGGACCCAATTCATCTCTCCATGTTCTCCCGGGCAGCCTCTGATGATGCCCGTGAGCTTGCAGGCATTATGGGGAAAAGCGGGAGGCTCATTAACATGGTCTCTATGTTCGTGAAGCTCATATCCTCGCGGAGGAAATACTTCCAATAAGTGAACCAAATATCAGGGGGAAGGGCTTCCCTGCCCCGGGCTCAGAAGAGTGAACGTGAGGACCAACGAGTTCTTTTAAGGAAACGCTCCAAACTCTAAGTCTTTTTAATTTTTTTTTTAAGATTTTATTTATTTATTTGACAGAGAGACAGCAAGAGAGGGAACACAAGCAGGGGGAGTGGGAGAGGGAGAAGCAGGCTTCCCGCCGAGCAGGGAGCCTGATGCGGGGCTCGATCCCAGGACCCTGGGATCATGACCTGAGCTGAAGGCAGCCGCTTAACCAACTGAGCCACAAAGGCGCCCCATCCAAACTCTAAGTCTTGAAGGTGGACGGACAGGTCTAACCTCACAGAATTGTAAATGCCCGTGTGATTTATTTGATATTTTGCCCACCCACGAGATACCGGAAGAGGGACAAATAGGTAACTTTCTGAATAAAAATGTCTAGGTGGACTCCCTGTGGGGTGTTGGCTTCAGCCTTGGGGAAAAGGCTTGGGAGACCCGGCAAGAAATTAGACAAGTACAATCCCACAGAAAGCAAGGTCAGGGTGGTATATAAATTCAGCTCTCCAAATATGTGATTGAGAGAATCCAGGTACCAACCACACCCAGTCTTTCATGGAATCAACCTCGATATTGTTTGAATAAAGGAACCAATGACACAAACTCAAATCTGAAGGTCATTAGAATCAGTCTGAAAACTTTGGCAGCTGTGTCTTTGCATGGGCAAGGCCTTCAAGGTCAGAGCAGGGTACGGGGTGGTGGAGACTGCAGTAACAGCAGTGAAACAGGCTCATAAAATTAGGAAGACTCTTCCCAATACATGTTTACCGGAATAGTAGAAGGTTAGGAGCAAAGAAAGTCTGGCAGGCCTGGTTTAAATGCCCACTCTGTCCCTTGCAAACAGTGTGACTGTAAACAATGTACCTATCCTCTGTCAACTTAGGTTTATTCATTTGCAAAATGGGAAGATTAATATCAATTTTGAGAAGTAAATGATAAGATACGTGTAAGATGCTTAGCATAGAAATCTGGCATAAGACTCAAGGATAAAAATAACAACTGACATTTACTAGGTCCTTATTGTTTGCCAGGCACCCTTCTAAGCTCCCACACCTATGAACATATTTAGACCCTGCAATAAGTCTATGAAGCAGCATGGTGGACTGCATTATTATGGACAAATATCCCCTACTCCCTTCCCTGTGGGAGAATACATCCCCCTACCTCAACGACTCTAAGGTCAGTTAGGGGATAGCCTCTGCCAATGGAACTGGGCAAATGTGACCCACCCTGCAGGAGTCTAAGAGGCACCCAGAGGCTCCATCATAATACTGACCCTGATGATGGCATGTCAACCCGCATCCTGGGATGAAAAAACCGGCAGAGTAGAGCTGCAGGATACTCGTAGCCTCCATGTGCCCTGAGCAAGAGATCAGTGTCTCTTGTCACAGCCACACAGAGTTGGGGATCATTTAGTACTTTTAATATCCTCATTTGCAGCAGAGAAAATTGAGGCACAAAGTGGTTAATTCATACAAAATCACACAGCGGGTGGTCAGTCCAGTTCTAAGCCACTGCTCACTGCCTCTGAGCTTGTTACACCATCACCATCACTGATGAGGACTTGGACACCAGGGGAGGTTTATTAGCAGCCAGGCCTAGGAGAGAGACTTAATGATGGCCAGAGGCAGAGAAGAAAGCAGAACAGGAGTATGTCTGATGGAGAGAAGCAAGATCTGTATGTATGGCAAGGCGGATGCGAGTGTGAAGACAGATTATGGCAGAGGTGAACAAGGTCAGTAGAATCTAGGCTTTATGTGGTGGTATATTAGAATCCACTGTAGTTTCGGGGACCAGAGAAAATGCTGTAAGACTAATAGGCAGCTGAATAGTCTTAAAAAACATGAACGAGAGATTGAGTAAGGAGGCTACACTCCAGGCTTGAGATGGGGACCTAGGTTAGGGTGGGAGCATCAGCAGTATCAACAGAGGGGACAAGACAGGAGATGATTAGTGACTATTTGGATTGTACGAGTCCCATATCCACTCACACTTCTTAGAAAGAGGGAGGGAAAGACAAACAGATTGTAAAGTACCAAGCCTGGGGGAACTGCAATAATGCATATTTATATGGACCCTTGGCCCTCTGATTTTTCTCACTGGATTGTTCCCAGGAAAGGACTGCACTGTGGCCAGTCACCAGAGCTAACTCAGAAAAGGTTTTCACTGGTCTTATCAAGGCTCTAGGTTTTGATGGTACTTGTTATTTGAAACACCAGAATATCCAGTTTCAACTCTGTAATTTTTTTTTTTTTTTTTTTTTTTTTAAAGATTTTATTTATTTATTTGAGACAGAGAGAATGAGAGACAGAGAGCATGAGAGGGAGGAGGGTCAGAGGGAGAAGCAGACTCCCTGCCGAGCAGGGAGCCCGATGCGGGACTCGATCCTGGGACTCCAGGATCATGACCTGAGCCGAAGGCAGTCGCTTAACCAACTGAGCCACCCAGGCGCCCTCAACTCTGTAATTTAACAGAGAACTACCACAGCTGAATTTTCCTTCTTTGCCCTTTTGTACCATATGCTACTTATTGCTTCACTGTTCTCCATTTGCATGAGTTCCCTGTGATGACCAGGATGGGGTGTAGATAAAGCTTAAGGTAGAGGTACAGGGTGAAGAAGAAATGTTTCAGCTTCAAAATGCCAGTCAAGATTTTTAGCAGTCTAATTAGGCTGGGGTCAGAGAAAGAGATGCTTGTGTTAATTTTTTCAGGAGAAGAAACAATGACCTGATGATAAGATCTGGAAATAAACCATTACCAAGGTGGACAGGGAGGGGCTGTGGTGCCTGCTAGGAGATTTGGGAACGCTGATGGAGGAAACTGGAAACATATTCAGGATCAGGGCCTGTCAGTTTATGAGACAGCAGGACTCAGGAAGAGTCCAGGAGGGATGTGAGAGATGGTGGGGGGAGTCAGACTGACAGAAATAGAGACAGAACGGGAGGCAAACTGGAGGGTGGGCAGAATGTGAAGAACCATATTAGGGGTTCTGTTTCCAGAGAGCAGAGCAGAGTACTATGTCCCTCCAAAAACGAAGGTCCATTTGGGGAGCTCCTGGAACAGAGTTCAAGGGGCACCAGCTGGGATGGGGCTTAGGTGAATAATTTATGGAGAAATACCACCACTTTGAAATAGAACTTAGGGCACTGACTAGAAACTTAGCCATAAAAGGATATCACCCATGGAGACAGGTAAACTGGGTGATGTGAACGTGATGGGGAACAGAGAAATCTGGATTTAAATTAGAGGATGAAAAGGAAGAATTCCCCTATTAATCCCAAGAGGCTTAAAAAATTAAATGTTACTAAAACTAGGGTGCATATTGGAATCAAAGAAATAAGAGTGAGAAAGAGTCAATTCAAAGGGCTGAAGCCTGCTGAATGGAAACAGAAGGAAAGAGAGGACCCAGAAAGTCTAAATCAGTGTTAAAATAATTAACACAGCCCAGTAAGTTATAATTTACATACTTCATCTCGACACTTATTGCATGAAGACTCTGATATCACAGTGAAGGCAGGGCCCTGTACACGGCCTCTATAGGACAATGTGGATCGACAAGAAAAGAAAGGGGGTAGTAACCCTGACGACTGGCGGTTTGGCCTTTGAAGAAGACAGTCTTCCTCTAATCTCTCAAAAGCAGAGAACCAGCCAGGCAGCACTTCCGATGAGGGGTGGCCTCTGGGAGGAAAGGGAAGCTCCTGATGTTACTCTCTGGTCTCCTAGGAGTCAGGGGCTCCCCTGGCCCTCTGCCGAGTAGTGTGGCTTGAGGAGAAGGACACAAAGGTGACTTGTGGTAAAGACAGGATTCCAAAACTGAGAACATTCTAAACAGAAAAGGTTAACTACTAAACAAGGCTAGGACTTCTGGCATTTTCAAATACTTGTAGTGTACTGAAATGCCACGTGCTCGGCCACCGTCTTAACCATTGCCTAGGAGACAGAACAATGCCATTAAAAGCATATGGACCATCAGAGCTTGACATAACTGATTGGGATCCCACTTTTTAACCTGCTGGAGAAGCCTTGGGAAAGATACTCTTAGAATCTCGGTTTCCTCATCTACAAAAGGGAACTCAAATACCTCTTACTCCAGAGTGGTTGACAAGATGCTGACAGGAACATCTGTCACACACATGTGCTGAATAAACATGAACTACCTAACGGCTACCTGGTCCCAACTCAGGGGGTCACATCTCCAATTTCTGAACAAAGGGGAGAAATGGGAAAAATGAATGTTTCTTAACAATGGACTTTATATCCAGCATAACTAAAATGGTGTTATGTGAGAAGAGCTGGTAGAAGTATTTTTAAATGGGAAGTCATTCACTCACTCATTCATTACATTTTATTGAGTGACTATGATGTGCTAGGCACTACATAATACTAATTAAAGTCTCACTCAAAATTCAAATTCTAAAAAAAATCTACCTAGTAATTTATGCTTTAAGAACTATCACTGATAATGCTACAATTTTGATTATAAGAAATAATGAAGTGCATCCTGGACACCTTGAGGGGGAAAAAAACCAACAACAATGCAAGTTACTGACAAATTAACATAGAGAGCACTTCTGAATTTTACATTCTATTATTCCTACTCTTAGCCACAAATCTGATCAACTTGGTGTGGTCTCCAGGTGTAGTGAGGGATGGCAAATCAATGTTCTTGGGCTTATCAACTGGGATTGGTTTTATTTTTCTTCATCTTTCTCCCTTACTCAAGGGGCTGATACTGAAAGTTTATATGAAAAGGAGAGTACTTGTGACCTTCTTTTAACAAGAACTAACATTTGTACAGCTTGAAAAGCACTTTCTTTTTATCATCAAACTTAATCTTCACATTAAGTAGGCACTTTCTCCTCTTACATATAAAAAAACTGGGGCTCCTAAAAAAATGAAATCACTTGCCCAAGGTCTTGGTTTAATAACAAAGTTGTAAGACATCCAGGATTTCTGATGGAAAAATCCTATGTTCTTTTCCTGTGGTTATATGATGAATCAAAAGATGTATTCTGTAGTATTTTAAGAGCTACCAGAATTTGGAGGGGGTGGGAAATGTACTGATTAGCCATACTAAAAATGCAGCACAGAAGGGAGGGGAAAAAATGGAAAGGTTTTAAGAATTATGAAATGCTGTATATAAGATTCTCAGTCATCTGAAACAAGATACTGATTTTATGCATTCTAACAACCTAGTTTCTTATTTCTCCTTTTTTTTTCCCCCCAAGACAACAGATAGAACAGGTGTATGCAGGGCAAGCAGGTGTCATAGTTCTAACAGAAGTTCTGAATAGGAGAGAAAGAAATGAAGATTTGCTACACAGATCTTTTAGCCAGAAACTTGTTGGTGTTTACATGAAACTTACAGGTGTTATGTAACCTCATCTATTCAAGAGATTCAGACACAGAGTTAATATTTGGAGAGCTGGACCCATTTCACAATAGGCAAGCTACAGGCTACTTTCATAGTTGGGACTATATTTATAGTACTACTCTATACCTTTTTAAACCAACAGTCACATATATGCCAAAGCAACCCATACATATCCCCATAAAAGATCCAAGTTAAGAATATCAGAGACACAGTGTTGGCGATGGCAGTATGTCTAGACACGGATGAAATCTCATGTTAGTGGGGCAAGCCTGAAAACATCTGTTTCTATTTTCCAGACATGATATGAAAATGGAGCAGTCAATGTATCTAAGTGACAGACTATGCCTGATGATGGTAAAAATGGGTAAATCCTAATTTCGCCTCTGTAGAGCATTCCAGGAGAGGTGTGAAACTAACATGCAGGAAGAAAGCAGAGGAGCCTGTAATTAAAAGAACAATAGGATGAAGATTTTCTAACTTCCCTTGCATTGCCCCCAATTACTAAGGGCTTTCAAAATTGGTTTTTGCTTAAACTAAATACAAGGGAAGTTCTCTTAATAGACCCACGGGATTAACTGACACTCTTTGTGAAAATACTGTTGGAAAAGGCCGACTCACATGTGTAATCCTTTGACCCCTTGTCAGCTGTCTAAGAATGGGCCTTGGGCCTGGAACACTTCCTTATCAAGAAATAAAGGAAGTTCTCAGTCTGTGCTGGACTTGTCACCTTGTACGGGAATACCTTTCCCTGTTTCAGACTCAGTGTGTGCTCGTCTTTGTTTTGCTTGACCATCAGTGTCATATGGCACCTGGCCAGCTCCCCTAACTCTATCTGTCCCCTTCAGCAGAACGATGGGGTCCTTATACTGCAGCACAAGAGGGGTGTGTACAGGCCAACTGCCCCCTATCGCCTCAAGCACAGCTACCCAGACAAGCCCAGCCAACATCAGCCAACTCCAACCCACCCCTTAGATGCATGAGAAATCATACATAATAATACTTCTAAGCCACTGAATCTTGGAGTGGTTTGTTATGCAAAAAAAGTTAACTGATGTGAAGTCCTCTTATACATCTCTGTGTTTTGTGGTCAATACCACTCTATTGAGAGACTATAACATGCTCAAAGTATATCATATATGAATTTTGCTCTCACAGAATCCTCAAATTTTGCTCTTATGTAATTTTTATATAAACTTCATGTTTGTATTCAGTCATTTTATATCATTTTACCCAGTTTAGATAAACTCAACTGATATGAAATACTGATATCATCATGTTTAATATGCCACCACTCTATTTTCTAGGCAGGTGATAAGTACTGCAGAACTATCATTAGCTCTTATTTTCATCAAAGTTTCAATATATTAATGTAACTGCACGTTTTCATCATCTGATTCTTCATCTTCCTGTGGTCAATAACAACTATATTATTTGTGAACTCATCAAATTTAAGTGATTATTCTCATTTCTATATTTGATGAAGCCTAAAAGACAATATGAACTAGTAAACTGTTATTTGCAAAATATCCTAGACACACTGAAATAGGTAAAAAAAAAAAATGTGAGTTTCAGTGAAAAGAACCTTTTGTTTCCTTAAGAAAGCTGAAACTATTTCCTTCTACATGTAATGAATGCAATAAGGATGTACCTTTTGATAATTTGAGGATGTAGAGGAAGGGAAATGATATATAGGATACAGTGTTACTCATCAATGGAAAGTATTTAATATATTTGTAGTATATATACACACATAAGCATGGATGAATGGAAGGATGGAAGGGGAGAGAAGGAGGTCAGGATGTAGAAAGAGGCTAAAGACTGTTATTCTCACCCCAACAACCAAAACAAGCCCGATAAACTATGAAGTCATAGTTTTTAGAAACCCATCAGAGAGCTAGGGATGCAAAGAGACCTACCTGAACTAAATTCCAGAAGTGCATGAGCCCTTCATAGGAAAGGAGAAGCCAATGGCCAGTGGCTGTTCTTATTTGGAGCATGTCAGAAGGAAGACAAAGAATCGGCTATAGATGGAGATGAGCAATCAGCCTAGCTTGTCATAGCTGCATGTAGGCTGAGTGATGGATCAGAATGCTGATAGGTCCCCCTGCAAAGCAAGTCTCTGCCTGTCTGACAACCTTTTCCCATGGGTCTCCACCAAGGGCTGGGGGTAGTTTACTGAATCTACAAGGTGGAACTAGAAAGTGAAGGGAAATTCATCTAAGGTGCTCTGGGATTTCAGCTTCTGGAGGCTAGGGGTGACCAGGACAGCTGAGAGAGAACTCTGCAAGGGATTCTTGGCCTTCACAGAGTGTAAGGCAGCCTTCCTCAGTAGTCTTGGGTCAGGCAGCAGGGGAAAAACAGATCTCCCAAGGCACAGAAAGCCAGGGGCAGGACTGAAAACAAAGAGAACTCCCTAGGGGCCCAAAGACTTGGCATCTAGACTATAAAGGAGAGACAGATCTCTTACAGTTTGGAAAGCCATGTGTCTATGAATCTGCTAAATCTTGCCAGTGGTCAGAGCTCAAGCCCTGTTGAAGGGAAGGATCTGAGCTTGCCCTCAAAGGATTCGTAACAAACTGACTCACAGGGAAGCTTCAAGCTTCAGAGCCCTGCCCCAGCCCAACCATGAACTGACTCTGTCCCGGCTTCCTCCACTAGTCTAAAAGAAGCGGTATGTTCTTTGTGGAGGTGAATGTTATTTACTTAAGGCTTTACTGTTCTTTACATGCAATGTGTGGTATGTAATCAAAAAATTAAAGACATAAGAAAGTCAGTCATGGTTCAAAAAAAGCAGAAGCAGGGATGACTCAGATGGATGATTATTTGTTATATAATTGATGAATATTCTATTGCTGGCAGCATTTCCTTCACAGGGATACATTAATAAACACGTAAATAATTTTAGCACTCAAGGAGAGGGGCAGAAAATTTTTTTTAATTTTCTTGTTCTAAAAACATAAAAAATTCTTAGTATTTACTCCATTCCAGATCCTGACTTAGATACTGAAGCTGCAAAACAAAGTATAGCTAGCTCATCTTTTCATGGAACTTTAGTCTCCTGGGAAAGACAGACTGATAAGTAAATATAAACCAATCTAATAAGTGCTATAATAGAAGCATAAAAAGAATGTTACAGAAAGCATGGAAGATGAAGTTAGATGAGTCAGGGAAAGCTTCAAAGAGAAAGACATCTGAACTCAAGTTCTTTGGAATGAGTGGGATGTGTTCACAGATGGAGAAAAGAGACGGGATAAGGGAGGACATGAAAGAAAGGAAGTATGGTATAGTTTCAGGATCCTACCAGAAGTCCAGTGGTTTTAAACAGCACAGGGCTGAGGGAATATGTTGGGAGAAAGGGAGGGAGGCAGGAAGGAGATGTGATTGGGTAAGACAGCTGGAGCCAGAATGAGAAAGCCTTTAATACCACATCAAAGACTACAGAAAGCTTTTAAGCAGGGAAATAATGAAATCAGATTTACAATTGTGACAAATATTTCTAGGACCTAGAAATAACACTACATTATTATTGTTTATAAATTAGCCTCTACCTGACTATGAGCACTTGAAGGGTGAGAAAAGATGACAGGAATTGATCAAAGACAAAGGAAGTAAGATTTGAGAGATGACATTAAGAAAACCCTGAGCTTTATCCTGAAATTGTGGTCTTTATGACTAAAATTATTACACAATACCATTTTTACATTTAACAACCATGCAGTTTATTAATACAGCAATCTTGGCTCAACTTATTTTCACATATGGACATACGTCAAAGTTGACTGTTGTAATTCCAAAGTAGATGATGTTTTAAAAAACACAATGCATCATTTCACGAAGACTTAGATAACTCAGAAAGAGAAGTTTATCAGTTAGGGATGTGTTAGACTCTAAGTATTGCTGAAAAATAGTGGTTTAAACAAAAATGAGGCTTATTTACTCACTCAGGTCTAAGGACTGGCAGTTGGGGACAGGTTAGTGGCTCAGTAATGCCATCAGGGACCCAGCTTTTTTCTCCATTTTCCCCCGTGCCATCCTCATATACAGCTTTTGCAGTCATACTCTCAAGAAGGCTGCTGTGCTTCCACGCCTTGTATTCACATTTGGAGCAGAAAACAAGGCAAGAGCAAAGTGCCAAAGGACATAGGCTAAAGGAACAAGTTAGCTGAGTGTGTCCATTTTAAAAAGATTTCCTGGGAGTACTGCCAAGTGAATTCCACTCGCATTTCATTGGCCAGCACTAGGTCACATGACTGTCTCTAGCCATAGGGGGGTACAGGAAGGTGCGTCTGTTTAGCTGGGTTCACTGCCATCCTGACCAAAATTCTGCTAAAGGAAGGAGAGAACCAAGGATCTGGGAGGGTGATGAGCAGTGTTCGCCACAAGAAGTAACATAAAATCTTGCCCAGCTTTTCTATTAGGTTGCAACCCAACTGCTAAGAGACGCATGCTGAACACCCTGCATGCCTATGAGGGAGAGAGATACTTTTCTCATTTGTAGACAGTTCATGTACGCTATTAATGTGGGCTATTTGAAAGGATGTTCCCAGAATAGTATAATTTGAAGGATGAACTTAAAACACAGATAGCAATTTGGAAGTTTACCTAAATTCATCACATACAAAAGGCTCCTAGAAGTCACTACAAATGGTTGGCAATTTTATCTACTCTGTATATCAATACTAGTGAAAGTATGCCCACTTGTTACAAGTCCAAGTAGCAGAAGCACAAACACCTGCACATGTTCAATATTCTAGATGCTTACCAGGAATGGTGGGACAAGACAGCTGCTACTTTCCTTCCTGCCCAAATATTTTCCAAATATTAAGCTATTTTTGTTATTGCAAAGAGGTAACAAAATTCACAGAACTATGCTTTTAACAATTGGCTACTATATTTATGACAGATGGCTACATTTACAATTATTAACAGTCTTGCTACTGTTTGAATAGAAAAACCAAAAAAGCTACATAAATTACATGCTCAGTCGCCTTATTTCTAATTTAACTTTAGGGAACAGGAATTAATTTGATCTATTTTAAATATTTGCCAACAGGATGAATTCAATGACGTATGGAAGGATAATACTGAATTCACTGTCTTCTACTTCTTGCCACTAAACAATATATCAGCTTGCTTTTCTACTGAAATTGCATAAAATAGATAGGGCAGCTAATTTAAACAGTTGTTTGCACATTCAATATTTATAACCCGAAACTTGCATGACTGACTGGAAGCAGTGAGTTAGAAGGTTTAGCTCAGCTGCTGCCTGGAGTGATGGATGGCCTCGAAGAATTTCTTGTTCACTGACCAGATCAATCACATAACAGAATAAAAAAATAAGATCAGCCTTAAACTAGATTCCCAACATTTCCATCTGTATGCAAAACTGTTGCAGGAAGAAATGTATCATAAAACATAATGTGAAGCTACTTAAAAATAATAAAAACCCACCAGAGATGCTGTAGAATACAAATAAAAAAGATAGGGTGACAGAATGATATTCTATGTTTTAACTGAATATTAACCGAGACTTTATTATATCTATAACCCAAAAGTGCTGTCAATTTATAGTGATATTTTGATCGAGCTCAGACTCATAAGTAAAAGGGTTTACAAATCATTGAAAAGGCTGCAATTTGGGGAGCAGTATTTGCTCCCAAATAAAACAAAATTTTATTTAGTTGAACTAAAAGGTGGTGGTGTGGCAATTATTATATACTGCTGTTTTTAATTATTCAAATGACCATTCTAAAAAATGAGTATCTGTTAAATAATGAGTGAACAAACATCTGACATTTCAAATTACAGTAATCCATTCATTAATGGTTAACTCCAAAACACCAAAAATCTGCATTAATGGGGGAAGGCAGTAGGACTGCACGTAGGCCGAGGCTAGTGAGGCCCTCCTTGTGTGTTTGTGGGTTTGACTCGTTTGTGCGAGTCTGTTGTGAGCATGTCTTTCTAGCTCCTCATTCGGTGATGTCAGGTTAGTAGCTTGAAAGTAGCCATAGTGGGAACGTTAACATGACAGAAATTAGCAAATGTTAAACATCCGGGCTCCTCCCTACCCCCACCTCCTCCTGTAACCTGTGTGGTTGCAGAGTTCACTGGTAAACATGTACCAGAGCATGGCAGTGTGAGCTGTTCCTAGGGTCAGGGTTGGGAGTGGGCTGGGAGGCTGAGGGGACCCAGAGCTGAAGAGCATAGGTTGAGGTCTTGCTGAATAGGTGCAGGAGTGGACAGGCTCAGACCCTGGATAATCCCGAAGGTGCCCTGGGGGTCTAAGGATGTCTGTAGGTAGCAACCCGGACAAGAGCAATGGCATCTGCCACTTTCTGTGGCCCTCAGGCATTCAGCTTCTCTTCTTGAGCAAGTTTACCCCTCCTAGAAGTAGAAGTGAGAGGAGGAAGAACAAGTAGAGAATTACAAGAAATGAGGAGAAGGAAGGAGGAAAAAGAAAGTAAGAGACAACAAAAAAGAAAAAAGAAGTAGAGGGCACAGGGCAAGAATAAAAAAAAAAAAAAGGTGGACCCTAAGAGAAGAAAACGAAGAGAAAGAGGAGGAAGGATGAAGAAGGAGAGAAGAGAATGAAGAAACAAGATGGAGGGAAAGAGAGAAAAGAAGCAAGAGGAGGAGAAGGGAGGGAGTCGTAGGAAGAGCAGGGAGGTGGAGAAGGAATAGGGACTTTCAGGCTTCTGCACACGGGCAGCAGAATGTCCAGAAATACTAGATGCACGGTGGGCCCTTGGGTCCAAACTGAAGAGACAGAGGCTCTAGAGCTGAAGACAGCAACCTTTCTACCACTCAGGTGTCTTTTCCTCTTTAGAGGCTGGAGTTTACGGCTCTGCAGCTCTCAGGTAACGTGTGACAGAAATACATAAAACTGTCGTAAGCCACCTTAGCAAACCTGGCAAATACAGTATGAAACGAGCCTAACATTCTGTAGATGCTCAAGAAACCTAACCATTCTAATCAGTGCTATTATTTAGCTAAAGCAGTACTAAAAACTATTGCTTCGTCTTTGAGTGACTGCACAAAGCAGAGCCTACCCTGATTAACTAAAGTAGTTTACACGGCACCATTGACATAACCTCAGGATTCCAGGTAAGTGAAGGACATGACATAGGACAGGAGTGGCACCAAAGTAGCTCTCACTGTAACAAAAAATTCTGGCTACCACCTACCCCTAAATACCACCCACTGGAGGGGCTCAGGAATATCCGCAGAGGTCACTCACTGGTAGGTGGCTGAGAAAGAAAGAGGTTCTAAGATGACTGAAAAATGCCCAGACTCAAAGGAGAGTGCAGTGGGTCTATCAGCCCATTTGCCTGACCTGCCCACACCGTCTTCTCAGGGAATCTGCTCCAGCTTAGAGCCTCCGAAGCCGAAACTGAAGATGAAGCAGCTGGCTGAAAGCCAATGATTGGCCTGGTTATAATCCTGATTATTCTTCAGATCTTTGCACTGGAAGATACACCGACTGAACATGGTCAGACAGTGACGGGTATGGGAGTTGTGGGGGCATTGAGGGAGGTACTGGGAGCCGTATTTGCCCACGCGCATAATGACAAGCAATCAGAGAAAGCTGGTCTACAGGATGAAACAGAACAGAGTGGGCTTACAGGACAAGAGATGAGAGAGGAGCTGCCAGAGAGAGAAATCAGTGACAACTTTTGCCTCCGAAGAGACCTATATCCACTTGTACAGTGGGTTCCATAAGATCTCTCCACATTCTTCTAATACTTCTCCTTTTACTTGACATAATTTAAATAGAGTATTGTCCCTAACAACCAAATGATCCTTAAAAGTAGTTATTTTTTTTTTTTAACCTTGCTTATCCTGAACACAGAACTAAACTGATTTCTGGTGGTTTTTAGAGGACAGGGGTTGGGGAGGAATAGAAACCTGGATTACAGTAACAGAATTAACTTTCTACAGTGGAGAGTCCAAAGTAGTTGCAGAAATAACTTTGCTTTCAGAGTGTCAGAAACCATGATTATAAAATCATACTACATCTTTACCTTTTTCCAACGCAAGCACTAAAAGGCAGCAAAGATGCTAGAGTCAGGAGTTCTGGATTTGGTGTTGGCTTTCCTTTAAGAAAATTAGTGTCTTGAAAATTGTCACATCCCCTTTCTGAGTCTCAAGGTTTTTTTCTATAAAAAATAGGGGTTGGGTAAGATTTGTAGATTCCCTACAATAATAGAGAATTGAACTTCTAAAACGTTTTTAAAAGTTTATGCTAACACATCAATTTCTAAAATACAGTGAATTTGTACATTTTATTGTAAATCACTATGTTTACGGTAGAGCAATAATCACATATAGCAAAGAGAATAATTTATTTTCCAAGTTATAAATCAGTGGCACTTAAGCCTTAGAAGAAAGGGGATGGTAATACCTAGGTATAGGAAGCAGAACAGCTGTTTCTATTTACTGCTAACAGATGTAACCTACCTCCAACTATACTGAGGATTTCGTATCACTGTCATTGTTTCAGTTTATTATAATAGCTTTTTATATATGAAAGATATAAAACGTAAGATCACTAATGTGTTCTAATAAGAAAGGGCAGACTACTTGGTTTTAATTAAAGTTCTCTGGGAGTTCTGTTAGGGGCTTATAATCGGAGTTTTCATCGAAGAGCCAAGTGTGGTGCTCCTTAGCTTTAATCCAGCCTTGGGAACAGGTATTTGCATAGACTCCTACCCACAGAGCCATTTTGAGAAAACTCAAGAGAATGTATTTCTCCTTACCTAAGTTCTTCTGTCCTTCCTCATTCTTTGAAATAGTTACTATCCTGCCAGTAGAGGTGTAGCTAAGGGAAATGCAGTTTATATTGAGCAGGGCAAATAAAAAAAATTAAGGCTCGATCAGTAGTTTTCCAGGAACTAAGTGTTGAGAAGAGAGAAGCTGGATACTGTTCACCTGCTTCTTACTCTAATTCTCATTTCTTTTCCTACCTTTTCCTTATCCAGGAACCACCCTGACAGTATATCAATACATTTCAGTATATAATATGATATAACAAGCGTTACTGAAGACCCGCCATGCACACAGAATTCTTCTAAGTGCTGTGGTGATCACAGTGATGAATAAGTTGTCCTTACCCCTCAAAGGAATCATATACACCAGTACGGGAACACTCTGAATGGAGAGACCAACTGCAACCAGAAGAGTAGGAGAGGGTGCATGGAGGATACATATTTGGGTTTGACCTTAAAGAATGATTAGGGTTTCAAAAGGTAAAGAGACAGGATCAGGTTGGGTGACAGCAAATGTTAAGAGCATGTGGGGTGTTCAGCAACCAGAGTGTCTATGGCAAAGGGAAGGAGTGGAAGGAGTCATGGAGGGAGAGGTGTCTAAGGTCAGATCCAGAAAGGCCAAGGGTGTCCAGTGACCACCAACTCTGTAGGGCTTGGGCGGTGGCAAATCTGATGGCTTCATGGATCTAGGATGTCTAAGATCGAAAGTGAAAACTTAAAAGTTCAAATATTGATCATTTAAAAATAACAGCAAATGTTAAGAGTTCCCAGCAACAGAAGACTTAAATGTAGTTGAAATTTGCAACATCAGCTTTATTTGGCTATGTACTACTACTCAGTTTTAAAGAGAAGGTCGAACCATCTCAGTGGACTTCAACCTTTTGAGGGAGAAACAGCATCCTCTGTTCATATAAAACATATAAACACTGGCATCCCAAAATATACGTGAAACTGAAAAAAAGGGAGAACAGACTGTTCTGTTTGAAGTAATAGAATAGACTGACAACTGTATAAAAATCAGCGCATTAGACAATTTTAAATGTTCTTTCCAGTTACCTCCCAAACTTTATTTCAATGAATGGAAATTCTAAATAGAAGTATCACCATCTTACCAATTTTAAAGCACCCATATTTTCCTTCACTTCTTCCCCCCAAAGAAGTACACCACACCACAAACTGAGACCAGCTTAAAGGAGTTTAACAATGCAAGGAATCAGAAATTGCCGAGAGAAGGAAATGAATGTTTACTACATGTGTTCTACGTGCCAGGTACTATTTTAGATCTCTGTGAACAATTCAAAGTCCAATGAAGTCTGCGGCTGCCTACTGGCAATAGCTGGGCAATGTCTTTTCACATGGGACTTAGAAGTTCAAAGTTCAATGATAGCTCTACTGAGACCCAAATGCATTAGCCCCTGAAGATCTCATGGTCTAGTTAGGGTACAGAGTTGGTTGTAGCGATACATAAATAATAGGGCCATTACGTGATAAATGCCAAACAGACTTCTGTGTAAGTGCTGTTGTAAGATACGTTTGTGATTTACTATATATATTTCATTCCACTGAATTTATTTCTGTGAGTCCAAATAAAGACTCTAAAGTACTTGTATATCCAAGTAAGAAACTCTACAATTTAAGGGAAAAAAAATTACAAAAATCAGGAATGCTAGAGATACCAGCCTTCCCCACTGGGGGCTGTTCCTTGTAATTATTACTGGATGACTTAATCAAAGCCAAATGACTTCATAAAGTTTCATGACATATTTTAATTGCTAACAAGGAATTCTTCCATATTAAAACGTTCTAGAATGCTCCATTAATAAACATTCCTAAATTATTATAAAGTTTATAATGGGGACTATATAAGTCCCATAACATACATATTGCATTGTACTTTGTAGATGTTTAAAATTATTTTATTCTGGGGCGCCTGGGTGGCTCAGATGGTTAAGCATCTGCCTTCGGCTCAGGTCATGATCCCAAGGTCCTGGGATCGAGTCCCACATCGGGCTCCCGGCTCGGCGGGGAGCCTGCTTCTCCCTCTGACCCTCGCCCCTCTCATGCTGTTTCTCTCTCGCTCGCTCTCTAAAAATAAATAAAAAATAAAAAATCTTAAAAAAAAATTATTTTATTCTGAATAACTGAAATAACTAAGTGCCAGAATAAAAATAAAAGACAGTAAGAGGGGGGCGCCTGGGTGGCTCAGTTGGTTAAGGGTCCAACTCTTGATTTTGGCTTGGGTCATGATCTCAGGGTTGTGAGATGGAGCCATGTGTCGGGCTCCATGCTCAGTGCAGAGTCTGCTTGAGATTCTCTCCCTTTTCCTCTCCCTCTGCCCTTCCCCCTGCTTGTGCTCGCTCTCTCTCAAATAAATAAATCTTTAAAAAAAAAAATACAGTGCGAAGAAAAGAGAACCAAACCAGATCAAACACTTCTCCTGACAATAAAAAGTGAGCTATATATCAATGACATTGAAGAAGCCAACTCTGCCATATCAAAGAAGTAAGGGCATTTGGAAGATATGTGATTTGCTACGAGTCATCTTTAATCATCCCTGGTAGTGAAGGAGAACATGGGCAGCAGTAAACAGCAAAGGCCTACATCTTATACCTTAAGCACTGGAAATCTACATGCTTTCTCTATTTTTCCCAGGGCCTGTTTATTCACAGATGAACCTTCCTGTCCATCTGTTGTTCTACACTTGGCCTGGTCACCTGTGAGTCCCTTCAAACAAAAGCTCTGAAGCTGGGAGTTCCTACAATTGTCTTTTAAATAAGTCGCTAGCATCCATAAACATGATTCTTTTCATGTTTATGTTGATCACTTTCTTCCAGACAGAGAACCTGCATGAGTCAGTAGTCAAAAAAAGCTTTCCCATCTCTCTTCAGGGACTAGTACCATGAAAACTTCACAGGGAAAAGAGACATGCCCAACTTGTCACCAAATGTTTTAGAAGAACAGGGGCACCTGGGTGGCTCAGTCGGTTAAGTGTCTGCCTACAGCTCAGGTCATGATCCCAGGGTCTTGGGACCGAGCCACACGTGGAACACACTTCTCCCTCTCCCTCTGCCCCTCCACCTGCTCTCATTTTTTTCCCTCTCTCTCTCAAATAAATAAAATCTTTTAAAAAATGTTTTAGAAGAACAATCTAAAAATTAAATATCCCAGCACTCTTATTTAGAGATATAAAAATTATAAACTGACTATGCAGTTACCATTGGCATTATGAATTTAATCCTTGTAATTACTCAACAAATAGGTATAAATATCACCCCCATTGTACAAATGAGGTTGTGACACACAGAGGGCTCAGCATCTCACCCAGGGTCTTCAAGCTAAGACATGGCAAAGCCAGGGACTCCAAGGCTGCAAGCTGACCCATCACAGGACTCTGACTTATGCCCTGATTGTGTTTAGGGCAATAATTTAACTGTACAGCGCTCTAACAGATGTATGACCTTTAATTATGATTTTACAGAGTAAGAACACTTCCAAATATTTGCATATGTGCAATTTTTCTTTTGCTAGTATTGTGTTTTAGCTTTCAGAATGTACCTAGGTTATCTAAAGAGTACTGCCAAGATACTTTAGATAAGTAAAATGAACCAAACTTAACAACCAGAAAGAAAAGATTTCTCAAAAAACATTTAATTAATAGATAAAGAATATGGCATCTGATTTATATACCTACCACATGTGTTATCTAAATCTTCTACATAAAACCTATTTTAAGGCATGCAAATTTAATATATTATGAAAGACACTATGCAAAGCATCTTAAAGTGCTCTCCTTACTAGTGCATGTAACAAAATATACTGATTATGCAAGTACATTTAATTGGATATAATTAAAATAATGAGATTTAAATACTGATGATTTTAAAAAGAAAAAATAGCAGTTGGAATTAGCCATGAGATACATTCAAAATGTTAATGAAACTTGCACTGTCATGACTACTTTAGTACTCGATACTCCTACTAGTTTAAAAAAGAGCAACACCTGGCCATTTTTGCCAGGTTCTAAACACATAGTTTAGAGATGTGACATAAAATATTTTATTGGATAATAGAATACTTGGCTCTTGGATAATACCGTTTTTTACACATCACTTAAAGAGATACATAGCAACCACTATTTTCTTCAAAGAAAGGCATCAAAATGACCAAAAAAGGTAACAAATTTTCCACAGGAAGAGTTGTGCTTGGTTAAATGGACACAATCTCAAAAGCTCTTGCCAATGTCATTCTAATGTAAAGATATCAAATTTAGGTATTCTCTTAACTCTGGTGGCTTTAAAGTGGCTGAAGATGACAGATGGCACGTGAAAAGAACAGGTCTGCAGCTGTGAGGCCATATTCCCTTCACTTGGTATAAAGTTTCAAAGAGGTCTACTGTCCCCAACGTTACTCAAGAAGAGACAGGAGCAAAATTCAATAGGGTAGAAGGGCCTGAAACTTCTATTAAATTTCTCTTCTGACCTCTTTGTCTAGCTCACTAGCAACAATACAGAAAAGGTGATACATGGAAGACTTTTATTAAATTACCTTGAGGCTAAAGCTTTGTTTTGTGGGGTGGGTATGTTTCAATTTTCCATTTTACAGAAATGGAAGATTAAGCTTTAAGATCCACATGGACCTAAACCTCCTAAAATTTCTTAGGAAAAAACCCAACATCAACGATTAACTCTGACAATTAAAACAAAAGAAAACAAGCTCATATTACCATTTACCGAAGAGGAAATTGAGACAGAAGTTAAGTGCCTGGTCCTAAGGGATATAACTAGGGGATACAGCAAAAGGATAAGAGAAAAATTCTGGAATGAGCATCATAAATCTTAGATGGAATTCTAGGTTAAAATCATTAAATTCTACTCAGATATAAATTCAAATTCAGAATATTGGAATGAGGACATCACAAAGGATCAGTTAAAATTTGAAAGGACTAGGGACCCTTTCAGGGGTCTCTCTCTCTCTCTTTTTTAAAGAATTTACCTTATGAGATTCCAAATGAAAGTAGTACTCCAAATAGCTAAAGTCTCAAAATGTGAACCCTTCTGACAATAATATTTCCCAGGACCTGCACGCTAAGCATCCCCAACCTCTACAAATAGCACATGATGCCCACCACCAGCTTCATAATGCTTTCATCCCATATCCTGAAAAAGCACTGGTTGAGATGAGTGAAAATGAGAAAAATAATGTCAATTCACTAGAGGCATTAACAGTACAAAATGTCTCTCAGAATTCATCGAAATAATGACAAAATCAGGATAGAGAAAGGAATTAATGCAGCTCAACAATACTCAGTAAAATGAATGCAATTCCTGTCAAAAAATGTAATATTCCAAAATCATTTAGTGTGATTGGCAGCATCAAATATAGCAAAATGGATTTCTATTTCAAGATGCAGTTGGTTCTTTTCCAAGAGCTCAGGTTCATGGTGTTCCTCCCGTGCACCAGATGTCTGCCCCCAGGCTTTGAAACACCTAACAGCCCACATAGGGGAGCCACCGGCTTCCCACTGCCTTGTACCCATAGCCTGGTACGGAAGAGATCACAAAAGGAAAGAATTCCCCAAATCTGCAGTGTATTAAATCATTTAACTGCAGGTCAAACAGTGAGACACAGGTACACCAAAATACTTTGGAAATGAAAACTACAACTAATGCTAAGAAATAAGTAAAAGTGAGTTTATTTTTTATTTTTTTATTTTATTTTTTTAAAGATTTATTTGAGAGAGAGAGAATGAGAGAGAGAGAGCACATGAGAGAGGGAAGGGTCAGAGGGAGAAGCAGACCCCCCGCTGAGCAGGGAGCCCGATGTGGGACTCGATCCCGGGACTCCAGGATCATGATCTGAGCCGAAGGCAGTCGCTTAACCAACTGAGCCACCCAGGCGCCCTGAGTTTATTTTTTAAAAAGTAAGGGAGGGGATTTTATTTTGTAGGTTGACACCAAAAGAGAAGTAAGAGACAACTGTGTTACTTTACTGCTAATACACTATGCATTAGTACAGTAAACATTCCCTTTTCTCTACACCCAGAATGTAATGTGTTTGGATAACTGATGGTCAGGTTATGAAGCTCTGAAGAAAGAGGAACATCTCAGAATGAAAGACCTTTCCTTCCCAGAGCTTTAATGATAGCACCGTATTTATTACAGGAAGCCCCTAGTAAAAACACAGAAGGCTTAGCACTTTTGTCTTATACAGGATTCAAATAAAATATCCCTACCACATATGTATGTATATATAGTATGTATAGAAAGATAATATTTTCAAGTATGTCAGCATGGCATGGTGGTGCAGAGCACAGGTTCCATATTTAAACTGTAAGTCTGAATTCTAGCTCTATTTTTTTTAAGATTTTATTTTTTCTTATTTATTTGTCAGAGAGAGAGAGAAAGAGAAAGAGCAAGCACAAGCATGGGGAGTGGCAGGCAAATGGAGAAGCAAGCTCCCCGCTGAGCAGGGAGCCTGATGTGGGACTCGATCCTGGGACCCTGAGATCATGACCTGAGCCGAAGGCAGATCCTTAACCGATTGAGCCACCCAGGCGTCCCTGAATTCTAGCTCTAAGAGTTAGTAGGTCTATAACCTGCGGCAAATTCCTTAACCTTTCCGGACTTCAGTTTCCGTAATGGTAAAACAGAGGCAATAATTATGACTACTATATAGGTTCGTTCTGAGGATTAATTCAGCTAAAACAAAGTGCTTGGGACAATGTCCAGTATATAGTAAGTGCTTAATAAATGTGAGCCTTGGGGCGCCTGGGTGGCTCAGTTGGTTGGGTGACTGCCTTCGGCTCAGGTCATGATCCTGGAGTCCCTGGATCGAGTCCCGCATCGGGCTCCCTGCTCAGCGGGGGGTCTGCTTCTCCCTCTGACCCTCCTCCCTCTCATGTCTCTGTCTCTCATTCTCTCTGTCTCAAATAAATAAATAAAATCTTTAAAAAATAAATAAATAAATAAATGTGAGCCTTTATTACGTCATGTTAATTTTCTCATTTAATTCTTATGACACAGCTGTGAGGTAGATATTATTACTCTCAACCCACGGGCGAGCAGAGTTAAGTAATTTGCCCAAAGTCACACAGAGGTAAAACAGGACTTGACAATGGATCTGTCCAGGTCCAAGATTATGCTCATAATTCCACCTAATACTTCCCATGTTACCTACAGGTCCTGCTCTTATATCATCATAACATTTATCAAGATGCATTTAAATTGCCTTTTAACTGATTTTTCACACTCAGAATAAACTCTTGTGAGGACAGAGACTGGGTCCTGTTCACTCATTTCAGTCCATTAGTCCCCACTGCCCACTCACCCACATTTCAGAGCTTTTGTGCCAGGCACTGTTAGGTCCTGGCATATTACACTGAGTAGAACCCACGGGTCCCTGTGTTCGTGGAACTCAAAATCTACCCCCAAAGACTGATAACCCAAGCGCACAGAATTATAAACTGGTACAGTTATAAAGAAGGAAGAACAGGGTGTTAGAAAAGATCATAAAAGATGAAACTCATTTAGTGGGGTAAAATCCAAAAAGGCCTTTCTGAAGGGACACATAAACTGATGAGAAGACTTATTAGGAGCTAGCAAGGCAAAGAAATGGGGATACAAACCACTTGTGCATAGGACCCTAAGAAAAGACTTCATCTGATGTGTGAGGAAGGGAAAGCCAAAAAGGCCAGAAAGGTATCTGAGCTCACAAATGGTGAGCTCAGGGCAGAGATGAGATATGATGAGAAGGGAGAGATGACAGACCGGAACACACAGGACCATCAAGAACTGGAGAGAGTTTATCCTCGGTACAATGGGAATTCCACTTGGTTTTTAGAAAGATCATGCTAGCTGCAATGTGGAGACTAAATTGAAAAAGACAGGAGAAGAATCTGGGAAATCCACTGGGATGCTCAACAGCAGATGGGCCCTGTGATGGCAGTCTGGGACCAGAAGGGAAGAAGTGGCGGTAGGAAAAAGTGTACAGGTCCAATGTGTATTGACCTCCCACCCCTAACATGCTGCATGATAAGAACAGGGATTCAGTAATTTGTGGACTGACTGACTGATTTCTCAGGCAGGGCGGCTGCTGGTTCTAAGGCATCCACTAACCCACAGACACATGACCTCCCCCTGAGCAGTATCACCATCTAGTGGAAGTGAGAGACACAGGAAGATATTGAAGAAATGATGATTACATTGATAATCCAGCTGGCAAGACTCCACTTGTGAAAACCTCTTGATGTGTAAATGTATCTTTGTGAAACAAAATGCCTCTCCCATTCTGACAATGGAAAATTTAAGAAGCCAGATATCTTTCTGCTATATGACTTCCCAAGCTTGTTAGAGAAATGTATTATTTAAAATAGCCCGGAGCTATGCTGCTAGAAACACAGTAAAACACTAAGGGTACTGAAAGAAAGTCCTTTTATTTAAAAAAAGCTGTAGTTAGAAAGACAGTCTACACTCATTATTCTACGTTCTTTCTTATAAAAATATGGTCTCTGTTATTACTTCCTAAAATGGCAAAATATTTTGATTATCTATTAGCAACAAATTCAAATTCAGAGTCAATATTTTTCCTTAGAATCTGCTAAATTGGGTGCCTGGGTGGCTCAGTCAGTTAAGAGTCTGCCTTCGGCTCAGGTCACGATCCCAGGGTCTTGGGATGGAGCCCTGCATCAGGCTCTGCCTGCTTCTCCCTCTCCCACTCCCCCTGCTCGTGTTCCCTCTCTTGCTGTGTCTCTGTCTGTCAAATAAATAAACAAAATCTTAAAAAAAAAAAAAGAGTCTGCTAAATTCACAAAGTCAAGACAGTGAATGTCTTCCCCATGTTATTTAATAATTTTGACCTTTTGTCCATAAGACATTTATTTTGCTAAAACTATAAAACTAAAGCCATTTGAAAATGCTTGTCCACGTGGTTATGACAAGAGAATCTATGACTATAATCAAATGAATTCAAAATCTAATAAATAATCCTATCACCCCTGAAAATGTTTTCCCATCCTTAAGTTGGCCAAGATGTTCATTAATAATAGGATAATGAAGGTGTAGTCAGGCTTACTTATATCAGATGCTCTCTTGCTGAGACGAAGTTAAACCTAACATACCTGTCAATTTCTCAATAATTAAAGCTTTAGTTATTATTAACTTAGTTAAAACAGTATCTTGCCTAGGCTAGGGTGATAAGCTCAAGTATTTGTGGGCACAAATAAAGCTTAATTTTGCATAGGCACAGAATGCTCAACAGCAAGAGTCTCCTCCAAGGTTAAGCCGAGCGTCCTGCACAGCTTTGATCAGAAGGCCAACTACCAGTGCCCCTGCCGCAGCTTCTAAAGAATCTCAAAGCACAGGTGGTAGAGATCAGAAGAAAAGGCACTGCAGTGGATTTCAATATAAGGAACTTAATAAGTTTAAAAATAAAATTCAGTTTGCCTCCTTCCATTTGGTAGGAAACAACTTTCTCCTACATTGGAAATAAGGCTTTATGTGATATTCTCTGTACCTTTAGAATGCCTTTAGGGTCTTGAAAATGCTTTTTCTGCAGAACCAGGGAAAGATACATAAGAGCATCAAATAGTGTTTTTGTGCTGTTACTGTAAGAACTGGTTTAAAGAATTATGGTAACCATGGCAGATGATACTAGAAAATCTTGGAAGTTTACTGAGGTTTAAAGTTGAATAAAATGAAGGTATATATTGTTCCATCTGTCCTTTCTCACTCAAGAAAACAAGATTGTATATTATCATCTAAAATTTGTATTTTTCCAGCCTACGCACAAATCACTAATAACTTAATGTGCAAAAACAAAGACAAATGAATAACCTCAAATTTATGTTTTTCTCATTTTATTAAGAAAGTTCTTCCTTCCTCTCAGTTAGTTACCAATGTAACTAGTACAAAATTACCTTCATTAATAGAAAAATCATTTATTCCAGTGGGAAAATAAAAGACTAAGCTTAGGGGGGGTGGAGCAAGATGGCGGAGGAGTAGGAGACCTGGATTTCATCTCCTCTCAGGAATTCAGCTGGATAGGGATCAAACCATTCTGAACACCTACAAACTCAACTCAAACTCTCTCATCAGAAAAGCAACTACTTTCTGGAAGGTAGGACGTGTGGAGAAGTGAATCTGAGGCGATATTTGGGAGGATAGATAGCGGGGGAGGGGCCTCCGTCGGCCGCTTCTCGCAAGTGATAGAGCCGGGGAGCACAAAATCGGAACTTTTAAAAGTCTGCTCTGCTGAGGGACGTCACTCCAGTGGCTAAGTGGGGGGTGGAACCCTCACGGGACAGTGTGGTCTCAGGACCCTCGGGGTCACAGAAAGATCAGGAGTGCCTGAGTGCGGCAGAGCTCCCAGGTAATGGAGCAGGGAAGCCAGCTGCAGAGGCGGAGCCCAGGCGCGGGCTCTCAGCTCCGGGTTGCCATAAACCGTGATCCGCGGCACAGTCGGGCCACTGCTCCTCCAGCAGGGACCCAACAAGCGGCAGATCCGGGGAGACTCACCTTCCTCCCCCGGGAGGAGCGGCGCGGGAGCGCACTGCAGGGATCTGCTGGGTTTGGAGACTCCACCCGGGGTCGGGTGCCAGAGATAGAAACGCGCGGTCACAGGCCGGGTGAGCACGGAGTGTGGCCAGAGACCGGGGAGACGGGAGCGACTGACGGCTTTTCTCTGGGGGCTCACTGAGGAGCGGGGCCCCGAGTTCTCGGCTCCTCCGGGGTGGAGATGGGGAGGCCACCATGTTCACTCTCCGCCTCCAAAGCTGTAAGGAAAGCTTGCAGGGAACAAAAGCTCCGGAGAGCAACCCGCAACCCGAGCAGATTACTTAGCCGGGAGGGGCCAAGGGCGGGGCAATTCCGCCTCCGCAAAGACTTTTGGAAACTACTGCAACAGGCCCCTCCCCCAGAAGATCAGCGAGAACAGCCAGCCAAGACCAAGTTTACCGATCAATGAGAACGGCAGAATTCCAGCACTAGGGGAATACTGCACATAGAATTCGTGGCTTTTTTACCATGATTCTTTAGTCTTTCAAATTTAATTTTTTTTTAACTGTCTTTTTTTTTTTTAATTTTTCTTTTTCCCTTTTTCAACCAACATCTTATCAATCCCTATTTTAAAAAACATTTTTATTTTTCATTTTTAGAGTCATATTCTATCCCTTCATAGTAGTTACCCATATTTTTGACATATATATATAAGTTCTCTCTTTAAAATTCTGAGATAGGTTCTTCTAACAGATCAAAATATACCCTAAATCTCTAGTATATGTTTTTTTTCTACTCCCCTGCCTGATCACATTCTCTCCCTTTTTTTTTCTTTTTTCTTTTTTTAAATCCTCTTTTTCTTTTCAAACAACTTCTTATCAATTCCTTTTATAAAATTTTTTATAATTTCCATCTTTACAGTCATATTCCATCCCTTCATCATATCAACTCTTATTTTTGTACATATATAAGTTTTTCTTTCTTTAAAATTTTGGGAGGCACTTTCTTCAAACAGACCAAAATACACCCAAAATCTAGTGGGTGGCACTGATCTATATACCAGCCTGATCATATTTGATCACATTCTGGGTTTTTTTTGTTTTGTTCTGTTTTTGTTTTTACCTTTATCTTTTTCTTTTTCTTTTTTCTCTCTTTCCCTTTCTTTTCCCACTGCTTCAGGTCTTTTCTGATTTGTTTAGAATATATTTTCTGGGAATGTTGTTACCCTGTTAGCATTTCGTTCTCTCATTAATCTATTCTCCTCTGCACAAAATGACAAGACGGAAAAAATCACCCCAACAAAAAGAACAAGAGGTAGTACCGACTGCCAGGGACCTACTCAATACAGACATTAGTACGATGTCAGATCTAGAGTTCAGAATCATCACTTTAAAGATACTAGCTGGGCTTGAAAAAAGCATGGAAGTTATTAGAGAAACCCTTTCTGGAGAAGTAAAAGAACTAAAATCTAAACAAGTAGAAATCAAAAAGGCTATTAATGAGGTGCAATCAAAAATGGGGGCGCTAACTGCTAGAATAAATGAGGCAGAAGAGAGAATCAGTAATATAGAAGATGAAATGATGGAAAATAAAGAAGCTGAGAAAAAGAGAGATAAACAACTACTGGATCACGAGGGCAGAATTTGAGAGATAAGCGATACCATAAGACGAAACAACATTAGAATAATTGGGATCCCAGAAGAAGAAGAAAGAGAGAGAGGGGCAGAAGGTATAATGGAGAAAATTATAGCAGAGAACTTCCCTAATTTGGGGAAGGAAACAGGCATCAAAATCCAGGAAGCACAGAGAACCCTTCTCAAAATCAGTAAAAATAGGTCAACACCCTGACATCTAATAGTAAAACTTACAAGTCTCAGAGACAAAGTGAAAATCCTGAAAGCAGCTCGGGAGAAGAGAGATGTAACCTACAATGGTAGAAACATTAGATTGGCAACAGACCTATCCACGGAGACCTGGCAGGCCTCAGAAAGGACTGGCAGGATATATTCAGAGCACTAAATGAGAAAAATATGCAGCCAAGAAAACTATATCCAGCTAGGCTGTCATTGAAAATAGAAGGACAAATAAAAGGTTCCAGGACAAACAAAAACTAAAGGAATTTGCAAACACAAAACCAGCGCTACAAGAAATCTTGAAAGGGGTCCTCTAAGCAAAGAGAGACCCTAAAAGCAACATAGACCAGAAAGGAACACAGACAATATACAGTAACAGTGACCTTATAGGCAATACAATGGCACTAAATTCATATCTTTTAGTAGTTACCGTGAATGTAAATGGGCTAAATGCCCCAATCAAAAGACACAGGCTATCAGATTGGATAAAAAAACAAGACCCATCGATATGCTGTCTGCAAGAGACTCATTTTAGAACCAAAGACACCCCCAGATTGAAAGTGAGGGGGTGGAAAACCATTTACCATGCTAATGGACACCAAAAGAAGGCCGGGGTGGCAGTCCTTATATCAGACAAATTAGATTTTAAACCAAAGACTGTAATAAGAGATGAGGAAGGACACTATATCCAACTTAAAGGGTCTATCCAACAAGAAGATCTAACAATTGTAAATATCTATGCCCCTAACATGGGAGCAGCCAATTATATAAGGCAATTAATAACAAAAGCAAAGAAACACATCGACAACAATACAATAATAGTGGGGGACTTTAACACCCCCCTCATTGAAATGGACAGATCGTCTAAGCAAAAGATCAACAAGGAAATAAAGACTTTAAATGACACACTGGACCAAATGGACTTCACAGACCTATTCAGAACATTCCATCCCAAAGCAACGGAATACACATTCTTCTCTAGTGCCCATGGAACATTCTCCAGAATCGATCACATCCTAGGTCATAAATCAGGTCTCAACCGGTACCAAAAGATTGGGATCATTCCCTGCCTATTTTCAGACCACAATGCTTTGAAACTAGAACTCAATCACAAGAGGAAAGTCGGAAAGAACTCAAATACATGGAGGCTAAAGAGCATCCTACTGAAGAATGAATGGGTCAACCAGGAAATTAAAGAAGAATTAAAAAAATTCATGGAAACCAATGAAAATGAAAACACAACTATTCAAAATCTTTGGGGTGCAGCAAAGGCTGTCCTAAGAGGAAAGTATAAAGCAATACAAGCCTTTCTCAAGAAACAAGAAGGCTCTCAAATACACAACCTAACCCTACACCTAAAGGACCTGGAGAAAGAACAGCAAATAGAGCCTAAACCCAGCAGGAGAAGAGAAATAATAAAGATCAGAGCAGAAATCAATGAAATAGAAACCAAAAGAACAGTAGAACAGATCAACGAAACTAGGAGCTGGTTCTTTGAAAGAATTAATAAGATTGATAAACCCCTGGCCAGACTTATCAAAAAGAAAAGAGAAATGACCCAAATCAACAAAATCATGAATGAAAGAGGAGAGATCACAACCAACACCAAAGAAATACAAACAATTATAAGAACATATTATGAGCAACTCTATGCCAGCAAATTAGATAACCTGGAAGAAATGGATGCATTCCTAGAGATGTATCAACTACCAAAACTGAACCAGGAAGAAATAGAAAACCTGAACAGACCTATAACCACTAAGGAAATTGGAGCAGTCATCAAAAATCTCCCAACAAACAAAAGCCCAGGGCCAGATGGCTTCCCAGGGGAATTCTACCAAACATTTCAAGAAGAATTAATACCTATTCTTCTGAAACTGCTCCAAAAAATCGAAATGGAAGGAAAACTTCCAAACTCATTTTATGAGGCCAGCATTACCTTGATCCCAAAACCAGACAAAGACCCCATCAAAGGGCGCCTGGGTGGCTCAGTTGGTTAAGCGACTGCCTTCGGCTCAGGTCATGATCCTGGAGTCCCGCGATCGAGTCCCGCATCAGTCTCCCTGCTCAGCGGGGAGTCTGCTTCTCCCTCTGCCCTCTTCCCTCTCGTGCTCTCTGTCTCATTCTCTCTCTCTCAAATAAATAAATAAAACCTTTAAAAAAAAAAAAAAAGACCCCATCAAAAAGGAGAATTACAGACCAATATCTCTGATGAACATGGATGCAAAAATTCTCACCAAAATACTAGCCAATAGGATCCAACAGTACATTAAAAGGATTATTCACCACGACCAAGTGGGATTTATCCCTGGGATGCAAGGTTGGTTCAACATCCACAAATCAATCAACGCGATACAATACATTAACAAAAGAAAGAACAAGAATCATATGATCCTCTCAATAGATGCAGAAAAAGCATTTGACAAAGTACAGCATCCTTTCTTAATGAAAACTCTTCAGAGTATAGGCATAGAAGGTACATACCTCAATATCATAAAAGCCATCTATGAAAAACCTACAGCGAATATCATTCTCAATGGTGAAAAACTGAGAGCTTTCCCCCTAAGGTCAGGAACGCAGCAGGGATGTCCACCATCACCACTGCTACTCAACATAGTACTAGAAGTCCTAGCCACAGCAATCAGACAACAAAAAGAAATAAAAGGCATCCAAATCGGCAAAGAAGAAGTCAAACTCTCACTCTTTGCAGAATATAGGATACTTTATGTGGAAAACCCAAAAGACTCCACCCCAAAACTGCTAGAACTCATACAGGAATTCAGTAAAGTGGCAGGATATAAAATCAATGCACAGAAGTCAGTGGCATTCCTATACACCAACAACAAGACAGAAGAAAGAGAAATTAAGGAGTCGATCCCATTTACAATTGCACCCAAAACCATAAGATACCTAGGAATAAATCTAACCAAAGAGGCAAAGGATCTGTACTCAGAAAACTATAAAATACCCATGAAAGAAATTGAGGAAAACACAAAGAAATGGAAAAACGTTCCATGCTCATGGATTGGAAGAACAAATATTGTGAAGATGTCAATGCTACCTAGAGCAATCTACACATTCAATGCAATCCCCATCAAAATACCATCCACTTTTTTCAAAGAAATGGAACAAATCATCCTAAAATTTGTATGGAACCAAAAAGACCCCTCATAGCCAGAGGAATGTTGAAAAAAAAAACCAAAGCCGGTGGCATCACAATTCCGGACTTCCAGCTCTATTACAAAGCTGTCATCATCAAGAGGGTATGGTACTGGCACAAAAACAGACACATAGATCAATGGAACAGAATAGAGAGCCCAAAAATGGACCCTCAACTCTATGGTCAACTCATCTTTGACAAAGCAGGAAAGAATGTCTAATGGAAAAAAGACAGTCTCTTCAACAAATGGTGTTGGGAAAATTGGATAGCCACATGCAGAAGAATGAAACTGGACCATTTCCTTACACCACACACAAAAATAGACTCCAAATGGTTGAAAGACCTCAATGTGAGACAGGAGTCCATCAAAATCCTAGAGGAGAACACAGGCAGCAACCTCTTCGACCTCAGCCGAAGCAACTTCTTCCTAGAAACATCGCCAAAGGCAAGGGAAGCAAGGGCAAAAATGAACTATGGGGACTTCATCAAGATAAAAAGCTTTTGCAAAGCAAAGGAAACAGTCAACAAAACCAAAAGACAACCGACAGAATGGGAGAAGATATTTGCCAATGACATATCAGATAAAGGGCTAGTATCCAA
This sequence comes from Mirounga angustirostris, assembly GCF_029215605.1. Classification (NCBI taxonomy): domain Eukaryota; kingdom Metazoa; phylum Chordata; class Mammalia; order Carnivora; family Phocidae; genus Mirounga; species Mirounga angustirostris. Next base: position 189,577,788 of record NW_026991709.1, on the reverse strand, counting down.
AATGTATAAAGAACTCATCAAACTCAACACCCAAAGAACAAAGAATCCAATCAAGAAATGGGCAGAAGACATGAACAGACATTTTTCCAAAGAAGACATCCAAATGGCCAACAGACACATGAAAAAGTGCTCAACATCGCTCGGCATCAGGGAAATTCAAATCAAAACCTCAATGAGATACCACCTCACACCAGTCAGAATGGCTAAAATTAACAAGTCAGGAAATGACAGATGTTGGCGGGGATGCGGAGAAAGGGGAACCCTCCTACACTGTTGGTGGGAATGCAAGCTGGTGCAGCCACTCTGGAAAACAGTATGGAGGGTCCTCAAAAAGTTGAAAATAGAACTACCATATGATCCAGGAATTGCACTACTGGGTATTTACCCCAAAGATACAAAGGTAGGGATCCGAAAGGGTACGTGCACCCCGATGTTTATAGCAGCAATGTCCACAATAGCCAAACTGTGCAAAGAGCCAAGATGTCCATTGACAGATGAATGGATAAAGAAGATGTGGTATATATATACCATGGAACATTATGCAGCCATCAAAAGGAATGAGATCTTGCCATTTGCAACGACGTGGATGGAACTGGAGAGTATTATGTTGAGCGAAATAAGTCAAACAGAGAAAGACATGTATCATATGACCTCACAGATATGAGGAATTCTTAATCACAGGAAACAAACTGAGGGGTGCTGGAGTGCTGGAGTGGGGGTGGGGTGGGATGGATGGGGTGATTGGGTGATAAGACACTGGGGAGGGTATGTGCTCTTGTAAGCGCTGTGAAATGTGCAAGAATGTTGAATCTCAGATCTGTACCTCTGAAACAAATAATGCAATATATGTTAAGAAAAAAAAAAAGAAGAAGAAGGTAGCAGGAGGGGAAGAATGAAGCGGGGGAAATCGGAGGGGTAGACGAACCATGAGAGACAATGGACTCTGAAAAACAAAGTGAGGGTTCTAGAGGAGAGGGGGGTGGGAGGATGGGTTAGCCTGGTGATGGGTATTGAGGAGGGCACATTCTGCATGGAGCACTGGGTGTTATGCACAATGAATCATGGAACACTACATCTAAAACTAATGATGTAATGTATGGGGATTAACATAAGAATAAAAAAAAAAGAGTAAAGAATAGAATAAAATGTTAAAAGTGTTTAAAAAAAATAAAATATAAAGCACATGTAAAAAAAAAAAAAAAAGACTAAGCTTAGGCCCTGGACAGCTATTAATTACAAAAAAAAAAATGAGAAAATAGCATACCTTAAATCTAATGTTTTATTAAAAGTGCAAATGTATTAATGAAATCTTAGGCAATATTCCATTTTATTTGAGTGCATAAATGAAATGTTATTTTCATTCTCACAATCATCTCAGACAACAGATAGCCCAACTGAGTTAAAGTTGTATATTCTCATTTTTGCTAAACAATTTGTTCATAGGAAGGCTATTTAAAACAAACATATTCTAAGCCATTCATATGTCAACCGATATTTCTAAACAAAAGCAAATAACTTTAAAATGAGGTATTTCGATCAATTTCAATCCAAATATGGTTTTCAATAGCAGAGCACAAAATTACCCCTCATTTGAACGAAAATCTCAAACTTTGGGATTATTTGTTTCTGCATGTTATAGGCTGTTTATTGTGAAATCCACAATCCTTTGATATTTTCTTAAACAGATGAAATTTGCCTTCTTCCCCTAGGGAAATGCCAGACTATAATGATATCTGAGAAATACGATTAAATTAGTTTAATTACTTCATGTCAACTTGATAAGTCACTGCTCTTTCATGCAAAAACTGCCACTTGTAATTTAATGACTGTCCATACTGTTTCAATTGATTAAATGTCTAATACACATAAAACATTGAAAGAAGTTCTGTATATCTTACAGTAGTTCAGTGGAGAAGTCTTGTCCCAGGGGTATGTAAATCTGAAGTACAAGAAACCTCTGGATCAGTCCAACTAGAATGAGATGGGAAAATATACATTCATATGTTCAAACCATTTATATGTGCATATAAACCAACACAATCACACACCATCAGCAGCCTGAAGCTTTTAGCGTTTCAGTAATATAGCACAACTGTAATAGCACTGCCCATGAGTTACAACTTCATTATAAAAGCAAAAAAGTTGATGAAAATCAAATCAAACTCTGACAACAAATGTTGCCTTTTAAAGTCCCACCTGTGGGCTTGGTGAAATTTTTATGAAAATTTAAAAAAATAGTAATTTTTTACTTACTGTTTTTATTAGGTTGCAAGAGAATGTACACATAGGACAGCATTCAATAGAAACCGATAAAATTGAACTACAGATTCCCATCAAGGCAGCCATAAAAGCATGTGGCAATTATTTTTATCCATTGACAGTTTTAACTGAACTAAACAACTTAATAAAAAACAACAGATCAAGAAAAACGATTCTAATTATGACAACTACAGCTGAAGGTTTGATGAGCTATATCTAGTTCATAGGATTTTAAATGTGTCCACAGTGAGATGGATGGAGGAACATATTTTCATTTATAATGCCTTTTGTTAATTTAACATACTTTTAATTAATTCAGTGCTCACAAACTGCAAACTGACTGCTTTCATTCCCCATCACCAGCTTCATCTGAATTAAAAATATCTGAAGAAAAACCAACCCCCACGGCACTTTTAATAGCTGAAGGCTACAACTGTTTCGAAAATCAATTGATTTTATATTATCTCTTCAGACCCATTCACTTAATTCCTTTTCTCTTAGGTTTTGAACTTCTGCTTGATATCTCAATTATGATGCTCCTAATGGATGTTTTAGAATCACTTCCTCCTAAAACGTGCTTTTAGAAACTTATTTCCTCATGTGGGACTTCTGTAGGAAATGGAACTGTTCTGACTTATCTGTGAACCTCTCATAGAAATCTTACAGTACAGGGCAACAGGAGAGGATAAAAGAAGGCTACTGGTCTAAAATGCGTATTATTTTCTATTTATTCCAACTCAGTAGACTTAACAAATTTAAGTATTTCAAAGTAATAGTATGTGTATGTTTGTTGTTTGTGTGTGTGTTTTAACAACACATGTTTGGGTAATCTACATGTATGTTCTGGTTTATAATTCCTTTGGGAAACTGTTTTGCAACATTCCTGAACAACTTAAATAGTTCCTACATTTTACCCAAAATTTAGTTTCTACAAAACAAACATATTTGGTCAAGTCTACTTAATATCTTTTAAGTCAAACATACAATGATAACTTCTACTTATAATGCTAAGCTTACAAACTGCTTGAGAGAGCCATCCATAGAGTAGTAATAGAACGGAAACAGGGGATAACAGGCTCTGACCTTTGAAAATTCTCTAGGAACTGGATTTTACCATGTTTATGGGAAAAGCCAGTGAGGCAACCCTGAGTTCTGGACTATAAAACCAACAGGAGATACCAAAATGAGGCCAACTTCAATAAATCATCATTAATTTCTCTCCTGCATCTTCCATTGATTGACCCTATGGCGTTTTTCCATCGCACAATGGCCTCTGTATATAGAGCTGAGAGAGCACCTGGATAAATGAAATCAGTCTTTACAAAGGTCCCTAAGTTGTGTTACAAATCTCACTGAATCAGCACAATTTTCTTCAAAAACAATGAGCTATGCTACACATACAGGGCATTTTCCTATGAACATTTTTAGATACGAAAGACACTTGCCCTCAAAAAAAGAAAGCTTTGTAATTCAACTTTCTCACATACAGAAGCTCTAGTTTCCAAAAGGCTTCACTTCTAAGATTAAAAGAAGTATGACAATACCATATGGTGACGATCTGACAAAGAAAAAAATACTTTAATCACATTTGACATACACTGATCCTGTGTGTCAGAAATGCTAAATAAACTCTATAGTAATATTTTTTCCAGTGGCCTAGTAAATTTAAACTGACTCTTCGTGTCTACATTATATTGAAAATCACTAAGTAATGCTGAATGTGAACTACTATTAGTCAAAAAATGCCCATCAAGTATATAAAATTCATAAAAATTTAGTCTTTTTACTGAAATATGCAGGTTTCTACAGTTTCATAATCTGTTCTCTGCTGAGATAAACTACCTCTATTTTTAAGGGGTCAAGGCCTTTTTTCCTTTGAATCTTTTAAAACGCATTTAACTGGTAAAACACCATCAGGTTTTTAAAGAGTGGTTTTATACTTGCTTCATTATAGCCAGTGACAGCTGTACACCAACATACACCACATGTACATCTCACAAGTGTTTGTTTCATCGTCCACGAGTTTGGGATGAGAGCACAACACAGTCATCCTTTACAGGTGCCCTGCCAAGTCATGACTGAAGCTACTTCCTGCTTCCTAGCGCAGTCCCAGCACGAACAGCACACTGAGGTGAAGTCTCCCACTTCAACCCAGAAGACAGGAAACAGGTATGCCTCTATTCTGGATCATTCCATATTCCTTGGGCATATCAGAAGATCTCTCTGGGCTCTTTTCCTTTCAGGTGAAAAACTGGGCTGGGCAAATTAGATATATACCTCACAGGATTATGTGTATGAATTAAATTAGATCTATCATTCAAAAAAAGACTTACTGAGCATCTACTACATGCCAGACTCGAGGCAGATGTTTTTGTAGTGAATAAGACAGACACTGTCTCTGCTCTCTTGGAACCGATATTCTAGTTTCAGGAAGGAGAAGGTCAGGGTGCAATGAAAATGTATAATCCTCGGTCACTGGAGGGAAGACGAGTGAGGGTTTTCTGGGAGAAATAACACTGGAATTCAGCTGGGAAGAAAGAGCAGGGGTTGAGTGGGCGAGGGAGATGGAGGAACAAATGTTATAGGGAGAGGGAATACTCCATCATGTGATGAAAAAAGCCATGGTGGAGTGGATGAATCTAAAGATATAAAGGACTGGTAGGGGACACAGAAAGGGAAAAGCAGCAGGAGGTGATTCTGGCAAATAGCTAGGATCTCAATCATTCAGGGCCGTGAAGGCCATGTGAAGGATATAGGTCATCCTAAGATCAATGGGAATCCACTCATATATTCATTAATTTATTCCACAAAGATTTACTGAATGTCTACTATGTGTCAGGAACTATACTAGGTGAACAAAATAGACTAAATTTCTGTGCTGGGGGTGCTTACCTCTGGCAACTGTGAGAAAAACAATAAAAAAAAATCTCTAAGGAACAAATAGCATGTAAAATGGAGATAAGTACATGGGAAAAAGTAGAGAAAGGTAAAAGGGATCAAGAGCGTGGAAGGGCTATAAATTACAGGGCGGGGTGGGCTGTCATTGAGAAGACATTGTACTAAAGGCCTACAGAAGAGGAGATGGTGAGCCACGCAGCTATTTGGGAAAAGACAGCTCTAGGCAGAGGGTTACCAGCTTGTGCACAGGTGCGAAGGTGATAGGGCACCAGGCTACGTTTGAAAACAGCAAGGAGACCTGTATGGCTGCAACAGAGTGAACAACAGCAAGAGTAACAGGAGATAAGGTCAGAGAATTAAGAGGGTACCAGATACCATAGGGTCCCACAGATCTTTGGTTTTCACTCAGAGATGAGATATTTTCAGTAGCGGAGAGCCTTACATTTGCAAGTATTGCTCTAGCTGTGAAACTGACAACAAACTGTAGGGAAGCAAGTAAAAAAAACCAGGTGGGCCAATGAGAAGACGAATGCATGAGATGTTCCAAGCATGAGATGTGGTGGCACTGGCGGCGACAAAAAGTCGTAGTCAGACTCGAAGTCTAACCAAAGAGAGAACCAACAAAATCTTCCTGATGGACTGAATGAAGAGAAAAAAAATCAGACTGATTGAAGTTTTTTGTCAGAGCTACTTGAAAAGACAGGTTGCTAACAATGGAGATATGGCTATCTGTAGCAGCGGGAGTAGTTTGTAGGGTAAGGCGGTCCAGATAGAAATGTCATCTAAGCAACTGAAAATACAAGTCTGGAGTTTGAGCGAGAAGTCTGATTTGGAAATACATTTAAGCTGGAGTAAGACAGATATGGTATTTAAATCTATGAGACAGGGCGCCTGGGTGGCTCAGAGGGTTAAACGACTGCCTTCGACTCAGGTCATGATCCTGGAGTCCCGGGATCGAGTCCCGCATCGGGCTCCCTGCTCCTTGGGAGCCTGCTTCTCCCTCTGACCCTCCTCCCTCTCATGCTCTCTGTCTCTCATTCTCTCTGTCTCAAAAAAATAAATAAAATCTTAAAAAAAAAAATAAATCTATGAGACAAGCAGCAATAATCAAAGGAGTAAATACAGGTAAAGAGTGTCAAGGGTCAGGTCTATAGGCATTGCAATGCGAAGCTGGGTTGGGGAGAGAAAGAACATGAAAGGAAACTAAAAAGGAAGACCAGTGAAGTGGAAAGAAAACTCAGATGATGGGCATCCAAGGAGGATGGTGTCAACTTGTTAAATGTTGCTGATACGTCAAGCACGATGAGGGCTGAGAATGAGCCACTGGATTCAGGAATACAGAGATGACTAGTGACCCTGACAAGAGCACTATCAATAGAGTGGTGAGGTCAAGATCGTTGAAGGGTTTTAAACAAAGCAAGTCATAATGACATTTATTTTAAGAAGAATAACAAAGTGGGAGTGGGAGTAGGTTGGGGGGGGCTCATAAAGATGACCTCATCCTCATCCTCCAGAGCAGCTGAAACTTAGATAAACACAAGGCTTCAGGGATGCTGATCCCAAGAGACACACCTTAAGATTCAGATGCCACTGGCGGAGAAAACAATGGATTCAAATAGGAGTCTCAAAAAGATTAAGTCCTGGGGCAGACCATCCAAATGACAGATGTTTGCGTGTGACACTGCTGCATCTCATATGGGCAGCTCCACAGCATGATCCAGGATGAAGAGCAGCATGGATTTATTGGTATAGTTGGCTAATCATTTACTTAATCTGCTTATGAGGGCGAACTGGTTACAGTTAGAAATTATAACCCAAACTGTGATAGTTTCTTAATGTGGCAAGGTAACAAACTTACTTAACACCAACTACATACGATACACCAAGTTAGGGTACAGAGTGGATGGTGCAAGATTCCTGCGCTGGAGAAGTGCACAATCTGATCATCAATATCACGCTTTCCTCTATTTGATAAGATGTAGTGTAAAAAACAAACAAAACTCTGACATTTAGAGATGCTCAAATATAATTCCGAAATATCACCATTTAAAATGAAAAGTTAAACATACTTACTTTCATCATTAAGCTTTTTTCCTAACTACCTAATATAGTGGGAAATACATATGGGGTACCTAATGTCAAGTTTGCATAAATAAAGTGGATGTTTACTCTTAAAATAGGAATACGTAATGGTAACTGAGCTAAATTTAGAAATGTTAATGGAAAACCAATTCTCTACTCAAGACATGCCATTTAATTTAACAACTTCACACAGAAGGTCGTTTTACACAAGTGAAAATAGCTATAAAGTTCTGTTATCAAAAATTACAAATAATTAATCTTAAAGGCATTAGTACAGGGCAGACTCTATAAGCTGTTTCATTTGTTACAGTACCACACATGCTACCAAAGAGCCAGATTAATTTTTAATTACAGGGCATTGTACAAGAAATACATTAGAAGATTCTTTTGTTTCTTCCAATTAAAACTATCATTTTTCCTTTTACAAAGCAATTATAACACATTAAGCTTGTTTTGTTTCTAAAAAAAATCTTAGATAAATGTAGGAAAAGGATGCTTGTCTTTAGTCACTGAGACTTTGAAAGAGGGGAAAGCTTTCTCAGATCCAACTGAGAGAGGTTACCAGAACTGATTTGATTTTATCAGTGACATGATTATGTGCACAGACGCAAAGGGCAGTGCATAGAAGGATAGGCCAACCAGAGAACACTGGTTTAGAACAAAGTCACACTCCTGCAAATCAGATGTATCCATCTCACAAAGTCAATATCCTTAAAAACAGATGGACCATGGCTCCTGTAACAAGAATGACCTACAATTTCAGACATATTTCTCTGGCTCATCTTAGTTCACCTCATTTATAAGTATATAAATTTTTGTGGAAATGAAAAAAAAAACTCTGTTGTTTAAAAGGAACTATGAGGAAATCATGATGTTTAAAGTGGTAGTAAATTAATAAAATTGATTTTAACAAAGATTACACTTTCTCTTTGAGGTTCTGTTTTATTTTAGAAAGAAACACTGGCAAACTATTTTAAAATTAATCATCTTCCATCTATAATTTCTATGGCTCGGTTTACATCTTAGAAATCTATAATATGCATGCAGTAGCGTGAAGTGGTAGATAAAGCAGAGCCTGTGAAAGTTTAGAAAGCCGAATTAAAACGAGAAAATCAGTTACCAAGAACAGGTCTTTTCATAGCACCTGGTACACAGTAGGTGTTCAGTAAATGTTCTTAATTAATAAAGGAATAAATAAGGAAATGATCAACATAAAAAATAACTGGCTGCTTACATTTAATAAATCACCTGAAATCTATAGTTAACACATAGGATAAAGTTGATGAAAATCGGACGAATTATTTTGAAAAATTATATATCTTAAATTGCCATCAATTTACTCAAAGCCTAATTTGGTGGCAGAGCCTTGAATCTTAACCTCAGTTCTGCCAATAATTGGGCTTCTGATTGTAAATTCAGGTTCCTTCTGCTTTAAAATGATGTTCCTAATTTCCAAAGTAAGAAAGAACTGAAAATCTACTCTTTGGGTTTTTGTTGAAACACATATTTGTATTTATATTTATACATATTAGATATTAATATTCTTGAAGGTAAGGTCACTAAGTAATGCCTTCTATGGTAAATAAAATCTAAAAAAATCTAAAAATCTAAAAAAAAAATACTTCTAGATTACGAATCAACAGTGAAGCAAAATACATATATAACTTAATATATATTTATATAATATTTATATATACATGAAGTCTGGCATAAGGTTAATTTCTAAATTAAAAACAGACCTATCACTTTAAGTTAACAGATGCCAGTAAAAGCCAAACTAATGCCTGTGTGCTAGACTTAAAAGTATAACTTTAAAAATCAAATGTTAAGCTTTAATGTCAAAAATTTTACTTACGGATTTGCTTATTCTCCTTTGGTAACTGAATTTTGTTTGTTCGGCTGCTGCCTTCCAGGACAAACACAAAACTTTTAACTTCTTTATCAAACTCCTATAGAACAAAAATAAAAACAGTGGTAATTGGTGTATATTTTATTTGGCTTCTATCATAAAATTGGAGCTGCAAACCCATAGGGGGAAAAGTCCCAGATTCAAATGACTTAAGTCAGGCCTTGATGATACTCTTACCCTGAAAACTGCTGGGAACTGGATTCAGAAGCCCCACTCTATCACTTGATAAGTCCTCTATCATATCAAGAAACTCTTCCTCCAAATGATAAGAAATTCCCTAGTTTCAGGGATTCCCAAGTTACTAATTTAGAGTTTCCAGAATTTAGTTACCCTTCCTCTCCTTTAATCAACATATTCCTGTCTAACAGCACAGGCTGAACATCACTCCATGTTACCATATACAAAATTACCTAACCTATGTTGTATTCAGTCTGCAAGTTCCTGGGTGTCTGGCCATGGCTCATATGAAATTAATCATCGCCTTATTTTACTAGTGCTCTAACCTGAAGTTCTATATGTCATCTACTGAAAATCAGTACTAATTAAAGTGTCACAATTAAGGTGACCTTTTTTAAAAACTATGGTAGGAGAGGGGCGCCTGGGTGGCTCAAGTCAGTGAAGCATCTGCCTTCGGCTCGGGTCAACATCCCAGGGTCCTGGGATCAAGCCCTGCATTGGGCTCCCTGCTGAGTCGGGAGCCTGCTTCTCCCTCTCCCTCTGTTGCTCCCCCTGCTTGTGCTCTCTCCCCGTCAAATAAATAAATAAAATCTTAAAAAAAACCCAAGAAACAAAAAACTATGGTAGAAGAAACAAACAGAACAAAACCAAACCTGAAAATAAAAAATCTCCTTAAAAGTGACAGTCCGATTTCCATGACTCAAAGTGGTAATGTAAATGGTTATTTTTTCATTTTGAAGCAAATGCCCAACCTGAGTATAAAGACCCATTATAATATTTCACAGATCCTCCCAATCTTCCTCTCTGTATATGTTAAGAAATGCATTGTAACTAAGGCTGCTGAGCATTAAATAACATTTAAATAAATCTGTATTATATCCATCACAACAGCATCTCTCATGTATTTGAAATGAACACACATAGACTGACTATATTATTCCATCTATACACAAGTTGGGCATATACTTAAAACCTTTCAACAGCTTACCCAAATCATCAACATGGTCCATAAACCCCCACCTAGTCTAGTTGCTGCCTGGTTTTGCAAACTTCAATCTCCTACCTTGCACTCTCTCTCTTCTCTGTATTCTGACCTTAGTAGCCTTCTTACAATTTTTTTTTTTAAAGATTTTATTTATTTATTTGAGAGAGAGAATGAGAGAGAGAGCACATGAGAGGGGGGAGGGTCAGAGGGAGAAGCAGACTCCCTGCTGAGCAGGAAGCCTGATGTGGGACTCGATCCTGGACTCCAGGATCATGACCTGAGCCGAAGGCAGTCGCTCAACCAACTGAGCCACCCAGACGCCCGCCTTCTTACAATTTCTTAAAAATTCTAAGCTCTCTCCTGCACAAGGAATTTGTATGTGCTTCTCCCTTTGCCTGAAACACTCTGGTCTCCACCAGCCCTACACAGTGCATAGTTAGCTCTTAGAAATCCAATGTCATTTCCTTGGGGAAGCCTTAAATACGCTCCCTGCTCTATACCCTCCACATCACTGATCTCTCATTCACAGGAAGAGCTGTATAATTTTAAGCAAGTTGTTTACTCTCCCCATGACCTCAGTTTTAGCATCCAGAAAACTGGCATAAAGTACCTATCACACAAGGCTACTGTATAAATATATGTAATGTGCTAAAGCTGGGCTTGGCAAACAGTAAGCACTCAGTTAACAGTAGCTTTAAAAAGTTACCCATAAGGTCCACAGAAAGACATCTTTCTCCCAGTTGAATAGGAGAGGAGTGAAAGAGAAAGGGATAGGGATGGATATAGGTTTTTAGGTCTGGTGGCATCAGGCTGAGGTAGTTTCTATCTGATGGCATCAATTTTCCCTGTGAAATGGGGCATGAGGTCTTCCAGTGAGTCGGTAAAGAGGGCCTGTACTTGTGGATTGGGGAGGGGGGTAGAGAGTTGGGGGTTGAAAACTTGAAGATAATGGAGAAATAATCATTTGAGAGACTAAGAGAACATACGAGGAGAATTTTCTAGGTTGTTCAGGTTGAATTTATAGTATTATTAATCTGAGAGGCTATTGATTTTTTTCTCCAAAGTTACTGAGGGGCCCAGAACTCTGCTCAGAAAAGACAGATGGCTGGGGATTCAGACATGGTTGGCCTCTGCAAGGCCAGCATGATGAAAGGACAAAGAGCAAGGGCATTCAAGGTTTTGCCTGGGAAGTGAGTGAAATCACAGACTCTGGATTCTGGGCTGAAGAGGAGAGGAAGCGAAGATAGAGAAAATACATGCCTAAATAAAACTAAGCACTGGGGAAGTAGAAAGGCCAATGGCCTCAAGGTCTCAATTAGGTTGAAGAACAAATACAGTGAGACTAAGTGAGCAAGCAGCCTTAAGAACTGAATGAAGCTCAGGGTCGGAGAGAGATGTCTCAAGGTGTGTCTTAGTCATCTCAGAGGCCCTGCAGTTTACCGTGATAAGGGACAGGGTGTGACAGTGGGAACGGGGACTGACAGAGAGTGGAATAGGTTATTAGTGATGAAGAAATCAAGAAATGAGCAGCTCAGGGTTTGGAGAGTTTCCTCACAAACACTGAAGTCACCTAAAACAACAGCAGGACTTGGCCTACAGAGAAGGGTTATGAGCTGAGTGCCAAAGTCTTGAAAGGACTGAGGAGTGGTTTCTGGGAGAGCTGCAGCCAACAGGGTCATGAAAGGGTTTTTGAATGAACAGTAAAAACAGTTCTGAAACCTTATCAAACCCTTTTTCTTATAACCTTCATTCTCCTTTCTCTCCAGGATTTAGATGGCTCTAACTTCAAACACTTACTTTCCAAATCACAGATGGACTGCCAAGGATCTTCCATTTTGCTCCAGGATTTTTGCCCTGGGCACTAAAGATTTCAACAAATGCACCTCCCTGGAAAATAAAAACATGTTTAAATTAAAGTGAAAGACAATGCTAAACAGGAAATACTATCCACCACACAGTCTATAACCACTGTTCCAGGCATCTGTCCGTTAAATAGATCTGGGAGGAAACATTACCCCTGTTATTAACTCCTACAGTATACCTTGATTGTACTTAAGCCACAACCACTCTGATTTTAAAAATATATATTTTTTTAAAGAATGATAAACATTAAATTGTGCCATACAAACTCTACTCTCTCTCGATGTGGGGTTCATTTACTTGCCATGTATAAATCATGCTTACAAAACATTCTATTCATCTTTGACTAAAGGGTTTAAACTCAACTTCAGAGCCAGGCTAACAAATTCTGGTAAGTTATCTGTGGCTATAAGCTTTCCAGTCATACTGACCCAAGCTCCGATACCAGCTTTGACATTTATTAACTATCTGACCTTGAGAGTTATTTAACCTCTTGATTCTCCATCTGTAAAATGGGTTGTTGGATTACACAGGATAGTACACATAAACCATCAAACACAATACCTTGTATGTAGCAAGGGCTCAATAGTGCCAGCAATAATTATTCAAAAAAAGGGCAAATTGAATATTTTGGTACTGGTTAATAAAAAAGCTTGGGAACGAGTGGGCGTTAGGGTTTGATTCTTATTCTGAGCATTCCCATCTTTTTATATATCTAATATAAACTGATATGGAAATCTATAAAATTTGTATAAGAAAAACAGAGAATCATTTGTATAGACATGCTCTGTGTTCCCTATTGCAAACCTGAGAACATGCAAGGCCATGCTTATATAAAAGTACTAAACACATTACTGAATATCCAGAAGCTTTAATTATCAAAGAAAGGAATTAAGATGATTATCTCTGAGGAAGAGTTAATTGCAAGAAATTGAGAATATGAAATGAAAACTAAATATGGTTTTCTTTTATGGTCTGTTTTAATTATAAGCAGCACATGAGCAAATCTGTCTGATTTTTGTAAAGAATTTCCAGCTTTTAAGTTTTCTCAATAATATAAAGGTATTTTTGCTTCTGAGTTTTAAAACCATCACTTTAACTTAAGACACTAAATTTCTTCTTCCTTAGGCAGTATTATGTGCAAACTGTGTGTGGTTAAGAATTACTATAAATTACTATAGCTTCTGGGGTTAGGTCACATATCAATAAAAATTTTAAATTTGAGGCAGTTTTGTTTGTTTGTTTTTTTAAAGAGAAAAATCCTTATACCTGGTGGAATACCCATCCCCTCTTCCTTCTGCTTTCTCCTGTTTTCCATTGTGGGCATATGCTTTTTTATAGTAACATATTTTACCTAAATTGAGAGGAAAACTCTCTTAAATTGTTCTAACACATTTAATGATATCAAATGGGAGTAGAAGAAAGAGAACAGCAGACTACTTGAAGGACACTAATAGGAAGGCAAGTAGCATTTGGTAAAAAGGTAGAGGTAATCAATGGAGGGCTGGTCCAGCACAGGGACAACTGTAAACAGAGAATGTAACCTCAGGTAGAAGTAGGAGGGAAGGGGGCGCCTGGGTGGCTCAGTTGGTTAAGCGACTGCCTTCGGCTCAGGTCATGATCCCAGGGTCCTGGGATCGAGCCCCGCATCGAGCCCCGCATCGAGCCCCGCATCGAGCCCCGCATCGAGCCCCGCATCGAGCCCCGCATCGAGCCCCGCATCGAGCCCCGCATCGGGCTCCCTGCTCAGCGGGAAGCCTGCTTCTCCCTCTCCCACTCCCCCTGCTTGTGTTCCTGCTCTCGCTGTCTCTGTCTCTGTCAAATAAATGAATAAAATCTTTAAAAAAAAAAAGAAAAAAAAAAAAGAAGTAGGAGGGAAGGACAGGAGACTAGGGTCAAAAAAAGCAGTGGGTCCAGTGGATTCAGGGGTCCAGTGAGGTGAGAAGAGCAAGCCACGTTTTGAAGACATTAAGATACTCAAGGTGACAGAGGAAGACCCAGAAGCAGTTTCTCCACTGTGATCTTTGGACCATGTGCATCAGAATCAACTGGGGCAAGTTTTTATAGATGTTCTCATTTACTAGATGGGGGGTGAGGGTCAGGAAATCTGCATTTTCACAAGTACCCCAAAAGATCCTAACCTACCCCGGTGTTAGAGAATCACTGACCCCAGTTTTAGGGAAAAAGAAAATAGCACGTAGATAAATGCTTATTTTTTCTTGGTTTAAGCCACTCATGCATTCACTCATTCACTCTACTCTAAATAGCTTCTAAGCCATCAGTGTGCATCAACAGTGAGTGCCCAAGGAACTTGTTAAAACTCAAGATGTATGGGCCCTGCCCTAAGATTCTGATCCAGAGGTCCGATGGGGGTTTAAGATCTGCATTTTAATCAGAGTCTCAGGCAATCCATACACCTTCAAAAGAACTGAGCTGGAGATTGAACAAAAGCCAAATCATACGCCCAAACCGTGGTTGCTTACTCCTTTTTTCTTCCGGGGTCGAGACGACTCATCCAGAACTTCTTTCTCACCCAGAAAAAAACCGTGTTAAGGGGGAGTGGGGAGGGAGCGTTGTCCTCACCCTGAACACGAACTACCTCACCCAAGAGGAGAAAGCTGTAGACGGCCGTTTCGGGTTACCTGGTACTCATTTTTGAACATTCCCGCAGGGGGCCCGGGGCTTGGGGGACACGGAGTTCAGGGCGTCCAGCGAGTGGCGTGACCCTGACGGCTGGAAATCGGCGGGCGGGAGCCCCAGAGCCCGACAGCAGGGAAGGGCTTCGCGCGTCGCCCCGACTCTTCTCAGCCCCCGGTCAGCTCCACGTCGAGCCCCCGCCCCGCACCATCGCAGCCCCTGCCTCCGGGGTGCCCGGGTGTGGGAGGGCGCAGCTATCTGGGCGGGCTTCGGGCGGCCCTGGGGAAGTGATTGTATGCGTAACCTACGTAACGGGGCGCCCAGCCACAGAGCCACGGACAACCGCCCGCTCGCCTGGGAAAGACGGGCGCGCTCCCGCCGTCGCCCCGCCCCCGAATTCGATCGGAAAGGGGCGGGGCCCAGCGGCGCCTGCGTTCGGACCGCGCCCATCGGCTCCCACGAGGCGCCTGCGCGTTGAGCTCTGTGTGCTCTTCACCGACGGATAAATGAGAGTACGCGGTGACGTAGGCGTTGCTCAGGCAACTCAGGGACTCTCCTGGAGATGGTGGGCCGCCCAACCTGTGACCCGCGCTCTCTAAGGTCGTGAGCTCTGTCTGCGAAAAAGCCTAAAATGAGCCTGGTTTAAGAGCTACCGCAGGTGCTGGACTCTTCTAGTGAACCTGTCAAGTCGGTTTCGTCTCTCTTCTTTGTAAACACTGATAACTGGTAGGTTGCTGAAGGGAAGAGTCGTGGAAACATGGAACCCTCACATGGCCTTTGGTTCGATGGTTTCCAAACTAGGTTTCGTTGAGGCAGGAATAGGGTCAGTTAGTCCCGTTCATTGTTTCAGAAGGCCCAAGGAAGTAGGAGTATTTACTCAAAATCACTGCAAATGTTCAAAAGCCAAGATTTTTTGCTTAAAATAACTACATACATTATTGAGCCAGGCGCTTTTCCTAAGTTTAACGATTCGGTTACTTCATTTAGTTTCTATGTCAGAACCACTCTTATAAGGTAGGTATTATTATCACTTTTTGGCTCAGAAAGGTAAGATAGCTTGCCCAAGATCACATGGCCAATAAGTGATGGAGCTGGTTTGGAGCTCTTGTCTAGTGCTGTCCTCAAGGCTGAGTTAGGTCAGTGGTAAGCATTATGAATAACCAGGTACCACTCATGGAGTCCCTACTACAGGCCAAGTGGTTCACAGGTTCACAGCCATGTGAGGTTAGGGATTAGTCTCCTTTCAGTTGAGAATATTTCATTTCTAGAATTGATTAGGAATTTACTCCAGGATGTGATGTTACTTTTTAGTTATGATTGAGCCTGATATTCGAATTCACCCAAAAGTCTTAAATATTTCTGTTCCCTACAATATGCCAACCACTCTGGATCATGTACAGCATGAGAAAATGAATGCTTTCTGGACCTGCTCCTTATCAGGGTTAAGAAAAGAAAAGCTGATAAGGAACAAACTTACTAGAACACACTAAGTCTAATACCAGATGTGTACAAAGGCAGAAGTGAGGTTGTCATATAACTGTAAATTGCAGTACAATATCCAGAATCCAGAATCCCTGATTTCTAGAGCTCAAACCTAGTTCAACAACAGTTTTTGGTAAGACTCTTTGCTGGAGACTTTGGGAATTACGGCCGATAGACATGGTCTCTTGTCTTGCAAGACTTGTTATCTACTGGGGGACATTTATGCATTCATTCATTTAACAGATAATTCCTAGGGATGTAATATATTCTAGA
The DNA here is from genome assembly GCF_029215605.1 of Mirounga angustirostris. Classification (NCBI taxonomy): domain Eukaryota; kingdom Metazoa; phylum Chordata; class Mammalia; order Carnivora; family Phocidae; genus Mirounga; species Mirounga angustirostris. The sequence goes on along the minus strand of NW_026991709.1, from coordinate 189,561,226 downwards.
TATTACGCCAAGAGCTAGGGTGTACAGGGAAGGCCCCATCTTCATGGAGCTTACACATTAATAGGGGTGGGACACAATAAACAAGTGAACAAATAATTAGAACTTGTGATAAATCCCACAAATCTGGTGATAGGGAATAACATTGGAAGGGTCTATTAGTTTCCTGTGGCTGTTGTAACAAGTTACCAGAAACTAGCTGGCTTAACACCACAGAAATTTATTCTCTTACAGTTCTAGAGGCCAGCAGTCCAAAATCAAGGTGTCAGCAGGGTGACACTCCTTTGGGAAGCTTTGGAGGAAAATCTACTCTTTGCTCTTCCAGCTTCTTGTGGCTTTTGGCATTCCTTGACTTGTGACTGCATCTCTCCAATGTCTGCCTCCATGGTCACCCTGCCTCTTCCTGTGTGTGTCTTCTCTCAGTGTCTCTTATAAGGACTATGGTGATGGCATTTAGGGCCCACTTGGATAATTCAGGGTTATCACTCTATTGCAAGATCCTTAACTTAGTAACACCTGCAAGAACCTTTTTCCAAATAAGGAAACATTCACACGTTCCAAAGGGTAGATGTAGGCATCTTGGAGGTGGGGGAGGTCACAGTTTTTGACCTAACACAAAGGGTGACTTGTACTATATAATACAAAGCAGTTTTAGATAAATGCTGTAAGAGAAGCAAAAAGTCAGTGGGAGTACAGGAGGAATCTAGGGGACATCCTAAGGCTTTTAGCAATCTACTTGGCTGTATGAAAAGCATGTTTTAACACCAAAGCTGAAGAGAAACTCACAACTCTGTCCTATGTTATTTTCTATCTTTATCATTATCTGAATTTGTTTGTTTATATGTTTGTCATCTGTCTTTAGCTATCATAAGGTAAATTTGATGAGGGCAAGAGTTTTTTCTGTGTTCATCATCACCAACCTCACTAATACCACAATGCCTCCTGCATCCTCACTCCCTGTGGTATAGCAGCCTCCAAAATGACCTTCTGGTATATTTGCCCTTTGTGTAATCTCCTCTGTAAGTGTCCTGGACCTAGAGACTCACTTCTAATGAATACAATATGATGCTGAGATGTCATTTTTAACATTAGGTTACAAAAAGACTGATTTCCTTCTTGCTTAGCTTTCCACTCCCTTGCTGTGGTTCTTCTTCCCCAACTCTGTCCTTACATGAAGGAAACCAGTTGCTCTATTGTGAGTACCCCCCTGGAAAGGTCCATGTTGCAGGGAACTGATGTCTCTGGCCAATAGTCAGTGAGAACTTGAGGCCGGTCAACAGTCACACGAGTAGGCTTCGAAGTGAATCTTTCCCTGGTCAAGCCTTGAGGTAAATGCATTCCTGGTCAATGCTTTGATTGCAGCCTTATGACTAAGCCAGAGTCAGAGGCACCCAGCTAAGTCGTATCCTGATTCTTGATCCAAAGAAATTATATTTATTGTAAACTGCTAAGTTTTAGGGTCATTTTTTTTATATAGCAATAGATACACTCCCCATACCCAATCCATCACCTGAACCTAATTGTTTTATCTAAATACCTCTAAAATCTACTTACCTTCCCTCTGTATGCTGTAGTCTGTACGCTGATTTACCTGTGATTTGCTCTTCTCTGAACTACTATGATAGCCTCCTAATACACCATGTTGACCTCCCTTCAAATCCATCTGCACTTTGCAGTCAGAGTCATTTTTATAACAGACAAATTTAGTCATATCAGTCTCTTGCTTCTAACCCTTTTGTGACTATAGAACCTGTCTTCCTCTCTAAGTTCAGTATATGATATGCAGCCCCCTTTATTTCAGTCACATTGAGTTTTCTTTTAGTTCTTCATGTTCAACATATGTGCTTCCACTGTAGGGCCTTCGTGCTGTTCTCTTGAATAGATTACTTTTTCTACCTTTTTTCTTTGATTAATGCCAACTTCTGTAAACATAGAGTTTAGATCAAGGGTCCCCTTTTCAGGGACACCTCCTCTGATTTCCCTGACTTGATCAGATCCCCCTATTTATAGGTTCTTATAACATCTTAGCACTTAGCATTACTGAAATAATTGAAATTTTATTGTGTTTATAATACTGGCCATCTCTGTTGGACTGTCGATTTCAGGACAGTAGGGACCATGCCTGTTTTGTTCACCCTTGCATCCCTAGTGCCTGGTATACTAGTTCAACCTTGTACCTAGTATAACAAATAGTAATCCCCCTTTGAATGAATGAGTGAATGAGGAAGGGAGGAGATGAAGGATGAATATATTCTTGAAGGACAGCCATAGGCTTTGGTGTTGAGAAAACAAGAAGAAAGCAATTGAAAATACATTAAGGTAAATGGGTGAATTAATCATCTCAATTTATTGATGGAAAAACTAGTTATGGAGTTGAAATAATTAATCATAGTGTATCAGTAAGTCTCATTAATCAGGTGTTTTTGTTTTTTATCATCTGTTTGTTCAATTTAAGGCTAGAAGGAACCAGTATAGTTTATTTCAATCTCCCTATCTCCTTGAGAGAAAGTAATTGTCCGATGCTCAGTCATCCAAGGATTGGGTCATTGGGTCATTTCCTAACCCTCCTAACTCCACAAGTTTAGGAGACTTATAATTGGACTTTGATTAGCAAATGTGGGATAGGGCCTGTCCAGGCAATTGGCAGTTCCAAAGGCTGCCTGTCTCAGATCGAAGTTGTTTTGTCTATGGTGAAATCTACCCTTACCCTTGGCAGTGGTGGCTGTAAAGCAAAATTAGAATGTACCCTACTTTAACAATATGAACTCAAAACCAGAGATGGGAAGGGATCCAATTTTATAATATCAAATGCTGTTGTTTGATTTGGATGAATGCAAGCCATGACTAAAATCTTGGATTTGATTATGGCATCTGATTCTTGGTTTTGGCTCAGGTCATGATCTCAGGGTTGTGAGAATGAGCCCTGCATTGGGCTCTCTACCCAGCGTGGAGTCTGCTTGAGATTCTCTCCCTCTCCCTCTGCCCCTCCACCCGCTTGTGGTGCATGTGCCTGAGCACGCTCTCTCTCTCAAATAAATAAACCTTAAAAAAAAAAAAAAAAAAAGAATGGCTACCAAAACTCAGCCCTGTCACCAAATAAATAAACGAACAAACAAAAAAAGCCCCAAACAACAAACCAGCCTGCCCAAACAACTTTGCTTAAGCCAAGTTATTTGTGTATGTTATAAAAGACAGTGAAACATTTTCTCTAATTGCTACAATTTTTAAAGAAGTCAGTACATTTAGTAATTGCGTTAAATTGCTTAACTTAATTTGACAACATTAAGAATTAGTCACTTTACAAGCTTTAAAAGTGCTTGTCTTTGTTCTACAAAGAAAGTCATTTGGTGGTGTATTAATGTTATTAAAGGATATTGGATGATATTTAAAATGGAATAGACTACAGTTTTTGAGGGCGGTGGAATCTTTGTATGTCAATGTAGTCATTCAAATTAGGTGCTATTATTATCAATTTGACAAACAATAGTATTCTTTTGAACTAAGAATATACAGTATTTACTACAGTATAGTTGTAGTTTATATTTTGGTTGCAGTTCATAATCAAATTATTTAGCATAATGGGAAGGAAAAAAGATACTGGTTTGATGATCAGAATTTGTTTTGCTGCACAATAATCTAGAACTGTTTAATACTCAGAGGATTATTTAATTTTTTTCCGCATTATGGATTAACTTTATGAATGGCAATAATGCCAAGTTGATAGAATAATTTAGAAACGGACTATTTTACAGTTTCAATGAATTGAGAAAAATTAGTGACACCTGAGTCATCCATTTGACTTTTGATTTGAGAATAGTGATGTCTTCCTTTTTCAAGCAAATGTGGTATGGGGAAAGATTTTGATGATTGTACTGATGGTAGATATTTTCCCCCCTCTCTAGTCTCTGAGGTTCTAAAGTGATGCTTTTCCTGCCTGTACCTTTAGATGACCAAATACTTCAAAATTCATGTATAAACTTGAAATTTCCAAAACTAGCTACTACCGGACAATTTTCTCAGGGGAAATACAAACAAACAAATAATGCTAGTAAGTGAATATTTAGGTATGAATACTTCTCTAACTGAAACAGTTTTGTGGAGTAAGCACTTAGATTTAGAGAAATGAAATATTTGTAAAATATGTCTCTGAAAAGATTAAATGAAGTGAGCTGATATTTAATACCAGTTTGTTTTTAAATATATAAATGCTCTTCTTTTGTCAGAAAAAGTTACGTTAGATCTCAGTAACAAGTTTTTCTTACATAACCATCCCTAACCTAAAACCAGTTAGTGTTGACTCATGGTAAGAAGGCTATAGAAAACTGGATACCCACATGCAAAGAAAAATGAGGTTGGACCCTTACCTTATGATACATAAAAGAAAAAAAAGAACTCAAAGTGGATCAAAGACCTAAACATAAAACTTAAAATTATAAAACTATGTTTTGGAAGAAAACATAGAGGAAGAGCTTCCTGTCACTGGATTTGACAGTGATTTCTTGGATGTGACACTAAAAGCACAGGCAACAAAGTTAAAAAAAAAAGATAAGTTAGACAACATCAAAATTTAAAACTTACATGCATCAAAGGACATGATCAACTGAATGAAAAAGCAACCTATGGAATGGATATTTGTACACACATGTTCTTAACATTATTCTCAACATTCAAAGTGGAAGCAACCCATGTTCATGGATGGATGAATGGATAAACAAAATGTGATATATACAATCAATGGAATATTATTCAGCCTTAAAAAAGAAGGATATTCTGACAAATGCCACAACATGGATGAATCTTAAGGATATTATGCTAAGTGAAATAAGCAAATCACACACACACACAAATACTATATGATTCCACCTATAAAGTATATAGAGCAGTCAAAAATCATAGAATCAGAAAGTAGAATGATGGTTGCCAGGGAATGGGTGGACTAGGGAGAAGTGGGAAGTTGTTGCTTAATGGATATAGAGTTTCAGTTTTGCAAGATAAAGTTCTGGAGATTAATTATACAACAGTATGAATATACTTAATAATACAGAACTGGATACTTAAAAATGTTTAAGATGGCAAATTTTATATTATTTTTTATCATAATTAAAAAATTTTATGGGGGAGAGGAGCTAATAAGGAAAAAATGTCTAAAAAAAAAGGCTCCTTAGAAACAGCTTGAGAAATGCTGGTATTAATATTTGTACATGTGTGCATGCATGTGTCTGTATGCATGCCCAGGCATGTCTATTTAAGCTGAGTTATTTAAAGTTAAAGTGCAGGCATCATAAGACTTTATTGCTAAATACATAGCATAATAGCATGTATCTCCTAAGAACAAGGATGATCTCCTACATACCATTTTATACCATAACACTACATGTATACTATACCTCAATATCATTTTCACATTCAAGAAATTTAGTATCGAACAATAATATATTTTGATATAGTCTATATTCAGATTTCTCCAGTTCTAATAATTGTTTTTTTCCACACAGGATCAGTCAAGGGTCATACTGTGAATTTAGTTGTAATGTAATTATAGTCTCCTTTATTTTAGAACAGTTGGAGTATTTTCAAGATATTGGCATTTTGGATAGTTCACACCAGTTGTTTTGTAGAATGTCCCTCAATATGGGTTTGTCTAATTGTTTTCTTACGACTAAATTAAACATTTAGGGCAAAAATTACTATATAAATTATATAATTCATCCCTTTTGGAGATAAATAATATGCTTGTCCCATTATTGTGATGTCGAGATCGATAATTTGGTTAATTAAAGTGGTGAGTAGATTTTTCTATTGATATTTTTTATTTGTTTCTGATTAGAAAAGGCATATATACTTAGTTCAGAAAACTTGAAAAATGCAAAAGGAAAATCACTGTAATTTCACTACACAGAAATACACATTGTTAATGTTTTATGTATATCCTTAAGCAATCTTCTAGTGTTCCACATATAGTTGTCCCAACTTTTTGCTATTTAAAATTTTTGCTTTTGTAAATAACCCAGTAGTGAACATCATTGTTGCTCTTCAAATCGTTGTCCTAATTTTTAAAAATTATTTCTGTAGGATTTCTAAAAAGTCAATTGTTTGATTAAAAGGTAGTAACTTTTTAGATTGTTTCACATTTCCTGATATTATACTCTCTCTGAGATTTTTATTTAGGTATATAGTACTCAAAAATTTCTCATCAAATGTAAACACTGTTGTTTCAACAGAATAAACAAATTAGTGTAAGAACCTGGTAGAGATTATCTATCCTCATTCCATATACCTAGTAGAGAAGGTCTTAATTGGCTTAACCCAGTCTATGGTAAGGTGTTTTTTTTTTTTTTTAAGTTTACTTTTAGAGAGAGCAGGAGCAGGGCCAGCTGGGGTGAGGGTGGGGGGAGGAGGGGCAGAGGGAGAGAATCTTTCAAGCAGATTTCCTGATGAGCGAAGAGCCGGCTGCTACAAAGGGCTTGATCCCACAATCCATGAGATCATGACCTGAGCTGAAACCAAGAGTTGGGCTGCTTAACCAACTGAACCACCCAGCACCCCTGTGGTAAGGTTTTTCTGAAGTCACATATCCACAGGTGATCCAATCAGCTGAGGACAGGGAAAATAGTGCTGTTAACGGAGCAGATTTTCTGAAGGGATGATGTAGCAGGAAGAAATATTTGTTACTTTTAATATGTTTAGTTTAACACTTGGTTTAAAGAAAAAACACTCTTCCTCAATGTTTTTGTTTTTGTATTTGGCACCTAACATTCATTAAAGTATCATTTCCCTCATGTTTTCTACCACAGCTCAGGTCAAAATAATTTTTGATCTTTGATTAACTCCATTCCATCCTCCATTATATGGTAGAGTAATCTTTCTACTGTACAAATATGGTCTTTCCCTTCACTGCTTAAATGCTCTTTAGTGATTTCTTATTGCTGTTAAGACAAAGGCATGGCTTACAAAGCCCCACTTGGTGGTTGAGTGGATGTGAGAGAGAAGGAAAAGGGATGATTTTTTTTTTTTAAGATTTTATTTATTTGACAGAGAGAGACACAGCAAGAGAGGGAACACAAGCAGGGGGAGTGGGAGAGAGAGAAGCAGGCTTCCGGCCAAGCAGGGAGCCCAATGCGGGGCTCGATCCCAGGACCCTGGGATCATGACCTGAGCTGAAGGCAGACGCCCAACGACTGAGCCACCCAGGCACCCCGGAAAAGGGAGGATTTAAGCATCTTATCAGTTTATTGTTCAGATAACTGGGTGAATTAAATTCAGATGGACTAAATTTGAGGTACCTGTGGGACATAAAATTTGAGCTATTAAATAGGAAATTGGGTATATGGTTCTAAAGCCAAAGATGGAGATTTGGGCTAGACATATAGAATCAGGAGTTATCAAAATACAGATGGTAATTAAAGACCCTGAGATAGTGGAGTAGAGAAACCAGAGACTCTAGAGTAAGAAGAAAAGAAAGCTTGGGCAGAAATGACATGTAAGAAATAGGTAAAGGATCAAAAGTGAGAAGTCAAAAAAGTAGGGAAAGACCACATACATCCAGTGACTCTTGTGCCAATGGTGTAAAGGTCTTTCAAGAAACGGGTAGGTCAGCAAATGCCTGTGCTTCTTTTTTTTATTATTATTATTATGTTAATCACCATACATTACATCATTAGTTTTTGATGTAGTGTTCCATGATTCATTGTTTGCGTGTAACACCCCGTGCTCCATGCAGAACGTGTGCCCTCCTTAATACCCATCACCAGGCTAACCTATACCCCCATTCCCATTCCCCTCTAGAACCCTCAGTTTGTTTCTCAGAGTCCATAGTCTCTCATGGTTTGTCTCCCCCTCCGATTTCCCCCCCTTCATTCTTCCCCTCCTGCTATCTTCTTCTTTTTTTTTTTTTTTAACATGTAATGTATTATTTGTTTCAGAGGGACAGGTCTGTGATTCAACAGTCTTACACAATTCACAGCACTCACCATAGCTCAAAGCCTCCCCAATGTCTATCACCCAGGCACCCCATCCCTCCCACCCCCCACCACTCCAGCAACCCTCAGTTTGTTTCCTGAGATTAAGAAGAAATGCCCGTGCTTCTAAGATGTCAAATAAGATAAGGCTTGAAAAGTAACATGGAGATCAACAGTGACCTTTACAAGATTACTTTGTTGGAGCCATTCAGATAGAAACCAGATTACAGTAGACTGAAGAGTAATTAGCAAATGGAGTAAAGAATGGAGTAAAGAAACTTTAATAGCTAGTGTTAGGCAGTTTACACAGTTTTTAATTATTATTTATTCCCAATGGGAGAGACCTGGATTTTGAAGATACAGAGGAGAGAGATAATCACAGGGAGAACCCTGACAAGGAAGAAGTAAATGAGACTTAGCACACAGATGGAAGTATTATGCTTAGACAGGAAGAGAAGTGTATGATTCATTTTATTTTATTTTAAGATTTATTTTGTGGAGAGAGAGAGAGAGTACACTCACGAGTGTGCAGGACGGGGAGGGACAGAGGGAGAGGGAGAGAGACCATCTCAAACAGACTCCCCGCTGAGTGCAGAGCCTAGTATCAGGCTCCATCTCATGACCCTGAGATCATGACCTGAGCTGAAATCAAGAGTTGGACACTTAACTGACTGAGCCACCTAGGCGCCCCTGTATGATCCATTTTAATGAAAGAGAATGTATAATTCATAGAGAAGCTAGCATGTAGACTCTTATTACATTTTCCTGGATTATTTGAAATTTAATTTTATATTCTTGAATAAAATTTTAGTATGCGGACTCTTTTGAAGGTTGCAATTATATTTTTCCACCATTAGTAACAAAAGCAAAATAATTTTTTTGTGTATGAGAGCCTTATGTTAAAGTGCTTTAGTTGAGTATTAAAGACCTGTTATATAGACTATTAATGGCTTATTTTGTTCAAGTATTATGAATAGAAATGTTTATGTGGTGATCTTTAAAAGAAATGTTCTTCTGACATAATTCTATGAAACTATAGAGAAATTTACAATTGAAGGCAAAAAGGAAAAGCTTAGTGCAAAAACTTACAAAGGGTCAAAATTATGTAGCAAATTAATCTGAAAATCAAAGAACAGAGGATAAAATTTATTATTATAAATTCTCTCAGGAAACTCACCTTTTCCATGCTTTGTCAAAAAACCTTAAACATTCACAGTGTAAAATAGCCTATTTTACAGTTTTATAAAACAGATTATGGTTTACTTTTAAAAAAAATTTTTTTATTCTTATGTTAATCCCGACATGATTAGTTTTAGATGTAGTGTTCCATGATTCATTGTTTGAGCATAACACCCAGTGCTCCATGCAGAACGTGCCCTCTTTAATACCCATCACCAGGCTAACCCATACCCCCACCCCCCTCCCCTCTAGAACCCTCAGTTTGTTTTTCAGAGTCCATCATCTCTCATGGTTCGTCTCCCACTCCGATTTCCCCCCATTCATTCTTCCCCTCCTGCTATCTTCTTTTTTTTTTTTCTTAACATATATTGCATTATTTGTTTCAGACATACAGATCTGAGATTCAACAGTCTTGCACAATTCACAACAATTACGAGAGTACATACCATCCCCAGTGTCTATCACCCAGTCACCCCATCCCTCCCACCCCACCCCCCACTCCAGCAACCCTCAGTTTGTTTCCTGAGATTAAGAATTCCTCATATCAGTGAGGTCATATGACACATGTCTTTCTCTGATTGACTTATTTCGCTCAAAATAACACCCTCCAGTTCCATCCACCTTGTTGCAATGGCAAGATCTCATTCCTTTTGATGGCTGCATAATATTCCATCATATATATATATACCACATCATCTTTTTTTTTATTCTTATGTTAATCCCGATACATTACATCATTAGTTTTAGATGTAGTGTTCCATGATTCATTGTTTGTGCATAACACCCAGTGCTCCATGCAGAATGTGCCCTCCTCAATACCCATCACCAGGCTAACCCATCCTCCCACCCCACTCCCCCCCCCCTAGAACCCTCAGTTTGTTTTTCAGAGTCCATCGTCTCTCATGGTTCGTCTACCCCTCCGATTTCCCCCCCTTCATTCTTCCCCTCCTGCTACCTTCTTCTTCTTCTTTTTTTTCTTAACATATATTGCATTATTTGTTTCAGAGGTACAGATCTGAGATTCAACAGTCTTGCACAATTCACAGCGCTTACCAGAGCACATACCCTACCCAGTGGCTATCACCCAGTCACCCCATCCCTCCCACCCCACCCCCCACTCCAGCAACCCTGTTTGTTTCCTGAGATTAAGAATTCCTCATATCAGTGAGGTCATATGACACATGTCTTTCTCTGTTTGACTTATTTCGCTCAACATAATACCCTATAGTTCCATCCACGTCATTGCAAATGGCAAGATCTCATTCCTTTTGATGGCTGCATAATATACCATTGTCTATATATACCACTTCTTCTTTATCCATTCATCTGTCGATGGACATCTTGGCTCTTTCCACAGTTTGGCTATTGTGGACATTGCTGCTATAAACATCGGGGTGCACATACCCTTTCGGATCCCTACTTTTGTATCTTTGGGGTAAATACCCAGTAGTGCAATTGCTGGATCATAGGGTAGCTCTATTTTCAACGTTTTGAGGACCCTCCATACAGTTTTCCAGAGTGGCTGCACCAGCTTGCATTCCCACCAACAGTGTAGGAGGGTCCCCCTTTCTCTGCATCCCCGCCAACATCTGTCGTTTCCTGACTTGTTAATTTTAGCCATTCTGACTGGTGTGAGGTGGTATCTCAATGAGGTTTTGATTTGGATTTCCCTGATGCCGAGTGATATTGAGCACTTTTTCATGTGTCTATTGGCCATTTGGATGTCTTCTTTGGAAAAATGTCTGTTCATGTCTTCTGCCCATTTCTTGATTGGATTCTTTGTTCTTTGGGTGTTGAGTTTGATGAGTTCTTTATAGATTTTGGATACTTTATCTGATATGTCATTTGCAAATATCTTCTCCCATTCTGTCAGCTGTCTTTTGGTTTTGTTGACAGTTTCCTTTGCTTTGCAAAAGCTTTTTATCTTGATGAAGTCCCAATAGTTCATTTTTGCCCTTGTTTCCCTTGCCTTTGGTGATGTTTCTAGGAAGAAGTTGCTTTGGCTGAGGTCAAAGAGGTTGCTGCCTGTGTTCTCCTTTAGGATTTTGATGGACTCCTGTCTCACATTGAGGTCTTTCAACCACTTGGAGTCTATTTTTGTGTGTGGTGTAAGGAAATGGTCCGGTTTCATTCTTCTGCATGTGGCTATCCAATTTTCCCAACACCATTTGTTGAAGAGACTGTCTTTGTTCCATTGGACATTCTTTCCTGCTTTGTCAAAGATGAGTTGACCATAGAGTTGAGGGTCCATTTCTGGGCTCTCTATTCTGTTCCATTGATCTATGTGTCTGTTTTTGTGCCAGTACCATGCTGTCTTGATGATGACAGCTTTGTAATAGAGCTGGAAGTCCGGAATTGTGATGCTGCCAGCTTTGCTTTTCTTTTTCAACATTCCTCTGGCTATGCGGGGTCTTTTCTGGTTCCATACAAATTTTAGGATGATTTGTTCCATTTCTTTGAAAAAAGTGGATGGTATTTTGATGGGGATTGCATTGAATGTGTAGATTGCTCTAGGTAGCATTGACATCTTCACAATATTTGTTCTTCCAATCCATGAGCATGGAACGTATTTCCATTTCTTTGTGTCTTCCTCAGTTTCTTTCATGAGTATTTTATAGTTTTCTGAGTACAGATCCTTTGCCTCTTTGGTTAGATTTATTCCTAGGTATCTTATGGTTTTGGGTGCAATTGTAAATGGATCGACTCCTTAATTTCTCTTTCGTCTGTCTTGTTGTTGGTGTATAGGAATGCCACTGACTTCTGTGCATTGATTTTATATCCTGCCACTTTACTGAATTCCTGTATGAGTTCTAGCAGTTTTGGGGTGGAGTCTTTTGGGTTTTCCACATAAAGTATCCTATATTCTGCAAAGAGTGAGAGTTTGACTTCTTCTTTGCCGATTTGGAAGCCTTTTATTTCTTTTTGTTGTCTGATTGCTGTGGCTAGGACTTCTAATACTATGTTGAATAGCAGTGGTGATAGTGGACATCCCTGCTGCATTCCTGACCTTAGGGGAGAAGCTTTCAGTTTTTCGCCATTGAGAATGATATTCACTGTAGGTTTTTCATAGATGGCTTTTATGATATTGAGGTATGTACCCTCTATCCCTATACTCTGAAGACTTTTGATCAGGAAAGGATGCTGTACTTTGTCAAATGCTTTTTCTGCATCTATTGAGAGGATCATATGGTTCTTGTTCTTTCTTTTGTTAATGTATTGTATCACGTTGATTGCTTTGTGGATGTTGAACCAAGCTTGCAGCCCTGGGATAAACCCCACTTGGTCGTGGTGAATAATCCTTTTAATGTACTGTTGGATCCTATTGGCTAGTATTTTGGCGAGAATTTTTGCATCCATGTTCATCAAGGATATTGGTCTGTAATTCTCCTTTTTGATGGGGTCTTTGGTTTTGGGATCAAGGTAATGGTGGCCTCATAAAACGAGTTTGGAAATTTTTCTTCCATTTCTATTTTTTGGAACAGTTTCAGAAGAATAGGTATTAATTCTTCTTGAAATGTTTAGTAGAATTCCCCTGGGAAGCCATCTGGCCCTGGGCTTTTGTTTGTTGGGAGATTTTTGATGACTGCTTCAATTTCCTTAGTGGTTATAGGTCTGTTCAGGTTTTCTGTTTCTTCCTCGTTCAGTTTTGGTAGTTGATACATCTCTAGGAATGCATCCATTTCTTCCAGGTTATCTAATTTGCTGGCATAGAGTTGCTCATACTATGTTCTTAGAATTGTATTTCTTTGGTGTTGGTTGTGATCTCTCCTCTTTCATTCATGATTTTGTTGATTTGGGACATTTCTCTTTGGCCAGGGGTTTATTAATCTTATTAATTCTTTCAAAGAACCAGCTCCTAGTTTCGTTGATCTGTTCTACTGTTCTTTTAGTTTCTATTTCATTGATTTCTGCTCTGATCTTTATTATATCTCTTCTCCTGCTGGGTTTAGGCTCTATTTGCTGTTCTTTCTCCAGGTCCTTTAGGTGTAGGGTTAGGTTGTGTATTTGAGACCTTTCTTGTTTCTTGGGAAAGGCTTGTATTGCTAAATACTTTCCTCTTAGGACTGCCTTTGCTGCATCCCAAAGATTTTGAATAGTTGTGTTTTCATTTTCATTGGTTTCCATGAATTTTTAAAATTCTTTAATTTCCTGGTTGACCCATTCATTCTTCAGTAGGATGCTCTTTAGCCTCCATGTATTTGAGTTCTTTCCGACTTTCCTCTTGTGATTGAGTTCTAGTTTCAAAGCATTGTGGTCTGAATATATGCAGGGAATGATCCCAATCTTTTGTTCCCGGTTGAGACCTGATTTGTGACCTAGGATGTGATCTATTCTAGAGAATGTTCCATGGGCACTAGAGAAGAATGTGTATTCTGTTGCTTTGGGATGGAATGTTCTGAATACATCTGTGAAGTCCATTTGGTCCAGTGTGTCATTTAAAGTCTTTATTTCCTTGTTGATCTTTTGCTTAGGCAATCTGTCCATTTCAGTGAGGGGGGTGTTAAAGTCCCCCACTATTATTGTATTGTTGTCGATGTGTTTCTTTGCTTTTGTTATTAATTGCCTTATATAATTGGCTGCTCCCATGTTAGGGCCATAGATATTTACAATTGTTAGATCTTCTTGTTGGATAGACCCTTTAAGTAGGATATAATGTCCTTCCTCATCTCTTATTAGTTTTGGTTTAAAATCAGTCTTTGGTTTAAAATCTAATTTTTCTGATAAGGATTGCCACCCCAGCTTTCTTTTGGTGTCCATTAGCATGGTAAATGGTTTCCATCCCCTCACTTTCAATCTGGGGGTGTCTTTGGGTCTAAAATGAGTCTCTTGCAGACAGCGTATTGATGGGTCTTGTTTTTTAATCCAATCTGATAGCCTGTGTCTTTTGATTGGGGCATTTAGCCCATTTACATTCAGGGTAACTATTGAAAGATAGGAATTTTGTGCCATTGTATTGCTTGTAAGGTGACTGTTACTGTATATTGTCTGTGTTCCTTTCTGGTCTATGTTGCTTTTAGGGTCTCTCTTTATTTAGAGGACCCCTTTCAAGATTTCTTGTAGGGCTGGTTTTGTGTTTGCAAATTCCTTTAGTTTTTGTTTGTCCTGGAAGCTTTTTATCTCTTCTTCAATTTTCAATGACAGCCTAGCTGGATATAGTATTCTTGGCTGCATATTTTTCTCATTTAGTGCTCTGAATATATCCTGCCAGTCCTTTCTGGCCTGCCAGGTCTCTGTGGATAGGTCTGCTGCCAATCTAATGTTTCTACCATTGTAGGTTACATCTCTCTTCTCCCGAGCTGCTTTCAGGATTTTCTCTTTGTCTATGAGACTCGTAAGTTTTACTATTAGTGTCAGGGTGTTGACCTATTTTTATTGATTTGAGAGGGGTTCTCTGTGCTTCCTGGATTTTGATGCCTCTTTCCTTCCCCAATGTTGGGAAGTTCTCTGCTGTAATTTGCTCCAATATACCTTCTGCCCCTCTCTCTCTTTCTTCTTCTTCTGGGATCCTAATTATTCTAATGTTGTTTCGTCTTATGGTATCACTTATCTCTCGAATTCTGCCCTCGTGATCCAGTAGTTTATCTCTTTCTCAGCTTCTTTATTTTCCATCATTTGGTCTTCTATATCATTGATTCTCTCTTCTTCCTCATTTATCCTAGCAGTTAATGCCGCTATATTTGATTGCACCTCATTAATAGCCTTTTTGATTTCGACTTGGTTAGATTTTAGTTCTTTTATTTCTCCAGGAAGGATTTCTCTAACAACTTCCATGCTTTTTTCAAGCCCAGCTAGTATCTTTAAAGTGATGATTCTGAACTCTAGATCTGACATCGTACTAATGTCCGTATTGAGTAGGTCCCTGGCAGTCGGTACTACCTCTTGTTCTTTTTGTTGAGGTGATTTTTTCCGTCTTGTCATTTTGTGCAGAGGAGAATAGATTAATGAGAGAACAAAATGCTAACAGGGTAACAACGTCCCCAGAAAATATACTCCAAACAAATCAGAAAAGACCTGAAGCAGTGGAAAAGAAATGGAAAGAGAGAAAAAAGAAAAAGAAAAAAAAAAAAGAAATAAAAAAAGATAAGGATAATGATAAAAACAAACAAAAACAGAACAAAACAAAAAAAAAACAGAATATGATCAAATATGATCAGGCTGGTACATAGATCAGTGTCACACACTAGATTTTGGGTGTATTTTGGTCTGTTTGAAGAAAGTGCCTCCCAAAATTTTAAAGAAAGAAAAACTTATATATGTACAAAAATAAGAGTTGATATGATGAAGGGATGGAATATGTCTGTAAAGATGGAAATTATAAAAAATTTTATAAAAGGAATTGATAAGTTGTTTGAAAAAAGAAAGAAGAGGATTTAAAAAAAAAGAAAAAAAGGGAGAGAATGTGATCATGTAGGAGAGTAGAAAAAAGCCATACACTAGAGATTTAGGGTATATTTTGATCTGTTAGAAGAAACTATCTCAAAATTTTAAAGAGAGAACAACTTATATATATATATGCCAAAAATATGGGTAACTACTATGAATGGATAGAATATGACTAAAAACGAAAAATAAAAATGTTTTTTAAAAAAGGGTTTGATAAGATGTTGGTTGAAAAAGGGAAAAAGAAAAAAAAAAGTTAAAAAAAATTTACTTTGAAAGACTAAAGAATCATGGTAAAAAAGCCATGAATTCTATGTGCAGTATTCCCCTAGCACTGGAGTTCTGCCATTCTCATTGATGGATAAACTTGGTCTTGGCTGGCTGTTCTCCCTGATCTTCTGGGGTAGGGGCCTGTTGCCATGGTTTCCAAATGTCTTTGCTGGAGGCGGAATTGCCCCGCCCTTGCCTGGTCCTGGCTAAGTAATCTGCTCGGGTTTGCTCTTGGGAGCTTTTGTTCCCTGCAAGCTTTCCGTACAGCCTTGGTGGCTGAGAGTGAAAATGGCGGCTTCCCAATCTCCATCCCAGAGGAGCCGAGAACTTGGGGCCCCACTCCTCAATGTGCCTCCAGAGAAAAGCAGTCAGTCACTCCCGTCTCGCCGGTCTCCGGCCGCACTCCGTGTTCCCCCAGCCTGTGACCGAGCGTTTCTATTTCTGGCACCTGACTCGGTGTGGAGTCTCCAAACCCAGCAGATCCCTGTGGTGCGCTCCCACACTGCTCCTCCTGGGGGAGGAAGGGGAGTCTCCCCGTATCTGCCGCTTATTGGGTCCCTGCTGGAGGAGAAGTGGCCCGACTGTGCCGCGGATCACGGTTTATGGCAACCCCGAGCTGAGAGCCCACGTCTCTGCAGCCGGCTTCCCTGCTCCTATACTTGGGAGCTCTGCTGCACTCAGGCATCCCTGGTCTTTCTGTGACCCCGAGGGTCCTGAGACCACACCGTCCCGTGAGGGTTCCACCCCCAGCTTAGCCACCGCAGCGATGTCCCTCAGAGGAGCCGACTTCTAAAAGTTCTGATTTTGTGCTCCACGGCGCTATCACTTGCCAGAAGCGGCCGACGGAGGCCACTCCCCCTCCATCTATCCTCCCGAATATCACCTCAGATTCACTTCTCCGCACGTCCTACCTTCCAGAAAGTGGCACTTTTCTGTTCAGAGAGTTGTTGCTCTTCTTTTGTTTGATCTCCTTTTGAGTTTGTAGGTGTTCAGAATGGTTTGATCCCTATCCAGCTGAATTCCTGAGAGGAGACGAAATTCAGGTCTCCTACTCCTCCGCCATCTTGCTCCGCCCCCTCTATGGTTTACTTTTATAAGAATTTAGTCACTGTTTGGGCTGCCTGGGTGGATCAGTTGGTTACGCGTCTGTCTTCGGCTCAGGTCGTGATCCCAGGGTCCTGGGATTGAGCCCTGCGTCAGGCTCCCTGCTTAGCAGAGAGCCTGCTTCTTCCTCTCCCTCTGCTACTGCCCCTGCTTGTACATACGCTCTCTCTCTCTCCATCAAATAAATAAATAAAATCTAAAAAGAAAAAATTTAGTCACTGTTAGCATTGGAGAGGAAAATTGCATCAGTACCCTTTCATGACGGTGGTTTTACTTATGAACCAGATAATAATGTTAAAAAAACAAACACACACACATTATGGTATCCAAAGTTTTGGATCTTGAAAGTGTTTGAACTGATTTGGTGATCATGTTATTATTTTGGTATTACTATTTTGTATAATGGGAATTTTGTTTTATTTGAGTACGTTTCCCAAATCAGAAGTTACTAAGTTGCACATTTGTTCTATCAGCACTCTTTTTGTTTAAAGTGATTGAACACTAAATGGAAACTGGCTCAAACAATAAGTAGTTGATTATTGTTTATGTAACTTAGCTACCCAGAGTGGATCCCCCTGATCAAAACGCAGTGCCAGATTTTTTTTCTCTACATTCTTTCTTCTAGATTAGTTTAGTCCCTAGGCTGGCTCTCCTTGGGCTCACAAAATGGCTTCAGCTTTCTCAATCTTATATCAAAGTAGAGCATTTTGAGCCAAAGTCCTTAAATTCACCTTCATTTGCATCAACTGGGATCATATACCTATCTCTACCATCCCCAGTGGTCAGATAATTGTGCATCTTAATTGGCTTAAGACTGGATTGTGTCTTTAAGCCAATCACTGCTACTAAGGAAATGAGATATATTGATTGACTCGGAATGGAGTCCCCCCAAACTCAGCTTGGGAATGTGGAGGGATTGTTTCCAAAGGAAACTCTGGGTCCTCTTATAAGAAAGGGGGAGGATGGATGTTGGGTAGCCAAAAGCAGATGTCTACTATAGTGTTGTCGTATATGTGGTGATTTTGTAGAGATTACAGACAAATATTTTTTATTCAAAGTATAATGAAGAAGTTAATATAAAATTTCTCTAATATTCTTTAAATGATTCAATGTACATATGTTTAATCCAAATATCATAAGTATCACTACCCATTTAATTATTCCAGGTTTCACATTAACTCTTAGATTCTCTAAGACCCTTCCTGCAAAGGCACAGGAAATCCAATATGTTATTAGATGATCATGTATTTTCCAGGATCTTTAGGGGGATACGAGGTATCTAGGAATCAGTTTGGGAGTGATTACTTGGCTGCACTGTTCCTTAGACCCAACATTTTTATGAAGGATTCCACTTGGTTGCCACTATTGCCACTAAACATCTGTCATGTTTGAAGCTGTTGAAATTAGACTGTAACTACTTTAGCTAATGTTGTCACCAATAAGAAAGAGACATCTGGGAGCTGGCCCACCACTCACAGCTAGGCCTTGGTGGGTCATTATGCATGAATAATTTCACAGAATACCAACATCAGACAAGGCTACTCTGTGACTGTGATGGATCAATACAAAAACAAGACCACTCCACAACCGTATCTGAACACAGACAAAAACATGAACATTGTCCAAACCACGGAGATGACCAAACATTTCCTTATCCTGGCTAATATGAGTTACTGCTCTTTCTTTGCCACTTACAGCTAAGCTTTACTTGATTCCTCTTGTTGTATAGATAAGATTTATTAATATTCCCAACTGCTGAATTAACCCCTGCTTCCTGACAGGATCCAATCCCAAGTAAATCCCTGCTTCCCTAAACTTTCCCCCACATCAGCTAACATAAGCCCAAATTCTAAAATAAATTTTAACATCCTCTTGTTGAGATGCCCATGGTTCTCCAGTGGTTGTTTTCTCCCTTTTTGCAATAAAAGCAATGAACGCAACTTCTTCAATTACTGGTATGTTTCTGATGTTCTTTAGCTATTGGGCATTAACACCAATAAATGTAGAACTCTGTGTTTTCATTCTTAGGAAGCAGACAGAAAGCTTGTAGTAAATTTCATTCAATTGCCAGGATTGAAGGTAGGTGAGTCTTCTGGAAAGTTGCTTGGGCCCCAGTGTTCAGTAGTTAGCAATGATGATTTTTTACTCAAATGCTAAAGCTAGTCAAGCCCTAACTTTGAAGCAAAGACTTCAAGTAGAACTATTTCAGTAGTCACCTGTACTCTCTTGTCCTGAGTACCACTTAAACTGCTTGTCACCATTACTATTGATGGTTAGTTTTCTGGTATAGTTCTTCATCTATTAACCCAGGCAAAGATGTTTTTTCAAGGTAAGAAAAGGTGTTGGAGGTCAGGAGGGCTCCACATGAGGTTTACTGAGTGTCAAAGTGCTCTAATTTTAAAAATTCACACAAATATCCTCCCCCCCCCCACAAAGACAAATTCCACTGGGGCGATTGGGTTGGGACAGTTTGGTTATTTGTTTTATCTATAACCAGTATCCTACCATTTTGGCTGCTGTTATTGGTCTAAGTCATTGTATGTTCTTCCCTTATGGCGTGTCCCCTCATAAAATCTAACTTTCATTAGGGCCCCCAATTCTCTGTCAGGTATATCTCAATCTCAATAGTGGATAGAGTTTAAATATTTTTTCCTGGAAGGCTTTGGCCTCAGTGCAAATCACAGGATGCAAATGGATACATGCATAAGGTAATTTATTCTGCTCCAGTATCCACAAACATCTAATCCTAATCCAGATTGACTTGTGTGGAGAGGGATGTTGTCTAACTCCACTGACCAAAAGCATCTGGGCTCCAGTTCTACTCAGGTATCCTCTTAGTAGCTTTATTTCACTAACAAAACTATGTGCTGCAGAATGGGATTTTCTTCTCCTTATTACCCTTTCTCATCCCATAGGAGTCAGATATGTTTTTTAGCATATTCATTGAAATTAAGCAATGGGTATATAGTTGATAATATGAAGAGAAAGTTTTGTCTCCTAGAAAGTCCAATCTAAAGGACTTCCACCTCCCTTCTGTTAACACAGGGAAAGGACCTGCCATTACTACCAGGATGGAGGCATGTGTAGAATTTAAAATGAGCTACTCATTCTACTTAAGCTACTCTTCTAGAATGGAGCTTCAGGGAGTTCAGAGGGGTAGGAAAGGCCACAACAAAGATAGTAAGAGGGTGAAAGGCAGTAGAAAGGACTCTAAGATGCTCATTTTGCATGGTCTTCTGATAGCTAATGTCTTTGTATGTTTGTGATAAGTTAATAGAAAAGATGTTTTTTACTGTTCACAGACTTCTATGTATGTGGTTATAGTGCATGCATAATGCATATGTACATGTCTACATAATGTCTTTTTTTTGACATAATGATAGTCTTTAAATACACCTTAATCAATTGAAAAGCCCTTGAAAAAAACAGAAAAGTTCAAAGCAAACATACAAGATAAAGGTTTCTTTATTGATAATTTGGTTAAGACAAACTTTTTTGAAAAGACTAGGAAGTTTTACAAACTTTTTGTGAAAGTATTTTTAAAATGGTGTTCAGGTATATCTAAAGTATATACTAGCCATATTTATTATCAAACAACACTTTACAATTGTGTAAATTTGCTACTCTTCCTTAATATAAAAATTATATTAGCCAAATTTAACCAGAGATTTAGGGTCGTTGTATTTTATTACTATAACCCATTTTCCTAATAAAATCCCTAGTATAATCCCCAGGGAAAGCAAGTTACTTTAAGGCACTGACCATAGGACCTGTGCCTTTTCCCCCCAACCCCCACATTGTTTGAATGTCCTTCAGTTTTAAAACCTTATTGCTTGGGGTGCCTGGGTGGCTTAGTTGGTTAAGTGACTGCCTTTGGCTCAGGTCATGATCCCAGGGTCCTGGGATCGAGCCCCACATCTGGCTTCTTGCTTCTCCCTCTCCTTCTCCCTGCTACTCCATCTGCTTGTGCTCTCTCTCTCTGTGTCAAATAAATAAGTAAAAATTCTTAAAAAAAAAAAAAAAAAAACACCTTGTTGCTCACCTCCACCTTTAAAACGCCTTTGCTGGTTCTTCCTTCTCTCTAATTAGAAGTACTTCTCAAAGCCAAGTTTTTTATTCATTCAAAAATAGATAGTTGAGAACTACTAGGTGGCAGGCACTGTGTTAGATATGGAATATAACCGTCAACAATGCAGTTTATCCTCTGCTTTCTCTATAATCAAAAGAGGTAAAATTAACTGAGAATTTAATGTGTGTCAGGTCCTATTCTAAGTACTTTATGTGTATTCTTTCTTGTAATCCTCACAACCATCCTAAGAGGTAGCTTTTTTTTTTGTATTTTTTTTTTAAGATTTTATTTATTTATTTGACAGAGTGAGAGCACAAGCGGGGGAGTGACAGGCAGGAGAGGTTGAGAAGCAGGCTCTCTGCTGAGCAAGGAGCCCAGTGTGGGGCTTGATCTCAGGACCCTGGGATCATGACCTGAGCTGAAGGCAGACAATTAACCGACTAAGCCACCCAGGCACCCCTAAGAATTAGCTTTAATTTAATCCCTATTTTACAAATAAACAGAGTAGGGCAGAGAGGATAAACAACTTGCTCTACAGTAAAGGGTAAGCCCATGCTAGGCTACTTATACTGCTCTTCTGAAAAATACCATAAAAGAGGTATAAGTTAGTTTTTCTTGGAGTATATAACATCTCTTGTAGAGTGGATGAAATTTGTAAATGTGGATATGAGCATGGGGATGAAACTGTAGAATAAAAGATGTACCATTTACATTTAATATGCAGAATATAAAAATATATTTACTCAAAATAAAATCATGATCTCCTTTTGTCTACTGCTGTCATCCACTAGCTTTATTTTGTATATCTAAAATTAAAAAGTAGGATTATTTAAAAGATATTCTATCATTCAGATCCAAAGAAGTTTGAGTGATGCCATGCTGTATTTGCTGGGGTGCATGGTAGGAAATGCACAAGCATTGATACTGTCCTGCACCGCTATCTTTGGTCTCTTCTAAAGGTTGCTAAGGATAATCTTTCAGATGGATAATCATGGATAATGCACTTAGCTAAATTAAAATTAATTATAACTATATTTAGATAATAAAATAGTTCTATTGAAAATAGGACTCATTTCTGTAGAACAGAAATTTAATCTCTGTGTTATATTGCTTAGGGAATCTGGTACTCTCCTGATATAGGATTAGAATTAAGTTACTTAATACTTACTGAATTGTAAGCTTTTTAGTTTTCTCTCCCCACTTCTTTGTCCCATTTGTTTATCTCCTTGGTTGGCTTGTTTGGGCTTTTTCCAATCCTTGTATTTTTCACGCTAATATTCCTTTTAATGCCTGTAAGCTAAAATGTAAACACTAAATAGAAAAATATAAGTCTGCAATGGGACTTTATCAGCTTTGTTTTCTGTTTATTTGCTTGTTTTAGAAATTGTTCTTTAGTTTGCTGGAAAGCAATCCTGTTTATAAATAGTAGAACCAGTGTTGGAATT
The DNA here is from genome assembly GCF_029215605.1 of Mirounga angustirostris. Taxonomy (NCBI): domain Eukaryota; kingdom Metazoa; phylum Chordata; class Mammalia; order Carnivora; family Phocidae; genus Mirounga; species Mirounga angustirostris. The sequence continues at coordinate 189,538,823 of NW_026991709.1, read as the reverse complement.
ATGATTTTCTTTAAAACTGTAACATATAATCTTAGGTGAACTTTTTAATATGTAAGAACATGTAGGTATTGTCATAAATAAGGTTAGCTTAATAAAATACAAAATTTACCCATTTTAATTTTTATTCAGGTTGAAATATACTAATAAATATGCTGTTACTGCTCTAACAAACCACTTGCTTGTATTGCCATCTTCAACCAAAATGTAGATTGTTATAGGTAAGTTGTCTCCTCTTTTTACTTCAAATAGTTGGAACTTAGCTGCAACATGCTGAGAACTGAATGGCTCTAATTTAGAAGATTCTTTGGTGTGTAAAAAGTATTCAATGTATGATATTAAGAATCATTTCCATGTAAGAAACCGCATGGATGCACTTTGGCTCTTTTTCTGTAATGAATCATTTTAATTTAATTTATGTAATTATGAATAAGTATAGTATACAAGTCTTGTATATTATAATACAAATTTTAAATGTTTGAGTATATTGGAAACTGCAAGTTTTCTAGTTGAATATTGGGACAATAGCATCATATATTCAGATGTTAGAACCTTATAGACAATTAAGTAGGAAAGTTGATAGAAATTTATGTAAATTTAGATTGGCAGATTAAGTGCCAGGCCTTGTCTTAAAAGAAGTATTTTTTTCTAATTTTTTAGAATTTGGAATTAAGTCTAAGAAAACAGTTTTCCTTTGTATATTATGGCCTCCTTAGAGGTATAATGAATCAAAAGTTCTGAGATAATTGTAAAATAGTCTTTGTTTTCATCAACTGAGGCTATGCTGCCATAACAAAACAATCCTCAAATCTCAGAAGCTTGAAACAACAAAGGTTTATTTTCTGGTCTTTTAACACATCTCCCATTGGTCAGCTATAACTCAGTTTGATGTTGTCTTCATTCTGGAACCCATGCTAAGGGAACAACCTCTACCTGGAACATTGCCAGTCACATGGTGAAAGAAAATGAAGAATGTAGTAGATTCACACAATGGCTCTTAAAGCTTCTACCTGGAAGTGGCATATCTGGCTTCTTATATTCTGTTGGCCAAAGGAAATCATATGGCAAAGGCTGATGTCATGAAGAAGTACCAAATACTTTGAACAGTAATACCAAATAATTTACCATACTTTACTCTTTTGGTCACAAATATTCATTTCCTTGTCTTTTGCATATAAAATATACTCATTCTATACCCAAGGTAGACAATTCAATAGTCCCATCCAATCATAGTATAAGGCTCAAAATTCAAGATATGATAGTTTCCCTATAAAGCATGGATGTGACTCCTCTTACTTTGGGGACTTGTGACCCTAAAAAGGCAACTTTTATACTCTCCTTAAATACAAACAAAGATGGAACATGGATGGGTACTGCAATAAGTATTCCCATTCCTGAAAGGGGAATAATGGGAGACATAATAGTCATTAGTTTGTCAATATAGTCTGAAATCCTACAGGCTTCACAAGAGCCTCCCACCCTAGGGGTGAGGAATAGCCCTTCATTGGTCACTGTTTCTGCTTTCTGGGAGTAGCTTCTCAGTACATTTTCCCCGCATGGCTGTCTGCTTACCTTCCTTTTCATCATGCCTCCTGGATACATCTGAAGAGGGCACTGGAGAATGTGCTTTCCCTAGATATGCTATCTACCTTCCTCAGTGTGCTACTGAATCAATTAACTCAGGGGCCTGCCCTATCTCTGGACTTCCTTTTGTATGAGATAATGACATATATTTTTATTTAAGCCAGTGTGATTGAGGTTTCTCTTACATGCAACAGAAACATTCTAATTTATAAAAATCTAGTATCATATTCTTCTGAAATAAATAGAACTCTGATAAAAAATTTTTCTCAAGCTGGACTATAACTGCATCAAACTGATTATTAAGATACTCTAAAATGGAAACTGCTTCTGCAGTTCTTTTCAAGTATTATTTTAATATGAAAAGGTAACTTAAAGACTTTTAGCTATCAGAAGCAAATGGATATACTATTACCATTATGACATCATAACTTGATGTTTTATTATTTAAGACTTATGATATTGATTATGATGGTACAAAGATCATTCAATAGGGAAAGAATAATCTTTTGAACAAATGGTTCTGGGACTACCAGATATCCACATGCTAAAGAATAAAGTTGTATCCCTATTTCACCCCGTAGTCAAAAATTAATTCACATTGGATCAAAGACCTAAATGTAACAGCTAAAATACAAAAATTTTAGAAGAAATCATATCTGTAAATCACCATGACCTTGGACTAAGCAATGTTTGGTTAGATACATCACCAAAAGTACAAGCCACAGAAGAAAAAAATAGATAATTAGACCATCAAAGTGGAAAAAAAATTCTTCTTCAAAGAACATAATTATTTATCTGATAAAAGACTTGTATTCAGCATGTTTAAAGCACTATTACTAATCAATAATAAAAAGATACATAACCCAATTTAAAAGTGAGCAAAAGACTCAAATAACATTTCTTCAAATAAAATATACAAATGTCCAAAATGCATATGAAAAGATGTTCAACATCCTTAGCCAGTGGAGAAAAATCAAACCCATGATGATATACCACTTCACGTCCACTAAAATGGCTATAATTTTAAAAAGACAAATGTTGGTGAGGATGTGGAGAAATTGCAACCCTCATACACAGATGATGGGAATGTAAAATGGTGCAGCTTTTGAAAAACAATTTGGCAGTTCCTCTAGAGATTAAATGTAGAGTTACCATTTGACCTAGTTTTCCACTCATGGGTATATTCTCAAAAGAAATGAGAGCACATATCCACATGAAAACTTGTACATGAATGTTCATAGTAGTATTACTTATAGTACTCAAAAAGTGGAAACAAACCAAATAACGGTGATATACAGTACAACATGAATGAACTTTGAGAACATTATGTTAAGTAAAAGAAACCAGACACAAAAGGCCACATATTGTATGATTCCATTTATATGAAATACCTAGGATAGGATATACAAATCTGTAGAGACAAAGATTAGTGATTGCCAGAGGCTGAGGATAAGGGGAAATGAGGAATGACTGCTAATGGGCCCAGTGTTTCTTTTCGGGGTGATGAAAGTATTCTGGAATGAGATAGTGATGATGATTGTACAACTCTGTGAATATACTGAAAACCACAGGATTATACATTTTAAAAGGATAGATTTTATGGCATATGAATTAAATACCTATAAAACAAAAAATGCAAAGTTATGTGTGCCAGCTGAAAAAAATTCAATTGTATTTCTATACAACGATAAATTAGAAAATAGAAAATATTATTCTATTCAAAATAGCATCAAAAAGAATATGAACTGATGAATTATTGAACATTACATCTGAAACTAATGATGTACTATGTTGGCTAATTGAATTTAAATAAAAAAAGAAGTACCTTTGGAATAAGTTTAACAAAAGAAATATGAGACTATTACACTGAAAATTTAAAAATTTTATTGAGAACAATGAAAGATTTAAAGATTTTATTTATTTATTTGACAGAGAGAGACATACAGCAAGAGAGGGAACACAAGCAGGGGGAGTGGGAGAGGGAGAAGCAGGCTTCCTGCTGAGCAGGGAGCCCGATGGAGGGCTCCATCCCAGGACCCTGGGACCATGACCTGAGCCACCTAGGTGCCCTGAGAACAATAAAAGATTTAAATTAATGGAAGGTCATTCCATGTCCATGGATTGGAAGATTCAATATGGTTAAGATGGAAATTCTCCACTAATTGAGCTATAGATTCAATGTAATCCTTATCAAAATTCTGGGTGGCTTTTTGCATAAGTTGAGAAGCAGATTCTAAAATTTATATGGAAATGCAAAACACAGTAGTCAAAACAATTTTGAAAAAGACAAAGTTAAAGGACTTTCACTTCTCAATTTCAGAACTTACTATAAATGTAGTTATCAGGATAGTGTGACAATGACATAAGGATAGATATATAGATGAATGCAACACAATTGAGAGTCCAGAAATCTGTATATTTATAATTAATTGATTTTTGACAAATATGCCAAGGAAATTCATTGGTGGAAAATGTAATCTTTTCAACAAGTGAATTTGGGGCAGTTGGATACCCACATGCAAAAAGATGAACTTATACTCTCATTTCACTTTTATTATACATAAAAATAATAGTCTTAAATGTAAGCTAAAACAATAAAACTTTTAGAATAAAACATAGTAGGTAATCTTTGAGACCTTGGGCTAGGCAAAGATTTCTTAGCTATTTCTTTGCTATGCCAAAAGCACAGGCCATAAAAGAAAAAAATTAATAAATTGAACATCAAAATCCAAAACTTTCACATTTCAAAAGTCACCATTAAGAAAATGAAAAAAATAAACAATACACTGGGAAGAAACACATATCTGATAAAGAACTTGCACCCAGAATTTACCAAGAACCCTTAAAATTCTAGAATAATACAACTCAATTAAAAAATGAGTTAAAGATATGAATGGACATAAGAATGGCTATTGAGCACACGAAAAGAAGCTCAATAACATTAGCTATTAGGGAAATGGCTATTAAAACCACAATGAGACACCATTTCATACCCACTAGAATGGCTATGATAAGTAAGATAACAAATGTTTGTGAGGGTGTAGAGAAATGGGAACACATATGTTGCTGGTGGGAATGTAAAATTCTGTAGCCACTTTCAAAAACCATTTGAAAGTTTTTCAAAAAGTTAAAACTACCAGCAGATCAACTCCTGGGTATCTACCCAAGAGAAATGAAAACATAAGCCCCCACAAAAACTTGTATGTGAATGTTCATAGAAACATTATTTATAATAGCCAAGAACTGGAAACAACTCTAATGGCCATTTACTAATAAATAGACAAAATATGACATATCCATATAATTGAATATTATTCAGCAATAAAAATAACATACTACTTACACATTCTACATTATAGATAACCCTCAGAAACAATGCAAAGTGAAAGAAACATATATTGTATGATTCCATTTCTAGGATATGTCCAGAAAAGTCAAATTTACATATATAGAAAGTTAATTAGTGATTGCCTAGGCCTGGGAATGAAAATCTGGGTTTAATATAAATGGGTATGAGGGATTTTATTGAGGGGACCAAATTGTTCTAAAAATGATTTATGGTGAAAATTGCACCACTCAATCAACTTGCTAAAAATCACTTAAATTGTTCACTTGAAATGGGTGAATTTTGTAATACATTTTTTACATACTAGTAAAGCTGTTAAAAAAATAAAAGGTGCATGACACATGGTGATATGCCAAAACACAGGAAGGGGATGAGGACAGAACAATTAAAAATGGTGTTTTGGGTTTTGCGGCCAATTTAGAAGTATCACAACAATGAGATGAGACCAAAATGTTTAAAAATGATTTCTCTTTTGGTGCTTTTATTTCTGTCTTTGGTGGCCAGAATCAGTGGTGACTGAGAACCTCTGTCATTTAGGATATGCACAGATTCTGATGCTGTCTAAAGATATTGAAAAATAAGTCACAGGAAAAAAAGTGCTACAAAAATTCTTCAAAAAGTTTCACCAGCTGCTACCATTTTCTAAGTCTTTCTAGGTCTTCATTTTGTCAATTACTTTATAATTCATATAGTTTCATGTGGTTGTTGTTGACTCTAAATTTTATCTGAAGTTATTTTCTAAGACCCAGATACTGTTTCACAGTAAAGATTTGTGTCTTCTCCGAATTGAAATATTTTGATCTAAAGTAAGCTTATGGAGATAACTATTTCAAAACAAAGCATTGTATTTCTGGAGGAAATATTAATTTGGATAGCTTATTAGATAGTTTATAATAGTTAATACTCCTATTTAGGTCCTCTCTTTGGGATGGTTGGTTTTATTTACTCATTCATGGATCTAGGCATTGATTCAGCAAATATCTATTAAGCACTTATGCTTACCTAGCACTAGGCTAGCTGCTGGGATTATACCAATGAACTCCATATAAGGAAAGGAAAAAATAAACAAGGAAACAGTAATTTCACAAGAAAGGAGGTCATACAAGAAAGAGTGGCCAAAGAACCTATTGTAGACTGGTTTATAGGTGGTCTCTGGGGAGGTGATAAGTGAGCTAAGATCTGAATGATGAGAAAAACACCCAGCCATGTGAGGATTTGTGGAAAGAGCATTTTAGGCCATGGTACTATAAAAGACCTCCTAGGAGAGATGGTGCTGGCACTGTTTCTGAGAATTAGAATGTATTTGGAATGTGATGTGGGACTCATGTTTTGTAGGCCAGAATAAGTAGAATGCATTTTGGTCCAATTGCAACAGAAAGGCATTGTGAAATTTTTAAGCAGGGTGGTAACATAATCCGATATATATTTCATATAGGTCAAGTAGGCTGCTCAATGGAAAATGGAATGGGGAGGGAGATAGAATGCAAAGTTAAAACAGAAAGACCAACTGAAAGGCTTTGCAACAGTCAGGAAAAGAGATGGTGGTATCTTGGGCCATAATAATAGCAATAGAGATGGAAAAAGATGAGTAGATTTGATATTTTTTTAAGTTAGAATTAATGGTACTTGTTAATGGGTTAAAGGGATGGGGAGATTAAATAAATTAAAGAGGACTTTTAATATTTGGTGTCAAGAACTGGGAGAATGTTACTGAGATGGGGAAGATTGGAGGAGAAACAAGTTTGGGTAGAAAAAAATAAACGTTTTTCTGTTTTGAAAAGGTCAAATTTGTGATCCTATTCATCATCCTAGTAGAATATCAAGTGGGCAGTTATATGTTTAATTTGGAGCTCAAAGGAAAGTTCATATGATTGGACACATATCTGAGGGTTACTGGCATATAGATGGCATTTAAATCCATAATTTCAATCTCTGGATGAGATTACCTAAGGAGGAGGAAAGGGCTCAGATCTGAATTCTGAGTTTTTCCAACATTTAAAAGATAGCAGAGAAAAAGCAGAGGAGGTCAAGTAAATGAGGAGGGTTGAGTACATCTCCAGCCAAAGGCTCTGCTGCTACTCACCTTCACCTGGTTGTTGTCAGGTACCACCATGAAAAGCCATATTGGAGCTTAAGGCAAAAAGAAAAACATTTATCTCTATATGTACTAAACAAAATATCCTCTTAGATTTTGAACTAATTGGAAAAAGTTATTTAAAAATCTACAACAAAAATCAGTTCAATTTGTATAAAATTGTGAACCCTCATAAATCTGCCCAGTGGGAAGACTTGATGGGCAAGTGACCCCAGAACAGAGGGCTGGTTGGAAATGGCTATTTTCATTGCACAATAATTGCACATAATGTGTAAAACAAAAAAACAACAGCCTGTCTTTATTTAACATTTTGATATTTTGTTAATCATGGATTTTTGCATTTTGATTTTTTATAAATTGCATTAAAGTATTATTTATCCTGATTATCCCAAGTTTTTTGGCAGTCCTTGAAATTTTGTATCCACAGAGTGTCTCATTTGTCTCACCCTAATCCTGATCCTGGACTCAAGACAAAATTTCTCCATTTTTAGAGAGAGGCTGACACATCCAGGTTTTAATGTGAAATCTCACATTTTGAATATGTTGGCTAGGGAGCTTGGATTCAAGACAAAAGTGTGGGGAGATCCTGAGCTCACCTCCTTCCCCTGGATACAGCAATATACAAGTACATTTGGAATAATTCCCACCAAAAGACACCTGGAAACTGGATGAACAGAGCCTCCACCAAGGGACAGCACCAAGATGGGTAGAAGAAATATGGCCTCACTAGAGAAAAAAACCACACCCCAGTCATGGTGCTCTGTGGTCTGGAAAGATCTCAAAGGTACACACTTCCCTGAGATGTGAGAAATTTGAGCTCCACATCAGGCACCCCAACCCTTAGATCCTGTGCAAGAGAAATGAGCTCCCAAAACATCTGGCTTTGAAAAGCAACAGCGAGTATGTCCAGGAAAACTACAGGACTGTACAGATAGCAAAACACACTCTTTTTTTTTTTTTTAAACCATATAATGTATTACTTGTTTCAGAGGTACAAGACTGTGATTCATCAGTCTTACACAATTCACAGTGCTCACCATAGCACATACCCTCCCCAATGTCTATCACCCAGCCACCCCATCCCTCCCACCCACCTCTACTCCAGCAACCCTGTTTGTTTCCCGAGATTAAGAATTTCTCATATCACTGAGATCATATGATACATGTCTTTCTCTGATTGACTTATTTCGCTTAGCATAATACCCTCCAGTTCCATCCACGTCATTGCAAATGGCAAGATCTCATTCATTTTGATGGCTGCATAATATTCCATTGTATATATATACCACATCTTTATCCATTCATCTGTTGATGGACATCTTGGTTCTTTCCATAGTTTGGCTATTGTGGACATTGCTGCTGTAAACATTGGGGTGCACATACCCCCTTTGGATCACTACATTTGTATCTTTGTGGTAAATACCCAGTAGTGCAATTGCTGGATTGTATGGTAGCTCTATTTTCAACTTTTTGAGGAACCTCCATACTGTTTTCCAGAGTGGCTGCACCAGCTTGCATTCCCACCAATAGTGTAGGAGGGTTCCCCTTTCTCCGCATCCTCGCCAACATTGCCAAGCGATGTCGAGCACTTTTTCATGTGTCTGTTGGCCATTTGGATGTCTTCTTTGCAGAAACATCTGTTCATGTCTTCTGCCCATTTCATGATTGGATTATTTGTTCTTTGGGTGTTGGGTTTGATAAGTTCTTTAAAGATTTTGGATACTAGCCCTTTATCTGATATGTCATTTGCAAATATCTTCTCCCATTCTGTCAGTTGTCTTTTGGTTTTGTTGACTATTTCTTTTGCTGTGCAAAAGCTTTTTATCTTGATGAAGTCCCAATAGTTCATTTTTGCCCTTGTTTCCCTTGCCTTTGGTGATGTTTCTAGGAAGAAGTTGCTGCAGCTGAGGTCGAAGAGGTTGCTGCCTGTGTTCTCCTTTAGGATTTTGATGGACTCCTGTCTCACACTGAGGTCTTTCAGCCATTTTGAGTCTGTTTTTGTGTGCAGTGTACGGAAATGGTCCAGTTTCATTCTTCTGCATGTGGCTGTCCAATTTTCCCAACACCGTTTGTTGAAGAGACTGTCTTTTTTCCATTGGACATTCTTTCCTGCTTTGTTGAAGATTAGCTGACCATAGAGTTGAGGGTCCGTATCTGGGCTCTCTATTCTGTTCCATTGATCTATGTGTCTGTTTTTGTGTCAGTACCATACTGTCTTGATGACAGCTTTGTGATAGAGCTTGAAGTCTGGAATTGTGATGCCACCGGCTTTGCTTTTCTTTTTCAACATTCCTCTGCCTATTCAGGGTCTTTTCTGGTTCCATACAGATTTTAGGATTATTTGTTCCATTTCTTTGAAAAAAGTGGATGGTATTTTGATAGGGATTGCTTTAAATGTGTAGATTGCTCTAGGTAGCATAGACATCTTCACAAGATTTGTTCTTCCAATCCATGAGAAGAAGAAATAGTAGGAAGGGAAAAATGAAGGGGGGGAATCGGAGGGGGAGATGAACCATGAGAGACTATGGACTCTGAGAAACAAACTGAGGGTTCTAGAGGGGAAGGGGGTGGGGGGATGGGTTAGCCTGGTGATGGGTATTAAAGAGGGTATGTATTGAATGGAACATTGGGTGTTATACGCAAACAATGAATCATGGAACACTACATAAAAAAAATAAATAGGAAAAAAAAAAAAAAGATGCTGTATACAGATCCACTCAGTCTAGAAACCAGTGCAAAGACATCAGACCAAAAAGCCCAAAGACCACAGGTAAAGGAAACCCACTTACTTGGCATGCCAGCAGGGTGGCAGGAAGCAGCTGAGCCTCTCCCTGGGGACTGAGAAATGGGGACAGCCACATTTGCCAGCTTATTCTGCCTTGCTGTTCTCAGTGTCATTGAGCACCAGTTTGGAATCTTCCCTCTAGACTGCTATGTCAGGGGGTGTGCCCCATTGAGAGCCTGCCCAAACCTATGTCTTGCCAGGCCTTGTAGCTGGCAGAACAGTAACCCCGCCCACCAGTGCATCCATAGCAGTCATGGCCAAGACTCACAGCACCCCCAGCTGAGGTCCAGCCCCACTCTTCAGCATGCGCCCAATAGTCACAGCTCTGCCACAACAGGAGGGTGAATATAACCTACACAGGGAACACCCCTGGAGCACCTGGCTCTGGTAGCCAGTAGTGATTGTGCTTCCGGGCCCCACAGGACACCTCCTACATAAGGCCACTCCTTCAAGACTGGGCAAACTAAAATAAGTAAATAAAAGACAGGGAGAACTACCTAAAACAAACAAACAAACAGAGAGTAGCAAAATAAGACAGAGGAATTTGTTTCACATGAAAGAACAAGATAAAACCTCAGAAAAAGAACTAAATGAAAAAGGAGCAATCTACTGAATAACATCAAAAGTAATGGTCATAAACATGCTTACCAAACTCAGGAGAAGAATGGATAAACACAGTGAGAACTTTAACAAAGAGAGAAAATATAAGAAAGTATTAATCAGAACTGAAGAATAAAATAACAGAAATGAAATCTACAGTAGAGGGAATAAATAGCAGATTCAATGATGTAGAAGAACACATCAGTGATCTGGAAAACAGGGTAGTGGAAATCACCCAGACTGAACCACAAAAAGAAAAAGCTTTTTTAACCATGAGGATAGCTTAGGGGACCTCTGGGATAGCATCAGTCATATTAATATTCACATTGTAGAGGTCCTGGAAGGAAAAGAGAGAGAAAAGGGGACAGGAAGAATATTTGAAGAGATAATAGCCAAAAACTTCCCTAATTTGGAAACAGACATCCAGGTTAAGGAGGAACAGAGTCCCACACAAGAAGAACCCTTAGAGATCCATACCAAGACACATCGCAAATGTCAAAAGCAGCAAGGGAAAAGCAGTTAGTTACATTTAGGGGGACCACCATGAGAGTATCAGCTGATTTTTCAGCAGAAATTGTGCAGGTCAAAAGGGAGTGGCATAATATATTCAAAGTGCTGAAAGGAAAAAAACTTACAATCAAGGATAGTCTACCCAGCAAGGTTATCATTCAGAATTGAAGGGGAGATGAAGAGTTTCCAATGGTGTTGGGCAAACTGGGAAGCTACATGTGAAAGAATGAAACTGGACCATTTTCTTTTACCATGTACAAAAATAAACTCAAAATGGATTAAAGACTTAACTATAAGGCCTGGAATCATAAAACTACAAGAAAACATAGACAGTAAGCTCTTTGACATGAGTTTTAGTGATACGTTTTTGATCTGTATCCAGGACCAACAAAAGCAAAAATAAACAGATGGGACTACATCAAACTAAAAATGCCTTTGCTTATCAAAGGAAACCATTAACAAAATGAAAAGGCAACCTACTGAATGGGAGAAGCTATTCAAAAATGATATAACTCATAGGGGTTAACATCCAAAATATATAAAAAACTTAAAAGAATCAATATAAAAAAATCTGATTTAAAAATGGCAGATGACTTATGAGGCGCCTGGGTGGCTCAGTTGGTTAAGCATCCAACTCTTAGTTTCGGCTCAGGTCATGATCTTGCAGTTGTGGGATTGAGCCCCACATTGGGCTCTGCTCTCAGCGTGGAATCTGCTTCAGATTCTCTCTCCCTCTCCCTCCCACTTTCTCTCTCTTTCTAATAAATAAAAATAAATAAAATAAAAATGGGCATATGACTTGTATAGGCATTTTTTCAAAGAAGACATAGATGGCCAACAGGCACATGAAAAGGTGCTCAACATAATCATTAGCCATCAGGGAAATGTAAATTAAAACCACCATGAGCTATCACTTCATAGTTGTCGGAATGGCTATTTTGAAAAAGAGAAGAAGTAAGTTTTGGTGAGGATGTAAAGAAAAGGGAACCCTTGTGCACTGTAGGTGGGAATGTAAGTTGGTGCAACCCCTATGTAAAACAATATGGAGTTTCCTCAAAAAAAATTAAAAATAAAAGTAACATATGACCCAGCGATTCTACTTGCAGGTATTTATCCAAAGAAAATACCAATCCAAAGAGATATATACATCCCTATGTTCTTTGCAGCATTATTTACAATGGCCATGATATGGAAACAAGTCCATCAACAGATGAATGGATAAAGAAAATGTGGTGTATATCACACACACACATATGTGTATATCACACACACACACACACAGAGAAACATTACTCAGCCATAAAATGGATGAAATCTTGCCATTTATGGCAACATGGATGGACCTAGAAGGTATTATGCTAAGTGAAATAAGTCAGACAGGAAGACGAATACCTTATTACTTCACTTATAAGTGGAATCGAAACAGACTTATACATACAGAGGACAAACTTATGGTTGCCACAGGGGTTGGGATCAGGGGAGTGGACAAAATAGGTGAAGAGGATTAAGAGGTAAAATTTTCCAGCTGTAGTATAAAGATGTGGGGATGTAATACACAGCATAGAGAATATAGTCAATGATAGTGTAACAACTTTGTTTGGTGACAGATGGTCACTAGACTTGTGATGATCATTTCATAATGTATATAAATATCAAATCACTATGTTGTATACCTGAAGCTAATACAATATTTTATGTCAATTATTCTTCAAAAAATGTTGACAAGTTATTAAAGATTTAAATAACATAATGTTGGTCAAACAAAGCATTAGGAATTCTACCATAAAGCATCCTGGTATCATGAAAAGCTCATAGACAGGCTGTCAAAGACTTGAGTTCTTGTCTTATTTTAACCTAACCAGGCACTATAACTTTCCTGGCCTTCATTTTTCACATTATTATAAGTATACTTCTATGACCCAGTGTCAAGCATGATAATTAGAATTTTATGAAATACTAGCAGTGATCAAGTCCTATGGATCTGAAGTGTAAATGTTAGATTGAACCATATGAAATTACTGATAATTGGCCATTTTGGATCTACAAAAACATTAATTTCATGTTATTCAACCTAATAGTTTTGTTTCACTCGAGGCTGAGAGTATGATGCACCAGGCATTGCTGTGCTGAGCCATATTAGAACCTAAGGCAAAAGGAAAAATGTGTTCCCCCACATTGTATAGCAAGATCAGGAATTTGGCCAGAAACCCCTAGGCCAAGGACAAGAGCATTAATGGAGACAAGATAATGATTTGCCTTTTTTCCCCAACTGTAACAGCAGCTAATTTGATCTGAGCTCCTGTTCCCAGGTTTCTCACTTAAGCATTCATTCTCTAGGCCTCCAGGTGGCTCATACCTGAGTCTGTTTAGGATTTCTGACTAAGATCTGAGTCATTTATATGTATGAAGATTGTAAACCTTCATTGTTTGTAAAAATAATACCACTTTGAAATAAATAGCTCAAGTTCAAAGTGAAAAGAAATGAATGTGTCTCTATCAACACTTGTAGATTCATTTTTATCCAGAACAGTTAACTGAGTTTAGCATTAACCAAGCATAAAGTGTAGCTATGCACCAACCTCTACTAATCTGAGTGCAACTACTCATGCATACCAGGTATAGGGTACTTACAATGATTATCTTATTAATTTAAAGTGGGCCTTATAGCAGTCCACAGTGTGGTTTTTTCCCTACTCCCTCAGGCAATTAATTTTAAGCTATAGCTAATGCATGCAAACCAGATGTACATTGATTTCAGGCTGGGTTACTTGTTAAATCCAATTCTTTAGTGTCAATGCAGTACTTTGTGCTTAAACATGAAGTATATTTTGAGAAAATATGTAGAATCGCCTCATATGCTGAAGGATATTAAAGGGTTTTTAGTTCAATTCAAGAAACATAGTAGGTGTTCACTACAGAATTGTTGAAGGAATAAACATGTATTAATACTTAACTGTATGCTTGATGCTGTGATATCAAAATATAAAAACCCTGCTCTGGCAGGAAAGTATGGGAATATCTGAGTATGTGAATGCAATTGGTAGGGCAGCAGTGGTAGTGGTAGTCTTTCATTCTGTCAGTTTTGCAGAGTGGTTTTAGTCCTTTGTCCTAGAATCTTAGTTGTAAGTCTATTCCTCTTGGTCCTAGTCACTAGTCCTCCTAGCAATTCTGGGAGCTTCCCAAAATCTTTTTAATGAACTACTTCTCTTTAATTAGCTAAAGTTAGTTTCTGTTGCTTGCAGCTAAAACCCTTGAGTGATTCAAGGGAGAACCCCCCAGTACAAGGGAGATGCCCTTTTATAGATAGAATTATTTTTACAATGAACCTGAGGGGAGTATACCTAAGGAATAAATCAGGATGAAGAGTTTTGAAATAACTGGGGCACAAAAGCTTTTTCCCTAAGGCTTTTTAAAAGGAAATGAGACCACCTCTGCAGTGTATGTACCTAATGTGTCAATAAAGTCCATCAGCCCTGCTATCAATGCGAACATTTAGTGGGTGGGCAAGCTAACTTTTGTCACTTCACTAGCATCATTATATGAAATTAAAAAAATAATGATCCTAATTCATCAGCAAGTTTTAAATTATATTCACCTATTTGCTATGATAGTGAAGTTTATAACACCTTAGGCAGATTTAGGGAGATTTCAGTGAGAAATGGTTTAAGATAAAAAGTCTCCATGGATTGATTACAACAGGAGTTTATTTGTAAAATTTGTTTGCATGGCATATTTCATTTCTCAACATTGTCAGATAAATCTGCTGTTGCTGTAGTTGCTAGATATCCAATTCATTCATGTTGGTATAAATTCACTAGTAAATTTTTGCTAGTAGCCATATATAAACTTTTCATGGATGGTCAGTTTATCTAATGGAGAAAAAATGGATTCTGACTTCATTTAGACAATTTACTTTCTTTACATGTAAAGATAAAAATGAATTAAGAAACATTTGTAAACACAATTATTTGTAAAAGTAACTATAACTTATTTAAATAGTAATTTCTTTTTTTAAAAGATATTATTTATTCATTTGAGAGAAAGAGAGAACACGCATGCATGGGGGAGGGGCAGAGGGAGAGGGAGAGAATCCCAAGCACACTCTGTGCTGAGCTTAAGTTGTAGTTACTTTTGCTGTCAAGTTAATGCTGTTATCAGTAAAACTACAATTTTTTTTTAAGATTTTATTTATTTGAGAGAGTGAGCAAGTGAGCATGAGTGAGGGGAAGGGGCAGAGGGAGAAGGAGAAGCAGACTCTCCAGTGAGTGTGGAGCCCCATATGGGGCTTGATCCCAGGGTCCCAAGATCATGACCTGAGCTGAAGGCAGATGCTTAACCGACAGCCACCCAGGCACCTCTAAATAGTAATTTCTTTATAGTATTGTCCTATAGGTATAGCTTCAAAATATTTATGTTTTAAAGCATCCACTAAAAATGTTAATGTCCAAAGTGAATCTTCAGAGATGTCAAAATTCCATTATCTCTTTGATAATAAATATTCAACATTGATAGGATGTCAGATCTGGCTGATTGCTTGTCAAGAGTGTTGTAGAAAAAAAGTTTAATCATTGGATGATAAGATCATTAGACTAAATAAGTGACCTTTAGTTTCTTTCAAATCTTGAAATTCTATGAGCATCTATGATATACAGTTAGGGTCAAATTTAGGACTCATAGTTTAACAAATACTTTTTATATTTGTGTAATTTTAATTCCATCTCAAATTTTAAAATCTGGATAAAACTATATAGTTATTCTTTATATAAATTACCTTTATTAAAATAATAGAATTAAATGAATTGAGGCTCCAGAAAATTATCTAGCTCATTACAAATTCCTAGTTAAATATAAAACATTGTAATTTTAAACAGAAACAGTATTTTCAACAAATACTTTTAATTTTTTGGTTTTATTTAAATTACTTTATGTATAATTTACATATATACACTGTTTATTTTTATTTTTTAAGATTTTATTTATTTATTTGAGAGAGAGAGAATGAGAGAGAGTACATGAAAAGGGTTAGGGTCAGAGGGAGAAGCAGACTCCCTGCTGAGCAGGGAGCCCGATGCGGGACTCGATCCAGGGACTCCAGGATCATGACCTGAGCTGAAGGCAGTCGCTTAACCAACTGAGCCACCCAGGCGCCCTATACACTGTTTAATAGCATATATATAATACATATAAATGTTCTATCTATATATAGATAGAATATATATCATATACACATATCTACTATATATAATGTATACATTATAATAGTAAATATGTATATAACTATACATCATATAGAGTATATATGTTATACACACACATACATATGTATATGTACTTACATACCTACGTATACATATATATGTATATAAATGTTCTATCTCCAAAACATCTCTCAGATCCATTTGTTTCTTCTTCAGCTCCTTTGTTACATTTCCTAATTCAAATAATTATCACTTTGTACCTGGGCTGCTATTGTAGACTTTTGCTGCTCTCCCTGCTTCCACTTTTGCCCCCTCCAAGCAGCCAGAATGAACTTTTAAAACTGTCAATCATATATCATTCCTCTCCTTAAAATCTTTCTGTGGCTTCCCTCTGCCCTTAGTATATAATCTTAGTTCCATAAAATGGCCAACAAAGCCCTCCAAGCTCTCACATGGCCTACATCTCCAACTTCATCTCTATCCCTAGTCTCTTTTTATCTCTCAGCATTTTTTCTGGTTACAGGAATATAGTACTGTAATTTACATGCCATACAATTAAACCATCTAAAGTGTAAATTCAATAGATTTTTATATAGCCAGAAAACTGTGCATCCTTCACCACAATCATATTTAGAACATTTTTATCACTCCGAACAGAAACGCTGTACCCTTTAACAGTCATCCTTAATTTACCGTGACACTCTCAGCCCTAGGCAACCACTAATCAACTTTCTATCGCTATAGATTTGCCTATTCTGGATATTTTATTTAAATGGAATCAAACAAGGTATGATTTTTGTGATTGGCTTTTTTTTACTTAGATAACGTTTTCAAGGTTCATCCATGTTGTAGCATGTATCTGGACTATATATTTTTGTCACAGAATACTCCATTGTGTAGATGTATCACATGTTATGTATCCATTCACCAGTTGATGGATATTTGAGTTGTCTCCATTTTTTGGCTATTATGAATAGTGCTGCAATGAACATTCACGTACAAGTTTCTAAGTGGACATATATTTATTTCCCTTTGATATATACCTAGAAGTAGAGTTGCTGGATCATATGGTAACTCTATGTTTGCAGTGATCCTCCCTTATCCATGGTGGATATGTTCCAAGAATTCTAGTGGATGCCTGAAACTACAGATAGTGCAGAACCTTTTATAGAGTGTGTTTTTTCCTTTACCTATTTACCTATGATAAAGCTTAATTTATAAATTAGGCACAGTAAGAGATTAACAATAATAACTAATAATAAAATAGAACAATTATAACAACATACTGTCATAAAAGTTATGTAACTGGTTGCTCTCTCTCTCAGAATATCTTGCACTATTCCCACCTTTCTTCTTGTGATGATGTGAGATGATAAAATGCCTGTGTAGTAAGATGAAGTGAGGTGAATGATGACATAAGTATTGTGATGAAGCATTAGGCTACTGTTGACCTTCTGATGATATGTCAGATGGAGGATCATCTGCTTCTGGACTGCAGTTGACCACAGATAAGTGAAACTGGGGAAAGCAAAACTGTGGACAAGGTGGGGGACTACTATAATCTTGAAGATCTGCCAAATTGTTTTCCAAAGAACTGTGCCATTTTATATTCCTACCGCCTGTGGATGAGGGCTCCAATTTCTCCACATTCTTGCCAATACTTATAGCTATTTGTCTTTTTTAGTATTGCCATCCTCATGGGAAATGGTATCTTATTGTGGGTTTAATTCACATTTCTCAGATGCTAGTGATGTTGAACATCTATTTTATCTGCTTATTGCTCATTTTTATATCTTCTTAGGAGAAATGTCAATCCAGAACTTTTGCCCATTTAAAAAATTGGATTGTCTTTTTCTTAATGCATTGTAAGAGTTGATTATATATTCTAGTTAGAAGTTTCTCATCAGAAAAATGATCTGCAAACATTTTTTCCCATTGTGTGGATTGTCTTTTTCCTTTCTTGATAGTGTCCTTTGAATAACAAATATTAATAATTTTGATGAAGACCAATTTATTTTTTCTTTTGTGGCTTGTGCTTTTGTGTCATACCTAGGAAACTATTGCTCAATCCAAGATCACAAAGATTTAAACCTATGTTTTCTTCTTTTTTTTTAAGATTTTATTTATTTATTTGAGAGAGAGAGAATGAGAGACAGGGAGCATGAGAGGGAGGAGGGTCAGAGGGAGAAGCAGACTCCCTGCTGAGCAGGGAGCCCGATACGGGACTCGATCCCGGGATGCCAGGATCATGACCTGAGCCGAAGGCAGTCGCTTAACCAACTGAGCCACCCAGGCGCCCCCTATGTTTTCTTCTAAGAGTTTAATTTTTAAGCTCTTACAGTTAGGTCTTTGATCAATTTTGAGTTAGTATTTGTATATAGCATGAGGAAGGGCTCCAACTTCACTCTCTTGCATGTGGTAATCCAGTTGTCCCAGCACCATTTGTTGAAAAGACTGTTCTTGCCCTATTCAGTGGTCTTGGCACCATTGTTACAAATCAGATGTGGGTTTATTGTTGGACTCTCAAATCTATTCCATTAATCTATAAGTCGATCCTTATGTCAGTACCACACTATCTGGATTATTGTGGTTTTGTAGTAAGTTTTGAAATTGGGAAAGTGTGAATCTTCCTACTTTATTCTTCTTTTTTCAAGAATGTTTTGGCTATTCTGGCTTTTTTGCATTTCCAAATAAATTATAAGATCAACTTGTCAATTTCTGCAAAAAAGGCACCAATGCCCAGGCATGTAATAGTAAAACTTGCAAATCTTAGAACCAAGGAAACCATCTTAAGGGCAGTTAGGGGGAAGATATTCCTTAGGTACAGCGGGAGGAACATCAAAATAACATCACACCTATCCACAGAGACCTGGCAAGCCAGAAAGGCCTGGCAAGACATATTCAGGGTACTAAATGAGAAGAACATGCAGCCAAGAATACTTTATCTGGAAAGGCTGTCATTTAGAATGGATGGAGAGATAGAGAGCTTCCAAGACCAGCAGAAACTGAAAGAATATGTGACCATTAAGCCAGCCCTACAAGAAATATTAAAGGGGTTCTATAAAAGGAGAAAGACCCCAAGAGTGATATAGAACACAAATTTACAGAGATAGTCTATAGAAACAAGGACTTCACAGGCCACATGATGACAATAAATTCATATCTTTCAATAATCACTCTCAATGTGAACAGCCTAAATGCTCCCATAAAACGTCACAGGGTTGCAGATTGTATAAAAAGACAGGACCCATCCATATGCTGTCTACAAGAGACTCATTTTGAACCTAAAGATACATCCAGACAAAGTGAAGGGATGGAGATCCATCTTCCATGCCAACGGACCTCAAGAGAAAGCTGGGGTAGCAATTCTTATATCAGACAAATTAGATTTTAAGCTAAAGACTGTAGTTAGAGACACAGAAGGACACTATATCATTCTTAAAGGATCTATCCAACAAGAAGATCTAACAATTGTAAATACCTACGCCCCCAACGTGGGAGCAGCCAACTACATAAGCCAACTGTTAACCAAAATAAAGAGTCATATTGATAATAATATGTTAATTGTTGGAGACCTCGATACTCCACTCTCAGCAATAGATCCATCTAAGCAGAAAATCAACAAAGAAACAAGAACTTTGAATGACACACTGGACCAGATGGACCTCATAGATACATACAGAACATTCCACCCTAAAACAACAGAATACTCATTCTTCTCGAGTGCACATGGAGATTTCTCCAGAATAGACCCCATACATCAGTGGCAGAGCATTTGACTGCAGAATAGACCCCATACTGGGATGTCTTTTCATTTATTTAGATCTTATTTAATTTCTTTTTTTAACTTAATTTTTATTTTTTTACATCTTCTTTATTTTGTGTTGGTGATGTTTTGTAGATTTTATTGTACAAAGTTTTAGACTTGTTTGGTAAATTTATTCCTAAATATTTTCTTCTGATGCTTTGTCAATGAATGTTTTCTTAATTTCATTTCCAAATTATTCATTGCAAACGTGTAGAAATACAATTGATTTTTTTATATTGATCTTGTATCTTGCAACTTTTCTGTATCTATTTATTAGCTCTGATAGTTTTTTGTGGCCCTGAGGATTTTCTACATACAACATCATGTCATCTTCCGAGATGTTTTTACTTCTTTCTTTTCAATCTGGTTGCCTTTTATTCTTTTTCTTGCCCAAGAACATATGTTGGATAAAAATGGTGAGAACTGACATTCTTGTCTTCCTCCTGATTATACAAGGAAAGTTTTTCAGTGTTTAGTCAATAAGTATGATGTTAGCTGTGGATTTTTATCCATAGTTTCTTACACACCAACCACACATAGTTTTTAGACTTGCCAAACTTTCCTGCCTCAGGGCCTTTGCCATCCTGCTTTTTTTCATGTTTGGCTTCTTCTCATCCTTCAAATGTCCAAAAAGCCTTTCCTGACTACCCCAGCTAAGATGGACTGCCTTCTCTAATTATTTTTCTCTAGGAGAACATCCTGTTTCCTTCATAACACTTATTCCAATCTATAGTTATTTTTATATTTATTTGCTTGTTCATTTTCTGTCTCTTCATCTATGTTTCATGAGGACAGGGACAATTTCCATCTTGATTGCATTGTGTCTCTTGTGCCCAGAACAATAAGCACTCCACACATTCTGGTGAATGAATGAGTGAATAAATAAACACTCACCATATACTTGTGTGTCTCTGAAGTCATGTGATAGATTTTAACAAACGTGCCTGCACCTACCCACTTAAAGACTATCTTCCAGTTAGAGTAGCCACTTCAGAAACTACTGAATTGATTCATAATGGTACCATTTTCAAAATGTTTTTAGAATTCTTTTGTTTCTTAAATTCTACATATGAGTGAAGTCTTTGGGAATTGGCTTCACAGCCTGTGGCACCTTCTTTGCGTCATATCAGTTCTTAAGAAGAATATGAATTGTGTAAAATGAAATCTGTATCTTCACTATTAGACATGCAAATGCATGATGATATGACATGGCAGTGGATTTTAGCATGCTCATTAAGAGAGCAGTCTTGTTTCTTTTTCACTAACATGTTTGGAAGCTCATTGTATGATCCTAGAGTCAATTCACTTAGGTATGTGGAAAAGAGAAAACCTGCAGATAGCTCTTGTCTGAGATTCACATCATAGATTGCTTTTCATTTAGTATGTAAATATGCCAGGTTGATTTTTAAGTGAGACCTCTGATCCTATCCTGGCTCTGATACCTATGGCTCTAGGACCCCGATAAGTTATTTAACCCATCCAAGGGTTAGCTTCTTTCCTGTAAAATCACTCAATTTATTGGACTTCTAATAGTTATATGAGATGATACTGCAAATGCTTACCACAGTGCTCAGTACATAGTAGGCTCTCAATAAATGGCAGCTGCTATCATTAGTATAACCACTTATTTAGCCCTCCCCCATCTCACAGCTAAGGAAATGGAGACTCAGTTGTTTGCCAAGAATAAGGTCAGTTGTTAAAAAACAGACTCAAAACTGGATCTGCTGGTTCACAGTCCACTTCTTTCCAATTCAACATGCAAAACTAATAAACAAGTGTTGGCAAGGATGTGGAGAAAAAGGAACATTCTTTCACTGTTGGTGGGAATGCAAACTGGTGCAACCATGTGAACAAGGGTATGGAGGTTCCTCAAAAAGTCAAAAATAGAACTACCCTATGATCCAGTAATTACACTACTGGGTATTTATTTAAAAAACACAAAAACACTTATTCAAAGGGATGCATGCACCCCTATGTTTATTGCAGCATCATTTACAATAGCCAACTTATGGAAACAGCCCAAGTGTCCATTCATAGGTGAATGGATAAAGAAGATATGCTATATATACAATGGAATATTACTCAGCCATAAAAAGAATGATATCTTGTCATTTGCAACAACATGAATGAAGCTAGAGTATAATGCTAAGTGTAATAAGTCAGTCAAAGACAAATACCATAAGATTTCACTTAAACGTGGAATGTAAGAAACACAACAAATGAGCAAAGAGAGAGAGAGAGAGAGAAAGAGAGAGAGAGCGCACAAGCCAAGAAACAGACTCTTAACTCTTGAGAACAAAATGATAGTTACCAGAGGGGAGGTGGGTGGGGGGATAGGTGAAGTAGGGGATGGGAATTAAGGAGTGCACTTGTCATAATGAGCACTGGGTGATGTATGGAATTGTCGAATCACTATATTGTACACCTGAAACTAAGATAACACTGTATGTTAACTACTGGAATTAAAATAAAATTTAAAAACATGCAGAACTAGCCTCAGCTTGCAGAGCTTAACAGCTGGGGGAGCAAACTCATTTCATGGCTATAAGACAGCCAGGAAAGAATGTGGCATGTATACTTTCCTAATGAAAAGTAAACAGAAGGACCTTTTTACTCCTTTAGCTGCAAATCAGAATCCTTTTGTGCAAATTGAATTCGTTTTCTTATTACTTCAGGATAAAATAGATTCCATTACCATTCTCCAACACTGTTTCCCCATTTTCCTTGCTCTGAGCATATCCCATATCTTAGAATTAGAATGGGGGACTTTAGTTGATCACAATAGTCATTGGAAAGTCATAGGGGAAAGAAAGAAAAATAACCTTCACTGATGCAAAAGAAGAAGTAAAATAAATAACCAGTAGTTAGCAATAACATTTTACTTTGAAAAATTTCCATAAGATTAGACTAGAAAGTCTTTGTGACCATATATATATATATATGTATATATATATATATATATATATATATATATATATATATATGTCTACATACAATACATATTGTATGTGTATGACTTTTTAAATGATTTTATTTCACCTGGCCTTCAGGAAAAATCATATTTGATAAGAAAGAATAGGTTGAAAATCAATTTGAGGGAAATTTGAAATTTTTAACATTTAAATACATTCTCTTAGGTAGTTTTTACAACTATTGATTATGTCATTTATTAATAGAATCTGGCCTGAGGGAAATGACTCCACAAAATGGAAAGGCAAAGAAGTTATGATTTTTACTCCTTTATGATTATTCTGCATTAGACAGCTAAAGTTGTACCACTTATGCTTTCAACAAAGATGAGGTAGTGGGGTTAGAAATCCAGCCCAGTCCCTCACCACCTCCCCAAGTCTTCCAGAGATGGGGTACCTTTTGTTTTTATACAAGGCCTCGCCCTTTTCACCAAGTCACATGTCCAAGCAGCTGCATCTTTCCTTAAAGGATACCTCTAACTTGTCCGAAGACACTGTATAGACTAGAATAGCTCTGATATAGGCATTATAGCCATACTAAAAAAATGGCATGGTAACACAATCTGAAATTAGCTTATAGAGTAAAATCTGTTTTCCAAGAATGAATGCTCCAACTCTTGCACACACATCCATAAAAGAAAATTAACCCTGTGTGAAAACTTAAGTTCAATCACTAGTTTATTCACTTCATTCATGCATGCATCCATTTATTCATTCAATACATGTAATAAAGAATAATGCCACTGCTGATCTAATAGATAAGGGATTTTGGAGAGACCTTTACAGATAGTGAAGGAAATTTAACCCATTGCTATTACATGCTATCACTGTGTGATTACATGCACATTATTGTGATTACCCATTAATTTATAACACTGCACATTTAGTGTGCACTGTTATAGTGCTTTCTGAATATGCGCTAAGAAAAGGCTAGCATTTTTATACAACTATATGATTAGCCCCCGGCCCCACTGTTTTCTATTTACCCTTTAAAGAAAACCCTGGCTGAGTGTTTGCTACTCTATCAATTGTTAAATTCCTTGGATGGGTCTTTTTGGGTGGCTGCCCGAGCTCATTAGGCCTCCACACCCAGCGCAGGCAGCTTAGCCAGCAGGTTTATTTTTATATAAACAACGTGACTGAATGGTGTGCTGTGTTATATTACTTTTCTTGAGTCTTTACCCCTATATGAGTTCTCTTTTTATTTTTATTTATACCCACAGTGAAAGCATATCAGAGCTTTTCAGTGAGCAACCAATTTTTTTTAAGAGCACGGCTCTGATTTCCATGGGTGCCCTTTTTGAAATCCTAGGGCTTAGTGCTTTATGTATTAATCATGTCCAGCTTTTACTTCACAGATTAATTAAACTATCCAGTGAAAACATTGCAAACAATTCAAACTTCCTTTCTTCCTTTTACTTAAAGATGTTTTTTTAGACAGTATTGAGAAAGACTCCCCACTTCAGCAAGAAGAGGATGATACTGACATGGGGCTGGTTGTTTTGTGTGGAAGTCATTACAGATTAACCAGGTTCTCCAGGTTCTCCAACTCTTACTGCTTGATGGAGTTACTGATGAGTTGTTCAGAGAAGGTCATATGATCAGATAGGAAACAATGAGACACAATGAATCCTTGGTTAGGTGGGAATGCTGGGGCAAGAGCTCTCACTATTTTCTACTGGACATGAATGTGGAAAGATGTATCTTTAAGACTTCTAGGAAGTCACTTGAGACCACTGTGGGACAGGAACTAGATTTGGATGGCTTTGAGCCCCTGGGTCCAGCCAAGCCTATAAAGTCAGATATACCCTTGGATTTTTCAGTTATATAAGCAATTCTCATTTTGCTTCATCTAGTCTCAGTTAGAATGAACAACTGTACAGGGTTGTAGGTGTGAGGAAGTACATGAGTTGAGGTCATATTTGCTGACACTGGGGCATCATTGAGATAGTTTGGAATCCCTCCCAATTTCCCTAGATCTCAAGACTCTACCTCTTTAAGAGGACTTATACGCAACTAAAGAATCGTTGAACACTACAACAAAAACTTATGATATACTATGTGCTGGCTAACTGAACATAATAATAATAATAATAAAAAGAGACTTTGAAAGGTTTAGCAGCTACTCTTGAGCTAATCCTCATTCCACTCTACCCTAGTCCCAAGCTTGGCCAACACTATCTCTCTTGCAGCTCCAAGGAATGTGGAAGAAGCCTCAGGATCATCATCCCTTTATAGTTCCTCCTTATAAACAGAACTCAGAGTCCATATTGTTGGAATCATCATTAGTGTCTGAGGTGATTTTAAAAAAGACATGAAACCTGGAATAAAACTGTCTCACCTCATTTGTATATTAGCAAGTCTCAACCTGGAATTGAGTGGCCTAAAGAAGTAGGGTGAGGAATATGTTCAGTATCAAATTTGCAGGTGTTGAGATAATTTTATTTTCTTACATTGAGTCTGACTTCTTAAAATTGATCAGTGAAAGAAGAAATTCAGGAGATAAAAATGGTGACATATTTCTGAGGGTTAAAAATGCCAGCAAGTGCTTTTTGGTAATATTTGAACATGCATATGGAAGACTGAAGAGTATTTCTTTAGTTAGATGTACTCATAACATTTAAAACATGGTTATTTGGGTTTATTCAGTGTGTGAAAATTTCCACTCTTTATTCTTAAGACATGTGACCACATAAATGTAGTCAATTTATCTTGACAAAGAAGCAAACACAATACAATGGAGCAAAAAATAGTCTTTTTAACAAGTAGTGCTGGAACAACTGGATATTCACATGCAAAAAGATAAATCTAGATACAGACCATATACCCTTCACAAAAATTAACTCAAAGTGCATCACAGTCCTGAATATAAAATGCAAAACTATAAAACCTCTAGAAGACAACAAAGAAGAAAACTTGCATGGCCTTGTACTTTTTAGATTTGATAAGTTGAACTCCATTAAAATTTTAAAATTCTGCTCTGCAAAAGACACTGTCAAGAGAATGAGAAAATGGCAGACTGGGAGAAAATATATGTGAAAGATACAACTAATAAAGGACCGTTATCCAAAATATAAAAAGAATTCTTAAAACCCAACAATAAGAAAACAATCTGGTTAACAAATGAGCCAAAGTCTTTGACAGACACCTCATCAAAGAAGATCTACAAATGGCAAATAAGCATATGAAAACATGCTCCACATGATGTGCCCTCAGGAAAATGCAAATTAAAACAACAATGAGACACTATACACCACCTATCAGAATGGTCAAAATCCAGAACACTAACAATGCCAAATACTGGAAATGATATGGAGCAACAGAAACTCCCATTCATTGCTGATGGAAATGCAAAATGGTACAGCTACTTTGGAAGACAGTTTGGTGACTTCTCACCAAACTAAATATACTCTTAACATACAATCTAGTACTCACACTCCTTGTTCTTTATCCAAAGGGGTTGGAAACTTACACCCATGTAAAACCCTGCACACAGATGTTTATAACAACTTTATTCATAATTGTCAAAACTTAGAAATAATCAGGATGTCCTTCAGTAGCTGAATGGATGATAAACTTGGTACATCCAGATAATGGAATATTATTCAGCACTAAAAAGAAATGAGCTAGGGAGCCATGAAAAGATATGGAGGAAGCTTAAATGCATATTACTAAGTGAAAGAAGCCAATCTGAGGAGGCTACATACTATATGAGTCCAACTATATGACATTTTAGAAAAGGTAAAACTATGAAGATAATAAAAAGATCATTGGTTGCCTGGGTTAGGGGGAGGAAGGCAGGGAGTACAGACTATTTCTAGGGCAATGAAAATACTCTATAAGATACAATAATGATGCATACATGTCGCTGTGCATTTGCCCAAGTCCATGGAATATTCATTTATGAAGAGTGAACCCTAATGTAAACTATGGGCTTTGGGTGATAATAACGTGTCAGTTTAGGTTCATCAGTTGTAACTCTTGTGGGAGATGTTAACGGCAAGGAGGGACTATGCATGTGTGGGGCAGGGAGAATATGGGAAATCCCTGTACCTTTTACTAAGTATTTCTGTGAAAATAAAACTTCTAAAAATAAAGTCTATTAAAAAATAAATAAAAAAGATATGTGTTCTTCTCTATATGTATATTTCAATGAAAAGGTTTTTAAAATCTTGGTTGTTACAGTGTCAAAACAGTAAAATCATCTGAATCTTCATATCGATTAAATAATTTAAAATGTAGATACTATATGTGCCCTATCCCAATTATATGGCCCAGTGTATGTATTAAATTTGGCATAAACTGAGTTGTGTGAGAATACTGCTTTTATTTCACTTAGAGAAAATTACTAGGGAAATCTGAATGTGATAGTTACAAAGTATCTGTTATTAGTTAGGAACCGTCTAAAATAAAGACTACAAGTCCCCCATCTGTTCAAATTCTTCATTTTCTCTTGTTTATAACTTTTGATTTTTTACTACTGAAAAGAAATTTTTTTGAATGTCTTTTAGGACAGTCTCAGTGTGTCTTTCCAGGTTTCCACTGTAACTCTTCTGTGTGTATAAAGCACTCTTCTAGGATTTGCTTTGGCCCAATCATTTTTGCTATGTGCTTTTGAGCAGAACAGTTTATTTATTCATGATGCCGATTCCAACTTAATTCTCTGGGAGTGGACTGACATTACATATAAAGCACTTAAGCTTTTCAGAAGTCAAGCACTGAAAAAACTATAATGTTTTGTTGCAGTTGTTTCTCTATTGTTTATTTAAGCACTCAAATATTGCTAGTCTTAGAAAAGTTCTTTTTTTGGGGGGGGGGCGGAGCAAGATGGCGGAGGAGTAGGAGACCTGGATTTCGTCTCCTCTCAGGAATTCAGCTGGATAGGGATCAAACCATTCTGAACACCTACAAACCCAACAGGAGAGCGAAGAAAAGAAGAGCAACAACTCTCTCATCAGAAAAGCGACCACTTTCTGGAAGGTAGGACGTGCGGAGAAGTGAATCCGAGGCGATATTCGGGAGGATAGACGGCGGGGGAGGGGCCTCCGTCGGCCGCTTCTGGCAAGTGATAGAGCCGCGGAGCACAAAATCGGAACTTTTAAAAGTCTGCTCCACTGAGGGACGTCACTCTGGTGGCTAAGCGGGGGGTGGAACCCTCACGGGAGTGTGGTCTCAGGACCCTCGGGGTCACAGAAAGACCGGGGGTGCCTGAGTGTGGCAGAGCTCCCAGGTAATGGAGCAGGGAAGCCAGCTGCAGAGGCGGAGCCCAGGCGCGGGCTCTCAGCTCGGGGTGGCCATAAACCGTGATCCGCGGCACAGTCGGGCCCCTGCTCCTCCAGCAGGGACCCAACAAGCGGCAGATCCAGGGAGACTCACCTTCCACCCCCGGGAGGAGCTGCGCGGGAGTGCACCGCAGGGATCTGCTGGGTTTGGAGACTCGACCCGGGGTCGGGTGCCAGAGATAGAAACGCGCGGTCACAGGCCGGGTGAGCACGGAGTGCGGCCGGAGACCGGGGAGACGGGAGTGACTGACGGCTTTTCTCTGGGGGCGCACTGAGGAGGGGGGCCCCGAGTTCTTGGCTCCTCTGGGGCAGAGATTGGGAGGCTGCCATTTTCACTCTCCGCCTCCAAAGCTGTATGGAAAGCTTGCAGGGAACAAAAGCCCCAGAGAGCAAACCCGGGCAAATTACTTAGCCGGGAGGGGGCAAGGGCAGGGCAATTCTGCCTCCGACAGAGACATTTGGAAACCACAGCAACAGGACCCTCCCCAGAAGATCAGTGAGAACAGCCAGCCAAGACCAAGTTTACCGGTCAATGAGAACGGCAGAACTCCAGCACTAGGGGAATACTGCACATAGAATTCATGGCTTTTTTACCATGATTCTTTAGTCTTTCAAAGTTAATTTTTTTAACTGTCTTTTTTTCTTTTTTTGAATTTTTCTTTTTCCCTTTTTCAACCAACATCTTAACAATCCCTTTTTTAAAAAATATATTTTTTTTATTTTTCATTTTTAGAGTCATATTCTATCCTTTCATAGGAGTTACCCGTATTTTTGGCATATATATATAAGTTGTTCTCTCTTTAAAATTTTGAGATAGTTTCTTCTAACAGATTAAAATATACCCTAAATCTCTAGTATATGGTTTTTTCTACTCCCCTGCCTGATCACATTCTCTCCCTTTTTTTTTCTTTTTTCTTTTTTAAAATCCTCTTCTTTCTTTTTTCAAACAACTTCTTATCAATTCCTTTTATAAAATTTTTTATAATTTCCATCTTTACAGTCATATTCCATCCCTTCATCATATCAACCCTTATTTTTATACATATATAAGTTTTCTTTCTTTAAAATTTTGAGAGGCACTTTCTTCTAAAAGACCAAAATACACACCAAATCTAGTGTGTGGCACTGATCCAAATACCAGCCTGATCATATTTGATCACATTCTGTTTTTTTTTGTTGTTGTTCTGTTTTGTTTATTTTGTTTGTTTTCATCTTTATCTTTTTCTTTTTTTTCTTTTTTCTCTCTTTCCGTTTCTTTCCCACTGCTTCAGGTCTTTTCTGATTTGTTTAGAGTATATTTTCTGGGGATGTTGTTACTCTGCTAGCAATTTGTTCTCTCATTAATCTATTCTCCTCTGCACAAAATGACAAGACGGAAAAAATCACCTCAACAAAAAGAACAAGAGGTAGTACCGACTGCCAGGGACCTACTCAATACGGACATTAGTACGATGTCAGATCTAGAGTTCAGAATCATCACTTTAAAGATACTAGCTGGGCTTGAAAAAAATATGGAAGTTATTAGAGAAACCCTTTCTGGAGAAGTAAAAGCACTAAAATCTAAACAAGTAGAAATCAAAAAGGCTATTAATGAAGTGCAATCAAAAATGGGGGCGCTAACTGCTAGGATAAATGAGGCAGAAGAGAGAATCAGTAATATAGAAGACCAAATGATGGAAAATAAAGAAGCTGAGAAAAAGAGAGATAAACAACTACTGGATCACGAGGGCAGAATTCAAGAGATAAGCGATACTATAAGACGAAACAACATTAGAATAATTGGGATCCCAGAAAAAGAAGAAAGAGAGAGAGGGGCAGAAGGTATAATGGAGCAAAGTATAGCACAGAACTTCCCTAATTTGGGGAAGGAAACAGGCATGAAAATCCAGGAAGCACAGAGATCCCCTCACAAAATCAATAAAAATAGGTCAACACCCCGACATCTAATAGTAAAACTTATGAGTCTCAGAGACAAAGAGAAAATCCTGAAAGCAGCTCGGGAGAAGAGATATGTAACCTACAAGGGTAGAAACATTAGATGGGCAACAGACCTATCCACGGAGACCTGGCAGGACAAAAAGGACTGGCAGGATATATTCAGAGCACTAAATGAGAAAAATATGCAGCCAAGAATACTCTATCCAGCTAGGCTGTCATTGAAAATTGAAGGAGAGATAAAAAGCTTCCAGGACAAACAAAAACTAAAGGAATTTGCAAACACAAAACCAGCCCTACAAGAAATCTTGAAAGGGGTCCTCTAAGCAAAGAGAGAGCCTAAAAGCAACATAGACCAGAAAGGAACACAGACAATATACAGTAACAGTCACCTTACAGGCAATACAATGGCACTAAATTCCTATCTTTCAATAGTTACGCTGAATGTAAATGGGCTAAATGCCCCAATCAAAAGACACAGGCTATCAGATTGGATTAAAAAACAAGACCCATCGATATGCTGTCTGCAAGAGACTCATTTTAGACCCAAAGACACCCCCAGACTGTAAGTGAGGGGGTGGAAAACCATTTACCATGCTAATGGACACCAAAAGAAAGCTGGGGTGGCAATCCTTCTATCAGACAAATTAGATTTTAAACCAAAGACTGTAATAAGAGATGAGGAAGGACATTATATCCTACTTAAAGGGTCTATCCAAAAGAAGATCTAACAGTTGTAAAGATCTATGCCCCTAACATGGGAGCAGCCAATTATATAAGGCAATTAATAACAAAAGCAAAGAAACACATCGACAACAATACAATAATAGTGGGGGACTTTAACACCCCCCTCACTGAAATGGACAGATCATCTAAGCAAAAGATCAACAAGGAAATAAAGACTTTAAATGACACACTGGACCAAATGGACTTCACAGACCTATTCAGAACATTCCATCCCAAAGCAACGGAATACACATTCTTCTCTAGTCCCCATGGAACATTCTCCAGAATAGATCATATCCTAGATCATAAATCAGGTCTCAACCGGTACCAAAAGATTGGGATCATTCCCTGCCTATTTTCAGAACACAATGCTTTGAAACTAGAACTCAATTACAAGAGGAAAGTCGGAAAGAACTCAAATACATGGAGGATAAAGAGCTTCCTACTGAAGAATGAATGGGTCAACCAGGAAATTAAAGAAGAATTAAAAAAATTCATTGAAACCAATGAAAATGAAAACACTACTATTCAAAATCTTTGGGATGCAGCAAAGGCAGTCCTAAGAGGAAAGTATATAG
This sequence comes from Mirounga angustirostris, assembly GCF_029215605.1. NCBI lineage: Eukaryota > Metazoa > Chordata > Mammalia > Carnivora > Phocidae > Mirounga > Mirounga angustirostris. Next base: position 189,507,410 of record NW_026991709.1, on the reverse strand, counting down.
CAATACAAGCCTTTCTCAAGAAACAAGAAAGGTCTCAAGTACACAACCTAACCCTCCACCTAAAGGAGCTGGAGAAAGAACAGCCAATAAAGCCTAAACCCAGCAGGAGAAGAGAAATCATAAAGATCAGAGCAGAAATCAATGAAATAGAAACCAAAAGAACAGTAGAACAGATCAATGAAACTAGGAGCTGGTTCTTTGAAAGAATTAACAAGATTGACAAACCCCTGGCCAGACTTATCAAAAAGAAAAGAGACATGACCCAAATCAACAAAATCATGAATGAAAGAGGAGAGATCACAACCAACACCAAAGAAATACAAACAATTCTAAGAACATATTATGAGCAACTCTATGCCAGCAAATTAGATAACCTGGAAGAAATAGAGGCATTCCTAGAGATGTATCAACTACCAAAACTGAACCAGGAAGAAATAGAAAACCTGAACAGACCTATAACCACTAAGGAAATTGAAGCAGTCATCAAAAATCTCCCAACAAACAAAAGCCCAGGGCCAGATGGCTTCCCAGGGGAATTCTACCAAACATTTCAAGAACTAATACCTATTCTTCTGAAACTGTTCGAAAAATAGAAATGGAAGGAAAACTTCCAAACTCATTTTATGAGGCCAGCATTACCTTGATCCCAAAACCAGACAAAGACCCCATCAAAAAGGAGAATTACAGACCAATATCTCTCATGAACATGGATGCAAAAATTCTCACCAAAATACTAGCCAATAGGATCCAACAGTACATTAAAAGGATTATTCACCACGACCAAGTGGGATTTATCCCAGGGCTGCAAGGTTGGTTCAACATCCGCAAATCAATCAATGTGATACAATACATTAACAAAAGAAAGAACAAGAATCATATGATCCTCTCGATAGATGCAGAAAAAGCTTTTGACAAAGTACAGCATCCTTTCTTGATCAAAAATCTTCAGAGTATAGGCATGGAGGGTAGATACCTCAATATCATAAAAGCCATCTATGAAAAAACCTACAGCAAATATCATTCTCAATGGGGAAAAACTGAGAGCTTTCCCCCTAAGGTCAGGAACGCGGCAGGGATGTCCACTATCACCACTGCTGTTCAACATAGTATTGGAAGTCCTAGCCACAGTAATCAGACAACAAAAAGAAATCAAAGGCATCCAAATCAGCAAAGAAGAAGTCAAACTCTCTCTCTTTGCAGATGATAGGATACTTTATGTGGAAAACCCCAAAGACTCCACCCCAAAACTGCTAGAACTCATACAGGAATTCAGTCAAGTGGCAGGATATAAAATCAATGCACAGAAATCAGTGGCATTCCTATACACCAACAACAAGACAGACGAAAGAGAAATTAAGGAGTTGATCCCATTTACAATTGCACCCAAAACCATAAGATACCTAGGAATAAATCTAACCAAAGAGGCAAAAGATCTGTACTCAGAAAACTATAAAATACTCATGAAAGAAACTGAGGAAGACACAAAGAAATGGAAAAGCGTTCCATGCTCATGGATTAGAAGAACAAATATTGTGAAGATGTCAATGCTACCTAGAGCAATCTACACATTCAATGCAATCCCTATCAAAATACCATCCACTTTTTTCAAAGAAATGGAACAAATTATCCTAAAATTTGTATGGAACCAGAAAAGACCCCGCATAGCCAGGGGAATGTTGAAAAAGCAAAGCAAAGCCGGCGGCATCACAATTCCGGACTTCCAGCTCTATTACAAAGCTGTCATCATCAAGACAGCATGGTACTGGCACAAAAACAGACACATAGATCAATGGAACAGAATAGAGAGCCCAGAAATGGACCCTCAACTCTATGGTCAACTCATCTTTGACAAAGCAGGAAAGAATGTCCAGTGGAAAAAAGACAGTCTCTTCAACAAATGGTTTTGCGAAAATTGGATAGCCACATGCAGAAGAATGAAACCGGACCATTTCCTTACACCACACGCAAAAATAGACTCCTAATGGTTGAAAGACCTCAATGTGAGACAGGAGTCCATCAAAATCCTAAAGGAGAACACAGGCAGCCACCTCTTTGACCTCAGCCGCAGCAACTTCTTCCTAGAAACATCGCCAAAGGCAAGGGAAGCAAGGGCAAAAATGAACTATTGGGACTTCATCAAGATAAAAAGCTTTTGCAAAGCAAAAGAAACAGTCAGCAAAACCAAAAGACAACTGACAGAATGGGAGAAGATATTTACAAATGACATATCAGATAAAAGGCTAGTATCCAAAATCTATAAAAACTCATCAAACTCAACACCCAAAGAACAAAGAATCCAATCAAGAAATGGGCAGAAGACATGAACAGACATTTTTCCAAAGAAGACATCCAAAGGGCCAACAGACACATGAAAAAGTGCTCAATATCGCTCGGCATCAGGGAAATTCAAATCAAAACGTCAATGAGATACCACCTCACACCATTCAGAATGGCTAAAATTAACAAGTCAGGAAACGACAGATGTTGGTGGGGATGCGGAGAAAGGGGAACCCTCCTAGACTCTTGGTGGGAATGCAAGCTGGTGCAGCCACTCTGGAAAACAGTATGGAGGTTCCTCAAAAAGTTGAAAATAGAGCTACCATATGATCCAGCAATTGCACTACTGGGTATTTACCCCAAAGATACAAAAGTAGGGATCCGAAAGGGTATGTGCACCCCAATGTTTATAGCAGCAATGTCCACAATAGCCAAACTGTGGAAAGAGCCAAGATGTCCATCGACAGATGAATGGATAAAGAAGAAGTGGTTTATATATACAATGGAATATTATGCAGCCATCAAAAGGAATGAGTTCTTGCCATTTGCAATGATGTGGATGGAACTGGAGGGTATTATGCTAAGCGAAATAAGTCAAACAGAGAAAGACATGTATCATATGATCTCACTGATATGAGGAATCCTTAATCGCAGGAAACAAACTGAGGGTTGCTGGAGTGGGGGGTGGGGTGGGAGGGATGGGGTGACTGGGTGATAGACACTGGGGAGGGTATGTGCTCTGGTAAGCGCTGTGAATTGTGCAAGACTGTTGAATCTCAGATCTGTACCTCTGAAACAAATAATGCAATATATGTTAAGAAAAAAAAAAAGCAGAAGAAGAAGGTAGCGGGAGGGGAAGAATGAAGTGGGGGAAATCAGAGGGGTAGACGAACCATGAGAGACGATGGACTCTGAAAAACAAACTGAGGGTTCTAGAGGGGAGGGGGTTGGGAGGATGGGTTAGCCTGGTGGTGGGTATTGAGGAGGGCACATTCTGCATGGAGCACTGGGTGTTATGCACAAACAATGAATTATGGAACACTTCATCTAAAACTAATGATGTAATGTATGGGGATTAACATAAGAATAAAAAAATTATAAAAAAAAGCACAAAGATTGAAAAATAAAAAAAAGAGCAAGAAAAGTTCTTTTTTCATTTCTTAATCTAATGGACATTATTAACTGAAGTTTCAGATCTGGTTCTTAGAACACATGTATTATTGTTTCATGTATCTGTCTGTCTGTGTCTGTCTACTTAATCTACCATCTATCTTTCATTTATCTATCATCATTAATATTTTAATTCTAGTTGTATTTGTTAAAGTGAGAAATCAAATTAAACCCTTCTGAAAAGTTGGGAGTTCTTATTTTTTTCTTTCTGGAACTTTGGGATGAATATTAAATGCAGAGTTGAGTTGTTTTGCTGGTTGTGATGGACAGCATTTACTCTGTGTGCCTTGGCGACTCTCCTTTGTTGCATAGCTCTGTTTGGAGCTGTGACTTTGCCATGGTTGGGGTTGGCACTTAACCATGATAAATACCATAGGTTGGATTAAAAAATACCGAAAGCTACTGGGGAAGAGTCCACATGGAAAACTTTTCCTTCCCATTCTTGTGACCTATGTTTTTCCTAAATCTTAAATTTAGAGTAGTATACATTATTAATTTTTCCAATTAGTATAGTGAATAGTATTCACCAGTGTTTCATTTTACATGTTTTTATTCAAATTTTCTGAATTATTTCTAATTGAGATAATTTATGTAAAAGTATCAATTACTAGCTTGAACTCTTGACAGGCACTCAACAAACTCTAGTTTTGGTTTTTTAAAATTCCTGTCCTTAGTTAAATTTTTTGCTACTTTGACCCAATGTTTAGAGCACTTTGTAGAAAAGCTTCCCCCTTGGTAGGAGGCAGTCAAAGGTGACAAAAACTGGAAATATGAGCAGGGAACTTGATCATTCACTAGGTTCCAAATATGCCAGTCATCTCTACTATGCAAAACAACTTACGATTTGTGGCATTCCCCAGATCACTTATAAAAGTTTGCCCATGGGGGCTGCAAACTTTGAAGCAGGAAATAATATATTTGCCATGGATAATGGAAGGGAGCTGATTGATATTGATAGATTTCAAGGATGATGGCCTTTCTCATCAGGACCATTGGTCCACATAATACTTGGATCAGATAATTATCAAATGCAGTGAACACTTTTCAATTCTTATTTGACCTCCAGAAATAGCAATGGCATCTAGTCAAATAAATGTTGGGCTCTAATGCAGAGTTGATAAGCTGGCCTATATTCCTCACTCCATTAATAATGTTTCAAAACATTCCTTCTTCATCTTTCTGTAAAACCTCCTGCTCCATTGATCCTCATGCCATTCATCTTCCACACTCATTATATCCCCTATCTTCTACTGGATAATATAGTGGTCTCCTAGCTACCCATTCTTCTTCATTAAAGTTTTTCTCTTACATTTTTTATTTTGAATGAATTCAAATTTATAAAAGAGTTCTAAAGAAGTATACAGAATTCCCATAGACCCTTCGGCCATCTTCCCTTAATGTTAACCTCTTACCAAAACAAGGAAATTAGTCCAACACTGTCAACTAAATGACAGGCTTTAGTGGCCTTTAGTGGTTGGATTTCACCAGTTTTTACACACATGTCCTCTGTTCCAAGATCCAGTCCAGTACACGTTGCATTTGTTTTCATGTCTCTTTAGACTCCTCCGATCTGTCTTTCCTTGTTTCATAGCATTTCCTTGTTTCTTGTGACTTCGACACTTTTGAAGATTACTGACCAGAAGTTTTGTAGAATGTCCCTCAATTTATCCCTCATCATGAGATGTTTTCTCATGAGCAGACTGGGGTTATGGATTTGGAGGAAGACTACCACAGAAGTAAAGTACCCTTCCCATCACATCATGTCAGGGGGCGCATGGCGTCAATATGACTTAGGACTGGTGATATAAACCTTGATCACTCAGTTAAGGTAGTGTCTGCCAGGACACTGTAAAGTTACTATTTTTTCCCCCTTTTCAGACTCTCAGGTAGAAATAAGTCACTAAGTCTAGCCCACACTTAAGAGGAGGAGAATTAAGCTCCACTTCCTAGAGGGAGAAATATTGAAAAATGTTTAGACATATGTTAAAATCATTGCAGTAATTAATAAATATATTGGTGAGGATAGTTTGAGGCTATGTAAATATCCTGTTCCTCCGTAATGTTTTGGTGGCTACTTTTAGCGTTCATCTGTGGATCTTGCCTGAAGCAAATATTCCTGTGGCAATTTTCTATTTTCCTCATTCCTTCTACATTTATTATTTAGAATTATTCTATATGGAAAATTTGTTACTTCTCCCCTATTTATTTATTTAATCACTTACTTATATCAATATAAACTTATGGGTGTTTATTTTACTTTTGTGCTATAATCCAAACCTATTGTTTTGTTGCTTAAAAAGCTTTGGCCTTTGGAAATTTTTTAGGTTGTTTTTTGTGTCCCTCCTGCATCTTTCTTAATTGATTTCTATTTTTTTGAGCACTTCTATTCATTAATTAAAGACAATCTGTTCATTGTTTTTTTGTTGCAATTTTTACCATTGTTCTGAGTGACTTCCATGCCTATGTGAACAACTTATCTAACAGCTGTAACATCTCATTTGTGACCTTATCAACTCTCATGATCCTTATCTCCACTCAACTTCAGCCACCTATAGCAGTGAGCATGCCCTGATTCTTGCTATTACCTGAATTGCTCTACCTTTCCCATATTAATTCTTAAAAATCTAATTTTCTAGGTCTTTCAGTCTCTTCCCCCAACAATTATTCTTTCTTCTCATAGAAGCCTGAGGTCTCTTCATTTCTCCTTTTTTCCCCAGTCCATAAATTGTAGAGTTCACAGCCTATGAGCCTTCACTTCAACCAGTTGCTGGTAAAAACCTCAGAACCTTGTTATGCTTTTGGTAGAGTTCTGCAAGCCTTCCATGTGTGTTGAATCAGCTCTCTCTCCCACTCCCCACTCTATGCAAAGCTGTCCCTCTTTACCTTTTTACTCTCACCTCTGCTCAGCTGATGAGCACATTTCTTGCTGCATGGAGACAATAGAAATCATTAGAGAAAACACCTCCAACTCCAGGCAACAAAATTATTATCTTACCCATCCTACTTTTATATTTTTCTCCTTGTCTCTTATTCTTCCCATGAAGAATATAGATCTCTTCCAATTTAAGGCTAATTCCTTCCACATGGTCTCTGAGTCCCATTCTTTTCCTCCTTTATAAGTCTCTCAGTTTCTTGATTTTGTCTCTCTCATATCTTCAAATTCTTCCTTTCTCTTATTGGCTCCTTTACTTGACTATGTAAACAAAGCAAAATGAAATAAAAGCCCTCCCTCCCTCAAACCCATGTTGCCCTCCCAGTACATTCATATTTTTATTTGCCTCTTGACAGGCACACTTTTTGAGAATTATCTACTTACCTGCCTCAACTTCTTAGTCCACCACAATTCAGCTGCTGTCCTCCTGCACCATTCCACTGTACTGCTGTTACCAAAGTTGCCAATGGCTCCCATGTAACTCAATCCAGCACATACTTAATCAATCCTCATATTAGTTGATCATCCTTGTTGGTCACTCATTCCTTCTTGAAATCCTCCTTTTTATTTTGTTTCAGTGGCATCTTTTATTTTTCTTCCAACCATTCTGGCTATTCCTCTTTTGTTACCTATTCTTTGGGGTTACCCTTCTCACATCAGTACACTCTTGGGGAAGGGGATTTGTTCTCTCCAAAGCCCCCAATTACTATTCCTATGGCTTAAAAATCTGTGTCTCTAGCCCAGAAGTCTCATGAGCCTGAGCTCCAGATATCTACCTGACTTTTAGATACCACGACTTATATGTTCCTTAGGTACTTTGGATTCACATCCAAAACTAAACTCTACATTTTCCTTTTTATGCTGGACCTCTCTTTGTTCCCTCTCTTGGTGAATGGTACCACTATTTCTCTGGAAACCTGGGCATCTTCCTTGATTCTATTATTTCTCTTGCCTCCAGAAGTGTTGTTTTTGTTTGCCAAGAATACTCTTATCTGCCCTTTACCTTCTTTCAAGTCTCTCAAATCATCCCCCACCATGCCTTCCTTGACCACCTTTCTACCTCCATGCCCTTCCTTTGTATTTCATGGCACCCTACATCCTGTTAAAGCAGTTAGCTTACCACAAGCTTTCCTGAATCTCCAGTAAGTAGGAGAGAATAAATAAATTCCTTTTATTTTTTTTTATTAACCATAACTACCTTTTACTACTCCTCATTTAAATCTTTTTCTAGGCAAAAAGTGATATAAAGCAGATTTAATTTCAGAAAATCATTTTAGAGACATTCCCCATGGAACCATCATTACAAATGTAGTTGGGTTCTCAGATAATTCAATATCCTAATTCATAATATAGCTGAAATGAATTTATAATTCCCCTTGGAATTTTCCTAGGTATTATCATCGCTCTAGGGAATCCCATATTTTCCTTCCTTTTCTTTTCCTTTCCTTTCCTTTCCCATTTACCTGTCATTTTTTCCTTCCATATCATCTCATTCACATAATGGGTTAAATAGCCTTTTATGAGTTTGTATGAGATCTCTTTGCAACATTGATTGTTTGCAAAATGGCAAGTTGCAGTTTTTAGCAAGAAGAGAATATGTTGGCAAAGATGTTAATGCCTCTAGTTGAATCCACATCAATAGTTTATTCCTTTGTTTATGGAAAAATGGAATAGCTAGAGGTTGTGACTGCCACAATGCCTAGAACCCACTATCTGTCAACTATCTACTACTATCTATCTACTGAAATGGGATTGCAATTTCTCTATACACATTTTCTCTAGACCATTGCTAAGGCAGTCTATGGTGACCAAGGATAAAAGTAGTAATGACCTGGATGTAGACTAGGTCAGCCATTTATATGTACAAATATTGGTTGTTAAGGTTTACAAAACTTGGAGGAGTACATACATACATACACACACACACACACACACACACACCTTTAACCATTAAAATCCATCCTGTGATATAGTATTGCTCTGTGGGCTACCAGTGTAGAAAAAAAACCTGCTGTAAAACAAAATCTTTTCTGTCTTGAGAATGTGACTTCTTGATGAGAATCATCCGATTGAAATCTCCAAAACTGAATTTCCAATTTACTTATACCCGACTGGTTAATGTTCAGATTTCACTCAGATGTTGGACTCAGCCCAAGACTACACTTAGACTTCCCTCCCATTAACAAAAATTTCTGGAACTATGGATATTTGCTGCACGTCTTTCACCTGGTTAGACTGCCTGATGCTTTTGCTGAAACAGCGAATCTCTCAGGCTGCCAAGTACCATGGTTATCTGTCTCCTCATGCTGATTCCTGGCAGTCAACAGGCATGCTGCTGTGCCTCTCAATGTCCTTGTGAAGAAGCAAGGTCTTGGTTGCTGGTGAAACATAAAGGTTGTATATATTAGTCTATCATGTCCCATGACTATTTTGTGGCTCTACTGACCTAGACCTAATCACCTAAGACAAATTATTTTATACATTCTTAATATAGTTTTTCAATCATCTTTATGTTGTGAAGAGTTTATGTTCAAAAGGAATTATTTGGACTCCATATTTCAGTGGTTGCAGCTTATCCTAAACTGTAGCTTACATGTTAGAGGTACACTCACAGAGTTGTGTGAATACTAACTGTATACCTAAGCATAGCCTTTGACCAGGAAATGGAATATGCTAAGAGCAATCATGGTCTGGTCCTTTACCTGTATGTGGGAATAGTATTTGATCTAACTATTACAATTTGTTAGTCAGTTAATGTATATTGAACCTGTGGAATGCTTAAAGCATAGCCCTAAGCATTTTAAGGAGGTTCGATACTCTATCTTTCATTTAACCATTCAAAACACATACTCATGAAATGGTCCTAAAATAATCCCTGGGCAATGGTTCATTAAGTACAAGCCTATAAATTGAATCTATAGTCAGTGCTGGGGTTAGAGTCAAGGAGTAATCAGAGTAAGGAAAAGTACATCCACTCAACACATTCTAGAAAATATTTATTGAATGCTTACTTCGTGTCAGGCACTGTGGTAGGCTAGATGCTAGGGATACCAAGATAAATCCATGCATTCACTTGCCTCAGGCTCTTAAGAGGAAGACAGCATGTGAAAAGTTCATGGGCAAACTGCCATAGGAATACAAAGAAAACTCTGAGGAGCAAAGATTTCTGAGGTATGTAGACAATCCATAAAACCCTGAATCTACAATTCTAAACAGAGCTGCTGCTTGCAATGTTTGGTTCCTAGTTACCTTGGGTAGAAATGACACTTTGTCCCGAGCCCTCTATCAACAAACTGATGATTTGGAATTCAGTGAAGTGAGAAAGCTGAACTCTGCAAGCTTTATGTTAGACTTTAAGATACTGATTAAATAAAAGCACAAGGAGGAGCTTTGAAATTCAGTTTGTAAAGATTGTTTGACCAAGTGGGACCATATGTTAAACAAATATTTGGGTGTGTGGTGAAATACCACAGGCACAGCCAAGTGGGATGGGATGATATTGGGAGACAGAAACACATTGCTAGCACAAGAAGAGTCTTCAGGACTTTTTATAGTATTTAGATCCATGTCAACATCTTGAGCTTGTCTCACTATGTCATGCCTATCTTTAAGCAGTATCATCCTGAAATGCTATAGACTACCATGGTCTAATAGAAATATAATGTGAGATGCACATATTTTAAATTTCTAGTCACATTAAAAAAGGTAAAAAGAGAGGTGAAATTAAGTTTAGCAATATATTTTATGTAACCCAATATATTCAAAATATTATTTCAACATGTAGTCAATATAAAAATTTAGGACATTTCTCACATTTCAAGAACTCAATAGCCACATTTGGCTAATGGTTACTATATTGGATAGTGCAGCTCTGGACAGATATAGATATATATTGTTTTTAAGAGTCTCCACGGGATGATTCTTCAGCGTTTTTAGGGGAGCCCATTCAAAATGTTCACTGATGCTGGGAAAGTGCTCTTAAATGTAGCACAGATTCCTAATGCCAACATTTGACTGTTTCTTCTTATCTCATGCTGTTATCATTCAGTGAATATTTACTGAACTTCTAATGTATACTAGGTTATATGCTAGGTGTTGGGATATAATAGCAAACAGCATTACTGTGGTTCTTGTTTTCAGGATGCTTACAAGGTATAAGGTAGAAGAGAAAAAGTAAGTAAATTAAATGTGTAATTATGACATGTGTGGGGATGGAAAAGTGCAGGGAGCACCTATGAAGATTTATAGCTGGAGAACCTCTCCTGGTCTGGAGAGACTGGGAGATTTCCCCTGAGGGAGTGACCTTTGATCTGAAATCAAAATGATACCTATGAGGGGGCTCTGAGGCAAAAAGGCATTTGGCACTTTGAAGGATCTAACAGGAGAATGGTGTAGCTCAAGTGGAAAGAGCAAAGGTGAAAGTGGTTCATAATGGGCAAAGGCCAGAACACATGTGACCTTTAGGACTAGAATCCTCCTTTTACAGTCTTAAAAACATTGTATGTTTTTAAGGAATAGAGGGACAAATTATTGGATTTGCATAATACAATATCTCCTGCTATAAACTGGAGAATGGATCTGAAGGAAAACAGGTGAATGTGGAGAGACCATTCAGGAAACTATTTTATAATCTGAGTAAGAGGATTAGGGCAGTAGCCACCTAAGGCCTTAAACGGACGACTTTGAGACATACTAGTAAATAGGACTCAATGATGCACTGAATAGTGGGGGAGGTGGGCACCAAGCACAGGGAAGAGTAGTGTCCAGGCTGACTCCCAGCTTTTTTGACCAGCTTAAGTAAGTAGATGTGGGTCCCTTTGAGCTTTCTTATCTTTCCTCTGGCATGCTGGAAATATTAGGGTGAAGTATCCATCATCTAAAATAGGAAATATAGGGTTAATTTGCCTATCATCTTTCTTTTTTGCTTGAATCAGAAATTTGTAATTCTTTGGTGCTAATGTTAGTATAACATAAAGAAAAAAATTAATAGTGGGCTTCTGTCCATATCTCTTATGCTTTTACTTACTGAGTAATCACAGGGTGAATCACTTAACAATTTTATTGCTTTTAACAGTATTGTCTTTTTTCTTATAAATTATATGATCTTTGCATTGACATACAGTATTATTACTATAATATTGTTATGAGTAGCTATTAGTGACAGACTTCGCAGAGGAAGGCTAAGGGGAAACAATAAAGGAAATAATTCATCTGATTCTAAAGCTTCCTAAGCCAATTAAGAAACTGCAACAATAAAGCTTTAATTGATTTATTTTTTTTACAACTGTTTGGACAGATTTGTAATCATTCTTAGCTAATCATTAAAAGATTACATTTTACATGGCTATCTTTTTTTTTCATTGCTTTTTTAACATTAGTTATTAAATAGTTCATTTATTTCCTATTCCAAGTCTGGTTGATATAAAAAATTCAAACTGTTAAATAATTCAAAAGAGTTGGGCTTGACAATAATGTTCATTCATTCATGGGATAATTGTTAAGCTCCTAGATGCTTAATAAGATAGATAACACTTGAGGGGTTTAAAATATAGCAGTGGAGGCATAAATGAATAAATACATAAATAAATATATGATTTAATACAGTAGTGATAAGTACTATTTGAAAAAGGGAAAGAGATACAGAGCCCTAAGCTCTGAGGGTTATTTAGCTATGGTGATGAGGGAAGACCTCTCCATAAGGGAACATGTGAACAGTGCCCTGAAGGCAGTGAGGGAGTGTGAGCTGAGCAAATATCTGAGGTAAGACTCTCTTAGGCACAGGGAAGCAAGTACAAAGATTCTGAGGTGGTCATGTGCATCTTCCAGGAACATTAGCAAAGAAGCCAGTGATGCTGAACTACTATGAGGAAGGAAACAACGGAGAAAATGAGATCAAAGAGATGAGGAGGGGCAACATTATGAAGTCTTAAGGTCAAATAAAGATTTTGGATTTTATTCCAAGTACGAGAGGAGCCATTGGAGAGTTTTGAACTGGGGACAAATTTGAACTTAGATGTAGGGTGTATGAGAAAGAGGAAAATCAGGCATGATTCTTAGGTTTCTGGCCTGAGCATTAGATACAAGGTGATGCCATTTATTGAGGTGGGGAAAACTAGGGAGGAATGAATTTAGAGGAGAAATCAAAATAATTCAGTTTGGGGCATGTGAAATTTGAAATGCCTCTTAGAAATTCCAGTGGAGATGTTAAATAGATATATATAAAAATTTGTAGTTCACGGGATAATTGAAGGCTGGAAATATACATTTGAAATGAATACCTAGAATTTAAAGTAGCTGTTGAAATTCTTATCCATGGATCACAGTAGGTTTATTCTGCAGCCACTACTATTTACATTTCTCTCCTCTCTTTGCCCTAGTTTTACTCCTGCCTTTGACTTTGTGGAGGAGCAGAGAACATTCTTCCTATTGGAGAAGGATAGTAGTCCTTATCTAGATGATGATGGTGGAAGAGAATGGGAATAGTAATTCATCTATAGGCATTTGTTGGAAGCTTACTGTGTGCAAAATCACAACATAGGGAGCAAAAGCAAACAGAGTCTTTGTCTTCACTGAGCTTACAATCTGGTGCATAGTAAGGCATAGAGGCTTAGATCAGACATTAATCAAGTAATCACAAAAACAAACGTAACATTGTAATGATAGCACGTAATGGAACAGAAATTCATGTTGCTGGAGTATATAATAGGAGGGATTATGTCCTGGGATAGAGTCAAGGAAGGCTTCCTGATGGTATTATTGTGAGTTGTTATTAAGAGGTGAGTTAACTAGACAAAGAGTGATCCAGGGAGAGGGAACAGCATATACAATGGTCCTGTGGCAGGAGGGACTATGGTACATATTCATATGTAAAGAAGACTAGAGTGGCAGGGGCACTGAGAGTGAAGGACAGCATTGTGCAAGGTAAAGGTGGAAATTCACACAGCAAACATATAATGGCTTGTAGGCCTCATGCTTTGAGAAAAATCATTGTGGTTACAGTGTGGAGAATGGATTGAGGCTGGGTGGGGATGGAGGAAAGAGACAAAGAAAGGATGAGGAAAACCATAGGTCCATATAGAGGAGGCTGAGCTGAGTAAGTTGGGGAGCCGAAGCTAACAGTCTCCAATAGAGGCACCAATGCTAAGAAACAGTACAGCAGGATGGTTAAGGCTCTAGGCTTTGGAATCAGACATAACACAGGTTTGAAACATAGCTCTTCTACTTACTGCTGTGTGACTTCATGCAGATTTCTGTAAATTAGGGATAATAGTACTTATACCGCAAGTTATTGTAGGGATTAAATCAGACTATATGATAAAATGCTAAGCCACCTTTCAATAGTTATGGTATTGTCACTCTCTGGAATTTAGCAGTCACCTCCAGAAAAATGTGTTGGGGGGAAAACCAGGTTTTTCTATGTTAGTTGGAAAACTTTAGAGAAAACAATCTAAAAATCTATAAATCTACAAATTTACAAATTTACGGAGCATCCGCTTTCAGCAATTGCTTGCAAGAATAGTATATGTTAATTATTGATTATAGTTTTGATTTTTGAGATAGGCTTTCCCAGAAAATGGGCCCTATGTAAAAATATTGACATATATATATAAAATTTGTGATCTTTTTTTTTTTAAGATTTTATTTATTTATTTGAGAGAGAGAGAATGAGAGACAGAGAGCATGAGAGGGAGGAGGGTCAGAGGGAGAAGCAGACTCCCTGCTGAGCAGGGAGCCCAATGCGGGACTCGATCCTGGGACTCCAGGATCATGACCTGAGCCGAAGGCAGTCGCTTAACCAACTGAGCCACCCAGGCGCCCCTAAAATTTGTGATCTTAACATCTGTGATCAATGTGATTACAATTTTGTCCATTTTTATTTGATATAATGTAAAAAGCAAAACAAAAAGTGTGGAAAAGAGTCCCTTTAGACTCAATTACATGCCATCATTTTCTAAACTTCATTATTTACTTACTATTAAAGGCTTATAAGTTAATTAATGTCCTGTGAATTGCAAATCAGTTATTTCACAATGAAACATAAAATTAGTTTAAGAGATTCGTATATAGGCATGACATGGTATATTGGCTTTTCTTCAGAAGTGGATCAAATAAAAATATGTGACAAGAAAAAATGTAGATGACATGTTAGGTGGTGGGTAACTAATTGTGCTTTCAGTGTAGGAGCAAAAAAACACGTGACCGGAATTCTAAAAAGCATATCTTTGCATTTTTTTTTTAAAGATTTTATTTATTTATTTGACAGAGAGAGAGATAGTGAAAGCAGGAACACAAGCAGGGGGAGTGGGAGAGGGAGAAGCAGTCTTCCTGCCGAGCAAGGAGCCCGATGTGGGACTCGATCCCAGGACCCTGGGATCATAACCTGAGCCGAAGGCAGACGCTTAAGACTGAGCCACTCAGGCGCCCATATCTTTGCATTTTTGTTGTAAAGTTATAATGGCTTCATAAACATAAAATTACTCTCCAAATGTGATTCAATTCAAGGACATCTTTATTTTACACACCTAAATGAAATAATATATGTTAAGTGCCCAGCCCAGTTAGGTATTTAGTATTTGTAGAATAATGTTCTTTTTCCTTCCTCTTAGGTGCCCTCTGCAGTTATTTAATTGCAAATTTTACTAAAAGCACTTTTCTTTTCTTTAGTATTATTATGTTCCTTTCTGAAATTATATGTGTAATACATGCTCATTGCAGATAACTTGTAAAACACAGAAAACAACAAAAAGGTCACCTGTGATCTCACCCTAGAGAGAACTACTTTTGATATTTAGGTATATGTTATTTTAATACACTTTTCTAGAATATTCAACTTGGAATTCATAACCTTGGCTTTTAAACAGTTTATTTCATAAAGCACATGATAAGGAGACTTAGCCAGCTAGGGTCTATGTTGTTATTTATGAAGAACAGAACGGACCCTAATTGCCAAATTGCCAAGCTGTCCAAATATTTTTCACTTGTTCAAATATTTTAAAAATAAACCTTATTTTAAGAAACAGTTTTAGATTTTCAGAAAAATGGCAAAGATAGTACAGACAGTTCCCATGTACCCCTCTACCCAGTTTCCCCTATTATTTTTATTTTTATTTTTTTTACATTTTTTTTTATTCTTATGTTAATCCCCATACATTACATCATTAGTTTTAGATGAAGTGTTCCATGATTCATTGTTTGTGCATAACACCCTGTGCTCCATGCAGAACGTGCCCTCCTCAATACCCACCACCAGGCTAACCCATCCTCCCACCCCCTCCCCTATAGAACCCTCAGTTTGTTTTTCAGAGTCCATCGTCTCTCATGGTTCGTCCACCCCTCCGATTTCCCCCGCTTCATTCTTCCCCTCCCGCTACCTTCTTCTTCTTTTTTTTTTTTCTTAACATATATTGCATTATTTGTTTCAGAGGTACAGATCTGAGATTCAACAGTCTTGCACAATTCACAGTGCTTACCAGAGCACATACCCTCCCCAGTGTCTATCACCCAGTCCCCCCATCCCTCCCACCCCACCCCCCACTCCAGCAACACTCAGTTTGTTTCCTGCGATTAAGGATTCCTCATATCACTGAGATCATATGATACATGTCTTCCTCTGTTTGACTTATTTTGCTCAGCATAATACCTTCCAGTTCCATCCACGTCATTGCAAATGGCAAGATCTCATTCCTTTTGATGGCTGCATAATATTCCATTGTATATATATACCACTTCTTCTTTATCCATTCATCTGTCGATGGACATCTTGGCTCTTTCCACAGTTTGGCTATTGTGGACATTGCTGCTATAAACATCGGGGTGCACGTGCCCTTTCGGATCCCTACCTTTGTATCTTTGGGGTAAATACCCAGTAGTGCAATTGCTGGATCATAGGGTAGCTCTATTTTCAACTTTCTGAGGACCCTCCATACAGTTTTCCAGAGTGGCTGCACCAGCTTGCATTCCCACCAACAGTGTAGGAGGGTTCCCCTTTCTCCGCATCCCCACCAACATCTGTCATTTCCTGACTTGTTAATTTTAGCCATTCTGACTGGTGTGAGGTGGTATCTCATTGAGGTTTTGATTTGCATTTCCCTGATGCCGAGCGATGTTGAGCACTTTTTCATGTGTCTGTTGGCCATTTGGATGTCTTCTTTGGAAAAATGTCTGTTCATGTCTTCTGCCCATTTCTGGATTGGATTCTTTGTTCTTTGGGTGTTGAGTTTGATGAGTTTTTATAGATTTTGGATACTAGCCCTTTATCTGATATGTCATTTGCAAATATCTTCTCCCATTCTGTTGGTTGTCTTTTGGTTTTGTTGACTGTTTCTTTTGCTTTGCAAAAGCTTTTTATCTTGATGAAGTCCCAGTAGTTCATTTTTGCCCTTGCTTCCTTTGCCTTTGGCGATGTTTCTAGGAAGAAGTTGCTGCGGCTGAGGTCAAAGAGGTTGCTGCCTGTGTTCTCCTTTAGGATTTTGATGGACTCCTGTCTCACATTGAGGTCTTTCAACCATTTGGAGTCTATTTTTGTGTGTGGTGTAAGGAAACGGTCCAGTTTCATTCTTCTGCATGTGGCTATCCAATTTTCCCAACACCATTTGTTGAAGAGACTGTCTTTTTTCCACTGGACATTCTTTCCTGCTTTGTCAAAGATGAGTTGACCATAGAGTTGAGGGTCCATTTCTGGGCTCTCTATTCTGTTCCATTGATCTATGTGTCTGTTTTTGTGCCAGTACCATGCTGTCTTGATGATGACAGCTTTGTAATAGAGCTGGAAGTCCGGAACTGTGATGCCACCAGCTTTGCTTTTCTTTTCAACAATCCTCTGGCTATGCGGGGTCTTTTCTGGTTCCATACAAATTTTAGGATGATTTGTTCCATTTCTTTGAAAAAAGTGGATGGTATTTTGATGGGGATTGCATTGAATGTGTAGATTGCTCTAGGTAGCATTGACATCTTCACAATATTTGTTCTTCCAATCCATGAGCATGGAACGTTTTCCCATTTCTTTGTGTCTTCCTCAATTTCTTTCATGAGTATTTTGTAGTTTTCTGAGTACAGATCCTTTGTCTCTTTGGTTAGATTTATTCCTAGATATCTTCTGGTTTTGGGTGCAATCGTAAATGGGATCGACTCCTTAATTTCTCTTTCGTCTGTCTTGTTGTTGGTGTATAGGAATGCCACTGATTTCTGTGCATTGATTTTATATCCTGCCACTTGACTGAATTCCTGTATGAGTTCTAGCAGTTTTGGGGTGGAGTCTTTGGGGTTTTCCACATAAAGTATCCTATCATCTGCAAAGAGTGAGAGTTTGACTTCTTCTTTGCCGATTTGGATGCCTTTGATTTCTTTTTGTTGTCTGATTGCTGTGGCTAGGACTTCCAATACTTTGTTGAATAGCAGTGGTGATAGTGGACATCTCTGCCGTGTTCCTGACCTTAGGGGGAAAGCTCTGTTTTTCCCCATTGAGAATGATATTCGCTGTAGGTTTTTCATAGATGGCTTTTATGATATTGAGGTATGTACCCTCTATGCCTATACTCTGAAGACTTTTGATCAAGAAAGGATGCTGTACTTTGTCAAAAGCTTTTTCTGCATCTATGGAGAGGATCATATGATTCTTGTTCTTTCTTTTGTTAATGTATTGTATCATGTTGATTGATTTGCGGATGTTGAACCAACCTTGCAGCCCTGGGATAAATCCCACTTGGTCGTGGTGAATAATCTTTTTAATGTACTGTTGGATCCTATTGTCTAGTATTTTGGTGAGACTTTTTGCATCCATGTTCATCAGGGATATTGGTCTGTAATTCTCCTTTTTGATGGGGTCTTTGGTTTGGGGATCAAGGTAATGCTGGCCTCATAAAATGAGTTTGGAAGTTTTCCTTCCATTTCTATTTTTTGGAACAGTTTCAGAAGAAGAGGTATTAATTCTTCTTGGAATGTTTGGTAGAATTCCCCTGGGAAGCCATCTGGCCCTGGGCTTTTGTTTGTTGGGAGATTTTTGATGACTGCTTCAATTTCCTTAGTGGTTATAGGTCTGTTCAGGTTTTCTATTTCTTCCTGGTTCAGTTTTGGTAGTTGATACATCTCTAGGATTGCCTCCATTTCTTCCAGGTTATCTAATTTGCTGGCATAGAGTTGCTCATAATATGTTCTTATAATTGTTTGTATTTCTTTGGTGTTGGTTGTGATCTCTCCTCTTTCACTCATGATTCTATTTATTTGTGTCCTTTCTCTTTTCTTTTTGATAAGTCTGGCCAGGGGTTTATCAATCTTGTTAATTCTTTCAAAGAACCAGCTCCTAGTTTCGTTGATCTGTTCTACTGTTCTTTTGGTTTCTATTTCATTGATTTCTGCTCTGATCTTTATTATTTCTCTTCTCCTGCTGGGTTTAGGCTTTATTGGCTGTTCTTTCTCCAGCTCCTTTAGGTGGAGGGTTAGGTTGTGTACTTGAGACCTTTCTTGTTTCTTGAGAAAGGCTTGTATTGCTATATACTTTCCTCTTAGGACTGCCTTTGCTGCATCCCAAAGATTTTGAATAGTTGTGTTTTCATTTTCATTGGTTTCCATGAATTTTTTAAATTCTTCTTTAATTTCCTGGTTGACCCATTCATTCTTCAGTAGGAAGCTCTTTAGCCTCTATGTATTTGAGTTCTTTCCGACTTTCCTTTTGTGATTGAGTTCTAGTTTCAAAGCACTGTAGTCTGAAAATAGGCAGGGAATGATCCCAATCTTTTGGTACTGGTTGAGACCTGATTTATGACCTAGGATGTGATCTATTCTGGAGAATGTTCCATGGGGACTAGAGAAGAATGTGTATTCCGTTGCTTTGGGATGGAATGTTCTGAATATGTCTGTGAAGTCCATTTGGTCCAGTGTGTCATTTAAAGTCTTTATTTCCTTGTTGATCTTTTGCTTAGACGATCTGTCCATTTCAGTGAGGGGGGTGTTAAAGTCCCCCACTATTATTGTATTGTTGTCGATGTGTTTCTTTGCTTTTGTTATTAATTGCCTTATATAATAGGCTGCTCCCATGTTAGGGGCATAGATATTTACAATTGTTAGATCTTCTTGTTGGATAGATCCTTTAAGTAGAATATAGTGTCCTTCCTCATCTCTTATTACAGTGTTTGGTTTAAAATCTAATTTGTCTGATATAAGGATTGCCACCGCAGCTTTCTTTTGGTGTCCATTAGCATGGTAAATGGTTTTCCACCCCCTCACTTTCAATCTGGGAGTGTCTTTGGGTCTAAAATGAGTCTCTTGCAGACAGCATATCAATGGGTCTTGTTTTTTAATCCAATCTGATAGCCTGTGTCTTTTGATTGGGGCATTTAGCCCATTTACATTCAGGGTAACTATTGAAAGATAGGAATTTAGTGCCATTGTATTGCCTGTAAGGTGACTGTTACTGTATATTGTCTGTGTTCCTTTCTGGTCTATGTTGCTTTTAGGGTCTCTCTTTATTTAGAGGACCCCTTTCAAGATTTCTTGTAGGGCTGGTTTTGTGTTTGCAAATTCCTTTAGTTTTTGTTTGTCCTGGAAGCTTTTTATCTCTCCTTCAATTTTCAATGACAGCCTAGCTGGATAGAGTATTCTTGGCTGCATATTTTTCTCATTTAGTGCTCTGAATATATCCTGCCAGTCCTTTCTGGCCTGCCAGGTCTCCGTGGATAGGTCTGTTGCCAATCTAATGTTTCTACCCTTGTAGGTTACATATCTCTTCTCCCGAGCTGCTTTCAGGATTTACTCTTTGTCTATGAGACTCGTAAGTTTTACTATTAGATGTCGGGGTGTTGACCTATTTTTATTGATTTTGAGAGGGGATCTCTGTGCTTCCTGGATTTTCATGCCTGTTTCCTTCCCCAAATTAGGGAAGTTCTGTGCTATAATTTGCTCCATTATACCTTCTGCCCCTCTCTCTCTTTCTTCTTCTTCTGGGATCCCAATTATTCTAATGTTGTTTCATCTTATGGTATCGCTTATCTCTCGAATTCTGCCCTCGTGATCCTGTAGTTGTTTATCTCTCTTTTTCTCAGCTTCTTTATTTTCCATAATTTGGTCTTCTATATTACTGATTCTCTCTTCTGCCTCATTTATCCTAGCAGTTAGCGCCCCCATTTTTGATTGCACTTCATTAATAGCCTTTTTGATTTCTACTTGTTTAGATTTTAGTGCTTTTACTTCTCCAGAAAGGGTTTCTCTAATAACTTCCATATTTTTTTCAAGCCCAGCTAGTATCTTTAAAGTGATGATTCTGAACTCTAGATCTGACATCGTACTAATGTCCGTATTGAGTAGGTCCCTGGCAGTCGGTACTACCTCTTGTTCTTTTTGTTGAGGTGATTTTTTCTGTTTTGTCATTTTGTGCAGAGAATAGATTAATGGGAGAACAAAATGCTAGCAGAGTAACAACGTCCCCAGAAAATATACTCTAAACAAATCAGAAAAAACCTGAAGCAGTGGAAAAAGAAACGGAAAGAGAGAAAAAAGAAAAAGAAAAAAAAGAAAAAGAAAAATAAAAAGATAAAGATAAAAACAAACAAAACAGAACAACAACAACAACAAAAAAAACCAGAATGTGATCATACATGATCAGGCTGGTATTTGGATCAGTGCCACACACTGGATTTGGGGTGTATTTTGGTCTTTTAGAAGAAAGTGCCTCCCAAAATTAAAAGAAAGAAAATATATGTACAAAAATAAGGGTTGATATGATGAAGGGATGGAATATGACTGTAAAGATGGAAATTATAAAAAATTTTATAAAAGGAATTGATAAGTTGTTTGAAAAAGGAAAGAAGAGGATATAAAAAAAGAAAAAAGAAAAAAAAAGGGAGAGAATGTGACCAGGCAGGGGAGTAGAAAAAAACCATATACTAGAGATTTAGGGTATATTTTAATCTGTTAGAAGAAACTATCTCAAAATTTTAAAGAGAGAACCACTTATATATATATGACAAAAATACAGGTAACTACTATGAAGGGATAGAATATGACTCTAAAAATGAAAAATAAAAATTAAAAAAAAATGGATTGATAAGATGTTGGTTGAAAAAGGGAAAAAGAAAAATTAAAAAAAAAAAAGGTTAAAAAAAATTAACTTTGAAAGACTAAAGAATCATGGTAAAAAAGCCATGAATTCTATGTGCAGTATTCCCCTAGCGCTGGAGTTCTGCTGTTCTCATTGATCGGTAAACTTGGTCTTGGCTGGCTGTTCTCAGTGATCTTCTGGGGAGGGGCCTGTTGCCGTGGTCTCCAAATGTCTTTGCCGAAGGTGGAATTGCCCTGCCCTTGCCCCCTCCTGGCTAAGTAATCTGCTCGGGTTTGCTCTCGGGAGGTTTTGTTCCCTGCGAGCTTTCCATACAGCTTTGGAGGCGGAGAGTGAAAACGGCAGCCTCCCAATCTCTGCCCCGGAGGAGCCGAGAACTCGGGGCCCCACTCCTCAGTGAGCCCCCAGAGAAAAGCCGTCAGTCACTCCCGTCTCCCCAGTCTCCGGCCGCACTCCGTGCTCACCCCAGTTTCCCCTATTATTAACATCTTGCATTAGTATAGTATGTGTGTTACAATTAATGAACTAATATTGATATATTGTTAATAACTAAAGCTCAGACTTTATTCAGATTTCCTTAGTTTTTACCTAATGCCCTTTCTCAGTTTCAGAATCTCATCTAGAACAATACATTACATTTAGTTGTGGTGTCTCCTTAAGCTCCTCTTAACTGTGAAAGTTTCTTAGATTTTCCTTGTTTTTAATGACCTTGAGAGTTTTAATGAGTACTGGTGATATATTTTGTAGAATGCTGTTCAGTTGGGATATTTTGATGTTTTTCTCATGATTAGCCTGGAGTTTTTGGTAGGAAGACAACAAAAATAAAGTACCATCTTGTCACATTCTATCAAAGGAAGATACTATCAATATGACATCACTGTTGATGTTGATCTTGAAATCTGGCTGAAGTAGTGTTTGTTCAGTTTCTTCATTGTATCTTTACTCTTTTTATCCCCCTTTCCCTATTGTGCTCTTTGGAAAGAAGTCACTATGCACAGCCCATACTTAAGGAGGGGAGAATTATGCACCCCCACCTGGAGATTAGAGTAGCTGTATAAATTATATGGAATGCTCCATGAGAGATTTGTCTATTCTCACATATGTATGTATATATGTATGTATGCATGTTCATATGAATGTATTTACCATTTACCTATGTCAGTATGGACTCATGGATATTTAGTTTATACTTTGGGCTATAATCCAATACTTCCTTATTTTTTGTTGCTCAAATTGTTACAGCTTGGCCATTGTGATCTCTTTTAGTTGGCTATCATGTCCTTTTGACATACACTCCTTATTGGAGTTCTTTTTTTTTTTTTTTGAGTACTTTCTTACTTTCTGGCACTATAAGATGCTCTAGATTCATTTTAGAAATTTGTTGTCCCTGTCTCAATCTGCCTATAATTAAAATTAGAATCAGTAGGGTCTAGAATCAGATTGCCTTATTTCAAATCCTGGCTTAACCATTTGCCAGCTATGTGATCTAGAACTGTTTCACCTTTTGAGGGATAGGTGGGACCCAATTTCCTCTTCTGTTTCAGCTTTTTCAGAGCAGGGACTTTTTTCTTTTTTTCTCTACTATATCCCCAGTGCCCAGAATTGTGTCTGGTACATAGTGGTGCAATTAAGAAATATCTGTTGAGTGAATATAAATTCAGGGAAGCAAGAGATAGAAATAGCTTTGTTTCTCATTTTGTCCTAAAATATTTATCTAAGTTATTATTTTCAATTTAATTTCATTATTATCAAAGTAATATATGCATATGGCTTAAAGATTTAAATAGTTCTTCAGTATTTTAAACAAAATAACCATGTTCTAACTCATTCCCTGCGGCAACCACTTTCAATTTCCTTAGCTGATTATTTTAGATGCCTATCTCGTTATGTCTAAATAACATGTTTTTATTGTTGCTGCTTGATTTATAAATTTTATTCATTGTCTATTCATTTCCAGCAATGGGGGATGAGGATCTAGCACCACACACTGTATCTTGTCTTCCCATTCTGCTTTCGATATCTGCCAGAGACCATTAGGATCACACCTTAAATCAAATTAAGTTTACTCTTTGCTGCAACAAAGGAGACCCTACGTGATGCAAAACAAAGGTGAGTTTCAAAAGGGGCTAATGAAGGGGGGTTATAAAATTTGGGTGATCTTAGCAGGGATTGGTCAGAATTTGTAAATTAAGGAGCTGATGGAACATCAGTGGTTTTATTTTTTAGAATACATGAGGCTATGTGGAATTACCTTTGCATCAGTTTATTTGTGGTCTTAATTATAGGAGTCTGAATAAACTGGTGTTAATTGTGAGAGTCTATAATGAATATCATAATTTGGCTTGGTACAGTTCTGTGAATCAGTATACTTTTACAAGACATAATTTCTGACTTAATTCTTAATTTCTAACAACCTAGCTTCCAGAAGAGCTGCTTTTTAATTTATCACTCTCAAAATAGTTCTATCAAAACTGGGTTAAAATAATATTTGGTATTTACATTTCTACAACTTTTTTGGAAGTGGAGCCATGTAGTATACTTTTATTTCTTTCCCCTTTCTTGCTTTACTGTCTTATATGTAGACATTTAGTGGACAGGTATTACTAGTGGAACAGGCTCAGAACAGTTCTTACAACCTGATCTGTAAACTTGCAGAAGTCCCTGCTCTCTGTTTTTTAACTTGTTTCACACTGTGTATGAAAAGTTGAATGAAATAAATCCAACAGTACTCCTGAAATTGGCTATATTGCCCTTTAGGTAATATCAAGTCAGAAGTCCTGCTAAGCTAATAGCTGGTCATGGGATCAATTTTGGAATCAATATAATAGGTATCTTTATTTTTATTGGTTGTTAGTATTATTATTCAGTTGTAAATGTTCCTTGTATATTCTTGATATGAGAGTTTTGTCATATATTTGGATCTTATTTTTTATTTTGAATATTTTATCTTAGTCTGTGGCTGGCAGTCTCACTTTTTTTTTTTGCCCCCAAAATCTTTTTTTTAATTTTAATTCCAACATAGTTAACATACAGTGTTACATAAATTTCAGATATACATTATAGTGATTTAACAATTCTATACATTACTCAGTGCTCATCATGATAAGTGCAGCCTTAATCCCCTTCCCCTATTGCACCCATCCCCCCATCCCTCTCCCCTCTGGTAACCATCTGTTTGTTCTCTATAGTTAACAATGTAGATGGAGCTAGAGAGTGTTATGCTAAGCAAATAAGTCAGTCAGAGAAAGACAAATACCATACAATTTTACTCATATATGAAATTTAAGAAACAACACAAATGATCATTGGGGTAAAAAAGAGAGAGGAAAACCAAGAAACAGACTCGTCACTATAGAGAAATACAATGGATTTCTGTATATTAATTTTGTATCCTGTGACCTTACTGAATTCATTTATCAATTCTAGTAGTTTTTGGGTGGAGTCTTTAGGGTTTTCTATATATAGTATCATGTCATCTGCAAATAGTGAAAGTTTTACTTCTTCCTTACCAGTTTGGATGCCTTCTAAACCTAGATTTGTGGAGGGTTTTTATCATGAATGGATGTTGTACTTTGTCAAATGCTTTTTCTGCATCTATTGAAATGATCATATGGTTCTTATCCTTTCTCTTATTGATGTGATATGCCGAATAATTTGTGAATATTGAGCCCTTCTTCCATCCCAAGAATAAATCTCACTCAATCATGGTGAATGATTTATTTTAAAAGACTTATTTATTTATTTGAGAGAGAGAGGGAGGGGGGAAAGGGAGAGGAGAGAATCTCAAGCAGACTCCCTGCTGAGCACGGAGCTTGACATGGTGCTTGATCTCAGGACCCTGAGATCATGACCTGGGCTGAAATCACAAGTTGGACGCTTAAACCACTGAGCCACCCAGGCGCCCCATGCTGAATGATTTTCTTTAGTGTATTGTTGGATTTGGTTTGCTAATATTTTGTTGAGAATTTTTGCATCTATGTTCATCAGAGATATTAGCCTGTATTTCTCTTTTTTGGTAATGTCTTTATCTGGTTGGTTTTGGTATCAGGGTAATGCTGGCCTCATAAAATTAATTTGGAAGCTTTTTTTCCTCTTCTATTTTTTGGAATAGTTTGAGAAAAACAGGTATTAGTTCTTTGTATGTTTGGTAGAAGTCACCTGTGAAACTGCCTGGTCCTAGACTTTTGTTTTTTGGAAGCTTTTGGATTACTGATTAAATTTCTTTGCTGGTAATTGGTTGATCTTTGCAAAGACCACTCCTTTATTGTTTTTTTAGTTTCTATTTTGTTTATTTATGCTCTAATCTTTATTATTTCCTTCCTTCTACTGCTTTGGGTTTTGTTTGTTCTTTTTTCTAGCTCCTTTAGGTTGTTTATTTGAGATTTTTCTTGCTTCTTGAGGTAGGCCTGTATTGCTAATAATGTCCCTCTTAGGACCACTTTTGCTGCATTCCAAAGATTTTGGACCATTTTGTTTTCATTTTCATTTGTCTGCACATGTTTTTTGATTTCCTCTTTGGTTTCTTGGTTGACCCATTTATTGTTTAGTAGCATGTTTTTTAACCTCCTTGTATTTGTATTCTTCCCAGATTTTTTCTTGTGGTTGATTTCTGGTTTCATAGCATTGTGGTTGGAAAAGATACATGGTATGCTTCTGATCTTTTTGAATTTGATGAAACTTGTTTTGTGGCCTAATGTGTGGTTTCTTCTGGAGAATGTTCCATATGCACTTGAAAAGAATGTGTATTCTGAATTACTTTAGCTTTTGTTTGTCTTGGAATCTGTTTATCTCTCCTTCTATTCTGAATGGTATCCTTGCTGGGTAGAGTATTCTTTGCCCAGTGTTTTTTCTGTGCAGCAATTTGAATATATCATGCCCCTCTCTTTTGGCCTACAAAGTTTCTGCTGAAAAACCCACTGATAGCCTTATGAGGTTTCCCTTGTATGTAACTGTTTTCTTTTCTCTTGGTGCTTTTAAAATTCTCTCTTTATCACAACTTTTTATCATTTTAATTACCATATATCTTGGTGTAGACCTCTTTGGGTTGACTTTCTTAGGGGATCTCTGTGCCTGTTGGATTTAGATTTCTATTTCCTTCTCCAGATTCAGGAAGTTTTCAGCTTTTCTTTCTTTCTTTTTTTTTTTAAGATTGTATTTATTTATTTGTCAGAGAGAGAGAGAGCACAAGCAGGGGGAGCAGCAGGCAGAGCAGGCATAGAGAGAAGCAGGCTTCCCACTGAGCAAGGAGCCCAATGCAGTACTCGATTGCAGGACTCTGGGATCATGACCTGAGCTGAAGGCAGCCACTTAACCGACTGAACCACCCATGTGTCCCTCAGCTTTTATTTCTTCAAATAAATTTTCTACCCCCTTTTCTCTCTCTTCTCCTTCTAGGATTCCTATAATGTGAATGTTATTATGCTTGATGGTGTCCCTATGTTCCTTAA
Source organism: Mirounga angustirostris (assembly GCF_029215605.1). Classification (NCBI taxonomy): domain Eukaryota; kingdom Metazoa; phylum Chordata; class Mammalia; order Carnivora; family Phocidae; genus Mirounga; species Mirounga angustirostris. The sequence continues at coordinate 189,480,535 of NW_026991709.1, read as the reverse complement.
GTCTATTATCATTTATTATTATTATTTTTCTCCCCTGTCATATATATATGATAGAATATTACTCAACCATCAAAAAGAATGAAATCTTGCCATTAACAATGATGTGGATAGAACTAGAGGGTATTATGCTAAGTGAAATAAGTCAGTCGGAGAAAGACAAACACCATATGATTTCATTCATATGTGGAATTTAAGAAACAAAACAGCCATTCTGACTGGTGTGAGGTGATAGCTCATTGTGGTTTTGATTTGTATTTCTCTGATGCTGAGTGATGTTGAGCATTCTTACATGTGTCTGTTAGCCATTTCTATGTCTTTGAAGAAATGTCTATTCAGCTCTTCTGCCCATTTCTTGACTGGATTTTTTTGTTTTTTTGGGTGTTGAGTTTGATAAGTTCTTTGTAGATTTTGGATACTAGCCCTTTATCTAATAATGTCATTTGCAAATATCTTCTCCCATTCCATAGGTTGCCTTTTAGTTTTGTTGATTGTTTCCTTTGTTATGCAAACATAAATCTAACTATGTTATAGTTCATTTTTGCTTTTTTTTTCCCTTGCCTCTAAGACATGTCTAGCAAGGAGTTGCTATGGCCACAGCTGAAGAGGTTGCTGCTTGTGTTCTTCTCTAGGATTTTGATGGGTTCCTGTCTCACATTTAGGTCTTTCATCCATTTTGAGTTTATTTTTGTGTATGGTAAGAAAGTGGTCCAGTTTCATTCTTATGGATGTGGCTGTCCGATTTTTCTAACACCATTTGTTGAAGAGATTGTCTTTTTTCCATTGGATCTTCTTTCCTGCTTTGTTGAAGATTAGTTGACCATGGAGTTGAGGGTCTATTTCTAGGTTCTTTACTCTTCTCCATTGACCTATGTGTCTGTTTTTGTGCCAGTACCATACTGTCTTGATTATTACAGCTTTGTAATATGGCTTGAAGTCTGGAACTGTGGTGCCTCCAGCTTTGGTTTTCTTTTTCAACATTAATTTGGCTATTAATGGTTATTTCTGGTTCCATACAAATTTTAGGATTGTTTGTTCCAGCTCTATGAAAAATGCTGATGGAATTTTGATAGGGATTCCACTGAATGTGTAGATTGTTTTGGATAGCATAGACATTTTAACAATATTTGTTCTTCCAACCCATGAGTATGGAATGTTTTTCCATTTCTTTGTGTCTTCCTCAATTTCTTTCAAAACTCTTCTATAGTTTTCAGAGTACAGATCTTTTAGCTCTTTGTAGGTTTACTCCTAGGTATCTTATGGTTTTTGGTGTGTTTGCATATGGGATCAGTTCCTTGATTTCTCTTTCTGCTGCTTCATTGTTAGTGTATAGAAATGCAACTGACTTCTGTACATTGATTTTATATTCTTTCAATAAATGGAGCAAGAACTGGATATCTGTATAGGAAAAAAAAAGGTAAGCCTCAACCCCCACTTCTCATCATACATAATATAAGCTCAAAATGAGCCTATCATAATAAATGGGTCTACTAACAAGAAGATCTAAAAATTGTAAATATTTATGCCCCTAACTTGGGAGCAGCCATCTATATAAACCAATTAATAACAAAATTAAAGAAACACATTGATAAGGATACAATAATAGTAGGGAAATTTAACACCCCACTGACAGCAATGGACAGATCATCAAAGCAGATGATAAACAAGGAAACAAGGGCTTTAAATGACACACTGGACCATATGACTTCACAGATATATTTAGAGCATTTCATCCTAAAGCAACCAAATGCACATTCTTCTTGAGTGCACATGGAACATTCTCCAGAATAGATCCCCATACTGGGTCACAAAGAAGGTCTCAACTGGTACAAAAAAGATTGAGATTATACCATACTTATTTTCAGACCACAATGCTTTAAAACTTGAACTCAATCACAAGAGGAAATTTGGAAGGAACACAAAAACATGGAGGTTAAAGAGCATTCTACAAAAGAATGAATGGGTCGGGTGCCTGGGTGGCTCAGTCATTAAGCGTCTGCCTTCGGCTCAGGTCATGATCCCAGGGTCCTGGGATTGAGTCTCACATCGGGCACCCTGCTCGGCAGGAAGCCTGCTTCTCGCTCTCCCACTCCCCCTGCTTGTGTTCCTGCTCTCGCTATCTCTCTCTCTGTCAAATAAATAAATAAATAAATAAATAAATAAATAAATAAATAAATAAAAAGAAAGAATGAATGGGTCAACCAGGAAATTAAAGAAGAATTAAAAAGTACATGGAAACAAATGAATATGAAAACAAGACAGTTCAAAACTTTGGGATGCAGCAAAGGTGGTCCTAAGAGGGAAGCATATAGCAATACAGGCCTTTCTCAAGAAACAAGAAACATCTCAAATACACAACCTAAACTTACACCTAAAGGAGCTATAAAAAGAAAAGCAAATAAGCCTAAATCCAGCAGGAGAAGAGAAATAATAAAGATTAGAGCAGAAATCAATGATAAAGAAATTTTAAAAAAGTAGAAACAGATCAACAAAACTAGGAGCTGGTTCTTTGAAAGAACTAATAAGATTGATAAACCCCTAGGCAGACTTATCAATAAGAAAAGAGAAAGGATCCAAACAAACAAAATCATGAATGAAAGAGGAGAGATCACAACCAACACCAAAGAAATACAAACAATTATAAGAGAATAATATGAGTAATTATATGACAACAAATTAGGCAATCTATAAGAAATGGATGCATTCCTAGAGCCATATTAACTAGCTAAGAGGATCCAACAGTAGATTAAAAGGATTATTCACCACGACCAAGTGGGATTTGTTCCTGGGTTGCAAGGGTGGTTTAACATCCACAAATCAATAAATGTGATATACTGCATTAATAAAAAAAAGGACAAGAACCATATGATACTCTCAGTAGATGCAGAAAAAGCATTTGACAAAGTATAGCATCCTTTCTTGATAAAAATTCTCTGCAGTGTAGGGATAGAAGGAATATATTTCAATATCATAAAAGCCATATATGTAACACCCCCAGAGAATATCATCCTCAATGGGGAAACACTGAGAGTTTTCCCCTAAGGTCAGAAACACAACAGGGGTGTCCACTCTCACCACTGTTGTTCAACATAGTGCTGAAAGTCCTCCTACTCAGCAACCAGACAACAAAAAATAAATAAATAAAAGGCATCCAAATTGGCAAAGAAGTCAAACTCTCACTCTTTGCAGACGATATGATATTCTATGTGGAAAACCAGAAAGATTCTACACCAAAATGGTTAGAATTCATACAGGAATTCAGCAAAGTGGCAGGATATAAAATCAATGCACTCTGAAAACTATAGAAGAGTTTTGAAAGAAATTGAGGAAGACACAAAGAAATGGCAAAAAATTCCATACTCATGCTTGCTTGGTAGATATCACCAGTGAGCCCATCTGGGTAGTGCTTTTTGTTTTAGGAGGTTATTAATAATGAATTCAATATCTTTAATAGATATAGGGCTATTCAGATTGTCTATTTCTTCTTGTTTGAGTTTTGGCAAGTTGTGTCTTTCAAGGAATTAGTCCATTTCATCTGGGTTATTAAATTTGTGTGCATAGCATGTTCATAGTATTCCTTTCTTATTCTTTTAATGTCCATAGGATCAATAGTTATGTCTCCTTTTTCATTTCTGACATTAGTAATTTGTATCCTCTCTTTCTTTCTTAGTCTTTGTAAAGGTTTATTGATTTTATTGATTTTTTTTCAAAGAACCAGCTTTTAGCTTCATTGATTTTCTCTATTGATTTCTTGTTTTTAATTCCATTGATTTCTGATGTAGTTCTTATTATTTCTTTTCTTGTGCTTACTTTGGATTTAATTTGCTCTTCTCTTTCTTGTTTCCTAATGTGGAAACTATTACTATTAATTTTAGATCTTTCTTCTTTTCTACCCAGACAAGAGAAAATAAGTAAAAGTATGAGAATCTGAAAAAAGAAAAATGATCTCTATTTCAAATGATATTATTTTATATCTGGAAAGCCTAAAACATCAGTGGGAAAACAAATACAAGTTAATAAGAGAATTTAGTAAAGTAGGTTATAAAATTAATATTCAAAACAATAGCCTTATTATGTAGAGAGAGAAACCATTTAGAAGATGTAATAGAAGAGAAGATACCAATTATTATAACCAAAATAAAATATCTGGGCATAAAATTAAGAAGTATCTAAAACATGTAATGAAGAAAACTATAAAAATAGTCCTGAAAGGCACAAAAATTAACTTGAACATGTAAAAAGCTTTACCATATACTTGAACAGAAAGAGGAAGCATCATAAAGATGTCAATTTTCTCTAAGTTAATTTATAAATTTAACAGAATTCCAATAAACTATTATCACGTTTTTTTCCCTTGCGGATAGAGAAGTTGATTATAAAGTTCATTTAAATGAATAGTCAAATGTATGTAGGAAGTCACTGAGAACGGAGAGCAATGGGAGTAGAATAGACCTACCTTATATATTGTGTAAGGCTGATGAATCACAGACCTGTACCCCTGAAACAAATAATACATTATATGTAAATAACAAAAAAAGAAGAAAAAACATAATTAAAACAGTGAGATCATGGTGCCTGATAGACAGACAGAATAATAGAACAGAATAGAAAACCCATAACACTATAGGTTGTCATGTACACTATAAAGGCACATCCCAAATTAGTGGGAAATGATGAAATTTTAATAAGTGGTATTGTGATAAACTGGATCGCCATGGGGAAATATATGAAATATATGAAATATTCCTAATACTGAATATAATGTTAAATTTCAAACGGATGAGAGATTTAAATGTTAAAATAAAATAAATCATATGAGTGGTAGGAGACATATGAGTGAAATCCTCATGAAATCCAAAAGGGAGAAGATTGTTAATCTGATAAAAAGAAAGACTTTTGCAAAACAAGAAAAGGAAGTATTTTTACCATATGTAAAAAGACAAAGGACAAATCTTTTTTTTTTTTTTTAAAGATTTTATTTATTTATTTGTCAGAGAGAGAGAGTGGAGAGCACAAGCAGGGAGAGCGGCAGGCAGAGGGAGAAGCAGGCTCCCCTCTGAGCAAGGAGCCTGATGCGGGACTTGTCCGAGGACCCTGAGATCATGACATGAGCTGAAGGCAGACGCTTAACCGGCTGAGCCACCCAGGCGTCCCAAAAGACAAATCTTTAAAAATTGCAACTTTTATCACAGACCAAATACTAATATGTAAATAGTATCTGAAATGGGAAAGAAAAAGGGCCAGCAACTCTATAGAAAAATGGGTTAGTAATTTGAATAGTCAATTCATGAAAATTACTGCAAATGGTCCTTAACTATGAAAATGAAGCTTAACCTCATTTCTCATTAACAGCAAGAGAAATGCAAATTAAAACTCCCTAAAACAAAATTCTCATCTATCATATTGGCAGAAGTCCAGAAGTTTGACAACTTACATTATTGGTGAAGCTATGGAGAAATTAATGTTGTTGTATATTGCTGAAAGGAATCAAAATAATAAAATAATTTGAAGGGGAATTTGTCAACATCTAGAAAAATTACATATACATTTATACCTTGATCCAGCAATCTAACTTCTAGAGCTCTAGAAGATACAGTAGCAAAAGCAGTATAGTAGCAAAAATACATAAAGCATAAGCAAAAAGCTCTTCCCTTCAGCATTATTCATAATAGCAAAAGAAATTTCCAAATATTCATCAGTAGGGCACTTGTGAGCACTGCACAATAAATTATCAGGCAGCCATAAAAGATAATGAGTAATATCTTTTTTTTTTTAAAGATTTTATTTATTTGTGTGAGAGAGAGAAAGCACAGCTGGGGAAGGGGCAGAGGGAGAGGGAGAAGCAGGCTCCCACTGAGTGGGGAGCCCGATGCAGGGCTCGATCCCAGGACCCTGAGATCATGACCCAAGCTGAAGGCACACACCCAACCGACTGAGCCACCCAGGTGTCCCATGAGTAATATCTTCTATAGAGGATCTCCAGTATGTGTTGTATAAATGAGAAAAGTAAGGTGCAGAAAAGTGTGCATTGTATGTTACCATTTTTTAAAGGGAGGGTATAGGAATACATATATATTTGTGTATGTTTGTGTGTGTATATATATGCATATATATATATATTTAATTGAAGGATAAATAAAAATATTGATTTTTCTTTGGGAGAAAGAGTAAACAGTATGAAGGAGACAGAAATAGAAGCTAGACTTCTCTGATCATACTCTGATTTACAGATTTGAGTTTGTATCAATGTAAATATTTTATATAATTATAAACAAAATGGAATTAAAAATGATCCTAAAAATCAGAAGCAAAATAAAACAAATGTCTAAATGTTTAGACAACTCTCCCAAGAGTTGGTGGCAAAACCACAAAATGAGAGTTATTTCAGTTATATGTATATGTTGTGGGTGATTGAATTAAAGTTGACTGTATATCCCTAGTGGATTATATTCAAAATAAAAAACAGAAAAGCCAAAATAATCTTTTTGGTAAACATTGTTGGTATAATAATAAGCACTTTTCTGAGATTGGGGAGTGGGTATTGTGGAATATAATATAATAATAGGAATTTGAGAGCTGGGATATTTTGTAGAGGAGAAAGAAGATACAGATAATAAGGTTTATGAGATTAATAAAAGTCTTGTGGTCCTGAATTTGAATTGGAATTATCAATATAAACACATGCTTTATTCCATTATTTTTTTTAAAAAAGCATTTTCTAGCCCTTTCCACTAAAGTAAACTGAAAAACAATAATAGACCCATAGCAATGAATACCTTTAGAGTCCTTATTGTGGTCTCTACATCTCAGTTCCCACTAAAAGAAACCAGAGCTTGATGAAGAAATGGCAGATTCCAGAATCTTGGGCAGAGAATTTACAAGATAAGCCTGAAACATCTTATCATATCAAAAAGTAAGATAAGTGCCAAAGGCCACTCGTGTTGTGACAGAGGGATATGGGGAATGTGGGAGCTATTTTGAACAGGATCTTTTTGGACAAAGTATGCAACACAGCAGGAAAATAATGGCAGTGATTGAAGCATAGCAAATGGGTTTGCATTCATAAGTTTATAATGATAAAAAGAAATTAGTGGCCACTTCTGGAGAATTCTAGGTAATCAACTCATTATTCTGAAAAAATAACTAATAAAGAGAAAGTATCAAATATTTATTCTTATTTTCCCATTCAAATTGTATCCCTGAGTAATTAAATATTTGATGAGGGGAATTTGTGTATTTATAAGAGTATCCCAGCTATTAAATAAAGAAGGAAGAATTACAGTATCATTATTTTGTAGTCTTAATAAATTAATGGATTTCAGCAATGACCATCATTAGTTGCTGATATCCTATACAAAAAATCAATCAGAAATCAACCTCCTAATGGAAGTACATGACATCACTTAAACTATCTTTGCCAGGTGAAATCTAAAAGTTGCTAGATCTAACAACCAATCTATTAGGAGATACTAAAAGCAGAGGAACATGTTGAATTACACCATGAGGATGGTTTATTATACATTGAATAAAAGAAATTTCTGAGTTGGTAAGGTACTTACAAGAGAAAAAGAAAATTGAGGGAAAGCTTTTTTTATTTTTTGCATGCAGGAACCCGCAAAAATATCAGCTAATCAAAGTAGAAGGCATTGTAGAATTAGGAAATCCCTCTTTTGCATCTATCTATGTAATACTTGAATTAGGCAATGATCATCAATAGAGGCTCTAACTATTGGATCAAAGGTGGCCGTGGAATGGAATATTCATGCCATTGTGAAATACCTTCTCAGAGATCAAGTTCTAATTACAAGAAGGAAAAGTGTACTTTCAGCAAGTGATCAAATTTATTCTTACCTGTAGAGGTACTGCTACCAATGACAATAATATTGGAACCTGATAATGATGCAATAAGAAGTACATATTACTTATCTAGTGTTCTTAGGGAAAAAAGTTACGACTAAATCTAATAGTGAGAAGATAATAAGACAACTTCATAATATGATGGCCTGGACTCTTAAAAAAAACCAGTGTCATGAAAAACAGACAATGAAAAAACTATTCTAAATTAAAAGAGACTAAAGAGACAAAATGAACAAATGCCATGTCTGAAACTTGATTTGGATTCTGCATGTGGGAAAATGTGATACAGAAAACATTTTGGAGGCTTCCGAGATTACTTAAATGAGGACAGCATATTAGATGATGTTATTGAATTACTCTTAATTATCTGAGTATGATAATGGTATTGTGGTTATGTAGGAAAATATCTGAACTCTTAGGAGATTCTGGCTAGAGTATTTAGGGGTGAAGTGTGGCAATATCTGCAACTTACTTTCAAATGGTTCCTAAAACATACACATATGTGTGTATATATGTATTGGAGGAGATAAAAAATGTGGCAAAATATTAAGATTGCTGAAACTTTGTGAAGGTGTACAGGTGTTTATAGCAGTGTAGATTTGTCTTTTTTTATATCTATTTGAACATTCTTTCTAGTAAAAAATTGAAAAAAATTAAATAAAAAATATTACTTATTATCTTAAGAATTATGTGTTTACTTAAAGCTTATTAACATGAATATTTAAAAATCTTTTAATATAAGGCCAATTACTTCTCTTTAAGTAAGGCATAGCTAATTGGAGTTCTGAATCTATCTTGCATACATTACACCATAATTATAAGGATGTCCATTTTCAGTTACTGTAAAACTAAGTAAATTCAGTTGCAAAGCAGTGAGAAAAAATTCTTCTAGATTTATTTTTTTCCTCTAGTATTTTACATTTATCTCTTCTATAATACATTTTTATTTGAATCTTTTCAAGGCATTTAGACTGGTTTTTTATAGAAGAAGCAACTCTTTCTTCTTACATTTACATTTCATTAGTTTACGTGACATGTAATTAAATGTTATAATTAAAATGAATACAACTGATATTAGCAAGGACACAAATACACTTAACTCTTGGTAAATATACAACTCAAGTTGGTAGGAATTGAAAAAGTACATGGATGTACTAAAGAATAGCCTACCAGGGGCGCCTGGGTGGCTCAGTCGGTTAAGTGTCTGCCTTCGGCTCAGGTCATGATCCCGGGGCCCTGGGATCGAGCCCTGCATTGGGCTCCCTGCTCGGCGGGAGGCCTGCTTCTTCCTCTCCCACTCCCCTGCTTGTGTTCCCTCTCTCGCTGTGTCTCTCTCTGTCAAATAAATAAATAAAATCTTTAAAAAAAAAAAAAAGAATAGCCTACCAGTTATAAGGTTATCGTGTATTGTAGTATCAACTGGGATATTTCACAGTGATGCTGTAGATAGTTGGTTAATCTGGTAGATAGCTTGAGTGGAGATTGGTTAGAGAGGGTGTACTGTAGTGAAGATACTCACCAGGCCTGAGCTGCAAACAGATTCAATATTATTGATGCATGGTTAAGTTCTGTCCAATCATCCTCTGGTGAGATTGGTTTATGAATAATCTCTTCTGTCTAGATTACTGTCAAGGCCTTTCCCCCAGTCAAGCTAAATAAAATGGCTTCAGAGTTTTTTAGTCCCAAATGGGCACATTTGGGTCACTTTTCTTTCCTTTTATACTATAACCCACCCTCACCTCCAGTCCTGTGAAGCTCTTCATTTGGAAATTATGTTATTCAGTGTTAGCTAGGAGTGTCACACGGAACCATGACTCTTAGACTTGTTAGTTAGAGGTACTTGTTGGTTGGTTGTGAGGCCATCCAGATGCAGTTCTGAGTCTAAGGCACTATGGATAGTTACAGCTCCCACCCTGAAGTTCTCTTAGGTTCTCTAAGAGGTGAGGCTTGCTGTGAAGGGAATGTTGATTTTCCTGCTTCACCATTCCTTCAGAGAGGAGAAAGTTCTCCTGCTTTGTGAGCCCTAAGAATGCCTTCATAAGGAAGATGAGTTGTCTCTTTCTTGTAAGTGGCATGCTAGACAGCTGCATTAGATTTCTGTCTCTCTTCATTGAATTCGCCGCTCAGCTCTCTGAGGAGGCAAGGATGAGAAAACTGTTGAGGGAGGCTTTCAGCAGATTTGTAAGAGCCAGCATTTCTCGCCTCTAGAGCACATAGTGCTTAACTGCTACTCTTCCCCTAGGGACATCTTTCAGGTTCTGGCTTTTTCAGGCGAAGCAAGAGACCCTAATTATTTCACTTTCAATCAATTCTGAAGCCTCAAAGACCAAAATTGTCTCTTCAGATCCACTCAGATGCCAAAGAGAGGTGTGGAAAAGAAATTGCTGCCCATCTACCAGCAGCTGTAGACTTCTAAGCCACCTCTTGCTTTCATTTTCTACGCAGTGGTCAGGAATTGTTGCTAACACTCAAATCAGTAAACGTAAAATGTTTCAACGGATACCTTGAGAATACAGACGGTTTTGCACTGAAAAAGCACCTGTAGTAACTGTGGCAGCATTCATCACTATTCATTGACCAGTGCACTTTTCCCTAGGCAGGGGAGAATTCTGAGGGACTTGTGTTTGGCCAGTGAAGTGTAGTGGAGGTATTTAATTTCCAGTGCTTGAATCTCCACTTCTCTCTTCTCCACGCTACTGAAAATAATGTCTTCATGAAACCTTTGTAGATAAACCACCCAAATTGTCAGTCTGGTTACTTGTTCCTTTTGTTAACTTCTAAGTTTATTATCTATCTATCTATCTATCTATCTATCTATCTATCTATCTATATCTCAATTTGCTTGGTAACGTTTTTTTTCAGGAAAAAATATGTAAATGGAATTTTTAAATGATTCATATGCCCAAAGGAAGTCTTAGGGAATTCTTTTGTATGTCAAATATATCAGTATGTGAATTTGCACGTTTTCATACATTGACTGTGTAAAGCAGAACATATCAGATATTCTTTGCTATTTTTGTAGCTTTGTTTTATAGATGTTTTGTTATTTCACTCATCAAACAAATGCTTACTGAGCAGCTGGGACATTCAATGTATTGTGCCAAGTCCTGGGTGCACATGTTTATGTGTAGCTGTAGTTGTACCTAAATATTGTGTTAGTTTGTTGCTATGGACTGAATTGTGTCCCCCCGCCCCCAAGATTCCTATGTTGAAGCCCTAACCTCTGATGTGACTATATTTTGAGGTAGGGCTTTTAGGAGGTAATTAAGGTTAAATGAGGCCATAGGATAGGGTCCTAATCTGATAGGATTGGTGGCCTTATACAAAGAGGAAGAGCTCTCTCTCCCTTTCTCTTCTTGCACATACTGAGGAAAGGTCATGTGAGCGCATAGTGAGAAGGCAGCAAGCCAGGAAGTCTGTAAGCTTGGAAGAAGGTTTTCATCATAATCAACCATGCTTGCACTCTGATCTTGAACTTCCAGCCACCAGAACTGTGGGAAAATAAAGTTCTCTTGTTTAAGCCACCTAATCTCTGGTGTTTTGTTATGACAGCCTGAGCTGACTGAAACATTTACCAAATCCAGGAATTTTACAACTAGAATATCTGTGAGTCTTGTAAGAAATAAATCAAGGGCAACAGAATAACACAGAAGTATACTTTATATGGCTAACTATAAACTTATGAAATTTGTAATACTAAGCTGTTAAAGGGAAAAAACTAAAAAGTCTAAAGAAAAGACAGATAAATTCATGAATGTCAGATTCATGTTGACATATTAAGGGAAACCAGAATTCTAAACTTTAGAGGGATAAAATAGGGAAGAACAAGAAGTCAACCAATCTAATCAGTTCATTTATTTACTGAACAAGTGCTCCAGCATGTCCTTAGGAAATTTATGTCACAGGCAATATATCCCAAACTACCTGGCTCAGAATTATGTGGGTGTGCCTATTGAATATCCAGATCTCGGGACCATGCTGAAGTCATATTCAGTTTCTCTGAGGTGAAGTCTGGGAATCTTCATTTTAAACAAGTTCTCTAAGTGATCTTTAGGCATGCTAGAATCTGATATCCCTTATTTCAGGCATTGTGGGGCTGCATGAGAAATGTTAGTCTTTGTCCCTGCAATGAGACGCCTACTGATACATGAAATACAGGCAAATCAAGGTTGTTGTGCTCAAGTACTCAAATGTACATATAGAGTATAGGTGTAGTATTTGTAGAAGAAGAGGTCAACAAAGACCAGAAAGTAGCTACTAGAGATTGGTTCCCAGCACTCTGAGAACTTAGAGGGAGGAATGGAACAGTGGACCAGAGGATTCTGGAGTCAAGGAGGCCTCAAAAAGGAAGGAATGTGCCATCAGTTGAAGAATAAAGAGGCTTTCTCCCTTCCCACACATTTTAGAAAAAAGGCAATAAAGGAACAAAATACAGTTTTTATTTCACAAAGATAGAGAGCACAGAGAGGAAATAGGAGTAGATGAAATATTTTCAGAATCAGTAAGTAGATAAAGAGGTTGGAGTGATTAGACTAGAGGTATGCCAGTGGCCCCTGGACAGCCTCTGGAGTCTCAGCTCTGGGAAGCACCAAGTACTGCAGAAGGTAGGGGAGTGATATGTATAGGGATAGAGAGGGAAATGTAGGTTGTTGGCCCCTGGCCTCCTGCCTTTAAAGAGCAACAGGCTCATTCTCTAGCGGATTTGAACTGGAGGCTTGACCAGTGACATTAAGCAGAGTGAGTGAAGCACCAAGGTAAGGACTGCAACAGGGATTATGTGTTCAATTTTTTGAACAATGGAACTCTCAGCACCTCCCCTTCTCCCCACTCTGATCTCAGAAATCTGACTGCCAGATGTCTTCCCTCAGGGCCTTCTCAAATCCAAAAATTAATGCTAAAAAGTACTATAGCAATGCCTTCAAAATTGTAAGAGTATCTGTACAGCCTCTTAATCTATTAAGAGATTAATCAAGTAGGATAAATGGTAGAATGAAGATATTTTTCAGATATACAAGTACTGAAAAAATTTATGTTCTTAGCACCGATATGAGGAATTCTTTTTTTTTTTAAAGATTTTATTTATTTATTTGAGAGAGAGAATGAGATAGAGAGGGAGCATGAGAGGGGGGAAGGTCAGAGGGAGAAGCAGACTCCCCGCTGAGCAAGGAGCCCGATGCGGGACTCGATCCCGGGACTCCAGGATCATGACCTGAGCCGAAGGCAGTCGCTTAACCAACTGAGCCACCCAGGCGCCCAATATGAGGAATTCTTAATTGCAGGAAACAAACTGAGGGTTGCTGGAGTGGGGGGTGGGGTGGGAGGGATGGGGTGACTGGGTGATAGACACTGGGGAGGGTATGTGCTCTGGTAAGCGCTGTGAATTGTGCAAGACTATTGAATCTCAGATCGGTACCTCTGAAACAAATAATGCAATATATGTTAAGAAAAAAAAAAAGAAGAAGAAGAAGAAGGTAGCGTGAGGGGGAGAATGAAGCGGGGGAAATCGGAGGGGTAGACGAACCATGAGAGACGATGGACTCTGAAAAACAAAGTGAGGGTTCTAGAGGGGGGAGGGGGTGGGAGGATGGGTTAGCCTGGTGGTGGGTATTGAGGAGGGCACGTTCTGCATGGAGCACTGGGTGTTATGCACAAACAATGAATCATGGAACACTTATTTAAAACTAATGATGTAATATATGGGGATTAACATAAGAATAAAAAAATTAAAAAAAAATTTACGTTCTTAGGAAGCAACTGGAGGATGCACTTTAACCAAAACCAATAATAAACTAAGAAATAAACCAAGAAAGGAAGTTCAGCATGCAACTACACAATTAAGCTTAGAATGCGGCTGGCATAGACAGAAACAGGCTGAGGGAAAGGGGACTGAAGGAAAATGTTTGAACTCAGGTCTTCTGAGGTTTTGAATCAGGTGCATTCAATAACCTGTAAGGAGTGTACTAGAAGTGCTGCATCCTTCCATTTTCCTTTTGCTTGGCTTGGCCCTGTATGAAATAAATGTCTTTATACTTATCTTTTTCATCTGTTTATAGTTTCCATTTTTGGGAAAAACATAAGAAGTATACCTTTCTTTTAGGAATAATATAATCACATATTATCAGTGATTGAAGTAATTAGCATAGTTTTCATATCATCATTTGGGTCATGTAACCTTAACTAAACAGTGAAAAAAACTACTAACATATATATACAAAAATCTAGGTGATTTTAATGTTACCTTTTATTTATAGATATTTTAGAAGTTTACTACATTATTCTCCAGATTGTTCACTAACTTGGTAAATTGGAAGGACTGATTTTCCATTTTTATGGAAAAAAAACCGAATAACCACCATTTACAGCAAAGAATTTGCACTAGGCAATGCCTTAAAATAATTTTGAAATGTATTTATTTACATCTCAAATATGACTTCTTTCTAAAATGTTCAGTCTCATTTCCACAGCTGCAATTAAATGACTTTTTAGGATAATGTTTCATTTGGCTGTATTATGTTAATAATCAGCTAGATGATGTATATCTTTTCCATCTTTATGTACCCATGAATTATTCAGAAGTGTTCTTTTGCAAATGCAGAGTAAAGGAATTCAGTCCCTTTTTCCCCAAAAGGGTCAGACGTGCTTTAGTTTAGAAGAGAGAGAGAGAGAAGTAGATCCTTTTTCTTTATAATCCTTTAAAATTTACTGAAGTGAACAGTAGGAATTTATTTAAATATCCAATAATGAGAAAATGCTCAAGTAAACTATAATACATCTATCTGACAAAATGATGCAACTCTGAAAAACTAATGGTTGCAAAGACAACATAGCTATATGGGAAAATGTTTGTATAAAAAATAAGTGAACAAAAAAATGCACATTATAATTTCAACTAAAAATAGTCATCAGGGAAAATTCTAGAAGAAAATACAATAAAATAGTAATGACAATCACGTTACTATGTAGGAATATGGGTGTTTTTTTTCTATCTTTTCCCAATTTTTTTTAATGTGATATTATTTTTATAATGAGAGAAAGCAAACAAACAAGTTCACCCTTATTGAATTACTAGTGTTTTCTAGAAACTGGGCTGTGTACTGAGGATATAAAGATGAAAAGATGTGCTTAGTGATATATAAGATATATCAAGTTTTCCTTGGTGATTCTAAAATGTATATAATTAATATAAATTTCGTTGAGATCTTATTAAGTAGAAGTGTCATTAATTAAGTACCTAGTAGGTGCTTTTCAGGTGTACTTTGTCCAATCAATTCAACAGTCTTATGAAGATGATTCTCTTTTTACAGAAAGGAAGCTGTGTCTCAGAGAAACTATGCAACTTGTCCAAAGTGATATAGTTAATAATAAGAGATTGAGCTTGGCCTGATTAGAAGTCCATTCTCAGTAATTTAATAAGAATTTATTAAGCACTGACTATGTACAGAAATTGTTTTAGATTAGGGATACTGAAATGAACAAAGCAAAGACTTCATGGAGCTTACATTCTAGTATGAGGAGACATAAACAAAAATGAATGGTAGGTGATACATTAGAAGCTGAAAAGTGCTTTAGAGAAAAATAAGGCAGAGAAAGGAGGTTGAATAGGGAGAGGGGTTGCAATTTTGAATAGGATGATCAGGGAAGGCCTAGCTGAGAAAGCAGTGTTTAAGCAGAGACCTGAAAGAGTTGAGGGAAGGGTCCCAACTCTGCAGGAGAGCATTTTAGGCAGAGGAGACAGTAAGTAGAAAGGGCTTGAGATGAAAGCATGCCTAGAGGAATAGCAAGGGCACCGGCATGGCTACAGCTATGGAACAGTGAGTAGAGTGGAACAAAATGAGATAAAGGAAGATAGGAGAGAGCTAGAGACTTTGAGCTTTGTGGGACATTGTCAAGACAGGAAACCATGGGACGTGTGAGGACTGTCAAGAACTGTGAAGGCCTGAGATTTTATCCTTTACTTGCAAGCTATCAAGGTACCTAGTTTCTTGTGTGCTGGCAGAAAATATGAGATTTATGCAGAGACAAAGGACTTTATTTCTAATGACATAGCTGTCACCCCGTGCTTCATGTTTGTTTCATCCTGTTTGTCCCCCAGGTCTCATGGGTGATGCAGAGTGGCTTTAGTGGACACTGTGTGTACAGTGGATTTGTGTCACAGCCAAGGGACCCTAAGCTTAGGAACCCCCAATCTTTTATAATGGACTACAAGCAAACTTGCCTAACCTCCACTCTCTTTTTTATATTGGACAGCAAACAAACCTGGTCTCTGTTCCAGAGGAAACACAATTGCTATCTTCCACGGCTTTTTGCTATCCAAAACTCTTTGAAAAGATAGTCTAGAACAAGAGCTATCAGTACCTTCCTTTGTAAGATAAGCAGAAATGTAGAAACAGACAAACAGACAGACGAAAAAAACGCATGGAGAATTGTCTCCGAACAAGGATGCAGTATGAAGTGGCTACATTCTGGAGATATTTTTCAGTTAGAGCCCAGATAGATGTAGGCTGTAAGAGGAAGGGAGTCCAGAATGACACTATCATTTTTTCCAGGTACTGTACTAGGTGCCGAGGATATAGTGGCCAACGACACATTCCAGGCCTTGGCTACCATGGGGCTTACCTTCCAACAAGAGAGAGAGAGAGAGAGACCCAAAGCAGATAAACATGCCAAATAAGTGAAATTATTGACCTACTTTATAAATAGTTTCTGGGAATTCAGCTGTGTCAAAATATGTAGTTTTATTTAAACCAGATAAAATTACAACCAGGACATAAAGGGCAGAAGTAGATTAGACCCCATAGATGAAGTCAAGCGTGCTTGCTTCTAGAATTAATTTTATCCTTGTCATCTTTCTTTTTTTTTTTTGAGAAATAAAATTTCCTTGAGTTTGTCCCTGCTTGCAACAGACATGCTTAATTTGGAGGATAAACATTGAAATTTTAAAAGATTCTATTTAAGAAATAAAATTATTTTACTTTGCTTGCTTATAGACATATATTTAGAGGTTGACTGTGATGAGCTCTTGTCATAGGTGGAAAACCATCATCAATTGTATTTCTTACTGGTTTGTTGTCTGTCTCTACCAATTAGAATAGAATCTCGAGGGGAGATTATTTTGTTTGTGGATATATTCTCAGTTCTTAGAATAGAGCCTGGTAAATAACATGTGTTTAATAAGTAACTTTGAATGAATGAATGAATGTATGATACACATATTATTTTGTATTCTGCTTATCTGTTAATAAACAGATTCCTTCCCTTAGTATTTGTTTTGTTTGTGGAATCTTTGGTGTCTGCTTTCTATCACCTTTTTTATGCTATAACCATTCTTCAAGTATTGGACATTTAGATGTTTCCCAAATATTTGTAATGATACAAAATACTGAAGTAACGTTTAATGTGTATTAACTTTTACATTTCTTTTGAATTATTGCTTTAGTATGAATTCAAAGGAGTGGGTCAAAGGTACTTAAAATCATCACTATTCTCCCTCTGTGTTGTCTTTTCCAGAATGGTAAGGACAGGTTTCAGTGGATGAGAGTAGAGATGAGTTAGTAGAGTAGTTAGTAGAGAGAGTAGAGATGAGTTTCATCTTAAAGTAGAATTCATTAACATTAGTTGTTATTTTTTTTTATTATGTTCAGTTAGCCAACATATAGTACATCATTAGTTTTTGGTGTTTTGTTCAAAGATTCTTTAGTTGTGTATAACTAATGTGCTCATCATAACACTTTTTAAAAACACATTTCTTGTGTGTATATGTGTGTGTGAATAGAGGATCAAGTATGCTTATATTAGCATTTATTTGATGTTTCTTGATGTTGTATACATTTTCATGTTCATTTATTAGTATTAGTGTGAGCTGTATGTTAATATACTTTGTCTAGTGAGCTGCTTGTTGAATTATCCAGTTCCTAAGTTCTAGACAGAATGATGACATTTAGGATTTTAGCACAGCTTCATGTGAAGTTCTTCTGGTCAGGCTCAGAGGTGGGAAGGTGAGAGGGAGGCGGCTCTTTGGAGCTCTCATGCAGGCCCTAAGGAGCAACACGAGGGGAGCCTCGTGGAGCCACCACTGATGACATTTCCTCTCTCAACAGATATCTATTGTGTTTGCTGCTATGTAAATGGAAAAATAAATATCTAATTACACTATGTTAAAAGTGTGATAAAAATGGGGTACGGTAAGAGACAATAATAATGAGGGAGGGATGAGTGTGTGGAAGCCTTCCCAGATCAGGAGTGCCTTGTTGGGGAAGTGGCATTTTACCTAAAACCTGAAGGAAAAGATCCCCACAAGGTATCTAGGATGTCATACATCTGGCAGAAGCACAGTTTAAAATGCCATGACTCCAGCCCACAGGAGCAGCTGTTCAGCTGAGCCATAACATCCTGTGGGTCAGGAAGTTGCTTTTATCTTGGGATGTGCCAAGTCAGATGGGTGAAAGGATGATATTGCTCAAGTTCCTCGCACGCCTGACCACTTAGTGGGATATAGCGAATACCTGTGCTTATTTGAGGATCAAATAATAAGAGAATCACGGTATGTTATTTCCCCTGTTCTTTCCATATGATTGAAATAGTTACAATAATTGGAATTCAGAGGAGCCCACTCTCTCCTGATTTTATGAATCATGCTGGAAGAGAAGCTAACACAGCATAATACACAATACAGTCATAATGCACTCGGCATAAAAGCAATCACAAGTCACATAAATGCTTCATTAAAGTCCCTATCTCTACACAAGGTCTGCTACAGTACACAGGGACAATGAAAATCAGTGTCTGATAGCTGACTTCATTTGGCTTTCTAACTTTGATTACTACATTTTGTCTTATCCATTTAAGCTGATTCTTAATAAATGGACAGTTGGGGGGCCAGTCTCCTTTAGAGGTAAGAAGGGGCTGAAGCCATCTTGCTGTTACTGTTAATTTAAATAATTCTCAGAAGTCCACATTGCAATAAAGCAAGAATACTGCCATGTATAAAATAGATGTTATTTCCTGAACATTTAGCAGTTTATTTCACAATGTGCATGTAATCCTCTATTACACTCTGTAATGTCTGAGGAAGCATGCATGTACAGTCCATTACCAGAAAAAATATACTCTTACTAGTAGCTGACTGCAAGCATTCTCAGAATCCGGAGTATGATGCAAAACATTTTTTTTGTTTACTGTTCTCATTATAATTTTTTAGCCTGAGTCAACTGTAGGCCCCTTTCCCCCTAGTATCCCCCTTTTACCCCTCTACTGTCTCCACTGGTCAAGGGGAACTGACTGTTCTTGGATCTAATCTAGAAGGTGATGAGTAATCAGAGTTGGTGCCACCTCCATGGGATTTCACTTAAACTTTTCAGATTCCTTAGAATGAAATCTGTTATATAAAACCAGCCTCTCTGGTTTTAATAGCACAACCCTCATAGGACGGCTTTGATGTAACTGTGTCAAAAAAAACCCTTCCTCCACCAAGACGGAGGCTGAGAAGGAAAGAAAGGGGGCAGGGGACAGAGAACCCAAGTCTGTCACAGATGATCTGCCAGAGTTCTTTGAAGTCAATTTATTCCATGGTAAACCTCTCACAGCCACTTCAACAGAAGCATATCTTTACTAAAAAATGCTCCCTAGGTTCACACAGGTAATCACAGTTGCAACCCAGCAAAGAAATTTAGTGAGGCAAAGACAATCAAGTTATCCATACATTCAATAAAAATGGCTTGGTTGGGGCGCCAGGGTGGCTCAGTTTGTTAAGCTTCTGATTCCTGGTTTTAGCTCAGGTTATGATCTCAGAGTCATGGGGTCAAGCCCCGCATAGGGCTCTATGCTGAAGGTGGAGTCTGCTTGGGATTCTCTCTCTCCTTCTCCCTCTGCCCCTCCCCTTGCTTGGGCACCCTCTGTCTCTCTTTATTTATTTTTATTTATTTATTTTTTTATTATGTTATGTTAATCACTATACATTACATCATTAGTTTTTGATGCATTGTTCCATGATTCATTTTTTGCATATAACACCCAGTGCTCCATGCAGAACATGCCCTCTTTAATACACAACACCCGGCTAACCCATCCCCCCACCCTCCTCCCCTCTAGAACCCTCAGTTTGTTTCCTGAGATTAAGAATTCCTCATATCAGTGAGATCATATGATGCATGTCTTTCTCTGATTGACTTATTTCGCTCAGCATAATACCCTCCAATTCCATCATGTCGTTGCAAATGGCAAGATTTCATTCCTTTTGATAGCTGCATAATATTCCATTGTATATATACACCACTTCTTTATCCATTCATCTGTCGATGGACATCTTAGCTCTTTCCACAGTTTGGCTATTGTGGACATTGCTGCTATAAACATTGGGGTGCACATACACCTTTGGATCCCTACATTTGTATCTTTGGGGTAAATACCCAGTAGTGCAATTGATGGATCATATGGTAGCTCTATTTTCAACTTTTTGAGGACCCTCCATACTGTTTTCCAGAGTGGCTGCACCAGCTTGCATTCCCACCAACAGTGTAGGAGGGTTCCCCTTTCTCTGCATCCCCACCAACATCTGTCGTTTTCTGACTTGTTAATTTTAGCCATTCTGACAGATGTGAGGTGGTATCTCATTGAGGTTTTGATTTGGATTTCCCTGATGCCGAGCGATGTTGAGCACTTTTTCATGTGTCTGTTGGCCATTTGGATGTCTTCTTTGGAAAAATGTCTGTTCATATCTTCTGCCCATTTCTTGATTGGATTCTTTGTTCTTTGGGTGTTGAGTTTGATAAGTTCTTTATAGATTTTGGATACGAGCCCTTTATCTGATATGTCATTTGCAAATATCTTCTCCCATTCTGTCGGTTGTCTTTTGGTTTTGTTGACTGTTTCTTTTGCTGTGCAAAAGCTTTTTATCTTGATGAGGTCCCAATAGTTCATTTTTGCCCTTGCTTCCCTTGCCTTTGGCAATGTTTCTAGGAAGAAGTTGCTGCGGCTGAGGTCGAAGAGGTGGCTGCCTGTGTTCTCCTTTAGGATTTTGATGGACTCCTGTCTCACATTGAGGTCTTTCAACCATTTGGAGTCTATTTTTGTGTGTGGTGTAAGGAAATGGTCCAGTTTCATTCTTCTGCCTGTGGCTATCCAATTTTCCCAACACCATTTGTTGAAGAGACTGTCTTTTTTCCATTGGACATTCTTTCCTGCTTTGTGGAAGATTAGTTGACCATAGAGTTGAGGGTCCATTTCTGGGCTCTCTATGCTGTTCCATTGATCTATGTGTCTGTTTTTGTGCCAGTACCATACTGTCTTGATGATGACAGCTTTGTAATAGAGCTTGAAGTCCAGAATTGTGATGCCGCCATCTTTGCTTTTCTTTTCAACATTCCTCTGGCTATTTTGGTTCCATACAAATTTTAGGATTATTTGTTCCATTTCTTTGAAAAAAGCTGATGGTAGTTTGATAGCGATTGCATTGAATGTGTAGAATGCTCTAGGTAGCATAGACATCTTCACAATATTTGTTCTTCTAATCCATGAGCATGGAACGTTTTTCCATTTCTTTGTATCTTCCTCAGTTTCTTTCATGAGTATTTTATAGTTTTCTGAGTACAGATTCTTTGCCTCTTTGGTTAGATTTATTCCTAGGTATCTTATGGTTTTGGGTGCAATTGTAAATGGGGTCGATTCCTTAATATCTTTCTTCTGTCTTGTTGTTGATATATAGGAATGCCACTAATTTCTGTGCATTGATTTTGTATCTGTCACTTTACTGAATTCCTATACTAGTGCTAGCAGTTTTGGAGTGGAGTCTTTTGGGTTTTCCACATAAAGTATCATTTCATCTGCAAAGAGTGAGTGTTTGACTTCTTCTTTGCCAATTTGGATGCCCTTTAATTCTTTTTGTTGTCTGATTGCTGTGGCTAGGACTTCCAATACTGTGCTGAGTAGCAGTGGTGATAGTGGACATCCCTGCCACGTTACTGACCTTAGGGGGAAAGCTCTCAGTTTTTCCCCATTGAGAATGATATTTGCTGTGAGTTTTTCATAGATGGCTTTTATGATATTGAGGTATGTACCCTCTATGCCTATACTCTGAAGAGTTTTCATTAAGAAAGGATGCTGTACTTTGTCAAATGCTTTTTCTGCATCTATTGAGAGGATCATATGGTTCTTGTTCGTTCTTTTATTAATGTATTGTATCACATAGATTGATTTGCGGATGTTGAACCAACCTTGCAGCCCAGGGGTAAATCCCACTTGGTCGTGGTGAATAATCCTTTTAATGTACTGTTGGATCCTATTGGCTAGTATTTTGGTTAGAATTTTTTTTTTAAGATTTTATTTATTTATTTGACACAGAGAGAGTGAGAGAGAGAGAGAGCATAAGCAGGGGGAGTGGCAGGCAGGCAGAGGGAGAGGCAGGCTCTGTGCTGAGCAAGGAGCCCGATGTGGGACTCGATCCCAGGACCCCGGGATCATGACCTGAGCTGAAGGCAGACGCTTAATGACTGAGCCACCCAGGCACCCTTGGTGAGAATTTTTGCATCCATGTTCATCAGGGATATTGGTCTGTAATTCTCCTTTTTGATGGGGTCTTTGTCTGGTTTTGGGATAAGGTAATGGTGGCCTCATAAAACAAGTTTGGAAGTTTTCCTTCCATTTCTATTTTTTGGAACAGTTGCAGAAGAATAGGTATTAATTCTTGAAATGTTTGGTAGAATTCCCCTCGGAAGCCATCTGGCCCTGGGCTCTTGTTTGTTGGGAGATTTTTGATGACTGCTTCAATTTCCTTAGTGGTTATAGGTCTGCTCAGGTTTTCTATTTCTTCCTGGTTCAGCTTTGGTAGTTGATACATCTCTAGGAATGCCTCTATTTCTTCCAGGTTATCTAATTTGCTGGCATAGAGTTGCTCATAATATGTTCTTAGAATTGTTTGTATTTCTTTGGTGTTGGTTGTGATCTCTCCTCTTTCACTCATGATTTTATTTATTTGTGTCCTTTCTCTTTTCTTTTTGATAAGTCTGGCCAGGGGTTTATCAATCTTGGTAATTCTTTCAAAGAACCAGCTCCTAGTTTCGTTGATCTGTTCTACTGTTCTTTTAGTTTCTATTTCATTGATTTCTGCTCTGATCTTTATTATTTCTCTTCTCCTGCTGGGTTTAGGCTTTATTGGCTGTTCTTTCTCCAGGTCCTTTAGGTGTAGGGTTAGGTTGTGTACTTGAGACCTTTCTTGTTTCTTGAGAAAGGCTTGTATTGCTATATACTTTCCTCTTAGGACTGCCTTTGCTGCATCCCAAAGATTTTGAATAGTTGTGTTTTCATTTTCATTGGTTTCCATGTATTTTTTTAATTCTTCTTTAATTTCCTGGTTGATCCATTCATTCTTCAGTAGGATGCTCTTTAGCCTCCATGTATTTGAGTTCTTTCTGACTTTCCTCCTGTGATTGAGTTCTAGTTTCAAAGCATTGTGGTCTGAAAATAGGCAGGGAATGATCCCAATCTTTTGGTACCGGTTGAGACCTGATTTATGACCTAGGATGTGATCTATTCTGGAGAATGTTCCATGGGGACTAGAGAAGAATGTGTATTCCGTTGCTTTGGGATGGAATGTTCTTTTTTTTTTTTTTAAAGATTTTATTTATTTATTTGACAGAGAGAGACACAGCAAGAGAGGGAACAGAAGCAGGGGGAGTGGGAGAGGGAGAAGCAGGCTTCCCGCAGAGCAGGGAGCCCGATGCGGGACTTGATCCCAGGACCCCGGGACCATGACCTGAGCCGAAGGCAGTCGCTTAACCAACTGAGCCACCCAGGTGCCCCTGGGATAGAATGTTCTGAATAGGTCTGTGAAGTCCATTTGGTCCAGTGTGTCATTTAAAGTCTTTATTTCCTTGTTGATCTTTTGCTTAGATGATCTGTCCATTTCAGTGAGGGGGGTGTTAAAGTCCCCCACTATTATTGTATTGTTGTCGATGTGTTTCTTTGCTTTTGTTATTAATTGCCTTATATAATTGGCTGCTCCCATGTTAGGGGCATAGATCTTTACAATTGTTAGATCTTCTTGTTGGATAGACCCTTTAAGTAGGATATAATGTCCTTCCTCATCTCTTATTACAGTGTTTGGTTTAAAATCTAATTTGTCTGATAGAAGGATTGCCACCCCAGCTTTCTTTTGGTGTCCATTAGCATGGTAAATGGTTTTCCACCCCCTCACTTTCAATCTGGGAGTGTCTTTGGGTCTAAAATGAGTCTCTTGCAGACAGCATATTGATGGGTCTTGTTTTTTAATCCAATCTGATAGCCTGTGTCTTTTGATTGGGGCATTGAGCCCATTTACATTCAGGGTAACTATTGAAAGATAGGAATTTAGTGCCATTGTATTGCCTGTAAGGTGACTGTTACCGTATATTGTCTGTGTTCCTTTCTGGTCTATGTTGCTTTTAGGCTCTCTCTTTGCTTAGAGGACCCCTTTCAAGATTTCTTGTAGGGCTGGTTTTGTGTTTGCAAATTCCTTTAGTTTTTGTTTGTCCTGGAACTTTTTATCTCTCCTTCTATGTTCAATGACAGCCTAGCTGGATATAGTATTCTTGGCTGCATGTTTTTCTCATTTAGTGCTCTGAGTATATCCTGCCAGTCCTTTCTGGCCTGCCAGGTCTCTGTGGATAGGTCTGTTGCCAATCTAATGTTTCTACCATTGTAGGTTACATATCTCTTCTCCCTGGCTGCTTTCAGGATTTTCTCTTTGTCTCTGAGACTCATAAGTTTTACTATTAGATGTCGGGGTGTTGACCTATTTTTATTGATTTTGAGAGGGGTTCTCTGTGCCTCCTGGATTTTGATGCCTGTTTCCTTCCCCAAATTAGGGAAGTTCTCTGCTATAATTTGCTCCAATACCTTCTGCCCCTCTTTCTTTTTCTTCTTCTTCTGGGATACCAATTATTCTAATGTTATTTTGTCTTACGATATCACTTATCTCTCAAATTCTGCCCTCGTGATCCAGTAGTTGTTTATCTCTCTTTTTCTGAGCTTCTTTATTCTCCATCATTTGGTCTTCTTTATCAGTAATTCTCTCTTCTGCCTCATTTATCCTAGCAGTTAGAGCCTCCATTTTTTAATGCACCTCATTAATAGCCTTTTTGATTTCAACTTGGTTAGATTTTAGTTCTTTTATTTCTCTAGAAAGGGTTTCTCTAATAACTTCCATGCTTTTTTCAAGCCCAGCTAGTATCTTTAAAATCATCATTCTGAACTCTAGTTCTGACATTGTCCTAATGTCCATATTGATTCAGTCCCTGGCAGTAGGTACTGCCTCTTGTTCTTTTTTTTTTTGAGGTGAGTTTTTCTGTCTTGTCATTTTGTGCAGAGGAGAATAGATGAGTGAGAGAACAAAATGCTAACAGGGTAACAACATCCCCAGAAAATATACACTAAACAAATCAGAAAAGACCTGAAACCAGGGAAAAAGAAAGAGAAAGAAAGAAAAAAGAAAAAAAGAGAAAAAGAAAAAGATAAAAACAAACAAAAACAGAACAAAACAAAAAAAAACAGAATATGATCAAATATGATCAAGCTGGTGCATAGATCAGTGCCACACACTAGATTTTGGGCATATTTTGGTCTGTTAGAAGGAAGTGCCTCCCAAAATTTTAAAGAAAGAAAAACTTATATATGTACAAAAATAAGGGTTAATATGATGAAGGGATGGAATATGATTGTAAAGATGAACATTATAAGAGATTTTATAAAAGGAATTGATAAGATAAGAAGTTGGTTGAAAAAAGAAGAGGATTTTTTTTTATGTTTTTTAAAGATTTTATTTATTTATTTGAGAGAGAGAATGAGAGAGAGCACATGAGAGGGGGGAGGGTCAGAGGGAGAAGCAGACTCCCTGCTGAGCAGGGAGCCCGATGCGGGACTTGATCCAGGGACTCCAGGATCATGACCTGAGCCGAAGGCAGTCGCTTAACCAACTGAGCCACCCAGGCGCCCAAAAGAAGAGGATTTAAAAAAAAAAAAGGGAGAGAATGTGATCAGGCAGGAGACTAGAACAGAGCCATACACTAGATATTTAGGGTATATTTTGATCTGTTAGAAGAAACTGTATCCCAAAATTTTAAAGAGAGAACAACTTATATATATATATATACCAAAAATAAGGTTAACTACTATGAAGGGATAGAATATGACTCTAAAAATGAAAAATAAAAAAGATTTTTATAAAAGGGATTGATAAGATATTGATTGAAAAAGGGAAAAAGAAAAATTTTAAAAAAAGAAAGTTAAAAAAATAATTAACTTTGAAAGACTAAAGAATCATGGGGAAAAAGCCATGAATTCTATGTGCAGTATTCCCCTAGCACTGGAGTTCTGCTGTTCTCATTGATCAGTAAACTTGGTCTTGGTGGCCTGTGCTTGTGGATCTTCTGGGGGAGGGGCCTGTTGCCATGGTTCCCCAATGTCTTTGCCCGAAGCAGAATTGCCCCGCCCTTGCTGGGTCCGGGCTAAGTAATCTGCTCGGGTTTGCTCTCGGGAGCTTTTGTTTCCTGCAAGCTTTCCGTGCAGCTTTGGAGGAGGAGAGTGAAGATGGGGGCCTCCCAATCTCCACCCCAGAGGAGCCGAGAACTCAGGGCCCCACTCCTCAGTGAGCCCCTAGAGAAAAGCAATCAATCATCCCCGTCTCCCCAGTCTCCGGCTGCACTCTGTGCTTACCTGGCCTGTGACCTAGCGTTTCTATCTCTGACGCATGACCCTGCATGGAGTCTCCAAATCCAGCAGATCCCTGCTGTGCACTCCCGCGCCACTCCTCCCAGGGGAGGAAGGGGAGTCTCCCTGATCTGCCGCTTGTTGGGTCCCTGCTGGAGGAGCAGTGGCCTGACTGTGCCACGGATCATGGTTTATGGCAACCCCGAGCTGAGAGCCCACTCCTTGGCTCCTCTTTGTAGCCAGCTTCCCTGCTCCATTACTTGGGAGCTCTGCCATACTCAGGCATCCCCAGTCTTTCTGCGATCCCGAAGGTCCTGAGACCACACTGTCGCAGTGAGGGTTCCACTCCCGGCTTAGCCCCTGGAGCAACGTCCCTCAGCAGAGCAGACTTCTAAAAGTTCCAATTTTGTGCTCCGCTGCTCTATCACATGCCAGAAGCGGCCGACGGAGACCACTCCCCCGCCGTCTATCCTCCCGAATATCGCCTGGGAATCACTTCTCCACTTGTACTACCTTCCAGAAAGTGGTTACTTTTCTGTTCAGAGAGTTGTTGCTATTCTTTTCTTCGATCTCTGTTGAGTTCATAGGTGTTTAGAATGGTTTGATCCCTATCCAGCTGAATTCCTGGGACCAGACGAAATCCCAGTCTCCTACTCCTCCACCATCTTGCTCCTCCCCTCTGTCTCTCTTTAAATAAGTAAAATAGTAAAAAAAAAAAAAAAGAAGAAGAAGAAGAAGAAAAGGAAAAAAGGAAAAATGGCTTGGGCACTTGTCTAAGTTTTTTTGTAATGCATTTAAAAGAAATTAATCCAACAATGACACATAGTTTTGCTCAATAGATGGGAAGAAAACATTTATTCTTAGACGTTGCTGTTTGTTAGTCTGAAAGGCCCACTTAAAATTGTAGTTGCACTGATAATAGCATTGTTAACTTGACAGCAAAAGTAACTATAACTTAAGCTTTCCCACTCTATCCACCTCCCCAGGAGCTCTCTCACTGCAGATTTGCAGTGGAGTTTTGAATAACTCATTCTCATATAAGAGACAAACCAGACACTGAGCTGGATTCAAGCTTCAGTTTTTCCAAGTTTGATCCATCACTGAAAAATGTGTCGGTGGCACTGTTTGAACCTTCACATCTTGCTGCATTCAAACTAACTTTCGCAAAATACAAATTGCTTGTCTAAATTGTCCATATATGTCTTCATGAAGGTCTAATTTTGTAGATTTTTTCTGGAAATGGCATTTTAAAGTTATTTCATGGCTAAGAATTTGTACCCATTTCTCTTAATATAATTGTTGCTTTTCAAAGAGACAGCCAACTAGGCTTTATATCAAGCTTTAAGACCTGAAGAACTTTTTCTTTTGTAAACTATATAAAAAGGTGCTACAAATTATGTACCAAGAAAAATAGTTGTTTTTTCCCCCAAAGTGCCAAAAAATCTTTCATCTCTTGGCGTGCTCTCAAGCTCATTACTGCTTCAATGTTTGAACTTGTCACCTCTCCAAACTCATCTAGTTGCATTTCATCATCTTTTGACAAATCTTCAGGTTTTCTAAAGCTCCTTGGATTTTCTATAAAAAGCTCATTCTTTGAGATTCAGGAAGCTTCTTTATATCTAATTTTCTTAGCAGATTTTTATAAAACAAACCAAAAAAAGGATGACCACAGTTTAAATAGAATACCAGTCCATATTTTAATTTTTATTAAAATTTTTTTTGCTTCCAACTTTCTCTCTGCTAGAACTTTTTTTTCTCTGCCCCTAAGTCTGTAAGGAGATGCTAATCTTCCTTAATATCTCATCAGAAACAAAGAGCAGAAGAACCTGGGAGCCAGCATTTCCAGTACTGGCTACACTGAGAAATCTAGTTAGTTTCAGAACTCTTCAATTCAGTGAATCCACAACTCCTCCACCACCTTTTTTTCTTGTCTTTTCTTTGCCTACCTTAGGAGAATTTCTTCCCTTCAAACTTTCCTTTCATGTAACATTTAGGTTTTCTGAATACAATACTGTGAATTACTGGTGCTATTCTTGTACATTGAAGGTGAAGGAAAGACTGGCTTTAAATGTGTTTGTTCAAGTGTTCCCAATCTGGGTCTTCTTCATCCTAAGGAACCGAGGCCTGCTAGTCCCAGTAAATATTGCTAGAACAGAGTCCAATCTATTCTGCACAGCCTACAGACAACATTTCATGTTCAAAGGACCATTGCTAGGTTCATGTCTTTCTATGGAGGGGCCAGAGCTTTTCATGTGGAGCCTGTCCTGTTGCACAGCTGGAGCCTTCCACTTCACAAAGAGAAGCCCTCATTTGCTTAACACTCATTCCCTTCTGTATCATTTGTTTAAATAGATTAGAAGAGCACTCCTCTCTGTACCAGCTCATCTCTCAATTTAGATAGAAGAATATCAGTTTCAAAGCCTTTGGCTTCTTTCAAAGCTGTACCTCTGTGGTTTGGAATGCTGTTTTGAAGATGTGACAGGGTCAGCTGGAAAAACCAAGGGCCCAAGCTAGATTCCATCCTCAAATTGCCAGTAAAGTACCTTAGGATTCCTTGGTGAGAACAAAGAGGTCCCTACATTTAAAGAAGTGTTTCTGGAAGAAATGAAAACATTTTTAATGAAATGACAACATTTTAGTCTTTACTTAAAGAAATTGAGTAAAAATTCCTTCTGTGGGAGGTCTCTTTCTCTGAGCAGGGGTAAAGCCTAGTGAATGGCTCCAAACACGTGGGGAAAAACTTATGAACACTTTGGAGAAGTCACCAAGGAATAATAAATACTGCCTTGCTCACAAAGATTTTCACTTCCCCTCCTAAACATCTCCAATGCCTTCTCTGATTTGTCACATAAACATCTGCTCTGGCAAACATCATAATTTCTCTTCACAGAACCAGACTTTCAAAAAAATAAAAAAGGATTGTAAAAGAAAAGCAGAGTGCCATGCATTTCTTTAAAATTCATTTCTTGTTCTCATTAGGATTTCTCTGACTTGGGGCCCTTAAACATAAAGTACTTATTTTGTATATCCAGTCAACATTCCTTTATAGAGTTTCTATGCTTTCAGAGCCTTTTCTAAATGAATTAAAAAGAAATAGAAAACATGGCCACTACTTTCCCCCTACTAACTATAGGTGGAAAATATACCTGAAATGGCTTGAAACTAAGCATATTAATACATATAATGGCTCCTCTATGTCATCTAGTTAGATGGAGCTCTTAGGTGGCCTACATGCTCCCAAATTTAAAGAACTTCATGGTATGCATTGACGTCCTTAACAAGCGCTCTGTTTCCCACCCCTTTTATCCACTCCATCAGTATTTCAGATGCCCCAAAGCCCCTGGACACTCAGGCTAGGTTTAGATGCCCTGGTGTACCCTTTACTTTGAGTTATAGGGATGATTTCGGTGAACAGCGAAGCTGCCCCACTTTGTGGTTTGGATTGGCAGTTCAAAGGTGACTTGAAACATGTTGAATAATTAGCTAGAACAACTGCTAATGAGATATATGATTCTATAAGTTTGGATGCTGCTGCACACTTTGGTGATTTTTTTGGTGTTATTAATATTGCTTTCAAGGGTTCATATTACTAGCGTTATTTTTAAAAATCCCCTTTGTTTCTCCAATTACAAATATAATATGGACTTGTGGTTAAGAAAGCAAAATATACAGTTACATGTGTGTACATGTGTGTGTGTATGAGAGTTGAACAATTCCCTCACTTCTCTGACAGCCTGAAATGACCCATTCCACGATTTTCCCCTTCTTCATACAAATATATCCAAGCATATAAGCACATTTATTGCTTGTTATTGAAATAAAATCATGCTGTATGCAATTTGCTTTTTTCACTTAATATCATGGACAGCCTTGCAAGTCACTAGTTATGGTTCTAATATTATCTTTCTCACTTCTTTATGCATTTATAAACACAGGTATTTTAATTTTCTATAAGATCATAACACTTCTTGTAGGATATCATCTTTCATTTTATTTTAGTTTCTATTATTAGTAGTAACATTTTTAATTTTCATTTTTATAATGCTTTACAGATCACAAAATCCTCTTACATACACCATCTCATTTGTTCCTAAATACTCTGTGAGGTAGTTACTACTAACTCTATTTTAGTTGATCAGGAAGCTTAGAGAAGTTGATGTCTTCCCTCCATAATAAAGCTAATAAAGGTAGAGTCAAGATTCAGACTTGGCTTGTCTTACTCACTCATGCCTTAGAGAACACTTAATCTTCTGATAATGTTTGAAAATGTTTGTGGGAAGGTAGGAAAATCCCTACTGAATGACATTTGAAATCCCCTTCACCATATCAAAAAGTTGTCAGTATCACTTTTTTATTTGACTTCTAAGCCTCTAGAACATAACCATCACCTTCTCTACCATATCAGTTTGTTCTGCTATGCCTGTTGTATACAGACTAGTAAATTTTATGAGAAATTTTCTGCCTTGGTTCTTAAAATAGTTTCTTAACTATTAAACTGAAGCATTGTTCCATTTAAAATGTATTTCCACATCCCATTATTTGCTCCTAAACTCATTTTATCTACATTTTCTCTGGATTGAGCTCAATTTGCTGTACATTAGTCCCAAAGCTTGAATGATTCATCTGAATCCAAGTACATTATTTCTCATTGTATCTTGCTTTTCACAATTTAACTTTGCCTGTACACTTGCTTTCCATGCATCCTCCAAATTAATAGCAGAAAAGAACTTTTCAAGATGAAAACAGAGCTTGCCCTTGGCCCCATGGGAACATAAATATTGGTCTAAGAAATGGCTTGGTTACTGTTCTGATATCTCTCAAGAGGCACTTCCCTTTTCCTATTTTATTTGTTAATGGTAACATAAAAAGGATTAATTATAATGCCAAGTTTTAAGCATCCAACCATGGAGATCCAGCCAGCAATGAAAGGGGGGACTTTTAGGCAAAGACGTTGTTAATTAATAAAAAAGCACATGTTTATATAGAGTGTAGGGTGAAATAGACACAGATTGGGCCGTGGAGATAGGAAGATTCAGGTTTTAATTCTTGCTGTAGTACTGCTTAACTCTTTGACCTTGGAGAGGTTAGTTTCTCTAAGCCTGTGTTTCTTTAATTGTAAGATAGGGATAATGCTCAGAGACTCCTTGGGAACTTTAAATGATAGGATGCGCCAATTGCCATTACAGTGTTTGGCATTTAGGAAATCTTCAGTATGTCTAAGTTTAACCACATATAACTGTTGATTTTCAACTGCTTTTTACCTACCAAACATCTATTTTATACCTGCTATACTGAACACCTAGTAGACTTACATACCTAATATAACTAAATAGCTAAAGGTAAATTTAACCTTTTTAGTTAGGTTGCTCTGTAAGTGTTTCTATTAGTTATTTTCTTCTTTGTCATTTTTCCTGATAATATAACAAGCTCATGCTTATTATCTTTTTAAAAAAGATTTTATTTATTTACTTACTTATTTACTTATTTATTTGAGAGACAGAGAGAAGTTGGGGAGAGGGGCAGAGGGAGAGGGAGAAAATCTCAAGCAGACTCCCCACTGAGCCTGGAACCTGATGCAGGGCTGGCTCTCATGGACCCCTGAGATCATGCTCTGAGCTGAAACCAAGAGTTGCTCTCTTAACTGACTGAGACACCCGGTGCCCCCTCATGTTTCTTATCTTGAAGATACATTTTTGGTACAAGAGTCTTTTTTTTTTTTTAATTTTATTTATTTGAGAGAAAGAGAGAATGCAAGCATGGGGGAAGGGTGGAGGGAGAGAGAGAATCTCAAGCAGACTCCACACTGAGCACAGAGCCTAACCTGGGGCTTGATCTCACAACCCTGAGATCATGACCTGAGCCGAAACCAAGGGTTGGACACTTAACCAACTGAGCCAACCAGGAGCCCCAGTATAAGAAACTTCTTAAAGATACTTTAATGTTTTCTAAAAAATTTTGAATTAGTTAATTTTAAAATTAGTAATAATAGTTACACTTTTTTTTAAAGATTTGTTTATTTATTTAAGCAATCTCTACATCCAATGTGGGGCTTGAACTCATGACCCCGAGATCATGAGACGCATGCTCTACCAACTGAACCAGTCATGTACCCCAATAATAGTTACATTATGAATGTACATATTAGTACTCCAAAGGAGTTAAAATATCTCCCTACCCATAACCTTACTCAAGTATGCAGTCAAATTTTGATAATATGACTTATGGCTTACCTGCACAATTTATTATGCACATAAATTCAGATTTTATGGTATTCAGTTAGCAAAATAAGGTCACATAGTTTGAAAAAATTATTTGAGTCTTTCACTTTCTTAAACACTTTGAATCTGGATCTAAGGGACTGGTGTTTAGTAAATATTTCTTTTGGTTTTAAACTGGATATAAGTGATTAGTTTTGTTTGATCATATTTGAGGAAAGTGATAGGATTCATTGAGAATGAATAAATTTTGGTTACCTACTATATCCATAGTATTTCTGAGAATAGAGGACTATATTTCTGTTAAGTACTTTACAATCATTTATTTGTTTGTAATGGACCAGGTAGATGGAGGTAAACAAGACAGATGTTCTATCCTTGATGAACTAAGATTCTAGCTGGAGAGACACAGAAATCAACATATAAATAAATACATAAATAAGAATTTCAGACACTGAAAGTGCCATCTAAAGATAATTTAGGGTAAGATGGTGTGGAGGGGCCTGTCTTTGAATTGAAATCTGAATGATACGGAAGCTAACGTGCTGATTTAAGAAAGAGTGTTCCAAGCAGATGGAAAAAACTGTGCAATGCTCTGAAGTGGGACAAGAAAGTGGGCTTGGGGTTCAGATGAGTGTACAAATGACTCTCACCAAAGGCAAAAATATGAGTGAGAACTATACATTTGGAAGCCGTTTGCATCCAGGTGCAAAGTTAGGAAATGAGAAAATAACATTTGGATAGTATCTTCTTTAAGGTACCACATACTCAAGGTTAATGAATTCTTGTTCAACATTCCAGCTGAAACATCAATTGAGATTCTGTTTTTCTAACCTAAGGGAGATTTTACAAGTGCACTGGAAGAAAAAGGTTGTCTTTTCCTATAGGGGAAGACTGGTGTGCTTACAGATGTGAAAACAATTTCTATGCCAAATATCTCTTTCATTTTAATTAAGTTCAACTGGAAATGAAAGGCTTAAATTTCTGATTGATTCTTTAGAGCTTAGGCCTGTCATTTCAGTCAGGCTGCATTTTGTCCCACTACCAAGCAGGACACTATGCCTAGAATTAAAGGTCCTGTAGAAAAATTCCTGAGATTGTTCAGTCTCTGTTTCCTTCTCTGCCTTGGCATAAGATCATCAAAATTTGGTACCAGCATTTCTGAAAATGAAGCCAGAAATATTGAAAACATAACTTGAAACTATTTTGTTAAAATTCCTGCTCCTCCCCTAATAAAGGACATGTGTTTTAAACTAGGTTAATGCTTTTTCTGGATCTCCAATTATAGTACATCTTCATTTTAGGCATGAATAGCTTACATTTTCATTTCCTGAATTATCTGAGCTGAAAAATAAGCAGAGTTATGCAGTTCAACCAGATTCTCAAATCTTTTTAAAGAAACTTTTCCCCCAAGAGAGAAAAGAAATCAGAAGGATTTGAGGTTTGCATGAACATTGTCATTAGCAAACCTTGTAATATGTCAAATTTTGAATATAATTTATTACAAGCAGTAATTATCTCTCTAGATTTCTTGAGCAGAGAGAAAGTTTTAACACCAAGACTGAATATAAACTAAAAGCACCCTCACCTGTATTCTGTCCTCTGCCCACCCAGGAGAAACAAATCATCTGTGAGAAAAAATTAATAGCCTTCCTACTGTAAAGCATCAAAGCATTATAATCTCATTCTCTACTCCAAACTTTTTATTCTCAACATTAGATTTTCTTAGCAAGGCAGTAGAATAATTGGCATTAGCAGAGATTAAAATTAATATTAGATGCTATAGTCAATTATTATTTATTTTGGCTGATCTGTGGGTTAGGATATTTGGTATTCCCAAAGAAATCCAGTTGGCCAAATATATTTTCCTTAGAATTAAAAAAAAAAAAAAAGGAAGCATCTGAAACAGTAACAAATTATATGGTTACCTAAAATCAGCCTATCTATAATTTTCTGATGGGTGTGGTTGTTGCCCAAGAACACAGAGCAGGCTTTTACTGGGAAGTTGGAAATCTGATGCAAACAGGCTGAAGTATACTTTGTTTTGCAGTGCTAATTGGCAATCATAAAGGATCACTGATTCCTGTTCCCAAAGGCAGGGATGTGGAATGAACCTTTGAGTAATTTATTGTCAGAAACATGAGAGATGACTAAGTATCATGCAAAATATTTAGCCCTGGTATATTGAATTTGGAGGAGAGATTTTTAAACTTATTGTGAAGCTGATTTAATTTTTATTTTAAAACCAATCAAAACAATGTAAAGAGGTATAATGGAAAGTCTCACTTCTATCATCTCCTACCTATCCTATTTCCCCTCTTCTCCCCAGGCCAAGAAACTATACTTATTTCTTGCATATTTATCCTTCTAGAGTCTCTTTATGCAAATTCAAGCAAATGAAGCTATATATTCATATTCCTCCCTTCTTACTACTGTGAAATATTTTATGAATGGGACAATTATAATATTTATGCTTATGAGACATGTATATGTGACATGTCATCAATGTATCTTCAATTCTCAAAACAGTCATAGAGTAGGTAGTATTTTCTCCATTTTACATATGAAGAAACTGAAGTTCAAGAGAGCTAAAACATTGGGGCGCCTGGGTGG
Organism: Mirounga angustirostris; assembly: GCF_029215605.1. Lineage (NCBI taxonomy): Eukaryota > Metazoa > Chordata > Mammalia > Carnivora > Phocidae > Mirounga > Mirounga angustirostris. Next base: position 189,445,178 of record NW_026991709.1, on the reverse strand, counting down.
CTCAGTTGGTTAAGCGACTGCCTTCGGCTCAGGTCATGATCCTGGAGTCCCGGGATCGAGTCCCGCATCGGGCTCCCTGCTCGGCAGAGAGCCTGCTTCTCCCTCTGACCCTCACCCCTCTCATGTGCTCTCTCTCTTTCATTCTCTCTGTCTCAAATAAATAAATAAATAAAATCTTAAAAAAAAAAAAAAGAGAGCTAAAACATGTCCCAAGTTCACACATTGTTGGAGCTAGGATACAGAGTCCTCCCTTTTGCACTAATGGTACTTGTTTATATAACTTCAGTAGTTTAGCACTTCTGTTTAGAAATGTCAGGACAGAATTCTGCAGCTCTTAAACAACAAATGCTATTATCGTTGCATTCAAAGAAACTCGTGGTAAGTTTAATCTTTTACATTTTCAAAATAAAACCTCTTTTTTTCTAATATCATTTTTATAAATAAGAGAGTTAAACTCATGTTAAATCCAGCTGTCTAGATAAAAATCACTGTTAACATTTTGGTGTCTATCCTCCTAAACTGTTTTGTGTGTAAAGTGATATCCTATCATGCAGCATTTCAGGGGAATTAAGGATTGGAAGGAAATGATTATTCTCACACACACTCATGTACATTATTAGTTCCCCATGTAGTTACTCAAGAATCCAGAATGTTATTGGTAGCTGAGGCCACAATGGGCAGGATCAGTATAGTGTATATTGGCATGATTTTTTCCTGGCCCCAAGAACCTTAGTGGGTTGCACAGGTACCAGTAATGATGTCCATACATAGTAGAGTCCTGCCTCATCTGAGGAAAGAAATGGAAATTCTTTTCTCTGTCCCAGCTGTCCTTTTACAGCCTACAACACCATTCCAAAATAACTTACCCACTCAGGCAAATGTCTAGACATATCAGTTCTTGATGCACAATGTGGGTTTACAAGTTTATAAGTGGTGGCTGGTAAATTTATCTACCATAGTTTCTAATATTTATTCTTTTTGAACATCATCATATATTATGGCCTTTCACAGACTCAAATAATTTCATTCAATAGTTATAAACAGTTTCTTTTTGATTCATGTTCACACTCCTCACATTTTGGCCAGTGAGAGCCCTTTCAAGCTAGCTTCTTGTCAACATCATCAGAAAGTTTTGAAAGTATTCTTGCTATCTTTCATCTAGATGTGCCATCCCCACCTTTAATTTCAGCTTCTAGAAATTAAACTTGGGCACTAGGACTACATATTATACTGTTTCATACGATTAAGGGACTAAAGAATGATGACAAAGGCCTATAGGGCTTTAGTGATAGAACATTTACTTTTTTTTCAATATTAATTAATTTATGTTGCTATGTCCAATTTACTATTTATTAAATATCACTTAAAATTATAGTTCATTAATAGTTAGATAGTTAATGTAAACTTTTTCTATCATTTCGAGCTATAGTTTTTTCTTTATTCGTTAGCTTTGATTTTCCATGATATATATTGTCTTACCAAACTGTGTTTTTAAATTTCTGTGTTACTCCTAAATTTATAGTTTCATTTTCTTTCTTTCTGTCTCTTGGCTCTAACATTCAGGAATTTAGCGTGCAGGTCTCAGTTGTCCCCTACATCATGCATTACCGGAGCACAAACTGCCTAAAAAGGAAAATAAGGCCAACTTCTTTCCAAGGGAAATACTAAAGAAATAAAGTTATGGGCCAAAAGGCAAAACTATAGAGACAGCAAAAAGATCAGTGGTTCAGGAGGAGGGAGTAAGAAAGGGATGAATACATGGAATAGAGTGTTTTAGGGCCATGAAACTATTCTGTATGATACTGTAATGGTGGATACATGTCATTATACATTTATCAAAACCCATAGAATGTACAACAAAGAATGAACCCTGAGGTAAACTATGAATTTTAGTTAATAATATATCAATACTGGCTCATCAATTATAGAAATGTACTGCACTAATGCAAGATTGTTAGCAAGAGGGGAAACTGTGTGGAGAGGGAGACTTGTGGAGAAAGGCTATAGTGAGAACTCTGTACTTTCTGCTCAAATTTTGTATAAACCTAAAGCTAAAAACCAATGTTTATTAACTAAGAAAAAACTTCTGGGCCCTCAGTATTTCAAAGACAGGAGACACTTAGATAAACTCCCAAACTATTAGTAGCTAATAGCAATAATGAGGGGATTTAAGACCAATACAATCCTTTGGGGTTTTTATCTATATTTATCTTTTAAAAATTTTATTTTTATTTTTATTTGTTATTGAAGTATAATGATACACTACAATGTTATTATACAATGTATTATACAATACAAATACAATGTTATATTAGTTTCATGTGTATCATGTAGTGATTCAACAATTCTATTCATTACTCAGTGCTCACCTTATATGTGGAATCTAAAAAACAAAACAAACAAAAAACAAATTCTTAAATACAGAGTACAAAGTGGTGGTTGCCTGGGGAGGTGGGCGGGGGATGGGCAAAATAGATGAAGGGGATTAAGAGTTACAGACTTCCAGTTATAAAATAAATAAGTCATGGAGATGAAAAGTACAGCATAGGGAATAATATTGCATATTTACTTTTATTTACCCCATTATTTTTCTGAGCCCTGTTCTCATTACCTTGTCTCTTTGGGCCATAAATGTTGAACTCCAATTTCCTTATGCCCTTTGAATGACTATCCACTCTTCTTTACTTTAGAAATATACTAGTTTACATATTAATATATATTTAAATATACAAATAAAATATATAAAATAAATAGGTAAAGTAGTGTAGACACTCATTATGTGCACCTAGGGGGCAGTCATACACATAGCTTACATGAATTATCTTAAAAATACAGTCCTGAGTAAAAAGATTAGAAACAGAATGAGATTTATGTGAACTTAAAATACATACTTAAAAAGTAACAATATACATTTTTATAAGAATACATGTGCATTTTAAATATATCAGAAATGTTTGCTTATGAGAATGGGGGGTGGGCATAAAAAGGAATAAATTAATAAACAAGAGAAGGGCCTTGCTTGGACCAATAAAAAATTTATTATCCAACAAGCCTGAGTAGTTCTTGATAGAAGTCATTGTTCAAAAATCCACTGATGTCACACTTTTCCTCAGTGACCCAGTGGTCTCCTGCTTTAGACTAGTCAGTTTACATCCAGAACATACTCAGCTTATATTCCCTCCTTCAGATTCCAGGTACCCCTTGGGAAATCTGATTGTGGTGACATGGATCCTAGTCCCACTCTTGACCCAATATGCAATATTCCAGTTATAGATTGGCAGGAACACACACACACACACCCTCATGGGTTCCTGATATAAATAGAGAATGTAGGAAGTGGGATGGCCACAGACATCTTGGCAATGCTTGTTCATGACCCCTAACTCACAATCTGTGCATAGTTGGGACCTTGCAGACTGGGGCACATTTTTGCTCTATGATATGTATCTTTTGCTCAAAGCTTACATCACTTTTTCAGAAGAGTTGCACTTGCATTTAAGGGAATGTTGATAAGCATTATGCTGTCCTTCATCTTGAATCAAATAGCGTTAACAGGCCACATTCTCATCTGTAGCAAGGACATAGTCATGGATCAGGTGTCTCTAAATAGGATTTTTCCTTCCAGTTGCCTGTGCTCTGGAAAGCCTACTTCCATGCACATTGTTACTTTAATTTTCCTTTTCCTGACAGCTGATTTCTGCAAGCTGCACTGCAGGATGATCAAGATGGACCATTCAGTTGTGGGAAATTATAATGGCAGTATCCTTAGGTTTTTCCTCTTGACCTGCTCAAATTCTTCAGAGGAGGCCCTTTAAATCTCCTGCCTGGAAAGTGAAGTCCTAGTGGCCAGTTTTCTGGGAATTAAATGGGGGAAAGGTTTGAGGTCTTAATGTATAGGAGGTATACATTCAGTGAATTGTTTCCTTTTCACTATGGTACACCATCCCATTTTCAACTATGCCTGGTGTTCCCTTATTTACCAGTTTTACTCTCTCCAAAAGATAACAATCAACTATGTATGTTTTGCCAGGGTAGAAGAGGGATTCTTGGCATCTGACTGTTCTTTCATTTCTTTTGTACATTTTCTATTTGGTTGTTTTTCTCTTGTCAGCTTATAAGATCATTTGTCTATTGGGGTGCCCGGGTGGCTCAGTCAGTTAAGTGTCCAACTTTTGGTTTTGGCTCAGGTCATGATCTCAGGGTTATGAGATGGAGCCCCACATCAGGCTCTGCACCCAGTGCAGAGTCTGCTTGAGATTCTCTTTCTCCCTTTCCCTCTGCCCCTCGCCCTGCTCATGCTCTCTCTCTTTCTCTCTCTCTAAAATAAATAAATAAAATCTTACAAAAGATCATTTGTCTATTTACTTTAAAGAATCTTTTGTGTGTTTACTTTAGGCCTATTATTTGTCTGTTTTCTTTTTAATATCTTTTGCCATCCAAATATTAAAAATTTTTATACAGTTAAATATGTCTAACTTTCCTATTAGTTAATGTTAGGTTTCCTCTCTTGGTTAAGAAGGTCTCCTCAGAGTACTCCTATATTTCTTTCTTTTTTTTTTTTTTAAGATTTTATTTATTTATTTTGAGAGAGAGAGAGAGAGAATGAGAGAGTGAGCAGGGGGAGGGGCAGAGAGAGAGGGAGACAGAATCCCAAGCAGACTCCACATGGAGTGCATAGTCTGTCACGGGGCTTGACTTCATGAATGTGAGATGAAATCAAAAGTCAGATGCTGAACTGAATGAACCAGGTGCCCCTACTCCTGTATATCATGTGTAGTCTCCTGAATTTTCTTCCAAGATTTTCATTTCTTTATATTTCACATTTAAATCTTTATCTGGAATTTATTTTTTAGTAATGTGATATAGAGGCATTATTTCCTTCCATATGAATAGCTATTTGTGCCAAATATTTTTCCCTAAATAAACCATTGCTACTTATTAAATTAAAAATAGTACTTTGCCATATATTTTATTCTTATTTATAGTGGGATGCTATTTCTTAATTATCAGCTCCCTTCTACTGATCTATTTGTCCCTGTGAAAATACCATATTCATTTGGCCACTGTGCAAAGGAAAGATCCTATGGATGTCCAGAAAAAACAAGTCAAATACAAAGGATCCCAAATTAGGACAATAACTAGCCCTGGTAATTAGGAGGCACTGAGGCAACACCTCTGAAAATATGTAAGAAAATGTTTCCAATTTAGAAATTTTATAGTAGAGAAAATATCAGTCAGGTATGGTGGCAGAATAAAGGTGGTTTTAAGCATACAAAATTCCAAAGTGTTTACCTCATGCACTGTTTCTTTGGAAGCTACTGTATTCTATCCTTTCTTAGGAAGCTATTGTACTTCAAAGAATCAAGGGGAGAAACCAAGAAAGAGGAAGAAAAAAGATACCAGAAACAGAAGATGCACTAGAGCTGGGGGGGGGGGGAAGTCCCCAGGATAATGGTGAGGGGACATCCCAGAATGAGTGTGGTGTATCAGACAGAGCTGAACCACCAGTATGATTGGAGCAGGTCACAAGGTTCCAAGAGATCGGGGGAGGAAACTGATAGAAACCTGATGTGCTGTCTTGAGGGGAGATTTATAAAACTGACACCGAGTTAGGGCTTGAATTAGTGATACATATATAGAACATTAAGTAAATGATTAAATAGTAACATAATTATTAGCTCCAGAGAAAACAAGAAGATGTGCAGAAAAGCAATACAGTTCATTTCATAGCACATCTTTGGATGATATTTACATAATCATAGTATCAAAAACCATGATCTTTGATCTTCCACGTATACCTGTATTAATGGTGAGGAAGTGGACAAGGGTGTTGTGTGGTAAGAGCAGGAGAAGGAAAGGTGCTAAATCCACACCTTCTGTAATGGTAAGTCAAAAATAGAAGAATAAAAATAATGTGAACATATTATTTAGAGATATGGAGGCAAATTCTAAAACAATTAATTACCTGAAAGAGGAACAAGGGTTGCCTTTGGAAGGGGAAGAATCAGGGGAGAGCAGGTCAGGGAACTGTTATTTTTCATAAATAAAACCCTTGTATTGTTGACTCCTTAAACTATATCTCAGGCATAACTTCCATAAAGAATAGCAACTAAAAATAAAAATAATGTTTAAATGAAAAAGTAAACAAAATGATTTTTAAGTTAAAACCTCCTGGGTACATTTTGTCTGATTTTAAGTGCAGGATTATTCTGATAACATTTCAAAAATGTATTAAAGACTAGCATGAACTTAAGTGGCTCCAACTTTCCTTAATGTCAATGCAGTTTCAAAATTTAGAACAGGTTCTTTTTTTTTTTTAGATTTTATTTTATTTTATTTATTTGACAGAGACACAGCGAGAGTGGGAACACAAGCTGGGGGAGCAGGAGAAGGAGAGGGAGAAGCAGGCTTCCCGCTGAGCAGGGAGCCAGATGTGGGACTCGATCCCAGGACCCTGGGATCATGACCTGAGCCGAAGGCAGATGCTTAACCATCTGAGCCACCCAGGCGCCCTAGAACAGGTTCTTTTTGGATTGTGTGTACACTTCTTCCCAGCTCACTATGGTGAGTATGTAAATGTCTTAAGAAATATAAATGGAAGACAATGGTCCCAACATGGGAAGTGATTCTGGGTTCAGAAAAGTCGTTCTTCACTTGGGTTCATTTTTAATTGGTGGAAAAATATATAAGAAGCATACCTGCTCTGTTTCTGTTCTTGTTCCATTCTGGCCTTAAGCACAAGTGCTAAAAATCAATGAGCTCTTCTGAAATTTCCAGTGCCAGTGTTCAGATTCAAGCCATTAATACGTTCAAGTCAGTGTGGGGAAAAGCAGCTCAACTTTGATTCAGACTTCTGTCTTGGGAAGGTTGGTTTCTTGCTTTTTATCTTCTCACATCTTTTCTAAAGATGTTTTGTTTTTTCTCATACCTGTGATTAGTTTATATCAAAGCCCTTTTCTCTTCTTTCAAAACGATCTGTTCCGTGAAGCATTTCAGGGGTGAGGGACCACCTACTATTTTACACTGTCCATTAAATGTGTCATCTCTATGCATCTCTGTGGACTTTTAAATCCAAAGTCCTTCAACAATGGCGTTTTTGTTCCCTATTCTCTGGATGACTCTTAACCATTTGAAAGCAGTGCTATAGAGATATGAAGAGACGGTACTAATTTATGTAATTCAGAGTTGAGAGGTATAATCCTGACATATAAAGGGATAAAATATGACTTAGGTAAGTACTCTAACATCTGAGGGATTATGATGTAATTTGTTTTCACGTTTTGTTGATATTTTACACATTTTATATCTATCAGTTATGAAATCAGTTATGTCACAAGACTTTAAATATTTTTGGACATGGTTGTTTATGCTCTTTTGATTTAGTTCTTTTCCCCGCTGCCATGTCTATGGCCAAATATTTATAGTATATAATATGTCACATACCCAGGGAGAAGTAATTAGGGCCCATGCAATTCAGACCCTTCTCTTTAATGATAACTGTTTTTGTTGAATGTATTTGAATCCCCACTCTTATAAAGATATACAATTGAGTATACAAGTGGGTTCTGATATTGTTGATGATTTCTTCTTTACTAAGGTAACTGGTGATTATCCTAACAACTATGGCTAAACGAATACTGTGTTACAGTATAGATATTCTGTTTATCTTCTTTTTCCCAGTTGGCCTGGTCTATGTTACAATGCCCATTTCTTGCCTCCAGACCCTTATAGCTGAATACTGTTGTGTGTTTGTGCACTTATTCAAAGTATGGCCATTATGTCCTGAGATTTTATCAATTAATGTCTATGTAAAGCATTGCTTCTCTCAGGTGTGCTCTGCAGACTGCCCTATGGATCACTAAAGCTCTCTGTCTTTCCCTGAGCACCAAGTTTGTATTGTTATTTTTTTGGTACTGCACTCTCTCTGCAGGATCAGCATGCTTGGATGGTTGTGTCCCCTTTACTGTGTGGCCGTTGGAGAGCTTGAACACTGCTTTCGTGGGAAGAGTCTTTTCCGACTTGGGGTCTTGTCTTAAAAGTCATCTGTTATTCACTCAAGCCTGAGCTCTTCCTGTGAGTCAACATTAGCTTGGGTTGAAACTGTTTAATCACTTAATATTTTTTGGAGGGGGTTATACATACACACATGTGTTTGTATGAATGTATGAATGTGTGTAAATATGTATATATACATATATTACATTTATATGTAAAATCATGAAAATTCAAAATGTTTTACTGAGTGTCAGTGAGAATGGGTCTTTCAGTTCTGTATTCTGTTTTCATGGCAAGGGCTTTAGGGGAATTTCTGGGGAGAGAATATGGTCTTTATTCTCTCAGTTTTATGTCTCAGAATGGGCAGAACTCAGGATGTTTTTAGCTTTTTCTGAGTTACCTCGTATGAAGCTATTATCTATGGATTTTAAATGAAATATTTTTGAGGTTTTTTTTTTTTACATATTTGTATGTTTTTATTTGAATTCAAAACTTTTATAATGGGGAATATATGATAAACTTAACTTTGAACTTACCTGGGTTTTTATATTTAAAGTATGTTTCTTCCAAACAGCAAAAGCCAGTCTGACCATCTTCTCACACAGAGTGCTTAGTCCACTTTAAGTTAGTGTAATTACTAATATGGTTGGATTTTAGTCTATCATCTTGGTATTTGATTTTATTTTTCCTATCAGTTCCTTATTTCTCTGTGCCTCCTTTCTTGCTCCTTGTGGGTGCATCACTATATTTAGTATTTATTTCCTCTATTGACTTTTTATCTATACCTCTGTATATTTTTAGGGGTTGCTCTATAGATAATATCATTTAAAGACAAACCCTTTATATTTAAAGGGCATGAGCAATGTAAGATCCTTACATCAGTACAATTTAATTCTCGCCCCACCAGCTCTTCCACTTGGTTCTTGACTATAGTTTCTGTCTCTGCCAAAATTCTTTATCTGTTCACACATGTTGCCCAACTTTTATACTGATTTCTTTAATGTATTGATCATAATTATTTTAATATCTATCTGATAAATACAAATATATAAGCTTTCTCCAGATTTGCTTCTATTACTTTTTTCTCTTTCTTGATCATGGGTCACATATTTCCTGCTTCTTCGCATATCTTATGATTTTTTTATTTTATGCTAGGCATTGTATGTAAAAGGACATTATTAATAATGTTTACCACCATAAAAGTGATGTTGCTTCTTCTGTCAGGCTTGTTAGTATGAGGGACTAAATTAATCTGATCTATAGTGGAGCTGGATCAGGGCTTTGTCCCATATTTATTTATATCAGTTGTCACTGGCTTCAAATGTTTTGATGGTGGGTTCAAGACATGTTCTTCAGCAGGGTTTTATGAAACTCTAGAGATCCCAGCTGCCAGCTTTGTCACTGGGAGCCCTCTTTGCTCTCTAGTCCTGCCCCCCCCAGCTTTTTGTACCCTGCTGCCCAGTCCCCTTCTGGAGGACTGCTGAAGTACTCACTGTTAAGGCCCCAGAGTAGCTTGGAGGGTTTTCTTTGGGATTTAAAAAAAAATGCTTTTAGGCATTTATTTATTTTTTAAAAAAATCTATTGAGATGAAATTCACAATCTGTAAATTAACTTTTTATTTTTTAAAAGATTTTTATTTATTTATTTGACAGAGAGAGACACAGCGAGAGAGGGAACACAAGCAGGGAGAGTGGGAGAGGGAGAAGCAGGCCTCTTGCTGAGCAGGGAGCCTGATGAGGGGCTCGATCCCAGCACCCTGGGATCATGACCCAAGTTGAAGGCAGACGCTTAATGACTGAGTCACCCAGGCGCCCCTAAATTAACTATTTTAAAGTGAACAATTCAGTGACATTTAGTACATTTATAACGTTATGCAAACACCACTTCTACCTAGTTCTAAAATATTTCCATTGCCCCAAAATAAAACCTCTTATCCATTAAGCAGTTTCTATTAGTACCTCTGCCTGGCCTCTGGCAACCACCAATATATATTCTGTCTCTTTGGATTTACTAATTCTGGATAATTCATATCATTGGAATCCTATGCAATTGATGCTTGAACAACATGGGGGTTAGGGGTGCTGACTCCCTGCACAGACAAAAATCCATGTAGTACTTTTGTCTTCCCCAAAACTTAACTACTAATAGCCTACTGTTGACCAGAAGCCTTACTGATAACATAAAAAGTTAACACATATTTTGTATGTTATATGTATTATATACTGTATTCTTAAAATAAAGCAAACTAGAGAAAAGAAAATGTTATTTTTTTTCTCTTAAGGATTTATTAATTTTTTTTATTAACATATAATGTATTATTTGTTTCAGGGGTACAGGTCTGTGATTCATCAGTCTTACACAATTCACAGCACTCACCATAGTACATACCCTCCCCAATGTCCATCACCCAGCCACCCCATCCATCCCACCCTCCTGCCCCTCCAGCAACCCTCTGCTTGTTTCCTGAGATTAAGAGTCTCTTATGGTTTGTCTCCCTCTCTGGTTTCATCTTGTTTCATTTTTCCCTCCCTTCCCCTATGATCCTCTGTCTTGTTTCTCAAATTCCTCATATCAGTGAGATCATATGATACTTGTCTTTCTCTGATTGACTTATTTCGCTTAGCATAATACTCTGTAGTTCCATCCATGTCGTTGCAAATGGCAAGATTTCGTTTTTTTGATGGCTGCATAATATTCCATTGTGTGTGTGTGTGTGTGTGTGTGTGTGTGTGTGTATACCACATCTTCTTTATCCATTCATCTTTTGATGGACATCCAGGTTCTTTTCATAGTTTGGCATTGTGGACATTGCTGCTATAAACATTGGGGTGCATGTATCCCTTCAGATCACTACTTTTGTATCTTTGGGGTAAATACCCAATAGTGCAATTGCTGGGTCATAGGGTAGCTCTATTTTCAACTTTTTGAGGACCCTCCATACTGTTTTCCAGAGTGGCTGCACCAGCTTGCATTCCCACCAACAGTGTAGGAGGGTTCCCCTTTCTCCGCATCCTCGCCAACATCTGTCGTTTCCTGACTTGTTAATTTTAGCCATTCTGACTGGTGTGAGGTGTATCTCATTGAGGTTTTGATTTGTAGAGAAAAGAAAATGTTATTAAGAAACTCATAAGGAAGAGAAAATACACTTATAGTTCTCTACTATATTTATTGAAAAAATACACATATAAGTGGATCTGTGCATTTCAAACCCATGTTATTGAAGGATCAATTATAATATGTGATCTTCTGTGTCTGGTTTCATTCACTTAGCATGTTTTGGAGGTTTCCTTTGGTATTTTGCCCTGCCCTCAGCTGTCAGCATCCACTACCTTCACTTGGTAAAGATTGTGAATGACTTGTCTTCCTTCTCCTATTTTACCTTCAGGCTTCAGTGGGTCACTGCTGTAGTTGTATTTGGTGAAGATTCTGTTGTCTATTATGACCTATGCCCAGCCTTTGACACTCAATTAAATCCTATGGGAAAGAATTGACAAGTTGGGGAAAACTTGCTTAGGGCTCCTTAAGATCAGATTCATCACATTAACCTTCAAGGAGGTGTTAAGTTTTTTCAAAGTTTAGCTAGTTTCTTCTTCATTCTATTTTTGGCAGATTTATCTTCTTGATATTTTGCCAGGGAGTAAAGAAACTATGGCTCTCTTTTCTCCTGGATGGATTTATCACTTCTGGAATTTAGGTTCCTTATGTTTCTTTGCATCTTCAGCAATCCTCAGTGGGAATCTTTGCCTTGATCCTGATCTTAGAGGAAAAGCTTTCATTTTTTTTTTTACACCGAGTATGATGTTTGCTGCAGGTTTTTCACATATGGCTTTATTAGATTGAGGTAGTCCCTTTCTGGGTGTTTTTAATCATGAAACTGTGTTGAATTTTGTCAAATTCCTTTTCTGTATCAATTGAGATGATCATATTTTTTTTCCCTTCATTCTGCTAATATGGTATATTACATTGATCAATTTTCACATGTTGAACACTTCCAGGAATAGATCCCACTTGGTCATGGTGTATAATCCTTTTAATATGCTGCTGACTTAGATTTGCTAGTATTCTGTTGAGGAGTTTTGCATCAATATTCATAAGGAATATTCGTCTGTGGTTTTCTAGTAGTGTCTTTGTCTGGCTTTGGTATCAGGACAATGCTAATTTCATAGAATGTAGTAAGGAAGTATTCTTTCCTCTTCAATTTTTTAGAAAAGTTTGAGAAGAATTAGTGTTAGTTCTTTAAACGTTTATAGAACTCAACAGTGAATCCATCAACTCCAGGACTTTTTTTTGCTGGGAGACTTTTTTTTTTTTATATTACTGATTCATTCCCGTTACTAATTATAGATGTATTTGGGTTCCTATTTCTTTGTGATTCAGTTTTTGTACGTTTTGTGTTTCTAAGAATTTGTCCATTTCATCTACGTTATCCAATTTCGTGGTGTACAATTTTTCATAGTACTCTCTTAAAATCTTTTTTTTTTAAGATTTTATTTATTTTTTTGACAGAGAGAGACACAGCAAGAGAGGGAACACAAGCAGGGGGAGTGGGAGAGGAAGAAGCAGGCTTCCCGCTAAGCAGGGAACCCCGTGCAGGGCTCGATCCCAGGACTCTGGGATCATGACCTGAGTTGAAGGCAGATGCTTAACGACTGAGTCACCCAGGCGCCCCTAAAATCCTTTTTATTTCTGTAGAACAAGTAGTAATGTTCCCACTTCCATTTCTGATTTTAGCAATTTGAGTCTTTTCTCTTTGTTCTTAGTCAGTTTAGCTAAGGGCTTGTCAAATTTGTTGATCTTTTCAAAGAACAAACTTGTTTTCACTGATTTTCTCCATGGTTTTTCTGTTCTCTATTTTATCTCTGATTCAGTCTTTATTATTTACTTCCTTCTGCTGGCTTGGATTTATCTTGTTCCTTTTTTTCCTAGTTTTTTACATTGTAAAATTAGGCTGTTGATTTGAGACCTTTATTATTATTATTTTAAAGAATGTATTTATTTATTTATTTGAGGGAGAGAGAATGAGAGAGAGAGAGTACATGAAAGGGGGGAGGGTCAGAGGGAGAAATAGACGCCCTGCTGGCAGAGAGTCCGATGCGGGACTGGATCCTGGGACTCCAGGATCATGACCTGAGCCAAAGGCATTCGTTTAACCAACTGAGCCACCCAGGTGCCCAAGACCTTTCTTATTTTTTTAATGTAAGATTTATAGCTATAAATTTCCCTCTTAGCATTGCTTTTGCTGCATCCTCTATGTTTTGGTATATTGTGGTTTGATTTTCATCATTTCTAAGGATTTTCTAATTTCCCTTTCGAGCTCTTTTTTAAAAAATTTTTTTATTCTTATGTTAATCCCCATACATTACATCATTAGTTTCAGATGTAGTGTTCCATGATTCATTGTTTGTGCATAACACCCAGTGCTCCATGCAGAACGTGCCCTCCTCAATACCCACCACCAGGCTAACCCATCCTCCCACTCCCCTCCCCTCTAGAACCCTCAGTTTGTTTTTCAGAGTCCATTGTCTCTCATGGTTCATCTACCCCTCTGATTTCCCCCGCTTCATTCTTCCCCTCCCGCTACCTTCTTCTTCTTCTTCTTTTTTTTCCCTTAACATATATTGCATTATTTGTTTCAGAGGTACCGATCTGAGATTCAACAGTCTTGCACAATTCACAGTGCTTACCAGAGCACATACCCCCCCAGTGTCTATCACCCAGTCACCCCATCCCGCCCACCCCACCCCCCACTCCAGCAACCCTCAGTTTGTTTCCTGAGATTAAGAATTCCTCATATCAGTGAGGTCATATGATACATGTCTTTCTCTGTTTGACTTATTTCACTCAGCATAATACCCTCCAGTTCCATCCACGTCATTGCAAATGGCAAGATCTCATTCCTTTCGATGGCTGCATAATATTCCATTGTATATATATATACCACATCTTCTTTATCTATTCATCTGTCGATGGACATCTTGGGTCTTTCCACAGTTTGGCTGTTGTGGACATTGCTGCTATAAACATCGGGGTGCACGTACCCTTTTGGATCTCTACTTCTGTATCTTTGGGGTAAATACCCAATAGTGCAATTGCTGGGTCATAGGGTAGCTCTATTTTCAATTTTTTGAGGAACCTCCATACTGTTTTCCAGAGTGGCTGCACCAGCTTGCATTCCCACCAACAGTGTAGGAGGGTTCCCCTTTCTCCGCATCCCTGCCAACATCTGTCATTTCCTGACTTGTTAATTTTAGCCATTCTGACTAGTGTGAGGTGGTATCTCATTGAGGTTTTGATTTGGATTTCCCTGATGCCGAGCGATGTTGAGCACTTTTTCATGTGTCTGTTGGCCATTTGGATGTCTTCTTTGGAAAAATGTCTGTTCATGTCTTCTGCCCATTTCTTGATTGGATTCTTTGTTCTTTGGGTGTTGAGTTTGATGAGTTCTTTATAGATTTTGGATACTAGCCCTTTATCTGATATGTCATTTGCAAATATCTTCTCCCATTCTGTCGGTTGTCTTTTGGTTTTGTTGACTGTTTCTTTTGCTTTGCAAAAGCTTTTTATCTTGATGAAGTCCCAATAGTTCATTTTTGCCCTTGCTTCCCTTGCCTTTGGCGATGTTTCTAGGAAGAAGTTGCTTCAGCTGAGGTCGAAGAGGTTGCTGCCTGTGTTCTCCTTTAGGATTTTGATGGACTCCTGTCTCACATTGAGGTCTTTCAACCATTTGGAGTCTATTTTTGTGTGTGGTGTAAGGAAATGGTCCGGTTTCATTCTTCTGCATGTGGCTATCCAGTTTTCCCAGCACCATTTGTTGAAGAGACTGTCTTTTTTCCATTGGACATTCTTTCCTGCTTTGTCAAAGATTAGTTGACCATAGAGTTGAGGGTCCATTTCTGTGCTCTCTATGCTGTTCCATTGAGCTATGTGTCTGTTTTTGTTACAGTACCATACTGTCTTGATGATGACAGCTTTGTAATAGAGCTGGAAGTCCGGAACTGTGATGCCACCAGCTTTGCTTTTCTTTTCAACAATCCTCTGGCTATGCGGGGTCTTTTCTGGTTCCATACAAATTTTAGGATTATTTGTTCCATTTCTTTGAAAAAAGTGGATGGTATTTTGATGGGGATTGCATTGAATGTGTAGATTGCTCTAGGTAGCATTGACATCTTCACAATATTTGTTCTTCCAATCCATGAGCATGGAACGTTTCTCCATTTCTTTGTGTCTTCCTCAATTTCTTTCATGCATATTTTATAGTTTTCTGAATACAGATCCTTTGCCTCTTTGGTTAGATTTATGCCTAGGTATCTTATGGTTTGGGTGCAATTGTAAATGGGATCAACTCCTAATTTCTCTTTCTTCTGTCTTGTTGTTGGTGTATAGGAATGCCACTGACTTCTGTGCATTGATTTTATATCCTGCCACTTTACTGAATTCCTGTATGAGTTCTAGCAGTTTTGGGGTGGAGTCTTTTGGGTTTTCCACATAAAGTATCCTATCATCTGCAAAGAGTGAGAGTTTGACTTCTTCTTTGCAGATTTGGAAGCCTTTTATTTCTTTTTGTTGTCTGATTGCTGTGGCTAGGATTCTAGTACTATGTTGAGTAGCAGTGGTGATGATGGACATCCCTGCCGTGTTCCTGACCTTAGGGGGAAAGCTCTCAGTTTTTCGCCATTGAGAATGATATTCGCTGTAGGTTTTTCATAGATGGCTTTTATGATATTGAGGTATGTACTCTCTATGCCTATACTCTGAAGAGTTTTGATCAAGAAAGGATGCAGTACTTTGTCAAATGCTTTTTCTGCATCTATTGAGAGGATCATATGATTCTTGTTCTTTCTTTTGTTAATGTAGTGTATCACGTTGATTGATTTACAGATGTTGAACCAACCTTGCAGCCCAGGGATAAATCCCACTTGGTCGTGGTGAATAATCCTTTTAATGTACTGTTGGATCCTATTGGCTGGTATTTTGGTGAGAATTTTTGCATCCATGTTCATCAGGGATATTGGTCTGTAATTCTCCTTTTTGATGGGGTCTTTGTCTGGTTTTGGGATCAAGGTAATGCTGGCCTCATAAAATGAGTTTGGAATTTTTCCTTCCATTTCTATTTTTGGAACAGGTTCAGAAGAATAGGTATTAATTCTTCTTGAAATGTTTGGTAGAATTCCGCTGGGGAGCCATCTGGCCCTGGGCTCTTGTTTTTTGGGAGATTTTTGATGACTGCTTCAATTTCCTTCGTGGTTATAGGTCTGTTCAGGTTTTCTATTTCTTCCTGGTTCAGTTTTGGTAGTTGATACATCTCTAGGATTGCCTCCATTTCTTCCAGGTTATCTAATTTGCTAGCATAGAGTTGCTCATAATATGTTCTTAGAATTGTTTGTATTTCTTTGGTGTTGGTTGTGATCTCTCCTCTTTCATTCATGATTTTGTTGATTTGGGTCCTTTCTCTTTTCTTTTTGATAAGTCTGGCCAGGGGTTTATCAATCTTGGTAATTCTTTCAAAGAACCAGCTCCTAGTTTCGTTGATCTGTTCTACTGTTCTTTTAGTTTCTATTTCATTGATTTCTGCTCTGATCTTTATTATTTCTCTTCTCCTGCTGGGTTCAGGCTCTATTTGCTGCTCTTTCTCCAGCTCCTTTAGGTGTAGGGTTAGGTTGTGTATTTGAGACCTTTCTTGTTTCTTGAGAAAGGCTTGTATTGCTATATACTTTCCTCTTAGGACCACCTTTGCTGCACCCCAAAGATTTTGAACAGTTGTGTTTTCATTTTCATTGGTTTCCATGAATTTTTTTAATTCTTCTTTAATTTCCTGGTTGACCCATTCATTCTTCAGTAGGATGCTCTTTAGCTTCCATGTATTTGAGTTCTTTCCAACTTTCCTCTTGTGATTGAGTTCTAGTTTCAAAGCATTGTGGTCTGAAAATAGGCAGGGAATGATCCCAATCTTTTGGTACCAGTTGAGACCTGATTTATGACCTAGGATGTGATCGATTCTGGAGAATGTTCCATGGGCACTAGAGAAGAATGTGTATTCCGTTGCTTTGGGATGGAATGTTCTAAGTATATCTGTGAAGTCCATTTGGTCCAGTGTGTCATTTAAAGTCTATTTCCTTGTTGATCTTTTGCTTAGATGATCTGTCCATTTCAGTGAGGGGGGTGTTAAAGTCCCCCACTATTATTGTATTGTTGTCGATGTGCTTCTTTGCTTTTGTTATTAATTGCCTTATATAATTGGCTGCTCCCATGTTAGGGGCATAGATATTTACAATTGTTAGATCTTCTTGTTGGATAGACCCTTTAAGTAGGATATAGTGTCCTTCCTCATCTCTTATTACAGTCTTTGGTTTAAAATCTAATTTGTCTGATAGAAGGATTGCCGCAGCCGCTTTCTTTTGGTGTCCATTAGCATGGTAAATGGTTTTCCACCCCCTCACTTTCAATCTGGAGGTGTCTTTGGGTCTAAAATGAGTCTCTTGCAGACAGCATATTGATGGATCTTGTTTTTTTATCCAGTCTGATAGCCTGTGTCTTTTGATTGGGGCATTGAGCCCATTTACATTCAGGGTAACTTGAAAGATAGGAATTTAGTGTCATTATATTGCCTGTAAGGTGACTGTTACTGTATATTGTCTGTGTTCCTTTCTGGTCTATGTTGCTTTTAGGGTCTCTCTTTGCTTAGAGGACCCCTTTCAAGATTTCTTGTAGGGCTGGTTTTGTGTTTGCAAATTCCTTTAGTTTTTGTTTGTCCTGGAAGCTTTTTATCTGTCCTTCTATTTTCAATGACAGCCTAGCTGGGTATAGTATTCTTGGCTGCATATTTTTCTCATTTAGTGCTCTGAATATATCCTGCGAGTCCTTTTTGTCCTGCCAGGTCTCCGTGGATAGGTCTGTTGCCAATCTAATGTTTCTACCATTGTAGATTACATATCTCTTCTCCTGGGCTGCTTTCAGGATTTTCTCTTTGTCTCTGAGACTCGTAAGTTTTACTATTAGATGTCAGGGTGTTGACCTATTTTTATTGATTTTGAGAGGGGTTCTCTGTGCTTCCTGGATTTTCATGCCTGTTTCTTTCCCCAAATTAGGGAAGTTCTCTGCTATAATTTGCTCCAATATACCTTCTGCCCCTCTTTCTCTTTCTTCTTCTTCTCGGATCCCAATTATTCTAATGTTGTTTCATCTTATGGTATCGCTTATCTCTCGAATTCTGCCCTCGTGATCCTGTAGTTGTTTATCTCTCTTTTTCTCAACTTCTTTATTTTCCATCATTTGGTCTGCTATATCACTAATTGTCTCTTCTGCCTCATTTATCCTAGCAGTTAGTGCCCCCATTTTTGATTGCACCTCATTAATAGCCTTTTTGATTTCTACTTGGTTGGATTTTAGCTCTTCTACTTCTCTAGAAAGGGTTTCTCTAGTAACTTCCATGCTTTTTTCAAGCCCAGCTAGTATCTTTAAAGTGATGATTCTGAACTCTAGATCTGACATCGTACTAATGTCCGTATTGAGTAGGTCCCTGGCAGTCGGTACTACCTCTTGTTCTTTTTGTTGAGGTGATTTTTTCCATCTTATCATTTTGTGCAGAGGAGAATAGATTAATGAAAGAACAAAATGCTAGCAGAGTAACCACGTCCCCAGAAAATATACTCTAAACAAATCAGAAAAGACCTGAAGCAGTGGGAAAAGAAATGGAAGGAGAGAAAAAAGAAAAAAGAAAAAGATAACGATAAAAACAAAGAAGAACAGAACAAAACAAAACAAAACAGAATGTGATCAAATATGATCAGGCTGGTATATAGATCAGTGCCACACACTAGATTTGGGGTGTATTTTGGTCTGTTAGAAGTAAGTGCCTCCCAAAATTTTAAAGAAAGAAAAACTTATATATGTACAAAAATATGGGTTGATATGATGAAGGGATGGATATGACTGTAAAGATGGAAATTTAAAAAATTTTATAAAAGGAATTGATAAGAAGTTGTTTGAAAAAAGAAAGAAGAGGATTAAAAAAAAAGAGGGAGAGAATGTGATCAGGCAGGGGAATAGAAAAGAACCATCCGCTAGAGATTTAGGGTATATTTTGATCTGTTAGGAGAAAATATCTCAAAATTTTAGAGAGAACAATATATGCCAAAAATATGGGTAACTACTATGAAGGGATAGAATATGATTCTATAAATGAAAAATAAAAATGTTTTTTAAAAAAGGGATTGATAAGATGTTGGTTGAAAGAGGGAAAAAGAAAAATAAAAAAATAAAGAAAAAAGACAGTTAAAAAAAAATTAACTTTGAAAGACTAAAGAATCATGGGGAAAAGCCGTGAATTCTATGTGCATTATTCTCCTATCGCTGGAGTTCTGCTGTTCTCATTGATCGGTAAACTTGGTCTTGGCTGGCTGTTCTCGCAGATCTTCTGGGGGAGGGGCCTGTTGCCGTGGTTTCCAAATGTCTTTGCCGGAGGTGGAATTGCCCCGCCCTTGCCCAGTCCGGGCTAAGTAATCTGCTCGGGTTTGCTTCCTACAGCTTTGGAGGCGGAGTGTGAAAATGGTGGCCTCCCAAGCTCCGCCTCGGAGGAGCCGAGAACTCGGGGCCCCACTCCTCAGTGCGCCCCCAGAGAAAAGCCGTCAGTCACTCCCGTCTCCCTAGTCTCCAGCCGCACTCCGTGCTCACCTGGCCTGTGACCGAGCATTTCTATCTCTGGCACCCGACTCCACACTCCCAGCAGATCTCTGTGGTGCGCTCCCGCGCCGCTCCTCCCCGGGGGAGGAAGGGGAGTCTCCCCGGATCTGCTGCTTGTTGGGTCCCTGCTGGAGGAGCAGTGGCCTGACTGTGCCACAGATCACAGTTTATGGCAACCCCGAGCTGAGAGCCCACGCCTCGGCTCCGTCTCTGCAGCCGGCTTCTGTGTTCCGATACCTGGGAGCTCTGCTGCACTCAGGCACCCCCGGTCTTTCTGTTACCCCGAGGGTCCTGAGACCACACTGTCTCAGTGAGGGTTCCACCCCCCGCTTGGCCACCGGAGTGACGTCTCTCAGCGGAGCAGACTTCTAAAAGTTCTGATTTTGTGCTCCGAGGCTCTATCACTTGCCAGAAGCGGCTGACGGAGGCCCCTCCGCCACCGTCTATCCTCCCGAATATCGCCTCGGATTCACTTCTCTGCCTGTCCTACCTTCCAGAAAGTGGTCGCTTTTCTGTTCAGAGAGTTGTTGCTATTCTTTTCTTCGATCTCCTGTTGAGTTGTAGGTGTTCAGAATGGTTTGATCCCTATTCAGCTGAATTCCTGAGAGGAGACAAAATCCAGGTCTCTTACTCCTCCCCCCTTTCGGGCTCTTTGACTCATTGGTTGATTTGATTCATTGTTTCATTGATTCATTTGATTTATTAAGAGTGTGTTAATTTCCATAAATTTGTGAATTTTCCTATTTTTCTTCTGTTATTGATTTCTAACTCTATCCTGTTGTGCTCAGAGAAGATACTTTGCATAATCTCTATGTCTTTTAACCTACTGAGTCTTAATTTTTGGCCTAACATATGGTCAATGCTGGAAAATATCCCATATGCACTTGAGAAGAATGTATAATCTGTTTTATTGGGTAGAGTGCTCTGTATATGTCAGATCTAGTTTGTTTATTATGTTCAAGTCTTCAATTTCCTTACTTATCTTCTGTCTCATTGTTCTATCCATTATTGAGAGTGGAATATTGAAGTCTCCAACCTTTGTTGTAGAACTATTTCTCCCTTCAATTCTGTCACTTTTTATTTCATTCATTTTGATAGTCTGTTAATAGGTACACAAATATTTATAGTTGTATCTTCTTGCTTTATTGAACCTTTTATTAATATGTAATGTCCTTCTTTGTACCTTATAAACTATTTTTTGATTTGAAGTCTATTTTGTCTGATATTAGTATAGCTGATCTGCTCTCTTTTGATTATTATTTGCATGGAATATCTTTTTCCATCTTTTCACTTTCAACCTATTTGTATCTTTGGATCTTTGCTGATTCTCTTGTACAGCATCTAGCTGGATCATAGTTTTTGTTCATTTCCCCTCATCCAACAATCTGTCTTTTAATTAGTGAGTCATTTATATTTAAAGTAACTACAATACAGAGGGACTTGTGCTATTTTGCTATTTGTTTTCTGTATGCCTTGTAGTACTTTTGTCCTCATTTTCTGAATTACTGTCTTCTTTTGTGTTTAGTTGTTTTTTTGTAGTGAAATATTTAAATTCTCTTGTCATACCCTTTTATGTATATTCTCTGTTTTCTTACTAGTTACCATGGGGATTACATCTAAAATCCTAAAATTTTAACACTACAATATGAATTTCTGCCAATTTAATTTCAATAATATACAAGAGTTTTGCTCCTTTACAGCCCCTTCTCTACCCCTTTCAGTTATTGATGTCACAGAATTATATCTTTATACATTATGTGTCCAAAAATATAAACAATAATTGTTTTTTAAAAATACATTAGTTTTTAAATTATGCAAAAACCCCAAACAAATGTGGAATTATAAACCAAAGTTACAATAATAGGTTTTAGAATAATATTTTAAATGTCTTTTTAATCATGTAGAAAACAAAAAATGAGTTACAATCTGTTGTTACAATAATACTAGCTTTTATAATTGACCATGTATTTACCTTTACTGAGATCTTTATTTCTTTATAAAGTCTTGAGTTACTGTCTAGTACTCTTTTTTTCAACCTACAGGACTCCCTTTAGCATTTCTTGCAAGGCGGGTGTAATGGTAACACATTTCATCAGCTTTTGTTTATCTGGGAATGTCTTAATTTCTCCTTCACTGTTGAAGGCCAGTTTTACCAGATATAGGATTCTTGGTTATCAATTTTTTTCTTTTAGTGCCTTGAATATTTCAACCCATTGCCTTCTGGCCTCCAAAATTTCTGATGAAAAGTCTCTGAAAATCTTATTGAAGATCTGTTGTATGTGGCAAGTTTCTTCTTTCTTGCTGCTCTTAAGGTGGTCTTTGTGTTTAGAAGTTTTGGGCCATTAATCTCTCTGTCTTTTCTCTTGTCTTTTTCTTCTGGGATACCTACAATGTGCATGTTGGTTTGCTGAATGGTGTCTCCTAAGTCTCATAAGCTCTCTTCATTTTCATTCCATCTTTTTTCTTTCTGTTTCTCAGGCTTGATAATTTCCATTGTCCTACATTCAAGTTTATTGATTCTTTCTCCTCCTTGCTTATATCTGCCTTTGAATCATTTTAGTAATTTTTTAATTTGAATAATTGTATTTTTCAGCTCTAGAATTTCTTTTTGATTTCTTTCTAGGTTTTTCTATCTCTTTATTAATATTTTCATTTTGTTTCTAGATCATTTTATTGACTTTCATCACATTCTGCTTTTAGTACTTTGATGATCTTTAAGAAAGTTGTTCAGAATCTAGTATCTCTCAGAGAGAGTTGGTCTTCTTTTTATTGGTTTACTTTTTCCTTTGAAGGTCCACACTTCCCTGTTTCTTTGTATGCCTTGTGGTTTTGTTGTTGTTGAAAACTGGACATTTGAATTTAATTATGTGGTAATGATGATAACCAGATTCTCCCCCTTCCTCAGGGTTTGCTATTTTTGTTTTGTTCTATTTTGTTTTGTTTTAATTGTTATAGGCTGTCTCTGTGCCAAAGATCATCCTGAGGTGTAAATTTAGAGTCTTCTCTGGTCTTTTCTGAGCCTGCACATTTCCTTGAACTTGCATGATGATTTTCTCATTTAGCTGGTATATGCAGTTTTTTTTAATGTCCTGGTCTTGAATGTCTGACTCCCAGAAAAGGTAAAATGAAGGGGGACAAAAGACACTGGCTCTTTAAATCTTACCCTTGGAAGTTGCGTTGGCCTGAGAGAAAGAAGCTTGCAGCCATGAGGAGGAGGTTCAATAATGGCTGCCTGCATTTGTGCATGTACCTCTGTGATCAGAAGCAGATAACAGTGTTCAGAACACAGATCTGTTATCTGAAGGACAGGGTCCTTATTGTCCACCTCACTCCCATAGGCTATTTGCAAGCTGCTCCAGGATCATGTGCAGGGCTGCCTGCCACAGAGCTGGTGACTGGAGAATGGGTAGCTGCTGCTGAGCTAAGAGCTGAAATATACTAAAATTAACCAATTTACTGTCCAAGCCTTCCCCTGAAAGTTGAAAGCCCAACAGACTCTGGAGTTCCAAAATAGCTATATCAGAGATTCTGCCAGCACAATTGTTGCCTAGGTGGGAAGGCAGGTTCTTAGTGCTTCCTACTCCATCAGTTTCCCAGAATCCTTTGCTTATATATTTCATATAAAAAATATAGGGCTATGATGTAGATTATGAATATAATTATGAAATAAACTCTTACGAAGCAATGATTAACTTAGTGACCAGAACATTACCAATTCCTTTGAGGATACTTGAGTGGCCTGAATTCTATCCTTTTGTTTCCTCCTCGAGAGTTAACTACCTGCCTACATTTTGTTGTTATAATTCCTTTACTTCTCAAATAATTTTCCACATAACTATGTATCACTATAAAATGTATTCCTCAGGTTTACCTGTTTTTGAGCTTAATTGTTTATCCCTACTGAAAACAGTAAAATCTGATCTTTACTTCATATCATACACCAAAATCAGTCTCTTCACTTTTCAATTCTTATCAATCTGACTTCTGTTCTGACCATTTTATGAAAAGTGATCTTGATGTAATCTCCAGTGACCTCCTTTTTGTCAAATCCAGTGGCCATTTTCCTCTCATTATTCCTACTCAGCTTCTCAGCACTATTTATTGTAGTAAATGTTTCTTTTCCTCAAAGTAGTCTTCCCTCTTGGCTTCTGTTATATTGCACTCTTCTGTCTTTCTTCTTCCTCCATGGCCTTTTCTGCCCAGTCTCCTTCCTTGGCATTTCCTCTTCTATCTAATTTTTAAAGTTTAGAGTTCCTCAGCACTCAATCCTAAGCCTCTCTCTCTTATCTCTTTATGCTCTTTCTTTAGGTCATCTTATCCATGCCCATGGATTTATACACCACTACTGACTAATGACTTCCAAATTTGTATTTTGAACCTAGGGTTCAACTTGGACCTCAAAACTCATACATAAATTTATATATATTTCTGCTTGGTATATAGTTGGTATCTCACATGCACTTCAAAATTAACAACACTGCAATTAAGCACATAAATTTTTGTGAAATTCCTTGTCTTCTAGTCTTACCCATCTTCAATAATCAGTTTAGTAGTTCAAGTCAGAAACCTAGGAGTTATATTTTATTCTGTGTACTTTCACTCACTAAACCCAATTCATACAATTTTCCCACATTCAGTCTTCAAAATGTATCTTAAATTGTTCTAATTTTTACCATCTCTACTACCAACAGCTTGGTCAGGATTATTGGCATCTATTGCTTGGCTTACTACATCAGCCTCCTAACTGATTCTCCTGCTCTATCCTAGCTACCCTCCAATACATTCTCTACAAATCAATGACAGGACTCTTTCTCTAAACATAAACCTAACCATGATACTCCCCCACTTAATACAGTTTGTTATAATTAAAATAAAATCCATACTCCTCATCAGGGCAGATGTGGTCCTGAATGCCCTCTGCTTACCTCTCCATTTTCTTCTTTAGTCATGCTCTCCTTTGCTCACTATATTTCAGAAACTTTGGCTTCTTTTCTGTTCCTAGAAGAGATGAATCTTTTTTCCATCTCATAGCCTGCCCATATCTTGCTCCCTGTGATCAGAATGCTCTCCCCAATCTCTTCAAATAGTTAGTATCTTCTTTTTCTTTCTTTAAATCTCACTTAAATGTTAAATGAAAGCTTCTCAGATAGACTTTACCTGATCATTCCATTCAAGGAGCTTCCTCTCCCTATTTACTTTAAATGCCACTCCAAATAACCTCTTCCCACCATTATCTCTGTATTAGTTTCTGTGGCTATTAAAATAAATTACCACACACTGGGCAGCTTAAAACAGAAATGTATTTTTACACAGTTCCAGAGGCCAGAAGTCCAAAATCAAGGTGTCAGCAGCGCTTTACTTTTTCAGGAGGCTCTAGGGACTCATTGTGTCTTCCAGTTGTTGGTTGCTGTTGGCATTCCTTGGCTTGTGGCCACATCACTCCAAACTCTGCCTCCATAGTCACATTGCCTCTTGTCTTCTGTGTTATCTCTTTTGCCTTTCTCCTATAAAGATAACTTGTGAGACAGTTAGGGCCCACTTGGGTAATCCAGAGTAATCTCCTCAACTCAGAATTCTTTCATCATGCCTATAAATGTCCTTTTTTCAAATAAGATAACATTTACAAGTTCCAGGCATTAGGATTTGGTATCTTTGTGTGGCCATTATTTATCCTACTATATTCTCTATCATGACTTTCTGATTATCAGATTCAGAATGCTTTTTTTACATAAACTAAATTTTACATTTATTTTTTATTTATATGTTTATTGGCAGTTTCCCTTAGACCAGCACTATCCAGTAGAAATATAATGAGAGCCACATATATAATTTAAAATGTTCTAGGATCCATATTAAAAAGTAAAAAGAAACACATGAAATTAACTTTTTTTTTTAAAGATTTTATTTATTTGACAGAGAGACACACAGCGAGAGAGGTAACACAAGCAGGGGGAGAAGGAGAAGCAGGCTTCCCGCGGAGCAGGGAGCCTGATGTGGGGCTCGATCCCAGGACCCTGGGACCATGACATGAGCCGAAGGCAGACGCTTAACGACTGAGCCACCCAGGCGCCCCTGAAATTAACTTTAATGTATATTTTATTTAACTCAGTACATCTAAAATATTATTTGAACATGTCAATATCAGAATTATTACTGAATATATATCATTCTGAATAATTCTGAAATTATTACTGAATATATATTATTATATATACATATGTATATTTGCTTATTGAATGAATAGTTATTATATGAGTAAAAGGAGACCAGCAAAATGTCATGCCAAGCCATATTACAATTTTCTTAACATCAAAATAGATATATATTTTCAGGGCACCTGGGTGGCTCAGTTGGTTAAGCGACTGCCTTCAGCTCAGGTCATGATCCCAGGGTCCTGGGGTCGAGTCCCGCATCGGGCTCCGTGCTCTGAGGGGAGCCTGCTTCTCCCTCTCCCACTCCCCCTGCTTGTGTTCCCTCTCTCGCTGTGTCTCTCTCTGTCAAATAAATAAATAAAATCTTTAAAAAAAATAGATATATATTTTCAGAGTCACATTTATCTGTACTGTGAGTAGAAAGCTAAGTATTAGTGATTATGAAACTTCTCTACATGTTTCTAAACCAACTCACATTTTTGCTTGCACTATTTCTCTGGATGACAAATTTTACAAGTTTGCATTCCTTAAGAATATTTTATTTAATTTTTAAGGGCGTTTGTAAATGTTTAATATTCTGGGATTTGGCAAAATAGATCTTAATACATATTTATTATAATAATTTTCTTAGTTATGGTGAATTCTATTAACCAAAGTTGCTGTGGAATTCATCCTCTGAAATATTTATTGTCACATAATATTTTAGATTTGAGCAGTGGAGAAATAATACAGTAGCTCATAGAGAAATTAGAACAGTAATGAAATTCAATCTATAATAGTTTATACATCATTTGGAACTGACTAATGTTAGGCAAAGCATGCATATTCTATTAAAATATTAAAAGTTATTGAGGGCAAAATTTTATTTAATATTAAAGTATAAAACCTCTTTAATCACTGAAAAGAATCCTCAGAAGTGGAAAGAAAAACTCTACATCAACTTAAACATTTCAGGACAACCAATTTCACTAATTTAAAACAACTTCCAGAGCTAAGGATCCAAGCAAATGAGCCATTTTCTTTAAAAATTCTGACTTATCTTGGGAGCATTAAAATTAATAGAACTTATGATCTTGAGTTCTACTCATTTGTGAATGTGTTTTCAGTAAGTACACATAATTGGGGTTGGGATCTGACAGTCCCTTATATATATAACCACCATGAATACACATAGTTTTACACATAGAGTTTTACATATTTTAAGGGGTTTGATTCATGATTTTATAAAATGAACACACCCATGAAATGAACTAATGCAGAAAACAAATCTTATTGCAGACCAGTGGGATGCTCTATCCTTATAAAACATTAGGATTAAAAGTACTAAGGCAATATTAGCCCAAAGCCTGAATCCTTTCTATAGAATTCTAGGACAGAGGAGGTGATAAAGGGAATGCAGTGGAGGGAAGGAGGGTGGAGTCAGGGAAATCTTGTGATCACATTTTGCAAAGATCTCATGGATGAGTTGGTCAGTGCTTCATTTCTTAGAGGCAAATTTTTAGCATTGGTTATTGCCAAATCTTTCTCTAGGCATTGTTATTTTGCTTTCTATCAAAGTTTACTTTCCCCAGTCCTTGTCTGCTATAGTTTCTGATACCTGATATAGTCTGTTACAGTCTCAGATTCTGAGCCAGTTCTGATGAAGGTAGGAGATGTATTCTTCTCAAGCTCAGACAACTTGACACTTTCATCATTAGTTGCCCTGCTTCCTAGTCTGGTTCCCCATTGAGGCTCCTATTCCTGGAGGTGGATATATTTTAATTAAAACAAAAGACAAACAACAACAAAAACCCTAAACTTGTTTCTCCAAGATTTAACTATGATAGTCTTTGGTTTGTAACTCTATGGTTTTTATATTTACTAATTTATGAAAGTCATATCTAATAACTTGGAAGTGTTGACATCAAAGGGTGAGTAGATAGTGACTGCTTTAAGAATCATATAAATTTCTGAGTAATAAGGTTAAAATTTAAAAATATCTTAGATTTTGAAGTTAATATAATATCTTGGCATGTTTATAAGAATTAAGTTTGTTTATGAAGATTTTTTACTAAAAGAATTTTAGGTATTTTCAGTATTTACTTATGTCATCAAAGATCTAAGTTTTAAGAACTGTATAATGCTTAACCCTAAGAACTTCTGAGAATATGTAAAAGAAATGCTAATGTAACTTCAAGACTCAAACATGAAAGTCCATCACACTGAAGAAAAACATTTACAGAGGAGCAAGAGGGCGGAGCAGTAGGAGACCTAAATTTCGTCTGGTCCCAGGAATTCAGTAGATAGGTATCAAAACATTCTGAACACCTACAAACTCAACAGGAGATCAAAGAAAAGAATAGCAGCAACTCTCTGAACAGAAAAGCGACCACTTTCTGGAAGGTAGGACAGGCAGAGAAGTGAATCCCAGACGATAGACGGTGGGGGAGGGAGCCTCCATCAGCCGCTACCAGCAACTGATAGAGCCCCGGAGCACAAAATTGGAACTTTTAGAAGTCCGCACCGCAAAGGGACGTTGCTCCAGTGGCTAAGCAGGGGGTGGAACCCTCGCTGGGACAGTGTGGTCTCAGGACCCTCGGGGTCACAGAAAGACCGGGGGTGCCTGAGTGTGGCAGAGCTCCCAGGTATCGGATCAGGGAAGCCGGCTGCAGAGACGGAGCTGAGGAGTGGGTTCTCAGCTCAGGGTTGCCATAAACCATGATCTGCGGCACAGTCAGGCCACTGCTCTTCCAGCAGGGACCCAACAAGTGGCAGATCTGGGAAGACTCCCCTTCCTCCCCTGGGAGGAGTGGCACAGGAGCACACTGCAGGAATCTGCTGGGTTTGGAGACTCCAAACAGGATCGTGTGCCAGAGATAGAAACGCGTGGTCACAGGCCGGGTGAGCATGGAGTGCGGCCGGAGACGAGGAGATGGGAGTGATTGACGGCTTTTCTCTGGGGGCACACTGAGGAGTGGGGCCCCGAGTTCTCGGCTCCTCCGGGTGGAGATTGGGAGGCTGCCATTTTCACTCTCGTCTTCCAAAGCTGTCCAGAAAGCTTGCAGGGAAAAAAAGCTGCCAAGAGCAAACCCGAGCACATTACACAGTCCAGACCAGCAAGGGAGGGGCAATTCTGCCTCAGACAAAGACATTTGAGAGCCACTGCAACAGGCCCCTCCCCCAGATAAGCAAGAACCTCCAGCCAAGACCAAGTTTATGGATCAATGAGAATGGCAGAACTCCAGCACTAGGGGAATACAGCACATAGAATTCATGGCTTTTTCCCCCCTGATTCTTTAGTCTTTCAAAGTTAATTTTTTTTAATTTTCTTTTTTTTCTTTTTCCCTTTTTCAACCAACATCTTATCAATCCCTTTTTTAAAAAATCTTTTTTATTTTTCATTTTTAGAGTCATATTCTACCCCTTCATTTTAGTTAACCTTATTTTTGGTTTATATATAAGTTGTTCTCTCTTTAAAATTTTGGGATACAGTTTCTTCTAACCATAATATACCCTAAATCTCTAGTGTATGGCTTTGTTCTAGTCTCCTGCCTGTTCACATTCTCTCCCTTTTTTTTTTTTAATTTCTCTTCTTTCTTTTTTCAACCAACTTCTTATCTTATCAATTCCTTTTATAAAATCTTATAATTTTCATCTTTACACTCATATTCCATCCCTTCATCATATTTACCCTTATTTTTGTACATATATAATTTTATCTTTCTTTAAGATTTTGGGAGTTTCTTCTAACAGACCAAAATACACACAAAATCTAGTGTGTGGCACTGATCTATGCACCAGCCTGTTCATATTTGATGCTATTCTTTTCTTTTTCTTTTTCTCTTTTTTCTTTCTTTCCCTTTCTTTTTCCCTGGTTTCAGGTCTCTTCTGATTTGTTTAGTGTATATTTTTCTGGGGTCGTTGTTACCCTGTTAGCATTTTGTTTTCTCATTCAACTATTCTTCTCTGGACAAAATGACAAGACAGAAAACCTCACCACAAAAAAAAGAACAAGAGGCAGTACTGACTGCCAGGGACCTAATCAATATGGACATTAGTAAGATGTCAGAACTAGAGTTCAGAATGAGGATCGTAACGATACTAGCTGGGCTTGAAAAAAGCATGGAAGATATTAGATAAACCCTTTCTGGAGAAATAAAAGACTTAATCTCTAACCAAGTCAAAATCAAAAAGGCTATTAATGAGGTGCAATAAAAAATGGAGGCTCTAACTGCTAGGATAAATGAGGCAGAAGAGAGAATTAGTGATATAGAAGACCAAAGGATGGAAAATAAAGAAGCTGAGAAAAAGATAAAGAACTACTGGATCACAAGGGCAGAATTCGAGAGATAAGTGATACCATAAGATGAAACAGCATTAGAATAATTGGGATCCCAGAAGAAGAAGAAAGAGAAAGAGGGGCAGAAGGTATATTGGAGCAAATTATAGCAGAGAACTTCCCTAATTTGGGGAAGGAAACAGGCATCAAAATCCAGGAGGCACAGAGAACCCCTCTCAAAATCAATAAAAATAGGTCAACACCCTGACATCTAATAGTAAAACTTACGAGTCTCAGAGACAAAGAGAAAATACTGAAAGCAGCTCGGGACAAGAGGTCTGCAACCTACAATGGTAGGAACATTAGATGGGCAACAGACCTATCTGCAGAGACCTGGCAGGCCAGAAAGGACTGGCATAATATACTCAGATCACTAAATGAAAAAATATGCAGCCAAGAATACTATACCCAGCTAGGCTGTCATTGAAAATAGAAGGAGAGATAAAAAGCTTCCAGGACAAACAAAAACTAAAGGGATTTGCAAACATGAAACCAGCCCTACAAGAAATCTTGAAAGGGGTCCTCTAAGCAAAGAGAGAGCCTAAAAGTAACATAGACCAGAAAGGGACACAAACAATATACAGTAACAGTGACCTTATAGGCAATACAATGGCACTAAATTCGTATCTTTTAGTCGTTACCGTGAATGTAAATGGGCTAAATGCCCCAATCAAAAGACACACTCTATCAGATTGGATAAAAAAACCAGACCCATCGATATGCTGTCTGCAAGAGACTCATTTTAGAATCAAAGACACCTCCAGATTGAAAGTGAGGTGGTGGAAAACCGTTTGCTGTGCTAATGAACACCAAAAGAAGGCCGGGGTGGCAGTCCTTATATTAGACAAATTAGATTTTAAACCAAACACTGTAATAAGAGATGAGGAAGGACACCATATCCTACTTAAAGGGTCTATCCAACAAGAAGATCTAACAATTGTAAATATCTATGCCCCTAACATGGGAGCAGCCTATTATATAAGGCAATTAATAACAAAAGCAAAAAAACTCATTGACAACAATACAATAATAGTGGGGGACTTTAACACCCCCTCACTGAAATGGACAGATCGTCTAAGCAAAAGATCAACAAGGAAATAAAGACTTTAAATGACACACTGGACCAAATGGACTTCACAGACATATTCAGAACATTCCACCCCAAAGCAACAGAATACACACTCCTCTCTAGTGCCCATGGAACATTCTCCAGAATCGATCACATCCTAGGTCATAAATCAGGTCTCAACCGGTACCAAAAGATTGGGATCATTCCCTGCCTCTTTTCAGACCACAATGCTTTGAAACTAGAACTGAATCACAAGAGGAAAGTTGGAACGAACTCAAATACATGGAGGCTAAAGAGCATCCTACTGAAGAATGAATGGGTCAACCAGGAAATTAAAGAAGAATTAAAAAAATTCATGGAAACCAATGAAAATGAAAACACAACTATTCAAAATCTTTGGGATTCAGCAAAGGCAGTCCTAAGAGGAAAGTATATAGCAATACAAGCCTTTCTCAAGAAACAAGAAAGGTCTCAAGTACACAACCTAACCCTCCACCTAAAGAAGCTGGAGAAAGAACAGCAAATAAAGCCTAAAATCCAGCAGGAGAAGAGAAATAATAAAGATCAGAGCATAAATCAATGAAATAGAAACCAAAAGAACAGTAGAACAGATAAACGAAACTAGGAGCTGGTTCTTTGAAAAAATTAGTAAGATTAATAAACCCCTGGCCAGACTTATCAAAAAGAAAAGAGAAAGGACCCAAATAAATAAAATCATGAGTGAAAGAGGAGAGATTACAACCAACACCAAAGAAATACAAACAATTCTAAGAACATATTATGAGCAACTCTATGCCAGCAAATTAGATAACCTGGAAGAAATGGAGGCATTCCTAGAGACGTATCAACTACCAAAACTGAACCAGGAAGAAATAGAAAACCTGAACAGACATGTAACCACTAAGGAAATTGAAGCAGTCATCAAAAATCTCCCAAAAAACAAAAGCCCAGGGCCAGATGGCTTCCCAGGGGAATTCTACCAAACATTTCAAGAAGAATTAATACCTATTCTTCTGAAACTGTTCCAAAATATAGATATGGAAGGAAGGCTTCCAAACTTGTTTTATGAGGCCAGCATTACCTTGATCCCCAAACCAGACAAAGACCCCATCAAAAAGGAGAATTACAGACCAATATCCTTGATGAATATGGATGCAAAAATTCTCACCAAAATACTAGCCAATAGGATCCAACAGTACATTAAAAGGATTATTCACCACGACCAAGTGGGATTTATCCCTGGGCTGCAAGGTTGGTTCAACATCCGCAAATCAATCAGTGTGATACAATACATTAATAAAAGAAAGAACGAGAACCATATGATCCTCTCAATAGATGCAGAAAAAGCTTTTGACAAAGTACAGCATCCTTTCTTGATCAAAACTCTTCAGAGTCTAGGCATAGAGGGTACATACCTCAATATCATAAAAGCCATCTATGAAAAACCTACAGCAAATATCATTTTCAATGGGGAAAAACTGAGAGCTTTCCCCCTAAGGTCAGGAACACGGCAGGGATATCCACCATCACCACTGCTACTCAACATAGCACTAGAAGTCCTAGCCACAGCAATCAGACAACAAAAAGAAATAAAAGACATCCGAATTGGCAAAGAAGAAGTCAAACTCTCACTCTTTGCAGATAATATGATACTTTATGTGGAAAACCCAAAAGACTCCACCCCAAAACTGCTAGCACTCATACAGGAATTCAGTAAAGTGGCAGGATATAAATCAATGCACAGAAATCAGGGGCATTCCTATACACCAACAACAAGGCAGAAGAAAGAGAAATTAGGAGTTGATCCCATTTACAATTGCACCCAAACCATAAGATACCTAGGCATAAATCTAACCAAAGAAGCAATGGATCTGTACTCAGAAAACTATAAAATATGCATGAAAGAAATTGAGGAAGACACAAAGAAATGGAGAAACGTTCCATGCTCATGGATTGGAAGAACAAATATTGTGAAGATGTCAATGCTACCTAGAGCAATCTACACATTCAATGCAAGCCCCATCAAAATACCATCCACTTTTTTCAAAGAAATGGAACAAATAATCCTAAAATTTGTATGGAACCAGAATAGACCCCACATAGCCAGAGGAATGTTGAAAAAGAAAAGCAAAGCTGGCGGCATCACCGTTCCAGACTTCCAGCTCTATTACAAAGCTGTCATCATCAAGACTGCTTGGTACTGGCACAAAAACAGACACATAGATCAATGGAACAGAATAGAGAGCCCAGATATGGACCCTCAACTCTATGGTCAACTAATCTTTGACAAAGCAGGAAAGAATGTCCAATGGAACAAAGACAGCCTCTTCAACAAATGGTGTTGGGAAAATTGGACAGCCACAGGCAGAAGAATGAAAATGAACCATTTCCTTACACACACAAAAATAGACTCCAAATGGTTGAAAGACCTCAATGTGAGACAGGAGTCCATCAAAATCCTAAAGGAGAACATTGGTAGCAATCTCTTTGACCTCAGCTGCAGCAACTTCCTCCTAGAAACATTGCCAAAGGCCAGGGAAGCAAGGGCAAAAATGAACTATTGAGACTTCATCAAGATTAAAAGCTTTTGCACAGCAAAAGAAACAGTTAACAAAACCAAAAGACAACCGACAGAATGGGAGAAGTTATTTGCCAATGACATATCAGATAAAGGGCTAGTATCCAAAACTTATAAAGAACTTATCAAACTCAACACCAAAAGAACAACTAATCCAATCAAGAAATGGGCAGAAGACATGAACAGATATTTCTGCAAAGAAGACATCCAAAGGGCCAACAGACACATGAAAAAGTGCTCAACATCGCTCGGCATCAGGGAAGTCCAAATCAAAACCTCAATGAGACATACCACCTCACACCAGTCAGAATGGCTAAAATTAACAAGTCAGGAAATGACAGATGTTGGTGAGGTTGCAGAGAAAGGGGAACCCTCCTACACTGTTGGTGGGAATGCAAGCTGGTGCAGCCACTCTGGAAAACAGTACGGAGGTTCCTCAAAAAGTTGAAAATAGAGCTACCCTATGACCCAGGAATTACACTACTGGGTATTTACTCCAAAGATACAAAAAAGTGATCTGAAGGGGTACGTGCACCCCAATGTTTATAGCAGCAATGTCCACAATATCCAAACTATGGAAAGAACCAAGATGTCCATCAAAAGATGAATGGGTAAAGAAGATGTGGTATATGTATACAATGGAACATTATGCAGCTTTCAAAGAAAATGAAATCTTGCCATTTGCAATGATGTGGATGGAACTAGAGGGCATTATGTGTAGCGAAATAAGTCAATCAGAGAAAAGCATGTATTATATGATCTCACTGACATGAGGAATTCTTAATCTCAGGAAACAAACTATGGTTGGCTGGAGTGGAGGGGGGTGGGAGGGATGGGGTGGCTGGGTGATGGACATTGGGGAGGGTATGTGCTATGGTGAGTGCTGTGAATTGTGTAGGACTGATGAATCACAGACCTGTACCTCTGAAACAACTAATACATTATATATTAAAAAAAAGAAGATAATAGGAAGGGAAAAATGAAGGGGGGGAATCAGAGGGGGAGATGAACCATGAGAGACTATGGACTCTGAAAAACAAACCAAGGGTACTAGAGGGCAGGGGGAGGGGGGATGGGTTAGCCTGGTGATGGGTATTAAAGAGAGTACGTATTGAATGGAGCACTGGGTGTTATACGTGAACAATGAATCATGGAACCCTACATCAAAAAGTAATGATGTTATGTATGGTGATTAACATAACATAACAAAATAAAAAAACCCCAAAAGTTCAATAAAATTAAAAAAAAAAAAGAAAAACATTTACAAAGAAACAAAAATGTCTGAGAATGAGAAGGGGTAAAACTCCATAGGACTAAAGAAATGGAAAAACACATATCAATGATTGTAAGTTGTAATTATGTAGAAGAGTATATTCCAGTAAATTTGTGTTAAATGTGTTTTATTATATATTATATAATATAATGTTTATTATATTACATATATACATATAATACATATTATGATTTATAGTATATACATTATGATAATATATTAAATATGTGACCCCTGAAGTAAACTTAGAACATTGTTGTATATTTCACTTACCTGGATACCAATATACCTTCATATTCAGAAGGACATAGTTTCTCATAGCTTTAGCTATTTCAGTGTCATGCAGAATGGCACAGTACCATTCACAATTCCTAGAGATAGACTGTTAACTTTGTCTATTTTTACCTTTAGAACCCATGACTTTGAGCAATTCAAAAATTTGATTTTTGGACTTTGATACTGTTTCTTAGAAAAATAAGGTATTTAATTATCCTGACAATAAATTTTATGAATATGTAACACAAATACATTCACATTTTATTAATAATTACTAGGATCTGTAAGAATAATGAATATTCTGTTAGGTCAGCTGAATTTCCATAAATTTCATCAGCTCTTTGATTTCAAGATATGAATACTTTATAATTATGAAACTCATGGAAGTCAGTTAAAATTTGTGTATCATGTCCTTTTCCATTACTTCATCTAAGCTCTCTCACAAAATTAGACCTCCTTGGGAGATGAGATCTGCAGGAAGTAGGTTCACATTGAGCAGATTTCTTTGGATGCTGTTCATTGGACTGTCAACTGCTCCAGACTTGGACTAACCCAACAACTGGATCAGCTTTATTAGCTCTCACATTCCTTTATGTTTTCTGCTCATTCATCTCCCCCCAGCATATATTAATTAGGCAGTGAATAAGACAAAGAATAATACTTGTGTTCTTACAGATTCATCTGTTGTCATTAACTGCATTCCCAAGCCAGCCACTTGGAATTTCTCTGCATATCTCAAAACATGTTGCAAAATTCTCAAGACTCTCAAATCCCATTTAATTTCCATTCATTTTAATATTGTACAGAATGGAGTTCTTCTGAAAGGAGTAAAGGGGATTTTGTTTAAAGAAATAAGTAACAATGTTAGGATTCCCCAAAGCCTGGAACTCATGAGTATTGACAGTTCAAGTGGCAAATCTACCCAAGAGCACCGTGGTTGAGATCCATTTATTTTCAGGGAGGACAATGGATGAGTTGCTTCTCTTCTAGTTTTACCACTCCCGTTGGTCCATTGATAGGGCATCATGTCTCAGCCATCCTCCTGGTAGTGCACATTTTGGAAGGGACCATAGGGTTCACAGAGGAATCCTCAAAAAGCTCTGCCTATGGCAGCTTCCCTGTTTCCCTAAGATGGTGGGTTAGCAATCGATTTGGACATACGTTGAAAGGGGGGGCCTTTAAACTTGCAGTAAGATTTTACAGATTAAAAAGTAACATGTTCATTAGATGTCTTCACTCCCTTCTGTTGTCTTATCTTATTCCTCGCATCACCCACTCCACAAACCACACTGTATCCCTGAATTCTGCCTTTGAGCTTCAGTCTCTGTTCTCCATCTGACCCTGAGCCGTGTTTTACTCCATCTCCAAGTGAGGTGCTGGATACTCAGGGATGGAGTGGGGATTAGGGGCAAGTTAGGGTGGAGGGTGAAGTGAACCCCTCTCAATATAATATATTATTATCAAAATAATTTTTTAAAAATTTTGAATGTTTTTACATTCTGACCCATATCACTCAATATGGCACATTGGAACAGCTGTGTCAAAATATCTTGGCATTCAGTTACACAAAAATGTCTTTCTTTGGCATCAGTGACCTCAGTAACACTTCACCTTGAATATTGTTGGGGGAGAGAATGTTGGTACTGTTAAAGATCACTTTATAAATCTACTAAAAGAAATAAGGGAAAAGGAAAGTGTTTGGAACTTGTTACCAGAATAATGGTATATCTGTATATTTATTCACCTGCCTTTGGCCTTGTATCTTATTGCTGCCCTACGTAGGTCTCTGTAACTGCTGCCAACAGTTTCTGATTCATCAAAGATATCACCCTCAGGAGGATTATTTACACATGGAAACTGGTTGGAAATTAGGTGTCACCAAGAGGCTGCTTTTTATACTGTGGTGGCATGTATGTAAATACAGCAGTTCATGTTGAACAAATGTAAAATACAAGTTTGAGTGAATGGTCAATAGAGCTGGCCATAGACCAGGGTTTCATGAAATACAAGAGGCCCTAAGAGGCAGAAAGTGGTGCCAAATAACTTGTTTCTAAAATTTGAGCTTAAATTCTTTTACGACATCCCCAGTAAATGGTAAGGCACATCAAGTGACCAGGAATGCCTACCTCACAAGGTAGAATACTCCATTTCCAGTTGGTTCTAATTCAAGCCTTTGCTTATTTTGACTGCAGTCTGCCTGCCTGATCCTTCTTCTAGTCCTAGCACAGCTCTCTGCAATCACAGGTTGAGACTAACCCATTTTCCCCATAGTAACTTTGCAGGTTATTTGAAGACAGATATAAATGATCTCTATTTTTTGGCTTAAATGAAATCTTACCTTTAGTTTGTAGCACTGAGGGGTAGATAGAATACTTCTGTTTTGAGAATATCTAAAAGAAATGATAATGATGGAACTGATACAACATTGTATGTTAACTATACTGTAATTAAAAAAAAAAACTTATTCAGAAACATTATTTACAATAGTCAAGATTGGAAGGAACCCAAGTGTCCACTGATAGGTGAATGGATAAAGAAGATGTTGTATATATATGCAATGAAATATTACTCAGGTATAAAAGAGAATGGTATGTTGCCATTTGCAACAATATGGATTGTCCTAGAGGGTCCATTGCACGTTATGCTATGTGAAATATGTCAGGCGGAGAAAGACAAATACCCTATGATTTCACTTATATGTGGAACCTAAAAAACAAAACAAATGAACAACCCCCCCCCCCGCCAAAAAACCTGAACAGACTACAGAGAACAGACTTGTAATTGCCACAGGGGAGAATGGGCAAAATAAAGGGAATTAAAAGGTACCAACTGGGGTGCCTGGGTGGCTCAGTTGGTTAAGTGGCAGATTCTTGATTTCAGCTCAGATCATGATCTCAGGGTTCACATTGGACTCCATGCTCAGCAGAGAGTCTGCTTGAGGATTCTCTCTCTCCCTCTCCCCGCTCATTCTCTCTCAAATAAATAAATAAATCTTTTTTAAAAATGTTAAAAAAAGAGATACAAACTTCCAGTTATAAAGGAGGTGAAAAATAAGTCTAAGAGGTGAAAAATATCACATAAGGAAAATAGTCAATAACATAGTAATGTTTTAGGGTGACAGATGGTGACTACACTTATCATGGTGAGCACTGAGTAATGTATAGAATTGTTGAATAAATATGTTGTACACTTGAAAAAAAGATGTTAATGAAAATTAAAGGGGTTTTCAAATGCATCAAGACTCAAAAATAAATGATAGAATCCTGGTGTTGATCAAGCAAATACCATGACTTTGACTTTTTTCAAAATTCACCAGTCTATCCATCACAGCATAAACAGCCACAGTGGTGTTTGGAATCAGTCTGAAATCACCTTAGTGATTATTTCTGAAATCACTGATGTGTGCAGATTCTCAGAACTTAAAGTTTAATTTATAACTAGTTAAATGTCTCATGCTCATAGACAAAGAACTTTCAAACAATAAGCAAATGTTTAGAAGATACCTGCAGCTCCAGAGAAATGTGAGGTTTTTGAAAGGTAGATTTCAAATATATTATTCTGATACTTTAAAATAATTTAAAAACTGACAAACATTTAGAGGAACATTATATATTTCTAACTTCATTATAATTTTGCACTAGGGATTGTGAATTTTATCCATTTTAATAGAAAATATTCAGTTAAAAATAGTTACATACTATATTCTAGATATTTTTATTGATTTCTTCTTTCTGAAATTTCTCATTTTTTGTCTGTTTTATTATCTGAGTTAAAATTCTTGATTCTCTTCCTCAATATTTTATGTTTTAATGTTGAGTTTAAAGAAATCCTTTTTGAAATTATGATGACTGTAAGTCATGCTGAAATATTTATCAAACATATTCATAATCTCTTACTATGCAACTTTTTAATTTAATAACTAAGACTCATTTTAGAAAGAAAAGAACAGGATTAACTTTTCTCATGAAGAGAAACAAGAAGATAATATATATAATTTATATATGTCATATATATCTATATATATTTACTGCTACTGTAATTTACTGTTACTCTGTGAGTTCTTGAAGTTACCAAAGAGTAACAGTGAAAATAATTGCAAGAAAACTGGAGGGAGGAGTTCCATATCTTGCGATGATGAACTGAAAATGTTTTATTCTTAGCTATTTATAAGGATGAGTAAATTACTTTCATATAGTTGAACATATATTTCAAATTTTCACAAACTGAATGGGGGGACATATTTGATAAAAGTTGAATCTCTTGGAAGGAAGTTGTGATGCTCAAAGGAAAGTTTATAATATCTGTTATTTGTTCAAAATTTGTTAACAACAAAATGTTATTTTAATGGTATTTACCATATTTTATCTTGTGAGATACTCTTTGTATATATGTATAGCTTATTATTTTCTTTAGGTGGAGTCTGTGTCTTGTTCATATTTTTATTACATCTGAGGCTGAGTACATGGTAGGCATTCACTCAATGTGATTTCTATTTCCATAAACTTTTGTATTGCTATTAAAGCACCATTTCATTATGTTTTTAAAATGTGCCCTAAATAATTATCAAAGAGACTGTCAGTTACAATACACATTTATTTAACTTGAAAATAATTTTAAAGGACACATGTGTCCCAATTTTCAGAATTCTTCAGAGTCCTGCAAAAGAGACTGCTTCAGAATGTGTTCATCTCATAGTTGTATTCTGCACACTTTAAAGGGGTGGGGAGGACTGAGGTTAAATACCAAACCCATAAAGTGTGAATGTATTGGTATGAGAATATAGACAGGATACAATATATTTTCTTCAGCTTCCAAGCAAAGTTAAAAAATCTGAATTCATAAGTCATCTCTAATTTTATAAGCCTTGTAAAACCATTTCTTAATTTGGCACCATAGGCAGACTGATTGGAGGCCACAGTGTTTGCCCAACCGGATCCAGTGAATTAGGAATCAGAGTGAATGAGTATGAAGATAGCAACATATGAGGAGAGCTGTATTACAGAAATCACACCAACAAATGACAGAGTTGCTATACTAAATAGTACTTGGAAGCGTTGGTGTAGATATATTCATAAAAATGATGGGAGTTTGTTTTTATCTAGATTAATTGATAAAAACAGATTTAAGGAAGTAGTAAAATTTTAATTCAATGAAATCAAATGGCAAAAATCATTGAACTGGATCTTTTTCATAATCGATGTAATTTTAGCTTTTAAATAATACAGTACATGCTATTCATGAGTGAATACTTTATTGACAGCAGATATAATTCTACAGGGTGCTAAAACATTACACAATTGTACAATCCAAATGAGTATTGATTAGAGAACAGCTTCAACCAAATTTATGCCACTCTATAGGAATATAGAAAACACAAATTTTTCAATGATTTGAAGACCAAGAATTATTTGAAAGGCTGTTGTACCAACCATTCCAACAATGAATTTTCTATTGGCAATTTTGATGGCTCATTAGTTATTTCCAGGTAAATCTTTTGCCAAAAGGAAGACCTATTCCCTTTATGCAGAATACTCAAAAGAGATAGTGAAATAAAAAATATATGCATGAAAGAAATGTGTGTATAAATAAATAGATTATGAAATAAGAGAAGTTGTTTATGCAGCGTTCTGGAACATGGAAGTGTTGGGTCCCACAGAAAAGACCAGAAGATATAAAATCACCACTGTCATGGAGTTGACATGTTAGTGGTGGTGGTAGTAGCATGATAAACAAAAAAAAATAAGTGAACTGAATAGTATATTTATTTATTTTTAGAGGGGGGAGGGGCAGAGGGGGAGGAAGAAAGAATCTTAAGCAGACTCCATGCCCACCATGGTCTGACAGGGTGCTTGATCTCACGACCCTGAGATCATGATCTGAGCTGAAATCAAGAGTCAGACAGTTAACTGAGTGAGCCACCCAGGCACCCCTGCATAGTATTTAAAGTGAAAAGCTATATATGGAGTAAAATCAAGGAAGGAAGGATGATGAGAGTAAGGAAGGGGGAAAAGGAGGAGTAATAGTTGCTATATTGCAAGGGATGGTCAGTGAAGACCTAGTTGAAAAATGACATTTGGGCCAAGATGTGAAGGGGTTGGGAGAGCCATATAGATATCTGGGGGAGGAGTGTTCTGGTTACAGGAAACAAGGGCAAAGGCCCTGAGACAGCAATGTGCTTATCCTATTTGGGGAAGAGTAAGGTGGTCAGAGTTGGAACAGAGTCAGAGAGGAGGGGGGAAGAAAAAGATAACAAAGCAATAGAAATAAGGAGACCGGGGCAGACCATGTGGGGCCTTATAGGCTATTTAATGACTTTGGTTTCTACTGTGAGTGAGATAGGGTGGCCACTGGAGGATTTTGATCAGAGGACTTAAATTCAGATATAAGTCTTATTTTCAA
Organism: Mirounga angustirostris; assembly: GCF_029215605.1. Classification (NCBI taxonomy): domain Eukaryota; kingdom Metazoa; phylum Chordata; class Mammalia; order Carnivora; family Phocidae; genus Mirounga; species Mirounga angustirostris. The sequence goes on along the minus strand of NW_026991709.1, from coordinate 189,403,438 downwards.
TTTTAGTATCTGAACTATATTTTGCATTTGAAAATAGTCCTGTGATTTTTTTTTTTTTGTTAATGCACACATTGCATGAATGTCCTTTATATATGTAGTAAGATGAAAACAAATGTGGTAGGGACACCTGGGTGGCTCAGTTGGTTCAGCAACTGCCTTTGGCTCAGGTCATGATCCCAGGGACCTGGGATCTAGTCCCTCATCGGGCTCCTTGCTCAGCGGAGAGCCTGCTTCTCCCTCTGCCTGCTGCTACCCCTGCTTGTGCTCTCTCTCTCTCTCTCTGACAAATCAATAAATAAAATCTTAAAAAAAAATAAAACCAAAGGTGGGGGTGCCTGGGTGGTTTAGTTGGTTAAGCGGCTGCCTTCAGCTCAGGTCTTGATCCTGGTGTCCTGGGATCAAGCCCGGTGTCAGGCTCCCTGCTCATCAGAGAGTCTGCTTCTCCTCTCCCTCTGCCCCTCTCTCTAGAAGATAAATAAATAAATCTTAAAAAGCAAAAACAAAAACAAATGTGAGACTCTTAATCATAGGAAACAAACTGAGGGTTGTTGGAGGGGAGGGCAGTGAAGGGATGAGGTAACTGGCTGATGGACATTGGGGATGGTATAGGTTGTAATGAGCACTGGCTATTATATAAGACTGGTGAATCACAGACCTGTACCCCTGAAACTAATAATACATTATGTGTTAATTAATTGAATTTAAATTAAAAAAACCAAAAAACCCCGAATGTGACTATAGTTGATTTTGTCTTCTAAAGCAAGTGGCATAGTTCATATCTGTTGGAAAATAGATGTTTATATTGCTCTTCCATTTTCAGAAGGCATATAGGAAGATAATTCTACTCATCGAATACTGAGTTGGAACTTGTCGGACATTTTTTTTCAGAAACATTTTATTTTTAAACACTTCAGGGAAGTACTCTTTCATTCTTTGTATTATATTTCAGCCATTATATGTTAAATGGCCTTTAATAAACTATCCTGGAAGCATTTATTTTATTATTCCATGAAAATAATGCAATCTGATTTCTAAATCCTTGGCTTATGTATAAACTTTAGGAACACAATTTATTAACAAATTGCCTTTATAAACAGGTACAAACAGGTACAAACAGGCACGTAATGTTAATGATTGACCTTTAGTAGATCAAATAGTCTTAATAAATTTTTCAAATAGGACAATCTTTCTTTCTTTTTTTTTTTTTTTACCTTCTTAACCATTTTTAAATGTACAGGTCGGTGGCATTAAGTACATTCATATTGCTGTGCAACCATCACCACCATCCATCCACAGAATTTTTTTTTTTTATTCTTATGTTAATCCCCATACATTACATCATTAGTTTTAGATGAAGTGTTCCATGATTCATTGTTTGTGCACAACACCCAGTGTTCCATGCAGAATGTGACCCCCTCAATACCCACCACCAGGCTAACCCATCCTCCCACCCCCCTCCCCTCTAGAACCCTGTTTGTTTTTCAGAGTCCATGGTTCGTCTACCCCTCCGATTCCCTCCGCTTCATTCTTCCCCTCCCGCTACCTTCTTCTTTTTTTTTTCTTAACATATATTGCATTATTTGTTTCAGAGATACAGATCTGAGATTCAACAGTCTTGCACAATTCACAGCGCTTACCAGAGCACATACCCTCCCCAGTGTCTATCACCCAGCCACCCCATCCCTCCCACCCCACCCCCCACTCCAACAACCCTGTTTGATTCCTGCGATTAAGAATTCCTCATATCAGTGAGATCATATGATATATGTCTTTCTCTTTTTGACTTATTTCACTCAACATAATACCCTCCAGTTCCATCCACGTCATTGCAAATGGCAAGATCTCATTCCTTTTGATGGCTGCATAATATTGCATTGTATATATATACCACTTCTTCTTTATCCATTCATCTGTCGATGGATATCTTGGCTCTTTCCACAGTTTGGCTATTGTGGACATTGCTGCTATAAACATCGGGGTGCACATACCCCTTCGGATCCCTACTTTTGTATCTTTGGGGTAAATACCCAGTAGTGCAATTGCTGGATCATAGGGTAGCTCTATTTTCAACTTTTTAAGGACGCTCCATACAGTTTTCCAGAGTGGCTGCACCAGCTTGCATTCCCACCAACAGTGTAGGAGGGTTCCCCTTTCTCTGCATCCCCACCAACATCTGTCATTTCCTGACTTGTTAATTTTAGCCATTCTGACTGGTGTGAGGTGGTATCTCATTGAGGTTTTGATTTGGACTTCCCTGATGCTGAGCGATGTTGAGCACTTTTTCATGTGTCTGTTGGCCATTTGGATGTCTTCTTTGGAAAAATGTCTGTTCATGTCTTCTGCCCATTTCTTGATTGGATTCTTTGTTCTTTGGGTGTTGAGTTTGATGAGTTCTTTATAGATTTTGGATACTAGCCCTTTATCTGATATGTCATTTGCAAATATCTTCTCCCATTCTGTCGGTTGTCTTTTGGTTTTGTTGACTGTTTCTTTTGCTGTGCAAAAGCTTTTTATCTTGATGAAGTCCCAATAGTTCATTTTTGCCCTTGCTTCCCTTGCCTTTGGCAATGTTTCTAGGAAGAAGTTGCTTCGGCTGAGGTCAAAGAGGTGGCTGCCTGTGTTCTCCTTTAGGATTTTGATGGACTCCTGTCTCACAGTGAGGTCTTTCAACCATTTGGAGTCAATTTTTGTGTGTGGTGTAAGGAAATGGTCCAGTTTCATTCTTCTGCATGTGGCTATCCAATTTTCCCAACACCATTTGTTGAAGAGACTGTCTTTGTTCCATTGGACATTCTTTCCTGCTTTGTCGAAGATTAGTTGACCATAGAGTTGAGGGTCCATTTCTGGGCTCTCTATTCTGTTCCATTGATCTATGTGTCTGTTTTTGTGCCAGTACCATGCTGTCTTGATGATGACAGCTTTGTAATAGAGCTGGAAGTCCGGAATTGTGATGCCGCCGGCTTTGCTTTTCTTTTTCAACATTCCTCTGGCTATGCGGGGTCTTTTCTGGTTCCAAACAAATTTTAGGATGATTTGTTCCATTTCTTTGAAAAAAGTGGATGGTATTTTGATGGGGATTGCATTGAATGTGTAGATTGCTCTAGGTAGCATTGACATCTTCACAATATTTGTTCTTCCAATCCATGAGCATGGAACGTTTTTCCATTTCTTTGTGTCTTCCTCAATTTCTTTCATGAGTATTTTATAGTTTTCTGAGTACAGATCCTTTGTCTCTTTGGTTAGATTTATTCCTAGGTATCTTATGGTTTTGGGTGCAATTGTAAATGGGATCGACTCCTTCATTTCTCTTTCTTCTGTCTTGTTGGCGTATAGGAATGCCACTGACTTCTGTGCATTGATTTTATATCCTGCCACTTGACTGAATTCCTGTATGAGTTCTAGCAGTTTTGGGGTGGAGTCTTTTGGGTTTTCCACATAAAGTATCCTATCATCTGCAAAGAGTGAGAGTTTGACTTCTTCTTTGCCAATTTGGATGCCTTTGATTTCTTTTTGTTGTCTGATTGCTGTGGCTAGGACTTCCAATACTATGTTGAATAGCAGTGGTGATAGTGGACATCCCTGCTGTGTTCCTGACCTTAGGGGGAAAGCTCTCAGTTTTTCCCCCATTGAGAATAATATTTGCTCTAGGTTTTTCATAGATGGCTTTTATGATATTGAGGTATGTACCCTCTATCCCTATACTCTGAAGAGTTTTGATCAAGAAAGGATGCTGTACTTTGTCAAAAGCTTTTTCTGCATCTATTGAGAGGATAATATGATTCTTGTTCTTTCTTTTGTTAATGTATTGTATCACATTGATTGATTTGTGGATGTTGAACCAACCTTGCAGCCCAGGGATAAATCCCACTTGGTCATGGTGAATAATCCTTTTAATGTACTGTTGGATCCTATTGGCTAGTATTTTGGTGAGAATTTTTGCATCCATGTTCATCAGGGATATTGGTCTGTAATTCTCCTTTTTGATGGGGTCTTTGTCTGGTTTTGGGATCAAGGTAATGCTGGCCTCATAAAATGAGTTTGCAAGTTTTCCTTCCGTTTCTATTTTTTGGAACAGTTTCAGAAGAATAGGTATTAATTCTTCTTGAAATGTTTGGTAGAATTCCCCTCGGAAGCCATCTGGCCCTGGGCTTTTGTTTTTTGGGAGATTTTTGATGACTGCTTCAATTTCCTTAGTGGTTATAGGTCTGTTCAGGTTTTCTATTTCATCCTGGTTCAGTTTTGGTAGTTGATACGTCTCTAGGAATGCCTCCATCTCTTCCAGGTTATCTAATTTGCTGGCATAGAGTTGCTCATAATATGTTCTTATAATTGTTTGTATTTCTTTGGTGTTGGTTGTGATCTCTCCTCTTTCATTCATGATTTTGTTGATTTGGGTCCTTTCTCTTTTCTTTTTGATAAGTCTGGCCAGGGGTTTATCAATCTTGTTAATTCTTTCAAAGAACCAGCTCCTAGTTTCGTTGATCTGTTCTACTGTTCTTTTAGTTTGTATTTCATTGATTTCTGCTCTGATCTTTATGATTTCTCTTCTCCTGCTGGGTTTAGGCTTTATTTGCTGTTCTTTCTCCAGCTCCTTTAGGTGTAGGGTTAGGTTGTGTACTTGAGACCTTTCTTGTTTCTTGAGAAAGGCTTGTATTGCTATATACTTTCCTCTTGGGACTGCCTTTGCTGCACCCCAAAGATTTTGAACAGTTGTGTTTTCATTTTCATTGGTTTCCATGTGTTTTTTTTAATTCTTCTTTAATTTCCTGGTAGGATGCTCTTTAGCCTCCATGTATTTGAGTTCTTTCCGACTTTCCTCTTGTGATTGAGTTCTAGTTTCAAAGCATTGTGGTCTGAAAATAGGCAGGGAATGATCCCAATCTTTTGGTACTGGTTGAGACCTAATTTCTGACCTAGGATGTGATCTATTCTGGAGAATGTTCCATGGGGACTAGAGAAGAATGTGTATTCCGTTGCTTTGGGATGGAATGTTCTGAATATGTCTGTGAAGTCCATTTGGTCCAGTGTGTCAATTAAACTCTTTATTTCCTTGTTGATCTTTTGCTTAGACGATCTGTCCATTTCAGTGAGGGGGGTGTTAAAGTCCCCCACTATTATTGTATTGTTGTCAATGTGTTTCTTTGCTTTTGTTATTAATTGCCTTATATAATTGGCTGCTCCCATGTTAGGGGCATAGATATTTACAATTGTTAGATCTTCTTGTTGGATAGATCCTTTAAGTAGGATATAGTGTCCTTCCTCATCTCTTATTACAGTGTTTGGTTTAAAATCTAATTTGTCTGATAGAAGGATTGCCACCCCAGCTTTCTTTTGGTGTCCATTAGCATGGTAAATGGTTTTCCACCCCCTCACTTTCAATCTGGGGGTGTCTTTGGTTCTAAAATGAGTCTCTTGCAGACAGCATATCAATGGGTCTTGTTTTTTAATCCAGTCTGTTAGCCTGTGTCTTTTGATTGGGGCGTTGAGCCCATTTACATTCAGGGTAACTATTGAAAGATAGGAATTTAGTGCCATTGTATTGCCTGTAAGGTGACTGTTACCGTATATTGTCTGTGTTCCTTTCTTGTCTATATTGCTTTTAGGCTCTCTCTTTGCTTAGAGGACCCCTTTCAAGATTTCCTGTAGGGCTGGTTTTGTGTTTGCAAATTCCTTTAGTTTTTTTTGTCCTGGAAGCTTTTTATCTCTCCTTCAATTTTCAATGACAGCCTAGCTGGATAGAGTATTCTTGGCTGTATATTTTTCTCATTTAGTGCTCTGAATATATCCTGCCAGTCCTTTCTGGCCTGCCAGGTCTCCGTGGATAGGTCTGTTGCCAATCTAATGTTTCTACCCTTGTAGGTTACATATCTCTTCTCCCGAGCTGCTTTCAGGATTTTCTCTTTGTCTCTGAGACTCGTAAGTTTTACTATTAGATGTCGGGGAGTTGACCTATTTTTATTGATTTTGAGAGGGGTTCTCTGTGTTGCCTGGATTTTCATGCCTGTTTCTTTCCCCAAATTAGGGAAGTTCTCTGCTATAATTTGCTCCATTATACCTTCTGGCCCTCTCTCTCTTTCTTCTTCTTCTGGGATCCCAATTATTCTAATGTTGTTTCGTCTTATGGTATCGTTTATCTCTCGAATTCTGCCCTCGTGATCCAGTAGTTGTTTATCTCTCTTTTTCTCAGCTTCTTTATTTTCCATCATTTCATCTTCTATATTACTGATTCTCTCTTCTGCCTCATTTATTCTAGCACTTAGCGCCCCCATTTTTGATTGCACCTCATTAATAGCCTTTTTGATTTCTACTTGGTTGGATTTTAGCTCTTTTACTTCTCCAGAGAGGGTTTCTCTAATAACTTCCATATTTTTTTCAAGCCCAGCTAGTATCTTTAAAGTGATGATTCTGAACTCTAGATCTGACATCGTACTAATGTCCGTATTGAGTAGGTCCCTGGCAGTCGGTACTACCTCTTGTTCTTTTTGTTGAGGTGATTTTTTCTGTCTTGTCATTTTGTGCAGAGGAGAATAGATTAATGAGAGAACAAAATGCTAGCAGAGTAACCACGTCCCCAGAAAATATACTCTAAACAAATCAGAAAAGACCTGAAGCAGTGGGATAAGAAAGGGAAAGAGAGAAAAAAGAAAAAGAAAAAAAAGAAAAAGAAAAAGATAAAGATAAAAACAAAAACAAACAAAACAGAACAACAACAACAAAAGGAAAACCAGAATGTGATCAAATATGATCTATACGGTATATAGATCAGTGCCACACACTAGATTTGGGGTGTATTTTGGTCTTTTAGAAGAAAGTGCCTCCCAAAATTTTAAAGAAAGAAAAACTTATATATGTTCAAAAATAAGGGTTGATATGATGAAGGGATGGAATATGACTGTAAAAATGGAAATTATAAAAAATGTTATAAAAGGAATTGATAAGAAGTTGTTTGAAAAAAGAAAGAAGAGGATTTAAAAAAAGAAAAAAGAAAAAGAAAAAAAAAAGGGAGAGGATGTGATCAGGCAGGGGAATAGAAAACACCATATACTAGAGATTTAGGGTATATTTTAATCTGTTAGAAGAAACTATCTCAAAATTTTAAAGAGAGAACAACTTATATATATAAGCCAAAAATATGGGTAACTACTATGAAGGGATAGAATATGACTCTAAGAATGAAAAATAAAAATGTTTTTTTTTTTTTTTAAAAAAGGGATTGCTAAGATGTTCGTTGAAGAAGGGAAAAAGAAAAATTCAAAAAGAAATAAAAAGACAAAAAGCCAGTTAAAAAAAATTAACTTTAAAAGACTAAAGAATCATGGTAAAAAAGCCATGAATTCTATGTGCAGTATTCCCCTAGCGCTGGAGTTCTGCCGTTCTCATTGACCGGTAAACTTGGTCTTGGCTGGCTGTTCTCGCTGATCTTCTGGGGAGGGGCCTGTTGCCGTGGTTTCCAAATGTCTTTGCCGGAGGCGGAATTGCCCCGCCCTTGCCCCCTCCCGGCTCAGTAATCTGCTCGGGTTTGCTCTCCGGGGCTTTTGTTCCCTGCGAGCTTTCCGTACAGCTTTGGAGGCGGAGAGTGAAAATGGCGGCCTCCCAATCTCCGCCCCGGAGGAGCCGAGCACTCGGGGCCCCGCTCCTCAGTGAGCCCCCAGAGAAAAGCCGCCAGTCACTCCCGTCTCCCCAGTCTCCGGCCACACTCCGTGCTCGCCCGGCCTGTGACCGCACGTTTCTATCTCTGGCACCCGACCCCGGGTGGAGTCTCCAAACCCAGCAGATCCCTGCGGTGCACTCCCGCGCGGCTCCTCCCGGGGGAGGAAGGTGAGTCTCCCCGGATCTGCCGCTTGTTGGGACCCTGCTGGAAGAGCAGTGGCCTGACTGTGCCACGGATCACGGTTTATGGCAACCCCGAGCTGAGAGCCCGCGCCTGGGCTCCGCCTCTGCAGCCGGCTTCCCTGCTCCGTTACCTGGGAGCTCGGCCACACTCAGGCACCCCCGGTCTTTCTGTGACCCCGAGGGTCCTGAGACCACACTGTCCCGGAGGGTTCCACCCCCCGCTTAGCCACCAGAGTGACGTCCCTCAGTGGAGCAGACTTTTAAAAGTTCCGATTTTGTGCTCCGCGGCTCTATCACTTGCCAGAAGCGGCCGACGGAGGCCCCTCCCCCGCCGTCTATCCTCCCGAATATCGCCTTGGATTCACTTCTCCGCACGTCCTACCTTCCAGAAAGTGGTCGCTTTTCTGATGAGAGAGTTGTTGCTCTTCTTTTCTTCAATCTCCTGTTGAGTTTGTTGGTGTTCAGAATGGTTTGATCCCTATCCAGCTGAATTCCTGAGAGGAGACGAAATCCAGGTCTCCTACTCCTCCGCCATCTTGCTCCGCCCCCTAGGACAATCTTTCTCCTGCCCTGTGAAATCACATTTGGGGTTTAGTATGCAATCTTTGCATACACAACATAATTTTTCTTGATTGGGATTGAAATTTATACTGCCTCAGAGGTTTCATTCTAAAATTAAAATCAACCCAGGGTAAAGCTTGGTTCATAGAAATTAAGGATAGAGAAAGCCCTCCCTACACCCATCTTGTCTTTGCCATCTGTGAAACAGTTTCTGGTGCCTTTTCTGAAGTGGTATTGAGATGGGGGCCATCCTAGCAGATGGATTATGGCTTTTGGAATGAAAATTGTAGCAGTAAAGACAAGTGATGAATCACAACTTCTAAGGGCAGATGCTCTGGAGTCAGGAAATGTTGGATCCCACCTCTGCAGCTGATTAGCTGTGGGACTTTGGTCATGCTGCTTAACTTCTTCTCTAGGACTCAGTTTCTTCATCTTCAAAATTAGGATTCTACCTATTTGAGTTCTAAGGATGATCAAAGAAGTAATATTTGTAATGCCTTGTCTCTAGCAATGCCAGCTACATAGTAGCTGTGGTAGATTAATTGCAAAAATGGCTGTGATTCTACACTCTTTCCTGTATCCACACCCTTTGAAAATAGGACTTTGATGTTCCTCCCATCAGGGCATACGGTCTACTTTTCACATCTTGAATCTATGATGGTCTTTTGATTTATCTTAACCAATGTAATAGAGTGATTGCAAGCCGAGACCTTTAGAGTCATTGCATTCTTTTCCTCTTCCTCTTGGACCCTTCTGACTGACATGAAAATAAGCTTGGCCTAGACTGCTAGAGAATGAAGGAGCACATGGAACTGATCTGAGTTGTCTCATGTAAGCCCATCCTAGATCAACTAGACCACTGCTCACTTATCAGTCCAAAGGCTTGTCAAAAAAATAAGCTGGTTGTTGTTATTGTTTAGAGTATAATTGATGTACAATAATCTTCACATATTTAAAACATATAATTTGATAAATTTATATGTAGTTATATGAAAATAATTCTGTATACAGCAATGAAACCATGACCATAATCAAGATAATGAATATATCTATCACTCCTCCAAGGTTTTCTTGTGCTTCTTTGTTGTCCCCATCCCCAGGCAATTACTGATCAACTTCTGTCACTTTAGATCCATAAGAATTTTCTAAAATTATATATAAATGGAATCATAAGAGTACATACTATTATTTTTTTGTCTGGCCTCTTTTACTCAGCATAATTATTTTGAGATTCAGCTGTATTTCCCTATGTATATTGCTGAATAGTACTCCATCTTATGACATACCATAATTGTTTATCCACTCACCTGTGATGGATATTTGGGTCGTTTCCAGCTTTTAGCTTTAGCAGCTAAAGTGACTATAAACATTTGCATGGGGGTCTTTTTATGGATATATACTTTAATTTCTTTGGGGAAATACCTATGACTAAAATGGCTAGATCATATGTAAGGTGAATGCTTAACTTTTTAAGAAACTGTGTACCTATTTTCCAGTGTGGTTGTATCATTTTACATTCCCATCAGCAATGTTGTTTGTTTCGTATTTTTGTCAACTCTTGATATAGTTAGGCCTTTTATTTTTAGCCATTCTAAAAGGTATGTAGGAGTATTTCACTGTTATGTTAATTTATATTTCACTAATGACTAATGATGTTAAGCATTTTTTATGTGCTTATTTACCATTTGTATATGTGTCTATTCAAATACCTTGCCTATTTAAACATTTTGATTGCTTATATTCTTATTTAGTTTTTTTTTTAAGATTTTATTTATTTATTTGACAGAGAGAGAGAGGAGAGAGGGAACACAAGCAGTGGGGAGTGGGAGAGGGAGAAGCAGGCTTCCCACTGAACAGGGAGACTGATGCAGGGTTCCATCCCAGGATCATGACCTGAGCCGAAGGCAGACGCTTAATGACTGAGCCACCCAGGTGCCCCTATTCTTATTTAGTTTTGAGAATTCTTAACGTATACTGTATATAAGTTCTTTCATCAGGCATATGATTTGCAAAAAATTATTCCCAATCTGGGTCTTATCTTTCATCCTCTTAACAATGTCCTTTGAAGAGCAGAATTTTAAAATTTTCATGAGGTCCAATTTATCAAATTTTCCTTTTATAAGTCACACTTTTGGTGTCATATATAAGAAAAGTTGTTTAATCCAAAATCATGAAGATTTGCTTCTATGTTTTCTTCCAGAATTTGTCTAGTTTTTTTTACATTTTGAGTTAATTTTTATATATGGTACAAGATGTGGGACAAAGTTCTTCTTTTTTCCCATGGATATCCAATTCTAGTGCCATATGTTGAAAAAAACTTCTTTATTTACTGTCTATGCACCTTTATTGAAAATCAGGTTTTATATATTTGTGAGTCTGTCTCTGGATTTTTTATTCTATTCCATTGCCTGTCTTTATACCAATGCTATATGTTTTGGTCACTGTAGCTTTACAATAAATCTTGAAATAAGGTAATTTGAATTCTTCCACTTTGTTCTTTTTAAAAGTTGTTAGGTTATTCAAGAACGTTTGTATTTCTACATAAACTTTAGAGTAAATTTGTCAATTTCTACTAAAAATGTCTGCTAGATTTTTTATTTGGATTGCATTGAACCTATAGACCAATTTAGGGAGAATTGACGTCTTATCAATATTGAGTCTTCTGACCCATAGACATATATTTCCATCTATTTAGGCATTCTTTAGTTTCTCTCACATGTGTTTTGGAGTTTTCAGTGTATAGATCTTTCATAACTTTTCTCAGTTTTATTGCTAATATTTTGCATTTTTGATAACATTATGAATGATATTTTAATATTTCAATTTCTGATTGTATATTCCTACTATATAGGAATAGAATTAATTTTTATATATTGATCTTGTATCCTGTAAGCTTACTAAAGTCAGTTATTTGTTCCTGTAGCATTTTGTATATTTCATCAAATTTTCTACTTTTTTACTACTCAGGCGTTTTTACTTTTTCCTTTCCAATCTTACATGTCTTATTTCTATTTATTGTTTTATTTTACTAACAAGAATCTTCAGTGTAATGTCGAATACAGTGCTAAAGTGGACATCTTTTCCTTGTTCCTTATTTTAGGGGGAAAGCATTCAGTCTCTCACCATTAAGTATTTGGATCTTGTAGGTTCTTCACACAGGCACCTTTTATTAGATTGAGAAAGTTACCTTCTGTGTTTAGTTTGCTGAGAGTGTTTAACTGAAATGATGCTATAAATATAAAGACATAAATAAGTTAAGAGAAAAAGGATTGAAAAAGACAGCATGCTGTCACTAATGAAAAGAAAGCTGGGGTAGATATATTAATACTGAAGTCGACTTCCAAGCAAAGAATGTTATCAAGGATAAAGAGAATCATATCATAATAATAAAAGAGAAGTCATCAAAAGGACACAATAATTGTTAACATTTATAGACATGATGACAGCACCTTAAAATATATGAAGCAAAAGCTGATTGAGCTGGAAGGAGATATAGACAAATCCACAATTAACAGAGTTTGTATACTTTTACTAATAATTGAGAGAGTAACTACACAGAAAATCCGCAAAAAATAAGGGACTTAAAAACTATGAGCAACAAACAGTTAAAAAATCAAGTAAGCAAAAAGATACTGTTTACAAGTAGAATGGTGGTTGCCAGAAGCTGGGGGAGGGGAAAATGGGAGTTGTTTAATGGGTATAGAATTTCAGTTTTGTGAGGGGCGCCTGGGTTGTTCAGTTGTTAGCTGCTGCCTTTGGCTCAGGTCATGATCCCAGTGTCCTGGGATCGAGCCCCGCATCGGGCTCCCTGCTCGGTGGGAAGCCTGCTTCTCCCTCTCCCACTCCCCCTGTTTGTGTTCCCTCTCTCGCTGTCTCTCTCTCTGTCAAATAAATAAATAAAATCTTAAAAAAAAATTTCAGTTTTGCGAGATAAAAACGTTATGGAGATTGGTTGCACAACAGTATAAATATACTTTTTTTTAATATATATATTTTTAAGATTTTATTTATTTATCAGAGAGACAGAGGCAGGCAGAGGGAGAAGCAGGCCCCTTGCTGAGCAAGGAGGCCGATGTGGGACTCGATCCCAGGAGACTGGGATCGTGACCTGAGCCGAAGGCAGACGCTTAACCGACTGAGCCACCCAGGCGTCCCAGTATAAATATACTTTTATTACTGAACTGTATACTTCGAAATGGTTAAGATGGTAAATTTTATGTTATGTGACTAAAAAATTGGCATCTGCTAATTAGGATTATAACCAATTTCCTGTAAATGGGTAATACATACTATATGATCAAAAAAATATATAATGTTTACAATAACACCTAGAAATAAGCATAACAAAATATATGCAGGTCATTTATAGGGAGAAGTATAAAACTTTATTGTGAGACATTAAAAAAGACTTAAAGGATGGCATATATCATGTTTATGAACTAAGGATTTAAATAATTTTAAAAGGTCAGTTATCTCCAAATAGATGTATCCATTCAATGCAATTCAAATCAAAATCCCAAAAACTATTTTCTGAGGAATTTGGTAAGTTGATTTTAATATTTATATGTTAAGAAAAGAGCCATGAATAACCAAAACACTCTTTAAAAAGTAAGGTGATAAATTTGCTCTAGGAGATCCTAAGAATTGTTAAAGAGCTGGAGTAATTAAGTCAGTGTGTCATTAGTATAGAAAAGACAAATCAATCAATGGAATGAGTAAAAACCTTATACACATATTGTCACTTGATATATGACAAAGGACTCATTGCAAAACAGTAGGTAAAGGATAATCTTTTCAGTAAAGGTTGCTGTGACAGTTAAGTATCCATATGAAAAAAATAAAGTATTCTTTTTTTTTTTTTTAGGATTTTGTTTATTTACTTGACAGAGAGAGACAGAGCGAGAGCAGGAACACAAGCAGGGGGAGTGGGAGAGGGAGAAGCAGGCTTCCCGCGGAGCAGGGAGCCCGATGGCGGGGCTCGATCCCAGGACCCCGGGATCATGACCTGAGCCAAAGGCAGACGCTTAACCGACTGAGCCACCCAGGCGCCCCTTTTTTAAAGATTTTATTAAGGGTATTAAGGAGGGCACTTGTGTTGAGCATTGAGTGTTATATGTAAGTGATGAATCATTAAATTCTACTCCTGAAATCAATATTACACTGTATGTTAATTAATTAGAATTTAAATAAAAATTTGAAAAAAAAATTACTCCTACTGATTAGTAAGAAAATGAAAAACAAATAAAATTGGAAGTAGAAACTTCAAAAATGGAAATTTCAAAAAAGAAGGAATCCAAATAGCTAGTGAACATGTGGTGCTCATTTTTATTAGTAGTAGGGGAATACAATTAATGCCACTATGAGATATAATTACCACTTAATGGTTTGGCTTAAATTAAAAAGTTTGACAATAAAAAGTGTTGAAAATGCTGTGGTCCAATCAGCACTATCATACACTATTTCATGGGGGTGTAAATTAATATAACCATTGTAAAACTATTTGGCATTATCAAGTACAGTTGTAGGTATATATATCTTATGACTCCATACTTCTGTTCCTGGATATATATTTTAGAAAAATAAGCAGAGTGGCGCCTGGGTGGCTCAGTCATTAAGCGTCTGCCTTCGGCTCATGTTTTGATCCCAGGGTTCTGGGATCGAGCCCCGCATCGGGCTCCCTGCTCGACGGGAGGCCTGCCTCTCCCTCTCCCACTCCCCCTGCTTGTGTTCCCTCTCTCGCTGTGTCTCTCTCTGTCAAATACATAAATAAAATCTTAAAAAAAAGAAAAAGAAGCAGATATATACATATATATGTATAAGATAGTTCATAGACACAGTAGTGTTTTTATAACCCAAATCTAGAAAGCATCCAAATGTTCATCAGCAATAGAATGAATATATAAATTTTGGTACATTTATACAGTGAAATATTATACAACAATGAAAATGAAAAACCCACAGCTACCTGCAATAACATATCAATCTTACCTAGATACAGATTAGACAAAACATAATATGTATTATTGATTCTACTCATTTAAAATTGAGAAGACATCACTAAATCTATAAAAAAAATTAAAGAAATTATTGTCAGAAAAATCAGGAATATGGTTACCTCCAAAAGGAAAGGGGAGAGTTTGTTACTAATGGCTTGGTAGATATCTAGCTAAATTCAGGGGACCAGTTGAAACGGAGTCCCCCACTCCTCCACCATCTTGCCTTACTCTTGAGAGTTTGTTATTAGGAAGGGAAACATGGAGCCTTCTTCAATACTACAGTGTTCTGATTCTTGACCTGCATAGTGGTTAATGGTTATTGCCTGTTGAAGTACACATATATGTCTTCACTTTTCTATATGTATACTATGTTTCACACATACCAAAAAAAAAAAAATACAAGAATATATCATGATGAAGTCATTCCCTTTCCTCCTGGAAATGCCATGATGGCTCACTATTAGGAGATCTATTAATGTAAATAATCATTAGACCTAAGGAGAAAAATCCTCTCATCACTTGATAGGTACTGAAAAATAATTTGAGAAAATTCAATAATCATTTGCAATAAAAAATCTGGTATACAAATAAAGCCAGGTGAATTCCTTCTTAACATGTAATAATTTTCCATCTCAGCCTAAAAGCCAGCATTTTGGTTTGAGGAAAATTTCTAGAGGTATTCCTACAGAGGTTAGAGACAGATTAATTGTGTCCATTACCATCACTAATATAGTACTGTACTTGGCTAACCCAAAGCAATTTTTTAAAAGCTATGTAATTACTAATATAAAATCAGAGAAGGTGGAGGAAAAACTACCAATGTTTGCAGAAGATAAGTTCCTATATCTGGAAAACCCAGGAAATCAATTAAAGAACTACCACAAATGAAAAAGAAATTTCAAAAAGTTGTGGGGGATGGAATGATTTATTCAGAAAGCAGTAGCTTTCCTGTATGCAAACAATTAGCAAACATGACATATAATGGACAAAAGATAGCATTCATGGTGATATCAAAAAGGACAACATATAGGAATAATCTTAACAAGAAATGTTTGGATGAGTGAAAAATATATGAAATACCTCTGGAAGATAGAAAATAAGCCTTGGTCATAGGAAGACTCCATAGTATCACAAATATTTCTATTCTCCCCAAATTACATTTTCAACTTCTAAATTTAAATTATGCTATAGAGGATACACTTAACAGCATTACAATAACAAATAACAGTTTTTAATTTTAACTAGACAAGCTGAATAAACGTTTATATGGAAAAATAAACCAACACGAATAATAAGGAAAACTTTGGATGATGAAGGAAGACTAACCTATCAGATAGTGTATTTATTCAGGGTTCTCCTAAGTAACAAAACCAACAGGTGACACATAAGCCTCGTAACTGTCAGTGGCAAACTAAATTGGGGAACCTGAGACTTGACCTACTTTGCCTTACATTTCCCACTCTCCCTTCCAGAGGAAGGCATTGATTTTGAGCCAAAGAAAAATAATTCAGTTAAATATTTGGAGATAATTCTTAAGGCTGTGAACCAAAACGAGGTCTCAGCTCTTGTTAATTTAAGTGAAAACTGCTAGTCAGTGGTGCTCTTTAGCAAGAAAGATCCAGATGACTTTTTGAGGATTTTTAATATTTCTCCTGGTTTGAGTGCTATCCCCAAAACTGAGGAAAATGACATTAATAGAGATCTCATGCTCTCCAATCCAAAGCATGCAACCTCATGTAACCAAAAAGAAAAGAAGAAAAGGAAGGTGGGGAGGGGGAGGAGGAGGAGGAGGAAGAGGAAGAAGAAGAAAACCTGCCTATTTTTGCCCCAGCCAGCATGTCTGGCATTCCATTCCGTATACAAAGGCTCACTCCTCTGTCACTTGAATATTGTTTGCACCCAGTCTCTTGAATATTGTTTTTCAGAAATATCCCATGCATACATTTGTATATAAAAAACAATTCTTCTGAGTCTTTCATTTTTACTTAATAATGTATCTCGGATAATTTGCTTTTTGAATGGCTCCATGCATTGCAGGTTGGGAGTAAATTGTGTCTGGGAGCTGAAATCCAGCCTGTGCACCTCCCGCCTGTTGCATTGTTTGACCTGGTGGTTGGTGGGGCGGGAGACAGTCTGCCTTTTTGCAACTGGTCCACCACCAGGGGGCACACTTTCCCTAACTCACGCAAGGGCATTCTGTTAGCACCTGTTTTGGATGTTTCCAAATGTATGTAATGGGTCTCTCATTGATCGACACACTTTTTTGGTCGCACTTTCTCCCCATCCCATCCCCCAAGACAGCCAGTGCTGCGGTGAACAGCCTTGTGATATTTTCATGCCAGGCGGCATAGATTAACTTGTGGTGTCTTGGGCAAAGGCGCCTGAATTATTTCCTACTTCTACCAGACTACCGTTTGCTCACATACCATTTCTTTCTTAGCATTTCACACTTCCTTCTACCCTCTTCATCAGTTTTACAGGCCGAAGGTCAATTCCCCAAGTTTAGAAGCTGCCCCTAACTTTGGCAGTGCCACAGGCAACGGTGTCTGCTCCAACACATGTCTCTCCATATGTCAGGAACAGAAAAATTAATAAAAGGAGAGAGGAATGGAAAAAAAAAACATGACATGTGCCACAGGGACACTTTGGAAAGGAAGCTGCATTTATTGGCAAGGTGATGAAGACAAGGAAGAAAGCAATGCTACCATCCGCATTTCCCTTCTGAAGTGGAGCTGGAGAGAACTCACTCACTCTCCTGGACAGAACAGTCAAGGCAATGGAATCCGTCTATTCTCCCTGAAGGAAGAAAGCATCAAATGCTTGGGAAACTGCAATTAAATGAAATGTCAGAATACTTCCAGCTGAATTGCCTGGCTGCTCTGCTTTAACCAGTGTCACCCACATCTTCATCCTTTCCTCATGACTGCGGTTCCCCATACACCAGAGGGAAGAGCACAGACCTCTCACAGGTGGGTCCTTCCTGGAGACCTCAGTGTGCATTGTCTATGGCGTGTGGAACTTTTCTTTTACAAATTGAGGTAAAATGTACATAACATAAAATTTATCATTTTAACCATTTCTCAATGGACAGTTCACCGGCATCCAGATAGATCCACATTGTTGTGCAACCGTCACCATCATCCATCTTCAGAACTTTGTTCATCTTACAAGACTGAAACCCTATACCCAGTGAAACCACTCACCATTCATTCCTCCCTCTAGCCTCCGGCAATTTGATCGCTCTAGGGACCACATACAAATGAATCACTCAATATTCGTCTTTTTGTGACTGACTTATTTATTTCACTGAAGATAATGTCCTCAAGGTTCATCAGTGGAGTAGCATATACCAAATTTCCTTCCTTTTTAGGACTGGATAATATGTATGTACCCCATGTTGTTTATCCGTTCATCTTTAATGGGCATTTAAGTTTTTTCCACCTTTTGGCCGTTGGGAATAATGCTGTTATAAACATTGGTGTACAAGTCTCTGTTTGAGTCTCTGCTTTCAATTTTTTCAGTATACACCTGAAAGTAGAATTGCTGGATCATGTGGTGATTGAATGTTTAATTTGGGGGGGGAGAGCTGCCATGCTGTTTTCCACAGTGGCGGCACCATTTTACATAGCCACAGCAGTGCACAAGGGCTTTAATTTCTCCAGGACCTTGCATGGGACATGTAACTTTTGACACTATTGACAAGTGGCTCTTTTCCCATTTCTTTGCTTTAATTGCATGAAACTTAGAGACTTAACCAAATGTTCTGGAAAACAGTCTAGAGTTGCCCCTTAAAGTCCTCTATTCAGAAACAGATAATGTGTATTCAGTGCTTATCAAAGGGGCTAATAAGTAAATATTCAAATTGTAATTTTCCTTCCCTGTATTTAATTCCTTCCTCTTTCCTTTCCCCCTTTTTTTTTTTGACATCATCACCATGTCCCTTATAGTGAGCATCCATGCCCCATATGATAGTGGGTATCAAATAGTTAAATTAAAACTCCTGAACTCCTGCAAGAAATGTCATCATAGCACCTGGCTGGCTCTGTTGGTTAAGCGTCTGCCTTCAGCTCAGGTCATGATTCCAGAGTTCCAGGATCGAGCCCTGCATTGGGCTCCCTGCTCAGTGGGGACCCTCTGCTTCTCCCTCTACCCCTCATCCCTTTCGTGCGTGCTCTCTCTCTCTCTCAAATAAATAAATAAAATCTTAAAAAAATAAATTTCGTGGAATTCTTTTTTTGTCCCTACTGGACACTTTTCAACTTGGACTCTACTTGCAGTTACTCTTTGTCAAGAAGTAGTCAAGGAAACATCCATTACCATAAAGCAAGGAACAAGGGTGTAAAACCCAGAGGCAGTTGGAGTGGCAAGAGACATACAGCCAGGTCAGAGAAAGAGAGAGAGAAAAGACCTGTTCTGGCTCATAAATAGAGGGTGATGGTTCCAAATGGCATTTGGCAGGCTACATTGGAACAAAGCCACACTTACTGCAATACACCAATTGACACATGTTCCATACTTAAGAGACTGAGACATTTCTGCAATAGTAATAAATTCCCCGAGAGTGGGAATCAGAGTGGATCAAGAGCAACCTGTGACAATGGAAGAGGAGCAGCAGGACTTAAGCAAAAACATTAACAATAACGAAAGCAATCATTTATTAAACTCCACGTTCAAAGTACTTTATTATCTTTTTGCACCATATTAAGTACCACCTGATGATGATAATGTCAGTGCTTTTAATATATACAATCTTATTTAATCTTCACTACATCCCTATTTTATCAACTAGGTGCATCTAAATTATGCTACAGTAATAAATTCCCACATCTCAGCGGTTTAGCATGTCCTTTTAAGACTTTTTAAATGCATCGTAATGTAATTTAAAAGCCAATTCTGCAACTCTTAACAAAACATATTGTTTTATTTTACAATGAGATGCCTGGGTAGACTCTACTCTTCTGATTATTCTCTGAATTAGGATCCTTTGCAGTATCTTTTTTCACCCCTGTCATTTTTCTTCCAAACTTTTGATTGCTTTTAAATTTGGGGATATTTCTTTTAATTTTTCCTTGTAGACTTTAATTTTGATATATATTTTCTCTTCTCCAGAATGCATGGAGGTATTTTAATGGAATCAAAATCTGGATTTGGAAAAATAAATATGGTTTATAGAAAATGAAGCTTTTAGGGTCTCCAAGTTGAACTAATTAGGTGGCCCTTAGCTTTTGTATGGTGCTTGACCAGTGTAGGTTAGGTTGTCTCTAACAAGAAAAGCCAAAATGAAAGAAAGAAAAGAAGGAAACAAGCAGTGAAGCATGGAAAAAAGAAGAAACTGTTCTGATGAGAGGAAAACTTGAAAAGAGAAATTTATTTCCCAATAAAATCAAGCTAAAAAACCAATTTATTTTACTAGATAACATCTCTCTTTGTTAAGAAATTTCCAGAGAATTCCTCATATCAGTTGCTGGAGTGGTAGGGGGTGGGAGGGATGGGGTGGCTGGGTGATAGACATTGGGGAGGGTATGTGCTATGGTGAGCACTATGAATTGTGTAAGACTGATGAATCACAGACCTGTACCTCTGAAGCAAATAATACATTATACATTAAAAAAAAAAAAGATAGTAGGAAGGGAAAAATGAAGGGGGGGAAATCGGAGGGGGAGACGAACCATGAGAGACTATAGACTCTGAGAAACAAATTGAGGGTTCTAGAGAGGAGGGAGATGGGGGGATGGGTTAGCCTGGTGATGGGTATTAAAGAGGGTATGTATTGAATGGAGCACTGGGTGTTATACGCAAACAATGAATCATGGAACATTACATCAAAAACTAATGTTGTAATGTATGGTGATTAACATAACATAATAAAATAAAATTTAAAAAAAATTCTAGAGAAAGGATGTTATTAAATAGTGTTAGCTATTCTGATTTGAGGTTTGCATTACATTTTTGTTTGCTTATAAGTAAAATTTTGTGCAGTTTTATCTTGCCAGATTCTGGTATGGCAAATCGAAGTGCTGAGAGATTTTTCTTTTCCACTAGATATTTTATAGAATTGAAAACTATTTGTATTAAAGAGAGAGAGAGGGAGAATAGAGAGCATGAACCTCTTTGACTGGCAAACTGTTGGACAAGCGGATGGGAGGATAAGTCTTTGGTCTATACATTCACAGCTGGCTTTGGGCAATAAATTCTCTGAGGTAGAATGGGTCACCCTATTGTTCTTTCTGCTGAAATTTTTTTCTTCCAGCTGAGAGATCATGAGAAAAATGTAGCTTTATCTTTTCAGATGGTGTGTTTAGATGGCCCCTGCAGTTAATTTTAGCTCAATTTAAAAAAAAAGCCTATTTTCATATGAGGTTTTTTTTTTTTTTTTTCTTTTTTTTAAATGCCTTTCCTATACTCAGGTGGTCATCTTCAATGACCCGGAGAGAGCCAGCAAGAAAGGGTGCAAATGCTTGAGGCCCAACCACTTCCCTAAGGCCAACTATATTATCCTTTTGGATAGGTCTTATGAACTTCTGTAAGAAGAAGAAACAAAGGAAAATCTGTTCACCTTTTATCTTAATAAAGTATCAAACCAGAAAGAAAGAAACCTCCAGAGGGTAACAGAAAGATCACAGTGCTTTGTTTCAACCAACAAAACTCAGGCTCAAAAAAAGAATAAAAATATTTCTGGAGGCATATTGTGCCCACCAGGCATTTTGTTGTAATTAGGGAAAAGTCATACAAGGCCACTGGAGTGAACAAAACTACAGCTCTATTGGATTTCCTCTTTGATGACTTTTATTTTTTTGAAATTGGTTTGAGGTACGTGTGTGTTTGTGTGTGTGATCATAACAAACAGTGATCTGACAATAAATGATCTATTTATGCAGTTGAAGAGATAGTAAACTTGTCTCAAAAGACTAAAAAAAATTCATAGAAAGGAACAAATGAGAGCTTATTTCTTAGAAGATCTACTCTTCCAGGATAGGAATGTTTGTTCAGAACAGCCAAAAGGATTTTTCAAGCTACACTTGCAGCACAAAGAAAGGCTAGACCTGCTTGGGGCAAGTAATGTAATGTTTAACAAATAAGAGAGAAAAAGGCAGTGCCTCCCAACTTTGATTTTGCTTTGACTTCTTTGTTTTTCTTGAAGGAGAATGATCTTCAAGCAGAAGGATGGACTAAAAATCAGTAAAACAGAATTCAAGTCCAAGAGAGATTTGAAGAAGAGCACTTGGCCCTTAACTAGAGCTCAGATCAAAAGTCATAGGCAACTCCCATTTCAGGGCCCTGATCAAAGAACTGCAGTTGTAGTTGGTAATCTCTGAGAAATCATGGAGTGTGGGAGAATTTCCAGGATCCTGGGTAGGGGCTAGTATCCTAATTTTCAAAAGGAGAGGATAAAAAAAGCAGTTGGCTAATAAGCTTGACCTGGATCTGAAGTAATTCAAAATTACTTTTTGTGAGTAATTGGGAAAAAAAAAAAAGTGGTGATGATTCATTCTGAACACAGGCTTTTCAAATCAGGCCAAAATAGTATTGTTTTTTCTTCTGATTATTCATGAGACCAGTGGACTGAGGAAATGCCAAAGACAATGTAGAGTCTCATCATTTGGGGCTCTGTGTGGACTTCACCTCTTCAGAAAGGCAATTCCCAAGTGCTTGGTCTAAAGCAGCTATCCAGGTTAATAGCCATAAAATGTTACCTTATTGTTTTTATTTAAGACATTTATTGATACATAAAATTATATTGCAGTGACTTTATTTGTTTATTGCCTTGCTCCTTTCCTACTAGAATACAAATTCCATGGGGTTGATGATCACATGTGTCAAACCTTTACTGTACTCCCACCATCTTAAACAGGGCCATCTTAATCTTTTGAGACAAGCACTCAGTAAGTACCTGCTGAATAAATGAATGTTGCTTAATTACATTTGTTTTGTTTTGTTTTGTTTTTGGTATAAATGCTTTCCAAAATATAAATGTGAGGTATAGTGATTATTTTGGCAAGGCATTTGACCAAGTGGTCCATTATTTCCTTGATAATGAGATGGAGAAATTTATGGGATGGTTTTATAGCTGCCACTTTGTGATATAGCTACTAGTTATTGTAGACATTTCAGACCAAGTAGGGATAGGGATAGTTGCAAGATAGATCAGGGACAGAGACTAGCTTCTGATTGCCTTACTTCCTCATTTGTGATTCTATCTGGAAACACATGAAACATATGTAATTGATGCTACAAGTGAGGGGCATACACTGATCCCAGGAGGCTTCATCCCATCAATTAACCTTGGTTTTCTTATGCTTGTGTATCATGTTGCTCATACTTTAATGTTTATTTCATTCTGCTTTGTTTCATTCTTATTTATTTTATATAGTTTATAGTTTTGAATATGTTTGAAGTTCAAAAGGTAAGTTATGTATTGAAAAGCTTTCCTTCCACACCATTGTTTACCAACACATTCACTTCCCTAGGCCATAAGAAACCAGTGTTATTAGTTTCTTTGTATCCTTCCAGAGTTATTTTAATCTATATAAGAACACAAACACATATGTTATATATATTAATATCTATCTATCTATCCATCATCTACCTATGTATCTTCTTCTCTCTTGTTACACAAGTGGTACCATACTGTATATACTGTTCTGTACTTTTACTGTCCACCAAATGTAATTTTTTAAATTTAATTTAATTTTATTATGTTATGTTAGTCACCATACATTACATCATTAGTTTTTGATGTAGTGTTCTATGATTCATTGTTTTCGTATAACACCCAGTGCTCCATGGGTGTTGCTCCTCCTTAATACCCATCCTCGGGCTAACCCATCCTCCCACCCCGCTCCCTTCTAAAACCTTTGGTTTGTTTCTCAGAGTCCATAGTCTCTCATGGTTCGTCTCCCCCTCCAATTTCCCCTCCTTCATTTTTCCCTTCCTTCTCCTAATGTCCTCCATGCTATTCCTTATGTTCCACAAATAAGTGAAACCATATGATAGTTGACTTTCTCTGCTTGACTTATTTCACTTAGCATAATCTCCTCCAGTCCCATCCATGTGGATGTAAAAGTTGGGTATTCATCCTTTCTGATGACTGAGTAATATTCTATTGTATATATGGACCACATCTTTATCCATTCAGCTGTTGAAGGACATCTCAGCTCTTTCCACAGTTTGGCTATTGTGGACATTGCTGCTATGAACATTGGGGTGCATATGGCCCTTCTTTTCACTACATCTGTGTCTTTGGGTAAATACCCAGGAGTGCAATTGCTGGGTCATAGGGTAGCTCTATTTTTAATTTTTTGAGGCACCTCCACACTGTTTTCCAAAGTGGCTGTACCAACTTGCATTCCCACCAACAGTATAGTTCCCCTTTCTCCACAACCTCTCCAATATTTGTTGTTTCTTGCCTTGTCAGTTTTTGCCATTCCAACTGGTGTAAGGTGGTATCTCAATGTGGTTTTGGTTTGAATTTCCCTGATGGCTAATGATGATGAACATTTTTTCGTGTGTCTGTTAGCCATTTGCATGTCTTCTTTGGAGAAGTGTCTTTTCATATCTTCTGCCCATTTTTTGACTTGATTATTTGGTTTTTGGGTGTTGAGTTTGAGAAATTCTTTATAGAGCTTGGAAATCAGCACTTTGTCTGTAGTGTCATTTGCAAATATCTTCTCCCTTTCTGTGGGTTGCCTCTTTGTTTTGTTGACTGTTTCCTTTGCTGTGCAGAAGCTTTTTATTTTGATGAAGTCCCAAAAGTTCATTTTTGTTTTTGTTTCACTAGACTTTGGAGATGTATCTTAAAAGAAGTTGTGGCAGATGTCGAAGAGGTTGCTGCCTATGTTCTCCTCTAGGATTTTAATGGGTTCATGTCTCACATTGAGCTCTTTCATCCATTTTGAGTTTATCATTTTGTATGGTGTTGGAGAATGGTCGGGTTTCATTCTTCTGTATATAGCTGTCCAATTTTCCCAGCACCATTTATTGGAGAGACTTTTTTCCATTGCATATATTTTCCTGCTTTGTCGAAGATTATTTGGCCATAGAGTTGAGGGTCCATATCTGGGCTCTCTATTCTGTTCCATTGGTCTATATGTCTGTTTTTGTGCCAGTACCATGCTGTCTTGGTGATCACTGCTTTGTAATATAACATAATGCCCCCAGCTTTGTTTTTCTTTTTCAACATTTCCTTAGTGATTTGGGGTCTTTTCTGATTCCATACAAATTTTAGGGTTGTCTGTTCCAGCACTTTGAAAAATGTCACTGGAATTTTGATTGGGATGGCATTGAAGGTATAGATTGCTCTGGGCAGCATAGACATTTTAACAATGTTTATTCTGATCCATGAGCATAGAATGTTTTTCCATCTTTTTGTTTCTTCTTTAATTTCTTTCATGAGTGTTCTGTAGTTCCTAGAATATAGATTCTTTACCTCTTTGGTTAAATTTATTCTGAGGTATCTTACGGTTTTTGGTGCTGTTGTAAATGGAATTGATTCTCTAATTTCTCTTTCTACAGTTGCATTGTTAGTATATAAGAAAGCAACTGATTTCTGTGCATTGATTTTGTGTCCTGCCACATTACTGAATTGCTGGATGAGTTCTAGTAATTTGGGGGTGGAGTCTTTTGGATTTTCCACATAAAGTATCATGTCATCTGTGAAGAGAGAGAGTTTGACTTCTTCTTTGCCAATTTGAATACTTTTTATTTCTTTTTGTTGTACGATTGCTGTTACTAGGACTTCTAGTACTATGTTGAACAATAGTGGCAAGAGTGAGCATCCTTGTCATGTTCCTGATCTTAAGGGAAAGGCTCTCAGCTTCTCCCCATTGAGGATGATATTTGCTGTGGATTTTTCATAGATGGATTTTATGAACTTGAGGAATGTTCCCTCTATCCCTATACTCTGGAGAGTTTTAATCAGGAAACGATGCTGTATTTTGTCAAATGCTTTTTCTGCATCAATTGAGAGGACTATATGGTTCTTCTCTCTCCTCTTATTAATATGTTCTATCACATTGATTGATTTGTGAATGTTGAACCAACCTTGCATCCCGGGGATAAATCCCACTTGGTCATGGTGGATGATCCTTTTAATGTATTGTTGGATCCATTTGCTAGGATTTTGTTGAGAAATTTGGAATCCATATTCATCAGGGATATCGGTCTGAAATTCTCCTTTTTGATGGGGTCTTTGCCTGGCTTGGGGATTAAGGTCATGCTGGCCTCATAGAATGAGTTTGGAAGCTTTCCTTCTGTTCCTATTTTTTGAAACAGCTTCAGTAGAATAGGTATTATTTCTTTGAATGTTTGGTAGAATTCCCCAGGGAATCCATCAGGCCCTGGACTCTTGTTTTTTGGGAGGTTTTTGATCACTGCTTCAATCTCGTTACTGGTTATTGGCCTATTCAGGTTGTCAGTTTCTTCCTGTTTCAATCTTGGCAGTTTATAGGTTTCCAGGAAGGCATCCATTTCTTCCACGTTGCTTAATTTATTGGCATATAGTTGTTGATAATAATTTCTTTTTTTTTTTTTAAAGATTTTATTTATTTATTTGACAGAGAGAGAGAGACAGAGAGAGAGGACAAGAAGGCAGAGTGACAGGCAGATGGAGAGGGAGAAACAGGCTCTCCACTCAGCAGGGAGCCGGATGTGGGGCTCGATCCCAAGACCCCAGGATCATGACCTGAGCTGAAAGCAGCCACTTAACGGACTGAGCCACCCAGGCGCCCCTGTTGATAATAATTTCTAGTAATTGTTTCTATTTCCTTGGTGTTAGTCGTGATCTCTCCCCTTTCATTCATAATTTTATTAATTTGTGTCCTTTCTCTTTTCTTTTGGATAAGTCTGGCCAGTGGTTTATTGATATTATTAATTCTTTCAAAGAACCAGCTTCTAGTTTTGTTGACCTGATCTACTGTGTTTCTGGTTTCTAATTCATTGATCTCTGCTCTAGTCTTACTTATTTCTCTTCCAATGTGTGACTTAGGTATTGTTTGTTGCTTTTTCACTAGCTCTTTAAGGTGTAAAGTTAGTTGGTGAATTTGGGATTTTTCTATTTTTTTGAGTGAGGCTTGGATGGCTATGTATTTCCCCCTTAGGACCGCCTTTGCAGTATCCCATAGGTTTTGGACTGATGTGTTTTTGTTTTCATTGGTTTCCATGTATTGTTTAAGTTCTTCTTTGATTTCCTGGTTGACCCAAACATTCTTGAGCAGAGTGGTCTTTAGCTTCTAAGTGTTTGAATTTCTTCTGAGTTTTTTCCTGTAATTGAGTTCCAGTTTTAAAGCATTATGGTCTGAGAATAGGCAGGGAATAATCTGTCTTTTGGTATCGGTTGAGACCTGATTTGTGACCCAGTATGTGGTCTATTCTGGAGAAAGTTCCATGTGTGCTCTAGATGAATGAGAATTTTGTTGTCTTAAGGTGGAATGTTCTATATATATCTATGAGGTCCATCTGGTCCAGTGTGTCATTCAAAGCTCTTGTTTCTTTGTTGATTTCCTGTAGATGATCTGTCCATTGCTGAGAGTGGAGTATTGAGGTCTCCTACAATTAACGTATTATTATCAATATGACTATTTTGGTTAACAGTTGGCTTATGTAGTTAGCTGCTCCCATGTTGGGGCCGTAGATATTTACAATTGTTAGATCTTCTTGTTGGATAGACCCTTTAAGAATGATACAGTGTCCTTCTGTATCTCTAACTACAGTCTTTAGCTTAAAATCTAATTTGTCTGATATAAAAATTGCTACCCCAGCTTTCTTTTGATGTCTGTTGGCATGGAAGATGGATCTTCATCCCTTCACTTTCAGTCTGGATGTATCTTTAGGGTCAAAACGAGTCTCTTGCAGACAGCATATGGATGGGTCCTGCATTCTTATCCAATCTGCAACCCTGTGCTGTTTTATGGGAGCATTTTAGGCCATTCCCATTGAGAGTGATTATTGAAAAATATGAATTTGTTGTCATCGTGTTGCCTGTGAAGTCCTTGTTTCTATAGATCGTCTCTGTAAATTTCTGTTCTATATCACTCTTGGGGTCTTTCTCCTTTCATAGAATTGCCTTTAATATTTCTTGTGGGGCTGGCTTAGTAGTCACATATTCTTTCATTTTCTGCTGGTCTTGGAAACTCTGCATCTCTCCATCCATTCTAAATGACAGCCTTGCTGGATAAAGTATTCTTGGCTGCATGTTCTTCTCATTTAGTACCCTGAATATGTCTTGCCAGCCCTTTCGGGCTTGCCAGGTCTCTGTGGATAGGTCTGATGTTATTCTGATGTTCCTCCCTCTGTACATAAGGAATCTCTTTCCCCTAACTGCCCTTAAGATGGTTTCCTTGGTTCTAAGATTTGCAAGTTTTACTATTGAGTGCTGCGGTTTTGGCCTGTTTTCCTTGATCTTGAGAGGGGTCCTCTCTGCCTCTAGGACATGAATGTTTATTTCATTCCCCAGACTAGGGAAGTTCTCAGCTGCAATTTGCTCAAATATATGTTCTAGTCCTCTCTCTCTCTCTCCACCCCTTGAGGGATCCCAATAATTCTGACATTGGAAAGTTTCATGGTGTCACTTATTTCTCTAATTCTGTTTTCATGGATTTTGAGCTGTTTCTCCCAAGCCTCCTCTTTTTCCTTCTTTTCTATCGGTTGGTCTTCTAGATCACTAATTTATTCTTCTGACTCATTTACCCTAGCTGTTAGAGTATCTAGATTGGATATCATTGATAGCATTTTTAAGTTCTGCCAGTTCAGCTTTCATTTCTGCCCTTAGAGACTCTGTGTTGCCATTAACCGATTTCTCCATTCTAGCTATTGTCTTCATAACTGTTACCCTGAAGTCCGTTTCCAACATCTTGCTTGTATCTGTATCCATTTGTAAATCTGTGGCAGAAGTCACAGTCTCCTATTTTGGGCATTCCTCCTCCTAGTCATTTTGTTGAGGGGTGGTTGAGGGAATGTACAGAATCCAAATTATTGACCACAACCCAAGCAAGATGTACTTGTTTTATAGGGACCTTAGGGTTGTTGGCCTCTTGTTCTCCCAGCCTGTCTTCTGGGGGAGAGGCCTGCCACACTGTTACTCTGGCAACCCTGTTTGGGCAGAGTTGCCCTGCCCACTGGGTGGGGGGGGGGATGGGCTCAGTGAAAACCAGTTTTTTGTGGCTTTTGTTCTCTGGCAGCTTTCCCTGGAGGCTTTCCATGTCTCTTCTGAGTCAGAGCAGAAGAGACTGTTTCCAACCCTCTGCCTCAGAACAGAGAGATCTCAGTCTTTTCCTCAGTGAGCTCTCCAGGCCACACTATCTCTGTTTCTGTCTGTGCCACTAAAAACTGCAGCATCCTGAGTTGTGCACCCCTCAGCTTCCAGGTCCAGGCACATCTCTGCCCTTTGTGCTTCTAAAACTGCCAGCCATCCCCGTTTGCACACGTGGCCCTGCCGCTCCAGGTTTCAGTCTGGGGGCTGCCCTAAAGTCCTTTCCCCACCACTACCAGTCTGCGAGTCTGTGCCCCGGACCCAGTGCGGGAGGCTTTCGCAAACTGGTGGTGCAGGATCCCGACCACTCCCTCCCCCTTCTGTTTATCTTCCCATATCTGCCCACGGAATCACAGCTCCCTGCTTCATACCTTGAAACCAACCGCCTGTGATATTCTGTTTGTAGAGATCCAGATATATCTTCTTATATCTCAGGCTGATTTCATGGGTGTTCAGAGTGGTCTGGTAGATATTCAGCTCAATTCAGGGGACTGGTTGGAATAAGGTCCCCTACTCCTCCGCCATCTTTTCCTCACCCTCCACCACATGTTTTAGAGAAACCTTCATACACCTACCTCAAGTATGTCCTCATTCCTCTTTTTGGGATGCATAATATTCCATTTTTTGGCTGTATCATAATTTCTTTAACCTATCCCTTAATAATGGACTAAGGTTTTTCCACATCTTTTACTATTATAAACAAAGCTGTAGTAGATAATCCTGTATGTTATGTCATTTCACACATGAGCAAGAGTGTGTTTATCTTCAGGGAAAACAATTTTTAGAGGTGGAATTGCTGAGACATGGATTGTAATTTTGATAGATGTTGCTAAATTTTTTTCCAGAAGGGGGGTACCAATTCATATTCCCTGTTACCCCACATTCTTGCCAGTAGAATCATTGTAGTTCCAAATTACATCTTTCTATTATGAATAAGGCTGGTCATCTTCTCTGTTTGGGAGCCATTTTTGTTTCTTTGACTTATTTATACACTTTGCCCATTTTCTACTGGATTACTCTATTAATTTATTAATTTTCAGAGTTCTTTATAGTTTCAGGAAATTAGTTTTTGGGGGGAGATATGGATCACATATATTTTGTATATGTGATCAAAATTTTCCATATGGTTTCTGCCCATTTCTTTTCTAAGTTTATTCTTTATTATTTAGGTGTTTGACCTTTTCTGTCATTATTGTAAGTGGGGTTATAATTAAGTTTTATGTATCTAAGTTGCTTACTATACTGTATAAGCCAGAGGTTGCAAACTATAGCTCTCAGGCAAAATATGACCTGCCATGTGTTTTTGTAAGCAGTTTATGGCTGCTTTTGTACTTCAGTGGCAAAGTTGAGTATAGTTGTAATAGAGACAGCATGGCCCACAAAACCTAAAATATTTACTATCTGGACCATTGTAGAAAAAAATTTGCTAACCCCTGCTATCAGCTCCTTCTTTGGGGGCTTATTCAATTGTTAAACTATACAACTTGGTAAGTTGCATATAGCTGATGCTCTGAGTAGTATATAGTATGTTGAATTGAATAAGGCAAACCTAAAGCATTTATTGACCATGTGATATAAATATGACTCTCTCCTAAGTGAGAAAGGTATTCATTTTACAAATATTTATTGGCCATCTACTATATGTTTGGCACTATTCTAGGTTCTGTGGATATAGCAATTAACAAAATACATTAAAAATATCCTATTGTTTTAAAAAAGCTGCTGGACATAACTAAGCAATTCTGGTTTCAGTTCGCAACAAGAATTACTGTTCAACCTAGTACTGTTGTCTAACAATAATTGTTAATATGTAATTATGTTATATATCATTTGTTGATTAGCTGTCATTATAGTCAATTTGTAAAATATTATGACATTTTAAACATTTAAATTCATGACATCATTAATCTTTGATATGTGCACTGTCCACTAAGTTAGCCACTAGTCACATATAGCTACTGAGCACTTGAAACATGGTTATAGTGAATCAACATGATGTAAAATACACACTGAATTTTAAAGATTTATTACCAAAAAGGCATATATCTCTTTAATAATTTATATTATTATTTAGTAATATAATAATATAATTTAATAATATTTATATTATTTAATAATTTATATTATTATATGTTGAAAAATAGTTTGGCTCTATTGAGTTAAGTGAAAGATATTAATAAAATTAATTTCAACTTTTTCTTTTTGTTTATGTTTATGTAGCTATAAGAAAATTTAAAGTTACATATAAGACTTACATTATATTTCTGTTGGACAGTATTCTTCCAGAAACTTCCTTTATGTTTAGCTGGTATTTCTCAAATATGGACTTTTCATAGATGGGGACACTGGGTTAAGCAAAGGTTTAAAAGTTTATTGCTGGATTCACAGTCTTTAATGTGTTAGTTTGCAATTTTAATTTCCATGGGGTTAGGCATGTTTATAGTGTTCCCCAAATATCTTTCAATAGGAGCTTTCTTGAGATGCCCTTTGCTAGTCTCTGACCAAACTAATGGCATTGTGCTGCTCATTTTGGAACCTGGTACAAAAGCACTGATAGAACAAGGCTTTAATTCACAAGGCCAGTTTTCAGTTCATTTTCTGGATTTTTCCTTGGTTTTCTAAGTAAAGTCAATACCAATTATTTTAAAATGTAATTCTTTTTTTTTTAAAGATTTTATTTATTTATTTGACAGAGAGAGACACAGCGAGAGAGGGAACACAAGCAGGGGGAGTGGGAGAGGGAGAAGCAGTCTTCCCGCTGAGCAGGGAGCCCCATGTAGGGCTTGACCCCAGCACCCTGGGATCATGACATGAGCTGAAGGCAGATGCTTAACGACTGAGCCACCCAGGCACCCCTAAAATGTAATTCTATTGTTTGAATATAATTCACCAAATTTTGAAAAGTTTGGTTAATTAAAAAAAATAAATATAAGATCAACTGGACTTATAAAAATTATTCATTTTCAAAATACAGAGTTGTAAATGGGCTTGTCCTTTTGGATCGTGATGCAGAGAAGTCCAGTGATGAATGGTATGGAATTATTAGTTGAAAGTCATATTTTTGACAGAAGAATATACCATTCACATGACCTACACAGTAGGAAATGATAAATTCCAGAATGCAATTGAGGTGGGAGTTACTTCAGTGACAAATGTTACCATTTATTATATTCAGAAGTCCTTGTTAGAAAGAGATCCAGGAGATAGCTTAGGTGTAAACCACAGTGTCGTAAGCCTCGAATGGGCTTTCTATCATTCAACCCACTTCAGAGTATGAGAGTGTCTCCTTCGAAGACATTGATCTTTCAGATCAACAGAATTTCAGCTCTACACTTTTAGTAACTCAAAAATGGTTCTCAGGCCTTTCTCCAAACATTTCCCCCAGCATGAAATCCAATAAGTTATATGGCATAGAGACATACTACATTGTTCACATTTTGGTAAAGACTACATAGACACTTTTGTTAACATGCTGCATGTACTTTTTGTCTCTGGCAGAAACTAAATGAAGTAAAAACTGTCCATCTTAATGATACACCAATGGTAGCCATTCCCCACAGTGAGAGAAAAGAATCAATTGCTATATTAAAGGCTCCTTTTGGATCTCTGCTTGTGTTGTCTAGCTCTTGTAATTGAAACTAAAAAAAGATAATTCTTTCCTTCTAGTCTTGGTTTTCTCCTTTGTGGCAGAAAGCTTACCAAATTGGAATAAATGAAGGAAATTACAAAAAGGCAAGACTATGGAGAAGCTGAGTAAGTGAAGTCCTCTTGCCAAAGGCTGTGTCTGGACAGTACATTCAAACTGGACTCTGCGGGGTTGGTCTGATTGTTGGTCTTCCTTAATGGTAAATTTCTACAAAGTCAGTTGACTCAGCATATCAGTGATCTGAGTTGACCATTAAACTAGACCAAACCCACTAAATTGGCTACCTTTTGGTTCTCTGTTTTTCAGTCATACATAGTCATAAATCAGAAAAACTATCATCCAACTAACAAATAAAACAAATCAAAACAAACCAGCAAAGTATAAAATGGATAACATAATTGAAATACTGTTTTTCCACTTGATGTTCACACGATAGATCAAAATAAAGTTTTGTTTTGCTTTTTCTTTATTCTGTTAATGTGCTGGTGATGCACTGGTGTGGACTTGTAGATAGAAAACATTATTTGCAAGGTTGCATTGAAATTTTAATCTAAAATTGAAACATGTTGGCTTGCTATGAAGACTGTCATTGCATCGTATTTATATATGTGTGTGCTTGTGCATGTGTAAACATATCCACTTAATGAAAATTGCAAAATGCCATCTCACAAACTAATAATTAAATTGTGATAAATTGGATCCAAGATGATAAATTTCATTTTCAGAGGGAAAGCCACCTTTTAAGTGTGTTTAATACAAAATAAGACATTTCACTCTAAAAAAATTAGAATTGTAAGTAGGCAAATTAAGGAAAAAATTAGCTGTAATTTTACCATCCAGAGATAGTCCTATTAAGGTGTTATGTCCTTCTCAACTTTATTCTCACATTAGAACATGAGATTATACCATACACATGGTTTTCTAAACTGCACTTTTAATATAATTATTTGTTTTCTCTTTTCACATTAGTATAGATTAAATTATAAAGTTAATGGATGTATATCCTTTTCTATAGCATGTATAGATGGTGTTTTATTTAACCAGACTACATTTTATTTAACCAATACCCTGTTGTTGGACAATTGTTTCCAGTTGTTTACTATTATAAGCCATACTTCAGGGAATGTCCTGCATAGTTGTATTTATTTGCTCAGGTATTCTTCTGGATATATTTCTAAAACTGAAATAGATGAGTCAAGGAGCAAGCACATTTAAAATATTTTTCTATACATTTTGTGTAATAGCCTTTTAGAGATGATATGTGTACCTGTGCATAATTAATTATCTAATATGCACTATAATAGGGAAAGAGGCAGGTGATCTCTGACTGTAGGAACCTGACAACCTAGGAAGATGATGCTTAGCTATATTTTGTATAGTTAATTACTATAATTTAACAATGTTTTCACCACTTTAAACAATAAAGTAAACACATCTAACATTTATTACTTTTTAAATGTTTTGAAAATAAGCGTTTAAAATAAGTAAGCCTGATTTTTGGTTTTACTTAATGGCTAATACCTATAGTTAATTGATTTAGCACAGTAGTGGTCTAAACTGATCATTAAACCAACCAAACCCACTAACTTGGCTATCTTTTCATCCTGTTTTCCAGTCATATTTCCAGTCACAAAAAAAGGTGTAACCAGAAAAATGTACAAATTATAAATTTGTAGAATACTAGTAGCACCTTGGAAGCTCTCAATCATCCTCTAAGTGCTCTCTCATCATCTATGATGATGACTCGTCACAGGCATAAAGAAAAAAAATATCAAAATTAAAACTTTTTTTGTGCATCAAAGGACACTATCAAAGAGAACGAGAAAGCAATTCACAGAATAGGAGAAAGTATTTGCAAATCATTTATCTGATAAGGTATTAGTATTCAGAATGTATAAAGACTCCTAAATTAAAAAACAACAAAAAGACACAAACAACAGCGAGAGAGGGAACACAAGCAGGGGGAACAGGAGTGGGAGAGGGAGAAGCAGGCTTCCCGCTAAGCAGGGAGCCCAATGCAGGGCTCAATTCCAGGACCCTGGGATCATGACCTGAGCCGAAGGCAGACGCTTAACGACTGAGCCACCCAGGCGCCCCTTGAATAGACACTTCTTTAAAGAAGATATAAAATGGCCAATAAATAACATGTATGAAAAGACACTCAACATAACTGGTCATTAGGGAAATGCAAATCAAAACCATAGCGAGATACTGCTTCACACCCAGTAGGATGGCTCTTATCAAAACCAAACCAAACCAAACCAAAACAGAAACTCAGGAAAGTAACAGTGTTGGTGAAGATGTAGAGAAGCTGGAATTTTGTGCATTGCTGATGGGCACATAAAATGGTCCAGCCAGTATAGAAAAGAGTCTGGCAGTTTTCCCAAATAATTAAATTTGGATTATCACATGATCCAGCAATTCTGCTTTTGGGTATATACTAAAATAATTGAAAGCAGGGACTCAAACAGATACTTGTGTATCAATGTTTATAGCAGCCTTATTCACAATAGCCAAAAGGTAGAAACAACTCAAATGCCCATTGATAGATGAATGGATAAAAAAATGTGGTACATATTTATTATTCAGCCCCCAAAGTGAAGGAAATTCCGATATATGCTGTAATATGGATGAACTTTGAAGACATCATCCTCAGTGAAATAAACCAGACACAAAAGGACAAATATTGTGTGACCCCATTTATTTGAGATATCCACAGTAGTCAAATTCATACAGACAGAAGGCTGCAGGGGCTGGAGGAAGGGAGAATGAGGAGTTATTGTTTAATGGATACAGAGTTTCAGTTTGCAATGATGAGAAGAGTTCTGGAGATGCATAGTGGTGATGGCTGCATAATACTGTGAGTGTACTTGATGCCACTAAACTGTACACTTAAAAATGGCTAAAATGGTTCATTTTATATTACATATATTTTATTATACACACAGAGAAGATAACTCTCCTAACTTCTAACTCTTTTATAAGTTTTGTATGTTTTTGCATGTTATATAAGTTGAATTATACAATTTACTTTTTGTGTGTGTGTCTGAGCTTTTTATCTCAACATTACTCTCTGCAAAATACATTCATGTCATTGCATGTGATAGTACTTTTTAAATTTTAATAGCTTTAAAGTATTTAATAGGAATAAACCACATTCTCCTGTTGATGGGTATTGATTCCAGTTTTGTTTTTGTTTTTGTTTTTGCTATTTTGACTAAAGCTGCTATAAACATTCTTTTACATGTCTGTCTGTGTTGGTGACACATAAATATATATCAACTGAGTATGTATCTAGGAGAGGGATTGCTGGGTCATCAGGTGTGCATACCACAGTCTCAGGGCATTCCAGTGGGTTGCATATCCCACTGGAACAAACTCGAGTATTCTAATTTGTTTAGCTATTGCAGTGGGTTTTGTGGTGCTGTCTCATTGTGATTTTAATTTACATTTCCTTGATGACTAATGATGTTTACTATCTTTTAATATGTCCATTGGCAATTTGGATATCCTGTTTTATGAAGTATCTTTTACCATTTTTTCTATTAGATTGTCTTCTTGTTTTTCTTATTGATTTATAGGAATTCTTTATTCTGGAGCCTTTGTAGGATACATGAATTCCAAAAAAAGAAAAAAAAAAGCCCACTCAATGTCTTGCCTTTTTTTTTTTTTTTTTTTACAATCTTACTGGTGCCTCTTGATAAGTGGAAATCTTTAATTTTTTTTTATTTTTTTATTTTTATTTTATTTATTTTATTTTTTTTTTTTAAGATTTTATTTATTTATTTGAGAGAGAGGATGAGAGGAGAGAGAGAGCACATGAGAGGGGGGAGGGTCAGAGGGAGAAGCAGATTCCCCGCCAAGCAGGGAGCCCGATGCGGGACTCAATCCCGGGACTCCAGGATCATGACCTGAGCCGAAGGCAGTCACTTAACCAACTGAGCCACCCAGGCGCCCTGGAAATCTTTAATTTTAATGTAGCAAAATTTATCATTCTTTGCTTCTATGGCTAGGGCTTTTCTGTTGTTTAAGAAATCTTTGCTTAAGCCAAAGTCCTGAGAATATTATGTTATGTTGTTTTCTAGTACATTTATTCTTTCTTTTTTTGCTTTTGTTCCCATTCTGTCTCTTCTTTGGGGACTCCAATTATACAGAGTAGACCTTTTGTGCATATCCCACATGACTCTTACTCTTTTGGTTGGATATTTTCTTCTGATTTATCTTCCAGTCTATTGATTCTCTTTTTAGCTGGGTTGATTCTACTTTTTAACCTATTCATTGAGTCCTTAATTTCATTTACTGGATTTTGTGGGTTTTTTTTAGTTCTATAATTTCATTTGACTTTTTCTTTATAATTTTCAGGTCTTTCCTTGAAATTCTTTATTTTGTCATGTACTTTTAAAAACATAACCCTTAAAGTCCCTATATGATAATTCTAATATTGGTATCTTCTGTGGGTCTATTTCTATTGTCTTTCATTATTTTTATTTTTAGCTAACTTTTTGTCATGCTTTGTTACTTCTAGTTGAACTTGTGTCATTCTTTATAAAGATTATAGAAGATAGTTTGAGTCTCTGGATCATATCTTACTTCAGGGAGGATTTACATTTTTTTTGGCCTGTGGGTAGTCTAGGCTGCATATCAGTTTAATCCATTCATGGGTGGAACAGATACAAAGCTGGGCTTCAGTTCTGTGTGAGCTGTTCTATTTATTAAACTTCTATTTAGGAGTTTATACTCCTAAATGATAGTACTTCACAAATACCAACTAAAGCCCCAAGTGTTTACTTGGGCCCCTCCTGCTGGGCGAACTCAGAACCACAAATTTTATGAGACTGCAGTAAACTCTGTTCAGCTCTACAGCCTTTCAGACATGATTTTCTGTTCAGTTTTTCTTATCTTTTAGATGCTTCTTGAGAATTCACAAATTCATCAGAGGGAAAAGCATTGCCACATGCCAGTTTACTTCTCTGGGTTTCTTTTCTTCTTAAGATCTTGGTCCTTCAAATCTTCACTGTCTTGGTAGCTCTCTGACTGACTTCAAATCGATGTTTGTTTTAATTTCCTCCAGCTTTTATAGTGATTGATGGAAGTAAGGTTTATTTCAAATAAAATGGTCTGCCATTTTGGGGAAGGCAAAAAAAATCAGTACCATTTGGATTTATTTATATGTTGTTATCACTTTTGATATTTTCTCATTTAAACATATAGAGATTTTGCTTCAAGCAAAATTCCTAATTAATGACTTAGCTCAGAATCCAGGTTTCCTGATTATTTGTACTAAATCTAGTGCTTTTACTAAACATGCATGATAGAAATACTATAGTAATATTGGAAATAACATTCTTCTGATATTGCTTAGAAAAACCATTCTTTTCCATTTATAGATATTTAAATCCTGCTTGTGCTAAGGTGTGTCCTAACTTTTATTTAGGTTTGAAGACTTTTTTTTTGTGGTGGGGGAGGCTCAAAAACTTCTAATAATCCATATATATTGGGTATTTTAGTCTGTCAGGCACAATGCCAAGGCTTTTATGTGTATCAGTTCATTCAGTCCTCACAGTAAGCCTCTGATGTAAGACATATTTTCATGTTAATTTTGAGACAAGCTAGCTGTATTTCAGAGGGCTTCATTAACTTTCTCAAGTCACATTATTAGTAGGTGATGGAGCAAGTACTTGAACCTGTGTGACATAGTGGAATGAACAGTGGTGTTTGGAGTCAGACAGACCAGGCTTAATATTCTAGAATTATCCCTGAGTAGCTGTGTGACCAAGGCCTGAGTCACAGAATCCTCATGTGGTAATGATATGACTCAAGTAACAATGTGGTGAAGAGAAAAATCAAATAATGTGTATGAGTGTCCCTAGTGTACATGAGGCACTGTCTGAATGCTAGAGCCCTTCTTTCCTTCTTGTATAAAAGTAAATATTTGAAAAGAACTTTAAAGTTTACAAAACACTTTTAAGAATAAGATGTTTACCCCTTTCATCAATTCTGAGTGATAGTCTGGACAAGTAGAGATATGGAAACCACATATCAGAGAAGTGAAGTGATTTGCCTCCAGTTACTCCGCCTACATATAGAGAAGAATTAAGCTTAGTTGATTGCCCTGAGCCTAGATTAACACCATAAATACACCCTGAAGAGGGAATTTTTTGTAAATTAAATAATATTTTAAATGTACAAGAGAAATCTCCTATTTAAAGGATCCCTGAAGTGAATGCTTTTGTAGTCAGGAATAATTCTGGAAATGTAAATTATACCCCACTAACTTATCTGTTTTACAAGTTTGGCTTTTAATGTTTCTTAAAGTTGGTGGTGTCTGATGTTGACTTTTCCATCCTCAAAATGTCTTCCTGTTGATAAGATACTGTTACTTCATTTCTAGAATCTAATTAAAGTTGATAGTACTCTAAGGAACAGCAAATGTCAAAATCCACTAGGGTTAATTGCTTCCAGTGTATTTTCTTTTCTTTTCTTTTTTTTTTTTTTAAAGATTTTATTTATTTATTTGAGAGAGAGAGAATGAGAGACAGAGAGCATGAGAGGGAAGAGGACAGAGGGAGAAGCAGACCCGCTGCCGAGCAGGGAGCCCGATGTGGGACTCGATCCCGGGACTCCAGGATCATGACCTGAGCAGAAGGCAGTCACTTAACCAACTGAGCCACCCAGGTGCCCCACTTCCAGTGTATTTTCAAAGTAAAGGAACATATAAAATCAATAAAACTGTGGTAGCAGAATTAAATTATCTTGCAACTGTTTTCTTCAAATGTATGATTCATTTGAACATTTTAATGTTTTGTTCAAGAAAGACATTTAGGTTATAGCTATGTCCACAATTGGGTGCTACAGTCACTCAACGGGCCTCGGTGCACAGGTAAGGTGGTCTTCTGCCAGGCAAGTGCTCTGGAAGGTTTCTTGCCTTTAATAAGAAGATACCAAATTTACCCCCAAGGCATCCAGTTGACTAGAAGAGTCATTTTCCAGACTCTTGGCAGAGGACATACTCCAAATTCCCTTTGTTCTAGTCTTACCAAGCTCAGTGACTTAACTATTTTCACACTTAAGAATGCCTAAAGGGGGGTGCCTCAGTCGGTTAAGCATCCCACTCTTGGTTTCAGCTCAGGTCAAGATCTCAGCGTTGTGAGACGGAGTTGTGTCGGGATCTGTGCTCAGCAGGGAGTCTGCTTCTCTCTCTCCCCCTCTCTCCCTCTGCCCTGCTTATGCTCTCTCTCTCTAAAATGAAAAAATCTTAAAAAAAAAAAAAAAGGAATGACTAAAGGATCTTTGCTCCATCCATTTATCAAGATCAAAGGCTTCCAGTCCTTCTCCTCAGACATGAGCAGAGGAAAGCATTCATGGTGCAACACACTTGTGTCATTGAGCGGCTCACTGTGTGTTATATGCCACAGGTCTGAGGTATCGGTCTTGGAGGGCTGCTGGAACTCCACTCCTTTCTCTG
This sequence comes from Mirounga angustirostris, assembly GCF_029215605.1. Lineage (NCBI taxonomy): Eukaryota > Metazoa > Chordata > Mammalia > Carnivora > Phocidae > Mirounga > Mirounga angustirostris. Next base: position 189,363,692 of record NW_026991709.1, on the reverse strand, counting down.
CCATGTACCTGCAGCCTTCCAGTGTGTTGAAGACACCAGCATTAAAATTGTTGGGCCTAAACTGTTGCTGAAAATGTGGTATTATAGGTATGAGGAGACTGTGGGAGAGATTCCTCTCAGGTCTCTGAGCAAGTAAAGGTATGCTTTTCTTCAGGCATGTATTTATTTTTAGAACTCTGTGATGATTGTTGGTAATTGTATTCCTTCTTTGCTTTGACTGCTAAGTAGCTCAGACTTTCTAATTTCTAGTCCTTTTCCAGAAAAGAAACGTGTTACAAGATTCATCTCATTTTCCTGCTGTTGTTTTTATTTACTTTTCCTACCATTCTCCCTCCCTCCTTCACCCATTCCCTCCCTCCCCCCACCCCAACTTCCTCCCTTCCTTCCTTCCTCTCTCCATCCCCATCTCTTTCTTTTTTTCCTCTTTTCTTCTCTCTTATGTTCTGTATTGTTGCATATATGGATTGATTTTTAGAATGATGTGGAGGCATAAAAATAAGCAGCATACTTCTTTGTTTACATATATTCTTGAGAGTAATTGATTATTGAGTCTCCCTGCTTTTATAGATTTTGTCTTGGTATAATATTTCTTAAAGCTTCTTCTTGCTTTAATATGAAAAAACTTATCAAGTTAAAATATAATTTAGATCTGCATATTTATTAAGGGCCCATGAAAAAATTTTTTACTTATTAGCCACCCATGAGAAAAACCTTGGGGAAGAGAATTATTCACTTATTTTACTATATATGCATATTAATTTTATATATATATTAGTCTCCCCCCTCTAGAATATAGTTCTAAGAGGCAGAATGTATCTCAAGTGTTTAGCATATAATATATATTGACATATAATATAAAAGGAATTCAATGAATACTTTTGAAGGAATAAATAAATAATTCATAAATTTTCTAATGCTCAATCATTATGAATACAGCATTTGATTTTTAGTGATGATATTATACATACACACATATTTAAGAACTTTCATTTTGTACTTATCACTTACATTTAAATTCTGTCTCTCTAGATTGTAATTTATCAATTAAATATTCATTGCTAATGACATCTTTTCATTAGTTCTGTATAGAAATATGGTCACACATCATAAAGAAAAGCAATGTGGCATTTTCTACCCATGTGCAAAGAGCAATTATCCTGAACTAAGCCTAACATTTAATACCTCTGCATCTCTGTGTTGGTTCTCCTGAATCACTCACTATAGTTCAGTTGCTTTATTTTTCCTTATATTGGGAAAGGAGAGGGAAGTAACATTTATTGAGTGCCTACTATGTGATAAGTGGTTGCAGTGTATTTAATTTCACTTCTTTTTTTTTTTTTTAAAGATTTTATTTATTTATTTGAGACAGAGAGAATGAGAGACAGAGAGCATGAGAGGGAGGAGGGTCAGAGGGCGAAGCAGACTCCCCGCCGAGCAGGGAGCCCGATGCGGGTCTCGATCCCGGGACTCCAGGATCATGACCTGAGCCAAAGGCAGTCGCTCAACCAACTGAGCCACCCAGGCGCCCTAATTTCACTTATTTCATCGATTCCCACCATAATCCAGTGAGGAAAGTACTATTAGTATCCCCACTTCAGTAGACCAGTAACAGAGCTCGAAGAGGTGCTATAAATTCCCCACATCACATCGCCCAGTGATGGAGTCTGGCTCTGCAGCTACAGTGTGCTCTGCCACGCGGACCTCAACTCCAGGCCAAGCTTACCATCTCCCGAGCATCGGCCCATTGCCTTCTGCCTTGCCCTCACCTTTCTCAGGTCTTCCTCACACAGTGCTTTTATTCCTTTATTTGGTTCCCAGTCATTTGACAGGAATGCCAAACTAAGCATTTTGGCATTCAGTGAGTAGTTTTTGCCAGTGAGATTTTTGAGCAGAGGAACAGAGAGGAAGTAGGGAACAGAGAGGAGGATGTGTGAGATCCACAGTGGGCTAGAGATGCATGAGTGAGCAGGTGATAGTCAGAAGCCTGGATGGCAAAATGATGGTCCCCAAAATGTCCATGTCCCAATCCCTGGGAACTGTAAATATATGATCTTATCTGGAAAAAGGGTCTTTGTAGAAGCGACTAATGTTAAGGAACTTAACCATAGGAAGGATATACTGGTTTGTCCAGGTGGTGCTATTCTAATCACATGAATCCATAAAAGCAGACAACATTTATGGATGTGATCAGAAGGAGATGTGACTGCTGAAGAATGGTCCAAGAAATGCAATGTTGTTGACTTTGAAGACAAAGGAAGGGGGCCAGGTGCCAAAGTGTGTAGGCAGCATCTAAAAGCTAGAAAAGGCAAGGAAAGGGGTTCTTTCCTCGAGTCTCCACAAAGGAATGCAGCCCTGCTGACACCTTGATATTAGCCCAGTGAGATCCATGTTGGACAGAATTGTAGGATAGTAATTGTGTTGCTATATTCCACTAAGCATGTGGTAATTGGTTACAGCGGCACTAGAAAACTAATATAAGGAGAAATTTAGACTACAATGGGGCAGTAGGAATTTTACTCTTCTGCTCAGAAATCTTTAGTGTTCCCTCCTTCCCACCGCTTTGAATCTCAACTTTCTTGCCCAGTTCTCCAGGTTCTGTGTGACCTGCCCATGCTGCATTTCTCCATGGTGTCCCCTCCTAGATCCACTTCAGTTAGGCCACTCTCCTTCCTGTGCCTTGAACCCACTGTGTTCACTTTCCTGTACATGATATTCCTTCCAAGAAAGTTATCCCTTTGTCCATTGCTTTTCTTGACTACATCTGCCCTCTTTGAGCCCTATCCTTTCTGATCAGCTCCAGCATTGATGTCCAGGAGATACAATCGGCACTCCACTGTGTTCATACATATCATCTGTGTGGTATGTTACCAAATTTTCCTAGTGTTTGACACTTAAAATCTGCTATTTTGTATTGGTTGCTACTTTTAAAAAATGCTGCATATTCTATAATGTATTAGAAAATGTGGTTTAGTAAAAGTTGGGTATTCATCCTTTCTGATGGCTGAGTAATATTCCATTGTATATATGGACACATCTTCTTTATCCATTCATCTGTTGAAGGGCATCTCAACTCTTTCCACAGTTTGGCTACCCAACTTTTACATCCACATGGATGGGACTGGAGGAGATTATGCTAAGTGAAATAAGTCAAACAGAGAAAGTCAATTATCATATGGTTTCACTTATTTGTGGAACATAAGGAATAGCATGGAGGACATTAGGAGAAGGAAGGGAAAAATGAAGGAGGGGGGAAATCGGAGGGAGAGATGAACCATGAGAGACTATGGACTCTGAGAAACAAACAGGGTTTTAGAGGGGAGGGGGGAGAGGGGGTTGGTTAGCCCAGAGATGGGTATTAAGAAGGGCACGTACTGCATGGGGTACTGGGTGTTATACAAAAACAATGGATCGTGGATCACCACATCAAAAACTAATGATGTATAGTGACTAACATAACATAATAAAATTTTAAAAATTAAAAAAAAAGGAAAATGCAAATCAAAAGTAAAAAAAAAAGAAAATGTGGTTTAGTGGAAAGATCATGTGCTTTGAGTTCTGAATTAGCACTTTTCTAGCTGAGCACCTTTGGCAAGATACTTAACCTCTCTAAACCTCAGTTTCCTTATCTGTAAAATGGTGGTGGTAATATCTATTTCACAGGATTTTCATAAGGATTGAAGCATTCTAGAACTTTTCATTTCTACACTCCTGAGGGGTAGAGACAATGTCTTATTATTCCTCCACATGCTGTCAACACCCACCACCGTGCTTAGGCACAAGGTAGGCTTACAGATTGACCTCTGTTTGTTGGCAAAGTTTTGTATCTCGTTGCGGATTTTGCCATCATTTTTGTACTTGCACACCCCACCACTAATCTTTCATACAGCATTATGTAATGGCTGTTTTAAAAGTCTTAGCTTATGTATCATCTATTTAATTTCTGGCAGACCTTTAATTTTACAAAATATTTACTGAGACTGACCTCCAGATAAATCTCCCCCACCTACCCACCCATGGTTACTCCCCATGGATTCTCTGCAAGTGCCCCACTTTATATTATTTCCTGATTCTTACATTCTAACTCCACAAAGCTGGTCTGCTATTTCTTGATGTTCTCTTTCATCTTGCATTTGATATGGACACCATTTCAGGTTTATTGCCCATGGATCCAGGTGTTTCTGTGAAAGGCAAGGTGTTTTATAATATATGAGTACTTTCACTGCCTACATTCTCAAGATTTGGGGGATGCAGGTTATCTGCTTTGGAAACCTTCTTTGCTTTTCATGGTTCTCGGTTTCATCTCTATTTCAAGAAATATTAATCCTTGGTTGCTCTCTTTGGCTACCTTTGTTCAGTTTTAAATGTGTTTCTTCCATGGCTCTGACAAGTCAGAAGAGCAGAGTCTTTCATTTCTTCAGGAAGTCTCTGTTTTTCCTCTTCTCTGATTACATTCTGCTGATGTCCCTATCAAGTCTGGATCTTTTGTTAGTGAACTTTGCTTCTTACCATTGTATTTTTATGCTAGTATTATAGTGTCTGATATCTGCTTGGTTTGACTTGCTGGAAGAAATCTTTATAGGCAAGATGATTTATTGCTAAAAATTGAATCCCAAGTGTGTCTTAGGAAAGCTCGTGTGTGTGTGTAGATTGTAGGAGAGGACTTCTTTCCTGCTTTCATTGACTTTCTGTGGCTGGAGTAATTTTTGCAAAGAGTTTCAGACTAACACCTATTTTTGGAAATCAGCATTCATAATTCTTTGAGACTATTTTTATCTCTAAAATGTTTAATAATTCTTTCTCTCTGCATGTGGTCAATATACTTGGTTCTTAACTGGCATGCCTGGGAAGTAGTATATAGCAGGCCCCTATAGGAATGTCCCCAAACTTTGATCAATGTATAAAATTTGTTTTTGCTAACACTGAGTCATGCTGTTATGCTTTTAGGGTGTTTGTCTGTCAGGTGAATCATTGACTTGAGCAGACCATGTAATGCACTATATATTGGATACAGCTGGTGGCATTTATAAGTATAGCATAATGTCAACCTAGTGCCAAAGAAAGAGTTCCCGTTTACTGAAACATTAATTCTTAGCCTCATTAATTCTAAGAGATTGTGGTCAAGGCAGAAAACAGTTCTCAAAGAGGTAGACTGCTGCAAGGTGACCAAGGGTAGGAAGATAACCATAGATGCTTTTACAGAGATGTGAAACATGGCTATATTGTGATGATGATGTTTTATAAATATCGCTGACTTTTTTTCATATTGTTTTAAGTCTTTTGATACTTTCAACTATAAAACCAAAAAAGGATAATATATGAAGACATGCTCTGAATATTCCAAGTTTTAATATGGGCATTCTAAAGGGAAAGAAGTCTTACCATGTTGTATAGTTTTAATTTGGTTAGGAAGAAATGGAATTTTGCATTATCATTTACTTTTCAGGAAACTGTGTCCTGATTGCTGTCAACTTTTTGAAAATAGGTGACATCATACTCATAATTATTTCCAAAAAATGGGACTAAGAGTTTCTGAAACATTTTCTTTTTTTTATTTAGAAGATGCTCAAGTATTTCCCTTGGTGCCCTCCACTACCTATAGCTTACAGAAGTGGACAAGTGGTCTGGAAACAGCCTTTCTTATGCAGAGCTGTTTATGAACTACGTTTTATACTTATTGCTCCATCAAAGCAAGTGTGCAGAATTCTTCATAGTAATGATAGTCTTCACTTAATGATAAGGATAGCAACTGGTTCTACATAGATCAGGTTTCATTGCTCATAAACTCTATGCTGATGTTAAATGCATTAGTACAAAATTGTAACAAGAAAGGCTAGGCATTTTCATACTTGCTTTTCCTTTACACAATATTTTGGGCTTCCCATTATTGAAACTTTCAGAGCTATTTCTTATGGGCTGAAATACAATTGGTTTTCAGATTTTTCTGAGGGTTAGAGTTTCAGAAATTTACTTGATTAATTTATTCAACAGATATTTGGTATTTATCACATTTATATCCTAGAAAGTCAAAGGAATGGAGTATCAGATACCCATACAAATATTAAGTAAATACAGCACCAAAGGTCTTCACAATTTTCTTTGCCACTGTGTTCCCCTCATTCAGAGTGACAAAACTCCCTATGGAAGTAAGTTCCGTGTTTGAAAGTCTCTTGCTTTTGTCATTTAAGAAAAAGTCTGCAAGTGAGGTCATTGCTATGAACCCCCTCACTAGATAAGGAAACCAGAAACTCTTTGAGATTGTCCCCAAAGAATTAGAAGAGACTAGACTTTTATCTGAATATTAGTTTTGCATTTTGACCAGAAGGGTGCACTGTTGTATCTTATTTATGGCTTGGGGTGGGGGGAAGAAACAGAAAACAATGTTCTTTCCAACTAACTTAAATCATATATCCTTGTAATTTGTGTTTTCTTTTGAATTTTGTTAGCATTCTAGTTTCAATTCTTGACTTCCTCAGTTCTTTTCAGTCCTTTCTTGAAGGCTCACAGAGAATGGTACCAAGATGCCAAAAACCTGACTCAGCAACATTGTGTTACCGGTTCTGGTTTTCTCTTCTCTGAGGGAGGAATTTATCACCTTTGTTACAGATGGGACAGGTTTGGCTGTAGATGCTTCCAGATGTAACTCTCTGGAATATTCCCAACCTTGACATCTGGAGTTCAGCTAGCTCATTCTCAACTTTCTTTCCTGGGCTGAGGTTATTGTTATGGAGGTTAATTATACTCTGGCTCTGATGAGGAAGACATAGTTATCTTCTAGATGTCATTTAAGCCCCCCAAATGGGTACTGTTGGGGTATTTGATTTTGATAAGAAAACATGTGTTTGCACTGTCCCTCCTAACTAGCTCTTTTTAAAAAAACACAAATAACATAACAACAAAACTCCTTATTCTGCGAGCTTATTGCTAATGAATCATTTTAGGTAGACCATGCAAGAAAATAGCAGAACACACATGAATATTTTTTTCTGAGACTTCTTTGGAGATAATTTTTTTGGTCATAGTTGCATGTAGAGAAATGCGCTCCTGATCTCAGATTTCTCAAGCATGGAATTGGCATGGTAGACTGCTGGCAGTATATTTCTAGTCCTTTGTTAACAACATTATCTCATAGTTCTTCCAAGAATTTTTCCAAGTATACATTATCATGACTTTTAACTAATAACATCTGCAAATATGAAGTGATTGCCTTTTTTAAAATAAGTAAGCACAAAGGAAATGGTAGTATCAAGCTACGGGGATAATGTATGAATGGCCCACCATAATCTTACCTATGTTTAAAATGTAAAGAAAAAGATTGGAAGACAATATATCTAAATGAACAATGCAGTTGCCTTTGAGTGGTAGGATTATGGGAGATTTCTTTTTGCATTTTGCAACTTCTGTAATGTTCAAGTTATCTATGTGAGAATATGCTACATTTATAATTAGAAAAGAGAAAGAAAAATATCTTGTCCTGTACAAACTAAAATAGTGAAAGCAATTTAATAGGAAGCTTCCTACTATCATCTTGCAAATACCAGATTTTAACATTTAAAGGCAAAAGTTTTAAAATGTAAATGGTCATATGTATTTATGGATTCAACATTTAAAAATCAGCTTCAACTGAAAAATGTCTAATTTCTATGGGACGCTTTGCTATGTACATGTGCATATTGATTTAATACCTGAAGTTACCGTTTTCATAGGAGCCTCCATTCCTATTCAGTATTCTACACCCACAGCAAAAGCACTGACACCTATCTGACTACAGTTCAATAAAATAGCTGGTATCACTCTTTTTTTTGTTGTTTCTCTTTCTCTTTTTGGATTGGCCAGCTCTTGGACTAAATTAACCCAATCAACTGATGACCTATGTCATGTAAGCACAACTCAATTAACTGCAAATATTTGAACCTATTAATGATCAACTGGAGTCTAACATTCTTGCTTCTCTTACAGTTTTCTGTTATTTTAGTTTTTTAGGGCAAGTCCAAGAGGTTGAGTCTGTAGCTAGACAAGAGCAGTAACCCTTATTATTGTGATGGTTACCACCAGGTAGATGGTACAAGTTTGATTTCCACTTACATGGATCCACTAACTAGGCTTTTCTCATCTGTGACTAGGGTGAGGTGAAGGAGGGATTTTTGGATAACATTCTTATGGATAACTCTGGGAATAATTAATCCATGAGTGTTTTTCTTCAGACTTTCTTAAGGTTTTTATATGTATCAGTGGGTCAGTCATTGGTGTTCGTACTCTGTTGGAGATGTAACCATGGAATTTGAATCAGAGGAGTAAAAATTCAAAATGATGGAATGCACAATCAGCACATCATATTTTTTTCTGTATTATTCTTATGAAACTCCAATATACCATTAATATATGTATAACTAGAAAATAATTACATATAGCTGAAGTTTTGACCATTTTTAGCTCTAACAAATATGAGGGATATGAAACTCTTTCATCAAAGGCAGTAAATCACTATGGCAGTATTTCTCCCCATCTCTTGGTAGGAGGTGGGGGTGGAGTGGGCATATCAGACTTTCTAGTGGGATGTGTTTGGGTTAAGAAAAGCATACCCTTCTTCACACTCCAGTTGAAAATCCTGGGTATTGAGCATTATGGTGCCTCATGTATAGTATATAATTTTTATAATTAATGTGTACTTAGCTTATCCTTACTAGATAGCAAGCAAAGAGGGGCTGTACTTGTTCATTTATTTCCTACTTCATTTCACAAAGGCTATGAGATGGTTATCTTAGTCATCTTTCTAGCTTCTTAAACTTAGCACTAAACCTTGCACACAATTAATGCTTGATGAATATTTTAGAAATGATATTTGAGATATGTTAATGAGTTAGAAGTTTACTAGAATAAAAAAAGCTTTTGAATTTCAAAGACATTTGAGGCATGAATTCAAGTGTGAACCAACAGATGTGGGGTTGAGTAGTTGCTGAGTTTGAGGCTGCTGGGATAGGGCAGATTGTGTGTAAGAACTGTCCTGACCGACCTCACATACCAACCACTGAAGACAGGAACACCATCATTCTTTGTGAGCACATTTTATTTCACTTCATTTAGACTAATTATAATAACCATTTAAAAATCATCTACTAGCTCCAAAACCTGGTTCAGCTTAGAGGAAGATTTGGTTGATTTTCTTTTCTCGTGAGAGAGTGTTCCATTTTCTTGGTTCTTCACATGTTTGGTAATTTTGAATTGTGTCTTTGATATTTGTTAAGGTGTGGAGGTTCTGTATTATGTTATTTTACTCACATGAATATTGCTTCTTTTGTTTTAGTAGACAGTTAGTGTTGACTCACCTTGCAAATCTTGTTTCTTGCAGTGGTAGCTTAGACCTCAGTTTAGATGTTTTGTCACTAGCTGAGCTGCTTTGAGCCTGTTCCATGAATATGTGGTTCAGGGGTCAGTTAGAAATGTAGGTCAGGAATTTGACAGTTCTTTCTCTGGGTCTTTCCTTTCCAGGATTTCCCCACTACCTTCTAAAGTCATGGTGTCCCCAACTTTGTCTTTCTGGTTCTCAAGCCAGAGATACTGCAATTTTCCCAATTGCACTCCCCACCCTGCCCCTTGCCTGCTGGTGTCAACTATGCTTAGCTCCAGGCTAAAGGCAAATAGGATCTTTGTACTTTTCTCCTCATTCTCCATGCCCTAAAGGTTGGTGCTCTTTGTAGTATATCCTGGTACTATTTTGTGTGTGTGTGCAGGGGAGTTGAGTAGTCTCTTGGTCTTTCATTCCCAGAGGCACAAGTCTTTTTACTTGACTTTAAAAGAATTATTATTGCAATACATATTCACTTCAGAAAAATAAACTTTAATCCTTTCACCTCTAGATAATCACTGCTGATATTTTGAGGTATATACTTCCATTCTTTGTGCTTCAGAATATATATACATACATACATACATACATACATAAATACATATAAATAAATACAAACACAGAAGGACATAAACAAATATTCAATGGGATCACATTGTTTGGTAACCTGATTTTCTTACTTAAAATATCATATTTGTCTTTCCATGTCTATAAATACACATTTACATTATTATTTTATGGTTGTTTTGTTTTTTATTATATGGATGCATAATTTATAAACTCAATCTCTTATTGTTAGGTGCTTAGGCTGTTTCCAATCTGTCATTTTTATAATTCTTTTAGGCAAACATCCATGTTCATATGATTGTATGTGTTATAACTATTAACTGAATGAATTGTTTTGGTTGGAATACATTTCTAGTAATGGTATTTTTCATCAAAGATACATACATTTTTAAGGTTTTAAATGCAGTTTAATAAGCCATCCCCCATAAAGATTGTACTCATTTATTCTACTACAGTATTTGTAGTAGGCTGAATAATAGTCCCCATAAGGATGAAGTCCTAATCTTTGGAACCTGTAATGTTACTTTATTTGGGAAAAGGGTCTTTGCAGATGTAACTAAATAAAGATCCTGAAATGGAGAGATTTTCCTGGATTATCCAGGTGGACCCTAAATGCAGTCACAAGTGTCCTTATAAGAGAAAGGTAGCAGAAAAATCACAGACAGAAGAGGAGAAGACAACATGACCACAGAGGTGGAGATTGGAGTGATGTGGTCACAAACCAAGGAATGCTGGCAACCACCAGAAGCTGGAAGAGGAAAGTAATGTCTTCTCTCTACAGCCTACAGAGGGACTACATGTCTGCCAACATCTGGATTTTGGCCCAGTGATACTGATTTTGGACACCTGGCCTCTAGAACTGTGAAAGAATAGATTTCTGTAGTGGTAAGCCACCAAATTTTGGTTTTGTTACAGCAGCCACAGGAAACCGATACAGTGTATGAGAATGAATAGTTCCTTCTCTTCTGTGGACAGCTTTCATGGTCTTTAAGCTGAAATTGAACCTTCTTATTTCATGATTCTTTGAATGTTGAAAAATTCATTTTTTTGCCTATTTTAAATCCTTGGTTTTGCAGTTTATTGATGAAACAGCCAACTTGAACTTCTTTTTTAAATGAAATACCTACTGTTTTCACAATTCTATCTCTGATATAAGAATCTAATAAGGATAGCCTAAAACTAAAGAGATTGAACTTATTTCTGTTTTATGTACCTTGTTCTGTGATTTTTATCAGTCTTTATAAAGTTCATACCATTTCAGTCATAAGGAAGTTTCTGTAAACAAGTGTTTCCTCTTTTCAGGAGTATGGATGTAAGCTTCTGAAAGGTTGTAAAATACTTAAATAATTTGTAACTATTTTCATCTAAACATTTTGAAAGATTCATCCAAGCAGAAAAGAACCAAATAATTTTAAGATAGTTTAAAAAACTATTTTCCATTGGAAACTAGTGAATTATTTCTCTGTCATACATTCTCTTTTTCTCTCTTAGTGGCACATACATATACTCTACACACACACACACACACACACACACCATACACATATACCACACACACATACCACAAATACACAAATAGGATTACATGCTTTGTACTTTAAAAGTGTAGTATTTTATGCTTTGCTTTAAAAATGTAGTATTTTCTTTTTTGCTTGGCTTCCTCCTCCTCTCACCTTTCTCCCATCCCCTTGTCCCACATCACCAAACTTTCCTATCCAGGGAACCCATGTTAACAACCTGGTATATATCCTCTTGTATTATTCTCAGTGGTCATAGTGTCATGAACAAACATGGTTTCTAAGTCATTGTTTGATAAAAATGGGATTATATCATTATATAATACTTCGTGTAACTTTAAAAAAATTATTTAATAGGCATGGATATTCTTCTAAGTGCATTGGTTTAGCTCTAACTCATTCTTTTTGATAGAGACATAATAGTCATTAGTGTGACTTGACCAGAGTTTAACTTCATTTTATTGAAGGGCACCACTTACTTTGTAGTATTTTGCTACTTCAAATAGTGCTGTTAAAATATTCTTGTAAATACTTTTTTGCATATCAGTGCTTTTATTAGGGGAGATTTGGGGGTATAGGATTGCTAGGGCAAAGGCTATAGGTATTTTAGTTTTAATAAATGCTGCCAGACTATTTCCAAAAGGACCATACCAATTCATATTTTCATCAACAATGTAGAAATATATCCATTTTCCTCTCATCCCCACAACCAATGGACGTTATTACTCTTTAATTTTTGCCTTTCTACTAGGTAGAAAATATTAATTATTGTTTTTTTCCTTACCTTTAATGAGGTTGAGTACCTTTTTTTATGTTTGTGGTCATTTGGATTTGTTCTTTCCATATTCCTTTACCATTTTTCTATTGGGATATTTATTTTTCCTGTTAATTTTAAAAAGATACTTATGTATTATAGATATTAACTTGCCAGTTCTCATTTCTACTGGAAATATATCCTCAAATCCATACATGTTTTGTGGACTTTGTTTATTGCATCTTTTTTCCATACAAATGTTTAACAATTATCTGTAGTGTAGGTTCATCTATTTTTTTGTTATCTCTGGGCTTTCTGTCTTTATTATAAAGGTCTTATGTACTTTCTAGATTAAACATGTACTCTAGATTTATTATGTTTTATTTTTTATGGTTTAATCTTTATCTGAGATCTATTTTTGTTTAAGTTGCAAGAGAGAGGTTCACCTATATTTTCTTCCAGATGAATAACCAACTTGATCTACATCGCTTAAACCATCCATTCTTTTTTAGCTGAATTGAAATAAAATTTCTGATATATATTTAATCCTCAAATTTAGAGAGATCTGGTTGTGGATTCTCTGTTTATTACACTGACCACGCAGTGAATGTTTTAGTGCCATTATGATATTATTTTGATTACAGTAGAATATTAAAGTTCTAATATCTGGTAAGACATGTCATCCCCTGTTCTTCTTCATCTTTTTCTTCGTTCCTTTTGGGTTTTCCCAGCCCTCTTAGACCTAAACTTTAAGATAAATGGATCTAATTCTTAAAAGTCTCTTACCTCAGTTTTAATTGTATTATATTTATATGTTAATTTTTGGATTTCTTTGGTGATTTTGAAATCTCCCATTCAAAACATCACATATCTTTGTATTTATTCAGAGGGATGTTGACTTCTGTTTATTTATATGGTACTAAGCTCTTTGCTAAGTTCTTCATTAAATTTAGTAGTAGTTTACCAGAGTCTCTTGGGTTTGCAAGGCACAGAATCGTATAATCAACAAAAGAAGATATTATCTCTTTTTCCCCCAATATATACTATTATTTTTATTTTCTTACTCTGTTTTATTTTTTCAAACTGTCAAGTTACTATTACATACTAAAGATGATTAACAGGTGCCTCAATATAGCTCCCAACTTACATTAAAATGGATTTAATGTTTCATAATCTAGGATAATATGTTTTAGTCATTGGTAAATAAACCTTATTTAAGTCATTGATGTCTATTTTATTTTTATTTAGCTTTTATGTCAGCAATAGTGGCTTAGTTTTATCTAAGGACCTTTCAACAAATATTGATATGATCATGTGATTTTCCTCCTTTAATGATATGATGAATTTATAATTAGATTTCCTAATATGAAGTCACTCTTGCATTCCTAGAATATACCTTAGTTGGTCACATGGTATTATTATTCTTTGCTGAATTGTTGGATTACATTGCTAGTATATTCTTTCAAATGTTTCATCCTACATAATTTCTATTATGTGGTTTGCACAAGCTTTACTTTAAAAACATCTGTTAAAAATATTTTGTTAAAGGTTTTGTTAATCAAGTATGGAGTCAAATATTGTGAATGCAAATATTCATTCAACAAATATTCATCAAGCTCAATTCTAGGCCAGACTCTTTTCTAGGTGCTGGTGATATAGTAAGTCAACAGCACAGATATATACCTTGCTGTGTGGGGTTTATATTTTAATGAAATGACAATGTTCATTGAGAAATAAATGCTTTATAAATTTATTATTTCATTCAATTCCTCTCTCCATACTTATTTTGTGTACCAGATCTGTTCAACTCTGAAACGATTTCCACTATTATTCTTATTTATCAAGCTCTGCTTCATTTGTAATATTTTTGCTTTTTTGATGTGTTTTTTGATGTCTATAGATTTATAACTGTTAAATTCTTTTCATAAGTTGTACATGATATTCTCTATCTTAGTTTTTAGTAATTTTAATATTGCTGCTGCTTTTGCTTTTATTTGCTTGTATTGATCTAATATAAAGTGATTTTTAACCTTGATTATTTTCTTTTATTTGGGTGAATGTAGTTGGGTTTTGTTTTATATCGTGATATGATCATCTGTCATTTTTAATGTGGGAATTTGGATCTGTCATATTTAGTATTATGACTATATAGTTGATTTAATTTCTTTTATGCTTTCATTTATTCATTTATTCAGCAAACATATGTTAAGTGCCTCCTATGTGACAATGTTCTAGGGATTCAACAATGAATACAACAGATGAAATCCCAAACTCATGACATTTACATTGTAGTTGGGGGGGCTAAAATATAATAAAAATCAGTAAAATATTGAGTATATTAGAAGGTGATAGAAGTTATGTGGAAAAGTAAAACAGAATAGGTTATGGGCATTGTTAGGAAGGTTGTAATTTTAAATAGAGTGGGCAGAGTGGGTCCCACTGAGAAAAAGACATTGAGAAAAGAATTGAAGAAGATGAGGAAGTAAGTCAACTGGGATCTGAGAGTATAATTTTCTAGGCAGAAGGAATGGCTTTGCATAAGATTTTAGTGTCTGGCATGTTCAAGTTACACATCAAGATGGCTAATGTGGTGGGTTTTGTAGAGAAGGAGGTGAAAGGAAGACAGTGAAGCCAAAGAGCAGCTTGATAATCATTTAAAGGCTTACTCTAAATGAATTAGAAAGCCATTGGCAATTTAAAAAATGCACTTAATCACATTTATTGAGGTATACATTTACATACAATGAAATGTAATCTGATGAGTTTTGAAACATTTATATATTTGTATAAATACCACCATTATTAAGATATAAAAAATTTTTATTACCCAGAGAGTTCCTTTGTGCCCACCTTAATCTTTTTTTTCTGTCACTACAGATTAGATTTGTCTTTTGTAGACCTTTATACAAATGGAATCATATAGTACCCTTTGGTGTCTGGCTTCTTTTGCTCAGCATAGTGTTTTTTTTTGTTTGTTTGTTTGTTTTTTTTTTTTAAGATTTATTTATTTTTTAGGAGAGAGAGAAAAAAAGAGAGAGCAGGAGGAGGGGCAGAGGGAGAGGGAGAGAATCCCAAGCAGACTCCCTGCTGAGTCCTGATGTGGGACTCAATCTCACAACCCCAAGATCATGACCCAAAATCAAGAGTTGGAGGCTTAACCACCTGAGCCACCAGGTGCCCCAGCATAATGTTTTGAGATTCACCCATATTGTGTATATTAGTAATTCTTTTATTAGTGCTGAATAACATTCTATTGTATGAGTATACCTCAATTTAATTAGCCATTCACTGGGTGTGGTGAAGGACATTTGGGTTGTTTTCAGTTTTTGACTGTTATGAATAAAGCTGTCATGAACATGCAATTCAAGTCTTTGTGTGGACGTATGTTTTCATTTTTCTTGAATAAATATCTAGGAGTAGAATAGCTGGGTCATATAGTAAATGAATGTTAAACTTTATATGTGCCAAACTATTAAAAAAAAAAAGTGAACCATTTTGCATTCCCACTAACAATGTTGGAGAGTTCCTGTTCCTCCATATCCTCATCAACACTTGATAATGTCAGGCTTTTAAGTTTTATTCAATCTAATGGATGTGGAGTGGTATCTCATTATTGTTTTAATTTGCAATGCCCTGATAAGTCATGATGTTGAGCTCCTCCTCATGTGCTTCTTACCTATCAATGTATCTTCTTTTGTAGAGATTCTGTTCAGAATCTCTGTCATTTTTTTAATTATTTTTTTATTATTTGTTTGGCTTCCTTTTATCGAGTTGTAAGAATCCTTCCTTTTTTGGGTTGTAGGAAAAAAAGACTATGGATATAAGTCTTTTGTCATATGTGTGTCTGTGTATGTGTACATGTATATACTAATGCATAGCTAACTATAGCCAATGTCAAAATATAGCAAACAACATGTAACATTAATATATCAATTAAAAAATGCTAACACCTGTTTGAAATTAATTTTTAAAAAATAATTTCTGGGTCAGAACAACTTCTGGGTAAGGTTATATGAGGCACAGTGCTGTAATTTTTAAATTTCGGACAGTGAGTTACTGTGCAACACTCATTTATGTCTACATATTTTGCAACTCACAGTGCAGAGGTATTACTGAAATTATTTCATTTCAAATTATATCATTAACTCTCCACTGGGTACAGATGGAAGAGTTTAATTTTATTTGGCATATATCCTTCCATTCCCTTTTGCTGGCTGAAAATACATAGCATGGCCAACATGTTACACCATAGATATTACATATGACAACTCATACTGTTATTAGCAATCTCTTTTAGCTCTGTAGCTCAATTGGTCTAGAATTACCCTGATTTTCTATCTAGCATGACCTTCTGAATTTTCACAAGGATGAAATTATATGTCAGAGTCTTAAAAAGATGCATTTACCAGTTTATCTTCCTGGGGATAATAGGAAGATTTATTTTCCTAACCATTACTTAATTCTACCATAATATCTTCTTTACCTTAGGAAGAACAACAGTGCATTTCTTTGTGCTCAGCTCAGCCTGCCAGCTGAGTCCTTCTCTTATGTTCTTTTCTCATCCACATCCTCCTTCCTGTGTTTGCTTAGTGTACAAATACCAGAAACCGACCTTTCCATCTCCTGTGAATTAGAAAATATTATCACAGCCAGGGTATTGTTGAAAATTAAATTTAACAAATAAAAGTGTAGTGAAGTTTTAAATATAAATCAGACACATCCCTAGTATTTGCTTTTAACTGCACACCTTCTAAGAAATTATATTTTTACTCCCAGCAAATTACCTAGGAGAAAAAAATGACAAGAGTAATCTATTTTTTTCACAGCTGGTTGGTTGGCCAGAGTTTCTCATCAAGGAGTACATGCTGTTTGCTCCCCAGATGGACAGCCTGGATGAGCTACAAATCCACAGAGCCTGGGACACAGGGTGGAAATTATACTGCCAGTGCTTTTAATCTTGCACAGCTCTGCACACTCGAAATTGCAAGTGGCCCATTTCCAAATGAACATCTATTGGGACAATATCCTATATCTTGTCAGAATGAGTCCCATTAAATCCTCAGCTGGAATTAGACCAAAAACTTGTAATAATTACGGGAAACTTATTAAAAAGTTGAAGCCCTAGACTGTGACAGTGAAAACACTTAGACCACATTAACAGTAATTGAAATCTCTGTGAGTATTTCTTTTCAATCAGTTCTTGTTGATGGCCAAGCAAAGAATGCCCAAATGAGAAGGTGTGAAACCCAAACACCCAGCTTCTAAAGGGAGTAATTGTCTTTTGTTTCACTACAAAATGTAATGTTGGAACAGTAGTGAACTGCTGTCTTGGGAGCCAAGGCACGTGCCAGACAGCTGCCCCTGACTCCCATCATAAGCTTGGGTCTCACCACTGTGTCCACCATCAGGATGCAGGCTCACTGGACCTCTCCCCAACATTGTGAGTCTCCTTTGCTCTCTCTCCTGCCACTCTACTGCTAGTAAGTCCTGAGTGTTAAAAACAAGAGTATTAAATAAATAGTTTTAAAACCTAGCCTAGCAAATATTTTACTAGTAAATTAGAGGTTGCTTTGTTTTGAAAGTAGAAAATATTAAAATAATCTTTTCTGTATTTCATTCACAAGAATGACTCTACTTTCAATTTCTTCTCAGATGGAGAAGTTTGTAAAAGGAACTTTATCAAATTAGGAGACTTTTTCATCTTGTTTTTAAATTTTTTAAATTTTTAATTTTTTTATTTCAAGTTTTTATTTAAATTCTAGTTAGTTAACATATATGGTAAAATTGGTTTCAGGTGTAGAATTTAATGATTCATCACTTACATATAATACCCAGGGCTCTTCACAACAAGTGCTCTCCTTAAAACCTTCACCCATTTAGCCCATCCCCCACCCACCTCCCTCCATCCACCCTCAGTTTGTTCTCTATAGTTAAGAGTCTCTTATGATTGGGGCACCTGGGTGGCTCAGTCAGTTAAGTGTCTGACTTTTGGTTTTGGTTCAGGTCATGATCTCAGGGTGGTGAGATGGAGCCCAGTGTCGGGTTCTGTGCCTAGAGCAGAATCTGCTTAAAATTCTCTCTCTCCCTTTCCCTCTGCCCCTCACCCCGCCATGCATGCTCTCTCTCTCTCAAATGAATAAATAAATCAATCTTTTAAAAAAAAGTCCTATGATTTTTCAGCTTGTTTTTTGAGTCTCTTTTTTCCGTTTGTTTTTCAGTGATTTTTACATTGAAGAAGCAGTACACCGTCTTGTAAGGACCTTAATGGTTATATCAGGCCCACCTGGATAATCCAGGATAATCTTCTTGTCCCAAGATCCTTAACTATCATACCTGCAAAATCCTTTTTGCTGTAGAAGGTAACATATTCACAGGTTCCAGAGATTGGGATGAGGACATCTTTGGGTGGCAGTTATTCAGCCTGCAAGTAATATTCAATGTAGATACTTCTTTAACTCAGTGTTTCTCAGAATGGAGCAATATATAGACCCCTTTTTAAGGAATAAAATTTTATAGACTTTGCCCTGTGTTGACTTATGTTTATTAATTTGTTACATGAATACATATAAACATTAAACTGCTTTAATGTTTGTAGCTCTTCTGTGAAGATAAAAAGAAAACAAATTTACAAATTAAATACAATCCGTAAGTGAATAAAATTCAAATCAAGTACACTAATTTAATGCAGTAGGTGACATGGTTTCACTGACAGTGGAATTGCTGAGAAAATTGGAGTGTAGTGCTGACTGTGGGATTTGTATTTCTCCCGAGTTTAACAGGCCTATACTGTCTGTTGTGTGATGACTCAATCTTTCCTTCTCTTCCCTTGCAGTCATTGTTCATAGAGGATTCTCTGACATAATTTGGTTTTTACCTTTCTTGAAAACTTTCTAATTTTCTTACTTGCCCAAGACAGTGAAAATATTACTACGGATCCCAGTAAAAATACTGGCTCTGAATTTGTATAGCAGTACTTGATTAGATAATGGTCATCCAGGAGATCCAGGGTATGCTTTCTTAAAAAAAAAAAAATTGAGTATTTGAATTGAAAAACCAATCATAATTTCTTACAGAGAATTCATCTGAGGGACTCTGCCTTAACTCTGACTTTAATGGTGGAAATCACAGGCCATGGAGGGAATATTTTTCATTGAGAATATTCTTTCAGGTTAATCTTAAATCACTTAAGTTTTAACTTTTTAATCTTTGTAGAATACTCTAAAGCTCTTGAGGGGAGTACCTTATAAGACTGCTCTTTTCGTAGTCTGTGACTGTACATTTGATGGGAGAAATGTTTTTTCCTCCTTTCTCCCCTCTTCTTCTGTTTCTGGTTCTGAATTAGTTTTCTTTTTTGTATATCGTATCTCCTATAAGTGAAGAAGATATGTTTTTCAGGACCTAGTGTTTTCTTTATTTTTTTTAAATTTTAAGTGCTCTACACCCAATGTGGGGCTTGAACTCGAGACCCAAAGATGAAGAGGTACGCTCTACCCACTGCACCAAGCCAGCTGCCCCCAGGACCTAGTATTTTCTTTTTTTTCTTTCTTTTTTTTAAAGATTTTATTTATTTATTTGAGAGAGAGAGAGAGAATAAGCAAGGGAGTGGCAGAAAGAAGAGAGCAGGGGATAGACAGAGTGAGAGGGATGTGTGGGCTGATGAGCCGACTAGAAACTGTAGATATATGAGAGCCCTGGTTTCAGTTATGCTGAAGAGTTTGGCTATTGGGTTACATAGTCACTTCCGAAAGAGAGAATTTAAATGCACTCAGTCTGGAGAAGGCATGGGCTCCCAGTCCTGGCTGTAGCTCTTCCTGTGGCCTGACCCTCACAAAGCTATTATTTCCGTGGTGTTCTCCTCCATTAGTGAAAGTTGGTAGGATGTGATTTCACAAGCTTCCGGACCAAAATTCTCTAGTTTGCTGAGCTCCATGCTGTTCTGAAAACATCAGTTACAACTCTGTCTGCTTTCTTCTGGGAAAATTCTGGTCTGCAGTGGGGTCAGTGAAAGTGATTAGAAATCCTGGGGGTGGTAGGAGATGCACACCTCCATTCCAGTCCTGCTGAAATTCATTGGCTTCTAATTTTTAATTTGTTTTGGAAAAAAAAAGACAATTTTAACATTTCTACATACATTTCCACTAATCGTTTTTCCCTCTCCCTTTGGCCATAAAGACTTCTGCTGTCATTCGCACTAGAAAGAATTTTGTGTTTGCTTTGTGAAATAAAACAATTACTCCTGTAATGGAAGAAAGGAATCTTGAAAAAAATCGGCAAGGTATACACTTTCTTGCTCTTGCATGTGGATTTAGCAGCTAATGTATACTCCAAATTATTATCTACGTAAGATTTATCACAAGTCACAATCTCATCAGAATCCTATCCGCTACACAGAATTGCCTGAATTCACTTCCTATTGGTGAATTTACTCACTCTTCCTTTCTTGCCTTTTATGTTTTCAGCTCTCAGCTTCTTAATAGAATGTGGCATTTGGTTTTTAAGAGTTGTTTATCCTGATCATGGCGATGTAATTACAATGGAAATATCTTGTTTGTGTACAACGGGTACACAATTAATATTTAGTGAACGACTAAACAAGTGAATGGTGCTAAAAAGCTGATTTTTAACCTTAATTTCATGGATTGCTTTGATTCCCATCATATGATTTTATTATAAGTAGATTCCACCAGAAACCAAGGGTGGGTTGGGAAGAGACGGGATGGGATGAAGATGTGGTAGGGGAGGAGCAGGTGTGATTCTTTGGTGTATGTGCTGAGATTTTTTTAGAGCCTGGAAAATAACAACACGACAAACGATGTATTCACTACCAGAAATTATTATTTTGAGCATTTCTTTTTTTCACATTTGCTTTAAGTCTTTGCATTTTAACCAAAAATAAATAAAACTGAAGTGTCCTTTTGCTCCACACCCTGGCCCATTCCCCTTTACCCATCATCCAACTGTAGCCACAACCGTGGATTTGATGAAAATCCTTTTAGTTTATTCTTTCATATTTGTGTGTGTGTGCATTTTTAAGTTACATAAATGCAAGTGTAGATAGGATTCACAGGAAGTCAATGTTTTTTCCTCCTTTCCCCCCTCTTCTTCTGTTTCTGGTTCTGAATTAGTTTTCTTTTTTGTATATCTTATCTCCTATAAGTGAAGAAGATATGTTTTTCAGGACCTAGTGTTTTCTTTATTTTTTTTAAATTTTAAGTGCTCTACACCCAATGTGGGGCCTGAACTCGAGACCCAAAGATGAAGAGGTACGCTCTACCCACTGCACCAAGCCAGCTGCCCCCAGGACCTAGTATTTTCTTTTTTTTCTTTCTTTTTTTTTAAGATTTTATTTATTTATTTGAGAGAGAGAGAGAGAATAAGCAAGGGAGTGGCAGAAGGAGAAGCAGGAGAAGCAGACTTGCTGAGCATCCATCCCAGGACCCCAGGATCATGATTATGCTGAAGGCAGATGTTTAACTCACTGAGCTGCCCAGGTACCCCAGGACCTAGCATTTTCTTAAAAAAAAAAAAAACTTTATTTTTCTACTTATGAATAGAATGCAGGCTCATTCAGAAAACTTAGAAAACATCAACAGTGCACAAACTGGGGGGCTGAAGAGGGTAGTAAATTTACTGAAACTCCTGCTAGCTACAACCAGTCACTGCTAACATTTTGATTTGCAGCATTTGCTGGAGCCCACATCTCATACCACCCCCTTTTTTACCCAGAAAAACTCTTCAAAAGAGTCGTCTTCACTTATTCTCTGTGGTTTTCTCTCCTACCATTCTCTCTCCAGTCCTCTTCAGCCACGGTTTCTTCTCCACCACACTGCCTGGGTGCCCACTTCCAATGCTCAATTCTCAGTCCTCTTCCTCTCTGCTTTATCAGGAGCTTGTGACGCCTTGACCCTGGAGTCCTCCTACTTGGCTACCTCACACCCACACCCTTGAGCAAACCATGTCAGCTCCAGGGACAAAATACCCCAGAATCTGACCCTTCTCAGCCCCTGTGTGTCCACTGCCCCCCCACCCCAGTGCAAGCATGGTCATGGCCGGCCAGGATTATTGCAGTGACCTTCTAACCCCTCCCCTGCTTTCACCTCTTCATAGCACATTCTTGACAAAGCAGCCAGTCACTCTTTTCATCCCTCCCATGGCTGCCCACCTCCCTGTGGGAAAACCCTAAATGATTGTGGGTAGCATATATATATATGTGTATATATATACATCCATTTATTCTGACCACTTGCAAGCTCAGTGGGACCTCATCTGTCAACTTCTTGCTTACTCTGTCCTGTCATTTGCTGTCCCTTGAATATACTAAGTACTCTCCTGCCTGTCAGAGTTTTGGCATTTGCTGTTCTCTTCACTGAGCACCTCATCCCAATCATCAGAATAGCTTTTTCTGCCTCTGACTTCCTTCAGGTCTCTGTTAACAGTGAGGCTTCCTTATGTGCAGGGAAACTTCTTCCCTGGCAATCCCTACTCCCCCTCCTCTGTTTTATTTTTCCCCATAGCACATATTATCATCTGGTGTACTGTATATCTACATGCTCATTTGTTTATTTCCCATTTCCTGTCCCTAGAACCTAAGTGCCATCCAACTGGGGCTTTTCTTTTTCTACCGTTATTTCCCCAATGTCTAGAATTGTGGCAGGCACCCAGTAAATATTTGTGGTATGAATAAAGGAACGACTCCAGTATTTTTCATATTATATACATATGTCATTTTGTATAAAAAGGCATCATATAAAACAGCTTGTTTTTTTTTTTTTAAAGCTTATGTATTGTCAAAACTTGCCATATCAAGAACATTCTTTGGTAACAGTTTCCATAATGGCTCCATGATGTTCTACTTTAGAATCACATGACAATTTACTTAATTCCCTGTTAGTGCACATTTTGATGGTGTGCAAAATGTTATAATACATGACGCCTCAGGGAAAACTGGGCACTTGAATACACACTCCTTTCTTGAGCTCTCTCTTCCATTGTGTGGAATGACACCGCAACCAGAGCAGGCAAGTTGGCGGGCCTTTGGTTCCCTCACTAACTTCACACACTTCACATACCTCCTAAATCTTGGTTGTCACTGTCCTTTTTCCACCAGGTGCATTTGAGTCAAACAGGAAACAAGTGTTGTATTTCTCTTCTTATTCAAAGCCATCATCCAATGTTGTTGAGTATTGCATTTCAATACTTCTAATAGGACATGCGTCATGGGCCGAATCTATCTGGATTTCTTCCCGCCTTAGGAGATTTTGGCTGATGGGTCAGGAATATAGCTTATTTTGTTTTGCTAATTTCATGCAAACCCCTGCCTATCACTTAATCTTCAACACCTCTCAAATCGATTGATCAGAGGTAATTTAGATAAAGCATCTGCTTTCTCTTCCTACCCAGTGATCAATAAGTGACTGTTTAGGAATAATGAAGTGTCCTCACCATCTAGCAGGCGACACCTACAGGTCCCTCAGTTACTGGCACACAAACTTGCTGCTGTGACCCAATGACCCTTAGGAGGATACGCTCCTTAGTAATGTGAGCCTGAGGAGAAATCAGTGACTCATTAGCTTCAAGGAATGTTCCTTTCCATCTTCCAGAGAACTATCCTCTGTGTTTTCTTGCCTCTAAAAGTTTAAGGAGATCCCAGTTATTTTTATTTATTCACCCATGTTGGCCAGCATAAGATGGCCTTACTCAAAGTTTCAGAATAAAAAAGTCTTACAGGAGTTAAAGGTTTTTTACATTATATTTATCCATAAAACATATTCTATTTAATTGATGTATATGATAGACATAATGATAATAGTTCCTATTTTTAGTGTTTTCATAGCTTATAAAAGTCTTTTGCACACTGTGTCCTTTGTCCCTTGCAGCCTGAAGATCTTTCTTTCACTGGAGAGAAAGCTGACTTTTAAAAAGGTCAGTGTTTTGCCCATCGTCACAGTTAGTGGGCAGTGAAGTCAAATCCCAAACTGCTGATCCAATTCTTCTGACAAAGCCTAGGTGCCTAGCACTACCCAGATGTTCTATACCCTCCTGAGTATTAGAATCACCCGGGGAGCTTATTAAAAAACACAGGTTCGGGGCGCCTGGGTGGCTCAGTCGTTAAGCGTCTGCCTTCGGCTCGGGTCGTGGTCCTGGGGTCCTGGGATCGAGCCCCGCGTCGGGCTCCCTACTCGGCGAGGGGCCTGCTTCTCCCTCTCCCACTCCCCCTGCTTGTGTTCCTTCTCTCGCTGTGTCTCTCTCTGTCAAATAAATAAATAAAATCTTTAAAAAAAAAAAACACCAAAAAAACACAGGTTCCCTGGCTCACCCCTCCCATGCATTCTACGCCATTTGGTCTGTTGTAGGGCCAGGAATCACTATTTTTTTTTTTTTAAAGAGCTCCCCAGGCAATTCTAATGTGCAGTCAGAGGGCTCTCCAACCAGTCTCCCTAGGTAGCGATGAAACAATAGGCAGTTAGCTCCTCATCAAGAAAAGAAACAGTTTAGCTCAAAAAATAGAAAAGAATGATGACTTTATTTTGTTCTCCCTCTATGTCATTAGAGAAAATAATGGGAGTTTAAAAGTCATTGCCGAGAGATTAAGCTTTTTATTAAGAATTATGGAATGGCAGAAGCTTCTAGCTGTGGTCTGACCCCCTCAGGGAAGAAGGCTGCCCCTTTCCATGGGCAGGTGACTCCTTTAACAGCAACAGTGTGGCCAATCAATACCTTACCATTACCTTATTTTGACCTATCTCCTTTTGATGATGCAAAAGAATGTTAATCAAGGCTGACTCTTCTTTTGGCTCATCGAAAAACTTGACTCCAGGCAGTCAATCTCCACTCTTTGTTTAAAGTCCTGAAGTGCAATAATTTGGCTATCCTATTTGTCTTTTCTGTCTCATCCAGAATGGGTTTCACACCCATCCAAGGCTTCACCTGTCAGACTCCTTTTCAGACTCTGGTCTCAGATAAGCGGGGGAATTCTCTGCCGCCGCGCACCAGTGCTGTTTAATCTTGAGAGGGCCTCTTGGGCTCCCGTGGGGCCGTGCAGCAGGCCTGCTTCATGTGTGTTTGTAAACCACTGCCCACGCTTGATTCATTAGGCCTCACCTCTGCCGCACGAAGGGCCTCCTCAGAATTCCGGTCCTGTGTTGTGTCTATTCACGTGTACTCTTCTCGTGTGACTGCCTCCGTTTTAAATAATTGGCTTTGAGGAGGCGAAGAGGCACCGGGGCGAAACGAAGCCCAGTCTTGACATCGAGGCCCACCTGCCTGGCTGGAATCTCGAGGCTGCCACTCCTGAGCCGGAAGGCCTGCGCCAAAATACTTCATCCCTTTGAGACTCCGTTTCTTCATTTGATTCGAGAATTAAATAAAATAATTGGTTAAGTGCCTGGCATACCATGGGTGCTCATGACCTGTTAGTCTGCTTTCCTAGATTTGATATTCTCTTTTCAAAACACTGGTTGCATCGCTAAACCTGCCTGTGGTACCTTCTCCTCTCAGTTAAGTAAGCCGGGCTGCTCAACACGGCCTTGGGAAACAGGAATTCTGTCCCTGACCTGTCTGATTCTGAGGTAATATTTCAATGTGGGTGAGGTCCGGAGCTGAGGGCCAAGAAAGAATTCTTGACATATCTTTGGTGCCAAAAAGGTGATTTGATGAAAGCCCAAGGACAGGACCCGTGGGCAGGAAGAGCTGCTGCAGTGTGGGTTTTTTTTTTCTTTAAGATTTATTTATTTATTTGACAGAGAGAGACACAGCAAGAGACGGAACACAAGCAGGGGGAGTGGGAGAGGGCGAAGCAGGCTTCCTGCAGAGCAGGGATCGTCGCGGGGCTCGATCCCAGGACCCTGGGACCATGACTTGAGCCAAAGGCAGACACTTAACGACTGAGCTACCCAGGCACCCCATGCACTGTGCTCTTGAGGAGTGGCTGATTATAAACTTGGGAGCCCGGGAAGTAAGGAAAAAAGTGGGGTGTCCAAAAGGACTGTCATATGCTAAAGAAGACTTTCAGGATACTGGAGGCCTGGCTATTGTCAAGCTAAAGTTGTTTTTCCTTCTAGCAAGGCATTAACATGAAGATAGTTGGGAGCTTCCTGGAGGAACATTATACTCTGCCCACCTCAAGTACTTGTCAACAGGCTAAGGATTACAAGGAGATTTTATTTTATTTACATTTCCTTCTACCTTTGTTTCCCACATCATGATGGGAGGGCGATGTTAGGGCTCCAGGAAAATGAGTTACAGGTCTCTGGAAGTTAGGCTATTGATAAGAATGCTTTTTCCCTGTAAATCCCTAAGACATTGGTAAACTGAGGGAGACTCCTGTCCTGCAGGACTGTGATCTCTGTCAGTTAACCCTTTATTTTCCCTTCCCTTAGCTTTAGGGCAGCCAGAAGTGCCTGAGGAATGTCACACAGATCCCACCTGCGAGTGGGGGTGGGGGTTGCGGGGTGTCAGCTTGTGCTTTGTCCTCAGCTGGCCTTCTGCTCCCTCATCAATTCCAATGTTATTGCCTCTTTGGTAAGCACCATCTGGCTTTTAGAGGGGGCATCTCTTTGGAGAATGGCAAGAGAGATGCTTGAATTCTACTGTCCAAGTCATTACCTGCTTTTCACAAACTCCAACTTCTGCATGAAACACGTGGGTAGGGGAGGGTGTGAGACATATGGGGGCGTTGATGGTTTTGGTGGCATAGTTGTATATTTGTGCCTGTGTTGGAGTGGGTGTGTGTCTACAGAAGGAATGTGGTTATAATCACCAATTCACACAACGCCTCACAGTATCTAAGGGGCCGAGCCCTGCATGTTGAGAAGCTCCAGAGAGTCTTTAAATAAGAAACTTCTCACATGAGTCAAATATCAACAAAACATCTGTGTGTCTAATCAAGGAGGTACAAGGCCACACTTAGTCAACAGGAAGATTCCCTGTAGAAAGATACCACTAAAAGAAGTGCCATATGATTTATTTGCTATAACTCAATTTCCATCTGTCTCATAAAATGGATTGTGTACACATTGCACTCCAGGCATCCAGCCAGGGCAGAAGCATACCAAGGAGTAGAAAACCTTCCCCTCCCTCAGGTTGTTGGTGACATGCTCTGCTAAGAGCCAGGCATGGCCAGGGTGGTCTACATGGAAATGCCTTGGACCACTCACCGACATCTCAGACCTTTGGGAGTTGGCTGGATCACGGGCCTTTGAACAAGGCTCCATGGCAATAATGGGGGCCAGGTGGGTTCTGAACATTCATTTTTTTTCCAGAAATTCTTTTGACTTACATTTGCAGACTCCAGATGGTAATTTTGCCAGCTCAGACAAGATGGTATTCATAGATGCTTATATTTCTTATATATATGAAGAATGGGCCGAAAAAATTCTTTCTTGCTATGGTGTGTTAAAGCAAGTATGATGAAAATCTTTGTCATTCTGTAAAGAGAGTCTAGGAACAGCTTATGGCCAAGGAAAAAAACAACAACGTGATCTTATAAAACCAAATCAGTTGAGTAAGAACCAAAGAATTCCCAGAGCCTTCTAAAAATTGAGTTATTTTGGGCTGAGTACTGGCTGCTTCTTACCTTTTCTAGGTCCCAGAAATCTCATCTATTTTGTTTCTAAAGCTTCCTTGTTCAGATTCATCATCAATAGATTTTAAGAAACTTTCTGTAGGTTTCTTCAGGTTTCTTCCTTTTGCATTTCTTTTTGTTAGGCCAACCTAACAAGTCAGCTCCATAACATGTCTGCCATGGAGAGGGAGGAAGAGGAAGTCAGCACAAGGGCATCATCCCCACACAAGGTTCCACATTCTCTCCCCTGGAACATTCCAGTGCACACACCCTGCTCTGCTCTGTGTGACTTGGGGCAGTTAGGAAACCTCTCAGAGACTTTATTCCCTCACTCATGAAATGGAGATAACATATATATCTTTCAGCTTTCTCTGGAGGAATGGCATAAAATTACATAAAATCATGGTCTTACTCCTGTATGCTGAGAGGATGTGGTTTAATACATATTACTTATATTTGAATCTGAATGTCAAAGGCTCATGCTGGGATGGGTGATAGAGGGGGACAGCTCTTGCCCTTTGGGGTTGGAATATCTGCTGGAAGAGGGGATTACCTCTCCTCTGGGAGAGAGTACTCAGTAGACCTCTCTGTGAGCCCGAGGCAGGGCGAGGGGTGCTGAGGAAAGCGATGAATAAAAGAACCCCAAACCCCACGGAGCTGATGGCCTAATCAGAGAGAGGGACATTTAAATCAATCAATCAATCAATCACCATCGAGATATTAAGGGCAACAACTAAATCCTGTACAGGGTAGAGAGATAACCCAGAGCAAAAGTAAGGCCATGGGTTAAACCTGGCCTGCTGCCTGTTTTTGTAAATAAAGCTCATTGGAAGACATCAGTGCTCATTTGTTTATGTGTTTTTGGCCACTTTTGCCCTAAAATGGCAGAGTTGAGTACAATTCATTGTGCTTTAACATGGTACATGTTCCTAAAAATCACTACGCTATGCAAGATTGTGCAATAAAATCCACAGGGCATATGGGAAAAATGGCATTGAGGACAACATTCAAACACTTGGTCAGGGACAAATATGAAAAACTGAAAGGAAGCCGACAAGATGGCATCACTATTTTATACATGTTAAATGGTTAAGGAACATATACTACAATAAATATGGCAGTATACCCTTAAAAAGACCAGGCATCTTCCAGAAGGGCTTCAGCCTGTGAGCTGTTCAGTGGTGGAAGAAGGCCTATCTGAGATCTGACAGAAAGCTGTGGCGCCGTGGTGGATGAGGTGGTCCTAGCCGCCACAGTGACAGGAGGTGGAGGGTGGACGTTTGAGGTGTGCGTGCGCGTGTGTGTGTGTGAGTGTGTGTGCATGCGCGTGCACGGCCTGTGTAGTCCTGTGTGTCTTGTTTCAGCCGCCTTCACCTAGTGTTTCTCAGAGGGGAAGTCGTACATAAGCAAACATGAAACTTGTGTTATGCTCACATTGTTCCTGAATATATTAATCACATCAGGACAAATTCATGTTTTTGAAACCAGTGTTATTGGTTGTTGTTGGAACAGAGACTATGTGGCCCACGAATCCTAAAAGACATACTAGTTAGCCCTTTCTGGAAAATGTTTACTGACCCCTGGCACAGAGGAAGGAGGGGTTAACTCTGAGGTATCAGGAAGGTTCCCAGAGGCTGTCACATCATGGCCGAAGAGGAAGAGGATGGCAGGGTAACAAAGGCGTACAGGAATATTTTGCCATTTTTACTGTTATTCTCTCTCCTATCCTATCGGTACATTTCTTTATCCCCACCTCCTTTCCCAAGAGCACAGCTCTTCTGAGTTTTATACAGAGGAACTAAGATATAATGTCCTATGGGTCAGAAAATGCTCCTCTGATTTAGGAGCACTCCAAGTCATTTTTGCCCCCAAAATACTCCTCCCAGCAGCCTGCATCTTGGAAAGACATGGCTCTGGCAATCCCTTCCTGTGGAAAAGCAAATGGATAATGAGGAGGGTCAGCAGAGTGGCTCATCAGTGTCATTATCACTAAGTTACATCGTCTTCCCGTTTACCACCCACTGTGTGAGGTTCAACTCCTTTCCTGGAGTCTGGTCCCATCAGACCTTTGCAGCTCCATCTCCCAGAACTACTTCGAACTACTCGCTGTTTCACTCTGAGAGTTATGAGTCTGGTTAGAGATACACAAAAGTGTTTCAAAGAGATGGGCTGGTTCCCAGATCAGCAATATGGTTATGATGTAATTAAAATAATTGACTTAGGGGAAAAAAGAAGGGTGGATCAGTCAGAAAGAGGTAAGTTAGTCAGTCACGAAGCAAAGAAAAATGAAAGAAGGCATCTTGGTCCTCTGTACTTGCTAGAGGAAACTTAAGTGCATCAGACATCTTATCCTCATGTCAGAAAACAATCACATACATAACTCTCCTTGGTCTGTTTCACAGTCAGTCACCAACTTTTATTTTTTTTTTTATATTTATTGTTTTTTATTCTTATGTTAATCCCCATACATTACATCATTAGTTCTAGATAAAGTGTTCCATGATTCATTGTTTGTGCATAACACCCAGTGCTCCATGCAGAATGTGCCTTCCTCAATACCCACCACCAGGCTAACCCATCCTCCCACCCCCTTCCCCTCTAGAACCCTCAGTTTGTTTTTCAGAGTCCATCGTCTCTCATGGTTCGTCCACCCCTCCGATTTCCCCTGCTTCATTCTTCCCCTCCCGCTACCTTCTTCTTCTTCTTCTTTTTTTTTTTTCTTAACATATATTGCATTATTTGTTTCAGAGGTACAGATCTGAGATTCAACAGTCTTGCACAATTCACAGCGCTTACCAGAGCACATACCCTCCCCAGTGTCAATCACCCAGTCACCCCATCCCTCCCACCCCACCCCCCACTCCAACAACACTCAGTTTGTTTCCTGTGATTAAGAATTCCTCATATCAGTGAGGTCATATGATACATGTCTTTCTCTGTTTGACTTATTTCACTCAACATAATACCCTCCAGTTCCATCCATGTCGTTGCAAATGGCAAGATCTCATTCCTTTTGATGGCTGCATAATATTCCATTGAAAATATATACCACATCTTCTTTATTCATTCATCTGTCGATGGACATCTTGGCTCTTTCCACAGTTTGGCTATTGTGGACAATGCTGCTATAAACATCGGGGTGCACGTACCCCTTCGGATCCCTACTTTTGTATCTTTGGGGTAAATACCCAGTAGTGCAATTGCTGGATCATAGGGTAGCTCTATTTTCAACTTTTTGAGGAACCTCCATACAGTTTTCCAGAGTGGCTGCACCAGCTTGCATTCCCACCAACAGTGTAGGAGGGTTCCCCTTTCTCCGCATCCCCACCAACATCTGTCGTTTCCTGACTTGTTAATTTTAGCCATTCTGACTGGTGTGAGGTGGTATCTCATTGAGGTTTTGATTTGGATTTCCCTGATGCTGAGCGATATTGAACACTTTTTCATGTGTCTGTTGGCCATTTGGATGTCTTCTTTGGAAAAATGTCTGTTCATGTCTTCTGCCCATTTCTTGATTGGATTCTTTGTTCTTTGGGTGTTGAGTTTGATGAGTTCTTTATAGATTTTGGATACTAGCCCTTTATCTGATATGTCATTGGCAAATATCTTCTCCCATTCTGTTGGTTGTCTTTTGGTTTTGTTGACTGTTTCCTTTGCTTTGCAAAAGCTTTTTATCTTGATGAAGTCCCAATAGTTCATTTTTGCCCTTGCTTCCCTTGCCTTTGGCAATGTTTCTAGGAAGAAGTTGCTTCGGCTGAGGTCAAAAGGTTGCTGCCTGTGTTCTCCTTTAGGATTTTGATGGACTCCTGTCTCACAGTGAGGTCTTTCAACCACTTGGAGTCTATTTTTGTGTGTGGTGTAAGGAAATGGTCCGGTTTCATTCTTCTGCATGTGGCTATCCAATTTTCCCAACACCATTTGTTGAAGAGACTGTCTTTTTTCCACTGGACATTCTTTCCTGCTTTGTCAAAGACGAGTTGACCATGGAGGTGAGGGTCCATTTCTGGACTCTCTATTCTGTTCCATTGATCTATGTGTCTGTTTTTGTGCCAGTACCATGCTGTCTTGATGATGACAGCTTTGTAATAGAGCTGGAAGTCCGGAATTGTGATGCCGCCGGCTTTGCTTTTCTTTTTCAACATTCCTCTGGCTATGCGGGGTCTTTTCTGGTTCCATACAAATTTTAGGATTATTTGTTCCATTTCTTTGAAAAAAGTGGATGGTATTTTGATGGGGATTGCCTTGAATGTGTAGATTGCTCTAGGTAGCATTGACATCTTCACAATATTTGTTCTTCCAATCCATGAGCATGGAACGTTTTTCCATTTCTTTGTGTCTTCCTCAATTTCTTTCATGAGTATTTTATAGTTTTCTGAGTACAGATTCTTTGCCTCTTTGGTTAGATTTATTCCTAGGTATCTTATGGTTTTGGGTGCAATTGTAAATGGGATCGACTCCTTCATTTCTCTTTCTTCTGTCTTGTTGTTGGTGTATAGGAATGCCACTGACTTCTGTGCATTGATTTTATATCCTGCCACTTGACTGAATTCCTGTATGAGTTCTAGCAGTTTTGGGGTGGAGTCTTTTGGGTTTTCCACATAAAGTATCCTATCATCTGCAAAGAGTGAGAGTTTGACTTCTTCTTTGCCAATTTGGATGCCTTTGATTTCTTTTTGTTGTCTGATTGCTGTGGCTAGGACTTCCAATACTATGTTGAATAGCAGCGGTGATAGTGGACATCCCTGCCGCGTTCCTGACCTTAGGGGGAAAGCTCTCAGTTTTTCCCCATTGAGAATAATATTTGCTGTATGTTTTTCATAGATGGCTTTTATGATATTGAGGTATGTACCCTCTATCCCTATACTCTGAAGAGTTTTGATCAAGAAAGGATGCTGTACTTTGTCAAAAGCTTTTTCTGCATCTATTGAGAGGATCATATGATTCTTGTTCTTTCTTTTGTTAATGTATTGTATCACATTGATTGATTTGCGGATGTTGAACCAACCTTGCAGCCCAGGGATAAATCCCACTTGGTCATGGTGAATAATCCTTTTAATGTACTGTTGGATCCTATTGGCTAGTATTTTGGTGAGAATTTTTGCATCCATGTTCATCAGGGATATTGGTCTGTAATTCTCCTTTTTGATGGGGTCTTTGTCTGGTTTGGGGATCAAGGTAGTGCTGGCCTCATAAAATGAGTTTGGAAGTTTTCCTTCCGTTTCTATTTTTTGGAACAGTTTCAGAAGAATAGGTATTAATTCTTCTTGAAATGTTTGGTAGAATTCCCCTGGGAAGCCATCTGGCCCTGGGCTTTTGTTTTTTGGGAGATTTTTGAAGACTGCTTCAATTTCCTTAGTGGTTATAGGTCTGTTCAGGGTTTCTATTTCATCCTGGTTCAGTTTTGGTAGTTGATACATCTTTAGGAATGCATCCATTTCTTCCAGGTTATCTAATTTGCTGGCATAGAGTTGCTCATAATATGTTCTTATAATTGTTTGTATTTCTTTGGTGTTGGTTGTGATCTCTCCTCTTTCATTCATGATTTTGTTGATTTGGGTCATTTCTCTTCTCTTTTTGATTAGTCTGGCCAGGGGTTTATCAATCTTGTTAATTCTTTCAAAGAACCAGCTCCTAGTTTCGTTGATCTGTTCTACTGTTCTTTTAGTTTGTAGTTCATTGATTTCTGCTCTGATCTTTATTATTTCTCTTCTCCTGCTGGGTTTAGGCTTTATTTGCTGTTCTTTCTCCAGCTCCTTTAGGTGGAGGGTTAGGTTGTGTACTTGGGACCTTTCTTGTTTCTTGAGAAAGGCTTGTATTGCTATATACTTTCCTCTTAGGACTGCCTTTGCTGCATCCCAAAGATTTTGAATAGTTGTGTTTTCATTTTCATTAGTTTCCATGTATTTTTTTAATTCTTCTTTAATTTCCTGGTTGACTCATTCATTCTTCAGTAGGATGCTCTTTAGCCTCCATGTATTTGAGTTCTTTCTGACTTTCCTCTTGTGATTGAGTTCTAGTTTCAAAGCATTGTGGTCTGAAAATAGGCAGGGAATGATCCCAATCTTTTGGTACTGGTTGAGACCTGATTTATGACCTAGGATGTGATCTATTCTGGAGAATGTTCCATGGGCACTAGAGAAGAATGTGTATTCCATTGCTTTGGGGTGGAATGTTCTGAATACGTCTGTGAAGTCCATTTGGTCCAGTGTGTCATTTAAAGTCTTTATTTCCTTGTTGATCTTTTGCTTAGACGATCTGTCCATTTCAGTGAGGGGGGTGTTAAAGTCCCCCACTATTATTGTATTGTTGTCGATGAGTTTCTTTTCTTTTGTTATTAATTGCCTTATATAATTGGCTGCTCCCATGTTAGGGGCATAGATATTTACAATTGTTAGATCTTCTTGTTGGATAGATCCTTTAAGTAGGATATAGTGTCCTTCCTCATCTCTTATTACAGTCTTTGGTTTAAAATCTAATTTGTCTGATATAAGGATTGCCGCCCCAGCTTTCTTTTGGTGTCCATTAGCATGGTAAATGGTTTTCCACCCCCTCACTTTCAATCTGGGGGTGTCTTTGGTTCTAAAATGAGTCTCTTGCAGACAGCATATCGATGGGTCTTGTTTTTTAATCCAGTCTGTTAGCCTGTGTCTTTTGATTGGGGCATTGAGCCCATTTACATTCAGGGTAACTATTGAAAGATAGGAATTTAGTGCCATTGTAGTGTCTGTAAGGTGACTGTTACCGTATATTGTCTGTGTTCCTTTCTGGTCTATGTTGCTTTTAGGCTCTCTCTTTGCTTAGAGGACCCCTTTCAAGATTTCCTGTAGGGCTGGTTTTGTGTTTGCAAATTCCTTTAGTTTTTGTTTGTCCTGGAAGCTTTTTATCTCTCCTTCAATTTTCAATGACAGCCTAGCTGGATAGAGTATTCTTGGCTGCGTATTTTTCTCATTTAGTGCTCTGAATATATCCTGCCAGTCCTTTCTGGCCTGCCAGGTCTCTGTGGATAGGTCTGTTGCCAATCTAATGTTTCTACCATTGTAGGTTACATATCTCTTCTCCTTGGGCTGCTTTCAGGATTTTCTCTTTGTCTATGAGACTCGTAAGTTTTACTATTAGATGTCGAGGAGTTGACCTATTTTTATTGATTTTGAGAGGGGTTCTCTGTGCTTCCTGGATTTTCATGCCTGTTTCTTTGCCCAAATTAGGGAAGTTCTCTGCTATAATTTGCTCCATTATACCTTCTGCCCCCCTCTCTCTTTCTTCTTCTTCTGGGATCCCAATTATTCTAATGTTGTTTCGTCTTATGGTATCGCTTATCTCTCGAATTCTTCCCTCGTGATCCAGTAGTTGTTTATCTCTCTTTTTCTCAGCTTCTTTATTTTCCATCATTTGGTCTTCTATCTCACTGATTCTCTCTTCTGCCTCATTTATTCTAGCACTTAGCGCCCCCATTTTTGATTGTACCTCATTAATAGCCTTTTTGATTTCTACTTGGTTGGATTTTAGCTCTTTTACTTCTCCAGAAAGCGTTTCTCTAGTAACTTCCATGCTTTTTTCAAGCCCAGCTAGTATCTTTAAAGTGATGATTCTGAACTCTAGATCTGACATCGTACTAATGTCCGTATTGAGTAGGTCCCTGGCAGTCGGTACTACCTCTTGTTCTTTTTGTTGAGGTGATTTTTTCCATCTTGTCATTTTGTGCAGAGGAGAATAGATTAATGAGAGAACAAAATGCTAGCAGAGTAACCACGTCCCCAGAAAATATACTCTAAACAAATCAGAAAAGACCTGAAGTAGTGGGATAAGAAAGGGAAAGAGAGAAAAAAGAAAAAGAAAAAAAAGAAAAAGAAAAAGATAAAGGTAAAGACAAAAACAAACAAAACAAAACAACAACAACAAAAGAAAAACCAGAATGTGATCAAATATGATCTATATGGTATATAGATCAATGCCACACACTAGATTTGGGGTGTATTTTGGTCTTTTAGAAGAAAGTGCCTCCCAAAATTTTAAAGAAAGAAAAACTTATATATGTACAAAAATAAGGATTGATATGATGAAGGGATGGACTATGACTGTAAAAATGGAAATTATAAAAAATTTTATAAAAGGAATTGATAAGAAGTTGTTTGAAAAAAGAAAGAAGAGGATTTAAAAAAGAAAAAAGAAAAAGAAAAAAAAAAGGAGAGGATGTGATCAGGCAGGGGAATAGAAAACACCATGTACTAGAGATTTAGGGTATATTTTAATCTGTTAGAAGAAACTATCTCAAAATTTTAAAGAGAGAACAACTTATATATATAAGCCAAAAATATGGGTAACTACTATGAAGGGATAGAATATGACTCTAAAAATGAAAAATAAAAATGTTGTTTTTTTTTTAAAAAGGGATTGATAAGATGTTGGTTGAAAAAGGGAAAAAGAAAAATTCAAAAAGAAATAAAAAGACAAAAAGACAGTTAAAAAAAATTAACTTTAAAAGACTAAAGAATCATGGTAAAAAAGCCGTGAATTCTATGTGCAGTAGTCCCCTAGTGCTGGAGTTCTGCCTTTCTCACTGATCGGCAAACTTGGTCTTGGCCGGCTGTTCTCACTGATCTGGGGAGAGACCTGTTGCCGTGGTTTCCAAATGTCTCTGCCGGAAGTGGAAGTGCCCTGCCCTTGCCCCCTCCCGGCTAAGTAATCTGCTCGGGTTTGCTCTCCGGGGCTTTTGTTCCCTGTGAGCTTTCCGTACAGCTTTGGAGGCGGAGAGTGAAAATGGCGGCCTCCCAATCTCCGCCCCGGAGGAGCCGAGCACTCGGGGCCCCGCTCCTCAGTGAGCCCCCAGAGAAAAGCCGTCAGTCACTCCCGTCTCCCCGGTCTCCGGCCGCACTCCGTGCTCACCCGGCCTGTGACCGCACGTTTCTATCTCTGGCACCCGAGCCCGGGTGGGGTCTCCAAACCCAGCAGATCCCTGCGGTGCGCTCGCCCGCCGCTCCTCCCGGGGGAGGAAGGTGAGTCTCCCCGGATCTGCCGCTTGTTGGGTCCCTGCTGGAGGAGCAGGGGCCCGACTGGGCCGCGGATCACGGTTTATGGCCACCCCGAGCTGAGAGCCCGCGCCTGGGCTCCGCCTCTGCAGCCGGCTTCCCTGCTCCGATACCTGGGAGCTCTGCCACACTCAGGCACCCCCGGTCTTTCTGTGACCCCGAGGGTCCTGAGACCACACTGTCCCGGAGGGTTCCACCCCCCGCTTAGCCACCGGAGTGACGTCCCTCGGCGGAGCAGACTTTTAAAAGTTCCGATTTTGTGCTCCGTGGTTCTATCACTTGCCAGAAGCGGCTGACGGAGGCCCCTCCCCGGCCATCTATCCTCCCGAATATCGCCACGGATTCACTTCTCCGCACGTCCTACCTTCCAGAAAGTGGCCGCTTTTCTGATGAGAGAGCCGTTGCTCTTCTTTTCTTCAATCTCCCGTTGAGTTTGTAGGTGTTCAGAATGGTTTGATCCCTATCCAGCTGAATTCCTGAGAGGAGATGAAATCCAGGTCTCCTACTCCTCCGCCATCTTGCTCCGCTCCCCCAGTCACCAACTTTTTGATTATGATTTGCTTTCAGGGAAAATATACAATGGCCATTCTGATGTGATTACTGTAATCCATGTACTGCTCAAAGGAAGCAATATATTGACCATCTGCTGTTATACATCAGGCTACCGAGTGTAGTTAATGTGAGTCTACCTTGAGTGCCAGCTCCACTCTCAGGCTCCTGAATAAATCGGTTTTCTGGGTCTGCAAAGTGGAGGACCAGATTGGGTCCACCAAATATATCAAGAATGCCCATTCCCTATAAGTATCCTCCTTGCCTGCAATGCTCTTTCTTTTGTCACATTGGCATCTTTGGGTCAAGACCAGTGAGTGGGACTTCTATAGCCCCCTTTTACCCACTCTCAGCCAGTGTTGTTTTCTCCAGCCTCTAAAACTTCATAGCACATTATTTATACAAATCTGTCTTAGAACCTTATGATATTTTATCTTGCATTATAGTTATTTGCCCATGGACCTTCTCTTTGCCTAAACCTAAAACTCTGAGAAAGCAGACTCTTATTTTTCTTTGTGTGCCCCAATGCGCCCAACACAGCAAAGTGCTGAATGAACTAGAAGCATCCTGAGAGCATTGATAAGCATGGCAATTATGATGTGTGTGTGTATGTGTTGAGAGGTTGCAAAGGTGGTGCAAAGGGATTTTGCCAAGGGGAGATATACCCAGTCCTAATGTCATGGTGTGGGAAGACAAAAAGCTACAGAGTCAGACATAGAAAGAGAGCTCAGGTCTCTGGAATAAGAGCTACTCTTGTAGACACTGTCCTAAGCACTTGGCACACACCATCTCCCTTATCATCGTCATGATCCTATCATGCACGTGAAGTTTAACTCTCCCAATTTTATAGTTGAGGAAGCTGAGGCTCAGAGAGATCAAGAACTTGCTTGACATCAAGTAGGTAGCAGCTAGGCTAGCTTCATGCTCCATCTTCTTGACCATCATGCAAAAGCGTCCTGCTAAGCTTGGCCTTGGACCAGCTCCATACAAAGGGGGGCAGTTTAACCAACACCATTCAACAAGTTAGTGGCAGATGAATAAAGAGGAAAAGGACTTTGGGGTTCAGACTTCTCAGGGAATCTCCAATGGACTGCTTGTGGAGATGTGTCCTGCAGGATGATATTTGACCCTGAGCCACACCTGTATGTCATCCTGCATCAGGCCGTACTTCCATGTAAGACCACCTTTGTTCTGGCGCCAGGATTCACTAGGACTATCTTTGGAAATAGACCCTGCAGAGGAGTGCTTGTGAGTGGGTTAACTTGCAGAATAATGAGCTCCATGTCCCTGGAAGTATCTATGCAGAGTGACCACGCCTGGATCACAGGAATGGGCTTGTCAGGATAAATGTGGGTTGGGGAGGGCAAACCATATGATCTTTTTTTCAAATAATTTGAAAGATCTAAAAGTCTTTGAT
This sequence comes from Mirounga angustirostris, assembly GCF_029215605.1. NCBI lineage: Eukaryota > Metazoa > Chordata > Mammalia > Carnivora > Phocidae > Mirounga > Mirounga angustirostris. Next base: position 189,324,957 of record NW_026991709.1, on the reverse strand, counting down.
TTCATCTATTTTTTTTCCTTACAAAAAGCTATAATAAAAATGCAGCTAAGTGTCATGCCGTGGAAAGAGAAGTGGCAGGCTAGTCCTATTGAGCTGCTGGTGGCTCCCTAGGTGATTGGGGGCGGGTGGAGGGGGGGCGCTGCAAGTTGGCCAGGCTTTTCTTATTTGCAACTAGGGATAAACTGTCTTATATGACAAGATATGTTTGGAGGAGAACATCAGATTATAGATGTGAATGTGTTTTGATAAAATTGCTGAAAAGGCTGCATGGCACATTCTGCATTTTTTCTAGAGAGGGCAATTTTAAAAAGCCATTCTTACAACATGACTTGAAGGTCATTTGAAATCAAAATGGCAGAGAGGTCCCACTTGACAGAACTTTCACATTCAGTTGGAATCCTTCCCCTTGCCTGTAGCAGGCTGAATAATGTCCCCCTTCCCCAGATGTCCATATCCTACTCCCTGGAACATGTGAATACATTACTTTACATGGCAAAACATTTTTACATATGTGATTAAGTTAATAATCTCGAGATGGGGCAATTATCCTGGATTATCTGGGGCGGGGGGGGGGGGGTTCCAGTGTAATCACCAGGCTTCTTTCATAAGAGGGAAGCAAGAAGGTGGAAGGCAGGAGGAGGAGGTGGGACAAAAGGGGCAGAGGTTGGAGTGATACACTCTGAAGATGGAAGAAAAGGCCATGAGCCAGGGAATGCAGGTGGCAGCCAGAGGCTGGAAAAGATAAGGAAACAGACTCTCCCCGTGAAGTCTCCAGAAGGAGCACAGTCTTGCCAACACTTTGATTTAGGCTTCTGACCTCCAGATCTGTAAGAGAATAAATTTGTGTTGTTTTAAACCACTAAGTTTGTGGCAATTTTTTATAGCAGCCCTAGGAAACTAATATGATTTCCTGCCTCTCTTCCTCTCTTGCCTTCCTCCTGCCCTCCTCTCTGCCCCTCCCTTTTCTTCCACTTCCCCTGCAGGCTTCTCCCTTCCCCTTTCTCTCCCTCTCTGGCCCTCAGCCTCTTCCTCCCATCCTTGTCTCCCTCCCCTGCCCACCTTCTCCCCTTCTAGCCTCCCCTTTTGGGAGTAAACAAACCAAGTAGTAGTTAGAAAAAGACCTGATGATTTAATAGATTTTTTTTTTTTGGTTTATGGGATTTTTAAGTTTTCTGCTGATTATTATAAGCTCTTGGTGAAGAGATTAATTCAGTTACCATGATTTGTTTCCTTGTCTTGACTTCATAAAATCACAGGAATACAATAATATAGTTATACAACCCCTGGGCTTGAAAATGCCCAGTAATTACAAGTGATTCATGAGAACAGCTTAACTTGTAAGGGATTGTATTGTGCTCCATAGTAAGCAGTCATTTATTAAGTTTTAAAAATGCCTTTGGAAAGGATATAATGGGCCCATCAATTAAAAGTATGTTTGGAAAAAACTCTGGGGCTCTCAGTAGTAATTCTTCTTCCCCCCAACTCCCCTTTCCAGGGCTGCCAACTTGTGTGTGGCTCCACCATGCGTGCCCTCCCCTCCTAATGCTTCTTGATGATGGTGGTTCCACCTGAGGAGAGCCCTGCAGGCCTTCCTCAGAACCGAGTGCAGCTCCGATGGCCAGGGGCCTTCCAGGGCCCAGGGACTGTGGTTCTCCTTCTCAGCCTGGCCATCCATCATTTCATTAGAGTGAGGCTCCCAAATTGACAGGTCCTGGAGAAAGTGCCCGATACCGCTGTGGAGATGCACCGGGTCTGGTTAGGCCGTTGGGTTGCTGCGCCCTTACTGATGCTCAGCCCTGCCCCTGACAGATGGCCCGGAGGGATCTTCTGGGAACTCAGCGTTCTGGTGACAACTGGTGCTTCCAAACACACAACTTCTAGAAGTTCTCCTCCTCCCCTGCCCTAGAAGAGGCCTTTGCATTCTTAACATGAGTGGGAGAGGTTGCTTTTTCCTCCTCTTTTTGCAGAACAAAGCATGAAAAGCCTGTGCCCCAAGCTTCCTTTCATGGGAACATGCACAGCTTTCTGTTCCCCAGACTAGGCTTACAGACGAAGTCCTTGCTTTTTCCTTCCTGGGACCAACTAAGGCTGCATCCTGGCGGCCCCACTGGTTCCTCTGTGCCTCTCGCCACCTCTTCATTCCTGTCTTTGTGTTCCCTCGCCTTGCTAGCTAGTACTTTCCTGGGAGGCAGTCTGCCTCTTCCCTCAGCTAATCTTCCTGTCCGAGTTCTGCCTCCTGTGGTTTCCTGAGGGTCCTGGCTCCCTGCCTGCTTCCTGGCCACGTAGGGCTCTTCCTGGTCTTTTTACTGCTTGCCCACCACCCTGCCCTCGGACTTCTTCCGCTCCGCTCTCACTCGGATCCATCTCTTCCATCCTGAAGCACTTCTTCACTTAGTACTGAGGCTGCCAAGTATTGGTTGATTTCTGTCTCTCCTCAATTTCCTCTTACATCCCTGCACCTTACATCTGGCTCCTATCCCCAATATTCCACTGAAAACTGCAGTCAGTCTTGCTGTCTTGCTCACCTCCTAGGCAAATTCTCTGCTCGATCCTGAACTACTCTTCTTGGTTCATGCTGTATCGGATGCTGCTGATTACCAACCCCCAACACACACCCAATTTAAAACTCAATTTGTCACCTAGTTTCTAGGCTTTCTGTCTCCAAAATCCTCCACATTCTCTCATCTCTGTTTATTTCTTCCTTCTAAATTGTTATAATTTATCTTGTATTGTCGATGACTACTACAGTTGATTCTACATTATCTATATTGGTCTATCTCTCACCAGGTCCCAGTACCCATGCTCTGGGTTAGTGATTCTGGTGCTTGCATACATGATTATTTTTTATCTTTCTAACTTTGTTCATATATTTTATTCATTCAGAAATATTTACTGAGAACTGATTATGCACTGAACACTGTTCTAGTGGGGATATAGTGGCAAATAAAGTAGATGGATTACTGCCTTCATGGAGCTTGGAGTCTGGTGTGGAAAACCAATGTTAAACAAAGAAGTATACAAATAAGGGCTAAATTTGCAGATGTGGTAAAGGCTTTGGAGGAGAGGAATGTGGTAGCCTGAGAGAATAACATCGGCAGGGGGTAGGTAGGGCAAGGGATCTAACTAATTAGGGAGGTCAGAGGAAGGGAAACTTAAGATGAAGTCTGAAGTTTTGGTTAGGCTTTAACTAGATGCAGGGGGAGTTTTACGAGCAGCAGAAACAGCATGTACAAAGGCCCTGTGGTGCAAGAGATCGAGGGACTTGGTAAGAAAGGGCTAGAGGTGAGCAGGGACTGGATCATGCAGGGTTTACAAACCATAATGAGAGGTTTTAAGGGAAGTGGAAGAGGAGGGCACGGTCAGACTTGTGTTTTGAAAAGACCATGTTCATTTAGTCCATTTTCACAGAGTCAATTCTCTTTCATGCGGCACACATTTTTGAGACACACCAGAGAAGAGAGTCAGCAGACTAGTTATTGTGAACTTTAAGTCTGGAGAGTTTTCAATGAAGATGCATAAGGCCCCAGGGAACTGGCCTAACAGATGTTGTCAGCAGGGCAGAAGGGGTGAGAAGTGCTTTGGTTTAGCCAGATTCCTCTGGGGACCTCTGTTAGACTCAGCTTCTCTGGCTGAGTTACATTGCCCTGATCTGATATTCAAGAATAACAGCTGGGACTGAGAGGAGGAGGTGGTGGTAGCTGTGTGCAGGTTGCTGTGGGTAATTGGAGGTAAAAAAGGGAGAAGTGGCTCACCTAATTGCATTCTAAATTACAGCCATTGTTCAATTCCTTTCTTAAAAGTACTTGGTGCATTCAAGAAGAAAAGTCCTTTCTGAGGTGGGAAAACAATGGCGGTGGGGAGCAGAGAGGGGCTGGATGCACAAATCCTCCCTTCCCCTCACTCAAGGTGCTCTGTTTGTAAGTGAGGTTTTGAGTGGCTGGCTCGATTATATTCACTGTGTGCATGCTAACGGTAATAAACTTAGAAAACGGAAACACATGAGTTTACAGTAATTGTTTTTTAGATAGTGTAATAAGTCATGATAATTGCTTGCAAAGCATTTTCCCCCTCCTTGTCTACAGGGGTAAATACATTAAAGCCACGTTCTTGTATACTATTTTACAATGTATTAGCATAATAACCCATTGTAAAGTAAGCCCTGCTGCTGTGGGGAAGTGTGGGATATTGGTCCATTAGACACCTTTGTCTTCGATACAAGAAGCTAATGGCACTATTTATGGGCATCATCTTAGCTTGGTATATGCTTGTTGCCAGCTAATAGATCCAGAGCAAGAGGTGCTGTTTGATAAAAGTTATCCAACACTAACAATCCACTGTGAATCTAGCCTCTTGCTTGAAAATTGCTTTTAGCCCCATGTGAATGGGAAAGGCATCTTGATAAATTTAGCTGCTAGTCAAGTTATAACCAATGTTCACAGAATGTAATCAAATTAGATCTTAAAGCCTTTAATTTCATCATTAACATGTATTATTTCTTTCTCAAACCTTGTAATTAAATAGCATATTAAGAATAGACAATTTTTTTCCCTTTTATACATTTATTAGGTATCTGGGGTTAAATTTGGAGCTCTGTTATGATGCACATCTGCTTATTTTTAAATGAGGATGGCTTTTTTAATTGAAGTATAATTGACAATACAATATTATATTAGTTTCAGGTGTACAACATAGTGATCCAACATTTATTATAGGATGGCTCTAATGATACCTGAAGCATTAGAAAAGTAACTGGTTAACTAAACCTAGGGAATTTGTGGCACATAAGATATCATTATGTTTACCCAAGCACTGCTATAATCTGAGAGTTGTATAATTAGCCAAATTATACAGAGGGCAGTTAGACACTCATTATTTACTTTTCTTGGACATTTTGTGGGTTTGTACAAAAATCTTCATGACCCACACGAGATTCATCCTGAGATTTACATCTGGTTTACCATAAATCAAGAATTTCTGAATAAATGTTCTTTTCTTCTTCATATTTAGCACTGAGAAATCCATGGCTTTGCAGTTATGAAGCAGTGATTATTGTGGAAAGTGGAGGGCACATGGGCCGCACGCAGAGGCAAGAGCAGTGATTCTATGATGCTGAGGGCACAGGTGGACACGGGTGCAGCCAGGTGGGCTGACCTGAGTTTCTGAGCCGTGTCTGGTCTAGAGGCTTCCTCTCCCTTCAGTTGTCCCTCTTCCCATCTCACTCAGGGCCTGCTGTTGGGATTGGCCAATCAAATTCCCAAGAAGAAGGCAGCTCAGTGGCTCTCAACCACTGAGGAGAGATTTAAAAATTATGGATGCCTGCCCCCACCCTCTTCCTATGCCTCATTCCGATTTAACGTGTGACCGTAGTTGTATTCACTGTAGTTGTTCCAACAGGGGTGGAAGATAGGAGTGGCAAGAATCTGCTGCCTCACTCTCAGCTTCCATGGAGCCTAGATTTACCTTCTCCTGGAAGTCACTGGTGACTCATCACACTTGACATACAAAATAATGCAAATACATCATCCCTGGCTTAAGAAGTTCCTTTATAGGTATCATCGGTAGAGAATTCGCTCGTTACTTTGCAAATATTTATGAAAATTTACTTGGTGGGTGCCAGGCACTCTGGCAGGAGTCTAGGGATATAATAGTGAAGAAAAGAGGTTTTTTTGTTTTGTTGTTCAACTCATATGGAGATCTGGGGTTGGAAATTAATGGGGGGGAATAACAAAAGAAAAACAAAGGAAAATGCATACAAAATGGCAGGTTGCTTCCTAGGAAGGAAACAGACATGAAACTAAGATGGAGAATGGCAGTTTCACATCTTGCAAAGATTCACTCACAGAGGTGGAGCCCTGGTTGTTGGAAGAGGCTCTGGTCGGAGCCAAGCCACTCCAAAAACTCATTCCGGACAGCATGGGGAGGATTTTGCCTTTTCATTCACTGTAGGTACATTTTTATCCTGCCTGTGACAGGAGGACATTGGTATAATTTGCTTCCCCTGGAACTGACTCTGCCACACCCACTTGAGTCTCCCGTAGATATCGGTGGTTTGTATGCTCGGGGTCACTGGCATCTTCATCTACTCGGTGGCAGGCGGGTTTTCAATCTTGTCTACAGAGAGCAGCCACATGAAAAAGACTCTCAGATTACAACATGTCCCCTCCTTGTCATTTCTCTGTCTCCAGAACCCTTCAGAGCTGAAGCCCCTAGAATCAGCTTCGTTTTCAAGGATCCTCTAGGGCACAGTATGTACATGGAGGTAGAATAATGATGTTCTCAAGGACTTCCTTTTCACTCCAGCAAGGGAAGCCCTTGGTGCCAAATTATTGACACTGCCTCATTCTCTGCCACCATGAATAAATATATTTAAAATGGGATTAGTTTGTGAATCCTTGGCTTGATTTATAATACATTTTATATTCAGATGTGCTGCTACTGTTTATCTCCACAAAATAAATATTAAAATTGTGTTTGAATCTCACGTTAAATTTATATTCGTGCTATTACAATTTTATTTCTATCAAGTGATAATCACTTTTCAGACATAAGGCAGAAGTAAGAGCGCCTATGCAAATAAAAGTAGTTATTATTTCTCCTTAAGATGTTACTGTGGGCTTACTCCTTTCTCACATACAATCTATATAATGAATATTGGGATGAATATGAGCTCCCTGGTTCTCATGGTGTATCCAGGCAAATTTTTTCTGTTAATGAGTTTTTCCCCCCATTTCTTGAGACCCAGGGAAATAGGAGCAGTGAATCCTTTGTCATCTACCATTGGGTGTCCAGTTGGTGCCAGAGACCCACAGTTGGTCCTAACGTGCTTTGAATTTGTATTTTCAGTAGCGGGAATGGTAACTGCTAGCATCCACACATTTTTTTTTAACCAGTCGCTCTTAAAACTAGTGACCAGGTACTACACATAGGGGATGACTAAAGTTGGAGTACAGCTTTTGTCATGGAACAACTCTGTGTCAAAACTGATCTGATCTGGTTATCATACTATTCAAAACCATAGTACAGCATCACAGTTCAGCCTGTAGAAGTAATAATAATAATAATAATAATAATAATAATAATACTTGTGATTAAACCTCATTAGTTTTGAAATCTTGGCTGTAGAACTGGTGTGAGGAGAAGAACTATAATTTATAAATTGCAAGTGGTCTTCTGTCTCTAAAAGTGGACACTAATCTTTAACTCTGGGAAAATTCAGGGATATAACTTTGGAAATTGGAATTGTAGTCCCCAACCCCAGATCTCCATATGAGTTGAATTTCAAGGCTTTTGTTGTTGTTATTTTATTTTATTTTATTTTTTTTAAGATTTTATTTATTTATTTATTAGAGAGCAAGCGAGAGAGAAACAGCATGAGAGAGGAGAGGGTCAGAGGGAGAAGCAGGCTCTCTGCTGAGCCGGGAGCCTGATGTGGGACTCGATCCCAGAACCCTGGGATCATGACCTGAGCCGAAGGCAGTTGCTTAACAAACTGAGCCACCCAGGCACCCTGTTATTTTATTTTAAAGCAAGCAGTTTAATCAGAATGATGCCAAAAGAAGTAATACTGTGCCTTTGGTAAGGTATTTGATGATCTTTCATGGATAATATTGTTAAGAATGGGAATTATCACAACTAGCATATAGTGGATGCACAGGTACTGTGATGAGCACCTCACATACATTACTTCATTTCATCCTACAGCAAACCTATGAGGTAAGTATTATTACTGTACCAATTTTACAAATGAGAAAACTGAGCTTTAGGGAAATTAACATGTTCAAAGTCATCCCAGTGATTCAGCAGTGGAACTGAGAGATTCCAAAACATATTTGTCTCATTCCCAAGTTGGTGTTCTCACTCAGCATCCTTTATACCATATGGAGAAGATTTTTAAAAATGTGGAAGATAAAGTCAATGTGAGTTTTTAGCTGTTTTATTAATTGTATCAGAAGAACACTGAGGTAACAAGGATTCTTAGATTTCAGTTTTGGCTTAATCACTTATTATTTTTGTGTCCTTAAACAAGCAAGCACCTTTACAATTTGGGGTCTTAATTTTTCATCTGAAAAATAGGACTAATGATATCTAACTCAAATGAGAAGGCAGGAAAGCATTTTGTAATTTAAGAACACTCTGTGGATGCCTCAAATTCTCTCCTTGGTTCTATCTTACTCAACATTTTCATTATCTTGAAGACAAGTAGGCCATAATTATCAAATTTGTGGATAACACAAGCCTAAGAAGAATAGCTAATTTGTTGAGCGAGGTAATCAGGACAACAAAGGTATCTGTAGACTGAACATATGATCAAGACATTCATGATGAAATTGAACCACTTTAGAAAGTCGCATAAAGGACAATAGTATTTAGTTTATTCCAAACTAATGCCTGACATTGATTGAGCAATTGCCATGTTCCAGATGCTATTTTCAGCTCTTTACAGGTATTATTATACAGTTCTCACAGCAGGCACTGTGCATATTCTTCCTTTACAGGTAAGGAAACTGAGTCATGAAGAGATTAATAGCCTAAAGTCATATACCTAGTAAAAGGAGGAGACAGTATATGAACCCTGGAGATCTGGGCTCTTTAATTCTATACCAAAGGTCATTGTTGAGAGGGCTCATACAGTTTTTTGTCTATGTTAATAGAAATATTGCATGTAGGTGAAAATTAGTAAGAGTGAGAATTAGACAACATCCTCTTGGATGTTCCACAAATTTTATATGATTATATTCATACATTGAGGGTCCTTGGCAACCAGAGAGCATGGAGAGAGATGCTGTCAGGATGATGTCATCTAAAAGAATGCTTGGGGGAGTGTGAAAATATCAAGCTTGGAGATGAGGAGCTATGATAGGACAGCCATCAAGTATTTACCATAGGGAAGCTAGAGTTGAACTCTTCTGTGAGCTCCAAGGAGCAGACCCAAGCATATGGATAGATGTTAGAGAGAGGTAATTTCTGTTCAATATAAGTAAGACCTGGCTGAGGATGAGATCTGCCCACTAGTAGAATGAGCCTCTGCTAGAAAGTAGATACTAAGTCATAGAAAGTATTCAAGCTGAGATCACTTGGATGGCTTCCCATCAAAAAGCTGAGCTGTTAGTAGATTTCTATATCAATGGGAGTATCCATAGGGTAATTTCTAATAGCTTTTCCAACCTCAAAATTCAACCACTCTATTCACTAGGTATACAGGCCCCATGCTTCATCCTTAAACATAGACATTTTTCTTTGGGGTAACACCAAAGGGCTCATGATTAACTGAGTTTAAGGCTTTTGTGTTTCATGGATGAAGCAGCCACAGTCCATTAGGGCAAGGATGAACACCTGAACCAGTCTGGCTCGGTTGGGTCCTCTCTTGGAATTTGGAACTGGTTGCCTTTCTGGAGCTGGGAGGTACTGAAGCTGTGGAGCTGGCATATCCATTTCCACACTGTAAGTGGAAAAACTGAAACTACTGATTGGCAAGGAAACAGATAAATAAAGTAGATGCACAGTAGGAGCTCATGTGAAGTGAGAAATGACACGATCCATGGAGGGAAGAGAAATTGAGCGATGATGAAACTAGTTACTTCCCACTGGCTTGTAGATTCTGGACTTTAGTTTCCCAGGCTTGGCTGGATGGCTGCTTTTGTATTCAAGGACACACTATTGGATACTCTCAGTTAGTCACCATTATTGTGCTCAAAGCATTCTGGATAGGTTTCTATAATTTGCCACCCAAAGTTTTTTTTTTAACTTTAGACCATTCTTTTTAAATAGGGTAACTCTTCGTTCTTTGTATCAAAAACTTACTTTCACTGTCTTCAGTTGGCCACTTAACAGTGGCAAGTCATTACAGGTACACATTTTCCCCCAAGATATAATGGTTATAATTAAGTGATTCAACAGTACTTTAATATAGAAGGACCAGGGCTATCCAAATGTCAGACTAAATTATAAAGTGAGCAGAACTAAAATGCCACAGGATGTAACTATCCATAATTTATGAGTAGTAGGATCAGATCAGTTCATAAAATGAGCTAGAATAATTTTTTCATGGTTTTATATGTTTTTATTAAAAGATATTTCTAACTTCAGTGAAATACTGAAGATTAATAACAATGCAAAGGGGTGAAGCATTCTTACCATATCTCTGGGACCCCATGTTTTTGACTGTGTACCAGGGGGAATGTCATTAATTGAGGCACTGCTCTATCAGCCTTTGGGAATCTGAGCCATGAATATTTTAGGTGAGATGCTGGTTCTCAGGAGGATCCCATGCTGCTGTTTTGCTGTGGCAGAAATCTCATGTGTTTTCCAGGAAAGACACCCTCTGAGATATGGACAGTAAGAAGAATCCTCATAGGCTCTGGAGCAGAGCCCTGCTTGCCAAGAATAAATCCAAACTGGAGATTGTTTGCCATGGGTCTATGTGACAGAAACATTTGCAATCATGTCACTGAAAATGTTTGTTTTGCTGGGTCTACATGGCAAATAGGATACAGATCAGTGAGCAAAGCAATGGCTTGCTGAGTAGGCTGGACATCGTTGGTGAAATGTTTGCTGGAAGCATGTACCATGAGCCTTGCTTCTGCACCCCATCTAGGGGTTGCCACGCTGGCTGACAACATTTCCAGCTTCAGCTTTTATGAGAAACTAGTTGGAGTATTTGTCATCATTAAGGCTCTAGATTGTTTTCTAGGAGTGTTAAACCTTCTGACCATATTGTAACTCATGGAGTTTGACCCACATCCCTCTTGAAGTTTGGATCAGATGGAGGACAGCTATCCTTTACTTTTATGGAATAAATATGTTCCAAGGAGCTGCCAGTAAAGTACATCATGTAAAATAAATCCTGTTTCCCCACTGATTTACTTTATAAAATTAGAGCTGTGTACTCTGAAAGCAAATCTCCTGCATGTTTGGTAAGGAGGCAGTTTAGGTGGCCTCCGCTGCAGTCTCATGGTGGGGACCTCCAGATGCCATCATTCATGAATGCATGCAGAAGACAGTAGTTCACCCTTACTTGGTGCCTTAATTTTCTTCTACGAAATTTCCCTGCACCAGAACTTCCTCCTAACCACTGGAGACCTGCTGTGTATTTCATGTTCTATAGGATTTCCATCTAAGCTGGGAATCTCCTTATGCTATACTCATGATTTTAATCTCCTCTTTCTCTTTTAACTTTTTAAAAAAAAAATATCATTTAGCTGAGCTGGACCATAACATCATGCACCAGTTCAAATCTCCAAAAATGTCATTGTTGTGATAACAGGATGCAAGTTAGAAACCCCAGTGGGTGTTTGGGCCTAGAAGATACTATACCATCATTTTAAAGTCAAGGAACAACACAAGAGACTAGCACCTGAGAGATACAGTTACAGTCGACTGAATAAATCTCCCAGATTAGAACTGTACATATGCATAAGATGTTATGAATGAACTGAGGGAAAATGAGTTGGAATTCACTAAAACAACAGCCCTCTGCACAAAATTACATAAAGCTACATGTTTACTTTTTAGTACGTTGTTTTGTCTAGGTAAATATGTTATTAATTACCCTGTGATTAGTGAAATCTCTCTTTTCTTCATGGTTGATTTGGGAGGGAGAGGGAACTGGACCTGTTGAAGTCTGTGCCTGAAGCCTCTGTTTGGTTAGTGGCAGCCAGCACAACATTCCTTTGCCTATGAGGGAAAGTGAATATTTTGAGAAATGAGGAAAAATAACTTCTAATGTTAACTAGATTCCTCAGAGGTATAATACCTAGATTCGGTTTGTTTCTCTGAATTTTAATAAGTGGTATTGGGGTTTGTTCAATTTCCCTATTTTCTAGTTTTACTATATGCATCCAGAGAGAATGATAAATATCTGTAGTTACAGAGGCTTAGCATTCCACCACTTTGGTTAAACTCATTATAGTGTACCTAGTTATTCCATGAATCTAGTTCCATTGTGGATCGTGTCCTGTCCCAGATCTGCGTAATGAGGCATAGTGCATTCCTCTCATTATGAATGGAGAAAAGCCCTCAGTGCAGTTGTTTTCTGTCCCACTGACAGCCCTGTGACTGAGGTCCGTGGCATCAAACTGGGCTTACTTCTTTGACAACCAGCATGGCTTACATGTATTCAGTATTTGCCATGTACCAGACACTGTGCCAAATGCTTTCCTTGCATTATTCCTATCAGTTTTCTGTCCAACTTCTTGCCATGTCTCAGATGGGGAAACCAAAGCTCAACAGGTGAATTAACTTACTCAAGCCCACACAGCTAGTGGTAAGTGGCTGAGCAGGAACTTGAAACTCGATTGGTTCCTGCTAGGGCATAGACTTCTAATCACTTTTCTCCACCACCTCTTTCTCCGATTGCCATTTAATACCAGGCTACTAGACCATGTCACATCAAAATAGGCACAATGCAAGCTGTCAACATAAGGCATTCAATCAAGAAGGTTGCTGAAGGAATTGTGACAGAGTATGGCCCTTATTCTTGGTTGAAATTTCTGTGCTTTAAGACTCAAAGAGCATGATAGATTTTTTTTTCCTCAACAGACTTCATGATAAGTCTGTCATGTATTACTGACCTAAAAGAGGACAATAACAACCCAGAAGGGCACTTTCATTTCTAGGATATTCTAAAAATAACCTGTTTGGTTAATAGCTATGTCCATGGACAATAGAAGTCCACATTATGGCTGAGGATAGGGATACAGTTCTCATTCTCACTTCCCAGGTGTTTCTCAAACTGATCCACTTATTTGGATCATCTTACTTTGACTTTTTCATTTAACCTTTATGTTTCCCTGGGATTTAATTTATTCAGGGTGTATAACCTCAGTTCATGGGATGTTTTGCTCAAAGCAGGACAGAGATAACCATTTCTCTCAGAAATAAATCTTGGTGACCTTTGTACCACAGTTTAGGGTATTTACAAATCTTTGAGATAAATGCTCAATCAGAATACGGCAACAAAAGTCATCTTTAGGTCCAGTGTCCCTGTCGCTATGGTTACGTCACTCAGTTATACAGTTCAGAGAATGAGAAAGCCCTTCAGGTGGTGCCCATGTGCCTCTATGTGATGTTTAGGTAGTATTAAATAACCCATCAGTTTGAGGCAGGAGAAATGGAAAATGAGTTAATTCACCTGTTCATTCAAAAAGTTAGCCCTGAGAGCTGCAAGGAGTTTTCTCTTTAGAGAAGAAACTCTATTCCCAATATTGAGACAAGAACTCATCTATCTGAGACATAATAACAGTCTTTCTTAGAGGATTATGGACAGGGTTTACTTACACATACTGTTTTGATTATATTTTCCAAGCATAACAGTTTATAAAAATATGAGTAGAAAATTTCAAGTATGGTCTTGTAGATAATAATAATAGTAATAATAATAATAACAATAATAGCTGCAGATTCCTCCTATCCTTGCATACATGCATTTTTGCCATGTGAATTGGCTGTTATTCCTCTCAAGAGATTGAGTCACTTTCTCTCCCCACTTGAATCTGTCTGGCCTTTGGCTTGCTTTGACCAGGAAAATACGGCAGAGGTGATGATGTTATAGGAGTTCTGAGTGTAGGCTTCAAGAGATCTTATAGTTAATCTTCTTATGCTTTTGTTGTCCTGAGACCTCCATGTGAGAAAGCCTGTGCTAGCCTCCTTGAGGATGAGAGCTGACATGGAACAGACACGTCACAGCTCTAGCCCCAGAAACCAACCAACCTGCCCATAGTCCATTCAGCTCCAGCTGACCTACAGAATCACTCAAGTTGACCCACAGACTTGTAAACAATCATAAAATTATTGTTATTGCAAACCTTTAATTTGGGTATGTTTTTATGCAACAATAGATAATGGTTGCATATACTGAATGTCATCCTAATACACACATACACACTTTAAAAATGCAAATATATCCCTGGATGGTGGGGTTGTAGGGGATTTTAATTTTCTTTTTTATACTTTTGTATATTTTCTAATAAACCTGCATTACTTTAATGATAAGATTAATAATTAATGATATTGAACATAACATTGATTTTAATAAAATGACCATTGCAAACAACTAGTTAGTGAAGGGACAACTCAATCACTTCCCTTACAGAGTCCTTAGAACAGTATATTCCAGTTACCCATTGCTGTCTAACAACTCTCCTCCCTCCCCCCCAAAAAAACCTTAGTGGTAGAAAACAACAACCATTTTGTTATGCTCATAATTTCGTGGACCAGAAATTTAGGCTAGGCATAGTGAGGGTAGCTTATCTCTGCATCTTGATGACTGAAGTCTCAGCTGGGGTACTTAAATGGCAAGAGATGGTTGAAACAGCTCCACAGGAGTTATATGCCCAGGGCTTTGATTCTAGCTGTAGGTTGGGTTCCTTGCTTCTTCCACATGCTGTGTCTGGTGGAGTTGGAATGTTTAAGAGAGCTTCTTCAATCTTATATTTGGGATCCCAGCTTGGGCTGATATGGATGGCCTGGAGCTGGTAGGCATCTCTCTCTCTCTCTTTCTCTCTCTCTCCCCCTCTTTCTTCTCAAAGTCTTTCCATATGTCAAGCTTGAGTAGCAAGGCAGTCTCAGAATAGTCAGAATTCTTACTTGATGGCTGACTTCACCCAGAGTAAACTTTCTAAGAGGTATAAGCTGCAAGCCTCATTATGACCTAGTCTTGGAATACTCAGAATATCATATCACTTCTGTTGCATTTAATTGTTTGAGCAAGCCATTAACGCCAGCTAAGATTCCAGCAGAAGAGGATTACTACTTAAAAAAATTTATGGCGATCCTTAATCTACCACAGTTCACTCTCTGGCCATGAATTATTTACATACCTCCTCCTACATGCAAAATACACTCACTCTTTCCCAAGACCCCCAGCCAAATTACATCATATTGCAAGATTAGGTGTCAAGGATCTCTCCACTGAATTCAGATGTGAGTGTGGATGAGTCTCCTTGGATGTGAATCATTGAATATAGCTCCTTGAGTACAAATTCTTATTGATCTGAAGACTTGTGAACTACAGAAAAAAATATTTATACCTCATACACAATATGCAATGGTGAGAAAGACACAGTGTAACCACGGTATAAACACTTCAGTCCCCCCAGGAAGGCACTGGAGCACTTAGCAATCAGTTGTCCATAGCAATCCAGCTAGGTACCTGTCATCAATTCTCTTTCCTGGGATAAGGAATGTTATGGAATGAATGTTTTTGTCTCTCAAAATTCATATGTTGAAATCCTAACCCCCAATGGTGTGGTATTGGGAGGTGGGGCTTTTGGGAGATAATTAGATCATGAGGGTAGACCCCTCAAGAATGGGATTAGTTCCCTTATAAAGACACCCCAGAGAGCTCTCTCATCCATTCTGCCATGTGAGGACACAGCAAGAGGTCTACTACCAGACAGAGGGCCCTTAATCATGCTAGCGCCCTGATCTCAGTCTTCTAGCCTCCAGAACTATGAGAAATAAATTTCTGTTGTTTTTATGCCACTCAGTCTATGGTATTTGTTATAGCAGCCTGAGATAACTAAGACAGGGAATATTTCTTGATTGGGGTTTAGTGTTGCTTCCTGGGAATAACTCCTGCTCGAAAATTGTTTCCATTGTATAAGCAGAGTGGAAAGAATCAGGGTTCCTTAGGTTTTAATTCTGACTTTATATTTACAAGCTATGTGAGTATATAAGTTATTTCATCTCTGTGAGCCTCAAGTTCATTATCTATAAAAAGCATATAGTAATACCACCTTACAATATCATTATGGAGATTATATGAGCTACTTTATGTACTTAGCATGGTACCCGGCACCAAACAACTTTTTCATCTCTCCATGATGTTGTGTTAGTTTAGGCAGTGGCAAAATTGTCTCAGGCCTTGAGGAGACCACTGGAACTCCCTCAAACAGAGGCCATGATAGGGGAATCTCCTATCTATAGAATTATTGAGCAGTGATTTGGGGCATGCTCCACAGAATTGTTGAATAGTGGACTTCTATTGCAGAAAGGAAATTTTGAAAGAATCTAGTTAGCTCAGTTGTAATAATAATAATGATACCAAATCTTTCAGAAATTATGTTTTTTGAGGTCACTTATTGAATGCTGTTCGTTAGACTCCATTGACATTGTTTGTCTCATGGTCTACAATTTTCAGCGTGGCTTTATCCTTTCATCTGCCACAAAAAAAGAATTTCAAATGTAGAGAATGGGACCAAAATTTGACCTGACCCAGCTGACATGTTTGACGCTGCCATCTGACTCAGAGTTGAGCAGTTGTTTAGAAGTTTTCATAGTCTCAAATAGTTGGCTGAGATCTTGAGGTTACCACATAATGGTAAGAGGATGTAGTATTTGATATCAACATCTGAGTGGAGAGAAGGAGGCATCCCAGTTTAGTGTGGCTTCGCAGTCTTGTAACACAGTCCTACTCAAAAAGGCAATGAGATGATCCTAAGAGCAATGTTTGGATCATTATACCAGGAGATCTAAAGAAATTCCATTGCACATATAAATAAATGTTCATGGATAACAAGGGGAATCAGAAAACTGAAAAAATTTATTCCAAATTTAAAGCTGACTGGTTTTACTATAAGCATACCTCCCCCCACCCTTTTTCTCCCTTCCGTAACTGTACTCAGTGAGACAGACGTCAGCCAGTGCCGCAGGCACTGTCAGCGCTCTACCCGTATGTCCTCGATTTCTTTATTACATCACCTCCCGTCTCTTTACTATCTTCATGCACTGGGGATCCCCTTGCACTTTCACTTCTAATATCCAGGACCAGGATCCCTTTTTGGAGGAGTTCCTACAGGCTGCTTTTGCCTGTTTTGCTAGTGTGTACCGAAAATGTGCCAACGTGCTTGGGAATTTACATCTCCTAACTAATGACTGAGTTGTGCAGGAATACAATGCTCTAAGAACAACTCTGAGGAGCAATCTCTACTATCTCTAGACCTCCCTGCATGATTATGCCACAGTTAACTTTATGTGGGAGTTTGCTTGATATTTCACTTTTGGTTGGCCTCCTTCTCTTCACAATCCAACCCCGCCATGACCCCTCCAGTTTTTCCAGGGAATACTTTCTAATAAATCATTTTCACATAAATCTTCATCAGGGTCTGCTTCTAGGGAACCTACCCTACAGATAGCATGGAAGATGTCAAAATTACCTTTGAATATCCATTATATTTCCCATAAGTATAAGATGCATGGCTTATGTATAAAATCCTAAAAAGTAGTTTTGCACACTAAACTTTAGTAACCACTAAAATATATTAAGCAAGGAATAAAATACTATATAGAGATTTCTGGGTCCTTAAGATTACAAATTTCAGACAGTAAATGGAGATACATGAATTCTAAAGGATTCTGCTTCACTATGTGATTTACTGCATTATGTTTTAATATTAAGCCTCTATATCTTGAATACATATTAATAGTTTCACTTATTGATATTGTTTAGAAGATTAAATAACATTATATGGAGAGATCGGGTTCTAAAATTAGCAGGGAATTTAAATGTGTGCACAATAATGAAATTAACCTATGCCTTTTAATTCATTTGTTCACAGTGTATATATTGAGCAATTTCTTTTTTTTTTTTTAATTATGTTATGTTAGTCACCATACAATACACCATTGGTTTTTGATGTGGTGATCCACGATCCATTGTTTTCATACAACACCCAGTGCTCCATGCAGTACGTGCTTCAATACCCATCACCGGCTAACCAATCCCCCCTCCCCTCTCCCCTCTAAAACCCTGTTTGTTTCTCAGAGTCCATAGTCTCTCATGGTCCATCTCTCCTTCCAATTCCCCCCCCATTTTTCCCTTCCTTCTCCTGATGTCCTCCATGTTATTCCTTATGTTCCACAAATAAGTGAAACCATATGATAGTTGACTTTCTCTGCTTGACTTATTTCACTTAGCATAATCTCCTCCAGTCCCATCCATGTGGATGTAAAAGTTGGGTATTCCTCTTTTCTGATGGCTGAGTAATATTCCATTGTATATATGGACCACATCTTCTTTATGCATTCATCTGTTGAAGGGCATCTTGGCTCTTTCCACAGTTTGGCTATTGCGGACATTGCTGCTATGAACATTGGGGCGCATATGTCCCTTCTTTTCACTACATCTGTGTCTTTGGGGTAAATACCCAGTAGTGCAATTGCTGGGTCATAGGGTAGCTCTATTTTTAAATTTTTGAGGCACCTCCACACTGTTTTCCAAAGTGGCTGTACCAACTTGCATTCCCACCAACAGTGTAAGAGGGTTCCCCTTTTATATTGAGCAATTTCTATGTATCATGTATTACTTGTGTTATTCTAAATACTGGGAATATGGCAGTAAACAAAACAAAGTCCTGCCTTCATGAACCTTATATTCTAGTAGAAGGAGAGATAACAAGCAAGTTACTATATAATATTTTAGATGGAGAGAAGCACTATGGAGAAAAATAAACCAGGGTCAGGTGGCTAGGGAGTGCCAGGGTGGGGGTACTGCTTTATTTGGATAGTTAGGGGAGCCTCACTGATAAGGTAACATTTGACCAGAGACCTAAAGGAAGTGAGGAGGCTAACTATGCTGATATCTGGTAAAAAATCATTCTAGGTAGAGGGAACAGTGTGGTGGACATAGGTCTCCTACTAGGGAACATAGTTGACTACAGTCTAGCTGCCCCCTTCTGGACCCTCCACCACATTCACATAGAGGCCACACTTCTCCTGAGCCTCTCCTAGTCAGTAACTAAGCAGAATGGAGTACTACTTCAGGACTATTCCTTGAGATGGGGATATCTCTGACAAGCAACTGTGGCTCAGAGACACCTTGCCAGAACCTCCTTTGGGATTGCATTGCAGTCTGAAACATTCCTGCACAATCCTCTTTCCTTACCCTTACAGGTGTCAGATTGGCACTGTGGTCAAAAGCCCTTCCCATCTTCTCTCCATCCATTCCTTTTATCCTTCACCCACATTTCCCCTCAGTATATTTCTTGCTCAGCTAATCCCATCTTGGCATCTGCTTCTTGGAGGGTCCAAACTAACACAAACAGAAAATGCAAAGGACTGAAGCAGGAGCATGTGGATATGGTCAAGAAACATCAAGATCAGCATGTCAGGAACAGAATTAGAGAGGGGGCGAGTGATGGGGAATGTGGACAGACACAAAGCAGAGGGCTGAATCCCGAGAGCCTAGCAGGCATCATAAGGACCTAGAGTTTTACTCTCTGTAACATAAGGACACCTTTGGAAGATTCTGAGCAGGGGAGAATGATCTCACCTTTTAAAAGGACCCTTGTTGGGGCGCCTGGGTGGCTCAGTCATTAAGTGTCTGCCTTCGGCTCAGGTCATGATCCCAGGGTCCTGGGATTGAGCCCCGCATCAGGCTCCCTGCTCCGTGGTAGGCCTGCTTCTCCCTCTGCCCCTTGTGTTCCCTCTCTCGCTGTGTCTCTCTCTATCAAATAAATAAATAAAATCTTAAAAAAAAAAGGATGCTTGTCACTGTTGCATTGAGAACAGATGTTAGGAGGAAAGGGTAGAAGTGGGGAGACCAGCTCAGGGGCCACTGAAGAATCCAAATGAGAGATGGAATTTGAAGGAGGTGGGGAGTGGGAGAGGTAGGGAGCAGTGAATGAATCCTTAATATATTTGAAGATAGAGTCAACAGGATTTGCTGATGGTTGAGCTTGAGGAATGACAGAAGGAGAAGCCAAAGATAACACTGAGATTTTTGGCCTGTGCAAATGGATTTAGCATTTACTGAGACAGGGAAGACTGGATATTGTGAAATATCATTATAGATTTTTCTAGTTTAAATAGGTTTCTCCTGCCTGTGTGCTGCCAATGATGCTTTGTTGATATTTCAACTTCATTACAAATCATACCTCTTATACCATGGTTGCAGCTGCTACTATTGCTACCTATCAGTGAATGTGTACTTACTGCCTGCTACCCAAACCATTATAGATACAGAAAGTGCATATATATATATATATATATATATATATATATATATATACCTTTTTTTCTCCCCCTCCATCTCTCATTTAACCCCTATAACAACCTCATGAAATTAGCTCCAGGTTGGTTTTCTGTTTTGTTTTGTTTTGGCCTAAGGTTATATAGAGAGTTAGTGCCAGACTCAGAACTGAACCCAGGATGGTATCATTCTAATGCTGTAATCCTCATTATGCTATGTGCTTCCTTTTGACCCATGTGGCTCTTCTGTAATGTTTTATGTTCACCACTGTCTCCCTACCAGTCTGTATGTTTCTTGAGAACAAGTTGGCATTGAAATCAGCTTTGTATATGCTATTTCAACTATTAAGTTTCCTTGCGTAGAATAGGTTTAATAATTCCTTGTGGCATTTTGTGACTTGTGTGTCCCTGACCCTCTCCCCACCCACCTTGTAAGTGACTAATAAAAATTTACGGGAATAAAGGATCCTAAAAAGGATCATATCCATTGGCCTAATAATATCCAGTGGCTTCTGTGTTTGTCCCTTACTTGCCTGACACTACATGGCCCCATTTCAAACTTTTGTCTGATTATCAGTTCTTGGTCATTGGACTCAATCTCTCTATTATCTCTGAGCTTGTTCTGCCCCAAAAACTTCAGGGAGAAGATCCTGTCTGAAATCTTGGGCCTTGACACCTCATTTCTGATGCTACTCATGATTCCAATGTCCTGGTTAGAAAAAGATTTAGACATATTTAATCCTTTGCTTATGCATTCCCTGAATATCTGAAGCTCCCTTCCAGCCAACTGAGTTAGTTATAACTTGAGAACACTTATGCTATTTGACATATATGAATTATATAAGCAGGTTGAGTTTCTGCCGCAAAAGAAGAACCAGAACAGCAAAAAATTGACTAATTGTGGAAACACTTTTTCCTATCCATTTGCAATCTTTTATATTAACTTGAATGTTAACTCCTAATTATTTGGCAACAACAAAGTGCACTTGCAAGGATTCACCTTCAAAATGGCCAGTGCTTTCTGACACTCTCCAGCTAATAATAACTCTGGACTGTGGACATCTGATCAGAATTAATTGCAGCAGACTGGAGTCCTGCAAATGTTAAAATGTCTTTAGTTTTACAGACCAATAGATACTATGGTTCAGCAGCTCTGCATTATTAGTAAGCTCCTTGAATCTTGAGGGAGGCAGCCCAACAAACCACTGTAACCTTTATAAATTAAATGAGAATTAGTGACTGTGCTTGTTGACTGTATCAAGAACAAGGATATAGAATAAAAATAACACCTTTTTTATATCTACCACACAATTTAATATATAAAAAGCTCACTTTGCCTGAGAAGTAAAAATAAAGCAGTCAGCTAAATATATGCAGTCATCATATGCAGGGGAAATATCTGACATGTTGAGGGAGTAGACTGATAGACAAAGAAAAAGAAACCCTATTAAGAAGGTCAAAACATAATTCAAGAGGTTAATGGTTAGACTATGGGGACCAAGAAAACATTAGTCTCGAAGACAAGGTGAAAGTCTGTGACATAGCAGTCATATCTAAACTTCTGAAGGACCGAGAGGCTGGCATTTCTACGTGTCACTGGATCTTCCTGTATGTTATATGTTCATATTATGAGTGGAACAGCTTTATTACTGGGGACAAATAACAAAATGGGTGCATAGAATTTTCCATGGGTAGATTGTAAAAATTTAAAATAACCAGGCTACCCACAGCCAGCTATAGGGCACATGGTGGTATGGGGCAGGGATGGTAAGTGGAGATGAGAGAGAAACTCGAGAGACTTGGCATGCCTTAACAGATATGGCACAAATCAAGTAGTTTTTGAAAACTGTTAAATTAGATTGGATTAGTAGAAATGAAATGCTCTATTATTATCATTAGCAACAAAGAGCATCCATCCCTATACACAACTGTTGACTAACTTGTGCTTAGTGCTCAGAGACAATAAGACATTCATATTCATTTTTCATTCATTCTGCATCATTTATTACGTCCCATCCATGTATTAAGTATTGTGTTAGAATGCTAAGGCAAGGCTGGCAAGTCCTGGTACAAGTGCCACCACCTGCCCATTGTTCCCATGACAGACGTCGCGAAACAGCCACAACATTAACATCACCCATCAACCACAACACTAGTTCCATCGCTCCTGATCATGGCCTCAGAGTCTTTTCAGCATAGATATGGACCCTTCCTATTGGCACAGAACAGGAGGTTACTGCAGTAAAATCAGTTAGCAAAGAGTGAGGACTAGAATGAAGTTGGAATAGTGAGGATAGGGAAATGAATAAATTTAAAAGACACCAAAAAGGTAAAAGAGATA
Organism: Mirounga angustirostris; assembly: GCF_029215605.1. NCBI lineage: Eukaryota > Metazoa > Chordata > Mammalia > Carnivora > Phocidae > Mirounga > Mirounga angustirostris. Next base: position 189,302,651 of record NW_026991709.1, on the reverse strand, counting down.
GGACATTATCAATGATTGGCTGCTGGCTGGGGATAAAATTTCCTGGGGCAAAGTCAAGAATGACTTCAAAGCTTCTAGCTTGCTTGGTTGGGTGGATGAAACACCATTTATTGAGGCTTATGAGGGGGAGGAACATCTGTAGGGAGAAAGATAAGTTTTGAGTACTTTGAGTTTTAGTTTCCTGTGGGCCATCCAAATAGAAATTAAGAAACAGGATATTTGGGTCTGTAATTCAGATGCACGACCAAAGCTAAAGAGGAGACAGTTTAGGGGGTTGTTGCAACACATGGGTACTGGCGTCCCATTATCTGGGTTTGAATTGTGGCTTCACAGGACACTAGTTATGCGACCCTGGTTAAGTTCCTTAGTAATACCTTAACCTTCAGGGTTTTTTTTTTTTTTTTTTTTCATTTTTAACATGGAGATAACATTAGTATCTATCTTACAGGATCATCTTGAAGATGAAATGAATGCTGGCGACACATTGTGAGCACTATGGGAATGCTAACTCTTATTGTCATTGTCATTGCATCTAAACAATGCCAAGTATTTGTAGAAGGAATGAATCCATGAGATCACCCAGAGAAAGTATAGAGAATGAGAAGATAAGGGGAATAAGAAAGAAACTTGAATTTATCATTCCTTAATGGGTTAGTAACCTAGTTGGATGAAAATTCAGATGCTTTAATATGTATGTGAATGAGTAAAAAAAGATTCGGAATCCAAATGGTAAATTCTCAACAGGAACACAGAAAAGAAATTCAGTGTGACAGACCAAAAGATTGTTTGAGGACAAAATGCGGCAGCTAATCTTGAACCAATTAGGTCCTTCTAGAGGGACAGGTTTGTCCAAAAAGCAAGTATTGTCTAGTCAAATACCCACAGTTGGTTAGAGGGCAAGATAAGGAATCAAGAGGCGAGGTTTTGTTGATAACACTGCAGCAAGAAGTATGGTGACCAAAGCAGTATTTCCATGTCACTGGAAATAACATGAATTCACAAATTTGGTGTGTTTCCACAATAAACATGCTCCTGAGAAGATGTACAAGAATCACAGCATTGCAAATTTGTGTTTTGTAATATATTGTGTCATTGTAATATATTTTATTGGTTACTAATGTAAGTGGAGTGGCAGGGTTTATAGAAGCCAGGGCTAGTAAATGACACCCCCATCCCACAGGTTCTCAAGCCAACCCTGCCACCCCCAGCCTAGTTCATCCTTGAGTCCTCTCTGCTCTTCATCTCCTGCATCAATTCATTGAGTCCTCTTGACTCTAAATTCTAAGGACATCTTATATCCATTATCCTTTTTTCCCCATCTCCACTCTTAAGTCTGATGCAAAGCAGCCTCTTCTCTCACCTGGGTGACCTGCAGTAACTGCAGTCTCTCTGCTTTTCCCTATAATCCATTCTCCACATTAAGCCATGCAACTCCCCAGCTGAAAGTAAAACCTAAATTCTTACCTATAAGGCTTTGTATGACCTGGCCCCTGCCAACCTCCTTCATCTTGTCCCTCTTCCCATCTTTTGATATGCTTTAGCCTCACTGGGCTTCTTACTCTTCTCAGAAACCCCAAGTTCTTTCTGGCCTGAGGGCCTTTACATCATCTGCTTCTACTTCAGGTCCTCCAGACTTTAAGAAGATTGATTCCTTCTAGTCATTGAGGTTCTCATGTCATGTGTGCTCCCCTCAGGGAGCCTGCCATGGACACTCTGACTATACGGCCCCATTTCCCTGATCACTTTCTAAGATATCCTGTTCAGTTGTCTTCACTGCACTTTTCTGATATTTTCACCTTGCTTTATTTGTAACATTTTGTTATTGTCTCTCCCACTAGAATATAATTTCCATGGTAACAAAGACCAGGGCTGGTCAACTTATCCATTGGATATAGTAAGCACAGTGCCTTGGACCCATGATACTTTTGGGGGCCCATGAAAATGTTTTAGTTTCTTTAAAAATCAGAGGAAAAATGGATATAATAATGATAATAATAATAACAGTGAACATGGAATAAGGAATCCAGGCTGGATTAAACTGATTTTTAAATATAGTCATAAAATAAAATTTTTAATATTTTTTATGGTGGAAAGAGTCCATGAAAGTCATAGGTGCCCATGGTGGGGACTCTGTCAGTGTTGTTCATGGCAGTGCCTCCAGCACCTAGAACTGTACTGGGCCTCAAAAATGAATTTGTTGTTCAGATAAATTAAGTGGCTTAGAACTTTGGAATCTGGCCTAATAGAACCCAGGTTGTGTGTATGTACACACGTGTGTGTGTGTGCACGTGTGCATGTGTGATTGTGTGTGCTGGACATCTTCTCTTTGCCCCTCTAGATCCACTGTCCTCCCTTGTCTACTTGTCTCTGGGCCTAAGGAAACTGATCTCTATGTATACCTATGGGATCAGATTGAGTTCAGCCAAGGGGAGGCCCCATCAGGAGATCTGAAAATGGGACAGTGAAGTCTCAGTATTTATTCCTGGGGTGTCCTCCCTGCTAAGGAGTCAAATGGACCTCATTCCCCCATTACTTTAATGACAATAATAATAATAATAACAATAATAGTACTAATTGTTATTTACTGAGATTAAATCTGGTGTTGATATTTTTATGTAGCAAAATGATATGATAGCATTTACTTTTTTTTTAATTTTTATTTTTTAAAGATTTTATTTATTTGCAAGAGAGAGAATGAGAGACAGAGAGCATGAGAGGGAGGAGAGTCAGAGGGAGAAGCAGACTCCCTGCCGAGCAGGGAGCCCGATGCGGGACTCGATCCAGGGACTCCAGGATCATGACCTGAGCCGAAGGCAGTCGCTTAACCGACTGAGCCACCCAGGCGCCCGATAGCATTTACTTTATACCTGAATTTTGCAGCACAAAATTGTAGACTTTATCAATGTCCTCAAAGGTCTCTCTTGATGATTTGACATTCATACTGTTCTCTTCTGGTATCCCTATTCTGTCACCATGCTTGTAAGCTTTTTCTTCTATTGTAAACAGGTCTAGCTTTGCTAGATCTTCATTTGTCAATGGATGGAATATGTGATTGAGCAACTTTCCGATATCAGTCATTAACTTTATGAAATCTTCACTCTTATGCAGTATATGTCATTTTGTGAGCAATATGTTTGTTGTCTGGGTTCCCCTGAACTTAGCCCAATTATTGTGTCATAATGTTGTGAGCCTTTAGTGTTAAGTGGTTCTTGTTTCTGCAAGAATGACTAGCATCCTGTTTCCTAAGCTTCTGGTGTAAGAGAATCCACATAGCACTTAAAAAAACACTTAGTTCCTGTGGGAACATTTTTTTCATGATAAAAATAGATACATGGTAAAGCCTGAATTCTTGCAATATGTAAAGACTATGTGGTTCCTGGTTTCTAGGGCATAAAGAATATGTTTCCACTTTGTTAGTTGTTCTTTGTTCTTACCTTTTTTCTTTTTACTTCCATAGTTTCTCTAGAAAATGAAAATTTCAAAATATACAAGATCTAAAGCTAAGATATTGGAGTCATTTTAAAGATAAATAATGGATAATTAAATGAGACAGTATACATAAATGTACTTTTAAAAGTATCCAAAATTAATGACTCAGGTAAATTTGGTTTTAATATATAACAGTATCAGCCATAATGGATAAGTTCATTATAATAATCACTAATAAATTTCCTAGTAACATGACAAATACTTGGAAGTACATCTCATAAAGTATTAGTGAAATGTTAGATAACTAATTTATTCATTTTTACATTTATTTTAGAAAAGGATTTTTATCATATTTCTAAGTAGCTTGCAGCTATGTAGGTAAGTTCTGTTCATTTCTTCATTTTATTAGCTCTCAGAATGGCAGTTATATTCTATAACATTCCCAACGTATTTGCTTTGTTAATCCATATAAACTACACTTCGTGCCTAATCATTAGGACATAATCATGGTGAAACTTAGATGATTGTTGGGGGCATCACCATTTAATTGTGATAGTTATTATTTTCATGGTATTCTTACATGGGTGCTCCATCAACAGCTCTGGTCTGAGAAAGCCCACTTGGACCCTTTATATTATCCACTTTCTCTCCTAGAGCATGCTCATTCAGTATGACACCCTGATTTTTGCAGATGCTTAGAGCAAACATTTCTAGGTCATCTTACATTTGTTCCTCTACTGCTGTCCCCACCCCTCTTTCTCCTCCTTCCCCTAATCATCCATCTAGGAAGTCATCTTATCCTGTTGCTTTTTACCAGAAGGGGAACAGGAAGGAGCATGTCTGACAGGGAGCTATGAAAGGAATGACAATGCTCCATGTGGACAGGATACTGACTGAGTCCTGGTGGAGAGCAGTGGTGGGAGATGAACAGGGTGAAGAAGACCATGGAATACCTTGAAAGTCTTGCTTAGGAATTTGGAGTTTATCCTTTACTTAGAGGGAAGTCACTGGTAAGCAACCACAACCACAACCATAAGCACAAGCAAAATTGGAGATTGGCATTGGATGTGCAATGAAAGGAAAATGAGGGAGTTTCGGGTGCTGCTAAAAGAGGGATTGACAGGAAAACAGGGAACATGAGCTTATCAGGGAAGAAAGTAAAACTGAGGGTAGAAGGGATGGGCCATACTGGGAGAGAAAGGAGTGATGCAGAGAGTAGTTTAGAAAGAATGAAGAAGCAGGACAAGTAGAAGATGTATGGTTGTGGTCAGAGGGAAATTTCAGAGTTGAAGGTTTGAGAAGAAGATGATCCTGGGAGTCAATTATTTAAGGCCCACAGTGAATACCACTGAAACAGATGAGGGGTGAGATACTAGGAGGCTAAGGGCTTTGGTGTTATGGGGGCTATTGATATTGCATGAATGGATGGCTGCATTCAGAGTGGAAAGGAAATTTTCAACATTTGGAGAAGGATGAAGTAGATGTTGGTAGATGCTGGGAATGGGGCAAGGCAGAAGAGCTTATTGCTTGAGAGCACTGGCTGGGTTTGAATCCTGGCCCCACCACTTTCTGATCATGTAGACCTGGGAAAGTTAGGTCTGTACCTTTGTTTCTTCATCTGCAAAATAGGGATGATAACAATAATAACTGTTTCCAAGGTCATTATCAATATTACCCAAGATAAAGCATTAAAGCACTCAGAAAAGTGCCAAGCTCACAGTGGGTGCCCAGTCAATATTAGCCATTATAACTTAGAAGTAGAGAAGTAAAAGTTATTTTTGGTCTTAGGAGGCAGGAAAATACTGGATCTCCTTCCTGTTGAGGGCAGGGGAAAAAAGTTCCTGGGAGAAAAATATATCCATGTTTAAAACAAACTCACAAGGAAAAAACCCATCTTTGTGTACTGTAAACATTATTGAGAATCTAATGTACCTTCTTGGCAATGGACTGAGCTTCCAGAGCGCAGGGGAATGACAGCTGTCCAGAGGATCTGACTCATGGCCAGGACTATGGAAAACAGTGATGAGAGAGGTAAGGGTTGGGGTATAGACATAAGAGACAGATGGACTACTTAACCTTGGAATTTCAAATGGAACTCTGGAGAGGAGTGGTGGGTAGTAGTATGTTTGCAAGGTCCCATTCTCTGGTGTAGATAGTAGATATGGTTATGACCAGTGTGGTAGGTGTATAAGAGCTTCAAACTGGAGTTTTATTACAGTGCATTTTAGTTGAGTGCATTTAGTTTAGTTCTGATTTCTGAGAAATCAGAAGATGCCATGGGGGACCAGCTCATTTAAGCAGATAGGACAGATTCAGATATAAAATACTGTATTCCCTTTGCTCTTAGAATTTGCCCTGAAACATTTAATTCTACCTATATCTTAAATCTCATTTCATTTTGCTTTGGATTATTGAATTTAGTCCATAGTTTACCTTTTGGATGTAACCCACTTTGTCTTCCTGGTTGTAATTCTTGCCTTTTTGGGGAATAATTTGACTACCCTTCCTTAAGACACAGAGTCTCAGACTACTTTGGGTAACCCCCTATCTTAAACTTGGTTCATTAGAAACATACTTAAAGATGAAAAGTTAGGTGCAGAAAGTTTATTGGGACGTGCTCCCAGGAGATATGCCTGTAAGGAGGCAAGGAAGGCAGGATAGGGCAGGAAGAGAAGCTGATGTGCAGTGAGGTTGTAACTGAGGCCTTAGCCAATCCTACAGGAGCTCTATTGTTGTCCAGCTTGAGGCCAAGGAACCAGATCTTTATATCCCAGCACTGGCCTGTCATTGATTGTGGACTACTCCCCAGGAGTGGGCATAAACTTAGGTGAGGTAGTTCGCTGAGGCTGAGGGACTATCCCAGTGAGGGAAGCATCTAGGAATCTTTATTAGCTGACATTTTCTGCTGATGAAGGATGGATGTGTTGGTCCTGGAAAGCAGCCCCGGGCAGAGCACCACAGTATCTACTATACCCTCTTTCTACCATCTTCTCTTAGTACCTTCCAGCTGGCCTTAGTTTCTTTAAAGTGTTGGGGTGAGATGGGGGATGAGTAAAGAGAAAGGTAGTCAAAGAGGGAAGGTAGGAGAAGGCTGAAATTTTATTTTACATCCTTTACAAGTTTTCCTGGGGACACCCACAAGAGACAAGGCCAAATACATCACAGGGAACCAAGGCTAGTGTAACAAATGTAGAAGTTACCCCCATGGGCCATGCAAAAAAGAAGGTTTGTACATTTATACCACACTCTCTATCCTTAGCTGCACATCTACAGACCATCTTTACTATCTATGAGGTCATCATCCCATTTGGCAACACTACTGCGGAATTACAAAGAAATTGTTATACATATCACATGGCTGCTAACAACAAGGAGGATGAGCTTTCAGTGATTATTGAAAAGTTAAGGGACTAATTATGACAAAACTACTGCCTTCTCTGGAGAAGTTACCGTTACAAAAGAAAGAGCAGTGAATCTCCCCACTAGGAGCATTTTTTATAAGATAAGAGCTTGGCTCCATATTAAATTAAAGGTAATATAGAAAGTTTTAAACTCTGAGAGGCTAAAATAATGGCAGTTCTGTTTTAATATATGGAGTTTGGGGATGCCTGATAAAAAAGTACCATCTGGGCTGTACCAGAGCTGTAAAATTAATATCCACTGACCTGTTTGAAGTATGCTCTTGTGAGTGATTGTGTCTCCGGCAGGTTATTTGGCTTTTCTTAGCACCAAAAATGTGCATCTTCCACCATAGGTATGGAAAGATCTTCTTTTAGGGGCAACTATTTGAATTATTTCCCCATGATTCCAGAGAATTTTTGATCCCCTGACCACCAGGAGGCCACTTTCAATACTTCCAATGTCAGAAGCAAAAGTCATGGAACACTCCTCCCATTCATTCACTGGGAAAATTTCTAAATGATGACAATTCTCTTATTCCCTGGAAGAGAATAAAAGAATATAGAAGCTATGTTAGAAAGAAACTTCAGATATATCCCTCTTCATTAAAATGTGAATTTCACTCTAAACGTGCTCATTTCCTAAGTTGTAAATTATAGTCAGAAAAAGAAAATAAATACAACTTGGCTATTCCCAAGTTTATGAAATCACATAGTCTTTCCTGATGAAAAATTCCCTGCTCAACAACCAATTTGCTGCTAATGATAATAAGGTCATCCAAGTGCACAGCTTTTGGGTTTCCATGGTACACACAGTGACTGATTAAAATTACCCAGCAAAACCATGGAAGTGGGCTGTTATACTGGTTGGAAAGTTGTGTATAGAATGAACCCTCAGGCATTGATGGGAACTGGTTAGTCAGTCTGCTATTAATTAGCAAGGGAACCCTCTCCTGTTTTAAATAATTTATATCTGCAACCAAAATAGGCAATAGAAAGAGTATAAAATGAGGAAGTATTACTGCTTGCCGGGAGGACTTTTCCAAACACAATTTACCAGCATAAGAGGTACCTGGGTTTGAACACAGTTCACCCTGTGACAAAGCTCAGCCTAAACAATTGACCCTTCTGATGAAATTTTTTTAGTATGTTAGTATGTTAAACTAGTTAATCTATTTAATATGTTAAACTAGTTAATCTACTAACCTAGGTATAAGGAGAATGTGGTGCTTTCATATCTTTGTTGGGCAAACAGCATCAGACATTTTTCATTGTCTATTCTGTACTTTTAGGGAAAAGAAATATATCCTTGACTTAGATCCCAGACCATTCTTTTTTGTGTATTTGGCTTAAATCGCTGACAAAGCCATTGAAATAAGTGCCATTTTATTAAATGGGAAAAACGTAGATTGATTCTAATCATATAAATAATAAATTCTCTGAACATATAAAATACTTCTGGAGCTACATTAATGCACATTTGCATTTCTCTTTAATATGAAACAGCTGTTGTATTTTTCATTTTATGGCATTTTAAAGAGAAGGAAAGGATTGGGAACCAACATGAATCACAGGTCCCCACTACATTTCATTAAAGACAATATCACATTAATTCCCATTGCTTCTGAGTCTGATGGAGAACAGAAACTTGCTTCATTTTTAAAACCCTGAAAGTTAACATAGAAACTTTAATGTAAACATTTAAATTATCAACTTGGAATGAGAAAGTGAGTCAGCTCTGATATGCATCAGCTTAACTGCACCGCTCTGGATTTAAGAGCTGGAAAGGTATAGAACTTACTTACATAAATCAAATCATCCTGATGAAAGGTAGCCACGTAAATCCCCATTTCTCACCTGGCATTCTCATTTGGATAGAAGAATTGATTCTTTTAGCAGTGGAATAAGCTGCCTTCCTTCTTTTGTTAACATGGTTTCTTTACAATTATGCAAACTAAATTTCAGTCGCCTTCCTTATCATGGCCTTGGGAAATAAAAATCAGGCTGGTTAAATATGGCTGATGTTTTTCATTATAGTTTGATAACCTACATTCCACATACAGTAACCAAACCTGGATTTTTTTTCTGACATCCTGAGCTGAAAATCAAGTTAATTTTTAGTCACCCTGAACTCATGACTTCATATTTTCAATAGGATTCTGAGTACTCACTCTAAGAGGATACTTTTGTTCTCCTTTCTGCCTTCTTTCTCCCATGATTCTATACTTTGGCATTATGGCTTTATAGAAAAAAAAAAACCCACTGTATTTTGGAGTCAAGTATATGTAGGGCAGGATTTTGACTCTGCTTCTTGTCTGCTATGTGAATTTGGCAAGTTAAGTGAACATTCTGAACTTTAGGATCTCTGTTAAATGGGAATATTTAATTGTTGCCTCCCAAGATTTTTATGAGGGTTGAAGGAAATAATATGAGTAAAAATACTCACCCCATTGTCTAGAACCCAGAGGACAGATGGTGGCCTTCCCTGTCACTCTCTCTTTTCCTTCTTTTTCCTCTCACTTCTAGCTCAAAAGGGACAGCGGCTGGGCGGTTGTCAAGGACTCTCTCAGCTGCAGGCTGAGTGTCTCCCGTAGTGTATCAAGTGGTATGAAAAAGCCTCCTGCAGATGACATAAGTCACTATAACTGTATATATGACAACATCTCTATTTGTGTAGAAATTTTAACCCCAGGCTCAGCATGACACATCATTTCCTTAAGGCAAATCACAAAAGGCTGTCTGAAGGCATGGAGAATCCCAAAGTTCTCTAGGGATATTTGAGTGTAGGGCACTGTCTCAGACTTGGGGTAGACAGAATCTATGAGTCCCTTTCAGGTATCCCTTTCAGGGCTCCTGGAAAGCTCTTTGACTGGAAGTGAAATAAGGGAGCAGAAATCTACCACACCAGGGTGTGGCCATGATCAAGACCAGACAACTCAGAGTTAACAAGATCAAGAATACATGCCAGGATTCAATGGCTGGCAATATAATATTTTATTCTTACAAACAACTCTACAATGCAAGGAGAACTCCTCATTTAATCACCTTGATTCTTACAACTCTTACACAGTGAATATTATTTGTCTAGTTTTATAAATAAGGAAAGAGAAGCTCATTGAGACAAAACCAGTACCAAAACCTTAGTCTTTCTGTAGCTGAAGGTAGTGGTGTGTAGAACGTGCACGTGTGGACTCTTCGAATCAGACACCTTGGCTCATACCCCAGTCCTGACACTTCCTTGCTGAGTGTCCATGGGCACTTTATTGAACTTGCTTGAATTTCAATTTCCTTATGTGAGAAATAGGAATAACTACTGGGTTGCTCTGAAGATTCAATAAGATAATGTTCAAACACAAACCTAAGAATCTTTCTTTTCTCACAGTCTTTTTTTCCTTTTTCTCATGCAACTCCCAAACCTCTCTTCTTCTAGCCTTTCTCATTTCCACAAAGGGTACCCCACCCACCGATTAACTGTTCAAGCCAATAACTTAGATGTCATCCTTGATTCCTCTCTTTTCCCTATTGTCCTCCCCACCTTTCAATCCAATCCACAAGTCTCTTGGCTCTGCCTCCAAAATACTCCATGAATCTGTCCACTCATCTCCATTTATGCTTTCATACACATGGTCTCAACTGGGCAATTGCTTCTGCATATGCCCCTTACAGTCTTTTTCCCACATTAGAGCTGACGTGACCTTTTAGAAATGTAAATCGTTTCATATGACCCTAGTGCTTAAAATCTTCCAATGGCTTCCTCCTGCACATAGACTAGAAAGAATCTAAACAAACTGCCTGCATGGCTCCTGCTTACCAGTCTGAATGTACCTTATACTCTTGTTTCCCATACCCCTGCCACATTGGGCATCCCAGGACTTTTGAACATGCTGCTCCCTCTGTTTGGAATATTTTCTCTCATCTTTTAGATTTTAGAATCTAAAAGCAAAGCTCAATATATGATCTCAGGGAGGCCTTTGGGCTCCCTATCTAAAGTAAATCTGTCCCAGCCACTCTCTATTACATTATTGCCCTCCACCTCTTCTCCCCCATTATTTATAGTACTTGACATACCCTATGTTATTTCTTTGTGTGGTTGTTTGATGGTTTATTGGTATTTGTCTTTGTCCACTAAAACATACTCTAAGGGGTCAGGGACTTACCTTGATTATCAGTGAATAGTTCTGGGGCAGAGGAGGCACTCAATAGGTATTTGTTGAATGAATGAATGAATGAATGAATGAATGAGTCAATCGAAAGAAGGAACGACTGAATGAAAACAGCACAGCATATGCAGCATATTCAGTAGTCTCAACTTTCTCTGTCTTCTTGTGGAACTTCCTTGTTCATTTTTAGAGTGTGTCACTTTCTTGATTGGTTGTATCAGTGACTGTTTTCAAATGATGCTATGCAGAGTTCAAGGTGATTCAGGATCCCCCAGTACCATGGCAGGAGATGCTAAATCATCTGGAATCCAGGACTTTGACCTTCCACTTCAACTAGAAGATATACACACACACACACACACACACACATTTTTTATGTTTTACCTGGTGGAGTTTTACGTGAGATTACTTTTGCTAAAAGTTTGAAAATCACTGCTCTCTTTACTCCTATTATTTACTCCTGTATTTTCTGCCCAGACCCCTTGAGAACAGGATTTATTTCTGATTCACTTTTTCATCTCCACACTACCTGGTCCAAGGTGTTGCCACATAGGACACTTAGAGATTTCTGGTTGGTTGAATGAATGAGGAAAACCCTAGAGACTATGGCCTAATGCAGCTCCATTCTATAGACCCTACAGTACAATTACTGACACTTGTTTGCAATCAGATCCCCGGCCAATCAGGGATTGGATGATTTTCCCAATGTCCTTATCACTGTCATTGTTAGCAAAAATGTAGTTTATGGCATTTTATGCTCCATCAATTACTTTCTCTTCTCTCTAACAATTTTTTGCATTTTGATTTACAGTTTGATTTACCTTTTCTGATCTGTTTGTACCCCTTAACAACCTTCCATTCATCCAGTTCTCCCTCTAGAGAGTTTAACCAGATTGGCCAATTAACACTTCCTTTTTAACAAACAGATAAATATTTCAGTCTACTCAAGTATGGAGGACACCTTGTAGTGATGAGATAAATCAGGACTTCCCTATAGATTTTTTTTTAACCTAGAGAGTGCATCCCTTGAAGCAATTACAGCAATAATAATAATAATAATAATAATAATAATGCATACACATATACATATTTCATGGTTATATATCCACTGGGAGCCTTGATTTCTCCTTGGACTCAAGGACTGGGGGATCACATGAGATTTCTCAATTTGCTTGGAGGTTAGATGGGTTCTGTTGTTTAATAATTATTATTTTTTTAAAAGATTTTATTTGTTTATATGACAGAGAGAGAGAGCGAGAGCAGGAACACAAGCAGGGGGAGTGGCAGAGGGAGAAGCAGGCTTCCTGCTGAGCAGGGAACCCAATGTGGGACTCGATCCCAGGACCCTGGGATCATGACCTGAGCCGAAGGCAGATGCTTAACGACTGAGCCACCCAGGCGCCCCTGTTGTTTAATAATTATAATATATGATGAACGTTAGTGCAAAATGGGTTTAGCCAAAATGTATGATGCCTGACATCTGTTTCCACACCTTCACCATAAGATCACTAGAATTATGTAGTATTATCATACATTCTAAAAGAGAATTTATCATTTTTCTATTCCAGATGGTTCTGGCTTCCCTGCTAACTAGCTACTCAGATAAATTGGGTGACAATTCTAAGAAAACACAATTCATATATTAAAGTGTTAGCTCATTCTAAAGAATGAGTATCACATTTTACGCTTTAGCTCTTTATTCATACAGTTACTTGCTATGTCTCTTAATGAATTACTGAGTTTGCTGAAACACTAAATTGTCTTTTTATAACTGAGGGACAATGAGTTGGCTTTTGATGGACTACTAATTTATAACTGTGCAGGTGATGGTCTCAGCATCAATCTGTGATATTCTTTTATCAAGACTAATTCCAATGTAGTGTTTCAATTTAGTTTTCATGAAAGCATTCAATTTGCATTTAAAAAAGTCAATATAGAATAATAAAATGTTGTCAACTGATCACTAATGAGCTGTTCCACTTGTATGACACTGCCCTTCTTACCATGAATTGTCTTGGACTGACATCCACTACTCTGGGTGCCAGCCAAAAAGACATGTGAATGCCTGCTGGTGCCATACACCCAGGGATACTAAATATGGATATACTGAATGGCTCTTTGACTATTTATTCCATCTATGCCAATGTAACTGGGTATGTGAGAGACATAAAACTGAACCAGACACAATATATAACCTAGTTGAGCAGTCATGAAAATAGCTAATAATAGTACAAAGGAGGGAAATAAGTGACCTAATGAAAGTCCAGCCAAGCTGTGACAGGAATCCAGAGGGAGGAGAGCTTGTTTTCCCGTGGAAGTTGGGAGGGCTTTACAGATGCATGGCATTAGAGCAAGACCTAAAGAATGAATTATGTCTAAAGAGGGCAGAAGAACATTTTTGACAATGTATTGGTTTTCTATTGCTGCTGTAACAAAAGGCCAAAAACTTAGTGGTTTAAAACAACATCAATTTATTATCTCATAGTTTCAGTGGGTCAGAAGTTTAGTACAGTAAGACTCAGTTGGTTCTTCACTTAGGTTCTTACAAGGACAAAATCTAAGTATCTGCAGGAATACATTTCTTTCTGAAGACTCTGGGGAAGAGTCGACTTTCCCCAATGAGCTTCCAAGCTCATTGAGATTGTTGGCAGAATTCAATTCCTTATCATTGTAACACCGAGGTCCCGATTTCCTGCTGGCTGCCAGCTGGGAGCCTCTCTTACCTCTTAGAACTATTTGTATTCCTCATCCCATTGCCCTTTCTATCTCAAATCTCTCTGCCTTCTCCTTCTACTGCATGTCTCTAACTCTGACCAAAGAAAGTTCTGTAAGGGGCTCATGTGATTAAATTAGATTGAGTCTACCCAGTTAATTCAGGATAATGTCCTTATTTTAAGATCTGTAACATTAATTACGTTTGCAAGTCCCTTTTGCTATGTAACATAACATAGTCGCAGGTTCCAGGGATGAGGCCATGTAGATATTTTGGTAGCCATTATGTCTACCACAATGATGGAAAACAGTCGAAATTAAGGGGCTCTTAATGGCATTGGTGAGGAGGTAGGCCTGTGCTGAGTGACAGAACAGGAAACTAACTGGGAGGCAAAGTTGATCACTTCTTTCCATGTGTTCCTATAATACCTTGGTGACTCCACTAAGAGTATACCCAGGTGTGTTGAATTGTTTTTCATTTCATCCTTGAGACCAGGGACCTGGCTCTATGCAGTTTTGCACACGAGGGCTAGCACTCTGCCTTCTCTCCTGATGGGTAATTGATACATATTTCTGCAGTTGAGTTGAAGGAAAGTGATGGTAATTGATGATAGAAAAATAGCATTTCTTAGGCCAAGGAGTAAATCTTTAAATGAGAATTGTCAGAGAGAGGTGGTAGGGGAAATAATTTCAGCAAGGATCTTGTTGGCAAGACAGGAATCACAGTGTGGGGTAGACTCCATCTTCTCTCATGCTTGCCATTTCTTCCACTCTTAGACCCTGTGCCCCCTTGAAACCTTCTGATTTTGGAGTAATTGCTGTACCAGCTTTTGGTATTTTTAGGCAAGTTCATTGTTTTCCAAGCTTCTCAGTAGTCCATAGCCCCGCTGCACTGCAATGGGTTCCTCATGTCTTGAATAAATGTAGTTTGATATCGGCTTACCATCTAAGGGCCATTTGTTTGGTTAGAAGGATTAGCCTCTGATTATGTTATTACTTTGGGTTAAATACAAAGGCTATGTTTTGGAAGTCAGCTATTCTGGATTGTGGTTTGTCTACTTCACATAACCTTTCTGAGGCTTAGTATTTTCATCCACAAAATGGGGATATGACACCTCATAGATCGCCATTCAGATTAAATGAGAGTATGAAGGTAAGTGCTTGATCTTTACTCATTAATTAAATTGATTAATGGTTTTTGAGTATCAGTCCTCAACTCCTCCTTAAAATGACTGTAGCCCAGGGTCTTATTGGCTACACTAATTATACATGTAATTTATATATGAAATACCTAAAATATAAGGAAAAAGAAACGTGGTGGCAGTTGAGACCCTAGTGATAGGTTATCTCCTCTTCTTCCTCCCAACTTGTCCTTCCTTTTTCCTACTATTCCTCCCTTATTGGATGGGTGCCTCTGTCTCTGTCCTGGAAAAACATGGAACAGACTTAGTGTCTGGGTTCTTCTGACAACCTGAGGAAGTCCCCAGTCCAGCCTGCCGTGAAATTCCTCTTCTTTAGGATTTGTCTTACTTTTCATTTGGCAACTCATCATGTGCTATCTTGTGATATTTATTCTTTTATTTTAAATAACAAGTGTTTGTGTCTTATCTCTCAAACTATTTTATGAGCTTCTAGTCACCCATTCAAACACATTTTTGGGTACCTACTATGTTCTAGGTACTGGAGAGGTAGTAGGGCCAGGATACACACAGATAGATAAGCCCTTGAGTTGGCAGTCTGATGTGGAAGATGGACAGTTAAACAATTGACTATGATCAGTGTGGCATGTTGTTACAAGAGAGAGAAAGGGGGTTTTAGGAGGCCACTATCTTTATGCAGTCCACAGTGCCTTGCATTTTGTAGGTACTCAATAAATATTAACAGACTAAAAATGTTTATAATTTTACCCTGTTGGGAATTCGATTCAGCAGTATTATAGGTTACTGTCTCTCAATTTGAGATCAGCCTCCATCTGAGATTTCCCAGTAGGTCATGAAGACTAATGGACCATCTCCCTATTCCCCAGTCAGCACCCGTAGCACTGCCCTCGCCAGGCCTATTGCAAGTGTGACTGCCCATAATTTCTTTGTTGCCCTATTAATAGTTTAACCCAGTGACTCAGGGTTTACTATGTACTTGAGAATCTATCCATGTACCAAGGAACCCTCTTTATTTATTTATTTTTATTTATTTATTTATTTTTTATTCTTATGTTAATCCCCATACATTACATCATTAGTTTTAGATGAAGTGTTCCACGATTCATTGTTTGTACATAACACCCAGTGCTCCATGCAGAATGTGCCCTCCTCAATACCCACCACCAGGCTAACCCATCCTCCCACCCCCTTCCCCTCTAGAACCCTCAGTTTGTTTTTCAGAGTCCATCGTGTCTCATGGTTCGTCTACCCCTCCGATTTCCCCCCCTTCATTCTTCCCCTCCTGCTACCTTCTTCTTCTTTTTTTTTTCTTAACATATATTGCATTATTTGTTTCAGAGGTACAGATCTGAGATTCAACAGTCTTGCACAATTCACAGCGCTTACCAGAGCACATACCCTCCCCAGTGTCTATCACCCAGTCACCCCATCCCTCCCTCCCCACCCCCCACTCCAGCAACCCTCAGTTTGTTTCCTGCAATTAAGAATTCCTCATATCAGTGAGATCATATGATACATATCTTTCTCTGTTTGACTTATTTCACTCAACATATACCCTCCAGTTCCATCCACATCGTTGCAAATGGCAAGATATCATTTCTTTTGATGGCTGCATAATATTCCATTGTATATATATACCACCTCTTCTTTATCCATTCATCTGTCGATGGACATCTTGGCTCTTTCCACAGTTTGGCTATTGTGGACATTGCTGCTATAAACATCGGGGTGCACGTGCCCCTTCGGATCCCTACTTTTGTATCTTTGGGGTAAATACCCAGTAGTGCAATTGCTGGATCATAGGGTAGCTCTATTTTCAACTTTTTGAGAAACCTCCATACAGTTTTCCAGAGTGGCTGCACCAGCTTGCATTCCCACCAACAGTGTAGGAGGGTTCCCCTTTCTCCGCATCCCCACCAACATCTGTCGTTTCCTGACTTGTTAATTTTAGCCATTCTGACTGGTGTGAGGTGGTATCTCATTGAGGTTTTTATTTGGATTTCCCTGATGCCGAGTGATATTGAGCACTTTTTCATGTGTCTGTTGGCCATTTGGATGTCTTCTTTGTAAAAATGTCTGTTCATGTCTTCTGCCCATTTCTTGATTGGATTCTTTGTTCTTTGGGTGCTGAGTTTGATGAGTTCTTTATAGATTTTGGATACTAGCCCTTTATCTGATATGTCATTTGCAAATATCTTCTCCCATTCTGTCGGTTGTCTTTTGGTTTTGTTGACTGTTTCCTTTGCTTTGCAAAAGCTTTTTATCTTGATGAAGTCCCAATAGTTCATTTTTGCCCTTGCTTTCCTTGCCTTTGGCGATGTTTCTAGGAAGAAGTTGCTTTGGCTGAGATCAAAGAGGTTGCTGCCTGTGTTCTCCTTTAGGATTTTGATGGACTCCTGTCTCACAGTGAGGTCTTTCAACCATTTGGAGTCTATTTTTGTGTGTGGTGTAAGGAAATGGTCCAGTTTCATTCTTCTGCATGTGGCTATCCAATTTTCCCAACACCATTTGTTGAAGAGACTGTCTTTTTTCCACTGGACATTCTTTCCTGCTTTGTCAAAGATGAGTTGACCATAGAAGTGAGGGTCCATTTCTGGGCTCTCTATTCTGTTCCATTGATCTATGTGTCTGTTTTTGTGCCAGTACCATACTGTCTTGATGATGACAGCTTTGTAATAGAGCTGGAAGTCCGGAATTGTGATGCCGCTGGCTTTGCTTTTCTTTTTCAACAATCCTCTGGCTATGCGGGGTCTTTTCTGGTTCCATACAAATTTTAGGATGATTTGTTCCATTTCTTTGAAAAAAGTGGATGGTATTTTGATGGGGATTGCATTGAATGTGTAGATTGCTCTAGGTAGCATTGACACCTTCACAATATTTGTTCTTCCAATCCATGAGCATGGAACGTTTCTCCATTTCTTTGTGTCTTCCTCAATTTCTTTCATGAGTATTTTATAGTTTTCTGAGTACAGATCCTTTGCCTCTTTGGTTAGATTTATTCCTAGGTATCTTATGGTTTTGGGTGCAATTGTAAATGGGATCGACTCCTTAATTTCTCTTCTTCTGTCTTGTTGTTGGTGTATAGGAATGGCACTGATTTCTGTGCATTGATTTTATATCCTGCCACTTTACTGAATTCCTGTATGAGTTCTAGCAGTTTTGGGAGTGGAGTCTTTGGGGTTTTCCACATAAAGTATCCTATCATCTGCCAAGAGTGAGAGTTTGACTTCTTCTTTGCCAATTTGGATGCCTTTGATTTCTTTTTGTTGTCTGATTGCTGTGGCTAGGACTTCCAATACTATGTTGAATAGCAGTGGTGATAGTGGACATCCCTGCCGCGTTCCTGACCTTAGGGGGAAAGCTCTCAGTTTTTCCCCATTGAGAATGATATTCGCTGTAGGTTTTTCATAGATGGCTTTTATGATATTGAGGTATGTACCCTCTATCCCTATACTCTGAAGAGTTTTGATCAAGAAAGGATGCTGTACTTTGTCAAAAGCTTTTTCTGCATCTCTTGAGAGGATCATATGATTCTTGTTCTTTCTTTTGTTAATGTATTGTATCACATTGATTGATTTGCGGATGTTGAACCAACCTTGCAGCCCAGGGATAAATCCCACTTGGTCGTGGTGAATAATCCTTTTAATGTACTGTTGGATCCTATTGGCTAGTATTTTGGTGAGAATTTTTGCATTCATGTTCATCAGGGATATTAGTCTGTAATTCTCCTTTTTGATGGGGTCTTTGTCTGGTTTTGGGATCAAGGTAATGCTGGCCTCATAAAATGAGTTTGGAAGTTTTCCTTCCATTTCTATTTTTTGGAACAGTTTCAGAAGAATAGGTATTAATTCTTCTTGAAATGTTTGGTAGAATTCCCCTGGGAAGCCATCTGGCCCTGGGCTTTTGTTTTTTGGGAGATTTTTGATGACTGCTTCAATTTCCTTAGTGGTTATACGCCTGTTCAGGTTTTCTCTTTCTTCTTGGTTTATTTTTGGTGGTTGATACATCTCTAGGAATGCATCCATCTCTTCCAGGTTATCTAATTTGCTGGCATAGAGTTGCTCATAATATGTTCTTAGAATTGTTTGTATTTCTTTGGTGTTGGTTGTGATCTCTCCTCTTTCATTCATGATTTTGTTGATTTGGGTCCTTTCTCTTCTCTTTTTGATAAGTCTGGCCAGGGGTTTATCAATCTTGTTAATTCTTTCAAAGAACCAGCTCCTAGTTTCGTTGATCTGTTCTACTGTTCTTTTAGTTTGTAGTTCATTGATTTCTGCTCTGATCTTTATTATTTCTCTTCTCCTGCTGGGTTTAGGCTTTATTTGCTGTTCTTTCTCCAGTTCCTTTAGGTGGAGGGTTAGGTTGTGTACTTGAGACCGTTCTTGTTTCTTGAGAAAGGCTTGTATTGCTATATACTTTCCTCTTAGGACTGCCTTTGCTGCATCCCAAAGATTTTGAATAGTTGTGTTTTCATTTTCATTGGTTTCCATGTATTTTTTTAATTCTTCTTTAATTTCCTGGTTGACCCATTCATTCTTCAGTAGGATGTTCTTTAAACTCCATGTATTTGAGTTCTTTCCGACTTTCCTCTTGTGATTGAGTTCTAGTTTCAAAGCTTTGTGGTCTGAAAATAGGCAGGGAATGATCCCAATCTTTTGGTACCGATTGAGACCGATTGAGACTAGAGAAGAATGTGTATTCTGTTGCTTTGGGGTGGAATGTTCTGAATTTGTCTGTGAAGTCCATTTGGTCCACTGTGTCATTTAAAGTCTTTATTTCCTTGTTGATCTTTTGCTTAGACGATCTGTCCATTTCAGTGAGGGGGTGTTAAAGTCCCCCAGTATTATTGTATTGTTGTCGATGTGTTTCTTTGCTTTTGTTATTAATTGCCTTATATAATTGGCTGCTCCCATGTTAGGGGCATAGATATTTACAATTGTTAGATCTTCTTGTTGGATAGATCCTTTAAGTAGGATATAATGTCCTTCCTCATCTCTTATTACAGTGTTTGGTTTAAAATCTAATTTGTCTGATATAAGGATTGCCACCCCAGCTTTCTTTTGGTGTCCATTAGCATGGTAAATGGTTTTCCACCCCCTCACTTTCAATCTGGGGGTGTCTTTGGGTCTAAAATGAGTCTCTTGCAGACAGCATATCGATGGGTCTTGTTTTTTAATCCAGTCTGATAGTCTGTGTCTTTTGATTGGGGCATTGAGCCCATTTACATTCAGGGTAACTATTGAAAGATAGGAATTTAGTGCCATTGTATTGCCTGTAAGGTGACTGTTACCGTATATTGTCTGTGTTCCTTTCTGGTCTATATTGCTTTTAGGCTCTCTCTTTGCTTAGAGGACCCCTTTCAAGATTTCCTGTAGGGCTGGTTTTGTGTTTGCAAATTCCTTTAGTTTTTGTTTGTCCTGGAAGCTTTTTATCTCTCCTCCAATTTTCAATGACAGCCTAGCTGGATAGAATATTCTTGGCTGCATATTTTTCTCATTTAGTGCTCTGAATATATCCTGCCAGTCCTTTCTGGCCTGCCAGGTCTCTGTGGATAGGTCTGTTGCCAATCTAATGTTTCTACCCTTGTAGGTTACATATCTCTTCTCCTTAGGCTGCTTTCAGGATTTTCTCTTTGTCTTTGAGACTCGTAAGTTTTACTATTACATGTCAGGGTGTTGACCTATTTTTATTGATTTTGAGAGGGGTTCTCTGTGCTTCCTGGATTTTCATGCCTGTTTCCTTCCCCAAATTAGGGAAGTTCTCTGCTATAATTTGCTCCATTATACCTTCTGCCTCTCTCTCTCTCTCTTCTTCTTCTGGGATCCCAATTATTCTAATGTTGTTTCATCTTATGGTATCGCTTTTCTCTCGAATTCTGCCCTTGTGATCCAGAGTTGTTTATCTCTCTTTTTCTCAGCTTCTTTATTTTCCATCATTTCATCTTCTATATTACCGATTCTCTCTTCTGCCTCTTTTATTCTAGCAATTAATGCCCCCATTTTTGATTGCACCTCATTAATAGCCTTTTTGATTTCTACTTGGTTGGATTTTAGTTCTTTTACTTCTCCAGAAAGGGTTTCTCTAATAACTTCCATATTTTTTTCAAGCCCAGCTAGTATCTTTAAAGTGATGATTCTGAACTCTAGATCTGATATCGTACTAATGTCCGTATTGAGTAGGTCCCTGGCAGTCGGTACTACCTCTTGTCCTTTTTATTGAGATGATTTTTTCCATCTTGTCATTTTGTGCAGAGGAGAATAGATTAATGAGAGAACAAAATGCTAGCAGAGTAACAACGTCCCCAGAGAATATACTCTAAACAAATCAGAAAAGACCTGAAGCAGTGGGATAAGAAAGGGAAAGAGAGAAAAAAGAAAAAGAAAAAAAAGAAAAAGATAAAGATAAAAACAAAAACAAACAAAACAAAACAACAACAACAACAACAAAAAAAACCAGAATGTGATCAAATATGGTCAGGCTGGTATATAGATCAGTGCCACACACTAGATTTGGGGTGTATTTTGGTCTTTTAGAAGAAGGTGCCTCCCAAAATTTTAAAGAAAGAAAAACTTATATATGTACAAAAATAAGGGTTGATATGATGAAGGGATGGAATATGACTGTAAAGATGGAAATTATAAAAAATTTTATAAAAGGAATTGATAAGAAGTTGTTTGAAAAAAGAAGAGGATTTAAAAAAAGAAAAAAGAAAAAAAAAGGGAGAGAATGTGATCAGGCAGGGGAATAGAAAACACCATATACTAGAGATTTAGGGTATATTTTAATCTGTTAGAAGAAACTATCTCAAAATTTTAAAGAGAGAACAACTTACATATAGAAGCCAAAAATACGGGTAACTACTGTGAAGGGATAGAATATGACTCTAAAAATGAAAAATAATTTTTTTTTTTTTAAGAAGGGATTGATAAGATGTTGGTTGAAAAAGGGAAAAAGAAAAATTCAAAAAAAAGAAAAAAAAAGAAAAAAAGACAGTTAAAAAAAATTAACTTTGAAAGACTAAAGAATCATGGTAAAAAAGCCATGAATTCTATGTGCAGTATTCCCCTAGTGCTGGAGTTCTGCCGTTCTCATTGATCAGTAAACTTGGTCTTGGCTGGCTGTTCTCGCTGATCTTTGGGGGAGGGGCCTGTTGCCGTGGTTTCCAAATGTCTTTGCCGGAGGCGGAATTGCCCCGCCCTTGCCCCCTCCCGGCTAAGTAATCTGCTTGGGTTTGCTCTCCGGAGCTTTTGTTCCCTGCGAGGTTTCCGTACAGCTTTGGAGGCAGAGAGTGAAAATGGCGGCCTCCCAATCTCTGCCCTGGAGCAGCCGAGAACTCGGGGCCCCCCTCCTCAGTGAGCCCCCAGAGAAAAGCCGTCAGTCACTCCGTCTCCCCGGTCTCCCACCGCACTCCGTGCTCACCCGGCCTGTGACTGTGCGTTTCTATCTCTGGCACCCGACCCCGGGTGGAGTCTCCAAACCCAGCAGATCCCTGCGGTGCACTTCCGCGCGGCTCCTCCCGGGGGAGGAAGGTGAGTCTCCCCAGATCTGCCGCTTGTTGGGTCCCTGCTGGAGGAGCAGGGGCCCGACTGTGCCGCGGATCACGGTTTATGGCCACCCCGAGCTGAGAGCCTGCGCCTGGGCTCCGCCTCTGCAGCCGGCTTCCCTGCTCCGATACCTGGGAGCTCTGCCACACTCAGGCACCCCCGGTCTTTCTGTGACCCCGCGGGTCCTGAGACCACACTGTCCCGGAGGGTTCCACCCCCCGCTTAGCCACCAGAGTGACGTCCTTCGGGGAGCAGACTTTTAAAAGTTCCGATTTTGTGCTCCGCGGCTCTATCACTTGCCAGAAGCGGCCGACGGAGGCCCCTGCCCCGCCGTCTATCCTCCCGAATATCACCTCGGATTCACTTCTCCGCACGTCCTACCTTCCAGAAAGTGGTCGCTTTTCTGATGAGAGAGTTGTTGCTCTTCTTTTCTTCGATCTCCTGTTGAGTTTGTAGGTGTTCAGAATGGTTTGATCCCTATCGAGCTGAATTCCTGAGAGGAGATGAAATCCAGGTCTCCTACTCCTCCGCCCTCAGAACCCTCTTTATTTTTGTTGCCCAATTCTTGTTTTTATTTTTGTCCTTCTTTTCTAGTGTTGATTTTAAAGAAATAGGAATGTATTTCTTTTTTTTTAAGATTTTATTTATTTATTTGACAGAGAAAGACACAGCGAGAGAGGGAACACAAGTAGGGGAGTGGGAGAGGGAGAGGCAGGCTTCCCGTTGAGCAGAGAGCCCAATGCGGGGCTTGATCCCAGGACCCTGGGATCATGACCTGAGCCGAAGGCAGACGCTTAACGGCTGAGCCACCCAGGCACCCCTAGGCATGTATTTCTTTACGGACAGGAATGTATTTCAGGAACCAGTGAAACACAAACTATTTTTGCTCTTCCTTCTTGATTGCTCTGAATTTCTGATTATTTTGTGAAGGATTGGGAGAGGGCTTATGGATACCCTCAGAGGACTTTTAGATGGACAAGTTTACAGGACATGATACCCAAGATAATTTATTTATGATGCTTATTCCATATGTATGCAGTTTTCAGAGTTATCCCTCAGTACATTTGCTCCTTCCCCTTGAAGTCCCAGAATATTTCCCACATACATCCAAGGACAGTGTGCCTTCCAACTCCCCTCAAACCAGTATTCTCAAGCAGCAGCTCATGAGGGTGCAGGAGAGGAGAATTATGTTACTCTGATCTTTTGCTCTTGACAACCTTCCCTATGTGTGATGAAATATAAATAGTATAAACCATGATTCACTGTTAAACCTGGAAGAGAAACGACACTGAGATTCATAAATTAATGTTAAATCTATTTTCTGCAGTGATTGCAGGATTAGGGAGAGCTCACTCACCTGTAGTTAGCAATGACAAATGATCACCGAAGACTCATGTTATTCAGTTTTCAGTGACAATTTTAAGAAAAATATTAAAAATACTTTATGAAATCATGAATGTAGCATTTGGTAAAGTGTCTTTTTACTCAATATCTTTTTTTAAAAAAATCACATGGCCCCATAATTACCTGAACTTCCTGACATACTAATTAACTCTGATTTAAAACAGCCATTATTTTTAGAGTTAAGCTTAGTGAACATTGTTCTAATATTAATATGCAACCATTAATATGACTAGGGAAAAATGAGATAAGAAAAAGAAGAAGGCAGTAATTAAGATGAGTAATTTGCTAACAAAGTTGAACTAAAGCAGGTTGGTGACTCTTCAGCATGTGATAATGTACATTATTGGTATAATTTATCTTTCAAACTAAATGACTCTACTTATCCCCTGGCCTGTCGCTGTTAGATTTTTGTTTTTATAGCTATTGGCAAATTGAATGATAGACTTTAGAATGAGTCCTTGGAAGTCATCACTCGGCAAGTTCAGGAATTTTGACCTCTGAATATTTTATGAAACTAACTAGAATAGGTGCTTTCCTAAGATGTAATAAGATGGAAAATTCAGAATGCATTCAGTGGGGAAATTTTTTTTCAGCATACAGTAGAATCCAACATAAAATGTCCTTTATTGTTTTTCAAAAGAGTAATCAATAAGCTACCAGCAGTATCAGCACCATATTATTGGAGGTCAGTGAAATCATGACTGAAATCAATATTCTTCATGCACATCCAATGTAAAAGAAGAATTAAATAAATAATCTGGATGTTATATTTAAGTGGTTCCATCATAGGGATGTAAATCATACGTTCAATAAAATTATACACACATTAGATAAGAGCTAGTGATGTGTTAGACACCATTCTAAGTGCTGGAAATTATCCAAGCAATAAGACAAACAAAATTCCTGCACTCAAGGAGCATACATTCTAATGGCAGGAATCAGAAAATAAATCAATTAACATAAATAATAAAATATCAGATTCTGACAAGTGCTATGAAGCAAAAAGCAGAATGATATCATAGAGTGTGAGTGGGACTGCTTTCAAAAGAGATGCCAAGGAAAGCAAATCTGAGAAGGTGATATTTAAGCCAAGATCTAAATAATATGAATGAGCAGGTTACAACCTGGATAGAGGGGACCTAGTGCAAAGTCCGCAGACATAGATGAGCTTGTTGTGTTCAAGGAACAAAGAAAAGTCCAGAGATGTTGAAGCCCAGTGAGTGATGGGATAGTCACTAATAAACTGAGATTCCAGATGTAGCAGGGTGAGGTGATGCAAGGTTCCCAGCCATGGTAAGGATTTAGTCCAAGTGCAATGGGAAGCTCTTAGTGGGTCTTAATCAGAGAATGGCATGTTCTGACATGCATGATTAAAGACTGGGTCTGGGGAAGAACCAGTTAGGAGGTTGTGGTGTCAGTCAGGACTGAAGAAGTGGGTGAGAATGGAGAGAGAGAGAAGGAGGTCGTTTAGGAACATATTTTAGAGGTAATAACTCTTGCAGATGAAGTGGATGTCAGGCAAGAGAAGTCAAGGATGACATTTAGGTTTTTGGCACCAGCAACAGGGTAAGTGTTGTAGTGCCTATTACTACACTTTGAGATGGGGGTAAGCTAGGAGAAGAGATGGGGTTTTCTTTTTATGGTTGGGAAGGGATTGGAGAGGGGATGGCAGGTAGGAATCAAGGGTTCTGTTTTGAATATGTTAAGTTCCAAATGTGTATTAGACATTTAATCAATCATCTATATGCTTTTTTAAAGTTATGTTCTCAGATTCATCCATATCACTTAGGAATATATTTGGTTTCAGGTAAGAAAACAACCACGTGGGAGTGGCTTAAACAAATAGGGACTGGTTTCCTTCATATAGGACCACATACAGAGACATGTGGCACAGACTTGTGCTCAACCGTGTCATCAAAGACCCAGGTTCTTTGTAGTTCTCTATGACGCTATCCTTAGCATTTGGGTCATTGCTATGGCTATAAGAGGGTAGCTACAGCTCCAGACTTTAGTGTACACATTTAAGTTATTTAAGTCAGAAAGAAGTGGGTAACATGGTCCTAGAAGCATTTATCTTATATATATATATATATATATATATATATATATATATATATATATATATATATATATATATCAAACAAGCAAACTTTTCTGAAGCTCTCATCAGAGACTTACACTTATTCTCATTGACCAGAGCTGTGTCACATTGCAACCCTTAACTGCAGGGGAACCTGGAAAAGAGAACATTTAGCTGGGCACATTGGTGCCGTATACAAAATCAGGGTTATAATAACAAGAGAGAAGGGGCACTTGATATTGGGTAGACAATTAACAAGTGTCTGCCAATCCAGGGTCTTCCATTTTAGAAGTTCTGGGGCAGAAGTTGGGGAGGGTGATAGTGCCACACATTCTAATGCAAGCTAGGATTGCATAAAAGCTGGTATAGACAACAAGTAGAGAGCTCAAGAATGGACTGAGCAGGGCTTCCTCTTCCTCCTCAATTCTTAAAAATACCTTTTTTACCATCATTTACCTCTTCAGAGATTAACAGGACAATGGATGTGGACCACTCTGTCTTCTGAGGTTGCCCTTTCGCACCTCTCTGTGAAATAAATTAGCTTACTATTTCAGAAGTAATTGTGAACTTTTATCTTCTAAAATGTCATAATTTCCCTTATCTGGGGACCCCACACATTCCTGCAGTCAGGATGGGTTTTAGAAACATAGCTTTCTCCAATTGCTGGGTGAAATGATTGTTTCTGCACCCCCACCTCTCCAATTCTGTCCTGTATCAGGCTCAATCTGCCATGTTCATCATGTAAGTCAGAATAAGAGTGGATGGCAGGCCCAGTTATCTTGAGCTTGGGTATAATACAATGTGTCACTCCCCATTACAGAAATTATCATTAATTATTAACAGCAACATCTTTGACATGATGCATTGTCTACCTTGTCACTGCCAAAAATGGGATGGTGATTAATGGATGCCCCTTGGATGGAATACAGCAAAGTACAATGTAGAAAAGGAAGCTCAGAAGCTTGGAAAAAAAAGCACAGAGTACTGAATAGCTTGGTGTCTCTCTCTGACTCTTTCTTTAAACACAGACATGCACACATGCTCTAAAAAGGTGGAAAAAAAGAGTCATTTGCCAAGTTGGAAAGCAAATATATATATTTTTTCTTAAATTCTAGGCAACAAGACATTTTAGACTTCCTCTTTGTTTTTATCTAATCATTTGAACTTGGTGTTATATATAGCGCCTGTACAGGACAAAGTTAATTTTTGGAGCTATCCACTTCCTTTTTGTTCTTTCCTATGCTTTTTGTTCTTTCCATGTTCTTTACATGCTTTCAGGGCAGTTTTTCCTATGTGTCTATGCCCTTGAACTTTCCCAACTAGTATCTCCACCATCAGAACAAGAACTCTAGGAGTATGCAGTTTAGAGTTGGTGCAGAGGCTTAATCATGCTATCAAGAACCTAGACCCCTTTCTAGACTCTGCTTCACCATCCTTAGCTTATTGGCTGTTCGTTCACGGTTGGAATATAGCTGCTGTAGCCCCAAGCATCCCATCCACATTCAAAACAGAAAGCAGGGAAAAGGATGGTACCAGTGGCATCTCTTTCCTTTTCATTAGCAAAGGAAAAGCTTCCCCATAAATCCCTAAACTGTAAGGAAAGCTGGGAAAAAGCATATTTACCTTAGCAAGACTGGAGTTCTGGATGCTAGAATAAAGGAGGCAATAGATTGATGTTTCCACTTAGCTGGGTGATGACTGTATTGATGACCATGAGTTATGGATGATGAATGCATTACACCCCATAGATAACAAGTGAGCCTTCCTGCACAGATGCACATCACAGGAGGCAGAGGGGGGGACACTAACTAGGCTTGAAGGCAGGCTGGTGAGAAATGTAGATCCTTTTAAGTTAGACCTTGTAAACTTATGCTGTGTGTAAGATTTGAGCTGCCTCCATGACTTCATTCTCTGTGAACTTTGGCAATAAATCAGTTGCTCCTGTCCAGGGTCTTTAGGAGTATCTATCACCCTGAGAAAGGGAGGAAAGATATCTGGAATCCATGTCATTTTAAAAGGAGGATATAATGCTCTGACACAGAGTGTAATATTTGTTCTTACCTGGAGATCAAGCAATTAATAATATTTTATCATAAAATGTCAAAAGAATGTTAATATAGTAATCTGAGTCAAAATAAAAATAAAAATTTCTACTATGTTCAGAGCTACACTAGCACTCTTTCCTCATGGACTAATGGTTATTTATTTGTGTCCTTTTACCTCCTCACACTTATTTTTAATGCTGGTATTATCTGTGTTTAAAAAAATGGTGTTCTCACACCAGTCAGAATGGCTAAAATTAACAAGTCAGGAAACAACAGATGTTGGCAGGGATGCGGAGAAAGGGGAACTCTCCTACATGGTTGGTGGAAATGCAAGCTGGTGCAGCACTCTGGAAAACAGTATGGAGGTTTCTCAAAAAGTTGAAAATAGAGCTACCATACGATCCAGCAATTGCACTACTGGGTATTTACCCCAAAGATACAAATGTAGGGATCTTTTTTTTTTTTTTTTTTTTTTTTTTAATTTTTTTATTCTTATGTTAATCCCCTTACATTACAACATTAGTTTTAGATGAAGTGTTCCATGATTCATTGTTTGTGCATAACACCCAGTGCTCCATGCAGAATGTGCCCTCCTACATACCCACCACCAGGCTAACTCATCCTCCCACCCCCCTCCCCTCTAGAACCCTGTTTGTTTTTCAGAGTCCATCGTCTCTCATGGTTCGTCTACCCCTCCGATTTCCCCCGCTTCATTCTTCCCCTCCCGCTACCTTCTTCTTCTTCTTCTTTTTTTTTTTTTCTTAACATATATTGCATTATTTGTTTCAGAGGTACAGATCTGAGATTCAACAGTCTTGCACAATTCACAGCGCTTACCAGAGCACATACACTCCCCAGTGTCTATCACCCAGTCCCCCCATCCCTCCCACCCCACCCCCCACTCCAACAACACTCAGTTTGTTTCCTGCGATTAAGAATTCCTCATATCAGTGAGATCATATGATACATGTCTTTCTCTGTTTGACTTATTTCACTCAACATAATACCCTCCAGTTCCATCCACGTCGTTGCAAATGGCAAGATCTCATTCCTTTTGATGGCTGCATAATATTCCATTGAATATATATACCACATCTTCTTTATCCATTCATCTGTCGATGGACATCTTGGCTCTTTCCACAGTTTGGCTATTGTGGACATTGCTGCTATAAACATCGGGGTGCACGTAGCCCTTCGGATCCCTACTTTTGTATCTTTGGGGTAAATACCCAGTAGTGCAATTGCTGGATCATATGGTAGCTCTATTTTCAACTTTTTGAGGAACCTCCATACAGTTTTCCAGAGTGGCTGCACCAGCTTGCATTCCCACCAACAGTGGAGGAGGGTTCCCCTTTCTCCGCATCCCCGCCAACATCTGTCGTTTCCTGACTTGTTAATTTTAGCCATTCTGACTGGTGTGAGGTGATATCTCATTGAGGTTTTGATTTGGATTTCCCTGATGCCGAGCGATATTGAGCACTTTTTCATGTGTCTGTTGGCCATTTGGATGTCTTCTTTGGAAAAATGTCTGTTCATGTCTTCTGCCCATTTCTTAATTGGATTCTTTGTTCTTTGGGTGTTGAGTTTGATGAGTTCTTTATAGATTTTGGATACTAGCCCTTTATCTGATATGTCATTTGCAAATATCTTCTCCCATTCTGTCGGTTGTCTTTTGGTTTTGTTAACTGTTTCCTTTGCTTTGCAAAAGCTTCTTATCTTGATGAAGTCCCAATAGTTCATTTTTGCCCTTGCTTCCCTTGCCTTTGGCGATGTTTCTAGGAAGAAGTTGCTTCGGCTGAGGTCAAAGAGGTTGTTGCCTGTGTTCTCCTTTAGGATTTTGATGGACTCCTGTCTCACATTGAGGTCTTTCAACCATTTGGAGTCTATTTTTGTGTGTGGTGTAAGGAAGTGGTCCAGTTTCATTCTTCTGCATGTGTCTATCCAATTTTCCCAACACCATTTGTTGAAGAGACTGTCTTTGTTCCATTGGACATTCTTTCCTGCTTTGTCGAAGATTAGTTGACCATAGAGTTGAGGGTCCATTTCTGGGCTCTCTATTCTGTTCCATTGATCGATGTGTCTGTTTTTGTGCCAGTACCATGCTGTCTTGATGATGACAGCTTTGTAATAGAGCTTGAAGTCCGGAATTGTGATGCCACCGGCTTTGCTTTTCTTTTTCAATATTCCTCTGGCTATGCGGGGTCTTTTCTGGTTCCATACAAATTTTAGGATTATTTGTTCCATTTCTTTGAAAAAAGTGGGTGGTATTTTGATGGGGATTGCATTGAATGTGTAGATTGCTCTAGGTAGCATTGACATCTTCACAATATTTGTTCTTCCAATCCATGAGCATGGAACGTTTTTCCATTTCTTTGTGTCTTCCTCAATTTCTTTCATGAGTATTTTATAGTTTTCTGAGTACAGATCCTTTGTCTCTTTGGTTAGATTTATTCCTAGGTATCTTATGGTTTTGGGTGCAATTGTAAATGGGATCGACTCCTTAATTTCTCTTTCTTCTGTCTTGTTGTTGGTGTATAGGAATGCCACTGACTTCTGTGCATTGATTTTATATCCTGCCACTTTACTGAATTCCTGTATGAGTTCTAGCAGTTTTGGGGTGGAGTCTTTTGGGTTTTCCACATAAAGTATCATATCATCTGCAAAGAGTGAGAGTTTGACTTCTTCTTTGCCAATTTGGATGCCTTTGATTTCTTTTTGTTGTCTGATTGCTGTGGCTAGGACTTCCAATACTATGTTGAATAGCAGTGGTGATAGTGGACATCCCTGCCGCGTTCCTGACCTTAGGGGGAAAGCTCTCAGTTTTTCCCCATTGAGAATAATATTTGCTGTAGGTTTTTCATAGATGGCTTTTATGATATTGAGGTATGTACCCTCTATCCCTATACTCTGAAGAGTTTTGATCAAGAAAGGATGCTGTACTTTGTCAAAAGCTTTTTCGGCATCTATCGAGAGGATCATATGATTCTTGTTCTTTCCTTTGTTAATGTACTGTATCACATTGATTGATTTGCGGATGTTGAACCAACCTTGCAGCCCAGGGATAAATCCCACTTGGTCATGGTGAATAATCCTTTTAATGTACTGTTGGATTCTATTGGCTAGTATTTTGGTGAGAATTTTTGCATCCATGTTCATCAGGGATATTGGTCTGTAATTCTCCTTTTTGATGGGGTCTTTGTCTGGTTTGGGGATCAAGGTAATGCTGGCCTCATAAAATGAGTTTGGAAGTTTTCCTTCCGTTTCAATTTTTTGGAACAGTTTCAGAAGAATAGGTATTAATTCTTCTTGAAATGTTTGGTAGAATTCCCCTGGGAAGCCATCTGGCCCTGGGCTTTTGTTTTTTGGGAGATTTTTGATGACTGCTTCAATTTCCTTAGTGGTTATAGGTCTGTTCAGGTTTTCTATTTCATCCTGGTTCAGTTTTGGTAGTTGATACATCTCTAGGAATGCATCCATCTCTTCCAGGTTATCTAATTTGCTGGCATAGAGTTGCTCATAATATGTTCTTATAATTGTTTGTATTTCTTTGGTGTTGGTTGTGATCTCTCCTCTTTCATTCATGATTTTGTTGATTTGGGTCATTTCTCTTCTCTTTTTGATAAGTCTGGCCAGGGGTTTATCAATCTTGTTAATTCTTTCAAAGAACCAGCTCCTAGTTTCGTTGATCTGTTCTACTGTTCTTTTAGTTTCTATTTCATTGATTTCTGCTCTGATCTTTATGATTTCTCTTCTCCTGCTGGGTTTAGGCTTTATTTGCTGTTCTTTCTCCAGCTCCTTTAGGTGTAGGGTTAGGTTGTGTACTTGAGACCTTTCTTGTTTCTTGAGAAAGGCTTGTATTGCTATATACTTTTCTCTTAGGACTGTCTTTGCTGCATCCCAAAGATTTTGAACAGTTGTGTTTTCATTTTCATTAGTTTCCATGTATTTTTTTAATTCTTCTTTAATTTCCTGGTTGACCCATTCATTCTTCAGTAGGATGCTCTTTAGCCTCCATGTATTTGAGTTCTTTCCGACTTTCCTCTTGGGATTGAGTTCTAGTTTCAAAGCATTGTGGTCTGAAAATAGGCAGGGAATGATCCCAATCTTTTGGTACCGGTTGAGACCTGATTTATGACCTAGGATGTGGTCGATTCTGGAGAATGTTCCATGGGCAGTAGAGAAGAATGTGTATTCCGTTGCTTTGGGGTGGAATGTTCTGAATATGTCTGTGAAGTCCATTTGGTCCAGTGTGTCATTTAAAGTCTTTATTTCCTTGTTGATCTTTTGCTTAGATGATCTGTCCATTTCAGTGAGGGGGATGTTAAAGTCCCCCACTATTATTGTATTGTTGTTGATGTGTTTCTTTGCTTTTGTTATTAATTGCCTTATATAATAGGCTGCTCCCATGTTAGGGGCATAGATATTTACAATTGTTAGATCTTCTTGTTGGATAGATCCTTTAAGTATGATATAGTGTCCTTCCTCATCTCTTATTACAGTCTTTGGTTTAAAATCTAATTTGTCTGATATAAGGATTGCCACCCCAGCTTTCTTTTGGTGTCCATTAGCATGGTAAATGGTTTTCCACCCCCTCACTTTCAATCTGGGGGTGTCTTTGGGTCTAAAATGAGTCTCTTGCAGACAGCATATCGATGGATCTTGTTTTTTAATCCAGTCTGTTAGCCTGTGTCTTTTGATTGGGGCATTTAGCCCATTTACATTCAAGGTAACTATTGAAAGATAGGAATTTAGTGCCATTATATTGCCTGTAAGGTGACTGTTACCATATATTGTCTGTGTTCCTTTCTGGTCTATGTTGCTTTTAGGGTCTCTCTTTGCTTAGAGGACCCCTTTCAAGATTTCCTGTAGGGCTGGTTTTGTGTTTGCAAATTCCTTTAGTTTTTTTTTGTCCTGGAAACTTTTTATCTCTCCTTCAATTTTCAATGACAGCCTAGCTGGATAGAGTATTCTTGGCTGCATATTTTTCTCATTTAGTGCTCTGAATATATCCTGCCAGTCCTTTCTGGCCTGCCAGGTCTCTGTGGATAGGTCTGTTGCCAATCTAATGTTTCTACCATTGTAGGTTACATATCTCTTCTCCCGAGCTGCTTTCAGGATTTTCTCTTTGTCTGTGAGACTTGTAAGTTTTACTATTAGATGTCGGGGAGTTGACCTATTTTTATTGATTTTGAGAGGGGTTCTCTGTGCTTCCTGGATTTTCATGCCTGTTTCTTTCCCCAAATTAGGGAAGTTCTCTGCTATAATTTGCTCCATTATACCTTCTGCCCCCCTCTCTCTTTCTTCTTCTTCTGGGATCCCAATTATTCTAATGTTGTTTCGTCTTATGGTATCACTTATCTCTCGAATTCTGCCCTCATGATCCAGTAGTTGTTTATCTCTCTTTTTCTCAGCTTCTTTATTTTCCAGCATTTCATCTTCTATATTACTGATTCTCTCTTCTGCCTCATTTATTCTAGCAGTTAGTGCCCCCATTTTTGATTGCACCTCATTAATAGCCTTTTTGATTTCTACTTGGTTGGATTTTAGCTCTTTTACTTCTCCAGAAAGAGTTTCTCTAATAACTTCCATATTTTTTTCAAGCCCAGCTAGTATCTTTAAAGTGATGATTCTGAACTCTAGATCTGACATCGTACTAATGTCCGTATTGAGTAGGTCCCTGGCAGTCGGTACTGCCTCTTGTTCTTTTTGTTGAGGTGATTTTTTCCGTCTCGTCATTTTGTGCAGAGGAGAATAGATTAATGAGAGAACAAAATGCTAGCAGAGTAACCACGTCCCCAGAAAATATACTCTAAACAAATCAGAAAAGACCTGAAGCAGTGGGATAAGAAGGGGAAAGAGAGAAAAAAAAAAAAAGAAAAAAAAAAAGAAAAAGATAAAGATAAAAACAACAACAAACAAAACAAAAGAACAACAACAAAAGAAAAACCAGAATGTGATCAAATATGATCTATATGGTATATAGATCAGTGCCACACACTAGATTTGGGGTGTGTTTTGGTCTTTTAGAAGAAAGTGTCTCCCAAAATTTTAAAGAAAAACTTATATATGTACAAAAATAAGGGTTGATATGATGAAGGGATGGAAAATGACTGTAAAAATGGAAATTATAAAAAATTTTATAAAAGGAATTGATAAGAAGTTGTTTGAAAAAAGAAAGAGGATTTAAAAAAAGAAAAAAGAAAAAGAAAAAAAAAGGGAGAGGATGTGATCAGGCAGGGGAATAGAGAACACCATATACTAGAGATTTAGGGTATATTTTAATCTGTTAGAAGAAACTATCTCAAAATTTTAAAGAGAGAACAACTTATATATATAAGCCAAAAATATGGGTAACTACTATGAAGGGATAGAATATGACTCTAAAAATGAAAAATAAAAATGTTTTTTTTTAAAAAAGGGATTGATAAGATGTTGTTTGAAAAAGGGAAAAAGAAAAATTCAAAAAGAAATAAAAAGACAAAAAGACAGTTAAAAAAAAAAATTAACTTTAAAAGACTAAGGAATCATGGTAAAAAAGCCGTGAATTCTATGTGCAGCATTCCCCTAGCGCTGGAGTTCTGCCGTTCTCATTGATCGGTAAACTTGGTCTTGGCTGCCTGTTCTCGCTGATCTTCTGGGGAGGGGCCTGTTGCCGTGGTTTCCAAATGTCTCTGCCGGAGGCGGAATAGCCCCGCCCTTGCCCCCTCCCGGCTAAGTAATCTGCTCGGGTTTGCTCTCCGGGGCTTTTGTTCCCTGCGAGCTTTCCGTACAGCTTTGGAGGCGGAGAGTGAAAATGGCGGCCTCCCAATCTCCGCCCCGGAGGAGCCGAGAACTCGGGCCCGCTCCTCAGTGAGCCCCCAGAGAAAAGCCGTCAGTCACTCCCGTCTCCCCGGTCTGCAGCTGCACTCCGTGCTCAACCGGCCTGTGACCACGCGTTTCTATCTCTGGCACCGGACCCGGTCTGGAGTCTCCAAACCCAGCAGATCCCTGCGGTGCACTCCCGCGCGGCTCCTCCCGGGGGAGGAAGGTGAGTCTCCCCGGATCGGCCGCTTGTTGGGTCCCTGCTGGAGGAGCAGGGGCCCGACTGGGCCGCGGATCGCGGTTAATGGCAACCCCAGCTGAGAGCCCGCGCCTGGGCTCCGCCTCTGCAGCCGGCTTCCCCGCTCCGATACCTGGGAGCCCTGCTGCCCTCAGGCACCCCCGGTCTTTCTGTGACCCCGAGGGTCCTGAGACCACACTGTCCCGGAGGGTTCCACCCCCCGCTGAGCCACCAGAGTGACGTCCCTCGGCGGAGCAGACTTTTAAAAGTTCCGATTTTGTGCTCCGTGCTTCTATCACTTGCCAGAAGCGGCCGACGGAGGCCCCTCCCCCGCCGTCTATCCTCCCGAATATCGCCTCGGATTCACTTCTCCGCACGTCCTACCTTCCAGAAAGTGGTCGCTTTTCTGCTGAGACAGTTGTTGCTCTTCTTTTCTTGGATCTCCTGTTGAGTTTGTAGGTGTTCAGAATGGTTTGATCCCTATCCAGCTGAATTCCTGAGAGGAGACGAAATCCAGGTCTCCTACTCCTCCGCCATCTTGCTCCCTATCCCAAATGTAGGGATCTGAAGGGGTATGTGCACCCCAATGTTTATAGCAGCAACGTCCACAATAGCCAAACTGTGGAAAGAGCCAAGATGTCCATCGACAGATGAATGGATAAAGAAGAAGTGGTATATATATACAATGGAATATTATGCAGCCATCAAAAGGAATGAGATCTTGCCATTTGCAATGACGTGGTTGGAACTGGAGGGTATTATGCTGAGCGAAATAAGTCAGTCAGAGAAAGACATGTATCATATGACCTCACTGATATGAGGAATTCTTAATCTCAGGAAACAAACTGAGGGTTGCTGGAGTTGGGGGTGGGGTGGGAGGGATGGGATGTCTGGGTGGTAGACATTGGGGAGGGTATGTACTATGGTGAGTGCTGTGAATTGTGCAAGACTGTTGAATCACAGACCCGTACCTCTGAAATGAATAATGCAATATATGTTAAGAAGAAAAAAAAAAAAAAGAAGAAGAAGAAGAAGATAGCAGGAGGGGAAGAATGAAGGGGGGGAAATCGGAGGGGGAGACGAACCATGAGAGATGATGGACTCTGAAAAACAAACTGAGGGTTCTAGAGGGCAGTGGGGTGGGGGCATGGGTTAGCCTAGTGATGGGTATTAAAGAGGGCACATTCTGGGCGCCTGGGTGGCTCAGTTGGTTAAGCGACTGCCTTCGGCTCAGGTCATGATCCCGGAGTCCCTGGATCGAGTCCCGCATCGGGCTCCCTGCTTGGCAGGGAGTCTGCTTCTCCCTCTGACCCTATCCCCTCTCATGTGTTCTCTCTCATTCTCTCTCTCTTAAATAAATAAATAAAATCTTTAAAAAAAAAAAAAAAAGAGGGCACATTCTGCATGGAGCACTGGGTATTATGCACAAACAATGAATGATGGAACACTACATCAAAAACTAATGATGTAATGTATGGTGATTAACATAACAATAAAAAATTTTTAAAAATGTTGTTAAAAATTGTTTTCTATTTATATACAGCCAAATTTATATACAGCCAAATCCTCAAGTCTTAAGTATACTATTCAGTCAGTTTTAATGAAAGTATATCAAGGCACAAAACATTAATACCACTTCAGAAAAGTTCCTTTATGCCCCTTCCCCATCATTCCTTCCTCCTCTCCTCCAGCAGAAAAAAACCACTAATCTGATTTTTATCACTAAGGTTAGTTTTACATATTTTTGAATGTCATATAAATTGAATCATTCAGAATGCTCTTTGGTTTCTTTCACTCAGCATAATATTATTTGAGATTGATTTATGTTGTTACATGGGTCTGTAGATTATTCCTTTTTATTGCCTATTAGTATTCAACTATATGATTATAACACAATTTATATACCCAGTGTCCTGATGATGGACATCTGACTTTTGTCTATCTTTGTGCTACTATGAATAAAGCTGCTATGAACCGTTGTGCACAAGGCTTTTTGTGGACAAATATTTTTATTTTTCTTGCATAAAAAACTAGAAATGGAATTGATGTCTTATATGGTATTGTATATTTATATTTTAAAGAAATTGCCAGATAGTTTTCCAAAGTTGTATCATTTTATACTCTTACCAGCAATGTGTGAGAGTTCCAGTTGCTCCATATTCTCTCTAATATTTGATGTAGTTAGGCTTTTAAATTTTTGATGGTTGGATTTTGGTACCTCATGGTTTTAATTTCTGTTGCACTGATGACCAGTAATGTTAAGTATGTTTTCATCTGCTTATTGGCTATTTGTATATCTTCTTTTTCAGTGTCTATTCAAGTATTTTTGCCCAGTTTTTTATGGGACTGTTTGTCTTTTTATTTTTTGAGCTGTGGGAGTTCTTTATGTATTCTGGGTACAAGTCATTTGTTAAATGTATACATTGTGAATATTTCTTTTAGTTTGTGGTTTGCCTGTTCATTTCCTTTACAGTATTTTTGATAAGTAGAAGCTTTTAATTTGAATGAAATCCAAGTTAAGTTTTTTTTTAATGGTTTATGCTTTCTGTTTCTTCTCTAAAAAGTGTTACTTGAAGGTCACAGAGATATTCTATTTCCTCTAATAATTCAATTGTTTTTACTTTTATGTCTACATCTATATGATCCATTTTGAATTGATTTTTCTGTCTATGTTGTGAGGTAGGGGTCTGGCTGTCTTTTTTAAAAAATTTATTTATTTTTAATTTTTTTCCCAAATGTGGACAACAGTAATACATAGAAAATCTGGTAAACTTTCAAAATTAGAGATAGTCTTGGTTTCTGGCCCACTCTGCTGTGGTTAATGGGATAGCAAATGCATACAGTTTAGTGACTAAGAGCATGGTTTGGAATCACAGTTCTGCCAGTTTCTAACAATGTGATGTTTGTAAATTAATCATCTCCATTTCTTCATCTATAAAATAGCAATAGTATCTGGCCATAGGGTTTGTGTAAATTTTCTATCTGTAAAGTAACAATAGTTCCTATGTTATGGGGTTAATATGAAGATAAAAAGAATTTGTATATGTACAGTACTTGAATGACTACCTAACACTAACCACTTTATAATACTAGCTATAATATATAATGTAGCCTCACTCAATTTCCTCCCTTGATCTTTCTTATTTCAGACTGGCCATTCATTGAGTGCTTACCAATGGGAGGAATCTGTGTTAGGTACTGGGAATGATACAGTGAATAGGACAGATGTGGTCCCTGCTGTCATGATTTTTCAGTCTACTGAGGGAGAAAGATATTAATCAAATATCATGAAAAGTATAGAGGTAGTATATAGAGTGTAAGGCGGTCTAAAATTCCAAGGCCCCATTCTCTTCTGGGAAGTCAGGGAAAGCCTTTCTGGGGATGAGAAGTGGACCAAAAATGAAGAGTATGGAGCAATCTAACTGATGGCAAGCTCATTAAGGGCAGGAACTAATTTGCTTATTGTTCCCCCCAACATTAAACTGAATGATGACCTAGAGAAGATTAAATGCTTGTTGAGAATCTGTCATTTAAGGGAAAAGACATATAAAGCAATGCTTGTCAAAAAAAGTTTCCTATATGAGGGACTGAATGAAGGAATAAAATAAATATATTTATTGGGTGCTTAAAACAGTAGACAGCATCAAGGTGTGATGGGTCTCTCAGATGTCAATCTTTTTTTTTTTTTTAATCTTTTCAAATTTGTGTTTTTATTTCCTTTGGGTAAATATCCAGCAATAGAATTACTGGATCATATGGTATTTCTATTTTTAATTTTTGTTTTCCTCAGTAGTTGCACCAATTTACTTTCCCACCAACAGTGCATGGGGTTCCCTTTTCTCTACATCCTCACCAACACTTGTTATTGCTTGTCTTTTTGATAATAGCCACTCTGGTATGAGGTGATAATGCATTGTGGTTTTGATTTGCATTTCCCTGATGATGAGTGATATTGGGTATCTTTTCATGTATTTGTTGGCCATTTGCATGTCTTCTTTGGAAAAAAATGTCTTTTAAGGTGCTCTGCCCTTTCTTTAATCATATTGTTTATTTATTTATTTATTTTGGTGTTGAGTTTTATGAGTTCTTTATATATTTTAGATATTAACCCCTTATCAGATATTCATTTGCAAATATCATTTACAAATATCTTCTCCCATTCAGTAAGTTGCCCTTCTGTTTTGTTGATGGCTTCTTTTGCTATGCAAAAGATTTTTATTTTGATGTACTCCCAATAGTTTTTTTTATTATGTTATGTTAATCACCATACATTACATCATTAGTTTTTGATGTGGTGTTCCATGATTCATTGTTTGAGTATAACACCCAGTGCTCCATTCAATACATACCCTCTTTAATACCCATCACCAGGCTAACCCATCTCCCCACCTCCCTCCCCTCTAGAACCCTCAGTTTGTTTCTCAGAGTCCATCATCTCTCATGGTTTGTCTCCCCCTCCGATTCCCGCCCTTCATTTTTCCTTTCCTACTATCTTCTTTTTTTAACATATAATGTATTATTTGTTTCAGAGGTACAGGTCTGTGATTCAGCAGTCCTACACAATTCACAGAGCTCACCATAGCACATACCCTCCCCAATGTCTATCACCCAGCCACCGCATCCCTCCCACCCCCCACCACTCCAGCAACACTCAGATGTCAATCTTGAGTTTCTGATTCATTCACTACTTTTTTAAACATATAATGTATTATTTATTTCAGAGGTACAGGTCTGTGATTCATCAGTTTTACACAATTCACAGTGCTCACCATAGCACATACCCTCCCCAGTGTCCATCACCCGGCCCCCCCATCCCTCCCACCCCCATCCCCTTCAGCAACCCTCAGTTTGTTTCCTGAGATTAAGAGTCTCTTATGGTTTGTCTCCCTCTCTGTTTTCATCTTGTTTCATTTTTCCCTCCCTTCCCTTATGATCCTCTGTCTTGTTTGTCAAATTCCACATATCAGTGAGATCATACGATACTTGTCTTTCTCTGATTGACTCATTTCACTTAGCATAATATCCTCTAGTTCTATCCATGTTGTTGCAAATGGCAAGATTTCATTTTTTGATGGCTACATAGTATTCCCCTGTATATATATACTACTTCTTCTTTATCCATTCATCTGTTGATGGACATCGAGGCTCATTCCATAGTTTGGCTATTGTGGACATTGCTGCTATAAACATTGGGGTGCATGTGCCCCTTTAGATCACTACATTTGTATCTTTGGGGTAAATACCCAGTAGTGCATTTCCTGGGTCATACGGTAGCTATATTTTCAACTTTTTGAGGAACCTCCATACTGTTTTCCAGAGTGGCTGCACCAGCTTGCATTCCCACCAACAGTGTAAGAGAGTTCCCTTTCCTCCGCATCCTCGTCAACATCTGTCATTTCCTGACTTGTTAATTTTAGCCATTCTGACTGGTGTGAGGTGGTATCTCATTGAGGTTTTGATTTGGATTTCCCTGATGCCGAGCGATGTTGAGCACTTTTTCATGTGTCTGTTGGCCATTTGGATGTCTTCTTTGCAGAAACGTCTGTTCATGTCTTCTGCCCATTTCTTGATTGGATTATTTGTTCTTTGGGTATTGAGTTTGATAAGTTCTTTATAGATTTTGGATACTAGCCCTTTATCTGACATGTCATTTGCAAATATCTTCTCCCATTCTATCAGTTGTCTTTTGGTTTTGTTGACTGTTTCCTTTGCTGTGCAAAAGCTTTGTATCTTGATGAAGTCCCAATAGTTCATTTTTGTGATTTATTCACTATTGAGAAACACACTATTATTTGCCTCAGTTACTAAGATGCTGCCTGGGTGTCCTCTCATCTTAGAGGAGTCAGGAAGGCTGCCCTGGGCAAAGATTCATGAAGCAGCTGAGTGAACATGGGTAGGTACAGGCAGAGGGAAGGGCTCTTACCTGAAGCTCTGAGAACTGCTGAAACCCAGGGAGCCTCCTGGTAGAGGAGGATGGGGAGGGCTGTAAACCAGAGAAGGATACCCAGACAGTTCTCTGTATGGAAGAGAAGAATGCAAGCACAGGAGCCAAGAGCAGGCAGGTTGAGCCACTGCAGGTTCATCCTGGACCAATGGCTATGTGTGCTCACCTTGTCATCATTGAGCTGTGGCTTACTGTGTCTGGAAGGGCCACCTGTGTCTGAAGTTCATCATCTATTATGGGAGAAAATGCAGAAACAAATAGGGGAGTGCTGTTAAAAGCCACCTAATAGATTATTCTCTAACATTTCTGGATAAGGTGGCACCTGAGCTGGGTCTTGCAGTGTCCTAGAGTTGCCTGGGTGAAAACAAGTGGAAAGAACAGAAGGAATGCTTGGCAGAAGTGGGAGAGAACACAGCATATTTCTTTTCTAATAACTTGTCCTGATTCTGGCATCTACAAATGCTAACATCTCTGAATTTAGCTGGGCTATTTTAGAAGGTAATTAATTTTTCGTCTGCACCACCTCTTGGATAATGAATATCCATGAGGTTTCCACTCATCATGAAAAACATACTTTTATTTGTTTTAAATTTGTCTAAGTGCTTCCTAGTTTAATATTTTCTTTTTTTTTTTTGCTACTAACTTTTCCTTTTTAAAAGAAGATTTATGTATTTATTTTAGAGAGAGCGAGAGGGTAGGGGGAGGGGCAGAGAGAGAGGGAGAGAGAGAATCTCAAGCAGACTCTTCACGTAGTGCAGAGCCTGACACAGGGCCTGATCTCAGGACACAGGAGATCATGACTTGAGCCAGAATCAAGAGATGGATGCTTAACTGACTGAGCCACCCAGACAATCCCAAACTTTTCCTTCTTTAACCTAAATTAAAGCTCAGGATTCCTAGAGAAGTGCCTAAAATGTATTATACATTTATACACAAACATACACATATACACAAAAATATAGATACATATGTTGATTTTTATTGGGGTACATTTATTGAGTCAGAAAATGAAAATTCACTTAAGGAGGAAATATAAAATATTTTTATTTGAAATATAGGTTGTAAAGTTTTATGAAAAATTTTATAAAGTTCAAAAACTAAAGGACAGTCAATTATGTTTCCTCTTTGGAAAATAATCAATTGTCAAAGGATTAAGACTTAAGAGAATGGATAGCTTTATATTTAAATTTTAAAATAGATTTGTTTCAAAATGTGTCATTCCAGTAATAATGGTGAAGATCAAGATTACCATGAAGCTTACATGGGATTTTGAGTTAACCACCCAAACTAATTAAGCAAAATTATCCTAATTTGTTTATTATGTTAATGATCTGAATTAATTTATAGTAATTTAGCATGTATTACTAAAGATTTATTATGTTTCCTACTAAATGACTTAAGAGCTATAAATCCCATGGTTAAATGTAATTAGTGGAGACATATTTATCGAAAGGGATAATTACATCTGATAAAAGTTCTTCAGTTAGGCTTAATTAAAACAGATTATTCCCCCCTAAATGAAAAGTAAATATGGTAATTACTGGGTAGATTTTCATAGCAAAAATGAGTACGTCAGCATTTCAATTTTCTAAAAGGGGTGGGAAAACAAACTATGTAACTGATTACTTCCCAATAAAGTATGATTAATAATCCCTGGGAAACAGGCATTTTCCAGGAGTAAACATTTTGCTATTAAATTACTAAAAGGGGAATTTTGCTCAGGAAAATTTATCATTAACTGACTTCTAAAGTGGACTATGGCTATTTTTGAACATAATGAATAGTGTTTTAAGGAAATTTCCTTTTTTTTTTTTTTCCTGAGATTATCTCTAGCTCAGCTAAATAGCAGTGGTAGGGAGAAAAATGAAAGTTAATCACTGGAAATAAAAATTTCCACAATAACCTGGGCTGGATATGGCTCTACAGGCACAGAATGTATAAGACCAAAATCTCAGAACATGTTCAGGACTTATAAATACTGAGATTACATTGTAAACCTATGTATCAGTTACAGGTGTGCACGCATA
This sequence comes from Mirounga angustirostris, assembly GCF_029215605.1. Lineage (NCBI taxonomy): Eukaryota > Metazoa > Chordata > Mammalia > Carnivora > Phocidae > Mirounga > Mirounga angustirostris. The sequence goes on along the minus strand of NW_026991709.1, from coordinate 189,259,709 downwards.
TTAATGTGTAAAACTACATACAGGGCATATTTTAGATTATCTTTTGTATTTAATCAGTATTTTTTTCAGTAGCAACACTAATACTAAAAAAATTCCACTTTACTTTTTAAAGCATTTTCAGGAAATTATTAGTTCATTAGATCATTCTATCCCCCTGGAAGACAGATAAAGCAGGGGTTATTCGCCTCAGAGAAGCCAAGTTCAGGGTTATACAGTTAATTAGTATATGAGTTAGGACTTGAATTGATATTTGGGCCCTTAGTATAACATCCTCTCTCTGGCATCATTAAAGTATAGATGGGCACACAAACATGGTGGGAAGATGGGGTTGACTACATGCTACATGCTACAAACTAGTATGCATAAGTTCATCTCTGTAGCATGGCCAGGTGGAACATTCTATATTCATGGCATGGCTCTGGGGTTAAAACAAATAGTGAAACAAACAGACCTGGTATGGTGGATCCCCTTGGAGCCGAGTAGATGGGATGACCTACAGACTGGGTGATGAATGGCATGCATTGGTCTGCATGTGGAAAGTTTACAGAAGGATGAAGGCATATGGGCCACCATCTGTCTACTGCTTATCTGCCACTTGGTGGAGTTGAAGCTAGACCCTGGCCATTCTGATATTCTCACTCCTAGACTTTTGCCATATTTAAATATGTGCCTTTCTCTGGAGACCTCAAAGTATTATCACAGACAGTATTGCATTTCTCCTTACAATATCCTTTTGCATTCCATAGAGCCCAGATGATTTATCAAAGTCAATAGCTATGGCTAATATATGCTCTGTCCTCCCAGAATTACATAAATGCCTAAGCACAGAGGCTGAGGAGAGATCTGTGCTGTCATAGCTGTAAAACTGAAGGCTTTTTAAGAAAGACCTCAAGCAGAAGCTCTCCTCTTTTATGCATGGGCTTTAAAGGGCTCTCTCCCCCCTCCCCGACCAAGAATAATTGAATTAATATTTTTCAGTGTTTACTGAATGCTACACATTAGGCAACTCCATTTTAATCAATGTCTACATTAGTTTCAGGGACCTGCTTCATTTTTATTGTTGAAAGATGTCAAGTTGTATCGGTCAAATGCAACTGAAGGACATTTCAAACAGTTTTACTAAATATAGCTTAAATATCACTGTAATAGACCCCAAAGGGTGTCTAGATTCATTGGACATACTGGGAATTGATCATTTCATTTGTGGTGCCGCTATGTGGGCCACATTCTGTGACTCTCAGGTCACTTTTTAACATAGAGATGTTGGCTATATTTGTTGAAATGATAACTGAATTCTTAAGACTTGCATAAAAGCCATACCAAATTCAGACATACACCTGGGTCTCTAAGTCTTAGAGGCAAATTCAGTGCATGTGAGTAAAAATATACAGTTTGATGACCAAAAGAATCTATATTTTGAAAATTAAAAATGAGATTAAAGGACTTCTAATTACTCATGAATTATTTGCGGGCAGTAGGTCTGATAAGTGCTTTGGTGAGAAGTAGTAGATGGACATATGCAACTTGTATCTGAGTAGAGATGCTCCAACCCCCATGTCTGTGGCCATGCATCAGGATTCCAGAGCTTTTTCATAAGAAAAATATAACTTTATTCACATAAAGATGATGACAGTTAAACAAATTCAAGAACCTCCATAGGGGTGGTATAATCATATCATAATAAGGGGTATGAATTGTGGAGCCAGAGTGCTTGGATTCAAATATGGCTTTGCCAGGTATTGGCTGTCTGTTCTTGGGGAAAGTTCCTGAACTGTCTGTATCTTGTTTTCCTCATCTGCAAAATGGGGGTAATATTAGTTCCTACCTCATAAGATTGTGTAAAGGTTAGATAATTTTAGGTCTCATTATTAACCCACATAGATTTAGGATTAGATTTATTTACATTTGCCTGATGTCTACATGCTCCTGCAAGATTTTGTATTAGAACTACATGTACACTTTTTGGCCTTGATTTAATATAATATATGCTAAATGATGTGAACAGGCTGATTCAGGAATAGGCTAATTTTGGCTCCAGACTGAATGCATCTGAGTGGCATTCATTATCCTGTTACATTACCTTGTTACCTGTGAAATTTTCATTATTCTGTTACATTAGCCTGCTCTCCACATGGTTTTCATTTTGAGGGTGGGCAGTGTAGGATGTGCCCTTGGTAATTTAGTGGTATGAATGATTATTAAGAGAAGAAATCTGTGTCCATCAAAAGCTGTCATGTGCTAGCTGTCCAAACAAGAATCCCATTTTTTTAATCTATTTTGTTCTCCTGTTTTATATTCATGATTTGCTTTAATATATTTTGATTCTGAATTCCAAAGGATCAATGTAATTATCCTCAAAGTAAATAACATATATCTAATCTGCTCTACTTTTTCATAGCAGATAAATCAGTTTTTCAAGTCTTTTCCTTCGCATTTGTTCACTGACTTTGCCATCATTAATTTTTACTGTTTCCAGAACATGGTTTGCAGCCTAATGATACATCAACTTCTCAACTGTTGTCTATATAACATTTTAATATTATCTTCCAATTTGACTAAATCATCCAATGGTTACAAGTAGAAATTTTAGGTGTGAAAAGTTTTGGGACGGTAGAAACCTACCTTTTTTCTTCCTTAATCATCAACTCTTTCCTGTAACTGCCTTTATGGTCCAAGACACTAGGTAAACCCTATGGCTCCTACAGAAAAATGCCCAATACTACCACAGGTTAAAAAACGGATTGCTATTCATGAATTTAAAAATGCATTATGCATTAATTTATTTATCTTCTTAAAGTTCACCTTCTCTCTCTGGGATGCTCTCTCCCCAGTCTAATTTCTTTAAAACAAAATTCAAATATATAGAGGATGATTGAATACCATTTACTAGGAAATTGTGAACTCTTGGTCTTTTTATTTCTTTAAGGTGGATGTGAGGAACATGTGGATTTTTTTTTTTTAGCTCTATGATTCCCTCTAAACCAAAAACTTCTACTTTAAATACAAAATTACAGCCTTAACTTTTCCTAATGTTAACAGTAGAGTACATGAAGGGGAAAAATGTGCAATTTGTTAAAAATAATCCCAACTCTTTTATTGCCTTCCAATCCAAGATAATTGCATATAAAGAAATTCATTTAAATTATTGACACTAATTTACTAACTAGAATTTTAAATAATAATTTCATGAAAAGGAAAATTCAGCAAAGTCTCAGAAATAAACAAGATTTAACAACTTATTAGAACTGTTTCTACATTGTTATAAATCAAAACCATATTTCTGTAATTTTGGCAGCAACAATTTTCTTTTTACAGAATATAAAGAAATATCATGTATAAGATGTGGCTTGGTAACTACATACTTTAGTTCTTATTAAAACAACTACAAATTGCTTTTTTTCCCCTCCTTGTTTTTGTTCTTTATGTAGTCTATTTCCAGAACTTGTAAACTGAAACCTTACCATAACACATTCATTCCAGAGAAGGAACCTGTGGTTATTCTGTGCTTCTTTCATTTTATTCAGCAAATATTTAAGCACCTACTATGCTAGGCATTGTTCTAGGTGCTGGGATATGACAGCTGAATGAGAACTCAATCTTGCCCTCATGGGGCATACTTGGTAGGAGAGGAATACAAACAAAGACCTAATGTATAAAATCATCTCAGTGAGGCAGAGTTCCATGGTAAAAATAAAGGTAGTAATGTGGAATGGAGTGGTGGTGTGGGGAGGAGGCTACAGAGGAGATGACAGTTGAGCCCCATGGTGAGAAAAACCAGCCCCCTGGACACCAGTGTTCCCAGCACTGAGGTGGGGATCAGCTTGGTGTATTTGAGGACTAGAGAAAAAGCTAGTATGACTGCAGCACAGTAACAAGGGGGCAGTGGTAGGAGATATTGTTAGAAAGATTACGTAGACCCATGGTAAAGGGTCTGCGTTTTATTCTGAGTGTTGAGGAAACTCACTGGGAGTTTTGAGCAGGTGATTGACTTGTGACCTAATTTATCTTTTAAAATCACTCTGATTTTCAGGTGGGAAGTGAACATGACAGGGGAGGGGCAAGAATGAAAGTAGGAAGTGTAAGATGACCCTTAAACAAGAGGTTATTTCTTGGAATTGTCAGAATTTCTACCACGTAGTTTCATTTACAGAGACAACATGGCATTGGGGTGAGGCCTGGGAGCTGAATTCTAGACTAATTCTGCCTCTTGTTCTCTCTCCATCTTGGGCTTTAGGATATTGGGCCAGAGCCAGAGAGTCCTTTCCAGCTCTAATATCTTAAGAAGGCTACTCTTTGGACTCCAAGAAATTTCCCCAGTGGTGCAGCAGTCTTACGTCTCTGCTCTGGAACACTGAAGGTTCTTAGCTCTGCTAGTGATTTTAGTAGATCAGTTGTGATGCTGCAGAGAACTGGGGCCAGGTGAAACCGGAGAAGACTCTGGAGCCAGGTGGAAGGTAAGGTAAGGTGAGACCACTGGACTTTGGGAGCCAAGGTTTCAAGAAGGAAAACCATGTCAGAGGAAAAGCATAACCTGGCCCCTTTGTCAAGTCTGGGACCCTCAGCAAAGCAGGAACCAGAGGTACAGACAGGCTCAGAGGAGTTGAATTTGAGATAGGGTCACCTCAGTGAATAAGAACAAGGAGCCAGTAAGAATCATGGTCCCTCTGAGGAGATAGGGTTATCTGCATAGAAAGAATGGCTTTGGGCTTCTGATCTGACTTCATTTCATAGTATGGGGCATTGTCCAGAAAAGCTGGGAAATGTTTGAAATGTAGAACCTACTTCCTTCTAATCTCTAAGCAAGGGCGACTTAACTGGAGAGTGTGAGAGTAGTCTTACTCTAGGAAGGCTGAAAGGTGCTGCTGATTCAAACCTGTTTTAACATTAGTTCAGCCTTGATCATGTGGCTGGATTCTCAAAAAGGAGCTACTCTTCCACTTAGCCTGGTGAGTTCCTCCCAGGCAGAAATTGTGCCTTGGTTCATTTCTGAATCTTAAAACCTTTGCATGGTTCCTGGCATATGATCGTGCTGACTGCATGTGTGAACCAGCATAGTCAATGAAAGCAAGCTTTAGTTTCTACTTCAGCTGCTCAAGGCCCTATTTCATTCTTGTGTCTCAATTCTACCACAAAATTCTGTCTGGAACACTCTCTTCTTCAAGATTGAGTTCCTGCCCAGGTGTGAACTATTTTCCTTCCTCTAACCCTCCTTTCAGGAAGCAAATCTCAGTGACGGGTTTCTGGATATCTCAGAATGCTGACACCTCGAATTTTCTCTCCCTTCCCTCCCCTTCCCCACTGACCAGCAGGCGTCTCTAACACGTTGCCTTCTAACCCCATCAGGAGCCTTGTTAGAAGTACCTGTCAGGCCCTATGAGTCTTCTTGTCCCCCTGGGTGTGCAAATGTCCAACCTGATTCACAGTCAACCCAGCCCCAGGTCCATCAAGTCCATTCAAATGGGACAGTCTAAAGTGTAAATTCAGTAATAGAGTCAGACTATTTTTTTTAAAGATTTTATTTATTTATTTGAGCAAGAGAGAGAGCATGAGCGGGGTGGGAGGCTGGAGGGGCTGGGAGGGAGGGGCAGAAGGAGAGGGAGAAGCAGGTTTCTGGCTGAGCAGGGAGCTTGACTTGGGGCTTGATCCCAGGACCCCAGAATCATGACCTGAGCCCAAGGCAGACGCTCAACTGACTGAGCCACCCAGGTGCTCCTAGAGTCAGAACTTTTAAACTGACATTTCTGTTCAGGCTCCCATAGTGAAGTGACCCTATAAATTAACAATTTTCTTCAGCCCACATCCTCTGCCCAAGATTGATGAGACATATTTATTCTCAACATTAACAGATCTTTTCTAATGGAGGCATCAGAATTCACAACCAAGCTCTGTTCTATGACCTCTGGTTTGCACAGAAAAGAATTTCATATGAAGAAATTCCAAGGCCAATTTTCAGAATAGGTCAATGCATGTAATTTCAAGACACATTTGTCTGGGAGAGTAGGAAGAGCATAGGAAATAAAAAACAAGGCAGAGAGAATTCCCATTAAAGGTGTTCTCTTGAACTGACTCAGGAGAAGATATTTAACCTGTTGAATAGCAATGGAAAGACTGGGCAGGAAATGAGTACATTGCCAGCGCCATGGAAAACCAGGTAACTGTTCGGGCATTCAGAAAAAGATCTAATTCAATTTAGCAAGCTCGTAAAATCATTAAGAGCTTGAACTCTGGGGACTGACTCCCTGAGTTCTTATTGCTGTTAGGTGCTAAGTGTGTGACCATAGACAGCTCACTGAACCTCTTTCTTCCCCAATTTTCTTGATAATAAAACTGGGATGATAATAGTACCTCACTTACCGGAGTATGAGGATTAAATGAGTCAGTCATTGTAAATGTTCAAGCACAGAGAATAGCACAGCAAATGGCAGACTTGGTTATTACTGTCATTGTTACTTTACCCTCACCATCTCTAGTGGTCACTCTAGACCATACCACAATCACCCACCCCCTGGAATATGGTATTTCTTAGGTGATAACACTGCTATAGACTCTTCGTCACTCAGCATCTGCCCATGCCTCACTTAAAGCCTTTCTCCTCAAATTCTTAATCGCAGGAAACAAACTGAGTGTTGTTGGAGTGGGGGGTGGGGTGGGAGGGATGGGGTGACTGACTGGGTGATAGACACTGGGGAGGGTATGTGCTCTGGTAAGCACTGTGAATTGTGCAAGACTGTTGAATCTCAGATCTGTACCTCTGAAACAAATAATGCAATATATGTTAAGAAAAAAAAAAGAAGAAGAAGAAGAAGGTAGCGGGAGGGGAAGAATGAAGCGGGGGAAATCGGAGGGGTGGATGAACCATGAGAGACGATGGACTCTGAAAAACAAACTGAGGGTTCTAGAGGGGAGGGGGGTGGGAGGATGGGTTAGCCTGGTGGTGGGTATTGAGGAGGGCACATTCTGCATGGAGCACTGGGTGTTATGCACAAACAATGAATCATGGAACACTTATCTAAAACTAATGATGTAATGTATGGGGATTAACATAAGAATAAAAAAAATAATAATAATACAGCATCTGGCATATAGCATATACTAAATAAATACTAGTTCCTTTCTCTTTCTTAGCTGTTGTAACATCAGGTGGGCAGGTTTTTCTTTCTCTGTATTGGTAGCACGTACGGTTTGTTATTGTAAAGAGGGGGTTGGCTTCCTAATTTACTGCATTTGGCTTTAAAAAAAAAAAAAAAGCCTTTCTCCTCAGTTTGGTCCAAGTGACCTTTTACAAAAGTAGATCTGATCATGTGACTTCCAGATGAAAACCCTTCCAGTGAGTGCCCATAACTCTTGAATCATATCCATACTCCTTTGTTCAAATGGCACTATTATTTTTTTTTAAAGATTTTTTTTTATTTTATTTATTTGAGAGAGAGAGAATGAGAGAGAGCACATGAGAGGGGGGAGGGTCAGAGGGAGAAGCAGACTCCCTGCTGAGCAGGGAGCCCGATGCGGGACTCGATCCAGGGACTCCAGGATCATGACCTGAGCCGAAGGCAGTCGCTTAACCAACTGAGCCACCCAGGCGCCCAAAATGGCACTATTATTTAAAGGAGCCAATCTATACTCGACTTCATGGTCCTAATCACAGTCTCAATGAACTAATTAATTATGTGATCATTTAATGTCTATCCACCTAATTACACTATGACCTCCATTATCTAGTGGGGGAAGAGATTTCTGTTCCACCTCTAGTGTCTAGCACAGTGCCTGCCACTTGGTGGATGCTCAGTAAATACTTGTTGAGATATCCACTAAGTATATTTGTTGAACGAATGGATGTGGCTAAGTGTAAAGACAGTATGAGACAATTTTGTTATGTGGTGCAATCAAAATTTCCCTTGTGGTTGTGTTTCACACAGTTTTGATGTAAACTTTTATTTTCATTCCCTTTAAATGTCACATAATGGGGTAGAATGAAGAGAAAAGACAGAGATGGCAGAAGGAAAGAAGAGTCACAGAAGTAAATTAAACTATTGAAAAAAACAAAATAGTTCCATCTTAACATTTAAATGATATGATTTTGAGAATTTAGTGTTAGAAGATTTTTTCTTTTTTTTTTTTGCCAATTTTCCAATGTGTTTTGAATTTCAAGTCTGTCGGTGATGTTTTATGATGAAGGCATTTTCTTTTATTTTCCGCATATTTTTTTAAGTTTTAGCATTTACATAGTTATCTCTCAAATAGAACTCTATGCCCAGCATAAATAGGGGAAGGCATCTAAACCAAATTACTTTTTTACCACACAAATAACCAGCATCCTCTTCTTAGAGATTATATAAATTTCTCAATTTTGTCTTTTACTTATAATGTTAGGGTTTTGCCTAATAAGTGATATCTGCTCATTCACCTTTTCAGTAAAGATTTACTAAGTGTCCAGTGGGCCAACAACTGTGTTAGGTTTAGCTAAACTCACATTTGGAGTACAAAGCAGATCTTAATGGGTGACTCATACAAAATAACAACACTTTTTTTGCCATAAATTAAAAATGTGCAGCAACTTTTAAATTCTCTGTGCTCTCTTAATATTTTAAAGCTTAAATTGACCACAGTAATCAGTGTGTATGTGTGTGAGTGTGAGTGTGTGTGAGTGTGTGGGTTGGGGGAGATGAGAAGAAATGTCGGTTCTCTCGCTGAACTAAAAATATTTATCAAGTATGCTGTTTAGGGGCGCCTGGGTGGCGCAGTCGGTTAAGCCTCTGACTCTTGGTTTCAGCCCGGGTTGTGATCTCAGGGTTGTGAGATCGAGCCCTGCTTCGGGCTCTGCACTCAGCTTCAGATCCACTCTCTCTCTCTCTCTCTGCCCCTCCCACTCTTGTAAATAAATAAATCTTGGAAAAAAAAAAGTATGCTCTTTAGCAGTGTTACTGGTGACTACATTGTCAATAATAGCATAAAGTGCAGCTGTTCCCCTCCCCCTTGAATCTTTTCCTAAGAGAAAGAGCTGACTCAGTTTCTTTCAGCTCTAATCCTTTGGACTCACATATGCTGAAAGCCAAGATTTTGTAAATTTTGGAAAGAGTGGACAAATTAATTGCTCTTACTTTCAGTACTTTAGAAAACCCTCAAGTGCATAATACAGACCTCTGATCCAGAATAAACGATGCTTAAATCTGTCATTTGGATGTTATAGCTGTCTCCTGACTACTCCCTTGGCCTTGACTCCTGATGACTTCAGGCAGTGCTGAGCTGAATTATCCCCTAGCCGGTGAGGGCATTTTTTTGTGTAAATGCATGGTGGAAATTGTCAAATACCCTTCCCCCCAATTCCCTCATCTGATGCACTTGAACCATGGTAGAGTTTTGTTGAAGCACTGCTTGACAAGCTGCCAGAACAGATAAGGGGCATCTTGTGGAGAGTGCTGTGGAGTGAAGAGGTTGAGGAGGAGAATTTTCAGGAAGTGAAGCTGTGCGTGTGGATTAGCCCACCTGCATTCCAACTCACCAGCACAACCAAGGGCTGATCTCAGTGCTCGACAGTCTTTAGCATCCCCAAGAATCTTCTGTGGAACTTACCGGTTCAGATAACCAGTGGCATCATCACCCACCCCCTGCCTGAAGACCTGTCTTTACTAGGTCAGGGCTGGGGGCTGACTCGGGACCAAGCACCTCAGTAGGGGAAGTGGGGTCTTTCCTAAAGGTAGTTTATTTTATTTATATGTATTTATTATAATGTATGTGTTATATGTTTGTTATATATAAACTATTTCCTTCTTTGCTTTGGCTGCCAGGAAGCTGATGAGAGTAATGGGAATACCACTCCCTTTTTATTTTGATGCACTCATTTCAGTCAATGAGAGACAGCATTGCAGAGTGGTTAAGAGTATGGATTCTAGATCCAGACCCCCAGCTTTGAATCCTGGCTTCCCACCACTGATTTGTGACCTTATGCACCTAGTTACCTTTTCTGGGCCTCAAATTTTCAAATTAGTAAAACTGGAATACTAGTCAAGGATCATAGAATCCTTGTCAGGATTAAACAAAGTAATACATGAGAAGTGCAGAGTAGTGCCTGGCACATAGTTAACACCCATGTGTTTTTCTTTTATTACATATGTGTTATTATTTACTCCTCACAACAATTCTATGGCATGTCTATTTTATGCCTCGGGTAGAAAAAACTGGATTTCAGGAAGAGTTGGTAACTTGCCTGAATTCTCCCATTCGGTGAAGTTTCTGTGATCCACATTCTGTCTCAGTCCAGGTCTTTTGATGGTCCCAACAGATCACAATGTTTTCCGTGTTGTCAGAGATAAAGTTAATGCTTATTCCCCTCTATTAACCAATGTAGTTGTAATATTTGTATTTCCACTCTCTCAGTATAGGTTTTTATATCCCCTTTCCATTGCTTTTTGATTGCACTATCTTATACATCTCTCAGTGTAAGCTGCCACAGATATTTTTTTGAAAAGGCAGGGAATAGTTTTCAAATAAAATAAATACATTAAGGCAAATATTCAGCATGTGTGTCTGTTGCCCGAGTGAGTAGCCATGTAAATGCGTTATGACTGACAGTAAAAGTGTGCCATTGAATGAGACCCAAGGCAAGCATTGCCAATGTTTTTGGAGAAGCTCCTCTTTACAGAGAACTGGCTAAGAAAAGAAGTTTGCTGAGTAAATCCAGTGTCATCTGTTTCCATTGTACTGGATTTACCAACAAAACTCCACAAATTATATAGAACGACAGCAAGATATAAATTCAAAGAATAAGAGGCTGTATTTTTCTTGAATGCATAAATATTGGAGGCAGAAGCTGTGGTTCAGCTGACTTGATAATTGGTTGAAACTTGGATATTGATTGAGTCTAGTTCCTGCAGAGATTTTCCCCCCTTACGAAGTAAGGAAAGTAGGTCAGAGCAGATAGCATGGCTGGAATGCATAACAAGTTGCTAAGAAGTAGAAGCTAAAATGATTTAGCAAAGATTGTGGTGAGAACCAGCTTACCAATTCATGAATGCATAGAATGTCTGTTGCTGTGTCATCATCCCTATTACCTCTAATTTGAAGGATAGAGACACACACCAGAAATCATCTCCAGTTCTTTTGGTCTTTGTCATGAAGCTCACAGTTTTCCCTTCCTTATGGGGATTCCTTACATTTTCTTCTTTTCTGGACAACAGCTGATTGTTTCCTGCTTCTTCAAACCTCAGGAAGCACTTTTATGAGGCTGCGGAGGCGAAGTGCACTTTCTGGGATTCTTTAAGACTGCAACCTACACCAGAGGAGCTAGTCTTCCATCAGGACCCCTGAAAATGTGCGTCACTAGAATCACTGCAGGAAGTTAGCATGCCTGGCATGCTATGGCCATGACTTTCAGCCCCAGCCTTTCAGCCTCTGCACTGCTGACCAACTGGGCTCTGCAAACATTCTGACAGCCGCTACATGTGTAGAGTCTGCTTGGGGTATGAGATGGACCTCATCCCAGGGAGGAGCTTTCCAATAGTTTGTAGAGCTGTCTCTAGGAATTTGGGAAACAGTCCCTTCAATCTAGCTGTGCCATGAGCCAATCACTAGCAGGAGCTTTTTAATCTCAGAATAAATACATGTGATGTGGAGCAACGAGGGATTTTTGCTGTTCCGTTACCGAGCACAGATCTTCCCAGAGCAAAGCTTTCAGGCCCTGGGGATCCCCCTGCCTTCCCCAGCTTGATTGCTTAAAACAAACTGTTATATTGGAAAACCAGAATTTTTCTGCTTGTTTCACAGGAAGATTTCCTCTTATTTCTCTTTGAAGTAGTTTCATGGAAGTTCCCAAATGCTCAGGAAAAGCCATCTTCCATTTCAGCGTGGCATGGGGGGTGCTTCTGTGAGATCCACAGACTCTCAGCAGCCAAACCACATCATCCAAGCAGTTCTGTACTGCATAATTGTCCTGTCACCAAAGGAATGCAAAGAAATAGCTGATGAACCTGAAAGAATGTGACTGTCTCCTGCATCCATTAAGCATTGGGAGGCTGAGTTTAGAAATAGCCTTATGCTGATCCTCAAGTTGTGGGCAGTTAAAGTGCTCTATAAATAGAAGTGGTGGGTTCGAGTATTTATTCATTACTTCTTCAAATATTTATCGAGTGCCCACCATATGCCCAGCGCTGGGCTAGGTGCTGGGATGCAGTGGTGAACAAGACAGATATAAGCCCGGTCCTCACAGAACCTCCATTCTAATGAGGGAAATAGACAATTAACAAGTCACAACTACAGAGTTGAAGGTGATGAGGTGGAAGGCCACTAAGGCAGCACTGTGGACTGAGTAGTAGGGGAGGGTCTCTCTAAAGAGAATATTAGAGCAAAAACCCGAAGGATGAGAATGAGCTGGGGACAGGGCATTTCAGGAGAGAGAAAAGCAAATACCTAGAATGTGAGGACTTGCTTGCTGTGTTGGAGAAACAGAAAGGAGGCTCAGTGCTTCTCCTCTTTTCCCTTCTCTGCCACTTTCCCGCCTCAGTTGGTGCAATGACTCTGGAAGAAAACAGAGGACCAAATCAAGCAAAATTAATAAAAATATGGCAGACAAAAGTAACAATTTTTAAATGAGAAATACAACTTACCATTCAAAATAGTATTTCTTCACATCTTTGACAATTTGTGCCATCAGAATCAGTATTCATGAGAAGGGCGATCATTTCTTGATTAAAAATCTAATACCTAAGTGTGATTCTAATATATTGGTGAATGCCTATGGGAGCCATTTTCAATTAAATGCTACTGAATATATCTCTATGTGATTGTCACTCAGTAATTATCTAGAGTAAAATCATGTGCTATGAATGCTTAAATTTGAAACTGGGTAAAAAGTGTAAAAATTATAGCTTGATTTTTTTTTTTCCTACAAAGCATTAGGATCACTTCAAAGAAATTTTCATGATATACATTTTTTCCAAAGTATATTTTTGTTGTCTTCCTACTTCTTCCATGATTATTCTGTCCTTTGTCAGTGAAAGGAATAGCTGCTTTACTGCTCCTTTCAAACATCTGTGCTATTTTACTTTATTTTAGATTTACAAAATGCCATTGATTCCACAAATATTTTTTGGGTATTGCTCTATGTCCAGCCCTCAGCTAGGTGTTGGGAATACAAATACGAGTAGGAGAGAATGTTTATCCTCTTGGACATGCCATTATGTGCCTCTTAGGGCAAGCCTTCCAATTACAAAGAGACAATTTAAAATTTGCTACTCTCTAAAATTCTTCAGTATTGTAGAACTAGTTATGACAGCAGTTTATCCCCAAACTTATGTGGTAAATAGGGAAATATAATTTTACCACCTGTTCTTAGAGACCAAAAATAAAAACTGAAATGAAAACAAACTCCTGCCCAAACAAAAATTCTTTCCAAACCCTGTCGGCAAAGTGATGAGCCCGGACACAGGTGCTGGTGGTCAGCAGGATGGAAGTCAAGGGTTGTTTCAGTGAGTGGGAGGGGCCACACGGAGGGAGCTCTGCTGATGCTCTGTACACACCAAACACTCGTGTGTGAGTGTGTGTGCATGTGAATGTGTGTGTGTGTGTGTGATGGAACAGACAACTGAGTGGGGCTTTAGAGTTTATTTCAGTCACAGCCTTAGGGCATGGTATGCAGTCTGGTTTCTGGAACTTCCACATCGCAGAGATGCAGAAACTAGGGTGCTAAGAGAATCAAACTACATGACCCATACCGCCGGGGCCCCTATGGTCTGAACTGACTCATCATCCATTGGCCAGGTATGGCTGACACAGAGTATCCGTTCGCTGCGTTAGTCGGCAGGAGGCTGGATCTTTGACTTAAGCTGTGTGCATGTGTGTGTGTGCGCCCGCGCGCGTGTGTTGTTCCTCAATAAAATTTCTACCTTTGCTAGGGCTACTGCCGAGAATAAAAAACGGTAGGCTGAGGAACAAGTTCCTATCTGAATGCAAGTAGACTGAAGGACACGTCTTTGTCTTAAAGGTGTTGCTGCTATTACTGTTCATTTGTGCTTGAGGAAATTTCTTGTTTTAGAGTGGTCAGTGTTAAGAGCAGTATGAGAAAGTCTACAATGTACAGTTAAATATCTCACAAGGTCAGTCAACAAAAGACAAAATAAACTAGCGTCAAATTGGTTTTACTTGACAGTAAAGTTTGGCCAAACTTTATTATTACAATCAAATGCTCAGTGGTTGCTAGATATGTAATTTCTGTAATTTTAGTCTCAAATGGGAAACCTTTCATTGTGGGAGAATCATAAAATCATGGTGAAGGAAAACTGCAGATAGTGTACAGTGAGAGATAAGATATTTCTTGATAAAAAATGCTGGTTATGAACTTCACAATGTTGTGTTGAGTGAAAGAAGCTGGCACAAAGGAGTATGTACTCTGTGATTTCCATTAGATGAAATTCAAGAATAGCCCTACGTTATCATTGTTTATAGAAATCAAGGAATTGACTGGAAAGGGACATGATGGAACTTTCTGGAATGATGGAAATGCTCTATATCTTGGTGGTTACACTTTAGATCTGTGCATTTTAATGTATGTAAATGATATCTCAATTAAAAATGAATAAAACTGAACTGAATACTTCAGATCTGTGCACTTTAATGTATATAAATTATACCTCAATTAAATATGAATAAAATTATACACACACACAAAGATTAACTGTTAAATATAGTTAGTCTCAAACTTCTTTTTCCTGAATTGATCCTCATGCAAATATATCGATCACATCTGATTTAAATATTTCTTTCTTTTACGTATTTGCCAAATGACAACTTGATTAAATAAACAACATTAAAACCTGCATAGCCTCACAGATTTCCTAATTGTAACTCATACTGGTAAACTGTTGTTTACATCCTAGATCCTACTGACTGTTCTGGTTTAGACAAGATGTAATTTAAAACTCTCTTAGTTTTTTCATCTGTATGAGAAATGATTAAACTTATCTGGAAGTTGTTGTAAGATCACATGAGAAAGGTGTGTTACAGTCCTGCTATTCAAAGGGTCCTCTGCAGGCTGGTAGCCTCAGGGTCACTCAGGTGCTTGGTAGAAATGCAAACTTGCAGGCCCCACACTGGACCTACGGAATCAGAATCTTTGTTTTAACAAAATGCCCAGGTAATTTGTATGCATACTAAAGGTTTAGAAGCACTGTCTTAAAGTATGTTGTGATCTTAAAAGTGAGATACAAATACTACAGACTGTCATTAATACAGTGTCTGTGGTGAAAACGTGGCCCGGCATTTTGCATATAGGTTTCCCTTGTTTTACCAGGCCATTGGACTGAAACCACTCTGCTGCCACTGTAGGTAACATCTTTGTGAAGTGTGGCTGCCTGAGTTGCTGGTGGAGGGACCTCATGAGTCAGCATCGAAAGCTGTCTGAGGATCAGTCAGCAGACTGCATTTCCAGTTAGCTTCTCAGGATACAATTTCATGTGGAATGAGAGTGGCCTAAGGTCCACGCGAACACAGCACAGACTGTCAGAACACTGAGATTTCTGTAGACTCTAAAGGCTGTCCTTGATTTTCTTACCCCTAAATCTCTCTTTAGCCGTTCTCATAAGAGAGATGCTGCCATCCACCTTGTCACTCAGGCCCGCCACCTCCAGGTCGTCCACGGTTCTCCTCTTTCATGACTCCTACCTCTACCCAAATCAGCAGCAAGTCTCCAAGCCTGTCTCTAAATTCTGCCTTGAGTCTCCCTGGCTCCCTCCATTTTCACAGCCACCTGCGATCTCCTTCTAGAACTACTGCCTCCTGGTGGCTCCCCGCTTCCACGGCGCATCCTCTGACCGTTCTCCCAAGCTCTCATCACTCCTCTGGGGAAACCCTCCCATGTGTTTCTATTATACTAGAGTGAGTGCCAGACTCTACATCTGCACCTGAAAAGACCCACAGGGTCTTGCTTAACCCCGTCTCTGTGTATCTCTGCAGCCACATCTTGCCCCTCTTCCCTGTAGTTCACTGGGCCCCCGCCTCTCTCATCTCATTCAGGTCTTAGGTGTGAGGCGCTCCAGGCCTTCCGGCCTTGCAAATGCTGCTCTCTTGTCTAGATGGTTCTCCTCCCCTCCTTGGAATTCTTAGCTCATTTTAGACCTTTGGATCTCAGTTAGTCCCCCACCCCCTCGAAGGTGCCTTCCTGTGAGTGCTCTACAGAGAGTAGTCTCCTCTGTCAAGTTCCATTCCAGCCCCTATTTCTTTCCTTCATGGCACTTCATTACAAGTTGCAATCATTCTGCATCTTCGCCGTTCTATTTTTACCTTCCCTTTTAGAATCATCGGGCTCATGTCTGTACTGTTCACTACTGTGTCCCCTGGTGAACCTTCGTGACTGGCACGTGGTAGGTACTTAACAGATACTGGTTATGACGAACTGACTGAATACCTGGATGAACAGACGGATTTATTCCTTTGCATGGCTGAAGGGCTGCTTAATTATGTGATGCTGTCTGGAATTTATCTCCCATCAAAGTACAAAATGCCTACTTCTTAATTCTGAGCTCATCACCCTCACACCAGATTGCTGAATGGATTGTTAAAATTCTCAAAAAAGCACTTAAAGAAAAAAAAGAAAGAAAAGAAAAGCAGAATTCATTTTTGCAGAGCTTGTTTGCTTTGTATCCCTGGTCCTCCCATGACCTCGTCCTTCTTTTGGAAAGGGCGGTTCGGTTCCTTGCAGTGGTTTCATCAATCTCTGGTCCCTGGACCCCTGCTGTTGGAAACCACAGGAAAAGCAAGCACAACATCACCTTTAATTAGCAGTAGAGGAGGCTGCCTGATATACACAGATAGTGCCTTGAAAATAAGAAACAGAAAAATGTGAGGCAGGACCGGGTTCATGGAAAAGAACTAGGAAATGAAAAAGAATAATTATCCTGTTTTAACATAATGTTGTTAATCTGTATTGCCCATTATCATCTAGAGTGTCTTGCCTATTGAAGTATGTGAGCTGTGGAGCTGCTCTTTGCTCCAGCAGTGTAGCTAACGTAAGGGACTGGCTCCCCATCCATCATAATAATTAGTTTGTCATAATTTTCTGCCCTTCTTGGCTCTGCGGTAAAAAGATAGAAGAGGCATTTAAAGTTACTCAGGAATTGTTCCCCAAATTTCCTCCCTGTTCTTTATGGGAACAGATAGCTGTATTTCTGCCCTATTTATTTTATGTTTGTCCTGTGATAATGAAGTATATTTCAACTGGAAGTATATAGCTTTAATTTTCATGTTCTACTTGGAAACATGTCGCTGTTTCATTTTGTTTCAGCTGTACAGTATATAAAGAGAGCCCACGCTTCCTTCTGCACTCACCCATCACCCACCAGAGTTAATTCCAGTTTCAAGACCAACATTATGACTTCACGAGCTGACTATATAATAGCAGGCACTGGTTCTGCAGTCCTGGAGAGTCTGCGAAGTGCTGTCCCCGGCTCCTCCCGGAATTCCCCCAACAGCGGGGCAGGGGTAGGGGGGCGGTTGGCAGCGGTGCAGGAGAGGCAGGGTGTACCCACATGCTCCTGTTAGAGAACGAGGAGGACACCGGGTCACTGACTGGCCCGGGTTCAGGCTGCTAGAGCTAGGGGGAGCTAGGACTTGGGTCCAGGTTTTCCAGTTGTAAATTATGGGCCTTCTATTTCTTTAGCAACATCTCCTTGTGCTGGAGTTTGCTTCTGCTGCTGCAGAGACAGGGCAAGTTTCAGTTGGTCTCTCATTCCCTCAACAGTGCAAATGGGATAAGCTTTCCTTCTTGTGGTGGAAAAAAAACGAGGGCATGTTTGCATAATAATGTGGAGTTTAGAAGGAATTTTATGATATCGGGCAGAGGTTCTCAAAGTGCGCTCCTCAGACCAGCAGCATCAGCAGCCTCAGGAAGCTCGTTAGAAATATAGGTTTTCAGGCCTCACCCCAGACCTGCTGATCACAAACTCTGGGGTGGGGGCCAGAATGCAGGCTAAAGTTTCAGAACCACTGGTCTAAGGGGAAGAGGGGGAAACGCAGGGGAGAACAGAGAAGAGAGAAATGACATTATATGCCATGGAGAAAAAAAAAACTTTGTTCCTCTACTTTCTGAGGTTCAGTGTCAGGACTGTGTAAATTAAACTGACAAAAGTAGATTTACAAATTTTACTTGATGTTAATATTCTAATTTGTATGTGTACACGGGGGTCTCACAGACAAGGAAGTGAAAAGCTAAAGAAGCAGTTAGGTCTAAGGACTAATACGCAGTTTTAACAAAGAGCCATACATTTGTGGAGAAGTGACAAGACAAAGGAAGAGAGTTTGGGCCTCTAGGGGCAGGAAGTGGTGGGAGGGTAAATATATGGGGGAAAACCTAATGGAAGATAAGAATTCAGTAAGATTTGTTTGTGCAGCTTCAAGAAGATGCTGTTTCCAGGAGTAAGAGTTGTCTCTTCTTCCAGATATGGGAGTGGGGGAGGAGGACACTTTCACAAAGGGAAATTTAATCCCTGCTTTCAGACAGAAAGGGGCAGGATAGAGAGCTTTTTCTGCATCTGCCATTGCTCAGTTACTTTTTGTTCAAAATAATCCTCATGCCAAAGTGCTAAGCTTTGGGCTAGCATATTCTGGTCCCCTTCAACCCCGAGGGGGACTCTGGGGCCAGATTGCTGGGTTTCTCTTGCCTTCTTGTCACTTCATTCATCCACAGAGTATTTGCTGAGTACTTACTATGTGCCAGGCACTGTGCAAATGCTTGGGAAACAGCAGGGGAGAAAATCAAAGTTCTCTGTCCTCATGGACCTGACATTCTGCCCTACGTTCATTGAGTGGGTGATTAAAGGCAAAAATTACTTGCCCTCTCTGTCCCTTTTTTCCTGGCCTGTAAGGAAGGAATGCTAATAGTGTCTAACTCACAGGGATTTTGTAAGGACAATGCATAAAACACCCAGCACGCAGCATGCAGGTAGAGTCTACAAGGGCATGCCCCCTTCCTGATCGCACACTTCCAGTTGCCAAATGCTATTGATAAGCTGACAGTCCTATCTCTTGTCAACTGTCCCCAGAACAAGATCATAAACCCCAAAGAAGTAATACCATTTCCTAGGGCCAGGAAATGTTGGAAACAGTTGAAATGATAATTTCAACTATCATTGTGGCAATATCAGCCCAAATATTCTGGGAATAAATATGCTCCTGGTACTGTTTCTGAGTTCTCTAACCTGACATAAGCTCAGAGATGAGGAACTTACAGAATGATTTCAAGCAGCATGTCTTAGATTTAAAGGTCTGGCTGCTCCAGGAGCACAGAGATGGGAGTGAAGAGATGGGGCTTTCCAGGGCTGACTTCAGGGCTGTGCTCCCCTAAATAGAAAGTTGTGCTGTATCAAAGCCTGGTTCAAACCTCAGCTACTCTAAGACATGCTCTCACATTAGGTCAGCCTGTGTGAAATTCTCTAGTCAGGGGTTTGGTGCTCCCCTCTATCACTGATGGAGCCGACAAACACAGTTTACTAGCCACTGGGAAGCAAAGTATCGCATCTGTTGTATTATTCTGTGCTAGTTTCTTGAAATCCCTCCCACCCTAGTGTAAAACTGTAGTGAGAGCTGTATTGATAAGACAGTGGAGGTGGAGGTCCAGTGTGAACCTCCTATCCCCCTCAAATATAGATATCGAGGATGCTTTTTTTTTTTTTTTTGCGTGGTATATTGGTTGGGTGTGTTGGAAAGAGAGAGAGAGAGAGAGAGAGACCGTGAGTGGGTGTGTGGGCATCAGGACAAGAGAGAACAAGAAGGAAAAGAGAGGGAGGAGGAAGGAATGAAGGCGGAAGGGGAAGGGAGAAAGCAAAGGAGCAAGAAAGAGAAGGAGGAAGGAAGGGAGGAAGGAGAGGAAAGAACACGGGCAGGAAGAAAAGGAGCGGCTGGGGGCTGGAGGGGACTAGGACCTGCAGAGCCTACTCCAACTTCACAGCCCAACCTGCTCCCTGGAGGAGAAGACAAGACAGCCCTCCTCCACTGCTGTCTGCCAGTGGGCATGGGTGGCCTGACACGCTTCTGTGTGGAGCAAGAGGTGGCCTGAGGGTGTGAGGACCACTTTGACTCCGTGTCCCTGACCACCTCTGTACTGTGGCCCAGTGATTGATGATTCTGTCCCTGTCCTCTTCTCTTCATTGGACCTGTGCCTCTAGTAGGGGACTCAGCCCTGTGGCCCTTGTGACACACATACACCACATCTGTACCTTCCTCTAGACTTTGGGTGTTTGGAGGGTACAGGCCACATCTTGGGCACCATATGATTTCCCACAGTTCCAAGTACTTTACACTTAGTAGGGATCATGATATTTGTTTAATGTGGTCAGATTATTTACTGAGAACTGCCCGATTTCTTAGAAAAAATAGACCCATTGGGGCCCCAGTGTACTCTACTGATTAGGAAGGATATAATGATTCCTCTTTTAATCCCTTCTTAATGACGAAACTTTACTGAGCTAAAATTTAGTGGACCTTTTTGTGTTTTCTCTCCCCCAGCCATGCCCCATTCTAATAGGAGGAAAGCTCTGGAAGAACCTCTAATATTTCAGATCTGAATTTAAGGAAGTCAGATTCAATTGCTTAGTTAATTAAATTTGCAGTATTCTCTTTGGAGATATTTATGGACTTATTTTCACACTTTTGTCTTTTCCTTTTCCTCTAGTTGAGCAGGAGCAAATACAAAGTGACAACCACATTACCGTACATGGAGTTATTTGCAGACCAAGATGATGGATTTCCTGATAATCTTTAATAGGATAATTTTCCTGGATGCATACTCCTGCCCCCTTGGTTTATCTGTTCACCTGTTGCATTATGTGTTATCTTAATCTCACATGACACCAAAGTTAGACCACAGCCCCATTTGAGTTTAGCAGATGCACTCTTTGAAATCTGGGGGTTTTCTTTGCAGCTTACAGCTAAAAGCCCAAGATTTGGACATATGTTCAAAATGGCCCATAAGATGAGGCCATCAAAGTTATCATTGCCTGAAAACCAAAGGATATATAGATTCCCAGTTCCAGAACAAGCTTTTATTCAGTATGAAACATTCAAGTGAGTTTCTCCAATAACTATTCTGAATACTACATAGCATTTAAAAAATCAAAGTCCATTTTTTACACCTCTAGCTTCTAGTATCTCTATGAGTATGTGCAGGAACTTTGCTAAAGTCTTTATTGCCTTCCCTTATAGAATCCTCACGATATCTTATGAGACAGGTTATTATTTCCATGTTATAAATGTAGAAACTGAGGCTCAGAAAGAGTAAATGATGTCCACCAGGTCACACAGCTTGAGACCAGGCTCTCAAGTCTAGGTCCTTTGATTACTAACCCAGAGTATTTCCCCTACTCCATTTTTATTATGTAAACAAACAGAACCTGAGATGAAAAGCACAAAATAGTAGTAGAAATAATAGATAATGAAAGCAATACATAATCCATAAATTAGTTAGGGTTTGACATTAAGAAATATGTACAACAATAGACTTTCAGACTCAGCTTCTTTGTAAAGACATTTAATATGGATTTCAAAGAACATCCAAGAAAAATTTAAAGGATAAAGAGGGGCCTTGCCCTATCAGATATCAAAACATGTTATGATCTATAACAATTAGAAAAGTGTGGTGTTGACAATTAGAAAAGTGTGGTGTTGATAAATGGACCAGGACAGAGAACCTGGAAATATACCCATAAAAAATGGAAAGTTTTTTGCATGAGAGAGTTGATATTTAAAATGAATGGCAAGGAGATGAGCTGATTATTCAGCAAGTGGTGATATTGACTATCTGGGGAAAAAAGTCCCTATCTCATATTATTTCTGGAAATAGTGGAATAAAAACCTAAAATTAAAAAATTAAGTATTAGAAATCATAAGATCTCCCAGGGCATTCCTATGAGGACTTGAGTTAAAGCAGTAAAGTTGAAAATGTATTTGCCTGTACCTAAGAAATAACTATTGACTCTTCAGATGCAACCATATTAAAATCCTATGCTTTGTATCTGAGTGGGTGCTGCCGACAACACACGAGATGCACTGATATTACACATTTCCCACTTGGTTACCTAGTCCTTTTGGTAATCAGAAGCTTGTACTTTGGGGAGGACTGACTGAGATTGGGGGGGTGCCAGAATTTGTTATGGAGGAGAGCAAAGCGAAACTCCATCAACTCCTCATCCATCCCACCCAACAGTAGGATAGGTGGTCTTACTGTATGTTCCCATGGCAGCTGCTATTTCTGGACACTATGATTATTGCTGTTGACTGTTCTGGGTCTCCTGCTAGACTTTAAATTATAAGAGTAGAAGTTCTGTCTGCTTTGCTTACCAGTGGGCTTATCCCAATGCTTGGCCCATCCTGGTGCTCAACAATGCTTTGTAGAATTTGTAAATAAGCACATTGTCAGCCTTGTGGACAGGGATGACAAAGGTTGGTACGGAAAAAGGTAGAAGTGTGTAATAGGGAGATTGGTAGGTCTATATGAGCATTCTGTGCCAGTTGGGAAATGCTTGTATCTGTGATTTCTGAAGATGTCCAGATGAAGAGAAAGCAAGGGAATGTACCATCCCAGGTCAGGATGGGGGCATAGAGGCATATGTGGTAAAGAACATAATAGATATCCTTTTCTCAATCCTTACATCATGTCAGACATTGTGCTAAGCACTTTGTGTGCATAATTCCATTTATTCTCCATATAAACCTCAGGGATGGATGCTATTATTACAGTGATTTTCCACATGAGCAAACTGAGGTTCAGAGAGGCTAAGTAACTTTTGCAGGGTCACTCAGCTAGTAAGTTGCAGAGTCAGAACTCAGATTCAACCCCCTAGTGCCTCCCAACAGACTGAACTGAGGCTAGTGAAACGGATGTTGTTTAGGGATCAGAAACTGTTGCATCCCTAGTCCAACATCCTGACTCTTCAGTTCTTCCTTACCCTTTTCATTAAAATGGACAACAAAAAAAACTCAAAGAAGAGGCACTTTACCACACCAAATCCAGCCCGTGGAGACCTCAGCCCTCCGTGTGGATGAGAAGTGATTGCAGGTGCTCTTGGCCAAGGCCCTCCCTGGTGGTTGATGTTCCCAGCTGCGAAGGGATGCCTGTAAGAGAGATGGCAGTCTCACGAGCTTTCTAGCAGGCATTGCTGCTTGCACACCAGCACCCACTTCACACAAGGCTCATCTTGGCCAGATGCAGCGCTTCATTAGACCGCCATTGTCTGCTCTGTCTTTTGCACAGGTCCAAACTTCAGACCCAGCTGCAAATTAGTAGTGGTTGTCAACCAACTGGATCCCTGCAATCGGTAATCTGCAATTTTCACTTGCCATGACTGATTGTCTCATTCTATACGAAGTTAGTGGTATGAACCTGGGCAATAATTACTTGGCTTCAGCTAAATGTATCTGTGTTTCTTAAATGAATTATAGGGACTGGTCTTAATATTCCTTCATTTTCTGTTAGGACATAGTTGAAAGTTTGCAAAAAATACCAAAAAACTGAAAAGAGTAGAACAACTTCCTTTATTTAAATTGTTCATTTCTATCATTACTTATGATGACTAGGCAAAAGACAAAGGACACAAACAAAAACAAAAGCCCACAACAACCCTTTTAATAAATGTTTCTATTTGAGTAAGGATTCCAAGATAAGAGCTTCAAGTTCCTGATTGGAGGAAGAGATAGAAAATCAATCAGTTGCCTGGAGAATGAAAATAAACTACTTAAATTAGCTTTGTGTGGCCTGTGGGTTTTTTAATCCTGGAAAACCAGAACTAACAAGGCTAATTTTAAGAGAGAATAACACCGATGCAGGTGTTTTGGACTCACATAAACAATTTTATATAGGAATATAATGTACATATGGTCACTAACTCCCAAGAAATGACCACTCTGGGAGAAAAATAAAATTGGCACAACAGATGCATTTGTTTATGTGACCTACATCCAAATGAGATAGCACTGACCTGCCAAATCTGAAAATAATGGTGTTAATTCCATCATACAGTATTTTGGCCCAGTTCCATAAACAGATAGTTCAGTTCCCTTAAGAAGAAGCTAGTGGTCACTCCATGGCCTCTCTTCAGAGGACAGGTTCTTCAGCAAGAAATTTTGGGGGCAGAAAGTATAGGACCTCTCTCTTGTTCAAGAACCAGTTTGACTTAGGGAGGTGAACAGAAACTTTTCCTTGGGAAGATTTGGAGATCCCTGTCCAGGTCATAAAAGGAAAGGTTGGGAAAGGAGAACCCAGCCTCCAGAGTCTACTCAGACAGGTCACTTGTGGTAATGAATCGAGGATCTAAAACCAATTCCTTTCAACTCTGTGTGTGGCATACCTTGCAGAGTTCCCATGTACCCCACCCAGGGGTGTGTCTGAGTTTGGAGTCACGTTGTTTGTATATGAGGCTGTGTGAGGACTGCTTCTTATGAAACCTCATGGGAACTAATTTGCAGATAAGGGTATGCTAAATGAGCATCTGAGTCAATGTAGTTTAACTCGGTTAAGACCTGTTGTTCCTGAAGCCTGGTTACCCTGGACCAAATCATGGCTAGTGGTGATGTGGGCCTGTAGGAAAAATTATTTAACCTCTCTGAACCTCATCTGTTAAAAGAGGATGACATCAGGACCTTCCTCAAAGTGCTATTGTGAGGATAAAATGAGATACATGCATACATTTTCACATTTATATTTCTAGCAGTCTGTTGATGATTTATGTGTTGGCATAGATGATGCAGAACTCAACTCAGATAAGTTAGGGTCAAAATAATCAAACTCATGTGACTACAAAATCTTTTGCTAAGAAATTAAGTTTTCTCCATAAGGTATGTGGTTGCAGGGAGGTGGCATCCTTAGGAAGACCCTCAGGGATCCAGCTCAGTCATCTTTGGAGTTTGAGACACAATTTGAAGTGTAGAATAGTTCAAGACTTTTATATTACCTAATGGAAGACATCTGACCATAAAACTAGTAAAATAGCATGAAGGGATGTCTGCAAAACACACCCTCTTCTCACCCTAATCTGCTATCAGTTATATACTAAATCAGAGAACAGCTAACCGCTATCTAAACAAATAGTGATATTAAAAGTTAAGTCATTTTGATGGTACTAAATAGTTATTCATGAACAAATTAAATTGAAAGTCATGTGGTTCATAGAGTCTCCCCTAAAATATCAGATAGCATCCATCTTCCTATTTATCAATAGGCACAAGACATCCATAAAATCATAGGCTCTGAAAACTTCCAGAGACCTTCTCATAGGTAAAACTCATTCATTGCAGGTTATATCAGTAAGTCAATTCAACTTAGTTTGATAGCTCATAACTGTCCAGGCTGTTGCATTTACCGAGCCATGCACTACCCTTTTTTCAAGCGTGCTTGAGAAAATTACTTGTGAGACTATTTCTCTTCTGGGCACAATCAAGTGCTTTAGAATGAACTCCATACTGCAGATTCAACATAGCATTAGGCTTGGTAATAATATCAAAAAATATTGCTTTAATAATGCCGTGAAGTTGCCTAGAATCCCATGACTTTCCTTCTGCTAGTAATTCAGCCAGAGAATTTTTTTTTAAAGATTTTATTTATTTATTTGAGAGAGAGAGTGAGAGAGAGAGAGAGAGCATATGAGAGGGGGGAGGGTCAGAGGGAGAAGCAGACTCCCCGCTGAGCAGGGAGCCCGACGCGGGACTTGATCCTGGGACTCCAGGATCATGAGCTGAGCCAAAGGCAGTCGCTTAACCAACTGAAGCACCCAGGCGCCCTCAGCCAGAGAACTTATCAGTGAATGTGTGTGAGTGCCAAAGAGCAAGGCCCGGTTTAAGGACAACAAAAACCTCAAGGTTAAGGAGAGAGGACCAGAATCAACACCATCTATATGAGTTGGCTTCTTTGGAGGGAGGCTGCTGCCCTCACCCAGGACCTGGTGCCTTCTTCACTGTGAGAAAACAGGGCTGGATGGTCAAGAGAGGTCCTGGTGGGCAGTTTGGTTTCTTATTTGGGATCTTCCAATTATTCCTCTCCATTGCCAAGTTGATACAAACCTTTAAGGAAGTTCTCTCCTCCATGTCTTTCTCCTTTTTAAGTGTGTTGAAGCACATTGGAACTATAAAGCACTATGCAGATGTAAGAGCTTCATGTACCATGTGCATGTTTGATATGGTGCCACGTGCTGTGGAGAGTCTGAAGGAATCACGCACTGTGGGAGGGACAGAGATATCCATCCTCAAATCCAGCATTTCCCCAAGTGGGAACACCTACCACTGGTGGTGCCTGGGATAATGTTAGCTGACAGGTGAAGGAGGATTTTTATTATAATGGTCATAATTTATATTTCAATAAGTATGCATGCATTTATCATGATATGTAATAGGAAAAATAAAATTAGTGTACCATTATATAATAGGTATTATTGTATAGGACAAGGCTAAGTACATAGATTCATTGATTTAGTTGAAATAGAGAAAAAAAAGTGAGGATACACAGACTTGATAAAAACTATGAAGATGGGATATAAATTACTGAGTTTTGAAAATATTAAGGCCAGAGAAGGGGATGGGACTGTCTTGCCCAAAGTCCGATAGCAAATGAGAAACAGTGCTGGACGATTATTCATGTCTTCTAAACCCCCAAGATCTTCCAGGTCTTTTGACGATAGCAGGACTTCTTCCTTCCTTAGCTGGCCATGTCTCCACTTCAGCTTTGAGTGCATCACGAAGAAGGCACAGTGCTTTTCTCTCTAGGGATATCCATTGAAGGGTTTAACTCAGTGAAGTGTTAAAAGCTTCAACAGTGCATTTGCAATATGGGGTCTTGAACAATATACTATCGATAGATTATAGAACAGCTGCTGTGGGCGATGAGCTCAGACCAAAAACTGGGACCTTTCCCTGGCCCTTTGCAAAGCCTCAGAAGTTGTGCACAGCTAGAGAGAGGAAGCAGTGGCCAAGCCAAGCCAATTCAGCATGTGGCGTGCCTCCTGGTCTGCAGCCTACTTCTCCCACATGCCAGACCTAAATCGCCACAATGCCCAATTCCCATCTACTAAGAAAGCAAGGAGAAGATTAAAAACAAGAAGGTTTTGCTAAGAGACTGAAAAAAGGAGTCCCTGTCTACAGAGACTATAGTCTATCCCCCATCTGCAGCTCATTTATAGTAATGACTGTCATTCATTTATCCCCGTGCCTACATCATTTCTGAACCCCATACCACTACAAGTTAGCATTCCTATCCCCATTTTGAAAATGAGGTGATAGAAGTTCAAGGTTAATTTGCCCAAATGGGAAAGTTTCTCAATTCGAGGCCAATCGGACTGCAAAGACCCAAGACTCATATTCAATATTACTCCATAGAGGGAAAGAGAAGAGACATATGAAGTGATTTTTTTTTTTTTGTTAAATGGTTATATCTTTTTTTTTATTCTTATGTTAATCCCCATACATTACATCATTAGTTTTAGATGAAGTGTTCCATGATTCATTGTTTGTGCATAACACCCAGTGCTCCATGCAGAATGTGCCCTCCTCAATACCCACCACCAGGCTAACCCATCCTCCCACCCCCCTCCCCTCTAGAACCCTGTTTGTTTTTCAGAGTCCATCGTCTCTCATGGTTCGTCTTGAAATGATTTTGAATGATGTAAGGACATGTGTAATTCAATGCTAGATTAGACAGCAGTGACTTTTAGGGCTAAAATAATTCACAGTAGGACAAATCATTGTTCTACTCATTTATGTATCTAAATTCAAGTTGGATTCCTCACTCCGTGCCAGACACTTGGGATTGATCTGAAATAGAGGTCAGCAAACTACAGCTCAAAGGTGAAATCCGGCCCACTACCTGTTTTTTGTAAATAAAGTTTTATTGGAACACAGCCATAGCTATTTTTTCACGTATTCTGTGGCTGCTTTTGTGCTACAACAGCAGAGTTGAATAGTTGTGACAGAGACCTTTGGGCTTGCGACACCTAAAATATTTGTTATCTGGCCTTTTACAGAAAAAGTTTGCTGACCATTTATCTAAAAGTCCCAGAAGACTTTGTATAAGAGGTAGAACTTGATGACAAAAGGAAGATTAGAATTTTGAGCACAGGAGAAGGCATCACAGACCCTGAATCCTAATTTGGCCTGATTACATAGAAAAAGTAGAGAGACCTAGAGAAAGTAGCAGTTTGAGTCTCATTATTGTAATTTGTAAAATGGAGATGGAACCACCTGTTCAGACTGCCTCCTAAGTTTCAGTGGGTTGGATGACACAATAGGTAATAAATAATAATTAATAGCTACATTTTATTGCATACTAATTGAGCAGACTTTTTTTCTAAGCAATTTACAGGCAACATCTTACAGTATCTTACATGCAATCTCAGTAACCCAGTGAAAGGGTTGCTCGGTGTAAAGGAGTGACTGACTAGAAACTAGTAATGTGTTTTTCTAATTTTGTCTTTCTGAGAATTTGATCTTTGCCCTAGTTAGCCCAAGGATGGCATCTGCCTAGGGTTGCCTGTGGGAGTGAAGAGGAAGATTAGGATTTGTTAAGGAGGGAAGCCAGAGACAAAGAAGGAGGTAATCCTTAGCTTCTGAGATGCAAAGAAAACTTGCAAGTTGGATAATTTCCCTGCAATACTATTTACATTTTTTATTGCCTCTATTGGAGTATTGGGGTGAGGCCAAGTATGGAGGATCTAGTTTATAATATTGTCTGCACACTGTGGAGCAGATATTTCTTCTGCTCAGGCAGCTAGGCTGGCTTTAAGGTATCAGGATGCAGGGGAAATAAAAGACAAACAGCCCAACCTTTTTCTGGTCTGGCAAATGGTAGGAGGAGAAACAGGTGAGTGGAGAGGAAGAACAAGGGAAGAGGGGGAAGGTATGTCACATAAGGGAGGATTTAATTGAGGGAAGGTGTTATTGCCCACGCCACTGAGGAATTTGGACAGGGACCTCATCTTGGACAGCCCCGGAATTCACCCTGGTAAGTTGTGCAGGTGCTTAGAAGGAGCTTCAGGGCTTTGGCTTCCCTGGCTGTGCTCAACCCTGCAGTGTGGGCCCTTCGTGTAAGCTGTGGACTTGCCGGGGGGCTTTCTGTCACATGGCTCTGCAGGAAAGATACTGCAGAGATCTGGGTCTGTAGGCAGCAGGAATGAGGAGAGGCCAGGACAGCTGGGGAGCAGCAGTGGGATTGGTCCAAGCTAAGCTGAAGGCCAGCATGGCCACAGTGACCAGGGGACAGGAGCTTATTCCTAGAAACTGAGGATGTCAGAGACCCACACCCTGAGCTTCCAGCACTGTCTGATATCCTGTAAGACTTGCATACCTCAGTAAGATCGCTGCTTAGGGAAGAGATGGAAGAGGAGACTAGAGTCTGAGAGTCTGAGCATTTTTATAAAGAGGGACTGAACTAAAGAGAATTTTTACTTTTCAGATTAGATTTAGTTTTAAGCAAGATTGTATGTTTAGTTTCTCCTCTTCGTTCCCCCTGCCCTGTCACTATTCCTACTAGGAGTGGGGGGAGGGTTGGGGAAGTCAGATTAATAATTTTGGTCAAGGGGCACTGGGTGGCTCAGATGGTTAAGTGTCTGCCTTTGGCTCAGGTCATGATTCCAGGGTCCTGGGATCGAGCCCCACATCGGGCTCCTGGCTCAGCGGGGAGTCCGCTTCTCCCTCTCCCTCTGCTTCTCCCACTGCTCGTGCTCTCTCTCTCTATATATCTCTGTGTCTCAAATGAATAAATAAAATCTTTAAAAAAATAATTTTGGTCAAAATTGTTTACAATTATATATATATATCTTTTCTGAACAGACAAATTGTATTGTCAGTTAAAAGTAACAACCCCTTTACACTATCATCATCCCCAGTGGTACTCATCTGCCTGGCTCTAGAACCAGAGCACCATTGAAAACTAAAGACTTATACAGACTTAGAGCTTGCTCTCACCATTGTGATTGTGGTTGTCATCATTAGGATTTAGGTCACCATGCTAAAATCCAAACTGCAGATGTCACAATCGAGGCTGGAACTGGTATCCTGGAAGACATTGGCTGTGTGCAAAAGTGACCTGGAAACTGATTAATGAAACCAGCAACATGGAGGAGATTGAACCACAGCCCGCCCTGGGGATCCCAGGGCAAGGAAGGGGACTGTCCTTCAGAGGCATGAGTTTTTGCCCCTCTGTATTCTGAGTTTCACTTTAAGGAAATGGTTGAAAGCAGTCTTGGGACTGGAAGGGCCCTTAGACCTGGAGAAGAGTTTGCAAGGAAGCGGTTAGTCTTCTGGCTCTGCAGTCTAAGACTGGTTTCCCAGAGTTGGTAGGGAGGGAAGAGCAGGTGGCAGCTAGCAGAGTGGAGAGGAGAAAGGGTAGGAGCTGGAGAGGTGAGAACTCTGACTCCTGGTGATGGAGAGGTGGTGAGGAGGAGTGGTGTCTTTCCTCCCTATGAAAAGTCTAGAGTTACCCTTTGAAACCTTGGCTGTGGTCTGACTAGCTGGCAAATACTCCCGTGTGCCAGGAAGAGAAGGGATGCTGAGCCCTTAGACACCATCTGCTGAGCATGTCCTGGCACATGCCAACTTCCTGACTGAGTGATTTGGAAGTTATTTGTGTTTCAGGCTCTAAGCACAATCTCCAACGCTGTTTTCCTACCAGGAAACTGCTTCTGTCCCTCCTGAAGAGGTCTTAGAACTCTCTGATATTCCTGTGAGGAGAGGCTTCAAGCCAGCTCATTTGGAGCTTCCATTTGGTATAGGAAAAATAATTTTTTTTAAAAAATGGGCAGAGTTGTGAAGTGTATATAATAAGACCAGGCTTGGGCACCTGGACACAGGCCTTCGTCCCAAACCTCTTTTAGCAGGTAGGCAGATTTCCAAGTTACAAAATATAGTGCTGAAATGTGGGATCTAAACATGCCCAATGTCTCCACCTGCCAGAGCAGGCAAGGGGAAGGACCAGACCTGAGTAAGATTTAGTCCCACAACAGCCTTTATTCCAGGAACATTTGCTTGTTTTCATTGGCCTCAGTGAGATTCTTGAAAAGAAAAGGGATGGGCTTGTGGATAGCTTTTCCCTCTGCTGCTTCTGGTTTCCCTGTACTGTCTAGATTTTCTGTAATGAGTATATAATTCTTTGCTTTTCAGAAAAAAAAATCTTTAAAAGATAGGAATAAAAACTTAGATCTTAACAGCTGCTGACATCCTGTGCCCTCAGATTGTGATGAGGGGGAGGCAGGGTGAGAGAACAAAGATCTGGGTCTTCTTTTAGGTTTCATCACCACCTGCCTACCCCCGCTGATTTGGTAGGAAGTATACACGCTGCTCTATTTCAAAAACTAGTCTGGTTAATGGATACCATTGGGAATATTGTTTAATTTTCTTAGAGGCATTGCTGTATTGTACCATATGAGCACATATAGGAGAAAGTCCTCGTTTGTAGGTTATCTAGATGGAAACGTTAAAGGGTGAAGTGTCAAGATGACTGCTTCCTACTTTGAAGCAGTTCCTGTAAAAAGGCAAATATGAAGCAAAAAATTAACAATTGTTGAGCTCAGTGATTGCTCTATGTGTATTCCTTGCACTCTTCTCTCAAATATTTCTATTTGTTTGAAAATTTTGATAATGAAAATTTGGGAACAAAACAGCATCAGACATGATTTTCAGGGAAGCATATTCACAGTGGGGAAAAGGAAACAAATTTGTTCCGAATGCTCCTTAATGCCACCCTTCTCCTTTTTTCTGAGACCTTGTGAAAGACTCTTCATTGCCTGTTCTTTACAATACCTTTAAATTGGAAATGGGCTTAATTTCCATCACTAGAACAGTGGTGAAATAGTTTAAGGTACATCTCTATTATGAAAGAACATGGAGACTAAAGCAATGTTTCCATGTGATATAATTTTTCTTCTACCTAAGAAATTTTTAACCTTTTCTGAAGTGCAGTTCTATTGGTGATGAATTTTCTTACATTTTGTTTGTCTGAGAACGTTTTTATTTTGCTTTCTTTTCTGAAGGATATTATCACTGGATATAAAATTCTAGGCTTATAGGTTTTTTTCTTCTTCAACATTTTCAAGGTGTTTTCCCATTGTCTTCTGATTCTATAGATTTGCAGTTTTTATCAAATTTGGAAAACTTTTGGCCGGTAATATTTAAAATAGTTCTCTGTAACTCCTTCTTCTAGGACCCCTACAATGTATATTTCAGACCATTTTCAGTTCTCTTCTCCCTGTGCTTCATTTACTTTACATTCTATTGTTATGTTTTCAAGGTTGCTGATATTTTCTTTTTCAGGGTCAAATCTGCTGTTAAAGCTATCTGCTAAAATTTCTATTTTCCATATTGTAATTTTTATCTCTAAAGGTTCTATTTGACTTTCTTTTAATATGTCTAATTTTTCTCCTCATTATAGTTGTGTTTTCTATGAAATACAAATCCATTATTATAATAATTGTTCTAACTTTTAACTGATCCTTCTCTGTGAATTCCATCATCTCCATCATCTTGTATGTGAGTTCCGTCATCTATCATTTCCATGTTTGTTTCTGTTGACTGGGTTTTCTCCTGAGTATGGGTCACATTCTCCTGATTATTGTCCCATTTAGTAATTTTTGGTTGGATGCTATACATTATGTATATCACACAGTTGAGTGTCTGGATTTCATTGTCTTCCTTTAAAGAGTTTTGGACTTTATATTGAAAGATGTGTATTTTTCTATCAACTTGAGCTCATCGAGTCCTTTTTTTAAGGCTATATGAAGGTTAATTTATAATAAACTTTAGGCATAGATCAGCTCTATTACTAAATCATGACCCCTCTTTGGTGTCCACTGAATATCCCAGGTGATCACTGTGGACACCATACTCTGATTCATCGAAACCTGAACATCTCACAATCATATGTGAGCTCTGGAAATTGTTCTGCCTTCTTAACTGAGTAATTCTTTGTCCTGTCTTTTGGAGTTTCACTCTATTCATGCACAACTTTGTACTTAGCAAAGACTCCATGTAACCCCTATGCAGCTTTCTGGAGCTCTTTCATTGTGTGGCTTCATTTTTTTGGAACTTTGCCTACATTTTCCAGCCATTTCATCCTCTTCAGTCTCTGGTGAATATTTCAGCAAGACCACCAAGCTATATTTGGTTTTCTCTTCCCTGCTCATGGTCTTAAAATTGCTTCAGTAAGAGAAGCAGAACAATTGTAGGAATCCCCTTATTTATTTTCCTTCTGTCAGGGATCCCAGCCTGTGTTGTCTGTTTTCCGACGTCTGAAAGTAGTTATTTCATATATATTATCCAGTTTTCTAGCTGATTCTTACAGGAGGTTAAACATGGTCCTTATTTCTCCAAATATCTAATTTTAAATAAAATGGTAAATATAATTACTTGAATTTAAAAATTAAATTTATTTAAACTACAAAAAGAACCCAAACCAATTCATTCATTTATTCCACCCCCACCTCCACCCCTTGCTTCTGGCAATCACCAATCTGTTCTCTGTATCTGTGGGCTTGAGATATATATATAGCATATATGTATATTCTTTTGTATAATATACATATATATATTCTTTTGCATATATGTAAAATATATATAATTTAGATTCCACATATACGTGAGATCAGATGTATTTGTTTTTCTCTTTCTGACTTATTTCACTTGACATATGCCCTTGAGGTCCATTCATGTTGTCACAAATGGCTGAATAATATTCCACTGTATATACATACCACAATTTCTTTATCCATTCCTCCATTGATGAACACAAGTTTTTTCCCAATCTTGGCTATTGTAAATAATACTACAATGAACATAGGGGGCACATATGTCTTTTCAAATTAGTGTTTTTATTATCTTTGGATAAATACCCAGTAGTAGAATTGCTGAATGATGTGGTAGTTCTATTTTTAATTTTTTGAGGAACCTCCATACTGTTTTTCATAGAGGGTGCAGCAACTTACATTCCTACCAACAGTGCATCATGATTCCCTTTTCTCCACATCTTTACCAACACTTGTTGTTTCTAGTCTTTTTCATAATAGCTATTCTAACAGGTATGAGGTGATTACTAATTGTGGTTTTATTTTGCATTTGCATTTAATTAATGATGTAGAGCAACTTTTCATGTACATGTTGGCTATCTGTATGTATTCTTTGGAAAATATCTATTCAGATCTTCTGCTCATGTTTTATTCAGATTGTTTTATTTTTGGCTTTCTTTGTTGTTGTTGTTGTTTTGCTAATGAGTTATATGAGTGTTTTATATATTTTGCACATTAGCCAATGTGCAATTAGATATATTATTTGTAAATATTTTCTCCCATTCAGTAAGTTGTCTTTTCATTCTGCTGATGGTTTTCTTTACTGGGCAGAAGATTTTTATTTTATTTTTATTTTATTTATTTATTTATTTATTTATTTATTTATTTATTTATTTATTTATTTTTAAAGATTTTATTTATTCATTTGAGATACAGAGATACAGAGAGAGAGAGCATGAGCAGGGAGAGAGGCAGAGGGAGAGGGAGAAGCAGGCTCCCCGCTGAGCAGGGAGCCCAATGAGGGGCTCGATCCCAGGACGCTGGGATCATGACCTGAGCTGAAGGCAGATGCTTAACCATCTGAGCCACCCAGGCACCCCAAGTGCAGAAGATTTTTAGTTTGATGTAATCCCATGAGTTTATTTTTGCTTTTGTTGCTTTTGCTTTTGGTGTCAGATTTCAAAAAAAAAAATGTTTGCCAAGACCTATGTCAAAGAACTTATCACCTGTGTGTTCTTTTGGAAGTTTTATGGTTTCAGGTCTTATGTTCAAGTTTTAATCCATTTTGAGCTAATTTTTGTGTATGGTGCAAGAGAGTGGTTTAGTTTCATTCTTTTGCATCTGGCTGTCCAATTTTCCCAACACCATTTATTGAAGACACTGTCCTTTCCCCACTGTATATTCTTGGCTCCTTTATCACTCATTAATTAACCACATATGCATGAGTTTATTTCTGGGCTTTCTATTTGTTTCATTGCTCTGTGTGTTTGTTTTAATGTTAATACCACATCGTGTTAATTACTAAAGCTTTGTAATATAGTTTTAAATTAGGGAATGTGATGCCTCCATCTTTGTTCTTTTTCTTCAAGATTGCTTTGGCTATTTGGGGTCTTTTATGGTTTCATACAAATTTTAGATCTCTTTGTTCTATTCCTATGAAAAATTCCAATGAAAATTTGATAGGGTTTGCATTGAATGTGTAGTTTGCTTTAGATAGTATGGACATTTTAATAATATTAATTCTTCCTATCATGAGCATGGAATATCGTTCCATTTATTTGTGTCATCTTCAATTTCTTTCATTAATGTCTTATAATTTTAAATATACAGGTCTTTTATCTCCTTGATTAAATTTTTTCCTAGGTACTTTATTCTTTCTGATGAAATTTTAGGTGGGATTGTTTTCTTAATTTGTCTTTCCATTATTAGTGTATAGGAAACAACAGATTTTTGTATATTGATTTTTATATCTTGCAGTTTTACTGAATTTGTTTATTAGGTCTAAGAGTTTTCTGATGGAGTCTTCAGGGTTTTCTATATATAATATCAGTCATCTGTAAATAGAGACAGTTTTACTTCTTCCTATCCAATTTGGATGCCTTTGATATCTTTTCTTGCTTAATTGCTGTGGCCAAGATTTCCAACACTATGTTGAATAAAAATGGCAAGAGTTGGTATCCTTGTCTTGTTCCTGACTTTAGAGAAAAAAACTTTTAGCTTTTCACCATGGAGTTTGATTTTAGCTGTGGGCTTGTCATATATGGCCTTGAGATATGTTCCTTCTGTATCTGCTTTGTTGAGAGTTTTTATTGTGGATGTTGAATTTTGTCAAGTATTTTTTCTGCATCTATTAAGATAATCATATGATTTTTATCCTTCGGTTTACTAATGTGGTATATCATGTTAACTGATTTGAGGATGTTGAACAATCCTTAAATTCCTGGAATAAATCTCACTTGATCATTGTGTATGAAGATGAATTTAACAGAGGAAAAATCATCCAGAGACATTGTATAACTTCAGGTAATAAGAGCTACAATTTTAAAATGATACTCCAAATTTTAAAAATGTGGGAAACCATAAGATTTTGAAGTAATTAGTTTTTAATTATATATATCAGACTTAGCATTTATAGAATCTATAGTCTGAAAGATGAGGAAGTTGGGAATACCTTTACTTCCCTCCACTTGCTTCTTCATTAATTATTTTATATTGATATTTACACATTTTTAAGATGTATAATATTTGCTTTCTGCTATGTAGCCACAGTTCACCATGTTGGTGTGTCCTAATTCCATGCTGGAATTCAATTCTGGATTCAATTGAACTGGATTCAATTCTCACTGATATTTTACCACAGCATATCTATTTTTGGGTTCCTCATCTTAAGTTATCATTTATTTGGCAGGATATATCATCGATCTCCCCCTGCCCCCAAAGACTCACGGGGAATGTTCTCTGAGTCCTTAAGGCTTATGAATTTCTGTCATTAATCTTGTAACTGCAGTAAACCTGGATGGATATAAAATTTTCTCAGAACTTTTCACATATCACTCTATTGCCTTTTATCATCTAATGTTACTAGGGTGGAAAAGCCTGAAGTAAGCCTAGTATTTCCCCTTTTTACATGAACTACTTTTTGGCCTATATTTCCATAGAATTCATTTTATATATCTTCAAAGTTTGGTAGCTTTACCAGAATATCTCTCTTTTAAAAAGAGTCTAATTTCAGTATAGTTAACAAAAAGTTTTATATTAGTTCCAGGTATACAGTATGTATCAGAATATCTCTTGCTATATTTTCTTTTGTATCACTTTTTCCTGAGTTATGATGTGTCCTCTTATGACAGATTTACATCTTTATTTCAAGAAATGTTCTTGCCCATTGGGCCTTGTCTTCTTGGAGATTCTTTTGAAAGACTTCTTGGAACTGGGTAGTGGGAAGAAGCCAGAGGGTCTTGGGAGGCTGTCAGCGGAGGCTTGAAAGGAGGAAAGGAAACTGCTATTGGAAACTTTATATAAGGGAGCCCACATTATACATTCACAGGACAATTGGCCAGACTATTGCTTATAGTAAATTGAAAAATAGAAAAGGTACCTAATTAATCTATTTATCTTGCTAAGAATATTTCCAGATAGAATAGTGAGTGTTAACTGACTATCTATATGTGATAAAGTACAGCTTTAGAGAGAGAAACTAAACAAGGAATTATTTCATTTTTAAACAGAATTAGAGGGAATATTTCCAACCCAGAACTCGCTTGATCAGAAACTAAAACTATTTCTCATTCTAATATTCTTAGGAAAAATTTCTCAAAATAAGAAAAAGCCTAATGGCAAGTATAAAATATACAATACTGCCTGTGAAACATGGCTTTGTGGTCAAGAACCTGTAAGAGCCTTTACTAAGACATTAGAAAGACAAAAGGTGGCACCTCATGGTTTCTTCCTCATCTTGAAAAAAAAAAAGAAAAAAGGACTTCTGGTAATTTTAAGAACATAACTTATAGACCCTCTCAGCTGGATAGCACTCTGACTCATAGTTCTAAAGTAGAGAGAGGTTTGTGGGTGTTTCTCTCTTCTAATGGAGTGAATATAATTTGATGACTAGGAATTCCATTGAGTTTTTATAGGAATTGTATCAGACTAAAAGGTAATAGAAATAGAATACAAAGAGGCCTCTTGGGCCCTAACTTAATGATAAGCAGAGAGCATGTTGAGAAATCTACTCAGCTGTAACCACAGATCATTTTTTAATTATTCTGTTAATCACCATAAATTACATCATTAGTTTTTGATGTAGTGTTCCATGGTTCATTGTTTGTGCATAACACCCAGTGCTCCACGCAGAACATGCCCTCTTTAATACCCATCACCAGGCTAACCCATCCTCCCACCCCCTCCCCTCTAGAACCCTCAGTTTGTTTTTCTTTTTCTTTTTATATATATATATATTTTTATTCTTATGTTAATCCCCATACATTACATCATTAGTTTTAGATGTAGTGTCCCATGATTCATTGTTTGTGCATAACACCCAGTGCTCCATGCAGAATGTGCCTTCCTCAATACCCATTACCAGGCTAACCCATCCTCCCACCCCCCTCCCCTCTAGAACCCTCAGTTTGTTTTTCAGAGTCCATCATCTCTCATGGTTCGTCTACCCCTCCGATTTCCCCCCCTTCATTCTTCCCCTCCTGCTACCTTCTTCTTCTTTTTTTTTTCTTAACATATATTGCATTATTTGTTTCAGAGGTACAGATCTGAGATTCAACAGTCTTGCACAATTCACAGCGCTTACCAGAGCACATACCCTCCCCAGTGTCTATCACCCAGTCCCCCCATCCCTTCCTCCCCACCCCCCACTCCAGCAACCCTCTGTTTCCTGAGA
Source organism: Mirounga angustirostris (assembly GCF_029215605.1). Lineage (NCBI taxonomy): Eukaryota > Metazoa > Chordata > Mammalia > Carnivora > Phocidae > Mirounga > Mirounga angustirostris. The sequence continues at coordinate 189,221,306 of NW_026991709.1, read as the reverse complement.
TTAAGAATTCCTCATATCAGTGAGGTCATATGATACATGTCTTTCTCTGTTGGACTTATTTCACTCAACATAATACCCTCCAGTTCCAGCCACGTCGTTGCAAATGGCAAGATCTCATTCCTTTTGATGGCTGCATAATATTCCATTGTATACATATATATACCACTTCCTCTTTATCCATTCATCTGTCGATGGACATCTTGGCTCTTTCCACAGTTTGGCTATTGTGGACATTGCTGCTATAAACATCGGGGTGCACGTACCCTTTCAGATCCCTACTTTTGTATCTTTGGGGTAAATACCCAGTAGTGCAATTGCTGGATCATATAGTAGCTCTATTTTCAACTTTTTGAGGAACCTCCATACTGTTTTCCAGAGTGGCTGCACCAGCTTGCATTCCCACCAACAGTGTAGGAGCGTTCCCCTTTCTCCGCATCCCCGCCAACATCTGTCGTTTCCTGACTTGTTAATTTTAGCCATTCTGACTGGTGTGAGGTGGTATCTCATTGAGGTTTTGATTTGGATTTCCCTGATGCCGAGCGATATTGAGCACTTTTTCATGTGTCTGTTGGCCCTTTGGATGTCTTCTTTGGAAAAATGTCTGTTCATGTCTTCTGCCCATTTCTTGATTGGATTCTTTGTTCTTTGGGTGTTGAGTTTGATGAGTTCTTTATAGATTTTGGATACTAGCCCTTTATCTGATATGTCATTGGCAAATATCTTCTCCCATTCTGTCGGTTGTCTTTTGGTTTTGTTGACTGTTTCTTTTGCTTTGCAAAAGCTTTTTATCTTGATGAAGTCCCAATAGTTCATTTTTGCCCTTGCTTCCCTTGCCTTTGGCGATGTTTCTAGGAAGAAGTTGCTTTGGCTGAGGTCAAAGAGGTTGCTGCCTGTGTTCTCCTCTAGGATTTTGATGGACTCCCGTCTCACATTGAGGTCTTTCAACCATTTTGAATCTATTTTTGTGTGTGGTGTAAGGAAATGGTCCAGTTTCATTCTTCTGCATGTGGCTGTCCAATTTTCCCAACACCATTTGTTGAAGAGACTGTCTTTTCTCCATTGGACATTCTTTCCTGCTTTGTCGAAGATTAGTTGACCATAGAGTTGAGGGTCCATTTCTGGGCTCTCTATGCTGTTCCATTGATCTATGTGTCTGTTTTTGTGCCAGTACCATACTGTCTTGATGATGACAGCTTTGTAATAGAGCTGGAAGTCCGGAGTTGTGATGCCGCCAGCTTTGCTTTTCTTTTTCAACATTCCTCTGGCTATTCGGGGTCTTCTCTGGTTCCATACAAATTTTAGGATGATTTGTTCCATTTCTTTGAAAAAAGTGGATGGTATTTTGATGGGGATTGCCTTGAATGTGTAGATTCCTCTAGGTAGCATTGACATCTGCACAATATTTGTTCTTCCAATCCATGAGCATGGAACATTTTTCCATTTCTTTGTGTCTTCCTCAATTGCTTTCATGAGTATTTTATAGTTTTCTGAGTACAGATCCTTCACCTCTTTGGTTAGATTTATTCCTAGGTATCTTATGGTTTTGGGTGCAATTGTAAATGGGATCAACTCCTTCATTTCTCTTTCCTCTGTCTTGTTGTTGGTGTATAGGAATGGCACTGATTTCTGTGCATTGATTTTATATCCTGCCACATTACTGAATTCCTGTATGAGTTCTAGCAGTTTTGGGGTGGAGACCACAGATCATTTTTTGTGGCAGAACTGGGTCTTGATGGAGGAAGTTGTGATCTGTGCCCAGTTGGATTTCAGCATTGCCATGGAGTGTTATGTGTTTCTTATTGTCCCCTTTTTTTGAATTAGTGTGTTTATTGTAGTGCTTTTGACCCTGCCTCACCATCATATATTGGACATTTTTGGAGGGGGGGAGTTAAAATTTGTCTCCTCAGTTCACATGTCTTTTGATCAAGAGCTGCACTTGAGGAGCCTCATTCACATCTGGAGCTGGTTTGAATGACAGTGTCCTACACCTCAAGTCTAAATCTGATGCTACAGTGAATGAGACTTTGGAGATTCTTAGGGGTAAGGGGGGTGTTCTTTTGGGGGAATGTGATGGATCATTAAGGGTCAGGGTGTTCACTTTAGTATCATCTAAGGAGCCGTGCCTTCCAGTATGTGTGCCCTAGTGTCATTCCTGCTCCATGTGTTTGGGCTGGCTGTCACCCACTTTAACTGTGAAATATGCTGGAAGCAATACTGTGTCAGTTCTGGGCAGCTTCCACTCCTGTACTATTAGAAGTAACATCACACAAGAAATCCAACAGCCTTAAGATGGCCATGCTCTGAGGAACCTCAAACTAGCCAGGTAGAGAGACCATGCAGAAGAGAATCAAGGGACTCAGTCAACAACCCCAGCTGAGCTCTCGGCTTACTCAGCACCCAGCAGCCCATCATCTGAGTGATTTGTTTTGTCAGTGGATTTCCCAGTTTTAGTTGAGCTACTTCTCCTAATGTTAATGTAGGAAATAGATAAGTAGTCCTCCCCAAGTCCTGTCCAAATTGCAGATTTGTGAGAAAATAAGTTTTAAGCCACTAAAGTTTTCAGGTACTTTTTAATTCAGCTATAGACAACTGAAACATCTTAACTTTTCCTTTGAATTATTTTTATTACAGACATCATGTGGTTGTAAACTTCTTTGAGGGGACAGTTGTTCTTAATATATATGTCTTAGTCTGTATTTTTTATGATACTTCCTTCATCTTCTCTACACCTTCCCTGCCAATTACTTATACATTTGTTCCACATTGGGTCCTTTCCAATTATTACCAATCATCATGTAATTCAACTAATTTATTAGCTAAGTAATTCAACTAAAACAAAAGATTTGTTTATAAATAAGAATGTGTGGCAATGAATTGGGGGGGTAAATTGCAGCCACATTGATTCAAGTTTCACCTTTTTTTTCCTTTGTCCAGTGATGATGCTTCCCTTGGGTTTCAGTGTTTTTAGTATTACTGTGGCTCAGAAAAAACTTGAAACTCAGAAGAAACTTGAAAGTTACAAAAATCCACTGTTTGTAATCCGGGGGCCAATGCTGTCTTTTCTGTTTGCCCCACCTCATTTCCAGGAGGCTCTCTTAGCAATAAGTAGAGAGACCATAGAATTTATTACTAAGTTATCATTCACTCCATAGTGAAAGGAAGTGCCATTTATAATTGCACTAGCATGGTAGGCACAAAGTGGGCACACTACATCATCAAACCACTTTGTAAGCCTGGGTTTTGAACAATAAAAATGGCATGTACCTTTGTGAACTTTACCTGCTTAGCTTTCCTGCTGTAGGAAAGAATGGGATTATGTAGGGACAGTCCCCACTTCTCCTTTGGCCTGCCTATATCCCTAGATCTCATTGTTTCTATTAAGAAATTCTTACATTGACCTTTCAAATCTGGGTCATTAGCATGTTGAGGGAATTTTATATCCTAATTTAATTTCCATGGAAGTTATATGTAGCCCTCAGTTACTTTTTACATTTTGGGCCAGGTTTCAAAGCACAGGGCAGAATTTATGATTTATGATTCATAGCCTGTGGTTTGGAGTTTTGTATGTTTACCTCTATCATTACTATGGGAATATACTTAATTTTCATTTTCATTTTTTAAACTTGTTTTTGATGGATTTAGAAGGAGGAACATGGAATTAAAATGTCTTTACTCTGTTATCTGTAAGAGAGAAACCAGTTTGTTGACATGGAGATATGACCTTGATATGGAGTCAAACATATGAAAGCCAATTTCAGTATATTGGGTATGATATGAATCCCTTTGTGCTAAAAAAAACATACTTTATGTTCATAACATATTTCTAAGGGTATTTATGCCAGTGGTAATTGAAGTTATTTTATGGAGTGAAGATGGTGTATATAATGTATATAATTTGGAAATTTTTACAGTGGGCATGAATTACTTTAATAAATCTTCAAAAAAGTCAATGAAGATAATTCCCCTGTGGAGAAAAACAAAAAAGACTCAAGTCTCTGTGGCTCTTATTGCATTATGGGGTTGAGGATCCATGCCACTAACAAGGCATCCTATGGTTAAGCATGAAATGCCTTTTTATTTTGACCCTATAGCCTTTCATCAAAATTTTCCCATTGCAAACCTTACAGGGAATTATCTTCCTTAGCTCAAGAAAATGTAAGAGTTGTCTGTCAAGGAGCACTTTGATCCCAAAGGTTAGAAGCTAGTAGGGTAGGATTGAATTAACCACGGTAACAACAAAAAGACAATCCCCGTCTGTATGGGATGGTTGATGCCTGTTGTCTGGGCTTCTGGGTCTGCAGTTGTCCCATTCTGTGACTTATTTATTTCCCTAAATAAATTGCATTGCCATTTCCTGCTTGTTGTCCTCTGCCTACTCCAGTGTCCCAGGACACAGCATTAATATTTTAGCAATGATGGTATATCCCTTAGCATATCCAGAATGGAGGAACAAACAAGAAATAGCAGTGATAAGCCTGTGCTGCCAGACCCTCCTTGGAGAGCTTTATTGTGCACACCAAGAAATGGATTCATGAAACTTAGTTTGGTGGAGTGGAAAGTAAAACACAGAAAAGAAATAGAGTGGTTCACACAGCTGTCACAGTCATGTCAGAAATCCAGATGAGAAAGGTAAGCATCAGCAGATCACAAAGACCTTCCAGGGAAGAGCTGGGCTGATATAGTGTGTCAAGCACCTGACACAGTAGTGAAGCTTGACAAGTCATTTTGATGCTGAGCTGGAAAATTCCTTGAAAATAAACACATTGTTCAAAAAGGCCAAAATTCCAAATCAATACAAAGAAGAGAGCTAAGAGAATGAGTGAAAACAAGTTAATGAGGAATGATGGCTTGCCCCTGCTCCCACTTCTGATCATCACCCCAGCAAGTGCAGATGTTTGGTGTTGATAGACTGAGTTGTGAAGTGGGAAAATATGGCCTGAAGAGTCAGGCAGATCTGAGGTAAGACCCAGTTCACCCACTTGCCACTTGGATTTAGCATCTTGGGCAAGCGACTTCTTTCTTCTCCTCAGGAGATTCTTTGCTGGTTCTGGTTGCACTGAATCTAGGTTTGAGCTTCTTTTTCTATAATTTAGGAATAATAGTATTCTCTCTATAATGTTGTTTTAAAGATTAAATGAGATAGCAGCTGTAAAGTGCTAATCTACAGAATGTGCTCAATAAATGCTAGTTGCTAGTTTCCTGGGGCCTGTCCTTGGTCCCCAAGCTCTCAGGAGTGGAATGCTCTTATGCCTTGCCCTGACTTCCCTCCTCTTCCTATTTTTCCCTCTTCCTGTTTTGTAAGCATGGTGAAGTCCTGAGCTGGCAGATAAATTGGGCTCCAGCTCAGGTGAAGCAGAGAGAACACTTGATGTATTTGTCCTGCAGCTGAGGAAGCAAGCTGCGTTTGTGCTCCTGGTTTCCATTACTGAGCTGGCCATATTTTATCTTCCCTTAAGTGGCAGCCAGATCCCTCCAGGTCAGGTCAACACAGACTCTGAATGCAGGAGAGAGAAGCAGGTACTAAAACTGGTCAGAGGTATTTATTTCTCCTACAACTGTGCTATCTAAAAGGGGCACTAACATCTTCAAACCTGAAGTTGGAAGTTGCAGTTCTCCTTTTGTGACATCCTTTGAATCTCTGGCCTGTTTCCACTCAGGTGAGCCTATGTGATCCTGCCAGATGTGTTCCTTTGTACAGCTTTCATCATGGCACCTACTTTCTCAAAGACATCGCAAACTCCCCAATGCCTGTGAAATAAATCCCAAACTCCTTATGTTGGCACCCAGCTCAAATGCTAGCCTCTCCAGAAGCTTCGTTTGGAGGTAGATGGAGGTAATCGTGCTCTTCCCCAAACTCCTCTGGCTTTCTCTGAGCAGAACACCGATGTCTGATGCTTAGAATTCTCCCCTCTGCAGTACAGACTTTAAGAATCTTCGTCTTCTTCGGGCGCCTGGGTGGCTCAGTTGGTTAAGCGACTGCCTTCAGCTCAGGTCATGATCCTGGAGTCCCGGGATCGAGTCCCGCATCGGGCTCCCTGCTCGGCGGGGAGTCTGCTTCTCCCTCTGACCCTCCCCCCTCTCATGCTGTCTCTCTCTCTCATTCTCTCTCTCAAATAAATAAATAAAATCTTTAAAAAAAAAAAAAAAAAAAAAGAATCTTCGTCTTCTTCTCTAGTAGAACATAGGCCCTTTGAAAATAAAATTTATGCCCAACCCCTGTTTTCTCCACAGTGTGTAATACATATTAGGCAACTAGATGAATGAATTTGAAAGCAGTAGTTGAGCTGTAGTATGTATATTTAATTGTTGGTGATGTACTGTTTGATATCCCCAGGGATGGCAAATTCCTGCCATGCATGCCCTCATGGTTTTTCTGGTGCATATGGCTAAATTCTTTTCATGTGCCAAGCCTAATGTGCAAGTGGCTGTCTGGAGAAGTAGGTTACGAAGGCTTTTAAGGTTTTATCTTGTTCCAGTAGGATAGAGTGCTGTGATTGATTATTAATGTCTCCCATTACCACTATATTAGAATTGATTGAAAGATGGAAGTTTTATGTCATATTACATTTAATGTTTCCATATTGGTAGAAAGTTGTAATAAATGATATATGGATGTACTTGCAATGAAAACTGAGTCCTAAAATTGCAATCACATCAATATATGGAGAAGTTGTGGAAATAACACAGATTGGAGTCACCAGTCTTAACTTTCACTTTAGCTTCTTCCACTTGGGAGCTAGCAGCAAATTGCTTAATCTCCATTTCTCCACATGTACAATGAGTTACTAACACTTGTTTTGCCTATCTCACAGCCAAAGAAGAGAACCAATTCCTCAGAACCAATTTTCCTGGTTCTGAGGACAAAATGAAATATATAGTAATATACACATTATGATTAGAATTCATAAATAGCTTTTATTATTTCTTACTTTGAAAGCCTCACATGTTCTTTAAATTAAGAACAAAAATACAGAGGAAAAAAAAAGAAATTCACTAGTTCTTATTGAACAGAGACAATCACTAGTAACAGCTTAGTGTATATCCTTTCAGATCCTTTTCAGTGAGATTTATAGTCTTTGTAAACCTTTGAGACTTGTTTTCTTTTCCTTTATCAATATAGAGAGAATATTTTTAGATTTTATTTTCTTCTATAATATCGCTTGAATGTTAAATAGTATTTTATTGAATATTAACAGTGTGCTGCTCACTGTGAAGTACAAATGCAATGTTGATTTGGTTATTTATATGATGAGCACCAAGCAAGAGGGACCCTAGAAATTTGTTTGACAAATTAAAAATTGTAGTGTGCTTGGAGTAGTGGGTATTCAGGTAGCACTGGGGGCTGTTATACAGGAATCTTATGGCAATGGTAATTGTCAGGTGTGTTGATTTTAAGAAGGCCAGTATATTGGATTTGGTGGGCCTCAAAGAAAAATAAAGAAAGAACGAGAATGAATGTTCCTTAAGCAGTGTTTATGTGGTTGCTGGATGTTAGTTTTGCAAATGTTTCTACAGTGAAGAAGGGATGGATTTTTGAAAAGTTGTAATCAATAAGAAACAGGAAAGAGAAGATTTTGAATTTAGCTTTTGGTAGGGCTCTTTGTTCCCCTTTGGTTAAAAACAAAAGGAAATTAGCAGAAACGGAGCAAATTTAGAAAAGTACACAAAGCACTGTGCTTATTTCTGCTGACTTAAAAGAAATAGTCCTTCTTTGAATGTAAGAGTTTTTTTGTTTGTTCTGGAGTACAGGGACTGGAATTCTTAAAATATTAGAAACATGAGACAAATTTCAAATTTAAGAACCTATAGTATTTCTGTAAAATATACATCACCCTATATGGTCAGCTCCATAGGACATATTTTCAAGCCTCTTTTAGAATTCTGGGGACTTGTGTCGGTCAGGTGTAGTAAAAACACACACACAAAGATCTGTCTTATGTCCCATTTCTGCCATTTACAAGTCACATGGTCTTGAACAAATACCCAACCTCCTTCAGCTCCAGTTACTTGTATCACAGGATAATTCTTAGAGTTAAATGAAATCATGTCTTTAAGTTCTTGGCACAGGGTAGGTACTCAGTAAGTGTTGGTCACGCACCTCTATAGAAGGCTCTAAATAGGTCATGGAGGTAGAGAGAGGTCACTCTCTCTCCTCGGGAACTGATGGCTGAGCCACCAGAAGTTTTGTATTTTCTCAGCTAAGTAAATTATGTGTTACAATGTAAGTAAAAAAACACTGATTAAATAAGCACATTCTATAAGAAGGTTCTAAGAAATTCGATAACTGGTCAAAGCAAGAGTGAAAGAAAAAAAGTCATAGACATTTTAAGATTTGAATATTTTCTCTTATTATCAGTTCAATTATCAATTCTAATTATATCCCTATGGTCTAGAGGCTTCCAGATGTCCATTTCCAGCCAGGCCCATGCTCATCTCCTTCTGTGGCATCTCATCTCAGGCCTAGCATGAAACCATTTGGGGTCAAAGCCTTCTGGTTAGGGAATGCTGCACTTAACTCTCTCTTACCATGTGGGGCTGGATAGGTGGGGATGGACACAGCTCTTTGCTTCTGCATACTTGATTTGATATTTAGTCCATTTTCTTTGACTCTTTTACCCAATTAGAGAAGAAGTGGCTTAGGAGGACAGAGCTGTCCTCAGTTCTGCATTACTTCTTCCTTGTGTTTATTCCTCAACCTATTAAAAAGAATTATTCCTAAAAAGGATAACCTTTTCTATTAAACGTTACAACAATGTCTCAGTCCAAATGAAATTTTAAAAAGTGACAAAGTGACATTCAAGTATGTATAATTTTCTCTCCAATGTGACTTCTAACACTGATATGTTGTTAAAATCTATGTGCTGAAGAAAAACTAAGTGTATCCAACTGGTTTATCATATTTATATCACACTCTCCTCTAAGGCCTAAGAAATAACTCTAAGTATTAACTCTCTTAAATATTAAACCTATTTTATTGAATCATTATCAGCTGTTTAAACTTTAAGTGAAAGTCAGAGCACTAAAAATGGGCCCAACATTTAAAATTCAGTTGCCAGGGCCCAAGTGGTGCAGTCAGTTAAGCATCTGACTCTTGGTTTTGGCTCAAGTCGTGATCTCAGGGTCATTAGATTGAGCCCTGCATTGGGTTCTATGCGCAGCATGGAGTCTACTTGAGATTCTCTCTCCCTCTCCCTTTGCCCCTCCTGCTTGTTTTCTCTCTCTCTCTCTCTCTCTCTTGCATAAATAAATTTAAAATCCCATGGCTACACAGAGAGCTTTGATTGGTGTTAAAGGCTTTTGATAGGCCCTTGTCAGCATCAAAATATAAGATATTTTGGAGTCTGCAAGAATTAATTGATTGGCTACTTTAGTGATTATAATATTGATTTGTTCCTCATGTCGCATTTGTTACATCTGTGTTAGCATCCTAGGGAAAACAATACAGTTGCAATTATTACCTGCATATTTTTCAGGATAAAAACTAGATGGTTTTGTATTTGTTTGTTTATTCCTTCACCAGGCAAAGCTGTTGCCCAATAATTAACTAGACATTGATTTTAGGAAAGAAGCAAAGCACTTGATTTTTTTCTTGTTTGATACCTGCACTATATGGAAGAAATTAATGAGAGGGCAGGGGAGAGAAGACATTTTAAAAAATTGCTATACCACATTGTTAAGAAATTTCTCTGTGATTATAAAATCATAAAAGAATAATTGGATGGAGATACCACCTGATTCTCCTGGGTATTCTAGTGACATTTCTGAGAGCCAAGAAGGGTCTCTGCATGAATCTCAAAAACATTCTGCAATTTTTTTCCTCTTCTCTCTTCAGCTCAATGGGTTCCTGGCCAAGCCCCAGGACCAGGAGCTGGGAGAGAGGCTGGGGCTCAGCTCAGTCAAGATGAAGTGAAATGCCAGACATGCTGAAACTTCTGTCTGAAATCTCCAGGGAAGTTTAAAAAAACTTCAGAGCTCTGTACTTCATGAACAAAATTCTAAATTAACCATTCCAGGGTCACTTCTGACCAACTCTTTAGTCCTTTTGTTTTGTGGCATGGTTGAGAAATCCAGTTCCAGCCCATGTGGATTTATTCAGGAAGGTACGTGGGGATTTTGGAGGGTGTGTGTGTCATATTGCAAATGCAAAGTTGAAAATCTGCACAGCATGAAAAAGAGAGAACCGCTGGCCACCAAAGGAACGTCTCGTCTTCATTAGTCTTAAATATAGACATTTCGATTGGACTTTCGGTGATAATTGCTCCATTGCGCCAAGACAAAAAATGTCCAGCTACGCTGGTACTTAGTACACCTGTCCTAAATGCTTAAGGATAACTAATGAAAGGTGGATGACTTGAAATTTGGAGGAAAGTAAAAAATGCCAGAGAAAAGAGGCAATGATGGTAGAGAAGCTCTTTTTTCCTTTGGTACCATTGTTCCCTTTTTGGCTTCTTAACCATAATACTGAAATGGCTACCATTCATGAAGTCTGTTTAGGTATGTAAGGATGTCCCACACATTATGCCACTCCATCCTGACAGCTGCCCTGTTTATAGGTGTCAATTTATAGATAAGGAATCTGAAGTTTAGAAAGGCTCTGTGGTTTGCCCAAAGGAGCGCATTTTATGGGAAGTCAAAATGCAAATGCTAACACGTGATTTGTGAGTACCCTTCCTGTAATTCTTAGTTCTGAATGTATATATATCAGGATCTCCTATGGAGGTTTTTTTTTTTAATGCAGATTCCTGGGTTTTAACCCAACACCTCCAGTAGGAAGCTAGAAAACCCTGGCTTTTGCTTGTTTGTGTATTCAGGTCTCTATAAATTTCTGAGGTACAGTCCTGAAAAGTCATGCCATTGTCAAGGATGACTGAAGCAGAGGGCCAGGGAATTAGCAGAATAGCTTCCAGTTGGCACTTAGAGGAGAGTGGGGTAGTACACACACAAGGGGTCACCTCTGTTGCCCTACCATCAATAAGGATGCTGCAGAGCCCCTCTTCCTTACTTTTCACAGATTTGTTTTCAAAACCTTTCCCCCCCCAGTTCTAGCCAATAGCACAGTTTCTTGCACAGAGTGGGTACTCCAACATGTTTGCAAAGTGACCACATAAATTCTTCATCCTTGCCATGGCACAGAAGATAGCCTGGCCCAGTTAGATACAAGGAAAAGGGAGAGCTTGGGGAATAGACTGAAAAGGTGTGGCATCTGAATGGCAGGACTCTGTAGTAATGGGAGGAGGGAAGAGAGCAGCATGTTCTGGGTGCCTTGGACATATGAGGTACTTTCATGAGTCATTTCATTATTTCTTGTAACTGTTCTCCAAAGTAACTTCCTTTGCACACACTGAACAGATGAACAACTGAACCTCAGACAGTTTAGAATCCTGCTCATGATCATTGGCTAGTATCAGAAAAGCCAGAATTCCAGCCCTCTCTCTGACACAGAGCCTATGCTCTTTATAACTTTCCTCTGCATCTCCTAATTAGAGAGTCTTGCTCTAAAGCTGCTGGTACAACAGAAATATAAAGCAAACTATAAGCGTGAGACATATATGTCATTTAAAATTTTCTAGTACACACACTTAAAAAAAGTATAAAGAAACAGGTAAAACTAATGTTAATAATGTATCTTATTTAACCTAACATAGCCAAAATATCATTTTAACAGGCAATCAATAAAAAAATCTCAATAATATATTTTACATTCTTTCCTTCATGCTAAGTTTTCAAAACCTGATGTGTATTCTATATTTACAACACATCTCAACTAAGATTGGCTACATTTCAAGTGCTCAGGAGCCACATGTGGCTCATGGCTGCCATATTGACAGCACAGGTATAGACAATCAGTAGTGCTATCAGGGAGCTTATTGGATTGATGTGGGAGAGCTCAGATTGGGAAGCCCAGGAGGTTATACTTTGAAGGTAACTGGGTCAGGCAACTTGGCATGCAGGAAGTATATTATTAATTAATTAATTCAACATAAATTAGTGAATACCTACTAGGTACCAGGCACTGTTCTAGGCCCTAGGGTAGAGCGGTGAACAAGATCAAGTGCTTTCATTAATGGAATCTACACTCTAGGAGGTGAGAGACAATAAACAGGTCAATGCATAATATAAGTGATATGAAGAAAAATGCAGCCAGCAAGCAGATAGAGTGTGGTAGGGACTATTTTCTTTAAAGATTTTATTAATTTATTTGACAGAGAGAGAGACAGCAAGAGAGGGAATACAAGCAGGGGGAGTGGGAGAGGGAGAAGCAGGCTTCCAACTGAGTAGGGAGCCCAATGTGGGGCTTGATTCCAGGACCCTGGAATCATGACCTGAGCCAAAGGCAGACGCTTAATGACTGAGGTACCCAGGCGCCTTGGGACTATTTTTGATGAGATAGTGAGGAGAAACCTTTCCAAAGACAAAACATTTGAGTGGGGACTGAAACCAGGCACAGGAAAAGCTGGGCAAAAGAGTGTTCTAAGCAGAGGGAATCCTGAGGTGACAACATGTTGAGCATAATCTGGGAATAGCAGGGCCAGTGTTTGTAGGGGAGGGAGAGTGGTAGGAAGTGAGGTCTGAGAGTGAGAGTGGGGTCATCTCAGCTCATGCAAGGCCTGATAGGATATGGCAAGGACTTCCCAGTGTGATGGGAAGCTTTCATAGGGTTTTGAGCCAAAGAGTGGTGTTCTCTGATACACACATAGTTTTATAAAGGATGTTCTAGCTATGGTATGGAGAATCACCTGGAGGTAGGGGCAGTTAGTGACACATTGTTGTTGTAGGTAATGGGTATAGCTCTGAGGAATAAGTCTAACTTCATTGGGATGGGGATGCACAGACACTAGAGATCCCATTCTTAGGGTGCTGATGCACTAAGTGCTATTTTATATATTATATAGGCATATGTTGATAATTGGAGAGCATTTTTTTTTTTCAAATTGCGCAACTGAATAGATTAAGAAGACTGGGACTCAGAGAATTAGGTCAGTTGCCAAAACTGGGGTAGGATGTGTGAATGTGGCTGATGTTATAGGGTAATTTGGTCAGGGACCCCAGAATGCCAGAATCTGCCTTAGCCCAGCCAATTCTCTTCTCTGGGAGGGTTCCAAGCAATACTGAGTTATGAGAAACAGTGGCACATAAAAAATAAGAGTAGCACTGGGTATTTACCCCAAAGATACAAAAGTAGGGATCCGAAGGGGTACGTGCACCCCGATGTTTATAGCAGCAATGTCCACAATAGCCAAACTGTGGAAAGAGCCAAGATGTCCATCAACAGATGAATGGATAAAGAAGAAGTGGTATATATATACAATGGAATATTATGCAGCCATCAAAAGGAATGAGATCTTGCCATTTGCAGCGACGTGGCTGGAACTGGAGGGTATTATGTTGAGTGAAATAAGTCAAACAGAGAAAGACATATATCATATGATCTCACTGATATGAGGAATTCTTAATCTCAGGAAACACACTGAGGGTTGCTGGAGTGGGGGGTGGGGTGGGAGGGATGGGGGGACTGGGTGATAGACACTGGGGAGGGTATGTGCTCTGGTAAGCACTGTGAATTGTGCAAGACTGTTGAATCTCAGATCTGTACCTCTGAAACAAATAATGCAATATATGTTAAGAAAAAAAAAGAAGAAGAAGGTAGCGGGAGGGGAAGAATGAAGCGGGGGAAATCGGAGGGGTAGACGAACCATGAGAGACGATGGACTCTGAAAAACAAACTGAGGGTTCTAGAGGGGAGGGGGCTGGGAGGATGGGTTAGCCTGGTGGTGGGTATTGAGGAGGGCACATTCTGCATGGAGCACTGGGTGTTATGCACAAACAATGAATCATGGAACACTTCATCTAAAACTAATGATGTAATGTATGGGGATTAACATAAGAATAAAAGAAAATAAGAGTAGCACTGTATCATTAGCTGACCTTGTATTTAAAACACCAGTGTACAGTAATTAGGGGAAAAAATTGGCACAAGAATCATAAAGTGGATACTAAAGTGGATGGATTGTCTTCTTAGACCCATGCCTAATCTTAGAATCTTATCACTAGAGATGAGAGCAACCCCTCAATAGAATGTAAGCTTCATAAAGACTGGGGTCCTATCTTATTTATAGCCATATTCCCAGAAATAGAACCTGGCATCTATTAAGTGCTCAATATTTGTTGCATCCATCCATCCACTCATTCAATAACTCCTAAAAAATATCTTTGATGGGCACTGGGATAGAGGATAGAGCAGGGAGGAGACATGGCAATTGCATTCTGAATTAATGGTCACCATCAGAAACAGACTTTCCCTACTGTATAATGAGCTCTTGGGAGAGAAAGGACAGCTCACTATGAGAGGGCACATGAGGGTTCCCAAATCCAGGACAAGGGAGGGTGAGGAGCCTTCCTCCCAGAGACAGTGGTGCCAGCAGAGATTTTTTTTTTTTGGTTTAGACTAGGGGTTATTACATTTGTAAACTGTAAAAATATACTCTGTTGGTGCACTCATAGGCAGGATCAAGGTAGCTTGAATGCAGAACTGTATTTTTAGAATAATAGTCTATAGTTAGTTGGCAAATTTAAATGGTGATAAAGCCTCATTAATATGTATGACCTACAGTTTTCCTAAATTTGCTAGAATGAAAAGCTGGCATATATGATAATTTTTAAAACCCTACATTCATACCATTCACTTGTGTAATCTGACATATAATACCTGATTATCATAATTTTACCTAAATAATGAGTAAACTAAGGGGAAAAATTAAAACCTTTCACATTAGACACAATTGTAATTATTTTACAGTTATATTCACAGTGAAATTCTTAATTAAGTCTGCATGCCTCTTTTACAGAAGTACATTTTATATAGTTAATTTTTTAATGTCTGCATTAATGGGAGGAAAGAGAAGCACAGATATTTTCCCAAAACCAAAGCTTAAAATCCATCTCTACTGGGCTGTGTGATAAAGTCTACCCTGTGCAATGCCTGATATTTGCTTTCCCAATGATGCTCTTTGTAGGATAATATTAACATGTGTTTGCATTTCCTGAAAAAAAAAATGTTGTAAATCAGGGAAGAGAATATGGCAGGAGCTGAGGGATGTGGAGGTCTGTTTGGGACTGACATTTCCTAATGACGATAGGTATGCAGATAGCTGACTACCTCATATGTCATAAGCTGAAAGAGAAGAAGATATTTCTTCCCTCCCTGCATTTCTTCCTTCCTTCCTTCCTTCCTTCCTTCCTTCCTTCCTTCCTTCCTTCCTTCCTTCCTTCCTTCTTTCCTTCCTTCCCTCCCTTCCTCTCTCCTTCCTTCCTTCCTTCCCTAATCTCAATTCATTTATTATATTTCCAGAAATGTTCAGTGTCAACAAAAACACAGAAATCCATTCAAGTTCAGGCAAAACCTTAACAATAAACTTGGAGAAGCAACTTATCAATATGGTTATCTCCATGGGAACTAAATACTTCAGCCCATTTCTAGCCTAACCCTTCAAGGCACATGGTCATAAACTTGAGAGGGATATGCTGTGCATATGTTGTGCATATGTTGGTGCTCCTGCTTGTGCATATGTGGATGCCCAACACAATATTTTTGAAAAATTAAAAAGAATTCAACAAGCATATTTAGTCATAGGAGGGCATTTTGCAGTGTTTTGTTGCTATTGTCATAATAAAGATTACAAATGATCTCCCTGCTATTCAGGATACATCATCTAGGATCAGATATCAAGCCAAAGATGGCAGAAATGTATTCAGAGCCCCGCTTTATGAATTTACTTTGTTTATTGCATTTCTTTTCTTGGAAATGTAATTGCTTTGGCATTACTGGGATCAGGGGGGAAAGCATGTCATCAAGAGAGTAAGCTATAGAGTGGGGAAATGTGATAAAATTCTAAGTTTGACAGAAATCTTGGGGTTTTTTTCATCCATAACTTCTAGGTGACTACTTCAACCTTTCCAAAGCCAGAGGAAATATTTTTATCCATTTTTGTTGTTGTTCAACACACATTAAAAAAGGGCAGATCTGATGTATTACCAGAAGCTTGATAATAGTTTGGAATAATAGTTCATCTTCAGAAAATATCAAATAATCCAATTATCACACAAATGTAATTGCTTTGATTTTTGGTTGTGAAAAAAACTGAAAGAGAAGAAGCACAACAATGATACAATCTGTTAAATACTAAATGGACATCAGATTAAGCCAAACTTCTTGTTCCTTTCAACACAAGCAATCTTAAATCCCCATTTAACTCATATAAAATTCGGCATATTATTTTCAGTAATTGTACAGTATATCATGCACAGAAATAAAAAATGCAAATCATTTTCTCTTGGACATGTAGTCTAAACTTTTGAGATGAAGACCATGTATGTATGCGCGCACGTGCATGCACACACACACACACACAGGCACTCTCATTTCTTGTTCTTTGGGTACCAGTGTACGCACAATGATATAGACTTAGTTGGGTTCCAAGCTATGTTTTTTGGGTTGCAAGTAACCAAAATGGACTTTGGCTAATTTAACCAAGCAGAAATTTGTTGGAAGGAATGGCATTACTTACAGAATCAGTGTCAGGCTAAAGAAGCAGGCTTGGAAATGGGCATGAACCCAGGCATTCTAGTTGGCAAGAATTATTTTGTAGCATCCGAGTGCTAAGGTTCAATGAATGAGCCCCAAACATTTTCATTTTGTTCTTTTTTTGGTTGAAATTAAGATTCCTGGAAGTGCACAAGCATACAATTGATTCATTTGCTCACATGCTCACTGATGGAAGGAGAGAGGGGGCACTTCTTTTAACTGTTTCAAGAGACTATATCCAATGGGAGAAGGAAGGGCCTCTGAAGGGATAGATTCTGGGTGGCCAAAAACAGTGAGCAAACAGTCTAGGGTGTGAGGGTAAGTAGGTATTACTCCTTGGGGAGGTATTCCTAGCCCTGAGTGGTGAGCTGATGGTCTCTTCTTAGACCATTTCCAAATCATAGCACAGATTGATGTGATGTAATGAGCTCCTGGTTTGGAGTCTGAAGACCGGGGTCTCATACTGCTTAGGTTTTGTAACTTTTTGCTACTCTCTTGTCTTTGTGACCTAGCATTCCTACCTTGCCTATCTCACAGAGTTATTATGGACACTAAGAGCCATATGCATTAAGGTATGTGAAAGCAATTTCTAAAGCTGGGAATGGGTTTTCAAATGATCCTATGAGTTTGAGAATCCTCTGTGTGTGACTTCAAGAGCCCAAAAAGAGACACAAAGAGCCAACAGCATATTTGAGATCCAGCACATACTGTAGATACTAAGATCAAGGTCAGTTCATGAATGTGTGTCCCTGACAGATTAGATGGCTGAAATGACTGTCATGAAATTTAATACCAGATACCAGACTTAACCCATACCTTATAAAGTAAAGTCTTCAATTTCCTCTTTTTAAGGACAATCTGTTCCATGTTCTGGTTCCCAGTAGTCCTTAAGCTTCAGGCATCTGTCTGGATTTAGGGTTCTTAAATTATAAAAGAAAAACATAGAGGGGTCATTTTTGAGGAATATGTTCTGGACTTCTTGCATAATTCAAAATTCACCTACTTCAAGACTAATACCAACAAAAGATAGGAGGGAGTTTTGTTTATCAGCTAAAATGAGTGTCCCTATGTAGCCCTAGCAAAAACTCAGTTTACAGCTCACTAGCCTCCTTCATCTTTGAGATTAAATTATGTGATTGTCTATAAACTTTTAATTTGGGTGGTTGGAGTTATAGTATTACAAATTTTCACAGAAAAAAGAGGCTCAACATATTTTATGCCTTATTTTGACTTCCTGTAATTCAACTCTGCAGGCAATGTGGTACTCTGTAATTTGGCATAGTGCTCTAATGACCTCACCTTCTAAAATACCCCAACTTTCAGGAGGAGCATTTGGTTTAAATCAGTAACACATCCACTGTCCAATGTATCCTATTTAGAAAATGCATAAGGAGGAGTCCAGTAAAGCTAGGATATTTTAGTGTACATTTCATCTCGACCCACCCATGGAAAATTCTGATTTTCATAAACCTGAGCACTCATGTCTGATGACTGACTATGTCTTGCTTTCACATGCGTTGACTCTTGTGAGTTGAATGAAGAGTTTTGTTTGCATGCTTGGACAATTTCTCAGTTATGGAATGAATTTCTCTGCTTTTGGTAAAGGGGCTGACATCACCCAGTCAAGAGAGAGGTTTACTTGGTTAATGTGAAGGAAGGCTTCATACTAAGGTAAGCATTGCTGAAGGGATGATGTAGAAAACTCTGGAGCCACTTATAAGAATTTGGGCCACCCACATCCAACCTTTGAATTCCTCATGCCTACACTTGCCATTTAACAGATGAGGCAACTGAGTGAGGCCCTAGGAAATTCGCTCACCAATCCAGAGTCACATAGCTGAAGTGGTGAGGACTGGCCAGCTGCAGAGCTGACTTCTCCCCCACACACAACCCTTTTAAGGCAAGACTTTTAAGCTATTTTGTAAAAGAGCTGTTTAAAGCTCTCTTCTTCTCTCTCTCCCTATTACATCTTTAAATGTTACTTTCTGAAAATAATTCCCAGTGCTATAGCCACAAAACTCATTTTTTTCAAGGAATGATTAGATATTTTGCCAAACAAACAAACAAACCAGTAGGCCTTTGAATGAGGTATAGGAAAATGCATTCTAAGAAAAGGTGACTATACAAAAGAAACTAAAATTAAAAAAGAAAGGACAACAGCTGAATTCTTGGATGAACATATAGCTTTCAAGTAGAATACTCTCTAGTGTGGAATTACGTGAGCATGGCATGGATGTTATGGAATAATTTTCTAGATTCCCTTCTGTGTATCTTTGGTTCTAGTTGGAATGTCTCCTCCAGGTTTGTAACCTCTCTTCTTTGTGTGCATGTGTAGATTTCAGTGTGGCCTCACCAACTTTGCACTGGGAAATTTATAAATGAAGCTATTGCTTCTTCTTCTTGATCATTCATGATAGTGCATACCTAGGTCTTATCACTTCCTAAAATAAAAATAATCTCTTACAATGGCCTGGAGGCTCATAGTCTACAAAGTATTTTCTATCTGATTTCACTCCATCTTCACAGTGGCCCTCTGGCTTGGAAAATGAATATCATCGCATTTTTATGGATACATAGCTTGAACTGCAAGATATTTTGCAGCTTGCTATGGGCAGGAGAGCTGGAATCCATATCCCATGTCACTTGATTCTCCACTCTCTGTTCTTTGCTTTGGCCACATAACTTCTCTGTAGAGGCATTCTTCAGATGCTGTCCACTTCTCCTCACGTCTGTGTCAGGGGTCCTGGTCCACAGTAGCATCCTAGCAATTGCCATCACAGGCAGTGCCTGCTCTTCCCCTAATGGCATATATTTATGTCTCAGGTTTGTTCTCCAACCCAAGCCAAGTGTCCACACGGCAATTCCCTTCAATCTAGACCTCAGGCATGGTCAGTAGGATGGGTACTGCCTTGCCACTGTGCCTCTGACCCCTTTCAGCTTGTTAACTTGCTGCTCTAGCAGAGTTGCTTTGTACCCACATCCTCACCAGCACTAACTGCCAGCCACACATGCAGGCACTGCTGTGATTAGGTATTGATTTCGTGTAACATGTGTATACAGAGGAAGTTCATCTCATTTGTGGGCTGCTGTTATCTGTCAGTAGAACAAAATGTGTGATTATCAGTGGCTATCCTATGGCTATGTATGGCGGACTGTAACCTCTCATCCATCCAACTGTAGTGGTGTTACGGTGCGCCATCCAAGAGTGGACCATTTGTCTTAACATGGCCTCTACTGCTGTTTGTCCCTAGAAATAGCTGCACAGATTCTTCATTGCAACCCCTTCTTAGTTCCAATTTGGCCTTGCCAGATGGAAACTCGTGAAGTCCATTTGCTATAATGTAATATGGCTGAGACTTCAAATAAATGGAGCACCAGGTATTATTTGTTTTCTGCTTTCTTTGCAGCGGTCACACCTCCTGGCATTCTTCTGGTAACTTGCTATTCCCAGGAGAGCAAGACAAGAAGTTTGGGATGGAAATGAAGTTCACATCATTAACACTGTCAGGAAATGCTGGTAGGTTCTTGAGTCCCCCATCACCTTTATGTGGCATTCACAAGCCCCTGGGCTGAGTTGAGATTGGTCTGCTTTGTAGATTTGATGAGGTAGGTATATTGGGGGGAGAACCCCTCATTCCCACTACAGGAATGGGAGCCTGAGGAACTGGGACCTGAGTCTCTCTTAATTGTGTGATTTCTCTTTCCACTTGACAGCTTCATCTCTACCGAGCCACTGGCTGTCTTGATTAGGAACTTTCTCCTACTAGTGGAATGGAAGTTTCTAAATAAAGACATGAGCTGTTTGTGTAGGTGTCTTTGCTTGTTTGGAGTTTTCCATCATGGGGTGGGAGGTTGGAGGGAATAACCTACGTAGGTGGTGACTTGCCTTCCCAGCTTGCTCAGAATATTGGCCTGGGGTATCAGGAGATGAACTGGTTAAAAAGTCTTGTTTCTTGAGCTGGTATTCTCTCCTTTAACAAAGCAGTTTTATCTCTCACCTACTGCTACCTAAAGTTACTTCCATTAGGTGTTTCTTTCCTGCTACCATGTAAAGGGATTAAAAATAACACTGTAGGTAGACTGGTGGTAGAGAGGAAGGTTTCCAATCTTGTGCACCATTGTGGGTTATATCTTTGAAGCTCACACTGAACTCAAGCTCCATTGTAAGTGTCAATTTATTACAGCCTATTCGCCTGGGTGAGTTAAGAGTCCTGAGCTAGGGAATGGCAAGTAATCATCAGTCACACTGTGGAGGTGTCAATTACATCTTAAATATGTCACTCAGGAATCTGGTGAATGAGCCAGAAACAAAAGTGTAAAATAAAATAATCTTCCTTCAATGTCCTCCTCTGATACATTTCAGCAGCGGTCTCTTCAGGACCATGTCGACAATAATAGTGCACAAAGCTGAAAGCTTCTTTTGGCATGTTCAGGTAAGGGATAGAGGGTGTATGGGGAAGATTTAGACTTTGGGGTCACATGGCTCTGGGTTCTGATTTCCTAGCTCTTGGATACTGAACAAATAAATTACTCATCTCCTCAGAGCTTCCGTCTTCTTGTCTATATACTGTGAGCTTTACGGGGATCTTGCAGGTCATGAAGCCTGAGTAGGCAGCACTCATAATGTCATCTAGCACAGAGTGGACACTCCCTGAGGTGTCCTGCCACCACACTGCCAAGACACCAAGCCAATTACAGCTCTGATGATGTAGCTCTTTTCCAAAGTTAAGTTGTGTTTTTTTCCTCTTAGTGACATATAGGTCCATCACAAAAAAGCCATGGGATACTTTGATCTGTAAGATGTTTAGAGTTTCTTAAAACCCAACATAGAGTGAGGCTCCATGAAAGGCCTAGTCTGGAACATTGACATCAGCAGCAGATTTTGCTGAATAGTGCTATATGTGCTTAATAATAGGGTTTTCTTTTTGTAAACCATTTTTTTTTTTTTTGGTGGAACTATTTTCTGTGATGCTGAGGTTACAGAAAATATAATTTTTTCTGTCACTGTTGGTGTTCTTCAGGCCCCCGCTATTAAATGGATGCGCCTTTGGAAACCGGGGTGGTTATCTACATCAGAAAAATACCTTATCCTGGGCTGCATTGGGTGACTTGGACAAAACAATGCAATTTCGATGGGGAAAATGGTATGTATTACATTTTATACAAGCTGGCTTCCAATAATAACCATCTGACCCTTGTGATCCTATGTTTTCAATTTTCCTTTTAAAGAATGCAACAAACAATGCTGCCAGAGCATATTTTTCTGTCAAGTGTTCGCTGACTTGTGAGTTGCTGGGCAGATTTTCTGTCTTCTGTGTTAGAAGTCACAACCATCCACCACTCACTTTTCTCTTAGAGTAACTTCTCATGCAACAGTGTCATGGCATATGTTACAGTCCAGGTTTGTATTCGAAAAGGAAGTCCCTATGTATGAGTCCAGAGAAATAGGGGCATGATTTTAACCTTGGTTCTGGGCTTTTGTTTTGGTTTGGTCTTTTTGACTTGGGTATGAGTTCAGTGTCTGCTAATTAAAAGAATAAAAATAGGAGGGGGGAAAGATGGTGGAGGAGTAGGGGACGCTATTTCAACTGGTCCCCAGAATTGAGCTGGACATCTACCAGACCACTCTGAGCACCCCTGAAACCAGCCTGAGATATAAGAAGATCTGGATCTCTACAAACAGAATATCATAGGCGGTTGGTTTTGAGGTAGGAAGCAGGGAGCCGTGATTCTGCGGGCAGATATCAGAGGATAAATGGCAGCGGGAGGGTGCCTGGACATGGGGATCCTACACCGCCGGTGAGCGACAGCCTTGTGTGCTGGGGATGGGGCACAGACTCGCAGATTGGTAGCAGCGGGGAAAGGACTTTAGGGGAGCGCCCCGGGGCGGAAACCTGGAGTGGTGGAGTCGCACCTGCAAACTGCAGCCCCCGGGATGGAAACCCAGAGCAGCGGGGTTGCGTGCGTGAACTGGGAGCGGCTGGCAGTTTTAGAAGCACAAAGGGCAGAGACGTGCCCTGACCTGGAGGCAGGACTGGGGGTGCTGCGGAGGGGCGCACAACCCAGGATGCTGCAGTTTATAGCAGCATGGACAGAAATGGAGATGGTGTGGCCTGGAGAGCTCACTGAAGAACAGACTGTGATCTCTCTGCTCTGAGGCAGAGGGTTGGAAATGGTCTTCTGCTCTGACTCATGGAAGAGACGTGGAAAGCTGCCAGGGAAAGCCAGCAGAGAACAAAAGCCCCAAAAACTGATTCCCACTGAGCCCATCCCCTGCCACAGGGGGGGCAGGGCAACACTGCCCAAACAGGGTTGCCTGAGTAACAGCATGGCAGGCCCCTCCCCCAGAAGACAGGCTGGGAAAACAAGAGGCCAGCAACCCTAAGGTCCCAAGAAAACAGGTGCATCTTGCTTGGGTTCTGGTCAATAATTTGGACTCTATACATTCCCTCAAACACCCATCAACAGAATGAGTAGGAGGAGGAGCCCCCAAAACAGAAAAGACTCAGAGATTATGACTTATGCTGCAGATTTACAAATGGATGCAGATATAACCAAGATGTCAGAGATGGAATTCAGGCTAGCAATTGTGAAGACAATGGCTAGAATGGAAAAATCAATTAATGGCAATGTAGAGTCTCTAAGGGCAGAAATAAAAGGTGAATTGGTAGAACTTAAAAATGCTATCAATGAGATCCAATCCAATCTAGACAATCTAACAGCTAGGGTAACTGAGGCAGAAGAGCAAATAAGCGACCTGGAAGATAATATAATAGATAAAAAGGGAAAAGAGGAGGCCAGGGAAAAACAACTCAGAATCCATGAAAATAGAATCAGAGAAATAAGTGACACCATAAAGTGTTCCAATGTCAGAATAATTGGAATCCCGGAGGAAGTAGAGAGAGAGAGAGGACTAGAAGATGTATTTGAGCAATTTGTAGCTGAGAACTTCCCTAATCTGGGGAATGAAACAAACATTCGAGTCCTAGAGGCAGAGAGGACCCCTCCTAAGATCAAGGAAAACAGGCCAACACCCTGGCATGAAATAGTAAAACTTGCAAATCTTAGAACCAAGGAAACCATCTTAAGGGCAGTTAGGGGGAAGAGATTCCTTACGTACAGAGGGAGGAACATCAGAATAATATCAGACCTATCCACAGAGACCTGGCAAACCAGAAAGGCCTGGCAAGACATATTCAGGGTACTAAATGAAGAACATGCAGCCAAGAATACTTTATCCGGCAAGGCTTTCATTTAGAATGGATGGAGAGATGCAGAGCTTCCATGACCAGCAGAAACTGAAAGAAGATGTGACCACTAAGCTGGCCCTGCAGGAAATATTAAGGGGGGTTCTGTAAAAGGAGAAAGACCCCAAGAGTGATATAGAAATTTACAGGGACAATCTATAAAAACAACGTCTTCACAGGCAACATGATGACAATTAATTCATATCTTTCAATAATCACTCTCAACGTGAATGGCCTAAATGCTCCCATAAAATGGCACAGGGTTGCAGATTGGATATAAGGACAGGACCCATCCATATGCTGTCAACAAGAGACTCATTTTGAACCTAAAGATACATCCAGACTAAAAGTGAAGGGATGGAGATCCATCTTCCATGCCAGCGGACCTCAAAAGAAAGCTGGGGTAGCAATTCTTATATCAGACAAATTAGATTCTAAACTAAAGTCTGTAATAAGAGACACAGAAGGACACTATATCATTCTTAAGGGATCTATCCAACAAGAAGATCTAACAATTGTAAATATCTATGCCCCCAACATGGGAGCAGCCATCTACATAAGCAACTGTTAACCAAAATAAAGAGTCATATTGATAACAATAAGTTAATTGTAGGAGACCTCAATACTCCACTCTCAGCAATGGACAGATCATCTCAGTAGAAAATCAACAAGGAAACAAGAGCTTTGAATGATACATTGGACCAGATGGACCTCATAGATCTTTACAGAACATTCACCCTAAAACAACAGAATACTCATTCTTCTCAAGCACACATGGAACTTTCTCCAGAATAGACCATATACTGGGTCACAAATCAGGTCTCAACCAATACCAAAAGATTGAGATTATTTCCTGCATATTCTCAGACCACAATGCTCTAAAACTGGAACTCAATCACAAGAAAAAATTTGGCAGAAATTCAAACACTTGGAAGCTGAAGACCACTCTGCTCAAGAATGTTTGGGTCAACCAGGAAATCAAAGAAGAACTTAAACAATTCATGGAAATCAATGAGAACGAAAACACATCGGTCCAAAACCTATGGGATACCGCAAAGGTGGTCCTAAGGGGGAAATACATAGCCATCCAAGCCTCACTCAAAAAAATAGAAAAATCCCGAATTCACCAACTAACTCTACACCTTAAAGAACTAGAGAAAAAGCAACAAACAATGCCTAAGCCACGCATTAGAAGAGAAATAATTAAAATTAGAGCAGAGATCAATGAATTAGAAACCAGAAACACAGTAGATCAGATCAACGAAACTAGAAGTTGGTTCTTTTTCTTTTTTTTTAAGATTGTATTTATTTATTTGACAGAGAGAGACACAGCGAGAGAGGGAACACAAGCAGGGGGAGTGGGAGAGGGAGAAGTGGGCTTCCCGTGGAGCAGGGAGCCCGATGTGGGGCTCGATCTCAGGACCCTGGGATCATGACCTGAGCCGAAGGCACATGCTTAATGACTGAGCCACCCAAGCACCCCAACAATCAATAAACTGTTAATGTTGCTTTAGAGGAGTGTGCTTGTTGGGCCCATAACTCGGTGGATCTAGAAATTGGTTCTTTGAAAGAATTAATAAGATCGATAAACCACTGGCCAGACTTATCCAAAAGAAAAGAGAAAGGACCCAAATTAAAATTATGAATGAAAGGGGAGAGATCATGACTAACACCAAGGAAATAGAAACAATTATTAGAAATTTTTATCAACAACTATATGCCAATAAACTGAGCAATCTGGATGAAATGGAGGCCTTCCTGGAAACCAATAAGCTGCCAAGACTGAAACAGGAAGAAATTGACAACCTGAATAGGCCAATAACCAGTAACGAGATTGAAGCAGTGATCAAAAACCTCCCAAAAAACAAGAGTCCAGGGCCTGTTGGATTCCCTGGGGAATTCTACCAAACATTCAAAGAAGAAATAATACCTATTCTACTGAAGCTGTTTCAAAAAATAGAAACAGAAGGAAACTTCCAAACTCATTCTATGAGGCCAGCATTACCTTAATCCCCAAACCAGGCAAAAACCCCATCAAAAAGGAGAATTTCAGACCAATATCCCTGATGAATATGGATTCCAAAATCCTCAACAAAATCCTAGCTAATAGGATCCAACAATACATTAAAAGGATCATCCACCACGACCAAGTGGGATTTATCCCTGGGATGCAAGGGTGGTTCAACATTCGCAAATCAATCAATGTGATAGAACACATTAATAAGAGGAGGGAGAAGAACCATATGGCCCTCTCAATTGATGCAGAAAAGCATTTGACAAAATACAACATCCTTTCCTGATTAAAACTCTCCAGAGTATAGGGATAGAGGGAACATTCCTCAAATTCATAAAATCCATTTATGAAAAACCCACAGCAAATATCCTCCTCAATGGGGAAAAGCTGAGAGCCTTTCCCTTAAGATCAGGAACACGTCAAGGATGCCCACTCTCGCCACTATTGTTCAACATAGTACTAGAAGTCCTAGCCACAGCAATCAGACAACAAAAAGAAATAAAAGGTATTCAAATTGGCAAAGAAGAAGTAAAACACTCTTTTCTCAGACGACATGATACTTTATGCGGAAAACCCAAAAGACTCTACCCCCAAATTACTAGAACTCATCCAGCAATTCAGTAATGTGGCAGGATACAAAAATCAGTGCACAGAAATCAGTTGCTTTTTTATACACTAACAATGCAACTGTAGAAAGAGAAATTAGAGAAACGATTCCATTTACAATAGCACCAAAAACCGTAAGATACCTCAGAATAAACCTAACCAAAGAGGTAAAGGATCTATACTCTAGGAACTACAAAACACTCATGAAAGAAATTGAAGAAGACACAAAAAGATGGAAAAATATTCCATGCTCATGGATCGGAAGAATAAACATTGTTAAAATGTCTATGCTACCCAGAGCAATCTATACCTTCAATGCCATCCCAATCAAAATTCCAATGACATTTTTCAAAGTGCTGGAACAAACAATCCTAAAATTTGTATGGAATCAGAAAAGACCCCGAATCGCCAAGGGAATGTTGAAAAAGAAAAACAAAGCTGGGCGCATCACGTTGCCCAATTTCAAGCTATATTACAAAGCTGTGATCACCAAGACAGCATGGTACTGGCACAAAAACAGACATACAGACCAATGGAACAGAATAGAGAACCCAGATATGGACCCTCAACTCTATGGTCAAATAATCTTTGACAAAGCAGGAAAAAACATGCAATGGAAAAAAGACAGTCTCTTCAATAAATGGTGCTGGGAAAATTGGACAGCCACATGCAGAAGAATGAAACTTGACCATTCTCTAACACCATTCACAAAGATAAACTCAAAGTGGATGAAAGACCTCAATGTGAGACAGGAATCCATCAAAATCCTAGAGGAGAACATAGGCAGTAACCTCTTTGACATCGCCCACAGCAACTTCTTTCAAAATACATCTCCAAAAGCTAGTGAAACAAAAGCAAAAATGAACTTTTGGGACTTCATCAAGATAAAAAGCTTCTGCACAGCAAAGGAAACAGTCAACAAAACAAAGAGGCAACCCACAGAATGGGAGAAGATATTTGCAAATGACACTACAGATAAAGGGCTGGTATCCAAGATCTATAAAGATCTTCTCAAACTCAACACTCAAAAAACAAATAATCAAGTCAAAAAGTGGGCAGAAGATATGAAAGGACACTTCTCCAAAGAAGACATACAAATGGCTAACAGACACATGAAAAAATGTTCATCATCATTAGCCATCAGGGAAATCCAAATCAAAACCACACTGAGATACCACCTTACACCAGTTAGAATGGCAAAAATGGACAGGGAAAGAAACAACAAATGTTGGAGAGGTTGTGGAGAAAGGGAAACCCTCTTACACTGTTGGTGGGAATGCAAGTTGTTACAGCCACTTTGGAAAACAGTGTGGAGGTTCCTCAAAAATTTAAAAATAGAGCTACCCTATGACCCAGCAATTGCACTACTGGGTATTTACCCCAAAGACACAGACGTAGTGAAAAGAAGGGCCATATGCACCCCAATGTTGATAGCAGCAATGTCCACAATAGCCAAACTGTGGAAAGAGCCGAGATGCCCTTCAACAGATGAATGGATAAAGAAGATGTGGTCCATATATACAATGGAATGTTAGCCATCAGAAAAGATGAACACCCAACTTTTACATCAACATGGATGGGACTGGAGGAGATTATGCTAAGTGAAATAAGTCAAGCAGAGAAAGTCAATTATCATATGGTTTCACTTATTTGTGGAACATAAGGAATAGCATGGAAGACATTAGGAGAAGGAAGGGAAAAATGGGGGGGATTGGAGGGAGAGATGAACCATGAGAGACTATGGACTCTGAGAAACAAACAGGGTTTTAAAGGGGAGGGGGGAAGGGGGATTGGTTAGCCTGATGATGGGTATTAAGGAAGGCACGTACTGCATGGAGCACTGGGTGTTATACAAAAACAACGGATCGTGGATCACCACATCAAAAACCAATGATGTAGAGTGACTAACATAACATAATAAAATTTAAAAAAAGAATAAAAATAGAAGCCTATTGCTAACACCAAAATACATTTATTGAGTGCCTATCTTATACATATCCCTTTGCTAGGCTTTATTCTGAGACAACTTACATAACATATCCTATTTAAAAGACTGTTTATTAAAGTAACACTTTGGGAATCCTTGGTGGGAGGTAGGTGTGATATTCAGTGTAGCTTCCCCAACTGCCATGTAGGGCACCAGCCGGAGCGTGCCTGTGTGGGAAGAGGATTCATTTAAAAATTCATTTCGAGGAAATTCCCTGTATCTTTGTACAAGAAGTCCAGATAACTTGAGCATTATTTGGCTTCATAAAAATACTGAACTGATCTCAATTCCTACCTCCTTTCTTTTTTTCTTCTTTTGAACTGAAAGAGCAGTTTAACTTTAGCATAGTTGCTGTATAACAAGTTGTCCCCCAAATAGTGGCTTAAAACAACCAACATTTATTATCTTCCAGTTTCCGAGGGTTAGGAATTCATGAGTAGCTTGGCTAGGTCATTCTGGCTCAGAGTTTCTCACGAGGTGGTGGTTAAGGCAGTAGGGCTGCAGTGATCTGAAGGCTTGACCAGGACTGGAAGATCCACTTTCAAGATGGCGTGGTCACTTCTTGGCTGGAGGCCAAGGTTTTCTGTATGAGCCTCTCCACATGGCAGCTGGCTTCTCCCAGAGCAAGTGATCCGGGAGAGAGTGAGAGGGAGGAGAAAGAGAGAGAATAAACAGGAAACCACAGTGGCTTTTATAACTATCTCCAAAGTCACACAACTGTCACTTTCTCTTTATTTGTTGGAAGTGAGTCACTAAGTCCAGCCCACATTCAAAGGAAGGAGAATTAGACTCCTCCTCTTAAAGGGAGCAGTATCAAAGAATTTGGGAACACACATTGAAACTGCCACAATTGTACTTGTCATTTAAAATTTCCAAAGAGTTCCCAAAAATGGTTTCTTTAGACGAGTTCTCAAGAGTTTCTCTCCTAGCACTAAGGCCCAGGGTCTTTTGCTCTAAAAGAACTATAGTGTATTATTAGCCTTTGGTATAAATCTCTGCTTCCAATTGCTATCCTATTGCATTCTGTGCAGAATCTGTTTCAGCCAGTGGAGAAATGATAATAAGCTGAGACATTTTGCTGTTCTCAAACAGAGCATTTCCCTGTGGTTTTAAGGCTTCCCTTCATCATGTTTTCATTATCATGAGGATGGTATCACTGAAGAGCAAGTATGAGTGGATGGGCATTTATTTTGTGAGCATTGAGGAGAGAGGGGAGCATCTCTCTAAATTTGTGGTTCTTCTTGGTAAGACAAATTTAAACAAATCACACATTCATAAATAAAGTACAGAAAAGAGTATCAGAATATACTGGAGTAGAAGTTAGGATAGTAATAAGGCTGTTTGTTTATAGTAACCTCTTAAGAAACATTAAGTGTTTCTAAGATATTAACTTAGGGGTCTGCTAGTGATAAAGGGAATGGTCTGGAGGGTTTTTTTTTTTTTAATCTTCTAAATTAACATACAGGAAATTATCACTTTTGGTACATAGATCTATGAATTATAACATATGTATAAATTTTTGTAACTACCACCACAATCAAAATACCAGACAATTCTATCACCCCCAAATCTCCCTCTTGCTACCCTTCATAGTGGTATCTCACCCATCCCCAACTCATTTCAACCTCTGATTTTTTTCTCTGTCGCTATAGTTTTGTGTTTTTGAGAGTGCCACATAAATGGGTTTATACAGTGTGTAATACTTTGAAACTAAGTGTTTTCATTTATTACAATGCTTTTGAGATTCATTCAAGGTGCTATGAGTATCAGTAGTTCATTTCTTTTATTGCTAAGTAGTATTTCATTATGTGGATGTACCACAGTTTGTTTATACATTTGCCTGCTGAAGATTTGAGTTGTTTCCAGCTTTTGGCAATTATAAATAGAGCCAATGCACACATTTATGTACAAGTGTTTGAATGAACATATATTTTCATTTCTCTACGTTAAATATGTAGGAGTGGGATTAGTTGGTCACATGGTAATTGAATATATAATTTTATAAGAAACTGTCAAACTGTTTTCTAGAGTGGCTGTGCCATCTTTCATTCCCACCAGCAATGTATTAGAGTTCTAGTTGTTTTACATGATTGCCAATACTTAAAATTATCGGATTTTTATAGTATCTCATTATGGTTTAAATTTGCATTTACCTAATGGATAATGATATTGAACATCATTTCATATGTTTGTCTTTGGTATATCCTCTTTGATGAAGTGTCTGTTTAAGTCTTGTGTTTATTTTTAAACAGGTTATTTTCTTACTGTTGAATTTTGTGAGTTATTTTTATATTGTGCTTTTGTTGTCATGCTTACAAACTCTGTGTAAATCCAGCTCAGATATATTTTCTCCTCCGCTTTTAAAAAATGTTTTGTACTTTACATTTAGATCTAAGATCTATTTTACTGAAATTTTGTGTTATGTGTGAGGTTTAGATTGGGATCTATCTATCTATCATCTATCCATCTGGTATATGAATGTCCAATTGTTCCAACACTGTTTGTTGAAAAGACTACCCTTTTTCCATTGAATTGCCTGTACAGCTTTGTCAAAGTCAACTGGCCATATTTATGTTGGTCTATTTTAGGAAACTCCATTGAGATTTTTCTGGTTCTTCATATGCCCAGTAATACTGTATTGTATACTGGACATTTTGAATCTAATGTTATGAGACTCTGGGTCTTATTTAAATCCTATCAAAAATGTTAAGAAGTTTTGTTCTAGTAGGTATTTAAACTGTTTAGTTTCAGATCACTTGTTCCAACCAGCCTTCTGGAGATTGAGGTTTCAATGTCAAGTCCATTTTCAAAGACTTTATATTGCTGTTTAGATCACAGAATAGCAGCTCCAGCAGCCCAGCTGGGACCTAGATGGTTGACTAAGGTATGCATGATCTATGCATGAGCTACTTGGGGTAAGTCCCGAATTCATAAATAACTTCATAAGTTCATTTTTCCAACCTCCCTTTCTCTACAGTCTCCTAATATTTTTATTCTCCATGGCTCTTCTTTTCCATCTTCCACTCAGAAAACTGGGGCTTTACTTATCCCACTCTGCTGCATATTTTCTTTTTTTTTTTTTTTTAAAGATTTTATTTATTTATTTGAGACAGAGAGAATGAGAGAGAGAGAGCACATGAGAGGGGGGAGGGTCAGAGGCAGAAGCAGGCTCCCTGCCGAGCAGGGAGCCCGATGCGGGACTCGATCCCAGGACTTCAGGATCATGACCTGAGCTGAAGGCAGTCGCTTAACCAACTGAGCCACCCAGGTGCCCTCTGCTGCATATTTTCTGTGCATGATCTTTGTCCAGGGCCATGTAGCAGAGAGGGGGAAAAGTCATAGACAGACAGACAGACAGACAGACAGACACACACACACACACACACACACCAGTAACCAATTTTGCCCCATATGATTGTAGAGAACACAGATCTTTTGGTGAGACAAGAAACATCCCCTTCCTCAGAGTTTTAGGTGCCTGGATATCACCACAGCCTGTATGCAAGAGGATGGGAGAAAAGAGAGTGGAAGGAAAAAAAAAAAAGAAAACTGGAGATTCCACCCCCCTTCTCTTATCCTTTAGGGATCCCTTTTCCACTCCTCATGCCTGAGCTAGAGAGCTTCTCCTGGAGCTCTGTCCGTGCCTTCTACCCATTTCTGAATTTCAGGTTTCCTTCAGTTTGGGCAGGGGATACTGGGGAAAAATGGTAAACTCATTCACATTCTCTAAGAATGGGTGAGAGAAAAAGATCCTCCAATTTCAAGGAGAGGGGAAACAGACTCTTACCTGATGCCGTGGCTCTGGGATCTAAATATTGTTATGGGTCTTTGGAAAAAACGATTTGCTGCAATCAATTAATTGATCAAGAGTTTCAAAATGGTTATATTTAAATATTTTATAGTATGTATTTTCTGGAATGGTTCTATTAAACCAAACTTCCTCTCATATGTGGTTTATCAGTGGTACAGCTCACATAGGAAAGGGAAGATAAATATTTGATTCCTTCCCTTTATTTGCCAGTTTTCAAAATAATGAATTAGCTCACCAGTATCCTCCAATGATGACCTATTAAAGTTTTTCTTTCTTTTAAAGAATCATTAGCTCTCATGGATTTAAACATATTTGATCTGTTTAGATCCACTGCAATTATTAACCTCATTGATGTTCAGATTCAATATAGAACTTTTTATTATCATTTGATAACCTTGGGTAAGTCATGACGTAGGCCAAGTCACTTGCCCAGATCACAGTGGGAACAGGTGATAGTATATAAGTAAGACTCTCAGATGACTAATCTCCATAAGGATATATTACAATGACTGGCCAGAAAGTGTTCAGGAATGAAGGACAATGTTATCCACCCATTTATTTTATAATTATTCACTCATTGAATAATTATTCAATGGAAACATTAATTAAACAAACATTTATTGAATACCTACTGTATATCAGCTGCTATGTTAGGCACAGAGATCTCAATAAGCCAATAGGAATAGACACACTTCCTGCCCTCAGAGAGATCATATCTAGTCAAAGAAATGGAGACATTAATTAAATCATTGCACAAATATATGTTAAATTGTAATGTGACAGGAACTAAGAAAAATTACTATGAGGAAGGGTGTGGGAGTGATCAGGAGAGTTGGTCCTTTCTGGAAGGCCAGGGAAGGCTTCTCTTAGAGAAGATGACTTACCTGACATCTGAAGGAGGAGAAGAGGCTGACCAAGCAAAAGAAGGATGGGGTGAGAGTAAATTCAATCCAGAGTACTTATGTAGTTTAATTCCCCCTGCTGTCCCTATTTTTTTTTTATTATAATCTGGTCCCATGCCATCTGTAATCCTCCTAAGATTAGACTAAAAAAAATCTTCTGAAGGCTTCCACTGCTATTTAAAAAAATAATTTTTTCCTTTAGCTTTCATTAACCTTCCCCCAAAATAACACTAACCTCTTCTGGTAACCAGGTCAAACATACAAAATAGGCTGTTTGGACAAATAAACAGATTTTCTATTCACCCCCTATGAAAGAAAAACACATCCAGAGAGTCATATAAAGCCTCCTATCCTTTCCATGATTTTTCTTTGGGATGCTGTTGGATTTTTTTTTTTTTTTTAAAGAAGCGTTCAGGAGCACTTAATTATCTGCAGAACAAGTTGGATCATGTCTCAAGCTCAGTTTGGATTCTAGCTGAGCCCGCTAAGCAATAGGTCTCCTGGGGCTTGCTTCAGTGGCTTGTATTTGCATTGGTTACTCCTGGTAACCAGGCTGTGAGGTAAAGGAAAAGAAAGCTTGAATGGTGGCTAAATAAAGAAATACCAAGATACCTGGCCATTTACCCTGGGGACCATCCCCTTACAGGTGGATCTGGCCTTTTCAGAAGGGGAGAGGCTTGACAGAGAGAGCGGGAGAGAGAAGGAGAATGCACAAACACAGTAGCCTTCTGCCTTAAATTAGGAGGTTTGGTTCTAACAGGTGCTCCAGGAACCCCTCTGTTGCTCACAACAATGAGATGTATTCTGAGAGTGCTGTGAAGTCAGCACTGCAGTTTTTTCATATTGTTCCTTCTTCCTTAGGCTCGTCTTTGGCAGCTGCATGCAGGTGCCTGGGGTCCCACCTTGGACAGATAAGAATGTGCTCTCAGTCCAAGTGGCAAGTAGCCTTCCTGTGGATGCTCATGGCTTATAGCAGGAGAAGAGTCATAATAGGAGCAGAGCCTTCCCTCTGGCTCAAGGACCCTCCTCTCCTGATCAGGCACTATTCGTGCCACAGTAGCAACTGCCAGAAAAGCCAAGCTTCGTTTGCTGCCCAAGGCTATTTATGTCACAGCTGATGACCTGCAAATGTCCATAGAGTCTTGGCCAGAAAGATCTGGCCAGAGTTACAATTTTAAGGAATGAACATTTCATTGGTGGTTCTTTTTCCAAACTCAAGCCAGCTAAAACTGAAAAGGGTTTTATTGCTCTTACAACTGAATATTCTCTGGGTAGATATGGCTTCAGGCATAACATGATTCAAG
Organism: Mirounga angustirostris; assembly: GCF_029215605.1. Taxonomy (NCBI): domain Eukaryota; kingdom Metazoa; phylum Chordata; class Mammalia; order Carnivora; family Phocidae; genus Mirounga; species Mirounga angustirostris. The sequence goes on along the minus strand of NW_026991709.1, from coordinate 189,186,853 downwards.
TGATGTCAGGAGCCCTTGATGTCTTTCCTAAGCTATAAAAGAAAATCAGGGTGCTGTTACTAAAGGAAAAAATGGTGTTGGGTTGCCACAAAATAATAAATGTCCATTTCAGTTAGTTTAATATACATAGTGTGCCTGGATAGGATTATTTTTTCTTCTCTCCCCTTCTCTGGAGCCTGGTACTTCTCATGGATAAAGAAATGGAGGGGAATGTTTGTAATGCAACTCCAAGAAAGGATGGAGATAATGAGGTATACAAGCTAGTCTACCAGGAAGTTACCCTTTGCAAGGCAAGATGTCAAATTGTTTCTTTAAAATAATCCACCCAGAGCCCAGCCAGTATAGTGTTGTCTTCTCTACCCACTATCCCTACTTTCATCCTCATCATTGGAAGCTCCCTGCTTCCTGGGAGCAGAACTGGTAGGAAAGATAATGACTGCCAACTCACAAAGAGGAGGTGGTGTCGTAGTGGAGGGGAGAAGTAGATGAAAGGAAAGAGGGAGGTTATGAAGTGGGAAATGAATGTGAAGGAGAGGGTCTGCTGCTAACGTGCTGGTTTTGTGGGGAGGCTCTGTGAATCACTAGTGAGGCTGAGCCATCTACAAAATGCATGGGGGTCATGTTACAGAGGCGGGATGCTGCTACCAAAAACTTAGCATCCTTTGGACTCAGTAAAGGTTGAAGTAAAGAATTTATGAAACACTCTTAGGGATTCTGGGGTGTGTGTGTGTGTGTGTGTGTGTGCACCTGGTTTAAGGAGAGAAGCAGCAACAAGTGCCTGGATCTCCCCTCATGGAAGTTGGGAGGTAGGCAGCGCCCACAGGATGGACCAACCAGCTGATCAGTTTCTCTTTTCTTTGTAAATGATTTCTTTGTAAATGATTTTCTTTGTAAATGATCAGAATTTCATACACAATCCCTCAGTGGCAATCTTGTGAAGGGTTAACGTCTCTATAGAAAGTCAATGTACCTGAGTGGTTACACTCATAGTCTTGGGGTCAGACAGAGCTTAGCTTGAGTCCCTTCACCATACACTACTCATGTGACCTTGTACTACTGGTGTGACCTCCAGCATGTTATTTCTCCTCACACATCGTAAGCTCTCAATAATGGGGTGGACAGTGATGATACAGGTTCCTGTTATCCTTGCTGAGTTTACTTGTGTGGGATTTTGGAACTTGAGTCTGAGTGTCAGATTGGAAAAACAAAAAGCTTACTGAAATGGAGACTTAAATATCCGGGATGAGAGCCCTAGCTTTGCTATTGCCTGAGTAGACCCACAACAGCCACTGCACTGGGCTGTGCTTTGCTCTCTGTATCTGCACGGTGTGTCTTTGTTGGGGGGGCGTGTAGGAGCGATCAAAGCAAGTGATGCTCCCCCATCTCACAGGCTTGTGTTAGAACCGGGGTGGGCTCTACTTTGTAAATTCTTGCTGGGAATAATGGGAGGGGATGGGGGGCAGAGGATAGGGTCTGGAGAGGAAAAGGGGAGAGAGGAGATGTTTCCAATCACCAGGCGTTGAGAGTAACATGGCCTCCCTTTCTCCCTTGGCAGTTCAGGGCAAGAGGTGAGGCAGCACTTACTGGGCTGCAGTGGACATCAGAGTCTCCATGTGTGGGACATCTCTCCCAGCCTCTTCTATTCTTCTTCAGGAACTGAGACCTGTCACACCAGTGACCTTCTCTCCTAAGCCCAACTCAGAGCTTTGTGCAAGCCAATGTATTTAAATTCATCTGTTCTGATTCAGAGCAGTGAAAAATCACCTTATGTGCCATGAGCTGAGAGGGAAGAAAAACTTCGTATATTGTTCTTTTCGATCTATGGAGTCATGGGATAGCTTCTATAATTCTAGAAATTATGATAAGTCATCCATAAAGATGAGGCAGAATCCTCTTGAAGCAGTTACCATAGCTTAAAGCAACATTATTTACTATCCATTCATGGAAGCGCAGCAGCATTTAAGGACTTTACTTAATTCCTTCATCACATTAGCAAATGAGCATTCTGCAGGCCGGGCCTGGAACCTCCTCTGTCTCCCTGAGACTGAGGCTCAGGTATGTGTGGCTGTTTGGGCTTGCTTTGTCCACAGTTACTTTATGCACTTATAAAGAGTGATGGAGTCTGTTTAATCTACATTAAAGCTCCTTCAGCTTAAAGCCGGATTCTTACAAAAATGTTCTGATTTAATCAAATTCCTTCCTTTCAAATTAATTCATTTTAAAGAACATTTGCTGAGCAACTAGTTGGTGCCATGTATAAAAATCAACTGGACCCAGATTCTCCTGCAAAGCCAAGTGGATATCAGCATTTGCTACTCAACCCTCTGTAAACTGGGATGAAGGCAGGACTGGAATTCACAAACAGTTCAGCTCTTTCACAAATAGTCCAGACTTGGCCAGTTCTTTTCCATTTTTTTCATTCTCATCTCCTTCCTTTACCTACTAACTCACACACTCATTTATTCAGCAAATACTAAAGACCTAATTGTACACCTAGCAGAGAGGCAGTGTGGGGAGGAGAGCTAATTGTTCTCATTCGTTTGCATAGCTTATTGGAAAGTATCAAGAAGGCCAGCTCAAGAGCCAGATGGTGGGGTTGTGAACAAAGGCAAGCTGACAACCTTCCTAAGCTCCAGTTCCTCATCTTCATGTGGAAATAATAGTAATACGTACCTCACATGGTTGTGAGGACTAAAGAAGCTAATGTATATAAAAGATTCAGCGTATTTTCTAGCACACAGTGGGGGCTCAAGAGTTACTCTTTGTCATCATCATTGCCTATTTTAGAATAAAAATTCCTAGAGGTCAGTGACATTTGCATTTTATGGATAATGAACAGCTTCCAACACCTGTTAACAAGCAATATGTATCAGTAAGTAATAAATACTAATAAATAAAATACTAATAAAGATACTAAAACTTAAATGTTTTAAATCTTTCCCCCATGCCTCTGCCTATAAGGAAGACAGTGTGTGTAGCACATATATTTATAACCACATAACAGTATGTGGTTAGCTTCATCAATATCATTCTTGGGACACCTGGGTGGCTCAGTTGGTTAAGTGTCTGACTCTTGATTTTGGCTCAGGTCATTATCTCAGGGCCATGAGATGGAGCCCCGCATTGGGCTCTGCACCTGGCGTGGAGCCTGCTTGAAATTCTCTCTCTCCCTCTCCCTCTGCCCTTCCTTGCCCTGCCCATTTACTCACACTCTCTCTCTCTCTTAGGGGAAAAAATATCATTCTTTGCAGCACCAAGCTGGGCCTGGTAAATGGGGGAAGGAAGGGAGAAAGGAAAGAAGAGGCTAAGAGGGGCTGCATGATAAGGAGCTGTGATGGAGCTAGGCTGGAGAGAGCCCAGGGAGGGTTCTGCATACCTGGTTTGGGAAGGAATGTGGGGGAAACCCTGACCTTGGAGAGGGAGAGGACAAAGACTTAGGGATAGTACCCTTGTCTAAGAAGGGGTGGGGAGAGAGAAAGAGGGAGAGAATTAGAGAGAGGGAGAGAATGAGAGAGGGGGAAAGGGACAGAGAATGAGAGAAAAAGAAAGAGGGAGCAAAGCCCTTCAGGGCAGCACTGGCTTCCTGGGCCTACACCCATGAGTCACACAAGGCCCTGGCTCAGAAGGGCTCCAGACTCTGTTCAATGTTTGGCTGTCACCCTCTGGAAATTCTTAATGTTTTTTTAACAAGGGTTCCCACATTCTCATTTTGCACTGGGCACTACAGATTATGTAGCTGGTCCTGCCTTAGGGAAAGATTTGTGGAAGTTTTCCTGTGTGAAATGAATGTACTCTCTTTTCAGTGTTTTCTGGAGATGTGAACATCTTTCAGTTACTTTGGGGTGGGGGCAGTATCCAATTGTGGGTCCTTTGATCCAAACTCCAGACTGGGCTGGGCCTCAAGGTGGTTCAGCTTTGTCCAGACCCTGTAGCAGAAGAGCGACTCTTTCCTCTACCCTGTCTGTAGGAGTCCTCTGGCCCCTGCCCAGCCCAATTCCTTGCCAAAATCCTTGGGCAGGTTTTGCAGGCAACCTCCACCATGTGCTCACTGCATCAGCTTTGGAGGAAACCCTCCATTCCCTTATTCTGGTGAAATGTTCCATGCTGAGAGAAAAGGCTTGAGGTTTTCCTTGGTGATAGTGGCAGTGGGGGTTAAGATAAAGAAAACAGTGTTCCATGAAATGTTGCACAGGACATGGAGAATTTCTCACCAAAGAAGTTCAAACTTGGGAAACCACACACTTCTGCTTCTGGGTGGATTTTGTGCAGAGCCACTTTCTCTTCCTGCTGCTTACATTCCGACAAAGGCACCGTGTAGAGAGGATGAAGTACTGTGAGTTCAGCCCATTATCAAATGGTTTCAAGGGTCATTTTGATCTTGTCAGGATCAGCAGGCTTCCTTTCAGCAGACCTAAAAAGGCTGACAGAAACAATAAATGGACAATTTTGAGACTCTTTGTCAGAGTTATACTTTGGGGGCAAACTCTGCCGTAAATACTGATTTCTAGTCCCCTCTCCATTTGCCCACCATTTTCAGATATGATTGCCCCCCATCCCTGACCACCACATAGTCATCAACTTATCTAGCCAACACTGTGTCAGCAAGTGATGTGCAGTTGCTTCTCTATCTGCTCCGTAGTGCTTACACCACAAGGAACCAAACATGATGTATACCCTGGAGCACACATTCGTCTCTAATTTAGTGCCTACATATCTGTAATAGCCATATTGAACTGAAACTGAGAAAAATCACCCTTGCCACCCTCCATTTTTAGGGAGTCTCTGATAGGTTGGAGGATTACCCTATCGATCACACAGTCAGGAATGATTACCTCTCACCCTCCTCTGTCTTGTCAATAAATGGCTACAAATTTCAATTCCAGGAGACACATTTAAACCAGGGGTGTCTGGAGCTGTGAATAGAATTATAAGTATGGTAGAATCTAAAAGAAAGCATTCAAACCCAACAGACAGATTATAGGATATGCCACACCCTATAAAGGATTTAGACTTTTAAGAGTATTAACATTTTTCCCATAACAGATTGTTCCACTCATGGAAATTACAATTACTGTCATTTCTTGATACTGACAAAGAAAATTACATATATTTTCTTCAGACATGGTATTTTAACTAAGTAGTGAAATAAGGTAGCAAGTAGTTCCAAATGGGCTTCAAAGAGACTATTGCCTTAACTTTTTAGATCTGTATGTCTTCATAAAAAGATTCTTTATGCTTTGTTTAAATGCCCCAACCCTATAGCTGAATCAGGTCTAGATGGCCTGAAATACCATTAAACCCCTAATAATGAGGTCAATTTGGCATGAAAAACTGGTAGTAAAGAGCACTTTATAAAACAGTAAAAATCTATACTCCAAGTATTATAGCAAGACCAACAGATATCATATTAAGGGGGGTGGTGTGTGTGCAGAAAATCCATGCAAGGTGGATTCTTCTTGTCTGAACTTAAAGACATTGGTATGAGCCAGTGTTTCTTTCTTTTTTTATTTTTTGACATGGAATATTAGAAATTTCTTTATTCTTACTTATTTTTATTAAGCACCAGCTTAATACTGCAGAAAATTTTAAACTACCCATTCTTCCCCCCCCCACCCAAATTCTTGATAAAGAGCTTTTCAAGTGAAGACACACTCTCTTCTCTCTTCTGTATAAAACTTTATCAAATAAAGGCAAATAACTGTGTACATCTTGCTGTAAAATGCTGCCCACGGCTGTGGAAAGTGTCTGCCCAGGTTCCTATCACTGTCCAGGTCCTGAAAGACTCTTGTTCATGAACTGCCTCTTCACAAAGCAAGACCACCACTTGCTAGGTTTATCATCCTGAGAGTCAAAAACTGTCTCACAAAGTCTCAGTCCAGTCTCTTGTCTCAGCTGCTGTAAGTAGGCCCTCATCACCTCATCTTCCTGTTTGCAGGTTTGGCATAAATTGCATAAATTGGAAAACCAGGCTCTCCATGAATGGGAAAATTAGTGATTCCCAGCGTATACATTTCTTTTTCACCTTGGCTTTTGGAATTGCACTTTTGGAGTTTCTTTAGACACTCAGAAATGTAGAGAGTTATATGTATCAAGGATCTGTCAGCTTCATTCGTAATCTCATAGTTTTTGAAGAAGACATTGGTCTTAAAGTAATAGATGGCTTCATCCACAATATCTGTATCTTTTGTCTCTCTAGGGGCAGGTCCTTTGAACTGACTTCTGATAGGCAACAGTGCCATGTTTCCAATGAATTTGGTATCAGGGTCCATGAGAGAAGAGTGGTAAGCCGGCATCTTGGTGGTGCCCGTGTTTCAAGCTAGATGAGGAGGTTTATGAGCCAGTGTTTCTAAGCTGTGTTTGGTAGAATGCTGGCTTCACAGAATCTTAATATGAATTATGTTAAAAATAATGAAAAGAGGTCTGAGATAACAAAGCCAAAAGTGTTATCTTATTGTAGGAATTCTTAGTGCTTTTAATTTGCTCAACTGCCTCATGAATATATAAGGGTGAAGGGAGAACATGGACGGAACACTTCCTAAGCTTGTTGGAACTGAGAAAGATTTTCTGAGAAACATTTCAAGGAATTCAAGTTCTGGGACTCCTTTGGGGAAACTCCTTTCTTGGTCCTGGGGGCATGTTTGGAGGCAAGGGTGGTGAGCGGAACAAAGTGTGGCCCCCAGTGCTGTAGCTCATGTTGAAGAACTCAGTGGTCTAGCATCCTCTGGCCATCTGGGATGGCACTTGGGGAAACCATTCCTTTCCTGTTTCCTCGTGAGGCTCCTTTATGAAGTTCGGAAAACAATCCAAAGCGATTCAGCAGGAGGAAGCATAGGCTACAGCTCTAAAATATCAGGTTAATTTGTTTGTATTCTTTGAAGTTTGAGATCTTTGAAGTTCTGTTTTCCCTTGAGAGGTGAAGATGAGAAAAACAAATGCCAAATGTCGTTTTATACTGTGAGAAGAAAGTACAATTAACAACCATGCAGTGTTCCCCAAATGCCTTAGCCAGAGAGCTTGAGTTGTAGTGTTCACAAACTTTGACTCTGCTGGGTTTTTAATGGGATGATACCCACCCTGGGATCCAGAAATGCTAGAATCCTGCCTTGCCAATCACTTTCCCACTGCCCTCCCCTATGAGGTTCTGGAGAGTATTACATACCCCAGGAACAAGAACATGCTCAAAGCTATCACTTTATCTATAGCTGTTTGACTGTTGAGCTCTGGTAAAGACTTAAGATCCAAGTGGGACCGTCTGGTTCCTTTTTCTTTCACAGCTTTAAATCCCATTATCTACCATTGTCCAGCTACCAGCAACAGAAGTTGGGGGGCGGGCAGCAAGATGGCTGGAGAACAGGCTGAGTCAGTGTACCCACCAGCTGCCAGCCTGGAGAAGAGAGAAAAGAAAGAGGGAAGGTTGACAGGTCACCATCAAGCCTATAAGAAATAGGACCTGACAACAAAAGTCCCATCGGATGGAAACTAAGAGGTGGATTGTTTTAGTCCATTTTGGCTGCTATAACACAATACTACACTTTGGGTAGGTTTAAACAAACAAAAAAAAAGTTATTTGTCACAGTTCTGGGTGCTAGAAGTCTAAGATCAGGGTGCCAGCATGGTTGGTTCTGATAAGATCCCCCTTCCAGTCACAGGCTGGTGACTTCTTGCTGTGTCCTCATGTGGAGGAAGGAGCAGGGGAGCTCTCTTGGGCCTTTTGTATAAGGACACTACTCTCATTCCTGAGGGTTCTGCCCTCATGACCTAATCCCCTCCCAAAGGCCCTGCCTCTTAGTACCATCACACTGGGCATTAGGATTCAAACATGAATTTGGGCATAGGGGGTGGATACAATCATTCAGACCATAGCACAATTGGGCCTCCGATGATGAAGAGAGAGAGATTTAGGAGTCGGCAGATTTTTCCCTGGTTATTGCCTGCTTGATTAGATGATGCGTTGAGGCCTGACGCCACCCCTGGCTTCCCCTTTTCATGCAAGCACCTATAGCCCCAGCAGGGCCAAGCCACATTGTACAGTAACCACTACCATCACGTTGATCCCCAGGCCCTGTCTATCTGGAAGAAGGGCCGCTGAACCATGAAAGTATCTTGGCCTGGGGCCAAGACTGGGAGATGAGAGGAGATGGGGCTGGGGCCAATGCCACCTTCTTTGCTTACTGAATGGAACCACAGATATGTCTCCTGTCCTTTAAAGGAATTGAGTGTGCAATTTGATTGAGCCCAGTAGGAGGGTCAGAGAAGATTAGAATGAGACATTTTCCTCACTCCTTTCCTTCTCTCGGTAGCTGGAGCCCCATCTGGAAGAGCTGGTTTTCTGTTTCTGAGCCTGGTTTGATTCTGATTCTGGCCCTGGGATCATAGACTCTGTATGAATAGCATTCTGAAAGGTCAGCAGGCCTATATATGCACCCTCAGGCACATGGAGACTTCCCCAGAGACACAGAGCTCTTGTATTAAAAAATTTTTTTCCTATTAAGAAATACTTCTTATATATAACCTCCTGCTTTTTTTACTGCTCTTTGTGAAGACAGAAGACAGCTGGGTGTATCTGTAGGTAAACCTTCTGTATGCTTAAAGATTCTTGGTCTTACTTTCTCTGGGCTGAAAAATCCAGTCTTAACCTCTTTTTCCAAATCTTATTTTCCTTCCTTTTCACGATATTGTAACTGTTCCAAGAAAGAATTTCCTTAAATTTGTTAATCATTAGAATCATCTGGAGACCCTTCTAAACAGACCAAATTACACATCACTCTCCAGACTTGCTGCATAAGAATTACAGGGGCGGGGGGGCGGAGCAAGATGGCAGAGGAGTAGGAGACCTGGATTTCGTCTCCTCTCAGGAATTCAGCTGGATAGGGATCAAACCATTCTGAACACCTACAAACTCAACAGATCGAAGAAAAGAAGAGCAACAACTCTCTCATCAGAAAAGCGACCACTTTCTGGAAGGTAGGACGTGTGGAGAAGTGAATCCGAGGCGATATTTGGGAGGATAGACGGCGGGGCAGGGGCCTCCGTTGGCGGCTTCTGGCAAGTGATAGAACCACGGAGCACAAAATCGGAACTTTTAAAAGTCTGCTCCGCCGAGGGATGTCACTCGGGTGGCTAAGTGGGGGGTGGAACCCTCCGGGACAGTGTGGTCTCAGGACCCTCGGGGTCACAGAAAGACCGGGGGTGCCTGAGTGTGGCAGAGCTCCCAGGTAATGGAGCAGGGAAGCCGGCTGCAGAGGCGGAGCCCAGGCGCGGGCTCTCAGCTCGGGGTTGCCATAAACCGTGATCCGCGGCACAGTCGGGCCACTGCTCCCCTACGGACATTAGTACGATGTCAGATCTAGAGTTCAGAATCATCACTTTAAAGATAATAGCTGGGCTTGAAAAAAATATGGAAGTTATTAGAGAAACCCTTTCTGGAGAAGTAAAAGAACTAAAATCTAACCAAGTCGAAATCAAAAAAGGCTAGTAATGAGGTGCAATCAAAAATGGGGGCGCTAACTGCTAGGATAAATGAGGCAGAAGAGAGAATCAGTAATATAGAAGACCAAATGATGGAAAATAAAGAAGCTGAGAAAAAGAGAGATAACCACTGGATCACGAGGGCAGAATTCAAGAGATAAGCGATACCGTAAGACGAAACAACATTAGAATAATTGGAATCCCAGAAGAAGAAGAAAGAGAAAGAGGGGCAGAAGACATAATGGAGCAAATTATAGCAAAGAGCTTCCCTAATTTGGGGAAGGAAACAGGTATCAAAATCCAGGAAGCACAGAGAACCCTTCTCAAAATCAATAAAAATAGGTCAACACCGCAACATCTAATAGTAAAACTTACGAGTCTCAGAGACAAAGAGAAAATCCTGAAAGCAGCTCGGGACAAGACATACGTAACCTACAATGGTAGAAACATTAGATTGGCAACAGACCTATCCACAGAGACCTGGCAGGCTAGAAAGAACTGGCAGGATATAGTCAGAGCACTAAAAGAGAAAAATATGCAGCCAAGAATACTCTATCCAGCTAGGCTGTCATTGAAAATTGAAGGAGAGATAAAAAGCTTCCAGGACAAACAAAAACTAAAGGAATTTGCAAACACAAAACCAGCCCTACAGGAAATCTTGAAAGGGGTCCTCTAAGCAAAGAGAGAGCCTAAAAGCCACATAGACCAGAAAGGAACACAGACAATATATGGTAACAGTCACCTTACAGGCAATACAATGGCACTAAATTCCTATCTTTCAATAATTACCCTCAATGTAAATGGGCTCAATGCCCCAATCAAAAGACACAGGCTATCAGACTGGATTAAAAAACAAGACCCATCGATATGCTGTCTGCAAGAGACTCATTTTAGACCCAAAGACACCCCCAGATTGAAAGTGAGAGGGTGGAAAACCATTTACCATGCTAATGGACACCAAAAGAAAGCTGGGGTGGCAATCCTTATATCAGACAAATTAGATTTTAAACCAAACACTGTAATAAGAGATGAGGAAGGACATTATATCCTACTTAAAGGATCTATCCAACAAGAAGATCTAACAATTATAAATATCTATGTCCCTAACATGGGATCTGCCAGTTATATAAGGCAATTAATAACAAAAGCAAAGAAACACATTGACAATAATACAATAATAGTGGGGGACTTTAACACTCCCCTCACTGAAATGGACAGATCGTCTAAGCAAAAGATCAACAAGGAAATAAAGACTTTAAATGACATGCTGGACCAAATGGACTTCACATACATATTCAGAACATTCCATCCCAAAGCAACAGAATACACATTCTTCTCTAGTGCCCATGGAACATTCTCCAGAATAGATCACATCCTAGGTCATAAATCAGGTCTCAACCAGTACCAAAAGTTTGGGATCATTCCCTGCCTATTTTCAGACCACAATGCTTTGAAACTAGAACTCAATCACAAGAGGAAAGTCAGAAAGAACTCAAATACATGGAGGCTAAAGAGCATCCTACTGAAGAATGAATGGGTCAACCAGGAAATTAAAGAAGAATTAAAAAAATACATGGAAACCAATGAAAATGAAAACACAACTATTCAAAATCTTTGGGATGCAGCAAAGGCAGTCCTAAGAGGAAAGTATATAGCAATACAAGCCTTTCTCAAGAAACAAGAAAGGTCTCAAGTACACAACCTAACCCTACACCTAAAGGAGCTGGAGAAAGAACAGCAAATAAAGCCTAAACCCAGCAGGAGAAGAGAAATCATAAAGATCAGAGCAGAAATCAATGAAATAGAAACCAAAAGAATAGTAGAACAGATCACTGAAACTAGGAGCTGGTTCTTTGAAAAAATTAGTAAGATTGATAAACCCCTAGCCAGACTTATCAAAAAGAAAAGAGAAAGGACCCAAATAAATAAAATCATGAGTGAAAGAGGAGAGATCACAACCAACACCAAAGAAATACAAACAATTCTAAGAACATATTATGAGCAACTCTATGCCAGCAAATTAGATAACCTGGAAGAAATGGATGCATTCCTAGAGATGTATCAACTACCAAAACTGAACCAGGAAGAAATAGAAAACCTGAACAGACCTATAACCACTAAGGAAATTGAAGCAGTCATCAAAAATCTCCCAAAAAACAAAAGCCCAGGGCCAGATGGCTTCCCAGGGGAATTCTACCAAACATTTCCAGAAGAATTAATACCTATTCTTCTGAAACTGTTCCAAAAAATAGAAACGGAAGGAAAACTTCCAAAGTCATTTTATGAGGCCAGCATTACCTTGATCCCAAAACCAGACAAAGACCCCATAAAAAGGAGAATTACAGACCAATATCCCTGATGAACATGAATGCAAAAATTCTCACCAAAATACTAGCCAATAGGATCCAACAGTATATTAAAAGGATTATTCACCACGACCAAGTGGGATTTATCCCTGGGCTGCAAGGTTGGTTCAACATCCGCAAATCAATCAATGTGATACAATACATTAACAAAAGAAAGAACAAGAATCATATGATATCTCCATAGATGCAGAAAAAGCTTTTGACAAAGTACAGCATCCTTTCTTAATCAAAACTCTTCAGAGTATAGGGATAGAGGGTACATACCTCAATATCATAAAAGCCATCTATGAAAAACCTACAGCGAATATCATTCTCAATGGGGAAAAACTGAGAGCTTTCCCCCAAAGGTCAGGAATGCGGCAGGGATGTCCACTATCACCACTGCTATTCAACATAGTATTGGAAGTCCTAGCCACAGCAATCAGACAACAAAAAGAAATCAAAGGCATCCAAATCGGCAAAGAAGAAGTCAAACTCTCACTCTTTGCAGATGATAGGATACTTTATGTGGAAAACCCCAAAGACTCCCCCCCAAACTGCTAGAACTCATTCAGGAATTCAGTAAAGTGGCAGGATATAAAATCAATGCACAGAAATCAGTGCCATTCCTATACAGCAACAACAAGATAGAAGAAAGAAATTAAGGAGTCGATCCCATTTACAATTGCACCCAAAACCATAAGATACCTAGGAATAAATCTAACCAAAGAGACAAAGGATCTGTACTCAGAAAACTATAAAATACTCATGAAAGAAATTGAGGAAGACACAAAGAAATGGAAAAACGTTCCATGCTAATGGATTGGAAGAACAAATATTGTGAAAATGTCAATGCTACCTAGAGCAATCTACACATTCAATGCAATCCCCATCAAAATACCATCCACTTTTTTCAAAGAAATGGAACAAATAATCCTAAAATTTGTATGGAACCAGAAAAGACCCCGCATAGCCAGAGGAATGTTGAAAAAGAAAAGCAGAGCCGGCGGCATCACAATTCCGGACTTCCAGCTCTATTACAAAGCTGTCATCATCAAGACAGCATGGTACTGGCACAAAAACAGACACATAGGTCAATGGAACAGCATAGAGAGCCCAGAAATGGACCCTCAACTCTATGGTCAACTAATCTTTGACAAAGCAGGAAAGAATGTCCCATGGAGAAAAGACAGCCTCTTCAACAAATGGTGTTGGGAAAATTGGATAGCCACATGCAGAAGAATGAAACTGGACCATTTCCATACACCACACACAAAAATAGACTCCAAATGGTTGAAAGACCTCAATGTGAGACAGGAGTCCATCAAAATCCTAAAGGAGAACACAGGCAGCAACCTCTTCGACCTCAGCCAAAGCAACTTCTTCCTAGAAACATCGCCAAAGGCAAGGGAAGCAAGGGCAACAATGAACTATTGGGACTTCATCAAGATAAAAAGCTTTTGCAAAGCAAAGGAAACAGTCAACAAAACCAAAAGACAACCAACAGAATGGGAGAAGATATTTGCAAATGACATATCAGATAAAGGGCTAGTATCCAAAATCTATAAAGAACTTATCAAACTCAACACCCAAAGAACAAAGAATCCAATCAAGAAATGGGCAGAAGACATGAACAGATATTTTTCCAATGAAGACATCCAAATGGCCAACAGACACATGAAAAAGTGCTCAATATCACTCAGCATCAGGGAAATCCAAATCAAAACCTCAATGAGATACCACCTCACACCAGTCAGACTGGCTAAAATTAACAAGTCAGGAAACGACAGATGTTGGCGGGGATGCGGAGAAAGGGGAACCCTCCTACACTGTTGGTGGGAATGCAAGCTGGTGCAGCCACTCTGGAAAACAGTATGGAGGTTCTTCAAAAAGTTGAAAATAGAGCTACCACATGATCCAGCAATTGCACTACTGGGTATTTACCCCAAAGATACAAAAGTAGGGATCCGAAGGGGTACGTGCACCCCGATGTTTATAGCAGCAATGTCCACAATAGCCAAACTGTGGAAAGAGCCAAGATGTCCATCGACAGATGAATGGATAAAGAAGATGTGGTATATATATTCAATGGAATATTATGCAGCCATTGAAAGGAATGAGATCTTGCCATTTGCAACTACATGGATGGAACTGGAGGGTATTATGTTGAGTGAAATAAGTCAAACAGAAAGACATGTATCATATGATCTCACTGATATGAGGAATTCTTAATCGCAGGAAACACACTGAGGGTTGCTGGAGTGGGGGGTGGGGTGGGAGGGATGGGGTGACTGGGTGATAGACACTTGGGAGGGTATGTGCTCTGGTAAGCGCTGTGAATTGTGCAAGACTGTTGAATCTCAGATCTGTACCTCTGAAACAAATGATGCAATATATATTAAGGAAAAAAAAGAAGAAGAAGAAGGTAGCGGGAGGGGAATAATGAAGCGGGGGAAATCGGAGGGGTAGATGAACCATGAGAGATGATGGACTCTGAAAAGCAAACTGAGGGTTCTAGAGGGGAGCGGGTGGGAGGGTGGGTTAGCCTGGTAATGGGTATTGAGGAGGGCACATTCTGCATGGAGCACTGGGTGTTATGCACAAACAATGAATCATGGAACACTACATCTAAAACTAATGATGTAATGTAATGGGATTAACATAAGAATAAAAAAATAAAAAAGTATTACAGGTGCAGGGGTGGTTTAGGGCTTGGGCAGAGATTGCCTTTCTTAAACAGGATGAATAAATTACTGGGATCTTTTTGAAGTACATGCCCAGCTTGCAGTTCTCCCTGCAGGGATGGTACCTGCTCTTCAGAGGTGGGTCTCTGGCTCTAGGTTGGCAGTAGCATCAGGGATGCAGGGACATCTGATCCAAACAATGCCAAACCAAGTCTTTTCCCCGGAATTTGGAAATGGAACTTAGAGACAGGAGGTCAGTTTCTGAGAGTGACTGGAAGTATGACATGACAAAAATGGAGACACCAGGTTATGACATGAAGATAGAGAGCAGAGAGAGATGGTCTGCAGGGAGGAGGTAGAGAAGAATGCAAACCATTCTAATGATTCTTTAGGCTCTTGTTCCAGTCTCTGCATTGCTGCCCTGGAGTTCCATGAGACAGTTAATGTCCTATGCAATGGCATTCTCTTTGCTTACCCTAGCTAAAACAGATTTTCATTACCAGACACCCAGTGGGGCCCGACTGAATACAGAACTAACAGCCGGACTGGGAGAGGGAGACAACCTATGTCTTCTCTCCCTGTTGACTCACTATGGTACTCTATTTTGCTTTCCTGAGAGGAAACATGCCTCCTTGACTTCTAAAGAATATTTCGTTGTCTGACTAGACAATTTTAACACACCTCAAGATCTGAATGAGTGCTGAATGGCCTGCTATGGAAAAATCTTCCCAGTTGTCCTCATAGGAGAAAAAAAAACCTTATTAATATTTACTAGTTGATGCATTCACCCAATAACATGTAAAGTCAATACTCTTATTGGCCCATTTTACATCTGAGGAAATTAAGGCATAGAAAAGGTAAATAACTTCCCTTGGGTCACAGAGCTGGTAAATTATTGAGCCAAGACTTGAAGCCAGATTTAACTACAGAGTCCAGGATTTCAACTACTTTTCTGTATCTGCATTGAAACAAAAACTCAATGGTTGAAAGCAAAACTCTTGAGGCTACCTGAGAAGTAATGTGCAAATACTCATTTCTGTACCAAGAGAGCCCTCCAGTTTGACTTCTATAGGAAGTAGCAAGCAGGGTGGATTAGAGGTTTCTGGCAGTTTTCATAGATGAGTCAGGCTTGCCCTGAGCCCAGAGAGAGGTAGGAATAGAGGGTGTTGCCATCTTAACACCCATTTCTTCCTCTAAACAAATCTCTTATTTTCTTTAGATATCCATTCCTTTGCAAAATGGCTCATGTGCTAGGGGAGGCTGGCCTCCAAGAAGGAACCTTATTTCTCTGAGGGTAAAATCCACCTCTGCCACCAGTGATTGAGCATGTGACCCAATTTGGACCAATTAGATGCAAGGAGAGGCTTTCTTGGGAGCTTATGAGACAATTTTGTCTTAATCATATGTGAAAAATTTCAGAAGAGAGTCCCTTTTTTGAGCCGGATATAATTTTATCAGTTAACGATTGCCACAAAAATGCTGCCTAGCAAAACCCCACAAAACCTCAACACCACAGAGCAATAAGCATCTCCTTAGTTGGTCCAAGCCTTGCTAATTAGAGCAATTCAGTTCTCCTGACATGGGCTGGGCCCACTAATGAGTCCAGAGATCAGCTGGGCTAGCTACTGTTCTACATCAAAGTCTCCCATTTCTTCCCAGGACCAGTGAACTAGCCTACACATGCTGTTCTCAAGACAATGACAGAGGTGTAAGAGCACCAATGGAAATACATAACATAGCTTAAGCCTAGGCTCCATCACATCTACCAACATCTTAGTGACCAAAGAAAGTCACATGGTTAAGTTTTGCATCAAGCCCACCCACTATGGAGCCATAGTATATCAGATTGCCAAGCCCAACATCAATGGAACGGGGAAGACTGCTTTTTCCTAGGAGTGATAGGGAGGGTGGTAAATAGTTTGAGCAATATCCAGTCCACCACAGGGCCATGCATAGATGTGAAACTCAGGAGAATGACAGACCACCTACCTTTAAGCCTGCAGATAAAACCAGCGCACACAGAGAAGAGATGACCTGAGAGAACCCCAGAAAAACAGAGCTGGAGCCTCTAGATTGTATCAACCCCAAGTTCTAGCTGAAATCCACGCTTCAAGTAGTGTTGGCCAAGTTTGACACTATTTGAGCTCATCTGAGGTAGATTTTCTGGTACTTGTGCAGAAACTCTCTCAATTCAGAATTTTCTTTGGAATGATTAGGAACAGAGGCCCATAGATGTGAATAAACAGCATGTTGGTAAAAAGCAATGCAGAGCTTAGAGAGATAACAGGTTTTTTTTTTTTCAAATGTTTTGTCCTTGGAAACCCAACATACCATTCTTTTATTGCTCACTCACCTTGCAGCAGATCTATTTCTTCTTCATTTTGTGTAATTCGATTCATTCTCAGATGTTTGTTCATCTGACCTTCCAGTTGGTATGGTAACAGCCTGCCTGAACTGTAGCATTTATTATTCACTGCAAGTTCTTGTCAAGTCAGTAAGAATTAGGTTTGCCTTCTTTCAAGCAGTCCAGGGGACTAAGTCATTAAGGAGGAAAGATGGCCCCATACCCCCATCAAGGCTGATGCTTGAAATTCTCCTGTTAAAACTCTACCACTTTCCTGTGCTCACATTGATTGAGGTGGTTCCTTCCTTTCTGTAGAGCTCTTGTTTCCTAGCCGTAGAAGGTAACATTTATTTCCACCCTCCACCCCTGTCATGTTACATTAATAACAGGACACAAATTGAGTGGGCAGTTAGTCGATGAATTTGTAAAAGCCAAATTAAAAAATACTGGGAGGAACAAAGGGTAATATCTCAGAATAAGAATCAGTCATTTAAAATAATATGTACGAAGGTTTACTATGTACTTATAACTCAACTAAGAACTTCTTGACACCCTAGTGGGTAAAACATTGAGTAAGAACATGGCTAAAACCTGCTGGATACCTACTATGTGCTGGGCACTATATGAAGCCCATCACTCACATTACTTGACTCAATCTTCACAATGACCTTAGGAAATAATTAGGATTATCTCCATTTTAGGGAGAAAATGATGAATTTTCCCAAGGTCTAACAGCTGACATGTGAGGCTGAGGTTAGAATTTGAACGGGGACTTGTAAGGCCATTTTATTTATGCTATACTCTACTTCCTTAAACAAAAGTGCAGTGGTTATGGGTGTAGATTTGCTTATGAGAATAGTAAAATCTGGCCCTGCCATCCACTCATTGTATGGCTTTGGCCAAATTACTTAACCTTTCTGTGCTTCAGTTTCCTCATTTATAGAATAAGGATAATCCTCATATTAACCTCTGAGTCTAGTCCTCAGAATTAAATGAGTGTACATGAAACACAGCACAATGCATGGGCATAATGAACTCTCAAATGATAGCTGTTTTTATAATATAGTGAATGCCTGGTACAACACTGTCCACTAGTATGTTCTGTGATGACTGAAATGTTCTAGATCTGCATTGTCTAATGCTGGAGCCTCTAGCCCCATGTGACTTTTGAAAACTTAAAATGTGACTAGTGCAACTGAGGAAGGGAATCTTTTACTTCATTTCATTTTAATTAATTACAGTTTAAATTTAATAGCCACATGTACTTGGTGGCTCCCATATCAGACAGCACAGGTATAGAATGTGCCAGATACAATATATACAAAAAAGGAATAAGATGTGATTCCCATTTATGAGAATCTTATGGTTTAATGGAGGAACAAGTTGACAAGCAAATGATTAGTAGGCATGGTGATAGGTATTACAGTGCAGCTATAGACAAAATTCTATGGAAACTCAAAGAGCAAGGGACTAATTTGTGCCTGGGGATCAGGGAGAGCTTTTTACAGGCAGTGACAGCTGAGTTAGGCCTTGAAGGGTGAGTAAAGATTCAGTTCATTCATTCAGCAGATATGTGTTGAGAGTCTTCTCTAGGCCAGGCACCAAGTTTGAGAGAGTAGATGATTGTCCAACGAGAGGTAAAGGTAAGGGTACAGAGGAGACATCTCTGTTGGTTAGACTGTTTGAGGAGGTCCTATTGCAAAAGGTAGAACTTGAACTATCCCCTTGAATCACAGATAGGATTTGGATGATGCTGAGAGCTAAGGGAGGGCATTCCAGGTAAGAAGAACAGCATGAGTAAAGAGGTGAAGGTGGGCCCAGTAGCCACCATAAGACCAGCCTAAATGAAGTAGAGAACAAGATTGGAGGACAGCGGCGGTGAGGTCCCACTGGAGATGACTGTAAAGTGGGGGAGGGTATGAAGCAGGCTATGAATGGTGGATGATGGGCTCTTACCTTTATGCCACTGGAGATTTTGAAGTCACATGTTGCAAGTTGTATAAAGTTGTGTGACAGATGTGCTCCAAGTGCTTCTGAAAAACAGAGGCAGAAGGTTCATTTGGGAAGGCACGCCCCGCACTCCCCCAAAAGGCAGTGTTCAACTTCTTGGTATTCTGGCTGCCAGCATCCATTCCTTTCCCATAGCCTCCCCCATTTCCCCCATGTCCCCTTTTATCCTATACAAAGATGAGAGGACACAGTCCCCAGTCTCAAGGAGCTCTGGTCCAGGGGGTCTCTCCAGGGTGTACTTCGAACTGCAAGGAGAATCAGACACTTTACCTCTCATTTAACACTCAAGTGTTTGGTGCCAGGGAGGGGATGGTTGGAAGTCAGAACATTGCTATTACATTGTGGCAAGAAGAATAATGTGGTGGCAGCATGAGTCACAGCCCGGGCTTTTCTCAGAGTCTGATCCTCCAGCCCCTTGCCATTCCGATATACGTCCACTAAGTCTCTTTTCACTTAAGGTCATCAGAGTCTGTGTCTTTTGCTTATGGCCAAGAACCCTGGCTGACCCATTTGAAAATAATGCGGATTCCTGCAAGTGGAAGTGCTTGGTCGTGGCCCCAGCTCTGCCCTAACCTGTCATCTCCAGAAAGTCCTCTACCCCTGGGCCTCATGCTCTTGTCTCCCTAACAAGGGATCCACGCTTGTGATTTCTAAGGGGGCTTTTGAGCAACCATTCAACCACACCTAGTCCAAGGTGATAGAAACAGAAGGAAAGGGTGGCTGCAAGACATTTTACAAATACGTAAGACTCGGTGGCTGATTGTAGCGAGAAGGCAAAGCAGAGTGAATAAAAGATGACTCTGTGCTTTTGAACTTGAAGGAAAAAATTTGCTTTCAAATCACCCAAAGCCACTTTTGCCATTCTTAGTTGTTGTGTCCGTTTGACCAAAGAATTAGAGTTTAAAATATCCTTTTGTTCTCCCTTCTTTGTTAATCCCCTGCCAAGAAGCTCTGCCCATAACTGGGTAAATCCATCAGGAGCTCCTCAGTCATCAGAAGATTTGTAACTCACTGCCAGTAGCATTGCTGCTGTGATCTGGACTTCAGAGCTGGAGGAAGGGCATCTGGAACAAACAGTCCAGGCAGGGCTTGGCAATGTGTCCTGTTGGATGCAGCGACAGTCTGTTCCAGATGCACCTGTCATCTACTTTTCTGTTCCTCACACACAGCACACCTTTGGCTCAGCCATTCTCCCTCTTTGCAAGGACTTCTAGACTACTCTCTGGAAGAAAGATCTAATCCACCCCTCAAATACAAGCTCATGCTGTTCACTGAGTAAACGTGCATTGGGCCAGGCTCTGTGCTTGGTACCAACAATACAAAGATAAGAGGACACAGTCCCCAGTCTCAAGAAGCTCCCGTCTGGTGGGCCTGGGTGCTGTCCCCAAGCTCCACCTTGTCAGTCATTTTGCCTGTAAATGCACTGTGGGCCAATTCCTGAGGACAGGGACGTTTTCTGTATTCTTCACGATGCCTGTGCACCCAGAGTAGGTGTTCAAATGTACTCACTGAGAACCACACTTTGCTTTGTGCAGGGTGAAAGCCTTATTGTACAGTAGTGAAGAGAGCGTAACACAGGGTTACACCGATTGGATTCAAATCTCCCCTCCAAACCTAGCTCTGTGATTTATTAAGAGGGTGACTGGAGAAGCTATTTAACCTCTATGGGCCTCAGTTTTCTCATCTGTAAAATGGAGGACAGGTCATAAGAGCATGTATTACTTGGCATTTAAGCAATGGGTTGTGTTTGCTTATAGAATGGTCTCAGTGTCCATGGCTGCTGCTTTGTTTTAATAACTAGAGAGCCTCAGGGATGTGGTGCATAATTCACAGCGACAGGGGGACAACTGCCTGCCTGCCCCCTTTTCCTCCCACTTTCTTTCTTTCTCTGTTCTTTCTCACCCTTCCTTCATTTCCTTCTTTTTCTTTTTCATTTCATTTTTTTTCTTTTTCCTCTCTGTGTCTCTCTCTGCCTTCTCTCTCCCATTCTCTCTCTCTTTCTCCTCCCCATCTCCATCTGAGTAAAGGAAATTATTAGTTATAAATTATATTTAAATGCCCAAAATACTGAGCAGACAGACTCAGTGAATTAAACCTAGACTGTATCCTCTTTTCTAAGTAGACAGACCTTACTTTTCTCCTCATGATGATGAGGTCCAAGTACCTCTTGTGCAGACAATTTACTTAGAATTCCCCGCCCATACAGACCCACTTAGGAACCTGACCCAAAAGCAGTGGAAAGAGAACAAAGCATAAATACATTTTTTTTTTCCTTTTTCAGAATTGCTGACTAATTTTCTGACAGTGGTATCCTGGCTCTACAGGAAAAGAAGAAAAAAAAAAAAAAAAAAGAAAGAAAAAGAAAAGGAAGAAAGCCCTGAATGCTTGCCAGTCTCTGTGGTGTGAGTACTCCCACCATGGTTGAATTCAAGCTTCCAGCATAAAATCCTAGAACACAGAATAGGGAGAGGTGCATACTGTCCCCCCTCAGGAGACACTCTAGTGTGTGCCACTGTTGAGAAACATACAAACACGGCCCCAGTGCTCAGGCCTCTCTACCCACCCTCCCAAACCCAGGGGCCTAGTCCTAGCCCACAGCACCATGTCCCAATCAGGTTTCCTGCCTCTGTTGTCTATCCCTACCTCCGTCTGCGAAATATCCTTCTGAAACCCAGGTTAGAATATGTGACTTTCCTGCTGTATACTCCCCAGGGGCTCACCTTGGCCACCCCCAGGCCCTCCACCACTTCTTTCACCCTTGTCCCAAGCTACTCCAGGCCTCTCGTCTTGATACAAACCCTATGACCTCTCCCTGTCTTTGCTCATATCTAACTTGCTGCTTGGAATGCTATCTCAGAACTCCCATTCCTGCTCCTTTGTCTGCCTGGTGAACAGCAGCCATCTCTAAGCCTAGCTAGGAGGCCTTGTTCCCCTTGCTGTTCTGATCCTTCATCTACCTTAAATTGCATGACATCACTTACTCCCTTATCAGGGTCCCCTTGATACCATTCTATCATATTGTATGGTGAGACATGAACTGGTTTCTTTTATGTCTGGATCCTAAGATAGTGGGGAGGCCATGGGTCCAGGATTGATCATTCATTCATTCATATATTCATTGAACAAACATTTATGGAGTGCCTGTTATGTGCCAAGCATTGTGCTGGGTGAGACTGGAGAAGAGTGAGGAATAAAACAGATCTTCCTCTTCTCTGGTAAAGTTCATAGTGGATGTATGGAGGAGTAAAAGCATGGAACAAATAGAAAATAAATATGTAATTGCAAATATGTTCAATGAAGATAAAGAACAGGATGGCATGAGAAAAAGTCCCACTCGTGAAAGGTTTTTAAGTTTTCAAGAAACATGGAATATAAATTTTAAGGGATGGGGGCTTCACTCAGTGAATGGAGCACCGTGACTTGAATTGCATTGTGTGGCAGGCACTTCAACCTGCCAGCTTATCAGTGTGAGCAAGGATGGTGCAGTGTTTGTATCTGTGGCACACTGGACTAGATTTCCAAGCCAGCTCTGGTGTAAGGGGCTTGAACGGAGGTCATCAAAAGTGTGTGTGGAGGGATGAACACATAGAACACAGGCTTCTAAGAGAAAAATGGAGAAAGCAGCGAGAAATGCACAGGAGACCTAGGCCAGCCCAGAACACGTGTGTTGCTGCAGAACAAGCATGTTGCTTGTATGGTGCACGGGCTGTGTCCTTTCCCCATTCAGATGATGGAGAGAAGGCTGCCCAGGCTGGAAGGGGAGGGTTTAGATGAGAGCTGCTCTTCATTAAAACTGAGAAGGTGAGGGGAGATGGTTGAGCTCTGTTTTGTATCTTTGTATCTCTATTAATTTTTTTAAAATTGTCTCTAGTGATAGAAAATTCAAAGCAAAATAGACTTAAGGGAAGAAAAAAGAAAGGATGAATGGGTTCAAGTAATTAAGAAATCCATAGTTACACCCAATGCCCAGATCTTTGTTTTTAATACCATTCCCCAATAAAATGAACTATGATCCATGGAGAAATGACTAATTCTAGAACTGAGGCAGAGAATATACAGTAATGAGCCTGGAGCATCTTAGTGGGGAAAGTAAGAAAGTGGGGGTGCCTGGATGGCTCAGTTGTTAAGTGTCTGCCTTTGGCTCAGGTCATGATCCCAGGGTCCTGGGATTGAGCCCCACATCAGACTCCCTGCTCCACAGGAAGCCTGCTTCTCCCTCTCCCACTCCCCCTGCTTGTATTCCCTCTCTTGCTGTGTCTCTCTCTGTCAAATAAATAAAACCTCAAAAAAAAAAAAAAAAAAGAAAGTAGGAAAGTGCTCAAAACCCAAAACACACACACAAACACACACATATTCAAGGATGTGGAATTTCAAGGGGACATAGCAGCCAACTGAACAAATACGCAAAAGGTCAAAGCTGGAAGAATTTGAGTCACAAAAATAAATTGAAAGTACTGAATTAAAAACCAAAGTATAAAATGAGTCCATACCAATCACCATAAATAAGTGATTGAATAAATAAACGAGAGAGAAGAGACAAATCTACATGGTAGAATTCCAGAATATGTAGATATTCTGTCCACAAGAGGTAGAGCATAACACATCCCCTGAAGTGTGGACTGCACAAAATGACTTCCTTCTGAAGAGTACAGTATGGAAAGGGGAAAAGAGTAGCTTTACATGGAGAAACCTAAAAACACTACTTCACCCAGGTAATTAAGATTGACATCAACAATGATAAGTCACGTTGACGGCATGTACCTTTGATTAAATGTGTTGAGTATGGCACTTGACTATGCGGCCTTCCTCCCTAAAACCCATAACCCAGTCTAATCATAAGAAAAACATCAGAAATCCCAACTGAGGAACATCCTACAAAATAGCTGTCCAGTATTCCTCACAACTGTCAAGGTCACCCAAAACAAGGCAATTCTAAGAAACTGCCTTAGTCCAGAGGACCCAAA
Organism: Mirounga angustirostris; assembly: GCF_029215605.1. Taxonomy (NCBI): domain Eukaryota; kingdom Metazoa; phylum Chordata; class Mammalia; order Carnivora; family Phocidae; genus Mirounga; species Mirounga angustirostris. The sequence continues at coordinate 189,163,038 of NW_026991709.1, read as the reverse complement.
GGAGACATGATGACTAACTGTACTGTGGTATCCTGGATAGGATGCTGGAACAGAAAAGGACCAATGACTAAAAACCAAGTAAATCTTAATGAAACAGGGATTTTGGTTAATAATGTATCAATATGGGCTTTAGTGTAATGTGTCATACTATCATAAGATGTTAACAATGGAAGACACTGGGGATGGGTTATATGGGAATACTCTGGACTATCCTTACAACTTATCTGTAAATCTAAAACTATTATGAAATTAATAGTTCATTAAGAATTTTTTTAAGTCCGTAGCTCAACAATGTTAGATATGGCTAGATATAGGATCTCACATGATGTTAACCAGAACTTGTCTCTCCATCTTTCAGATGTGTTGGCTTAGCTTTCAGGCTGGTTCCCTTCACTCACTGGAACCCTAACGACTCCAGACCTACATTATCCTAGTGGAAGGGAAGTTCTGTTCCTAATAATTGCAACCAAAGCTTCAGACTTATGTCATGTGCCCATCCCAGAATTAACCAGTGTGGCCCAGGGGGATGTGGGACTCTTACTGACCAGACCTAGATCACATGCCGACATCTGGAGCTAGGGTACAATGAGCCCAATCCCTATCCAAAAGGCTGAGAGCAGAGATGGCTTGTTACTTAAACACAGTGGTTATTCAATCTGGTACTATGGTGCTGAGGGGACCAGCTGTTCCCCCTCCACCTACTCTCCAGGACTCTAGGAATTTTCCAGTTTCTATTGTGAAGGGAGACAACTTCTTGGCTAATGGGCAGATCCCTTTATAATAGACCTTCTGGATGGTTTCCGGCTAGCCTGCAAGTGGGCCAGGAAGTGGCCACCTTTGCTTGAACCAAAGACCCCTAGGTGCTGGGGCTACTTACCTGAGTGATAGGGTAGTTTCAGCAAGAGAAGAAAGTTAGGCCAGACAAACAATGGGATTGGAAAGCACTAGATACTGCCTCACACAAATTTTTAGTGGGAAAAAAATTTATTTTTTGTGTGTCTTAATTTGCACCTACTTGAGGAGCTTCTAATTCATCTAACCATTTCATTCTAAAGATAATGCCATTTGGTATATACCTTTTCCTTCCAATACCTTGGTACGAAAACGTTGCCTTTGGCTTTTTCTGCTTTCCATGAGTTTTCTCATTCAATTTTAGGCTCTGTACTTTAACCAGAATATATATAAGGTAGAACGCAAAAGCCTTCTTTTATGAAGCATTGTCACCAACATGTCAGCCCAGTGTCAAAGTGGCTCCAGGGAGAAAGATGGAAATAGACTGGTTCTATCTATGAGTGCTAGAAGCATACTTAAAACCTCCCATTATTAATCTCTTTGTAAAATATTTCTCCAAGAAGTTGTGCATTGCAAAATACAATGTAACATTTATATCAAGTGATATAGGAATTGCTTTAAGCAAAACTTGTTGTACTTTGTATAATGAGTACTGTGATAAAAATACATATTCATTTCCTGATCACAAATCACAGCAATTTAAGCCATCTTCTCCCTAGCTTTAGTGTTTGGAGGGAAGAATGTATGTGTGGGTGCCTCCCCCTTGAACAGAGGCACATTCTTCTATGGGAGGAAGCCTGTCTGTATGCCATATTGCTCGGAGCTCATTTATTTCTAAGCCTTTCTCATTAGGGTTCTAGAAGTGATGATGAGGCCATCATTTGAAACACAACCAAGGAAGTACTGCTGTGATCACAGCACAGTAGGAATGTAATCCATTTTTAAAATATGTATTTGTTCAAGTTGTCCCATAACATATAACTTTGTATATATCATTTCAGTCCTGAGTTTAAAGGATAGAAAAATCCAGGTCATCAAAGTAGTTTAGATTTTCTTTTTTTTTTTTTTTTAAAGATTTTATTTATTTATTCATTAGAGACAGAGAGAGGCAGAGGGAGAAGCAGGCTCCCAAGGAGCAGGGAGCCCGATGCGGGACTCGATCCCAGGACCCTGAGATCATGACCTGAGCCGAAGGCAGACGCTTAACCATCTGAGCCACCCAGGCGCCCAGTTTAGATTTTCTTAAGTGAGAAACCTTCCTCCTTGGGTACTGTTGAAACATGATTTAAGTGCCATGATGATGGGTATCAAATAAGAGGACTTCTGAGGTCACTCCAGGATTAGCAGAACAGTGAGGATCCTTAAATCTTTTTCTTTTTACCAAGGGAGCAAATAAATGCCAGTGACCTCCATCTGTGACCACTGTGCCTTCTGGCCATGACCTCTGAGGATTTGGACAGCTTCTCTGGTGTTAGCATGAGAGGTGTTCAATGCATGTCTTCCTGATCACCAGAGGTTCCATTTGCCTGGTGTCCTAGGAATCTGTCCCTCTTTTTTTGTTCTCTTCCCAGGTCAGAGGGGAACTCTACCAAGCATACAACAAACATTTGCTCAGTTGCTTGTCTCCTGAGCTTTAGCAGGGGACCTGGTGTTGGTTCTCATAAATATTTGCTAATTGGGTGAATAAACAACCTACGAGGTTTAGACTATTTCTTCTTTGCTTTTCAGAGGTGTGGGCAGACTCATAGGGTTATGTCACTTCCAGGGAGCCTGTTTGGTTCTAGGGCCCTGGCTCTCATATTCTTCCTTGTGCCACCTCTAACAGATGCTCTCATTTGGTTCTCATGTGTCTTGCAAGTGGTTTTCAGGACAAAACTCAAGAGTATAGAGATTTTAAGGTGATTTAGAATACACTGAATTTCATAACAGCTATTGCCCCATTATTATTGGCAACTGGGAGTTGTAAGCAGTTCAACACACTAAGTTGGAATGTAGCCTGAGAAGTAAGGTTTCTGAGAGGCATGGTAGATGCCCAGAATACCTCTTTGCCCAGCAGAGTTAGGATGTTTGCTCCATAGGGAACCTAAGAGATGAATTAGGTACAAACTGGCCTCCTTGCCCCAATTTGTCCCCAAACTGCCTCCAGAATTATTTCTAAAAACGTGGGCTTTTGCCTTTGAGTGACTTCGTATTGTCCACTGTATAAACAACTAAGTCTAAAGCATGGCCTGAAAGTCTTCTGGATGAACCATGTGGTCAGTCTTTCTACAACCATCCTATTCTTCCCACTTTTGTGGCAGCTATGCAGGTTATAAAGACCAGCTGTCCAGTTTTAAAGATGGTTCTGACTGCTCTCATCCAAAAGGATAACCCTGTACCTATTGTCACAGTGATTGGTTAAGGTGTCCCAGATTTATGTCAATTGGCCCATGTCCTTCTGTGCCACAGAGATTGGTTCAGGGGTGAGTCAGTCATTATAAAGCCCAGGACTCTTGTTGGATGGTCTCAGGAGCAGGCTTTCTTTCTTCCCTCAGATGTTACTTGGGAAGCATATAACCTTGGTAGTTGGCAGCCACTCTGTGACCATGAGGGACACCCGGTGTTAGGACGAAGATATTACAAAAGAGAGAAGAGTAGAAATGTAAAGCAATCAGCTCCTTGGTGATATGATTGGGTCTTTAGATCAAACCAATCTGACTTTTTAGATATCCGTGTTTCTAAAAGCCATAAACTTATCTATGTCAAAAAACTAATAAGCCATTTTTATAGTTTGGGCTAGTTCAAGCTGGGTTTTCTATAATTAGCAACTAAAAGCCTTCTCACTGATATGCTGCTTATAAAGTAGTCCCAGTATTACTTTTTAAGATTTACCTCTGCCATTCCCTGCATGTACTAAAGGTTTCACTTGAAAACATTACTCCTCATTCTCTGTGAATTTTCACATATGGTCCCCCTCAGTCCTCACTATCCTACCTCACTCTATTGTAAACTCCTACTCATCTTACAAAATCCAACTCCGTATCACCTCCTCTAAAATTCTACCTGCTCTCCTTCAGTTCATCCTAGAAAGAATTAATGGCTCCCTTCTTAGTGTTGCTCAAGCATTACTTACATAGCTATATTAGAGCAATTTAAACACATTTATCAATTTAGTAGCTCATATGGATCTGTCAGGCAATGCGCTTGTATTTCTTGTTTAAACTTTATACCTGTCCTATGACATCATATTAATATCCTAATTTAAATGTAAATAAACAGTTTAGAGAGGTAAAGGAACTTATCCAAGAGTCTACAGCTTGTAAGATAGTGGGGTGGTGGGGAGAGCTGGGACTTAGATCGTTTAATTCCAGAATCTGGGCTCTTAACTTCTGCACAGTATTCTCTTCCCTGCTAGTGAGTTCTTTGAAGCCAGACACTATCTTTCATTCATGGGTGCTTGAATGTTCTAGGCACTCAGAAGCTAGCAGGTTAAGAAAATGAATGAATGGGGGGATGGATCCATTTATGCCTTTCACATTGCAGGTGAGGAAACCAGAACTCAGATGGTGTGTAAGTGATGTGCGTGCTCGGCTACAGTACAGATACCATTTTCTATCATATGTACGAACACCATACAGACTTTTTCTACAACATCCTGCCACTTTGGGAAGAAAATTCTATTTCCTCTAAAAGAAACTCCCCAAAGCAAGAGGATAAAAATAAAATCCAAAAATGCCTGGACTTCTCTCTCACCCCGGAACCAGTAATATGTCCCTCTTGGTTGAGTCCCAAATGAAGCAGACCTCCTCATCCCTTTCTCTGGAATCCAGGTTCTATCTTTTGTTAACTTTCTTTAAACTGTTACTGACGCCTAAACTAATTTGAGGTGAAAAGAGAATAGAGCCAAATCACATTCAAGTCCTGGCTTGGGAGGCCTATTTTTAACTACTTAGACATCAGGTTTGGAAAGAGGAAGGGGGGTTTGAGCACAAAATCCAAAAGAACATTGAAAATAAGAAGTAGAGTCACACGTCATCCTAATTAGCCAGCAGTGGAGTAAAATTTCTGCATTTCTGTCATGTTGCCACCATGCAAGAGCAGACTGTGACATTAGTGTAATTACATAAATTTATGAGATGAAAGGAACAACTTTTTTAGTCGTTCAAACAATATTCCTATTCAAATTGCTGTGCAATATCTTTATTTAGTCTTTAAGTATTTATTAAAGCAATTCATTTTTCAATGAAACCCTCAGTCTACCTGTATTTAAATGACTTGAGGGACACTTTTAATTTCCCTCCTCTAATTTCTTTAAATGTGTGTCCTCATCAAACGCCCATGTTCCACAAGCCTGTCAACCGGTGTACATTTAGTATCTGCTTTCAACATGGACCAATGCCATCAGCATCACTGAGAGGAAGAGCAGCAGAAAAGTCCTCCAGAAGGAAATGATTCTCTAGGGGCTGACTCACATCTTCTTCATCAGCATCATTGTAGCTCCCCTTTTTGACCACCTACTGGTTCCAGCATTGCACTTACTAAGCAGTTTCTGTCCAGCATCTCCAAGCCTCTGGGACTGCCTTGCTCATAGCTCCTTCTCAGGGAAGCCCCCCAGGCCCCCGCCCCACTGTGTGGGCAGCCATGTTTGAGATAACAGGACCCTGCTGCCCCTCTCTCCCCAGCCACTGTGGTGGATCCAAACTGTGGCTGAGAGCCTGACCTTTAGACAATTAATCCATGGAACGGCCAGAGACCAGGATTTGTGTGGCCTCATTAAAAATATTAACTTGACTAACAACGTTCTCTTGGGAAGTTAATCTAAGCACAGAAAGGCTCTGCTTGTTTTCAGTGGGAGCTGAAGTAGAAAGGATAGTGTATTAAACTGAGGCTCTTCATCTGGGGTCTATGAACCCATTTAGATTATGTGTGAAATTCTGGGCTTATGTGTATAAACAGTATGAACTGCTTCACAAATTTGAGGTAAAAGTAGGATCACATTTCTTATTTGCTGATTAATTTCCCCTTTACTCCCCTCCTTGGAAGATTCCCAATCATTATTTTAAGGCTCTCTCACCCCCTGAGTGATCCAAGAACCCAGAGATTCCCCTAAGGACCCTGTTCCTAAGGGCTCTGTCCATTTCCCACATCCAAGCCAGGAACGTTCTGGAAACCATTCAGTCCACTGCTACTGATGGTTTTCTCCCATACCAAATCTTTGTTCAAGCTCAGTCCCCATAGTCAGTAGCAGATGCCATTGTCCTGCCGAAATGATGCCTGTGTGCTTCCTGGAGGCAGGACATGAGCATCACTGAGCCACTGGTGGGCTGGGTCAGTGCCCTGTCCTTGCATCTTCCAGAGGACACAGGTCCTCAGAACAGCAAGTATCCTGTTCCACTTCTTGGTCACCATCACAGAGATACATGTCCTGCACCTACCCTTTCAGGTAGAATCTACATGATGACAGGGTCTTCTCTCTCCCACACCTTCATTTTTTAAGAGAGGCAAAGCTTCACAAATCCAAGATGGGTTCCTCACATCTCTCTGACTAACATGGGGAGAAAAACCTAAAAAACCAACAACAGATTTTCATCTTTAGCTGGGCATGTTCAGACTGTGCATTTATTTTAAAAGAGGGTCCCTGGCTCTGATCCGGTTTTCAGTGGTATTTATGGCTCAGAAATAGGTGATTGAGTGAGAGAGAGAGAGAGAGAGAGAGAGAGAGAGAGTGGGGGAGAAAGGGAGAAAGAGAGGGAACCCAGAGTGCCCCGGGGACCCTGTGGGAGCCAGTGTCAGGGTAGTGCTCTGCTGTCAGTGGGACCAAGCAGAGGATGCCTACAGTGTAACAAGTCCATTGATGGTGATGCTCAAGAGTGACAGAGCCACACAACATGGATGAGTCTCACACATGATGTTGAGTGAATAAAAACCATAATCTTCCATTCATACGAAGCTCAAAACCAGGCAGAATTAACCTACAGTAATATAAGTCAGAAGAGTGGTTCTCTTGGTGGGGGGGCATCAACTGAGCAGGGAGGTCCAGGCAGGCTCTCTACCAGAGGTCTGCCGACTTTGGCTTTGGGCAGCTAGTAAAGATTTTAGGCTTTGAAGCTGTAATGCTTCTGTGGCAACTACTCAAATAGCCTGAGACAAGAGGCAAACAGTGGTGTGGTTGTATTCTGATAAAGCTATTTTTACAAAAAGTGGCAGATGGGATTTGGCCCACAGGCCTGAGTTTGCTCACCCCTGATCTATACCTTGATGTGGTTGGTGATTACATGGATCTGTGTAAAAAAAATCTCAGAGGTGTACAGTTAAAATTGGGTATTTTATGTCTTTAATACATTAATTATGTCTCCGTTAAAAAATGAGAGTAAGAAATCCATTAAGAGATTAAGCCAAAAACAAAACAAAACAAAACACAAAAAAACAAAAGAAAGAAACAAGTTCCACAGACTCCAGATAGGATGTTCCTGGAATGAATAAGAGTCTGGAATCCAGAATTGATCAGAGCTTCTGCTCTCTCGTGGGTGTTGTGAGGGTCCGTGTGTATCTTCACATCCATCCCTCACCCTCCCTTGACGTGAGCCAGCTGGAGGGGGCCCCCTGTTCCTTGCTACAAAGGAGACTTTCCAGAACACTGCACTCCTTGGCCAGGTATGCCCTCCCACCTTGACCTGACCAGACAGGTTCCTGGCATCTGAATCACCTGCCCCAGATCACACAGCTCACACACAGACTTGCCTGGCGCACACCATGCACGGCAGTCCTTGTGAATGCCTTGAAACCGCTCCAGTCTCTCCTCCCTTGGGCAGGTATAAGTGAGCTGCATTTCCTAGGACTCCAGTCGGCCTCACCTTGGAGTTAGCTCATTGCTGTCTGCCCTTTGCATTCTCATTCTCCAGCTCATCAGCAGTTTTTTGTTCTTAGTGCTAAATTTGACAGTGGACGGAGAAAAACACAGCCACGGTCAGAGAGCAGCAAACTCTCTCCTCCATTAAGTCTGTCTTCATCTCTAAATAGTACTGATCAAAAAAATCACCTGTGTTTTCTCTGAGCAGCCTGCAGCTTGGTGAGGGTGAGTGTCCTCTGTAAGCTCTCGCCTTGCCTGGCTATCCCTTTGCTTCCCCACACTTGTCTCACTGGCCCGAGTGAGGACGCAGGAGAGAAAAGGGATGCCGTCATTAGCTATAACCCTTAGGGTTTTCCAAAAGCTGTCTATTAGACAAAATCAAAGAGGAAGAGAAGCTATTTTTCCAGGCATTTTGGGTCTAGAGAACTCTGGCTACTTGAATCAGAAGCAGGCTCTTTGTTGCTTTGTTTTTGTGTTAAATTGTCTATAATTTGGACGGTTTCACCTGTGTCTGGAAATGTATTTTGTACCCCCATATTTTGCACCTGAGCCATGAGGAAGATCCTTGACTGGCAGGAAAGATGCTTGAGAGCAGCGCATACAGGGGTCTCCCTGGTCACACTCAGCAGGAAAGGGGAGCCCTGCAGCTTTATACAGTCTCACTGGACTGGGCTAAAATCCAGATGTTGGCAGGCTACATTCCTTTCTGGAAGCTCCAGGGGAGAATCTGTTTCTTCACCATTTCCAGCTTCTGGAGGCCCCCTGAATCCCTCGGCTTGTGGCTTCCATCTTCAAAAAGTCGTCAAATGTTGCATCCCTCTGGGTTTTTCTTCTGTAGTCCTATCTTCCTCTTACTCTTCTGCTTCCGTCTTGCACTTACAAGGACACTGTGTTTACACTGGGCCCATGTAGGTAATGCAGGATAATAATGTTAACCAAGTCACAATGTTAATTCCATCTACAATCTAACTCCCTTTGCCACGTGGCCTAACACAGGCACAGGTTCTAAGGATTAGGGCGAGTACATCTTTGGGGGACATTATTCTGCCTGCCTGTGAGTAGGGGTCCAGCCTGAGCATGACACACTGGTTTTCCCTGAGCATAACACACCAGGGCACTCAGTCATGAGTTTCCTTCCTATTTCAGAACCAACATTGAAAGAATATTCAATTATCATTCAAAGAACAAAACACCAGTGTGTGAGGGGGTCAGCATTACCACATTGGCTTTGGTAGAGCAAGGAAGTCTACTTCCTGTGGTCATTCTCACAGTTTCTGCTTGTGTCTCAGGCAGAACCCTGTTTCACCAACCACAAATTACCCCCAAACATGTTTAAGGAATTGTTCAAATCCTCTATCTAAATGTCCAGTAAATGTATCTCAATGTTCACTAAAGGGGAATGTGCAAAGCACATATGAAAGATTAAAAATGCTTACCAAGAACAATTAATAAAGCATATCCTGTGCAAATGAAAAATTAGATTACTTGCTGTTATCTTTAATGGCTGTTGGATTATTTGCTGACTACTACAGGTGTACAGAGCTACCTGCATTTTATCATGGTTTAGATTTAAGAAAGGGAGTTACGCAAAACCAGTAAGTAAATGAATAGGTCAATAGGTGTGAACACCTATAGCAAGTTAGTGAAGTGGTTGATGCCAAGAGTTAAGCTCAAACTGCCTGGGTTCAAACTTAACTCTTCTGCTTGCTAACTGTGTGCTTTAAGCAAGTTTATTTACCTCTCTGTGTTTCACTTTTCTCCTCTGTAAAATGAAGATAATAGAACCTATATCACAGGGTTGTTGTAAAAATGAAATTAATCCATGTAAAGTGCTCAGAACCATGTTTGACATAATAGTAATTGTTCAGGGAATGTTAATCTTTACCAGTGTCATTATCATTACTATGTGACGGACACTGGAAGGCTCACTTGGGTTAGGTCCCCTGTCCCCCATGGGCAGGAAGGAACCAGTAGGTGAATAGGTAGGGAGGGAGTAGCTAAGAGGAAAGGGGAGGAGCATAAAAGAGGACTGGGATTAGGGAAGGTTTCTTAGATGCAGTTGCATTCAGGCTGAGACTGGAAGGATACAAAGAATTTAACCCAATGGGTGTAGCTGAAGCCAAGAGTGGGGGGAGGGGCGCAGGGAGTGGGCACGAGGTCTGGGGGGTCTCAGCAGAAGGAGGTATGGAGTTCCTGCTGGGAGTACCAGGTTGCTACTGTCAGGAACTCCTGTGGTGGTAGCTGCCACTTCTGTTTCTTCCTTCCTCATCTGGCTCCTCACTTTTCCCTCTTTTCTCTCTCTTCTCCCTTTAGAAAGCCTTGACCCCAACAGCACTCCCAGGCAGGACAGGTTGGTGGCCTCTGGTTTAGATATAGTCCTATGGGGTAGGGCTGTGTGTGGGTCAGGTGTGTCACTGTCCTGGTCTGGGGACTCTATGATCCCAGGTCTTTAATGGGGAAAGCCCCAGACTCATCTCCCTCTGCCTTGTTGTTTCTAGTAGAGCAGTTCTGGATCATCAGTCCTACTGGCCATGCTGGTCTCCCTCCCATGCTTGCCCACAGTCCACAGTTCACAGGACCACTTGTCCTAGAACATTAATACAAACCAACTTCTGTGGGTCCTGGAACCTTAGAAGCCTCAGCTTCTAAGTGGAGGGCTGTGAGGGAATTCCAGGCAAACAGAGTGATTAGCCTTTCTCTGGTCTTGCTGGCGAAGACCAAACTCACTGCTTTCCTGTTCCTGCCCCCGTTTTTATTGAGCTTTGGCTATTTACTCAGGTAGGAGCTGTCTGGGGCGCTAGAGGCTGATGAGCCGGGAGCGTGTCCCTACCAGCTGCAGAGGCTGAACAAATCTTAGCAAGTCATGTAAACCCTCAGAGCCTCTGTCTTCATCTGGAAGATGGGGATTAGAATACCGGCTCACAGAGCTTTGGTGAGGATCAGACAGGGTGAATTTACAGCCCCCAGGCCAGGATCCTCGCCCCTCCAGTGGCAGCAGAGCCGTGTGCTGAGGACCTGCATGAGTGCGGATGCATGGCCTCTGCACATGCTCCTCGCCCTCCCGTCTTCCCCTTCCGCAGAGCCCTTGTAGCTGAGTTGCGTCTCCCTTTTCCTGCTTTCTGATTGGGCTGTCGCCATCACAACTTCACGTGGGGCAGGTTCGCTTACAGAGAATTGTAAAACTGGAAAACAACCCAGCAGTGGGCCCAGAGAACAGACATAGGACTTTGAGCCAAAAATCTCTGTGACTTTGGTCAAGCAGTTACATTGCTCCGTCTCTTCCCTAAATTGGGATAGGAGCTGACTCACAGGGTTTGTGTGAGGATTAAAGTGAGGTTATAGGAAAGCTCCTTGTAAATTGTATTGTTATTTCCATCAGCATTAATAACTCCTGGCTGGTTTCCAGACGTCGCTGGGGAAGGTTATTACATACATTCACCCTGGAAGGCAGCTTGAATGTGAAGCAGCCCCGCGCTAAATCCGCCTCCTCAGAGGCTCCAGACCTGAGCTGTCCACGAGGTAGCCACCAGCCACATGTCACTGTAGAAACTTTATTTTTTCATTTAATTTAAATTCAGTTAGCCAACATTTAGTTAATTGACTTCCTCAGTCACACTAGCCACTTTCCAATGGCTCATAGCCACGTATAGCTGGCGGCTACTGTATTGACAGAGCAAATATAGAACAGTTACATCATCACAGAAAGTTCTATTGGACAGCCCTGGACTAAAATAGGCACTCCCTCCCCCATCTCTTTAAAGTGTTCCAGGAACCCCTAAAGTTATTTTTTGAGGGGATACCACAGAGCCCACAGAGCATCTGTTGTAGTTAGATCATTCCAAATATGTCCTTCGGATTTACTATAAATAAAAAAGAGACAGAAATGAACAGTGTTGCTATGAAAATAGTTATTAGAATTACAGAGACTAGTGACCTAGGGCGATGCACATTAAATCTCACATACATGCGCTTTCTGGGCCACCCCTCAGGAATTTGACAGGGGAGACAGTATCACAGACAGTTATTAGATTTAAGGCAGAGATCATCCAGACACCAAGGTGTAACTTTTTGGGGGTAAAAAAGTGGAGTCAACCAGCATCCCAGAAGCTGACACGGGTGGGGGGGGGGATGGTAATTGGGCTGCTCTTAGAGCATTTATCAAAAGATAACAAGAGATTTTCTGCATAACTCCAGGACCCCAGGAGGAACTGGGCAATTATCATGTGTCACCACAGAGTCCCCTGGAGGAGGAGAGGGGAGGCCTCGAGTTAGATACAATAACCATCATTACTTGTCCTGGTAAATTGGGTCTGAACCCCCCCCCCCCCCCCCCCCCCCCCCCCCGTGAGTGTGCTTCCCTCCAGGGCTGGAATTTCCTCCTGCAGCAGGGTGAGGATGAGGTCTGGGGTGAAATCACTGTGGTCCCATGCAGTTTCCCACCAGAAACGTTCCCAGAGACATAGTGATGAGTTGGACTTAAAAAAAAAAAAAAAAAAAAAACCAACAAAATTAAGATTTTATTTATTTATTTGAGAGAGAGAGAATGAGAGAGCACATGAGAGGGGGGAGGGTCAGAGGGAGAAGCAGGCTCCCCGCCGAGCAGGGAGCCAGATGCGGGACTCGATCCCGGGACTCCAGGATCATGACCTGAGCCGAAGGCAGTTGCTTAACCAACTGAGCCACCCAGGTGCCCCAATTTTGTTGGTTTTTAAAAATATATATTGTTATTATTTTATTGTCCCTTGCTTGTACTTGCAGTATAGATTATAATGAAGAAAATGGGAGCGGACAGTCTGGTGTAAGGTGGGGATAGTCATTTCTGCCTCCTAACATTGTTACAGAGATTAATTGAGGGATGTGTGATAAGCTGTACCGCTGAGTATGGCACGTGCTAAACAGGAAAATGTTTGCTTGTGTACTACTATTGGTACTTATTAGTAGTAAATATTAGTATTTCTTAGCAGTATTTGTAAGTATTAGTAATGCTATGAAATATCAGTTAAGCTATTATTAGTATATTTTTAAATGCATTCCACAGATATTTATTGAACACTCATTTGGTGTCAGACTCTGTTCTAGGACTTGGGGTAGCAGTGCTGAATGACACAGTGGCCTTGATCTCAGGGAACTTATATATGAGAGAAGGGAGATTATCCAGTGAGATAGTTACAGATAGTGACACATGCTAGTAAGAGGGACTAGTAGGGAGAGGGGGGACATCACAGTCTATTTCCTTAGGGTGGCTGGCAAAAGCCTTTCTGAGGAGGGGACATTTGTCCTGACCCCTAGATGATGATGCTCTCAGGTGATATCCGTTAGAGTGCTTTGGATAATAGGGGCACCTAGGTGGCTCAGTCGGTTATGTGTCTGACTCTTGGTTTCGGCTCAAGTCATGATGTCAGGGTCATGGGATGGAGCCCCGCATTCAGCTCCATGCAGAGTCTGCTTGAGATTCTCTCTCTCTCTCTCCCCCTCGCCTTCTGCCCCCCTCAAATAAATACAGAAATTTTTTTTTGTAAAGAATGCTGTTGACAACGAAGAGCAGAGAACTCTGATTTGAATAGTTTAAATAATATGAACACTTATTGTCTCACATCACAAGAAATCCTGACATAGGAAGGGATTGACTTACCCACAGACCAAGGACATAGGTTCTTCCCTCCTGAGGATGTCCTCTGGGTCCTCAGAATGGCTCCCCTCATGGCTGCCACTGTTCTCAGCACCACATCGGAGGCACCCAGAGGAAAATAGCATTTTCAGAAGTATATCCAGCATGCTTCCTCTTGCATCTCCTCTTCCTCTTGTATCTCCAGGCCAAACCCTCACCTTTAAAATCACTCACCAGCAAGGGTTTTTTTTCTGTAAAGAGAAATGAAATCCTTTTGACTTGTGGGTTAGGAGGCAAAACTGAGGGTATTGTGTAGGTAGTTTTATAGCAAGAGAGAAAACAAATTTCCACAAAGTTTTTATGGATTGATGAAATTCAAAATAGAATAATAATGAAATACAATTTTCTAAATTCAGGTCTACTAATGAGAAGAATAGGCTTTTTGAGGAGGATAACATTTTGCTTGATTGAGGAGCAAAGAGAGTATTCCCTATCATCAAAAAAGATTGCAAGTGCTCATCTGTTAATGCTAATCTCTAATGAGATTTTACATATTCCATCTGTGCAAATGTCTTCACACACACAGGTGATACATGTGACCTCAAAATGCTTTCAAGTTTACACCGTGTTACTGTGACTGGTAGTGTGTCACTACCAAATTTTGCTGTTGTGTGAAAGCAGCCACAGACAAAAAGTAAATGAATGGACACAGCCGTGTTCCAATAAAACTTTACTTACGGCTGCTAAGAGTCACAGTTCATGTAATTTTCATGTGCAAGAAAGTATTCTTTGTTTTTTGCTTTTCTTTTCAATTAGTTAAAAATGTAAAAACCATTCTTAGCTTGTAGGCCGCACAAAAACAGGCAGTATGCCAAATTTGGCCCATTGACTCTAGTCTTCTGATTCCTGCTCTAGAATAATGAGGATTTCCTCTGAGTCATGAGGGGAAGAGACTCTGTCTACAGGGATCAGGTGGAAACCACACTTGGGTAGGGATCTAACAGTGTCTACTTCAAGGGAGAACTTTCAGGGCTAAGGAAACAGTAGGTGCAAATGTCCTGCAGCAGTGATAGGCCTGGCAGTTAAGCCAGGAGCAGAGAGGAGAAAGAGAAGAGGTGCCCGAGATGAGGGTGGGGAGGGGGAGACAACTTCCAGAACGGTGATGTGAGGAGCCCCACAGAGCCTCTCCCCAGCAAAACAACCAGAAGTGGTGAAAATTATTTTAAAAAACCTAACCCAACCATTTAAACCCTCTGAAAATTGTTCTAAGGGCACATAACAAATGAAAAAGAATATTTATTCGAGAAAATTTGTTAAATATTGGTAAGAATAGTGAGAATCTGTGGCACTTGAGTCAGAATCCATTTTCTCCTGGCTCTCCCCTCCCCCTGGCTCCATGCTACAGAGGCCAAATTCCAGATGAGCGTTGCCAAAATATTGGGGCTCCCTTCCTGCACCCAGCCCCCACCCATAAGGTAGAGGCACTGCTCCAGGTGTAGCAGGCTAATAATACTGGGGCCCAATTACCTCCACCCAGCTTGCTCACAGGGGGACTAGGAGAGGCATACTGTCCACACTAGGAGAGACAAGCCAGGGAGGTCAGATAGTGCCGCCCCAGTCCAGCATATGCATATAAACCAGGGGTGTCGCTCTGAGAGAAGCAGACCACTGTTTCTGACCCTAGCCCTGGGGAAGAGACTCAGAGATTTTGTCTGAAAGAGAGAGAGGCAGGCCTAAAAAGAGTGCTCCAATGTGGCTTTAACGAAAAGGACAGGTAGTAATTAATATGGGGAAACCAGAATCCTCATACACTGCTGCTGGGAATGTAAAATGGCACATCCACCTTGGAAAACAGTCCGGATTATTTCTTGATGGCATCCTTTGAGCACAGAACTTTTAATTTTGATGAAATCCAAGTTATTTATATATATGCATTTTATTTATTTATTATTATTTTTTTAAAGATTTATTTATTTATTTGAGAGAGAGAATGAGAAAGAGAGCACATGAGAGGGGGGAGGGTCAGAGGGAGAAGCAGACTCCCTGCCAAGCAGGAAGCCCGATGCGGGACTCGATCCCGGGACTCCAGGATCATGACCTGAGCCGAAGGCAGTCGCTTAATCAACTGAGCCACCCAGGCACCCCCTTTTTTTTTTTTTTTCAACTTTTTCCCTTATAAACATAAGGGTAGTGGCTTTATTCACAAATATGATTTTTACGGACCAGAGAAAAGAAGTTAAAGAGCAAACAGAATGTCGTTGGAAAAATCTCAGAAGAAACGAGTAAATTCCAGTTGACTGTCCTTTAAAATAAAGTCATGAGTAAATATCCTAAAGTCCTTACACAACTTTTAACAAGAATAAATGAAGTTTTGGTTTTCTGAGATTTATGATGTCCACAAGTACTAGGGAAAAATTCACTGTAACATATTAACAGGACTTATCTTACTGTTTCTGCGCCTTTTGTATGTTACGCAGATAACTGGCTTCCTTTTCCTTCACTGTACAAAATCTGAATTCGATATAAATCATGATATTAAAATTTTTCTGGTCCCGACGCAGAACCTTTTCCGGTATAAAGCCCACCTTCCTGCAATGTTGCGCGTGCTCAGTGTACCTTACTGCTTTGCTCCGCTTTGCTGCATCGCAGACTTGTAACAGGTAAGGATATCCTGGAAACTAGGCTACAGTCGGCTGATGCAAACAAAACCCAGGAGGGTCCCAGAAGCTTTCGGGCACGTAAACTGAAAAGGGGTGATCTGTCTCAGCTCGAAAATCTCCCATGGCTAGGAGCCTAAGTACACAAGCTGTTTGCACTCGTGGGGTCCTATATGCATTTTCAAAGTCCTAGAGGGAAAGAGAAAAAAGGGATAGGAAGAATATATGAAGAAATAATGGCTGAAGATTTCCCCAAATTGAAAAAGTTAAGCTCTGAATTACCATATGATCCAGCAATGCCACTCCTAGACACATGTCCAAGAGAATAGTCACACAAAAGCTTATCCACAAATGTTCACAGCAGCATAATTCATAATACCAAGAAGTACAAGCAACCCAATGCTATCAATGGATGAATGGATAAACAAAACACTGTGTATCCCTGCAATGGAATATTATTCAGCCATAAAAAGGAATGGAGTATTGATACACACTACAACATTGATGAACCTTGAAAACCATATGCTAAATGAAAGAAACCAGTCACACAAGACCACACATTGTCCATTTATATGAAATGTCCACAGTAGGCAAATCTGTAGAGACAGAAAGTAGATACGTGGTTGGTCAGGCTGTGAGGGTGGGAGAAAGGCTGAGTGACTGCTGATAGGTCCAAGGTTAGTTTTTAGCATGATGGGAAAGTTCTAAAATCGATTGTGGTGATGGTTGTATAACTCTGTGAACATATTAGAAACCAGTGAATTGTATACTTTAAATGGATAAATGGGATGGTATATGGGTTATAGCTCAGTAAGGCTGTCATAAACATTAGTAAAGGGGAGACCAGAGAGGTGGGCAGGGAAGGCCAGCCAGATGTGCAGGGTCTTGCAGGCCTCACAGTGAGTCTGGCATTGCTGCAGGCCAATGGGAAAACATTGGAGGTTTCAGAGCAGGCAATCAGACGTGATATGATTTATATTTTAAAAATACTGTTTATGACCCCTTGCTCATAATAAGAATATTATTACCAATGTTACTACTCTCTTGACTCTGCAATTTGAGTGGAATGAATTCATTAAATGCCTGTTCTGTAGCTTCCAGGACACCAGTGCCCATGAAGTCCTTACCAGCTGTAAGTCCAGGCCCAAGTAAGGCTATGAGAAGATCCTGAAGTATCAACCATAGCCTCATCCTGTTGCTGTGTTGGTGGGCTCAGAAGGGCTGCCCCATCTGCTCACCCTTACCACATTTTTAGGAGCAATGCACAGAAAACCACAAAGTAGAGGTGTCCGTCCAGGACCCCAGCCATCCTGACCTCTGCTATTTGCCTCTTTGACCCTGATTATGGAAGAGAAAACCTTATGCCCCTCTGAGCCATTCCCCAAGTCAGTTTACGCCACAGTTGAAGACTGTTTCCTCTGATAATCTCCCATGACTAGGTCCTCAAAGACTCCTGAGTCCTCAGTAATGAATGTTAATAATGTATAATAATGAATATAATAATGAATGTTCTCAAGGTGAGTAAATACTTCTAAAAAAAATTTCCTGTGTGTGTGTGAGAGAAAGAGAGTGAGTGAGCAAGCGAGCGAGAAAACAGTCTCAAACAGCTTTTCTATGTAAGGTCTGGCAGCTGCAAGCAAGGAAGGAAGCAAACATCTCATTTTGCAGTTAACCTGTCTCATTACATCATTTGTTGGCAGCCTTGGATGACATTAGTTCTGGGAACTGGCCATATGTTTTTGAAAAGATAAGGACTCTACCTCCAGATATATTGATGGCAATGAGATCATGACATGAGAAGCTGGGGTTGTAACAGTAAAACCTAGCATCAAAAATTTAGACCAGAGGTCAGACACTCAAATGCCTTCAGGTCCAGAATGGTAACATAACAGTGTGTGGCTACTTCCTATTCAGAGAGCAGTGAACTGAGTTTACTTGAGAGGTTGTGGCTCAAATATAGTCAAATTAAAAAAAAAAAAAAAATTGGATGTTATGTTAATTAAACCTAACCCAACCGGTGGACCCATTAGCCTCCAATTTGTAAGCCATGAGATGGGCTTGCTCAACCACTTCTATTTTGTTTTAAAGATTTTATTTGTCAGAGAGAGAGAGAGAGAGCACAAGTAGGGGGAGTGGGAGAGGGAGAAGCAGGCTCCCCAGTGAGCAGGCAGCCCAATCCCGGGCTCTATCCCAGGACTCTGGGATCATGACCTGAGCCAAAGGCAGACACTTACCCGACTGAGCCACCCAGGTGTCCTGAATCACTTTTAATCTTGAAACTAGTTTACAGAATGATAAGGCCCCCAGGTTTACTCTCCTAGTCAGAATAAACCTTGGTAGTTTCCTCGGACAGGGTTCTCTGAATAGCTGTTAACTCCTTATTTCTGTATTATAAGTAAGAAACTCTCTTTATGGGAGGGTCTCTAATAGCAGCAGGGGAGGAGGGTGGTGATGATCTGCATGTTTTCCATGCCCCAGGAACTGGGCTAGGAGCTTCATAGTACTTACTCTACTTTATATGCTTACTTTTTAAAATCCTCATGAAATAGACACCAGTTGGGCCTTGAACTTAACTGAGGAGGTAACTGAAGGTCAGAAGAGTTAAGTAACTTATCGAAAATCACACAGCTCTATAGCTTTCAAAACCTTCCAGAGAAAATCATTATTTAACGAAACCCCCAGTCCTTTACTGTTGTCTTCTTTTGTAGGTTTCAGAATGTGTCCCAAGCATTTACATGAATTTCAATCCCATGAATATAAACATTTACTGAAATATGCTTTAAAGGACAGTAAATTCACAAATATCTGGTAAAAGACAATAAAGTAAGGGGCAGAATAATGGTTCTATCAGTAGAACTAAACTTGAACTTTTCAGACATTGGTCTAAAACGGGGTTCAACAAACTATGGCACGTGGGCCAATCCAGACTGCCACCTGCTTTTATAAAGTTTTATGAGGACACAGCTGCGCACATTCACTGTGTATCATCTATGGCTGCTTTCACACTAACTGCATATGGGAGAGGGTGTGACAAAGATGTGCAAAACAACGGTATTTACTATCTGGCCCTTTATAGAAAAAGTTTGGTCTGAAAAAACCAACACCTTATACATAACACATCTATAATTCCCCCAATTCCATAATCTCTCTTGCTGTGTTTTCCCACATTTTGGCAATGAAGCAAAACCACCAAGGCCAAAAAAGTGCCTTGGTAAATTGCCCATCTTATCTCCTGAACTGGGTAAAGGTCTCCTTTTTACTGGGAGAGGGAAACCAGTATTAGAGGCCAAGCCACTTGCCTAGGTCACAGAGCAGGTTGGGGCAACACTGAATAACAACAATATTGAGAATAACAAAACAGAACAGCTCTTCTCTACTGAGTGCTTAACACTGTGCTCTATGCTCAACAGGCAGCATCTCCCAGAGTCCTTGCAACTGCCTTCTGGGGTCATTACCACCATTGCCCCATCTGATAGGTGAAGAAAGCAGGGCCTAGACCAGGAAGTTTCCCAAGATCACAGAGTCTTCTGTGACTCCAAAGAAAGGGCTTTCCTCGACTATGAAATGTCAAAGCATCTTAAGCGAGCGCTCTCTTAGGGCTTTCCTCGGGGACTCGGTGGAGCTAGAAAAGGAGGTGTGGCTACAGTGAAGCATTGAGTCTCTTGTGGCCACTGAAAACAGAGAAGTAGGAGCTTAGACAACCTCTGGACCAAGGTCCACCTGCTAGGGCTGGAGACCCGCCGAGCATTTGCTCGTCAGATGCTCCAGCCTGCTGTTTGGGGGTTCTCCGGCAGAGCTTCCCAAGTCCCTCTGTTCCCAGATCACTGAAGGCCAGGTGAACTCAGTTTCGAACAGCAGTGCAGGAGAACCAGATTCTGAATTAGAACATGGACCCCCAGGTTGTTCTTGTATAAACAAATGCTTGAGAACCCCTGGGTAGATGATAAAAGACTATTTCACTCAGAGAAAACCAGGTAGATGTAAACTGGTCTTCCTGGCCAGCGAAAGGTGGAGTCCTGCACGTAGGCAGTCCTTTTAAGAAGGGAAAGTAATGAGTAGCCATGTTTTGCTTTCAAAGCACAGAAGGGAGGTATTGAGAAGGAGGTGGGAAAGGAAAGGGAGAAGATGGTTCGCTTCCATTTCTTCTGTTCTCAGCACTGGCCCCTCTGGTGTGAGCACCGCTCTGTGTGGCAGACTGTATAATGTGCCCCCCATAAGAGGTCCACATCCTGATCCTCAGGACCTAGGGATAGGTTCCCTTACATGGATAAAGGGATTTTGTAGATTAAGGTTATGGATCTGGAGGTGGAGAGATTACCCTGGATTATCTGGGTAGACCCAATCTAATCAGATAGACCTTAAAAGCAGAAAACCTTTCCTGGCTAAATTTCAAGAGATGCCACAAAGCAAGGAGAGGTGGGACGGATTTGAAACATGGAAGAGGCTCGACCTACTATTGCTGACTTTATGAAGTAGGAAGCAGCCACAAGCTAAGGAAATGCAGGTGGTTTCTAACAACTGGAAATAGCTGTTAGCTGCCAGCCAGGGAGGAAACAAGGACCCCAGTTCTCAAACTACAGGGAACTAAATTTGGCAAACAACCTGAATGAGGAAAGAAACATTATCCCCCAGGCCCCCAGAAAGGGGTACAGAAAGCCTTGGCAACACCTTGATTTTTGGTTTAATAAGACCTGCATTGCCCTTCCGACCTGTAGAGCTGTAAGATAATAAACTTGCCTTGTTTTTATCAACTAAGTCTGTGGCCATTTGTTAGGGCAGCAGTAGAAAATGAATCTATCTGATGAACTAAACTATGCTGGTTGTAGCTAGAAAGTGGTCCAGGTTGGAGGAATTAAGGGATAATGAAGATGGAAGGGAAGCTTCATTTAGAGCCCTTCTGAAGGTGAATATTCATATCTGTATTATCTAATCATATGGCAGATACCTTAAGTCTTGAGACCTGTTCCCTGTTATAATATTTCCCTGCTACCTAACCCCTGAAATGGGAAACAGGAAGAAAACTGAGAGTGAGTGCTGCATGGGGAGTTTTCCTTAGTTTATTCTCAAAATGTTTGTGAAAGAGCAGGATCCCTCCCTGACTTCTATAGAGCATCAGCATCTGGACTCCGAGCTTCCTACTTGTGGTTGGCACTGAATTTTTCAGGTACAATCATGCCAGACTAGGGCCAGGCAGTGAACTGGTTTTGCCCTTGGGTACAATTCAGGCACCTGTATCTCCCACGGTCGCCCATAATCCACTCACAGTTTGCATGCACCCGTCTGCTCTACCACCTAGCCCAGAAATTCTGCAGCAATGCCAGAGGGAGCGGTGGCCACAGGTGACTTACTTTGTGCCTTTAGATTCTTCTCTGAGGTCCTCTTGAAGTATTCTTAGAATAATTGCCTTCGTTTCTTCACCCTGTGCTTATCATGCAGTGTTGTTTTTCCAAGAAGGGAAATAAATGCATTGTTTAATTTATGAGGATATAATACTATAATAGTATATTCCTCTGCCTGAAATGTATTCTTAACTATTACCTTGGTCTGTACTTTAATTGAATTGGATAGAGATGGCACACTGCCGTTGTTAAGGTTAACGGCCCAATGATTTACAAGACAAGGCACATTTACTGGCAAATAGATTTTAGTAATTGTTCTGCTCCACAGAGAGCATAACAGCTTGTGCATTGATTCGTCATGTTCTGGAATTGGGGCTCACCTAGAGGAGACAGCACTCAGGGTCCTGGAAACACAGACGAGGCTGCCTAGGATGGATGAGATGAGCAGGCCCCACAAACTCTTCCTGCTCAGAGTACTTTGGCTCGGGGAAGGTCTCAGTTGCCCTCAGGTGGAAGGAATGATGTTTTCAAGGTGAAGATGGCTTTAGGATGCTATAGGTGCCGGAATTTAAACACACACAACTAATAAGGGTTTGGCTTTTTTTTCCCCCCAATCCTAGGAAGATGAGCTATACCTGATACTCTAGACATTTCCATTGGGATTCAATTTGGCATTTCTAAGGGGAAGGGATAAATTAAATAGCTGGGGGGAAAATACCTACTTGGGTGGTTTGACCTCTTAGGAAAATCTTACTGTGTTTAGGACCAAGATGGAAGTCCAATTTTCAGGTTGACTGCATCTGCCATTTTGACACCCTTGGCTCGCTGAGGTTGAGATCCACAGAATTGTTTGTAAACTACTCTGAACGTGTCTTGATAAGTCCGACTCTTATTTTCCTCTCCATCTCCAAGAGTATTGACAAAAGGTTACAAGTCCTCTCTTACGAATATCTCCAATTACCTTGCATTAACTGTGACAGAAACTCAAATGAGGGAATCAAAGCAGTATTGGACCGAGGGTGGGGAGAGCTGACAAGAGCAGAGACACTGGCTCCTCAATGTCAAATGTGTGCCCTGGGCTCTGAGTCTCTGTGGTCACCAAATGCAGGGCCTGCCCCCCTTTGGTCTGTCCTATCCCTGGAGAAAGTGACTGGGAGGAGTCAAACACAAGGACAGCAGTCCTTATCTTGTGTTTTCAAAGGTGTTACTTATATATAAAGTATGTCATCTGGAGTTGACCTAGGACAGGCTATGAGAAAGAAGAGCTAGTGGTAGAGAAAAGACCAACAGAATGTTGTCCCACTTGAGAGATGATGTTCCAAAACAGGAAAAGGGGGACAGTGCTTCTGGGTGAATGTAATATCACGTGTACACACAATGACCTTTTTCTTTTTCACTCTTAAAAAAATTTTGAAATGGTGAAATAGCATACTTGACAATCAGGATTTACAACGTATACTTAAAGTTAGAGGACACTAAGCACTCCTGGACCCACCACCCAGTTTCAGAAAACCCAATTGCCACTTTGTGTTCCCAGTGGCTCCCTCCCCAGTCATGCCACCTCCCGCCCTCACGCAGAGGACGTCATCTGAATTTGGTGCCATCACTTCATTTTTAAGAGCTATTCTCTACATATCTCTATAATTGTTTAGCTGTATGTAGCTTCAGTACAGTCTTTAACATTCCATATACCACTTTTCATGGTATAAATAAACCACAACTGGCTTAACCACTCTAAAGTTGATGGAAGCTTGGGCCATTTCCAGTACTTGGTATCAACATGGCTGTGACCGCACATGACACTTGCAAGAGTTGTCTCAGGTGTCTAAGAGAGATCACCAGGGTGTATACCTGTTCAGTTTCACTGCCTAATGCCAAATTGTATTCTACAGTGGTTGCACCGACTTTTACTTCCACCAACTGTGAATGAGCATTGTGCTGCTCCATACCCTTGCTGACATTAGATGTTGTTAGAGTCCTTATGTTTTGATAATCTGATGGTGTTAAGGATATTTTATTGCAGTTTTAGTTTGTAATTAGTTTGGATTATTTGTAAGGTTAAGCATCTTATGCTGGCCATTTGTTCTGTGGGGGAAAAAAAACCTCTTCATGAGCTTTTTCATTTTTCTGTTGAGTTTTGTTTTTTTAAATTAAGTCATAGGAGCTCTTTATATATTCTAGATCAGTGCTGCCTGAAAGAAATCTAATGCAAGTCACTTTTGTAATTTAAAATTTCCTAATAGTCGATTAAAAATAGAAACTAGTAAAATAGGTTATAATTTTATTTAACTTGGTTTATATTTCTCCAGAAATATCTTAAATAAAAAATAAAATTACTACAATAAAATTTGAAATCCACAGGGTATTTTATACCCTCAATTCATGCTAGCCACATTTCAGCGGCTCAGTACCCACATATCTCAGGGCACTATTGAGAGCAGTACATGTCAAAAGGCTGGTCCCTTGTCAGTCCTATTTTCTACCAACCTGTATGTAGCTATGTTTTCACTTTTTCGTGGTTTCTTTTGATGAACAGAAGTTTTTCACTTTAAGAATGGTCACATTTGATTAGTCTTACTGCCTTTTTATTTTATTTTTTTGAAGTGTGAAATAATTTATTTTACTTTCCCCCTTTTTATTGTTATGTTAATCCACATACATTACATCATTAGTTTTAGATGTAGTGTTCCATGATTCATTGTTTGAGCAAAACACCCAGTGCTCCATGCAGAACATGCCCTCCTCAATAGCTACCACCAGGCTAACCCATCGTCCCACCCCTCTCCCCTCTAGAACCCTCAGTTTGTTTTTCAGAGTCCATCATCTCTCATGGTTTGTCTGTCCCTCCGATTTCCCCCCTTCATTCTTCCACTCCTGCTATCTTCTTCTTCTTTTTTTTTCCTTAACATATATTGCATTATTTGTTTCAGAGGTACAGATCTGAGATTCAACAGTCTTGCACAATTCACAGCACGTACCAGAGCACATACCCTCCCCAGTGTCTATCACCCAGTCACCCCATCCCTCCCACCCCACCCCCCACTCCAGCAACCCTCAGTGTGTTTCCTGAGATTAAGAATTCCTCATATCAGTGAGGTCATATGATACATGTCTTTCTCTGTTTGACTTATTTCACTCAGCATAACACCCTCCAATTCCATCCACGTCATTGCAAATGGCAAGATCTCATTCCTTTTGATGGCTGCATAATATTCCATTGTATATATATACAACTTCCTCTTTATCCATTCATCTGTCGATGGACATCTTGGCTCTTTCCACAGTTTGGCTATTGCAGACATAGCTCCTATAAACATCGGGGTGCACATACCCTTGCAGATCCCTACTTTAGTATCTTTGGGGTAAATACCCAGTAGTGCAATTGCTGGATCGTATGGTAGCTCTATTTTCAACTTTTTGAGGAACCTCCATACTGTTTTCCACAGTGGCTGTACCAGCTTGCATTCCCACCAACAGTGTACGAGGGTTCCCCTTTCTCCGCATCCCCGCCAACATCTGTCATTTCCTAACTTGTTAATTTTAGCCATTCTGACTGGTGTGAGGTGGTATCTCATTGAGGTTTTGATTTGGATTTCCCTGATGCCAAGCGATATTGAGCACTTTTTCATGTGTCTGTTGGCCCTTTGGATGTCTTCTTTGGAAAAATGTCTGTTCATGTCTTCTGCCCATTTCTTGATTGGATTCTTTGTTCTTTGGGTGTTGAGTTTGATGAGTTCTTTATAGATTTTGGATACTAGCCCTTTATCTGATATGTCATTTGCAAATATCTTCTCCCATTCTGTCGGTTGTCTTTTGGTTTTGTTGACTGTTTCCTTTGCTTTGCAAAAGCTTTTTATCTTGATGAAGTCCCAATAGTTCATTTTAGCCCTTGCTTCCCTGGCCTTTGGCGATGTTCCTAGGAAGAAGTTGCTTTGGCTGAGGTCGAAGAGGTTGCTGCCTGTGCTCTCCTTTAGGATTTTGATGGACTCCTGTCTCACATTGAGGTCTTTCAACCATTTGGAGTCTATTTTTGTGTGTGGTGTATGGAAATGGTCCAGTTTCATTCTTCTGCATGTGGCTGTCCAATTTTTCCAACACCATTTGTTGAAGAGACTGTATTTGTTCCATTGGACATCCTTTCCTGCTTTGTCAAAGATTAGTTGACCATAGAGTTGAGGGTCCATTTCTGGGCTCTCTGTTCTATTCCACTGATCTATGTGTCTGTTTTTGTGCCAGTACCATACTGTCTTGATGATGACAGCTTTGTAATAGAGCTGGAAGTCTGGAACTGTGATGCCGCCAGCTTTGCTTTTCTTTTTCAACATTCCTCTGGCTATTCGGGGTCTTTTCTCATTCCATACAAATTTTAGGATTATTTGTTCCATTTCTTTGAAAAAAAGTGGATGGTATTTTGATGGGGATTGCATTGAATGTGTAGATTGCTCTAGGTAGCATTGACATCTTCACAATATTTGTTCTTCCAGTCCATGAGCATGGAACGTTTTTCCATTTCTTTGTGTCTTCCTCAATTGCTTTCATGAGTATTTTATAGTTTTCTGAGTACAGATCCTTTGCCTCTTTGGTTAGATTTATGCCTAGGTATCTTATGGTTTTGGGTGCAATTGTAAATGGGATCGACTCCTTAATTTCTATTTCTTCTGTCTTGTTGTTGGTGTATAGGAATGGCACTGACTTCTGTGCATTGATTTTATATCCTGCCACTTTACTGAATTCCTGTATGAGTGCTAGCAGTTTTGGGGTGGAGTCTTTGGGGTTTTCCACATAAAGTATCCTATCATCTGCAAAGAGTGAGAGTTTGACTTCTTCTTTGCTGATTCGGATGCCTTTATTTCTTTTTGTTGTCTGATTGCTGTGGCTAGGACTTCTAATACTATGTTGAATAGCAGTGGTGATAGTTGTCATCCCTGCCGCATTCCTGACCTTAGGGGGAAAGCTCTCAGTTTTTCCCCATTGAGAATGATATTCGCTGTAGGTTTTTCATAGATGGCTTTTATGATATTGAGGTATGTACCCTCTATGCCTATACTCTGAAGAGTTTTGATCAAGAAAGGATGCTGTACTTTGTCAAATGCTTTTTCTGCATCTATGGAGAGGATCATATGATTCTTCTTCTTTCTTTTGTTAATGTATTGTATCACATTGATTGATTTGCGGATGTTGAACCAACCTTGCAGCCCAGGGATAAATCCCACTTGGTCGTGGTGAATAATCCTTTTAATGTACTGTTGGATCCTATTGGCTAGTATTTTGGTGAGAATTTTTGCATCCATGTTCATCAAGGATATTGGTCTGTAATTCTCCTTTTTGATGGGGTCTTTGTCTGGTTTTGGGATTAAGGTAATGGTGGCCTCATAAAACGAGTTTGGAAGTTTTCCTTCCATTTCTATTTTTTGGAACAGTTTCAGAAGAATAGGTACTTATTTTTCTTGAAATGTTTGGTAGAATTCCCCTGGGAAGCCATGTGACTCTGGTTTGTTGGGAGATTTTGGATGACTGCTTCAATTTCCTTAGTGGTTATAGGTCTGTTCAGGTTTTCTAGTTCATCCTGGTTCAGTTTTGGTAGTTGATACATCTCTAGGAATGCATCCATTTCTTCCAGGTTATCTAATTTGCTGGCATAGAGTTGCTCATAATATGTTCTTATAATTGTTTGTATTTCTTTGGTGTTGGTTGTGATCTCTCCTCTTTCATTCATGATTTTGTTGATTTAGGTCATTTTTCTTTTTGATAAGTCTGGACAGGGTTTTATCAATCTTGTTAATTCTTTCAAAGAACCAGCTCCTAGTTTCGTTGATCTGTTCTACTATTCTTTCAGTTTCTATTTCATCGATGTCTGCTCTGATCTTTATTATTTCTCTTCTCCTGCTGGGTTTAGGCTTTATTTGCTGTTCTTTCTCCAGCTCCTTTAGGTGGAGGGTTAGGTTGTGTACTTGAGACCTTTCTTGTTTCTTGAGAAAGGCTTGTATTGCTATATACTTTCCTCTTAGGACTGCCTTTGCTGCATCCCAAATATTTTGAACAGTTGTGTTTTCATTTTCATTGGTTTCCATGAATTTTTTAAATTCTTCTTTAATTTCCTGCTTGACCCATTCATTCTTCAGTAGGATGCTGTTTAGCCTCCATGTATTTGAGTTCTTTCTGACTTTCCTCTTGTGATTGAGTTCTAGTTTCAAAGCATTGTGGTCTGAAAATAGGCAGGGAATGATCCCAATCTTTTGGTACCAGTTGAGACCTGATTTATGACCTAGGATGTGATGGATTCTGGAGAATGTTCCATGGGCATTAGAAAAGAATGTGTATTCTGTTGCTTTGGGATGGAATGTTCTGAATATGTCTGTGAAGTCCATTTGGTCCAGTGTGTCATTTAAAGTCTTTATTTCCTTGTTGATCTTTTGCTTAGACGATCTGTCCATTTCAGTGAGGGGGATGTTAAAGTCCCCCACTATTATTGTATTGTTGTCTATGTGTTTCTTTGCTTTTGTTATTAATTGCCTTATATAATTGGCTGCTCCCATGTTAGGGGCATAGATATTTACAATTGTTAGATCTTCTTGTTGGATAGACCCTTTAAGTAGGATATAGTGTCCTTCCTCATCTCTTATTACAGTGTTTGGTTTAGAATCTAATTTGTCTGATATAAGGATTGCCACCCCAGCTTTCTTTTGGTGTCCATTAGCATGGTAAATGGTTTTCCACCCCCTCACTTTCAATCTGGGGGTGTCTTTGGGTCTAAAATGAATCTCTTGCAGACAGCATATCAATGGGTCTTGTTTTTTAATCCAATCTGATAGCCTGTGTCTTTTGATTGGGGCATTTAGCCCATTTACATTTAGGGTAACTATTGAAAGATAGGAATTTAGTGCCATTGTATTGCCTGTAAGGTGACTGTTACTGTATATTGTCTGTGTTCCTTTCTGGTCTATGTTGCTTTCAGGCTCTCTGCTTAGAGGATCCCTTTCAAGATTTCCTGTAGGGCTGGTTTTGTGTTTGCAAATTCCTTTAGTTTTTGTTTGTCCTGGAAGCTTTTTATCTCTCCTTCAATTTTCAATGACAGCCTAGCTGGATAGAGTATTCTTGGCTGCATATTTTTCTCATTTAGTGCTCTGAATAGATCCTGCCAGTCCTTTCTGGCCTGCCAGGTCTCTGTGGATAGGTCTGTTGCCCATCTAATGTTTCTACCATTGTAGGTTACATATCTCTTGTCCCAAGCTGCTTTCAGGATTTTCTCTGTGTCTGAGACTCGTAGGTTTTACTTATTAGATGTCGGAGTTTTGACCTATTTTTATTGATTTTGAGAGGGGTTCTCTGTGCTTCCTGGATTTTCATGCCTGTTTCCTTCCTCAAATTAGGGAAGTTCTCTGCTATAATTTGCTCCATTATACCTTCTGCCCCTCTCTCTCTTTCTTCTTCTTCTGGGATCCCAATTATTCTAATGTTGTTTCGTCTTATGGTATCGCTTATCTCTCGAATTCTGCCCTCGTGATCCAGTAGTTGTTTATCTCTCTTTTTCTCAGCTTCTTTATTTTCCATCATTTGGTCTTCTATCTCACTGATTCTCTCTTCTGCCTCATTTATCCTTGCAGTTAGCGCCCCCATATTTGATTGCACCTCATTAATAGCCTTTTTGATTTCTAGTTGGTTAGATTTTAGTTCTTTTACTTCTCCAGAAAGGGTTTCTCTAATAACTTCCATGCTTTTTTCAAGCCCAGCTAGTATCTTTAAACTGATGATTCTGAACTCTAGATTTGACATCGTCCTAATGTCCGTATTGAGTAGGTCCCTTGCAGTCGGTACTACCTCTTGTTCTTTTTGTTGAGGTGATTTTTTCCGTCTTGTCATTTTGTCCAGAGGAGAAAAGATTGATGAGAGAACAAAATGCTAACAGGGTAACAACGTTCCCAGAAAATATAGTCTAAACAAATCAAAAAAGACCTGAAGCAGTGGGAAAAGAAAGGGAAAGAGAGAAAAAAGAAAAAGAAAAAAAAAAAGGAAAAGAAAAAGATAAAGATAAAGATAAAAACAAACAAAAACCGAACAAAACAAAACAAAAAGACAGAATGTGATCAAATAGGATCAGGCTGGTATATAGATCAGTGCCACACACTAGATTTGGGGTATATTTTGGTCTTTTAGAAGAAAGTGCCTCCCAAACTTTTAAAGAAAGAAAAACTTATATATATACAAAAATAAGGGTTGATATGATGAAGGGATGGAATATGACTGTAAAGATGGAAAGTATAAAAAATTTTATAAAAGGAATTGATAAGAAGTTCTTTGAAAAAAGAAAGAAGAGGATTTAAAAAAACAAAAGAGAAAAAAAAAGGGCAGAGAATGTGATCAGGCAGGGGTGTAGAAAAAAACTATACAATAGAGATTTAGGGTATATTTTGATCTGTTAGGAGAAACTATCTCAAAATTTTAAAGAGAGAACAACTTATATATATATGCCAAAAATACGGGTAACTACTATAAGCGATAGAACATGACTCTAAAAATGAAAAATAAAAATGAAAAATAAAAAAAATTTTTTTAAAGGATTGATAAGATGTTGGTTGAAAAAGGGAAAAAGAAAAATTCAAAAAAATAAAAAGAAAAGACAGTTAAAAAAAATTAACTTTGAAAGACTAAAGAATCATGGTAAAAAAGCCATGAATTCTATGTCCATTATTCCCCTAGCGCTGGAGTTCTGCCGTTCTCATTGGTCAGTAAACTTGGTCTTGGCTGGCTGTTCTTCCTGATCTTCTGTGTGAGGGGCCTTTTGCCGTGGTTTCCAATAGTCTTTGCCAGAGGCGGAATTGCCCCGCCCTTGCCGGGTCTGGACTAAGTAATCTGCTGGGGTTTGCTCTCCGGAGCTTTTGTTCCCTGTGAGCTTTCCGTACAGCTTTGGAGGCGGAGAGTGAAAATGGCGTCCCCCCAATCTCTGCTTAGGAGGAGCCGAGAACACGGGCCCCACTCCTCAGTGAGCCCCCAGAGAAAAGCCGCCAGTCACTCCCTTCTCCCCGGTATCCGGCCACACTCAGTGTTAACCCGGCCTGTGACCTCGCGTTTGTATCTCTGGCTCCCGACCCTGGGTGGAGTCTCCAAACCCAGCAGATCCCTTCGGTGCACTCCCGCGCGGCTCTTCCCCGGGGAGGAAGGTGAGTCTCCCCCGATCTGCCGCTTGTTGGGTCCCTGCTGGAGGAGCAGGGGTCCGACTGTGCCGCAGATCCTGGTTTATGGCAACCCCGAGCTGAAAGCCCGCGCCTGGGCTCCACCTCTGCAGCCAGCTTCCCCGCTCTGATACCTGGGAGCTCTGCCGCAGTCAGGCACCCCCGGTCTTTCTGTGACCCCAAGGGTCCTGAGACCACACTGTCCCACGAGGGTTCCACCTCCCGCTTAGCCACTGGTGTGACATCCCTCAGCGGAGCAGACTTCTAAAAGTTCCGATTTTGTGCTCCGCGGCTCTATCACTTGCCAGAAGCGGCCGACGGAGGCCCCTCCCCCGCCGTCTATCCTCCCGAATATCGCCTCGGATTCACTTCTCCGCACGTCCTGCCTTCCAGAAAGTGCTCACTTTTCTGATGAGAGAGTTGTTGCTCTTCTTTTCTTTGATCTCCTGTTGAGTTTGTAGGTGTTCAGAATGGTTTGATCCCTATCCAGCTGAATTCCTGAGAGGAGACGAAATCCAGGTCTCCTACTCCTCTGCCATCTTGCTCCGCCCAAGTCTTACTGCCTTTTTAAAAATGCCACTATAGTTAACATATGGTGTTACATTCGTTTTAGGTGTATGATACAGTGATTCAGCAATTCTGTACGTAGCTCCATGTTCATCATAAGTGTGCTTTTAATCCCCTTCATCTTACTGTTTTTTACATTTTGTTTAAGAAATCCTTCTCTAGACTAAGGCAATTAAAACAACTTTTCTTTTTTGTCCAGAAGTTTTAAAGTTTTGTCCTTCACATGTAAGGTCTTCATGTGTATCAATTTTTGTGTGTTTTTTGTGGCAGTTTCCATTTCACTTTTCCATATAGTCAACAGTTGACCTTTACTGAGTGGCCTCTTTGGTCCCACTGCTCTGCAAGCCAGCCTGCCAACTTCTTGTCAGAGAACCAGTCAGGTTTGGGACCTGCTTGTCTCTTCCATTTGTCTATTTGTTTACCTCTTTTCAAGTACCGCACTTTCATTTTCCTAGCTTTACGATAAGCCTTATTATCTGATAGGGCAAGTCCCTTGGCTTGCTTCTTTTTAAGAATTTTCTTGACATATTTGGCCCTTTGCTTTTAGATATTAAGTATTAAAATGAGTTTGTCATGATCTGTGAAAATCCTTTGATGCTTCTCTTCACATAGACAAGCTGTGTGAACTCGGATGCATCACTTTGCCTCTCTGGTCTGTGTTTCCATCTGCAAAATGAAAGCAGCATCGTTTGTTTTTTCCAGGATTGTTTTGAGGAGTCAATAAAATAATGCATGCAAAGTTCCTAACACAGTGCCTGACACATGGGAAATTTTCAATAAGTAAATGAGTAGTTTTATTATTGTTAGAGCTGAGATGTGGCCACCCCATTGTGGGGAATGCAGGGATCCTGACAAGAAGGCTGTTTTTTAATTGTGCAGGGCTGTAGTATATGAGTTTCAGACTTATACCACCTTGGTCCTCTCCTCACATTTTAATGAGGACTTTTGTGCTTAATACTAATAATGTATATGTACAGCCCTTCACACTTCTTAAAGTGTGTGTACTCAGTTATATTTGGATTGTTTAGGAAACTTGAGAGCAAGTAAAGGTGCACATATTTGGAAATAAGAGACTGGAGCTTCATATGAGCCTTGGAAGCTCTATTAGGGCACTGGGGGGAGTGGTAATAAGGACCAGAATCTTCTACTCCATCACCTACATGCCAGCTATCAACCAAGATGATAACCTGTGGAGGTGGATGTGAGGGTAGGATTGCCAGAGAAAATACAGGACATCCAGCTACATTTGAATCTCAGATAAACAATAACTTTTTAGTATAAATATGTCCCAAATATTGTATGAGACCTACTCATATTAAAATTTATTCACTTATCTGAAATTCAAATTTAACTGGGCATCTTAGGTTTTTTTATTTGCTAAATCTGGCAGTATTAGGTGGGGGATGTTGCTGTTACTTTTTCAAATTAGAATTGTGCTCTAATGATTGAGTGCATAAATTGTCCTTAGATGGCATGTCATCTAACCCCTTCTTTTGGCAAATGTGGAAATTGATATCCAGAAGCTCAGTTAACTGCAGAAATTGGATGATTCTAGATTTTGTGTTCTTTTTAATGCTTCTAAATGTGCAAAAATACGTAGCAAACTTTTCATTATCCTCCTCATCCTGGAGTGGTAGAGATGTCTACCACATGGACCATAAACCTTTGGTCACGGGCGGGTTCTGTGACAGACCCCAGGCCCCCAAGTCAGTGTCTGGTTACCCACTGAGTTAACCCAGATGTGAAATGCTCTGGATTCTAGAAAGTTTCTGGCCTGGAGTTGAAGCCTAAAGGGTAAATGGCCCACCTTTGAAGGCCTCTGTTGAAATGTTTGCTTTGTCAAAGCCTTCAGTTACTATAGTGATAGGGACTGGAGAAGCCGATAAAAGCACAGAAATCTTTAGATTAAAAAAATGAAGAAATGATGAAGAGGAAGGAAAGATGAAGAGATGAGGAAAGCTACTGCCACTTCCTGGCATCTGGAGGGGCTAAAGAACATCATGACAGAGAAGTGGGGCTCCACTGGGAGAGTCAAGTGGTATAATAAGACTTAATATCAGAATTTTTTTCTAAAATGAAGAGCCTTAGACGGAGAAAGGGCTCCCATGGGTCTCTTTGATGAAGAGCCCCATTGCTGGAGTTGTTTAAAACCAGAACTGAACAAGGTAACAGAAAGTAAACTGCAGGAAACACTCCCCTGAATATCTTTTGAGACAGACTTGATAATCTGGTAGGTCTTTTCCTTTTCTCAATGCCCATGAATCACTGGTTCATGTGAAAACATAATGGTTAAATGCTCTCAGGGAACCAGAAATTGAAAATTTAATTGAAAGTAATTTTCATACAAGTGAAGCAAGGTTTAGAAATTTAGAGAGAGAGAGTGTGTGTGTGGGTGTTTTAATCCAGGATAGTGTGAGCAACTAGTTTCAAAATCCTTACCAGACCGAAGCTTTGTTTCCACCTTGCTCCTATTCCTCACCTCTAGTTTCAAATTATTTTTATGTGAGACTTGGACAATTATGCCTATTTGACTTCATTTTTCTAATTAAATAGTCTTCAGGAAATAGATCGCTGGACTTAGTTCAAAGCTCTAAATAAACATTCATAGTATCTATGTGCTATAAAATCACCTCCTCTATGATGCTGATCCAACACATGAAAATTGGCCTCCTGGTGCTAGAAGCCAAGCCTGGTTGACCTTCCCATTTTTTCAACTGCAAATCTGAAAAACAAACCCAGCTGTTGTGGAGAAACATGAGGTGAAGGCACACATTAGGTAAGCGTTCATGGTTTTCTTTCATAGCAGATGTCCTCATAGGAGATGAATCACATAAAAACTCTACCTGTTAGCAAGCTTTCATTGCTGTCACATTACTTTCCTACATCAGTTCTAATATTCCTGGTAGTAGAGGTTTTTTAAAGGCAATCTGGGGAGCAGCTACTAGCTTTTGCTTTGTATCTTGCATGCTTTCCATGCAACGAATTACCAGATGGGGATTCTACCCTTTCTCCCCAGCCCTATGCCTGCAGCCCCATGGGCCTCCCCTAAGGGTCTCCCCATGTCCCCCTGCATCTCCCTTGCTGTCTGTTGTGTGGCTGCAGCCACATTAAGCTTCCCCAAGCACAGCCTTGATCCTATCTCTCTCCTGCTCAGAAATTGTCAATAGCTCCCTGTTTTCTGGGAGGCATTTTCCCCAAACATGAGTCTTTCACATACCTCCATTATCTCCACTGTTTCCCTTCCATCTGTGTGCTGTTGTTTACTTCATATTTATCTTTAAATGGACTCACTTTTTTTTTTCACTTAAATGTATTCTAAGAGGAAACTTTATCTCTAAGTAAATGGGAAACCAGTATCATCTATCATAAATAGAAGCTAACAATAAATACAATGAAAGCAAAACAAAACCAAGTAGTATCTTCTAGGTAGATAGTACTGCCTGAGGCTGTAAGCCTGAGGCCTGTTTGTTCACTCTCACCCGTGCTCGCTCTCTCTGTTTACAAAGGTGAGTGATTATTCAGTTATCTTCCATTTGTCCCTCCAGAATGCATTTTCTTCCCTTCTCCTTGCTCTCTGCCCCAGGAGGCTGAGCCCTATGGACTAATCCATGGGTTCCTTTACCTTCTGGCTTCCACTGGAGTCAGCCTATGGGAGCCCAGCAGGGTATAGGAGGGAGGGAGGGTATGGATCCAGGGCTTTGTTCCCCATTTCCCCAGCCTAGTAGTTCTCTTGACCAAAGGTTACTGCTTTTGTGTGTGTGTGTATGTGTGTGTGTGTGTGTGTGTGTGTTTCAATAAAGATTGTATTTATTTTAGAAAGAGTGAATGTGAGCTGGGACAACAGGGTGGGAGGGACAGGGAGAAAGAATCTGAAACTGACTCCGTGCTGAGCTCAAAGTCCAACACAGGGCTCCATCTCACAACCGCGAGATCCTGACCTGAGCCAAAACCAAGAGTTGGATGCTTAACCAGACACCTAACTGACTGAGCCACCCAGCCGTCCCAGTTATTTCTTATTTGAAGGTGCCTTGTTCTACCTGGCTCTCCTCTCCTGGATTATGGTAAACTCTCCCACTTCTTGTCCCTTAAGGTCTAACATTGGTGACAAGTGACTTTACTAGCCCTGGGTTACTGCACTGCCCTTATGCCCTATACCCGTGTTTTGTCAATAGTCTCTTTGTCAACCCCTCCTTGGATTCTCCTACTTGTTGTATCCTATCTCTGTGGAGACCCTGACTAATACAGTTGTCAGTAACTAGACATTCTAGATCTGTAACAAGTGAGCCTTTCTCCTTGGGTTCATCAAAGATTGGAGGGGGATGGAGTGATAAACTGTGTACCACTCCCCATTGTGGTGCACACCAGCGACACATGTGTTCCCCCTTCTAGGACCTACCTTTCTATGGAATAAACTCTCATGTTCTCTGTGTGGGATTCAAGCTGAACTGGAGTCTTGTTCACCCCTCTCATCCTGTTTGCTTCCATACACTCTTTGTTACAGACGAGTGAATGTCCTGCTGTTCTTTGTTCTTGCCCCATGATCCTCACCTTTGTTCTGTATTGAGGCTGTTTCTTCTGCTTAGAAAGAGCACCTCCTCCATCTCCACAGTGAATCTGGTCCCTGTTCTGATGCTGCCTTTTCTACCAAGGCCTCATTGACCTGCTGATCTCTCCTCTAGTGCCAAGTGGCTCTCTTAATATTGTCTCCACTTCAATGAAACCCTGTATGTCCTTCCCTCCATGTGTCCCCATGGGGTGCAGAGGAGCAAACAGTTGGCTCCAGGCTGACTTGAGACTCCTATGCAGGTGTGCTGGCCTCTTGGACCCACTTCTGACACCAATTGGCTCCTTCTCTTTGGAGTCGATCATGTTCTTGCTTATATTATGATCATGCCTTTTCTCCTGTACTGTATGTAAGTCTCCATTCATTAACTTAACAAATGATGATTAAAACATACAAAGTTCCAGGCACATGATAGATGCTGGACACATGGTGATATGTAAAACATGATTCCTGTCCCAGGGAGCTAAAGGCCTAAAGAAAACTAAAGAAACCCTTGGAAACTGAACCCTTCTAAGGAAGCCATTAATTTTAGTATCCCCATCAATAATTTATTTATACATAGACATACACAAGCAATGTGTAATAGCCATTGGTTTACCATTGGGGATGAAACTGCCCTGTATTTTGGGGTCACCCTTCTTGGGAGATGGCTTATATATTCCCCTCAAAGGGTTATTGTAAGGGGTCAATATACTACATACAAGGGCTCTTAATGTCTAGCACCAAATTAGTTTTCAGTATATCAGCAGTGGTAGTTGGAGGGGAGGAGCCATTAGACAGTAAAAGCTTGGACATGGGCTCTCTTAGAAAAGGCAAGTTTCAGATTTGCTGGAGACCATCTTGGTTCAAACTCCTACTACCAAGTACTACTAATCCAAGTGCCAGGGCTGTGATTACAAACAAATTTGGAGGGAAACACTCCATAAACCAGAGCAGGAGCTGTAGAAGGAGCTGAAGGCATTCAGAAAAAAAAAAGCTTCCACAGGCCGAGCACAAGTCAACCCAGAAAATTCATAAACATTCCACTAAGATTCTACACATGCAAAATTTTTTTTTTGGCTCACTCTAGAACTGACCTAGGAACACAGGATTATATAGGTTGTCAACATATACTCGCCATATTGAATCTGTTTTGGGTATATAACACCACAAACCCGACTTAAGGATGGTGCCTGGTGCAGTCTATATCTTAAATAGACTCTTAATCCCATCCTGAGAGAATTTATGACCAATACATTAACATAAGGACTAATCTTTTTCTCTTGATCAGAGCAATGCAACCTATAACCTGGGAAAGATAGTGGAAATAACTCTACCTCTCTAATTTGAAAGTCTGAAAAGTGTTAGTTTGGGGGATTGCCCTGGGTCTTTCATCTTGGAGAAGGATGTGCAGAATCCCTATCCTGGCTTCCAGAGAGTCTGGCTCCATGGAAGCCCGTGGGTATCTTTCATGCTGTTCCTCTTAAACAGTAAGAGACTGAATGTCCTCAATAAGAATCACAGCTTTTTCTTTAAGTATCTATTTTGCACTTTACATTTATTAGCTTATTCTGAGAAGAACCCTCAGAGGTGGGTTTACCTTTCCCGTGTAGCATGTGATGAGTCTGAGGTCCATTGAGATCAAATGTCTTGCCTAGAGGACACCCAGATGGTGAGTAGAGGAGCATCCGGTTTGCTCTGGTACTCAAGCTTGCTCTCTTTCCACTTGTTCAAACTGCCTCTCAAGATGGGTTCAAGGTCTTTGGTTAGGCTGATTTGATATAGTATCTACTAGCTTATCAGCTGAAATTCTCTGTTTACTGTCTCCTCAGTACAATGACGGATGTTCTAAAGATGACTCCGACCCACTGCTCTGTCCTGACAAGGACAGAAATATGAGAGAGACATGACTGGTGAGCAAAGTTTGCATGTTAGAGTACAAGGAGGGGCTCTGAATCTCCTCCTACCACTCTTCTGTACCACAGTGCCATTTGGATTTGACTGTTTGTTCACCTCTCCCACTAGACTAAACTCCACAAGGCAGGGGCCATAACCATGGTGTTCACAACAAATATTTGCGCCTAGCAACAAATATTGAATGAATGGATTCTATCTGAAATGGTAATCTACATGTAACACACATGATTTAAGTATTTGCCTGAATTTCTCAGCAGATAGTTCTATCCTTTTTGACATGTTGTCTCCTGGTTTGTATAATTTATTCATAGGGTTCTTCTTAGCCTACTAATAAATTCCTATGGGACCTAGTCTTTTTATATGCTGTGGAATCCACCACCATAAAGTGTTCATAAGAAACGACTTTAGAAAATACTGTTTGGCGCTATGCTAATTATGAATTTCTGAATACTTATGTCTGGACTTTTCTTTGTCTCTGAATATACAATGTGGGATATTGGCATCTCTTTGTATTAGGACATGTATAGAGTCTGATTTTCAAAAAAACAGCTGGAAGGCAGCAGGAGAGGGAAAGCTTTCAGAAATCTGCACTCTCTGAAACACACACACACACTTCATATACCCAGGAGGTAAATTCCTGGCATGGATTTTAACAAACATATATGTGGCATTTGCACATTGTTTGCCCATGTGTCTAGATGATATGGTCCATGAATAGAGCCCTGCATCTGTTGTAGGCAGAAAATTCTAGCCCCATGTCTTGCTACTGCCATGAATCCTGAGGTGCTTTCATTTTTGTTTTCATCCCCTGACAAAACTGAGGTATACCTACATGCCAACTGAGAAGTCAGTTTATTGGTGGAGCTTGCAGCCACCCTCCTTGATGGCCTCCCTCTACCCACCAAAGAAGAGCAGATGCCGAACAGGAGAAGGACCTCTGGTGAGTTTACATCCACCAGTTTCTGACTTCTGCCAACTGACTTTGCAAGTATTCTCCAAAGTCCTTCATTGCCTCTGTGGATGTGAAGAAACACTATAAAGTTCAAGAGTTTGTGAAGTCACGTGAAGCAGGATTGAAAGCCATTCTGGCAAAGCAATTACAGCTGGAATTAGCTATGTCACCAAGCCACATCCTGGCTTAAATGATGTTATTTATATCCAACTGCACTGAACAAGTCCCAAAGCCTTCTGTCAAGCTCCAAAATCTGACCATAGCATTGACTCTTAACCCCTCTCCTTTGTGTGGGGACAAAAAGGATTGCTTTTACAGACCTCTGTGTTTGAGCCCAGAAGGAGTACCTCTCCCACAGGAAAATATCCCTAATATTTTTTTTTAAAGATTTTATTTATTTATTCAACAGAGAGAGAGAGAGACAGCAAGAGAGGGAACACAAGCAGGGGGAGTGGGAGAGGGAGAAGCAGGCTTCCCACCGAGCAGGGAGCCCGATGCGGGGCTCGATCCCAGGACCCTGGGATCATGACCTGAGCCGAAGGCAGACGCTTAATGACTGAGCCACCCAGGTGCCCCGGAAACTATCCCTAATATTAAAGTGGATGAAATCCTTGGGATTTCTGAATGTGGTGCACAAACATAGAGTTATGGATTAAGAGGCAGAAGGAAGAGCAGTCCTTGCCTTCTTGTTCATTGTTCTTTTTCCTCCGGAAAAAGGAAACAGATATGTACACATCAATAAATAGCATTTCTAAGGCTCCATGTTTTTAATCCTAAAACAGGAGGAAGGACAACACTGATTGCCCAGGATCAGTGAGGGACCCCTTGAGAGGATGCATGTAGGGCTCTTAGCACAGTCCCCGGCAGGTAACATGCTCCCTCCAGGTAGCCAGCACTGCACCTCCCAGGTATCAGGGAGGGTGTGAAATGCATGTGTGCACACGTTAAGTGTGTAGACCATAGAATCTAAAGGGTAGGGTAGATGTCAGGGGACAGGATCTGGTCACATTTGGATCATCCTGAGGTAGGCAATAGGTGCTGAAATTCCAAGCCAGAGTGCCTCTTCCATGACCATTCATGCATTATGGCACACGAGCTCCTACAATGCATTTTCTCTGGGGCCCTGAAAGTTCCATGTGGCCTCTTTAACTAGAGACTAAAACTATAGTACTAGCATTTTAATGCCTTAATTTGCTGTTTGATGATTTTACTATTTGGCTTATATATTTTTTGTGCTTTGTGTTTGTGGGTTTTGTTGCTGTTGTTTTAACCAGGAGTGGGGTGGAGGTAAACTTAGAACTTCTGTATTTTAGTGACCTGAAACCAGAAATTGTTTTAGAGTAGCAAATAAAAAATACCCATTTTCACTACAGCTCTGAAAATAACATTGATTTGCCTTCTTGGTAATGAACCACTATACTCTCTAAATCTATCAGACTTTTCAACCCTATCCCTGTATTAGAAGACTGTATGGCTCACTGGTGTGATACCAGTAGCCATGGTTTGGGCAGAATCACTGCCTTAATGATTCAAAAATCTTTGCCCCTGTCCCCTAATGCTGAAGAAGGTAAAAATTACCGTGGAGGGTCTGGGTCTGGGAGAGTAGCCAGAATAGCCTGTCAAGTGCAAAATTGTTTGGAAGAGTCAATGTTTAGCTAAAAAAT
The DNA here is from genome assembly GCF_029215605.1 of Mirounga angustirostris. NCBI lineage: Eukaryota > Metazoa > Chordata > Mammalia > Carnivora > Phocidae > Mirounga > Mirounga angustirostris. The sequence goes on along the minus strand of NW_026991709.1, from coordinate 189,123,000 downwards.
TCATGCAAGATTTTTATTTTATTCCATTCTGTATCCATGTTCTAATATTGATAGGAGAATGTTTAAATTATTGCCCCACCACCATTACACAAAAATTTTAAGTACAATTAAGTCCACAGTTACACTGCCAGATAGAAGAGATTGAAGAGATTTATATGAAGTTGTAAGTCTTAAATTCTTTTTTTTTTTTTTAAGATTTTATTTATTTGACAGAGAGAGCACAAGCAGAGGGAGAGAGAGGGAGAAGCAGGCTCCCCGCTGAGCAAGGAGCCTGATGTGGGACTTGATCCTAGGACCCTGGGATCATGACCCGGGCCGAAGGCAGCCGCTTAACCGACTGAGCCACCCAGGCATTCCAGTAAGTCTTAAATTCTCAATCACTCCTTTACTTCATGTTCAAACTAAACCGTGCCTCTATCTAAGACTAGATAGGGAAGGAACTTAGGTGTGGTTTTTGGGAAAAAGTCGGGAGCATGCCTTTGAATTATTGATAAGGTATATCTTGTCCCATAACTGCTGTTAACATCCTGGGGGAGAGCCCTATGTTAGGTTAAAGCAAGAAAAAATCCTGGCCTTTGTTATGATTCACTTATTTAAAGACAGCCCCTGCCTCCAGGTCTCACTTAGGCTGTGACAATGAAAAATACAGATGTGTCTATACAGTAAAGGTTTGAGTGACCCCTAGCAGGCAACTTGTCTTGGATTGGATAAGCAGGGAATCTTCATTGTGGTCCAACTCTCCTCCTATGTGTAGAGTGAAACAGCCTTAATTCTGCCCAAGGTAACTTTATTCATTGAACAAATGTACAATATATATAGCTTGCCATATGTTAGGTCCTAGGAATACCAGTAAACCAGTAACATTAGTAAACTGTATAATCAGGGCCTCTAGTCTGATGGAGCTCACATTCTAGAGTAGGGAAAAAGGTGACAAAGAAGTGAATACATGAAATAATTTCAAAAACTGATATGTGCAACAAAGAAAAATCCCAAGGATGTAACTGAGTTTGCCTACTTTTGACTAGAAGGTCAAAAAATTCTCTAAGGAGGTATGATTTAAACCAAGATCTTAAAGCTAAGAACCATGCATGTGACTACGAAGGAGAAGGGCTCTCTAGGCAAAGGGAACCACTAGTGCAAAGGCCCTGAGGTAGAACCAGTTTAGGCATTGCCTTTTTTTTTTAAATTCTATTTTATTATATTATGTTAATCACCATATATTACATCATTACTTTTTTTTTACTTTTATTTTTTATTGTTATGTTAATCCCCATACATTACATCATTAGTTTTAGATGTAGTGTTCCATGATTCATTGTTTGTGCATAACACCCAGTGCTCCATGCAGAATGTGCCCTCCTCAATACCCACCACCCGGCTAACCCATCCTCCCACCCCCCTCCCCTCTAGAACCCTCAGTTTATTTTTCAGAGTCCATCGTCTCTCATGGTTCGTCTACACCTCCGATTCCCCCCCTTCATTCTTCCACTCCTGCTATCTTCCTCTTCTTCTTCTTCTTTTTTTTTTTCCTTAACATATATTGCATTATTTGTTTCAGAGGTAGAGATCTGAGATTCAACAGTCTTGCACAATTCACAGCACGTACCAGAGCACATACCCTCCCCAGTGTCTATCACCCAGTCACCCCATCCCTCCCACCCCACCCCCCACTCCAGCAACCCTCAGTTTGTTTCCTGAGATTAAGAATTCCTCATATCAGCGAGGTCATATGATACATGTCTTTCTCTGTTTGACTTATTTCACTCAGCATAACACCCTCCAGTTCCATCCACGTCGTTGCAAATGGCAAATCTCATTCCTTTTGATGGCTGCATAATATTCCATTGTATATATATACCACTTGCTCTTTATCCATTCATCTGTTGATGGACATCTTGGCTCTTTCCACAGTTTGGCTATTGCAGACATTGCTGCTATAAACATCGGGGTGCACGTACCCTTTCGGATCCCTACATCTGTATCTTTGGGGTACATACCCAGTATTGCAATTGCTGGATCGTATGGTAGCTCTATTTTCAACTTTTTGAGGAACCTCCATACTGTATTCCAGAGTGGCTGCACCAGCTTGCATTCCCACCAACAGTGTAGGAGGGTTCCCCTTTCTCCGCATCCCCGCCAACATCTGTCATTTCCTGACTTGTTAATTTTAGCCATTCTGATTGGTGTGAGGTGGTATCTCATTGAGGTTTTGATTTGGATTTCCCTGATGCCGAGCGATATTGAGCACTTTTTCATGTGTCTGTTGGCCCTTTGGATGTCTTCTTTGGAAAAATGTCTGTTCATGTCTTCTGCCCATTTCTTGATTGGATTCTTTGTTCTTTGGGTGCTGAGTTTGATGAGTTCTTTATAGATTTTGGATACTAGCCCTTTATCTGATATGTCATTTGCAAATATCTTCTTCCATTCTGTCGGTTGTCTTTTGGTTTTGTTGACTGTTCCCTTTGCTTTGCAACAGCTTTTTATCTTGATGAAGTCCCAATAGTTCATTTTTGCCCTTGCTTTCCTTGCCTTTGGTGATGTTTCTAGGAAGAAGTTGCTGCGGCTGAGGTCGAAGAGGTTGCTGCCTGTGTTCTCCTGTAGGATGTTGATGGACTCCTGTCTCACATTGAGGTCTTTCAACCATTTGGAGTCTATTTTTGTGTGTGGTGTAAGGAAATGGTCCAGTTTCATTCTTCTGCATGTGGCTATCCAATTTTCCCAACACCATTTGTTGAAAAGAATGTCTTTTTTCCATTGGACATTCTTTCCTGCTTTCTCAAAGATGAGTTGACCATAGAGTTGAGGGTCCATTTCTGGGCTCTCTATTCTGTTCCATTGATCTATGTGTGTGTTTTTGTGCCAGTACCATACTGTCTTGATGATGACAGCTTTGTAATAGAGCTGGAAGTCCGGAGTTGTGATGCCGCCAGCTTTGCTTTTCTTTTTCAACATTCCTCTGGCTATGCGGGGTCTTTTCTGGTTCCATACAAATTTTAGGATTATTTGTTCCATTTCTTTGAAAAAAGTGGATGGTATTTTGATGGGGACTGCATTGAATGTGTAGATTGCTCTAGGTAGCATTGACATCTTCACAATATTTGTTCTTCCAATCCATGAGCATGGAACGTTTCTCCATTTCTTTGTGTCTTCCTCAATTTCTTTCATGAGTATTTTATAGTTTTCTGAGTACAGATCCTTTGCCTCTTTGGTTAGATTTATGCCTAGGTATCTTATGGTTTTGGGTGCAATTGTAAAGGGGTCGACTCCTTCATTTCTCTTTCTTCTGTCTTGTTGTTGGTGTATAGGAATGCCACTGACTTCTGTGCATTGATTTTATATCCTGCCACTTTACTGAATTCCTGTATGAGTTCTAGCAGTTTTGGGGTGGAGTCTTTGGGGTTTTCCACATAAAGTATCCTATCATCTGCAAAGAGTGAGAGTTTGACTTCTTCTTTGCCAATTGAGATGCCTTTTATTTCTTTTTGTTGTCTGATTGCTGTGGCTAGGACTTCTAGTACTATGTTGAGTAGCAGTGGTGATGGTGGACATCCCTGCCATGTTCCTGACCTTAGGGGAAAAGCTCTCAGTTTTTCCCCATTGAGAATGGGGAGAATTCGCTGTAGGTTTTTCATAGATGGCTTTTATGATATTGAGGTATGTACCCTCTATGCCTAACTCTGAAGAGTTTTGATCAAGAAAAGATGCTGTACTTTGTCAAATGCTTTTTCTGCATCTATGGAGAGGATCATATGATTCTTCTTCTTTCTTTTGTTAATGTATTGTATCACGTTGATGGATTTGCGGATGTTGAACCAACCTTGCAGCCCAGGGATAAATCCCACTTGGTCGTGGTGAATAATCCTTTTAATGTACTGTTGGATCCTATTGGCTAGTATTTTGGTGAGAATTTTTGCATCCATGTTCATCAGGGATATTGGTCTGTAATTCTCCTTTTTGATGGGGTCTTTGTCTGGTTTTGGGATCAAGGTAATGCTGGCCTCATAAAATGAGTTTGGAAGTTTTCCTTCCATTTCTATTTTTTGGAACAGTTTCAGAAGGAGAGGTATTAATTCTTCTTGGAAGGTTTGGTAGAATTCCCCTGGGAAGCCATCTGGCCCTGGGCTTTTGTTTGTTGGGAGATTTTTGATGATTGCTTCAATTTCCTTAGTGGTTATAGGTCTGTTCAGGTTTTCTATTTCATCCTGGTTCAGTTTTGGTAGTTGATACATCTCTAGGAATGCATCCATCTCTTCCATGTTATCTAATTTGCTGGCATAGAGTTGCTCATAATATGTTCTTAGAATTGTTTGTATTTCTTTGGTGTTGGTTGTGATCTCTCCTCTTTCATTCATGATTCTGTTGATTTGGGTCATTTCTCTTTTCTTTTTGATAAGTCTGGCCAGGGGTTTATCAATCTTGTTAATTCTTTCAAAGAACCAGCTCCTAGTTTCGTTGATCTGTTCTACTGTTCTTTTAGTTTCTATTTCATTGATTTCTGCTCTGATCTTTATTATTTCTCTTCTCCTGCTGGGTTTAGGCTTTATTTGCTGTTCTTTCTCCAGCTCCTTTAGGTGTAGGGTTAGGTTGTGTACTTGAGACCTTTCTTGTTTCTTGAGAAAGGCTTGTATTGCTATATACTTTCCTCTTAGGACTGCCTTTGCTGCATCCCAAAGATTTTGAACAGTTGTGTTTTCTTTTTCATTGGTTTCCATGTATTTTTTGAATTCTTCTTTAATTTCCTGGTTGACCCATTCATTCTTCAGTAGGATGCTGTTTAGCCTCCATGTATTTGAGTTCTTTCTGACTTTCCTCTTGTGATGGAGTTCTAGTTTCAAAGCATTGTGGTCTGAAAATAGGCAGGGAATGATCCCAATCTTTTGGTACCGGTTGAGACCTGATTTATGACCTAGGATGTAATGGATTCTGGAGAATGTTCCATGGGCATTAGAAAAGAATATCTATTCTGTTGCTTTGGGATGGAATGTTCTGAATATGTCTGTGAAGTCCATTTGGTCCAGTTTGTCACTTAAAGTCTTTATTTCCTTGTTGATATTTTGCTTAGACGATCTGTCCATTTCAGTGAGGGGGGTGTTAATGTCCCCCACTATTATTGTATTGTTGCTGATGTGTTTCTTTGCTTTTGTTATTAATTGGCTTATATAATTGACTGCTCCCATGTTAGGGGCATAGATATTTACAATTGTTAGATCTTCTTGTTGGATAGACCCTTTAAGTAGGATATAGTGTCCTTCCTCATCTCTTATTACAATCTTTGGTTTAAAATCTAATTTGTCTGATATAAGGATTGCCACCCCAGCTTTCTTTTGGTGTCCATTAGCATGGTAAATGGTTTTCCATCCCCCTCACTTTCAATCCTGGGGTGTCTTTGGGTCTAAAATGAGTCTCTTGCAGACAGCATATCGATGGGTCTTTTTTTTTAATCCAGTCTGATAGTCTGTGTCTTTTGATTGGGGCATTTAGCCCATTTACATTCAGGGTAACTATTGAAAGATAGGAATTTAGTGCCATTGTATTGCCTGTAAGGTGACTGTTACTGTATATTGTCTGTGTTCCTTTCTGGTCTATGTTGCTTTCAGGCTCTCTGCTTAGAAGACCCCTTTCAAGATTTCTTGTAGTGCTGGTTTTGTGTTTGCAAATTCCTTTAGTTTTTGTTTGTCCTGGAAGCTTTTTATCTCTCCTTCAATTTTCAATGACAGCCTAGCTGGATAGAGTATTCTTGGCTGCATATTTTTCTCTTTTAGTGCTCTGAATAGATCCTGCCAGTCCTTTCTGGCCTGCCAGGTCTCTGTGGATAGGTCTGTTGCCAATCTAATGTTTCTACCATTGTAGGTTACAGACCTCTTGTCCCGAGCTGCTTTCAGGATTTTCTCTTTGTCTCTGAGACTCGTAAGTTTTACTATTAGATGTCGGAGTGTTGACCTATTTTTATTGATTTTGAGAAGGGTTCTCTGTGCTTCCTGGATTTTGATGCCTGTTTCCTTCCCCAAATTAGGGAAGTTATGTGCTATAATTTGCTCCATTATACCTTCTGCCGCTCTCTCTCTTTCTTCTTTTTCTGGGATCCCAATTATTCTGATGTTGTTTCGTCTTATGGTATCTCTTATCTCTCGAATTCTGCCCTCATGATCCAGTAGTTGTTTATCTCTCTTTTTCCCAGCTTCTTTATTTTCCATCATTTGGTCTTCTATCTCACTGATTCTCTCTTCTGCCTCATTTATCCTAGCAGTTAGCGCCCCCATATTTGATTGCACCTCATTACTAGCCTTTTTGATTTCCACTTGGTTAGATTTTAGTTCTTTTACTTCTGCAGAAAGGGTTTCTCTAATAACTTCCATGCTTTTTTCAAGCCCAGGTAGTGTCTTTAAAGTGATGATTCTGAACTCTAGATCTGACATTGTACTAATGTCTATTGAGTGGGTCCCTGGCAGTCGGTACTACCTCTTGTTCTTTTTGTTGAGGTGATTTTTTCTGTCTTGTCATTTTGTCCAGAGGAGAAAAGATTAATGAGAGAACAAAATGCTAACAGGGTAACAATGTTCCCAGAAAATATACTCTAAACAAATCAGAAAAGACCTGAAGCAGTGGGAGAAGAAAGGGAAAGAGAGAAAAAAGAAAAAGAAAAAAAAAAGGAAAAGGAAAAGATAAAGATAAAAACAAACAAAAACAGAACAAAACAAAAAAAAAAGACAGAATGTGATCAAATATGATCAGGCTGGTATATAGATCAGTGCCACAGACTAGATTTTGAGTGTATTTGGTCTGTTAGAAGAAAGTGCCTCCCAAACTTTTAAAGAAAGAAAAACTTATATATGTACAAAAATAAGGGTTGATATGATGAAGGGATGGAATATGACTGTAAAGATGGAAAGTATAAAAAATTTTATAAAAGGAATTGATAAGAAGTTGTTTGAAAAAAGAAAGGATTTAAAAAAACAAAAGAGAAAAAAAAGGGAGAGAATGTGATTAGGCAGGGTTGTAGAATAAAACCATACACTAGAGATTTAGGGTATATTTTGATCTGTTAGGAGAAACTATCTCAAAATTTTAAAGAGAGAACAACTTTTATATATATGCCAAAAATACGGGTAACTACTGTGAAGGGATAGAATATGACTCTAAAAATGAAAAATAAAAATGAAAAATAAAAATGTTTTTTTTTAAAAAGGGATTGATAAGATGTTGGTTGAAAAAGGGAAAAAGAAAAATTAAAAAAAAACAGTTAAAAAAATTAACTTTGAAAGACTAAAGAATCATGGTACAAAAGCCATGAATTCTATGTGCATTATTCCCCTCGCGCTGGAGTTCTGCCGTTCTCATTGGTTGGTAAACTTGGTCTTGGCTGGCTGTTCTCGCTGATCTTCTGGGGGAGGGGCCTTTTGCCGTGGTTTCCAAAATTCTTTGCCGGAAGCGGAATTGCTCTGCCCTGCCGGGTCCGGACTAAGTAATCTGCTGGGGTTTGCTCTCTGGAGCTTTTGTTCCCTACGAGCTTTCCGTACAGCTTTGGAGGCGGAGAGTGAACATGGTGGCCTCCCAATCTCTGCCTCTGAGGAGCTGAGAACTCAGGCCCTGCTCCTCAGTGAGCCCCCAGAGAAAAGCCATCAGTCACTCCCGTCTCCCCGGTCTCTGGCCGCACTCCGTGTTCACCCAGCCTGTGACTGTGCGTTTCTATCTCCGGCATCCGACCCCGGGTAGAGTCTCCAAACCCAGCAGATCCCTGTGGTGCACTCCCACGCGGCTCCTCCTGGGGGAAGAAGGTGAATCTCCCCGGATCTGCCGCTTGTTGGGTCCCTGCTGGAGGAGCAGGGGCCCGACTCTGCTGCGGATCATGGTTTATGGCAACCCCGAGCTGAGAGCCCACGCCTGGGCTCTGTCTCTGCAGCCGGCTTCCCTGCTCTGATACCTGGGAGCTCTGCCGCACTCAGGCACCTCCGGTCTTTCTGTGACCCCGAAGGTCCTGAGACCACACTGTCCCACGAGGGTTCCACCCCCCACTTAGCCACCGGCGTGACGTCCCTCAGTGGAGCAGACTTCTAAAAGTTCCGATTTTGTGCTCCGTGCTTCTATCACTTGCCAGAGGCGGCCGACAGAGGCCCCTCCCCCGCTGTCTATCCTCCCGAATATCGCCTCAGATTCACTTCTCCGCACGTCCTACCTTCCAGAATGTGGTCACTTTTCTGTTCAGAGAGTTGTTGCTCTTCTTTTCTTCAATCTCCTGTTGTGTTTGTAGGTGTTCAGATTGGTTTGATCCCTATCCAGCTGAATTCCTGAGAGGAGATGAAATCCAGGTCTCCTACTCCTCCACCATCTTGCCCCCCCCCCCCCCCCCCCAGTTTAGGCATTGTCTTTAAGGAGCCCAGGAAAGCCATGGATCCTTGGCTGGATCCTTGAAGGTTGTGACAAAAGATCAAGTGGGGGAGGTAGGCAGCGAGCAGGTGGTGGTAGATCTTTTTGCCATGTCAACATGTTTGGCTTTTATTGTGACAGCAGCTGGGAACCACTGAAGGATTTTGAGCAAGAGAGGCATGATATGAAGGGTTTCAGAAGATCACACTGACAGTTGTATAGGAGCAATCTTTCAGGACCGGCTAGAAGACTCTTTCATTTTTCCAGGTGTCAGTAGTGGTGGCTTAGACTAAAGTGGGCACAGTGAGGAGGGAGAGAAGTGGCTGAGATAGAAATATGGAAGTGAGGCCAATCCGACACCGTGATGGATTCACAAGAGAAATTGAATAATGCCTAGAGCACTGCCATCTGGTAGAAATAGAGTATAGCCCACACCTATAACTAAGTTTTCTAGTTGCTACCTTAAAAAAAAGGTAAAATCATTTTGGAGAACACTCTAGTTATATTGGCTTAAATAAAATGTATTTCAATATATAATCAATATAAAAGATATTACTGAGAATTTTAAATATATATATTTTCACAGTAAGTCTTTGAAATCTGATATACATTTTACATTTCTCAGTTCTGATCAGTTCCAGTGCTCAGTAGCCAGTGTATTGCAGCGTAGGCCTGGTTGGCTTGTCTCGGAGCAAGCTGGAACCTAATGTGGTGCTCTGACCAGGACTTTGTCCCTTCTGGTAGCAGTTTTCTTCTTCCTAATAGGGAGGAAGGCTGGCTCATGAAAACTCCAATTCCTCTTCTATCAACCTCTACGTAAACTTTGTGACTATTTAGTACCTGGGAGAATGGCCATGACCCTACCCTTACAGGAACTGGGTTTCCCCAACCAGAAGGGCATTTGAAAGATAAAGTCTTGGGGTCTCTCCTGTCTAGCCTTCTCTGGAGCCTCCAGGTTTGTGGGTCTGTTCTTGCCACAGAGTCCATCATGGGCAACTAGTATCCATTTGAAAGAAAAAACTGAAAAGGACTTTATGTAAACTGTGTGTTTGGACCAAGGGAAGGCAAATGACTCCATGGGATTTTGTAAACAAAATGTTGGCATAAACCCAGCAAATTCACAAGAACACAAGAGAGCAGTATATACTCATATTGCGAGTGGCAATCTTGTTTAACAATACATCAAATTTCATGTTAATTTTGTTAGTTGTTAGTGTTAATGAACTTAATGTTAAATTTAATAGTTTTGCAGTTTTGTTTTCAAATTTAAGTGCGTGCTTTATAGTTTTATCAGAGCTGTTATACTTTTATATAAATCTATATGCAAAATGAGTAAGCAGATCTTCGGAGTCCACATGAAAATTTTTCTTTTAAAAAAGAAGTCTTTAAATTCACCAACTTGACTGAACATTGTTCAAAGTGGTAAACATTTTCCAGAAGCTGAGTGAGCAGATGCCCCTGAAACCACGTACCATTGTTTGATCCTGTGCCCATGAGCTGTGCCTTCACAGTTCTAACCAAATGCCAACTGTATGGTTAGAGCAATTGACTACAGACCTCAGGGAAGCTTTAGTTCTTAATCTGGATACACTGATACTTACTTTAGTACTATTTTGCTTTTGATGCCATGTTCACTTTTAATTCTTTAATATCCTATCCAAAAAGTCCTTTTAGCCCATAACAATGCAAAGTAAAAGTACCATATTTTGGCTACCTCAAGGATTTTGGAAAAGTTCTTGGAAATCTAACCACCTTTTGAAAAAAGTTATTTCTATGGCAATGTATTTGAGTTTTAAATTACGGATTTTTAAACTAAAACTTAAGATTAAGTGAATAACTTCCAAAATACAAAGAATTTGAAAATCTCTAGATTTTGTGTGTGCTTTTGTATCTTCTATAAGGATCCTCTACAGAAAAGAATGGCTTAAAATAATTTCAGCAGCAAGGACGGTCTAACTGTGGTCTCCACAACCTAAACCAATGGTTCTCATCCTTTAGATGCATAAGGTGCTGGTGGAACTTGCTTAGAAGTTCAAGCTCCAGGCCTTGACTCCCATGAAAATCTGCAGTTTACTCCCTCCCCAGGTGGGAAACTGTGCTAAACCTGTGAGTCACACTGTCCATTGGGATTGGACCAGCTACCTGCTCAGAGAGTACTTGGCCCTTCAAATAACAGTGGCCATCATTACTGAACCCCTACTTTGGGGCAGATTAACACACTGGATCCTTAAAAGCTCATTAAGTAATTGGCTAGTGTTTTATTCACATTGCAGATGAGGAAACAAAGGTTTAGAAGAAGTAAGCCCCTTATCCATTGTTAAACACCTAGTGATGAACAGATCTGGGACATAAAGCCTTGTCTGATTCCTAAGGCTGCTACTCCATCAGGTTGTTTGACAGGTAAGCATTCATCCCTGAATCCCTGCTGAATCAACTGAGCTAACCTAAAGAGCACCTTGGTTGCAGGTTATTTTGTTTCTAAACCTATAATTTTGGCCCAGCCACATGAAGACCCATTTGGTTCTGGCTTCACAATTTGCTCACTTGGATTCTCCTCACCCTTGATCATCCGTTGTCTTTCCTATATGGCCTCTGCTAGACTTGTCCACAAATCCAAAGTCTCTTCCCTCCATTTTTTTTTTGCATGAGTGAGCTTGACAAATGTTTTCATTTGAGAAGGCAAGCTGCATCCCTGTGTTTGGTTTAATGCGAGCTCAGTAGAGTGGCATTGCTGGGTTTAGCATTAGTCATCAGTGCTTTGAGCTCATACTGGTCTAAGTAATTGTTCTTTTTAGACTCAGATTAAAATCACAAATTTAAGAGTTTTGAGACTCAGCTGCCTCAGGATGAAGGGCAGTCCATGAGTCCACGAGGTTAGGAGGCCCTTCCCAGTAGTGGCAGGCTGTAAGTATGGATGAATGGCTATTGTGTTTGACATTACTCATTTAAGAAAAGGGAAGACAGAGGAAACCTTAACTAGACTTCAGTCTGGTGCTTCTAGTAATCATCTTATCTGACCTGTTGGCAACTCACATTGGATAATGGATCGTGTTGGATAAATGGGTCTCAGCGTGCCTTTGGAGATCTCCTGATGGGCAGTGAGGGGTCTGCGAATAAGACAAACATCTAACTGTGGATACAGTCATGAAGATCTAGAATCTAATTAGAAAATAAAAACACTCATCTAAATTAAAACCATGACAAAATTGATCTCTGAGATATCTCCTTATTGCTTGGAAAACTGGTTTTCTCAGCTACACTTTCTTCCTGTGGAGGAGCATTTCTCATGGAAGTACATGATTATTTCAATATCCTCATAAATGGTGTGGCTTTGAAAGGTGTGTTAGAGTGGAACGTCAGATATGAACCATTTAGGCATGGACAGAGGAGACACGTGTGCAGCAGTAGTAACATGAGAGCCCACAGGAAGGATGATGAGCTATGATGGGGATAAAAATATATCCACACAGGAGGTTTTCTTTGGTTTTTACCATTTCCTGGCACTTTAAAGATGCATTTATTTTTTTGTCCTATGCTGGCTCAGTTTTTCTTAATCTTTAAGGAGAGTTTCTTTGCTGGTCCAACTTACAAGATTTTTTTTTAAAGATTTTATTTATTTACTTGACAGGGAGAGAGATAGTGAGAGAGAGCATAAGCAGGGGGATCAGCAAAGGGAGAGGGAGAAGCAGGCTCCCTGCTGAGCAAGGAGCCTCTTGCAGGGCTTGATCCCAGGACCCTGGGATCATGACCCGAGCTGAAGGCAGATGCTTAACCATCTGAGCCACCCAGGTGCCCTCCAACTTACAAGCTTTTGTGATACAACTTGGGGGTTGAAAGTTTGTGTGTGTGTGTGTGTGTGTGTAATACACATATGCACGTGTACATGCATAGAGGTATACACTTACATGTGCACATGCCCAATATGCATGAGTGGTATGTCTGTACATACAGAGCTACGCAGATGTGTTCCTGTATAGGTATTTGTCTCTTACAATCATATGGCCTAGGGATCAAAGAGAATTTCTGGTGGACACTAGAGAATAAGGGATTTAGAGAAGTTCTGGAGTAGTTGTGGAGTTTATGAATTTGACATAAGAGGATTTTAAGACTCTGGGCTTTAAATTATGATTCTATTAATGTGCTCTGAGAGCTGTAAGACTAAAACTTAGCAGGTGCTTTGGCTAGTGGACCTGTGTGTCTCCAACTGTGATCCAGCACTGGGACTGAGTCATGTGGGGCCCTACATCATATTGGATTTACAGAAACATGGATTACTATCCCACCCCTGACACACACAGCCTCTCCCTGGGCATGCTATATACATTTTACTTCATTGGTGAGCATGATTAGAGGTAGGATATCAGGGAAAGGAAAGAATTCTTTGTAGAGTCAAAACAAGTTGAAGTTGATTTTTCCAGAAAAACATTTCTTTTATAGGCATTCCCTCAGACACAATCAGATGGAGGTGCTATCAGAGAGAGGCAAGGAAAATGAAGCGACTTGTCCATTCAATCAGCTCTCTGCACATGGAGATTCTGCTCATGAGAATATTTTCCTTCCAACCAGTATCCCCATTTCAGAGAAAGGGACAAAAAAGAAATGAGCTGTGAGACTGTGCATTTTTCTTGCTAGTAAGAATGAAGATTCTAGATCAGGAAATATTTTTGGATGAGTTGTTGTTTTAGCTTTGAGTTGGATATGTGCCACAAAAAGGAATGTGCTGTGTGTGTACACTCACGCATCATTTACTCAATACCCCACTCCTGGTATTCTACCTCCCAGGATATATTGATTGATCTCCAGTAGCAGGGCTGAGACCTGGTCATAGTCCTAAGGACCGAGAGCTTTGTTGAATTACTAAGCTGGATTTTATGGATCTTCAAGAATCATTTATAAAATAACTAAGTAGTAGATTCAAAATTGTGGCACTTTGTTTATAGCAGGCTATTTGAATTCAGAAGATTGCTATTGGTCAATTCTATCTTTAGATTTCCCTCAAAAAAAGCTGGATATTATACATTTCATATTTACTTATGTGGAAGTTTGCTTTGTGAGGACACTTTATAAATATTTAACAAACTGGGAAATAAACAGTTCCTTTGTGTGACAGAAAAGTGTTTTTGTGTGTGCACACACACACACACATGCGGTCTTAATTAATTGCTTATGGGGAACTGTTTCTCTAAATATTTCAGGCAGGAACAAACTATAACAGCAGGGAGAAGAAACTCAATTGAAGGGTGCATGGCACCATCTAAAAAGGGTGAGAAATCACTCTGTCAAACAAGAGGATTAAAATTAAACAGGTATCAAAATTACATACTGCTTGGAAGAGTGGCTTACACTAGGAAATTGACTATCAGGCAGGGGGTATGAAAATAAACTGCTGTCTGTGTAATTTCATCCTGCCACCAGGTAACTACAGTTGTAGTCAACATGTGAATAGAACAAAGGGGGCTGTCTGCTGCACACTCAGAAGGAGCCAGCTGATGAGCCATCTGGGTTCTTTAGTAAAGAATCAAGATCTCTTTCCAGCTCTTAGAACACCACTACAATTCTGAAGGACAGCTACTTAAGAGCAGTAAAGTTCTTTATATCTACTAATATCAATTAAAATTTAAAAAAATTCCCTGAGAAACATAGGATGAATGAAAGCACCCTATATATGGTGAAACTTGGGAAAAATTGCAGACCAGTAGAGCACTATAATTAGAGTTCATAGTTGCCACAACAGGTAATGACCCATCAGCAATAGGTCTCTGTCCATCGGGCTGTTGCCGAGAGATGCCCTGCCAAGGGTGTTTCCCAAGCTGCTGAAACTCTTCCTTACTCCACTTAAGAAAGCTTATTAGATGTCTCTTGTAGGCATAATCTAGAACTCTAATATTTTAAATAAGAATATTCCACATTTTAACTGTTATTAGTGCTGATGACTTAAGGCACTCCTCCCAGTGGGCTGAGACCCACCCTACTGTGGCCATTCTGCAGCTTAGAACCATTTTTCAAGATGGGGAGGGATCATTCTTTATGAAGCTCCTGATTCTCCCCATGTGAGCTCCCACACTACAGATCCAATGCTTTTGTTTGGAATGTAAATAGGGAAAGATGCATATGAGCTTATACTCAGATTGAGGAGGTCCACAGATGTTTTGTTTGTTATTTTATTATGTTAATCACCATACATTACATCATTAGTTTTTGATGTAGTGTTCCATGATTCATTGTTTGCATATAACACCCAGTGCTCCATGCAATACGTGCCCTCCTTAATACCCATCACCAGACTAACCCATCCCCCCACCCCCCTCCCCTCTAGAACCCTCAGTTTGTTTCTCAGAGTTCATAGTCTCTCATGGTTCATCTCCCCCTCCAGTTTCCCCCCCCTTCATTTTTCCCTTCCTACCATCTTCTTCTTTTTCTTTTTTTCTTTTTTTTTTTTTAACATATAATGTATTATTTGTTTCAGAGATACAGGTCTGTGATTCAACAGTCTTACACAATTCACAGCACTCACCATAGCACATACCCTCTCCAATGTCCATCACCCAGCCACCCCATCCCTCCCACCCCCTACCACTCCAGCAACCCTCAGTTTGTTTCCTGAGATTAAGAATTCCTCATATCAGTGAGTTCATATGATACATGTCTTTCTCTGTTTGACTTATTTCACTCAGCATAATACCCTCCAGTTCCATCCACGTAGTTGCAAATGGCAAGATTTCATTCCTTTGGATGGCTGCATAATATTCCATTGTATATATATATACACCACATCTTCTTTATCCATTCATCTGTCGATGGACATCTTGGCTCTTTCCATAGTTTGGCTATTTCCACAGATGTTTTTATTTACATCTGGAAAGGCTTAGAAATTGTCATGGTTCTACCCTTTTAGAAGTTATGTGTAGAAACTTAGGCCAGGTAACTTCCCCAAAGATGCCTAGTGGGTTAGACAATGGGCCAGATCTCTAACATGATGCTCCAAGCTTCATGCTGAATCTTGTGATCAATGCTTGTGTTGACATCACTATCTCAGGCCACGAAGTTAACGTCTAAGTAGTCAGACCCTGTCCTGTATTAACACTGATTAAAACCTTTGTCATAAGACAAAGTGTCTTATGTGATCAGGGTAATTAATGCTACTTGCAATAGCAGACAAATCTCCCCAAACTTAATCCAAGATTATCTCTTGTTCATGTAAGGTCATAGTTAGGTGGTCCTTATAGCGATGCCATCAGGAATATATGACCTGCAGGGATAGATAGAGATGGAGAAGATACATTGTCTCATAAACCACTGATCAAACTAGCCACCTGGCCTTAACATTAGCATCTGGGGGAAGGGTGTGGGAATGCAGAAGGATGCATGGGTGTCTGGTAAGCCTCCACTATGAAGTCTGGCATCTCTGGACAGTGCCCTATAAATGGTCTCTCAGGTCTAGAGTTGTTCCTGTTCATTTGGAGACCTAAGAATTAAAGAACTGTCAGCCTTCCCCTACTCATTGGTACCCATGGCAAGCAGGATAATTACAACAAGCACATTTACTAATTTCCTCATTGGAAAGGGAAAGAATGGAGTCCCCTAGCAACCACTGGTCCCCAGTAATCTGAAATCTACCAGACATGGGAAGGCATCCCATCCTCTTAGGTAGGGGCAATCCCTTGTTTAGGCTCTGTGAAATAATTCCTTTGTTCACTGTTCTTCTGTGGCCCCTGGCCTCTGGAGACCCTCTGGGGGATTGCTGTTTTCTTCTTGGGCCATGACTGAGGTAAGCATGGGGCATTATTTCCTCAAGAGTAGCACAGCTTCCTCAGCCTACTTCCTGTCTTTGGGGGCTGGGTACAGGTCTGACAGCCATTTTAAGTCTTCAGTAAACAAAGATTTTTTTAGTACAACTGCCAGTACCTTTTGACAGTACATTTTCCTTAAGAACTAAACAGGTTTCTGGTAATTGCTTCCAGTGTATTCCATAAGTCCATAACTATACTATTTTTTTTTTTTTTGAGCCAGAATTCTCAAACCTATTTTGTTTTTCTCATCCTTCTTTTCTTCTCAAATTAATGACCGCTATCTTGAGGCTATGGGGAACAAAATGTAGGAAAACCACATCCCTGCCTCTTCCCCACCTGCTTTTTTTCCCCAGGAAAGGGCCTAAGGTTTCTAATATATGGCTTTCATAAATCAGGGTGACAAAGATGAATAATTCAGTAGAAACAAGACGAAGTATACATGGAAGCATTCACAAGAAGAAATACAATTGGCCAGTAATTATGAGAAAAAGCTGTTCACCACGAGTTTTAAAAATTAAAATGAGCTACATTTTCTACCTATTAGTATAGGTTTAAGGTTTGATATGTTTTAAGTAAAAATTGTATATATTTAAGGCGTACAACAGGATGACTTGATATACCTATACACAGTGATTATTAGCCAAGCTAATTAACACATCCTCTCTCATATATACTCTTTGTTTTTGTGGTGAGAGCACCTGCTGAAATATCTCAGCATATTTCCAATATTGAATACAATATTAACTATAGTCATCATGCCTATATGTTAGATGTCTAGACTTACTCATTCTGTTACCCCTTAGCTGAGTCTTTGCTCTGAGTCATTTTATCCAGCTGAAAGGTTTAATTGGGTTTCTGGGGTGCAAGGCCCTGAATTATGATACCCCATATATTTCCTTATATTTATGTTTGTAAGCTGGCCAGGACATCTCCTGCTCATCTTTCTAGTGACATCTTGCCATATGCAGCCAGTGGCAACTAACATACACTAATCATCTGTTTTCAATATGGTAGGCGCATGGTCTGCCTGCTAAGCCGATACAGACACAAAGCCACTAAATTTCTTGCCCTGCAAAACATGGACCACCATCTTTCTATCCTCTGATAGCCAGTTCCTGCTGCTCAACAGATACACTAATGGGTATATTTTATGGTTTTGTTATGATCGCACCCTGCTTCTGGGTTCCAATTTCTCTATAAGAATAATTAATGACAAAATTTCAGCAGTTTCATACAATATAAAGGCCAAATGGCCCTGCTCTGTCTAGTAGCTATGCCATCCGAAATGTGATCTCTAAGCTCTCCACAGCAAATGTCTCCGTTTAGAAGTGTCATAGGGCACTTCCACTCACAGTCCATTAGCCAGAACTAGACACAGGGGGATCAACAGTGAAGCCTAAGAATACGGACATGTCTCTGCCCCGTGCACTCACACACTTCAGCAGCCAGCTACTACGATGGTGCTCCCTTATCTGCCACTATGCGCAAGAGTAGCCTCCACAGAATCCAAATTCCTTCCGTTTTCCCTATAACTCAGGACTATGCCCCCACCCCCCAGTTTTTGCCCCAAACTCCTATCTGTTTCATTATGGAGCTGGTTGTGTAAAGGAGAGTGTTGTAGGTTGGCAGTGTCAGAAGGGGTCTTCCTAGAGGTTCTGCAAAGTGCCTCCAGCCCCACTTCTTGGAGCTGAATCTTGTTCTGGGTGCCTTCCTATCCCTCCCCTCATCTCTTTTATTTAGAGATAAACTCAGTTATTGCTTCCTCTTCCTCTCCTCTGCCCTCCCCCCTTCCCCCCCCCCACAGCTTGCTTTTCAGGTCTGGAATGCTAGAGTGAAAGGTACTTTAGGGTTTCTCCTTATTTAATTTTTAAAAATAAGATTTTTTGTTTTTGCTACTAGTGATTTTAAGAGTAATGGATGTTGATGTCAACTTAAATACAGTTGTATATAAAGAACAGATCACCCATTATTAGATAAACTAAGAATGATCACTATTGGAGATGCCTGGCTGGTTCAGTTGGAAGAGCGTGCGACTGTTGATCCTCAGGGTTTTGAGTTTGAGCCCCACGTTGGGCATAGAGTTTACTTAAATAAAAATGATCATTATTAGCATTTGTGCTATTTCCCTCCTATCTTTTGTTTGAGGCCCTATCTATTTATATATAATTGAAATCTTCTACTATAGGTTATTCTGTGTCCAGCTTTCTTAATAGTGCATCCTAAACATGACCTTGTTATTGGGTATTTCTATAAGCATAATAGTTTCATTGAGGTAAACAACATATGCTACAATGAACCATTTTAAAGTGTATAACTCAGTGGCATTTAGTACATTCACATTGTTATTCAACTATCCTCTCTAGTTCCAAAACATTTTTATCACCCAAAAGGAAACTGTACCCATTAGGCTGTTGCTCCTGAGCCCCTGGAAACCACAATCTGCTTTTTGTCTCTCTGAATTTACCTATTCTGGATATTTCATATAAATGGAAGCCTAGAACATGTCACCTTTTCTGTCTGGCTTCTGTTAATTTGCACAGTGTTTTCAAGGTTCGTCCATGTTGTAGCATGTATTAGTCATTCCTTTTTATGGCTGAAACATTCTGTCCTATGGATATAATACATGTTTATCCATTTATTAGTTCATGGACACTTGGATTATTTCCACCTTTGGGTTATTGTGAACAGCGTTATGAACAATAGTGAATATATTTTTGTTTACCTGTTTGCAATTACTTTGGGTGTATGCCTACAAGTGGAATTTCTGCATCATGTGGTAATTCTATGTTTTAACTTTGTGAGGAACCATCAAGCTGTTTTCCATAGCAGCTGTGTCATTTCACATCCCCACCAACGTACAAGGTTACCAATTTGCCATTTCCTTACCAATACTTATTTTTTTATTATAACCCTCCTAGTATGTGTGAAGTGATCCCTCATTGTGGTTTTGATTTGCATTTCTCTAATGACTAATGATATTTTCATGTGCTTGCTGACCATTTATGTATCTTGGCAGAAACTCATGTCCTCTGTCTACTTTTTGTTTGGATTTTTTGATGAGGTTTAGGAGTTCTTTGTATATTATGGATATTAGACCCTTATAAGACTTATTTTCTCCCATTTGTGGGTTGTCTTTTTGACTTTTTGATAGTGTCCTAGGCCAAGACTTAACCCTGTGTTTTCTTTTAGAAGTTTTATAATTTTAGCTCTTGCAAATAGATCTTTAATCCATTTTGAGTTAACCATTTTATGTGGTGTGAGGTAGGGATTCAACTTCATTCTTTTGTATGTGTTTGTCTAGCTGTTCCAATGACATGTGTGAAAAAACTCTTCTTTCTTTCATTGGATGGTCTTGGCACCATTGTTGAAATCAATTAACCATTGATGTATGGGATTATTTCAGGACACTTAACTCTATTCTGTTAATCTATTTGGCTCTCATTATGTCAGCATCACACTGTTTTATTTATAGTAAGTTTTGAAATCAGGAAGGGTGAATCCTCCCTTTTTTTCTTATTTTTTAAAGTATAATTGACCTACAGTATTATGTTTTAGGAGTATAATAGTAATCATCCCCTCTGACAATCATCAGTCTTTTCTTTGTATCTATGAGTCTATTTCTGTTTTACTTTTTCTGCTGTTGAAATTCCATATAAGTGAGATAATACACTATTTGTCTTATTCTGTCTGACTTATTTCACCTAGTATAATGCTCTCTAGGTTTATCCATGTTGTCACAAATGGCGAGATCTCATTCCTTTTTATGACTAATATTCCATTATATATATACATATAAACACCACATACTCTTTTTTTTTCAAATTTTTATTTAAATTCTAGTTAGTTAACATATAGTGCAATATTAGTTTTAGGAGTAGAATTCAGTGATTCATCACTTGCTTACAACACCCAGTGCTCATCATAACAAATACACTCCTTAATACTGATCACCCACCTAGCCTATCCCCCATCCACCTCCCTCCACCAACCCTGTGTTGTTAAGTCTCTTTTGGTTTGTTTCCCTTTCTCTCTCTCTCTCTCTTCCCCCTTTCCATATGTTCATCTGTTTTGTTTCTTAAATTCCACATATGAGTGAAATCATATGGTATTTGTCTTTCTCTGACTGACTTATTCTGCTTTGCATAATACACTCTAGTTCCACCCATGTTGTTGCAAATGGCAAGATTTCATTCTTTTTGATGGCTGAGTAATATTCATCTATCTATCTATTGAATCTATCATTATATATCTATATACAGTGATATAGTTATGTATATTGGAATATTACTATATTCTAATATACTAATATAACTATATACTAACATAACTATATTAGTATATAGTGTATATATAGTATATATATTAGTATATACTAATATACTATATGATTATACTTATATAACTATATATATCTATAGAACCATAGAACCCTCCTCTTCTTTATCCATTCATCAGTCGATGGACATTTGGGCTCTTTCCATAGTTTGGCTATTGTTGATAATGCTGCTATAAACATCAGGGTGCATGTATCACTTCGAATTTGTATTTTTATATCCTTTGGGTAAATACCTAGTAGTGCAATTACTGGATCATAGGGTAGTTCTATTTTTAACTTTTTGAGGAACCTCCATACTGCTTTCCAGAGTGTCTGTACTTGTTTTCATTCCCACCAACAGTGCAAGAGGGTTCCCCTTTCTCCTCATCCTCGCCAACACCTGTTGTTTCTTGTATTATTAATTTTAGCCATTCTGACAAGTGTGAGGTGCTAGCTCATCGTGGTTTTGATTTGTATTTCCCTAATTGATGAGTGATACTGAACATCTTTTCATGACACCAAATCTTCTTTATTCATCTATCGATGGACACTTAGGTTGCTTCTCTATCTTGGCTATTGTAAATAATGCTGCGATGAATGTAGGGATGAATAGGTCTTTTTAAATTAGTGTTTTTGTTTTCTTTGGGTACTCGGAAGTATATCTGGATGGATTATATGATAATTCTGGATTATATGATAATTCTGTTTTTAATTTTTCAAGAAACCCCCATCCAATTTCCCATAGCAGCTACACCAATGTACATTTCCAGCAACAGTGCATAACGGTTAAAAATAAATAAATAAAAAACAAGAAAAACAACAGTGCACAAGAATTCCCTTTACATCCTTAGGGACACTTGTTATTTCTTGTCCTTTTGATAGTAGCTATTCTAACAGGTGTGAAGTGATATCATTGTGGTTTTGATTTGCATTTCCATAATGATTAATGATGTAGAGCATCTTTTCATCTGCCTGTTGGCCATCTGCATATCTTCTCTGAAAAAATATCTATTCAGGTCCTCTGTCCGTTTTTTAATTGAATATTTTTTGATATTGGGTTATGAATTCTTTAGGTATTTTGAATGTTAACCCCCTACTGGATATATCATTTGCAAATATCTTCTCCCATTAAGTAGTGCCCTTTTTGTTTTATTAATGGTTTCCTCTGCTCTGCAAAGGCTTTTTAGTTTGACATGGTCCCAATTGTTTTTTGCTTTTGTTAACCTAGCCCGAGGAGACCAATCCAAAAAAAATATTGCTAAGATTGATGTCAAAGAGCTTACTGCCTGTGGTTTTCTTCTAGGACTCTTATGGTTTCAGGTCTTATGTTCAAATATTCCATTTTGAAATTATTTTTGTGTATGGTATAAGAAAGTGGTCCAGTTTTATTCTTTTGCTTGTAGCTGTCCAATTTTTCCAACACCATTTATTGAAGAAGCTGTTTTTTCCTCATTGTGTGTTTTGCCTCCTGTGTCATTGATTAACTGACCATGTACGTGTGGGCTTATTTCAGGTCTCTCTACTCCATTGATATATTTGTTTGTTTTGCTAGTAGCTTACTGTTTTGATTACTGTAACTTTATAATGTAGTTTGAAATCCAAGGGTGTGATACCACAAGCTTCTTTCACAAGACTGCTTTGGGTATTCAGGGTTTTTTGTTATTCCATATGAATTTTAGAATTATTTATTCTAGTTCTGTGGAAAATTCAATTGGTATTTTGATAAGGATTACATTGAATCTGTAAATTGTTTGGGGTAATATGGACATTTGAACAATATTCTTTCAGTTCCTGAGCATGGTATATCTTTCCATTTATTTGTGTTGCCTTCATTTTCTTTCTTTTTTTTTTAATTTTTTTTTATTGTATGTTAATCCTCATACATTACATCATTAGTTTTAGATGTAGTGTTCCATGATTCATTGTTTGTGCATAACACCCAGTGCTCCATGCAGAACGTGCCCTCCTCAATACCCATCACCAGGCTAACCCATCCTCCCAACCCCCCTCCTCTAGAACCCTCAGTTTGTTTTTCAGAGTCCATCATCTCTCATGATTCGTCTCCCCCTCCGATTTCCCCCCCTTCATTCTTCCACTCCTGCTATCTTCTTCTTCTTTTTTTTTTTTCTTAACATATATTGCATTATTTGTTTCAGAGGTACAGATCTGTGATTCAACAGTCTTGCACAATTCACAGCGCTTACCAGAGCATATACCCTCCCCAGTGTCTATCACCCAGTCACCCCATCCCTCCCACCCCACCCCCCACTCCAGCAACCCTCAGTTTGTTTCCTGAGATTAAGAATTCCTCATATCAGGGCGCCTGGGTGGCTCAGATGGTTAAGCATCTGCCTTCGGCTCAGGTCATGATCCCAGGGTCCTGGGATCGAGTCCCGCATCGGGCTCTCTGCTCCTTGGGAGCCTGCTTCTCCCTCTGCCTCTCTCTGTCTCTGTCTCTCATGAATAAATAAATAAAAATCTTTAAAAAAAAAAAAAAAACACATTTACCTTTAAAAAAAAAAAAAAAAAGAATTCCTCATATCAGTGAGGTCATATGACACATATCTTTCTCTGTTTGACTTATTTCGCTCAGCATAATACCCTCCAGTTCCATCCACGTCGTTGCAAATGGCAAGATCTCATTCCTTTTGATGGCTGCATAATATTCCATTGTATATATATACCACTTCTTCTTTATCCATTCATCTGTCGATGGACATCTTGGCTCTTTCCACAGTTTGGCTATTGTGGACATTGCTGCTATAAACATCGGGGTGCACGTACCCTTTCGGATCCCTACATCTGTATCTTTGGGGTAAATACCCAGTAGTGCAATTGCTGGATCATATGGTAGCTCTATTTTCAACTTTTTGAAGAACCTCCATACTGTTTTCCAGAGTGGCTGCACCAGCTTGCATTCCCACCAACAGTGTAGGAGGGTTCCCCTTTCTCCGCATCCCCGCCAACATCTGTCATTTCCTGACTTGTTAATTTTAGCCATTCTGATTGGTGTGAGGTGGTATCTCATTGAGGTTTTGATTTGGATTTCCCTGATGCCGAGCGATGTTGAGCACTTTTTCATGTGTCTGTTGGCCATTTGGATGTCTTCTTTGGAAAAATGTCTGTTCATGTCTTCTGCCCATTTCTTGATTGGATTCTTTGTTCTTTGGGTGTTGAGTTTGATGAGTTCTTTATAGATTTTGGACACTAGCCCTTTATCTGATATGTCATTTGCAAATATCGTCTCCCATTCTGTCGGTTGTCTTTTGGTTTTGTTGACTGTTTCCTTTGCTTTGCAAAAGCTTTTTATCTTGATGAAGTCCCAATAGTTCATTTTGGCCCTGCTTCCCTTGCCTTTGGCGATGTTTCTAAGAAGAAGTTGCTTTGGCTGAGGTCAAAGAGGTTGCTGCCTATGTTCACCTCTAGGATTTTGATGGACTCCTGTCTCACATTGAGGTCTTTCAACCATTTTGAATCTATTTTTGTGTGTGGTGTAAGGAAATGGTCCAGTTTCATTCTTCTGCATGTGGCTATCCAATTTTCCCAACACCATTTGTTGAAGAGACTGTCTTTTCTCCATTGGACATTCTTTCCTGCTTTGTCGAAGATTAGTTGACCATAGAGTTGAGGGTCCATTTCTGGGCTCTCTATTCTGTTCCATTGATCTATGTGTCTGTTTTTGTGCCAGTACCATACTGTCTTGATGATGACAGCTTTGTAATAGAGCTGGAAGTCCGGAAGTGTGATGCCGCCAGCTTTGCTTTTCTTTTTCAACATTCCTCTGGCTATGCGTGGTCTTTTCTGGTTCCATACAAATTTTAGGATTATTTGTTCCATTTCTTTGAAAAAAGTGGATGGTATTTTGATGGGGATTGCATTGAATGTGTAGATTCCTCTAGGTAGCATTGACATCTTCACAATATTTGTTCTTCCAATCCATGAGCATGGAACGTTTCTCCATTTCTTTGTGTCTTCCTCAATTTCTTTCATGAGTATTTTATAGTTTTCTGAGTACAGATCCTTTGCCTCTTTGGTTAGATTTATGCCTAGGTATCGTATGGTTTTGGGTGCAATTGTAAATGGGATCGACTCCTTAATTTCTCTTTCTTCTGTCTTGTTGTTGGTGTATAGGAATGCCACTGACTTCTGTGCATTGATTTTATATCCTGCCACTTTACTGAATTCCTGTATGAGTTCTAGCAGTTTTGGGGTGGAGTCTTTGGGGTTTTCCACATAAAGTATCCTATCATCTGCAAAGCGTGAGAGTTTGACTTCTTCTTTGCCAATTTGGATGCCTTTGATTTCTTTTTGTTGTCTGATTGCTGTGGCTAGGACTTCTAATACTATGTTGAATAGCAGTGGTGATAGTGGACATCCCTGCCGCGTTCCTGACCTTAGGGGAAAAGCTCTCAGTTTTTCCCCATTGAGAATGATATTCGCTGTGGGTTTTTCATAGATGGCTTTTATGATATTGAGGTATGTACCCTCTATCCCTATACTCTGAAGAGTTTTGATCAAGAAAGGATGCTGTACTTTGTCAAATGCTTTTTCTGCATCTATGGAGAGGATCATATGATTCTTCTTCTTTCTTTTGTTAATGTATTGTATCACGTTGATGGATTTGCGGATGTTGAACCAACCTTGCAGCCCAGGGATAAATCCCACTTGGTCATGGTGAATAATCCTTTTAATGTACTGTTGGATCCTATTGGCTAGTATTTTGGTGAGAATTTTTGCATCCATGTTCATCCGGGATATTGGTCTGTAATTCTCCTTTTTGATGGGGTCTTTGTCTGGTTTTGGGATCAAGGTAATGCTGGCCTCATAAAATGAGTTTGGAAGTTTTCCTTCCGTTTCTATTTTTTGGAACAGTTTCAGAAAAATAGGTATTAATTCTTCTTGAAATGTTTGGTAGAATTCCCCTGGGAAGCCATCTGGCCCTGGGCTTTTGTTTTTTGGGAGATTTTTGATGACTGCTTCAATTTCCTTCGTGGTTATAGGTCTGTTCAGGTTTTCTATTTCTTCCTGGTTTAGTTTTGGTGGTTGATACATCTCTAGGAATGCATCCATCTCTTCCATGTTATCTAATTTGCTGGCATAGAGTTGCTCATAATATGTTCTTACAATTGTTTATATTTCTTTGGTATTGGTTGTGATCTCTCCTCTTGCATTCATGATTTTGTTGATTTGGGTCATTTCTCTTTTCTTTTTGATAAGTCTGGCCAGGGGTTTATCAATCTTGTTAATTCTTTCAAAGAACCAGCTCCTAGTTTCGTTGATCTGTTCTACTGTTCTTTTAGTTTCTATTTCATTGATTTCTGCTCTGATCTTTATGATTTCTCTTCTCCTGCTGGGTTTAGGCTTTATTTGCTGTTCTTTCTCCAGCTCCTTTAGGTGTAGGGTTAGGTTGTGTACTTGAGACCTTTCTTGTTTCTTGAGAAAGGCTTGTATTGCTATATACTTTCCTCTTAGGACTGCCTTTGCTGCATCCCAAAGATTTTGAACAGTTGTGTTTTCTTTTTCATTGGTTTCCATGTATTTTTTTAATTCTTCTTTCATTTCCTGGTTGACCCATTCATTCTTCAGTAGGATGCTCTTTAGCTTCCATGTATTTGAGTTCTTTCTGACTTTCCTCTTGTGATTGAGTTCTAGTTCCAAAGCATTGTGGTCTGAAAATAGGCAGGGAATGATCCCAATCTTTTGGTACCAGTTGAGACCTGATTTGTGACCTAGGATGCGATCGATTCTGGAGAATGTTCCATGGGCACTAGAGAAGAATGTGTATTCTGTTGCTTTGGGATGGAATGTTCTGAATATGTCTGTGAAGTCCATTTGGTCCAGTGTGACATTTAAAGTCTTTATTTCCTTGTTGATCTTTAGCTTAGACGATCTGTCCATTTCAGTGAGGGGGGTGTTAATGTCCCCCCTATTATTGTATTGTTGATGTGTTTCTTTGCTTTTGTTATTAATTGGCTTATATAATTGGCTGCTCCCATGTTAGGGGCATAGATATTTACAATTGTTAGATCTTCTTGTTGGATAGATCCTTTAAGTAGGATATAGTGTCCTTCCTCATCTCTTATTACAGTCTTTGGTTTAAAATCTAATTTGTCTGATATAAGGATTGCCACCCCAGTTTTCTTTTGGTGTCCTTTAGCATGGTAAATGGTTTTCCACCCCCTCACTTTCAATCTGGGGGTGTCTTTGGTTCTAAAATGAGTCTCTTGCAGACAGCATATCGATGGGCCTTGTTTTTTAATCCAGTCTGGTAGCCTGTGTCTTTTGATTGGGGCATTTAGCCCATTTACATTCAGGGTAACTATTGAAAGATAGGAATTTAGTGCCATTGTATTGCCTGTAAGGTGACTGTTACCATATATTGTCTGTGTTCCTTTCTGGTCTATGTTGCTTTTAGGCTCTCTCTTTGCTTAGAGGACCCCTTTCAAGATTTCCTATAGGGCTGGTTTTGTGTTTGCAAATTCCTTTAGTTTTTGTTTGTCCTGGAAGCTTTTTATCTCTCCTTCAATTTTCAATGACAGCCTAGCTGGATAGAGTATTCTTGGCTGCATATTTTTCTCATTTAGTGCTCTGAATATATCCTGCCAGTAATCTGCTTGGGTTTGCTCTCCGGAGCTTTTGTTCCCTTCAAGCTTTCCGTACAGCTTTGGAGGCGGAGAGTGAACATGGTGGCCTCCTAATCTCTGCCTCAGAGGAGCCGAGAACTTGGAGCCCCACTCCTCAGTGAGCCCCCAGAGAAAAGCCGTCAGTCTGTCCCGTCTCCCCGGTCTCCGTCCTCACTCCGTGCTCACCCGGCCTGTTACTGTGCATTTCTATCTCTGGCACCCGACCCCATGTGGAGTCTCCAAACCCCACAGATCCCTGCGGTGCGCTCCCGCGCAGCTCCTCCCAGGGGAGGAATGGGAGTCTCCCCAAATCTGCCACTTGTTGGGTCCCTGCTGGGGGAGCAGTGGCCCCACTGTGCCGCGGATCACGGTTTATGGCAACCCCGAGCTGAGAGCCTGCGCCTTGGCTCCGTCTCTGCAGCCGGCTTCCCCGCTCTGATACCTGGGAGCTCTGCCGCACTCAGGCACCCCCGGTCTTTCTGTGACCCCAAGGGTCCTGAGACCACACAGTCCCACGAGGGTTCCACCCCCCGCTTAGCCAGTAGAGTGACGTCCCTCAGTGGAGCCGACTTCTAAAATTTCCCATTGTGTGCTCTGCGGCTCTATCACTTGCCAGAAGCGGCGGTGGAGGCCCCTCCCCTGCCATCTATCCTCCAGAATATTGCCTCGGATTCACTTCTCTGCACGTCCTACCTTCCAGAAAGTGGTCGCTTTTCTGTTCAGGCAGTTGTTGTTAATCTTTTCTTCGATCTCCTGTTGAGTTTGTAGGTGTTCAGAATGGTTTGATCCCTATCCAGCTAAATTCCTGAGAAGAGATGAAATCAAGGTCTCCTACTCCTCTGCCATCTTGCTCCACCCCCCGCCTTCATTTTCTTCCATTGATATTTTATGGTTTTCAGAGTAAGGGTCTTTCACCTCCTTGATTAAATATATTTCTAAGAATTTAATTTTTGATGTAGTGTGATTATAAATGGGATTGTTTCTTATTTTCTCTTTCTGATAGTTTATTAATGTATAGGATATTTTGTATCCTGAGACTTTACTGAATTTCCTTAATCTAATAGTGTTTTGTTGGAGTCTTTAGGGTTTTTTTTTAAGATTTTATTTATTAGAGAGAGGGAGACAGTGAGAGAGGGACACAAGCAGGCAGAGTGGGAGAGGGAAAAGCAGACTTCCTGCTGAGCCTGGGAGCCCGACATGGGTCTCGATCCCAGGACCCTGGGATCATGACCTGAGCTGAAGGCAGACACCTAATGACTGAGGCACCCAGGTGCCCCAGGTTTTTTTTTTTTTTAATATATAGTGTCCTGTCATCTATAAATAGTGATCACTTTCCAATTTGAACAATTTTTCTTTTTCTTGCCTAATTGCTATGGCTAGGACTTTCAATACTCTATTGGTTATAAAGTGGTTAAAGTAATCATCCTTGTCTTTTAGAGATCTTGGAGGAAAATCTTTCAGCCTTTCACTGTTGAGTATGATGTTAGCCACTGGTGTGTCATATATGGTCTTTATTATGTTGAGGTACCACTTTTTTTTCTTTTTCAAGATTATGTAAATACAATTCAATGTCTCCATGGCATTGTACTATACATACATACCTCAATTTATTTTTCTGGTCTCTTAAGTTTGGAAAATAGATTCTTCCATTCAGTTACCATGTACTCCTTGTGAGCCATTACCAGCCAGTGTTTTTTGTTGTTGTTGTTGTTTTTTAAATACAGTTGTGGGCAGGACAGCAATACTTTCCACTAAAATTGAAAATGAAGAATGTTCATATACAAAACTTCATTCATAGAATGGTATGCAAATAAAACATTAAAAACCCAAATGGAGAAGTGAGTGTGTAGGTAGAAAATATCTCCGTTTTTTGCTATTGAATAGTATGGGAAACTCCCCTCCAGCTACCTTCAAATATACCACGTGCACACTCTGGCACATTTCCTAGATTTGGCATAAGTCATATAATGAATAACTTTGTCTCTGATAGGGAATTGATTATTGATAATGCAGATTCTAGTATTCTGGTTTTTCTATACCTATGTGAACGCTAAAGCTATATCAGAAGTGAGAATGGTTCATTTTTATTGTAGTTCCTAGAAATTGAAGTTGGAATGGGATAATGGCATTCATTTGTAAATATAAAAAAATTATTCCTCAGACTTCTCATAATTAGATGGTCTAAGACCTAGAAAGTCCTTTTAACAGTACCTGCCCCATAAGTCCTTAATAAATGTTAGTCACTTTTCCAAAAAGTTCCTCAATTTCTGCTCTGCCTTTGTTCCTTTACCAAGTGTGACATAGTCCAACCAGGGGTCAGGAATAAGAAAATGGGATTAAGAAGACCACTTCAATCCTGACCCAAGTGAAGTTTGTTTTTTATCTCCCACAACTCCCATTTCTGTGCTCAAGGCTATCTGAGAATTTTGGATGCTTTCTGACAACTCGTCCATTAATTTTAATATCTAGCTTTTGGTCTGAGCACAGTATGACCAAAAACATTTCTTTTAAGATTTTATTTATTTGACAAAGAGAGACACAGCAAGAGAGGGAAGGGGGAGTGGGAGAAGGAGAAGCAGGCTTCCCATGGAGCAGGGAGTCTGATGCAGAGCTTGATCCCAGGACCTAAAGATCATGACCCAAGCCAAAGGCTGATGCTTAACGACTGAGCCACCCAGGTGCCCCATGACCAAAAACATTTAAGAAGATAGTCCACAGGGCCATTCCTCATAGACATTCCAGTTGAAGGGTAGCAGAATATGCCATCCCCAAATATGGAACTTTGGTATAAGGATTATCTTGCACTGAAGGCAAGTAAGAAGCATCAGATACAAGAAAAGCTGTCTGCCTGAAAGCAGGATATAAATTTATGCAGATGTATCCACTCCCCTTTCTACCAGAAGGAGAAAACAGTCACTGGAGAGAATTCTAGAATGCTTATCCACCCAGAGATGGCACAGGGGAATCTATATAAAAAACCTTGCCAAACCTAGCCCTTTGCTACCATTTGATTCCTTAAATATTTGCCTTCCCACAACTTGCTGCCCCTAGAAGCTCAGAGTACTTTTCCTTTGTTTTTTCACTGAAAATGTATTGCTCTTTTGTTAAGATGCTATATAAACCTATGTTTTAACCACCCCTTTGAGTTACTCATTGCTGGGTACTCCAATGTGTATTGCAGTACACAAGTTAAGCTTGTTTTTCTCCTTGTTGGTCTCATTTTTTGTTACGGACCCAGTCAGAGAGCTTTCTTTCCCCTTCCCCTAAATATACATGCCTTCAGGAACTATACTAGATTGTTAGATTCTAGTATATTCAGTTCATGCTGGGTTCTTAGTGCTTCCTGATTATAATAAAGTAGAAAATATTCCAGTATCAGCCACACCCACAGGATGAATTGGGTAAGCCTAGGACATGTTGCAGGAGACTTTTCCTTTTGATTGGAAATAAGGAGACACAGGAATTATCTCCTCTGCAGGGCACCCCCATCAAGAGACATAGTTCTCGTTTGCCTCCAGGAAGTATTGAGGTAGAGTGGGCTGCTACATTCAGGGCAATGTGGGGCAGAAGAACCAAATTAACTGTTGTAATCAGTTCTGGTTTCTTCTGCTATAACTCAACTTTCCTGATTTCTGGAACATTTCTGGTAACTTCAAACTACCTCTCATTCCATTCAGAGCACTTTTATCCAAACTCTATTTCACTATGACACATAGTTTTGTGGATTAATATACTTAGATATGCTAAAAATGAAGAAAAAATCAGTAATATTTTAATTATACATAGGGGCAAATACTAAGTTAAATAGTCCTAAAACCAAACAGAATGATAGGCTATGAACTGCTAAATTGATTCCATGACCCCTCCTAATAAGTACCAATCACTGGTTTGAAGAAGACTGCTGAGTGTCTAGGAATCTCCAACAGAAACTCAATCTACCTCAGGAGGACTAAATAGAGTAGGTTTTGATCTCTCTAGCAAATGCCTTTTGTGTATTTGTGTTTTGTTCTCTCCCCAGAAGACTGTAAGTTACCTGAGCTGATGTAGGGTGTTGCAGGAGAAGTGTTTCTCAGTTCCCCTCACTTTTACTCCATTCCTTCTACAGCCTGGTTTCCCAGATCTTTCTTCATCCATTGAACAAGAATTGATAAGTAATTTCTTCAAAGATGAAGTATAGATATCTATAACATTTGCCAGTACACTGCTGTAAACTTCATTTAGCTTGTCTGCAGGAGAGACAGCATCTTTTAGTCTCATCAGAAGGCATTTTGTTATGTTTTCTGACAACAAATTTTCCAACTCCCCAACACCAGCAGGGAGTCCTACAATTCAATGCTGACACTGCCTACTTGCAGTTAGCATTAGATCTCACAAATTAATGCTCAGTCCCATTAGACTTTCTCCCAACTTTAGATGCTAGTTGACTGTTGCAGGTTGTCACTGATGCTTCTGACCAACTGGCCACAAATTCAGAAGTTCTGAAACCACCCCCCTCCTCAGAACTCAGAAAAATTTTTACTTGTTATTACCAGTTTATTATAGAAGATAGAACTCCACAACAGCCAAATATTTGGAAGAGAGGCATAAGGCTAGGTTAGGGGGAAAGTGTATAGATCTTCCATTCCCTCTCTCCAGGCATGCCACCCTCCCAGCACCTTGACATGTTCACTAACTCAGAAGCTCTCCAAACCCTGTCATTTAGGACTTTTTTATGAAGGTTTTATTATGTAGGCATGATTGATTAAATCCTTGGCCATTGGTGATTGAACCAATCTTCAGCCTTCTCCCATCCTCAAAGGCCAGGGGTTGGGGTTGAAAACTCTAACTCTCTAATCATGCTTAGTCTTCTGGTGACCATCCCCCATCCTGAAGCTATCTAGGGGTCCCTAACTACCAGTCATCTTATTAGTATGTAACAGACTCTCTTATCACTCCAGAGATTCCAAAGGTTTTAGAAGCTCTTTGCCAAAAACCAGGGACAAAGACCAAATGTTTATTTTTGTTATATTACACATTAATTTCCCCCCCAGGAAGATTTGTGGACATCTGAGCTAATGTTGAGGTGGCAGGAGAGGAGCTAACTCCAGTTACTCATTTTCTCACCATCTCTTGCCCAGCTGCCTTACACAGGGTTGAAGCAAAGTCAGAGAAGGAACTGAGCCAGAATTGGTTTAGTTCATCTTAGTGTCCTTCCAGATCAAAAACAAAGTGTGTCTGGAACCCTTTGAATATGAAAAATATTCCCGCTGAATGGAAAATTGAGAATGGGTGAGAAAAAAATCACTAGGGGTGAGAAAGTACTAGGAAGTTTTTGGAAAGTTGAGTTATAGCCTGCTATAGTTTCCTACCCTACAGTCCTGAAAGATTATGGGAATTTCAAATAATGCCCTTTGACAGCACAATGCTATACAGTTGTAGTAGCCCTGTGTTTGAAACTATAAGGCAATACAGTGGTTAAAACATTTGTCTGAGTTCTTGACATTTCCCCCCTTTTAATGCATATTTTCCTTGTACCTGTAATTCTATAATTAAAAAAATGTTTTTATCATGACCTTTTGTCATGTTCTTTGTGT
The DNA here is from genome assembly GCF_029215605.1 of Mirounga angustirostris. NCBI lineage: Eukaryota > Metazoa > Chordata > Mammalia > Carnivora > Phocidae > Mirounga > Mirounga angustirostris. Next base: position 189,090,335 of record NW_026991709.1, on the reverse strand, counting down.
TATTCTTCCACTCACTTTCCCATTTCTATTCTCTCTGGTTGCCATGCAATGATCTAGAGCTGCTTCTGAGCATATTCCTTTGTTTTGTATGTTTTAAACCCTTACCTTTCTGCCTCTCAAAATACACATCACCTGTGGTGAGTAAGACATTAAGAACATCCTAAGCCATGCCCCTCCACTGTGTTTCCCCTTCAAAAACAGGTTTGTAGTCATGATACTCATTTTGATTTCTTAGGATTTTCATTTAGTAGATTGAACTTTTTTTTTCTTATAGGGTTGCTTAAAAAGAAGTATTTTCATTTTAGGTTAACAGAAAAATTGAGCAGAAAGTACAAGGAGTGCCCATATATCCTGCCATAGCCCCTCCCACTCCCCAGATCCCATAGTTACTAACATCTTGGATTAGTTGCTGCATGTGTTACAATTGATGAGACAATGTTGACATGTTATTAACTAAAATCCATAGTTTACATAAGGCTTTATTTGTATTATACATTGTGTGGGTTTTCACAAGTATATTATGTCATATACCCACCATTACAGTATACAGAAGTTTTTTTTAAAGATTTATTCATCCATCCTGGAGAAAGAGAGAGAGAATGAATATGAGAGAGAAGAGAGAATGAATGAGCTGCAGTGGCAGGGGGAAGGCAGAGGGTGAGAGAATCCCAAGCAGACTGTGCTGAGCGTGGAGCCTAACCCAGGGCTTGATCCCATGACACTGAGATCATGACCAGAGCTGAAGCCAAGAGTCAGATGCCTAATTGACTGTGCCACCCAGGTGCGTCCAGAATTGTTTTACTATCCTCAAAATCCTTGGTGGTCCATCTACTCATCTTTCTTCCCCAGAGGCTGATCTTTTCATGTTGGGTTTTTTTTCATGTAGCAATATGCATTTGTTTCCTCCTTGTCTTTTTAAGACTTGATAGCTCATTTCTTTGTTATTGTCAAATAACATTGAATGGATGTGCCACAGTTTGTTTATTTAGCATGACCTCCTCTAATTGCAAAATCTTTGCAATCTGGTTTTCTTTAGCATAACCAAGAGATTTATTATTCTGGATTACAATTACAACCTATTTATCTTGATGCCTGTGAAAAGGCCTTGATTTTTTCATAACTCAGAATTCAAGAAACAAATGAGAACTATAAATGTATCACTGTATTTCATCTTTGTTCCCCATCTGGTCTCACTCAAGGAAAATTTATTTGAACATCAACAATATCCTAGACATCCTATAGAATGTTCTGAATTATTAGCCAAGGATCTCATTGGAAAGTATTATACAAGGTAGAGAACACTCTCCCTTGGTTTTCCTTTGGTAAGTTGTCATCTTATTAAGAAAACTGGCAGATTATAACACTGGATTTTTATGTTTATCTGAGATATGTATATGTGTATCATATGCCTTCTTGCATTTGTTTATTTGGTATCTTGGTCCATTTGGGCTGCTATAGTAAAATATCACAGACAGGTGGCTTTTAAACAATGGAAATTTATTTCTCACAGTTCTGGAGGCTAGAAGTCCAAGATCAAGGTGCCATGGTTGATTGAAGGCTCTTTTCTAGTTTATGGACTTCTTGTTGTCTTCATGTGGTGGAAAAGGCAAGGGAGCTCTGTAGGATCTCCTTTATAGGACCACTACTCCCATTCTTGATGGCTCTACCTCATGACCTTCCCACACAATCACTTCCCACAGCCCCCACCTACTAATACTATCACCTTTGGGATAGGATTTCAACATGAGATGGATAGGAGCACAGACATTCAGACCATAGCATTTGGGGCATAGTCTCCCCATCAGCATATAGCTGGATGAAATCCAGGTGACCCATGTGAACTTGGCTGATTCTTCTCCCCTATCACCCTTCAGTGAAGCTCATTGGCAGGTGAGAAGATGGGGGACAATCCTGATGACTCAGTGGGCAGGTCTGTCTCTGAGTAACCCAGATAGGACTGATCCCAGCCAGTTCTGAATGAACATGGGAAACACACAGTGGGAAGAGACATGGTATAAATTCTTAGAAGGCAATTTGTGTGTTTTCCATTTTACCATTTCACCCCAGAATCAAGGGGAGAGTACCTTCTGCTGGTGAAAACTCCATGTGCATATTCAACTTATTAGAATAGGACAGAGTTTTTGGTATGGTGGTTATCAGAATGGATCTTACTTAGGGAGGGTCTGATTTATTTATTCAAGGTGGCAAATTAGAGATGAGAAACCTCAGTTTAATCTCAATTCAGTGAAGATTTATTTAGGACCCAGTAGATGATAGAAATTATGCTAGGTGGGTTAGATAGTAAATGGATTTCAGCCTCAAAGGGTTTATAGTTTTAGAAGGACTGATTGTTTCAGTATAAGTAGAGATCTAAGTTATGAGAAAAGTATAATTAGGGGTAAAAGAGCTGGTAGGGGAGGTGAAAACTTCTGAATCGGGGATATCTTGTAGCATGAGTACCTTGAGGGCAGAACTGAATCCTTCTAGAGCAAAGCGTCTGAACCCTTGGGAGGTGCCATTTGTACAGTGGTGGCAGCTGTCCCCATCTTCAGAGTTTGTCTGAGAGTTAAGCACTGTCTCTGCGTTCTTCATTTTCCCATCCCAACAGGGTTTTCCCTTACTGGTTCTTTCTTCATGCCTGTAATGTCCTCTCTTTCTCTCTCTCTTTAATTTTTTAATTATTTTTTAAATTGTATTTTATTATGTCATGTTAGTCACATACATTACATCATTAGTTTTAGATGAAGTGTTCCATGATTCATTGTCTGTGCACAACACCCAGTGCTCCATGCAGAACGTGCCCTCCTCAATACCCAACACCAGGCTAACCCATCCCCCCACCCCCTCCCCTCTAGAACCGTCAGTTTGTTTTTCTTTTTATTTATATATATATATATTTATTTATTTATTCTTATGTTAATCCCCATACATTACATCATTAGTTTTAGATGTAGTGTTCCATGATTCATTGTTTGTGCATAACACCCTGTGCTCCATGCAGAACGTGCCCTCCTCAATACCCAACACCAGGCTAACCCATCCCCCCACCCCCCTCCCCTCTAGAACCCTCAGTTTGTTTTTCAGAGTCCATCATCTCTCATGGTTAGTCTCCCCTTCTGATTCCCCCCCCCTTTATTCTTCCCTTCCTGCTATCATCATCATCTTCTTCTTCTTCTTTAACATATAATGTATTATTTGTTTCAGAGGTACAGGTCTGTGATTCAACAGTCTCACACAATTCACAGCACTCACCATAGCACATATCCTCCCAAATGTCTCTCTCTTTTTAAATTGGTCACTAAGAATTCAGGATTCAGTACATGTTGACTATATTGAATACATTTTTATGTTGTCTGTTCCTACTTCCTAAAGGTATGTGAAGTAGTTTGCATAACCCAATATTAAATTTAATGTATTTGAAGAAGTATTATGCTAAGTTCCTTGAGGCAGGAACGTGTCTCCTACTCACCATGTATCTAGAATAGTGCCTGGGATGTAGTTGGTGTCTCTAACTTGTGTTGGAGAAAGGTTTCAGCCAGAAAACCCAGAGTTTGTATTATCTGTTAGCTCTGTGGCAGTGGAAATTTTTCCTAATCATTTTTAATATGTCTCCTCAGTTAAAAATTGGGATTAATAATCATATTTCAAGGCTTATTTGTAAAAATCAGAGGAAGTGATGAGAAAACATTTAAAACTACACATATTTTAAGTATTGTATGTTGCCACTTGTTTGCATGAAAATCAGGAGGGTCTCAAAAGAATCAGATTCTTAAGGACAGGAAGAGGTTCCATCTAACTTTTCCAGTTAACTGGGCTTGATCTATTTTTGAAGTTTCTTTAGGCTCTACAGTTCCACATTTCAGGCCATCTCATTACACCAAGCTCAAGATATGTCTTCTGTGAATCTTTCATTTGGACCAATATTCCCAACCTTGTTACCTTTCTCTTCTCTTCACTACTGTGTACCTTAATACATGCTGGGAAGAGGTAAACTTTTTGCCTTTCTAACATGACACAGAGAACAAGTCCCTATGGATTTATTTGTAAAATGGGTCATTTATGCAGCACTCAGCTCAGTGTTGCATAAGGAATATCTGGAAACTCTTCAAATTTCAGCCCATTAGCAGATCTATCCCCCACATACCTTGTTAGGATCCTCTACAAAGTGAATCTAAATGCCACCATCCTTTTAAGAGGCTACATGGGTGATGCAGCAGGTCAAGGAAATGCACATGGATGAGCCAGTTTCTCCAAACTCAAGACTGTAGGAAGCCAAACCCAGAGTGTCCTCTTGATACACATGTATGCATTGGAAAATGCTTTTGAATAGAAGATACTGAGAGAAAAGGAAAATAAACCTGACATACTGTATGATTTCTAGGCCCTTAAAGGATTGTAGAGAGGAGGTTTGGAGTTGTAGGCCACTCACTGCCCAAGAACACATATACCTGAGCAGGTACATACATGCACAAATACATACATCATCCTACCTCCACATCCCCACCCCCAGCTCCACAGCCCTGGAAGCAGACCGATCATTTTTTAGTGAAGTGGTCACCCAAGAATAATGCAAGAGCAAAGGTGAGTTCACATTATTGGTTTATTTTTCTTCATTTATCCTGCCCTGTGAAAATCTCTTTCACCAGCCTACTTTGGGATGTGGAAGGTGATCCTTCCTGGGACCAAAACATAGTATCCTATGTTACATTGGAAATATCCTAAGGTAGGGATAATCTAGCCATTCTATCCATAGCACAAGAATAGATTGTGCCTTCCCTAGGACAGTGGTAGTCTTTTGTCTTGATAACAACTGTTTTTGGTGGTGGTGGGGGGGGGGGCTCTCATATCATTTAAGGGAGCTCAGCAGCTGTAGCAAAGATAAGGCAGGATAAGGGCTCTACTCAAAAACCAGTGCAGAATAATTTAGCTTATCCCAAACTCCCAGCAGTTGTCATCAGGTGGCATTGGATCATTGCTGCCTTATGGAATAAAAGCCCAGCAAGTACATTTCATAGGGAAATAAGACACCTACAAGTGAGCAGGGGAGGGTATAATGTAAACTGCCAGACAAAATACAGCATGCTGTTTAAATTTGAACTCCAGATAAACATTTTTAGTATAAATATATTCCATATGTGCCCAGTTAAATTGGAATTCCTGAAAAATCATGAATTTTTTCAGTATCAGTCTGTCCCATGCAATATTTAGCCAAGAGGATTGAGTTAGACCAGGGGAGAAGAGGCCACAGACGTGACAGAAGAAAATGTGAGGAAGGCTATTGACATGAAGAAACGCCACCCCCAACAAAAAGGAAAGGCAATTCTCACAGTCACTACAGATGGCATAGCTGAAATTAGGCTAAAGAGGATTAAAAAAAAGTATTATAATCCCTAAATGTTTTGTTTGTATTTTTTAAACTCGAAATCCTAAGGCATTTTTCTTAAGTACATTCACCATGAGTGCTTTAATTCAAAAGATTCCACGATTTATTCCAGAATTTCTTGGGAAAACTCTCCAGGAAAAAACATATTCTAATCCAGGTTCATTTTTTTTTAAAGGTTTTATTTATTTATTTGACACAGAGAGAGAGACAGCAAGAGAGGGAACACAAACAGGGGGAGCAGCAGAGGGAGAGGGAGAAGCAGGCTTCCCGCTGCGCAGGGAGCCCGATGTGGGACTTGATCCCAGGACCCCGGGATCCTGACCTGAGCCGAAGGCAGACGCTTAACAACTGAGCCACTCAGGCGCCCTCTAGGTTCTTTTAATTTGCCTTCACCATGTTCCCTAAAATCTCTTCAAGCCATTTACTTGCACACGTTAAAAAAATGCTCACTCTTTCTGCCCCGGAACCAAGCAAGTACTTCATCACTTAATGCAGTTCTCTCCCTGACTACCAGAGGGAAATCTCAGCATCTTTAATAGAAACGCAGAGCAGTGTCTCTGCTTGCCTTGTCCACCTCAAGTTTGACTTTCCCCTGATTTACCCCTTTCTTCCCAGAAGTAGTTCACTGCCAAATTCTGCTTCACTACCAAATGCGAACCTCTCCTGCGCTGGGCTCAGCTGAGCGTTTTCCCTCAGGTGGAAGGGTGGACTGCCAACTTTCATAGATTGCGAGCAGAGGGGTACCTGAGCAGCAACCTGATGCTTGCCTGCCTGCAGCTTCGGTGGGAAAGGATCAATCTAGCATAGAAAAGCAGGCACAGATAGATTGCTAAACACTGTAGTACAATGATGGCATACATCTCTGAAATGAGAAGCTTGAAAATCAATAAGAACTGAAATTGAAAAAGGAAGAATTGTAGCTGTCAAAATGCAGGATGTCAGCAGGATATTTGAGTCCAGGTCTACGTTGGCTTCTCTGATGCCCGGGAGAATCATCTGTTAAGAAAAGTCTCTAGGGTGACCTTTTTCATGTATCTTTGAAAAACATTGTGTCTCAGCCCAGGGACTGGACTTGTCTCCCAAGTCCTAATTGACCTACACATCATGTTGGCACAAGTGTGAGGGGCATTCCCTCAGCCAGAGAGGGGTGTCTGGGCAGGGTAGAGATCTCAGCCAAGGGTCAGAGGCTCATGTGGGAATGAGGTCTGGATAGAGTGAGGCACATTTCAAATTCATGTAATGACTAAAACCAAAAATCTGTTGTCTGGGAGACTTGCTAGGGGTACAAGTAGCAACCAGGTAAAATGAGAAAAGGGTTTGTCACAAAAAACAGAGTACCAAAGCCCTTTCCTGTCTTCCAGTTAGAAGATGAAATTCAAAATGTGCCACTTGAAACAGTAAAAAAAAAAAACCAAAAAAGCAGAATATGCCACTCTACCTGTATTATATCCTTTTTTTTGATGGATTTTTTTGTTTGTTTTTTGTTTTTTTGTTTTTTTTTTAAAGATTTTATTTATTTATTTGAGAGAGAGAGAATGAGAGAGAGCACATGAGAGGGGGGAGGGTCAGAGGGAGAAGCAGACTCCCCGCTGAGCAGAGAGCCCGATGCGGGACTTGATCCAGGGACTCCAGGATCATGACCTGAGCCGAAGGCAGCCGCCCAACCAACTGAGCCACCCAGGCGCCCCTTTTGATGGATTTTTAAAATTTTTTTTCAAAATTGTACCAATTTTATAGTAACACAAACATTTCCTGATGTTCCACATTCTTGCCAGATCTTGGTAATGTCTTAGTTACTGTGTTGGGTTTGGGGTCTGGTTTTGCTTAGTCATTGCAGTGGTTGAGCAGTGGTTTGGCATTATGGATTTGAATTGTTTCCTTATTTCTGCTGAGATGGAGTGCATTTCTGTGTATGTAGCAGCAATTTGGTATCTTCTTTCATAAAGGGTCACTTATTTTGCCCATTTTAAACATTGGGTTCTTCATATTTACTGATTTATGGTTCTTTGTATCTTCCAAATACTTTATCAGTTATATTGATTAAAAATCTCTATGTATTTCCTTTTTTCTCAATGATGTGTTTTGAAGAACAATTCTTAATTTTAATATAGTCCAATTTTTTTTTAAAGATTTTATTTATTTTTTTTTAGAGAGCGAGCAAGAGAAAAACAGCATGAGAGGGGAGAGGGTCAGAGGGAGAAGCAGGCTCCCCACTGAGCCGGGAGCCCGATGTGGGACTCGATCCCAGGACCCTGGGATCATGACCTGAGCCGAAGGCAGACACTTAACCATCTGAGCCACCCAGGCACCCCCAATTTTTTTTTTATGGCTAATGTTTTCTGGGCCCTATTTGGGTCTTTATTTTTCTGCTCATCTTTTTTTAAAGAAATATGTTAAAGGATATTTCTTTGTGCATTGACTACCTTAAGATAGAACTACTTAGCATATCTGTTCAAGAGAACAATGTTGCCTTTGCAAGGTAAATCAAATAACAAAATTCAGACTAATACCATCAACCCCTTATGAAACTGTGCCTTGAAAACTTAGGTATTATCATTGGCCTGAAAATAGAGGGATGGAAGCCCTACACATCTTGTTTTATTAGCTCCCCGTTTATCTTTCACAGCCAATGTTTCACTGGTAACCTTCTATATTCTCTAAAGTCACACTTCTTAAACCTTAACGGGCCCATGGGTCACCTGGAGATCTAGTGAAAATGTAGCTTCTGATGCAGTAGGTCTGAGGTGGGAGGAGACCCTGCACTACTCCCAGGTCAAGGCAACTGATTAGAAAATCACACTTGGAGAGCAAGTTTCTCTAGCACAAGGCAGATTCTGCTACCGTGAAGAATATGTAAAGAACATTATTTATATACGAGGTACTACACCAGTAGGATTTTAAATAGATTAAGCTGCTTTTCCCCCCTCTAAGATGTCATTGAACTAAACAGACCTCTATTCTCAATTTTTCTCAAATGTGAAGTGTAGAATATAAGCTGGCGACCACTAAGACCAATTTAAAATATTTAAGGAGTTGGGAGGTGTAGATCAGCTTGTCCTGCTTATAACAGAGGGTTCTGAGGCCAAATCCCATAAAACGAAGCCAACCAGTTGGCCAACATAGAGGAGTGTCTTCTCTGAAAGAACTTTACTATACAATTTGGATTAAAAGCTTAATTTGAAAGAAACTTAGGTCCACCTTCTCTTTCTTTCTTATCCTAATACTTTCCAACATTCTACTCAGCTTCCCCCAACCCGCTATGAAGGAGACTAATAGTGGCCCTTGAACTTTTAGTATCTTGAGCAACACAGTGTTTTGAAATACTTACCTGAATATGATACATTTCAGGCTTGGGCACTTAAAAAAAAAGAAAAGAAAAGAAAAGTTTATGGAGGAGAAAACTGGCAGGCACTGTCTGGCCAGGTGATCAAGGTCAGCATTGCCAGTGATAAGTCACATCAGTAGCCTAGACCGCTGGATATGATATAATGAGAAAAGCAATTTACTTCATAGCCTTTCTTCCCCAAAACCCATAACCCCAAGGTAATCATGAGAAAACCATCAGACAAGGCTGAATTGAGGGACGTTCTACAAAGTTTGGCCAATAATCCTCAAAAATGTGAAGGTTTTTACAAAGACTGAAAAATTGCCACAGGCCAGGGGACATGAAGGGGACATTGCTGACTGAATGCCGTGTGGTTCCTGGTTCCCATCCTGGAACAGAAAGAGAACGTAAATGGAGAAACTGGTGAAACCTGATTCAAGTCTAGAGTTTAGTTAGTACAAATGTGTTGATGCTGGTTTCTGAGTTCAGACCAATGTACCATGGTAATGTGCAAACATTAGGGGAACCTCACTTGGGTGAGGGATATATGGGAACTCCCTGTACTAACTTCGCAATGTTTCTGTCAATCTAAAATTATTCCCTAACACAGAGTGTATTAAAAATGGCATTGAAAGCAGGATCGAGGGAGAGCAGCATTTAAGGAACTACTAGAACATACTCTTTTTGAAAGTATACTTCATGGACAAATTTTTCCCCTATAAAGTGTGTGTGTGGTGGGGTAGGATGTTGTGCAGGAGTGTGTATTTTCCTAATGACCTACTGAGAAAATAACGCAAAAATCAAAGACTACCACTGGTTCAAAAGAAAAGCAAGAGAACACCTCCCTCAGTGGACATGAACCAAATTGCTTTGAAAGAAAGCAAAGTCTAGAGGAACTGTTGAAAAATCTGCCAAGTGACTAATCCCAAGTTGGATCCCAATGGACGAAATTGGAGAGATCCATTAGGCAGACGAGGCTGTCCATTTCCTCAGAATTATCGACCCTGGTGATGCCCTTGCTCCGTGCGCATGGGCCACCAGAGAAGCTCCCCAGCCAGAATCGAGTTAAGTGGAAACATCACAATCAATAAAAGACACTCTATTTTCCATTTGCTCATTGTTTTTTAAGGGCTTATTTTGTAACAGCACAAGAAGGATTCAATTCAATATCAATTCACCTTCTGGGTGGGAGAGGACTCCAGATATTGACTTTTAGCGCCTGACAAAGTTTGTGACGAGGCTCAGTTTGCTAACATTCTGACCAGAGTGCAAACCTCAGCCATAGAGGAGCCAGGATAAGCAGATGTTAGGCACTGCTTCATGATACTGGAACCCCTTTCAATGCAGCAACAAAGTCAACAACAAATGCCAATTGAGCACCTACTGGTTGCTCAGCCAGCCAGCCAAGCACCTTTCATGGTTTTCAATGAGTTGCCAAGAGTTGTTCCAGTCTGGGTTTTGTTTTTTCCATGTTAAATAGCTAAATTAGTGGTCTTCCAGGTGCTCATACCATTCTGTTTTTTTATCCAGGGGTGAGTTAAATGATACTGTTTGAAGCAAGGTTTGACCTTTACATTGACCTTCTCTCTCTCTCTCTCTCTCTATATATATATATTTTTTGAATTTTGGTTTTTGAGTTCTTTTGATGGTGGTGGTGATGACAATGTGTTAGACTCCACTTAGAAATATGTTTTTCATATTCTTTACCTACTCTTGCTCCTGCCCCAAGTGAAAGTTACTAGGATGAACCAAGGATGTGGTTCTATATATATTTAATATAGGTAGCAAATATTTTCAAAGATGGCTGTGATCAATCCTCCCATTCATTTATGTATACATACCTCTGCAACAGGACTTTGCTGCTCTTCCCATGAAGGGGGGCAATCTATTTCTCCACCCCTGGAATCTGGTTGTGTCTTGCTTTGGCCAGTAGGACATTAGCTAGTGTGATATGGGAGACTTGAAAATGTGTGCTTACTGGGGCTGCTGAGAATCCTGCCCTCACATGAACAAGCCAGGGCTAGCCACCTAGAGGAGGAAGACCATAAGGACAGAGACCCTCCCTGTCTCACCCATCCCAGGGAAGGCCCCAGACATGGGGATGAGGTCCTTCTAGGCCACCTGACCCCAGCCAAGCCAACTCAGACCAGCAGCACTGCCAAACTAACCCACAATGATAAATGCTTTAAGCTATGTTTTGGAGTGGTTTGCTACATAGCAGAAGTGAACTCCTATAGACATACTCTTTGTTAGAATGGTTTATTTTTCTCATTTAACCTAAGTCTTTAGAGTCTCAAATCCTAATTCAGAGCAAATGTCTTGCCTCAGAATCTGCCTCTACCTGGGGGACAGAATTGAATTATTGTTGATAATTCCATACCACTATGTTAATACATGTGACACTTACGCCATACTTTATTACACCTTTGTTGTCCGTGTCTGTGTTTCCCTCTCACTAAGCTCTAAGTGGAAAGGTTTGTACATCTTTGGGCACAGCCTGGTCTTCAGTATGGTAGACAATAAAATATTTGTTGAAAGTTCTAGGAACATGTTTTCTTATTAACAAACTTCTTTGTGCTGGGATCTCTGAGGGAGCCCAATGTATGATACCTGCTTGAATTTTGGCTAACCTGAGAAATAAGAGGAAATGGAAAATATAGATTATAATATCTGTTATTGATAAAAGCTATGTAGAAGCTACCGTTTATCTATAACCCAGTGTGCTTTCTAATATTCAATTCCAGGATTAGGCAAATGGACCCACTCAGATATAGGCTATGCTATACTAGATTCGATTTGAGTGGAGTCTGGGCAGACTCCCTTTCTGTCCCTCCCCTACTGTAGAGTTGAGCCCACTCTCTCCATGATCCCATTGTACATATGTCCTGTGTTTTGGTGTTCACAGATCTTCCTGGCAGTCTTAATAAGTTACCAGTATCTCTCTCCCCCAATCCAAGATTGTAATTCCTTTGGCTCAAGGCCAGGCATGTTATTTCTGTATCGTTTGTGCCTGGTGGAGTCCTAGGCACAGAGTACTTCACATTTGTTGAAAGATTAAGCTCTGTAATTGTGTGATTCTGGAGATAGTTTGACATCACCTTTCTCAGTTAATTGGCACTGAATTCCTCACAATTATGACACAGCATAGGTCACATATGACACATAATAGTGTATGGGCAAAAGGGGAAATCAAAGCTGTTTATGATGCTAATTTTGATAGTCAGGTGCTTGCTTAAGGAGAACAATTAGAACTCACTGCAGTAATGAGGGATGATTTGCTGTTTGTGGACTAACTTAACCACCCTTCGTATTTGCAGTGTATTTTAGAGACTTAAAGATGAGGTGACTATGACATGTTCTCGACACTGAATATGGTGTTAGCTGACCATTTGTTCATATTTTCATTAACTTTTAAAGGCAAAATGCCTTTGAAGATGTTTCTGTAAGGAAGATAGTTCTCTGATTTTAGTGGGGTATGTGGTGCTTGATAAAAAAAAAAAAAAGATTCCTGATCTCATCTTTCAATTGAGGGGGTCTGGGTAGAGACCAATGTTGGGTGTATTGAACAGCTACCCAGGTGACTCTGATTCAGGTAGCCCATTGACCATCTTATGAGTAGGGGATCTTCCAAATGAAAGGAGCAGAGATCTGCTCAACTATGTCAAGTTCAAAGGCCATTTTTCTTGTGTAAGGATGGAGAGAACTGTATTCCCAGGAACCCAGGAATGTCAAACAAGCAGACTTCTGCAAGGTCCAGCATCAGGGCAGCTCCAGGTGTACTGGCTTGCCCCTCCCCCCCACCTCTGCCTCTCCTGTTTTCTCTGATTCTTTGTATCTGATCTCTTCTCTCTCAGTCCTTAGGTCCTCAGGACTTGGGTGTGTGCTGCCACTCAGCGTCCCAGCTCTTCCCCCTACATTTCTCACCACCACCTGTGCACTTACCTGTGTCTTTTGTTTCAAATTCCCCAGAGGCAATTTGATCAGTGCAGTGTATCCTCTGGAGTCCTGGTACCCCAATCAAAGGTTAGGAAAACCACTGAGAACCGTTCCTCTGGGCATCCACTCCTCATCCAGGCAGCTGGGGGCTAGCAGTGGAAGGAAGGTTTTGTAGAAAATCATGGCAAGGGGGCTGAGGGAGCACTGGCCAAAGTCTGTTACTGGCCTCGCACCTTCTCGCCATTTCAATATCAGAATTTATGACCAGTGACAAAATAGGGAGTAAATTTGTCTCCACAAAAGACCTTTACCTTAAGGAATGTTCACCATAAAATAGGGAATGTGTTACACTGCTACAGAGTGTGATGTTTTAATAATGCAAATACTCAAAAGAGGGGAATTTTAAGATGTTTGGATATTGAGGAACTTTTAGAACCCAAAGACCAGCAAATAGAAGATACTCAATTTGGATAAGACTTTCTTTTCAGTTGAGTTGAACTTCAAGTGCTCATTTTGTCTTCATAGTCCTGGAAATTATTGGCATTAAACCCCATCTTAGCTAGCTAGAGTTTTCTATGTTGTTAGGGTGATTTTATTTACTTATCAGACTCAGTGGGAGTATGATTTACTTGATGGAAATTTACCTTGATGAACTCATTTTGTGTCTTAGAAGTAAGAAAAAAAAACAGCTCATACTCGGAATTGATTTCCTTGGCAAAATAATAATTAAAGAGTTTGTGTGTGCACGCGCTCTCCCCTACCCCCCTCTCCCTCTCCCTCCCTGTGTGTGTGGGGTGTGTGTGTGTGTGTGTGTGTGTGTGCGTGTGTGATAAGAAAAGGTAAAATATTGGAGTCAAAAACTAAATTATTTCCCCAAAACTTGTAACCTGTCCCCAGCTTAGAAAGATTTCATTTTGGACAATGCAATGAAATTTAAGTAATTATCCATGTTGTGTGTCTGTGTTTGACAGCAAAGCCTTCAAAATATTTTGATGTGCAACCTTTCTTCTTTTCCTTTGTGTTGTCAGACAACATGCCAGCTGTCAGATGGAGGGAAGCAAGAAACTTTGGCATCACTATTCCCGCCACCTTCACCGTGGAGTCCCTATGAATAGCATAATTAGGATAAACCAGCCTCAGAGGGAGAGCCACAGGTGGTACTCCTTATATCTAGAGCTGAAGGTGTGAATGAATTTCAGTGTCTTTTTGATACCCAGACAACAATAAGATTACAAAGAATGAAGCTTTTGTTATGAGAGAGCCCAATATTTGAAGTAAATAATAACGATGATGATACTTTTCATTATCATGCAGCTTTCCCCTTTGAAAGAATTTTCAAAGAAGAAAGCGCCCTGTTTTCAGAACAGCCAGTTTCCCCTCTTATCTCTCTACGGAGTCTCTCTGAACTCCCTCTTTTAAGGAAGGGGAGGTGATACTGATCTGAGCCAGGTGATAGGTGGAGGGAATTAAGTCTGTTGTGGAAGTGTTACTATAAAATACATTTGCTGTAATTATCAGAAAAGGAAACCATAGTGACCTTCATCTGCAATGTTCTTAGTTGTCGCCCTATTTCTCAGCTTTATTTTCTGTCCAGTCCTTGCCATTTCAGAATGATCACTACTTTTATGGCCCATCTTAAGTTCTAGCTCCCTTTGTCTCTGCCCTGATTGCTCCATATTGAAGAAACCTGCTCTCTTCGGACCACCTATAGCACAAACAGAAACAAAATTTGTCACATGATTCAGCATTTGTATTACCTTTAGCTGTGTCTTAACACCTCGTGTTTTTAACCAGATTTTGAACTACTTGAGAAAACAGAAGGTGACTTGGTCTTCAATGCACTCTTCATGACATTTCACACATTTCTGGGTCCATAATGGCACATTCTACTTTAATCACAGTCAACCCGCCTCAGGAACATCCAAACAGCATCAAAAGAGGGATGGGCGATGATGGAAGTTGTGGGCCCTCTGACCTTGTGCTATCTTTTCTTCTGCCCTTACCTGGGTCTTTTCAGCTTCCAGCTCAGGTCCCACACTTACCCCTCCAGCTTGCTCAGAGGTTCAGCGACCGTCATTTGGTCAGCTCTACTCCATTTGGTCAGCTCCACCTATAGCTCTGCAAGCCCCTGACCCCTGGGTGCTCTGGGTGACTGTTCTGCCTTAGCCTCTGTGATCAGGAATGGACCACAGATGCTGAATTGTAAATAATCTACCTTGTTTCTTGCAATCAATTAACATCAAGCCAAACTTTGTGTGAGGGCCACAGCTGTGTGTAATCTGACCCACCTCTACTTCTCCAGGCTTTTTTCTCATTTCTGTCCCGTTCCCTCAAAAATTCTGGCCTTTTTTGGCCCTTGAAGCTTCAGGACGCTTTCACTCCTATTCTCTCTACCTGGAGGGCTTTCCCTGCAGCTGACCACACATCTGGTTCCTGCTCATGTTGTCAGCTCACCCTTCTTAAAGTTGACATCATCCAATTACTCTCTCAACCCATTTTCACTTCCTTCACAGTATACACTACCATCTATAATTGTTAATGTGTTTACCACATATCTTCTCCCATCAGGAGAATGTAAACTCCGTGAAAGCAGGGGCTTTATCTTTTCTATCACTGAGAGGGCACTGAATGTAGGAAATGCTTAATTCATGGATGGGTGCTTGCACGGATGTGGAAGGAGTGAGAACATAGAAAAACAAAGTTCTTTAGTAATGTCTGTTCTCCCTATACTTGTTTTCACTTCAGGGACCATGCTCTCACTCTCTCTTGTTATATATGGTTTGGCACCTAATTGAGAACTAAATTGTAAATGTCACAAATGCCAAGTTGTCTTAGTGAGCTGGAGATCCACACCAACCCTTGATTAATTACCTGTTTTTCCTCACATTTGAATAGAGTGACACCAATTTTTAGTTGATCACCTGCTGAATCTACCACGTGGATGAGACATGGTACCACCTGTGCTGTGTGGGGGTCCTACACCACCAGCAGCTCCATCTGCCTGAGCCTGTTCGTTGTTCCAAGGGGGCCCTGCCCAGTGGGCCTTGGTGATATGTAAGCCAAAACAGACAACTGGGAAGATGAAGTAATACTACTTACCTGCATTTCACAGACAAGCAAACCAAGGTTCAGAGGCTCAAAAACAAAGCTGTTAAACAAGAAATGAACAGACATGCTGGTTGTGAAATCCAATTTTATGTGATTCCCTCTGCATCACTTTCTCTTGGTCCTCTGCATTTTTCCAGCATCTTCTATCCCTTACAATAACAGTGTAACTGAGTGAAAGTTCCATGACTGTCAGAAGGTGGTCTCCAGCGGCAACATAACCATGGGGTCCTTTGTAAATTCCCTTAAAACATATATCCTGGGGAGAATACTGGAGGTGGTCTCCTTAATACTCTAGGGTGGGGTCTGCAAACTTTTGGTAAAGAGCCATATGGAAATTTTACACTTTGCAGGCTAAGAGGCAAAAGCAAGGATATTACATAATACTTACATGAGAAGAGATGAGGTGAATTTTTGCATTTTTTTTCAACAATTTAAAAATGTAAAGTCTTCTTAGCCACAGACCATACAGAAACAGCCCAACTGGGTCTGCAGGCTGTGGTTTGATGGCTCCTACGCCAGGGGAAGAACAGAAATATTAGCCCAGGACTCTTAAACCAGCACCATATTGAGTGTGTGTGTGTGTGTATGTGTGTAGAACAATATATACTTTATGTATATACTTAATATATGTATAGATATAGATATAGATATTATACATGCATTTTCTCTCCAATTTCCTGAGCAACGTCAATCCCCTAGACTCATTGACCTTGCCTTCAGTCACAAACTTGGCTCTTTTTTGGGGTGTGCTCATTTCCACACTTGTGTCCTGGCAGTCCCTTCTGAATTCTGTAACATCTGTGGAAAGTTGGAAGGGGCCATACCTTTTAACTTGGCCATAGGAGATGTATTTTCTCACCGGAACCTCATCAGGTGGAGACATGAGCCTCATTATGGTGTTAGCTATCTGGCTGACTTTTCTCTCTCACTTTCTCTCTTTAGACGTCCCACGGAGGCCTTTCTGCTCATTCAGTTCTCTGTAACACATCACTTAACAAAACTCTCATTAGACTTGATTGCTAGATTTTCAGTAAACAAAACTTTCTTTTGAGCATTGCTATACTGGTGAGACTACTAAGGCAAATGGAATTAGGCCTTTTTGGAGTTCTGTTTCTCTACAGATGTGGGTAAAGGGCCTCATTTTTAACTGAAGGGGGCAGTAGTTTTAGAACTTTGAGAACTTCCTAACCATTTAAGACTGGGTCATGCCTTAAACCATATTTTGACTATAACACATTAGCTTCTTCTATGGGAGGTTCTTCCCAGTGTTTTTTTTTTAAATTTTATTTTATTATGTTAGTCACCATACATTATCCCAGTGGTTTTTAATAGGACTTTAAACACCATCCAGAGTTGGAGGCAAAGCCCCAAGGCAGGATCTTCCCATATGAAGCCAGAACAGAGCTCTATTCCCAAGTACAGTAGACCCTTGAACAACACAGGGGCCAGGGGGACACTGATTCTGCCCCCCCCCACATAGATAAAATTTCACTAACTTTTGATTCTCTCAAAACCTAACGACTAATAGCCTAATGTTGACCAGAATCCTTACTTATAAACCGTCAATTAACACATATTTTGTATATGTATTGTATACTGTATTTTTACAATAAAGTGAGCTAGAGAAAAGAAAATGTTAAGATCATAAGGAAAAGAAAATATGTTTACAGTACTGTATAGTATTTATCAAAAACATCTACATGTAAGTGGGCCTATGTAGTTTAAAACATGTTGTTCAAAGGTCAACTGTACTCCATTTTCCTGCCTTGTTAGTACGTGGATGGTTATATTTCTGTACCTTGCAGTTAGTTGTGGTCTCTAGCTTGCTTTGGATGATAAAATTTGAGAGGAGGTAGCATGTGTCTCCTCTAGGCAGAAATATTAAACCCCCAGAGCAAGAGACAAGTGCTCCTTTTTTTCCCAGCCACAGGGAACACGGAAGCCCAGTGAAGATGGATTCTCAATCAGTCTGGGGCCTTCATGAAAAGTCCTCCGTGAAGCCATACTGAGCATGCAGTTCGAGCAAGAAATAGACCTTTGTGGTTTTAAGTCATTGAGATTTGGCGTTTATTGTTATTTCAGCACAATTCAGCCCATCCTGACTGCTATGCTCTGTCTAGTCCAAATGCATGACAGTAGAGCAAGAAAAAAAATGTCAAGCTGCTTGTTTGGAAGAATTACTGTTAATAGTGGTTTCCAGTTAGACTATTCCTGGATACAGTTGTCCTGTGCACATACTTGTGGAGCTGTAGCTGTAGGCAGTTGTGTGTCTTTGAGTAGGGAACCAAAGACCAAACCTCTATCACTATCCAGATAGTGGGTTGCATGCCATTGCATTTTGCTCTGCAAACATTGAGTGCCTCTGTATACAAGACACTGTTAGAACTTAGACTGCTTTATCAGACAGTTTCTGAAGAACTGCAAGTATTTTCTTTGATTTCTTGTTTTTCTTGTGGTCCAGCAATTAGTTAGGAGGACACCTAATTAGCAGCTATTGTACCTCTATGCAGACAATTTACAAGTCTATTCTCCAAAAGGGGAAATGTTAATGAGAAGAGAATCCTGTGGCTGAACTCTTGGCGCGGGTAACTCTCTGCCTTCATTATATTCACTGGACAACTTGGTTCCTTCAGAGCGTGCTGAACTTGGTCAGCAGAAGCATCCAGCGACCCACGTGACACAGGGTTTAATTTGACCTCCTCAGATTGAAAACTTACTGCTAGTTTAGTGAGCCTTCTTGGCCAGCATGAACAGGTAATGTGAAAAATCAAAACTGACAGCACATTTAAATCACGCCCCTAACCCAGATTGGGCATCTATACATCTCATGGCACAATTTAAATCCCCAGATGAAAAAGCAAGGGACACTATTACAATTGTTGAAGGATGTGTATTGAAGGTAGAACTTTCCAGCTACTAAGGACCAGGGTTTGGGTAGTCCACGTTTAGGTTGCGGGGTGTGGGGGGCGGCGGGATTTAGCCACTGACCAGTTAGGAAGCCTGGAGAAGCCACAAAATATGAAGGTAGACTTTCTCATTTTCATCCAGCACACACCTGTAGCCACTATAGAATTTCCAATACTAAGCGAGATCACTAGGGAATCCTCTTTTTCTCCTCTTAGTGCAAAATAACCAGATTTATTCAGTAAGTATTTTTTGTGAATCTCCATAAGACACTCCCTTTGTTAGTTGAATAAGGAAATGCCAAGCTCATGAACAAGTGGTTTCTTCAACTCCAGTGTTGATGGTATAACCTGCGACAGGGTCCCTTTTGCTTACAGGTCTTCTTAAGTTATACTTAGCCAGTGTGCAAGATGGAAAAGAAACTTGTGAACCTTGGATATTCCTGTGTGTATGTGGGGGGGCGGGGAATAGAAATACGGAGGCAAGTCAGAGGCTCTTCTGAGGAAGAGGGAAGAATAAGTACTCCCATGTTGGCAGAACTTTGAGAATTTGCCTTTTCTGTCCAAAACCAATATCTGAGCCATGATATCAATACTTTGGAGACAAGAAAAAATACTGGGTATTAGAAATGGTTTCTTTTTTTGTTAACGTACAGGGGCAAGGAAGCACCTGTTGCTTTATCAAAATGAGTTCCACAGTTAAGATGCTCAGAGGATTGGGGCGCCTGGGTGGCTCAGTTGGTTAAGCAACTGCCTTCGGCTCAGGTCATGATCCTGGAGTGCCTGGATCGAGTCCCGCATCGGGCTCCCTGCTCGGCAGGGAGTCTGCTTCGTCCTCTGGCCCTATCCCCTCTCATGTGTTCTCTCTCTCTCAAATAAATAAATAAAATCTTAAAAAAAAAAAAAAAAGATGCTCAGAGGATTGAACAAACAGTTTTGAGCAATCTTACTTCATAAGGTAGGGTTATGGGCGATTTGTTTCCCATACCAAACTATGGATCTCTTCCAGTAAGTGCAGCCTTGTTCCTCCAGCATTGTGATCCACGAGGCTGGGGGTCTCAGAGTTCTGTATGAGGCCACCTCTGTATGGGAGGGGGCTTCAACTTCTCTGGGCTTGTGATTCCACCATGGCTGCAACAACCAGTGCACATGGGCTTCAAGCTGCTCTGCACAGGTACAACTAAACAGTATCTTGCTCGGCTATGCATCACATGCCTCTTGCATTTCTTTCGAAGATTTGCTGATGTCAGCACCTAGGGGGTAGTGGGAGCTGCTTGGCAGGTTTGCAGGGGCATCCTGGAGGCCTGGGAATTAATGACCCTTCGGGAGACCCTTGGCCAATGGAAGCTGAGAGTCGAGGAATAAATGCTTCCTCGTCTCATCCCCCAGGTGGGCACGTCTAAGGCACATTTAACAAGGCTTCTCAGAAGGTCTCAAGGGATCTAGCATTGCAGCGTCTATAGTGGGGCCCACATTGATAGCATGTCTTCGTGTTGGCTTCCCCCCCATCCCTGTCTCTGTCCCCCAGCCCCTCCCTCCTGCCCAAGCATCCATTTGCCAAAGAAACCACCTGCATACAAAGTTTGTCTCAGGCTCTCTTTTGAGGAAGGCTTTCCTAAGATACATTCTATTCATAGGCTTCCCCTATCTTCGGCAGAAGTGTGTAATTTCAGGCTAAATTCAGTCTTAGTGCTGTTGGGACATTATTAGTGAATATGAAAGATCCCACTTTTCCATTTCCAATGCAGTTTTAGCACCAGGGGTCAGTGGACTAAAATGATCCCATTAAAACGGTCAATGACCTATTTTTTTTTCCTTTTGATATAGGAGAGGTTCTTTTAATGTGTGTTTCTAGCCCGCTGTATTGCTCCTTTGTGAGCCTCATTATAAAGCCCTGACCTTCAGGAAAGAAATTAAAGGATAGGGGCATTTCATGGTATTCGTGTTCATTCTCTGTATGCTTTTTGATCTTTGTAAAGTATAAACAGTCTGGGAAGAGCGCTGACGAGGCCAGCGTTTTAACCTTGATCCTGGCATGGGCTGATTAGCCTTGCATAGGAAAACCATCACATAGCCTGAAATTGCATTCTGAATTCTGGTGGAACGTGGTGTGTCTGGTCTTGGTCACTCAGGGTAGCAGATGACAACATGCATTTCATCCTCCCTCCTGAACACCAAACACAAGCGCCGGGGACAGTGATTTGCAAGTGCAGTGTTGCTTGTGATGCTGAGATGAACACGCTTATGTGATGCAGCACGTTTAGCTGGCTGAGCAGGGCTCGGAGGAGACTCATGGAGGCAGTGTCCTGGGGTTAGGAGTGTGAGGGCAGCAAAGCACTGGAGCTGTTTGTCACAGGAGACAAGGGACTTGGGGGGATGCTGGATGCGAGCAGAGTAGTAGCTTCAAGGCACGCGACCCAGGCGTGGCGCTCCTCTAGTGGAAGCCAGGGGGGCACAGGGCTCCCCACTCAGCGTGGCACCTCTGCTGCCTTTGTGGGATCTGTTCTGTGCAGAAATGGCACACCCGCCCACACGTGGGCGTTTGTGGGTGTGTGTGGGAAGGGCTGGGGACAAGGCTAAGAGATTTGGAGTCAGCCAAGCTGCTGAGTGCTCTAAAAACTGTGTGCTTCCGGTGCATTCGCTGTGGCACTTTTCGGCTTGTCCCGGATGAGTTGACTCTGCAGCCATATTCCTAACAGCAACCGGTCACCTGGCAACTCAGGAAGCTGCTGTTGTTCCTGAGTTTCAGAGAAGGCCTGGTGGCTCCCCAGGAGGGCTGCAGCTTGGCAGAGACTTGGCTAAGCGTAGAATTGGTTCTCCAGGGAAAAGCATGTTTGAATTTAATTTTGTGGTCTAGGAATGTGGAATTTTTTTTTTTTAATTTTTGAGGTGAAATTTGTATAACATAAAATTAACCATTTTAAGGAACACAAGCTGTGGCATTTAGTATATTTGCAGTGTTGAAGAAACACCGCCTCCATCCACTTCCAAAATATTTTCGTCACCCCCAAATGTGACCCCAGTGGAATGTCATAATGTGGTATTAATACCTGACTACACTGAGAATTGCCTTTCTATTGAGGAGAAAAAAATTGTTTTTTAAAGATTTACTTATTTATTTTAGAGGAAGCACACAAGCATGAGAGCAGGGGAGGGGCAGAGGGAGAGGGGGAGAATCTCAAGCAGACTCCCCGCTGAGTGCGGAGCCTGACATGGGGCTCAATCTCAAAACCCTGAGATCATGACCAAGAGTCCTACACTCAACCAACTGAGCCACCCAGGTGCCCTTCCATCCCCAAAAGTTTGAAGAACAAATGGAACAAAATACTACCTTTTAATTTTATTCTATTTTTAAATGACATATATTTTTGTTCCTTCAAATTTATAGAGACCATGTATTTTCAATGCAGGAAACTAAAAAAATTGTGATATCTGAAGGAAAAAATTGTGAAATCTGAAGGAAAAAAAAATACCCAAACGCAATATGAAGAAGATGCAAGGCTAGTCCGGACAAAGTTACAGCTAAATCTTTTGCTAAATATACATGCTCTGGGGGCGCCTGGGTGGCTGTCATTAGGCGTCTGCCTTCGGCTCAGGTCGTGATTCCAGGGTCCTGGGATCGAGCCCCGCGTCAGGCTCCCTGCTCTGAGGCAGGCCTGCTTCTCCCTCTCCCATTCCCCCTGCTTGTGTTCTCTCTCTTGCTGTCTCTGTCAAATAAATAAATAAAAACTTAAAAAAAAAATATATATATATATATACACATGCTCTGTTCTAGCCCCCATGTCTAGATCAACATAGATGGTTATGTATGAGAATCCCCTGAAAGAATCTGGACAGTGTGTCTTCCTGAATCTCCCATGTGATTTTTGCTAAGCCTCTTCTAGTGTGTTTGAGAATTGCTGGTTCCACATCAGGAGTTGTTCATAATCAGGTCAGACTGGAGGTAAAAGTTTGATACTTACTGGGTGACCTTGGCAAGATGGGTACAATTTTTGTGAGCCTTGGTTTTTCTTATCTGTAAAATGGGGTTAATATCTGCCTCATGACTTAATTGCTTATTGTGAAAAGTAAATACCGGGTACGTAGTGCTGTATAAATGATAATTAAAAAAAAAAAAGAGAGAGACAACAGTAAAGAAAGGCAGAGATGCAGATGTTTGGGGGCCAGCTCAGCCCCGCCCCAGGCACGTGCCTCTCAGGTGTTTTAGCCTCACGGTGGGTTTGATTTAAATTCATGCTGTCGCAAATGGGCTCAAATCCTCACATACTACAGCCAGGATGCCAAACATCTGCTGGGCCCTGTCAGCTACTGCCAGAGACTATCTCCCAGTTTAAAGCAAGATCACTTTGGGTAGCAAGTGACTCTGTGGCCCATCCATTAAAGAGAAATCCGAGAAAGGGCAGTGAGTGGGGCAGGAAAGGTGGTGTGCCCTGCATATGACTAGCCAATGGCACGGGGGAGCTTTGCCTCGGCCCCTCCCAAGGCTAGAAATGGCACTAGTTCGACAGGGCCGGCCTTGTTGCCTACGGCAGGGTGTCTGATTCTCACCAGGCTGAGAAGCTATGTGTCATGCCCCAAGGGCTGGTTTTGTGTAGGACCTGAACACTTCATTTCCTGTGATCCGGGTGTGGAATGAAATTTGGAATCCCATTAGCTTTGCCTGGGTGATACGTCCAGCGCCTCCAATCTGTAATGCATTCAGCAAATTGTTGAAAATCTCTGGTTTGGATGTTATTCAAGGAAAGAAGACATGGCCCCGAGAGAGTCTCAGTCTAGAGTGGCCGTTCCTTGAAGCATACTGGGGGGGTCTTCACCTCTCAAGACATATATCCCATGCATCAGAAAAGCATTCCATGAGCAGACAGATTTGGGAAAGAACGTATAGGACATAACTTTACATTAGTGTTTAAAACCTCTAAGATGTCCCATAGCAAAGGAAAAAAAAAAGAAACAACTCTTACTGAATGTGTCCAGTACTAATTTAAATATGAAATCTTTTGCCACTTAAAACTTCTTAACATCACCTGAACTGGTGTTCCCTACTGGTCTGGAAGAAATCTGTCAAAATATCAGTTTTCCAGACTGCGGTTCATAAAACTATACAGAAACTACTTCATATATAGATATAGAGCTATGTAGTGCCTTCAGAACCTTTGAGATCTGATTCCATTTCTCCAACCCCCTAAAGGAGAGATGGCAAACTGCAATGTTTGCAGCCAGCCAGCTCAGATAAGCAGGACGGGCAGCAGGCTGGCAGGCAGGCTGGGAATCTTTCTGTGCTCACTGACAATTTGGTGGCAGTACTGTGACCTGGAAAGACACATCCCTCAGCTCAAGTCGGCCTCTGCTGGGTGGTAGGAATGTGGGTCACACCAGTGAGAGTTCTGTTTCTTAGGAGAACACGGAAACCTGTATTTTTTAGACATGAAATCTCCCAACTTCAGATTAGTAAAACACTGTGCTGGCCAAACAGAACAACAGAAACACTCTTCTCTAGGCCAGTCCTGGGGGAGCTACCAAGCTGTGGCCTGGCCCTGGGGAGATGGGGTGTGAACTATTTGCAGATTAGTAAGATCTATAACACCAAAGGATCTGTGAGCTCGTGAGGCAAATGCCACACCTAGATAATTATGTTGGTGACCATACCCTCCACGTGCTATGATTCCCCGCGTACATCCTCCTTGGCTCCTCAGTCAAAAGCAGTGGCGCAGCTCAAGACTTTCTTCCCTGATACTGTTTCTGCAATTAGCTTCCAGGACAGTTCGTCCATCTCCTTTGCTGTTTTTCCTTTTCTCCCCAAGTTTGGGAATGTTGGAAAGTCCCACGGTACAGGCCTCAACTCTTTGTTCTTCCTTATTCACAGTCCCCTCCTTAGAGACGTCACGAAGCCTGTGGGGCTAAATGCCATCTCTATGTCCGCATGTGCATATTTCTATTTCTAGACCAATTTTCACTCCTGAACTCTCCAGAGTTGTACATTCAAGCCTCTTCTTCAGTCCTAGTAGATCTTGCACTGGGCAGATCCAAAGCAGATATCCGGATTTTTCCAATCCCCAAAGCTTCTACACACACAGCCTCCCCCGTCTTGGTTACTGGTGACAACAGACTGTGTGGCTAATTCCCTCCCCCACTTCAAGTCTTGAACTAAATGCTCCCTCCTCCAGGAGGCCTTCCCTGGCCACTCTGTTTGAGACTGGGCAGCCTACCTCTGGTTCCCCTTAGCCTGCTTGATCTTCTCCCAAGCACTTACCTTCTAACACACAGTATATTCTTATGTTTATTGAGCATCTGCCCACACTAGAATGTAAACTCCACAAGGGCTGAGGATATTTGTCTGTTTAATTTCCTAATATACCCTTAGATTCAATATGAAGCACATAGTAGATGCTCAATAAATGTTTGAATAAATAAATGCCAGTTGCCACTTGGCAAAGAATTTTCCAGAGAAAATGTGCTTAAAAGCTCAAGCTTGTCATAAAAGTTCAAGTGTTAATACACGTCCACTAGTGTCCATTAACTGAATTGAACCACAAACCACTGAGAGTATAAACAAGGAACATCTTCAAAATGTATTTGGTATGTGGAAACACCAAGATAGTAGGGGCAGGTTTTAAGAACTATATACATAAGTATATAATGTGTGTGCAGATATATATAGATTTTTTTCTGATCAGGAGTTTCACATTTTGTTTCATAAGCCAAATATTCTAGGGGACATCTATCTGTTGAAGCGTTCTACCAACTTTCTGCTAGGGTTCCAAATTTAAAATTAAAAAACAAAAACAAACCAGAGGTACTGCCGACTTCTCCCTGTACTGATAGCTCATTTCCCAGTGTGTTGCTAATCTCCAGTTTTGTCCCAAAGATAGTATTTTAAAAACTTTCACACTGAGTTCCTTTGTGTATCAAAGACAAAGTTATTATCAAAATTATTACTCACGTTCTTTGTCATGCAAAAAGCATAAGTAATGTTTTTAATAATGCAAGCCATTAAAAAGTAGATGGGCTGAATTCATTGTGTCTGTTTCTAACCTGCTTTGGGAAAGAATTTTTCTCTGCACAAAGGTGTAACCCTTTGATGCCTGCATGAATCTTTCCCTCTGTTTTTCAATATGGAGTTGAGCGCCTATTTCATTTAGAGACTCAGAGCTAAAGCTTCAGCCTCTCAAGCCCCTTCCCTAGAGATGGAAGGTTTTTGGAAGGAACAGTTTCACTCTAAGGAACAACTTTCTTGGGAAAAATTGCTTTGGAAGAAAATAAAAGTTCTGGATTTTGTTTTAGGTATGACTGATACTCCTTTCTTCAAAATGGCTTAGGGGGTAGGTTCATCGGAGAGGGGATACATCAGGAGTTAAGATGCCCTTCAGGATTGAGGTCCTGGCACTGGCAACCTGGAAAGTAAGAACGTGGTACGTGGATAGCAGAGACCAGGCAGACGTACCCCCATCCCCCTACCTGAGGCCCAAGCACACATCACTGCGAACAGGAAATCCTTGTCCAGAGCCTCACAATATTTTTTAAATGTGGTGGTCCAGGCAGTCACCCCCAATCGCTTTGAATCAGCATGTGAAATTACCGTAGTGGATACAATTTTTAAAAGTAGTAAGAAAACACTTTTAAAAGATGGCTGGATGTCAGGCAGACCAACACCAAGTGAAGGCCAAATTTCAGGCGCCTGGGGTTGTGGCCGCGATGTCACCAGCCTTCCTAAGTTCCCAGACTCCGGTTCCTGTCCAGACTTTTGACTGAGACCTGATGGCCCTCTTTAGGATGTCTCAAACCTTCAGAAAAGGCTTTGGAGCAAGACACACTAAGAGTGGTTATAAGAGCTTTGTCTGGGCTTAGCCCAGTGTGCTTTGAATCTTCTGGGTGCCCGTAACCAGTGTCTTCATCCTAGACTCCTGAAATTATTTGGCGTACAGATGTGACTTGTTCTGAGTTTCCTTCAGAAGGAACCAGGGGGCCTGTAGCTTTAATTCCTTTCCCAAATAGCAGTCTTTGTTCTAGTTAAGAGCCCAGCCTATAAAATAGTTACATAATGGGGGAGAGGCAAGAAGGCTGGGATTCGAACAGCTCCCCAGGGAGAGGAAAACACATTGTAACTTTCTGAAACCCCAAATCTGTACTGCTTCTCTGCTCTTGAAAGAAATGGATGTTTATTTTTTCCTTCTCCTTGCAGAGAAGAAATGTGAAGGATCAAAAGAACGGATTTGCCTGGTTGTTCGTGTGGCCTGATTAGGTTGGAATTAGTCTTTTTCTCTCTTCACTGAGAGAAGCAGAGACCATCTGCAGAAATTATTTAAATTGGTGTGCCTTCCAGGGAAGCTGTTTTCTTCGCCGCTGCATTTTTTGTAGCACCAGGGAGCTCAACAGGCATTCCACATTTTTGCTGCTATAGCACCAATGTTGCCTTTGGTCATTAGATTAACAAAAGGAAAAATTAACTTTCCTCCAGCTGAAAGTTAACACCTTAGATTAATTAAAAAGCAAATGTGATCAAGGCCCCTGGATTTTTCTCTGAAGGTCCTTTCTGCAGGGGCTTCAGGACTGCAGTGAAGCTTCTCGGCTGATGAGGGGCTTGGGGAGGGAAGAGTTGAATGTTTCATCAGGATTAATTTATAACGTAACTTGCCCAATGTGAATAGAAAGTAAACCAGTGGGAATCTAAAGCCTCTCTTGCTCCATGCAGAAGGGATCCTCACTGCTGTTTGTTTTGGAGGAGATGGGGAAGGAGCTAAGATGGGCACGTGGGCTGCATGCCGCTTTCTGGAATGATGCTGCCTCTGTCTGTGTGCCAGGTGCCCCATGCACTCTCCCCGTGACCTTGGGCAAGCTACTTCATTTCTCAGAAACTGTTTTCTCATCAACAAAATGGGTATAAATAATAAAACCTACAAGCCATGAAGCCCTTAGCACATAAAAGGCATTCATTTGATGGTGGTCATTATTGTCAGCATATTTATGGGGGGGGCGGTTGTGGTTGGTGCTTTGGCACTTAGTAATAATCACTGATCTTACAAACACACAGGTGATATTTACAATTATCCATCATTACTTGGTCTTTGGGACCCATAGTCCTATGCTAAGCCGCATGTTTTAATTATGCTTGTCTACATGTAACTTTGCTAGGAGGGATCTGATTTGACAAAGGTCATCAAAATCTAATAGAATATGTCATGGCAAATCTCTTTCCATATATTTCGCTTATTTTTAAAAAAATTTTAAAGTTTTTTTTTTTTTTTTTTTTTTTTTTTTTTTTTTTTTGACAGAGAGATAGCAGAGAGCAGGAACACAAGCAGGGGGAGTTGGAGAGGGAGAAGCAGGCTTCCCGCTGAGCAGGGAGCCCTATGTGGGCTCCATCCCAGGATCCTGGGATCATGACCTGAGCTGAAGGCAGACGCTTAATGACTGAGCCACCCAGGTGCCCCTATTTTGCTTTTTCTTTGAATATCTCTATGCCTTAGAAATGTTGTTTCTTAATTCTCCCAACTACAAATTTGGCTTCTTCTGGATTCTTTCATGTTTAAAAGCATTTAAAGCTTCTCCCTGTCTTGTCCTAATCCGCTTTCTCTCCCTTAGCCCATGGACCATAAAACACCCTTGCCACACTGAAATTCCTGCATTTTTCAAACCATTCGGGATTTTTAGACTGTCTGCTTTAGTTCATAAATTTCCTCTGTCCTGGAAAACTTTTCTCCCCTCTGAATCTGGGATCTGGAAAACTCCTCTTTATCATTGAGCCCTATACCCAATACCCACCTTTTCATCTCTGAAGCTCTCCTCTGATTAATCCACATCCTGGTCCCATTCTTCCTTACAGGAACAATGCATTTCTCTTTATATTCCATTGCCTTTAATTTTATGTATGACAATAACAGTATCATTAAGGGGGTTAATTTATGGGGCAAAATCATTCTCTACAGTTTCTAGAATATGACCATGCACTGGTCATTGTGTGAAGATGTGCTTGGTTAATCTCATTTATGCTTTGCAACAACTTCAAGAGGTGAAAACTAGGGCTTTTTGTAGTTGGCAAATGGGAAAACTGAGGCTCAAATGTACTTGCCACTGTCCCCCAGCTAGCATGTGGTAGAGGAAGGGCTAGAACATGGGCCAGTTTGTCTCTAAAGCCCATATGTCAAAAAGTGTACTATCCTTCACAGGCATTGCCTGGATAAATTCTATTCTATTATTTTATTTTATTTTATTTCATTTTATTTTTTATTTATTTATTTTTTGCATTTCTTTTTTTATGTTATGTTAATCACCATACATTACATCATTAGTTTTTGATGTAGTGTTCCATATTCATTCTTTGCATATAACACCCAGTGTTCCATGCAGAACGTGCCCTCTTGAATACCAGTCACCAGGCTAAACTACCCCCCCAGCCCCCTCCCCTCTAGAACCCTAAGTTTGTTTTTTAGAGTCCACAGTCTCTCATGGTTCGTCTGTCCCTCCGATTTCCCCCTTCATTCTTCCCCTCCTGCTATCTTCTTCTTCTTTTTTTTCTTTTTTGACATATAATGTATTATTTGTTTCAGAGGTAGAGATCTGAGATTCAACAGTCCTGCACAATTCACAGCGCTCACCATAGCACATACCCACCCCAATGTCTATCACCCAGACACCCCATCTCTCCCACCCCCCACCACTCCAGCAACCCTCAGTTTGTTTCCTGAGATTAAGAATTCCTCCTGTCAGTGAGGTCATATGATACATATCTTTCTCTGATTGACTTATTTCACTCAGCATAATACCCTCCAGTTCCATCCACGTCATTGCAAATGGCAAGATTTCATTCCTTTTGATGGCTGGATAATATTCCATCATGTATATATACCACTTCTTCTTTATCCATTCATCTGTCGATGGACATCTTGGCCCTTTCCACAGTTTGGCTATTGTGGACATTGCTGCTATAAATATCGGGGTGCATGTACCCCTTCGGATTCCTACATCTGTATCTTTGGGGTAAATACCCAGTAGTACAATTGCTGGATCGTATGGTAGCTCTATTTTCAACTTTTTGAGGAACCTCCATACTGTTTTCCAGAGTGGCTGCACCAGCTTGCATTCCCACCAACAGTGTAAGAGGGTTCCCCTTTCTCTGCATCCCTGCCAACATCTGTCGTTTCCTGACTTGTTAATTTTAGCCATTCTGACTGGGGTGAGGTGATATCTCATTGAGGTTTAGATTTGGATTTCCCTGATGCCGAGCGATGTTGAGCACTTTTTCATGTGTCTTTTGGCCATTTGGATGTCTTCATTGGAAAAATGTCTGTTCATGTCTTCTGCCCATTTCTTGAATGGATCATTTGTTCTTTGGGTGTTGAGTTTAAGAAGTTCTTTATAGATTTTGGATATTAGCCTTTTATCTGATATGTCATTTGCAAATATCGTCTCCCATTCTGTCGGTTGTCTTTTGGTTTTGTTGACTGTTTCTTTTGCTGTGCAAAAGCTTTTTACTTGATGAGGTCCCAATAGTTCATTTTTGCCCTTGCCTCCCTGGACTTTGGAGATGTTTCTAGGAAGAAGTTGCTGCGGCTGAGGTCGAAGAGGTTGCTGCCTGTGTTCTCCTTTAGGATTTTGATGGACTCCTGTCTCACATTGAGGTCTTTCAACCATTTGGAGTCTATTTTTGTGTGCAGTGTAAGGAAATGATCCAGTTTCATTCTTCTGTATGTGGCTGTCCAATTTTCCCAACACCATTTGTTGAAGAGACTTTTTTCCATTGGACATTCTTTCCTGCTTTGTGGAAGATTAGTTGACCATCGAGTTGAGGGTCCATTTCTGGGCTCTCTATTCTATTCCACTGATCTATGTGTCTGTTTTTGTGCCAGTACCATGCTGTCTTGATGATGACAGCTTTGTAATAGAGCTGGAAGTCCAGAATTGTGATGCCACCAGCTTTGCTTTTCTTTTTCAACATTCCTCTGGCTATTTGAGGTCTTTTCTGGTTCCATGCAAATTTTAGGATTATTTGTTCCATTTCTTTGAAAAAAGTGGATGGTATTTTGATGGGGATTGCATTGAATGTGTAGATTGCTCTAGGTAGCATTGACATCTTCACAATATTTGTTCTTCCAATCCATGAGCATGGAATGTTTCTTTGTGTCTTCCTCAATTTCTTTCATGAGTATTTTATAGTTTTCTGAGCACAGATTCTTTGCCTCTTTGGTTAGATTTATTCCTAGGTATCGTATGGTTTTGGGTACAATTGTAAATGGGATCGACTCCTTAATTTCTCGTTCTTCTGTCTTGTTGTTGGTGTATAGGAATGCCACTGATTTCTGTGCATTGATTTTATATCCTGTCACTTTGCTGAATTCCTATATGAGTGCTAGTAGTTTTGGGGTGGAGTCTTTTGTGTTTTCCACATAAAGTATCATATCATCTGCAAAGAGTGAGAGTTTGACTTCTTTTTGCTGATTCAGATGCCTTTTATTTCTTTTTGTTGTCTGATTGCTGTGGCTAGAACTTATAGTACTATGTTGAATAGCCGTGGTGATAGTGGACATCCCTGCTATGTTCCTGACCTTAGGGAGAAAGCTCTCAGTTTTTCCCCATTGAGGATGATATTCGCTGTGGGTTTTTCATAGATGGCTTTTATGATACTGAGGTATGTACCCTCTATGCCTATACTCTGAAGAGTTTTGATCAAGAAAGGATGCTGTACTTTGTCAAATGCTTTTTCTGAATCTATTGAGAGGATCGTATGGTTCCTGTTCTTTCTTTTATTAATGTATTGTATCACATAGATTGATTTGCGGATGTTGAACCAACCTTGCAGCCCAGGGATAAATCCCACTTGGTCGTGGTGAATAATCCTTTTAATGTACTGTTGGATCCTATTGGCTAATATTTTGGTGAGAATTTTTTTATCCATGTTCATCAAGGATATTGGCCTGTAATTCTCCTTTTTGATGGGGTCTTTGTCTGGTTTGAGGATTAAGGTAATGGTGGCCTCATAAAACGAGTTTGGAAGTTTTCCTTCCATTTCTATTTTTTTGGAACAGTTTCAGAAGAATAGGTATTTATTCTTCTTGAAATGTTTGGTAGAATTCCCCTGGGAAGCCATGTGACTCTTGTTTGTTGGGAGATTTTGGATGGCTGCTTCAATTTCCTTAGTGGTTATAGGTCTGTTCAGGTTTTCTATTTCTTCCTGGTTAGTTTTGGTAGTTGATGCATCTCTAGGAATGCCTCCATTTCTTCGAGATTATCTATTTGCTGGCATAGAGTTGCTGATAATATGTTCTTACAATTGTTTGTATTTCTTTGGTATTGGTTGTGATCTCTCCTCTTTCATTCATGTTTTTGTTGATTTGGGTCATTTCTCTTTTCTTTTTGATAAGTCTGGCCAGGGGTTTATCAATCTTGTTAATTCTTTCAAAGAACCAGCTCCTAGTTTTGTTGATCTGTTCTACTGTTCTTTTAGTTTCTATTTCATTGATTTCTGCTCTGATCTTTATGATTTCTCTTCTCCTGCTGGGTTTAGGCTTTATTTGCTGTTCTTTCTCCAGCTCCTTTAGGTGTAGGGTTAGGTTGTGTACTTGAGACCTTTCTTGTTTCTTGAGAAAGGCTTGTATTGCTATATACTTTCCTCTTAGGACCGCATTTGCTGCATCCCAAAGATTTTGAACAGTTGTGTTTTCATTTTCATTGGTTTCCATGAATTTTTTTAATTCTTTAATTTCCTGGTTGACCCATTCATTCTTCAGTAGGATGCTGTTTAGCCTCCATGTATTTGAGTTCTTTCCGAGTTTCCTCTTGTTATTGAGTTCTAGTTTCAAAGCATTGTGGTCTGAAAATTTGCAGGGAATGATCCCAATCTTCTGGTACCAGTTGAGACCTGATTTCTGACCTAGGATGTGATCTATTCTGGAGGATGTTCCATGGGCACTAGAGAAGAATGTGTATTCTGTTGCTTTGGGATGGAATGTTCTGAACATATCTGTGAAGTCCATTTGGTCCAGTGTGTCACTTAAAGTCTTTATATCCTTGTTGATCTTTTGCTTAGATGATCTGTCCATTTCAGTGAGGGGAGTGTTAAAGTCCCCCACTATTATTGTATTGTTGGTGATGTGTTTCTTTGCTTTTGTTATTAATTGGCTTATATAATTGGCTGCTCCCATGTTAGGGGCATAGATATTTACAATTGTTAGATCTTCTTGTTGGATAGACCCTTTGAGTAGGATATAGTGTTCTTACTCATCTCTTATTAGTCTTTGGTTTAAAATCTGATTTGTCTGATATAAGGCTTGCTACCCCAGCTTTCTTTTGGTGTCCATTAGCATGGTAAATGGTTTTCCACCCCCTCACTTTCAGTCTGGGGGTGTCTTTGGTTCTAAAATGAGTCTCTTGCAGACAGCATATCAATGGGTCTTATTTTTTTAATCCAATCTGATAGCCTGTGTCTTTTGGTTGGGGCATTTAGCCCATTTACATTCAGGGTAACTATTGAAAGATAGGAATTTAGTGCCATTGTATTGCCTGTAAGGTGACTGTTACTGTATATTGTCTGTGTTCCTTTCTGGTCTATGTTGCTTTTAGGCTCTCTCTTTGCTTAGAGGACCCCTTTGAATATTTCTTGTAGGGCTGCTTTCATGTTTGCAAATTCCTTTAGTTTTTGTTTGTCCTGGAAGCTTTTTATCTCTCCTTCAATTTTCAATGACAGCCTCGCTGGATATAGTATTCTTGGCTGTATATTTTTCTCTTTTAGTGCTCTGAATATATCCTGCCAGTCCTTTCTGGCCTGCCAGGTCTCTGTGGATAGGTCTGTTGCCAATCTAATGTTTCTACCATTGTAGGTTATAGACCTCTTGTCCCGAGCTGCTTTCAGGATTTTCTCTTTGTCTCTGAGACTGGTAAGTTTTACTATTAGATGTCGGGGTGTTGACCTATTTTTATTGATTTTGAGAGGGGTTCTCTGTGCTTCCTGGATTTTGATGCCTGTTTCCTTCCCCAAATTAGGGAAGTTCTCTGCTATAATTTGCTTCAATATGCCTTCTGCCTCTCTCTTTCTTCTTCTTCTGGGATCCCAATTATTCTAATGCTTTTTCGTCTTATGGTATTGCTTATCTCTCAAATTCTGCCCTCGTGATCCAGCAGTTGTTTATCTCTCTTTTTCTCAGCTTCTTTATTTTCCATCATTTGGTCTTCTATATCACTAATTCTCTTGTCTGCCTCATTTATCCTAGCAGTTAGAGCCCCCATTTTTGATTGCACCTCATTAATAGCCTTTTTGATTTTGACTTGGTTAGATTTTAGTTCTTTTATTTCTTCAGAAAGGGTTTCTCTAATAATTTCCATGCTTTTTTCAAGCCCAGCTAATATCTTTAAAATCATCTTTCTGAAGTCTAGTTCTGACATCGTACTAATGTCTGTATTGAGTAGGTCCCTGGCAGTCGGTACTGCCTCTTGTTCTTTTTGTTGAGGTAATTTTTTCCTTCTTGTCATTTTGTGTAGAGGAGAATAGATTAATGAGAGAACAAAATGCTAACAGGGTAACAATGTCCCCAGAAAATATACACTAAACAAATCAGAAAAGACCTGAAACCAGGGGAAAAGAAAGAGGGAAAAAAAAAAGTAAAAGAGAAAGAGAAAAACAAACAAAAACAGAACAAACAAAAAAACAGAATATGATCAAATATGATCAGGCTGGTGCATAGATCAGTGCCACACACTAGATTTTGGGTGTATTTTGGTCTGTTAGAAGAAAGTGCCTCCCAAAATTTTAAAGAAAGAAAAACTTATATATGCACAAAAATAATAGATAATATGATGAAGGGATGGAATATGACTGTAAAGATGAAAATTATAAAAAATTTTATAAAAGGAATTGATAAGTTGGTTGAAAAAAGAAAGAAGAGGATTTAAAAAAAAAAGGAGAGAATGTGATCAGGCAGGAGACTAGAACAAAGCCATACACTAGATATTTAGGGTATATTTTGATCTGTTACAAGAAAGTGTATCTCAAAATTTTAAATAGAGAACAACTTATATATATATATATATATATATATATATATATATACCGAAAATAAGGTTAACTACTATGAAGGGATAGAATATGACTCTAACAATGAAAAATAAAAAAAAGATTTTTAAAAAAGAGATTGATAAGATGTTGGTTGAAAAAGGGGAAAAAAAAAGATGTTAAAAAAAATTAACTTTGAAAGACTATAGAATCATGGTAAAAAATCATGGATTCTATGCGCAGTATTCCCCTAGCGCTGGAGTTCTGCCGTTCTCATTGATCGGTAAACTTGGTCTTGGCTGGCGGTTCTTGCTGATCTTCTCGGGGAGGGGCCTGTTGCCATGGTTCCCAAATGTCTTTGCCCGAGGCGGAATTGCCCCGCCCTTGCCGGGTCCGAGCTAAGTCATCTGCTTGGGCTTGCTCTCGGGAGCTTTTGTTCCCTGCAAGCTTTCCGGACAGCTTTGGAGGATGAGAGTGAAATTGGTGGCCTCCCAATCACTGCCCTGGAGGGCCGAGAACCTGGGGCCCTACTCCTCAGTGCGCCCCCAGAGAAAAGCGGTCAATCACTCCTATCTCTCCGGTCTCCAGCCGCACTCCGTGCTCACCCGGCCTGTGACCGAGCGTTTCTATCTCTGGCACCCGACCCTGTGTGGAGTCTCCAAACCCAGCAGATCCCTGCGGTGCGCTCCTGCACCACTCCTCCTGGGGGAGGAAGGGGAGTCTCCCCGGATCTGCCGCTTGTTGGGTTCCTGCTGGAAGAGCAGTGGCCTGACTGTGCCGCGGATCACAGTTTGTGGCAACCCCGAGCTGAGAGCCTGGACCTCGGCTCCCTCTGCAGCCAGCCTCCCCGCTCTGATACCTGCGAGCTCTGCCACACTCAGGTACCCCCAGTCTTTCTGTGACCCTGAGGGTCCTGAGACCACACTGTCCCAGTGAGCGTTCCACCCCCAGCTTAGCCACTGGAGTGATGTCGCTCAGGGGAGCCGACTTCTAAAAGTTCCAATTTTGTGCTCCGCTGCTCTATCACTTGCCAGAAGCGGCAGACGGAGGCCCCTCCCCCACCATCTATCCTCCCGAATATCGCCTCGGATTCACTTCTCTTCATGTCCTACCTTCCAGAAAGTGGTCGCTTTTCTGTTCAGAGAGTTTTTGCTATCCTTTTCTTCAATCTCCTGTTTAGTTCGTAGGTGTTCAGAATGGTTTGATTCCTATCCAGTTGAATTCCTGGGATTAGATGAAATCCAGGTCTCCTACTCCTCTGCCATCTTGTTCCTCCCCCCAATTCCATTCAATTTTTATGGTCATGTTGGTCTTTCTTTTTAAAATTATAGGTCCTCTGAGATCCAGGACCATGGCTCATTTTTCATTTCATTCCCTAGGCCTTAGCATGGAGCCTGCTTCCTGTTGGGTACACAGAACATGGTGGAAGGATTGACTTTGGGCATTCGTGGGCTAGCAAAGACAAGAGTTGAGGACAGTGGCCCCCTAATCTCTGAAATATGACACAGGCTCTTATTGACATCAGTTTATATGCCCCTCAGACAATGACTAATGATACTCAGTCTTCCTGAGCACATTAAGACATTATTAAATTCTGTCAGCTTAGCTCTCCTACCTTCTAAATTAGAGCAGTGAGCATGGTTTCTCTGCTCAAGTCACGTTTTGCTGCAGCAGATTCCATTCAACCTCCTGACACCAATTTGTGTGATATTTTAGCATTTAGCACATAGACAGGAAAATGGCATTCCTGCCTGTGTCCTCTAGGCAGACAGCCCACTTTGAGGTTCAGCCATGTGGTTTGTGCTCGCCCCAAGTCTAGTCTACTCTATTGAAATTCTCTTCCTGAAATTCACTCATTAAACTCTCCCATGATCCATCATGATGAAACTGATTCTCAAAGTATTGTCTTTTACCATTATTAATCTTTGGGGTTTGATGCTCACTGGTGCTTCTGACTGGCTCACATGATTTCAGCTATTAATCTTTATCTCAATCAAATTATATACTGTTTTAACTTGGAAGGTCTTGCTGTCTCTGGGGCTGAATCTTATCAGCTCTGATGGCTTCACAGTGAAAGTTTTTGTTTTTGTTTTTGTTTTTTTTTAAACCCACCAACTTTTTGGTTTGTGAGCAAATTCTACCCACAAGAATTCCTGGACAGTGATGTTGTTTTCTTGAGCCTTTTCCAAACACTATTTTCTCTCCCTTTTTGTCTGTCCTCCTCCTTCCTGGGGGCAGTTAAATGTGGTACCCGAGAAATTACCTTCAAAAATTTTCCCACCAGATGCCTAATTCACAGGAGGCTACTGTGGTGGACATGATCTATTGCAGTTTTTGTACCAAGACCACACCCCCCTACACACTACTTCTGGCTAATAACTCAAAGTGTTAGGAGTACTAAGGCAGATGCATTCCTGGAAGACAAGACACTTACTTGTTTACCATGTTGTCTCTAAGATTCCCCCATGACTTTGTGTAACCTGCCTTAGGCTACAAGGCAGTCTGAAACACTTCCATCCAACCTTCTCTCCCTCTCTAGCTCATTCGGGGTCAGATTGCAGCATGATGTGCTCTCTACTATGAAGGGATAGAATATGACTCTAACAACACAGCTCTCTTTCCACTTCTCTCCAGATAGAGACCTGGCTGCACATGGAGAGTTTCACTTTAATGGAAAATGGTATCAAGGGGATGAGAGCAATAGATAAATCAGAAACCAGTATTCTCTCAAGGAGAAAACTGAACCAGTAAAATTATTAGTGGAGTGAAACTGAAATAGTTGGTTTCTAAGACAGGGCATGTGGCATTTGTTACTTCATGGATTCACTAGACTGAACACTGCCTAATTAACCTAATTAAGATTAAATATATTCATTAGGATGTATTCACATACTTCTCAAACAATTGGAGGTCAAAGGTGGGGAAAAAAACATGACAAATATTATAACATGGGGAGGGTACAATGATGTACCCTGAATTCTCCTACAGATAATCATGTGCTTTTTATTTTGTATCTGGGTGATTTTTTTAAGAGATGTAAACTACTTTCAGGTTTGTGTGATAATAAAGGAGATGTAACGAAATGGGGAGGATATTAAGAAGACAAGGATTCAGGAAACAGAAACTATCCCCCTGCTTTTACTTGTTAAGGACTGGCTGAATGAAAGGTTGATCTGATAGTCTTGACCTTGGAGGAAGGAAACTTGGAATCTAATCCCCAACAAGCCAGTAATTCACACCTGCTGTCTGGTTCCATTTCCTCATTTGTGCAGTTAGGTAGGATGGGCTACCTGAGTGTGACATGCCCCTCCCGTGAACCTTCCTAGATTCCTCCTGCAGAATCTAGCAGGAACCTCAACTCACTGGCTATTGAAGGTCTGTGTTGATGAGTCGTGTTTCATGTCTAGAAAGCCAAATATCCCAGAATGATTCCAGAATGTTTGAAATGAATAAAATTCAAGATACACATATGTTGGTCAGCTAAATATATGGAAAGGGAATTTAAGAAAGGCCATAATCCCAATTGTCTTCCAGAAAGTGTGGATTTCATGGAGTGACTTATCCAAGCTTATTTATGGAGTTTCTGCTATTTTTAGGTACTGTGCTAGGTATGGGCATTGTTGGCGATGGACTCTGTTAACGTAATTCTGCAGATGAGCCTACATCACTGGTTACCCAGTACTCTGGCAGTCTTCCTCCTTCCAGTCAAAGCAGAAAGAGATGGCTTGACTAAGTGGAGTAGTGGTGGAGAATGAATTCAGCTCTTCTCTGCATGAAGCTCACACCTTCAAAGGTGGAACTCACTTCCTATCAGAGGAATGAAGTGTATACAGATCCAAACTAAAAGCTTTCTATCATGTTGCCTTTTAACATTTCTTGCTACTTTTAGAAAGGGGAGAGAGAATCGGATTCGGTGACACCACTTCTAATGGAATCTTTACCTTTGGTGGCTTTTGAAGGAAGAATCACTGTACGTGCTTGCTATGAAATACTTTCTGTCTCAAAATGTCAATTTGCTTTTTTCCAGTCACAGATGGGGATTCATATATGGCGCTGTGATCCTGGGGTCTGGATCGGATGTACTGGTGGTTCTAAGGAGGGCTCTGCCCATGCACTGAAGATTTCCAAGGCTGGTTCCCTTGTTTGTGGTGGTCTGTGTCTGTCTCAGGCCTTCTGACACCCTGGATTGTATCTGTCTGGCATCTCACCACCTTCCTGCTTCTTCCAGGCAATGCTACATTACAGGAAAGTCAGACAGGGAAACTAGGCAGCAGCCCTAACTTGAATGGAGCTAACCTGAGATACTAGTAACTAACTGGTTGGTGATAGCTGGGTTGATGCTCTCTCCAGCCATCCAGAACCTCCCCCCCCGCTCCGCCACACTGAGTCCCTATGAGAGCTGATCAACTTTGCCTTGCTCACACATTCTCTTTCAAAAGTTAACATTTAATACATTTATCAGTACTGATTACACAATGATTTCAGGCTCTTTGAAAAAAGCTTGGAACATACAGGAAAGCACAAGGAAGAAAAACAAATAGATATTTTTTCTTTTTTTCTACATCAGGGATCTTACTGCACACACTGTGCTGTTATTACTTTTTACTCAACCCTGTATTTGCAATACTTCCTCACCTTTAAATCTTTTATAAGAGGAGTTTTAGAACTGCACATTATTTTATAGATGGCTATGCCAAACCCTATTTAACCACACTCTTGTTAGATGTTGGGAGTATTTTCCCTTTCTAACTTGTGCTCACTCTTCTGGCAGGACTATACTTGCATTCAGCTCTTTTTGCACATCTGTGATATCTTTTCCCCTAGGATAAAACCTTCAAAGTAGAGTTGCTGTGTTGAGCAGTCTACTTTACAAGTGTAGTGCGTTTACATCCCCTACAACTGTTGGAGGAGGACTCTTGGATTAAATCCACCAGCATGTTGCAGGTGGTGGCAGTGGTGGTGGTTTATAATGGTTAATTTGACCAGTCAAAATGGATACCTAATTGTCATAAACATTTTGATTGTTTTTTTGTTTTGTTTTGTTTTTAAATATTTTATTATTTGAGAGAGAGTGAGTGAGAGAGCACAAGCCAGGGGGAGAGACAGAGGGAAAGGGAGAAGTGGGCTCCCTGCTCAGCAGGGAGCCTGATGATGCAGGGCTTGATCCCAGGACCCTGGGATCATGGCCTGAGTGGAAGGCAGATGCTTAACAGACTGAGAAACCCAGGCGCCCAACATTTTGATTGTTTTTGATGACTATGAATTTTTAAGTGTTTTCCTCTTAGGTTCACTGGATTGTTGTGTGTTTCCCTTTATTTTTTCTATTTTACTTGTCATGTTTTATGTATTGCCCGCTATAATTAAAGTATTTTTTATTACCTTGTAAACTCTTAATTAACATAACAGTTCATAGCCTTTCATCTGACTTTCATATTTTAACAATAAAATTTTTATTTTATTTTTATGAGGCCAAATATTTCTAAAATCTTTTTCATGGTCTCTTCCTTTGCTTTCTGATTACCTTATGCTGAGAAGGGGATAAATGTAAACTACATTGCCTTTTTGATCTTATGATTCAGTTTTTTTTTTTTTTTTAACTTTAACTGATCTGAGTTTACTTTGAAGTATAAAGAGAGTAGGTATTTAACATTTTCAGGTGGGGAGTGATCTAAGTACCAGTTGTAAAATAGCTCCTTCAGGAATTTAAATGCTCCCTTTGGACCATATTGACTGTGTTCATACTTCAAGAGGTACTTCCACCCACCTACTCTTAGGTCAATACAATCATTTTAGTTACAGTATATTTTAAATATATTTTAACATCTAGCACTTCACGTTTCCTGGGTTTTTCTTTTTAATTTGGAAATTATCTTTTAAATTTTACTTTTTTTAAATTTAATTTTATTATGTTATGTTAATTACCATTCTGTCTGCTGTTTAACATGTGAGTTTTCCCCCTTTGATTATATAAACTACTGTTGTAAATGTTCCTTGGGTGCGTAAGCTTCCTTCTTCAGCTAACGTGTACTCTGATTGCCCTCCCTTAGTACCTTGCACTACACAAGGCTTCCATTTCAGACCACAAACCTCTATTGAGTGTCAATACCTATTAATACCTCTTAACACCAAACATTAGCTCTTTCCCTCTCATTCCTACTGTATTTCTACTCTTCTCCTCCCTAATTGTATAATGTTTGTCTCTCAACCTATACAGTTAAATAGCTCAGACTCTTGGGAAAGGTATGCCTACTTTTCAAACTAAAACTTCTTGTATTTTTTTTTTCCATACTGTGGGATTTGGAAAGTATCTACATGTTCTCAAACCCAAAAGACATCCATGTGAACAGCAATCTCAAACTGTCATTTGCCTCACACCCCTACTTGATCTCACTGGAGAGAAACAAATGCTCTTCTCCCAGGTTTGCTTCCCTGACAACAGCTCACTGATCCATTCTAGAAGCTACCATCTCCTTGACTAGAGAGCTCAACTGTATTTCTCTCCTACTTTCTTCTACCAGTTGAATAATAGGTTTTACATCAAAATCAAATGTGATGCTGTGTAACATTATCCAGGACTTTCAATAAATTAAGTTCTATACATGTTTTGCAGGTAAGTTTTCTATCCTGTTTCACAGTTCCCTTGCCACTTGTTCTTTCAGTGGCCCAGAGTGTCTGACACTGTCCAGTCTTTTCTAGATGCTCTGAGTTAGTGTAGAAATCTTCTAAGAAAAGAACAGTGCCATAGTTAAAAGCAACAGTTGGTGACCTGATCTATACAGGCAGATAGTAAGCCTGTTTGACTTTGAGCCACAGGTCTCTGTTGCAACCTATCTCTATCATTATAGTGAAACATAGTCATAGACAATATGTAAATGAATGAGCATGGCTGTGTTTCAATAGAACCTTATTTACAAAAATAGACACTAAGCTGGGTTTGGTTCCTGGCACGTGGTTTGCCGACCTCTGAAGGTGCTGGAGCATAGTTGCCTGAGAACGAGTATCTGTTCACCAATTTCTGGGTGTGTGATTGAGGGTCACTTTCTTAACCTCCTTGTGCCACAAAAATAGGGAATTCATAAAATGAGGATGAGTATAAAATACACTTTCTAGGGTCCTATGGAGGACTGAAGGGATGAGCCCAGGTTAAAGCTCCTGGAATCTGTGTGCCTGTGAACATACTAAGCCCTAAACCAAGTGTTGAATGTGGTGTTAGTTTGAGCCCAGCGCACTACATAGATCACTGCAAGAGCATTTCCAGCATTTCCTTTCACTTAATTTCTATTGTTTAGGCCTTGGGTCCTCTTCCATCCCTCCCTGAAGTAAAATCTTTAAGGAAATGCCAATGCAGAGGTTTAACTGCTGCCTGTTCTGTTGTTTAATTTCCAGAAGGGAACATTGCAGTGGCAACCAGAGTCCTCCCAGGATCCTCTCTAACACTGAAAACAAGGTCGGCTTTGTTATAGCTGCAGAAAAGCTCACTGCTTGTATTTCTTTTCACGTGGTTTGCCAGTCAAGATCTATTTACTCCATGGTTTCTTGGCTAATTATATCCAGCATGGCACTGATTGAGCTGTTAATAAAGTGTGAAGGTGCCTTGCAGATACATTCTGAGCCTTAAAGAAGCCATCTACATCTCAAACTGCAAACGGTGGTGTCCTCCGATCCCTCCAATATTCTGGCGATAGCATCTCCAATTGTAAAATTAATCAAACTTCTCTCAGTGACAGAAATGTTAATCTAAAATTTTTGTCACAATTACCCAGAGTGTTATTGCAGCTTCTGCAATTAATTTCTCCTTCCCTTTTTCCATCACTGGGTTAGACTCCTTTGTAATAGTGATAAATGAAATAGATGCCTGACCTTTTTTTTAATTATTATTTAAAATAAATTACTTTACAAGAAAAAAATTACCTCCAGGTAATCAACACCTTCAGATAAACAGAGGAGCATGGGGCATTAGGTACTTTATTGTTTCTCTCTCTCTTTCTATCTTTTTGTGTGTCTTCAGTGATTGAAATGACAAATGGAGAAAGAACGAAGTGAGTCTACTTTTA
Organism: Mirounga angustirostris; assembly: GCF_029215605.1. NCBI lineage: Eukaryota > Metazoa > Chordata > Mammalia > Carnivora > Phocidae > Mirounga > Mirounga angustirostris. The sequence continues at coordinate 189,047,647 of NW_026991709.1, read as the reverse complement.
TGACTGTGTTCCCATGTGGAACTAATTTAGCTGGTGGTGTTGGTTTTTATGGGTGCTGGGGAACACCAGAAAAATCAGAGTGTGATACTAAGAAATTGTAAATTAGAATAAAAGAAACCCACAGGGGAAGAAAGGAAACAAGATGTTATGTTTACCTGAGCAATAACTAGAAAGTTTAGTGCACCCTCGGTGTGAACAAGCCCCTACTACTCACAGTGTGGGCTGCAGACCAGATGCATGATGGCACCTGGGAGCTTGCTGGAAATGCAGAATCTCAGGCCCTGCCCCAGTCCCACTAAATCAAACAAAATCCTCATGTCACCTGTATACATTCTGGAACTTGTAAAACACTGGAGCCCAGACTTAGAGATGAGGTGTCTTGGAGGCTGGTACAAGTGAGGTTTATAAGCAAGTAGCAGAGCTCATGGGACCTCACTACTACTTGTGCACAGAATAAGAGATCCCAGGTGCACATTGGAATTCCAGAACATGAACAATTCAAGGAAAAGGGATGAAAACAGACTATTACAAATAGGAATTTCTTTTCTTGGCCCAGCTTTCTGATGACTGTCCCAGTTCTGCCAACTGTGGGATGGCAGGGACCATTCAGCTCTATCTCAGGAGGTCCCCAGACATTTGACTGAATGAGTGGAAAGAGTAATGGAATGGGATCTACTGGACCCAACTGGAAAAATCCAAAGCAGTTGGTACAAGAATGTAAGAAGCTTTTATAGAGTAAATGGGTTGTTTAGTTGGGTTAGCTCAAATGATTATGAAAGAATGAATAAGGATTTCCTACCTCTGAGATTGAATGCTGGAATGTGGGAGGGTGTTACCTGGCTGAGATGCTGGAGACTGAGAACAAGTAGGTGCAGCAACACTTGGTACCCACAATGGGCCATCCTCTGGGCTGTGCATTGGAAGTACAGCCATGAAGACAATATGGGCTCCACTGGAGGAACTCAGAGTCTGAATATGGTGGGGCAATAGTCTTGGTTTCTCTCTGGGGCTTGGTTTATTATTTTCTTTGTAATACATTACTTTCCTCAGTAATCCAGCCAGTGACTCTATATTTAACCTCTATTTTGCCTCCAGATCTTGCCACAAGTAAAGCTAATGAGCAGTAGTGAACTCTGGGCTACATTCACTGGAGTTGGGACAGTTTGAGTGGACTTCTGCTGTCACTGGGAATGTGCTTATTTGTTCGTGTTGTTATTAGTAAACAAGGTAGTTAAAAAGGCTGGCTTTCAAAATCTCCATCCTCAATAGAGAGCTCTGAGAATAAGGATTACATGTACAGTGCTTTTCTGGGGAAAACAAGACTAGCTTGGGATCTTTGTTGTGAAATCCTCTGTCAAAATTAATTAGGGGAATCACATAATTACAATTTATGCATCTAGATGGCCCCCAATAGCTTGTTTATTAATATGGGATTAGTTTTAAAACATCTGAAATAGCAATGAAAAGACTAAATAGCCTTTTCTGGGGGGATAAAACTTAAAGAGCTAAAGAAATCTTTGATTTAATCATATCTTAATGGCAGTTATGGTTAGAATGGGACCACTCCCCCCTTTAAACTGTATCATGTTAGGTGTAAATCCTCAGATTGGGGGCCCAAGGATGGGAGGCCCTAGAGAAATCCAGTATTATTTTAAAACCCTGGCCACATCTCGAACAAACTTATTACAGGTGGCAAGGCTGGTAGGAGATAATTGCCAGCCCCGGGTTCAGAGGGAGGTACTCGCTTCAAGATTGGGCTCCTCTGGCCCTTGATAAATGGAGTTATCACTAACACACACATGCTGCTGAATATATTATTTCATTCACCAAATGGAGATTTAAAATGACTTTGTAACATGCCAAATTAGGTTAATTATCTTTTAAGAGTGTTTTGGAAAAAACTTTAAATGTTCTGTTCTAAGGCTGCAGGGGACCTGGCATGAACTGGCCTTTCTTTATTTATTTAAAAAATCACTTATTTTTTGCTTCTGCTTTATTGCTGTTGCCTGCTTTAATGGACACCCAGCAAGTGTCTCTTGTGGCACCCTCTTTCTCTGCCAGCCCAGTGTCCTATTGGAGTGCCTCCTCTCCCCTTCCATCTTCTCCATTCTTCCTTCTATGTCCTGGGAGGAGACACACTCAATTCTGGTTCGTGTGTGTGTGTGTGTGTGTGTGTGTGTGTGTGTGAGAGAGAGAGAGAGAGAGAGAGAGAGAGAAAGAGAGACAGAGACAGAGACACACAGAGAGAGAGAGTTGGTGGGGGGGCAGAGGGAGAGTGAATTTTAGTCAAGCTCCATGCCCAGTACAGAGCCCAACTCGGGGCTTGGTCTCACGACTGTGAGATCATGACCTGAGCCAAAATCAAGAGTCAAATGCTTAACTGACTGAGCTACCCAGGAGCCCCATCAATTCTGGTTCTTGAAGATGCCCACCCACTTCTGTTTTCTTGACATTTTGACAAAGACATCTCAGTTCAGCAGGGAGCCTCATGAGTGCAGAAGCAGGGCTTCTTCATCAGAGAATCCTCGCAGGGGCACATGCTTAGGAAGCAAGCTCCCATGGTATGTGTCTAATAGATGCCAGTGAAGTGTATCACATAATCAGAATGTAGTTGGCACTCAGAGTTGCTAGAATGTGTGAATTGTGCAACCCCTTAGCTTAAAATTCCTTAAATGTTTTTACTTTCTATGGGATAGAATAAAAACTCTAACATCACCTGCAAGGTCCCCCACCAGGCTCCTTCCATGCCACTCTCAATCTCCTATTTTAGCATTTAACCCAATGGAGAGTCTCAAGACCCTGAAAGTATTGAACCCCTTCTTGCCATTGTATTTCCAACATACTCTTTCCTTTCCCTGAGGAGTCTTCTCCTCTCCATCTCTACCCTTCACATTTCTTTGCTGGTCAACTTCTCTTGCACTTGAGCTCTCTGCTTTGATATTACTTCTCTACGAAGCCTCTCTGAACCCCCGCAATGCTGGCTCAGGTTTGTGTCTGTTTACACAGCATCTCATACCACCTCCCCACTCCCCAATTACTCAGAAGTTTCACTTTCTGGACTGTGAGCTCATTGAAGCTCATTGAAGACAGATGTCATAACTGTCATATGGATCCCCAGCCTCTAGGCCCTGCACAGAGCAGCTGCTCAGTTACCTGGGATTGAAAGAATTAGTTGCTTCTGCTTATTCATAGGGGAGGTAAATTGTCATCAGAGAGAACATGCCACCAGATTTGGGTGCCTCATTAGGAATGGAATATTAACTTTGGAAGAACCTCAGCAGAAAGACTTGAGAGGTGTATGGTTTGTAGAGATTCTGCCATTATGGCAGCTGAGAAATGTTGTCCTATGGGAGCAGCAATGTGCTGAGGACAACTCCTAGAGCAGCTGATATATCAGGACCCCTAGGTAATCTGACTTAAACAGTGCTCTAGTACCAAGACAGGTGATGTTTGAAGTCTGTGAACTCCTGGAATTGAATGGAAAATCTTGTGTGTGGGTGACAGTAGTTATCCATCTCTGAATATCTACCCCCCCTTCCTCTTCCACACCCCATTAAATAGGATTTCCATTCTTTGGTTTACCTTTTCTCAACTTTTATATAGTACAAGGTGGAAGGAGTTGCTTAAGTAACTCTAGGGTAAAGAATCCTGAATATGTTTCATGCTTTTAGGGCTTGTATCTCATTTTCATACTCATAGCAGGGTACTATTATTGTCCCCATTTTATCAGTGAGGGAAATTGAGGCCCAGAGAGAGAGGCCAGCCAACAGCATACAGCCAGTAGGAGGCAAAGTCAGTATTTGAACCCAAAGAGTTGGTTTCTAGAACCCATGCTCTTATTCAATACATATTATAGGTGATCTTACAGATAAGAAAAATATGGGTCAGAGAGATTAAGTAACTTACCCATGGTCACCCTATTCTGTGGTTAGCAGAGGCAGGCTTAAAACCAGATCTGATTCCCAAGCCAGTGCTGGTGACCCCCAGGCTGTTCTGTTTCCTGGTGGTCGTCTGCAGCTGGTACCTTCTGGTTCAGACCCAGTTCCTTAGAGACCTCTCTTGGGGGTTCTACTGATAATTTCCTGCTTTAGCCACTTTTGCTCCCATTCTCCATGAAGCAGCCAACTGTGTACTCAGCCCCATTGCATCTATGATTAATGTCACTCTCAGTGGGTGTTCTGATAGCAGTAACTTTGGTAAATTGTCTTAAGGGGAGCTAGTGCAATGCAACTCATCATTAGCTGTGAATGTAGGTGAAGCATTACTAGAGCCACTGGAGGTATTTTTCCCTGAACCCCCTGGGCATAGAATAACTCTCTGTTCTTCACTATTTTTAAGTACAACATCCTAAGCGGCAGAGTGAGCTATGACACTGGACCAAGGGATCTTTTAAACAGTGTTTTTAATCACAAACCATTCAAAGTGCTCTCTTCTGGCAAGATCTTTTCTTCAGATCCCTGAATTTGTAGGCCAAAAGCGAGTATGGTTCAGGTGGGTTTGGTGTGTCTGAACCTATTGGCCACAGATAGAATTCATGTTTCCTGCTGACCTTCTTGAGAAGAATCTTATGTCTCTAAATGGAATTACTTGTTTTCATTCAGTAATTTTTCACTGTAGGCCAGTAACATGCCAGGCATAGAGACATAGGGTAAATAAGACAGTTAAGATCCTTCCCTTGGAGGAGCTGGACAATAAACAGAGAAAAGTGCAAACAAAGACAGGTAGGCAGTGAGCTATGTGCCATGAAGGACATAAAGAGGGAGCAGTGATACTGATTGCTTGGATGGACCTAAATACCAAGGACCATTAGGGGTGGCCTCTTTGTGGAGCTTCTATTTATAGGAAAACTGAAATAGGAGAGAAAACCAGGGGGGAACATTCCAGGCAGAAGAACTAGCATTTACAAAGACCCTGAGGTGGAGGAAGAGCTTGGCAGTGCTGAGAAACTAAAAGCAGAGGATGCCAGCTGGAGATTGGGGCATGAGAGATGGTTGTCATGTCAGATACTGTTGCGGAAGTAGGTGGGGTCTAGGTCCTGCAGGACCATGCAGCTGTTGGTATATTTGCAGGGACATTGGTAAGCATTGCAACATTTTAAGCAGAGAATTTATATATGATTGATGATTTTAAAAGCTCCCTGTAGCTATTGTGTCAGGATTGAGTTGGACTGAAAACTGCAAAGTATTGCTGAAAGAAATTTTAAAAAACATAAAGACCTCCTGTGTTCATGAATTGGAAGACTAACTAGCATGAAAATGATAAGGTTACCCAAAGCAATCTACAGATTCAATGTAATCCCTATAAAAAATGATTGTGTTTGCAGAAAGAGAAAAAAACCAATCCTAAAATTTATATGAAATCGCAAGGGATCTTAAATAACCAAAACAATGTTGAAAAAGAACAAAGTTAGATCATTCAGACTTCCTGATTTCAAAAATTACTACAAAGATGCAGTAATCAAAATAGTGTCATATTGGCATAAGGACAGATGTATAGACCAATGGAATAGAATAGGGAGCCCAGAGGAAAACTGTAGCATTTAAGATCAAATAGTTTTTGACACAGATGCCAAGACCATTCAATGGGAGGGAAAACATCTTTTCATCAAATGGTGCTGGAAAAACTGGATATCCACTTGCAAAAGAATGAAATTGGACCTTACCTTATAATATAAACAAAAATTAACCCCAAATGGGCCAAAGACATAAACATAAGAGCTAAAATTATAAAACTCTTAGAAGAAAATAAAGGAACAGCATCATGACATTTAACTTGACAGTGACTTTTTTTCATATGACACTAAAACCACAGGCAACAAAAGAAAAATAAGACTTCATCAAAATTAAAAACTTCTGTATAGGGGCACCTGGGTGGCACAGTCCATTAAGTATCCAACTCTTGATTTTGGCTCAGGTCATGATCATGAGATGGAGCCCCATGTTGGGCTCTGTGCTCAGTGGAGAATCTGCTTGAGATTTTCTCTCTTCCTCTCACTCTCCCCTTCCCGACTGTGTGCTCTCTCTCTCTCTCTCTCAAATAAGTAAATCTTAAAAAAAAACCTGGGCAATCAAGAACACTACCATGAGAGTAGAAAGGAAACCAACAAAATGAGAAAATGTCTGTAATCATATATCTGATACAGGATTAATATCCAGAATATATTAAAAACTCTAACTCAACACCAAAACCCAAATAAGCCCAATTTAAAAATGGGCAAAGTACTGAATAGACATTCCTCCAATGAAGACCTGTAAGTGGCCAACAGCACATGAAAAGATGTTCAATATCAGTATTCATTAGGGAAATGCAAATCAAAACCATAGTGAGATACTATTTCACATCTGTTAGGAAGGTTATTATAAAAAAATAGAAAACAACAGGATGTGGAGAAATTGGGGCTCTTGTATATTGCTGGCAGGAATGTAAAATGGTGCAGCTGCTTTGGAAAACAGTATGGTAGTTCCTCAAAAGATTAAACAGAATTACAATATGATTCAGCAACTCTACTTGTAGATCTATACCCCAAAGAATTTAAAGCAGAGACTCAGATACTTGTACATCAGTGTTCATAGCAGGATTATTCACCATAGAGAAAAGATGGAAACAACCCCAGTGTCCATCAAAAAATGAATAAAAAATGAATTAAAAAGTTGGTGTATAGACACACACACACAGTGAAATATTATCCAGCCTTTAAAAAGGGGGAAATTCTAACACAGGTTACAACATGGATGAACCTTGAAAACATTATGCTAAGTGGAATAAGCCAGACACAAAAGGATAAATATTGTATAATTCTACTTATGTGAAATATCTAGAATAGGCAAATTCATAGAGACATAAAGTAGAATAGATGTTTCCAGGGGCTAGGGGATGTTGTTATTATTTAATGGGTACAGAATTTCAGTTTGGTTTGGTAAAAAGTTCTGGAGTGGATAGTGGTGTTGGTTGCATTATGTTGTACATGTATGTAATCACATTGGATTGTACACGGTACAGTGGTGGCAATGATCAATTTTACGTTAGGTATCTTTTACCACAATTAAAAGAAATAAAAAAAAATTGGATTGGAAGAAGGGAAAGAATATAAACAGGCATACCAGTAAGGAAGAATTTTACATCGTTAAGAGAGGAAGATGTTTTAGGTTAGGGTGGGGGCAGGTGAAATGAAGAGAGTTTTTTTTTTTTTTTTGTAGGGATGGGAATATCAACCATTAGAGGTTTTTTTTATTTTTTATTTTTTATCTTGAGCCAAAATAAAATACCTCTTATCAAAATATATTTTACTTTGGGAAGATTCTATCATTACAGTGGCTCAAGTACCAGTAGATGCTTGCCCAGTTTGAGTAAGAAGCTCATTGGCTGTTAAGTTACTCGCATTTATTCTTCACATCTATATGTTCATCCCTTAGTAATTCTTCTACCCTAGGTTTACCTGTCTGGCACCAGAAAAACTAGCATTAGTGTTAAGGGTCTCTGACTCCATGATCTTAACCTGTAAATAAATTCCCCCTAATTCTCAGCAGGCTCTTGTTTTTGAGAAGGCAAGTTAGCATATAAAATATTGATTTTAATGTAGTATTTGCATTGCAAATTAGCTCTTCAGAACAGGTAGAATTTTTTTGTTTTGTTTTGGGCATCCTCAAAGGATGACAAAACAGCTTCCATTTCTTACCAGCTTGTGTCTCTGAGATTTGCACAAAGAGAATCATTGGAGGCCCATGCACAAAGGCTCGGCCAAATGGTCACAATTTCCTGAAGTGATAGTTTTTCTCCCTGTGCCAAAGGAGAGTCACAGTGGATACTGTGGTGGTTCATTTTGGAAAGTGTACTGCTTCCAAAGCCTGTTTATTAAAGCAACGAGAAATACTTTAATGTCTCCTGTGTGCAGATTGGACCCTGCTTTCTAGAGTGGAACAGCTGTGTTTGTATTACAGTAGGTAGGCAGACTGCCGTGCCTTGTTTAGGCCTGGGATGGACTGCTTGGAAGATGATGAGCAGGGTTTGGGCAGCCACTGTGGAACTGAGAAGCTGATCCCAAAGTGTCTCATACTACCAAGATCAGAAATGGGGCCATGTGTCAGTAGGGACCCCAATCCACAGATACTGAGTTGTAGCCTAAGGAAAATAATCCCCTTTAGGAGGTGATGAGGGTACAAGGGTCTTTGAGAAAGATTTCATGATTATTTTCCTTTTTCCTTTTATAATCACACAATCTTTCTAAGCTGTCTTGAGTTTATGGGGGAAAATACTCATAACTCCTATTATAAAAATAACCGTGACATTGTAGTGATCTCTCAAAAAATGTTAACTAATGTGTCAGGAACTGTGTTAAGGGTCTGTTTTAAACTGAATTGTGTTACCCTAAAATTCATGTTGAAGCCCAAACCCCCAATATGATTGTGTTTGGAGATAGCAATTTTAGGGACAAAATTGAGGTTAAATGAGGTCATAAGGGTGGGGCTCTAATCAAATAGGACTGGTGTCCTTATAAGAAGAGACAGCAGAGATCTGGGGGTGGGGGCACACTAAGAAGACAGCTTATCAGCAAGCTAGAAAGTTAGGTCTAACCAGACACCAACTCTGCTGGCACCTTGATCTTGGGCTTCCAGCCTCCAGAACCATGAGAAAGGAAATTTCTGTTGTTTAAGCTACCCAGCCTGTGGTATTTTATTTTAGCAGCCTGAGCCAATAATGCAGGATCCAACATAATCTATCCCATTGTAATCCTTACAACCTATAAGATAGGTAGTATTTTCCCAATTTTATGGATAAGAACACAAACTTTGAGTTGAAGGTAGCCTCTCCTCTTAAACTTTGTGAGTCATAGCTTCACTAGAGAAAATATACTTTCTTGCTTTAAATGGCCTACTTTCTGTTACTATAATACCGGATGTGGTATTTTATCTTCCATGTATCACCATCACCTGCTAAAGTAGCTAGTACATAACAGGTCCTCATAACTTCATTGAATGAAAGATGTCGAGGCACACTGCAGGTGAAAGTTAATGCAGAATTATTGGATCACCAACCATCTAATTTTATTGATTTAACATATGATTATATTTCCTCTACTTAAGGAGGGTAAACACCGCCAGATAGAATATTCAGCTGCATATCACGAGTGATTGACTAAATGTATCCTGAGGGAAAATTTATGGTTCTTGGGCAGTTCGTTGCAAAGAAAAGATATAGAAAGACAACCTGGTGTGACTGATGTTTTTAGGCAGAGAAGTGGCTATTTGTATATTTTTCAAACTAAGAAGCTCATTTATGTCAACAATGTATTCCAGAGGTAATCTTGCTCACTTGTCTCCAGAATTGAGTTGTTGAATATAAAAAACCTTTGATCCATGTTCTCAACTATTTTTATTTCCTAGTGACTGTCACTAGTGAACCCTAAATCTTTGGAAAGAAACCATTGCCCAGCTGACACCGTTCTTATTCTACTAAAGAGCATCAGACATTCCTTGAGCCTATTCTATGCCTTTTTCCCTTTAGCTCTGGCAGAAAATTTTCTCAAGTGAGAGGCATATGTACATGGTTTTTGCTTTCCTTTGCAATATTGTTACTGAAGGAGATAAATTATTCTCATTTTCTTAGACATCAGTTCAGGATGACAGAGTTATACACATTAAAAATCCCAATTTTTAAGACCAAATTCACCGGGACCTCCCTGTTTCCCAGTACATGGCCTTATATTGTCATGTGGTAGCTGAGCAAATGAGTTGTTAAATGAAGAGAGACAATCTTTAAAGAGATTTTCAGTGCCGGGTGAACAGAACTTCAGAAAACTTGACGTATGACCATCCAAAATGAGCAAACATGAAACATCTTTTAGATGTTGACTCTACCATACTTATATGTTTAAATAATATTCACCTCCAGAGAGAGACTGGGATCAGAAAACCTGAAATTTGAATGTTAGTAAATTATCTAAAACAGTGTATTTATATGGCTAATAAAACAATAGGATTCATTTTTACAGATTCATCATCCAACATGAGTTCTCAGGAATTCATTTCTTAAAGCAAGATAAATCTCTTTCCTCATGTTTCCTTCTTATCAAAAATCTCCTAACCCTTTCACTGCCTTTGAAGTGATACCTAAGCTTTAGTATGCTAGAGCTGAAGGGAGCAGAGAGGAGTCTGAATCCAAACCCCTGATTTTACATATGAGGAAATTGGATTAACTGATTTTCCGAGGTCACATACCTATTAATGGCAGGCTTGGGACCAAAATCCAGATGTCCTGATTCCCAGGAAATACAGACTTTGCTTCCAGTCTCATAAAGGGGTAATTGCTTCCATCATTTGAAATGGAGATATGTCTAAATACTGCTGGGTTCAGTCTCATCCCAGGATGGATGTGTAATTGTTTAAGGTGTCATCTGTTATCCTGCCAAAGATTCAACACACCACTCAGTGGGGAACCAGCTCTAATTTAAGTCAGAGCAAATGACTTGTTTTTTTTCTATTGCGGGGCATGACAAGTTTCAGAAATAATGAGCTCTACTCACCAGACTTCTTTTTGGCTTGAGTATTATACTCTAGAATCATTCTTACTAATGTCCTCTAAGGAGCTGAAGGGTTATACATGGGTTCTCAGAGCCATTTTTTATTATAAGGATCATTCATACCAGTTATGCATAAGTACATACCAGTAGAAAGAGAAATTTGCAGTATTGCATGCATGTGTTTAACTGAATGTGGAATGGTGTACTGAGGTTTGAGATCATATTAAGGTTCAGTCCTCATTTTTATGTAAGCCCTCTCTGGCCTGAGGCATTTTTCTCATTATAACCCTCCCTGCTGCAATCTCCTGCCACAAAGGGAGTTTATGGTCATGACTGGCTATTTTTCAACTCATTGAAAAATATCAAAAGGTAGATGGTTTATTAATGTTAAACATTTGAGCATCTGGTTGAAATGGAGGGGTGGAAACAAGCACTCCTACAAACTCTTTCATCTAAAGAGGTAAAGTCCTTTGTGTTATCCAAGCTTTACATTGCCACCACCTTCTCCCCAAATACTTGGCATCTGCTGTGTGACTTAAATGTTTCCTAACCCTTTTTAGACACAGGTTCTGTGGAACATCTGATGAAAGCTGTAGGCTTTCTCCTCCTACCCATCCTTGATATCCTGGACACACCTCCCCAGTGTTGTTCATAATTTCAGAGGCTTTAGTGATGCTTTGGAGTCTATCCAGGGGTCCTGAGTTAAGAAATCCCAGGTAGTGTGTTAACATTCTTTATCCTAGAATCCAGAACTTATAAGCTTTAGGGGAAGTCACCTTTGATTTCTTGAGATTTAAACCATGAACCACTGGTCAATATCTGATTACAGTCCACAGCAACTGAAATAAATTTCTTATAAAAAATTCATTTATTGAATAGTAGGTGTATCATGCCAGACAACCTGGACATTCTTGAGATACCCTTACTTAGAAGCATAGGGTCTCATTAGGGATAAAATCAAACTAGCACATAAAATAGTTAATCACACAGTGTCATACCCCACCATGTAGATTTCAGAAGGTGAAGCAATCTTCTTTGGGTCAGAGTGATGAAGAAAATCTTTCCAGGGTGGAAGGAAATAATCTGTTGTGCAAAGCACAAATAAGCTTTAGGTAGATGGTAGGGAAGATGGGGGGATGGGGAAATATATTTTGAGCACAGGAGCAGTGCACTAGCAAGGCTTTTGGGGAGAATGTCAAATCAGCAAGAATGTGAATGGTGATGAGTATATGCAGTAACTTTTTTCTATTCCAAAGCATCATCTAACATAAATCTTCAAAGCTGGGCTACTATTGACCTAATTCTGATGAGGAGGAGTGGTTGTATAACCAATCAAACTAAATTGGCCACAGTTTGGAGTTAGACATTGTTTATTGAATGATGCTTTGTGTTCTCAGCTAAAAGATCTGTTCATTTTAACCTTGTTTCTGCAATTCTTTTCAATTTGATGTTATTTTCTGGGTGTCAGCAGCTCTTAATGGGAGACCTAATATGTCTTCAACTTCTGCTGCAATCTATCTTGTCTTTTTTATGCTTTTCCTTATGGCTAGTAAATACAAAAGTTAGATTTTTGTATATTTGAAGATGTATATCCCTGCATTTGCATATCCATATATGCTTACATATGTGCAAAAAAATAGGAAAGGTATCTGAAGGTTTTATTCTAAAGTATTCACAGTGGTTGCCTCTGGGGACTAGGGTTGGAAGATGGTGATGGTAAGAGGGGAACTTTATTTTACTCCTCTTACTGCTATATAACTTCTTACAATGAGCATATATTACTTTTGTAATTAAAGAAAAAGAGAAAAAAGGAAAGAAATTGAATTTGACATGCCTCCAAGTAATATGAAGCCCTTTCATCATTTTGAAGGTACAAAGAAAAACAATTGTGCCTCAAGGGAAATTTATTTTATCAGAATGTGTATTTTTTTTTTCTTTAATCATGTAATGAAGCATCTTGCCCTGGATTTCCAATAAGCTTGCTTTGTTTAAATATGTAGATCTCTGCTAATAATTTATGGTAACTGGAAGTGGTATTTGTTAGACTGGCATCTCATTCACACACTGGTATGTACATGTGCTTAGGTGATGTTAGCTCCCTTCACTTTCTCTCTGTAGAATTTGGACTTCTGAAGATGAGTGCTGGTTTTCCCATAATCTCTCTTCCCTTCCATCCTGCAATTAAGTAGAGGAGTATTTCCTGTACTGTGCCCTAGGGCTGCAAGGTGCCCTATAGAAACATGACTCTGGTGTCAGACTAGAGACTAGACATGCAATTTTGTTTGCTCTTGTGCTCAATGATGGTATGGCATAATCATGCAAAAAAATTATTCTCTCAAACGTATTTGGTCTTAATACCTGACTCATGAGTCTAAAAATCACACAGTTAATGAAAAACAAAAGGCAGGAATACACAGAAACATTTTAAGATGATGTGTAAAGAAGGCAGGAGTATGGATGGCCTCTATTTTTGACAACATTAAATTGTCCCAGGAAGTAGACAAAGAATGGTAAGGAAAGAGTAACCATATACATTTTGGGGTGTGTATAATAAGTGGAAGTAATAACGTAGAAGCAGTATGGCATTGTAGTCAAGAACATGGCCTCTGGCAATCTGAATCCTGGCTCCTCAACATAAAAACTGTATGACATTGGGCAAGTTACTTCTCTGTACTTGAGTTCCCTCATCTGTAAAATGGAATTGGTTATAGTGACTACCTCTTGGGATTATTAAGAATTTTAAAGTTGCTCATATTTACACAGCATTTCAAATGGTGCCTGGTACATGGAAGTTTGTGATGAAAAAATATAAATTAATAAATATGTCAAGCATATATTGAGTTCTTAATGCTTGTCAGATTCTGAACTGAGCAGGTGTATATGCTTTAGTTTATTCCTCAGAACCTTGTAAGAGATTTTATGACTGCTCCCATTTCACAGTTGAGGACAACAAAGCTCAGAGAGAATGAGTAGGCACCAGGAACAGAATTTAAATACAGGCAATTAGATTTTGGAGCTCATGCTCTCAACTATAATCATCTACCAGGGATAGAAAGGAAGGAATAAGGAAATTCTGATCCCAAACCAAGCTTCTAATCCATAGTTCAAATATTGTAGGTATAATGGGTATAGGGCTTCCTTTTGGGGTGATGAGAAACTTCTGGAATTAGATCATGCTGATGTTGCCATAATATTTGAATGTACTTAGTGCCATGGAATTTTTCATGGCATTTTAAAATGGTAAATACTACCTTCTGTGTATTTTACCACAATAATAAAAAGATAGCAGTCATGAGGACTAGTAGCCCCCATGTAAGGAATATGTTGACTGCTAATCTTTGTTACCGATTACTACAAACAGGGTGCATCAAAACAATGGTCCCGGGGGTGGAGCAAGATGGCAGAGGAGTAGGAGACCTGGATTTCATCTGGTTCCAGGAATTCAGCTGGATAGGGATCAAACCATTCTGAACACCTACAAACTCAACAGGAGATGAAAGAAAAGAATAGTAACAACTCTCTGAACAGAAAAGCGACCACTTTCTGGAAGGTAGGACATGTGGAGAAGTGAGTCTGAGGCGATATTCAGGAGGATAGATGGCGGGGGAGGGGGCCTCCGTCGGCCACTTCTGGCAAGTGATAGAGCAGCGGAGTACAAAATCGGAACTTTTAGAAGTTGAGTGACGTTGAGTGACGTTGCTCCAGTGGCTAAGCAGGGGGTGGAACCCTCACTGGGACAGTGTGGTCTCAGGACCCTCGGGGTCACAGAAAGATCGGGGGTGCCTGAGTGCAGCAGAGCTCCCACGTATCAGAGCAGGGAAGCCAGCTGCAGAGATGGAGCCGAGGTGCGGGCTCTCAGCTTGGGGTTGCCATAAACTGTGATCCGTGGCACAATCGGGCCACTGCTCCTCCAGCAGGGACCCAACAAGCGGCAGATCCGGGGAGACTCCCCTTCCTCCCCCCGGAAGAGGGGCATGGGAGCGCACCGCAGGGATCTGCTGGGTTTGGAGACTCCACACGGGGTCAGGTGCCAGAGATAGAAATGTTCAGTCACAGGCTGGGTGAGCACGGAGTCTGGCTGGAGACCAGGGAGACGGGAGTGATTGATTGCTTTTCTCTGGGGCGTCACTGAGGAGTGGGCCCCAAGTTCTTGGCTCCTCCAGGGTGGAGACTGGGGGGCCGCCATCTTCACTCTCGTCCTCCAAAGATGTATGGAGAGCTTGCAGGGAACAAAAACTCCCGAGAGCAAACCCCAGCAGATTTCTTAGCCTGGACCCAGCAAGGACAGGGCAATTCCATCTCCGGCAAAGACATTTGGGAACCACGGCAACAGCCCCCCCCCCCGAAGATCAGCGAGAACAGCCAGCCAAGACCAAGTTTACAGATCAATGAGAACGACAGAACTCCAGCGCTAGGGGAATACTGCACATAGAATTCATGGCTTTTTTACCGTGATTCTTTAGTCTTTCAAAGTTAATTTTTTCTTAACTGTCTTTTTTTTTTCTTTTTCCCTTTTTCAACCAACATCTTATCAATCCCTTTTTTAAAAAACATTTTTATTTTTCATTTTTAGAGTCCTATTCTATCCTTTCATAGTAGTTACCCTTATTTTTGGCATATATATATAAGTTGTTCTCTCTTTAAAATTTTGAGATACAGTTTCTTCTAACAGATCAAAATATACCCTAAATCTCTACTGTATGGCTTTGTTCTAGTCTCCTGCCTGATCACATTCTCTCCCTTTTTTTTTAAATACTCTTCTTTCTTCTTTCAAACAACTTCTTATCTTATCAATTCCTTTTATAAAATCTTTTATAATTTTCATCTTTACAGTCATATTCCATCCCTTCATCATATTAACCCTTATTTTTGTACATATATAAGTTTTTCTTTCTTTAAAATTTGGGGAAGAACTTTCTTCTAACAGACCAAAATACACCCAAAATCTAGTGTGTGGCACTGATCTATGCACCAGCCTGATCATATTTGATCATATTCTGTTTTTTTTGTTTTGTTTTGTTGTGTTTTGTTTGTTTTTATCTTTATCTTTATCTTTTTTCTTTCTTTCCCTTTCTTTCCCCCCGGTTTCAGGTCTTTTCTGATTTGTTTACAGTATATTTTCTGGGGACGTTGTTACCCTGTTAGCATTTTGTTCTGTCATTCATCTATTCTGCTCTGGACAAAATGACAAGATGGAAAAAATCACCTCAACAAAAAGTACCAACTGCCAGGGACCTATTCAATACAGACAGTACGATGTCGGAACTAGAGTTCAGAATGATGATTTTAAAGATACTAGCTGGGCTTGAGAAAAGCATGGAAGTTATTAGAGAAATGCTTTCTGGAGAAATAAAAGAACTAAAATCTAACCAAGTCGAAATCAAAAAGGCTATTAATGAGTTACAATAAAAAATGGGGGCTCTAACTGCTAGAATAAATGAGGCAGAAGAGAGAATCAGTGATATAGAAGACCAAATGATGGAAAATAAAGAAGCTGAGAAAAAGAGAGATAAACAACTACTGGATCACGAGGGCAGAATTCGAGAGATAAGCGATACCATAAGACAAAACAGCATTAGAATAATTGGGATCCCAGAAGAAGAAGAAAGAGAGAGACAGGCAGAAGGTATAATGGAGCAAATTACAGCAGAAAACTTCCCGAATTTGGGGAAGGAAACAGGCATCAAAATCCAGGAGGCACATAGAACCCCTCTCAAAATCAATAAAAATAGGTCAACACCCCAACATCTAATAGTAAAACTTACGAGTCTCAGAGACAAAGAGAAAATCCTGAAAGCAGCTCGGGACAAGAGGTCTGTAACCTACAATGGTAGAAACATTAGATGGGCAACAGACCTATCCACAGAGACCTGGCAGGCCAGAAAGGACTGGCAGGATATATTCAGAGCACTAAAAGAGAAAAATATGCAGCCAAGAATCTATATCCAGCTAGGCTGTCATTGAAAATAGAAGGAGAGATAAAAAGCTTCCAGGACAAAAAAAAACTAAAGGAATTTGCAAACACAAAACAAGCCCTACAAGAAATCTTGAAAGGGGTCCTCTAAGCAAAGAGAGAGCCTAAAAGCAACATAGACCAGAAAGGAACACAGACAATATACGGTAACAGTCACCTTACAGGCAATACAATGGCACTAAATTCCTATCTTTCAATAGTTACCCTGAATGTAAATGGGCTAAATGCCCCAGTCAAAAGACACAGGCTATCAGATTGGATAAAAAAACAAGACCCATCGATATGCTGTCTGTAAGAGACTCATTTTAGACCCAAAGACACCCCCAGATTGAAAGTGAGGGGGTGGAAAACTATTTACCATGCTAATGGACACCAAAAGAAAGCTGGGGTGGCAATCCTTATATCAGACAAATTAGATTTTAAACCAAAGACTGTAATAAGAGATGAGGAAGGACATTATATCCTACTTAAAGGGTCTATCCAACAAGAAGATCTAACAATTGTAAATATCTATGCCCCTAACATGGGAGCAGCCAATTATATAAGCCAATTAATAACAAAAGCAAAGAAACACATCACCAACAATACAATAATAGTGGGGGACTTTAACACTCCCCTCACTGAAATGAACAGATCGTCTAAGCAAGAGATCAACAAGGAAATAAAGACTTTAAATGACACACCGGACCAAATGGACTTCACAGATATGTTCAGAACATTCCATCCCAAAGCAACAGAATACACATTCTTCTCTAGTGCCCATGGAACATCCTCCAGAATAGATCACATCCTAGGTCACAAATCAGGTCTCAACTGGTACCTAAAGCCATCAGCAAAAGAGAATAAAGATCAGAGCAGAAATCAATGAAATAGAAACCAAAAGAACAGTAGAACAGATCAACAAAACTAGGAGGTGGTTTGTTGAAAGAATTAATAAGATTGATAAACCCCTGGCCAAACTTATCAAAAAGAAAAGAGAAATGACCCAAATCAACAAAATCATGAATGAAAGAGGAGAGATCACAACCAACACCAAAGAAATACAAACAAGTATAAGAGCATATTATGAGCAACTATATGTGAGCCAATTAGATAATCTGGAAGAAATGGAGGCATTCCTAGAGATATATAAACTACCAAAACTGAACCAGGAAGAAATAGAAAATCTGAACAGACCTACAATCACTGAGGAAATTGAAGCAGTCATCAAAAATCTCCCAACAAACCAAAACCCAGGGCCAGATGGCTTCCTAGGGGAATTCTACCAAACATTTCAAGAATTAATACCTATTCTTCTGAAACTGTTCCACAAAATAGAAATGGAAGGAAAACTTCCAAACTCGTTTTATGAGGCCACTGTTACCTTGATCCCCAAACCAGACAAAGACCCCATCAAAAAGGAGAATTACAGACCAATAGCCCTGATGAACACAGATGCAAAAATTCTCAGCAAAATACTAGTCAATAGGATCCAACAGTACATTAAAAGGATTATTCACCATGACCAAGTGGGATTTATCCCTGGGCTGCAAGGTTGGTTCAACATCCACAAATCAATCAACGTGATACAATACATTAAGAAAAGAAGGAACAAGAACCATATGATCCTCTCCATAGATGCAGAAAAAGCATTTGACAAAGTATAGCATCTTTTCTTGATCAAAACTCTTCAGAGTATAGTCATAGAGGGTACATACCTCAATATCATAAAAGCCATCTACGAAAAACCCACAGTGAATATCATTTTCAATGGGGAAAACTGAGAGCTTTCCCCCTAAGGTCAGGACACAGCA
Source organism: Mirounga angustirostris (assembly GCF_029215605.1). NCBI lineage: Eukaryota > Metazoa > Chordata > Mammalia > Carnivora > Phocidae > Mirounga > Mirounga angustirostris. The sequence goes on along the minus strand of NW_026991709.1, from coordinate 189,029,364 downwards.
GGGATGTCCACTATCACCAGTGCTATTCAACATAGTATTAGAAGTCCTAGCTACAGCAATCAGACAACAAAAAGAAATAAAAGGCATCCAAATTGGCAAAGAAGAAGTCAAACTCTCTCTCTTTGCAGATGATAGGATACTTTATGTAGAAAACCCCAAAGACTCCACCCCAAAACTGCTAGAACTCATAGAGGAATTCAGTAAAGTGGCAGGATATAAAATCAATGCACAGAAATCAGTGACATTCCTATACACCAACAACAAGACAGAAGAAAGAGAAATTAAGGAGTCGATCCCATTTACAATTGCACCCAAACCCATAAGAAACCTAGGAATAAATCTAACCAAAGAGGCAAAGGATCTGTGCTCAGAAAACTATAAAATACTCATGAAAGTAATTGAGGAAGACACAAAGAAATGGAAAAACGTTCCATGCTCATGGATTGGAAGAACAAATATTGTGAAGATGTCAATGCTACCTAGAGCAATCTACACATTCAATGCAATCCCCATCAAAATACCATCCACTTTTTTCAAAGAAATGGAACAAATAATCCTAAAATTTGTATAGAACCAGAAAAGACCCTGCATAGCCAGAGGAATGTTGAAAAAGAAAAGCAAAGCTGGCGGCATCACAATTCTGGACTTCAAGCTCTATTACAAAGCTGTCATCATCCAGGCAGTATGGTACTGGCACAAAAACAGACACATAGATCAATGGAACAGCATAGAGAGCCCAGAAATGGACCCTCAACTCTATGGTCAACTAATCTTCCACAAAGCAGGAAAGAATGTCCAATGGAACAAAGACAGTCTCTTCAACAAATGGTGTTGGGAAAATTGGATAGCCACATGCAGAAGAATGAAACTGGACCATTTCCTTACACCACACTCAAAAATAGACTCCAAATGGTTGAAAGACCTCAATGTGAGACAGGAGTCCATCGATATCCTAAAGGAGAACACAGGCAGCAACCTCTTCAACCTCAGCCGCAGCAACTTCTTCCTAGAAACATCTCCAAAGTCCAGGGAGGCAAGGGCAAAAATGAACTATTGGGACCTCATCAAGATAAAAAGCTTTTGCACAGCAAAAGAAACAGTCAACAAAACCAAAAGACAACCGACAGAATGGAAGAAGATATTTGCAAATGACATATCAGATAAAGGGCTAATTTCCAAAATCTATAAAGAACTTCTTAAACTCAACACCCAAAGAACAAATGATCTATTCAAGAAATGGACAGAAGACATGAACAGACATTTTTCCCAAGAAGACATCCAAAGGGCCAAAAGACACATGAAAAAGTGCTCAATATCGCTTGGCATCAGGGAAATCCAAATCAAAACCTCAATGGGATATCTCCTCACCCCAGTCAGAATGGCTAAAATTAACAAGTCAGGAAATGACAGATGTTGGCGAGGATGCGGAGAAAGGGAACTCTCCTACACTGTTGGTGGGAATGCAAGCTGGTGCAGCCACTCTGGAAAACAGTATGGAGGTTCCTCAAAAAATTGAAAATAGAGCTACCATACGATCCAGCAATTGCTCTACTGGGTATGTACCCCAAAGATACAAATGTAGGGATCCGAAGGGGTACGTGCACCCCGATGTTTATAGCAGCAATGTCCTCAATAGCCAAGCTGTGGAAAGAGCCAAGATGTCCATCGACAGATGAATGGATAAAGAAGAAGTGGTATATATAGACAATGGAATATTATGTAGCCATCAAAAAGAATGAAATCTTGCCATTTACAATTATGTGGATGGAACTGGAGGGTATTATGCTGAGCAAAATAAGTCAATCAAAGAAGGACATGTATTATATGACCTCACTGATATGAGGAATTCTTAATCTCGGGAAATTAACTGAGGGTTGCTGGAGTGGTGGGGGTTGGGAGGGATGGGTGATAGACATTGGGGAGGGTATGTGCTGTGGTGAGTGCTGTTAATTGTGCAAGACTGTTGAATCACAGATCTGTACCTCTGAGGTAAATAATACATTATATGTTAAAAAAAAATGGAAGATAGCAGGAGGGGAAGAATGAAGGGGGGGGAAATCAGAGGGGTAGACGAATCATGAGAGACTATGGACTCTGAAAAACAAACTGAGGGTTCTGGATGGGAGGGGTGTGGGAGGATGGGTTAGCCTGGTGATGGGTATTAAAGAGGGCACATTCTGCATGGAGCACTGGGTGTTATACGCAAAGAATGAATCATGGAACACTACATCAAAAACTAATGATGTAATGTATGGTGACTAACATAACATAATTTAAAAAAAAAAACAATGGTCCTTCTTCTTCTTGAGTTTGATATCTATTCCTGAAACAGGGATTCTTCTAGCTTTATTACAAAGGCATTCAAAGCAAAATCTGAGTGTAGTGAAATCTCCCTGTGGCAAGCCCATCACAACTGTCCTTCCCATAAGTGGAGAGGCATAATTATATTTTCTTCCCTGATAATAAAGTTCCTTGTATATTTTAAATCCTGAAGTGAGAAAGCAGGAAAGTGAAGCGTCTAGGAGGGATTTTGTTTTCTGTGAATAATAATTTTCCAAGACTGAAGGCAATATGAAGAGGAATGAAATTAAGGGGAAATATTAAGAAATATAAATTAAGCATAATTTGTTTTTAATTTTTGTTTTTACTGAAGCCTGTGTTGAGTCCATTGACTACTTTCTGGAAAAGAAAAACTGTATTTTTAAAATTCTTCATAGTTGTTTAGCACCAAAGCTTTAGGAAAATTTAATCCTTTAGTGAAGAGGGTGTAACAATTGACAGTGTGGTGTGGTTATGTTGGCCTAATTATGAAACAATGAAATTGTTGACCTATAGGCGTGATGACTTAATTGATAGTAATAAGGAAACCATTAAGGGTAGCCTTGGCTGGGGTTGATTCTTTAACCCAAAACAGGGATATCAGACTAAATTATAAAATTTACATTGGCAACATTAAACAAAAAATTGTAACAGAGCCCCGTGTGCCCTTTTCTCTTATTTTTAGCCATGAAGAGGAGAGTGAAGGCCTGTTTTATTTAAAAAACTGGTCTCATGAAGAAATACCTTGAGAAAGTTAGAAGAATTTCTATCTTGTGATAAACTAATGCAAATGCTGTGTGTCAAAACAGATTCTGTCATATCTAGAATGGGTGGTAGTTTTGCTGACAAAGAAAGAAAGAGGCCAGAACAATGGAAGAGACTGTTGTTGCTACAGAAAAGGTCTGGCCATGGAGCCCCAGACTTGGCTAAGACCCAAAGAAATCCAACACCAGATCCTCACCATTATCTTCCAAACTGTATTTTATTCCTTAATAACTTACCAGAGGAGAATCATGGGATGATACTATGAGCTTCTAAATTCTCTGGTTTCAAGGAAATAGGTTTCATACTTGGGAAACATGATATTGCTTTTATTGTTTGTGAGTGGGCCAGAGATGCCAGGCGGGCTGGCTAAATCATCCAAGGTCACACTACCATGAAGATCATCAAGCCAAGAAATTATTTTTGGATATACTCCTTTTAAAGATTCAGTGTTTTTATGGTGGTTATTCCTAAGACATTGGTCATGTCACTTTGCTAATTTTGGAGGTGGGGGAAGAAACATTTAACATAAAGAATTGAAAATAATCTTCAGAGATTTTTGTTGCTGCTATTTTTAGTCTCAGTAGACTTAGAAATGTGGAAGTCTTAATTTTGTACAATAAAAATGACTTGTAGTCTGAAAAAAAAAAAGTATGTACCCTGGTACTGTCATTATAAAATCAGCATCAGTGTTTTTGTAGCTTGTAGAAGAGAAAATGAACCTGTTGGTGGGGCTGGGGGTAGGGTGTGGAAGCAAAGAAAAGCTAGTTTTACTTCCTGAAAAGGTGGGTTCCGGAGGACAATTTCTGGAGAATGATATGTGGCCTCATCCCTCACGTCTCCCTTTCCTGAAACTGCCACTCATTTCAGAAGTGAGGAAGCAAAATATGTGGGGAAGTTTAGAAGGGTTCCAGGCTAGATTTTGATAATTGTTTTATTATATTTCCTAGTTCTGTGATGAAAGATGAGATGGCAGATCCAGTTGTCAAGCTGCTTGATGGTGTTGGATTCAGGTAAATAAGTGACATTTCTTTACATTTACTAATGGGAAACCAATAACCCAGTCCCCCCAAGATTGGATGTAGGCCACCAAATAGTCCATGCTAAAGAACAGTTAGTATTTGATTTATTCTGAAAAACATACATGGGGAGCAGAGTTCTTATTTTGACTTACTTAGTTTCATTCATTCCCAGGATGATAAATGTTCTGCTTATGGGATAGTATTTCATGCGTTTGAAGGTTTGAACCATTGAATTCTACTAAGTGTTGCAAGATGTATTGCCTCTCAAAATTTTTCTGATATTAGTGTGATCTGGGTCTTAATCTGATGGTCTAGAATGGCTACATTGGTCCAAGATGCCAATCACTGTCAGAAACATGGTATCATATTCCCTAGTCTACCATTAACCATGCATTAGGCTTTGTGATTTCTATTTAAATAGCATAAGATGCATCAGAAGCAGGATGTTACTGTTACTTTTCTTATACATATTGAGAATGGTGTTTGTTAAAAGGTGAAACATGTCACTTCTTGTCCTACTTCCTGTTTTTATAAATAATAATTGGTATTATAGATTTCCTGGTGATCCCAGAATATCTTGCTTATGTTAATGTAGAATGGGATGTTGCTAATTTAGGGAAGGATGAAAAAAGAAATAGGTCTTACAAGGAAATAGAATTATGTCCTGGGGCTAAGCTTGGGCTGTCTTTTCCTTGTTCTGGAATTTTATTGTCTATACTTTGGGGATAAGAGGTTAGAGCCTGGCCATGAAACAGTTATTTGTTGCCTAGATGGTGAAACTGATTTCTAAGAACCTACCCTCCTGTGTGCCCTAGGTCCTTGATTTGTGTTCTCAATACCTTGGACAGTTCCCTCATTAGCCCTCTATGGAATAATGGTCCTCAAACTCTGTGGTCTCATATCCCTTACACTTACAAATTATTAAAAACTCCAAAGGACTTTGGTTAAATATTTACTATATTAAAAATTAGAGGTAAGAAATCTGAAATTTATTTAAGATAATAAACCTTTACATAATAACTACATTTTTCAAATGAACAATAACTATATTTTCCAAAACAAAATGAAATTGGTGAGAAGAGCGGCATTGTTTTACAATTTCGCAAACCATTTTAGTATGGATTCTTTTATCTGCCAGTTACATTCAGTTTGTTGTGATAGGTTCATGAAAGTTGAAGTATATGAAGAAAATCTGGTCTCACATAGATGTGTAGCTGTAAAAGAGATGAATAATTTAATGTCCTCTTTTAGATAATTATGGGTATTCTTCTTTGATAATACACCTAAACTTGACAAGTGGTAGTTTTTCCAAAGCTATTTGCAGCATGAAATCTGAAGCCATATGAATTAATGTTTTATAGTCTGTAAAATGAAAATCATTTGGTCTTTCTTTTACTTTGAAAGGGTCTTTTACTTATGAAAGATTTTGTAACATCATGCATTGATTATTTGGAAAATATTGGTGCAGATCTGCCAAATGTTGACACATTTCAGTGTACAATATAAAAAAAATTACAATCCACCTTATCAGAAAAATCTTTATGTACTGGGAAGCTCTTAAGCTCACAAATACAATTTTTCAAAAAAAAAAAAAACCCTTAATTTTGTTTGAAAGCTTACATTTCAGCATTGGCAAAAATACTGTATGTTCTCCTTTAAATGAGAGTTTCACTGTCTTTAATTTAGAAAATAATGTCTACCAGATGCCCAAGTATCAGTACCATTGTGTGTCCATTGTTCTTTCAAGTAAAAATTGTCTTCCATTAAAAAAGTGGTTCGTTCAGCTCTCTGCTTAATCATGCAAATGCTTTTCCTTGAGACAACCATCCTATTTCAGTTGGCAATGAAAGTGGGTTATGCAACTTTCCTATTCTGTCATACAGGATAGTAAAAAAATGTGTACTCAAGGGCCAAGATTTAATAGGGTTAAACATTTTTTAACTCCCTTCTCAAGTACCTTTTAAAAAGTAAACTCCTCTTCCTTTTTCTGCATGCCAGTGTGCAGGAAGAGTTGGGGGGAGGGAGTGTGTGTGTGAGAGATTGCCTTGGTTTGTGCTAAGCCTCTTAGTTTTATCACAGTTACTTTTGCATCACTGGTGTAAAGTTCAAAAGGTGAAAAAGGCAATAATGTCTTAGTTTATTACAACAATAGCTTTGACATAGTGGCTTCCCTGCAAGACTCTTTGGACCCCACTTTCTCTTTCCTCTGGGGTTCTGTGGACCACATTTTGAGAGTTGTTGCTCTCGAGTAACATTTTGTTCTGGGATAGCAATCCTTTGTGAAGTTTTTTCCCCTTATTTTCTTTTATGATTAACTCTCTGAACTTAACTAAGTCATCAGCTGTACTGTGATTCCCATCCTAAGTGCTTTACCTGTGTGAAATATTTATCTCTAAGTGAATTGCCTAGCAGATGTTCTCACTGAAAAATAAGTTAAGGCAGAGATTCTCAGAGAAGAAAAATATTAAAGAGCATTGATCCAAACCTTTAGTGACTAGGTAATATTATTGTGATCTAATCACTGTGGCAGAATGTTCCTCAAACATCAAAACGAACAGTTCCATAATTTTCACAGTGTGCTATGTGACAGATGGCAAAAACTGTTTTGATTTTCCCCAATATCTGAGGAGCAGCAAGCGGAGCCTGTGCCTCCCACTTTACTCTCACTCTTTGTCATCTCTGGTCGGCCTGACAGTACACCGATTTTTACCTCTGTGATCTGTTCTCCAGATGACTATGTTTTCAATAGCTACTTAGTATAAAAATAAAATGTGCAGGTCCCATCAAATAAACTAATTAAGGCTTAGAAAGTGTCAAAATCCGTGAATTGTGCAAGACTGTTGAATCTCAGATCTGTACCTCTGAAACAAATAATGCAATATATGTTAAGAAAAAAAAAAGAAGAAGAAGAAGAAGAAGAAGGTAGCGGGGGGGGAAGAATGAAGCGGGGGAAATCAGAGGGGTAGACGAACCATGAGAGACGATAGACTCTGAAAAACAAACTGAGGGTTCTAGAGGGGAGGGGGGTGGGAGGATGGGTTAGCCTGGTGGTGGGTATTGAGGAGGGCACATTCTGCATGGAGCACTGGGTGTCGTGCACAAACAATGAATCATGGAACACTTCATCTAAAACTAATGATGTAATGTATGGGGATTAACATAAGAATAAAAAAAAATTTTTTTTAAATAAATAAAAAAAATAAATATTAGATTTTTCACCCATCAAAAAAAAAAAAAAAAAGAAAGTGTCAAAATCCAAAAGCCAGGAGGAACAGATTAGGCACTGAGTATAAGACACACAGACCTAACACCTAATGTGTTGCCATGGCAACAGGAGAATCAATATCCTTCAACTGGGCAGATAGTTGACAGTAATTTTTGCTGGGTCAGAGAATTAGGAAGAGAGAGAACCACCTTCTGCTATGCAAAGAATTTCTCATTTTTTAACCAAAAGCTTCTGAAGGATTTGTAAATTCTTGTTGTAAAATTGCAGTCAAGTCTAGCATAAAGTGATGTCCATGGTGTTGGAGAAGGCCCTTACTCTATAAAAGGGAAATTGTTGATTGCTGCATTTTCTTAAGATGCTCCCACTTTCTTCTCTAAAAAAAAAAAAAAAAAAAATCAGAATGTGGACACAGGTGTTTCTTATACATACTGTTCTCTATAAATGAGTGTTGAACATATGACTAAAAGCTGGCATGTGTTATCTCTTTCTTTTGTTTATGATTAACCATAACAGGCAAAGAATTTCTGCATATGATCTTCACTACTGTCTTGTCACGTTAGAAATTAGTATTTTCCTAGAGGTGGTGTCACAAATGCTTTGACATCCCATCCTGACTACCAAAGAGATTGGATTAAACCTTACTTTATATTTTGTGGAAGTCTGTCATTTAGCAGAAAGAGAGCCTCAATGTTAACATCTATTTTTCCTAACATCCTTCTCAGACACAGCTGGTTTCTGAGTTAATTGGGACCTAATAATATCTGACCCAGTAGAACAAGATATTTCATACCAAACCCATTTAAAGAAAAATGGTGCTCCACACAATGCATATGGAATGGATGCAAGATTGCAAATAGAGAACAAAAATATTTATTTTTACTGTTTTCTAAAACTTCCTACTCTGAGAGGTCAAATGTTTGTTTCTCTTCATTTTCTCTCTTTGACATAATGAAACTGTTTTGAAACACTAGCCAAAAGTCAATATATAACTTAGTCATATGAAGTTCTATATGTCTTTTCAGTAATGATTCCTGATGGCTCTCTCTTATTAAGGGGCACAATGTGATATTATGGTGAAATAAAAATATGGGCTTCAGTTTTAATGCAAGGGCATTAACAGAAATGTCATCCCTAACAAATTAGGCTCTGGCAAATCTGCCCGGTAGCCAGAGAACCATGCTCATTTTGCCTTTTGCTATAACTTATATAAACAAATCTCGTGATGTAAATGCCTGTGGGTTAGATTCCCACTTGAGAGGCAGGTGACAGGTTTCAGTGGGGAAATGGGGAGAGGCAGAATTTTTGTTTGTTTGCTTCAGACAAAGGATTTCTGGCCTGGGGTGATCCAGCTGCAGCTGCTGTCAATATTGAGGCAATAAGCCTATTTTTCTAACTAGATCAATAAGAGGAAATTCTGACTGTGATTCACTATGTCAGAAAGAGAGGAATAGGAAGGGAAGGCAGAGGAGGGAGGGGGGAGAGAGAGGGATACAGAAAAGAAGGATTATTAATTCTTGTGGAAATGATTTGCTAGAGCTGCCACTTTGAAATGAGAAGAACAAACTATATCTGGATCCATTTGCAAGGTAGGAGCCTAAAGGAAATAGAAGAGTGGTGTGATTCTCTGCTGTACAAGTGAGAGGAGCTTGTAGGATCTGTGTTTTTTTGAGAGAGACAACTGCAAACCTCAAGAGCAACTGAATTCAGATCAGACTGTTGAAGAACACGCTTGGTTTCTTATTTGCAATTACATCCTGTTTTATTTTTCCCTCCCTTGGCATCCTATGATAGTGTTTTAAGAACAGACCTTCAGGGCCAGCCAGTGGCTATTTTTGTGAGTGAAAGTGACACTGGCTAGTGGGACCTTTGGTGACCTCACTCCAGTCTGAACCTTGCTGGGTCTATGGCTTTCCTGTCCTCTTGATACTAACCCATCACTTGGGCCACTTTGAGAAACCTGAGTATACAGAAAAGTCCTTTTATATTCTACAACTTACCTTTCCCCATCCATCTGCTTTTACTTCTTCAGTTGATAAAGTAGGTACAATAAATGGGAAAAGAAAAGGAGAAAAATAAAAAAATCTGAATAACTGAACAGAATGACTCCCTACAATTTATTTATGCATTCAAAAATATTTGCCGGAAAAAAAAAAAAAAAACAACACTCCAAATATTTGCTGACTGACTTCTCCATGCCAATGCTGTGTCAGGCCTCTGGAGACAAACATAGAACTGGCAGACACAGCCTCTGCCCTTCAAGGCCACAGCCAATTGAATAATAAGACACATATTCTAGTTCATTTTGTTATTTTAGTTGAACAGATTCTAAAGAATTTAGGTTAAGCTATTCATTTTAAAGATATTTGAGTTTTGTGTGTATGCAGATATTGACAAAATGAATTAGAAAAATATTAACTTATTTTATTACAAATTTGGTCCAAATTATCTGGTTTCATAATATATATCATATCTTGTAACCAGGAAAAATATTATGAAGATTAATAATAATTTCCAGGTTGCATAGGTATAATCGAATAGCTCATGGAGAAAACCAAACTCAAGCTCAGAGTAGGTCCTTCTCTTCAAGTCAGATGAGCTCTTTGGGAATGGTTGTGTGCCTTTTTGAGGACTGACAGGGGTTGTCCTAAAACTACACTCCTTGATGTGACAGCCAATAGCTATGTTAGGTTATTTAAATGTAAACTTAAACTGATTAAAATTATATTAAGTCATATTAAAAATTTAGTTCCTCATTCATGTAGCCATAATTCAAGTGCTCAATAGCTTCATGTGCCTAGTGGCTACCATATGGAGGAGAGAATAATACAGAGCATTTCCATCATTCCAGAAAGTTCTATCGGATAGTGTTGTCTAGAACACAACACTCAGCCAACCTTTCTTGGGCATCTGGTTTGTGCTAGACATTGTCCTGCTGAAATCAAGATACAGTCTCTGCTCTCAGGGGCATTTGGCCCAAGGTAGAAGCTAATTACATGTAAGACAAGCAGAGGATGTGGTAACATCAATGGGGGACGAAGACAGGGTTGCTGGGACAGGCAATAGTGGAGATAAGTTACTGATGGTGAGGAAAGGCCCTTTTAAGGAGCTGACATTTAACTTGAAATTTGAGGCATGAGGACCCAGGCCTGTGAAATCCAGAAAAACAGTGTTTGGGGCACCAGAAACAGCATAAGCAAAGCCACAGAGGTGGGAAAGAGCTAAGCTTTTCTGTAGTTTCTCATGCACAGAACTTTGAGCAATGTGATAGTGATGGTGATTGATAGTGACATTCCTTTACCCCAGTCACTACCCGGGCACCTTCACCAGGATGCTTTCTTAACCCATCTGGGCTCTCTGCCATCTCATATTACATTTTCTCAACTGTAACAGTAGGCCTGTATCCCTGGTCTCAGAATGAAGCTGGGAGAATTTGAAAAGAGCACATTTAGCTTTTATTAAAGATACTTATGTTTCAGGGATGGACATGCTCTGATTGTGGTTAATAATGAACTGTGGAAGCCTCTCTGTGTTAATGTTTGTCATTATCTTTGTCTTCAGAATTCCTTCCCAATTCAGACCTTAATGAAGCCTCTCCAGGAAGGTGGGTGAGGCTTTTCCTCTTCTCTGAACAGAACTTTGAGTGCTCACCTTGCTTGAGTACATTATTCAAATTCAGGGCATCGGTGCCTTTGAACCAGGGATGGGTGCACACTTTCTCATATGCCTCCTCTGAGAATTCATAAGAGCTTGCTATGGAGAACTACTTCCTCTCTGGCACATGCAACAGGCCACAGATCACACTAATGGCTAATGGCCTATATTTAGAACTCTCTGTGATCTCCAGAAGCCTTGGTCCAGCTCTTGGAGAAAGAGAAGCAATAGTAAGAAGACTCAGCAAAACCCCTACTGTACCATTTCCTGTAGACTGATAATAAGAGTTATCCTTGGAACATAGGACTTAAACAATTAATTTTTTTTTTTTAATTTTCAGTAGGTCACTCTGAGAAATGGGGCTGCAACTGTTGCTTCCTGAGGAAATCATGTGGTGATGAAATTAATGATGCATTAAGACAGGTACATAAAGATGTTGCAGTGTTAAAGATGGTGCAAACTGGAAGGTCCTGTGAGAAAGTTCCCCACTTATCAAAAAAGTTATCTGGAAATGAAACCCCAACTGAGCAAGGAAATAGTCCCTGAGCATACTACAAAGATTAGTCTTAGTCATTGTTCTTTTTGACTTCCCAGATGCAGAATAGCAATCTAACTACAAAGTATGCAAATAGAAAGACAAAGAATAGTGCAAGTAATAGATGGATTGTACTGCCTTCTATATTATGCATCTCTAATAGCCAAACACATTGTTTGTATTTAGGTGGACACTGTTGTGTATATCAAATATAATTTTCAAAGGGAGAGAGTTAGTGTACCTGAAAGAGTGCTTTGTAAAACTACAAACACATGTTATTGAAGTTGATTTGATTCTTCATAATAGAACACAACAAAACCAGCCACACAAAAGTTTCTTCTCAATTTTTACAATGATAGCACCATGAGTGGGATTGGAAGTGGGGGGAGACAGTTACTTTGAAGACCCATCTGCTGATGGGTCTTCAGGGAAGAATTAACAATTATACAAATTCTTAAAATATTTCATTAATAGAATCCGGGGTAAACAGGTATAGAAAGGAATTACTTTGTGGAAGGGTTTTATTTTCCTAGTAGCTTTGTCAAATTGAGGAGAAAATGATGGAAGGGAAGGCTATTCAAAATAATTGGTTTGAATATGGTTATTCTTTTTAGAGAAACCTCTCCCTCCGTCCTTCCCTCCCTCCCTTCCTCCCTCCCTCAGAGAGAGAGAGAGAGAGAGAGAGAGAGTGTGTGTGTGTCAGGGCTGCTCATTGCCCGAGAATCCAAGGGTGTGAATAATGAGGTGGCTCCTGGTTATACATAAATGGAGGCAATATGACCCTAAGAGAAATGAACTCTGTGGCCAGCTACTTTGTCTGTATGATGCTAAGCATTCTCTTCCCTTCAATTTCATTCTTTTCATTGGACTGAATTGTATTGTCTTTGTGTTTATATACTGAGGCTCATGATCATGTATCTCAAATTTGTAGATTTTTGTATATACTGTATATTTAGTATATATTGTATATATTTGTATATATTTGTGGATGTGTGAAAAAAAATCTATATATGTGGTGAGCTTAATATCATGGAAGAGGCTATCAGAAATATGTTTATTCTGGGTAGGCTAGGAAATTTTTTTCCACGTGTTCACTGAGGACTTATTTTTGTATGTACTTGAGTATTTAGAGGGGGCCTGGCCCATGAGGAAATAGAAAAATATGATACTGTCTTTGTTCAGTAGCTAGTAAAACCATCTGGGATTATTAATAATTTTATGGGTCCTATGACTTTTCATTTAGAAAGTTAGTGCTTCCCTTTTTACCATGCCAACCCCAATCTGGCAACTTATTAGTTTTAAGTAATACTTCTATAGAAATTTGAAAAGACATGATATTTTCTGTATATTCACATGTGGACTTTGGTATTTTAAATGATAAACTTTTTGTTTGACTTCCTTTTTTAAAAAATTCTCAATTTAGAGTGTTTCAGAATAACCTTATAAAATGCCGATAGCATTGACTTTGTATTTTCCACCAAAATTGCTTTACTCATTAGCCTCACAAAACAGTATAATCTATTGATTCTAATGGTAAGTGAATCAGATTGCTATGAAGCCCAGACTTGATTTGGCTTAAATAAATCCCTATTAGTTTTTTATGTGTAGGTTTGGTTGATCTTCCTGCAACCAACAGGAAGAAGAAATGCACTTTGAAAAAAAAACACTTTGGGAAAGGTGGGAAAGATCGTGTTACAGGTTGAATTGTGTCCTCTCAAAATTCATACGTTGAAGCCCTTGCCCCCAGCAACTCAGAATGTGACCTTATTTGGAAATCCGGTCATGGCAGATATAATTGGTTAAGTTGAGGTGATACTGGAGTAAGGTGATGCTCTGACTGATGATCTTATAAGAAGGAGAGATTTAGACAGGTGGCAAGCAGAACACAAGGGGGATGCATGTGATGATGAATGTAGAGATCGGGGTGATGCTTCTACAAGCCAAGGAATGCCAAAGATTAACAGCAAATCACCAAAAGCTAGCAGAATCTCCCTCCAAGCCCTCAGAAGGAATCAACCCTGCTGGTACTTTGGTTATAGACTTTTAGCTCTAGTACTATGAGACAATACATTCCTGTTGTGTAAGCTGCTTAGTTTGCAGTATTTTGTTACATCAGCCCTAGGACACTAATACAGATCGCAAATGGGAAAACAGAGAACAATCATTGGGATCATCATGGCCACTCATCATTTGTACATAGTGGTGGTATGTTGCCAGGCTAGAAAAGGAATGCTTACTAAGACCCTAGATGTGGGCAGCATTGGGGTATTTACCAACATCGTCATAAAGAAGCAGAGTTATTAAAGGCTCTTCAATCACTGGGTAATTCAGCTCTTGACATTGATGGATGGAACTTGGCTTTTTCTCTCTGCCAAAGCTGCTGACTGGGTAAATGTTTTATTCATGAGGCCTGGGGCAGGAAAGGATGCTAAAGATTTAAGAATATTTTAAGAAACTCTTTGAGGTGTTAGGCAAGTTATCAGGAGGTGTTAAGCAAGTAAGCTAGGTACTACATCAACTCAGCTGGACAATACAACCTTCGCAAAGGCTAGAAGTGACTGCCCATGGTCTTGGGAAGCCATTCCGTATTCTTTGTCTTATATTTTGTATTGGCTTGCATCCATGGTTACAACTCAAATAAGCAGGAGTTCCTGCTGTGGCTCGAGGGTCCCAATTGGGAGGATGACACAATTTGGAGGATAGTCTTAGTCTTGGAAGTTCTAACTGCCCATGGATATAGACTCGGGATCTTTCCCCTGAATTAACTACTTGAGCCAGGGGAATCATTTAAATGACAGCATGTAGCTTTTAGCTTAAAGCCTCAGGAGGCCCATTAGCTAAACATTTTAATTACCTATTAACAAAATGGTATTTCAAATTATTTAGCACAACAGATTATTTTTTTCCAGGAGGATAGAGAGTAGCTTAAGTGTAGACAAGTTGCTAATGTGACTCTCATCTTTCTCCATATAAACAAAAGTCTTTTTATATGATAGCAGGTTTTAATAAAGAATGTTTGTACTTATTCAGGTAGCCATAATGATGGAAATTCTGGGTATATGTAATGAATCATAATGAAAATGCCCTTTGTCCTTCAACTCTCTCTTATGGCCTGAGAATTTTAATATTTCATGGTATCTACTAATAAAGTTTTAAAATTACTTAGACTCATATAAAAGAACCAAGAATGAAGCATAGCTGACACATAGTTGTCAATCCAAGCATTTTCTCACTGCCAAGGAAGCATGTACCTAAGTCCAGAAGAATCTTTGCAAATTTTATAACTCTGTTAATACTAAACCAGGCTAAAATGAAGACTTAAAATATAGAATACTCCAGTGGGTAAAAGCCAGACAAGGCCTATGTATCCATTGCCCTTTATGTTTGGGGAAGTTTCAGTGTTAGAGAACCTAAGAACTTTCCCTTGGGTCTTGATTAGGAAAAAAATCAAAGGGTAGAAATTGACAGGGACAGCCACTCTAAAACATGCTGTCAAGATGCATCAAAATATGCCACTACATCCTCCCCTTCCTATCTGTCAAAGCCATTGATTATTTTCAGTGAAGAAAACCAGTGACAGTTGCTGGAATTGTAGAACTTGGTATAGCAACTAGGTGACACCTGTCACTCTCTGAATAGACAAGAAAAAATTTATTCTCTGCATCACAAACATATTTTTGGAAGCATAGTTAAATACGGTTTCATGAAGTATAACGACAAAATGCAGAAAAGTGAAATATCTCTTAGACCCAAGACTTTCTTCTTGGGTTTATTAGGGCTTTCCATGAAACTGCTTATTTTGTGTCTGTCTTTCAAATAAAAACAATAAGTTCTTGATCTTTTCCTGTCTCTTTGCTGGGTAAGAGGTACTTTGGCACCCTGGAGTATTCAGGGATCCCAGGAATGTCATACGTATGGACAGTTACTGTTGGTCACACAGGTTACTAAAGGTTTAGGTTGTGTGGGAAGAGTTGAATGGCTTGCATATTTTAGGACATATTTTATGGTTGTCTGGTATCCCAGAAAAAGAGTAGAACCCATGATGGAAGTTTACTAAAGCTAAAAAAAAATGTTGAACACCGATGATTCTTGCTAGCAGCAGCAGAGATATGAGCAATAGCTCATTTCCAGGGGCATCAAGGGTATTGTCCAGAATCTGGGGGCAGGGTCATGCTAGAGGGGAGCCCCGCAGGAATTAAAGTCCCCGTGCTCTTGCCAGGGGCTGCTGAGGTGTGACATGAGCCTGAATCCCGTCTGCCTGGCTTCTCTTGGTTCTGAGCCTTTCCCTGCGAGTCTGAGTTTCCCAACATCCTTTTCAATAAATTCCTATTCTGCTTCTATCAGCCAGAGTCTATTTTTTTTTTTTCTTTGCAACTAAGAAACCCCATTGATGAAATGTTGTGACTTCAGTTTGCTTGCAAAACCTCAGAGGGCTCAAAATGTGGTCTGGTTAGAGCAAAGCTGTTAACTAGAACCTACTGTAGGAATATGAGGTGGTATTTGGTGGTTTTTTCTCTGTCAAGTTCTATTACCTCAACGTGCTCAGCCAATACTAGAAAAAAAAAATAAAAGGAGCTTATTTGCTATAATACAAAATTAATAGCAATAACAGTGGCAGCAGCAGCTAACATTCATTGAGATCTTATGCTATGCCAGGCACTGTGCTAAAAGCCTGTGCAGAGTTTTTATTGAAATACCCCATAATCCTAAGCCAAAAGTATTGTTGTTATTACCATCCTATTTCTTTGGAAAATGAAGCACAGAGAGGTTTCGTAACTTGCTGAGGAGGACACAGAGCTAGGAAACGTGAAACAGGGGTTTGAATTGAAGAGCTGTCTGATTTATAACTTGAGACCTAAACTTGTCTATACTTAATTGTTCTACTTCTGACTTTTAAAAAGCCATACAGTTTCAAACGGGTCCTACTGATACCTTAAAAGAAAATAGGTATCCAGGTCATTGTTAAAGAATTATACGGGGGAGCCTGGGTGGCTCTGTCATTATGTGTCTGCCTTTGGCTCAGGTTCTGATCCCAGGGTCCTGGGTCTAGCCCTGTCAGGCTTCCTGCTCAGTAGGAAGTCTGCTTCTCCCTCTCCCTCTGGCCCTCCCCCCTCCCCTGCTCGTTCTCTCTCTCTCAAATAAATAAAATCTTATTTTATCTTCCTTCTATAAAATCTTATTTGAGAGAGCGAGAGAGAGCGAGAGAGAGTGCACGCATGAGAGAGCATGAGTAGGGGGAGGGGCAGAGGGAGGGGGAGAAACAGGCTCCCCACTGAGCAGGGAGCCCCATGCAGGGATCTATTCCAGGACCCCAGATCACGACCTGAGCTGAAGGCAGATGCTTAACCGCCTGAGCCACCCAGGCTCCCCAGTAAATAAAATCTTTAAAAAAAAAAAAAGAGTTATATGTAAGACAATCCCCCAAACAGGTCACAACTTCATTAGTTTCATTTGAAAGGAAGATACATTGGCTTGTTTTTTATAATAAAAAAAGGGGGGGGCTCCTGGGTGGCTCATTTGGTTTAGTGTCAGATTCATAATATCAGCTGAGGTCTGGTTGTGATCTCAGGGTCCTGAGCTCCAGCCCTGGGCGGTGTGGTGCTCAGTTCAGGAGTCTACTTCTCTCTCTCTCTCTCTCTCTCCCTCCCTCTCCCTCCCTGTGACTGTCCCCCAACCCCCCACCCCTGCACCCCCACCTCACACTCTCTAAATAAATAAATAAGTCTTAAAAAAAAAAGTGAAGAGAATGATCTTTCAGAAGTTGGGTGGGGAACAGGGTTGGGAAAACCCAGGGGATGTGGTTTACACATTTAGGTCTACACATTATATTACCTGTTATCACCCAAATTTATATCTGCAACTAGCTAGAGCCATACTAACTAGAACAATGTTTTTTTTTTTTTTTTCTTGTTGTTGTTGTTTTGTTTTGTTTTTGAGATCAGTTCATTGGTTTCAGAAAAAAAAAATGACACTGGACGCATTTACCTGATAGACTCAGCTTAAGTCTAACTTGCAAAACACTGTTTCTCAGCATTCAGCACACACTGTTCTGCCATTAGCCACATAGACAAGCAACTGCATCTGCAGGAGACATTTTAAATATATAAACACTAATTTATCTATTTGAAATTCATAGTAATAAGCCCTGCTTAAGAGTATAATTTAAATCTCTTCAGAAGAAAGATGTGAAGGATTAACAGTTTAAATCAGGAATAAGTATATTGGAATATATTTGGTGTCATGCTCTGATGGGTATTGTCGAAGAATCTCCTAATGCTTATTGAGGAAAAATGCTATTTGGTTTCTTTGGAAAATTTTAAACAGTTTTTAAAATTAAAATATGGAATCCTTGGAGATTTTCTATCTTCAGCTGAGCAAAAATGTTTTTTTTTTAAAAAAAGTTCCTTTAAAAATATTTGAAAACAAATCTGTTATAGAAATGCCAAGAAAAATTTCCCAGGGAAAAGTCAGCTTATATTTTAACAGAGTAAATGCCAAACATATTCATCTCTAAAAAATACAACATACATATATTTAATTGTATAATCATATGTAACACATAAAATGGAATAAACATGAAATATATCTATACCTACAGTATGCAAATACATATTCTATAGAATATTCATAGTTAAAAATTGGTACAATTATAACAGATTAGAGCTGCTTTATACTCTTGTTGCTTTTCTCTTGCCGTAGCTAGTTTTGCTTGCCATTGGATCACATTATATTATTAAATCTTGGGATAATTTGAAAGAAGTCTTGCTCCCAGCTGCTGCTGTAGAAACAAACTAAAGAGTTTAAACTGGCATGAGAAGATCAGACAAGCTGTGTTAATAAGAATTCCCCTTTCTGCACTCCCACTTGCATGTTGTAGATTTAGTAAAGGCAAAAAATCTCTGAGAGGCTAATAAATAGACTGGGACAATAATCCATGATTTAATCACTGGTACACAGGTGCCTGAGTTTATGCCTGAGTTAACTAGGTGTGTCTGATGTCCCTGCTGTGCATGCTATTACTTCAGTCCTGCTTTGGCTCCCTAGCCTCCATTTTCTTCCCCCACTGTGCTATGGAAATAAGCTTTCTGTATTTTACCTGGAAGAAAGAAATCAGAAACATTTTAGAAATACTACTGCAGATATTTAAGGTTTAAAAGAAGAATGTGAAAACAAATGAAGGAACTCGGTTTGCATAGGATGATAGAAACTTACAGAATTTGTTACCCCAGAAGTCGTAATTTTTTTTCAAAGAGAGAAAGTCCTGCAGAGAACTAAGTAAATACTTGGAAGACTGATCTAGGAGGACTTACCAAGCAACTTGCTAGGAACTTGTGGTTGTTGACTTCGTGGACCTAACCTACATCCCTCACCAGAAAAGGAATAATTTATGGGGTAGAATATCAGTCTGACTTGATTTTCTTTCTTTTATTCATTAAATATTTATTGAATGGCTACTATATGCCAGGTTTTGCATTTGACAGTCCGTGATGAATGATGCAACCACTTTCCCTTGCTGAATGGAACTTAAATTGGGTGAGCGAGAGGGATGATGATATTACTTGCTGAATGCAAGAGGGCAAGTAGGGAGTACCAGTCTCAAGGAGCTCAAGGAGATTTCCAGGTGGAAAGGATTAAGCTGGGGTTTAAGGGAATAAGAATTCAGCAGGAAAATAAGGGTAGGGGTAAGAGTGTTCTGCATCAAGAGGGAGCAGGTGCTAGTGCTTGGAAGTAAGGAAGAGCCTGGGATACCTGAAGATGCTAGCAAGTTCTGTATAGTGCAGTTGGTCCAAGATTAATAAACTAGACACAGGTTACAGTGGAGTGATGAGAAGTGTGAAAACACAGAGCCCTGGTCCATGAACAAATGACTTCAGTGACCAATAAAGAAAGGCAAAAAAAACAAGTGAAATGAAGCCAAGTAGCCAGGTTAGATCTCGAGACTAAATGAGAAACTCAGGGTAAATGCTGATGGCTAGCAACTTCAATGGAGTCAGACGAACTGCACATCACAGAGATTGATTTACTGCAGTGGACACAGGAAGGCCAGCAGTGATAGACAGTGCTCTGGAAAATGGTTGTGAGTGTTTGGAAGCAGCATTCATTCAAGAGCAGGTCTCAGCAGGCTGACATGGTTGATGATGATGAACATGGAAAGTGTTTAGAAGATGGACGGGGGTGAGCATGTGTAAGATATGACTTTCCTTTGGGAAGAAATTAGGTAGGTTTCCTGTAGAAGCTTTTGTCAGTTCCCAACAGCTTCTCTGCCACATAAATTTGGGGATCATGGTGAGGGATCCATTATTGGCTCTTCCACATTAATAATGGCCATTTATTTTTAGAAAGGTAACTTTTAAAAAATTAGATGAAATACATCGATGAGACAAAAGTATGGAAAATTACTTAGGAAACACCTATGTGCCTTCTGCCCAGCTTTATCAAATATGACTTTTGCCAAATTTGCATAAGATATTTTTAAGAAATGAAACATTGCAGATATGTTGAATTCCCATGCACATCACTCTCCAGTCCCATTCCCCTCCCTCCTACCAGAGGGAACAATTTTCCTGAATTTAGTGTTTGTTAATTATCTGTATGGTGTTTTTTTAAAAATAATTTTACTACATTTTGTATCCCTAAAGAATATACACAAAGTGACATTTTTAAAACTGTATAAATGGTATTGCACTACAGATATATATATCTTTCTGCATTATTTTGCGCTCAGCATTATGCTTTTATGATTTTTCCATATCGATACAGAAACTATAGTTAATACTTTTAACTGCATAATAGTATTTCATTCTATTCGTATATTATATTTTAATGACGATATTTACATAGCTTTACCGATTTTTGCTATTATAAATAATGGTGCAATGAGTATTATTTTACTTGCCTCCTTGTGGAAATAAGGAGAAGTATGGATGGGGTATGTATGCCTAGATATAGAAGAGCTGTCACAAGAAACTCTCATATCCAATTTTATTAAATATTGCCACCTGCTTTCCAAAGGGGCCTTATCAACTTCAACTCCCAGCAGCTGAGTATGGAAGGTCCTCTTGCTCTGTATCTTTGTCAGCACATAGTATTGCCCAACATTTAAATCTGTGTCAATCTAGTGAGTGTGAAATGGTGTCTCAGTCAGGATCTAACCAGTAATGCTCTAGGCCCTTCAACAAAGCAAATCTAATACAAGTCACTGTTTGAGCAGTCCATGGCCCAGACGAGAAGCTAAGCAGGCCAGTGATACAACATCCACAATAGTAAAAGGCCACTATCAACCTTAGGACTGGAGGGACAAATGGAGAAGATGGTGGGACCAGAGCCCAGAAGCTGGGGCCACCTGTCAGAAACTGAAACCAGTGTGGGGAATGGGGTGTGAAAGCTGAAGCTACAGAGGCTCATGGAGGCTGCCAGAAATCCTCCAAGAAGCAAAGAGAAAAGGGGAGAGGTGCCAGGCTCTCCTTCACCTGTTCCCCACCCCGCCCTCTCCTCCCAGTGTCTCTCACTTGGCTAAACTTACCTGCAGGCCAGAAGTTACTCATGATATGAAGAAAAATAGGGCAAGAGCAGGAAATCAATCTAAAAGCAGACAGACCATTTACTAGAACATGTGCTATTGCATTACGGTTTTAATTTTCACATCTCTGATTTTCAGCGAATGTATTTTTTAAAGATTTTTAAAATTTAAATTCAACTAACATATGTGTTATTGGTTTCAGAGGTAGAGGTGAGTGATTCATCAGTCTTATGTAACACCCAGTGCTCATTATATCACATTCCCTCCTTAATGTCCACCACCCAGTTACCCCATCCCTCTACCACCCCCAGCAACCCTCAGTTTGTTTCCTATGATTAAGAGTCTCTTATAGTTTGTCTCTCTCTGATTTCATATTGTTTTATGTTTTCCTCTCTTCCCCTATGACCCTCTGTTTTGTTTCTTAAATTCCACATATGAGTAAGATCATATGATAATTGTCTTTTCTCTGATTGACTTATTTTGCTTAGCGTAATACCTCTAGTTCCATCCACATCTTTGCAAAGGGCAAGATACCATTTTTTTGACAGCTGAATAGTATTCCATTGTATATATATACCACATCTTCTTTATCCATTCATCTGTTGATGGACATCTTGGCTCTTTCCATAGTTTGGCTATTGTGGACATTGCTGCTATAAACATTGGGGTGCACCTGCCCCTTCGGATCCCTACATTTGTATCTTTGGGGTAAATACCCAGTAGTGCAATTGCTGGGTCATAGGGTAGCTCTATTTTCAATTTTTTGAGGAACCTCCATACTGATTTCCAGAGTGGCTGTGACAGCTTACATGTTGATGAGGATGTAAAGAAAGAGGAACACTCTTACACTGTTGGTGGGAATGCAAGCTGGTTCAGTGAATGTATTTTAAATATTTATTGGTCATTTTGTTTCCTGTGAATTTTTTCAATTTGTTTTGTCCATATTTTTCCTATTAGCTATCCACTTTTAATTTATTTTGGGGGGATTCTTTGTATATTATAATATTAATTATTTCAGTTATATGTATTGTTAATGTAACTCAAAATCTGTGGCTAATATTACACTTTTTTGGTATCTTTTATGGTACAGAAATTTAAAATCTAATACACAAACTTGTCAGTGTTTACCTTTAAGGTTTTGTTCAAGGAGATCCTTCCCTATCCTGAGTCACATTCCCCTATATTCTCCTTCAAAAGTTCTGTTTCACATTTCATATTTATCTTTAATGCACGGGGGGCTTATGTTTTATGGTGTGATATAGGCATCTTAACATGTTCTTCCATAAAGATAACCAATTTTCCCAGGCCATTTTAAAATACTCTACCAATTTCTTTTTATTGCTATTCTTTTCATATATAGAGTTTCTGTGTATGTGTTGCTTCCTTCTGGTATAAATCTGTTTCTGGGATATCAGCTCTGTGTCATTGGTCTGGTTTATATTCATGAACAACAGCATCCTGTCTTAATATAGCTTTAAAATAAGACCTGATTGCTATCAAGAATAGTCCCTTCCAATTTGGCTAGGGTATTTCAGACTCTTAGGTACTTTGTATGAATTTTAACATCATTTTGCCAAGTACCATGGAAAATCTGTTAAGATTTTAATTCAGGTTTTGCTGAATATATAGATTTGTATGAGCAAAATGGTCACTTTTATAATTGTATTTTTTCATCACTAACATGGCATATGTCTCCTACATATTTTTGTCTTTATATAAAAATATTTTATACGTTATTTTATAATTTTGTCCATAAAAATATTACACACTTTTGGTTGCTTTTCCCCCCTTGATATATTTTCGTTTGGACTATCATTAAAAATGGCATTTTGGAAGTAGCATTTCAAATTAATTGCTGCTAGTTTAAAAGAGCATAAATAATTCTTACATAACCAACTTATATCTGGAGAACTTGCTAAACCATTTCATTAGTTCTGTGTCTATAGATTCTCTTGGGTTTTCATAAAAACAAATCATACAGTATATGAATCATGATAAATTTATTTCTATCTTCCCAACACTCATGCCTTTGACTGACTTTTTGTGTCTTACTCTACTGGCCGGCATCCCTTGAACAGAGATCATGACAGCTGCTCATTCTTAGTTTTGGAAGGTCTTGTAATGTTTCAGCACTAAATATACTTTTTAAAAAAAATTTTATTTTATTATGTTATGTTAGTCACCATACATTACATTATTTGTTTTTGATGTAGTGTTCCATGATTCATTGTTTGTGCATAACACCCAGTGCTCCATGCAGAATGTGCCCTCCTCAATAGCCATCACCAGGCTAACCCGTCCCCCCACCCCCCTCCCCTCTAGAACCCTCAGTTTGTTTCTCAGAGTCCGCAGTCTCTCATGGTCGTCTCCCCCTCCGATTTCCTCTGCTTCATTTTTCCCTTCCTACTATCTTCTTTTTTTCCTTTTTTTTTTTTTAACATATGTATTATTTGTTTCAGAAGTACAGGTTTGTGATTCAATAGTCTTACACAATTCACAGCGCTCACCATAGCACATATCCTCCCCAGTGTCCATCACCCAGCCCCTCCATCCCTCCCACACCCCACCAGCACTAAATATACTTTTAACTCTGGGATTTTTTATTTACTTTTCCAGGTTAAAGAATTTCACTTTTCTTCCTAGTTGGCTGAAAGTTTTGTTTCAATGTAATTAAATAATAGGTATTGTTTTGCATCTGGTGCTTTTCCTACATCTGTTGAGAGTATCACATAGCTTCTCTCAAGTTCTTTGAAGACGAATGCTCTGCCTGAGTAAAATCTGAACTTGAAAAACACAAAAATCAATACTGTATATTTTCTATGGACATAGATGTAAAAGCATTTTTAAAGGGTGGTAAAGTCTTACCATACAGAAATGATGCTAGGTGGTACTTGTGGAGAGAGGGAGAGAGAGAAGTGGAAAGATGAGTGCAGATAGAACTGGGGATGATCGATAACTGTGAGCTCTATCTGCAATACTCCTCTTAAAGGGGAACATGCCTTTCATAATTGTTTTAACAATGTGTACACAGAAAAAAAAAACAGGCATATAAAATTAACAATGAATTTTGAGCGCTAGAATATGTACAAATGCTACTTTCTGCACTTTTCTACAATTTTCTAATTTACAAGAACAACAAAAGTCATTTAGAAAGTATTATTCATCTTAATTATAGATGACATAGGATTTAAATTGTTCAAATTTGGTCTTAATATTTAGAATCATAAAGTTGAAAGGATGAACTTCATGCACATAATCAATCAATTAAAACTCGTGTATTTAAGTACCTAATTGAGTATGGATTGGGCAAGATAATTATATAGACATCATCTAATAATATAGATGGGAAATATAGACAAGCTTTTCAAAGAAGCACTGAGCCAACATATAAATCAAAAGTGAAATACTGCTGTCACATACAGACCAAAAGTAATAGTGTTTCTTGGTTGAGTCTAACTGTTTTTATTTTTTTTAAGATTTATTTATTTATTTATTTGAAAGAGAGAGAGAATGAGAGAGAGAGAGAGAGAGCACATGAGAGGGGGGAGGGTCAGAGGAAAAAGCAGACCCCCCGCTGAGCAGGGAGCCCGATGTGGGACTCGATCCCAGGACTCCAGGATCATGACCTGAGCCGAAGGCAGTCGCTTAAACAACTGAGCCACCCAGGCGCCCCATTTTTTTTTTTTTTAAAGAGAGTCTGACTGTTTTTAATAGGCAGCCAATACCTATTCCCTTTGTATTACTAAACAGGATATTTCTTTCTGCAAGTGTCTCTTTCACTAATTTTTATGTTTTTCTCTGTTTGGGACCCGGGAACTTGAAAAATCAGCCTTTTCCCTCATATAAGAAGTAAGAGTAAAATGTCCTAGCATAAGCATTTGAACACCCAGTGCTGGGTTGTCCAACTGACAGATGTACAGTTTGAGCATAGGCTTAGCATGTTAGCAGAATGCACATAGATAGATGGGTAGATAGATAGACACATATGATAGGTGCGTGTATATGTACGTATGCACATACATATGTATAGATAAATATATATTTAAATGTGATACTTCAAATAAAAAATGAAAGCCATAACTAGAAGAATTGGAGTGGACTTAGGCTTACTTAATATTCTGGTATTAATTTATTTTGGAATGACATGTGAGGAGTGGGGTGGATGGGGGAGTATGTATTACAGTTTTTCCAATGTTCTCGGCAGCTAAACATTTAAATCTGGCGCAATGAACACATTTCCTACTGAGCAACACCAAAAAGAAGGGGTCTTTGTGACTGACTTTGTATTTTCAGACATGTAATCCAGATAGTCACCTAAGGTGTGGAAGCTGAACCAGGCATGATGTACATAGAGTAAAAATTGAGTGGGGTATAGCTAAGGGGGTGTGTGTATGTGTGTGTAAAATATGGATTTAATCTTGAACAAGGTAAAAAATAATCAAATGCTCTCTGATTAAATGTCAAATGGCTTCGAAGAAAAAAATTTTCCCAAATGGCAACAGTGGATTAGCCCCTGAAGGAAAAAGAAAAAGCTAGACTCTGAGCATAAGAGGATCTGGGGAACATGATTGCTGCTGCGAGTAAGGACACGTAGGCAGAAAGAAAAGATGGGCAAAAGGCATGGGGAATAAGACAGATGGTATTCACACAGTCTTTCTCCTGGCAACCACACTGATGTCCTTCCCTGAACTCGCTCATGCTTCTAGAAACCTCCTCCTTTATGTTTCCCGACTCCAGTCCCCATGCTGATATGGGCAACGTAAGTCCAGGAGAGGCAGAGGTCCATGGCCAGTGTATTAGTAACTCCAAATGCACAGTTAGATATGAAGCTGATGGGAAAATAGGCTTCATTTTTGTTCTGGATACACACACAGCATAAAGATAGGTTTTTCACACTTCATCATACTGTTTGAGGTTACAAATAGGAAGGAAAGGAATTGGAAATTGTTAGGCTTGAATAATGTCAGGGCCGTGTTTTATAGAAACAGCAGATCTGAAGATATTAGAGATGCAGATCCATCTTAATCTTTGCTCTCAGGACCATTATTTTACTAAACATTAATATAATAGTATTTTTTCAAGTGTCAGAAGTGGTTGCTTTGTGTGGTTTTATAAAGATGGATACATGAGCAAATCAGGTGCTTTAGAGCCAGGTTTGAATAGGAGCTTCACTGTGCTCTACCTGAGTAACCTTGGACAAATTGCTTAACCTCTCTGATCCTCCATTTCCTCATCTATAAATGAGGTAATAATACCTCCTCCCTACATTTCCTATAAGGAATAAATTATACAGTGTAATAAAACTTAGCATAGTGCCCTGCACAGTGTAAAGTACTCAGGGAATAGTGACGGTGCTGTAGATGTGATAATTACTCAACATTGAATTTGTCAATAGTATATTTTGTGTTTCTATAGCAACAGTATTATAATCCGTTGCATATGAAAACACCCAACTTCAATGGCTTGACCAAATGGGGGTGTATTTTTTCTCATGTGCAAAAAGAGGCACCCCAGGGCTTGTATGTCTGATGGAGCAAGTCCTCAGGCACCCAAGTTCCTCCTGTTTTCCCCATTCTGTGTCCCTCAGTGAATGACTCTAATTTCACAGTTGCAAGATTCTCCTGCCCCTTCAGGAATCATGCCTATGCCCCCCCAATAGAAAGAAGAGAAAGATGTGGGCCAGAGAAATTTGTCCCATTTCCATCAGGAACACAAAACTTTTCTAGAAGCTGTATCTAATGGACTTCCTCTTACACATCACTGGGCAGAGTTTAGTCACATGACCATCCCTAGGACAAGGGACATTTGCTGCCCAAGCAGTTTGGTTCTGATAGTAAGAAAAGAAGAGAGAATAGATACTGAAGAGGCACCAGCAATGTTTGCCATAGTTTGACATTAAGAATTATTTGCTTCCTGCCCCTCCAAATGTCTAAGTCCTTAGTAATGAGAGAGTGAGAGAAAACACATCTGTTCTGGCCTGGTTTAATAGAGGAGCTAGGTTGTGGCATGGCAAAACCCTGTATTACTTTAGGAGGAAGCAAACAAATGTTAGGTGAGAAATTTTAGCATCTCCTAAATAGTTTCCTGTCATAGAAGGCAGCATGCTGTATTGGTTTAGAACAAAACTCAGAAATCAAGCAGTCATGAGTTAGAATTAAGGGCCTGGCCACATTTGAGGGTATAACTTTGGGCGATTTATTTAATCTCTCTAGGATGTAAATCCCTATGAGAGCAGTAGCTTTGTCATTTTTGTTACTACTGTATTCCCATTCTCTAGCAGAGAGTTTTTCTGTAGTAGGCACTCAGGTAGCTGATGGATGGATAGATATGTGAATGAATGAACTTCTCTGAACCCCGAATTCCTCAGCAATAAAAGGGATTAATAGAGACCATTTTTAGAGGTCATTATGAGGATTAGAGAATATATGACTCCATTGTTAGAGAAATAACAATTTCACTTGGAGCTTCCCTAAGGCTCCCTGAACCTGAGAACTCTGTGGGCTTTTTCTTTTTTTTTTTTTTAACATTTTATTTATTTATTTTTTTAATTTATTTATTCATGAGAGACAGAGAGAGAGAGGCAGAGGGAGAAGCAGGCTCCCAAGGAGCAGGGAGCCCAATGCGGGACTCGATCCCGGAATCCCGGGATCATGACCTGAGCCGAAGGCAGATGCTTAACCATCTGAGCCACCCAGGCGCCCCTGTGGGATTTTTCTAAGGATCTATTCAGCCAGCTGTTCACCTCCAGGTCTACTGGCTTTTTAGACAAACTACACTATTGTTCCATTTAAGTTCGATAATAATACGTATATAGCAAATATCCATAGAGTATGTTTCCAAAATAGATGGAGAGGTGAAGGTACGTGTGCACATGGCTGTGTACATGGGTGTATACGCAGCTGCAATGGTGGCTTTGATTTGGATGAAAGTTAGCTCAGATTTTAACATCTGCTACGTCAGACAAAGCTTATTGCTAATTAAGGGTTGGCACACTGAATTAGCCATAAATTAATACTCCTTTCTGTGCCACTACACTACAGCGGTAGGAAAATTACCTAAATTAGATTCGGGTGGTGACATTGATCATGGACAACAATAATAGGGTCTAAAAGGATTTTCTGTGAAACACTGGAAGTAAAATACTTCCATGAGATCCAAAAACTCTGTCCTTACTTAGGGCAGTGAATGAATCTTAAGAAATGATGATTTGAAAGAAAACTTCCCTCCATAGCATGTGCTAAGTACACACAACAATTAGCATTGGCTGATTTATAGGGTTTATGGGGAGCTTCAGAATTAAGGCCCAGAATGGCCTCATGCTGATAACGTGGAAGTTACCAAACGGATTACATTGCAAGCAAATCCTACACCAGCAACCCATCAACAGGCAGACGATTCTCTAACACTCATAAGCCATTTCATAATTCGCCACCATCAACTCCTCTCCATTACATGGTGGGGTTTGGGCACCAATGCCAAAGCTGGATATCTTCTGTGGGGTGAGTGGTACTTGCTCAGACTTTCTAATTTAAATTTATTGACTAGGTGATACTGTGTTATCCAAGGCCATTTAAAATGTGTTCTATGACGAAGCAGAGAGTGCCACCAAATGCAAAAGTAACTACGACAAGCTTGGTGCCATATCTTTTCAGAGAAGAATGATTCACTCCTATCACATACATTGTGTCGTTATGAAGAGACTTAAT
Organism: Mirounga angustirostris; assembly: GCF_029215605.1. NCBI lineage: Eukaryota > Metazoa > Chordata > Mammalia > Carnivora > Phocidae > Mirounga > Mirounga angustirostris. Next base: position 189,000,623 of record NW_026991709.1, on the reverse strand, counting down.
TTCCAACCTCGTGGAACAGAGAATGCAGGAAAACATCAAACAGTGCCTGCCCATCCCTCCTCTGAGCTCAATAGTTCCTGAGGCCCTCTATGGCCAACTTTGATGTTTGGACCCATGGGCCCCATTGAGTATTATGTCTGCTTTGTGTTTCTGCCCTAGCCATTCACCCTGCTCTGGCTTATAATGGGAATATTGACTGGCCATTGACTAGCCTGGGCAGGCAGACTTTGCAGTAATTATGAATGAAAGATGTCAGTGGCAAAGCATCTCATTCCAGATATTTCTACACATAGTCGATATCAGCTTTTGAAAGCGTGACTGAGCTCCAAATGGCTTGCTGTCATAAGGGAATGACCAATTGAATAGCTATTATTTCATCCAATTGATGCTGTGCTTTTTGTGCAAAGGGAAAAAGGAATGCAGAAGCATGCACATTTTACACCAGCCTGGTTCTTGCTTTCAACAGCTGCTGAAAAATATTAGCTATTTTCCCTAGGAAGCCAGCTCCTGGGGAGAGGCTATACATTGCAAGTGGAAAACTATGTTAATTTTCAGCAAATGTTACAAAAAATAGAATTTTCTACCCAAACTTAATCATTAATGCATTTACTCCCAACAGAAAGAGGAGTATTTTCTGGAAACTCTTGAATCCTGCTTCGCCAGGAAAATAGAGTATGGCTAAGAAAAGAGTCTAGATTAAACCACAATATCCTATTGGTCTTGTGGAAGATCCATGAATCCAGGCAAGGAAAAAAATGAAGGCTTCCATCTCATGACTGGCTTGGGTAATCTGAGATCCAATCCACTTTGAAACAGAAGATATCTTTCTTCTCACATTCTCGATGCCCCTGCATGTCAGAGCCACTTTACGTTCTTATGATGACTATCCAGATATTTACAGAGACTTTTTCATTTGCCCACAATTATCTTGGTAATAGAGCCTTAATTATTCTACCAAATAGTCAAAGCAGTTACTTGGTACCTTTCAGAACAACATATCCCAGTTCCTGTAATGTGCATTAAAATGCCAGATTGGCTGAGCAGAGTTGGGGGTGGGATTCATATCAGGCAGTTACAACTGCCCCCAAGGGCACACAGCTAATAAGCAGCAAAACCACGAACTGACTCCAGAGCTAACACCTCTAATCACTGTGCTTTATAGTCTCCACTGTAGGCCTATAATAGCAGAAAGATGAGCTCATGGTAGTGGCATATAGAAGTAATAATAATAGTATCAAGGATAGCATCTGACATTATTTATTGAGTTCTTACTATGAGCAAGATGTTGAGACACTAAGCGTTTTCATGGATTATATTTTTTCTCAAAACGATCCTATGAGATAAATGCTATTATCATTCCCATTTTGCAGAAGGAGAAACTGAGAATTTCAGAGAATTTAAGAGATTTGCTCAGGGAAGAAATATTACATGACTGAGCTGGCATTTCAAGCTAAGGGTCAGTTGTCATTCCTTGTGTTCTGCTACTCTGGCCTGCTGCCCTAGAGAAAAGAAAGGAGAGGTCTACTAACATCGTGGGGGGTAGGGACCAAACACTGGCCACGGGGACTTTTCAAGCTTAGAATAACACAGACAAATCAGATTTCAGGTCAGGCTTGGTTTGCCTTCTCCCTGCAGGCAAGTGTTGAGACCAAGCCATGTGGGCCTGTTTGCAGGAAATTCTTGGGTTTTCATCTCAAATTTTTCTGCATCAAGATGATGGTTTGTGTGTGCAGTGTTCATTTTTAATTACATGGGCTTGGTAATAGGTGTGTAGTCATTTTGGATCAGCCTTGGATGCAAAAATCCTTATTTTCAGCTGATTATATCTTGAAAGGATTTGCAGACCCAGGCACCTGGAAATTGGAATGCATCATTTTTCACTAGATGGACATCAAAGGACAGAAACTGAAGTGGGGGGGTGGGGGCGGGGGGACAATGGCAGTTGTGATCCTTAAATCAGATACAATGAAGGTGGATTGAGTAAAGCATGAGAAATTGGGATTGGAAGGGAGGGTCTAAATGCCCACCCTCTCATTGCTTCTTGAGTGGTGAAGTGACAGCCATAATCAATGCTACCAGAAGTCCTTCCCCCAGGACAGGGTTAAGAAGCAGGTCAAACATAATGTGCTAGTTTCTAATGGCAGCAGGCAGGATGAAGTATAGAAGGCAGGCCTTCTCAGGGCAGTGAATTAGGAGCAGAATACATATCTCATGAGTCACAGAGGTTTGGGGGCCCCTTTTGAATCTTGACTCCTGTAGTGTGACCAGGTGGCCGTGAGAGAGAGCCTTGTTTCTGAAGCTACAGGGATAAAAGGCTTGGGACTCAGATGCTCTAGAGTAGAGATAAGAGCCATTGAGTCTTGGACCTGGAAGGAACTTTTAGAGAGCCCTTGTATCTAACACTTCATTTGACAGATGGAGAAACTCCTATCCAGAACAACAGTGAGACTGAGGCAAGGCCATGTTGATGTAGGCTCAGAACCCAGATGTCTTAGGCCCTTTTCACCCTTGCATTTTCCTTTTTAAAGTAGGTATCCCAAAATGCTGATGTCCTTACAGTCTTCACCAACTTGGAATGGGAGAAGCAAGGTTTTGTTTTGTTGGTGTTGAGAATGGGTTTCTGGCCACTTCACCTAGGAGTCATGCATTGTACAACTATCCCATCCTGTCTTCCAGTGACTCTCCCAGTGAGAGTTTGTAACATCTCTGCCCCATTTAATCCCAGTAATTCATGTGACTTGTTTTGGCCAATGTGATGTGAGTGAAAGTGAAGTGCGTTGCTTAAGAGGCCAGCTCAAAGTTTGCCACCTCTTCTTCTCTGCCACGAGATGGGCAATGTTGCAGACAGAGGCTTCCCAAAGTGAAGACAACGTAGGGCAGAGCTATAGCCAGTTAGTGATGACAAGCAGTAGGAACCACCTTTGTTATGGGGGTGATTCAGGCTGCCTCCACAGCATGATCTGGCCCATCCTATCAGACTCAAGTCGGTGGGTGGACTACATACATATAACCTGCACGTAGACTCACCTTTCCCAGGTACTAGCTCTTCTTCCAGTTTGCCTTTCCTTTGTATGTCCCCATCTCTATGAATAACATCCCCTCCCTGAAGGAGTCGGGGGTCATACTTGCCTCCTCTTCCTCCTCTTCCAACAAGCTACCAAGTGCTTCATTTCTACTTTCTGCGCCTCCCAGCTCCATCCCCACTGTCTCTGCCTGTGAGCAGGCCACTCATTGCTACTCCAACTGCCACGCTGGCTGCCTTTGGCCCCAGCCTCACCCTTGCCCCTCCAATCTGTTCTCCATAAGTGCCAGAGGCAGCAAATCCCATTGGAAACTTTTAATAATGGTGCTGCAAGATCAGATTTAATACAACCTACAAAGTCCTTCCAGCAATGTCCCTGTTTATCTCTCACTGTGTTACTACTGGGACCCTCCTCCTCATTCTCATCCACTTTCTCTTTTTTGTTTTAATTTATATTAGGCTGCCTTTCCGCTTGGAAGCCCTGCCTCCCACTTGAACTGCTCAGCCACCAGACACCCTCATGCCTCTCCCTTCTGCCCACCCCCCATTTACTCGGCTAGCTCCTACTCACTCCTTGAACCTCAGCACACAGTTATCTCCTCTGGGAAGTCTTCCTTGATTGCCAGAGGCAGATTTGGGTGTGAGTCCTCTGATCCACAGTGCCCTGTGCTTCCCTCATCGCTACTCTTTATGACCCTATGTTTTGTCTGACATGTGACTGTTCCCCATAGACTATATTCTCTGGGAGGTCCTCAACACTTTGCAAAGCAATATCTAGCACATAAGCAATGACCCTTAAATATTTGCTATTGAATATTGTTTTTTTCATCCTGAAAGTGAAGGAAAATAATGCCTGGACACTGGAATAAAATACTTCATCTTGAAAATAGGTTCTTTTGGATACCAAGTGTTTATATTTTGTGTGTGGGAAAGATAAAGCTGTTGGAAGCAACTAGAACCTTCAAAAATATAAGGAATAAGCTATATATATAGTATAAAATATGGGTCATAGTTATATCTGTTCTGAGTGTGTAATAAATCACAAATTTTTCATCAAGAAGTAGATATTTAAAAACAAAGCAACACGAGTGCCGGGGGACTTTGGTGAAGAGTGTGAGGTGAGGAGGGGGCAGGGAATGAAGAAGAACCTGCTTGGACTTGTGGGTCCAGGCGGATTCAGTTGGAGGTGTGTGTATGCATGAGAATAGTGTTTTATGTTTAAAAATACTTCCTCAAGAGATTGTTCACCAGAGACTCCAACTTTCTCTTCTTGTTCTGTGCTGCAAACACTACCTGATTTCAGGAAACTGAGTTGGAAGAGATGCTAGGAAATAAGAATCAATGGAGTCAGTGAGAAGAGCTGGGGTTGCCAGAGCATCCCGCAGATCTGGTGGTTGATGAATAGCTCTTAGTGGTTGTTGTTAATTTTCTGGGCAGAGAAACCCAGGTTGGGTAATGGTCTTTATTTCAGTGACTCTGAGGGAATGATTTCCAGTGCATATGGATACACATCTGAATTGTGGGTCTGTTTCTGCCACTAGAGTGTCCTCCCTTGTGGTCAGTCCAGAATGCAAGGCACCTTGGGAACACAGCCTGGATCCCCCCACATTCCTCGAGGAGGAGAACCATGAGGTGTGTTTGCCATCTCTTCACTCAGAATGATCCCATACCCTCACATCGACTATATAACTTGACTTGGGGATGGCTGCCAGATAAAAAGACTCTATAAGTATGTTGGGATGCCTAGGTAGCTCATTGGGTTAAGTATCCAACTCTTGATTTCGGTTCAGGTCGTGATCTCAGGGTCGTGGGATTGAGCTCCGCCTCAGACTCCGTGCTGAGTGTGGAGCCTGCTTAAGATTCTCTCTCTCCCTCTCCACCCCACCACTGCTCACTCAATCTCTCTCTCTCAAAAAATTAAAATGAAAAAAAAAGACACTAAGTATGTTAGGTATTTAGGTAGAAGGACAGACAGGCTGACAGAGAAGTGGATGGCTGGCTGGCTGGCTGGCTGTTACTGTCCAGATGTATGGGTAGATAAAAGAAGACTTTCTAAGGATCACAATGATGGAAGTATGTTTTTCCATGACACTTATTTGCAATTTATTAAAAGTCAACATAGGAAATCTAAATAAATATGAAGTCCTACCAAAGATTTAATTAACCTAACCTTTAAAACATCTTTAATTGATTTATATAATCAAAACATGATTAATACATCATTTAGAAGGAGGTATCACAAAGGGGAAGTTGATAAATGTAAAACCTCTTTGTCCAGGCATAAGAGAATTTCCCAAGAAATAAGAGACCTCATTTCTCCTCTGATAACACAATTTCTCTCCACTTATAAAAAGACATAAGCATCATAATGAACAGATTAGGTACAGAATCACCAACAATGTAATGAACCTGCTAAAGCAATTAGCCCCCTGGGAGGAGCAGACCCAGGTTACATCCGGAATGCAGGGCAGCACCTGAGTTAAGCAGGATGCTTTGTTTACAGCAAATCTGTGGTTGGGCTGATTTCAAAAAGCATGAGGGAGGGGGCAGACTGGATATGGTTCTTTCCCCCATACCAGCAATCTTTGCTTTCCATCTGCAGTTTATGTATGTCAGCCCCACACACCCTCCTTTTCTTTAAAACACAGCTCCCCTTTGTCTGGAGGGAGCCATTTCAACCATTAGAACTTCCTATGTGGTTCTAATAGGGCTGCTCATCTCAGTACCCAGACTCAAGAGTAAGCCCAAGATGCAGGTGAGTCAATCATGGTAGACGCAGGCCATAAGTCAAGCCAATCAGAATTCTCCACTGGGATTTTCTTTTTAAGGGAATGGCCCCCTTTCTTTTCTAGTAGTAAAACTAAGAGGATTGTCAATTCAGGAGAGCAAAACCAACATACAGGAAGGAAAAGAAGTAAGAAACAACCGGAAGAGGAGAGGGCCAGGATCCAAATGATATTTCAGTTCCTGAACCACCACCCCCTAAAAACACAATTTCTCTGATTCTTGCCTTCCTGAGACCTGGCTGTTTGGCATGTCCAGAGCTGTGAGCTTCCCCCAGTGTTTCTTCAATAAATACCATTTTCTTAAGCTAGCTGATCTAGGTTTGTGTTGTTTGTGATGAAATGAATCCTGAATAACTTCTCTTCTTTCATACCTGGTTACTGAATATCTAAATTACGCCTGAATAATGCCCCAAATTTGCTCTAAAGGACCTCATGCCCCATGGAAGAGCTACAAAGAGGCAACGATGGCCCAGTTTGTTTAGGAAAGTGATATGTATTCCATGGAATGTAAAGACATTTACCAAAATGAGAAAACCCAGTTCAGGTTGTAATAGGATGTATTTTTCTGAAATGATTCTTAGGTTAAGTACTGTCCTTGTGTTGTACAGTGTGAATTGGTATTTCAATTAAAAATATATTTAAAATGATTTTTAAAAGTTTTCTTAGTCAAACCAAGTATTAGGGACACCAAGTTAAACAAAAGTGTGCTGTGGGACTTCTCAGAGCCTATAAGACTAACACTCTTTGGAATATAAAAGGGAATAATTGAGTATGCAGAGATCTGAAAAGTTCCAGAACCAAAGAATGCATTTTTCTTGGAACATGTGATTAAATTTCAGAGAACCAGTGTTCCTTGGAACACAGCTGGGGAACACCCACACTAGATCTTTACTAACTTTTCAGTTGGTTTAGGTTAAGGTCCAGGCATAGGCAGGCAAGGGAGTTCTGGATTAATTAAATCTTTATTAATTGAATCCCAAGGCACGTACCTCTCCCTGACACCATTTGTGGGTGGGTGCCAGAGCAAATCCTCCTTTTTGTTGCGATCAGGAAGCATGCTAAGCCCTCAAAGAGAGTTGCTATGCTACAAACTGAAAAGCTATCTTGTTTTCTGGAAGCTTAAGGTGGCACTGCAAAACAGGCAGCAAATATCACCTAGGTAGACATCAGCTGTATGAACTGTGGGGGCAGCCGGCAAAAGTTCTCACTCCTCTCAGCTTTCTTGGAGACTTAAAAAAACTACCCATGGAAGTTTGCATTTTGATTTTCCCCTTTTCATCATATATACATTTAGAAAAAGCTCTTGTTAAAACCACAGCACGCTGCTGGAATGGAATGCAGAGGGGGAGGTTAAAGCCCACTGGTAGGCAGAGGAGCCTCCTGTGGGCTCCAGAGTTCAGTTCTGATGTCTCCACGGACAGCTGGGAATTGAAATATGGAAAATAAAGGGATTTCCGTGACCCTCTTTGTGTTGTATGAGGCAGAATATCCGAACGCCATCTCCACTGTTAAGGAAACGGGACTCCAAGCTTTCCATTTATATTCTGGTTCAGTGTCTCAGTTTGGTGTATTTTTATGCTTTTGCTATTTATTGATTTGACTAATGTGAATCACCATTCGGCAAGCAGGGCCGCATTAATGCGTTAAAAGCTCATTATGAGGATAATGGACACGAAGTAAAAAGGAATCAAATGATGTGAGTGTAAAAGGTTTTTCCCTAGACAGCTGAAAATAAATTGAAAACAAATTCAATTAAAATAACATTCAACCTTTATATTCCTTCCGTGGTGTGATTCCTCTAAAGGAGGTGCCCAGAGCTAGCACTCTGCTCCGAAAGGCCACCCCTTCCGCATCTGCCAGACCCCGGAGGGCTGAGGCGCAACGGGCCCACCAGGGGCTCTGCTCCTGGAAGCGGTTCTTTGCAACCATGGGCCCCGGCCTCCCCCAGAGATCTCTTCCTCTGTTTGCCCCAAGCCTTTCTGCTTGCTCTTGGTTAGAACTCACGGAGACCCTTCGAGGCAAGGCAAGTTCCTCTCCTCTCATGGCTCAACCTTATGCCCCAAAGCCAAGGCTGGGTCTGTCCCGGCCTAAGCCCACAGGTACCCCGGCTGCGGCAGTAAGCCTGCCCAGTGGTTTTCAAGTCAGTGCATTTCTTTGTTTCTCCGTGATGTGTTGTCCTAGCCATAGTCGCCCCCGACAAGGTGTGTCAGTTTCCCGGGGCTGTTATCACAAAGTACCACCAACTGGGTGGCTTCACACAACAACAAACGTATCTTCTCACAGGTCTGGAAGCTAGAAGCGTCAACACAACCACGCTTCCCTGACATCTGGAGGGCGGTCTTTCCTTGCTTCCTCCTGGCTTCCGGACGTTTGCTGGCCTCCTTTGGCATCCCTTGGCTTGTGGCTGCCTCACTCCGTCTCTGCCTCTGTCACCCTGTGCTCTTCTCCCTGTGGGTCTCTGTCTTCACGTGGCCATCTTCTTGTAAGGACACCAGCCGTGTTGGGTGAGGGGCCCACCCTACTCCAGCTTGACCTCCTCTTAATGGATTATGTCTGCAGTGACCCTATTTCCGAATAAGGTCATTTTCTAAAGTGCGGGGTGGGGGGGTGTGTTGGGACTTCAACAACTGGGGAGACACAACTCAGCCCATAACTGGAAGCTGTAGGTGACTGGCCTTCTCCCCCCTTACCCGGGGGGTAATTCTCCCCCCTGCCCCCTGCCCCCGGACCTGTCACTTCTCCAAGGCAGATGTGCAAAGCAGGCAGAAGGTTCTTCTAGTTTGAATCAGATCCTGACATTCCTCTCCTTAAAGCTGAGGAAAGACTTTCACAGGACTGAAGCTAAAAATCTAATGTGGACAAGGTCCTGCAAGGTCCAGCTCTGCTGCCCCAAGCCTTTCTTTACTTGTGGCCCTTTTACCGAAGGCTCTCCCCGTTCCACCCCAGTCCACACTCCCCCACTCTTTGCCTGGGTTTTGCCTTCCTCTCTTGTCAAAGTACCCCTTTGGATATTGCCTCTTCCAAGAGGCCTCCCAGATTGCTCCAAAATCATGCCCTGACACAGCCTGTTTTTCTCCCTTGCTCTCCTACGTGCTTATCACAGCTGTATTTAGGTAATTATCAAAGCGGTTATTTGTTTAATGTCTGTCTTACACAGAGGTTCGCTCTGGCCAATGGGCTACATTTGGCCCATGACTTATTTCTGAAAGACCCTTGAGATAATGATTTTTATAAGGGTTGTGTTGGGGGGAAATAGGCAAAGAAAAGTATGCTACAGAGACTGCATGTGGCCTGCAAAACCTCAGAGGTTTACTCTCGGGCTCTTTGTAGAAAGTTTTTGGTTCCCAGTCTTATTCATGGCCAGCACCCCAAGAGCCAGGAGCTTGTCTGCTTTATTCACTGCTGTATCTGGAAAACCTTATAAGGTCCCTGACACCTCATAGGTCCTCCAACAAACATAAGATAAAGAAATTCTTCACCGGATGGTTGGTTCACAATGACTGTCGGTTAGGCTAGGAGAGACGAATCCTTTAATAACAGCCAGAGGGAATTTTGTGGTAGCAGATAGAGATTTTGATAACCCGGTAATTCAGTCTTTTAATAAATACTTAGGACTGGTAATCTAGGTGCCTGGGGAGGAGAGGGATAGAGCACTTCCCTAGGGAAACTCATCTAGAGGGGACAAGATACAAAGTGTGAGGAAGGTTTTAACCAGGGAAACCTTAGCTACAGTGGCAAGAAATCTCCACAGTGCCTTGCTGAAAGTTCAACTTGTCTTTTGTGGTAGGGAGGAGGCAAACAGAAGGAATACTCTAATTTTATTTTCTCAACATACCTTCCCCTAGTGACAAACAAGTTCTCCCCAAAAGTGCCTCTGGCCCAAACAGGACTATCCCTCATGAGTCAGACCCCAGGTTCATTGTCCTCAAGGTCCAGGCTGTAACGGACAAAACAAAACGTTTAGCATTCCCTAACCCCAGACCAAGTGAGGAAGTTTACGGTCTTGTTTAGTCCCCGGACACTCTTGAGGTGACAGCTGGGGGCTTCTGCCACCTGTAGTCAAAGGGCTCAGCCCTTGGTCAGCCACCCTCTCTTACTGCCAGGGGTATCAGGAAGGCTGTCATTTGAAATTTGGCCTCAAGTCTTTTTTTTTTCTCCCCAGGTTGCTGCAGTTTTAATGCCTATTTTCAGAATCAGGTGGAATCTGAGATGCACGATCTGCCGGTTGCCTAGCTTCTTATAATTCAATGATTCATTTCAAAATTTCCCATTGTGAGTCTCAAGGAATCGAGCTTAAGGGTAGCATTAAGCTGTATATGAGGCTTTGTTCTTCCCACTTTTGGCTAAATTAGAATTGGTTTGTCTTGGCCTTAACTCTAAGCCTTCCTACCAGAACTTACCAGGATCTTTTATTTCTTAACAGAATTTAAATTTTCCTTTAAACACTGAGCCCTGGAGAGGCTCAAATGTGCGGTTGCTTTGTGGGACAGCTGGTCATGCTCTTCCTCCCTCTGCCTCACATGGCTCTCACTTTTTCTTCCTACAGGTCTCCGCTTCAAAACCCTTGCCCGCATCCTGGGGGCTTTGTTCGGCACTGGACCCTGGGCAGGCCTGTTTTTGAGGTGCCTGGCCACCTCCTGGCCCAAATGAAAAGGCAAATTGAGTGCCTGTATTTTGGAATATTTAAAGCATTTTAAATCATTCTATTTTTTGTGCATAACAATACAACGAAACTCAAATTCATTTATTCGAAGATGATGGAGAATTTATTTTGTGAAAGGATGTGTAGCATAATGAGTCCCATGGGTTTGGAGGGAGGGGCAGGTCCTGGCACGTGCCCTCGATTCAAGTGGCAAGATGTGATCATTATTCAGTCCTGTCAGGTTTGCTCTGTGCCTTGGTGTGGACCCTCATCTGGAGGGGCCATTAGCATGGGACATGGGAGGCCCTTTGAAATGAGAAGCCTGGCCAAACACCTCCTGGTTCTTCTTCTCTGTGGTGAAAAGGTCTTTGTCTTCCCCACTGTTTTCCCAGTACAGTTTCCTGTTGATTCCCTTTAGAGTTTGCTTTCTGATTTGCCACTATCTTATTTACCTGTTTGCGTTCTGCCTTCCCCTCCCCTTAGCATGTATAGTCCCTGAGAGTGGGGTTCACGTAGTACCAGTCACCCTGGTATCCTCAGTGCTTGGTCCCCAGCGGGCCCTGTGAGTGAGGGAGTGACAGAGCCTAGCCAGGGGTGGGGATGGATGTCTGTGGGGCTGTCTACAACACACAGGGGCATGTGGGATAGTTCACCAAGCCATGTCGTGTTGGGCGGTGGTTTGACACCCAGGCCAACCACCTGGTCTAGCAACTGAACCTGCCTGCATTTGGTCACCAGGGCTCAGCTCCTCTAGGCTCCCTGGCTCCATGGCTGTGCTAAGCTTGTTCAGTTTGAGCTTGTTAGCACGGGGGGGGGGGGGGGGCGGTCAGCAGGGAGCCCCTTACCTTAGGACTCCTCTGCTAGCGATCTTACACTCCATCACATCCGTGAACTCCCCATCTGATTGTGTTGTTTGGTCTTTTGGTGTTAATTGATTACAAGTGTGACTTCTGGAGGCAGGCAGCCTGGGTTTGAAGCCCAGCTCCAGCATTAACTAGCTGTGAGTCTGTGCAAGTTGTTTCACCTTGCTGTGCCTCAGTTTCCTCACCTGTAAAATAAGGATAGTAATAGTATCTTCCTCCCAGCGTGGTTGTGAGGGTTGAATACATTAATATGAGAAATCACATATGACAATTGCTGGCATACAGCAGGTGCTTATATGGGTCAGCTTCTTTATCAGTTGCACATTTGGCTCAGGAACGGTCTCTTAAGGGGTCCTTTTGTGGGGTGCTGGGAGCCTTCCATTGTGTGTAAGGTATAAGGGCAATTGTTTGTTTAGATCGGGGCTTGGCCCAAGCTGTTCCCTGTAGAGGGTAGCTGGAGCCCTTAACAGTGACCCCTAGGATGGTCCCATCTCTCTCCCCAATTCGGTGGGGCAGAGCACCAGCCATGATGCTCAGTCTGCCTCTCTTCCTGATGGCCATGTTGCCTGACAGCTGGCTGAGGCCCTGGGGAAAGGAAAGGAAACAGCAGAGGAAGCCTGGAGCCCGTGGTGGCCTGAACTCAAGCCACAGCCAGGAAGCAACAGGCTGTGATGAACTACCAGGCTGGGAATGGAACCAAACGCCAAGGAGCAGCCTGATTAGTACATCAGGCCAGCTCCCTGCTGAATCGTTGTCTGATTTGGGAGTAGCAAAGGCAGGTGTTACCTTGAGAGATGGGCCAGGGCCAGATACCACATGCCCAGCAGCACAGCATTGGGATCCAAGCTGTGACCATCCAGAGACCCTTAGTGATGACCGAGTCCACCATGCCTCTTGGATCTCAAACCACTGGGCCTACTGCTCTCAGCTCCATTGCAGCTTATCACTAGGATATTTATTTACATGGCTATGGGCAGCCTCCCGCACGCAGTTCTCCCAAACAGCCAGCAGATGGCGCGGTTTCTCCTGTGTTCCAGCCAGAGGTTCTCAACTGGCGATGAGTTTTCGCTGGGGAGAACCAGGCATAACAAATCCCCGTTAACATTTTGAATATAAAGTGTAGCGGCAAAATACATTGGAGGCCACAGGTTGGGATTGCAATTTACCACTTTTTTAATTTTACAAACACAAGGGGAAACATTCCTTAGAATTTACAAAAATCTTTTGTATGTATTCTCACCAAAAAACAAACAAAGAAACAAAAAAACTCAATAGATTTTTAGCCCCTTGTGGAAAATAGGTAGGCTATATCTGAGTCCTCTACCTGCATTTGATTGTAAGATTTTACACTGGCTCATTCAGTCCTAGACTATGTGGCCGTATTATCATTGCTATAATATATTGATAGTGATAAGAACAGAAATAATGACTACTATTATGGACTAAGCATTTTACGTGCACTATCTTGTTTAATCCACAGAACAACAGCACGAGGCAGGAATCACCCAGTGATTGTACCAACAAATCTTGAGAACATGTCAGTAGCCTCATGCTTGCTGTCCCAGAAGTAACCAGCATCACCAAACAAGAGATAACGAGAGAGTTAACTCACAGGAAAATTTTTCCTTTCAAATAAAAATATGGCAACTTGACCCCTTGGCTTAATTCTGCTCCTACGTGCAGTACCAGGTCCTGGGTAGCTAGTAGAGGTAAATGTAACACAGGGCAGATTATACATTCGATTAACAAGAGCAGCTCTAACAGGTATCATTTACTTAGTTCTTACTATGTGCCATGCCTTAGTCTAAAAGAATCTTTAAAACCTTATATATCCACATCAGTGAGTAGGAGTACTTCCCACCACTTCACTGTTGAGGGAAATGAAGCCCAAAGAGGTTTAGTAATCCTTCTAAAATCATACGGCTAGCAAGAGACTGTTAACTCCAGAGCAAGCATTCTTACATCAGCCACTAAGTTATTAATGGCCTTCAGGTCGTAATTACCTGTGTGAATTTGCCTCAGTTGATTTCTTGGTTTCATGGCAACTTCTCCTTTAGTCTAAGAATTTCTCAATGCTCTGTTCTCTGCCTCTGTGGGAATTTTTTTTTTTTTTTTGAGGTGGATTTTGCCTCTTTGCTTCCATCCATGCTGCTGCCAAATCAAAAATACAGCCCTAGTTGGTTAGTCCAGATTGGTGTTTGGGACACAATCAATATTCCAGGATGACTCCATATTTCTGGATTATTAAAGGGACTCGATCATTTGGCAGAGCAAATGGGCTTGTAAGATGTTGGCCTCAGCAGAGTTATTTTATGTCTTTTTTGAGTCTTCTCCATCTCAGAAGCAAAGGGCACTTTGCTCCCTTCCTCGGCAGTTTGAGTCAGCACTGGGCTCAGAGGGTCACGTTCCTGCGGCTTTAATGTAGGTCTCTCTTGTTCTCTCTCCCTTCTCTCCTTCTTTTCTCTTTCTTTCTACTCCACTTCCCTTCATCATTCATGTACTTCATTTTCAGACACATTTGGGTACCCCATTTGGATGAGAAGGGACTGGTGAGGTATGTGTTTCAACTTCCTTTGTGCCATCAAATGTGTTCTTATTAGCACTTGGGTTTTGAAAGTGCATCATTGGTATCTAGGATGGATCTTTGTCAGAAGGGCTTATTTTCAGGCCTGGTGAACATTTCTATCTGGAGAAGACCGCTGTCTCTTACTAATTCAACAAATGGTGCCTAACGCCTTCTTATAAACCTATTGCTCTGCAAATGGAGCCGTTGCTGGCATCCTTATTACCCCCACTCAGTCTTCCTTAGTGGCTGCTTCACCTTTCCCAAAACTCTCCGTTCCTGAAGCTCAGATCAACTGCTTCCTTCTTCTCTCACCCTTCCAGAGTAAGAACATCTTGTGCCTAGAAAGGCATCCTTTTTCGGGGGTTGCCTGTCAAGTATGTGTGTGGGGGGGGGGCGGTTGCTGCAGAGCTTGTCCTGCACCTAAGGGAGGCTTGAGGAGGCAGGAAGTGCAGGTTGGCTTCCTCCTCGGTGTTGCCAGAGGAACCTGCCCCAGAGCTGTTCCACAGAATGTTATTGGCAGCCACATGCACACATACACATACGCACCCACAGATACACACCCACACTGCCATCATTGGAACGCAAAATGGTTTCCTGCTCAAGCAAGTCCTGGGAACATTGAACTAAAGTGATTTCTTTTAGAGCCCTTGATTCTAAAAAGGGGCCAAAGCTTGGAGGGTTATCCACATTTTGTAGGCCAAAGAATCTCTTCTGGCAGACTATTTCATGGGGTTACTTAGTCTATGCAACACACATTGACATATTAAGGGGTTAAGGGGCAAGATGTATGCAATCTACTCTCAAATAGTTTATAAAAATATATACTAATATGTATATATGAGAAATACATGTTAAAAATTGGTGAATCTGGGTGAAGAGTATTTAGAGTTCTCTGTTTTCTTTTGCACATTTTAGTAAGTTTGAAATTACTTTAAAATACTATCCCAGAGGGTTGTTATTTAGAGACAAGATTCACCTCTGAGATGTAAAACAAGCATTTACACAGCACCCAAGCCAAGAACCTGCAGAAATTGTGTTGCATATTTGTCTCTGGTCCCCCCAGTTGGGGAGCTCCAGTGCTCCATGGGGTAACTCCCTGGAGCTGGATGAAAAGCCAGGCATCCTGAGCAGGTTCACCATGGGAGGTCTTAGCCTATTTTTCCCTTTTAGAGGAATAGAAGTCCAGATGGTTGGAATTGTGACTGGGAAGGAGAAGGTGCGCCAAGGCAGCCTAGCACAACAGCTATTTCGGTGGAAGTTGGGGGATCCTTCTACCTCACTTGGAGAGTCCTGCATGTTTTTATGAATGCTAACCTTATTGCAAAGTATGTGAATTCTAACCTAGCATTCTTAAATCTGCTGATTCTATGAATATGACATAAAAGCATAAATGACCAAATTCAATGATCATTTGTGCCGCCATTGTTAGAAACTGGATACTCAGATATTTTCCCCAAATAGTGCCTCACATTTGCCCTTAGATGGATCTATGAGCTCTTGTCCCTGATCTGCCTTCCCTGCTCCAGTTCTTCACATCCGTTAGTACCAGACCACTGGGTACAGACTTCCAGCCATCAGGATCTACTTGGAGAACTCCTGTGGGAACAGTTCTGTGTGCTCCTAAGGCTCTCATTCCCAGGGATGGTGGCTGGCACCATACAATGGTGAGAAGAACCTCTCTTCCCACAGCCTGCCATATTTTGCCACGTGCACCTCGAGGCCACCTTGCTTATATCTAGAGCCTCTCCATTTATCTCAGGAACTGTGATTCTGCTTTAAGCTAGAATTTTGCCCAGCCTCATTTGTGAAACAGCAAGTACACAAATAAATAAAAAATAAAACAGACAAAAGACAAAAAGGTTTTGTCTGTCAGCCCTCTGATAGTAGAATCTCAAACTCAGCCCATTATACCAGTTGGGGACACACCCAACACTTTGTACTTCTTCCCTTCCTGTTTTTCCCAGCCCAAACTCTTCTTTGTCCCCAGACACTACATGCAAACCTGCTATGTGTATTTAGACAGTGGTTTTAAACAGCTCTCAGAAGATGGTGGTATAGTAGAGATAATCCCAGAAATTGCAGTGATCCCAACTAAGTGAGCCCCCTCCCTCCCCTTTTTTTGGTATCAAGCTCAGTGCTGAGTGCTTTGTGTGACTTATCTCATTCAGTCTTACTAATCACAAAGTTCTAGTGTTATCCTTACCTTCCTAATGAGAAAACCAGGAAGGTAAATAACTCACTTATGATCTCATAGTTAGCAAGAACTAGGGCTTGATCAACTATCCAGAGATGTCTTTTTCCAAGGCCTGTGTCTTTAACCCACTTCATGATTTTGATTCCCTCTCCCCAAACTACAGAATTGATGGAGAGGGGATAGGTGTTGTCTTCCAGCATCTAGGTTCTGAGGAAGGTTGCCCCAAATGACCTGTTCCCAATCATACCCACCAAGAGAGGTTGTGAGACCTTTGTGAGTCAGAATTTCCTATACCAGTGACTGTTGCAAATCTTAAGGATGAAGTTTTTTTAAAACTAGCCAACTCTGACTAATCTAATAGAAGCCAGTAAAATACCTAATTCATTCACAATTTACATTTAACCCTGAAATACATTCAGTATTTTGGGAACAGTAGACCCTCTCCCTCTATTCTGTTGGCTCTGGCTGATATTAATCTGTGTTTACTTTCCCTGGGTTCCACTGAGTTCAAGGAAACATGAGTAGCTCAAAAGCATGGTGATTCACCAAGAAAAGTTGGTTTGGGGGTTAACATCTCTAATAGAAAGCCCACTGTGAGATTATTCAAAAGTAGATAATGTAGATGCACATGCTTCTTGGTAAATGGGTTTCAGATGAGAAACTTGTTGCTTCTCTGTGCAGTTCGCTTCCAATCCATGCCTGAAAATATAGGTAAAATTTCTGTTCTGACAGACACTCATTTATCCTCTGTTTTGTACCCATAATCTACACTTGTCTTAATTTCCTCTCCATTATGCTCAGACATTAACTAATACTGACTAACTACAACCCCAAATAATTATTGCTATCTATTCCCTTTGTAAATATAACTCCAGCACAGAGCTCGAAGAATAATGGCATATTTATAGAATGCAGCTAATTAAACTGAGTTCCAATTGCTTTCACTTTGCCAGAAGGAGCCATTTTCACAGCAAAAATTGGGTGGATGCTTGCATGCTTCCCAGGAACAACTCAAGGTAACATAATTCAGCGTTCCCAAGACAAAAATTCAGCACAAGACAAATTTACACAAGCAATGAAAATCTCATTAAGGAAGATATGAAGATCTTTTTACTACAGCCCAACCGTTAAAAGGGGTATTATTTTGGTGGGTTTATTTAAGGAATAGTATATATTTCATTGTTTTATAATGGAAGTAATTGTAAGAAACTCAATTTTTGAAGAACACTCATTTTTGAATCTTTCTTTTCCAGTTTATGAAACTGCTTCACCATTTGCAGCCTCATAACTTCTACACTTTTTAGCAGATCTGAGCATTGTTGAACACAATATCAAAATTGTGAATCCTCTTCTGCTTCTCATTTATTTCAGGAATTTGGTATTAAACACAGCTTGACCTCTCAAATAGAAGTATGGGTGTTCTAGTCGTGTGATTTCTGGGGTTTAGTTGAGCTCATTAGCGATGGTCACATGAATGGAATTCCTTAGACAGATCTAGATTTGAAAGCACATCTCAAGTTTGCCTTCTCCTCTGGGTTTATTCAAACTCAAACCAGATGCACACCACAGCTTCCCAAAACAACAACCAGAAAAGAAGCCATACCTGGCATGTAAAGATGCTGGGTTCCATCTCTGTAAGGAGGAGTTTGTTTTCCTTGTCCTAGCCTTGGGAGAGGAACTCAGGAACACACTGGTGCTTTCAGACTTGTGCCAGTAACCGTCTTTTCAACTGCATTACTTCAGTGTGTTTCTGAATGCTGTGATGATTTTTCTTCCTGCCTGTGTGTCATTCCTGAATTTGCTTCTATCTACTGGAAGTAGTGATTTGGCAAGCATCGGCACTTTTTCCATGTTTAATTAATTCCTCTAATTTTGTGGTAAATGAGAATAATGGGGCTTAATTTTGCTATTTATGTAAAATTGATTGGTAATTATGGAGAGCACAGGAGATTTGGCTTTACAAACGAAAATTAAGTGACCTCTCCATCATGGTGCCTTGGCATGCCTCATTCACTCGTAAGAAAAAGCAGAAATGGCAGCAAAGCAGATGTTGAATGGGAGATGAATGTAGGTTTTGTGACTTCTATAGAAGTTGAAATATGGAAATTTGAGGGGTCTTGTTTAGAGACCTAAATAAGCTCAAACCAGAATCCTCTCAGGGAGAACATGTGAAGGACAGAAACCTGTTTGGGTTTTATCATCTCATATTTGGTATGATTGGTCACTTTAATTCCAGTATATTCTATTCTATTGTGTTCTGATCAAAGCAGGGGGTAGTGAGTTGTGGGAGAAGAGGTCTTTCTTTGAGGTGACCTATGTTAAAGGGAGATATTATAGCAGGGGGTCTCAAGATGGAAAGATTTTAGAATTATTTTCTCTTTTGAAACTTCAGAGACAGGTCCAGATGATCCTTGGTTCTAAGTAAATGATATTTACATTGTATGCAATAAGAAATAGTTTGCTATAGGTAGAGATCTAGGTATACATATCTATATTTACATGGTTATCTCTCTCTGTACACACACACACACACACACACACAAATTTCATCTTTGCTTTCTATCCAAGAAGGCTTAGGCACCTTACCATAGCAGTGAATTATTATCATCCCTAAGTATCAGGATTTAGTGTTTATAATTATGGGATTTATTTGTTAAATAAGACAAAAGAATTTGGTTTTGCTTCTGTTTGGTACCACCAAAACTCAATTCCTTGACGGACAACATTAAAATTATGGCTAGTTGGCAAGCAGGAATGGTAGTCATGATGAGACAAACCATGTACCTTCACTCTGGTAGGGGTATGGCAGGTGTTGAATACTGGGAGCTGATATTCAACCACAAAGATCAGCTGGAAGAGTCTTTTGTTGTTTAGCCACAAAGAGCTATTAAAAATTGACAATATCTTAATTAGCTAATACTAATTACATGTTGTAAATCTTTTTTTTATATTTTATTTTATTATGTTAATCACCATACATTACATCATTAGTTTTTGATGTGTTCCATGATTTATTGTTTGCATAAAACACCCAAAGCTCCATTCAATACGTGCCCTCTTTAATACCCATCACCAGGCTGACCCATCACCCCACCCCGCCTCCCCTCTAGAACTCTCAGTTTGTTTCAGAGTCCATAGTCTCTCATGGTTCGTCTCCCTCTCCAGTTTCCCCCCCTTCATTCTTCGCCTCCTGCTATCTTCTTCTTTTTTTTTTTTTTTTACCATATAATGTATTATTTGTTTCAGAGGTACAGATCTGTGATTCAACAGTCTTACACAGTTCACAGCACTCACCATAGCCCATACCATCCCCATTGTCCATCACCCAGCCACCCCCCACCCCCAACCCCCACCACTCCAGCAACCCTCAGTTTGTTTCCTGAGATTAAGAATTCCTCATATTAGTGAGGTCATATGATACATGTCTTTCTCTGATTGACTTATTTCGCTCAGCATAATACCCTCTAGTTCTATCCATGTCATTGCAAATGGCAAGATTTCATTTTTTTTTTGATGACTGCATAATATTCCATTGTAAATATATAACACATCTTTATCCATTCATCTGTTGATGGACATCTTGGTTCTTTCCATAGTTTGGCTATTGTGGACATTGCTGCTATAAACATTGGGGTGCACGTACCCCTTCGGATCCCTACATTTGTATCTTTGGGGTAAATACCCAGTAGTGCAATTGCCAGGTCATACGATAGCTCTATTTTCAACTTTTTTTTTTGTTATTCTTATGTTAATCCCCATACATTGCATCATTAATTTTAGATGAAGTGTTCCATGATTCATTATTTGTGCATAACACCCAGTGCTCCATGCAGAATGTGCCCTCCTCAATACCCACCACCAGGCTAACCCATCCTCTCACCCCCCTCCCCTCTAGAACCCTGTTTGTTTTTCAGAGTCCATCGTCTCTCATGGTTCGTCTACCCCTCCGATTTCCCCTGCTTCATTCTTCCCCTCCCGCTACCTTCTTCTTCTTCCTTTTTTTTTTCTTAACATATATTGCATTATTTGTTTCAGAGGTACAGATCTGAGATTCAACAGTCTTGCACAATTCACAGCGCTTACCAGAGCACATACCCTCCCCAGTGTCTATCACCCAGTCACCCCATCCCTCCCACCCCACCCCCCACTCCAGCAACCCTCAGTTTGTTTCCTGCAATTAAGAATTCCTCATATCAGTGAGATCATATGATACATGTCTTTCTCTGTTTGACTTATTTCACTCAACATAACACCCTCCAGTTCCATCCACGTCATTGCAAATGGCAGGATCTCATTCCTTTTGATGGCTGCATAATATTCCATTGTATATATATACCACCTCTTCTTTATCCATTCATCTGTCGATGGACATCTTGGCTCTTTCCACAGTTTGGCTATTGTGGACATTGCTGCTATAAACATCGGGGTGCACGTACCCCTTCGGATCCCTACATTTGTATCTTTGGGGTAAATACCCAGTAGTGCAATTGCTGGATCATATGGTAGCTGTATTTTCAATTTTTTGAGGAACCTCCATATTTTCAACTTTTTGAGGAACCTCCATACTGTTTTTCAGAGTGGCTGCACCAGCTTGCATTCCCACCAACAGTGTAGGAGGGTTCCCCTTTCTCCACATCCTCACCAACATCTGTCATTTCCTGACTTGTTAATCTTAGCCATTCTGACTGGTGTGAGGTGGTATCTCATTGAGGTTTTGATTTGGATTTCCCTGTTGCCAGGCGATGTTGAGCACTTTACATGTGTCTGTTGGCCATTTGGATGTCTTCTTTGGAAAAATGTCTGTTCATGTCTTCTGCCCATTTCTTGATTGGGTCATTTGTTCTTTGGGTGTTGAGTTTGATAAGTTCTTTATAGATTTTGGATATTAGCCCTTTATCTGATATGTCATTTGCAAATATCTTCTCCCATTCTGTCGGTTGTCTTTTGATTTTGTTGACTGTTTCCTTTGCTGTGCAAAAATTTTTTATCTTGATGAAGTCCCAATAGTTCATTTTTGCCCTTGCTTCCCTTGCCTTTGGTGATGTTTCTAGGAAGAAGTTGCTGTGGCTGAGGTCGAAGAGGTTGCTGCCTGTGTTCTCCTCTAGGATTTTAATGGACTCCTGTCTCACATTTAGGTCTTTCAACCATTTTGAGTCTATTTTTGTGTATGGTGTAAGGAAATGGTCCAGTTTCATTCTTCTGCATGGCTACCCAGTTTCCCCAACACCAGTTGTTGAAGAGACTTTTTTCCATTGGACATTCTTTCCTGCTTTGTGGAAGATTAGTTGACCATAGAGTTGAGAGTCCATTTCTGGGCTCTCTATGCTGTTCCATTGACCTATGTGTCTGTTTTTGTGCCAGTACCATACTGTCTTGATGATGACAGCTTTGTAATAGAGCTGGAAGTCTGGAATTGTGATGCTGCCAGCTTTGCTTTTCTTTTTCAACATTCCTCTGGCTATTCGAGGTCTTTTCTGGTTCCATACAAATTTTAGGATTATTTGTTCCATTTCTTTGAAAAAAGTGGATGGTATTTTGGTAAGGATTGTATTGAATGTGTAGATTGCTCTAGGTAGCATTGACATCTTCACAATATCTGTTCTTCCAATCCATGAGCATGGAATGTTTTTCCATTTCTTTGTGTCTTCCTCAATTACTTTCATGAGTATTTTATAGTTTTCTGAGATCCTTTACCTCTTTGGTTAGATTTATGCCTAGGTATCTTATGGTTTTGGGTGCAGTTGTAAATGGGATCGACTTCTTAATTTCTCTTTCTTCTGTCTTACTGTTGGTGTATAGGAATGCCACTGATTTCTGTGCATTGATTTTATATCCTGCCACTTTACTGAGTTCCTCTATGAGTTCTAGCAGTTTTGGGGTGGAGTCTTGGGTTTTCCACATAAAGTATATCATCTGCAAAGAGTGAGAGTTTGACTTCTTCTTTGCCGATTTGGATGCCTTTTATTTCTTTTTGTTGTCTGATTGCTGTGGCTAGGACTTCCAATACTATGTTGAATAGCACTGGTGATAGTGGGCATCCCAGCTATGTTCCTGACCTTAGAGGGAAAGCTGTCAGTTTTTCCCCATTGAGAATGATATTCGCTGTGGGTTTTTCATAGATGGCTTTTATGATATTGAGGTATGTACCCTCTATGCCTATACTCTGGAGAGTTTTGATCAAGAAAGGATGCTACACTTTGTCAAATGCTTTTTCTGCATCTATGGAGAGGATCATATGGTTCTTGTTCTTTCTTTTCTCAATGTATTGTATCACATTGATTTGCAGATGTTGAACCAACCTTGCAGCCCAGGGATAAATCCCACTTGGTCATGGTGAATAATCCTTTTAATGTACTGTTGGATCCTATTGGCTAGTATTTTGGTGAGAATTTTTGCATCCATGTTCATCACTGATATTGGTCTGTAATTCTCCTTTTTGATGGGGTCTTTGTCTGGTTTTGGGATCAAGGTAAAGTTGGCCTCATAAAACGAGTTGCGAAGTTCTCCTTCCATTTCCATTTTTTGGAACAGTTTCAGAAGAATAGGGATTAATTCTTGAAATGTTTGGTAGAATTCCCCTGGGAAACCATCTGGCCCTGGGCTTTTGTTTTTTTGGGAGATTTTTGATGACTGCTTCAATTTCCTTAGTGGTTATAGGTCTGTTCAGGTTTTCTATTTCTTCCTGGTTCAGTTTTGGTAGTTGATACATCTCTAGGAATGCCTCCATTTCTTCCAGATTATCTAATTTGCTGGCATAGAGTTGCTCATAATATGTTCTTAAAATTGTTTATATTTCTTTGGTGTTGGTTGTGATCTCTCCTCTTTCATTCATGATTTTGTTGATTTGGGTCATTTCTCTTTTCTTTTTGATAAGTCTGGCCAGGGGTTTATCAATCTTGTTAATTCTTTCAAAGAACCACCTCCTAGTTTCGTTGATCTGTTCTGTTCTTTTGGTTTCTCTTTCATTGATTTCTGCTCTGATCTTTATTATTTCTCTTCTCCTGCTGGGTTTAGGCTCTATTTGCTGTTCTTTCTCCAGCTCCTTTAGGTGTAGGGTTAGGTTGTGTATTTGAGACCTTTCTTGTTTCTTGGGAAAGACTTGTATTGCTATATACTTTCCTCTTAGGACTGCCTTTCCTGTGTCCTAAAGATTTTGAACAGTTGTGTTTTCATTTTCATTGGTTTCCATGAATTTTTTTAATTCTTCTTTAATTTCCTGGTTGAGTCATTCAGTCTTTAGTAGGATGCTCTTTAGCTTCCATGTATTTGAGTTCTTTCCGACTTTCCTCTTGTGACTGACTTCTAGTTTCAAAGCATTGTGGTCTGAAAATAGTCAGGGAATGATCCCCATCTTTTGGTACAGGTTGAGACCTGATTTGTGACCTAGGATGTGATCTATTCTGGAGAATGTTCCATGGGGACTAGAGAAGAATGTGTATTCTGTTGCTTTGGGATGGAATGTTCTGAATATGTCTGTGAAGTCCATTTGGTCCAGTGTGTCATTAAAGTCTTTATATCCTTGCTGATCTTTGCTTAGATGATCTGTCCATTTCAGTTAGGGGGCTGTTAAAGTCCCCTACTATTATTGTATTGTTGTCAATGTGTTTCTTTGATTTTTTTTATTAATTGGCTTATATAATTGGCTGCTCCCATGTTAGGGGCATAGATATTTACAATTGTTAGATCTTCTTGTTGGATAGACCCTTTAAGTAGGATATAGTGGCCTTCCTCATCTCTTATTAGTCTGTGGTTTAAAATCTGATTTGTCTGATATAAGGCTTGCCACCCCAGCTTTCTTTTGGTGTCCATTAGCATGGTAAATGGTTTTCCACCCCCTCACTTTCAGTCTGGAGGTGTCTTTGGGTCTAAAATGAGTCCCTTGCAGACAGCATATCGATGGGTCTTGTTTTTTTTTTTTATCCAGTCTGATAGCCTGTGTCTTTTGATTGGGGCATTTAGCCCATTTACATTCAGGGTAACTATTGAAAGATAGGAATTTAGTGCCATTGTATTGCCTATAAGGTGACTGTTACTGTATATTGTGTGTGTTCCTTTCTGGTCTATGTTGCTTTTAGGCTCTCTCTTTGCTTAGAGGACCCCTTTCAATATTTCTTGTAGGCCTGGTTTTGTGTTTGCAAATTCCTTTAGTATTTGTTTGTCCTGGAAGCTTTTTATCTCTCCTTCTGTTTTCAATGACAGCCTAGCAGGATATAGTATTCTTGGCTGTATATTTTTCTCATTTAGTGCTCTGAATATATCCTGCCAATCCTTTCTGGCCTGCCAGGTCTCTGTGGATAGGTCTCTTGCCCATCAAATGTTTCTACCATTGTAGGTTACAGACCTCTTGTCCCGAGCTGCTTTCAGGATTTTCTCTTTGTCTCTGAGACTTGTAAGTTTTACTATTAGATGTCAAGGTGTTGACCTATTTTTATTGATTTTGAGAGGGGTTCTCTGTGCTGCCTTGATTTTGATGCCTATTTCCTTCCCCAAATTCAGGAAGTTCTCTGCTGTAATCTGCTCCAATATACCTTCTGCCCCTCTCTCCTTCTTCTTCTGGGATCCCAATTATTCTAATTTGTTTCATCTTATGGTATCACTTATCTCTCGAATTCTGCCCTTGTGATCCAGTAGTTTTTCATCTCTCTTTTTCTCAGCTTCTTTATTTTCCATCATTTGGTCTTCTATCTCACTGATTCTCTCTTCTGCCTCATTTATCATAGCAGTTAGGGCCTCCATTTTTGATTGCACCTCATTACTAGCCTTTTTGATTTCTACTTGGTTAGATTTTAGTTCTCTTATTTCTCCAGAAAGGGTTTCTCTAATATCTCCCATGTTTTTTTCAAGCCCAGGTAGTATCTTTATAATCATTATTCTGAACTCTAGTTCTGACATCTTACTAATGTCTGTATTGATTAGGTCCCTGACAGTCAGTACTGCCTCTTGTTCTTTTT
This sequence comes from Mirounga angustirostris, assembly GCF_029215605.1. NCBI lineage: Eukaryota > Metazoa > Chordata > Mammalia > Carnivora > Phocidae > Mirounga > Mirounga angustirostris. Next base: position 188,975,599 of record NW_026991709.1, on the reverse strand, counting down.
GTTGAGGTGATTTTTTCCATCTTGTCATTTTGTGCAGAGGAGAATAGATGAATGAGAGAACAAAATGCTAAAAGGGTAACAACAACCCCAGAAAATATACACTGAACAAACCAGAAGAGACCTGAAACCAGGGGAAAAGAAAGGGAAAGAAAGAAAAAAAGAAAAAGAAAAAGATAATAATAAAAAAAAGAATATGATCAAATATGATCAGGCTGGTGAATAGATCAGTGCCACACACTAGATTTTGGGCGTATTTTGGTCGGTTAGAAGAAACTGTCTCCCAAAATCTTAAAGAAAGAAAAACATATATGTACAAAAATAAGGGTAAATGTGATGAAGGGATGGAATATGACTGTAAAGATGAAAATTATAAAAGATTTTATAAAAGGAATTGATAAGAAGTTGGTTGAAAAAAGAAAGAAGAGAAATTAAAAAAAAAAAAAAAAGAGAGAGAATGTGATCAGGCAGGAGACTAGAACAAAGCCATACAGTAGAACAAAGCCATACACTAGAACAAAGCCATACACTATATATTTTGGTCTGTCAGACACAACTGTATCCCAAAATTTTAAAGAGAGAACAACTTATATGTATACCAAAAATAAGGTTAACTACTATGAAAGAATAGAATATAACTCTAAAAATGAAGAATAAAAAATATTTTTAAAAAAGGGATCAATAAGATGTTGGTTGAAAAAGGGAAAAAGAAACATTAAAAAAAAGGAATAAAAAAGAAAATTAAAAAAATTAACTTTGAAAGGCTAAAGAATCAGGAAAAAAGCCATGAATTCTATGTGCTGTATTCCCCTAGTGCTGGAGTTCTTCAGTTCAATTTGATCAGTAAACTTGGTCTTGGCTGGCTGTTCTTGCTGATCTTCTCGGGAAGGGGCCTGTTGCCGTGGTTCCCAAATGTCTTTGCCAGAGATGGAATTGCCCTGCCCTTGCCAGGGCCAGGCTAAGTAATCTGCTGGGGTTTGCTCTCTGTAGCTTTTGTTCCTTGCAAGCTTTCTGTACAGCTTTGGAGGCAGAGAGTGAAAATGGCAGCCTCCCAATCTCTGGTCCTGGAGGAGCTGACAGCTCCGGGCCCACTCCTCAGTGTGACCCCAGAGAAAAGCAGTCAGTCACTCCCGTCTCCCCAGTCTCCAGCTGCACTCTGTGCTCACCTGGCCTGTGACCAAGCGTTTGTATCTCTGGCACACAACCCTGTGTGGAGTCTCCAAACCCAGCAGATCCCTGCGGTGTGCTCCCATGCTGCTCCTCCTGGGGGAGGAAGGGGAGTCTCCCTGGATCTGCCGCTTGTGGGGTCCCTGCTGGAGGAGCAGTGGCCCGACTGTGCCGCGGATCATGGTTTATGGCAACCCTGAGCTGAGAGCCCGCGCCTGGGCTCCATCACTGCAGCCGCCTTCCCTACTCTGATACCTGGTAGCTCTGCTGCACTCAGGTACTCCCGGTCTTTCTGTGACCTCGAGGGTCCTGAGACCGCACTGTCCCAGCAAGGGTTCCACCCTCTGCTTAGCCACTGGAGCAATGTCCCTCAGTGGAGCCGACTTCTAGAAGTTCCCATTTTGTGCTCCACTGCTTTATCACTTGCCAGTAGTGGTTGATGGAGGCCCCCTCCCCCGCCGTCTATCGTCCCGAATATTGCCTTGGATTCACTTCTCCTCATGTCCTACCTTCTAGAAAGTGGTCACTGTTCTGTTCAGAGAGTTGCTGCTATTCTTTTCTTTGATCTCCTGTTGAGTTCGTAGGTGTTCAGAATGGTTTGGTACCTATCTAGGTGAATTACTGGGACCAGACAAAATTTAGGTCTCCTAGTCCTCTACCATCTTGCTCCTCCTCCTCCATGTTGTAAATCTTTAATTTGGAAGCTCTGAGAAAAGTAGCTTAAATTTAATATATACATATTATATAACTTTATATAATTATATATAATACTTATATATATAATATATAACTTTGTAAAACTATGTAATATATATATATATATAAAACTTTGAAGTAAGTGCTATGCTTTATCTCAGTACTGCCCTTCATGTCATTGCCTGATTTTGCTTTACAATGAAATGGACAGAAATATCTGGTGGTACCTATTTTCCCCTAAGTTAATTTTTTTTTCTCCACTAAAGTAATTAATGCTGCCTGTGCTTTGGAACTCAACATGGGATTACAAGAAAATTCACATTTAAGAGAACCTCTGCCTCTAGCTGAGAACAAGAGCAGAATGCCAAGAACACAATGCCAACAGGATGTGTCCTTGTTTGGTAATTCCCTGGCCATGATCCATTTAGAATCAAATCACCGTGGATCAGGGTGAACATTCTAAATACTTTAAAGCATTCCATCCACTGAGGTTTAAGGTGGAAAACAGAGTTGAGACAACAGAAAGGCCTGGGGGATCAATTACAAATATACTGCAAAATGAAAAATATTTCCTTATTTTTTTTTTTAATTGATCTCACACCTGTGGTCTCCCAATATAGTTTTGGTAGCATTAAAACTCAGGGAGTTGCATTGCCATCCTGAAAAACAAATTTAAAGTACCCAAGCAAAACCCCAAATTTATTCTTTCAGATTTGCTTTTTTTGCTCTCAAAAACCTACTTTATGGTAGATCAAATCAAATAATCATTGCTTGTTAAAACTTTTGAATCAGGAGATTTGGGGAAGATAGGCAGTGGCAGCAAAATGTTTGGATTTTCCTGAATCATCACATAAACTCAGAGAAATTAGCAAAACCAAAATTCATGGTTTTGGAAGACACTGATGTGACAAGGTATGCCACAGCCCACAGAATATAAGCAGGTTTCATGATCTGTGTGGGAGAAAACAAAGGAAAGCAATGGGTCATCTGACAGGCCTGAGAACAGGAGAAAGAACCCATGAGATAGCCAACAGATACTAACTGGAATGCATGGCAGGCCAATTTTAAAATGGTAGCTAAAACTAGGGGTGCTTTTGCTGCAGGCCATAACAGAGGGGTGCTTGTTAGGTATGAAGGAGCTAGAGCACTCTTGTCTGTATGAACTCTCAAAATTGACCTTCCAGGGTCCTTTCAGGACATGGCTATGCACTGACAAGAAATTGCTGGGAGTGGAATCAAAATTGAGCAGGACAGGGTCAGTACATACTAAAGAAGGAGAAAGTTGAGGTAAAAATATGAGAGAAGAACAGAGAACAGAAATCAAAAAAAAAAAAAGCAGACCACTATATTTTCAATACGACATTTAATAGAAATTGTACGTACTTAGCACTACATTAAGTAGTAGTCCAGGTGAACTCCACAGTTTGAGTTCAAAGAAACTAATTTAACATAGAAATGAGTAAAAGAAAAGCATTTAGGTAAATCTCACACAAAGTTGTAATAAGAAAAAAAAGAAAATAAGTAGTAGAATGTATCTTTATAGAGGATAGAAGCATGCCAGAAATAGATGCTCAAAAAACAGATTAAAACTGTGACATTTTATTTCAAAACAATCTAAAAGACATTAAGAAAATGATAAAAAATATGAAAAACCAACAAAAATAAAAATTCAAAGTAGATGAGTTTAAAAAAGAATTAGAAATAATTTTTTTTAGATTTAGGAATAGTAACCAAACTAGAAGGAATAAAAGAGCAAATAAACACAATAAATAACATCTTAAGAAAAATAGAAGAAAAGAAGGGAATTTTTAAAATAAAAAAAAAAGAAATAAAAAGGATTCATATGAAATTGACAAATATTACAGATAGACAAAGAAGGTCTAACTATTTGGATAATAGGAGTTTCTGAAAAGAAACTGCAGCAAGGGAGCAGAGCAAATACTAAAAAGGATAATTAAGAATATATTTTCTTGGGTCAAAAAAAATGAAAGTGCCTATTGAAAAGGCACACTTTTCAGTATCAACCAACTGCAAGATACATTCCAGTAGAATATCTGGATTTAAAAAAAAATAGGAAAGGAAAACAAAACCAAATGGGGCATCTAGGCAAAAGGAACACTTGACTTACAAGGGAAAGAATAATTGATTTCATCAGACTTTTTGATAACAATGCTTTAATACAGAAGAAAATGGAATAAAGAAGACATGAGGAAAGAGTTAATGTCTACCAAAAAGGATCTTCCAGTATAAAAGGTAGAGATAAAAATAACATGTAAGAATATCTTCCCATCTGGGTTTCTGTTTGTTATTTTAAGAAATCTACTAGAGAATTAGCTTCAGATCACCAGAATGACTAGAGACATCAATGTAAAAACTGGCATTGGACATTAAATGAACTTGTATATCTATACCTAAAAAGGGGAAGATTATGCTAAGTAGTGGCTATATGATCTGACAATGCAGACATAGTACAACCAAAAATGGAAAAATTAGAGGACATATGTAAAAAAAAGTTTACACTATTTTCAGGAATAATAATTGATGGTGTTAGTATTATTATTCTGAGATTCATGTATATGTACATATGTAATCTGGGAAAATTAAGTAAAATTCCTATACTCCCAAATTTGAATTATAAATATCATTATAAATTCATGAGGTATTCAGGCTTTGAGCATTAATTACTACTAACAATGAAAAAAAAAAGCAAAAACAGAACATGATGTGTCTTCAGGTGAAACAACACACTACTGCTATTAGTCTTTGCTAAAGCGGTCAAATCTGATTTGGTCAAGCCTCTGGGTTTGGCTGTCAGTTTGTGAGAAATACCCAGGACAAAGGAGCATGTTGAATTACCCATAAGCGTGCAACCAGCAAAACCCAGACAGTGGGCAACCCCTCAGGTCAAGTGGCACATGTTCTTCAACAATATCTACTAAGGGCTGGAGGGGGAAACATCTCAACTAGGAGACCTTCTCCATCTTGCTTGTATATTGGAAAAATAGAAGAAAAATTTAAGAATTCATATAAAACTTTTAGAATTATTTAACACTTGGTTTTATGATACGAAAATTTAGGAAAGATATGAAGATTCTACTCATGACAATGATAGAAGCAGCTATTTATGAAAGCCTATCTTGTGACTCATACAATAACAATCTTACATGTATTATCTCTAATCTTCACGATGAGTCTGTGAAATAGACTGTTAGCCCCATTTTATAGTTGAGGAAATAGACGCTGAAAGATAAAATAAATTGCACGACAGATTTACAACAAAGTCAATGTGCTAACCCAGGCTATGTATTCCATATAGCCCATAATTTTCAACAACATCATGTAAAAAATTATATTTCAAATGTGTGTTAAGAAGCCTACATTGCAACCTTAATGTTATCACTTAGGAACTTGAAAAGGCCACTTGTGTTAATGTCTTTTGTTATTGTCCAAACATAAAGCTAGGAAGACTGGTGTGGGATTGCTACTTGGGTATTAACTTAACCATACTGGCAACAGTGTATCCGAGAGAATTTATATTGGACAGTAACTTTTGGCTCACTAGAGATGTCATATTTTTAACTCTTTTTCTATGGTTTGAGAATAATTGTTGGCCACTGCTTCTAACCATTCTATCACTTTCAATCTTATTTTGCATCTCTCATTTAATGGAGATTTTGTTTAGCTACTTACTTAAAATCTTGGTTTCTGATAGAATCAGAACAAGAAGATGTTGATGATGCCCCTGAAGGCAAAGTGAGAAATCATTAAACTGTATCAGTATTCTACAACTGGTCTCTTAGACTATGGAGCTAAGCTTCTTGAGGAAAATACCTGCTGAGACCCTGACCCCATGTAACTGGTTCTCTGCTTAGCACAGCCCAAATATTCCATGCATGGTAAACAGGGAGCGGTCTCTTAATATGGCACTGGTTTTAGGGAATTTCTCATTCTGTTTGATATACAAAATTATAATCCATTTCACCCCATAATATCTTTATTCAGATGCCACCCTGGGAAGCGGCATGATCTTCCAGCATCATGGACCACCCCAGAGATTTCTGGAGGGAATTGCAATAATAATATTTCAATTTGCTTTAAAGCCAAGAGTTTCATCTATGGAACTTTTCCTTTCTATTTCCTTCCCTGTCCAACTCATTCTAGCTCACCTTAAAGCCCATCTTGAAATGGTGTTAAATCTAATACCACTCTCAGATTTCATCAATCTTTGAAGTTGGCCAGAGCTACATACAGTAAAGAGGCAAGCAAAAATGGGCCTCTATAAATTAGAGACTAGAAAGTACCTATTAGAACACCACGGTTCTGACAAAACTTTCCCCTCCAATATACAGAGCTTGAAAATTGAACTCGTTTTCTCCTTGGAAATGCCTAAAAAAAAAAAAAAAGTTAAAACCTCTTTGTAGCAGTTTGTGATTCCTTGTGCATCCATTCCTCCATACTATCTTGGTTCCTTTACTTCTGATTTAAATATAAAAGTGATAACTTTTGCCATATTACAGATTTACCAGAATTCCATGTTTCTCCATCATCTGCATGTTGTTGATTTAGTTCCTGTCCTGGAGGCTTTAAGGTCCTACAGAATTGATATAAGTGAACTTGGGCCCCTGACCAGGAATATAGAGACCCACCCACCCACCGAGCAATATTTCACATTGAAGGTCAGTGCATGTTTAAGGATACAGAGAGAAAAGATTAGCCATGGGGTGTTTCAGATCTAGGAAAGATGAAGCCAGAGAAAACCATCCTCTCCTCCTTGGAAGATTTTGTGGAGGAAGGGGATTTTTAGGAGCTGTTTAAATGATGGATAAGAGACCACTAACTTCACAAAGATTCTGTTTTTGTAAATAAAATAGCTTCAAATCACTCACGTATAACAAGAAGAATATTCAAAAAATACATGGCCAGAGCTATATTAGGAGTGGCCCTTTAACTTTGATCACCCAAACTAGTCTTTAGGTAATCTAATCTTTGCTTCCAAATGTTGGTGTGTAGGTATTTGTGCTTTTATGAGTGGCATATCCAATTTTGGTTGATATGAGCAATAATTTTAAGGACGATATAAAATAAGATCTATAGAATCATTGAAAAACGTAATAGATTTGCACAGGGAAGTGTCTTTGGGATTGATTAGGGCTGTTTTGCATGACTTGGTAAAGGTGAAGTGTCATCTCTCTTCTCTTCAGACAAATGAGTTTAGTTATTTCAATGAAAGATTTTTGTGGAAAATGATTATACTCTCTTCTACTATAAACTTTCAGACTATAATTTTTATAGCAGTCAGGTCTCCCTTATTATATTTTATTTGAAATTCAGACCTCTATTTCTCTTTCAGTTTTTAGGAGGAAATTAATAATTAGTGATTTATCAAAATCTTGTGATCTTAAGTAAATACCCATAATCTTGGTGGTTTATTTATTTATTAGCTATAAGTAAGAAAAACATCAGGAACTCCTGAAAGATTTAATCACAACTTCTATTTTAGACCAATCTTTGTTTGAGTGACTTGAGTAAATCACCTTACATCTTCAGGCTTCAGCTTCCCCATCTGTCCAAAATCCAAGATGTCTAAAACTTTTATTCTCACAATACCAAATTGATAAAGAAATGAATACATGCATGCATAGGCTGATGCACAGATGGAAGCATGGGTGACTACATGGTTAGGGATGTAGATAGATGCATGGTTGGGTGTGTGGATGGATAAATGGTTGGCTCTGGATGGATGCATGGACAAGTGCATAGATGGGTTCAGGGTTAAGTGCATGGAAGAATGCATGGGTGCTTGGGTGAGTGTATAGATGGATGCGAGGTAGGGTACATGGATATGGGTTCATGAACTGAAGGATGGTGGGAAGGAAGGATAGAAAGGCACAAAACTTTTTTTGAAAAATTATAAAAAATGAAATAAATTCAACAGAAGAAAAATGTACTGAAATAAAATTGGAGAAAATGCTAAAATTTATTAAAATATTTATTCCCTCCCCAAAGGCACTATTGTACCTAACATACTTTACAAATAATTTTTAAAAACTTGTACCAAGCCCCATGCTAGATAAGGTTGTGTATGTTTTTATTTGTAAGAGGCCTCTGTAGTTGATACAGCTGAACACTTTGCAGTGAAAGCCCTCATCTTTATAATAAGAACTTCGCAATTAACAAGAACAACCTCTTATTATTTATCTTCTATCCAGTCCAGTTCATTGTCAGATCTCCAAAAAGAGGTACTAAACATCAGTCTGAAGGGTTCCTCAGTCCATGGAGAGCCTCATAGTATACATAAAGCCAACCAGGAGAGCTATTGTTGTGTTAATTTGTTTTGTTAGATTAATGATTCTTCTGTTAATATTTAACCTTTTGTCAAATTGTGATGCATAGGGTTGTACATCTAGATCAATACAAATGAATAATGCGACAGGCATATTTTTTTCATCTCATTTCTTTTTCCACTAGTTCACAACACTGTTTTATTGGCAGTATGTTTCAAATGACCCATAATTAATTAAACAGAGAATGACGTATCCTTTTACCACGTGAAAAGAAACACCGTTGGGCAAACTACTGTCTTCATTCTTCCTATGAAACAAACTGGGACTGATTTCTATTTTTCCTAAATTTTCTTCCTCTTTAATCTTTCCTGAGGATTTGGAATAATAGTAAAGGTGTCTCTTTGAGGTCTGGATTGAGGGTAGGGATATGGTATGTTTCTTGGAGTGCTGGTAGGTCAGGTGCAATGGACTGTGTCTAGGGAGGCAAATCGGAAAGCTTCTACGTATTTTGGTGATTAGCAATATCAAAGGTGTAACTGGCAATGGTGCTAAATAAGAAATGAATAACACCTGGGAATTCCTTCCAATAACATGGTCTAAAATTAACAGCGCTTTCTCCTCAAATAGACAAGAATGATAAAGTACATGTCTCCTTAGTCCCTCACAGTGTCACTTTGCCAGTTCTTAATTTTAAATGCATCCTTGTTTATCTGTTCTCTTAATAAAATTTGTCAGGGCAAAATCCTCACTCCACATAGTGCCCAGGCTATATAGCATAATGCCTTGGAACATGGTATAACCTGAATAAATCTCCTCTGCTATATTCTTGTGGACTAGTTGTTTCTTTTCTTCCTGAGAAGAGGCACCGATTTTATCTCCCATTGCTGTAATTCGGAGCTTCTTAGTGGTCTCTTACTTGGGAGGTGCCTGAGATTGGATGAGTGAACAGAAAACTTGTAGAACAGCGGTGTTTTACTTCAGTTGTCATTTCTCCCAAGACAGGAGATCAGAAGACCACTGTCCAGTGCTGCTAATCTGGTTAAAAGATGCCTTTTGTCATGGACTCCTATGCGGGATTATCCATGTAAATTTTGCCAGATATGAGAACCTCACCTTGGGAGCTGTATCCCAAGACAGCAACTTCCTGTGAATACCAGACCCATGTAGGATGCATGTGTTTCTTTCTAACTTGGGACTGTGTAGCCATGGGCTGCTTTCATGTCCTCTCCAGCTTGAAAGCATATCATTGCCCTTCCCCTCCATGCTGCCAATCTCAATGACAGAAACAATCAGGTCTTAATGTTCAAGGGTACTCACATCAACCCCTGTCTGTTTCCGCCAACCTATGGGTACAGGCTTCCTGCCTGATGGCTGACCTAGAATCCTGATGAGCTGAGTTCAGGCTGAACTTGCTTCTCTGGTTGATGCTTTGGCCATCTGTTGACCGTCTGTAGCTCAGTCAAGAGTCTTTAGCCCTGACAGCACAGATAAAGAAGGCATCATTTGTATTTGCCAACTTTTCTGTATTTTTTGCACTTTTTCCTGTATTTTTTCCTCTATTTCCCAAATCAGTGAGAAGCAAGTTTAAGGTGCATAAAATGTCCACTATTTGCACAAATGGGACATTAGCTACTTCTCCCCCCATACTGTAGGGCCAAGGTGATTTGGTTCTCATTAGGGTCTGCTCAACAATGTTGGTGGAATAAATGAAGTGATAGGTGAATGAAAAAACGGTATGCAGGTAATTAAAGATGAATCTGCACACAGGGTTAATGACGAAGTCAAGGATTTTACCCAAAATGGATGTATCAACACCGACTCTGGTCTGATTTAACTTATCTCCTCTGAAGATAGCACCATGAACCACATTAATAGTACAACAGCTTTGAGTTCTTCCAATTGGTGGTGAGGGAGCCAATCAACACAAGACCAATATTATAATAATTAGCATATGATTATTATACTACCATGTGAAAGGCTTCCTGGTCACTGTTAAGACCAGTAAGTAGCACATTTGCATATTGGCCTCATCCTCAACTTGGTAATTTTTTTTTTTAAGATTTTTTTAAAATTTATTTATTTGACAGAGAGAGAATGAGAGAGAGCACATGAGAGGGGGGAGGGTCAGAGGGAGAAGCAGACTCCCTGCCAAGCAGGGAGCCCGACGCGGGACTCGATCCAGGGACTCCAGGATTATGACCTGAGCCGAAGGCAGTCGCTTAACCAACTGAGCCACCCAGGCGCCCCTCAACTTGGTACTTTTAACACTAGTTCCCTTCCCCCTACCCCATTGCCCACTGCTGGCCATTTCCTCGAGTACACATACAATGTGCCAGGCACTCTAGTGTCATTTCTGGGCACTGGACATTCTCTCTCTACTCTGCCTCTTTTGAACCTTTTCCAGTGCTCACACAATGCTTCCATATCTTCCTTACCTGAACAATTTGTATGGCTTCTATGTAACAGACCCTTTGCTTTGCTGCTCTTCAAGTAGGAATCACCTCAGGCAAGTACTCCTCCAGCCCTTCAAGTCAATATTCCAGAGGTTGGCCTCTTCCTTGAGAAGGAGAATCCCATAGACCCACATCCAAGAAAAAGGGTAAACTTGGGGATTCAGGAGAAAAAAAAAATGGATTTGGACCTGTGACCAAAGAGTACCATTATAGGGAACTCTCAGGTAAACAACATCATGAGCTCCTAAGCCATTCATGTCATAACATTCCTGGGACTCTTCTTTAGAAAAGAACGTTTCCCGCGGCCCTCTTGGTGCAGTGGGCAGCGCGTCAGTCTCATAATCTGAAGAAAAGAACTGTTTCCTAACACACTGTAAAATTTTGTACAACGATAGCTATTACAGTTATGAAAAGCTAACATATTGAACAGTTTCCACGACCAAAGCTCTCAATCCTCATAAAATTTTGGCATGGTAACTTCTATTGCATCAGTTTAGAAGGAAAGTGAAACTCAAAGAGATTATCTATCTTGACCAAGCTCACAGAGCTAGTGAGTGGAGGAGCCAAGATCTGTACCTAGTCTAGTGTCCTTCACAACTGTTGCCTCCAGTTCTCCTCCTTGTCCCCTACCCCCCAACACACACACAAATAAATGAGTCTATCTGGGCAACAGTATTTTCTCATCTATAGAATAAAGAAATAGCTTAATAGCATTTTGGTTCCCAGGAAGACTGCAAATATCAGGAAATATAATGTTGTCAAGCACTTTGCATATAGGAAATGCTAAATCAAGCTAAATTAAATTCGACAGAGTTCTAGACAGTTAAGAAGCCTTTATTAAACCCCTGCTGTGCTGGGCACCCAGCCGTGACTTGGGTTAAGCCTAATACTACTTAATTTATGAAAATGCTATTATAATTATTCTGTTTTTTACATTTAGGTGCCCTCAAGAAGAAAGTACAATTTACAATTAAATATAAATTATTTATCCCAATTTTCTGACTTCTATTTCATTCAGTACCCCTTGAGGAGCTACCTAACTGTGGTAGACACATCTTAAAGGTCTACGTAGTTCTTGATTTCTGCCCTATGCCCACAATCACCCCTTCTTTGACATCCATGGAGGTGGTTTACCTACAGTGATGTTTGACCATGTATTCCAGGTGGGGCCAATCAGGTTCATTCTTCTGTGAACTTGAAACTTAAATTTAGAATCTGTACCTCAGTCTTTGCATGTGCTGGCATGTGCCATGTGAACTATTTAGACAAAGACAGGGGTGGGGGTGGGGGCTAGATGGGAAAGGAAAAGCAGGAGAGAAGCAAAAATGAGAAACTATTTATCTAAAGAGGTAGACAAGGGCACCTGGGTGGCTCAGTCATTAAGCATCTGTCTTTGGCTCAGGTCATGATCCCAGGGTCCTGGGATAGAGCCCCGCATCGGGCTCCCTGCTCTGTGGGAAGCCTGCCTCTTCCTCTCCCACTTCCCCTGCTTGTGTTCTCTCTCTCGCTGTGTGTGTCTCTCTCTCCAAAAAAAAAAAAAAAAAAAAATGTAGAGCTACACAGAGCAAGAGCACACAGAGCCCTGAGGAGAACTGTAGAATTGAAAGCAGAAATTCCCAGCAGAACCCCTATTTGGTGGTGAAGCCATCCACTCATAATACTACACTTTGTGGAGTAAGGACTTTATCCTGATAAAATTTATTAAGAGCATGGATAAACAAGGATGCCTTTAAAATTAAGAACTGGCAAAGTGATATTTTAAGGGACTAAGGAGATTTGTACTTTATTATTGTTTTCTGGTCTGGGAGAAAGCCTTGAAATTTTAGACCATGAAACTGGATGAAATACCCAGCAAATGTTTTACTTCTTATTTAACATCATTGCCAGTAATGTCCTAGGTGTTAATAAAGGACACAGTGTTAAGACTGACCGATAGTTATTGCTTTACCTCCTCTGCATTCCTCTACTTATCAATTCAGAGGTCAAAACTAACTTTCTGTTTGGACTGCTTGTTTTTTTGCAAAACATGCTGCTCTGTATAAGTTGCTCCTTGGTGAGGTAGATCTACCTCAATCAGAGTGACGTCATACAGAAGGTGATGGTGAGGCTCCTGTTGTTCCTTTCACATCTGGAATTTCACACCGTGGCTTACCTGGATCAGTAACCTCCTGCTACTTTACCTACACCTTCACTCACTTGAACTTCTGACCTTCTGTGTCTTTTGAAAATCTTCCAAAATTTAACTGCATTTTTTGTGTACTGGTGGCTCTGATCTGGGTCAGTTATGGTCTGGACAGTAATTCCAGAACATTTCTGAAGGCCCTGGGGTAGGAGTTAGGGATATATCCCTGCCTTTGCTGTGTTGATGGTCTATGGAAGAGACAAAGAGGGAAATGAACCACCACACTACAGAGCATGACAACCACCACATCAGGATGTCTGAGCACACTGGAGGGTGACCCTCTCAGAGGTATAAAATGTCTAAGAAGGCTCTCTAGAAGAGGCAGGATCCACACTGAGGCCTGAAAGGTGAGTGGGATTGAGCTGGGTAAAGAGTGGGTGGATGGATGATGTTCAGAGGCCCACAGTTAGGGAGTACATGGCATGCTGGCTGGATTGAATGTGCTTGGTCAACCTGGAACCCCAGTGCTACAGGAGAGGGAGGTAGAGAGACTGGCAAGGGCAGATCAGGAAGGGCCTTGCAAGTCTTGTTAAAGGGTTTTTAACCTCAAAGAGTTAGAGATGGTAGAAGAAGGAAGCAAGGAAAGGAAACACAAGAAATCACACAGTTTGATGAGAAGTTTCCAAAGATCCAAGTGGTTGACCTGAGTCCACAGCCACTGGTAAATCAGACTTGCTGGATGACAGGTTTGTCTCTGTTGCAAGAACTATTTTTTAACCCCAAGAGTTAGAAGTCCCAAGAAATTAAACGTAAGTATCTTCATTTCAGTCTTTCTACCTCAGCACACCAGAGGAATCAGTAGCATTATTTTTGAGCTATGAATGCCTCTCTAAATTTTCATTTCCATGGTAGTATCTGGAGAGGCAATCAGAAAGTAGAACAAGCAGGTTTCATGGGATATAATCACTGGAGCAACTTTATGTTTGTCTTATACAATCACTTAAAATTTATTCAGTAGAAGTTCTTCCAGTGTCCCGAGTTGAAAGTTAAACCAGTCTCACAATTTCCTGATTAAGCTCTGTGATCACTTTAAAATCACCCTAATAACCTTAGTTATTTAATTTAAATGTTTCAGTCCTGGGTGGACAACTTGCCACTGCATTCAAGGCTGCTGCCTGGGAAAAGAGAGAGCAGGGTCTTATTTCTCACCTTCTCTGCCACTTGAGAGTTGCCATCTTTACTGTCCCTCCCCCAGAAGGTTTGAAGCCTTGGAAGACAGGAGGCCTGGGGATGGGGGCATGAAAGAAAGTTTCTAACTTGGGGGGCACCATCAGAAGACGGCAAGGTGATGTCCCAGCCTTACATCTTTCAAGCTGACTCTCATGTGAGGCCTTTGCCTCAGCTGGGCCCCTCGTGCCATGAGCAGTGCATTTTATCCCTCTGGCAGCTGTACTCTACTGGACCTCCTTTGCCCTTTCAGGCAGGCTCCTGGGAAGGAGATAAAATGAATCGAGGCCAGCTCACATCTTCAACCCCACATAATTAACATCTGAATTCTGGAAAAGATTCATGCTGCTTTTATGCGTGGGTGGAGACCGATCCCAAAGTAGCCATCTTTGTTTAGCTCCCATCTACTCAATTTCTCAGGCAGGAGTCAGATCCCCATCAGCCGGGCCCCTTAGCTATGGAGAACATGTCTGGTTCTCCACTGATGCATACAGCTCTCTACAAAAATACCTTCTCCATATTTTCTGACTAGCCCTTTTAGAGCCTCATCAAAGGTGAGGGACTCGAAATTCAGGAAACCACTTTCCAGACATTACTTTTGAAGTCCTTTTTGCTTAGGGCACCTCTTTGTAATCTGATCTTTCTCATATCTCGGCGCCTCAATCAAAACTTCCAATGTAACATTTTGCTACATAGACCTGTAAGCATATTGCTACATGTTGGGGAAGTAAAGAGATGTTCCCCATGCTCCTTGCTTCTGAAAGAAAGTATTTGTGAGAGATGGGGAAGAGAGGAATTCATTGGCAGAAGTTAGGAAGAGTTTGAAGAGAAATGAATCAGAAGGAAAAAATCATAAGAGTAGACTTTCAATGGAACATCTGAGAAACATTTGTTGAGAAGATGGGTCATTGTTCTGGTTGGAAGTCATAACTGATCAAAGAAATATGTCCAGTTAAGAGTCCTGGTCTCTGGCCAGAGCTATTATTTTGGTTTCAGGGAAGCAGCCCAGTGATTCTTGAGAACATATAGTTTATGAAAGAGTCTTTAAGTTTGTGAGATGCAGCCTTGCTTAGGATCCCTTAGTGGTCAGAGAGACTATTAGCTCCTTCCATCCCCAAATGACTATTTGTATTCCATTATAAGCCAACTCATTAAAGAACAGACCGTTTATGTCAGGCCTAATGATCAACTCTGTAACTGGAAAGCATTGTAGTTTTGCTTCTCATTTTATTTTCCCTTTCACATGCATGAGATTTGGGGTCCTTTAGTCAAAAAGTGTCTGAAGCTGAGTCATCTTGTGTCTGAAATGAGATGTCTCTTGGAATAAGTGCAAGGTGGTTCCAGAAGAGACCACGAAGCCTCTCACTCTCCTCCAGGTGCTGATGAGGAGCCATGGTTTACTCTCCAGGACTGGCAGAGCATCCCTTCTTGTGCCTGGAGAGTGGAACAGAAGTCTACACTGTAACTCTCCAGGTTTGGGCTGCTGAATGGACTTTGAGTGTCAAGATCTCAATGGTAAAACTTTTGGTATTCAAATCATCAATTGCATTGATCCTTTCATAAACAGGTGGCTCATGTGGATGAAAACTGGAAAGTCAATTTTTATCCATTTTATAAAGCTCTCTCATTGACTAAGACATTTTAGTTGTCTTTATTCAACACCTACTCCTTGCCAGCCTATTCTTGTTGTGATTACCTTTTGGGGTATCTTTACAGGTCACTAGTCCCCCTTTAATCTCATTATCAAAAGCAATGAATCTCCTTCTCCAGCAGCCATCCTGTACAGTATGAGGGATGCTGCAACCTCATCAGATTAGACCAAATTTGGTTACCATTTTACCCAAGCTAGACCAATCAGAATCCTTTTCTTCTAAATTTGGAATTGAGATCAATAGAAACCAGGGAGATTGTCCGCATGTGGCTGGAGATATAACATTTATACTCAGGAACCGGTGAAGCTGTCTTCTGCTGGGTAGCCTGGAGCAAAACAAGGCAACCTACAAGGACAGAGAGAAATGATGGAGATTCACAGAGAGAAACAGAAACAAAAGATGGGGAGAGAGCATGGTATGAATTCCTGGCATCATCCTGAATCCAATGTCAACCTTTCCTGAGAACTGGCTGCATTCCTGACCTTGATTTCCATGTAGGGTAACAGCATAATCTGGTTTATCCAGTTTGATTATAATAGTACTCGCCTTCACTGTTTACACAATAAAGTCCACAGACATCCTATTTCTATGGAACCTTAATTCTTGTAAGAGAACACCCCTTTTGCTCTCAAGTTAGTTCAAGCAGGTTTTTCTCACTTACATTAGAACCAATGGAGATAGCAGCCTTAACAAATGGACATCTTAGAGAGTTCTCTTCATTTTGTAGATGAGAAAAGGGATGCTCTGGGGATTTAGGCAAATCATCCAAGATCAAACATCTAATAAATGGTGGAGCTGGGGTATCAACCAGACCTGGCCACCTCCAAAGCTTATACAGTTTCCATCAGGCTTCAGTGTTTCTCAAGGACACAGACATCGGTTGTTTTTGTAGTCAACAACAATTTTGTCTGTCTCGAAGCCTCTGAAGACAGATTAGGTGTCCAAAAAATGAATCCCAAACTTTTCTGATTAAATATCTGCTTTCCAATTGCTCTTTGAAATATGAGATCGAAAATGGCAATGCTGATGAAGATGAAATGAGCTCGGGCGGAAGCCTGAGCTGAATTTGGGAACGATGATTAGTGAACCCAGTGCTGGGGAGAAACAAAGAGCTTGTTTGCCTTTTCCCTATTATCCATTTGTTATTGAAAAGGCGGACAAGTCTCACCTGAGAGCGCTCTAATTAAAAGGTCTTTTGGATAAGAATCCGAATGCAACAGAGGGACGATAGAGTATATGTGTTCTTTGTACTGTTCTGGTTTCATTAGCCACTGGACCACATCTTTTTCTATTATTCACCAGGGATCACTACACAGAACAGCAGTGAATGCAGCCACTGGCTGAGTCTGGAAGGACCATTAGACACCAATTCTTAGCCCTTTTTCTCCCCAACCAGGTAGAGTCACAGCTTTCAGAAACAAGAGGCATTATATGTGTTTTTAATTAACCTTATCTGGGTGCTAGCTTTTTTCATATAGGTCAGCTCTGACACAATGAGTACAATGTAGCTAGATTTTCTCTTCAGGGATGATCAGGTCCTGGTTGGGAATAGCAGAAAGCTTTTTGAACTAGACGTCCCTAATGCACACACACAAACATGCACGCACGCGCGCGTGTGCACACACACACACATACACACACAGTCTTTTCCCCCGGGACTTGGACCCAACCTCCTAACAGAGGGAACATCCACCTCCATACCACCACCCACAAAATCCAAGCATCTTTCCTGATACATTCCTTATTGGCATAAATGAAGGATCTCAGAAGTGAAAAAAGTCCAAGCCTAATAGAGGATGTCCGCTGGCATGCTTTTCTGAGTAAAGTGCTTATATTTTCCCCCACATTTCACCCTGTCCTCTTAATGGCGAAGGAAGTGGTGCTAATTTTACTGGTCAGCAATCAGAAGAGATCAATAGAGAACATAGGTGCCAATTTGTAGAGGAGGTGTTATTTCTAAACAGCATGCCAAACTCCGGAATTATATTGAGTTTTAAGGGCAAAGCCAGGTCTAATAACTTTTTATTCTTTCCAGTTTCCAATATGTTATTGTCTCACTTGCTAAATGTAATTTGCTCTGGCTACTTCCTTAGGGGAGGGGTGGTGGGAAGAAAGAGAAAGAAAGATCAAGTGGGGGAAGAGAGGAAAAGAATTGGAAAAGCTCTATAAATGATCAGGGCCCAGAGGATGACATAATACCAACTAGGAACTTTAAATAGTCCGGCAGTGTATGCATTGCTGAAGCTTATTGACCAGTTCTGACTGAGAAAGATTATTTAATGCAAATGTGTCATTTCATTATAATTCTCCAGCTAGTGTAAATCAAATTTCAACATTTGCTCAACATTGAGCTTAAAGCCAGAGACAGAGAATAGATACGGTTCAATGCCTGGGGTAATTTCTCCTCTATCAGGTTCCGTTCTCAGGCCAGAGTTGTTCAACTTGGCTGTTCTACTGGTCAGGTGTTAAGAAGGAAGTCCCAGAACCATTGAGCCTCCTCTGTATTTATGTAATGCACCCCGGAATGGACTAAGTGGTATGGTGGTGGCAGGGTGTGATTCTGAAGAACAGTTTAGAATAAGCAAGATGCTTCTTGACTTGCCAGTTGGTAAACAAAAGTGCATTATCACCATTGATGGGAAAGTCACCAATAAAGGGGCTTCTGGGACTCCTAGAAGGAACATTTGATTTTTCAGAACATTCCTTCACATTTTTGCTTGAAGGAAAATATATCCTTTTTGTGTTTTCGCTACTAATTATTCTAGAAGAGGGAAGTCAGATTATTATTATTTTTTAACAATTGCCTAAAATCTGAGTGGGTGCAAATCATGCTTATCTCATATTTGAGGGGAAAGTACAAAAGAACAGATCGTGCATAGAAAGCCATTGCCCAATGATTTTTTTCTCTTTAAGATATTTCTATGAGGTGAGAGTCACACATTCTCAAATATATTTACACTCAAATTACTGTACCAACATTTAGATCATTTGCAAGTAACAGTGTGAAACCAGCAGCCTCAGAAGTATTTATAACTGAGATGCATGATTGGTGGCACAGAAATTGTTTTATAAAATACTACACCTATCATTTTCAATTGCTGACTTAAGGTGAATGATCTTCATAAAAATATAAATTATTTGTGTTAAGGAAATGGTGATTAAATATGAGCTTTGTGTATTAGTCATTAATCTTTCCATTTAAATGCAAATTCTTCATTTCAACCACTACTTGAAGATACATCTAATATGAAACAAGTTTGATCTTCTTTTTTTTTTTTTTTAAAGATTTTATTTATTTATTTGACAGAGAGAGACACAGTGAGAGAGGGAACACAAGCAGGGGGAGTGGGAGAGGGAGAAGCAGGCTTCCTGCAGTGCAGAGAGCCCGATGCAGGGTGCAATCCCAGGACCCTGGGATCATGACCTGAGCCGAAGGCAGGCGCTTAACGACTGAGCCACCCAGGCGCCCCACAAGTTTGATCTTCTAATGTATTATTTCAGACGAGGCCTTTAAAATATGCATTTTCTTGTCATGGGGAAGGGTGGGTTCTATTTACATTTTTAAAAATACACTCTAAAAAAAAAAAAAAACACCCAACCAAATACTACTTGAAACTCAAATATAAAAGTCCCTTCCTTGGCCAAGGGATGTCTAGAAGTGTGTGGGGGGGGGGTGGGGGGGATGTTGAGAGAAGTGTGTGGTAGTGGATATCCACTCTCTCCCAATGATTCTGGATTCATGGACTACTGCAGACCTTGGAGTTATCGTTGGATTTAAGAATACTTGTGCCCACCCAAGCATTCTCTTAACAGTCAAAAAATACATATGTCTTGCCTACATATTTTAATAGTAATTACTATATTATATGGCAGAAGTCACCATGTTAAACTCTTGACTAGACTCACTCACTAAATCCTCATAATAACCCAGTGCTATGCATGTTATTTTTATCCACAGTTGATAGATCAAGAGGTGAAACACAGATTAAGGAGTTGGTCTAAGATTACATGGAAGTTAAATAAAGGAGCCGGAACTCAAATTCAGATCAGCTGACACCAGAGCCTCTGAATTCAACTCTAGACTCTGCTGCCTTCCCAGATTAAATTTTATATAAAGGCATTTCTGAGTAATTTTTTTAAATCAGTATTTAAAAAAATATATATATGGTCCTCAAGTATGAGAAGGCTGAGATCCTGTGCTCTAATTGAACGAAGGCCTACATCTCATTGAGTTGGCTGTTGTCAGCTGGATGCTTCCTGAAAATAGGAGTTCAAGATGAGGTTGGGGAGAGTGCAACTGAGGGTGTGCAGCTCATTCACGAACTAACTTACCTCCGCTCAGCGGAAACAACACAGGCTTACGTCAGGTCCCTTCAAAGGGACGAACGATGGTGTCATAACTACGAATAAACCGTTCTGCAAATATAGCTCTCCTGTTCCTTATTAGATGGCCAGAGCAAGATAGCCCCAAAGAGAAAAAAATGAGGAGGTGAAGTACAGCCTAAGTCAGAAAATAGAGCTGCTGCTGATCTTAAGGTTGGAAAAAAGCTTCTGTAACGTGCAACCCTGGGTAAAAATGGCAGTAATATCACCTAGCAGTGGTCAGTTACATTACCCAGTGATTCATTTACCTGAGGCATACGTCAAATGGACAACCTTTTTTTTAATCCAGTGATTTTAGAGGCTGGCTGGGCTAGAAGAAAGAGTGGTAGACCAGTGATTTGCAAAATTCTTCAAGCAGCAAGTCTTGGCTGTTGTCTTATAGGAGCGGGGTGTTCTGAAATAGGCCATGGGCAGTAAGGGGTCAGGCAGGTTCAAAGCCTTTTGTTTAGAGGTGTTGCACCTGCACCCCAGGGGTTTCTCTCAGTCCTTCATTAGGGCTGCACCCTTTATAGAATCAGCTGGATAAAGAAAATTGGTCAATTCATACGGAATAGAACATGAGTTGCAGAAATACCTGAGGCCCAGCGATATCTGTCCCCTGCCTGCTCCTGACTCTGTAGCTTGTCCCCTTCTTGGGGACAGCTTCACTCTGACATTGGTGGGCTGGCGCTTGCAAGTGGCCACTACAGGAGCATTTATACCTTGGGAATTGGCATGTTCTATAAAGCAGGACTCTCGCTGCTGTTTCCCTATTTCCTTCCCCCTCCTCCCCTCCCAGCCAGTCATAAAATGTTGGCCAGCACAACCTCTGTCTCTTCTCTGCCACCACTTGGGTGATTTTTGGCAATGAAGTTCCCTGCAGAGTACTTCAGTTTCTTTGTCTACAAAATGAAAATACTAATATTAGTGCCTAATCATATAATTTTAGAGAGGATTAAATGAGATAATAAACGTAAAGCACGCGTCAGGGTGCTTGGCATTTAGTAAGTACTTGAGAAATTCTGGCTCCTTGGCATCCTCATTGCCTTTCATTAACCAGAAGAGATGTGATCTCTCTAATGCAGACTCTTATTATTTCCCTACTTAAATGCTTCAGTGACCCCACCCGGCCCCCTCCCTGCCCGTGACTATTAGCATCCAGTCAAGCCGAACCATGAGAGACTATGGACTCTGAGAAACAAACTGAGGGTTCTAGAGGGGAGGGGAGTGGGGGGATGGGTTAGCCTGGTGATGGGTATTAAAGAGGGCACGTTCTGCATGGAGCACTGGGTGTTATGCACAAACAATGAATCATGGAACACTACATCAAAAACTAATGATGTAATGTATGGTGATTAACATAACATAAAAAAAAAAGAAAAACCTTAGTAGAGAAAATGAAGCAAATGGCTTACTTGGGAAGCAACCCAGTGGCCTTAACCTACCGCTCCAGAGGGAGCATTTCCCCTCTGCTGGAAATCACCACAGAGGGTTTGATGCTATTTTAAGGCTCTGTCCTTGTAGTTATTAGGAAGCAATAAGGAAAGACAGGAAGGGCTGTCGTGGCTCATTACTGCGAGCAAGGATCCCTCCAGGCGTGTGGCTGCAGAAAGAGGTCACGTACTGGCAAAAGCTCATTTCAGAGACTCTTGTTGGACTCATAGGTAAATGGACTATATTCCACCTCACAGAGCTTTGGTTAAGAGGACAAGCTACAGAGTCAGAAGGTCTTTAGTGTCCACTCCATGATCTAGTAGCTACATGGCTTCGACAAGGTTTTTTTTTAAACCTTTTCGAGTCTCTGTTGTTCTTCTACAAAATGGGCATGTGAATGCCAGTTTGTAGTCTCATTGTGAGCACTGAGCATGGTAACTGGTATTAGCTCTATTGCTGTTGCTGAACCACCCTCTGTGGACGAAGTGGCAAATGCAGTGATGGGAAAGGGGAAATTCAACTATTTTTTTCCTTTTCATCCTCCTGATGAGAGTTCTGCTATAGCTACTTCTAAGATTCTAGAAAACATTCTGTTCTCTTCAGGCATGAGCTGACACCAGGAAGACCATTTAGTGGCCTCATTCAGGCATTAAAACAAGAACAGTTCGTGGGGGTTGTTCCTGACTCATGCTCTAGAGGTCACGTTGGTCTCTGACCTCTTCAGTATGCCCCAGTTTTATTTGCTGGTCAGTCTGTCCCTTACCCTGGGAAGGCTGGGGCCGGGGGTGTGGTGTCAGCCTCCGAAAACAGAAATAATTGTAAAGGTTAAAGGGGTTCATGGCATTATAATTAACTGCTATATTAGGTGTTTTACAATCTTGACACTGCCACAGACAGAAATGTTTAATCAGAATAGAAAGTGCCTCGGAGTTAATCCCTTTTCATGGTGGAAATTGCAGTGAAGGTATGGAATCGGGCCAGCCTTCTCAGGAAGGAGAGGCAGCCCATTTGCCTTGTGGGTTGGATGCTAGTCACTGTTTTTCCTGCAGCTGTTAGAACTTCATCACTCAGAACTTTCTATGCTGTAAAGTAACTTTTCATTACTATAGTAAAATCTATTTCTCAGCCCTTCTTGGGGTCAGGATTCTTAACATCATTTCCTCCTCAGAGTTCTGTAAGCCATGACCTGTGTACAAAAATAGCACAGTGTGTATCCTGATTAAGCCTGAAAGAAAGTTGACCTTACCCAGTCCAAACTCTGACTTGGACCTCTGACCCTCCCTGCCTCCAGGCAGCACTGAGCAACCAAGAGAAGGTAGGAGTTGACAGTGTTCCAAAGGTGGCTGCGCCCTGGTCTGCAATGACTTCTTGCTCCATCATGGCAGGCCTACATATGGCCCTTAGCACAATACTGGCATAAAATTGACCTTCGGTGAGTGGTTAGTCTTTTTTAAACAGGCTCTACCACTCTGCTACTGGGCTGAGACAAGTCACTTAACCACTCAAAAATCTCATTTCTTCACTATAAAAAAATAACTTTGTGGGACTCTGGAGAGAAACAGAGCTAACAGATCTATGACACCTAGAATACAGGGTGAACCTCACAGATGGAAACCATTAGGATTCCCCTGACTGCAGTAATGCATAAACCACAGAGTGGGCTTATTGCGTGTGTTATTATTACTTACAATGGCTATTTTGATAAATTTTGTCCTAGATATAAAATAAAGATCATCCTATTTAATAACTATATTAATGTTCTCAGACAAATGTATCTACTGATTTTAAAGTCTGTTAGCTTTTGCACAGGTGGAAGTAAATGAATATATAAAATAAAAATTTTAAACCCTGATTTTTTTTTTTAAGTCACACCCTAATCTTCTCTTTTAGAGTAGGATTTCTTGTCCTTGGTGGTGACTAACCCGTAAGGAGCCATTTGGACAGTCTATACCCATTCTACAAACGATGGATTTCTGCCTGCCACTGCCCATCTGATGGGCAATTTAAAACATGGTTTCTAGCACCTGTGCGATGCAGAGCTACCCATGCAAACACTTTACCATCTCTGAATGGGAAACAACTAGGCCCCCAATGCAATCAGGTCAGGAGGGTGCCAGATAATTTCTTTATACAGCCTGTCTGTCCTTATCTGTGGGAGGTGTTTATTTTTAGCTCCCCACACTGTTTCTAGCACCGTCCCTCCTTTGGAGGCTGACAGCTTGTTCCAAGGATCTTAAACAAGCTGTTAAAAGCAAGAGACTGCTGAAGGCAGGGAGGCAGCCGAGCGGCCAAGAAGGTGATTAGAGCAGAGTTCACCTTAGGTGTTAGAGGCAGAGGACAGCTTCGGAGAGTGTCAAGCAAGTTGGCCAACAAACTTTTAAAAGATGGCCTTGGTGACACTCGCCTGGAGCTTTAAAGAAACAATGCTTAAAAGAAGCTGAGAGCATGAAGGCAACTGGGTACAGAGGCTGAGACTGGATGTGTGACTTCTCACAAATAGCAGGAAGCTGGACTTCTGAGCTCAGACTGCAAATGCCAAGAGCAGAATCAGGGAAAGAAATCCAGGGTCGGTGACATTCCCACAGGGCCAGCTGGTTGGTGCCTGTTCAGGCTAATTTGGGGTGACAGGAGGTCTGTGCTTGAGGTCATATCCATAATCGTGATGGTTAGTGTCAGAAGCCTATACCACCCAGACAGTCCCTGGACACCTGCAGGGGACAGAGCTCCAAGGTTAAGGAAATAAGCAAGGACAGAATCTCTGAGCAAGTTAAGTCCCACAGCGTCAAACTTTTTTTGTGGCAAGGAAGGAAAGAGGAGAGGCTGGGAACGTGACCTGTCTGAGTGGTACCAAGTGTGCTGAGTGCCCTTGATAAATATTAAATAGCAGTAGTGACATCATATCATATCAGGTGGGTCTTTAGGACTCAGGTGAGCCTGGTTGAACCAGCTCAGCATGGCAGTCACTCAAGGGCCTGACCCCAAGGATCTTTAGTGCGAAAGGGACAGATGGGTAGCAAGATAGTAAATTCCAGAGACTGTAAGAGCAGCTGCAGCTCTCAGAACTACCAGAACATGAGAGAGTTCATCAGCACAACCACTGGTCAGCAGGCTGTCTGCCTGGCTGTTTTTATGTGCAGCAGATGGAAAGGTTGCAAGTGGCTTTATGGAACACCCAAGGGGAACAAGGGAAATGAAATTCTTTTCTCACAAAGAACACTGTGTGGATCTTTGGGTGGCATTCAAAGACCTAGAGCCAATGAGAAGTGGGGTTTTGGCTGCCCAAGAAGATAGCAAGAGAATGAATACCCTGCTAGTAGGTTGTGAAGAAAATATTCTCCACAGCTACAGATGGAGTTGCAGAACCAGAACGTTGGCCTCTAACAATGGTGGAGTGTTTTCCTTTAGGGCCTTTTGTGCTGTCCACTCCATGGCCATTTTTCTGACCTTGAGGTATGCTTTGAGAGTTGAATGACTTACCCATCATGTAACCAATATGACAGAACCCAGGTCATTTTCTTGGCTGTTGGTGAAAGATGTTGGACCCCTAACTCTAAATAAGTGACATAACTGGTCATCGTGTCACCTGAAAGCTGGGAGAGAGTTGTGGGAAGTCTGTGGCCTTTGGAATCAGAGTAAACCTGGACTCACATCCCATCTCCACTATTGACTAGCTCTGTGACCTTAGCAAAGCCACTCAGCCTCCCAGCCACGAGTCCACATCTATGGAGGAATAGGGAACGAGGGAAACAAAGCCAGCTTTGTAAGGCTAAGAGAATGTGTCAGTCACCTGATAAACTATCTGGCAGTGTTGCCATTCAGTTAATTCTATCAATCTGTGTTAATAATAATAAAATCCAACAAAAAATTAGAACCAAAACAGCTATCTTTGGGATCAGAATCCAACAATGAGCTAAAACAGGGTAAGAACCTACAGTTCTAGATTGTCTTATGGCATTTAAAATTATGTCATAATTATGTAAGCATGCACTGTGGATAATTCTCAGGAGCAATGTATTAGAAACAAATGGCATTGTCTCCCAAATACTTACAAGTTAATCAATTATGTAAAAGGAAGAAAGTTGGAGATTCTGGGCCACCAAGAAGAGCTGTGTGTGGTTATGTCTTTTTCAGCCGAACTGGGAATGTAGATAGAAATATCCATGAAGCTAAGAGACAGAAAGGATACTTCCAGCTACAGGAAACAGGGATTGGAGAGGAAGAAGGATTCCAACAACTGGGATGGAGCCGAAGAAGGGCATAACAGAATATAGACCATTACAGGGAGGGCATCTAAGAGTCCACAGCCACCACAAAGGTATAAATAAGGCTCTGGAAATATCTAAGCATTCAGCTTGGTGCTTCAGAAGATGATACCCTATGAAGAAGTCACCAGTGCCAGTGCTTCTTGAACAAAGAGGCCACATAAGCAACCAAGCAGGATCCATCTGCTTAAGCTAGAAGCAGGAGACTTGGGGAGCATGCAGCCTATTAAATATAAATAACCCATATCATCGTAAATATTTTATATGGCTGCAGACGGAGAAGGTGCCATATTTTATACCCTCACTATAAATCTAAATACTTTATTGTTGCCAATTTTGCCATTGCCCTCAGCTAAAATGAGTCATTTATGGAGATTGACAGTATTTGGTTATATCACCGGTGATCATTCCTGTCAGCGATTGGCCTGATGATCTCTCCCAAGAAAATAACTGCCATCTATTGGCCAACACTGGAGACTTATGAGTGTGTTTGCTTTTAAGTGATCCTAAAAGATGTACAGCTATGTGCATATATTAAGGGGGAAGGCCTTATCTTTTAGGATGTAGAAACTTGAGGAAAATGTTATGAAAGAAATCAATTCCTAAGCTTTATTCAAATAAATAAGAAGCAATAAGGGTTCTCAATGAAGGCCTTGATATAATTTATATTTTTGTATAACATTATAAGTATGAATGAATACACAAAATGTGGTATATCCATATAGGAATAGTATCTTGAGATAAAAAGGAACACCATACTCAAGACACACTACAATGTGGATAAATCTCCAAAGCATTATGCTGAATGAAAGAAGTGAGACACAAAAGAACACATATTGTTTGATTCCGCTTGCATAGAATGTCCAGAATAGGCAAATCCATAGAGACAGAAAGTAAATTAAGGGTTGCCTAAGTTTGGGGGTGGGAACAAGGAATGATTGCTAATGGGCATCGAGGTTTCTTTAGGGGCTGGTGGAAATATTCTAAAATCAGATTGTGGTGATGGTCGCACAACTCTGAATATAATAAACAATTATTGAATTGTGACTTAAAATGGATGAATTTTAATGGTGTGTAAGTTTTATCTCAATAAATCTGTTAACATGAAAAGAAGAGGAGTGTGACATTTTCTAGATGCAACTAGAAGACCACTTTGGTGAAAACGTAGGGACAGAAGTTTGCACCCTCCCAAGAAGGATAATAAAATGGGACATGGGCTTAACCTGACAGGCTGAACCCCAGACTCTGTTCCTCTTGGTTAGAGCAGCATCCCTCACCACCTGGCAAAGATGTGACCAGTTTCCCTCAAGGTAGGCCAACTGGTACTTAGACATGTGCCAGTATATGCGCTCAGATAGACACCCCAGCTCAAGGAAGAATGAGCAAAATTAAACTAAGTGGACCAGTCCTTACAGGGTGGGTAGAACATTAAGAGCACCAAAAAGAGGAAAACTGGATTAAATGTGAATTAGTCCCAAGATAGGAGGGTCTCAAAAGGAGTTGAAAGCCCAAATTGAGTGCGAGCCAGAGACAGTTGTTTTACAAGCAGCATTCACATCCTGGTACCAGCATGGAGCAAGGGTGGCGGGGCTCATTGCACCTTTCACTGCATATCCTGTCAGTGTGACATCCTGCTAGAAGCGGCAATCCAGCTTATTATTCATAAATGTGATTGGGAACCCCAGTTGGGTATTTTTCCCCATCTGTCTAATTAAATGGTAAGTCCCAAAAGGCAGAGACCAGCATGAGCTCCAGCTCATGCTCTCGGCATAGTTTTGGTACTGGAAAAATATTAAACAATGGTCTAGTAATAAAAGATTGGCATTTTTCACAGAGCTTTTATAGCTGAAGAGCAAAGCAACCCTTTGAATGGAGTTGCAGGAGTTAGTTCTGGTTTTCATATTTCTCAGCAAGAGGCTCACTCCCCACTGTCAATCACATTTTCATACCTGGTAAACCAAGCTGACTCAGGACTGTAATTGAAGTAGTTTCATGTTAAAGGATAACCATTTAAGATCTTAGGCTATAACCAGTTCTTATTAGAACTAGGAAACAAATGAGGAGTCATTTCTTCATGTTAGTTCCTGTAGAAGGGGTTGATCCAACTCAACCCAATGCCTAGAGTGGTGCTTTCTAATGAAACTTTCTGGGATGGTGGAAATGTCCTAAAATATAGAAGATATATGTAGCTGGTGGCTACCATCTTGGACAACCCAACAGTAGAGGCTCTTAAGTGGGGGAGATTGAACAGTTTTTTGATAACCCACATCGAAGTATTTGTATACAACAGTGAAAAGTTATCACTAGAAATAATTGTCATGGTGATCTCTTCTGTCTAGTCAACAAATATTTATTGTGGACATTCTGAGTGCCAGGACCCATTCTAGACTCAGGAGATACCTCAGTGAAAAAACCTGACAAGGCCCCTGCTCTCATGGAGTTTATAATTTTATAAAGTCTAGAACCAAAAAGAGAAAAATAAGCAAATAAATGGTTACAAATAATCTGTGTTTTCAAGAAGCACACAAAGTGATGAGATATACTGAGCTTCTTTAGACAGAGATGATGTCAGGTCTTGTTGAGAGTGAAGTGCAGGCTTCAGTTCAAAGAGAAGTGGGAAGGAAAGATTATTCTAGGCAGATGGGCAATCCTACAAGAAAACACCAAAGCAGGGAAAGAGGTTGATGCCTCTAAGAAACTAAATGAAGATCAGCATGGCTACACAAGACAAATGGAGAGGAGAGATGGACAAGAGCATGTTGGTGATGTAGAGCAGGAATCAAAGCGTACAGGGCACATACACTGGTAGAGTACATTGGGAAGTCTTGGGATGATTTCAAGCAGAAGAATGACATCAACAAGACCTAAAAAGTTTCCTCTGACTGCAAAGAGGAGAGTGACTTGAGGGGTGCCGAAGAGAGAGTGAGGACACCAGTTAGGAGGTTGCTATGGTCAAAAAGTGAAAGACAAATGGTGATGTAGTCCAAGGTATGAGTCTAGATGTGAAAGGAGGAGTTGGGAATTTAGAAATGATTTAGGGAAACTGACAGATCTGACTGGACATTGGAGTAAGAAGAAAATAGAGGAATCACAGGTCATTCATAGGTGTCTGGGCTAAGAAACTGGTGGATTTTGGCATGACTGGCAATAATGGGAATGGAACAGAAATCTCTTTTCCCATTTTAACTCTCTATTGGCTTTGTGTATCTACTCATTCTTCTTGATTATGGGAGGTTGGATGAGGTCTGAACTGGACCATTCCATTTAGCACTGATGTGTTTGTGTTTTCAGACCTATCTCTTGAAAGTGCCCTTTATGTATTGGCTACATTTAACTCTAAAATCTATCATGTTGTAGAAATAAGAAGGAATCTTCTGGACCATTGGTTCCCAACTTTTAAAATGTGGGAACCCTCTGTAACAATGACATATGGATCTCCATAGAATGGTAATAATACTGGTTGGCCGCTTCCTTTGAATGGGCTATGGACTGGGAGAAGGCTGCCAAACACACAGCTTCTCTAGGATTATACTAAACTTTCAGTTTAACCAGCTAAGAATCTGGAAATGTAATGAAAAAAAAAAATGTGAGCTACAGGATAGGCGAAGTTGCAGCACTTGGAATCCTGTTAGAGTTCGGAGAATAGTGGGGATTTTGCAATACTGTTGCTGTCCAGGGCTTATATAATCAGCTTTCAAACTGTGTCCCAGAACTACCTAAGCACTTAAATTCAAGGAAGTGTTTAAAAAAAATCATAGTCTCATACTTCCTGGCTCACACTTACGATCCCTATCCAGGGGAGAAGGCAGAGTCTGTGCCCAGGGTAAGTGACACCACCCTAGCCCTGTGTTGTGGAAAGCCCATGTCCTGTTCTGTGCCTCATAGAGCACTTATCCCTGGGTCAGGCAGGGTCTGTATCGATTAACACCCTTGGTCTTCACTAAAGTCCCTTGAGACAGACTTTTTTTTTTTTTAATGCTATTAACAGATGAAGGTACTCAGATCTGAAGAGGTAAAGAATAACATTTTATTTGGGGTGCCTATTGATTAAGAAACTATTGACAAAATGACTATAGATTCAACAGTGATTTTGGATAAGTTTGTATTTCATTCATTATAGCAACATCCATCGACTTTGGAAAATTAGTTGCCATGCCGTTCATTTAATATTTAAACAATGTTTTGAATGTCATGAATTCCAGGCCCTCTTGCAATTTTCATGCCCCTCCCAGGAGTCCTTGAGTCATGATTGACATCTTCTGATAAAACTGGAGCTACTTGTTCTAGATTTTCAAAGTTGAAATTTAAAGAGAGCAAGTGATTTGGCCAAGGGCAAAGAACTTGCTGATAGCAGAGTAGAGGCACAGACCTAGTCCTTCCATCTTTCTATTTAAAATTTTTACTACTCTATCTTACTCCCTAGTAAGATGAATGGGTCATCTGCCTGAAGACTGTAGAAAAGGAAGGTCATTAAATCAGGATCGGCAGGAGGGTTGTAAATCCTACTGATAGGAGTTGCCTGCAGAGCTCTATGGAGAAGGATCTTGAGGCCCTATCTGTACTTACTGGAAAACATGGTAGTAATTGATTACTGATGTTTGCCATAAGTACGTGATTGGGAGTTAAGGCACATGAATCACGCATTTGGATGTGAACCAGTCAAGTCTTGGTGGCTTTTAGGTGAATTCAAGCTGGTTGTCCTCACAGTGTAGAGTCAAGTTCCACTTTCTTTGTGACTGTCCCTGTCAGGTCAAATGCCTTTAAAAATGAGCTGCAGAAGGGTATTAAACCTGAGCATTGAAGGAAATCTGCCATCTCCTTTCTGTCCCACTTACCAGCTTATGATTTTTTGTTATGAGTGGACACTAGCAAAAGTTCTGAGCACTGTACGTATACAAAAACCTTCCCTGACAAGGAGACAGAGGTCGTGCTGAACTGAGAGAAATTAGATCATGGTACCTGGGGGTAGCTCTTGACATTTATTCTGAAATTTAAGTTGAATAACTGAAGAGTAGCATTTTAATTTTTCTCTGCTCCAAACCATTTACCCCCATTTACCTCCAAACCAGCAATTTATTGCTTGTAAGTCTGAGTACACAGCTGAGTCTGGAAGTAGCATTAGGAAAAGCACAATTTTCAGTAGAAAGCCTGAGTCCACAGACAGGGGTATTGACCAGAAATGTAAGGGCAAACTAATTCAATTACTTTCAGTGGAGTTTAACCTATAATCTTCACTCAAGCATATGGGTACCTCAGACAAAGAGAAAGAACTTTTAAAAAATTGATTGTTACTCTGTGAAAGAGCAAGTAGGAAGCCAGCCTTGTGTGTATGAGGTTTCTTTGGAGGGCCAGAAATCTGTTTCTGTCAGCACAGGAAAAACCATCATAGAGTAAGGGAAGAAATGAAAACCAGAGTGAAAGTTAAACACTTTTTTTCAGATGACCTTGTATAATGATTAAAATGCTGAATTGCTTTTTTAAAAGGTTTTTCCACCAGAAGAATGTCAGAGTCATCCCCACCCCCACCAACCTGCTCCCTTCTTTTCAAAATGTCTGTGAGAGAACATAAAATGGAATATATATTTATATACTTTTTTTCTTAAGAGGACTGGTAAACAATTTGATCTCTTTTATCTGAAACTTTTGCCAATGTTTTCATCAGTTCCTGTGGAGATGGCCTGTGATTCCACTTTTTCTTTGAACAAAGAATAAATTGGGTTTCTTTGCACTGAGAAATAGAAGGCTAGCTAAAAATACAGACTTCAAAATAGTGCTTATCATACATTTGGGGAGAGCATATTGAAAAGATAGTGCCCAGTGCCTCCTGTACTGAGAAGCCTACTTTGGCTTCCACAAAGCTGCCAGAATCTTCTGGAAAAAGCCTGTGAGATATGCTCAGCTGGAGACAGTGTTGGTATTTCCCTTTGATTCTGATTCATTCACTTATATCTCCATTAGCAATTTATTTTTAATTCAGTGTTCTGTGGAAAAAGCATATTGCTGGAAAACAGGCACATCTTACATGCATATGCCTGACATTTTAAAAAAATGAATGTAACACACTCCATGCTCAAAATAAACAGTCTGTCTTTCCCTTCCCTATCGAACAATATTTATGAGCCTCCAGGATGAGATTGCTAATATATTTGCCACCATCAGTATCCCAGGCCTGGCTGTGTAAGGGCTTAGTTCTATTCTCTGAACCGCCTAGGTGCTGGAGTCATTGGCTCTCAGGAAGACCAGTCTTCTCCAGGTGATCTGCTAGATTCAGGAAAGCAATACCTTGAAGATAACGGAGGACAGTTCTTAGAGTTTATGTGTTCTTAATGAGCAGTCCTATTTACTTTAATAGTGGCAATCTACTTCCTTTGTGTTATGCACATTGAATAATAAACTAATAAAACAGTTGGCATCCAGTAGATCTGAGATGAGTCCCTATTCCACTGTTCTCTGAGCTCCTGGGCAAGACTCTTGACTTCTCTGTCTCCGTTTACTCATCTGTACTTAAACATACACCCCTATCTTAAAAGGTTATTGTAAGAATTAAATGAGAAAATGCTCATATAGTGCTTAGCACAGTGCTGGGCATATTAACTATTATCAGTTGCTAAACCAATGATCAGACAACATTATTGACATTTATAAGTAGTTTTGCATTTCACAAAGGTGCTGTCTTGAACAGCATCTGAAAAGCAATCTGGTGTCCACATTAGCATCCCTCTTTGAATGTGATTTTAATACTACAGATGATTTATCTAAGCTGGGTCTCTTAGCTCATTCCAAAATAGGTTGACTGCAATTAAACATACTTCCTCCAGGGCCCTGACCCACTGGGAAGCCATGATGTTCTGAAGAAATCTGTCAGCTGCTACAGGTCCTGGCCTTTGGTTGAGTCTTAGGGATTCAATCAACTGTGAGAAAGATTTTCTGCTAATAATTAAAAAAAAAAAAAAAAGCTCTAAGCAAAACCTATATATATAACATATATATAATATAATATATTATATATGTACAATATAATATAATACATATATAATATATATGTTTGATCTATCTATCTATCTATATAGATCCAGCTTGGATTTGAAGTAGATTCTCAAACTGAGTATTAGTATCTCTTCAATTCTAGAAAGGTCTAGCCCTATCTTTCTGAAAATTGCCTTCCCCTATATTTTTCTTCTGCACCTTCTCTGAAACATAGATGACTTAGCAATCTGTCCCTATTGTCTCATATTTGCTTTTATGTTGTCTCTTTATCTGACTCTATATTCTGAGTGGTTTCCTCAGTTCCAGAGCACCTGGAGTATATCCAATATGTTGTTCAAACTGCTCATTGTGGTCTTAAGTTTAATGACTAGATGTTCGGTTGCCAATATTCTATTTGGTTTTCTTTCAAATCTTCATGAATCCTTTAAAAATAATGTCCTGTTCTTTCACTAGTGTTTCTTTTTTTAAAAATTTTTTATTAACATATAATATTTGTTTCAGGGGTACAGGTCTGTGATTCATCAGTCTTACACAATTCACAGCATTCACCATAGTACATACCCTCCCCAATGTCCATCACCCAGCCACCCCATCCCTCCCACCCCCCTCCACTCCAGCAACCCTCAGTTTGTTTCCTGAGATTAAGAGTCTCTTATGGTTTGTCTCCCTCTCTGGTTTCGTCTTGTTTCATTTTTCCCTCCCTTCCCCTATGATCCTCTGTCTTGTTTCTCAAATTCCTCATATCAGTGAGATCATATGATACTTGTCTTTCTCTGATTGACTTATTTCACTTAGCATAATACCCTCTAGTTCCATCCATGTCGTTGCAAATGGCAAGATTTCATTTTCCAATGGCTGCATAATATTCCATTGTATATATACATACCACATCTTCTTTATCCATTCATCTGTTGATGGACATCTAGGCTCTTTCCATAGTTTGGCTATTGTGGACATTGCTGCTATAAACATTAGGGTGCACGTGCCTCTTCAGATCACTACATTGTATCTTTGGGGTAAATACCTAGTAGTGAAGTTGCTGGGTCATAGGGTAGCTCTATTGTCAACATTTCAGGGAATCTCCATACTGTTTTCCAGAGTGGCTGCACCAGCTTGCATTCCCACCAACAGTGTAGGAGGGTTCCTCACTAGGGTTTCAATGCCTTTTTTATCTTTGAAGATTTTGAACACATTTATTTTATAGTTTCAATCAGATGATTAGTTCTTGAAGTGCTAATTCTCCCACTTGCTGGTATCAGCTGATTTTCCCTCATGGGACTTTGTGTTCTTGTGCAGGTCATTTTATGAAGAAAAATATATCATTGGGTTTATCATCATTGGTATTGAGAGTGTGGTGGGGTAGGGACTTCTTTACAAGTCCTTTATGTCCTGGATCATAGAAATATCCCTACTGGGCAGTTAAACATGTGATTGTCCTGTGCTTATTTGTGTGTTTGTTTCTCAGCTGGAGGTTCCCATGCCATATGTCAATTTGGACATATACCTGATCATTATGTGATGTACACAGTGGATTTTGATGTCTTTGTGTGTAACTGCTTCTCCCACCTGTACTGCCAGGTAGACTGCTGCCATACACTGCAACTCTAGGCAAACAGAGGAGGTTTTCTGGTTTTCCTTTCATAGAAAGGAAAATATTTAAAAGCTCCCACATTTCTGTTGAGGTATCAAGTCCGGCCTCTAGCCTCTAATTATCCAAGAAGTCACCATGGTCTCGGGTCCATCCAGACTTTGTGGCCCTCTTTGTTTCTGGACACCTGGATATTACCTCCCTTGCAAGCTCTGATATGGATGGACTTACTGGTTTTCTGCTTTTTATGTTTTGTTCTTCCATTCTTTTGTTTTTAGCAGGAGGATACCCTTCTATGTTTGTTCGGTGCTCTGGGTTGCCCAGGCAGCAGGGAGCATGGCTCAGGCCTGCCTGGCTTAATTCGTGAGAAGGCTCACACAAAGCATCGAGCCCAGAACTAATTCAATGCTTTGATTATAAACTTGGGATCTTTTGATAAAGTGACAACAAAATTACACCATCAATTTATTTGTCTTGAATTCCTGTGTGTGTGTGTGTGTGTGTGTAAAAGCCCTAGGCATTTAATCATTTAAAAATACAAAGAGCAATTTCTCATGAGGATGCCTCCTTACCTAAAGAATAAGCTAGAATACATTCCGTTCTACAAATCAGCTTTAGATTATCTCAAAATCTAAAAGATTAAATGAAGGCAGTTTGTTTTTCCCATAGTGCTGTAAGCCAGTGACTGTGTTTTCAGCAATAAATAGATCACACCACTGTTGGGCTAATGTTTTCAGAGTGCCCAAGTGGCACATCAGTTGTAAAATCCTTATGAAAATTTTGGCCAACGCCCTTTCTCATCAACATGGTAATACTCAGGCATCTCAATAGTTCTTAATCTGTAGACACATAATTTGGGTTCCAGAAATGTTCTGTTGTAACAACAATAACAAAATAGATTGTTCTTACAGACTTTTCTCCTCTCTCTTAAAAAAAAAATGTCCTATGGCCTGAAATAGCCACATTTCCCTGTGGTAGAACAGGCATGAAGGTCAATACTTGGGACCTGAGAAGTGGAAGGGAGGTAGAAATAGAAAGCCCTTTCTTTCTAGCTGACAAGACAGTAGGGCCAGGACTGGGTAAAGCAAGTGAGGTGTTTGCCTCGGGCACAAGATTTAGGGGGACTCCAAGAAATTCCATAATTAAGATACGTGATATTTTAAAGCACTATTTTTTAAAAAGTCGAATTGGCAAACTGTGAGCCCGGGCTTTCAACTGCTGTGGTGAGTAAGGTTTCATTGGAATCAGGGCCAGGATAAGGGTAAGGTGAGTGAGACATAGTTGTCTAAGTGCATGATCAGGTATTGTTCTTATTTAAAATTTGGATACTTCGTTCATCATGGGAGTTTTGCATAAATTTTTATTGAAGATATTGCCTTAAATATTATTTACCTTTATTGTTTCCTTAACTTTTGCATCCATGGGGAGTGCCTCACTTCTGTCACCAGGGTCTGGTCCTGTGGTGGGAAGCCATCATGGAGAAATGATAATGTCTGAAGTGTTACATCTGCATGTCTAGTAGTGCAGGCACCAAGTCAGCACTCTGGCAGGTGTGACCTTCTTCCAGATATTTCACCTCCGGTGTTCTCTGCGAAGTGGTAGCCAGAACAGTACTTATTTTATAGGATTGTATTGAGGATTAATGTAGGTGGTGAAGCACAGTGCCCAACACATGGGATCAGTGAGTATAATAAGTTAGTAGCAGCAATGATAGAAAAGAAAGACAAGTTGAGAAAGCTCTAAACAAAGGCCAATTGTTTAGGGCCTAGTTTGTCTTTCTAAGGATTTTTTTTTTTTAAGATTTTATTTATTTAGAGAAAGAGAGCACATGAGTCAGGGGAGGGAAGGAGGAAGAGGGAGAGAGAGAATCTCACACAGACTTCACGCTGAGCACAGAGCCTGATGTGTGGGGCTCGATCCCACGACCCTGAGATCATGGCCTGAGCTGAAACCAAGCGTTGGACGCTTAACCGACTGAGCCACCCAGGTGCCCCAGAATGTTTTTTTAAATTGTGGTAAAACATACATAGTATAAAGTTTACCATTTTCAAGTGAACAGTTCCATAGCATTAAGTGCATTCACATTGTTCTGCAATTATCTCCAGAATTTCTAGAGGTTTTGAACCCTATCCTTTCAGGCTTGAAGGGACTATGGAAGGCTTTGGAGCAGAAAAGCGGCCTAAAGGAGGATATGGGGGAAATAAATTTGGGAGGAGAATCTAGAATGATGTAGAGTAAGAAAGAAGAGGGGGAAGGAAATAGTTAGGAGGGTCTGTCAGTGGTCCAGATTTGAAGTGTCAAAGGTACTGATCAAGGAGGTGACAGCAGTAGTAAAGAGAAAGGACAGAGGAAGAGGGTGGGAAAGGTCCTTAGGCAATGAGAGAAGAGCGGAAGGAAGTGGAAGGAAATCAACTGAGTGAGGTGAGATTTTGAAAAGTGATTCAATTCATTAAAAAGTTGCTTTAGGCATAGAGACAGTGGAGCTGGGGGTCAGACAGATGCGTCCCTCTCAAGGTGGTGTGCTGTGACCAGCTCCAATCACAAGCAGAACTGAGTTTTCAATTTTAGGAATTTTTTTAAAAGTTTTACTTATTTTAGAGAGAGAGTGAGAGAGAACCAGGGGAGGGGCAGAGAGACAGAGAATCTCAAGCAGACTACCGGCTGAGCAGGGAGCCCAACCCAGGTCTTGATCCCACAACCCTGAGATCATGACCTGAGCTGAAAGCAAGAGTCCGACGCTTAACCCACTGAGACACCCAGATGCCCCCAATTTTCAAGAATTTTATGAGCTACCTATTAAACCTAGCCAAAATTAAATATGAAACTTACAATTAAATAAATCACATTTAAAACAAAGGTTAAAAGACTCAACAGCCATCATTTCCTAATTGTGTTATTCCATTTTCATATTATCTCTCTTCCTGAGGTCATCACATCTATCGTATCTGTATAGGGTAATGCTCTGTAATGGCATGTCACTGAGCATCCCTTCCTAAGGCCACATTCACGGACACCCTGTGAGTAGCTAGAAAGCAGTTGTGGTGGTGATATTTACACTAGGGAACTGGTAAAGGCTACAAAGTGGGGTGGGATTCATTGTTATCCTGATTGTTTAGACCTAGAAAGGTGATGGGGAAATGTTAAAGATGCACTTGTTGCTTAAAAGTGTGTCCTGTCAGCAGCCAGTACCCTAGAACTACATGTTAAATCCAGGTGAATGACTGTGAAGACAAAGGCTCGGCAAAAATCAACAAAATAATTCTATGCCAGTTAATTGGAATTTAACATGAAGAATACTGTAAATTTTATAATTCATAAATTGTGTGCTACATAGCCTTTGTATCAGTAAAATTTATAATAATTTAAAAAATTTTATATACACATAAATATTTGGGCGATCAGTCAAACATTTACCATCACACCTCTGACTATAATCTTCTATGATAAAGAGATTTATTGTATAAATATGTATGTATTATTGTATCAACCTTATACCTGCCTTTCTGAAAGACAAATGACTTATTTTCCAGTCAAAATGGAAAACTGGGCGCACTCTCTACTTTATAAACAGTGAAATGTGTTTCTTCGGGCAGACCACAGCAATTCTAACCCCTTACTTCTTTACTCTTACCTTAGCAATAGTACTGTTTAAGTACGACTGTATCCTAGGCACCATGCAATGTGCTTTATTCACGTTTCAGTCCCGACTCAGCTTTGCGAGGTAGGTCCCAGTGTCATCCCATTTTATAGATGGAAAGACCAAGGTAGCCTTACTCTAAAGGTTGTACAATGATGAAGAGGTGAGGGAGACACCTGAATGCAGACCTTTCTGATTCTTTCTGATCCCTTGATTCAGATACCTTCTCTATATTTCCTTGAAAAATGTATATGCAGAAAAGCTTCTGCTTCAAAAAGGATATATTTTTGGTAACAGTTATTGATCACCAGTTATGTCCCTTGTGCCGTGTGGGGGGACAAGTCCGATGAGAGGTCTACAAAGTGGCCTCTGACTCTCAGGAGCTCATTCTGTTTACAAGCTCATCTCTGCTTGAGGCTGTCCCCAACAGCTTTGCCAGTTTTACAACAAGAGGACCACACAAACTGTACCTTTGTCACAGCTGACGTCAGCTGGGCTTCATTTGCTCCAAAGCCGAAGACAGTCGTTTCTTGTGGCCGTGACACTCATCTCCTAAATCTCCTTCAAACAATTCACTTGCTCCTCCTCCCACTCGGTGTTCTTTAAGGCAGGGTGATGATGCAGAAATTGAGCCAGGAGTTCCTTCCAGCCAGGGGGTCCTTACACGTGGTACAGTTATCTCTAGTTGCAAAGCCTCTAAGAGTCTCCTATCAAAATTCTGTGCTGCTGTAAGAGCTCTCGCTCCTTCATTTGAGTTCTGTCCAAAATGAGAAATTTCAACAGCCATTGAACAGTGTTGTTTCTGAAGTGGATCGGTACAAGAACATTTGACGTCAGAGTCTTGGACTCTGAGATACATTAGAGGAAATTTTCAGCACTGGGTCGTCTTTCCCTTCACCCACACTCCAAAGTGAGCCCGTTCACCAACACCTCAGGCCCAATTGGCAGGAATGGAGGAGGGATAGTTAGAGGATTCTGGTTCTTCCCCTCCCTCTTATTTCCTTTTTCTTGCTATGTCCATTTACCAAGATATTTTCTTTGTCTTCTTCTTTCAAACTAGGCCAGAAATTAAGAGAGAAGTCAGAAATAATGTTGATACACATCTGTGTTGCAAACAGAAGCTCCAATAGAGAAAGGCAGAAATGAGGTTGGCTAAAGATAGAACCAAGATCCTTCTGTTCACCAATGATTGAAAAATACAGATTCTGAAATATTAAATACAATATAAATAAACCAAACATAAACATACATGTTGATATTTATATAAACGTTGAAGCACATTCAGATATAATGGCATTTATCCTTTTTTACTTAAGAGAAAAAGAGAGGAAGGGGTATTTGTGAACAGGAGAACCCACTGTCTGAATGTCCACATGGGTGTGCCCTGTGTTTAGAATCATACAAATATAGAGCTGATTCTTGTCCTTGAGTGGTCTATAGCCTACATTTCCCAAAGTGGAAAATGCATTGTTTTGCATAAGTCCTAGCGATGTCACCAATTATCCTTGTTTTCCTATTCACCAATTGTCTTCTCTGTGCCAGACCAAGAGCGAGATCTCATTCCCTCTCCTCATCAACACCAGGAGGAGGGAGGTGAGAGAGGTGACTGGTTTACCTTCTAACAACTGAAAGTTGAGCGAGCTTAAGCTAGTTGTTCACTGTTACAGGGCTGGTAGGAGGCAAGCTAGGATTAGAGCTTGGGCCTTCTAATTCTGGAGTGTGGGCACTTAGCCTCTGTGCTCAGGCTGAGGAGAGGGTCTAGATTCAAAGCCCACCTCTGCTACTTCCCATCTTAATATAGTTTGGTAGTGGTGGTAGGGATTTGCTTTCTCTTCCTAAGCCTCAGTTTCCCCTACTTCAAATAGAGCCAACCTTGCAGGGTGTTCTGACAATGGAAGAGAATGTCAGTGAGGAGCTTGAAACAGACCTGGCAGGTGGATGACAGAAATCATAAACTGATTTGTGGGACCAGTTCTGCTGAGAAATGGTGCCCAGTCTTTAACAGGTAAACTTTAGCTATGAGTATAGAGAATTATTGTAAAAACTCACCCTTATCTGACATTTATTCATTTAATATCTATTCACTTGTTCATCCATTCAACAAATACTAAGCATCTACTCTGATGTGAGGCATTTTCTTCAGTTCTTTATGTATTTTTTTTTAATTCAACCTAAAAGCCACACTGTGTAGCAGATATAGTTTCTAAGGCATCTTTTTGGCATTTGCCAGTTTAACCATTCACATCACAGGCACTGGTATTGTATTGCAGGCACTGGGCTAGGCTGAAGGATGGGCTGAATGCATTTCCCACCATGGTGGGATAAGGGGCTTATGGTCTAGCCTGAGCATCAGCATGCAGCATTACAAGGGTGTGAACAGAGTGTTCTGACCACAGAGGGGAGAGATGGACTCGGGGTATGAAAGAATTCACCTCCCAGACAACCTTTGAGGGCACTGGGGAGGATGGAAGCAGGCATAACAGGCCTGGGGAACAGTGAGAAACCCAGCATGGTTGGAACATCGGAGGCAAGGCAGCTTGGGGGTGGAGTGTCCATTTAACCTTTGGAATATAGACTTACTGTTGGCATGGCAACTGCTGCAAAATAAATTCAAGGTGGTCCTTCAAATGATGCCTCTGAGACTGTCCAGAAGTCATTTAAATTGCTTGTTTGTTATGTATAAGGATTTGACTAACCTCCAACCTGCAACTGCAGCTTGGCAATCTCTTGTTTATTGTGCTGATATTGTTTCTTGAGTCATTATTCTCCTTAAACTTTTTTTTTTTTTTTTACTTTTTGCTTTTGCTTTTTATTTTGCCCATCTAGAAAATATGCCCAGGCATTGTGTTGATATTCCCAGGCCCCCTTGAGATACCCTAGGCCTTCCCTCTCTTCCTCTGATGGAAATGCTGCCAGGGTAGTATTTGTCATCTCATTTCTCACCCCTGGATCCCTGCACTGAGCTATGGTAGATGTCACGGTGCGCTCAGCCCATCATGCCCCCTCCCCACTGTGAATTTGTGGAATGGCCCAGAATTCAGGCTCCTCGGAGCAGTGCAGAGTTTGCTCCTTCTAGGTTGAGGAATGAGACAGTCGGTGCTGACACCATGAAAGTATCATAGATACAAACCTGCCCTGCAAACTAACAGCACACGTTTTTTGCCCTTGATTGATTCTTAAAGCAGAATAAAAAACAATGCATGAAAAACAAGTAAATGACAGGGTGCCTTTTCCTATTCAGGGTTCTAAAGCCAACAACAGTCTTTGGCTTCTTAGATCAGTGGTAGATTTGCCAAAGCAAAATAAATGTCTAAATCCCTTCCTCTTCCTGCTTTGTGTGTGTGTGTGTGTGTGTGTGTGTGTGAGAGAGAGAGAGAGAGAGAGAGAGAGAGAGAGAGACTACCAGAGAGAGAGAGAGAGAGACCACCAGACAGAGAGAGAGACCACCAACCACAAGGGGTTGGGGAGGGTGGGGTTAGAAGAGGCTGACATGGCTTCAGCTTATTCAGGAGAGTTGATCTGTCCACCTTTCCAGGAGAAACTGAATATAAAATCCTTAGGCATGAAAAGAACCTCTCACATATGGATTCTTTGGGGATTCAATTCATACTCTTCTCTGCTTCCTTTCTCACTGTCTCTGTTGAACTTGAGGGGAAAGCATTTCCTATGCCGCTCACTTCTCTTGCTCTCAGATAATAAAGAGAAAGAACTAAGGGGCTTAAATGTCAAGATTTGTAGAATTTGGCAAACTGGCCCCACAAGGTTTTCAGTTTGAGCGATGGGTCAGCATCAGGCTTGGTGACAATGATAGGAAAGGGGTCATACAGCAGATACTCCTTCAGCCCTAACTTTGTTCCAGGTACTTTTCTGAGAGCTGTACATTCATTAATTCATCCAGTCCTCCCAATGATCTTATAAGGTAATAACAGTATTAATGTTATTACATCCATTTTGCAGATGAGGGAACTGATGTTAAAGAGATAGGTCATGTGGCCCTGTCCTCACAGCTAATAAGCATGAGAGTGAGGACTTGAACCCCAGCATTCGACTATAGAATGGTAGTTCTCAATCAGGGGCGATTTTGGCCCCCATGGGATCTTTGGCCATGTCTGAAACATTTTTAATTATCACAGGGGGGCGGGCTCTGCTACTGGCATCTTAGTGGACAGAGCTGAGGGATGCTGCTAAACACCCTCCCCCTAACAAAAAATTATCAACCCCAAATGTTCTGAGTGCCTCGCCTGAGAACCCCTGCCCTGGATTTATCACTTCTTACAGTTCTCGTGCTGAGCAGGATGATGGAGGCCGAGAACTGGTTATCCAACTTGAGATCAAATGTTTAAGCTGTGAATATAGTCTGATCCTCTGCTGGCTGGCTGAGCCACTCCACTTCTGTTCTCTAGTGCAAGGAGCAAGGTTCTCCGGAATGGCCTTTTGCATGACTTCTGGCTGAATTTGGCAGGGGGAGCTCCTTGAGTTTTGCCTAAGCCAGCCATCACAGGCAACATGGGCTTAGAATCTCAAGACCACATGGGAGGGAATGAGAAGAAAGCACTCACAACAAAGTTATTTTTCACTTCCTTTGCTCTCCCCTTCCCCGCCCCTACTCCATCCTCTGTATGAGAAGCTTTCTAAGTGGGATCATTGGGAAATAAATCCATGACTTTACAGGAAACATCTGCAGGAGAGTGGGGACCTGTGGAATCCTTTGTTGGGGGAATTTTAAAAAATTATCAAGATGAAATTTGTTTTAGCATTCAAGGAATCAGTGTTCTCTCTAGGTTCCTTAAGACTTGCTTCTCTTGACCCAAAAGAGTTAGTTTTGAGATTACCTTCAAGTAGTTACATTCAATCTAAATCTCCCGTGTAGTTTTGGGGAAGTGTGGTCCTTGACCAGCAGCCTCAGCGTTACCTGGGGGCTTCCTAGAAAAGTAGTATCTCAGGCCCTGCCCAAGTCTACAGAATCAGAATCTGTATTTTAACAAGACCCCAAGTTACTTATATATACTGGTTTATGATGTTTTGATTTTTACTCTGAAAATTATTCTAAGAATCGTAGGTCCAAATAAATGGCAGCTCTCCTCACTAAACCTCAGATTCCAAAGTTTTACAATGTGCAAGTTGTGTCAGATGGGCTCTGGGGCCCGATTGCTGCTCACAAACACTATGATGTCCCAGATTTATGTAATCAGATAGTTTCTGAACAATCCTAATGAATCAGTGTAGAAATGTTTGAGCTACCCCACCGGTGGTATTTCATACACTTTCAGTTGACCACCAGGCTCTTTGCAGGACCCCCTCTCACCAGGAAGGAGTATTTCTTTCT
The DNA here is from genome assembly GCF_029215605.1 of Mirounga angustirostris. Classification (NCBI taxonomy): domain Eukaryota; kingdom Metazoa; phylum Chordata; class Mammalia; order Carnivora; family Phocidae; genus Mirounga; species Mirounga angustirostris. The sequence goes on along the minus strand of NW_026991709.1, from coordinate 188,932,405 downwards.
TTTTTTAAATTTTTTTATTGTTATGTTAATCCCCATACATTACATCATTAGTTTTAGATGTAGTGTTCCATGATTCATTGTTTGTGCATAACACCCAGTGCTCCATGCAGAATGTGCCCTCCTCAATACCCACCACCAGGCTAACCCATCCTCCCAGCCCCCTCCCCTCTAGAATCCTCAGTTTGTTTTTCAGAGTCCATCGTCTCTCATGGTTCGTCTATCCCTCCGATTTCCCCCCCTTCATTCTTCCCCTCCTGCTACATTCTTCTTCTTTTTTTTTTTCTTAAAATATATTGCATTATTTGTTTCAGAGGTACAGATCTGAGATTCAACAGTCTTGCACAATTCACAGCGCTTACCAGAGCACATAACCTCCCAAGTGTCCATCACCCAGTCACCCCATCCCTTCCCCCCCACCCCCCACTTCAGCAACCTTCAGTTTGTTTCCTGAGATCAAGAATTCCTCATATCAGTGAGGTCATATGATATATGTCTTTCTCTGTTTGACTTATTTCGCTCAGCATAATACCCTCCAGTTCCATCCACGTCGTTGCAAATGGCAACATCTCATTCCTTTTGATGGCTGCATAATATTCCATTGTATATATATACCACTTCTTCTTTATCCATTCATCTGTCGATGGACATCTTGGCCCTTTCCACAGTTTGGCTATTGTGGACATTGCTGCTATAAACACTGGGGTGCATGTACCCTTTCGGATCCCTACTTTTGTATCTTTGGGGTAAATACCCAGTAGTGCAATTGCTGGATCATGTGGTAGCTCTATTTTCAACTTTTTGAAGAACCTCCATACTGTTTTCCAGAGTGGCTGCACCAGCTTGCATTCCCACCAACAGTGTAGGAGGGTTCTCCTTTCTCTGCATCCCTGCCAACATCTGTCATTTCCTGACTTGTTAATTTTAGTCATTCTGACTGGTGTGAGGTGGTATCTCATTGAGGTTTTGATTTGGATTTCCCTGATGCCGAGTGATATTGAGCACTTTTCATGTGTCTGTTGGCCATTTGGATGTCTTCTTTGGAAAAATGTCTGTTCATGTCTTCTGCCCATTTCTTGATTGGATTCTTTGTTCTTTGGGTGTTGAGTTTGATGAGTTCTTTATAGATTTTGGATACTAGCCCTTTATCTGATATGTCATTTGCAAATATCTTCTCCCATTCTGTCAGTTGTCTTTTGGTTTTGTTGACTGTTTCCTTTGCTTTGCAAAAGCTTTTTATCTTGATGAAGTCCCAATAGCTCATTTTTGCCCTTGCTTCCCTTGCCTTTGGCGATGTTTCTAGGAAGAAGTTGCTTCGGCTGAGGTCGAAGAGGTTGCTGCCTGTGTTCTCCTTTAGGATTTTGATGGACTCCTGCCTCACATTGAGGTCTTTCAACCATTTGGAGTCTATTTTTGTGTGTGGTGTAAGGAAATGGTCCAGTTTCATTCTTCTGCCTGTGGCTGTCCCATTTTCCCAACACCATTTGTTGAAGAGACTGTCTTTTTGCCATTGGACATTCTTTCCTGCTTTGTCAAAGATTAGATGACCATAGAGTTGAGGGTCCGTTTCTGGGCTCTCTATTCTGTTCCATTGATCTATGTGTCTGTTTTTGTGCCAGTACCATGCTGTCTTGATGATGACAGCTTTGTAATAGAGCTGGAAGTCCGGAATTGTGATGCTGCCAGCTTTGCTTTTCTTTGTCAACATTCCTCTGGCTATGCGGGGTCTTTTCTGGTTCCATACAAATTTTAGGATTATTTGTTCCATTTCTTTGAAAAAAGTGGATGGTATTTTGATGGGGATTGCATTGAATGTGCAGATTGCTCTAGGTAGCATTGACATCGTCACAATATTTGTTCTTCCAATCCATGAGCATGGAACGTTTTTCCATTTCTTTGTGTCTTCCTCAATTTCTTTCATGAGTATTTTATAGTTTTCTGAGTTCAAATCCTTTGACTCTTTGGTTAGATTTATGCCTAGGTATCTTATGGTTTTGGGTGCAATTGTAAATGGGATCAACTCCTTAATTTCTCTTTCTTCTGTCTTGTTGTTGGTGTATAGGAATGCCACTGACTTCTGTGCATTGATTTTATATCCTGCCACTTTACTGAATTCCTGTATGAGTTCTAGCAGTTTTGGGGTGGAGTCTTTTGGGTTTTCCACATAAAGTATCATATCATCTGCAAAGAGTGAGAGTTTGACTTCTTCTTTGCCGATTTGGATGCCTTTGATTTCTTTTTGTTGTCTGATTGCTGTAGCTAGGACTTCCAATACTATGTTGAATAGCAGTGGTGATAGTGGACATCCCTGCCGCATTCCTGACCTTAGGGGGAAAGCTGTCAGTTTTTCCCCATTGAGAATGATATTCGCTGTAGGTTTTTCATAGATGGCTTTTATGATATTGAGGTATGTACCCTCTATGCCTATACTCTGAAGAGTTTTGATCAAGAAAGGATGCTGTACTTTGTCAAATGCTTTTTCTACATCTATGGAGAGGATCATATGATTCTTGTTCTTTCTTTTGTTAATGTATTGTATCACGTTGATTGATTTGGGGATGTTGAACCAACCTTGCAGCTCAGGGATAAATCCCACTTGGACGTGGTGAATAATCCTTTTAATGTACTGTTGGATCCTATTGGCTAGTATTTTGGTGAGAATTTTTGCATCCATGTTCATCAGGGATATTGGTCTGTAATTCTCCTTTTTGATGGGGTCTTTGTCTGGTTTTGGGATCAAGGTAATGCTGGCCTCATAAAATGAGTTTGGAAGTTTTCCTTCCATTTCTATTTTTTGGAACAGTTTCAGAAAAAAGGTATTAATTCTTCTTGAAATGTTTGGTAGAATTCCCCTGGGAAGCCATCTGGCCCTGGGCTTTTGTTTTTTGGGAGAGTTTTGATGACTGCTTCAATTTCCTTAGTGGTTATAGGTCTGTTCAGGTTTTCTATTTCATCCTGGTTCAGTTTTGGTAGTTGATACATCTCTAGGAATGCCTCCATTTCTTCCAGGTTATCTAATTTGCTGGCATAGAGTTGCTCATAATATGTTCTTATAATTGTTTGTATTTCTTTGGTATTGGTTGTGATCTCTCCTCTTTCATTCATGATTTTGTTGATTTGGGTCATTTCTCTTTTCTTTTTGATAAGTCTGGCCAGGGGTTTATCAATCTTGTTAATTCTTTCAAAGAACCAGCTCCTAGTTTCGTTGATCTGTTCTACTGTTCTTTTAGTTTCTATTTCATTGATTTCTGCTCTGATCTTTATGATTTCTCTTCTCCTGCTGGGTTTAGGCTTTATTTGCTGTTCTTTTCCAGCTCCTTTAGGTGTAGGGTTAGGTTGTGTACTTGAGACCTTTCTTGTTTCTTGAGAAAGGCTTGTATTGCTATATACTTTCCTCTTAGGACTGCCTTTGCAGCATCCCAAAGATTTTGAACAGTTGTGTTTTCATTTTCATTGGTTTCCATGTATTTTTTTAATTCTTCTTTAATTTCCTGGTTGACCCATTCATTCTTCAGTAGGATGCTCTTTAGCCTCCATGTATTTGAGTTCTTTCCGACTTTCCTCTTGTGATTGAGTTCTAGTTTCAAAGCATTGTGGTCTGAAAATAGGCAGGGAATGATCCCCATCTTTTGGTACCGGTTGAGATCTGATTTATGACCTAGGATGTGATCTATTCTGGAGAATGTTCCATGGGCACTAGAGAAGAATGTGTATTCCGTTGCTTTGGGATGGAATGTTCTGAATAGGTCTGTGAAGTCCATTTGGTCCAGTGTGTCATTTAAAGTCTTTATTTCCTTGTTGGTCTTTTGCTTAGACGATCTGTCCATTTCAGTGAGGGGGATGTTAAAGTCCCCCACTATTATTGTATTGTTGTCGATGTGTTTCTTTGCTTTTGTTATTAATTGCCTTATATAATTGACTGTTCCCATGTTAGGGGCATAGATATTTACAATTGTTAGATCTTCTTGTTGGATAGACCCTTTAAGTAGGATATAATGTCCTTCCTCATCTCTTATTACAGTCTTTGGTTTAAAATCTAATTTGTCTGATAGAAGGATTGCCACCCCAGCTTTCTTTTGGTGTCCATTAGCATGGTAAATGGTTTTCCACCCCTTCACTTTCAATCTGGGGGTGTCTTTGGTTCTAAAATGAGTCTCTTGCAGACAGCATATTGATGGGTCTTGTTTTTTAATCCAATCTGATAGCCTGCGTCTTTTGATTGGGGCATTTAGCCCATTTACATTCAGGGTAACTATTGAAAGATAGGAATTTAGTGCCATTGTATTGCCTGTAAGGTGACTGTTACTGTATATTGTCTGTGTTCCTTTCTGGTTTATGTTGCTTTTAGGCTCTCTCTTTGCTTAGAGGACCCCTTTCAAGATTTCTTGTAGGGCTGGTTTTGTGTTTGCAAATTCCTTTAGTTTTTGTTTGTCCTGGAAGCTTTTTATCTCTCCTTCTATTTTCAATGACAGCCTAGCTGGATAGAGTATTCTTGGCTGCATATTTTTCTCATTTAGTACTCTGAATATATCCTGCCAGTCCTTTCTGGCCTGCCAGGTCTCTGTGGATAGGTCTGTTGCCAGTCTAATGTTTCTACCATTGTAGGTTATAGATCTCTTGTCCCGAGCTGCTTTCAGGATTTTCTCTTTGTCTCTGAGACTCGTAAGTTTTACTATTAGATGTTGGGGTGTTGACCTATTTTTATTGATTTTGAGAGGGGTTCTCTGTGCTTCCTGGATTTTCATGCCTGTTTCCTTCCCCAAATTAGGGAAGTTCTCTGCTATAATTTGCTCCCTTATACCTTCTGCCCCTCTCTCTCTTTCTTCTTCTTCTGGGATCCCAATTATTCTAATGTTGTTTCGTCTTATGGTATTGCTTATCTCTCGAATTCTGCCCTCGTGATCCAGTAGTTGTTTATCTCTCTTTTTCTCAGCTTCTTTATTTTCCATCATTTGGTCTTCTATATCACTGATTCTCTCTTCTGCCTCATTTATCCTAGCAGTTAGTGCTCCCATATTTGATTGCACCTCATTACTAGCCTTTTTGATTTCTACTTGGTTAGATTTTAGTTCTTTTACTTCTCCAGAAAGGGTTTCTCTAATAACTTCCATGCTTTTTTCAAGCCCAGCTAGTATGTTTAAAGTGATGATTCTGAACTCTAGATCTGACATCGTACTAATGTCCGTATTGAGTAGGTCCCTGGCAGTCAGTACTACCTCTTGTTCTTTTTGTTGAGGTGATTTTTTCCCATCTTGTCATTTTGTGCAGGGGAGAATAGATTAATGAGAGAACAAAATGCTAGCAGGGTAACAACGTCCCCAGAAAATATACTGTAAACAAATCAGAAAAGACCTGAAGCAGTGGGAATAGAAAGGGAAAGAGAGAAAATAGAAAAAAGAAAAAGATAAAAACAAACAAAAACAGAACAAAACAAAACAAAACAGAATGTGATCAAATATGATCAGGCTGGTATATAGATCAGTGCCACGCACTAGATTTGGGGTGTATTTTGGTCTGTTAAAAGAAAGTACATCCCAAAATTTTAAAGAAAGAAAAACTTATATATGTACAAAAATAAGGGTTGATATGATGAAGGGATGGAATATGACTGTAAAGATGGAAATTATAAAAAAATTTTATAAAAGGAATTGATAAGTTGTTTGACAAAAGAAAGAAAAGGATTTAAAAAAAAAGGAAAAAAAAGGAGAGAATGTGATCAGGCAGGGGAGTAGAAAAAAAGCATACACAAGAGATTTAGAGTATATTTTGATCTCTTAGAAGAAACTATCTCAAAATTTTAAAGAGAGAACAACTTATATATATATGCCAAAAACACAGGTAACTACTATGAAGGGATAGAATATGACTCTAAAAATGAAAAATAAACATGTTTTTTAAAAAAGGGATTGATAAGATGTTGGTTGAAAAAGGGAAAAAGAAAAATTAAAAAAAAAAAAAGAAAAAATGACAGTTAAAAAAAAATAATTAACTTTTAAAAACTAAAGAATCATGGTAAAAAAGCCATGAATTCTATGTGCATATTCCCCTAGCGCTGGAGTTCTGCTGTTCTCATTGATCGGTAAACTTGGTCTTGATGGGCTGTTCTTGCTGATCTTCTGGGGGAGGGGCCTGTTGCCGTGGTTCCCAAATTTCTTTGCCGGAGGCGGAATTGCCCCGCCCTTGCACGGTCTGGGCTAAGTAATCTGCTCGGGTTTGCTCTCAGGAGCTTTTGTTCCCTGCGAGCTTTCCGTACTGCTTTGGAGGCGGAGAGTGAAAATGGTGGACTCCCAATCTCCACCCTGGAGGAGCCGAGAACTCGGGGCCCCGCTCCTCAATGTGCCCCCAAAGAAAAGCAGTCAGTTGCTCCCGTCTCCTCGGTCTCCGGCCGCACTCCATGCTCACCTGGCCTGTGACTGCGCGTTTCTATCTCTGGCACCCAACTTCAGGTGGAGTCTCCAAACCCAGCAGATCCCTGCGGTGCACTCCCGTGCCACTCCTCCCGGGGAAGAAGGTGAGTCTCCCCGGATCTGCCGCTTGTTGGGTCCCTGCTGGAGGAGCAGTGGCCCGACTATGCCTCGGATCACAGTTTATGGCAACCGGGAGCTGAGAGCCCACACCTCGGCTCCGTCTCTGCAGCCGGCTTCCTGCTCCGATACCTGGGAGCTCTGCCGCACTCAGGCACCCCTGGTCTTTCTGTGACCCCAAGGGTCCTGAGACCACACTCTCCCACGAGGGTTCCACCCCCCACTTAGCCACTGGAGCGACATCCCTCAGCGGAGCAGACTTCTAAAAGTTCTGATTTTGTGCTCTGTGGCTCTATCACTTGCCAGAAGCGGCCAACGGAGGCCCCCACCCCCGCCGTCTATCTTCCCGAATATCACCTCGGATTCACTTCTCTGCACGTCCTGCCTTCCAGAAAGTGCTCACTTTTCTGTTCAGAGAGTTGTTGCTCTTCTTTTCTTCGATCTCCTGTTGAGTTCGTAGGTGTTCAGAATGGTTTGACCCCTATCCAGCTGAATTCCTGATAGGAGACGAAATCCAGGTCTCCTACTCCTCTGCCATCTTGCTCCGCCCCCGGAAAGAGTATTTCTTATTAACAGCCATTCTGCTTTGGCTGTGGCTGGTTGTCAGCTATTTGATCTGACTTCCGTCACTTGGCAGTTTCTTAGTTCGATTGTGATGTCTTATAAGGGATGTGAATTAATCTACTTCCCAGTCCTCTGCCACCCACCCCCAAATTTTTAGGTTGAGGTCCCATTTTAAAAACCACATCCCAGGGTTTCTAAACCCTTGCATCCATCCATTTGAACATTGGCATGTGTTTCAAGATCACCGTAGTACTAGACTTGCTTTCTTCCCTCTTCATTGAGCTGCAAGGCTTTAGACTGTGCCTTTACCAGTCAAATGATGACATTGTCACCCAGATCTTAAACCAGATGGCTGCTACCCTGGTGAAATGATGAGATCGCCAGAGTGGTGTGAGAGTGCAGTGAAGACAGGGTCACAAAAGCAAATGTCTGCATGGGCCAGAAGAGAAAGGGGGGGCTATTATCACAGGGCCTGGGGAGATGTGATAACCTGTGCAAGTGTGTTGGGGGAGGGGTTGCAGCCCATGCACAGTTCCAGCTGGTTGTTCCCAGGAAGGGGGGCATCAGAGCCTTTATGTGATCTGAATTTTCTTTTTAATCGAGAGAAGGCACAAATCTGACAAGACATTTTAATTTTTTTTTCAATGTTGGTTATAATTCAGTTTCCTTTTGTTTTTCCATAATCATGGGGAGAACAGAATGAAACACATCTTACAGCCCTGAAGGTGTCCCTCTGGTGGGGATAACTCCATTTACAAGTCTTTAATGGACCTCTTCTATGGGCCTAGTGCCTTGTGTCACTCGAAGTTTGTTTTGGATCACTCACAGCAGAATCACACAAAATCGCCATGTGCCCTTTCTGGTCCCTGCCCAGGACAGCCAAATCACAAATTCCGTGGAATCTTTCTTTCAGCTTGCTCCCTGGGAATTTCTGAAGACATAAAAGTGTGATCCTTATTATGTCTGGTGACTTACAAAATACAAAGACGTGAAAGAGTACCCTAGAATCTACTAGAGAAAATAAAATTATTACACATTAAACAATAATTTAAAACCCAGAATGATGGGGGAGGGGCGTTGGGACTCAGGCTTATAGATTACTCAGATCAATTGCCTTAAGCTCTAGGCAATGGCCAGTTTCCCCAGAGTTTTGAAGGCAGCCAACTCTTAAACTGGGTAACAGCCTATGGGGACCAGTTGTGTACTGATTGAATTTTCTAAGCCCAGGCATAGAGATGGGGTTGAAAAGTCAGATGCCTCAGAGGCCAGTTAGGTGATGTGAAGGAGTGAAGCAGGCCAGCCTGAGAGGAAATGGGGAATGGAGTAGACCTGGAAAGTACATGGCCCCACTAGAGGGGGCAATTAATCTCTGAAAAAGAGAAATAGTAACTAGAGACCAAGACAAGCACATTAAAACAAAATAATTTGCAGCTATTTAGGCTCTAATTTTATTAGGGATTCAGAAGTAGAGACTTCAGTCTGCTCCTCTGATATTCCCCCTAATTGCACGGGTTACTTCTACCTTGTGGGGTCTGAGATCCTTCACATGTCAAGTGCTGGGATGGCCCAGATGCAGAAAAGCTCCAGCACTCTTGTTCTTTCTTTCTTGAGCATCAGGGCAATTGTGTTAGTTAGTGGCCCTTAAACTGAGCTTCAGCCCATGAAAAGAGCACCCATAACAACAAGAATAACGATCAACATGTACAGAGTGGCTATCGTGTGCAAAACTCGGTGGCTTTCCTCCTAAGAAAGGAGAAGAGCAGGAGACAGACAGGCAAGAGCACACATGGTGTGCATAGAGACAAAGAGAAGGTGGAGACATAGAGCTGAGTTTCTCTTTGGCTACTGCTCACTCAGTGCAAGTCAAATTTTTTCTTGATGATTATTCCATGTCACAGTAAAAAGGCAAAATCCATTCATTCGTTCATTCATTTAACTCATATTTATTGAGTACCTATTATGTGCTAGTGATAGGTTAAGTGTTAACCTGTCCAGGACAATTCCTTCAGGCTGGCCTCCCAGAAAAAGACTTGGCCTCCTTCAGTACTCTGCAGAAGCTGGCCACAACCTAGTACTTCAAAGGTCAATCCTGGTGAGTTCCAAGTCTAGGACCCCAACCCTCACGGCTACCACCACTCCATTATACTAGGTAAGAGGCCAATTCTTCCCCCTCCAAAAACTCTGAAGTGATGAATTCTGTCTCAAGCTTTTCTCATTATAGAGCTGCAATTGTAAAGCTTGGGGCTTAGCCTCCAGATCATGGCTCCACAGCCATGAGCACTAAGCTGGACCTGATGTTCTGCCATGCTATAATGCTACTGTATCCTCACTTCTCATCACACTGGTGCTTCCCTAACCGGGCAATTTAAAAGACCACACAGTTGGAAGGTCAGTGTTCTACTGGGTCTGACTTCTAACCTTGCTGTAGCTCTTTGTGCTGCTTCGGAATGCAATGGGCAGTAAGGATCCATACACCTACTCCTGCTCCTCTCTCCAATACTTTTCTCCAGTGATGCCGCTTGGCCACCTGCCCTTGTCTGCATGACTGTCAGAGGTTGGGAATGCAACAGAGAACAAGTCAGTCAAAGTCCCTGCCTCATGGAGCTTACCTTCCTGTGGAGGAGATGGCAAATACACATGTGAGCAAATGACGGGGGGTGAGGCAGAGCAGTAGAGAGACAAATTGCAAAATGACCAGTGCTGGGATAGGAGTGAGAGGTGCTGTGGGAGCAGGGGATATCAGGGAGAGAGCACCGAGGAGGTGGAAGCTTCCAGACAGCCTCACTTTCTTAGCTCATAATTTAATATGGCTTCAGTAAATAGCAATATATTATTTGTTTTTTTTAAATTTATTATAAAGCTAAACGTGTTTATTTTTGTCAAAGCTTATGTCCATCCTTCATTTGAGGCTTTAAAATATGCCCTATCGTTTATCATACAGTGATGCCGTCGATCATTTTAATATCCTTAGCACACAAAGTAAAAGTTGCAAAATAAGGGAGAGAGAACTTTTTAAGAGCCTATGACATTAAAACCACCTAGAACCACCTCTCCAGCCAAATGTCCTGCCAGTTCTGTGCATGTGAGGCATGTGAGGCACTCATCTAAATGCTTGTGTGTGTTTATTTATTTATTTATTTATTTATTTATTTATTTATTTATATGTGTTTACTTTTTATTTTTTATTTATTTTATTTATTTATTTTTTTTTAATTTTTTTTTTAAAGATTTTATTTATTTATTTGAGAGAGAGAGAATGAGAGAGAGCACATGGGGGGAGGGTCAGAGGGAGAAGCAGACTCCCTGCCGAGCAGGGAGCCCGATGCGGGACTCGATCCCGGGACTCCAGGATCATGACCTGAGCCGAAGGCAGTCGCTTAACCAACTGAGCCACCCAGGCACCCTATTTATTTATTTTTAAGATTTTATTTATTTATCTGACAGAGAGATAGCACAAGTAGGCAGAGAGGCAGGCAGAGGGAAAGGGAGAAGCAGGCTGTCCGGGGAGCAGGGAGCCCAATGTGGGGTCCGATCCCAGGACCCTGGGATCACAACCCGAGCCGAAGGCAGACACTTAACCAACTGAGCCACCCAGGCACCCATTGATGTGTTTACTTTTTAAATCTTCAAACTAACCCTGGAAGAAGGGGACTCTGATCTTCTCTGTTTTGATAGAGGAGATAACTGAGGCACACCAAGGTGTGGAAACTTGGCTATGGCTATACTGCTAGTAAGTGTCAGAGCCTGGATTTGAACCCTGGTGTACTAATCCCAGAGCTTGTGCTCTGATCATCCCTTCCTCCCCACCCCAGTCAACTAGTAACAGTTGGGAGGATGATAGCCCAAAGTTCTGGCAATCATTTACATATGTAGCTCTTCTCCTTCCTCCCCTCCCAGCACTGGATTTGGAAACCATTTGATGAGAATTACCCTAGACCCAAGGAGAAGGGTCCCACAGACAGGTAGGCCTTCTTGGACATTCCCCAGAGAAGTGAAAACGCTTTGCCGGTGAACTCACTGTGCATATTTGCTGCTCTCTGGATGTGTCCCTGTTGGGCCAACTTCTGTTCTCAGCTGTTTGAATATATTCTGGCAGCTCTGAGGTGTAATTCCTCCAAATGCCGCATTCCTGCTGAGCCCGTGGGATGAACTGTGCAATTTCAGGTGAGCACATCTTTAAACCCTAGCAAGGCTTGTAGTTTCTCCCCTCCTGCTTTCACTGCAGGCCCCACTTGGAAGATTGAGGGTCTGAGAGCCTATGCCAGGCCCTGGGGTGCAGAAGGTGAGGTGCTGGGGTGGAGATGGAGGAGGTCAGGAAGAGGGGTATGGAGCAGTGAGGGCTGCCCAGGCCAATGCCAGATCCCCACTTTGAGAACTGGGATCGTCTTTAATTTTCCAGAGTTTTCATTTGTTTATGTGTCTATTTGTTGTAAAAATATTTTCTGAGTGTCAGCTATGGGCTGATACTAGTAGGTCTGGAAGAATGTTAACTGTTAAGAAGACAAGTCCACCTTATTGTGAGCAGTTGTAATGGGAGGGGGGCCATGACTCACTCAGTCAAGAAGGCCAGAGACATCTTACTGGGGGCAAGTGGGATTAAGCAGTGTTATAAAGGTAAAAAGAGATCTCTCCTCCCTTCATTCTTAGCATTTTGATTCTCTTTACATGTCAGGCATTGTGTCAAGTGCTTTCTTGCATTGTTTCCATTAATCCTGCCAACTCTGTTTGAGGTAGATTTTATTTTTAGTGCCCTTTTACAGGTTAGAAACGTAAGAGACAGAGGAGCTAAATGACTTGCCCAAGGTCTCTCAACCATAAGTCGTGGAACCATTTTTTCTCTCTTCTATGAGGCTGTATAGCCTTGAGGGCAGGTGGCAAATTCTCATTCTCACGGAGAATCCTGAGGAAGCACAGGTGATCCTCCTCACACAAGTATAAGTTTCCATTGTTGGAAGCCACCCATTTTATGGTCCTTTCTTACATTAGCACCAGGGACTTTAGATAGAGTGGTTAGGAAAACCTCAGGAGAGGTAACACGTACACTGATATATAAATGACAAAAAGGATCCTCCTTATGAAGACCTGGGGAGAAACCTTTCAGGCAGAGGGAACAGCTAGTGGAAAGGCCCTAACGCAGGATTCTAGCAGGGAGGCTAGTTAGGATGCTGTTATAGGGGCCAGGTGGAAGGTGTTCCTGACTAAACTAAAAGTAGTGGTTAAGAAGATAGGGAAAAGTAGATGGGCTTGGAATAGCTCCTGGAATAAAGTCAATGTTAATGGTTTCTGGACTAGATATAACGGTGAGGGAAAGCAAGAGAAGATTTGGCTTGAACCACTGGAAAAATACTGTTGCTATTCACTGAGATGGCGAAGAACAAGCTGGAAAGGAAATCAAGAGGCCTTCCCTTTATCATATTAAATTTTAAATGCTTATGGACTCCCAATTCTGGGATTAAGGGATACATCTGGGTGGGAAATCTAACTTTGGGAGCCACTAACAGATAGGTATCTAAGCTATGGGACTAGGTGAGATCATGCAGGGAAAGTGTGTAAATAGGTAAAGCAAGACCAAAACAGACCTCAAGGTACCAACACAGAGAGAGCAGGATGATGAGGAGGAGTCAGTGAGGGAAACTGAGGCAGAATGATAAACACAGTGAGAGAGAAACAGTAGAGTGTGGTGTTTCAGAAGCCAAGAGAAGGAAGACTTTCTCTAAACAGGGAGACATCCACCATATCAAAATAAGTTCTTCATGCCAGGTAACTTACATGAATTTTCCCTGGGGAGTTAGTGTCCCAGGCCAATAGGTTTCTTCTTACTGCCATCTCCCATAATTGCTAGTGGCTCCCTAGAGTCCAGTGATGAGAAGTATTCCAGTGCTCCACCTGGGCTTGGCAGGAGAACCTATTATGATTGGCTGATGATACCCGTGTGAGAAGTTGGGCAAGCGTTCTGTCTATTTTAGGACCCTGTCTGATCCAGAGGAAAGATGAGTTAGGATAATTTCAGGGGTTTGTGTAAGGCACCAGGAGATAAGCTGTGGCTAGGGTGACCCATCAAATACCATGCCATAAGCCAAGTCCATCCTTGTGTAAGGACCACCCTGCATGGATTCAGGACTAGAAACAGGACAGTTTCTGGAAGAAGGACATACAGAGAGGCCAGAGACAAGAAGTGAGGGCTATAACTTAAGCCTGGGCATCAAGGGTTTTGAAATCTGACATCCAGATTCAACTCATAACTCTGCCACTTACTGTGAGGATATGGGTAGCTAACCTTGGTGAGCCCCATCTCCTCACCTGCTGAATGATATACATGCAATGGTGAGGCCATAGCAACATGTCAGGCCAAGTCTCTTGGGAATCCCTAAAGCAAGATCTGCTTTTTTGAGGGGCCAGAGTGATACCTTTAATTTAGGTGACATAATAGAGGTTTATCCCCCTCCATGGCCATTGCACCCTCCTTATAGAGAGTCTTACACAGGATAGGTTCTCAATAAATGATCAAACAAACTTGGATTGCAATGTCACTGATTTTGTGCTATAGGGACATGCTAAGTTATAATCACATTTTAGTAAATCAGAATCCCTTCTTAGAGGTATAACTGGGAATAACAACAAGAAATATGTCAGTATGTGCCTACAATTTTTTTTTCATGCTCCCAGCTTTTAGGGAGAATACTGTGCAGAATACTGTGCATGGCCATTGGGTCTTTGTTGGACAGATCAGGGTAACGGGTAGAGAGGTCATGGTAAAGAAGCTTAAATAAGGAGAAGTAGATTTCCCTACATAGCATATGGAACATTTGGGGGATGGGGGTTACCTAGAAATCTGGAAGATGGGATTAAAGAGAAGGGGAAAGTATGGGTGTGGTCAGTATGGGCTAAACCACTTGAAGACGGAAGAGGTAATTGAACAGCTACCATGAAGAAAGGGATATTTGGAAAAGAGATAGTTAAGCTCTATGAGAAGAATTTTGCCATTTTGTGAGACATAAATCCTCCCTGTCACCTCTTCAAGAGTCATTTAGTAAAAATGTATATTGCTTTTCAAGACTTTTTGGATTAAAATGTGTATGTGTGTGGTGACTTTGTGCTGAGGCTGGTCTTAAGGTGAGTTTTATTTAGGTTCCATGGGTAACAAAGTATCTTCTTATTCATCTTCCAACTTGACCTTCATGGCACCTGTTATAAAAACTCATCAGATTTTAGTTTTACATTGTTTCCTATCCGAACAAGGAGAGACTAAGTCTTGCCCTGTGTCACAGAGTTAATCATTGGCAAGCTGTCAGTAAAATCCAAGTTTCCTCTCCCTTAGACGAGAGTGGTTTTCCTTCCCTCTTTATCTCCTTCCCTATCTTCCCTTCTCTCTCTCATCCTCCTCTCCTTCCTCCCTATTCTCTCCCTGTGTATTAATGTTAGCAGCGAACCACAAGCATAAGACATTCCCTGATACCCCACCATGCTTTTAGTTGATAATTTTAGTCCCAAAGAGTCCAAAGCTGTGTCTTCCGGGAAACCAGAGGGCCTGCCCATGGTGTTTAAAGATGTGAAGACCCAGAGGACTTACATTTTCAGTTTCCAGTGGGAAGGCCTTGAATAGCAGCCTGGATGGTAATAGATGCATCTAGGCCCTTTGCCTCCTAAAGACAAAGAATTAAGACCCCATGGGGATTTGGTGACTCCCCTGGGCCAAGCAGGGTTTTAATAACCTGGAGATATGGAGGCTGTCTCACGGGGGCTGCCACTCCCCATTGGGTCACCCCACCCAGGCCTGAGTGAGTAACAGGCTGTTGTCCCCCAGGGCCTACGCTCCTGTTTTCTTCTGCCTTCCTTGAGTTGCTGAAAGCCTATTCATGTGCAGTTTGGCTAAGAAAAATCCTGTTGCTTTCCAAGCGGATGCTTTGTTGTTTCTGTTACACAAACATATGAAAAATCAGCATTTCCCACTCTGCATCGAGCCAAAATTGACTGCTGTCTCCATATAATAAAGCAGCATGTTTTGCCCCTCTCTTCTAACTGGAAGACACAAAGTCTCAACAGACAGAAAGAACATGTTTATTGATTGAGCTTCATCCCAGAAACTGGACTGCACCACAGGGAGTGAGCAGAGAGCGAGCAAGCGGGCCAATTTTAAATACTCCGCAAGTGCTCCTTAGCAGTATTAATGAGCAGTGGACTGAAGTGCATTAAGATCTCATGTGATGGAGTAAATGAAGGCAGAGCTTTCTGTTTCATAATGACCTGAAAATTCACTGGTAAGTGGAAGGGAAAAGAACCACTCATTTCCTGAGTTGCCCGTCCTCTCTTACTGATTTGGAAATGCACTGGTTCCTCAAATGCAGCGATAATAAAGCTCTTACGAATGCCGAAACAAGCCCTGTATGCATGCAGGGGGACACAGGAGTGCTTCAGCGCTGTCTCAGGAGAAGCAGCAGAGAGATATAGGGCTGCACAGCCGGGCAGAAGCCAAGAAGAGACTTGCCTCAGGCTCTTGTCATGAGTCTGAATCACCTCTACTTTTCCTTATCCTGTCCTGCTCCCTGCTCTCCTGGGTCTACCTGCTCCTTGGAGCAAAGTAGGCCTGTGATGGGCTGGGCCTGGCCTCCAGGTCCCTCTCTGCAGACCCTTGATCATTTCCTGTCCCAGAATGAGCTTGCTCAGACTCCGGAATGTGCTACTAACAAACACATGGAGCTGAGCCTCTGGCAGAAGCCACTGCTTGCTGTCCCCATGTGGTAACCTGTGGAAAACAGAGGGCACACTTGCTGCTTGACTGGATTCTGGCCTTGGGGGTCTGCCAGCTCCCCTCACCTGTAGCAGCTGCCTTTTTTTTCTGCTCCTGGCATTATCAAGTTGCCATACTTGCCAACAGACCCCTGGGGTAGCTCCTCCTCCAGCTATAAAACCTGAGCCTTGCTTCTACCTGGAATATGAGCAACCTTGATTGACCCAGAACTTAAAGCCCCTGTTAAGGGGCTGCTTTTCCCCCTGTGAAGCTGCCCTTCATTCCTAAAAACATTGGAGAGAGCCAAAAATCCAAGGGAATTTGGGAGAGAGGTGGGGAGAGGGAGAGAATAAATGGCATGAGGCAGGGGGGTGCTTAGAATCTGGCAGATCTAGGCTCCAATCCCAAATCTGCTGCTTGCTACCAGCAAATTCACTTAGCCTCCCTTAGCTTCATGCCCTCAGCCACAGAAGGGAGATAATAATGATTCATAATGGGAAGATTAATTGGGATAGCATGTAAAGGGCCTTCAAGCAAGGAACCGGACATAGACCACATATTGAAATGTTTCTTCCACCCACCCCCTCACCACCAATTTGCGACAACCAAGCACTTACTAGGTATTCTATAAATATCTGAAGAACAGAAAGATGATTTGAATGAGTCAACAAATGTGTAATTTAAAAACACTGAATGTTGTAATGGATTAAGCCTTCAGTCAAAGTCAGAAGATCTGGTTTTGAGTTCTGACTCAGATATAGCTGAAGGAACTGCACAAGAAATTTGATCGTGAAAATATTTATTTAAGCTTTGTTGTTTTTTCTTAGATTTTTTCTCCTGCATTTTGTATTGTAGGAAAATACACATAACATAAAATATATCATTTTAACCATTTTTAAATGTACAGTTGAGTGGCAGTAACTTCATTCACAATGTTGTACCAGCATGACCGCTATTTCTAAAACATTTTCATCACCCCAAACAGAAACTCTAGTCTGTTAAACAGTAATGCCCCATTTTTCCCTCCCTCCAGCCCCTGGTAACCTCTATTGTCTCTCTAAATTTACTGATTCTCAACAGTTCATATAAATGGAATCATATAATATCTGTCCTTTGAGGGTGTCTGGCTTATTTCTAACTAAGCATAATGTTTTCAAAGTTCATCCATGTAGCATCTGTCAGAACGGAATTTTTGATGGCTGAATAATATTCCATTTTATGTACATATCACATTTTGTTTATCCATTCATTTATTGGACCCTTGGTGTTGTTTTTACCTTTTGGCTACCATAAATGATGCTACAGTGAGTACTGGCCTATAACTCTGAGTCTCTGCTTTCAGTTATTTTGGATATATATACCTAGAGATGAAATGCCTGGGTTATGATAATTCTATGCTGAGCTTTTTGAGGAACTGCAAAATCGTTTTCCATAGTGGTTGCACCATTTTACCTTCCCACAAGCAAGCCAGCAGTGGTGCAGCCAGGGTCAGGAAAGGGGATGTTCCAATTTCTTCACATTCTCGCCAACACTTCTTATTGCCCATCCTTTTAGCCATCCTAGCAGCTTATTGCCTGTCCTTTTAGCCATCCTAGCAGCTGTGAAGTAGTATCTCATTGTGGTTTTGATTTGCCTTCTCTAATGACCTATGATGTTGAGCATCTTCTCATGTGTTTCCTGACCATTTGGAGAAATGTCTCTTCACGTCTTTTTTGCCCATGTTTTAGTTGGGTTGTCTATTTATTAAGTGGTAAGAGTTCGTTATATATTGTGGATGTTAAACCCATACCAGACATATGACTTGGAAATATTTCTACCATCTGTAGGTTGTCTTTTCATTTTACTTAGCCTTGTTTTTTTATTGTTATGTTAATCACCATATACTACATCATTAGTTTTAGATGTAGTGTTCCATGATTCATTGTTTGTGCATAACACCCTGTGCTCCATGCAGAACGTGCACTATTTAATACCCATCACCAGGCTAACCACTCCTCCCACCCCCCTCCCCTCTAGAACCCTCAGTTTGTTTTTCAGAGTCCATCGTCTCTCATGGTTCGTCTCCCCCTCCGATTTCTCCCCCTTCATTCTTCCCCTCCCACTACCTTCTTCTTCTTCTTTTTTTTTTTTCTTAACATATATTGCATTATTTGTTTCAGAGGTACAGATCTGAGATTCAACAGTCTTGTACAATTCACAGCGCTTACCAGAGCACATATCCTCCCCAGTGTCTATCACCCAGTCACCCCATCCCTCCTACCCCACCCCCACTCCAGCAACCCTCAGTTTGTTTCCTGAGATTAAGAATTCCTCATATCAGTGAGGTCATATGATATATGTCTTTCTCTGTTTGACTTATTTCGCTCAGCATAATACCCTCCAGTTCCATCCACGTCATTGCAAATGGCAAGATCTCATTCCTTTTGATGGCAAGATTAAGAATTCCTCATATCAGTGAGGTCATATGATACATGTCTTTCTCTGTTTGACTTATTTCGCTCAGCATAACACCCTCCAGTTCCATCCACGTCATTGCAAATGGCAGGATCTCATTCCTTTTGATGGCTGCATAATATTCCATTGTATATATATACCACCTCTTCTTTATCCATTCATCTGTCGATGGACATCTTGGCTCTTTCCACAGTTTGGCTATTGTGGACATTGCTGCTATAAACATCGGGGTGCACATACCCCTTCGGATCCCTACATTTGTATCTTTGGGGTAAATACCCAGTAGTGCAATTGCTGGATCATACGGTAGCTCTATTTTCAACTTTTTGAGGAACCTCCATACTGTTTTCCAGAGTTACTTAGCCTTGTTTTTAAGAGTTATGGACACATGCACATATATGAGGGTGACTTAACATTATGAGAGTGATTCTGCAGTTCAAGGGCCAAAATCAGCCTTATAATTGTTTATCTGCAACCTCCAATATAATGTCTGTCCCTTTGGATAGGAAGTTTCTCTGCACAAGAAGTGTATGACTTGATAGAGCTCTACTTCTGCACTCTACTAGCTGCCTAGGAGCAAGAGGGATTTGAGTCATTTTGTTATAATAAGTAGTAACCTAAACCTCTGGTTAGGTCCAGCACCAAGCAGTCCACAGAGCCATAAAATGTCTTCTGAGTTCTGCCGAATATCCTTGGTTCAGCAGTGAAGGGAGGGAGTGAGATGACCTAATTGGATGGATTTTTAACATGGCCAAAATCCAAATAACCACACAGCAGGGGGATCCTGACCCAGAAGATAGACTATATTTGGACAGAGCTTGATGTTTAATTGAATACACATTTCAGAATTCCAAGGGAGCATCTTCTATGACTTTTATAATCTGTGAATCAAATATAAAGGAGGAATTCTCCCCTCTTCACTCCGGTAAGAGGCAATGGGCCCAGCCTTTGGGAACTTTCTGAGTGAGAACAGTAGGAGCTCCCAAGGCTGGAAGGGAGGGGACAGGACATGGAGAAGCACTGTCCCTGCCTGTCTCCCTCCTCCCCACTCTTCATTATTTTGTACCTAGAGAGGAAATGGTCAAACCTGAGAAGAAGAAGAGGAGGGAAAAAAGAGGTAAGGAATTAAAAAAAAAAAATGACTTGATCAGCTCTAAGGTGAGCAGTCCTACTGCCACAGTAAAGTATAAACACTTTCGGGTATGATCTGTTCAGCAGGCAGGTGAAGTGTGAAGCTGAGTCTTCGGGGTCCCTGATGAGAGCCCTCATTAGAGGAAGGGGCAGGAGCTTCTGCTCTCACATGCAGCGGGAGAAAGACTCCACACCTTTTTAGCCAGGCAGGGGTTTGGTAGTGCAAAGGAAACAACAGGCTCTTCACACCATGGAGCTTCATAGCATTAGTCCAAGGGCAAGTAGACACTCCAAAGTCCTAGAGGCAAAATCAAGAATTTCTCTGCTAAGTGCTAAACAGGAGGTTCAGCTTAGCATGGGCTCCTGGGATGGTGCTTTGAGATGTCTGCAGTTGGAGAAAGCTTCCTGCCAGAAAAGGCCAGAGACCACTTGCAATAGACAGGTTTATCTGATATCTGTTGAAACAAGAGAAGAAATTTAAGTGTTGGCCTGGGAGCCCATTTGGTGGTCTACTGGTACACACTGCCCTCCCCAACCCCCCTCCCCACCCCGCCACACACACACACACAAAAAGAGAAAAAGAGAGAAGGATGAGATGGTAATGGGAAAGAAGTATTTGTTCCCGGTCCCTTGGCTGATGGGATGCCAGTCTTGTTGCCTAGACATAATGCCAGACTGCATGACAGACTTTGGTGCCAGGCAACAGCAGAAGCAGCATGCTGTATTTTTTTTTATTCCTCTACCTTGCCAGATGCCCATGAAGGGAGCTCTCCCTTAGCCCATAAACAACCAAGACTAATAGAATATCTCTGGCAAAGGTGGTTGGCAAAAATCTCTGCCATCTCAAATATCAGGCTATAAGGAGAGACCCAGTTCCCTTGTTCCACAAGCAAAGTGTTGGCAAGCCACAGAAGGAAAAAAGACATGGTAAAAACATGTACATTTTGGGGGAAAAATTCAGGTTGAGCCATATTGTTTTAATTGTCTCTGGAAAAATCTTTCTGTTCCATGAATTTCCAATTGGAAGACATTTGAGATGCTGCTCTTCCTACCAGAAAAACAGGGATAGTAAGAACTCCCTGCACAAAGAGAAACATGCTGAGGTCCAGGGCTCAGGCCCGATCCTCCTCCAGCATTTCTATCAGGCTCAGAGGGTGGGAGCAAGACCTTGGAAGTCATTCTTTCTTCTGCCATTATGTCAACAGCATGTCTTCCCAGCTCTGGGGAAGGCATTGCTCATTTAGCAAAGTTGGTATGTGCCCCTCCACCCATCTGAAGAGCACCTGGTCCCTGTAGTTGGCATCTAGAATTAGTAGCCCAGTCTCTAGGTTTGAATGGCTCCACCATTCCCTCATAGTATGATTTTTGAGAAAGTTGTTTAACTTCTCCATGCCTTGATTTCCTGGTGTCATGGCAGTTTAGCCAAGTAGTTAATAATGAAGGCTCAGAGCCAAAGTGACTGGGTTTAAATCCCCCATTTACTGGCTATGTGACCATGGGCAAAATTGACTGACTCATTCTGGGTGACATTTTTCTCATCTATAGAAAGGGGGTCATAATAGTATCTACCTTATAGGGTGCTTGGAAGCCTCAGATGAGCTAATCCAGGGAAAGTGCTAAGAATGGCCTGCAGGAGAAAACAATGAGCCGGGCTGGATGTCTACCTTCCTATCAGCCCTGCCCTGTCCTCTCTTGACTTTTCCCCTAGCACTCTGGCCACTCCCACCTTCCTTCAGTCTTGCAACAGACTGACCTTCTGCCCAAGGACCTTTCCTCAGGCTGTTGTCTCTGCCTGTGCTTGTACCCTGACTCTCAAGACCACCTATTTTTTGCTTTCAGGTCTCAGCTGTCAGGGAGGTGCCTATGAATCCCCTGGACAGGATCAGAAGCCCCCTTGTGCCATAGCTTTCCCTTTATCCCTTTATCACAGTTTTTTTTTTTTTTTTCAAGTTAGGAGATTTTTTTTATTTATTTTTTATTTTTTTATTCTTACGTTAATCCCCATACATTACATCATTAGTTTTAGATGAAGTGTTCCATGATTCATTGTTTGTGCATAACACCCAGTGCTCCATACAGAATGTGCCCTCCTCAATACCCACCACCAGGCTAACCCATCCTCCCACCCCCTCCCCTCTAGAACGCTGTTTGCTTTTCAGAGTCCATTGTCTCTCATGGTTCGTCTACCCCTCCGATTTCCCCCGCTTCATTCTTCCCCTCCCGCTATATTCTTCTTTTTTTTTTCTTAACATATATTGCATTATTTGTTTCAGAGGTACAGATCTGAGATTCAACAGTCTTGCACAATTCACAGTGCTTACCAGAGCACATACCCTCCCCAGTGTCTATCACCCAGTCACCCCATCCCTCCCACCCCACCCCCCACTCCAGCAACCCTCAGTTTGTTTCCTGCAATTAAGAATTCCTCATATCAGTGAGATCATATGATACATGTCTTTCTCTGTTTGACTTATTTCACTCAACATAATACCCTCCAGTTCCATCCACGTCATTGCAAATGGCAGGATCTCATTCCTTTTGATGGCTGCATAATATTCCATTGTATATATATACCACCTCTTCTTTATCCATTCATCTGTCGATGGACATCTTGGCTCTTTCCACAGTTTGGCTATTGTGGACATTGCTGCTATAAACATCGGGGTGCACGTTCCCCTTCGGATCCCTACTTTTGTATCTTTGGGGTAAATACCCAGTAGTGCAATTGCTGGATCGTATGGTAGCTCTATTTTCAACTTTTTGAGGAACCTCCATATTGTTTTCCAGAGTGGCTGAACCAGCTTGCATTCCCACCAACAGTGTAGGAGGCTTCCCCTTTCTCCGCATCCCCACCAACATCTGTCGTTTCCTGACTTGTTAATTTTAGCCATTCTGACTGGTGTGAGGTGGTATCTCATTGAGGTTCTGATTTGGATTTCCCTGATGCCAAGCGATATTGAGCACTTTTTCATGTCTCTGTTGGCCATTTGGATGTCTTCTTTGGAAAAATGTCTGTTCATGTCTTCTGCCTATTTCTTGATTGGATTCTTTGTTCTTTGGGTGTTGAGTTTGATGAGTTCTTTATAGATTTTGGATACTAGCCCTTTATCTGATATGTCATTTGCAAATATCTTCTCCCATTCTGTCGGTTGTCTTTTGGTTTTGTTGACTGTTTCCTTTGCTTTGCAAAAGCTTTTTATCTTGATGAAGTCCCAAGAGTTCATTTTTGCCCTTGCTTCCCTTGCCTTTGGCGATGTTTCTAGGAAGAAGTTGCTTCGGCTGAGGTCAAAGAGGTTGCTGCCTGTGTTCTCCTTTAGGATTTTGATGGACTCCTGTCTCACATTGAGGTCTTTCAACCATTTGGAGTCTATTTTTGTGTGTGGTGTAAGGAAATGCTCCAGTTTCATTCTTCTGCGTGTGGCTATCCAATTTTCCCAACACCATTTGTTGAAGAGACTGTCTTTGTTCCACTGGACATTCTTTCCTGCTTTGTCAAAGATGAGTTGACCATAGAGTTGAGGGTCCATTTCTGGGCTCTCTATGCTGTTCCATTGATCTATGTGTCTGTTTTTGTGCCAGTACCATGCTGTCTTGATGATGACAGCTCTGTAATAGAGCTGAAAGTCCGGAATTGTGATGCTGCCGGCTTTGCTTTTCTTTTTCAACATTCCTCTGGCTATGCGGGGTCTTTTCTGGTTCCATACAAATTTTAGGATGATTTGTTTCATTTCTTTGAAAAAAGTGGATGGTATTTTGATGGGGATTGCATTGAATGTGTAGATTGCTCTAGGTAGCATTGACATCTTCACAATATTTGTTCTTCCAATCCATGAGCATGGAACATTTTTCCATTTCTTTGTGTCTTCCTCAACTTCTTTCATAAGTATTTTATAGTTTTCTGAGTTCAGATCCTTTGCCTCTTTGGTTAGATTTATTCCTAGGTATCTTATGGTTTTGGGTGCAATTGTAAATGGGATCGACTCCTTAATTTCTCTTTCTTCTGTCTTGTTGTTGGTGTATAGGAATGCCACTGACTTCTGTGCATTGATTTTATATCCTGCCACCTTACTGAATTCCTGTGTGAGTTCTAGCAGTTTTGGGGTGGAGTCTTTTGGGTTTTCCACATAAAGTATCCTATCATCTGCAAAGAGTGAGAGTTTGACTTCTTCTTTGGCGATTTGGATGCCTTTGATTTCTTTTTGTTGTCTGATTGCTGTGGCTAGGACTTCCAATACTATGTTGAATAGCAGTGGTGATAGTGGACATCCCTGCCGCGTTCCTGACCTTAGGGGGAAAGCTGTCAGTTTTTCCCCATTGAGAATGATATTCGCTGTAGGTTTTTCATAGATGGCTTTTATGATATTGAGGTATGTACCCTCGATCCCTATACTCTGAAGAGTTTTGATCAAGAAAGGATGCTGTACTTTGTCAAAAGCTTTTTCTGCATCTATTGAGAGGATCATATGATTCTTGTTCTTTCTTTTGTTAATGTATTGTATCACATTGATGGATTTGCAGATGTTGAACCAACCTTGCAGCCCAGGGATAAATACCACTTGGTCGTGGTGAATAATCCTTTTAATGTACTGTTGGATCCTATTGGCTAGTATTTTGGTGAGAATTTTTGCATCCATGTTCATCAGGGATATTGGTATGTAATTCTCCTTTTTGATGGGGTCTTTGTCTGGTTTTGGGATCAAGGTAATGCTGGCCTCATAAAAAGAGTTTGGAAGTTTTCCTTCTATTTCTATTTTTTGGAACAGTTTCAGAAGAATAGGTATTAATTCTTCTTGAAATGTTTGGTTGAATTCCCCTGGGAAGCCATCTGGCCCTGGGCTTTTGTTTTTTGGGAGAGTTTTGATGACTGCTTCAATTTCCTTAGTGGTTATAGGTCTGTTCAGGTTTTCTATTTCATCCTGGTTCAGTTTTGGTAGTTGATACATCTCTAGGAATGCCTCCATTTCTTCCAGGTTATCTAATTTGCTGGCATAGAGTTGCTCATAATATGTTCTTAGAATTGTTTGTATTTCTTTGGTATTGGTTGTGATCTCTCCTCTTTCATTCATGATTTTGTTGATTTGGGTCATTTCTCTTTTCTTTTTGATAAGTCTGGCCAGGGGTTTATCAATCTTGTTAATTCTTTCAAAGAACCAGCTCCTAGTTTCGTTGATCTGTTCTACTGTTCTTTTAGTTTCTATTTCATTGATTTCTGCTCTGATCTTTATGATTTCTCTTCTCCTGCTGGGTTTAGGCTCTATTTGCTGTTCTTTCTCAAGCTCCTTTAGGTGTAGGGTTAGGTTGTGTACTTGAGACCTTTCTTGTTTCTTGAGAAAGGCTTGTATTGCTATATACTTTCCTCTTAGGACTGCCTTTGCTGCATCCCAAAGATTTTGAACAGTTGTGTTTTCATTTTCATTGGTTTCCATGTATTTTTTTAATTCTTCTTTAATTTCCTGGTTGACCCATTCATTCTTCAGTAGGATGCTCTTTAGCCTCCATGTATTTGAGTTCTTTCTGACTTTCCTCTTGTGATTGAGTTCTAGTTTCAAAGCATTGTGGTCTGAAAATAGGCAGGGAATGATCCCAATCTTTTGGTACCAGTTGAGACCTGATTTATGACCTAGGATGTGATCTATTGTGGAGAATGTTCCATGGGCACTAGAGAAGAATGTGTATTCTGTTGCTTTGGGATGGAATGTTCTGAATATGTCTGTGAAGTCCATTTGGTCCAGTGTTTCACTTAAAGTCTTTATTTCCTTGTTGATCTTTTGCTTAGATGATCTGTCCATTTCAGTGAGGGGAGTGTTAAAGTCCCCCACTATTATTGTATTGTTGTCGATGTGTTTCTTTGCTTTTGTTATTAATTGGCTTATATAATTGGCTGCTCCCATGTTAGGGGCATAGATATTTACAATTGTTAGATCTTCTTGTTGGATAGATCCTTTAAATATGATATAGTGGCCTTCCTCATCTCTTATTACAGTCTTTGGTTTAAAATCTAATTTGTCTGATAGAAGGATTGCCACCCCAGCTTTCTTTTGGTGTCCATTAGCATGGTAAATGGTTTTCCACCCCCTCACTTTCAATCTGGGGGTGTCTTTGGGTCTAAAATGAGTCTCTTGCAGACAGCATATCGATGGGTCTTATTTTTTAATCCAGTCTGATAGCCTGTGTCTTTTGACTGGGGCATTTAGCCCATTTACATTCAGGGTAACTATTGAAAGATAGGAATTTAGTGCCATTGTATTGCCTGTAAGGTGACTGTTACTGTATATTGTGTGTGTTCCTTTCTGGTCTATGTTGCTTTTAGGCTCTCTCTTTGCTTAGAGGACCCCTTTCAAGATTTCTTGTAGGGCTGGTTTTGTGTTTGCAAATTCCTTTTGTTTTTGTTTGTCCTGGAAGCTTTTTATCTCTCCTTCAATTTTCAATGACAGCCTAGCTGGATATAGTATTCTTGGCTGCATATTTTTCTCATTTAGTGCTCTGAATATATCCTGCCAGTCCTTTCTGGCCTGCCAGTCTCTGTGGTTAGGTCTGCTGCCAATCTAATGTTTCTACCCTTGTAGGTTACATATCTCTTCTCCCGAGCTGCTTTCAGGATTTTCTCTTTGTCTATGAGACTCATAAGTTTTACTATTAGATGTCGGGGAGTTGACCTATTTTTATTGATTTTGAGAGGGGTTCTCTGTGCTTCCTGGATTTTCATGCCTGTTTCCTTTCCCAAATTAGGGAAGTTCTCTGCTATAATTTGCTCCATTATACCTTCTGCCCCTCTCTCTCTTTCTTCTTCTTCTGGGATCCCAATTATTCTAATGTTGTTTTGTCTTATGGTATCGCTTATCTCTCGAATTCTGCCCTCGTGATCCAGTAGTTGTTTATCTCTCTTTTTCTCAGCTTCTTTATTTTCCATCATTTCATCTTCTATATTACTGATTCTCTCTTCTGCCTCATTTATTCTAGCACTTAGCACCCCCATTTTTGATTGCACCTCATTAATAGCCTTTTTGATTTCTACTTGGTTGGATTTTAGTTCTTTTACTTCTCCAGAAAGGGTTTCTGTAATAACTTCCATATTTTTTTCAAGCCCAGCTAGTATCTTTAAAATGGTGATTCTGAACTCTAGATCTGACATCGTACTAATGTCCGTATTGAGTAGGTCCCTGGCAGTCGGTAGTACCTCTTGTTCTTTTTGTTGAGGTGATTTTTTCCGTCTTGTCATTTTGTGCAGAAGAGAATAGATTAATGAGAGAACAAAATGCTAGCAGAGTAATGACATCCCCAGAAAATATACTCTAAACAAATCAGAAAAGACCTGAAGCAGTGGGAGAAGAAAGGGAAAGAGAGAAAAAAGAAAAAGAAAAAAAAAAAAAAGAAAAAGATAAAGATAAAAACAAAAACAAAAACAAACAAAACAAAACAACAACAACAACAACAAAAACCAGAATGTGATCAAATATGATCGGGCTGGTATATAGATCAGTGCCACACACTAGATTTGGGGTGTGTTTTGGTCTTTTAGAAGAAAGTGCCTCCCAAAATTTTAAAGAAAGAAAAACTTATATATGTACAAAAATAAGGGTTGATATGATGAAGGGATGGAATATGACTGTAAAGATGGAAATTATAAAAAATGTTATAAAAGGAATTGATAAGAAGTTGTTTGAAAAAAGAAAGAAGAGGATTTAAAAAAAGAAAAAAGAAAAAGAAAAAAAAAGGGAGAGGATGTGATCAGGCAGGGGAATAGAAAACACCATATACTAGAGATTTAGGGTATATTTTAATCTGTTAGAAGAAACTATCTCAAAATTTTAAAGAGAGAACAACTTATATATATAAGCCAAAAATACGGGTAACTACTATAAGGGATAGAATATGACTCTAAAAATGAAAAATAAAAATGTTTTTTTAAAAAAGGGATTGATAAGATGTTGGTTGAAAAAGGGAAAAAGAAAAATTGAAAAAGAAAAATAAGAACAAAAGACAGTTAAAAAAAAATTAACTTTGAAAGACTAAAGAATCATGGTAAAAAAGCCATGAATTCTGTGTGCAGTAGTCCCCTAGCGCTGGAGTTCTGCCGTTCTCATTGATCGGGAAACTTGGTCTTGGCTGTCTGTTCTCGCTGATCTTCTGGGGAGGGGCCTGTTGCCGTGGTTCCCAAATGTCTCTGCTGGAAGCGGAATTGGCCCGCCCTTGCCCCTCCCGGCCAAGTAATCTGCTCGGGTTTGCTCTCCGGGGCTTTTGTTCCCTGCGGGCTTTCCGTACAGCTTTGGAGGCGGAGAGTGAAAATGGCAGCCTCCCAGTCTCCGCCCCGGAGGAGCCGAGAACTCAGGTGAGCCCCCAGAGAAAAGCCGTCAGTCACTCCGTCTCCCCAGTCTCCGGCCGCACTCCGTGTTCACCCGGCCTGTGACCGCGCGTTTCTATCTCTGGCACCCGACCCGGTCTGGAGTCTCCAAACCCAGCAGATCCCTGCGGTGCACTCCCGCGCGGCTCCTCCCGGGGGAGGAAGGGGAGTCTCCCCGGATCTGCCGCTTGTTGGGTCCCTGCTGGAGGAGCAGTGGCCCGACTGGGCCGCGGATCACGGTTTATGGCCACCCCGAGCTGAGAGCCCGCGCCTGGGCTCCGCCTCTGCAGCCGGCTTCCCTGCTCCGTTACCTGGGAGCTCGGCCACACTCAGGCACCCCCGGTCTTTCTGTGACCCCGAGGGTCCTGAGACCACACTGTCCCGGAGGGTTCCACCCCCCGCTTAGCCACCAGAGTGACGTCCCTCAGTGGGGCAGACTTTTAAAAGTTCCGATTTTGTGCTCCGTGGTTCTATCACTCGCCAGAAGCGGCCGACGGAGGCCCCTCCCCCGCCGTCTATCCTCCCGAATATCGCCTCGGATTCACTTCTCCGCACGTCCTACCTTCCAGAAAGTGGTCGCTTTTCTGATGAGAGAGTTGTTGCTCTTCTTTTCTTCGATCTCCTGTTGAGTTTGTAGGTTTTCAGAATGGTTTGATCCCTATCCAGCTGAATTCCTGAGAGGAGATGAAATCCAGGTCTCCTACTCCTCCGCCATCTTGCTCCGCCTCCTATCACAGTTTTAATATATTAATTTATCATTGGATTGGCATGTATTAGATATTAGAATGTAAACTTCTTCACCATGACATTGTTGGCATTTAGTATTTTGTACATATTAGGCATTGGATGAGTAAATGAATAGAGAAATGCACATTTCCCTTGGGCTGGCCTGCCACCTTCCTGTCTAAGGACAAGAATTACATTATCACAGGGCTAAGCTTGCATCCACTGATTTTTGCAAAGAATAATACTAACAATGGTGTTGATTTAGCTTTAGGAAGCCGTCACTAGTGATACTCAGACACAGAATATACAGGTGTTTGTGAACCTGCGGGTGACAAAAGATGGTCTGGGATTTGAGAAGGCAGTGGGGTGGAGTCACTAAGAGTGTGGGCTCTTTGTTCAGACTGTCTAGCCTGTAATCTACGTCAGCATCACCAGCTGTGTGATCTTGGGCAGAATCTGTACCTTGACTCTATCCTTGCTTATAACACTTCCTGGGGTCATTGTGAAGATAAAACAAAATCATGCATATAAATTTCCTGGCATGTAGTAAGTCCTATGCTAGTAATTTTTTTAAAAAATTCAGATACTATTTTTCAAACACTATAACAAATCCTAGGGACAAACTTTTTTTTTTTTTTCCCTAAATCCTTTTCTCCTTAGATGTGTCAGGTTTCTGACTATCTAAGTGGAAATGTAATCAACACAGCCATTTAAATTTATATGTGCTCAAGATATCTTGGCTGATGTTAATCCAAGCATTTATGATCCCTTAAGGTATGTTTACATTAGCTAGTAGAAAAAAAATGTAAAATGCACAGAGTTCATTTGAAAGGTAGGCTTTGGTGTCTGTAGCCACATGTAACATGCAAATAAAAACTTAGCTCATCCAAGGTGCATGTGTGTTGTGCCTTGAGCACATCCTTGAAATGCATACATGTGTCTTCATATGGTACTTTTCCCTCTGAGGTTGCACAACTAAGCTCATAAAAATCATGATCTGCCTGAACATTTGGCTGAAGACTGGATATTTCAAACTCTGGACACTATGAAAAAACACTGTTTTCTTTCTGCCAACATCAACAGTTCTTTAGCCTGTTATCAGTGGAATCATTCTCCATTGTTCCTTCACCACCATCTCTGGGTAAATTAGGCTGTTCTTTGTAGAAAATAGTCACCTAATGATCTGTGTGCAGCCCAAAGAGGAGGGGCCCCTCTGGCTTCTGCCCTCCTGAGTACCTCACCAGTACTGTGCTCATTTGTGATTGGAGACTGCAGCGTAGCTGGTGGTATTCTCCCCACCTAATTGCACCTCAGAATCACTTGAGCCTAAAAAGTGTCTGGATGTCGCCAATGTTCATTAGTGTTGTGAGTGTTCTATATTGGCCTGCCATTGGTGATGCTTGATAAGCAATGTTTTTGATTACTCCATAAACCACATTTATGTATGGACTAAATGCTGTGGCATGGGAAGGCATTTTGATGGAAAACCTACTCATCTTTTCCAAACTCACTTATTCCAAAAATATGTACTGAGTGTCAGCTATGCCCCAGAGATCATTCTAGGCTCTGATTATTCAATGATGACTAAGATAAGCCAGATCTCTGCTCCCAAAGGGCTTATAATCTAAGAGGGGGGTAGAATGAGGATAATAAATTAACTGAAATAAGTAAGTCAAAAGATAATTTCAAATGTGATACATGCCAAGCATTTGAAGAAACTGGGTGATGCAATGGGGAATCAGAGGCTAGGAGCAACTACATTGGATGATGAGACCTATTTCTGGAAGGAACCAGAAAAAGGAGGATCTGGGAGAAAGGAGTTCTAAGCAGGAGGAAAGAAAATTCAGAGTGTATGAAGACAAAAATGAACTTGATTCTGTGAGAAAGACCAGGAGGCTACCGCCGCAGCTGATGTCTAGTGAGTAAGAAGGAGGCAGGCCAGGGCTAGATCACATAGAGCCAAGTAGGCCCTGCTCAAGAGTAGGACTTAATCCTGGAGATAGGAGAAGGTTGTAGGGTTTGAATAGGCATGTGCTTGGCTTGATCAAAATCTTTAACAGGCTACTCTGACTGCTGTAATATCCTGACAAGGGAACTCATACATATACCCAGACCCATTTCTTCCACTGATCATCTAAAGAATGACATAAAAATGAACTACTTTTCCTTTTACTTTGGAATATTTATTCAGTGCCTTAATATTATCCAGTCATTCTAAAGACCATATGCTTATGCTGGGGTTTCCTGGTTTGCCTGGCTTCCCTGGACCCCTATCCCCAGAGTTGGGGTAAGCCCTTCAATTCCATTGGGGATTTAGGGAGTTCTGTACAAAGTATGAAGTGTAGAAAATTCATATAAACAAATATAGACAGACCTACCTAAATTAGATGGTGCTTACAAAGATATTTCTCAGCTAGTTCACCCCAGCAGTTTTTAATAGAAAGGAATCAAACAAATCAGAATCATAATAGGACAAATCATGATTTTCTTCTTTCTGGAGCCTGGAGAGAATTGAACAGAAAGCAAGTGTATTTAACTCCCAACAACAAGAATAGTTTCTTATGAATGAGTGTAGAGCTGACCTCTGGATAATGGATTCAGATGCTTGGTCACCCACAGGTTATAAGGTATGAGCTCCATTGGTTATGCCTATCTGGTCCACCACTGTGCCTGGCACTTACATGCTCAGTAAGGGTCTACTGAAAATGGTTAGATGTCCACTACATATCCAGTGTATTAAGTACTTTGGCAGGGAATGGCAGCAAGGCCATTTATGCTGAAGTGGTTGGGATGGCAAAATACCTACCCCTTCTGCTCACAGAGCCAGAGGTCCCTAGAAATAGTCAATGAAGTCTTAGAGGATATATATATATATATATATATATATATATATATATATATATAATCAGTAAGGAGAGCAGTTTATGGTCAGACTGAAGGCTGGAATTCAGGCTTATGGCCATGGAGTTTTGAGTGATCGCAGGGTCCAGACTATGCCCTGTGAGCAGGTATCAGGAGGAAAATGGAAGAGAGAGATGAGGATGTTAGAAACTGAGAGGTAGGTGCCTACATAAAAGGTAGAGATTGGGATAGAGTGGAAGTCCGTGAGTCAGATATCCAAATCTCTGATTGATGGGAAGGGATGGCCAGTACAAGTATACAACGGTGATGTGGTGGGGCTGGAGTGGGAGGATGTTATAATTCAGTGGCCCAAGTCTCAAAGACTGGGTATCCCTGGTATACCCACCTAGAAGACTTCATGATTCATGATTCAGCACCTCCTAATCAACCCTAGCAGTGGGTGTGCAAGTCCAGCACTTTCCTCATTTCAGTCAATTTGTGATTATTTTTTTTTTTTGACTCTCCTCTAAAGCAGCAGGCCCTGGGAGCCGGGATACTATCCCAGTCATCTCCACAGTACTGTGCTTAGCCCACTAGCAGGTGTTTAGTAGATGCTAAGTGCCTTTTGTTAAAAATAAAAGACTTTAGTGACATCCTGCACGCTTCTTATCCTCTAAATATGAAGGATTTAAGTGGGGTTAATGGTTTTTCTCCAAGATAAAATATAGTATACCTATATAGGGAAAGAGTAATTAAATAAAAAGGTCATTTGGTAAGTCACAAGACATGTGCAGAGACATGTTGTTGTTCCTTATTGGAGTCATTCTTACTTGCAGTGCAACCTGACAAGTGCATGTACATTTCTTGACTATTAAGAGAAAGGGATATCTGAGGGAGTGTATAGGACCAAGAAATGCAATGAATAGATGGTGGTGGCTGTCGTGAGCTGGCTTTGACAAGGACAAGCAGGAGTGTGAGTGGGACTGAGCTATCCCCAGTGTTCACTGAGAGTGAATTGAGGGATGTGCTTCCATTGCTATTGAAAGCCAGGGTTCATCTTCAGTAAATAAGGCTTTTGAAAGTGCCACCAGGAGATGAAAGAGCCACTTAGATCAAATCTGACTTGTGTCAGTCTCAATAAGCTCACCTGCTTTCCACAGAAAGGGCATACTCTTTGCTTGAGTAAACTCTGCCATGTAAACATCCAACTAAATACATCAGGCACCTGGAAGTATGGTAAAGAAATTGTGAAATGCCCAGGGCAGAAGGGCCTCTTGACCCTGGAACCAGCCTGATTTCACACTAAAATGACACTTGTCTGATTCCCACCATGTATTGGGATTGGCAGGTCCACTTATGTCAGACTCCAACCTGGTTTCCACTGACCACCTCCAGAATTGCCCACAGAGGCCCAGCTGAGATCACCATGAGCCTGTTCTTACTCTAGGAAATATACCACCTTCTCTTACCCAGTTAATAAACATGCACTATACAGTCGGTAGTAGCCAGACTTTAGAACTATGGGGACACTTGCCTGCCCTCAAGATGGTGGGAGAGATGGAAACACACTAAAGTCTAATAAATCTAATAAAGTATGATGTGGCAGCAAGGGTGGTGGTTTTGCATTTTAGCTCCACATTGAGTTTCAAATTTCACCTTCCACCACTTACTAACTGGGTAATTCTGGGCAATTTAAATACCCTCTTGAAGCTTCAGGCTCATCATCTATAGAGCAATGATGATAATTGCTCTTGTAAGGATTCAGTAAAATAATGAGTGTGAAAGAATCAGCCCAGTGTCTTGTAGTGGTAAATGCTTGGTAAATCTATCCTCTCTTCCTCCCCCTTTATTACTCCTATTACTGCTCCCATCCCTGTGTAGAGGTGGGATACAAGGAGAGGAGAGAGTCTGGAGGATGGAACAGGATTCACTTTGGGATAGGCAACTATTACTTTCAGGTCTCAGAGAATGAATGGAGTTTCACTAGGAAGAAAAGAATATGGAGATCACTTTGGGCAGAAGAATCAGTAGGAACTACCCACCTATGCATCCAATCATCCACTTGTTTTTCCATTCATTTAACATGTATTTATCAAATATCTACTGAGTGCACACTATAACCTCCTCCAACTCCTGCCCTCACACACTCCAGACAGGCAAACCTTGTTTAAAAAAATCAGGAGGCACAATTTTTAAGGCACAACACTTTATGGATTGAATACATTCTCAAAAAGCAACCTGTCACTTGATTTTTCATAAATTGGATCACATTTCATAGGGTCCTAGAAAGCTCACTCCAGGAGTCTTATGACACATATGATGGAGAAGAAAATCCTTACCTAATGTGAAACATCATTAGTCTTACATTTATTGATCAATAAATCTAGATATTGGATCCACTTCTCTCTTCTTACCCTAGGTGTGCTGACACACATCTGGTTTAACCAGATGTTTGGCTACACGATGTCAACCATCAGCATAGGAAGAACATATTTCTACAAGGAAAACTTCATTTAGAATGAGGTTTTGATGTCATACACTTTTAAATTTGTCGACAACACTGTATTAATTTCTTAGAGTAAGCCAGTAAAGGAAACCCGGAAGCCAAAGCCTAAGGGATGTGGCTTGGTCTTAGTGGAGACACCAACAGCAAGGATAAGCTCTAGATCACAACTTGTGAATACCAGCAGCAGCCAGGACCACATGCGGGGCTGTTAGGACTAAGGATTTGGGTTTGTGGAAGTTAACTGCCTTTCCTCATAAGGAGAACGGTGTGTGTGAGCTGCTAATTATAACTCAGGTGTTGAAAGTTAATACTGAAAAACATGACTAGCTGGGGAAAGGATCAATTAAAGAATTTTGAGACATTGAGGAGATTTCTAAAATATTTATTTTGGGCTCATATGTCAGACCATCATATAAATAAAATGTAAATATAGTCCAAAGATAAATGCTGTACTTTGCATATTTTAAGCTCATCATGGCTGATGTATAATGGGATGCAGTCAGAGTTTCCATACAGGAATATTTAGGGAAGAAGCCCTTTTACTATGTTTCTACTTAGACCCACAGAAGATTTTTATTTTCTTTAATTAATAGTCATAAAATAGTGTTATCACTTGTATAATATCAGCATATGCCATGTTTATTTCAAAATGTTACATTTATGCATCAAAATATTATACTGCAGTTTTCCTGTCCAATGGGGATAGAGAGCAATTGAGTCTCTCAGCAGGGCATGATATCTTCACTAATTAAGATACCTCACAATTACATGGCACTTCATGATTTATATAAGGCTCAGAACTATATTATCTTATTTAGCCCTTTATTTAACCCCTGTGGCTGGCTGGTTAGTCATTACCCTCATCATTTCACAAACAGATCTGAGGCTTACAGAGGTTAAATAATCCAAATAAGGTAACAAAATAATGAGTGAAGTGCCACCAGGTAACTGTGTCCTCTTTTCTAATATCTAAATGAGAAGCTCATTCCTGAGAAGAAATCATGCTCTCTTTTAAAGGCAGCCACACTCACTAAAGTCCTCAAACCCCAGCTGACCTCGAATATCCCTTCTTCTGGGTACTGCTTAGATCTGTTTGTGTCTCAGAAGGCAAACTCTGGTTCATTTAGACACAGAACTCTTCTGCCAAATTAAAAGTCAATTTGAAAGAGCAAAACCACGGAGCTGACAAATCTGAAGATCTGTTGTTACTATGTTCCTTCTCTCAGCATTGAACCTGGTGGTAGAAAAAGCCTGGCCTGTGTCCCCTCTTGGCCATTAGCTTACTGTTCATGGGTGTACTTCATTTGTGCTCATTTATTAACGAAGATTGGAGTCAGCCGTGGATGTCTATTTTAAATGAGAACAGAGTAAGGTTGGGTTTTCATTTTTATTTGAAGTCCAAGCCAAGTTTATTAAAGATAATTAGGCCTTTGGAATAGTGAAATTACAATTGACATGGGCCTCTTGCCAACTTAGGCAAACACATTCTTCCAATTACAAAGAGGCACTAACTTGGGGTGCCTGGGTGGCTCAGTTGGTTAAGCGACTGCCTTCGGCTCAGGTCATGATCCTGGAGTCCTGGGATCGAGTCCCCCATCAGGATCCCTGCTCAGCGGGGAGCCTGCTTCTCCCTCTGACCCTCTTCCCTCTCCTGCTCTCTGTCTCTCATTCTCTCTCTCAAATAAATAAATAAAATCTTAAAAAAAACAAAACCAAACAAACAAACAATAAAAACAAAGAGGCACTAACTATCTAAAAGGAGCAAGATGTCTTCAGCCCCATGGGCTTCCTTTCTGTTTCTTGAAGGCATGAAGTTCTTTCCCACGCAGAGCTATTGCACTAGTTGTTTCCTCTGGCTGGAGCATCCTGCTTCTGGAAATTAAAACTGGCTTCATCACGTCAGCCAGATGCAAACTGAAATGTCATTTCAAAGAGACCCTCACAGTCCAAGTAATCTAAAGCAGCCAGCCAGTCATTTTATAAATCATACTATGATATATTAGCATCTGTTGTTTATTTTCATTATTTATTCCTTTACTCCTTGTCTCCCCTTCACTAGACAAAAGTCTGGAAAAGCAGGGCCCTGATCCACTTATACTTCCTTGTATTCTCAGAACTGAGTGCTAGACACTGGGGCGGGGGTGGGGGGGAGATGCTTTATACATATTTGTTCAGCGAAGGGAGGATCTTGAGGACTTAGGCCAAATCCATCCTCTTTGATGGCTGAATGTTTTCATTATTAAATTATTATTATGTAACAAGGTGCCTGAAAACTCAATGGTTTGCCATAACAACCCTTTATCATTATTCATGCATTCTGCTGGTTGTTGGAGAGCTGACAGTCTAGGTTGGGCTTGGCTGGAGTGGCTCTGCTGATCTTGGCTGGCTAGATCCCATACCTGCCGTCTGCTGGAGTTGGCTGACTTAGGTTGGGCTCAGCTGATGTGGCTCTGCTTGACACTATAGGTCTAGGGGTTCAGGTCTTCGACACAGGTCTCTCGTCCTCCTTGGTCTTTATGCAGCCTCCTTGAACCAGCAGGCTACCCAGGACATGTTTTTCCTCAGTGTGATGGCATCGCCACAAGGGAACAAGCAGAAATATGTGAGGCCTCTTAAAGCCTAGGCTCAGAACGGGCCCACTGGCACTTTGGCACACAAGCCATTGGCTAAATAAAGCAAGACCTATCCCCCAAGTCAAGGGATGGAGAAGTACGCTCTGCCTATGATGAGGCTATAACCAAGGTATGGATGAAGGGAAGGCTGAAGAATTAGGGCAAACAGGGCACCTGGGTGGCTCAGTTGGTTAAGTGACTGCCTTCAGCTCAGGTCATGATCCTGGAGTCCCGGGATTGAGTCCCACATCGGGCTCCCTGCTCGGCGGGGAGTCTGCTTCTCCCTCTGACCTTCCTCTCTCTCATGCTCTCTGTCTCTCGTTCTCTCTCTCAAATAAATAAATAAAATCTTTAAAAAAAAAAAAATAGGGCAAACAATGCAACCACCACACCCATGAATATGGAGTAAGACACATATTTGGTATATGCCACATCTTTATCTGTCATGTATTGATGGACATTTAGGTTGCTTGTGTTGTCAGAAAAAGGTACAAAAGGGGTGTACGCTTGGTAGAAAAGCCCAATCTCCTTCATTTTCACTGGGTCTCTGGCGTTCTCTTTTTCCTGTGCTGATCTCATTGTGTGATATCTTTGTGTGTGTCTCTTTGTTTTTTCCCTGCCCTCCTTTCACTACATGTGCCTTTTCTGAATTTTGCATTTTCTTCTTTCTATCTTAACATTTTTATATCTTCCTCTAAATAAAAAGGTATATATTTTAATGGTATTTACTGTATAGTTTTAAGTTCCTTCTTACAAATTGTAAGAAATGAGTAAAACTGTTACACTAAATTCA
The DNA here is from genome assembly GCF_029215605.1 of Mirounga angustirostris. Taxonomy (NCBI): domain Eukaryota; kingdom Metazoa; phylum Chordata; class Mammalia; order Carnivora; family Phocidae; genus Mirounga; species Mirounga angustirostris. The sequence continues at coordinate 188,895,188 of NW_026991709.1, read as the reverse complement.
GCTGCTTTTTATGTAAGTAGCCTTCCATTGATTTTTCTAGACATTATTTATACTCTATATAAAACTACCTCTTTATCTGACACTGATACATGCACCTTAAATGAAATGCTTTTTTCTTCCCTACATCGTTGATGAGGATATAAATTGTAAGCCCTCTCAGGCGGGCAATTTGCAGTGTATTTCAAAATTTAAAACACATGTATCATTGAACCCAAGAGTTCTCACTCCAGAAATTTATCCAACATGTGTATTTGTACATGTACTCAAGGGTGTTCCTTGCAGCACTGTTTATATTGGGAAAAAAATCTGTAAAGAATTTAAATAACCATGAATAGGGTGCTGGTTACATAAGTACGACACATCTATACAGGGAGAGATCATGTAGTCATTTAAAGGAATGGTAGCTCTATAATGCAATCCAGCAATTGCACTACTGGGTATTTACCCCAAAGATACAAAAGTAGGGATCCAAAGGGGTACGTGCACCCCGATGTTTATAGCAGCAACGTCCACAATAGCCAAACTGGAAAGAGCCAAGATGTCCACTGACAGATGAATGGATAAAGAAGAAGTGGTATATATATACAATGGAATATTATGCAGCCATCAAAAGGAATGAGATCTTGCCATTTGCAACGACGTGGATGGAACTGGAGGGTGTTATGCAGAGCGAAGTAAGTCAATCAGAGAAAGACATGTATCATATGACCTCACTGATATGAGGAATTCTTAATCTCAGAAAACAAACTGAGGGTTGCTGGAGTGGGGGGGTGGGGTGGGAGGGATGGGGTGACTGGGTGATAGACACTGGGGAGGGTATGTGCTCTGGTAAGCGCTGTGAATTGTGCAAGACTGTTGAATCTCAGATCTGTACCTCTGAAACAAATAATGCAATATGTTAAGAAAAAAAAAAGAAGACAGCAGGAGGGGAAGAATGAAGGGGGGAAATCGGAGGGGTAGACGAACCATGAGAGATCATGGACTCTGAAAAACAAACAGGGTTCTAGAGGGGAGGGGGTGGGAGGAGTGGTTAGCCTGGTGATGGGTATTAAAGAGGGCACGTTCTGCATGGAGCACTGGGTGTTATGCACAAACAATGAATCATGGAACACTACGTCTAAAACTAATGATGTAATGTATGGGGATTAACATAACAATAAAAGGGGCGCCTGGGTGGCTCAGTTGGTTAAGCGACTGCCTTCGGCTCAGGTCATGGTCCTGGAGTCCTGGGATCGAGTCCCACATCGGGCTCCCGGCTCAGCAGGGAGCCTGCTTCTCCCCCTGACCCTCTCCCCTCTCGTGCTGTTTCTCTCTCTCTCTCTCAAATAAATAAATAAATAAAATCTTTAAAAAAAAACAAAACATAACAATAAAAATATTTTAAAAAAAGAATGGTAGCTCTATATAATAATAAGAAAAGATCTCTAAGGCATATTATTAAGCGAATAATTTTAAAGTATAGAATATTGTATAGAGTGCACAGTGGTGCTTAAAATGGACATATAAATATGTGCATAGTTACTTATACACATGTACATATGTGGGTATACATATGCATTTCCATCTATATATATACATGGAAAATTTCTGGACAAAATGTAGGAAACTGTTTGTAATGATTATCTTTATTGACTGCTCCTGGGGTGGAAGAAAGGCAAAAGTTTTTCATTGGGTACTTTTTTTTTAACTGAAGAATAATTAATATACCATATTTTCTTCCAGGTGTACAACATAATGATTTGATATTTTCATACATTAAGAAATGGTCACCACAATAAGTCTAGTTACCATCTGTCACCATACAAAGTTGTAACAATGTTACTGACTATACATATTACAACCCTGTGTCTTATTTATTGTATAACTGGAAGATTGTGCTTCTTAATCTTCCTTATCTGTTTCATCCATCTCTTCAATCACCTCCCTTCTGGCAAACACTGGTTTGTTCTTTGTATCTGTGAGTCTGTTTCTGTTTTGTTTTGTTTGCTTGTTTTGTTTTTTAGGTAATACATGTAAGTGAAGTCTTACAGTATTTGTCTTTTTCCATCTGACTTACTTCACTTAGCATAATACTCTCTAGGTCCATCCATATTGTTACAAATGGCAAGATTTCATTCTTTTTTTATGTCTGAGTGATATTCCACTGGGTGTGTGTCTATACATATATCATATCTTTATCCATTCATCTATCGATGGGACATTTAGGTTCCTTCCATATCTTGGCTATTATAAATAACATAGGGGGTGCATAGCTCTTTCTGAATTAGTATTTTATTTTCTTCCAATAAAAACCTGGAAGTGGAATTGTTGGATCATAGGTAGTTCTATTTTTTTTTTTTTTTTTAAGATTTTATTTACTTGAGAGAAAGAGAGACTGGGAGAAAGAACATGAGCACGGGGAGGGGCAGAGGGAGAGGGAGAAGCAGACTCCCTGCTGAGCAGGGAGCCCATGTGGGGCTTGATCCCAGAAACCTGGGACCATGACCTGAGCCAAAGGCAGATGTTTAACCAACTGAGCCACCCAGGTGCCCCTAGGGTAGTTCTATTTTTAATTTTTGACAAGCTGCCATACTGTTTTCCATAGTAGCTACACCAGTTTGCCTCCCCACCAACAGTGCACAAGGGTTCTCTTTTCTCCACATCCTTAGCAACATTTGTTATTGCTCATCTTTTTGATTCTAGCCATTCTGACAAGTGTGAGGTGATATCTCATAGTAGTTTTGATTTGCATTTCCCTAGTAGTTAGTGATGTTGGGAATTTTTTCATGTGCCTGTTGGCCATCTGGATGTCTTCCTTGAAAAAATGTCCACTTGGGTCTTCTACACATTTTTTAACTGGATTTTTTGTTTTTTTGATATTGAGTTTTTGTATATTTTGTATTTTAACCCCTTATGGGATATATCATTTGCAAATATCTTCTCCTGTTCATTAGGTTGCCTTTTTATTTTGTTGATAGTTTTCTACACTGTGGAAAAGTTTTTAGTTTGATGTTGTCTTATTTATTTATTTAATTTTTGCTTTTATTGTCCTTAAGGAGACAGATCCAAAAAGTATCGCTAAGACAAATGTCAAAGAGCTTACTGCCTGTTTTCTTCTCGGAGTTTTACGGATTCAGATCTTATATTTAAGTCTTTAATCCATTTTGAGTTTATTTTTATATATGGTATAAGAAAGAGTCCAGTTTCACTTTGGCATGTGGCTGTCAAGTTTTCCCAACACCATTTATTGAACTGTCTTTTCCATAGCCCTTCATGAATGAATATTTGAATTCCATTTAATTATGCTCTTTGGTGTGGACTTGGTACTGTGAGATGTTATTGAGTCAACTTGTCCTTTACCACTATACAAGTCACATGGCAATAAAAGGGAGACTTTGTCCTCTCTTAGAAAAAAGTCATGAAAATACAGTTTTGAGAGACTGTTTTATGACTTCATTATAGTTTTTGATTTGGGGAACTATAAATTCCACAGCAATCCTGGGCAACCTCTAGATTTCACATAGACATTTGTGGTCTCAGCCTAAAGTTTTGCAATCTTTCTACCTAGACATTTCTACCTTGATATTTAGACATTTGAACTGTTGTAATTCCATTAATGTTTGGGGGACAATAGAGAAGGCTGGAATTTTGAATTAATCATATGCATGATGGCCTAATCCATCTTCTTCACTGTGAACTCCTTGGGGTCAAGAGTCAATCCATAGGACACTGCATCCTGAATATATTCTATAAACACTCAATTGATCAAAGGTTAAATGGTCTCTTTAAAAGCCCACTGTTAACCACCATTGCAAGTTACAGTTATATTCTGAGAATAGATGGATTTTCCCTTAAGAAAACTGGCTTGAAAAAAAAAATCCCAGGTTATAAACTAATTATTTAGACCAATACTATACAAGTATGATGAAAGCCTATGTCAAATTTTAAATATTCTAGTAGTCACACTAAAAAAAGTAACAGAAACAGGGAAGATTTATTTTAATAACCTTTTATTTAAGCTTGTATATTTAAGATATTGTTCAACATGTAATCAATATAAAAATTATTAATGAGATATTTTGTGCCCTTTTTGGTATGTATTTTAAGAATAAAAGAATAAAGAATAACAGAAATGTGTGTAAAATATCTCGATAATAATTTTTATTTTTAAAATACACCTCAATCTAGACAAGCTGTGTTTCAAGTGCTCAGTAGGCATATGTAGATGGTGGGTACCACAAAGGACAGTGTAGATTTCGTAGCTGATTGCATTTAAAAAACGACCCATCAGAAGATCCTTCTAAAGTAAGAGTTCCACTAGAGCATTTAAAATAAAATTCAAGTTACAAAGATGAGATTTACATTATGGCCTTTTAGTAATGACTCTGTTTCATGGAGGGAGGTATACTTAAAGTGGAATAATTATGGAATACAGGTAAAGGCTCACCTTTAGCATCAATTACTGCTAACCAAATCACCACTGAGGGTAAATTAAATCAAGTATTTTAAATAAGGCTCAACAATTATAAACACTTCCAGTAAACACCTTGCTGATGGTGAAATAGCATTTTTAAGAACAAAGGCTGAGAAGTGTGGGAAGAGCTTGAAATATTTGTAGGACATATGTGTGACAAGGGTCTGGATATGTCTTCTCTGGTTCTGTAATGGGCAGCCTCTCAGCTATACCTCGCCCACTTCAAGTCAGAAATGAGAAACTTCAAGGGCTGTTGAACACTTGGGGAATTTTCACAGTGGAGCAGCTCAGAGTCATTTAGTGCAAACATTGTGTAAATCATGATGCATTTGAAAAGCCTCTGCACCCAGTGGCCTCAGACCCCACCTGCTCAGTGAGTGGGTAGCGAGCAGTGTTCATGCAGCGGAGAAATGCAGCCCTTGAGACCACTGGTGTCCTCTAGGCTCTCATTCTGCCTGAGTGTCACAGAAAGACCTTGGACTTTGTGCCAAAAGAGGTAGGCAAGTTCTTGCCCTGCCATTCTTTTATTGTGAGACCATAAACCAGCCATTGGGTGTTCCTCCACTTTAGGTGCTGAATTAGTCAGGATTCTTCAGAGAAGTAGAACCAATAGAAGACATACACACACACACAGATACAGATTTATTATAAGGTGTTGGCTCATGTGACGAAATGAGGTTAAGAAGTCCTGGAAACCCAGGAAAGGCCGGGCTGTAATATGAAGGCCAGAGAGCCAGTGGTATGCATTCCAGTCTGAGTCTGAAGTCCTGAGAATGAGGAGCACCAAGGGCAGAAGATTAATGTCCTTCTCAAGCAGTCAGGCAGAGAGTGAACCTTCTTCACTTTTTTTTTTTTTTTTAAGATTTTATTTATTTATTTGAGACAGAGAGAATGAGAGAGAGAGAGCACATGAGAGGGGGGAGGGTCAGAGGGAGAAGCAGGCTCCCTGCCGAGCAGGGAGCCCGATGCAGGACTCGATCCAGGGACTCCAGGATCATGACCTGAGCCGAAGGCAGTCGCTCAACCAACTGAGCCACCCAGACGCCCCGTCCTTCTTCACCTTTTTGTTCTATTCAGGCCCTCAGTGGATTGGAGGATGCCCACCCATATTGGGGAGGCCCATCTGCTTTACCAGTTCACTGATTCAAATGTTAATATCTTCCAGAAACACCCTCAGAGGCACAGCCAAAAATAACATTTAACCAAATATCAGAGCATCCTATAGCCTAGTCAATTGACACACAAAATTAACCACCACAGGTGTCTTATTTCTAAAACAAAAGGATTGGATGAGATCACCTCCAGGGTCTCTGGAGTTTCTGACATTCTATGATTCTTTGTCTCCTAGTGAATTATGTTAGTGGGTGTGGGTGTCTGAATGTGTGCATAAGAAAATATGTGGAGTATTAGCTCCTGATAGGAGTAAAGGGATGGTTAAAAGGCAAAAAGAAAAATCTCTGATAGGGGATGATGTAGGTTCAGGAGTCCTCAGAGAAATCAAAACTTTTGTGTGTGTGTCTTTAAAGGAAAGACAAATTTTGTTAGTAATATATGAATAATTCTGACTTCAGCCATGTATAAGCATATATAGCAAACAATGAATGTTTTCCTTCAACTTTTCCTGCTTCCGCTATATTTCTCAGAGCTAACTACTGTCATTGGTGTAAAGTACATTTTTCTAGTCCTTTTCTCTGCATTTGATCATTGTGTGTGCATTGTGTGTGTATTCTTATTTTTAAAATAAATGGCATCATATTATATATATTTTTCTGTAACTTCCTTTTTTTCACCAATAATATATCTTGGAGATATTTTTATTAGTGTACATACGTCTATTTCATACTTTTGAACAAATCCCACATTAATGTACCACAATTTATTTAAACATTTTTCCCAAGTGATGAGTATTTAGGTTGCTTACAGTCTTTCACTATTACAACATTGCTATGAATACCCCTGAGATCACATTTTTATGCACATGTCTAAGTATTTCAAGAGATAGAGTCCAAGAAATGGGATTGCTGAGTCATAAGGTCTTTTAATTTTGATGAGTATGCTAAATTACCTTCTACAAAAGCCCTCACCAACAATAATATTAAAAGGCCTACTTCTTTATAGAAGAATCGACACACCATTATCAATGCATATTTTTAAAAACTTTTGCTAATCTTATTGTTTTATTTTATAATTCCTCAACTTTTGGAGAGCTTAGTTTCTCTTCAAATATTTATTGGACTTTTGTATTTTTTCTATGAAATGTCTAATCATATTCTCTTCACAAGTTTCTAAGAAGTTATTTGTCTATTCTTTATTGATTCACAGGAACACTATTCATATTCTGGATATTAATGCTGTCCTTTGTCTTGCATAAATCTCTTGCATACATTTTTCCCAGCTTCTCTTTTTAGCTCTATGATATATTTTGCCATATAGAAATCTTTAATCCTTTAATCTTTATGTTTATTTATATATATTTTGTTTCTATTCTTGCTTAAAACAAGATTATTTTACAATGATCCTCCTGAACTGTTGATTCTATAATACTAGAAGACAAACATATGTGTATTGATGTGTATTATACTGGTAATGAAAAGAGATTTCAAAGAGTCTTCAAAATATGCGTTATTACTGATGTTTCTGAAGATCTCCTATCAGTAAAAGTGTACGATTCTTTGCATCCCTTTCTCCTCATCCCTCCATGGGACACTCTTGATGGCTTGCTTTCTCTGGCACAAAACAAGCCCTTACACAAGATGAACCAACCTGTCAGTGGTTAAAATTGGCCCTCCCATCCATTTCCCTGTACTGATGGTGTCTGCATTTACTCCAGCTCCTGACCTCTACACAGCAAGTCTGTTTCTTCTGATCTTCTGTTTTCATAACCAGAATATGCTAACTTCTGTCTTCCCCAAGACTGTTTTTGTTCCTTCCCTCTCTCCCCCCATCTATTCCTCCTTCTTTCTCTTCCTTCCTTTCTCTTTCTTTCTCTCCTTTCTCTCTTTCTTTCCCCTTGCTCTTACTCTCCTCCTCTGTCTGTCTGTCTCTGTTGGTCTCTCTCTCACACACACACACATTTGGTGAGCATCCAGAGTGTGTTAGGGGCTTTTCCACATGCTCTAGGGCGCAATGATGAACAAAGCAGGCAGGTCCCTCCATCATGGAGCTTGTGTTCAGTGTTATTGATGCTGTTCTTTTTATCAGGCTTTGCAGTCTGCAAAGCTCACACTCATAAACACAACGGGGTGGGGGGAGGTGAAGGGCATGGATTTTGGTGTCTGGGAGACCTGAGTTCAGATTCTGTCTTTATCTCTTTTAATCTGTGTGACTTGGGTTAGGTTATTTCAGCTCTTCCTGAATCCCAGTTTGCCTTCCTATAGAGTAGGGAGATTAATAGCACCTATCACACAAGATTGCTGCAAAGATGGAATAAAGTGTGTGAAGAATGTAGCCCTGTGCTAGAATCTAGTAAATACAATCAGTAAATGGCAGGCAAAATTCTTACTATCTCACTTTATCCTCACAAATAATCTGTAGGGTGGTGGCTGAGTAGAAATTATCAACCCTCATTTCAGAGATAAGGAAACTAAGACTTGGTGCAGATGCAGTCACTGGGATGTCCTGGGTAGAGGGTGTGACTGCCGCCCAGACAAACCTTGGGGTTTTGCTCTCTCTGTGTACCACCTGTGTTTCCATTTCCTTAATACTCTCCTTAAGTTGACTACTCTTTAAACTTTAGCTTGAATAAGTACCTAGAATACCTGTGAAAAACGTGGATTTGAAATGCTGGTTTTGTCTTATTTCATATACGTGGAAAGAAAAAGAAATACTTTGAGCTTTCTAGAACCATCATCTGAGTCCCACCCAGAATAGCCTCAGGTGATATTGGTGGTATGCATCCCCTGTAATATATGATGATGTCCCAAGATCCACGCCTAAAACAAACTGTAGTGGCTGGGGTCAGTGTTCTCTCAGTCCTTGAAGAAATGATGCTCCAGTTCCCAAGCTACAGTGGAGCCACCCTGTCAACCAGCCCAAGCCTGGTTTTGTGAAATGCCAGTGTAGCCCCATTTGTCCAGTGGTCCTTAACATCACCAAAGAAAATGAAGCTAATTCAATGTAATTTAAATGGATACATTGTGAGTAGCACATGAATATATCAACCACGTGTGGAAGTGGGGGCATCCTGCATGGAGTCCAAGAGTAGGGTTGGTGCTGGAAGTATATGGGAGTGTTGGCTTCATTGGTCACAGCCAATACATCTGCTGAAGTCAGGGATGCTCAGCCACAATGTGAATATTTTGTCCAATTCTGGGTCACACAGTTGTAAGGACACTGTTCTCATTGGGGGAGGGAGGGGTGTGATGGACATGAGTAAGGAAGTTGGGGGAAGAAAACCATATCCCATCAGGAATGCCTTGAGAGGGTTGTTCTGGAAGACCAGGGCTCACTGCCCAGGGTTACTCCAGAGAGCCTGCATGGAACGCAATGACTTAGTTCAGCCCTAACTTAGAGATGGTTTCTCGGAAGGGGAGCTGCTCTTCTTTCTGTTCCCACAGCACCCCAGGCTTCCCTCTATCCCTGCATTTGCCACATTCTGCTATATCTCCCACGTTCATTTATTCCTTTTTCATCAAATACTTATTGAGGACCTACTACATGCTATGCCTCATGTTGTGCTCTAGAAACACAGAGGTAAACACACAATAGAGATGGACCTTAGAGAACTTATTATCTAGTAGGCATTATAGTATATGCCCTATCCATAGTTAAAAATGTCACTACCATTTGTGGTGGATAATAAAACATGTTTAATATATTATAAAGCCTATTTCAAGATTGCAAATTCTATTTAAATTCATAAGAGGTAAGTACTGTTATTAACTTCCATTTTACAGATGTGGAAACTGAGACTCAGAGATATTAGCCTCCTTGCTCATGATCAGACAACAAGTGTTCCAACCCTTTCCCCACGCCCAAGCAGAGGCTGGATGAAATGCATAATAGAATCATGAGCCATTAGCTAGATGGCTATGGTACTTAGATGGCCATGCCCCTATGATACTTAGACCATCCCTAAGAAAGAAGCTTGCCTTCTTGGTTGAGATACTGGCCTGGGCTGCTGCACAGCATACAAGCAGCCCTGACAGGCATTCTTTCCAAACCTCTGGTAGAAGCTATAGATGATGGAAGAAAGCAAAAGGACTCTTGAGCCCAAGAGAACTTGAAAGGCCTGGTTAGATTTTTTAATTATCACTTTCAGAGTCCCCTTCTTGCTTCCACTCCAATGGGCTTTTGAGGGAAAGACATTCTTCTGTCTTTTCATGCCCAAATAGACTGATGGGAAAACTTTGTAAACCTGGAATGCACTACAGAGTCAGGATAGAAATTCTTTAATTTCCCCTCTAACTCTCCCCTGGATAGGGACAGGCCCTGTAAGAGTCCTTGCAGAGGTAATGACATGGAGCATAATTAAAGAATAATTAAACACTGTGAATCATTTTTTTCACCTTTGTCTTATTAATTCCCCTAAGCAGAGTAGGAGCACCTGCCCTGCCGGGTGACTGGGCAGCACTGCTATGCAGTGCATGGTGGTCTGGGAGGTGGCTAGGTCAGCTGGGTGAGCGGAGTGGACTAGATGTCACATGTACGGCCCCCTTCATGCAGGCCCCAACTGGCCTGGATGGTGGCCTGGGGGTGGCAAGCCTCAAAGAAAGAATTGCATCTCCCACCGGGCCAGTCTCTTCAAATAAACCTATCTTTTACTCAGATTAATTTATTTCTTCACTTATATAAAATGCAGTTAGTGCACCAAGAACATGTACAAAGTAAGCACATCAAACATTTGTTTAAAAACCAAGAGTAAGGGGCGCCTGGGTGGCTCAATCGGTTAAGTGTCTGCCTTCAGCTCAGGTCATGATCCCGGCGTCCTGGGATCGAGCCCCACATCAGACTCCCTGCTCAGTGGGGAGCCTGCTTCTCCCTCTCCTCCCCACTCGTGCTGTTTCTCTCTCTCACTTGCTCTCTATCGCAAATAAATAAATAAAATCTTTTTTTTTTAAAAGATTTTATTTATTTATTTATTTGACAGAGAGAGACACAGCGAGAGAGGGAACACAAGTAGGGGGAGTAGGAGAGGGAGAAACAGGCCTCCCGCGGAGCAGGGAGCCCGATGCAGGGCTCGATCCCAGGACCCTGGGACCATGACCTGAGCCAAAGGCAGACGCTTAACGGCTGAGCCACCCAGGTGCCCCAATAAATAAAATCTTTAAAAAAATAAAATAAAAACCAACAGTAAGCACATTTCACAGTTCTCTCGAGAAAACTTTCTAAGCTTTGGAACTTGATTCTTGTCCCAAATCTGATGTCAGCCCTCCAGTTAATGCTTTTCCTGTCTGTTTCTCCTGCTATCACTTATTTTTGCTGTTTTGGGGTTTTCTTGCTCTTAATTCAGGAGGTATCTTCTAGAATATAGCAAAAAATCCCAATGCATGAGCTGGAGGTATTGCTGTGCGCCTTTGTGCAAACTAGGAAAATGTGTCTGCCTCTAGATTCAGGAAGCCCTGTGCCAAGGTACATGGCTTGTGGCACAGAGGAAGATTGGAAATGCAGCCCACATCCCCTTTCAAGGTGTACCCTTGTCCAGGGGCAGCCAGCCATGAACCCAAGTCTTGATTCTTCAAGGGCCCAATAGAACTGAATGAGGATAAGGGCTGAGGGCCAACATTCTCTACTGAGAACAAAACTGGGTTCTTAAGATCTTTGGTGATGTAGACATGTAGATTCTTGAGTAGTATGATTTTCAAACTGGCCCTTAAGGACTGTTTTACATTCCAAAAAGGAATCTCGGGGGCTGATACAAGGAATGAGGTACGAGGTCAAGAACATATCTTTTTATTTAAGGTGGCTCAAACTTTTCACCTAGTACAATGTAGAGCTCCTGTATGAAAGTGGTAGAGGAAGGGGGATCCTAAGGTTAAAACAACAATAGATTGAAGACCATTAGTCTGTGCTTCAGATCAAGTTGTCAGGTCAGTGAGAACCTTCTGCATGTGGATTATTTGTGTTTGGGAAGGTATGGCTATCCTTAATACTTACACTGAATATATATAGGTACATAGCAAGAGACTGCTTACTATCTTTATGGTCATGATAGTCATTCATACATTTACAGGTGTCTCTAGATGTTTCCAGACAGGGAGGAAAGGAAGAATTTCTGGACGCTTGAGTATATATGGCAGCTAGTTCCTCATGTGGTGTTTATCCAGTAGACCTCTTTATGAGCAAGAGGAGTCATGCCAACACCCTTCAGACTCTGAATCAGAGATAGACTGACTACTGCTTGTTATTGCCTGGGTGAGATGTACCACACATGCCACCTAATAAAATTTAATCCATGTTAACTATCCCAAGGGCTGGAAGTGGTACTTGATGTGCATTTGCTTGTCTTCAGATAGCAAGTGTCCCAGAGCAAGCAGGTGGCTCCAGGAAGTTCTAAGATAAAGTAGGGGGTCCTGGTTCACCCCTACTGGGATTGATGAAGCTTCCCTCAGAGCCAAGAGTATAACTTATGTGGGCTGTTTTTACAGACAGTTGAATTGCATTTCCAGCTCTGAGCACTAATCTAATTGTCTGTGACATATGACTGTCTCTGAAAAGGAGATACAGGCTCTGGTAGGGTGCCCTCCCTGCCCCAATCAGCTCTGGAACATCCATCTCAGCCTTAATCACTCAGCCCACAAGCAACCCCATGGAGGCAAAGCCTGATGAGAAGCTGGGATGGAAAGGCTGCTTTGTGGCTCAGGTTCCTATATGTAGAAACTGTAACTTGGGTGGATCTGGAGCTACCTCTGTTTTATCTGGAGAAACCTACAATAGTGTCTCATTGTACTTAATCGTTCTCTGGGTTTCTACGAGACTTTGAGACTTAATCTCTTATAAAATCTTGAATACAGAGAAGCTTATTTTGCATACCTTGATGTTAATGGAGACCAGGAAGAAAAAGCAGAAAGAAGAAAAAGGAGAAAGAGACAAGAAAAGAAATGAATTAGTGAGCGTAACTTTGCAACCTCTGAGTATGTGTCTTTCTGTCCCCACTATAAATAACAAGAGTAGAATAATATCACAACTACCAGTCATTGTTTACTGCGACAACATTTTGCAGGGTGCCTTACAAACATTATCTTTATTAATCTAATCATTTATAAATTCAACAAGCTTTGAGCCTTTTATATACTGAATACTGTGCTAACAGTTGGGGTTTAATAGTATGCAAAAATAGCCAGAGTTCCACCTTCATGGAGGTCACATTCCTGGGAAGAATACTCACAATCAAATGATTTCTCAAATATAAGTAAAATTGCAAATGAAGAAGGCATTAAAAAAAGTGGTGGGGGGAAGAGGGGCAAGCTAGGATTGGAGCATCGAGTGGACATTAACCCAATTATGGTGTATAGTTGAGCTGGGATCCAAATGATGAGATAGGCATTAATCAAGGAAGATGATAAGCCAGAGCACCTTGTAGTTTGTGGGCACATAGCTAGTAGACAACAGCTGAGCAGATACAGATGTACTGAAAGTGACATGGAGTAGAACATGGTGAATACTCTGGCAATTCAGGAAGGAGCATTTTCTTCCAGCTAGAAAAGAACATGAAATTCCCCTGCAGAAGTAGGCATTGAAGGGGGACTTGACTGCACCAAGAGAGAGGCCCTGTGTGTCAAGATGCTACCTAAGACACTTAGGTGTCTTTCCCCCTGTGCACAGGATTTTGGCACCCTGAGCAGTCCCACAATCTCCTACAGTAGCAGTTCTCGACAATGACAATTTTCTCCCCAGGAGATATTTGGCAAAATTTGAAGATGTTTTTGGTTGTTACACCTGGGAGTGGGGGCAAGCGTTTCTCCTGGCTTCTAGTGGATAGAGGCCAGGGATATTGCTAAACATGCTACAATGCAGAGGATATGTCCCTGCAACAAAGAATTATTGGACCCAAAATGTCAGTATTGTCAAGATTGAGAGTCTCTGCCCCATGCTTTAAGTGGGCCATGGGATGGGGACTTAGGAATCAATGTTCCTGGTCTCTCAAGTACCTTTCAGAGACTTAATCACTTTCAATATCTTTCCCCCAGATTCTTTTTTTTTTTAAGTCAATATCTTTATGTTGATATTTATTAAAATGCTTATTACTAAAACCTACCTTTTTCATCTCTCTAGCCCTTTCATAGGACTTTGTATGGAGGGGATAAGGAAATGCTAGAATAAGTGAATGGGTAAATGAATGAATGAGTGGCTCTTCCTTGTGCCCTTGGAATGTACCTCTGGTACCACTGGTAGCATGGAAATCTTGAATGGAACTCTTCCTTAGCATGGAGAAGTCTCAGATCAACTCAGATTAGTCTCAGGATCATCCAGGACCACTCTGTTTTTCTTATTCCTTACATCCAGTGATTCAGAAAATCCTATGGGTTCTATATAAAAATATCTTTTTTTTGGATTTTTAAATTATGTTAATCACCATACATTACATCATTAGTTTTTGATGTAGTGTTCCATGATTCATATATCTCATATCCCTCAATATCTCCACTCCCTCTACCCCAGTACCTGGTCAGAGCCAATATTAGTTCTCACTTGGATTTCCTGCTCCTTCTCTTGCTTCTGTCCCTGAAATGTTTACTTGATTTGCCCACCAGCTAACTCTCAGAACCCATTTTATATCCTTAGTCTTGATGACTCAGCTCCAGACCAGTAGCCTCCTTTCTGCTTTTCAGACATACATAGCTCTTTTCCTACCATAAGGCCTTTTCATGTACTCTCACCTCTACCAGGGACACACTTTCCCTAGAAATTCTCACGGCTCATTTCCTTACTTCATTCTGGTTTCTGCTCACATGTCATCTTATCACAGAAATTTTTCCTGACACTTCTCTATATGAACTAGTAGATCTTATCCTTTTTCATCCTCTTATTCTGCTTTGTTTTTTTTTCATATCATCAAGTTTCACCTGACATTATGTTCTGTTCTGTATCTATTTCTTTATCCCTTTTCTTTCTCTTTCACTATAATGTATGCTACATGAGGGCCAAGATTCTTAACAAAACAGATATATGCCCAATACCTAGAAGAAAGACTGCCCCATCATGGGTGCTCCATAAATTATTTAATAAATGAATGAAGGATCAAATTCCTGTACACAGAAACTAATGAAGCCCTGAGAGGTCATACAGGAAAGATAGGAAGTATAAGAAGGAAGGAGACATCAGTTCACCCGTGGCACTAGGAGGTAAAATGGGGTGATGGGTCAGAAAGTCCCTAGAAGCTGCAGGGGCTGTGGGAATGCTGAGCTTCTGGTTGAGGGAAGATGTAATTGCCCTTTATCCATGGCAAGGGTACAGGGTAGCCTGTGCCTACTTGGCAGTCTTGGCACATGTGACTTGTAGGCTTTGTCCCCATCCCACCTGTCACTGTGCATAAGATGGCCTTACCTTCTGCCAGGGAACAGGGGCCATCTTCCCTTTGACCTTAACCTGGAATACTGTCAATACTAATTTAATTAGCATTTGTATAATCACAACTTTATCATTTCCAGGTCTAATTTATTTTAATTTCATGTGTGTGATTTGGTGATCAAAAGGTTTGCTGAAGCTTTGTTTCCATTCAAAGCACAGCATATTTATCATTTGCGTAAAACTATTATTCCCACCTCTCTCCAGCAAGACCCCTTTGGAGCATAAAGAGACAGGGCAGATTGGGATGGTTCATCTCATTTAGAATTTCTCTGATAGATTTTTTTTTCTTTTTTCCTTTGTTTCCCTTTCCTTTTTGTAAGCGATCCAAGAAAACCCATTTATAGTGGGGCACTAGTAAAAAATGCTTTGTGTTTTTCTACCCACTCAGTTTGGAGTGCCTTTCAGAATGGATTCCAGATCGTAAGGCTTTAGTTTCCTAATGTGGTCAAGAGAGCTAGAGACAGGATAATGTCATGATTGAGAGTACAATCTTTGGAGTCAGGCAGACCCAAATTCAAATATTTGTTCCTTACTAGTGTGCCTTGGGCAGGTTACATAATCTCTGCGAGCACCTATTTTTTTCATCCATTGTATTCTCCATTATAAAATGGGGACAATAATGAGACCTTATAGATTTGACATTTACTTATCTGTTTGTTGTACTCTGAATGCTCTATGGAAATAAATAGAGGTAAATATTTGGTCAACATTCCCTCAATATTTATTAATAGCTACCATTTTTCTATTCAGTTTCACATACCTTTACCTGCCATATCTGGCAGGCATGAAGCCAGGTGCAAGGGATACTAGAAATAAGGAGGGCACACATATTGCCCTCACCCTCAGTCCAGTGGGAGGGCCAATATGCACACTTATGGTGGCAACACAGTAAGCTGAGCACAGTAATTGAGTTCAAGGTGTAGATACTATGTCCTAAAGGAGCTAAAGGAACTGTAGTACTGTGGGGTAGAGGGGGTTGAGGAAGGCTTCACAGAAGGGCCTCACATAAATGAAGTACGACTAATAGGAATTGGCACAAGAGGGAGAGGAGGTTGCAAGGACATTACACGCTGGGAGAGAATGAGTGCAAAAGCTGGCCCAGCACTGACGTGTTCCTCAAAAGGCAAGTATTGAGAACATTGGGCCTGCCAAGGGGCAACTGCCAGGGGCAGACTGTACCAAATAAGACTATTGGACACATTTGTTGTTGATATAGAGAGTTGGTTCAAGATCCCACATGACAACATATGTCACACTTAATTTCTAAAGTCCTTGTCCTTATTGATTTCCCATCCTTCCAGAAGGCAAGTGTACTCACAGAGGTTTATAGTGACCAATAGTGATAGTCTGGAGAAGTTTCCCACAGGAACTAGACCATTTCCAAACTGTTTCCTGTCTGTTCAAGCACAAGAGACATTTCTTTGAGACATCTTGGACTGGTCTGAAAGGGCCTTATTATTAGACTATGAGAATTTTGTTTTAGATAAATCAAAACCTTTTGATCCTTTTAAGGGTTTTAACTATTTTTTTTAATTGGTAATATGTGTATATTGATTAGAAGGTTCCATCACATCATAGAATTCCAGCATTGACTAGTGACACAGAAAAGTCCAAGTGGGCTCTTCCATCCTCTTCTATGTGCACAGTTCTTCTTCCCCTCTTAGGGTCCTTCCCAGCTCAACTTTTCTATTCTCCATGATTTTCTTTCCAATCTATGTGGTTGCTCCTCTGATAAAGTTCAAGGTCAAGAGAGTGCAGGAAAGATTCAAAAGGATGACAGCATCAGGTACTACTAGGGATCTAGATGAACATGCTACCATGTAATGCCAATGGGATTGAAACTGGTACAACTCTAGTGGGGATAATTTAGCCATATTCGAATGCCTTGATTTTGAATACCATGTGACTGACAAGGTGGCACCACTTTTAGGAATGTCTCAAATTTTTATCCTGAAGATTTAACTGTAGATACAAACTTGCCCCATTCTTTATAAAAATACAAAAAAAAGGGGGGGAAACTCCTAAATATCTATTCATATGGATGTAATCATAAATTATGTCCTATCAGAAAGGAAAATGTTGGCTTATATTTACTGATATTGAAAAAAGCCCATTCTATAATGTTAGGTGACAAAGGCAGATTACAAAACACAATGTTGAATGTGAGACTATTCCAATTAAAAAAATAGAACTCACTCTTACTATCCTTTAGCTATAGATTTAGAAATAGAGAAATAGGAGTACCTTTTTTTTCTTCTCTATACTTTTTAAGTGTCTTTTTTTTTTTTTTTTAGATTTTTTATTTATTTGCGAGAGAGAGAATGAGAGACAGAAAGCATGAGAGGGAGGAGGGTCAGAGGGAGAAGCAGACTCCTGCTGAGCAGGGAGCCTGACGTGGGACTCGATCGCGGGACTCCAGGATCATGACCTGAGCCGAAGGCAGTCGCTTAACCAACTGAGCCACCCAAGCGCCCTTAAGTGTCTTTTTTTTAACAAGCACCTATTTTAAGATCCAAAGAAAAAAGACTATTTGCACTTAAAAAAAAAAACAAAAAAAAAACAACAACAAAAAACCCCATGTGCTCACCTTAGCCACATTTGGCACTAAGTCTTCCCGAGCAGGCACTCTAGAAACCACCTTTATCGTAACTTCTTGTCAGCATAGAGAGTCCAGTGTCCAGACTTGTCTTAGAATTCCCTAAGTAATGGCCACCTCGAGGGAGTGATCAGGCTTTTCTCCAGGAAATGTGGAAATAATCCCCCTCTCTCTACTCTGGGGAGGGAGTTACACTCAGCAGATGCATGAGAAACTAAATCTAGGAGCTGGGCACAATGGTTTTTATTCCCCCAGCTGTGTGAGACTTGTCATCCAGGTTTAAAAGAAGGCCTTATGTTATGGTCATTTAACAAGAATTTGTAGCACATGCATGTGTTGTGTGATAGTGCCATGCTGTTCTTGTGGTCTAAATAAGCCCTTGTCCTGCAATATCCTTTACAGTTGCCCAAATCTAGATTTCAGTATGTTCAACATGCAGGTGGGATGAAGAAAGCTCTTCAGAGACCCGTCCACTGCTTCTTATATCAGCAATTCATTTTGTAGCCTGGAGCTTAATATACTCTTCCTTCCACATGATTCATTGAATGTGTAGGATTTCGATCTGAATTTGGAAAGGACTTATATGAGTTGTCATATGTCTAGCCCTTATTAAATTTTGCTGGTCTCTTTATGCAGGAAGAAAGAAAAATCAAGGGTTCTTTGTTTGTTTGTTTATAGTTACTGTTCCTCTATAATATCTTCTTTTCTGTAATATCCTCACAATTAAGGGCAATGACAAGCATTAATGAACACTTTTCTACCAATTTATAATTTACCATGTGCTTTTGCATTCATCACTTCATCTGATTCTTATAAGTGCTCTCTGAGTATGGTATAACCACTGCCATTTTCAAGGTAAGGCAACTGAAGCATATTGAGGCTGTTATCTCCCCAAGTGTATTAGTCTGGACGCCTTTGGTTACAAATCCTGAAGCAGAAATACATCTTGCTAGAGAAAAAGAAAGCAATTTATTAAGTCCAAGGGTAGATCTCAGCTTCAGGCACAGATGAATCCAGGTGCTTGAGTGATATTGTCAGATTTACCCTCCATGTCTAGCCTCTGTTTTCTCTGTGTTAGTTTCCTTCCCAGGAGATTCTTTCCATACAATGTGGAATAGCCACCACAGTTCTAGGCTGTATCCTACTGACTTAGCAACCCCAACCAAAAGACATCTATTTCCCAATAATTTAACCAAATTCCTAAGACTGATTACTATTTGGTCCAATCTGTTTGTTTTGTCCAGCCGTGTACCTGTTACTGTGACCAGGGAAGAAACATTCCAATTGGCAGGTCTTAGATGGGGTGAAGTCAGCCCCACACCATAACGTGAACTGAGAGTAGGAAAAGGTTCTTCAAGGTGAAACATGGTACTGTTTGCAGAAAGGGCATGAACAGGAGGCAGACAGAAGCTCTAGCTCTTTGCTGTACCAAGCTGGAAGCTAATAAGTAATGAGTTGGCACTGCTTGTAGAAGTCTAGAGTATGACATCTCACCTCTGAGTTTTTGCAGGAAATCTGAAGACTAGAAACCACAGGCTCTGCCACAGTTCTCAAACCATGCTGATTCCTGACCTTTAGACTATTTGACCATTAGATTATGTGGATATTCTTGAATCCATATAAGCACTTAACAATATCTTCCAAATTAAAAATATATCATGGGGCTCCCATGTGGCTCAGTCTGTTAAGTGGCTGCCTTCAGTTCAGGTCATGATCTCAGGTCCTGGGATTGAGCTCCATGTAAGGTTCCCTGCTCAGTGGGGTGTCTGCTTCTCCCTCCACCTCTCCTATCCACTCATGCTCTCTCTCACTCTCTCTCTCTCAAATAAATAAAAGCTTAAAAAATTAAAATATATCATGACTTGTTTGCATGACCACTTTTTAAACATATAGGTATAGCTATGATTAATATAAATTCATTTTAAAACATCATGGAATTCACATAGGTTTTGGTCATAATGTTTATTTTAATTTATATAAAAAAATTCATGTGTTATCCTGTTCAGGATTTTCAGAACATTTTCATCTCTAAAAAGGGGTGGGGGTCTTTAGGTTGAAATTACTTAGGAAGTCCTAGAATATTAAGATATTAAAACTCCATCTGAACGAGGGTTAGGGACCCATTTCTGCCATCATTTCTAATGACTTAATGTTCCTTGAGTCTGAGTTCTGACCTGTACTATGGGGATAAACTGTCTCATCCACATAACTTGTAGTGAGGCTCTTATATGAAAGTGGAACTGCTAGCAAGTATTTTTAAAAACTTATCATTGATATTTTTATTTGACTCCATGCTCAAGGATATTCCTCTTAATGTATTCAGTAAACCACTAATGGCCCCTGATGCAAAATGTGCTTGTCTGTTTCTATTATGATTGTGCAGATCAATGAAGCTCTGTCTTCCTCTATAATAAACCACAGGCTTACAGATTTTTTTAAGATACCTTTTTTCCAATAGTATATATTCCAGGAAGCACATTTTATCTTTCTTATACCCCAAACACACTCATGACTATAATAATTGATCAACTATTTAAATTTTCTGTTTAAGTTTCTATTGTGGTATAATACACAGAAAAGCGCACGTATCCTAAGTATACTTTTGATTGATATTCACAACTGAAGACATTTGTATAACCAGCACCCAGATCAAGAGAAAGAACATCAGTCGATCAGTAGTTCTCTAGAAACACACCTTGTGGCCCCTTTCCAGTTACAACCCCCCCCACCCCTGCCAAGGATAACCTCAGCCCAACTTCTAACAGCACAAATATGCTTCATTTGTTTCTTTAGTTCATCTAAACGAACTCATTTTGTTCCTAGTTCTTTCTTTGAACATTGCATTTACAAGATTTATCCATTTTGTTTGTGTAGAGTGACAGATGGTGTATTTTTTATTGCTGCACAGTATTCCATTGCGTGTGTGTGCATGTGTGTACTTATCTTTCACAATATATTCATTCTATTCATAGGGATTTGAGAGGTTTCCAGTTTGGAGCTATTTCAAAAAGTGCTAATATTAATATTCTATATAGGTCTTTAGGCAAGCCCATACATGTATTTTTTTATTGTATTAGAGAATGCTTACGTTTAGCTTTACTAGACACTACCAAACAGTTTTCCAAAGCAGGTGTACCAATCGACATTCCCATAAGCAGTGCAAGACAGTTTTGTTTTCTCCACATGCTTGCTGATATTTGGTGTGTTCTGCCTCTATAATTCTAGCCATTCTAGTGAATGTGTATGCTTTTAATTTGCAGTTTGCAGTGTGATTTTCGTTTGCATTTTTATAATGAGTAATGAAGTTGAAACAATTTTTCATGTGTTTCTTGGCCATTTGGACATCCTCTTTTGAGGGCACTTACTTATTCACATAGTATGCTTATTTTTCTGTGGGTCAGTATCAGTTTCCTATTGGTTTGTAGGGATTGGTTAACCATTCACTTATGCCCATTTTATTGGCAGGAAAATTTTTAAAGTTTTAATATTTATTTTTAAATATAAAATCTAACATTTAAAAAAAATTTTAAATTAACATACAATGTATTATTTGTTTCAGAGGCAGGTCTGTGATGCATCAGTCTTAAACAATTCACAGCGTTCACCATAGTACATACCCTCCCCAATGTCCATCACGCAGCCACCCCATCCCTCCCACCCCCCTCCACTCCAGCAACCCTCAGTTTGTTTCCTGAGATTGAGAGTCTCTTATGGTTTGTCTCCCTCTCTGGTTTCGTCTTGTTTCATTTTTCCCTCCCTTCCCCTATGATCCTCTGTCTTGTTTCTCAAATTCCTCATATCAGTGAGATAGATCATATGATACTTGTCTTTCTCTGATTGACTTATTTCACTTAGCATAAGAGTGAGACAAGTGAGATACTTGTCTTTCTCTGATTGACTTATTTCGCTTAGCATAATACCCTCTAGTTCCATCCGCATTGTTGCAAATGGCAAGATTTCATTTTTGAGGGCTGCATAATATTCCATTGTAGATATACATACTACATCTTCTTTATCCATTCATCTGTTGATGGACATCTAGGCTCTTTCCATAGTTTGGCTGTTGGACATTGCTGCTATAAACATTGGGGTGCATGTACCCTTTCGGATCACTACATTTGTATCTTTGGGGTAAATACCCAGTAGTGCAATTGCTGCATTATAGGGTAGCTCTAATTTCAACTTTTTGAGGAAACTCCATCCTGTTTTCCAGAGTGGCTGCACCAGCTTGCATTCCCACCAACAGTGTAGGAGGGTTCCCCTTTCTCCGCATCCTCGCCAACATCTGTCGTTTCCTGACTTGTTAATTTTAGCCATTCTGACTGGGGTGAGGTGGTATCTCACTGAAGTTTTGATTTGTATTTCCCTGATGCCGAGTGATGTTGAGCACTTTTTCATGTGTCTGCTGGCCATTTGGATGTCTTCTTTGCAGAAATGTCTGTTCATGTCTTCTGCCCATTTCTTGATTGGATTC
The DNA here is from genome assembly GCF_029215605.1 of Mirounga angustirostris. NCBI lineage: Eukaryota > Metazoa > Chordata > Mammalia > Carnivora > Phocidae > Mirounga > Mirounga angustirostris. The sequence goes on along the minus strand of NW_026991709.1, from coordinate 188,873,156 downwards.
TTTGTTCTTTGGGTATTGAGTTTGATAAGTTCTTTATAGATTTTGGATACTAGCCCTTTATCTGATATGTCATTTGCAAATATATTCTCCAGTTCTGTTGGTTGTCTTTTGGTTTTGTTTCTACTAACATTTCTCACCATGCCATTTCATTAATGATTCATTCTCAAAACAGAACATTTATTTGGACCCTATTTTTACAAAAACAATGCTAGCTGTTAGGCATGCAATGATAAATAAAATATGTGGTCCCCACCCATATGGCACTTACCATCTAAGGATGAGAAAGACAAACAATACACAAATACATATATAACTGAAAGATGATGCCAATTACAAAAGTACCAGAAAGGGATAGAATAAAAGGGTTTCTTTCAGTTCCACACACTTCTCTGTCATTTAGTTTGAGACCTAAAGGCTAATAAAGATGCAGTGCCAAAAATGAGGGAAGAATATTCTAGGCAGACACAACAGCATATGCTATTCTCTGAGGTGGGAAAACACTTTGTATGTTCTAAGACTTGGAATGAAGTAGTTTGTCTACAGCAAGGGTCAGCAAATCTTAAAAGGTAAAATAGGAAATATCTTAGGCTTTACAGACCAGATGGTCTCTGTTGCAACTACTCAACACTGCTGTTGTAGCATGAAGGCAGCCGTGGACTAAATGTAAACAATGCACATGGTTGTTATTTCAATAAAACTTTATTTACAAGAATAGGCAATGGGCCAAATTTGACCCATGGACCGTGGTTTACCAACCCCTAGTCTAGATCATGGAGAAGAATGTCAATCTCTTACCTGGACTACCTTGGTAGGTTCCTAACTAGCCTTCCAGCTTCTACTCTTACCTCAATCCATTCCCTGAAGAATATCCAGAGCAAATGTTTGAAAGTCCTAAATTGGATGATGATGCTCTTTTCCAATTAAACATATCTGATTAACTTTTTGGAAGCTTCTTATTGAACATAGAGTAGAATATAAAGCTGAGATAGACTTGGGCTAGAAGTGAAGGGATTTATGCCACTGATTTGTAGCCTTGATTTTAGAATGAAATACTGAAATTTGTTTTATATCTATGTGCATGGGGTCCAGTGACAACTGTGGGCATGGGAAAAAGGGGGCATGATATAATGTATGGTCTCCAACTGCTCTTCAGCTAAGAGAAATCCCTCCCTTCTGAAAATCTACACACACTTGACTTTGTATATTTCTCTTTTCTACCTTCTATTGCACAGTATAGGAGAAGCCCTCTAATTGCTTGGGTTTTGTCTGGCCTGGCCTTGTATTCACAGTCCAGGAGCAGATATCTGTTACTTGAACAAATGGATGGATATAATTGTGCTCTATACATAGTTTAATAAAAGAATGAATAGATTGAGTTTTGCAGGAAAAAAAATACCAAAAATGATCCTGGAATTTTAGGCATGAGTGACCAGGGATAGCTGTGGCCTAACAGAAATTAGTAAGTCAGAAGAAGGTTCTGATTTGTCAGGTTTCAGATATGGTGGATCTCTGGTGTGAGACATCAGTGGTGTGCGGGGGACAGGTAGAAATGAGTTCTGGGGCTTGGGAGAGAGATCTGGGCTGGATACAATAACTGATACTAGAATAGTTTGAACATTGGGAGACAGAAGGAGAAGTGGTTCAAGGACAAAAAGTAGGTTGAAAGGTGAGGATGAGAAAGAAAGAAAAATTTCCCATGAATGATAAAACTGAATAACTATAAGATTTCTAGATTTTCAAGTAATAAAATCATTCAGAAGGAATGAAAAGCTGTATAGGCCCTCAAGGTCAGTGCTACAGTTATTCATTGACGTTGGTATGAAGTTACATTAAAATTCACAAAATAGCAGGGGAAGTCATTAATCTCGATTCTTAACAAGATACTCATTTTTTAATTAAAAAATTAACCATCTCCTTTTCTTTCTGCACTATACTGTGAAAGAACACAGAAAAATGTGTCCTTAAAAAACTAGATTTGAAGTCAAGCTGGGCTTGGATTCAAGTGCTAACTCTGCTACTCATCAGCTATTTGACCTTGAAAACTATCTTAACTGTTCTAAGCTTCAGTTTCTACATCTTTAAAGTGGGATGGGTAATAGTACTTTCCTCAGAGCATGGTTGTAGGGACTAAATGGGATGTATAAAAGCCCGTGACACCAGCAGGACACAAATAAACGGGTGTTAGCAGTTATGACTTGAAACACATCTTCATATCATGGCAATGTCCTCTGTCTCTGGAAGCCCTTGATTAAAATGGACCATACAACGTAAGGATATGGTTTGTGCAGCTATCTGGCAGGGATTGAATCCTGGCTCTGCATCTTACAGCTGGGTAACCTACGCAGTTATCCTAATCTCTCAATTTCCCTATCTATAAATGGAGAAAATAATAGCATTTCCTTCCCAAGAATTAAGGAGTTAATACATTTAAGGCTGGGTGATGGACATTAAGGAGGGCATGTGATGTAATGAGCACTGGGTAATATAAGACTGATGAATCATAGACCTGTACCTCTGAAACCAATAATACATTATATGTCAATTTAAAAAAAAAAACATTTAAGGCTCTTAAAATAGTCTCCCACATAAAAATTCTCTATAAATATTTTTAGAGTTTTATCATTATCATTATTACTATTAGCCATGTAGCCATTCTAAAGCAAGACACAATGCAAGTTTTATTTATTCCCTATTTGAGATGTCCTGGAACTATATCAGAAAGATTATCCTAAAATTCAACATGTCAAACTCAAAAAATTATTTCTGAGAACAAAGTCCGCAAATTTGCCCCAATCAAGGTAGCCAAGTTAATAGGAAATTATAGAAGACCACTTGTGGCACCAAGGAGCTCCCCAGTTTGTGCCACAGTTTTTCTATCTCCAGCTGTGAGACCCCCTCTCAGTCTCCTCGTCTCCTCGTCTCCTCTCTGCACACCCTAGTGGAGAGAGCTGATGTATACTCTGTGGAAAGATTTGGACAATAACCCACAGGGAGTTTGTTTGGGTTAGAGCTGAAAACTCTACATTAGGCATCAGGGAGCTGGCAGGACCTTGTAGGACTCAGAGGCCCAGTTAGAACACAGAATTGAGGGGACCGCAAAAATGAGATCCAGCATTGAGAATATCAGAGAAAATTATTCTGGGGGGAGGGAGCTTTAGAGAACAGAAGTGGTAGATGAGGTATTGCAGAGAAGCAGCCTGGAAGGATGTCAGGAAAGAGGAATTCCCACATCCTGCCTGGGATTGAACTATAAACCCAGTTCAGTAATTGGACCATTGAATCCCTGCTGGGCTGCACAGCAGCATTAAAGGTTCCAAGATGCCTTTCTGTATCTCCAGTGCAATAGCAAAACCCATAGACAGCCCCATCTCCAAGCTTGTCTCTGCTGCTGTGAGACTCCTCTGTGCCTCAGTTTCTCATATATAACATGGGAATCATAATAGGATCCACCTAATTAGGATTATTGGTGGACTACATATATGAATAGTGAGAAGAGAGCCTGGCACACATGTTTGCTATCAACATCATTGTTGTCACTGCATCATCATTACCAGGCGCAAGTCCTCAGAGGAAGCTTTAGTTCTCAAAGAGTCAAGTGTCAAAGTGAAGCCTTGGGGAAACAAAAGTGTGTTGGTTTAGAGCAGGGTCTTGTAGTTAAGCAGAGATCCCACTTCTCACACTTACTAGCTGAATGACCTAGGATAAGTTATTTATCACTTGAAGCCAGTTTCCTCATCTGAAAAAATGGGAATGATAATCATACCTACCTCACATTATTGGGAGGATTACATGATAGGAAGCATGAAGAACACACTTTGAACTGTGTCTATATATATCAAGTGATCCATAAATAATAGGCATTATTAAAATTGAGACCACAAACATCATTCCCAGCTGTAACTTGAGTGTCAAGTGGAGAAGCAGAGGCATAGAGCTGAACAGGGGTCCTGGGCCTCCAGAATCAGACTCACATAAGGTGAGATTTGGAAAAGGCTGTCTAGTGCTACAGTGGTTTTTGCAAAAGGGTCTTGGCCTTCTACTCTGGGCTGTCAAAAGATCAGTAGCTAAAATAAATGTAACTCCTATGGCTAATCATGAGGGCTGTGTGGCTGCATATTATTGCTAGGCCAAGGGAGAGGGGAGGAGAAATGGGAGGGGGCACAGATTGCTTCAGGGTCACCCAAGAGGCAGTGGTTATTCTTTAAGGTGAGGTCATGGCCTCTATCTTTGGGGTAACCACACCCACATCCCTCATGACTAACACAAAACACTTTGCCCTCGTTGCTGAAAAAAAAAGAAGATTCATAAGGGAATTAATAAACAAGCCAAAGAAAATTCTTGTCTGCCTTTTAATTATAGAAGAGTGATTGCTATGCTAATCATAATCAGCATCAAGGTCAAAAGTTTCCACCACTCTGGAATGAACATTTAGAAAATAAATTAACCAGAATACCAATGCTATTTCTGAACTCCCAGCTCACGTGGGTTTGAGATAGAATGCTATATCTTTTAAGTATCTTTTAAGAGGATCCATGTAATGCTGATACATTGATTGGATAAATGTCACTCCACAAACCTGCTAATGCTCAAGGTGGGGGGGAGGGGGATCCATTAGGAGGCCCACAAATTTGTGTGATTGCCTAGACTGCCAAGGTAAAGACTGGTAAAGACTGTTGTCTTGAGTAAGATCTTGCTTCATCTCTGGCAGGTGTCACTACAGGATGTGTTGAAAATACTTGGGTCTCAGGTTAATGTAAATGATGAAATATTAATGTATTTGAATAATTCTAATATATTTTCTTTTTTTTTTTTTTTTTTTTTTTTAAAGATTTTATTTATTTATTTGACAGAGAGAGACACAGCGAGAGAGGGAACACAGCAGGGGGAGTGGGAGAGGGTGAAGCAGGCTTCCCGCGGAGCAGGGAGCCCCATGCGGGGCTCGATCCCAAGATCTGGGATCATGACCTGAGCCGAAGGCAGACGCTTAACGACTGAGCCACTCAGGTGCCCCTAGAATAATTCTAATATATTTTCATTTCCTCATGGATATTGGTATTACAATAAAAATAACGCTTTAACGTCTATGATTTTACAAAGTTAGACCCCTACCTCACACCATATACAAAATAGATTACAATTGTAAGACAAGTCAAATAAAAGTTTAAGAATACTGATACAATAAAATATTCAGCCATAAGAAGGAATGCAGTACTGATACCTGCTACAACTTAGATGAAATTTAAAAATGTTGTACTAAGTAGGAGAAGCCAGACTCCAAAGTTTACACATATGATTCCATTTACATGAAATGTCCAGAATAGACAAATCCTTTGAGACAGAAAGCAAATTACTCATCACCAGGGGCTGGAATGAAGAGGGAATAGAAAATAACTGCTAATGGGTATGCGGTTTCCTTTGGGGTGATGAAAGTATTTTGAAATTAGATTGAAGCAGTGGTTGCACAATATTGTAAATCTTCTAAATGCCACGAAAAATGCACAATGGTTAATTTTATAAGAATTCCATCTCAATTTTAAAATGTTTAAAGGTATTAGAAAAAATATAGGGTAATATTTTATAATCTTGGGGTGGAGGAGTATTTTTTAAGTAAGGCAGAGACCTCAAAGCCATCAAGCAAAAAAGGAACCAATTTGTACATATGAATTAAAAGCATCTGTATTGCCAAAGATACCATAACCAATGTAAAATAGACAAAGAGCATTCCAGAAGAAAATGCCAGGAGACATTCAAGACTCTGAGAAATTTTCAGATATCACTGAGGGCTTGGACATCACCCTACCCTATAACTGATCTGATGCTTAAACCCCTCCTTCCATATCCAGTATCTCAGGATGCATTCCATCCTGGGGAGTTCCTCCCTTCTGCAGATGGCCTAGTCCATATTCAAGTAGCTCTACTGTCTTGAAAATGTTTTCTTATGTTGAGTCAGATTGTCCTGCCTAAGGATCCCAGTAGCTGAAATGGTTTTAGAGCACAGGCCTTACATTCAGAGAGATTCAGGTTTGTGCCCTGACTCACCATTTACCACTCTGTAATCTTGTGCAAGTTGCTTAACCATTCTACACCTCTACATTCCTTCATCTGTAAAAAGGTCATGTGTCCCTCACTGAGATAGTCAGGAGAATTAAGTTAGATCATGTCTGCCAAATGCCTAGCAGAGATCTTGGTACATTTTAGGCTTCAGTAAATGGTGGCTGCTTTGATTAGTTCCAGAGACATAAACAGAAAATGGTTTCAGTCCTAAAACATGGCACTTTTGATTCACTCATTCACTCTTTCCTCCCTCCCTCCCTTCCTTCCTTCCTTCCTCCTTCATCTAAAGACCTTACCTTAGCTACAAGGTCCTATATACAATGAGGCCTCACACTGCCCAATCTTTCTGCTAACTCTCTTACTTTACCGCTCACCCGTTCTCCCTTCTGACTTGTCCATTTTAGCCACATTGGCCTCCTTGCTTTTCCCTCAACATATTGGGCATGCTCCTACCTCAGGGCCTTTGCTCTTATTGTTGGTTCTTCCTGGAATACTCTTCTCACCAGTCACTCACTTCCTTCACTTATGTGTTCACATGTCAGCCAACAAGAGAAGCTGTCCTAGACCATAGTGGTACCACCCATCATTCTCAGTCCTCCTCACTCTTCTTATTTTTCTTCAAAGCACGGCATCTATCTATTTGTTTATTGTCTGCCTCCCTCAATTAGAATGTAAGCCTCATAATGATAGGGACTCTTTTTTCTCCTTTGTGGTTTCCAGTACTTGGCGAAGAACCTGGCACACAGTGGGCATGCTATAAATAATGGTTTAGTGAATATGTTAACCAAAATATGTGAGTACTTACTGTGAGCCAGGTGCACTCATGCAGAGGAGAACAGCAAGGTGCTTTCTGCTTCAGTTATAGCAATCCTATCCTGACACAACATGGTTTTAACAAGCCAGCTAGCAGACTGTCATAGTAAATGTTGTTTATGTACAAGGCATCTTTATGCTGAGGGTAATAAAACAGCCCTACAGTGCCAAAATCCTCAAGTTGAGTGACTGGTTAACTGTTACACCATAAATAATTTGAGTTGGCGAGAAATATTCTCACTTCAGTGTGAGGCGGTATTCTGTCACTTCTCTGGATTCCATCTGACACGTTGGATTATTATAGATTAAATAAGCAATCCTAAATGGACTGTGGCCTAGCAACACAGGCCTGAGACAAAGGGGATGGGACCCAAAAAAACAGGGGGTGTGGCGATGTGGCCATGGTCAGGCTCAAAGCTATATTCATTATGTGTATTTGTGAAGGCAACAACACTTAACCCCTGCTTTGTCCCCCTCGGGGTGCACTGAGCATGCTGTGATGACGAGGGCACTCACGGTGACTGTCCCCAGGGACTGGAAAGTGACTCTCCATTCTCTCCTGCTGCTACTTGTGGCCATGTCTTCACACCAAACTGCTGACTTGACAGTGAATGTTTCATGTAGGCAGCATTTTCAGCATTTCAGAGTTGGAACAAGACAGACCTGGATTTGATTCCAGGCTCTGCTGTCTTCTAGCTATGTGACCTTGAACAAGTTAGTTGACCTTTCTAAGCCTCTGTTTCTACAACTCTAAAAGGGGACGAAAATTCTGATTTCATTATTAAGGAATAAACACGATAATGCACATAAAGCATTTGGCAAGGTGCCTGGCACCTTGCAAGGGTCCAGTTATCACAATTTTGGTTGTTCAAATGATTTAAGAATCTCCTCCCATGTCCTAAATGTATGTTTGCTTGCTTGTATGTCACATAAGAGGAACATGATACAATGCAAGACAGATGTGGGAATGTTTCACTGACTTCCTAATACCAGAAAACAGTGTAATTAAAATAGTCTTCAGGAATGCATTCAGGGAGCAAAGAATCCCTATGGAATAAATATGACTCAGTGATGCTCCCAGTCAGTTATATGCCAACCAATTCCATTAAAGTTTGAACCATGTCAAATTAGTGATTCATAGTTATGGGATGGACATGGTCTAGCAAGACAGCCAGTCTAGAGGTTGGAGGATGAGGGCTCTACATCACCCCTATATAGCCTTGGGAGGCCCCTTCTTCTCTGAGCCTGTTTTCTCAGTTGTACATTACAGGCATGCCATCCAGACATTTCACTTTTAAACAGCCCTAGAATAGCATGTACCCTAGATGCCCGTTATTAGAAACAGACCCAATACCTAAATTACTCCTTGTAATGAAGAGATCTCTAGCATGCATTCTAATAATTGAGGATTACTATTAAAATAGGATGCAGCACATGGCAACAGGCAGGAACACCAGCATTTTTGTTCATTTCTCTTCCCCCTCTGGAGAATTGAATTATCTGAAAGGTGAATTGTTTGAAAATGCCCACGTTTGCATACAGACTTTGATTTTATTCCTGTATTTATTCTAGTTTGGTGGTCCTCAAGCTGTAGTTTGTAGAAGATTTGCTATAGACCATTAATGATATCAAGTAAACATTTTCTACTTCCTAGGTATTTAAGGGATTTTTAATAGTATTTTGCCCAACACACATTTTTTTGTCTGACTTTAGAACATAACCTCCCAGTAGTGTAGAGCCCCACAAGGAAAAGAAAACACTGCACCAGATTGTTTCTATTGTTTCTTTCCTGCCTGAAAATAAAGGTGATGGTGTAGGGGCTATTTTAGAGGAAGATACAGAAAATCAAATTAGGTCATATCCGTAAAACCACCTGGCAAGCTGTTCCAAAGGAATGTTAGTTGCTGGAACTGCCTGGGGGCAGGTTGTAACACAGATATTTTTGAAGCATCTGAGCTGCACCCCAGATCTGCAGCTGGGATGCGAGAGTGACCTGGATAGGGCTGGCTTTGAAAGTGCTGATGGAGGAGGCACAGTTGCCGGAGATAGGGGCGGCCGGCCTGAAGAGTAGAACTGGGAAAGGAAGGTGGGGTGTGAACACTGCTGGCAGGAACCTATAGGGCTGGGCAGTTGAAGAAGGGTTCTATTACTTTTTCCCTAGCCCCAGAGGGCTAGGAATTCGGGAGGTGGGTGAGTATGGGAGAGTCTTCAAGAATCTATCCTAAAACCTGGGCGTGTGGCTCCCAGGCATCTAATGGACATGTGTCCCCATAACTGTCCCTTTCTCTTGCCAAGAAGAACCCTGTTCAATCACAGGTGTGGGCATGTGCCAAGAGGGGACCTCAGCCCCATAGGGAGCAGCACCTTAGAGGGCCATTGAGGCCAGTCCCTGTCACACAGCAGCATGTGTTGCCAGGCTGTCAGGGTCTGGATACTTGGACACCCCTCTGATTTGCGCTCTCCAGAGAGTTCTAGGCACTGTCACGGCAGATCTTCTGATATGGGTTCAAGTCCTATTTGCTAATTCCTAGCTCTGTCATGTGGAGATGTGAATAACAGCATGCAACTGTGGTAGGAAAATGAGCTTCTCAGCATTTTGAACAGAGCTTGCGGCAGACCTACCATTCGGGATGAGGGGGACGCTTCTCTGAGACTGGATTTGGTTCAAGAACCAGAGGAATCCAATGTTTATACACATTCCTGCAAACAGAAGCACAAAGGTTGTTATATACTCCTTGAAGTGGTGACATAAGCATCAAATGTAAAAGGGCTGTGGCCTGACTGTGTGTGTGTGTGTGTGTGTGTGTGTGTGTTGAGGTAGGGCATCTCTTCATGCCAATCCAAGGTCCCCCAGAAACACTATACTGACTCCATGGGTTGGTATGAAAATTAAATGAAACCATGAAAATAAAGCATTGAGCATGGTCTCTGGAATACAGAAAGTGTCTAATTAATGAGAGTTTTTGCTGTTGCTGTTGCTGTTCATCCAGTGGAATTTGCTGGGAGGGAGAGTGAGTTGAAAGAAGATAAACCAACCCAGTTAAGGATCTGATTCCCCTCTCATTACCTAAATCCCTGAGGATCCCAGGAAAGCCAACACTCTGGTGTCTGTCTAGAATGAGGCTCAAGCTCAAGATCCCTTTTCTTTCCTTAAGTTGTGGCCTCTCTTACTTAGCCTTGAAAGATGTTTAGCAGAGTTTGGGAGAGAGTTGAGCAGAGTGGCCCCCACGGATCTCAAATGGCAAACACCCCTTCATCCCAGGACTGACTCTGCCTGTGTGTTCCATCACTTGTCACCTGTTTTTCAGAAATGAAGAAGTCTTTCCCCTCATCCTGTGACTTCAGGAATTCCTTTCATAGTTCAGTGCCTGCATGCATGACATGAAATGGTGTTACCATTATCTTTTATTCTGCTGAAACACAAACACAAACCAGACCCAAGGCCCATGCATTTCTTGCTAGCCTATCAGGATGTGCTGTCTCCCCAGACTGAACTGACAATATAAAAGGCTTTGCCCTTGTCTGTTTGCTGGTTCAGTCTCTGACAGCAGTATCTTGTTCCTGGGCCACGGACTTTTTCCTGGCAGTCCAGGTCATAGCAGAAGCAGGAGCTGACATGGAATGCATACAGAACCTAGACAGGTCCATCTTCCAGTTGACAGGTATCCAGCCCATCAAACTCCTAGGAAATCTCTTTCTTAATATCTCTTCTTTATTAGTTAAGTGTTTGAATTGGGTTGTAAGCAACGGAGCCCAAGTCTGGCTGAACTATGCAAAAGATTAGCATTGACTGTAAGAAGAGAAGGGTGGCTCTCAGAATTGAGAAAAAAGGACAGGCAGGCCTCAGAAAGGACAGACTGGAACAGGCACGGGGTTGAGTTAGCAGAAGGGCAGCCATTGGGGCGTATCTGCGCCATGCTGCTCATTATCCAGGTTCCCTGGAGATAGATTGATTGACCCAATGGGTTCACAGGCCCAGTGGACATTGGAGTTGTCCCCACAAGAAATCTAATTACTGTTACCAGAGAGGCAGTGAAGGGGCTGACCAGAGAAGGCAAGGGACAGCAACCAGCCCTTGCCCTGAGATTCTCTGGTGTCATTCAGCACATATCCTCCAGACCAGGTCAACCGGGACAAGGGAGGAACACTTTTCAGCGCCGCCATCCCTCAGAGAAGAAGGTAGGGATCTTCCATGGGGCCCGAGCAGTCTTCAAAAGGGGGACCTAAATTTCTGTACATTCCACATCACTCCCTCAAGCCCCACAGGACTTAAATCTGTTGTCAATTTCTTTCTATCTAACCTCAACCTCTTTGGCTGTTGAGTGAAAAACTTTCTCATGAAACACAATCTACAGGGCAGGGTGGATCAGGGGAAGGAATCCTATGTTTACAGCCCAAAGGTCTGCCTCTCTTCTGAACCTGTTTTCTGGTATATGAAACGGGAAGGGCCATTTCCTGTGCTACCTCACAGGAAGGAGGAGAGAATGAGTGTACTTGAAAATTCTTTGCAAACTGTGAATGTGATGTGTCTGTGAAGAGAAAACCTGATCAATATTCAGGAACAACAGTGAGTGTGGATGTGTTTCATCAAAAGACAGGCCATCTGGAGAACAGTGGAGGAAAGAAACAGCAATCCAAGTAAGTGTCCTATACCTGAAGACCAAATTTCAAGAATTTTTTAGGGATTCAAGCAAATACTGGAAAGCACAAGAGGGGAGGAACAAAAGAAGAAATTAATTTGAGATAAAGAGCTTAGGAATCAGATATCTTCCATTCGTGTGTTTGTTTATTCATTTAATAAACTGAGTACCTGTTACTTGACAGACATGAATTCAGGGGAGACAGAGATGAATAAAGGCTAATTTCCTTTCTAAAGTCCTAAGAAGCAAGGAAGAAAGTTGGGAGTTGTGTCCCTAAGGAATATTTATAGGGTATGCTAAAATAGAGGCAGTCACCTTGATTTCTTTTTTAAGAAACAGGAAAAAAAGAGGTGATAGAAAATATTGAGATGTCGGGACGCCTGGGTGGCTCAGTCGGTTAAGTGTCTGCCTTCGGCTCAGGTCATGATCCCAGGGTCCTGGGATCGAGTCCCGCATCGGGCTCCCTGCTCCGCGGGGAGCCTGCTTCTCCCTCTGCCTCTGTCTCTCATGAATAAATAAATAAAATCTTTAAAAAAAAAAAAAAAGAAAATATTGAGATGCCTTAACACCTTGGCTTTTTGGTCTGTGAACCTCTAAGGCCGAACCTGAGTTCCCTCCCCAGAGGAGGATCCCTGAGGGTATCTCTTTCATTCACTAAGAGTTACCAAGTTCCCATAAAGTCAGGGGTAAGTCATCCCAGCTTTAGAGGCTGAATGAAAATTTGAATAAATTTCCCTTGTCTTTGAAGCTAAACAAAAGTGCCCTAACTTTGGAATCAACTGTAATATTACCACCCATGGCGGGGTGGTGTGTGTATAATATATGAGTGAGTGGATTTCTTTAATTAAGAAATTAGCATAGATTGGACTGAAGTGTATCTTGATCTAAAGAAAGCCATTGGGGGGTACCTGGGTGGCTCAGTTGGTTAAGCTTCTGCCTTTGGCTCAGGTCCTGATCTCAGGATCTCAGGATCTAGCCCTGAGTTGGGCTCCCTGCTCAGTGGGGAGTCTTCTCCTCACTCCCCCTCTGTTCCTCCTCCCTCCTGCTTGTGTTGTCTCTTTCTCTCTTATGTTGTCTCTCTCTCTCAAATAAATAAAATCTTAAAAAAAAAAAAAGAAAGAAAGAAAGCCATTGGAACCCCAAGCTAGTTTTTGCAGGTCTCATTCTGTCTAGAGGCGAAGACTCAACTAAGAGAGATGATTTTAATTTCCATGTTGTTAAGGAAACATTTAGGGTCACAATGTACTTATCAGAAGCAGTTAACAATTGACAATCACTATAATTGTTCAGCGACTTTCTGAGAATGAATCTAACTGCCTCTATAATACCTTTGATCATGCCATTCTCTAAGAATGGAGACGATTGATTGTTCTATTATTTGACCAACCAAAACTCATGACAGGCAACGTCATATATGTGTCTTTATAGTTCCTGGTCTAATGAAAAGTGTAATTAAACCAAAAGGAACTTTCACAAATGAGTGCTTAGGGACTGATGCAGAAAACTTTTAGAAGTGTGTGTGTGTGTGTGTGTGTGTGTGTGTGTACATGTGTGAGTATCTGTTTAACCAAAGCAATTTGGACCAGCTAAAGAATCCCTTGACAGTGTTAAACCACACAATAAATTAGAGTGAGCTGTCTTCTGTAGCTTCATGTGAGTGATATGAGCATATTGACAGTAGGATTGAGCCTGTGGGATGGGAATGTGATAACAGGACTCCTTACAGTAAGATGCTTGTGATTGCAACATTTTAAATGGAATGTTTAATTACCTTTGGCTCTTTTCCTTTTCTAATCTCCCCTCCCTCCTCCTTTTGGCCCAGTAGGGAAATATAACACAATGAAGAATATTTTAGAGAAGTAGGGGAAAAAATAAAAGCCCTTAAAAAAAAAGAACAAATTAGCACATTAATGCTCCAAACACAAGTAAAGCCCATTATCCTTTTATATTTAAAATCAGTTTGCCTTGTTGTATTTGACTACTATTTTATCACAAATAATCACCTCAATTTGGTGCCTTCTGTGTTCTTCAATCCATTGCAACTAAAATCCCACTTAAGATTTTAAGTAAATGAAAAATTCCATCAACTTGCCGAGAGTGCGGTCTCATTTAGTGTTAATGGAATTTCATTTTACGCAACCTTATGGATATTCTGATTTGCTAGTTTAGTCACTTTAAGTGGGCAATGGAAGCTCAAGGATGTTCACATAAAGCAAATCAAACATGACAGTTTTTACTATGCTTTTACACTGATGTTTAAAGTCAAAAAATAACATCCTTTAAATTTTGGCAAAAACAATTCTCATGAGAACTTTGCTGTGTATGGGTGAGACAGCTGACCTTTCGGGGATATTCACTCTCAATATTTGAGCAACCAACATACGACATAAAAATATCCACTGCCAGCTCACTATCATCCCCTGCAAATTCCCCTCCAGAGATTCCCCAGATCATAAGGAAGAAGCAGTGGTACTGAGACTCAGTGATGAATTCCATGGGCCACTGAGGCTCAGTGACTTAAAAACTTGGCTGTTTCTTCCAGGCACAGTGGTGCAAGTGACAGCAGTTCTCTCTCTTGACCAGGATAGGATTGTGGTAATTGTTGGGAATCCTGTTAATCAAACTGTTACTAGCTTGGAATATTTATGGTCTTTCAAGTCTCATTTGTGTAAGGAAGTTACCTGTTCCCAGCTTCATCAGCCATGTGGCCAGCCCTTCCCACAAATGAGAGCTGTTTTGGGGAAGGAAATAAAAGCTGTCTCGGGATGTTTCAGAGAAGCCATGAAGTGGATGAACCTTTGTGATGCGCCCTAGAAAGTCCTAGCCTGATGTTCCTGGGACAGATTCATAGTCTGTTGCTCACAGGTCTCTCTGCTACTGTTGACTTTTCTAGATAAAACAACAGAAATGAAGCCACTTCACAGTCTTACTTGTCCAGACTCTGGACTCAAGTTTGGGATTCAGATAAAAATTTCAAAGGCTTTTCCTGTTTCTGAAGTTGCTTACCAAGGAATATAAGATAGGTTTAAACATGCAATTTGTGTTCTCATAATGAGATATTTCTATAAGAGGTACAATGAGGCAGGAGGGTTGAGACCAAGCTTTGCCATATTATGACTTTGGATCTCAGCTTCCTCCCCTGTAATGTGATTCAGTGAGATGTCATGGAGACGTGAAGTGACAGTTCATATCATTGAAGGAGAAAGAGTGGCTGGTGCACTGGGCTGACAGCCAGGAGACCTAGACTCCACTTTGGCCCTAGAGAGCTGGCTCTGGGTCTTGGGAGGCTACTTCATTTCTCTGAACTTTTTCTTCATTTTTCCAAATGAGAGGCTGGGACCAGGTGTCCCTGCTCATCTGGTGACTGTTACCATTTTTTATCCACTCTGCTTGGAAAGTCAAGTTTCTGAGTCCTTAGTGTTTTCCAGTGGGTGGAGTGGTGGTAGAGCAGCAGGGTTTTGGAATCAGCTGTGTCTGAGTTCAAGTTTGGGCCTCACTACTCTTAGCAATATGGCAGTGGGGTAGATACTTAGCATCTCCATGCCTCTGTTTCCTCCTACATGGAGATCATGATGATGTCTTCTCATAGGCTGACATGAGGATGAAACTTAAATTAGTAGAGGCAAGGCACTTAGTACAGTGCCGGCCACATAGTAAATGCATGTCTTAGTGTCTTGGGGCTACCTTAACAAATTACCACAATCGTAGATGCTTCAAACAACACACATATATTATCTCACAGTTTTCTATGTTAGAAGTCTGACATGGGGGGCACCTGGGTGGCTCAGTCAGTTAAGCATCTGCCTTTGGCTCAGGTCATGATCTCAGGGGCCTGGGATTGAGCCCGGCATTGGGCTCCCTGCTCAGTGGGGAGTCTGCTTCTCCCTCTGCCTCTGCCCCCCTTGTGCTTGCTTACTCTCTCTCTCTCAAATAATCTTAAAAATAAAAAAAAGTCTGACATGGGTTTCAGTGGGTTAGAATCAAGCTATTGGAAGGCTGTGTTTCCTTTTGAAACCTGTCACGAGCTGAGTTGTGTCCCCCAAAATTCATATGTTGAAGACCTAACCTCTAGCATCTCAGGATGTAATATTTGGAGATAAGGTCTTTAAAGAGGTGATTATATTAAAATGAGGCTGCTAAGGTAGGTCCTAACCCAGTCTGGTTGGTATCCTTCTAAGAAGAGGAAATTTGGACATACGGAGAAATGCCAGGGATGTGCGTACACCGAGGATGGCCATGTGAGGACATGGCAAGAAGCCACCATCTGCAAGCCAAGGAGAGAGGCCTCCAGAGAAACCAAACTTGCTGGCAATTTGATCTTGGATTTCCAGTCTCCAGAACTGTGAGCAGATAAATGACTATTGTTGCAGCCACCCAGTCTGCAGAATTGTATTATGGCAGCCCTACCAAACCAACACAGAACCTCTATGGGAGAATCTATTTCCTTGTTATTTCCAACTTTTAGAAGCCACTCATATTCCTTGGCTTGTGGCCCTCTTGCTCCATCTTCAAAGCCAGCAACAATGGGTGGAGTTCATCTCACACTGCAACACTCTGACCTCCTCTCCTGCCTCTCTCTCTACCTATCAGGATGTTTATGATTACATTAGGTCCATCTGAATAACCAAGCATAGTCTCCTTATCTTAAGGTCAACTAATTAGCAAGTTCCATTTTTGAACTTAATTCTCCCCTGTCATGTAACATAACATATTCATAGGTTTCAGAGATTAGCATGTGGACATTTGGGGGAGGGGGGCATTAACCTGCCTACCACAACGTTCAGTTAATTTTAGCTATTATATGGAATGGAAATTTTGCCCCAGCTTTACTAACTTCAGCACTGGAATGGAAATTACCAAAGAATTAAATTTCACTGAGTAGAAACTGGGGAATCATGCTCATTCCGTAGTTTGCCTTTGCTTCCTCCAGTACAGCACAAGCTTCTGCTGACATAGGACTCCTGGTGCATAGAGTAAGTGATGTTCCAATGAGCTGGAATTTTAGCATTCTGATTCAGCTGATATTTCTAGCAAACTGTTGACCTAGTACTGTTTATTTAGGGGTTTTTTGGTCTTGGTGGAGTGGCAATTCAAGTCAAAATTTGTCATGCCATTTCTCATACATCTGCTGCTTTTACCTTTAGAAAAGGGTTTTCAATGTTTATGGGGTGACCAAGGTTTTATGGTTTCCATTGAATATTTGGCCTCAATGTGTTCAGAGAAACAAAAAGCTCAGATTTTAGAAAACCTGATGATTGTATCCTTCAAAAGTGCTCCTAGGCCTAAGTGGCAGAAACGCAACTAAAAGTGGCTTAATCTGAAATGGGAAGTTGTTAGTTAATGTAACTACAAAATTTTGAATGGATCTGAGTTCGAGTTTGACTAGATCCAGGGACCGCACAGTATTGGGAGGATTAGAGTCTCTCTATCCCCATCTTTATGCTTCCTTTGCACCTACATTGGCGTCACTCCAGGGAGAGACCCCTCAGAACTCTGGGCCCTGGCAAAGGCCTCGGATTAGCCTTATGGCAAGCAAATCCAGTGCAGACAGAGCTCTTCTTCCTCCAAAATCCAAGCCAAGTCATTGGATTGAGTTTTCTTAGATCAGTTTATGTCATGAGACCACCTCCAAACCAAATCAGTCTGACCAGGAGACACAGTGCAATGCTTGGCCAGGCTGAGGTCAAGGCCACCCTGGAGGCCTGTTCAGCTCCACCCCAAATACATGGATGGAGAATGAGGAAAATGATTCCCAAGGAAAATCAAAATGACGTTTCCAGAAAAGGTGTATTAGATATGCACTATGCAAAACTAAGTGATGTCAGGTGAGGTTTTTTTGCTTCTCTGGAAAATGGAGCTTGTTATGTCTTCTGTCTTATTTGGACACAAAGTATCCCCTGCTGGAAAGTGGAGAGACTCTCCCAGAAATGTATGGGTGTTGGGACAAATGACACAGACACCAGAAGATGTGAAATAATGTTTATTAATCACATATAAATAGCCATAGGATTTCCTGAGAAGGGCTCAGATTCTACTCAGAAGGAAGCAAGAAGAAGGAGGGAGAATCAGGTGGCTTTGGAGTTTTTTGGGTATTTAAGGGGTAGGGTTGGGGTAAGGATTTCCTGTAAAGGCTGGGGTTGAGTAGTGTGAAAGCCCCTTCCAGGGCCTGAGCTTCCTCATGGACTTGCCCAGATGTGGGGCAAGTCATAAACGGGGAGGAATGGGGTCTGAAAGCTATCAGTGTCAAACCTCAAAAATGGACTTAGACTCTTAATTATACTTTCTTCCCCTACTTTGAGGAAAAAACAAAAACAAACCCAAAGAAGTTAAGGGTTTGAAATCCTGCCTACCTAAAACAAGGCTTGACTCCCAGCATTTGTTTCTGATCAGTGTTGGAAAGGGAACATATGGAAATTTTCCAGGCCACTTCCTATTAGTGGGTCTTATAATACACATAGGAAATGGGTATGTTTTGCACATGTGAGTTTCAAACAATAAGCAACAACAATGTATCTTTCCTCAAAGGAAAATGGTTATCATGGAGATAAAGCAAAGATAGCACTAAGCTCTGGTGGCTGCATGCTTGGCATGGTGCTAGGATTGATATTTATAGAGATAAATAAAGCCTAATGTTCCTGTCCACAAGAAGCAGGTGAGGTGGTTCATGAGATCACTGCACAACTCCAAAGAGCCCCTAAGTGTGAGCGGGGTCTTGCAGCTTACATACAAGTGGTGTAGGAGGTGGTGACACATTATTTCTGACTGAGGACATATTGCTACCAGGGGATGTTTTAAAAAGGTGATTTTTCAATATGATGCTTGACAAGCTAGAAGCATGTCAATGCTCTTAAGACTGGATGGATAGATAGAACAGGTTAAAAAAATATCAATTATATGACCATGCAAAAGAGCAAACTAGTGTACTCCACATCCTGAAGGAATCTCACAGATAGTTCATTGAGCAAAAAAGTCCATTCAGTATGATTCCATGCATATGAACTTCAAGAACAGGCAAAAGTAATCTATGAGAATAAACGTAAGCAATTACTTCAGGGTAGATGTGGGTAGTGACTGGGAAAGTGCACAAAGTAGCCTTTGGGAGGTGGAAAAGGAGCTGTAAATGTTCTCATCCTGACTTGAGAGAGATTACAAAGGTGCATATATGTAAACATTCATAAACTGAGCTTTAAGATTTGTCACTTAACTGTATGTGCATTTTATCTAAATGAAAAGGAAAGAAAAAAAGGCAGAAATACCCTAACAGTGAAAGCCAAACTTATATGCATGTGGAAGGCTGAATAATGGCCCCTGAAAGATGTCCACGTCCTCATCCCTAGAATCTGTAAATATATTACCTTAGGTGGCAAGAGAGACTTGACAGATCATGATGATTTTGAGGATCTTGAAATGGGGAGTTTAACCCAGATTATCCAGGTGGTCTGATGTAATCATAAGGAGGCATTGTAAAAGGGAAGGGGGAGAGTCAAAAGCAGAAGGGGGAAATGGGAGAACAGAAGGAGAGGTGCTAGTGATGATCTCTGAAGATGGAAGAAGGGGCCATGAGGCCAGGAATACAAGTGGTCTCAAGAAGCTGAGGAAAAAAAAAAAAGAAGCTGAGAAAAAAACAAGGAAACAGATTCTCCCTCAAACCTCCAGAAGGAATGCAGGCCTGCTGAGACCTTGATTTTAGTCCACTAAAACTGATTGATTTCAGACTTCTGACCCACAGAACTATAAAATAATAAATTTGTGTTGTTTTATTCCACTAGGTTTATGATAATTTGTTACAGCAGCTATAGGAAACTCATACAGTAAAAATTATTTGGCAAGGAGAGAATTACACCTGTATGCTCTTTCTAATCTCAATTCATCTTCATAACTGCCCTTTGAGGCTGATACCATTATTTATCATCATTTTGTAAAGGAGAAAAGTGAGGCTCAGACAGTTAGATGTCCCCCAAATAAAAGAAGTGGAAAAGCTATGATTTGGGTGAAGACTCTAGAGCTCAAGATTTTCATCAGTCAGTTTTGCCCTTACCAAGCAGAAGAGCCAACAACAGCAAAGCTGCAGAGGTCATGGTTTGGAGGAAACCAGAGTGCAAACCATGCCCCAGGAGCAATCCCATGGCTTCCTTTCTAGTGGGCATGTTCTGCCTTCAGAGCTCTAAATCTGGCCTCCTCTACAGTCCATGGCCATGAGGAAGACAGTATGGATTTGTCAGGTTGCTATAAAAGCTTTGGTGACCGGAGACTTGTTTCAGGACCATGGCGAGCAGTTGAAGTATTTCACTTGTGCCCACTGGGCATCACATTTCATGAAGATGGCGTTAACTAAGTTCACTAAAAAATAAGTCTCTCCCTGAATGTCCTGTACTGAGCTGCTGCTGTCACTTATATTCATGGACACACATGTATATGTGTTTGGTTTTATTAGGGAGTTAGACCAACTTATTGGCCCTGTCTCCCCAAATCCTAGGAGTCTACCAGACCCATCTCTATTTTCCAAATGGGTAGTCAGAAGATTGTTCAACTGACCTATACAGAGAATTACATCAAGTAATACAGGAGCCAAACCTGTGATGCTGGTTTTTGGAGCTCCACATTCAACGCAACTGAGAATAGGATATGACTTGCCCAGTTAACTGAAGGAAGTGCTCATTTTTCTCTAAGCCTTTTGAATATTTTTGCCAGATGATGGCTCTGCTCTCTACTTTGCTCAAAGAAACACACTTGTTAGGACTGAGGGCTTTGGGGGCAATCTGAATACCAGCTCCACCTCCTAACAGCTGTGTGACTATTGCAGGCCACCACCCTTCAATATATGTCATGAATCTGAAACAGAATGTTTTCACTGTTCCAAACTCAGAAAGGATGTCAGATCTTTCAAGAACTTCAGAGATCATCTAGTCCAATTTCTACATTTTATAGGTGGAGAAATTGGGCCAAGAACAGAGGTGAGTAGGCAAATGGCCAAGAGAGGAGTGGGTGACCATTCCAACTGTATGGACAACTGTCAGTGCAAGGTTGGCTGATCATGAAAAAAGCATTACCGTCAGAAGCATTTCCGGTAGGCTATTAAGATCTATGATATGGTAATCATTTGAACAACTATGGTTATTAGTCTTATTTGCAGACACCGTGTTCAATTATGCAGAGCATTCAAGTGCAACAGTCCCATGGAAATTTCTCAGCCATCAGTGCAGAGAGACTATTTTAAATGAATATATTCAGTGGTTTCCTCAGACCTACTTATCATACACAGGAGACCAACTTCCCATGGAAAATCAGTTCACTACAAGGGGAGGCATGGGAGCTTTAAAACACTTCTTATTGCACAGTAGCCAAATAGTTTTTTGAAAAAATAATCTTACCCTCTTGCCTTCCAGGCTGTCCAGAAGGCTTATGCAAATCTCCAAGTAAGCAGAGGTTAGTTTCTTGGACTTGTCCTAGGGAGCATCCCTATACAGAGAAATCAATACCTCATTATCCATGGAGCCCTCCTGATGCTCACGGGCTGGTTTTATGTATTTATTTGCAATGTGAAGGGAAGCAGGCCTAAAATAAATACTTATATAGAGACCACAGCATGCATATCACACACATACCCAATTCAATAACTACATTATATGGATACTCCTCTGGAAATCTCAGGACTCAAAATATTCTGTTGGATTTCAGACACCTGCCAGAATCACTGCTCTCACCATTGGAGAATTTTGCCAAAACTTGCCAAGATTCTCCTTTTTCTGGTTGTGTTTTCTCATATCTCTGCTGTGGACTGTGACTAAGCCAGGGCCCCTCTAATGAGTCTTGAATGAGGCCTCTTCCCATGGGGAGCTTGTCAAAGTTTAGGAAGGTTTGACCATAGAACAAAAAGGACAGGGCATCCTACCTGGGACTTGGAGGGTATTTTTCAAAATGATTTCAAACTGGCCTAAGTGGTACAAGGGGGTGAGGGATGGGGCTTGGGGTTGACCTCTCAGTTGAACAAAATGCATTCTACTGATGAGTGTGGCTTCAGTGAAAGACCAGAAGGCAAAGCTCTGGATTTGGCTTTGTGTCATAGGGTAAAGGGTTTTCAGTTCCCTGGGCCCAGAGCCTGGAATGATAAGCTTTCTAAGCCTGTGCACTCGGCTGAAGAAAAGACTCTGCAGCCAGAACAGAAATCTTTTTTTTTTTTTTTTTTTAAAGAGCCTTTACTGCAGATTCCTTTTAGCCTAGAAAGAATTTCGTTCAATGAAGAGTCCATGAATGGGACCTCTGGGGAAACACCTTAAAATAGATCTGGATATTCACACATGGCCTGTCCTTTGGATAAGCTCACACACAGATTTTAGAACTACCTTTACCATAAAGATCACATCTTTTTATACCTTCACATGCTCCCTCTGTCAGCCTCTAGCCTTGGTCTGCCCATTGCATTAGGGATTCTTGAGGTTTTCTTAGCAAGTGAAGAATGGTGATAGGATGTCTCCCATTACCCAGGAGCTTGTCCACCTTATGAATATACCACTTAGTTTGGATGCACTGGTATAGCTTTTCAGTCCTGGAGAAAAGACATGGGAATACTTATTATTCTAAGGACTTTTTTTTTTTAGTTCAGTTGAGCAGTTGCTCTGTCCTTTAAGAAGTCCTGTGCTCCAAGTTTGCATCCCACTTAATGTACAAAGGCAGCTCTGGGATAGTGGGTGAGAATACTGTACTGCTGTTAGTTCTTTATTCATTTATTCAATGAGTATATTCTTATTCATAATTTACCATGTGCCTCTTTGCTAGTGCTATGCATATAGAATCAATAAGGGAGTCCATTCCTTGCCCTCATGAAGCTTCCTTGCTTTCTAGTGATGGAGATGGAGTAAGCACATGTGATGCTCTCTGGATGTGATAAGAAGAAGGAATAAAATAAGAAGGAGACAATGTCAGCACTGTGGAGGAGTCTGACTAGATTGTGGGCACAGAAGGTCTCTTGGAGGAGGCAGTACTTAAGCTGGGACTTGAACCTTGAGAGAAAACTACCTAAGACTAGAATCAAGAAAAGAACATTCCAGACAGGAAGACAGCAAATGAAAAGGCACTGTGGCAAGAGAGAATGTGGTGTATTTGAGATTAGAAAGAGGAAAAGCTGTTTAGTAAAAGGGGAACCTAGCTAGGAAAGAGGAGCACAAATGTCAGAGAGGTGGGAAGAGGCAAGATCCTAGAGAAGCTTGTAGTCTGGGGACAGGCATTTGTGTTTTATTCTGTATACAGTAGGAACAATTAAAATGTCTTAAGTGGGAAATGATGGGCTCTGGCTGATACCTTTCAGTGAAATTTGATTCATGCAGAGGATAAATTAGAGCATGGAAGCCAGGAGGAGGGGCTGGGAGACTGTCCCCAAAGTTAGACCAATGGTGATGGTGGTTTGGTCTAGGGCAATGGTAGAGGAAGAAAAACAGAGAGACAAGTAGAAAGATAGAGGGGCAGACCATGAGTCCAGAGATGCACTAAGCAAGGTGATGGCTTTGGTGTAGGAGGGATCCCCAAATGTTAGCTTAGTGGACCGCATGAAATAGTTGTTAAATGAAGGTTTGATCTGAAATGAGTCACATTTGGAGTTTTAAACTCAAATTCAATCTTTGCTTCTTATGCATCTTTAGGCTCTAGGGGAGGAAAATTAATTTCCCCACTATTCTTCTAGGTTCTTGGCTGAGACCCCCTTCCCCCATAATAAAAAGACAGATTAAGATGAGGAAAACAAATTTAATTACATACATACCTATGGTAGCTCCGCAAAGATGGGAGACTCAAAGACAGACAATGAGGAAAGGGATAAGGGTCTGGGGCTTTAAAGGGGAGAAGACAATTCACAGGAAGGGGAGAGAAGAAAACCTCCTCTGTTTGGTAAACCAAGGTAGCTTTGCCATGCATATAAGTCTCTCAGGGGAAAAAGTTCTCTCTGGAAATAGCTCTCTTCTCAGTATAGGCCACCTATCTAAATTTCTTAGGCGTTAAGAGGGAGGTAAAAAGCTTTGCCTGCTCTGCTGGGTCCTGATTGCTTTCAGCTCCACATGCCAAAGTGGCCTATTTTGAGGTGGCACATTCTGCTACCCTTCAGGGCAAATCCTTTACCCTCTCTCAGTGAAGGTTGGAGGGGATGGCAGATCTGCAAGTCCATGGTAAATGGCCACCCACCCAGATACAGGGGTTATGATGTAGATGGGCATTTCTGGAGACATCAGTGCTCATGCTGATTTTACCAAGGGCTCTTGGTGTTCACTCACCAAGGCTTGAGTGCAGGTGACCAGGAGAACTTGGTGTTTTATTTCCACCTCTACCCTGACTTTGAGCTTAACTCCCTGTGGGCCTTCCTATGCCAGGAACGCAGAGAACTCTCCTTGCCCTTCCATTATTGACTTTGGATGAGTTTGTCCAGACCTTGTCAATTCAGATGTTCATTTGGCTGATGGACAAGAGGTTAGTGAGAACCAGGCTGCTACCACAGACCCGTCTCAGGAAAATCAAAGAGCAGCTGGGGGCTCTTGGGGGCTTATTCATCGTGGAGAGCATTTGGGTGTATGGCTAATTATATGCTTTATTATGGATGTTAATTTGTGCTGGAAGCTGGTACTGTGCATGTTAGCATTTAGCTCTAGTTAATGAAGTTGAGTTAAGCATTCAATATATCACCGAACTCACATTTCTCCTCTTGGCTAGAACAACTTGGTGTAGAAAACTAATGGGTGATGGTGTTGGGGAAGAGAACACACTCACAGAGTGAGTTTATTCCCTGTAACTCTGGGCTCTCTCTGATATTGTATTGTGCCTGCACAGTATTAATGTGAGATAATTTTCAGTGGGATAAAATCCTGGGCTCTGTTAAGTATCACTGTGATTACTTATTAGCATAATCACAAAGAGCCCCTGTGTGGGTTCCAATGAGGCCAACTGGAACCCTGTGGTTTCTTTTAAGACAGTCTTCATGTTTTAAGAAAAAGAAATGGAAGCTGGCATAAAAACACATTCAGCATGTCCCACTCAGCTCAGACCTAAGTTTAATCATCACTGATAACTTTAAAATACAGAGGATAAACAAACTTACTTTTGACCTTTGCAATGAAGAAAATTATCTATTTGCTCTGTTCTCATTGGTGTTAAGAGGAGTTATGCTCATGAATCCCTGATACATCAGTGAGATAATAGACTCCTGTGTGAGCCATTTTTATTTTACTGCCATCTTTCATGTAGGGCTGAAAGGAGAAAAACAAAAATAATGTCCTCTATGAAGAGTAACTTTGATTGACCTTGATTCTTAGACATTCTTCCTCAGAGCCCAACTCCAGAGACCAGGCCCTCTGAAGGGTCTGACAAGGAAGGGGTTCATCTGCCCTGATGGGGCTGGTTACTAGAGCCTCAAGTCTTCCAGAAAAGCTGGTTTGAGAGCTTGCAAGAATCCTTACTGTCCACCCCACAACCAAGGCTTCAGTCATGCCCTTTGTCATCTCATGGGAATTAGCACATTCTCTCACTGCACTGGTGTGTTCTATAGTCTTGTTGGGCAGGTAACTGGCTATCTTTCCTTGAGTACTTACTAAGCACCAACCACTATGCTTGAATGCTTAAAATGCAATACCTCACTCCTTCCTCATTGCTGCTTCACTGAGGCCACTGCCCCTTGAATGCCCAGATCTCAAATGAGAAAAATAGAGAACACAGAGGACAAGGGGAAATGACTCTTAAGTCAGATTGATTGCCATGTTCAATGTTCTAAACCAAGGGTTGGCAAACATTTTCCTTTAAGGGCACATAGTATGTATTTTTGGCTCTGCTGGTTATGAATTCTTTGTTGTAACTTACTCCTCTCTCATGTAGAGGGAATGCACCATAGACAATATGTAAATGATGGGTGTGGCCATATTCTACTAAAAAATTTTTTTGCAGAAAATGTGGGTAGCCAGACTCAACCTGTGCCCCGTAGTTTGTCGACCCCTATTCCTAAACGCTTGCTCCTTTTTCCTCCTCCAGGATTTTTGGTGATGATCTCGGGTTTTGGAGTCCCATAGAGCCGGGCTCACATTCATTCTCTGCCACTTGCTCACTATGTTATATTGGAGTAATCACTTAGTGTTGATGAGCTTGGTTTTCCTCCTCTGTTAAATGGGCTGAAGGACAACCTAAGAGGGTAGTTGAGAAAATCAAATGAGAGAATGAGTGTGAAGCATGGAGTACAGAGCATGGCACTGGGAGAGCCGATGGACTGGTGGCCCTAGGTCCTTGGGAGATGCTCTGCTGACCCTGCTCCTGACTCCAGGGAGAGTTAGCCTAGGTCTTTCTGCAGTACCTGAGCCTCCCCAGAGCAGGCAGGGAATGTTCTGGGGCCAGAGATCAGCTTTCAATCCTGCTTCTGTCTCCAAAAGAACAATTTGGCATCAGGGAATAAAAGTCAGCTTACAATGGGAATTCAGGCCCCTAAGATCCCAGGGAACATGGGGTCTAATATTAAAGCACAAAGGAGGGAAGCAAGACATTTTTAAAAAGCTTTTTAGAAATAGTGAGAGACACAAAGAGCCCCTCACTGTTTTACACTTGTAAAGAGACCCCTGCTGGATTCCCAGTTCTAATCTGCAATAAAAAGCTACAGGGCTACAATAAGGCATCTGGTTCCATTGACTTGCTTCCTTTTTTCTCCATAGCCTCTGGCATGAAAACGCAAACCAGTGAGACACTTTAGAATTGTCTTCAGCAGTGCTTTTCCTGTCAATCAGCTGCTGATCCTGGAAACACAAACATGGTGACATGACACAATTTCTGTTCTCATATCTGTACTTCTGATATGATCATCCTAGAGGAGCCACAGTTGTCAGCTATTTACTCACAGCTCCCCGGGGCACAGAACCCTGGGGCAATTAAACCACAGAATTAGATTGAAATAATGGTGATGGTGGTGATGAAAACACAAAGGGCCAGACAGGCTAGGTCCTGGCTCAGCCTCACACAGGCAGGGTGAGTGTGTTTCAGTCCTTTTATTTAACAGCAGTGTTATGCACATGTATCTATTTTCTATTTCAGGACAAGCAAAAAATGATTCATTCTTTTCTCTACCACCTGCTTAGTAGCTAAAATCCCAAAAGGCATTTATTAGCTCACATAACTAAAAAGTCTAGGGGTTCTATTGGCTTCAGGTATAGTTGGATCCAGGAACTCAAACCCTGTCATTAGAATTGAGACACCCACGCGTACACTTTGTGCATCTTTCCTCCCTGCCCTCCTCTTTCTCTCCTTGTATCGCTCACTCATTTATTCATGAAATAGACGGAAAAAATTAGAAGGCCCCAATGGCAATGGCATCTCTGAGGTGTAGATGCAGGTCAGGGTAGTCAAAGAAGGTTTGCTGCAGGAGGAAGTCTCTGAGTTTGGGATTCAACCTGTACTTACTGAGTATCTGTAGAAGAGTCTCCTGGACTTTTTTGCTCTGATATAGTTTCCTGGGCCCCATCCCAGACCAACAGCATGAGATTCCCAGGGAAAGGCTCTGGGCTATGCTTTTCTTTGGAGAGTTCCTTCTAAATCTTGTACAAATTCCAGCTGAGAACAATCTTAGGGCTAACAGCTTCTTGTTCTGCACAATTAAGCAATAAATTGTAATTCAAGTTTGCATACTGAAGCTAGACCAGGAAATATAAAATACATAGGGTGGATATTTTAAAGAGTTTCCAGAACACTTACTCTGGAAGGCTGTTGGATCCCCCTACTCTCCAACCTTCCTGAATAATAGACACAGACAACCCTGATTTATAAGTGAGCTCTGCTATAGGTAGACAGCCTCCCTGGGACCCTAAAAGAAGACAGTATTCTCTTTTTCATTCAGCAGTGCAGGAAGCATGGAAATCTTATGAAGAGCCCATCCCATCTCTAGCTAGCTTTAGGTCTAGATGACTTGCCTAGAAAAAAAGTCTCAGATATTAAGTCCCCAGGATATTTTCATGAGTTCCTTTCATCTATCACTGCAATCTTGGAAGAGGAAAGTACAGTGTCTATAACTCATGTGCCCCTAGATCTTTTTGCTATACCAGATCCTAGGGTGGGTTCTGCAATCTGCAGACAGATGGCTGCATTCATGGTTTGGCTCTGCCTCATGCAGGCTGAGTGACCTTGAACAACTCTGAGCCTGTTAATGAACACCTCCAAGCCTTTTCTCTTAAGCCACACCTATCTCACAAGATGGTGAGAATTAAGAGCGAGAAATACATGGGAGGCATTTAACATAAGATCTGGCACCTAATACGTGCTCAGTAAATCTCAGCTACTATGACTTGACCTTATTAGTACTTGATCTGTGATATGCACAGAAAGGATAAATAAATAGGATTTTAATATGAGAAAACTATCCGGGTCCTACATCTTCTGCAAACTGGCATTGGGTCTATAGAGCCTTAGGGAAAAGTTTGGCTTCTTTTAGTTTGGTCTTGATTAATTATATATAATTATACAGAAATGGTAATGAATATTTAGTTCATTTCCATCAGGGAATCAACAGAGCTTAGTAGTTAAGACCAAGACTTTTGGTGCAAAACAAACATAGATGTGAGCCTGGTTCTGTCACCTAACTAACTCTGTAATCTTGGGCAAGTTACTTAACTTCTCCAGCCTCCTTTCCCTGTCTATAAAATGGGAAGAATAATAGGATTCATCCTCCTGGGTTGTTGTGGACATTAATTGGTGGAAGTAAAGCACCATGTGTCCTCCATGGAAAGTGGTCTCTACCACCACCACCACCACCACCACCATCATTTACAAAGGCCCTTGTCAAGAGGGGTGTTTCTGTGCTCCATATACTTTATGGAAAGACAGTTTTATTGGGTTTGCGTTTTTCTTACAAAAAATGGCTATGCAATAAAATGGCTTATTACTATTAAGTCTACTTACATTATTAAAAAGGGGCTCTACCAGACAGAGAAGAGAAGCTTGTGTTGGAAGAATGGGTAGGGGGGGACAGAGTGACTTTCTCAGATTACTTAAGACTGTGAATGTTCCAGGATCCTTGGGGTTGGGGTTGTGGGGTGCATCACTAAAATTCTTTTTGTTGGATTTACTTCTCCTTTTTCCCCCTTCTCTTCTCTATTTTTTTTTGATGGCTATGGATATGGAGGTCTAGATTTTCCACCTTGAAGTTGGGCCATCCCTTTCCTTCTATGGCAAATGTTGGTAAAACACAAAAGCGCCATTTGTTTCTTCCTGCTTATTCATTCTTGCTGCAGAATAGCAGAAGAACGGAGGAAAGTACCATCAAAGGCTTTTCTGTTCAAAGGGAAAACTCCTCAATGATCGCTATTACTGTTGTAAGTTCCTTCTGCTGCTTTGACAGTGTAATCATTTTCCTTTCCTTGATTTTTGCCTGTTTCCCTGAGGCACCTGAACCTGAGATAGGTTTCCCCCCTTTCAAGATGTGCCTGTTGATTAGAAAGCATTAGGGGCGGCTCAGCCTGGCTCTAGGGCATGGGCAGGGCACAGCCAGGCCCCACAGAGCTGGGTCTGCTTTGCCACCTGTGGGAAGCATAGCACTGTTTGGGCAGGGGAGGAATTTTGGAGGCAGGCCTGTGGACAAAACAGCCAAAAAACCCATTAAATCATAAGGTGAGAAATTGTTCCCTTCCCACTTCTCTTTCAGTCCTCAAGGAGCAGGACTCTGTCTGGTGCTAGTATATTTTAACACCTCTCTAACACTTGCTAACATCCCTTTATAATAAAGTGAGGAGGCAGGCCTCAGAGGCAGGGCTTTCAGCAGCTCACAGTGCCTAGCTAGAATTTAATAGCCTTGTATTCATCGTTATGGTTAGCTTCTGTTTATGGCCAGGGACACTGCTTTTCCATTTGCTGCGATAATTTTAAGTTTCCTTGAACAAATGTAAGTAAAAAGAAGAGTTAAATAAAATGAAATATATTAAGAACATAGACATGTAGTCCTGACAAACACATTGAAGGTTGGGAAGGTTGCCAAGAGCTAAAGTTTAGGGAAATTGTGCTTGGTGCAATGACATACTTTCCCTCTTTTGGGTTTGCTTCCAGGGTGGAGCCACCTTCTCTCAAAGTCAGATGGCTCAGGTACCAATCTGTGAGAGGCTGTTTGAACACAAAAGGCCTCGTTCTCCAGAGGGATAAAGAGATGGAGCCGGGGGATATTGTAGCTCTAGTGTTTGGTTGTGAGTGAAAGACTTCCACTGGGCTCCATCACCAGAAGAGTCAGGGCAGCAACGAGAGGGGACTTCAGAGTCTGGTCTGTTGGGGTTTACATCTCAGCCAGCAAAGTGTCATTATAGATTCTGGATTCACACCACTGGGGTTCAACGCTGAGCTCTGACACTTACTAACTGGATAACCATGGGCAAGGCACACATCCTTGTGCTGCAATTTTCCTTTCTGTAAAATAGGATAATAATAATAGACTTACTCATAGGGTTGTTGTGCAGATTGATTGGAATAACAATATAGAGTACCTAGAAAAAAAATGCCTGAAACATTATCTCGTGGTAAGTGCCCAATAAATGTCAGGGGCTATTATTGTTGTCATCATCATCGCCACCACCTTGGGTAACACCTTCTCTGAGCCTCATTTCCCTTGTTGGTAAAATCAGACTAGTACCATCTGTCTCAAAAGGTACATGGCTGATCCACAATCAATACAGGCTTCCTACCATTTTCTTCTCCTGAAAATGTGAGATAGGTAAGCTAATGCAAACTTCCAAAGCTATAGGTATATGGCTTTCGTACCTTACTTAATTTTGACTGGGAGCACAACCACAATGAGGTTTTTGAGGGCAGATATCTGCCTATACACCAAGTCATTGGCAACGCTTGATATCTACAGTTGTGAGAGGCAGATATGAATGTCAGTTATTCAAAATGGCACCTTTGCCTTATGGTGGAGTTGTTTGACTAACAGGGCCAAACAAAGTCACTCCATTTGTAAGAGTCCTTTTGAATAACCATATTCCACCTATAGCATTGGTGAGCTCCTTTCCTCCTAAGATAAAACATTACATCTTCAGCAGCTAAGCCCAATTTTCAACCCATGCTCCTTCTCATGGCTGAAGTTAGCACCATTTTATTAAGTTGGTAATGAGCTATAGCTGCCCCACTTTCCCTTTGTTCATCTATCGATCTAAACTGATCACTTAATTAGCCCAGACAAGAAGTCTTCTGCGGTGCTAAATAACTCCAGAAACCCACTGGAGATGCTTGATTGGACTGATTGGATTTAACTTGCAGTTCATTACCTCTACACTAAGATATGTTAAATTCAGGGCCTGAAAAACAAGCTGGATTCTGTACTGGAAACAAATTCTGTTTACTTATAGAAAAAAAAAATCATCCCTTCAAGCCAGTGGTTTTCAAAGTGTGGGCCCTGACACACCAGTATCAGCATCACCTGGGAACACGTCAGGCCCCACTCCAGATCTACCGAATCAGAAACTCTGGAGGTACGGCCTTGCAATCAATTTTAACAAGCCCTACCAGTGATATTTATGGAGAACTCTTGCTTTAGGCTGTCTCTCAGGGTTATGGACTTATTTTTGTGGGCCTACCTTTTAGCAGAGAGAAGAAAAAGAGGAATGCTGAGCAATCTGGATGGGAAGACTATTTACTAAATTATGACATTGAACCAGCAGCCTGGGGCTCATTGGGAACCTGAGAGTATTATTTCAGATTCTTCCTTAGGAATGGCATGGGATAGGGAGATGGGCACCCCTGGCCAAGGTGACTGGACAGAATGCTCAGAGAGTGATCAAAGTGCTGCTTTATTGTAGAAATATGAGAGGACAGTGGGACTTTTTCAGGGTGACATAAAGAGCACAAGAAAGCCTCACTTGCTCTCAGAAGGCTTCCCCAGAATGGACACACAGAGGGTACTTGGTAAATGCTCCTTGACTTGACAAAGATTGAACCTTAGTAGATTGGTTTTCCCCAGATAATTTTGATCTGGAATATGTAGGTGTGTTTTTTCAGTTTTGGTTTGTAGGGAAAACCAGGAGTTAGCCATAGAGCATCAACTGTTCCTTCTTATTCTGTCTTCTGAGAAATAGCTTGGCTTAGAAGAAAGAGCTCCAGGCTTTAGGTCGCATATATGTGTTCTTACTAGTGTGTGACCTTAAGCAACTCACAAACACTGAACTGCAGTTCCCTTATCTATAAAAGGAGAATAATAGTTACTTCCAGATGTTTTTGCTAGCATTGTAGCAGGGGCACCCAATACATACAATATTTGGCATACAGTAGCGGTTGGATAAATATTTGTTTAAAAGAAAGGGAGGAAAGAAAGAAGGAAGGTGGGTTAATTTTTTTGAGGCTTATATGAAATAGTGCTTTGAAAATGCCTGGCATAATGCTTGGTACAAAGATACCCTGCAAATAGTATTTCATGGTGAGGAAGTGGAGAAGAGAAAGAAGATGACTGGATTCAGAAAACCATCTTCTAGGCACCTAGAATTGGACCCGTATTCTTGCTGAAACTAGCCCTGTTCTTGCCATTCTTCTTCCCTCTGCAGTCCATGGTTACTCTCCTTTCCAGCTACATCTCAGGGGCCGTCACAGTTTTGGCTGCTAAAACTATAGCCTTCAATTTGATGTATAGTATAGATGGTCAAGATGTTTGCAGAACTGAAATTAACTGCAAACATGTGAGCATGCTTGAGGGTTGTTAGTGGTGGTTATTCCAAGTAGGACTGATGGGTTTTCAATCCCTATAACTAAGTAATTACATGTTAATTATTTTACATTGTTCTATTTCCAGGATAGGTAATCATTAACCTTTTGGTTAACACATTTGCCTCAGAGTCAGAGGAAGCATTTTTAATAATACTCTTCCCGTATGTTTTTAAGTTATAGAAATGTCATTAGTTGCTTTCATTTACATGATTAAAGGGATGTTTCACCTTGAGAATGCTTAAATATTCCCTGCCTTTCCTTAACTATCCTGTTCCCTTTCCCTTTGAACATCAGTACGAAGGACCAACCTACCAACTTGATAGTTCAGGAGAGAAGTTGGGAATGGTATTTATTAAATTTTCTGAGAGCCCTTCATTATTGATTATTCTCCAAAAGGGACAGGCTTTTGGGAATGAGACCTGAGTTGATCCCCAATCCATCTATTATCAACTTTGTGACCTTGATCAAGTTACCTAACCTTTCTCAGGCCAAATCTCCGTATATATTGTATGGGGATCTTGTATGGATCAAACAGAATAATATTTGCAAATGTAGCTACAATAAAAACACAACAAAAGTTCATTTCCTTTTCTCACCAGCCTGTTGGGCAGTTATACTCAATAGCTATAGATCCCTGGAAGAAGTAGCCCAGACCTAGTTTCAAGCTTAGATACAGAGAGGGATGGATGGGAGAGGTTTCCATTTCATGAGACACACAGCTCTTTCATACCGTCTGAAAGAATTGACGGGGTTTGAGAAGTACTGTTTTATAACTTTGGGTCAGCTGTGGTGGAGACAATCATGGGGAAAGTTCTTTTCAAGCTCTTTGCCAAAAATAGACTGTCATTCTCTTTTGCCATTTAGAATTTGATTATAGATGGAACAATAAAGATAAGGAATAGACCTAGAATTTGAAAAGTGAGCACACACAAATAAATAGGGGAAATCCTCCTTCAGAAATTTGTCAATACAGAGACTGGCTGCTGTGCTGTTGTCTGATAAGCACAGTGGGAATGGACTCCCATATACACGTAGTTATCCATTGTTTACCGTAACATTAGTTAACTCTCCAGCTCTTGGGCAAAAACAAAACCACCTAGTGGGTATTTGTGTCCAAGAAGAAATGAGAGAAAAAAAGAAGGCTACTGCCAGGGACACTGTTCTTTCCTTCCGAATTTTCTCCATATAGACAAGACCCACTTTAGCAAATGGAGTAATAGTTGTTCTTTCCATATTGGTATCAGTAAGCTTTGTTAGTTCTAGAAACATCTCTTAAAAGGCACTATAAACAGTCCTTATTGGGTTATCAGGCCTCCCACTGGGTGTGGGTTCATGGGGCTGGCATGGAAGTAGAGCTTCAGGGCTGGCCTTCTGCACCCCAGCCTCCACAGCCTCCACAGTCTCCACAGCCTCCACAGCCTCTAAACCATGGCAGACTTTGAGGAAGATGCTGAGCTGAAGAAATCCATGGGAGGAAGGGCAGAAATGAGGCTCCTCTAGGGTTTTAATTGGATAGAGGAAATAGAAAACACAACTGCTGTTAGGCTTGCAGTATCACTCAACTGTTTCATCAGTGACTGTTTATTCACTTCTTTGAAAGCCATTGAATAAAATGTGGAATTAGGCCTAAAGGCAGGGGCATGGTCTTCTGGTGACATCTGCTATTAAAACAGAGATGGAATTGGTGTCTGACCTTCTGGGGATAAAAATCTGGTATTTTTAGGGCTCTTCTTTGGACCACAAATCAGCAACCCTTGAGCTGGGGGAAATCACTAGTACTTGGCATCTTCCCTCACTGGCATTCTGAACACATCCTTTTCAGATTGCAGTGCTTTCCTTTTAGCTAAGAAAGAAGCATCTCAGAGGAGGCTTGGGAATGAGAGGCTTTGGGGTCTCAAGAAGGCATCTGCCAAACCATTGTCAATAAATGGGGCTTTGGCAAAGACATATAAGAAGATTTGAAAGACGATGTGATCGTCATACGCAGTTTATTGGCTTATACTAGATCGGAAACAGTCAAACACCAAATGTCTTAGGGAGTGGGTTGGATGGTGCCCTCCTCCCACAAGATACATCCATGTCAAATCCCGGGAACCCCTGTTTTCTTATTTTGAAAAAAGGCCTTTGCAGATATAATTAAGTGAAAGATATTAAGACCATGAGAACATCATTCTGGATTATTTGGGTGGGCCCTTAATCCAGTGACCAGTGTCTTTAGAAGAGATACACAGAGGAGACACACAGAAGAGGGGGAAGGTGCAGACAGAGGCAGAGACTGGGATTTTGTCAGGAAAATCCAAGGTTTGCCAGCAGCCACCATCAGCTAGGAGATTCCCCCAGAGCCTCCAAAGGGAGCAGGGCTTCACTGGTCTTTGGACTTCTGAGCTTCAGAACTGTGAGGGGACACATTTCTGTCATGTGAATCCACCCAGTTTGTGGTAATTTGTTGCAGCAACTCATCGGAAACGAATGCACCATATGTCGATGATGGTGTTGGGATCAGGGAGTAGCCCATAAGGCAAAAGAGAGTCTCAGGGAGGCTTTCTGTTGCTCTTTATTGCAGTGCCATTGATAGGTTTTATTTTTCTCTATAAACTCAAATCTCCCCTTTTATTAATATACCAGAGGAAAGAAAAAGCCTACTTCTGTCATCCTTCCTTAAAGAAATTGACTATTATGGGCAAGGGGCATGCTTCCTCAGCCAATATCAAGAGCCTTTCCATTCCCTTTTGTTACATTCCTGCCACTCAGATAGCCCAGTCCGAGGTGTCCGATCTCCTCATTACATGTTTATTAGTTTCCTGAAGCCCATTTTTGCCATCTTAAGCTCTTTCAGCTCTGCCTCTCTGCACCCAAGGCAGGAGGAAAATACAGCCGAGGAAAGGTTATGCATTTCTTGTTCTGTTTTGTTTGCTACCAAAAATGGAAACTCTCTAAATTTTATCTCAGCTTTAACAAACATTTGGTTACAGGAAGCACGGTGGTTCTAACAGATCGACTTCCTCAGTTATGCCTTTCCGAGGCCCCAAAATATCAATTTTTAAGTTATCCAACACACAAGATAAATATTTTAACTACCATTTTATTTCCATCTAGGCCAAGGGACAATTTAGAAAAGGTTCTATTCTAAGTACATAGCCCAGGAAGTGTGGAAGGGCTGTCGATCCTGTTATTTTGAAGTTAGCCCGTCAGTCATCGTGATTGAAACATAACCTCGATGGCTTCCACAAGTGTAATAAAATGCTTCACAAAAGGTTGCAGAATTATAGGATGTAATAAAGTCTGCTTAGCTTCATTTCCAATGCTGCAGAGTCCTAGAGAACGAGGCCCATTTCCTTATGACTTGGGATTTGTTCGAGTTGCTTTCATGCCTGGAAATGACAGAACATAAAAACAGATGTTTAGTTAGAACCAATAGCATTTTTTGAGTTATGGCAATAAATAAAATATAAGTTTGCTTACTGCTAATCTGTTGGATTGCCACTAACAATTTCGAAGAAGCCATATAGATGTGGGCAGAATGTGTGAAATAGGTGGGTTCCAACCCTGTTGATACTCCCTGGATCCCCACATTTTCTGTGGCTTCTGTCCACACCCCATGCCCCAGAGGTCAGCTGTGTGGTCTCTTAAGAATCTATTTTATGGACATGAGGCTTACATACAAATGAAGTCAATTCAGACCTGTAGGTAAGAACGGATTCTCAAGCATAGATGTTACCAGAATTACCTGGTGAGCTCGTTAAAAACACAGATTTCCTGAATACCCCACATTCTGACTCAGCAGGTCTGGAGAGAGGCCTGAAAATCTGTGCTTTTTAATGAGCTCTCCATAAAGAGTCTGAGATTTGGGGAATTATTGAGCTAGTGTGTAGCAGGCAGAATTTGCTTTGCTTCAAGGCTAAGTTACCTTAAGGATTTGGGCGAGAATTAAAACAATTTCTACTCATAAAATAGGAAAGGGGGAGGTTAATCTTGGAAAGAAAAAAACCCCTAGATCATACAAATGCCTTTCATATCTCTGGCATTCTCCCTCTACCCCAAAGGAGAACATGTTGGATCCTTGGCTTCTGGGCCTTAATTATTGGTATCAGTAAGTGGGAGTGGTCGGGAACTAGACAGGGTGAGGCTTGGAGGACATTGGGAAAGGCAGACAGTTATGGGAAAGAGAAAATTAAACAGGAGAGGAGGAAAGATGAGAATTTTCTGGGCTAGATTCCATGTTACTGGGGGAAGGTTGAAAGAAGGGGTGCTGGGAGATGTTGACATAGCTACCACGGGTGTGATATAGGAAGAGGTTTTGAGGAACTTTGTTGAGAAGCACAAATGGACTTCCCCTTCAATGTTTTCAAAAGACTTCAGTGTAGATCTACATCACTTTTCACTTCCTGTTTCCTATTTGTCTGCTAAATCGATGGCTCTGTGTGCAACCCTGTGGACAGAGATCTGGGAGGCTGAGCAGCAAAACCTCTGCTTTCTAGGTCCAGTGCGTAGTTCAAGGGTGTCCCCGGTATGGGCTTGTTCAGCCCTACCTGGGTGAGGAGACCC
Organism: Mirounga angustirostris; assembly: GCF_029215605.1. Taxonomy (NCBI): domain Eukaryota; kingdom Metazoa; phylum Chordata; class Mammalia; order Carnivora; family Phocidae; genus Mirounga; species Mirounga angustirostris. Next base: position 188,836,425 of record NW_026991709.1, on the reverse strand, counting down.
TGGCACATGGAGAGAGTTTTTAGTGAGTCTAGCCTTATGCTTTTTCTGTAAGTTCATACCAAGGTCAGAGAGCAAAGGGCAGGCAGGGCATCCCTTTGGAGTCACATCTGGTCCCTTCTAGGACCCAGAATATAGAAGCCTAACCACTTCTGCTTCAGCCTTCACATTTGAGCTCAGGATCCACTGCCCCACCCCCCGGCATCTGCTGCTATCTGTGAGTGAGGGGTGGAAAGGGTGTATGCACCAGTCAGTTTGCAACGCCCCCCATCCCCAGAGATGGGGGCCTGTCTCCTTTCTATATGACATTGGGATTGTTCTCTATTGTGCCCAGCACCACCCATCTTGTCTGGACATACAGGTCATCTCCCAATCATTCATCATTGCCTTTGTCCTTGAACAATTATTGACTTTGAGTCAGAGGCACCTGTGCAGGCCTGAAAATGGATGTGCCCTTTCTTTTCCTCCACCTTACCTGTCTAGGGCAGATTTATGTCCTAGGAGAAGTTTCCCTCGGTTTTATTTTTGGTCTTTTGAACGTTGTGGCCCTATGTTATTGGCCGCACCCGCTCTCCCGGACACCAACCCTGTAATTTCTGAATCTCCATGGAAGCCTCTCTCTGTACCTGAGCAGGCTTTCTGTCAGTCCACTTCCAATGCTTCTGCACACATCCCTCATAAGCGCTGGCATCCAAACTGTCTGCCTAGCTTCTGCGGGCTTTATGTTCAGCAGTTCCTTTTCTCCAGCGAGCCTGGAAGCTTGTGGGAAGCAGAGTCTGCTTCTCATGCCAGAGCACACAGAGGGTATGTGTCGGGCTTTGCGGAGACTTGGGTCTGAAGTCCAGCCTCATGACTGACTGGCTGTGTGTCTGTAGGCCATGTGGAGCATGCCCGGCTGGGGTCGGGGAGAGGACTGAGCCGGTGAATGCACACAAAGCACTTGGAGCAGAGCCTCGCCCACTGCAAGCACTCACTTGGGTGAGCCCCTGGTGTCACTACTGTGATTTTTTCTCCAGATTGCATTGCCAGTCAAAGCAAGTGAACGTCAGAGCTTAGCTAACACAGCAAGAGATTCAGTCTCATTTTTGGAGAGGGTGCCTCTGGGCAAGGTGCTCATCTTCCCATCTTCTGGTTGGATGTCATATAGTAGGTGCCCTTCATGTCCTTAGTTCCTTTTAATAGCCCCTTTAGACAGTGGTGTTTTTTGGGATTGCCTGGGTATATCATCAAATGTCTTTACTGAAGTGTGAGTGAGACCCTGAGGAGGTGCAAAGAGGTGAGTGATGGGATCCTCAAGGCGCTTCCAGCCCCTGTGGGGAGACACTCGGCACAGGATGCGGCGAGGCAAGAGATGACTGGGTGCCAGGCAACCAGTCCCAAAAATGTGGCCTTTCTGGAGCTTCAAGGACAGAGAGCATGGGCCCGGAATGTGTGAAGTGTGACTGATTGCCACGAACATGTGCTTTTCAAGTCTTTCTACGTCTCTAATCTGGTGGCAGATGAACCGAGGATGCCCCACTCCCCGGCAAGGCCGTGCTTGAGGAATAACAGGGAGTATTATGAAGTTCATCTGAGAGATTTGTTTTGCAGGGTAGGGAATAAAGGCAGAAGGGAAGCACCATGACCCTGGGCTGTAGAAGAGATTTTTGGAAAGGAGAGCTTCGAATTTGGAAGGAAAATAAAAATGTCTAAAGGAGAAAGATTAAGTTTTGGATAGGGCTGGCTGTGTGGTGGGTGCTGTCATCTTCTCATCTGGCTCTCCCTGGAGGCCTCAGGCAAGTCTTCTACGTCGATTTGCGTTTTGTTGTCATGCGTTAGTGAGTACAGGCAGAAGCGGAGGTACCAAACGGATCCCCCCGGCTTATGACCTGAACCATGCTCACTTCTTGACCGCGCCGGTGTCATACTACAAAAAGTTCTTCTCCACAAAATGGGAGCAGAGTCTCCCATTTTCAACAGATTCAGCCAACCTCTGCGTGCGTTCAAGGCAACATCTTTTCACTAGTGTCTCAGTGAAGGAGGCTTCTACCTCGTCCTCTGTGCCGCCTCCTCTCTGATAGGCCCAGAGGAGGAGTTTCTGCTTTGAAGCTAAGAAAACAGATCAACGTCTCTCTCTTCTGTAGGTGAACCTCGGAGGGAGCTGGCCATGGTCCATCCAACTGACAGAAGGCGAAAGGAACATCTGGGGCCACAAAAACTCAACACAATGTCCCCTTCAGTTTCTTGAAGGTTGTGTTTCTCAACTTGGCTATTCACTGGAATCACCTGGGGACGTCTAAAAAAAAAAAAATGACATGCCTCCATCCTACCCGCCCCCGCAAGATTCTGATCTAACGGGTTGGAAGGGTGGCTTAGACCTCTGGGTGGAAACCACTATGTGTGAAAGCAAAGAGTTCCAACTCTGTCTCCTTTTTGATTCAGCTCCAAAGGGTGCTCCCAATAAAATGCTCCAAGTGCCCTGTGCTGGAGACAAGTTTCAATAGGTCTCAGATGGAAACATCCGACTTCTAGTAAGGTCTGTCTGCTGCGGCCTTAGCAGGGCCGCACATTCCAGGCAAATGGTGGCCTTCAGGGGTAAGTGCTTCCTGCCCCTGAGGTTAAATAAGATGACCTGTTCTGCATCCACACCAGGGATGTCACAGAAAGGGTTTTAAGGCAAAGCCATCACACTCACCAGCAAAACAAAGTCTTGAGACACCGACATCAAATTCCTCTGCAAGATCTCTCTTCTTTCAAAAGTAACTCGTTGTTCCTAGCAGGCTAGAGCTGCAGGCAGGCAGCCATGGAAAGTCATTCTGCTCACACCAAAAACAAGAGGAGCAATTTTCTACGGGCAGGCACCTCTGACCTCTGCTTTTCAGCTTTTTCTTAATAAACTGGTCTCAGAAATTGGGCCACAAAAGCCGCTGGTGGCAATCACTTAGAGTAAGTGGGTAGAGGGGAAGCTGGGGGAGAAATGGTGAGGAACAGAGAGCCACTCTGATGAGGAACTCAGGCAGTGCAATTATCCTTCCATCTAGAGATAGAAGGGGTTACCCCCCCAGCACAGTGGCCAGAAACCCAGCGGTGCGAGGACAGACTCAAGAGAGCAGGGCGACCTCACGCCAAGTTTCCTACCTCTAAACCACTTCTCTGAGGTGCGCCACTCATACTGATTAATATCACAACTTTCTTTGATGAGAAAGTGTGCGTTAACTTCCCCTGAAACTTCCCTGTGGCCCAGTCCCGCAGCTGTGCATCCTTGAGGGCACCGTGGGGCCAGCCCCGCTCAGGAGGGGAGATGCCGTGTGCTCTTCAGCGAGTTGGGGCTCACCCCGGGGGCTGTCCTTTATAGAGTGGCCACAGACTCGGCATTGTCACTTGTCTCTTTGAAGGGATAAATCAAACACTAAGAACGGCAAACACATGAGAAAGATGATGCCCAAGCTTGTAGCTGTGAGTGATTTAGGGAGACCCTGCGGGGCTTAGCACTTCCTTTATCCCACTGTCTCCTGGCAAGCGAAGCTGCGAAGCCTTTGAGGCTTGATGGTGGGAGTGAGGAGGCAGAACAGAGCAAACCCGCTGCTGGCAAATTCGCTCCCGGAGCGTTTTGTTGTTGCCCACTTGAAACCAGTAAGGCCTCCGTCTTCCACATTTGTCCCTTTGACGTCCCCTTCCCTGTATCTGTACCCAGCAAAGACTCCCCTTAAAAGGCTTTCTCGTTCTGAGGGAGCTTATGAGGAACAGGTTTTATTTGTCTCCAAATCTTCAGCTGATATTACTTTTCCCTGAGACTCCGTTGAAATGAAAAAGGATTACTTTATATTTACTTGCGTCTTTCGTGAGAGAAACTAATTTTGAGAAAGAAAGTCCCTACAATGTGAAATACTTTCCTTTCTTCCCAACTCTCCAAAGGGGCAAAAGGAAAGCTAAAAGGTATACATGCTTTGTCATTTACTTTGTCTGACAGCTTCTTCTTATCATGCTTTTGAGGGTGACCTTCCTCTCCCATATTCCTTTGCTCTGCTTGCGCTCTTTTGTTATAACAGAATTTTGGAGCCAAGTATGGAGCAGGGTACCTTTGATAATGGCTCTGAGAGTTTGCTGAGTGTGTTATTTAATTAATGGCACTTGTGTCTGGAGTGTGTACAACTCTGTGGTTGAATAAAAGGTGTATTTGCTGAGGGATTATAGATAAACACTCAAGGATTGTCACATTGAGAATTTGTCAGGGTTCAGCACATTTAACAGCCTAATGGGGTTATTATATTTTTTGTTCTCTGCCATTTATAAGGTATTGAAGTTGATATAACTCTGTCCTTTCTGCCTTGTATGTGAGTTTAGATTATAATCCAAAAGATCCTTAGGCTAATGGATAAAAATCTATTGCCTGGAGCAGGGCCTTTCATCAAAAACAAAAAGATGGAATCTTGAAGGCTCTATTTTGAGTATGAAACTGATGGTTAAATAAGTTTCACTTTGCTTCACTGACTCACAAAGAGACTAACCTGAATTACATTCAAGTTCTGCTTGGGACCAAAAGATCAAAGGTTGAAAACTGGCAAGAAAACATAGTTGAAGGCTACCGGGAACACAGAATATTTCACATCACCCTGCTTTTCCTGAGACTCTTTCTCATGCTTAGAATGAATGCTGATGAAAAGACAGCGATGAACACATCCATGCAGAGATATCAGCAGTCCATATGAGGAAATCTCTAAGGAGCTATCTCTATGGGTATTCAGCTAGAGACTGCAAATAGGAAGGGTCCAGTTTTAAGCTTGTATTGTCACTCTGTATGCCTAGACATGTTATATCTGCTCTCTGGACCACTGTTTCTGTCTTTGTGAAACAGTAGATTGACTCCCTTCTGGCCCAAAGATGCTCAGAGTGATTTCTTTCATTAGGGACATGGAAACTGAATGTCCCACTCATAGAAGAGATAGCTGAGTGCTCACTTTGAGGACTTGAGGATTATTTTTTTCAGGAAGGGACTCCTTGCTGGGCATATCAATATGTCCAGCAAGAGGGCTAGAAGGTTCACCCAATTTCCAATGCCCAGCTAGATGGTCCAGGGGACAAGACTCAAGCGAGCAGCCTGCCTTATTCCTTGTTCCATCCCACCAGAGCCCTCCCCCGTCATGGCAGACTGGAAACAGAGGCACCTGCACACAAAGTTCAAGTGGAGTGAGGAAGAGAGGCCCTGAAGGTTGTGCTCAGCAGGGAAAGCCATCTGTCCCAATCATCTACCAGCCAGCTCTCGTGCTAAGGATGTACATCTTTATGTACAGAAACTTCAGACAGTCTTCACCTCAGCCCCATGAGGTAGATATCATAACCCCGTTTTCCAGCTGGGGAAGGGTCACATGTAAGTGCAAGATTGGAACCAGATGTGCTTAATCCCAGAGTTCAACCTCTTCACACCTGCAGTGGCCAATATGGTAGCCCCTAGCCACATGCAGCTAACGGGCCCTGAAAGATGAGACTTGAGATGTGCAGAAAGTATAAAGTTTAGGTTTCAAATACCTACTCTAAAAGAAGAACATAAAACAGCTCAATCATTTTTTATATTTATATTTTTAGATTATAAAGATATCAAAATAATATTTAGATATACTGGGCTAAATATAAATATTTATAAATATTAATTGACTCAGTCCTTAATGTGGCTACTGGGAAATTTTAAATGACACACGTGGCTCGCATTCTGTTCCTATGGGACAGTGCTGGTCTGTGACGATATCCTGGCCCCAGGCTCTGGAGTGAGCGCAGAGTGAAGCTGCCCAGGCGTGGGGAGACAGGGGGCTCTGCGAGTGTCTAAAGAGTTCATTTAGTATTTAGCATTTAAGAACATAGAGCTCTGGGTTCAAGTTAGGCCTGTGACTTACTTGCTGTGTAACCTTGATCAAGTTACTTTGCCTATCCATGCCTCAGTTCCATCATCTACAGAATGGGAACTTAACTGTATCTATCTCATAGAGTTGTTACTAGAACTCAGGGTGATACACGTAAGGCACCTCTAGACTCTAAAGAAATATCAGCAAGGGATTTGAACACTCATGATGTGCCAGGAGCTATTCCAAGTGCTAGAGACAATGACCTTGTCCTTAGCCACTCACTTGCTAATGGACACAAATAAATCTAAAATGTGATGACAGATGATGGTGAGCACTATTAAGAAAAAGAAGGCCAGTTTAAGGGAAAGAAGGAGACAGGGGCACTACTTTAGACTGGGCACTTGGGGAAGGCCTTTTGGAGCAGGTGACATTTGATTAATCCTGAATAGAGGGAGAAAAGGAAAGAATTTCAGGCAGAGGGGGACAAGTGGGGCCAGGGCCCCGAAGCGGGGGCGTGTTTGATGTGACCTGGTGACATCAAGGAAGCAGGAAGGCTGGAAGAATGAGTGTGGGCAAGAGGCATGGGAGAGGAGACTGGATTTGATTTTCGGTTCTTTATTGTGGCCACAAAAACTTCTTGTGATTAGGCCCTGGCTGGCTTTCCCAAGTATGGAGGAGAGACATAATCTAGCTTGCCATTTAAAAGAGTTTCCTATTTTAATGTGTTCATTCTTTTGTACAACCTTGGGTGAGTTTGGGGGTATAGATATGTATTTTAAGAGTCATAGTCAACAGATGACATACGATGTGCTACATACAGAAGTTATATATATATATATTTTAAATATTTTATTTATTTGACAGAGAGAGACACAGCGAGAGAGGGAACACAAGCAGGGGGAGTGGGAGAGGGAGAAGCAGGCTCTCCATGGAGCAGGGAGCCTGATGTGGGGCTCGATCCCAGGACCCTGGGATCACGACCTGAGCCGAAGGCAGACACTTAACGACTGAGCCACCCAGGCACCCCCAGAAGTTATATTTTTAACTGAAATATCACAAAAGCTTACCCAGAATGAGGGGGAAGTTCTTAGGTTTTACCGAGAATACTTTTCTTTTAAATTTTTGCACTACATTGCATTTCCATGGAGTCTCATTCTTTGAAAGGATTAAAAAAATTAAAATTAACCGCACACAAGATCTTCCACCTTAAAAGGAAAAAAACGGCCCAGATAGATAACAGATCCTTGAGAAGAGAGTAATAAAACAGAACTTTGATAGGGGTGTCAAAGATAAATGCTGATTTTACTACAGTAGGCATATTCCTTGTTCCAAGTTGATAACTCTGGAATCTGCTAGAGCCAACTGAGAGTGGGTGAGAGGGGGTAAAGTTCTAAGAGCCGCCCAGAGCTCCGCAGTGCCAAGCCTGGCCTTGCCTGGGAGAAAGCTTCCTTTTCCTAAAGCTATAACTCTGGCTTATCATTTCTTTTTTTTTTTTTTTTTTTTTTTTTAGATTTTTTTTTTTTTTTTTATTTGAGAGAGAGACTGAGAGAGAGAGACCATGAGAGGAGGGAGGGTCAGAGGGAGAAGCAGACTCCCCGCTGAGCAGGGAGCCCGATGCGGGACTCGATCCCGGGACTCCGGGATCATGACCTGAGCTGAAGGCAGACGCTTAACTGACTGAGCCACCCAGGCGCCCTGGCTTATCATTTCTAATTAAAAAGTGATTCAAGCAATATCATGGGCTTTCACTTCTTCAAAGCAATACCACACCGTCAGTTTGCAGCTTAGAATGCCAACAGTTCTAAACTTTTTGTAGGCCTCATTAGAGCAAGATGTAGAGCTTTAGCAGAGGGAAAATTGCTACGAACATCTAATTACATTCAAAGCCATTTTTACCTGTCTTAAAGGAATGGAAATGATCTGCCAGTTTTTATAGACCTTCTTGACCTAAAGATATCTGCTGGCGGAAAGAGAATCCTCAATTGGGTTCTTTTAATGCTTTAATTATTACATGAGCTATCCTTTTACACACTGACTCACACACTTTGAAAAATCCCTTAAATACACATTAAAATTGATTGGCTAATCCTAGATCGTGGGGTGGCTCTTGGAGGGCATATAATTGTGTGTGGGCATGGGGGTTGGATACAATTGACACAGAGTCAACTACTTTATGGTGGGATAAGGTAGAGAGAAATCAATTTGGTCACAGGTACTGTTGACATTGTACGGCCAATTGCACAGAACTCAGTCACATGCTTGACTGTTCTCGAATCAGTCTTATTGCTTGAGATTGACCAGCACTTCCTCCAGGGCGGGGATACACTTCACCTACTGTGCCTCAATGTTTGGCTCAAGATGGTATCTCCATAAATAGTTGGTGATTGAGTCCTAGACCCTCAAGGTTAAGAGGGTCCTCTAGGAAGCAAGCAGTCTATGCCCCTGTTTAGCCAGGGACTCTTGAAGGCAAGAAAACCCAGTTCAAATGAGTCTCTGAAGAAAACTGACAGCATTCCTGACCATTTAACTATGAAGGGTGCGGTCGATGTAGGAATTCCTCCCCCGCTTTGTATCTTTTTGTCTCCCTTCGCTCTGGGGGCTTCTCCTGCATTAGACTTCTCCAAATAATGATCAGGGTGACTGTCAATAGTCTCAAATACATGTCACCCCTTCAAGGGCTTGTCTATGTCCATATACCAAATGGTAGAGAATAACTCTAATAAGCTGAGTGGGGGTTCACATGCCCAGACTGTGGCCTGTGGATGAGACTGGCAGTTCCAAATTCAAACGTCTGCTACAGGGGCACCCGGGGGGCTTAGTCGGTTAAGCGTCTGCCTTCGGCTCAGGTCATGATCTCAGGGTCCTGGGATTGAGCCCTGCATGGGGCTCCCTGCTCAGCAGAGAGCCTGCTTCTCCCTCTCCCTCTGCCCCTCCTCTTGCTCGTGCTCTCTCTCAAATAGTCTTTAAAAAAAAAATGTCTGCTACACCCCATCCTATTTTCTGCTCGAATCTCTCAACAAGCTTTTCAGTGTTTTGAAATCCAAGAGTTAATTTCAGAGTCTTGGTGAAAAACCCCTATCTTTAGAGGGAAAAATCTTGAATGGAGCTGTTGGGAGTCCTCATTGATCCTAAGAATGCAACATCTAATGCATTATGGTCCAAGGTTGATTAGCTTTGATTCACTCCTACTCATTGAATGCAATTTTAGCTTTTAGGAAAATATTCAGTTTATAACTATGGCTGCATAGAGAAACAGGGGGCAGGTACTGTCTCTTTAGAAGGGTTGTGACGGGAAGATAAAGTGACCAAAGCCCCTAGCACAGAAATTACCAATTCTGGCTCCTTTCCTGAAATTAGTGAAGAAGCAAGAGTAAGCGGTGTCTTAAGCCTCAGCTTCATTGTATAATTCTTGTTGTCAGTTAGCTAGATTTTAAGCAGGAGAGGATGTTTCTAAACAGAAACCCACCAATTTTGGTGTAAAATTAAGTGCAGGCTCCCAAGTCAGATTGCCAGCACTTGAACCTTGGCACTCCACGTAACTCTGAGGAGTCCTTGGGCAAGTCCCACAGTGGCTGTAAGCCTCAGTTTCCACATCTGAAAATCAGGACGGTATTCCAGTGTTGCTGTGGGATTTAACTGACATAAAGCCTATAATGTGCTTGGTATAACTTGTCCATAATAAGTGTTCCATGAGTGGTATCCTTAAGAATCATTAATAATAAAGTGTCCTCTCTGTGGTGATCTCTATAACTTAGTTCCTGAAATAATGATCTTGTTGGCCTGTGTGGCCTCTTAAAGTCAGGGAGGATGGCTAAGAGGAAGAGAATAGACTTTCTGATGTAGGAGCAGAGTGTCTGTAAAGATTACATGCAACAATTATTCTTTTTTGTTTAAGTCTATTCTGGAATAATTGACTATCCAGCCAGCAATTAGACCATACGTTAAAGTCAATCTCTTCCTTCCTTTTCTTTTGTCCTTAATTTAAAAGTTTTTATTTATCTGATTTATTTTTAGTCCTTTTTAGGGTGAAATACAACACATACAGATAAGTGCAGAAGATACATATACATATATCCAAGCGCAGAAGATATATATATATATATACACACACACACACACACATGTGGTATACACATGAACACACATACACATATACATGCATATATACCCACATGGCTTAGAGAATTAATACAAGACAAACACACATCTTGCCACGGGCCATGGCGAGGAGTAGAACATTGCCTCTACCCTCCCACCCCACATTTCCCTTCTCAATAACTGCCCCTTTCTTGCATCCCCCAAAAGGTAACCACAGGTCTGATTTTAGGGTGATTGCTTCTTTGCTTTTCCTTATAATTTTACCCTCTGACTAAGTGTATCTCTAAACACTATAATTTAGTTGTGCCTCTTTTTGAACTTTACACGAATGCAATCACGCGGTGTGTGTTCTTTTGTGTTTTTGTTCTTCCACACTCTTGCAAATAGTTGCTATCATCAGTCTTGTAAACTTTTGACTATTGTGGTGAGTATATAGTGATAGTTCGTTGTTTTAAGTTTAGGTTTCCCTGATGACTAAAGATCATTGGCCATTGTGATACCTTTCCAAAGTGCCTTTTTAAATCTTTTTGTATTTTCTATTGGGCTGTTGACTTTTTCTTAATGATTTGTAAGGTGTTTTTTTTTTTTTTCTTTAAAAAACATCTGGGCACTGGTCCTTTGTTACATATGTGGCAAATACCTTCCCCCACTCTGTGTCTTGCCTTTAGTCTCTCTTAATGGTGTCTTTTGATAAACAGAATTTCTTAACTTACATGTAGTCCAATTTATCAGTCTTGCTTTTTGTGTCCTATTTAAAACATCTTTCCCTATAGAAGGATCATGAAGATATTCTCCTATATTATCTTCTAAACGCTTTATGGTTTTACACTTCACATTTTGAATTTTAACCCACCTGGAATTGACTTTCACGTAAGGTGTGAGGTAAGGTATAGTTTCATTCGTTTTCTACGTGGATATTCAATTTTCCCAGGGCCTTTTATTGGAAAGATTTTGTTTTCCCTACAGCTCTGTGACTTCATTTTAATCACAAATCAAGTACTCATGTATGCCTGGCTCTGGGCTTTGTATTTTGTTCCATTAGTCTACTCCTTGTACGGACACCATGCTCTCCCAACTTTTGTAGCCTTGTAATAAGTTGATATCCTGTAGAGTAAGCCCTCCTACACGTTTGTCTAGTTTTTTAATCGTCTCTGGCTACATTTCCATAAGCATAAGAATTAACTTGTAAATGTTCACCACCACCACCACCACCACCAAAAAAAAAAAAACAACCCAAAAAATCCTATGGTAATTTTGATCTGAGTTGCATTGAATTTACAGGTCAATTTGAGGAGAGTTGAGTCTTTATGAAGTTGAGTCATTCATCTCTCTATTTATTTAATTCCTTTTTAATGCCTCTTACTACTACTTTATAGTTTTTTTGTTTAGAAGCTTACATATCTTTAATTATTCCTAGGCATCTGATTTCTTTTTTTTTTTTTTTTAAAGATTTTATTTATTTATTTGAGACAGAGAGAATGAGAGACAGAGAGCATGAGAGGGAGGAGGGTCAGAGGGAGAAGCAGACTCCCTGCTGAGCAGGGAGCCCGATGCGGGACTCGATCCCGGGACTCCAGGATCATGACCTGAGCCGAAGGCAGTCGCTTAACCAACTGAGCCACCCAGGCGCCCGGCATCTGATTTCTGATGTTAACATAGGTATCCCCTGCTTTTTGAAAATTTACTTCCACCCCTTCACTTTTATAAAAGACCTACATTAGTACCTGTTTTTGCTAACAGAAAGAAATCCGAATTGGATTTTTGCTTTTATGAAAAAGGAAAAAAGCAAAAATAGCATTTAGCGTGCATGTTTTTTTTTTTTTTTTTTAAGATGTTATTTACTTATTTGACAGAGAGAGAGTGAGAGCAGGAACACAAGCGGGAGGAGTGGGAGAGGGAAAAGCAGGCTTCCCATGGAGCAGGGAGCCTGATGTGGGGCTTGATTCCAAGACCCTGGGATCATGACCTGAGCTGAAGGCAGACACTTAAGGACTGAGCCACCCAGGTGCCCTAGAGTGCATTTTGCAGTGAACATGGCCCTGCTGAGCTCCTTCCCTGGCTACTACACTCGGCATCAAGCTGCCATGACTTGTGTCTGTGAGCATCTGTTTTATCTCATTTTGTGCATCCATTAGCAAGATGTATCCTGAAGTATCAGAAAAGCCTAAAAGAGGTTATTTTGGGGTCTGGAAATGCTCAAAAAAAATTTCCATATAAGTTAATGGTAATTGCTTCTTTGCTTTACACCATTTCGGCTGAGCAAATGTTTCAAAAGAACACTCTGCTTTGAGAGATAGCGGTGGGTAAATCTACATAAGCTAACTTCAATTTTTTTTCATTTTCTTACTGTGTGGCTGTTATGGGCTGAATAATTGTGTCCCTTCAAAATCCGTTAAGTTGAAGCCCTAAACTTCAATGTGATAGTAATAGGAGGTAGGGCCTTTGGAAGGTAATTAGGGTTAGGTGAGGACATGAGAGTGGAGGGCCCCCATGATGGGGTTAGTGTCCCTATAAGAAGAGTAAGAGCTAAAGCTTGCTCTCTCTCTCCTCCATGTGAGGACACAGTGAGAAGGTGTCAGCTATAAGACAGGAAGAGGATTCTCACCAGAATGTGACCCTGTTGTCACCTTGGTCATGGACTTCTAGCTTCCACAACTGGTTTGGCCACCCAGTCTATGGTATTTTGATATGGAAGCCAGTGCTAAGAGAGTGGGTAATAGAGAAACAAAAAGCCTACATATATTGATCTTATATTCAGAGACCTTGCTAAGTTTACTCATTAATTCTAGTTGTTTCTCAGCAGCTTGTTTTGTGTTTTCTGTATACATCATACTGTCTACAAATAATGACACTTTTATTCCTTCATTTCTAATCCTTCTACTTTTTGTTTCTCGTTCTTGCCTTACTATACTAGCTAGGGCCTTCAGTACATTGTGAAATAGCAGGACTAATTGTAAATATTGTCATCTCATTTACAATCTCAGATAAATAGTTTGAACGTTTCACCCTTAAGTATAAATTCCCTTCTAGTTTTAGTGTCCTGGAACTTTTATATTTATTAATTTGGATGTTGAATTTGATCACTATATTTTTCCGCATCTACTGAGATGATCCTATCCTCTATCTTTTATTAGTGTAGTGAGACAATGCTCGATAGTCTAATGTGAAACCTCATTGCATTGGTCATAATGTATTCCCTTTTCATAGATTGTGCATTCACACACATTCACACACAATCTGTCTACCTATCTGATACATTTTAGGACTTCAGTATCTGCATTTCCATGTGCAATGAGTCTATAGAGTTCCTTTCTGTGATGTTCTTGTCAGGCTCATGTGCAAGAAGGCAACTCATACAACAAATTGAGAAGTGGAAGAATTTCTCTTTTTTTCAATTTTCTGGCAGAATTTGTTCCATCAGTCATATGGATGATAATAATCTTATTCAAATTCTTGTTTCTTTCTTAATTGAATGGTAGAATGCAGCAGTAAAGTTATCTGGGACTGCTGTTGTCGTTGTGAGAAGGGTTTTGACTGGGGTTTGATTTCTTTAATAGTTATCCAATTATTCTTATTTTCTTTTTTACTTTGTATCAGTTTAGGTAAAATGTATTTTTTCTAGAAACTTACATATTTCACCTCAATTTTCAAATTTACTGGTCTAAAATTATTCATTATATGCTCTTTTCCTTTTGAATGACTGCAGTATTCAGATAGACATTTAGCATATTACTGTCAGCTTTTATTTTCTTCCAATAAATGCATAGAAGTCAAAACTACAAGTTACTCTCTAAACACACGTTTAGTTGCATCCACAAATTTTCGTTTTCTTCCTTCAGTTCAAAATTGTTTCTAATTTCCATTGATTGCTTTTTCTTTAGAATTCCTTTTGGATGAGGCTGCCAATGATGAATTCTCTCAGCCTTGTCAGAAAATGTGTTTGTTTCACTTTCATTCTAAAAGAATATGTTAACTGGGTATGGAAATCTAGGGTGACAGTCATTTTCTTTCAGTTCTTTAAAGATGTCACTCCTTGGGGCATCTGGGTGGTGCAATCGATTAAATGTCTCTTAGTTTTGGCTCAGGTCCTGATCTCAGGGTCATGGGATCAAGCCCTAAGCCTGCTTGGGACTCTGTCCCTCTCCCTCTGCTCCCCACTATCATGCTCGTATGCTCGCTCTCTCTCTCTCAAATCAATCAATCAATCAATCAATCAATCAATCAATCAATAAGATGTCATTCCATGGTCTTGTGATTTTCTGTTTGTTGTTGTTGTTGCCTTTAGTCTCTTGGTCTATTACTCCTTTGAGTTAGGTTTCCCCCCCTCCACCCCCACTATTAAACCTGAGACTCATTCTTTGCCTTTCTGCAGTTGGTGTGTTCTTGAATTTCGGATGGGTGGCTTTTGCCAGTTTTGAAAAATTCACAGCCATTATCTCTTTAAAAATAGATTCCACTGGAACTGTTTCGGAACTGTGAATAACTATCTGTTAGGCTTTTTCATTATGTTTTATGTTTTCCAACCTCTTTTATAGTTTTCCCCACTCTTCCTTCATCTCTTTCTAGTACATTCTGAATATTTTTCATATGGCTCATCTTTAAGGTTTAGTAACTCTCCTTTTGCTCCTAAATTAATTCCTCAAGTTATTGTATTTTTCTGCTCTAGAATTTCTGTTTGGTTCTTTTTCACATCATCTCATTTTCTTATAGATTCCAGCTCTCTGCTGATTTAAAAAAATCTTTTCTACCTAGAAACAAGTTAAAGAGAGTTATTTTAATGACTGTGTCTTTTCACTCCAATTTTAGGTATCCTGTGATTCCAATCTTATTTGTATTGACTTGACTCTGCATATGCTATGGGGTATATGTATGCACACATTCATGTGTTGGGTATTTGAAGAAAATAATTTGTAGAAATGATTTAAGATCTTGGGTGGTATTTTTTTCAGGGATGATTTTTTTTTTTCTTTGTTTCTGCCAGGCACCTAATAGGACTAGCAATTTGGGATCTTACATTTCCAAGACTGAAACTTTCTCAGTTGCCCAGATGATTTGAAATTGGGCTGTAGCTGGTAACAGGGCAGGCTTACACCTGAGTCATTCTTTTTCCAAGGATATCACTTTCCTGGATTTTTGCATTCCCACCCAGGTATGGAGATTTAGAAAGTGCTCTACCATTGGAAACCCAGCTTTTATTGTTTGTAGCCCCATCTGCCTCTTCAAGACACAGATGCCCTCAGTAGAGAAGCAGCCACAAAAGCTGGCCTCCTCTCTCTGGATTTCTGGCTGGCCTTGGATCTTGACCTTGTTATCCCTTGCTGCCTTGTTACCGTTAACAGATGTTTGTGTATATTCTGTAAAATTCTTCCTAGTTGAACACAGTGGGATATTTAATTCAAATTATTTGGTCTGTTAGTGATAGCAGAAGTCATTCTTTTTCTTTTCTCTTTTGGTGGTCTGAAAATATCCTACCCTACAGGTTTTATTCTTTAATTATTGTTTAAACCAAGTTATCCTAACCTGAACATTTCCATAATTTATCATCTTTAAAATGTAATGGAAATCATAGGGAAAATAATGAATCTACATATTGGCATAACTAATGGACAATCGCAGTCTCCATTGCTCACGACTCATGATAAATTGGAGGTAGTAGAACATACTGAAATGTTTTTTGTATCCTCAGAGAGGTATTAAAACTAGAAGGAGCACAATTTAGAGCTGTTTCTGCTAGTGTTATTTCCTAGCTGATACTTTGTGTTATTCTCATAAAAACCCTAGGATATAATTAAAATGCTTTCCACCATAGTAATTCAGAGAGAGGAAAAGTGAGGTACAAAAGAGTGACGTGTCCAAGTCCACAGAGTTAAGTTTAGTAGCAATGTTGATAGGGAGCCAGCTTAAATTATTTAAGACTTTTCCACTGAGAGTAGAAAACAAAATGGCAGACAATCCAGACATTATTCTTAGGAGATTGAAAATGATCTTTTAATTCTTTGATTTGGTGGTGAATATGCCTAGTACTTAGGACAAATGATTTAAAAATATATACATATTTTTCCTCTTTGGTGGGGGAGGACTGGGACATAATTTTTACAGAACCATAATATTCACCTTACCAGTCCTTTCTTTTCAAAGCACATTCTAGAAAGTTCTGTGTAAAGCTCCAGGCAATCATTTTCTTTAGAAGAGGCATTATCTGCCACCTGACATTCTCTTGATTCCAGATTATTTATATGAGGCTCTAGTAGGAGAAACAAGATTTGCCCTGTGACAGGGTTGCAAAATGGTAATAGTGAACTAAAATAGTTAGGTCAGTGCACTGGGGCCTGGAAAGGGCATGGGAGTGGGTGGCAGGTATCCAGCACCTAAATGAGCTGGCCACAAGAAAGTGAAGACGAGTTCCCAAGATCTCTTTCCAGCACTCTCCTTCCTTGTCTCTGCATGGCTCCTATCTTCCCCAAAGAGCATGTTCTACCTCATGTACCCTTAAAGGAGGGAAGAGGAAGAAGAGGGGGTACATTACATAGAATTGGGCTGGAGATCTAATTTTACTAACACTACTGAGACAAGTGGCCGCAGTGGGATATTTTAATTCTCTAAATGTTCTTTCTTTAGTTCCTCTCCCCTCTTTCCTCCATTTTTTGGATTTTACTTCAATAAAGAAGATACAGTTTCCGTTGCTCACCATTCATGATAAATTAGGAGTAGACCATACTGCAATGTCTTTTGGATCATCAGAAAAACATTAACACAAAGAGAAGTACAATTTAGAACTGCTTTTTCTAGTGTATCCTGATTGGTTGAGCACCTGACTTGATTGACGCCCCTGGAATGTCAAAATAATGGAGGACTTCTTATGTAAGAGGTGGCTTAGGGACATATTAGGCATAGAATGAATTGTATAAATGTTATTACAAAATGATAGGTCAAAGATTACTAATATGAATTTTATACCTTCCTTCATCTTAACCTTCCATGACCTCTAGGAGAGCCTTTTTCCCATCTTCTTTTCTGGCAGAGACAAAGACAAAATGAGAAAAGTGGAAGGAGAACACCACACAGAGTGAAGAGAAGCAAGTAGAGAGGGGGAAAAAAAAGTCGGGAGTGGGGAAAAATTTTTGGAAAGTTTCTGCAAGAGTGTGCAGATTGATGTGTGATACATTATCCATTTCTGGAGATGAGATGAGGATGATGAGGAGGATCCTGAGGATGGTGATGATGATAGGCTTTGTTCCATCATCATTTTGCAAGATGCAGCTAAAAGTTATTTTTGGCATTTGGATTACACTTTTCTGAAAAGAACTCTGTGCTGAGGTTTCATGTCATTCAAAGACTCATAAGGGTTAACATTAACCATGGGACACTAGTCATTTTTCCTATCACTTGAACTAAAATTCTGTAGATTCTTTAGTCATCAGTGACCTGTGGAAATCTTTTGCCTGAACTATTGGGCATATGTAGAGAAAGCAGGATCTTGGTAAAATATTTTTAAAATAAGCAAACTAAAACCCATTTTGAAACCATGGGGTGTGGACTGTCTCCGAATTTTTATAAAGGGAAGTTTTTCAAGTATAACTAGATGGTCATACTTTTGGGTTGTGGTAAAATAAATCATTTAATGGGACATTAGATTTGATTATTTCTAAAGTTGCTGTAATTCTATGGTTTCTTGTTCCCAATTTAGAGCATAGGAACCTGATTTATTAATGAATATATTAATCCAAAAACTAGAGTCTTTATAGAAATCTGGTTCTATAAAGGTAGTCTACACAGAAAAAAAGGGGAGGCAGCACAGTGCCTTGGAAACATGAACTGCAGAGGAAGGGAAAAGCAAACTAAGATCTCTTTTCCAGCTGTGTTTAAAATGATTTTTTTTTAAAGAGCTTTGAATATACTAAAGGCGAAAGTGTCATTAGCCTTAAAGAATCTTCTCCTGTACTTCCATGCTAAAGAAAAAATTTTATTGTATCAATTTGGCAACCAGCGTTGGCAAACACTTTCCTTGGCGTTGATGATACCTCCATGTGGGGATTGCCTGGTGGGGTTAGGACTGAACTGGCCAAGGAGTTGAAGTTAAAACCCTCCTCTCCCCTGAGAAAACATGAGAATACTCTAATCTGCTCCCTCGGCCTTTCTCATCAGGGGCTGCTATGCTGAGAGCAGAACCTCTCTGTGAAGGAGGAGAGTTTTTCCAAGCTGGTGGGGTGTGTTGTAAGAGGTACAA
Source organism: Mirounga angustirostris (assembly GCF_029215605.1). NCBI lineage: Eukaryota > Metazoa > Chordata > Mammalia > Carnivora > Phocidae > Mirounga > Mirounga angustirostris. The sequence continues at coordinate 188,818,287 of NW_026991709.1, read as the reverse complement.
TTCAGTGACCAGAACATGTGCTAAATAAGCAAAGCTGTCCTTTCTCATCCACCTCGACCATCCATGATTATGATGTAAGTGTGGTCCAGTAGCTGGAATTATGGTGATTTTTCAAAAATGCCAGTGTCAAAATTTTGCCTCGACAGTATATCTGTAACGACTAATAATGCTGTTTTGGGCTGACTCAGTTGCTTTGAAATTGCACGGCTCTGTTATGAGTAAATGAGAGGCAACCAATTATCTATAAAATAATGGCATGCACAGAGGAGAGTTTGATGAATTACAAATGAACTCTGCTGACACAACAGGGTGTGGAAACCTGCCCTGCTCTGGCTTTCTATCCGAGTTAGGGGCGATGATTGCTTACTTTACAAACAACTTGGCCCACTCCATTCTAACATGGGCTGGGAGTGGGGACAGGGAGACAGTGAAACCTTCAGTGGACAAGGACACATGTCATTGCTTTAAAATTAAGTAGGAAACTCAACGTGGGTGTGTGAAGGCAGCAAACCCAAGTGTTAAATACCTACATGAAGAATTACTATGCTCCAGGAAAGATGCACAGATAAGGGATAGAGATGCACTGTCCTCTGATGGGATTCAGAACAGAGACTAAAAGAGCCATCGCAAAGCCGCGTCCCAGAACTCAGCCCAGTGTGTAGAGAGCCAAGGCATAAATTCACCAAAGCAGAAGGCGGATGTTGAATTCCTGGAGCCAAAGGATTTCCACCGCATCAGGGATCTGTCAGGTGGAGGGAGCTCTATTCAGCAACCCTTGGACTGTTGGTTCTGCCTGTGCCTGGTGAAGGCAATGCCTATTTTTCACTATTGCTTAAGAAACTGCAATTCAAAGTCATTTTCTACTAGAGAAAGGATACAGGGAGTAGTCAGAGGACCAAATCATCCTGCAGGGTTACATGGGAACATCAAGAGAATTCCATACAACTAAGCGGATGTTGATGCCCTGATGGCTTTAAGAGGCTGAGAAAACAGTTCATAGTTTGGGGATGTTTATCTCTGTGGTCCTAGGGCAGTCTGATGCTGAGGATTCATGTGGGTTAATACATAAAGAAGATACAGAACAGGGGTTTTTACTTACTGAGAGGTTGCTGGCTATTTCCACACCGAACATTTAGCAGAGAGCAGGGTTTTTTGTCCATCATAGACCGTTTCCCATACTGGGCATCTCTGGCTATAGCCTTCCACATTCTTCTCAACACACTGGTTTTTCAGGTAGACTAATGGCAAACAAGGTGTCAAGGCCAAGCCCTAGGAGTTGGCTTCCCAGGAGAAGCAGTGATTTCAAACAGATCCAATCAGCCTAGAGACCACCGGCGTGGGGGGCAGTGGGGCATAATGCGGGGCTTCTTGCCCAGTGTCCTGTCCTCTAGCCAGGCACAAGAGACTGGCCTCTTACCCCTAGGGAAGCTGACTCTGGTCCCCCCCACCCCCCCACCCCGCCGGTGCCTTGTCTTCTCCACATTCCTGGCAAGAGGCATAGGGAGCGTTGGCTTAGGGGGTTGCCACAGGCCTGGAGTCAGCTTGCTCTGGGTTTGAATTCTGATGTCCACTGCTATTTTCCGAAGATGGGAATCATTTAAGATAATTTTAGGTGATCTTCATTGAATCTTGCTTAACTTACTCTCTTTTAATCCTTTTAAATAGGTCACACAGAGAGTCTCAGTTTGGTGCTGGAATTGAATGCCTCTGTAGGGTGGCTAGGCTCTGGTTCTAACAGAGAATGAATCTCAGTCCCAACAGCTATAGGCAAGCAAGTGTGCCCAGCTGGAATTCATCTGCATTGTTTTTCTTTTATCTTCATTTGCATGTTTCACTTCTAATCACAAGTAATACTCGTTTTTCATTGAGGTTCAGATATAAAGTTTAAAAGTGAACCAGGTAAATAATGAGCACACAATACCCTGGTAGGACACAAAGATGAAAAAAAAAAGCCTGAGAAAATGGGAATGAGAGCGATTTGGGAAACACTGTATTTGCCCAAGGTCATAGTATTTAGGCACGTGGTCATAGTGTGGAGGAAAGAGGGCAGGCAGCCGAGGGAGGTGTTAGCTCGGTCTAGAACAACTTACAAGCAGGGCAAAGTCAGTTGGTGCAAGTTCAGCCCCGTTTGGGTTCCTGCTGCCCAGCTGCGGTGTGGCTCGGGAGGCAGATGCCAGGGTAGGTGGCTTTAACAAGGCTGGAAAGGGAGTCCAGCAGGGAAGAGAGAGGCGGGCAAGCAGAACAGGTGAAGAAGGTTAAGGAGAACATTCAGAGGGCGCAAGGGGAGTTGGGATAGAATGGCAGTGCTGGCTGGAAAATCGAGCTCTTTTAGCAAAGGTAGGCTGTACGGACACTAAAAGAATGGTCTTTGGGGTGTGACTGAGTTCTCTCTCAGCTCTGTTCCCTGCAACCATTTACCTCGGAATAACATTTAGCATCACCGAGTCCCGGTTTTCTCATCCTCTGCAAGATGGGATCATAGAAGCTGTGTCTTCTACATTCGGTAATGCTGGCTGTTGTTATCAATGCAAGCGCTGCAGGCTAGAGTCTCTACCCTTGTGCATGTTGCAAATTGCTTGCTGAGCGAGCGACATCAGCATCTCAACACTGGCTCTGCCTAAGACTGACTTGCTGCTGAGGGTATAAATGGGGAGACTTGGAGAGGCCAAGTTTATCTGAACTTCAGATAAACAATGAATAATTCTTCAGGCCTAAGTATACTCAAATATTGTATGACAGCCCTATCTATTTATTTATATTTTATTTATTTATTTATATTTTATTTATTTGAGAGAGAGAGCATGAGTGGGGTGGGGGGCAGAGGGAGAAGCAGGCTCTCTGCTGAGCAGGAAGCCCTATGTGGGGCCTGATCCTGGGACTCCAGGATCATGACCTGAGCCACCCAGGCGCCCCATGATAGCCCTATTTATTTGGTGAAATTTTTAGAAGTACTGTGAACCCCTTAACATTGTATAAACATTTGGTGTGTAGATGCATTTTGAAAACGAAGGAGAGGGGTCTCAAGAACCAGGTGGACCAACTTAATGATCATGTTTCCAGTAAAGAATGCTCCCTTCCCCCTTTGTCTCTAAAGGGAAGTATATATAGTCCCTTTAAAGACTGATTAATTTTTAGAGAGGGGGTGGGGGGGAGGGGCTGAAGGAGAAGGACAGAGAATCTCAAGCAGACTCCATGCTGAGCACAGAGCCTGACACAGGGCTTGAGCTCACAACCCGGAGATCAGGACCTGAACCGAAACCAAGGGTTGGACACTTGACTGACTGCACCACCCAGGCGCCCCTATGGTCCCTTTAGGGATGAGGATGCTCTTGGTGAAATCCTAGAACCCTCTGTTTAAATCCCTAGCCTCCAAGTTACTGGCTGTGCTATTAGGCAACACATGTCATCCCTCCTTTTCTTCATTCCCACATCTGACTGCTGAGAACACTGAAGGTGATTTGTTTGGTCTGTAACCAAAGACCTGTAAAGACAGATCTTAATGTTAACTCATTTAAAAACCCACAGGCACTGTGGCAATAGTTTGTACAGCCAAGTTAGGATGACTATCTTTCTGGCAAGATTTACAAGGCAAGTTGATTCACCCGGAAGACAGGAGATATTAGGCCTCAAGGAGGGACAGAAGCAAAAACTGACAAAGCAAAGCAAAGCATATAGGAAACTTGGGTACTAAGTTTAAATCCTCTTAAAATGTCTAGAAAATGCATTCTAACACAGAATCCTACAATTCAGCAAGCCTCAGGAAAAGCCTAGAGCTTTCTCACCTCTATCTGAACATACCCATTACATAAGAAACCCGGGCCAGGGGGGAGCGGGACAAGCCTAGTAAGTTGAGTCTGAAGACCAGTGACTCCATTTGAATGGGACATTCCAAAATGACACACTGGCTTTCATGAGATGAATAGAAAGGGGTCTGCAGCTATGCCTAGGGGTCTTTGTTCTTAGGCAGACTAGCTTGATCCAGAGCAAGGAAGGAGGGAGGGAGGAAGGAAGGACGAAATGAGAAGGTGAACAGTGGAAAAGGTTCAGAATAAATGATCAAAGACAGCTTCTGCTAGCACTACACTGTATCCTTCAGGCAACTGGATGCAGAGCTGATAAACCGATGACATCTTCCAATTTCATTCTCCAGTAAAATGAACATTCTAGAATGTAAGTGCCTGAACACTACGACATACTTGAACAATAACGGGGGAAAGGTAGTTGATACGGGGTCTTTAAGTAATCAGGATACTTTAAAACGGAGGGTGGGGGGAGAATGCCCAAGAAATGCACGTATATTAAAAACTAACTAAAAGAGACGTCTATTTCAAAGTGAAAGCAGAATACAATGAATGTGTTTTCTACCTAAAAATCATGATCGCTATGTGGTGGATACAATTTTATATAATTCAGTTGCTACCAATATTCACTAATTGTGTTTTTAATTTGTTTCTGATCTACTTCAGCAGCTTATAATATAAACACAAGACCGCATGAAGCAGCCTATTCCAAAAAGGAAAAAGAAACTATTCAGGGGAGAGGTGCTTTATCTGAGGTCCATTGAAAGAGGTTTATTAACAGGGCTGACAGATAAAATGCAGAACACATGGTATTTTTTAGCCTAGGGATGCCCCAATATTTCATGGCAACCCTATTTATTAGAACATTTCAGAAGATCCATGAGGCCCTGGACATCACATAAAAATTTCTTGTATATACACATTTTGAAAAAGGAGACTGGCTATAGCTTTCTACCGGAATCTTAAATCTGTGATGTCCCAACAGTTAAACATTCACTAATGCAAAGAAATAATTCTTTTTTTTGGGGGGGGTCATTATATGTATTTTTATTTTTAAATTTACATTCAGTACAATTCACTTTTTTTTGGGGGGGGGTATACAGTACTAAGAGCCTTGACAAATGCTTAGGGTTATGTAATCGCCAACATAATCAAGATAGGGTTCTACCAGACAAACAAGCTTCTTCATGCTGCCACTTTGGAGTCACAACCCCCTTCCTACCAGACAAACAAGCTTCTTCATGCTGCCACTTTGGAGTCACAACCCCCTTCCTTCCCTTAGGCCCTGATAAGCACTGATTTGTTCTTTGTCCCTATGGTTTTTTCTTTTCCAGAATGTCAAATAAATGGAATCATATGATAGGTAGGCTTTTCAGTCTGGCTTCTTCCGCTTAGCCTCATATACCCACTTGCTGCAAGTGTCCATAGTTCATTCCTTTTTTTTTTTTTTTTAATTTTTTTTATTCTTATATTATCCCCATACATTGCATCATTAGTTTTAGATGTAGTGTTCCATGATTCATTGTTTGTGCATAACACCCAGTGCTCCATGCAGAATGTGGCCTCCTCAATACCCATCACCAGGCTAACCCATCCTCCCACCCGCCTCCCCTCTAGAACCCTCAGTTTGTTTTTCAGAGTCCATCGTCTCTCATGGTTCGTCTACCCCTCCGATTTCCCCCCCTTCATTCTTCCCCTCCTGCTACCTTCTTCTTCTTCTTCTTTTTTTTCTTAACATATATTGCATTATTTGTTTCAGAGGTACAGGTCTGAGATTCAACAGTCTTGCACAATTCACAGCGCTTACCAGAGCACATACCCTCCCCAGTGTCTATCACCCAGTCACCCCATCCCTCCCACCCCACCCCCCACTCCAGCAACCCTCAGTTTATTTCCTGAGATTAAGAATTCCTCATATCAGTGAGGTCATATGATACATGTCTTTCTCTGTTTGACTTATTTCGCTCAACATAATACCCTCCAGTTCCATCCACTTCGTTGCAAATGGCAAGATCTCATTCCCTTTGATGGCTGCATAATATTCCATTGTATATATATACCACTTCTTCTTTATCCATTCATCTGTCGATGGACATCTTGGCTCTTTCCACAGTTTGGCTATTGTGGACATTGCTGCTATAAACATCAGGGTGCACGTACCCTTTCGGATCCCTACTTTTGTATCTTTGGGGTAAATACCCAGTAGTGCAATTGCTGGATCATATGGTAGCTCTATTTTCAATGCAAAGAAATAATTCTATCATGTCTGACCTTTCCCTGTGGCCTTGAGCTTCCCAGCAGCCAAAACTAAAGGGAAACAAAACCAGGGGTGTCTGGATGGCTCAGTTGGTTGAGCATCTGACTCTTGATTTCAGCTCAGGTCATGATCTCAGGGTTGTGAGATTGAGCCTCGCATCAGGCTCAGTTGCGGAGTCTGCTTGAGATTCTCTCCCTCCCTCTGCCCCTCCTCTCTAAAATAAATAAATCTTAAAATTAAAAAAAAAAAAAAAGGCTATTTAACTGGGGAGAAGAGATCCAAGTGGAAGAAAGACTGATTCGGTCAGGAGGTTGTGAGCTGGCTCACAGCGCCTTACAGCCTAAGGTGGGAATCTGAGACTTGAGCTCTCGAAGGGTTTTGGCTTTTTAAATGATCAGGTTTGCACTGCAAAACTATCTTGGCCTGCTTGGTGAGGTCGGGTTGGAGAAGGGCAGGATGGTAACGTGAGGTGGACTAGAAGGAAGCCAACAGACAGGAGAGTCCTGCAGAAGGTGGGTGGAGGCAGGGTGGTTTTCTCCACTCTGGCTTTCATGTCTTTGAACCCCCCTGCACCTGCTTGTCTGCATCCCCATCCTGGGCAGGGAGCCTCCTTCTGGGGCCCCATGGAAGGTGTGAGTGATGATGAAGTGCCCAGTGTTTACCTGCACAGTCACTGAAAGTAGGCCCGCAGGGTTGCGGCTTCTGCTGCCATTTCCTCCTCAGACCTCCACAAGGTTGGGGAGTCCTCCTCCTCCTTGTCATGTTTCTGGAGCTTTGGAGAAAACAATGGAATAGGCTCATTAATGGGTCCTGGGGATCTCTGAACAAGTGTTGTGGGCTGAACACAATTTGCAAATCAGAAGGTTGTGTGTCTTTTCATTGCACCGGTTGCCCAGATTTGAAAAATGGGGAGGTGTCATGTAAGAATTCACATTTCCAGCTTTTGTAATAAAATAACCAGATTAGGCTACTCTGTGGTCCATTCCATGCCTTGTCTTGTCTGTGGAGGTTGTGAGTGGGGGTCACAGACTGGGGAGCATCCTCCCATTTTCCATAGTCCCCACCACTCTCTAATCTTAGGCTTGGCTGGCATCATTCATTTATTTTACTCACCAGACACTGAAGGCATGGAGTTGGCCACCTACCCATGACCATTCCCCCAAGCTGGCGGTTTACCTACTCGTCTCTTTGGCTTAGTCTCTCTTCTATGAGCTCTGAACCATTTTGTTTAGTGAACCAAAAAAACCCAAGCAACTCTGTGATGATAATAATACAGGAGCCATGAGCAATGAGTGAGAAATAAGAGCATATCCATTAAAAGAGACTTAAGGAGGCAAATTTTCCCCCTTAATCTACTATTGCAATTCAGTTTTATTAACTAGATTTGTTATTCCTGTGTGGGCCTTTATCCATTGTAAAATGCTAAAGGCATAAATTCATAGGATGCGCAGTGTAGTATTTGGTAAGTCATTTGAAGAGATTGAGGTAAATGATTTAACAGCACCAATGATGGCTGGTATTTATGATACGAATGGGTAGTTTCTTTGATGCATATCATTTCATTTCATCTGTACCATAATCTATACACAAGGCAGGCAATACTTGACACCATCTTACCAAGGAAGAAATTGAGATCCAGGGAAGTTCCTTCGCTTGTCAAACTGACCACCCAGCTAGGCAGGGGCAGAAGTTGTTCCCAACAATTTTTACCATTTTACCTATCCTAGAGGAACTGCCAGGCCGCTCTGTGCGTCAGGTGCATTCCCCGCAAAAGGCAGATCCTTTGAAAAATATCCTGTTGCCTCAGCAAAAAGTCTCTCCACTACCATAGTGGAGTCTCCTATCTCAGGCCCAAATCTCTGTAAATCTAACCCAGAGACACCCCATCCCCCACCCCACCCCCACTCCACCCCCAACCGCGTGGCCCCTTGCAGCAGATGGAGAAATTTCCCCAGTAGTTCAGAGCAAACTTTGACACACAAGGTGAAACAGTGAAGGAACGACAGCCTGGCTCTCTAGCTGAGCTGTATTTCCACTTGGGGTAAGTTTGAGCCTAAATGAGGTTCATTAGCATATAACTGGGCCACAAATATGTTGATGAGGGTCATGGATCTTCTGTTCATAATATGGCTGCCAGCACTCTGGTTTTACATTTTGCCACATAGATTTAATTCTCCTTAGTGGAAGAAAACCACATTAAGAAGTCATTTCCTTCCTTGTGGAGGCAGATATGATTCAGTTGCTACAGGCAAGGCAAACGGGACTGCTATTTTTCTACTCAAGAACTAATTTTCATTTGGATACTAGCTTTGGGTCTGTTATAAATCCGTCTTGTAACAATTCAGTAGGATGACAACACTAATATACAGCCCGGAAAATATGGCTTCCCTCTTCTGGTGCTGCCATGGAAAAGGCACAGAAATCAAGCATCAAGTGGCTTCCTCACCACAGATCATACCAGATGAATCCAAATAATTTAGAGCCTGTGAGCGTTAATGCCTCCCTGGTTATTAGGCGACCGTCTGTTATTGTCATATGCCTTACAGATGGCAACGTTGTGCCAACACTTCAAAGTTGTTTATGCAAGGTAGGAAATAAATAAAACAAAAGCTAATCATATTTGCAAAGTTCTGTTGTATATGGTTTTTAAAATGTAGAGGTTTCCCTCCTGAAAGTCCCAGATGGAAGCGTGTGGCTTTCTTTGGAACAGCATTGTTCAGTGCTGGCGCCCACTGGCATCACCTGGGGAACTGAAAAAACAAAACAAAACAAAACAAACCGCTATAGCCTGGGTCCATCCAGGGATTCTGATTTAATTTGTCTGGGGACGGCCTGAGTTTGGGGATTTTTTTCAAACTTCTCAGCTAATTCTAAGGTGCATTTCGTGTTGAGAAGCACTGCATTTAGGGGAAATGTATATGTGTATAGATAGAACCCATGTACAGAGAAATGCTACATTTGCCTTTAAGCCCATTGCTTGTCGCCCTATCCATAGAACAGAGGCTTTTCTTTGCAAACCCTGCTCTAGAACTGCTTTTCTATTCTCATTCTATCAGAGTGTCTGGGCCACGGGCTTGTCCCAGCAACACTAGGATGCTGATCTAGTTCAGGATCCTTTGAATGAATTTTCAGTCTCAGCAGAAATAGGGAGCCCAGGAACAACCCTGGTGAACAAGGCTTGTGTCTCAGGAGAGCCACCCAGGTGACTCGGAAATTAAACGTACTGTCGTTTGGAGTACATTTCTGCTTCCATGAGGCAACCCAAGAACCTGGCGGCTGCAGGTTATTGCAGGCTAGCAGAGATAAACTCTAAGGAACTCAAATGGTGGTTCATCCAGAAGGTGCTACATGCCTTGAGGAAGCTTTACTGGGGGGGTGTTCACTTCAGATGAACCCTCCAGATTAATTTAGGCTGCCCACAGGGAAAGGCAGTGACTACTTATTAATGCACAAGGTATTTATTCTGTTTCTGCAATGCTAAGGGGTAGCCTTGGTGTTAAAACACTGAAACAGATAGACCCCTTTACTGTCCTCAGGGGGCACCCAGGTAGGGAGAGTAGACACCAAAATGGTTAGTTATGAATGAGAGGGGCATTTCCAAATGAGAGGGCTGCTGCTGGGTGGGCACGACCTAGTTTGAAGAACTTTTGAGAGTCAACTTAGTTTGGTAAAGAAACAGAGTGCTATAATAAAAAGTTATGAGGGAGAGGGAGTTATCTAAGGAACATCCAGCAACCTCTCTCCAAGAAGATGAGGTTAGGCCCAGACTTTGACAATGAGACCTCTTTGTGCCTCATTTTCCCCTGCTATAAGAGTTGTGAGTAGCGATGTGCTTGGCACATAGGAGTAGTCATAGCAACAGCAAACAACTATTATTAGGCTAGATACACTGTCCCCATGACAGTGACCACTGACCACCCCAGAGATGTTATGGCCGGGAGTAAAAGTGCCTTTCCTATCTTCATGGTTCTCCAGTGGTATGTGTCTTTTGGATCTTAAATGCCCTGTAAAAGGATTAAGAGCTATGGTCAAAATTCAGGCCCATACTAATGAATCGACTGACACATTTAAGCCTGAGGAGGAAATTTAGCTCCTTCAGATTTAAAATGACTTACAATAATCCCTAACTCTCAGAGTTGTTTTAAGGAGTGAAAAAGGTATTAATGGAGGCTCCTCAGAGGTAAAGGTCAAGGTCCTAGAGTCAAAGCATGTGGTAATAGTCAAATGCAGTCACATTATCCTGGCAGCATGGCCACCAGAGTTAGCGAATAAAAATACTAAAACAAATGAAATGAGTGTCTCGTATATCTTATGCAGTACTTGGGACACACTCTTACTAATAAGTATCATTTGTTTGATATTGAAATTCAGACTTAACTAGACTTCTTCCTGTCTTTTATCTGGCAACTTAGTCCAGGAGACCCCTTTGAAAAAGACCACAGGAAGTCTTTGGCTTGCTTTTGGGTTGTTCCCAAACCTGCCTAGCTGTGAATCCTGGAAAAGATGCAAGCTGTCCAAAGGAAGGACAGACTCAAGGCTAGCACTGGGTGCACTCTAAGGCTTATTATTGCAAGAAACAGAGTAAATCCCCAGCTCCCTTTAAATCTCATAGCTCATTGGTTTTCAGGCACGCACATTTTCCACATTTTTCACATCTCTGAAGTCAAAGTGTGTTCCACAATCAGGGGCGTGTCATAATTTAATTGGCAGTGTTTTTCTTGTTAGTAGTACATCAAAGAACAGTGCTTCCTCCAGGTGACTGTCTGGGATTCAACACACTACAGTGCTCCATCATCCCTCCTGATGATTATATCACGCAAGTTAAATGGCCAGGAAAATGCTCAGCACCACAGCACATTCCTCTCCTTCTCTCCATGCAACAGTGAAACTGTTGAACAGTTGACGCTGTTTTCACAGGCACTTGGTTCTTTAGAGGAAAAGTGCTCACCAAAGTTACAAAGTTTGCAAAAATTTGAACCAAAAAGTCTTTATTCACATTCAACAGAGTAAAGTCTGTGATGGCTCCTGGAAGAGCATTCTATTTCTATACAGCTGTGAAAAGAGATTTAAAAAAAAAAAAATGTATCTGCAGTCATTCCACTTTATCTGCCTGAAAATGATTTTGGGGAAGGTAGTGTTAACAGGATTTTTGGCTGAAGTACCGATAGGCGTCGATGTTGACATTCCGCTCCTTCCTGGGCATTGAGCATGCTATCGGGAGGTATGTGGGGTAGAGATTAATTCCCTGATGTAATGCTCAAACTGCCTTGGCTATTGACTTTTTTATAGCTCTGTAATGGAATACAGTAGGAAGAATGATTCACCATAATTTAAATGTTTTTCAGAATTTGGAACTAACCAGTAGTAAAATGCCAAATTGTCTTCAAAGGGTGGGGGTCCGGTGGGAGAAACAGTTTCATACTGCTTCTTAAAGAAGCAAGTGGCTGCATGTGAACTTGGGCATTGTTATCAAGTACATTAATATATGTCATTGTTACTGGTTTTGTAAAACAACATAAAGAGCAGAAAGCTTAAACTATTTCTTATGGGTTGATGGCTCTGTTCAGACAGGTGTTTATATAAAGTCTTGAAAGGGAAATAATATCAAGGAATAGGGAAGTAAATCCATGATTTTGTTCAGATCTAATTCTCTGCCTCTACTTTCAGTTTAGCCAACAAGCATTTGTTGAGCACATGATATATTCCAGGCACTGTTCTAGGTCTTATGCCATAAAGATGAAGAAGCCAAAAATCTGTGCCTCCTGGGGACTCACCACCTTACAGGGCAGACCGATTTATACATATGTAATATAATACAAGTCAGTCTGGTACAAGGACTGCACTGGGCTACAAGTTCTATCATCGTGCTCTCAGAATATCTGAGGGGGGAGAGTAATTCTTCCCAGGGTGGGATCTTGGGTTGACTTTACAAAGTTAGGATTTGCACTGGGCTTAAACGATGGTGATGGGAGTTTAAGAACAAGGTTATTCTGGGCAATGGGAACAGCTTCAGCAGATACATGATGTGTGTGCCAGAAATCCTGCAACTTACATCACGGCCGGCTTCACCAACTGCGTGCATCCCTCTTTCCCAAAGAGTCCTGACGTGGGCATGCCTGACCATCTATCAGAGCGGTCAAGAGAACTGAAATTTAGTTGCCATGTTGACAAGTCTTAACATCTCATGGTTTAAAGAGGAGTAAGACATCTCAATGGCCCAGAAGATGGCCTCTAGTCTATGATCCAAAGCCACAAACAGTTTTGAATCCTACTGAAAGTTACTGCATTTTCAGTCTTCTTTCAGTCCCCCTGATTAATCAGAAAGAAAGTCTCAGTGCTAGCATGTCCTTAACATGGGATCAGCATGACCTCTAAGGACACAGAGGAGCCATCCAGACTCTAGCTGGAATTTAATAAGATTGTTTTGTTTAGATCACATTTATTTTGAGGGTTATCTCCTATTTATGATGTTGTCTCAAATTTCCTTTTAAAGTAAATTTATTTAAGGTAAAGCGTCGACTTAGAAAATAGATGAAGTAAAGCAGTGTCAGAAATACAGGATTAAATGTGGCATTAACCTTGAAAGGTGGTCCAGAGGTGGGAAGTTCAGCTGAGGGGAGGGAAGTCACTGAAAATGTGAGACTAACGCGTGGGCCTTCTAGAATGGTTGTTTCTATTGGGCTAAACTGGAGAAGGCTTCAGAATTTTGTTTTAACAGATCTTGAAAGTCAAAATAATATTATAGGAGCTCTCAAGAACAACCAGTGCCTCGAGATCTGTAGGGATAGTAGAATGGTAGGGAGGGGGTTTGGGAGGAAGACCTCCCCGAAGAAGTGCTGGTTAAGCTGAGATGTGAACAATGGCTACAAATCCCTGAAGCAAAGAGGAGGGAGAAAGGGTATTTCACGCAGAGGGAGCAGAAGTGCAGAGCACGGAGGAAAAAGGAATCTTGGTTGAGTGACTAGAAAAGCAAGGGACATAGTAGATCAGTTGTAGCCTTTGGGGATGGCTGAGAAATGTGGATTTTATTTTTGGTGCAAAGAAGACATTAAAGGGTTGGAAGCAGGGGAGTTAAAAGCTTAGAATAATTTTTTGTAGAGTGGCCTGGCTGGAGAATGAGTTAGAGATTCTGGCTCCAGCAGCAGCCAGACCAGAAACGATGGGAGCTGGGCAGGCATGGACATGGACGAGAGAGGGGACGGAGAGGAGCTCGGCTGCCCCATGCACCAGTGTGGTGGTGACTTGGTGGCAACGTGTGCAGTTAGAGACGGGGGCTCAGTGCCTCCCTGGAGCAGGCGGACCTTTCTCTGACAGCTTCCTTCTGGGCCCTTTGTAAAGCACACAGGATGCTGGCTCTCCTGCTCACAGCTGCTCTGAACCAGTATGAAAATCACTCCTGTCCTGCCCAGTATGTGCCTCTCCTCAGTCACATGCTTCCCAAACTCCCCAAGAAGCCTTCCTGGACCATTTAGATCAACTTGAGTTATAGTTCATGATTCTGGATGTCGCCTCCCTCTGTCACACACACAGCCAGCATCCTGTGAGCACACGTTTCCTCCCCAAAACACCAAACACGATTTCTCTACGTGCTGGTTCTTGAGCAGATGGTCACCCACTTAGGCCTTTCTTGGTGTCCTAATGAATCCCCTCTTGCTTTCATTTGATGCAAAATAATAATAAGTCTGTGCTGCCAACCTTGGGCAACCACTTGGGTTTTCTTAGAAACCTGAATTCTTCCAATATTTCTTTGTGCAAAAATATGTTAACTGCTTCCCTTCTCTCTGTGAGCTGGAACCCTGGACTGATGGCCACATGGTGAGACCTCTAAGTGCAACCAAGTGACCGCTGGTTCCCTCTTATTCACTGTGAAGTTTCCAAAGTCCTATTTATTGCCCTAATGGAGAGAAATCCAGGTAATAAACAGAGCATTCATCATTCCATTTGTTGCCCAAGCTTTGACTTAAGCCTAACTCGCTTGAGTTAAAGCAAAAGTTTTTTTGTTTTTTGTTTTATTTTGTTTTGTTTTTAGTGCTGCCAATGAGGCCAAAATGCTGAAATAAGCTCTTATATTAATTAATGGCATCTTACTTTCAAGGGGTATAGCCTGTTGATGTTTAAGAATTTGTAACCCCCAAAAGTATTTATTAACTAAAAAATCACAGCACTGGAAAATAATTATGCCAAACCACTGTACTATAACAGAACCCAATTTCTTATCCAATTATACATTAAAGTATCACATTGTCAAGCCGATTGACGAAGCAGCAAATGAGACTTTGCCAGCGTCACAATTTGGACCAGCTATTACTCAATTGACTGTACTGTGAATGGTCTTCAGAGTATCCCAGGCACCCTATAACACCTGTACAAACCAGGGTGGGCAGTCAGGTTTGGTGAAGTACATGCCTGCTATCATAAAATCGCTTTAATTGGTTAGACATCATAATTTGTAGTTCTCCATCAGAAGCTTGTTAGGAGCAGCTCAGCAAAGGGAGAGTTCGGCTCCGGGTCTTATGTGGTTGATTTCAATGGAAACGACGAAGTAGTCTCTTCCTGTCAGAGGCGCAATCAGTAAGGCTAACCTGAAATGTATATTTGAGAAAGGTGACCCCAGACAGGGCCTCCTGGATCTGCCATCCTGCCTCCTGGCCAGCCACCATTTAGAACTTTCTTACAACATGGCATCAGGGCAGTCAAGGAACAGGGCTCAGGAACTGGACCTTGAGGGGCTGCTGGGGGTGTTGATATGGGAGTCATTACATTCAAGAATCATTAGCATAGAGTAAAATACAAACCCGACTTACTTATTTTTAGGACACCCCAGGGCTAAAATCTTCCTCAGAACTTACCACAGTGAGCCTCATGTTCCCAATGAATGAGAGTGATTCTGCCTCAGTCCGGCTAGGAATTTCAGATGAAAATCCCATGAGGGCAGTAGTAATCTGCCCTCATGTAGTGATTACCAAGGGTCGGTATTGAAATCAATTGCGCTCACCCAACAGTTCTTGGTATTTCCATTATAATAAGCCCTCAACAATAGTTAATTTGGTAGAAAGCCTCCTGTCCAGTTCTCATGTGTATGATAGAAATCACCAAATTATAGTAACAGCCATCGGTGCCTCCTTACTGGGTCTGACACTGAGTATGTTTTCAAGAAGCATTGGTTAGGGTTGCTTTCCCTCCCAACTTAGTGGCTATATAAGTTCATCATTCCCATTTTATGGATGAAACATTTGAGTCTCCTAGACACTTGAATCACTCAACCAACATCCCATGGCTAATGGGGAACTGTAGTTGTTTGGGTCAGAAATATGATTTGCGGGCTCCTAGTGCACTCTTGGATCCATTCTGTAAATTCTTGGCAACTTGCCTGCGGTTAACATTTTTGAGAGCACAGATGATAGAGCAGCTCAGAGAAGAAAACTGAAGTTGCAAACAGAGATCTACCTCCAATCTGGGATCAGGCTGGGGAGCCTCCTCGGAGGCGGCCGTTGCAGCTCAGGCAAGTTTTCAGTAAATAATTGCTGCTCCCTGACACCTCACCCCAGGCTCTATCATATAGGAGCTTTACTGGCTTTTTAAATGGGTAGGAAATTGGTGAAGCAACAGGGACTAGAGATTTCTACCAGTTTTATTTCCTCAGGCCTCCTGTTTCTAGAAACATGCTCACCGAGAAATGAAATGAAACTCCTTCTGAAAGGGAGTTTCGTGATGGAGCAAACTTTGGAAAAGGAAGCATTTATTCAAAAAGCAATTTCCTAAAAAAAAAAAAAAAAAGCGATTTCTTTGGCCAGCCATGTTTCGTAGCCTTACCCCCACCATGTCTTGGATATATTGGTGCTTGAGCGAGAGTGTTCTCCTTTATTCCCAGAGTGATGTCAACTTTGGTACTCAGAATGAGCAAAGAGAACAGGCAAGGGGCCAATTTTCTGGTTTCTTTCGAGTCTCCTGAACGTTTGTTTCATATTTGCTCCTGCTACAATATGGCTTCTTTTTCTAAAGTCCCCTTACAGAATCTTTAGAAGCACAGCCCAGGCAAGAGAGCTCTCCTTGAGGAGACCCACGTGGAGCATCTGTACTGCAAGAAGCTAAGCAAACACACAACCAGAAACACACCACCGTAGACATGGCCTCAGAATCCTGTTCGTCACAATGTTGCAGGCAGCAACAACTAAGCCCTCAAGATAAAACCCAGCTGGAGAAACCAAAGGAGGCGTGTGTGGGGTGGCAGTTGTACGGTCCAGGTCCTCCAAGCACTGGAAGCTCAATTCTCTGCAGAACTCTTTCAATCATTCAACAAAAAATAGTAGTATGTCTCCCCCATTGCATTACACTGTGCAGTGGTGAGCAAGCTGGACAAGGTTTAGTGCCCTCGAGAGGCTTACATTTGAGGAGAAAAGACAGACAATGAGGAAGTAATCAAATTGGTTACTACCATTCTAGGGAATAACAGAAGTACATTAGACAGTGCAAGCAGGGTAGACAGCTCTGAGGAGGTGACAAGGAGGCTGAGAGGGATCAGCAATGCTCAGACCCAGAGGAAGGACAGAGGTATCTGTGTGGTCTGTGCACTGGCTGAAGACCAGTGATGGGAGCAGAATGAGGAAGTGCCCAAAGAGGGGGCCAATCCACTTCCCTTTAGTACTAGAAGCACAAGTGCTAGCCGAGGGATTGGATGATTCCGTCACATCACCCTTGTTGGGCACCTACTTTTTGCTGGGCTCAGAAGAATATTAATCAAGTGAAGATGTAGTGAGTCCAGACTCCATGAGCTGAAGGTGGAGAGGCTAGCCGGACCAGCTGGGCCCAGGTTTCCCTCTGAGATAGGGCAATGCCACTTTGCAGCTTGAGTTTTGCTTACTGGGCCTCTACCCCACCTTTTTTTTTTTCCCCCGCACCCCTCTACCCCACCTTAATACCAGGCCCTCCTGCTAGGGAATTTTCCATAGAAAAGCAAGCGAGTGGCAAGCTATTTGCACAAGTGGTTACCGCCACAGAGCAGCAAGGACACAGGCTGACCTCACAAGCTGCTTTCTGAACGTTCACCGTATGTTTGGCAGAGCTAAAAGGACTACCCAACACCATCTGGCCAGGTGCCTGGCACCGGGACCCCCATGTTGGCCGATGAAAAGTGACGAACATAAAATCTATATTCCAAGGGTATGTACCACTCCCCAGGATTGGTCATGAATTTCTTCTTTTTACAAGATAATCATTCTGCCTCTGGTTACGAAGCCACACCCATTGAAAGTAACATGTCCTGTTACTCACAAACCCATTCACTTCTGATGGAGCTCTGCCAATGCCCTTCAAAGCCTGGCCGGGTGAGTTGCACAAATAAATTAGGAGCCAACCTTTCCCGAATGCCTTTCTCTCTTTCATTTAAAAACCTCTTTTAATGAAGACATAAAGCCTTGGATGCAGCTGAAACGCCAAGCTTACCATGCGTGACAGCAGATCTTTGTCACAAAGGATTTCAAACGCCTTTAAAAGAAAAAACAGAATACTTGAAAGAAACTGAGATTTCCTTGTTATAGCCTCTCATTTTATTTCTCCAAAAGTGACCATAATCCAGAAATCAGCACAGAAAACAGATGTAAGCCAACTGTAAACATACACACATACAGCTTCACCACAGTGAACACTTAAAATGCAATGTCAGACTTGGGATTATTTGGAAGCATCAGGCTAGAAAAGAGATACCTTTACCTTTTTCAGCTTCCTACTCTGCATCTAACCTCTCATTTATTTATTACTGAGATGCTCAAGAGGCACTATAGAAAGGGCCAAGCCTAAGATTTATACTTATATTTACTGATACACTATTTATATAAATTATATATGAAAATCCAGGTTTGACTCATATATATATATATATATATATGTATATGTGTGTGTCTGTGTGTGTATATAATTAAGTGTATGTATATATATGTATATATATATATATATATGGCTTGATTTTAAAATGTCATTGTTGGGAGTTTTAACTTCATGAATGAAAAACCCATAAAAATCTTTTAAGAGTCCTAATCTTTTAATTAATCTCACCTCAGTGCTGCTCAGGGGTTTAAAGGAGTTTGGTCACTTTTTAAAGGATAAAAGATCAAAATGTTTTAAAGTAACTCCTTAAAATTTCAGGTATCTGTTTAAAGTTCCAGAAACAAATATTTGAAAAATGCTTGTTCCTAGAATCAGGGTCTGAAACCAATATTTACAGTTCTCCGGTCCAAACATCCAAGGGGTACTCGTGCACTGCTTGAGATCTTACCCCACCCTGAGACAGCGGGACCCCTGACCGACAGGCGGTGCCAGAAAGCCATCTGCCCTCACCTAAGTCTGACTCTCCCTTCCCCAACCTCTACGTATATATCTTAGCTTCAGCTCTGAGGATCACGCAGCACGAGATCAAGTTCACATACAAATACCACTTTCAAATGTTGATGCATTTGAGCTACACTTAAATCTGGCAATTCTGTGGCCTAGAGAGAATATGGACCCTCGGGATCCCTCTGGCGGTGCGGGTAAGAGGATGTTTTAAAGCACCCTCTTTGGGAAATGGTTTGGCATGATCTCCTAAAGCTGATATTCGCAACACCCTGTGACCCGCCAATACTACACCCAGGTACATACCTGAGAGAAAATTTTCTCACATATATGAGAATGTTCAAAGCAGCTCTAATTAAAAGAGCAAAAACCTGGAAGTGACCAATATTCTTCAGAAAGTAGATGAATAAACTCTGACACATTCACATATCAAAAGAATTGTGTGAAAGAGACAGTCCATATGGACAGATCTTAACATATAATGAAGGAAAAATAATTTCTAGAAGATAATATACTCAGGATGATTTTTTATAAAGTTAAAAAACAACTTAAAAATCTATCCTTTTAAAAAATGCATAGAGATGCCTAAAAGTATGTAAAAAGAGGTGAAGGAGGACACCTGGGTGGCTCAGTCGGGTAAGCGTTTGCCTTTGGCTCAGGTCATGATCCCAGGGTCCTGGGATCGAGTCCTGCATCGGGCTCCCTGCTCAGCGGGAAGCCTGCTTCTCCCTCTGCCTGCCGTTCCCCCCGCTTGTGCTCTCTGACAAATAAATTAAAAAAAAAAAAGAAGTGAAGCAATGGGACCACGAGATTCAGGGTGATGGATAACTCTGCGGGGGGAAGGGTGGGGTGTGGGCTCATCATATGGTTAGGTGCAGGATATCAAAATCGTAGCTTTTGTGCTGAGTGATGGGCTTGTAAATACCCAATTAGTCATTCAGTATAACTACATCAAAGCAGACCATGAATGAAAACAAACATGGTCATCCTTGGGCAACACGCAGTTTACAGCATAGGATGACCGCAATTTCCCTCCCTATGGAAATCCAGCTCCCATTCAGAGAAACTCCGTAAGAATTACAACATGGTAGCATTTGCTATGTAAGAGCACTGAAGTTATTTATTAACTGAATTCCAGATGTCTGAAATTGATGTATCCCTTCACTGAATCCCCCCTAGGATCTATTTTGGGTATAACACTTCACACAGGATGCTGTTCTTAATTAAAACTGCTCTGCCTTAAGAGCTTTATGTCTGTGAGATAGTCATCCAAACATTCTCCTCTCCATAAATTTCCTCTGATGTCCTATTTCTGAAGCAAAAGTAATACTTGCCTGGATCTTAATAAACATGTCTGCAGTGGTAATATAAATTTCACATGCTTTCTACATTTCATTATCTCTTTTAGTCCTTTTCTTCATGCTGATTCTCAGACCAAGACTGTACAGGAAGGGCTTTGCAGCCCGATGCTGTCTCTGTTTCCCATGTTGGGGGCAACAAGCAGTAAGCTGATTGCTATTTGGGTAGGAAACACAGACAAGATGTTGAAAAAAGCCATTAATTTCCAAGCTATTTTGCTCCTCTCCCTCTTTAATGTTTGATTTTGGCAATAATGGTCTAGTTCGTTGACATTAGATTGAAGCCTAGTAGCCAAGTTATCAGTCCAAGATCTGTGAGTGTTCCTACATGGTTACTCAGACTATGTCTACCAGATGCCAAATTTAAAATTCAAAAATACTAAATATCTGGCATTCCAGAAGCAAAACAAAAACAAAAAACAAAACCCCTGCTGATTGCTCTTTCACTTTGCAAGTAGTTATTTGGGGCTTGGGTAGAGAGAGGACTCATCTGCTTATTAAGGGAGTCAGATTCAGGACTTAATCCTCCAGCCAAATGACAACTAAATCACAAGGAACAAATACTGTTCTGTGGAAAATGGACCCCTGGTCAAAGGAAAGATGCTCTCGGTCCAATGCCAGGGACCTTCTGCTCTAGGGAAGTGCAAACATCAAAGGAAGGGAGCCCAAGAACAATGATAGCATAATCACATTGTTGTTACTAATGGATTTTTACTGAGCATGCGCTAAGTGCCAGGTACCAAGTGTTGGTACAGAGACAATTGCATTTAACCCTTATTGAATAGCCCTGGCGCTGTCTTCTCCATTTTCAGGTTAGGAAGTTGAGATCAGAGATGTGACCTTATAGCTCACAGGTGGCTGGGACTCCAGGGCCCACTCCCTAAAGCTGCATGCCCTCTCTCATGGAACAGCATCCAAGTCTGCTAAAGAATGGGGACTCAGTTCAGGTGTCTAAATTAAAGCACTTCTGCATGCAGAATCTCATTGGATCAACTTTGGGGTAGGCAGAGGCATAATATTCTTGTCCCCATTTTACAGAATAGGAAACAAAGACCCAGGGAGATTAAGTGAGCTGTGGGTATCTTTTCTGTAGTCTTAGACTAAAAGCCTTGGCATGTTTCTCTACTAAAAATGAGCCTCGATGAAATCTAATAGGAGTGTCCCGAATCTAGATTTTGAACAGAACAGAACAGAGCAGAACAGCACAGTGGGAGGACCAGATATTAGGGCCTCTCTTACTTAAAAAGTATAAATTAAATTCTAGATAGTGGCCCAGGGCGGTCTCTGAACCCTTGCTATCAAATGTTCTCGTCCTGAGTTATTGGCCTTTGACATGGCTTTCTTGGCATGATAGGCCCTTATTTACCATGTCACTCCCTCTCTCAATCCTTTGCAGCCTCTGTGCCTACCCTGTTTAAGCAGGAGTGGCTCTTTCAACAACCTGCCTTGTTTTACCACCAGCACATACTATTCTCTGCAAGGAAGACCTTCCTGCCCCTGCTCTCCCAAGGCTGGACCAGGTGGCCCCTTGATGTGTTCCGTTTCAGGACATGTACTGTGTTGTAAATATCTTACCCACTAAATTATAGGTCCTATGAGGGCAAACCCATGTCTATTAGCAATATTCAATCTTCCCTTAACCTTCAAAAGAACGTCACATGGTTCAATCTAACACCTTAGCGAAGACCTTACAAAACCAGAGCTAGGTACACAATAGGTGTTCACTAAATACTTTTTGCTCAAATCAACCAACCATAACAGATACTCAGGAGGGTGAAACAGGTATTGCCATCCTCAGTCCTCAAAGAAGGGTTTGGTGATGTTCTCCCAACCAAATATTATAATACTAATGCAGGAAGAGACACACTGTAAGAATGATACAGAACAAAAAGATTTCTTGGTAGCCCTCATCAATCTGAAATTTAACCATACTTACTTAATCAAAAAAAATTTATGATACAGTAAACTTATGGTGAACCTGAGTAGACAGCCAAATGTTGGGGGTCCTTAGTCTTTGCTCATGGATCCCCAGTGGCATCATCTTCCCTCTTTCAAAAATAACGAGAGAAAGCCAAACAGCAAAGAGAAGGGCAAATGAAAGGTATGTTTATGCCTGCACAGAGGGCAGCATCGTACCTTTCTCTGTGACCTATAATGAATGACAATTTCCTTGTTTCAGAGCCTGGAAAATCACCAAGGAAGCAGACCTCTGTTGTCTGACACCTAATCATCCTTTGAAGGAGAAGCTTGAAAGAAATGGAAAGAACACAGTAGAGAAGAGGCTGTGGTCTGGAGTATGCTTTGGGTGGTAAGCGAGTACCTGTGGTCACATCCCCTTCCTGAGCCAGCCCTGTGGTGACAGCCACCCGTTTCCCAGTGGGTGAGGGGAACATCTTGAAGAAGACTTGGCATGATGCCTGTCGGTTTCTACAATGTTCCTTCTCATTGTGGGCATTCTTCTACGTGGCTTCTTAGTTGTACATGTGCACATGCTGTGTCAAATGGAGTTTCCATCGCCTCTGCTTGCTGAGTATTACATTTTTAATCAGTATATATAATTACTTACCACAAGCTGCCAGGCCAGATTTTCTGAGCATTAGTCTAATTAACTTAAGCTTGATAATTATGTTTCAGATACCATAGCAGTACACACGGAATTTGCAGATTATGCCGCCAGCTTATTTGATTCCAATAACATGTTTTCTCAGACAGAGGGTTAGTTTTGATTTTTTTTTTTAAATGGCCATCTGATAATTATGTAGGTTTCAAAGTTTTCCCTCAAACAAAATCATTGTGCTATTTAAGACAAGCTTCAAAAAATAATTAATGCAGAGTGGACTGAAATAGTAGGTTTCTGTGTATTTTTACACACACAAATCTGTTTTTTATTAATATAAGCTCAGGCTGAGGAAATATTCAAGTATAAAGTGTTCTGATGGTCAAATGGCAGAACCTTCCATGTTTCGACTGGTGTATGCTTTGCCTTTTCCCTTTACATTTACTTGCCCTCTAGTTGATGAAAAATGAGAGAAAAGGAGAGGCAAAAGAAACTGAAAACCTCCAAGACTTGTAGGTGAGAAATTAGGGCATGGTAATTCCCTTAAGAATAATAAGCAATGTACTGAGGGCTTGTTACATGCCAGGTACTAAGTTAAACCCTTTTTGTAGATTATCTCATCTAATCATCTGTAAACCCTGTGGTAGGTATGTGTTACAGATTGAGTTGTATCCCACTTTTCCCCCAAAGATATGTTCAATCGTTAACCCCCAGCACCTCAGAATGTAACCTTGGGTCTTTATAGAGGGAATCAGTTTGAAATAAAATCATTAGAGTGGGCACTCATGCAGTAAGACTAGTGTCCTTATACAGTGGGGAGGTTTGGACACAGCCATGCACATGGAAGGAATGCCATGTGAACATGAAGGCAAAGACTGGGATGATGGGTCTACAAGTCAGGAAATGCCAGAGATTGTCAGCAAACCCCCACAAGCCAGGACAGGGTCATGAAACAAATTCTCCCTCAGGGTCCTCAGAAGGGACCAACCCTGCTGACACGTTGATTTCAGACCTCTAGCCTCCAGAATTGTGAGAAAACAGTTGCTTAACTGGGTTTAGGCCACCCACTTTGTGTTGCTTTGCTACGGCAGCCCTAGCAAACGAATATAGTATGCACGACCCTACTCCCCATCTTACAGATGCCAAGGCTCAGAAAAGCTACATGGTATGTCCAAGGCCACATAGCTGTCACATGGCAGGGATGGAGTCCACAATGGGGCCTTTCTGACTCCCAAGCTCATGCCCTTGACCTTACCCACACCCCAGCCATGAGCTACTGCCTAGGAGTGGGGAGAGAAGCAATGTGACGCATCCTGGAAGTGGCTGATATGCTGTGATCATTTTACTGCTTCTTCATTAAGAGTAAGACTGAGGTGGCACACGTTTCCAAGTTTATAGACAGCTGCTTTCATTTAAAAAAAAAAAATGCATGCTGG
Organism: Mirounga angustirostris; assembly: GCF_029215605.1. Taxonomy (NCBI): domain Eukaryota; kingdom Metazoa; phylum Chordata; class Mammalia; order Carnivora; family Phocidae; genus Mirounga; species Mirounga angustirostris. The sequence continues at coordinate 188,794,552 of NW_026991709.1, read as the reverse complement.
AAATCCCTGCTTCCTAGCTTCTGAGGGCAACGAAACAGAATGTACCTTTCCTCATAGGGATGGCGACAGCGCAATTTTGTGCTCTTCCCACTTCTAACATGAGAGAATAATAGGCCAAAAGATCATTGCCAATTATGTAAGGCATAAGGGGAAACAACAAATTAAATAGCCACTCTATTCAATCCACAGAACCAGAGAGGAAAGGACGGGTAGGTTTTCCCAAGATGTGGTAATGGATGGAAAGAGCAAGAGTTAACAAGCCTGCTCCATAAAGGCCACAGACATGGAATAAGAATAATTCTTGGTAAAAGATGCAACCTTGGCCCAGGACAGAAGGCAGAGGAATGAGAAAGAAAAGAGAAAAAGACACTTTTCTAAGAATATCTACTGGAGGGACACCTGGGCGGCTCAGTCAGTTAAGCTGCTGCCTTTGGCTCAGGTCATGATCCCAGGGTTCTGGGTTCGAGCCCTGCGTCCAGCTCCTTGCTCAATGGGGAGCCTGCTTCTCCCCTGCCTGGCTCTCCCCCTGCTTGTGCTTGCTCTCTCCGTCCCTCTCTCTGTCAAAAAAATAAATAAAATCTTAAAAAAAAAATGTTTACTGGAATGATCCAACAGAAAGCTTGATGCCAGGCAAAGGTAGGAAGCCTCACATGCACTGAGGGCCTGTGACATCTGGTGTGTGTAAGAGAGTAAAACCATCCAAATCCCCCCAGGAATCTGCGAACTAGAAGCTGTCACCCCCATATGACCAGAAATAGGAGCTCTGAGCAGCGAAATAACTTAGGGTTAACCAGCAAATCACTGGTAACACCTACATAGATGCAAAAGGGCTGTCTGAGAGACACTGAGGCAGAGTCTTTAGTAGTCTGCCTTTCTCCTTCTAGACCAGTAGTGTTGAAGTATCCATCAGTATGTGTACAAGCTTACACTCAAAATATGGGCTACTCGTTACTGAGAATTTTCACAAATTACATCCAAGTTCCTCCAGAAGAGGGTTCTTAACATTTTGGGCCATGTCAGACCCTTGAGGATCTGATCAAAGCTATGACTCCTTTCCCTAGAAGAAAATATGTGTGTACAAACACATACTCTTTACATGAAACTTCCCTGGGGGCGGGGATCGTGGGTCCCAGTTAAAAACCCACAAAGGAGTAAACTGTGGAAAGAGCCAAGATGTCCATTGACAGATGAATGGATAAAGAAGATGTGGTATAAAAAGCTAGTGAAACAAAAGCAAAAATGAACTTCTGGGACTTCATCAAGATAAAAAGCTTCTGCACAGCAAAGGAAACAGTCAACAAAACAAAGAGGCAACCCACAGAATGGGAGAAGATATTTGCAAATGACACTACAGATAAAGGGCTGGTATCCAAAATCTATAAAGAACTTCTCAAACTCAACACCGAAAAAACAATCAAGTCAAAAAGTGGGCAGAAGAGATGAACAGACACTTCTCTGAAGAAGACATACAAATGGCTAACAGACACATGAAAAAATGTTCATCATCATTAGCCATCAGGGAAATCCAAATCAAAACCACACTGAGATATCACCTTACACCAGTTAGAATGGCCAAAATGGACAGGGAAAGAAACAACCAATGTTGGATAGGTTGTGGAGAAAGGGGAACCCTCTTACACTGTTGGTGGGAATGCAAGTTGGTACAGCCACTTTGGAAAACAGTGTGGAGGTGCCTCAAAAATTTAAAAATAGAGCTACCCTATGACCCAGCAATTGCACTACTGGGTATTTACCCCAAAGACACAGATGTAGTGACAAGAAGGGACATATGTGCCCCAATGTTCATAGCAGCAATGTCCGCAATAGCCAAACTGTGGAAAGAGCTGAAATGCCCTTCAACAGATGAATGGATAAAGAAGAAGTGGTCCATATATACAATGGAATATTACTCAGCCATCAGAAAAGATGAATACCCAACTTTTACATCAACATGGATGGGACTGGAGGAGATTATGCTAAGTGAAATAAGTCAAGCAGAGAAAGTCAATTATCATATGGTTTCACTTATTTGTGGAATATAAGGAATAACACGGAGGACATTAAGAGAAGGAAGGGGAAAATGGGCGGGGGGAATTGGAGGGAGAGATGAACCATGAGAGACTATGGACCTGAGAAACAAACAGGGTTCTAGGGGGGAGGGAGGAGGGGGGATGGGTTAGCTTGGTGATGGGTATTAAGGAGGGCACGTACTGCATGGAGCACTGGGTGTTATACGAAAACAATGAATCATGGAACACTACATTAAAAACTAATGATGTATTGTATGGTGACTAACATAATAAAATTAAAAAAAAGAAGATGTGGTATATATTTACAATGGAATATTATGCAGCCATCAAAAGGAATGAGATCTTGCCATTTGCAACAACGTGGATGGAACTGGAGGGTGTTATGCTGAGTGAAATAAGTCAATCAGAGAAAGACATGTATCATATGACCTCACTGATATGAGGAATTCTTAATCACAGGAAACAAACTGAGGGTTGCTGGAGTAGGGGGTGGGGTGGGAGGGATGGGGTGACTGGGTGATAGACACTGGGGAGGGTATGTGCTCTGGTAAGCGCTGTGAGTTGTGCAAGACTGTTGAATCTCAGATCTGTACCTCTGAAACAAATAATGCAATATATGTTAAGAAAAAAAAAAGAAGAAGATAGCAGGAGGGGAAGAATGAAGGGGGGGAAATCGGAGGGGTAGACGAACCATGAGAGACGATGGACTCTGAAAAACAAACTGGGGGTTCTAGAGGGGAGGGGGGTGGGAGGATGGGTTAGCCTGGTGGTGGGTATTGAGGAGGGCACGTTCTGCATGGAGCACTGGGTGTTATGAACAAACAATGAATCATGGAACACTACATCAAAAACTAATGATGTAATGTATGGGGATTAACATAACAATAAAAATTAAAAAAAAACAAACCCACAAAGGATACTTATATCTCCAAGGACCCCAGCAATGTCATGATGTTACAGAAACATGTAGCGTGCCATTGCACACCTTGATGGGGAAAATCCCTCTCCTCCATCCCTGGCTCATATTTCTGTAACGCATTTGTTTCCCTCACTGCTGGGGAGCTCTACTGTGCTTTGTTCACCTTTATTCACATGGTACATCAGTGCCTCCTGAGCCAGTAAGTATAAAGTCAATGTTAAGTGAATTTTTAGAAGGCCTCAACTTGAGGTCTAGCACTCCCTCCGAGCCCTAGTGCTTCCCCTCCTTGAATCTCACTTTCATCACCTACACTATTAAATGGAGATCCTACCACTACTAGCCCTGCTTTTTCTGAAGGATTTTGGAAGGAACATATGCAATAATACAAGTGAAAGCAATTTCTGATAGTAACAGTGAGCACCTATTGCTTGCAGGCCGTTTCACGCACTTTACCCGTCTTCATTAAGCCTCACAACTATCCCAGGAGGGTGGCACTACATATGTCCATTGAATGCAGGAGGAAGCTGAGCCCAGAGAGGTCTGGGAACTGGCATAAGCAGGCACAGGGCTGGGATGCTAACACAGGCAGCTGGGCCCGCACCAGCCCTCCTGACCACTGTGCGTCATGTCTCTCTCCAGACTAGGCAATGCCATACACGTGTCTGAAGCTGTTACCACAAGAAGGCGAGATGGCCCTCTATTAACGTAGCAGAGCTGGGGTGGGTGGATTTCAGGAGGCTCGACAGACCACCAGAAGGGCTCAGTGTTAGGACCACAACCAGTTGGCATCTCACGCCACATTAACAGACCTGAGCTCCCCTGGTAGAGTCAGCCTGAGCTGTGAGGTCACTCTTCCGTGAGAGAGAAGCACCTGCCCTCTCCTCTTAGGCTCCCCCAGCACCCAGAACAGTGATTCCAGGCCTGGGTGGAGGCGAGACAGGTATCAAGGAAGGGAGGCAGCAGCCTCATGTTGGACCCTGGGGTTGGAGACCATGGAGTGGAGAGCCAAGGCCCCTTCTAAAATCTGTCAGATTCACACGGACTGACTGTGCCGACCCTCGTGAACACACCTGCAGGCCACTCAGCTTGTGACTCACCTGCTGTGCCCTCTGAGCACACGCCACACCACGCAAAGTCCTTGCTTTCCTGTCTCAGACAAGGAAAGTCAATGTCTGACTTCCCTCCTCTGATCTTTAGTCGGAGGGGCCCCACCTGGAAAGTTTCCAAGGAGTGCATGCCCAGATCAACATTGGATGGATCTCCAAATATTCTGCAAAGCCCAATCTTCACTGTCAAGCAGTCAAATGGCCACAGCTGATGTAGAGGCTGGGGACAGAGTGGTGGCCAAGCCCCAAGCCTGCCCTCTAACCCTGGTGGGCCACCCAGAAAACAGCCAGAGCAGTGGCCAGCCCCAAGCCTGCCCTCTAACCCTTGGCAGTGGCCAAGCCCCAAACCTGCCCTCACAACCCTAGTGGGCCACCCAGAAAACAATCCGGCACCTACAGAAAGCATGGGAAGTGCTGTGATGAGGGAAACCTCATCACACTGTGGGAGCAACTGTGGGAGCATCGAAGGGGGAATGAAGCTGGCTGGGGGCAGAGTGGCATGCAGGGGCTCCCAAAGCTGTATATCTGCCTGCCTTTACATTAGAACAAAACCCCAAGACACCATACCGAGCTCAACGCTCAGTGCCTGCATGCCTTAGTGCACTTAATCTAAAACATCTAGAGCATGAGTCGAGCATCTTCCCCCAGTGTTCTTCACCGTCCTGCTCATCCTCTGGGTTTCAACGTGAATGTAATCTCTTTAAGGAGCCTTTGGGGCCTCCCGTGCATCACCTGCCCCCTCAGGTCCATCCCAGTGTGGCAATCTGCAGCCTTCCTACCCCAAGAGTGGACTGCTGACCAATATCACTGGGGCTCTTATAAAAACAGAATCTTAGGCTCCAGCCTGGATGAGTCTTCAGCACTTTTCCACTACTTGTCCAGCACCGTAGCCACTAGCCCCAGGTGGCCCCTGGGCACGTGAAACATGGCTAGTCTGAGCTGAGATCCATTACACATGTACAATACATACCAGCTTTAGAAGACTTAGTGCAGGGAACCTGGGTGGCTCAGTTAGTTAGGCTTCTGCCTTCTGCTCACGTCATGATCCCAGGGCCCTGGGATTGAGCACCACATCGGGCTCCTTGCTCGGCGGGAAGCCTGCTTCTCCCTCCCCCTCTGCCCTTCCCCCTGCTTGTGCTCTCTCACTTTCAAATAAATAAATAAAATCTTTTAAAAAAGTGCAAAAAAGAATCTGAATCATCTCAATAATTATTTTATACTGGCTACCTTTGGAAATAATATTTTGTATACTGCAGGTTAAATATATTAAAAATTTTTCTTTTTTTTAAAACATGACTACTCTAAGGTTTTATATTATATGTGTAGCTCACACTGTATTTATATTGTACGGGACTGCTTTAGAATGTGAGAAGCTCGTCGAGGATGATGATCAGGATCTGGTGTCGGCAGACTAGGGCGGATGGGTCAAATCAGGCCCCTTGCCATCCCGGTACACGCACTTCCATCGGGGCACAGCTGCTTACTCCTCAAGCATCGTCTGTGACAATTCCCGTGCTCCAAGGGCAGAACCAGGTAGGAGCAACAAAACCCGGCTGGCTGGCAGAGCCTAAAACATTTACTACCTGGCCCTTGACAGGAAAAGTTCGTGGACCCTCATCAAGAGCATTGGCTCCAGGGGTAGACTGCCTGCCCCCCTCCCCCGCCCCAGATCCGGTCACCACCATCTTCCAGGACCTGAGGTTGGGCGAGATACTTCATGCCTGTGCCTCAGTGTCTGCATCTGAAAACAGGGATGGGAGTACCTATCTTACAGAGCAGTTATAAAGATTCGATCAGTTCATGTATGTGAAATTCTTTAAGGCCTTGCACCGACTAGGTTCTCAGTAAACATTAACCACGTTTGCTATCACTGCGAGCAGTGATCACAGGCTATAATCACACATTTTTGCTTTGTTACCTTCTTTCTTGTGTCGCCCCACCAGATTAAAAACCCCGGGGGAGCAGGGACAGTTTCTATCTCGATCCCGCTATTTCGCTGAGCAGTTTCTGGTGCGTAGTGGACATTCAGTAAATATCAGCCGAATGAAAGAGGCACAGAGGAAAGTACTTTGCCGAAGGCTGCCTGACCAGTGTATTGCCAGGACCTGAACTTGGTTCTTTCTGTTCCCCAACCTCTTACCCTCTCCTGCTACACCAAGTGTGGTCTCTAGACCACCAGTGTCATTGTCACCTGGGAGCTTGCTAGAAATGCAGACATCCCGGGCCTGTTGAATCAAAAACTATTTTAACAAAGATCCAAGAATGCCCAAGAGATTCATGGGCATGGATGAGTTTGGGAGGTGCCCCTTTGGGCTGTCATTCCCAGTTAAGACTCTCTGCTGTTCACTCAACAAAGTAATTAAAGTAGTATCAATCTTTCCCCTGAGCCCTTTGTTTGGGCCCCCTAATACCAGAGCCGATGAGCCTGGGGGCATTTAGGTTCTGCCGTAAATGTCACTGCGCTGTGTCAGGGAAGTGCCCTTTCTCCTGCCAGGTTCAAACCACTGCAGTGCTGGGGTGACCTCTCTGCACAGAAATCTGCTTAACATTCCATTCTGGCCTCTAGGGACCAGGCCACAGACTCTAGTGGATGCAGGGGGCCTGAAAATCTACTCCTAAATCACCTCCTTCTGGGTACCTACCTCAGTAAATTCGTTCTCCTCTGCATTTTACACACCAGTGGCTGCATCACCAAAATAAACAATCCATTCCCACATTTAATAGCTCAGGCACCTTCCTTTTGAGTCTACAAATGAAAGCAAATCACTTCCTACTCATATTAAAAAAAAAAAATTAAAATTCTCCCCACCCTGACTCTGGTTTTCTTACTCACTGTCTGGCTCCAAGACTGTATGTTCTTCACCTAACTATTTTCTTTAGAAATGGTCCGTTATGTGGCACTTCAGGGGATGAGGGTGTTTAAAATTAGCACAAAACCTTACAATGGGTTCCCATTTGTCACAGCAAGAAATTTCAAATTGTGGCCATCAGATGAACATTTTAAATTAGAAAAAGACTGATTAGCATAATTCTTAAGGGTCTGAACTCTAAACCCACAGATGGCCTCTGAGAGGATTGACGAGGCAGAAGGGAGATTAGGATAAATCTAATTAGTTAGGGGTGTTCCCGTTTCTCAAGTCAAGTAGTGAGGGATGGAGAAGACGTGATGGATGGACAGATGGATCTAATGAAGCCCCATTAAAGTCTTTCTGATTCCCACTCACAGTGAGAGAACACATTACCTCATTAATGGTTCTGGGAGCTAAAGCAGCCCAAGTTTGGCGCTGTGACCTCGGAAAATGAATTTGAATTGCCTGCCCGGCTCTTTGCGCATATCCGCAGGATGTAAATGAGCCTGAAAACTCCATGCCTGCTGAGGCGCCATCCCTGCGCGTGGGCTGGAAGCCCCCCACGCCTTACCCCGCTCAGGGAGCCAGCCTGCCTCCTGGCTGCTTTCTCAAGGCCCTCAGGCTGGAGTCCCGGGACGTTTCTGCTCCTTCTGTTCTACAACTTGGACCTGTCCTAGGAAATGTGCTGTGGTTTGCATAAGTCCCCGATGCTCCATGCTGACACAGACGACTGTTGTTCTCTTCACTGGGGCTGATGGCTACACATTAGGGATGGGAGGGCAGGGCTAAAGACAGGGGCCTTTCCTTGAGGAGCTCAGGCCTCAGTCACAGAGATGAGAGAGAATAACAGCACATTTCACAGGCTAGGTGCCAAATGAGGGTATGATGGGCTCCGACAGCTCAGAGAACAAGGCGGAAACGGTGGTGGGCTCTCAGGGCAAAGTCAAGGAAAGAGAGGCCCATCTCTCCCACTGGATGACCACAGTCACCTCCTAAATGTCCCCTTGCTTCTAAGCTTGAGCCTCTACAGTCCAGCATCCCTGAGGAGTCAGTCAGATCATGTGAGTCTCTCCAGTAATAATCAGAGCTGACATTTACTGAGTGATTACTGTATGCACTGATCTAAGCACATTTCATATAGTATTTCATTTAATCTTCGAAAAAGCCCAGGGTGGTAGGTCCTAGTATCATCCCTATATTACAGATGAGAAAAGGGTGACACAAAGAGGTTACCTGGCCCAACAAGTAGCAGAAATGATAGACAATTTCAGGCATCCTTCCTCTAGAGCTCAGATTCTAAAGCCATGTAATTGGCATTCTTTGGCTCCTGTCCTCCCATCACACTTGGAATAAAATCTAAGCCCCCCTCTGACCTCATCTTGCTCTCATCTGTCCTATGCTCACTGTGCCTCAGCCACACTCTCTCACGCTCCAAGTGTGGTCCACACCAGGCCCTTTGCATTTGTAGCACCCTCTGTCTGGATAGTTTTCCCACTTTCTCAAATCCAACCTGGAAACATCTACCTGACTGTGGTTCTCATCTCCCTCTCATTCAGGGTCATGGCTTTAAACATCATCCCCATGGCTCCCAAATTTGTTTCTAACCTGGTACTCTCTAATGAGCTCCAACCCTGTATTCAACAGGTTCCCTGACGATTGTTCTTGCATGTGCAGCAAAAACCTCAGGAGAACACCTGACTGATAGCTTCCCCATCCTATGTCAGTCTTTCCAATAAATATCACTAATCATCCAACTGGTTACTCAAGCCAAATATTAGGAATTCTTAGTCTCTGAGCCCTCATAGTCTACTCCATCAACAAAATCGACCTGTTGGATTTCAAAGTCATACTGCCAAAGTTGGTCCACTTCTCTTCATCTCCACCATACCATGATCTATCATAAACCACTGTGATAACCTCCTAATTGGTCCCCTTGCTTGCACCTTCACCATCTTTCAACCTGGCCAGAGGGATCCTTGGACAACTTAGATCATGGCATTTCCTTCTCTAAGACCCTACACCTCTAATCTCATACTAGACCTACAAGACCTACAAGACCTACAAGACCTACAAGACCTCCAGGCCACTGCCTGCCTCTGTAACCACAGCTCCTTCTGCCTGTTCACCAATGTTCCAGGCCCACTGTCCTCCTTTCTATTTCCTGAGCATGCCAAGCTCATCTTAGACCCATGGCTTTTGCCATCACTATTTGCTCTGCTTAGAAAACTCTCTGTTCCTAGGTTTCCCCAGACTTGCCTCTTATCCTTTAGTTATCAGCTGAAATGTTCTCTCCTTGGTGAAGACTTTTCTGATACCTCTATCCAAAGTAACTTGCTCCAGTGCAGATACCTTCATCGTATTACCCTATTTTATTTCCTCTTGCTATCTGGGATGATGCATATTTTTGTGTTTACTTGTTTTTGTCTGTCTTTCCCACAGGAGTAATCTCTTTGAAGACCTGGGTGTGATCTGGCTTGTTCACCACAGTATCACCCAGTGTCCAGAACTTTATGGGGGCATCAGGAGCATTTGTTTAATAAAGAATGCCATGTGGCTATAAGCTAACAAAATGCAAATGACAGCAGGAAGACTGAAGACAGATGCTGGTGAGACTCTTACAGTCAGTGGGGATGGAGGGCAGATAAAGAACCAATGTGAAGGGAACTTCTAGAGAGTGGGAGGGAGTCTAACACCTTTCCTTTGTTGAGTGACTGTTACCCATGAGACCCTGAGGCTACACACGTGAACAGACTGCCATGGTCCCTGTCCTCACAGTGCTGGTGTTGTAGCATATTGTTTAAATACTCCGTCCCCATTTTAGGATAGGGCAAGGGGAAGCAATTTTTTTTCTTTTTAATGTAAAGGGCCAGATAGTAAATATTTTAGGCTCTGCAGGTCTACAATTCGTAGACAATTCGTAGAATATGTGACAAAAATTCATGAAGTGAAGCCACCATACACACTCTCTGTGTCTTCCTCCTGTAACTAAAGACTTGTGTCAGAAATACTCAACTCTGCTGTTATAGTGCAAAAGCAGCTACAGACAACACAAAATCATGGCTATGTTCAAATAAAACTTTGCTTACAAAAGCAAGCAGTGGGTCTGATTTAGCACATGGGCTAAAATTTAATAAACCTTGGGACTTTGGGGTTCTTTAGGCCTATCACACAGCAAAGTAGGCTTTGGAATAATCAGGGTTTCTTGTAGAAACATCTAGGTTTATTATTTACCTTAAATCCCCTCTGAAGCTCTCAGAAGACACTGCATAGACCTGAGCGGTGGATCCGAAGTTCCTGTTAGTCTTCTGTTTCAGTCCACTAATCAACCAGCTTTTGTAAGAAACCTCACAATTATATGGAGTTGAATGTACTTAACCTGATGTAGAATAACTGAAAACGTCTAAGGAGAGGGTGGACCTGCCATCCCTGGAACAGGACAGGAACCCCAGCATCATATCACTGTTAGAAAGGAGGAAGATGGGGACTACTGCTCAGTTATACTGACCCAGGTTAATAGCTTGGCATCATGATGACTTTAGTCAGGGAGGAGAGCTGTGTCCAAGTTTGCAGGCCTCCATGAAGCATTTGCCATTTAGTTGTTGGCTCATTAGCTTGGACATAAGAAAAGATTTCTAGAAAGAAGATGGCATCGTTGTTTGCTATTCTTGCTCTGGGGTGCTTTTGGAAACAACAGCTGTGATCAGAAAAGTAAATATTGTTAAGGGAAGTGGGATGGTTGGTCTGGACGGAGACCAATAGCCAGGCTCCAAGAAGCTGAGACAACAGAATCGAACCGTCAGGTACATAAGCCATTTCTGGGCTATCTCCACAGGTTGCCTTTGTGGTGGTTGTCTGCCTGGTTTCCAGGGAGCCTTCAATTAGGCTACTGAGCTGAGCTGATTTATACCTGTGCACAGCATTGGCCCCATTACCATAAACATAAATAAGTCTTCAGTTACAGGAGGAAGGTACAGAGAGTGTGTATGGTGGCTTCACTTCATAAAAACATCCTTTTTTCAGAACACCAGTTTCTTTTGGATAGAAACTAGCTAGATTGCCCAAATAACATTAACATTAATAGAGAACAATAGAGAGCCTCAATATACTGAACTGGGGAGATTGGGTTAAGCTTGCTTCATTCCAAGAAAGCCTCAAGTCAGCGTGCCTCTCCCAAGGGGGCCACCTCCCTAATTCCTTTTCCTCTATCTCTGTTTCAACTAGATCTGGGGTGCACAACAGGGCCTGTGACGACCCTCAACTTGGCCAACACAGAACACATCTGTTTAGTTGCTTACTGTGCTCCTAGCACTTAGCAGTGTTCAAATAAATACGTGAAGAATAAACAAAGAGAGGAAAACTCCCATCCCATCAGAGTACAAGAATTCTGAAATGCATGGTCACAGGGACACATGGCGCCCATCTCTATAGAAAGAGGAATAAAATTGACTTCCGTGAAAATACTCTTAGGCAATAGACAGGCTGTGCTGTGGCTTTCACCTACCATGTCACTGAATGTCTTCAGCATCCTTGCAAAGTAGGGATTTTTGACCAATATTTCACAGACCCTCTTACCGCCTCCAATGGAGATACCATCACTCATACAAATGCTACGGTGGGGATTCACCGAGATAGACTATATATATATATAAACTCTTTACCCAGACTGGGATCTGATACAGAAGTGTTTTAGTAGATGACAACTGTAGGGATGATTATTGCTTGTCCTGTTACAGATGAAGAAACAGAGATTGAGTGGGTTACAGGGATCAATCCAAGGTAAAAAATGTGTCACAACTGGGATTTGGGCCCAATGTGTCTGGTTCTTTCTCTATTTACAGGAAAGAATAAGGAAAGTATACTGGTTCCATCTTCCTCTGTTCTTTGACTTCTTAGCTTTAGTCCCGGGAGGTTCAGAGCTACTTTAAGATTGTTACAAATTCTATTCCGAGTGCTTCACAGATGATCAGAAAATAGATTATATACCTACTTTACTTTCTACACTAGGTCTCTATGATACAATATAAAGCTAATTCTTTGTATAACAGCATACAGATCCCTTCCTCTAAAAAGTCCTTCCTACACTGAATGGATGTTCTGATGTTAGTTAAACCAATTTCCACTTCACAGGTAAAGACACTTAGGATCTTCAAGGCATTTGCTGGGCCCCATTCTCTGGGTCATGAGAAGAGCCTGACCTAGAGTGCTATGTAGCATCACCCCTTCCATGGGTCACAAACACACAGGCAAAGGTCTTCAAAATGTATGGGCATCCTTGGAAAATAAAAGCATTTCTAGGCATATAATTAACAAGCCAGAAAGGCCATGGCGCTTGACAGAAAGAATGAGGCATTTCAGAAAGATAAGTCAAGATGCACTTATGAGCTGAATGCATCCCTCAGCTTGCTTAGCTGTGCTACTTGGTTCATAAACCAGGGATTAAGTCAATTTTCATTTCAACTTTCTCTTTCACCTTTAAGCAACCCCTAAGGTTTCCAGAGAATTTTGTTTGACCTTTAGCTAAAGTTCAACCTCTACCAAGTTACCAATTTTCAATGGTCCCTGGATGATCTCTTAAGACAGATTTCACTATAATTCAAGGCAAGGATAATCCCTGGCCAAAGAGTTCACAAAGGAAGGATTCCCAGTGGTCTCGGGGATGGCAAAAGTTACGGATTCAGTCCTGCTAGTGAATTTTACTCATATTCTCATTGTGCGTTATTGATCAGTAAAGTCAGCCTGGATGCATTTGCTGGACATTGAACCCAGGGTGTTTCTTTACCTCCATCTGCTCCCAAATGAGGATTCTCCCCACGCTCCCTTGTAAGCTAAACTCCAGGAAAAAGATGCAGTCCTTTGGGAGTTGTCATTTACTTCCAAAGTTATGACAGGAATGTTAAACCCATCAATGGACTTCGATGCCCAAACCAAGCGGGATATCTTTGCTCTAAAGCACATATATTCTAGATCTGCCTTTATCTCACATCTAGCTTTCAGAGACTTCCCAGCAACACTCAGAGAGGAAATGTGGAGGGGAGCAATGGAGAGAAAATCAGGCTTCTCCAATTTGTAGTGAAGAATGGGACTGTGAAGTTGTTTACTTCTTACATATCCTGACTTGTCTATCAGATCTGCCTGACTCCTAACCAAGTATATAAAAATCTTTCAATATGGCTATATATTTAATCAGAGGGTTTTTTCCTCAAATTTTTGTTTATGTAGTCAGCTCCTGGATTGTTGCATGCATTTCATGAAGACAGAGGTGCTCCTGTCCACAGAGGTAAAAACAGGGCCCCCAGTTTGCATGAAAGTCAATTCATTCCTATCTGCAGACTCTATATTCATAAATAAGAACAATTCAGAACAGAATGCCTACATATGTCATTTCTCTAACTTCCCAAATACTGTGAGAACATATCGGCCCCTCTCAGTATCTCAGTGGACTGGAAGCATGTTCATTTTAGAGGTAGGTCTCATTGCTTTCTGCAGACAGTTCAAAACCATGATGCCTCAGATTCAGCTTCCTGCATTCTTTCTTATTGATTGGCATACCTCAGGCTATTAGGTTTATTAACTAAATGATAATTTTTTTAGGGGGGTGAGTATACAAGGAGATAAATGTTTCACAAATAGACTCAAAGCTTGCAGGCAGGAGACATGCAGTGATTTACGAAGTATTTATCTCTCTGGCATTTTTTTTCCCCCCAGGAAAAAGTAATCAATGCTACCATCCTCTGAAAACAGAGGTGCCTATTTTCTGGGCAGGCTTGGAGACTAGCCAAGGCAGTGTGATGATTCCTGGAATTTCAACACACCTGCTGGGGTGCTGGATGGAGCAAGCTCCTCCTGCAGACACACCTGATCTGCCTGGAGAGTCCCCCCACAGCCTCTCCCTTCCTCCTGGGGGCCACTGCAGCAGCCCTGGGTGTGTGAGAATATGCACCCACCTGTAATGCGAAGAATAGTTCCTGATAGAAGCACCTGCCCCTCCATAGCTTTCTTTCTCTGTCCTCATGCAAAACTGACACTCCCACTGTCCTGCCAGAGTTTCTCAGACTCAGGCACTATTGACATTTTGGGGGTCAGTTAATTCTCAGTTGTGGGGGGTGGTTTTGTGCATTTTCAGAGGTTTGGCTGCATCCGTGGTCTCTATCTACCTGATGTGACTAACACACCCCACCTCACCACTGGTGATATCCACAAATGTCTCCATACATTGCCAAATGTCCCCTGGGCATAAATTACCCATTACATCCAATGCCTTGTCACAAGTGGGAACTAATGGGAAAAACTGAGAACTTCCCCGACCCCATAAGGAACCCAAAGGGACTACATCATTATCAACTCTCACACCTGGTTTGCAGACCTCACTGCCAATGTCAATGAACCAGAGACCCCCAACAGGATGCAGGAAGGGGATCTGGGAAGGGCAGTAGGGGTGAGTTGAGAGATTATGGATTCTTGGCCGAAGCTGGACTGACCTGGCTCTCCCTCAAGGTTGAGAGCCACATCATTTGGAAAACATTTCAAGTACTCACTATGTCTTTCACCCCATCAATCAAGAACTTAGATTTTTTTCCTTCTCCGCCTCCCCACATTCACTCTTCTAGTTTTTGTCACTATCTTCTTACCCCTGGGTTCTTCCAAAGCCTCCCTGCATGTCCTTTCTTCCAGGCTTGCTCTTCACTGTCCAGCCCCAGCTCCCATTCCCTGCAGGTGAGTGGGCTTTCTGAAATGCAAAGCAGACCATGCCAGCCAGCCATCTGCTGACTTCCCTGGCTTTCCAGCCTTTCAGGATAAAATCCAAACTCCTTAACAAGGCCTGCAAAGCCACGTACTTCATTACCTCTCTCCCTGCATTACATGTAACTTCACGTCCCCACTCCCCCAGACACATTCCCCTGTAGGGACACAGGTGGTTTTAGGTAGCCGAGAGTCATGACCATAAAGAAAGAAGAATCTCACAGTGATCATTTAGTTTCAATATCCCTTTCTCCTTGTGTCCTCTCCAGGAGCGTGCTGAGTTTGGTGCTCCCTTGTCCTTCACACTGCTCTGAGGCTTGACAATCTCCCATTTTGTACCAGAAAAGAACAGGCTCAAACAACAGCATCCAGATGAAATTTAATAACACCATTTTATTTTTCATTATATTTACTTTTGTAGTTGCCTTCCATTTATAGCATATTGTACTACTTTTCTGTTACAAGAATGATATAATCTTTCCTTTTTCCATGAATGTTTTCAGGTAGAAAAAGGAAGTTGATTTGAAGAAGCACCAATAGTAGAAGTGGTTTCTAGACATGGCAGAGACTGTGATTAATGATTGATATGTGGGAAATAAGGACTTATTTAAATTTATGCCCTGCTCCTCCCTGCTCTGCGGGGGGCCTGCTTCTCCCTCTCCCACTCCCCCTGCTTGTGTTCCCTCTCTTGCTGTGTCTCTGTCAAATAAATAAATAAAATCTTAAAATAAATAAATAAATAAAAAATAAATTTATGCCCTGCTCTTTCATATCCCAGTCTCACCTGTCCCTCAGACAGGCTAAGAATAGGGAGAAGGCAGGGACAGGGAGAACTGGATTGTTCCTTGTAATGATTCATGTGTCCTTTGGAGTTTGATGTAGATGTCACCTCATCAGTGCCCCACCCGTGTGCTCCCCTAGCACCCTGGACACCCCTCCTAAGCTCCGACATGGCACCTCTGAGCTCTGCTTTATGTCTGTCATGTTCACGGTGGTTTCCACAGGGTCTGGTACAAAGCTTAGCAGAGATGAGATGCCAAATAAATATATCTTGGTTGGAGGGATGAAATGGCTTCACCAAGAGAAAGGCAAAATGAGGTGAGCAGATAATCCATGTCCCTGAGGATGTTACCCACCTCCCTGGGTGACAGACACAGAAGACTTGATGATGTAAATTACTTGATGTAAATTACTTGGGGTGCAACTTTCATTTCCCTTCCATTTCAAGCATCAGAATTTGACCTCCACTGGCCACTGAAACACTCTTGTGGCTTGGCCCAGCTGGGTCTAGTGCCCAACAAGGGAGCACAGCAAAGAATACACAGAAACCAAAAAGACATAGCTTGCATGTCCCAAGTCTTTCTTTCTACTGGAACTTTACCTTTACAAATTTGTAGCACTTGAAGGTATGTTTCCCTAGCCACTTCTGGACTGTAACAATTCCTTTTTTTCCTACTGACAAAATCTGATACTTAGCCTGGAGCACTTTCTTGCCAAGGAGAGAACTGTGTCAGACTTGTGACGCGTGATAAAATACTACGGTAATGTGGAATAATGCTTTGAAATGTTGCCAGGGTGAGCATGCATGCAGAATGATGGAAATCGCCTGAAAATACAAATGGTAGCTCTGTGGCTCATATGTAACCTCAATGTAGGAAAACTGAGATATTCTTTTCCCTCCTTTGCAATTTGCACAGCCTCTCGTTGGAAACTATGGAGATTACCCCACTGAAAATAACTGCCATGTTTACTCCATGCACAATTTTTACTAATGCAATATCCCCATGTAGTCATTCGTCTTCTAGGGTTCTCCTGATACTCTAAGCTGTTCTGTAGTGCTGCTGTGAACATCTCATTGAAGTAGTCATGTACCCAAAACCAAAAGCTTTATAGAAGGGTACAGAGGTTATCTCTGCAGTGCTGAAAATGATGTCCACTTTATCCACCTCAGAAATCAAGATTCCATAACTGAATGGGATTCAGTCCTCACTACACCACCCCCAACCCTCCAACCCCCACACACCATGGTGAATTCAATGGGAATTATCAGTGGCTTGAGCTGCATAATTAGAAGAGCCACAACTGTAGGGTGTTTACTATATAGTAGGCATTTTGCCCTCTTTTAGGTAAATAACATACTATATAACAAATAGAGTTATCCTCATTCTGCTCTTGAGAAAAATGAGGCTCAGAAAGGATAATGTGTTCAAGGTCTCACAGACAATAAGTCTCCCAGCCAGGAATGAGCCCAAGGTCTGTGTGATTCCAAAGTTTGATTTTTTTTTTTTTTTTTTTTTTTTTGCCTGATGAACAATGTCGAACTAAAGTCAGCACCCTTCCTTCCATGAATTGTGGTCAAACCTTCACTATCTGTGGGCTTTCAACATTATTTGTTGGTTGTCATGTACCTGTAACTAGCAAGATACACGAACCAATGGGCGGTTGCTTATTCATGAAGAGCCAGTAGCCTAATGAGAAATTTCTCATGCACAAAAGATGACCAAGCAGTAGCAGAAGAATATTCAAGTTCATTTCAAAGGCATCTGTCTCTTTATGAAAAGTGAAATCCCATTCTCTTTTGCTGCAAAGGGGCAATAAGAAAATGCATTCCCTATGTATTGATTACTTCATGTATTCTAAAATAATTATAGTTACCATGGATTAGGTACTTTCTACATGCCAGAAATCACATGAAACACTCTGCATGAAGGATAACATAACCCTCACAACCCAGTGATAGAGACACTACTATTAGCCCCATTGGACAAGTGTGGGAACTGAGGCTCAGAGATGATTTTATCTTACCAAGATCAGTCAGCTCAGTTGGGATACAAACCCAGTCTCTCTCATAGCCAACAGAAGTCATAATACATCAAAGTAGGGCATTCTGCCTTGATGGAACCATTTCGACATCCACAATTGTCAAGTCAAATCCCAAGGGTTTCCTGGAAATGCAGACACTCTATCCATGGTTGGAAGTGCTTCCCTTCCCACCTTACTCCCATTCTACACTCCGGCCCACTGGCCTTCTTTCAGGTCTTCAAATGGCTCCCTGGAATGCCAAAGCCTGCACTTGTGCTCCCTGGGAACATACTTCTTCCCCCCCCTCATATGGTCGGCTGCCGTCTCACCTTCAGATCTCAGCTCTAGGGCCACCTGCTCAGAGAAGCCTTGCCTAAACCCTTGACTTAGTAGACTCCTTCATGAAAGATTGGCCCTTTCCTTCAAAGCACCTCTCTGCATAGGCCCCTATTTGCTCAGATGGATCAGTGCCTGGGTCTCCCACTAGACTCATGAATGTTTTCCCAGCACTCAGCCCTGGGCTTGACTCAGAGGAGCCTCTCAAAGCCTGTTGGTGGAAGAATTGGCACTGTGACCTCCTAAGCACATCTGCTTTCCTTTATTGATGAGGTGCAAGAAGGGAGGACGGTAAGCCAATGCACAGTGGGGTTCCAAGGCTAGATCTCCTCTCTGTTCACCAAGTAACATCTCAGAATCATGTGCTTTGCTGAGTTAATTTTTATGTTTTTTCCCTCATCTCCAAACAGCAAGTCATCTTGCAGATCAATGCCTGAGACTAAAGAGACTTATGGAATGTTAAGATTATGCACATAAATGCACCGACTATGACAGCCACACTAAGAAGAATAATAATATTGTACCAAGCAATAGTTTATCAACCTTTGTCACTTACAAAATTCACAGCCAATTTAATTAAAAATATAACAGCTCTGAAAGCTGCTAAAATGAGTATGACAACAATCAATCATTTTATAATAGTGTTGAAGATCCATTAGGGATGTCGCACTGGATACCAACTTTTTTAAAGCCCAGATAGTAGGGGCATTTCATTCTGGACAATTAATGTCACTGCATTAAAATATTGACTACCTATAAAGAAGAAAATACCAAACATCTTTATAACCCACATTTTTATGGGCAAAACTTGCTTAGAAAGGTGCTTTGAATTTATTTGTTATAAGCTGCACATTTCACATTCAGAAAATTAAAATGGTTTCTACTAACTCATTTAATCATTTAGTTGATTTAATGAAAAACACTATGCATTTTTCTCTTTCTGTTGCTAAGATTAATACTTTCTGTTCATTAGCAATCAAATATTGCAGGAAGGTTTACATATTATTCTCACTTAACTCACTGCCTTTTATTTCAAAAAATCCTAATAGAATTTAAATGGTATCTTTTAAATCACTTGAAAATTTTTCTCTTAGTAACTTACTTTGTCTTGTGGAAGACACAGTGCTCACTGTGACACTGAAACATTCATCCCCAACTTCCTTTTCCAATCTCTCTTTCTGGGGGTGGGGGGAAGACGCATATATATATGCGTCATATATATATATATATATAGAGAGAGAGAGAGAGAGAGAGAGAGAAAGAGAGAGAGAGAGAGGACAGGGAGTGGAGACTTCAGAAAAAAATGATGAATCTAGGTTCCAGTGCCTCTAATTCATTTAATACATCAGCAACATTGTAGCATCCCTTAAGATTCTGATTAGTAGGGCCTTTGATTTATTAGTGGGGTTTTATGAGCTACCTGGGAGAATGAACCTATTAAAAATGTTAACCATAAGCATCTGGCTTTCATTTAATAAAGAATCGAAGCTACTGGGCACAAGTGAATGGTTGCAAACATGGCACCCTTCTGCCATCACTCTTAGAGGGTCCCACTGTAAATGCCACTTCCTCACAGCTGTGCCCTCTGCATGTATGGCCTCATCTCTGCTCTCCACTGTGATTTTCAGGAGTCTATGAATGGGCAGTTAAATTCCACTTGAAATACCTCCAAAAAGAAAAAAGAAATATCTCCAAGGGCAGATTCTACTATGGAATCTTTTTTATGACCAGGATAGTTACAAAAGAGTATAATCTATTTAAATTACTGAATAATAGAATCAGTAGTTTAAAAGCACAGTGCCAAGTTTTTCATTGCTTCTGTGCCAAAAAATGTTTGTTGACCCCAAAATGCTTGATAGGAGGAAATAACAGAAGGTAGACGATGGTGTTTTGTACTGAGTGTAGATACAGTGGTTGAAGGACCCTGGGTGCCTGGGTGTAAAAATATAAGCACTGAATCAGGAAAGCTAAGAGGGTGAGGACAAAGGAAACTTTGGGGCAGTAAGAAAATGATTCATTTTAAGGTGATACTCAGTGAGCCAGCTAAGTACAGCAACAGGTGTATCCCTAAATTTGACTCTCTATTTCAAGGTGTCTTCTGCTTTTCTTGTGTGCATGCATGCATACATACATAAGTGAATTCATCTGTCTGCCTCACTGTGTTACACATTATCGATTGCTTGTGGGAGAGGGACATAAGAATTTTCTTTTCCATTTTATAGTTGAGAAAACTGAAATGCAAGGCATAGGTATACTTTGACCCTAGTATAGTGATCTTTCCTTTTAAGCACTTCTAAAAGGGTAATTGTTCTATCATTTGTACAATTATTAAATGCTTGTCACCACTCTAGACTGTAAGATCCATGAGAGGCACAGCAACGCCTGCCTTGTCCATCAATGCAGCTCTAGCACTAACTTGGTTGGTAGATGCTTTGTAAACTTCTTTTGAGAGAATGAATGATTTTCCTAGGTCATTACCAATGGAGCATTAGCAAAGAGGGATTAAACTCCAGGTCACACTTCTGTTCTTTCTGTGACTTTCTATTCACCCTGTGACTCTGTTCAAATACCAACCCCTTTGGGAAGCATTTCTGAGCTTTCTCCCCTACTTCTCCTGGGCTCCATAAATGCTTTATACCCATCCCTCTGTGTTTTGTATATGTAGCTTTCCTTTTTTGCGATAGAACCCCTCTCTCTTCTAGGAAACCATTATATTCCTTAGGCTTGGATGGAGTTGATTATATTTCTGCCTGGCCCTATACATGGACTCAGAATCTCAATCTGGTCACTCAGAGCACCCTATCCCTCTGGCCACGTTTCCTGATTCAACAATGGTCATTTAACTCAAGTTGGACCAGAGTTCTCTGCGCGCATTTTTTTTTTTAAATCAGCATTGCTGGGAAAAACAATCTTTCCACTTAACCTAATAGGATGTAAGCCTCAAGCTGCTACTATTCACATCACCTTCCTTGGGAAGAAGCTACCTGAAAGAAGTAGAGAAACACAACGCCCTTGGTGACACAGCTTGTGCTCCCAGACCCAGCCATGCCTGAATCAACTCTACCATTAGACTTTCAAGTTACATGAGTAAATAAATTCTTCCTCCTTCCTTTCAAGCAGTTTGACTGCTGACCATGGCTTCTTGAGAGCAGGGGCTGATTCACTTTTGTATCCCCAGAGGGCAGATCCTGCCCTCAGTAAAAGCCTGAGGGTAATGATAATTGAATGATAAACCAACATACTTCTTAGGCCAAGGACATTTCCAGGTGTTTGGGGTTAAGACTATCCATAAAAGCTATTTCAGGGGCTTTGTATCTTTTGGATCAAACTTCCATAAAAGAAGGAAGAGATAATACAGACATTCTGGATGTGGAGGTGTCAAGGTCAGTTGTAAGAGAAAGTGTAAGGTGCTCGGCCAGATAAGGAGGCTGCAGAGCACCTTACAATAAGGCAGTGGGAAGAGTGCAGCCACACAATGGATTTCACATTTCTGCATTCCTACAGTGACTAGATCTTAACCATTATGACAGTATGTCTACGGCAAATGGAATTAACAATCCCAGAGGCTTTGGAAATGTTAAATTGTTAATAAGCCCCTTAGAGCTTTGCTTCTCTCTTGAACTCCACGGCTGGTCTTGGGCCACAGACAAGTGTATTAAACCCGCTCGATTTGAGCTAGTAATTGAAGGCCTCTCGAAGCCTGCCCAGAAGAGAACGTCTTCCACTCTGAGGAGGAAGAGATGGTGCCGACGTTTGATTTTCATTTTTAAATCTAAGGCCTGGCCATATCTGGCAAAACAATTCAAGAAAACGTGGTTTTCCAACTATTTGAAAGGTGAAGGTTCCAGGTACACCCTTGTTGTGATCCAAAAATCTGTACTTGTGTTAAGCTTAAGAATCACCCATACCTGAGTTTAAATCCCGGATTTGCTATTTTTTTGGCTGGAAGACCTTGAACAGATAACTCAATAACTATGAGCCCTTGCATTCTCATGGATAAAACCAGATGAGACCACCTCCTCACAGACATTTTGTGAAGATTAAATCAGATCACTGATGTTAAATGCTTAGCAAGAATCTGGTACATACTAAGAGCTCAATATACATTAGCTATGATTGTGATGACAATGACCATGACCAGTGCAAGCTTTTAAGTCAAACACTGCAATGCTGAATGTCTTATTAGCCATGAATTAAGATCTCGAATGTATTTGTCCACCTGTCATCACTTCCTCTATGTATTGCTCATACTAGCATCATGTCAAATTCCCTTTCCTTTATTTCAGAGGCTCTATCCTTTTTGTTTTTCTAGGTCTGAAGTCCCATGAAAATGTGATGGAGTCTGAGTGAGGAGCCCTTCTCTCAAGCTCCGATAGCACACCATGTGTTCTACATGACACCTCCCCGCCACCTCTCTCCCACTGCACTGTGATTGCCCATTGACTCATTTCTAGAATCTTCCTGGTTAATTATAAAGGAGGCTCAGGGAGGTCAGGGACTGTATCTGCCCAGATCACCATTTTATTTCCCTTGCTTAGCTCAGTGTCTGGCAGATAATAGGTGTTCAATATTTACTGAATAATTAAATGAAAATCATAAAGCTTTCCTCTGACCCCTTAAATATTTCACCTATATTGCAGCTTTTGCATCTCATTTAAGGGTCTATCTGGGGACTCCAGAATAAGAACCTCTATTTTAGATGATCATTAAAAACAAGGTAGGGAAATTTGCAGGTCAAATAAGGAAGCAGCCTTTCTTCGTTACAGGCCAGAAAGAATGTGTAGCTCATGCGTGTGTCTCAAGAGAGGAAGGGCAAAGTTGGTGTTGACATCGTGTTACAGATGAAGGGAAACTTTGTCCAAGCCCCTCATATGCCTTAGATGACCCTGAGAGCCAAGCCTTGCGCAAGGTCACATGGCTAGTGGCAGAGAGAACCCAAGTCTCCCAGTTTCCAGACCTGCACTCCCCAGACCCTCCCCTCCCCTCTCCCATGCTGCCTGCCAGAAGAACAGTGGTTGCAAGAATTCAGTGAGGACTTCCTTCAGAGCATGGTCAGAGGATAATTTAAGGCAATGCAGAATTGACATAACCTTGGTGAAACTAGGGGACAGGTCTTTACAAGAAAGATTTGATTCAAGTAGGTAAAACCTTTGGAGTGCAGTTATTGCCTTGCTGCCTCATTTGAAAGAGGAAACCATTCTTTCTCTCTGTCCTTAGTGGGGATGTAACTTCAGAGGGAAAAACGCCTGGTGCTGGAGAGCATGCCCAGTGAAGGCAGGAATCCTCTTGTGTTCCCCATTCAGGTTCTGCAGGGCCCTTAGCCTTGGCCCCCACGGAACCCCCCAGAGTGAGGCAGATACAGCCCACAGCACTTCCCAACTGCATTCCACGTTAACATGAATCCTTGATGAGCTTCTTAGCATGGGACACAGTTTTGGAATCCATTAATCTCACCGCCACATACGCAAGATGTTTCAGATTAGCTCAGCCAGAGATTTGTGTAGTAGTAGTAGTTGTTGTTGTTTTTAAACCAGGAAAAAAGAAACTCACACTCCCCATCACGCCAGATGCTCTATCAGATAAATATCACAGTCTTTTAGAGAAATACTATGTGGTTTGAGAACATCTGTAATTCTCTAGAACATACTGTTGTCAGAAGCTGACTTAAACTAAATACCACACATCACACTCTCCTTCAAAGGTCTTGCCCTAAATTTTCCCATTACAGCACAAATTGCTCCTTCAGAAACAGTATCAGACAAAATTAAAAATGTGCCAGCTCATTAGCATTGCCACAACTCGATTTCAGGGGCATTCATGTTATCAATGACCAAGCTCATTCCTGTTGCAGAAATGACAAGTACAGAAGAGATCTCCCCAGTTGCTACTTTGGTTTGCAGTGGGTGTTACACATTCGGGATATTACATTATCCTTACATTATTTGTAATGTAACAATATTACATTGTCCTTACATTAATTTCAGTAGCCACCATTTACAGGGGGGTGGAGGGAACTTTGTACACATGTCCTCCTATAATGTCCTCAAGAGTCTTGTGAGACAGCTACTCTTTTCCTGCAAGACAGGGCACGTGGCATGGGTGGGTGAGCATTTGCTGTGCGCAAGGCACTCCGCAATACGTGTTATTTATATCTCATTTCATCCCACCAAACCCTTTGAGGTCAGTGCTGTCATCACCCCCAATGACAGGTGAAGAAACTGTGACAGGTCTCCAACTCAGCCCTGGTTTATTCCAAAACTCATGCACATGGTTTCATTTGACAATATGTGGGAGGGTCCATTTTTTGGTGAAGAGTGAGGTCTATGTAGCTACATCTCCTGGACTCCACCCTCCCTATCTGGATGACCTTGGGTAAGCTCTAGTTAATCCTTCTGTGGCTAAGTTTCCTCATTTGTAAAATGGCAGAATAATAGTAACTACCTCAGAAGGTTGAGAGAATGCGATGCAAAGCACTTCGCACAGTGTCTGGCACATAGTAATTACTCAGCAAATTGCTAGTATTGCTAATGATAATACGAATAATAGGTCTTATTATTTTTATAGAAAATAATGCTACTCCAGAAAGTATACAGGGATTAAAATAAACCAAAAAAGTACACTGAGGGTGAGTTTAATTGTATATTAAGGACTAAGGTCAAAGAGAGGCTGCCACCAAGCAGAACAGAGCTACATTCAATTAGAAATGGTGGCTGAAGGCCCCGCTCTTCCTCGGTGCTGCCTGCGAAGGTGGCAGCCATCTCCTACCCAGGATCATGGCTGCCCTCAGACCTCTGGTGAAGTCTAAGATCACTCAAAGAGGACTGAGAGGTTCATCTGGCACCAGTCAAACCGATATGTCAAAATTAAGCATAACTGGCAGAAACCCAGAGGCAGTGACAATAGGGTGCAAAGAAGATTCAAGGGCCAGATCCTGATGCCCAACATTGGTTATGGGAGCAATAAGAAAACACAGCACATGCTGCCCAGGGGCTTCCATAAGTTCCTAGTCCACATGTTAAGGAGCTTGAAGTGCTGCTGATGTGCAACAAATCTTACTGTGCAGAGATTGCTCAACAGTGTCTCCTCCAAGAACCACAAAGCCGATGTGGAAAGAGCAACCCAGCTGGACATCAGAGTCACCAATCCCAATGCCAGGCTGTGCAGCGAAGAAAATGAACAGACAGATAGCTTTTATGCATATCATAGTTGTTAATAAAACTGTTAAACTACTATCTGGCTAAATAAAATTAAAAATAAATAAATAGGGCGCCTGGGTGGCTCAGTTGGTTAAGCAACTGCCTTCGGCTCAGGTCATGATCCCGGAGTCCCGGGATCCAGTCCCGCATCGGGCTCCCTGCTCAGCGGGGAGTCTGCTTCTCCCTCTGCCCCTCCCGCTCTCATGCTCTATCTCATTCTCTCTCTCAAATAAATAAATAAAATCTTTAAAAATAAATAAATAAAAATAAATAAATAAATGTATGTGGCTGAAGGGGGAGCCTTCTCTTCTTAGCTCAAATGGGCTTATGTACCTATCTCCTTTCTGGAAGTTGTGCATGGTTCAAGTGTTCGTATGGCACTCAATGACCTTGTCTTCATTTCTGTCACTATCAGAATCTCTCCTGAGTGTCCTGCCCTGGAGTCCCTGCGTATGTTCTAGTCCATGCCTGCAGGGCAGAGGTGGGGACGAGGAGCATGGAGTAGGAGTGTGCACCTTCAGCAAGACATAGTTTGCTCTAGTTTGCATTTTGTCACAAGACAAAATTGTGTCTAGTGATTGAGTAGATGTTGCTGTGGGGGCCGGACATGGTGTCTCCACTCTGTGCTCAACACGCACTGGGTTGGGTCGCTCTATATTTAATGTTCTCTTATGAGTGTCCAATAAAAGGAGACTAAAATCCAAACCCCTTACCCTGGTCCTGCATGATCTGGCCCCAGCCTACCTCTTTCTTTCCCCCACCAAGGCCATTCTCAAGTATCTCTTGAACACATGGGGCTCCTTCCATCGTCAACCTTTTACCCCAGCTCCTCTCCTTCTGCTTCTGTTTGACTTCTGTTCCCAGGCCCTTCAGCATGGCTCCTTCTCCTGCTGGCTCTTGGCTCTGACTCAGTCTTCCAAGAGAACTTCCCTGCAACTCCCCGAACCACTGCGGCTCTCTCTAATCTTTTCCTCGCAGTATCCATTGCTACCTGAAATCATCTTATGTATTTGTGAGTTTGTTATCTGTCTCCACCAAAATGGAAATTCTTTGAAGGCAGAGACCATGCCTGCTTTGCTCATTGCTGATTATCTTGTGCCTGACACGTTGAAAGTGCTCGATAAATACTTGTGGAATTGAAGAATGAAAGCCTGACAGAGCAGTCAATAGACCAGGAGTCAGAAGCTGTGTCTTCTCATTCTCATTTACTCCCCCTCACCAGCCATGTGCCCTGATGTAGTCCTGTCCTTACCTCGTCTCGGCTCTTTGTCTGCTAACTAGGACTGATCATGCTTATCCTTCTCTTACAGAATTTCCTTGATGAGCAAATAAGATTCATATGTATGTGTCTATGAAAATACTTTATAAATTGTGACTACCACGGATGCAAAATAGCTTTCAACTGCCATGTGAACTCCGACTAGACAGGGTTGTCTGAAGCACAGGCCTGAGACAGATCCCTGGACTGCATTGTTCTGAGTGAGGAAGGGTGCAGCAATCCTTTAGTGATGTCTGTCCTGGCATGGGGAGAAGGCATTAGGGTGCCGGTGTGTCACGGTACTTGCTATTTTATATTTAATATCACTGCTAAAATTCTAAATTTTTGTTTTTGGAAATCATCACAAGAGGGAAGCATCAAGAGAGGCAAGAAAGCAAAACCAGGAGTGTCCCAAGTATGGCTGTGTCACTCACTCATCACACAGGAGCATCGTGATCTGAAAAATTTCCTAAACACTGAAAGGCAAATGCATTCAATGAAGCTATAGTGTCATTGGTATTTCCTTTTGGATAAGCCATGTCCGTTACGTATAAAAGAAGTGCAGTCCAGGAATTCTCCCTTTTCACCCCTTAGTAACCAACCATGACACTCTCTCTGACACCGCTGTTACATAATTTTGAAGGTGGTGAGACAAATTTTAATTCATTTAATAATTAGGTCAATAAAAACCATTATAGCTGAGAGCTCCATTAAAAGTCCATAATGTTACCTTAATGGGGGAAAAACTAATATAGTTCTGTTGGAATTTTTCCATGAAATTAATATTAGAGAATTTTAGTGGGTGTCTTAAATAGCTTAAATAGACATTTTTATTAACAGAACTAATCATGGAATTAAAACAAATGAAAATTGTTACATTTGCGATGATAAAGTACCCATGTTCATGGGAGTTTTATCAGGTCTGTTCCTATGAAGAACATTTACTATCACAAGAGCAGTACATCAAATTGCCTGGATGGCTGCTCATGGCCCTTCAGAAGCTGCCAACTCATGTTTTGGTGATTGCTTCTTGGACGCCATGCTCAGAAACATTCCAGAGCCACAGGCCCCCCCAGACCAAAAGGCTTCTCTCAAGTCCTCTCTTTGGTTTCTAAGATTAAACCCCCATAGGAGGTTAAGAGCTAGGACATCCAAAACAGTTCAGAAAGACCCAAGACATGGAAGGGGTTGTGTCTACACTGCCCAGAGATGTTTGATCACCCCTATGTTATTAACTTAATCACTAAAGGTAGAAATTAGGATGAATTAAAGTAGACTCGAGTATAGGGTTATGTGATCCAGGTAAATTTTGACCAGGACAACTAGATAGTGGGAGGAAAAAGATTAAGCCAAGGGCTCACTATCTGGCCACATGAATCCTGTGATTCTGGGAGTTATTCAAACACACAAGTCCCTTTATATGGCTGCATCATTGCTACTCAGCTACCAACAACTACTTTCATAATCAAACATATCCGATAAGGATTCAGGGTGATCAATACTGACCAAAGGCCAAGGCTACAGATGTGACTAACAACATAATACATGAACAGGACATTTGCTGATACACACAAAGAGGTCACAGCTGGAGTATATGAGGGCATGCAAACAGCATGGGACTTTGGGATGGGAAACCCTGCATTTAATTACAGCTCTTCTGCTCCCAACAGCATGACCATGGGCAAGTCAGCTCACCTCTCTACTATTCAGTTTCAGCATGTGGAAATGGGGATTGATGGAGTCCGTGGTCGTTGGGATATCTGAAAAGAAACTGTAGATAAAGAATATCTAGTACTGTGGTAGACAGAGAGTTAAGGGCTATTCTTGGGCATCTGGGCAGATTCAAGGTCTTATTTCCCAGGACATATTTAAGATATGAATGGGAAGCCTTGTCTAACCCTCAGCTACACTAATGTGCTCCCAGGAAGGGTTATGCATGGCCAGCCATCCTGAATCTAAATACCAGAGGGAAGATACACATCTTCACCAATTACTCTACTTCCTTCTCTGGGGAGACTCCCATGGATTACAAACACTAGGAAATCTATGGAAATATTTCTATTTAACTCAATTCTAAACACGTCTGTTGGGAAATGTCATTCTATGGTAAAAGAGGCTTCCTTTGAAGGCATATGTATAGGCTGATGTGTGCAACATTTGCAACTAATCGGCATTTCAGGTGACAAGGCAGGTCTTAGGAACAGGGAGGCACAGTAAAAATGAAAAAATTCATTTGATCTTCCTGACTTCTAATCAAGAGTTGGTGTCCAAGAAGGCTTAGGCAGGTCATATTGGTCACAGTTATAAAGACATGCAAAACGGAGAAAAAAATACCTTAAGAAAAAAAATTTACTAATGGCAAAAGACATGCAGTTCCTTTCTCAAGGCCCATGATTTTCCAACAGATGGGGACAATCTGCATGGGTTATTTTGTGCCTGGGAAGTAGAAGGGAAAAGGTGGAAATCACAACAATTTGAAGTTGTTACTAACGATTCATGTTTGGAAACCAGTGGGGACACTTTGCCCTAAAATAAATTCTGTGTTAAAAAAACGATAGCCAGAAAGTCCCATAAAAGAACATCTTGAAATCATCCAATAAACTTTATTTTGGAGGGGAATGTTGGAGAGAAGAGACTCTTCCTGAAACTTATTTCATTTAGTTTGTGATATTACTGGGCTTTAACTGGAGATTCACTATTCCTGTGGCAAGTACTCACTTTTGCTAAAATTACCAAATATTCTCTGGAACAGAGAATCTTATCAGAAAATTGATCTTTAATACATAAAGGCATCTTGCAAGAAAAAAGTCCCTTTGGGGGGATTTTTTTTTTTTAATGGTTCACTGCAGGCCTTTCACACTCTCATGGAAATTTGCAGATTGCTCAGATATTGTTTCCATAGGAAGAGGGAAAAGGGAACAAAGAGAGACATAATACTTGTGACTTTAGACGCTACCACCATTTTCCAGTTTATTCAGTGAGGGCAGCAGAGGTTAATAACAAGGAAGTAAAAACCATTCAGGAATACAAAATTATTTACAAAAAATCAGTTTGTGCATTGCCTTTTTCCCTGTGACTCTGACAATTGCCAAAACTGTAAGTGTACTCGCTCAGTATTATTTAAATTAAATTATCAAATGCAAATGCTAAATATGAACCTCTCAGCAAAGCACTGGATTAGAACACCACATCCTCTATTCAGACTAAAAGCTGATTACTGGTTCTGGAGCTATAAACATGTCAGACAATAATTTAATTGCTTTGCAGATAGAGGAATATGCAATATTCTTATTCTCATTCTGGAACTCAACATGACTCTTTAATACAACATAATGATCATAAACATACACAAAGTCCTCACTTGACACCTGCTTTATGGTAAAAAGAAGCTATAACAAATTCCAGCGAAGCTCAAGGAACTAGGCAGTGCCAGATTTTTTAATCACTAAGCAAAATGGGTTTCCTACCACGTGGCCCAGGCTTTTACTCTGGTTCATAGAGTTAAAGACGCATTTTCAAAATGGGTTTAAATCTATAATGAATTTCAGGTGCAAAGGACCACCTTCTAACATCTAATTTCCTCCCTGCCTTCAGCTGAGCTGTTAACCAGAGGCAGCCAACATGTGCACCCTTTCTTGGGCCACCGGTGAACACAGATGTCACAATCAATACTCATTAACTACAGAATCAGGATCAGAGGAATACTCCGGAAAAGAGAGAGGGTCTAAAATGTAACTAGGAGGACTTTGTAAGCACTTGGGAGCCTTCCAGTTGCTGAGTGTTAAACCAAACCCAGAAAGGAGTGGAGCAGTTAGGGAGAGGGGTAGGGAGGAGAGGGACTAACATTTGGTGACTTCTCTGTCTAGAAGCCCTCCATGCATCAGCCCCTGACATTCCCAAGGCTCCTGGGGGGCTGGCAGAACTGTTCACATCTTGCCGCTGAGAAAACAGAGGCTCCGAGTGACTCATCTAATATCATGCAGTCACACATGGTCACAAACAGGGCTAAATCACAACACCACATCATCTCCCCCTTCCCAGTTCACCACGAGAGGTGTCAAATATTTCTTTGCAAACCGGGGATGAACAGGAGACCTTGAAGTCTGGGGTCCAACTTGAATACGAGACTCCCCCTAAATGCTATACAGAAATCACTCTCAAGAGCTGTGCAATAGTCCCTATTCATTTGCAGCCCGCTGCTATGCTAACTCCTCCGGGCTAACACACAGCGAGCACCACGTATCAGGCCCTGTGCTACTTCTGTGTGTCTCCTCACAGCAACCCCAATATCCTTGAGGAAACACCCAGCCTTTTACCCGTATGAGGCTGCCTTAAATGATTCACACCTAATGGGGTCATGGTAAACGTAAATGTTTGCCATTTTTTTCACTTTACTACTTTTTGACAATTTCTTATGATGATGGATATATTGTTATTTTTTACAAAATCAAGAATGATTTTTTGGCAGGAGGCTGGACGCAAATGTAAATCCACCAATATATTAAGCATGGTTAAATCTGGGCAGTAGGGACACAGATGATTGTTACTTTCTTCTTTGTACGTTTCTTTTTCTTTTTCTTTTTTTTTTAAAGGTTTTATTTATTTGACAGAGAGAAAGACAGCCAGAGAGGGAACACAAGCAGGGGGAGTGGGAGAGGGAGAAGCAGGCTTCCCGTGGAGCAGGGAGCCTGATGTGGGGCTCGATCCCAGGACCCTGGGATCATGACCTGAGCCGAAGGCAGACGCTTAACGACTGAGCCACCCAGGCGCCCCCTTCTTTGTACGTTTCTAAATGTTTAGTTTCCATAAATAAGTGAAAACGTAATCTTTAAGAAAAAAAAAATAGCAGCCGTTCACTAGTGCTGCAGTGAAAGCAGAATAAAATCTAAATTTTTTTATTAAATCATAGGAAGAACCAGTGCTTATTAAATACTCCATATCGATGCCAGGTACAACACCTACCATTTTCTGTGCATGACCCTGTCAACTCCTTCTGACAACGCTGGGAGGTAGATTGACATCTACGGGGTCACCATCCTCACTGTACAGGTGAGTCAAGTGAGGTTTCAAGTGGGTAAGTGACCTGCACAAGGTCACTGGAGTATCCACTGGCATCCACTAACCTCTCTGGCCTGAAGTTGCCCATGGGTCCCCCGACCCTTGCTCATGCCCTAGGCTCCAGCTACCAGAGTCCTTGCCCTTTTTCAGACCACAAGCTCCACATCCTCAGGTCTGTACCTTTCCTTACTCCCTGTCCTCTACTCGGGACGCCCTT
The DNA here is from genome assembly GCF_029215605.1 of Mirounga angustirostris. NCBI lineage: Eukaryota > Metazoa > Chordata > Mammalia > Carnivora > Phocidae > Mirounga > Mirounga angustirostris. The sequence goes on along the minus strand of NW_026991709.1, from coordinate 188,763,041 downwards.
GTCCCACCTCCATCCATTCTTTCAAGGCCATATCAAAGATCGCTTCTTCCACAAGTTTCCCGGAGACCCCTGGCTGCGAGTCACCTCTGCCTTTCCCACATTCTCCTTAGTATGTGCCAGAGTTTGCCAGATGGCAGACCCCTCAGGCCCTCTGACTGCTTTGTTTGCATGGCATATTCAATGTTGTCAAGACTCACATATTGAGAGATTTGACACAAAATGTTCTGTATGTCTCGCCACCCTGGCCCTCCTTTCCTGCTTGGCAATAATTAACTGTAGCTAAGTAACCACTGCACTTTTTAGACAGGAAGCCCTTGCTCAGGTTCTCATAAGCCTTCTTTTTAACCCCACTTCCTACCCTTGGTGCCTTTCCCTGCACTCACTGCTACTGTCTGGCCCCTGTGGACATGGATGTTTGAGACCGTGGATCAGAGTTTGCCTCCGATGTTTATTTTAGAGGTACTTTATATCTGTCTTGCATACACAAACCCCTTATATGTTTGGTGTTCCCTCCCTCCCACTGCTCAGCACAAAGTAGGTGCCCAGTGTGGGCCAGAAAACAGTGAAGTCACTATTGCCATAAGCCCAGGAAGGAGATGATGGAGATGATTGATGATGGTGGTGGTGGTGGCGGCCTGGATTAGAAATAGTGAGAACAGACTCAAAAGAATCTCTCCTCTGAAATTATAGCCCTTATTTGTTTCTTTTAATACTTTCCATCTTGAACTGTAGTAATCTGGATATACTTCTTACCTATTCTATTCGACTGCGCCCTCCTTACAACATGTTGGGTACAGTGCTTGCCCGGCAACACCTCCAGCCCAGCCTGGCAGCAAGGCTCACATAGATCAGGCACTGGATGAGTATCATTTGAAGGATCATAAACCCTGACCCGGAAACCCAGCATTTATGTTTCTGCTATATTTAAAGCCAACCAAACTCATGTCCTTTCGTTCCACTCATTAAATTAAAAGCTCAATACATTAATGATCTGAACGAGAGTCGAGTCTAAGAGAGTCCCCCCCTGTTTACAGACAGGGGCCAGATAAATTTTTCCCAAGTTGCAGGGAGAGAAAAAGACTAAAGAGTGAGGACCTGAAAGCCATGCACAGGGCCAGGCGAGGTTTCCATGTTCATGTCATCTCATGGTCCTCATTAGTGATGCTGCTCTTTTTCTGGGCCAGCTGTAGCACCTGCATTGATAGGAGACCCGTGAGCTGGCTCCCCCTGCTGCATTAGCAATCCCTGCCTCTGTTTTGGCAGCAGTGCAGGTCTCATTAGAGTGTGAGGACACACAAATGCAGAGGGCCTCATTTTAAGAAAACACTTTGCATATGAACAAAGGTGGAAGGATGTCAGGCTTTTAAAGAGAATCTCCATCCCACTCATCACTTAGCAAAGTTATCCGGAGATTCTGCTAAGTAAAGAAGTTCTTGACCTTTTCAAGCTATCAAAGGTGACCCAACAAAGCAAAGGGGCTTTGTTCCCCCAATTTCTTTTTCTCGGTTGCCTTGGACAACCAAACCTGAACAAAACATCCTCAGCGAGACTGTCATGTAATAACTTCCTATTTGCTTCAGCAAGGGACATCTCAAAGGAAGGATTTTTTAAAAGAAGAAGCATATCAGAATGAAAGGAGGCACAAGAAATCTGACAATCCAGGGCATGCAGATTCTGCGGAGGGATAAATGCACACAGGGACTGATTTTCGGAGCTAGGTCTTCAAGCATTTTTAAGTAGAAGCTTGGCATCAGGCAAGATATGCATATTCTTCATTGATGTGACTTTATTCATGAAACAGCCTATTTCCTTGAGCAGAAGGGGTTCTCGAAGACATCTCACGAAGTTACTATCACATCAGATTGTATCTGTATCTCAAATTCTTTTGGGGAGAAAAAGAAATTGTAGAACCCACAAGATGGCTCAGAGGTTCTCATGCACTTAAATCCAAGCAGGGACTACTGCTTGGTCAAGTTTGAAAATATTTAATACACCACACATTTTATACATTGTAGAATTTTAGGGTCAATATTTGTTTCCTTTATTATCCCACATACCTGGGTTTTTCCTTAAGGAAGAAGGCACTGCCATCTTGGTCTCACGGAGCTCCTCCTTATTAACTCTTCCAGGAACTGGTAAGGGGATGTCTTAATCTAGAAAGGTTGGAGTGAACTGCCAAGGTCAGCTGTACTCTAAGTTTTTGGGAAAACCATTCTTTTCTCTCTCCCAGTTTGGTGGGCTCTCTTGAGACTAGTATTTCCTTACTATTGGAGTGATCTAATCTTAGAGTATGGTGTGGGCCTAAGGGAAAGGAGGCGAGGAGCTAAGGAAACCATTCTGTGTGCTTTGTTTCTGTCTTTAGTGAAGCAAGATCCCTCTTCTGTCTAGCTTAGAGCAGTGGAAATTTGCATGGGGCATGGAATCAAAGACTGAGAGAGCCCTTTTGTGTGATTTCATGTTCTGTACTCACTTACCCTTTCAGAACTTGTGAAGAGAGAGATGAGGGCTGGTGAAGCACTGGAATAGTATTTGGGTGATTCTTACCCCCAGCTTTGCTATTTCCACCAGGAATATTAAAAGTGATTTAATGCAATTCATTTTACAGATGAAACATGGGGAACCACAGTTAGGGAGAAGACCCATCCAACGCCACAAAATTTGCACTCTCCTTACAATGTCCTGTACTTACATCAGACATGTCCACTGTCCCACCATCCCCAACTCTCCAGGCATGGACTCCAGCCTTCTCTTTACTCTTTTTCCCCCATGACACAACATATAAATCCTTTAGGGTTCTTGCCTATGGAAAAAAGAGTGTCCTGCTTTCCAAGGGAGTCAGATAATGATCAGAGGTTAGACTGAAGCCTAAAAATTGACTCTCCTCTTTACTTCTCTTGCCGATAACCTAACTGATGCCCTAGGTTTTATAACATTCCTTTTCATGAAGATTGTCGCACATGATTCTTACAATCTCCCAAAGAGGAGTGGAAAGGGAAGTGACACCTGCAAAGTACCGTACCACATACCATGCTCAGTACACACTTAAGCCTCATTTAAGCCCCCGGAGAGTCCCCATTTTACAAATAAGGTAGCTTATATTAATGCGGCATGGAGAGGCAAAAAAACAACTGTGGCTATAAATCTGGTAAATGGAGGAAACTGAATCCAGCTCTTGGACCTCCAAGCTGTATGTTCTTTCCAATGCTTCATCCTACTACTACAGTTAGATTGATCATGGCGACATCAAAATCTTTTATGGGAACCTTCTAGATCCCCAGTAACATTTCTGAGACTTTTTATCTTCTTGCCTCTCTCCCATCATGCACAGTCATTATTGCCTCAAGTGAATTACTGCACATTAACAAATGATATATATCCCCAGCTGGTGGGGCCAGAGGCAGCTATGGAACATGATGATATCCGCCTAGTGACTTGATCCAAATCATTACTGGAGAAACAACAAGAACAACAAAATCAAACGCAAACCACCAAAACCAACTTCATCTCAAGATAAAGATAAGGGAAAGATGCTCAGAAAGTCATATGGCTTCTTTGCTCTACTAATTAAGTGTCTAGCCTCAGTTCAGACAGCTCTAGAAACATAACCAGGGCCATTGCCACACCTCTGGGGAATAGGGAAAGCACCAGAAAAGAGCTCTCCATTGGCTGTCATGGCTCTGGCTATGACCCTCTCCTATCGAGAACTCTATTCAGGAACTTGCTTGAAGACATGCCCAGATTTCTGTATTACAGAAAAATAGGAGCACTATAAATAGGTTAGATATTTCAATTGACATCTAAAACTGTATTTTGGAATGTTGCACTATATCTAATTGGATAGGATTTCATTGAAATCCCAGCGAGCCTTTCATATAGCCTCCCAGATCCAATGTCATACATTTGGGGTGTGTGTGAGGGGGAGATCTAGCTTAACGCCAGTGGGAAAACAGGAATTCACTGTGGGTGCCATCCTCTGGAATGAGCAAGGCAATGGGATATAAAGTTTGAGAGTTAGAAAAGACTTCAGAGGTCCTCTTGTCTTTTCATGTTACAGGTGAAGAAACTGAGGCCCAGAGAAACTGATGGTTTTTTAAAAGTTACACAGCGAGTTAGAGTCAGGACTCAGGCCTCCTAAGTCTCAGGCCTCAGCAGGTGATTATCCAACCATAACACAGGGTGACCACAGTGCACAGCAACATTATACCATAATTTCAGAAAGGCAAGGGAAAAGGAGATATTATCCAATGGAAGCTATTCTGGATTAGCAACTTTAACGATGAGCGTTTGAAGGACACACAGTGACCAGTCTGGGAGAGCAGAGACACAGGGGCATGGCAGTGCCTACAGATGTAGGAGAAAAAGACATTAAAATGATGTTCCCATGGAAGAAGAATCAGACTCCAGGTTGGTTTCATGGGGCAGATAGAGAACCAGCGGGTAGATCAGAAGGAAGCAGATTTTTTTTTAATTATGGCAAAATACACATAAAATTCTCCATTTGAACCATTAATTCAACAGCATTTAGTGCAGTCACAATGCTGAGCCACTATCACCACTATCAAGTTCCAGAACATATCCATTATCCCAAAAGGAAACCTGTACCCATTAAATACTAATTCCTCATTTCCCCCTCCCTCCAGTCCCTGGCAACCACTAATCTGCTTTCTGTCCTGATCAATTTGCCTATTATGAGTATTTCATATAAATCAAATCACACAGTAAGTGGCCTTTAGTGTCTAGGGATGCAGATGTTCCTACAAGGCACTCGGGATTGCAGGAGAACTGCGTGCTTTGCAAGGGGGCGGGCTCTCGCCTTCCAGGAGGCTTGAGTTCCAGCCAGGGCTGGAATCCCCATGGTGGGGGCACTGTCACGAGAAGTGGACTGGTGAAGGACGGCGAGCAGGGCTTCTCAGACAAGCTTCCTGGGATGACCTCTCCCATCAGCACCCCAGCTCTGCCCTGCGGCCACTCTCTGCTGTATCATAAAGCACAAGCCTAGCGAACCCTGCTTCTCCTGGCGATTTCCTCTCTTGCCGCTCTTCTCCCACCTCCTGTTCTGTTGACACTTGTTTGCCAATTTGCCTGACACACTGCGGACAATCTTCCCCTCGCTTGAGCATGTCTGACCTGAATGTACAGCTTTCTGCTGAGCTGATCTGGAGTTTTCAGCTGGCTGTTAGTGCAGCCAGGCATGTATTAAGAGCAGGGATAAGTAAGGATTGTCTGAGCTTTAACTACTGATTTGGCTCAAGAAGCTCAGGGATAATCTATAAAACTGGACAGTTGAGGGCAATAAAAATAGCTCCGAAAGGACTGTAGGGTGGAAACGCTGTCTTCTGGTGCTCTGACCACAACACACACTTACACACAAAAGCTACTACCAACACTGACAAAGCCTTACAACAGCTCGGGGGACTGGACTTATGTTTGAGAGGCTGGTTTAAAAAAAATCAGAGGGGGAATCTAAGGGGATCACAGAAGTGTCATTTTCCAGATGGTCATAATAGATTTCAGCCATGACCTAGAAAATCATATTAGAACAAGAATATCAGGCCTGTTCTGTGTCTCAGACTGTAAGTTAAAACATTCTTTCAAAAAAAAAAAAAAGTTAAAGAATGTGTACTGGGTTGACTGGTGCCCTACAAAAATTTGGAGGAAATAGGTTTTTGGAGATGTGGTTAGTTACATGAAGTCATACTGGATTAGGGTGGGCCCTAAATCCCATGACTGGTGCCCTTATAAAAGAAGGGTGATTTGGAGACACACGGACATCCATAGAGGGAAGAAGGCCATATAGAGCTGGAGTCAGAAATCGGACAGAGGCACTAACAAGCCAGAGAATGCCAAGGATTGCCAGCAACCACCAGAAGCTAGGAAAAAGGGAAGAAGACTTCTTGCCCAGAGTCTTCAAAGGGAGCATGGCCTTGCCGACACCCTGATTTTGGACTTCTAGCCTCCAAACTTGGCAAAGAATAAATTTCTGTTGTTTGAAACTACTCAGTGTGTGGTGATTCGTTGCAGTCACTCTCGCAAACTATTATAGAACAACCTGATTCCCTCTTCTTTTATATGGTGGTACAGACCTATTTAAAAAATGGAAAAGACTTTAGCCCTTATAACAAATCTCATTATATATGCTCAACTTCTGAACACAGGTTCATAAATAAGTAGTACCCAAATCTACTGACATTAAGAGTCCCTTCTTTCTATTAACCAGGTTTTGTTTTATATTTTTGTCTGGTGGTCTTGTTTGTCTCCAGGTGAAGAGAAAGACTGACCCTCAGATCCCTTTGTCCTCAGATCTGCTCCTCGCTCTTTGGGGGATGCCTTTCTTCAGGCTACCAAGCAGAGTCTTCTCTCAAAATGTTTATCCTTTGCTCCCCCTTGTCATTTTCCAGAGAGAGACCCAGGGACTCAGAGGCAAGCTCACAAGGGCTGAGCTGTGATTCCTCCATGTTGATTATAATTTTTATCACATTATATGGGATCCCTCTGGTGGTTACCGAGAGACACGTCAGTTTTGAGAGATTAGGGACAAACCAAGAAGCTTCAAATCTACAGGATAAGAGAATCGGGGTTTCCAAGTTCTGGCAAAACAGACAGATGCTGTGCTGCTTTGAGCATCTTCCCCAAGTCTGAGTGACAGCTCCCAGGGCCCGAGGAAAGCTCCATTTGTCTGGGGCTTGAAATGCTGCATTCGTGATCCTTGAAAACTAACATCATTTGTGTTAATGGGAATAGTGGATGCAGAGCTGTCTTGCCATAAGAAAAACAGCACAGAGAATCCCAGCCACATCAAAGGAGTGGGTTCTGGCTGCAGGGATTCAGAATGACAAAGAGCCCAAGATGAGAGGTTGATGGGGACAATATTACCAGACCCCCGTATGGGACAGATTTCTGAGCATCTCATCAAACATCTCCAAGAACAGCTCCTCACAGTGACCCTCCAAAGGCAACCAAAGCCGGTCCCCTTTCTTATTTGCAATTACCTATAAAAGCATCTATCTGGCTGGACCCAGCCTGTCCCTCGGTTTAAAACAGTGGCAGAATCAGAAATAACCTAGGAACCTAGCCATTTTCTTGACTGGCTGGGGCACCCTCAGTTGATATTGGTAAGGCTCTATTAAAATGCCTGTATGTCCTGATATGCATAGATGTGTTAATTTATAGCATATTCATCAGAAGACCTAAATTAATTGCTCTCTGATGAATTCTCTAACACCTCCTTTCTGCTTCTCCACCTCCTCCCCCAAAGTGCACTGATAAGGTCAGCAGCACTATCAAATGCGACACACTGCAACTTCCTTCCAATCTCATAATTAAAGCTAATTAGTAGTTTTGGTAATTAGCACATGTAAGCTTTTTACTCTCTGAATTAATAAGATTTACTCCAGTTTGGAGCCAAGTAGACTTTTTGCTCTCTGGTTCTGATTCCTGAACGGCCTTGATTGGTTAATTTAAAGCATGTCTGTTCCAAGTGGAATACTGGAAAGACACCATTACTTAACAGTGGCCTGCTCTCAAGCCAGAGTGTGAGTTGTGGATAGGCAAGAGAAGAACTGTTGCCACCAGAAAAAAGTCAGCACCCTTTGAGGCTGCAGTAACTGACCAGTCTCAGCCCCTCAGTGTGAAATGGGTCGTGTCCAGTTACCACGTCCCTGGGACTCCACACACCTCCAGGATGCTCGTTTTCACTTATGTCACCTAGGGACGACATGTCTGCACTGAGCACATCAAATCCTCTTGATTGTAACAGAACGCAGAGGCAACGGCTGTGGGGTACCAAGAAATAACTGCTCATTTTGGCTCAAATAGAAATCAAAAAGGAGAAAAATCATTAAGTCAAATCAGTTTCTGCTTTTGTATAGACAAAGAGATTCTCCAAATAGCTTTATGTTTCTTTTTTTAGTCAGTGTGTGGGCACCCTGCATGCCCGGACAGAATTAAGTGTGTTTTTTAAATCAAGAAATCAAATCTATATTCTATTAAAAGAAAAAAGGCTCTGTGATTTGTTTTCAGACTTTAGAAACAGTTTGACAAAAATCTTCCATGGGTGAGCTCATTTGCTACCCCTCTCAATACTAATGTCGGGGGGAAAAAAAAAAAGAGAAACAAAACAGCTCAGTGATTTACTGGACCCCTTATAGGTCCAGAACAATAGTGCTGGGAGCAGGGAGCTCATAGCACTAGTCATTTTGATGCCTAGGGGCAAGGAAAACAGCCACTTCTGGGTCACGGGATTCTCATCTTAATGCACGACTGCAGCTGTGACAGCCACATGTGGGTCCGTATGGGGCAGCCAGTGTTACTAAGAGCAAAGACACATTTGGTCCTATGGATGTCTGTGACTGTGAAGGTGATTAGAGATGGTGGGTTCCCATAGCCTCTCAGGCTCAATTCAGTAGGGGGCTGTGTCTCTCCCCGTGAATGATCTCATTCCGGGAAGTACTTGAGTGAGTTCCATAAACAGTTGTTCTCACATAGGGGTTATCCTACTCCCAGGGGGTATTTGCGATGTCTGGATACATTTTTGATTGTCACAGCTGTTAAGGGAGATGTGAGTGGGGGTGCCTACCACTAGAATCTAGGAGGTGGAGGTCAGGGATGCTGCTAAACATCCAACAATGCGCAGGAGAGATGCCTACAATGAATAATCATCTGGCCCTCGAGGTCAACAGAGTTGAGATTGAGGAACCCTGATACAGAAGACCTAAACTGGGTCTGAGCCTCTCATTATATTTACTAAGTAAGAGGCAAACGTGAGCTTCCTTGATCGACTATGGACTGATCTTGGCCTTATAACAATTAGAGACTTTATGACAATGATATTACCTCGAGGGGCTGGAGTGGAACGAGGCTGAAAGCACACTCAGGGTGATTCCAACCACCCAAAGCCAAGTGCTGGGCATTTTCATACTACAGCTCAGACCGACATATTGCATTATGGATGAGCTCACATGCCATGGCAAATAGTTTAAGAACGATGCTTATATTTAATGAATCCTAAATGGTTTATCACTGAGGGTCAAGTTCCTGCTTCCTGTGGGAATTTGACATTTATGAAAACGCCCGTGCATTAATTATTCAGCAGAGACATCCTTCCTATGGAAATTCACTTTCCTGGTACATGTGACAGCACTACATTCCCTGTCTGCATAGGCTACTTTGTTGTTAATCCTCTAAGCATTAATTAAATAAAATTTACAGCCAAGCCAGGATACATCTACCCTCAAATATTCTGCAAAAGGCAGCTAAATGCTCTTTGATTTTTCCTGCTAGTAGCCAATCGTTACCCACAGCTACTTACATTCTTCCTTTTGTTCTTTAAAACATAAACCTGGTATCTCTTTCCACTGAGAAAGAAAACTATGCTTAGTAATTAAATTACACCGCATTAAACTTACTTAACTTAAGTTCACCAGCAGGGAAAATTCCATGCTCCTGGGTTTAACAGTAACTCCTAATCACACTTGCAAACCATATCTTTTCTGTGAGTTGTTATAATTTTCGTTCCTGGAATTCCATTAAAAATGGTAATGTCATTGCTCCTGTTAATGCTCAAAACCAACAGCATAATCCTGCATTTTAATTGGTAATTATAATTAATCATTATTTCATTAATGAAATGTTTAGTTGGTAATTGTCTTTGAGCACCTTACTCCCTAGGCTTATAAGCATTTCATAACATCTAGTTCACTGCCTATTTCTGATGAAGTGGCATGGTCAACCTTATTTTACTTTAACACTTTCATGTGGCTCTGCATCTCAGGCCCTTGACTGGCTGCATATTTACACTTTGGAAAACGTGTGGCTTCTGGCTCTTGATAAGGTTTGCACGAAGACTTACCCCCGCATGCTTCTCTGCCGACTTAAGAAGGCAAGTCAGTGTGCTGCCAGAGTGCATAGTGCGTGAAGAGAAAAATAATTCTTGGAACCCTTGGTTAATAATAAATGTGGGATCCAAATTCATGGATTTTTGAGAGAAGACAGAGCAAGGATTTAGAGGTACTCTTTGGAACAGGAAGGTTGATTTTAGAGCTTAAAGAATTAAAAATAAGCTGGGAGGGTTGTCAAGAATTTCATACCAGGCAAGATTTTTGTTGATCCTTTTGCAATTATCACAGATAATCTTATTTACTTGGATGGTATTTTAGGGGTAGGAGGAAAGCCTGTCTTCCCCATGAAAATGTAAACACCCAAGGGCGGGGACTCATATATATGCCTTGTAGACAATTGTATTCCCAGGTCCTGATGCAGTGCTGGGGGTATCTGCCATTCAACAAATAGCTGGATAGGTCATTGTTCTGGTGTGGCATGTGGTTAGGCCATGGAGAGGGATACTGAGGTATGAGAGTTGACAAGTTAAGTCAGGGCTCTATGATGGGAGCAGGGTGTTGGATGCTAGGAGCTACCATATTGATGGGCTGCCGGGCTTATGAATGACCTAGAGTCAGAGCTGTCTCTAATAGGGAATCCTAAAAGGAGGACAGATTCATCTTCTTGCTATCCATGCAAAATAAAATTTAAAAATATATATGTGTATACACACAAAGACACGTCGAGCACTGAGCAGAGAGAATGATTCAGAGAAGGGAAATCTGCTATCCTCTGGCAATTATACAAGGAGAATCTGAGGAAAGAAAAGATATGCTGCTAGTATTTCAGGGAAGGATTCACAGCTTCTGAGTGAAACTGAGCTAGAACAAGGTCAGGCTGGTTGGAGAACGCTCCATGTGTGCTGTGCATTACGGGCAAACTATGCAGAAACTTCCAAATCTCTGGGAGAAATAAATGATGGCCAACAGCTTAGTGTTGGCCCAAATGTCAGAATGCACACAGCTGTGGTCTGGGAGGACTGAAAACCCACTGAGGTCCTGCGGGATCCTTCCCATTGGCAATCTTCGAGGCTGCTGCTGATTTACAGCATGAAGAAATGTCAGGACAAAGCTTAAATTTTGATATTATTTTATGAATGTATGCATTTAACAAGTTAATGCTTTAGCACATATACATATATATAGCAACTCATTTGGAAGTAACACCAGAAATCACAATTTGAGATCCTTTGTGAATGTGAGTGGAGGTCCAACTAGACCCCCATACAGGTCCTTTATTTTTCTTTTTTCCCTAGACCACATGGACTCTAAAAATAATATCCCTCCCCTATTATCCATTTAATTTCCACAGAGCTCCAGACTTGTGGGGGAAAGCTAGGAATGGAGTCCCTCCCTCAGGGAGCTCCCAATCCAGAGCCCACTTCCTTTTGGACTTTCTTTTACTGGAAATCACCTTTCCTTTTCTAGTTTCCTTTGCTGAGTCTCTACTTATCAGTGGGGTCTCATAAAGCCTACAGTGGTGGGGGGGGGATAGATAAACCTGAGAAAACATTTAAGGTCATTGCACCCTAGAACGAAGGAGCAGGTTGCTTAATAATCCTGAGTATGTGCTCTTGCTCAAAAGGCTGGAGCAGGACTTTTAACATAAATAAATATGACTTATTGGACACTTACTATGTGTGGGTGCTGTGCTTGGTACATCACATGGATTGTCACTTTTAATCTGCTTCAGAGAAACTGGACTAGGCACAATGAGAATGAGGAGTGGGCCCATCCCACATACATACAGGTCCATTACATGCTTTGCTGGAGGCCCAGGTGGGCTCTGCCTTGTTTGTTCAACTTCAGCTCTGATTGGAGCTGTTGTCCAGGCCATGTGGAAGGGAAGGGAAAGATCAGCCTGGGCCAAGCAGAAGAGTGCTGAAAGTGGACTCCAGGAAGAGGTACGCAACCCTCTTAAACCATAAGAGAAGACATTTGGCCATTTCTAGCTGTTCTCAGGAAGGAGAACCCACTTACCCATTGGGCGTGTCTTACTCAACAAAAACTGAGAAGGCCCAGTCCATTTGTGGGCTTGGCCCCAGAAGGTCATGTCTGATACAGACTGACAGCAAAGACTTGGCTGCAAACGGGATCCTTGGGAGATGGTGTGTAAGGCAGCTAATTCTGTTGGGCCTCCATTCCCTCTTGTGTGAAATGGGGACAGGGAGCCCTACCCCCAGGCTTTCTGGGATGATCACGTGGAATAATGCATGCAGAAATGCGAGCACTGTACCTGGCACACGGTAAACACTCAGCAGTTATCATTACGTCATCCTCAATATGGTTTTTGCTTATTTGCCGTAGTCTTTTTGCTTTCATTAAAAATTTAAACAATACCACCAGCCTCAGCTGCAGGCATGGTGGGCCTGGATTTAGAATACCATGAATTCTCTTCCTGGTGTGATTTGAAAAGGAGGAACATTCCACGGGATGTTTTGAGGTCCACGGGAAGGTGTGATGGTGAATCCCAGTGTCATGCTCACATATTATTACCAGAGGGAACAATTAGAGCCATGTGGGATGATCTAAATGCATAATTTTTTTTTTCCAGTCAGTTATGGGTAAGGGGAGCAGGAAAGTAGCTCACTAGCTCACGCTGGGAGGCAGAAGCAGAGACAAGAAGGTGCTACACAAACACACAATGAGAGAAAAGTGTGTTCTCTCAGAGTCCACAGTAGGAGCCTTCCTGGCTTGTCAACCTTCTTCTCTTTGAATTTTCCCCTTCTCCCCTCTCCTGAACCACATTCCCTGTCTTAAGAGCAGGATGGCTCCTTATCCACATGTATATCCCCTTTAAAGACTGGCAATTGTTTTATGCTCAGAAAATGTTTGCTAAATGGATGTTCTGAAGCTCTACAGAAAATCAGCAGACCAGAAGTGAGGTGAAGAGGATGCGAGCCAGGAAACCGGCTGGGACAGGGGTCTCTTCCTTGTTCAGGAACTGGTGTGGACACACAGGACGCAACAGTAACCCTTTGTTCAGTGAGAACGATTCCCAGAGATGAGGCTGAGGCAGATGGAGACAGCTCCCCATACAGTCTGAGCTCTCTGCAGACCCTGGCATCTTGGTAGATCTGAGGTTTAGCAGATGGTGTTTTTGCATTAATTGTCTAAATTACCATCTATAAGATCCTCTGTTTTCTAAAAACTCGTTTGCTGTAAGGCTTTCAGCTTTTAACTTAAATGTTTGTGTGTGTTGGTAGTGTACCTATGTTGCAGGTTGGCCATCCCAGAGGGGCTGTGCAGGAGATCCTAGGAGGAAGGTCGGGGTGTAGGGGGGTCCAGCAGAAGCTGGTCTACAAGACGAGACTATGCCCACCAGACAGGTGCGGGAAGGGTCTCTTCGCACTGCCCAAGAAGAGCATGCTTACCATGGTGGCTGCTCATGGCCCCACCAGCACACCAGCAATAGTGTCAGAAGAAAGATGAACCCTGGAGCTACATAGAGGCAGTCCCAGAACCTTCCTCCAGCCTTCAAAAGGCACTAGAAAGCTTTGTGGCCAACTTGGGTTGTCAGTTTCATTGGTTTTATTCACAACGATTTTCTTTCCAATCCAAGCTCCTCTTTCTTTAAAAAAAATAGAAAGGAAAAAAAAATTCAAACAGTCTTTGTTTTACTAGCAAGAAATGAGGCTATAGAGCCCTTCAGAGAGCCAGTACCTATTTTCTACAAGCTTCGGCTGGGAGTTTCTAGGGGACTCCAAAAAAGGAAAGGAAAGGACAGGGAGGAAGGACGGGAAACAGGAAGGGAAAGAGAGAGAGAAGAATGGAGGGAAGATGGGAGAGAGGACACAGAAGAGAATGTGGACAGCCATAGCTTATGGCTGAGGCTGGGGGTGCAGGCATGGGGGAGAGAAGAGAGCTCTGTATTAAGAACTTGTATGAATTCTGGAAAGGAGTGAGAGAGAGAGAAAGAGAGGTCTTTGATCCACTCCAGAGAGGGAGACAGAAAACTTCAAAGCAGAATAGCAATCTCCTGAATTTTCCCTGCTCTAAGTATGGAGCATTCATTAGGGATCAGCTCAGCCCCCCTGCCCCAAGGGTGGCTGCCCCAGACAAGGGATCCGGCTTGTTCAGCCTCCCCCAAACACAGCATGTGCAGGGCTTGAGAACACAGATTCCCGAGACTTCCCCCTCCTATATGGGATTAATTCACTGATGGAAGGAATCTCTGTCCAGGGCAGTTGCTGCTAAATATCAGCTTCCCTTGCAAGATTCAGAGAAAGGGGGGTGGCATTTTGTCTCCTTGACACTATGAGTCAGTCACAGCGAGATACAGCTGAATAACAGCCCAGGAGGAAGATCCTTGATCTCCTCAAACTCTTCAATCTCAAAAATAAGGTGTTTTTTGGCGGGGGAGAAGTGGTGGGGATTTCTTTACCATTCTTTACCATTCAGCTCGGCTGGTAGCCTTTTATAAAAAGTAAAATTTGCTTTTATTAAAGGCAACAGATCTGCTTATGGGAGCACCACAGACCTCACTGGGATTCATTTTTCCTGGTTGTCCCAGAAGACTGGCCAGACTTCTGGTTCCCATGGACACCGGAAGTCATGCGGTGAGATCATGTTTACTTAGCTACCTCTCCTTAAACAGAACTGGTCACCTCGACAGAGCTGGGGGACATGAGTCTCCCCAAAGTAAGGCCACACTGGAATGCTCTCCTTCCAGCGAGGCCCTGGCAAGAGAAAACTGATGCCTCATCAGCACGGAGAGGAGAGGAGCCCTCAGCTTCTTCTTCTTTGTAGTGACTCATTTGTGTCAGTCAGTAAAAATGGTAAAGCAGTGAGGAACACAGATAAAAAGAAACATCCTGGAGAATTCTCCGGGTTATTTTTAAAATATTGTCTCTGTTGACTTGAAGTGGTATAGAAACAGTTCCATATGCTGTGTTCCTTTTTTTCCCCCTTGCATCTTATAGTTTAAACATAGCTGTACTATTGGATACAACTTCTGTTAACAATATGGCCTCCTGGTTAGCAAAGGAGTGGTTTTTTTCTCACACGCTTTGGAATGGGGAAGGCTGTTTGCCGTCTTGCATCCCCTGCTCACATGTAATTGTGGGAAGTATTATGCTCTTAAGTTCTTTGCCACTTCTTTTCTGTCATGCAAACCAAAATGACATACTCATTTCTCTAGGTTCTTGCCTGCTTTGGACCAAATGAAGCCCCAGAAATTGCTCATCCTAGCAAGTGCATCTCTCTTATTTTTATACAAGACAATATGTTTGTCTATATTTCCTATTGCTTTATGGAGATTATTACCAATGCTTCTTCACTCATTTCCTTTCTCTTAAAAAAGTCATTTCCATTTATACAGATTAACTTATTCATATATTTGTACAGTAAAATTTCAAAACAGACACAAAATTATAAGCCCTCTTGACCACCCTGGCCTACTTTGGCCCCCTCCCCAGGGGTAATAACAGTATTACCAGATTGGCTCATGTTCTTTCAGACATTTTCTGTATATTCGCACAGATCTATGTATAGAGTTACATGTCTTGTTTTTGTTTCTACTATTCTTAGATGAATGGAATTATACCATAGAATGGATCCTTCATGATTTATTTACCCATTCCTCTACTGAGTGATATATATACTTTGCCTGTTAATTTGCTAAAAACCCAGGCTCCATTTCCAACATTTGTAACCAAACCAGGCTGGAGCAGTAGAAAGAATATAAAAGTGGGCTGGGTTTTAGTTCAACTCTGTCACTAATGCCCAGGTGGTCTTGGCCAAATCACTGTCCTCTTTGGGCCAGGTTCTCACCTGTTGGGGGCCGGGCAAGGGCACTGATCAGCTTGTTCAGGCCACAGCCCCTTAGTACTAAGGTCAGGCTTTTCACACTGCAGTATGAGTGATTGAATTTAATAGGCACATATTTAGTGCCAAATATGTGCCAAAGTTCTCTGTTATCCAAATGCCTCTACACTTCTAATTATGAAGGTTTCATAGGAATCACTGGTACTGCCACAGTCTAACTCAGAGGTCAATGACTGGTAGGCTGTGGAAACTACACAGGTACTTTCTCTGAGCCATGCAGGGGTGTTATTTTAGTTGAATTAGTTATCAATATTTTTAAAAAGATTTTATTTATTTGACAGAGAGATAGAGAGAAAGCACAAGCAGACAGAGAAGCAGGGAGAGGGAGAGGGAGAAGCAGCCTCTCGGCTGAGCAGGAAGTCCGATGCGGGGCTCGATCCCAGGACCCTGGGATCATGACCTGAGCCGAAGGCAGACACTTAACTGACTGAGCCACCCAGGTGCCCCTAGTTATCAATATTTTAAAATCAGGAAATGTCATAGAAAAATACAGTCTTCTTCTCTTAGAAGAAAATAATATTTGGCAATAGTAGGCTATACATCTGGACAAAGAAAAGTTATAGACTGTGTAGGCAAGATGGGCTCTTTCATGCTTTAGAAAGATTGTAGTGCTGCCCCAGACAATGGGGAAAGTACAAAAAGGCAAGAAGCAGGAACAATTCAGAATGGTTCAGGCAAGTCTGGATCAGGACAGTTCCTCCACCCATTCTCTCAGTCTTACCCAGAATTCCTAATCCTCTTTTCCTACTTGATTTTTCTCTCATCCCCTCCACATGCCATCTGATATGTTTTATCTCTTACTTCTTCATTTCATTTAGTGTCTGTCTCCCCTATTCCAATGTTAGCTGTATAAGAGCAAAGATTTTCGTCCATTTTATTTTTCAATCTCAACACTAAGAATGCCAGGTACATAGTAGACACTCAAAAAATACTTACTAAATTGATGGGAAAAAATGAATGGATGGTTGGATAGGTGGATGGATAGATGGATGGGAGGGAGGGACAGAGGGAAGGAGGAAGGAAAGAAGGAAGGAAGGAGTTGGAACAGGTAATCTGATAGGCATAGTTTCATGGGGATGTTCCCATCCTTGAAGAGAATCAGTCTGGTACGGGGGACACCTTTGTATACAGGAATGATAAACAGATAATAACAAGTATCAGCATTATGAACAAATTATTAAGGCAGAATAGAGAAGAAAGAAATTGAACCAGAGTATATGAAATTCTTAGAATAGGGCCAGAGAAAAATGAGTAGAATTTCTCCAGCTAGAGAAGAGAAAGGAAGGCCATTCCAAGCACGTGCACCTCCATGCGCAGAAGCTCAGAAGCATGAGTGTGCATGAAGGCTCAGAGAATAACACATAGAGCCTAGGGCCGAGAGTGGCATGTACAAATCAGATGGCTAGGCAAGGGGGTTAGGACAAGATAATGAAGAAAATTTGATTTGCTAGGCTAATATGTTTTAATTTTATACACTTTGTCAGTGTTTCTCAGGGTACAATCCTTGGACAACAAGATTCTCAATGGATCTCCAGCAATGCAGCTCAGAAATCTGCTTTCATAAATGTGTTCTCCATGTGGTTCTTACATGCACTAACATCTGAGAGGCACAGCTTTAGAAGCTATCCATTCTCAAACATGTCTGTTCACTTGGATTACCTGAGAGGCTTTAACAATATGAACACGCCCTGGCTTCAGTCCACTACTGGTGATTCTGATCCATAGCCCCTAGAGCCTAAAATATTTGCCACTGGTTCTTTACAAATGTTTGCATGTCTCTGCTCTACAGAACCTGCTGGCGATACAAGAAGGGGGAGGGGAACCAGTTTAGAATGGCGAGGAGGGGTTGAATCGGGGCAAGAGAAAAGAGTAAAGTGAGAGACACAACATGATGAATCCATAGGCTTTTCTGGCTGACCCAGTGTATGAAATAAAAGAATGAGAAGAGTCATCAGTTTCATATTCCCAACTTGGAGGCTTGGGCGAATGCCATTAACCAAGATGAGGTTCATGAAAGAGAGGATGATTATAGGAAGGTGAGTAGGACCCAAGTTAAAGACTTTCTGAATTCAAAGTGCAGATAAAGATGCCCAGGAAGCCACTGGGGATATAAGCCTAATATTCAGGTGAGAGGTCAGGGCTGAAGATCAAGACTGAGGGGCTACGATCCTAGGGATGGGAGAAGTCACGGAGTAGACCAGACCAGACCACACATGGAGGCAAGCAGGCCAAGGGAGAAATTCTGAAGAAACCCATGGGTTGACGGGCTGACAAACGAATAAACCTGACAAGCAGTCAAAAGGGGGAGAGAGAACAAAAACAAGTAATATCTGTGGGAGCAGAGCCACTGGTGTTGGCTTTTGGGGTGCTCTTTTCTGGGCCTAGGAGGTGTGGAGAATGCTCTGGAGACTGGGTGCCTCCTGCCAGCTTCCTATGGAGACGACCATGGCAAACACCCCACACCCATCATCTGCGAGGAGACAGCTGCAGTTTTGCCTCTTCTCATGTGGTTTCCTCACACCCACGCCCTGGGAAGCACAGTATGATTTTCCCACAGAGCAGATGGGATGCTAGCTGGCGTCACCCCTGCCTTGCAGAGTCCCCCCTCGGCTCAGCTCTGACAGAGCCTGGTAGTGCAAACAAGGCTGGCTCATCAGTGCCTGGCACCCAGCAACCACTGAGCCCGTCCTGCCGATGCCCGGCCATGTACCAACCAACAAAGCCTTGAGCACCAACATCAGAACAATTCTTAGAGAGTTGCCTTCTCCATATAGTTGGAGAGAGGAAGAAAAGGAACAAAGGAGAGAAGACAGAAAGAAAGAAAGAGGGAGGAAATTAAGAAAGGAGGGAGCTAAAGAAGGAAGAGAAGACAAGAAAAGAAGAGCAGTGTAGAAACTGACTAGCCACAGAACTGAAGGTCTTCACACTGGGAACTGACCTTGGGAGCTGTTATGTATACTGAAGGTAACCACATGGGCTAGGTGTCTAGCACAATACCTGACACACTGAGCACCCCCTACATGTCTGGTAGGTCAGCCTCTAAATTGATTGACCCTTTGATAATTTTCACATGGCCATGCAACAAAATCCATGTGCAAAAGGTTGGGGGAAATTCCCTATTACGCTACATTCTTTCTGCACTCTTAGTGGCAAGGGTGTTTAGCTTGGGTAAAATTTGATACTTCAAAAGTAGTCCCCTACTGAAGGGAAAAGGGAACCCCCCTTCCTTCTCGTAGAGAGATACAGTGAATATGACCATCCATGAAGGTTCAGTGCATTATAGCAATACACCGAAGGTAAGTTACATGTCCTCTGCTAGTTTCCAACTTCTAAAATATCTCTGCCCCTTCCTTCCTTTTTTTCAACCACTCCCTCCTTCCTGCCTCCCTCCATTCCTCCCCATCCTTACTGTGGTGGACTAATGTTTGAGGGGCATCTTTCTAAACCTTTACTTATGTCTCCTACTGGGAAGCTTTGCTATTTGGATTTTCCAGTGAGCTCTGCAAAGGGGCTCCCAAAGAACTTTCGAAATCTGCAGTGCTGTATATGTTTTGGTAAAATGAAGCAAAGGTTTTATTTATTTGGTTGGGTTTGCTGTTGGAAGTGTTGCAGCCTCCCCCTGGGGCCTCCTACTATCTTCCGACTAACACTTGACTAGCACTTCTAGAGCATCCCTTCCTGCTGACTTGCAGAGGGTTGGATTCTTTTTCAATAGTGCATATGCTGCTGTATTGTTGCCTGTTTGCTTAACTTCATATTTCTTCTCTGGATGGATTTTCTATGAAGATCATCCCTACTTGTTTGATATTTCATTTCGGATCTTGTCATTTTCTTTTTGAGTGTGCTTTTTTTTTTAAATGGATGTTTCTTTGGTCAGAACAACTTCCCATGGGCCTCAGCAGGTGTTAATGGCACTCTCATTTATTATCATAGACAACATCAATTTCTAGGGGACAGGTGAGTTCTGCTATGGTTCAGAGGAGAAATAAATCCTTTTGCAACTTTGGTTATTTTATTTCACATCTGTGGCCTAAGAGGAGGAAAGAAGCTGACAACATTGGCCACATCTGTCCATGAAGACTTCTCCATTATCAGTTCTTCCCCAGCCTGGAGTAAGGAACACTCAGAAAAATGCTCAGCTTCACTCATCTAATTCATTGGGTCTGCAGAAGAATAAAACTATGTCTAAGGCACATAGTTTAAGAATCAGGCTTTGAAAGAAGGCCTCAGTTTATCTTATGCATCAGTGAGTCTTGCGCTAGAGAGGACTAAAGGTTCCCATGTGGGCCTTTGGTAGAGGAGAGGCACAAGTCAATGGACTGAGACTCTGTGGGTCCCAGAAAACCATTTGTCCAATCTGCTCTGGGCCAGTTTTGCAAAGGTCCCCAGCAGAGCTGGCCATCTGAATTGATGAAGTGACTGCATCTGAACACAAGAAAATTTGGTATCCTTTACTGATTTAATGACCATTTACATGGCAATTTTATATCCATCCATCCATCCATCCATCCATCCATCCATCCATCCATCCATCCATCATTAGTAGTAATGTCCCTAAGGCTGCTTTCTTGCTTAAAGCAAGGAATCTTGACAGCTGAAACTGATTTCACTAACCTGCCACAGCTCTGGGGCATCCTCCAAAACATGAATCTTTTTGCTATCTTCAGTTTAATTCATTAGTATATTTCCATATCCAGAGTAAAGGAGAGTGGATACACATCTAACTCCATTATTCTCTTCTACTCTGGCCACCCTACTTAAAACTGCAATGTACCTTCCTTTAGCAATCCTATTCCCCTTAACCTGTTCTTTGTTTTTCAGCCTAATATGTACTGTACTCATTTATTATGTTTATGCTTTATTGCCTATGTCTAGAATATAAGCTCCATGAAGGTAGGGCTATCTGTCTCATCTGGCCCCTCCAGGCCAATTGCTAGTTGAACCCCAACCCCCATGATCAATGTAACAAAAACATCCCTACGTATTTCCAAATTTCTCATATGGCTCTGATAAGACTTTGCTTGGTAACTATGGCAAGTTGTTTGTTTGTTTACACCATAGTTCCACGTAGCAAGTAGTAAGTCCACTTTATGGCATCTTCTGGGCCCTCTCAAGGATGATACCCTTTCCTTCCTATATGCCTCATTCAAGAGATTTCAAAATCCTTTCACATAATTAAAGACAGTGATATTTTATGGTAAAACTCAGCTGTCAAATATGCCTTCTATGCTAGTCATTAACAAGCCAGTAAACGAGTATTTACTAAGTGCTTTTGAGTCTTATACCATGCTGTGCAATGTACATTTCAAAGCAAAAATGACATCCTGCGTGTGCATATTCTGGGCCACTGGAGCTCAGCCTCTGATCTAAGCCTGTCCCCACCTTGTAAGCAAAAGTTAGGCACTTCAATCAGAGAATAAGTTTGCCTGATTTCTTTTCACTGTGCTGCTCAGTTATTCAACCTTGATGGACAAACTGATGAGTTAAATTGGAATAACACAGTCCAAGAGAATGACATCTGAAGTCAGTGATGGCAAAAATAACAGACATTTCTATGACAGAGTATCAACAAATAATTACTGATTATCTGCTGGATACAAAGTACTGTGCCAGAGAACAACATAAGGTATGGTTGACATGGCATTGATGTCATTCTGCTGGGGGGGGGGGTTGTGACAATGGAATATGTGTGTGGATACTAATACGTAAGTGTTGATACTGAGAGTTGCTAATACTGAATGCTTTACAACACGATCTCATTTAATCACTAACATGAACACTATGGATATCCCTATTTTACAGATGAGGATAATGAAGCTCAGAGAGAGAACAAGCTGTCACTCAGCTGGGAATTGGTGGGGCCAGTACTTAAACTCAAGTTTGTCTGATGCCAAAGAGTGTTAACCATGATGTGATAGATTAACATTTTGTAATTGCCTAAAATTGGCAGTTTTCATCTTCTTTGGTCGTATAGACACAAACTCATGGAGACAAGTGGGAAATATGTATTTTTAAACTCTTTCTTTAAAGTGCTGTGTGTTGGGTTGCTCTGAACTTCCCACCCCATCTCATCTTTATTGTTTTAATCCACTGGTCTCGGCAAATGTGACGTTTGAACACAAATTGCTCATCCTGAAATGAATTTTAATGTCCCACCTGAAAGAAGCTCTTGGAGATCTATCTCTATTCTATTTCAAGCGACTTATATAAGAATCCTTTTTGATCTTTCCTAAAATTAAAATGAAAACCACACTCTGACAACATCACAGGATAACACAAGTGTTCGATTCTGTGAACAAGGTAGCAACATCACTGATTATTTGGAGTTTAAGGCAAAGAAATAGCTGTTTCATTTGATTTTTCATTTCTGAACTCTACCATCAGACTGCAATCCTTTTTTCTATCTTCATAGAGCTTTTTTAAAAATGATCATCAAAAACAAGAAACAAAGAAAAAGAAATAAACTACATTTTCTTGCTTCCAGGACTGGAGACATTTTCCCCTTGGCATGGACTCTAGTAAGTAGGAAGATCCAGAATGAAAGTTACGGTGTTGCTTCAGTAACTTCTAAGAAATCAATATAATTTTGGTTTTCTGCTACATTTCTCAAAGAACATTTGATGTATCTCTTAGTCCCTGACAACTTTCTTCACACTCTGAAGCAAAGCCGTCCCAGCCAAGTAGATGTGCCTGCAGATGATAAAGGGTGGTGATGTGAAGTCTGTATCTTTTAAAAGAGAGATACAAAGTTCCCAGACAAATGGCTAGATATGACCTGTTCCCATAGACTTTACCAAGCACTTTCCTGAGTTTGGGGGCCAAATTCCATTCATTAAGTCTTTGAACCAAGAAAATTAATTCCATGCTCATTGAAAAACACTATTTCAACCATGTCACATCCTTGGTTAAGACGGATTTATGGGAAAATCTCTTTCTTATACTATATGTGATTTTTCAAAAGTAAGCAATCTGTTGAGTTTTGAGTTTTGTACTTTTAAGGAACAGAGGGTTGAAAAATCACTCTGTATGTATACATATAGATACATATACATACATATACATATACATAACTAGGTGAGTTGGTGGTATGTGTTTATATGTACATATTTATATATATATGTACATATATATATATGTATATAAACACATACCACCAACTCACCTAGTTAATAAGACAAAGGTACTCAAACAACTCATCTGGTATTATGTGAACTTGCGAAGAAAGAAAGAAAATCTTAAGTATTTCAAAGGCTCTCTAGTTTAATCATCACAATGCCTACGAAGACACAATCATACAAGGAATAAAAGATGAAAACTGGATGCAGAATCATGTTTATTTTACATGTATATGATACCCATTGGATACCAAGAAGTAGGTGATGGTTACTTAAAATAATCACATCAGGTTGATTAAATAACACAAAACTAAACATCAATTTCAATTGTAGACAAGGATACACATGGGTTCAGACCATTTCTGCATAATTAAAAGTGTATCATTCCAGTGCATTAGCCTCTGAAAATTTATCTTTGTTCCATATGGATCTATGTGGTTCTAACTGAAGGATTCCTATTCATAAATCAAGATCTCAGGGGAGAGGGGTTAAATGTTTGATATCCCTAGGATTTCTCAATGTTCATGCGCCTCTATGCTCCTGCATCTCTGTACCAGCAGCAGGAGGATGTGAGAGACCAGGGACCCTCAAACTTCAAAATTAGATATGTAAGAGGAAACATGCAAGACTCAGCCAAGAGAGTTTAGGTCTGCTATTTCTCCCATATTTCTTAGTTGTAACACTTAGAGCATGCAGGATCTGACACTTTCACTATCCTTGGAAAGAAGAATTGATTAGGTGGTACTGAAGAGACATTTAGTGCACTGTGACTATCCATGTGCTCAACTGCATTTCCAAGGCCCTTACAGATAAAGGGCCCACTCTGACCTATCCTGGCCAATGGACTCTGGGTGAAAATGTCACATTAAGGACCAAAGAATTTAAGAGCCAGTACATGACCTTCTTGCCCTTTCTTTCTCTGCTTCAGTGATGTGCAGGATGCTTATCCAGATGTCAGAATTATAAGATACAGAAGACCTAAGTCCTTGTAAGGGAGCTTGTAAGGAAGCTGGCCCTGGAGAGCCACCAGTCCCTCAACATAGTCTGTGTGAGTAAGAAATAAAGTATATGGGCCAAGGTGCCAAAATGGAGGGAAGGTATTACCCAGAATAGCACAATTTACCTTGATAATCTCTATCAACTGCTAAGATAACCAAAGCGAACCAAAGTGGCATAGTAGGACACAAAGGCTAACCTACACGTATTTATTTTTGCACATACTCCATTGGAGAAGTTCGAGACAACCAGTTAGATAATCTGCCTCCCCAAGTGGAAAGAAGGAAATTCTAGGCAATTTTTCATTTGGGGTAAAAGCTGGGAATAAATACATGACTTCCATTGAAACACGTTCAGATACTCAGAGATATCCTGAATCCTAAGTCCATGTGCAATTGCTTCCCTGTTTAGGGGCTCTGAAATATGCCATGTCAAACCTGTTTCCTAAAAATGTTGCATTGCAATTCAAAAAGCCATCAAATGTTGAAAATCTCTGGGATTTTGCAGTGTGCACACAGGCCTAAATTCAATCATTCTAAGGAAAATATTCCAACTCCCCCATTCTCCCATAGTCTAAACCCTAAAATGAAGCAACATAATTCTGCAAATGTAAATTTCCTCATTATCTGTGGAATAGGCCAACCACAGCACAAACAGCCACCCCGGCAGACCAAAGGAATAGCACTGGCCCTCAAAGAGACTTCTACTTAAGCCCTGCAGGAGGCTCCGATCGCGCACAGCAGCTACCCTTTATAGTTGGGTCATCTGTTCACTGGGTGATTTATACACAATGTGGGGTCAAGGCTGGTGCTCTCAGAACAGTGTGTCTGCTTTCCCCCAGCTGCATAGGATGAGGCAGGATGGGGGTCCTGGCATTTATAACCTGTCCAGTCCAGGTACTCTGGCCCCAAAGAAGTACTGATGTGAGCTATAGCTGTGTGTTATTGCCAGAAGCATAGGGTATGATGCTAGGAACATGGGCTCTGCAGCCAGCCTCCCTGGGCAGAAAGGCCTACCCTACCTCTTCCTAATTATGTGACCCGGGCAAGCTATGAAACTCTATGAACCTTGGTTACATCATCTGTTAAATGGGGGGGGGGTTATAATCCTACCTGTCTTGTGGGGTTCTTGTGAAGGGGTGCTTGAGAAGAGCTCAGAGGCATGCCTGGCATAGAGAGGGCATTCAGTAATTCTTACTCCTTCATGTTATTAAGCATGACTGCTATGACCTAACGGTTGTACATTACTGATATCATTATTACCATATTCATGATCCCTGATGATGGTGATGCTGTGATGATGAGGATGACAGAAAGAATCACTAAGTGTTTACCATGTGCTTGGCACTCCAGGTGCCTTATGTGGATTATCTCTTTGAATCCTTAGGGCGATTGTTTAGATTATTATCTCTTTTTGACGGATGAAGACATTGAGACTTAGAAAGATTAAGAAGCTTGGCCAAAAATCAAAGAAGTAACGGAGCAGAATAGAAGCCAGACAGACTGAATTTGGAGCCCATGCCCTCAGCCATGACCCCACGCTCCTGCATGTATCCACACAGCCCCAGGCATGAGCTGTCCTTGCAATGACTCAGGCCTGCGCCGTGGGCCTGTTTGTCCAGGACTAAGACACAGGTTGCTTAAAATATGTGTTAAACAACTGATAGAGATATGCACGCCTAGAAAGACATAGTTAGGCATCAATCCACAGATACAAAAGATCTACATTTCTACCAGGCTAAATAAAATTTAATCAAATGAATTATTAGGAATCAAGTAATCAGTCCGTTCTTTCAATGAATTCCCTAATACTTTTAAATTAATTAGTACATTGCAGAATTGGTGGCATACCCATGATTGTAGACTGAATGGAATCAGCCCAAATTCATATAGATACGTTGACCTTGTTCTGTAAATACCCCAGTCTACTGTTTTTGCAAAGACAACCTTTCCCTGAGAGTTAGAGTCTGCTCTGGCCACATTGATTGTGTGGATCAAAGCCCCTTTGCCTTATATCAGCCTGGGCCAAAACAGTCATTACCATAGATTTTATACTTTTCCTCTTTAATGGACTAGGCCTTGAGGATCTGGGTACTGTTTGGGAAGTCAGAATAAGATCTGAAAATTTCGGGCGCCTGGGTGGCTCAGTTGTTAAGCGTCTGCCTTCGGCTCAGGTCATGATCCCAGGGTCCTGGGATCGAGTCCCACATCCGGCTCCCTGCTCAGCAGGAAGCCTGCTTCTCCCTCTCCCACTCCCCCTGCTTGTGTTCCTGCTCTCGCTATGTCTCTGTCAAATAAATAAATAAATAAAAATCTTTAAAAAAAAAAAAGATCTGAAAATTTCTTTAGGTACAGAAGAAAGTGAGAATGATAATATTCCTATGTTCATCAATGGGGTTTTCTCCTCTTTTCAATGCTATTTTGCACCCAATATGAATCTCTCCTAATCTTCCCTCACCTTTATAATAAGGAGAGTCCTTGCATGAGTCATTTCTTGTACACTTACAAAGACAAAAGTGCTAGGGGTTCTATGCTGAAGCTAGAAGGGCTGACATTTTTAAAGTTATTAACCAGACCTGTCATGAGCGAGCCTGGTTCCACAGGAAGTTCTACCCCAGTCTCCACACATGAAATATCAGCTCCTGACCTACCAAGAGGCAACATCTGGAGTAGTGACAGGTTGAGAGCAGGGCAAGGGGGCACAGATCATCTAAGAGAAAATGGTTCATAACTGGCCCCAGGATGTCCTGTCTGGATGGGCACCCAGATTCCTATCGTTCTCCTTTACTTCCTATAGGACCTTAAATCAAGACTATTCATGAATGCCAACAAAGACAGCACACCCTAGATAGAGTCCTCCCCTGTGTTTATTAAATGGATAAGGCTCAGGGTGCCTTGGTGGCTCAGTCGGTTAAGCGTCTGCCTTCGGCTCAAGTCATGATCCCAGGCTCCTGGGATCAAGTCCTGCCTGGGGCTCCCTGCTCAGTGGGAGTCTCCTTCTCCCTCTCCCTCTGCTCCTCCCACCCTGCTCTCTTTCTCTCTGTCTCAAATAAATAAAATCTTTTTTAAAAAAAGTGGATAAGGCTCGCATATCATGGAGATTTGAGAGACCAGGCAGTATCACTCAATCCTGAGAGTAGTTTCTCACTAGACGGTTTGCAATTCTCTCAAAATTTCACAAGCTGAGCTGCTTTGCGCCACCCCATACTGTTAGCCTGGGCCTTCTCATCCTTCAGGACTGCTGCGACGTGAACAAAGTGAGCCATACTATGCCCCTTCAAAGGCATTTAGTGCATCTGTTAACTGGCTCAGCTAACTCAGTGGGAGACCCAGTAGGTAGGCGGTGGCTGGTAAGGATGTCAGATGTAAAAATACCCAGCAAACCCACGCAGTTTGGGTTCTGTCTTTCTTCCCTGGTCTCCTTGCCGCCTGGGGGCCAACCTCTGAACACGCCAGGACGGCTCCACCCTCGGGTTCTCCTCCCGTGTGAGAATGGGGAGCATGTCCTCTTCAGGAGTGCCACTGGCCATCTCACTTGATGGACTGAAGAGGCTGGGGCACTGCTGTGTCAGTGTGACAGCTGCAGTCCAAAATCTGTGAGCGTGATGGGGCCCAGGCTGTTAACAGGTGCAGCCACCTCCCACTGGGGAGAGAGACGCCGGCCACGTGTGGTGCTCATGGACTCAGCAGGAAGCCGACGATCAAGACAAATGCCGGGACTGGGCGGAGGGCCCTGAGCAGGATGCCAAGTCTGCTGAGGCTCCCACAGAAGGATTGGCCCTGCTCCTAACAGAGATGCTCCCTCACTTCCACACAGGCAGCGTTTAGTTGTTGCAGGGTTCTCTCTGGTCCCCAACTCACAAAATGTCTAGGTTATCATTCCCTCAACTATATTCCGCACAAAACCTGTGCTTGGAGAAACACAAGCTCATGTTCTGTGGGGAAAGAAAAAGTTAACGCTTTTCGAATTTGCTGAGGAAACACCACTATTGTGCTGGCTCCTGGCAACACTCAGGGCGCATTCTCCCACTAAAAAGCACCTGAGGAGTCCCAGTGTATGGAAGCCTTAATTTTTAAGTCACTATTTCTCAAACCAATATATATCTTCATGAGCTCTTTTATAGATGTCCCTTGGAATACTATTTGTGCAATTCTGGCTTACATGACACGCAGGAGTTGAGAGATTTGGTTTTCTGTATCGAAACTTGCCAAAGGTCCTCCCGGCACCAGCTCACTTTCCAGGAGAGCTAGTTTGGCACAGCGGTCAAGGGGAGAGATTTGGGGCCAAACTGCCTGGGTTTGAATGTTGCCCCCAGGATCCATTGGCTGTGAAACCACCGGCAAGTCCCCGAACCTCTCTGTATGCAGTTTTCTCCAGTGTAAAATGGGGATAATCACGGTATCTGCTCCAGAGGACTGTGGGCCAATTACATCAGGCAGCAGCGTCTGTGAAAAGCTCAGAGGGTCCCAGCACCCAGTAAGCACGGGGTCAGTGCTCGCTGGCATCATCACCACCACGTCCACCCAGGCTCCCAGATTCCGATTCTGCAAGCTCTTCTGTCTCTAGCTTCTTTACCCAGCTCCACAGCCATTCCTTCGCCCGGTCCTGCCCCTGCCATGAAAGAAGGCTCCCCGCGTCTCCAGCTCTCCTAGCCAGCACACGCGTCCTCCCCTCTCCACACTGGGAGCTTACAGCTTCCCCGAGCTGGGTCCCCTGACCTCAGTCTCACCCTCCATATGCACTTGCTGCTCTACATGGCCAGACAGACTGCCTCGAACCCTCTGTTTTCTTGGCCCCGCCCCTGCTGACAGCTATATAGTGATTCGCCCTCACTGCCTCACTGATGGAGCTCAAAGTTCCCTGGGATTGCAAGGCCCTCGCAAGGCAGCCCAAACCCACCATTCAAGCCTCATGCTTCCTTTCACTCCCAGACTTTGCACCTATGGTTCCTCCCACTGGAAATGTCCTTCCTGGTCCCTACATGGGCTCAAACTGCAAGTAGATTCCAAGGCCTGGCTCAGTTCCTGCAGGGTCATCAAGGCCCTCCCCGGTCATGCCGATCTGCTCTAGTGTGGGGCCTGGGCATGTGCCCTAGGGCTGGGAGCTGGGGTTTAGGCCCAGAGGCCTGATTCACTTCCCAGCTCCGATGGGCACACACAGGAAGAGGTCTGAGTGAGCTGGGCAGCCTATCCACATCTCACTTTCCTTACTTGTAACATGGACACCAATTCTGTTCTCTCCACAGTGTGATCAGGAGGTTTAGATAGAAACACTCTGCACACGTTCCAGTTCTTTCCCAGAGTTGTCTGACTGCCTTTTGAGGAGCCCTTGATTTGGTGACAATGCCTTAGAAGGCAGGAGAAGGAGGGACCAAAAGGGAGGTCAGGTTGTCAGACCTTCAGCCCCAGCCTCCACATTTTATCCAGAGCTACATCACCTTGGGCCAATTTCCCTTATATATTTAGGATCAGAGTTGGCTTTAACTATTTAAAAAAAAAACAAAACAAAAAAAACAAAAAGCCTATTCCAAAAAAGAATGTGGTGTTTGATGGTTAGCCTATGTGGTGTTTGATCGTTAGCAGCACCCATGCCCCATGCGGGCTGTGACATCGCTAGCAGGCTCCCCAGGTCCTCCGTGTGCCCCTCGGGAGCACAGGCTGGGCCACCCCAGGGCATCTGGTTCCCTCCGTGAGAACTTCAACACTTGTCAGTGAAGCAGCACTGCCTTGCTCCCACCAGCAACTCCAGAAAGCACCCGTTGATAAGGTTAAGCCCGCCAAGAGGTTCCTTTCCACTTGCCCGTGCACGTGGCTCAGCCTCCTTCTCTCCCGCCCAGTCTTCTGGGAAGATCGACTTCAGCCCCGGCTCCATTATCTCTTTCTCTCTTGCCCAGTGCCAAACGCCAGCCGGAAAATGGCCTCTGAGATCTATGTTTCCTTAGAAGGATTCAGAGGATCATAGATATTAAAGATGAAGGAGAAAAAAAATCTATCAGGACATCTTGTCCTCTCCTTGTGCAAAATGGTTCCGGCCTGAACATTTTCTAAATATTTGTCAGGCCCAGTATTAAAGGCTTGAAGTGACAAGGCCCCTCAGGGGAGAAGTCGGCATTAAACCTCGCTCTTAAAGATGATTTCTTTTACTGACTTTTTCAGCCTCATGTTTCACCACCGGATCTCACCTCTCACTTTCAGTTAAAGCCCTTTTCGATACACAGGCTGCGGTAAGTGGGGACAAGAGAAAGGCCACAGGAAGGGTCAGAAGAGGGTAGAGCTGTCACTCGGCAGGCTAGGTGCCCTTTTGGCTCCGGGTAATGAAAAAGGAAGGCCAAGGTGGGAACCTGACTTCCAGCTTAACTTCCATCCTGAAGAATAGGCACCCCCTCCATCTTGCAGATCTCTGCTTCCCATTTAAGAGCCCAGATGCAATCTTGTCACTAGAAGATAAAGTCTCACATCTGTGTCCTTCCTGAAGTGACCCACTTAGCTGCTGGAAGGGGTCCTTTTGGAGGGGCAAATGCTCCCACCTCCAGCATGCTGCCTTCTCACAGAAATGAGCACCCTGGGTGGCCAGCTCTCCCAATTTTTTAAAAAGGGAAACCAGAAATCATGAAATCTCCTAATTTTTAAATGTTGGCAACCACCTGCTTTCCTGGACAGCATGCATCTCCTAACCAAGTGAGTTAAAAAATCATTTTTAACTTATTGTAAAGGCCTAGCTGTCACCAATGCACTCAGCTATGTGAGATTTCTCCTCTCTTGAA
Organism: Mirounga angustirostris; assembly: GCF_029215605.1. Classification (NCBI taxonomy): domain Eukaryota; kingdom Metazoa; phylum Chordata; class Mammalia; order Carnivora; family Phocidae; genus Mirounga; species Mirounga angustirostris. The sequence goes on along the minus strand of NW_026991709.1, from coordinate 188,732,466 downwards.
ACCGATTGCTTTTTCTTTAGCATGTATGTGGGAATGTTCATGCCATCTGCTGATCATTTTAGTTGTAGAAATCTTGCCTTATGAGTTTCTTGAGGGCAGGGACCACGTCTGATACTGCTCGATCCTAAGTGCCTAAGATGCACAGATGTTTATTCTGCTGTCTTCTGCAAGGGAATGTCCCCTGAGCATCCGTTCATAAAACTGGCTAAGCCCTCAAGGAATGGTTAATACCATTGTGAGGCTAGACCACTTGGGTTTGTAACCCTGCCTTACCACTTGATAGCTTCCTTTCTGGGACCTTGAAAAATTTCACAGAGCCTGTTTTCTCATCTGTAAACTGGGGATGATAACAGCTTTGACTTCACAGAGTTGCTGTACGGTTTACATGAGACATTAGGGTGACGATCATTCAGCACATAAAATAACAGCTCAATCAACATCCCTTGGTAGCTGTTTCATATTCCCATTGTACCAAAATACCCAGAAACCCACAACCCTCACGTTGTGACTACATATTGCCAAGAGTCTCACTGGCCTCATCTTATTCACCTCTGGGTTTTGGAAGGTCAGATTGGCTTGCTACATTCTTGGCAGAGTCCTTAGCCCTCTTGATGGTTGATTATGGTATGCATAAAAAAGTCAGATAATCTTGTCTGGGTTGACTATCATCCAGGACGATCATAGTTGCATGCTAGACTAGGTGTGTGCAGGACTGGGCTGGGGACAGGAAGACACACACATATTGTGGTAGACACAGATATGCCCCGCCCCAATTCCCCTTTAAGGAACGACTTACTGCCCACCTGTGAGGCAGGTGGTCAGCAAACAGTGTCTGGCCACCAGCTACTTCCAGTGGGCCCCGGGCATAGAGAGCTGCTTCCCTAGAGGTCACACATTCCCTGGGCAGCCAGGATCTGCTGAGTAAAGCAGGCATGGAAGGGCAATGTCATTTCAGCTCATTGAAGGACGACCTTGATGGACAGTATTCATGCCAGAGCCCACGTGGGCTTGGGTGATAGTTTGTAAGGCCTGCCTTACAGTCCACCCTCCCCTGTGTCCAGTCCTGCTTCTGCTACTTCCTTTCACAGGAGTTGATGCCTATTAAGCATCCTGCACCGTGAACTCCATCTCAGCCCTGCTTCCCACAGCCCAGCTTACCACACACATGTGTGCACATGCACAGCTCCTCCTCAAAACCCAACACACTTTTAATAACTAGGAGGCAGTCAAGGTTGCTCATAGGGATGACCAGTTTTGCAAGGAGATCTATAGGCTTTAGAGTCAGAGGCATCTACAGAGTTGGGAAAGATTATCAATTATATTTTAATATATCTGTATTTATAGAAAGGGGACACCAAAAAGATAAAATGCAAATATGGCCCCTCAACAGGTTTCTGGATCTTTGAGTATTTTCAGTAATTTTGTGTTTTCTAAAATAATATCGGAGTTCTGGGAAATTATAAAAAAATAAAATAATAAGTGACTCCTTTGTGTTAATACTCAATAATTTTCTCTCCCCAAAGTACTCATGTTTAAGAGTATATTAGGGAAATTAGGTAATTAAATGGAAAGATGAGCTTATGCTCAGGAGCCTGGCTTTGTTATTACGCAATAAGGATGCCATACAACTTGTTCCCTGCCTACAGGGCCCCTTCGATGGGGTGAAAAACTCTACCAGAAAAAAGTAGTAGTTCAGAGATAATCCCTCATATTCCCAGTAACAATAAAATACTTGGGAACAAAGACAGCATTTCAGAGTTCCTGTCTCTCACCCTTCATTCTGAGTATTTATCTGTATCTGCTCTTCCTTGCTGCCTTTATATTCTTCTTTGCTCTAGTATCACCTGATCTAAAATGGAATAAATTCTGTTATCATGCAAATTCTACGTAGGACAGTGCTCTCATATATGAAGGTTAGATTCACATCCCTTTGTAGGCAAATTCCATTCACACTAACATGTACAGTTGTTTGCTAAGAAATCAGATTCTGCCATCAGAAAATGCATATGGAAAAGATGAAATCAAGGCGCATGCAATGTGAGCTGTGTCCAAGCTACGGTCTAACTGAGGCACGATACCGCAACTCCAATCTGAGTGGTGGCCTACTAACTACCCGAGGCCTCCAACTCAGAAATATATGCAGACATGCAAGGGAGCAGGCTGCTGGAAAGCTGTTCCTTAAGCTTGCCAACAGCATGCACCTGAGGGCGTGTGGAAAGCACAAAACAAGAGAGGCAGGTTTACTAGAAAGGAGCTAGTTGGCTTCCAATCCAGAGCAAAATATCTAAAACTCCACAGTTCTCTATTTAGAAAGATTAGCATTGTTTTCAGAAATACAAACAGATTACCCTGATCAGATGTATTATATGAGTGGTTCAAAGAATATGCATTATTTTTTCAGTGAAGGAAACAGGCTACGTCTATTTTGGACAGAGTTCAGCAATATTATAAGAATATATACTAAGCACACAGAAGTTACCTTTGACTTTAGTTCGTTAAAATAAATTATACATATACAACTGTTATGTATGCACAACCTTAAGATAAGCCGTGCTTTTTTTTCCCCCATACAATTTTAATTAAGTACGTTTTTTCAATGTCTTTTTAAAAAATTATCTGTTAGGACCAAATGCTAACATGAAATTTTCTGCATGCTGGCAGCTAAGTCAATAATATTAGAAAGGTGAAGCTCTATTCCCTGGAAGGGAGAGGCCCTAACACAAAACATTCATTATTTCCATGTAAATTGCAAAAGTAAAGACGCTGGATTTAGCATCTAAGCAGAAGGAAACTGTCACTTTGCATTATCAGTGGGAAAATGTTATAATTTGCAAAATTCCCTAGCAAATTTTGATTTGACAACTCAACCTCTTTGTCAACGTCTACCTTAATTTATAATTTGCAAGTTCTTAAGTACTATGTTGGGCCAATGGCTCTGGGTGATTTTCTTTGAGGTAATGGCATCCTATATGTTTTTTTCCCCCCTCCTGGCACTGTCTCATTAAAATGAGACTCAGGGGCGCCTGGGTGGCTCAGTTGGTTAAGCGACTGCCTTCGGCTCAGGTCATGATCCTGGAGTCCCTGGATCGAGTCCTGCATTAGGCTCCCTGCTCAGCAAGGAGCCTGCTTCTCCCTCTGACCCTCCCCCCTCTCATGTGCTCTCTCTCTCTCTCATTCTCTCTGTCTCAAATAAATAAATAAAATCTTTAAAAAAATAAAATAAAATAAAATAAAATGAGACTCAGACTCAGAGAACCCTGACAGACCTAAGCCCTCCAATAAAAACCGTGGTATGTCTCTCCTCTTAAATTACACAGCAGAAGTGAAGTCTGGTACATCACACATGGAAGAGAAGCTAAAGGGCAAGCTATCTGAGTTAATGAGCCCATACAAGCTCAGGCTAACCAGAGAGGTTAGGGACAGAGAGCATGGCCACCACCAAGAAACTGTGTTTAAAATATCAATTAAAAATGAGTCACCTCTCTGTGCAGCTCCCACACTTACCACTCAATACCGAGACACTCTGGGCCATGACAGAAGGGGACTCACACACATCTGAGAAAAAGCACCTTGGAAGTGGGACCCGAGACAAGCAAGAGCCTCTGTGCATTCGTAAATGTGATAATGAGACAACAGCAGCATGCACAAGGGTGGGGGAGGCGGAGGTGGCCATCCTGGTATCCTAAGACCCGACTGCACGTTCCACTTCAGCCTGACCCCACTAGAGCTCCTCTTTGTGGAATGACTTGGATGACTGCCAGAGGTGTTGGCTACATCTAATAGTCACCTAGTCTCCTTTGTTCACCAGGGGTTAGCAAAACAGAATCAGCTAAGGAAGCAGGGTCTTCGTCATCCTTGATGGAAATGCAGTTAGGATACTCTGTTCTAGGATGAGACGGCCTTTCTAGGGTCCTTGGGCAAAGTCAACCTAGCAGAGTCCAGACCATCGGCTGCTTTGTGTTCTCACATGTGGAATCTTAAGTCAATGCACGTGGCGGGGGTGGGGGGGTGGGGGGTGGAAGCAGTGATAATTCTCACAGCTCACCAACTATTACAGCTCATTAATTATTAGTTAACCAAAACTTTCATAGCTCATTAGCTGCTGGTTAAATGTCAGTTAAAGTGGAATATTTAATATGAACCATGAAGATGAGACGCAGCAACTTACAGAGCGCTTCTTATGTGTCAGTCCCTACAAGAAGTATTTTACATATGTTTTTGTACTTGATCTTTACCACTCCTATGCAAGCGATGTATTTTTAGCTCCATTCTACAAATAAGAAAGCGGAGTGTGAGAGGCTAAGTAACTTGTCTGAAATGAAACGGCTAATGAATAGTAGACCTGGGGTTCAAACCCAGGTCTGAACAATTGCAAATCCATCCAATTATCACTTGATACACACCCAACTTACACAATGCTTAGCTTTCTTCTCAGTAACCTATACTCTGTAGAGAAGTTCCCTTCACCCCCAAACCAGGCATATTAAATGCACTTGTGTTCTAATAGACAATAGTGTCTTGCCCCCAAGCTGTACAAAGTATCACCATCAATAGCTGTCATTCCCACTAGAATTTGCTTTGACCCCTAATGATGCTCCATTCAATGTCATGCTAGTTTCTACACGGAGGTATTATTTTTAAACTGCAAGTTTAAAGCTCCTACAAGCTTCTGACAACATGCAAATCCGGTATTACTTTGGAGTTCTTTTTTAAACAAACCAGTAGGAAGATTCCAATTAAGTGACAAAGAGTAGTCACACATAGCTGTAGAACTGATTCTAATTTACACCTTAATCTTGTTTTAATACACACTGTGTGAGTCTTAGCTCAGACAGAGATACGATCCACCCAGTAGGGGATATTAGTTCTTCCTAAGTATTTTAATTAAAAAACTGTTATACTGAGTAGTTTCTGTAAATTGAGTATGAATGACTTAATGTATAGTGGAGTCCTGCTCTCTAGGGTATGGCTGTCCAACCAGCCACACTCCATCTCCTTAAGTAAACTAGGAAGAGGTCTTCCGTGTAAGCTTTGTCTTTTTTAAAAAACCCTTGAATGGTTCTTTGTTCTTGGAGTAGAGAGTAGAACAAGGGAAAGAACTTCCAAGTAGAAAACACCACCAGCAACAATAGTGGCCAGCATTTATAGCATACTTACTCTATAACAAGAAATACACTCTACCCCTTGCATGAATACTCATTCTTGAAGTAGCCTCATAGGATATTATGATCCTCATTTTATAGTTGAGGAACTTGAGACTCAAAGAAAGTAAATATCTCAAACTAGTCCCTATAAGCATGAGAGGAAAGATTCAAATCCAAGTTTAGTGAATTCCATAGCCCATGATTTTTATCACTGCAATAGGATATACTTAACTTGAACCATTATGTAACAAAGTGTAATCTCTGGCCCATCAAATATCTTTTAGATACTTCTAAATATCAAATTCAAAGATTAATCTAAATTAACTAAATCTTTAACATCTCATCATGAAGGGATGGTGTTTTAAACTGGGGAGAAAAGAATTTATAGTTTTGTGATGGAGAATAATTTCCACGGACATATTTTTCTTTTTATCATATCCATTATGTGGGTGTGTGAGGGAGAAAGAGAGGGAGAGAGGGCGGTCACTTTCCTCTTATGCTATTTTGGAACTTTCCAAAGACAGTTTAAATCAGCTACCTAATTTCCATAAAGTACCCAAGTGAAATTACACTTATTTAGACTACAGCATTCTTCTTAACTGTCACAAAGCCTCAGTAGTTGAAAAGCACGGTATTCACCGAATCCCTGAATCGCTGTGTTCCTTCCCTGAAATTCCACACTCTTGCCACCATAAAAATCCAAATAATAGATAAAGTCATCAGAAGCTCATTAGTCCCTGAGTAAAGAAAAGACAAAGAACAAATTTGAAAAAGGAAGGAAGGAAGGAAGGAAGGAAGGAAGGAAGGAAGGAAAGAAAGAAAGAAAGAAAGAAAGAAAGAAAGAAAGAAAGAAAGAAAGAAAGAAAGAAAGAAAGAAAGAAAGAAAGAATCATTTGAAATACTGGGTAGAGTACATGTAAATTGTGAAGTAAATTAATTAGCTCTGCATCGATTGGTATCAAAAGTCATTAGCCCTGCACTGTGAGGAAATCCCGGGAAGCCCCAGATGTGCAGAAGAAAAGGCTATGAATGAGATCAATCTTTGCTCTTCAACATTGATGCTTTAAAGGGTCCCCACTGTATAACTTGCCCAGAAGCATTCCAGTGGGAAGAACTCATGGATTTATATCTGCCACATGTGTCACTGAGCACAAATACGCCTGATAAATAATTGAAGCTCAGTAAAGCGAACTCCTCCACTGTGCTCCTATCATATGAGCTAAAGAACAGAGAGAGGAAGGCAAAAAGGTCAAGTTTCCCATGTGAATTTCCACTTGGCATCCCACTTATCAATTAGATCATTACTCTGCCTCATGGAAGTATCAGCTCATTGTATTAGGGAATCCAGGTGCTAGTATATAGTCAGCAAACCTAGTTTCCTTCTTTCCCATACTACAGAGCCCTTTCCAAGAGTCCAAGCACAGGGCAGGGCATTATCTATAATCCTCACAAGAATCCTGTGATTTCTTTTTTTTAATTTTAATTGTTTTTAATTTTTTTTTTTATTTTGTTTTTGAGAGAGAGAGAGAGAGAGAGAGAGAGCGTGCTGCGAAGCACCAGTGGGCAGGAGGTAGTGAGGGAGAGGGAGAGAATCTTATGCAGGCTCCATGCCCAGCGCAGAGCCTGATGCAGGGCTTAATCTCATGACACTGAGATCATGACCTGAGCCAAAATCAAGAGTAGGAGACTTAACTGACTGAGCCACCCATGCACCCCATCTTGTGATTTTTACAGTTGAAGACATTGAGGCCTGGGGACAGAGCATCATTTATCTTAGGGAACAGAGCTAGTAAGTAGTAGATCTGGGATTTTATTCATTTATTTTAGAGAGAGAGAGCATGAACAGAAGGGGCAGAGGGAGATGGAGAGAGAATCTCAAGCAGACTCCAGGCTGAGTGCGGAGCCTGGTGTGGGGCTCAATCTAACGACTCTGAGATCAAGATCCAAGCCGAAACCAAGAGTCAGATGCTCAACCAACTGCGCCACTCAGACACCCCAATCTTAGTGTTTTAAATGAAAAAGGTGGACATAAATACAGCTCAAATAAGATAACAAATAATGATTATCAACAACTCTATGCCAAAATCTTTAAAAAACTTAGATGAAAAGGTCAAGTGCCTAGACATGTATAAGTTACCAGGATGGGCATAGGAAATAAATAATAAAAGCTTGTATAGTCCCATAACTATTCAAGAATTAGAAGTGGTGATGAAAAATCTTTTTGCAAAGAAAACACCCTGTCAGATGGTTGTACAGGAAAGTTTTTCCAAGCTTTCAAGGAAGAGATCATTTCAATTCTATGCAAACTATTCCAGATAGAAAAAAAAGAACTTATTCCCCACTGATTCTATAAGTTCAGTATAACCCTGTTACTAAGACCAGACAAAAACATTGCGAGAGAAAAATTATAGCCTCGCTTCACTCATAAGTACAGATGCATATCATTCTTCTTAGTAGTGTACTCAATTATAATCCACAAGAAACCTGATTTTTATTTTTTATTTTTTTTAAGAAGGTCTTTTTTTTTTTTTTTTAAGATTTATTTATTTATTTGACAGAGAGAGACACAGCGAGAGAGGGAACACAAGTAGGGGGAGTGGGAGAGGGAGAAGCAGGCTTCCCGCCGAGCAGGGAGCCTGATGCGGGGCTCGATCCCAGCACCCTGAGATCATGACCTGAGCTGAAGGCAGACGCTTAATGACTGAGCCACCCAGGCGCCCCAGAAACCTGATTTTTAATTCATATGTAGCATTGTTAACATTATAGAAGAATCACATTAGCTTCAGAAGGTACAAATTTCCTAGCTGTATGATGTAAAAATGTTACTTAAGCTCTCAAAAACTTAGTATCCTCCTCTACAAAATGGTGTTTCATAATATCTACCTAATTGTGGGATGATAATAAATGAGGTCAAAAATATAAAGCCCTTAGCTCAGTGTATGGAAGTAACAATAAGCAATAATAAGTCACAGCTGCTATTTATCACGTGTTTAGTTACTTGGCTGAGTGTTCTTACAAACGGAAAACAGAATGAAACAATTTTCCTTTAATGCTCACAACCTCAAGAGCACAATCCTGGCTTAAGGCATGAAGTAACTGAGTCAGGAAGAATTCCCACTGGCCCAAAGTTACACAATTTGTAAAAAGTCAAGTTAATATAACAGCTGTGTGCATTCTGAACACTGGTGTACAGTGGGCATTTCCAGTTGGAAGCAGTTTGAATAGCTGCTTTTGGGGACACAGTGCTTCCTCTGAGAGGCACTCTAGTTCCTTCCATGAGGCATGGGATGTGTTCACCTTTTTGGGAAAGGTAGTTTTCAGGTTGGGTTTGATTTGTGACATGTGAGATTAAATTGCAGCCTTTCTAATGGAAGGGCTTCAGAGGGCAGGAGTGAGTGATACACTGTCATTTATCCATTCCTGCGTGGGGGAACCTGGAACGTTAATGAGATCAGACCTGTCATGGCAGCTCCCTCCCCTACTGCCACAAATTCTAGATCAGAAGAATTTTTTTGTTTTCACTCTGGCCACTTCCCTGCCCACCTGGAGCTCTCTTCCAGGTTCCTGAGAAATAAGATTTATGATAATTTATCTTAGGCAGGGCTTGTGGCTTTATTCCATTAAGGTTATCAAGAATGTTGCCAATATCCATTTCACATTTTCATAGGAAAAGATTATTTACACAAACAATGAATCTAGAAAAATGAATGAGAGTTCTCAATTGGGAGAACAGGTGAGTGGCAGGAAACATGAGTCTTGGGAACTCTGCTGGCTTGAAAAATCAGTGGGGACGATAGAGTGTTTCATTCTATTCTTTCCCCAGAGAAGCTTCCCTATCAGTTGGACACAGAGAACTAACAAAGATTTAAGAATCAATTTGCCCTCTACGTGTGGAAAACACCATCCTGTTAAAGATTATACCAGATACTATGCTGCGCAAGGTGATTCCCTTGTATCTTAAGAGACTTTATGCTTGTCTTCGTACTACTGGCACCTTAGAAAGGAAATCAGCAAGGATGCATTTCTCAGAATTTATGTCCCTAGTGATACTAGGAACTGTGAATGTTAACATATTTTCAAGAAGTTTAAGATAGAGAAAACAAGATGGTGAGAGAGGGTTTTGAAGATGCCTGGATGCATAAAAATTTTGAGCTGAACCTCCAGGTACCACCTGTTGGTCCCTTGCCCATACCATCCAGCTCTCCTAGTGTTCTCTAGGGTTAGAGCTTCATGTTCAGTTGGCTCAGCTGAATATTATCAAGTTATTTCTTCAACTATGCTTAGAATCAGCTTTGGAGAGAGGTAGGTAATACTGAAAGAGTGAAGTGGGTGGATGGTGAACATTTGAAACATTTGTTCATTCAACCCAGAAGCAAATACATTATGAAAGAAATAGGGTATGGGAGTTCCCCAAATCCATACATCAGTGAAAAGGCATAAATGGTGATTTTCCCTTTCTTTCCCATCTTTCCTTCCCTTTCCCTGCTGGAGAGAGATGATAGATTCTGAGGAGGAGATGGTGAGAGGGAGGGGCATCTCATGGAGGTCCGTGGTCAATGGCAGCATGCGCTACAGCTGGAGATGCAGGACAGCATGGGGAGGGGGTGTCACACAAAAGTCGGGAGAGTGGTGTGTGCAGTGTTTGAGGGAGCAGAGAAGAGCGGATGAGGGGGCAGTGGTGGTGGGCAGGGAAGGATGACAGAACATTTAGGAGATTGCTTATATTGAGCAAATGAGTATATATATTGAAGACAATGTGAGCTAGGTTTCCTACTGTCTCCAAGGGCATTTATAAACACAGAAAGGGAAAAAGAGTAAGATTTGAATTGGAAAGTTACATTTGAATGAATATGAATTCATGGTGGGATGTATATGTACACATGCATACTCATGCATGCATATATAATAATAAACAAATATGTAAGTATATATGCATGTATTTCCTAGCTCTGTGTGTTGAGAGGATGTAGAAACAATGACATCCCAGGAGCAATGAGCACACCAAGCACCCGGATGTTAGTTTCTAAAACTATCCTCCAACAGGAACTATGGTTGCTTGGAGAAACAGCTGATTCCCAGGCAGGACAGGAAAAGTATACGATGATCCTGGAACTTCTTATTTGGTACCAGAGAGTAAGGAAATGTTCAAATAATGATGAGAAAACCTAGGAAAAACCAACTTGACTAGGAGATCAAGTGAAAGGATGGGTCATTATAGTATGCCTTCTATGTGATGCACGGAGAAAATCTCAGCATCACTTCTGCAGAATTCCTGCCAGGGATGCATGCAAGAATGCACGACTGGAGGGGCGGAGCAAGATGGCGGAGGAGTAGGAGACCTGGATTTCGTCTCCTCTCAGGAATTCAGCTGGATAGGGATCAAACCATTCTGAACACCTACAAACCCAACAGGAGATCAAAGAAAAGAAGAGCAACAACTTTCTGAACAGAAAAGCGACCACTTTCTGGAAGGTAGGACGTGCGGAGAAGTGAATCCGAGGCGATATTCGGGAGGATAGACGGCGGGGGAGGGGCCTCCGTCGGCCGCTTCTGGCAAGTGATAGAGCCACGGAGCACAAAATCGGAACTTTTAAAAGTCTGCTCCACTGAGGGACGTCACTCGGGTGGCTAAGCGGGGGGTGGAACCCTCCGGGACAGTGTGGTCTCAGGACCCTCGGGGTCACAGAAGGACCGGGGGTGCCTGAGGGCGGCAGAGCTCCCAGGTATCGGAGCAGGGAAGCCGGCTGCAGAGGCGGAGCCCAGGCGCAGGCTCTCAGCTCGGGGTGGCCATAAACCGTGATCCGCGGCACAGCCGGGCCACTGCTCCTCCAGCAGGGACCCAACAAGCGGCAGATCCGGGGAGACTCCCCTTCCTCCCCCGGGAGGAGCCGCGCGGGAGGGCACCGCAGGGATCTGCTGGGTTTGGAGACTCCAGACCGGGTCGGGTGCCAGAGATAGAAACGCGCGGTCACAGGCCGGTTGAGCATGGAGTGCAGCCGGAGACCGGGGAGACGGGAGTGACTGACGGCTTTTCTCTGGGGGCTCACTGAGGAGCAGGCCCGAGTTCTCGGCTCCTCCGGGGCGGAGATTGGGAGGCCGCCATTTTCACTCTCCGCCTCCAAAACTGTATGGAAAGCTCGCAGGGAACAAAAGCCCCGGAGAGCAAACCCGAGCAGATTACTTAGCCGGGAGGGGGCAAGGGCGGGGCACTTCCACTTCCGGCAGAGACATTTGGAAACCACGGCAACAGGCCCCTCCCCAGAAGATCAGCGAGAACAGCCAGCCAAGACCAAGTTTACCGATCAATGAGAACGGCAGAACTCCAGCGCTAGGGGAATACTGCACATAGAATTCACGGCTTTTTTACCATGATTCCTTAGTCTTTTAAAGTTAATTTTTTTTTAACTGTCTTTTTGTCTTTTTATTTCTTTTTGAATTTTTCTTTTTCCCTTTTTCAAACAACATCTTATCAATCCCTTTTTTTAAAAAAAAAAACATTTTTATTTTTCATTTTTAGAGTCATATTCTATCCCTTCATAGTAGTTACCCATATTTTTGGCTTATATATATAAGTTGTTCTCTCTTTAAAATTTTGAGATAGTTTCTTCTAACAGATTAAAATATACCCTAAATCTCTAGTATATGGTGTTTTCTATTCCCCTGCCTGATCACATCCTCTCCCTTTTTTTTTCTTTTTCTTTTTTCTTTTTTTAAATCTTCTTCTTTCTTTTTCAAACAACTTCTTATCAATTCCTTTTATAAAATTTTTTATAATTTCCATTTTTACAGTCATTTTCTATCCCTTCATCATATCAACCCTTATTTTTCTACATATATCTTTTTCTTTCTTTAAAATTTTGGGAGACACTTTCTTCTAAAAGACCAAAACACACCCCAAATCTAGTGTGTGGCACTGATCTATATACCATATAGATCATATTTGATCACATTCTGGTTTTTCTTTTGTTGTTGTTGTTTTGTTTTGTTTGTTTTTGTTTTTATCTTTATCTTTTTCTTTTTTTTTCTTTTTCTTTTTTCTCTCTTTCCCCTTCTTATCCCACTGCTTCAGGTCTTTTCTGATTTGTTTAGAGTATATTTTCTGGGGACGTGGTTACTCTGCTAGCATTTTGTTCTCTCATTAATCTATTCTCCTCTGCACAAAATGACGAGACGGAAAAAATCACCTCAACAAAAAGAACAAGAGGCAGTACCGACTGCCAGGGACCTACTCAATACGGACATTAGTACGATGTCAGATCTAGAGTTCAGAATCATCACTTTAAAGATACTAGCTGGGCTTGAAAAAAATATGGAAGTTATTAGAGAAACTCTTTCTGGAGAAGTAAAAGAGCTAAAATCCAACCAAGTAGAAATCAAAAAGGCTATTAATGAGGTGCAATCAAAATTGGGGGCGCTAACTGCTAGAATAAATGAGGCAGAAGAGAGAATCAGTAATATAGAAGATGAAATGCTGGAAAATAAAGAAGCTGAGAAAAAGAGAGATAAACAACTACTGGATCATGAGGGCAGAATTCGAGAGATAAGCGATACCATAAGACGAAACAACATTAGAATAATTGGGATCCCAGAAGAAGAAGAAAGAGAGAGAGGGGCAGAAGGTATAATGGAGCAAATTATAGCAGAGAACTTCCCTAATTTGGGGAAAGAAACAGGCATGAAAATCCAGAAAGCACAGAGAACCCCTCTCAAAATCAATAAAAATAGGTCAACTCCCCGACATCTAATAGTAAAACTTACGAGTCTCAGAGACAAAGAGAAAATCCTGAAAGCAGCTCGGGAGAAGAGATATGTAACCTACAATGGTAGAAACATTAGATTGGCAACAGACCTATCCACAGAGACCTGGCAGGCCAGAAAGGACTGGCAGGATATATTCAGAGCACTAAATGAGAAAAATATGCAGCCAAGAATACTCTATCCAGCTAGGCTGTCATTGAAAATTGAAGGAGAGATAAAAAGCTTCCAGGACAAACAAAAACTAAAGGAATTTGCAAACACAAAACCAGCCCTACAGGAAATCTTGAAAGGGGTCCTCTAAGCAAAGAGAGACCCTAAAAGCAACATAGACCAGAAAGGAACACAGACAATATACGGTAACAGTCACCTTACAGGCAATACAATGGCACTAAATTCCTATCTTTCAATAGTTACCTTGAATGTAAATGGGCTAAATGCCCCAATCAAAAGACACAGGCTAACAGACTGGATTAAAAAACAAGATCCATCGATATGCTGTCTGCAAGAGACTCATTTTAGACCCAAAGACACCCCCAGATTGAAAGTGAGGGGGTGGAAAACCATTTACCATGCTAATGGACACCAAAAGAAAGCTGGGGTGGCAATCCTTATATCAGACAAATTAGATTTTAAACCAAAGACTGTAATAAGAGATGAGGAAGGACACTATATCATACTTAAAGGATCTATCCAACAAGAAGATCTAACAATTGTAAATATCTATGCCCCTAACATGGGAGCAGCCAATTATATAAGGCAATTAATAACAAAAGCAAAGAAACACATCAACAACAATACAATAATAGTGGGGGACTTTAACATCCCCCTCACTGAAATGGACAGATCATCTAAGCAAAAGATCAACAAGGAAATAAAGACTTTAAATGACACACTGGACCAAATGGACTTCACAGACATATTCAGAACATTCCACCCCAAAGCAACGGAATACACATTCTTCTCTAGTGCCCATGGAACATTCTCCAGAATCGATCACATCCTAGGTCATAAATCAGGTCTCAACCGGTACCAAAAGATTGGGATCATTCCCTGCCTATTTTCAGACCACAATGCTTTGAAACTAGAACTCAATCCCAAGAGGAAAGTCGGAAAGAACTCAAATACATGGAGGCTAAAGAGCATCCTACTGAAGAATGAATGGGTCAACCAGGAAATTAAAGAAGAATTAAAAAAATACATGGAAACCAATGAAAATGAAAACACAACTGTTCAAAATCTTTGGGATGCAGCAAAGGCAGTCCTAAGAGGAAAGTATATAGCAATACAAGCCTTTCTCAAGAAACAAGAAAGGTCTCAAGTACACAACCTAACCCTACACCTAAAGGAGCTGGAGAAAGAACAGCAAATAAAGCCTAAACCCAGCAGGAGAAGAGAAATCATAAAGATCAGAGCAGAAATCAATGAAATAGAAACTAAAAGAACAGTAGAACAGATCAACGAAACTAGGAGCTGGTTCTTTGAAAGAATTAACAAGATTGATAAACCCCTAGCCAGACTTATCAAAAAGAAAAGAGAAAAGACCCAAATAAACAAAATCATGAATGAAAGAGGAGAGATCACCACCAACACCAAAGAAATACAAACAATTATAAGAACATATTATGAGCAACTCTATGCCAGCAAATTAGATAACCTGGAAGAGATGGATGCATTCCTAGAGATGTATCAACTACCAAAACTGAACCAGGATGAAATAGAAAACCTGAACAGACCTATAACCACTAAGGAAATTGAAGCAGTCATCAAAAATCTCCCAAAAAACAAAAGCCCAGGGCCAGATGGCTTCCCAGGGGAATTCTACCAAACATTTCAAGAAGAATTAATACCTATTCTTCTGAAACTGTTCCAAAAAATCGAAACGGAAGGAAAACTTCCAAACTCATTTTATGAGGCCAGCATTACCTTGATCCCCAAACCAGACAAAGACCCCATCAAAAAGGAGAATTACAGACCAATATCCCTGATGAACATGGATGCAAAAATTCTCACCAAAATACTAGCCAATAGGATCCAACAGTACATTAAAAGGATTATTCACCATGACCAAGTGGGATTTATCCCTGGGCTGCAAGGTTGGTTCAACATCTGCAAATCAATCAATGTGATACAGTACATTAACAAAGGAAAGAACAAGAATCATATGATCCTCTCAATAGATGCAGAAAAAGCTTTTGACAAAGTACAGCATCCTTTCTTGATCAAAACTCTTCAGAGTATAGGGATAGAGGGTACATACCTCAATATCATAAAAGCCATCTATGAAAAACCTACAGCAAATATTATTCTCAATGGGGAAAAACTGAGAGCTTTCCCCCTAAGGTCAGGAACGCGGCAGGGATGTCCACTATCACCACTGCTATTCAACATAGTATTGGAAGTCCTAGCCACAGCAATCAGACAACAAAAAGAAATCA
The DNA here is from genome assembly GCF_029215605.1 of Mirounga angustirostris. NCBI lineage: Eukaryota > Metazoa > Chordata > Mammalia > Carnivora > Phocidae > Mirounga > Mirounga angustirostris. The sequence continues at coordinate 188,717,129 of NW_026991709.1, read as the reverse complement.
AAGGCATCCAAATTGGCAAAGAAGAAGTCAAACTCTCACTCTTTGCAAATGATATGATACTTTATGTGGAAAACCCAAAAGACTCCACCCCAAAACTGCTAGAACTCATACAGGAATTCAGTAAAGTGGCAGGATATAAAATCAATGCACAGAAGTCAGTGGCATTCCTATACACCAACAACAAGACAGAAGAAAGAGAAATTAAGGAGTCGATCCCATTTACAATTGCACCCAAAACCATAAGATACCTAGGAATAAATCTAACCAAAGAGACAAAGGATCTTTACTCAGAAAACTATAAAATACTCATGAAAGAAATTGAGGAAGACACAAAGAAATGGAAAAACGTTCCATGCTCATGGACTGGAAGAACAAATATTGTGAAGATGTCAATGCTACCTAGAGCAATCTACACATTCAATGCAATCCCCATCAAAATACCATCCACTTTTTTCAAAGAAATGGAACAAATAATCCTAAAATTTGTATGGAACCAGAAAAGACCCCGCATAGCCAGAGGAATATTGAAAAAGAAAAGCAAAGCCGGTGGCATCACAATTCCGGACTTCAAGCTCTATTACAAAGCTGTCATCATCAAGACAGCATGGTACTGGCACAAAAACAGACACATAGATCAATGGAACAGAATAGAGAGCCCAGAAATGGACCCTCAACTCTATGGTCAACTAATCTTCGACAAAGCAGGAAAGAATGTCCAATGGAACAAAGACAGTCTCTTCAACAAATGGTGTTGGGAAAATTGGATAGCCACATGCAGAAGAATGAAACTGGACCACTTCCTTACACCACACACAAAAATAGACTCCAAATGGCTGAAAGACCTCAATGTGAGACAGGAGTCCATCAAAATCCTAAAGGAGAACACAGGCAACAACCTCTTTGACCTCAGCCGAAGCAACTTCTTCCTAGAAACATCGCCAAAGGCAAGGGAAGCAAGGGCAAAAATGAACTATTGGGACTTCATCAAGATAAAAAGCTTTTGCAAAGCAAAGGAAACAGTTAAGAAAACCAAAAGACAACCGACAGAATGGGAGAAGATATTTGCAAATGACATATCAGATAAAGGGCTAGTATCCAAAATCTATAAAGAACTCATCAAACTCAACACCCAAAGAACAAAGAATCCAATTAAGAAATGGGCAGAAGACATGAACAGACATTTTTCCAAAGAAGACATCCAAATGGCCAACAGACACATGAAAAAGTGCTCAATATCGCTCGGCATCAGGGAAATCCAAATCAAAACCTCAATGAGGTATCACCTCACACCAGTCAGAATGGCTAAAATTAACAAGTCAGGAAACGACAGATGTTGGCGGGGATGCGGAGAAAGGGGAACCCTCCTACACGGTTGGTGGGAATGCAAACTGGTGCAGCCACTCTGGAAAACTGTATGGAGGTTCCTCAAAAAGTTGAAAATAGAGCTACCATATGATCCAGCAATTGCACTACTGGGTATTTACCCCAAAGATACAAAAGTAGGGATCCGAAGGGGTACGTGCACCCCGATGTTTATAGCAGCAATGTCCACTATAGCCAAACTGTGGAAAGAGCCAAGATGTCCATCGACAGATGAATGGATAAAGAAGATGTGGTATATATATACAATGGAATATTATGCAGCCATCAAAAGGAATGAGATATTGCCATTTGCAACAACGTGGATGGAACTGGAGGGTATTATGTTGAGTGAAATAAGTCAAACAGAGAAAGACATGTATCATATGTTCTCACTGATATGAGGAATTCTTAATCGCAGGAAACAAACTGAGTGTTGTTGGAGTGGGGGGTGGGGTGGGAGGGATGGGGTGACTGGGTGATAGACACTGGGGAGTGTATGTGCTCTGGTAAGCGCTGTGAATTGTGCAAGACTGTTGAATCTCAGATCTGTACCTCTGAAACAAATAATGCAATATATGTTAAGAAAAAAAAAAAGAAGAAGAAGAAGAAGAAGGTAGCAGGAGGGGAAGAATGAAGCGGGGGAAATCGGAGGGGTAGACGAACCATGAGAGACGATGGACTCTGAAAAACAAACAGGGTTCTAGAGGGGAGGGGGGTGGGAGGATGGGTTAGCCTGGTGGTGGGTATTTAGGAGGGCACATTCTGCATGGAGCACTGGGTGTTGTGCACAAACAATGAATCATGGAACACTTCATCTAAAACTAATGTTGTAATGTAAGGGGATTAACATAAGAATAAAAAAATTAAAAAAAAAAAGAATGCACGACTGGAGTCTAATCATGAAGTTACTATCTGTAAGCGTCATCTTATGGGAAAATGTGAGATAAGACTAAGAAACGGATCCAGATCAAAGGAAACTATGAATGACACCACATATTCCTGGATGGGATCCTGGATCACCAAAGAAAATGAGTCATTGTTGAGACAGTTGGCAAAATCTAAATAGGGTCTATGGATTGGATGAGGGCACATATCAATGCTGATTCCCCAAGTGGGAGAGTTTTATAGTAGTTATGAGAGGACAGTCCTTGCTTTAGGAAGGCAAACTGATATTTACATAGGGATCAGGGGGCATCATGTCAGAAGAATATCTCTATTTGAGAGAGAGAGAGAAAGAAAATAAATGCATTGACATTAAAAGTTGGGTAATTTGGGTAAAAGGAATGTGACAGTTCTTGCCCCTCTTCTATAGGTTTGAAACAGCTTCAAAATTAAAAAAAAAAAAAAAAAAAACAACTTAAAGTGCTGAGCTCTGAAGAGTAGAAAACAGCATACGTTTCAGGGAAAGATTACATTATATACAGTTTGAATACCTTCTGTGCTTTTTAAGAAGTACAGATCCTAGAGAAGACCCTTTGTTGGGAAGAACTGGTTAGCAGGATTGTGAATGGCAATGAGTGTTGGTGATCTAGATGACTTCAGTGAAGAAAAGGAAAGGGAGATTCATTATAAGAGAAGAGGAGAGGGTGACAGGATGGGGGTGTGAGAAAAAAAAAATTGTTAGATATTGAGAGAGAACACGCACACACACACATGCAAAGAATTGCCACAGGGAATAGAACCAGTAGGAAAAGAAGGATGCTAGGGAAAAGTTGGATAAATTCTGTTGTAGACCATAATCCTTCCATTATTCCAAGGCACTGCCAATATCATCCACATTATTCATCAGCACCATTGGGACAGACACCGTGTGCTACCTTGTTTGATTTAATGATAAGCATGAGGCTGATCAGAGGACAGGTGCTGAAGCACAGGGCAGCCCAGAGTGGACAGGTACATTTGGCTTTCAGATGAAAAGTGAGATGAGGGTGCCTGGGTGGCTCAGTTGGTTAAGCGACTGCCTTCAGCTCAGGTCATGATCCTGGAGTCCCGGGATCGAGTCCCGCATCGGGCTCCCTGCTCGGCAGGGAGTCTACTTCTCCCTCTGACCTCCCCCCCCCCATGTGCTCTCTCTCTCTCGTTCTCTCTGTCTCAAATAAATAAATAAAATCTTTAAAAAAAAAAAAAAGAAAAGTAAGATGAAACATAAACCTAAATGCTCTAATACATGGTATAAAGGAATCAGACTGAGCCTCTAGAGAGTGGCAGATACAGTATGAAAGGACCTCAAAGCATGAATGAAAGAGAACATTCAAATTCCTTGAGCTCCCTCTCTGGACTAGGTACTTTGTATCTACTGTCCCATTATTCCTCACAGTGTGCTCAGGAGGTGGGAATTAGACACAGGAACTGCAAGGTAAAGAGGTTCGACACCAGACCAAGGTCCCCCAACTAATAAATGGCAGAGCCAAGATTGGACACCAAGTTCACAAGACACCAAAATTTATTTTTATTCCACCACAGTAGGCTGCCTTCTGCCTGGGGTACAGGGTTGGAGCTCGGATGGAGAAGCCTTCATGGAGGAAGTGTGCAGACTTCTGTGTAGGGGGTGACTGGTTGGCAGGAAGAGGGATGGACTCCTGGCAGAAGGTGAAGGAAGTGCCAGCACGTGGAGATGAGGAAGCCGGGTGGTGGTGGGATAGGGGCAGTGCCACTGATTTCAAAGACGGCTAAAATACAAGATGACCCATTCCATGGCAAGTATGGATTCCAAGCCCAAAGACTAAGCCCTTGGTGATGCCGACTGGTGGGCTGCAGAAGAGAGAGCACTGGCAACACTTCTGTGTCCTGCTGCCATGCCCTGAAGCTTAGGGTCAAAACCCAGTGTGCACAGACTCACAGGGAAACATTTATTTTCAGACATCATTTAAGGTAAGCAATGCCCGAAGGACTGAAAGTGTCAACTTTCAAGGTGCTATTTTTGAAACTGCAGAACCTTCCAGTTGGGATACATTTTCTGAAAATTTTCCCCATCATTATTAGCAATTCTGCCAAATAATCACATCCCTAAAAATATTTCCTCCTTGATAATGCACAAATGAGGTCTCTTCATGGAAGAGGAGCAAGGCAAAGAAGGTGATGAATTGCAAATCAATCATAATTTATGCAGATATTCTACTGAAAACTACATTCATCACCTTTTCCAAATAGCACCACAAGAATTTCCTTTAAGTACCAGAAGGCTATTTTCATAAATTGGACACTAATTTATTTCTCTAATCAATGTATTTTTATGCCCAAAAGTCAAATAGTAAACAATGCAGTTAGGGTAGGAATTATAAACTGGAAGAACATGGGACATGGTATTCAAAAAAAGAAAAAAAAGAATGAAACAGCCAAATACTTTTTCTACGGCTTTAGTTCTGCTTTTTTAAGTGCTTTTGTTACCAAAGGACGTTGTGATGTAATTGATCCTAGTCATGCTGAATATGAACACAAAAATGCCAAATTATCATGAGACGCATTTGGGAGAAAAATTGCCATCAATGCTCAGTGTCCCTGGCAGCTACAGATATGATGAGTAAATGAATAGAGCTCTATCTTCCAAAGCCTGACCACCACAGTCACCAGCATCTAAGAACAAATGGTCATCCAGCAGGACTCAGTTGCTATTTCTCTGACTTGCCTGTGTCAAATGTCACCCTTTTTTTTTTTTTTTTTTTTTGGTAGCATCCCATTTGTAGGGGAGCAGACAGAGAAAAGTTTAAAGGCCTTGACTCTGGGGATTACTGATTCGGTGTTTAAATATGCATGCCGGAGGCTAGTTTCCTCTAAAGGAAATCCTGACTCAAGATTGTGAGGGCAGGTTGATTTGGAAGGTGATTCCAGAAAGCACCAGTCAGGAAGTGGGGAAATGAGGTAGGGGAAGGAATACATGAACCAGATGTGTTATTTTTTGTGGGCTAGAGGGGCTGAATCCCACCGAGAGACAGTGTACACATGTTTCAGACTTATTCCACCACAGGAGCGAGGTAAGATGGGTATTTATCCACTAACTTCGTTTAGTCATATGTGATAACTGCTACCACAGGAAGGTAGGGTAGCAGGGAATTACATTTCCAATCAATTTTGCACTGCTCACAGGCAGAGTGGACAGCGTCAGTGGCCAGCTAGAACATCACTGTGTTTACAGATGGAAGCCAAGGGTCAATGTGTAGTGGAATGATCACTGTCAACAGGTACATCGGCAGCATCTGCTGCAGGATCTTTTAAGGAGCAATGCTGAGAAGCCTGGGTCAACACTTGATTCCAAGCCAAAGAGCATGCACGTGCATGCACACACACACACACACATACACACACTCTTTAGGATAAAGTATTAATAAGCATCAAATAGACCATCAGCAAGCCATTTCAAGACCTGCTTTGAGATGCACACCAGTGCTTAGACTCTTCCAGTGCTCATCAATGTCTCAAAGACTAAGCCATCTAAGTTATCTGCCCCTTGGTCTAATTATCTGCTCAAAGGACTCAAAATAAAAGGGGAAAGTCAAGACACTGCCATAAGAAGGAAGAATGATTGCAATGTATAACTTATTTACTGTCATATAATCCCATGGCAACCTATACATCTCCTTTTATTAGCATTCATTACATTTGTAATTATTTCTTTTTCATTATCTGTCTTCCCTGAGAGGCCATAAACTCAATGGGGCCAGAGACCATGTCTGACTACTCAAAGCTCTATTCCCTATGTCTAATACGTAGTAGAAACTCGATCACTCACTACTTTTGAATGCAAGAATAAAGGAACAAATGAATCAAGTTATTACCATCATCCATCAGGCAAAATGAATTACATAGCCGAGGTGCTGGACCACTGTTATATATGAGGTAACTTGCTACAAATTAGAAAATGGTGTTCTCTTCTTTGGGCAGATAAATCCCTGAGCCATGGCTCACTGTTTAACAAAAGGAATGCAGACTGAAATTCAGCCCTGGCTCACCCATTATTAGGATGTCTACTGTAGTCATAGAACTGTATGCTCATATTTCTGGTTTTCCTTCTTCCTATGAGTAAAAGTAATTTCCTGTTCCTGTGAAATTAGATGTGGCCACATGGCTTGCCATGGCCAATGAATAAAAGCAGAAGTGAGCCAACTTGGAGGTGGAGGCCTTTGAGAGTGCACAATTTAGCATAATTTGCCATATTCCTTTCCTTTTGCCATAGTAACCAGTAATATTTCAGATGGTAGAACAATGATCAGCCTGTATCTCTAAAGCGAAGATGATAATTGCAGAACACCCAGCTAATCCACAAAGATCTATGGCATAAGGTAGAAAGATACTTTTATTTTTTTATAGATTGGGGTTGTTTGTTACTATAGCACACTTAGCTCATTCTGACTGATACTGTGCACAGCCAGCAGCTCTATATTTGGTGACCCTGGGTAGATTTATATAACTTGCACATTCTCTTATCTCATGAACTTCTCTGCATACCACACCCACATGCATGCATTATCTTCTCTCTGTATGCATACAAGAGAACCTCTAATAAGCATCGCCTTTCTATGTGGGAAAGAAGATGGAGAGCTTAACCACTTCTGCCAACAGAGGCCCTTCCGAAATCATGTGAAGGAGAAAAAAAAAAATGCTGCATGCTGTTCATTTAGAAGGGAGGCCTAATTCTTCCATCCTCATGTAATCTCAAGAGCAATTTCTACACCATCAAGGCCACCACTCCCCAGGGGGTCAGAGCTCCAGGCTCATAATTAGTTGTAATACTACTACTATCACTGCTAATTAATGGTCGATGTTCAGCTTAAATTGAATCCTGCCCATTTCTGACTCCTACACTGTAAGTCAAATACAGTTCCCATTTCCAAATTCTGTACTTCATCTTAACAGTATAATTTTATTTAAAAAAATAAAGAAAAAAATTAAATCAAGGAAGAAATGACATTCCCCAAACTAGTTAGTTGGGTTATCAAAATTAAAAGCATTAACAATTAATAACATAGGATTAGTATTATTATAGAAATGCATTCAATCTTATATTAAAATACAATTCTTTTAAGCCATGGCTGTCACAGTTAAAATGTTAATAGTATTTAAACATAAATCCTTCTCCCCATGAAGCAAGAATCATTGTGCAGGCACGTTAGCTATTCTATTCACTTTAGAGATGCTGCCTGGGAGAGCATTTTAATGTAAGCCTTGTCAGTGTTAATCCTGATGTCTGATGCCAAGATGTGTGTTATATTACTTTACGTAACTGAAAAATGGGAAGCCTTTATATCGGATTACAGGCTGAAATAATGACCTCCTCTCGGAAGCAGGGCCTGGGATATAACAAGGTGCCAAATGGGATTCTAGGTTGGAGCTTCTGCAAGACTTGAAAGGAGCCAGGTCTTTTGTTCAGACACATTCAATCACTAACAAAATGCTTTTGCCCCTTGCTATCTACTTAAGGCTCATTTACAAAGAAGAGTAAGCAAGAGAGACAGACTTGATTCATGGAGGGATGGCCAGCCAAGCTTTGGACTTGGGTAGACAATGGTGGGAATGTACCAAGCCATTTCTTCATTGCCATAACCAATAGTCTAGTGCAATGGTGTTCAAAACGTGCTCATGGAGTCCAAGGTTATGTGCAAGAGCTTGAAGCTCACTAGGGGCTGGGTCAGGGAGAGACAGACCCAGTAGGTTCAGTGCCTTCTTACTGCAGCAGAGAAGTTCCCCTTATTTCTGTTTCATATACCAGTATTCTGTTAATGATGGCATATGAAATATGGTTCTACTCTTAAAAGAATTCATTAATTCAACAAATATTTACTAGGCACAAACAATAAACCCCTAAATAAATAATTTCAGAGAGTTATAGGTGGTATACAGACAATAAAGCATGATTATGGGATAGAAAGTGTGTAGGAGAAGGGCCACATTCACATGTGGTGAGACACAGAAAGCCTGGTTGGGGGGTGGAAATTGAGTTGAGACATGAATAAACAGAAATAGTCCATCATGTGAGATCTAGAGAAGAAATATTTCAGGCAGAGGAAGCAGCCAGTACAAAGACCCTGTGGCAGGAACAAGCTCATGTTTCTAAGAACAGAAAGAGGGCAATGTGACTCTAGTCTGGAAAGAAAAAAAAGAGGCATAAAAAAGATAGGGGGGACAGATGAAGCAGATGTCACTGTCAGGTGCATGGAAGCAATGGAAGGTTGAAAAAAAGGGGGCATGACAAGATCTAGTTCTAAAGGCTTCTGCCCCATGGGAAACAGACTCTTAGGGTTAAGAATATAAGCTGGGGGAGTAACAGGAAGTTACAATTTCTCAGGCAAGAGAACATGAGGGCCTGGGAGAGAAATGGAGCTGTGAAGATGGTAAAAATTATTTGGACGTTTAACAGTAAATCTGATAAGAAGTGATGGCTCGAAACCACTAACCACAATTTGAGAAGGGGAGGGTGGAAACATGTTGCATGTAGGGAGGGCAGAGTGGGGGATGATGCTCAGAAAGAAGACGATTGTCACTTCTGCAGACAGCTCTGGCTCAATGGCTTGCCAAGGATCAGCACAGTGTTTCTGGGCTGAGACCTGAATGTTTTGCCATTGTCTTTCTTCAACTACTTCATTCTTGCTTCCTGATCTGAGCAAGAACTTTAGGTCCGTCTTGAGACATAAAACCCAACATATTTTATACTCCGAGTTAATGTTCTTTTAGGCTCAGTGAATGAACTTGGTCTCTTTTTAATGTCTAGATTACGTATTCTCTCCCTTCACCTGAAGGTGGCTACAAACAAAATGATCTCTAAATTTTTACTTCCTATGACAAATAAGGGGTTTGTGGACTTCATTAATGTGGGGACTGTGTCTTTTTCCCCTTCGCAACCATCCCATATAAATAGCCTCTAATTAGTTAAAAGACTCAACAAGTTATACCATCAGAACAATGTATAGTAAAATCTGATAGCCCTAATTATCTTAATAATCAGCAGAACCACTCTCAACCTAAGAAGAGGATGAGTCATTAATGACAATTTATGAAGATTACCCACTTCCTCTTTGTTTGCTTATGCAGTTTGCCTTTTCCATGTTAAAATCTGGACACACTTTCTACTTCAATCTAAAATGGGTGATTTTTAAGAAGTTCCTGAAATAAGACAGGATCAAAATATAAGTAATAATTACATTTATTCTCAATTAATATCACAGTGAATTTATCACAGAACACATAATTAAGTTATAAATGAAATCTCAGGACAGAAACTGCCCCCCTTTTAAGATTTCTCACTCCCCATACACACAAAAATGAGAAGAAATATGTTCTCATTCTGATCCTAAATCACCACTGAAACAGTGACATCACTTGCTTTCAATGCAATTTGCTTTATTTTGTGATTACCTTATCATACGCCCTCTTTTTTTTTTTTTCCTGTGTAATTGCTTTAATCCTTTTATCTAGAACCAGAGGGAAATCTATCAGCTTCACCTTTTTGGTATGCTTCAGCTCAAGGAAACTATATAATTCAAAACTAATCCAAAATTTAAGACCAAATATCACATATTATATACTTCCTAGACCTTTGAGAGTTTCACTCTAAATATATGAACAAAATCCTCCCCATACCTACACCCTAGGGTATGTCCTTACCATCCCAGGTCATGAGACAAACCTATTTGTGGTTAGAATGCAGGGTGGGAAGGCAGCTTAAAGTGTGTCTACTTCAAAAATTTTTGGATATGGTGAAGAAATGGACTCCAAGAAGAATATAAGGACCAAGGTCATTCGAAGAGCTGGTGACAGTCTTGAGACTAAAACCCAACATATTTTACTCTCAGTTAATGCTCTTTTAGGCTCAGTGAATGAACTAATGCAGAAACACTTAAGAAATAACTTATATCTCTTTTCATTATGTTTTGCCACTACAAAGACTGAACATGGTCCTACCAAGAGAGCTAATTTCAATATTCAAAAAAGAATAATCTTCTCAAAGAATCAAGGGATTCATCAAGTGATCCCCTTCTGTCTGTATTTCAGGACACCAAAACGCCAGTCCTCTGTACAAACATGCTTTCTGGATTCTAAAGCAGGGAGATTAATGTTCTTCCATTTCCTAGTCACAGTATAATCAGTATGAAGGAATAAGATTAGTGTTATGCCATTTCCACACACAAAAAATTTCTCAGTGCAACTGTCAGTGTATGTGTTTCAAAATAATAATGGGGAATGCTTAATACAAGGTATTGCTCCTTATCTATGGATTGTGAAAAGAAAATTAGCTCACACATCCCTTGATATAGAAAGCACATATGAAGACCTGAATTACACCATCTTGCTATCGATATTGTTTTGCTAAAAGTCAGTTTATGCCCCAGCCCCAAGTACCACAAGGCTCACAGTGCATTTCTCTGACAGAAACTCAGAACCTGAAACATACATTACTCTTGCCTTCATACCAGCTGACATTAGATGTAAGCTCCTCAACTCCTCAACTCAGAAACTCAAAATGATGTCCTTTAGACTCTCCATCTCTTGAATCTGATTTTCTATGGGTGTTGGGCTAATTTCTTGCTCAGCTTGGGGTAGAGGAGCCTGGGGGAGGAAATAGATGTGTCTAGCCATTTTTAGGCTTAAATTACACCAGCTCAGTGAGTCCAGATTGAAGGAAGAGGAGAAGGAGAAGGAAAAAAAAAAAAAAAGGATCTTCCTACTGCTTTTATATAAAATTCCAGGAAAAGAGTTTAATTGACTGTTCAATCATATGCTCACTCCTTAGATCAGTCACTGTGGCCAGTGGTATACCTTGATTACATATGCCTGGTCATATCCCCATTCTGTGGCTGAGACCAGAATACTGTGCCACTGTCTTTTCTTAAATATTTCATTCTTGCCTCTTGATCTGGCTGAGAACTTTATGTTTCATATTACCATACTATGTACTGATATGGATACCATGAATAGGAGACCATGCAAAACCATATGACATGTGGGCAAAATGTAATCCAGTGAAAATGGGCCACTATTATCAGGAATCATTTAAAGTTATGCCTGGAAGACAGAAACAACAGGTGTCCTCTGCTGTTTCAAATGAGTTTACTAAGAAATCAAAGTCTGTGTCCTCTTTAATAATGCACTTTCATTCCAAAATCAGAAGTAAAAGGGTTTTCTCCAACCAACAAGCTCAAATAGTTCAGCTCCTTCTATTAGATAAGCCAAGAAGAACGAGCAATGCATAAAGGTCTCTCAGATCACTCTTTCTTTCATGTTTAAATTCCATAACTATAACCACAGTTGATACATTTTCTAACTTAGATACCACATTAAGGAAAAAAATACCCTTCATCTGGTTGTGTTCAATACTGAATGCCTGCCTGCATTTTCATGTACTAGTCACTGCCCCAACCTTTCTTAAAGTACATTCTTTTTTTTTTTTTTAACTTCCTGTCTAAGGTTACCAGATGAAAATTGCCTACTGTAATTCTAGGGTTTTTTTTTTCGGTTTTACTATTCACCTAAATCTGTGTGGTTTGGAGTTTTCTTCTGGAGTAACATTAATCCTAATGATAGCTGTCACTTTTTACCTACTGGTTATTAAATCCTAACTATATTTAGCATCACCTACATTATCATTAATCGTCATACCAGCAATTATTATCTTCTCCATTATATAGTAGGGGAAACTGAGCCTTATAGAGCTCAAAGGTTTGCTCAAGGTCATGCAACTGAGAAGTGGTGTAGCCTGAAGCCAAACTTTTCTCTCTGCACTACCAAACCTCTGCTTCTAACTTTATGCTCTATTCCTGCCTTTCTGTCTACCAAGTACTCCGTCTCTCCCAGGTACCGTGGCAAACACTACCCATGCATGACCTCATTTAACTCTTACTTTACACTTAGAAGATACAGATTCGCATTCCCATTTTATAGGTGAGAAAGCTGAGGCTCAAAGAAATTAATCAACAGACCTAAGTTATCTAACAATTACTTTAAAAGCTCAGATAGTTTTATCTATGAATCTCTTGTTACCCGCATTTTGTTGTTTTGCTCAACCCAGTCTTAATAGGCACTCTTGCCACAAATCATCTCATTGTGAAAAATAGTTTAAAAAAATAGAGCCATCTCATAAGGACAAGGACTGTCCTCATTCTTCCTGGAGCTGGTTCCTTTTGGCAGTGGGTAATGCCAACTCAGTCACATTCAGGAAGCCTGCCTTGCCTTCTTCAATGCCATAACAGTAGAATGGATTTCTGGAAGTAGAGACCTACCTTAACAAGGAAGGAGGAAACTGCAAGGTGCAAATGACTAATCTCTTGTTACCTTCCTCTTAAAGTTCCATGCATATGTGCTAAAAAATCAGAACCCGGGGAGCCTGCCTCTAGTTTGAGAAGATTACAGATTTCAAAAGTTCTGGGTACTATTTGAAAGGTCATTCATTACCCTGCTTTTGCTAGAAACAGACACACACACACACACACACACACAGGCACACATGATTCTTCCATATTGGTGCTTCTCAAACTATGTGCAGTGAAGGACATGTGTGTATATATATATTTCACCTCTATTCATGGCCGACCGATACACTGTCCTAGTGGGGATGATGAGAGACAGCTGACACCACAGATGACTCACCGCAAGAATATGACCACACTTAAACTGGTCTTGACCTTATTCAATAAGACAAGTCCACTGATCATGCACTTTGATGTCAAGGCAGTGTCCAACTGTGACAGAGCTTCTCATCCCAGACTGGTATCATGCATTTCTTCAGGACTGGCACTAACCGTCCTATGATATTTTGAGTCGCCCTGTCCCATAATTTTAGACCCAGAGGTGGCAGACCCCATGCACAGAGTGGCAAGGAAGTGTGCATGCTGCTAAGGAAGCCACCACTGCAGCCAGCAAGACTGTTTCTGGCGCCAGTTTGGGCAACAGCGGAGAGTACCAACACTGTAAATATTTTCTGATCTTGTAGAGACCCACCTGCATTTTTCTGTGTGTACTATTAATAATAACTAATATTTGTAGGCTATCTTGATGGTTTTCAAAAGGTTTCTTATATGTTAGCTAAAATAGCCCCACTACAACCTGTGAAATACCTCTACCCTAGCCCACCTTCCCATTCTACAAGAAAGGAACTGAGAGTATTTGTGTAACAAACCCAAGTTTACATAGTCAGTTTTAGAGCCTAGCAAGGATGACACCGAAGTTTCATCTGATTTGCCAACCCTGAATGACTGATGACGATTGCCAGGAGGGTACTTGGAGGCTATGTGTGGGCTCAGTGTTAGAGTGTCTGATAGATTAGCAATGTCTTCCAGGTCAGAGTAGATACACTGCATTATCTTGGATAGATTCCAGTCTAGGTAGACTGATTTCATTCTCCAGGTATTTTACCACTTTACCAAGAGCTGATCCTCCCAAGGATCCATATCCGAAAGAGAGAATCGACCAGAACGATAACTAGAGAACGCTGGGGCTACAGCATAGCCTCATTCTAATTGTTTCACTCAGGTCACCTACTCTCCTACCCAGCCTCTAGCCAATGGTTTCCTCCTCCACTATTGATATTTGGGCAGCTATCTTGCACAATGTAGCATATTTAGCAGCATTCCTGGGCTCTACTTTCTAGATGCCAGTAGCACTCTTGCCCCAAAGTGACAACCAAAAATGTCCCCTAGAGGGCAAAACCATGCCATTGAGAACCACTGCTACAGTGCAAATGGAATTCTTTCTCCTTCTATGAATACCATGAAATAATTGTTTCTGTACCTTCAATTATATTTTATATTGTTTCCTTTTTTAAAAATTTCTCAACCTCTTCCTTCTCCTCCCTGCTAGCTTCCCTAACCCATCAAAATTCTTGTCATTCTTCAAGATCATTGAAAAACCTACCCCAATGAAAGGCCTTTCCTGATCAATCTCTTATGGTTTTCCACCCACTTTGCACCTGGTCTGCATCTTACCAACTCAAGCTGAGTGAACTTCATTTTACCAGCATAATCCTATTGGCTTATTTCTTCCCAAACTGATGGTAGGTTTGTAGGGGACCACAATCCTCACTGTGACTCAATAGTACTCAGCACAATATCACCCCTGTTGATGGGAAATTATAATTTATTGAAATTAAGTAAAAAGAGATTTTATTTTTCCTCATTTAGGACCTTCTGTGGGTTTTTGGACTCCAGTTAACAGAACTTTTTACTGGCTTTCAGCAGCCACACAAATCCCTAGTAGTTTTAGCTAGTCTTCTCATTTGGGGATGGATGAAGAGTGCCCTTCCCAACCCCAGTTGTAACAACCACAGATGACTCTGGACAATGCCAAATGTCCTTGGGAGGTGGGGAATGGCAAGTGGGGGTGGGGGATGATAGGGATAGACACAACAGAATTGCCCAGTTGAGAACCACTGTCTAGCGTGAGGTCCCATTTATACTGTTGTCCCAAAGAAATTATTAATAGCGTCCTCCACCCCTTTACTTCAAATATGCCCCAGTTTGGAAGAGGGATTACACTATATCTCTACTTACTTTCCTGAGGCAGTGACCTTACTCTCTCCTCATGCAGATTCAGGAGTGAAGCAACACATTAGTCTGAATCCCTATGCCTCCAAGGAATGCATTTTTGTGGTGAAAAGATCTCCTCTTCCAAGAATATAATGCTCTCTTCTCCCTTCATACAGGCAATTTTGGGAGATAAAATCAGCACAACCTTTCTGCAGGGAAATGTGAAGGTCATAAACTATCTCGGCCTCCCAAAAAAGAATCACATAATGTTTACAGCTTTTCTCGAAAAGGTTGTACATTCTATAGATGTCCTTCCGTGTCATGCTAACCCCAAATGTCTCAAAAACAAGTTTAAAGCACTCAGATCCATTGACCCAACTTATTCTGTAGCCAAGAAACAGCTGTGTTCCACATTAACAGAAAGGGCTCATTCTCTACTGATGGGAGATGCCAACACACCTGGTTAAAAAGTTCAAAAAAAAGTTTAAAATGAATCAGCCATTTTGACTAGCACAGTGGTTCTCCAGCTTCCCTGTGTATGAGAATCACCTGGAGGGCTTGTTGAACCAGAGATTGCAGAGACCCCTCCTCTCAGATTTCAGTAGGTCAGGGACAGAACTCATCATCTGCATTTCTAACAAGTTCCCAGTTAGTTGGGTTGTTGGTGTAGTGCTGTAGTTGCTGGTCTAGTGCTCTAGAAAATGCCAGCAGCTCCCTGCTTACCCCTCAAGGATCGAAGCATTCAATACTGGGGAATGGTCTGGGGAAGAAAGAAGGGAGCTCAGGTGTCTTTTTTTTTTTTTTTTAAGATTTTATTTTTTATTTGACAGAGAGAAACACAGCGAGAGAGGGAATACAGCAGGGGGAGTGGGAGAGGGAGAAGCAGGCTTCCCGCCGAGCAGGGAGCCCAATGCGGGGCTCGATCCCAGGACCTGGAATCATGACCTGAGCCGAAGGCAGACGCTTAACAACTGAGCCACCCAGGCACCCAGGAGCTCAGGTGTCTTAATCAGACTGCTTGCACAGCTGTTTCAGCTAATCAGAAGAAAATTATTCTGCTGGGCACCACACTAGGCGCTAGAGATGCAGCCAGAGCAGGACAGATGCAAACCCTTTTCACCATACTCACTGCACCCCCCCCCCACCGCCACATAGCTGGTTTCCCCTTTTAGAGATGAAAGCTTTCCTATGGGCTCTAGTTCCATGCTTTCCAGTACTCTGTTCTATTTATCAGCTGCTCATCAGTCACTTCAATCATTCTCCAAATCCCCCTAAGAGAGGTCCCATTTTTCAAAAGCAAAGACAAAGAAGCCGGGATGACAAAACGGAACTGAAACCCAAGAGTTTCTACAGGCATCTCCTAGTTCAGCAAGTATTTCCTTTTTTTCTGTGACTCTGATCATTTCATGGAAAACCCTTACAAGTATGGCCCATACCAGTCTCATCTGTCCTTTCGTTCCCTCTGGAGATGGGAGGGGCATGGATTTATTCCTCATTTGTTGAAGGTCCTGAGAAGAGCAGTGTTTCACTCCAGCACTGATAACTGAGTGTGAAGGTGCCTCAGACTTGTTTCCAGGGAACAATAATTCAGACTATGATTTAGGACGTTTCCTTTCTTCTGTCACTGTCGCCAAGGCCTGAGGGAAAGCAATCTACATTCTCGTTGACCTCTGCGGCAACTGCTGGAGGTGTCAGCCATTTCTCTTTAACTACTCCTCACTGTTTACTCTTTAAGAGTTTTCATCTCTCAGGAATGCTCTGGCTTAACCTTTTCATTATCATTTGGGAAGGTGAGAGGAAGTGTGGGCCAAGGCATTCTCATTGGAGTCATCAAGACTCTTGTCTCATGCTGGGCTCTTTGTGGGGCTATTATATTTGTTCAGGAAATAGGGAAAATGCCCTGCGATTTGTAATCCCTCCTGTGCAGTGAAGGGGAAGCCTATAAAATAACTATATTTTTGTGATACTAGGAGCATCCGGATGGTTTTGTTACTCTCAATTTTTAGGAAAGAAAAATTTACCTTCTTTCCTAACCAAAAATGCATTTTAAGATAGTTATTCATTGGTTAACTTCAAATTACCAGGGACCTAACAATGGTTTGATAGCAGAAGGGGGACTCATTTTGTAAGTACTCTGTTAGGGAAAGATGGCTCATGAACATGGTTTCTTGTGGTGTCCATGGGTCATATTCATATGGGTTCATATGACATCCATATATCAGCCATGGGTTGCATCATTTTCTAAGATCTCAGACTTTCTCCCAAGCACATATGCCCTTAGGATCAGAAACAACTTCTGTTTCATGAAAAATAGTTTTAGTTCAAGAACTGTATAGATTCCAGATTACAGAGGTTCTCTATCCCAGTGGCGAAACAAGCAAAAAGAGGATGGTCATTCAAATACACATAGGTCTACAAGATGGGGATCCCTGGTAGGTACAATTATAGTTAGCTCATATGCATAATATTTCCTCAGGTAATAAAGGAACCCCTGACTTCCTTTGATGGGTCTTTGGCTTTCCATGAAATCATACATATCAAGCACTATTTACAAATACTCCCTCTTTCAAAAGGAACTGCACTGCAAGCACAGCATGTGGGAAAGGAGAAGCTACCAAATTGGAGCAAGGAAAAAGATGCAAATGTTCTTGGGTCACTCTGAGGATCACCTCACTGTCATTTATGTGCATGAGGACTGGGATCCCCTCTACAGCATTAACAGTTCTTTGTAGCTATTTTCTTTCATGTTTATGGGCTCTGAGCTATGTGAATTGTGGCTTTGGTGTAATGAGGACAGGTTGTTATTTTAACCATTCCTTCAGTTTCTTCTTGGAGGTAGAATATGAATTACAAAATTGGTGAAGCTGGAACAAACATTCCATTTTGGAGACAGAAGGAGTCTTATGCAGTATTTTTGTTCTACAAAGGAATTCGGATTTTATCTTGGGGCAGATCGGTCCTTGCTCCAGAAGGGAATATTTTGGAAAACATCCTCTGCTCATGTAAATATAAGGTATATGCCTCTCTAGTTGAATTGGTGAAGTCCTCAGTCAGCAAAGTATTCTAAACACAGATGCTTCAGGCTCTGATATTAAGAAATATATTTAATAATATCAATTGGACATGTAAAGATGTTCAACATCACTAATCATTAGAGAGACTGCCTCATGCCTATTACAATGACTATTATAAACCTACACACACAGAGAAAATAACAAATGTTGGTATGGACATGTAGAAATTGGAACCCTTGTGCACTATTGGTGGGGACATAAAATGCTATAGTCACTGTAGAAAACAGTATGGAAGGTCCTCAAAAATTAAAAATAAAATTACCATATGATCTAGCACTTCTGGGTTTATATACCCCCAAATAATTAAAAGCAAGGACTCAAAGAGATATTGTACACCATTGTTCATCACAGCATCATTCGCAAAAGCCAAGATGTAGAAGTAATCCAGTGTCTTTCGACAGATGACTGCATAAACAAAATGTTACATATCTAATGGAATATTATTTAATCATAACAGGTAGAAAATTCTGACAAATGCTAGAACATGGATGAACCTTGAGGCCATTATGCTAAATGAAATAAACCAGTCACAAAAAGGCAAATACTGTATAATCCCACTCATATGAAGTATCTAGAGTAGTCACACTCACAGAGACAAAGAGTAAAATGGAGGATGTCAGGGGCTGGGGTAAGAGGGATATGGGAAGTTATTGTTTAATGGGTACAGAATTTTAGTTTTGCAAGATGAGGAGAGTTCTGGGAATGGATCATGGTGAGGGTGGCAATGTGAATAAATTCAATGCCACTGAACTGTCCACTGAAAATTGTTAAGATGGTACATTTTATGTTATGTGTATTTTACAATTTAAAAAATAATAGAAAATGCAAAAATATATACAATGAACATCTTAACAAGAAACTGTGATTAAAGAGATAATTTTTTCCTAAATGGAAATGTGTATTGCATTAGGGCTGAAATCATCTAGTATGGATGATTTTGATGTCTAATAACAAAATTATTTAAATATTATTTTTGATGTCTAATAGCAATATTATTTAAAAATGAATAACTGAGAATTTGAGAGAAGCATTGGATTGCATGCTTTCACCACAGGGGGAGCAGCAGACCCACCCTACTATGGAGACTGGGATGGTGCTTCCCTCAGAGGAAACAAATGTTCCACAGTCAGTCATCCTGGGGCACAAAAACAGACTTCAAGATGAAGAGAGGTAGAGGGCATTCCTATTTTGGGGGTAAATGGGCCCCTTAATCATGGTAACAAGCTAGAGGTGAGGGCAGGGAACTCCCATTCCATCAAGGGTAAAAGCAGAAATATCTGAAATCCATCTTTCAGCTAGAGCTTCCTGCATTAGTAGCAGACACGACTGGTTGTCTTCCCACTCTCCATTCCTCTTTTCTACCTTGCTAAAAGATCCTCAGTTTTGTCAAGGTAATTACCTTTTTCCATCTGCTCACCTTCTTTGTGGGTAGCTAATCCCACCTTCAACTGAATTGGTCTACACCATTCATGGAAATAGAGGATATAATTCTTTTTTTTTTTTTAAGATTTATTTATTTATTTGAGAGACAGCATGCATGAGCAGGGGGAAGAACAGAGGGAGAAGGAGAGAGAGAAAATCTCTTCCGCTGAGCATGGAGCCTGACACGGAGCTGGATCTCAAGACCCAGCCGAGATCACGACCTGAGCCGAAATCAAGAGTTGGACACTTGCTTAACCAATTGGGCCACCCAGGCGCCCTAGAGGATATAATTCTGACCACTGACATACTAGCTATTGGGGAGACACCCATGAAACACCTCCTTGTCTCTTAAAATAACCACCTAGGAAGACATGGACACAACTCTTCTGCTGTTTGGGTGGAATGTCTATACCACCATTGACATCTTGTGACCATGAAGGTCACTAGTCTTGAACCAAAAGCCAACAGAGAGAACACAGAGTAGAAAGAAGGGAAGAAATTATATTCTTTATTTTTGATGTTTGTGCCAATGAGATACCCAACCATGAAACAGCTTACCTTTAAACTTATTGTTTGAGCTTTTTGAATCAGAGTATTTTATAATGTGTAGACAAAAGCATTTTACTTAACTGATTCAGACTTGTAATTCCTTCAAGTTTTCCTTGAGTCATCAAAAAAAAGTTTGTTATAAATGATAGTCTAGTGTTGTCTATGCCTTTGAAGAATTAAGAGGAGATTGATGGCCACAACGGGGATGAAGAGGCCCTGGAACAAACCTCAGGAACATGTAGACGTAGTTCTAAACAGCAAGCGGTGATGAGCAGTGAGCAATGACCCACAGCAGGAAATGACAAGTGACATCAGAGTTGGATGTATAAGACATGTAAATAAGCCCTAGAGGTTTTCAGAAAGATGAGAGGAGGGGGATTCATTTAAGATGTTAACTTCATTTAGGGGCACCTGGGTGGCTCAGTCAGTTAAGTATCTGCCTTTGGCTCAGGTCATGATCCTGGGGTCCTGGGATCAAGCCTTGCATCAGGCTCCCTGCACAGCGGGGAGTCTGCACTCCCTCTCCCTGTGCCCTCCACTCCCACTTGTGCTCTCATGCTCTCTCGCTCTCTCTCTTGCTCACTCTCTCTCAAATAAGTAAATAAAATTTTTAATTTAAAAAAAAGATATTAACCTTGTTTAGACATGCAGAATAGGGGCTTGGGCTATAAAGGCTGAAAAATAGTAAATTCGGAGGCATTCAGACAATATTGGCTATAAGGATTATCACAGGATCCCCTTTCAAGAAAATGAGAGACTCCCATGGGACTTCTTACATATATATATATATATATATATACACACACACACACACACACACACACACACACACACACACATCTGCATATTTTCTGTAAGGATACTAGTCATTAGAATGACAAGTTGAAATTGCTGTATTGAGACAAATGGAAAGTTCCTCACGCCTCCTCCCTTCTCCCAAAATGAGTTGTATAATTATGCATAGCGAGTCAGATGAGATTAAGAAAGCAAAAGCCCTCACTCAGGCCTGGACAAGATAAAACAGGATGGTCAAAAGCATGATTGGTTTCCACCTTAACAGCTTACTTTCAACTCTTCAAAAACTAATAAGGAATAAGAAGCTATATTTTAGGTTAATAGTTGCACCATTATTGAAGAACCTGGCTCATATCAATGAGCCATGAGCATTTCCTACCTTTAAAAAAAATAATGAAAAGAATGATTGATTGTACTTGGCATATTTTCCTCTCTGTGGTTGCATTCCACTGCAATTATACAAATATAATATAATTTTTCCAAAGGCCATGGCCACCTGACAGAAGCATTTGAAAACCAACTATACTTTGGGCTTCCAGGCACGCGCGCACGTGCGTGTGTGTGTGTGTGTGCGCGCACGATACAACACTTCAGAAGAGAAACTCGTATTTGACATCCAGAGCCTTGTCTTCCTGCTTCCAGTCACTGCCCAGGGGTACTTATGCCAGTCATACCTGAATTTTGATAATATTGATTTTTCAGAGGTTCTTAAGACCTCTAACTGACAGCTGTCCATTATACCAAGAACTGTTACTTTCACAGGAAGGTCAGAAGCCCATTTCTGACTCTCAGTCAGTGTAAAGAAATCCTGCCCCAAAAAGTGAAATTCTTTTTCAAACACACTCACCCGCTAAGCACCAGAAAGAGCTCAAAGCTTTCAAAAGTGCTGTGAGTCTAAAGATTCAACAGCTTTGGGAAACACAGCCTGAGAGGAAACAGGAGAAAAACAATACAAAGACATCAGCTGTGTGATCACATACAGTGAGGTATCAAGATATATGACCTCATAGTTTTTGACAGGGGTTTGGAGAACCACCTAAGTTACTTGATACTGACACTAACGAGAGAGGGTTTCAGAGCAAGTTTCACGCGCAGAAGGAGGAAGGACTCAAACCCAAGCCCCACGGAGGCTGTTACCCTGTACTGAGAACTCTGCAGGCAGTTATCTTTCCCCACCTGGCTCACAGCTTATGCTGTGATTAAACCGAACCCTTCTGACTGTAAACCCTTTTGTTCTGTCTCACTATTTCACAGAGGCTCGGTGTGTTAATCAAACTGTCATCAAAAAAAAAGGGGGGGGGCACATTCCATCCAAATGAAGAAAAATTTGAGCTTTCTACAATAAACACATTTTACAGTGGATGAGCTTTTCACAGAGTAATTATTTCACTTCTCCCAAAGATTACTGATTACATCATACAGAAATACTAAGAGAGGCCTGTTTTATCTTCCCCATCTATCTATGGTTCTTGTGCAAACTTATACTTGTTACCATGAAAAATGACAACTTTGCCATCTGATCAAAATGTTAACAAGGTAACTGTCAGTGAGATGGATCTCTGACTGTCACTGCAAGCCAGAACATGAGGATACATTGATATTTCTCAGTGCAGCCACTGCTTCCCCAATGTTCACTAACAACATTTCCACGGTGAGGGTAATAAATCACCTAGAAATAACAAGCTATAGAGGATCTCGGGATATGATAAATTCATCCTAACAGCACTATCTGCAAGGTAGAAAACAATTGATAATGATCTAAAGAAAGGCCTAATCAACTGCCATTTGCCATAATGGGGTAGATGAAGCAAAGATGAATCCTAACCATTTGATGCATGCAATGACAAAACTGAACTCCTCAGAGAAAAACACACAACAACAAATAAAATACAAATGAGTTAATGTTCTGGGGGATCAAATAAATGGAAGATAAAGTTAATAATATAATCCAGATACAATTTTTATATTAGACATGGGTAGGAATGAGATAATCATAGCAATTGCTGGGTTCATAAATACCCTATAGTGGAAAGTTCCTCAAGACACTAATAAAGACTGGCTCAGTTCTTAGTTTCGTGGACTTTGTGCCAGTACTTTGATATTAAAACTCTCTAGATCACATTATTTCTGAGCCTTTAATTCAGTGGTTTAACCAGTGAAACCATTTTTGTTCCCCTAGCATTATGGTCAAGTGCCATACCAATGGAACCAAGAGAGAAGAAAAGAATAAGTCCAAGCGGAGATAAGAAAAAATGGGAACTCAAACACAAGATAGGAAAGTCCTACAGGAAGATCATGGCATCAAGTCACAAAAGCAAAGAAAATATGGTTTCAAACTGCCCGATTACTGCCCATAGCTACATTCTTAGGGTTTTAAGAGTAAGATACAATCGCATGGCAGCTATTAGTCTAATTCTTCCTCTCCTTGCTCACTACCCTTTGGCTACTCTGCCTTCTGCTATTTCTAAAATACTCCAAGCTCCTTCCCTCCCCAGAGTCTTTGAACTTCCTCTTGCCTCTGTCAGGGATCTGTCTCTTCCCTGTCTTTTTCACTTGCTCCAGCTTACATCTTCTCCCATGTTCTTCCTTGTCCACTCATTTCAAAACAATCTCCACTCCCAGCCCTTTTGGTCTCTATCACAGCTTCCATTTCCAAGGCAGCAAGAACCGTGTCTGTCTGGATCACTGTCATTTCCAAGCTTCTAGCATGTTGGCTGTCGCATAGTAGGGATTAAGCACAGCCCAGAAGCTGAGCTCTGCAATGTCAGATTGCCTGGTTTTGAATCTTGGTGCCAGAACTCAGTAGATATGTAACCCAGTATGAGTACCCAATTTCTATGTGACATGGGTCCTCATTTGTAAAATGGGGAGAATAGCAATGCCTACTAATGACAGTGTTTTGAAGATTAAATGAGATCATGCATGCAAAAAAAAAAAAAAAAAACTTTAGATAGTATCAGGCACATTGGAATCCATTTAAATTCATTAGCTGATGTTATGATTGCAAGAGCAGAGGTAATTTTGACATATTTAAATGAATTAATTCATGATAATGGATATTAGGTCAATGAGCCATCTTCTTTATTACTTGTATTTTTACTATGAGCCCAAACAATACTATATTCATTCTAGTTCCATAGTCTCAGACTAAATGGAAAGAATGGATTCTGGTCTTTAAGTCCCTTTAGGGAGTACCAGTAAATACAGTCACTTCCAATATGGCAGCGCTGGAAATAGCAATGCTATTGTTCATTTGGACATCTCAACAGCCTTTAATAATATATAAAAAAAAAATGGGTTCATGGGTCTATTCCCTATAAGAAACAAAGATGTTCGGCACACAAACATTTGTCATGGGCAGCAACACTGTACCTTAGCTCCCACTTCTCAACGATTTAGCTCTTCATCCATTCCATAATCATGCAATTGAAGGCTTCTAATGGGCCATGTAGCCGGGAAAAAATGATATTAAGACCACCTGGCTATGGAGATACTTGCTTCTAAAGAGGCCAGGTTCCAACCCACCATAAGCTGTTGACCAAATGTATTATTTCTGCTACACTGGCACAATTTTTGAAACCTTTATATATTTATACATTTGGTTATTTATTCTTCCACATATTAGAATGTGGAGATAAAATTATCCTTAGGAAAAACAGAGGAAGGAGAAGTGGGCAACAAGTCATTAATAAAATCATTTCTGGGAGGTGGGGAGAATGGGAAGATAATGGGTCCCACTAATCTCTATGAGGCAGTAGTCCTTAAGCTTTTGGGGATCATAAGCCCTCTGTCAGATTCTGATTAAAACTATGGATTCCCAAGGCAAGTGCACATAAATGTTCATGTATAATTTTTAGGGGTAGAAGAACCTCATAAAGTCCATCAATGAACCACACACTCCAGGTTAAAAAAAAAAAATTTTCTATAAAGACTTAATATTACCCTCACCTCCTTTGCATGCAGTCATTTTGTCCTCTAATAAAAATGAGTAAAATTAAGTTTTAAAAAAAGAAAGAACTAAAATATAAGAACAGAATATTAGAGTTTAAAAGATCTTTGCTTGGTTACAATCTAAAGCTAAGGTTATTTGCTTTAACATATAATAATGCAATTTTTATTAATTAAATGCAAATTGAAATAAGATAAGACAAACCTATAGCACTATAATTTCTGAATGAGTAATAACATGTCAGTTTTTTCCCTAACAAAGTAGCTGAGGCAAACTTTCAGTTACTAAATTATAGTAATATGGGATACAAGAAAAAAATTTAACATCAGGTGCTATGAAATTATTCACATTAAGAACTTTTATTTCCTACTTTCTTTTTCACTAAAATAATATATTTTTCTCATTTTCAACCAGTCTAAATGTGAGGTATTTATTTTGCCTACTGTTCAAATTAAACACTGAATACTCTCAGGGGCAGATATGATCAAAATAAGAGTCCTTTAAAATGCTTGCATACAGTGTAAAAAAACATTTAGGTATGGAACACAAAACATTCAAAACACACATGCACATTTATGTGTTTGGAAATATACAATTAACATCCTTCATGAAATAATTTTGGGGACTCATACTACTGAAATATCCTCACAACTTCAACTGGGTAGATAAAGAAAAAAAAGTGCAGAAACAATTAGGAGGGGGGATTATTATAGCACATTGTTTTCAAGGTGAGCAGCCAATAATTGAGGTTTAAGAGATCCCTCAGGTAGTACTTAGTGGAGAAATCCAGACTTGGCAATGGAATCTACTTTCCATTTAATTACATTATCTGAATCAAGGATGTAACTTTCACCTTCCTACAAAGCAAACTGTTTACAAAGAAGACTGTTCAGGCAAGTGAGTGGAGGTGTGGAGAAATTAGGAGCTTCAGAGGACTTCAGGTGATAGGGAAGAATATCTAGAAAATGGACACACTGTAGAGAGGTAGGCAGATGCCGTGGCAAATGTTGCTGCTTCCTAGAAAAGCATGACATCGTGGGCCATCGCTCCCCTTCCTGTATTAGCCCTGGTTGATCTCCTTTGTCACTAAAGAAACATGGTTTCATCCTTAACACTGAACAAACACACCTAACGCTCAAGAATATAGAGCTTCCCAAGTCGATAAAAGGCAAAACTAAATGGACTTTGGCCATGGCTGTGCTGTTGACAGAAGAAGGATAGAGAGTTCCCAGGCGAAATGATTTTCTTCAGTGTTCTTACTAGGTCAGCAAACCCCCATTCTTTCCAGACTTTCTTCGTCTCTTGCTTATTTTGGAATCCACATACGTTGGATACAGTGATGTGTCGGGGTTGGTTTGTACTGACTCATAAGGAGCTATTTATAGAATTTTCAGAAATTTTGTGAGCCAGTTGCTTAAAAAGCCATGAGAAGTTAAACTTTGTAACTTGTAATTAAATAAACATTAATAGCCACAACAGTATTTAAAAATCCTAATGATTTCACCATTCTCTATGCTTCTTCAGTATTCATGTCTATTTTATTTGTAGGGTAGAAATCCCATACAATAGTGGGCTACTGCACATCTCTTTCTAACTCTGCATAGTGATGTCTAGTTTGTAGTTTGAAATCAGCCATCATGGGAGTATTTATTATGATGGAATTGGCAAACACTACAGATTTACTATTTGGTTGGTTATCTAGTTCTAAGAAGTGATAGATAAGCTATTAACGCAGGTTAAACTTAAAAGTGTTTTGTGTTTATAACTTTTACATTGTGAACAGCACAAAATTGAGAAGATATTCTTCCAGTATTCTAAATCGATGATCTCACTCAACAAAAAGTCACTCATGTTATTGACCAATGAGTAACATTTTGGCATATTTCTTCATTTTTTCACTTTTGTCTTAGATATTAATGTAAACAAAATATCAACCAGCATTCATGTCAGACATTTGCTAAACTGGATAGTAACCCAGCATTATTTCTCATCTGAATTTCTCAGACTGTGGCTGAATTGCAAACACAAGTTGACTATAAATATAAGAATTCAGCCAACATCAACAAAAGCAGTCTGTGAGAGTAAAAATGTGTGCTATGCATACTTTATATCAGTAAAATTTATAATAAACTTATATGTATATACAAAGATACATTCACATACAAATTTTTTCCCCTGAAGGGATGATTGTTAAACATTTACTAGCACACTACTGGATATAAATACAATAAATATACTTAGTAAAAGATGATCATTCAACTTTCCTACAGACAACTTCATTATGGTTGGAAACTAAAGGCTAGGAGATTTACTGGGTCATTATTTGCTATACCATTTACTTCCCCAAACAGCAAGGCTATCACATCGGTGACAGATGTGAATCCTCCTTCTGTTATTTTGAGGGTAGACAGGGGAGTCCTGCTAGGGCATGGTAGGGAAATTCACTTTTAGCAGGGAGGAAAAAACAGGAGAAGTCAACAGGCTGTCAGTTGCCAGTGGACTGCTGAAAAGTAGCTACTGGACATAATAGAAAGTATTCAAACAAAAGATCATTAATGTGAAATCTTTGGGAGAGTATGTACTTTGTATGTGTTGAGATAATATTAAGAGATCCTGTTTGGTATTTGGTTGTATTCAAACTAGTTTAAGACTGTAATGCATTTAATTTTAAAGACAGAAAAGACCTTAAGCCAATGTTTCCTTGCAGTTTTACATTTTAGAAAACAGTAAAAAAAAAAAAAATCACCAAAATCAAAAATTAAGCAAAACAAAAATGGGATACCAAGACAGACATGCTGTTTTATTGTTGTTGTTTCCAAATAAAGATATTTTTAAACCCTTCTATTATTAGCCTCATGCCCTTAAGAAAGCTCATCAGTTGGCCATGAGGGTCACTCAGGTGTTAAGAGGTACCCCAAGTTCATTTACTATCAACATTCAGAAGGGGAAACAAGAAAAGCATTGGGTCCAGCCGATGGAAGCCACATCAGCCCTGTCCTGGCTGAAGTTCAGCTTCAACTACACAAATACTGCCTAAGAAACACTAAGAACCAACGAGCATGTGTCCTCTCTGTTCCAGAGTGTGAAGGAAGCAGTGACCTCAGGAAAATCAATCCAAAGGGCTTCTAGAAAAGAACATCAAGCCCATGCTACTTGGTGCTATATATTTTTTTTCTTTTAAACTATTGACCTCTGAGATTTGATTTACTCCAAACTCTTCTGAGCATCTGTAATAGAATGAAACACAGCAGCTGCAGCCTATTGGGTTTTGCTTTAGTAGAGTGTAGTGCTCTGTCTGATCATCGCTTTCCAAGATCCAGCTTCACATCCTAACTTCATCTTCCTTGCAAAGCTTTGCTACTTTGAATGCTGCTTTTTTTTTAGGCCCTGAAGTATAGAT
This sequence comes from Mirounga angustirostris, assembly GCF_029215605.1. Taxonomy (NCBI): domain Eukaryota; kingdom Metazoa; phylum Chordata; class Mammalia; order Carnivora; family Phocidae; genus Mirounga; species Mirounga angustirostris. The sequence goes on along the minus strand of NW_026991709.1, from coordinate 188,689,130 downwards.
GCCTGGGGTCACCAACAGTTGGGTTTTTTCTTTGACTTCCCTCCATGGAAGCCACAAGGCATATATGAAGGACATGAACACTGCTTTCATTTACCAAAAGAAATCAGCTTTCCACTGGGGATTGCAAGCACATGCTAGGTTCCCCATTGTGGCTCATAAGAACTCACACACACTCAGGGTGAGTAAAACCAGCAGGGAGGCAGGTCTCAGCCAAGAAGACATTTGCTAGTTTTCCTTGAAATTTTCAAACCTCTGACCCTAAGAGAAGGCAATGCCAGTCATTTATACTTGCGAGGACAGGAGGGTGATGGGATCAAGGCAAAAAGACAGATTTGAGGGAAAGCATTCTACTGGGCAAACTGATATGAAGGTTCTAAGGCAGCTTTTCCTACCTGTGAAAGCGAGAGCATCACAGTGCCTTCCTACGGCTCCATGGTTACACGTAACATTTTCTACCACATGGAGACAGTACTAGAAGGCAAGGAACGCCACGTTCCTGTCACATCTGACAGCCTGGAGATCCACTCTTCCCCAAAGTTGTCATTTGGGAAATGAAAAAGAAAGAGAGAGAGAGAGGGAGGGAAAGAGGAAGGGAGGGAGGGAGGGAGGGAGGGAGGGAGGGAGGGAGGGAGGGAGGGAGGGATGGAGGAAGGAAGGAAGGAAGGAAGGAAGGAAGGAAGGAAGGAAGGAAGGAAGGAAGGAAGGAAGGAAGGAAGGGAGGAAGAAAAGGAAAGCAAGTACCCCCCCATTCTCAACTCCCTTAGTTCCCACCAATTCATTCTCATAAGCCTGAAGCCATATTTCACCTGAGCATCTCAGCTCATAGAGCTCAATGGAAAGAAGGAATTGCACTCCCACTAATTGAGGACCAGCTATTTCCTAGGCACTTTGCAAGTACTGTGCCATTAATTAATGCTCCCTATAGCCTTATAAGGGCAGCATTAGGATCCCAGCTTTATAGATCAAGAGAGTAAGGCTTCCTCACTAAGTAAATATATATTTATTGAGCATCAGCTACTTGCCAGAAATCATACTGCACAGTTCCCAGAGAAGAGAAAGATGTGGCCCCTCACCTTACAGAATTTCCATCCCAGGGGAGCTCAGAGAAGCAAGTGTCTGGATAGTCAGTAAGTAAACTTCTGGCTGTCTGGCTAAATGAGGAGGAGGCAGGGAAAGAGGGGACAGTATGAGAAGACAAGAACAGAAAGAAAGGGAAAGGAAAGCAGAGGAGAGGGAAAGGGAAAGGGAAAGGGAAAAGGAAAGGAAGGAAAGGAAAGGAAAGGAAAGGAAAGGAAAGGAAAGGAAAGGAAAGGAAAGGAAAGGAAAGGAAAGGAAAGGAAAGGAAAGGAAAGGAAAGGAAAGGAAAGGAAAGGTAAGGAAAGGAATAGAAGAGAAAAGAAGAGGAGAGGAGAGGAGAGGAAAGGAGAGGAAAGGAGAGGAAAGGAGAGGAGAGAAGAGAAGAGAAAAGAAAAGAGAAGAAAAGAAAACAAGTTGACTAAGGATGCCCAGATAATAAGATGAAGAACCCAAATTCGAATTCCAGACTCTTCACTCTCCACTTCACCAAGTCATATAGCCTTACTGCCCTGCTGATTTCTGAGAAAAACAAAGAACGAGAGGAAGAACAGTAGCGGAGTAATCTGTTCCAGAGCTCAATTTCATTCACTGGCGTCTAAGCATCATCTTTGGGGCAAGGGCTTCCTTTCACAGCTGTGAGAAGAACAGGACCTGAATCCCAGATTTGAGATGAGGACTAGAAAGTTTCAGAACACAGCCTGCCCTTTTAAACTCATCTTTATTAATATTCTTCAAGCACCCAGGTAATGAGAAAGTGCAAAATACAGCCCCCTCTGGCTGCAGCAGCCAGAAAGCCAAAAAAAGAAGACTGCATGTCATGCCATCCTATTATAATAAGAAATTAAGAGGGCACAAACAGGATACTAATTAGCAGTCATAAAAACTCAAGGCTCTCAGTTGCTCATCTTCGTATCTGGGCAGTAAAACAGTTAACATGGTAGAGTAGCAGAGAGCAATCCCTGAGGGCTCAGCCAGCATGAGATGGGGGACGCGGCCAATCCAGTGGCACAACCTGTACTCTCCCCAAAGTCTAAACACCTTTGGGTGACTGCCCAAGAATTAAAAGTTACCCAATCCAGATAGAGGCAGATGCCTCCTAACTCAGCAAGGGACAGTAGGGGACAATTGGAAATTGGTCATTGTCGAGACGCTCTCCCCAAGACGTATTCCTGTCTGTGGTCTCCCCCAGATTCTATGCAGAAGGCTACTTCTGAGAAATGAGATGGTTTTATTAGCATGCAGGGGCCAAAGTTTAGCCTGAAGGAGAGATACCTTCATCAATAAAATCTTTTTTGATTAAATTCAGTCTTTCTTCTTGGGTCTGCTCAGAGCTTAGAAAATAAACCGGGTGTGCTTTCTAACTTTCATCCTCCATTTGTTCCCTGAGGATTTCCAGAATTCTGTTGCCATCAGGGCAATGTGGGAGAAGTAGGAAGGGGATCTGTTTTCTTTAACAAGTTGCCTCTTAAGAAATTTAGACCCAATGATTCAGACTTGGAAATTCACCCCACTCAGATACCTAGCTTGGCCAAATGGTCGTGTATTCCAGGTTAACCAATTAACTTATTATAACTTTAAAATGACCATACACTGCATATATGGAGAACCACCTTTTAAAAAAGAATTTGAACTTTTTTTTTTAAAGAAGGAGAAAGGTGTATCTCTACTGCATGTGAAACAAGCTTGGCAATTTTTTTTTTTTCTTTTTGGGAATGATACCGTCAAAAGAGCCAAATTTGCAGGCAAAGCAATGATGTGAGTGAACTGTATAATCATCATCATATTTATCTTCTTTTTCATATTATAATAAGGGATATATAATACCCATAGTAATATCCTCCACTCACTGTGCAGTAAAAATCTGGGAGAAAAAAAAAAAATCAAGATTTTCTTTTAAATAACAGCTCCACAATAAAAAAGAGACTGTGCCTATTTATTTTATTATCCTTGAAAGATCTGGACAAGTATCACTGGGAAGGGATTGGGTCCTCATCTCTGTACCATCAGTGATTTGGCCTGCCCAGGATCTAAAAGTCTTAGAGTCTGTCTTTGTGTCTCTCATCCTACTCCCATGAACACTCATTGTCTTCATTTGTCCCTAATGCTTGGGATTATATTAAAAAAATGTTCAACAGTCCATGAGCCCTGGACAATCAGAATGGGATGGGATGCCAGAAATCTGCAGCCAGTCTAGCCTTCCCGCGCATACTGCCTGCATATCCAGACCCCAGGTCTTTCCAAGGCTCTGATGATAATATGGGCACCTCCCCTAGGATTTGCCTTCCTAATTAGATGCCTAAAAGGACAATTTATGAATCTCTAGTGGTGTTAATTCTAGTACATGTGCCACAGACCAGTAGAATTATTCTCATACCAAATGAAGCCTCCTCTTACCACCCTCAAATTATACCATGGGAGTGAAACCCTTCACATGGTCCCTGACTCACTGGGGATCCATGACCAAGACTTTTCCTTTCTCTAGAAAAATCCATTCTACATAAGAGACACTGCAGCCTTGGCCCCACTCTCCCTCAAAGGAATGCTGAAAGGTCAAGTAAGAGAAGACACTGAAATGTGCTTTGAATGCTTTCAAAGAAAAAAATACTTTCTAATCCTAAGACATAATTGTTAATAAGTGGTTTTTCTTTTACAGAAGGGTTAAAGGATTTTTAATACATATGTTCTTTGGTGCTCATTAAGAAAATTCTAATTCTTCATGGGTTCATAAGCACATACATACTAAAAATAATTTGCAGTGATAGTGCAGAAATGAATGTACAATCCTAATGAGAGAATGCATATTGGCTGGAAACATGTTGTTCTTTTCTTTCTTCCTTTCTTTTGTCAGAGATATTGTATTGAATTTTCTTCAGAGGGTTTATTAGTGCCTGTTTAATATTATCCCTCTCTTTCATGTGAAAACTTTCATTAGAATCCTAGGCAAAGCTTTAGGCTTTCAATGAAGAGGTTATTAAAAAATAATTAATATCTAAATGGTGCTCAAAATACCACATTACAGTTAATCGACAGCATTGTCACAAGGCACAGAGATGGGGAAGATATTAAATACCGGAGAGCCCAGCCTGATCCATCAGTAATTTCCTTATTTCCAAGTACAAAATTAACTTCAAGAGGCTAAAGACTGTAAGGCTCCTGGAGGCTTCATTTGTTCTGCACAGATGATTTCCTTGTGGGCACTCCATGGAGGGAATTAGACCTGACTTTTTGGTGGTTGCCATAGCTGGTTCTCCATTCTTCACATTCCTTATGCTAGGACAGCCGTACATACGGTCCTGGACATCACTTTGGAACTCTTTCTCCAGGTGTCCAGAAAACCAACTATTGGACTAGAAAGGGCTGCCATAATCCTCCTGGTTCCTACTTCCCTGGGGGCCAGGTTCAAGGAAAGGCTGGTCTTAGGGTCCGAGAATAATCATTGCTGCCTCAGCTCATTTCCTGTTGGGGAATTTCTGAAGCTCATTTGTTAGCTTCTCAAGGCAAAATGGTCACTTTAATTCATACACAAAATTGGAGCCAATTCAATGATTCTCTTTTGTTAGTCTGAAATCAGCCAAACCAGCTGATGAATCTTAGTGTCTAAATTTCCCAAGTATGATCTTTGAAACACTATTACCATAGAACTGCTTTGAGAAAGAAAGGAAAGAAAGAAAGAAAGAAAGAAAGAAAGAAAGAAAGAAAGAAAGAAAGGAAGGAAGGAAGGAAGGAAGGAAGGAAGGAAGGAAGGAAGGAAGGAAGAAAGACAGACAAGACCAGAAAAAAAAATGAAATAATAAGAAAAATGTGATAATTCAAAGTACTTTTAGAAATGCTGATTATATCTCTTCTTGGAGTTTCATAAAGAATGTTAAGGTCGAGAATGTCTGCAGTAAAGAATCCTGTTTAATTTTGTTTAGCTGAGAATTTTTCAAGGTTATTTACCATAGAACTTTCTTCATTTTCCTCCCTGTCTCAACCTGTTATGGTTCCAGAGAATGTACTTTGGGAAGTGATGCTCTAAGTTAATCCACACCTGCACCCTGCATTAGCTGGCAGCCACCAATTCTGATGCAATCACACAAGCATGCACTCAGTATTTCTCCAACACAAGGTTAGAAGAAAGGTAATATACTCTTTAAGGGCAGGTTCCTAATGTGGTGGGACACGTGCCAAGCCCTCCAAGAACTTACGTACTTTCCAGAGGCCTAAAAATCTTTGGGCTAAAGACTATGAATCCGTCCTTCCAGCTGTCCAGCTGAGGTCAAGGGCTAACTCTGTGGCAGCTGGAATGTCAGGAACTGGGGAGACCAATACAAGTCAAGTGTGGTCTCCAGAGGCTACCTTGCCACTTATAGACAACTAACCATAAACCATGAGATGTGTAACATGAAAAAGGGGAAGTTCATTCTGCATGGGGGGCAAAGGAAGGTTAGTAAAGACAGTAGTTGCTGAAACACGCTTCAGTGGAGAGATTTTGCCAGGTACAATGAGTAAACTGCATGAGAAGCACTGAGGCTGCAGATGTAGGGGGATGGTCTTCCTAAGTTGTTCATTCCCCCAACATCAGAGAAAATCCAATAGGCCTGTGCTCCCCGCATGATGCCCCAGAAAGACTCTTCATGTCTCAGAAGCAGGTGTCCATATTAGTCATCTCTTTATGGGCACCCGCATAGGGATACATTTATGCCTTTGCCTTATGAAACTAAAGGGTCCTTAGAAACTGAATATTCACGGATGTCTTACAAGTATGGTCATTTTATGTGACCATGAAGAATGACCCATTTAAGGCATCCTTGCAGTAAATTCTTTGAGGAGCAAGGAATCCATAAGCACTCAGAGATTTGTTTACATTTTCCTGAATAGGACATAGCTGCTCTTAAAAGACTATCAATTTTAGGGGCGCCTGGGTGGCTCAGTCGTTAAGCATCTGCCTTCAGCTCAGGTCATGATCCCAGGGTCCTGGGATCGAGCCCCGCATTGGGCTCCCTGCTCTGCGGGAAGCCTGCTTCTCCCTCTCCCACTGCCCCCTGCTTGTGTTCCCTCTCTCGCTATCTCTCTTTCTGTCAAATAAATAAATAAAATCTTTAAAAAAAAAGACTATCAATTTTAAAGAAATGCTGAAAAGCAGACATATGATAACTGCACTGTCCCTGAACTAAAAGTAAAAAGATGAAAGCAAATTTGCAAGCTAGATGTCATTTGACGATTTGAGGTGAGATCATTGTCCCACCCCCAAATTTAGCCAGATCCCTATCTTCTGAAGCCACCAAGTTGCCTAGAGGCTCAGTCTACCCCTAAATAGTGACCCTGTAATTTGCAAGTTGAAGAAGAGTGAGAGAAACTGGCAAATTTTCACATCATCAGGAGGGGTATAGCTGGTCAAACAGGCAGTGGTATTTAAACACAACAAAGTGAGTTTTGAGCCTCCTAAGCAAACTGACAGATTGCCCTCTGGAGTGCAATTCCCATCATCAGCCCCACTTTGCCAGGATAGCTTGTCTTCTGTCTCTACTGCCTAATCGCTCTCCAGTCCAAGAAGAGCAGTCAGTGTGATTAAAATATCAGCAAAACAGTCCAGTAATTGGCCATCTTCTTTGTTAAATATAATTCTGGTCAGCAAGATTGATAGGTTCTTTTGGTCATTAACAACCTATGAAACAACTGTAAATTTAAAGTCATCACTTTCCTGAGCCCTGGTGTTAAAGAGGTTAGAGGGCAATTACACTCACACAGAGTCAAGAGCTGGAAAATTAAACCAGACTTGAAAAGTAAGACTTAACAAAGTAGTATTCCTCAAACAGTGCTGTGGACCTATGTGGAACTGGGGTATTATTCATGCTAGGGAATTTGTTCCATCACTTTTTTTTTAAGGAAACTAATCCTTTTTTCTAAGATTTTTAAAAATTTATTTATTAGAAAGAGCTCACAAGCAGGGGGAGGGGCAGAAGAGAGAGAGAAGCAGACTCTTCCACTGAGTAGGGAGCACTATGCTGGGCTCCATCCCAGGACCCTGAGATCATGACCTGAGCCGAAGGCAGATGCTTAACTGACTGAGCCACCCAGGCAACCCTAAAGGGAAACGGATTTTAATCAATGCCTAGCAATAAAATTTAGGTGGGGATGAGAAATCCTTAAACATTGAACCCAGCTGAAATTAAGATTTTATCTGAAATGAACCACCTATCGATCAATCATAAAAATATTACCTAACATTGAGTCTAGGACAAAACACATTCTTTGGTCATGTCTGGGCATCCTAAAAACATTGATTCCTGAAGAGTGTTTTCATATTTCATACAAAAATAGATATGGAAACTCTTAAACTAGTCTTAAGACCATATTTAAAAGTGGAATCACTCATAGACACAGTCATTATAACATACTGTATTTTAAAACTATACCTATAAAATTTCAAAGTATATAGTCAGTTGTATTGGTCAGTTAGTATTATTATTATCTTTATGCCACCATATTTTGATCTAACATTTTACCTAACCAAATTTGTTGCTGGCCCATTTGTCTTATTTGACATTCACAGGCTACTCACAGGGAAAGGTAGCTAACTCTTCCATTGGTATATTTACTAGTAGCACAAAGAATCAGTCCAACTAGTGACACAGCCCAGTCTCACTCTACCCATGAATGGTCTAATAAAGAGCAAAATGGCAAGAATAAGAGGGAAGAATATCTCCCTCTAGCCTCCAGATTTTAGATCGCTGGGAAGGACTCTTTGCAACCCAAAAGGCAAAGAATGTAAGATGAACTGAATCAGTGCAGGCAGGCAAACTGGATTTTGTACACTCTAATCTGGAAAAAAACACATCCCCAGGACTGATCCTCAAAGATATCTCTACTAATGGAGAAATTTAGGGGTGTCTCTAAGGATGAAAGACTAAGACCACCAATGTGGCAACACCACAAGTCTGCTGAACACCATATTTGCAGAAAGGATGTTCTGTCTTCCTTTATAAAATTAAAAAAACAAATGAGTAAGCAGGAAAATACTAGTTCTATTGATTAGAGTTCAGAGGAGCCTGGAATGTTACTTACAAAATACATTTCAACTATGTTTCCCCTTCCTTACAGGTTCACTGGATGTCAACTCACATGTATCTGCAGTATCTCCCAGTTCTATCTCAGAATTTACAGCTTAATGCTTGAGGGGGAAGAATTAAGGTACTAAAGGGCAAGTAGGTTTGACCTCAAATACCAGCTCTGACCAAATGGTTGTGGCCTGTGTTGAGAAGGGTTCTGAGGCCACATTTGGACTTGGAAAAGAGTAACATGATCAATTAATAATGCCTGTAGAGGCAGCTTCACAAAGAGGTAAAGAATGGATTCTGGGGGCACCTGGGTGGCTCAGTTGTTAAGCATCTGCTTTCAGCTCAGGTCATGATCTTGGCATCCTGGGATCAAGCCCCGCATCGGGCTCCCTGCTCAGCGGGAAGCCTGCTTCTCCCACTCCCCCTGCTTGTGTTCCTTCTCTCTCTTTGTCTCTCTCTGTCAAATATATAAATAAAATCTTTAAAAAAAAAAAAAAAAGAATGGATTCTGAAGACACACTGAGATATTTGAATCCCATCCATGTAACTTACCAGCGAGGCAAGGTACTGATGGAACCTCAATTTACCACATACAAAATGGTAAAAATAGCAATGAGTATAGGATTATCAGCATTAAATATTACACATTAAGCAACGTTCACAATATCTAGTACATAATTTTCACTTAGTAAAACATTAGCACCATCACCAGCAAGACTAGTCACCACTGTTGCCAATTGGCATTGCAGAGTAGAGTGGTGGTCTTCTTTGCCCATGGAGCTGTTTGTGTTCTAGATGCTCCTCAACTCGAGCGTAGAACTAACAAGTTCCACATTTTGAAGACAAGGTGGCCGTGGGGAAGTGGATAAGTCAAAGCTATACAGTTCTTCATATGACTGAATATATGAATTTGGTGGAACTAACCTCCAAAATGCAACATATTACAGTAGTGCTGTTATAAAATTTTTTGACCATGAAAGATGAAAATGTCTTTCAATAACTCGTATTTTCAGGGCACTGCAAATTGATCAAAATTGGTGTATCCTGACTTAAAATAAGTCATTTGGCCCTCTCCTGACTTCCCAGACTGTTAATAACATGCAATGCCACACTTCCTATGTTACCACCTCAGATGTTACAAGAAGCCTTCACAGATTGCAAGTTTGGCTCCATCACGAACAGGCAAAGAAAAACTCTCAAACCTAGTGGGTGAGGAGAATAGGCTTCTGAATTTGGCTTCTGTAGTAGCGCTTCTACTGGTTACTGTCATCAGGCATCAGGAACTCGAATTAGGGCACGAGTTCTCAGCTGAGGGCAATTTTGCCCTCCTCCCCCCAGGGAATATTTGACAATGTCTGGAGACGTTTTTGGTTGTCACAACTTGGTGGCAGATGCTACTGGCATCTAGTGGGTGGAGACCAGAGATGCTGCTAAACATCCTGCTGTGCACAGCCCCATCTCCACAACCAAGAGTTCTCTGGTTCAACACATCCATAATGTCGAGGTCAAACCTTTCCCTAGTATGGAACACAGGTCAGTGTGGCCTCATTTGCTAAATGTTTCCCTCCCTAGACTGAAACCTCCACGTGGGCAGGGACTACTGTAGTCTCTGTGCTTAACATAATGCCTAATACTTAATAAGGACTCTATTAATTTCTATGGTTGAAATGAAGAAATCCTGACAGATAACCAAAAGAGGATAGCTAACTCTTCCCTACAATGCTGTACAGTTGAACATACACATTTCTTAAGAATTTACTTCAGTCCTGATGTTTTTAGAAATAGGTACTCCCACATCCTTCTAACAGCACTTGAATGCTTTTTCACATGTGTACTCTGTATTTTGAATGGTGAAATAGAGTGGATTTGAAATGCATAACTTAAGTCTATGTATGAAATTAATATATTTTCATTAATAATACATGCTGGTTTTTAATGTAAAAAAAAAGAGTGAATAAACTGTAACAGTAGAAAACACCACAGGTCACCACTTTTCTTCAAAGCAGAGCAAGCACTTCTTTCACATCGAAGTCATAAAGGAAGGTGAAAAGAGAAGATATAACCAAATACGACTTTGCTTATTGGGGCGCGAAACACTGAGACACCTTTAATAAATCCATCCCTTCCTCCTATAGGCCTCTCTTCCCAATAGCAATAACTGGGGCCACAGCTAGAACCTACCCATAAGTTGTGTCAACTCACCACCAAAGTATTTCTAGAATCAACACATTTCTTTCCTGTGTTACTGCTACCAGGCGTGGGCAAGCCATCATCATCAACATCTCTTAATGGGACACCCTGATTTTATTTTTGACCTCTAACTTCCATTCTCCATACAGTAATATCCCTTTACAGGTACTAATCACAGCCCATCATTCCTGTGTCAAAACCTGCTCAAGTTGTTACTGGAGCTTAAAATGCCTTAGAAGTTTGGGCACCTGCTCACCTCTTCACACTCCAATCACAATGCCCATTTTCCTATTTAACCAACACATCTAGTTCCTTCTCTCCTCAGAGCCTCTGTATTGGGCTGGAATGCTCTTCCTCCAGATGCTTACATGGCTGCCAGTAGCATATCATTCACAAGTCAATTCAAAGTCAACTCATCAGAGAGAAATTTTCTGACTATAGAGGGTAAAGAACTGCCCTCTCCTCTTCTTTATCAGACATATTACTTTGTTTTATCACCTTCAGATTATGAGTCAAAATCTGTGAGCTTATTCTTTCTTTGCTCAGTTATACTTGCATGGCTGGCCATCCCTCCCCCACTAGTGTGTCAGCTCCATGAGAGCAGGAGATCTGACTGTCTTCTTTGCTATATTTCGAGCACAGAGCCTGGCACAGTAAAGGGGTCAATACCTATTTGGTGGATGAACAGATTTCTCAAGAGTGAATGAAATGATATTTAAATGAACTATGAAGAGCAAAAAAGGCATCACCTGAAAGGGAATATACATAAACTGCCACTTGCAAAAATGTTTTCTAGAATTTCCAAATTAAACCCAAATTGCATCCTTTGTTTAACTGAGATCAATCCAACAAAAGCCAAATCATGAGAACAATTTGAAAAAAGTAGTTAATGTTTATCAATCACCAGATACAACTCAAATTAAATTAACAATGTGTTAGTATAAATCTTTCATTCTTTTCATGAGCACTAAAGTTCATCCTATATTTTTAAATCTCTTATGAGCAGAGATAATGAAATGATGACATGAAAATAGAGTGAATAATTTTAATAATGCTCAAAACATAACCATAGCAATAATTTCATAAGCTTCCAAGTATGGTTCAGCAATGTGGACCAGCATGGTATGAAAATAAATTTGTCTGTTTTCCTTTTATAGTTTTTGTCACTATGAAAAAAATCATTAAAATATTTAATATTCACAGGCAGTATTTAAGGCAAGAATAGGAGTGTGCCATCCTTGCAGAAACCTGGAACACAGACAAGTGTAATGTTGCTTTTTTAGGACCATGTGATATATTTGTGTGCATGTCAGCTGTGAAGAAAAGAAGCCAGAACTATGTTGGCAGTGGTCGGGAGGGTGGGTAAATGATGGCATCCTGAATCAAGCAGTCAATGATGAGAAGAACAATGGAGAATTGTCACATACACCTTGTCTTGCTTTGCCTTCTGCCCACCTTTCACTCCAGGAACACCCCAAAATTTGTAGTGTTGTGAACTTGCTAGAATCTTGGGGTATTTGTTTCTTCACTGACACCATAGATCAGTGCAACCCAACAGAATCTTCCACAGTGGTGGAAATGATCGAATTCTGTACTATGAGCTAGCTCTTAAACACATGTGGCCACTGAGCACCTGAAATGTGGCTTGCACAACTGAAGATCCGAATGTTTAATTTTAATCAAATTCACCACATGCAATATGTGGCAAGTGGCTACCACAATGCACAACAAAAGCCTAAGTGGCTTCTGTTACTCCCTCCCTTATTGGTCTAGCAAACACCTACTCATTGTACAAGACTCAACAAAAATGTCACCTCTTAAAGAATGCCCTTCCTGTTCCTGTTTCCTCTGTGGCAGGTTCATATACTTTGAAAATATTCATTTATCACTCTAACATAATTACTTTATGACATGTTGGTCTTTCCACTAGATGTGAATTTCTCGAGGGCAGGGACTCTGGATCATCTCTAAATCCTTAGTTCAGTGCTTGGCACATGAGAATTATTTGACAAATATTTGCTGGATGCTCAAGTGAGATAGTGAAACCATCTTTAGATGTGAGCAAATATGAGCAGAACTTCCCAGGAAAGTTCTTCCCCAGGGAAGGTTTTACTGCCTTCATACAAGAAGTTGCCAACCAGATATGACCTTCAGATTTGGTAGTATTTTGTGATTTGTATTTTTTTAAAGATTTATTTATATTAGAGAGAGAGAATGTGGGGGAGAGGTGCAGGGAGAGAGAGAGAATCTCAAGCAGACTCTCCCTAAGCATGGAGCCCAACACATGGCTCCATCTCATGACCCTGAGACCATGACCTGAGCCAAAATCAAGAGTCAGCCTCTCAACTGACTGAGCCACCCAGATGCCCTGCCATGTGTATTTTTTTTTAATGGAAATTGTTTTCCAGTGTTAAAAAGTAAGATTTCCAGGAATAATTATTAGCTCTGGCAATTTTAGTCTTATATTCCTGCTTGGCAAGAATGAACCAGAAAGGAACATGCAACTGCAGCCTTTAAATAATAAATACACTCTACGGATTTTGTTTTCTTACTCCCAGCCGACTTTAATCATTTATGGTCTCTTTCTTCTGTGGGCATTTGATCTTATAACTCCAGACACTGAATGAAGAGCCATGAAGCTCAAGTTCAGACACTGATCTCTTACTTACAGTAATAAAATAATAATAGTAACAGCAACAACAATGGGTGCTAACATTGACTGAGCATCACATGCCGGGTATTCTGCTAGGCCATTCATACACACTGTCAGATGGAATCCTTCAAACTACACCATGACCTAGAAAATATTTTTAGCCTCATTTTGTCAGTGAGGAGACTGAGGAATGACACTGGGTATCGGCGGAAAGACTTGTCCCTTTGTCAGTGAGGAGACTGAGGAATGACACTGGGTATCAGCGGAAAGACTTGTCCCTAGGTCTGTCACCAGAGTCCTTGCTGCCATCTTCCCATTCCAAAGCCTCACCTATCCATGCTTTTCTGGGTCTGGATTCATGATTCAAAGTGGGACCTTGGGCAAGTGACATAACTTTTCTGTGTTTTGCTCTTCCACTAGCAATGAACTTCAGAAGGAAGAGCTGACATTACCTCCAGGAGCACATGTGGGCATATGAGATGATGCAAGTGAAATACTGAACTTCTCAGACATTTTCACAAAGGGAAAATGATCTCATCTGAGTAGGCAGATAATGGCTGGGGGTAGGCTGACACACCTGGAGGAGGAAGGCAAGAAAGGTTTTAACCACTTAAAGAAAACAATGGCACTGTGGCTTCTGCTAGCATCCCGGCTTGAGCATCAAGGAACCCTCACCTAGGGAAAGAATGTCTCAGTGGAACTAATAAAAATTTGGCTCCTAGTAGCTCTGTGCCAATTAGGTGACAATGGAAGTATACAAGTCAACAGAGGGTATACGCGTCAGCTGTTGTGGGCCCAGTACTACTCCAGGCCAGGAAATGGCACTGTTTCTATAAAGATCCAGATGGTAAATATTTTAGGCTTTGCAGGCCATATGTGAACAAATGAGCATGGCTGTGTTCTAATAAAACATTATTTATGAAACCAAGACATTGGCTCACTCACTATAGTTTGCAACCCCTGACCTAGGCACCATGAAGGCAGAATAGAAGCTCAGCAGGAGACACTGTACCTGCTCTTTACCTTCATCCAGCACAGTGACAGGAACAATACAAGATGGTGCCTATTGGATTCATCTCTCTAGGTAGTCTCAAACCTTGAATGTAGAGGCCTGGATAGTGACAGTGACTTAACTAATAGGCTCTCAGTAGCTCCAGTCCCAAACTAGCCCTGTAGGGCATGAGAACAGTGGGTTTCTATGTTGTGCCAGTGGATGGTTCCTTCTAGCAACAGTGTAGGCTGGAGAGCAGAAAAGGTGCAGTGACATGGTTGTTCAACTGCATGATACAGTAGCTCCTTGACTAAATCAAAGTCAACAGAAGAAAGGCCTGCAGTACCCAGAACACTGGCGCATAGGAATGCTTGGGTTTATACATTTAGACCACACCAAATGTCTTTCCTCCCCTTGTACCCTCTTTGCCTCCCCCCAAGTGCCATCCTTGGCACCACCTTGCACTAAGCCATCCATTTGTGCTTGAACTGCTCACTCCTTATGTACCATGTATTCACCAAGACTAGGAGTGGCTTCTGCCTTAGGCCAAATTTTCAGACGCTGTTCACTCCTTCCTTGATGTGATCATACTGAGGTTGGTTGTTTTTCTTCCAAGTGTGTGACCAACATGATTCACATAAGAAAACATTTACTTCCCATTCTGTTGGTTAATGAAATCGTTCACTATCCTTATTCTTTTGATTTTCTCATTTAACCCTGTTTTCCTTTATAGTATTAAGTCCACCCATTTCTACACTATCTTTTGGACTTTACTAATAGTTTTAATGTTATCCTTACTCTTCATTGTTTTACTTTTCAAGTGAAATGGTGAAGAATATGAATGGGCACATTATTAGGAAATATCCTAGTCTAAGAGTCAGAAATACAGAGGTTTGGCCCTAGTCTGCCTTTGCCATCTGTGGGACTGTGGACAAATGAGTGAACATCTTTGACCTTTAATTGCTTCACCTACAAAATAAAGTTAAGTCTGCCAATCCCAGAAAGAAGCACAAGGATTAAGTGAGTTAAATATGGAAGATTCTTCTTACAACTCGGTAATAAAAAGATCTATAATCCAATTAAAATGGCTCAAAATAGACATTTCTCCAAAGAAGTTATGCAGTAACTTAAGCATGTGCAAAGATGCTCAACATCATTAGCCATCCTGGATGAGATAGCACCTCATACCCACAATGTGATAGCACGTCATACCCACAGGATGACTATAATTAAAAAGTTAGAAAATAACAAATATTTGTGAGGATATAAAGAAACTGAAACCCTCATACATTGCTGGTAGGGATGTAAAATGGTATAGATGCTTTAGGTGAAACATAGAGTGGCCATATGACCCAGCAACTCTACTCCTATGTATATACCTAACGGAAATGAAAACATATGCCAACACAAACACTTCTACATGAGTATCAGCATTCTTGTCAGCATTATTCATAAGCAACCTTATTCATAAAAAAGTAAAAATCAACCCAAATGGCCATCAGTTGATGAACAAGTAAACAAAATTTGGTACAGTCATATAACAATATTATTTGGCAATAAAAAGAAATGGAATACTGATTCATGCTACATGATGTATGAATCTTGAAAATATGATGCTAAGTGGAAAGAGGTTGGTCATAAAGGACCACATAATGTACAATGTCCATTTATGTGAAATGTCCACAGTCAGCAATTCATAGACACAGAAAACAGATTACTGATTGCCAGGAGCTGGGGGAAGGGAGAAATGGGGAGGTTGGGAATGGGGTTTCTTTTGGGGGTGATAACATGGTCTGAAATTAAACAGTGATAACTGCATACTGTGTGAACACACTTAAAATCATTTAATTGTACATTTTAAATGGGTAAACTATATGGTATTTTAATTGTATCTGAATAAAAACTGTTACTGTAAAAATATGGGAGGTTTCTACCCAAGGGCCTGGCACATGGTAAGAGCAAAAAAATGGTCACTATTATTATCATTAACTCATCTGGACATGAGTTTCTCCATCTTTAAACTGTATTAGATTATTCTGAAGCCTTTCAGCTCTGTTATTCTGAGAATTTAAGTGCTTAAATATACATGCAATGAGGTCTAGAGAAGGAAGATTATTGTGGGCTGGAGTAGTCAGGAAGTACCTTTAAAGTTTGGACAGAGCAATGGTGGAGGCAAGAGCTTTTAGAGTTACTGGAGGTAGCAGTCCAGCAGCACAAGGTGGAAATGATTTAATCCCCTACTGGACCCATCAGGAGAGCAGTTGGATTAAGCAAATGGTTCACTAGTGCAAGGGACAAGTTGGATAAGGAGTCAAAGTTTGATTTCAAAGGATCTTGAAAGCATAGGTCAGGAAGTTTGGATTTGTCTGAACACTGGAATGCTAGAATTTGAATTTTGGGAAAAGTAATCTGTCAGTTCATGTGGTATAAGTGGGAATGGCTGGAACAAAGTCCAAAAGGTACCAGCTGGTGAGGGCTTAAAGAAAGAGGACAGAAAAGAAATGATACAAATAGTGCTGCTTCATCATTGTAAAGGTGACAGAATTCAGAAGAAATAAACTCCTTCCTCAACATCTAACAAAATTAATAATAGTGGCCACAAAATAATGGTGAAATCCAGGGCAAATTTAACAGTAACCCCTAAATGGGGAATCAAGTAGAAACCCATGTCATAAGATTCAAAAGTAACTGGTAGGAAAAAGGATGTAACTGGGTTACGTCCCTACAAAGGGGTCTGTAACCCAAAATGGATCAAGAACCATGGGTTCCCCAATGAAGGAATAAATGGAGGGAGAGAAAGAAACAAATGGAAGATAGTTTTGGTGTGATTTGGAGTTACATTAAAATCTCCCATCCTGGGGCACCTGGATGGTACAGTCAATTGAGCATCCAACTCTTGATTTTGGCTCAGGGGTCATGATCTCAGGGTCGTGAGATCAAGCCCCATGTCAGCCTCCCTGCTTAGCACAGAGTCTGCTTAAGATTCTCTCTCCCTCTGCCTCTCCCACTTGTACTCACTCTCTTTCTCTCTAAAATAAATAAATAAATATTAAAAAAATATCTTCCACCCCAACCTTCAGAAAGATATTGCAAAAAAAAAAATTAGTTGACAAAATTATGAGATTTCTTCTAATTTCATCCACAATGAAGAGAGAAGTACACTGAAGACATGATTTGACAGCTTTGAGAAAGCCCCAGAAAACTTCTGGAGAGTAGAATCCCAGGAATTCTGCCTACCCAAGAATAAGAATAACCATAAGAGGTGTTTAGCAAGAAAAATTAATAGAACGTGATGAACAACAGTGTATAGGGGATGGACTACAAGAATGATCTGGAAATGAACCACGTTTTCTAGCTGGGATTGTCCAGAATGGGGATGCCAAGAGTAAGGATGGATAGAAGAGGGAGATATTTTATGGGAGAAGGGGATGCATTTTATTTTCAGATGTATTAAGTTTGAGCAATGCATCACTTGAATTCAAATGTCTGGATCAACCTGACCTACAGTATCCCAAGTAGTAAGCCTTTTGTAGATGTGTGCAGGATGAATGAGGCCATTGCATATAAAATGTTAATTGAAGATGAAAAAGAGAGCAGCTGTGAACAGATTTTCTTTAAAAAAAAAAAAATCACCCTTTCAACTACTTTGGAATCAACTGGCTCCATGATTCTTCAAAAATTTTGAATTTCAAGATATCTTTTTGATATTATAGAGCCACAGTCTGGGTCATCTGGCACTTAAAAAATAATCATGAAAAGTATATTAGAGAATAGAAAAACTGAATATGTAACTTCCTTCACTGACAGAAGGAAAAAAATTCCTATTTTTACAACTTATTTAAAGACTACTTAACACTTCAAAAAGATTTATGATAGGTAAATTTCAAGATAACTTTTCTGTACTTTGGTGTTATATAATCGTCAAACAACAGAAATCAAGTCAATTAACAAATAAACTTAAAAGTGCAAGTACTAATCCTTTGTAGAATTGTGGAATTGTATGTCCTGTTTTCTAGAACTACTACCTGACTCTACAACTGGACTTTTTATTAGAGGAAAGCTGAGAGAGTCAACCATCAGATGTGTTCAATTATGGGTTCCCCGATGAAGCTCACTGCCCTAGGTCCAGTGAATAGTTCCTTTTCAAAAGACCTTTTCCTCCTCCTTGCATATTCTGACATTTGCTCTATAAGAGAATAATGCAACAGTCAAATGCTCTCAAATGGAGACAGTTGGATCTTGAGTGGACACAGTGAGCCTCAAAGATGTGAATGAATACAAATCTTTGACCATGTGTGACTGTATACACATGTGTGTACATACAAGCCTATGTGTGTATAAAACTTCTTGCACAAAATCAGTTTTTACTAATTTTCTAGATTCTTTTAAAAGATTTATTTCTTTATTTTTGAGAGAGAGAGAGCAAGCAAGCAGGGGGGAGGGGCAGAGGGAGATAGAAATTGAAGCCGACCCCATACTGCCTGATGCAGGGCTCAATCCCATGACCCTGAGATCATGACTGGAACCAAAACCAAGCGTTGGACACTCACCCAGCTGAGCCACCCAGGCACCCCTAATTTCCTAGATGTTGAGAACATTTTTCTCTACCTCAAGTTGGGCATTCTTAACCCAGGATTTAAAAAAAAAAAATTATAACATTAAATGCAAATCTTTATGGTAATTGTAAATATTTAAAATTTTTCCTAGCTAGGGAGTTTCTAGCTTTCAGCAGGGCTCTCAAAGGGGTCTGTGACCCAAAAATGGATCAAGAACCACAGCATGGAGGATCCCTAAAAATTAAAGACAGTGAAAATTTACTTAGTCAATCTGCTTGAGATGAAGAGTCAAATTCACAGTGCTTCTTGGGACTCAGTTACTGGAGGCCCCAGTCAGTCAGTGGTGGAATCCTACTGTCTCAATTGTCTGCATGACTTCCCCTATTATTTTTATATACAGTTAATTACTTCCTTAATATTTCCATAAAATAAAATTCCTGAAGTGATAGAATCAATCTTACAGTCTTCCCTTTCTAAAGGGACTATTGTCACTTTGAAAACTGTAAATAGCATTCACGTTGATATTTAATTTTAAGTTTGTGCCAACATTTAGTGGAAATATCTAAGTTTTGAAATAGTAGGGAGCTCACATTCCATCTGGTGTGTTTTCATTTTATCTCCCCTTCTCAGTGAATTTTAAAAATCAACTGCAGTGTCAATATCCTTTCTGTTATGCTAATGTGGTCTCCATACAGAAATCAAAGGGAGGGAGTCCTCAGGGTAAGTGGTTCTTTCTCAATTGAACTAGTTAGTGTCATAGAATCACAAAGTATCAGAGCTGAAAGTGTGCTTAGAGGTGATGGAGATGAGATGAATGCCTCTCAGTTTGAGGAAAGGGAAACTGAGCCCCAGACACAGGGAACTGACCAAGGTCCCATTAGCAATAGAGCCAGGACATGAACCTCTATAGAGGGAAGGAAGTTGGTCACTTCCCTGAACCTGGAATACCCTTCATCAGAGTATACTGGCCCATGGTACTTAGTGGTTTCTGCTTTCTGTGTGGTTACTATTGCTCATTTCCTATCCATATAAGGCAGACTACTATTTCAAAGTAATCACTGGTGTGCCATTTCCCTCTTGACCCTCTTTCCTGACTAACTGGAAGTATATCCACTGCTTAGCAGTAGTCCCCTGCACTCACCAACATGGCTTCTAAGTGCAAAAGGCACTGCCCAGTGTGAGAGAGAAATGATTCATGCAGGGATAAGGAGATTGAATAGCTCTACCTGCCCATCCTCAGACTTGAAAAAAAGATTTTCAAACTGGAGAAGGGACAGAACTAAGAGAGAAAAAGCAAGTGAGAGACAGAGAGACAGAACGAGAGAGAAAACTCATGAGCACACACTAGGGCAATGTGCTCTACCCCTGCCCTTCTTCCAAACCCCTGGCTGAATCCTGAGGTTTGAAGATACATTAATTTGATACTTCCTACTATAACAAATTTCCACAAACTTAGTGACTTTAAACAACACAGGTTTATTATCTTATAGCTCTGGAAGTCAGAAGTCCAAAATGGGTCTCGAGGCTAAAATCAAGAGGTCGGCAGGTCTGCATTCTTTCCTGCCTAGGGGAAAAATCTGTTTTCTTGCCTTTTCCAGCTTCTAGAGACTGGCTGCATTCCTTGGCTCATGGCCCACTTTCACCTTCAAGGACAGCAATGACCAACTGAGTCTTTCTCATGCTGCATCACTTTGACACTGACTCTTCTGCTTCCCTTGTCCACAGGTAAGGACCTTTGTGACTATATTGGGTCCAGTCAGCATAATTCAGGATAATCTCCCTCTTTTAAATTCAGCTATTAGCCACTTTAATTCTATCTGCTACCTTAATTCTTTGCCATGTAACATATTATAGGTTCTAGAGATTAGGGTGTGGACACCCCTGGGAGGCAATCATTCTGCCTTCCACAAGTGTCTTGCTGGAAACCTCCCCTTTGGGTTGGGAATCCAAGAGTAGAGTGTACTTGTACTCTGCTTTTCCCATCAACAACTCTGGTAGCACATTTCTCTGCAAAGAGAATGATGAAGTGTTATATTGACAACGTAAGTGTTTGCCAGGGAGTCCCCAATCTCCTGTAGTTCTCAGGAAAGCATGGAAGAACAGAAGGACTTTTCTGTGCCCATGAGAAGAATGCTGAAAAGCTGGAAAGGACATAGAGTCAGTGCCCTTCATGTGCTGTGACCAGAGACCTTATCAGGACCATGGACACCTCAGGGAGGAAGGAGAACATGATCACCAACCCTCAATGGAAGACTGCCCTGCTTATGGGTATCAACATGAGGATAAACCCAAGGACCAGGCAAGGCAAATTAGACACCAGATGCCAAAGAAATAACAGCCAAGGACTACATAACCCCTGCCTGCCCCACATGACATGTGGCTCACAATGGTCCCAGAGAGCAGAATGCTGAACTGAAAGGTTGTAAACCAGAATAGGGCTGGATTACAGGCCTGAACTCACTGAGACAGCACTGAACTTGCTGAGCAAAACCTGGCCCTGGGCTGATGGAGTGGTCTGCTCTCGTGGCCACAAATTAAACCCAACTTTGGGATTAAAGAGTATTTCATTTTTCTATAGTCAAGTTGGTAATTGTGAAATTAGCAACTGTTATATGGACCACTCATGAACCTCAGAAATAGTAGGGGATGACTTGGTGATGGAGAAGAAACCTGAGACAAGACAAAGTGACTAGGGAGCATGACACTTCAGAGCATTATATCTAATGTATTCTTTCCTGTGACGGTCTGAGCAGGAACTCAGGGAAAATGTGATCCGAAAGAGTAATTTTTACTAACAAGTCAGAGAGTGGAGACCCTGCAAAGGCCATTTCTCTGAGTATTGCAGCTCAAGTGGTAAGTCACATACGAGCATCTCTCATGATGGATTCACCAAAATTGAAGTCTCTTTCTTTCACTACATCCACCAGCCAACCAACCATAAATGTTGGTCTTTGTCAATGAGTCTAAAAGAACATAACGTCTGCTTTTAAAAAAAACTACCCCCTAATATTTTATTTAAGTTACAGAATTTTGAACATTCACTATATAGTTTGGGAAATGCCAAAGGGTACAAAGAAAGAAACAGGAGTGACCTATGATTCCGTTATCCAGCCACAATACCTTTTAATTACCAGAAGTATATGTTTCCATTCTATTCTTGATTTGCATGACACTACTTTCATTCAATATTATATCTCAATATTTTACGTCATCAAAATTATTTTAAAGCACTCATCCATATGTATGAATACATACCATTAAAATATATTCCTCTATTATTTGACATTTAAATTATTTCCCAGGTAGGGATTTTTCAAATGAAATATGTAAGTTATACAAGTTTTACAGACACACACTCTGAGGTAATTTGGAAACTATGATACAGATAACATTTTTGAGCCTGTAGTGGAGTAAGATAGAAATATCTATTATTGGGTGTTGACACAATTCCAAAATATGAAGGTACATGAGGATTATTCTATCTTGGATTGATTTATCTTAGAGAGTGCTGGTGGGGCTCTCAGGGGCCAATTTTCAAACTAATTACAGGTAGATTCCAGAAATGAGCACAAGGTCCAGAGCTGGCCTTTGTGATTTGATTCTGGAGTTGCCAACAAAGTCCCACAGTACCTCTAAACTAAGGCCTGATATTCCAGCTTTAAAATCCTGCTCTTTTCCCATCAGGATTTGTTAGTTTGTAAAATACTTCGTCATCTCAGGGAAGTGAACAATGTGAACTACTCTTGTTATAATTAAGGTACAGGTTCTTTCCTGAGAGGAGATTTTGACAGGATGGAAGGTAGTACCCAAAAAGTGAATGGGGGAATTTGCAGCTGATAAAGAAAAGCCACAGAGCTAAGAAATGAGAGAACTAGTCTCTGAATTCAGAGCTTCAGGGGAGTAACAGATTCAATTTGGCAAATGTTTTTTAAGAACATACCTCATCAGATAGTGGGATTTATTGGGTGTGAAGAGGTAGAGAGGACAAAGGTAATTAAAACACTTCTGGGAGTTCACAGAGGCAACAGAGTGAAAGAACTGAGCAGTATGAATCTCCTGTCTGTTTCTTACCCTCTGTGTGTGTGTGTAACCTTACAAAAGTTACTAGGTTTCTCTGTGCCTCAGTTTTCCTATTCTTGAAGGTAAATGTACTCACTGCCCCACCCTGCACGTCATTGGACGTATGACCTCATCAGCATGCTGAAGTCATAACCACACCACAATTTCCCTCTCCATTTGAGAATACTACTGCCCCTAACTTTTCTCATTAAGTTGAATTCAGCTGTATACCAGATCACTAATAGATGAAATCCCACAAGCTCCTCATGCTCTTGATTTTGAGATGAGACCTGAATGAAGAAACTATAATGTGCCCCAGGGAAGGAAGGTAAGTGGTAGACACACTATGTGGATGGAAAATGGCTTAAGAAAACAAGTTTGATTGCTTATTTCAGATTGTTAAAAATAAATTCAGCCTCAGTCTTCATATCAGCTGATGTGGCCAAGATTACTGGACAAGCCAGTCGAAGGTTCATACATGGATTTGACCCAACTGTGCACATTCCTCTTCAAAATCTCTGAAGAGTTTTGTAAAAAGAACCAAAATTCTTTTAAAGAAAAAAAAGATGCAGGAGCAAGGTTTCATTTCAGGGAAAAGGGAATATTCTATAAGTTCCTTAGTTACTGTTAATGTAAGAAGGAGTTCCAACAGGTACTGGTACAGCTGGCCTAGAAGATATTTATGGTCCATTGAGAGTTGTAAACAAGGACTGTTTCTTTTTGAGGAAGAAAAAGGCAGCAATTTCCTTTTATATATTTTAGTTTGTTATCATGACATGAATACATTATAAGGCATGCAAAAGTATTTAAGAGGTCCAGTGTGCAAAACCAGCTCAGAAAGGATGACCTTGGGAATTGGAGAAGCTTGGCTAGAGTGTGTTGATGACTTCCTTGTGGTTAAAAAAAAAACAACAAAAAAACTATAAAAAGGAGTTATAATAAAGTATCTAGCTGGGGACTAGTGGGTCATATTCGAAAAGCAGAGAAAATGTCTAACTTTGGAAAATGCCAATTTCCTACACTCTAAGTCTTATGTGCTTAATTAGCAGTGGTGTGTCCAGGACCTATGGGTTTCTTGGAAATCTGGGATATGTGTGTAAATGAATGTCTCTAAGGTCTAACAGAGACCTTGAAACTGTTTGAGATTTAGCACTGGAAGTCATAGTATCTAGACAAATCACTCATCTCACTATCTTTGAGTTTTCCATAAAAATGAAAGATAGTATTTGCCTCAGACCAAAGGTTTTGTAGTCAAATGGACTACGATAAAAACAAGCTTTGTCATGAACTAATTATAATGTCTTGAGACAAACACTTGCTGTGAGGTATTAATATCTACCTCACAAGGTTTAAGAAAATTCAAGAAATGTATGTATAGCACCTAGCACAGAGTCCAGCCCATTGTGGACTCCCAGTAAATGAAAATAATATTTTTATTCTACTAGTAGTTTTCATTAGCCCTCTCCCTAGAAAACAAGATTAAGAACTAGAATTGTTTATTACTATTCACCTATTATTTATTACTGGTAGCAAATCTTCCCTGCCCCTCATTTGAAATACTGGAAACATAAAAGATACTGAGATTTAAATAGCAAGTTTAACATTAAAGAAGTTGTAATAAACCACTGAATGGACCCAATGCACAGAATTTAGACCTATGCAGGTATAGGAACCTTTTCTAGGCTTCCTTGATTAGAAAGAAAATCTGGCATCTCTCAACTTGGCTCCTCTAAATCTGGGGGGGTCATAAAAATCTCCAAAAGAGTTGCTTGCCCGTAAGGTAAAGCAATTTGAAAGTCTTGGAATAAAATTGTAAATCAAAATTTCTTCTTTCCAGAAGAGATTCTGTCAATGGAAGTATTTGTAGGTCTGGACAGTGTGGGCTGCACACTTGTGGCAGCTTAAAAAGTTTAATGTGGTCACAAATTATTGAGCTGCTGTTTCTCTGAAGGCTGTTGGCCGAAGGCAGGCATGATGACAGTCACAGGTAATGACACTGCACCTGTGAGAGCTCCCCTTGATGGGTCCTTGGATTTGGAAAACCTCCTGGAAAACCTCTCGTCTTCTGGACAGTCACCTACTTCAGCTTCCAACTTCTCACTCACTCCCACCAACTCTTTATAATACTCTCTGATACTAATATGATAGCATTAATGTTAATAATTATCAAATAATGGCTAACATTTATTAAGCATTAACACTGCATCAGGCATTGTTCTAGAGCTTTATATGTAATAATTTATTTTATTCTTCCAGCAGCCTCATCATAATCCCCATTTTACAGATGAGGAAATTGAGGTATGACACAACCAGTCTGGATCTGGAGCCCACCCTTAAGTCCTGATATTGCCATAAAAGTACATCTAATGGGGGGCAGCTGGCTCAGTTGGTAGAGCATGTGACTCCTGATCTTGGGCTCATGAGTTCGAGCCCCACTTTGGGTGGAGATTACTTAAATAAAACATTTTTAAAAAGTAACACTTAATGGGTTTCTTTTCAAAATTGGAAGAAAGTTTGGCCACCTGAATAATGGTTGATTAGGCTACTCATAGAGGAGCAATGGTCTAAAGAAACAATGATCAAAACAGTGGCTCATCTGTCCTCCAAAATTCATGGATTACTTTGTGAATCCCTGGCGAAATTAGTAGGAAAAAAATAAATCTAAAAAAAATGAAAGTAGATTCTGTGTAGAGGAATCCACCTGGTCATATTTGAGGTCATTTCATTGTTAAACTTCCACAAAGCCTTTGATCAAGGATGATAGGCCCTAGCTCAACTCTTTGATGACATATCTCTTGTATTATCTTATGGTTTTATGGACCAGGAAAAATAAATTATTATGCTCTGGATATGGAAAGGCAGGGTGAAAAAATTAAGAGGTTTTGCATTAAAATTACACTTTATGAAAACTAATGAAGTTGTCTGGATTTAATAAAGTCTGAAATTACACTTTCCAGTTTGGTAGCCACTAGCCACACGTAGCTAGTCTAAATTGAGATGTACTTGAAATATAAAATACATATTGGATTTCAAGGACTTAAACAAAAAGAGGATGCAAATGTCTCATTAATAATGTTTTGTATTAGGGGCACCTGGGTGGCTCAGTTGGTTAAGAGTCTAACTCTTGGTTCTGGCTCAGGTCATGATCTCAATTGTGATCTCAATCCCAGTTGTGAGATTGAGCCCCCAGTCAGGCACCATGCCCAGCATGGAGCCTGCTTAAGATTCTCTCTCTCTCTCTCCTACTCTCGTTCTCTCTCTCACTCTCTCTTAAAAAATATTTTGTATTACTTACATGATTAAATGATAATCTTTTGGTAATACTGGTTTAAAAATATATCATTAAATTAGTTTCACCTATTTCTTTTCACTTGTTTTAGTGTGGCTACTGAAAAATATTTAAGTACATATGTAACTCACATTATATTCTGTTGGGCAGTGCTGCTCTAACACACAATATGTGAAGTACAGACTGGGACATTGTGATAGATACCACCTGATGGTGACATCAGTATGGCCATATTTTAGGCACCCATCCTGGGGTTCCAAAGGCTAGGGTATGTTTCTAGGGCCCTATGTGCTTTTTCTGAAGCAGGTAACTTGGAGACCTACTATTCTCTGTTGGCATGTGACACATGACAGATCCAAAGAATAGGTCCTGCTCAAACCTAATGGGTAATAAGACATATTCATAAAGATTATTTTAATTAGGTATATCATTCTTTTGTCTAAAAAAGTGACAGTTGATAAGTGAAAAGCAAAAAAAAAAAGTACTTTGGGGCTTTAAAATTGTATTCATTTTTATCTTTCTTTCCCCCTTAATTCTTGCTTATTTTGCTTTTCATCTTTAAAACAGAGATCAAGTCAAATGTTTGGGGGCTTTTTTCTTTGAGGCCATTATAATTTTTTTTTAAGTAGGCTCCATGCCCAGCATGGAGCCCAATGTGGGGTTTGAACTCATGACCGTGAGATCAAGACCTGAGCTGAGATCAAGAGTCGGACTCCTGACTGAGCCACCCAGGTGCCCCGAGGCCATTATAATTTATATTGATAGAAAAGTGTCAATGCTTAATTCATATCTCTTTTCTTCCTGCTGTACTTATCCACTCTGCACATAATTTATTCCTCCAATAACCTTTCCTATCCCTATTCCCCATACTTACAACTCTCAAATAAAATAGATTTGGAAAAATTTCTTATGTGAGATATTGATAGTTTTCTTTAGTAGGTCACAGGCTCCAAGTTACTGAACATTTTTGGACACTCTTATTAAGTGACTTCTTATAGTTTTGTCAGGAACCTTGAATATAAACTTAATTAAACATTTAAAAATACACAAATGGTCCAATCTTCATTTACTAATGTTAGTTGAGGTTTGATTTCAGCAGTCACTGTGTAACTAAAAGCACAACTGTGACAGAGAGATCTCAGCAACAAGGACTTCTTAGAGCAGGCATTTGCCACCTTACCTAGCATGATCTTATTGACTCCTGCTGGGATATGCCTGTTTGGAGACAGGATTCACTGTAGAAGACAGAAAGGACCCTGTCCAACAAAGCCTTATTCAGAAAACACGGAGTGGTCTTACTTTGGTATGATGGATAGAATGACACGTGGTTAACATTTTGCTGCTTATTGCTCATTAATATGCAATTGAACATATTCAAATGACAGAGGAGAGCAGTTCTAAGAAGACTGACCTAGGGTGGAAGTTCTCGAAGCCAACTCCAGGAAAAACTATAGAGGTGGCATCCTCTGCCTTGAGGTACATCCTATAGATACCTGTCCTTCTCATCATTAGCCACTCTTCTGCCTTCCTTCGGTGTTTTTCCTTTTGTATCCAATGACTTTATGATTCTCCCTGGAGGCCTCCAGCCCACCATCACCACCATTATAACCCTGCATGCTTCTCAACATTTCACATGCATAGAGTCCATCAAATGTAACTAACGTGAATTGTATACTCCTTGAATTCTTATCTCTACTAGGAAAAAATGGACGGAAATAATTTTTAACCAGGTAAATGTTTCTTTGCTAATCTTATGTTCCTCTCCTCTGAGGGACAGAAAGATCTGAGTAATAATCTGACATAGGAAAAGGTAAACCAGATGTCTACCCAATTCTCTTATTGTTAAAATAGGTAGCCAAAGAGCATTCAGAGATCCACTCAGGGAGAATCTGATGTCAAAGATCATTAAATTACCACTAACTGTATAATTATTTGTTGGTTATATCACATCCAGATTCTTTGAGGTAGAAGTTCTCATAACATTGTAATAACTTTGTATGGTGATGGATGATAATTATACTTCCTATGGTGAGCATTTCATAATGTATATGATTTTCAAATCACTATGTTGTAATCTAAAACTAATATGATATGTTAATTATGCTTCAATTAAATTTTTTAAGAAAAATTTGAAAGTTCTCATGAATTTAGAAGAACCCACAGAGTTCTTGTTTTATTCTTAACAAGAGGTAATCAAGTTTTCATTCCAAAATTCTCAGTCAAAAATGCATTCCTCAGTATGAAGACATCATTGAACCCAGAGGGGGATAAAAAAAAGCTAATTAACTGTCTCATTGAAACATTCCTTTCCTTTTGGAGTCAACTGGGGACCCATGGACTTTGAGCCCATTGTCAAATGGTGTGTGAAAGAGATCCAAGTTCAACAATAAATATTATCAGCAATATAATAGTTTTCTCCAGCCCTCAGGGCCAAATGACCTGCATTTTAGCAAATTGATTTTGTTCATGCATTGTGTTAAGCCAAGCAATTGTTTCCCATGATATGCTTGAACCCATAGTTGCTCTGTCTATGAAATTCATGGTTGAATTGTCCAATTGCTGATTGCTATTCCCATTTGCTTTAATAATAGTCACTTCCTTCATCAGTAATGGGTTTTATATACAGTGCACAATCAAAACCATTCAATGTCACCCATAAACATTTGATGAATTATCTAATACAGTTATGAGAGTTGCTTATTTGGGACACAGCTAGGGTAAGCCTTACTGAGTTAATGAGATGATGTACCATGGCATTAGGCAATGGGTGTTCTCCTCCCCCACGTTAGCTGTACGTTCTTTTTTAACCAAGGACCCATTTATGTCATTATCATAATCTTCATCAACTTGTCAAGATAATGGAGGGCCTACTGAGTTCAGAGAAGGCCTCACATAATTCATGGAAGTTTAAAGAACACGGATATAGAAAGGGTTTGGGAAAAATGGACAAATAAGATCTGCATGGAAAACAACACCAAAAGGGCTTTATAAGAGATTTTGCCTTGAAAAGCATGAAGTGTGAACTCAGTTTTGAGGGAGAGAAGGGAGACTCATTCTCTGAAATGGGGAAGATAAATTAGCTAACAAAATGCACAAAGACAAATTTGGGACAGAAAGCTGGAGAGCAGATAAAGATAACCCCAGAGATGATAATCCAGGTCGAAATGAAAGGAAGAGAACTCTCGAGCCTGCTTTCGGCAAATCCCACATCTGTATTTGTTACAGAAACGTGAGTCTACATTTTGGGGGAAGCAAGTGACTTATTAACTTATTAACATTGACATGTGCCTACCAGACTTCCTTAGCAATCAGACAAGGTTTATAATTACTTCGCCGTCCTTCTGACATGGGACAATTTGGAGCTGTGTGCACACTGATTTCTGACCAGTAGATTCTGTTCCATAAATCCTCCACTAAATTAACTTCAGATGGCTGACATCACCATGTCAGAATCTCACCCAATGTAGCTACAAGTTAATAAATTGACCCCCTAAAAAGCAAGATATTCTCTCCCTTTAAATTATGCTAGGACTAGTAGGGAATGTCAAGTTCTTCTAGTTCAACACCTCATTCCCTCATGTACTCATTCATTCAACAAATATTTCTTGGAGACCGCCTCCATACCAGATTAGGTCCCTGTTCCCAAGTCTCTACAGTGTGATTGGGAACACAGGCACTGAATACTAAACTAAAAAATTATTTCAAGTGTGGTAATTATTAAGGAAGGAAATGCGGTAATATGATAGAATTATTGTGGAGGAGGTAAGAGATGAGTTATCTTAAATGGGTTGGGATATCCATGAAAAGAACCCTTCAAGAAGCTGACATCTGAGCTGAGATTTGGATGAAGACACGAAGCCAGTTGAGGTTATAGGCAAAGAAAATAATGGTGCCAAGGCCCTGAGGTGGGAACAAGAATAATATAATTGACAAAAGCAAGGAGTGAGAGAGAGTCAAACTAACAGGGGCTGGAGAGGTAGGGCAGGACACAGAACTGAAGTTAAAGAACTCACCCAGGGCCATAGCACTATACACGAGTAACCAAGGAAGTAAAACGGAGGTTACAGAGAAGTGACATGCACAGTAGACGAGACAAACAGTCCTGTGGAATAGTGACATTTGAGTGGTAGAAGGAAGAAGGGTAGCCCAGGAAATAGAGATCTCAAACTCAAATGCCTTTAGCGGCCAGACAAGTATCATAAACATGTGAAGCAGGCATTGGTAAGAGACAGGGAGTTGGGGGAGATGCAGTGACCTGAAGAATGAGTGACATGCCCAACAGCATTCAGACTCATTAAAAAATACTTTGCAGGCAAAATAAAATACATATGTGGAGGCAAGCAGAGCCCATGGACCATCAATATGCAACAGTGATCTGGAGGAAACGTAGGAAGCAGGCTGAGAATGAGAAAAGTCAATAGAGCCTGGTCACCCATAACTCAGAGGAGAGCTACACTTATATTTCTATGACCTACATTAAAAAGTTTATTAGGCAGTAACCCAAGTGCTTATTCTGATGACTACAACAACAACTCACACTAGTTGTTACAGAACTTGCCTATAACCGAAAAATAAAGGTAATGATCCAATGGGTCAGATTTGTAAAGATTGGAATCCTAGAACCAAGGGGTCCCTCCAAGGACTGGATGTAGAAGTCCTCCTGAAGAATCATGGCCATCCACTCTGTGCCTGCATGGATCTGGGAAAGGGAAACCCCCACACACCCCCAACCACACACACACATACAAGGCACTGTAAGTGTTCAGCAAGTTCTATCAATTTGATCTGTTGTTACGTGGAGCTGATATCTGGCTCCTTTTAGCCCCAAAACCCTAGATTTCCACCCCATCCCCGCCAGAGACACACAGATCATTTAACTTTTCCCACCTACTGGCAAATATTTAGAAACAGTGACTCTGTCACTGCCTTCCCTCTGCAAGTCTTCCTTTCTCCAGACAAAATATCTCCATCACCATGTCCAGACTCTGCCATCCCAGTCACCTTTCTGTGAACCTTCTCTAGTTTGTAACTCTCTCTCTTGAAACAGGGCCCAGGGAGAACACCACATTCTTAGCTGATTTATAATCTAGGGCTTCTTTAGGCATCATGTTCTATTTCCGCAGTATTGGAAACACAATTGTGTTTTATTGAGCCCCATCTCCTTTGTCCCTGTTCCCACTCCCCACCCTCCAAGGCAAGTGTGTTTGTTGTATTTCGTGGACAGATACATAATCTAGAGTGAGAGCTCCCATCAGCATAAAGAATGCTGTCCCTCATCACTCTATCATTTCTGATTAAGATCACTCAGTCTAATGTACATTATGTCTTGTACCAATAATGCCTGTGCAATGCTTCATGCTCCTTGTGCCAGTTTCTAGACATTATCTTATTATGTGCTGAAACTGGAAAAGTATATTTTTATACAAAGAGGAAGATGAATCTGAGAATGAGTAGTGAAAGGCAGAGGAAAAATTGGAAAACTGACCCTTGAAAAGAGTGTTGAATGGAAGCATCTAATGACGTGGCTTTGCATCTAAGTTCTCCCTTTACCCACCAACTGCAAGTTCTTTTAGAAACAAAATTAATGATCACAATAAGAACAGAACCACTACCTATCAATAAATGCCTAGTAGATACCAATCCCCGCAATGAACTTTTTAGGTACAGTATATCATATGTTTCGTATGAGCCTTTGAAGGGTGTTATCTCCATTTTTAAAGATAGAGCTTCAGTGACTTGCCCCATGTCACAAAATTAGCAGGTGACACTTGGATTTAAACCTAATTCGGTCTGTCTCTGAAGTTCAATCACTTCATAGTTTTATACCACAATCTCCCTTAGTGGGTACTGTCTATACTATATGACTTAGCAGTTAATTGAAAACAAAACAAAACAAAACAACAAAAAAACAGAACTCTTATAGTAATTCCATCTCCAGAGATGCTTCTCCAAATAGGGAGAAGCAGGAACATGTGTTGCCTCATCAGTGGGGCTAGAGACGCTGTGAGAGCATACCCACAAGGGCAAAAGAGTAAAGGAGGGGAGAAAGGCCACACGCCAACCTCAGCGTTGGACATCGTGTCTCAAACTGGGCTGAAATGCAGCCCCACAGCTCCTGTCATGAGCACATTAGGAATATAAATAAAATTTCAAGGTGACAGTTCAGCCTAAGAAAACAGTGTTTTCAAGCACTTTTAATAACACTTTAGCAGTATTCACTTGTATATAAATCATGTGCTAATTTATTCATTAAAATAGCCTGTACTTGGCAACATTTTATTAACCTTAGTTTATGCTAATAAGATCAGTACTCATATTTTTTAAAAATGCATCTCTCTATAATTACTCCATAATTCTGATTTTCTTCCAACTTGAACTAAGCCCTTACTAACTCCAAGTCACATTCCACATCTCATGAAAAGGAGTTTGAATTATGATATTATAGGATACAACTTTCAGAAAGCACAAATTTGGGAGAGAGACTATTCCCAAATCTAGCCACGATCAGAATCTCCTGGGCACTTTCTTATGCTCCCATAATTACTGATTCCAGTGTGCCCCTGCAATCTACTGGGTCAAAATCTCTAGGGATGGGATCTATGGGGAATGGAGATTTGCAGCAATTGGTCCAAAAACCAGTACTTAGGAACCAGTAACTAGAACATTTCCACTCTGCACAGGCCTATTGCAGCTCACAGGAGGCACAATATAGTGAGGGATATCCCAAAAGCATGATCACCAGTCACTGCCGAGGATCCAGTGAGTCCCAGAAAAATTAATTGTAAGTCTCATTATTAACTGATGACCTCCCATTCTTTATTTTTAGGGTTTGGGTAGCCATTTTAATACCTAGTTACTGCAAAAAAAAAACACTACAAATACAAAAAAAGAAAAAGAAAAAAAAAAAAACACCTTACAAATATAAAACCAGGTGGAGATAATCGTAGGGATAGAGCCACATGATGAACAACCAAAATAAAAAAAAAAAAATGTACTTTAAACGTCTAACAAGTGGTTAGAATAGTAGTGTCAAAAAGATGGCAAAATTGGTACCTCTTTCCTATCTGACACCTGTGATAGACACTGCTAATCAATCACAGCATTTGTTTCTGTTTCATCCGGAAACAGCCTCAAAACCCTTTTCAACCAAGCACTCAGGGCACCCCTGCCATCTGATCATTTGGGGAACATATGTGCCCTTCCCTGGCTAGAATAAGCAGTTAAACTGAAATTATCGTCTAATATTTTACATCAGCATATCCATTATAGGATATTTACCCCACATAGTGCACACAGGCCCCTGAAGTTTCTCAGGTAGATGAGACCATAGGAGCAGATCACCTTGCTACTTCATCTCTATAAGTGGTTTCACATTTATAGTTTTTAATGGAAATATCCAGAAATCAGTTAACTGCTAAAATGTTTATAATACATGGGCGGCACTCATTTCATTCAAGCCAACTAGGTTCTGCTGATAATTCAAAGTTTCACTTTGAATAAATGCTATTAGGAGTGGGGCGCCTGGGTGGCTCAGTCGTTAAGCGTCTGCCTTCGGCTCAGGTCATGGTCCCGGGGTCCTGGGATCGAGCCCCGCATCGGGCTCCCTGCTCCACGGGAAGCCTGCTTCTCCCTCTCCCACTCCCCCTGCTTGTGTTCCCTCTCTTGCTGTGTCTCTGTCAAATAAATAAATAAAATCTTTAAAAAAAAAAGTGCTACTAGGAGAGACAAGCTGAGGTCCAAAGGGTCTTTAAAATTAAATGGAGCATCTGACTAGAAAAATAATATACGAGTCGGCTTGATTTCCATTGGTCAGCAGCACTATAGATTTTCTCCTGTGGAGACTCTGGGCCATATCGCCACACAATATTTAGTGTCCTGGTAAATGAGAGGGTGGAAATCACAAAGATACTTGCTTTCTGCCACATTTCATTTGAAAAAGAAAATCATTATAATTCATTTGTCTTTGGTTCCTGTCATGGCCATTCTCGGCTGGCTCCTTGGCTTCTACTGCCACTTCCCAAGTCATACTGGGTGGAATCCCATGTAAGCCCATATATCAGGGTGATGCCTAGTTCATCAGCTTGATTTCTTCATACCGACAGCCCCTGTGATCACGCAATAAGATCAGAGAGAACAGACCCACCTCATCATAGATGCTGTCATTCCTGTGAAAGTCTCCAGCCTTCCTCGGAAGAACGTGGACGTGAACATGCTGAAAATGAACGAGAGAGAAAAAAATGAAATGTGATTATCTCCCCATATATTTCGAGACTTGACAGTGATGCTCCCATGAAGCCCAATTACTCCACGTTGGTTCCTGCTGGATTAGTTTTCAGAGGAGGATGATGTTCACCTTCAGTAACTGTATCTGAAATCCATGGAGAATAGAGAGGCTCAAAACAAGAGAGAAAAATGTGGTGGCATAGATGACAATTTGAGTGAAATGCCAGGGTGTTTTGGGGAGGTCTGTGGAATTATCCATAGCTGTCAGTCTTGGCTGTAGTTAGCCAGTGCTTTGAAGTGACAGCATGGTTTAAAAAGGTGACTACAGGGACTCTGAAAGGGACAAGAAATCAAAATTGGCCAACAGAGAATTGTGTAAGAGCAAATAAGTGAGAGTAGCAAAGAGTGTGGGCCAAGTTACAGAATCATGGTTTTCAAATAAAAATCATTTAACAGTAATACAAATAGTCCTCCTTTATTAAACATTTACTTACTGTGATAAGAAAGCTCTATGCTTAGCATGGATCTCATGTACTGCTCTGAATAATCCCATGAGGCAACTTCTACTCTCAGATCCCCTTTACAGATGAGGAAATCTACCCTCAGAAGTGGTCAAGGCCCCTCAGGAGGTGACAGCGTCCCTGCAGGAACCCAGGGCTTGTGGCTCTTGCCCCCACACTCTTCATGAGCATCCATGCTCCTTCTGTGAGTTCGATCTATTAAAAAGCCTGTGTCTCCAGTCTATGAAGGCCCCCAGGTAATAGTCATAGCAATGTTGTTATGCAGAGATCATGAATCAAGGCACATCGCATATCTAATTCAATATATTCTTCAAGGCTAAACGCCATTTGAAAGTTTTACTTTCCAAATAGCCTCTATTGTACCTCTGCTAAAGTTAAACCTCATTCCTGCCCTTGAGCTATGTTCCTGCGTTTATTACAAACCGTGGGGAGGAATGTGAAAATGAAAAGCCTAAATGTAGAGAGGCAGACAAAGAATCAAACTTAGTCCCTGATCACGCCCACCCCTTCTTGATTACAGAGATCAGGCTCTGAGCTTCCAAAGGGCCTCTGGAGAATGTGAGATGAAGTGTCCCTGTGGCTTTGCTGCACACAGAGGGGAAAAATGATATGCTATTAAAGCAGAGGCAGGGAACAAGGCGGTCCAAGGTGAACGAACGCAGAGGAGCCTCACATCAGCCCGAGTGCACAGTCCCCAAAGAAGGGCACGTTTTTGCCAGAATATTCTCCAGTTGATGATGGAAGGTAGTCATAGACTGTTCAGCAACTGGGACAGTGTATACTTAAGTTACAAAGATGGTGAGAGCATAGGGAGACAAGGGGAACAAATAAACAAGGAAACATAAGTTGCAAACTGCCCATGGAACAAAGTCTTAGGAGAAAGCAATGGAGGATGGGCTCAGGCTGGAATATGCTGAAGGACACAGGCTGGCTGACTTCAAGATGAGACCAGAAAAATGCCACAGCACAAGGAGAGAGCCCCCCTTGGAAGGAGGCTTCACTCGACCCTTGCTTCCCAAACCTGCAGCTCTCCTTCCCTCCTCTTGTTCTTTCCCCTTTCCTTTCTTCCTTTTCTCCTTCCTTCCTTTCTGCCCTGCTTCCTTCTTTTCTTCCTTTCTTCTATCCACCCACCCACCACCTCCCTTGTATGTGGAATAATCAGGTATTCCACACCAGTGCCCTGCAGTCAAACTGCCTACTGCGAACCTGACCAATCACTTACTGGCCGCGGCCCCTGACTCAGAAGGGCCTGGATCTCTGTATCCTTGGCTGCAGCAGGGATGGCAGCAATCTCTACCTCACATGGTCATTAAGAGGATTCAAATCCACTAAGCCTGCGCTCAGCATGCTGCTTTGTGCATCATCAGTACTCAGTACATGTAGCTATAGCACTATTACTATTATTATTATTATTATTATTACTTATTTTCATTATCATTTTTTTGACCTTCAGACCAAGTAGAGATCACATCTAGGCACTAGATCCCACACCAGCAAGGAAGAGATTTAAGAAGTTCCTCGAGTAGGGTGTGTTTCTAGTTTATCTGTTGCTATGTCTTGTTTCTCTTGCATTGACCGGTGGTTTTCAAAGTTGAGCATGCACCTGGGCTTGGTGAGACACAGATCCTTGGGCCCCCAAAACACGCATTTCAAACAAACTGCCAGGTGGTGCCAACATCATTGGTTTAGACTATCCTTCTGCTTCCTGACCTTTTTCCTACCAAAAGTGACCACAGGCACCAAGGTCACTAATTGTTTTGTCTGCCCTATCGGCTTCTGGAAGACCTACTAAGTGCTCCCTGGCTTCCTGCACTCTTGTCACCCTCTGTGCCTTTTCCTTAAGGATGTGCCTGTTGTTCATTAATGAACTAGGGCTGGCTATGAACTTAATATTATATGAAGGGAACCTCCTGGGTCCAGGCCCATCCCATGCCTCCTTTTCTTTACCTTGCCCACCTGGGTTTAGTGTTCAGGGCTATCTCTATAAGCTTTGTTATCACCCAGTCCTGGAAATGTCTTTCCTGATCATTGGTAACCACCTGAGGTTTAGTGTGGCACTGATGATAACAAACAGCTCACTATGTAGGTGATTCTCCCCAAGGGCACAGACCTCAACCCAGCCTGATATCTTGACATAAATTCTTAAGTGACAATCTGATCACAAGATCCCGACAACCCACTCAACTTCTCAGAAAAGGGAAATCATGATAAACCCAGCTGACAACTTCACTGTTGTGAAGGAATACCATTACCACGGCCTTCCAGTAGAATGGTATTCCAATAAAACAAAACAAAACAAATACAACCCTATGATCAGCACACATGGGGGTATTTTAACATAACCTGTCCTTAGTGAATTCATATTGAGCCTTGGTGATCATCACTTACTTTTCTAAGTGGTGGCAAAACTTCTACTTAATAAAGCACTCCAAAATTTTGCCAGGGTTTATTTTTTTGCTAGAGTTTAAATTTTGCTAGGGTGTCAAGCAGTTTAGCTGCTTGAGTTTTCTGAAGAATACTTCAGAAAAGCCATGACATATTCCATACCAAAAAAGTTTTTATGGTCAAGTAAAATTTCACAATGCTCATTAGCATATTATGGTATCAGGCAAGAACCACATTAAATACATTCAATTAAATATGTTCAATTAGCTACCAGGAAACTTATTTAATAATGAAGATCTCAAATCCTTATTTGTATAACATCTATTTATACTTTTCTAATACAATTATTCATGCAAAATTATTTATAACCAGGTGCTACTCTAGGAACCAGGGATACAGTACTAAACAAGATAAAATCCCTCCCCCCACAAAGCTACATTCCAAGAGGTGATGCAGAAAACAAACAAGCAAATAAATATACAAGTTAATTTCAGGTGAAGATAAGTGTTATGGAAAAAATATAGCAGGCAGAGCTAAAAATTCAGAATTGGGACTCTTACACATTTGAAATTTGGGAAGAAAAAAAAGGATTCAAAGTTAAGGATATGGTGAGGAAAGAGACAAGTCAGGAGGGGGTCAGTGCTAAAGCTGAGAGAGGAGGGAATTTCAAGAAGGAAGGAATAATCATCAGTGTCAATGTTGTTGAAAGCTTGAGTTGGTTCCAGTCAAATAAGGGGGATAAACACTTAACTGAAAACAGATTCAATATCATTAGTCAGTAGTGAAATGCAAAGCAAAGCCACAATGAAATATCACCTCCTATTCAACAGAAAGGCAATTAAAGAAAAAAAAAAAGGTAAGACAATAACAAGTGTTGGCGAGAATATGGAGAATTAAAACCTTCCTACACTGTTGGTGGGAATGTAAGAGTATCACTGGTTTGGAAAATAGCTTGACACTTCCTCAAAAAGTTAAACAGAGTTTCCATATAACCCAGAATTCCACTCCTAAGCATGTGCCCAAGAGATATGAAAACATATGTCCACACAAAAACTTGCACATGAATATTTATAGCAGTATTATTTACAACAGTCAAATAGGGGAAACAACCCAAATGCCCATCAAGCAGTGAATGCATCAATAAGATGCGGTACAGCCACACATTGGAACATGATTCGGCCATAAAAAGGAAGGAAGAACTGCTAAGTCGAAGAATTATGCTAAATGAATTATGCCACATGAAAGAAACCAGACATAAAAGGCCAGATATTGTCTGATTCTATTTATGTGAAATGTCCAGAAAAGGCAAATCCATAGAGACAGAGTAAATTAGCAGTTGCCATGGGAGAATAAGGAGTCACCACTAGAGGGCATGACGTTTCTTTTGGGGATGACAAATATATTCTGGAATTAGGTAGTTGTGATGGTCGCATGACATTGGGAACATTCTAGAAAAACTTGGAACGGTATACTTTAAAAGAGTGAATTTGATGGCATGTGAATTATTTATCAATAAAGCTGTTATTTAAAAAAACTGATGTAGATTTAAGAGAGAGGGGAAGGTAAAGAAAGGGAGATAAATAAGCACAGGCAACTTTCTAAGGAAAAGGAGTCTTGGAAAGAAATCAATGGTTCTACAGGCAGAGGAGGAAGGAAATCACTTTTTGTTAAATATGGCTGAAGTTGTCTCAGCCTACTAGTTTCTATAATTATTATAACCTTTTGTAGTTGAAATCATTGTTAGCATTTATTTAAAGCTTGCTCCATGCCAGTCCCTAGGATGATTGTACACCATTTCAATGAAGCCTTCCAATACACCCAAGAGGTGATTAATAAATGCATTATCATGTTCAGGTGACAAAATAGACCCAACGAGGTTAAGCAACTTGCCCAAGCGCCTGTAGAGAGTGACCAAGCGCTGAAATCTGAACCCGCATCTGTCGTGACACCATCTCTTAAGAGGCCACCCTGCTTCTCCCAAATATCCATTCCATATATAAAGACACCTCCTTGCCGCGGCTCCTTGATGCCTCTCTCAAGCTCCATGATTTTTCAGTCATGTCTTTGATCACATCTGCAAGTCCTTTTGGGATCATGGGATGGAACTGGCCTTTGTGTAGAAACTTCGATTCACTTACTGCGGTGTTATCTCCTGAGTTCCATTTCTATCTTACTCTTTCCTAGTTGGAAGTCATGCCCAGTATCGTATAGATGAACAAAGTTGTTCAAATGGCAAGTCTTTGTTTCCCTCATTTATTAAATGTAAGTCATTTGCATCAATCAGGAGATCCACCTTTTCTTGGTCCCCGTGGTTGAGCACATTTTAGCTTTAAAAGCCCTTTCTGTTATCTCTCAGTTTTTCTCCAAATGTGGGATTTCTCTGAGTTTTAATACCCTGCCAACATTTTTGTAGGCCCCGCCTCTTTTGTGCTGTGGAGCTTCTCCTTCCCTTTTGAACACACCTACTTTACCTCATACTCACCTGAGGATGGTCGGTGTCGCCACACTGGTGTCTTTTGCCCTTGCTGGACTACAGTGCGAGTTGGTTATAAGGGATACAATCATGGCAAGGGGGAAGGGCAAGGAAGGCTAGAGGGAAACAGCAACCCTCTCCATAACTAGTGTCCTGCCACCCCCAGCTGCTGCCACATGAACCTCCTCACTCAGATCAATGAGTGACCTCAGAAGGCAAATCTGATTCTAATAAATAACAAAAACCCTGCAGATCAGGGGCAGATAGTGACCCCTCCAGTATGTTCACGTCCTACTCCCTGAACTTGTGAATACATTAGGTTCCATGGCAAAAGAGAAGTAGGTTGTAGAAAGATTAAGGCTGCTAACCAGTTGCCCTTAAAATGGTAAGTGTGTGGATGATCTTGGATTATCCACCTGGGCCCAGGGTAATCACAAGGGTCCTTTTTTTTTTTTTAATATTTTATTTATTTATGGGTGCCTGGGTGGCTCAGTCGGTTAAGCGACTGC
The DNA here is from genome assembly GCF_029215605.1 of Mirounga angustirostris. Taxonomy (NCBI): domain Eukaryota; kingdom Metazoa; phylum Chordata; class Mammalia; order Carnivora; family Phocidae; genus Mirounga; species Mirounga angustirostris. Next base: position 188,649,164 of record NW_026991709.1, on the reverse strand, counting down.
CTTCAGCTCAGGTCATGATCCTGGAGTCCCGGGATCGAGTCCCGCATCGGGCTCCCTGCTCAGCAGGGAGTCCGCTTCTCCCTCTGACCTTCCCCCTCTCATGTGCTCTCTCTCTCTCATTCTCACTCTCTCAAAATAAATAAAATCTTTAAAAAAAAAATTATTTATTTATTTGACAGAGAGAGAGCACAAGCAGGGGGAGCGGCAGGCAGAGGGAGAGAGAAAAGCAGGCTCCTTGCTGAGCAGGGAGCCTGACATGGGGCTCAATCCCAGGGCCCTGGAATCATGACCTGAGCCAAAGGCAGCTGCTTAACTGACTGAGTCACCCACGCGCCCCATTTACAAGGGTCCTTAAAAGTGGAAGAGGGTGAACATCATCAAAATGTAAAACACTGGGCTTCAAAGGATACCGTCAAGAAACTGAAAAGTCAACTCAGAATGGGAGAATATTTTTGTAGATCATATATCTGATGGGGCACTGTATGCAGGATGTATGAGGAATTATTACAGTGAAAGACCAAATTCCAACTAAAAAAATAGGTGAGGTAGGAATAAGCATTTCTCCAAAGGAGATATATAAATGGAACAAGCACATGAACAGAGTCAGCAGGCCACCCTGTCTCAAGACTTTCACAAAAGCCAGCCTCCTGCCCTTCCTTCTCTGTTTTCCCAGTGAAGGCAGATGAGAATACTTAGAATCAGCCGAAGTAGGACTGCCTAGGGAACCATAGAATTGACTGTCTACAGTGGAACTTTTGAGAGTGAAAGGAGGCCTGTTCCCAACTACACTGGCCTGTTTATAATGACAGTCCTAAGCCTGGACTATTCCAAATAAACCCAGACACACGTTCACCCATATACTAGTTGTGTAGTTGGGAAGGACAGTGGTATCACAAAGATGGGATGTGACATCTCCTCAACTTGCCTTAGTATCTCCACTCTGCCACTGTGATCGATTTGGTGACCCTGGATAATTTACTTGTTCTCAGTAAGCCCCGCTTCCTCCTCCAGAAAAATGGAGACAGTCGTAGCTCCTATTTCTTCGTGTTTTGGATGTGCTAATACTGTTCTCACAGACATGGTAGCTCCTGGTATAATGGACAATGACTTAGAAATGGATGGGTGAATGGTGTGATAGTACGACAGATGTCTAAGTAAAGTCCTTGACTTATGAGGAAAAAAAATAATTAAATGATGTGTCAGTGTTCTCTTTATAGAAAAGAAGTGGATTAAATTTAGGGGATTCTTCGAACACGTGTGACATAGCCCACATCTCTTGAGACACCAGGTCTCCCTCAATCAGACACTTCAAATGACAGCCTCGGAATAATGGGTGATGTGTTTATTTCTTTTTGATACCCAGATTATATACGTAAAGCTATTTATATAAGGGGAGGGGAATAAAAGGCCCAGAACTTCTTTTTGAGACCAAAAAAAAGGTTCTATTTGGTGAAAACAGGATGTTTTGCCTTTTGGAAGTCAGGGAGGAGTAGGGGGTGGACATCGAAAATCTATTGTAATTTGAGAATTAGATTCTGTGGAGGAAGCCAAAGGAGTGAAAAACTAGAGGCAAGATAATGGGCAGGGAGACTGTGTTAATTCCTCCTGCCCAGATGTTTCTCTCCACATGGCCACCACTCTACCGCCATGCTTCCCTTTAATTCACTTAGGAAAGGAAAATGGAAGAAGCCACTTGAAATGTAATTGTCTCTTGCTGTTCCTGTTTGGGCCTATTATACAAACAGTAGGGAGATCTCTCATTTTGTTCTGTTTATTGCAGTAGGATTAAAAGGAGGAGGAGGAGGGGAGGTGCTTCCAGCACCTGCTTTCTTAATTGACAGTGATTTCCTTGCCCCCCAAATCCAGTGGTTTTTAAACAAAGTCAGTACATTCTCCTCAGCAACATCAGCATTTTATAAACACATCATTAAGACAGGAAAGGTGCTAGAACTAAAGCAATAGCTCCCAGTTCCTGCTCGGGGTGAACGGCCCAGATGTTAGTCACCTTTTGAGTTTTCTCCTCATTTGCAATCAGTGCTTTTACTTTACAAAGACAAGTGATAGAAAAGGCAAGTTTGTCTTCCTGGGGGCCCTCTTTTGAATTTGTGAGTGATGGGTAAGGAAGTTGTTCTACTTTTTTGTTTTGTTTTTTGTTTTTTTTTACTTTTTTTTTTTATTCTTATGTTAATCCCCATACATTACAACATTAGTTTTAGATGAAGTGTTCCATGATTCATTGTTTGTGCACAACACCCAGTGCTCCATGCAGAATGTGCCCTCCTCAATACCCGCCACCAGGCTAACCCATCTTCCCACCCCCCTCCCCTCTAAAACCCTGTTTGTTTTTCAGAGTCCATCGTCTCTCATGGTTCGTAGTTGTTCTACTTTTTATGTGTTCATTTTGTTCTGAATTTCAGCGGAAGTGCTCCTTAAAACAAAGAAAACAAAAATCATCTCATGTGATCCAGTCCTTGGCTGCGAAGATGAGCTACTCATGCTTGCCGTGCGGAAGATGGCGGGAACTGATTGGCAAAACAGATGCACTGACACTAGCTCATGTTTGCTCAGTTCTCCGAGCTTCCGTTCTCGTGAAGGAGAAATTGAAGAAGAGCCTGCCAATTATTTCTATGTCCTGAGCTTAAAGCCAAAAGGGAAAGACACATTCCCAGGCTCTCAGAGGGCAGGGACATTTTATACAGCATTGCATTCCATCATCTTGCTTTTATTTGACTTGAAAAGACCTTAATTTTTAGAAAATTTGAAATTTAAAGCTGTGTGGTCGCTAAAAGCTCCTTTAAACTCTCATTGTGGTTTGGAGCCATACATCATCAAAGCCATGATGCTGAGATGATGTGCTGCACCCACATATCATGGGAGCACTATCCGTCTCATGATATATTATTATAATTCACAACTGGAGCACCACCATTGATATATGGCTTAAAAACACAACCGTTAAGCCAAAAAACTCGACGGGGTCTCCACAAATTCTGGGAGTTTTGTTTTGCTTTTTAACTGAACTGGCTTTTTAGCTTTTATTTTTTTCTTAAAGTCTCTCAACTTAACTGGGCCAGTCTGGACACAGGAACAACACTGTGTTTCTTCTGTTTCATGAAAGGCATACCAGTTGCTTGAACATGGCTGATATTCTAAAGGAAGGAACTCTTTGACAGGAGGGTCAGAAGCCATCACTGAGCCTGTGCCTTTTGAGAGACCACTAATTTTGTTCTTGAGTTGACTGTGTCAAGGTGTCCTCAAAGCCCCATGCGCAGGAGTACTCCAGTGACATTTATTTTGGAACTACAAAACCCTACTTCCCAAAGCAAGTGAGGCAGAATCTGACCATAAAGAAAACACAGGCTTTGGGGTGGTTGTGATGGTTCAGAATAGAGCACATTTAACAAGCTCACTACAGAGCTGAGCCTTCTGGTTTAGAGTAGAGGCAGACTGTCAAAACTATTTCCAGAATTCCTGCGGTGTAATAGAGAAATAATAAAATTTACTGAATATTTAGACTATGCTAGCATTGGCCTAAGCACTTTATCTACTTATCTTCTTTTATCCACACAATGATCTTATGTGTTAGAATACTGGTTTTCGGGCGCCTGGGTGGCTCAGTTGGTTAAGCGACTGCCTTCGGCTCAGGTCATGATCCTGGAGTCCCGGGATCGAGTCCCGCATCGGGCTCCCTGCTCGGTGGGGGTCTGCTTCTCCCTCTGACCCTCCCCCTCTCTCATGTGCTTGCTCTCTCTCATTCTCTCTCTCTCAAATAAATAAATAAAATCTTTAAAAAAAAAAAAAAAGAATACTGGTTTTCTCCAAACTGAGTGTTGTTGAAGTGGGGGGTGGGGTGGAGGGATGGGGTGACTGGGTGATAGACACTGGGGAGGGTATGTGCTCTGGTAAGCGCTGTGAATTGTGCAAGACTGCTGAATCTCAGATCTGTACCTCTGAAACAAATAATGCAATATATGTTAAGAAAAAAAAAAGAAGAAGAAGGTAGCGGGAGGGGAAGAATGAAGCGGAGGGAATCGGAGGGGTAGACGAACCATGAGAGACGATGGACTCTGAAAAACAAACAGGGTTCTAGAGGGGAGGGGGGTGGGAGGATGGGTTAGCCTGGTGGTGGGTATTGAGGAGGGCACATTCTGCATAGAGCACTGGGTGTTGTGCACAAACAATGAATCATGGAGCACTTCATCTAAAACTAATGATGTAATGTATGGGGATTAACATAAGAATAAAAAAAATAAATATAAGAATACTGGTTTTCTCTCTACTTGAAAGGTGAGGCAAGGTGAAAGAATTTATAAATGAAGACATTGAGGCCTGAGGAGAAGGACTGAGCAGGTTGCTTAATTGCCACACCCAGGGATGACACTTACTGTTGGCACTGTAGTATAGTTAGATGCACCCCAGCAGAAGTTATAAGCCAACTGCCCCATACGCTACTCACCCTTAGGATGGTAAGCACTTCTGCAAAAGTCCCATAAAACAACAATTTTGTATAAATCTGAGATCAATCCTGTACACATGTTCTCAATTATCTCTTGGTTCATTATTGATTTTCAGTGATAGGACAGCTTCAAGTTTTTATAACTGTTCAGCAAGAAGAAAGTCAAATGTATCATCACTGCCCTTTAAAAAGTTGACAAACTCGAGCAAGATTTACAAAACCATGATAAACCCATGTAAAATTGGTCATTTTTCTGGCAGGAGGGCATGCTCATGCAACAAGACAGGCGGAATTCCAGGTATGTTGGGGTTAATGTAGAGCATGAAATCAGCCATAATACCTGGCTTGCTAAAATGGAACAGAGGGGCTGCTGGGGGCGATGGAAGGTTTCGGAGAAGGGTGTAGGCCTTTGGAATGCCGGGGCCACTTTGCCGTTGGAATGCCGAGGGGAGGTGTCTTCCCTCAAGCTTTCTTAGCCCAAACAGCCGCCCTGTGATCTAAGAGACGTATACATTGTCCCTTAGGCTATGTTTAGCAGCACTGGTAGAACACGCAGATTAGCATATCGTATCTTTCCCGTAAATAGATCCTCCTAGTTCCAGTAAGACCCCTTGTCACACATCGCGTGCTTGAGAAATAGTGATAAGAATTTGTGATTATCCTGAAGGACCAATAAAAGTGGGAGCAAAGAAGAGCAAAGGGTCTTCCTCTCTGAGCATTGACTCCCCTTGCCTTCTCCTCTCTGTCACAGCAAAGTTTGGAGTCCTCTTTCATCCGTCGGTATAGGGATTGCTGGCCATTCCTGGCAAGGTAGACTGACTCAAGGACAAAAAAGTCTTCCCATTAAGCCACACATGCGAGGGTTCTGTTTGCTGCTGGGCAGAAAGAGCACCTTAGTGACAACTCCAGTAAAATGACTTTCAAGAGATACAAAGAATGTTTACGGATTTGTCATCCTTGTATTTTATCAGCAATTGTGGTAGCTGCTGTGTTTACAGTACATATCCTTGATAAGAAAAATTACACAGCGTTCCTTCCTCCATGTGGAGTTCCTTCTCTCTCATTTCCCCCCAACTTGTAAGAGCCAGTTCAAATGCCACCTTTTCTGAATAGCCTTCAGACTCCCCAGGGCTCCTCTGATTCTTTATATGTATTTCAATGTCTGCTTTTCACTATAAAGTACCAAAAATTACAGGTGCCTCTCTTCCATTAGTCTGGAACTCTGGGTTATTCCTGACTGTATTTTTCTCCTGATTATTTATTTCCCCCAATCCTACATACCATAGTATGTAAATAAATGCTCGGCAGGTGGACCAGTGGATGGGTGGGTAGATGGGTGGAGGAATGGATAGATGGATGGGTAATAGGTGATTGCTAAGTGTTCTTTATTAGGGTGCTTTAGGAGAAAGAAGAAAGGAACCTCATATATACAGATTCTCTTGGCCACTCTTGTCTTTTCCCTCTGCTTAAGAGTTCCTGCACACACAAGGATGTGGCCTCTGCAGAGCCATTTGATTATATCGCACATTCATTCCTCTTTTTCCCACTGAAAAGTATTTTTTGTTTTTACAAAATTGTAAGTTTGAAGGTCTTATCTTTCCAGCTTCATATAAGTCCTTTTTAAAAACTCCTCAAATACACTTGAGTGTCTGGAGCAAATAGCTCATCCTGAAAACAATCAGATTTGTACAGACTGCCAAGGGGATGTATTCTTTGCTCAGCATTAACTATAATAAGAGTCACTGTGGTTCTCTGTCAGGAGAAAAGAAGAAACCCACCCTTTCTTTGGATAACTTGTGACCTTGACAAATTAATTCCAGGATGTTCCCTTTGCTAGAAAGAATATCTAGAATATGTATTTTTTTTTATTTATACACCATATCAGAACATTAATCCACAGTTATTCCCTCTGGGTGTTTTTCTGTTGGGTATACAATAAAGGATTTGGATGCAAATGAAACAATTATGGCATTTTTCCTTGTCTTACTCATTCTGTGACAAATGCACATTGCTTTACTATTTGCCATACACATAATTACAGTTCTTTAATTTATGTTTCAATAAAATGTATAATAATAAACGTTTACTGCTCCATGAATAAACATTCAAATGAAGCCTCTAATGGAGGTTACATGTTTCGAAGTAGCTCTGTGGCTTTCTAGAAATCTTGCCCTCTACTTAATGAGCATCATTTCCATAATCTGTGCTTTCTTACTTAAGCCTCCATTTAGGAATATTTTACAAAGAAAAAAAAAAGTGAAATATTATCAGTCCAAAGGGAAAAAAAAATGTTAAGGGGATCAGCAACTTGTCCCATTAAAGGGACAGGACAAGCTTTCATGTCCCTCCAGAGACAGTGATACAGTCATTATGGAAATGGTGCTTCCTAATTATCTCACTAGCCAAGTGCATCACTACCATAGTTTTCACCTTTAATATCTGGTTTAAATAAAAGTGATGAGAAGCCCAGAAAGGTCAGCCATGAAGGGCAAGCTTGTGCTACTTCCCTTTCTAGTGCTAACAGAGAGACCAGGAGGCAGACCTATAAATTCACGGGGGTCAGGCTAGGACAAGATGGACGCTCCTGGGTGTGAAAACAGACACACGATTTGAGTATCAAATAGTTACCCAGAAGTAACTGAATCCAGACTAGATCCTAAGTTGGGTTTCAGGCTGATGGTGTCACACTTTATTTTCAATGTGAGTTATTTTTCAGGAAAATTACTTAATACAATTTTATGTCATTATCATTTCAAAAGGTTAACCTATTTCAAGTAATTTTTACAAAGTGTGTTCCAAAAAGCAGGTGCTTTTAAAAATAACCAAAGCATAATGATATATTTCTTTTCTCTCTGTCCAACAGTGACAACTGGGTTGTTTAACCAGAGAGGGAAAAAAAAAAGGTGCCAGATAAAATCAAGGAACAAAGATCCTTTGCGGTGTGATAAGATCCGGATACTCAGTCTCTGCGGAGTAGTGACGAAATGCGATCCTTCGTGACCTGTCAGCCTGCTTTACTGGTGGGCTGGCGCACCATTTAAACGTTGTCAGGAGGGAATCATTTTACATAGTGAAAAGTTGTGTTTCTTTAGCATGAGTAAATATCTCTGGGCCTGCATGCAACATCTTGAGACTATGCTGTTCACTTACCAAAGGATCAGCAGCAAGCAGGGAAAGGTTCCTAAGTGAAGCTCCCCCTCTCCCACCATTTTGTGATTTGTTATGAATAATTAGTTCCTTGCTTTAAATGTTACTGCAAAATCTTTCAAAGGAGCATTCTCTTTCCTTAACACGAGCTGAATACAAGATTTTCACCATTTCAATATGGCTATTTTCACATATGACTCCAACAAAATAAAACATTCAGAATAAATAGAATTTAGTGTGATCCAAATTTCATTATCAGATTTCGCCATTGGATTTTTTTTCCACATTCCACTTTTCTCTTGGTACATATGCTTTCTTGTTTTCTAATGTTCCTGAATTCACAAATTAGGCAGAACCATCTTTTGGAGGGTTACATTTTCCTTCTAACTCAAGTGAGCAGGTATTGACCTGGGAGTCATGCTTTTAGAAAAGACATCCTCTTTTAGGATGGGCCAAATCTCAACCTACAGAGCTACTAAGTGGAGCTGCTACTTCTTACAAATGTTCTACCTGGATATGCTATAGAGAGCACGAACTTCAGAAATGAGATTCTTTTCAAAGTAATCATTGTGAAATATACCAGAAAAAAAAAAAACACCCCACCCAACACCCTGCAACCCAGGAGCACTGATTTGATAGCTCAAGACAGGATAAATGACTCCGATTAGGCCACTGATCCCCAGTTTTATCGGGACCTCCTAAATCATTTCTCGGTTTGGGTCTAGAATGATGACACTAGGAGCATCCAGAGGACTGCATATCATCTCAGCCTCGCTCCCACACAAGGAGCCAGGGAGATTTGTGGGACCCTGTCTGGTGGCTTTGAGGCTCCAACGATGAATGCTGCTAAGGCAATAATAATAAAAAAGGAAACAGGCAGTGAGGAAAGCCCGGGAACCATCTCTCGTTTTTCTCGTAATATACTTTATTGTTCAATGAGACAGAGTGATTCCATAGGCAGTGCCCAGAAATTAGATGATATGAAAAATCAATAATGTTTCCTTTTCTGGGTGATTTCAATGACTGAGGCCTTGGGATTTACGTTGACTAAACTTTTTTAGTCCAGAATGGCATGCTTGCTAGCTTCTGTCTCCATGGTTACATGTGGACTGGCCATTAATGGAAGACACACTGTATCATGTCCCTTAGTTCAAGCCCTCCTCTGGGAGCGGGGGGGGGAGGGGGGGAGGCAGGAGCACCTTACTGTGTTGGCAATGACTCCAATTTGTTAGGAATCTGCCCCTAGACCTGAGATCTATAGTGGTAGAGCCCTTTTAGGAACACTTAGCAGGAAGGTTCCCTCATGGCATGGATCAGAATTGGTTGTCCAGGTGGTGAAATGAGGTGAACAGCTTATGATGACTTTCCTCTGCCTTTTGACCTTCAGAATTAACTTTGGGTCAAGGAGGGCCATCCGATGGCTGACCATCCTGTTGCACATAATGTCTTACTGGTATTGGCTTAGGACACTGTTGGGCCCTAGCTGCTGTCAGCCTTGGCTTAATTCATTAATGTGATGAAACAATAATCCATCTTTTAAAAACGAGTTATGCAAGCAGGCCATGCCAGGCCCATGGATGTGAAAGTTGGAGGACCACATTTTGCTCCTGAGAAATGTCACACCTTTGTCAGCAAAGAGTACAGGCAGAGAGCATCCCAGATTGTGGTGAACAACTGTCTTATGGCCAGTGCAGCCTGTCAAGTGCTCTCCGTGGACACACAGCCACCGAGTCTAGATTTCAGGGCAAGCATAGTTCTCACTTTAAGCCCAGGGACAGAAGGCTTAGGTCCATGGCCCCACATCGCACGTTAACAACGTACGCATTCTGCAGCTGGATCCCCTGGCCTCAGGTCCTGGTCCTGCCACTCACCAGCTGTGGAGCCTGGACCAGTCACTCACCTCAGAGCTTCCGATCCCTCCTTTGTAACACCTGGGCTTGCTGTGAGGACTGAATGGATGAGTACTGCAAAGTACTAGGACTTGGAACCTAGGATGCCCCTAGGCAAGGGTCCACCAGACGCCACCGAGGTTGCAGGGCCCCCACCCCCCTCAGCCATCACTACTGCTACATGACCACAAACATCCTCTGCTCTTTAAATTAAATTTTTAAATACTCATTAAGCAAGTCCTCTTCCAACTCTCTTTTAAGGACTTCAAGCCCTTTAAAAAAAAAAATTATTCTGTTGAAGCCTAATCTATAAAACAGACAGAAGTAGAAGCATTCTCGAGACACCATGGTGTAAACCCCACACCCCTATCCTGGCCTCAAAAAAGCCCCGGAGCTTCCAAAGAGCACAGTGTGAAAACATTACCTTCAACCCACTGGGGAGGGAGACTGAAAGCAGAGAACCAGGTATTTCTCCCTGCAGGGTACAAATGCTTAGGTAGCAGAGCTTGGTGGTTACCAGTGCCAAGCTCTAAAGTCAGATGAAATCCCCATTCCTTATTTATTTATTTATTTATTTATTTATTTATTTATTTATTTATTTATTTATTTATTTAAGACAGAGAGAATGAGAGAGAGAGAGCACATGAGAGGGGGGAGGGTCAGAGGGAGAAGCAGGCTCTTTGCTGAACAGGGAGCCCGATGCGGGACTCGATCCAGGGACTCCAGGATCATGACCTGAGCCGAAGGCAGTCGCTTAACCAACTGAGCCACCCAGGCGCCCTGAAATCCCCATTCCACCCCTCACTTCCCGGGTGACCCTCAGAAAGCAGTTTTGCATCTGTAAGCCTCGGTGTCCACACTTATGAATGCAGCTAAGGAAGTACCTTCTTCAGTGGGCTGCTGGATTAAATGAGCTCTTCTATGGAAAGCCCCTCCCACATCTCCTGCCACCATAAGGAAATTCAGGATAAATGTGAGCTGCTTCTCTGGCTATTATCACATAGGCCTCTGCTCAGGTGTTACCTCCTGCTATAGAGTGAATGTTTGTGTGCCCCTAAAATTCATATGCTGAGATCCTAACCCTATTCCCTAAGGAGATGGTAGGAGGAGATGGGGCCTTTGGGAGGTAATTAGGTCATGAGGATGGAGCCATCATGAACAGGATTTGTGAATCCTATTTGTGGAAGTGGGCTCTCACCAGACACTAGCTCTGAGGGTGCCTTAATCTAGGATTTCCCAGCCTCTGGAACAGTGGGAAATACATGTAGTTCCTTAACCCACCCAGACTATGGTGTTCCAGCAGCCCAAACTAGGACACCTCCGAGGACTTCTCAATTCCTTTACGTAAAAGAAGTCCCACTATTACATAGTCTCCCCCTTCCTTACATGAAATGATAATCTGTTTTTATTTTTTCATTTTTTGACATATTCAGAGCTGGCATCCCATTACCTGAGAACATACCTAGCATATAGTCAACAGATATGTGGAGAATTTGACTGGGTTAAGAGAACTAGGAAGAGGAAGGGGAAAGAGGAAGCAACCCTACTCAATCTTCAAGAGATCATAGGAATTCTACTGGACCTGAATCTAGGAGATAGAAATCTTTAAGGGAAAAGCAAAAACAAAACTGATGGCATATACTTTGTGCACATGACATAAGGTAACTGTTCTCAAACTGTCAACTACTCTTAACAGTAGGGTAGTCACTCTGCTGTGAAGTCACAAAAAAGGGGGGATGGGTGAGTCAAACTGACTTGGGGTGGGCCACAGGGAAAGTCCTGCCAAAGATGCCAGGATGTAGCTGGGACACTAATGTCCTCACTGGCCTCTCCCCCTTTTCTTCTCCTGAAGATTTTCTACATTATGATCTCTCTCGCTCGCTCTCTTTCTCTCATAGCTGGCTTTATTTTGTCCATGGAAATGTCTTCCATATAAAACCACATATTCTCTTTTATCTGAAAACATTTCATAGCCTCCCGCCATGGGCATGATGTAGTTACACATCTATAGCTGGGGTTCTTCACGGGCTTTATGTCTACTTTGAGGACCTGGATAATATTTGGATTCAAAATGTGATATTAGCCATCGGAGCAAGTCCGTGAGGTTCAGGGCGACACTCTACACACCATGCTGTCATGACTTCTGCAAGAGCTGCCGGAAACCCAGGAGAGGAAGACACATGTGTCTATGGCATACTGTGAGGGCAAGTGTCCTGGGGCTCCCCCGATAACCACCACCAAATGCACGAGATGTGGTGTGGTTGGTTAAGGGGAGAAGGGCTGTGGTGGAGTGCAGTGGCTGAATTGGAAAGGGTTGGGAATGGGGAGTGTGTGGGGAGAAAGCATGGAAATGCCACGTTACTTTTGATGAGCTCAACTCTCAACTGCCTGGTTCTAAAACAGTCAGTAAAATCCCCTCAGGCCTTGGGATACGGATTCCCTCATGAACTCTGTCTTGTGTCCCAAAGTGGCCTCAACAACAAGAGGTAGATCCTGGCAAGCCATTCACACCACTACCATCGGGGCGGCTGTAGGGCCCTGATGGAGGGACTCCAGCTGCTCGGTCTCAAGCCTTACTCCAGGCTCTACTCCCCTCCACTTCTCTGAACTCCTCCCTCTGGTTGCAGCTCCCCAGGTGTGCATCCATATTTAGCCTCTCAGCCTGAATCTTTACATGTGGCCCTTCCTACGGGCCACCCCTTTGGCTCTTAGGCAAACATCGACCTTGTCCTCCATCCTTTCAGAGATCTTTGGAATCCACATCCTGGACCTCTCTCATGAACCACCTTTTTTCCAGCATTCCTGTGCTCAAACTTGATGCCCCAAACCCGGCTTGAGCCCAGGTCTCATTTTCATCTCCTGACAGGCCTGCAGATGACATTTATCAGACTGTTGGCTAAATATTCAACCAACGATGGGGATGGTCAAAGGAAATCATATTTACAAGAAGAAGAAGGCTTTCCTTGAACAAAACAGAAGAGCAGTTCTCCTTTTTCCAAGAGACTTCATGTGTCCATTCCTTCAGAGCAGTGCTTTCCAGGACCCCAGCTGCCTGGTTCCCTCTTCTCCCCAGCAACCCACTCCTCTTCTAGGACTCTCCCTTGGGGGCTCTGCCTCAGGGACTGGATACTTAAACTGGTTCCAACCAGAATGCTGAGCCCACTCTTTGGAGCAGGGACCTGCCCTCCTTTTATACTAGTAACAAGAAAAATAAGGTATCACAATAAATCTGCGGGTGCATCCTGGAGAGCACACGGCTTTGCTCAGATTTTACTCCTTGCATCGGAAACCCTTGCTCAAGGCAAGCAGCAAAGCGGAAAATGCCAATCAGTAGGAGACCAGGGCTCAAGGCTTAAAGAAGGAGAAGGCCAGTGAGTGCCAAGCATTTTCAGGTTGACAGAAGTCAAAGAATTTGTTTAGGACTGGGATCATAGGGAGATTAGGCAGCTGGATAGGAAGCAGACAAAGAAATATTCTCAACCTCAAATAAATCAGCATGGAAATTGGAGGATTTCTATCTTAGGGACAGAAAAGGAAGAACACTAACACCTGTTCTATTTGATATGCACCCCCCCCTACCCTTCTCCCAGTCTTTCTCGCATGGAATACAAGAAGAGGGACCCTTGGGGACCTTCCCTTCAATGAGAACCATTGAATGCAAGTGGAAGTCAGAGCAACTCTATTCTCCTTGGCTAAATTACAGAAGCTGCTTTCCCTGGCACCTGGGTAAAGGCAGCAGGGCTGCCCCCCACACCTGCACTTCACAGTGGCTTTTTAGAGACCTTGCAACTCTCTTGCAAGTACAGAGACCAGCCCAGGAGGGGCAGAAAGCTCTACCACAGGAATTCCTCTATACCCAAACATCCTTCCTTGGCTACACAGAAGTCCTGGCTCAACAGAACTTACACATCCCTGAAAGCCACAGGCAGCCCAAGGAAGAGGACAGTGGGGACAGATGGGGCTCTGAAGCCGGCCTGCCTGTGTGTGAATCCTCATCCCATCACTTACTCTCTGTCTGACCTGGGGCAAGCTGACTTCTCCAGGCCCCGTGTCCTCGTCGATAAGACAGATGTAACATTTTATAAATCTCACAGCAGTCCCCTCAACTCCGAGAATTAGGAATAAATTACATAAAACAAGTCCTTAGCAAAGGCCTAGTGCACAGCAGGTACTCTTTAAATGTTAGCTATGATTATCATTTTTATTCTATTGCCAACTTCAAAAAATATTTTTCATTCTGGGAGCATTATAGATTCAAAGGAAATCACAAAAGTAGTGCAGAAAGATCGTGAGTCATGTCCCCTTCCCCTAGTTTCTCCCACACAGCGAGGGCACCACGTCAACCCCGGGAAAGTGACTCTGATATAACACGTGTATAGCTCTGGGTCATTTTAGCACGCGTGTAGATGCATAAACACCACTGTGCTCCAGGGACAGGACACATCCATGAAGGCAAAGCCCTCCTTTGTATCCACTCACGGTCACGCTCTCCCCTACCGCCTCTAACCCCGGCAGCCTCTGAGCCATGTTCTCTGTCTCTAGAACACTGTTCTTTTGCAAATGCTCTGTAAATAGAATCACATTTATTTGACCTTTTGAGGTTGGCTTTTTTTCCCCGCTCAGCCCTCAAGATCCATCCATGCTGTTGCAGGAATCAGTCATCCATGCCTTCTCATTGCTGAGTAGATTTCCATGGTAGAGATGTACCATGTTGTTGAACTACTTACTCACTGAAGGACCTCACGGTGCTGTCCTCTTGTGGCTACTACAAATAAGCTACTCTGAACATTCATACACAAGTTTTTCTGGGCATGTATGTTTTCATCTCTCTGGCGTAAATGCTCAGAAGTGTAATTGCTGGCTAAGGATATGTTTGGTTTTTAGATGCCCACCAGAGAGATTCAGTTTCTCTACAACCTTGCCAGAATTCTGTGTTGTCGCTTTACTTTATCTGTTCTTACCTGTGTGTAGTGATATGTTGGTGTGGTCTTAATTTGCATTTCCCTAAGGGCCATGGAGCTGGCATCCAACTTGTTAGTTCAGAGAATGAACACCAGGAGTGATACTGCCCCCAGGCATGGCTGGGCCAGCCAGGAAACACGGAGACCCAGGCCCAAGACACAGGAATGCCTGCATGTCAATCAAAGTAACACGAAAAAACATAACCCCCCTAGCTTATACATGTACAAATAGTTTGAGTGTGTACAGGGAGCCAAGCAACACTATCCTGAACTCCTAGGCACTAGATACACTTAATGAAATCTCTAACATAAAGAATAAAGATATTTTGGAGATTCTCAGTCTTTTGCGATGGAGCAGACCTCCATGGGACCAGAGAAAGCAGCACCGAAGCAAGTAAGTAACATCTGTAAACATGACTTCATGGGTCTCCAAACAACCGCATCGACTTTCTCAGAAGACTTTTGTCCCAAATTTGGCCCTTAAGAACTCCCACTTGTAAGCCATTAAGGAGTTTGAGACTTCGAGCATTAGCTCCCCATTCTCCTGGTGGCACCACATCAAGAAATAACCTATCTTTCTTCCCTGCAAAATCTCCACATCAGTCTTTCGGTGGCTTGCTGTGCATCAGGTGGATGAGCTTGTGTTTGGTTTCATGACAGCTGCTGACGTCAAACATCTTTTCATGTGCTTTGTTGCCATGCTATGCTCTTGTGGGGGAAATGTCTCTTCAGGCCTTTTGTCCATTTTCTAATTGGATTTTTCTTTTTTTTTTTTTTTCTGTTATAGGGTTTTGAGAGTTCTCTAACATTCTAGATATGAGTCTTTTTATCAGTAACTTTTTAAATTTCAGGACTCCTTCCCTGGTCCCTTTAGCTGGAGATCATCCCTTCTTTCCCTCACTTCTTTACAGAGGTTTCCCTGGGGATCTTTGTCCCTGTCTACTTGTACTCTTCTAGAGACAGAATTTCTGACTCCTCTATATGCCTCTATATGCCCTCGGGGCTTGCTAAGGGGAGGGCACCTGGCTGGTAATTTCTTTAATGTCCACCAAGTGACTATATGAAAGTTACCTGGATTTTCATGCAGTGACTCTCAACCTGGTTCTGAAGCAGAAACCATGGTTACCATGGATATAGAGACTTGGGATAGATGTAAATCATTTAATACCATGGAAAGGATAACGAATTATAAGAAGAAATACACACACTCTGATGTGTTGGTGATTAATTTCTTCTTGGCTCCCATATTTCTGGCTAACACGGAAACACAGCACTGTTTATTGAAGAGTATCTATTTATGCCAACCTGTGGCTCACATTTGGCTAATTTAGCACACATTCATCTCAGAACGTGTGATCTGTGGGCTGTGTTTACATACGAACATCATATTCAAAACACAGGCATTTGTTTAGCGCTTCTAACCTATTTCTAGCCTTACGTTTAATTAGTGAGAGTTGCTGAGGAGAATGCAACTCGGCATAAAACAAACAGCTACCTTCTTTACAAATCACAACAATGCATAATTAGATAATGAGATACCTGAGCTGTGTAGAGTCGTTTTGCCAACGGAATTAAAGCTGCAAAGAAGACCAAGTCACGGGGTGGGGGATGGTGGTGGTCATGGAAGGAGTACAGGTAAGGAGACACAGGGCAGACTCAAGAGCTTCCTCCTTGCCCCGCTGTGCCTCAGTGTCCTCCCTGGCTATAAAATAAAGACAATAACAGAACAGTCTCCCCCTTTCTTTCTCCCTCTGCCATGGATGTTCTATGGATCACAAGTAAATAATACAGACAAAACAAAAACAAAAAAACCTAACTTCCTCTTTGTTAAAGGAAAGGCACAACATAAAATTTAAGAATTATCACCGCAGTTAGTTAAGAGGATTTTATTATTTTGGTATTATTACATGACAGAAGAAAAACAACTACCATTCAAGGAGCCTCTCTGTGATCCACGCCCACCTCCCTCCTGACCTTGTCTCCCATCCCCCTGTCCTTGTTCATACATGCCAGCCACCGTGACTTTCCTCCCTTCCCCATGATACCAGGCACACTCTAGCCTTGGGGATTCCATACTTGCAAATGGCCGTGCCACAGAGAAGCTTTCCCCTGTGCTGCCCTCTAATCAAAACTGCCACCCACTTCCTTCTTATATCACCTCTTTAAATTTCTTCCCATTCCTTACCACCATCTGAAAGCATTTTGTATATTCGTCTCCTTGCTTTCTTTCCCCCTTCCCTACTACCTTCCAGACTGAGGAACAGCCAACTATGACCTCAGATGAGTTCTCTGTAGTCCCCTGATTTCCTCTGGGACAGACATCTCAGGCACTGGGAGGAAAAATCTTCCTTTCACTTCACATACTTTGGAAAACATGTTTAGTTCTTACACTGGGAGCCATTGTCTTCAAGTGGAGTTTTCAAGAGCCCCCAGGATTCTGCAGTCCGTAAATAAGACAACTTCATATGAAGAAATAGTAGCGATCATAGGAACAGTATTAGGTTAGACTATATGAAATGGCTGAGATTTGCTGTTTTGACCTGACTGCTTTCCTATGGTTCAACATAGTAACAAGGAGGGTGGGAGGAGACTTCGCTAGGTGCCTGGCTTTGTGTTAAGGGTTTGAAGTCACATTAGCTTGTTCACTTCTTACTGTAATCCTCTAACCTGGGTATTATAAGCATCCATGTGTTATAGATGAGAATACCATGGGTTTTGGAGACCCATGAAGTCATGTTTACAGATGTTACTTACTTGAGTACTACTATCCTAACCCTATATGATCCTGGAGAAAATCATATGTGTTCCCTTCGAAGGACTAGTGTGCATTCAGCTGGGTTCACAGCCCAGAAAGGATAGTGGGACATACGATCTCATGGTCTCTCCCTTGACTGAAGGTTTAGAGGTGGCTGGAGGGTCACAGGTGCCCAGAGGACTAGAGGCGGCTGAGGCATTATAAGCTAATGTTTACCTCATCATCAGAGTTCTTTGGGTAAAAGACAATCAGCAGAAAGTGCTTAAATACATTTTTGATACCCCATTTTATCTCCAACTTATTTTTCTCTTAGAAGCAGTGGTTGTAGCCATGAAAGTTGTCAACTCACATGACTTTCAGGGTCAGTGTAATTTAGGGCTTGCCACTCAACAGCAGTGGCCACGGAATCCTGGAGGATGGAGCACAGAAAAGCAACCTCTATTACTCTGTGTTCTTTTCTGGGCACTGCCCCTTCGCCCAGCTATCCCCAACTACCTCACCCCTCCCATCCCAGTTCTTCTCCCGGCTCACCTTCCCCCAACCACGACCTTTGCTTCTCAAAGCTAAGAAATGGGACTGGTCTTCTGCCCCAGTGTCCCTGAGAATACTGGTCTACAGCCTCAACAGTCCCCTCCTTTAAAATTGTGTTATTAGGTATGTCAACCCCTTTCTTTATAGCTTTACTAATATCACTGACAGCCTCCAGTTCCTCTCTTGGGGACCATTCTCATGGTCTTCATCTCTGCCTGGCCCAGGATCCTGTTCTTGGTGCCCACAGTGTTACAGCAAATGACTGATTCCAGAGCCTCACCTAGAAGTTCCTAGACTCCTTGCACTAGAAGTCAAGTTCATGAACTTGCACTTTAGCTACTACTCTTACAGGGCTTTGATGTAGGTTTTATTATTAATTAAGTATGGTGAGGCCAATTAGATCAGGAAACAACCGCCATTTAAAGGGTAGTTTGTTATCCTCACAGACTCCCAGGCAGGCGGGGTGGGGGTCATGCTCTGTCATGGAGGTCCCACAGAGAAGAACTGGGCTTGGTCAGGAGTCAGAGAGGGAGGGGAGAACCAAAGGCCAGACCCAGAGCCCTTATGTGGTTCTGTGGGAAGGAACGGACAAGGCAGAGTAAGGCTGAGGACTGGCTAGTTTGAGTAATTTCAACAGGCTCCATGGCATAGGAGCTGCCCTTAGGTATCTGGTACTATTAATGGACTACCCCTTAACGAGTCGGAAAAGCCCCATTTCTCTTGTTGGAGACAAGCACTGGATCTGCAGGCAGGTATCTGATGAAGTCCTAGTTTGGGTGTAGGGAGCAAGAGGGAGCCGACAAACATTCTTAACCACCAGCCTCACATTCCACACAACAGAGGCTCACCCTGTGAGAGGCGTGTGGGATAGCAGCCAAGCCACTCTGGGCACATATCTTGAGAATGGAGTGGTCCATTGTACCTAAGGAATTCTCCCTGTGTATTTCTCTCTCTTTTCATGTCTGTCTGGATCTCTGTCTCTCTTTCTGTGACCCCTTCTTGGCGTTTGTCATGTGTGTGTTTCTATGTGTGCACCTCTGTGCATATCTCACCCTTTTCTCTTAGTGTCATTGGGTTTCTATGTGTGTCTGAGTATGTGTCTTTGTGTGTCTCCCTCCACCCCCACCCTGTTTCTTCTTGTCTTTCTGTGTGTCTGTCCCTGTTCTCTAAGTGTATCTCTCTCTGTGAGTATCTCTATGGCTGTCTCTTTCTTGGTCTTGAGGTCTCTCTTTGTGAGAGAGAGAGAGAGAGAGAGAATGTGTGTGTGTGTGTTTGTAACCTGCTGGCCATGTGTGTGTGCATGTCTGTGTGTATCTCCCAGGGCCCATATTTCTCAGGATACAGGTCTCTGCCAAGCACCTAGGGCTGACCGATTTCAGATATATTAAGTGCACACAACCCAGTGCCACAGCCAGTCCTCTCACCTCACACTCTCGTGGCCTGCCCCACCCCACCCTGCCCTGCCTGGAGGGGTATGTCCAATTCCTTAGCATAACCTGCAAGATCTTCTGAAACCTGTTCCCACCAGGCATGCCAGCCCCAACTTTTTCTGCATTGGCACATGCACTGCATACCTTGACCCAAGCATGTACAAACATAGATTTAGCAAGGTAGTCCCCCTTTTTTTCCCCAAAAACTCGTGCTGAAGGAATAAAAGAGGATAGTGTAGAGCTTCAGTGGGTAATGTGAGGGTGGAGGGCTCAGAGCCAAGCTCAGCCTCCCTCTCAATACTCTGCAGAGGCCAAACTGAGTCTGAAACTGAAGCCCAAACTGAACAGTCAAACCTTTCCAGAATCCCAAGATCCTCTACCATTTTCTCCGTATCAGAAGCCCCTGCATTCTCTGGGTCAAGCTCACATGCCATCCTTTGCAAAGCCTTAAGCACCCAGGGTCCTGCCAACAAGCAGCATCCTGGTGTCTGAGCATTTCCTGGTACCCGCTGGTGCACCATCACATTGAGATGGTGAGATGGCACCCATGGTGTGATCCAAGCGTGTACGTGTTAAAGGAAGACTCTGAGGCAGCTTTTATGGTCCAACTGCATCAAGTGGAGCCTGTCCTTTTGCCTTCTTTTGTGGCCAAATGGAAGGCTGTGGTGAACTTGTAGTATTTTAGTCTTAGTACTCAAGTCAGGAAGCAGCTCAAGCAAGAAAATAGCACCTTAATTTGAAGAGCGGCAAAGAGAGGAACCGGGAGAAAAGCAAACACTAGAAGTAAATCAGAGCCCAGGAACCTCCATGGGTACTTGCACAAGTGGTTACAGCCTCAGTCATCATGGGAGGGAAACTCACATTTTTAGAGGGTTTTCTTATTGCTGCTGAGTTTTGTTTTTCCAAACGTGTGATTATGCCTCTCTGCTAAAATAAAGGCCTGGTGTATACTAAGTCCTCTGGCAAGACCCTGGGCTTTCAGAATTCAACAAAGCTTTTATCATTTGCAAAAGACTCAACTCCACAAACATCATTTGGGAAAAGCATTGTGCTAGGGCTTCTGGTAAAGTCAGAATGAAGGAGAAATCATGGTTCTTGCCCCTTGGCACTTTGGGGACAAACGATTTAGTGGGGAACATACATCCACCTCTCATCTAAGGAATGTGATAAGCACTGAAGGGGAAGACTGTTAACCCAAGAACATCTGGAATCTGAGACTCTAAGCGTGGACTGAAAGGACACTCCAGATCAGGGAACAGCCTGAGCAAACACCTAGGAAGAAGGGTATCTGACATATAATAGGCACATCCAATAAAAGTCTTACTGAAAGTACGTCTCTTGGACATGCTCATGTGGAATATCAACTCAAGGCCAGATTGGCATTAATTAGTACAGGTGTTTCAGGGCTTCCTTTTGGAAGTTGCTTATATTAGTAAAGTCTCAGAATTCTAGGAGGGACTTTGAAAAGTTTCTTCAAATTCCTTTCTTTTTTTTTTTTTTTTTTAAGATTTTATTTATTTATTTGAGAGAGAGAATGAGAGAGAGAGTACATGAGAGGGAGGAGGGTCAGAGGGAGAAGCAGACCCCCTGCTGAGCGGGGAGCCCGATGCGGCACTCGATCCCGGGACTCCAGGATCATGACCTGAGCCGAAGGCAGTCGCTTAACCAACTGAGCCACCCAGGTGCCCCAAATTCCTTTTTTTAAGAATGAGGAGAGCAGAGCTCCAAGGTTACTTGCTAGGTCCAGAAGTGAGAGGAGAACTCAGAACTGTTCTCAAAGGCAATCATTTTAATTTAAATGTTTATCATTGTAATTTGAATTTAAGGGATGAAATTGACACTGGCATTTGCTACTTTCTGCATCAATACCGTTAAGGGAGTAAAATGGTGAAGAATTCAGACCCTTGAGTTGCCAGCTTCGGTTTTGAAAGCTGAGCTGGCCACTTACAAGCTGTGTGGTCATGGTTAGGACGCCACCCCTCTGAGTTTCAATCTTCTCCTCTGTGCTATGCGGATCATAATAGTGTATCTCAGAGTGGTTGTGAAGATTTGGTCAGATCATGTAACAAAATGGCACTTACCAAGGGCATCAGTGACAATGGTTGCCAAATTTAATGGACACTTTTTGGTCCCCAACTCACTTGACTTCTGGACAGTGGTGTCTGACACAGATGGTGACTCCCCCCTAAATGCCCCTTTCCCCCCAACCAACTTGGGACCTAGGATGATCTTTCCTGGTGTTACTTCCTCTCTGGATACTCCTCAGTCTTCTTTGCTGGCCTCTCTTCTACACAAATTCTTTTTTTTTTTTTTTAATATTTATTTATTTTTGAGAGAGAGAGAGAGAGCATGAGTGGCAGGGAGGGACAGAGGGAGAAGCAGACTCCCCGCTGAGTGGGGAGCCTGATGCAGGACTCGATCCCAGGACCCTGGGATCATGACCCAAGCCAAAGGCAGATGCTTAACCAATTGAGCCACTCAGGCACCCTCTTCTACACAAATTCTAAATGTTGGAGAACATAAAGGTTTGGTTCCATAGCCTATCACCTTCTCGCAACATACTTTTCCTTGTCGATCCGATTCAATCCTGTTATTTTACGTATCATCCAAATGCTGATGACACACACTTTTATATCCTCAATGACCTACTTCCTTGATCTCCATACTCAAATGTCAGACTTATCTACTTGAGATCTTCATGTGGATGTCATGGAAGAGTCTCAAACCAACATGTCAAAATGGAACTTTCCATTGCCCAATCTCCAAACTTAATTCTTCCCCATCTTGGTAAATTCTTCCCTCTACTTATCCACTGGTCAAGCCAGAATCTACAAGTCATTAATAACTCCTCCATATCCCTCTCTCCCAACATCTGTCACTAAATCCTAAGGATTTCACTTCCAAAATACATGTTAACACTGCATGCCTTTCTTCTCTACCAACACCACTGTCTCTCATCTTGGTGACTGCAGATGGCCCGTGAGTGGGCTCCTGACTCGAGTCTTGTACCTCTATAGTCATTTCTGCACACAGCAGCTAGCATAACTTTTAACAAATGTAAAGCAGATCCCAGTACTCTCTTGTGTCACATCCTTCAGAGGCCTCCTGTTGCTTATAGAATAATGAAATCACAACTAGGTCTTCTAATTTTTCTAGGATCTACTCACAAAACTCCTTTAGCACCATTTTCTTCTTTGGTCATTATTCCGCACTCCTTCTTGCCTGTTTCCCATTCCTCAGATAAACCATGCTTTCTTGAGTCAGGACCCTCACATATGTTGTTCATTCCTTAGCCAGCACACTCTTCTTCCTTAACCTGGTGTTTAAGAGCTTCAGTTTGCGAGTCAAACTGTCTTACTGCTTGTGACTAGGGACAGTCTCCTTAGTATTATGTGCCTTACTTTAATCATCTGTAAAATGGAGATAATAACATTATTTATCTCATATGGTTGTAAATACTGAATGAAATAAAATATATATTGAGAATAGTACCTGGCATATATGAAACACTTCACAAATGCTATCTTAACAAAAAATCCCTAGCATCCTTCAGCTTAAAAGTTACTTCTTAAAGAGTCCCTACTTATTCTAACCCCCAGTGTGAATCCATCCTGTTTTCATAGAACCAACCTTAATTGGTCAGCAAATATTTATTTTGAGTCTTACTATTCATTTCTGCCACACTATACTCTAAGTTCCACCAAACAGGAACCTCATCTGTGTTTCTTTCAGTCCTTGTAATTCAGTCCTCAGAATCTTGTACAGGAGTAGAGACAACATATAGTAGGCATTCAGTGTAATGACTGAATTGTGTCTCACTCCCCAAATTCATACTTTGAAACACTAACCCCCGGTGCTTCTGAATGTAGCAATATTTGGAGATAGGAACTTTAAAGAGGAATTAAGATAAAATGAGGTCATTATGTTGGCCCTAATACAATGTGACTGGTGTCCTTATAAGAAGACATTTGAATACACAAATAGACACCAAACAAGTGTGTACAAGAGAAAAGACCATGTGAGGACACAACAAGAAGGCAGCTGTCTGCAAGCCAAGGAGAGAGACCTCAAGAGAAACCAAACCTACCAACATATTGATCTTGAACTTCTGGCCTCCAGAACTGTGAGAAAACACAATTCTGTTGTTTGATTCATCAAGTCTGTGATATTTTGTTATGTCTGCCCTAGCAAACTAATACACTTAGTAGACACTCACTAAATTGAATAAACAGATGAATGTGCCCATGCCAGTCCAGCTCCCAACACATGGTCCATATCCCACAAAGGTTGATTCCTGTTCTTGAAATAATGATGGCCTCTGTAATAATGACTCACTAGCAAATCCACCCAATGTACATTGCTCAAGTGGACAGAAAAAAAAAATGTTAGTGGCACTTAGTGCTTCTCAACTGTGATACTGAAGTAGAATATAAGTAGTTACGAAGAGCTGAGACCTTTCTTTGTGAGCAACCAAATACCACTCTTAGGGATTCTCTCTGTTTACTAATTGGCACATGTTGGAACTTGGCCATTTTTCTGACAGACCCTTGGATCTATAACATGGAAGGGAAGGCATTTCATACTCACTAAACAAATATTTCTCAGACATGAAAGCAAAACTAGAAATAAACAAGTAAAATATTGTACCTCCAATATACTAGGCCAGGTGTTTTCATAAATATATCCTTGAACACGGACACATGTGTGTGTGTCTTAGTATATACATGTGAGATATATGTGTATATATACATATAATTTCCCACTGAAGGTGACCACACCATATACTATCATAGGATCTCAAGTAAGACATTTAGCATAGGTAGCCATATGACCCACATCTACCAAACTGCCTTCAAAATAAAGCCCTTCTATAGCTGGAATATGTACCTGTCACAGACAACTGCTGGCATATCTAAAATCATGACAAATCGCAAGACCTGGCACAATTTTTGACAGTAGCACCATCTCTTGTACGGCAGTCCCTTACAACAGAGCTTCATATGAATGCAACCAATTCAGCAAGTTATTGGCTCATGATATGAAACAGCATGTATATTGATTCTTGTAATAGATCTTGGAATTAAAACACATGATCCCTTTAGAAGGACTGTAAAGAATCACCAAGCTGATGATTTGACAGTGAGATCTCAGTGAAATAGCACAGGCTGTGGGAGAAAAGGTAGATGATTTCTATGTTGAAGAAAATTCTCCTCTTACTCAATGATTTTTTATTGAAGAAGGAAATATGTAATGAAGTAATATAATTAGGTATCTCGCGTAAGTAAGGGGAGATAAACAAAATGAGGAATAGCAAAAAGGTTTTGTGCAGAGTGCCAGTGCCATTCAACTAGCTGCTGCTATGTAGGGGTTGTATGGGGAAGTCTGAGCTTGAAAGGAAAAACTGCCTTGGTGGAATAATGATGTGTTCTATGATTGTGAAATTGACAGGAGATGCCTGTTATGTGCTGTCTATCCTAAAACAGATGTCTCTAAGTTCCTTTCCAGTGTTAACCTTCTATGCTCTTCTCTTTTCTTCCCTCACTTTTGCTCTTATGATTGGGATAGACATGGTAAAATCTGCTGAGAATCCCAACATGCTCTTCTAATGCAAAGTAAAGCAACTGGTCAGTCTCAGCTCTCAGTCCCAGGACTCAAACAGCGACCTTTACTCTCCATCTACTGTCATTTTAATTATGTGTGGCTTTGGTATATGCATTGAAAAGCAGTACCAGAATGCCGACTGTTACTCAAGTAATTAGACTAAATTATGACAGAAAAGATGAGATAGATACTAGAGACTCAGATTTGTGAATGACGTCCAGGATCCTCTCCTCTGATATGAGATAGATAGACGAGGCACCATCAGTATAATCCTATTTGCATGTGGAATTACAACAGCCAGAGAGCAATGTAGTGAGAATGGTTCCATGCTCTGCTCTATGTATGGGGTGGTGACGGTGATCCTCATTAGCATCAAAGCTACGAAATTCATTCTCTAGTTCTCTGACACTTCTTGATCATTGCTATAACTACCATTTAATAATGTCTCAGTATGAAAAGTCAGTGGGCCAAGACAGTGAGAACAGACTATTTCATGTAATACTTTCAACCAATGCACCTATGAGACGTTACTGTCTTTATAGAAAAATGCAGTTTAGGGAGGGTAAATAACTTGTAATAGAAGATTAACAAACTAACACTAAAGCACCAACTAAAACGAAAGCACTAACAAAAGCGCTTTGACTTGAAACCCATGTTCATAACCATTTGGCATACTATCTCTCATTTCAATGCATAAGACATGCAGCAGTACTGGGCAGGGTGGTGATAAATCTCACAAAAGGTAATTTGGGTTATTCATCCATTCATCCATCCACCCATGCATCTATCTATCTATTTATTCACACATTCATTCTTTTTTTTTTTTTAAAGATTTTATTTATTTATTTGAGAGAGAGAGACAGAAAGAGAGCATGAGAGGGGGGAGGGTCAGGAGGATCAGAGGGAGAAGCAGACTCCCTGCTGAGCAGGGAGCCCGATGCGGGACTCGATCCCAGGACTCCAGGATCATGACCTGAGCCGAAGGCAGTCGCTTAACCAACTGAGCCACCCAGGCGCCCTTCACACATTCATTCTTGCTTCAACAGATAGTCACCATGTACCTATCGCTGTAGTTGGTGGTAGGACAGAGTAATGAGCAAAGCAGAGAAGGTGAATGACCTCAAGGAATTCACAGGCTAATGGAAGAGGAGACATTAATCAATGATGTGACTGTGTAATCACAAATTGAGATCATGCTCTGAAAGAAAGGAGTAAGTTCAATTGGAGCACATTTCGAAGGAGCCTGACTTCAGCTAGGAGTCCTGTCTAAGGAAATGAGGCCTGAGATGTGAACTGAAAAGCAAATCTACACTGATTAGATAGAAAGGAGGTGGGGAATGGAAGTGGAGCACTGCAGAGGAAAGAACAGCATATATAAAGGCCCAGGGAAGGAAGGAAGGCCCAGTTCAAAGAGCTGATGGTCAGTGTGGCTGGAACAAGTCAGTGAAGGAAAGAATGATGCGAGAAGAGGCTGGTAAGGGTCAGACCACTTTAAGGAGCATGAAACAGCACTGGGAAACCATGGAAGGATTTGAGAGATGGAGGGGATAGTGGGGTGGTGGCAAATGTTCTTTTTCGTAACCAACCAGACTTTAGGGATATAAATAATATAGAAGCATGCTAGAACTAGAATGGGCATACAGCAACCAGTAAATAGGTTACTCAGTGGTTCAGATAAGAGAGGCTGGTAACTCGACTAGCTGGTGCCATGGTGATGAGGAGAAATGGAAGAATTTAGGGAACATAATGATATAAAAATCTAAGGATCTTACTAATAGATTGGATTGGGGAAGATAAGAAAGCAGGTGGAATAAAGGATAATCTCAAGGTTTCTGATCTGACCCAGAAACTCCAGAAGATGTCCGTGTTGACTTTGAGATACCTTTAGGGCACCTGAGTGGAAAGGCCTATAAGAGGTTGGGTTGTAGGGTAGGAGTGAGAAAAGAGGTCTGGAATAGAGATAATAACTTGAGAGTCCCGTGGATAGATAGAGATGGTGGTTGAGGCCTGGGGAAATCAATAGAGAAGGGATACTATGAACAACAATGTTCAGGGGAACTTAGGCAAAACATGCTTGTCAACCACTATATTCTTCTAATCCACATTCTCCCTCTGTTATGATTATCTGCAGCTTTCTTTTTCTCCCATTTTTTTAAATTTTACTTTATCATGTTATGTTAGTCACCATACAATACATCATTAGTTTTTGAGGTAGTGATCCACGATTCATTGTTTTTTTGTAACACCCAGTGTTCCATGCAGTATGTGCCCTCCTTAATACCCATCACCAGGCTAGGACCTCTATTTTCTTTTACAGTTCTCTTCATTCTATTTTTCTCGATTGTTTTACATGTCTTATTTGACACTAAATATGTCTATGGCTACTCCAACTATTGTGAAATGAGAAGAGAGAGGATCAATTACTAGCCTTCAGAAGAACCAGAAGAGACTCCAAGTGGTCCAATAACCCCAGCAGTTAATGCAGCAAGTAACAGATTGAATTTATTAACAGTGCATTCAAAGGAACACTCCTTCTTGAGACTCTAAGATGATTCTTGCTGCCTTCCTATCATGAATGCCAAAATGTTTGAAAGTTGTGGTGGGTGAGGACTGGGCCCAGAATTTGATGCCTAACGGATTCCCCAGTGTTCAGTTTTAGGGTGGAGTCAATTCACCACTGTTAAGTGGAAGATTCAAAGATGTTAGGACACATTAGCTACCAGAGCCATTTTTCCCATGTTCAAGCTTACTGTTTGAGTGATTTATGCTTGAAATGATATGCAGTTATGGAAATAGAAATGTAAAGATGGAGCAATCCCCAGTGGCAAAAACTCCAAGAGATGTGAAAATACATGTACTAAGTAATGAGTTTAATTACCTAATAAATAATACTAAGCACTCAAATTTAACCAACCCCTGTTTCTACAAGGAAGGAAATAATTTCATTGTTCTCACTGCCCTCTATTATACTTTTTGCATTATCTTAAAGCCCACTTTTTCATATTTTTCCTATGCTGGGCTATGAGCTTATTGAGAGACAGAATAGTGGTGTCTGGCTTTTGTATTTTTTTTTAATCCTCTAGGTCTAGTACAGTGTCTAGAACATAACAAATTAATTAATACAACCAGTTGAAGCAAGCCTTCTCAATTCACAGCAGAATCATTCCACAAAATAATTAATTTGATTTTTTTCTAAAAATGAAACCATGGAGATGTACCATTAAAAAGCTTTAGAACTAAAATGTTTAATTCAATAGCCCTGACTGCATCCAAGCAAAAGGAGCTATATCATTCATATCTTCCTCTTGAAAGCCAACCCATATGGTGAAATCATTTATATAGAATATTAAAATGGGGAATAGAATCAGCCTTCTGTTTTTGGCAAAAGTGCCATCAACTAAAGCTGGGGCTTCTGGAATATAATTAATGTTGCCTATTCTCATTTTTTTTTTTCTTAAGAGCTACTTTGTTCAAAGTTTAATCAAAGCCAAAAGAAAGCATTACCTATTTATAGTAAACTGGTACTCTTCAGGATTACTTAATTTATTTCAGCTAGTTCTAAGTGTCAAAAGTTCTGAAGAGCAGAAGACCCTAGATATGAAATAGGACATTCATGTGGTTGGGTGTGTGTGTAGGGCGGGTGTCTGTTAAGGAAAGATAAATTATTACTGTTCTAAGTAAAAAGATGGTTAATGAGATCCTAAAAGACAGTTTAATCCACACACTTGTTGACTACAAGGTTATAGAGCTTTCTTTCTTTCCATTGTTAAAGAGATATTTAAAGGTGAATGTCTCTTCTAACCCTAGATGGAAGTAATAGAAAACAGTATTTTCTCAGCACAATTTCCTTTTCCTTAAAAGTTTTATTTATTTAAATATTAAATTCCAACCTAAAGCAATTGTTCACATATTTGTTTGCTAGTTCAAGAGCACAAACATGATATGTGGGAATGAGGCTCACCATAAAGGATATAATAAAAGAACAACCAGATCTATCCATTTTCCCAATATACATTACGCATGTATTTTGAATTTTACATGGAACTCAGCACTGCTAATAGTTTATTTCTAACAGGCCAGGGATAGTAAGAAAAGCAAAAAGTTTTGGTTGTGTTAAAGATTTTCTGGTTTTAGGTTGGTCAAAAATACTCAAAGCTCATGCAAGTTCATTCAAAGTCTAAGTATGAATTCTATGGGTTAAATATTACAACAGTTAGTTCCTAAAATTGTCCACCATTGTTTTTCTTTTTTGAGAGAGAAAAAGGAGAAACTTCTATTGATTACGTACCATGTTTCAGGTATCTAGTACTATATTTGGGACTTTCATTTTTATACCCTCATTTATTCCTAAAAATTAATAGCTGAGGTTCAGAAAAATAAAACAATTCTCCAAAGATTATTCAGTGAATAAGTGGTAGAATTCCAGTTTCAAAGAGCAATCTGTTGGACTCCAAAATGAGTTATCTTTCCATAAAGTTATGCTACAAACTGGGGAAAAAAGTTCATCTTTAAAATATCTTGTGAAGAAATAAATGAAGTTTTCACAGGAATATAGGCAAGCAAATTAAGAGAACATGATTTAAAATGTTGGATGTGAATTGGTAAACAAATGCATGTCACTAAAAAGTCACATTTTTCATCATAATAGTTTGCTGTGTGTTGGCAAAGACCCCAGTAAAGCTGTTTTTAAACAACAGAAGCACAGCTGGTTAACAAGGGAATAAATCTGGTCAACCAAGTAAGACTTTCAATTCATTTAATGCCAATTATCTGTATGGAATATTTTATTTTTTAAATAAAGCAACCCATAAGTAAGCTGACCCATAGTATTTTTTTTTGTATTTAATAACTGTAATATTTAGGTCAACCCCTTTACTAATACCCTGTACATTAATCATGGTAAAAGCTAAAATATGTTATACTAAAATTAATCTTAGACACTTTACACAGGAGTATGTAAAAGGAACATTTGAAATTATCTGGAAATTTGTGTATATTTCAGAAACAACACACCATTCATGTTCACAAGTTCCTCTACTCTCCATGAAGAATACGTGGACCAATACTCATCAGCCATTAACCCATTACTTCTGTATAATACATGTCAGCTGATAAAGTATGTTCTGATTCATTATCCCATATGATGGGATATTTAACTCATTTCCAGAGTACAGCATTAAACTAAAAGAGTTTTTACTTCACATACAAAACCAGTTACTTACGATTTCTTCTAGAGTTTGGTCAACTAGAAGAAAAAAGTCTCATTTTTTTGGTAAAAATTATTTATAAAGTGCTCCAACAGAGTTCACAAAATAAATTACAATAGGTAAATAGCAACACTCAAATATTGTAAATAACAATGGAGGATACACATTTTTACCTATTCCCAGTTGAAGGTGTCATTAGTTTCAAGTTCTGAATTTAGGTATTTAGAAAATTAATCGCATGTTGCTGAACATAAATCTTAATTCCAGTGTGCATAAGCAGGAAAAAGTGCATTGTGTATGTATAATTATTCAGTGTTATTATTTTTAAAAACCCTATATATCATACCAAAACAAATCAATATAATGCCACCAATGTGAATATCATTAGGCTCAGCATCTTAAACTCAGCATGAAATCTACTAGACCATAAATTTGAAAGGAAGAGATTCAACATCAGTCCCATAAATCAAATTAACATTAAGATAAAATCTATTAGAGCAAAAAGTCTTACTCAGGGCAACATGGTATTCTCATGGAGGGGAAAGAAGGTAGGTTTATGACACTCTGCTCTATTGACCTCAAATCTTAAGAAACATCTAAACAGGAGAGTTCCGAGTCAAGTAGATCATAGAGGTAGCAAAACGATGTTTATATTGTGACACAAATCAATAACATATATTTTTAACAAAGCAATACTTCCCAAATTTATGATGTTTTAAATTGCCTAGCAGAACATAGCATGAATACAATATATGGATGCAGGTATCCTTGTGTATAGGAAATAGAGATTCTATTAAGGAGATCTATCTGACACAGACACATGCATATATATGTGAGAATATGTAGAATTATATACTAAATCTCACAGAGCTACAGAAATATCACCCTGCTTGTTTTATACATTATTGTAAGAGAATATTATTTAAGAGATGACAATATTTTTCTATTTGTTTAACTTAAATTATTTCATCTCTTGTAGAATTATGTCCTCTTGTTGCTAGAGAGTAAAATCTCTTGGTAGCATAACATGCTCGAAAATTTTGCATTAACACATCCACGAGTAACCAACTTTCTCTCATGCTTAAACAAGAAAAAGGGGTAGACCTTGCAGTTCTAACCTCCCACTGGGGTTTAGGTTTATTGGACAGAACCAGTTGCCCCATGTGATTCTTAAAGAAACTTTTAAAAGAGGATTAAGTCCAACTTCTAACCCACACAACATGCATGACTATAACTAAATTTATATTAAACATGATATTCAACACTATCTTTAAATATTAAATATCCTTTTATCTCCAAATACAACTAGACCATCAGAGAAGAAGTTGAATCAGCTTCTCATTTCCTCCTTTCTGCTCTGTCAAGGAAGATGAACAAGCTGGAAAGAGCAAATCAAACTGGTGGCTCAGAGAACTGATGGCCAACATAGGCTAGGAAATGAGACTTCAAGGGAACATGTCATTGTTTTAAAGGCCATTCCAAACTGGATGAATGGAAAGAACTTGCAGATAGAACTGATGAACTGATGTGAGGTTTTCTGAGAAAATATCACTAAATTCAAAGGTGTCCAAAAAAGGATAACGTTAGAACTTTGCAGATCAAAGTGCTGATCTGCTTTTGGGAACCTGAAAGAATCACCATCATAAGCCAGGTATCCAAACAGGGATGGCTGTAGTACTTAACCTTCTGTTGGGTAAATATGAAGATGGCACGTGAGGGAAGAAGTACTCCTCTCTTGGTCCCCAGACATGAGGCTTGCAGTAGAAGCCTGGACTGGATTTTATCCTCACATCCACACTGGCCAGGAACATTCATGCAACCTGTGGAACCCCTTCAAGTGGTCCTTTGATCTAAATATTGTGTAAGCATAAATGCCCCTTTGTCAAAAGAACTAATCATAGCCTTAGAAGCTTGACAAAATCTGGGTAACATTCTAAAACACATTATTTTTAAATTGTTGGCAATAATTTGGCAAAGATCTTCACTAAGAATCAGCATGGCTCCCAAATGCATCCCAGTTTCTATGTTTGCAGGATAACCTCAAGTAATGCAATAAAATACAATGAGAGGTATTTAGAGTTATCATAATTCTCCTTTGGGGAAGATCAAGGAAGAAAAGACTAAACAAAAAAATAAGGAAAAGAGAGGAGAAAAAAGGAAAAGGAGAAGGAAGGAGGAGGGAAGGCTAAGAAAGATGGAGGAGAAAAAATGAGATACTTTAGGGGAAAAAAAGTAAGAAGGAATAAAGAAAAAAGAATCAGAGTATCTGTGAGGTAATGACACCGTCCCTCACAATAGCCTTGCGAAGAATGTCACTTCCATCCAACAGAGCAGAATGCCAGAAGAAGTACTAAGGAGTTCAAAGGACTTGGGGGGCAGTTTTCCCATTTACCAATTTGAAGGAACAGTGAAATAAGGAAAAAACCATCTCACATCCTAGGGAGGCATTTTTAATGTACATGAAGGACTGTGGAAGGCAAACTTGCTTTAGGCTGCACCCACTGCTAACCTTGACTGTGTACTTTTCTACAAAAGTCAGGTGTCCAAGACTCTCAGCTACAGGTGATGAGATGATACAGTTTCAATTTAATTTCACAGTATAAAACTAGGATTTTCTGATGAAGTGAAGGCCTGCTCAAAGATCTATGTGAACCTCAAGCAGTTCAGGAAACCCAAACCTATTTAATATGTGCTTTAGACTCAGGGTAATGGGCTAGTGGGAATAAACAACAAAACAAACAAAACAAAACAAAAACAAAACAATCAAGAGTTGTACCCTTGAGATATCTCCTGGACGAAGGCTATGCCACCAAGAAGTAACCCCTCAACTGCTGATTCCAAAGATCAGATACCAGCACTTTCACAGCGCCTTCAACTATAGTTCTGTGGTTTCATTCCAAAGTTCTCTATCCTCCAAGAGACACATAGAAATGGTGCCTCAGCTCTTTCGATCCATCACTGCCCATGATGTGCATTAACTGCCCAAGCATGGAAGACGTGTGCCAAAACACATTTCCACAAACATGCTCCTAGACACCAAAGCATGCTCTGTGAACAAAAGGGCTTGCTGTCCAGTAATGCTGGAGTTAAAGTTACAGTTATTTATTTACTGCTAGATTTCTCAAAGCCTTTAAGATGCCAGTGTTGCCTACAAATATCTAAGAGAGAAGCCAAGAATATAACATTTCCCAAGCATTCTTCACCAGGGTATCTTAGCTTTTTAATTTTGCTAACCATCCTGACAGAGAAGTGATCTGTCCAACACATTTTGGGAAATATGTAGACAAAGAATAGATCATATTCTTTGGGAAATCCATGTTTCTTGTATTGCTTACACATGGAACTTTTTGCACAAATGCATTATTCTCCACGTGTAACCATGTCTCTCACTTGTATAAAACAACAGAAAGCCCTCTGTATCTAAATCCAAAAGGATGTGACCTGTTCTGTGCATATTTGTTGTGTTGCCCAAGAATATCTAACAATGTTTTTTCTACTCCAATCTTCATACCATCACTCAAAAATAAAACAATCACATTGCATGGGATTCTTCAGTTTCCTTCATTTGTATGTGGTACCAGTCTTCATGTGAAATTCCTTAAGAATGTTTCTCAAAGAAAGCTTTTGTTCATACAAAACAGCCCCCAAACCTCTATATTTGGGGACTCTAATATGAGGTAAGTAGAAAAGTAAATGCTAATGTTTCATTAATCCCAATGCTTGCATTTCACCCCAACCTCTGCTGTGCTCTGCTCTCTCTGAAGTGGCGTGTTTGCTTTTCAGTTCACCAAAAGCCCTGGTTAAACAAATGTTAAGCTAATGGGAACAGTAACAGTGTTTTGTGTAATTTGGGGCCATTACCAGCTACTTTATGCTTTATTTTGTATACTCGTGTGTATTAAATGCATTTTGTTAAGTTCGCCTGAGGATATTTTCCCTCAGCAAGGATAAATCCATACTGTCTTTAAGGTGACCTACGTTAGTATAGCTGTATTCACACTAATATTTCCAGCAGTTACTTCAAAATCAAGATATTTTCTTGACAGTAAAATAACAAAATATGCTGTAGGCCCAATACTTCAGAGGCCACTGAAATTGTGTATAATAAGCCCAGCAAAAGGATCATTGAAGTTAACCAGCCTTGAGAATTTCAGCTATGCCACCTCCCTCTGGCAAAACTATTTCTAATGGTTGCCATTTCAAAGGCACATCTCCCTCCAGCAAACTTGACCTTTCCTTTTCATCCCCACCCAGAACATGACTGAGTGTCATTTTGCTGGGCACCCAGCTCCCTTCACCTGCCTTGTATCTCATACATTTCATTTATCCACATTCTTAGCCTAATACCATCACGCTCCCAAGTTTACCTCTGGGAGGACAAAAAGGATGGTCTTTATGAACAGATGGTCTTTTCAAGGAAAAGTAGTTACATTTCAATACAGATAAATGTACTGTAAATAATGGCCTTAAAAGAATTTAGGTCTTTAGGGGGAAAAATATGAGAGCACAAGATACTATTCTTTAATTACATGAGATTTTTTTCTTCCCTTGAAGACAATACCAATTCCTAATGAAGCATAATGAATTGTAAAGAGGCACCAATGCTCATTCCAACAGATGTTTATTGATTAGTGTTGACTGAACACAAACACAACGGAGTGCTGCTTGCTACCGTCAGTAAGTGGTAGGAAGTAGCACTGACTCCCTCTCGTTATTTTACCTTCAAAGACAAGCTGACAAATCTATTTTGTCTTGAACAGCTGTGTTCTTATTTTTAAAGGGTTGGCTTACAACTAAGAAAGCAAGTGGAGGGAACAGCCTTTTGGTGTCCAATGTGTTATCTGGCAAGGACAGATAGTTTTAGGGTGCAATGAAAAAGATTTTTAATGAAACTACATTTTAAACGAGCAGCATATGCTGAGTTTTCCCTTCTGCTCCTCATCCTGCCATTTGTTAATTTTTGTTATTGTTGTTCTCCGGGACTCCTAAATTTTTTGCACAAGCTGTCTCGTCCGGCACTAATACAGCTTGGGGTGAATTATCACTTGGGATGCAAAACCTCCACCTCCCACTCCAGCCTTTTTTTTTTAATTCCTATATTTTCCACATTTAACTGGGGTTCACTGGTAAACCAGTTGACTGAACGACCAAAGAAGAAAAATAAATTCTCCCTCTATGTTTTCAAAGCCCCAGAGTCTGAGACATGACTTCAGGACATGTGTGGGCTCCTCAGCCACCTGAGTTGCACACAATTCCGGGGTCACAGCCCAGAACAGAGGTCTTGAGAAACTCTGAAATTGGGAATTAGGGCAAATTTTTTTCCTTTAATACCATAATGCCTCATATTAATTTAAACGGTTCTCTGAGAATGATTCTGTGGCCCAGTTAAATATAAAGTTCAAGGAAATGAATTTCAGTCTTTGGCAATCTGAGTTCTATTTGAAAGCTGTCAGCTTTACAAGATTAAAAAAAATACAGAGAATAAGAAAATCTTTGGACAGCAGGTACTTTGATAGATGCAAGAATATATATATATATATGTGTGTGTGTGTATATATATATATTTTTTTTTTTTAAATGTGAACACACCTGGGAGAGAGGCACCACTATTATCTTTGCTAGAAAGGCCTCCTAATGAGAATGCCCTTGTATGTGGAGACTAAAGCCATCAACAGCTGTATCTGAAGGGTCTGGTTCAAGGGGTGATTTCTGTGTAACACCATCAATGCAAGGGTTTATAAGCTCTGTTCGGGGGCTAAACCTCCTTCCATGATATGGAAGGAGGAACCTGGAGTGATCCACTGTTTTATGTTGGTTCCCTTTAGGAAGTAAGACGAAGCCAGGTTTGCCAAAAAAGAAAGAGAATACCCAACCAACATCTGTCCATAACATGTACCTCAACCAATGGGAAAACAAAGGGCCTTGGAAGCCTACATGGGCTCCTGAGTCAGCTCTGGGCTCAGGCAAACCTCTCCTGTCCAGGCTCCTCTATTCACTAGTTGTGTGACACTAGGACAGCTCAGTAAATCTGCTAAGGTTTGGTTTTGTCACCTATAACATGGGCATGATTATGGGGATTTCAGGTGTCACTGTGCAGATGATATGAGTTACCATGGGGCCAAGCATACATTAAGGATACATTAAATGACAACAAAATATAATCATAAATGTCACCAATGTCAATTTTGTATTCTATCTCATTTCTTCCATTCATTTAAGTCCTTAAGATTTCAATCTCTTTGTGGTAGACCCTGGACAGACATGGCAAGCTCTGTCACTCAACAACCTTGAATGGATGGTAATGTCATGGTTAAAAAGCTGCACATGTGATGTGGCCCATCATTATTAGGTAACCTGTGGACAATGTAGCAAGATGGTACTAGTGTCCTAGTAAGGATGGGTACCCAGAACAAAAATGTTGGAATTAGGTGTGTGATTTGCTAAATTCAGCTGTGACACACATGTAAGGAAAACACTCCAGAGTTTCAGACTGACTTGGTAGCATAGTTAAGAGGCTTGATAATCCCCAAATGGAGCTTGTGAGACCTCGGGCCACTTAACCTTGGACAATAAGAATAACAATGCCACCAACACAAGTGTGTCTCCCATTGAAGAAGTGGGGAGACTTGAGAAGCTTGTTTACCAAACATCCCCATGTCTCATTATCTGGCATGAATGGTTGGGAATGTACTGTTGGTATCCACTGCAGTAAACTATAAGCTTCACTAGGTTTTATGGGTCAGGTAGCTCATGGTCACTAAGACTCCAACCTAAACCATGCAGGTCACTAAGACTCCAACCTAAACCACCTCTTTGAGGTCACAAGTCCCACAGTTGGTCCAGTCATCTCTTCTCTGCAGGTTCCATCTGACCCCAGATTTTTAACAATCAAATTCACCAACCAGGACCCATAGGTCTCAGCAGAAAGTCAGACCCAGGTCTTAGCCCACCCTGCTCATAGAGCTTGGTACTACAGTTTAGATAACTAAGTTCCTGTGTCTTTACTCAGTCCAGGTCTCAGGAACATGTCCAGTACTCCTGTTCTTTTGGGATTAAGGTTCTGCGTTGCTCTCTTGAGGTTCACCAGGGAACAGAAGGAAACCAGTATCTGCTGACCTACCTGGTACTTTCATCACACTGGCACTTGGTTGTTGCTCTTTGGACACTACCTGGGCTTTCTCACTTCCAATTTTTGCTCTTGATTTCTTTTCCTCAACCCCATCCCAATTGAAACCCCACCCAGTTGAATGCTAACTCTCTCATGAAGCCCAGACAGATAAAGTGTCTCTCTCTCTCTCTCCTCCAACTCTTAAAATACTTGATTCCTCACTTCTGCTGCTTCTTACTACTTCCTATGGATGGTAATTAATGCTATGTCTTACTTTGCTGTCTACATTCTCTTTTTCCTTGCCCACTCATATGCCCTCCAATCTGTTTTCCATTCAAATACTACAGTGATCTTATTGAGACATGAACCTGATTCTCTCTACTTCTGGCCTCTCAGTGGTTTACCACTGTACTTGGGATAAAGACAAAGATCCTAAACACAACCCAGAAGACTTCAGTTGGCCCTGTTTATCTTTACAGTCTATCTGACATCTTCATTCTTCTCCAGTCTTACACTCCTACCACATCACTCTCTCCCTTGCCACAGAGTCTTTACACATGATCCCAGCATTTCTTTCCCCATCTCTTCCTTTACTTAGTTAACACCTATCCACCCTCTGTATCTTAATTCAGTCATCAATTTCTAGCCAAGATCTCTTATGGACTTCCTAACTAGGGCAATTCTCTTTGATTTTAGATCTTCCAGTACTAATATGTCTTCTTTATAGCACACATCAGAGATGTGATTTTGGTTTTGTATGTTTATTAATTTCTGGCTACCCTACTGGAGTATAAATTTGCTGATATAGGGACTATGTTAGTTTTGTTCAACATTTCATCTCTGGGGGTTTGCATAATACATGTAAGAGTTGCTCCATTAATATTTGCTGATTGAAATTACTTGGACCAAGGACGAGGTTTCATTTTTCTTCTTATTATACCAATTTCTGGCAACTAGGAGAGACTCTCCAACCACCCTCCACCAACAAAAATATGGATATAATGTCTCAAAGCTTCCTGTTTCTCCTAGTAGTACCATTAAGCAGGACCATAGCAGCAGTACTTCACAAGGTTCTGTAAAGTCTTCAAGCACAAAATTTTGAAGACAAAAATTGTCTGTGCCATCTATAAGGAAGAATATGGTCCTCCTGGGCTACAGTGGCCTTTCTCAACAACTGATATGGAGTGCCTCATAATTGCTACAGCCATAGCAATCTATATGGGCCATAAAGGCAGGCCAAAGGGAACTGTTATGACCTCTGAATGTTACCATTGACTGTTTGGCCAAGTTGTACCCCAACCCCCAAATGATAGATGGTGTTTTACAAAATGCCCAAAAAGAAACAAAAGGGGGGAAAATTGGGTTTCTAGTCTATGCATCGTTTGGCCTCCATTTGTGTAGGAAGTCTAAATGCCCCATTCAGCAAAGGGAAAAACACTAAACTTTGTCTTCTAAATCTTGCTCCCAAATGTGATGGATAGATGCTTCACTTCGGCAATTAAACAGCCACCTAAAGTGCCAGGTATTTAAGCCATTCTGGCGTTAGTTCAACCAACTATTCTAGTGCATATAAAACACCTTCACCCAGCACGAGACACAAATACAGACTAATTTCTACCTCCTCTACCTTGCATTTCCTTATGCTTAGCCATATTAAGCGGCACTAACACACTCAGCAAACCTAGTGAAGGATGGGTCTCTGTAAAACCAACTATATTTGCATGCAGAGAGTATCAACTTCACACCTATCTCAATGATCGCAATGTGCACGGCAGCCAAGCTCAGTAAATATTAAATCACAAAACCCACACTAAAAGCTGTACGTGCTTGAGGGGGGTGAATTCCAATTTCGTGTTCTAAGCTGCCTAATATTCAAAGATTGAGGGGGGTTGTGAAAATGGAGGCCAAAGTGGAAAGAAAAGTACTACACCAGCTCCTGACCTTACCAGGAATCAGTACACTAATCTAACAAGAATGAGTTCCACTTTTACCGTGACTACTCATAAATAATGATTCTAATGGCAACTCCTGGCATTCACTAGTCTCTGTTCTATTTTTCTCCATGGCACTTATTTCAATTTTTGTGTGTCTCCACCCCTCAGTTGGAATGTAGACTCTATAATGGCAGGGATTTTTATCATTTTTATGCAATGCCATATCCCCAGCAGTTGGGACACAGGAGACTATGATTATTTGTTGAAAGAATGAATGAGCTCTTACCTTTTGCCACGTTCTGTGCCTATTGCTTTTCAAGAATTAAGAGAAGGCAGCATAAACAAAGAGCCAAGAGCTTGGGTTCCAGAGTCACATAACCTGGGTTCCAAGACTTATTAAATTTTGATCTTGGGCAAGTCACTTAACCTCTCTGTGCCCCAAGCGGTGATCCTAAAATGGAAGTGATGATAAGACTACTACCCCAAAGGGTAGATTTAAAATGTAGTAAGAGAGTAAATAGAAGGTGCTCTGCACAGATCCTAGGCACACAATTACACAATAAATGTTAGCAATTATTCTTATATTCTTACTGTAATTATTTTTTATAATTACTAATAATATAATTTTCAAAACAACAGCAAAATCTAGGGCCTACTATTATTTTCTTTTTACAGTTGGACCTTCGAAGAAGAGAATGCTATTGTATAAAACAATAAAATGGTAAAGAGCAGAGAAAGGTTAGAAAAAGAGGGTGGGAGGGAGGGAGGAGGAGCAAGACAAACAGAAGTGTTGCAACAAGAAGGAATCAAGAGCCATTAGCGCAGAAATAAGAGGCTTCATCTTGGAGAATTTGGTGACGTTTGGTCCTGTGAACACCTGGGAGTCAGGTGGGCTAAGAGTTGACCCATACCTTAGAAGCTCCAGAACTCGCTATAAACTGGAGTAAGCCAAAGAGTGAATTGGAAACTAACAAATTGGGGTAGAAATCCAGGCTATAAGACTTGGAACTCTGACTCGCTGGCTCCATTTCCTTTATTCTCAAAGACAGCAACAACCCCAGCTCCTACCCCAGAAGTGGAGTATTCCAGGACAACTCAGAGTATTAGAGTATAAGCTCTGTATTCAGATGGACTTGAGTTCAGGCACAATTCAATCACTTACAAGTTGGGTGACCCTGGGTAAGTTACTTAATCCCTCATACCTCTTTTTATTTTCTTTTTTTGAAAAACGGGAATACTAACTGAATCTACTCCACAAGGCTGGCACAAAAATGAAATGAGATGGTTCCCAAAAAGTGTTCCATACAGTATATGGGTAAGAGAATCTTTCAACAATCATACAAGCACAGGCAGTATTTAATTTTGCTGAGTGAATGCTTCTCATAAAATTAATGTGTTTCCTCTTCCATGCTAGGACTTCCCCAAAGGGAATAGATGGTAGAAGCAAATCTAAAACCACCCCCCTGAAGCATGTTAACAATCAACAATGTCTTGAGCAAATTAGCACAGTTTTCAAATATTAAAAACTCTCAAAGAATTAGGTAGTCTACAAATATAAGTAAGAAAGTTTTCTTAAGAACCAGACAAAGGCAGATAAATCATTTACATCATGGAGGTGGTCACAAGGAAAGAGAGTTGAGAAAGAGGAAAGGAAGGGAGGGTCCAATTTTAGTATTCAATATCCCCATGCATATATCCCCACACCCCTGCAAACCAGTCCTATTACAGTCAACCAACAAATTTAATCCTTAAAATTGGCCTCTACCATATCTACATTTGCCTTGGTACTTTCTAAATATCTTCATTTCTGAGCTTGTCCTAGAAATACTGACAAGGGAGAGCAAATTTTAGTTTAGGTTCAAAGGCTAGCCATTTCAAAATGTCAAGTGAAATAACATCCCAAGTCCTCTGCTGTGTTGATAAACTTAGACACAGCAAAGAAATTCTGACCCACAGAGGTCAACCATTCAAGAAGGAAAACAAGTATGCAAGATATTTCTGCCAGCACTAGGAGAAATATTTGGGAGCCAGACATGGCTTAAAGGCACATCTTATGAGGAGCTCTTAATTGAGGCTCTTTGTACCACCAGGGGGTCTCTGAGTGGGCCCTGGGGGTGGGGAGCAGTGAGAATCTGGTGAAATTGTTTGAGAGTATGTTTTTTTATTGTAGAGCTAGGACATAGTTTTCTTTTTTTTTTTTAATTTAAATTTAACTAGCCAACATATAGTACATCATTAGTTTCAGATGTAGAGTTCAATAATTCCTCAGTTGTATATAACACCCAGTGCTCATCACATCATGTGCCCTCCTTAATGCCCATCACCCAATTACCCTATTCCCCCACCCACCTCCTCTCCAGCAACCCTCAGTTTGTTTCCTATAATTAAGAGTTTCTCATGGTTTGTCTCCCTCTCTGATGACTTCCCTTCAATTTTCCCTCCCTTCCCCTATGATCCTTTATGCTGTTTCTTATATTCCACATATGAGTGAAACCATATGATAATTGTCTTTGTCTGTTTGACTTATTTCACTCAGCATAATACCCTTCAGTTCCATCCATGTCAATGTAAATGGTAAATATTCTTCATCAGCCAGCCAGAGGGGTCCAAGAACCAAAAGAGGTTAAGAATTTAGAATGCATTTTCAACTCTCTCATTTTGTAGATAGAAAGACTAAGTCCCAGGTAAAACAGGACTTGAGTTTCTCTCAAGATTATTTATCTGCCAATGGCCTTGGCTTTGCCACTAGATAAGTAGCCCCCAGACTCCAGCGTTCTGTTTCTTCCATGTGTAAAGTCCTATTTGGAAGCAACTTGAAGGGTTCTCCTTGCTAAGAGGACTACAATTTATGTTCCCTTTCCAACATTTTGATTTACGTTTAGTGGGAAAGCAGGCATTCCTGAAGCACTTATTTAAAAGAAAGCCAGCCTGCCAAATCAGCAGTGATGTGCAACCCTTGTAGAAGAACCCACCATTGGCCACATCAATAGCCAAGTTAAAGGATCATAAAAAGAAACACACTGAAGTTTCCAAGACTCACAGAGGTTATTACACATGATAACAAGGTCTTCTGTTTGTGTAGAGTCTAGACAAACTGGATCTAACATTACATCTTGATAACAACAACCAAGACATAGTCACTGCGCTATGAACAAGGAAAAACTGAATATGAAATGTTCTCTTCCACAGCCCCCCTTCACAAATTTAAAGCAAAGAGAATCTCTTATGCCAGATATGAATGTATTTATAAGTAGTGATCTGTGGCCCCAGCACAAAAGACTTACACACACACACACACACACAGAGCAAATAAATCAAGGACACTGATATTTTTAAGCCAAATTTCTAATAGCTCTAGTTATTCTACCTATTAATTGATAAAGGCACATGGCAAAACAGATAATTGGAATGTTTAGAAGTTGGTGGACAATTGGCAGTATTCTGTTTTTAAGTGTTACGTAGTTTCAGGACAACTATGAGATTATGAGTCCAAAATATCATCAGCCAAGTATATGGTATTATGAAATACATTTCGTATTTACTCTGGGCCAGACACTATGCTATGTAGGAATTTTTCATGTGCCATCTCAGTTAATCACCATAATAACCCTGTGGGTAAGTACTACTATTAAGTCCAGTTTATAGATGAGGAAACAGAGACCCTAAAATTGTTTAAGCAACTTGCTCCAGCCATATGGCTAATGAATCACACCCTGGACTTAAACCCCAAAGTCTGTGTGTTCTTCCTCACGATGGTCCATGGTCTTGGCCAGCAACTTTGGGGAAGTTCTGTCCTAAAGCTGGGTTTATAGGGCCACCTTACATGCCAATTAGAACTTTAGGACCTTATTTAAAATTTGAAGTACTTCATTTGTTCTTGAAAATGGAAAGAGAACACGGAATACCTACAACATACTATATTATAGTTAGAGCCCTGAAATTACTCATGTATAATTAGCTATACCCATGATCTGAATATCTAAAATATCCTTAAAAGCCCTACTATAAATATGAGAGACTAGAATAGTTAAATAGCTAATAAATTAGCTGTGTTCTTTTGTTCACCTCTTGGCATTTCTTAGTTCTCTGAAAAACCCAAACTACTATCTAAGCCGAAGTTCAGAACTGAGGGGTCCTTTCATGGACCTTAGAGAACGGGAAAGGTGGGGACTTTGTACTCCCTGAAATTACTGAAAGACTTTTGGATAGACATACATTTTTTTTCCCCTAAGGAGAAGGTCCAAAGTTTCTCAAGAAGGCTTAGGACCTGAGGGGGGAAGAAAAGAAAAAAGAAAAAGAAAAACCAAGGCTTAGAAAATTAATTGAACTGTACCTTCTGCATTTGGGGGCTTAGAAATTCAGCAGACAGATGCATCTAAACTATTCTGTGGAGCCATCAAAATGCTGTTCTTTGTCATTGTTTTGATTTCCCATTCAACATCTGAAAACTGTTTTGACATAAGTAGCTAAAAATGTCACACTGAGGCTGAAATACCCCAGAGCCAGGACCCACCAAGATGCTTCCAAATAACATCCTCAAAGCACCAAGGAAGATCCTGACCTGGACTTGTGGTCCTGAAGAGCCATGGAAGTGAGGGAGCATTTTAGACTTGCAGGGTGTTTGTGTAGCCAATGCATTAACACCTAACTCATCAAAGCCAGAAAAACAGTTTGTAAGTTACTGCTCCCCTCAATGCATTTTTATCACGTATTTTGCACACGTTTCTATTTCCAAGATTCAGGGAAAACAAGATGCTTAGTTGAAAATGTTTACAGGGGAGGCCTTATACATTACTTGATAGTCTTGGGAGAGGGAAGTATTTTGCAAAATAACAGCTGTGGGAATAAAATATTTTAGAGTTTCTCTTGGGATCACTTTGTTTTCTATTGATACCAAAATCCTTCCTAACTAGAAATATCTCAAACAGGGGTAAGCAAGTGCTGATGAAGCCCCTTTAGAATTTTCACGCCCTCAAAGAAGATTCCAGGTCAATGGGGCCACTCTGAAACTCTAAACCAGGAGGTGATGGGACTGCTCTTTGGTGATTTACTGCATGACTGAGGAATGGGCGGCTCACTTAGACTCTCAACCCGCCCACAGGTAAGTAAGCCCATGCGACAAGGATACATATTTTCAACAAGAAAGACACTGTAAAAATTAATGTCACTATCCTGCCACATAAAGAGCAACAGTAAATGATAACTGAATGATAAATTTCTTAATGGAAGGTTCTAGTAACTCTGGAAGATGAAGCAGCCGCTCTCCCAACATATGAAGGTTGGCTGGCAGCACTGTTCGACAACAAAGACTTTATGTGTCTGAGAGATGGCAAATACACCACACTGACTCTTCTTCCTAATTTAACAAATTTGAATGTTATCAAATTCTCTCCCCAGTGAGGAGATAGCCTAAAACACCACGTAAGCATACATTGCTCTTTTCCCTCACTCTCCCTCTCTCACATTATGTCTGACACTGTCTAAAGGAACCAATACCAACTTACTAAACTGACTCATCCTCCCAGCTACTGATGAGTATCACACATTCTGACTCTGATGAAGTTTCACATCAGGCCAAGGGTAGTGAACTCAAGAGACAACAAGCAATCCTGTTGAAATAATACATGAAAGTGTGCATTTGTATTCTTCACTTGAAGGAGAGAAAGGGG
Source organism: Mirounga angustirostris (assembly GCF_029215605.1). Classification (NCBI taxonomy): domain Eukaryota; kingdom Metazoa; phylum Chordata; class Mammalia; order Carnivora; family Phocidae; genus Mirounga; species Mirounga angustirostris. The sequence goes on along the minus strand of NW_026991709.1, from coordinate 188,604,476 downwards.
TCCTAACTTCATCAGATGCCCGAAGGCTCAATGCCTCTGCTTTAGTTAGAGGTTGTTACTAAGCCATAAAGCTACAGCCTCCGTTGCATTTCAGAATGGTGGGGGGGTGAGTTGCCTATGTTGGGTAGATGAGGTGAAGGCAGGGAAGGGCTTCAAGCTCTGGGGAAACTGTCTGGACCACCACACTGTCTAAGGAGCATCAAGTGTCACTCAAGGTCAGTGTGGAGACCTCACAGCCAAGTATAGCTTGCTGCCAGGGGAGGAGAGGCATTTCTTCTACCACCGCTGGAGGTATTTCAATTCCAGCTGAAGGCCGCTGTGAGGGTGTTGGAGAAGAGCTCTCAGTAGGGATGGGAACAACATGGAGGCACTGTGGGATCAAGCTGAGAGTCCACATTTGGTAGATTCTTCATTTTGGCTTTCTGGAATAGGGGGAATTCTATTCTACACAGGTCCCTCTAAATCAGGTCCCTCCTTCAAAGAGCAGGGCCTGATTCCGCCCACAATGGTGGCATTTCTCTTCACTTCCTTACTTCCTAATTTGTTATGCTAAGACCTACCCCCTGCTCTCATGCTGGGGGTAGAAACAAAGTCCCTGCCATCAGACAGCTCATACTCTGGGGTCTGAGTGTATGGAGCAGAGGAAGACATAGGTAAAACAATAAATTAAAAAAAAAGACATGTTCTTATTAGAGAGCAAGAGCTGCTCTGAAGAAAATAATAAAATAGGGGAGCAGATCGGACGGCTGCACAGTAGGGCAGAGGAAGGTACTTCCACTCAGGGACCAGGAAAAGGCTCTGAAGAGAAAAAGGTAGCCTGGTGCCAAAATCTGGTGCAAGAGAATTCCAAGCAGACAGAAGCCCAAATGCTAAGAAGAAGGGCATGGACTTGTGTGTTCAAGGAAGAGAGGAGAGAGCAGTAGGAGAGAAGAAAGAAGCAGCGCTGGGACCACAGTTCGGAGGTGTGTTTCATTCTACAAACGTGGGAAGCCACCAGAGGGTGTTAAGCAGAAGAAGGACATAAATTGATTCTGTTTCAATAAAGGTAATGATGGCTATTTATCATAATTTCCAATGTGTGCTAAAATTAAACATAATCTTAACTATGAACCTAAAATTATGATGTGTAACACCTTTCTGATAACAACACTAATTTTCCCTGAAAATCTCTGTAGTTCTATTATCAAAAAAATATCTAAAGACAAAGCAGCTACAGAATTTTGTTATTCCACATAACGGCAATGAAGAAACCAAGCCACCACCACCACCAACAAAAAACGGCATGCCCATGGTAAAAAAAAAAAAAAAAAAAAAGGCGAATATTTAGTTAAGCCAAGTGAATAGATTTCCTTGCTACAAGAAGAAAAAATTCTTAGAGCATCTCATGGACATGGAGTGTAGCAGAACATTATGCTTTATGTTATTCCTGAATCCAAATATATGTTTGTTTTTTTTAATTTTATCTAAGAGGATTAAAATGTTCATTCCTGGAATGTCTCCATATTACAGAGGACTTAATGTTATCCTGTCCTGATCTTTCTTCTAAACTTCAGGATAATTCCTATGTTTTCAGCTGATTACCTGGTTAAGACAACATAAGGCAACTAGAAAATGGGCCATCGCTAATGTGACAAATAGCCAAATGCTACTGCCGTCCTTGAACTGCGGTCTCTGGTTTCCTGCTACGAATAAGTAGGCCATCAGTGGGGACCTGCAAAATCCCTTCATTATACTAAGACTCCCACAGTGGCAATGCCTGGCTGGCATTATCTAACCTATAGATAACACCTGGCACCTGACAGTCCACCCACATTGCTACAGTTTTATAGCAAGGAACATATTGGAGGGCCCACACATTGAGGCAAAGTGATGCCCTCGATAATTAACAGTTCTTATGGAGTTTCTGGACTGATAAACGGTCAAACAGAGAAGTTAACAAACATAAAACATTTAATGTGAAATGGCCTAAATATGCCAAATAAACCTCAGATGAACTCAAAAGAACTTCGGCTCTGGAATCGACATTAATCATCTGGAACTCAAGGAAAAGCCTGATGTGGTTAATTTTAAATTTCATTTTATGATAGAAAGCAGTACAATCCCACAGGATTCAAGGTATCTATTAGTTTACATTCTTGCCAAGGTCAGCGAAAAAAGCCCACTATTGATCTGCTATTAAAAATCAGTTGACTTCACTTCTTTCTGAGCAGGTACTCCCTGAGTGCTGAGCACTCGCTGATCTTACCTCTACTGAGTGCCAACACGAAGAGATAAATAGACTATTCAGAGACAGCTCTTCACATTACATTAGCTGAATAAATAGTGATGTATGGGTTTCTTCTCTCAAGCGCTGCCTTAGCTTGTAAGATGAGAGTGATGGAGATAGGGTTTATAAATCCTATTAGAATATTTACACAAACACAAAATAACTTCCCCGAAGATCATTAAGAGGAAAAAAAAAAAAAGATGAACATTTTGTCTCTTAATTGTAACTTCTGAGATGCCAAAAAAGGCCCATAATAAACCTTGCAGATTCAGAAGTTAAATGGACTCGCAGAAGAAGAAACCTAATTTACTGTTTTATGAGCAGTATCCAAAAGAAATAGGACAAAGGCCCTGTAGTACTTCAATGGGGCCAATTCAGCTGAAGTGAAATATATTATCAAAACTGTTTTGCTCCGGGAATATTTCAGAATGAGTTTTTGCCCTCCTTAATCTGTTGTTAAGGATTCTGTGCTCGATTTCCAGTGTGGACCAGTTCTTACCGAACGGAAGGAAACTGAGCCAAGGTAAGGACCTGGGGCTGATTACCCATATATTACAATGCAATTAGTGCTTCAAACAGCACCTTATCCACTATGCTCCACCATACGCACAGAAAGGGGTTGAGTTCTCAGCAGTGACAACAGCCACAATCTCTGTTCTCTTACAACATCTTCCAGAACATCCCAGGGGCCTCAATATATAACCTGCATAATCACCAAATCCTGAATTTCCTATTAGCAAATTAGAGACGGTAGCAAGGCAAAGGTAACAGATGAAGTCCTGTGCATTATGTATTAGGATTCTTCTTGACAAAAAGCAGGGAGCAATTGGGGCGCCTGGGTGGCTCAGTAGGTGGAGCGTCTGACTCTTGGTTTTGGCTCAGGTCATGATCTCAGGGTCCTAAAATGGAGCCCTGCATTCAGCAGGGAGTCTGCTTGAGAGTCTCAATTTCCCTCTCCCTCTGCCCCTCCCCCAACTCAGGCATGCATGCACACACTCTCTCTCTCAAATTGATAAATCTTAAAAATAAAAAAAAAAAGCAGGGGGCATTTTTTTTTTAATTTTTTTTATTTTTTATTTTTTTTTTTTTTAAAGATTTTATTTATTTATTTGAGAGAGAGAATGAGAGACAGAGAGCATGAGAGGGAGGAGGGTCAGAGGGAGAAGCAGACTCCCTGCTGAGCAGGGAGCCCGATGCGGGACTCGATCCCGGGACTCCAGGATCATGACCTGAGCCGAAGGCAGTCGCTTAACCAACTGAGCCACCCAGGCACCCAGCAGGGGGCATTTTTATTGACTCACATGAACACACCCCAAGATGGCCAGGCGGAGCTGGCCTAGGTCTTTGCCCCTCTGGGTTTTGGTTTCATTTTCTCAGAATGAAGATAACAGCCTGGCCAGGGAACATGGCCTCAGGAAGCCCCCAACCTAGTCATCAGGGAGGAATGGGAGAATTTTCCCAACAGAACCAGAAAAGCACAAAATAAACAAAGAGAGAAGCCTGCCTTGGGTCAAGTGTCCACAACTCTATCACCCCTGTGGCCAAAGAGGGTGAAGTTACCATACCTCATTTGCTGATGAGTAAGGAAGGGATGCTGGGCAGACCAAGGACAATAGCATCCATGGATCGGAAGGACAAGGTACAGAACACACCTTTATGGATTCTGATTCACCAAGTATACAATGCTAGCAGATGCTTACAGGATCATCATTTCATGACTTCAAGTGAATAATTCTTTTGCCTCTTATTAAGTAGTACACTATCCTTGCTATACCAAGAGGAAACTCCTCAGTCACTAACTGCTGGGTATGCTCTACCTGATTGTTTTCCCAGATGTGACAGCAGTATGCTGAACTTCTCATCCTTACTCCATATTACTTTATTATTAGTGCTTCACACCAGGTTCCCCAGAGCAGACTTAAGTGCAAATGGATTTCTGGAGACATGCCCTCCCATTAAGGGAGTGGAGGAGGTAAGACAGGTAAAGGAAGAAAGCTACTACAAGGTATATTCATTAGCAGGTTCCTGCTTTGAACGGCTGGGGCTCAACCCACCAGGGGCCTCTGGGAGACAGCAAGGAACACATCTCAGAGTTTCCCCATTGGTGGCCAAGAGGACTGGAAAATTGACCCGTCGATTTCCACTTGCATTTGCTGAGGGCTATTCTTAGGGAGATACTAACTTCCCAGCACTTTAGGACTGATCCCTGCACTGGTGGGAGAAAGCTCTGAGTGGTGAGAAGGCACTTGTAATAGAATGGCCTTCCTCAGTATGTACAGGAAGGGTTAGTCCCAAGGGATATGGCCATAGTGAAATGCATATGAAAATATGCATTCATTTATTCGGCACCTACTCACCAAGCTCCTATTTTGTGCAGGTACTCTTCTAGGTGCCGAAAATACACTGAGGGACAAAACCAAGATTACAGTCTTACTTAATACTCAGCAAAGCTGAGCTGGGCAAAGGCAGATTCCATGAGCTGTATATCACAACCTTATTCACAACAATGCTTTCAGGGTGGTCCCTAATTTGAAAACAGCAGGGTCCTTAGTCTTGGGCTTCCCTATCACTAGTCCAGCCATGCTGAGGTCTTTGAGCCAGCAATAAATTTGAATCAAGAACTAGAGCAAAAAGATAGATACTGGAAGGAAGTAGCTTCCATTACAGGACACTGAGATAAATTTTGTTTTCAAAACCCTTTGGGGACCTCTCCCCTGTGGTGGCTTGTGCCCAGAGGCACCGCAGAGTTGTCTGCTCTTCCTGTGACAGTTGAGCAGGGGTGCAGCTTCTGGACATAGAGAGGACTAATGTTAATTTGACCACCTGGGGGTTAAACAGGCATCGGTGACTTCAAATGTGCCCTGCAGAAACTAACTGATCTCCATTTCAAACACAAAGTCCTCTACCTTCCAAATAATAGAGAATTCCATTTTATCTACATTGGTCAGGTAAAGCAGTGTATTTGCCAAAACTGGACATGGGCAGTTGTTTGTAAAACCTTAGAATATCATCAAGCATTGCCTTAAATAAACCCGGTCCACTTTTACAGAAAGTAATCAACTATATGTAGAGGTAAAAGACAAGTTAGGCCTATTCTACTGTACCCTGAATATCTATGCACATAATTTAGAATCGGCTAGAAGGCAATTTTACTTGTTCTGATGATCTCTACCATTTGGCATTTCCCATCTCAGGGAAATGAGTCTGACTTCATAAGAGCTGCTTAGCTGTGAAGACTCTAGTTTATTTGATTAATGACTATTGAAATAAATGGTCAGAAAACAAAGTGTTAATGGCAGTGGAGATGAGTCTAGTGTGGCCTACAGCAGGATGAGCCAATATATGTGGTGCATGCTCTTGACAGACATCACTCAATGTGCCCAGAGTGAGCCTTAGAATCCTTCATGGTAGGTTCTCCAGACAGTCATGACTGCTATTCTAGAGCAGATACTCAAGATGAAACTTATTTGACATCCATGATTTGTTCAGAGAGCCTGAACATGCCATCACTGAGGGGGGTGGAGAGGGAAGGGAAGGGAGGAGGAGGGAAGAGACGGGGGAGCAGGGAGAGAGGGGGAAAGAGGAAAAGAAAATAAACTTTAAAAACAAGTACCTCTTCCTTTGTTCTCTGTAAACACTGCCATTTAGGGATTTAAAGCAAAGGGGATAAGCACATGCTTACATGAAAATATGCCACTTTGGCATACTAATAATTTTGAGCTGAAAACAACGGAAAAAATAGCAGATGCAAGAAGAGCTCTCTCCCTTCCCCCTTTTGCCTAAAAGCAGGACATAATTTCCTGGGAGAAAGGTATCTTCCCTTTACCAGGAAGACAGGAACAGTCTTACCACCAGGGATGGGAAGTCAATGCTGAATTGAATTTATATTACACACGAACCTGAAATAACCCTTAGCTTCTGTTAGTTTCCCCCATGTCACGGTTTACTGACCCAGCACAAACCCCATTTTCCTTTGTCTTGTTGCGTTTCCATACTTTATCATTCTGTTAAAATGGTATATAAACTCTCAGACTTGCCTACTTCTTTGGGTTTTCCTTTCTTATATGTGTAAAAGCCTCTATATATGTGTAAAACTATTAACATCAAATAAAATGTGAATGTCTCCCTCTTGTTTATCTGTCTTTTGTCAGTTTAATTCTCAGGACCAGAGAGAGAACCTCAGAGGGTAGGAGAAAAAGTCTCTCTTCCCTGCATACAACAGTTTATTACTGTCCACCCGGAAACTGCATCAAGCTAACTTTCCTGAGAAAACTCAGACAAAATCATTCTTTCCAGAAGCAAAGAAGGAAGAAGAACAAAACAACAAAAAAGACCACATCCTTAAGATAACTGAGCAGTTTTCAGAAGGAAGAAATTGTCCAAATAAAACTCAAGGGCACTCTACCTTTATAAGGATGGTCAAGAAAGGCAAAATATACAGAGAAGGATTAAAATTCCAAAGACCATTTTCTTCCCAACCCTCCTCATTTTTTCTTCTACTGTGGTTAATTTACGATGAATCATTCTCTTTGCCATATCACCCAGAAATGGCTGTGATTGGATCTCCCTCAGAGTCCAATGGACTCTGGGTAGGAGAAAGTGTTATAATTTATATATATATATATATATATATATATATAATTAAAATGCATATATATATGTGTGTGTGTATGTATATATATATATATATATACATATATATATATATATATATAACTAATAGAATGATCTATTAGTTCATCTTGCTTGTCCCATGGGGCAAAAGCAGAATTGTTTCTCTGGAGTTTCCTTGAATGGTTTTCCAAATCTAGCTTGAAATCCCATTCAAAATCTTGGGACTTTCCTCTTTCTTGAAGCCCTCCAGTAATTAGTTGTTTTACTACTTCCAAGGCGATGATACCCAACATGAACCCCAACTACTAACACACAACATCACCCACTTTTATACCGCAAGCTCATTTTCAAGCATTATTTGTTTTCACAAACTTGAGCTAGGAGGACTCTTTCCTCACTGCCTTTAATTAATAAAGAAAGCTTAATATGCACTTTTCCCCCCATCAATCTGGCACTAAAAAAATGCCGAATTGCATGTGCAGTAATTTGAAAGAAGAGTTTGGGGCTATTAGAAGAAATTCACATCAGGCATTTCTCTCCATGGCCTACTTATATTCTTCAAAGTGAAGGAATGTTTCAAGGAAAGCAAAAAACTTGGGGTACTAGAGAAGTCTGCCCCATCTAAAGTCTATTTTTCGATTTTCTACACAAAGACACCTTATGGTACATTTTAATAATGTAACTTGAAATATATTTTGAAAGACGGAACAAGTTGTAATCTGATCCAGGATGGAACAATGCCTCACACAGATTCTTGAATGAATATCGGACTGTAGGAGCCCTGCTCTTTTGTCTCCTGGATAATTATTTTATACATTTGGGAGGTTTATAGGGAATGCATATGAGCTTTTCAAGTAAAGAGGTGTGAGGCTCTGACTCTTCCTGCAAATCTGAAAGGAAAAGAGAATGTGAAATTAACAGGTAGCCTCCCATACCGAACCAGAGATCCCGCAGGTTACCTTCACTGCTGAATATTCCAAAGTTACATTCGTTAAAAATGCAGAAACAGCTTGAAAACATATCTGACTTTACCCTTTAAAAGTAGGATTAAAAATTTAAGTAGCTTCATGAATTCCTCTCCCACCTCCCTATTCTCTGGTATTTTATTCTATCCCTAATGCCCTGACAGAATCTACAGTCGGTTCCTTTATAACATGATCAAATAAAGCAAACATGTGAAAATGTTCTTTTCCAAATAAACAGACTCTAATCTCAACATTATAATCACAACATCTCTCATTTGGGTGTTTCCCGACTAATTCTATGTGCCACACACTCAGCGAGGCAGTGGGGACACACGTGGTCCCATTCTCCTGAGCTGACATTCTACTGCAGAGGGCAGATTTTAATAGAAGAATCACACATATGCAGTAGGATTTCAAACTGAGAGAAGGAGCGAACCCCTGTGAGTTGAGGGCAGACTTGCCCATGGAGGTGGTACTTAAGTGGAGATGAGCAGCATGAGTAGCGGTTCACGAAGCAGGAGAATGGGCACTCCAGGATGGGAGAAGGTATGCACTGAAGACTTAGAGCAGAATGGAACAGGGCCAAAGTCCTAAAAGCAAAGGACACGTGGTATTTGGGGAGCTAGTTTGCAACAGATTTCCCTACCTATGCTGGCAACAGACACAATCTCAGGTTGATGAATAGGAATGAATGTGCTAAGTGTTATCTATATGGCTGCCACTGAGGGGCAGCTTGGGGTGAAGGCAATGGAGAGCATCTTGCCTCAGGGCTTGAGACTCAGGCTTTCAGAAGGTTCTGGGCAGGTGAGTGGATCTGAAGTACCTGGGAATGTGAGAAAACGGATACATGGTGACTTTTTCTGCCTTCCAGTGGCTTCCATTTAGGAAAAGCTGATATTCTCACAGGTCAGGCCCCCGTGTCGCCAGCCTTGCAGATGCTGACATTATAGGAAGACAGTGTGAGCTCCGACTCCCCGGAAACCTTTGAGGATAGGGAGACAGCCTTCTTACTAGGTGAGTTTGGCTGCAGAGGGATGAAATGTCTGCTTTGTCACACAAATGACCTAGACTCCAAACCTCTGCCAGCACCTGGAAGATGAAGCAGGGCCTTAGCTTTGGTTGCTCTTAGAGCAACACAAGGAAGGCTCTTTTGTACTTGGGTTAAGGTTTGCTTCACCCACAAGGAGTTTCACAGGTGACTCTGGGAGACGAGAGTCATTACCAGGAACTACCTCCTGATGGCATAGGAAAGTCTCTGAAGGCTGGGATTGTGGGGGGTCTGAAATATCAAATTATGGTATAAAGAAGCTTCAGTTTTGCACATCATTATATTCCACAATCTATAGCTAAGTGGAAGAGAGGGAGACCTCATGAGGTGGGTTCAACCAGAGGCACTACTGCACTGATTTTGGTGTCTTCACCGGGAATCCGTCTCAGGGAACACAGAGCTGCCTACCTGTCATCCTTCCCTTTTCCCCCTCTCACAATTTTCACATGGCTTTATTTTTAACAAATAGTGCTCAATTTCTCAGACATCATTATATCAAAATAACATGTGCATCTCCACAAACATCAGAGAGAGAAAAACCAAGAGAGAAGCAGACAACAGAGGGTTTCTTTTCTCTCGCAGGGATTTCCCTGAATAGAGAACTGATAGATCTCAAATACAACAGAGAAGAAAGGTCAGAAAAATGGATGGGGAAGAAAACCTTACCAAACCTTGTTTGTATGCTGTTTGTTTGGTTTTTTTCCCTTAACCACGAGTGGGAAATAAGAAGAAACCCTCATATTTTATGAAGGCTACTTTTTGTGGTTGTTTTAAAAAAGACATCAACTAAAACATAAATTTAACCATGGATGATTTCAATTTTCTGCCTTGTATTTTTTCTGTATTTTCCAAAATATCTACAATGAACAAGTATTACTTTGCAGTCAGAAAAGAAACTATAAAAATCCTCCAAATGAGATCTCTGTCTGCGCTCAGGGAGGTATTTGGTGCTACGAGAGAGAGGGGACAATATGAATGCTTGTGGTGCCAAGTCTCTTGTTTGCCTCAGTCAGAATGATGTCTAATTCTATTTCCCATGGATTTTCATCATTCGCTAGCTCATTTAAATCAGCTATTAAATGAATAAATGTGAAATCTTAAAATACACTGAGAGAAAGTATATTGTTCCATATTAAGCAAGCAGTCAGTGTTTCCAATTATATGTTAGCGTATGAGGGAGCCAGTTCTCACTCACCGGATTTCAATCCACTTTGAAAAACTGCTTACTCCTCCACTTTGCTCCCGGATTTGGACATTTGATCTTTGGGAACCTTTACCATTACTGTATCGTGATAACTCTTGGCTAATAGTCTGTGAAGAAATAATTACTAATAACCCTCGCCAGCCAAAAGCAGATAGAGCAATGTGAGCAAAAGACTAAGGCTGGTGTTACGTGGCTCAATGGCCACTTGGGGAAAAACAACGAAAGGATTTTTATTGACCTAAGTGGTTTAACAAACGACACTTAGGTGATCTATTGGCACATTAGAGCAGCAGCAAAACTACTGCCTTATTAAGTCATTTTTAAAATAGTCATTGTAGAGCTTTTGCCATAAGTCAAGAACAAAAGATTCCAGGAAATAAATTTTTATAAAAAAATTTTTAAACATACAGTAGTGTTGAGAAACGGAGTTTAGAGCTGATTATGGTTATTGATTACATTTTCCAGATGTCTTTCCTAGGAATAATCCTTCTATGGGTTCAAACCTGAAGAATCAGGATGAGCTATCTTAGGTAAACTTGAGGGATGGCAGACTTCGGCAGACTATCAGCCCCATGAGGTGAGGGACCGCATCTGTTTTACTTAGCAGTATACACAAAAGAACAGGCTGTGTGTGACAGTGGGTGTTACTCAGCAGGTGCTTAGTAAATGCTAAACAAATGAGTGAGATTTCATAGCATCCTGTTATCTTGAAGGCAGAAAATCACCACCTTTCTGAATTTAAACATACAGGGCAAAACCAATTATTATACAGACTCTTACTGAAATTTTGGTATTTAGGAAAAGGACTGAAACTTTCTTCAGGTAGAAAGATGTTTCACCCAGTATTTGCTGTGTGTCGTTTGGCCTGATTTGGCCTAGAGCATAAATGATGCTGATAGAAATCGAGATCCCACGGGGTTCTAGCACAATCCTTAAGCTAATGGGATCTTGCATTGAACTCCTACTTATCCCTTCCTTATAAATTCACTTGCTCCAGCCTCTTCTTAGAATCTCAAGCAGAAAGACACATTAGTAACAGCCTTCAGCCTTATCCAGTTGACTGCTATCTTGTTGCTCTCTAGGAAGTATCTTTCTTTTCTTCTCAGTTTCTTTCTCCTTACCCCAATGAGTCCTGAATGCTTCCAGAATCACATTTAGAAAACAGATCCTGGCTCTTGAGTATCTTTATGAATAGACTCCAACCCTGCTCACCTCTGGACTGCTCTTGATATGCATATATGTGAGTCAAGATGCTCAACTCACTACTGCCATCTCGATGCCTACATTAATAGAGATCTGATAGAGCCTTTGCTTTACATGAAACATAGAGGAAAAGAAACACATACGGGGTACGGATGAGGGAGACATTGGCTCCTTATGTCATTGAGTCCCTGGATCAAGCCATACCTGAAGTCAGAGTTTGGATGGACTCTTTAATTATATGACTCAATAAATCCTCCATTTACTTTATCCAGTTTGGGTTTTCTGTCACTTGCAACTGAAGTAGCTTTAACATATGAAGGCTAAAGGAGATGAGGGCAAGGGGGAAAAAAAGAACCCAAAAGAAAGAAAAGGGATCAGAGGGAAAAAGAAAAAAAACAATGAAAGATTTGACAAAGGCATAGGAATAGCCAGTATGGAATAAGAACACAGAGCATGAAACCCAGAGTTCACTGCTTTTTTCCCTGCTCCCCCCCTTTTCAGAAATCAGTACTATTATTTATTTCTACACATAGCTATACAATGAGAACAAGACCCCACAAATACAAGACATATATCTGCTTTGGGTGACTTATATTCGGTTTTCTTGTCATTGTACATTTAAGAATTGTTTGCATAATTAAGTTTCCTAAGGGGAATACAAATGCCACTTTTAATTTAAAGAAATACGAATGGTAAAATCAATTTGTAGAATATTTCAATTGGATCAATGGATGTAGCCTCCACTAAAACCAGATCATTTCCCTAGTAGTGCTTCTTCATAACCGTGTACCAAGGCCAATCAAGATTTTCAGGAAACTTTTACAAACCCATAATTCCCAGACTGGCTCAAACAGCCAATGAGCAAAACCTGAGGCAAAAACTAATATCCCAGCCTTGAACTCGGAACACCTGAGTTTTATTGAACATTTATTAGAGATTTTACATAGGATATGCTGCTCTGTGCCTATTTTCCTTGTCTTCCAAAGGGTTTCATAATGCTTTGTGTGCAGTACCATAAGTAAGGCACAAAAACAGAGGTTATCTGTGCAATAGACACTGACCCGCCACTTATTCACAGAACAGAAAGGATGTGAAAATCACTACCACAACTTTGCAAGAGCATCAACAATAAAGACCCAGACTCCAAATGTCAACAGACCTGAAAATGTTTCTGAATGCAATGATGCTCAATCTACCACACAGTTACCAACTTTATTCAGCCAGTAGTATTCTTCTTCAAAGACTGGATGCAATGATTCTACCCATAAGAAGTCCAAGTGTTACGAAATAATAACTTGCTAAAACCTAAAAAGGAAAACATGTTTAATCCCACTAATGGCTCCTGCCTCTATTATTTCCCACAGGGAATTTGTTGTCCACCCTTCTTGTAGAATGGCTTCACTAAGAGAGAAAGTTCTCTTATACCCAAGGCACTTCCTTAACCATCTGAATCCATGGTATTTATTTTTCACCTTGAACTCATTGTTTGGTCCTTACAACATGCTGCCTTGTTGTTGGTTCTTTATATACATTTCCTGTCCTTCCTCCAGAATTGCATACTCCTGGAAGAGAGATACCAAGTCTCACAGAGCTTCTAAGTCTGGAGGTCAGAACAACACTCCCCAAAGTCAGTAACTCTTAATGTTTGTTAGAGTTCCTCATACATTCTTCAAGGCTGGTAATTGATTACTTTTTTTAAAAGATAAAATTGGTTATACATAGACTATATTCAAAAAGCATAAAAAATTCTAAAATAATATCAGTGTGAGCATGGACAGTGTTTTTAATTTAAGGGAGATGTTAAATTCATTATGACACCTCAAACACCAGTTTGCAAAAGGCCTCTGCTTTCCCAATTTAGAAAACTCTGTCAGAGTAAAGTTCCAGATTCCACTCTCCTCTGCCACAGACAATGAAATGTTTTGGTTTAAAAGCTGTTGCTGGGAGTTGAGCTTATTAGCCACATTCTGATGAGGCTGGGGCTGCAGAAACCAGGCTATATGAGCAGATCGGGCAGAATCTACCAACATTTTCTCTGTAAATGAGGTGTCGTGAGTCTGAGTTTCTGTTTAGCTGTGCCTCTGACTGGATTCTAGCTCCTGAGCAAGTCACTTTTCCCCTCTGAGCCTCAGTCACCTCATCTTTTAAATTAAGATAAAATTCCTGGCAGCATACCTACTTCACAGGATGCTGGGAACACAGTAACAAGAGCACTGATGATGTTAATAGTTCAGTGATAATAGCTAACACTCACTGAGGCGTCCCATATGCTAAGTGCTGTGATAAAAGTCCTATACTTGGGCGCCTGGGTGGCTCAGTTGGTTGGGCGACTGCCTTCAGGTCAGGTCATGATCCTGGAGTCCCGGGATCGAGTCCCACATCGGGCTCCCTGCTCGGCGGGGAGTCTGCTTCTCCCTCTGACCCTCCTCCCTCTCATGCTCTCTCTCATTCTCTCTCTCGCAAATAAATAAAATCTTTAAAAAAAAAAAAAGTCCTATACTTTCCTGAACTCTTATGATCTTCACAACAATTCTACAAAGCCAGGCACTATCATTGTCTGCCTTTTACAGATGAAGTAACTAAAGATCAGAGGTGCCAAACAACTTTCCCAAAGCCACATACCTGATTTAAAAAAAAAAAGTAGAGGCAGGATTTGAACCCTGGCATTCTGGTTCCAAAGCCTTACCTACCCTGTGCTATTATTCTGCCAGGCACAAATCATTTAACGCATGTGATGTGAAGCACTTTAGAACTCTCAATTAATTTTAAAAATGCAAAGTATTACTATTACTATTACTACTACTAATGAACAAATAGATGTTCATTACAGTTATTGAAAGATGAGGTAACCATCAGTTCATTTAATGAAAGCACATATACCTCTCTCAGTAATATCGACAATCCACTGTCAAAAAAAAAAAAAAAAAAATCCAACTAGAATGGCCTTGGCACATCATCACAAAAGAAGTTCCACTGACACCATCTCAACAAAAGAATTCATTCTTCCCTAGAGTTCTAAAGGGAAAAAAGAATCCCATGCCTCATCTGACAAGAGGAACAAATGCTTCCCACAGCTCTGGAGATGCACCGCTTCTGAAAGAGCAGGTTAAGGAGGGCGCCCCCACTCACACTGCAAACCAGGAGTGGGGCCTGCTGAGGGATCCCCACCATGACACCCATGCCACCTGCAAGTCACACATCACCCCAAAACCGCCCAGCACCAGACTGCAGGCCAAACGAACCTCACAAGCCTTACAGAGAGCCGGCCACCGGTGAGGCATGGCACTGCCGGGCCGGGCTCCCAAGGCCAAGGGCGAGGACAAGCTCACGACACGACGGGCTGTTTCTGAGATCCCCCCTTCAGCTTGTTTCCTCACCAAGTTACTCTGACACCACACCTGTTTCTGTTCTAGTCTGGAAGCCTCCGCAGCATGGCAGATGGCAGAGTGTTTGCATAACAAATGTTCTCCGGGATCAGTCTATGCAGGTGGCAACGGGACTGTGACAGGTGGGACAGGAGGGCAGCAGGGCCCCTCTCCCAGGGAAGCAGTGCCACCATCCATCCCCGACTTTGCTGGAGAAACTTCCCACCCCGTGGAGGCTGGGGTATGTCTGAACTCTGGACGTCCTCAGCTCTGCTCCTCCTCCTGACCATCGCATCCCGGATCCCCCAAATCAGAGGCCGCAATAGGAAGCTACAAAGTAAATCTAGTGGCGGCATTGAAAATAATAATAAAAAGAGAACAAAACCTCATCATATTTAAAACTTTTCTTCAATCTCAATTCCACGTAAACTTCCAATTTTGCACTCTCAAATTGAACTTGAGATTTAACTCTCTGAAGTCTAAGCCTTTTAAATCTCAAATCTCAACTTCTAATGTTTCCTAACTCTATCTTCAAGTCAAACTTAGTCTTTTGAAGAGGGAAGTAAAATTCCACAGCTGACTGAAATGAGTTCATGTGAATTTCGACAGTGGTTTAAGGTCACACCTGGTCCTTAGAGGCGAAGGAAATCCCCACTTTCCGTTATGCAAATTTAATATCAGAACAAGGTTCTATCTTGGCTGGGTAATGGGGGAAATAGTTTCTCAGTCATGCTACTGCCCATTTTTTAAAGAATCCACGATGCACAGGGTTAGTAACATTGTTTCTCAAAGGAGCAAACACCTGTCTCAGGGGCACATGCTTTGCAGACCTGTGTGTCTGGAGGTTACACACACAGCTCCCTGAGCCTCCCAAGGACACCTGGTAGACTTCACTGCTTGCAAGAACTAGCTCTGCACAGTGAGTTCTGTTCGACTCACTTGCTCACGCTGCTTGAAAACCCTCGTGCTTCCATTAATAAGAATTCTGGGTCCATTAATAAGAATTCTGGGCCCATTAACAGGATGACACAAGGGGCTGGAAACCAACTGGAATCCACTTTAACTCTTCTCCAGGGGTTTGTCTTGACGTTCTCATCAGCCTTGCCTGACGCAGGGGTGATGGAGATGGAAGACCCGAGAGGATGCTCTCTTTGAGGGTAGGGGCTGCATTTCCTTGTGCTCTGCTGTCATCATTGAAGCTAGAAGAGAGGGTGGGTGAGCACTCAGGTCTCAATACATCACTGGTAAATAAAAATACAGTGTGCCAAGCACTGTGGGGAGAGTTTCCCATTCGTAGCTTTTTGTGATACTCACAAAATCCTGTGCAAAGGGGAGTAATCTTATTCCAGTTTCACAGACAAGGAAACAAAGGCAGAGAGAGTTATACCACTTGCCTAAAGCCTCACAACTAAGAGTAGATGGAGCCAGACTTTAATCCACGGAGCAAACAATTCCCGTGAGTGAGAGAGACATGTTAACAAGGTTAATCTCTCAAATGGGGAGAACATGGCTTTTTGCAACCTGCCTCAAGATTTATCCCATCCACTTACATTAGTAGTACTACCTGCCCCTGGAATATAGGTGGAAGACAGCAATTCAGGTAAGGCCAGTAGAGCAGTCCATGGACAGGTGTCGGGGGCCAGGAGACCCCTGAAATGAAATGGAACATTTTGCATGTATACCTGAGTTTTTCCACAGAAAAAGTCCATAGCTTTCAGACTTCAAAGATTCTGTGATCCTTCCAACCCCCAGAATTTAATGAGTTAGCCACTTTTCATTAAATTATGCTTCTAATTGTCACCCCCCAAAGAGTCAAAGAGATCTAGGTGACTTCTGTATGCCTGCTAGAGGGAAAATAATTAGCGTGAAAGCTTGGTGGGTATTAAACACAAGAACGGTCAGTCTCTGAAAACACCCTTGGTGTGGAAAGAGCCCCCACAGATCATGACTTAATTAAGAATATTAGCTCAGAATTCATTCCCTTGCTAGCATTGTCCACAGTGAGATCAAAGAGCAGCTCTATCAATTTATTGCCCAGTTGGTCTTGAGAGTAGTGACATCATAGGATCCTGTATCATTGACCAGATTCCGTGGTCTTCAAAATATAAAAAGGAGCGAACAAATCCCCACCATACAGCAGTGCCTGTAACTGTCAACAGTGTTTTTCTGACCATCTAATTTTCTACAATCTTCATCTGCAGCACGAACACCCAGCCCCGAGGCTCTGAACCATCCTCCTGTCCAACAAACACTGATTGAGAGCCTACTACGTACCAAGGACTGCAGTAAAACACTTGCTCCTAGGCCATCTAGATGCCCCCACGTGATTCTTGGCAACATGTTTAAAATAGAAGAATCCCCAAAGGACACCCAGATATGGGGACAAGCTTGGCAAAGGAGGAAAAACCATGCCATATACACAGTTAAAGGCACTGATGAGTTCTTAGAAGTACAAGAGCACATTCTTCCAATTCCTAGAAGGTTTCTAAGCAGGAGAGGAAGTCCAGGATTAGACCAGACTGCCCAGACTCTAGAGAGAAAAACAAAAGAGGCAAGATTCCAGTTTTCTGCCTGCTGGTTCACAGGGAAAGAAGAGGAAGAGGAGGAGGAAGAGAGGAAAATGAAAAAGGAAACAGCACACTTTTCTAACCGGAGTTATCTAAAAGCGGAATAAAATAACTGGTCAAGAGTAAGCCAGCCGTCACTGGAAGGGTTTTATGTGGATTTATACAAGGGATAAGGGTAAAGCTGAAACTATAAAACATGAAAGATGAGTTAGTACAAGATGTATTAAAATACAAAGAAATAAGTACATCTCGTCATTGTGTGACCCTTTAAAACTAGTACGTTGGTTATATTGTTTGCAGAGAAGAACATGATGTTCACAAGTGAACACAAATTACACGTTTATCACGGCTATTACTGTAATGACCTTGGGAGTTGACTCATAGTCTTCCTCAACCTGATAAGCCTGCTGAATATAATCAATTAGGTTTGTAATTAACATTACAATTTATCTAACACATCCCCCACCCCACCTTACCCCTACCTCTCGCTAAGGCTCAGGAAACTGTTGGGTGATCAGTATGAGCCCTCTGCTGTAGCCATCTCTCCCTCCCTCCCTCCCTCTCTCTCTCAGCATTTCTATTATGGATAATTTATTAAACCTTAAATTTCTTTCCTATTTGTAAGTTTCAGCAACATTTAGTCAGGTTTCAACACAGAGTGTCAAGGGATAATTAGGACAGTTAGCAGTAATTTATCATTTCTCAGCTGGATTTTCAAGCTTTTGCTGACTGCCTGTAGAAATCTGTTAGCCAGTTCTACCCCAATCACTATGAAATCTCCTTTATCTTTGTGCAAATTGCTTTTCTATTTTCCTGAGTGAGCTGAAAGATGAGCCCATCCATTCCTGAAAACCTAGCCACCGGTGTGCTTGTCATCAGAGCGGCTGAGGCCAGGGCTTCAGATGAATGACGATAATGGCTAATGGAGGAGATGATGCCCCAGGCAGCTGTGTACCAACCTGCTATGGGTTAGAAATTTAAACCTGGCAGTCCGACTGCACGTTAGATCTTCAGAAAATATGCAAAGGCATCTATGAACATACCAATGTACATGTTACAGAGCAAATACCGCCTAGCAGTCCACCAGAGATGAAAAGCCTGGAGAAGCCAGGGACAACAGCTCTGCACTACTTCTGTGCAAGAGGAGGATGCTATTAAGCCTCAACTGGAAAAGGGAGGACCTCGTGTTCTTTAGAGAGCCTCATTTACTAGATGGTGAAAAATGAATGCTCTGGGTAATTTCATTCTGAATTGATTTATTTCTAAATGGGGGAAAATTGACACTTGGTGAAGAAAGTAAAAAGCACGTCTCTGGAAAGAGCCAGCTAGTCTCAGGTATAACCCAATTATTTGCACACAGGAAAGATGAACATAGGAGGCAGGGTAGAAGGTCAGCCAGGAAAGTGATTCCTTGCAATGAACACTTTCCTTTCCCCCTCCTGACAGACTCTCAGAAAACTATAACCCGACCCATATTTCCGGTTTATCTCTGATTGCTAAACCTAATCAAAGTTCACTTTTTAGAAATCCAACAGTTATTCTCAATTAGATTGCACAGCAAATTAAATCATAAATTTCTCTATCCTCGCCTGGTTGTCACATTCCTAAAATACAACTTTTCTCCCTCTGGCATTCTATTTAAATCTCTGAGGCCAGGCTCCAAAGCAAGTTATAGATTTGATAATTTGCTAATGTGGCCACGGTAATTGTTTAAGACATATTTATGATTTTATTGGCTCTCACAACAAACAATAATAATCCATTGATGTCCCCGACTCTGGGGTTTTCTTACAGTTGACAAGTGGGGCAGTGGATTCATTTTTAATGTACTCAACTCCCTCCCTGAGAGAGTCTTGCATATATTAATAAAGGCCAAGAAATGAATGGCATTGGTGCGCATATCTTACCCTGAAGAATTAGCAGCAGGATAAGATTTAATGTTAAAAAGAAGGGGAAGAATTGACTAACAGGGCCCATTTTGTACAGCACGACCATCATTAAAGTTAATGGAATTACCTTGTGGTCATGCACCAAAGGGAGCCTATTGGAGTTAAGCTCTTCTAGGGCCATTGATTCTCCAACTTTCACTCAAAGATTCCCGTTGGTGTGTGATGAGTATTGCAGATACTTCAAGCAAACTGCCAGTTAAGCATATTAAGGAGTAACGATAACTGAATATTTTAGAGCAGATGATCAAGTTGAGGATGCTTTCCACTGGAAGTGGCAGGAAATGCAACTCTGTCAGCTTAAACAAGAGGAGGCTTGAATGGATCACCTAACCAGAAAGTCTAGAGGTGGTACAGGCTTCGGGACTGGTTAATTCAGCAACTCAATAATGTCACCAGGGGTCCAACTGCTCTCTCTGCCATTCCGGCCTCAGCATCTGCTTCGTTCTAAGGCAGGTTGCCCCAGGAATCATAAGGTAGCTGTCAGCAACTGTCAGGGTACTGCTTCCTTATTCATGTCCCTTCCCACAAACAGTGGATACAAATTCTCCATGATGCTGGGAACAACCATCCCCGAAGCGAACGGAATCCTACCTTCTAAGCAGCTTAGGTGAGAGTTAACTAAGGTCATAACTGTGGCAGAGAGAAATGGCTTAGGCCAGGGATGAGTAAACTACAGCCTGTGGGCCAAATCCAGCCCACAGCCTGGTTTATAAATAAAGTTTTATTGGAATACAGCCACATTTATTTGTGCAGATTCATTTACATGTTTTCTGTGGCTGTTTTCATGCTACAGAGGCAGGTGTAAAATTGTGACATCTGGCCCTGAAAGTCTAAAATGCTTAATATCTGGACATTTATGAAAAAGTGTGCCAATTCCTGAATTAGACCAAGCAGGGTTCACACCTAGAGTTAGAGATGGATTCAAACACGCCCTAACTTCTTGGCTGCTAAATAATGGAGGAATTTAGAAAGCATGCAAAAGAGACAACCACAGTGCTCAAAATAGATTTGAGACAAAATTATTCAAGTTCTAGAAAAGTGGGCTTAGAAACTGAAAAACCAAATTAATTAAGGTGACCCATCACATCTGGCACAGGTGAAATACCCTCTGCCCTTGGAATAAAATGCAAACACCGCATACACTTAAAATGGAGTTAAAACTCCTTACCAGGGTGTACAAGGCCTGGTATGACTCTTGTTCACCTCTCTCTACCCCAAATTCCTGCTCCCAGGGCTATCAATCATCTCCTAGAACTTGCCAAGCTCATTGCTGCTGTCTCCTCTGCCCAGAATGCTCTTTCTTGCCCAGCTCTCCTCTGGGATGGATCCTTATCATTCCTCAAGTCTCAGTTTACCTCCCCAGCAGGCCTGGGCTGGCCACCCTATCTAGGGCAGTCACTCCACCATCTTTCCTTCCTCTGTGTTTTTCCTCTCACAGAACCTGTCACTGCCTTGTTAATACTGCTCAAAGCTCACAATTATTTTCTACGTTCCTTTGGGTGTAGAGGAAGACAGACAACAAGTTGAAAGTTATTCCCTGGATGCTTGTTCTTCCACTGTACCCCAGTGCCTGGCAGTACCCGACACATAGTAGGTGCTCACCAAACACTTCTTGGGAGAGGAATTCAGAGGTACTACAGAACTTCTACAACCCCTCAGTCTGTCTTTGCGACAGCATTTATTTCAGACTGCCCTTAAAGACAGGGACCAGGTCTCACTCTTCTTGATCTAGCAGGGCCTGTGACAATACCTGGTACATAGTAGGCACTGGAAGAATAAATTAAAATAATAAAGACTGAGTGCTAGGTGATAAAACACGAGCAGACAGGATGCTCGTTCCCTGTGAGGTAGGGACAGGATACCTTTGATGGTGAGGAAATTCTCATCATCAACCACAGGTCAGAGCGGTTCAAAACCAGAAGAGGCTGCCTCACAGCACACTGGGTTTCCAGATAGAGAGGAAGACGACAGACCAATTTAAAGGCTACAGAGGGGGATCATCTGCACGACAGGTGATGACACCACGTGCCTTCCAAGGTCGTTTACCCTTCTGGGATTCTCCAAATTATCCCAGGCTCTGAGTTTCTTCCTTGAGAGTGACTCTCATCTCTGGTCATCTGATAGCAGAGCTGAGCTTGGAATCATATTTACTCCTTCCATGGCTGAACAATTTTGTCAAAATTATACTGCTAGAACCTGATTACATCTGGGAATTCATACCATTTACAACTGACGGATGAATTGAAACACAAATAAAAGGCCCAGCTGGGTTCTTTTTCAGGGCCCCAGCACACAAAGCATGATAAGAAAATATTTTTTCAGGAAATAAGTCCTGATACGTGGACCCTATGGTGGGATATTTGAATGTGAACATTAGGATAAACGGATTTCACCACGAAGTAAAAGAATATTTTGTGAGTTCGCTTTGTTCACTCAACGTTGTTTATTCTTCTAAACCACTGTAGGCAAGATCAACAACCTAAACAACTTCATGTTGATTTTTCATGTAACATCAGGAACAAGAAAAGCTTATTTAAGAGAATAAATGACCGGGGGGGAGGGGAACAAGAAAAGCTTATTTAAGAGAATAAACAACCGGGGGGGAGGAGAGGGGAGTTTTCATTACCACAACCCCAAAATATTATCTTTATGTCAAATGAGCCCAGAAGGATTTCAAACCATCCGTTTTGTACTCTCCCCCTGAGGTTTGGGATTCATCTGACTCAGGAGGCTTCCAGAGATGTCCACCTCCATTTCCCTAATCTTGGCAGATGAATGGCTTCTCCACGGAGGGAATCTGCTATGAGACCGCAGGTGCGGTATCAATGCTCGTGACACGCGAGGTTAAAATTTCAACATTATCCTTTCCTAGCACTAACATGATTCACACTGAGGGAGGGAGCAGAATTTCTCACTGTGTTTGGCCCAAGGGCCATGACGGATCCTCCACCAGCCCTGTATTTTTCACTTAAATGTCATTAGGAAGGTCATTATTCTAATTTCTCCGTGTCTGTAGCTCTGCAGGTTGCCATGTCTATTATTCATTAAGCTGGTTTCCATCTGACCCAGGCTCAGTCATCAGATCCTTATGATTCCAGTTGCTTTTGGATCTTAAGAATTATTTTACCAATGGCTTTAGCGTCCCTGAAAGGGACTGAGTAACTTAGGGTGGATATGGCAGCAAGAATCTTGCCTAGGTCACTGACCCAGAATCAAAATGTATTTATAGAAATACATAACACAGCAGTTCCTAAATCTGGGCAACAATAGAATCAACTGTGAGCTTTTCAAAAATCTATTTTATGGGCCCCATTATCAGACATCTGAACATAGGAAGTATGAGAACCAGTTATAGCTAAGGATAATAAAGGAAAAAGAATGAATTATAATAGTCATTTCTTGATGGAACACCTTCCAGTGGGACCTCTGTGGAAAAAAAAAATTATAGAGAAAGCTGTATATTGTTTTTCAAAATACATTTAAAATATCAATGATATTACAAAATATAAATAATGTAATGAACAAAGGGGTACACATTACTCAACTTAAAAATAAAATATATCTATGGAGTTGAAGGTCCCTGGGTGCCCCTGACATCCTACAGTGTGCTCCTTCTTCTTACTGTCTCCACATGGGGGGATCCCAACCCTATTTGTGTCCAAATCTTGAAGCAATATACAGATCTGCATTTTTACACTTAATATAGACAGCCTATAAGGAATCTGCTTTTTATTTTATTTCTGCTGTTAATAACTCCTGAAACAGAAGTTTATATTATTATCTGTATCTGTTTCAGCTGTGGTGTCCAATTTCAACCAAATCACACATTATTTAATGGATGTTCCCTCCCCATTTGCTATGTAAGGTATGTGATGTGGTTTATAACAAATAGTTCATCTACTGAGACTGCCATGACCACATCCCTTCAAAACTGAATCCTTGTCACATGATTAATTGGGCTGAGTTAACTTTACCTTTTCTTTCATGTTTCTTTTTTTTTTCCTCTTGTTTGTTTGTTTGTTTACATAGCATTGACATTTTGGCTAAGCCCATTATTTAGATGCCACAGGTTCAAAACTTTAAACCTACCATGAGCTGGTTATACAGAATTGGAGAATTTTACAATTTCCCAGGCCTGAAACTTACAGAGCAAAAGAGTGAGAAAGAAATTCCTTCTGTGATGACTTACTGAGCACTTAGTATTCCACAGCAAAATGGTAAGAGTGAGTGACTACCCCTGACTGCAGCAACAGAGGTAAGAAGGTGACTGAATAATTGCATGTCACGTTGATACAGCATTTTGGGGTCTACAGAGCACTTTGCTTTTCATAGGATATTTGACTTGACAGTGATTAAATAAAACCCCCCAACTGAACATCAGGTGTAAAAGACACCCTACTGAAATCTATAAAACATTGGCATTGAGAATCTATCTTCAACATTTGCCGTATTTCTGTGTTACGCATCTCAAAATAAATTTAACAGACAAATGCTCACTTTGCTTATGTCAGGTCGTCCAATTACACTAAAGAAATTTGTTTGGAAGCACTAATGAAAAATTAAACATCTAAAACGTATCATTCTGCTACAAACGGACATACAGCA
Organism: Mirounga angustirostris; assembly: GCF_029215605.1. Classification (NCBI taxonomy): domain Eukaryota; kingdom Metazoa; phylum Chordata; class Mammalia; order Carnivora; family Phocidae; genus Mirounga; species Mirounga angustirostris. The sequence goes on along the minus strand of NW_026991709.1, from coordinate 188,580,690 downwards.
ATAAAGCAGCATTTAGTTTAGTTAACCTTCACCTGTATAACAAAGTTAAACAGAGAGAACCCTCTGGGTATTTTTAGGGAGAAGCCAGTATTATCCTAAGCAAAGCGAAATAATACAAATTAATCTGTGTTGAGGGTGACAAAATATTTACAAAATCTCTCCTTGTGCACCTTCCCCTGTGCTTACTGGAGGCAAGGTGTTTTTCAGGAATAGCTGGCCACATGATATAATGGAGACTGCTCTCAGACAGGCCTGGGTTTGAATCTCTGTCTACTATTAGTCAGGCGGTGCGGTTTGATACGTTACTCTACCTCCATAAACCATGGTTTCCTCAAGTGTAAAATACCAATGTCCACTATTAAGGGTTATGAGGATTAAGTGAAAATTATAAAACTAAAGCAAACACTTATTCAGATGTACTGGACATCAAGTGCTGTTTTAAAGGCACTTGGTCTTCACAGCACCCCTAGGAGGTAGGGGATCACTGAGGCCCTCATTATAACAATCTATAAATGAATGGTGGGGCTAGGAAAGGTTGACTTTTGCTGGGTCATATGACTGGTAGGTGACAGCTCTGGTATTGAAACCAGGCCATCTGGCTCCAGAGCCCTCCCTCTCTGTCAGTATGCTGGAATCCTGATGACATTTCCCCTCCATCCTCACTCCATTTCCAGCATCCCCCATCCCATCTACTGAAGCTGCCTGTGACATTGAAAGAACAGAGAAAAAAAAAAAAAAATAGTAACCAGAAAACACCAGGGGCTTGGGTAATTTTTCTTTCAGGGCTTTGCATGACATCATGCAAATCAAAATTAACAATTTAGAAATGGAAAAACACAATGATTTGATACCTACTTAGAAGAAGACTGGAGGTCTAATAGGAGAGAGAAAGTTTCCCACAGGAGACAGGCAGGCTCATGGTTCCTTTCTCCCGCCTGGGGAGCCAGGCTCCAGAGGTTTGGCCCCCAGATCACCAGAAGCGGGGGCAGTCAACACACATACGTGCCAGGAGGGAGGGGCAGGTTTGGAGGTGTCCACTCCCACATGTATGCCCAAACCCATCCCCTGAGCACCAAAATTGGTTTTGGGTTACCAAATTCAGGCAAAACTGGATTCATTGTGAGAGAAGAGATGTAAATTCTCAGGCAATTCCACAAGATAAAAGCTACTGTGTCCTTAAAATACGAATTCTTCCTGCAGTAGGTGCAGGCATGAGATATAAATAGGCAATGCACTTTTCGTCATGGCTTTAATCAAGGATAAAACTTCTTTGGCAAATTACAGCTCTCGTGAAATTTCTTTACAGATGAAAATAATAAATAACAGTTGAGTAAAATCATTTTCATTCTCAGGGTGTCAATTTCTCCATTCCGTGCACACCAAATTTTAGGAATTCATTTGGGTTGAAAGCAAGGAGTTATGTGGAGATTCCTCTGTATCTTCTCATCGGTTTGATGCTATGCACTGGACTAAGGTGTGCATGGGAATCACTTACAGTGTCTGTTAAAATGCAGAGTCGTGGGTCCCACACCAGACCTACTGAATCAGCATAAGGGGGCAGGCAGGTTTCTGCTTTGTGAAAACCTACTTCAAGTAACTGAAGTATATGTTTGGCTTGGAACCATGAGTGACCTATTACTGTAGGGGTACAGCAGAGGCTAAAAATATATCAGGGTAGAGATCCCCCCCCCCAACTAATAAGGTAGGTTTCTGAATGTTCAACTGGTCACTTTTATAATAAATTCAAAGTCGATATTCAAAGCACAAGTCATATGATCAGAAGAAAGTTTTCTCAAGAATTTAAGCAAAATGGCAAAAGTTAACAGTGACAGAATTCAGTGTGTTATTGTGAACTCATCAGGGCCACAAACAATCTCAATGCCAAGTACATTCTCCTTAAGTCCAGTCTTTGCCTATTTTCCAGATGAGAAAACTGAGGGTAAGGTTAATATTAAGAGACATGCACAAGGTCCCAGGGACAGTATGTGGTGGGCTGGGCTATTTATTCATGTTGGTTTCTCCTCACCATCACTCAGTACAATAGGCAGGATTCCCTCCATTTGAAAAATGAAGGCACAGATGTTCAGAGAGGTTAAGAGTCCTGCCCAAAGTCCACAGTAAAATAGTAGAGCTAATATTCCTATGGAACCTCTGACTGACACCAAAGTGTATTAACTACTGGACTTCACGAAGAGCTAAAATGTCCTCTATGTTCATGAATTGAAAAGATTACCAAATCTCCACTAGTAAATCTGCTCTAGGACCATAGAGACCCCTCAGTAAATGGAATAGTTGCTTTTGTTTTGGTTTTAATTTTAATTTTTTGTTTTTTATAATTTTTTAAAGATTTTATTTATTTATTTGACAGAGAGAGAGCACAAGCAGTGGGAGCAGCAGAGGGAAAGGGAGAAACAGGCTCCCCGAGGCAGGGCTCGATCCCAGGACCCTGGGAACAGGACCTGAGCTGAAGGCAGATGCTTAACTGACTAAGCTACCCAGGTACCCCTGGTTTTAATTTTTAAATCACACTTTTTAAAAGAATTCCTTTTCTTGTTTTTCCTAAGCAATCTGAAAAGTAACTGCTAATATATCAATAGTAACGAAGACACTTACTTCCCACTGCCTTAATATTAGAAAATTAAATATCTAAGTAGGGGATTCAAGTCCACAAACACAGAAAAGGGTAAGCAAGCATATTCTATAAATAGTTCTTATGAGATTCTAGATTACCTGCCTGCCATAAATTTCTCTCTTTAATATACCTAAAACACCCTCCCACCCAAAGATGCACATAGTAATTATTCTAAAAGATATCTCACATTAAACTTACTAAGGAGAATCCCTTTTAAAGGGTGGAAGAGCGCCTTTAATGATTTGGCTAGTTCAAATCACATTTTGGAATATTATATGGGAACCTGATTAGTGGAAATTCTGGTCTTTGTCAGTGATGCCTGAAATACAGGGGATTCTTGAGAGAAATCCCAAGAAACCCACATCCCAACTACACACTGACATGCAAGTACCTATCATCGGCTGCTTCATGTTAACTCAAGTTAGAAACTGATGAGCAGAGGTTTGCTCTATCAAAGTCCCGTTATCTTCCCCATACTAACCAAAAGGGCCATAGTAGACAATGACAAAAAGCAGGTGCTCAAAAGCTAGCATTTTTGAGTAGCTAAGGAAATATAGGTACAGAAACAAAAACAGTTACACAAACAAATAAAAAACCAGTAAAGAATGCCTTGAAAGAAATCAAATAAGACAACGGGATAGGGAGTAAAGGCTTTGGCAGAGCCACTTCAGATGGGGGATGGGAGTCAGAAAAGGCTAATAAAACAGCGACATATGGCTGTACGTGTATATACAGTGATATGCAGATGTATATTGTGATACATGCCTAAAACCAGAAAAAAAAAAAAGATTGTTTTTCAAGCCTGCAGGATGTCCAAATTGTTGCAATGATCACCGTGTAGAGAGCAGGGCTTTATTACTTTTGAATTCAAAAGGAGACTGAATAATGAACTGAAAAATAAGAACCCATTTCCCTTTCGTGCTACAAATTACTTACTAAGTACATGAGGCCACCCTTGTTCTTTGCCAAACAGCATCGAAAGCCCCTGAAACAAACAAACAAAAAACCCTAAAGGGGCACCACGTTCGAGAGTCTCACACAGGAATACACCTTCACTCACAATAACAACAGTGGCTTCAGGGGAAGAGATCATTACTGGGCTTACTGTTCTTACCACCCGGTATGAGACATAAATGGTTCCAAAGCCAGGCATCAAGCAGAATACCAAGAGTCAGACAGAGAGGCAGAGATGAAGCTCACGGTCACTGTGCGCTCCATGGCAAGCTGTCAAATGCTACCCTGAAGGGGGCAAGTCAGTGAATTTCAGAATATGAAGTGCTCCGTCTTGAACTGCAGGATTCAGAACCAGACAACCGAATACTGAAGGTGCTGCTCGGCTCCCTGAGGATGCGGGGGGCTGGCTCCTGGAAGGCTGGCTTCCACGCATCAGGGGGGTGCAGCCCTCACCAGCTACTATTTTATCACCATAAAATAACGAGGGTGATCAACAGCCAGGCTCTGAACAGACTCATGGTGTGCTGGTTCACGATGAAGACTCCCAAGCCCCAAACACTTAAATACCTAAGTAGGGTATTCAAGATTTAGAATGAGAACTGAGAGTGTCAACTTTTTTTTTTTTTTTAACTAACACCAAAATTAATGTTTGTGCAGGTAATACAAGGAATGCACTTGGAAAAACATAGATTAGACAATTTCACATACGTGGACTTGGTCTAAAAGGACAGTTTCCTAAACTTTGTCATACACCAGTTGAGGTTTTCATCTGCACATGTGTGGTTGTTTTCTTTTTACCACTTTATATTCCACAAAGGATGTAAGAGGCCCCCCTCATGCATATTGGGATAATTCTGTGATTGGGCTGGAAACAGGTAAGAGATGTCCAAAGCAATACAATCTACTGATTCAAAAATACAGAATTATTAAAAAAAATTAACTTATGTTAAATAACAACGGTGGTGAGGATAATAATCACGTTCAACACTTCGTGTATGAGTCCTATAGGCCAAGGATTACTCCACTGAAGCTAACAAAACCATTAACTTTTTTGGCTAGATAACTGGGACACCAAAAAGGTAGTCACAATTAGAATCAGAGAGTCTACAGCCTTGCGGCCCAGCCCTGCTAGACTTGGTGTTCGTTGGATTTTTTTTTTTTTAACTGTGTTTTATTACTCTCTTTAACTGAGATAGAATTCAAATATAAAATCATCCACGTTAAAATGTATGATTCAGTAGGTTTTAGAATACTCATAATATTGCAAGAACATCACCACTAATTCCACAACATTTTCATCAACTTAAAAAGAAACCCTGACCCCTGAGCTGTCACTCCCCATGCCCTCCTTCCGCCAGTCCCTGGCAACCATGCATCGACTTTTTGTCTCTATTCAGTGCCTGCTTATATAGGACATAATTTTAATACCCCCTTCAGAATTCCAAGATGAAATTTTGAGATATTACATATATATTCATATACATTTAATGATATGTTTAATATGTACATCTTATCAACCTGTGCATTCCACTTGATAGGGTTTGTGCATTCTCCCACGTTATTAGCTATGCATCTACAGCTGTACTTGCAACAGCTGAAGGAATTCGGTCAGATAGTGCACACAGCATCTAACTAAATCTGGTGTTGTTGGAATTTACATTTGCATACTGAGTTGTTGTTTTTTTTTTTAATATTTTATTTATTTTTGAGAGAGAAAGAGAGAGAGCATGAGTAGCAGGAAAGGAGAGAGAGAAGCAAGCTCCTCCCTGAGCAGGGAGCCCGATGTAGGACTCCATCCCAGGACCCTGGGATCATGACCTGAGCTGAAGGCAGATGCTTAACTGACTGAGGCCTGCATACTGAGTTTTTTAAAAAACTAGCAACGAGACTTAAACATTGTGTTTTGTATTTCAAGAAATGATTTGAAAAAGAAGCTATTCATATTATACTCTTTTTTTTTTTAATATTTTATTTATTTATTTGAGAGAGAGAGCACATGAGAGGGGGGAGGGTCAGAGGGAGAAGCAGGCTCCCTGCTGAGCAGGGAGCCTGATGCGGGACTCGATCCAGGGACTCCAGGATCATGACCTGAGCCGAAGGCAGTCGCTTAATCAACTGAGCCACCCAGGCGCCCCATATTATACTCTTTTTAGTGGCTGCATGTTTAGAAGCCTGGCATGGGGGTGGACAGTGGGGTGGAGGGAAGCTGTGAGTCCCCTCTGTCCCTATGACATCATATGTCTGGAGCAATCAGGAGGCTAGCTCTTTTTTATCATAAAGAACTTGATGGCAGTCCCTATAGGACATTTGTTCCTCACAAGTACTTCCCAGAGATTCTATTAAAAGTCCCACGGAAACTCTGTTAAACGTTAAAGCCATATGCAAACTAATATCAAAAAAGGACTATGTTTTTTGGGGGCACTGTTTGGAACCAAGCATTACCTTAGCCGCTCACAGCCAGTCTTGAAGCCGTAAAACCTTATTTTGCAAAGTATCACACATTAGCACCCTCGTTTGACTTCCTTCTGATTTCTAGCACTGGAAAAAAAAAAAAAAATAGCCTTTTCTATGATTTAGGTATAGGACCTAACTGCAGAGGAATTTGCATTTGTATGAAGGGGGCTGAAATCCAGCTTCAGAATCAGCCAGGATTTTATTCTTTTTTTTTTTTTTTTAAAGATTTTATTTATTTATTTGAGAGTGAGAATGAGAGAGCATGAGAGGGGGAGGGTCAGAGGGAGAAGCAGACTCCCCGCTGAGCAGGGAGCCCGATGTGGGACTCGATCCCCGGACTCCAGGATCATGACCTGAGCCGAAGGCAGTCGCTCAAACAACTGAGCCACCCAGGCGCCCCCAGGATTTTATTCTTTTATTTTATTTTACTAGGGAAGCAGAGAGTATCCTAACAAATCCTCCTTTCCTCTTTTAGCACACTTAAAAACCCATCTTTGAGCTCCACTGACTCCATTAGGTTAGAACTTTGGTATGAAGTACAAAGGGAGGAAAAGTATAGGTATGTGGGTGGAGAGAGAGAGGAGAGAGAGAAGCAGAGCATGCAGTGAAGGGAGAACTGTGGGCAAGCACGTGGGCAAGCACCTCATGTAGCCCGGTGCTCAAGAATGATGCAGCAGAAAGAGGGTGTGTGAGGAACACGGACACCCCAGCTTCACATGGGACCTGCCAATCCACACAGGGCTCACATGCTGTTCCCTAGATGAGACCTCACCCAGAACTCCTTTGACTTCAGTCTCTGTCTTTGGACTTTTTGATTTAGCTTCTGTTTTAGCATTTACACAATAATAACTTTACTACAAAAGGTAAATGTCTTGTAAACTAATGGGAAGCATATTGCTTGGCATAGTTTATAATGCCAGGATTTATGGCTCTAACACTGAGGGTCTCTCTGACCTCGAAGATAACATAATGAACCAGCAATGTGCTGCAAATGGCTCAGTGTGATTTTTATTAGTTCTCATAACTGCCCCTTATTAATTTGTATGCACATAATAAGCACTCACCTTCACAGTCTGTCCAGCTTCAGGGCCATCCTGGAAGGAGGGGGAAAAAAATAGATAAATAACAGAGGTGATACCAGATAGATGATATCTCCTACTTATTCAGAAATATCTCCCGTTAATAATTTAGATCCAATTTCATTGTGTGTTAATTTATAGTATTCTCACGGGGACCATTCACTTCAAATGTGTGGGACCAGACAGTTCTCCATTTCTGCGTGAGAGTAAGTGAAAAGTTATGTATAAAAATGATATAAATTATCCAGTGAACCAACCCTCTTGCTACTTTCCATGCTCTTTGCTCTTGGCTATGGTTTTAATTGCATTAAAGGAAGGTTGGAAATGTTTGAGGAGGTAAATTACACACCTTTTGGTTATCTTTAAATCAGATGTAGTTTAATTAATGTCTGATTACTACAAGTCTCTACTCAAAAAAAAAAAAAAAAAAAAAAACCCAAACACCTACTGTAAACATAATCCATTAAGCAAGAATATGGGCTGTCTTATACAGGAAGATCACCCAAGAGTGGGCCCTCTCTGGCTGTCCTGACCTTGGTGGGGGTGGGGGAGTGTGGAAGTAGGAGCATTCATTTTTGCTGGGCCTTTTTCAGCTTTTTAAAACCCAACAATACTATTGGTTTAGTTGAAAATGGGCCAACTTGCCCAGTCATCAGTCACAATACAAAGCAAAAACAAGTGTTTAGCTGGTTTGAGATACCAGAACAAGCAATGTCTACAATCAAAAATTGTAAAACTGAATCAAACCTTGCAACTTTTAGCAAGCCTTTCTACCTCTGTGACCCAGACTAATGGGTAAGAAGGTTTGGCCTGCTGTGGCCAAGATTAAGTAGAATTGTGTATCAGTGGTTTTCAAACTTGAAGTCACAGCCCATTAGTGGGTCATGAAGTCAGCTTAATGGGTTGTGATCAGCATTAAAAACAAACCAGATAATACAACAAAAACGATTAGAGTGCACTGAAAGGGTAAATGCTGTTTTGTAAAACTCTGGTTTCCTTTATCTACATATGTATCCATGGGGAGGGAGGGTCACAATGATTGTGGAATAAATATCCTAGTATGGTTTAAAGCTTTAAAGGGTTTGAAAACACGGCATTTATGAAAGTACTCCAAGTGCTACGCACAAGTCAGTTCCTTTGTTTATGGGATTCACTTTCTAGTAAATCGTGTTAGATAACTAGCCCTGGCTATTTCCAGGGAATGTGAATTTTCTTCTAGCATTTCATTTAACACTGACAGATGTCTTCAGCCACTTGCCTTCATCTGGTCTCTCCGGAAACATAATTTATAGCATAAGCTTGATAAACCCACCCTGAGATTAATTACCTGCATGAAGGTGACTCAAATGGTTTGACATGACACACACACACACACACACACACAGTATTTTAAAGGGAAGTTTACTCTCAACACAGACATGGCAGCAAAAAAATTTTTAAGAAGCATTTAAGAGCAGTTTTAGTCTGAGCCTTCCATAACCTAAAAATAGTGGCCTTCTTTACCTGTTCTCTTCGAAGGTCTATGGTGGGGACATGAGGAGGGTAGAAGGAGGATGGTAAATATTCTGCACAACTAAAGTACTGAGGGCAAGATATCACATGATGGAAGAAGTCAATTCTTTCCAAAGGGTCCCTGCAGAGTCATGTGATTTCGAGGCCACTAAGGACTTTAATTAGGTATTGATACTCCCCAACTCTTCCCAAGGGGGATCTGAAGGGGCACAGGATATGTTATATTGATTTACTCAATTCCCACAGCTGATGACTCACCACAGACCTCCTCCTCCTACACTTGGCTCTACCTCTGCCTAAAGATCTCCAGTGATCGGGGCGGGGGCGAGGGTGGAGGGGCTGGTGTCTCATTTTCTTCCTGGGAAGCAGGCCACACAGAATATTCCATCAATCCAGCTTCATACCAATCCACAATCAATCACTGGTGCTTGAATTAAAGAGACAAGGAACCCTCTGAGGGCAAGGCCCCATGTAACTTGCATGTCTCTACTATCCTGAGGTAGAGCAAGGCTAGGCCCATGCAGAGCTCAAGACATATTTACCATGCAATAAAAATGACTTGTCCAGCCCGAGTCCCAGGAAAAGATCTGGAATGTCTTAATGCCCATGAAATCACGTGTCTATTTTTCCCACCTACTTTGTAAACAACGCTGCAGACAGTGTCTCAGCTGACATTCCACAGTCCACCTTGGGGCCAAGGATAGATAGTAGGGCAGTCCTGGATTAGTAACACCTTTTTCTGCTACTGTGAAAGACATGAACAACCACAGCTGCCTTACCAGTGAGATGGCAGCTTAAAAGAGAGAGAGAGCCTAATGCTAGGGTGTGAAAAGGAAGAAAAATAACTTCTGAGCTATCTGTACACTCACCTGCATGGAAAATGTGAGAGAAGTTCCTTGGAAATGCTTCTCCACCACCAGCCCAACTCTCTGGGTCGCCTGAAACAAATCCGCCACTTCATCGGGACGCAGGTCTCGGAAGCGCTCCACTGGCCGAAGGGGACACACGAGGACATCTGTGGTGAGTTCTGTTAAGGCACACTTTTGCTTCTTTGGGAAGTATTTTTACCAAGAAGTTTATACCCACAGTACTGAATCCCCTTGGCCCAAGGCCTGAACTCTCAAAGACTAAGGAATAAAAGAACAAATATTTACCAACCACCAAACTCCAGGAAGTTCAAAAAGAGCTTATAAACATGGTTAATTATACTTTGAAGGGAAAGGGATGGCACACTGAAGAAATTCTTTTAAGGGAAAGGGGCATTAATGTTCAGAGAGACTCAAGTGCTGGCTGAAATAATTATGCCAAGAGGCAAAATCTATTCTGGACCATTATCTCCTGACCCCAATTCGAAAGCTCTGTCTTCTCAAGCAGCTAAAGGCACTGGGTTGGAAAAGCAAGCAGAATACCCATGATTAAAATTTTAATTTCAGTATCTCTTTACAGAAAAATGTAATGAAAATACTATAGGAGTTATTTTATTTATGTTTAAAAGGAGTGTCGTCATTCTGAAAATATACAGTGTCCTTTATTTCTGATAAGAGATGTACCATGGGGTTAAGCAATTTATGACAAGTGTTCTTCAAATTGATTATTAAGAATTCAGGAAGCCAGCTGAAGGTAAATCATTAACTTAAGAAAAAAGGGTTTTTTGGTTTTTTTACTTAGGCAAACAAAACCGTCTTAAGGCAAGTCAACATATTTATGATATTGGCCCGAACAAACAAAATTTAGAGGAAAAAAAAGTAAGTTTGATCACATGTTGGTGGCAAATTAATATTCAATGTTACACCATCAATAACATTTCAGTTGTCTGTGTATTTGAACTCCTCATATACGTGTGGCTACATGCATACAATCGGGCAAATATGCATATATATGTATAGTATACACGCACACACAGATAGATATATTATTTTTTGTTTAGATTTCAGGTACCAGCAGGAGAAAAAAAAGTGCTCTAATGTTCTTTTCTGTTTCCTTCCTTTTTCCCGTTTCTTGTTGTTTTATAAGATCATGCTTTGCCTAAAGCTAAGGAGCTAAGAGGCATAATAAAACCCCAATTCTATGATTGCTAGTCTCACCAGAATATCAAGCACTGTAGACCATCATACTGGTAGGACGCAGAGCCCAAAGGGAAATGCACTGAGCTCAGCTGGGCGGGCCTGATTTCCATAAGAGAAGAAGGAGGGGGGAGAAAGGAAAAACTGATTAATTTTGCTCATAATCAGGAAATTCATGTCAACAGTAAACTAGGAAAAGGAGCATTTGTTTAATCTGAGTTCATTTTTCAAGAGGGGAGAAGGGAAGCCTTCACCCACAGGGCATCAGATACTTAAAAAGATAATTATCCTTCTTTGGCAGGGCTGCTTTATTATCATGGGTCAATGAACCATTTAGAAATGAAGAATTTCCTTTCATTTCCTTTTAGCAGATTGCCAGCTTCCACTCCCTCTGAGTTGCCTCTTCTTTGTTAAAAGAGACCTTTTCCCATCATCCTCCTCCCAGCACCTCCTTCTCCTTCCTCCTCCCTCCACCCTCCCTTAGACCCTGACTTCACCAAACCACAGCAAGATGACAACTTTGCAAGCTTCCAGCAATACCCATTAATTGTCATGATGAGCTATGTCTAAGCACAGCGACCAGGTGGGGAAGGAAGGACATTTTATTTAAACAACGGCTTACTGTCAAAATTGTTAGAACGAATCTGAAATTCTTTGTTTCTGATAACTTTAGTAATATCAGTGACATCTGAAACTTTTTTTTTTGTCCCAATGCCATAAAAAATATTTTATTATCTGTTCATTCTCCTTGCCTGATGCTAAGAATTGACTTGACCCAATGTTTAAGGAATCAAAACATTTATGGAAGTGAATCAAAATGGCTGAATCTGTCAGCTATTTCATCCTGTGTACACTGAACCACAGGGTCGTATATCACATACATTTATTATTAATTGAACGTTAATAATACTAATAACAACATGTCACAAAACAGTTGGACAGGCTAAACACATTCTCATTTTAGGTGAATATTTTTCACCTGCCCATTTAGGCCACGTTGCCCCAACATGTATATTTCCTGAAATCTAACCCTTTATTAAGAAAACATCTTATCTGCCTGCAACAAACAATGTTTCCATGTGAATGATAAGATGAAATAGGGTTAACTTTTAAAGGTGCTTACTTGGGCAGGTGTTCATGTAGGTAATCATTGTCTTTGTTCTGTTGGGACCCAACGGATGGACAAACAGGCATCTTGACCTGGCAGTGGACACACAGGTAGGCTTCACAGGACTCCATAGTGAGGTAGATGGGTCTGGATTTACACAGGGTGGGGCTCTGGAGCTCCTGGCTACTGTGTGAGTCATCGACCTGACCAACAGCCGACTCACTAGTCTCCCCAGGCCATTCTAGGTACAAAATGGCATCAGGAAGTCAGGACCAACCACCATCCCTCAGTTCCTCTGAAACCAGAGCAGAAAAGAGCCTATGTCCTAAGCCCAACACAGGCTATGTCCCCACTGCTGCCTACCTACTTCCTGAAGCTCCTCTTCCCCCCACCTCTCCGCTATGCACTATACATCTGCCACATTTGCCTTCCTTCTGTTCGTCTAACACATTAAACTCCTTCCCAGACTGGGGGGGGGGGGGGGACTTTGTCCCAGCTGTTTGTTCTGCCTACAATTCAATTCCCCATAATCTTCGCATGGCTGCTTCTTTCTTATCATTCCAATTCTAATTCCAATGCTACTCTCTCCAAGGAGCATTCTAGGACCACCAGTTTAAATTGCTACCCAGTTACTCTCTCTTCTATCACTTGACTTCCATCCTGCCAGAGGCCCTGCCACCACCTGGCAGTTTTCTGGGTTGGCTACTACTTACCTGAATGAGAACATCAGCTCCACGAGAGTGAAGACTGGTTCACCCCTGCCCAGAACACCAGACTTAATAAGCACTGCCGCAATGAGCGAATACATTATGAACCAGACCTTCTTGCCAGCTATCTCTGAGTACTAAGACCCTGACAAAATGGAGACAACATCCATTTATTTTCAGCCATCTACACAAGATTGGGAGGGTCTGAAAGATTTTTTTTTAATTCCAAGAGATCTCTTCCTGATATTTAGCATAATCAGAACCAATGTTGGATGTGAGCTGGAAAAACGTAAACTTGTTCTAACGCAAATTAATTTTCATATGAGCACAAAGGAAACATAATGATGAGGGTAAAATCCTTGTGAAAAACCCCTTTTATGTAATTATAAAAAAAACTACAGAAAGAAGTATCTAGATTATTCAGAGTCTCAGATAAACTATACGTATAAAAACGCTGCTTTATACTTTGACTAGGAATTATAATTCATTTGTTCACTCAGTGAACAGTGAGCACCAGGTAAGTGTGGATGCTGTGCCAGGCTCTGGAAATAGCAAAGGAGAACAGGAAGTTGCTCCTGTTCTTCCAGTCCAGGAGACGGGCACCAAAGTAAGTGACTGCAGTACTCTGGGAGGTACAGAGGGAGGATTAGAGGATACAGAGGCAGAGGGAAGGACCCAATGCAGCCAAACCTGGGACACCTTAGTAAGGCAAGGGCTCCAGGGCAACTACAGGTGACCTCGAGTTTGATCGAGTACCCCATGGCTCCCGAAATATAAGCAGGTTCACAAAGGATTTAATGCAGGTCAGCAAACATTTTCTGCAACAGGCCAGATGGTCAAATTCAAAGTTTGGTGGGCTGTATGGCTAAGCAGCTATAGACAAGACAAACAATAGTAGGCGTGGCTATATTCCAGTAAACCTTTATTTACATAAAGAAGGGGCAAGCCAGATTTGGCCATGGACCTAATAATGTCAATGGTTGGTTTAGAGGAATCACATTAGTAAGAAGTAACTAAAGGAAGTTAGAACTATTTGGGGGTTCCATTCTTTTCCTGAGTTGAGGACCACACTGTTATTTAAATAGCATATTGGACAAACATCATTATGGTATCTTAAAAATTGTCACTTTCTATGGAAAACACCTGAGCATGACAGAGAAATTTCATGAACTTGTGTAGCACTTTTGATGCTTTTAAAGACTAATCACAGTCAGAAAATGTGTTACGGTGATAATACCACATAGATAAATCATGAGTGTTCCTCCCAATCCAACTAAAGGAGTTTCTGCCATCTTTAATTGTAAGAACAAAGCATATGATCTACAAACACATGAGAGCACCAGAACAGTATGTTATTCACAAATCCAACTGAAAATAAAAGTGTTTTCTCAACATAAGTACATAAGCCTTGGAAGAAAACACCATATTGCTTAAAGATGGTGGGTATCATGTGCTACCTGATTCTCATAGACAACTCAGGGAAAGCAAATTAATTTTGAAGAATAGCAGACAGCTCTTGTAATTCTACTGCAACTGTTTATATGTCAGTAGTTTTAAGGTAATGTCACAGATGCAGCATAATTTAATTTAGAGATTCTTAGGCATTGTTAATGGGCAAATCCCACATTATACATCAGCTGCTACAACACACTTTCTTTTGAGTCCTCTTTGCTTGGGATTAATACCCCTGAAGAGACTTTTTAGCCAACATGCATGATAACCCTCAAAGAAGTTAATCTACATAATTGAGTTTAATCTATATTTATCCAGGACTCATCATGGGTGAGAACCTGTGAAAGAGAGTATCATATGGGATCTGGTCTCTCTCTCTAATCTAGAGAAGTCCATTTAGTAGTAACATTTAAAAAAAAAAAAAAAAAGAGAAGGGAATAGTTACAGTTTAGTTCCTGTGGTCCACAAAGAGACTCCTCATAGAGGAGGAAAATCAAAGAATACTTCCTAGTGCAGATGAGATTTCAAGTGAATTTTACAAATGGGGAAGTAATTCAACCAGTGGGTCAGCTGACAACCCACTCGTCCATCCATCCCACCACTAGAGCCTCCTCTCAATCCAGGGCTTGCGCTAGCATTTAGGGCACCAAGATGAATCCAGCAGAGTAACTGACCTTGAAGGGCTCAACTCTGATGTCCCAAACTGTCATGCAGTATAAACAGATCATCACAACACAGATGAAGACTATTGATAGAAATCAGTACAGAATGTTGTGGGAGCACAGAGGAGGCAGAATCTAACTCTGCCTAGGGGTGTGAGATAAACTTTTCAGTATGGTCTTGCATTTCAATTTTCTAAAATCAGAAACTATTTTTCCAAATTTGGACCAAGATCTGTCCTTGAAAATGGCCTAGCAACTTATGGTTAGCTTTCAAGAAAGTTTTCAGACATTCCTTCTTTGGCCATAATCAGTTTCATTTACATATGTACTCTCATTTACTTAATCTTTCAAACAAACCCATAAAGTACTATTATAATTCCTATTTTGCAGATGAGGAAATTATAGCTTATAGAAAATGAGAAACTTGTGCAAGACAGCACACTCAACATGAGACTAAAACTAGAATTCTACCCAAGCCTGTGTGATTCCAAGATCCACACCACAATGCTGTGATTTTGCACTTTTTGTACGATTATGATTCAGTCTCTGCCTACCCTCTTATTAAAAGTGTGCCCTGAATTCCCAGTCTGTTGTGGAAGAGAGCCATGGGTTTTATGAAACACAAAGATATTGTACAAAACTGCTAAAGGCTGAGAGACACCTAGCCTTGAATGAAGAAAGCAGTGGAAACACACAACCCCATCATGGGAGGAAGCCTCAGTGCTGGGAAAGAGAAGTAGTAAGTATGTCCTCATCCTAACGAGAACTGTGAGTAAGGACATCAAGAATAAGAGAACCTCCTTGCACCAAGAGGTTCAGCAGGAGGAAGTATGGAGGGATGTGGAGCCTGCATTTTGGCCCTTTTCCCTCCCTCCCTTTCTCCCTCTCCTTTTCCCTCCGTCCTGTCCTTCCTTCCTTCCTTCATTCATTTTAACTGAAGTACAGTTGATGCATATCACATCAGTTTCAGGTGTACGACATAGTGATTCCCCAAGTTTATAGTAACGATACGTTCACCACAAATATAGCTACTACCTATTCCTTTTCCATTTTTGAGGTTGGCTTGCTTCAAGGTACCTGTGGCTCCCCTGGGCTGGTAGACTCTGAAGGAAGCTTAGCTACAACTGTCAAAATCGATGGGTTAGGCTGACAGACATATGGAAAAATCCCGTGGCCTGTTGGACAGTGACTGGGAGTCGCTGACTCTCTCACACCATTATTTTTATGACCAAGGATCACCAGAAACCTGGTAATGCCTTTCCTTTCCCTTTTCCTCCTCACTCACTACCAGCCCAGAAGTGCCTGTCTCTGTCCTTTGGATGTAAACACTTGGGGTGTTTTTGCCACACTGAAGTGATGATGACACAACATGCCAGGCCCTGTGCTGAACTCTGGGTGGCACAGAGCTAACCCAAAACACATACAATGGACAAAAGAAACCAAATGGAATCTTGTACTAGTCAAGCATCTGAAGTCAGTGTGGTAGAGGATTTACAAATATTACCACAAAAGTGCCTCCCATCCCACCTGCCCCTTTGCAAAGTGACTTTGCTTCTCTTCTCATCAAAAATGGAAGTCTGTTTCCTCTCCCCGTGAATTTGGGCTGGCCTTGGGACTCGCTTTGATCAGTG
The DNA here is from genome assembly GCF_029215605.1 of Mirounga angustirostris. Classification (NCBI taxonomy): domain Eukaryota; kingdom Metazoa; phylum Chordata; class Mammalia; order Carnivora; family Phocidae; genus Mirounga; species Mirounga angustirostris. The sequence continues at coordinate 188,564,436 of NW_026991709.1, read as the reverse complement.
AAATGTGGTAGAAGCTTCACTATGTGACTTCCCAGGGTCAACCCCGAACAGACTTGACAACTTCTATTTTTTTGTCCTCTTGGAACACTGAGACCAAAATGCTGGGAAAAGCCCAGGTGGCCTACTGGGGAATGAGAACCACATGGAGGAGAACTAAGGTACCACAGCGGACAGCCAGCACCAACTATTAGAACCTTCCAGTCATAGGAGACTTACTGACTGACTTCCAACTTCTCTGTCAGCTGTCTACTACTGCATTATGACAACAAACACAAACACTGTGGCTTAAAATAACACTACTTTGTTTTCTTGTCCTGATTCTGTGGGTGGTTTTTGTGCTGGTCTCACTTAGGCAACTGCTTTTGGTTGGCAGGTAGGCTTGGGGCTGGGCTCAGCTGGGTCCACTGGGCCCCTCACTCCACGTGCCCTTTCATCCCAATCCAGAGGCAGAAACTCTAATGCCTCTGAAGGCTAAGTTCTCCCACATTCTATTGGTCAAAGGAAATGATGGGCCAGCCCAGGTTGAAGGGAGAGAAATAAACTCCATCTCCTGACAGGAGGAGTGGGAAGACCATACTGAAAAGAGGTACAGGCAGGGAAAGTCCTATTGCATTGAGGGTCATCACCATGACAATCGACCACAGGTAGTAAGTGTGAAAAGTTCCGAGGATCTTATAAAAATGACCAGGTGCCCAAGATAGCTTAGATGCCTGCTGAATATATATAGCCACGGCATTTTTGGAGCTGGGACAGGCCTTAAACATCATCCTTCAATTACTATTACATCAATATCTTCCTTGTTGGATGGGAGAAAAATGGGGGAACAGAGTGTTTAATTGATTTGCTCAAAGTCACACAGGTGAACAACTGGAATTGAAACTCAGCTAGCTATCTGGCTTCCCAAACCGAAGCTCCTTCCATTGCACAGAAGATGACTAAACGTTGCACCTCAGCCACCATGCTCTAGTGGTAAACCTCTGGCAGACATCAATAATCAGCTCCGTACGTAACTCTCTCCGTGAACCACAGAGACTCAGATTCTTTCTCAATCCCGCCCTCGAAGCAGCCGTCATCAATCAGAGTGGGCACATAACAAGAGACGCGGGGGTCATTTCTGTGGCCTCCTCTCCTGCCTCAAGAACCACACAAACATCTGCAAAGGCCCTGTCAGAGTCAAGAACAAAGTGAAATGCTGCAAAAGCAAGAATCTGCCCAACTACATCAAATGTTCATTATGTTGCTACATTTTTATCCAAAATAAATTGGATAAGTTTAAAATTTGCTCATCATGTATAATGATTGATGATCTAAAAAATAATTTTATGTACATTTCCATGACAAATATAAAATATTTAAATATAGAGTCATGACAGAGAAATGGAAATGTACTGATTTAGATGATTAATTAAAGAAGACAGCAGAATATTATTCTCAGAGTTGTTCAGACTTGCTCCCATTTATTTTTCCATATCTGATCTATTCTAGGGGTTCAGAATATAAAAGTCACTAAAATAAATCAAACCATCAAAATATCACTGATTCTGATGAGGCTGATTAGCATGTGCATATATGAATATGGAGGAAGTCAGTATCAAATGATGAAGAATTAGTCATTCTTTGGAATTAATAAAAAAGTAGAGTGCATATTCATCTCCACTGCAGATGAGTATGTAGTTCAATGACAAGCAAGGAACTTTCCAGTTTGTAGTGCAGACTTCTGGAGGCCCTGTGTAGTAAGTTATTTGCTCTAACAAGTAATCCTAGCCCTTGCAAATCTTCAAAATGATTCATAATGTCACTTCAAAAACAACAGGATGGACTGTGAGGTATTTTTTAAGAGGAGATTCAATTTATTTGATTTAAATAGCACAGTTACAGAGCTTTGAATCAAAGTAGGTGGCATCTCAAAAAGTAATCTACTATTTACAGTGTAAGCACTTCTGTGAATTTTCTTATCAGAAAGGTAGAAATATCACCCCCCCAAATTAAGCAATACAATTCTGAAGAAGCAGCTTGTCAATTTGGGCCACATCTTTCTTCACTGGATATTAACGCACCCACTGCAGTAACTCAATGATGACATCATGGGATAGTCATCAACCATAAGCATAAATGGCGTGAATATAATTTTAAGCAAATTTGATTTCCACAATAATAAACTCCAGGACAGTGTGATTAAGATAATGATAGTACTCTGCTCGTAACTGGATCTCAGGGCAAGCATCTCTTAAGTATCCATGAAAATTCTCATGTTTTGTCCTGGAAACATACAGTGACTGTGAGTCCTTAGTCATCTGGGAGAAAGGAAGGCAGGTATCCTTCACTAGGCACATCCGCCCTGAGCCAGCCCCCAAACTCCTATACCAATCTGGATGCTCAGAGGTGAGAATCACATTCATAGGGAGAAGTGAACATGTGATGTGGCCTTCAAAGAAAGTAAAATCAAAGAGGAGCCTGCAGCCTGAAAGCACTTTGGTATAGATTCTTTGGTTTAAATTTCACACATTATTCTGTGTATTTTTTAAGGCAAAGGAAATCCATTTATTATCCCAAGAGAAACAGAGTGGGAAAAGCTTACTTGTACTAAATTAAATATGTGGGGAAGGGTGAATAATATCAGAAGGGGAAGGAAAGAACAGAGAACATTTGTTTGCTTCTTGCTATGTTCTAGTGATCATCAGTGACCCTTTGAGGCAGATGCTATCACCCCCATTTTTCCACATTCAGAAGTTCCGGCCAACAGAGTGAAACCACATACCCAAGGTCACACAATTATAAAACGAAAATCTTGGCTAAGGCCATGCGGTAAAATCATCTATGCTGTTTCAATGCTGCCAAGGTCATGAAAGTCTCCATGTGCCTATTGCAGTGTTTACTACAGTGGTTCACCCGAACACTGGTTTCATGAGATGTTATCACACATTATACAGGAGAAAAAACATGTGTGGTCAAAGAGGATTAAAAAGCACTTGTTGAAATGAGTAAAACAGGTTTCTCTACAGTGGTACTCATCAGGATATTTAATATGCTAATGTGCATTCTGAAGTTCTCAAAAAGCAGAGATGCTATGCAGCGTTCCTCATATTTGCTTAACAATAAAACATTATTATTATTATTACTACTACTACTTTGCAGAACGCTGTAAAGGACAAATGTTATAGGGGATGTTCTTTGAGAATCTTGGGCATCATTTACCTCAATATAGAGGTGCCTGCAAAGATTGCTGTTTTTTAAACAAAAAATAAATATCCTGTTAATTCATATGAGCAAAACAAGAGGGCATTCTGCTAAATGAAATACGCTGAGAAGTTGAGTATTAAAATACATCTAATGGGATATGAAGGTCATTGGTGCTGTTCACCAACTATTTCAGGTTCTTGCCATATCCAGGCACAAGGTAGGATTATACTTCCTGGATCCTTGTGGTTTGATGAAGCTGAAGATGAATTCTGGCCAAGGAATTGTGAGCAGAAGTGATATATGTTGCTTAAGGACTAGAGCCCTGAACTGCAGTGTGAGACCCCAAAGCTCTTTCCTTCTCCATGGCAACCAGAAACATTGGTGGTACAGTCAGACTGGACTGGCATTACAGGTCAGCAGGGGGCTCTGTTCATCATCTGTTCTCAGCGAATAGAGCAAGTCTGTCAAGTAGGTTTCATCTCTTTTGCTAACTCGCAACTAACCTGTAGTAGCTGCTTCGAGCAGTACTTTGAAGAGGATTCTGAGGTTTCAATAGGAATCAGGAGGGAAGAATGGAGGGATTTGTAGTTTGAGCTACCATGAGGGAGGGAAGAATATCCATGTGCATGATCAAGTATCTGCCATTCTTCGATTTGAAAGCAATACAAATATTTCCCCAAGGCTCACGTTCCCCCTTTCTCAATGACATGGAAGTCATTTCTAGGTACTGCAATGTCTCTAAATAGCTGTTATGAAAATCTGGTCTTATTGGTATTGTCCTGAAGATACATAGAATAAGGGATTTAAATAATTCTAGTTAGGAGAGTATTAAAAGAGTTACTGTCACTCAAACGTGTCTGTCCATAACGTGCTAACATGGGAGTGGGAACACATCAGATGAAAATGATGTAAAAATGCTCTTAGGTGTGAAGAGTTGGAAGACCATTGCAAAGAAGAAGAATTAAGTACACTTGTCAGCTGGAGGAAATATTTAAGGATCATCCCCAATGAGGAATTTTTTTTTTAAACTTCATATATACTCGCTATGAGAATCACTTCAAAAACTCTATGAGAAGCTTTTTAATTCTAGTGGAGATCAGGAAGTAATGCTAAAGATCTGTAATTCATTGGAGATCTGCTGGAAAACCACAGGCAATTTAAGTAATTTAGTAGCACTTGACCATGTACGCTTCTATTCTACCAGCATGTGAATGAGGACAGAGCACCTGGAGTGTCTACTTCTAAGGGTGGCCAGACTGGGACCCAAAAGCCCATACAGTGAGAGTCCTTCCAACACAAGCTCCACTAGGTCCTGAAAAGCATGGATTCCATTTCTGGTTGGCTAATGCCATTCAAGAGCCACTGGAAAAGTCCAATTTCCTTCAGATCTCCAGTACAGTTGGACAAGCCAATGAAGCAACCCACACATCACAGTTCAGATACTATGGATGGCAAAGAGCACCCAAATATAAATATGGAACAGCAGAGACTCTTTAACAGGAGAAAAGAAATAGACCTAAAAGGGAATATTCCACAGGGAGAGCATTCTTAGAAGACAGGAAATACTCCCTAGCAGATAGGCTCACGTGGCATTCCTGGTACCACACACAGTGTAATGCAGAACAGGCCATCAAGAAAGATTTGGTGAAAGAGAAAATGACATGCATGCTCATTCATTTCTTCGTCTGGGAAACCATTCTTTCACATGAGTAAGTCTTCAAAATGTTTCAGAAATTGTTTCTGAGACCATTGAACAAGACCAGACTCAACTTACTTACACGAAAATAATTAAGGGAAATGCACTTACTACTTAAAAAAAAAAAAAAAAAAATGCTTAGCTCTGAATTCTTAATCAAAAAGAGACCCAGCTAAAGGCAGAGAAAAACTAAACATAAGATACCCTACCCTTAAAAAAAAAAAAAAAAAAGATACCCTACCCTTCGCACATCAAAGGCAGTGCTTGCATTTTAAATGGGAAACTTGTAGACCGTTAACTCATTGGAGCTTAGAAAGATCTGAGAATAACATTGTTCTCTGTTCTTTTAAAAACAGTGATGAGATCTTTTTTTTTTTTTTTTTTTTTTGTGACAGATACAGATATTGATAGAAAATTCCTTATTTAAAAAACAGAGAACCTTGGGGCGCCTGGGTGGCTCAGTCGTTAAGCGTCTGCCTTCGGCTCAGGTCATGATCCCAGGGTCCTGGGATTGAGCCCCACATTGGGCTCCCTGCTCGATGGGAAGCCTGCTTCTCCCTCTCCTGCTCCCCCTGCTTCTGTTCCCTCTCTCGCTGTGTCTCTATCAAATAAATAAATAAAATCTTAAAAAAAAGAGAGAACCTTAATTATGTTAATTAGGTATTCTCAGAATGTGAATTAACCTCCCCCTAACCAAAATAAATAAATAAATAAATTCAGTCCTAAGTTAGCAATCTAAAAGAGATGTGAGAATATTTCATGTTGAAAGGTGTACCCGTGTTTAACGAATGAATTTCTCTGTGAATTACTGAAGGAAGGCCATAAAGCCAAATTTTGGAGAAAAGGGTAGAAACGAAACAATTTTTAGGATGTTGTATGTTTTTCATTTATTCATTAAGTATGCATTAATTAAGAAAATTAATACTCTTATACTGGAATTGAAACACTGGAATTAAAATTAAAAACTTAATTAAAAAAAAAAAAAGCCTCCTATATGGTATTGTGTATGGCACTGAGGACAGCATGCACCAGCCATATGCACCGCATCCCCTCCGTCCAAAAGTGTACGTTGTAGACGGTGAAAAGGCAGGAAACAGATAAAAACGTCATCCATTGTGAAAGAGGCAAGGGTCGAGATAAGAAAGCAAAGATGCAGTGACACAAGGGGAAGGACATTCCGAGCCCACACTGCTACACTGGGAGTGAGCTTGGCATGTTGATCTGGAGTGCCAGGAAGGAGGCCTGGCTCTCTACAGCTTTGGGGGGCAGGCTGGACTGATTCTATGTGCATGGGGAAGCCTCTGAAGCGTCTCAGGCAGTGGGTAACAGAGATTTATGACAGAATCTGAGTTCTCTTCTAGAAAGAGCACTGTAAATGCTGTATAGAAGAAAAAAAAAAAAAAAAGGATTCAATCAAAGTAAGGATAAAAGCTGAAGGCCACTGGAAAGGCTTTACCAGAGACTGAGAGATTCAAACTAGGCCCAAAGTATGGTGGTGACAGTGCAGATACAGAAAATTTGAGACATATTTCTGAGACAGGAGAAACAGCACTTACTGATGGGGGGTGGGGAATGAGTGGAGGGGGGTCCAAGAGGACTCCAAGGTTCTGGCCTGAGGAGGTGGGTGGAGAATGATGTAATTTAGGAGATAAAGGTGGTTGGGGGTTGGGAGGTAGGCAGTGTCTTGTGGCTCACTATTTAGAGACCTTTCCTTCTTGAATTTACAGATTTCCCAAAACCAAGTAACCTGGGGGACCCCAGGGCTTCTAGGAATCTCCTGAAAATGTTGGCAAGATGGGATGGATGTGTGTGTGTGTGTGTGTGTGTGCGCGCGTGCGCACGGGCACACGCATGTGTATGCACTGTTCTCCTGTGATCTTGAGTTTGCAAAAAATTCTTAGTCTCTGCACTACAACTAAGATAAGAATCACTGATTTGAATTAGAAAAATTATTTGGAATTAGTTCCCAAGAGAATGATTAAAAACAGACTCACGCTTCTATCCATTTTAGCTTAGAATCTAACAGATCTGATGTAGCAAAAGGGTTCGAAGCTGATGCCAAGAAAGAATTCTTGAGACGTCTTTGGTGCCAAAAGGTGGTTTTACTAAAGCACGGGGACAGGACCCGTGGACAGAAGGAGCTGTACTGGGTCATGTGGAGTGGCCCATTATATACTTTCAAATTGGGAGGGGGGTAGAGATAGTGTAAGTCTCTAAGGAATTTGGAAGCAAGGTTTCCAGGACCTTGAGAGGGCTAGCTATTGTTGAGAAAAGGTCATTTATTACTGTCCAATAAAACCTTAGTTATGAGACCCTTCAGATGTATATCGGTAAGTCATAGGCTTGGGGGATGACTGTCAACATGTATCTTGGTGGGGGAGATAAAGGAGGTTTCCAAAGGAATTTTTATATGTTAAAGTAGACTTAACAGGATCCTGGAGGTCAGGCTAAGATTGTCTTTTGCCTTTAGCAAAGTATTAACATCGAGGCAGCTGAGTGTCTAGAGAAATGTCACTCTGCCTGTTTCAAGGACTTGTCAGCAGGCTATAGGTAGTGGAAATTTAATTTTTCTCCTGCCTTTGTTTCCCACATCAGACCCACTCCTGAAACATGAAAAAAAGAAGTTTATTTTGTGTCTGAACAATGTGTTCCCAAGGATGAACCATCCACAAAAGACAAACTAAAGATTTTTTTCTACATGGCATAGCACTAAAATCATTTTAATCTGATTCAGCAGTGAACAATTTAAGACGTGTCTCTTCCAACAAAAGACAGCTGGACACATAAAGATGATTGTGTGATCCATTCAAAATTAAAGAATAGGCTAAATCATTTACAACAATAAAAATGCAGAAAATCCTTTCAGAAAAAAAAAAAGGCATGAAAACTCTAAGTAGCAAGTGATTTCTAAATGTTTCCAAAACAGGAAGCAAAAGACATTTTAATGTCACTCTGGTAGCTTCCAGAATAGAATAAGTTAATCAGGCAGCCTCTAAAAACAAAGAGGCAATTCATTAAAAACAAATAAATTAAAAAAAAATTCAGCAAGAAGTGTCAAGAAAGGAGGCTTTTTCAAGATAGTGATTTGTATGCAAATATAGCTCAGCATTTATCACTAAACCTCCAAAGCCTGTAAAGGGACAAAGTTTGTTCTTCCCATCTACTCAAACTCTTCTCCTTACGAAGTCAACTGCCAATGACAAGGAAGGTTGTGACATCTTTAAAACAATAGTAGAAGAAACACCTTCACACATACAGTGTTTCAAACCACAAACTCCTAAGCCACTCTTTCTTCCTCAAATCTCTTAGCCTAGTGTCTTGGTTAATGCAAGGCTAATATTTATAGCTACTTCATTGGTGTGTTACAAGGTTTTTGTTTGCTTGCTTTTTTAATAAGGGATTTTTAATAGCATATTTCACACCATAAAGTAAAGGCTACTAAGCAAATGGATGCTTAAAAAAAATCAACAGAAATTAATTCCTTTAAGGGCTCCCTCTGGATAGCATGCCCATCTTTGAAACCATAATGTGGAATAGGATTTGAATATTGTTCACTGACACGAGGGTTATTTTCATTTGGAACCAGAACTTCCCTAAGCCACATATGAAACTTCACCCCTATGTTTCCAAGTTCCACTCACCTACCCACCTCCCTTACCTCATATTCTCTCTGTATTTTTCTTCCCCACCCTAACTAGCATCACTGGAGGCACAGGGTAGGGATAGGTTATCTGACCATAGTTTCGTCTTTCACTCCAGTTTGAACTACATGAATTTTCAAAACATAATTGTTAACAATAAAAAAAAAAAAGCCTCACAATACAAGAAACAGACACTGAAAACATTTAAAATATCAAAGTGCATTCAGGATTTGCAACTTTTTTTCCAGGCTCTCACTTTCAATGTTGGGTTTAGGCAGTGCAGCACACGATACGGTCTGCCTAATGTTTAAATTAGAAGACCCAACAATCTCAGAAGAATCTATGAAAATACCAACTTGACCCCAATATTTCTATGTATTTTAATTTTATTTTGTATATAACTGAAAAAAATATTTAAGCATGCTAAGAAAAACAAAAAATTGTGGAAACAGATGTTCTGGCAATTTCATAACAATTTTATATTTACATGTTATTATTCCTCCTGCAGGGTCTTAAAATTCACTCCCAATTCCTTATATGCTCAGATATTAAAAACATACCTTTGCTACCTGACAATATTCTGGCATGGGGAATCAAACATTGGCCCCAATACCTCTCATTACCAATATCGCCATCATCACCACCATCTTTGCCATCAAAAAGTAGAAATTGTTTGAATCACCACAATTATTGCTAAAACAGTGTCTCAAATTTCTTATTGATGATAAAATGTTTTTCCAGGAGACTGCGACCTCAAATACTAAGTCAGAGAGATTCCATCATTATTAATGTTTCCATATGGAGAAAAAAACAAAACAAAACAAAAAAACCAAGCCTCACCTTGAAAAAAATACTCTTATCTAGAATCTCATCTGGTCCAGCCTAATCTATGAAAAAGAACAAAAAAATTTAAATTCAGAGGGATTATTATGGATTTTTAATGCTTTGATATCCTTATATCCATAGTAATTTACCTAATATAAATCAATGCCTATAGAACAGTGCTGTCTAGTGGGACTTTCATCATGAGGGAAATTATCGTAGCCACTAGCCCTGTGTGGCTACTAAGCACTTGATATGTGGCCGGTGGGATGGAAGGACTGGATTTTAACTGCATTTAATTTTAACTAATTTTAATTTTAAAATTAACCATTAAACATCAACTTTATATTTTTATTTACTAGTCTCCTATAGCCAGGAGTCACCAGCAGCTAGTTGCTTCTGCACCAGATAGCCCAGCAGTAAAAGCCACGGGTGTATAACAACAGGGAGTCGTGAAAACTGAGGCAAACAGGAAAACACATACCCCAAGGTGGGTGGACACTACTTCCTTGTTTCTTTTTATCAAGAGAAACTGGAAATTGGAGGCTATGTGTAATTCTATATTTAACTTCCAGCAACGACAGGCAGCCCTCGCTCACCATGGTACCAATATTCAAAAATGTCAATGACCACGGTTCAGTTAAATAATACCAGTTCCCCAACAATCTAGGTCAATTTCCAGCAACCGTGGTTTGTTAGCTCAGAGGCAATGCATAAAGTACAAATCTGTCACCAGGTCTTCTGTCCACGAACCACCATGTGGATAACAGATGTGCATCCTGACCAGCGACCAACCCCAGCATGTCTTTCAAAGTCTGTCAGGGATGGGTTACCATGCATCTGTCATTGGTCACGCAGTGCCAGGAACGAAGGGAGTGGTGCTGCCTCCCGGTCTTCCATCGGTTAAACCCTGGTGACATTTTACGAACACGGACACGCAGAGGAGGGAACCGGCTGAGAAACATGAAAGTGCGACAAAGACCCAAAAAGTGATGATGCGGGAGATGACCTGTGAATCAAACATAAAGGAAGTTACGGGAGGAATAGCTGACTGTGGGAATGTTGGGAATGTGGACCAAGCTGCTGCTCAGACCCTAGACAAGCAGGCAGAGGAACTTAGCTAAGGAAGACGTATCGACAGAAATGCAGGAAGCTGTCATGATGAAAAGAAGGAAGATGTCCCAGGGCAAGGGATGCCAGCAAAACACTTGATGTTTAAAAACAAAAACAAAAACAAAAAAAACCTTCATATTTCACCACACTGAAAGCACAAAGGATAAAATGTTGGAAACTGATCCAAACTTAGGAGTGTGACAATTTGCCAAGGCAGAGAAAAGATGCTCCATCTATAAGTTATACAACCAGAAAAAGCAGGCAAGCGCTGTTCAAACTACTCTTGATAAATGTTTTCCAAAGGAAGAAAAAAAAAACACTTTAATTCTCAGTGTTTCCAGTGTTTTAAATTACCAGTGCACTGAATAGTCTTAGTCCTATTTTTTTTTTCAAACTCCCCTATATATGTTTAACACACAATAAGAATTGTGTTTTGACAACATTTTTAAAGGTCATGGAGCCATCATAATTTTCCCCATTGATTATTAAGATTGCTTTGCAAGGTTTCAGGTTTCCTGGTCATTTTTTTCAGTCCCAAACTGCTGTACACAGTAAATACTTAAAATTCATGAAAAATACTGTGTAGGGCAAATAAGAGTTACCGCTAATGGGCCACATATTTAAAACCCATGCCAGGAACTAATGTTATACTTGATGTGCATCTCCATAATAGCAGGATAGAGTGGGTTGAAGAAATTCGATGGCTGTAAATGATTTTAAAAAGATATATTTATTCAATAATCTGACCAGGAAGGGTAAACCTATTGTCACATGCTCCTGAATTCTAACAGACTGTCTGGCAAAAATAAAGTTGACTATTTTTTTTCTCCAAACAGCTAGAGAACTGCATGTTATCGAACCTCCTAACCCCTCAAAGCATCACTAAATCTGGCCGCTAAGCATTAAAGTTTCTCCACCAAATGTTCTCTTATACCTAAATAATATGAAGGGAGGTGAATTACATAAGTGACATCAACACCATGCATGTCCCCTATTTAACACGGATGATGAACAACAAGCAACGTTCCTGCCAAAATCCTTGTTTTGAGACAACCAAGGGGATGGAGATGTATCTATCCTTCCCCTGACAATGCTCTGCGATAGGCCCTTCCTACAGCACATCCTCTGCTACCAGTCCCAAATGCTCTTTAAAACAGAGTCCACCTCCCCTCGTTCATCCCTCAATCTATAGACCAGCACTTGGAGTCCTGGCTAGGTCTCAGTTCAGATGTCAACTTCTAGGGACCTGTCCACTCCATCTAAAGTAACTCTTCTTCCAGAACTCTTCATATGCTGGTATCCCTCAGAACCTGATTTGAATTCTGAACTAAAGCATTCATTTAGGTTTACTTATTTCCTATTTAGAACGTAAGCTGAAATGAGAGCGAGAGTCAGACATGTGTCCTAATGCCCAGTACGGTTCCTGGACATAATGCATTTGCTAAACACCACATGAATGGTGGCTGTAAGTGACTTTAAAAAGACTCTAAAAGTTTTGAAACAATGCATGTTAAAGTGAATGACTCTTTGAATGCATAACTGCTGAAATGGATGACTGATTAATAAATGAATTAGTCTGAAACTATTGCCTTATTTTAATAAGTAGAAAGTAGAAAAAAAAAAAAAGAACTGTTCTGCTCCTAACTAATGTTTCACACCCACAAACAGAAAATTCTCTGAGTTGTCTTTCCTTTTCCTAGGTTTTGCCCTCAGACAAATCTGAAGATGAGAATTCTTGCCATGGGTGAGGTCCCCAGGTCCAACCTACCGTTTGCTCAACTACAACATGGAGACGTTTCACTTCACAGCGGCATGTGTGAAAACAGCTTGGGAACTTTTGTTAAGAATAAGCTCAAGATGAGTCGACAGAGAAATGTTGTTTCCACAAAACACATTTTCTCTCAGAATGTGAATGCAAGTCTGGTTTTGAGTCGAGGGAGGCGATTTCTCACTCTGATCTTTGTTGGCAAGGCTGTTCGTGGAGTTTTCTGTCAACATGGGAGCCACCAGGGACCGCCTGTGCACATTCACAGAAGGGATAAGTATAGATGAGGAAGATCAGGCAAAATGGAAATGAGGAAACCAGGGCCAACCTTCAAGCCACAGCACTGCAACGGCTTGTGTGTAGGGAAGAGGAAGATGCTGGCTAACCTGCTAGTGAATGGGAGAATACAAACCAACTAGAAAATGACAGAAAACCGCTCGTAAATGGTGGAACAGAATTTCAGTCCCACGCGTGGGCTGAGGAGTGACCCAGATCTGGATTCATATTCCATTTCTGCCACTTTTTAGCTATTTGACACTGGGCTAATCAACTCCTTGAATCTCAGTAACCTCACCTGCAAAATGGGGAGTATCTATTCAGTTTGTATTTCAGGGAAATCAAACAGTTCCAGTGATGGGAAGTTATCTAAAGTATTCCAGTTCTGGGGCGCCTGGATGGCTCAGTCAGTTAAGCATCTGCCGTGGCTCAGGTCATGATCCCAGGGTCCTGGGATGGAGCCCCGCATCGGGAAGCCTGCTTCTCCCTCTCCCTCTGCCCCTCCTCCTGCTTGTGCTCTTTCACTTTGTCAAATAAATAAAATCCTTAAAAAAAAAAGTATTCTAATTCTAAAAGTGAAAGAATTATCAATAGATTGACACAAACCAACATTTTCAAACCCTAATCAAATAAATGATTCGTGTAAAATTATTAATGGATGATTTAGGATGTAGATCAGGGGCTCTCCACCTGGGGGGTGGTTCACCATGGACACTTAAGGAAAGAAGCACTGTGAGAAGAAAAGGAACACATTAAGATGAATGGGGGGAAAGCTGCCTTTCTGTTTTTACTAACTTCTAACTGACATTCTGCATCTCCTTAAATCACAAATGTAAATAACAAACCACAGTAGTAACGGTGGTACATAGAACTCTGTCATAGGGTAATTCACAGACATTTTCAAAAAAAAACAGTGATAGCTTTATAGCTGTTGTAGACATCTTGAAATATCATTAACTCTACAGTTTCTCACCAATTCTAGGAGTATTAGAAAATTACAGAAGTCATTATACCTCCTACCAATTCTTTTTACTTAATATGTAATAACGTCATGCATATTTCACTACACCACAACTTTGCTCTTTAATATTGAAAAAACTGTTATTCAATAACATTGACTTCCTCTGTGTTTGTTCGCACTTAATTTTTCTCTTTTAAAAACATTATCGGGAGGGCGCCTGGGTGGCTCAGTTGGTTAAGCGACTGCCTTCGGCTCAGGTCATGATCCTGGAGTCCCTGGATCGAGTCCCGCATCGGGCTCCCTGCTTGGCAGGAAGTCTGCTTCTCCCTCTGACCCTCCCCCCTCTCATGTGCTCGCTCTCATTCTCTTTCTCACAAATAAATAAATAAAAAAAATCTTAAAAAAAAAAAAACACATTATCGGGAGAAGAAAGCTACGGGCTTTACCAACTGCCAAAAGGCCCCACCTCACACAAAAGGTTAAGAGCTCCTGGTGTCAATGAAAGGTCGCTGGGAACTTTAAAATGAGGGGCCAGGGCGTCACTACCTAAGTCCACTGATCAATGTCAGGACCCTAAGAGTGGGACTTCCAGACATCACACCTCCCTACAGGATGCGATGTGAAGCACATAGCACTGCCCAAAATGCTTATATCTGAAGATAGTCAAGCCTTGTGCCACACTGTCTAACAGAACTTTCTGACAGAAACAAAAGCATTGATGGAAATGGTTTATGTTTAGGCTACTTAATACATCACCCACTAGCTGTACTTGAAGTGCGGCCAAAGCAAGTGAGTAACTGAATTTCTAATTTTTTTTTAACTTTAATCTCTATTTAAATAGTCACATTTAACTAGTATCTATACTACTAGACAACCCTCCTTAGAGCTAACCTAGGTTTTATAAGACACAGAAGATGGAGAAATAAGTTAAAGAGGATCAAGGGAAAGCAACAGATAAATCCAGATTATAGAACAGTCTTTAAGACAACTGACCCAGTTAAAAAAAAAATCAATGTCATAAAAATACTGTACTAAATAAAAGAGTACTAAAATAAATAACCAGATATAATGTGAAGATTTTGTTTGGATCCTGATTCAACCAATCAACGATAAAAAGATATTTTGAAATAATCACAGAAGCTTGAATATTACATTATATCAGGAAATTACTATTAATTTTGTTAGATATGATCACAGTATTATAGTTATATTAGGAAATTTCTATAGTTGTAAAGATGCATACCAGTGTATGTAGGGTGGAGATAAAACCATGTCTAAAAGCAGCCTTAAAATAATTTTAGCAAATACAGAAGTGTATAGATGAAGTAGGTGTGGCAAAATCTAGATATCCATTCAGTCCAGTGAAGGTCAAAGGGCATCCTTTAAATTATTTTTGTTACTTCTATTTTGAAATAACTCAAAATGATTTTTGGGGTGCCTGGGTGGCTCGGTTGGTTAAGCGTCTGCCTTCGGCTCAGGTCATGATCCCAGGGTCCTGGGATCGAGCCTCGTGTCGGGTTCCCTGCTCGGTGGAGAGCCTGCTTCTCCCTCTCCCTCTGCTCCTCCCCCGCACCCCATTCTTGCTGCTCTTTCTCTCAAATAAATAAATAAAATCTTTGACTTTTTTTTTTTTAAAGATTTTATTTATTTATTTGAGAGAGAGAGAATGAGAGAGAGCAAGCACATGAGAGGGGGGAGGGTCAGAGGGAGAAACAGACTCCCTGCCGAGCAGGGAGCCCGATGCGGGACTCAATCCCGGGACTCCAGGATCATGACCTGAGCCGAAGGCAGTCGCTTAACCAACTGAGCCACCCAGGCGCCCTAAAAAGTGACTTTTAAAAGTGATGATGTTCTGCATATAGTGACTGGTACATAATAAGTACTCAATAAACGTTAATTATCAACTATTAGCAACATTGTTATTATTCATGATCCATAAAGCCAAAACTAAGATCAATTAGTAAAAAGTACAAAAGTTAACTTTGGGCTCAATATACAAATAAGCTTTTTCACAGCAAGAGCTCTATGAAAATGGAAACACACTGTCTCCTGAGGTGATGGCGGCCCAGAGATATTCAGAATAACAAAAACCACAGCAACTCACATTTACTGAGCACGTACAATGTGGCAGACATAAGACTAAGCCCTCTTCATATATTCCTTCATTTTAGCTTCCCAAAACAGTGCCATAAGGTAGGTATTCCTGCTATCCCCACTGGAGCTGGGCCAGCAGAGATTGATCACTTGGTGAGGATGTTGCAGAGAAAGGTCAAGGTGAAATGGCTCTTCTAGTTGCCCTTTACCATCCCTGACAACCCTGGACTCTTCTGATTCAATGAACATGTCACTCAAATGAATTGTACAGGCCAGCCAGCTGGCTGGCTCACACAAAGCCAGCGAACAGAGAGCAATTCTCCGTTTTACTTATTGAAAGGTCTTCAAACTTCACCTTTCCCTTTCAAGTGGCAGACTAAAATCCCACAAGAATTTAATTATCTGTAGGCAAGGGGATGATGTGATCGAGAAAATGCTACATTTCAACTACTTCATTTATCCATTTTCAAATTTCCCATAAATTACAGGGAGACATCCTCCCCAGGCTGTCATTTGATCAAGAAATGTCCATGGTATATCTTTGTCAACATGTTTCAGAATATAAATCCAGATTACAAAAACTAAAGTTGGTATAAAGCCTGTCGTCATATATTATATCATTTGGAAAGAAATATTGGTGACCTTATCCAGTATGACTGTTATAACAGTAATAAAATTGAATCTTGGAAGATTACACTTCTGGTCAAAGTAGTAAAATGTGACCTTATTCTACTGAACATTGACATTTATTATATTAATTCACATGTAAAAAACTACATTAAAATGATATTAAAGCCCTGGATAGAAATGGGAATGCTTAAGAACTTCAGAAAAAAGATTTAACTTTACCAACCATTCATAGCATGGAGCCTGTTTGATGCAAATCAAAGTAAATTTCCTTCACCAATCTCTGTTTCAATCCTAACTTTATTATTATTACCATCTCATTCATACAGAATGTATTTTTTTTTTCCTGATGCTTCTTCAAACATTTTATAAACGTTAACTCATTTTCATCATGCTCTGGAGAAAAAGATAACACAGAGCAATGAATACACAAACTTGACGCAGAGGATCAAGCCATCTGCTCACGGCAGAGAGATTCTCTTTACACCAATAAAATCATACTTAGGGGCACCAGGGTGGCTCAGTCAGTTAAACGCCTGATTCTTGATTACGCTCAGGTCATGATCTCAGGGTCATGAGATGAAGCCCCGCGTCAGGCTCAGTGCTCAGCAAAAAGTCTGCTTAAGATTCTCATTCTTCCTCAGCCACCCCCCACACTCCTCTCAGTCTCTCTCTCTCATATAAATAAAATCTTTAAAAACAAATCGTGCTTAGAGTTCATGTCAGCCAGTGCACAAGGTCCTAGAAAGAGTACCAAGGTCCAGAGATGCGCAAAACAGTTAAACAGCTACATGGATTTCACAGAATGGCCACAGAATGTGGAGAAAAGGCATCATTTTGGGTATTACACCAACAAAGTGCTTTTCATTTTAAATTTTGGGGTTTTGGAATTTGTTTGTTTTTGTTTTGTTTTGTTTTTTTTTTGACTGGTCAAGTTTTCACAGGAAGGTCCCCCTCTTAAATATGTTTTGCATCCTTTGGTTTGGGGGTAGAACATGAAATAATGCAATAAATTATGGGTATGGCCCAGACACACTGCAAAGGTCTGTTTTCTCTTAGGCATTTGCCCGAAGTTCCAGACTCACCATGATAGGTCTCCCCTTTTTTCAACCTTGTTTTTCACCACTCCCAGTAACACTTCCAGGCTCCAAACAACAGTAACTTCCTTATATCTCAGTTAATATTGTTTTCTGCTCTGAACATTGTTGCCCTCTCTAATACTAGAATAGGTTGAGTGTTGCTGTGATAACAAGCAGCCCCAACATTTCAGTGGGTTGAACAACAAAGATTTTCTGCTTGCCTGATACTGAGTTGATAGCGGGCCAGGAGATCAGCTGTGTGCACCTTTGTCACTAGGCATCCATGCTGACTGAGCGATCACCAGCACAAACATGGCTAGGAGCCATGCGAGGAAGAAAAGAAAACTCTGTGGGTCTTGTACCGTAAGTTAAGTGCTCAGACAAAAAGTGACACCATTCATTGCCATAAATAGCCACGTGGTTCCACTGAACCACAAGCACAATTCTACCATAAGCCTATATGAAAGGGAACTGAAAATATTTGCCCAACACTGTCAATGACTTCTTATCTCCACATGCCCCCAATCTTGTAATTCTTTCAAATCTAGGCCAGATTCTATCTCCTCAAATAGACAGCCCTAGTATGTCTTGCTAACAGGAAGCCATTCAGACTCTTAATACACACAGCACGTTATCTTACCTCTTAAGGCCATTATGACTATATGAGAACAGTGTCTCCACTGGGATTCTATGCTTCCCACAATGCCTTGCTAGATAAATATTGCTTGAATGATTGAATGAGGCTGTATGCATAATGACACTTCATCTCCAAAGACTTCAAATACCCTGGAGGCCAGTAATACTTGATAAGTAATAAACCTTTTTTATTTTTTCTTATTTATATCATAAAGATACTTAAAACAACATTAAAAAGATCATAAAGATGAAATAAAACTAAACCCATAATCCCACCACCCTAAACCAGCAACTCCTTGCACTTCTTCTTCTAGTGCTGTTTAAAGAGTGTCCATGTCCTTTACATCACTGTATTCAGCATGCACACGGATATAGGGAGAATTCTAAATAGAAAGGACTGCCCCATCAATGCTTTTTACCCTTCCTCGATGCAAAAACATGTTGGGTCATGTCTTAAGACTGATTTGTATTTTCCACAATATGAGTACCAGAGATTTAAAGGTCCCAGGCTATTCAGTACAGTGACCCTTACTCAGAGGAAGCAGTACACCCTTCCTTGCCACTTCCCCTCCTTAACCTGGCTCTAAAGGAAATCACCTCTAGTAAAAGGAACTTCAGTTCCATCATTAGAAGAAGAAAAGAAAGTTTATGCTCTAAAATCTTGGACAATTTTGGATAATCTTAGGTGCAAGAAAGAAAACTGCCAATGTTACCATGTTTTGGCCTATCAAGACACCATTAACAAGACCAGAAAACATGAAAGTTTTAGTCTCACTCTTAAATATCTTATTTTGTTTACTATTTTTTTAATAAACTTACACTGCCTTCACCCATTTCCCCCATCCCCCACCTCTGCATCACCAATCTGTTCTCTGTATCTGTGAGCTTGGCTTTGTTGTTATTGTTTTGTTTTGCTTTTAGATGCCACATATAAGAAGGATCATATGGAATTTGCCTTTCTGTGACTTATGTCACTTCACATAATGACCTCAAGTTCCATCCATTTCACAAATGGCAATGTTTCACTCATTTTTATGGATGAATAATATCCCATTGTTATTCATCCATAAAAATGAGTGAAATGTTTATATATATCAAAATTACTTTACCTATTGATCCAGTGAGAGACACCTAGGTTGTTTCCGTCTCCTGGTTATTGTAATAATGCTGCCATGAACATGGGTACGTGTACGTGTATCTTTTCAAGTTAGTGTTTTCATTTACTTCAAATAAATAGCCAAAAGTGGACCTGCTGGATCATATAGACATTATATTTCTGTTTTCCTATGGTATCAGCTGTAAAATTTCCTCTTTCATTTCTGATTTTGAGTCCTCTGTTTTGTTTTCTTGATGAGTAAAGACTTGCCATTTTTTAAAAATATTTTCAAAGAACCTGCTCTCAGTTTAATTTTTTCTACTGTCTCTTTAGTTTCTAGTTCACTCATTTCTTTTCTAATCTTTGTTATTTCCTTCTACTAATTTTGGGCTTCATTTGTTCTTTTTCTAGTTCTTTAAGGTTCTAACGCTAGGTTTTTTATTTGAGATTTTCCTAATTTTCTGAGGTAGGCATTTATCACTATGAACTTCCCTCTTAAAACTGCTTTTGCTGCATCTGACAAATTTCGCTATATCATATTTCCATTTTTGTTTGTCTTATAGAATTTTTTGACTTATTTTTTGATTTCTTCTTTCACCAATTGGTTGTTCAGTAACATGTTCAATCTTCATGTATTTGTGAATTTTCTTGTTTTTTTCCTATAATTAATTTCTATGATTATTTTATTATATATTCTTCTTATTGATGTAAGCTGAGTTGAACCC
Organism: Mirounga angustirostris; assembly: GCF_029215605.1. Classification (NCBI taxonomy): domain Eukaryota; kingdom Metazoa; phylum Chordata; class Mammalia; order Carnivora; family Phocidae; genus Mirounga; species Mirounga angustirostris. The sequence continues at coordinate 188,544,725 of NW_026991709.1, read as the reverse complement.
TTCTGGAACAAGAAATACCCATATACAATGTATTTTTGTATTACTCATATTGCCAAAAGGCACTGGGAAGTCTTATCATAGTTGATAAACAACTCCGATGGTCATTTAATCCATTTTGCTTACTTAAGATCAAGTAAGTAAAATTATACTGAGCTACTTCCATACTAAGAAGGAAAAATCATCCAAACACCTTGAAATCTTATTAAATTTCAGAGTAGTGATTTCTTGCCTATTTTATATTTTAATAGCTGATAGATTATTAGGTTTTCAAGCTATAATATTTTCAAATTTTATGTTCAGTCTTTCACTACTTCCACAAGCACACATAATTTATATTCTTACATTTTTGAAAGGGTTTATTATTTTATGTGCCACAGTTATTGATCTGAATCAAATATTTTTACCTAATTCAACAGAATATAGTAGGAATAAAATGTGACTATTTACAACCATTAACCACTGCTATAATTCATACAGAATCTGCTAAACTCACTGCATTATAAGTAATATTGTATATTTTCCTAAGGGTCTGGTAATACCTACTTCAAATACAAACATTCTCTGGAAATTTGTCAAAATTTTAAAAAAAGGTACCATTAAATAATATTTTCAAATATGACTATAGAGAGTGTTAGTACTGTGTTAGAACACAGTACTCTTCAATTTTAATTCTGTCTCAATATTCATGAATGCTCAACAGTTCAATAGTTGTTTTCATGAGATGTGCCTTCATTAGGTGCAAAACATTAAACACCTGGAATTCTGTTCAAACTATTCCTAAGGGAGAAAACTACTCAGGATGTTCCAGTAGAGAAGAAAGCAATATGAAAAGAAAATTAACATTCATTGAGAAATATCTACCATGGTATGAAACAAAGATCACAAAGCCAAACTGAACAATAATCAAATTTCTACATGAAAAATTGAACACACACAGTGCCTACAGTTCCAGTTATCTAATGCTATGTAACAAAATACTCCACAACTAAGAGACCTAATGACACTCATCATTTATTACTTCTCATGGTTTCTGTAGGTCAGCAGTTTTGAAGCATCTCCATCAGGAGATTCTGTCTCTGGATCTCTCACGAAGTTGCAATCAGTGGTTAGACTGGGGTCATACTGAAGGCTTCTCTGTATCCATGACTGGAACCTGAGCTGGAAGGACTGACACAGTTGGGGGCATCCCTCTCTAGCTTTATATGGCATCCCCATGTGTGGAATCTCCAGGATGGTGGCTTCAGGGTGGCCAGATTTCTCACATGTTGCCTTGTGGTTGCCAAGGCATATGTCCCAAGACAGAGAAAGGGTTTTCTTTCTCTGTCAAGCAAAGCCAAAGTTCTTTAAGGACATATTCTTACATCCTTACTCACACAGCTTCACTTCTGCCACATTCTACTGGTCATGGTATTTACAAAGATACACTCAGATTCAAGCGGAGGGAACGTACACTTCACCTCTTGAAGAGTTTCATTATCATGTACGATAGGACATGTTTTGGTGTGTCCATCTCTCTGAAAATCCAACCTACCATCTTAGCCACATGGGTCACCTACACATGCAAAAGTGATCAGTAATACAATCTGCAAGGGAAAAATAAAAGCCAAATCCCAATGTCTGCTGCTTGTCAGGTTTACCAACTGAATTGGGAGGAAGAAACATTTGTTAACTTAAAACCCCAGACTGTAAGACACTCCGTCCCAGAAAACATTAACTTGGTTAGAACTAGCATTAAAAGTAAAACTGTAATATCTAAACACTGATTATAATTCAAACACTTCATCACTTTCTCTGGAGGACCAGTGACTTTAACAGAGGCACAGTCCTTCACTTTGAACAATTGGCCCTGGCAATATCTGTGTGGAAGAGGTTTTCTTTTCTTTCCTGGGGGCATTAGCTTTCTTTTGGGATTTCACTAGAAAAAACCTTAAGTAGAAAATGACAAAGCTCTGAAGCTGAATCGATTCAGGGCAGACTGACCATTCGTTCCACAAATATTTACTAGGTATCTACCATGAGACAAATGCTATGCTAGGCATTAGAGACACAGCAATGAGCAAATGAGACAAAAATCTCTGCCAGCAGAGGTCATATACTTGACATTTAGCCAGTTCTCTGGTGGCCACTGAACAGCAAATGTTCTCTGGATCAGCTATGAGATGAGAAGGAAACCTAGGATGGAGCCAAGAGGAGCTTCAACATCTTGTCAAGCTGATCTGAGGAGCAGCCACCCCACAAAGGACACTGAAGAAGAGTTTCCAGGACAGGAGAAAATAGGAGGAATGGAAGGGCTCTGGAAAGTCAGGAGAAACATAGATTTCTAGAAGAGGAGAAGGGTCAGCTGTGTCAAGTGAGCTGAAGACTATGGCAAATATAACTTAGAGGAACTGTACTTTCGGATAATAGGGAATAATCCCTGCTCTCTGGAATGTGGGCAGACGTAGGGTTGCTCTCTCAGTCTACACAGAAGGGCTGCTGTGGGAATGCTACAGAATGTTAAATCACATTCTCTGGGTATAATACGCTTTAGGGCTCTTAACCATGGTTCCACACCACCACAAGTGATGCAGTTATGTGTAAGGTATCCCTCAAGCTGTTTAGAGAGAGAGGAGGGGTACAGATTCAGCTGGTGGAAGGAGATGAACAGAACCACAGGCAATTCTGGCCAACCCTCAGAACATCCTACATAAGGATCTGCATCAATGTGTGTCTCAACGAGCAAATGATTCCAGGAACCACCATCCCACATTACATGGCAAGTAGTAGGGGTGGGAAGAATTCATTAAAACAACTATACAAGTTATTTAAGTTAGTTAAAGAGAATTCATGGCTTTACATGGGACATCAAGAGGTAGTGAGTGGGAAAGTAGAGCCAGCGATCAGGAGCCTGGCTCTGGCCATCCTCTGCTTTCTGGCATGTGACTTTAGGTCAATATGATTAACCACTTTGTATCTCAGTTTTGCTATCCGTGGAGTGGGGACAGTAACACTTCTCTCATGAGTTATCAAAAAGATTTACTTAAAAAGTGGGTGTAAAGCTCTTCACACTGTGCTTGACATAATAAATGATCAATAAGGATGTGCTGTTGCTATTCTGGTTGTTCTCAGTGGCTCTAAGTGATACAGTATAAAATGCTCTGGCTTGACTTCTCAAACCTTCCTGGGTCACTAATAATTCTGTAACTTTCCCAAGGAGGCTTAAATTCCCTGTTCCTGTTTCCTTATCTATAAAATCAAGAACATTAGTTTAGGTCAGTGGTTGTTAAGATCCCTTGTGAGAAGTCTAAATCTGAAGAGAAGGGGCAAGACAGAGCTCTGAGAGCCTCTCTCCCTTCCCCTGGGCAACTTCACTATTCTCAGTATTACACACTTGACTTTGGCATAAGATTATCTTTGACCAAAGACTGTATCAGTGAAAAACACAACAGAAAATGTTTAAAAGCAACTGGTTTAGGTGGTATCTAATGCCACAAACCTCTACAATTTGAGGTGATAGGATAAGAATCCCTGGAGAATGCAGTCAAAACAACAGCTCATTAGGATATAACTGAGAGTTGGTTCATCATTAATCCAGGATCTTTTGTATATAAAGTTGTACTAAATACCTCACTTTCAATTAGTCTTGCATTCTATCCCTGTCATTATAATAGGAATATTTTAGTTGCAGCAAAGCAAAAGGTAGCCCTAACAAGTATTTGCTTGCTGAATTCAATACTCTTACAATGGGCAAATGATAAGGGCCAACTGTCTCAGAAAGTGCGATCTAATTCTTTGAACCAAATATACTGGGTTGAAAGCACTAGCACTGTTACTTCAGAGCAGGCTTAACTCTGGCAAAGTATTTCGGTTCTCAGAGTCTAAGTATCTTCATCTATGAGGTGGAAGAGATTACACAAGTTCACAAATTTGCCCTGAGAGTCACTAACCCACTCATTATTTAATTCATTCAGTAAGCATTTAGGGAGAATGGAATATATGCCAGGCATAGCATAGGATGAAATCACAACAGTGAGCAGAGATGCTTATGATAATGAAAGACCCCCCAAACCATTATATATCTGCACCTATCAGTAGTCTTTAGAGGGACACATGGAAACATGTCTACCGAGCTTGGGGTCATAACAATCGGGGCACCTAATAAATGCTAATTGCCTTCCTTCTTCACCTTCCTTTCTTCATAGCAAAATTCAATTATAATGAGTATGGGTGGAACAGAGCCATGCCATTCACATTCATACTCATGCTGTCAATCTCATGCTCCCCAGCCTGTGGCTCTCTTTTGCTTCTGAATCTGTGAAAGTGTTTCAAAGGGCCAAGGCAGGGAAAAGAACTAGGGAGCTAAGTCTATATTATGAAGATTCAGGACTGTGGAAGAGGAAACAAAGGGGAAGAAAGCAGGCTGGGCAAGAATGAGGAGAGAGACTGGGGAGTTGATGTCTGAATGGCTCTAGAGCAGCTCTAGGGCACCAAAATTTGGGGGACTGGAGAAATACTGTGGAGGGGAAGGAACTAGATCCTGTTTCTCTGAGATATTCAAATCAAGACTGAATTTCCTTTTAATTAACCTTAAGCATCTGAGTTGTACTCCTTCCAGTGCAACTCTGGGTAGGGAGTGAAGCACCATAGGGCCTCAAGCTGCATTCGAAACTCACACCATCAAACCCAGGGTTCTCCTAAAACCTGGTAAGGGGAGTTTAAAAAGGAGACAAACTGACATAGACAAATATGTTCACAAAATATATCCCTGAATGATTTCTCTGAATAGAGAAACTTCTGACGCATTTAAAATCAAGTCACCAAACAAGAAGTTCCTGTGCATGGAATACTTTTACACATCCCACCTCTAAACCATGAACCATTCTATTAGCAACCTATACTCCCACACCTGCCATGACCCTAGGGAGAAAACTGCAGACCCTACTGCTTCTGGAACCTCATCCACAGGGGGCATTCCTAATGTGTCAGGGGGCATTCATTGCCTGGATGACGCACTCTGAGGAGGAGAGGAAAGTCAGCTCAGAAGTACTTTGATCCTCCTTCTATTTTGTCCCTTATGTTTTCCTTTGGGGCCAATGACTTCTTTCAGACACTAATAATTTACACTTCAGGCAAACATCAAAGTATAGTAATGCCCTGAATAGTAATTACTGCCCTGGTGATGGAATCAAGCCTCTCAAAGAAACTCTAAGTTAATTAGCTACAGACCTATTTACCTTTAGGCCAATGAAGAAGGCAAGGAACACTGGATTAGACCTTGCCTTCAATTTATGGCTTTATTAATTCTGGCATTCCAATCAGTGTGAGACCCCACTCTGTCAACCTTCAGCATCTGAGCTGACAGCTCTCATGGGGACAGGACACCGCTGAGACCCAAGCAGGATACCCATGGAAGAAACTTGGACTTCCATTGTTTTCTGTCATTATTTTCCCAATTATTGAGCAGTTTTGTTTATCAGTACACAGAATGGTCTCTTAACCTTTCCACAACACGTATGTTTTGGGACAAAGGTTGAGAGAAGGACAGGCTTAGAAGAAAGATTCATTGATTCTTAACCAAAAGCCTACTCAAAATCATCTTTCTTTACATATCCCATTTTAATCTTTCTTAATTCTTATTCTCCTTCCTGAGAAATATTTTTTTTTAACTTTTTATAAAAATCCACATTTTAAAGAGGAACTGGATACAAGTACCCTTCCTTGTTTCCATGTTTCTGTGATGATGGCTGATTTCCACATACCCCTCTTAGAGGAGGATCCACTTTTGCCAGCCTACTTAGGATGTTACTAAAGGTGTGTATCAACATGCCTCTTGCAGATGGGTAGGAGATAGTTTTTCCAGGTGTTTCTTGAACACTTTGTGTTTGATCAATCTCCCAGGAGAAGGCACTTGAAATTTAGCAGAACCATCTCCCTGTCCTCAGGTGCTGACACTGACATCGCATGCCACAAATATACCTACGCTGACCCAACTTGTCAAATGGAAAATGTAATCTCAAGTATCTTGGTTTTTTCCATTCTTCAATAATCCTACCCTTAATAGATCCTTTGTTGTGTCCGGACTGTATTAGTTTGCTAGGGCTGCCAGAACAAAGGACTTCAAGCTGGGCGGCTTAAACAAAGAACTCTATTATGTCACAGTTTGGGAGGCTGGAAGTCCACCATCAATGTGTTGGCAAGGTGGGTCCCTTCAGGCAAGGGCTGTGAAGGAAGGATCTGTCCTTGGCTTAAAGATGGCTATCTTCACTCTGTATCTCTCCACATCATCTTCCTTGTGTATGTGCCTGTGTTTGTGTTCAAATTCTCCTTTTAATAAAAACACCAGGCATATTGGATTATAGCCAACCCTAATGACCTTATTTTAACTGGATTCCCTCTGCAAAGACCCTATCTCCAAATACAGCCACTTGCTGAGACACTTGGAATTAGGATTCCAATGTACCTTGTTTTGGAGGGGACACAATTCAACTCATAGCAGGGAACAATAAAAAAGTTGACTTTAAAAAGTCATTTATCAAAGAGGAAAGATGCTATTGCCACACATTTCTCTGTCGGTTGCTTCATTTGAACATCTATTCTGTGCCAGGCACTATGCTATGTTGGGGAGAAACAGGAACAAAATGCAAACTCCACGCTATTGAACCTAGCTTCTCTTGGTGGCAGTCCCTCCATCCTGTAGAAATGTAGATGAGCTGGAACACCCATTTTCAAGCAGTGGAAAGCATTTGACTTCTATTTCCTTCTCCCTTGCCCTAGTTAAAAGCAGCAGCAACACTGTGACACTGGGTAGAGAAGTAACCAGTAGGCATAGAAGTGGCCAGTCTGCCCTCACCAATTTCCTTGCCCATGATAATTATTTTAATAGAATTGTATGTAAATGAATAATGATGGCCAACCACCCATCTTTTTTGCTTAGTTGATAAGAGGGAAAAGTAATAGCACCACCCATTTTTTCCAAGACTTATGCTTCCGGCACTGTGCCAGGCACTTACCATGCACATCTTTTTTTATTATTATTTTATTTGTTTACTTGAGAGAGACAGAGAGCACAGAAGGAGAGGGAGAAGCAGATCCCCGCAGAGCAGGGAGCCTGAGGCAGGGCTCGATCCCAGGACCCTGGGATCACGACCTGAGCCGAAGGCAGACACTTAACTGACTGAGCCACCCAGGTGCGCCTTACCATTGCACAATTTCAAGCCATTTTCACAATATAAGACTGCTATTATTAGCTCCATTCTACAGATGAGACAACTGAGGCTTGGAGAGATTAAGTATCTTGCTAAAGCCACCAGCTAACACATAGTGAAGGTAAAAATCTAAACTCTAGCAGTCTGAACAAAACTCCCCCACTTGTTTTTTTTAAGATCTTTTTATTTATTTATTTATTTATTTGACTGAGAGAGAGAGAGAGAGAGAGAGCACACAGCAGGGAGAGCAGCAGACTTTCCACTGAACGGGAGCCCAATGCGGGACTTGATCACAGGACTTGATCACAGGACCCCGGGATCATGACCTGAGCCGAAGGCAGACACTCAACCAACTGACCCACCCAGGCACCCCAAAACCCCCACACTCTTAAGCCCTGTGCAATCCTGCATCATTTAACCTCAGAACTTGTCAATTGTCCAATATTGTGTGTGTGTGTACATATGTGTATACATATACGTATGTATTTATATGTATAGATGAAATATCTATTTTGATCCAAAAAATCTATGACTACTGCTGATCCTTTAGCAATGAACTTTGCCCTCATTAGAAGGAAACTTGTGGATTTTTCTCATTTCTACATCTGTGACATAACATATTCAAACAACGAAAGCTGGAGCCAACTGATTAGTATTTGATGTGCTGAAAAGCCTAATGGTTCTTTATGTGAAACATCTGACAACGTGCAGCCCACTTAATTACTTGGTTGATTTTATAGCTCCGAAATAGTAAAACAGAATAATCCAAATGACTGGCCCATGTGGTGAGTGATATTTTAACATCCATTCAACCCTCAAACTGTGAAGCAAAAGTACTTATCCAAAATCCAATACTTTCAATTTTTCTTTTTACTGTTATAAGTCAAAACCAGCTAAATTGATTTTTTTTTCCCGTTGACTTCTGCAAAAAAAAGTTCATTCCCGAACAGATTACATTAGCTGCTTTGTAGCCCAGAGGAAATTTTATAGCTAAGTATAACCCTAAAATCATAAAAATATGGGTTTACTTGAGAAGCTGGGAGGATTTGACAGATCTTTGATTATAATAGAACAAATATGTCTTGATAGATGAGCTGCCTTTTATGAAAGAGACTTAAAAGTTTTAACTCTATTAACCTTTACCCACTAGCATCATAGAAAGTTTTGGGACAATGTCTTCCAACTTCTAAGTGGAACATGGCACTGGCGAAGCATGCAGGAGTCCCTGGAACATCATTCAGTGACTTTCAGTATGTGTGCCCAGGGTGTGGCTCCCCTACAACGCTGCAGAACAAATGTCATCCCCCTTGCTTTTTCTACTGCCTACACACCTTGGCTAAGTGTCTTCATAGTGTAACTGCTGACGATGATGGAAGAGAGGAGGCGGAGGGAGAGGAAAAAAGAAGAACAAGAATATCTTCCTGTAGGCCCCAAAAAAGGAATCTACTACATAAAAACCAATAGTTCATACGATGTAGGATTTTGGTGGGAAACGGTCACACATAAATAAATGATGAAAATGAGACTCACATCCAGATCCTCTATCTCATTCCCTACCACAAGTTCTCTTCTAAATGATAAGTTTGTAAAAACAAGCAATAGCACCTATCTTGGTCACCTTCCCTTCGCTTCGTATTGTTGAAATTAAGGCCATGTGGACACCTGGTGACAATGCTGGGAAGAGTCCTCATGCCACGTCATGGGGACACTGTGAGCTCTCAAGGCCAGAGCCATCGATGAATGATCTCCCTTGATACTCATCATTTAGGAATCTCAGAATATGCAAACACTGATAAACTAATATTATACTGATCCAAAATTTCATCTATCTTCTTTTGCTTGTCCACACTGATTATCACAGATGAAAGAAAGAAAGAGAGAGAGAGAGAGAGAGAGAGAAAGAGAGAAATAGAGCAAGAGAGCAAGCAAGCAAGCGAATTATTGTTTAATGGGTATGGACTTTAATTTTGCAAAGTTCTAGAGATCCATTGTACAATGTGAGTATACTTAACATGACTGAATTACAGACTTAAAAATGGTTAAGATGATAAATTTTGGGGGTTTTTTACAATTAAATTTTTTTAGAGGGAAAAAAAAAGTAAAATAACTCTCTCCCCTCTGCCCGCTTTCCTTCCAAGACTTGTGTCTTGGAGACAAAAAGATGTGGACATAGCTGAGGAATATTTATGTGGCAGAATTGAAAGGATGGGTTATGATCCTGAATGGGGGGATGTAGAAGACAGAGGATATGGGTGTTTTCCAAGTTGCTGGAAAAACTGCAATGGAGAATGGCCGAGAAGGAGCACTTTTCAGAGCAAAGAAGGGACGGAAAGGCATGAGAAGTTCATCTAAGTAGGGATCACCAGCAAGCAGTTGGCTCTGTGGATCTGGAGCTCAGGAAGGAGGGTTAGTGTGGAGATTCCGTGTATTTCTACTGGGAACTCTAATTTTTGGTTAAGAGTCAAACCCTAGGCCCTTCAAAATTTTTCTTCTTCTCTAATAATGATAAGCTTGTATTTCTAGGAGTATGTATGGATTCATCTTATGTTTTTCATCTAATATTTCATATGTGAATAATGACAGGCACTGGATCATTTGTGTAAATTAAGAAAAAGTACCTAACACAACAGAAAGATTTAAAGAAGTCGCTTTTCATCTGTTTCATTTACTAGTTCCCATGCTTTTTTTCCCCAGCTATTACCATCTCATACATAGTCAGTTTGATCAGTCTGCAGAATCAAATGTTGATTTTAGGCAAACAAGGGGTATTCAATGAACAGGTGGATTTCTAACAGAACACCCATCAATTCGGCCCACATGGTCAGGCCAGCTGTGTCTGTCAATGCAATAATCAGCATCTGTGCAGACCAGCCTGCCGTCAGTGTTTACAAGTCGGAATTGAAGAGGTCTCTCAGCAAGCTGACCGCAAAGGTTTGTGCAGCACCTGTCCAAAGTATATATGATTGCCTCCAGGCAAGCCCATTAGTTCTCCACTTTCATGGACACTAGAACTTGTTCACAAATTTAGCGGGGCCGGGTGGGGCAGGGGAGGTGGGAATAAAAAAACTAGAGCCAGATTCTGGCTCAGAAAGGACACGTGAATGCAAAGCATCCTGACTTGAAGAAACAGAACAGGGGAGGAGGGAATGAGGAAGGCAGGACATCACCGAAACAGAGCCAGTAATGTTTACAGGTAGTAGAATATTGGAGCTCTAAAAAATAGGCTCAGTGGCATGTTTTGAATCAGAGATGTTCTTGAGAAAATATGCCAAGAACTGAGACTGGGCTCACAGATGCAAGTTTCCACTCCAAGGCGTATTGCCATGCAGGGCCTAAGTACTTTAAATGGAACTTTGTGACTTGTTTATCTGACATAGTAACAGCCTTCTCAGATCCAACCATCCCTTTTATGTATTACAAGATAACAAAAGGTTATGTGATTTTAGGAAATTGAGCATATAAACAGGGATATTTGCAACATATCCAGTGAATATTAAGTGCCTACTTTTATCTCCCAGAGCTTGACATGCAAAGGTAACTGACTTAAACATCCCAAAGAGCCTGCATTCACACGGTGATATTTTGCTAAGAATTCGTTGCATTCTAAAATGCAGGCACATTATAGTAATGTTCCATAAAGCACAACCGAGGGTGAATAGCAGGGATGCCCTCTGATTTGGGAGGGCTAATTTTGTTCTCAATTCATTGCAGAGGAAAACAGTATTGCAGATAAAACAAAACAGAATCCATATTGTGATGCTGCTGATTATTTCTGAGGCTGGTGACTGCACAGAAGCCTACACAGGCCACTGTGTATTCTTGAGCTTCTAACTGCTGAAGTCGGTTTCCTGCTGCTCCCAGGTGCCCCTTTTAACTACGTGCATTTACACTGGCTGCATTAATTCCTCAAAGAAAACTCAAACTCTATCATGTTCACTTTCAGAACTCCAGCAGTCAATTCAAAGTCATGCTTTCAGAGGGTGAACCACGGAAAATAATGGGAAGGCCAGACAACAGTCCACAAACGAATCTCTTTATGATTTTTAAAACTAAACGTGGGATGAACGGCTAGTGAGTCACCCTGGCTCTTGGGGTCCATTTGCTCTATGTGTGCAGCGAAACTATGACAACTGGAGCACAGCATCCAATCATAATGATCATGACAACAGTTAACATTTATCCAGCAATTCCTTCCGTGCACTCACTTAATTCTCCCAATAATCCTACCAGGTACAATTACCATTCCCATTTCACAGGCCAAAAAGTGGCATGCTAAGAGGCCCAGAACTAGTCATTTGCAGACTGAGGTTAAGTCCAATCCCATCTGACTTGAGAGGTCCTGGTCTTACTGCTACACTGACTCTCCAGCTATATATATATATATATATATATGTAGTAATATAATAATATATAATATAATATACATATTATATTAATAGTAATTAGTAATATAGTAATAATAGTAATACTAGTAATATACTAATAGTAATTGGTAATATATAATATATTATTATAATATATATAATATATATATTGGTATTGGTTTTTTTGGTATATGTTCAGTTTATTTAAATGGTATTTTACTATAATATAATATAATATAACATATATATATATATATATATATATTAAGGTGCAGACGTATGAGGTGGCTAGGGCTGCCATAACAAAATAACACATGGGATGGCTTAAATAATGGAAATTCATTTTCTCATGGTTCTGGGGACTGTAAGTCCAACATCAAGGTGTGGACAGGTTTGGTTTCCCTTGAGGCCCATGTCCTTGGCTTGCAGATGGCCCTCCCTCTATATAAGCACCTCCCTGGGGTCTCTGTGGGTGTCCTAATTTTTTTTTTTTTTTTTTTTAGATTTTGTTTATTTATTTGAGAGAGAGAGAGAAAGGGAGAACACAGAGGGAGAGTGAGAGGGAGAAGCAGACTCCCCACTGAGCAGAGAGCCCAATGTGGGACTCAATCCCAGGACCCTGGGATCATGACCGGAGCCAAAAGTAGACCCTTAACCGACTGAGCCATCCAGGCGTCCTAATCTCCTCTTTTTACAAGGATTGGATTAGGACTCACTCTAAGGGCCTCATTTTAATTTAATTACCTAGATTTAAATGCCTGTCTCCAAATACAGTCATAATCTGGCATACTGAGGGCTAGGGATTCAATATGAATTTGGGGGGAAGAAACTGAACCCTTACACCACACATATTAAAGTAATGTTCCATAAAACACCACAGTGTGTGAATAGCTTTAATGCCCTCTGGCTTCTGAGGGCTTAATTATCTAAGGCCTTATTTTGGACTTTCCATTATCAAAAGGTAGTGAGAATGTGATGTTTAAAAACTATGTTTATCACAGGGAGTGAAGAGCCTGCAGGCAAATGTTCTCTGATTTTTTTTTCATAATCATGTCCTCCGATGACATCAGCTGTGTTTGGGAGTTGCCAGCACAATTCAGTTTGCTGTTTTAGAAGGAACTTCAACCGCAGTATTTGACAATGTGATCGTGAAACCATAATTCTGCATTAAGATTCCAATGTTGTCACTGCTTTGAGCAGAGCTGATTCCCATTGGTCTTTTAAAAATACCTTTAAATGCCTCCTATTTTAAGAGCAGGTTTACAGCAAAGGTGGTAATACCCTACATACCCTGCCCCCACACATGTGTAGCCTCCCCGTTACCAACATCACTCACCCGAGTGGGACATTTATTACTAAGGAGGAACCTACATGGTCATATCATAATCATCCCAAGTCCATAGTTTACCTAGGGTTCACTGTTGGTGTTGTGCATTCTGTGGACTCGAACAAATGTATAATGATGTATATCCGTCATTACAATATTAATACAGAGTAGTCTCATTGCCCTAAAAATTCTCTGTGCTCTGCCTGTTCATCTCCCCCACTACTCCTAGCAACCCACGGGTCTTTCTGTTGTCATCACAGTTTTGTCTTTTCCAGAATGTCATATAGCTGGAATCATACAGTAGGTAGCCTTTTCAAGACTGGCCCCTTTCACTCAGTCAAATGCATTTAAGATTCCTCTATGTCTTTTCATGGCTTCATAGCTCATTTCTTTTTAGCTCTGAGTGATATTCCACTCTGGATATACTTCTTATTGCTTTTTGTTTTCACCCTAGAACTGGAGCTGGGTAAGCTCCTTGACCCAGAGCACTCTAACAGTCTAGATCTCTCCTAGATGGCACTTAACACTTTCCCTTTAGATACCTCCCTTCCTGATCTCCTGCTATCTCATCCTATAGACGGAGGTTGATTCTTCCCAAATATTTCCCTGTATCTCATTACATATATATGTTTTTCCGAAAAATACAAGGTATTTTTTTTTTGGTATACGTTCAGTTTATTTAAATGGTATTTTACTATAAATCTTGTTCTGATTCTTATTTTTTTCTTCCACCATTATATTATGGAAACACCTAAATAGCTAGATGTAGCTCTCCATCATGTAGCTACTGAGCATTTGAAATGTGGGTATGCAAATGAGGGACTGAATTCTTAATTTTAATTGAATTTTAATTCATTTTTAATTTAAAAATTGGTATCTTATTCAATTATTAGAACACTTTTAAGTATTTTTGGAACACCTTGAGTATGCAAATCTATTTTTTCAGCTGTACATTTTATGAAGCCCAAACACAGAAATAAGAGTCAAGTACGTCCAATGAAAACTTAGTGTCTGAGATATGCAGTTTCAAGTATGCACCAAATTTTAAACACTTAGTGGACAAAAGGAATGTAAAATATCTCAATAATTTGTATACTAATATGTCAAAGTGATAATACTTTGGATCTACTAGCTTGACTAAAATATAATATTAAAATTAGTTTCCCCTATTTTGTTGTACTTTTTTTAATGTGGCTACCAACAAACTTGAAATAACACATATGACACACATTAAATTTCTGCTGGACAGTGCTGCTCTAGGTTTTAATTTCCCTGACTACTACATAGTATTTTATCATAAGTATATACACCAAACTTTACCTTCTCTATTTTCCTATCAATAGGCGGACAGATTGTTTCTAATCCTTTGCCATACTAAACAACCTCAAAGTTCCTCTTTTCATGCATCTTCACTGATACTTATTATTACCTGACTTTCTAATCTTTTTTAACCAACCTAATGGGGATAATGTCTCTCAATTTAATAGTAATGTCTCTGAATACTAAGAAGACTGAACATCTCTTTCAAAAAAATATTAGCCATTCAAGTTTCCCCTTCTGTAAAATGCCCATTTATATCCTTTGCCCATTTAAACTTCTCTTCACTAAGAAGCAGAAATAAAGAGTGTATCTACAGTATAAATATTTGGTCAGCTATTACAAATATTTTCAGTATTTTCTCGGTTTGTCCTCTGCTAATTTTTCTACGGCTTTCTTCATTGAACACAATCTTTAATTATAATTTAGTTAAATTCCTCAAGTATCACTCTTATTATTTTAAGAAATGCTACTCCCTGCATGAAATTATAAAGAAATTTCTTAAATTTTCTCCTCATGGTTTCATAGTTTCACCTTTCATATTTGGATCTTTCGTCCACCATGGATTTCTATAGCACTTAGGGCAGATGATTCTCAACCATTCTGGCTGGAGTCAGGTACCTCCCTTCAAGAACTGATCAAAGCCCTAGACTCTTTCACTGGAAGGAAACATGTGCATATAACACTGTGCACATACTTGCAGAGATTTCTCAGACCTCCTACTCCAAGTCCTTCCCATGGTCCGTGAAATCCAGGCTAAGGATCCCTAAGTCTTATGGACTCTACCACCTATTCTAAAATCTCACTGTAATTTCCATAGCCTGGTTCACCCTTTGTATTCTTGGTTATCTCATGTTCTCAACTAATTCACAGGCTCCTTAACGACAGAGACCTTGATTCAAATGTCTCCAAAATTTTTCAGAGTACCTGAGAGCAAGGAGTGTTCATCAAATAAACCGCTTAGCAACTGATACCTCAGAAAATAGATTCAGAAGACTGTACTTATTGATCCCAGGGTTACTCTAACGAGGCGACAGTTGATTCACCCACTCAACTGGCATTCACAGAGCTTGTCCATTGTTCCAGGCCCTGGGCTAGATGCCAGAAACTCAACAAGGAAAAAGATACAGTGTGTGCTCTTAGAGGGTTCCTAGTCCTTGGGGGAGACAGAGGAGAAGCAACTGTAAAAGGTGGCATATACGCTCTGCCAGGGGAAAGAGAGGGAGCTGTGGGACTGCACAGAAGGGAGCACCGAATGGGGCTTCTGAGGAAAAGGAAGGGTGGTTGTCTCAGGAGGAGTTGCATTTAGGCAGAGACCCAGAAGATGAGGAGAAGGTAGGCAGCTCACCTAAGAGTCGTAGGAAGGAAAAGAGGGTCTCCTGGAATCCACCCTGTGGTTAATACAGTGAACCAGGCAGAACACTCCTGTGGTTCATTCTGGTACTCCTGAAAGAAGCAGGTGGGACGCTCAGCAGAGCAACCAAGAAGACCGATGTTCACACACACTGGTCAGATCGTACTGGTGCCCACTTAAAGGATGGCCAGATAAAACACGGGACATCCAGTTAACTTTAACTCTTATCAACAACCAAGAGTTTGGGGGATTTTTTTGTTTGTTCATTTGTTTTGTTTTTTTCTTAGTATAAGTACACCCCATGCAGTATTTGGGCCATACTTGTGCAAACAATCTCTGTGGGCATGTGAAAAGTTGGAGAAACCAGGTCTATGATTTGATGACACTTCCCACTTTTTTTTTCCTTTCCCACCTGCCACACCTAAGTCACACCTTGACTGTGCCTACTCAGCCTTCTTCATCTCTTACTACTTTATCTCCATCACTTTCCTCCTTCACACAGTCTTCTCCCGATACAACCTTCTATGACACTCACAGGGCACAAACCATCCAAATACAGAAGAAATGCTTTCTTAAAAAAATACACATACATGCATACATACACAAGTAAATATTCCCTTTCAACACAATTGTTAACATAAATATATGCACGGCCCCCATCCAACTAGGCATTTTATATATATGAATCAGAAATGATATACACTACATTCTTCAAAGGGATAATTCCGAGAAAAAAATACCACCCACATACATTTATTAAGAGCAAAACAAATGTAATTATTTTGTTCAATCACTGAAAAATGTTATAAATATGAGCTATTATTACATGTAGCAAAATCAGTTTAACTTGATAACTCCACATATGATAGTTATTTAGCTTTTTAATGATAAAATTTACAAAAGTTTTGGATCAGATTCAAATTTCTTTTTAGAACCAAATGACAAGTTTGCAAACAATTATTGGGAAGAAATAGGAACAGATGAAAGCAAAAGAAAGGAGAAAGGTTACGTAGGGTGAAATCATGTTAAATCACAAACTTACAGCAAATTCTAACACAGAACCTGGAAAACACTTCCTATTTGTGTGAGATAAATGAAAGCACCAAGGTCAGATCAGAACAAAAAAAAAAATACAAGGTTTCTTCAGACAGATAAATGGCAGAACCAATGTAAATGCATCCTCAGATCCTGTCACCATGGAACGATGCTGCTGAGATACAAACCCCCCACCCAGCCAACGATTCTCAATGAGCATCATGGTTTTTAAATTAGTGGGAACTCTGTCATAATGATGGAACAAGGAAGTCCATTCAGTACCTTGACAGCTGTACATTATTTTCAGTAAAGATAATACTGAGAACCAGAGAGCAAGGTTTCTGCCTGATCTGTCTATTCATAATAAAAACAGCCTGTACTGAGTGGATGCTACACGCCAGGTGCTTGCTGAGCACAGGACAAGAGTCCATAAATGCTACCTCGTCTCCTTTGTTGTTGTGATGGTGGTGATGGTAGTTATACATGCCTTCAGATCTCTTTACACACTATGTCATGGCGTGAAAATTTTTAAATCCCGTCCTCCGCCCCTACCCACGATGATGACATTTCACCACCTATCACTGGCGAGAAATGCATTAACAAAAAAAGGTAAGGAACCAACGAAGGGAGGATGGATGCCTTTGCTACCTGTTCCGAATTCCCTCTGAAGGTATCACATGCACACGTGTGTGTGTGTGTGTGTGTGTGTGTCCACGCGTGTTTCCTTGACCAGGGGGGACAGTTGCCCAACACCAGGAGGAAATAAAAAAAAAAATACCTGTCACAATAGGATTCTCTATGCAAGTAAAAAGAAGTGATGACCCCCATTCCACAGTGACAGCCTTCTATGTGTGTGCCACACCTGAAACACTCTTCTCACGCGAGCAGAGAGGTACCCTTAACTATTCGGCATCTTTCTCTCCCCTTGACACTGAGACGCTCCAACACGCCGTCAGGGTTTTTCAGAAGGGACTACACTGTCAGCTCCAGCTTGCAGCACAGAGACGTGACATCTTGAGTGGGTCTCTCCTTGTCACTTTCCCCCATACTCTGGCACACACAAAAACGCCTGTCAAACGCCATCCGACATACGTGACTTCAAGGAGAAAACAAAAAAAAATAACCACTTTACTATGAAAGACTCTAACTAGAAAAGGCAAAGAGATGCCAACTGACAGATGCACAGTGATAGGCTTTCTTCTTCTTTCTAATTCTCAGATTTATTCCTGAGGTTCCTGGCCAATTTCTGTGTCATAAAGATGGTGGTCTACAGCACTCCAAGGCTTTAGCATTTGTACCAAGAAACATTATACCATGATCTAGGAAGGGAAAGACGAGGGAAAACCAACATTTTCTGGGCAATGGCTACAAGGCAAACACCGTGCGAACATTTTGGAAAAGTTCTTTGATTTTATTTAATCGAGGGGACCAACATGTTGAAGAAGCAGGCTTATCATTATCTCACAGGGATATCAGCCCAGAGGGGTTCGATGAGTTGCCAAAAGCCACAGAGCTAGCCATTGGAGGGGCAGGAAGTGGACCTCAGATCTGATTGCAGAGGTTACGCTCACCCCCACACACCACCAACCCTCTCCAGGCGACTCTGGAGATGCTGAACAAGGGCTCCTGAGGACTCCGGAAGTACTCAAGTCAGCAGGCCAACATGGATACGTTGGATGATAATGTTCAAATACTTAATAAGAAACACCAGCTGCCAGGTGTGGAAAGAGCTGCTCCAGGCACAACCAAATCACATGCATGTCCTCGAAAAACAACTTGCCACCAGCCCCCTTTTTCAGGAAGCTCTCTGAGAACACATCTCTGCAAGGGCCAAGGGCGTTATGCGGTTCCCGCACGCAGGGCTTCGCGAGGCAGTGTGGGGTGGAAGGTCAGCACGCAACACTTCTGCTTTAGCTCTTCAAGTTCAGTTTGGACGTAACTGTTCGAGACACACAGAGAACGCGGATTCTACCGTGGACGTCGCCCAGAAATGTTGGACTTGATTACAAAGACCAGGCTGCTTTTGGTTCTATTGCTTTGGATGTATTTGGAACGCAAAGATTTTCTGCCTGAAAGTAACCATTTATAATATACTAAGGTTGGGGGAGGAGAGGATGATAGGGTGCTCTTGCCTTTTTTTTTTTTTTTTTTCTATTCCTACCACCCTGTCCCAGCTCTATTATTTGCAAGATGTTCCTTAACAGAAACCCTTCCACACCCCTGCCCTGCTGCACGTTTCCATGGGCGCAACCAGTAGTTAGACGCCACGCATGCGCTTCTGAGTTGAGCGCATTATGCATGGATGCGCTGTGATTTGGTTGTGCCAGAGGATGGCGTGTGCTTCGCGCTGGTGTTCTTCCAGCCACCTCCCTCACCAGCTGCTGAAATGATGCCACCGCGGTCTCGGTGTCGCGCAGATTGTACACCCTGATACCAGGAAAGCAGAAGCATTTCTCAAGGAGTCTTTGCCTGGCTTGGTGGGAACACAGAAACTGCTTTTTATCAAAATGAGAAACATTTTCTTTCCCCCATGGGAAATAGCAAAAGCAGTTTGAAAGAGGGGTAGAGACTTTTTATCTTGGAAAAAGTGTTTTCAGCATGGTAGACAGAGAGGCACGCTTTCTTTTCTCTCTCGAGATCAACCAGATCTGTGACGCCAGCCACCCCCAGGTCATGCCACGGGTACAAGGAGTGCTAAGTCCTAGGGGCCACTCTTCCTGCTCAGAAGATCTTGCCATTTCTGCCTGACCATTCTCAAATCCATGTCCTGGACATACAAGCGTCCTATTTTTTTTCTTTCCTACCCTAAAAAAAACAAACAAAATTCCCCCCCCCCCCCCCCCCCCCCCGCAAACACCCACTATTATGTACTTCTTCATTCTTGTCATGAGTAGGGGTTTCCGGGAGTGGAGGACTGGGTAACAATGTGGAATTAATTATCTGAACAGTTACTATGTGCCAGGCCAGGCATATCCTAGCATTATTCTACATAAACCTGAGGACAAACCTTTAACAGCATCATTATATCCATATGGTGGATGACAAAGAAGAGGTGAAAATGCTGAAAATGCCAAAGGACATACTTCTATTAAGTGGAACGCTACAAGGATCTGGAGTATGACCTCTGCCTGATCTTTTGCTTCTGAGCCTTCCCATGCGACCAAGTGGCATTGCCATACATTTTCTGTCCTAGAAAGCCTAGTATGAAATGCTGTTCCTTGAATAAACAACACGTGGTATATAAATATTATATGATATATATAATATATATATATATACACATACAATGGAATATTACTAACCTTATAAAGGAATCAAATTCTGACACATGCTACAACACGGGACCTTGGAAACATTATGCTAAGTCAAATAAGCCAGACACAAAGGACAAATATTGTATGGTTCCACTTCGAGTGGGATACCTAGAATAAATTCATAGACACAGAAAGTACCACAGAAGTTACCAGTGGCTAGGGGGAAGAGGGAATGGGGAATTACTGTTTAATGGGTACACAATTTCTGTTTGGGATGATGAAAAAGTTTTGGAAATGGATAGCGGTGATGGTTGCACAACAGTGTGAATATACTCAATGCCACTGAATGGTACACTTAAAAAGGATTAAAATGGTAAATTTTATGTTATGTATATTTTATCAACATATAAACAATATTTCCCTCCTCTCCCTTTTATAGAAACCACATCTACCCTGATGCCAAAGCTCTTAGAACTACCTCTTGTTGGTGCTAAAGTGATACAAAATACTATCAATTCCAGGCACATCACCTCTAATCCGCTGACAATCTGCTAAAAATACTGTGCTAATAAGGATTCTGAGGATGTTTCCTGGTCCAAGTGGGATAAATAGCAGGATGGACTTGTAAGGCCCTCCCACAAAGACAAACAGAAATGTCAGATAAAACACAACAAAATATTTTTAATTGCTCCTGGAAATGTGAATTGGAAAACACAATCCAAGTGCCAAGAGCTGAGGTGGAGAGAATGTGGTACGGAGAGACTACAATAGACAAGAGCAACTGACTTCCTGAAGGCCTAGGAGTCAAGTAAGCAAGGAAATACAGGTAGCTACAAAGGAGAAAACAAGAGAGCTTTTTCTATGACCATGACATTCATGGGTGTGGGCTGCAGAGAGCTTCCTCAGCTCTTGATGCCTTCTCCTGCCAGTTCAAGACTCCACACAGCCTTGCTATAAATCTCCCTTCCCCTCATAAAACCTTGGTATTTAAATACCAAATTTAATTTGGTATTAAAATCCCTATTTCTTAAATCTAAGATAGTCTAACTTCAACAGGGCCTCAGTAGGTAGTGTGGTCATATAATGCGTCCTCCACAGAGAGCAATTTCAATTCACCGGCATTTTACTATACTCCATGAGCTTACTGTGCTTTGAAAGACAACATGCCCAAATGCAAAGAGAAATATGGATAGTCATCCAATTTCTTATTATTGGTAGAAGTAGGACAATAGGAAAGTGGTATTTTTAACACTGGGAACCTCTACAACTTGCTTGAACCATAGACAAAAATAACAAACACACTGGAAATTATAATAATCATTAAAAAATAAAATATTTGTGGAAATCCATCCTCCTGTTACATTAAAAAAAAAATGTTTCTCTGGCAAAAAAGAAATCCTTCAACTCAACCAACTTTCAAATTACCTAAAAATCAAACTGAACTGAATTAAGGTCATAGAATCAATACTTGGGGACTAACTAAGGATCATTAAATTCTGTGTTACTGAATATTTGGAAAAAACCTTTTTAACATGCATCACATAACACGGTCTTTATTTCTAAGATCTTTTCCCTAAATCCTGCCTACATGTAGTTTGTGTAATGATTAATCTTTTGCCTTAACTGTTTTATATGTCAGAAATATTGGAACGCATGCTGATTGTTCTTGGTAAACTATTTTGTATAGTTTCTCCTACATACTACCTACTTTGAATAAGTTACATGAAAAACGCTGCACATTTGGGAAGAAAGCAGCTTATTAGGAGAAAAACAAGATTTTGAATTATAAAGAATCAATACACAGTTGTCTTAGTCAGTTGTAGATTTTAAAAATGTAGCACCACTTTTTGGCCCCAATGTGAAACAAAAATCAATTTTTTTTCTCTTTCTTTTCTCATACTGGAGAACATTGTTGAGTTTAATCATAAAGAAGAATCTTGTTTTGATTTCCTCTATCAATTATTTCTTGGAAAAATGCACTATGGCAATCCTCTTCAGAATTTTAGAAACAGAAACGCTTCTCATTTTTCAGACAGCCAATGAGGTTGGGGTGGATGCATGAAGGGGCTAAGATCTGGATATAGGAGAGCTCCTACCTCTGATTCTAGGGAAGGGCTTTTTCACGACGGGCAAGCTAATTGTGGGTACATGCACGATGCCTAAGTGTTGGCTGTCATGCTCCACTCAGATCCACAATCCCATTGAAACCTGTCACTTTCAAGAGTGCAAATAATAGGAGGGGAAAAGAGCACCGGAGTCGGACATTCTGTAACAAGAGCCCAGTGGATTCCTACCTTTCATCTAAGACACTTCAATGGTTTCAGAGCAGATCCGTAGATGCTACACAGTGAAAGAACCTATGCAAAATCACAGGGAGAGTCTGGAGTAAGAGATGGAATGTGACGATCCCAGGCCTTGCCCTCCAACCTTAAGTCCACATCATACGGCCTCTTTACAAAAGTCTCTCTGAAAGCCCAACAGTTGCCACTCTGGTTGGAGACTTACTGCTGAAGAGTCAGTGCATAGAGATGGATATCTGACTAAGTTAGTTTTCCTTTTTATATGCTGGCTCGCTTGCTCTCTCTCTCAAGAACTAAGGGTTTTTCACGTTACAAAATAAAGTGCAAACCAAGAGCATTTTGTATTTTTGCATTTCGATTCCCTGTTTTGTCAGTGAGTAATTATAGCAAATAAAATATTGCAGCTGAATGTAAATTGTTAGACAACCAGATCACACCGGGATATTTTTCTTCCACAAGTTTTACATCATAGCACGTTAAATATTAAAATACTGAAAGTCAAGTAAACAGAGAGGGTTCTTTTGCTCAAAGCATTAATTTTTAACAAACAGTTCACTGTTATTCAGATCAGATGCTGGGAAACAAATGATGTTTTCTTGCAAATAAGGTGAATATATCATCTGGAGGAAAGTAGACAGGAGAATCACATAGAAATAAGGGCATTTGTGACACTAAAGATGAATTTCCACCAGAAGAACAGAAGAGAATTCATGTGTAGGAGAAAAAGAAAAAGGTTTGCAAAAGGGAATTTGGAAAAGAGCAAGAAATGAGAAAGATTGATTTATGCCTAGAAGAAAAAAAAATGAAGATATGTCTCACACCAGAAAAGAAACCTGATTCAAAATAAGGCAGGCAGAGAAGAAATCAAACAGTTTCTGATACAGTGAATTTCAGTTTTCTTAAGTAGTTACCAAGAAGGTAGAAGGAAGAAACATTTTCGTATCTCTGAAAGATTACCAGTCCATAAAATACCAATCAATAAGAACGGACTAAGTACCTAACACGTGTTCAGCAACAAAAGAGAAAATTAGACATGGTTCTCCCCAACACTTTACTGTGGGGTTAAGCAAAGTAAGTGCTCAAATAATGACAGTGGGAATTCTACACTGCGGAATTAACAACATCCGTAACTCAGAATTTAAGGATACGGACGATGACAGGGAGTTTGAGTTCCAGTCATAACACTATCATTTCATGAACATCTCCTGCTTTTCAAACCCTGTGCTGGAAGCCAGATGTTTACGACACCCAACATTTAAAACAATCCATTAAGAATTATTCCTTCTAGATTACTGAAGAAAATAAGGCTCAAAAGTTAAGTCGCTTATGTTACACAATGAATAAATAAATGGCAGAGCCTGAATTTAACCAAAGTTCTCCCCTTCTCCCAAGGTCATGCTTTTTCTTCTACCAAAGGGCTGGATTTATCCTAAGAAAGACTTTGGTCTATGAATCCCGACAGCCAAATAACAATCAATTAAAACAGAAACGAAAAACAAACAGAAAAGCAGTGTGGGAAAATGTTCTTTGTAAGGGAGGTGCTCCCAACATCATTAAAGCAACAAGACTGTAATGATACGGAAGTTTTCTTTTAAAAATTTCTTTGAGGGAACATGTATTTGCTTGAAAGCAAGCCTCTCAAACCATTTCAGAGTTGAAGACTGGAGGACATGGATACTGGTGTCCATAAAGTCTTCACAGGAGGCAAGTCTCTTCTATAGAGGTGGGGGAGCAAGGAAGGGGGGAAGGGGAAGGAGAGCCAATCTCTTACCTTTTTCAGTTTGCTATTAAAGTAAAACTAAAACAAAAAAACAAAACCTAAGAATATGACTGTTATGGATAAATGTGGACAACCAGGCCATCATGTTGAATGGAGCAAAACACTGTAAGATACTTGGACGGGGGAAACAGAAAGATTCCCAGAAAGGGTAAACAACTTTAAATTCTCATGAAAAGTGAGATTAGGGGTTTGGGTCCATTATAGTTACATCTACATAGGGCAAGGAGGTTCCTGGGGACATCTAGTTTATAGGACCAATTATTTGTCAATATGGTGATTTTTTGACAATTATTAGATGAGACTGAATATAAGCAAAAAATAATAATAATTTTGCATTTGAACCAAGTGATATATCCCAGATAAGTCACTACACTGTATGAGGTTTCTGTAATAAAAACAAAATAGTCCAGCCAAATTCACATTGGTTGAGAACAGCCAGAACATGGACTCACTGTGTCCACGGTAGCTCATCAGCTTCTCTTCTAGACAAAAGCCCAGAGTGATCACTAAATAGAATTAACCTAATAGACATTCCACTCAATTATTTTTAGAAAGCTACTGAGAGGGATTGAAACTGGGGGCATGAATAAACAGATTTTTCTTCTACCTGTTTGTTAGGGAATATGTGGTTTAAGCTTTCCTAGATATTAAACCTCTGGCAATTTCCTAATAGAACAGGAAATTTGTGTACCTTTTTAAAACCAGCAAATTCACTGACAAAAATCTGCCCACAGATCGACTTAGAATATACCAAAGTAGGGACCTTGGGGAGGTGGCAAAGTAAGAGGACCCTGAGCTCACCTCCTCCCATGGACACATCAAGGCTACAACTACATATAATGCAACTCACTCTGAAAAACACCTGAAGGTGAGCAGAACAGCTTTTCCACTGTTAAAAATATAAAGAGGGGGCCACATCAAGGAGGGTAGGAGGGGCAGAGACAAAGTTGGGAACCAAGCCCCTGTGCAGAGACCCACAGGTGAAGAGGTCCTACCAGAGGGGTTCAAGCTCCACATTCAAGCACCCCTTGCCCTGGGGATCTGCACCAGGAAGATAAGCCCCCATAGCAATGGGCTTTGAAAATCAGTGGGACTTAACTGTGAGAGAGCCAGAGAGCAATGGCCAACTGAGACTCCACTCTTAAAGGGCCGGTGGGTTGTAACAGCACAGAGGCAGCAGTGTGAAAAGTACCTGGGTTATATATGAAGAAGATTCATGGACTAATTTTAAGCTGTGCTCTGGAAAGGCAGGGATCTATAGGAGCTTTCTCCAGGAAAAGAAGTGCTGGTGGGCACCATTTTTCTTGCCCTCCTTTAGGCTAGCTAGCAGGATGCTAGAAGGAGCCACTTCTGACACCCTCCTTCTACTTGGCTAGCACTGCTCACCCCACCATGGATTTTCCCTGCAGACCTGCCTCACCCAACCTTATCCCAGCAGGTACCCTTGCAAAACAGCCCTGCCACACCCAACAGGCAACCTCAGTAGGGAACAGTGTCCCACCTGAAGCAACTCTTGCCCTCCCACACCTACAGCAGCTGTAGCCAGCATCCCTCAGCCAGCCATACCAGGGCCAGCCCTGTCCACCACTGTACCCACAGTAGTCACAGTCAGTTACTGCAGCCAGCCAGGCTGGGGGCCAGCCCCACCCACCCTCATGTCCACAGTAGTCACAACCCAGTCACCCCAAGAGGGTACAGCAGCCCATGCAGGGAACAACCCTGGAGTTCCAAGTTCTGGTGACCAGGGAGGATTGTACTACTGGATCCTCATAGGAAGCTTCTGTACAAGGCCACTACTTTCAGTAGTGGGAGACAGAGCTGATCTAATACACAGAAACAAACACAGAGAGCCAGACAAAATGAGGAGACAGAGAAATATGTTCCAAATGAAACAATAATGACAACAGAAAAACTCAGAAAAAGAACTAAATGAAACACAAATAAGCAATCTACCTGACAAAGAGGTCAAAATAATGGCCATAAAGATGCTCATGGGATTTGAAGAGTGGATGAACTCAGTGAGAACTTCAACAGTGAAACAAAATATATATATATAAACAACCTATTAGAGGTGAAGAAAACAATCACTGAAATGAAAAAATACCCTAGAGGGAAAAAAAGAGTACATTAGAGGATATATAAGAATGGATCCACAATCTGGAAGACAGGGTAGTAGAAATCACCCAAGCTGAACAGCAAAAAGGAAAAAAATAAAAATAAAAATTGAAGGTATATTAAGAGACTTTTGGGACAACAGCATATTAACATTTGCATTAAAGGATCCCTGAAGGAAAAGAGAGAAAAAGAAGTAGAAAACTTATTTGAAGAAATAATAGCTAAAAGTTTCCCTAATCTGAGGAAAGAAACAAACATCCAGATTCAGAAACCACAGCCAGCCTCAAACAAGAGAAACCCAAGGAAGTCTACACCAAGACACATCATTATTAAAATGTTAAAAATTAGAGAAAGAGGATGTTAAAAGCAGCAAGAGGGAGGAAAATAGTTATGTACAAAGATAACCCCATAAGGCTATCAGCTGTCTCTCAGCAGAAACTTTGTAGGCCAGAAGGGAGAAGTGTGATGTAACCAAAATGCTGAAAGGAAAAAACTTACAATCAAGAATACCCAGTGGCACCTGGGTGGCTCAGTCGGTTGAGTGGCTAACTCTTGATTTTGGCTCAGGTCATGATCTCAGGGTCATGGGATCAAGCTCTGCATCAGGCTCCATGCACAGTGGGGAGTCTGCTTGAGATTCTCTCTCCCTCTCCTTCTGCCCCTCCCCCCTTCTCATGCTGTCTCTCTCTCTCTTTCTAAAATAAATAAATAAATCTTAAAAAAAAAGAAAAGAAAAGAATACCTGGCAAGGTTATCAGAACTGAGGAAGAGATAAGGAGTTTCCCTGACAAACAAAAGTTAAAGGACTGAATAGGCCTTACTAGAAATGTTAAAGAGACTTCTTAAGTGGAGAACAAAAGCCATAGAAGAAAAATTATCAAAGGAAAAAATTTCACTGGTAAAAGCAAACTCCAAAAAGTAGTAGATCCATCACTTGTAAAGCCAGTATGAAAGTAAAAAAGACAAATGTAGTAAAATCAATTATATCTACAAAAATTAGTTAAGAGATACCAAAATAAACATATGTAAAGTATAACACTGTATACATAAAACACAGATGGGGGAATAAAAATGTAGTGCTTTTGGAATGTGTTTGAACTTACGGGACCATCAACTTAACATAGACTGCTATACACATAGGATGTTTTATAGACCTCATGGTAACCACAAATGAAAAACCTCTAATAGAGAGACAAAAAATAAAGAGAAAGGAATCCAAGCATAACACTAAAAAAAAGTCATCAAATCACAAAGGAAAAGAGCAAAGGAAGAAGAAAGGAACAGAGAAAAATTACAAAAACAACCAGAAAACAATAGACAAAATGGCAATAAGTACATACCTATCGATAATTAATTTAAATGTAAATGGACTAAATGCTCCAACCAAAAGACATAAGGTGACAGATAAAAAACACAAAACCCATCTATATGCTGCCTACAAGAAACTCAATTCAGAACTAAAAACACATACAAACTGAAAATGAAGGGAAAATATTTTCCATGCAAGTAGAAGCAAGAAACAAACAACAAAAACTGGGGTAGCAATACTTATTTCAGACAAAAAGACTTTAAAACAACATCTGAAACAAGACACAAAAAAGGTCATTATGTAATGATAACAGGATCAATCCAACAAGAGGACATAATAATTTTAAATATGTATGCACCCAATGTAGGAGTACCTAAATGTCTAAAGAAAATATTAACAGAATAAAGGGAGAAGTGGACAGTATTAGAATTATAGTAGGGGATTATTAGATCATCTAGACAGAAAATCAATAAAGAAACAGTAGCTTTGAACAACACATTAGACCAGATGGAATTAACAGATATATATAGAACATTAGATGTGGAAACAACAAAATACACATTTTTTTTTTTTTTTGAGAGACAGAGAGAGAGGGGAGGGGTAGAGGGTGAGAGAGAATCTGAAGCAGGCTCCACTCTCAGCATGGAGCCCAATGCAGGGCTCAATCTCACAACCCTGAGATCATGATCTGAGCTGAAATCAAGAGTCAGACACTTACTTAACCAACTGAGCCACCTAGGTGCCCCAGAATACACATTCTTTTCAAGTGCACCTGGAACATTCTCAAGGATAGATCACATGTTAGGCCACAAAACAAGTGTCCATGAATTTAAGAACACTGAAATCATATCAATCGTATTTTTCAACCACAATGGTATGGAACTAGAAAAAAGCACAAACATGTAAAGACTAAACAACATGCTACTAAAAAGCAATGGGTCAGCAAAGCAACAAAAGAGAAAATTTAAAAAATACCTGGAAACAAATGAAAATGGAAACACAATGGTTCAAAATCTTTGGGATCCAACAGAAGAGTTCTAAGAAGGAAGTTTATAACAATACACAAAAATAAGCAAAATCTCAAATAAACAATCTAAACTTACACCTAAAGAAACTTGAAAAAGAAGAACAAAGCCCAAAATTAGAAGGAAAAATAAAGATCTAAAATAAAAATAAATAAAACAGATTTAATAAGCAATAGGAAAAAAATCAATAAAAATAAAGCTCATTCTTTGAAAAGAGAAACAAAATTGATAAATCTTTAGCCAGACTCAGCAAGGAGAAAAAGCACTCAAATAAATAAACTCAGAAATGAGAACTACAAAAGATTATAAGAGACTAGTATGAAAAATAGAATGCCAACAAATTGGACAACTAAGAAGAAATGGATAAATTCCTAGAAACATACAATTTTCCTGATACAAAACTATATCAGGAAGAAGTAGAAAATCTGAACAGACCAATTACTAGTAACAAAAATTAGTCATTAATCAAAAACTCTCAATAAACAAAAATCCAGGATCAGATGGCTTCACAGGTAAATTCTACCAAACATCTAAAGAAGAGTTAATTCCGATCCTTTTCAAATGACTATAAATAAATAATAAATAAATAAATAATCAAAGATAGAAGAATGCTTCCAAACTCATTCTACAAGGCATTACCCTGATCCCAAACAAAAAAGAAAAATTAAGGGTCAATATCCTTGATAAACATAAATGTAAAAATCCTTAACAAAATATTAGCAAACCAAATTCAACAAGAATCATTCACACAATCAAGTGGAATTTATTCCAGGAATGCAAGGATGGTTCAAAATCCACAAATCAATCAAAGTGCTTCCTTAGCAAAATAAAGGACGAAAATCATATGATAATTTCAATAGATGCAGAAAAAGCATTTGACAAAATTCAACATCCATTCATTATAAAATCTCTTAACAAAGTGGTTTAGAGAGAACATAATCTCAGCATAATAAAGCCTACATAAGGCAAACCCACAGCTAGCATCCTACTCAATGGTAAAAAGCTGAAAGCTTTTCCTCTGTGATCAGGAACAAGACAAGGATGGATGTTCACTCACACCACTTTTATTCAACATAGTACTGGACATCCTAGATGCAGCAATTAGACAAGAAATAAAAGCATCCAAATCCAAATTGGTAAGGAAGAAGTAAGACTGTTGCCATTTCCAGATGACATGTTACTGTATATAGAATACTCTGAAGACTCCACCAAAAAACTACTAGAAATAACAAACTCAGCAAAGTTGCAGGATGCAAAATTAATATACAGAAATCTGTTGTTTCTCTACAATAATAACAAATTAGGAGAAGGGGAAATTAAGAAAATAATCTCATTTATAATTGCATTAAAAACAATAAAATATCTAGGAATAAATTCAACCAAGGAGTTTTGTAAAAGACTGTATTGTGAAACCATAAGACACTGATGAAAGACACTGAAGTCAGCACAAATAAATGGAAGTATATACCATGCTCATGGATTGGAAAAGTTAATACTGTTAAAATGCCCATATTACCCAAAGCAATCTATAGATTCAATACAATCACATCAAAATACCAACAGTATTTTTCACAGAACTAGAGCAAATTACACTAAAATTACTATGGAACCACAAAAGACCCCAAATAGCCAAAAAAAATCTTGAGAAAGAAGAACAAGGCTGGAGGTATCACAGCCCCAAATTCACAACTATACTACAAAGATACAGTAATCAAAACACTATGGTACTGGCACAAAAACAGACACATGGATCAACGGAGCAGAAGAGAGCCCAGAGATAAGCACACACAATGTCATTTTACCTACAAACAGGAGGCAAGAATATACAATGGGGAAAACACACTTCAGTAAAGATCTGCAATAAACAGTATTGGGAAAACTGGAATGCTACATGCCAAATAATGAAACTGGACCACTTTTGTACCAAATATACAAAAATAGACTCAAAATGGAATAAAGGCCTAAATATAAGACTCAAAAATACAAAGCTCCTAAAAGAAAACATAGGCAGTAATCTCTTGAACACTGGTTTTAGAAACATTTTTCCAGACCTGTGTTCTCAGGCAAGGAAAAGAAAAGCAAAAATAAATAATTGGGATTATGTCAAATTAAAAAGTTTTTGCACATTAAAGAAACCATCAACAAAACAGAAAGGTGATCTCCTGAAAATAAGGGGTTAATATCCAAAATATATAAAGAACTCATAAAATTCAACACCAAAACAAATGGTTCATTTAAAAAAGGGACAAAAGACCTGAATAGAAATTTTTCTAAAGAAGACATAAGATGGCCAACAGACAACCAATAATTCCACTTCTGGTTATTTACCTGAAAAAAAATGAAAACACTAATTTGAAAAGATACACGTACCCCTATTTTTATTGCAGTAGTATTTACAATAACCAAGACATGGAAGCAACCTGAGTCCATCAACCAGTGAATGGATAAAGAAGATGTGGTATGTATGTGTGTATAGGTGTGTGTGTGTGTGTGTGTGAATTCATATTGCAATATTACTCAGCCATAAAATAGACTGAGCTCTTGCCATTGACGACAACATGAATGGACCTTGACAAATATCATATGATTTCACTTATATGTGTAACCTAAAAAACAAAACAAAACACACAACAGAAACAGATTCATGGATATAGAGAACAGGCTGGTAGTTGCTAGAGGGAAAGCAGGGGGGGCATGGGCAAAATAGGTGAAGGGATTAAGACAGACAAACTTCCAGTTATAAAATAAATAAGGCACAATGATGAAATGTACAAAATAGGGAATATAGTCGATAGTATTGTAATAACTTTGTATGGAAACAGATGGTAACTACTTACTGTGGTAAGCATTTCATAATATGTATATTGTTGATTAATTTTGTTGTACACCTAAAACTAATATAATATTGTATTTCAATTATACCTCAAAATAAAAACAGAATATGCCAAAATGATACACAGTAATGTTCATCATAGCACTGCATGTGAAAACAAACAGGAAAGAACCCATATGCCATCAATTGGATTAAATATATTTCAGCTCATCAATACAAAGCAGTATGTACAGCTAAGAAAAACAATGAGATAGGTCTGTTCTTCAAAATATAATATGATGGAAAGAACAAAGTGTGAAGAGTGCATATAATATCGAGTAATTTAAACAAAGTTTAAAAGGATGTGTGTCATTGTTTAGATGTGACATCTGTATAATTTCTTTTTGAAAAGTTACAGAAGAAACCTCACAATGCCAACATTTGGAGAGAAGAGGACAACAGATCAAAATAGGTAAGGAATGGTGACTTTTTTTTTTTTAATTTAGTATATCTGACACACAATGGTATATTAGTTTCAGGTATATGACTTAGTGATTTGACAAGTTTGTACATTATCCTATGTTCACCACAAATATAGCCACCTCACTTTTCTTCTTACACTTTTATGTTTGGTGTTTTAGTACATGCATGCGCTGTCTGGACTAAGATAAAAATACGTAATATTAATGGAACAGAAAGTATTGGGAACAGGATCCGAGCCTGCCAGGTGAACCACTAATAGAACAGGGCCCTACAACTGTGGTTACTATGGCTGACCTCAGTGCACAAAGTGGACATGAGTCCAAACAAAGGAAACTGTACGCATGAGCACATGTAAACACACACAGAGCGAGGAAGCAGGAGATCCATGTGAGGACATACCAGTCGAAGTGCATTTAGTGACTGCAGAATAATCCAGTTTTAGATTCTATTTGCATTTACTTCCCTCGCCCTTTAACCATTACCACAAACAGCTATTATTTACCCGATTCCTTATCAGATACTACGTTAGGCACTTCACATGCATGATCTCATTTACTTCTCATTGAAAAAGTCATTGGTTAATATTGCAATTTTTTTTTTTGAAGAGTTTATTTATTTATTTGAGAGAGAAAGAATGAGAGACAGAGAGCATGAGAGGGGGTATGGTCGGGAGGGTCAGAGGGAGAAGCAGACTCCCTCCCGAGCAGGGAGCCCGATGCGGGACTCAATCCTGGGACTCCAGGATCATGACCTGAACCGAAGGCAGTCGCTTAACCAACTGAGCCACCCAGGCGCCCCTAATATTGCAATCTTCCCATTGCATACGAAGAAACGGACTCTTAAAGGTATCAGGTAACTTTTTCAAAGGCACATACCTAGCAACCGGCAGACCTGGGATTCAAATGTAAACCCAGCAGTCTTCAAGGCCACTGATAGCGCACTGCATTCACTCCTGGCTTCAGACTCATCCTTTGACCTGAGAATATGCAGTCATCACAGGTCAAGCAGAAGATAATTGAGTCACAGATGAGAAGACTTTCCAAACCTAAACTGGGAAGTCTTGGAAAATGAGAAATATCATAGCATGCGTACTGTACCTATGGCCAGGCTCTAGAGACAGAACATATTAGAACGTGATGCCTTCTTGCAAGCTATAAAACTGAGGGGATATGAGAAAGGCCTTCGGGGTCAGTCACCCTGGGAGGAATACTGACTCCACCACTAGTTACGTCACCAAGAGACAGTTAATTAACCTGCCCCCAATCTCATTACTTTCATCTCTAAAGCGGATAGCATAATGGTGCCTGCCTTCCAGAAGTATGGTGAGGACTGAATGAGATCATGCATATTAAGTATTTAAAGGACTTGGGACATAGTAACTCCCTCGATAAATAGGCTATGTTTGATATTATGAAGTTCTTAATCATTATAAAAGTATCTGAAAAATTCTGGAATGCTGTAAGAGGAAAACACCTTCAAATATAGATTCCCCCTAAGCAAAGCCTTATTCTACACAGCAAGAAAGTGAAATGTGGTCAGCCAAAAGCAAGATGCAACTCAACTTACACTTTGAGTTCTTATTTTGTACTAAACACTACTTACATGGAAATTCCTGGGGCAGGAACTGTTGCTTGCCTTATCCACTGCTCATTTCCAACCCCTTTCTCTCCTGCCTGCCTCCATCCCATGGCAAAGCAACTACTCACTCTTCCGGCTCCCCTCGAAACCAAGTGTGGCTACCACAATAAAGTCCTTGCCAAAGACAGGTGAACATCTGCCGAAGGGTTCTCCGGGAAAGTGTGTGCTCTTCCAATAAAGGTGTCTATTCACACTATTCCTGCCACCTCTCTCTCTCCCTTCCCTCCATGAATTTGATCAAAATGCCAGGAAATAGGGCAGCCATCTTGAAAAGGACAGATCAAAGAATCACCTATATGCCCACCTCTAGGTCTACTTGTTCCATAAGAAAATATCCCATTTGTTTAAGCCACTGGTAGCAGGTTTTCTGTTATAGCTGAACTTATAAATGATAATGCTCCTTTTCCCATGGACACTGACATACTTGGGGCCAAGAGGATGCCAAGTATTAGTACAAAACCTCAGGACACTACTCAGCTGTCTGAGGAAACCCCTAGGTGTGAGGGCTCTATTTCTTTGTTTTAATTAAATGTGAGTCAACTTCTGGCTTATTTTTGCCGATCATTTCTCACCTTGTTCTCTTTTTTGTCTTCATCCTCAGAATGAATTTCCCATAGATACCCAGGATCTTCCCCCATTGCCAAGTTGGCCCAGTGATTTCAGAGAATGTAGGTTTTATTGAGAAGCCTGCTTCTCCCTCTCCCACTCCCCCTGCTTGTATTCCCTCTCTTGCTGTGTGTCTCTCTCTGTCAAATAAATAAATAAAATCTTTAAAAAAAATGATCACAGCTTAAGAAAAGACCCAGCGCTAAAAGCTGACCCTGGTATAAACTTGTACTTGACTCTGAGTGTCCCATCATCTGTACAGGCAATCCAGTACTGAGGTTGAGATGGTTAAGAGCAGATCTGCATTGAGAGAAACATCTAAAATGGCGGTACTTATGGGTACATTTTGCTACACACACACACAAAGTACATCCCAAGGCACAGCACAATGGCAACCGAAAAACAGCCCCTTACTAAATATGTGTTGAATGAATGAATAAGCACAGGCATGCACGTGGCAAGAAATCTCACTGTGAATGAATGCACTTCCCTTTTTCTAAAGATAAAGAATCTTACTAAAATAGATGGGCAGTCAAAACTCCATATTCTGCTTTCCCAGGCAAAGAACCCTCTTGTTTCCTCTTTGCTTTCTTCCTTACATGATGTACAACACAAAAGACTTGTTAGTCACATTTGTCAAGAGAGCCCACGGGTACTATCTGGCTCATCGCAGCTTATGTTATCAATTGTCTTTATTGTTTGGTGGATATTGATCTGGGAAGACCTTGTATCTTGCTAAAGTCACCTGTACAGCAAAGCTTCCCTTTTCCTTTTTAGTCAACACGAAGGCTCAAGTGTGGCGGGCTTTGGGAATTTCCACCTGACAGCCCCATTCCATCATTAAACACCCAGTTAAAGCTTGTTATCCAGATGAATGCACCAATTAAAGCAGCACATTCTTGCCCACACCCAACAGTAGCAGCAGGTTCAGGCTAACACTTTGCGGGGCAATAATTGATATAGAAAATAGTCTGGGGAGCCACAAGTTTGGTTTCATTTGTTTTACATTCATTCATTCATTTCTTCATTCAACCGGACATTTACTGGTAGGTCCCAATGTCTATTTCTAAGCTTAAGATGTTGTTTGCTTTCTTGAAGGGACATATGTTTTCCCTAATTTGTCTGAACAGCACGACGTAACCAATCTGACTCTGCAGCCAAAGCACCCAGGTTTAGCTGGATATCCTGAGAACAAGAAAAGAATAAAAATACTGACAGTGGACAATGCCAGACATCAAGGTGGCCTCGTATGGTTGTGTGAGCTGTGCACTGTTCAAGTCCAGAAGTTACTACTACTAGAAGAATGATATGAATGGTGGGGCAGGGTAGCAGGGTACCCTTGGCTGACAGTGTTCCCTAGTCTAAAGGGCATAAAACTATGCAGTGCTCCAAAACATACTTAGAAACCAACTGACTTTTGTTTAGATGAAATACTTGATTCCACAATACATTTAAATTTTATAATTAAATTTTCAAATAATAAGCTGCCAACTAAAAATATGTTATGAAAAACAAATCTATCTATACCTGATGGTAACCCCACACAGAAGAATGACTGAACAATGGAAATGCTATTCTTTAAAACATTTCCAAAGTCCTAAGAATCTATGCTACTAAATACATTAATGCACATAAAATATAGGTACAAGGATATTTATTGCAATACTGTTACTATGTTACTAAAACATAGGAATGGCTAAATAAACTATGGTACTTCCATTCATGAAATACTGTGAAGTCATTAAAAAGAATGAGTAGCCTTACAAATGCCCTCACAAGGACGTAACGCCAAAACATACCCTTAAAGGCAAAAATCAAAATAGAACAAGGTGAATAATGTGATTCTGTCTGTGTACTTTTTAAATAGAGGTACACTGTACATGCAGAGATCTTAAGGGACAGAACAGAATCTAGAGGATACATACCAGTCTTCTGGTAACCTCTGGCGAGGGACAGGTAAAGAGAGGAATAGTAGGTTCTGTATTATGGAATTTAAAATTAATAATGAGAAGTTTTTACGCATTAATTTTGTTGTAACAACATACAAATAGTCCAAAATGACAGCAAAATAATTCCAAGGTAGCATACACACAGGTGAATCCCAACCTGTTGCAATTCATGACAAAACACCGAATCATTTCAAGATAACACTGCTGACGTCCACTTTCCACTTCAATTACTCATCCTGGCCACATATACTCATTGAGCACATACACGCTGTACAACAGGCTCTGGGCACAGAGAGCCAGGAAAAAAAGACAGGTGAGGCCCCTGCCCTCATAGAGCTGAAGTCCAAGCCAGTAAAACAGGCATATGTATTTTAGAGAAAAATTTTCAGATTAACCATTATTTCCCTATTAAATAATTCAATTCACTACACCATTCTGGGCTCTGGGGCTGAGGGAGAAGTCGGCTGTGATTCTACTGAAGTTGCTTCTCAGAGACATTCTGCGCTGTACAGCTCATTCCCTGCCTATCAAATATTCATCCTCCTCACCCATCAATCAATTTAGGTTCCCTCCAATGGAATCCATAAAATAATAATACTTTACATTCAGAGAGGGGTTTATACCTTTCCAAACACTCTCGCATACACGGCATCCTGAGAGAGGGACGATTAGAATGTGAGAGCAAGACTGTATCAATTTCTGATATAAAACTTCCTTGTGTCTGATCCACTTTTCCCTCTTCACTCACCCAGCTTATTCTTGCCCTTCAGTTCACAGCTCAGGTGACACCTCTTTCAGGAAGCATTCTGGGCTGGCTTAGGGGTCCTTCTTATATGCTTCCATGGCTCCCTGTTGTCTCCATCCCTCCAAACCCCACAAGATGCTGACCATGCTCTTTTGTAATTGTCAGCTTGGTGTCCCTGTCCATGACATTGGGCCCAGAATCATGTGGGAGGGGCCCTGGGTCTGATCTCATCTTGAAGGACTAACCTACCAGGTGGGGAAGGATCTGACATTCATATTTTTAAAAAGCTCCCTAGGTATTCTGAAACAGCTCATCCCAAGAAATTAAAATGGAAGTTCTGGACTGTCTCTCTATTACTTTCCATTGTTGCAACAGCTTCTAAAAGCACTTGGTATACTGTTGGTGCCCAAGAAAGAGTTGCTCCTTCATCAGTTCACTGGTTCTTCCAACAAATATGTACTGAGCTCCTTCAGTGTGTCAGACTTCTGGTGAATGATTAAATGGAATGAACCTAAGTCCCAATTGCTGCAGAGCTTTCATTATTAGGAACTGTTTTCATAGGGCGCATGGATGGCTCAGATGGTTGAGCATCTGCCTTCAGCTCGGGTCATGATCCCAGGGTCCTGGGATCGAGACCCACACAGGGCTCCTGACTCATCGGGGAGCCTGCTTTTCCCTCTCCCTCTCCTCCTGCTCATGTTCTCTCTCTCTCTTTCTCTCTCTGTCTCAAATGAATAAATAAAATCTAAAAAAAAAAAAAAAAAAAAAAAAAGAATTGTTTTCATAGCTACCTAATGCCAGACACAGCTACAAAAACCCAAATGGCACATGTTCCTATGTCTTATAGCAGATGGGTCAGAGAAGACCAACAGAGATTTGGGAGCTTCTGTCATGTTCCTGAATTGCCAATATTCAGATCCTTCTGGGATAGCAGCAGTGGTTTCTGACTGCTCCGCTGTGTTTAGAGGTGAGATGCAAAATAGAGTGCATGAACCCAGCTGCAGGCCAAGAGGAAGAGTGCCTCTGCTCAACTTAACGATACAGTCAGAGAGATAGAAGGAATCACAGCACGGTTACATGGGTTTTCCTTCCTAGTCTTACTCTGTGGGCTTCTTAAGTAAATTCCTTAAAACTTCTTCAAAATAGTTAGAAGGCATTGTTAAGAACAATGCCTACCTTCAAAGGATTCAACTAAAATCTGCCACCTGGGCAGGGACGGGGAGCCATCCCTGCAGGTCCACTCACCTGACAACACAAAGACTAGTTGTAGCCTTTTTGAAAGAGATCTGTTGTCCAACTTCATGCAGGCCTCACCATGGTCTACAAAGCCCTTTCTCACCTGCTCCGGCCTTTATTTCTAACTTTACCCATTCCACTCTCTTTTTTGCTTACTCTGTTCTAGTTTTCCTCTGTCCACTAGAGTAGCCGCTAGCCACATAGAGCTACTGAGCACGTGAACGATGGCTAGCCCAAATGGAGATGCACTAGAGGTGTACCATATAAACCAGATTTCCAAGACTTACCACAAGAAAAACAGAATGTGAAAGAATGTTAGTATTGTTTTGAATGGCTTATATGTTAAAATGTTGAAATGATACCATTTTGGATACAATAAATATAATAAATACATCACCGAAACTAATTTCACTTATTTTTCTTATAACCCCTTTTACTGTGGCTACTAGGAAAATTGAAAATACAACGTGTGACTGGCATGGGACAGTGCAACCTTTTTGTACTGGCCTTTTCATTCCCTTGTTATGCCAAGCATTTCCCCACTTCTGAGTCTTTGCATCAGCTCTTGCCTTCACCCGAAAGACTGTTTCCACACTAGGCATGGCTGACCGCTGTTCACTCTTCCAGGTGCTGCTTTTTAACCCTTCTGGAGGAAGGCTCCTCCTGACCTACGTATAACGTGTCTCCTCCACTGTCTATCCAAACCTGTTTAGATTTTTCTCGGCACTACCCAAAACCTGTCATTATTTTATACAAGTGTTTGCTTACTAGTTTGTCTGTCTGCACTCTGCAACATCAACTGTGAAGACAGGAACCACGTCTGTCCTATTCTCTTTGTTAGTCCTAGGGCCTATTATATAAGAAGCTTTTGAAGTCTTTTTACTTGAAATAAATCATCAGTGGAAATGAGCAACAGACATGCAAAAAATAAGTAAATAAAAACTGAGTTTTTTGGCTGAGGCAAAACCTGGCTTGCTAAGTCCTCCTCGTTTCTGTCCTGAAATGGCTCTGCAGACAGCAGCCTATCCCTTACTTGTAGAAACTCAGGACTTTGTCACTATTTAAAGGCCATCATCCTAGAGAATTTCTCGAACTCTGCACCCTGCATAGGGGCTGCTGCCAAGATCCAGAGATAGGTTAGGGCTGGTAAACATTCCTTAAGGCAACACGTCGTGAGGCGGGACGCTCCTTGGAGCACCAGATTCACTCCTTCCCACGAATGTGGTTCCCCAACGCAGCACCCAGGTGAAAAACCACTGAATTGGGATCCTGGGGGGCCTGGCCCACACTTGGCACTTTGATTAGGCTCCTAGGTGACTGTGAGGCACAGCCAAGTTTGATAACCTCTGGCTTTTGACTGCAGTGGTCTCCGTGACTCTCCTTAGGGTGAACCATTCTTGAGAGAAGGGGAAGGGGATAGGGAAGGCATGGGGAGGTCAGACTTCACTGACTTTTTATAGTGCGGAGAGGTTAGCAATGGTTGGTCTTGTGGTACATTCCTCATTGGGAAGGTGAAATCATTTCCTACTAGGAGAGTAAGGAGCTTATAGGCAAGGCCCCCCAAACTGGGTGGGGGTATATGCCAGTAAAAGGCATCTTGGCCTGAAAGTCAGCTCCCAGAGCCTGATGGGAGAACAAGACAGAGAACAGATTTTCTTTGCTTCTTGGGCCTGGATCTATCAGACACTTTGAGGAACATCATACCTTCTGTTCTTTGGGGGGTTTGCACATTTTCTATAAACAATTATGTTGCTAGTCCAGCAACTAAACCCAACCCAGACTACGTAACCCAAAGTCAGAAAACACAAAAGATTCAAATGTCAGGGTTTGCTTTGTTCTTGCCTGGCAGAGAGCTCAGGGTTACTGAGCACATTTCTATGAAATACACTCCTATCCACTTAGCCACGGGCAGTTGAGACTGGGACAGAAGGATACATTAGCTTGAGATGTGCTGAAAACACGTGCTGAGAGGAAAGAAGGTAATTTCTTGCATACCAGTGACCATGGCTCAACAGTTAGGGAAAATAAGCAAAGTATTAACACCTTAATAAGCTGACCCCCAGAGAAAACAAAGTAAACCTGGATTCCTCATGACCCTGTATTTCTCTAAGCATGCAGAGGGCCACGTCTGTATCTTCCATGGCACTCACCTTTTCCTGCCTCACAGGTAAAACCACCACCACCTCCATCATTACTATAATTAATAATGACCGCAGCAAATGGAGTGTCACTATACAATGCTTCCCCTGACCCAGGCACTATCCCAGAGACTTATTTGATCTTCTCAACAGCCATATAAGTGAAGTCCTATTTTTATCCTGTTTTAAAGATGAAGAATTTGAGATGTACTTAAGACAAGTTGAATGACTTGCCAAGTGACAAAGACAGTAGGTAGAATTGTAACCACTCCTCCATTTGCTAAAGAGGACAGGTTAACTCACTCACTGTGAGTCAGAGGCTTTGGCAAAGACACTTCAGGCATTGAATCCTTACCCCAATCCTGTCAGTGAAGTAGAATTATTCTTATTTTACAGACAAGGAAACCGAGGCATATAAAAGTGAAGTACTCTGTCCAAGGTCACTCAGCTAGGAGGCTTTGGAGTCACAACCTAAAGCCAGATAGCCAGTGGCCAATCACCCAGAATGTGCTCAATCCGTGGCAATGAATGAATGAATGTCCTCAGAGCTGGCACTCTTATCCACTGCCTCTGAGGAACAAGACATAAGCAAAAGCTGAAAGCCCTGGGCATTCTTCTCATTTAACTTATCCCTCCAAGGACATTTTTTCTTCCCACTCAAGACTTCCATCTCCCCCACCCCCAACTCTGACTCGCATGCCCAATTATCTAGTCAACTCAGGACCATGTTCTGGGAAGAAACACCCATTTAATACCCCAAAGCCCTATCATCCAAGAAGCCAGGGGAGAGGAAACAATATAAAGCAACCACACCAACAACACACACAAGAACACCTAAGAGTTTGTATGTGATTATCCATGAACCAGATACTGTTCAACACATTGCATATAATGTTGGAGGAGGTGATCAGGAGAGCGTGACTGCCTGTTGACCCATGAACTGGACCCAGACAATCCAAGGCTCCCCACTCCCTCCCCTGTCCTTGGAATGTATGCTCTGCTTGCCTGTTCCACAATAGACACTGCCCCAAGGACACTGACTTGAGAGAGTGATGTGTTGAGACCATCTGGGTTATATGTGACTGATCCAGGTAAGGCCTCTATACAAACTTTTAAAATTCTGCCAGGGTGGGCATGGAGATCTACTCATCTTGGGACTGCCTGAGACAAGCCTCATGTAAGTTTCCTTGCTTATTAAACCTGCCACTTACCATTCAGGAGTGGTTTGCCTCCTTCTTTAGTCTCTCCCTGTGTTCCATTTCAGATTTCACTCAGGAAGCTCCAGAGGTTGCAACCCAACATATATTAATTGACTTAATTTTTTAATAACTCCTTGAGGTACACAATATTAGTATCCCCATTACACCGATGCAGAAACAGAACCAAAATGTCAAGTGACTTGTCCAATGTCACAGAACTGGTAAGGGGACAAACCAGGATTCCAGCCCATGCGATCTGATCTTGAGCATGTGCTCTTAATCCCTGTTAGTATACAGCATTCCACAGCTTCTGCACGGACTTCCTACTGACAGCATCCTAGCATTACACGGTAGTGTGATTTCATACTTTCTTAATTACTTATTATTTCATCTCTTCATGCCTTCTCTTCCCAGCTAGATTGGTTGCTGCTTGAGGGGAGAGATTCAACCATCCTGCCTACACCAATCTGTCCTTTTTGGACCCCATACCAACATGTCTTATTCTAAACTCATGGTCAGTACACATTCCACGGAGAACTGTATTGCATTACTGAATCCTACGGAGTAACAGGGATTACAATCACTTATACATTCACGGAAGAAAATCCCAACTGAAATCATCCAGGGTTGAAACTAGGTCTTTTTTCCTATTGGAGGAAATTTCTGCAGGTGTGAGCAATTAAAAAATTAAACATTAATTAACAACTCAAGTGACTGTGTTGGTAAGTCACTTGTTAACTACACAGGTAAATATTGTGCCCCCACCTAATGTTTGAAAATAAGGTCCCTTGAGCATATTAAGTAGTAGGGGTGATGTTCTCAAGATTCAAGGGTTCCATGCACCCCCTTCAGTATATGACATTTACAAGTTTGTGTATAACAAAGCTACCGAGAGAAGGGATTGCCTTACTCATTAACCTTGCCTTATCATCTTGCAAAGTATCTTCTACTGAATGAAAGACAAGGATGACAGCTCTATTTCCATCATCTATGTCTCATTATGCTGGGACACCAAATAACCTCAGAATCATTCTTTCCTAAATATAAGCCTTCATGGTATCTCTCTCTCCCTTTTACTCTCTCTTACTTCAAAAGCTCTTCTTTTCTGCCCTTCATGTTTTCAGTAGAGATGTGGATACTAACTACCTCTACTCCACTCTCTTGTTAGCCATTTGCTTTCTGGTTGCTGCTTTTATTCTTCTACTAAACCTGTTTTCTCAAAAGATATGAAAGCCATCCTCCTAAGTAAATGTTTTTGAACAGGCACTCTTTGCTCCCATCTCCCTGGACTGTCCTGTGGACCATAACTCACTGTAAGAACTTACTCCATGCTTGCCCTCCGTGATACTATCTTTCCCCTTTGTTGCTAAACTTCCACAGCGTTACCTCTCCTTTGACACCTCCCTACCATTGTGTCCAGTCTTTTCTCCCTTATTACCTTTTAAACACTGTGAGGCAAGAGACAGCTTATTCATCTTTGACTTTCCCCCTTGCCGAGCATCAAAAATTCTTAACCCTAGAAGAACCAAATGAAAATGCATTCATTCATTCAGCCAGTTAGCAAATGGCTATCTTTGAGAAATACACCTCCATCTCAAGGGTCTTTAACACAACACCTGGCCCAGCTTTATGGACCAGAGACACATTACACCTGATAGGATGACATGACTGCTTCTGCTATTTCTGCTAATTATTTATAAGGAAAAAAAAACAGCATCCCTTTAAGAATATGTTACTCTTACTGGTAGAAAGTACAAAAGTATATTCTCTTGGTATTTATTTCCCCTCCTCACACACTTTCCTCAGGTTTCGTTCCAGAGATTTCATTACCCTCTTTTCACTTCCCCAAAGGACTTACCCCTGGAAAACTTCACTGTCCTCACTAGCATTCATTTAAGGCCACTGTATCTATAGCCTTTTAGAACACTGGACACACTGCCTCTCTTCCACTGGATCCAGGACATAAGGAAAATAAACTGAAAGAGTGGGCATTAAGGCAAATTCCAACCAAAACTTATTTTGGTTGGATTCAAGAATGAGGCTAACATGTTAGCCAGTTTCAACTCCTCTGAAATACTGCCATTTGGAATGACAAAAATCTTAACAAGATTTGGAACCAAAGTGCCTATGACCAAAAACAGCAGAAAATATATTTGTCATACACACGAAATAAAGGTACCTTCTTAATAAGGATTGATGGGCTGTGAAACAGCAGACTGCCTGTCAAGAGAACCAACAGAATAACAGTCAATCACTATATTTAAAATGAGAGTTTCTTTAAATGCTAGGCCTATGGGATACAGGTATAAAGTAAACAGCCATGAGTGGATGGTTCCTCAGCCAAGGTCCATAGCTATAAGTACCAGTGTGAAGAGCACTGGACCAGGAGTCCGAAAAAGAGTAGTGTGACCTTAAGCCAATTGCTTAATAAATCTTCATCCATGTTATTTAAAACACAATATAATAGAACTCCATGGATCCAATTAAATTCTTTATTAACCAAGCACTTTGTCTAAAATAAGATTTCTCAAAGCAACAGTCAAACATGTTTAGAAACCACTGTGTTAAAGAAGGTTAAATAGATTTCTTTACCATGAAACCTTCGAACTTTTAATATTCTAATGGGTATTGTGAAACTCTAAGATCCGGTAGATGTGGTATGGAGCATTTCCCAAAGTACTCTGGCCAAAGATCCCTTTTACTATGAACCATCTTCTAGGACTATCATGCTCTATAACCCCATGGCCCTATAATTTACCAGACTCAGAGAAGTTAAGAGAATGGTCCCCTTGGTTCCTGGTCCTGAGGCCTGCCCTTCTCATAAAGCTCACCCTATCTTACCTTATGGCTTATGGCACAACCCTGAATCCTTATAACAAGGACTCCTTCTGTCTTAAGATAGCTTAAACTGGGGACTATAATGTCCAACAAAAGTATCTCAACTAAGAAAAACACGTGTATACTGGCTGCGAGTGAATACTGCTGATTGTTCTTATCTTCAGTGATCACTTGGGCTGAAACAAAAGCACCAGGTCAACAGTCAGTTTATTGTGGGAACCCCAATTCTTGAGCTGAAATACTTTCATACATCAAGATGCAATCGTCTCACAAGAGGAACACCATTAAAAAATACAATTACTATGGAAAACTAAGACCTTTTGCAGGAGAACAGACATCATGGTTTCCATTAAAAGCTCGTTCCTTTTTCATGTTCACCTTCTCCAACTTTAAAATAAAAGTGACTTCAATTTCAAGTGACCTTTTAAAAAGTCCACATATCAAGCCCCATAAATATTCAAAATATTCAGAATGAAGCCTAGTCCTGGAATATTAAGTTGGATATGCCTGAAATTCAGAAAAGCCTATTGCTCTTTCTTTAAATAGCCAACTTAGAAAATGACTCATATTTTCTTCACAAACTCACTTTATGTTATTGTGGAAGAGGGTTTTACAAACCACGCCATGAGTTAATAAGGCTGAACCAAAAGCTTTCAGAAGGATTTGGCTCTCTTTCTTTCCTTCTTTTGTCTTCTTCTCTCCCTCCTTT
Source organism: Mirounga angustirostris (assembly GCF_029215605.1). Taxonomy (NCBI): domain Eukaryota; kingdom Metazoa; phylum Chordata; class Mammalia; order Carnivora; family Phocidae; genus Mirounga; species Mirounga angustirostris. Next base: position 188,500,008 of record NW_026991709.1, on the reverse strand, counting down.
TTTGAAAGGAGGAGATTAGAGGCAGATTGGGACTAGCAGCATAGGTTTGCATAGGGAGACACAGAGAGTTTGGGGAAATTATTACCTCATGTTACCTAACAGAGTGACAATAATGGTACTTTGGGATAGTGATAGAGCTGTTGAGGATTCCTACAAGTAGCATAATTATTTTTCAAATTAGTTTTGAGGAATGAAAGAAACCAAGATGACTGAAACCATTAAAGCGATCCTAATCAAGAGAGAAAAATCAAACTGTTTTACTCCTAAGACAAGCATAAAAAGTAAAGTAGTCACCAAAGTGATATGTGATTGAAAAGTGGGAGGAAAATTCATTTTACCCTTTCCTATGGGACCACTGAAGACAATTTAAGGCAAAAAAAAATAAGCTGCTATTTTTGTGGGATTTGGGGCCTGTATTTATATGCTGGTGATTTGTTTGTAATGAATACATGGTTAAATAAAATAGATAAAACTGAGGAGACATAGAAATATATTTTCCCTGAAGGAAAAAAAAAAATAAGCATTCAAAAGAGAAGTGGTGTTGAAAACAATGGCAACTAAAAATCATTCAAGGGGGCGCCTGGGTGGCTCAGTTGGTTAAGCGACTGCCTTCGGCTCAGGTCATGATCCTGGAGTCCCAGGATCGAGTCCCGCATCGGGCTCCCTGCTCAGCAGGGAGTCTGCTTCTCCCTCTGACTCTCCCCCCTCTCATGCTCTCTCTATCTCATTCTCTCTCAAGTGAATAAATAAAATCTTTAAAAAATAATAAAAAAATAAAATAAAAAAATAAAAATCATTCAAGGACTCCCAAGTGTCTATTTCAGGAGGAGAGGAGCCTGTAGAGGACTTATTATAGGTTGGAAGTATCAGTGTGAATTCACAGTTGTTGACATACAAACTGAAATAAAGATACAGATGTAACGTGTACACAAATATGCATTTCCTGGTATATCCATGGAGGGGCTGTGAAATAATGGTACCCCAGTACCATTGAGCACACAATATCCAGATCTTGGTTTCTAAATACAACTCTTTAATAAAAAGAATCAGAGCTCCTTGGAGAAATGACTGATTCCAGGGATGGGACATGGAAACAAAAAGATGTGCCTGGAATATCTTGTGGTGCCAGAAAATAAGACATGGCTAAAAAAAATTATAGGAGGTGTGGCAAAAGGACACATGAATCAGCCTGAAGGGGCTATTCTGGCTAAACCTGAGACAATTTTGAGCAAAACAAAGAAATGACAGTAACTGATTATAACCTATAGAATAAAAGTAACTATGTGAGTCCATACAAATAAATGAATAAGTAAAAAGAAGAGAAAGAAAAGTTCCTCCTCATAGAATTCAACTAATAAATACAAAAGTAATGATTCAATTAGAGAATCCCCATTTGGCGATCTCCACAATAATAACTGTTCCTGGTAAAAAGCATTAGTGGGTGCTAAAATAAACCAGCAGAAGTATCATGGAAAAAGATGATATTTAAATTGTTTAATGAGATCTCCCTATAAGATATACTATTCATTACAAAGGGAAAAATAGTGATTTTTGAAGTGGAAAAACCTGTTAAGCACATTCACCAAGTGATCAAAGCTAACAAGCATCATTAAGAATGAGACAAGTAGACCACGTGGTTCCCAATATAATGTACTGAGAAGGATACAATATTACTTCTGTGACATTCCTGTCAAAAATGCAAACTAGGATTCTCATCATGAAGAAACATCACATTATCAGATAAACCCAAATTAAGGAATATTCAGGAAAGCAGCAGGTCTACATTTTTAAAAAATGTCACAATCACAAAAGACTAGGAGTCAGAGGAATTGACATCAAGGAAACACCAAGAGGCATGACAACTAAATGCGAGGCAGGATCCTGGAATGGAACATGAACCAGAAAAAAAAAGGACATTGTCGAAATTTCAGTAAGTTCTGTATATCAGAAAGAGTACTATATCAATGTTAATTTTCTGGCTTGATAACCGTACCTTGCTTTTCTAAGAGAATGTCCTTAATTTTTTAGAAATTACATACTAAAGTATATAGAAGCAAAGGAGCATCATTGTCTGCAACGTATTTCAAAAAAAAATTCAGAAAAAAAATTGTATATAGAGAGAGAATATGATGAAGCAAGGCCAAGTATGAATATCTAGAGAATCTAAAGGAAGAGTGTAAAGGAATTCTTTATACTATGATTGCAACGTTTTTGCAAATCTAAAGTTATCTCAAAATTGAAAGTTAAAAAAAAAGACACACATACCTGCACGCACACACACACCAATTTGAGTTCAAATCTCAGCTCTACCACTTGCCAGTACCCTTGAACAAATTGCTTGGCCTCGTTGAGATTCAGCTCCTTTGTTCAGTGGAGATGGTCTAACTTTGTGTGCTCTCTGTGAGGACCAACAACATGCTGCAGAGTCTACAGCCCAAGACCTGGCTCAGAAGGCTTTTATAAGCCTAGCTACTGTTCCTTCTGGAGACTCCCAAATAGAGCAATACAACCAGAGGGAGTTACTGTTTCAAAGGCAATTCCGGGAGCACCAGAGGTGCTGTGAACACTAGTGACACAATGCTGTTCTATCAGGAGCTGGGACACAGGCACCTCACACCTGCTTTTAAATGAGGCCTTTTGGTTTTGTTTTTTTTTTTTAATGTTTCTGCACAATTGAAGGTGGCATTACTCTTTTCAGAGTGGGAGGCTAAATGCAACTGTGGGTGGGGGCTTCTTTAGAAGATTCTTTTTTAACTTTTAAATCTGTCTCAGAGTATCTAAAAATAATACATCCTTTCGCCAAGCCCCCCTCTGCTCCCAGCTCCTCAGCTGTCCTGTCCCTTGGCCTTTTCTTCCCCTGGGCCCTTCAACATCTTTCTCCTCCCATCCTTTTGGCTAGTCAGTCGTGAGCCACCCCCATCATCTCCCCTCTTATTTGTTTTGCTTTTGTTTTGGAAAAAAAAAAATATTAATTCCAAGTGAACAAAAAAGATGCGTGGGAAGGAAATAAATGGTGAACTCTTAGTTACTCCACCAACTGCCTAGTTGTAAGTTCTTCCCCCAACTCGCACTAAGCTTCTGAGCAACCAGAAATTACAGAGGATTCTAACTGGAAGCCCAGATGATTCTAACTGAAAAGAAAATGAATAAGGGGAGGGGAATGTATTCTTATTATTCATGAGCCCTGGAAAAAATATCCCCAAAAATGTCAGTTTTATGCTATTAAAAAGTTACAGTAAAAATGTGATAATTATAGATTTTTCCATTACAATGTATTTTAAACATCATAAACTGTCATTTATTGTCATTATTTTAATGGTGAAGAATGTTTATAACTCAATCTGAATTAATTCCCAAATGTATCGTCTTGAAAAGGGGGGAGGAATCTTTTCTATTTTATTTCAATGTGATTTTTCAGTATTCAACAGTTCAAAATGTGGATCCAGGAAGAAAAAAATAATTGCAAAGATCACAGAGGGTTGAAATGAACCTAATGGGGTACATAAAATCTCAAAAATCACTTTCCTGAGAGATCTTCTATGATTTTAGAAAAGTGAAAACAAGGAAAATCCACTATTTTGTTTTCCAGTGCTCATGAGAAAGGGCCGTGTTTGGGAGTGGGGCAACATCTGCTAAGGGAGAAGCCAACTTCCAGACACAGGGCCAGCTCTGAAAGACACATCTTTCAAATCAAGGCTTCAAGTATAAACTATCTCCGAGGTGGGAGAGACCTAGTTTCAGGTCAGTAAAACACCTTGGGGGCCTGATAGCCCTAAGGAGCTGCTGGTAACATTTCTGAGCTGTACTCTGTCCTTCATTTCATTCATGCACTGATTTTTCATTCATCTTCTATTCACCAAATATTTACTGAGCACTTAACTCACCAAATGCTGTGCTAGGTACTCTTACCAGGATGAGTGAGACAGGCCTGGCCCGAGGCCACATCATGTGCCAGCCGGTCTTGGCTTGTCTGAATTCCCAGAATTTCTGAGAAGGAGGAGGATTAGCAACCTTTACTTGATGGCAAAGTTGGGCCCAGAGGAATTCAGTTATTTTCTTAGATGCAAACATTTGCAAGAGAGGGAGAGAGGTACTTGTCAACAAGTCAGGGCAGAGCGGGGAAGAGAGGAGAGGGCAGAAGGTCTAGTCCCCCCCCCCAACGCCCCGCCAGGTACAGCCATCCTTCGTGTCTGCATGTGTACACGTGGGCATGGGGGTGCAGAGAAAGAAAACTGAGAAGAGAGAGGGAAAGTGGGGGAAGGGAGGAGGAAGGGAGGTGTGAGAGGAAGGCAGTGCTTCTCCAAGTTTGGTTCCTGAATGTTCCCATCAGAATCACCAGACGGGTTCATGTATTTATTTATTAAAAGATTTTATTTATTTAATTGACAGAGAGAGCATGCAGCAGAGGGAGAGGGACAAGCAGGTTCCCCCACCGAGCAGAGAGCCTCATGCAGGGCTCAGTCCCAGGACCCTGGGATAATGACCTGAGCCGAAGGCAGATGCTTAACCCACTGAGCCACCCAGGTGTCCCCGGACGGGTTTATTTAAAATGAAGATTTCTGGGTCCCAACCCAGGTCTACTGAACCTGAATCTGCCATATGGAATCCTGGGATTTGTATTTTAAACAAGGTTCTGGGTGGTTCCACATATTAAAATTTAACATCCAGGCCTCTTAGAGAACCTAAGGGCTCCTTTTTACTGTCGAGTTGGCTGAGGTCCATAGTGAACAGATGCCTTCAAAGCCTGGTCACAGCGGGGCTGGAGCCAACTCTGCACACTTCTCTTCATCACACTCCTTCCCGGGGCACTAAGAAAGCCAGAGTGAACTTTAAGTCAACTAAAAGTCAACTCAGGTAGAGCTCCTCATTGGTAAAATGCCCCACTGAAGGAACTATAAGCTAGTCATTTATACTTTTATTGAGGTGCCAGCATAGCCTATCCAAATATTAACTGTGGATGGATTCCAACCAAGAGATCCAAGACTGTATAATTCACAAGCCATGCTACTTACTGAGTGACGCTAATAAATATGTGCTATTGCTTAATTATGCCCTGGTTTATGAACTATCTAGTAATAAACTAGGAAGACCCCAATTAAACAAACAGATGTGGGGAGTGTGTGTATTTATGTGTTTTTTGAGAAATGTAAAAAAGATCTTAATGAGTGAAATTGAAGTAATAGCAAGCACACATGCCAGGCATCTTCTCTGTCTCCTTTCCAGTAACCTGGATCACTTGTCAAAACTTCCCAAGAGAAAGAGGAAACTCAAATATCCACAAACACTGTAATTTTAGTGTTTCTGCCAACAGGCTGAGTGTACCCCACTGTCCTTGACACTCAGTCCTGGCTGAGTCATCAAGACAGTGATAGATCTGTAGTAGCCCGTATCAGCGGTCAGCAAACTGTTTCCTTAAGAGAGAGTAAATATTTTAGGTACTGCAGGGCACACGGCCTCCATTGCAACCACCTTACCATTACAACGTGAAAGCAGTCAGACACAACATGTAAACAGATGAGTAGGTCTGTGTTCCAATAAAGCTTTATGTAGAAAAACTGGCAGTGGACCAGCTTGGGCCTTCAGCATGCTCTATTGTACTGGTTATTAAGTGATTGGCTCTCAGCACCAAATAGACCCTTTGATACTCTCTGAGATAAACGGCACATTGATGTATTGACAAGAAAGATGTCCACAGTATTTTAGCTGGGGAAAAAAAAATCACACTCTTTATAGCAACATGATTTTTTAAACAAACTCAAGAAACAAGTATCAAAAAGGATAATACAGTTTCCCCTTATCCATGGTTTTGTTTCCTGCAATTTCAGTTACCTGTAGTCAACCATGGCCCAGAAGCAGATGATCCTCCTCCTAACGAATCATCTGAAGTTCAATAGCAGCCTACCGTTAGGACAGAATGAGTATGTCATTCACCTCACTTCATCTCATCACGTAGGTATTTATCATTTCACATCATTATGAGACGAAGGGTGAGTACAGTAGGAGAGAGACCATATTCATGTAACTTTTGTTCCAGTATATTATTATAATTGTTCTATTTTATTATTAGTTATTGTTGTTAATCTATTACTGTGCTTAATTTATAAATTAAACTGTATGATGGGTATGCATGTATAGGGGGAAAATGTATATGTAGCGTTTGGTACTATATACAATTTCAGGCATCCACAGGGGGGTCTTGGAATGTATCCCCCACAGATCAGGGGGAAATTCTACACTACAAAGGATTCAGAGGAGTAACTTCTGGAAAAAAAGACCAGGAGTGGAAAGAGAAGATGACTCTGGCTTTTACTTTTTTAACTTCATACCCTTTTCTGGTAATCTTTGAATTTATTAATGTGAACATATGTTACCTTTCTATGTTGAAAAATATAACAAAGGAAAAAGAGTTTGGGATCTTATGAATGCTGGACGTTAAACCCTTTCTACTAGTTCCCACCTGAGCCTAACAAGGGTGCTACAGTCAAGGAATCATTCATTCATTCATTGCATGCATACATTGAGCACCCACTATGTGCCAGATACTAGATTAGAGGCAAGGGAGTCATGGTGTTTTGAGTCTCGGTTGGCAAACAGACATTAATCAAATAATTATACAAGTCAAGTTAAAATGACAACTGAGATGAGTGATATGAAGGAGACAAGACATTATTCATTCCTTCAGTGAACGGTTTGTCGAGCACCATAACCCACGATTTCTGGAATATGAAATCTGTAGCAGTGAATACAGAAAGATGAGAGGAGGAGATAGGCGTGACACGCTGATGAGTGTAGACTCAGGTGTTTCTACCTAGTGTTATCATCTACTTACAATTTCCTTGAAATCACTATGAATATGAAATCATGACAGCTGTTTTCAAGGAGCTGGAAACTGAAGTTCGGTGATACAAGGCATTTAGAAGTTTTCCTTGGCTAAATTTCTGCACTAACTTTGCCTGTTCCTTTCACACCCTCAGAATCAGGGATGGGCTAGATGCTCTGACCTTACTGTCTTGTCAGTCACTTCCTGTTGGCATTCTTCCTAATGAGATGCCAAGGGCAGAGACCATGTCTTCTCTTGTACTTGGTGGAGGCACCATCTTTTGAGTTGTGTGCCCAGTGCCTTCTCTGGAAATGGCTTGCCCTGTCTAAAGGGACAGAATGCCTGCAGCATTTAGAACAGGGACAAAAGATGGGGCACCTGGGTGGCTCAGTCGTTAAGCATCTGCCTTCAGCTCAGGTCATGATCCCAGGGTCCTGGGATCGAGCCCTGCATCGGTCTCCCTGCTTGGCAGAAGCCTGCTTCTCCCTCTCCCACTCCCCTGCTTGTGTTCCCTCTCTTGCTGTGTCTCTATCTGTCAAATAAATAAATAAAAATCTTTAAAAAAAAAAAAGAATAGGGACAAAAGAGAGTGGATTGTAGAGTCCATTGGCTCAGGAGATGTAGGCCTCCATGTGTTCTTTTATGTGGACTAAACAGAGGCAAGTCAGCAGCCCTTGGAGAGAAAGAATAGTGCAGGCCTGCAGTGAGAAGACAACCAAGGACAGATCATTCCACCCTACGTTCTTCCGAAGGCCCTGTGACATCCTTCAGTTGGATTCCATAAGACATCATTCTATACTTAGAGTAAATCCTCCCTTTCCATGTAAGCAGCTATAAATCAGTAGAACACTAACTCATGATTCATACAGGTGTATATTCAAAACTATTTACTATTTTTCTTTTCTTTTTTTTTTAATAATCTCTACACCCAGTGTGAAGCTAGAACACATGACCCTGAGATCAAGAGTCCCATTCTTTTCTGACTGAGCCAGGCAGGCACCCCTACTATTTCTGGACCATAAGGGTTTTTACTTGCTGTGCTTTCAAAACCAAAGCAAATCCTGAGGTTATTATTATTTTTTTTTTCTCCAGAATGTTTTTCCAGAAAGTTTCTATCAGTCTGGTGGAAGTTGGAGGCCAAATGGTGTCATTTCAGAAACTGATATAATTTTTAAAAGCCAGAAATAGCGATAGAAGAGCAGGGCAGGAGGTACTACATAAAAGTCCCTTAAATGACCTCTCCTGTGCCCTTTGGGCAACATGGTTCACATACCAAATCTGCCAATCACTGACTGTGTGACCCTGGATGAGTTGCTCGCCCTCTCTTACAGTAGCCTCATTTGGATACATGAAATACTACCTGATCTACAGAGCTGTTGGGAGGCTAAGTGAAAAACTATTTGGAAAGCACCTCACATATAGTAAGTTGTCAGTTAAAAGTGGCTCTAAATATTAAGTTTATCATTAGAGATAAGATCCTAAAAAGATCACATGGTAGAGTGGAAAGAGCATTTGAATGCTACTCAGAGGACCTTCATTCAGGTCCCTTGCCCTCACTGATTAGCTATCTGGCCACACTGGTTACTTCCTCACCCCAAGCCTGTAACTTTGTGAATAAAATGACGTTCCCTCCACCTGAAGCGCTGCCCCACATTATCGTGTCATGGAAACCCTAACTGTAATTCACAGATCATCTCAGTCTTGACTTCTTCAGAAACACTTCCCTGGTTTCCCCAATCAGAGACCTTTCCATTCTTTATATAAGTGAACATTGCGCATGAGCCTCTCCTATAGGAATTATAAGGATCTGCCCTACTTTACAGATGCAACACTCCTCCATTTCCTTCTGTTTACCTTGTTTAAAGACAATGCATCTTTCAGTTACATAAGAATTAAGGCTTAACATTCACTATAAATGTCAACAACGTATTTAATTGGATAATGAACTTGGCTCATAATCAGTACTAGGCATACCATTCACTGTTATATGCTAACACATAGAAAAGTGCCTGGTACACGGTAGGTACTCAATAAATATTTGTTGAATGAGTAAATAAATATTCAGACTTGATCAGGAAGGAGTACATAAGACAATATTTGCAAGAGAATGTGTTTTTAGGCCAGTTTAGTTTGCCCAAATGTGGGCTTTGAGGTTGAAAAGGACCTGGGGACTTAGAAGAATAGCCCCAAGTGTGATGGCAAGGTCACTATGAATGGTCATCTATGACATGGAATCCATTGTTTGGTGGGGGACGGATGACAGCTGGCTACATAATTCCAAATGGTTCCATAGGGTGATTTTGAATATGGGGGGATTAGCTCAAAAATGCCTTTTTTTTTTTTTTTAAGATTTACTTACTTGAGAGAGGGATGGGGAAGAGAGAGAGAGAGAATGAGAAGGAGTAGGTTGAGGAATCAAAAGCAGACTCCCTGCTAAGTGCAGAGCCAACATGGGGCCCGATACCATGACCCATGAGATTATAACCTGAGCTGAAACCAACAGTCAGACACTCAATCAACTGAGCCACCCAGGCGCCCCTCAAGTATGCATCTTATAAAGAGTATCAGTGGTCTTACAAATACAAGTAATTAATCTTTGTTGGCTTTATGAAACATTTACTTTCTTTAGAGCACTTACCACAGTTTATCCTAATTTTATTGGCCTGCTTAGTTCCCTTTTTGTTGTTGTTTTTGGTTGTTTCCCCAACAGACCGCGAGCTCTGAGTAGGAGGGAACTATGACTCTGATCCACTGTTGTATGTGTACTGCCTGGCACAAAACAGATGAAGCTCAATAAACGTTGAATGAATAAATGAGCAGATGGCGGGCTGGATAGATGGTGGAGTGGATAGATGAAAGGAAGGAAGCCAGAGAGCCAGCCAGATGGCCTTTTGGGTCACAAATCCAAACAATAAAATCAGGTCTTAACAACAACAAAAAATCAGTCTCATTGCATTATAGGAGGGGTGAGAGGCTTACCCATCTGTAGATGATAGGACAATAACAAAAATATGTGAATTATAATAGATGGGATAACAACAACAGCAGTACCAAGAGAAGCCAGCCCTGATATACAGCACTTATTGCATGCAAGGCACTGCTCTAAATGCTTTACATATATAAAAGTGAATATTCTTTCTTGATTCAGAAACAAAACTGTATCTACCAAAAGGAATCTGAACATGACTACACACACACACAGAAAACAATGGTCTATATGACCTCATATCATTTAATGCTAGAAGCAAATTTAACCCTTTACTAAGTGCCCAACCAAGACTACATGGATTCCTAACCTGAAAATCTGAAAAAACAAATCCTCAATTTGTTTCCCGAAAAGCTGTCACTGCCCCACTTCATACCCGCCACTGGAGAAACTATTTTTCAAACCCTTCTACAGTTTGGGAATACTAAATAAGCCCTAATGAGTTCAAAAGTTGGTAATGACATTGCTAATTTGGTGGCTCCTTTGGCAGCAAGTCAGTCTCCTTCCTCAAAGGAAAAATAGGATTATCAAGTGAGCTGGAATAATTTTCTTTACATGATTGATGGGAAGAACAAGTAATCACCTTTGAAGTGCCACAGCATATAATACCCTCTTCAGTGTTCTCTTTCTTCTTCTGACACCTATGAGTAATTGAAGAGAAGGGAGCCTCTTAGAATGACCAATGAAGTGAAGATGACAACCCTCTCTCTGCTGTCTACCAAGAGAGTGACAGGCTGAGGTCTTGGGTAGTTGAGAGCTGACATGATGTAAGGAGTCTTTGATGGGCTCCTCTGATGCTGGGCTCAGCATGTACCTGCTACCAATCAGACCACAGAGGCTTTGGGTAAAACACAGATCAGAGGAGACAAGCATCATTGCTTCTTAGAAGCCAAGAGCCTGTGGCCCTGCCGTGAGAAGATCTGCTCTCTGAGTTTGGAGTGAAGGTAAAATTCTCATGGTAGAAGTGAAGGAAATCAATGAACAAAGCAAGATGGAGCAGGAGTGAAACAATGAACGCTATTTTGAAATCTATCTCATCACACCCATCCATAACAGATTAGCCATAATGTTCAGACTGACAAACAAAGGACCATTAGCCTCTTGGCCCCAACTTAACTGGCGCAGTGACAGACAGTCCTCCCCTTGGAAAAGGCACTGCTCCACAGCAGCTTACTTAGTAAAGAGAGCTTTGCAGATGCAAATAACTTAGCTGAAGCAGAGCTGACTCTCACAAACCTTAAGAAGCACAATGATCAGGCAGTTGAGAATTTTCATTCTCGCAAGCTCACTTGTCCTGAATTCTGCTGAAGCCTGACAGGGAAGGCTGACCTGCTATAAGTAAAATGCTTTGAGGATAAATGTCACCTAAAATACCCCTGACCAGGTCCTAGAGCCAGCTGACTAGAGAACACATGTGGCATCCTGGGGTGATGAGGGGTAGGAGGGCTGTTGAAGACTCCATGTCATCCGGTAGGATACTCCTCTCTAGGGCCTCCCTTGTATAGAAGAGAATTATGTTGGTTTTGGGGGTATACCTTGGTACCTCCAATCTGCTGATCGGTGTCAGGTGTCTGCCCTTTGGTAGTTGGGACCCACACACCCCATCACTCCTGGTCATAAAAGAAAGACAAAGGTCTTTTAAGAAACAGTACAGCAACAATTTCCTCTGGATAGTCTGCAACCAAGTAATGGCCACCGTTCTCAGAAGCCGTGCCTAGAATATGGCAAACACTCAATCTATAACTGTAAATGAATCAGGAAGGAAGGAAGGGAAGAAGGAAGGATTATACAGTACAGCTGTTTCGTAAATGCAATTGTTTTACACTAATTTAATTATATCTGCTTGATACCATGTGAGAATTTATTACATCGAGATCTTTCCTCCTCATATGACATGGCCTCAGAACACCACCAACTTCTTCATCTGATTCTCAGCTCAAGAAACAGTGATGTGTGCCAAAAAGAGAGGACAGACTGGCCATAGTAGATACAGAGAGCAATGCTATGTCTTCCTAACACTTAGGGATGATGTATGAGATTTTCAAGGTCATTTTTTTTACTATACAATTTCTAGGTTAAGACCCAATGTTAAACAAAGAACCATGTAAAACATGGTAGCATTTCTCGGGTGATTCAATCCACGGTTGCCTTTTTTATACCAAACATTTATCTCAGACAAAGAATGAGTAGAGTAAGAACAAAGTCTACAAGAAATCATCAGGAGAGGATTATGGAGCAGAAGGAAAAGAAGGCAGAGAGAAACATGGGCAGACTCATCCCATCTATCAAGATGGGCTGAGATGTCTGAGCTACCTGGAACAGCAAAATAATAATAAAAATAAGAATAGCAACATTTACTGTGAACAAAGAACCCTATAAGCAAATAAAATATCAGCACTAATGGTCTTATTAGCTGCCTATAAGTAATTTTTCATGTAATATCAGGGATCAGAGAGAAGAAAATAGATTATGCATTATTCAAACTGAATATATTTAATGCTAGAACCAGCTTGAGGCCAAAGACATTTGTTCTCAAAGAGGGGGGAACTGCAAATGGAAGAAGAGCTGTGCTTTATGCCCAGACATCATGAACTGGGGGAAGAAAACAAGGAAACCACTGCCTCATTTATGAGGTGCTGTACTAGTTCTCTGCCCGCTGTATTACCACCATTTAGTGGCCTTCAACAACACACGTTTATCATCTTATTCTTCTGTAGGTTGGAAGTATGACCTGGGTCTTACTGGGTTACCATCAAGGTGTGGGCAGAGCTGAGATCCTATCTGGAGGCTTCTTTTCCAGCTTTTAAAGGCTGCCCACATCCTTTAGCTCATGCCTCCCTCCATCCACCTTCACAGTCATCAACAATAGGTCAAGTCCATTTCCCAGGGCATCACCCTAATCTCCTCTTCCATCTCCCTCTTCCACTGTCAGGACTCCTATGATTACACCAGGCCCTCTGGGATAATCCAGGATAACCTCCTGATTTTAAGGTCAGCTATTAGCCACCTCAATTTCTTCTGCAGCTTTAATTCCCCATTGCCAGGTAATGACACTTACTCAGCTTCTAGGGATTAGGACATCTTTGGACAGAGGGATTCTGTATTCTGCCTACTAAAGACATCAATATTTCAGATTTACTTCTTTTTTGTTGCTTTCTTTTTTCATCTGTTCATCTCCAAACTATCATGATGTTAAATATATGTACTCTCAGCAAAAAACAACAACAACAAAAAACAAAAACAAAAAACAAACAAAAACAGAAAACCAAAAATAAGCAAATACCACTGAGGGAGGAAAAACAGGATATACTGTCCAGAAACATCTGAATTTACCCAGTACACAGTTTTGAAGGCAGTCTACCCACTGACGGCATTTCCCTCAAGTTCGCAGTCATTTATTTTGTGATATGTCCTATATTTGGAAAATGATTTCTAAGGAGTTTCATTGTTATTAGCAGTCTAGACACTTATGATAAATTAAAACCCCATTAAGTGTGAAGGTATCAAAACAAGAGCAGAGCCGCCTTCCACTGCATATATTTTAGGATGACAGCCCTCCTCCATCTGACTTCCTCACCAAGAACAGCTCATCAAACTCAGTTCTAGTGACAGAGCTCAACCAGCACCTATTTTTGTAGTACGTGGAAAAAAAAAAAACAAAAAAAAAAAACACAGGCAGTACATCTGGTACGGAAATGAAATTAAATACAACAATATTGAGGCATCAAACACTCAGATCCATTTCATTGTTTCCTATCCAGAAACACCCTAACCGAAGGTGGCATTCCAAGGTTAAATCCCAGTTCTGACAGTCTCTCATGTCAGACACCTGTCAAAATGTAATAAGACACTTGTGGAAGGAAGAGGGATGCCAAAAGCGTATCAGATTTCCCAAAGCGTGATCCCTAAATTGGAGGATTCATGTCACCGAGCAAACGGGGTGGTAGCTGGGTGCCGCTGGGACTGCGCCAGCATTTGCAGGAGAGGAAGAGTAAAACAGAGAAAGAGGACACCTTGGAAGGAAGTGCCATAGTGTTTTAAGTTCAGCAAATGATGACAATAAGCATGAAAGGACCACTCTGAACCGGCTTAAATTTCAGAATTCGGCCCTGGAGTCCTGATCCCAGTTAGAGGCAAGGAATTATTTTTTAGTATCTGTTTTACGTAATTAAGGGGCAGTGGCTTTCATGCAGATGAGGCTTTGAATGTTCACAACACCAAATGGGCTTCATTAGCTTAGCTGGGCAATTAATGAAGCCGGAAGTAGAAAGCCAAGATAAAACCTTATCTTCAAAAAGTTCTGAAGGAGGGATCTCTGATAGTCGAGACACAGTGATGATGCATTTCGTACACTTATTCACTGGAAGGCAAAACTTCTATAGTTCATGATAGCTTTGAAAGCAGCGCATACATCCTATTTAAGCCGCAAATGAGAGAAACAGGTGGTGCGTTTAAGGCTTTGTAGAAAGTCTTGAAGTATTTCCCAAACATTTGTAGGTTTCACGAAGCCTTTCTCTTGTTATTGTAAATGGCTTTTCTATTGTTTTCCAATTGCTTTCCTCATTTCCCTCCCATGTGCATTTCAAAGGAAATTGGAGAGCTTTAAAATGTGGCTAAATATAACAGCCCTGAACTAACAGTGAATAAAACCTCAAGAAATTACTTGAGATGCATATTCTTCCTCTTCTGGTTAGGAAACTGCAATATCACAAATGAGCTATGCTCTGGAGAAAGGCTATTTGTTTACAAGATGCCAAGCACAGGCAGGCCGAGCTCTGGCTGAAGGAACTGAATCCAATTCTCAGCTATTTCAATGCAGATTTTTTTTCTAGATAACCACCTACCCACGTTGAAGAATCAGATAAATCAAATGTCTCACGGGTTGAGAAAGGCTAAACCATAGCCTATTCACTCTGCAAAGGACCATCCAAGTGGGCCCACTCTGGTAGACCTACGTCATTTTGAAGATGAGAAATAAAAGAGGTTAGCGACTTCGTCTGGAGTATCACTGACTCACCAAGAGTCAGGAGTAAATTCCAGGGCCCCTGTTTCTTAGGCTGGGCTCTCTGCATTCCTCCAAACCACCTCCTAGGCTGCCAGCTTCAGGAAGAAGGGAGTCCCAGAAAGATTAGGGTTTACAAGTATATACCTGGAAGGCGTCATCTGTTTCTCAGCTTGTTATCTGTTTATCTTCCTTTCTCACAGACATTCTGGTCTCAGGCTTCTGTGTTGTTTTTATGTGTTTCCCTCCCTCTTCCTTTGTTCAAATTGAGCAGGTACTTGGACTCAAAGAAAGTGCTAGACTCAAAGAAATAAAGTGTTGGATAAATAGAGAGCACAAACTTTAATGTCATGTTTACAGAGCAAATGGTATTAGGCCCCAGAGACTAAGAAAAGCTCAAGCTGGGGGAGGGACAGGAGGACACAAGAGGGCCTAACTCTAGGGTACAGAGGGAATAGAAAAACAGACCTTGAAATGGGTCCCCATCTAGAATTCCATGTGACCAGCTGAAAGCTTACCTCAATATCAAGTGAGGACCTTCACAGGCCAGGGCCCCCAAACCTCAATCCCATTACCAGCTCAACCTGGACTGGCTCATCCTCTGTAGATAATCCAACATCCTATGGTTTGGGAGACCTACAGCAATCCAAACTGAGGGTGGGGAACTTGAAAGGATAAGGAGGGGAAATTTTACTCCTTGACATTCAAAATGGGTCTGAACAGAATGAGTGGGGAATTTCCCCCAGAGCCCAGGGCAGTATTGCACAGAGGGCACACCTCCCTCTCATGTATATTATGTTCATTTGGTGTCTCTCCAGCCTGTTTTCTAGGATGGCCTCCAGTAAATATCCCATTGCCTCACCACTTGTTATCTCATCTGATCTTACACTTGCTCTGACTTCTAATGTGAAAAGGCTTGCTCTATAGTAGTTTGCTTAGATCCATCTGGTGACCCTGGAACTCAAGGCTTCTCCAATCTACCCTTCATACCTCCTCTCTGTGCCCCAAAACTCAATACGGCAGCCAAACGAGAACCACATACTGTTGCCAGAACATGCCCCACACTTGCTTCTACTACTAGTCTTTGTCTTTCAGGTCCTCCTCCATGAAAAGCTCTCCCTTCCCCCATCTTCACCTCTTGATAATTTACCCATGTGTCATTTAAGAACTTTTGACATTTGAGGGGCGCCTGGGTGGCTCAGTCATTAAGCGTCTGCCTTCGGCTCAGGTCATGGTCCCGGGGTCCTGGGATCGAGCCCCACATCGGGCTCCCTGCTCAGCAGGACGCCTGCTTCTCCCTCTCCCACTCCCCCTGCTTGTATTCCCTCTCTCGCTGTCTCTCTCTCTCTGTCAAATAAATAAATAAGTAAATAATCTTAAAAAAAAAAAAAGAACTTTTGACATTTGAAATGATTCATAGATGGAATGGGATGGCCTTGGAGAAGAAGAGTCCCTATCACTGCAGGTGTTCAAGGAGAAAGGTAAGACAACATGTTGAGACTCTATCAGATAAAGGTTGGGCTACAGCAATGACAATGGTGAGAGCTAACTAGGTTCCAGGAACTGTGGTAAGCATGGGCCATACATCATCCTCACAACGACCCCAGGTAGGAGGTACAATAATTCTCATTTTATAGGTGGGCCAGAAATATGCCCATGGTCACTCCACTGGGATTCAGATCAAAGCAGTAGGACTGAAGAGCCAGGTATTAGCTGATGCCCTTCTATACGTCTAATGGTCCTTCCAATACTGTGATCATGGCATTTTATAATGTCACTGTTGCTCCCTGGGTCCCTCTCTCACTGCCTGAGTGGAATGCAACCCCTCTTTCCTCTGTACACTCTTGGCTCTTTTCTGGTAATTATTTCATTGGCTTCACCTGACATATCATCTCACCAACTGGAATATAATCTCCTAGGGAGAACTCTCGTGGATCTACCCACGGAGCAGTCGCCCTGCCTGAGTCAGGGCAGCCGCTAAAATTTTCTTGAAAGAACACCTTCCACAATGTTTCGCATACCATAGCAAGCTATAAATGGTGGTTGTATGTGTTGAAGATCACGATTCAAACAGCTGTCAAGAGCCAAAGTTTCTAATAGTAACAGCCTAGAGGCCCCTTTGCTGAGAGCACCACTCTGACCTTGACGAGATGGCCAGTCAGACAATCTGTTCTCACCAGGCTCGGAGTGGGACTGAAAAGCCTTCTTCTTCAGCCAAGAAGTGCTGTTATAAAATTCTTTGTGATTGTCTGAAACCATTAAATTCTTTACTGGTGCCAAGGCTCAAACAAAATCATTTGCTTTTGGCATTTGGACAAGTCCAGAATTATGTTATTGATAAAAACTAGTCTTTAAAAATCGTAAGTTGTTTCCACCTGCAGGCATATTCAGGAGCCTTTCTGCCTCACATTGACCTTGATTGAGTGGTTTGAGTCATCACTCCAGGGAGTTCCCTCCCTACCCTTGCATCAAAAACATCATGGATTGCTGGGATTGCTCTGTCTTGGAGTAGAGGGAGCTGAGAAGACAAAGGTCAGCTGGGGTGGGGTGGGGGGAATGAATTCATTCTACTCCTATTCATGGTAAATTCATGATTTCTTTTCTTATCCTTAAAACTAAAAGGTAGTCATGTTAGAGACCATCAGCTATGACAACCAGACAAAACTAAAGCAAAGACATGTCCTTGTTTCACATTATTTGCTTCTCCTATTACTGCCTATATGATATCAAAGAACCGCTTCCCCTTTGGACAAAAAGGCAGTTACATACAAAGCCATTTATGGCTAACGTCCTGATTCTACAGGCTAGAAACATACACTGGTTCAAATTCCTGTTGGTTCTACTTCCAAAATATAGTCTGATACTGTCCACTTCTTTCTATCCCAAACTCTACCAGCCCAGAGCACCGCTGTCTCTTCCCTTGGGAGTATCGCAATACCCTCTCCTCACTGGCCTCCCAGTTTCCACTCCTGTCCCACCCTTCCATTTTGCATACAGCAACCAGAGTGACCTTCTACAAATATAAATTGTCTCACTTCTACCACCTGCCTCAATGGCTTTCCATGGCATGGAGTATAAGCAAGCTCGAGCACGAGCCCTTAAGATGTAATGTAGCACCTGTCCAGATGGTTGCCTGCACTTCAGGCCACTCCCCGTCAGCCCTCCTACACTCCAGGCTTCTCTCACAGGTGAGCACTCACTGGTCCATAGGCCTAGGGCTCTCTTCGGTCACCTCTCCAAAGAACAGCTTCCCGTCATCCTTCGGATCTCTGCTAAGTGTCACCTCCTCAGAACATCTTCTCTGACTCTCCATTCTACAAGCACTTCTGCCTACCTTTATTCCATTCCTGCTATTTTCCATCACATTCATTTTTTTTTCTTCCTGGTATTTTTTAGACCATAATCAGCAATTATCTTCCTTATATATTTACTTATTTCCAGTTTTCCCTCCTGGAATTTAAGTTCATGAGAACTTCATGACAACAGACCTTGTCAGTCTCATGTGATACTGCACCTCCTATAAGTCCTGGAATACATCGCAGATACTCAAACAAGAACTGTGGAATGAATGAAAAAATGAACTCAAGTTCTATCATATTACAAGGTCTGCCATTATCTGGGTCTCTGGCACTCCTTCCAGCCTCATCTACCGGCGCTCACTCACACGGACTAATTACATATGGTGCACAGAGCCACCAGCTGCTGCCCAAGTAAGTCACTCTTCTCATTGTCTCCATAATGTTACACCAGCTACTGCCTCTGGCTGGGACATCCTTCACCTCTATGCCACTCAAGTCCTACTCTGCTCAAGGCTCAGTTTAACTGTTAACATCCTCCAGGATTTCAAATGTACCTCTGTCCCAAGGCAAAGTTAAATGCAGCAGTAATTTGTTAAAATAGCTCCCTTTCAGTGGGTGGTCCCAGAAGTGTATGAACCAAGGCTAACGCGTACCTTTATCTTGAACACAGTGCCTGGCACACAAGAGAAATATTAGATGAATGAGTGAGTTCAATTTAACTACCACTTACTGTGCACCCTCCATATCCCAATTGCTAGGCTCGGTAGAGGATCCTGCTAAGGGTTTCCCATGTTGGGAGCAGCATGCTTGAGTAACTGCGTTGCACAGTAGATCACTGAGCACAAACGATAAATGAATTCCAGATGAGACACGAGAGCAAAGGAAAATTGACCCTGAGGGAGCTAGTACTTTCTAGTTTCGCTTCTCCTGTTACAGAAACATTTAGTTCAAATGATCAGAAATTTCTTGGGTTTCCAGGAGAGTCTCCAGGTCCCTGGGCATAAACAGTCACAAGCCAAAACCCCCCACCCCCCACGAAGACACAAGAAAGAATCTTCAAATACAATATTCCTGACATGCTCATTAAGCTATTTTGGAAAATTAATGCCAAATGATTAAGAACTGAAAAAAAAAAAAACTTTATGTGTAATGTAATAAAGCATCTCTTAGCAATAAAGGTCACCCATGGCAATAACATTCCTTCTGTAGAGCTTCATTTCTTTTCCATTCTGAGGTTCCTAAAGACCACTGTCATGAAGACCATTATAGGATTCAAGGAAGAATAAAATGAAAAGGATGTGCAGGATAATTTTTCTTTTCTTTCTTTTTTTTTTTAATACAGAGAAGTGACACACTTACATACCAAAATACATGAGCCCCACGTTAGATAAAATCACAGTTATAGTCAAGGATACATTTCACTGCTTATCCACATCACACACTTGAGGAGGTACTCTACAAGGGAACCGTCAAAAGTCAAACAATTCCCAGAGCACAGGTAGTAGTTAATATTATTCAGCCTTGTAGTATGAAAATTATAAGCTTATGATCCCATGGCTCCATTAAAAAAAAAAAAAAAAAAAAAGTAACACAGCGCACTTCCCAGCTAGATCCAGCCCATTCTTTTTCGAGGCAGCTCTCTTCTCCCAATCTTACCCAGCATCATGTGAGAAGAGATGACCGGGTCCCTATACTGATACACTTCTTTTTACTTGATAAATACATTGTCTCTATTTGCCCCCTCCTACTAATATGTTTCCCTTTGTATTTTATTTGAATATTGTTACAACCAATTTTAATGATGTCTTGCGCGAGCACAATACTATCACGTCTACAAAGCAGATCATTTTCTGAGTTAGAAGGCGTATCTGGTGCGCCGCTTGCAGGTATGTTTGAGGTAGAAAGAAAGCAATTTCTGTGCATAAATGGACCTTTTATCAGATATGTGTTCATATTCCTGTTTCAGATTTATGTCCCTTGATCCCTAAATGGTTTTGTTGAGAGTGAGAAAAGTAGACTCTCTTCCAACCATGCCACAACACAAAAATCAGATCTGTGTGTGTGTGTGGGGGGGGGTAGTACCACCAAACCAGTGTGCTACAGACTAAATAACGTGACATCAAAGGTAAGTTTTCATTTAGTTTTTACTACTGAGGGGCTATGTAGCCTTAAGAAAGTTACCTCTTGAACCCATCATCAACCAAGTAGTGTTCATTAAATGTCAACTCTGTGCCAGAACCCACTTAATAGAGAGAAATCTACCTCGTGCTCAATGTCCTTATTCAGTGCCTTGCTTATGACTATCTTTGAAATGACCTTAACCATTCCAAATAACTATAAATGACTTTACATCAAGAGTAGGAAAAGACTGACTTGAACACATAATGTACAAATCTTGAAAGAAGCATCAGTTACATTGTATTTTTTACAACAATTGGCTTCTGGAAAAGAGAGAGGGAAAGAGAGAGAGGAGGGAGATGCACCTTTATCATTGAGAAGTGCTCTGTAATCCATAGTGATACCAAAAGAACAATCATTGAGTAATTAAGAATGAGAACTGCCAGGAAAAATAACAAAGCAAAATTCAGTTAATGACCACTAAGAACGTGAGATCAGAAAGTGAAAGAGACCTTTCTAGACATCCCTGTAAGCCAGATCAAATTTTTATTTTGCTGTCCATAATGAAAACCAGAGACATCAGCTCCCTCACCAAAGCAGAGTTCAAATTTAGCCTCTTCTGTCACCAAGAATCCATTAAATTTAGTTGCCAGAGAAACAGAACCTCATTTTCAGAAAGAAGAGTGATATTCTCGGGGCACCTCGGTGGCTCAGTCGGTTAAGCGTCTGTCTTCGGCTCAGGTCGTGATCCTGGAGTCCCAGGATCAAGCCCCACGTCTGGCTCCCTGCTCAGCGGGGAGTCTACTTCTCCCTCTCCTTCCGCCCCTCCCCCTGCTCCTTCTCTGTCTCTTTGACTCACTCTCTCAAATAAATAATTAAAAAAAAAAGTGATATTCTCTTTGGAAACAGCTCGTGTCCATCAACTGATGAATGGATAAAGAAGAATGATATATATATTTATATTAATATAAAATGGGATATTACTCAGCCATAATAAAGAATGAAATCTTGCCATTTGCAATGACATGGATGGAGCTAGAGAGTAGTATGCTAAGTGAAATAAACTAGTCAGAGAAAGACAAATACCATATGATTTCAGTCATATGTGGAATTTAAGAAACCAAACAAATGATCATGGCGGGGTTAAAAAAAAAAAAAAAAGAGGGAGGCAAACCAAGAAACGGACTCTTAACTATAGAGAACAAACTGATGATTACGGGGCGGCGCGGGGGTGGGGGGGCTGAAACAGGTGATGGGGATTAGGAGCGCACTTGTGATGAGCACCAGGTGTTATAGGGAAATGCTGAATCACTATATTGTACATCTGAAACTCATACGACACAGTATGTTAACTAACTGGAATTTAAATAGAAACTTTAAAAAAAATAAACTCCACCAGCTTTAGGCAGCTAAATCCAAAATCAAAGAGGGCTGTTTAATTTCCCCTCTTGAAGTTCTTACTGTCTTAGTGTATTTTAAAATAAAATAAAATCCAACAATAAAACAGCTCAATTAAGCCTAATTTGTATGCTTCAACATCTGGCTGGGTGACTGCTCCCGTACTTCACACTTGTACAGCAAAGCACTTTTTAATTAAGACCACTCATTCTGTTTCTTCTGTACCAAACAATGATGAGGTTATTGTCTGGGTACAAAACTCTCCAGGAAAAGGCTTAATGTAACAAATGATTTTTTTTTTTTCTTTAAGTGCCAGGCAAACATTGGTTCAGAGTCTAAGCTGCCTGACCTACCTTAAAGCTGATCTCAACCTTATTTTAGAAATGCTAGGATTGGGCGCCTGGGTGGCTCAGTTGGTTAAGCGACTGCTTAGGCTCACGTCATGATCCTGGAGTCCCAGGATCGAGTCCCTCATCGGGCTCCCTGCTCAGCGGGGGGTCTGCTTCTCCCTCTGACCCTCCTCCCTCTCATGCTCTCTGTCTCTCATTCCCTCTCTCTCAAATAAATAAATAAAATCTTAAAAAAAAAAAAAGAAATGCTAGGATTTTATTGCTACTGTATAGAACTTAGAAATAAATGCACACAGGTGTGCAGGCACATACAGAAAATCTCTCAATAATCTTGCATATAAGCAATATAGCTTTGGTGTGCTATCTCAACATGGACCAAAATACGTGGTGCATTACAAACAGAAAAACACTCTCGTTTCTTGGGATTGAGATATTTGAGGTTTCTCTACTTTGCTGGGACTTGTATTTAAAATGCAGAGGACCAGACCTCAGCTGAACTTTCATGACTGCTTTAGCGATCAGAGTAGAAACAGTGAAGAATATGAGACTCCAAAGCTGCACTTTCTCCTCAGTTAATGGTACCTACAAAGAAACATCTCTTAATTAGCCTTACCCTGAGCTAACTTCCTCTGATCTGCCGTGTATAATTAAATATGTTAGCAAGACAGAAATGTGAGATACAGCAGCTTTCACACCCAAATTTTCAACTCCAAATTTATAAAAAGATAAATGTGGATTTTTTTTTTAGTTGAAAGCCCATCTTGAAGTATTTTATTTTCACTCTGAAAACTTTCAACATTATGTTAAAAGAAGAAAAAGAAAATGGGTGGTAAAATTAGCAGTAGGGCTGAATTTTCAGAGAAGAGAATTCTAAATCAAACTAACAGGATCTCAGGTGCCCAGCCAAGGACTTGGTTCCCCTCAGAAGATAAAGAATTTCTGGTAGAATCTGTTCTCCCCCAGATGCGTGAGGTGCCCGCTCCACTGGTCTTGCCCTTCTAGGAGTGATCGAAAGTCACAGTGTTGATACAAGGCAGGAAACACCCAGCACGTAGGCACTAAAGAATGCTGAAGGTGGCTTCCAGCCCCAGCCACAGGGTGCCTCTTTACTGGCTAAATTAAATGAAATTATATTTTATCCTTTTTAATTTGGCACCCTCTGGAAATGTGAAACCGCCTAGAGAAAATTGCTCTTTATATAACGAAGTGAAACAGTTTTGGAATATAGGCCTCTCCTATATTTATGCCTAAATATAACAAAGATATATGAGTGATAATTCACATTGGGTTTATAATATGTGAATAAATCCTTCGAAAAAAACCTGATATTTTACATGCATTTGAAAATAAACCTAGATAATATTTATAAACCTAGTGAAAGGCCTATTTGATTAAACACATTTTGACCTTTAAAAGTCTTAATACTTTTTTTTTTTTTTTTTACACGAAGGAGTCTGTTGTGGTGGTTGAATC
Organism: Mirounga angustirostris; assembly: GCF_029215605.1. Classification (NCBI taxonomy): domain Eukaryota; kingdom Metazoa; phylum Chordata; class Mammalia; order Carnivora; family Phocidae; genus Mirounga; species Mirounga angustirostris. The sequence goes on along the minus strand of NW_026991709.1, from coordinate 188,476,562 downwards.
AATTTACACATCCAGAGCATATAACGCAGATAGAACTACACAATAAACTATCTTGTTATAGATAGGTTTTCTTACAGATAAAAATAGAGATAAATAATTCATGCTCTTATCAGAATAACCTACCAAGAAAGAGATTAAAATAGACTCCATATATGCAGATAGCTTTTCAGTATCATCTCTTATAAATGCCAGAAAGGTTTTCCTCTGTGTTGGCACTGTAAGTTTGCTTTGAAAAGGTAGTATCTATTGGACTGGGCACATTAATTTCAATCATTTCATTAAAACACATACATGTGCATGCGCGCATACACACACGCACACACACACACTCTCTCTGTATTCTGGGGAAGTTCTGAAAGGTCATCTCCAGTACCCAAAAGCTCTTCAAAAATTTCTCTAAGACTTCACCTTCATATATACACTAGTTTGATTACTTTTGACAGATTGCTTAATTTAACCTTGGGGGAGTCCCTCTGAATTGACCAGACAGACCAGAGGTTTAGACACAGTTGAAGATTCTGTGCTTGCATAAACAGCTGTTTATGCTGAAAACTAGTTCAGAGTTACCTTCAAAGCTGGCTCTCAGCAACTTAAGCCAGAAGTCAGTGAAGTAATGCAACTCCATCAAGGGGACTGTGGTTTAGTTTTCCTGTATATCTGTTTTGTTTTGATTTTCTGCCTCTCCAGTGCTTACCACCCCTCCTCCTGTCCTGGTCCTATTTTGCTGGAATGCTTAGCGTGTGGACCCTTGGTTGGATGCAAAGTACCCGTCTCCCACAAGGCACCTGATTCTTCCCTCTTCCCTGCCAGGGTCTGCAGCACAGAGAGAGGCCTCCTGACCCAAAGGATCTTGCTAAAATGTGTAGAGCTTCTCTTTTCTTGTTCCTCAAGCCTGCCTTGCTTCCTCTCATTTTCTAAGCTTTGTCTTTCAGCTGCTCATTGATGTGTATGCTCTCATCCTCAGCCTAGAAATGCTCCCTTTCCTTCAAGATAACCGGTGGGGGCTGGTCTGCACTGTGCTCTTGGAAGCTTCTGAGCTCAGAAAGTCTCCCACAGTGTTAATTCTGCTCTAGATGCAGTAAAGGAGTGGGAAAGGAGGGGAAAGAGAGAGATTAAAATGACAGAACAGAAATGCTGTTTCAGCCAGGATGTTTCTTCTCCCCCATCTCCTATATTAAAATGGGCCTGATTTTCTAAATTCAGCAGAAGAGCTTGAGAAGAAATATTAGCTTTTCAGTTAATGTCATTCACACAAGGAATTTGTCAGAGGAGTTTGCATTTGAACTTTTCATGTCATCTCATGCATCTCAGATGGTATTAAGCTCTATATAATACAATTTCAAAAAGTGAAATAATTCTCCATTTTGCCTCTATAAGTGAGTCTTACGGAATGTAAAAAAAATAAATGAAAAATAAATAACAACCACCTCTGGCTTATTCCTAAAGAGAGAATAAATAGTGTAAGTAGAGATATTTCCTGGCCAAATAACTAGAATAGGGTTCCTGTTCCAAAGGCCTCCAAATCCCAGCAGGTCTGGCAAAGCAGAACAGAGAAGGGGCTGGATATACATTACAGGAAAAACAGAAGCAAGAGGTTAATGGTTTTCTTTTTTTTTTTTTTGGTTAATGGTTTTCTTAAATGCTGCAGAAAATGGCTTATGTGTAAATAAATACAGTAGAGTATAGAGACAGAACAAGGAAAAAAGTGAAAATGGAACCCAAGGGACCAGGAGGCCCTGTTCTCAGCTAGCCTGCCGGCATTTGCACAAATCTGACCTGGAACAAAGCTCTTCCTCACCGCCTGGTTCCTCCCCTTGCTCTCGGTTGGCTACTAACCCACCACCGTAGCCAGAAATAAACTCAGGACATATTTGCTATACTCCCCACCACCCTTTTATTTTTTTTTTTTAATTTTTTAAAGATTTTATTTATTTGAGAGAGAGAAAGAGAGAGAGAGAATGAGCAGTGGGGAGTGGCAGAGGCAGAGGGAGAAGCAGGCTCCCCGCTGAGCAGGGAGCCCGATGTGGGGCTCCATCCCAGGACCCTGGGATCATGACCTGAGCCAAAGGCAGGTGCTTAACTGGCTGAGCCACAGAGGCGCCCACCACCCTTTTCTTTAAATAAGGTAAGAATTGCCCCAAATAGTTTTTTACACTACTTTGATGGCTCCTTTCTTAAAGGGCTTTTGTTTTAGAGCCTCTGATCATATACTTAATGATTCAGACAAACTCATAGTCCAAAATTGGCCCAATGTTATGGCTTTATAGGAAACAGAAAACCTGTGTCCCAAGAACAATCTTCTTGACCTTTCTATTCTCAACGTCATCTCTTGTGATTTGAAGGGGTTGGGTGACCTCCATAGAACAATGATACAAGTGTGTGGTCAAATAGATTTGGAAAACACTGTGTTAAACATCAGGACTTCTCTGAGGATGTAACATATAAACATGCCATGTGGATCTCTGAGGAGGGGGGGAAGACTGGCCGAGGAAGTCACAACTATCCAACTCATTGGACTATCTTGCAAAGTTCTTCCCTGGAACATGAAGATGAACTAAATAATCACTACAGTCCCTTCCAGCTTTGTATAACATTTCTGTTACTTTCTCATCAGGACCAAAGGACTCAAAGGAATGATTGAGGGAAGTAAGAGGGTCTTCTTCCAAAGAGAATCCTAAGATTGCTAGACAGGTACTATTATTGGTGTTTTGGTGATGTAAAGAAGGTGTGATTTGGAGCCAAGCTGACTTGAGTTCAAATCCTGTTTCTGCCTTTCACTAGTTGTGTGTCCTCAGAAAAGTGAATCTCTCTGAGTCGCAGTTTCTCCTTCTGTAAAATAGAAATAGTACTCATACAACTAACAGTACTAAGATTACTTTATAAGGATGTCTGAAATAAATTATCTAAGAGAGCAAGCACCATAACTTACATATAATATAGCTATTTTATTTCAGTTTTGCATTTATTCATTTCAATAATCACCTAGGTTGAGATCATGATCACCTGGTTAAAGAAGAAAGCTTGACATCAAAATCACTCAAAATTTGTTTCCCCTTTAGGATTTTATGAATGGCTTTCAGATTTGCTGAATTTCTCATGTATACATTTCTTTAACCAAAATCTTGTGTCCTGTATACATCACATCATAGCCTACCTAATTCCCCCTAAGCTTTGCTCTGCCTGCCCCATGAGACAATCACCAAAGCCCAGGAAGGTCCCCCATAATGCAGATCTTGAAATGATGTGAGCTGGAAGTAATTAACATGTCCACGTTGTCAGAGGTAAGCTGCACTACACATCAATTATACTGAAGAGCAGTCTGCTATGCCAAAAAGAAAAAAAAAGTATAAATTGTTTCTCTACCAAAGAGTGCCACTGAATATTGATTTTTCCAGTCTTTTAAATAGTTTGTGTTTAGAATTTAGATCAGTGTTAGAACAATTCACTTACAAATGAATGTAAATACGGTTAAAGGCCTAGCTTAAATCTAGAATAAGTAGAAGTGTGGGGAGTAAAGTTAAAAATGGCCCTCTGATAAGATAAACATATGCTTCTTAACCAAAGATGCAGTTAGTGTGCAGTAATAAAAGTTGGTGGTGGCATCCTTCTAAATATGGGTGTATAACACCGTCTTGCCATTAGAGAGCCCCTTGAGAGAGGATGCCAACCCAAGAAGATGAGTTTTCTTCTAGCAATGGAATCAACTGTTTCTTTCGGGCTATCATTCCTTCAATGGGCATTGGCCAAGTATCTTCCACTTCTATTACATGTTGCGTGAATAAAATATATTTGAGGTTCTATAAGTGGTTGTCCTTTAATTAGATACTTTTAAATTCAGCGCTTTTGCTGAAAAAGAAAAGGACACTGATTTATAAAGAGGCCAAAATGCTATCAAATTCACTAAAGGAATTAAAAAGTGGTCCCTATCTTGGCTCTGCCTCTAGGCTAGCTCTTGACCTACCTTAGTTTTCTATCTACAGACCCAATCTTTCTGTTCAGGTTTAAACTTGCATAGCCAAAAGACACTCCCCCCAACCCCCCCAATCCATGAGACATCTCAAACTGAACATCCCCCAACTCTGCACCTGATTCCCCAAGATCTTTCAGGTTTGTTCCTTCTCATCTCTGTTGTCAGCATCCCTTAAAATGACTTCCAGTTCTAAGAAACAGAAAACTCCAACTAAAATGGACTTGAATAATAAGGGAAATCATCTCACATAAGAATATTTATTCTAAGTGGCCCCAGAAAGTTCATCTAGTCTGAGGTTAATTCTTTCTCTTTGCTCTACAGAAGCTTGCGTGTACCAGCTGGATTCAAGTCCAAGAACCAGAATGCACTCCAGAGATTTTAAGCAGGGGTGATTTGATATGGGGACGTTGGTGCTTCAAAAACCACTGGAAGGACTAGAGAACAGGCTATCAGCTATGTCTACAGCAAAATTCCCAGAACAGTATCCCACTGACCACAGGGAGGTTACAAGGAGCCACTCCCTCTGAGGCCACTTCCAGCCCTAATGCAACTGAGAACCTGCCTCAGGACGTGCAGAAAAGTGAGGAAGGCATATTAGTAGCTGTCATTTGGAGCTCAGGAAGCTAAATCAGAGAGCTGTCACCACTGTGCCTGCCATCCCAATCATTCTTTAAAACTCAGAAAGCTGGAGAACGGACAGAGGAGCATGCCTGCAGGGGACCCCCACATCTCCACAACTGTTCTTGTCAGTGGATGCAGCAAGAGCAGTGCTGTAGGATGGGCTCCACTCCCCTTTCACCTGCCAAACAGCACAGGAACATATGCAACTGGAGGAACCCCTTCCGTAAGTCCAACCCGGCTAAAAGAGAATTGGAGAATCCTTGCTGTTAGTTTCCCCGCCATTCCAACTTGAATGGAGATAGAACGGAAACTATGTAAACTCATCTATCGTATACAGGAAAGTCAGCTTCCTGGGGTGAGTCCCCAGGGAAGAGCATGATGGAAGTCAGCAGCAACACGGCTGCCTGAGCCTCGGATGCAGTCCAACAGCAGAGACACAATGGTCCCTTCCTGAGTCAGTCTTGATCAGCCAATTTAAGCCACTTGTTCACTCATGGTCCCACACCAGAGACTAGGCAATTGCTACAGGCTGATAGGCTTAGGTGGGACATTGGTAGAGAGCCAACCACAGTGTTCCCTCTAAGTCTCTGCTTACACATCATCAAATGAAAGAGATTTTTCCTAACAACCCTGTCTAAAGTAGCCTCGCCTCATGAATGCTGTGTCCCTTACCCCACTCACAAAACTTCATGTCACTTACCATACTCTGAAGTTATCTTGCCCACTTAATTTTTTGCTTATATATCATCTCCTTTCCCTACCAGGATGTAACCTCCGTGAAGGTAAAGATTTTGTCTCTCCCACTCACTTTGTAAGCCCATTATCTATAACGACATGAGATACATACCAGTTCATTGAATAAATTGCTGAATGTATACATGTATGGGCTATCACCCATGTACTAGAGAAATATATTATCAGTACAGCTTTTATATTCTTCTCAGGCCACTTTAGCACTTAAGTTAAAAGAGGATAAAAAAGTGAAAGCTGTTCAATTTGTGTGTGATCTATAAAACTAATCTATCAACTGGTTAGTCTTTGGGATTCAGAGTTTGGTCCTACTATGTGCCAGTCATTATATCTTACTACTGGCTATTCATAAACCAGGGTCCTTGGCCCAATGAGCTCTAATGACACATGAGGATTAACAGTACAATAGAACAGCTGCTATGGATGGCAGTTTGTCAGTTCCTACCAAAATTTAAAATAGGATTATCAAAAAAATAGGATTACCATATGATCTGGAAATTCCACTTCTGGGTATATACCCAAAAGAATTATAAGCAGTGTCTTGAAGAGATGTGCACAAAATGTGCACTATTTAAAAGCAGCATGATTCACAATAGTCAAATGGTAGAAGGAACCCTAGTGTTCCCTGACAGATGAATGGATAAACAAAACATAGTAAATACATACAATGGACTATTATCTAGTCTTGTAAAGGAAGGAAATTCTGACACACGCTACATGAATCTTGAGAATTTTTTTAAAAGATTTTATTTATTTATTTGACACAGAGAGAAAGCGAAAGAGGGAGAGAGCGCACAAGCAAGGGGAGAGGCAGAGGGAGAGGGAGAAGCACACTTCCCACTGAGCAGGGAGCCCAGCCCCATCCCAGGACCCTGGATTATGACCTGAGGCACAGGCAGGCAGATGCTTAACTGACTGAGCCACCCAGGTGCCCTGAACCTTGAGGATCTTATGCTAAACAAAGTAAGCTTGTCACAAAAAGACTACAGGGTTCCGCTTATATAAGGTACTAGCATAGTGCAATTCATTAAGACAGAAATTAGAAGGATAGTTGCCAGATGGTAGGGAAGGAGGAAAGGAGAGCTTTTGTTCAATGAGTACAGAATTTCAGTTTTTCAAGAAGGAAAGAATTCTGGAGACTGGCTGCACAACAGTGTGAATGTATTTAACATTACTGAAATGTACACTTAAAAATCATTAGGGGCCCCTGGGTGGCTTAGTTGGTTAAGTGTCCGAGTCTTGGTTTCATCTCAGCTCATGACCTCATGGGTCCTGGGATCCAGCCTCATGTCAGTTCACACTGAGCAAGAAGCCTGCTTAAAATTCTCTTTCCCTCTCCCACTGCCTCTCCACCCCCCATAAAAAATTAAGATGGTAAATTCTAGGTTTTGTATAGTTTACCATAATAAAAATATCAAAGAGTTAAAAAAAAAAAGGTAGTATGAGCCAAGCACATTTTAATTACTTAATCTTTATAATTACACAAGATAAACGCTGTGAACATCCCTATTTTTAAAATTCCATCACAGAAAGGTAAAATTAGCTTGATAAAGTTTACACAGCTACTTAGGAGCAGGGCGGGGACCAGAATTTCACTCCAAACATCATTCTCTCTTTTTTTTTTTTTGCCATGGAAAATTTTATTCTTTATACTGTATCATATCCTACATACCACAAAAATACAAAGATAATAACAATCATGATTTTCTAGGCACACAAAAGTATAGCTTTGAAATATATAAAGCAAAAACTGACATAATTCCAAGAATAACTCATAAAAAACTTGATCATTCAAGATTTTTATGTGTGTCTATGAAAAAGTTATAGACAGTAGCTCAAAATTTAATAAGATTACAGAAGGTTTGAATTAAAGTTATTCTAATGAACATCTACAGATGGAACCTGTATCTAACAATAGATACTATTTGTTTTCTTAAGCATACATGGAGCATTTTCTTTATAATTTTCATGTGCTACTCTTGAAAGAATTATCAATAAAGCTAAAATATTCACATCATACAATTTACTCTCACCATAATGTGAATATGTTGTGGCACAAAACTAAAAAGAGATAAAAGTCTTGTGGGTTTAAAAACTCAAATATAGGTATAATCTTCAATGACTCATAAAGAACAATGATAATAGGTTTCCAAAACCTTAAGAATTGTAGGCAACAGAAATAGTGCATATCAATGAATATAGAACGCAGCTATAAAATTTTAGTGAACATTTTACAACCTTAAATTCATCAATTTAATAAGAAACTGAAAGAAATCGTTAAGCAGTCAATTGAAGAAGCTTGGAAGAGAACAGAGACCTACCTAAAGAAAGTGGAAGAACGAATATTAAAAACAAATAGTATAAATTAATTTTGAAAAACAAGAGGAAAGATTTCTTAAAAATTAAAAAAAACAATTATTTGAAACCTCTAGTAAAACAGATAAAGAAAAAAAGTGATAGTACAAATGAATTATATTACAAATAAAGAAGGAAAATATAAGTATATAGAGAAGTTTTTTTTTATTATTATGTTATGTTAATCACCATACATTACATCATTAGTTTTTGATGTAGTGTTCCATGATTCATTGTTTGCGTATAACATCCAGGGCTCCATTCAATATGTGCCCTCTTTAATACCCATCACTGGGCTAACCCATCCCCCCACCCCCCTCCCCTCTAGAACCCTCAGTTTGTTTCTCAGAGTCCATAGTCTTTCATCGTTAGTCTCCCACTCCGATCTCCCCCCCTTTATTCTTCCCCTCCTGCTATCTTCTTCTTTTTTTTTTTTTTTTAACATATAATGTATTATTTGTTTCAGAGGTACAGGTCTGTGATTCAACAGTCTTACACAATTCACAGAGCTCACCATAGCACATACCCTCCCCAATGTCTATCACCCAGCCACCCCATCCATCCCACCCCCCACCACTCCAGCAACCTGTCCATGTGCTACTTAATAGAATGATCACTGATAGAGGAATCTTTTTTTTTTTTTTTAAAGATTTTATTTATTCGTTTGAGACACAGAGATAGAGAGAGAGAGAGCATGAGCAGTGGGAGAGGCAGAGGGAGAGGGAGAAGCAGACTCCCTGCTGAGCCAGGAGCCCGATGTGGGGCTTGATCCCAGGACCCTGGGATCATGACTCAAGCTGAAGGCAGATGCTTAACCATCTGAGCCACCCAGGCACCCTGATAGAGGAATTCTTAATCAAAAATCATTCTCTTAAGTAGCACATGGACACACAAAAAAGCAACAGTATTGTGTTCTCGAATTGTCTATTATCCTATTTAATTGACAGACATTTCCCCATTCTTGTAGACAAGCAATTGGGTGAACACACTCAGACATATCAAAGTTGCTTCTAAATTAAGCGAGAAGATAAGAAACCTTGCACTCTTGGGCTAAACTTGTTTAAAAAGTAAAACTTCTTCAAAATAAGTAATGAAAGTTAACTGTAATAGTTGAGAGCACATGATCTAAAAATATTTAGGTCAACAGACAGAAGAGAAAGGCCAGAAAGAGATCAGAGTGTAGAATGCATCATCTAGCAACGGTGGCAGCATGAACCCTCGAGAAGAAAAAAACCGGGAACAGACAATGGTGGAAACGATGAATAAATTACTTACAGGAAATGAGTTAAATCTCCTTCCTCCTGTCACATATTAAAATAAATCACATTCACTAATGAATTAAGAGCACAAAATGGAGCCAGAAGATAACTAGAAGAAAATAGGCCTACATATTGTGGATGGGAATAGAGTTTTAAGTATGAAGACATTAAAATAAAATGACAAAGAAAAACATGATACATATCACTACAGAAAATTAAAACCTTAAGTTCCCCAAAACCATTATAAACAAGATGATGTGAAAAACAATATGGGAAAATCTATTTGATAAATGTATTATAGACTAATAGCTAATATCTTTAGATAAAGAGCTATTACAAATCGATAACATGCAAATACTTCATTAGGAAACTCGACTAAAACCATGAATAGTTCAAATAAGAAATATATGTGGATAAGTACAAAATGAAAAATATTCAACTTCACTACATTCAGTTGACTACAATTCTAAACAGTGACACAGCATTTTTATTAAGAATAAGGCATTTTTTTTCTGTAAAAGTATTCAGAGGTTATAAGGAGGAAGGCACACATACACACTACTATAAGGGCAAATCCGTATAAATATCAAACTATACAGTCCCTTCTAGAAATTGATGTCAAGATTATTATAAGAGGGGCACCTGGGTGGCTCAGTCCTTAAGCGTCTGCCTTCGGCTCAGGTCATGATCCCAGGGTCCTGGGATCAAGCCCCACATCGGGCTCCCTGCTCAGCGGGAAGCCTGCTTCTCCCTCTCCCACTCCCCCTGCTTGTGTTCCCTCTCTTGTTGTGTCTCTCTCTGTCAATAAATAAAATCTTAAAAAAAAAAAAAAAAAGATTATCAGAGATCCAAAGATTTGTTCTAAGAAATTTATTGTTCTTATTTTTTTAAAAAAGAAAGAGAATAGTTAATTAAATTCTGATATTCAAGAGCTAATATTTGAAAGCCATTAAGATATCAGGTTTTCAAAGGATACTAAATAATGCAAAAAATGTTGAAATAACGAATTGCAAAAAAATAAGCAAAATACAAAATGTGTAAATATATATATATTTTTAATATACAAAAGTCCCATATATTTGCATTTACCTATAAATAGAGAAATGCATTAGAAGGAAATTCATCTAAATGTTAATAATGGTTATATCTAAGAAGTAGAATTAATGTTGATTTGTTTTATTTTTCTGTATTTTTCAAATATTCTTTAATAAATTGGAACTATAATTAGAAAACATTCAATGACATTGTAAATACTCACTTTCTAGACATATTAAATCTGTTAACATTTATTGTTGACCATTGTATTGTGCTAAGGGACTATGACAGAAAACATAAAAGCAGCAATAGATACAAAAATAACTCCCAGTAAATGGAGTACTCTGGGAAAGGAGGCATATGCTGGTGTGAGGTTTGTAATGGAAGTAAAGTAAAAACTGAAACATGAAGGCAGGGGAACTGATATTAGGTGAAAGCCAGGAGGGCTTCTCAGCGAAGGTGGCATATAGGCTTTATATGAAAAAGACTGGAGGCCCATCTGGTGGGATAGTGGGAGGAGGGTCTTTCAACAATGGGCTTCACCACTTAGACTGGAGCCCCAGCCTCCAATAAAAATCATCAAGTCCATCTTCAGTACCTCCTTCTTCTTGCTTCTTCACCAATTACACAGTTCCCTTCTTTCCCAACCTCCTCCACTGTTTACCTAGGAGTGAGACAACCCAACAGCTTTGGGGAGCCCACTGTGGACTACTGTCACTCCAGTAAAGAGTCCTCTTAATTAGGGTCCAAGGATTCACTCATCCTTGGCATTTGTAATTAGACACTTAATTTACCTATTTTCTAGTGGGAAATAAAAGGTGTCCCCAATCTTCAATTAGCTTCAAGGATCAGGCAAGCAGGAAGTAGGGAAGCTCAGCCGAGAAGACAGTTCAGAGCAACCAAAATTATACCGTGTGGCAAATGACTGTTCACCTATTTGAAAACCTTTTGCTATTATAGGCACTTTTGATATGCTATTATTCAGAAATAAAAAATAGTGAAGTGATACAACTACACTTACCTTCTATTTTTTAAAGACTTACTTACTGCTAGTGATTTCCCTCCAGGAAATGAGTTATAACTGAAAAGTGTCATGAAAATATTGCATAAAATGCACCATGGGTTAAAAAAATATGAAGATCTAAATACAAGAAATAATCTCTGTTAAATATGTCTTCTAGAGAGATCCACCATGTCCCAAGCCTTAAATTAGAAAGTCAGCAGAAAGATGAACTGAATCCCAGATGTTAATTGCACAGGCTTACTGGATTAGAACTACAGATAATTAATTGTCCAATTTTAATATGCATTAGACTAAATGGATGATAAGATTTTCAGTAGTCAGTTTTGAGGTCCAGAAGGGAAAGACCATTTCTTTACAGGCTTGGGAGCCCTAGGAGCCAAAGACATTTAAAATGTCTGTATTTAGTGAGTAAGAAGTTAGGTAAACAGAAGAGGTTAGGGAATGAGGTAAACTTCCAAAAAGAGAGTACAGAAGCTTAACTTCAAATTACATATTCCTATTTGAAATTTAAAATATAATTTTGTATGGGGAAGGAGATTTTAATTTTTTTTTTATTGCAGCTTCAGTGATTAGCATTCCTGTCTCATAATGTCAACATTAAATCCAGACAGATCCAAAGTCCATTACTTCCTAACTGCAAAAAAAAAAAAAAAAAAAGACACTCACCGTTTATCGCCTAGATAATTAAATTTTTATGTCCTCAAGAATTCAGGAGCATGCTATGGTTAATTGGGAAATTGTGAATTATGTCTAAGTTGTGGCCCCCCCCTTTTTATTAAACTTGTAACAAAGCAAATGATGAAGAACCAACAATTTGCCAATGCTGAGTGTCCAGACAAAAATATGCTGAGAGAATTCACACTAGCAGATACCATTAAAAAGTTGGCTGCAGAGGAAGATGATGAAGTTTGAGAAGGTCCATACAGTCCTGTATGGACCACCACTGAGCAGAAAAAAGTCCCCTATCCTATCAACATAGCATTTGGGCTGCTCAAACAGAAGGAAAACCATCAACTACAAGGAACCTACCCTGACATCCTGGAATACAAGGAAGATTAGCCTGCCGCACACCTTGGATATCAACTCTCTTCGTACATCAGAATCATCTGCGGAGCTTGTTAAAAAAGATGGGATTCTGGGATTCATTCCCCCAAAGTCCTGATTTAAGAGGTCAAAGAGAGACCCAGGATATTCTTTTTTTGTTGTTTTCTTTGTTTGGTTTTGTGTGTTTTTTTGTTCTGTTTTTTTTATTATTAACATATAATGTATTATTTGTTCCAGAGGTACAGGTCTGTGATTCATCAGTCTTACACAATACACAGTGCTCACCACAATACATACCCTCCCCAATGTCCATCACACAGCCACCCCATCCCTCCCACCCCCACCACTCAGCAACCCTCAGTGTGTTTCCTGAGATGAAGAGTCTCTTATGGTTTGTCTCGCTCTCTGGTTTCTTCTTGTTTCATTTTTTCCTCTCTTCCCTTATGATCCTCTGCCTTGTCTCTCAAATTCCACATATCAGTGAGATCATATGATAATTGTCTTTCTCTGATTGACTTATTTCGCTTAGCATATACCCTTTAGTTCTATCCACATCATTGCAAATGGCAAGATTTCATTTTTGATGGCTGCATAATATTCCATCATGTATGTGTGTGTGTACTCACACACACACACACACACACACACACCACATCTTCTTTATCCATTCATCTGTCAATGGACATCTGGGCTCTTTCCATAGTTTGGCTATTGTGAGACCCAGGAATTCTGTCTTTGAACAGACTTCACAGTGAAAGTTCAGGTAGGTTTGATAATTTAGTTTGACTTTTTAATTTAATTTAAAAAATTAAATATAGGTAGCATTCTGGTGACCATTCCTTTTATTTGAATGATGGGATATACCCAGGGGTGAATATCAAGGACTCCCTACAGTGTATTTTTTTCAAAGCACTTTAGAATTGTTGGTCCCCCCAGAAGTGAAGAGACTTTCCAAAGGTCACAGTGAATTAACATACAAAAAGAGGTAACAGTTGGATTCTCATATTAGAAAATATATATCTGCTGTAATTATAATTGTCCACTTAGCTATAAGTTAGTAAATATTAATATCTGAAGGGTCATTGCCATATTTCCTAAATCTTAAGATGCCTATTCATACATTTTTAACATAAGTAAGTAGAGATACAACTTATGATTAAGTGTTTACTATGATGGCATTTCTTTTTTCCAAAATATAAAATCAACGGTTTTCTTACAACCAACAGCATCACAGAATCAAGGATGTATGGTGTGTGTGTGTGTGTGTGTGTAACACATGTACCATTTCTCTGAATCAAGGCTTTCTATTAATTAGTTCTGTGTGTGGTTTATTGTCCATTCTCAGTTAAGAAAATCGAGACTCACCTGGGCTAGAAACTGGAAATAAACTCTTGGGTTATGCCTGCCTGCTACTGTCAGCATGTAACCATTCACTGTGTGCCGATGACTCCATTTCTACGTTTCCAGATCTTTCTCTCCTTCCCAGCATTACTGTTTCAACTGTTCCCACTATTGCGACACTAATCCAGTAAGCCACGGAGTGGCCACATTTACTGCGGCGAAACACATGTTTGATCTTGTTATTTTCTTTTCAAATCCCACTGTTCCCTAGCACTTAAGAGTCAAGTACCAAACCCCCCAAACAGTGTTTAGAATCCTTTGAAATCTGTTCCTGTTGTTCCTTTCCAGTCTCATATTGCCTGGTGCCTCTTCCAGATGGCAGATCAGCCCAATCACTCGGTTTAGAACTTACAGACTTTCTGCCACATTTCTATCAGTTGAAACTTCCAAGATCTAGCTCAAAAGTCACAAATGGCTAACAGACACATGAAAAAGTGCTCCACATCAGTCAGCATCAAGGAAATACAAATCAAAACCACAATGAGATACCACCTCACACTGGTCAGAATGGCCACAATTAACAAGTCAGGAAACAATATATGTTGGCGAGGATGTGGAGAAAGGGAAACCCTCTTACTCTGTTGGTGGGAATGCAAGCTGGTTCAGTCACTCTAGAAAACTGTATGGAGTTTCCTTGAAAAGTTAAAAATAGAACTACCATACCACTCAGCATTTGTACTTCTAGGTATTTGTTCAAAGGATACAAACATAGTGATCAAAGGCACACATGCACCCCAATGTTTATAACAGAATGTCCACAATAGCCAAAATATGGAAAGAACCCTGATGTCCATCGACAGATGAATAGATAAAGAAGATGTGGGATATATATACACACAAACACACACATATATACACAATGGAATATTACTCAGCCATAAAAAAGAATGGAATCTTGCCATTTGCAATGACATGGGTGGAATGGGAGGGTATTATGCTAAGTGAAATAAGTCAGTCAGAGAAAGACAAATACCATGATTTCACTCATATGTGGATTTAAGAAAAAAAAATTGAACATAGGGAAGGGAAGGAAAAAGAAAATAAGATAAAAACAGAGAGGGAGGCAAACCATAAGAGACTCTTAACTATAGGAAACAAACTGAGGGTTGCTCAAGGGGAGTTGGGTGGGGGGATGGGGTAACTGGGTGACGGGCATGAAGGAGGGCTCATGATATAATGAGCCCTGGGTGTTACATGCAACTGATGTAACACCAAATTCTACCCCTGAAACTAATAATACACTCTATGTTAATTAAATTGAATTTAAGTAAAAAATTTTAAAACATCACATCACCCAAACTTTTCCAGTCCTCCCATCAACATTGATTTCTCCCACTTCAGCATTCTAGCGGCAGGTTAGACCACCAGCATGTAACAGTGCAAAGCCCTACCATATGTGTGCCTGTCTGTCTATCCAAATAGATAAGCTTCTTGACAACTGAAACTGGGTCTTAATCATTTTAGTTTCCTCCACAATGCTCAGCACAATGCACTGCATGTCATATGTATTTAGTAAGCACAAAATATTTAACAAAGTCAGAACTGATCCTGAAGCCAGGTGGCCACAGGTTAAAGATACTATAAATAAAGCTTGAACTGAAGTTCTTAGTCCCATGCTGGGCACCTGCAGATCTTTATTAGGTTCCACCATGGACGGTATAATTTTAGATAACAGTATGCTGATGATGCACAATCTTCTCCCTCAATTGTGGCTAAACCCAGGGATGCAATTTCCTATTTGATTAAGAGTATGACAGCAGTGAGAATGGGATTATAAAAAATTTACTGTAGGGTTGAGAATATAAGTCTAACTGTGGATCAAATGGTAGACATTCTAGATGGTATTTTTTAAAGGAAGCGTTTGAACAGCCTATTTCAGAATAGCCGGTAACATCTTTAGCATCATGCCAAGTTTTGGTAACTATCTAATTTCAGGGCAGGTACTTATTCTCCCTTCTGCAGGATACAGAAAGAGGGTGTGATAACTATCTGTTGCTCAGATGCCTCAGACTATCAATCCTTGTCATAATTATATCTCAACTAGGTGATTTTTACCATTTGTTTACATAGAAGTATACAAGCTTTATAACATATCAGTCTTCACATAGCAGTTCCCGAATTCTGCCTTTAGATTTACATTATGAGTAATGATAAATTTTAAATGAAGTTGCCTTCTCTTTGACGTAGCAATATTCAAAGGCTTTCTACCTAAAATCCTAGAAGATCCTTTGGGATCTCTAGCTTATCTCCAGAAATACTCAAAGGATATTAAAAATCTTGAAACGTTTTTGTGGTTTGCATTAATTTTTTTTTTTAACCATTGACCATGTCTTCAATGCAATGACCCTCTTAAAGAGTGGGCAATTCAAACTACCCCTATAATGGTTCACTAGCCTCAGCAATCATATTTGTAAGAAGGCAAAGGCCTTATGGCCAACATTAGGAGTAGTAATTATATGTTGTGTATTAATGCTACTAAGTAAAATATACGAATGTGAAGTACACATTCTCATTATACACACACACACACATTTTTATAATTACCCCAAACAGCAGTATGAGTCCTTGATCTCTACCTGGCACTTTTCTAAGCACTTAAAATGCATTTTTATTATATGCCCACAACATTCCTGGCGACAAGCTTCATCTCCACTTTATAGACTGGGAAACTGAGACCAAGGTGACATAGGGAAGAAAACAAGAACATTAATAAAGTCTTAACTTGACAGCCTGCCATTTCATCCTCCGTGTTAATCCATCCCCGCTTCTGCCAAGGGATTCATTAAATGGTGTGCGTAAGAGAGTTCATTTCGTGACTTCACTGCTCCTGGGCAATTTCCATCCTGATAAAAGAACACATTACCCCTGCACCTCAGCTCTCCTGTCTGAGGCCATGGCACTGTTTCTAAATCCCAGCTCTATAATAAAATACAACATGTGACCCTGTGAGCTACATCCCTTCCCTGTACCTCTGCTCCTGAAATTCCACAGTTCCAACTCTATGAAGGTTGTCACACAAAAAATGTCCCCTTAAGTTGGACTTTCCCTCTGAAAGCCCAAGTCTCTCTTTCCCACGACTTCTTAAACATCTGATCATATTTTGGTATCTATCACCAACAAAGAAATAATCTTTTTTTTTTTTTTTTTATAAAGACTTGGTTTTATTTTACTCTTTACTCAAACCAAGAATCATTTATTATGCTTGCTAAGTGTAAGCTGCTCTCCTGGGTATGAGGAGAAACCTCATACCTCAGAGTACCTGAAGGACCGTAAGTTCCGAGAGAAGAAATGACAGAAATGCACCAAAAAAAGTGAAGAATAAATAAATAAATATTTTTAAAACCTGCGGCTAAAAAAATAATTTAACCCACAGAGATAATAAAAGAGATGTTACACAGCAGCATGTGATTGTCACCTGATTCGTACTGCTAACTAGTCAGACAAACCAGCATTCACTCCAAAATCAGGAATCATTTCCTCCTCCCAGGGTGAGTACCAGGATTAGAAGAAATCTACATAAAACACTCAACCTGTAAAAGCAACTCAGTAAATTATTATTAATATTATTATCATTAAGATAATACAGTATATTAGTGTGATGTTGACCATTTACAAAGAAATTTTGCTCACAACCACCTCGTTAGCTAGGATTCCATGATATGGGTCATCTGACACAAAACGGAAATTTGGGGGAATGTGGAAAAAGTTTGTGTTGAATCCCGGCTCCCAAGGAACATCTGAGATCATGAAATCAAGCTAGGAATGATGAAGATTGAGCAAGAATTGTTTCACTGGGAATGCAGGATGGATTCAAGAAAACACAAATGTCTTGGGACTCAACCAAATGGTTGAGATAGAAATCTAGGATTTAGGTAAAAAGAAATTGGTAATAAGATCACAGGACAGGTTTAAATATCTAAGAGACTGTTTTACAGTAAAAAGTGGCCTTGTCTGAAAACATTCAATTTAGGACACAAGGAGACGTAGGGACCCATATTTACAGCCTGAGACGAGTGATGAAATGGTGGGACCTTTTCTAGAAATGGGGCTTCAGAGAAGTTATTCATTTGGAAGCTGTTGAGTTAAAATCCCACAGTGAATTCTTACAAAGAGAGACAACTTCCTACAATTTACACCAACAGAAAGCACTTAGGAAGGAAGAATAAATGTTAGTTAAACTTTAAAGATTAAATTACAAATTTACTCAACAGATTTAAACTTTCACTGCACAAGTAGCAATTTTAAGTCATAAGGGATCTGAAATGTCTCCAGAGTTTTAAAATTGACTACTTTAGTGAAAAAAGATCGTCGCTTCTAGTGCTGAGCACATAGCAAATCCTCTGCCTTGTAATGGGCTGGGATGATTGCATAGTTTCAGTGAAATAATTTTACTGCTACCTTGTTGTTTTCTGTTAATTATCATTTCAGAATAAGAAAAACTATTACTTTTAAAACCTACATTAAAGAGGGCTTAAGCAAGCCTAGGAAAGGAAGGCAGCATGGGAAAATATAAAAAGATGCTATTAATATTAACAGTTATAGTTGGACACTTGTTCATTTAATAAATCTTTGCGATTTTAGCAAGATGGATGAGTAGTAGTACAAATGAGAAGAACATGAGATAAGCGATCATTTGTTATCATTACTGAGATATAAAGTATGATTCAGTGTTTCATAATGGATGTTAAATTTGATTTAACATATGGTTGGCTCATTTGCTGAAAACTATCCTTAAAGATACAAATTCATTCTAAAGTCAAAGCCATTGTCTTAATAGCAGGCTTGGAATTATCTCTCCATAAATGAAGACTGAATAAACTCAGTAAACACAGACTTGGGGAGAGGATGTGCAAAAGCCATTTAAAAAACAAACAAACAAAAAAACAAATGTGCCATATACCCAGACTCACTGAACATATTATAGAAAGTATTGTTGCCCACGTTGAAAAAAAATTAATGTATTTTTAATACCCATACAGAGTCTGTTGAAATATTCAAATGATCAGAAGAGAAACTAACATGATTCTAACTGTTCCAGCAGCTACTTAAGAAATCTTCCTTTGTCAACTTCATCTCTATAATCATGTAAGTTCCCACCTTAAACTTAGTGGATTAAGCAGATCACTGCAAGTACTGTTAAAATAATCTATAATCTATTCTTGCACTTTGGGAGTGATCCGACCTGAAATGAGAGACACTTAGAAATATTTGTGACATGAGTCTACTCCTATCAGCCACTCAAATGTGTCTGAGCTCTCAGTTCTATCAAGAGAAATACATAAAAACATTTGAACAATTGCTCTACCTCCTGGAGACACAAGACCGGTTTGAAGACTAGAGGTCTTTAGGAGTCCCTGTGTTAAGCCAGTAGGTGAAGGCTTATTTCATGAGTATCTGTTCTAAAATCAGGTTCATTAATAAAATGTCTACCTTACAAACAGAGCTTGAGTCTTCTGTTTTTAAGTGATGACTGTGCCTTCCCACATCTTTGGGGATAACTCAACCTACACTCATCTGAAATAAGAGACCGCTTATTTCCTATAATCCAATCTACACTCATTTGAAATAAAAGACCACTAGGCAGCTCCGCTACTGTGCCTTTGAAAATGATCTAGATGTGGGGAGCAGTATTCCACTTTGTTACATGCATTAAATCAGCATCTGTTTTATCAGATGCTTTGTCCAATCAAAGTGTCATCTAATTCACATTTAGCTATCAGATGCACATCTACAAAAGAGAACTTCAGGTACCCACCCTTAGGTCATACTTGTTAGTGAGTCCTACTCTTATTTGGTGTAGATGTTATTTATTGACAACACGAATCCCCATGGTTGATACCAACTAGCTTTGTGCCACTGAATCAGTCACCCCTACTCCCTGGGCTTCATTTCCCTCATTTGTAAAATGAGGGGTTCAATTCACATCAGTGATTCATAGAAAAAGTATCCAGTGCCATGCTGGCTACACAATCCCCTGAGGACTTTGCCAACACGTTAGACCTGAGAATCCAGGGGGGCCTTGAAAATTCTTCATTGCAGTAAGTTCCTAGATGACTCACATGGGTATCCCCTCTGGAAATAATGGGATAGATTATAGCTAAAACAATCTACGATATTATATGCTGAATCCTTTCAACCATTAGGTGAAAAAAGAAAAAAAAAGCATTCTGACTCAGATCAATAATCTATTGTATAGAGATACCTAGTAGCCCATCCAAAAAAACTGACCTCAAAAGGCCATGGAACCAGAGTAGCCCGATGGAGATGGGGAGACCAATAGTCAGGGTTTAGAGTTTCCACTCTGCTCTCTTCCCAGCTCTATGACTCTGGTCATGTCTGTTAACCTTTTAAAACTTAGGGCTCCTTCCCTATAAATAAATAAATAAATCCTACCTTAGAAGGGGATTGTCCAAGTTAAATAAAAAAATATGTCTATAAAGTACTTTCCAAATCAAAGTATGGTTTCATTCTTTACAGCGCTTAGTGCACAGTCGGTGCTAAAGAAACAAAGGAACAGAATTTAATCCAACTAACCAATGAGATGTTATTCATTCAATTCATTCTTATCAGGAGCCTACCATGTGTGAGACACTGTGATAGTCATGTTGCCTGTTAGATCCACTCCCCCACTTCTTTTTATTTTTATTATTTTTTTTAATTTTACAGAGGGAGGGAGAGGCGGGGGCAGAGGGAGACAGAGAGAATCTTAAGCAAGCTCCATGCCCAGTGCATAGCCCAACATGGGGCTCAATGTCATGACCCTGAGATCATGATCTAAGCCGAAATCAAGAGTCAGACATGTAACCGACTGAGCCACCCAGGTACCTCTCCATTCCCCCACTTCTTGCCCTGTTCTATGACCCAAAAGGCTGACCTGCATGGACTACACTGACAGGCTTCTTGCCTTCTTGCTTTCCAGGCAATCTGGTCATTGAGGGTTCTAGCAGGAGATCAATGGAGAGGAAGAAGGGAAGTTAAGTCCCCATTCAGGGATCCACGGTTCTTCCCAAGGCAGATTGCTCTTCCCAGTTCCCTCCCATACTATGGGGCAGGATCACTCCCTCCCTTCACCTCTTTGGGCTTGGGTCCTGACAGCCTCAGTGCTGCTCCCTCCAGCCTCCTACATTACCCTGTGATTCCCCTATATGCCATCCACACCTCTCTAAATAAAAATTGCCCCTTTCTAAAGAATCCCTCCTACACTCATCCTCATTTGACTATGTCCTCTGTTCTGGTTGGGAGTCCAATATAGGCAATGTGTTAGGAGTTTGGGAATAAGGTAATAAACAAAAAAAGTCATCATCTCTTGCCCTCACAGAGTGCCAAAGAGGACTGCTATGATAACAAAAATCACAATAAACAGCTACCATTTATTGGACACATACCACATGCCAAATTCTACAGAAACTGCACTTCTAAAAGCTGGTATATTATTACCTCTATTTTGCAAATGAAAACAAAACAAAACCGGAAGCTCAGAAATATAAAGCCCGCATAAATATTAAGCAACGGAACTTAGAATCAAGCCAGGGTCAACCCAATCCAGAGCACACTGTCTCACATACTGGGGGAGTGCCAAATTTACTTCAACAATATCCCTGCCAGATGGACCTTTAATGTGAGTATAAGAAATTTCCTCTTCCCATGCCAAATCTGGCCATGGACAGAAAGCCCAATTTGGAAGTTGAAATCTATCCTCTTATCACTTGCACACACCCATTTCCTTATAAGTTCCCTCTGGTGTAAGCTAACACACATCTCCAGAAAGATGCATTCTTCCATAACTGTAGGCTTTGTTCAAACCATCAGATCTGTCATTTTCTTGCACAGCTCAGGACAAATGCAGATAAGGAACGGAGAAGACCTTGAGGAGTATTCTGGGACTTCGCAGGGAGATCAGGCATCTTCCTGACTGACTCCCACATATGTGATCACCCACTCGCCTGAGCCACCCCTTCTGTATTTATAGGTGGCCACCCTCTCTGACTGGCAGCCAGAGCACTCAGCTCATCTAATGTTTTGAAAACACCCACCCCAACCCAGGCTGGGCTGACAGGCATACAGCTGCACCAACTTTATTAATTAGTACCCAGACCTTTTGAGAATTGATCTCCACTTTGATCCTGGCCTGCACATTTCTAACTCAGATATCTAAACAGCAAATCATGTTATCTTATAATTAAGTGATAATCTTCATGACAGAGAAGATGACAGGACTATAAATGGCTTATGCCAGTGATTAAAATAACTTCCTCCCCCTTCCCACTTAGCCCTGGAAATGTTCTCCAACTTCACAAAGCCATTAGTTGTTAATAAACTGTCCGTGACATGAGCCTCATTCTTATTCGACAAGATCACATGTCCACTGAGTTACTCTTCAGAAACCACACACATTTTATTCTTTATGCTTAAATAAGCACACCCTATTGCCTCAGGAGGCTACAAAACTGTAACAAAACAATCGACTTTAATATTCAGATCGGTCAACTTCGAAGATATGCACACACAATGTATGTACTAAGTAACTTCAGGGTCAGTGTTGATATAACACTGAGCATTTAATACACAGAATAAATAGCTATAAGAAGGTTAAGTTTGACTCTAAAGAGTACACTCAATATTTGTTGAGCATTTATTCTATACTGAACACCATGGTAAGTGCTCAGGATATTACAGTAAAAGGGTACCATCTCTACCTTTAAAGCATAGCAGAGCCAAGTGCAAGGACAGTGAAAAAGAATTATTCTACCAAGCAACTAGTGGCCACAGTAGTTGAGGACTGGTTGGAAGTAGTGCTGGGATTGATGAGCAATGTCTACCATTAGCGTGGAACATAGGAATGACAATGAACAGTGCACAAATGAGCAAATTGATGCATGAATGTCATCTTTCGGACTAGATTGTGAGCTCCTTTGGGGGTAAGCTCCATGGTTATTCTACCTCCATGTCCCTCAAAACCCCTAACACAGTCTGTTGTACATAGTAAACATTCATTTTGCTGGATAGATACCTGGATGTATTGCTTTCATTATCCATTAATTCTGTTGCCATTTTGGATGCCTCACTGATGTTAAACCTTTCCTTCCCAGTTACTGTATCCTCTTTATCCTTCCCTTCTTCTGCTTTCTAAACATGAATTTCTGCATCTAAATCCTACAAGGAGGGTCTCCTCTAAATGAATTCAACAAACGTTTTATACACATATATGTATGGATGACCCTTTGCTACCCACACGTCGAAGGTGTTTTAAAGCCAACCTGCACACTCTCCCAGACTACATATCCTTGGTCACATTCTCAGTCTCTTAATAAAAACGCAACTAATTCTTTTTCTTCCAAGTAATACAATATGTATACAAAGTGCTGGGAGATGCCCTAATTCCACCATAATTAGTAAATTCACTTTTACGCTGGTATGGACAACCACATTATTTTCCCAGCTATTCTGAATCCACGCCATCTTTCTCATTTTTATTTCTTGATGTTTAGGACACTTTGATTGTAAAATCTCATTGTTTACCTCTATGTCTCATTAATCCTTGGTGCCTTTTATGCTCATCCCAAACTTTTCAAGGTTTCATTCGCTATAAAATTTAAATTAAGGAGAGAATCCTCTCACATTACTATCTAGACCATTCCTGAATTTGGGGTCTTAGAAATATATAATGTATTATTATGTCTTTTACCAAATGTACTGAACTTTTAATTTTTATATGGTTCACCTTCTTTATGATGCTTAGATTTCCATTCAAAAACATACCTCTTTTTACCCAATCCACACTTTTTGTATCTCTATTTTTCTGTGTCTTTCTGGGATTCTCTGTCTCTCCATACTTTGCTTTCTCTTACACACACACATTTTAATATCCAAAGTCATACTCTGTGTGTGCTTGTGATTTGCCATTCCTCTTCTACCTTTGTTAGAAGCTCTTCTTCCCCATGCAAGCTAATTCTAAGAGAAAAAGTGAAAAGCAACCTTGCAGAATAATCACTCTTGGTTCAAAAGAAAAAGTACCCAAATCTGACACTGTCCCTAACCAGCTGTGTGATATCTGCCATGTAATATCTGGCTGTGGTTTTCTAATCTGGAGGGTAAAACAAGACTATGTCTAGAGTACTTTCTAGTTCTGAAATGATCATAATTATGAGTCAACATTTACTGCACTCTGACATGTGTGAGGCGTCAAGCTAAGTACTGGATGAGATTATCACTTGTAATGGTCACTATAATTCTATAAAGTAGGCACTGTTGCCAGCCGCATCCTATCACTGAGCAAACCGAGGCTCAGAGAAGCCAAGTAACTTCACAGCTGATAAGAGACGGTCTGAGGCTGGAACCCAGGCAGCCTGACTCCCAAGTTATATATTTGGTATCACACTCTCATATCAACTGATCTCCTGTATTTTAATAGGATTAAAAATGAGAACATTTAGGGGCTCCTGGGTGGCTCAGTTGGTTGGGTGTCCGACTCTTGGTTTCGGCTCAGGTCATGATCTCCAGGTCTTGGGATCCAGCCCCCGTGTCACGCTCTGTGCTCAGCATGGAGTCGGCTAGAGATTATGTTCCTCTCCCTCTGCCCCTTCCCCTGCTCGTGCACTCTCTCTCAAAAATAAATAAATGAATAAATCTTAAAAAAAAAAAAATTCAGCCGGTGACTACTGTAAACAATGAAATTATATACCGAAACTAATAGTTTATATATGAGAGTAATATTACACTGTATATAACTAACTGGATTTTAAATAAAAACTTAAAAAAAATCAACACCCATACTGTTGAAAAAACTTCCTCTCTTAAAATGACTTGAAAGGATGTCAAAAAGCTCAAGCAAATTTTTGAAATACAGTCATTACATCCATGTATACACTTCATATACACACTTTTAATTAATCCCTATATTCCCATGAATACATATAATCTCATGCTTACATGATAATACAAGCATTATTCGACTACGTTCCATTGTCAGCTTGTCAAGAGCACTGCCCACACTTTGTGCCCTTTACAAAAGAAGCTTCCTACACAGGTAGGGCCCCTACAACCCTGTCGCCACCATCCCCTCAAGCCAGCACCCACAATTGTGTCCCTTTCTGCTGCACTGAGAAGGCTCCTTTCTTTGGCCTTTCCATCTCCTCCCTGAGTCTAAACCCATGAGCATCCCCTCCTGCTGTCATACTAGTCATCTCTCCCCAGCAAGAGCCTTCGAGCTGGGAACCCTGGCCCCAGGCCATTCTCCACTCAGCAGCCTTGTTTTCTTCTCAAAGCAAATCACAGGCCACTCCCTACTTGAAACCCATTAATGACACTCCACTGCACTGGAAATAAAATCCAAACACCCTTTCACTGTTCCCATGTTATCTGCTCAGATCTCCACATTCATAATGTACCAACTGGTCTTTTTGACATTCATCAAACAGAATGAGCTTTTTTTTTTTTCCCCCAACTCAGGACCTTTGCATATGCTGGCTCCTTGACATCGAATATCTCCCTTTCTGCCTACCTTCTGTAGCCAGTCCTTCTCATTTTGGGGGGGCTGAGATATCACCCCTCTTCTGGAGAGCTGCTCATGTCCTCCTTATTTAAGTTGGCTCCAGCCCTGCCATTCTCTGTCTTACTTACAACTGAGAACTATTTTATTTGTGGGTGTGTGTCTAAGAGAAATATCTTCCCTGACTCTAATACAAACATTGAAAGCAGGTTGACCTTGCTCACAGATATATCTCCAGCATTTAACTTGAAGGTTGATAATTATTTATTTGTTAAATGAATAAACGTATGACCTTAGATCTGTTTACTTTAAGAGAAAAAAAAGATAAACATTTTGAAGAGGGGAAAAAATGAAGAGGTTGGCAAAACTTAACAGTTTTGGCAAACATTATTACGAACTTCTGACAGATGTTAAAAGAATGGGGACAGATTTTTAACATATTTGATATATCATCTCTACTTGGAAGGTAGGTTTAAAATTGTGTCTATGCCATTAGTTAGGAAATGAGAGAAAATGATCTCTGTGACTAGCAGGGGCTAAGAAACTGCTAAGTATTGGTGCAACATGCTGGATGGATAGAGATCTGGGCATTTTCCTCTCATCTTGTCTTCCTTTCTACTGGCTTATTTTTACACTGATTTTTACGGATCTGCATTCAACAGCGAAGGTAAGTGAAATGAAACTCTGGAGAATGATCAGCAGTGACAAAATAGGAAATTTTTTTTAAAATCAGAATTGCCATTGCTGAGCTCACCATCTAACACATTTTATTATATATGAGTGATATTTAGAAGAACATCACATTTATATTTGTTCCTGAGTTAGATTACTGGAGATAAAGGAGATTCTAAAATTGTAACTAAAGGAGTTAATATTCAAACATCTATCCAATGAGAAATTTAAAATATAAAAGTGATTTTATGCCTACTGAAATATGAACGACTACTAGGAAACAGGGATTTCATGGGGACTGACATTACAGAATCTAATAGAAAGCTGGTAGTCTTTATTATTGTGCTGGAATATGTTTTATGGCTCTGAAAATGTCTGAAGTTTTAAATGCCAGACTGGAGAGTGAAGACATGGGGGCCAGCGCTGATTTGTGGTACACCCCAAACCCATGAACCTTAAAACCAATTGTGCTCAGACAAACTTCAAAGATCTCCATGCTTCTGCCCTGCCCCACTCCACAAACTTCTACCCTTCCCTTGCTAATGAAATACTGGGAGAGAAACAATAAAAGGCAAATTTCATTATAATACTTGGGCTGGACCCCTGCCAGGACACCTCCAGTCCAGAGGGATGAACCAAGGCATAAGTCTGGGCAAGCATAGATATGTGTGTGTGAACCTGTTTCCACAATTACAACATAAGAACAATGGAGTCGATGGCTCATGTCTTAAGCCTCTGGTCTACAGGCTAGTGTGATGAAAAAATAAAGATGGAAAAGTGGGTTATCCGAAGTGGGAAGGCTCTCTCGGTGGTCTTGGGGTGCTGGGGGCAGAGTCCCTGACATGATCTACAGTGTAGCAGCTGTGACAACATTAACATCTGATTCACACATTAGGCAGAGTCCAGCCAGCGTTAACCACCACCATAGTTACTCCTGTCATGTTGTTTTTTTTAAATCTTAAAAGAGGAAGCATTTCAAATGACCTAAATCTAAAAATAGGGTAATTCATGCACATGACTATTTGAAATAGCACCAAAAGGAAAGAAAGGGCAGACACACACACACACACACACACACATTTCCATTTTTGTGATATTCCCCCTCCCATGAAAAAGAGAAAGTACTGTAGCTTGTCATTCAATCTAAAATCAGATCTCGTGCCAGCTGGAATCCTATGTCTATTTATTACTGTACACAGTTTTTACATTAGCTATTTGTTAACATCTGATTTTGCCACCACTGAGATACAATATAACTGAAGGTCTCTTCATGTGGTGCCAGAAAGATTCATTCAAGTGGGACCATTTGGGGAGAAATGCTAGTAGAAGACAGGTATAGAGGTACCACTGAGTAAATGATCCAGCTGCATTTTTTGATAAATAAAGTTTAAATATAAGTAACTGCCTCATGGATTTGGGCAGAGATAGAGATTGGAAAATATCCATGACATTCACTACATTTGCATAACGGGTTCACAAATAAATTCACAACATCTTATGCTCTGTAACATACTTAGCCCCTTAGTTTCAGAGATACCTGGAAAGTATCATCTAATAGGAGTAGTGTCTTATTCTCTATTTCAGAGAACTGTTCACATTTGTTCCCTATGGGAGTTCCAAATGCAGTAGTGCTCAGCTTAGGCTAGGAAGAAGCTTTTAAAATTCACGCCCAAGCTTCTTAAAAAGTAGAGAACCAGACTTTTGGGGCATGAGACCATACATCTTTATAAGTTTTATAGGCTTGTACCTACCTAGCGCATAGAATGAGCAAAACAGACAACCAATGATGGAATTCAGGTACACACACATTCACACACAGATACGTATGCGACCAAGCCTGACCTAGGTTTATGGGTCTTATGAGGTTTCATTTCTGCACGAGGTTTCTAATCAGCCTCTCTTGCTGGCGAATTGAGACAGACAGACAGACAGACACACTCCTCTAACCATAGGATATTTATCAAGTAGGCACTCAACAAACACAGAGTAACATGGAGTAAAGTGGAAGGGAAAGGAAGGGAAGGGGACTGGAAAAGGGGAGAGGAGAACAGACAGGAAGGAAAGAGGGAGGCAAGGAGACAGCAGGGGGCAGAAGGAAAAGGGAAGCAAGCTAAGCATGGAAGGATGGGAAACAAGAAAAAGAAGGAAGCTGTCAGAGGAGGTATCAGAAAGACAAAAAAGAGAGGGGAAAATGATGCTGCCAAAGTCAAAAGGTAAAATATTTTTGGGGGGAGATGGGCAGAGTCCAGAGATGGCACCCACTGATGAAGTCTTTTCCCTGCCAGGAGCATGTACAGACAAATGAATTCAGCACCAGGGGCTCCGATGGTAAAGGGTCACATTTTCAAAATGCCCTGAGGGACCAGACAAATAGCATAAACAGAAGATTATAGGTACAAAGATGCTTGAAGATTAACCATGGCATCTATTTATAAAGGGGAAAACTGTGCAGATCAAACAGCTAAGCCCAGATTCTGTCCCTATAGCCTGGAGCTAGCAAATCGATTCAGATATTTGTGAAACACCTATAATCGAGGTTTGTTTGTTTGTTTGTTTGTTTTAAGATTTTATTTATTTGAGACAGAGAGAATGAGAGACACAGAGCATGAGAGGGAGGAGGGTCAGAGGGAGAAGCAGACTCCCTGCCGAGCAGGGAGCCCGATGCGGGACTCGATCCCGGGACTCCAGGATCATGACCTGAGCCGAAGGCAGTTGCTTAACCAACTGAGCCACCCAGGCGCCCAATAATCGAGGTTTTTTTTAAAAAAACATATAATGTATTATTTGTTTCAGGGGTACAGGTCTGTGATTCATCAGTCTTACACAATTCACAGCACTCACCAGAATACATACCTTCCCCAGTGTCCATCACCCAGCCACCCCATCCCTCCCACCCCCCTCCACTCCAGCAACCCTCAGTTTGTTTCCTGAGATCAAGAGTCTCTTATGGTTTGTCTCCCTCTCTGGTTTAAGTTTTAATCACAAAGCTTTACTTAAAGAGCTGCAAAAACCACCAGCCTCTCTAAGCTGCTTCCCTCATCACAGGGAGAAGAGCACAGACATTTCAACATTTGGTAAGAGGTGGAGAAGTTTTGCATGGAGAAAGCCAGCTCTGATTTCTTTGTCCTAGGAAAGGAAAATCAACCATGACTGACCTGCCAGAGCTTCTCATCTTGGGCACTGGCAGTGGGCTGAGGCCTCCAGAGCAGGAGCATAAACAGCTCCAAAATATGTGGCAGAGACCCACCACCTTGGTCAATGCAACTTGTGTGAAGCTAAGATGCTGATCTTCTCACTTGTTGATGTTGGACACTTCTTGTTTTTGTTTTTTAAGATTTTATTTATTTGTCAGAGAGAGAGAGCACAAGCAGGCGGAGCTTCAGGCAGAGGGAGAAGCAGGCTCCCCACCTAGCAATAAGCCCAACGCGAGACTCGATCTCAGGACCCCAGGATCATGTCCTGAGCCGAAGGCAGATGCTTAACCAGCTGGGTCACCCAGGCGTCCTGACACTTTTGTTTCTGAATAGAAGGATTTCAGGGAGCAAAAGGGTGTTTGTTTCCTACAATTTCTTATTATTGGTAGAGTCCCTCAAAATCTAAATCCATCCAAAATAGCCACCACCCACATCCTCATAATGTTCTCATTGTATCTTATACTTTTTTTCATAATGCTTCCCATCATTTATAATAATATATTCATTTGTCTTGCTTGCTGTCCATTTCTTCTACCAAACTGTCAACTCCACGCAGTAAAGGACAGAGTCTAGATTGTTTATCACTGAATCTCGGGCATCTGGCACATACTCAGTGTGGGATACATATTTTCCTTGTTGGTTGTTTGCCTGGCAAGCAGCATGAGCCCAACACACATGTTACCTCTTGCTGCTAACTGTTTTGTTACATCAGCACACCTCCATGAGTGCAAGGCAGGAGGGAGAGAGAGAGAGTGGCACCTGGAGAGCTCAATGTCAAGGGGATTTCCAGAGCGGTCATGTCCTACATTTCCTGACTGCTAGAGGAATACTAGCATTTATACCAGCAGAGCCAAGGACTCCATGTTCTTCATCATGCCATAATAAAAAAAAAAAAAATTTTAAGGGTCTGTGGTATTTACGCAAACTTAATTTTTTTTTTAAAGATTTTATTTATTTATTTGACAGAGAGACATAGTGAGAGCAGGAACACAAGCAGGGGGAGTGGGAGAGGGAGAAGCAGGCTCCCGCCAAGCAGGGAGCCCGATGCGGAGCTCGATCCCAGGACCCTGGGATCATGACCTGAGCCAAAGGCAGACGCTTAACGACTGAGCCACCCAGGCGCCCCGCAAACTTAATTTTAATTTCAGACTCCAGAACCTCTTCACTACTACTGGAAGCCCATGTATACCTTTGACTCACATATCATACAACTTCCTGCTGACCTTCCTCCCCTTTCTATTCCAAACCTGCCCAGAGCGCTGTCTCATTAGGGCTGAGCCACTATCCAATTTCTACCTTACAGAAGGCTTGGTTTCAGAGTAACCTCACATATCCCAGTGACAAACAAATGCAGGGGTTATGTTTCTGATAATTCACACATGACCTTGAACATGTAGTTGCGCAGACCAATACACCGACCAAGACACCTTAAGGTGGGGTTGTGTCTCCCCCAGAAGGGTGCCTTTTTCTTCTGTGCACAAACATGCCCTACAGGCTGGTAACAGTCTTGATACCAGAAAAGGGCAAAACTGTATAGGATATGGCAAATGAAACCCAATGACTTGATAAGATGTATTTTACCACATCTGGTTTAATATTTCATCTGTTCCAATTAGGAAAAAATATTACAATTATTTTTTTTTTTAATACAGTATCCTTTTGGCAGTAGCATGATGTACCTCCAGGGAGCTGCATTACTCAAACAATTTTCTATTTCAAAATACACAGTTAGTGAGAAACAACAAATTATTACATTTCCACTAAAAACAAAATGAAACAAAACCAAACCAAACCAAACCTGAAGCAGCTTTCCCAAATGGTAATCTGCCTCCCCAGGGCAGAATGGTTTCCTTTTAAGGAATCTCCACCTGATGGCAGAGCCACCTTGGATCAGTAATTAATGACATTTTAAAAACTGAACTCACTTCTTATTTCTTTTCATAATGCAAACTGAAGTTGATGAGCGGCAAGAGTCCCCTTGGAACTCAAAATGCATTTTTACAAAAGCTTACATCTGTGATGCCTACTCTGGAAGGGCTATAATTAGCTAGCAAGCTGTCTATCACTCGTCTCAGCAATCATGTGACTAGGAGAGGAGACTGATGTCATGGTTCAAACAGAGCTCCACCAGGGTAATGATACTGATGGAGACAAAGCTGGGAGTAGGTTGCAGGAGTGACTCATGTACCTAGTAGGAATCTAAATTTTATCTTCCTCAGGCATGATTTCCTTGTAACCAGCAATACCTAAAACTTCTTCAGGAAATCTGAGGCCTCTGGATCTGTCTGTAAAGGAAAGAAGCTGAGTCACACAGTCATATCATTTCAGGCAAGTCAACATACTGAGTCAACATCTTTATCTGTAAAATGGGGATAGGGAAATCTACCTAATAAGTAGATTAGGTAAAAGATGAAGTGACACAATGTACATAAAGGTTTAACCAACGTCTGCACATGTGAGACCCTGAATAAATATCAATGGAAATAAAAGCAATGGCTATATGCTATCCTATCTTGTGGCCCACTGACCTAGTCAAACATTATCTTGACCATCACCGCCTCTACCTCATTATTAACTACATGTGTGGGGGCCTTTCCAGTTGTGTAGCTTGATGCTCATAACAACTTTGTGAGGCAGCATGATTACGGCCATTTTAAAGATAAGACAGAAACTCAGTTCACATTCTTAGTGACTGAGATCAAAGGTCTTCCACTGTAAAAACCACTTTCCTGCTTAATTACTCCACACTGGTACAGAGGTTTTTGGCTCTATGGAAATTCTACTCTTCTATTGATGCAAAGGAAGTCAAAAGTCACAGTTATCTTATTCAGAGCTCCACACCATGAAAAGTGATTGATGCATTTGTACACAATGTGAACCATACTAATGAGGGACTGGAGCCCAGAGAGAGTTTCCCCTAATCTGGCCATGGTTGAGAAAGGGTAGGCTATGTGGAATCCAAGTAGCAACAACAAAAAATAGTAAAAAGTCATCTTCTCTCAGAAGATGAAGGAAAACATTTTTCTTGAGTTCAACAATGCTTCTTGTAGAAAGAAATTTTCTTGTCTAATGGACAAAACTGGCAAGTTCAAACTAGTTGACAACACCTTGCCCAAAGGTGCCATTCACTAAGACTAACATGCTTTTCAGTGATCTAAGCTCCCTACCTTCCCCTGCTCATTTCATCCTCATGACAACTTTAAGAGTTAGCTTCTGTTATATCCAAGTTTTAAGTAGATACTGAGGCTCAGAGGAATTGAGTAGTTATATCAGCCAGAGTTGAGCTGCTCAAAATGGAGATAAAACAAGGGGATGGGGTACATACATCAAAGTCACTGGGAGGGTTGGAGGTGTGGGCTGCAGGACAACTCCTGAGAAATGCTGGTAATTCTGCCACTAGTAGGAAGGCAGAAACTCAGGAAGTCACTGACAGAACGATTCATGTCAGAAGAATATTGATGGAATTGTCAACAAGAAAGCTACTACCACTGACACCTCTGGCTTTTATGTGAGCCACACTAGCGAAAACCCAGACACTCCATGCTTGCTTTCCAATAGCACTGAAGTTAGAGGCTGGATGCTGTAACACCAGTGCTGAAAACCCCATGTTTCCTCCAATACTCTGGCCAGCAGAAACTGTAGAGAATAGAGAAAAACTGGCCTCATCATGCAACTCAATAGCAAAAAACCAAATAACCCAATATAAAAATGGGCAAGAGACCTGAATGGGCATGTTTCAAAAATGACATACACATGGCCAACAAGTACATGAAAAGGTACTCAACATCACTCATCATCAAGGGAGTGCAAATCAAAACCACAATGAGCCATCACCTGACATCTATTAGGGTGGCTTGTATCAAAAGACAAGAGATAAATAAATGTTGGTGAAGATGTGGAGAAAAGGGAACCCTCGTGCACTGTTGGTGGGAATGCAAACTGGTAAAACCACTATGGAAAACAGTATGGAGTTCCCTCAAGAAATTAAAAATAGAATCACCTATGATCCTGCTCCCCCACTTGTGGATATATATTCAAAGGAAATGAAACCATTACCTTGAAGGTATCTCTACTCCCACATACATTGAAGCATTATTCACAATATCCAGTATATGGGGGGGGGGAATCTAAGTGTCCATGAATGAGTGAATGGACCAAGAAAATGTGGTATAAAAAGAGTTATGTATATATACACGTATAACTGAACATTATTCAGCCTTTAAAAAGAAGGAAATCTGCCATTTACAACACCAGAGATAAACCTGGAGAGCATTATGCTAAATGAAATAAGCCAGTCAGACAAAGACAAACACTGTATGATACTACTTATAAGTGGAATATAACAAAACAAAAAAGTCAAACTCATAAAAACAGAGTAGAAAAAAACAGTTGCCAGGTGCTGGGGGGTGGGGGAAATAGGGAGAGGTTGCCAAAATGATACAAATTTTGGGTCATAAGATGAATAAGTACTGAGGATCTAGTGTATAACATGATGCCTATAGTTGATAACACTGTATTATATAATTAAAATTTTCTAAGAAAGCAGAATTTAAATGTTATCACCAAAAAAAGGAAAAGAAAAAAAGAGGGGGAGTTAAAAAAAATAAAGAAAAGATATGGCCTCAGAATTAGTTCTGCTTTCTAAAACTCAAATACATCTAATTGGTTAAAAAAAATCATATCCAGACCCCTACCTGCAAGGGAGTCTGGAAATGTCACTTTTGGCTTTCCTGCTTTTTGGTAGAGGAAAGCACATTAGAAGAAGGTTGAAAAGGCTCCTCGGAGTCCCACCATCTTATCTACACCAGCAGGTATGCCATCCAAGAAGCAGCTCAGAATTAAAGGGTATAAGAACCAAAAAACAGGCAAGACCAAATGCAAGAAGACATGACAGACAAGGGGTTAATTGGAGAACTAAAAAGAATTTAGTATAATGAAAGCAAAGGGAACATTCTGGGAATGAGGCAAGGGGTGAAGGTAGAGAGGCATAAAATGGGCCCAATGGAGTGTATCACCCCAGCTTAAAAACATTCTCAGCCTAAACTAGATATCCCTCTTAAGCTTCCAATTCTCAACTACTTCATTTATCACACAGAATTGTAACCATTCATTTTCTTATATGCCATACCGCTGCCCTTAAGGATGAGGGTGGGAGGTCAAAGGCAGAGAGGAGCATCATCATTCTTATACCTCTAGGATAAAGCATTGTCTTTGGCACAAACAAAAGCTGAGTACATATTTGTCATATGAAATTATATCCTAATTGACCTTTCAAGAATGAACATCCTATTAATTAAAATACAACCAATCATCCATTTAAAAAGGAAAAACAAAAGGGGTTTTCCTACCTTAAATACCTTTCATTATAAAAACTGGTTGATATCAGATTATAGATTGGTAACACAATTAAGAATATATCCCTACAGATTAGAGACTATTTCTATGCATTTATACATAGACAGGCCAGTGGTTTTTAATTCAGCAATCATTCCTGCATTTGGATATAGCACCTCAACTTTCCTATAGAGAAGCACTGCACCTCCCATAACAAGAGGGGAATATGAGGCACCCGACCTCAGCTCTGGGGTTTCAAGTAGGCACATGATCTGGATGAGCCAATCAGAGTTCTCTGTGGGGCTCCTGCTATGAGCTACAAAGAAAAAGTTTTTCTGCTGAGGTTGCTGTTACTGAAGACAGCCTCATGTTAGCAATGGCTATCACAAGGAACTACCTAACCAAAATGGAAGACACCGTAGCAGAAGTAGAGCCCAGAGATGGAGAGATACAGATTAACAACATCATTTTGGGCACCTGGATCTAGGGTACCGATCCTACCACTGGCATGCATATATATATATAATTAAGAGGTCAAATATGGATTCTGTCTTGTGCCACCAAAAGAAAGTCATGTTTATCTATTTGCTATAGCTATACCACTGGTTGAAGAAATGGCAATGACTAAAAGCACTGGAAGAATGGGACTCAGTTTGAGAGACATCAGTCTGTGAGTGATCCACCATGCAGCCGTTTTAAGGGCAGACAACTGGGGGAGACACAGCCATCATTTGACCTTACTCAAGAAAACTAAAGAGAAACACAATAAGCCCGTTACTTGTCTGTATGCACAGATAATTGGTTAATAGTAAATGATCATTACTAAAATGGCTTCAGAGTCCTTCGAGGCTTTGGGAATTACAGACATTTTGAAGAAAATTAGATGAAGTTTCCCTCAAAGATATTAGTTGTGTAGTAATCAATGATACTGAAATAGCATAATTCCCATTTAAAAAATCATTGAAGAGTCTCCAAATAATTAAGCCAAGTGAGATATGAAAGATCACAGCAAGAAGGCCTTATGATTAAAAGTATATAAATACCAGAGGATCAGCCAGTAAAATACAAGAAGAGCTGCTCTCATCTAGAATGGCCTTTACTTGTCATTCAAACTCATATAAAATGCCTAAAATCTGTCAGTATAGTAGTTTCTTTTTTTCTTTTTTTTAAAGATTTTATTTATTTATTTGAGAGAGAGAATGAGAGAGAGAGAGAGAGAGAGAGCACATGAAAGGGGGGAGCGTCAGAGGGAGAAGCAGACTCCCCGCCGAGCAGGGAGCCCGATGCGGGACTCGATTCTGGGACTCCAGGATCAGGACCTGAGCTGAAGGCAGTCACCTAACCAACTGAGCCACCCAGGCGCCCAGTAAAGTAGTTTCTAAGTGATATTTCAACAAACATATTCACTGAGAATACTTATTCTGCCTAGAGCCAATGTTTTTATAAAAACACCCTGAAGAGTCAACTGTTAAATCAATAAAATGAATGTTTTGAGCAGGTGTTTGGAATTGTGCTGATATATCCATATTTTCCAGTTTAATTTCCACATTTACCATCACACTTCTGCAAGAAAACATAAAATGTACCTGGAAGTATTATGCTCCTCATAAATATGAGGACAGTTGTCCTAAACATATCTGTACCAGTAAGGGGGATTCATAAATCACTTTCATTTGCTTAAATTCTTAAAGTTTTCTGTTGAACCTGTAGTGATTGGAATGTCAAGAGTCACACAGCTTAAATGGTATTTTCAAACCATTAGCAGACGACATTTTAATTAGGTATATTTATGAGAGACACAAGAAAAAAAAAACAGAAGATGAGTAAGGAATGAAAATCGAATTATACTCATGCACAGAGAAAAGAACTACTATCCATTCCTTTTAGACTTTTCTTTTGGCATATGGAACAGTATAACTTACTGGTCAAGAATATAGGATCTAACCTATATGAGCCAGCCTTCACCAGCTCGAATCATAGTGGCATTTACCACTTATAAGACACCAAACACGTTTTATGGACTGCATCTGCTTCGCAGGGATAACGCCTGTACCTACCGCATGAGCTGGTTGTGGAAACAGAATTGTTCAAAGACCATTTTGCACAGGGCCCAAGAGGAAAGAAGTGTTCAATAAATGCTAGCCATTACTGTATTATTTGTAACTCTGCCTACTGGGTAAAGGGCAAATAGTGGTAGAAGATCATTGTTTCAAATATAATTTGTATGTTTATCTTTCTTCTTGTATCAGAAATGATGTAAGACATTTGCAAAATACCTACAAGAAAAATAGTCCAACTGAAGAATAGAGGTTAAATAAACAAGTAAACAAACAAGTAAAACAAAGGTAGACAAAAATAGAAGCAGGGATGAAATGAAGAATAAAAATCACAGACATATGGATGCCATAATCAACTACAAATTCTTCTTAGGCTTCTCGGCAACCAACACAAGAAATTATATATGCAGCACAATTTTCAATACCCATGAGATTAGAATACACTAAATGCCCAGGAAGAGTACAATGTTTGTGAGAGACAGCAAATATATAGAACTAATGCCAACAAATGAAAAGTATCTCTGGGGAAGCACAGAATAACCATGGTAATAGTGTTGTTGGCCTCAATTCTTTACCCCTTCCTGCATCCATACCTGTGCCACGGTCCCTGGGTCCATGTGTGTTCCCTGGACCCTTGACTTTGAACTTGGTCCTAGGATTTTCTTTGACCTTGATATATGGGAAACCATGATACTGTGTCCAGTCCTTGAACTTAAAAGGTTTACAGGATTTCTGCTTGCCCTACTGCATCTCTGCATCAGCATGAGAAGTAAATGATATGCCTAGTCTTGTTGCTGGTCTAAAAAGGATGAAAGACTAGGAAACAGGATCAGACCCTACAGTGGGGAGAAGAGCCACCCTGCCGAGCCCAACCCAGCCCAGCTCAGCCAAACCCCAGACAACTCACAAACACGTAAGCAATAATAAATGATAGTTGTTTTAAACCTCTGAGTTTTGGGATGATCTGCTTTGCAGCAATGGCAAACTAATACAAGAACAACCGAATGACAGTTCATTAATCAGTATATGCATTGGCAACTAAAAGGCAAAAATGTGTATTCTAAATATATTACCATGACCCGGATAAAATGCAGCATATCCTCAGAGCTTCAATTTAGAAACTTAACTAACCTCACTATTATGACTTCTGAAACCCATAATTAATATAAATAAAATCAAATGTCTATTGTTGCTCACCATACTAAATGAAAATGCCCTGATAATCACCAAAACTGAATAATAGGCTTGAGGTAATCATTCATTTACAGGAGGATGAGATGTGAAGGGGGAGATTGGTTATAACTTAAGGAGATAGACCAACAAGTTCCAGAGTAGCACGGGGCATGACAAGTGGCCCACATGTCTGGCGCTCACTAGGTACCATATGTATGAAGATGCATTGGGTATAGAAATCATTATCTTCAAATGTGCACCTTACTCAAAAGTCACAAGGACATATGCTCCAAATGGTTGCATTGATCCAAAATTAGGTTGCTTCTCACATGGGTAACTCTTTCCAGTGTGCACAGAACAGAGAAGTAGGAGGGACTTATTTGTTTAAGCATGGTTAATGATTCTCACTCATGAGCAAGGCTAGTAACTATAATAGCAATAGTAATAGCTAACACCTACTCATTAGCTTGGATGTGCAAGGCACTGTGTTAAGTACTAACCAAGAATTATTCCATTCACTTCATGTAACATTCATGATATATACATGATAACCCAAGAAGACAGGTACTTTAACTTCCTTTTCCAACCCACTGTCTCTTTGACCTCACAGTTTTTATGGACACTCTGCAGCTTGAAGAGGTAATGACTTGCCTATGGTTACAGAGACACTCCTTGTTTAAGAGGACATAGCAGACAAAATTAGGATAGATAGACTTGATTACTATTTGCTGTAGATAAGTCTTGAACTTTTTCTGGGTTGATTGACATCTTAATTTTTTCCTTAAATATAAAGCTTCCCTAATTTCAACTGGTCTGTGAAAATATTTTGCCAAATAGAAAGTACTTTGCAAATGGAAAGAAGGGGGATACAGTGTAAGTATCTCCCAACTGGTTGAAAGAGAAAACATAAATTCCAATAATATCATTTTAGAATATCCCACTGGTCTAGATTTATTCAAAGAAGTCTGGCCTAATACCCCAAAATTACCCTTTAACTACCTCTGACCCATGTGAAATCCTCTGTGTTCTCTCAGATGGACAACCTATAATATATTTCTCCTTTGAACTACTTTATACTGAAAATAATATACATACCTCAGTGTTATAGGAAACTGCACTGTTGAACACATAAGGCTTGTCTAATTTCTCTTGAACTTTGTATCTCTCTTGCCCCATCAAACAGATGACATAGTTTGCCCCTGTATTACATGCAAATCATGTACAAGTTCCACCACTTGGGCTTGCATATTATCCAATGATTTCAAACAATGGCAAGTGAGGTATATGATAATAACTAGCCATAAATCTTACTAGAAATTAAATTCAAACCCAGTGAACATTGGATATAAGCATTTCTAATGTATTTTTCTTCAAATTTAGCTCATATGACTAAAAAAAAAAAAGACCAGTGGGACTGTTTAAAGGCACCAAAATCATGTAGTTCTAGGAGATGGGCATTCTGGTCCACAGGGTTCATTAATTATCATAAACTAAAGCAAACAGAATTCACACATGCAAAGTGATAAAAGAGATGGGTCTGACATAACAGCTTGATTGAACTGATTATCACTGGCACAATGAGCTACTTATCTATTTCAGAAACAAAATAATCCCCTCTGTCTCAAAACTCAGCTGCCCATAGTACTCACAAAAGGCTGCCCAGTTTTTTTCCCTTCAAACATTATGAGTCATACATTATAACCACTGATTCACAAAATAAGTTTTGTTGTTTCTTCCCTTGGCCACATAAAGGCTCCCCAAGAACAGTGAATAATCTGTCAGGTTATGATGAGCCTTCAAGAAGTTCTAGAAATTTCCTATTACTCCCTTCAGATATTTTGTAACACCCAACAGGAACATGCAGCTTTTTTAAATCAGAAGCTGTATCGGTTCCCACATTTTATCTATTATGTGATATAGAAGAACTAAGTTTATCATAATGTCAAAATAAATAATTTGGCCACGACATAACTTGGCTGGCTACATATTACATACGATGGCAAACCAACTCAAACCAACTTAGGTAAAATAAAGGTGGGGGAAAGGGGTAGGGAGTTAATTAGCTCACATGACAAGAGGTCATCTGATTTTATTTAGAATAGGTCCAGACAGTGGGGGTGGGGAAATGTTTAACAATATACTTATATTAATAATAATAATTATTATTATCTTTAATGGAGGGGGCCTGATTTCTGGCAATTGCTAATTTCAAGCTACCTACATGTCATGAGCCAGCTGACAAATTCCTGAAAAGTTAACAAAAGGCTCTCATATGCTGATACGAATTAGCTCCAGAATACCACTAGATTCGGGGACTCAAATGATATCATAACTTCCCCCATCTCCCCTTCTGCTTCACTCCATCTGATGTCATTTGCAGATGGGTTCATTCTATATGGTGGCAAAGATAACAGCAGGGGGAGGAGGGGTTGCTCAGAAGGGCTGGAAATAGCTTGGCTTCCTATCTGCCCTGTAACAACCAAACACTATGGCAAAGGAATAAAATATTTTGATCACCCAGTTTTAGAGCTAAAGAGAATGGGGGCAGCTACCTTCAAATCATTTGGATGAAGCAGGATTCATCCTTATGGGGAAAGATCCATTCTCCTAAGAAACTCTGTGCAGAGAAATATCATGAGGACCATCGAAGTTTCAATAGCTCTAAGATTAAATCCACAGTAAAAGTTTACTCTATTTCTGGGTATGTAAAACGGCTATAACTCCCTACCACATGTCCACTTCCGATGAAAATGCAGGGCAAAAGCTTAAGATACAAAATAATAAAATGTGTCTTGAAGAAAAATACCCTCTTGCAACATAAAGAAGCTATCTTCAGTCATGGATAGATACAAAATGGGAAGATATATAATTGCTGCATAAATTTATTAATGGAAGCGCTAATGTCATAAATCGTACATCTCTATTTGACACACAATCTTTTATTTTCCTTTCAATGAGGAAGAAAAAATAAAGGAATGGAACTGGTAATATTGCTTGCAACTGAATTAGATTTTTCTGCCAGAGAAAGCTGTTTAGAAAAAGCTATTTGAAAAAGCAAAATAGTACTCACAAAAGGGTATTAATGAGCCCAACCAGGAGGAAATAGCCTCCAACAATACAAACAAATGTTTGCAAAACCTCTTTCAGGACTGAAAGCCAAAGGGATGCTTTGAACTTTCCATCTTGGCAGAAACTCTTTCACCTGCCAGCTGAGTACAAGAGCCAGTTGAAATTTTAGAATGAGAACCCTTCACTTGCACAAGTCTTACTGAGGATTCACGAGACAAGACCTCAGCAGCTCTGAGTTTAGAAGAAAACCAATATATCCTGCCCTCAAACTGCGAGGCATTTTAGGAACAAGATACAGGCTGTGCTCTGTGTTTGGTTCGCACCTTGGCCGCCGTGAACATCGTAATATAGAGTTAAAAGTCAATTCCAAGACAAGGAAGGATCAAGTTAACTCTGAGCCTTTAGCCTGGCTAGCTCTTTCACTGCTTGTCCATGGTTTTTTCTTTCGTTTTTCTGTTTTAATCTTATTTATTTATTAACAAAAGAACAAGAAAATGGCAGGAAAATGGCAAAGAAAAACTGAGCTTTTTCCCCCAAGAACAAAGGTGAGTTAAGGCCATCTTTCTGAGGTTTCTCTGTAACACTAAACCGAGTCCATTACAGGAATATGCCTGTTACAGCTTAACGTGCCACATGAGAGACTGAGCAGTTTGGTAAATGACATTCAGAATTCTCTTCATCAGTTCAACAAGTCCAGGCCCATTTAAGTATTTTTTTGGAACTATCACCATGTTGCCCAAGCGCTTAGCCAGCCCACTAGAGGACAGGGGAAAACCGGGCGGTGGGGGGGGTGGGGGGGGCTCGGATTAACTCAACTGTCACGAATTGTTTTCCCTGAAGAAGGGACTTCCTTGCAGCGATTTAACACTAAAACCATCCCTTCCACGTGGTGTATCAGATTAATGAAGGAAGCGAAAGGGACAAATGCTGCCTGCTCTGAGCAAGAGGAGGGTCTTAAGATATAAACATTTCACTTCCAGGGATGAGATGGTCATGTTGACGAGAAAGTAATCTTTCACCTTCAATTTCAATGGCACACTGCAAGGAATGCTAAATGCCAGTTCTCTCATCAACACACCATCACATTAACATGTGTGTTAATAAATCCAAGGTCCCATACTATGCAGCCATATGGATAAATAAATGGCATACAGGTAAGTAGTATTTTCAATAGGATAATAGTTTTTGTGTTTTTTTTTTTTTATTTATTTTATTTTATTTTTTAAAAGATTTTTATTTATTTATTTGACAGAGAAATAGAGAGAGAGCACAAGTAGGCAGAGCGGCAGGCAGAGGGAGAGGGAGAAGCAGGCTCCCCACTGAGCGGGGAGCCGGACGTGGGGCTCGATCCCAGGATCCCAGGACCCCAGGATCATGACCTGAGCCGAAGGCAGCCGCTTAACTGACTGAGCCATCCAGGCGCCCCCAATAGGATAATAGTTTTAACAGGTCAGGGATGAGGTAACAGTTTTTTTTTTTTTTTTTAAGATTTTATTTATTTATTTGCGAGAGAGAGAATGAGAGACAGAGAGCACGAGAGGGAGGAGGGTCAGAGGGAGAAGCAGACTCCCCGCTGAGCAGGGAGCCCCATGCGGGACTCGATCCCGGGACTCCAGGATCATGACCTGAGCCGAAGGCAGTCGCTTAACCGACTGAGCCACCCAGGCGCCCTTTTTTTTTTTTTTTTTTAAGATTTTATTTATTTATTTGTGAGAGAGAGAATGAGAGACAGAGAGCACGAGAGGGAGGAGAGGTAACAGTTTGAAGGTGGAAAAAAACCAAACATTTTTCTAGCATTATCTAGTGAAAAATAAATATTGTACATGAAACAGCTGGAAAGGATCTGCAGTGTATTTAATATTTATCCTTTTAAATTACACTTGACCTTTCTGTCAGAATTTCACCTTTGTACAGTTTGCTAATATCACATACAG
This sequence comes from Mirounga angustirostris, assembly GCF_029215605.1. Lineage (NCBI taxonomy): Eukaryota > Metazoa > Chordata > Mammalia > Carnivora > Phocidae > Mirounga > Mirounga angustirostris. The sequence continues at coordinate 188,434,182 of NW_026991709.1, read as the reverse complement.
TCTCAGTAGCATCTTTTACTTAAAACCACAAATATTAGGCGGAAAAATGTGTTGAGGGAGGTTTACCAGACTGCTTACACAGGGAAGGCAATCAGAGATGGCATCTGAATTGTTTGACAAGTCAGACCGCATGGAAACTAACAACCACACACCTGTCAGGGGACCCAATAAGATAAATGAGATTAACGGTTGCCTTTTGCAGAATGAAGACCTTACGATTTTTTAGACTGAGTTAAATCCCTTGCACAGAAAAGAAAGATGTGTTATTTAAATGTACTATATTTTTATTTATTCTTGGGCATGGACTGTTTTAATAAAGTTGGAACCTATGTCTTAAAAATAAATGTACCCTTAACAAAGTGAGCATAAACACGACCCTTATTTTCATTCTGCTCTCTCTTCTCCTCCCACCGCCCCGGCATACATTAGCTGCTGTTATTTGACCCTGGCCATGTAACAGTAATTCTTAGAGCAAGTTCTCTTCTACCACCAAGAAGAGGTTCCCTCCACTCTGGTAACATTTTTGTTGTAGTTGTTGACATGCCCATTAAAATAATTCCCTTTGGACACACTAAAACCCTTCTCCGAACCTTCAAACAACTCACCCAATCAGATCTTAAAGGTGTTAAACCATTGCTGTGAGAGTTTGAATATGCTTATGTTGTTGTTTGTCTCCTTTGGCCTTTCTCTCTTCCATTTTCTGTCATCTATGCATTAGGGTTTAGAAAGGACAGCTATAAAAATGGCAGCCATGGACCCTAACTTCTCAGAGACAGTTCTGCGTGTGTCTCATAATAAACCACTGGGACAGAGCAGCATTGGATTTACTTTTCAACGTGCCTTTTTAGGGTCAACAGTGATGGGCTCTGTTGAAAACAAAAATGCATTTCTCTACTGAGATGAGTATGACGTTCTTTGTCTCTTAGAAAGACAAAGCACATGAAAAGGGTAACACGGAGTATTTTAATCACAGTATATCTGTCACTCCAGCCAGGAGCCCCATGATATCTAGACGAAGCTCACAGGGGACAGGTAGCCTGAGTATGCTATGGGCAGTGAACATTTGCTGTTCTCCATATCCCTCTCCCCCTTCCTCCAGTAACAACGTGGGCATCATCTGGGGACTCAATCCTGCTCTAACTCTGTAAGCAAGGCTCCACCCTCAAGGCTGAAGAATGTGTCTGAGGCCAAGCCAAAAGACATGTCACACTCCCCTGTCCACTGAGATTTGTTGAGTGGTAGACACATGACCTAACCCATTCCAATCAGAGCAACTCTCAGAAAATCCACACGAGCTATCATTAAATAAGTATATTCTTCTCTGCTGGAGCTCTGCAGCCATAATGCCACCACTGGTTAGGCCAGATGACGTCTGGGATCTCTCTTTGTGGATAAAATGTATTAGAGTCAATCTCTGTCGCCCCTACACTAGGCAGAAGATGGCAATGTTTTCACGCCTTAGGGCAAACTGCAGAAATCTACAACTCACAATTTTATCTGGCTTTGGTCATTCTCTGATAGAAATGCAATGTTTAATATATCTATTTTAAAAAATCAGCATGAGCTGTTATTTACTACACAGTGGAATTAAAAGAGTAATAGGCTTACTATGGCAGCATCATGTTCCATCGGGCACAATATTGGATGGATTCTGGCATCTTTCCACTGTTTTAGTGGGGAAATCATGTTTTGAAAGAACTCAGATGCAAGAGACTGGACCTAAGAGTTATCACAGCTTTGTATTTCTGTCCATCCCCTACACATTTAGTCAGATTTAAGAATAATATGGTCCTACCTAACTAAAGACTAGGTTCTAAAATCAGCACATAGATCTTATCATCATGTGATATGACTTTATCACATTAGTTCATATTCCTGAGTTATATAATATGGTCCAGTATCTTCAAAATACATCAAGATTCCAATCACTTTTCACCATCTCCACCATCACACCCAAGCCATCACTACCTATTTTCTGAATTATTCCTGGAACCCCCTAGCCAATCTTTCTCCTTCCAAACTTATTCCCGTATCACCTGTTCTCCACAGAACACCAGAAAATTCTTTTTTAAAAATACATCAGATCACAGCAGGACTTAACACTCACTGCTGTCTTCCCATTATAAACTCCGTATCATAGCCTGCAAGGTCCTCTTGCCTCAATTTGGCCATGCCTACCTATCCAACCTCAACGCCTACCACTCAAACAAAGCTCCAGCTCCGCTACTGTCCTTGTCCTTCCCTCAATATTCCATGTGCTGTCATTCCTCCAGGCCTTTATTCCTATATTCTTCTGCCTGTAACACTTTCCCCTTCATCTTTCCAAGCCCTCCCGCTCCACCCCAACCCCTTGCTTCATTCTGGTCATGGCTCAAATGTCTTCTCTTCAGAAAGTCTTCCCTGGATACCCTATCAAAAGTAGCAGCCCTTCTCAACACTCACTATCCTCTTGTAGTATTTTCTGCAAAGCACCTGCAATGACATTATTTCTTTGTTGACTTGTTAATTATCTGTCTACTCCACTGAAAGTAACTTCCATGGCCACAGATTGTCTGTCTATCTTGCTGCTGAATCACAGCACAAGGAACATAACATTTACAAGTTACTTTATAAGTATTTAGTGAATGAATAAAGCAATTAATCAATCAATTCTACTAAAACATGATCCAAAGATAAACCAATGTTCAGATACTACCAAATCTAATGACATAGAGGCAACTATTCTTGGTTCTGCCTGGTGAACATCCAGTCAACAGTGAAAGGCATGCATATTTGCATATTTAAAAATTTGTCGGCAAGATGATTTTATTTTGAAGCTGTTTAATAGGGTAAAAGCATCGCTTGATTGGACACATACATAAAAACATGCACGTATATACACACATACAAACTACAGTGGTTTCTGATGTCTTAAATAATTTGAGCACATTTTTACCTGAAAACATTCCTTGGTATTAGCAATGCCATGCCCCACCCAGAGAAAAGAAACATGCTGAGTTTTCTCTAGAAAGGAGACCAGGTCACAGAGGCTTCCAAAGGGTCAAAAGATCAGGGCATGTATATATAGGACATGTGTGTGGATTTTTCTGCCCACAGGCAGTTTTTACACAATACACAATAGAGAATAAACATGGTCCCAACCAAGAGAAGAACCAACAAGTTTCCAAAAAATGCTCTGAACCTAAATGTAACAGAACAAAAGAAGATTGGAAAAGCTACAAAAGGCTGTTCTCTTAAAAATTGGTCATGACTCCTCACCAAAATGGTCTTTCACACACTGCTTTGCCTACAACCTCTACTGTATGGGTTTTCCATGTCCCATCAGCAGGCTGTAAGAATGCTCATTAATCTTCACCCTCTCCTATATGAGGCATTATGACTTTAAAAAATCATTTCCAAATGGGTATTTGAAAGCACTGTATCTCACCACTTTAATTTGGATGTCTCTGAGCTGCTTAAAGCACAATCTCAGTACTCACTCATGCTCACCTCTGAGTTCCAAAAAAGGGGCGGTGGACTTTTTAAAGCTCCACAGGAAGCCAAGTGAAACCTTGAATATCTAGCATAATGAAGAAATAAGAGCCACTACTTCTAGTTAACTGGGAATCAACCCAGGTGGCCTCTGTGAAGTTCTCTTTTACTGCTTCTGTTGATTTCCTCCTCAGCTATCCAATGAATAATAGTAATATTTTACATTTGCCTTACAATTTATCAAGTACATTTGTCTTCTTCAACTATATAAAAATTCTGTAAGCCATACAAGACAAATGTCTCTATTTTCCAGATAAGATTCAGAAAACAGACTTTCCCTTGGTCTCTCAGTTATTAAGTAGTAAAGTCCAGACCAGGATCTGTGTTTCCTGATGGCCTTTTGAAAGCTCTTTCCAGGGGCACCTGGGTGGCTCAGTCGGTTAAACATCTGCCTTCAGCTCAGGTCATGATCCCTGAGTCCCGGGATCCAGCCCTGCATGGGACTCCCTGCTGGGCGGGGAGCCTGCTTCTCCCTCTCCCTCTACTGCTCTCCTTGCCTGGGCTCTCTCACTCTGTCAGATAAATAAATAAAATCTTTGATTAAAAAAAAAAAGAAAGCTCTTTCCACCATGCTGTATTCCCTCAAGATACATCAAATGAAAAGACACAATTTATCAGTTGAAAGAAAGAAAGAAAGAAAGAAAGAAAGAAAGAAAGAAAGAAAGAAAGAAAGAAAGAAAGAAAAGGAAAAGGAAAAGGAAAAGGAAAAGGAAAAGGAAAGGAAAGGAAAGGAAAGGAAAGGAAAGGAAGGAAGGAAGGAAGAAAGAAAGAAAAGAAAGAAAAGAAAGAAAGGAAGGAAGAAAGAAAAGAAAGAAAAAGAGAAAGAAAGAAAGAAAGAAAGAAAGAAAGAAAGAAAGAAAGAAAGAAAGAAAGAAAGAAAAGAAAAGGCCCAGTTCCCCCAGTGCTTATTCTCTACCCCCACCCTCATGGGCTCTAAACTCCAACTAAAATTACCTTTATACCCTCAATGCTACACCCAGCTGAGGCTGCCTGTTTGGTTTCTATGAGCTTTAATTCTATTATATTGAAATTCTATTTCAAGGTTTATCATGAATGCTGGTTTCTACGAAATCCTTAATTAAGAAGTGTTAGAAAACATAGCTCTCAATCGCCATGGGACATAATACCAAGGACTCTTACTATTCCTCATTTTTTCCAGTTTCAGGGACACCAATCAAGACTGAGTTAAGTTCGGGGCACCTGGGTGGCTCAGTCGTTAAGCATCTGCCTTCGAATCAGGTCATGATCCCAGAGTCCTGGGATCAAGCCCCACATCAGGCTCCCTGCTCGGTGGGAAGCCTGCTTCTCCCTCTCCCACTCCCCTGCTTGTGTTCCTTCTCTCGCTGTGTCTCTCTCTGTCAAATAAATAAATAAAATCTTAAAAAAAAAAAAAGACTAAGTTCAACGGTATCCTAAGGCCAATTTTCTGGAATAGAAACACCAAGGGCAAACAATAATTTTCAGGTACATCTGAAATCTGGTATTTTATCATTTTTTCCAGACCCAAGAGTTAACCTCTGCATAGAAAGATTACTATAGCTTTCAGTGGGACATCACCCTCCCTAGGTTCTTCCAGCTCAAGTCAGGATCCACTCATCCATTCAACAACTATATACATTGTGCCAGGTGCTGGAGATAGGATGAACAAAACACACATTGTTCCTCTTCTCTAGAGATATATACTAGTGAGACAGATGGACAAAAAGACAAGTAAACATAGTTACGACTGATCATGGGAACTGTAAAGAAATAAACAGAAGCACTAAAGGGGCCTGATAAAGCCACCATCTCTGGGGAGGGTGGCCAAGCAAGGGCTCCCTGAAGAGGTGAGTCAGTGACAGAACAGCCATCAATGAGAATTCCCTCCCTGACTCACATTCGCCTCATTCCACGTTCTTTCCCTAAAATGTTGGCTGATGAATACGTCAAAAACCAAACATTTTGTGGCAGGAATGGTACTGGACATACCAAAAGGGTCTGCTTTAGAAACCAGTCATGAAGGGGCACTTGGGTGGCTCAGTCAGCTGGCTGTCCAACTCTTGGTTTCAGGACAGGTCATGTTCTCGGGGGTCTGGGATCCAGCCCTGCTATTGGGCTCCACGCTCAGTGGGGAGTCTGCTTCTCCTCTCCCTCTCCTCCCTCCCCCAGCTCACGCATTCTCTCTCTCTCTCTAAAATAAATAAATAAATCTTAAAAAAAAAATCATTCATGAAAATAAAATCAACAGGTAAGAGCCAGAAATGCCAAATGGTGCAGAAATGGCCTCTTTATATCCCATCAAGGAATCATTTCTCTAAGATGACAAGAGGTATATTGCCAATAAGTTCACAATTCTGTTTCCAATTAATGCAAACTTATAATATTCCAAACTGTTATTAGATTTCAATTAATAACCTGTGATGCCTCATTAATGCAAATATGCTCCTGGTGGTGCGAAACCTTCATTAGTGAAATGGGTCCAATGACATGACTGTTTCATATGATAATGGAACTATGATTAAAAGGCACAATTAATCATTTTCTGCTTCTAAATGATCTCTATGACAGTTTACTTATGCCTATATGAAACATGTGCTTCTTACAAAAAGCCAATTTATATTTAAACTATTCAATGACAAAAAGAAAAGCAGAGATATCACACTGAAGTGTCTCTAAAAGTGGCAGAGAACCCAGAAGCACACTGGGTTCTTCAAGAATAAGAAAGGCCACAGAGTCAGTACCATTCTCCATTTCATGTAGTATGTCCTGTTCAGATATGAAGTGTAAAGCTGCAAATCTCAGCTAAAGCTCAGTAACAGTGCTTTTAGGTTCTCCCCCATGTACTCTCTCATCACTGAAACCCTGAACTGCTCCCCCCTACAAGTTCCTGCCAACCACTGATCCTGAGCCAAACATGGCAAAAACAGGATACCATCCCCACCATGCCCCACTCTCGCACCAGTCCATGCAGTGAAGTTAGATGTGAAACCAAACCACCTAGAACACTCTGTTATTGCTTCCTGCCCAGAATTATTTCCCAGTTTTGCCCGTTACACTGTTTTCCCTTTTCAGAACCATCCCTCCTTCATACCTGTATGGTCTCTGTCAGGTAGTCCAATACAAGCCTTCCCTCCAGCAGACAGAGGGGAGGGTCACGAGCCAGGCTGGGCCATTAAAATACTCCAGTGCTCAACAAAGTAATGGATCTAGTGACTCTTGAATCCAGCAGAGTCTCCTGGGTCTTTCCTGTGACTCCTTCACCACTACTAGAGTACCCTTTTGACTCCATGCTTTGGATTGTGTTTGTTATTTGTGATTTTTATAGAACCCCAGAACCGAAAAGTAAGCAATTTAACTGGGCCACTGGTCCCATCCAAACCACCCCCCCGGGTCAAGTCCAACCCACTCTTATTGTCCCTCACTGTCAGCCCCCAGTGTCACTCATTGCCAAGAGACACCAGCTGTGCAAGAGCCACACATTTCTCCCTCTTAAGTAAATAGTAGCTTTCAAAATCTATTGAGATTTCGAGGGGGCGGAGCAAGATGGCAGAGGAGTAGGAGACCTGGTGATTTCGTCTCCTCTCAGGAATTCAGCTGGATAGGGATCAAATCATTCTGAACACCTACAAACTCAACAGGAGATCGAAGAAAAGAAGAGCAACAACTCTCTCATCAGAAAAGCGACCACTTTCTGGAAGGTAGGACGTGCGGAGAAGTGAATCCGCGGCGATATTCGGGAGGATAGACGGCGGGGGAGGGGCCTCCGTCGGCCGCTTCTGGCAAGTGATAGAACCACGGAGCACAAAATCGGAACTTTTAAAAGTCTGCTCCGCTGAGGGACGTCACTCTGGTGGCTAAGTGGGGGGTGGAACCCTCCGGGACAGTGTGGTCTCAGGACCCTCGGGGTCACAGAAAGACCGGGGGTGCCTGAGGGCGGCAGAGCTCCCAGGTATCGGAGCGGGGAAGCCGGCTGCAGAGGCGGAGCCCAGGCGCGGGCTCTCAGCTCGGGGTGGCCCTAAACCGTGATCCGCGGCACAGTCGGGCCCCTGCTCCTCCAGCAGGGACCCAACAAGCGGCAGATCTGGGGAGACTCACCTTCCTCCCCCGGGAGGAGCCGCGCGGGAGTGCACCGCAGGGATCTGCTGGGTTTGGAGACTCCACCCGGGGTCGGGTGCCAGAGATAGAAACGCGCGGTCACAGGCCGGGTGAGCACGGAGTGCGGCCGGAGAGCGGGGAGACGGGAGTGACTGACGGCTTTTCTCTGGGGGCTCACTGAGGAGCGGGGCCCTGAGTTCTCGGCTCCTCCGGGGCGGAGATTGGGAGGCCGCCATTTTCACTCTCCGCCTCCAAAGCTGTACGGAAAGCTCGCAGGGAACAAAAGCCCCGGAGAGCAAACCCGAGCAGATGACTTAGCTCAGACCGTGCAAGGGCAAGGCAATTCCGCCTCCGGCAAAGACATTTGGAAACCACGGCAACAGGCCCCTCCCCAGAAGATCAGCGAGAACAGCCAGCCAAGACCAAGTTTACCGGTCAATGAGAACGGCAGAACTCCAGCGCTAGGGGAATACTGCACATAGAATTCACGGCTTTTTTACCATGATTCTTTAGTCTTTTAAAGTTAATTTTTTTAACTGTCTTTTTGTCTTTTTATTTCTTTTTGAATTTTTCGATTTCCCTTATTCAAACAACATCTTATCATTCCTTTTTTTTAAAAAAAAAACATTTTTATTTTTCATTTTTACAGTCATATTCTATCCCTTCATAGTAGTTACCCGTATTTTTGGCTTATATATATAAGTTGTTCTCTCTTTAAAATTTTGAGATAGTTTCTTCTAACAGATTAAAATATACCCTAAATCTCTAGTATATGGTGTTTTCTATTCCCCTGCCTGATCACATTCTCTCCTTTTTTTTTCTTTTTTCTTTTTTTAAATCCTCTTCTTTCTTTTTTCAAAAAACTGCTTATCAATTCCTTTTATAAAATTTTTTATAAGTTCCACATTTACAGCCATATTCCATCCCTTCATCATATCAACCCTTATTTTTGTACATATATAAGTTTTTCTTTCTTTAAAATTTTGGGAGGCACTTTCTTCTAAAAGACCAAAATACACCCCAAATCTAGTGTGTGGCACTGATCTATAAACCAGCCTGATCATATCTGGTCACATTCTGTTTTTTTGTTGTTGTTGTTGTTTTGTTTTGTTTGTTTTTGTTTTTATCTTTATCTTTTTTTTTTTCTTTTTCTTTTTCTCTCTTTCCCTTTCTTTTCCCACTGCTTCAGGTCTTTTCTGATTTGTTTAGAGTATATTTTCTGGGGATGTTGTTACTCTGCTAGCATTTTGTTCTCTCATTAATCTATTCTCCTCTGCACAAAATGACAAGATGGAAAAAATCACCTCAACAAAAAGAACAAGAGGTAGTACCGACTGCCAGGGACCTACTCAATAAGGACATTAGTACGATGTCAGATCTAGAGTTCAGAATCATCACTTTAAAGATACTAGCTGGGCTTGAAAAAATAATGGAAGTTATTAGAGAAACCCTTTCTGGAGAAGTAAAAGAACTAAAATCCAACAAAGTACAAATCAAAAAGGCTATTAATGAGGTGCAATAAAAAATGGGGGCGCTAACTGCTAGAATAAATGAGGCAGAAGAGAGAATCAGTAATATAGAGGATGAAATGATGGAAAATAAAGAAGCTGAGAAAAAGAGAGATAAACAACTACTGGATTATGAGGGCAGAATTCGAGAGATAAGCGATACCATAAGATGAAACAACATTAGAATAATTGGGATCCCAGAAGAAGAAGAAAGAGAGAGAAGGGCAGAAGGTATAATGGAGCAAATTATAGCAGAGAACTTCCCTAATTTGGGGAAGGAAACAGGCATCAAAATCCAGGAAGAACAGAGAACCCCTCTCAAAATCAATAAAAATAGGTCAACACCCCAACATCTAATAGTAAAACTTACGAGTCTTAGAGACAAAGAGAAAATCCTGAAAGCAGCTCGGGAGAAGAGAGATGTAACCTACAAGGGTAGAAACATTAGACTGGCAACAGACCTATCCACAGAGACCTGGCAGGCCAGAAAGGACTGGCAGGATATATTCAGAGCACTAAATGAGAAAAATATGCAGCCAAGAATACTCTATCCAGCTAGGCTGTCATTGAAAATTGAAGGAGAGATAAAAAGCTTCCAGGACAAAAAAAAACTAAAGGAATTTGCAAACACAAAACCAGCCCTACAGGAAATTTTGAAAGGGGTCCTCTAAGCAAAGATAGAGCCTAAAACCAACATAGACCAGAAAGGAACACAGACAATATACGGTAACAGTCACCTTACACGCAATACAATGGCACTAAATTCCTATCTTTCAATAGTTACCCTGAATGTGAATGGGCTAAATACCCCAATCAAAAGACACAGGCTATCAGACTGGATTAAAAAACAAGACCCATCGATATGCTGTCTGCAAGAGACTCATTTTAGACCCAAAGACACCCCCAGATTGAAAGTGAGGGGGTGGAAAACCATTTACCAAGCTAAAGGACACTGAAAGAAAGCTGGGGTGGCAATCCTTATATCAGACAAATTAGATTTTAAACCAAAGACTGTATTAAGAGATGAGGAAGGACACTATATCCTACTTAAAGGGTCTATCCAACAAGAAGATCTAACAATTGTAAATATCTATGCCCCTAACATGGGAGCAGCCAATTATATAAGGCAATTAATAACAAAAGCAAAGAAACACATTGACAACAATACAATAATAGTGGGGGACATTAACACCCCCCTCACTGAAATGGGTAGATCATCTAAGCAAAAGATCAACAAGGAAATAAAGACTTTAAATGACACACTGGACCAAATGGACTTCACAGACATATTCAAAACATTCCACCCCAAAGCAACGGAATACACATTCTTCTCTAGTGCCCATGGAACATTCTCCAGAATAGATCACATCCTAGGTCATAAATCAGGTCTCAACCAGTACCAAACGATTGGGATCATTCCCTGCCTATTTTCAGACCACAATGCTTTGAAACTAGAACTCAATCACAAGAGGAAAGTCGGAAAGAACTCAAATACATGGAGGCTAAAGAGCATCCTACTGAAGAATGAATGGGTCAACCAGGAAATTAAAGAAGAATTAAAAAAATACATGGAAACCAATGAAAATGAAAACACAACTATTCAAAATCTTTGGGATGCAGCAAAGGCAGTCCTAAGAGGAAAGTATATAGCAATACAAGCCTTTCTCAAGAAACAAGAAAGATCTCAAGTACACAACCTAACCCTACACCTAAAGGAGCTGGAAAAGAACAGCAAATAAAGCCTAAACCCAGCAGAAGAAAAGAAATAATAAAGATCAGAGCAGAAATCAATGAAATAGAAACTAAAAGAACAGTAGAACAGATCAATGAAACTAGGAGCTGGTTCTTTGAAAGAATTAACAAGATTGATAAACCCCTGGCCAGACTTATCAAAAAGAGAAGAGAAAGGACCCAAATCAACAAAATCATGAATGAAAGAGGAGAGATCACAACCAACACCAAAGAAATACAAACAATTATAAGAACATATTATGAGCAACTCTATGCCAGCAAATTAGATAACCTGGAAGAAATGGATGCATTCCTAGAGATGTATCAACTACCAAAACTGAACCAGGATGAAATAGAAAACCTGAACAAACCTATAACCACTAAGGAAATTGAAGCAGTCATCAAAAATCTCCCAACAAACAAAAGCCCAGGGCCAGATGGCTTCCCAGGGGAATTCTACCAAACATTTCAAGAAGAATTAATACCTATTCTTCTGAAACTGTTCCAAAAAATAGAAATGGAAGGAAACTTCCAAACTCATTTTACGAGGCCAGCATTACCTTGATCCCAAAACCAGACAAAGACCCCATCAAAAAGGAGAATTACAGACCAATATCCCTGATGAACATGGATGCAAAAATTCTCACCAAAATACTAGCCAATAGGATTCAACAGTCCATTAAAAGGATTATTCACCTCGACCAAGGGGGATTTATCCCTGGGCTGTAAGGTTGGTTCAACATCCGCAAATCAATCAACGTGATATAATACATTAACAAAAGAAAGAACAAGAATCATATGATCCTCTCAATAGATGCAGAAAAAGCTTTTGACAAAGTACAGCATCCTTTCTTGATCAAAACTCTTCAGAGTATAGGCATAGAGGGTACATACCTCAATATCATAAAAGCCATCTATGAAAAACCTACAGCGAATATCATTCTCAATGGGGAAAAACTGAGAGCTTTCCCCCTAAGGTCAGGAACGCGGCAGGGATGTCCACTATCACCACTGCTATTCAACGTAGTATTGGAAGTCCTAGCCACAGCAATCAGACAACAAAAAGAAATAAAAGGCATCCAAATCGGCAAAGAAGAAGTCAAACTCTCACTCTTTGCAGATGATAGGATACTTTATGTGGAAAACCCAAAAGACTCCACCCCAAAACTGCTAGAACTCATACAGGAATTCAGTCAAGTGGCAGGATATAAAATCAATGCACAGAAGTCAGTGGCATTCCTATACACCAACAACAAGATAGAAGAAAGAGAAATTAAGGAGTCGATCCCATTTACAGTTGCACCCAAAACCATAAGATACCTAGGAATAAATCTAACCAAAGAGACAAAGGATCTGTACTCAGAGAACTATAAAATACTCATGAAAGAAATTGAGGAAGACACAAAGAAATGGAAAAATGTTCCATGCTCATGGATTGGAAGAACAAATATTGTGAAGATGTCAATGCTACCTAGAGCAATCTACACATTCAATGCAATCCCCATCAAAATACCATCCACTTTTTTCAAAGAAATGGAACAAATAATACTAAAATTTGTATGGAACCAGAAAAGACCCCGCATAGCCAGAGGAATGTTGAAAAAGAAAAGCAAAGCTGGCGGCATCGCAATTCCGGACTTCCTGCTCTATTACAAAGCTGTCATCATCAAGACAGCATGGTACTGGCACAAAAACAGACACATAGATCAATGGAACAGAATAGAGAGCCCAGAAATGGACCCTCAACTCTATGGTCAACTAATCTTTGACAAAGCAGGAAAGAATGTCCAACGGCAAAAAGACAGTCTCTTCAACAAATGGTGTTGGTAAAATTGGACAGCCACATGCAAAATGAAAGTGGACCATTTCCTTACACCACACACAAAAATAGACTCCAAATAGTTGAAAGACCTCAATGTGAGACAGGAGTCCATCAAAATCCTAAAGGAGAACACAGGCAGTAACCTCTTCGACCTCAGCCGAAGCAACTTCTTCCTAGAAACATCGCCAAAGGCAAGGGAAGCAAGGGCAAAAATGAACTATTGGGACTTCATCAAGATAAAAAGCTTTTGCAAAGCAAAGGAAACAGTCAACAAAACCAAAACACAACCGACAGAATGGGAGAAGGTATTTGCAAATGACATATCAGATAAAGGGCTAGTATCCAAAATCTATAAAGAACTCATCAAACTCAACACCCAAAGAACAAAGAATCCAATCAAGAAATGGGCAGAAGACATGAACAGACGTTTTTCCAAAGAAGACATCCAAATGGCCAACAGACACATGAAAAAATGCTCAATATCACTCGGCATCAGGGAAATCCAAATCAAAACCTCAATGAGATACCACCTCACACCAGTCAGAATGGCTAAAATTAACAAGTCAGGAAACGACAGACGTTGGCAGGGATGTGGAGAAAGGGGAACCCTCCTACACTGTTGGTGGGAATGCAAGCTGGTGCAGCCACTCTGGACAACTGTATGGAGGTTTCTCAAAAAGTTGAAAATAGAGCTTCCATATGATCCAGCAATTGCACTACTGGGTATTTACCCCAAAGATACAAAAGTAGGGATCTGAAGGGGTACGTGCACCCCAATGTTTATAGCAGCAATGTCCACAATAGCCAAACTGTGGAAAGAGCCAAGACGTCCATCGACAGATGAATGGATAAAGAGGAAGTGGTATATATATACAATGCAATATTATGCAGCCATCAAAAGGAATTAGATCTTGCCATTTGCAACGACGTGGATGGAACTGGAGGGTATTATGTTGAGTGAAATATGTCAAACAGAGAAAGACATGTATCATATGATCTCACTGATATGAGGAATTCTTAATCTCAGGAAACAAACTGAGGGTTGCTGGAGTGGGGGGTGGGGTGGGAGGGATAGGGTGACTGAGTCATAGACACTGGGGAGGGTATGTACTCTGGTAAGCGCTGTGAATTGTGCAAGACTGTTGAATCTCAGATCTGTACCTCTGAAACAAATAATGCAATATATGTTAAGAAAAAAAAAAGAAGAAGAAGGTAGCGGGAGGGGAAGAATGAAGCGGGGGAAATCGGAGGGGTAGACGAACCATGAGAGATGATGGACTCTGAAAAACAAACTGAGGGTTCTAGAGGGGAGGGAGGTGGGAGGATGGGTTAGCCTGGTGGTGGGTATTGAGGAGGGCACATTCTGCATGGAGCACTGGGTGTTATGCACAAACAATGAATCATGGAACACTTCATCTAAAACTAATGATGTAATGTAGGGGATTAACATAAGAATAAAAAAATTCTATTGAGATTTCTTCTTAATTGTTGCTTAGTAACCATCCCAAGATTAGAACTATTTTCTAGCTTAAAAAATAACACTATCAAAAAGATCATTTAGAGATTTAAAAATTAAGAAACTGTCTTAAAATGGAGTTGTTTAAAAACTCAGTTATTATAATAGCCTCACCTCAGACACACAATCCTAAAAATTTAAAATAAAACAAAAGCTTTAGGGAGTCTATTTGAAGAGCACATAAGTCAATTCCTCTTCAATACCTTGTAGAACAAGATACAAATTCTGACTCTATTCCCTATGTCAATAGAAATAATATTGGGTCTTAATTAATGTGTATTAATGTGCTGGAAAAACTATACTTCTTTTATATTTCATTACATATTAGATGCGTAAGACAAAAGCATTAGCTATGGCACTTTGGATGACAGTGTATCTCTTTATTTAAATAGCTATCCCTCATTAAGAAATAAATATTAATTTATAGACGGCCCCAAACACTTGGTAGAAAGGAGCGCAGGGAATGATTAGTTATGGCTGCCAAGGATTTAGGACTCAGCATGGTAGAAGGTGCACCAAGAGTCTGTTTGCTCCTTTGCAGCATGCCCAAACCCAGTTTCTCTGCCAGTGGTTGCCTGACCTTTGAGAAGTTGCAATTCCCTGGGTCTTGGTCTACTCATCTTTGAAATGACGGTTTTGATGAGATGATCTCTAAGGTCCCTTCCAGTTTGAACATTCTATGCTATTCTCAGGAAAGACTAATCATACCGCTGTGATTAGCAGCCAGAGCAGTATGGTGTGAGGCCAGCTCAACGCAGGCGGCCCCATGAGCATGCACTTGAATGCTCTGAAAGAAAGGGAGAGTGAAGGAGGGGGACCGTCTCTGAGCTGTTCCACAGGAAACTGGGCTTGGAGGATAATGCCTCAAAAGCAAATTAATATCCCATGAATAAATAGTCCATCATCTTCCCACTGAAATATTTTCAAAAATTCTTCACAGAGTTTAGCAAAAAAAAAAAAAAAGTGACATGTTCATGATTTAAAAAAAAAAAATTTTCTTTACATATAACCTTTCTGACATGTCTGCCCCTCACAGATGGAAATGTGCAGGAGCCTTAGTCAAACTGTTTTCAGCTACAGAACCATGAAAGTCACTATCTCACAGAACGGGAAGTGCAGAGACCAGGCAGGCTCCGGGACTTGCAATGTTGCGGGGCGGGGGGGGGTGGTGTCTTCTGAGTTCTCTGTTCTTCAGACCTTGTGAAGGCCCTGTCCTAAGGCTCATTCCCCACATGGTGGTTAGATGACTGCCAGGAGCAATTGGTGCTCCGTACTTCTTGTTCAATTCCTGAAAAAGACTGCTTTTCTTTCTTAGAAGCATGAGCAAGTTTCCCCTTGCTGCTCTCTGGTCCAAATTGGTTTAGACGAACTCATCTTTGAATCAATTATCTGGCAAGGTTGATGGAATTACTCTAAATGGGGTGCGGGGGAGGAAGGAAGGGAGAGAGGAGGGAGAGAAGGAGGGAGGGAGGGAGGGAGAGAAGAGGGAGAGAAGGAAGGAGGGAGGGAGGGAGGGAGGGAGGGAGGGGTGTAGAAAGGGCCCCAGACAAAAGGACACTGGTCTGACACTTAACAGCTAGGGCCCAGCACTAGAAGCTGGCCTGGCACTCACAGCTAGGTCACACTGTTCTCCCACTGGACATAAACAATCTCACAGAACACCAACAACTCAGGAAAGGTCACTCTGAGATTAAAATAAAGTAAGACAAGCTCACTTGACAAAATGTCTAAGCACCTGACAAAGACAAGGTTACAATACAATCCACAAAATACCACTATCCTCCTCCTTTGGCTAATATGAGTGACTGTTGTTTCTTCATGAATTACAGCTTTAGCCTCACTCTACCTTGTCTTCCCCATAGAGTAGATTTATTGAGATACCCAATAATAGAATTGGCCCCCACTTTATGACAGCACCCTGTCCAGAATGAACCTCACTTCAGTGGATACTCCCCAAATCACCCAACCAAGTCCAAATCCTTTCTAACATGCTCCTACTTAGAGGTCCCATGGTTCTCCATGGTGTGTGTTCTCCTTCCTGAAATAAATAATAAGCCCAACTTGTTCAACTCCAAGTATGTTTCTGGTGGCCTATCATGGAGGGCATCAATACTGGTTTTAGACTAATGTTTGCCAACCTTTTTTTTTTTTTTTCTGTTACTGCCCCCCTAACAGCCTCTTTATACATTTTTCCCTAGTTATCTCTAACCCATGAAATTTTAATACCAAAGATATACTGAATATCTACTTATTTACTGTATGCACATCTGTGCTTTTTATACACACAAAGAGTAAGATCTCCTTAACACACACACATATGCATTCATGAACCAATTGTCATATTGTTTAGACTAAATTATGTGGGGTTAAAATACATGTTGGAGAGTCTACCACAATATGTTAAGAAGCACATACCCTCTTAGTAATACACATTTGGAGAAGAGTAATAACAATAATCACTAACATTTTTAGTGCTTTCTATTAATTTTTAATTATAAACATCATGGAAACTGACATTTTAATACATCTATTACTTTTTACATATTTTAACTCATTTTATCCATCCAAAAACCTTTGTGATTGGTACTAGAATTATCCCCATTTTATTTGTTTGAGAGAGAGAGGGGGTATGAGTGGGAGTAGGGGGAAGGGAGAGGGAGAATTTCAAGCAGACTCCCCACAGAGCCCAAGGCAGGGCTCAATCCCACAGCCTTGAGATCATGACCTGAGCCATCAAGGGTCGGATGCCCAACTGACCAAGCCACCCAGGTGCCCCTAGAATTATCTCCATTTTAAAGTTGAGGAAACTGAAGCACAAAGCAGTTGAGTATCATGCTCCAAGTCACACAGTGCATAAACAGTGGAGACACTACCACATGACTGGACCTGTGGCCCTAGGGGACATGCTTTTAAGCTGGAGGATACACCATCCCAAATTCAACATCAATTCTATAAATATTTGCTAAAAGCATGAACAATCTTTTTAAGACTGTACTTCCAAACACTTATGAACGAGGCAGTAAAAATTTATGAACATGGGGATAAGACTTAAAACTAAGGTGTCCATTACACAGAAAACCGTTTTAGCAGAAATCTTTCAGGGGAATTCATACATTGTGTGGCATGACTGTCAAATGTTTCAGAAAACTAATCCTGTTCTGTGTGTATGTGTGCACGTGTTTGCCTAAATGAAAAATGCCTTAGCTAAGAAAGAGAGGGAGGGAGGGAGAGTGGGTCGGAAGGATCTTTTTTCTCCTCCCTAAAAATTAGCAATTAAAAAGTGATGATCACATCATACAACTAACAGTCGGCAAAGCCCTGGTTCACCGTCGGTCACCCTGGCTCATCTGTGCTCCATTTTGCTGCTGTTCATTTACAAAGCCAAGACTCCCTGTCCCCACGTAAGACTACATTTTCCACATCTTCAGGGCATCCTTCCCCAAGAAGAAACCAGATTTGGCACTGTTCATTTTTACAAGAATCTTTTTGTTTCCAGCATTGCCTGAGAACTCAAAATCCTTAAAAGATGTGTCCTCTTCTGAAGTCAAGTGATCCACTCCCAGGACTTCTGCTCAAGTCAGAGCCTTCAGTTAAGCTGATTTTACACATCGGATAGGGAAGGAAAATGGCGTTTGTGATGAGCATCTGCTGTTTTGTTAAAAATGTGGTTAAAGACATTAACAAAAGTGACATTACCAGCTGTTGTAATGTCAAGCAGCTTAGCTAAACAGTTTTTTATCAAATGACAACATATGACACCCAAATCAATTCCAAACCAATAACACATTGTTACTTGTAAAACAGAGCTGAGGGGGAGGGAGAACAAGAGAGCAGGAGAAGTTAATTAAAACACAAATTCAAATTTCTCCTAAGTAGGAACCACAACACGATACTGATCATTTTCACACAATCTTTTACCTCTACTTCCAATAAAGCAAAAGAGAACCATTATCCATCCCGTATTTTGACACAGAAACAACGCAATTTCCCTTGTAACATCCTTGTAACGGCAAAAATATAGGACAGTTAATTTCTGGCCATTAAAATCTGACTTAGCTTCTGCCCCCTTGAGCCACATAGCTCCTGAGGAATGTGACAATCGGGTGAGAAGACCGGTTTTGTGCGTCTATGTTCGGCTCCCCTATTTTTGTCTGCCCATCATTTTTAATTATCAGACCATTAAAAGGTGGCAGATCAGTAGTGTTGCCAACTGTGTTGTCCTTATGGCTAGAAAGTCTGTGGCAGTCGTTACAACCAACACCCTCCCTGTATTCACTGCAGAGCTTGTAAAAAGCAAAACTGCCTGCCACAGCCATGGCCACTCGTGAACAAATGTTTAATTTCCATGACTGTGACACCAGGGTAGGGCCTGCGTTGTGACCAGTGCTTAGGAATCTGTGGGCATTTCATATTTATAATCATTAATAATGCAATTCACAAATGCCAGGTCCACTGGCAAGGCCTGAGCTGAGTCCTGCTTCTGTAAGAGTTGACGTGGCCCCGTCAACAGGGAAGAAGACACTTCCAAGGACATCGCTCCTCCTGGAAGGAAAACACAGGGGCGTGCTTTGGGGAAAGGATGTTTGCCAGGAACAGAAGGTACACTGCACGTGGAGAGAGTTTCAAGATAGGTAACTCAGGAGGGACTCCATTTGGGGGAAAAAAATACACCAGAACCAACAGAAGAGACAGAAATAAGCAAGCAGCTGTGTGGCCCTATTTCTCCTAAATGAAAGGAAGACAGGGCTGAAAGTCACAGTCAGCATATGGAGACACACACAGAGGGGGCACCTGGGAAAATCAATGTGCATCAGGCTTGCTCACACCTGCTTCCTCGGGGATCTCGCTGTGTTAGCACAAGGTGGATAAATTCACCCCTTTTCGGCACAGGTGGATTGTGCATCTCTGCTCAGAATGGAATAAAGGCCAAGCCGAGACAACAGCAAGAAGAATGTAACCCTGACGTTGGGAAGAACTTCCAAAGGCAAAGCCGCAACCAGTGCAGTTTGCCAAAAGAAATGTATTAGGGAAAATGGTAGGACAGGAGAATGTGAAATGTCAAGAGCCCAACTCTCTCATGAGACAGGAAAGGGCAGAATGACCTCTTCAAGGTCATTCTAACCCTATTACTACAGGAAAGAAAAGCTCCCTTGAAGGCACTGGGTTTTAGATTTCCAATAGAAGACAGACCATTTGTAGTACTTCTAAAAATTGTTTTGTCATTTTCTAGTAGCTTCCATGGCAGACCTTTTACTTTTGAAACTGATTTTTGTATTTTCTACAGTCACCTGTCTAATTAAATCCTCTATGATTGAAGGGCTAGAATTTGGACCAAGCACCAGAAGCAGTGGTCAGTTATGAATGTTCACATTTGCTTGTTTATTCCTAGATTCATGTATTCGCTCGTTGACTTAAGCAATTAACACTTGCAGTTCAGATTCAGTTTCTGTAAGTATTTGGAAAACAGAATGACAAAGGATTCATAGAGGGGGGAGTCCAGTTTTCTCTTCTATGAAAGCATTACTTGTTGAATGCTCCATTTTTATCAGCTGCCCTCCTACAATGTTACATAGAGGATTTTATTGCATCCTAACACTAACTTTGTGAGCTGTATTTCATCTCTACCTTCTGTCTAGAAAAGAAATGGCAGTTAATAAGAAAAGTCAGGATTCGAACACAGAGCCGACTCCAGCATCTGTACTGTTCACACTATGCTCTATTTCTCCTACAGATTTCTAAAAACACTGTACAAATCATGTTCATGAGTAAATTCTTAAACAGGCATGTCCTCCTGTGGCTTCCCTGGGTATCATGAGACCTGAATTATAAATGGAATTCTCCACTCAGGTAAATATGTCAGCCACAAGACCCACTAGGATCTTTCCTATGGAGAAAGGACGCAGGCCACAACAACCTGTCCTTACAGCAGGGTCTAGAAATTTAAAAAAAAAAAAAAATCTAATAAGGAGAACCCCAGTTTCTTATGGAGTTCTCCTGGTTTTCGATGAGATCCCTGTAGCCTAGGTCAAGACTGAAACCAAGAGGGAAAAGTTGTGCAGAAGACATGGTACATGCATTATCTCCTTTAGTCTCCATGTTGGCTCTACAAGGTGAGCAATATTGCCCCCATGCGTAAATGAAGGACTGGCAGGTCAAGCAACATGACCAAACTTACCCAGGTCATAAAAAACAGAGCTGGGATTCCAGCCCAGCTATATGAGGCTCTGAAATTTGTGTTCTTTTCCGTGACAAACACATGTTACAATGTCACCTCCAAAGGTAGGCATCTGCCTTTACCACCCCCAAGTTCCTGAGCTCACCGTGGATCTCACCCCCACATGAGATGTTTTCATGGCTGCCTGGGCCCCACAAGGCCCCACAGAGACCACCTCTTCCCCTCATGCCCATTTCAGTCATGCTCTCCATGTCCCCTGTTCTCCTGCCACACTGACCTCTTTCAGTTCCTCCAAGACCCTGTGCCCCTTCCTTTGTTCATGTGTTCTCCCTCCTAGAATTCATCCCCACCTATCTCTACACCACCTTGATGACTCCTGTCCATCCTTCAGGACTCCCTCAAGGAAGCCTCCCTATTGTCGCAGGTCAGACCAGCCCCCATGCTCCAGAGCAGAGCTGCCCAACCCAGCCAGGTAATTCTCTGGTGTGGGGTCTATCTTGTGCATTGTGGAAAGTCAGCAACACTCACTAGATGCTAGAAGTGTCCACCTCCCAGTCGTGACACCCGAGGAAGTCACCAGGCATTCCCAAATGGCCCTGGAAGGCAAAGTCACACCTGGCTGAGAACCACTGGTCTACAGCCTTTTGGAACCACTTTTTGTACCTTCAGAGCATTGGCCCCAGTGTGTCAACACATGTTTGTGTGTGTCACTATTTGACCATTTCTTCTACTTGATAGTGAGAGTAATGAAGGCAGGGATGGTGCTGGCTTCTTCTCGTCCCTATACACTCAATATTCAGGGCAGTGCCTGGCTCAAAGCAGGAGTCCAAGAAAAACGCACACTGAATTTGCACCTAAAAAGGACTGGGTCAGATACCACATATCTGATCAGTAGCTGATGGAACACTGCTGAAGAGTTGTTTTTTTGTTGTTTAACACAAAAAATTATGCCACCATAGTTAGAGTCTGGGAAGATAAATCATGGGGCAGGATGAACACTGACCAAACACCCAGAACATCAGAAGAACTTCCTGCCAAGGGAGGAGGTGAGAGGTTATGAACAGTGTCCCTGATGGTACACGAGGATTACATAATGACATCCCACCACATGTCAGCAGGGCCCTAATTAAAAGAAGAACGTGTTCTTTGGCAAGTGTTGCCACACAACCATGGCACCATGGGCACGTGGCACATCCCACCAACCTGAAGACACACACCATGACCTGGCATCCTTGTCCAGCTGTGCCATCCCATGTTTCCCTGACAGAAATGAGAAAACAACGTAACCTCAGCTGACAGGTTTATTAAGACACAGAAGACATTACAGTGGCCCTTTTGACATTATAATCTCTAACACAGTCAGAAGGAGATGCGGACTTGCCATCATTATTGAAAGTAATTGGCCAAAGGAAAAAAAAAATGAAAAAGAGAGCCTTTCTATAAAGCTGTCAAGTTAATTATTTGGCCTACATGTGTGTTCAGCACTCCTTACTCACTAGCCTGTGGTGGTGCCTGCCAGCATTGTGCCACTGTCCCCGGCCACCCCACTCCCATCCCTCCTCTGGGACAGGGGCATCTAAAGCAACCAGAGTACATTTAAGGCAGAATGCTACCTTGGCCAAGTTTTCCCTTTGCCCAGTTTTATTTTCATGCTGGCCCAACTCTTGATACATCCCTATTGCTCTGGCACTTTGGCAAGCAAGAGTTCAATTTTCCAGGACAGATAGCCCAGATAACCACCACCAAACTTGGGTGACATCGTGCACAGTGTCTCAACACAAAAGCAAGTTTTATTCAGACTGAATTTTAGTCCTTAGGAAGTTGAGGCCAGTGACCAGAAGCCCATATGTTCTCACAAGTCAGGCAGATCATCTGAGTCATGTAAGGCAGATGGGAGCAGAAAGGGAGGGATGAGGACTCTGGAAAACAGGGCTGGCAGACGGCAGGCTCAGCATCACCAGAAAAGCCCACTCTGCCAGGGAAGCTGGTGACACCCATGACCAGGGAGGGATGCAACCTCTGCACACAGAGTGGAGACTCAAGTTGGATTTATGGGATGAAAGAATTCCGATCCAAGAGTCCACCCTGGTCTTTCCGGGTCCTGGGCTCCATCACCAGAATACTTTTTAGGTGTTCAGCGACTCACCGAGAGTCTTAAATCTCTGGTGCTTTCAGTACAAGTGCCATTCGGAAAGTGCTAAACTTATTCAGAAATTAGAAAATGGAAACGAACAGTGAGTTGGAGCCACTGATGCATGTAGGGGACACCACTTAATATCACTTCGGGAAACGAAGAACCCACAGAGCTCATGGTCATATGTGATTTTATTTCCAACTTGTTATGGGGGGGGCACTATTTAAAATGACTTGAGGGGCGCCTGGGTGGCTCAGTTGGTTAAGCGACTGCCTTCGGCTCAGGTCATGATCCTGGAGTCCCAGGATCGAGTCCCGCATCGGGCTCCCTGCTCGGCGGGGAGTCTGCTTCTCCCTCTGCCCCTCCCCCCTCTCATGTGCTCTCTCTCTCTCTCTCTGTCAAATAATAAATTAAAAAAAAAATCTTTAAAATAACTTGGGAGAACATAATATTTTACAAGAGGCTTGGTAACCTGGCAGGTCTACAAAATGAAGATTAAGGATATCAAATAAGATTATCATGATATACCTCTATTTTCCGAAATAAGGGAAGGAAAAAAATGCACTGTCCACACTGATTCTCCTCCAAGAAATGCACTTCTTTCCCCAACTTAGCACTCACAGAATATATAAATATAATTATATACGTACGTATACACTCAGAAACCATAGGAAGTCTGTTGCTGGGAAGAAAACACAAGCAGTTCAGAAGGGCGTAACATGAAAATACTGATCCCAGTACTCAGAGATATGCTCAGTGAACAATTTCAGGCGGGCGGGGGGGGGGGGCGAGGGAGGGAGGTGTAGGGGTCATACTGTCACAGAGCACCTACTCTTTCCCTCGACATCTTGGGCCTCTTTCTATGTCCATGAATAGACGTCTGCTTTGTTCTTTTTATCTACTGCTCAGTAAAAATCCACCTTAAAACTATAGAAAGCCAACTCATCTCAACACTCATCATGGAAAAGTTTCTATAATGTGAGCTCTTTCTTCTCTCTCCAATATTATTAGACTTAAACAAATTATCAGAATCAACAGACGTGACTGACATTGGCTTCTGTTACAAGGATTCAGTTTTACTTAATTTGGCCCAGTTTAAAAAATTATTTAGAAAGGCCTGAGTATGAGGGAATGAGGAGAAAAGTATCTCAGAGGAGTGTGAGGAATGGAAAGTGTATTTTTGAAGAAGGATTTGGGAGACTAGTTACAAATCCTAAGCATTCAGACTTATAGGCCAATTATTCCGAAGTACGAGTTGAATACTTTATATAAATTACATAAAAATTGGAGAGTAGACTCCTATTTGGTTGTTATTTCCAGCCTTCAGAAATACTTGTCCTCAGTGTAAACATACATCGGATATGTGTTCAGGGCATACAACATGGGAGGCAGTGTGCTGAGGACAGCCGAGGGCCTATCTCATTTAATCTTCACACTCTCCCTGAGAATAAGGGACTATAATTATCCAAGTAATCAGCCTCCAGAACCTAGACTCTATGACCATCACTTATATCTTTAAAAATGCCAGAGATTTAGGGACACCCAGGTGGCTCAGTCGGTTAAGCGTCTGCCTTCAGCTCTTCCCTCTCCCTCTGCCTACCACTCGCCCTGCTTGTGCCCCTTCTCTGTCAAATAAATAAATAAATAAAATCTTTAAAAAAATGCCAGAGATTTAAGAACAGAAAAAAAAATGTGTTGCCTCCTTCATGCCCTGGGTTTTTCCTCCAAAGGGGAAAAAAACGCACACATTTGCTTTCTCTTTGCCTAATCAGCTTTCTGTTGAACTTGGGAGGGCTTAAGGCAGCACCCTGCCAACTTAAATTAGCCAAGATTTAGGGGTGAGAGGCAGAGAAGAAGAAGAGTAGGAAGGAAGGACCTTCAGAAAGCATTTGCACCATCTCCCAAGAGAGGAAAGGTTAGCTTCCTCGGTGTGGCAAAGAGTTCAGTTCCTGTAATGCTCCTTTTTTTTTTTTTTTTAAGGTTTTATTTGAGAGAGAGAGAAAGAGAGAGAGAGATCACGAGCAGAGGGGAAGAGCAGAGGGAGAAGCCGGCTCCCCACTGAGCAGGGAACCTGATGCGGGACTCGATCCCAGGACCCTGAGATCATGACCTGAGCCAAAGGCAGAGGCTTAACCGACTGAGCCACCCAGGGCACCCTCTAATGCTCCTTTGAGACCACTCACCACTCCTCAAATACGCAAAACACACCCCATACCTTGGTACTTCGAGCTAGTTCTTCCACCTGGGAAGCTCTCTCCTTCCCCAATTTCTCATGTTGGGGAGCCCTCACCTCCATCAGAGTTCTGCTCAAATTACACCTCCACCCCCAACACTCTGTTATCTCCTAACATGCTCTGTGTTATCTTCAGCACTTAGGAATACAAAGTAGCATATAGAGTCAAGTGTTGTGTGACTGTCACCCTCACTGTAAACCCCACAGGTATCCCCAATCCCTGAAACAGTATCAGTACAGGCTTAATAAGTATTTGTTGAATGAGACAACAAACTGTGTACTACATGAAAAGCATCCTTTTAGAGGGCTTGTAGGCAATCTCAAAGTGTCTGTGTGTGCATACAAACATATATGTATGCGTAAATAGAGAGCTATCCACACACACACATATTTGCATTTTGTGGTTTAGACTCTTAGATCATTGCCAATTGAGGAGACTCAGTAATAGCACATCAGTGATCCAACCAGTATAAGCCAACTGAATTACAAGCACAGGACCCATAGGATAGTTAGACATTACAGTAATTATGATGGAGGACAGCAAGTCAATGAGTAATGAGTAACAGTGTTGTTATTTGTGGATGAACCATGCAATCTTTATGAACTTCATGGAAAATCCATTTTTCTTCTTTTTGCTTATTACAGCAAAGAGAAAAAAAAATGGACAACTGCTCCGAGTCCTACTCTAGTTATTAATATTTATAGAAATTTAAATGTATCAGGTCTTCCTGAGCTGATCAAGTCCCTACAATTAGCTAGGCATTTATTTCTCATTTTGGTGATTGTGGTCACAGACAAGGCTCCAAAGATTCCCAGTCAGTACTCAATGGTGTTCAGATGGGGGCCTGGTGATAAACACTTGAAAGAATTCCCTGGGTGCGGGGGAGGGGGTAACCTGGATGGCTCAGTTGGTTAATCCTCCAACTCTTGATTTCAGCTCAGGTCATGACCTCAGGGTCCTGGGATCGAGCCCCACATCAGGGCTCCCTGCTTTCAGCGGGGAGCCTGCTTCTCCCTCTCCCTCTGTCCCTCCCCCCACTCATGCTCTCTCTCAAATAAATAAAATCTTAAAAAAAAAATAAAGAATCCCCCGTTGGAAGACAAAAGACTGATAGGTTTCATCCCTCCAGAGAGTTATCTTCCACCACTTCTCCGTGACTGTTAGGCTGATGTAATTAATCTAACACATGGAGCATACTTTATCCTTCATTTTCAAGTATGTTGTCTATTAACAGTTTTCATGAGCACTCTGATTATGCAGGGTGCTCGTTAATGGATCCCTGCCAATACCAACCATCAAGCTAATGACCTGTGCTTGCCAGCTCCAGGATAAAGGACCACTCTTGGGCATTTCTCCCCAGCACTCAAAGAAAAATCCCCTCTGCAAGTGATGTTGGAGAAGCAGGTATGCGCCCCATTCCTGCCAAAGGATTTCCCAGCTCGGTGTGAGGGCATCAAGAGAGGAGGAGAAAAAATCTACTTCATATATGTTAAGAAAAAAAAAAGAAGAAGGAGGTAGCAGGAGGGGAAGAATGAAACGGGGGAAATCGGAGGGGTAGACGAACCATGAGAGACGATGGACTCTGAAAAACAAACAGGGTTCTAGAGGGGAGGGGGGTGTGAGGATGGGTTAGCCTGGTGATGGGTATTGAGAGGGCACATTCTGCATGGAGCACTGGGTGTTATGCACAAACAATGGATCATGGAACACTTCATCTAAAACTAATGATGTAATGTATGGGGATTAACATAAGAATAAAAAAAATTAAAAAAGAAAAAAAAAGAAAACCTTAAATCATCAAAAAAAAAAAAAATACCGGTTTAGATTATTGACTTCACTCTTAAGGAAGATAAAATGAAAGGAAGAGCCTTGATTTTAAAGGTGAGATCGGAAATGTTTATCCTGCATTTCATCAACGTCAGCTTTTATATGTTGGGTGACAGTCTATATCCTGTGACTTGTCAATGGCACATATAGTGCAGCTAAAAGGTTGAAGGTTATTTCTGTAACGGATGATACTCTTTCTTGCCACAGCAGTCAAGCCTCTGTAGATTTTTCCTTTTCTCCGCTGCTCTGGTAAATCCTGCTTAAAGCTCTGAGGTGAAAGAGCTGCAGACCCCAGCAGACAAGAAATCTTAAACCCTGATTTGACACATCGGAATATGTGATACTGTTCACCACCCAGCTTCAAACCCCTTCAGGAGCACCTGAAACACAGTTGGAAGAATCTCTGAACACGGGGTATAAGTGCATGGATGACCTACCTGGTCACTGGCCTCTCTTCGGTCAAGTAAGAAAAATGCTTTGGGTCAGCACACTTCCTCAGCTAATGGAAAGAATGCCCAAAAATGATGAGGACTAGGGTCATGGAAAAATGTGCAGATAAGTCAGCCCACAACTGACCCCATCCTTCCTAATTGACAAATCTTGATCCAATGACAAACAGGAATGCTAAAGAAACAAACTATTTGAAAAAATCTCAATAAAAGGCCCTTGGGGTAGTGAAATACCCCTGAAAGCTATGGAACACAGTAACACAAATGAACACAAATAAGGTGGACAGGACAGGAGAACAGGTAACAGCTGCAAAAATGTCTGCTGTTTTGTTAGTTTCACATACAGTGTGCTTTGTGTCAGTGGGTGGGGAGACAAAGTATAACAAAAACCTTAAAAACTCCTTTTTGTGTGTAGTAAACACTTTTTTAAATTAACAAATTTTAAGCCAAAGTGAGATCATCTTTGCAATTCCACAGAGAAACGGAAAAACATTGAAGTTCCCTAAAAATGTCACTGTCCATGTTTTTACATCAAAGGTTAGGATGCTTCTCAGTACATTGCAGGAAAGTGAGGTCTCAAGTGCACAAAGGGTCAATGACCATTGGGGTTCTCACACATATTCAGGAGATGAAAGCCCTCCAGGGAAGAGAAACCTGACTGCCTGGTGACATTCAGCAGAAAGCTCTAGGCCATTAGAAGAACTTGGATCTACACGGCCACAAAAACTTCAACTGAAGAATTCGACAAAGGGAAAAAGCAATTCCCAGGAGGGATGAGCACTAATCTGTAATTTGCTTCAACTGGCCAGAAAACAAACAAACAAAAACAGTGTAGTTATGTATAAGCCAGAAATTATAATGCTACATGGAATGGACATCCACTGTTTCTGATTACCCAGCATTCATTACTCCGATCTAATTTTCCTTTGGAAGAATCATTTTCTACCTACTTTTAGTCCAGGTATTTTGACAGAGGTCCTTTTAGGCACAAGCCTGTGACCAAACTGAACAATCTATCCCCTGACCTCATCCTGCCTATGAGAGTTGGTCTAAGGATTTTGCTGAAAGTAGTGGGAGAGAGTCTCTTGACAGTGGCTTAATAAGATAGTTGGAGGCAGGTGGGGTGACAGGGAGGCAGGCAAGCAAGTGACCATCTTTGTCATTATACAAGAAAAACCTTCCAGAGAATAAAGGTATCATAAAAGAAAGCAGAATTTAGAGAGATGGATAGAGATTCCTAACAATATAGGAGTCTCTACATGCAATCATGAATGAAGCTGAGTTTCATTGTTTGAGCCAATACCTTCTCTTGTTTGCTTAAGTTACTCTGATACATTTTTTTTTTAATATCAACACACAAAAATCTCTCTTATTTGTATACATTAGCCATGAATCATCCAAAAAATAATTTAAGAAAACAATTCCATTTTAGGGAACATTAACATTGACAAAATACTCAGGAATAGATGTAATCAATGTGCAAGGCTTGTACACTGAAAATTACAAAACATTGCTGAAAGAAAGGGAAACCTAAATAAATCTGAGGACCCCATGGTGATGAAAAGACATACTATTGATAAGATGGCAATAGTACACAATGCAATGTGGAAATTCAATGTGTTCCCGAGGAAATTCACAAAGGCCTTTGGAAAGAAATGCACTTGCAACAGATAATCCATTCCATGTGTGATGTAAATGTGGCATGGTCTTTACGAGTACAAACTGCCTTAGCGAAAGGACCGTATCTTTCTCACCAGCGAAACATCAGCTCTTAGAACACCGAGTGATATGAGAAGACTTTGGATAATTGTTCAATGAATAGATATTTTTTTTTTAAATGGATCTTTGTTGACTCAAAAATTATCTCTAAAATTGAGAGCTTTTAAAAATGAAAGATAATCAAAACAGGTTTGTCCTTTTCGTCAAAACCCCAGCCAGATCAAATTGGGGAACAAATTCATGTTCTCCCATATCTATCTGACCCCAAACAAATTATTACCTCCACACAGTATTCAGTTTTGGGCAGATGTTTATGGAGAGATAACCTACATACCATATTTTTAATGAATAAGCCTATTATCTATTTTTCTCTCACAAACAGTAACACCAGTGCCAAAATATTAAGCTATTCTCCCAAGAAGGTGGCATGTGATCCCAAATCCCTGGTTTCCAGAGGTGGTTAGACAAGCAAACACAAGGACCCAACATCGTGGGGAGAACTAAAAACCTAGTTAGAAGAAAACACCCAACTTCCTATCCCCAGCTGATACCAGGGTCCAGGTAAAATGAAATACTTTCCATAGACCCTCCTTTTTCTATTTCCGTTAGAAAATTAAAACATTTGTATCTTTTAATGTAACTTCACTACCACACTTTTGTTTCCTAATTTTTAAGATGGTATTTTTAAGGGATGCATTTTTTTTTAAATACCTGCTTTCTTCCAGCTAATGCAAAACAAATTTTTTTTTCCTGGAAATAACTTTACACTGTTGGTTCCCATGCTACATTTTGCAGCAAATAAAATGTCTCTTCCTCTTCTACAAAAATCTCAGATGACTACAAATGAGAGAAAGGTTTTGAGCACTTGGAACTCTCTGGGCTATGTCTTATTTGGCTGTATGATATGGTACTCCAATTATACCTGCCACACCTCTGTGACCCTGGTCACAAAGCAAACCTCTCACAACAGAGAGAGACTCCAAAGAAGACAACCAACTGTAGAAGCCAACTGGATGGTGAATAGCTGAACGGTTGCCACTTGTTTTCCAAAGCAAATGTAAAATTCCAGAATAAAACTGCCACTTTCACCTTTTGTTGGGACCTATTTGTTGACTTTTTGAGTTATACAACATCTCATGTTTAGAGTCATATTTTTTTTTATTTCAAATTGATCCTTCCTTCTTTTCTTCATGCACTATTTTTTTTTAAATTCCTTTGATTTGCTAGGTAGTGAGCCAGCACTGGGAACATAATGATGTATAAAAAGTCCACACAGCCCTAGTTTTTCTAGAAAGTCCTGGCTAGTAGGGGAGATAGATATGATTTAAATAATCATCTAAGTAAACATGTAATAGGAGAATCAAAGTGAGTTTGGGGGGAGGGGTCCAGGGAGGCCTCTTGAGGGAATGAAGATGTAAACTGAGAGGTGGGTATTCAAGAGACTAGAAGGTGCATGTGTTGTATGGGATGAGGAAGACGGATAGGGCATAAAAATATGGGAAAACAAAAGACAGCAAGAACAGAGACTCTGCGGTGGGAAAAAGTGGCCAGTGGCTGGGCACCAGGACAAGGCAGGTGTGTATAGGAGAGGAAAGCTGAGGAGAGGCCACTCCAACAAGAACCTTCCAGAATGCCTCAGGATGGAGGTCAGTATCCTATGAGTAACAGGAACTATCCAACTTACTTCATTGATAAAACAAAACTGGTTAAATTCAACACATTTTCTGTATACCTTATTAACATCTCAGTAGAACTGACAGAGAAAATCCCACTGCACATTACCCTTGCTTCACTTAAATATTACTGTATCACACTGGCATCTAATGAAACATATTTCCCCTACCTCCATTTTTCATGTGTATACCATGTCTAAGATTCTTTCAACATTGTTTTCTTTTCTCTTCTGATGATCATAGTAACAATCATGTAAAGTAGCAATTATAAATCATGATGATCACAGCCACAATTTGCTATAGACTCATTATGGGCAAGACATTAGACCCACCACTTTCTGTGCAAGTCCATGATGAAATCAGTTCTAACCTTAAAAATTCTTCATTATCTGCACATTATAAACAGACTCGGAGAGAAAAGACCATTTGGCCAAAATTGCCCAGCTAATGACTAGCCAGGTTGGTACATCATTACAACTCTGATTTCTGGGTCTACACCTATTTATTGAGGTAAAATTCATGTAACATAAAATTAACTATTTTAAAAGGAACAATGCAGTGTCATTTAGGAATTTGTCAAGTTGTGGAACCACTACCTCCACAGAGTCCCACAGCATTGCATCATCCCAAAATTAAACCCAAATCCACTAAGTAATTATTCCCCATTCTCTGTTTCCCCTAGCTCCTAGCAACCATCACTGTTTTCTGTCTCTATGGATTCCCTTATTTTAGATGTCTCATATAAATGCAATCATAAAATATGTGACCTTTTGTGTCTACCTTTTTTCACCTACCATAATATTTTTGAGGTTCATCCACAAAGTAGCACGTACCAATATTTCATTGTTTCTTTATGGTTGAATAGTATTCCACCAGTATATTCCACAAATCACTCATCTGTTTATGAACATGTGGGTTATTTTCACATTTTGGCTATTCTGAATAGTGTTGCTATAAATAAATCTGTATTTCTTTAATTATCTTTTTTTGTTGGTGTTCTTTTGGGTATACCTATGGGTAGAGTTGCAGAGTCATAGGTAATTCTAACACTACCAAACTGTTCTACACAATGGCCATGTAGGAAGGCTATTTCCACCAGCCATGTAGCAAGGGTTCCCATTTCTCTATACCCTCACCAACATGTGTTTTTATCTGGTGTTCTGATTATAATCATTCAAGTGGGTATAAAGTGGTATCTCATTGTGGCTTTGATTTGCATTTCTCTAATGACTAACGATGTTGAGCATCTTCTTATTTGTTTGTTGGTGATTTGTATATCTTCTCTGGAGAAATTTATCTTAAGTCCTTTGCCCATTTGGGTTGTCTTCTTATTTCTGAGTTGTATATACTGTGGATGCAAAACGATGTCCCCCTATGTTTACCTCTAAGAGTTTTATGGCCTTAGCTATTATGTTTAGTTCATTGGCCCATTTTGAGTTAATCTTTTGTATATGGTGTGAGGTATCAAGGTCCATGCTTTTAACCACCCATTTATGTAAGACTCTACTCCCAAGTCTGAAGTAAAGGTTATCTTTTAAAAATGAAAATGGGAAAAATGAAATCAGCCCTATCTCCTCCTGCAAAGAAGGAGTTCAGGATTTACATACTGGTGATGAGGGTTATATGTAGCCAACAGACATGTTTTGTTTGGCCAATCATGTGTGTAAATATTTTATATCATTTGCTAATACAACATGAAGAATTTTTACATAAAGATCCAGACTTCCCACTCTCTTTGGAAGTACCGGGTATTTTGACCACAGTTTGCTAGAGCAACGGGGTTGTGATACTCTGAACCCTTGAAGAAAGAAAGTCTCTCCAGCTTATCCCAGACTCAGCAAGCCCATGTAGTTAATTTCCATTATCCGACAGGCTGTTTTCAACATGCGGGTTGTTGCCTAAGAAGCAACCTCTGCTTCTGAAGAAAGTCGGATGTTATAGCCTGATGAATCTTACACATTCCTGTCTAGACAAAGAAAATCATATGGAAACAACAAAGGGCAAAAACGGACTGACCATCTCTAAGGGTAGGCCCATGAGACAGGTAAATTTTAAAGGTGAAGATGGAGGCCTGATGGTTTGGGGACAGTCACCACTGGGATTCTTGCTCTACCCTGCCCCCCTCTAGCTTATAATGGGGTTTTTCTCTGCCACTCTCCTTTGTCTAACCCATTACTCCTCCTTCACATCTCAATGTAGATATCAATTCCTGTGGGATGTCTTCCCAAATCCTCTGCATCTAGATTAAGTCACCCTCCTACGCCTCACTACAACATTGTTCCAGAACCAGCTACATAATTTGCAGAGCCCTATACAAAATGACAATGGGGGGCATCTTGTTCAAAATTATTAGGAATCTCAACACAGTGACAGCAGGGCATTTAGCCAAGTTGAGGGGTGGGGGGGTAACCTTCTGAGCCTGGAGCCCTGCGCAGGTCGCAAGCCCATGGAGGAGACCCTGCCATTTTCTCCTCCATCGTACTGGCTTCCCTTCACTGCTGTTGCTTCTCCTTGCCTTTGAATCACCCCAGCGGAACACACAGTGCCTGGCATGTAGTAAACGTTAAGAAATAGGATTGACTGACTGAATGAAAGCATGGGGGTGGATAATGATTAAACTACCATAAAATACTGAGCTATTGTTCTAATATCCACTGTTAGCTGCCCCACAAATGCTCCTTCAGATTTTATCTTCTGTAACAATGACACTATGTCAACCTATCCACAGAGCCAGCACTGTTAATGCTGCATGTTAATAAAACCCGTGTCTTTCCCCACAGAGCTAGTTATTTATTAACATGAAGCTTTAGAATCTAGATAATCAGAGCACAGTACACTAAATGTCTACATACTAAAACCGTGCAAAGCTTAAGCAGGACACATTGTTACATAAACCTAAGACTAATGCCATCTGAGTGCCTAAAGAGGAGAATGCGGAATTTTGAGTAGGGTGGGGTGAGCCCCCCTCCCCCCACCGCTATTAGCCTGGAAATGATCACCTGCTTGTGAGTCTGTGCTATGGGGCATCTCAGGGTCTGAAATAATGGCATCATTACACGTTAGCTCTTTCTAGTCATAATACCTTAGAAGGAAGAAGATGAGGGGAGGAGAGGAGAAAACCAAACAAAAAAACTAAACTATTTTTACTCAGTATAATGGCTCTTTGGAAGGTCTAAATGGCAACATGAGCAAAATTATAAAGTACACCTCAGAAGACAGGGGCCAGAGAGCAGGCAAAAACTTTGTAGTTTATTTTATATATTCCATAAAGGACAGAGTTTTTCAGAGCAGCAGTAGGGTAAAAAAACAAAACAACAAAAACAAAAAAAACCCTGTACCTTCTTTAAAAATTAGGGCATTGCTAAATGCTGAAAGGAGTTCTTCAAGCAGGAATAAAAGGACATTAATAGCATAAAAATATATTACACACTAATAAAGTAAGTATAGAGTAAAAATCAGAACACTCTCACACTATAATATGGTGATGTGTTAACCACTTTAATGAGAAGGTTAGATGACAAAAAGATTAATAGTAAATACAGCTACATTAATGTGTTAATGAATACACAATATAAAAAGTAAATGGTGACCTCAAAAGATAAAAAGGAATAAAATAGAGTTTTTGTATGCAATCAAAGTTAAGCTGTTATCAGCATGAAATAGACTGTTAGATCTATAAGATGTATTATGTAAGCCTCATTGTAACCACAAAGCAAACACCTACAGGAGATAAACAAAAAACAAAGAGAAGACAGAAAGAGAGGAAGAAAGGAATACGAGAATTATAAAATAGCGAGGAAACAGTAAGATGGCATTAGTACAAAAACAAGTTTTAGGAAATTTAAGAAGGTTGAAATCATACCAAGTACTTTTTTTCCCCACCACAATGGAATAAAATCAGAAATCAACAAGAGGAAAGCTGGAAAACCTACAAGCTTACAGAAACTAAACAATACCATCCTGAACAAACAATGGGTCAAAGAGGAAGTTGAAAAAATCTGAAAACAAATGAAAATGGGAAAACAACACAACCACACGTATGGGATGCTGCAAGAACAATTCTTAGAGGGAAGTTTATAGTGATAAATACATATATTAAACGAACAGAAAAACCACAAATAACCTAACTTT
Organism: Mirounga angustirostris; assembly: GCF_029215605.1. Taxonomy (NCBI): domain Eukaryota; kingdom Metazoa; phylum Chordata; class Mammalia; order Carnivora; family Phocidae; genus Mirounga; species Mirounga angustirostris. The sequence goes on along the minus strand of NW_026991709.1, from coordinate 188,399,658 downwards.
ACACCTGAAGAAAAGGGAGAACAAAACAGCCCAAAGTTAGCAGAAGGAAAGATATAACAAAGATCAGAGCAGAAATAAATGAAATAGAGATCAGAAACACAATAGAAAAGATCAAAACAAAAGCTGATTTTTTTGAAAAGATAAAACTGACAAACCTTTAGCTAGACTAACAAAAAAAAGACTCAAAATCAGAAATGAAAAAGAAGACATTACAACTGATACTACAGAAATACATAGGATCATAACAGTCTACTTTAAAATATTATATGCCAACAAAGTGGATAACCTAGAAGAAATGAACAAACATTTCTGGAGAAATGTACAACCTACCAAGACTGAATCATAAGGAAATAGAAAATCTGAACACACTAATAATAAGTAAGGGGAGATTTTATCGGTAATCCAAAACTTCCCAACACAGAAAAGCCCAGGACCAGATGGCTTCACTGGTGAATCCTATAAAACATTTAAAGAAGAATTAACACCAATCCTTCCCAAAGTCTTCCAAAATACTGAAGAACAGGGAACATTTCCAAAACCATTTTACAAAGCCAACATAACCCTTACCAAAACCAGTTAAGGATACCACAAGAAAACTACAGACCAGTATCTCTGATGAATACTGATGCAAAAATTCTTGATAGAGTAATAGCAAATCAAACTCAGTAACACATTAAAAGGATCATATACCAAAATTATGTGGGATTCAAGGATGTTTCAACACAGACAAATCAATAAAGGTGATACATCACATTAAACAGAATGAAAGACAAAAATCATAGGATCATTTCAACAAATGCAGGAGAAGTACTTGACAAAATACAACATCATTTCATGTTAAAAACCACCAAGTTGGCTACAGAAGGAACATACCTCAACATAATAAAGGCCACATATAGTAAACCCACAGCTAACATGATACTCAATAGTGAAAGATTAAAAGCTTTTCCGCTAAGATCAGGAACAAGACAATGGTGCCCACTGTTACCACTCTTAGTCAACATAGTACTAGAAGTCCCAACTAGAACAAGTAGGACAAAGAAATAAAAAGCATCCAAATTAAAAAGGAAGAAGTACAACTGTTGTTTATTACAAGTGATATGTTTTTATACTTAAAAATTAATCAACAAATTCAGTAAAGTTGTAGGACATGAAATCAACCTACAAAAATCAGATGTGTTTCTATACACTAACAACTAAATATCTGAAAGAGAAAATTAAAAAAAAAAAAACCAAACCCTCTCATTTCCAATAGCATTAAAACCAATAAAATGCTTAAGAATAAACTTAACTGAGAAGGTGAAAAAAATCTCTGAAAACTCTAGGACTTTTATGAAAGAAACTGAAGAAAACACAAACAAATGAAGAAATATTCTATGTCAATGGATCAGAAGAATACTGTTAAAATGTCCATACAATCCAAAACCATCTCCAGATTCAAGGCAATGGTTATCAGAATTCCAATGGCATTTTTCACTGAAATAGAAAAAAAAAAATCTTAATATTTGTATGGAACCAAAAACAAAAAAAAAAGACACCAGAGGGCCAAAACAGTCCTAAGAAAGAAGAATAAACCTGGAGGCACCACACTTCCCAATTTCAAAACATACTACAAAGCTACTGTAATTAAAGCAGGATAGCAATGGCATAAAAATAGACACATGGATCAGTAGAACAGAATAGAAAGCCCAGAAATGAACTCCCAAAAATATGATCAACTAATATTTAATAAGGGGGCCAAGAATACTCAATGGGGAAAAAATAGTCTCTTCAACAATGTATAGGAACACCAGATAACCATGTGCAGAAAAATGAAATTGGACCAATGTCTTACACCAACAAAAATTAACTCCAAATAGATTAAAGACTTAAATCTAAGACCTGATACCATAAAAGTTTTAGAAGAAATCATAGGGAAGAATACCCTTGACATTGGTCTTGGCAATAATATTTGGATAGGACACTAAAAGCATAAGCAATAAAAGCAAAAATCAACAAATGAGAATAGATCAAACTAAAAAACTCTGAACAGCAAAAGAAATAATCAACAAAATGAAAAGGCAACCTATGAAATGTGAGAAAATATTTGCAAATCATATATTGGATTAAGGACTAATATCCGAACTATAAAATGACTTCAATCAATAACAACAACAACAAAAAAGTCTGATTAAAAAAAAAAATGGGCAGAGGACTGGAATACACATTTTTCTAAAGAACACATATACGTGGCCAAAAGGTACATGAAAAGATGCTCAACATCACTAATCATTAGGAAAATGCAAATCAAAACCACGAGATATCACCTCATAGCTGTTAGAATGACTACTATCAGAAAGATAAGAGATGGTGGGGCACCTGGGGGTTCAGTCAGTTAAGCCTCCCACTCTTGATTTCTGCTCAGGTCATGATCTCAGGGTCGTAGAATTGAGCCCCACATCAGCTGGGCGTGGAGCCTGCTTAGGATTCTCTGTCTCCCTCTCCCTCTGCCCCTCCCCCCATGCTCACTCTTTCTCTCAAAAGAATGGGAAAAAAAAAAAGATAAGAGATGTTAAGTGTTGGCAAGGATGTGGAGAAAAGTCAACCCCTACATACTGTTGGTAGGAATGTAACCAGGTAGAACCACCACAGAAAACTGTATGGGGGTTCGCTTGAAAAATTAAAAATAGAATCACCAAATGATCCACCAATTTCATTTCTGAGTATATATCCAAAATATATCTACACTCCCATATTCAATGAAGCACTACTCACAACATCCAAGATATGTAAACTACCTGTCTATCTTTGGATGAATGGTTAAGGAAGATATGGGGGCTGTGTCTGTGTGTGTCTGTGTGTGTGTTTATGAATATTACTCATCTGCAAGGAAGAAGAAAATCCTGCCATTTGTGACAAGGATGGACCTTGAGGACACTATGCTAAATGAAGTAAGTCAGACAAAGAAAAATACTGTCAGATATCCACTTATATGTGGAATCTAATGCAGCTGACTTCATAGAAACAGAAATTGGAATGGTGGTCACCAGGATTTTGGGGGTGGGGGACGTAGGGGGATGGTCGGCAAAGGGGACAAACTTTCATTATAGTTAACAGTACTCTATTGTATACAAGAAAGTTGCTGAGAGAAAAATCTTAAATGTTTTCACCACATACATATACACACAAAGGTAGTTATGTGAGGTGATGGAGGTATTCACTATGCTACTGTGGTAATTATTTTATAATATATACCAGTATCAAATCATGACACTGTATACCTTGAGCTTATGCAATGTTATACGTCAATTATATATTGCTAAAACTGAAGATATATAATTAGGGTAATACCAACAAATCTTTCACCAATTTGGAAATCAAAGTATTATAGGACTCAAAGCTATTAACAATGGCACACTTAAAACTAGCAGAAGTCCGTGGATTTAATAAATGCTAACTATTTGGTTCAACCCAGATAAATCAGGATTCCATTTTTAGCAGAGCTTTCCAATAGAACTTTCTGTGATAACAGACACATTCTACATTTGTTCTGTCCAAAATGATAGCCCACTAGCCACATATATCTCTTGAGCATTTGAAATGGGGCTAGCATGACTGAAAAGCGAATTTTTAAATACTATTTAATAGCAATTAATTTAAGTTGCATTTAAATAGCTACAGAGTCTAGTAGTGACTATACTGGACAGAGAAGCTCTGGAGAAACAGTGACGCAGACAAAACCCAAGAGAAGATATTTGCAGACTGGTCAGATATTAATCAGAATATGGAAATACTCTCAAGTAAAATTTACCTGCATTCCATAAAGGCCATCAAAATGGCCTTGTGCAAGTGCTGAAATTAAAATTTCTCAAATGTTGAGGTCGTATGATGTAGAAACAAACATCTGACAACTGTCCTATGGAAATGGACAATCCCTTGGCTAGTGAACATAGACAAGGAGAAGGGGATAATGCAAGTCGAATAAACCAGAGCTCATGGTGAGGTTGGAGTGTCCCAAGGACTTGCAAAGACTGGGAGAATCAGGCTCCCACACAAGGTTGCCATCTTACGAAGATGAGTTCGGGTAAAGGCTCACAGGAAGGAGGAGAGACTTGACTTGCACAGGAAGCTTATTTACACAGAAGTGCTGTATCAATCATGCATCACTGACATCCTGCTGTGGCTTTCAACGTCAAGCCATAAAATCTGCTCCCTGGAAATGGGAACCCTTTGTGGCTACTGAGTGCCTTCTCTCCTTTAACTGGGGGGAAAAGGTCATGGAAAGAAACCGAGGAGGGCAAAGCAAGGAAGAAAGCATGGGATCAAGGCAGGACCAGAAATAGGAAAGAGAAATAAGAGGTAAAGTCATAGGAGGAAATGAAATGCTCATAAGGGGATGCGATGCTCCCAGGGAGAAAATAATGAAAAATCAGAGGGGAGAGAGCATGCCCAGGCAGCTAGCAAGGGCCTTTGGGAACTCATGTACAAAACCACAAGTTACACACATGCCCCCTAGGAACGAGAAATGCTACACATAAAACTAAATACCTGCTATTAAAATAGAAGGAGGGGTGGGGGAAGAGGAGTCAGGAAAATGATACAATAAGCCAAGGCCAAAGTAAAACAAAGCTAGGGAAACTTGACCTAGAATTTAATAGTAGTGAGTGACTAAATTTAGTAAAAAGGAAAATGCCAGACAGTCGTACTATAGCACAATCAGTGGAGGCAAAACTGAACACATTAATACAGATACTGGACTCAGAGGGATTTCTTATAGTCAACTTGTCTCTAACGCTATAGCTTCAAATTTAAAAAAACAACAACAAAAAAAAAAACAAAAACCCTGAAGTACAAGCTATGCTTCCAAATATATTCCCTTCACAGAGCAGTAGGTCAGCACAGAACAGGCTTACCGGGGCCACAAAATAGACAAAGCCCATCTTGGAACACACCGTGGTGTGAGGTCTTTACTGAGAGTACCAGCCTTAGCGCCGTTGTCTTGCACTTTGCGTTTGGGGATTTTTGAGTCACTTTCTAAGGTCTTCCTATTACTGGGCATTCAACGATGTCAGCTGAGTTAGAATGATGCCAAACCAAGAGCCACGCTAACCTCATCTCTCTCTCAGGGTCAGATAAAGAGTTCTCTCCCTGTCAATATCTTTCCCCACCTCCCTTACCCGCGCCCCCCCCCCCCACCCCGCCACCTAAAAAGGATTCCCACAAAAACAGTCATTTCCTTTACTTGACCACAATCACATTTGGGTATAAGACTGGGTCGGAGCAGTGAATCTGAGAGAACACAAGAAATTAAAACCCCAAGCAGTTTTAGGGGCTGGTGCACTACACAAGATTAACACAACAATGGCAAGTTCCTAGTGTGATCCAATCAGTTCTGGCCGTGGAAAGGGATATTTATAATTGCTTTCATTCCAACATGTAAACTTGTGGCACCAGATTTATGTTTGACATGAAGTGCCCTCAATGCCCTACTTTATGGAACAATGTAAGATGAGATTTCTGCTCAGGAAGAATATAAGAGAACTGAGGAAGGACACAGGGCTCATTAGTGCCTGAGACACAGAAAGAAGTCCTCATTCCCACCTGATTCTTCAGGATACACGACCTGCAGGGAAGGCCATCTTTTTTCATTTAAGAATTGTTAACTTCCCAAATGGGCTATCAAGGGAAAACCATCGCTAGTATAAGGAAGCATGGATAGATCAAGGCAGATTTACTTCATCATCAAACCTAAGTTTTAAATAACACTTTATTTGCTATTTAATCCTTCCCACCCACTCGACCCCTCAAAAAAAATCTATTCCTCAGAAATCTGGTCCCACAAGATGTACCTTGAAGAAAGCCTTTCACAGATCAAACAAAGCAGCAACATTTCAAATACTAAATTCTCCTTATGGATATTTACCATGGCAGAAGCATATTAAAGGTTCTGAGAAGTTCTGCTGTAAAGAAATATGATTTTGCCTCTAGCCTTCCCCCAAATGGTTTGGGCTTGGCTTGCTTTTCCTTTGTTCTCTTCATAAACCCCAATCGTCATCATCATATATCTAGAGTCCCATAAAATACACTTCAGGAAACACAGGGCCACCTGTTAGCTAATTATACTCTAAAACTTAACACATAAGAGGTATAACGCATAGTGGGCAAAAAAGGAAGAAAACACAACTTCCTCAGAATTAGCTCTTCTTGAGCAGGAAAACAAAGAAAAAAGAACTGGCACTTATTACCATCTGCTGTGCGGTGACATCCCATTAGGAGGTTTTCATAACTCAGTAAATCATCATAATTCTATGGTAGGTGTCAATATTCTCTTTCATGCAATAGAGGACACTCATGTGCAAGAAAGTCATATGACCCACCCAGGGTCAAAAGGTCAAGAAATGGCCAGGCAGGGACATGAAAGCCCAGGGCACTGTCCCCTCTACAACATAGGTGTCATCTTTTCACACTACGCAGATTTCTGTAAAACTAAACCATGCTGAAATATTTGTCCTGTGTGACATCACAATATTGTTAATGGTTTCCCTGTCTTTCCAACTGTCTGCTTAGTATAATGAAATTAAACCATTAAAATGGAAATTCAACTGGTTCTCTGACCTTGCCTTTGTTGGAATATGCCAAAGTAAATCAATGTGAGATTTTTTGGAGGGTATGCCAATTTTTTTTAAAATAACAGGGCCTTTCTGTGAAGATAGAAGGCTTTATAGAAATTAAAATATATAGCTGCAGAACCTCAGATATCAGGTTGTAAGACAGGTTTCTTTGGGTTACAAGAAACAGGCAACAGGTTTTGTTTTGCTTTGAATTTTAAGAAACTCAATGGCAGGAAAATGGGCAAGCCTGTGGGCCAAACTGCAACCAGGGTCTAGAACACTAAAGAAACCCCAAGCCACCTTTCATCTCTTCCTGACATCTTAGTCATTGCACCCTGGTTTCTTTGGTTTTCCTTGCTACATGAAAGGAAATAGCTACTAATAATTCTCCAGTAAATCTTTTTCGTGATCTATGAGACCAAGTAGATGCAAGAAATCTGAGAGAGGCGGAGCAAGATGGTGGAGGAGTAGGAGACTTGGATTTCGTCTCCTCTCAGGAATTCAGCTGGATAGGGATCAAACCATTCTGAACACCTACAAACTCAAAAGGAGATCGAAGAAAAGAAGAGCAACAACTCTCTGAACAGAAAAGCGACCACTTTCTGGAAGGTAGGACGTGCGGAGAAGTGAATCCAAGGTGACATTCGGGAGGATAGACGGCGGGGGAGGGTCCTCCATCAGCTGCTTCTGGCAAGTGATAGAACCACGGAGCACAAAATCGGAACTTTTAAAAGTCTGCCCCACTGAGGAACGTCACTCTGGTGGCTAAGCGGGGGGTGGAACCCTCCGGGACAGTGTGGTCTCAGGACCCTCGGGGTCACAGAAAGACCGGGGGTGCCTGAGTGCGGCAGAGCTCCTAGGGATCAGAGCAGGGAAGCCAGCTGCAGAGAGGGAGCCAAGGAGCGGGCTCTCAGCTCGGGATTGACACAAACCGTGATCCGCGGCACAGTCGGGCCCCTGCTCCTCCAGCAGGGACCCAACAAGCGGCAGATCCGGGGAGACTCACCTTCCTCCCCCGGGAGGAGCCGCGCGGGAGTGCACCGCAGGGATCTGCTGGGTTTGGAGACTCCACCCAGGGTCGGGTGCCGGAGACAGAAACGTGCGGTCACAGGCCGGGTGAGCATGGAGTGCGGCCAGAGACCGGGGAGACGGGAGTGATTTACTGCTTTTCCCTGGGGGCTCACTGAGGAGCGAGGCCCCGAGTTCTCGGGTCCTCTGAGGCAGAGACTGGGTGGCTGCCATTTTCACTCTCCTCCTCCAAAGCTGTACGGAAAGCTTGCAGGGAACAAAAGCTCCCGAGAACAAACCTGAGCAGATTACTTAGCCCGGACCAGGCAAGCGCGGGGCAATTCCTTTCCGGCAAAGACTTTTGGAAACCACTGCAACAGGCCCCTCCCCCAGAAGATCAGCGAGAACAGCCAGCCAAGATCAAGTTTACCCATCAATGAGAACGGCAGAACTCCAGCGCTAGGGGAATAATGCACATAGAATTCATGGCTTTTTTACCATGATTCCTTAGTCTTTCAAAGTTAATTTTTTTTAACTGTCTTTTTTCTTTTTCTTTTTCCCTTTTTTAACCAACATCTTATCAATCCCTTTTTTAAAAAACATTTTTATTTTTCATTTTTAGAGTCATATTCTATCCCTTCATAGTAGTTACCTGTATTTTTGGCATATATATATAAGTTGTTCTCTCTTTAAAATTTTGAGATAGTTTCTTCTAACAGATCGAAATATACCCTAAATCTCTAGTGTATGGTTTTTTTCTACTCCCCTGCCTGATCACATTCTCTCCCTTTTTCTTTTTTTTTTTTAATCCTCTTTCTTTTTTCAAATTTATCAATTCCTTTTATAAAATTTTTTATAATTTCCATCTTTACAGTCATATTCCATCCCTTCATCATATCAACCCTTATTATTGTACACATATAAGTTTTTCTTTCTTTAAAATTTTGGGAGGCACTTTCTTCTAAAAGACCAAATATACCCAAAATCTAGTGTGTGGCACTGATCTATATACCAGCCTGATCATATTTGATCACATTCTGTTTTCTGTTTTGTTTTGTTCTGTTTTTGTTTGTTTTTATCTTTATCTTTTTCTTTTCGTTTTTTTTTTTTTTTCTTTTTCTTTTGTCTCTCTTTCCATTTCTTTTTCCACTGCTTCAGGTCTTTTCTGATTTGTTTAGAGTATATTTTCTGGGAATGTTGTTACCCTGTTAGCATTCTGTTCTCTCATTAATCTATTCTCCTCTGCACAAAATGACAAGACGGAAAAAATCACCTCAACAAAAAGAACAAGAGGTAGTACCGACTGCCAGGGACCTACTCAATACAGACATTAGTACGATGTCAGATCTAGAGTTCAGAATCATCACTTTAAAGATTCTAGCTGGGCTTGAAAAAAGCATGGAAGTTATTAGAGAAACCCTTTCTGGAGAAGTAAAAGAACTAAAATCTAACCAAGTCGAAATCAAAAAGGCTATTAATGAGGTGCAATCAAATGTGGGGGGCGCTAACTGCTAGGATAAATGAGACAGAAGAGAGAATCAGTGAGATAGAAGACCAAATGATGGAAAATAAAGAAGCTGAGAAAAAGAGAGATAAACAATCATGAGGATCACGAGGGCAGAATTCGAGAGATAAGCGATACCATAAGACGAAACAACATTAGAATAATTGGGATCCCAGAAGAAGAAGAAAGAGAGAGAGGGGCAGAAGGTATAATGGAGCAAATTATAGCAGAGAACTTCCCTAATTTGGGGAAGGAAACAGGCATGAAAATCCAGGAAGCACAGAGAACCCCTCTCAAAATCAATAAAAATAGGTCAACACCCCGACATCTAATAGTAAAACTTACAGGTCTCATAGACAAAGAGAAAATCCTGAAGGCAGCTCTGGAGAAGAGAGATGTAACCTACAAGGGTAGAAACATTAGATTGGCAACAGACCTATCCACAGAGACCTGGCAGGCCAGAAAGGACTGGCAGGATATATTCAGAGCACTAAATGAGAAAAATATGCAGCCAAGAATACTCTATCCAGCTAGGCTGTCATTGAAAATTGAAGGAGAGATAAAAACCTTCCAGGACAAACAAAAACTAAAGGAATTTGCAAACACGAAACCAGCCCTACAGGAAATCTTGAAAGAAGTCCTCTAAGCAAAGAGAGAGCCTAAAACCAACATAGACCAGAAAGGAACACAGACAATATACGGTAACAGTCACCTTACAGGCAATACAATGGCACTAAATTCCTATCTTTCAATAGTTACCCTGAATGTAAATGGGCCAAATGCCCCAATCAAAAGACACAGGCTATCAGATTGGATTAAAAAACAAGACCCATCAATATGCTGTCTGCAAGAGACTCATTTTAGAACCAAAGACACCCCCCAATTGAAAGTGAGGGGTGGAAAACCATTTACCATGCTAAAGGACACCAAAAGAAAGCTGGAGTGGCAATCCTTATATCAGACAAATTAGATTTTAAACCAAAGACTGTAATAAGAGATGAGGAAGGACACTATATCCTACTTAAAGGGTCTATCCAACAAGAAGATCTAACAATTGTAAATATCTATGCCCCTAACATGGGAGCAGCCAATTATATGAGCCAATTAGTAACAAAAGCAAAGAAACACATCGACAACAATACAATAATAGTAGGGGACTTTAACACCCCCCTCACTGAAATGGACAGATCGTCTAAGCAAAAGATTAACAAGGAAATAAAGACTTTAAATGACGCACTGGACCAAATGGACTTCACAGACATATTCAGAACATTCCATCCCAAAGCAACAGAATACACACTCTTCTCTAGTGCCCATGGAACATTCTCCAGAATCGATCACATCCTAGGTCATAAATCAGGTCTCAACCGGTACCAAAAGATTGGGATCATTCCCTGCCTATTTTCAGACCACAATGCTTTGAAACTAGAACTCAATCACAAGAGGAAAGTCAGAAAGAACTCAAATACATGGAGGCTAAAGAGCATCCTACTGAAGAATGAATGGGTCAAGCAGGAAATTAAAGAAGAATTTTAAAAAATTTATGGAAACCAATGAAAATGAAAACACAACTATTCAAAAACTTTGGGATGCAGCAAAGGCAGACCTAAGAGGAAAGTATATAGCAATACAAGCCTTTCTCAAGAAACAAGAAAGGTCTCAAGTACACAACCTAACCCTACACCTAAAGGAGCTGGAGAAAGAACAGCCAATAAAGCCTAAACACAGCAGGAGAAGAGAAGTAATAAAGATCAGAACAGAAATCAATGAAATAGAAACTAAAAGAACAGTAGAACAGATCAATGAAACTAGGAGCTGGTTCTTTGAAAGAATTAACAAGATTGATAAACCCCTGGCCAGACTTATCAAAAAGAGAAGAGAAATGACCCAAATCAACAAAATCATGAATGAAAGAGGAGAGATCACAACTAACACCAAAGAAATACAAACAATTATAAGAACATATTATGAGCAACTCTATGTCAGCAAATTAGATAACCTGGAAGAGATGGATGCATTTCTAGAGATGTATCAACTACCAAAACTGAAACAGGAAGAAATAGAAAACCTGAACAGACCTATAACCACTAAGGAAATTGAAGCAGTCATCAAAAATCTCCCAACAAACAAAAGCCCAGGGTCAGATGGCTTCCCAAGGGAATTCTACCAAACATTTAAAGAAGAATTAATACGTATTCTTCTGAAACTGTTCCAAAAAATAGAAATGGAAGGAAAACTTCCAAACTCATTTTATGAGTTCAACATCCACAAATCAATCAACGTGATACAATACATTAACAAAAGAAAGAACAAGAATCATATGATCCTCTCAATAGATGCAGAAAAAGCATTTGACAAAGTACAGCATCCTTTCTTGATCAAAACTCTTCAGAGTATAGGCATAGAGGGTACATACCTCAATATCATAAAAGCCATCTATGAAAAACCTACAGCAAATATCATTCTCAATGGGGAAAATCCGAGAGCTTTCCCCCTAAGGTCAGGAACGCGGCAGGGATGTCCACTATCACCACTGCTATTCAACGTAGTATTGGAAGTCCTAGCCACAGCAATCAGACAACAAAAAGAAATAAAAGGCATCCAAATCGGCAAAGAAGAAGTCAAACTCTCACTCTTTGCAGATGATAGGATACTTTATGTGGAAAACCCCAAAGACTCCACCCCAAAACTGCTAGAACTCATACAGGAATTCAGTCAAGTGGCAGGATATAAAATCAATGCACAGAAGTCAGTGGCATTCCTATACACCAACAACAAGACAGAAGAAAGAGAAATTAAGGAGTCGATCCCATTTACAGTTGCACCCAAAACCATAAGATACCTAGGAATAAATCTAACCAAAGAGACAAAGGATCTGTACTCAGAAAACTATAAAATCCTCATGAAAGAAATTGAGGAAGACACAAAGAAATGGAAAAACGTTCCATGCTCATGGATTGGAAGAACAAATATTGTGAAGATGTCAATGCTACCTAGAGCAATCTACACATTCAATGCAATCCCCATCAAAATACCATCCACTTTTTTCAAAGAAATGGAACAAATCATCCTAAAATTTGTATGGAACCAGAAAAGACCCCGCATAGCCAGAGGAATGTTGAAAAAGAAAAGCAAAGCTGGTGGCATCGCAATTCTGGACTTCCAGCTCTATTACAAAGCTGTCATCATCAAGACAGCATGGTACTGGCACAAAAACAGACACATAGATCAATGGAACAGAATAGAGAGCCCAGAAATGGACCCTCAACTCTACGGTCAACTAATCTTTGACAAAGCAGGAAAGAATGTCCAACGGCAAAAAGACAGTCTCTTCAACAAATGGTGTTGGTAAAATTGGACAGCCACATGCAGAATGAAGCTGGACCATTGCCTTACACCACACACAAAAATAGACTCCAAATGGTTGAAAGACCTCAATGTGAGACAGGAGTCCATCCAAATCCTAAAGGAGAACACAGGCAGCAACATCTTCGACCTCAGCCGAAGCAACTTCTTCCTAGAAACATCGCCAAAGGCAAGGGAAGCAAGGGCAAAAATGAACTATTGGGACTTCATCAAGATAAAAAGCTTTTGCAAAGCAAAGGAAACAGTCAACAAAACCAAAAGACAACCGACAGAATGGGAGAAGATATTTGCAAATGACATATCAGATAAAGGGCTCGTATCCAAAATCTATAAAGAACTCATCAAACTCAACACCCAAAGAACAAAGAATCCAATTAAGAAATGGGCAGAAGACATGAACAGACATTTCTGCAAAGAAGACATCCAAATGGCCAACAGACACATGAAAAAGTGTTCAATATCGCTCGGCATCAGGGAAATCCAAATCAAACCCTCAATGAGATACGACCTCACACCAGTCAGAATGGCTAAAATTAACAAGTCAGGAAATTACAGATGTTGGCGGAGATGCAGAGAAAGGGGAACCCTCTTACATGGTTGGTGGGAATGCAAGCTGGTGCAGCCACTCTGGAAAACAGTATGGAGGTTCCTCAAAAAGTTGAAAAGAGAGCTACCATATGATCCAGCAATTGCACTACTGGGTATTTACCCCAAAGATACAAATATAGGGTTCCGAAAGGGTACGTGCACCCTGAGGTTTATAGCAGCAATGTCCACAATAGCCAAACTGTGGAAAGAGCCAAGATGTCCATCGACAGATGAATGGATAAAGAAGAGGTGGTATATATACACAATGGAATATTATGCAGCCACCAAAAGGAATGAGGTCTTGCCATTTGCAACGACGTGGATGGAACTAGAGGGTATTATGCTGAGTGAAATAAGTCAAACAGAGAAAGACATGTATCATATGACCTCACTGATATGAGGAATTCTTAATTTCAGGAAACAAACTGAGGGTTGCTGGAGTGGGGGGTGGGGTGGGAGGGATGCGGTGACTGGGTGATAGACACTGGGGAGGGTAGGTGCTCTGGTAAGCGCTGTGAATTGTGCAAGACTGTTGAATCTCAGATTTGTACCTCTGAAACAAATAATGCAATACATTTAAAAAAAAAAAAAAAAGAAGGTATTAGGAGAGAAAGAATGAAGGGGGGGAAATTGGAGGGGGAGACGAACCATGAGAGACGATGGACTCTGAAAAACAAACTGAGGGTTCTAGAGGGGAGGGGGGTGGGCGGATGGGTTAGCCTGGCGATGGGTATTGAGGAGGGCACGTTCTGCATGGAGCACTGTTATGCACAAACAATGAATCATGGAACACTACATCTAAAACTAATGATGTAATGTATGGGGATTAACATAACAATAAAAAAATTTAAAAAAAATCATCCAGAAATTCAGAGGATCCCATGATGAAGTAAAGACTGTGACAAGTGAATCTAACAACATTATAAATGTAAGATTAACCTCAGTGAACTGGTGGGAGAAAAATCAAGCTGACCTAAATAACTTTACAAAACAGTATTTTGACTAGAAACTCCAAGATTAAAAGCCTTAGAATAAACAAAAATAAAAACAAGAACTGTACTTAGACACTAAATAAATAAATAAATAAATAAATAAATAAATAAATAAATAAATCTGAGCCACAATTTTAAATTTTCTGAGGAACAAGCCTTAACCTTTGGTGCAGTCTTCCATGAGCACTCTAGCACATACATGTGGCCAGTGGAAATCTCCTAATAGTTAACCACGTGGGTTGGGGAAAAGCCTTCTCTAGACACGATGATGGGTGATGACACTGAGGCAGCCAACAGAATCTATAAGGACTTGCCAAAAGCACTCAAGCCCTTCAATTAAAAAAAAAAAATCACAATATTCAAGTGATTTTTAACTAGGAAGATTAAAGGGGAGGGGGGGACAGTGAATCGAATTTTAAACAAAGTAGAAAAATCTACCATGCTATCTCAATAAAAATAACCCAACTTTTGCTTATGCGGAGTTATAAAAAGGAGAAAGGAAAAAAACTTTTCACACCTGCAACAGAATCATTAAAACATGACAGGACAGTTTGGGTTTGCCAGAATTAAGGACCACCTGCTGTTCCACATTTCACCCTCATCCCAATCCCAGTCCTTGAAAGAAACGAAAAGAAAGCTGAAGGAATTTTCACTGAGACAAAATCAAGCAGAAACAGAATCTGCCAAAGACGATTTTTCACTCTGTAAGAAATATCCTGAAGCACTGTGTCTAACAACTTCTTTAAGATTTTTAACTTTTTTTTTTTGTCTTAGGCATTCAGGATGATGTACATTTTACTTTTTAATTCTAATTTTAATTAGAAAAGGAGGGCATATGTTGTAAAAAAGAAGAGAGGTCATTTCTGACTTGGTCTTGATGCTCCTTCAGAAAAATTAATGAGAATTTATTTTTTCAGAACCAAAATAAAAGACCAAATATAAATTCTAGAGTTCAAATCTGCAGCTGGGTAGACCAAGCATAATTCTCACAATTTCTCTTTAAATTACTAGATTGTAAGATTAAATATAGAGAATAAAGTATTCTGATATTGCTTCATATGGCATTTATAAAATTTAAAATAGTCTACACATTTTAATCAACTAAACATCGTCTATTTGGTTATCTTGAAATTTAACATCCTATTTTATTTTTCTTATTTTAATTTTTTTTAATTTAAATTCAATTTAGTTAACAGAGTGAATTATAAGTTTCAGGGGTAGAATTTAGTGATTCATCAATGCATATAACACCCAGTGCTCATTACACCAAGTGCCCTCCTTAATGCCCTTCACCCAATTACCTCATCCCCCACCCACCTCCCCTAACTTCCTTTTTTAAAACATGATTTAGGAAGAAAAATTACAGTTCCTTTAAACTGCCATGAATTAAACCGCCACACTGATGGGGCTTCTTACCAAGCATCTATGCGAAATGACAAAATAAAGAACTCTGAATGTTATGATTAATTTCTACAATGAGTCTACAGACTATCTTCATTTTAAAGATGGGGACACCTAGATTCAGAAAGGTAGGGGAACTCCTCAAGGACATATGGCTAAAACACGGGGATCCAAACCCCACAATAAAGTCAAGGCCATCCCTATTACCAGTGGCATTTATAGAAAAGAGGAGCAGAGTTTAGGTGACTGGTAAAGATCTATTCATCAGTACAAAGCCTCTTTGTAATAATGTAAGTAAAATTCGGTACAGTTGCGATTTGGTCCAAAGCTTTTCTTCAGCATTTACACACTATTTAACTTTTATTCCCGAAGCTCCTCAGAGCCTACAAAAATGATCACATTATCTCATTATGACACTATTACACACTTCATATTTTAATTAGTATTTATTTATTCTATATCTCACTCCAAATGAAATTTAGGGTGTTTTCTATCCTTGACACATAGCTCTCCATTGTTCCCTAATTGCTGTTACTCCTCTCATATGACTCGGTCTTAGCAACCCTACATGTTTACAGGTTCATGTAGCAACCCTCCTCTATCTGCTGCTATGTAAGCAAAAAACAAAACAAAACAAAAACAAACAACAAACAGGACTACGTTGGGGTACACAGAGAGATGCAAATTCCCTGTAAAAGAGAAATATGTTGTTGGGTCGGGTTCCTCCAGACTCTCAAGGTAGCACCAACTGTTCCTGCAGTAAACATGAAGACAATCCGTGATGTCTTAGCTCTGTCAGAGCAGGGCCTATTAGCGTCTTCAAATAGTGTGAGACATGTCAGCAGATTGTTCTTGTTCATATTTAGCTGCATCTACTCACAGGAGGAAAAATCTCGGTTGACTTTCCTTTTTTAAAAATTACTCATGGGGCGCCTGGGTGGCTCAGATGGTTAAGCGTCTGCCTTCGGCTCAGGTCATGATCCCAGGGTTCTGGGATCGAGTCCCGCATCGGGCTCCCTGCTAGGCGGGGAGCCTGCTTCTCCCTCTGCCTCTGCCTCTCTCTCTCTCTCTGACTTTCATGAGTAAATAAATAAAACATTTAAAAAAAAAAAAAAAAAAAAAAAAAATTACTCAGAAGAGTATTAGGTCCTTCCTTTTGTTCTCCGTGAATGTGGACATGAGAGAAGGGGATGAAAAGCAGAAAAATTAAAATCAAAGAAAATACTGAAGAGGGTTTCTCTCTTTTAAAAGAGATCCTACCAATGACTATTTTCTCCCCATTTAAAGGAAAAGAAGGATGTCGTCCTCTCTCACAGCCTCTCATATCAAGTATCACTTTCAACAGAACAAGGTGAAAGGAAAATATCAAGAAATATTGGGGGGGTGTTATTTTGGAGGTGTTTTGTTTGGGGTCAACACCACCACTAAGAAGTTTGACTGGTACAGACCCTCAGTCCTACCAGGCCGAACTAGAAACTCCACAGACTGGACCAGAAAGTCCACAGAACCCCAAGGGACTTACCAACAGTCACATCAAAGGCTCAAGTAAGTGCCCCAGTCCACATTCATTCTTTTCAAAACCTACTAGTGCCTGAGTTGTAAACACAACTGATTAAAGGATGCTAACACTCCCCTCCCTCCCAAAACACCTCTTCAAATTCAAGCCCAACTTTGTTCAATCACTTTTACTCAGGAAAAAACAAAAAACAAAAAACCTTTCCTTCTCAGCTCCAGACCCTGATCCTAATCAACTGGTTTGCTTTTTTTGTTGTTGTTAATAAACTTTTTATTGTAGAAAAATTTTAAATCTACACAAAATCTATGAAGATGATACAGAGTTTCCATATACCCCATATTCAGTCTCTACTATGATTGAGATCCTCTATCTGTATGGTAGCCTCGTCACAATTATTGAACCACCACTTCCATTCTTAATTCAGATTACCTTAGTTTTTTATCTAATATTCATTTCTGTTCCAGGATCCAACCCAAGATACCACATTTAACAATGACTCCTCAGGTCTCCCAAGGCTCCAACTGGCTGTGCCTGTTTTTAGACTTGCCTTGTTTCTGGAGGTCTTGATGGTTTTGATGACTACCGGTCAGGTATTTTGTACAATGTCCATCAATTGAGACTTGTCTGATTAACGTTCTCGTGATTAGACTGGGATTCCAGTATTCTGGGAGGAACATCACAGAGGTAAACTGCTGTTCTCATCATATCAAGGGTACATATCATCAAGATGACTTACCACTCGTGGTGTTAATATTGATCATCTGGCAGAGGTAGTCTTTTAAAGCTTCCTATACACTAAAGTTACTACTTTTCCTTCTTTCCACACCGTTCTCTTTCAATAACCATACTGTGTGCAGCCTACCCTTAAGGGGTGGGAAGTTATGCTCCATTTCCTAGAGGGTGGATCATCTCCATAAATGGTCTGGAATTCTTCTGCACAGATTTGTCCTTGTCTCCCACTTGTTCATTTTGTCAACCATTTATTTATATCCATATCTCCTCAAAGAGTATTATTTTATGCTCTGGGTTATAATCCGATACAACTTTACCTTTTGCTCAGAGTGATCCATGTTTGGCTACTGGGAGCTCTTTGGGTCATTTCCTCTGTCCCTTTGACACATCCCCACTAATGTGAATTTATTTTGTTTTGTTTTGCTTGTTGAGCACCTTCTTACTTCCTGGCACTATACCAGGCTCCACAGTAGGTTGTGTATTTCTTGCCACCATCCTAAAATGAGCCATTTTTTTTTTAAGCAGTTCTGGTTCCTTTTATTGGAAAATGGCATTAGAAATCAAGATCTTGCTGTTCCCAGAATGCCACTGCTTCCAGGCCCTCTCAGCTGACAGAGCAAGGGAAAAACAGATGCACTGTAACCCATGCATATACATGTTTCTATATGTAATCATCAGTACCTATATTACGCTAAATAGAGTTGGATGTTCCCAATTCTAGTTAATCATCAAATGGATCATTTGAGCCTTTCCTCCTGGCTTATCTGTGACCTCCTATTCCAACAGCGAGAAACCTGGCTCCCATCATCCACCATCCATTTACCTAATTGTCCAATTACAATAAATTTAGGTAAAAGTTTCAGAATTGTTAACCCGTAACCCTGTGAAAAATAATTTTATCAACTGGGGTCTAGGACTCATGTACAGTTCATTTTGCCTTTAGTCTTATAGACTCCATTCATTTCCAAAGTTAGTAAATACATTTTCTCTCATTTCCCTTTAGTAAGACTCTTTCATACATTTGTAATATATAAATATAGTTAGATTCTTTTGTGATATCCTATATTCCATCCTGGTATCCCCCAGGTCTCCTAAATGATTTTTTTTTTAATTTAGATACATTAAGATTCACTCTTTGAGATGTAAAATATTATGGGTTTTGGCAAATGCAAAGTGTCATATAACCACCATTACTATATCATAGAGAATAGTTTGACCTCCTGCCCCCCCCCAAAAAAAAAGAAAAAAGAAAAAACAAACCCTTTGTGTTACCTATTGAACCTCACCTTCAAACCTCTGGTAACCATGGGTCTGTTTACCATCTCCATGGTTTTGTCTGTAGCAGAATTTCTCGTAAATGGATTCACACACTATGTAGCCTTTTCAGACTGGCTTCTTTCCTTAGCAATAGGCATTTAACATAGATCCATTTTTTTTTTTAATAGCTCATTCTTTTGTATTGCTGAAAAGTGTTCCATTCTACAGATGTGTCACAATGTGTTTATTCATTCACCTACTGAAGGGCATCTTGTTTCCAGTTTTTGCCAATTACGAATACAGCTGTTGTTATCACTGTGCAGCTCTGTGGGGGCATAACTTTTCAAACCAGTTGGGTAAACGCGTAGAAGCACGATTGCTGAGTTTTACACTTTGAGCTTTGTAATAAAGTGCAAAACTGTCTTCCAAAGTGGCTGTAACATTTTATGTTTTCATAAGCGATAAGTGAGAGTTCTTCTTGCTCCACATCCTCTGTGGTAATGGTATTGCCAGTTTTTTTCAGATTTTAGTCATTCTAATAGGTTTGTGGTTCGATCTCATCGTTTTAATTTGCAATTCTGTTGACATATGATGTTGAATATCTTTTCATGTGCACATTTTTCTACCTCTGTATCTTTAGTGATATCTATTCAGATCTTTTACTCATTTTTTAATTAACTTGTTTTCTTACTGTCAAGTTGTAAGGATTCTTTCTGTATTACGGATTCAAGTTCTTGATCAGATTTGTGTTTTCCATTATCCTGGTTTGTGGCTTATCTCTTCATTCTCTAAATAGTATCTTTTAGAGAAAATTTTAATTTTAGTAAAGTCCAACTTACCAAATTTTCTTTCATGGATTATGCTTTTGGTGTTGTTTCTACATGTTTACCACCAAGTCTAAAAACAAAGATTTTTCTCCTGTTTTCTTCTAGAAATTTTATGGTTTTGCATTTTATATTTATGTTTGTCATCCATTCTGAATTATTTTAATAACATGTGCAAGGTCTATGTCTAGGTTATTTTTTTGTATATGGGTGTACAATTGTTCTAGCATCATTTGTTGACAAGACTATCCTTTCTCCATTGAACTGCCTTTGTGCCTCTATCAAAGATTCATTGACTGAATTTCTATGGGTTAGCTGTTTTTAAGAAATGCTCAGCATTGGTGAAATCTAAGATGACAAAAAGATTCAACATTGAGCCAAGAGCAACATGATAATGGAAGGTTGGTGGCATCACCAGTGTATGCAGGTCAGACCAAGAGTATTTAAAATGATCATAACGGAGCTAGACCATGCACAGAATGTTCTGCATCTCCTAAATGGCTTATAATCACTAATTAATGCTCTGCTATTATAGGCGGGCCTCATGATCTCTGGTAGCAAGGAGAGAAGGTGTTAGAAGACAGAAGGTTAATACTAAGTGTAGGGAAGGAAAACTAGAATAGAAGAGCTGCAGAAAGGGTAGAAAATGTCCACTCATGATTATAGATGGCCCATGGGATTGTTTTAATATGACCATCTCTTCGTTTCCTTTGTACATTCCACATTGCCTCAAATTAGGAGGCATGAGATATTTAAATTCCTATGAGAGCTTTTTAACTCCTTCTAATGTGTATTCCTTATTAAAGCTGTGTGATCATTTTGTATTTCACCAGTTTACATTTATGTAGAATTCAGGCATATTTTATTTAAAAAAATGAAAGATTATGATTGGAGCTTGCTGAAAACATACAAGCCAAGACAAGGTCAAAGCAACCTTTCTGTCTTTCAGAGGGGTCTTTTGTCTTTCTGAGGGGGCTGATGGGGGTTCTGATGGTGCAGACTGTGCTTCTTTTTTTTTCAGTCCTCTTCCTGCACACTCACCATGTGGCTGGGGAACACGAAACAAAAAGCCTCCCGCTGGACTCAGCCTGCACAATGTGAAACCTCCCAATGTCAAATCGGAATCAACACATCCTAAGCCTATCAGTGAAGTTGCTTTCATGAAGTAAAGGTGAGATGGATGATTTTACCACGGACGATACGGAACTAAAGTGGGTGAAGCCTGAAGTTCAGGTGAGAGCTTTTTACTCTGAAGATCAAAGTCTATAAGCATTTTTAAAAATTAGGGCATGGAAGAGAAGATTTTTAGATCATTCCATTGCTGGTGCCCTCAGAAGCCTTCGCGGGTTTCCTGTGAATCACTGCAAAGTAAAATAGTGAATGCGCAATGTGATCCCACCTCCATGCTCATCAGTCTTCCATCTGTAGAATATGTGTGAGCACTTACAAAAATGGCAGGCATCCTGCTGAATCACCAGCCCTGCCTATTATATTCACCCTGCTCCTGCACAAAGCCAGAAAGACTGAACAATAAGCAGCAAATAAATTTCAATAAACAGATGTATTGTCCTATTTCAATACAAATCACAGTCTATTAAGAATAATGCACTCTGGTCCAGATTCTGACAGTCAAAAATGCTGATTTAGTAAGAGATTTGTGTTCCTAATTTAATTCATTCATTTGCATGTCTCTCCTCTAAGTATGATATAATTCAGACTTGCTGATCATAGCTGGTAATCACACCTTCATTTTGTGTTTCAAATCGAGCTTTTTAAATCACGATTCTACTTATTTATTTAGGGATTTTATATATTATGGCTCTTAGATGAATGATTATTAGATGATAATAAAAAGAGAGGTTATTCAAAGTGACCTGTGAAATGTCCCATGTGTTTTTAAAATGATGTATTTGTATTACAGGGAGTATCAGAGGATTCTCCGCAACTAATGACATGACCAGATTCATTTGCACCTTTGGTCAGCACCATTTTTTATTTCAACACAGCATAACCCACTGAATGTCCGGATGTAACAGGCATCTATAAAGCTAAGGGGTCTTAATTTTGTTTTTTATCATTATTACCTTAAAGGGAAACAAGATTCAGTTCCCTCAAGTTTAGACATTCCCACCTTGTTTCCTACCTCTCTCTCCTTCTACCTTACATTTTTACTTGCTAAATTGAACACATTATACTATAGATGCTGACAGACTTCCATCATGTATTTCATTTGGGTAGGTGTGTGTGTGTGTGTGTGTGTGTATTTTTTTTTTTAGAGGATGGGGGTAGAGGGAGAAGGAGGGGGAGAATTTTGAGCAGCCTCCACACCCAGCACAGAGCCCGACATGAGGCTCAATCTCATGACCCTGAGATCATGACCTGAGCCAACATCAAGAATCAGCCGCTTAACTGACTGAGCCACCCAGGAGTCCCTTGTGGGGTACTTTTTAATTAAAAGATTGTATTTTGTAAAGTTAGATATGACAAGGAGTTCAAATTGGATTCAGAGTGTGTAAAAGTTTTCTTCAGAATGATTCCTTTTTTTAATGCATCTCCCTTCAAACATAAAACTCTAATAAGCAGTGAAAATTTTGGACATAGACCTAGGTTTCACAAAGTTTCATATGGTGAGTTAAGGGATGCCTTCATTATTCTTTAAGTTTTGACAGAAATCAATTTTTTATAAAGAAGCCAATTCAGCAACTACAAAACATTTCTAAATTATACCACAATGTGTACCATACTAAGATGAAAAACGCTGCATCTAATTCTGTTAAAGACAAACACACATTTTTCATCTTAGATCTTGAACAGAGATGTAAACTTCTCAGAAAAAGCATAATAAACCACTCTTAAGAACAAACATTCTTAAGAATGCACAATTTCAAAATGAGACTTTTCCAGGCTACCTCTCACAAAGCAATTTCTTTCTAGCTTCAGGGCACCCCAGTAGATGTTAAAAATAGAGTACATTCCTATTCATCCAAAAGAAGGACACTAATGTGAGCGGTGTAGCTTTCTGCGTTTCGGTAAAAATCAGAAATGATCTGTGTGCGGTGAATGAAGTTGATTCACTTACAGAATACCAGCATATCTCTTCTAGCCTAGCTTTTGAAAGTCAGTCTGAAACAGCCCCTGCCTACAAAATTGCAGAGGAATTACTCTCAATTACAGCCTTCTGTCTGTTAAAAAGTAGAGTTGGTGATCACTTCTGACCTTTTTCCTCTGACAAGCCAAAGAAATGAAAGGAAAAAGAAAAATTTGACAGGTGTTCAATTTTCGAAGCTGAGGGTGGGGGAAAGAAGGGGAAAAAAAAAAAAAAGAAAAGCTTGTATTCCCTCACTAAATCTCAAGGGGTTCTTTTGTTTGTTTTTTGGGGGTTTTCTTATTATTATTCAATCTGACTTTAAAATTCCATTTCAGTGAATAAATTGCATGGTGCAATATAATTTTGCTTAAAGTATCTCACTTCATGTTTTAATTTGAGTATCATTTACTAAAACCTTGCCACAATCAATCATTCTGGTCTTCAGTTTCATACTTTGGGGCGATTTTGCTGAATGCAACTCTGCCCTTGCCTCTTCCCTTTCTTCTTGCAAGAAGGTTACAAATGACTACACAAGAATGACCTTTCTGGATCCCTGCCATTTGATGTGTTACTGCAAGACATGGCCTGTAAGTACCAGCCTCCACATTTTACCTCTTTATGCAGTCATTACTGAATTGACTAGATTCTGGTTGAGATTAAATTAATTGAATATGACTGTTTTAGAAATAACATGAATGGTTTTCCAGCTTTCTGACATTTACCTACGATTTTCCATTTCAAAAGAACGACTATTTTGCTAAGGAATGAGAAAGTTGCTCTGATGAAAATTAAACTCTGGAACCTGCTGTATTCTTGGGAGTTGGTGGGTTAAGTTTTTGATAATTCGTCACTTGTTCAGTAAAATTGCTCATTAGAGGTGGAAGCCAATGAGCTGCCACCTCTCCCAACTTCGAGGAGAAAAAAGGGCCAAAGGATACGCTCTTCTTCGGGAATATTTAAGAATGACCCGTACTGAGGCCAGTTGATGATGGCTCCCACCTGGCTTTCAAACACAGTTAAGTCAGCTGCTTTTCAGCAGGGAACAAACTATTTTGAGAAGAATCAATGATTCTCAAACATCATGCAGAAGCCAACCAGTCAAAACGCCACAATCCAAACCGAGCTGCAAACAACACTTGGAAATTCAGATTCTGACTGACTGATGACATCACAGGACTAAAATAACGTCCCACATTCTCCTCTTGCTCTGCTATTTTTGTTTCCTTTAGAACAGTCAGATCTGCTTTTCTGAGATGGGAGCGATAGTTGCTCAGAAGTGACACATTAAAGTGGCTAATGGCCAGAAAGTGGGATTAAGCTAGAAAGAAAGAAAAAAAAAAAAACTCTAAGAACAAAGGTGGAAAGGGGTCAGAGGTGATGCACACATAACTCTAAAAGCAGGCATCTGATAGAGTCGTTTCTTTACTAGAAAGTGAAAGGGAAGTATTTCAAATCTACTGACCTGAAATGAACATGCTATATGAATATAAGGACAATTTTTATGGCTGGTTTACAAAAATATAAAGCTATACAGGTTAAACTCAAATACTTAGAAAAGTCATATATGATAAAGATGGCATTCCAAATCTGTGGGAGAAAATGGATTGATCAACAAATGGGTATTTGGGACCATGATATCACTGGAAAGAATAAATTTGATAAGTATCTCACAACGTATCCCAAATAAACATAAGGCCTATCAAAGATTTAAATGTTACAAATCTTTTATTTAAAACATTAAAATAATGAAAGCACTAGAAAAATATTTTTTAAACATTCTATGGTAAAGGAGACCTAAACGAAAAGACCATCAAATCTAATTAACATCAAAGAAACCCCCACAAAAGTTCAATATAATTTAAAACAAATAAATAGTAAGAAGCCAACAAAAAAACCTGCCACAGATAAAGGTAAAAGACAAACAGGCAAACGTTGACTGGGCCTGAAGGACAGATACTTAGTAATCAGAGTCCCCCAGAAAGCCCCAAGGCAAGGAGACAAAATGCAGATGTGAGTTCGGGACTCTGCAGAGAGGCTAAAGCTAGGTGGAGCTGATGCTCTTCATGAAGGCAGAGACCATGGCTACCTACCTCCCAGACGGGTATGGAGTTTGATTCTACCTGCGCTCGGCAGGTAGATAAGTGACCCCGGTGGAAACCTGACCCATGCATCATCAACAGAGAGGCTGGGTTGGGTCGTGTCCTCTACAGGACAGCCAGAAGTGGAAAAGAGGCAGACTAAGTGCAACAAAGTAAGCAACTTTCTGTGTTCTCTCCTCCACACAGAAAAAGGCTGACACAACCTGTCTACACATAGAAAGAGAAACAAGAAATCATGAGTGAGGGAGACAGAGACAGACAGATAGACCAACCAACTGACCAACCAACCCAGAATAGTTTCCCAAATCTTGGCTCTAGTCCTCATGGGGACCATCTTGAATTCTTGGCTTTGGATCTCTAGAAATAGCCCACTGACCTACCAATATATTCGGGGGCGGGGGGGTGGGTGCCAACAGTGGTTTGTGGGGGCTTAAAGGGGCAATTTTTCTTTTCCATATCAAAATCCTAGATTTAATTTCTGATCAAATCAGGTTGGTTGGTTTCATATTAATTGCACTCAAGTGAGAACTCTTAGGAGAGCTATCTATAGAGGGGGCAAAGAATGCTTTGAAGATAAAGAGGGGCCTGAAAAAGGAGCAGCAGATGGAAGAGAAAATGGCTTGACCACCCACCTTTACACACAGGAACACTGAGAAAAAAACGTCAGAACATTTTTGAATAATTTGAAAATAAATATATAAGAAGAAGTGCTTTGGCTCCTAGGAAAAGCATGACATTATTTTTGACTTGCAAAATCCCTCTGCTCAGGGGCTAACACCTTCCTACATCTTCCTACAGGCTCTGGCAGACCAACTCCAGGAGTGGCCTCAGTTGGAAGGGCCTGGTGGAAAGAGAAAACTAGCTTGAGAACAGGTCTGTTTGGCATCAGTGCCCTCACCAGATTCTCCATCCTTGCTATTCAAAGTGTGGTCCCCACACCAACAGTACTGATGTCCCCTGGGAGCTGGTCAGAAATACAGTACCTCAGGGCCTACTCCAGGAACAAATGAATCACCACAGGCAACTCCACACAAATCTCAGGTAATTTTTTGTACAATCAAGTTGGAGATGACTTTGTCCTTGAGTGTCTCAGATCCATTCACCCCTAATAAAGTGACCAGGCCTCTGACCACATTGCTGATTTTGCCCACTAGGACTTGTGCTCTCCTCTAATTTTCACATGCCTTCCTAATTCCTGACCCTTCTAATTCGAGAAAAACGTGCCTTCCACTTATGTTAGGGGTACTGCCATGCCTTTATATCCTCTCTGCTTCTGCCTCTTATTCTTTCTTAAACAAATGAGCATACGAACAATCTAACAACAAAAGGTTTCAATTTACTGGCCAGCTCTGATCAATTTAGAGGATGCTTCTGTTGAGATGATACTAGGGCCATGTAGGTCAGCGAAGTGAATGAGCTTTCCAAGTTCCGTCAGCTACAGGGAGTAGCGCCCTGGGCCACATATTTGCCGTCTTTATTCTGCATGCTGCTTACCTACTCAGGACCTCAGCCTGGACATATTTATTTAAATTTCCATGCTCTTCTTCTGAGACCTATCTTCCTACCCTCTCCCACGATTCCACCACCATTAGTGAAATTAAAACTAATAAAAAGTACAAGATGTATGCTTATGACTTGTCTTGACTTCTCTTAAACAAAATCAACAAGAAGCTATTTCAAATGACTGGATGACTGGTCCATTGTTTCCAAGGCCAGTGACAGAATACTACATATGTGTTTTTAAATCGTTCATTCTAATGACACTGGGTTAGGATGACCTCAAACTAAGCAAATGACATTTTGCTTAGGAGGTATCATCATAAATATCAAACCACATTCAATAAGAAAATGAAGATTTCTCAAAGTTTAAAATCCTTCACCATGAGGAGTAAAATTAATACACTCCAAAAGTATGAAGGTTTAGAATACACTTAGAGACTTGACAAGAATTATCATAATCTTTTCCGAACCTACAGTCAGGCGTGAGTACAATCCCTGACCAGCAAAAAGATGACTGTGGTTGAGTACAGACCTGCCTCAGGCCACAGAGGGTGGAACAAAGCTGGTCTTGGTACCTTTGGGGCTCAGTGGATCTTGGACCCAGTGTTCATCCTACCAAGGCTTTGGGGCATGTGTCTGTTCAGTTTGACAGTGGAGTAGACAATGAAACTCCATGTCAACTTCCTAGTAATATTCTGGAAAGTGACAACAAATTTCTAAAAGAAAATCAAGCAAGATAAAAACATGAACACTATTTAAGTGACTAAAGAACTCTCAAATGTCAATTCCCAAGAGGGCCTCGGACAGTTCCAGAAAGTACATGGACAACCTTCAGCCACACTGATATGGACAAGATGGGGGGAAAAAGGAACATACGTATCTGTGACTGTGTGCTTGACAAGCCACTTCACGGAAGTATAAGATTGAGGTCTTGAGGCACACACTCAATACATTCAGAAACTTCTGGGGGCTGAGAAGGGGTTGGCTGTCGGGATGCAATACCCTAGTGCAGGAAGCTGTTTAGTGAAGAGACACGCTGCTTCAGAGTAAGATAAATGTGATGTTGGAGGCCAGCATGAGAACAGCAGTGACAAAGACGGAAAGGAGAGAGCCCTCAGCGTGGCCAAGGCAGTTTGCGAAGGTCTCCCTGAGAAACAGCTGCTTGATTTGGGTGCCAAAGAACAGGCTCCTCTTCCTACCAAGGAAGTTGAGAGTGAGGAATTTTTAATCACCTGAATGCTCAGGGTGCATGAATTAGTTTCCAGCAGCTGCCATAACAAACTGCCACAAATTCAATGGCTTAAAACAACAAATTTATCTTATACGTTCAGTGGTCAGAAATCTGAAATGGGTCTCACCGGGCTAAGATCAAGATATCAATGTGTTTCTTCTGGAGGCTATAGGGGAGAATGCATATTCTTGAGTTGTCCAGCTTCTAAGGGCCACCTGCATTCCTTGGCTTATGGCCCCATCCTCAAAGCCAGCAACAGCACATTGAGTCCTCCTAGGTCACATCACCCTGATTTCCATCGCCACACCTCCCCCACTTAGCTCTGACTCTCTTGCTTCCCTCATTCATTTATAAGGACTCTTGTGATTACATCAGGCCTACTTGAGTAATCTCGGATAATCCTCCCATCTCAAGATTCGTAACTTAAATCACACCTGCAAAGTACCCTTTGGCACATAAAGTACCCTTCACAAGTTCTGGGGACTAGGATGTGCACATCCTTGGGGTACCATAATTCTGTCAATCACAATGGGTTAGGCATCACAGTACCCTAAGTACAAATGAAAGACACAATGGCCTTGGACACGCAACCTCCGGGAGAGTCTCATTTCTCAGGCCAGGTGTTACAACTGGGCTAGCCTCAGCTATAAGTGGGATTACAAGGAATCCTATTAATAATTGTAGCACAGTGCACCGAGTGTGTATGTGTGTGCACAGACATATTATGCATGTATAAGTACGGCATATAAACATTTTGTTTGTAAAAAATACATAAAGCAGGATTATATCAATCTCATTCCCTTAAAGTCTGCCATGCTTTTGTGTGAGAAAAAAAATTTGGTTCTGGCTCATATGCTGCGGACCACAGAGAAGTACAAATACCCAAGGAGAACCCAATGCACACTGGGGACATCTTATCATGTATATTACCACCATGCAAAAACATATTTATTAAGTCAGGATTTCTCAGAGTATGGTGCATATTCCATTCACTAAATTTAACTATTTTTTTTTTTAATTTGAAAAGCAATGCATTTATTTAGTGTGCATTTAAGAAAATATAACCGGGGGGGGGGGGTGCCTGGGTGGGTCAGTTGGTCAAGCTTCCAACTCTTGGCTTCAGCTCAAGTCCTGATCTCATGGATCCTAGGATGGAGCCCCACGGCAGGCTCCACATTCAGCAGGGAGTCTGCTTGAGATTGTCTCCCTCTGCCCCTCCCCCTGCTTGTGCACTCTCTCGCTCTCTAAAACAAACAAATCTTATTATAAAAAAAATATATATATATAACCAGTATATCAAAGTCATGATTCCAGGAATGCCATACCTTAACACTACTCTCCCAATGCAGTAGCCACTAACCACATAAGGCTCTTGAGCACTTAAACTGTGCCAAGTCCAAAATGAGATGTGTTGTATATATAAAATACAGGATTTCAAAGAGTAGTATGAAAAAAAAGAATGTAAGAAATCTCATCTTAAAAGGTTTTTATACTGATTACATCTTGAAATAACAGCCAGGATATAACAGGTTAAATATATTATGATTAATTTCATCTGCTTATTTTTCCCTTCTTTAATGTGACTACCAGAAAATTTCATATTTGCCTCTCACTGTATTTTTATTAAATAGTGCTGGCTTAGAATAATGCCAAAGTACTACATTAGTTAAAACAAAGCAAGTTGAGCCAAAGTGAGTAATAGAAAAGTTAGCATAAAGACATCACAAATATCTTAAAACTTGAGAGCTAATAACTAATGTTTGGCAACAGTACATAGCAATCCTGGAAAATGGAACCCAGTTTTTGTATATTTTCTGGGAAAGAGATCTTAATACTTCTGAGGTTGTTTAGTCCAAGGCCAGGTGGGACCAAACAAAAATCTTCCTTGTATTTATTAGAAATCTGTAAATGCTTTGTACATTTCTCTCCGCTGACCTTAGCTCTGGTTGATAAAACAAAATATACAGCAATCCTCTACTACCCACAACTAGCTGGTCCTAGGCTTTTGCACCTTTAGTTTCAAGGCAAAATGTTTTTATGAAACTAACACAGCAGCTTTGTAACTTTGTAAACTTGGAAGGCCACATTGTTGGAGGAAGATTCTTGCTGCAGGCACTGGCATTTCCCATTGATGAGCTCAAGTCAGCTACTATAAGGTTCTGTACACACTTTCTGATGATGGATAAAACAAATGGATATGCCTCACAGGCACAGTACAAATTAAAAATACATTAGTTCATTGCAACCTCAGATCTGGGATTGAGGAACGCTTAGATGATTTTTTTTTTTTTTTTTTCAAATAAAGTTTAGATGAAGCAGGAATTCAGCACAGAGTTCTGAGACTCCCTGGGTCCAGTTGAGTACTTGGAGGAAAATCAAATACATTTTATCTAAGGTATGGCACTAACTTTCATCAAAAAATTATCATATGCTCAGCCACAAATGGTTATTGTAAAATCTTTATTAACCTAAGTGCATATAAAAATTGTGAATTCCTTAAATACAAAGCAGTATTTGACTTTTAAATTTCATTTTAAGCTTGGCCCGTTCACTTGGAATGTGATTACAGAGTAAATTAAAAAGTAATCACATGTGAATTACATTTCCTCATGAATGTAATGACTTCAGGAGGCTGATTAATGTTAAGCAGTGCCTGTCCTACCGCATGCATACCTTCCCAGGTGAGATATGCAAGATAGCTGTCGTGAGTTGATTTAATTTTCTTTTACTGGTATTCCAGAGAGAATGCCTGCACACATAACAGACACGGCACGTTCATTAGGACTGAGGATGTTCTTCCCTTTTGTCTATCCAAGAACCACCTGCAAAACACCATCCCTGTCAACTTACGGTCATGAGAAATACCCAAGAGAGGAAGTCCAGCTCCGGCACCATTTTCTAACTAATCAAGTCTAAACTTCCCAGTATCTCTCTCTATCTTCTTGGCAAATTCTTCCTGTTTGGGTGGAATAGTTCAAGAGATTCAGTGGAAAATGCATTTGCACTGGTGTAAAGGTAACAGATTGTCTCACAAAGAATGAAAGCTTATTAATAATCTCCAGCAGTATTACTTTTGTACTGTACAGAGTACAAAATTTAAACAATAAATTTAAACTATATGGAGCACAAGATCATTAAAATATTTCCCTCATGGGTAATGGAGAATGGAGAAGTCTAAAATATTTACTTTTTTTTTTTTTTCAGTATATTCAAGTTAAGGTATTGTTTTCTGAAGGAGTCATCAGACGAATCACACTACTGTTAGCAGAAGGGAAGGATTGGTGCCTCATTATTTCTAGCCCAAAGAAGAATAAATCATTACAGTGGATTTGGTAGTGGGTCAAGTAAACCCACATACTGAGAGTTAACTTTTGGTTAAGAATTAGTGCTCATTCCTGTGACTCACCACTCAGTTGGGTGGGATGATGGACAACTGCATTATCATTAAAAAAGGGCATTTTACTTCATAATCTAGGACACTTAAGGAGAGATCATGTCATAAAATTGTAAAACATATTGTGTGTGATGCTTTCCGACATCACCTCATTTGTAGGTTTTTTTTCTTTTAAATTAGGTGAGACACATTACATTAAATATATATTCTGTGAATGAGGCAACCAGCAAATGGAGACATTATGGACTAGTGAACCTTGGAAATCACTGAAATTGGAAGACCACCATCACATTTCATTGTCATTTAACTGTGTGTCCTCAGAAGAGACTGTGCCAAATGTCAGGGGTTCCTAGCCTTGAACAGGAGGAAACGGGTGGCAGGGAGAGAATTAATGTCAGGAGAATAAAATACAGAAGGCACACAGTTCTGTAGCTTCTTCTAAAAGTAGCCTTTGGGACTCCTTTTAGTTTTTGTTTTTGTGATGTTTTTAGCCTGAGGTGTGTAAATTACTGAAACATTCCATGTAATTTCAAGAACAGTAGAAAGACAATTAAGTATAAATTTTTTAAAAATTGAGGATTAAGAAGAAATCCAGAACTCTGAAGAGGTAATGTATGCTTTCCTGAATTAGGAAGACAGTAGAGATAATTATTCTTGTATTTTATATTGAGGACGACAGACTTAGCGGACTAAAAATGTAAAACACTATACTAATAGACAATAATGCTACTGCCTTAATTTGAGACAAGGATACTAATACTCTCTTATTGTACTAAATATTTTATGCCACATTTTGGAATCTAAATGTCTATGCCACATTCCTAATCTAAGCATTTTGAACCCTATAGCAACATTCTGTGTGATATCCAGAAGAGGGTAACCAAGCTAGTGAGTGAAACAGAAAACACCTCACAGGATAATGAATGCAAGAAAAAACTGACCCTATTTAACACAGACAAGGTGAGACCTGAACTATATAGAAAGGTTTAGGAACACAGGGCCTCAATCCAGAGGACAGTGTTGGGCCCAGGCTATGAAGGCAGAGGTAGTGGGTTGAGGGTACCCCTGAAGCACCAGTGAGGGCTCTGCTGCCAACAGGACCAAGTTAATCAACTCTCCTTCTATGCATTCCCATCTGCAAAATGAGAAATGGTAAGTAATTTCCTTTCCAATATTTCAGGGATTGATGTTTGACAGTGGCCCAATGAGTTACATGAATTCTACAAATTCTGTTCTACCATGTTTGATTTTCTGTTGTGGATAATACTGCACAAAACACACTATTCCCTAACGTGTTGCAATCTATTTTTACTTTCACCCTTTTCCAGGATCTACCATTGGAATTATGCTACACATTACCAAAATTGCTTTTACAGAATGGAATTGTGTATAAAATGGGCCCAGAACAAGTAAATTTAATCATTGCAATGTCAAAATGATCTTCTAACATAACAAGATCTTAACGTCTACCGAAAAACTATAGTTTGAACTTGAAGGACAGCACTAAACTGAAGTACCAGTGCATTTCTTCTAGAATCAATCTTTTTGTTGCTTTAAAAAAAAAAAAAAAAAAAAAAAAAAAAAGCAAGAGGGAGAGAGACTGTCACTGGACTTTTAATTAAGTTTCAGAAATGCGACCTGAGACAATAATAGAATGGCCTATTTCAATGCTATACTGCTCTTCATGATATCTGCTTAAAAATGGGCCAGGCTTTGAAACACTCTGACATCACACTCTGACATCTAAAATGTTGAGGCTACTGATTCAGTTTTATTTCATAAGATGCCTTTCTTCACTCCTTTGTCCATCTACACATCTGTCTATCCACCATCCTTTCAACAAATGTCAACATTCATTGCCAGACATTAAACAGAGACAACCAGCAAGAACAGCACGGTCCCTGTCTTCAGAAGAGCTTATTAAAACCCAGCTGCGAAGAGAACCACTTCCCTAACTTAAAATAGAACCTGTGTGGATGGTACTCAGCCAAATTTGAAGAGACTCCAGTTTCTATTTTGGTGTTTACTGTACCCTCCAACACAGATTTCACCTACGGTTTATCCATTTATCCCATTACTTCAGAAACTGCATATATACTTCAAACACTCGCCTGCTGTTTCACCAACCCAGAAATGTCCAGCCACACTGTGGAAAATATGGCCCCCTCTAGTGTCACCCGTTGTGTATTCCAGTCATTATTCTACATTCTAGCTTGCGGATTCACATTTCTGAGTGCTACCCTTTGACTCTAATACCAGTGTGAGCTACTCTCGAGACACACCCCGAGAAAGGGAGATGCTACATCAGGCAGACAGCCAGATGCAAAGAACCATTTAACAACACTCCAGAACCTCTTCCCCACAAAGGAATAGAAGGGCCATCTGTGAGGGAACAGAATTATTCATATGAACTCATTCTAAAACCAACATTGATCACCTCTGCAGTGCCAAATAACACAGCCTACAAGGGCATTTATTAGTTACTTTTCTACTTTTGCATATGTTTCAAATTTTCCATTATAACATTTTTTTTTAAAGATTTTATTTATTTGAGAGAGAGAATGAGAGAGAGAGAGAGCACAAGAGGGGGTAGTGGGAGAGGGAGAAGCACACTCCCTGCCGAGCAGGGAGCCCGATGCGGGACTCGATCCCAGGACTCCAGGATCATGACCTGAGCCGAAGGCAGTCGCTTAACCAACTGAGCCACCCAGGTGTTCATGAACAGCTGAGTTAGTGTGTGGTATATTGGTTCTGAAGACTACCCAAACCTTCAGCAAACAACCCTAACTAGATCCCAATTAAACTTATTTTGGGTTCTTTGAGCGGAAAAAAAAACCCAACTTTACAAAACTTTAAATTATGTTATGTTGGCCTAGAATGAGCATGAGAACCCTCAGATTTACTCTTACCAGATCAGTTGCCCATTACAAGAGATGGCTGCCTGCCACAGGATCTCCTATGTCCCCTTAGAATATTCCAGTAACAGAGATGAGAAAAATAATCTTGGGAAATTTTGTAGACTATTCACAGGATACTAGGATATTGATTTAATTCATCCATAAAATGATCTATAAAATTATTTAATCCATAAAAGTGATCAGAGTACTACAGTGTTATCATGAAAAGAACATCTTTCCAGAGAAATTTTTTTTTTTTTTAAGATTTTATTTATTTGAGAGAGGGAGAACAAGCAAGGGGAGGAGCAGAGGAAGAGGGACAAGCAGACTGCGCTGAGTGTGGAGCCCGACACGGGGCTTGATCCCACGACCCCAAGATCAGGACCCGAGCCAAAATCAAGAGTTGGATGCTTAACAGACTGTGCCGCTTAATGGAATGAGCCACCCAAGAGCCTGGAAAATTCATGAATTTTAGGCAAGACTTTGTCACTAATTATCTTTGTGCCTTTAAAAATATCACTTCACTTTTCTGGAACATGTTTACTTGTTAAAAGAAATAATTAAGGGGCACCTGGGTGGCTCAGTCGTTAACGTCTGCCTTCAGCTCAGGTCATGATCCCGGGGTCCTGGGATCGAGCCCCATATCGGGCTCCCTGCTCTGCGGGAAGCCTGCTCCTCCCTCTCCCACTCCCCCTGCTTGTGTTCCCTCTCTCGCTGTCTCTCTCTGTCAAATAAATATTTTTTTTTAAAAAATTAAGGCATTGGACCAATGAGCTATAATGGCAGATTTTTGTCTCTTAGGGCTTGCAGTCCACAGGTGCCATTAATATCAAAGTATTTCAAGGCTGCTTTTCCAGTGGTGGATCAGCAATACTCCCTTCCCTTGGTCTGACTGTCAAAGTGCTAGAGATGTCCTACGACAATCCATAAAGGGAAGGGAGATGCTGCTGCCTAAGAACACTCTCTCTGTCGCAGCGTGTGGTCAGATGCTAGTTGGCACTAATTTACTTATTCACAGTTGTACATGAGACATTACTTCTGAGGAGTAGCTACGGCTGCCTGATTGTGGCCATGTGATTAATTTAGGAAAAGGCTGTTACAAAATTGCAATCCGAGCAATCTCAGCAGGTGTCACTGTAGTCAGGAGAACATACCTTCCCACAAATACTCATTACTTATTTATTTATTTATTTATTCCTCAACAAGAGACAGTCCCTACTGGGCCCAGGATAAAAGTGCTGAACTCCATTTCTCAGCAAAAGGCCAAGAGCAGGTAACTGTGGGATCTTCAGAGAGCAATTTATAGATGTCCTGCATTCCTGCAGGTCTAGATGGAGCTATACCCACTTTGAGGAACCTTTCCTAATTTGTTTAAAGTT
The DNA here is from genome assembly GCF_029215605.1 of Mirounga angustirostris. Lineage (NCBI taxonomy): Eukaryota > Metazoa > Chordata > Mammalia > Carnivora > Phocidae > Mirounga > Mirounga angustirostris. Next base: position 188,364,292 of record NW_026991709.1, on the reverse strand, counting down.
ACTCACAGAATGGCATTCCATAGGATCAGTCAGAAAATGACTCTAACATCCTACTGTTTTAATGATCTCCGTTCTATCTACTTTCATTTATGAATCTGGAACTTAAAATGTGAGTGATAGATGAACGTGTTTCATATATTAGAGTGAAAAAATAACCCAAATAGAACCACACACACACACACACACACAAACACACACACACACAAAAGCTGATGAAATCTGAATAAATATGTATTACACCGATAACAATGTCCTCATTCGGTACCATACTATAATTATGCAAGCTGACAAGATGTATGAAGTGTACATGGGAACTCCTTGGGCATTTTTTGCAAATCTGTAAATCTACGATTATTTCAAAAGTTAAAAAAAAAAAACAAAACCCAAACAATAAAGAAACACATACACCTAAAAATGAGATTCAAGAAGTAACTGGGAAAGTTCAGACACTATATAATGAGAGGCTTCATCCTCACAGAATATCTTTACTTCAGAAAAAATATTTTTGTCATAATAATATTATTAACATTCCTCAACAAAAGCAGAAAAGTCACCAATATTTGCCCCCCCCCCCAGAAATAAAGACTATCTCTCTTAAAAATATGGAAAGGACCTAGAATGAATTTCCTACCCCTAGATCACACCAGGAATTTTTATTACTGAAAGCTTTCTTGAAACTAATAGTTCTGACAAATAAGATTTCTGTGATGTGCCTATCTCTAGATACACAGTCCTTGGCAATTATAAAATAATTTATTTTCTCAGCATATGTCTACCTATTTGAACTGTCATGCAAGGAATATAAGAACATATGTGTGCATGCAGAGATGCGTAAAAATCACTCGCAAAACATTTGACTTAGAAAAAAAATTCGGCGGAATGGACAAAGATTGATCATGAAAGGTAAAGTGATCTTACAAAGAGACAAGAAGGGGACAAACAACCTAAAAATGGGCAAATAAATGAAGAGGCATTTTAAAAAAGAGCAATTATAAACTGCCAACAGGAATGAAAAGATGCTCAAACTCACTAGAAGTCAGGAAATCTTAAATGAATGAAACAGTGAGGAATCATTATACCTACCAGGCTGATAAAAATGAAAATAAGTGGAAATATCTATTCCTGGGGAAAATTCAGAGAAATGGGTATTCTAACATGTGGTAGGTTAAAATGTGAATTTTAAAGGGTTTTATTTTGAGATCTAGCAACATTTATTAAGATTAAAAATAGCAGTTTCTTAAACCAAGTACTCTCCTGCCTAATGATCTATCCCATTAAAAACATATTATGTGTCAATTATATCTTAATACAAAATATCATATATGCTTTTCTTGTAGTGATACAACAACACAACTCCATGCCTGGACACAAATGAAATACCACCAGCCAGAGAAGAGTTGTACAATTATGCTTCGGCCACTCAAAGTAATGAATTAGAGCTATTCACTGGCTTTAAAAAGACTTCCACAATTTTTTTAAAGATTTATTTATTTAGGGGTGCCTGCATGGCTCAGTCCATTAAGTGGCTGCCTTCAGCTCAGGTCATGATCTCAGGGTTCTGGGATGGAGTCCCACATGAGGCTTCCTGCTCAGCAGGGAGCCTGCTTCTCCCTCTCCCTCTGTACTCTCTCTCTCTTGCTCTCTCTCAAGTAAATAAAATCTTAAAAAAAAAAGATTTATTTTAGAGAGAGACAGCAAGAACAAGTGAGCACATGCATGGGGGGAGGGGCAGAGGGAGTGGGAGAGAGAGTCTTAAGCAGACGCGGTGCTGAGCACAGAGCCTGACATGGGGCTTGATCTCACGACTCTGAAATAAGGATGTGAGCCGAAACCAAGAGCTGGATGCTTAACTCACTGTGCCACCCAGGCACCCCCACAGATTAGTATTAAAAGAATAAAATAAAATTTCATTTTTGTAAAACAATGACAAAAAAAATCCTTCCGGATATATATGTTCAAGGACACATACGTACAGGTATGTGTGTTATTATAGTGATAGATGAGCATGTTGAAAAACATGAAAGCATAATCATGGGTCAGGATTTCCCAACTATTTTCATATCTCTGCACAAATATGCAAAAATAACTTTTATATGACACACCAGGGTAAAAAGATGAAGATGGTGCCAGAAATGACCAGCCCGAGAATTCAGCCACCTAAGAATTAATATTTGAGTACAGGAGGTGAAAAGTTCTAAAGGAGTTTGTTCCCTGCAGATAATCTGCACAGAGAAGAGGTGAAAGGGATGGTTGTGGATGCCAAGGGTGGGGCGAATGGGCAGCGATCGAACATACAGAAATACACACGCATTTACACATTGGTATGCATGTATTTACATATGCGCATGTGTATCCACGAACTTCGTGATCATATTTATGCACATTTGGAGACATTGTGTTTTTAAAACTTAATTTAGGTCTTAAACATAATACTTAAAAAAAGAGTCCAAGTAGATGAACCTCCATGAATTTCTCTCTTAGATTTTCTTTTTCTTTCTCTTGTTCAGATCTAGAGGGCACAGTATTTCTCCCTGCTTGCTTCTAGGACCCAGTGCCTGGTGATATAAAAACCACGCTTCAACACGTCTTCAGTACTTTGCAAGGTATATGTAAGCTTCAGAGGGAAAATGCCTTTTTCAGACTCAAGAGTTACTCGACTTTGTAGATGGCCACCTGGCACATCTAGGTAGGGATGGATTTTCCCAGCAGGCCATGATTTATTGCCAAAAGCACAGTCTTTTTTCCTTTTGTTTTGACTTAACATGCCAGGAGAATAACACAAGACTGTAAGAATTAAACCTAATCCATTATAGCTCAGTTCTCTAAGGCATAAAGGAGGCAAGGCTGAAGTAAGATGAATTTATCAATCATGCAGTGCAGGGCCCCTTGTATGATTAGCATAATTCTTTCAAAGAATGCAGAACAGGTAGGCAGTTCTGCCATTAAATTATCCTGTTTAAGGAAAATGCAGACTCGGTATGCATTTCTAAGTGGACAGTCCCAAGTTTCAATAGGGTGCTTTATTGAATGTGTGTGTGTGTGTGTGTGTGTGTAGTAATGAAAAGAAGCTGCTTTCAATAAACCCCCACACCAGATACTTTTGCTATTTTAATTTGGAGTCAACTGTATCTTTAATAGTTCACTTCTGTTGCAATTACTGTTCCAGTTTAATTTCATATATATTATCATTATCTCACTGAAACTCTTACCTCGATAAATAGATTCCCCCCCACTAGGTCCACCTCAAAAGAGTACCTATGTGTGCTTACACACACACGCACACACACACACACAGCCACACCAACAGTGGGCTGAAAGTGAGCTTGAAGGATCTGGCAAAAACATTAAAAAAAAAAAAAAAAATCTCAGCACACACCTAGGAAAGCCAGATTTACTTCATTGTTCAGCAAAGTAATATCTCAAATATATTAGTTAAGTAGGAAGTGTGGGTGTGAATTTGTGTGTTTTCCAGGCGGAGGAGAGAGAGAATACCAGTAAATACCTAGGGGGAAGAAAAGGAGGGAGAAATCAATCTAACACTTTAGAAAATGTCAAAAAGCTATGGAATGTATCTATATGTATGTTCTACTCACTCCCTCTTAAAAAACAAAGTCTTTTTGATGTAATCTGTTTTCGCATTACAGTAAGAACGTGTGAAAAAATGTTAGGCACACTTAATATGAAAACTCAAGATGTTGATTGGTGTGAGTATGGTGGCAGTTAAGGCCTTCTTAAAATAGAGGCTGCATTCCTTTTGCATACAAATTCAAATTTTTCTGAGCTCAGTCGTGAACATATCAGAGCAGAGTCAACCTCACACCTGGGGAAGGCTAGGAGCTGGTCAGAACACAGTATGTGATCCAAGAGTGCAGGTGTCCCATGAACACTGAGGCAACCAACCCAGATCTCGTAAGTACTCGACAATAACATTTTTTAAGATTTTATTTATTTATTTGACACAGAGAGAGAGAGAGAGAGAGAGAGAGAGCACAAGTAGGCAGAGCAGCAGGCAGAGGGAGAGGGAGAAGCAGGCTTCCCGCCGAGCAGGGAGCCCGATGCGGGACTCGATCCCAGGACCCCGGGATCATGACCTGAGCTGAAGGCAGGCGCTTAACGACTGAGCCACCCAGGCACCCCGACAATAACGTTTTTATTAGAAATGTTTTACCTGTGTTGTTTTACCAGCAGCTCCTTTAGTAGTAGGATACATTTAAATTTGTCACTTTAAATGTGTTTACACTTAATCTGTGTACAAGAATTGCTGACAAAGCCAACCGTGACATGTCATACTGATGATGCGTTAAGCTGAGGAAATTCAAACAGCCACAGGAAAAACCCTAACCTTATGAAACATTTTAATCACATTTTTATTGGAGAAGCTTATGAAGAAATACGGGTTTTCAGAATTTGATGGATTTTCTTTATCTTTTGCCAGGTCTGAAGTGCGCAGGGTGTACTCTAAAGTCACCTACCCAAAACTGTAAACTCATCTTCGGAAATTAGTTACTGACATTTAAGCATCAAATAAAAGTCAAATTTTGCTAGGATGGTTGAGAAGTTGAAAATCCTAAATGCCCACATTATGGGAAGAGAAGCTGAGACGGAGGCCAATATGGCAAATAATTCTAAAATTAAGTTTTGCTCCTTCTCTGTATTAGTCACGTGTTAAGAATAAACTCATTCTTTTATACAATATAGCTATTTTCTATCTCTGTTAAGAAATAGTCCTCTATCTTTTCAAACCATTGGTTATTATTTTCCACAAAAGCTTGCTTTCTCAATAGTGTGATTCCATGTTTGTGGACTATAAAATTGTAGCTCTGAGAATATAAAAGAATATAACGGCTAGAGAAGGCAATGGATTTCTGTGTGTGCAAAAGTTTTAGACCTTTCTTTTAGCTGAATGACATGAGAGAGCAATTTAGCTCTAAGTTTCCGTGACTGGCTGTAAAAAGGAGATAGCATTCATTCATTCATTCATTTGATAAATATTAAGAGAATGTCAGCAATATTTCAGGTACAGAGTTAGGTGGTATTGAAGTGACAGAGAACACACTGATTCTGTCTTTAAGAAAATGTACAATCTACTGCTTCCCATCTACTGCAACCCAGAGAAAAAGAATGTTTATAAAATATAATAAAGTTCTCAGGAAAAAAAAAAAAGGTACTCTATGTTGAGCATTCAAACTTCAAAAGAGGGCTTAAAAAAACAAATGCTAAATCATTTATCCAGCTTACCCAGGTCTTATGAACCTAGTGATTAATATACTTTTAAGTATCTTTATTTCAGCCATACTGTAGATAGTTGCTTTATTATAAAACCATGGTTAATAGTACTATCTCAACTCAGTGCTCTTTAATAATGATCTCCAAACCTGTAATATGTCTGGGCACTGTGTTAGTGGCTAGAGACATGGAGAAACATTAGAACTCTGACCTTGAGAAGCTTATAATCCAAAAAGAAGACCTGATGTCTATCCCCATCTCTCCATCCCTCCATCTCTCTTAACGTAACTACCTCTGATTTAGCCCAAGCATCCTCCCCCACAAAGCCTCAGGCTTTGTTAAACCAACAGGAGAAAGGCCATTCCTTTTGCAAGGGATTGGTTTAGGAAGGCAAGTGACCTAGTTTTGGGCAATGAGGAAAGTAAGGGGAAATCTATGAAATGGTACTTTTGAGGAAGTTTTTTCACTTTTTAAAAAGAGATAAAAGATAAACCCAGCTGAATATTTAGCACATGATAAATATGGTGTCCTCAAATTATTAGAGGGAAAATGGAGTTTCTAACAGGCACTGATGGGATAAGCAGATAGTCACATGAAAGATAAAATCAGATCTATTCATTGGACTACAGACCAGGATAAATCTCAAATGGATCAAATATTTAACTATGAAGAAATGAAATTAAGTACTAGAGGAAAATATAGGTGAATTCCTCAATAACCTCAGAAAGAGGAAAACTTGCTATATTATGATTTCAAATCCAGAGGCAATAAAGGAAAAGAAAGATATGTAATGTGATTATATTAAATATTTGTATGGTAAAGATTCCAAAGGCAGACTGGGAAGCAGTCTTTATAACTTACCCTAGAGACAAAAGTCCCCAATATGTACAGGGCTTCAAAAATTAGGGAAAAAAGCATCAACAATCATATAGAAAAATGAGTTAGATGGGCACGTGGGTGGTGCAGTCGGTTGAGCGTCTGACTCTTGGTTTCACCTCAGGTCAAGATCTAGCCCCACGTCAGGCTCCACACTCAGGGCAGTCTGCTTGAAATTCTTTCTCCCTCCTCCCCTCCTCCCCCTGCACACACTCTCTCTCTCTAATAATCTTTTTATAAGAAGAACGGGAGTTAGAAATATGAACTAAGCACGCACAGGAAAATAAATGGAAATAGATTTTAACCATATGAAAAAAAAAACCTTTAACTTTGTTTTTAAGAAGAGATATGCAAATTAATAATATACTAAGATACCATTTCTTATCTATCAGACAGGTATAACTTCCAGTTTAACCATGGGTATGTTGACCACAGTTGGGGAAATAGAAACTTTCCTATAGGGCTGGTGTGAATGCAAAGTGGCACATGCAAACCATATGGTAAGGAATTTATCAATACCCAGCAAAATTACATGGGCATCTATCCTTTGACACTGAAAGTCCACTTCTGGGAATTTATCCAAAAGACATCTGATAAAGAGAAAAATGATGTATGCACAAAGCTGTTCGTTGCAGCATTATTTATAGTAACAAAACATTGGAAACAATCAAAATATCTATAAATAGGGGATGGATTGAATAAAATAGGACAAAATCCCACAAGGAAATACTTATGAGACTATAAAAAAGTATCTCTAGAAAGTGCAGCAGAGGGCTCTCCAGAGTATTTCACTAAGGAAAACAAGTCAGAGACAATTGTGTAGAGTACCCTAAACTTTGCAAAGAAAGGAGGGGCACAGATGTGTGGGTGCATGGGTACACACCTATGTGTCTATATGTGCACACACACAATTGTACACATATATACATATAACCCAATGTATATCTATGTATTTCTGTTTGTAAAATCTATTAAAAATCTGTGGTACGAATAGATAGGATACAAGGAAGAGAGAAAAGTTAGACTTTTTCACATTTACCTTGTTTTATAGATTTGATTTTGGAATTATGTAAGTACTCTACATAATCATAAAACAAAGTTAAAATCTAAAACAAAAAAATCCCCATATACCGAGAGTGAAATAAGACAAAGGAACACAATTTCATATTCAGTGTCATAAGCATTCACAAAGGAGCTATTGCAAATGACTTTATTAAAAAAAAAGTAATTTGTAGAAAAAGTCTTAAACTGCTTATAGTAATTGTATTATTCGTGGCAAGACTGGCATTCTTTTTCTGAGAATCTTACACTTGTCTTCTGATTTATCAATCAAAGTACTTGTAATGGTATCACCAAGAACTGAGTTATTTTTTGCTGTGTTTTGTTTCATGTGGTTGAAAAGAAATAAAGATACAAGATCAATGGGATTAAGGCATTCTGATCGGAGAAACCTACATTTCTAAAAACTATTCTTAGCTTCCTCCACAGACTTTTGCATCCTTCGTTATTGCCATGATATCCACCCTTGAGATGATGTTCACTCTGCATAAGGCCAACATATCTGTGTCCTAATATAAAAGTGTGTTTAATATGTACATACACATGTACATACACTCTTCGGAGAACACTGTTACATTATTTAGATAACATGCTCTCACGCTTTCATGACATTTTTGATTTGAGGAGAGAGCACACTGACTCGGTTCTTGCAAACTGAATGCCAAAGTCTGTCCATGCCCAGCTCTGGACCTCACATTCTTCCCCATCTCTGTCCCCTAAGCTGCAATTTCTTGTAGTCACTAGGCAGAAAATCTTTCTCTTCAAGCACGTGCTGTCTTTCTGACTTTAAGGTATAAGGTATATTTAAAACAAGCCCTACCTCCAGCCACACTTTTGTGCCAGGAAAAGAGACTCTGAGGCAATCCCAACATCAGGACATGTAGCCAAAAAGCCACATGGTTTCCCATAGTAGGAGGGACCAAAGGCATTTTACTCTGGAAATAATGTTTAGACAACTGTCTTGGATTTAAAAGGTTTAACATGTGTCCATTATAGCAGAACTCTATCAGAAGACAGACTCTCAAGACCTCAGCGATAATAAAGCTTCAGGCAGAAGACACCTCTTGAGATAAGACCAATATCTATTCCTCAATAGTATAGAACATTTTCTCAAAAAAAAAAAGTCTCTCTTTAGCATAATGGGATTCTGTAAGTAGAAATATCTCTGAAGCCAACTAAGAGTCTTTTAAGAAGTAAAAGAATAATGAACTAGTAAGAAGAAGAGAAAAAAAAAAAACACATCTACATGGAAAGGAATTGTGATTATTTAATTGGGAAAAATAAATATGGTCTGCAACATACATGAAAGGGAATAGTATTGGGGCAGGGGGCTGAAAAGGATCACAAAGGTGAAACTACGTTGAAATGGAAGATGTGTAAATTTAGAAGGAAATGGAAAGTGGTAGAACAATCCTGAGCACTAAAGTTTTTCTGAAAGACCAGGAAATAGTGGTTTCCTGGCAACTCTTCAGAATGGGGTGCCTACGTCAGGCACTTCGCTAACCACACAAGCCCTTAGACTAGTGTTCAGGGAACGCCGGAGATGCTTCTACGGACCTGAAAGCAAAACAAAAGAGAGGGATCATTCTCTCTCTGAAAGTACAAAGCACTTGAAGACACACCAGCTTTGTGTTCTTTGGTGGTTCCTTGTGTTTATTATTCAAGACTCCTTGCTTCAGATGCCAAAAAAGCAAATCACACTAGCTTCGGTGAGAGAGAGAATTCATTTTCTTTTTTTTTTTTTTTTAAAGATTTTATTTATTTGACAGAGAGAGACATAGCGAGAGGGAACACAAGCAGGGGGAGTGGGAGAGGGAGAAGCAGGCTTCCCGCTGAGCAGGGAGCCCGACGCGGGGCTCGATCCCAGGACCCTGGGATCATGACCTGAGCCGAAGGCAGACGCTCAACGACTGAGCCACCCAGGCGCCCCGAGAATTCATTTTCTTATACAATGAGGCATTCTAAAGACAGAAAATCAGGGAAATCCGAGTCAAGGTACATACCTTCTTGTTTTTCTCTTCCTTATCTCCTCTTTCCGTCAACAAATTCTCTTTGTTTCCGATTGCCTTTAATTTCTGGCCTCCTGCTCTTCTTCCACAAGCAGGTTCTGAAACCCAGATCAACAGTTTTCTGTTTTAAGCCTTCTCTCTTCATTTATCAAATCTCACGGAAGTATTCTGATTGACCCTACTTAGGAAATGCATCAGCTCCATGGGTCAATCCCTGAGGCGTATGCCCATGACATCAGCCAGGTCCAGGTCAAGTGCCTACTTGCAGGCAGAACACTGGGCTTGCCAATTCTACCAGGACTGCATGGGATGGGGAAGGAGCAGTTTTTCAATAGATCCCAACAACCTTTCCCAAAAGACTGTTAGCCCTCAGAGGGCAGGGTTATCTCAAACACTTTTGGCCTTCCTTATACTTTACCATAGCACCTCCCTAACACGTCTTATAAGGACATGAACCAGAATTTTTACTGTATGCAATATCAAGGAGTAATTCCTACTGACTGCAAACACAGTCCTTCAAAATTCCATTAACTGTGATCACCTAACTAGCATATGAAAACTGCTCAGAGTATCAGGAACATAAGAGAGACAAAGACATGTCAGTTTGAAAATACCATCATTGGAAAGCACTGTCTACCCATGTCCCTGATCTCTAAGTTATTAACTGAATACATTTAACATACAAAGATTTGGGGCGCCTGGGTGGCTCAGTTGGTTAAGCGACTGCCTTCGTCTCAGGTCATGATCCTGGAGTCCTGGGATCGAGTCCCGCATCGGGCTCCCTGCTCGGCAGGGAGTCTGCTTCTCCCTCTGACCCTCCCCACTCTCATGTACTCCCTCTCTCTCATTCTCTCTCTCTCAAATAAAAATAAATAAAATCTTTAAAAAAAAAAAAAACCATACAAAGATTTGGGGCGCCTGGGTGGCTCAGTCATTAAGTGTCTGCCTTCAGCTCAGGTCATGATCCCAGGGTCCTGGGATCGAGCCCCGCATCGGGCTCCCTGCTCAGCGGGAAGCCTGCTTCTCCCTCTCTCCCATTCCCCCTGCTTGTGTTCCCTCTCTCTCTATCAAATAAATAAATATTAAAAATAAATAAATAATAAATAATACAAAGATTTTCAGACCTGAAGAATGGGATGGTTCATGTAATTCGTGCATTTTACAACTGTAGTGTGGGAAACACAGGTGTTGTGCACAATTATCTCATGAGGTTTGTACAGTGGTCGTGGGTAGGGAGATGGGGAGAGACTAAGCAGGTAAGATTCTAGGATCTATCCTCCCCACAAACAGAGGGTCAAAGAGTGTATGTCTATCTCTTTCCTAGACTTGACAGGTCTACATTAGGTTTGGTTTGAAGAGGATTCTACTGAAAATTAATTAATTAGTTAATTAATTAAATCAATCAGCCAAAAATTTTATTAGTCTAATCACCCAATTTTACTAAAGATGTTAATAGTTTCTACATTGCAGGCCTGCAGTAAATTAGAATCATCCATTTCTTGGGCGCCTGGTGGCTCAGTCGTTAAGTGTCTGCCTTCGGCTCAGGTCATGATCCCAGGGTCCTGGGATCGAGCCCCACATCGGGCTCCCTGCTCCATGGGAACCCTGCTTCTCCCTCTCTCACTGACCCTGCTTGCGTTCCCTCTCTTGCTGTGTCTGTCTCTGTCAAATAAATAAATAAAATCTTAAAAAAATAAAAATAAAAAAGAATCATCCAAATCTCAATCTAGCATTTCTTTGACTTTACCAGGCTGCCTTTTCTAATTTGATTCTGCAAAGATTAAAAAAGAAAAAAATAAAAGGGCAAGGTATCCTATACTTGAGTTCTTAAACTACATATAAATATTTAAGTTGTGTTTAGCAGAATTTTAGGATTTTGAAGAGCCTGCTTGAACTCTGAAAGCTTCTAAAAGCAACATCAATGTCAAATACGGAAAAAGGAAGCAAGAAATATCTACCTATCCATCTACCAAGGTAAAAATGGATCCATCTAGCAAATGCCTGCAATAAGCTATTTAATTAAATTACTAGTTCTAGCAATCATTCTGGTTGACAACATTTAGAATCCGGAGGAGAGAATACTTAAAGATTATTCCACAACACTTCTCTTCCATTTGCATATACATACAATGCCTGGACTTGGTAATAAAAAATCTCCAGTAATATTGAAGAGAACATCTAAAAACTTTACAGTTAAAAAAGAATATTTTTTGGAGTAATTTTGAATCTATTTTCTAAAACTAATGCCTTTTTAAAGGTTTAATCAATTACCATGATAAAGACATACACTGCAAGTACTTGGCATATGGAATCATAGCAAAATGCAAACACACCCTATCGAGCACATCTCCGTAAGGCAAAATGGCAATAAGAAAATATTTTCCACACGTGGTCCACAGGGACTGAAGAGAGGTCAAGACTAAAACTCTATTTCAGAATGCCAACTGAAAGCTTGGCCAGGTGCCCATGAGATCACCTGCTATATTGGGTTTTAATACATTTTAAAACCAAAAGAGATTTTATGTACCAACTGTGGCAAATTTGAAGAGGTTTTAGAGTAATCTGAGAAGACACTTCTAAAGGACCTCTCTGAGACAGCTACATCCAATTGTTTGTAAGGGTCAAATCTATTTATTTGTTAATCTTAAATTCAGAAACTGTAAGAATCAGATACTAACCCAAGTAAGAGTTAACACTCAAATACCAGTTCAAAGAAAAGCTAAAACCCTGAAGACCTATTTCATCTTACCACGTGTCTCAAGTTCTTTTTAATACTGATAGGTCAGGTTCCGTGCTCTCTTTGGGGGTAAGATATAATATTCCAGTGTCCCAGGTGGATTAGAGTCATAAGCAAAAACTTTCACAAACTCAACGTACTGCCTGTCTATCTAATACCAAGCTAAAACACGGTGACTGATCAGAGCATGTCTAAAAGCTACTAATCCTATGGCTTGTATTTAAACAAGACTGGTTGGATAGATAATCTAGACAAATGCAGTATTCCATAACACAAAGCATTTTTGGATGTCGTAGGCTATCACCTAAGCCATGAGCAAAATTGATTTTTCCAGACATGTTCCAGTGTCTGCTCACCCTTTCCTGCTACCAACTGTCATCTCACTCCCCTGATAAAACTCTTGACATGTTTTGCAGGATCCTCTACTCCTTTCCCATTCCAAACAGCTGTCTTCCCTTCCTGGCAGAAACTCCCTGACATCTGGATACTCAGGATGGCTACGGCTGTGATGGACAGATTCCATTTTATCCAACTACCCAGCTCTGAGAATATAAAATGAGCAAAAAAGGGAAGAGTATAACACTTTCGCCTGCTGAACAAATCTAAGTAATGGCTAAATCAAAACCTTAACATTCAGAATATTTTACAAGCAGTTTTGTGACATCTGGAAGACGGTACAGAATATACAAATGCCACGATTCTGAAAGAATAAATGATGACAAGTGTCTAAGGTTCTACCCAGGTGGCAATCACAGATCCAGACCCCCTAACTCAAACACTGAATTTCTGCTTCATGGTCTAATTTGATGTCCGCCCCCCCACACTAGATTTAAGAACAAAAACGTGTGTTAGATGAAAATGGATGAGTTGAAGAAAAATAAAACATAAATCACTTTCCTTAAGCTCCCTGCCCATGCCCAATCAATCACCAGTTCCACTTTGTACCACTTCCTAAATATACACCATCTCCTGCCTATTCTGCTACAGTCATTTTTTTTAACTGCTTTCTCATATGCGTGTCTCTCAGTATTTCAGTCTAGTCTCCAAAAGCTGCTAGAATGATATTTTTTTTTTAAAAATGAAAATTGGATGGCATCCCCACTATTCCCTTCCTAGTAGAATGAAGCCCACACTTGCTCATGTGAACCCCAAAGTCTTGCAGAAGCCTGGCCCCAACCCCTCACTCCAATCTCAGTGTAAGTTTCTTGACCTCTCAATCAGCCTATTCAAACCACGCGGCTGCCTTCCATCATCCCAATGAGTCACACTCCTCCCATGCCTAAAGTCTGTCTCCACTCTGTTCTCTCTGCCTGGCTGCTTCCAGCTCCTGTTCAGATCTCCATTTATGTGTCCCTCCCTAAGACAATTACTCCTCAATCCACCAGAATATGTTAGGTACCTTTTACACGTCTCATGGGATCATGTAATTTCTCTTCATGGCAGTCTTTACAACTGTATTTAATTAACATATTAAGTCAAACATCAAAGAGATTTACAAAACTATAAAACAACGTCATTCTCATATTTGTTTTCTAAAACATAGGTTTATGTTATGTTAGGTTAATGTGCAATGGCTTATGATTGTCATTGTAAGTGAATATTTTTAATATTTGTGTGTTTTAACTTCTATTACAGTAAATATCAGTAGATATAACTATATAAAATCCCTTTGGGTTTTCAACAATTTTTAAGAGTGTAAAGGATCCTGAAACTGAATAGTTTAAGAAACACTGCATAAGAAATTACCTTATCACTTTAGAAAAACAGAGTATTGCCTTGCACTTGATATTAAATCTTTTAGAAATACCTTAAATTTTACTTAAGTACACTTTATGGGAGAAAGAATGCTTTCATGTAATATTGCTAAGTTGGAAAGAAAATGCTCAAGTCTTATATACTACTAAGTGAATTATAACAGGATCAGTTAGGTTGGGTCACGGGCAATGCATTCATTATAGCAGAGTTGATAAGAAATTTCAACTCCCTGTGACAAACATAGTTTACAGCTTCAAATGAACAGTTTTCTCCATTAAAAACATTCTAACAAATGTCACCTTTAATAACAAACACATAGGGCCTCAAACTTTTGAGGCCAAGGTACTTGAAAAATCACAATTAAAACAAATCTTTTGATATTACAGAAAAGTTCTTAATGGAAGAAACAATTTTGTGATGACACGACAGAAAGTGGGTGTTCAAAAGGAACTGCTTGCTGTGTATAACTACAACAACAACAAACCCATGTATGGTACTGTCCTAAGAACTTCACAATTTTTAACTTTTTAAAGCCTGACAACCACCTTAGATACTATTTTCATCAGCTTTTGCCCAGGCCCCATGGCTAAATGGGATTTGAATGCAGGCTCAGTAGTTTTAACACTGTACTGCCTATGGTGTGTATAGATAAACTAACCTCCTTTCTTCTGTTTGTAAACAAAGGTAAGCACCCACCCCAGCAATGCTTTATGTTTTCCAAATACTCATTCCCACTGTGTCTTCCAAGGCTCTCTTGAAGTACCACCCAAATTAGCTATCTCTGATCTTACTATAATTTTAACCAAAGCTAAGTCAAAAAATCTGGAGCTTAATATCATTGATTTACCTAGAGTCTATCGATCCACTGTGCTGTCATTTCGTTTTCTGATTTTCTCATTACATCTGGCTTTTTTTTTTCAAGTTTTCATTGCTCCTGACGATGTTCCTGGCAAAGCGAGGTAACGCCCATTCCTGACCCCTTCAGGGGGCATTCAGTATCAAATACTGATGTTTCTTGGCCTTCAGACTATTGGGAGGCTAATGCCATGAAATCTTTTCTTCCTTAATGGTTCTATTCTTTGTTAACTACCTATTTCATCTGTTTGTGTAACAGATACTGTAACTAACCAGAATTTGGAGTCTCTAGTAATCGAAAGAAAATTCCATCCAAGGTCAATATATTTATGTTAAACAGAAGACAGTTTGCATTCCTGAAATGAATTATTTGGCATGACATCTTCCTGATTAAGATAGTAAACTCTGTATCGAGTAAGGAACCTTGAAGATAGTCAGAATTTTAGCAAAAATAACACTTTAAAATACATAAACAGATAAAGGGCTTTAACATCATGTGACAGAACAGTTCTATTATCTCTGTTGATATCTCAATGTAAGTGATACCTCCCTTACTCTTCCTTAATGCATCTCTGGAAAATGAATGCTTTTCTCCTTTATTCCATTTCTTCTTGTTCTTACAGAGAATGAAGCTGAGACTTTAGAATCCCTGACTTGAAGGCCCCTTGCAGGCTTATGTACCTAATTAACCACAAGGAAGTCTCCAAAAATTACATAAGCTTCAGATCCTACTAAACCTGGATCTGTCTTATCTAAGTTCTCAATATTTCAGTGAACTTACAGTTATTGAAATTATCTACTCATATTTTTGTTTCACTGAACTTGCACCTGCAGAGTGACTCATGGACATCAGTCCCTTGGCTACAAAAGCATATTTTCACCAAGAAAGTGGCAAAGAACTACAAGTGACGACAGGTGATAAACATGAATTTCAGATCTAAATGTCTATCACTAGGTGATTAGTTTCAAAATCAGTTAAACCCATATCAAAGATATAGTGGATGCTTCTGGTCCCTGCACAATTTAAAAACATAATTTACAAATTCAGGGATTTCACATAAAAATCCAGATGTCAAGCTTCTTTTGAAAAATCAGATGGTCTGGCATAACCGGGTATAAATGCTCTGGCCTGAACATATTTCCTACCTATTGTTCTTTACTCATCAACATCACCTGGCTGTTCTCCTGTAAGCATTTGGATTTGCCAACCTCAAATTACATGAATAATGTCCAACAGAGGTACTATTAAAAAAAAAAAAAAAAGATTGACAGAACAGCACCTATAGTATATTCCAACTTATATTTTAAATGGTAAGTATGATAAACTATAAGATATACTCAAGCCATACATAGTTGTTTATATGGCATGCATTTTTTAACATTCAGAGAAAAAAAGTAAAAACCCTTATTTTTTGACTAGTGTTAGATTATTGTTATTCTTTAAAGAAAACATTTCCCACCACATATAAATACAATTTCAGTAGCACATGCTGTATCAATAATTTGGTCAAATGGAGGACAAGGAGATAGGACTTGCTCAAATCCAGGGATTGTGACATCAAAAATCTTGTTTTCCAGGCCAGAGCACAGACAGGAGAAACACAGATTAAACATTTAGAGCCAGCACTTTCTTCACAGCAGTATTAGAAAAGAAAGCCACAGTTATTGCCATTTCTATCTAGCTGCATCCAAGCCTTTCTGGATCTCAAGTAATATCCGATTACCCAATACTACCAGAGCAACTTTTGTGAGTTGTTTTAATATATATTCACAGCATGCGTCGTGATGGCTCCTGGCTGCTATTGAAAGGGTGGACTAGCAACATGAATTAACAATAACACATGTGGTGTATTATAGCTCCATCATGCCTAAAGCATTTAGCTGGTCTCCTTATTATTCTTAACGGCACCCTTACAACTCCTGAGGATCACGTAACTGTGAATTCACTGATCCCAAATGCCAAATGGAAAAATATATGTGTGTGTGTGTGTGTGTGTATCTCCTAAAAGTAGTTTAGAGTAACTGCTACATCCACTCTTCTTCTTTTTTCATCACTGGTACATGTCATGACCCACAGACTGTTCTATTTTCAGAACATTTTTCTTTGGGACAAACAGAAGAATTCTTAAGGAAAGAGAAGGCCATCAGGATTACAGGTGGGAGAAAAACACAGCTTCTCCAGGAGAACGGCAGTTCAGTATAAAAGGGAGGCCAGAGTGTCTCCCCCTGCTGTCACCTTCCAGGATGACCGCTAGGGGCCCCTAACAGGCACACCTGCCTCCCCCTGGGTTCCCAACAGTCCACTGTCTTCCCAACAGCTACAACCACCTATAAAAGAAGCACATCTTAGCACACCTCCTCTGCTTACAGTTTTCCAGGGGCTTCAATATATATTTAGAATAAAAGGCTCCCTGCTCCCTGCCAACAGGCTCCTTTATGACGTGGATGCCTCCTTAACCCTGTAAGTTCTTGTGCCATCCTCATGAGTCAGCCTCAATGTGCCCCAATCATCGTTATTCCAAACTGCTGGTATTTGACGCCCCCTCAGCCGGAGTACCCTGCCCATAGATCTTCTAAAGGCTGGTCTCTCCCTCTTCCTCCTCCAGATTTGAGCTCAAGTGTCACCTCCTCAGGAACTATCCTGTCTAGAACAGCACATCCATTTTCTCCACTCGGTAGGCACATGGCCCCTCATTAAGTGTCTTGCTTGCCCTTGGTGTGTGAAATTATTTTCTTTTTTGTGTGTTTTCCTATTGACCATCTCTACCCAAATGTGTGCACATGAACACACATGTACACACACAGAAATCTGCATTTCCATCAGTACAGAGGCCTTGTCTATCAGGCCAATTCTTACCTCCCCAGCACCTACAGCAGACTCCAATGTGTGGTAAGTGCTCAGAACATAATCCGGCAAGAACAAATAAACCTGTTAGGTTTGCAGTTCTACCCAGAGGATAACCGAGGAAGTTGATTCTGTGAATATGTGAGGCTCAGCTAGTTAAAAATTAATCTAACAACATGAAAAATGATAGTCTTCTTTCCCAGAAAATAGTCCTGGCCCCTAGTCCTGCGGTGGGTGGGTGGGGGGGGGGGGCAGGGGAGAATGCAAGCTCTACAGAATATATTCCTCTACACCCCCTTGCATGTTCCCCAAACTCAATCATTCACATACTCTCCGATATGGTTTGTGCCATTTCTGAATACCAGATATTTACTCAGGTTATTTTTCCACATAACATTTTTTACTCAATCCTCACACTAAGTAGCAGTATTTGTGAAATCATGGATTTGGTGGGACTGTTATATATTTTTCTAGATCACACCACAATCAATCCTTGGCCGTTCACACACACACACACACACACACACACACACTTATATATATTTTTCCCATGTAAAATTATCTCTTCCCACACTTGGGGAAATACTGCATTATAAATGAAGACAGACATTTATCCAGGGGTATAAGCTCCCCAAAGGCACGCATGACACTGCGGAGTGTCATGAGGAGAGCTGATATTTACTAAGCACTCACTCTGTGAAAGGCCCTGTGGATACACTTTATTGATTATAAGACCCCATTTGAGGAGCTATGTATATTATCTGTTTTTTCAAGGGAGGACCTAGGTATGAAGAGCTTAAATAGTCTCAAGGTCACTGCTCTGGACTGAATGTGTCCTTCCAAAATCCATATGTTGAAAGAAGCCCTAGTCCCCAGTAAGACGGATATTTGGAGACAGGGCCTTTAGGAGGCAATTCGGATGATATGAGGTCACAAGGGTGGTGCCCTCATGATGGGGTCAATGTTCTTATTAAAAGAGAAGAAGACAGGAGAGCCCGCTCTCTGCCATGTGAGAGCACAGCAGGAAGGTGGCCATCCGCAAACCAGGAAGAGGGCTCTCACCGGAACCCAACTGTGCTGGCACCCTGATCCTGGACTTCCCAGACTCTGGAACTGTGAGAAATAAATGTCTGTTCCTGAAGCACCCAGTCCATAGTGTTTTATTACAGCAGCCCAAACCAACGCAATCACACAGCAGAGCTAGGAAGCAGCAGGAGTGGTGTTCAAATTCTGGTCTGTTCGGCACGAGAGTCCATTCTCTTAAACTCTGCTTCATCCAGCATCTACGTGCTCCATAATCAATCTGTGCTTCGTTTCACAGTAAAAACTTCTTTCCTAAGGTCCTAATAGCTTTTCTTTGCCTATTTTACTTACTAATATAAAAGCTGCACATGTACCATTGACTTCCTTTGCTACTCCTAAGCAACAAGCTTGTTGAGAGATTCTACTAAAAACAAGCTCAGCCCTCTTCTCACCATTCACTGATTTTAAGTGTTGCTCAACACTTAGCAGACAGAGCACCCCACGGTTGATTCAGGTCTGCTCCCCACAAGACTCATCTCTTCAAAGTGGGGTGAAGTCACAGCTCTGCACCTGTGTTGCCTGCCTTTCTCTCCTGATGCAAAACAACACTTTGAGCTCAGACTTGTAGAAGTGTGTCTTCCTCACTTACATAGTGTGAACTGCATGTTTAAAAAAATAATAATAAAAAATTAACAATAGTAGCTAATCTTTATTGCATTCCTGTCAAGTATCAAGCCAAGGCTTTTAACATATTTATTTCTAGGGGCACCTGGGTGGCTTAGTCATTAAGCATCTGTCTTTGGCTCAGGTCATTGTCCCAGGGTCCTGGGATCGAGCCCCGCATCGGGCTCCCTGCTCAGCGGGAAGCCTGCTTCTCCCTCTCCCACTCCCCCTGCTTGTGTTCCCTCTCTCGCTGTGTCTCTCTCTGTCAAATAAATAAAATCTTTAAAAATAAATAAAATATTTATTTATAAAAAAGAAAAGAAATAGAAATCCCTGTGGAGTAACTACTTATTTTATCCCCATGTTAAAGACTAGGAAACTGAGGTTTATAGATGTTGTATAATTTGCCTAAAGGCAAGCTGGGAGGAAAATCCAAGCCTCCTGGTTCCGAAGACCCTAGTCTGAAGAACCACTCTGTAGATTGTCAGTATATATATACAAATACATACAGTATATACATATACAGTGTGTATACGCGCACACACACACACACGCTATTCCAGGTAAAACTGTCCTGACCTGACCTTTATGAAAATTATAGCACATAACAGGAGGTAGATCGATTACTCTGTGAAAGAAAAAACAGAGGTTATTAACAAGTATTGAAAAGAATTTATTTTTTAAAGAAAATGGATGCTTCCTTTTCCTTCAGGACCAATAATCCACCTCTGTTTTCACTTCCTCCTCCAGGATCTTCTGCATGCTCCTGTCACAAAGTCTCTCCTTGTATTTACGTCCCTAGTACGTTATAATCAGGGCAAGCGCAAATTCCCAGTTTACTCATGTTGTTCTGTCACACCTATTATCACCTCTGAAGTGTCCTTTTTTTTTTTTAATTGAACGATAGTTGAAGCACAATGTTACATTAGTTTCAGGTGCACAAATAGTGATTCAACATCTCTATACGTTATAGCTATGCTATGCTACATTGCAAATGTAGCTACCATCTGTCACCATATAACTCTATTATAATGCCACCCACTATATTCCGTATGCTGTACCTTTCATCTTTTGGAAGGCGAATTATAGGACTTCCATAACCATAAACTCCATGAAGGCAGGTTATGCCTATTTCTCTTTGTATGTTTCACCAAGATCTTCATATTTCATATCAATACAGAAGGCATGCTTGCTGAATCGTCCTCTCCCCTGGCTAGGTGTAGTATCTCCATGATCAGATCTTCTATATCACTTTATTTATGTCCCCCTTCCAAGCATTATTACATGGTGACTTTAACAGTTCCACCACAGTAAGCCTGGGTCCCTACTCATCTTCTATCCCATGGGCACACAGTAAAATGCTTTTTCCATCAATGGGTTTAAACTACATACTGAAAAGCTGAACTCAGTATTCTTCTAATGTTCATTCTTTGATGCAAACACTTACTAAGGACTTACCCTGTACAACCAGACACTAGGGAAACAAGATGGAAAGGCATGTGCCTCCTCATAAATCACGTACAGTGTAATGGGGCAACCGCAAATGGAACAGAAAAGGATAGTATTGTGAGGTAAGGGGTGCACAGTATTGGATGAAACAGAATACCCCGATGTTTGCCTAGGGAGTGGGAGGAAGTTCAAATGGATAAAGGACTAAGAGGTATTCTTCAGGGAGAAATGTCTTGAGAGCAGGAGGCTGGGGTTGGACAGGTGCAGGAGAGATTGGGAGAGGCCCTCCCAGGCAGACAGAAAAGAAAGGGCACATACAAGAAAGCATGCAGCTTGGGTCAGGTGGGTCATACAGCTCCCAATGGCTGGAGTTTAACATCCTAAGGGAAATAAGCTGGAGTAGACAGGCCTCCTTCCCCACACGTGGTTGTGTTAAATACCATAGAAATAATTAATAAGCAATGCCAAATGTGTCCTCTTTTAAGACCAGTGATTTTGGGATCATCAAAATCAAATTATAACTGTGGACAATTATAAGACAGAAGGAGAGGACAGATGACCTCTGAATGGCTTATTCAGGACTAAGAGAGACCAAAACTCTCTCTCTCCACTGTAGTACTTTCTTTAACAGGACTGACAGAGGACAAAGCCTTGCTTAGGAATTTGATCATGCTAAAAGAAAAACAGTCATTTCAATACTCTTCTGTGAGTCCCCTGTGCTGAAGAGACCCAGACAGGTGGGCTCTCTGTTTATAAGACATACTACCGGATTATGGGATGAGACTGGTCAGCACAGAGGAGATGTGATGACTCCAAAGGAAAAGAGAAGCTGGGGGAGGTATTAAAAGCTGGTCTCAGGGGAACACAGCTGGGACACCATCTGGGAAAAACACTATGTGTCAGGGAATGACCCACCAGTGGATTGGTACACTGGAGCTGACCTCTATTCAGTTAAAAATTATTGTCTGCACTGTACTAACACGTTCTGTGATCCCCATCCTCTAACCTAGGACTTTAGTATTTCTGCTACTGTTCAAGTACTGCAGTAAGAAGTACTTTGGGAAAATGGAAAACTGTGCCAGGGTCCAGATGGAAAGAAGCAAGGAGGGGAGAAACAGTAAGCTGTCACCAGAATCCAGCCACATGGGAAGGAAGAACTGTCAGAAAGGAGACTTGGGGGACCGTGTGTGTGTGTGTGTGTGTGTGTGTGTGTGTACGCACGCACAGAGATCAGAACTGAGAATCATGCAAAAGTCCTTTTCCCTTGAGAAGCGCTGGTTTCAGAACCAGCTTCCGTCTGCAGACAGGAGGTCCCACCTCCTGTCTATTGTCACTCTTGTCCTCCAAGCGAGTGTGAGCCTTTATCTTCTTCTTGGCAAGACCATCTATCTATGTAATGTGGTAACTGAATCAGGTTTAATTTAAAGAAAAACCAAAAGTCCTTTCCACGCAGCCATATAAGAAAGCACTTAATCTCAATAAGCTAGCAGTTAGGATGATAAGAAAATCTACAAGAGCTGAGAGATACATAGTGAATCAAAATTCTCTCCATTTGGGTTAAGGAATAAAGCCAAAATAAGCTTTCTTTTCGGCCTAAACCACATAACGGAACACATATTAGAAATATGGGTTGGGGCAATGAGCTGTGACCATCAGTGATTCAGAGGGGTCCCCAAACACTCCCCACCAGTTTCACAGAACTGCATTAGCTCTGAAAGATGACATTTACCGAGATTCTTAATAAAATGAACATATTTGGCTGCTTCATACGTTATTGGATTTTTTGGCATACATTTCAGAACTCCAATACTTGAACTCTGCCTGCAAGTGAGACAGGCATCCCCACAGGACCACCCTCCCACCCCTGGAAATATTTTCATTACCCAAGTCAGGGGAAGTGAGGAAATGAAAATTTCATGACTCTTGCCACATAGATAGCTTAATTCAAGTGTGCTATGTTTTCATTATTTGCATTTCCCTTGGAATGTGAGGACTGTCTTCAAATCTTCTGGCACCTGTTTTTCAACTGCCTCTGCTCAGTGACTTCCTGGAATAAGGAAAAACATGGCTTTCACTGGACACTTGTTGGGATTCTGCTCGACTCTAGACCATATTTATGCCCAATTAGGTTAACTATGGGTCACTGTTAAAAAATATGCTTATAAGGCCCTTGACTAAAATAAGCATTATATACCATCTAGTTCTCTGAGTTGCAGTGAGCCACTTCTGGTCTCTGTGCTTAAATTATGTCATCTTCGGGATTAAGGAAGTGGACTTTCTACATGGTATCCAATACGGAGAGTCTGTAGCAGGGTGAAATGACCCTCCTGCAGGACTGCCTTTGCTTTAGTTAGTGCTCTTTATTTGTGCTTCCTCTTTTTTTTTCTTTTCATTTTTTTGTTACTTTTAAGGATTTTATTTATTTGAGAGGGAGAGAAAGAACAAGAGAGCACAAGCAGGGGGAGCGGCAGGCAGAGGGAGAAGCAAGCTCCCCGCTGAGCAAAGAACAGGATCCGGGACTGGATCCCAGGACGCTGGGATCATGACCTGAGCCAAAGGCGGATGCTTAACCAACTGAGCCACCCAGGCACCCCTGTGCTTACTCTTCTTGAAAGTTTTTTTTTTTTTTTATCAAAATGGTAACTGTCTTATAAATCAGTTATTAAATGATTTTTAAGAACTAGAGAGAGGGTAGAGATGGGTTGCAAGAGAGACCCGTTATTTTTGTCTATCATTTTTTTTTATGGTGTAAATTCATCCTCCATACCTCTTGCCTTACAATAAACAAGAAACAGATGGCCATGTCACTCCAGATTGTGCTTACGAGTGGCAATAACGATAATACGTTACAAACTTTTCAGTTTCAAACTCCCACTATGTGGGAGACCTTTATCCACATTACTGGAAGCAGTATACAGTAAGGCTTGAAACCTATGTCCCTGACGTATTACAGGATCCCACTTATGGGAAATGTTTAGGATAGACAAATCCATAGAGACAGGAAGTACAGATTAGTGGCTGCCAAGGGATGAGGGTAGCGAGGGGATGGGGGGTGACTGCTAGTGGATATGAGCTTTTTCTTGGGGATGATGTAAATGTTCTGGAATTAGATAGTAGTGTGATGATGGTTGCACAATCCTGCAAATCTACCAAAAAATCACAGAATTGTGTACTCTTAAAGGGTGAGTTTCTTCATATATGAATTACATCTCCACTAAAAAACAAATATGACAAACCAACCTACTGCCCTAGACACAGGCTTTCCAGGTTCAAATTCCAACCCCAACACCACCTTTTCCAAACCTAAGTTCCCTAAGTACATAATGTTGGCATCTGTAAAATCTGAAAATATCCCATAGGGAGGTAGGGGTAAATGGAGGACTAAATGAGACCAGGGAGAAGGTGCCAAGACCAATCTACAGCATGGTGTGAACACTCTGTAAATTTTCCTCTTATTATTATTTAATCTTGACAATTCCATAAGGTGAGCTGAACTTCCTGATTTTACAGATGAAGGAATATCTGACCTGTAAAGGATGAGGACACTGACCCTGCTGCTGGGCCACTAAGTGACAGGGTGGGAGTGTCAGAACTGAACCTCCTGCTCTTTCATGACACATCAACACCTTTAGATGCACCTGTTAACAACCTAATGTGTACATGAACTGCTTATTGACTTCCTACTATGTGTCAGACTCTTGAGGACATAAACCTCAAGACAGCCATTACATGCATTGGGAAAGAAAGGACAGTGCCCAGAGATTAAGGAAATGAGGAACAGGTGAAATGGTAAAGGCACAAAAGTAAGTGTTTTTGCCAAGCAATTCAGAACCTTGAGGCCTCCTCCCACCTACAAGAGGACTTTCCCACCAAGAGGAGACCAGAGTAACTAGGCTGAGAAAAACATGATGTAGATGCACTTTCGACAAGTTCTATGAAAATAACTAGCCACCAACCTCAGTCTGAATACCATTTTTAATTTAGATTTCCAACCTCATGGTCCATCACTATAGCCACTAGTCAGATATGGCTATTTAAATTTAAATCAATTAAAATTAAATCCTATTAAAATTGTCATTCCTCAGTTTACTGGGCACATTTCAAGTGTGCAATATCCACATGTGGCTAGTGGCTGCCATATGGGAAAGCACAGGGAACTGAACATGTCCACCACTGCAGAAGGTCTTACTGGGCAGGGCCAATCTAAAACATAAAATCACATCATCAATTGTCATATGCTAAGGGGAAATATAACATTTTACTTATCCTAAAAATGGGCTTTGGTATCCAAGCAAATACCTAGAAACACAACTGCTTGCCTTGGTTGTAAAATAGTACTGTAATTCCTCATTTACATTTAAGATAATAGTCTCAGATTATATTACTCAGGTGCAGACATAGCATTTTTTTCAGGAAAAAAAAATGCTTTCCTAGACTCTTGTCTTAACGTAAAAAAGAAAATGCAGGTAGCATATGACAAACAGATAATAAGGATGTAAGCTCATTGCATCTCTGTTTTGAAAGAAATACAATTTACTGATCTTGCAAAGAAAGTTTAGAACATATGAGGAAACACAATGGCTCTGGTCCCTGAGTTAATAGCCTTTTCAGTAGAATTGTCTTTTTCTCCCAAAGAATT
This sequence comes from Mirounga angustirostris, assembly GCF_029215605.1. Taxonomy (NCBI): domain Eukaryota; kingdom Metazoa; phylum Chordata; class Mammalia; order Carnivora; family Phocidae; genus Mirounga; species Mirounga angustirostris. The sequence continues at coordinate 188,339,156 of NW_026991709.1, read as the reverse complement.
CTCTACATGTTTTCATAACCAATCCAATTTCAATACAGATGGTCATGCTAACTGCCCAGAAACAAAATAATCTTATGAGAAAGGGTCAAATATGCTAATGGAGACCCCTCCCATTTCCCCCCATGAGCCACTATCATACTTGTAATATGGAATGAAAAGATTTTCTATTCATCATCCTATTTTGCAGTGATAAAGCTCACACATAGACCACATAACACATATAACAAGATTATCCATTCATAATGTTGGCATCTATCATCTAACTGGATTTAAATTTTTAAAATATAACCAACATACATGTATGTACAGATTCCATGACTTTTTACAATCTGAACACTTCTATGTAAACAACACCAAGAGTAAGAAAAAGATTATTATCAGCATCTCAGAGCCTGCCTCATGCAGCCTTCCAGGGATCATTCCCTTCAAGGGCAACGAACATCCTGACTTTCAACACCATTGATAAATTTTGACTGTTTTGGTAGCTTTTATGCATGATACTCTTTTGTGTCTAACTTCTGTCTCAATAACACATTAGTTAGTTTTGACAGACCCTCTTTGCTGCCATAAGGTAGTGATTAAAGGCTTTCCCACTACACCGTACAGAACCATTGTTTACTGAACAGGTACAATGTATCAAGTTCTGTTCTAAGTGCTTTATACACCTAAATTCATTTAATTCCCAAAACAAGCTCATCGAGAAAATATTAAATAGATGAGGACCCTGATATATTAATCTGGCTAGACTATAGTCCCCAATTATTCAATTAAACACTAATCTTGGTGCGGCTGTGAAGGGTTTTTACATATGTAATTCAAATCCCTCATCAATTGACTTTAAATTAGGGAGATTATCCTGGATAGACCTGATTAGTCAATTGAAAAGCCTTAAAAAGGGGGCTGTCACTTCCACAAGAGAAGGAAAGCAAAAGGAGGAGAGAGGGACTTTTTCTGAAACAGGTAACAATGAACAATTAACTTACACCTGCTAATAATAGATGGTGGACCAATTCAAGTCAAATGTGGGCAGATCATTCTTGAATTAGAACTAATGTAGAAAGGGTAGGCATCATGGATATGAAGGTTTTAGGTTTTGGTTTTTAGTTTTTCTTTCCAAGCCAGTCCGGATATCATCTATTCTTGCATACTGGCCCTGGAGGTACACTCTGATTTTTCAAGTCTGTGGTCAGATTTTAGGTTCGGAAAGTAAGGTCACTGAGTTTGTGATAAACTGGTAAAAGGAAGTGTTTTTTGGACAGTCAGACCTCTCAGACTTGTTATTATTTCTCAAAGGAATCTCCGTGAAAGGCGTTCTCTGAGTGGACCTGAATAGATCAAGTAAACCTGTAAGTTTTTTAACAGAAATTACTTCTTCCATCATCATCTTCCTCTTGACATGTATCAATTAGCAGGACTGAAGTCAAGTCTCAATAAATATGGAGGAATACCATTTGTCTTCTCTTTATCAGTTTAAGGCTGATTTTAAAATAGTTTTCCATTTTCAAAGGTACCATTTAAGTCAAAATGAAATTCCTAATTTTCTCTTCCCAACCTGTTCCTCCTCAAGTCTCCATCTCAAGGTTCCATCTCCCACCTTCACTCAGATTCTTAGGCCAAAATCATAGTAATGATCAACCAGTGGATTCTGCCTCATAAGCATCTTCCAAAGCTGGCTACTTCTCTCCATTTCCATCCTAAGCACCTCTGTTCAGGCCACGCTGATGCCAAACCCAGACAAGGAGTCCCCCCAGTGATCCCAGCTTCCATGAAGCCCTGCTATTACATACAACACGGTACACTTTTTAAATTGTAAATTAGGTACTGCTACTCCCCTGTTTAAAATTCCAAAGGAGACTGGGTATTTGATGACACCAAAGAATTACTGAAAAGTTACTAAGTGTGATAATGGTATCGTGGCGATATTTTTTAAAAAGAGTTTTTGTGTTTTATAGGTTTAGAGTGACATATTCACAGATGGAATGACTGGATGTTTGCTTCAAATAACATGGTGTGGATGGGGAGAGGGAAGAGATAAAACAAGACTGGCCACGAGATGATAATTATTGAAGCTGCATAACACATACATGGGGAGTCATTACACTTTTCCATTTTGGGGTATGTTTGAAATTTTTTATCATAAAAAGTTTTTAAAACCCCAGTGACTCCTGAATGAATGTAGAGTGAAATTCCAAAAATGTGCCTTGGTCCAGAAGGTCCCGTAAGATCTAAGTCCTGCTTACCACTCTCAGATCTCCACCAGGAGCTGGCTCTGCCAATTAACTATGGAAGAGCTGTCCGTGTGCCTTACTCATGCCAAGCTCTTGGACACGCTGGGGCCTTTACAAAGCCCTTCCCTCAGTCTGGATAGCTTCACCCCAGATGTTCTCATGGGTGGCTCCTCCTCCTTCAGGTGCCATCACTCCTCAGGAGAGTCTTGTCTGACCATGCTATCTGAGGGTATTTTCCCTCCTTGCCTTCATCCTCCCCACCCTCTGCACTCCTCCTCCCTACTGGATCTCTTATTTTCTTTCATTCTTTTGCTATATTTTCTTCATAATGCTTATCATTTTTGAAACCATCTTATGTCTCAAATATGTCATTTTAGAAATAAGTCATTTGTTGTCAGTATCTCCTCTATTACCAAAATACATGCTCAGACATATTTGGGACCCTGTCTGTCTAGTTCACGTGCATAATCCCTGTGTCTATCATAGTACCTAGCACTGTAGGATCCCAATGGAGATACATTAAGCTAATTCTCTATTAGACCTGACCATTAAGGTTGCATGCATATCACATGAATGTCAGTAGGAATAATTGATGTCTTGGGGTGCCTGGGTGGCACAGTTGGTTGAGCATCCAACTCTTGGTTTTAGCTCAGTTTGCGATCTCGGGGTTCTGAGATTAAGCCCCTCAAGGAGCTCTATGCTCACCGTAGAGTCTGCTTAAAACTTTCTCTCCCTCTCCCTCTGTCCTGCCCCCAACCCCCACTCTCTCTCTCAAATAAATAAATATTTAAAACAAAGAGTAACTGATGTCTTAGAAGGTTAAATTATCCTTACATGTATATATCTGTAGTATTAATGAATAGTTAATATCTATGGAATTCCTTTGAATTAAATATATATCAACATAATGAATAATTAAATACACAAATTAATATAATTAATGAATAATTAACACCTCTGGGTTTCTTTAGAATTACATAAAATATATTCATATATACACATAGACATATATACATAGTCATTATTCCCATACCAAATATATAAGATTATTATTGGTTAATGTAGAAAGAATATGACAGTTTATGATTGCCACATTTTTATTAAAAAATGATTTGTTAAATGTACTGTTGTCAGACCTTACACTTTAAAATTCATTTCTAAGATTCTTAGCTGATGTTAAACTATGTCAGCATAATAAACAAGTTTTGATTTCCTTTCAGATGTTCCTGGCTGCTGAAAGAATTGATTTTTAAGATTTTTTCCCATTGACCTATAAAGCTCTGAAGAAGAGATAGCTCTTCTTAATCTCAAAGATCCAAGCCGAGCTTACATTCCCTGGCCATTGTTCAGATGTCACCTTCAGAGCTTGCTTCTTTATGTATCTTTGGAGAAACACAAATGTATTAGTGATAGGACACAGCATGGTAGGTTTTAAACCCTCTTGGAAGTGTTGTTTTAATATTGATAGCTCAACATCATTCATTCGAGGATAACTGTACCTAGTTATCATAGATATTATAAAGTATATTTTTAATTTTAATATACCTACATTCTCAAATATAAATTTATTCAGTGGCTATATAGGGAACCCAAATCACCAGGAGAAGTGTTAAATATGTGGCCTTTTTAGTTGGTAGAATGAAGGGATAGGAGAGAGATTCTAGCAATTTGGCTTTCTAACTGCTAAATACTAATGAGGCAGGAATAGTAACAAAAGGGAGACACAGCATCTCAAATCCATCTATTTCCCTAAAACCAGACTAGCCTAGATCCTAATTCAGTAAATTCAAAGGCCCTTTCCCCATCTTCCTGTCTCCCAAGACAATGAGTTTTAAATTGTACATGTTATTAAATATTGTTTTCCTTCCCAGACATCTGAGAAACTCAAGACAAAAACCTTGTATAAAGACTCATACTTAACTTAAAAACCAACATACACAGCAACATCTTTGATAGTCTGCAAACAAGTGATTTAATTGCCATGGTGGCCCCGTCTAATGCCACTTTTATAAAGGGAAGTTTAGAAAGTGTCACAACTGGAAGTTTCACTTTTATTTGGACTAAAGAGGCTGTAGTTTGTTTCATAAACAGGTTGGTTCCAATGAGAAGGTACAATTAATAGAAGTAAAAAGCAAAACTCACTACAGAGATCCTCCCAGTACTAGATTTGAAAAATTCGGGGTGCCTGGGTGGCTCAGTCATTAAGCGTCTGCCTTTGGCTCAGGTCATGATCCCAGGGTCCTGGGATCGAGCCCCGCATCGGGCTCCCTGCTCAGCGGGAGGCCTGCTTCTCCCTCTCCCACTCCCTCTGCTTGTGTTCCCTCTCTCGCTGTGTCTCTCTCCATCAAATAAATAAAATCTTTAAAAAAATAAAAATAAAAAAAATAAAAGATTTGAAAAATTCTATCAATAGAGTTTCTAATTTGTTTCAATGCTCACAGAGCAATGCTAGACCGGACCTCCTTTTGCAGAAAAACCTAGAGACGCTTTGCATTTTGTCTCCAGCAACCACAGTCTGAATATAATTCTCTGAACACATTCTTCCACTGCACACAGTTCTCCTAACACCCAGGAGCTTACTAAATTTCTAAATAATTCCTGTTTTATTTTTCTTTATTAGTTTCAGAGGTAGAATTTAGAGATTCATCAGCTGCATATAACACCCAATGCTCATTACATCAAGTGCCCTCCTTCATACCAATCACCCAATTACCCCATTCCCCACCCACTCCCCTCCAGCAATCCTCAGTTTGTTTCCTATAGTTAAGAGTCTCTTAAGATTTGCCTCCCTGTTTGTATCTTATTTTCTCTTTCCTTCCCCTATGTTCATATATTTTGTTTCTTAAATTCCACATATGAGTGAAATCATACGGTATTTGTCTTTCTCTGACTTATTTCGCTTAGCATTATACCCTCCTGTTCCATCCATGTCATTGAAAATGGTAAGGTTTCATTCTTTTTTTATGGCTGAGTAGTATTCCATTGTATATAAATACCACATCTTCTTTATCCATTCATCTGTCGATGGACATCTGGGCTCTCTCCGTAGTTTGGCTATTGCTGATAATGCTGCTATAAATATCGGGGTGCATGTACCCCTTTGAATCTGTATTTTTGTATCCTCTGGGTAAATACCTAGTAGTGCAATTGCTGGATCATAGAGTAGTTCTATTTTTAATTTTTTGAGGAACCTCCAAACTGTTCTCCAGAATGGCTGCACCAGTCTGCAGTCCTACCAGCAGTGTAAGAGGGTTCCCCTTTCTCTGCATCTCCGCCAACATCTGTTTTTTCCTGTCTTGTTAATTTTAGCCATTCTGACTGGTATGAGGTCGTATCTCATTGTGATTTTGATTTGTATGTCCCTGATGCCGAGTGATGTTGAGCACTTTTTCACTTGTCTGTTGGCCATTTGGATGTCTTCTTTGGAAAAATGTCTGTTCATGTCTTCTGCCCATTTCTTGATTGGATCATTTGTTCTTTGGGTGTTGAGTTTAAGAAGTTCTTTATAGATTTTGGATACTAGCCCTTTATCTGATATGTCATTTGCAAATATCTTCTCCCATTCTGTCAGTTGTCTTTTGGTTTTGTTGATTGTTTCTTTTCCTGTGCCTGCTTATTTTAAAACCCAAATTGGAGACTACCCTCCTTTAGAAAGCCTTCTTCACTAATGTCTCATTTTCAAGTCCATCCCACCCTTCTATATGCTCTGATCTTACTGATTTCATGCTTTAAGTTGCTGGCATTTTCACAACAAATTGTCATTCACTTTCTAAATGTTTATCACACATACTAAATGGGACTCTTAAAGACAAAGTTAGCCCCTTACTTGAGGTTTTGTCCCCAGGGGCTTGCTTGGGGCCTTGGCACAATGCCTTCCCAGAAGACACTGAATGAAAGAATAAAAGAGCAAACAAACAAGTAAATGAATGAAGACAGCCGGTGTCTCTTTAAATTTCTAGTTCCCATACAGTTCCCACCACTAGGATTCCACTTCATGCCCAACAGAGTTTATCATCTACTTAACTTTTCAGTCCTAAACATTGTTAAACTTTGAAGTTCATTATCACTGAAGTGTCCACACTGGATTTATGACTAATTTATCACTGTGGCTTCCTTAAAGAGTGGCTCATAGTTAGGTATTTTTTAATCAATACCTTCATCTTTGTGAAGGGAGATGCTTATGGATCCATCATTAGATGCTACAGATTCTGTAAAGTGATTGTGGGCTTTATTTTCCCCCTTTTTAAGTTATATATGTACAAGTAATACATGAAAATATCCTCACTGAAAAAAATTCAAACAATATGGAAAAACTTGAAAACTCTTATTACTTCACCTATTCTATTTCCCTCCACAGAGGCAAATTTATTATTAACATCAGACCCTTTTCTTTTCATTTAGCTATTTGCATATGCATACATGTTTTGTGTTGTTTGGGTGGGAGTCTTTTACATAGGTCAGGTCTAAAGGTTTTGTAAACTTCCCCGTTCAATTAAAAACATGTCTCAGAGATATTCCCACATGAGAAACATATCTCATGCTTTTTAACTACTAGTAGTCCATAACTTGGAATATATCATAGTTTAATCATTCCCATATTGATCAAAATAATATGCTTTTCAGTTTTTCTCTCTTAAAAATCCCTGAATATGCCTCTTTATATAAAGGTGCCAGGAATTACTGGGTTTAAGAGTATGCATAGACAATATAAGCCTGCTTCTTTAAATCCTTACAAATAGAGTGGATATTAACAGTTTTTGTTTGTTTTTGGTTTTGGTCAATCTGATGATACCAACTATTTCCTCATGACCTAATCCAGGCCAGAAATGCCTATATTCATACCCACTACGGTGCACTGTGATTGGCACCCAGGTTCAACTGAAATACACCACACAGACCCTAATGGGCTCCTACTCAACTCTTTTCAGTTCACATCCCAGTAACATCAACATGGGTTCAAAATCAGTTCATGTTTAAACATCAAGAAGGAGGGACTGTGGGGGCGCCTGGGTGCCTCAGTCCTTAAGCATCTGCCTTAGGCTCAGGTCATGATCCCGGGGTCTTGGGTTCGAGCCCTGCATTGGGCTCCCTGCTCAGTGGGATGCCTGCTTCTCCCTCTCCCACTCCCCCTGCTTGTGTTCCTGCTCTCGCTCTGTCAAATAAATAAATAAAATCTTAAAAAAAAAAAAGGAAGAGGGACTGTGAATAGTGTCTTCATAGAAAACTATCTTGTTACACTCTCTTAATACCTGATGAGGTAGAAACTTTTGTCCCTGTTTTATAGATGACCACAACTGAAGCTGACTCCCCCAGGGTCCCAAGCTCTGCTTCACACCAGAAAGAGCTAAATTGCCTGAGAATTAGAGAATTGCACCAGAGTTCTATCCACTTTAACTTTCTTCAAGTTGTTATTCTTCCTTTCTTGCTTTTGAGTATCACTATCCACACCAAAAATGAAAATGCCTCTACCCATTATTTCAACAAATGTTATGGCCTTAGAAACACTGTTAGCATACCGATGCTAGAAGAAGACAAATATTTACATAGTGGCAACAGATGTGATCTTCACTGGGCACCCACCCTTTTTTTTAAAGGGTTCCTCAGGTTATTCCCCAGAACTAAGGTCTAAGACATGAAACAGCAGAAAATAAAGCCCTTGATGATTAACATAAAGTATATGAGAATAGGTATTGCACTTGTTACATCTTAGCATTATTTAAGAATTAAATATTCAAAAGTTCTATCCTGGACAAAAATCAATAAAATAAAAGAAGCCACAGTCATTCTGTTAATATTTTAAAATGTTCCCTAATATTACCAACAAAAGTCTGTACTAAGGATACAAATTAACTTTCATACACTCAAGTTCTCCTGAGGAAAAAAAGAAAAGGTACGTCTTTTGGCACCAAATAAAATGAACAGAAAAATGCTTTCTAAAATGTTGAAAGGCATGAAATGAAAGGTTAAAATATTTCACTATGCATATGCTATACTAGAACCTTGAAGCTCTCGTCTACATGAAAATGGCACTTTAAACATTACTTGAATGTGCTTTCTGAAAGTATAGAATGATCAATTCATTTTTAAAACCCTTAATGTAACAGTACTCTTACTTTGCCTGACAGATGACAAGGCTCAGGAAAGGCAAAGATCAGAACTGCAGGAACAAAAATAAAGTTAGCACCAGATTCACTTCCCCTTCATGCCAACCCTTTCTTCTCCCTTATCATACAACAAAGCAAAAAAGAAAAGTATTGAATATGAAAACCAGAGAGATTTCCCATGACTGAGCCTTGGCAAGTACAAATGCATTAGTAATGGAGCTGATTCCTGTGACCTTTTCAATTATGATAATCCCTCAAAGAAAATTAAAACCATTTGCTAAAACATGGTCCAAGGAGTTCCATAGATAATTGAAGAAAACATTTAGGAACATCCCTGGCATTTTTTTTTTAAGTATGTACATACTTAACACACATCTGTTCTACTCTATAGCCTTTCCAGGCATGATCTTCGTGAGCAAAAGGTCAATTTAACTTGAAAGACATTTTTTCAAAGTCTGTGTTTCCAGAAATTTTGCCCTCATTTCTCTTATACATATTTATATTGTGAAATGGGAGAGGAGGGGGACTATATACTGGTTTCTGTCTCCTGAGGATTTGTGGGTCGAACGACCAATTAATACTTCATTTAAAAGGTATCCTTTTGTTTTAGATATGACAAGTAAATAAAGTGGCATTAGAGTCCCCAGGATTTCCATTGAATTTTTAGTGAGCAAGCATTTCCTCAAAGCATGGAAACATATACAGATATAACTTCATTTAAAGTAAAATTATTCACAATGCTCACGTGTGCCCAATTCCCACTTAACGAATAAGCAGACAATATTTAAAGAAATCAAAGATCACCTCATTGCTGAACTTGAATAAAATGATTTCACTTTAGAGCCCAGAAGGAAAGCCAAGTTTATAGATACAATATCCAAGAAGCTGAGTGAGGCCTTGCTCTTCTACTCTGTCCTCCCTCTTCTTGGCCTTAAGGCAATTAGCTGGGCAGTTAACCCATCAGAGCCTCAATTTCTCATAGGTAAAATGAGGATATTGGCATGACACAGCAGAATTGAAACAGTGCTATCACAAGGATTAAATAAAGTAACAGATACGAAAAGGTTTCGAAAATTATGTAATATTATGTCAACAAGCAAATGGTGTTAAAATTACTAGTTCTCATTTACAGAGTTAGATTTTCAGTATCAATAAGCATTTTCCTACCGTAGCAGATTTGAGACAAGTTACACTGTGCTGGAAACTATAAAATGAATTCTGATCAACAGAAGCCATTCTACTGCATTCCGATTTTTCTAAGAGGAAATCAGAGCCTTAATTAGAGAGAGTGAAAAAAAAAAGAGGTCTTTGTTTCAGATTTATATTTCTGTTGCAGATACCTATTGAGAACCAGTTACAGGGCTATTAAGCCACACTGCAATTTATAAACAAATAAATAAACCCTTTAAATCAGAACATCATCATCAGAAGATCAGCCTAAAACACACACTACAAAGGATGTGAAAGGGCTAATGAAGAATTCAATATCAGGATTACGACCCTTAATTTCACCAGGAAGGTGTTCCATTGTTAGAGCTCAAGCACAGGGAGAGAAAACATCACAGGAGCATAAATAACTATCCCATAAAGGAATACTTTGCCTTGGGTCAAGCATAATTTCATTTTTCCCCAATTCAAGTATCATAGAACAAAGAAATACAAGGAAGAGGGATGATAAAAAGCCCAGCACTTGGGAGAGAAGCGGTTCCGCACTAAGGGAGCCTGGAAAGGACAGGGTGACCTGCGCGCCTTTGTTTGTGCAAAGTCCCCAGCAGCTGGTGGGAAGCGGGAAGATGATGCCTTTGCAACTCGCCACCAAACCTATTAGCAGCCCTCAGATCCGGGAGTTATAACTCCCTTGAAACAAACAGTGAGAAATGGGGAATAAGTCATCTCTTTTGGAGAAAAGCATAGTTTAAAACAGTGAAAATATGCCAGTGTTTTCTCACAGAGGAGAAGCTGAGGAAACGAATTATTTCAGGACTTGCGGGGACCTCTTACTACAAAGCCAACTTACTTGTAAGAATCTAGAAGCCAGCATCCGTTTCTGCAAACTCACCACAGTGAGGACTTTTTAAATACTGAAAAGAGACTTAGGCACTTGCAACATTTTAGGGAAATGAGGGAGGCAGAAGTCACTTGAGCAAAGGGGGTGCAAACACACCCTTTGTCTGGCATGCCATTTCTTAAAGGACTCCCCTGCAACTTCTTCCTAAATTCTGTGTTACCATTCCCAAAGGTAGTCTCCGTGGGATTCTCATTCTTTATTAGATGCCAAGGAAACATCACAGGGTTCACAGACATCAGAAAATTTATCAAATGGTAAGACTGGATGCGTAGCCCAGTCTAAAGATCATTCCCTCTCCCCGCTGTCTTCATTACTTTTGTCCAATGATGATTCACAAATCATAAGCATAATAAAGCTATTTACTAGTCAGCTTTCCCCAATAAGCAGCAAGCTCCGGGAAGCCTGTATTTTTCATTTACATCCCCAATGTCAGCATTATGCCGCATACACAGGAAAAAAGCTCCATACACACTGGCTATTTTTGTTAATTTAATTATCACTGCCTAGGCATTATTTTAAATTATACTTATATTGAAAAGCTTGAGTTTTCTAGGAATTTTTAATTCTCGCCTCAAAATTTTCCAGTAATTGGAAATATGTTTATATAAATATGTTTACATAATGACTATGTAAACAAAGACATTTACTTACATACATTTATTACAGACAGGCCAAGAAAATATTTCTACATCAAGATACTGTCTTCCTTCTAATCTATAGCATTTTCTGCTTACCGTGAAGGTTCAGAGGAAGAGGGAAGCAATAGATTATAGGTAGAAGAGGCAAAATAAAAGGTGGTGGAGAAGCAAGTTCCCAAATGTCAGGGAATCACCTGGAAAGAGTTAAAAATGCCAATTCTGTGGACCCATCCCTGGATAGGTACCCCATATTTCTGAACACTGAGGGAAAAGAGATGAGTTACAAAAATTCATGGCCAAGTAGAAGGTAGTTTCTCTTGCTTTTTAAGTTTTATTTTCAGAACAAAATGGATTATAAAAGAGTAAGAAGTGGAGCTTACTGTCATTATATTTTATTATTCTCTTGATCACTATCACCTCCAGTAATTTTGTTGTTCATTATTGTTATATACCTAAGTTTACAAAGAATTTAATATGTTTCTTAGCTTCTAGGTAGAGAAGAATTTTGGTAACACAGTCACTGGTTAGGAAAATGGAAATCACCATATAATCATTATAAAAGGAGACTGTCATTACACTGATGAGTAACATTGGGGAACAACTAAAAAAATAAGTGTGTATGCATTTCATATTTTCTTATTTCATATTTTTTTCTTCTCCGTGTCCCTAATATGAATCAGAACATATATGAGGATGTCACCAAAAACCAAAGAAAACCTTGTAGAATCGCGTGGTTGATTTTTCCTGTTGGTAATAGAGCCTTTCAAATAAAATAGACTTTTTACTATTTTTCATAGCAAATTTATTTAAAATCCCGCAGTGATACCTGTTGGCTTGAAACTTGGTGTTCCATTCCTAAATCATTTCTCAGTACTTAAATGCTTTTCTTTTTGCCTTTTTTTTAATTTAAAATTTCTAAAACCTGTTGGTTTATTTTTCTGCATTGAAGTACATATTACCTACCATCAGGCACGTCATATATCCATGTGTGCATTTGCTTGACTTTCTCCAACCCACATAAACTGGATAGAAGAAGGACATAACTTCCCCAGCGGGTGTAGTTTCAACTCCTAGAAGAAGGGCTAGCAGAGGCCAGGTACGTGTGGCAGTGTTGGCTGTGAGAGAACCCCAACTGTTAGATAAATCCCAGTATCACTTTAGCACTTCCTTAGTAAATGCGTTCTGAACTTTCTGCTGGGTGTATAGCTGCCTCAAATAGAGACTGACTGCTTTTGCCCCTTCTTCTCCCTTGCCTCCTTTCTGCTGGCTAAAATGTGGTGGTAATGGCCGAAATTCTATTGGCGAGCATTAAATTAGATTGCTCCTCCTCTCATGTTCATATATACACACACGTATACACAGACCTGCACGTGCCCACACAACACGCTTCCTTATGCTTCCTCTTTTTTCTCAATATAGCAAAAGACTGGGAGAAAGAGACTTTATTCTGTAAGCTGCTAATCCTTTCCTTGAATCAAGAATCAACATTTTCAAGTGAACCCCAACGGCCTCAAATCAGCTTTCTCAGGCCATCACTATGACATCAGGACTTACTCAGAAACTGATAGATTCAGACTTGGGCACTCATATTTGACACTGCATGGGAAGCAAATGGATTATTTGCCTTTTTCTTTTCTTTCTCTACTTTCAGCCACACCGTCACCATTGTCCACATGGAAACATGGTGTTGTCTCTAGGCATTGCCATTTTGCCCGCATGGATAACTCACTGGTTAAGCGGTACCCATAAAACACTGGAAAGAGTGACACTCCATGTTATTTAGTCATTCACTCCACAGCTGAACACAAACCGACTTGGACTCTGCATTCATTATGGCTGCATTCTACTGGGGGGAAACAAACCAAAATACAATGCATTGTTTTCTTCATAGAGTTGGACACCACTGGAAAATAAAATAGTTTGGCAGAGAACGACTTGTAGTGGGGGTAGTGGGGATAGTAGAGGCTATGCTTACAGCTCTTGGCTTATGTTTGTCTACACTGTGTACACCGAGGTTAAAATCAGGTCTTTCTTTAAGCTCAATAAACGGCTATGTCTTTTGACTAAGTTCTATCTGATGCTCTAAGCTACTGAACTCCTTTAGAAATAGCGGTAATGTCTCTTATTTAATTTACAAACACAGTTCAATGGCAGAAACTGTTATCTTGAACAGGGTAACATCCCGAACACTGAAGAATGATAACCACCCTCTTTATTCTCTGGAGATGTCACCTTACATTAGCGGCAGGTGACAGTCTGCATTCTTTGACAGTGTTACTCCACCACCATGTGTTATAATAAACTTTTACTTTTTTTTTTCCTTTTTCTTAAAGCCAGGAGAGGAGAGAAAGAATCAATGAGATGTCAACACAGAGCAGACACACAGGACCAGATATAGTCGCTAAATAATTTTCTAAAGGAGTCAGCAGGGAGGGGAGAAATAATTTATTCTAGGAATCCTGACAGGTACCATCATCTATACTCTGTTAAGTGGTTTACATTGTTAAAAAAAAGACTGAAGATGGGTCTTAAACCATTCAGCCATACTTCCACCACTTAAGGAAATTCAATCAAAGGCTGAAGGTAAAGATACCAGTTCTTGTCAAATCGATATATCGAACGTGGCTTTTCTGATCACAGCAATTCTCAGAAAGTTCAGATGTAGTGATGGCACTAAAAACAAAATGTATTTTCAACTTTTCATTCCAATGTTCAATATTTCAATTATTACACTTCATATTTCACTCCATAAAACAGCAGAGAGGAGATATCGCCTGTAGAATATACACATATATATATGCATAGGAGAGTGCATATACACACATATATACATGTATAGATGTACATACACACATATACATATGGGGGGACAGAAAAAGAGATTTCTGTTTCGTTTTTTTCAAATAAAGAAATGAAGAAGAAAGGTCACACCCTTGTTACTTTCTAAATATAAATAATTTCCCAGTATCTATAATCTTTGAAGCTGTACTGAATTATTCATTTAATCTTATTAAAACTAGAAATTTAAGTAACACTTCTGAATATAACTCAGAATAATGTAACAAGATAATCATAAACCCATCACAAAAATTCATGTTAACAGTAAATAGCTTTTGGACTGAACAAGTTCTCTTTATGAATGACAACACCACTTAACCTCTGTTGCCAAAAACACCACAAAATTCTACAGCAACTCATTTCTGAAATGAGACCTCAATGAAAAGTTGAATCTTTCAGATCATCTCCAGTTTTCTGAATTGTGCAACACAGTATTTACTACATGTGCTGCCTATTTGTGAGACAGACTACAAATAAAATCTTGAATGGGAGTTTCATTTAAAATTCTGTGTATTTCACATTTTTTAAAGTGAAAGATCTTGTATTTGATCAGCATGGTTTTTAATTTTAGTTATACTTATTTTAAAATATGCTAAGATATTCCTGACATCTCAAAAGAACAAATTATTACTGTCTGTCAACTCATTTTTAGGAAAGCTATATCATAAAAAATGTATAGCTTCATATAATTAAAAAAATTCAAGCAGTGTGCATTGACTAAAGTAATATGGACTATTAAATAATTCAAAATTATGTTTAGCAGCAGCAGCTGTTTAATTAAAAGGCAAAAACTGAAACTAATCCACTATGGTTGACAGAAATACAGCCTTATCAGTAGTTAGATCCCCTAGGATAGAGAATATGGATATGAATTCAAGAAGTCATGAGCCTCATTTAATGAATATAATGAAAATAACCACAATAAATCTGTACAGAAACATATTTTACATCAAAGATTTTCTGGATGTTGCCTTATTTCTAATTTCCTTGAGGCTTATAATTTTGCATTTCAATGTAGCAAAAAAAAAAAAGAAGAACAATCCTTTAATGTACATATTGCTAACCATCGATGCATATAGTTTTTTTGTTTGTTTGTTTGTTTTTCGAGAAAGAGAGAATGAGAGACAGAGAGCATGAGAGGGAGGAGGGTCAGAGGGAGAAGCAGACTCCCCGCCGAGCAGGGAGCCCGATGCGGGACTCCAGGATCATGACCTGAGCCGAAGGCAGTCGCTTAACCAACTGAGCCACCCAGGCGCCCCGATGCATATAGCTTTTATTAGAGGGCCCACTGCTTAAGCTCAGCTCACAAGGTGACTAGAAAAATTCTCAGAACCAGTTAATCCCTTCAAAGTTCTCAACTCCAGGCTCACTATTCAACATACTTTCTCATAATTATCCTTTAACCAGGAGAAACATACATGGCCAATAAACATATAAAGTTAAGCAACCTCACCCACAATTGATTAACTGAACTTTACAACTCCTTTGAGAATTTTTTTTCACCTACCATACTGGGGGAAAAAACTCTTTGGTAAGTGAAAAAAGAAACTAGGGATAGTGAGGATGATATAAGTATTTATGAAGAAAAATTGAGAAATATGCAGTGTTTCTATTCTTTGATCCAGGATTTCCAATCCCAGTCAATTTTCTTCTGAAACACTAACACATGTGGGCATAATTTTATATACAAATAAGCTTATTGCAGAAATGTTTTGAATATCAGGAAAAATTAGAAATAATATAAATCTCATTACTGGAAACTTACCAAAAAATTACGTCTCAATCACACAATGGGCTATTATAAGCCCATTAAGGAGAATTAGACAAAACTATTCAAATGTATTACATTCTATGTGACAAAAAAACAAATTATTGAAAAGTAAATCCATTTTTATGAAATTATATGATCAGAAGACAAAAAAGATAAAGATTATTTTGCTTGTTCTTATGTTAAAATAAATCATGTTAATTAGCTTTCTCATCTGCTAAAAAAAATGCTTATTTTTTTAAATGCTTATTTTTATATTGGAAATTTCCCAGTTTACCCTGGCTGTAATTCAGACAACAGATTGGAATATGGAACCAGGCAGACCAATGAAAGAGCAGTGCAGTAACACAGGCAAGTGAGGTAGAAATGAAAATGGAAAGAAGCAGGGAAGTATAAAAAGTAGAGAAATGAATTGTTTTTTGAACAATTACAGTGAAATGAAAAATATACCTCCACATACACAGAAATATATATATATTTGTATATATATACAAATGCGCCTCCACATACACAAATATACACACACACACACACACACACATATATATGTGACTTCCTCTACTACTTTCTCTATGTATATGTAACTCTCTGTCCATCTCTCTTTCTCTCTCTCTCTCTCTCTCTATGGACAGAGAGAGTGTTACTTCCAGAGGATAAAAAGAAAATGATTCTATAGACTTCCTTTACTTCCACAAACGAGAGGAGGGGGGAAAAAAAAAAAAAAAAAAAAAAAACCTCCTAAAATGGCAGGGGAGAAAAAGGGGAAGAGTCCCTCTTATACTTCACAAATGAGAAAGATAAATAGTTCACAAACTTTTTGCATTCATAACAAATATCCTGTGGATTATATTTGTTTGTAAATTATGGGGCCTGCAGAGCAGAAAATAGGAGTCCTTAATTAGGGAGAACAGGTGGCAGAGAGTCACAGGGTGAATATTGGCCACAACTCTATCCTGTGCCAAAAATTATAGACTTGAACTATGGAAGGCATTTTCAGGGTGAGTTAACTGTCTCCAAGTAGTCATCTCTTGAGTGGAGTTCACGCTCCATGGCCATGTTTGTTAAATGATGTTTACTCCTTAATGTGCATCAATTGGAATTTACCAACTTATAAATTATTGAAATTCCCCACACAACCTGACACCTCTTTCTGCAGTTGAGGAAAGATCTTTCCCTGCGAAATGGTCCTGTTTCTCTGACTGGGGTTTGGAGATGGATCCTCCTCAACAGTTTATTAAGTGCTGTAACATTAGAATGACTTAATACATGGCAGGAAAACACTTACATGGGCTGAACACCGAGGAATTTTAAGGCAGTGAAACTACCCTATATGATACCATAATGGTAGATACACATCATTGTAACATTTGTCTGAACCCACAGAATGTACAATACCAAAAGTGAACCCTAAGGTAAACTATAGACTTTGGGTGATAATGTGTGTCCATGTAGGTTCATAGGTTCTAACAGATGTACCACTCTAGTGGGGGATGTTGAGAATGGAGTTTAGGCATGTGGAGAGGCAGGAGATATATGGAAAATCTCTGGACCTTCTGCTCAATCAGGCTGTAAGCTTAACACTGCTTTAAAAAAAAATAAAGTCTATTATAAAATACATATATAGCAATAGAAATTTATTAAAATTTTTCTGCAATGAAAAAGCTTGAGTTGACAAAATGAAACATTTTGGCATACATGTCTACAAAGAGTCATCTGATCTTCAAGTTCATGATAATCATTTGCACTCGGCCTCTGATTCTCAATTGGACAGCTTTGCACATACGGGCACATTTTTATCACTGAAATGCCATAACTTACCACATATTTGGCCTTGGGCAAGTTGCATAAAATCCTATGCCTCAGTTCCCTCATCTATAAAATGGGAGAAATAAGGATACCCACTTCAGTTGAGGCACAATGAAGTGCTGAGCACATAGTAAGAACTTAAAAAAATAAAAACTCCTGCTGTTATTATTGACCAAAACTAAAGGCCAGTAAATCTCCTTTTTAATATCACATGGAGTGATCATAAGAGAAAACACGGCACCTTCAGAATAAATAGGCAATGCTTGAAATTCATTACTTCAGTGTAGAATTTTTTTTTTTTTAATATTTTATTTATTTGACAGAGACACAGCGGAGAGAGGGAACACAAGTAGGGGGAGTGGGAGAGGGAGAAGCAGGCTTCCCGCCGAGCAGGGAGCCCGATGCAGGGCTCGATCCCAGGACCCCGGGATCATGACCTGAGCCGAAGGCAGACGCTTAACGACTGAGCCACCCAGGCGTCCCTTACCTGTAGAATTTTTACTTGGCTTCCGAATTGTAGTCAGACTTTTCAGCATGATAAACCACTAGATGAATTACTTATAACTGCATCTAGAAATTGTAATTCTTCAGTATATGATTCTTCATCTACATTTGAAGCTACCTAGGTGCAAAAAGGGCCTCAAAATAAATAATTTCAGTTTCTCCCCCCTAAGAGTTTAAAATCTACTCCCTGGTTTATTCTTTGATATAGGAAACATCTAAAAGCTGATTTGCGGGCGCCTGGGTGGCTCAGTTGGTTAAGCGACTGCCTTCGGCTCAGGTCATGATCCTGGAGTCCGGGGATCGAGTCCCGCATCGGGTTCCCTGCTTGGCAGGGAGTCTGCTTCTCCCTCTGACCCTCCCCCCTCTCATGTACTCTCTCTCATTCTCGCTCTCTCAAATAAATAAATAAATCTTTAAAAATAAAAAATAAAAGCTGATTTGCCGATGATAACAAATTTATTTTCAGGAATAATATACCAGATCTAATATGACATAATAAATAATTCAGAAGTTTCACATTATCAGGGAATTACATTTAGGAGATCAACTGGGGATCTCCGTAATGAGAAGCATTCACCTTGATAGAGAACTGCTACTCTGCATTTAATCTTATAATATTCCCTTCAGGGTATACAAGACAGCTTGTTGGAAAATAGAATGATTCTTGGCTCTATCCAGAAACAAAGAGAGAGAGAGAGAGAGAGAGAGAGAGAAGGCAAGGAAAGGACACAGTACCGTGGAAATGACATTTAGATTCCATTTGAATTCTGAAGTATTGACTAAACTTTTAAAAATCTCCATTTGGGGGTGCCTGGGTGGCTCAGTTGTTAAACACCTGCCTTCGGCTCAGGTCATGATCCCAGGGTCCTGGGATCGAGCCCCACATAGAGCTCCCTGCTCGGTAGAAGCCTGCTTCTCCCTCTCCCACTCCCCCTGCTTGTGTTCTCTCTCTGTCAAATAAATAAATACAATCTTTAAAAAATAAAATAAAAAAATCTCCATTTGAAGAAACTGTAAAAATTTGTCACAAGTGGGTATGAAATAGCATAGAGCTTGCTACTTAAGATAGGGTACTAAAAAATGTTCACAATTGGTCAGTCTAAATGGTTGGTGTGCAGGTGTTTTACTAGTCTTGCAATTTTCCATATGTTTGACAATTTTCCTAACAAAAAGTTGGAGGGAAAACCTGTTGGTAAAAAGTTGGGGAAACAGAATTCTGTACAGTTTTCTCATTGGACACACCAACTATCTATTTACTCTTCTCTTGGAAAGAGCATGTTCTCTTCCCCCACAAAACCCATGTGCTCTGGAGGAGGCTAACTCCATCACTTGGGCCTCTACAGCTTTCCCATAGAACAATCAGCAGAATTCTGTGCCCTTGGCCATTTTCATTG
The DNA here is from genome assembly GCF_029215605.1 of Mirounga angustirostris. Classification (NCBI taxonomy): domain Eukaryota; kingdom Metazoa; phylum Chordata; class Mammalia; order Carnivora; family Phocidae; genus Mirounga; species Mirounga angustirostris. The sequence continues at coordinate 188,319,808 of NW_026991709.1, read as the reverse complement.
GCTCAGGGATGGGAAGAGACTAAAGTTGAACCAATCTGATTGAAGCCCAGGATTTTTGTTCAACAGCGGTAGAGCCTTTCCCTTTTCCTACTGAGCATGAATGGAAGAAAGAAGGGGAAGGCCCATGGCTGAGAGTAACCATGTTAAAACCATGATCGGAGTCTGCTAGAGATTGAACTATCAAGGAAATAAATTTGATAGCAACAAAGAGACAAGCCTAAACAAAGCTACACCTAAAGCCAAATCTAGCAAGCACTTCTCAATTATTTGAGCCAATAAATTCCATTATCGAGGGAGGAGCAAGATGGCAGAAGAGTAGGAGACTTGAATTTCATCTGGTCCCAGGAATTCAGCTGGATGGGGATCAAACCATTCTGAACACCTACAAACTCAACAGGAGATCGAAGAAAAGTAGAGCAACAACTCTCTGAATGGAAAAGCGACCACTTTCTGGAAGGTAGGATGTGCGGAGAAGTGAATCCGAGGCGATATTTGGGAGGATAGATGGTGGGGGAGGGGGCCTTTGTCGACTGCTTCTGGCAAGTGATAGAGCAACGAAGCGCAAAATCGGAACTTTTAGAAGTCTGCTCCGCTGAGGGACGTTGCTCCAGTGGCTAAGCAGGGGGTGGAACCCTCGCTGGGACAGTGTGGTCTCAGGACCCTCAGGGTCACAGAAAGACTGGGGGTGCCTGAGTGTGGCAGAGCTCCCAGGTATCAGAGCAGGGAAGCTGGCTGCAGAGACGGAGCTGAGGCGCGGGCTCTCAGCTCGGGGTTGCCATAAACAGTGATCCACAGCATAGTCAGGCCACTGCTCTTCGAGCAGGGACCCAAGAAGCGGCAGATCCGGGGAGACTCACCTTCCTCCCCTGGGAGGAGCGGCGCGGGAGTGCACCGCAGGGATCTGCTGGGTTTGGAGACTCAACACCAGGTTGGGTACCAGAGATAGAAATGCTCAGTCACAGGCCAGGTGAGCATGGAGTGTGGCCAGAGACCAGGAGATGGGAGTGATTGACTGCTTTTCTCTGGGGGCACACTGAGAAGCAGGGCCCCAAGTTCTCGGCTCCTCCTGAGTGGAGATTGGGAGGCCGTCATTTTCACTCTCATCCTCCAAATCCTAATGGGAAGCTTGCAAGGAACAAAAGTTCCTGAGAGCAAACCCAAGCAGATTACTAACCCCGGACCAGGGAAAGGCGGGGCAATTCTGCCTCCGGCAAAGACATTTGGGAACCACTGCAACAGGCCCCTCCCCCAGAAGATCAGCAAGAACTGCCAGCCCAGACCAAGTTTACCGATCAATGAGAACGGCAGAACTCCAGCGCTAGGGGAATACTGCACAAAGAACTCATGGCTTTTTTACCATGATTCTTTAGTCTTTCAAAGTTAATTTTTTCTTTTTTAACTGTCTTTTTTTTTTTTAATTTTTCTTTTTCCCTTTTTCAACCAACATCTTATCAATCCCTTTTTTAAAAAACATTTTTATTTTTCATTTTTAGTCATATTCTATCACTTCAGAGTAGTTACACTTATTTTTGGCATATATATATAAGTTGTTCTCTCTTTAAAATTTTGAGATACAGTTTCTTCTAATAGATCAAAATATACCCTAAATCTCTAGTGTATGGCTTTGTTCTAGTCTCCTGCCTGATCACATTCTCTCCCTTTTTTTTTTAAATCCTCTTTTCTTTTCTCAACCAACTTATCAATTCCTTTTATAAAATCTTTTATAATTTTCATCTTTACAGTCATATACCATGCCTTCATCGTATTAACCCTTACTTTTGTACATATATAAGTTTTTCTTTCTTTAAAATTTTGGGAGGCACTTTCTTCTAACAGACCAAAATACACCCAAATCTAGTGTGTGGCACTGATCAATGCACCAGCCTGATCATATTTAATATTCTGTTTTTTTTTCTTTTGTTCTGTTTTTACCTTTTTCTTTTTCTTTCTTTTTTTTTCTTCTTTTTTCTTTCTTTCCCTTTCTTTTCCCCTGGCTTCAGGTCTTTTCTGATTTGTTTAGAGTATATTTTCTGGGGACGTTGTTACTCTGTTAGCATTTTGTTCTCTCATTAATCTATTCTCCTCTGGACAAAATGACAAGACAGGAAAAATCACCTCAACAAAAAGAACAAGAGGCAGTACAGACTGCCAGGGACCTACTCAATACGGACATTAGTATGGTGTCAGAACTAGAGTTCAGAAAGATGATTTTAAAGATACTAGCTGGGCTTGAAAAAAGCATGGAAGTTATTAGAGAAACCCTTTCTGGAGAAGTAAAAGAACTAAAATCTAACCAAGTAGAAATCAAAAAGGCTATTAATGAGGTGCAATAAAAAATGGAGGCTCTAACAACTAGGATAAATGAGGCAGAAGAGAGAATTAGTGATATAGAAGACCAAATGATGGAAAATAAAGAAGCTGAGAAAAAGCAAGATAAACAAGTACTGGATCACGAGGGCAGAATTCAAGAGATAGGCGATACCATAAGACAAAAAAACATTAGAATAATTGGGATCCCTGAAGAAGGAGAGAGAGAGGGGCAGAAGGTATATTGGAGCAAATTACAGCAGAGAACTTCCCTAATTTGAGGATGGAAACAGGCATGAAAATCCAGGAGGCACAGAGAACCCCCCCTCAAAAATCAATAAAAATAGGTCAACAACCCAACATTTAATAGTAAAACTTATGAGTCTCAGAGACAAAGAGAAAATCCTGAAAGCAGCTCAGGAGAAGAGATATGTAACCTACAATGCTAGAAACATTAGATTGGCAAGAAACCTATCCACAAAGACCTGGCAATCCAGAAAGGACTGACAGAATATTCAGAGCACTAAATGAGAAAAATATGCAGCCAAGAATACTATACCCAGCTAGGCTGTCATTGAAAATTGAAGGAGAGATAAAAAGCTTCCAGGACAAACAAAAACTAAAGGAATTTGCAAACACAAAAGCAGCCCTACAAGAAATATTCAAAGGGGTCCTCCAAGCAAAGTGAGAGCCTAAAAGCAACAAGGACCAGAAAGGAACACAGACAATATACAGTAACAGTCACCTTACAGGCAATACAATGGCACTAAACTCATATCTTTCAATAGTTACCCTGAATGTAAATGGGCTAAACGCCCCAATCAAAAGACACAGGCTATCAGATTGGATTAAAAAACAAGACCCATCAATATGCTGTCTGCAAGAGACTCATTTTAGACCCAAAGACACCCCCAGATTGAAAGTGAGGAGGTGGAAAACCATTTACCATGCTAATGGACACCAAAAGAAAGCTGGGGTGGCAATCCTTATATCAGACAAATTAGATTTTAAACCAAAGACTGTAATAACAGATGAGGAAGGACACTATATCCTACTCAAAGGGTCTATCCAACAAGAAGATCTAACAATTGTAAATATCTATGCCCCTAACATGGGAGCAGCCAATTATATAAGGCAATTAATAACAAAAGCAAAGAAACACATTGACAACAATACAATAATAGTGGGGGACTTTAACACCCCCCTCACTGAAATGGACAGATCGCTAAGCAAAAGTTCAACAAGGAAATAAAGACTTTAAATGGCACACTGGACCAAATGGACTTCAAAAATATATTCAGAACATTCCATCCCAAAGCAACATAATACACATTCTTCTCTAGTGCCCATGGAACATTCTCCAGAATAGATCACATCCTAGGTCACAAATCAGGTCTTAACTGGAATCAAAAGATTTGGATCATTCCTTCCATGTTTTCAGACCACAATGCTTTGAAACTAGAACTCAATCACAAGAGGAAAGTCAGAAAGAACTCAAATACATGGAGGCTAAAGAGCATCCTACTAAAGAATGAATGGGTCAACCAGGAAATTAAAGAAGAATTTAAAAAATTCATAGAAACAAATGAAAATTAAAACACAACTATTCAAAATCTTTGGGATGCCGCAAAGGCAGTCTAAGAGGAAAGTACATAGCAATACAAGCCTTTCTCAAGAAACAAGAAAGGTCTCAAGTACACAACCTAACCCTACACCTTAAGGAGCTGGAGAAACAACAGCCAATAAAGCCTAAACCCAGCAGGAGAAGAGAAATAATAAAGATCAGAAATCAATGAAATAGAAACCAAAAGAACAGTAGAACACATCAACAAAACTAGGAGCTGGTTCTTTGAAAAAATTAACAAGATTGGTAAACCCCTGGCCAGACTTATCAGAAAGAAAAAAGACCCAAATCAACAAAATCATGAATGAAAGAGATCACAACCAAAACCAAAGTAATACAAACAATTCTAAGAACATATTATGAGCAACTCTATGCCAGCAAATTAGAAAATCTGGAAGAAATGGATGAATTCCTAGAGATGTATCCACTACCAAAACTGAACCAGGAAGAAATAGGAAACCTGAACAGATCCATAACCACTAAGGAAACTGAAGCAGTCATTAAAAATCTCCCAACAAAAGCCCAGGGCCAGATGGCTTCCCAGGGGAATTCTACCAAACATTTCAAGAAGAATTAATACCCATTCTTCTGAAACTGTTCCAAAAAACAGAAATGGAAGGAAAACTTCCAAACTCATTTTATGAGGCCACCATTACTTTGATCCCTAAACCAGACAAAGACCCCATTAAAAAGGAGAATTACAGACCAATATCCTTGATAAACATGGATGCAAAAATTCTCACCAAAATACTAGCTAACAGGATACAACACTACATTAAAAGGATTATTCACCATGACCAAGTGGGATTTATCCCTGGGCTGCAAGGTTGGTTCAACATCCGTCAATCAATCAACATGATATAATACATTAATAAAAGAAAGAACAAGAACCATATGATCCTCTCAACAGATGCAGGAAAAGCATTTGACAAAGTACAGCATCCTTTCTTGATCAAGACTCTTCTGAGTATAGGCATAGAGGGTACATACCTCAATACCATAAAAGCCATCTATGAAAAACCCACAGCAAATATCTTTCTCAATGGGGAAAAACTGAGAGCTTTTCCCCTAAGGTCAGGAATGTGGCAGGGATGTCCACTATCACCACTGTTATTCAACATAGTATTGGAAGTCCTAGCCACAGCAATCAGACAACAAAAAGAAATCAAAGGCATCCAAATCGGCAAGGAAGAAGTCAAACTCTCATTCTTTGCAGATGATATGATACTTTATGTGGAAAACCCCAAAGACTCCACCCCAAAACTGCTAGAACTCATACAGGAATTCAGTAAGGTGGCAGGATATAAAATCAATGCACAGAAATCAGTGGCATTCCTATACACCAACAACAAGACAGAAGAAAGAGAAATTAAGGAGTCGATCCCATTTACAATTGCACCCAAAACCATAAGATACCTAGGAATAAATCTAACCAAAGAGGCAAAGGATCTGTACTCAGAAAACTATAAAATACTCATGAAAGAAACTGAGGAAGACACAAAGAAATGGAAAAACGTTCCATGCTCATGGATTGGAAGAACAAATATTGTGAAGATGTCAATGCTACCTAGAGCAATCTACACATTCAATGCAATCCCCATCAAAATACCATCCACTTTTTTCAAAGAAATGGAACAAATAATACTAAAATTTGTATGGAACCAGAAAAGACCCCGCATAGCCAGAGGAATATTGAAAAAGAAAAGCAAAGCTGGCGGCATCACAATTCCAGACTTCCAGCTCTATTACAAAGCTGTCATCATCAAGACAGTATGGTACTGGCACAAAAACAGGCACATAGATCAATGGAACAGAATAGAGAGCCCAGAAATGGACCCTCAACTCTATGATCAACTCATCTTTGACAAAGCAGGAAAGAATGTCCAATGGAAAAAAGACAGTCTCTTCAACAAATGGTGTTGGGAAAACTGGACAGCCACATGCAGAAGAATGAAACTGGACCATTTCTTTACACCACACACAAAAATAGACTCAAAATGGATGAAAGACCTCAATGTGAGACAGGAGTCCATCAAAATCCTAAAGGAGAACACAGGCAGCAACCTCTTCGACCTCAGCCGAAGCAACTTCTTCCTAGAAACATCGCTAAAGGGAAGCAAGAGCAAAAATGAACTATTGGGACTTCATCAAGATAAAAAGCTTTTGCAAAGCCAAAGAAACAACCAACAAAACCAAAAGACAACTGACAGAATGGGAGAAGGTATTTGCAAATGACATATCAGATAAAGGGCTAGTATCCAAAATCTATAAAGAACTTCTTAAACTTAACACCCAAAGAAAAAATGATCCAATCAAGAAATGGGCAGAAGACATGAACAGACATTTTTCCAAAGAAGACATCCAAATGGCCAACAGACACATGAAAAAGTGCTCAATATCGCTCGGCATCAGGGAAATCCAAATCAAAACCTCAATGAGATACCACCTCACACCAGTCAAAATGGCTAAAATTAACAAGTCAGGAAACGACAGATGTTGGCGGAGATGCGGAGAAAGGGGAACCCTCCTACATGGTTGGTGGGAATGCAAGCTGGTGCAGCCACTCTGGAAAACAGTATGGAGGTTCCTCAAAAAGTTGAAAATAGAGCTTCCATATGATCCAGCAATTGCACTACTGGGTATTTACCCCAAAGATACAAATGTAGGGGTCCAAAGGGGTACGTGCACCCCGATGTTTATAGCAGCCATGTCCACAATAGCCAAACTGTGGAAAGAGCTAAGATGTCCATTGACAGATGAATGGATAAAGAAGATGTGGTAGATATACACAATGGAATATTATGCAGCCATCAAAACGAATGAGATCGTGCCATTTGCAATGACGTGGATGGAACTGGAGGGTGTTATGCTGAGCGAAATAAGTCAATCAGAGAAAGACATGTATCATATGACCTCACTGATATGAGGAATTCTTAATCTCAGGAAACAAACTGAGGGTTGCTGGAGTGGTGGAGGGTGGGAGGGATGGGGTGACTGGGTGATAGACATTGGGGATGGTAAGTGCTATGGTGAGCGCTGTGAATTGTGCAAGACTGTTGAATCTCAGATCTGTACCTCTGAAACAAATAATGCAATATATGTTAAAAAAAAAAAAAAAAGAAGGTAGCAGGAGGGGAAGAATGAAGCGGGGGAAATCGGAGGGGGAGACGAACCATGAGAGATGATGGACTCTGAAAAACAAACTGAGGGTTCTAGAGGGGAGGGGTGGGGGGATGGGTTAGCCTGATGATGGGTATTAAAGAGGGCATGTTCTGCATGGAGCACTGGGTGTTATACGCAAAGAATGAATCATGGAACACTACACCAAAAACTAATGATGTAATGTATGGTGATTAACATAACAATAAAAAATTAAAAAATGAATAAATAAATTCCATTATCTGCTTAAGCTAGAATGGTCCTTGCTTTGCTGCTTACAAGTGAGATTATTCTAACATACCAGTAGGCAAGACAAAAATAGTCTGAGTCATGACTAAAGAAGCCCATTTTTTACCTCATACACAGACACTCAGAGAGCATTATTGTATCATTTGCTGCCGAATGGAGAGGAAAGTTGGTTCCTAAGGATCCCCTCAGCCAAAAAAAAAAGTAGAAAACATCTGTTGAAGTCATGAGTGACTTGTCAGTGAAGTTCAGCAGCAGTAATGCCTTCTAAAAAACATCTTTTCTCACCAGTGGGTATTTATATAATTAGGTTCAATTACAATTTAGAATTTCTGGGGCATGGGGCTAAATTTCAGTGACATTTAAGAACTGTGCTAAATTTCCTCATTCATCTTGAAGATTTCTGGAGTAACTATGTTATAATTAAGTAATTTCTTTTCTTTTCATTTTTATTATAATTTTCTTCTTCACGCTTGGTAATTACCCACTACTCCAGGGTACCTTCCTTTAGAGGGGAAAAATTAAAAACACCACCTGATTTTCAACCAATATTTAGATGAGGTTTTGCTGCCTGCTGAATGATGAATGTGATGTGTACAGCAACCTCTAAATGAGTAGCTCCAATAAGGTTCTTTAAGTTCCTACCTCCCCCCTTCCCAAACCCAGAGCCTCCCAGAAATTATTAAATTGCCTGAGTGGGTAACTGAAAACAAAACAAAAAGTGAAACCTGACATTATGATTATTCAGCATCTTTTACACAAGAGGTAATGTTTTAAGTAGCCCCTGGGAGATGTGCAAGCAAAGTCTATTACTTGCCTGTGGGTTTTACATATGCCTCACCAGTACAGATTTTACAAAGACATACCTTTTGAACTTTATGCAAGAGAGGAAAGATAGCTCTCATTGGATTAAGTTATTCCAACTGCATTTACTTCTCACAAAGTAGTACATCACATTCATAAAAAACAGCCAGAGGCCTTTAAATTTCAGGTCAATAGCACTAGACTATTATATGTTCCTAAAAGAAGCTATAACAGGTTTTGTTGATGTTACAGAATATTAGGCTCTCTCCGTAGAAGGAGCAGGAAGGGAATAATGATCATGATGACACTACCAATCATCAACTACTACTGAGTGAGGACTCACTCCATCCGGGCACCCAACCCCCTTGAAGAAGGGTTTTATCAGGGACATTTGAAAAAACAAATGAGAAAAGAGTAAAAAAGTTAGTTGCCTGGCCTATGATCATCCAACTCATGAGTGTAAGAACCAAAATTGATATCCCATCTTTCTGATTCCCAAAACCACATTCAAAACCATATTTCAAGCCTTGAAAGCCAGACATGACAGTGGTTATTTGAGTTTCTGACCCCATAGATGATACAATTCATGTATGTTTCAGGTTTCTCTAAAATCATCTTTGATCAAGTCCAGACATATGTATGTAGTTAGAGATTCCTTCAGTAATCTTACCCTTCTCTAGCTTTTGGGTAATTGCTCATGCTGTTTCTTCTACATGGTATACATTTCCTTTCCTTCCTATTTCTACCTACAGAAAACTTCCTTCTATTTCAAAGCCCCGTTACTCCTTTATTTCACAAGTATTTGTTAGGTGCCAACCATGTGCAAAATACAACCAACACTGCAGTAAGACAGACATGGCTCTTTCCTGCATACCTCATAATAATAATACAGGGCACATGACAGTGTTCCTGAGCTCATGAACGCATTCCAGTGCATTCCAAGAACAGCTACAATTCAAACCCACTCCAGAAAATGCATTCCAAAGATGACCAACTAAAAGGGAGAAAACTTTAATTTGACACCTACCAAACATATTTCTATATGCACCTAATTGAATCATCAGCTCTAATGACAAAATTTGCATGCAAGCACGTTAATGTATTCATTCAAAAATACTTTTGCAACAGCTATACAGTTAAAGATGCTGTGTTAGACACTTGATGTGACACCAAGAGGAATCAGACCACATGAAATAAAGTCTGCACGATGATGAAAGCAAAGTCAGTTCCTTATCTTGGGGATTCAAAAAGCAATAGATGAGGGTATCCCGATGTCATTTGCTTCTGGATAATGAAGAGAGATGATTCTTCAGGATACCTTTAGCCATAAGAGTTCACATTTGGTGAAGTTTTGAGGCTCCCACAGGGCAGGATTTGGATGGCCGTGGACATCTTTATCTTAGCTAGCACTTCATCTGAGCAACAGCAGTTTCCCCAATAAGTAACTGAAGAAAAGGGACAGACTGGGGCTTCATGGGCTTTCTAGCCTAGCATGTTGCCAAAGAACCAGAGAACGCAGAAGTATTCAAACTACTTACATTCCTAAGTTTTTACTTCCATTCCACAATCAATTTAGCAAATACCTACCCCCCAAAAGCTAATAAAACTGTACTTACCCTTCATCAATTGTTCACTTTTGCCATACCCACTTACTTCACACACACGCATGCACACCACACTACTATTGCTTTTACCATTCACCTAAGCTGCTCCTTATGGCAGGATGACTTAGGTATTCTGGGCAACAAAGATGGAAGGTTTTATCACCCCCATAGAACAGAGTGAGACCCAACCCTTGTGTGAGATGTACTTAGTATCTTGAGTAAAATAATCTCCCTCAAGGCAAGAGTTTAGTACCATGGACAGTGGGAAATATAACTGGAAAGACAGGTGGCAAAGACCCTCAGCATGTTATCTGATAGATGTTACCTAACAGAAAATGAAGAATTGCCGAGCATTTTTGAGTGGGCATGGGATCCGATAAAAATGATATTTTTTTCATGATAATTTGCAGATGATACCTCAAAGACAAAGCAGACACAGAGATGAACAGGAAATCAGGCAAGTTCAAAATACAGAAAATAGCCAGAACAGAATGAAAGTGGGTCTGTTCTGTGCCTATAACAAAAGACAACTAAGGAAATTTAAAAAGTCATTGACCAACAATATTTAATATAAACATACTCAAACAGCATTATTATTTCAATTAATTAGGTTTCTGGAGGAGTAATGTGGTATTTAGACTTGGACATCAAATCAATATTGGCCTTATAGATACTCCCCACGTTCCTCAGCCCTCCACTCCAATCCCTTCCTCCCCTGGCAAATCAATAAAAATACCTTTATATCAATCAAAAAGTACAGTACTATTTAAGTGGGAAAAGCAATCTAAATTACAACTGCAAGTGTCTAAAGCTTCTAGTCTGGGGATTTTCCTAATGGGAATATTTGATGTGACTTTTTGTTATTCTCATGGTTGTGTTCATGAGCTCATCACAAGAATGGTTTAAAGGCCTAAGTGACATAAATTAGATTTTCTTTAAGAAATCATGTCCTTGACATATTTTTTCATTATCTGAGAAGAATGAAACAGATTTTTCGGTTAATTAGTGCTAAGGCATGTATTTTGCATTAGCATTAAGTTTACCAAAATGGCTTTAAAAACTTGAACAGATGGCAGAATTATAATAACTTTTCCTTATGATTTAGGTTAAGAATAAGTGTCATGAGAATTCTCCTCCTAACTTTTCCATAAAGTTAATGCATTTAATAGATACGATGTATTGTTTTTCTCACTGAGGTGTAAACAACTCTATCTCACCTTAGATGAATATAATGAGCTGTGGGAGTGCATGTCAGTACTATCTGTCTAGAGGATAGGGCTTTTCCAGGGTTTTAGCACTGAACCAACCACATACAAACAAGTCCAAAATCCAGACAGTAACTGTGCAAGGATGGAGCAGGAGTTGCAAAGACAGATGTCCACAGTGGCCTGGCAAGTCTAGGGTAAGTGAGTCAAGCTGACTTGCTCTAAGGAAACAGGGAATAGTGGGGATTGCAACAGGCTGGACAGGGCAAACAGCACCAAGAGACTGCACACACTGGGGCTCTCACCAACTGCTCTCAATCATAAAATGTACACCTTGTGCAGCCATCATAGCCAATTTTTCAAAAGAAATATAAAGCCTAAATTTTGTAGGTGAACTCTCCCACTTAAAATTTGACTGCTATTTCGTATTCGCTTTCAAAAAAATAAATAAAGTCATGAGGACCAAGGAAAACGGTCTATGGCCTTCCTCTTGCTGGCCTTGGAGACATCAGTGTGCAAAACTGGATGGGGGAGGGGATTAACAATTAGAGTTCATAGTCAGTGCTAAGGCTTATTTCATGCCCTACTCTTACAGCGTACTCAGCCTCCAAGTGAAAACACTTGAAGTTAGTACACTAGATGGGTTTTATAGCCAGGTTTTCAAAAATGAATTGTGGTGGTGGGTCCCTACTCAGTGGGGAGCCTGCTTCTCCCTCTCCTCCCTGCTCCTGCTCACTCTCTCTCTCTCTCGTTATCTCTCTTGCTATCTCTGTCTCTGTCTCTCTCAAATAAATAAAATCTTCTAAAAAAATTAATTGTGGTGGAAGAAGCACGAATCATAATGAGTAGACTACCATGATACCTACAGGAGATGATCTTGATCTCTGTGACCTTCATTGAGCTCACCAGTGCTCAGCGAGCTCTTACTCCATGTCTTTCTTCTTGACTCTCCTAAATTCTCTATAGTGTCTATTCTAAACTCTTACTCCATGCCTCTAAAAAGTCATTAGTAACTGAAATTAGCAAATTTTGAGAAGTGGTGCCTTTTCCCAGCATTCATGTGCTTTAATTTCATGGCAGCATTGAATATCTCACCTTCCCATGTCTCTAATGAATATCAAGTTCTTCAAATTTCCTTGACCCCACTAAACTCACCCTTCTTTCTTGAACCTTCTCCTCCTGACCTCAGTGATATCAGTTCTTGGTTAACTTCCGATCTGACTCTAGGTCAACTCCCTGTTTACCCTGAGATGTGATAATAAAGGGTAATGAACATTACCCATCCACCTGTTTTTCACTCACTTTTTCTTGCCTACTACATGGAATCTTCTAGTCTTAGGTCCTTTCTCTCAGATAATAATTCCACTCATTCCTTGGTTCTCATTCTTAATCTTTTGAGGATAACTCCCAAATCTCTCCATATATTAAAGTTCAGATTTCCCAACTCCAGGCTTAAAAGCTGAAAGAAGGGGTTTAAAAAAAAAAAAAAAGGAAAGAAATAAGAATTAGAGGTAGGATAAGAGTAACAATAGCAACTAACATCTGTTGACCTTTTACTATGAGCCAAGCTTACCTGATAAGCTCTGTCTTACTTGATTTGTACAATACTAGAAGATAAAAAGTATTTTTTATGCCATCTTATAGATGAACAAACTCAGGCTGAGAGAGGTCACACCTCTCTCTCACAATTGTATGAGATCACACAACTAGGAGATCCAGGATCCAAATACTGATCTAGTCTTAGCCACTACACTCTTCCCCTTACCTCCTACTTCTAATTAATGGATAATTTTGGTAGATCCCACCTTTGCTTAGTAACTTGCTTGTCTCACTGTTCCACTCCAGCACAACTACCTTAGTCACACTCCTCTGGATTCCCCTCTTTGGACATTGCCATAGTCTCCTGACTATTCTTTATGCCTCTAGGTTCTTTCTCTTCAATCCCAATTTTCACAATATTATGATCTTACTCATGTCCAGCTTCTAACATATCTTATAGAAAAGAAAAAAGTGCTTCAGTAGAAACTGACATTGCCTCTGTTCATTGTCTGAAGTATCTTACAAATCTGAAAGTTACAGGTAAGTGATGATAATGCAAACTTTGAGACATGAACATTATTTTCTGTCTGGTAGAGGTTTAATGGGCCTCCCCCCTTCCCTTCTAACCCCCCTTCCACCTCACCACTTGCACAAAAAATAATTTTGATTCCATTTGCACATTCATTTCAATATTTCTATTCTATAAATGTAAATTTTTTTGCACTCTTTTTTGTATCAGTTACCATACCTGCAGGTTTCTTCATGAACTAACTAAAATACTTAACACACTGTCATTTATATATCTATATGAGAGTCATTGCTTGACCTACTACTGAAAATTATTTTTCAACATGTCCAGCTCCCAACAAGTCCATCCTTTGCTCAAAAGCTTACAATGGGCATCACTTGCCAAATGAATTAAGTATTAAGTCCAGAGACCTCACCTTACAGTACAAACCCAACATTATAACCTACTCTGCCAGTTGTATATATTCATTCCACTTTTCACCCATTCACATCCTACACAGAGGCCAGAGGGAACTCCTCGGGTCCTAGATACACATTTTACTCACCCAATTTTCTTCCTTTACTAATGCTAATCCTTTCCCCTGGACTGTGGTTATTCATATAGAATTCAATATAAATAGCTACTATGGATGCTTTAAGCTCATGCTTCTCAGACATTTACATGGAAATAACACAGGTAAAGAGAATTACTATTTGCTGCACTAGAGTGGAAGAAGGGAGAGAAGAAGGAAATAGACTACTAGAAACAATTTGTGTAAGGTCTCTTGTTTTATCTTAAAAATGTATGCAGATTTTTTTATCCATTCTATAATATATCATGGGTTTTCATTAAAAATAATATCTCTACCTTCAAATGTTATGAGAAAATTGATATTCCAAGAGGGTGACTTACCTAACCTGTGGCTAGGTAGCCCTGTACTCCCAGAAAAAAGGCAAAGATTAAGAAATCTGCCCCTCCCCAACTCTTCTCCAAAAAATCCCACCCTCCATACTTCATAAGGATTCCTTTGTTTACCCACCTTGATAAAACCCAACAACCCCTTCCTTTTCTTTAGGATAGTCTTCATTAATGAATATTCTCCCTATTACGATAGTCTGAATAAGATTATTTCCTTTAATTGTCCAGTACATTGTTTTTAACACATGACATTCTGAAGTATACATCCCAATCTGAAAAGCGCATGACTTTATGTGATAATTTCCAAGATTATAATCATAAAATTGGGGACTTCATGGTATATTAAATTATGATAGTAGAAAAAACAACACCCAGATTTTCTATGTCTCCAATGAAATTAATAAAAATGAAATTGAATCATTATCTTACACCATACACAAAAATCAACTCAAAATGGATTAAAGACTTAAGGTTATATCTGAAACTATAAAACTTCTAGAATCAGACATAGGGAAAAAGCTCAGTGACATAAGTCTTGGCAATAACTTTTTGGATATGACACCAAAAGCACAGGCAACAAAAGCAAAAATAAACAAGTGGGACTTCAAATTAAAAAGCTTCTGGGGGCACCTGGGTGGCTCAGTTGGTTAAGCATCTGCCTTTGGCTCAGGTCATGATCCCAGGGTCCTGGGATCAAGCCCCATGTAAGGCTCCCTGCTCAGTGGAGAACCTGCTTCTCCCTCTCCCTCTGCTGCTCCCCTTGCTTGTGCTCTCTCTCAAATAAATATTTTTTTTATAAAGTTTCTGAACAGCAAAGGAAACAATCAACAAAATGAAAAGGCAAGCTACAGAATAGGAAAACATATTTGCAAACCATATTTGTGATAAGGATTAGTATTCAAACTATGAAGGAACTCATACAACTCAACTGCAAGAGAATAACCCAATTTAAAAAGGGGCAAATGATCTGAATAGACATTGTTCTGAAGAAGACATACACATGGCCAACAGATACATGAAAGGATGTTCAACATCACTAATCATCAGGCAAATGCAAATCAAAACCACAGTGAGATATCACCTCACGCCTGTCGGGATGGCAACAAGTACTGGTAAGGATATGGATAAAAGGGAACCTTTGTACAATGTTGGTGGGAATGTAAATTGGTTTATCCATTATGAAAAACAATATGTAGGTTCCTCACAAACTTAAAAGTAGAACTATTATATGATCCAGCAATCTCACTTTTGGATATACATCCAAAGGAAATCAGACAGTATCCCAAGAAGATATCTATATTCCCACGTTCATTGCAGCATTATTCACAATAGCCAAGATATGGAGCCACAACATAAGTGTCTTATGACAGGTGAATAAAAAAAGAAAATGTGGTATATATTCACAATGGAATATTCTTCAGCCTTAGAAAAGAGGTGAATCCTGGTATTTGCAACAACATGGATGAACTTGGAGGACATTATGCTAAGCAAAATAAACCAGACACAGAAAGGCAAATACTTCATGATATCACTTATATGTGGAATCTAAAAAAGTCAAACTCATAGACACAGACTATCGAAGAGTAGTTACTGAGGAAAAGGAGGTAGGGGAGATGGGAGATATTGGCCAAAGGGTACAAAGTTTCAGTTATACAATGACTAAGTTCTAGAGACCTAACATAGATCAAGATGACTAGAACTTAAAAATAATGTATTGTAGACTTGAAATCTGCTAGAAGTATCTTCAATATTCTCACCACATGTACAAATACAGGTAATTTTGTGAGATAATGAATATATTAATTAGTTGGGTTGTGGTAACCATCTTAATATATGTGTATATCAAAATATCATGTTGTATACCTAAAATATATATAATTAAGCTTTATTTGTCAATTATACCTCCAGAAAGCTAGGGGTCAAAAGGGTAAAGCAAGGTTACACCCATAAGAACTACCCAAGAATCACTGTAGCAGGCCAGGTACCACTGAGGCTGGGGAAGTAGGAAGAAATGGGCAGAAATCCTTCCTACATCCTTAAGATTTCTGAAAATATAACTGCTAGAAATGGACACTAGTTTTCATTCCTTCTCTTTTCAACTAATATTGCTAGGACATAGGTGATGAGGGGCTGGGGACTGGGATAGAATTTGTTCAAGGGAAAGCTATGGAATCTTGATTAAAGCTTGAAATTCAAACCAAAGATAAGGTTCAAAGGATGAAGATGAATGGGGGGTGGGGGTGGGAAATGCTTCAGGGTTGCCACAAAACATCAAAACATTCTGAGTACAGGATGGAAAGAGCTTATGTTATGAAAACAGCAAATAATAATGACCTGCATTTAAAAAAAAAAAAGTAAAAGCTTAAAATATGCAGGAATTGGCTAACAACATTCATTACCTCACTAAATCCTTAAAGTAACTCCAGGAGCTAAGTATTATTATTATCCCCACTTAACATAAAAAGGAACACAGCCTCAGAGAGGTTAATTAACTTGCCCAGGGTCTTGCAGACAGTAAGTGGCTGGGCTTTCCAACTCAAAACCATATTGAAAGAATCCCTCCCAACTGCTGCTCCCACAGGGCTTCAGGGAAGGGTATCTAACACAAATTGGAATCTGGATTGGACAGGTGGAGAAAAAGTAAACACGAGGTCAGACTGTCAAGCCATCCAGTCTGAACTTTACCTGGAGGCAGTGGGAAGACAAACAAGAGAAAGCAAAGTATAAGGTGGAGACCTAGCAATGGAAACTTCAGTACTGAGAGGTTCTAACCCCAGGGTCCCCTCCAGAGCACCAAAATGAATGAGAATAGAAAAGAATGCCACCACAGGCTAAAGTTCTTCAATAAATACAAAGTAAGAAAGGATTTACTTTGAGGGATACCAGAATATGCCACCCATTATATGCCCCTTTAGCAGAAGGACTATTTGGAGCTAAACTCCATTGAGAACCAACAGATACAGAAAAAGCTCCAAAAACAGGGAACAGACTTTCCTTGAGTAAAGGTATCTCCCTCTCCCATACCAAAAAGAAGGACTTTTAACAACATTTATCAGTGGAGAAAGCACAGACTTAAACAAACATTACTTAACAATCCTTGTTGACTATACTTTTCCTGGTCCCCATCCCATAACTTGCCTTCCCTACCCAAATGTCCCCAATTCCTTTTCTCATTTAGCTCAAGATGGCATATAACCCCAAGTTCTAACCATATCTCTGAATTACTCATCTCTGGGTACTCCCATGTGTTATATGAGCAATGCACATGTTAATAAACATGTTTGGTTTTCTCTTGTTAATCTGTCTTTGGCCAGCCTTAGTTACACAGCCCCAGCAGAAGAAACTAAAACTCAGAGTAAAGGAAAAGATTTCCCACTCCCCCTTAGCTTTGAGATAAGACAATTCTCAAAACATCTTTAGAGAAACTCAAATATGAATTCTGTACATCTAATTACTATAGTTACTTGGGAAAAAGAAAAACAACAACAAAAAAATATTAGTGCTCTTTGGGAAGACCTAGCAAAAAAATCCTACCAGCTCTAAGGGCCACTCAGGTGTGGGAGGTTGGTTCACACTTCAGGGTTTGCCAATTAAATATGATAACGACTGCAAACTAGTGAGTAACATGGTGAGATATTTAAATACCTCGGTTACTGGATTACTGCCACGGCAGGAGACTTTTCTTTCCCTAAATAAAATAAAATGTGAAGTCAGGAGAGACATACTATAAAATACAAAAGTTATTTTTCTTCCTCCAAGGTGTGAGAAATTTGGTGTATTAATTTTATTTACAAGTTTGAAAACTTTGAATAAATGAATAGAATACCAAAATGAAAACAATTATTATGACTAGAGATGTAACACAATGTTTTTTGGTTTTTTTTTTAAAGTGCTTCTTGGGGCACCTGGGTGGCTCAGTCATTAAGCCTCTGCCTTCAGCTCAGGTCCTGATCCCAGAGTCCTGGGATGGAGCCCCACATTGGGCTCCCTGCTCGGTGGGAAGCCTGCTTCTCCCTCTCCCACTCCCCCTCCTTGTGTTCCCTCTCTCACTGTGTCTTTCTCTGTCAAATAAATAAATAAAATCTTTAAAAAAGAAAATGCTTCTGGAACTTTAATGAATTATTTTCTTTAATATTTATTTATCAGAGAGAGAGAGAGCCTGAATGCAAGTACATGAGTGGGAGAGGGGCAGAGAGAGAGGGGAAAAGAGAATCCTCAAGAAGACTCCCGGCTAAGCATGGAAACTGACACAGGGATTGATCCCAAGACCCTGAGATCATGACCTGAGTGGAAATCAAGAGTTGGCAGCTTAACCCAGGTGCCCTGGAACTTCAATGAATTCTAATAAAATTATTTATTACATCACCTTTTTTCCTTATGTCCATGATACAGGAGAAAAGGAACAAAAGACCTATATACCAAATTCCATCAAATCTAATATGGCACCAACACAGAGATTTCAAAGAGGCAAATAAGGAGAAAATATGCATCTTATAATCAACAAAATATAATGATCATAGTCATAACTCTTACTGACATGGAAATTCTCACTGCCATAAAGTGCAGGAGTTTTCAGCAGTAGTCTGTTCCTATATAACAGATCTGGTTGATGTTTCAAGAGTCAAGCAAAAACAAACTTTAGGACATACAGAGAGAAACCAGTCTGATATCACATACTCTTCAGCATAAATACTGCCCTGCTGGTAAATTAACTTGAGAAACTTCAAGGGACAAATATGCCTTTAAAAATGTGCCTACCTACCTATATATATGGTACATGCCAAGATCTAAGGCATGTCAAAGTATAATTTTTTAAAAGTTAAGAACGCTGCTTTCATACTAATATAAAATGAGTGTGTGTCAAAAATGAATTTTACTAATGACAGAACCAAAAATATGTTGAGGGATACCAGAATATGCTGTCCCAAAATATGTTTTGGCATATGAATTATTTTGAGCTAAAGGCCATTGAGAACCAGCTGACTCAGGAAAATCTCTAGAAACAGGAAACAAGATTTCCTTTCCTAAAGGAAATTTATAATTGTAAAGTTGTCTCCTTCTGCCATACCAAGAAGAAGACTCTTAACAAGCCTTATCAATGCAAAAGGCACGGACTTCAACAGTTACAGCAAACCTTACTAAACAAATCTTGTCTACCATGCTTTTCCTGGCTACCTTCCCATAACTTGCCATCCATCCCCCAAAACCCAAAATGTCTTTTTGTTCATTTCAGCCTAATATAGTATATAAACCCAAGTTCTAACCACCCTTTTGGGTTGATTATCACTGGGTCACTGGGTACTGCCACATTTACGTGTGCAATGCACAGGTTAATACATTTCTGTTTGTTCTTTTCTTGTTAATCTGTCTTTTACCTTTCTCATTTATAGGGCTTGAGTTGAAGAACCTGAAAATGGTAGAGGAAAAGATTTTTTTCCTCCCCTACAATGGTAATACTGGTTCAAAAGAATTAAAGAGTCCACATATAAATAGGCACTGAAAGTGTAGAATCTTACCTAAGCCCTGTTCTTAGAAAGCAGTGATGGTTAAAATATCCCCTCAACTTTTTGTTTTCCAAAATCTCAACACATTTTGTGTCCTGGGAACTGGCTTACTGAAAGGAATTACCATGCTTTCTTGTATGACTTAGATAAAATTTGGTGATCTTACTCTCTAATAACACATGCATAAGATTGCAGATATTTACCTGTAATAAGGCCAGAAACAGACTGTTCCCCTTTTGCCTCTAACCAACCTCCCATTCTTTTCCTCATGAGTAATCAGCTAGGATTAAAATTGTGTGTAACCCTCACACAATTTTACACAATTAAAATTGTAACTACCTAGACAGAGAGTTACACATTTCCTGTTTGGAAGACTGTAGCTCCCTCTGAATGTAACAACAACAGCAACAAATCTCAACTATCAACCTCCTACCAATGTTTAAGATTGTTAGGACTTTGGGATGAGTTGGCTGCTTTATTACAATAAAATGATTCTCTTTATCGGTGCTAATATTTCTTGACTTGTAAAAATTGACTAATTATAAAATTTATATATGAAACCACAAGAGGATTTAAAATAGCCAAAACAATTTTGAAAAAGAACAAAGGTTCAGGGCACCTGGGTGGCTCAATCAGGTTAAGTGTCAGGCTCATGATTTCAACTCAGGTCATGACTTCAAGGGTCATGAAATCAAGCCCTGACTCAGGCTCCATGCTCAGTGGGGAGTCTGCTTGAGGTTTTCTCCCTCTGCCCCTTCCCCCACTCATGTGCACACACTCTCTCTCTCTCTTTCAAAAATAAATTAATCTTTAAAAAAAAAAAAAAAAAGAACAAAGTTTGGAGATATATACTACCTAGTTTCCTAACTTAATAAAAAGTTATGGTAATCAAGACACTGTGGTAATAGCTGTAGAGATAGGTATATAGCTCAACAAAACATATTAAGGAATCCAGAAACAGACCCAGGCATTCATTGTCAGCGATTTCAGCAAAAGTGGCAAGGTAATTCAACAAATAAAACACAGGGTGGGGGCACCTAGGTGGCTCAGTCTGTTAAGCATCTGTCTTTGGCTCAGGTCATGATCCCAGGGTTCTGGGATCGAGGCCCACTTCAGACTCCCCTGCTCAGCATAGAGCCTGTTTCTCCATTTGCCCCTCCCTCCACTCATGCTCGCTCACTCTCTCTCTTTCTCAAATAAAACCTTAAAAAAAAGTTGTTGTTTTTTTTTCCAACAAACGGTCCTGGTATAAGTGGATATCCATATAAAAAAGAAAAATATTTCAACCATCATTTCATTCCATACACAAAGATAACTCAAAGTTAATTACAGATTCAAGCAAAAAAGCTAATTCTATAAAACCTTCAGAAAAAAAATTATAGGAGAAATTATTCACAACTTTGGATTAGACAAAAATCCTTAGCACATAAAAAATGTAAATCAAAATATATTTTTAAAATGCTTGAATTTGATAAAAGTTAAAAACTTTAGCTCTCTAAGCTTTTCCCCTAAGGTCAGGAGGAAGACAAGGATGTCCACTCTCACCACTCTTATTCAACATAGTACTGGAAGTCCTAGCCACACAATCAGGCAAGAAAAAGGAATAAAAGGCATCTAAATTGGTAAGAAAGAAGTAAAACTCACCATATGCAGATGACAAGATTGCATATATATAGAAAACCTTAATGATTCCACCAAAAAACAACTAGAACTGACACATGAATTCAGGAGGTTACAGGATACAAAATAAATATACAGAAATTCACTGCATTTCTATACACAGAACTAGAACAAATAATTCTAAAATTTGTATGGAACCACAGAAGACCCAAAATAGTCAAAGCAATCTTGAAAAAGAACAAAACTGGAGGAGATATCACAATCCCAGATTTCAACATATAGCATAATGCTGCAGTAAACAGTATGGTACTAGCACAAAATAGACACCTAGATCAACAGACCAGAATAGAGAGCCCAGAAATAAACCCACAATTACATGGTCAATTAATTTTCAACAAAGGAGGCAAGAATATGCAATGGAAAAGTCTCCTCAGCAAATGGTGTTGGGAAAACTGGACAGCTACATGCAAAAGAATGAAACTAGACCACTTCCTCACACCATACACAAAAACTCAAAATGGATTAAAGACCTAAAATAGGAGACTTGAAACCGAAAAAAAAGATCCTAGAAGAGAGCACAGACAGTAATTTCTTTGACACTGGCTATAGCAACATTTTTCTAGTTATGTCTCCCAAGGCAATGGAAACAAAAGCAAAATAAACTGTTGGGACTACCTCAAAATAAAAAGTTTCTGCACAGCAAAGGAAACAATCAACAAAACTAAAAGTCAACCTATAGAATGGAAGAAGACATTTGCAAATGACATAATCCAATAAAGGGTTATTAACCAAAATATATAAAGAACTTACACAACTCAACACCCAAAAAACAAATAATCCAATTAAAATTCAGAAGACATGAACAGACATTTCTTCAAAGAAGACATACACATGGCCAAAAGATGCATGAAAAGACAGCATCACTCATCATCAGGGAAATAAAAATTGAAACTACAATGGGGTATCACCGCACACCTGTCAGAATGGCTAAAATCAAAAACACAAGAAATAACAAATATTGGAGAGATGCAGAGAAAAAGGAACCCTTGTGCACCGTTGGTGGGAATACAAATGGGTGCATCCACTATGGAAAAGAAGTTTCCTGAAAAAATTAAAAATATGGTTACCCTATAATCCAGTAATTCCACTCCTGGGCATTTACTCAAAGCATACAAAAACACTAATTTGAAAAGATAGATGCATTCCTATGTTTACTGCAGTGTTATGTACAATAGCCAAATTATGGAAGCAACCCAAGCTTGTATCGATAGATGAATGGATAAAGAAGAATGAATATTACTCAACCATAAAAAAGATGAAATCTTGCCATTTACAACAACATCATGGATCTAGACAGTATACTGCTAAGTGAAATAAGTCAGACAGAAAAAGACAAATACCATATGATTTCATTTATATGTGGAATTTAAGAAATGAAACAAAGAGAAAAAGAGACAAACCAAAAAAACAGACTCTTCACTGTAGAGAACAAACTGATGGTTACCAGACAGGGTGGGGGGATGGGTGAAATAGGTGAAGGGAATTAAGAGTATGCTTATCACCACAAGCACTGAGTAATACATAGAATTGTTGAATCGCTATATTGTACACCTGAAACCAATATCATACTATATGTTAACTCTACTGGAATTAAAATAAAAAAATTAAATTTAATTTAAAAAAACCTTAGCTCTTTAAATGCCACAGTTAAAACATAGAAAGACAAGTCATGGACTAGAAGAAAAAAAAAAATATATATATATATATAAAATAAAGGACTAACATTCAGAATAACTCTTACAACTCAATAGCAAGATAGCCCAATTAAAATGGGCAAAAGAGGGATCCCCGGGGAAAGATGGTGGGGAGTAGGGGACCCTATTTCAACTGTTCCCCGGAATTAAGCTGGATATCTACCAGACCACTCTGAGCACCCAAGAAACCAGCCTAAGATGTAAGAAGATCTGGATCTCTACAAACAGAATATCGCAGGTGGTTGGTTTTGAGATATGAAGAGGAGAGCCGTGATCCTGCGGGCAGATATTGGAGAATAAACGGCGGCGGGAGGGTGCGTGGACGTGGGGATCCTACACCGCTGGTGAGTGACAGCCTCGCATGCTGTGGACGGGCACAGACTTGAAGACCGGTAGCATCGGGAAAGGACTTTAGGGCAGCCCCCAGGGTGGAGGACCAGACCGGCGGGTCGCGCGCACGCGAACCGCAGCCACCCGGACAGAAACCCGCAGTGACAGTTGCACGCACGCGAACTACAGCCTCCGAGATGGAAACCCGGTGTGCCGGGGTCCTGCCAGTGAACTGCAACCTCCGGGGTGGAAACCCAGAGTGGTGGAGTCGCGCGCACACAAACTGCAGTCCCCAGAACAGGACCCCAAGCAGCGGAGTCGCACGCGCGTGCGAGCTGGCGGTTTTAAAAGCACAAACGACAGAGACATGCCCCGACCTGGAGGCAGGACTGGGAGCTCTGCAGAGGGGGCGCACAACCCAGGACCTGCAGTTTATAGCAGCACGGACAGAAATGGAGAGGGTGTGGCCTGGCGAGGTCACTGAAGAACAGACTGAGGTCTCTCTGCTCTGAGGCAGAGGGTTGGAAACGGTCTCTTCTGCTCTGACTCGCGGAAGAGACGTGGAAAGCCACCAGGGAAAGGCGCCAGAGAACAAAAGCCCCAAAACTGATTTCCACTGAGCCCATCCCCCACCATAGGGGCGCAGGGCAACTCCGCCCAAACAGGGTTGCCTGAGTAAAAGCGCAGCAGGCCCCTCCCCCAGAAGACAGGCTGGGAAAACAAGAGGCCAGCAACCCTAAGGTCCCAAAAAAACAGGTGCATCTTGCTTGGGTTCTGGTCAATAATTTGGACTCTATACATTCCCTCAAGCACCCATCAACAGAATGACTAGGAGGAAGAGCCCCCAAAACAGAAAAGACTCAGAGATTATGACTTATGATGCAGATTTACAAATGGATGCAGATATAACCAAGATGTCAGAGATGGAATTCAGGCTAGCAATTGTGACGACAATGGCTAGAAAGGAGAAATCAATTAATGGCAACATAGAGTCTCTAAGGGCAGAAATAAAAGGTGAATTGGCAGAACTTAAAAATACTATCAATGAGATCCAATCCAATCTAGATAATCTAACAGCTAGGGTAACTGAGACAGAAGAGAGAATAAGCGACCTGGAAGACAGTATAATAGAAAAAAAGGGAAAAGAGGAGGCCAGGGAAAAACAACTCAGAATCCAGGAAAATAGAATCAGAGAAATAAGTGACACTATGAGGCGTTCCAATGTCAGAATCATTGGAATCCCGGAGGGAGTGGAGAGAGAGAGAGGACTAGAAGATGTATTTGAGCAAATCGTAGCTGAGAACTTCCCTAATCTAGGGAATGAAACAAACATTTGAGTCCTAGAGGCAGAGAGGACCCCTCCTAAGATCAAGGAAAACAGGCCAAAACCCCGGCATGTAATAGTAAAACCTGCAAATCTTAGAACCAAGGAAACCATCTTAAGGGCAGTTAGGGGGAAGAGATTCCTTATGTACAGAGGGAGGAACATCAGAATAACATCAGACCTATCCACAGAGACCTGGCAAGGCAGAAAGGCCTGGCAAGACATATTCAGGGTACTAAATGAGAAGAACATGCAGCCAAGAATACTTTATCTGGCAAGGTTTTCATTTAGAATGGATGGAGAGATGTAGAGCTTCCATGACAGGCAGAAGTTGAAAGAATATGTGACCACTAAGCCGGCCCTGCAAGAAATATTAACGGGGGTTCTATAAAAGGAGAAAGACCCCAAAAGTGATCTACAACAGAAATTTACAGGGACAATCTATAAGAACAACGTCTTCACAGGCAACATGATGACAATTAATTCATATCTTTCAATAATCACTCTCAACATGAATGGCCTAAACGCTCCCATAAAACGGCACAGGGTTGCAGATTGAATAAAAAGAAAGGACCCATCCATATGCTGTCTACAAGAGACTCATTTTGAACCTAAAGATACATCCAGACTGAAAGTGAAGGGATGGAGATCTATCTTCCATGCCAGCGGACCTCAAAAGAAAGCTGGGGTAGCAATTCTTATATCAGACAAATTAGATTTTAAACTAAAGTCTGTAATAAGAGACACAGAAGGACACTATATAATTCCTAAAGCATCTATCCAACAAGAAGATCTAACAATTGTAAATATCTATGCCCCCAACATGGGAGCAGCCATCTACATAAGCCAACTGTTAACCAAAATAAAGAGTCATATTGATAACAATACGTTAATTGTAGGAGACCTCAATACTCCAATCTCAGCAATGGCCAGATCATCTAAGCAGAAAATCAACAAGGAAACAAGAGCTTTGAATGATACATTGGACCAGATGGACCTCATAGATATTTACAGAACATTCTACCCTAAAACAACAGAATACTCATTCTTCTCGAGCGCACATGGACCTTTCTCCAGAATAGACCACATACTGGGTCACAAATCAGGTCTCAACCGATACCAAAAGACTGAGATTATTCCCTGCATATTCTCAGACCACAATGCTCTAAAACTGGAACTCAATCACAAGAAAAAATTTGGCAGAAATTCAAACACTTGGAAGCTAAAGACCACTCTGCTCAAGAATGTTTGGGTCAACCAAGAAATCAAAGAAGAACTTAAACAATTCATGGAAGTCAATGAGAACAAAAACACATTGGTCCAAAACCTATGGGATACTGCAAAGGCGGTCCTAAGGGGGAAATACATAGCCATCCAAGCCTCACTCAAAAAAAAACAGAAAAATCCTGAATTCACTAAATAACTCTACACCTTAAAGAACTAGAGAAAAAGCAACAAATGACGCCTAAGCCACACATTAGAAGAGAAATAATTAAAATTAGAGCAGAAATCAATGAATTAGAAACCAGAAACACAGTAGATCAGATCAATGAAACTAGAAGTTGGTTCTTTGAAAGAATTAATAAGATTGATAAACCACTGGCCAGACTTATCCAAAAGAAAAGAGAAAGGACCCAAATTAATAAAATTATGAATGAAAGGGGAGAGATCATGACCAACACCAAGGAAATAGAAAAAAATATTAGAAATTATTATCAACAACTATATGCCAATAAACTGAGCAATCTGGATGAAATGGAGGCCTTCCTGGAAACCTATAAGCTGCCAAGACTGAAACAGGAAGAAATTGACAACCTGAATAGGCCAATAACCAGTAACCTCCCAAAAAACAAGAGTCCAGGGCCTGATGGATTCCCTGGGGAATTCTACCAAACATTCAAAGAAGAAATAATACCTATTCTACTGAAGCTGTTTCAAAAAATAGAAACAGAAGGAAAACTTCCAATCTCATTCTATAAGGCCAGCATTACCTTAATCCCCAAACCAGGCAAAGACCCCATCAAAAAGGAGAATTTCAGACCGATATCCCTGATGAATATGGATTCCAAAATCCTCAACAAAATCCTAGCTAATAGGATCCAACAATACATTAAAAGGATCATCCACCATGACCAAGTGAGATTTATCCCCGGGATGCAAGGGTGGTTCAACATTCACAAATCAATCAATGTGATAGAACACATTAATAAGAGGAGGGAGAAGAACCATATGGTCCTCTCAATTGATGCAGAAAAAGCATTTGACAAAATACAACATCCTTTCCTGATTAAAACTCTCCAGAGTATAGGGATAGAGGGAACATTCCTCAAGCCCATAAAATCCATCTATGAAAAACCCACAGCGAATATCATCCTCAATGGGGAAAAGGTGAGAGCCTTTCCCTTAAGATCAGGAACACGTCAAGGGTGCCCACTCTCACCACTGTTGTTTAACATAGTACTAGAAGTCCTAGCAACAGCAATCAGACAACAAAAAGAAATAAAAGGTATTCAAAGGTATTCAAATTGGCAAAGAAGTCAAACTCTCTCTTTTCGCAGATGACATGATACTTTATGTGGAAAACCCAAAAGACTCCACCCCCAAATTACTAGAACTCATCCAGCAATTCAGTAATGTGGCAGGATACAAAATCAATGCACAGAAATCAGTTGCTTTCTTATACACTAACAACGCAACTGTTGAAAGAGAAATTAAAGAAACGATTCCATTTACAATAGTACCAAAAAACATAAGATACCTCGGAATAAACCTAACCAAAAAGGTAAAGATCTATACTCTAGGAACTATAAAACACTCATGAAAGAAATTGAAGAAGATACAAAAAGATGGAAAAATACTCCATGCTCACGGATCGGAAGAATAAACATTGTTAAAATGTCTATGCTACCCAGAGCAATCTATACCTTCAATGCCATCCCGATCAAAATTCCAATGACATTTTTCAAAGTGCTGGAACAAACAATCCTAAAATTTGTATGGAATCAGAAAAGACCCCAAATCGCCAAGGAGATGTTGAAAAAGAAAAACAAAGCTGGGGGCATCACGTTGCCCAATTTCAAGCTATATTACAAAGCTGTGATCACCAAGACAGCATGGTACTGGCACAAAAACAGACATACAGACCAATGGAACAGAATAGAGAACCCAGATATGGACCCTCAACCCTATGGTCAACTCATCTTCAACAAAGCAGGAAAAAACATGCAATGGAAAAAAGACAGTCTCTTCAATAAATGGTGCTGGGAAAATTGGACAGCCACATGCAGAAGAATGAAACTCGACCATTCTCTAACACCATTCACAAAGATAAACTCAAAATGGATGAAAGACCTCAATGTGAGACAGGAATCCATCAAAATCCTAGAGGAGAACATAGGCAGTAACCTCTTTGACATCGGCCACAGCAACTTCTTTCAAGATACATCTCCAAAAGCTAGTGAAACAAAGCAAAAATGAACTTTTGGGACTTCATCAAGATAAAAAGCTTCTGCACAGCAAAGGAAACAGTCAACAAAACAAAGAGGCAACCCACAGAATGGGAGAAGATATTTGCAAATGACACTACAGATAAAGGGCTGGTATCCAAAATCTATAAAGAACTTCTCAAACTCAACACCCAAAAAACAAATAATCAAGTCAAAAAGTGGGCAGAAGAGATGAACAGACACTTCTCTGAAGAAGACATACAAATGGCTAAAAGACACATGAAAAAATGTTCATCATCATTAGCCATCAGGGAAATCCAAATCAAAACCACACTGAGATATCACCTTACACCAGTTAGAATGTCCAAAATGGACAGGGAAAGAAACAACCAATGTTGGAGAGGTTGTGGAGAAACGGGAACCCTCTTACGCTGTTGGTGGGAATGCAAGTTGGTACAGCCACTTTGGAAAACAGTGTGGAGGTGCCTCGAAAATTTAAAAATAGAGCTACCCTATGACCCAACAATTGCACTGCTGGGTATTTACCCCAAAGACACAGATGTAGTGAAAAGAAGGGCCATATGCATCCCAATGTTCATAGCAGCAATGTCCGCAATAGCCAAACTGTGGAAAGAGCCGAGATGCCCTTCAACGGATCAATGGATAAAGAAGATGTGGTCCATATATACAATGGAATATTACTCAGCCATCAGAAAAGATGAATACCCAACTTTTACATCAACATGGATGGGACTGGAGGAGATTATGCTAAGTGAAATAAGTCAAGCAGAGAAAGTCAATTATCATATGGTTTCACTTATTTGTGGAACATAAGGAATACCATGGAGGACATTAAGAGAAGGAAGGGAAAAATGGGCGGGGGGAATTGGAGGGAGAGATGAACCATGAGAGACTATGGACCTGAGAAACAAACAGCATTTTAGAGGGGAGGGGGGAGGGGGGATTGGTTAGCCCGGTGATGGGTATTAAGGAGGGCATGTACTGCATGGAGCACTGGGTGTTATACAAAAACAATGGATCATGGATCACTACATCAAAAACTAATGATGTATTGTATGGTGACTAACATAACATAATAAAATTTAAAAAAAAAATGGGCAAAAGAATTGAAATGATATTGCACAGAAGAAAACAAAACAAAACATAAGCACAAGATGCTTATTGTTAGTCATTAGGGAAATGCAAATTAAAGTCCAAATGAGACACCACTACCACCAATGGCTAAAATTAAAAAGTCTGGCAATATCAAGCACAGGTGAGGACAGGCAGCAATTGGAACTTTCACACATTGCTGATGAAATATAAATTGATATAGCCACTTTGGAAAACAATTGACAATTTCTAATAAAGTTATTTATAAATATATTATTTGACTTAATACTTCCACTTGTGGGAGTATTTACTTAATGAAATGCAAAATACTCTCCAAAAAGACATGTACATGAAAAATCATAACTTTCTTTATAAAAGCCATAAAGCAGAAACAACCCAAATGTCCATTATTAGGTGAGCAGATAAATTATGGTATAATCATACAACACTATTCATCAATAAAAAGTAATGAATCACTGATAGATGCAATAACAAAAATGAGGAAAAAAGGTGCATGTGCATAATGTCATTTATATGAAATTCTGGAAGAGCCAAATCTAATATTAAATGGCAGAAAGCCAATTAATGGATGCCTGAGGTTAGGGGGTATAGGGAGGAATTTTTGATTTGGGAGAACTATATTATTGCCTGTGTGATTACAAAGGTGCATGCATTTATCAAAATTCAGTGTATGATGCACTTAAAAAGGGTGTGCTTTATTGTATATAAATTATATTAAAATATAAAAATGAGGGGCACCTGGGTGGCTCAATCAGTTAAGCATCTGCCTTCCACTCAGGTCATGATCCTAGGGTCCTGGGATCAAGCCCCACGCTGGGCTCCCGGCTCAGTGGGGAGCCTGCTTCTCCCTCTTACCCCTGTTCATGCTCTCCCCCTCAAATAAATAAATAATCTTTTTAAAAAATGAAAGAAATAAAATGTTTGGCTTTAACAGTTTTTCAACATGTTCTTCCTTTGCAACCTAGCAATCACCCTGCAATAATTTGAAGCGTCCCTGGTAATAGGTCTGGGAGAAAGTGAAAGGTTTTTGTTGTTTTTGTTGTTTTGGAGATGTTTTAGATTTATGTTGGTAACTTTATCAATTATCTGAAATGTTTTTCTTTCAGATCATTTTGATCTGTTGAAATTAAACTTATTATGTCCTGAGGTGGTTGGCTAAGAATATCACCAACAAAATAGGCATCATTATCTTCCATTCACTTAAGTAGGGAAGAAAAATAACAGAGATGGATCCAAAGAGAAAGCCTTCTACCAAAACACCCATTCTTCCTTACTTTTCCATATTTACATTCTCAGGGGGCGGGGGGGATGTTCTCTAAAAATCACTCTGCATGTAGCGGCACCCATCCCGCAAATATAACACTCTTGTATACAGCATGATAAAGCAGTACAATCAAAAGCATGGAAAGACAGACTCAAGTGGGAAAGAGATTTTCAATCCATTTAGCTGTACATTCACTAATAAAGCCTTTCTACCAGTAACTGAGTCTACATCAGACATATCAAAACCACTGGGCAGAAAACTTATAGCATCTAAAGAAAGAAGACAGTATGACAGTAGAACGCTGTCATAAGGGATATTCAATTTAAGAAAAGATTTGAAAACCCTCAGTGCACACCCCACCTCTCCCCACTACAAAATGCAGGCTCTACTGTCTTATTTAATCCTCATAAACAAAGAACAAATCTATTGCAAGATATTAAGTTAATAGTTCATATAAAAGCACAAGAGAACAAACATTTAGAATTCCCTAAAAAGCCTTTACTGGGGATGGCATCAATACCCAGGCAGTTGGATACAGATGCCCCTTTTCTCCTGTCATTTAGGTGGTTTTCAATATTCAAGTGCATGAGAATTACTGCAGTGTGATATGCCAAAATCATGTATATACATCATGGGTCACTTATGGAATGTCCAAGGAAATTCTAAGTGTCATTTTCACCTAACCTACTGTTTCTCAAGTGTTTTGTTTTTTTCATTATTATCTTCCTAATGAACCTTTTTTTTTTAAAGATTTTTATTTATTTATTTGAGACAGAGAGAATGAGAGACAGAGAGCATGAGAGGGAGGAGGGTCAGAGGGAGAAGCAGACTCCCTGCCGAGCAGGGAGCCCCTAATGAACCTTTTTAGACACCTTCCTAATTGCTTCCCTGAAGTTTAATACCACAGATTTCCTGTCTATGTGTATGTCTATGCTTCATACCTGAAAAGAGTAAGATTTTTTACTTTTCCCAAGAACCAATTTTTGCCCACTTGGGGGTAATATCACCCCTCCTGAGAATACATGACCTAAACTGACCTCTAGCTTAATAGGTGCCTTCCTTGCATATTCTCCATAGCTTCTTCCAGTGAGAAGTCTATTTCTAAGATCCTTCTTGTTTGGGGTTATATCCACTGTAGTTTGTTTTCTTTATACCAATTCCTTCCAAACTTTTCAACTGAAGCACGTAGTGATAGTTAAGAAGGAATGCACACTTTGGAGATGAAAAATACATAGGTACATTATTAACAAGGGGGAAATGCATTTGAGCTTTGATATCTTTAAACATGATGTGGATTGGGAAAGAACAGTTGCATTAACAATGGTCCTGGAAAAAGTGGCTATCCATGTGGGGGAAAAAAAAAATGAAGCTGGGCTCCTATCTCACACTGTATTCAAAAATTAACTCAAAATGGATCAAAGATCTAAATGCAAGAGTTCAAACTATAGAACTCAGAAGAAAACATAGGCATAAATATTTATGACCACAGATTAGGCACTGGTTTCTTAAAAATGACACCAAAAGCACAAGCAACAACAACCAAAATAGATACACTGGACTTCATCAAACGTAAAAAGGTTGTGCTTCAAAGATACCACCAAGGGGCTCCTGGGTGCCTCAGTCATTAAGTGTCTCCCTTCGGCTCAGGTCGTGATCCCAGGGTCCTGGGATCAAGTCCCGCATCGGGCTCCCTGCTCGGTGGGAAGCCTGCTTCTCCCTCTCCCACTCCCCCTGCTTGTGTTCCCTCTCTCGCTGTCTCTCTCTGTCAAATAAATAAATAAAATCTTTAAAAAAACAAAGATACCATCAAGAAAGTGAAAGGAAATCCACAGAATGAGAGAAAATATTTGCAAATCACGTATCTAATAAGGGACGTGTATGTAGTATATATAAAACTCTTACAACTCAATAAATAAACACAATTAAAAAATGGATAAAGGGTCTAAACAAACATTTCTTCAAACATGATCAACAAATGGCTAGCAAGCACATGGAAAGATGCTCCACATCATCAGCTATAAGAGGAATGTATATCAAAATCACAATGAGTGACCATCTCCCACCAACTGAAATGGCTATCACCAAAAAACACAGTCAATAACAAATGATAGCAAAGGGGAGAAATCAGAACTCTCCTATGCTGTTGGTAATGTAAAACTGTGCATCCACCTTGGGAGACATTTGGGTATCTCCTCAAAAGGTGAAAACACAGTTACTATATGACCCAGTAACTGCACTCCCATGTATATATATATTCAAGAGAAACTAAAGCATAATACCCCCACAAAAAACTTATGCATGAATGTTTATAACAGCATTATTCATAGTTGCTCAAAAGTGGAAAGAAGTAAAATATCCACCAATTGGTAAAAAGATAAACAAACTATATTAACAATAAAAAGAGGAAGTTTCTGATACACACTACAACTTGGATAAAGCTTGAAAACATAATGCTAACCGAAAGAAGCCAGTCACAGAAGAACACATATCATCTGATTCCATTTAAATGAAATATCCAGAATAGAACAATATATAGAGGCAAAAAGTAGATTAATGGTGGCCTAGGGCTGGAGCAAATGGATAGTGAATGCCAATGAGTTTGGGGTTTCTTTCTGGGATGATGAAAATATTCTGAATTGACAGTGGTGATAGTTGCACAACTCTGAATAAACAAAAATCTAGGGAATTATGTACTTGTTTTTAAAAAAGATTTATTTATTTGAGAGAGAGAGAGGGAGGGAAAGAGCACAACGGATGGGGAAGGGCAGAGGGAGAGGGAGAAGCAGGCTCCCTGCTAAGCAGGGAGCCCGACTCAGGGCTTGATCCCAGGACCTTAAAGACAGACGCTTAACTGACCAAGCCACCCAGGCGCCCCTAGAATTATATACTTTAAGTAGACAAATGGTATGGTTCATGATTTATATCTCAATAAAACTGTTGGAAGGAAGGAAGGGAGGGCAAATCGAAAGAAAGAAAGAAGGAAAGGAAAGGAAAGGAAAGGAAAGAAAAGAAAATAAACAATAAATCCACAGATATTCTCTTCCATTTCCCTACAGCCAGGCAACTTCCTTGCCTCCACCCTGGCCAATGATGCAAGCTTCATTCCTTAGATAGTAAAACAGAGGATCTCTGGACATGGAGTACACCAGGCACAGCTGAGAGCCAGGCTCCAGGACAGGCTTCTTCAGGAAGATGAAACTGATAGAAAACTGGAACCATGTAAACATCTTGAGGGGGCACTGAGGCAAACTGAAGAGTTTGGGGCTGAGGTTGTTTCAAGTACTTAGAAAACAAAACTACTTTAAAAAAGAAGACAATTATTACTTCCAGAGAAAACAACAGCCAGGTAAGGAACTCAACCCCATGGTTCAGCTTTAGATGGCATTTATATAGTACACTAAATAAATATCAAACACTGATGTCATCAAAATTAGAGTCACACTACTTGAGATGCAGAGGGGAAGAAGGGGAACCATGGGCAATACAAGTGGAGGGATGAAGGATAGTTACCCCCTCTGTTTCCGTAATGAAAAATCAATAGAGGGCGCCTGGGTGGCTCAGTTGGTTAAGCGACTGCCTTCGGCTCAGGTCATGATCCTGGAGTCCCTGGATCGAGTCCCGCATCGGGCTCCCTGCTCGGCGGGGAGTCTGCTTCTCCCTCTGACCCTCCCCCCTCTCATGTGCTTGCTCTCTCTCATTCTCTCTCTCTCAAATAAATAAATAAAATCTTAAAAAAAAAAAAGAAAAATCAATAGAAAAGGCTTAAAACTAAAACTAAAAGTAGCAGTATAAACATTATTTAGAGATATGGAGATAAATACCAAAATAATTAGTTAAAAGGAGGATGGGGAGTGAGGGCGAGGGAAGAAGGATATTGTAGAGTTTTGTTTTGTTTTTTAAATAAGAAAACTTGTAGAAACTGATTTCACACACACACACACACACACACACACAATCAATAGGAAACACTTGTAAGTTGTATAATGCTATAGAAATTTTCAAATATTTGGTAAAAATTATAAACAAATGCAGTTATTAAAAATGTTAATTTTATTCCCAATAATATAATGATTTTGCCACACTATAAAAATATTTTAAGTTACCAAGCACATAAAATAAATTTAACTTAGTTCCCTCAAATATTTAAGTAAAATTCATTTTTAGGAAGATACACAATGTTTATCCTAGAAAATCTTGTATGTGCCCTCCCCCAAGACAAAACCAATTAGCCCTAAAAACCCTAGTCTGAGAAGCACAAGAGCTTAACTATCTTGTGACTGTTCTTCTATACTTGGCACTTTCACCTATACATCATTAATTCATTATTCAGCAAATATTTAAGGTACCAGCCAATTCAGGTAAAACAAAAACATCTGATCTAGGACTGCTCTTAATACATTATTTTTCTGGCATTATATTTTTTTCTAGATTGTTTACCACCACGAACACATGGGTGCAAACCCCTTCATGAAGGCTGAGTTTGATATTTAGCCTAAGACCTGCAAAACCTGGACTCAGTATTCTATGAAGCTATTATGTGCACACATATTTGAAGGACATTTTGAAAAGTGCTAAACTATAAATATTCTGATTCACTGCTCTTTCACACATACTAAAAATTACTTCGCACAATCACTAACCAGGAGGAAGGTTTTGTATCTCACTGAAAATGTCACTTAATAAATAACCTTCAAATTTAAATGCAAACTATGGATATCATTCATAGATCCTCAAACTTGTCCTTGAAGTCTAAATGGGCAAAGAAGGTAACTTAAAAAAAAAAAAAAAAAAAGATTTTTTGCCATTAACACCCTATTGCTTTAACTCTTTGAAAACGAGTCCAAACTTTAGTTTTTAGCATAATATTCTTATGTTTAAGAATCTGTATCTCTTATAGCAATTTAGCCTGAGGATTTTAAATATAACAACTTTGGGATAATTTGCAATTTTCACTTCTCATTCTCAGATTAGATCACTAACAGTTTTAGGGAAAATTACTTTATTTCATAATTTATTTATAACAATATATTCATTTGTCTAGTCAAAAAGTGAGATCTTGTTCACAGCAATATACTTTAGTGTAATGACTATAAGTCTTGACACACACATTAGATGCTCAATAGAGGCAACCCTATAATTATGGCTAGGAAACACAACCTGAGACAGGCACACAGATCAAGAGGCTGGACATTTGAGTAAGTAATGAGGAAATTCTGAGACAGAGAATTTGCCACCAGATAGATGTAGGTTATCTTGCATTAACTTTTTCATTAGACAATAGACTCCTTGATTGTAATATATTGTTTACTCTTATATCCTCCATAGTACCTATGTCCACAATAGGTATGATGGGCACATAATGGCCTCTTAAAAATGTCTGTCCCCTAATTTCTGGAAACTATGAATATGCTACCTTACACTGTAAAGGGTCATTAAGTTTGCAGATGAAATTAAGGTTGCTAATCAGCTGATCTTAAAGTAGGAAGATTATCCTGGATTTTCTAGGCAGGTCCAGAGTTACCACAAGGATCTACAAAAATGAGATGAGGGAGCCTGAAGAGGTCAGAGTGACGAGAAGTGAGAGGGACATGACCTGCTCTTGCTGGAATTGACGATGGAGGAAAAGACCATGAGCCAAAAACGTCACCAGTGCCCAGCAGCTAGAAAAGGCAAAGAAATGAGTTCTCTCCTAGAGCTTCCAGAAAGGAACACAGCTCTGCCAAAACCTTGACTTTAGCCCATGGAGACCTGATTCAGATTTCAGATTTCCAGAACTACAAAATAATAAATTTTAGTTGCCTTAAGTCACTGTTTTGGATGATCTGTTATGACAGCCATAGGAAATTAATACCATTTAATCAATAAATACTTTCAAAATAAAAACTGAAAAACAGCATCTAAGGAAATAAGTATGGGCACTCAAGATATTTTCAGTTTTCCACATCTTCTACTTATTTGAAAACTTGGTATATTCAATCCCTGGAATTTACTGTCCACTCATTTGAAGTCTAGAATTTCTTAGAATTGGAAATAGTTTTCTTCCACTGACCAGCAGGTGCACTTCCTTGGGATCACCAGTGGCTGACCCTGTGAGGAATCCCAGTGTTTTCCTAATGCATTGTGACTGCGTCCTGAGCAGTACATCTCGACAACATAAAAGTTGCTTTTATTCATCACTTTAGGAAGTTATTTTGGTCTAAGTTACCTTTAAACACAAAATAGATGAGTCACAAAGAGGTACCTTTTGATGCAATCTTTTTTTTTTTTTTTAGATTATTTATTTATTTATTTATTTGACAGAGAGAGACATAGCGAGAGCAGGAACACAAGCAGGGGGAGTGGGAGAGGGAGAAGCGGGCTCCCTGCGGAACAGGGAGCCCGATGTGGGACTAGATCCCAGGACCCTGGGATCATGACCTGAGCCGAAGGCAGACGCTTAACGACTGAGCCACCCAGGCACCCCTTTTGATGCAATCTTTTATCTCTTTCTTCACTTGACCAGCATCTACTGAACACTTACAAAATGCTGGCATTGCACAGGCACCGAGAATCTGAAGAGTGAATACCACATGGTCACCGTCCACAAGAAGCTCACAGCCTAATGAAGGAGAGACAGACAGAATTGTTTAAAACAAAGTAAGGGGGGTGCCTGGGTGGCTCAGGACTCTCTATTTTCTGATGCAGTGAGACAGACCTGTGTCCTCAACATAAAATTATTTTGGTTACAGTCACTTTGAAGTTAGTTTCTGCTGCTTACACAGTGAGATAGGTATGTCTTCATGAAACAGAGTCCACCTTTTCACTAGCCCAGATGTTGGCCTCAATGACCTCACCTGCAGTATGGGGAGAGAAAAGTGGTTTCCCTTTTCAGAAAATGGGCATAATTCGTAATGGATTTGCAAGCATAAAAGCACTTGGACTATAAATTATCATATAAATGCAAAACTTTGACAACTGTAACTGGTTATGAAATAATGTTCACACAATGACCCCTATTAAAAGCCCAATGGAAGGATTTTTCAGCAAAAAAGAGGGAGGCAAAAGCTCAAATTAAAATGGGCCACAATTCAAAGCAGTGCTCTGTATCCAACTTCAGAGATTAGTTCATCTTTGGCCATTTCAAAGTGTGGAGGAGAGACAGAGGAGGTAATGGTAGAAAGAAAAAGAATCCACACAGAAGCATGGGAATGGATGCTGGAGGGGATTTTATCTTCTCAGAGAAATCCTCTCTCGCCATTAAACCATGTTGCACAGCAGACTGCACAAACAATGTTCTTCTTTCGATAGAAGACAGAAAGGGCATCAAAAGACAACTTTCAAAGGTCTCCAACTAGACAAAGCAGCATGTTCTACCACAATCAACAGAACAAGATCCATGTCTGACTGCTGGGGGATTTTCTTCCTGTTGTCTGTTACCAAGAATCTACAGAAAGATACAGTAAATAGTTGCTGTTTGGGGGCTACTTTCTGCTGCCCATTTTTGAGGTCAGTGATAGCTGTTAGCACTGAAAAACTAGCATAGACAAAAAATACAAAGAACTACAACCTTCGTTTATTTATTCCCTATTAGCATCTCTGATGATGGGTTTGTTCATCAACAAGTTAGAAATTAGCTAAACTAGAAAGTAGAAATGATTTCAAAATAATTTCATTTATTGATGTTAGAATCCAGGTCTATACGTATTATCAGAGCTTAGTAAATATGAGATCAAGTAATACTCATTTTATGGTACATATCAACTCCTTTACCATGTAATTCACTTCACCACATCATTGCCTCACATACACAAAAGTCCCATGCTAACCCACACTGAAGTTTTGTTGCTGATATTGTTTCTTTCTCCTCCATGTTACAAAGATATTTAGCATTCACTTTTGCAGTCTCAACACTTAGCATAGTGCCTAGCAGAGAGTGGAGACTCAAAGATCATCTGCAAATGCATAAAAAAGTCAATAGTAATGTTTAGGGTTCAGGCACATTCTGAATTCCTGTCCATCATGCATGTTAATGTACTGTGAGCACTTACTCATCTCCAGATATAGCACTAGATGTTTTATGTGCAGTGTTTCATTAAATCCTCATGACAACCCAATGAGGGACCAAAAGTACAGAAACCAGTTCAAGGTAATAAAGGCTACTAGTTGGTGGAGTTAACATCTAGATCCAGTCAGCCCACCTCCAGAGCTCAAGCTCAACACTACTCTGCA
The DNA here is from genome assembly GCF_029215605.1 of Mirounga angustirostris. Taxonomy (NCBI): domain Eukaryota; kingdom Metazoa; phylum Chordata; class Mammalia; order Carnivora; family Phocidae; genus Mirounga; species Mirounga angustirostris. The sequence goes on along the minus strand of NW_026991709.1, from coordinate 188,281,310 downwards.
GGACTGCCATTCATATTCTAGGCAACTCAAGAATACTTTGCTGATGGGCTGGCAGATGGTCAGTGCTCTGACATATACAAACACAAATAAGATTGTAAATTGGCTCTCAAGAAATTAAAGTGGTGTTTATATATTTATTCCAATATGAGGCAGAATCTGACAAGTACTTCTAGAAATGAGGCTCAAGGTATGGAAGACACAAACAACTCTTAGCTAGCGTAGGAGAATCAGGGAGAGATGTGTAGGCCAGAGACACATGGGCTCAGCCTTAAGCAATAGAGGATTTGCTTAGATTTGCAGAGATGCAGGACCCAGATGCTATTCAGGAAGACTATCACATATCAGGAAAAGCAGTGTGGGACAACATGCATCATAGGGCGCCTGTAGGAAGTGGTAATGTTAAGTTCTGTTTTACTCATTCTCTACCAATTCCCTAAAGGCATACTCACCAAATCCTGAGGTTGACTGATAAGGACTCCCAAAAGTAATCAAAGATTACTCTGAAGTTCTGAACTTTAGTGAGGATGAGGATGTTATTAGAATGGTCGCTTTTGTACAAACTGAGGCTGAGGTCATAAAGACAGATGTTAAAACTATAATCCCTAAGCTCAGTAGAGAAGCAGGTGGACAGACCTACCAAGGAAGGCAGGAAAAGTCCCCAAATGCCTCCCATTCAACAGACATGTGTAGGGCCTTCCTTCCACTACATGAGGTGCAAACAGTGGTTTTGAAAATGGAACTCTAGAGTTCCATGTATTCACCAATAACAAAACCAGATGACTGACAATGATGGTAAATCAAGGCGTATCCTTTGAATTGGGTCTCAGAGACACTATCAAAATAACCAGTGGCTAATTCAGTTTGAATTTATCTGACTCATCTCTATGTAGTTAATCTGCCCACTATTTCTTTAACAAGGTAAACAATGGATTGATATAAAAACTCACACATACCAGATCTGATAAGCCATTCTATTCAAAATATAAGATTTACATAAAGAGAACTTCTATGGTAGGAGATAATTCCCTTACACAGGCATTTTATGACTGCCTTTCAGTTAGTTGGAAAATTAAGAGATTTGGGGATTTCTCTAATGTTCTGCGTAAACACAGGATAAAATTTAAAACTTCATTTTTCTTTGAATTAATATCCAATTCTCTTTTAGACAAAACTTTGTTGTATTAGAAATATAATTCTCTTTAAAAGAAAACTCTCACTACTATTTATGATGATTATACTGCTGGCATGATTCTAGTCACTGTCAATAAAGAAAATGACAGTAAACAACCATGTTGAGGCAGCAATTAACATAATGGTACCTCCTAAATTCTAGGTTTGTTTATTACAGGTGAAACTACTATTTCTGTTGGCAAGTATGCAGAAGAGAGCTCAGTCTTGAAGGACATGTTAAAAGACTTTTCAAAAATGTTTAAAATTATTAAAAAAAGGAGTGTTCTGAAACTTATAGAGAAATAATAAAAGCATTTCATGTTTATATAGATTAAATATTAAAAATCACTTATATAACTTTCATTAAAATAATTAGTTTTAATAATCAACATTTAAAGGAAACAATACCACAATGACAAATTCCTTTCAGCAATCCTAATAGGTGCTTGAGTTCTAGTCCTTTCTTCATTAGGGTTCCTGCATGATTGTTCTCTCTACCTAGACCACTCTTTGCCTCATGGTCTTCTATTCCTTCCATTCTCCTTATCCTCCTTCCACTCTCAGGTCAGCTTTTATAACATCAGATCACTCTTTCACACCCCTTATCATGGCTCCCATACTACACTCAGGTATCTCATTCATGGTTCAACATCTTTCTCCCTTACTCGATTATAAGCTCTCTAAGGCAGGTATTGGTTCCATTCTCTTCACCAATGAATCCCCAGCTCCAAATACCCAGCACCTGGGATACATATTGTGAACTACTTATCAGTCATTCAATAAATATGTGAGGAAGGATGGACAAAAAACTTTGACCTGAACACTTGCCTAAGAATATATCTTATATATGAGATGAGCAAAATAAATTTAACATTTATTATGTGGGTATATCTATTTAAATGTTATATTTCCCTTTGCACTTTGAGAATAGTTGGCATCAGCTATGAATGATAAGTAAGTAAATAAATAAGTTGGATTTTATGAAAATAAAAATATGTAAAAATATAGACATAACAACAAGTATTTCCAAAATTAAGGCAAGAGCCCAACTATTTCAAATAACTTGAGAAAAGCACAAAACTATTAATACAAAGAACAGGCAATCTCTTGGAGTCTACTAGAATGAGTCTAGGAATTTTAGGTCCAGCACAAACAAGTTAGAGTGCTATTATAAGTATGCATACAGCAGGCCTGAGAGCCCAGCCAGCAGATGTGATCCAGCCCAGGCTAGCCTAAATATTAAACACCTAAATGAAAATACTCACATCTTCAAATTGAGCATGGATGATTGTAACTGCAATAGGCTTAAAAATTGCTTTCATTAGAAAAGTCCATAACTTTACTTTAGGAAAGAAAATACTTTAACTTGCATACCCAAATGGAATTATATTAGAATAACAAAAGAGATTTCCCATATTCATCTAATTATTTTTAAAAAATGAGAATAGCAAGGAAGAGAAAGATCTTTTTCTTTCATTTAACAGGATAAGAATTTTGCCTTTTACTTAAATCCTCCTTATGGCTACACTTTAAGGATTTCAGTGCATTAACTTGTGATAACTGAAACTAACAATTTCATGTCCCTTTGTGAAAAATCTGGAACTAGGCATATTTTTTTTTAAAGATTTTATTTATTTATTTGACAGAGAGAGAGATAGCAAGAGCAGGAACACAAGCAGGGGGAGTGGGAGAGGGAGAAGCAGGCTTCCCGCCGGGCAGGGAGCCCAATGCGGGGCTCCATCCCAGGACCCTGGGACCATGACCTGAGCCAAAGGCAGACGCTTAACGACTGAGCCACCCAGGTGCCCCGAACTAGGCATATTCTTATTCCTCTGTTCATTATTACTAACAACAAATAAAAACAACTTAGCTACCTGCTCTGGGAAACACGTGTTCCTGGAACAAAAATCTATTAAATAAAATAGTTTATTTAACAAGGCAATTAGTCTATTTATCAAGGCTACTTCAAGGCCCTCAACTTTCTATAGCATGAACATAAAGCTATTACATCCCAAACTCTGCTCAACTCCAATCAGTTTCTTGACTTGTAATACTTGCTTTAAAATCACCCAGTTCAAACCCTATACTTCATAAATGCACCACCTTAATTTCCCTATTTTGAGACTCTACTCAGATTCTGTCAAAGTGGCGTATCCCTTACTGTGTCAGGTCTAAAAGCATAGCTCTGATCTATCAATATAAGTTTTTCTGGCAGTCTTGTGCAAAACTGACAGTCAACATTTGTCTTATGCCCCACTAAAAAGAAAGTCTTTGAGTTCACAGATGGCATCTTGGTCACTATCGTATAACTGTGACTAGCATAATTGCTGGCATACAGTGTGTGACTTAAATTCAGAGTTAGGAAGGGAAGTTAACTCTGAGTAATCTTGTCCTGATGGATTATATAGAGTCCCCAAGTCCTTATACAGGAAAGTCAATAACCAAAACTAAATCAACATATTCTATTCTCATGTGGTATCTCAGTATCCATCCTAAGGTTACCATGTACAAAGGCTTGCAATCTGTGGTTTTGAAACTGGACACATATTTACCTGTGCACACATTTAGTTCCTACAAATTAAAGAGCAAGGCAGTAATTATTGCTCTTCTTCTAGATGACCTTCAGGATAGGTTTAAACAACAATCTGGAAAATTTTTATGTTTTATACTCCAGTGTCCCCTTATAGATATAGAAGCATCCCAAGAGATGCATGCTAAAACATTTTGCTTATTTTGTGAAAAGACTACACATTTGCACATTTTTTTCAGAATTGAGAGAAAGGATAATAACAGTGCAAAGTATATTGGGATACTCAGAGCCCACCATGTCTGAGAGTCTACAAGATGTAAAACTGGTGAGAGAACCTGTCTCAATAAATGGAGGTGCCCCAACAGTATTTATGTAACAACTGAACAAGGTGAATCATAAAATATGTTTTTTTTTAATTTTTTCCCCACAAAATATTTTTGTAAATTGCTATTTGAAATGTAAAAAGGTTCCACACTTAAAACTTGTATTTACTTAAGAAATCTTAGTGGCATCCTAATCCTCTGCTGAAGTGGTGGTGGTGGGCAAGAATTAGTGAAAACATAAGAAAGTATCAATTTATAAATTAATATGATTGTACAAATTTCTGGATTTGTCCATCAACCATTTGCATGAAAATTTCTTGGACTGGACATGTCAGGAGGTTGGAAGCCATCATTCCCCTCCTCACCAAAATTGAAAAAATCAATCACTTTTTTTAGAACCATCAGAAAACTAAGGTTACAGGGCAAGCCACCACCTCACAATTTGCAGAGATAGGAGAATACAAAGAATCATAACCAAGATCAGCTTACCTGAAGCTAAAGCAGAAGGAGCTAGTACCAGGTAGGAACACATAAATGGTAATTTTAACAAATTGCTGGAAGTTTAATGAGAACTAACTTGAGAGTTAAAAACTCCTAAGGGCCCAGTCTTAGGACAGACTCCACACTTTTGGTGGCTTTACCTCTAGGAAGCCCATCATGTTTTCATAATGAAGACTGGAGGAAAAATCCCTTTAGGAAAGGAAAAAAGTAACTGTTTTGAAAGTTTCCCAAATTGTTCTCATAATAAAGGCATGTCATCCTAGGGAATCTATTTTACCAGAGTTTTATCTGACCTTGGGGAAGGGCAATTAACCAATTCCAACCTCTTCTACTTTTTCTGACTCACCATAGGAGACAAAAAAAATTAAAGAAAAAGACTATGAAATGCTTCTAAAAATCACAGCCCAGGGAGTCAATCCCTCTAACAAATGATATTCCATTATAACATTATAGAATAGTAACTGTCCAATACCTCTCACCACCAGGTGAACAGTTAGTATAAAATGGACTATAACTGAGAGATGAAAGACACAGACTATTTACAGAGGATTTCTTAAGAAAACCCACAGAAAACAGGGGAGAAAAAGGTACTTATTACTACAACAAACATTAAACACAGTCTAGCTCCTAGATATATTAAATATAAAACCTCACAACAAAAGCCTAATAATCTAAGTTCTTATGACCTGAGATAGCATTTCCTGCTTTCTACAATAACAAAATCACAAGACACACTAAAAGGCAAGGAGAAAACACAATCTAAAGAGACAAAGCAAGCTTCAGAAGTTGGCTCAGATATGACAGACTTTGGAATTATCAGGCAAAGAATTAAACTTTGGATGTTAAGAGCTCCACTGGAAAAGTAGACAACATGCAGTAACAGGTAATGGAAGCAGAGAGATGGAAACTCAAAGAGAGAATCAAAAGGAGATTTTGGGGGGGGGGGGGACTAACAGAAGTGAAAAATGCCTTTGATGGGCTTATTGGTAAACAGAACATGGCCAAGGAAAGAATGCGTGAACTTTAAGACATTTCAACAGAGGAGTGGCTGGGTGGCTCAGTCAGTTAAACATCTGCCTTCAGCTCAGGTCATGATCTTGGAGTCCTGGGATCAAGCCCCACACCAGGCTCCCTTCTCAACAGGGAGTCTCCTTATCCCTCTCCCTTTGTCTCTGCCCCTGCTTGTGCACTCTCTCTCTCACAAATAAATAAAATCTTAAAAAAATAAATAAATAAAAGACATGTCAATAGAAACATCTCCAAACTAAAATGCAAAAAGAAAAAAAAAATAAACAGAACATTCAGGAAATGTGGGACAATTTTTAAAAACTGTAATGGGAATACCAAAAGAGAAGAAAGAGAGAGAATGAGAGAGAGAAATATTTGATGTAATGATGGCTGAAAATTTTTCAAAACTAATGACAGACATCAAACCGCAGACCCAGGAAGCCTAGAGATCACCAAGCATAATAAATTCTGAAAATATCTACATTTAGGTATAATATATTCAAACTGCAAAAAACGAACAAAAAACGTAGACAAAGAGAAAACCATGAAAGCATCTAAAGGAAAAATATTACTTATTTGTAGAGGACTTGTCTGACTTCTTGCTGTGAATGATTCAAGCAAAATGGGGATGGAGTGAAACATTCCAAGTACCAACCAAAAAAAAAAAAAAATCACCTACCTAAAACTCTGTACTCAGCAAAACTGTCATTCAAAGTCAAGGGGAAATAAACAGTTTCTGAGATAAACAAGAAATAAAGGATTTTTCACCAGTAGACTCACTTTGCAAATGTTAAAAGATCTTCACACAGAGATGGAAAATGACACAGAAATCTTAGCTACAAAAAGAAAGGAAAAGCATCAGAGATAAAAATAAAGGAAGGTAAAACAAAATCTTTTGTTTCTCTTATTCTGAGTTAATGGAATATGAGACGGCTCAAAGTCATAAAAACGTTCTATTGGATGATTACAGCATGTGCATAAAAGAACAATTTCATTAAGGACCAGAGAGAGAAATAGAGAACATGCTGTTATAAAACCGGTATGACCATGAAGTGGTATGTTATTTGAAAGTGGACTTAAATTAATTCCAAGTGTATACTGAAAACATAAGGGCAAACAATGAAACATTTTTAGAGTATAATTGATATGCTAATTACATGATAGAAAATGGTATCACGCAAAAATCCTTATTTAAGACCAAGGAAGATTTAAAAAGAAATGAAGAACAAGTGAAAGGAATAGAAAACAGTTACAACCCCGAGGTATTAATCTAACTGCATCAATAATCATTTTAATGTAAACGTTTAAAGGCACAAATAAAGAACAGACTGCCAGAGTGGATTAAAAAAACAAGACTCGGGCGCCTGGGTGGCTCAGTTGGTTAAGCGACTGCCTTCGGCTCAGGTCATGATCCTGGAGTCCCGGGATCGAGTCCCGCATTGGGCTCCCTGCTTGGCAGGGAGTCTGCTTCTCCCTCTGACCCTCCTCCCTCTCATGCTCTCTGTCTCTCATTCTCTCTGTCTCAAATAAATAAAATCTTTAAAAAAAAAAAAAAAAGACTCAACCATAAGGTGTCTACAAGTCATTCACTTCAAATATGATGACACAGATATATTAAAAGTAAAGAAATGAAGAAAGATATACCATGCTAACACACAAGAAAGGTCAAGAAAGGTGGAGTAGCTATATTAATCACAAGAAAGGTAGAGTAGTTATATTAATTTCAGACAAAGCAAACTTCAAAACAAACACAATTATCAGGGATAAAGAGGGGCATTACTAAATGATAAAGAAGTTGTTCTCCAAAAAAATAAACAATGAAATGGTCCTTACTGTGTCCATCTAAAAACAAAGACTCAAAATACGTAAGACAAAAACTAATAGAAATGCAAAGAGAAATAAAAAATCCACTCTTATAAGTGGAGACTTTTATAACCTTCTATTTAATAATTGATAGATGCAGCAGGTAGAAAGTAAGTATATGGTTGAACAGTGTCATCAATCAACTGGATCTAACAGACATAAATAGAATACTTCATTCAACAACAGCTGAATTGCACATTCTTCTCAAGCTCACAGATAATATTCACCAACACAAATCAAATCCTAAGCCATAAAACACAGCTTAACAAAATTAAAAGAATTGTAATTATACAATGTCTGCTCTTACATCACACTAGAATTAAGGTAGAAATCAATAGTAGAAAGATAGGTGGAACACACTACAATAATTGCAGTTTTATAAAACTTCACATTTCTAAATTAAACATCAAACATTCAGTCTCAAGAGAAATTTTCAAATATTTTTAAATAAAAATGAAAACACAACTTAGCAAATTTTGTGGGACGCAAGGATAGTAGTACTTAGTAAGAAATATATAGCACTGAATACATATATTCAAAAAGAAGATCTGGGGCACCTGGGTGGCTCAGTCAGTTAAGTGGCTGCCTTCGGCTCAGGTCATGATCCCAGGGTCCTGGGATCGAGCCCCTCATCGGGCTCCCTGCTCAGCAGAGAACCTGCTTCTCCCTTTCCCTCTGCCTGCTGCTCTGCCTACTTGTGCTATCTCTCTGTCAAACAAATAAATTAAAAAATATCTTTAAAAAAAAAAACTAAAAAAAAATCTAAAATTAATAATCTAAACTAACACTTTAGAGAACCAGAGATAGAAGAGTAATTGAAACCTAAAGCACTCAGAATAAAATAATAAAAACCTGAGCAGAAATCAGTTCAACTGAAAACAATATATCAATTAGAGAAAATGAATAAAACCAAAAGCTGGTCCTTTAAAAAGTTCAATAAAACTAATAAACCTCTAGCCAAACCAAGAAAAACAAAGACAGAGAAGATACATATTACTAATATTAGAAATAGGAGATATCATTACTACTAATCTCATGGTCATTAAAAAGATAATACAAGAACATTATGAAAAACTCAATGATCTCAAACTTGGTAGCCTAGATAAACTAGACCAACTTCTTAAGAGAAACAAATTACCAAAACACAAAAAGAAACACAGTGTCTGAATGGATCTGTATTCATTAAAGACATTCAGTCAATAAATGATGACTTTCCAAAAGAGGAAGCATCAGGCCCAGAAAGTTTCACTGCTGAATTCTACCACACATTTAAAGGGAGAACTGATACCAATTTTCTACAGTCTCTCTTAAAAAAAAAAAAAAAAGAAAGAAAGAAAGAAGAGAAACAGAGGCAACGTTTCCTAAGTCATTCTGCAATGCTAGAGTTACCCTAATACCTAAATCAGATAAAGGCATTACCAGAAAGGTAAACTAGAGATCAGTATCACTCAGATGTAAAAATTTTCAATAGTGTTAGAAAATCAAATCCATAATGTATCAAAATAATTATCCACCATGACTAAGTAAAACTTATTCCAGGTACACATGGCTGGTCAAACATTCAAAAATCAATTAATGTAATTCAGCCCATCAACCAGTTAAGAAAAATCCTGTGATATCAATAAATATAGAAAAAAAAAAAACTTGAGAAAATGTTTTATTCATGATAAAAACTCTCAGCAAATGAGGAACAGCATTAATTTCCTCAACTAGATAAAGAAAATCTACAAAAACATACAGCTAAAATAACATCATACCTAATGGTGAGAACATGGATGCTTTCCTCTTAACATCAGTGTAATAGGTTGAATAATGGCCACTCAAAGATACCAAGTCTTAATTCTTGAAACTTGTAAGTATTACTTACTTGGGGAAAAAATAAGAGGCAGACAGACAGACAGACTTTGGAGCCATAACTAAAGATTTAGAAATTAGTTTATCCTGGATTATTTGAGTGGGTCCTAAATGCCATTCAAAATATCCTTAATATCCCTTCCAATTAGTATTTTTTGTATTCTTTGGGTAAATACCTAGAAACAACAGATGTTGGCAAGGCTGCGGAGAAAGGGGAACCCTCTTACACTGTTGGTGGGGGTATAAACTGGTGTGGCCACTCTGGAAAACCGTATGGAGGTTCTTCAAAAAGCTGAAAATAGAGCAACCCTATGACCCAGAAATTGCACTACTAGGTATTTACCCAAAGAATACAAAAATACTAATTTGAAGGGATACATACACCCTGATGCTTATAACAGCATTATCAACAATAGCCAAATTATGGAAAGAGTCCAAATGTCCAATGACTGATGGTGAATAGATAAAAAAGATGTGGTATATATATAGAATAGAATATTACTCAGCCATAAAAAGGAATGAAATCTTGCCATTTGCAACAACAAGAATGGAGCTAGAGAGCATTATGTTAAGTGAAATAAGAGAAAGACAAATACCATGATTCCATTCATATGTGGAATTTAAGAAACAAAACAATCATGAGGGGGGGAAAAAAAGAGGAAAACAAGAAACAGACTGTTTTTTAAAATTTTTTTATTAATTTTTTTAAAAGATTTCTTTATTTGTCAGAGAGAGAGAGCATGACCAGAGTGGAGGGGGAGAAGCAGGCTCCCCACTGAGCAAGGAGCCCACCACAGGACTCAATCTCAGGATCCTGGGATCATGACCTGAGCTGAAGGCAGACCCTGTATTGACTGAGCCACCCATGCGCCCCTAGAAAAAGACTCTTAACAAACTGATGGTTGTCAGAGGGGAGGTGGGGTGGGGGGATGGGTTAAATAGGCGATGGGGATTATGGAGTGCAGTTGTAAGGAGCACCAGGTATTGCACATAAGTTTAAGCCATTAAGTTGTACATCTGAAACTTATAATACACTGTATAGTAACTAATTGGAATTTAAAAATTTTTAAAAATCCTTATAAGGGAGAAGGCAAATAACACAGATACAGATAGGAGAAGCCAGTGTAACCAAGACACAGAGACTGAAATGATGCAGTCACAATCTAAGACATACCTGGAGTCACCAGGAATTGGAAGAGACAAAAAATGGATTTTCTCCTAGAGTTCTGATGGGAGTTCAGACCAGCTGACACCTTGATTTTGGACTTCTGGCCCCCAGAACTGTGAGACACTAAACTGCTGCTGTCTTAAGCCACCACTTTGCAGTAAATTGTTACAACAGTCACAAAAAAAACTAATGCTACTGTGAACAAAGCAAGGTTATCGCCTTCTCAACACTCCTATTCAACATTATACTGGAAGTCCTAGCTAACGCAATAAGCCAAGGAAAGGAGAAAAAAAAGGTACACATAAAAAATGTCTTTCTTCTCAAATTAAATGACTGCCTATGTAGAAAATACCAAATAACTGATTAAAAAAAAATTTCTGGAACTAATAAATGACTAGAGCAATATGGCAGGATAAAAGTTAACATAAAGTCCTCAATTACTTTCCCTCACACCAGCAAAGAACAAGTGGAATTTGTATTTAAAGCACAGTGACATCTAGGGTTCCTGGGTGGCTCAGTCGGTTAAGCATCTGACTGTTGATTTCAGCTCAGGTCATGATCTCAGGGTTTTGACATTAAGCCTTACATTGGGCTCCACTGCTTAAGATTCTCTCACTCTCTCTCCCTCTGCCCCTCCCCATGCTCATGCTTGCTCTCTCTCAAAAATAAATAAAATAAAATCCCTTTTAAAAAAACATGGTGAGGGGCAGAGCAAGATGGCGGAGGAGTAGGAGACCTGGATGTCGTCTCCTCTCAGGAATTCAGCTGGATAGGGATCAAACCATTCTGAACACCTACAAACTCAACAGGAGATCGAAGAAAAGAATAGCAACAACTCTCTCATCAGAAAAGCGACCACTTTCTGGAAGGTAGGACGTGCGGAGAAGTGAATCCAAGGCGATATTCGGGAGGATAGACGGCGGGGGAGGGGCCTCCGTCAGCCGCTTCTGGCAAGTGATAGAGCCGCGGAGCACAAAATCGGAACTTTTAAAAGTCTGTGCCGCTGAGGGACGTCACTCTGGTGGCTAAGCGGGAGTGGAACCCTCCGGGACAGTGTTGTCTCAGGACCCTCGGGGTCACAGAAAGACCGGGGGTGCCTGAGTGCGGCAGAGCTCCCAGGAAATGGAGCAGGGAAGCCGGCTGCAGAGGCGGAGCCCAGGCGCGGGCTCTCAGCTCGGGGTTGCCATAAACCAGGATCTGCGGCACAGTCGGGCCACTGCTCCTCCAGCAGGGACCCAACAAGCGGCAGATCCGGGGAGACTCACCTTCCTCCCCCGGGAGGAGCCGCGCGGGAGTGCACCGCAGGGATCTGCTGGGTTTGGAGACTCCAGACCAGGTCGGGTGCCAGAGATAGAAACGCGCGGTCACAGGCCGGGTGAGCACGGAGTGCGGCCGGAGACCGGGGGGACGGGAGTGACTGACGGCTTTTCTCTGGGGGCTCACTGAGGAGCGGGGCCCCGAGTTCTCGGCTCCTCCAGGGCGGAGATTGGGAGGCTGTCATTTTCACTCTCCACCTCCAAAGCTGTACAGAAAGCTCACAGGGAACAAAAGCTCCAGAGAGCAAACCCAAGCAGATAACTTAGCTGGGAGGGGGCAAGGGCGGGGCACTTCCGCCTCCGGCAGAGACATTTGGAAACCACGGCAACAGGCCCCTCCCCAGAAGATCAGCGAGAACAGCCAGCCAAGACCAAGTTTACCGATCAATGAGAACGGCAGAACTCCAGCGCTAGGGGACTACTGCACATAGAATTCACGGCTTTTTTACCATGATTCTTTAGTCTTTCAAAGTTAATTTTTTTTTAACTGTCTTTTTTTCTTTTGAATTTTTCTTTTTCCCTTTTTCAACCAACATCTTATCAATCCCTTTTTTAAAAAACATTTTTATTTTTCATTTTTAGAGTCATATTCTATCCCTTCATAGTAGTTACCCGTATTTTTGGCATAGATATATAAGTTGTTCTCTCTTTAAAATTTTGAGATAGTTTCTTCTAACAGATTAAAATATACCCTAAATCTCTAGTATATGGTTTTTTCTACTCCCCTGCATGATAACATTCTCTCCCTTTTTTTTTCTTTTTTTAAATCCTCTTCTTTCTTTTTTCAAACAACTTATCAATTCCTTTTATAAAATTTTTTATAATTTCCACATTTACAGCCATATTCCATCCCTTCATCATATCAACCCTTATTTTTGTACATATATAAGTTTTTCTTTCTTTAAAATTTTGGGAGGCACTTTCTTCTAAAAGACCAAAATACACCCCAAATCTAGTGTGTGGCACTGATCTATATACCAGCCTGATCATATGTGATCACATTCTGGTTTTTTTGTTGTTGTTGTTTTGTTTCGTTTGTTTTTGTTTGTTTTTATCTTTATCTTTTTCTTTTTTTTCTCTTTCTGTTTCTTTTTCCACTGCTTCAGGTCTTTTCTGATTTGTTTAGAGTATATTTTCTGGGGATGTTGTTACTCTGCTAGCATTTTGTTCTCTCATTAATCTATTCTCCTCTGCACAAAATGACATGACAGAAAAAATCACCTCAACAAAAAGAACAAGAGGTACTACCGACTGCCAGGGACCTACTCAATACGGACATTAGTACGGTGTCGGAACTAGAGTTCAGAAAGATGATTTTAAAGATACTAGCTGGGCTTGAAAAAAGCATGGAAGTTATTAGAGAAACCCTTTCTGGAGAAGTAAAAGAGCTAAAATCTAACCAAGTAGAAATCAAAAAGGCTATTAATGAGGTGCAATCAAATGTGGGGGCACTAACTGCTAGGATAAATGAGGCAGAAGAAAGAATCAGTAATATAGAAGACCAAATGATGGAAAATAAAGAAACTGGGAAAAAGCGAGATAAACAACTACTGGATCATGAGGGCAGAATTCGAGAGAGAAGCGATACCATAAGATGAAACAACATTAGAATAATTGGGATCACAGAATAAGAAGAGAGAGAGAGAGGGGCAGAAGGTATAATGGAGCAAATTGTAGCAGAGAACTTCCCTAATTTGGGGAAGGAAACAGGCATGAAAATCCAGGAAGGCGAGAGAACCCCTCTCAAAATCAATAAAAATAGGTCAACACCCCGACATCTAATAGTAAAACTTACGAGTCTCATAGACAAAGAGAAAATCCTGAAAGCAGCTCGGGAGAAGAAATATGTAACCTACAATGGTAGAAACATTAGATTGGCAACAGACCTATCCACAGAGACCTGGCAGGCCAGAAACAACTGGCAGGATATATTCAGAGCACTAAATGAGAAAAATATGCAGCCAAGAATACTATACCCAGCTAGGCTGTCATTGAAAATTGAAGGAGAGATAAAAAGCTTCCAGGACAAACAAAAACTAAAGGAATTTGCAAACACAAAACCAGCCCTACAAGAAATCTTGAAAGGGGTCCTCTAAGCAAAGAGAGACCCTAAAAGCAACATAGACCAGAAAGGAACACAGACTATATACGGTAACAGTCACCTTACAGGCAATACAATGGCACTAAATTCCTATCTTTCAAAAGTTACCCTGAATGTAAATGGGCTAAATGTCCCAATCAAAAGACACAGACTATCAGACTGGATTAAAAAACAAGACCCATTGATATGCTGTCTGCAAGAGACTCATTTTAGACCCAAAGACACCCCCAACTGAAAGTGAGGGGGTGGAAAACCATTTACCATGCTAATGGACACCAAAAGAAAGCTGGGGTGGCAAGCCTCATATCAGACAAATTAGATTTTAAACCAAAGACTGTAATAACAGATGAGGAAGGACACTATATCCTACTTAAAGGGTCTATCCAACAAGAAGATCTAACAATTGTAAATATCGATGCCCCTAACATGGGAGCAGCCAATTATATAAGGCAATTAATAACAAAAGCAAAGAAACACATTGACAACAATACAATAATAGTGGGGGACTTTAACACCTCCCTCACTGAAATGGACAGATCGTCTAAGCAAAAGATCAACAAAGAAATAAAGACTTTAAATGACATACTGGACCAAATGGACTTCACAGACATATACAGAACATTCCATCCCAAAGCAACAGAATACACATTCTTCTCTAGTGCCCATGGAACATTCTCCAGAATAGATCACATCCTAGGTCATAAATCAGGTCTCAACCGGTACCAAAAGATTGGGATCATTCCCTGCCTATTTTCAGACCACAATGCTTTGAAAGTCAGAAAGAACTCAAATACATGGAGGCTAAAGAGCATCCTACTGAAGAATGAATGGGTCAACCAGGAAATTAAAGAAGAATTAAAAAAATACATGGAAACCAATGAAAATGAAAACACAACTATTCAAAATCTTTGGGATGCAGCAAAGGCAGTCCTAAGAGGAAAGTATATAGCAATACAAGCCTTTCTCAAGAAACAAGAAAGGTCTCAAGTACACAACCTAACCCTACACCTAAAGGAGCTGGAGAAAGAACAGCAAATAAAGCCTAAACCCAGCAGGAGAAGAGAAATCATAAAGATCAGAGCAGAAATCAATGAAATAGAAACTAAAAGAACAGTAGAACAAATCAACAAAGCTAGGAGCTGGTTCTTTGAAAGAATTAACAAGATTGATAAACCCCTGGCCAGACTTATCAAAAAGAAAAGAGAAATGACCCAATTCAACAAAATCATGAATGAAAGAGGAGAGATCACAACCAACACCAAAGAAATACAAACAATTATAAGAACATATTATGAGCAACTCTATGCCAGCAAATTAGATAACCTGGAAGAAATGGATGCATTCCTAGAGATGTATCAACTACCAAAACTGAACGAGGAAGAAATAGAAAATCTGAACAGACCTATAACCACTAAGGAAACTGAAGCAGTCATCAAAAATCTCCCAACAAACAAAAGCCCAGGGCCAGATGGCTTCCCAGGGGAATTCTACCAAACATTTCAAGAATTAATACCTATTCTTCTGAAACTGTTCCAAAAAATAGAAATGGAAGGAAAACTTCCAATCTCATTTTATGAGGCCAGAATTACCTTGATCCCAAAACCAGACAAAGACCCCATCAAAAAGGAGAATTACAGACCAATATCCCTGATGAACATGGATGCAAAATTTCTCACCAAAATACTAGCCAATAGGATCCAACAGTCCATTAAAAGGATTATTCACCACGACCAAGTGGGATTTATCCCTGGGCTGCAAGGTTGGTTCAACATCCACAAATCAATCAATGTGATACAATACATTAACAAAAGAAAGAACAAGAATCATATGATCCTCTCCATAGATGCACAAAAAGCTTTTGACAAAGTACAGCATCCTTTCTTGTTCAAAACTCTTCAGAGTATAGGCACAGAGGGTACAAACCTCAATATCATAAAAGCCATCTATGAAAAACCTACAGCGAATATCATTCTCAATGGGGAAAAACTGAGAGCTTTCCCCCTAAGGTCAGGAACGCGGCAGGGATGTCCACTATCACCACTGCTATTCAACATAGTATTGGAAGTCCTAGCCACAGCAATCAGACAACAAAAAGAAATCAAAGGCATCCAAATCAGCAAAGAAGAAGTCAAACTCTCAGTCTTTGCAGATGGTATGATACTTTATGTGGAAAACCCAAAAGACTCCACCCCAAAACTGCTAGAACTCATACAGGAATTCAGTCAAGTGGCAGGATATAAAATCAATGCACAGAAATCAGTGGCATTCCTATACACCAACAACAAGACAGAAGAAAGAGAAATTAAGGAGTCGATCCCATTTACAATTGCACCCAAAACCATAAGATACCTAGGAATAAATCTAACCAAAGAGACAATGGATCTGTACTCAGAAAACTATAAAATACTCATGAAAGAAATTGAGGAAGACACAAAGAAATGGAAAAACGTTCCATGCTCATGGATTGGAAGAACAAATATTGTGAAGATGTCAATGCTACCTAGAGCAATCTACACATTCAATGCAATCCCCATCAAAATACCATCCACTTTTTTCAAAGAAATGGACCAAATCATCCTACAATTTGTATGGAACCAGAAAAGACCCCGCATAGCCAGAGGAATATTGAAAAAGAAAAGCAAAGCTGGCGGCATCACAGTTCCAGACTTCCAGCTCTATTACAAAGCTGTCATCATCAAGACAGTATGGTACTGGCACAAAAACAGGCACATAGATCAATGGAACAGAATAGAGAGCCCAGAAAAAGACCCTCAACTCTATGATCAACTCATCTTTGACAAAGCAGGATAGAATGTCCAATGGAAAAAAGACAGTGTCTTCAACAAATGGTGTTGGGAAAATCGGATAGCCACATGCAGAAGAATGAAACTGGACCATTTCCTTACACCACAGACAAAAATAGACTCCAAATGGTTAAAAGACCTCAATGTGAGACAGGAGTCCATCCAAATCCTAAAGGAGAACACAGGCAGCAACCTCTTCGACCTTAGCCGCAGCAACTTCTTCCTAGAAACATCGCCAAAGGCAAGGGAAGCAAGGGCAAAAATGAACTATTGGGACTTCATCAAGATAAAAAGCTTTTGCAAAGCAAAGGAAACAGTCAACAAAACCAAAAGACAACCGACAGAATGGGAGAAGATATTTGCAAATGACATATCAGATAAAGGGCTCTTATCCAAAATCTATAAAGAACTCATCAAACTCAACACCCAAAGAACAAAGAATCCATTCAAGAAATGGGCAGAAGACATGAACAGACATTTCTGCAAAGAAGACATCCAAATGGCCAACAGACACATGAAAAAGTGCTCAATATCGCTCGGCATCAGGGAAATCCAAATCAAAACCTCAATGAGATACCACCTCACACTAGTCAGAATGGCTAAAATTAACAAGTCAGGAAACGACAGATGTTGGCGGGGATGCGGAGAAAGGGGAACCCTCCTATATGGTTGGTGGGAATGCAAGCTGGTGCAGCCACTCTGGAAAACAGTATGGAGGTTCCTCAAAAAGTTGAAAATAGAGCTACCATATGATCCAGCAATTGCACTACTGGGTATTTACCCCAAAGATACAAAAGTAGGGATCTGAAAGGGTACGTGCACCCCGATGTTTATAGCAGCAATGTCCACAATAGCCAAACTATGGAAAGAGCCAAGATGTCCATCGACAGATGAATGGATAAAGAAGAGGTGGTATATATATACAATGGAATATTATGCAGCCATCAAAAGGGATGAGATCTTGCCATTTGCAACGAAGTGGATGGAACTGGAGGGTATTATTCTGAGCGAAATAAGTCAAACAGAGAAAGACATGTATCATATTACCTCACTGATATGAGGAATTCTTAATCACAGGAAACAAACTGAGGGTTGCTGGAGTGGGGGGTGGGGTTGTAGGGATGGGGTGACTGGGCGATAGACACTGGGGAGGGTATGTGCTCTGGTAAGTGCTGTGAATTGTGCAAGACTGTTGAATCTCAGATCTGTACCTCTGAAACAAATAATGCAATATATGTTAAGAAAAAAAAAAAAGAAGAAGAAGAAGAAGAAAGTAGCGGGAGGGGAACAATGAAGCAGGGGAAATCAGAGGGGTAGATGAACCATGAGAGACAATGGACTCTGAAAAACAAACTGAGGGTTCTAGAGGGGAGGGGGGTGGGAGGATGGGTTAGCCTGGTGGTGGGTATTGAGGGCACATTCTGCATGGAGCACTGGGTGTTATGCACAAACAATGAATCATGGAACACTACATCTAAAACTAATGATGTAATTTATGGGGATTAACATAAGAATAAAAAAAAACACGATGACATCTATATTAGTATAAGTAAATCATATATTTAGGTATAAATCTAACAAAATGCACACATATAGGATCTTTATGACAAAGAAGGCAAAATTCTGAGGAAGGAAATTAAAGATCTAAATAAATGGATATTCCATGGACAGGAAGGGTTCACTAATTTTTAAGGAAAAGAAGGAAAGAAAAGGGAACAAAACACAAGGAAAAGGGCATCTAAAAACTTACTTGGGATGCTCCTTGGGAACAGGATCTAGAAACCAGAAACCCCTAATTCAAGCTGCTAAGAACATTCTCACAGGTGTTACAATTTCAGACCATGGCTTTAAGTCTACAGAGCCCCAAGGTAGATACAACAGACAGCTGGAAGTAGGTTGAGTTCCAAGAATAGGGCTTATATTCAAAACAAACAGAGGATAGCTGGATGTTCAGAAGTGATGGATGGCAGAGCTAAACTCCCTCAGAATCAAAACATCCTAATGAAGGAAGACTTCAGAAAGTGCACACTGGTGTAAATATGGCTTCAGTTTAGGTTCTTTAGCGACAAATGTCAGATCGATTTCCCAAGCACACCAAAATCCCTTTCACTGGGGATACGGAAAGAGCCCATTTATTAGAGTGAATAAAAGGGAAAATGTGTGTGCGTTTGTCATGTCAAGAGATGCTCAGCTTTGCTCCAACTCAGTCAGTCCCAATATTTTTATTGGTACACACACATACACACACTTATGTACATACATATATAGAAGTCACGTCATAATATTTACCTTTTCAAAGTATTAAATTCAATGGTTTTTAGTATATTCCCAAAGTTATGTATCCATCACTGCTACCTAATTCTAAAACCCAAATTTTGTTTTTAAAACACATGCCTCAAATTCAGAGTACACAAAAATACCAATCAGCTAGAGATATGTCCGATAAGAATCCTTGATTTCTTTTTTAAATATTTACCTTTCACATTAACACCTCTGTATTCTTTCTGTATTTAGAAAGGTTTCCTTTCTCTCCAGCTATCCTGTAGGCTGATACTTATTAAAGTTTCCACACAGAAGACTGTCATCCTGACCTGGAAAAAAATTAAGTGTAAAAATGTATACATTTGAACTAAATAATGAAAAAGAGGTTGAGCAAAAGTGCACTGGAAAAGGCAAAAAAGGAGACTATGGGCCAAAGGTATACAATAGGGAATATAAAAAAGTTTCTAGGGCACTGCAGAAAGACAATGTATTCTAGTGATTACCTTTATTAGACTCTATTGGATCAGGAGCCAATTCATTAAACATTAATGGCAGGGGAATGCCTTCCATATATTATAAAGAGTCATTAAGTTGAGATAGACAGCTCAGCACAGGGTCAGTATGAATTAATAAAAAAACTGAAGCTGGCATTTTAGAATCATAAAAAGACAGATTTAGTAGAAAATATTCAATAAGAATAAGGAAGAACAATATATATTACCCTGTCTGAAGAACAAACTAAAAATGAGACCAAATTTACCATAAACCTAAAAATACCCTTCATGACAAAACACTTATTTCTTGAAAATGGGTGTCAATTACATTTAAGAATCTTAGTTCAGTGTGTGACGCTGGCAAATGGTAAATGCAAAGGCAAATGACAAGTAGATGTTCGGGTGGAAATTACACAAAATGTTAATGAAACCAGAATAACCTCCTGGAATACAGTCCCAAGTATACTCAACAGCAGCAGATTGAAAGTATTAGCAGAGAAGGTCTAATTTCAAATTTCCCTGTTGGGTTAATTCTGGAGCCTATCCCACTTGATTATATTTACAAGTTAGGTCATCTAGAAAGGAACCATAACTTGTTTGTTTTACCACCAGTTTTCCCAATTTAGAGAGTGGAACCATATGATAAAAACCCTGGTATTAGTGGATAACTACATTTTCACAACTTATTTTTCTCACCTTCTTTGCTAATTTACACTCATTGTTTCAGAATAATCTAAGAAAAAATTAAGAGATTCATACACTTTTTTTATATCTTAATGTTTCTAAGATACTAACATATGGACTTTTTAAAGAATTTCATTGTGGCAGTTATTATGACACAAAAATGAATATGGCCCTTGTTAAAAAATTATCATAAAATCGGAAACAAAGGGAGGATAGTGGTGGTGATACATAGTATGTCCTTTCAATATCATAACAGCACATTGTTTTAGAAGCCTACCTGTGGATTTAATTATCTAAGAGAATACACCTGTTTATAAATTTGCTTGGCTCTTTTTGATGATTGTACACCTACTATAGAGATTATCTTGCAAATTTTTGTCTAATACAAAAAAAATCACAAAGATTATTATTTTATTGTTCTGTAGGATAACCAGTCTTGTATCTAATTTAGCAATCTCATTCACATATTCTCCCCTCTCCTCATTTTTAACAAAATCCCTATAAATACCCAAGTACCCAGTTGCTCAGACTATTCCTGCACTGCATGGTTTTCCTCATTAAAGACTTATTAAAACTTGGTACATATTTATTCTATATCTGTAATAAAGTCATATTTTAACTCTTTAAAAATAATACTTTGTCCTCCATCAAGCACCTGTTTAAGATTTTTTAAAAAATAAACCAATACATCTCTCATGAATCCATACAAGCCAAGACATGAATTGCCTTGTGACAGTCAAGCTAATATAGACAAAGCAAAAGCCTTTTTTTTTTTTTGTGAGAGCGCGCACGCGCACACAAGCAGCGGGAGGGACAGAGAGAGAGGGAGAAGGAGACTCCCCACCGAGCAGGGGACCCTGGGATCATGACGACCTGAGCCAAAGGCAGACACTTAACCAACTGAGCCACCCAGGTGCCCCAAAAGCCTTTTAACTTTAAGGGCTTCCACTGAAAATATAATCTTAAACATGTGGAATATCAAATGTAACAACTTGAACAAACTCTACTTCGTTTTTGCCAACATTTTGAGAGATAAATCAACAAAAGTAAAGTATCATTAACAATGTCAAAAAAGTTTTATAACCCATGAGTTATCATTACAGAGGTCTGCCACCCCACCCTTCCTAGAATTATACCTTGGAGTTACATCACAGAATGAGAGAAGTATCTACCTAATTCAAAGAGAGAGAGAGAGAGAGTGTGTCTGTGTGTTTATAAATATATATGATATATATTTATGTAGGATATATTTATATATACAAATATATCTATGTTTATATATATTTATAAGTTAGTACATCTTCATGGTGCCTGTGATGGTTTTTTAATGTGTTAACTTGGCTAGGCTGAACTATAGTCCCAAGTCATTCAATCAAACGCTAATCACAATATTGCAGGTATAATTGAAGACTCTAATGAGTTGAGTTTCATTTTAGGAGATTATTGTGGGTAGGCCTGATTTAACCAGCTTTTAAGACAGGACTTAGGACGTCTCATATTTGATGCTGGTTCTAAGCTATGACCTTGGTTGGGGTTGTCAGCTAGAATACTTATATCACATGGCCATCCTCTTCACATGGTTAGGGTTCCCTCATCACACGGTGATTGGATTCCAGGGGACTGTATCCTAAGATGGGGAGTGGACAGGGCAGAGGGACAGATAGAGAGTATGTGCCCACACTAGGTACATTCATTCATAGAGGCAGTTCACAAAGTCTCTCCCAGGTACAAGAGAAAAGCAAATAGACTCCTCATCTTAACTGAGCCTAGCAAGATTCTGGTAGAGCACAGTTGTTCTACCAGATTCTGGAAATATAGTTGTGGCCATTTCTGGAAAACATAATTTTGCCACAATGTTCTGTGGCTATTTTTCTGTGGGGCCACTGATCGTCTTCATAATGACTTCTAGAGGCTTTGAAAAAAAATAGGTAAATTAACTTATATGAGTGTGATATAGGTTATGAATAGTTTCTCTCTCAAATGCATTTTTGTTATTATTTTTATGTATCTTTTTTCTAAATCCCTTGATGGTATGCACATTTTATTGAGTGGAAATAAATTTTTAAATCAAGTATCTATAAAGGATATTTTCAATATTAGTGTGTATTAGCTAAGTAATTTACTATAATTCTCACAGCACCCAAACTTTCTCTCAAATAAAAAGATATTTACAAGTTTAAATGTATTTTGTTTTGAGTTTTCCTTCTAATGAGCAGGCTAATCTACTATAGAAAAAATAATGGAAATGTTATTTAAAAATCAGACAGAAGAGCACCAGGGAAAGTTGGTGTTTGGTATTTAAATTACATTTTTATAACAGTACGCTTAGAATGCTGTGGAGATATATAATTTCATTTAGTTTTCTTTCATTTTAATGTCACCAAAAGGTCAAGGGAGAATCCAGAGATCAATTTACCATCCAAAGCACATTGCTTCCCAACTCCCCAAATTGGGAATATAAATTCAAATGTTAAGATGGTCTTTACCCAAGTTCTTCCAAAGAAATGTAAAGGCTTCAGATATTTTCATATCTACACAAGCAGAAAAGGCATTACTTCAAATAAATGCGGTACAAATTAGCCTGGTGACTCTTCTTTTATCTTTTAATACTTTCATATCAGCAGGATAGGAGATTAACTCCAATCAGGGGAAGCAGGTTCTATTTTTGCTTCTAACACCGAAAAACCATGTTGCTTTAGCAAGTCCTTTTAACACTGAACTCAGCCAAGTCATCTATAAAATGGGGACATGTCACCTGCCTACCCACCTGACAAGGTTATTGTAAAGATTGAGAAATTTCATTTACGTCCTGTCACATTAGGGTGATAAGAGTGTAACATACGTGACTCTTATTGGGACTGATTTCAACACTTAGAAACCTGTTTAGAACATATTAATTGCTTAATAAATTCTATCAGGTGTTTTTGTTACACTGCCTAATTTCCTTTAAGAAGTTAAGGGGATCAAGTAGGAAATAGATGACCCACTATTTCATCAACTGTCAAGTACTACATGTCTATGGTGTGTGAGAGGAAGAGAGAAAAGGAGTAATGAAGGAAAAGGAGGAGAATGGATATAGGATTCTGTCTCAGAACACTGCTCTCTTGATAAGTGGAGGAAAATAGTGCTCTTTATCACCACAGCTGGGTCCCCATCCTACCTCTGTCATTTACTAGTCCTCCAACCCTGCTAAAGTTACACAAGCCCTGGGCATCAGGTATCTACTGCTATTTAGCAAACCATACCCCAAACCCAGGGGCTTAAAACAATCAAACAATTGTCTCACACAGGTTCTGTTTTCAAGAATTTTGGCAGCAGCTTAGATCAGTGGTTCTGGCTTAGGGTCTTTCTGGAGGTAGGAGTCAAAATATCCACCATGTCTGGAACAACCTGTAGGCCTGACTGGAACTGAAAGATCCACTTTAAAGACGACTCACAAGGCTGTGAAGGTGGAACTAGCTGTTGGAAGGAGACCTCATTCTTTGCCATGTGGACCTCTCCATAGGGCTGCTTAAATGTTCTCACAATATGATAACTAGCTTCCCCCCAATGAGTAATCTTTTTTATGATATAGTACCAGCCGTTACACAATGTTGCTCTCACTGTATTATAGTGGTCAAAGAGGTTAACCCAATACACTGTGGGCAGGGACTTCACAAAGGGGTAAATATAAAAAGGCAAGGATCACTGGAGGCCATCTTGGAGGCTGGTGACTGCTCTAAGCCCTTGATACAGCATCTGTTAAATGCCAATGATAATAACCTCCCCTCACAAAGTTGGTGGAAAGACGAAAGGACACCATCTATTCGAAGTGCCTAATATCCAACATTTGATTAATTAAGGCCAGGTTTCATCATTCATTCTACATGCTTTCTTGGTTCCAGCACAATGTGAGCATACGTATATGTGTACATGTGTGTGTACCTGGATTCCTTTGGATACGTGATGAAGCCTATGTACTACCTCTAAGAATAATATGTCTTTTAATTAAAAAGTACATAGTAAGGGGTTCCTGGGTGGCTCAGTCGGTTAAGCATCTGACTCTGATCTCAGCTCAGGTCTTAATTTCAGGGTCATGAGTTCAAGCCCCATGTTGGGCTCCATGCTGGGTATAGAACCTACTTTACAAAAAAAAAAAAGTACATAGTATTACAGAGAATACAAATTAAACTGATCAGAATATTTTAAAACATGTTTGTGATATAGTAATATGTACTAATTTATTAATACACTACATAATGAGACTCAATAGGTCTAATAACTACTTTATTTTCAAAGGAGTAATAAGCCAAATGATATTTTGAGATATTTGCAATAACTCTAATATGATTAAGCAATACCTGTGATTTCTTTTGGTGACAACGTCACAAGTAGTGCCAATGTTACTCTGGTCTATGCCTATATTCATATTTGAAAGAAATGCTAAATTCCAGTTAGAGGTTAGTGTAAATGAAGATTTAATTTTTTTTTCCTTCAAGTTCACAGATTCCATGAACACTCTCCATGGACCCAATGGTGGTCACTGGACCCTGAACTAAACTTCTAACTACCCTTATACTTTAAAAGAAAGTGGGAAAAATAAGAAAAGAAAGGTAGTTCTAATATTTAATATTCTCTAAAAATAAAATAATTTGGGTCCTATTAAGTTTCCTACTGTACGTAGGAATATCTAATGTCTTCTGCAGCATTCTCATTTCAAAACGGGCACCCCTTGAATTGGACACATACCTATATAATACTTTCATTTAAATGGATTTTAATAAATCTTTAGACCCAGATAAATGGATTTACAGAAGTGGTACATTAAAAGGCCATTTTAAGTTTGGGATCCAAAGGACCTTTAATTTATAGCTCCAGAAAATATCCATTCTATGGCTCAAAGATCCTTGTGGATTATAAAAGAGGAAACGACTAACAGAAAAGGAATTATTCACCACATTATTAAACATGACAAAAAGCTTCTGAATTGGAGCTTAAAATGGGCTATTTAAGATTCCAGCAATCCCTGGGACTTTGGCAACAAAAATGTTCAAAAGCCTTTTATAGTTGCTGTCAGATTTCTGTAAAGCATTTGAGATTCCTGTGAACTTATTTATATAACAAGCTAAAACCTGGAGCCGACTTGAAAGTCTTTCTATTCTAATTATGTCGAATTGGAAATGCCTAGAAATGATGTTCAGTGTTCTCCCAAGAATATCCTCCTGAGATGGTGGTTTCGGAACTGGGTGTTTAGAACAAGCAATGAGAGTGGAGCTGCTATGGCTTATTATAAGGAGCAGTTACAGCGGACATACAAACTACAGTTTGGTAAAGTGGTTTCAAAGAACTGCCATTTAGCAACTCTCTCTGCAGCGGCACATTCTAAATGACTGCTCATATTGTTCCCTCCTGGCCTGCTGGAGTGGTTTATTTCTGAAGTCGATAGCTCATGTGTAATCATGTAGCAAAATAATTCAGGAGATAATGACCCACCAGGATATCAGCTGACAGAGGTTCTTAGCACAATACTGTTCCTGATGCTCTGTGTGGCTGTCCTGGCTACCCCCTTAACCTCTTATGTGTAAGTATGCCAATTTATATCTGTCCCTCTGTGCTCAGAAAACATGGCAGGAGCAAAGAGGCAGCACATACCCCAAGCTAGAAATAGTTAGGAGATACTCCAAAACAAAATAATATAGGTTTGGGGGAGAGCCCTACCCTTGGCAGTTTCCAAAATGGCACCTCAGGATTGCACCTTCCAGGATTCACACCCTGTGTAATCCCCTCATCTTCTGAGTGTGGGCTTCCCAGGCAGAGGAGATGCAGGAGTGGGAAGAAGGGTGGGTCATCAAAAAAGTCGCCTGCACTGAGAACATCTGAGTCTCAGCAGTCTGCTCCAGGGCACTGCTGGACATTTGGAGGGATGCACACAGGTATAAACACCTGGAGAATCTGAGAAAATCAAGTGGACTCATCCCATGCTTTCTGATGTAGAATTAGCTCTGATTTGATCCTGGGGTCTCTGCAGATGTAATTAATTAAAAATAGCAAGATGAAATCATCCAGGATTTATGGTGAGCCTTGAATCTAATGACTGATGTTTTCAGAAGAGAAAAGGGGGTAGGGATGTGGACACAGAAACAAGGAGGGGAAGACAGAGGCAATGACTGGAGTTAGGGTTGCCACAAGCCAAGGAAGAGCAGGAGCCACCAGAACCTGGAAGAAGCAAAGAAGGACTCTCCCCTCAAGCCTTTAGAGGGCATGTGGCCCAGCTCACACCTCAATCTGGCCTCCAGAGCTATGAGAGAATCAAGTCCTGTTGTTTTAAGCCACTAAGTTCGTGGTCATTTTGGCAGCCCTAGGAAACTAATACAAGTCCCACACAATGTCAATGCCCAGCCAGAGAGGACAGCCTCTACTTGAAGCTGACATGCTTTCCAGGTCAACCATTCTCTTGGTCAAGTTAGGACCCAGGTGGTCATGACTGGCAGTAAGAACAACAGATAACAACAATAATCAAAACACTAACTTCACCTCCAAATCAAAATACTTAAAAGTCAGTGTTACCAGGGACACCTGGGTGGCTTAGTTGGTGGAGCATCCAACTCTTGGTTTCGGCTCAGGCCATGATCTCAGGGTCGTGGCATCGAGCCCCAAGTTGGCCCTGAGCTCAGTGGAATCTTGCTTCTTCCTCTCCCCCACTCTCCCCCGCCACTTCACGTGCACTCTCTCTAAAATAAATAAAACTTAAAAAAAAAGTCAGTGCTACCCAAACAAAACCAACAATGTTTTGTCTATAGTGTTAATGTGAAAAATTTAATTAGAAATAGTAAGTATAAACCCAGATGTATATTATGCCATAGTTGAATATCATCTCCAGATTAGGATAGTGTCAGACATGAAGCAGATCCTCAACAAATGAGAGTTTCCCTTCCCCTTCAGACATAAAAGTTGGGGAGCCTGAGAAAATCAAGTGGCTCATCCTAATTTAGATGTTAGCTGCTGTTCACTACTCTTTAGCTTTCTTGCTTTCTTTCTTTCTTAACTTTTAAAACCAAACCTTTATAGTAGGTTCTGCTCTAAGAAAGCCTTAGAGGACAGCATAAGGCCATGTCATCCTCGGGACAAAATGGTGTGACTACAGCAAGGTCATTCTACCTGTGACTTGATAATTAGATGTAATTAAGATGCAGGCCACGATACCTCACACCACAGCAATTATAAATATCAACTGATGAAGGCAGGATATCAAAGGATGAATACTGAATGATATCAATAGACATATCAAAAAAACCTCATGAAAAAGCTTTCACTACAGGAAAAAAGTATGCAATCTGTTAAATTGCTTTCTCTTAAGTAGTTGTAAAATAAGATTGAAAGTGTATTTTTTTTATTTTTTTGCTTATTGGCTTTTCCCCCCAAATGGCTATTATTAAATCTTGATAGTCAATTAAAATACATTCACCAAACTAGAAGCCTGCCCAAGTATATATGTATAAACAAGCATAAATATATTATAAACTGTTGAAGTGAAACATTAAAATATTCTCCATAGCAACCCTAAATCAAACTGGTATTTTATTTTGGTTCCCCTGATGCCAATACATATAGTACATTAAACCCAAAGCTTTCAAAGCATAAAAATGCCTTTGAAAACATAAGTAATCAAGAGATGATAGTCAAATATACTACAATATACATCTTGTTTTACAGGTATTATTTCTTTCCCAAGATTACCTTTCTATGAGAACATAACAGTCGAAATACTATGTTAGATCATTAGTTACAATAGTGAAAAAATTTTAGCTTTGGAAATTCTGACCATTGGCGTTTCTATGCCCATAGTAATAGATACCTTATGTCTAATTTGCACTTCTCCCAAAAAGTTCAAGTCAAAGACCACAGAACTTATAAACCACAAAAGTTAAGGAGGAAGGACACTGGTGCTACCCAAGATGAAAAAAAGGATAAAAATCCTACTCTTTGACTTCAAAGCCACTGGTCTCCATAGAAATAAAGGAAGCACACATTCTATCCACCTTCTCTGACAGCAGACAATGTTTAATCAATGTCTGTTACTTCAGAAAGAGATGAGGTATAGATCTTAAAGTCACTATTATAGGGCATAAGGGAAGACACTAAAATATGCCTGCTATTTGTCATTGGAAAGGAGGTAGTCCTATGTTTAATGCCATGAAAACCATCCTTAGAAAGTGTACTTCTCAGCTCCCTTCCCAGGGCTTAGGGAAAATCAACAGGGAGCACTCAACTGAGCCAATTTAGATGAAGAGTGATGGTGGATTTAAGGATTCACAAGGTATACTAAAAAGTTCAGAAAATGGGTTTTCAGATCACAAAGTTTCACATGAGTTAAGACCTACTGCAGAATAAGGTTCATCAACCTGTGATGAAACAAACAAAAAATTAGTTCAGGAGGTGAACTATGCCTTAGATGATACCAAAAAATTCACGGAAGGTAAAATGATGGCAAATTACATTTTAAAAAGCAATCTCAGCAGTACGTTCTATCCTGAAACATCCAACTCCCTTTCAACCAACATTCAGTGAGTCCTTTTCAACAGCTTTCCATGAGCAGTGCAAAGCCATGTCTTCAGAGACACAAGAAGTAATCAAAAGTACTTAAAGAACTGCAAGGAGGAGGACTGGGGGTCTCTGACTTTGTCATTGTGGAAACGAAATGCTGTTACGTTCCATACATTAAAATAACCCATGCAAAATGTGCTTGATGAAATAGGATAAATAACCTAACAGATGCACTCTTGCATGTCTGAGTATACTTTTGAGATGCTGAAATGCATTTGATGCATTGAAACATGAAACTATCAAATTCTACAGCTGGAAGGAATCTCTGAGCTTCATCACTGCAGAGCCCTCCAGAGGAGCCTAAGTTCCACCAGACATGAAGAACACAATCAAGGTCACAAGTTAGTGCGCAAGAGAAGTCGGATCAGAATACATTATCTAATTTCATTATATCACACTTTTAGTTCTAAACACCAATAGGCATGAATACAGAAACAATGACTACAGTCATATGCTGTGCCTAAAATAACAATTACAAAAATAAACCTACTGCCCCAGGTAAAAGATTTACCTTTGTGTGTTCTCTCCCCCAAGAACATTTTCATTACCACAGATTCCCTCATGTTGCCCATTTGTAGCCACACCCATTCCCCTCCTGCCCCATTTCCCTACCCATCCTTAACCACGGGCAACCACCAATCTCTTCTCCCCTTCTATACTCTTGTCATTTTAAAAATGTTATATAAACAGAATTGTACAACATGTAACCTTATGAAATTGGCTTTTTTTTTTCCACTCAGCGTAACTTCTCTGGAGATTTATGCAAGGTTTTTTGTGTACCAATAGATCTTTCGAATCTTAAATAATCTCCATGATGTAATGTACGACATTTCATATAATCATTCACCTGCTGAAGGACATCTCGGTTTTTAATTTTTGTTATTATGAATAGAGCTACTTTGAATATTCATGTATAGGTTTCTGTGTAGATCTAAGTTTACATTTCTCTGGGTTAAATGCCCCAGAATGCAAATGTACGGTTGTATTTAGCTTTTAAAAAGCTACTAAACTGTTTTCCAGAGTGACTGTACCAGGTCACATTTTCCATAGCAAAGGTGCAAAAATTAATTCAACAGAGGAAGAGTAGATTTTTCAACAAATTATGCTGAACAAATGGACATTCAAAGCCCCCTCCCCAAAAGAACCTTGACCTAAACCTTGCAACTTATATAAAAATTAACTCAAAATGGATGCTAGGACTCATTTTCCCCATATCCTTGCCAGCATTTAGTGTTGCCACTTTTTTACTTTAGTCATTCAGATAGGTGTGTTGAAATATTTCCTTGTGGGTTTAATTTGCATTTTCCTTTTGGTAAATAACGTAAAACATCTTTTCATGCAATTATTTGAAGAAATGTCTATCCATATCTTTTGCCCATTTTCTGATTGGATTGTTAGCCATTTTTTCCTATTAAATTTTGAAAGTTCATTATAAATTTGAAGTAATAGTCCTCTATTGGATGTGTGGCTTGCAAATATTTTCTTCCAGTTTGTGGCTCCTTTCAGCCTCTTAGCAGAGCATTTCATAGAGTAAAAGTTTTTAATTTTGATCAAGTAAAATTTAATGATTTTTTTCCTTTACGGCTCATATTTTCTTGTCAAGTCCAAGAACTCTTTATCTAGACACAGATCCCAAAGATTTTCTCTTTTTTTCCTAAAAGTTTTAGAGTTTTATATTTAAGTCCTTGATACATTGGAATTAATTTTTGTTCAGTATGTAAGATTCAGGTCAAGATTTTTAAATTGCCTATAGATATCCAATTGCTCCAGCACCATTTGGTGAAAAGGCCATCCCTCCTCTACTGAATTATTTTTGCATCTTGGTAAAAAAAAAAAAAAAAAATCAGTGGGACATATTTGTACAGGTCTGTTGCTGAGTTCTCCATTTTGTTGTGTCTACACAACAGACCTGTGTGTCTCCACCTCTATCAGTAACACAGTCATAATTTTTGGACCTATATAATAAGCCTTAAAGTTACATAGACTGATCCCTACCACTTTATTCTTCTTTTTCAAAATTGTTTTAGCTATCTTATTTCCTTTGCTTTTATATTAAATTTTAGAATAATCTTATCTATATCTACAAAAAAATATCCTGGGATTTTTATAGGAATTACATTAATTACATTAAATCTGTGCATCACTACATTAAATCTGTGCATCACTACTATAATGAGTCTTCTAATATGTTAAAACAGTAGGTCTTCCCATTTATCTTGATCTTTGATTTCTTTCATCAGCATTTTAGAATTTCAACACATAAGTCCTATACGTGTTTTGATAGATTCACTTATAAGCATTTAATATTTTTGAGTGCTTGTTAATAGTAGTGTATTTTTAATTTGGTGGCCACATGCCCATTGCTAGTATTAAGAAATATAACTGATGTGTGTATGCTGATCTCGTATTTTGCAGCATTGCTGAACTCATCTATTATTTCTGGGAATTTTTTTGGGGGGGTGTTAGGGTAGAGTCCTTAGGGCTTTCTATGTGAACAATCAAGTCATCTGCAAATAAGGACATTTTCATTCCTTCCTTTTCAATTTATATATCCCTTTTATTTCTTTTTCTTGACTTACTGTGCTTTTTAGATGCTCTAATACTATGTTGAAATAGTGGGGGACTAGCTAATGTCTTATTCCAGTCTTAAGGAGGAGGTTTTCCATCTTTGACTATTAAATATGATGTTATCTATAGGGTTTTTTTGTAGACGTTCTTTATGAAATTAAGGTAGTTCCCCTCTTTTCTAGTATTCTGAGGGGTTTTTATCATGAATGGGTGAATTTTGCCATGTGCTTTTTCTGTAGGAATTGATAGAATCATGTGATTTTTCTTCCTTAGTCTATTAATATGGTGGATTACATCATTTTGTTTTCAAATAAACCCCACTTGGTCACTGTTCATAATTATTTTTCTTTTTAAATCTGTTGAATTCTATTTGCTAACATTTCATTAAAAATCTTTACAGCTGTATTTATGAAGGATGTTGGTCTGCAGTTTTCTTTTCTCTATTGTTTTGGTATTGAGCAATAGTAGCTTCATAAGATGAAGAAATAAGTGAATAGCTTTCCTTCATCTGAGAATGTTTTCCTTGCCCCCTATTCCTGCAGAATATTTTCACTAGACATAGAATTCTGGTTTGGTAATTCTTTCCTTTCAGCATTTGAAATACATGGTGCCACTTTTGCATGACGGGGAGAACATGGCCTTGTTATAGCTGAGCAGCAGTGAGGGTCCTAACTCTCCATTAGGCCTCCTCTGATGCCCCTCCCTCAATGAACAGAGGAGCACTTCTTTATTGCTGGTGGCTGGAAATCCAGGCTCCCCACTCAGGTACAAGTGGCTAGGAAAGTCCCAGCTCCATATTTGGCCTCCTCTGACACTAACCTGGTAAGGAAGTTGGGGTGCTTCAGTAGAGCCCAGTGAGGGTAAAAGTCTAGGCTCCCCACCTGACCTTTACTGCTAGAACGGTTGGGCAAGGCTACAACATGAGTTTGTTTGTTTGTCTGGTGGAGTATGGCTGGAGTAGAGCAGATATTGTCTAGAAGTTTCCTATATTGCTAGACTGCTCCTTTCTTAATCCTTTGGCTAGAGAGAACAGGCTTTTGTTAGGACTTTTTTTTTGGTGGGGGGTCTGGGCCTTTGGTGTTTTAGGGTTGCTGGCTTCTTTAGTTCCAGGGCTGAGATAACTAAGGCAAAAATAAAAGCTAAGGAATTCACTACTGTATTGTTTCTTCTGTCTCCAGGTCTCTGACTGGTTGACTTCCTCTCTGCACCTTTCAGAATCTTTTTATGTTCGTTTTATAAAATACCCAGGGTTTTTAGTTGGAGTTAGTAAGAGGAAAAGAGGCAACTATTCCATCTCCCCAGATGTGGAAGTCCCTTTACCTTTGTTTAATAAATGTTTTTTCTCCTCACTGTTAACTCACCAGATCCTACAATGTCAGAGGATAGCAAACAAAGAGAAATACAATCAAAAGACTCAAGTTCTAATGAAAGGATTGTCACTTAAGAGTCCTGTGATTCAATGTGCACTTAAACATTCAGTCAATTCTGGTTTCTTTTGGTAAGATGGAGAAGATACTTGCCTAGAAGCTCCTCCACAGTCTCTGTCAATACAAGACCACAGAGGATATGGGAAGATGTTTTGTCGATTTTCAATCAAGGTACAAACAAAAGGCACAATATTTCATTGTGATGATGAACTCTCTGCCTACTTCCCATCCTGCTTCAATAAAACCCGGTCCTTTCAAATTTTCATTTTTCAGCATAGATTCAGTCACTATTGATACAGTAGTACATGTTAGAAATACGTGAGGCATTTTGGATCGCTCTCACTCCCCCATTCCCCACTGGTCTAATCAGAATATCAAAGTCCTGCTGTGGTACTTCTGCATCTTTCTTAAATCTGTCCTTCTCACTCTGTCAGCCCTAGATCAAGTCCCATTCTCTCTAACCTCTATCTTAATAGTCACCATACTCATTTCCCTGGTTTTAAGCTCTTCTCTAAACAGCAGCCAGAGTCCCCTTTCCAGTATGCAAATCAGATTTCCCAAACCCAGGCTAGATTCTCCAGAGTTCCTGAGATCCCTGGATCCCATTCAGGCTTCCCCTCTCTCAAGAATATAATCTGTTTATTCATTCAAAACACTGAAATGGTTTTTCCTTTTATTTTAGAAAAAGTATTTATTCTAAATTAAAATTTAATCTAAAAGCATCATTCTAACTCTTTATAATAGCTTTACGATCAATAAGATAAAACTAACATCAGTGTTTTAAAATAGGAAAGTTAACTCTGACATCTGGCATTAGCACTGCTTCATAAGGACAAGGAGAAAAACTTGAAATGTACAGATCTAGTATGTTTCACCAGTTGTCTTACATATGTATTACTTGGGAATGGAAGTATCAACCATAACTTACAAACCTGCACTACGACTCACAAAACACGTAAGCTGTACCTAACCATGCCACGTTTACAGACGAAGCTTAAACTCTTACTAGTTCATTCAGTCATGCGTTCTCCTCATAGACTAATCAACTATGTTGAGGAAATTGCTTAGTTAACATTCTCACCAATACCTAAACTATCCCGTGACTGATTCCAGCCCTCGATAATTTCTAGTACCGCTTTCCACATCTGTCCTTTTGAGACACCCACACTTCTCCTGGTATGTGCTCACCCTTGCCATAGTGGGCTAACAAATCTACCCTGGAATTCCATTGTGTTCCTGATGATCTATAATCATTAGGCTTTAGCAAAATAAACACCTAGGAAAAGGTACCAAAGAATTCACACCTATCTTTCAACAGTTGGAGGAAAAGGACTGAAGGCAAAGTGGAGGTGGGATGGGGTGCTGAGCACACTTTTTTTCCAGTGCCTGGATTTTAAACAATGAAAATGCATTTGTAGATTAACCTCTGTGGTTTGAAAACCATACATGAAATGCTAAATATAGGTCCTGTCAATTAGAAACTATGAGTAATCTTATAAAAGAAAACAAAATGCTTGCTCTCAGGAGGTCATTAAATACCTACATTGACTAAATGTATTTTAAGTGGCTATGATTCAATCTCAGATTGATATGTTTTTGCATCTATTTTAATTGCTTTTTAAAAGAAGTATCAGGAGGTTGCATTTAGAAATTAACTGAAGGCCATTTGAAATCAATATGCTATGGGAATTAAACAATGTTTTGTGTTATACTTTTTGAAGATACTGGTCATTTTTTTTTCCTAATCACTAAGAGTTCAAGAGAAGCTTGTTATTTATTGAAAGGGGCAAAAACAGCTTCTGACTAAATGTCTATGACCAGTGTGGGGTGCTCTTCATCTTCTTTCCCCTCCTGCCACATTTAATCAACAGATAATTCACTGACTTTTTATCTCTTACAAACCTCACTCTGACCTTGAGTGATTTCTCCTGCCTTAGCTCCTCTCACTTTTTAATTCTGAAAAGCATACCTAACTATTTGATTACAGACCATACTCTTCTCTTTCATGTCTTAGGTTTTATGCTTAGAAAATACCGTTATAATTTGATATTCATCAGAGTGTCTACCATAGGGCCTTGAACAAAACAGCTATTTAAAAGAAAACAAATTTTTGTTGATTAGGACCAGTATGAGTAACCAACCACATCGCAGGAGAATTTTGAAGTGTAACTCCCCATTTCAAAAGGTTTCCTTCACTATTCTCCAGTCTTCCAAGAGTCATATTTCACTGCCATCTAACTTCTCTCTCTGATTTGAGGACATTCTGATGCTATGTCCCTCCACCAAAGTTAATTGGGAGAAAGTGTCACCCACCATAAAATTCCATCTAAGTGAAAACTGAACTGAAATGGCCAGCCTCCACTGGGGGCTGATCTGAATTTCTCAACAAGTAGCATTTTAAGGTATCACCGACAAGATTGCCTAGAGCTAGAAAAAGCTTTGATGCCATCGGTTTTACGCCAGGATCAAAAAACAATTTTCAACTTTTATTGCAGTTAATAAGTTTCTCCCCCTCTTTGTCACAGCTATGAAAAACTTCTAATATTTTTGTTGCATGGGAATAAAGCTAGGGAGGAGTTCAATTTCAGGTAAATTGGAAAAAACATTTTTAAAATATAATCATCAAGACTGATAAATTGGCATACCTGAAAACTACCTTTGCCCACATCACACAGAGCCTGGAGTGATGGTAAATTCAAATCAACATATATGAACCTGTGATAGAAACTATCATAAGAACCTATTTCCACTCATTTCTAAAATGCTCATCATTATGCATGAATCCAAATTCCTACCGCAGTAGGTGTTTTCACTGGCTTATGAGAGAAGTACAGCCGACGGCTAATGGGTTTCAGTTCTCTTGCCAGCTTTGTTTGCCAACTACTGCCTGCCATACAGTGGAGAATATTCTGACATTGCTTCTGGGCTCTGGGGAAAGAAATAGCACAATCAGTGATATTTGCTAGTGTGACAAACCAGTACAAACCGTTCTGGATCCTCTCCTAAAAGGTATGTGTTGCTGGACACATGGAAGGCTATATATCTGAACCCCCTTTACAGCTGCATAAGGACATAGGACCAGTTCAGGGCTACAGGCTGTGATCAGTGGTAATGTGTCCATGCCTCTCTTCTGCAATTGTGGTAAACCTTGAAGTCTTCAGATAAAGTTGCCACAAGACAGCAGTGGACTAAAGGATGAGTCACCCTACGGAGGAGAGCAGCCCTGGAGAGTCACCTGGACCACTGTGGGCCTTGCAAGGATGAGAAATAAATCACAGTTGGTAAAGCCAAAGAGATTTTGACATCATCTGTTCCTGAATTATAACCCAGCCTACTGACTTCTACACAGACTTTCAGAGCAGGGACAGGAGAGAGGGGTGCCCAGTACCTCGTATTTCTTAGAGGTAACAAATTAATCATTAGGACCACTAGATGATGTTACGTTTAAAACATCCACCACCACCACGGTGAATTTCTATCTGGTGTAATGGGAACTCTTGTACTCTTCTCACATCGCTTACCTTCATTTTGATTATTAGCAGCTGTGACTAGCACCTTGGCTCTTATCTGTCTCCATTATCCTTTCTATACTTCTGTACTTAAGCACATATATGTTCCAGAGCAGAGTTTACATATAATAAATATTTTAAAAAGTCTCTATAAAATGCAAAGGCAAAAGTCACCATTGTTGTAGCTCTTTTCAATGCCTGTCAAGACTCTAGCACTTTAAACTTTTAAGTATTTCAGTCAAGGTTCACTTGGGCCAAACTGTATTTTGGCAGGGTTTCTGTCAACTGCATCGGGAAGATTCCTTTACAACTTTTTTTTTTTTTTTTTTTATTCATGAGAGACAGAGCGAGAGAGAAAGGCAGAGGGAGAAACAGGCTCCCAAGGAGCAGGGAGCCCGATGCGGGACTCGATCCCAGGACCCTGAGATCATGACCTGAGCCGAAGGCAGACGCTTAACCATCTGAGCCACCCAGGCGCCCAGATTCCTTTACATCTTAACAGATCTGTATCAGTAGGACTCCAGCAGAAAAGGGGTCTAACACTGGAACAAATGGCAACCACCTTAGGGAGAAAAACTTATGCTTCCATAGTGCTTGCTAAGTGCCAGGAACAGTTCCAGAAGCTTTACTCATATCAGTGTGTTGAATCCTTCCAACAGCCTTGGGAGATCACTAATTTTACCACCACTTTACAGCTGAGACAACTAATGTATGAGTTTACATGCTCATAAAAGCACTGATCTTTCTTCATAAGCTAGAATTCCCAGATAAAACACAGGATGAGCTGCTGAATTTCAGGTAATAAAAAACTTTTGGTATATTATTTACCATATATCACATGAAACATATTTATACTAAAACATTTTTCATGTTTACCTGAGAGACTCAGATTTAACTGGGCCTCTACATTCTTATTTGCTAAATCTGGCAACTCTAAATTAGAAGCAATATTTGAAATTTTTCATTGGTACTCTATATTATAGACTTTATTGAGCAATCAAGCTAAGCTGATTGTACATGTCTCTATCAAAGAAAGTTAAAGGAGATATGGTATGGGGATGGGAGTGGAATCTTTGAATCGAGTCTACAATAAAAAAAAAAAAATTCCAAAATTCCAGCTATAAGTCATGGAGATGAAAAGTACAGCACCAGGATATATAGCCATAAATGAATGAATGAATGCATACATCCACA
Organism: Mirounga angustirostris; assembly: GCF_029215605.1. NCBI lineage: Eukaryota > Metazoa > Chordata > Mammalia > Carnivora > Phocidae > Mirounga > Mirounga angustirostris. The sequence goes on along the minus strand of NW_026991709.1, from coordinate 188,243,951 downwards.
AAACATTTCATTACAAAAAATTTGCCTTTCCTTTCCTACTACACAAACTGTGGCATTTGACAATGATCCATATGTTGATATATCAGATCTTTCAGGTGTCACATGTTCTACCTAAATTGGTGAAAATCCTACATGGGAGTCTCTATGGCATTTACTTTGTTTGGATTTGGGGGTGGGGAGTTGCTAGAAAACACAGAATATTCCTTTTTTCTTTTTATTACTTTTACATCATGAAGCCCATTATAACAGCAGCATGAATATTCTAGCTCAGGCAGAGATGAAAGGACATAATAAATAGGAAATACTGCTCTACCAATGTATTCCTGAAAAAGTCCTTGTCAATCATATTCAGTAAAGGGAATCTAAAATAATGCTTACCATGGCAGGAGCAGGCACTGAATTTAGCATGCTGGGACAAATAATGAAATAGATGCAGGGTGAGACTAATAAAATTTCCAAATCTTAGGTGCCTTGGAATAAAGTGCTTCCAGAGACTCTTAATAACATTTAAACTCTTCATCTCTCTTCTAGGATCTGTTGCATGAGTTATTGCCAACGAGCTAATATCTACTCTCAGCCCAAGCACAGTATGTCCCCAATCGCCATTCATCAAGGGCTTCAAAACAATGTGTTTATCTTTCGACTTGTTGTGAATATTAATAAATTAAGATCTTTAAACTGTTTAGAAAGAAGTAAGAAATAACTGCCATGAGCTTGGGTGCAGATGATATATTTACATACATTAGAGAAGTACCATTAACAGTAATTAATGGTGCTTTTACATCTCAAAAGGCACTGCAATTGACTGTCAATTTGTTTTGGAGGTGTCTGCAATCATAAAACAAATCTCATTCTAAATGGATACTTAGTAATATTTAATAATTTTAAACTCCGATGTGCTACTTAATGCCTTGGCAATAACACACTTGTTTTATGAAGACAGTATTTTAAATTTAGAATTTCATCGAACTTTATTAAAGTTAATGAGACTGCATTGCTTACATTCTACCTTAACTTAGAATGTTTATAAAGGTCATGAAGGCTAACTTAGAAATTTGTATTTTGGAAAAAGCAAATTTAGTCAGTTAATGACTATGCAATTAAAACATAATTCCACTACTTTCTAAAGGAGCCCACATTTGGAGCTGTGGTATGTCTTCATGAGAGGTTTTAAAAATTAAAAGTTTAGGATTTATCACTGTTATGAAGCTGAAGAGACACAAACATACAGGGGAATTTCATTAACTTCTGGTTCTCTTCTTGACTTAGTCTGACTTTTGATTAGAACTAAAATACACAGCATCTGGCAAGCTCCAGTAAAGAATACATCAACTGAACTTCCAAAGAAGTTAAAAGCAGAAAACGTTATCTCCCCTAAGTCAATACATTCTGCAATATTTCACTGGTGACTTAAGTCCCATTTTTCTTGAGAAAACTAAGAGTAAAATAGAAAATATATTTGCTTTCAGGGTGTCAAGGCTATATGGAATAGAAATTTGGAGCTAACCTACTTATGCCTATTTACAGCCTTTCTGTGAAGGAGACACATTTGGGGGAATCCTGACAGGAGTTAACAAGGTGTCATTTGCATGTCCCTTAAATGTCCCTAGATTGAGAGGTTCCCCAGCTACCTTTTCTTCCAATCCACTTTATTGCCGCTAGGAGCAACCATTAATAGTAGATCTTCATAGCAATTCCTCACAACAATTTATGTGCAAAACCAAATTGAGTTTCTTTGTACTGTTCACAGTATGGTAAGAGAGTTTATAAGGCAATAATTCTAAATATAAAACAAAAAAAACAAATGTTACATTTTACAAATTTAAGGAAATATGTAGGAGGAGTACTAAACACATTTGGCATGTTTAAAAATATACTTGGTGCTTGCCAGCTCTCAGAGAGTACAGACATATTGTTTGTATTATCAATAATAACAAGCAAATCATGGAGAATTGATCACTAGAGTATCTGCCTTCCTTCTAATCACAATTTTTAATGCTTACATGCTGCATATGCTTTGCGATTAGGCAAATATCTGACACATGAATCCTGAGAAGGCAAAGTTAGTCATTTTTATGTGTTCTTACAGAATTCCAAATCAAGAAACTGTGTTCCCCTTTGGACCTGAATACTTCCTTCTTTCCCACACAACAAAGAAAAGAGCATAAAGAGAAATTATTGGCATACCTAATTAAATATAGACATGTTGACTTCAATACGGCTCTCATCTCAGAGATAAGGAGCCAGTGTAGAACTATCTCCAGTTGAATATCTATTCAAAAACTTCCAACTTCCTTAACAGGAAGTCTTATTTTTTTTTTTTTAAGATTTATTTATTTATTTGACAGAGAGAGACAGCGAGAAGGGGAACACAAGCAGGGGGAGTGGGAGAGGGAGAAGCAGGCTTCCCGCGGAGCAGGGAGCCTGATGCAGGTCTCGATCCCAGGACCCTGGGATCATGACCTGAGCGGAAGGCAGATGATTAACAACTGAGCCACCCAGGTGCCCCGGGAAATCTTATTTTTAAAATCAGTAAATTCACCAGCCACACACCATTTTGTCATCTGACCTTCGATTTCTATTGTTCAGCGGTCCCTAATTCCAAAGGACAAATTCTTAAGAATGCCTCTAACACCTCATCTGCTCAAAGCAAGACAGTAAGATAATACCCATACACAGGGAAGGTGGGGGGGTGGATGGGTGAAGTTGGTGATGGGGATTAAGGAGCACACTTGTGATTAGCACCAGGTGTGGAAAGGAAGGGTTCCATCAATATGTTGTACACCTGAAACTAAAATTACACTGTATGTAACTAAATGAAATTTAAATAAAACTTTAAAAATAAGTCCTCAACATTTAAAATTCATTCTCAGTGATATAGAGGAATATGAGCTCCAGGAAGGACTGAATGCCATGCTTGGATTTTTGCCATCAAGGAAAATCTACTCTGGCGTATGTTGTATGACACTTTGAGGACATTTTAAAATTGACACTGGTGGGTACCTGGGTGGCTCAGTTGGTTAAGCGTCTGACTTTGGCTGGGGTCATGATCCTAGGGTCCTGGGATCGAGTTCCAAGTCAGGCTCCCTGCTTGGCAGGGAGTCTGCTACTTCCTCTGACCCTCTGCCCCCCTCGTGCTGGCCGTCTCCCTCCCTCTCTCTCTCTCCCTCCCCAAAATAATAAAATCTTTAAAAAAAAATAAAATAAAATTGACACTGGCTACAAGTATCATGGATCTATGCATCTGTAAAGTCTGTCAGTTTATAAAATAGCAGGGGCAAATATATTATGAAACATATTGTACTGTTGTTTTGTTCCCAGGGGAAGGGGCATTTGTCTAAGTACTCCACCATCAACCTATTCCTAGTGTCAGCTGAAACTGGTCATGGTTCTTGATAAACATCACGACAGAGTTGGTTTCCTGCCATGTTGACTCCTGGAGTTTATATGCTGACTATGTCCAGATTCTTAGGCAACAATAGCCAATCCAGGTAGAGTAGATGGAGACACTGCTATTTTCAAGACACATGCAGGCCCAGCACATGGAGGTTGTACATGCTCACCTGATCATTACTAAAGACAACAAGAGCTGCCATTTACTAAGGGAGAGCTATGTGGTAAATACTATGCATAGTGCTTTAACATGTCACCTCACTGTATTCTTACAACTGCATTCTGAGTTAAAAAGCATTATTAGCAACACTCCTTCATAGATGAAAAAATTAAGGCACAATCATTACCTTATCTGGGACACCTGTGTGGCTCATAGTTGGGGGGCTGCCTCTTGGTTTCAGGGGTCAGGATCAAGCCCCACTATGGCTCCGCACTCAGCAGGAGTCTACTCAAGACTGTTTCCCCTCCTTCTCCCTACCCCTCTGTTCCTCCTCTTATTCACACATGCATTCTCTCAAATAAATCTTAAAAAAAATAATAATAATAATTGCCTTGCCCAAGGTCATTGGGAGTTGAACCCGAATCCATGTTTACTAAATTCATGTAGTTCATCACCATAGTGCCAACTGTGTAAGGAGTCAGACTTGAGTTAGTCTGAACTCAGTCTCTTACTATAACCTTGGGCAAGGTACTTAACATCACAAAGCTTCGGTTTCTTCATTGGTAACGTGTGGTTTATAGCACCACCTACCTTTATAGCACTACCTACCCTTACAGGCCTCTGAAAAATCACCTTAAACTTGGAAATAGGCGAATGAGCTTACTGAGTTCCTTCAGTGTAGTGCTCCCCCCTGCCAGGGTTGGCTTTCTGTTTACAGGGCTGTTTACAGTTCTGATGGGAGACGGTGACTTGTGTGAGCTATTATGGACCAGCAGAACATTATCCTGTTCTGTATCTAACCCAACAACCTATCAAATTGCATATATATATATATATATATATATAAAATATATGTATTTTATATATATAAAATCTCAAATGAGCTTTGGACTGATTTTAACATCTTATTAGGTCCCTCATCAATTAATGAGCTGAGTAAGATATTGAACCATGTTTATTTTGTATTTGTACGAGAGCCATTAATTTACCTTTCTGCACATTGTTTTTTTTAACACTGGATTATTTTGAGAATTAAGTGAGATAATGCATATTGAATGTTGAGTATAGGGCCCATCACATATAATTCAATAAATGTCACCCATTATATCATTGCTATGAACATCTCAATAATAATCACCGTTTTCATACCATTTAAAATTTCTAATGTTAGCAATTATTTGTTTACTCAATTTAAATATTAACAAGGAAGGGTTAATCACTAGTTCTGAAAATAGTTCCAAATTCCACACTGCTACCCACAGCTGACACCATTTTAACATCTGGCCTTGAGAATGGTTATCTTGCAAATCACACACTCAGTACAGAAATGGAGTTTTAAAGGGATCCACTTTGCACGCACAGAAGCTTGCACATCAGCTGGGCTGCCATCACATCTGCTAAACAGGATTCATTAGAGTGATAATTGACAGTTGTTTCTCTTTCTAAGTGATTGCTCTGTAGTTCCATTATGTTCTGTCAAGGAAGTGCTAGTAATTATTTAACAATAAACACTAACTTTGCTTGCAGTGAAGATTTGAAACCATTTATCTTGGGGGTGCAGAGATGTGGCAGGGAGAGAGGAAATCCACCTCCCAGGTGCATGAAATACACTAAGATGTTATTACAGGGATGGGTGGGGATGGATGGAGCCTCTGGGAAGATGAGAGACCACCACAACCACTTCTGAGGCCTTTGGTATACTGAAAAAAAACAAAAAGGAAGAAATCTCAAACTAGTAGTCCCAAAAGTATAGTCTATTTTTTTTAGAAAGACTAAACACTAAAAAACAAAATCAGAATAATTAAGATATTCATAAGGTAATGGAAATGAACTATTTTTTTTTTTAATTTCAAAGTGAATGGCCAGTGAGTGATGAGGTAGGTTTACAGAGTCCTCTTTGCATTCCTACCAGAACATTTTTATTACTCTCCTCTTTTAGAAATAATATCTAAAGCCTAAGTTGAGGCTTTTTGTGAAAATGCAGCCTGAGGCCAAGGGTTGAGCCCTCTCCCCTCACCCCTGAGACTCTGAGATCTGATTTTTCAGTAAATCATCTGATATTCTATGCCTCAGTTGCTGGAGTCCTTGCCTTTTTTTTTTTTTTTTTTCTTTCTTTCATGATAGAGCCATTAGGGGGCTCTTTCTATAGATCCTGGGAGATACATCTCTCCTGCTCTCCACCTTCTTCCATCAGCTCAAGCTGCCCCTAAAGCCACAATGGTCTCTTGGTCTCCCACATTCCTGCCATGCACTACTTACTATAATTTTTTAATGCACTTAATCACATAAACTTTTGGTTGGCTTCTCATTCAAGTGTCTCACCTCATCAATAAGACTGCAACTCTTTGAGGAAAAGGACGTCTTCAAAAGATAATTAACAACTACAGAATGCCACTGCTTTGGAATCTGGTCATGTGGGCACTTGGCAGAGCAGACAAGTAAGCAACACCTTTGTTTACTCTCCCAGCATTCCCCTGCCACAGGAAAAGACCGTAATTTTTAAATTTTTAAAAAATGTTTTATGGGTAGAGCCCAAAACCTATACTTAAAGGCTCTAGACTCCCTGGTATGTCCTAACATCTATTAGTATTTGAGTCACTATTCTACAGGGGTTTTTAAAAGAGGATCCTGAGGTATTCTGCAAAATCAAAAGAGAGTGATGCTCTCTCAAAGAGTTTGGTTCTCAGAGATCTAAGGATTTAGTTAACTAGGACAAGAACTGGTTAGAAGTCAGAGTCAGCTAAAGTCCAGAGAAAGACAAATGGAACCAAAGGAACCAGCTAATCACTAATAAATTTGGGCAATGGATCAGGAGTATGTTGATAGAATGGGCAAAGACCAAAATGTCCCAGGGACAAGGGCAGGGGCAGGAGGTACTTCAGGTCCTCCTGTCAGCTCCTGAGAGAGCTAAGAGCTCTTTGAGAACTAGAGAATACTGGAGCCCCCAGTTCCACCTAACTTGGCCTTCAATGGGCCTTCAATCCCAAGGCAAAAGTACTCCAGGCATCCTTGAAACACACAGGAACACAATTAAATAGAAAGAAAAAATTAATCTGGAGTTAATTTCAAACTTATCCACAAGTCCCAAGAGCAAAAAGAGCACACCCCCAGATTCACTTGTATTTTCCCCACCTGCTTATCATTTGCACTCTCACTCTCCTTATACACACTATTAATTTCCTGCCCTTATTTTGAAAATAAATTGCATTCAATGTATATTTCTTAAGAAAAAAGATATTCTGGAGGTGGTCCAAGATGGTAGCACAGGAAGACCCTGAACTCTTCTCTTCCCACAGACACACTGTATCTCCACCTATATATACAGCGATCTCCCCTGAAGAAGAACTGAGGGCTGAATGAACACTTTCCACAGGAGAGAAAGGCAGGACAGTCAGAGACATGGTAATGAAAAGAACCCCTTCTGGGACCTTATGACTTGCAGTAGGGATGTCTCTGAGGGGCCTATACACAGACTCGCCCACCCTGGGGCACAGAGAAAAATCACTGGGTTAAAAGACAACTAGACTAGAGGTGAAGGAAACCCATTTACTAACCCTAGCATGTCCTTCAAACATGGGGGGGAGCTGCTGGAACTCTCTCCTGGGTCGAAAGGACTGGTGAGTGCCACTGTTTACATTACTCTCCACCTTGGCAGTATAGGGGAGAGAAGGGTCTAGGCACTCTAGCTGGCCCCCTAGCATCACCCCACTGAGTCCCAAGCCCCTAGCCCACTCCAGCTCCAACCATTCCTCCAAGGTGGCATGGAGTGCCCTAACACCCCTGGCCCATGCCTTCTCCAGCTCTAGCTCTGCCATCCCACTAGACTTAATGATTTCACTAATATGTGGAATCTAAAAACAAAATCAAACTGAAACAGACTGGTAGATACAGGGTAAATGGATACTGGTTACCAGAGGGGAAGGGTTGAAGGTGGGGGGCAGGCAAAATACATTAAGGGGATTAAGGGGCATAAACTTCCAATTATAAAATAAATGAGTCCTAGGGATATAATATGTAGCATTGAGAATATACTCAATAATATTTTAATAACTGTATGGTGGCACATGGTAACTACACTTATCACGGGGGTCACTTTGTAATGTATGTAAGATATTCTGTGTTAATTGTACTTCACTTTAAAAAAAAAAAAAAAAGATACTCTCCCTGATCACCACAGCATAGTAACCAACTTCAGTAAATGTAACACTTGTCTAACATTTTATCTGATCCGCTATCTTCTGTTTCCCAATTTTATCAATTAACCCAGTGATTCCCCTGATGGCATTTTCCCCTTCAGTTTGATCCAGTATAAGAGGAAACAATCAACAAAACTAAAAGGCAACCTATAGAATGGGAGAAGATATTTGCAAATGACATCTATTGATAAAGGATAAGTATCCAAAATATATAAAGAACTTATAAAATGCAACACAAAAAAGCAAATACTCCAATTAAAAAATGGGCAGAAGACATGAACAGACAAACCATAAGAGACTCTTAATCATAGGAAACAAACTGAGGGTTGCTGGAGGGGAGGGAGTTGGGCGTAAGAGTAACTGGGTTGATGGACATTAAGGAGGGCACGTGATATAATGAGAACTGAGTATTAGCTAAGACTGATGAATCACTGATCTTTACCTCTGAAACCAGTAATACATTATGTTAATTAATTGAAATTAAATTTTAAAAATTTTGGAAAAAAAAGAATGTGCATACTCATGTATGATACATATGCACGTGTTATGATATCAATATGTTGAAGGCCAACATGACTAATGGACAGGGTCTATTAGAGGAAACAAAATGCAGTCTTTTGGTGACTATTAAAGTAATAAACATTTTTTTTTCTTAAAAAAATAAAAGAAGTGATAGAAACACTTGAAATGGATACATACAAACGTATCCTCCATTTTCTTGGCTGACTGTCCCAGTGACTGTGGAATCAAGTTACTACATGCATTCTTCAGCATGAGTTCCTGACCAGTTTCCCTGACAACTCACTTTAGATCTGTAATAGAAGTAAAATGTTTTAAGCCACACACACACAAAGACATGAACAGACATTTCTCCAAAGAAGACATACAGATGGCCAACAGACATATGAAAAGATGCTGATCATCACTCCTCATCAGGGAAATACAAATCAAAACTGCTAAAAGATATCACCTCACACCTGCCAAAATGGCTAAAATGAAAAACACAAGAAACAACAGGTGTTGGAGAGGATGTGGAGGAAAGGAACTCTCATGCACTGTTGGTGGGAATGCAAACTGGTGCATCCACTGTGGAAAACAGTATGGAGATTCCTCAAAAAGTTCAAAATAGAACTACCCTATGATCCAGCAATTGCACTACTGGGTATTTACCCAAAGGATACAAGAACACTAATTCAGAAGGATACATGCACCCCCCTGTGCTGTTTTTTGTTTTTTTTTTTTAAGATTTTATTTTATTTTTATTTATTTGAGAGAGAGAGAATGAGAGAGAGAGCACATGAGAGGGGGGAGGGTCAGAGGAAGGAGCAGACTCCCTGCTGAGCAGGGAGCCTGATGCGGGACTCGATCCCGGGACTCCAGGATCATGACCTGAGCCGAAGGCAGTCGCTCAACCAACTGAGCCACCCAGGCGCCCCATCCCTGTGTTTATAGCAGCATTATTTACAGTAGCTAAGCTATGGAAGCAGCCATGTGCCTATCAATTGATGAACGAATGAAGAAGATGTGGTATATATATATAATAGAATATTATTCAACCATAAAAAAGTATGAAATTTTGCCATTTGCAACAACATGGATGGAGTTAGAGAGTATAATGCTAAGCAAAATAAGTCAGAAAAGGTAAATTTCACCCTTATGTGGAATTTAAGAAACAAGATAAATAAGCAAAGGAAAACAAATCACAGAAAGAGAGGGACAAATCAAGAAACAGACTCTTAATTATAGAGAACAAACTGATGGTTAGCAGAGGGGAGGTAAGTGGGGGGATGAGTTACACACATGATGGGGATTAAGGAGTGCACTTGTGATGAGCACCAGGTCATGTATGGAAGGGCTGAATCACTCCATCGTACACCTGAAACTAACAACATTGTATGTTAACTAGAATTAAAATAAAAAAATTTTTAAAAATTAAAAAGATCCAGGATAAGAGCTTATTTAGTGTCCATGTCTCCTTAGTATCTTTTAATCTCCAATATCTGTCTTTGAGTTTTTCCGTTTAACGGTACATCTCTATCTCCACTCCCACCCCCCACCTACATGTTTTTTTTTTTTAAATAAAACTATTCCTAATTTGGGGTGTCTGATGTATCTCAGTGATTAGGTTCATGTTATGTATTTCTGCCCAAACACCATATTGATCAAGTCCTGGCCTTCCCAGGACATCACTCTGGGAGGCACACAATGTCCACTGCTCCTCGTTGGTAAAGTTCAGCAATTCTGATCCCTGGTCAAGGTCTTGACAGGTTTCTCCACTGTACAGTTTCCACTTTTTCTCAAGAGAAGACTGCTTGATATTCTGATTGTGTATTAGACAAGAAACAGTGAGTTCATTATGTTTCTGCTACACACTGACAAAGTATGCACATTTTTAGAAGCTTACAGTGTGTTCTGTTTGCTTTAAATAATAACACGTTTAGGACCTGCACACAATTTTTTACTTCCTGTTGTCTACCACTCTGGGCTGTGAGCTTTTATTATGCAAAAGCTGTGGTGTGGGAGCCATCGCTGGTATGTGTTCCTCAGGCCCTCTCAATGAAACACAACACAACACATACAAGAACCAAGCAACATGCCCTTTCTTAAATGTGGCCCAGGGTGGATTTTCACATTTCAAAGAGTATCTCAGGCTGTTCAAGCTGACAGACATTTGAAATCAATTGGCCCAACCCACTCGTTTTTTCAGAGGGGAGAAAACCAAGGCCTAGGGAGGAAAAAATGACTTGCCCAAGGTCACGTAAGCACAACAGTTCTTTACACACAATTATAAAATCAATTCCGAGGGCCATGACTGCTGCATTTTAAATTGAAATACAATAAGAAATACCTGAGAACTTAGCATATAGCAAGGATAAATATTGCTTGGTGAAACTTCTGTTTTAATTACAAGTGTTTATGAGTGTATATGCTCCCCTCTACTGGGTAATGATATAAAATATATTTCTTACCGAAGGTCATGGTTAAAAACCATCAGAACCTAGGTCTGCCAACTCAAAAACCAGCGGTCATTCTACTAGAAAGGTGCTGCTTACCCTTTAGTGCGAAAACAAAGGTTGAGGGGTGCCTGGGTGGCTCAGTTGGTTAAACATTAGCCCCACATCAGGGTCCCTTCTCAGTGGGGAGTCTGCTTCTCCCTCCCCCTGCTCCCCCTGCTTGTGCGTGCTCAGGCGTGAGCATGCGAGCTCTCTCTCTCTGTCAAATAAATTAATTAATTAAATATTTTTTAAAAAAGGTTGAAATGCTGTTTCTGATTCAACAGTCTGGGATGGGATCTGGGAGTTAGGATTGCACATTTTAAACAAGCTTGTGGGAGTTAGACTGTGGGCACCTTTGAGAGCCTGATGAAAAAAAGACTGTACAGTAAGGACCTAGTTTACTGGGAAGGATATCTACATAAAATAGATATCAAATATATATTTATTTTCATTTGTTAACAATTTGATATGAACTAATTCTTGAAAATGTTTCAATTAAAGCAAACAAGCAAACCAAAACCTTCCACAGAGAATTAGCTCAACTCATAGCAGGGAAAAAAAAAAAAAAAAAAAAAAAAAACGTGCTAATGGTGATAGTTATTAGAACATTGGGATTTCCTGGTATTCATGAAATGCCACACATGATATACCCTATCAAAAATCATGCGCATTGGGATTCTTTCCCCCAAATTACAGAGGAGCAAACAGATTCAAACATCTTACTTTGCCCAAGGTCATACTGCTTGTGAGTAGAGGGCCAAAAACTAGAATCCAACTGATTCCTAAGATCATGCTTCTATCATACTCACTGACTCATGCATGTATATTACACACATACACACAGGCTTTACCTATTCCATTTATATAAACACATATGTAGATATGTACATTAACACCCCCCTTAAGTTCCATTGTTACAAACAGCCTACAATAGTCAAAGTCAGGGATCAGCAAGAGGAAACTAATGTGTCAAAATCGAACTCTCTAGAATATGCGCCTTCCAAGGTGGCTCAAGAAACATTCATATTGTCTTAATTAATGGGATCTGTTAAAAAGAGACACATTAAGGTTAGGGAGACTGAGCTTGAAGGCTGGTGGGAACGAGTGTGAGAAGCAAACATCAAGTACTACAGTCAGGATTCCATCATCTGTGTCTCAGACTTCACGGGGTATATTTAGTTCAAACCCTGGTACTTCATACAAATAGGCTGTCACGTAAAGTGCAAACAACTCTCTTGACAAAGTGATACTGCTATGGTACTGGGTTGACGGCTTTATATACCGCAAAGCTCTTTAAGTGACAAATGAAAGCAGTGACTTGAAATTATGGTGATATGGAATTACTGCATAAATCCTTTTTGGTTCTCAGGGGGAGCAAAAGGATAGTGTTTTGCCATTAATTAAAAAGAAAATGAGAGGACGAGGTTAGATCTTTCTAGTCTTGACTCTGTAAAACAGACTTTGAAGTTACTGGCACAAAATTGGGAAATGGCCCTGAAAACTTCTTCAAATGAGATGCACCATGTTGTTTAAAGATCTGGCTGAAGTGCTGCTCTTGACCCAAATTATGCCAGGCACGGGTGCAGTAATTATCTTTGCTAGAGATATTCGGTGCACTGATGTGGAGACCTTTTGATATGTTTGATAATGCAGCTTTCTGTGTACACACATTGCTTGTCCAAGCTGTCTCCATCAGTGGCATGTCCGAATGAAGTCCAATGGTTTAAAAGGCTCTGCTTTCTTCCCAGCTTTATTTAGCTGGAATAAACATTTCCAGTCAATCGTACATAAAACCCTCTGCATAAATTCAGCTGACCTGCTCTCATCAACTAATAAGGATTTTTACAAGAGGTCTGTTGGGCAACATATTTCTGATAGATGATTAATAAGAGATATGGGATTTCTTTTTTAAAGAAATCATACTTTGACTGTAAGAGGGCAAATTCATTATCCATAAATCAAAAGGAGCAAAGGATTTCAGTTGTATCAAAAGCCTTATCTGACTTCCCTCTGACAGTTAACTATAGGCTGTAAATGATTAAATAAAAGTCTAAGTTCACCCAAGCCTGGAGAAAAAAAAAAAAAAAAAGGCAAAAACTCAAAGCCCAGAAACTTCAAATAAAATAAGAAAAAAAAAAAATCACAGAATTTTCAACCTCAAAAAGAAAGGGAGAGAAGATGTATTATCTATTGGAAATGGATTTCAGATGGAGCATTTCTTTGGTTGTTGTGCTTTTCAGGACTAGATTCAAATTTTATAATACCCTTCAAAAGAGAAGAAAGTTTTGAGAGTATTGCTGATGTTTACTTCTTTTAAAAAAAAGTTTTGATATATATATGTATATGTATATATGTATATGTATATATATATATATATATAGTATAACAAAACACAGATAGCCACAACATCTTTAACAACCCTTCCACTGAGAGGTAAAGCCTGGGTCCCCCTGTCCTTCAGTCGGGTGAGCTCAGTATTTTTTTTAAGGTTTATTTATTTATTTGAGAGTGAGAGAGAGCACACAAGCATGAACGGGGAGAGGGGTAGAGGAAGCAGCAGGCTCCCTGTTCAGCAGGGAGTCCAACATGGGGATTGATCCCAGGACCCCAGGATCATGACCTGAGCTGAAGGCAGACGCTTAACTGACTGAGCCACCCAGGCACCCCTCAGTATCTTTACCAACAGAATTCTGTAGAACCTACTATGCCCAGGTCTTAAGAAACTCTCTGAAAACACTTGATCCTAAAGCCATGAATTTCTCTAAGGTAAGAAATCTGACCACCTAGAAACAATTTATAAGGAAACCCAAGAGAGCCATGTGGAGAAGGAGAGAGACGTTCAACCCACTTCTAGTCATTTGAGTCAACTAAGCTGAGGCTCCAGATATTATTGAACTGAGATAAGCCAGTCATCCCTGCAATGTCCTGTCAGAGACTGGGTCTCTGTGGGTCAGAGATTCACAACAACGTGAGATCTAATAATAACAAATTATTTATAGCTGTTATGTTTTTGAGTGGTTTATTACACAATATGTACCCCGAAAATATAAATGGGATAATCTTAAGTGTACCACTCTGCATTTTTGCATACGTATACACATATATTTGTATACACACACACATACACAGAGGTAACCACTATTCTAACTTCTATCATAGTTCAGTTTTGCCAATTCTTGAGTTTTATAATAGTGTACATCACACAGCATGTACTCTTTAATACCCAGCTTCTTTCAACTGTCCCCAAGATCCATTAATGTTGCTGCAAAGGTCAGTAGATGGTATATATTTATTGCTGTGAAGTATCCATTTTATGTCTACTACATTAAGTCATTCAATAGTTGATGGGCATTTGGGTTGCTTCTAGCTTGGGGCTTTGATAAGTAAAGCTCTTAGGAACATTCTTGTACAGTCTGCTTCTGGACAAATGCACTCATTGCTCTTGGCTATAAACCTAAGAGTGGGGCTGCTGGATCACAGGCTAGGGCATGTGTTAACTCAAGTATGAGTTCAGATTCTGACTACCCATGCAACTGTTCATCAGGGTTACGTTGCACATAGGTTTCTCTCCACATGTATCTAGCAAATACTGAGAAACAATCATGCCAAGCATTAAATTAAGCTATTTATGATTTGTCCTTCCATATTTGACCTTTCCTGACTAACTGCACAATAGTATTGTTCTTGACAATGTCTACTGTCATGAAAATGACACTGTTCTGGAAAAATCCTATCAGGCAAAGTCAACCTCTAAAATAGTACTGTAATAAATATGCAGAAATGTCACTTTTTGCATTAGCCCAAAGGTTTTGTATAGCTTAAGGATATGTGCAGTAAGCTAACTATAAAAATAGAAAGTTGACAGTGGGGATGTATGTGTGTGTCAAAATAATATTACTCTTTCTGGGAGTATGGCAGAAAAAATGACACCACATCCACCAGCATGATTTTTATAGATCTGCCTCTTTGCCAGATGTCACCTTTTATAAACTGCTTTATAAAAACATGACAGTATAAGTGCAATAGTGTGTTTATTGCTTGATAAATTTTAGTAATAAACTTAGGACTGGTTGAAAATTAAAGCCTTAGAGCCTATTCATTAAGCATTTAGGACAAGTGAATAAGCAAAAAACACAAACTATTAAATGTTCAATGTATGCAGATCCAGCTACTGGCAGCAAGCACTATTTCTCCATTGGTACGTCTTATGGAAATATCTGCCAGTTTCCTTGTCATTGAGCTAAATGCATTACAGCCACATCTAAAGGATGTCGTTTGCATCGCTACAAATTTGAGTGAAATCCAGAAGCTTACAATTGCCACAGGCTCGCTGAGTGAGAATAAGCCATTTTCAAAAGTGTACAGTAATTTAGCACAGCATATTTACATATGGCAAGCATTGGTTCCAACAACTATTTTTCTGAGAAGACTTAAAAGGACTTTAAGGAACGTCTTAAAATAATTTCATAGCACACAATCACTATTTTCATTATTGATGGACTACATTACATACAGCAATGTTTCTGGAAGTATAGCCTGAAGATTTTTGGATTATCTGTAGCGCTTACTAAAACTAGGGGTTCCAGAGTCCACTTGTAATTGATTAAAACAAAATCGCTGGGGTAAGGGGCTCAAGAACTTACATTTTATAACTCCAAATGATTCTTATTCACAATGAAATCTGTAGACGATAGCTATATAAGAATCTAATAAATAATAATATTGACCAGCAGTATGTCAATTTTAAGTGGATAATATATAATCTTATATCCTAGGGTTCAATTCGTTACTCAACTTTGTATTTAAGAAAACCAAATAGCTTGTATCAATTTAAATTTTTTTTGTTATAGATATGAATGAAGACCCACAAAATAAAGTCTAGCTAAGGACTTTTAAAAATCAATCCCCATAATAAATGCATACACAACTAAACTTTCCTGAGGATTCTATTTAACCTGGGGCTGACATTTGTAATCTTTGTCACTGATAAACATGTAAAACAGCAATTATCAGAAGGAAGCAATCCCTTTACCTGACCCCCTGTTAGAAATCCTCTACTGCTCATTAGATTTTTCAACTGCTCAATATTCTCAATGAAACTCATCCACACCCAAATGTCATGGAATACTGCAGGAGTTAACTATCACAAAGCTACCAAATGTGCAGTTTGCATGGGTTGAAAACTCATAAAAATGCCAATAAAAATATCAAAATCATGATATGCTCTCATTAACAAATTAGTGCACTAATGTGACAATGAGTACCTAAGAGAAACTGTCCATCTCCTAGGTGCTACAGGACATTATTACTGAGAATTACCAGTCCAAGATTCCATTTCAGGCAACTAAAAAAATCTTAATTCATGGGGCAACTGCGTGGCTCTGTTGGTTAAGCATCTGACTCTTGATTTTGGTTCAGGTCATGATCTCAGGGTCATTAGATCAAGCCCTGTGTCGGGCCTCATGCTGAGCAAGGAATCTGCTTGTCACTTTCTCTCTGCTCCGCTCCCACCACGCCCCCCCCCCATTCTTACAGGCGCGATCTCTCTAAAACAAATAAATATAAATAGATAAAATCTTAAAAAAAAAAAAAAAAGCTTGACAACTCATGATATAAAGGTGATAAAGCAATGTAGGAATTTCTGGACATGAGACACAATGAAAATAAGCTCCCCCTCCTCCCATCACAATAAAGAACAAAGAGTGCAGGCACTGTTCCTTATAAGTTAAAGGAAAGACCATGCAAAAAGAAAGTCAAGTTCAATTCCAGGCTGTTTCATTTTTCTTCCCTGAAAGAAATAGCACTGAATCAAGAGTGAAAAAGAAATCAGAAAAGGTACGGGAAAAGTTGCAGAGAAAGGTGTAGAGGTGGGAGAAAGAAATGTTCCTTCCCTGAAATAATCAAGTGTTTCTGTTTTGTTTTGTTTTTAAGCACCTTAAGGAAACAAAGAAATAGGTTAAGCAAATTTTATCCAAGTCCCTGGTCCTCTGGGCCTTGTCACTGCATGTACATCTCATGAGAAGGGCCAAGACCACAATTTAGGGGCATCCCGACCACGTGATATGGGGAAGAACATGAGACTCCCAATAAGCACAACTGTCATCCTGTTTGACTTCAGGGCCCATTAACTGACATTTTAAAAGTGTATGAATCTCTCTATTAACTTCCTATCACTCCTATAACAATTACTATAACCTTATGGCTTAAAAAAAATGCAGACTTATCCTCTTACAGTTTTGGAGGCCAGAAGTCCAAAGTCAGTTTCAATGAGCTAAAGTCAAGGCGTCAGCCAGGCTGGTTCCTCCTGGAGGCTCTAAAGGCAGAAATGTGTCTCTATGTCTTTTTCAGCTTTTAGTGCCTGCCTGTATCCCTTGGTTTGTGTCCCCTTCCCCAAGCTGCAAAGGGCACCACTCCAATCTCTGCTTGCTGTTACATTGCCTTCTTCCTGATGCTGACTCCTCCTGCCTCCCTCTTACCAAGACTATTGTGACTACGTTGAACCCACCCAAATAATCTGGGACAATTTCCCTATCTCAAGATTCTTAATTTAATCACATCTGCAAAGATCTTGTGCCCCATAAGGTAACAGGAATTAGGACAGATTTCTAGGAGTTAGGATATAGACATATCTGGGGACCACCTTTCAGACTACTACTATCTCTCTGAGGTTTTACTTTTTTTTGTTTGTTTTTATGTATTTATTTGACAGAGAGACAGCGAGAGAGATAACACAAGCAGGGGGAGTGGGAGAGGGAGAAGCAGGCTTCCCGCTGAGCAGGGAGCCCGATGCAGGGCTCAATTCTGAGATCATGACCTGAACCAAAGGCAGTTGTTTAAAGACTGAGCCACCCAGGTGCCCCACCCTGAGTTTTCTTTTTACAACTAGTTCATGCATGTGCTTATTTACCCATTTACCTACCAATCCACCCACCCCCTTCACTCTATAGGAGTTGGTTGGTGGTTCCCAACCAGTATGGCAGAGCAAAGTGGTATGCTATGAACCTCCAAAGGATGTGCTAACAAATTCTGATCAATACGTAAAATTGATTTTTGCTGCAACTGAGTATACATTCTGACAGGGTGATGTTTCTCGGCAGTGGGGGGGCGGGGGGGAGACAATGAGCAAAGTAGGTGATGGAGTACTACATAGATTGAGATAACTAGCTGCCAGTAAAAGGGCAGAGTCAATGCTTTACGTTAAAGTGGTACTAGAGAAATGTATCAGATTTTCTGGAATGTGCAGAACTGGATTTACAGGAAGATACAGGAATTTGTCTTGTGAACACATAAAACATGGTGGCAAGGACAGCAAACAGTCCAACTCAAAATGCAGCATGACCACAGTGAGACTGAATGAATAAAGCAGTACTGTGGGAAGCTTCTAGAGATACTGTGCAAAGCTGTTTCTGCTAGTGACTGCATTGTAATTATCAAAAATTGTTTTGGGTTGCTGACTTTTGGTCTTTTCACGCCAGGATGGATCCATGGTCCTAGGGATGGAGTCATCTTCCTATAATCCTATGAGGAAGGGGTGGATGCCTACATAAAATAAGATTCTGTCAGGAGGAAATTAGGGAAACTTGCAGGTAATTCACTAAGAAGGTGCATCATAGCATCTTTTCCACAAAAACAGGCACTGGGAGCTCTTCTGATACCTCAGTTTCAAGTGCTCCATAGGTTGAAAACTTACATCTGAATTTCTCCTACACAAGGTCTTCCTAAGGTGACTTTTTGTATACACCCCCAGTCCATAATTTAGGTTAAACCACTTAAAAATATGAAAAGTGGCTGGATGATTTTAACTGAATTTGAAAAGTTTACTTTTTGTTGTTTAGATGAAAACAATTAAACTTTACCTTTGCCCTTAATTTTAATTTTGTTTATCCTTGTATAAAATTCCAGAAGCAAGCCTGCTCACTAAAGGCAAAGAAAGGCTGGCGGTGAAAGGGAGTGGGGAGACAGTGGCAGTGTTAATATGACTAGGTGGTGGGTTAAGAAAATATTTTCAGGACAAAACCTTAAAATAAGATTTGAGTGCCACAAATAAACTCAGAGGAAACAACAAGTGACAAAAATGGCTAACTGGAGGGAAAAAAAATTTTTTTCTAGAATTTTCATTGGGGCATAGTATCCAATAAAGAAGTGTTTTAACAGGTACACACACACAAAAAACCCCCGATTTTTTTACTCTGATTTAAATTCAAATGTTAAGCCTTGTCCAATCACTGTGATAGGAATAATGGCTATATATTCTGAATGGTACATTTGAATTAGGTGACAATTATCTTCCGGGTATCAATTTCAGACATTCACATAAATCTTAAAAAAAAAAAAAAAAAGACAAAGTTACTGACCTAAACACATCCAATCAAATAAAAAGAAATATACATTTTTATAAATCTTGTGCTATAAATTTGAAATTACAAGTAACATAAAAGGAAAGATGGATAATTATAATTAGGGAGATATAAATTTGAAATAGAGGAATAATATTTTAATCTTTATGATAATTCTTTAAAATTGCCTATAGTTTTATATCAGCAAATATTGCCTCAAGGACTCAGTTGAAACCCAAATCATAATGATCACCCATTTTACTCATTTATTAAATAAAATGTGTTCAGTTATACACTAGATCTAATGGTATGGCCAGAATGAAGGCAGAGCTACAAAGTTCAGCGAAAATTGGGGAAAATTAGTAAAGGTCATTTAACTTGTTACCTGTGTGATCAGGGGAACCCCAAACCCAAAAAAGTTTCTCTCCTTTTTGCAGGCTGAGGTCTTCCCCAAATTAAAAATAGTAGTTACTATATCATTTGCTATGTGGTACTCACCTTGCAAATGAGGGGCAGCCAATGTCTCATCTAATTCTTACAGGAATTTGAAAGAGAGTTTTCACGATCCCCACTTTAGAGATGAGGAATCAGGCTGTGTGAGATCCATTAACTTGTCCAAGATTATAGAACTAATAAGTGACAGAACTCCCAAGCCTACAGGGAAATTGCTAGAATCCAAGGACTTCCTATATATAAAAGAAACCATCTAAACAATGATTCCACATCTGCAGAATTTTTTAGAAACATTCTTGTCGAAACACAGTCCACAGAAATACTGTGGCCCCAACCCTTGTTTTAGGTATACTTCCAGGTAATTATGATACCTTCTAGTCTCTACATTGCAAGAGATCCTAGAGTAGAATAAGACTGAAACTCCTGGGGTTTTTTATTTTGTTTTGTTGGTGTTTTGTTTTGTTTTGTTTTGTTTTGTTACAGGACTTCACACTAGTATTGTAAGTATTAAAACCAATGGCATGCCTACAATGTTAAGGTGTATTCACATGTTACCGCATGTGACATTACATTCACTTGGCAAGCGTGACAGGGAAAGAGTGGTTATTATACTCACTTAAGGTTTGTGCCAATAGGCAGAAAGGAAGCACCAGCTTCTTGAAACTTGGAGGCAACTCACACATGCTATTACACAATCCTTATGTTTGATTAACAAGCAGTTAAGGTCCAGAGAGGTACACTACCTTTTCCAAGATTGCTCAGCTAGAAAACAATGGTGCTAATAGGAATTCAGCTCCTATAATTCCAGATGCAACACATTACTTCCAGCACCCACTTGGCCTGCCTCCAGCTTTCTTAACTGCCGGGCAGCCATTTACCATTATCTTCACTTTACCAATCACATGGATAATAAAAGAATGAGAATTTTGGAGCCTAAAGATCCCCACTAGGTAACAGAGTACTTCCTGGAGGCAAGATACAAGTTATCTTGTTACACCCCAGGAAGTCCCAAAAGATGCAGAAAATGAAGCTCAGAGAGGTTACGTGAATTGCCCCAGGTCACACTGCAGGCTGGAAACAAGGCCTGGGCCCTGAGGTCTCCAAGCTCCACCCTGGGAGGCTGAGCTCCCTTGGAGTAGTTCCCCACCTACAGTCAAGTTCATAGTTTTGGTCTCATCCTGTGCTTCCTGTACTATCACTGGCCATCTATTTTCTTTACATCTGCTCAGTTTGTCCTTAAGTGAATAATTTAAATGGAAATGTTCTCTCTGCCATAACTAGAAAACCAGGATCATCTCCCAGAGATAGACAGTTAACTCTGTTAACCTCGAAACAAAGGAGATACTCAACTCTGCTGGAAGGGATCCCTGCCTGAGGCTCCGAGCCTGGGGCCTGTGCATGGCTCTGTTAAAACGAAGTTTAGCAAGTCTTAGAAAACCTCCCCTTGGCTAATGAGAAGGGCTTAAAGACGAGAAAGAGAAGAACTTCCCAAACTTGCCAGAAATGCCCCTTAGAATAGTGGTTTCCAAGCTTGCTTTGAGCCAGAGAACCCTTTGTTCAGAGAAAATCTAACTAACACAATGACAATGATGCTGCTGAAAACAGTTATTTGTATCAGGATATGTCAGGCTTCTAAATACAAGCAAGCGTGATATTTACAAATACGAACTCATTCACTCTTCCTAACAAATCTTTGATGCCCAGAGAGGCTAAGTGACTTGCCCAAAGTCTCATTGCTACTGAGGAAGACCTGGGATTTGATTCCTGGAGGTCTGACCTAGCTAGTCCCGGTCCAAGTGAGGACCCAGACCACCTCCTAGGATCCCAGTTACCAGCATTCAACAACACAGCTGCTCTAGTTGAAAGGGGATTAAAGAGCTGAAAAATCACCTCTTGCCCCTTCCCAAATAGGCTCTGCTAAGCGCAGTCAGAAACAAATGGCAAAGGAAGGACAAATGAATCCACTCTATGTCTTGATTTGATTACTCGAAGATAATTCATACTTTACTTAACTTTGGGCTTCAAGATAATCACTTTTAACCCTCTTCTCATTTTTCTTGGCTAATGACAAGTTGGTGCACTCTTCTCTTTATTTGTAAACATGGGTTACCGTGCCAGTACCTCAACCCATTAGAAATCCCTTGGAGAGCAAGGTTTTCCCCTTTTTCTTTGAATACAAGGCATCAGTGAAGTGCATTGGATGATCGCGAACATTGAGTATTTATGAATTCACACCATATAAATGTCACTGGACTGTTCCCACTGTGTTATGTATGTCTCCCTAATTCTTATTCTTAATACTTGTCTAAGAATATACCAGTGGTTTATATCCAGAGTTAAATAGCAAACTGATTTTTTCATATTATTCATGTATGTATTTTTATAGATGATTAAAGAAAGAGAAACGCTCTGGAAATGTAGATATATCAAGGCATATTGCATATTTTATAATTACATTTTATTCCATTCTTTTAAGTGGCCAGAGGGTTTTTAGAAGGCAAAGATGTTTCCAAATTAAATTATTATTATTAAACCCCTTAAGCCTCATATTCGGTTTAGACTGTCACTAGAAATGTTTGATAAATTAAATAATATACAGTATATAAGCATTAGATGTAGTTTAATATATTTAAAATAGATTCCTTACACCACCTGTAAGTGCAAACAAAGACCCAGAAAGTTTGAAATATGTTTTTTCTTTAGTGAAAGTGTCTGTTTTAAATTTTGTTTTTTAGAAATCTAATTAATGAAAGCTACAGAGCAATAATCTAGCATAAAGCAATGCCTTGAGAGTTAGGTTTAACGCTTACCTCTCTAAATTTATTCTGTTGCTAAAAATGTTATTTTTGTGTCTAATAGGATTTGGTGAATAAAATAATAATGTAGGTATGTAGCTAAATTTCCAATAGTAGAAGAAATTTCAAATGTAATAAACCAAAGAGGAATTAACAAAACAGAGTCAAACTACAATGGTTACTGCAGAACAAAATTGAATCACTGTCCCTCATCCAGCAAGGGAAGGCATTTTATTGGAGCAGTGGGGACCAGGAGGAAGATGTATCTTATGGGATAAGCAGGTTATGTTACACTTTTATTGGATGTACTTACCTTTTGGACTATACAATTGCTCTTGAAATGTTTCCAAATGTATGTAATCATTAGCCATGTAATGGTAGGTTTCTACCTAAATTTTGCCATCAAAGGGGAATAGGATGTGAATATATCTAATGTGGGCATTTCCTATAATTAAAACAGATAACAACCTGATGATCAGCTAGCAATACATTCACCAACATCCTAAATCTTACATGTATCCCCTCCTCCTCCATCTCAGTAATTGGTAATTACTGCGTATTAAAAAAATGCACAGTGTCACTTGCCCACCAGAAGTCTCTGCCTTTGCCAAGAGCTACTAGTAATATTAAGTACCAACTGAGGGAGGGAGCTGGAGTAAAACATGTTTCCTGCTCTGTGGCCCACATCTCCCCTTGGATGAAGAAAAGGAATGTGAAAAAATGCTTCCTGGAGTAAGAATTTTCCGATGCCAAAGGATCACCTCCATGTTTTCCGCCAGCTTTCTATTACTGATGGACCCCCGTACTTGAAAAATAACTCCCTACTTTCCACATTAAAATTTGATAGAATCTGGCAATGTTCATTATAGAAGTGGGAGAAGACATGAAGTGGAAGATACAGGACAGAGGACTTGCAGCCCTTCCCCATGTATCACAGCACCCTCCACGCACAGCAGTGCTCGTCCTCTGTCCTGGCTTTATTTTTCTCCCTAAAATTTACCACTCTGTAACATTATCTATCTCATACCTCATCTTCTTTACTGGCTTCTGTAAACACAGGGAAGGGTTTGGGGTTGTCTTCATCACTGCTGCGTCCCCAGCGATGGATGACGGATGATGCCTACCTTAATTTACAATGTATTCCGAGGATCTAGTCCATGGCTCTGTCACCTTTCTCAGTTAAGTGTCAGATGGTAGCTATTTCAGGCTTTGTTAGCCATACATTTCCCTATTTTGCTATTAATTCTGGCAACGTAGGACAAGAGCAGCCCTAGATGATATGCAAATAAATGGACATGGCTGTTTTCCAATAAATCTTTATGTACTAAAACAGACCGAGGGTCGATTTGGCCCAGAGCTGTCATTTGCCAACCCTGATCCAGACCATGCCATACAAATGGTAGGTGCTGAATAAATGTGTGTGTAAGTAAATAAATACAATGTGACATCCCCAAGCCAGCCAGCTCTCTTGTTTACCACCCAGATCAAAGGGGACCCTTGCAAAGGGCAACCACGAATAGTCTTTAAGGTAACAGGTATTAAGTGACATTAAAAACAGAGCAGGTGAGTAAAACATACAATTGGTCCTGAATGATGAGGGGTGGTCTCTGCTGAAAGAACCAGTTACCTGTCACCAATTGGTCTAAGTTTTATTTTGGATGAGAATATCCTGTTTGCATGTGACATGTGACCATGAAGAAAGAGGAACAAAGAAGAGGAACATTTTGCCCCAGTTCCAATTAGGAGTACATTTGCACAGCTTTGTAGGGGTCAGTCTCAAGTACTCAATATACCTTCTTCAGAGGCCAGAGCTCCTCAAAATATTACAACTACCTGAGAGCTTCTATAAAAGGCAGAATCTTGGGACTCAGATTTACTCTGGGCATCTCCCAAGGGGTTGAGATCCCAAGAATACGGATTTTTAAGTACACTCAAGTCTGAGACTCACTACTATATACTCACTGAATGACCTGTCACTACTATCTGATGGCCCCAGAAGAAAGAGAATCCAACTCAGATGGTTCATATGAAGAAACCGCAACAAAGGGATTATTAACAGAAGGGCAGGCAGGGAAAGGAACAAACAAGGAAGGTAGGTGCAATCAGAGAGTAGCCACAGCAGGAAGCCACAGCACCCCTACTCCTCACAGGGCAAAGGAGACGATGATACAAGCGCCCAGTGAAGGCTGGGGTATGGGGCATGGAGCAAGGGCCACTAGCTAGGGTAGCCAATGCCAACTGCAGTGCTCCATCAGGGAAAAAGTAGGAAGACCCCCAAATGCTTTCAGCTCCAGTCTTCAGATTTCCTGCCTAACCATCCTATTAATCAAGTCCAGATCCAATCTGTAAAGGAGCCACAAATCCACAGGACAGAAATGGAAGAGACTAGACACAGAGTAAAGCAGAAGGGAGAAAGACAGGGATGTGGGCGAAAGTGGCAAATAACCAACACATTGAGCAATTACCATCAAAACAACAATCATCCTTGCTGAGTACAGATGTGAAAATCTCAAGTTCCATACGTTCTACAAAGGAGATTACAAAAAGACCACCAGCAATCAGGACGTTCCCTGTAAGTGCACAATAACCTCTCCCAAATCAAAATTTTGTCTTGATTTATGCTGCGGTCTTGTCCAGGGGCAGCTTCCTCAGCCAGGTCACAGTCTTCAAAAATTGGAACTAACATTACCCATAGAGTCAGCAATAAATGTAAATGGTACCTTTAACTTAAAATTTTAAGGTAACACAGTGATGAATAACCATGGCATGATTAGTCAATTCAGGACCTCAATGAGCAATGGAAGAATCCATCCATTATCTGCTCAACGTAATTCTTTCATCCCAGCAACTTTAAAAACAACGGAAGAAAATTACTGTCCCTCAGTAAAGCCTTTTGAATTTCATATGATTTCAATTAGGTAACTGCCAGCTCAAGGACAAGAACCATGACAAATAGTTGTTCTTTTCAAATTAGAAGAATAGACTGTTCAAAGAGTAATATTGATGTTACCCACACCTACTTATACAGGAGTTTCCTTTTTTTTTTTTTTTTTTAGTTTAGCTAACCATTTTAAAATTTAATAAAGCTTTTGTGACCACTGTTCTCTTAGAGCTCTAGCCATTAGCTTTTAAAAAAAATAGCCAAGAGCAGCCTCCCTGGGTGCAAAAAGTACCTTGTTCCTTGCCAGAGGCCCTTGGCCATCCACACGCTACTGGAGTATTTTAACAAGACCCTCTTTATAAGAAAACAGAAAAGCAAATAGAAAATATGGATCACCAGGCAATGTCTCTACTAATCATAATAGTGCTCTAACTTAAACCTACAGTAATGATCCTAGCCCAGCTGCTCAGAGCAAACGAAGCTCATTTCTTTTTGACTAAGGAACCATCTGAATGGCAGGAAATGAGTTAGGACTTGAGGAAGGGGTCTGATGGGCAGCTAGCAGAACAGAGTACAGAACCTTGAGACTCTACAGGTATTCTATCTGCATTCTTGCCTTTTCTCAAGGTGCATCCAAGGAAAGTGGAGCACTAATGACAAAGTTGTCCAGCCCTCTCTGCTGTGCCTCCTTTTGACCCAGCCATCCTTCCTCTCCCCTGACACCCCTTCCCCATCCACACATGGTTGAACATACTCAGCAGACCAGACACCCATTTTGTAGCTATTAATAAAGAATATATGTGTTTTTGCATTTCTATAGATCTCCAAAAATTTTTGAATCACATTTGGTAAGTAAACATTCCTACTAGAGACAAGAAACAAAAAGGAAAACTTTACAAAACCCTTTTATTTGGTATGATCAAAATTAAAACTTCATTGCCTGGTAATTTCAAATAATAATTTATAGCTCAATGTAGTAAGCGAACGTACTGGATAGATGCTCCGGTGTTCTCATCAATATACTTATTAGCAAACATGGCTGTGGAATGTGACAATAAAATATTTCCAATCTCTAGGTCTTTTTGATAATTCACTCTGTGTTTTACAAACAATCAGGCTCCCAGGTTTCAAAGGGATTTAAGCACATCACTCAGACTGACAGAGCAAGTATTCCAGACAATTGGTTCCCTGAGGGTCAAGACAGTGATGCTCGATCAGGATTCAAACAGGTCATAAACCCTTCATGGATCTCTCTCAAGTGGGTGGTGATGTCTCCCTAGGGCCGCTCATCATTTGCTGCTACAGTTAAGCACTTGTCATTATACACAAACACCCCGTCAGTCTTAGGTACTCATCCAATCAAGTCTTCCTGCAACCAGGGAAGAGAACCAGTGGTATAAAGAAGTCCAAAGAGAAAAATTAGGCATGTGTGCCTACCCAGGCATGACTGCTCGCTGCAACACTTCATTTCTAGATCTGTGCTCTCAGCCTTGCCACAAAACTCTGCACCTGTTTATCTATCATGATCACAGGCATCCAAACGATCCTGGGACCATATATGACAAAAGCCCAAGAACACCAAACCCACTTCTAGAAATTCTTCCTAAGGAAATAATTGGACAAGTGCTTAAAAGATGTATGCACAGGGTTGTTCACTGCTGTGTTCTTTACAGAAGCACAAGATTGGAAACCCATGAATCTCGGTTTTGTTGTCTGCTGAGGTGGATTGCAGAATCTTATTTACACCCGTTACAATTACATCTTGCCACCTAACACCAGGAGCAGACTAAATGTGGCTTTTAGCTAACGGAAAACCACAGTCCTCAGTGCCTTAGAAAACAGAAAGCCAGGGTGGGATGTATTTTAAAGCAGAAGCTCCAGCCCCCAGTCCTGCTCACATCCCTTCTCTGAAAGGCAGCCAGACCTAAGTTTTATTGTATAAACATGAGCCCAAACTCTCCTTACTCAAAACTCTTCTGACGCTTCCTATTACCACCAGGACCCTCTGAATACCCTAGCATGGATCTGAAGGCCTCTGCGTGATCCAAGTCTTAATTCTCCAGCTCACCTTCTGCTTCTCCTTACCTCACCTATGCGGTGCTCCAGCCACACTGGATTTCAGGAAGTACTCATCACGCCTTTAGGCTTTTGCACATGCTCTTCATTCATTCTGCCTCGAGTGCCTTTCCTCACTCGATGGCCCGGCTGGCTCCTACTTGTCCTGCCTCCCTCAGAGGCCTGTCCAGATTTCTCTCCCATTTTTTTCCACCTGTGGATTCCAGCACCCCTCCCCCATGGTGGTTGATACCTTACACATTCTATTGTAACTGCCCATTTTCTTACCTGTTAAGCACCTCGGAGGCATGGGCTGTGGCTTGATCACTTTTTTAGAAGACCAAGAATACATTTTGGGGCAACCTCCAACCTCTACTCCCGTGCCTGTCCCGGGTTCCTAGGCCTCAGTGGTTTCTTTCTCACTCTTGCTTCCTTAACAAGGAAATCTACTCTACTGAAGTATATGTCCACACAAGCTGTGCCTCATGACCGTCCCACATTATTAAAACACAACTGTCCTGAACATACATGCCCTTTGTCACCAGTTCTGTATATTATGTACCCCCCAAGTGAGGGGGGTACAACAAGGGAGATGTAAAGGAGGACGAGTGCCATTAGGTTATTGGATAGTTCCTTAATGCTTATGAAGCATTATACGTACGTGTGTTTGTGTGTGTGTGTGTGTGTACGCGTATCTATACTATATACCACTCTAAGTACTTTACATAGATTAAAGCAGGTAGCCTTCACAGCTACCCTAGAAGGCATGTCCTACTATTATCCCCATTTTAGCATGAGAGGTTAAAAAAAAAAAAAAATCAGCTACTATCTCAAAGCTACTAAATGGCAAAGGCAGACTTTGAACCAGGGTAGCTTGCCCCGTCTGTGCCCTGAAACACAGAACATTGCTGTCTTGCCAACATACCCAGGGTGACTTAGCCACTCCTGAACATGGGTAAAGGCGATGGTTAGCTGAGCATATGTGAGCAGCCGAGGGACATGTGAGGAAATGCTATCGTCAAAGAGAACGCGGGCGGGGTATCAAATAGGCACACTGGAAAGGAAGTCACGAAGATCCCGGGAACACACGAGCTGAACAGTGGCCCCGTTCTCCTCCTCAGAGGGGCTGCCCGAGCGGAGAATGGGTGTTAGTAATCACACCACTTCCGAATCTCAGGTATGCAGCAAAGCCTGTGGGAGCCCGCAAGAGGCTGGAATGATGGCGAGGTCACTCGCTGGCCAATTTTCCTCTTATTACTATCATTCTGGGGGCTCCCTGGTGTGAAAAGGCAATTGTTTTGGGGAGAACTGCTTTTATCAATATAAGACTTCATATATCTAACTTCTAACCCTCGTCCATCCCTGGACTCCCTCCACCTCTAACACAACCAGGAATTTGCTCTCCAGAAACGAAGATGACAAAAATCAAGTCGGAGACATAGAGATGCTATCACGGCCGACTCAGAGAAACATTTTACCCTCCCTTATCTCAAAACCTGGCTTCGCCGACACTGTGTCTGCTCCTAGACGTCACTTAACAAAGACTTCAAATAAATTGTTCCTAAACTTTTTAAAGAAATCTTCATTTCCAGGATCCTATGACTGTATTCTGAGGTAATAAAATATAAATGAGAATAAAGAACAAGCTAATAAACTGAATTGAAGGCTCCATTACAATAATAAGGTTTGAGAACCATTTACTAACCATGTGTATCTCACTCTCATGACTTATAACACTGGCTGAATTACTTAACAGAAATGAGGGCTCCTACTGCTTCTGTTATCCGACGCGGATGCTTTTTGGAGCTGAACAATGTGACATTTGCTTTAGAGCACTTGTATCTAATCAATACGTAATGCTAAATGTGATTTAAAATCAATTTAATTGTACGCTTGCTCTCCCATGAGTCAAGGGGGAAACAAAGGTAACATTTGAGATATGAAACCATTCAGCTATTTCCCGAAGAAGGCATAGGTCCCTTGCTTCTAATGGAGTCTAAGAGGTAAACACAGTTGTTCATACTACAAACTTCACATTTGAAAAAGAATCGTGCTGGAACGGATAGGATATTGTGTCCTACGAGATGTACTTGAACTGTGGTTCTTTTATTTCAAGCCATTTAACTACTAAAAGCTTTCCAATTATAAAAAGTTTCCAAATTACAGGAAATTTGAATAGAAAAAACATAAATACATGAAGTACATATATTTAACTTCCTATAACATCACATACTTCTTAAATATATACTTCTTACTTCATATATATTGTGGCAATTACACACACACACACACACAGAGCTAACCTTGAGTGTCTACAATGGTCTGGACTCTGCTTACCCATATCATCCATCCCCATCTGACCAATTGTTACTGAATCCCAACTCTGTGCCAGGTTATAGGATTTACATCAAAGGAAAATTAGGCTCAGGGAGATTTTAAAAGCATAAAATTCAGGGTTCAAATATCTGATGATGCAATAGAATCTAGAAACTATACTATACTTTATACAAAGATATTTAAACAATTCCAAAACAGCCAGTGAGTTTCACCTAAATTTTCATAGCCTAAGTCTTATAAAAAATATGTATTAAAAAAAAAAAAAAAAAAAAAAAAATATGTATTACTTAAACCAATTGACTATTTGTGGCTAACACAGATGTAGCCTGTGAGTAATAGTTACTATTTTTTTCTGTCTGCATTCAAGTTACTGTGCAGTTGTGGTATATAAGGAACAGAAATTTTTACAAGGCCCTTTCTAACATCAGCTGAAAATAGCCCTCTACAACACAACCAGGCAGAATCTACATTTTTAAAAAACTTGGATTTGATTTATATAATTGTGAAATAATAAAGCTCTATTAGAAAAACATCTTAAGTACTAATTGAAGTTAATTGGGATAGGAATATTTTTGTTTTATTAGGATAAAGCAAAAGATGGAGTTATGCCCATAAAATAATCTCTGATTTGTAAGTTTTTTTTAAAAGTAGTTTTCAAGAAAATCCCCAATTTTATGGCTCCTGTGTTAGAATAGAAACAAAATGACAAAACTTCCACAAACTTAGAATTAAAAATGTCTTCAGATGTTGTCACAATTTGAGCAAGAAAAACTGGATGGACCAAAAGTGTCAAGGGAAATTTTAAGCCATAACTATATTCATAAACATGGCCCCTATATTATCATATCTCTGTCTTTCCTCTTGATCAAAGTTTCTGAGTAAATTTGTTGATGACCAGCCATGTAGTAGGTTCACTGATGATCTCTGCTGGATAACTGGTAATTCCTCTTAACCTTTTGGCAAATATCCCTCAGAAGTTCAAACACAGGGGTACCTGGTTGGCTCAGTGGGTTGTGGGTCTGCCTTCTGCTCAGGTCATGATCCCAGGGTCCTGGGATAGAGCCCTGTATTGGGCTTCCTGCTCAGTGGGGATTCTGTTTCTTCTTCTCCCCTGTCCCTGCTCATACCCTCTCTCTCTGTCAAATGAATAAAATCTTAAAAAAAAAAAAAAAAAAAAAAAGTTCAAACACAGTTCACTATGCCTTGAGTAAGGATTGAGGGCTGCACTGTCCAATGGGGTATTGCCACTAACCACGTGTTACTAGGGAGAGCGTGAAACGTGGTGAGCCATATCATGTGCTCTAAGTATAAAACACACACTGGATTTCAAAGAGTCATCACAGAAAAAGTAATACAAAGTATCTCATTAACTTTTTATACTGATTACATATTTAAATATTTTAGATATACTGGGTTGAATAAACTATATTAAAAATAATTTTTACCTATTTCCTTTTACCTTTTTTTTTAAATGTGGTTACTAGAAAATTTAAAAATCACATTTGTGGCTTATACTTTCTTTCTATTGAGCAGTGCTGACATAGAGGATAGGGAAAAAAAAGTTGACATGCTCCCTTTCTGGTTAACTTTTTTTTTTTTAATATGCTAAATTTCCAATTACATTTTTTCAGATGAAACATACACATTTTAACATAGAACATATTCTGACAGATCTGACAGAAGACACGAAAAACATGTGCTTTCTATCATAATGATTATTTTTCTAATAACAACAGCTGTTTGCCTGTACAAGCAAGAGACTGTTTTTCCACATACCAGCAAGTACCAGCATTCAATCATGAAAGAAAAATAATTCTCCAAGGCCTTTCCCCACATGCTTTACATCAGCAGCAAGCTGTGCATTCTTATTTACTCTGAAAATCTCAACCAAGTTGGGCCTGCTTCCTGGCGGACTACTTTGCTACTTTTTTCTTATTATGGCAAATACAAAGTGCTCACATTGGGCTGATTCAGAAGCAAGTGCATCATTCAAGCCTGTATAAAACCTAAGCAAAAGGAAACCGAGACAGCTGAGTGCCCTTTTCACTCTTGCTTAGTTACGAAGGAGATTAGAAGACATAGTCATCTCTTAAAGGACTACAGAAAAAAACTGGTTAAAATTCAACTGGTAAAGAACATATTCTTGTTTGATAACACTTGAGAACAGCTTGAAATTCTCTCACAAATTTTAAGGTCTCATTTCGTACATTGTGTGGTCAAGAAGGACCTCACCTGTCAAAAGCTAACTGGATCTGTGTTGTCCAAAATGGAAGCCCACAGCCACGTATGGCTATTCCAATTTAAGTTAAGTAAAATTAGAAATTCGGTTCTTCCGTTGCAAGAATCGTATTTCAAAGGCTCAATAACCATGTGTGGCTAGTGGCTTCTACACGGTGTAGAACATTTTCATCCTTGCAGGGAGTTCTGTTGGAGAGCATCGTTATAGATAATAGCAAGCACTACCTGAGCAATCTGGAAAACTTAAAAAACAAACAAACAAACAAGTGAGTAGGGGAGTGAAAAGCATGTATTTGAAAAGCAAACTAAGGGACGGCTTTTAAACAAATCACATCCTTGCAGTTCCAGTCTGTCAAACCAAAAGGAACTTTTCATTGTTAGTTACCCTTAGAGATGTAGACAAAGTAAAATAAGTGGAAAGTTGATTTATATATACTGGTTTGATCCTTTCCTTGGCCACACACAGATTAAAACTCAGGCAAACATTTAGCCATTCTTAAGTGATAGTTTTGCTTTTCTACAACAGGCTCACTGACATATTTCTTGGGCTAAGTTCACATTAGAGACACTGGCTCTTGCCTTAATGTGATAAATTATGGTGCTCTATGTTAAAGAATCCTTTATTTTTTTTTAAACATTTTATTCATTTATTTGAGAGAGAGAAATAGTGAAAGAGAGAGCACAAGCAGGGGGAGCAGCAGAGGGAGAGGGAGAAGCAGGCTCCTCACTGAGCAGGGAGCCCAATGCAGGACTTGATCCCAGGACCCTGGGATCATGACCTGAGCTGAAGGCAGATGCTTAACCAACTGAGCCACCCAGGCACACAAGAATCCTTTATCTTTTTATAATTGAAGTATAGTTGACAAGGGAATAAATACTTTTTTTTAATCTAAGGGTAGAAAAAAAAAATCACAATATATGCATTTTCTATTTCTTCTCACCTACTTGGAAGAGATGTAGTAGTATTGGGGGAGTTCAAATAGTCAAACAATGGCCAAAATCCTACCTCTGGAATCCAAAAAACTGTTCCTTCACTGCTCTCTAGTTATGTGTACATATACTCTGCCTCAGTATCCTCCTCTGGGAGGCCTAAATGAGATAATGCCTGAACAATTCTTGGTGCACACATGTTTTTGTTTTTGTTTTTTTCAAGATTTTATTTATTTATTTGAGAGAGAGAGCGAGAGAGAGAGAGAGCACAAGAGGGGGGAGGGTCAGAGGGAGAAGCAGACTCCCCGCCGAGCAGGGAGCCCGATGTGGGACTCGATCCAGGGACTCCAGGATCACGACCTGAGCCGAAGGCAGTCGCCTAACCAACTGAGCCACCCAGGTGCCTGAGTTTTTGGGGTTTTTTTTAAGTAGACTCCATGTCCATCATGGAGTAAATTTGCTGATGACCAGCCATGTAGTAGGTCCACTGATGATCTCTGTAGGTTTCTTCTTCTCCCCTGTCCCTGCTCATGCCTCAAACTCACGATCCTGAGATCAAGACCTGAGCTGAGATTAAGAGTTGGACACTTAACCGACCAAGCCACCCAAGCACCCCTTGGTGCACACAATTTCTGACTAAAGGAATACTTGACCCATGCAACCATTCTTCCTCTGCTGCTGATCATGAATTTTAAAAAAATGCATAGCACATTTTGTCATAGTGAATACAAGTAAGAATAACTTAAATGACAATACTACAAAACCATGGCAAAAACAAACAAACAAAAACAACAACAACAAAAACTGCCCATATCCCCCACAGGCCACTTTCCTAGTGCAGAAGTTCCTCATGTTGTACTGTCCACAGCACAGGGAGCGCTCAAAAAAGCCTGGGTCATGGTACTGAAAGACAGTGCTGAAATGAGACAGACATGCTCAGAGCATCCTTGGGAAGCCACACAATAAAGGGGATCACTCGGGATTTCCGAAGAGTCCAGGGATAGCAGGAAGGGAATGAGGAGAGAGCACTGCAAGACTGGAATGTCTGAAGGCTCCCTAATGAAAACAGTCTGCATTCCTGGACACCGAGTACAATCAAACTCAGGGAACTCATTGTAAGGACACTGGCGCACACCCTGAAATATGTAATCACGCTTGGCTGTCAAGCCTGAGCATTTCCCATAGTTTGAAACATCTTATGTGCAAGTTGACATTTGTAAAAAAAAAAAAAAAAAAAAAAATTTTTTTCCAAAAGTTATTTTTTTCCATTTGTGTAGAGACCTGGAGAAAAGTGTCAGATCTGAGATGCAGCAGGAAGCACGATGGAACAAGTTTTCCAAACAGAAACATAAATATGCTCTACATCAGTAAGACGAATCATAGGAAATTGCCCACATTCTACCACATTTCACTTTAAGTCTAGCTTTTCCATTAATCGCTACTACCCTGAAGACTTGCCTGACATTGTCACAAAACAAGACGGACCATATGTGTTTGATTTTCCACAACAGTCTGTACCATGAAAATTTTCATCTGTCTCTATAAATTACCAAAATATTCAAAAATTCCAATGGTTTAACATCCAAAGCATATATACCAAATTGTTTCTTGTACCTGGAACTGATAGAAAAATCCTTCATCACACTCTGTCTTCCAAAAATGAGTTCAGGAAAGACAGTAAAGATTTCCAGTTGCTAGACTCCTTGGATGGTGCTAAGGAACGATCTGACACATGTTGTTTTTTCATGATATGACGTATCTGAACAGCTCCAGTGAATATGGAAAACCATGACACATAATGGTGGCACCCCCGTGGGCATTGCACAGTGTATTTCTTTATTAGATCAGATCATATAAACTACCAATAGGCATGTGAAGGACCAACTGCAAAGTCAGGCTTCCCTCAGAACTAGATAGGGCCTGGGGCAGTGGAAACACAATGTAGCTTTGGGAGGGGAGGGGGTCAGAACGCCCACCTGAAATCTCAGCACACTACTCAACAGCTGTAGGACCTCCATTTCCTTAACCCTCAAGCAGAGGTAACAATGCCAAGAAGTCTTGTGGGGAGTGAAGGAAGTGACAAAGAACAGAACACACCATCTAGACTCTAGCTTGTATAGCCCCCGTCTACGGCAGATATCATGTATCAATCTCCACATTTGCTATTTCTGTTATGTGTGAGTGAATATATACACTTACAGACTTCTATTATGAAAGACATATATTACTATAATACACACATATACAAATATGTGTTTATGCATCTGTGTGTTTACATATAAAATGCGTGATTTGGCTCTTTGATCTTCAAATATTTTCCTTGGATGTCAACTTTTCTTTCTTTTTTTTGATCTCAGAATCCAAAAATAGCCTAGCTTCCCCAATGTCCTCATTATTTGTTAAATGAACAGTGATTCACTGTGAGCCCACATGCTGTATTTCTTATCCATATCCTAAAATGAAGAAGGTCTGAAAGTAATACACCTCTTCCCAATTCTCACCTAATACATCCACAGAAGATAAGAAAATTAGCTTATCAGATACCAATAATACCAGATACAGTACAACACACACAGCCTTTCTGATGACAATCAGCTCTCTACATTTCATACACCTGTGAGAGGACCTCTGGCCAGTCCCTTTACCCCAGCTCCTTACCTCTTCTCATTTACCCTCTTGGATTTTATTTCCTCCCTCAGAAAGAAGAATCCCATCTGCTTGAAAGAAATATTTGTAGCCAATATGACAAAAGTGGAATCCCTACTTCATAGCAGCTGTGAATCAAAACACGAGTGACTGAAATTAACTACATTGTGCTGCTGAGCAGATGTGCTCACAGAAACCAACTCGAGCTCTTTTGTTCCCAGGCACCGGGTGTAAATCAGCCCCAGACAACACCGTGGGCTGCGTTCTCACCTCATTGTTATTCATATTAATTCTTAATGTGCCCCTGAACTACCGTCACCTTTGAAAAAGAAAAAAAAAAAAAAAAAAAGGAGAGAGAACAAACCTTGGGATCCTTTTGATTCTGAAAGTTGCCAATCACTCCCTAGAAGCCCTGAGGAGACAGATGGATTGTGATACCTCTGGTTTGATTTTAAATGCAAACATGTCAATTTAGGCTGTGGCACAGGTTCTTCCATCTCAAAATCTTTTTTAGGTAATTTTTTTTCTTAAGTTTTGTTCTCTCAACTCCATTTTTCTACATTAGCAGTTAAGCCAATAGAGATCTTATTATGGAAGTAGTTCCCTAACTGCTCTATTTTAACCCAATAGTCTTAAATAATTTTACTAAAAACCCTACAAAAATAAATTCCAAGTGAAAAGAGACACCTGCAATTGAAGTTGCATATTTCTAGGAAATCAAAGAATTTTTTAAAAATGGGGGCTTTTTTCCCTGGTGACTCTTTCCATAACGAAAACATGTATTATGTCCTAATAGTCAGAACTAATAAATATGTGGCACATGACCTCCAATCTTTGTTCTTGTGCCCATGGGAGATCCTGATAATCCACTTCAGGACTTCTGCCACCCTTGCCCCTCAGATGCTGAAGGCTCCATTAGCTGCTCTTGAGAGATGTAAACCAAGGACAAACCTTCAATGACTTCAAACATCAACGACTTAATTATCTAGTGAGAAAGATGAACTACACACACATGAAATGACCTGATTTTTTTAAGCAAAATATGCAAGATGACAGACTGCAGGATAATTCCTCAATTACTGAGAGAGAATATTTATTTTATTCTACCATGAAGTTGGGTTGTTTTGAGCTGGCTACGTCCATACTGCATATCAGTTCAAGGGTAGTTCTGTTTTAAGCCTTTTTTGGGGGGTGGGGGGCAATACTATGCTGAATTTATTATTTTATTTCAAAGGATTAAATAAGGAGTATAATTTTACATGGTAAACTTAAAATCTGTTCAATTACAGCATTGCATTTTAAATTCACAGATGTGGGTGCCTGGGTGGCTCAGTTGTTGGGCGTTTGCCTTCGGCTCGGGTCATGGTCCCAGGGTCCTAGGGTCTTAGGATCGAGCCCTGTGTTGGGCTCCCTGCTCAACGGGAAGCCTGCTTCTCCCTCTCCCACTCCCCCTGCTTGTGTTCCCTCTCTCGCTGTGTCACTCTGTCAAATAAATAAATAGAATGTTAAAAAAAAAATAAATTCACAGATGTGTGAACTCTGCAGAAACCTGAAGAATCCACATGAAGACAAAGGCAGCAGTGAATGGAAAGAACACCTGATCACAAGTCATAAGTACTTGTATAAAATCTTCTTTACTGCACTCTAAACTCTTCATCAAGAGCCATACCTTGAACATAACCCACTATCCATTGCTTCGCCCCTCCTTCTCTCAAACATCTTTTTCATAGACTGAAGGTAGGAGATGCTATGTGCTTCTCTCTAAGAAGATGCTTCCAGCCAGCTCTCTGCTTTATAATGAGGATCATTCCTTCCCAAGTTCTAGAGTGAGACTGACTTCCATCTTTATTATGGGTGTTGTGGTTTCTTTTTTATTTCTGTGTCTTCATGGGTATCTTAGTGAGAGCTAGGCAGAGGGTGCATGCTGAGCTGCCAGGGACATGCTCACAGCACCTGGGTCAGAGCCCTGTGTGCACCATGAGCTTAGGAAGTAGTTATTGAATGAACGATTACACAAAGTTTAAAAGCATGATAGCTCTTTGCATCGAAGAGCAGGCAGCTGATCACTTGGCATGATTTGAAAGGCACTAAAAAGACTTCATTGGTCCCTCAATCTAATAGATGAAATAAGGACCTATGTAATATTCCACTGTATATATACACCACATCTTCTTTATCCACTCACCTGTTGATGGACACTTGGGCTGCTTCCATATCTTAGCTATTGTAAAAATGCTGCAATAAACATAGGGGTGCACGTATCTTTCCAAATGAGTGTTTCTGTTTTCATTGGGATACCCAGGAGCAAAATTACTGGATAATATGGTATTTCTACTTTTCATTTTTTGAGGAACTTCCACATCATTTTCCACAGTAGCTGTATCAATAAATAAATAATTTTTTTAAAAAAATAGAGTGCCTGGAATTCTGACATTATCAGTATTTTGTGTTTAGCCACTGAATGCCTTTGAAAAAATTTTTATTGTGGTCAACTACCTATAACACCAAGTTTCCCCTTCTTAACCATTTTTAAGGATACAGTTCTGTGGCATTATATATATATTCACATTAGTGTGAAACCTTCAAAAAAAACAACAACAAAGAAGATGGAGTATCCTTTTTTTCTGACAGCAGCAAGATAATTTATATAATCTTATAAACACTGAGCTGCCCTCTTCCCTCAAATAAAGGTTTAAAATTAACATGAAACACAGTAAGAAAAGAACTTCAAGACTGACAAGATTTTGGCTTTGAATGAGGAGCCAAAAATTAACTCAGACTCAGAGGAGGTAAAAATATTTTCTGGAGGCACTGAAAGCTGAGAATTACACAGAGTGGTTAGAAATGAAGAAGTTAAACAGACTGAGGGAAAATGGAATAAGCTTATACTTGTTGGCTTTGTAAGCAAATGCTGTCATACAAGATCCCTCATTCAGTCTCCTCAAGGAATTCATCATCAGCACCATTTTCCAGCCAATTTTGACGGAGAGAAGTTACACTACATGCCCAGAGTGATTAACTAGGAGAACCCAAATTCAAGCTCAGATTGGTAGAATTCAACTTCTATGCCTGTTGAACTCTATCATCTTCTCATATGAAGACAAGACTAATATCCTCTCACCAAAAATGAGTGACGCCAGAAATTTGTTTCCAGTTATCACTTGATAGTTACTCCCAGGATCCTTCTTCCCTCCCCTATCCTACTCCTTATTCAGGTAGCTAGACCTTCTGTACTCATTTTCTCTGGGGAGGAAGGTGACGAAGCAGAAAGCTGAGATGGAAGGTCTCTCTGGCTTTTGTGTCTCGATACCTAGGACTTGAGGAAAGAAATCGAGTCATAAATAAATGAATGAATAAATGAATAAATAAATAAATAAAAGACAAAATACAAAAAAAATCATGATTAAGAACATGGCCTCTCTCTGACCCAACTCTAACCAAGACTCCCTCCATCCAGACAACCCAGGCTCGAAGTAGGGAGAAGTATAGAGAAAAAGCAGTGATGATGAAGACACAGAACTTGCTGTTCCCAGGCCAAGCCTGGGAGATGGCTCAGCCTCCAGCGGGCTTTGGGGAATCCTGGAGTCCAGCAAGACCTGCCCCTCCTTCCACAAGGGAGAACCCTATGAGAACAACAAGGCTCTTGTTTCTGACTTTTCCTTTCAGGATTTTAGACACTTCACATTCTACCCAAAGTTCCTAGTGCTTAAACACCACAGGAAAGGTAAAGGGCCCTGTGCCCCCATGAACACCATGGACAGAACAGAAACCTCATGACCCAGTTTTTTTTTTACAGACAGCACAGAAAGGACATCCCCAGAACATGGATACACCCAGGAAAAAGAGAAAGACTATCCCTAACATATTTATATCATTCTTCCCACCAACCTGATAGAATGGATATTTGAAATAGAAATCAAATTAAGTTACAGAATGATTATTTTTTTGCATATCTTAGTTTGTGTAATGAAATAGATCTTCTATATAATTGCTTAAAACGTAACTCCATATACTAAAAAACTACAGAATAACTCAGCATAAATTGTTAGGTATGCAGGTGCCTAGTAGACCAACACTAATATTTCAAGAAAAGGTATTTTACTTTGCACAGTCTATTGAGATACAGACTGTTGTCTGTAATTTTGTTAGTGTGGGGAATAGAGGTTCAGGTGGACAGAGGGATAGGGCAAGGGACTTACCTGATCATAATGCTGATCAGAATAAACACATTCTCTAGCGGTCTAGGTAGAACTACAGAAAAACAGCAAGCAATAAAAGGGAAAAGTTACAGCTCTGAGGCTACAGTTCAAGCTACTGACTCTGCTGTGTTTAGATTTCACCTGAAATAAGTCTATGTACACACATGGTAGAGAAGAGGGGTGGTGATAAATTCTAATGTCACCTCCCCATGGTCCCCCAGATGTGTTACAGATACCACCCCAAATTTCCCAACACCACTTGACACAAAATCCTCTGTGGCCCTATGAATAATATTTTCTTTTTTTTTTTCCTGCTGGTCTAGGCTGCAATTTACAATTAGTGAGAGTAGAATCCCTTTCTTTCCCCCACCTACATTCTAATACACCATAGATAAAACTGTCCACAAGAGACAAACTCTCCTTTTGTTTCAATGTCTCCTTTAAAAGCCCTGGATTCTGTTAATTTCTGCCAGAAGATAACTTGTAGCCTAAACGTGGTGGACAACCAGAATTCCAATGAGCCTGCTTTTGGTGACTTGTGTTTATAAAAATCATGTATCACTTTCTCTTGTGATCAGTCATCAAATGTGACATAATTTAACGTGACAGATCCAATCTTAAAGATGGCATTTTGCACTTTGCTTTCAAACTCTACAGCTACAGTTATCCAACAGAAGCTGGCCAACCTCAGTGGAGCAGACGGGGAACCGTTCACAGGTTGCCAACTTTAAATTACTGCTGAGTAGCTTAGCATATCTTTAGAATAATTCCTTTAAAAAGCAATTAATCATCATTTCAAAAAGGTCCTCAGTCAAGTTTATTTTCTGTCTTTTACTTATGGGAGGCATTTGACTGAAAACTGCCTTTTCAAGCTCAGAGAGAAAGAGAAATCATGAAGATTTCTAGGACCCAAGCAAGGTGGAAAACTGGAGTTTGTAGATTAGACAATGATTAACCAGATCAAGGATGTAGAAGAGCCACAAAATCATGCTTCAGATTAAAAGAGAGCACTGTTCCTTTTGTCAAATTCATAAAGGTACCTTTGTTTAAAGACAGTAACGCTCTCTTTACCTTCCACTCCCCGCTATCTTTAAGATGAAGCAATAAAATCCCAAACTAGAGGAGTTGACTGAATCTTAGATGACATCAATATGAAGGCCTACCACTATTTTATGTAATTTAAGAAAATAAACATTTTTAAAACTATGACATGCCATCAGTTGGGACCTGATTTCACAAGTGTTGGAACACATAAATGCCTTCAATTAATTATTTTTTTTAAGGTAACATTGGCTATTTCAAGTTGCACCAGTAACTTCTTGATAGGAAAATCACTCCCAAAGCTGAGACCAGTTTTTCAAGTTGTGTTGCTGTGCAAACTTGATCTTACCTCTTCTCCCTTTTATATTTCATTTCTACCAAACCAACCCCCAGGGCATTGGATTTAAAGCAAAGGCAAAAGCCTGGCTAGAGAAGTGCCTGTTCTCTGCCAACATTTGCCTTTGTCTGTGCCCAAACCCACAGCTACTCCTTTGAGAGGACCACAGAAAACGCTCATCAATTCATATTTTTGTTCTTAGAGGTTGGTATCCTTGACAACTGTAAAGATCTAGAAATTCTGCCAGTTCAGCCAGCTTACGCTATCCATAAGAGTGGTAGAAAAATAACCAGTTGGCAATGCCATCTTGTTTTCATCAATCAAAACAGCCATAAGCCTACAAAACTACTCCATTACAAATGTGAAGAAAAAATAATGGCTCTCACCAATTAAATATTGAGGAGTAAATGCTTATAAAATTTTACTGCAACAATGAAGAAACTTTTGACACCTGTATCTCCTTTTGATAAGGCAGAAAACCAAGTCCATAAAAAGGGCAAATTGCAAAGGACCTGGATTTAGTTTTTTGATGCAATCCATTGTACTGATGTTGTTTTCTTAGAAAAAAAATTTAAGTAGTTTTTTTTTCTTTTCTATTTACAGAGAAGCATTTTTTTCTTCTATGAATCACATAGTACTTGATTTCTTCTACAAGGCATACCATCTTGAAATATAATGCCTGCACTAACAATACTGTCTTATGATTTGATAAAAAAAAAAAAGTTGGATTTGCAAGTATGCTTTTATGATTTTTTTTTTTAATGGGAAGATTCCCAATCCGCCTACCAACTGAACTGTTTTGGTCATGAAACATTACCTTCTCAGCATGTGGTATGCCCATCAGCAGAAAAGTAGTAAAGAACAGACTAACTTTATTTATTACATTTGCATTGCCTACAAAGCCATTTACTTAATGGATGAGTCTCATTAGCAGTCCAACCACAATATAAAGAATACAATGATGTGTTTCATAGGTTCATTAAAATAATATTTCAAAGGAGTCATTAGAAAAAAAAAAAAGCTAAACATTCAACAGACAGTAAGTTGTCTGCAAATAAATGAGATGGAACCAACATGTTTTCAAGTAAGTTAAGAAACATGTTTACAAATATATTACAGCCATTAAAAAAGGAAGCATCAACTTAGCAAGTGCTGGGGGGACAATTACTCATGCAATTTACTAAAACAAAACTGTAACATTTTCACATCAACATTTACTGTGGATGCGAATGGCTGTAGGTATATCAAAATGTGTCTTAAGAAGAAAAATTTGTTCTATAGCCTGGAGATGGTTCTCTTGTTGGAAGCAAAATTTAAAACATTCAATCCTCTTTTCAGATCACTATTTTTTTCGTATGCACATCCAAGCTATTACCCCAAATCTGCCTATTCTTTTATTTAAAAAAGAAAATCACAATAAGTTAGCAAAATGAATGGCCCTACAAAGACAGAATTTATTTATACCTTTGCATTCAAAATACAAAGTTCTGTGAAGTCCTTACTCTTTCACCACACCTGAGGGTTGACAAATGTTTGTTCAATAAATGAATGGATAAATAAATGAAAGAAGAGAACAATCACTTAACTAAGGGCAGTTTTTAGGTTAGGCTGTTAATTACTATTGCTTTTTTAACCCAGTATTTCCACCTTCAAGCAAAATTAGCAGCTTTATACAGTACATTCCCAATAACGTTGGAGGTTTTTTACATTTAATAGTGTCAAATTTTTACTAAAGTCATAGAGTGTATATTAAAACCAAGGATTTCGGGCACCTGGGTGGTTCAGTTGGTTAGGCGACTGCCTTCGGCTCAGGTCATGATCCTGGAGTCCCAGGATCGAGTCCCGCATCGGGCTCCCTGCTCGGCAGGGAGTCTGCTTCTCCCTCTGACCCTCCTCCCTCTCATGCTCTCTGTCTCTCATTCTCTGTCTCTCAAATAAATAAATAAAATCTTAAAAATAAATAAATAAATAAATAAAATAAAACCAAGGATTTCATAGGGATTCATTTTTTGGATTTTTTTTTTCCACAAAGAAAACTAATATATACACTAAAAGCCACTAAAGAGGGGCACAGGGTCGCTCAGTCAGTTAAGCATCTGCCTTGGGCTCAAGTCAGGATCCCAAGGTCCTGGGATGGAGCCCTGCCTCAGGCTTCCTGTTCAGCAGCGAGTCTGCTTCTCCCTCTACCCCTCCTCCCTGCTTGCATGGGCGCTCTTTCAAATAAATAAATAAAATCTTTAAAAAAAAAAAAGCCACTAAAGAAAGACAGGTTGCAAAGGTCAGCCACACAAACAGTATAAGTACACCCAGGATTTTGAAGTTAAGTCATGGGCATGGAGAACACAGCACACATGTGGCAGGGAGAGAGCGCAGGGATGACCCTGTGTAAGTCTGCAGGGACCTCTGGCCTACACATTGGACCTCACCTTTAGATGCTCGGCTGAGCCACATGACTTGATTTGGTCAATGGAATACCAGCAAATGTGACTCAGAAATAGGTTTGAAAAACACTTGTGTATTTCTGTTTGTGTTTCACACTCTCCCCACCCACGCACCTCCTGCCATCAGTATGAGAACATGCCTAGGCTAAATTGCTGGAGAGTAAGAAACGCTTGAAGCAAAACTGAGTCACCCTAGTCAAAGACCATCTAGATGAACCTAGATCATCCCACAGCTAGCCCCCCCCAGTCATGTGAGTGAATATAGCCAAGATCAGCCAAGTTGCCTAGGTAACCTCAGCTGACACCAGATGTATGAGCAATCAACACTGGTGCAGTGTGGTATTACTTCACATCCAACATACTCATGTATAGACTTTGTACTAAGATTCACCCTCCTAATGGAGAAACCAGTTTTCATAAAGTCAAACTAGGGTTGTGTTTTAGTAAAATAATTAATAAACCATTATTCACTCATTTTTTTAAAGAGA
This sequence comes from Mirounga angustirostris, assembly GCF_029215605.1. Classification (NCBI taxonomy): domain Eukaryota; kingdom Metazoa; phylum Chordata; class Mammalia; order Carnivora; family Phocidae; genus Mirounga; species Mirounga angustirostris. The sequence continues at coordinate 188,200,029 of NW_026991709.1, read as the reverse complement.
AAAGAAGAGGTGCCTGGGTGGCTCAGTTGTTAAGCGTCTGCCTTCGGCTCAGGTCATGATCCCAGAGTCCTGGGATCGAGCCCCGCATCGGGCTCCCTGCTCTGCGGGAAGCCTGCTTCTCCCTCTCCCACTCCCCCGGCTTGAGTTCCCTCTCTCACTGTGTCTCTCTCTGTCAAATAAATAAATAAAATCTTAAATAAAAAATAAAGAGAAAAGAAAAATTAAGACTTGTATGCAAAGTTTCAACTTTTAAGTGTTGGAAGCTAATTCAACCAAACACATCACCTGCTGAATTCAACCCACACATCACTAAAGGTCAACCTCCATTCTAGGAACTAAGAATGCCCCTGATCTCAAGTCATTTACAAATTTTACGGGATGGATGAAGAAGGATTTACATGAAAGAAAGAAACTAAAATGGTCCTATCTTGGGGCAAATGGTTATATCTTGGGGCGCCTGGGTGGCTCAGTCAGTTAAGCAGCCGACTCTTGATTTTGGCTCAAGTCATGATCTCGGGGGGCCATGGGATTGAGCTCCAGGTCGGGCTCTGCTCTCAGTGGGGAGTCTGCTTCAGGGTTCTCTCTCTCCCTCTTCCTCTGCCCCTCCCCACACTTGCGCAGACATGCTCTCTTTCTCCAAAATAAATACATAAAAATCTTTAAAATGGTCATATCTTAATGCTTACCATGTAAACAAATATAACAACTATGGATTTCTAAATGCCTGTTGGAAGGCTTGCCTAGGAGATTACAAAACTCACCCCTCCCTACAATTAAGGGATTTAATACCTATTTTAAAAATATGTAAGTGATAAGCAAACATATCCCAAGGATTAATCGCAAGTCTACCTTTTCCTGGGGACTATAAAAAACAAAAATATAAAAGTCTCTGGATCAACAGTTTGTTCATTAAAAACATCAGCAAATATAGCTTCTTGAGAAAAAAGCAAAAGACAATTACTCAAATCAATTTTTTCTTTTAAACTTCATCACAACTTGGTCAACATTTCCAAAGAAAGAGCAGTAAAAAATATTAGAAAGTAAATCTAATTGCTAAATGCATAATATGTTGCAAATTACATTTTACTGATATATTTATTCCTAATGTCATCTATTGCTTTCTAGATTATCAGCTCCCTGAGGATAAGACCTGGTTTTATAGACCTCAGTTCTCCCAAGTATTTACAATTCCCTAGTTCATTCTGTCTATTCCTGTGGCTGGATGGCTGACACTAAGGTACTGGAAACCATCGTTCATATAAAAGAACAGGAGAGAGTTGGTTTCAGTGTGGTAGCCACTCACCTGAAAATGCTATAAAGTAATGATTATGTTCTATAGAAGTAAAATTAATAGATTATTATAGTACATACTACTGTAACTGTAGCAGGGGGATTAAGGACAGAGTAAAAATAACAATGCCATTTGGGACTGGGTAACCAGCGGTCCTGAGGATGTCTATCTCAAGTGCCTGAAGAAACCAGAGCAGGTATAATAAATGGGTAGAAACAGGCTAGATCCCAGGGTAAGTGTGCATTTGGTTTCTGAGTAGTAGAGATTTCAGTAAACCCAACTATAAAATTGGGGTTTCTTTTCCTAAGCCCTAGCCAAGTTTTCTATGTAGGAAGTTAGAGTCCCAAGCTACTACAGCTTTCTCTTTTTTAAAATGGAACGACAACTAGAAATTTTTATTACTCCAAAATTTTAAATGATGTCACAATTTAAAAAACAAATCACTGTGTAGAGCAAGTAAAACACAAGGTTAATCGTCTGTGTGCTCTAAAAGATGGTGTCACCTGTGTTCCTATCAAGGAAGCTAAAAGGAAACAAGAAATGTTTCTTCATCTTCTTCCCTCCTCACTGGATTCCACCAGTAGTGCTACTTAAGGTATGGCTGAGAAATACTGCTGCTCTCCTCAACCTATTTATTCTTGGCCTCAAAGCAGATAAGAAATGTGGTGGACAGATAACATCCATGACCCTTGTATAACCCCCTCCCTTGTGTGAGGGAAGGACCTGTGACTTGCTTCTAGAAAACATGCAGAGGTGCTGGGCTGTTACATCCGTGATTACTGTATGTTATGTAAGACACTGCCTTGCTACCAGAACCCCTTGTCTCTCTCTCTCTCCCTTATTTGCTCTGAAGAAGTGAGCTGCCCTGAATCCCAGAGCCACAATGGAACAGATTCTGTCCACGACCTGATGGAATTTGGAAGTGGATCCTTCCCTAGTCCAGCTGCTGATGAGACCACAGCTCTGGCTGAAACCTGCATCACAGCCTGGTAAGACTGAGAAGGAGGAAACCCACCTAAGCCCCGCCTGGACGTAGGACTCACATAAACTGAGATAACCAGTGTGTGCTATTTTACACCACCAAGTTTAGCATAATTTGTTACAAAATAACTGGTAATTAATATAAGGAGATTGCCTGAAAATGTAAATCAACTACCTCACAAGGCACACCATTTAGTTTGGCTGACGCTTGCTTTTCATAGTAAGACTTGACTTTTCAAAATGAAAGAAGCAATACATTCAATTCCATTCTGGTGCAAGCTCCTTATTTCACATGATGGACCAATACTTTGAATAGCTCTGGTCTATATTTCCTTTGCACAGTGGAAAGATAGGTCTGGTCTAACTGTATATGCAGAACAGGAGAAAGATGGTGTTATTAATTTGACTTAGAATTTTGTCTAATGATATGTGCAACAGTCATGGAGAAGGGCAGAGTCTAGGCAACAGGTACTATGGAGAAGCAGTTTTTACCATCTATCATCCTTCAAAGTCATGTCAGAAACATTTTCATACCACAGTTAAAAGCAATGGGTGAGCTAGCTGATATTACCTGTAATAAACTGATAACAACAACATGATATGATGAGGATAGCAAGACAAAAAAATCCTATAGAATTGTCATACTACTACTCTCCCTGGGCATTTGAAAATCTACAGAATAGTGCCCGCATTTGGCAAGGAAACTGATGAATCATCTTTGTCATTCCCTGCTCACAAGAAAATCATTTTTAGACCCTCATTAAAACCATGCATTTTCTTTGCTTCTCAGTCCAAGCTTTGGCTAACCCCTATGGCCTCTAAAGATTTAACTAGGTAGCCCTTATTCCAAGAAGCCTTCCTTGATAACTCTCCCTCCTCAGTGTTTCCCTATCTATCTATCATTGTTCCCCCTCTATCATCCCATTTCCATGCTTTACAGGATAATTACCTCTTTAAGTGACAGTCTTACCCACAGTAGTAATTGCTATTTGAGATCAGGGATTATGGCTCACATTTTTGTATTTTCAGCATGTGGGGGAGTGCTTTGTCCCAAGTAGGTGCTTGGTAAATACTAAGCAAAGAGTAAATAAATGAATGTTACCCAAAGCTGTACAAGAGCTAAGAGAAGCACTTTAACAATGACGAGGCAACGCTAAGCTTCGAAAAAGCAGGCAAAAACATGCTAAGAGCTTTGAAATATTGAATTTGTTTGGTAGTGAGCCTAAGGCAGGGGTCTTCAAAGGTAAAAGATTTATACAGAACAATAGGAAACTAAGAATTTTATAACCCAACATATGTTAAAATTGGAAGAAATATTCTGGGTACCCACTATACCCAGATGTTAACTTTTTCCCTATCTCGCTTCAAGCAGTTTTTCTAAAAGCATTTCTTCTTAGGTTCCTACTCAGCTGGTTTTGTCAGGTACCGGGAAATAAAGGCGCTCCCTCTGGTTGGAATAGCCTTGCCACTCAGTGAGGAAGATACAGTCCACTACCTGCACCTCCCTTAGAGACCAATTCCATAAATGCAACAGATGGTTTGCCAGACAGCCTTAATTTTCATTAGAATAACTTTGATTGGTACAAAGGCCAGTTCTTCACATTCATTTCAGTGGTTTAACAGGATAAACTTGAAATCATTCCTCCTGAAGAAATTTCAAGGTGTTCTTAATATTATTCTACTACTCCCATTATGACTACTTCTTCAAAGACTTGACTTTTGAAGAACATTGAAAATTCAAAGGCGCTAAGAAACTTAATCCTTTCCCTTCTCCACCCACCCCTCCATCATCAGCTCCTCAACACCAAATAAGCCAGTACTGGGTTCTCTTTATCTTTTCCTTCTTTCCAGATACCCAGGCCTGATCACTACAAGACTAACTGCTTGAGTGGCTATTAGGAACTATCCAAAGTACACTGCAAGTTAAATGCTTGACCGAATACAGTCTATCACAAAGGCTTAAGATCAAAAAGTGCCCCCCGCCCCAGATCTCACAGGACCCACCACTAGCAGCAGACATTTCCTCTACCTCTTTGTGCTGGTGAGTCTAAGTCTGAATTACTCTTCATCTAATCAATTTAGAAAATAAATTATTAAGCGTGAATTTTGCCTGCATAATAGCTTTAATCAAACAAAAAGAAGTGAGCTTTTTTGTCTTGCAAATATACAACATTCTGCAAAATAAGAGCTTTAATATAAAAAGAGTTTACAAATTAATAATAATAAAGTCACCTCTTTAGAAATGAGATGGGCAAAGGAGAAAAAAGGACTTCTGTCTAAGCAGCTGGAAAACACATGAAAAAAGGACAATGTCCGTAAACTAAATTCCAAATTAAAAGAAGACATTATATGCACTGTTAAAACTGCAAAGATTTTTTTTTTATATTATCATAAGAAGCATACAAAGAAATAGACATTCATACAGTGATGGTGGGCCTCATATCTTCTCTGGAGAGAAACTTGGTAGCATGCAGCAAAAGCCTTAATAAGTTTTATATGTTTATCCTGACTATCCTACTTCTTGGAACTCTAAAGAAACAATCAGATTACCCAGGGATTTTTGTGCCAGAACTTTTCCATCTTGATGATGGGCTGGGGTAATCTAAATGCCCCACAATAAAGAATTGGTGATATCAAATATAGTAAATGATTCAAGAACTACCAAGTTTTGAATAATAAGTTTTGGGTTTCTTTCATTGACATGTGACATGCTCGCAACATATTAAGTGAAAAAGAAGCAGGTACCAAACATTGTGTAAAATATATGATCATTTTACTTTTAAGATGTATATAAATACATAGCAAAATGAAGTATGCACATTGAAAAGGCATAACTCTCTGTGAAAAGTAGTGGTATCAGTTATTTTCCTTTTTGTATTTTTAAACTTTTTCAACCCATGTTAGTGTGGCCCATCAGATCCACAAAAATGATGAAAATCTAAGGCTTAAGACTGGAAGGTATAAAGTTCCTATACCCTGCTAAGTACAGACTCAATTTTAACAGTATCTCCTGAGGTTCTAACATAGGACAATTTCTCCACAAAGCCCCAAGCTAACCCAATCTCATAGCATTTTATGCTGTATCAATTAAGATGTTTCCACATGGGATGTGAAGAATCAGAGAAAGAATAGGTATCAGAATAAGAATCCAATACCAGCTAAGTCATTTTTACCAAATTTAATTTTAACAGAAGACCCATATTAAAGAGCAAAGGTTCAAGTCATTTAGAGTCATTACAGAGAGGAGTGCCTCATTGAGAATATGAAAAACAATGATAAATTAAAACCAACTAAATCACTCTGGTTTTTTAAATGTCAGCAGATACAGGTTCCCTCAAATTAAGCAGGTTCAACGATTTGTACCTGATTCTGTTTTACTCTACTAAATATATATCATTATTGTAAGAGAATCTGCAGTGTACTTTATTCCTGTTATTCTTTGGTTTTCTGTTAAAATTGGATTCAACTTCGATGACAGCATTGGCAAAGACAAGACAGAAGGCCCTGTGGTCCCTTTCAGTCCGTGGGGTCTGTGATTGCTTATTCTTAAAACATATCCACTAAATCTATGTGTTAATTATAAATCACTCATCTGTGGGCTAGGACTTTAAAGAATCTTGAAGCATAAATGCTTTTAATCTGCAATGAATTAGACTCTCTACATTTGTTAATAATTCAGCCAAACTAAATGATGCTAAATTAGTCATTTTGTGTGTCAGATGCAACACACATGCATACACAGAATGATTGTTTGTTTTCAAAGGATTTTGTTATAATCTCGATTCACTTGTCATGTAACACTGGAACAAAATGGTTACACTAATTACCCAAAATCAAGTTTTGCTTCTCGATTTATAAGCGTTCCATTTTATTCTATAAATTCTTAGCTGTCATGGAGTCAGAAAATTATTACTCTCATCAATAGGAAGACTGTTTTAGTGGTGCAGATGGCTGTCCTTTTATAGGCCAACTTAATGACTTGTTCTTATCTAATCTGTCATCTGTTATTTAGTTGTCATTATGAACTTTTTGGGTTTCATATCAATTTTCCATGTTTACTAAACAGATGGCTTTATTAAAAAAAATGGAAAGCAAGAAAATGACATTAAGTGATTTCAAAAAACTTCAAAGGCTACATACACTTTTTAGTGTATCTAAATGAAATAAAAAATTGTTATTAAAAAAAGTAAATTTGAAGCCAAACTGATATAGACCTTAAAACTCAATGGACATGCAAAGAAACAATCAGTAGCAGCTATCCACAAGTAGAATGAATTGCTTGAAAATAGGGAAAGCTTTTTCTTCCAATTTTTAATGCAAATTAAAAAAAAAAATCTATCCTGACAAATAGAGACGACAAATGTCAACTGATATAAATCATTGATTCAGAAGCTCTTTATGTTGTAATTCGCAGGTATATATGTCCTTTGCTATAATCTTTTTTAGAAGGTGGGTAATCACGTACTTTCATTGAGTGAAAATCATTCCTTGTCTTTGTCATCCGGAGGATATCTTTGTTTAATCACTGAGTTATTATCAAATGGACGTTTCAACTCAAGAAGCAAAATGGGAAATTTAAATGGCTTACATCAATGGGATTCAAGTTTTGGAAATGCATGGCATTGCATCACAGAAGGGCACTGTGGTTCACACTGTACTAGAGAAAGAACTTGACAGGTATAAGAAACTAAAATATATTTTTGTAAAATTGACATTTCATTCATGACAGTGTATTTAAGATTGTGTATTTCATTATTTACGAGGGATATTGACCCACAAACAAGATTTGCTTCATCAGTTCCTAATTATGTTGCAGAGGTTATAGAGCAGAGCTTTCTGACATATGTACAAAAATATTCCAGAAACAGTTTCCAGGGTCATGTCAGCCACATCTTCTACTGTTGAATGAACTGAGTTCAGCGGTGGTTTTACTTGCCCAACTTCAAGTTTCCTTAGCAGTACAAAATTGACAATGAGGAAGACTGTGAAGGGTAAATACTTTAAGTCCTTCAGACAAAGTCCTTCAGATGGCAAGCCAACTTTTTAAAAAGCACAAATCTGTCTCGGTTTATTTCCTTATGTAATAACCACAGTAAAATACAAAGCTAGTATAGATAGCCATCATGCCATTCCAAGATAGTCAAAACTTGGACAGGATTAAACACACACACACACACACACACACACAGCCCCCAAATGAAAATTTAATACCAGATACTTGATTTTAGACTCACATAAATTTTCTATTTCCTCTTATGAAACAGAATAATCAGAAAGGTCTATTGTAGATCAGAAAGCCAGAGACTTTAAATCAAAAGGCAAATTTAAATCCTACTAACTACAACTTGTAGAGAGAACGTGTACCTTAAAGACTTCTCTTAAGTCTTCCACTCAAATTACGTCAGCAGAGAACGCATGTTTGACATCAGATGTGTGCCTGCAAATGAGCCAGATGCTCTACATGTGCTAGAGGGATTCCAAACAGCTAGCGAACACCCGCCAAATGGAGCAAAGGAAGCTTTTAAACAAAGCAGTAAGGTGAAAAACCACACAGTCAAGCTCTGGCTGAAGTTGGATTTCTTATCTCCAAGCCTACTGGTCCATGTTAGGTTTTGATCTACCCAAATACTTGACAGGCATTCTCAAGTTATCAAAAGACTTGGGACTGCTGGAGTTGCTGGAGTGGGAGGGGGGGGGGGATGGGGTGGCTGGGTGACAGACATTGGGGAGGGTATGTGCTATGGTGACCACTGTGAATTGTGTAAGACTGATGAATTACAGACCTGTACCCCTGAAACAAATAATACATTCTATGTTAAAAAAAAAAAAAAAAAAAAAGGAAGAAGATAGTAGGAAGGGAAAAATGAAGGGGGGGGGATTCGGAGGGAGAGACAAACCATGAGAGACTACGGACTCTGAGAAACAAACTGAGGGTTCTAGAAGGGAGTGGGGTGGGGGGATGGGTTAGCCTAGTGATGGGTATGAAAGAGGGCACGTATTGAATGGAGCGCTGGGTGTTATACGCAAACAATGAATCATGGAATACTACATCAAAAATAAATAAATAAATAGGAAAAAACAAAAAAACAAAATTTGGGACTGCTTCAGATGATCAGGTCTCCTGCCAGCAAACACCAGCCAAGATCACTTTTAATGGGTTCCAACACCTAAATGGTCATTTGTCAACAAAGCTATACACACTATTTGAGGATCAGTTGGCATAAACCCTCACTCAAAGCCAGAAAGTTCAGCACAACATGATAATATTCTGTGGATGTTATAATTAGGCATGTTATCCTCTGCAGTGTATATTTTCACACTAATTATATATTTAATATATTTCAAAAGCTTTAAACTATGGTCCGTTGGTACCTTTCACAGAAGCAAATCACACTGCCATCATTAGTCTTTGGGTAAGACTACTTGTTTTGAGAACGCTTTCCAAATTCCATGCCTCTGACTTAGTGGCTCAGATGTAAGAGCTGGCCTTCTTCCACTAGATGAGTAGCTCTCAAAGTGTGGTCCAGGAAGAGCAGCATCAGTGACACCTGGGAACATGTTAGAAATACAAAGTATAGAGATCCCCAACCCAGACCTGAATCAAAAACTCTGGAGGTGGGGTTTAGCAATCTATGTTTATCCACATGTTTTGAACCACTGAAGTTTTGAGAGCCATTGTACTGTAACCTTCTCCAGGACAAAGAGTCATTCAACTTAGTATCCTTCAGTGTACCAAACAGCACCCTGGTGTATGTATGTATGTATGGACATATTTATTTACTGGGGGGTTGAGAGAAAGAGAGAGAGAGTAAGCAGTGGGGAGGGGGAGAGAGAGATGGAGAATCCCAAGCAGACTCCACACTCTGACACGGAGCTCAATCTCACGACCCTGAGATCTTGACCTGAGCCAAAACCAAGAGTCGGATGCTCAAATGACTGAGCCACCCAGGTGCCCAATGACGATTTAAATGCTTGTGATTTCAATTAAATTGAGATGCACTCAAGACAAAACTCATTAAGAGAAGAATGTAAGCATGGGCTTCCTTTGAAGTTACTATTTTGAGGTCTTAACACCAGAGATGTATTTTGCCAAGGAATTTCCATTCCTTAACTAGGCATTGTTACATACAGTTAATTTGCCATTAACTGAAACCACAGATAGACCATAATTAAAACAAAAAGAGGTGGGGAAAACCACTTTATTCCTTCTGCTCATTTGGTACAAAGATGCCAGGTATTACCTATACCCTTAAGAAGTAAATCACATTAAATTTTAATAAATGAGCAAATATTAGTGTGATATTTAGGGGAAAAAGTTAATATTACAGCATTCTAACATAAACAAACTCAGCTTTATATTATGGAGAGTGCATAGTAAAAACAAAAACCAATTAACGCTGGTAAGTAAACTGAGGAAGGATAATAATATAAGCACAATGTGACAGGCTTACACTGCCTATTGCTTATTTACTACTCTCCCAGTCCCATGGCACAGCAATCAAGAACATAGGCTCTTGAGCCAGTTTAACTGAGTTATATCTGTCTCAGGTCCTTACTAGTAGGTCCTTGGGAAAATTCATCATCTCCTTCGTGTCTGAGTGTCCTCATATGTAAAATGGAATAATAACAACTAACTCATAGAATTGATGGAAGATTTAACTAGTGTAATGTGTGTTGTAAATGCTGAACGATCTTTTGTTGTATATTTGTCTTCTGCAACCCCTTATAAACAACACCAGCCACTACTTTGAAGGGGGTTATAGTCTACTTGCCCAAGTTACAGGGCATAAAAGGTCATTAGGTCAGGGGCAGAATACTGTCAGTGCTTACCCAGCATTGGGGACATAGTATCTGTTGAGTAAGGGCAGGCCAAATCAGATAGATTGTACCACAGTACCAAGAACCCTCCCCCATGAGTCATAGTTGAGATTTATAGAGCAGAGACTTTGCCACTTCATAGAACCAAGTAGACTTGCTTGACTTCATGATACAAAACTGAGAAAAGTTTCCCAAATATGTGATTAATTATTAAATTGTCTTCTCCAATGGCTCCCAATGATCCCTGCCTTCTGATATTCAAGTCCTTATGTAATCCCCACCTTTTGAGTGTGGCCTGGACCCAGTGACTCACTTCTAAAGAAAAAAAGGCAGGAAGAATGATGATATGTTACTTACAAAATTAGGTTACAAAAAGCCTGTTACTTCTGTTCTCTCTCTCCCTCTGAAGTAAGTTGTCCTATTGATGTAGCCATAGATAGAGGTTCACAGGACAAGGAACTGATGGGTCCAGCTAGCAAGGACCTAAGGTGAGGTCTTACAGGATGCAACTACCAGATGCAATGTGATCCTTGACTGATACTGATGAAAATACACCAGCTGTGAAAGACATTTTGGGGCCAATTCAGGAGATATGAACGTTGACCAGGATCAGATAAAATCACAACTAATGAAACAGAAAGGTAGAGACTGTTGACTGGGGGGAAAAAAAAGGCAGGTTCAGAATAGCATGCTCAATAAGATCTCATTTTGCTCAAAATAAAACAAAACCCAAAAACCAAAAAAACATTTGTGTGTGCACATGAACATGAAAATGATACAGCCCACCTCATCACCCCACAATTTCATTTCTAAGTGTGCGTGTATGTATCCATAGACATTTCCAAAGAAAAATGAGTTCCTAGGTCGACCAAAAGGCATTTTCAAGAATGTTCATAGCAATTTTATTCACTGTAGACAAAATTGGAATAATCTGAAATGTTCAACAGGAGAATGGATAAATTATAAATTACATATATTCTAACAATGGAATACTATGCAGCAATTAAAAGGCCAAATTATTGACAAATGCAACAAGGGTAATCTCAAAAATATAATGCTGTGGGAAAGAAGCCAGATACAAAAAAGTATACTATTTTTTTATATAAAGTTTAAGAACAGGCCAATTAATATACGGTGATAAGAGTCAACAGCTATAACCATGCACAGATGAATATGAGCTGTGGAGAGGGATGAGGAAAACCGGGGTGAGGATAACCCAGAGCTTCAGTAAGGTGTGGTTACACAGCTATCAAGATACAGATGTACCTGTGAAAAATTATATTGAATTATATACCTCGATGTTTTCTTAAATTTTAAAGAAAAAAAAATCCAGAAGGATTACATCCAAAGTGTTAAAAGTGGCAATTTCTGGGGGGCAAGAATATGATGTTTTGATTCTTTTTGTGTTGCTTATCTGTATTTTCTAGTTTCCTACAACACATAAGTATTATTTCTATAATAAAAGATTATACTGAAAAAAATAAAATAGATTTTCCTAATTCTGTGACAACCTCACCTGCTTTCACTATAACAACCCACACATATCACTTGTCTTTAACCAAAGAGGCAAAAGGTTCTGGTTTTTATCACCAAGGACTTATCTTTTTCTTAAAAGATTATGAAATTTCAGAATCCTCCATACAAATTCAGTTCCACAGAGTCAATTGTTGCCATCCCCCAAAGTGCAACAGCAACGTACACACAGATTGCAAGGTAATGGAAATCTTTTACACGTCGCGTTAGGGGCTGGCTTTCTACTACATACCAATACATGCCAAGAGTGATGGAAAGTACAGAATGAAAGAAAAGGAGGAGGGAGGGAAGGGGATCGGGAGGGAGGGAGAGAGGGAGGGAGAGAGGGAGGAAGAGAGGAAGGAAGGAAGGTAGGAAGGAAGGACAAAATTTAACAGAGATCTTTTAAGGCAATTAGCAAAGAGCAGGATGAAAGCCAATTATACAAACACTAGGACATTCAAGGTTCTTTCACTCTGAGGAAATGGCAGATCCCTGCTTTGGACAAAGAATACGAATGGGAAGCTTTCAAAGTTTTCCACTATTAGCATCCACCACTTCAATTATATTTGAATATTGAGCTTTTAGGGTTTACACTACACTTCGCAGCCTCCCTATTCATGACTACTCTTTAGCATATTAAATAAGTCAAAATACTAAATAGTGAAAGAGTGTAAGGGTTGGGTAGGGGTGAGGCAAAAATCAGTGAGAGAAGGGCTTCTTGAGAAGGTAGGACTTGGCTGGGCCCATAAGAGACAAATGGAATTTCATGAGGTTGAAAGGAAAAGGGCAAAAAAATGCTAAGAAGAGGACAACGAGATAGAAGACATTGGGAACAATAATGACCAGAGGTTAGATATTGAACCTGAATAGGCAAGTGATCAATTTGGTCTCAAAGGCAATTGTGGTAGAAGAGAAAAAGCCAGGTATTTTCAGTGTGGAAGCCCTGAGTTTTAATTCCATTTCTTTGCAACATTTGGCAAGACATACAATCTCCATGAGATTTATTTTGAGCAACCACAAAATGAGGGCAAAAACACCTATCATATGAAATAGGTCAAAGAATAACAGCAATTTCTAGTGGGTGTGCAAACTCATTCTTTTCTCTTCTCTTAGAACAATATGCCTGTTTTTTTCTTCAAGATAAGCACAGCCAAAACCAAATTCACAACTTTTTCTTACAAGCTTCCCTTCTCAACCACTCTATCTTATCAATAAGGCCACTTCATCTCCATTGACCCAAGCTTAGAATGTATGACTGATCACTGCCGCAACTGTCTCCTCCAAAATGAGTGTCCAAATTATACCCCCCAAAACTACTCATTTCCATTTCTTTATCTCTATTTCATCAGCCAAAATCCAAATCTAAGTTTCAATGATTGCAAAGACCTTCCAACTGACCCTCCTGATTATTAGTTTTCCTCCCACCAATTCATCCTACATTGCATTGCCCAGTGCCTAGGTGATTTTTTTTAAATACAGACATAATGCACCCCTCCAATGATTCCTTGTTTCTTTTGACTCAGTGATTCATTTATTCACTCAATAAACATTTACTGAATACCCATCAAACACTAAGTACTGTGCTATGTATCAGAGATGAAAAAATGAATAAATTATGCCCGTGAGAGTCCAGTGGGGAGAAGTAAACATATTACAATACAATGCTACAAACAAGAAACGGAAATGTGGAAACTCATCCGGTAGGATGAAGAAAATAAAATCTCATAGACATGATGCCGTGTCGGGCAGCACCTCCAGAGTAAAAAGTACTTGTCAAGCAACAAAGAGGAGAAAGGCACCCTGTTCCTCTCTTAGGGTACAAACCAAAAACAAACAAACAAACAAAAAACAATTCATGCATGAAAGACCCTCTGGGGAGGTTAAATGGAATCACCAGGGCAGTAAGTGTGTCACTGAGAAATTACCCAGGATGCAAAGACACCTGACAAAGCAACTGAAACAAAAAAAAAAAACCAGGTTCTTCACAGAAGATGCAATGGCAATGGCAAAGCACTCCTCTCGGCAACTACTGGGTCTGCTATCAAAGCTGAAAAGGTACAGAGATTTGAGGATCCAATAAGGCGGCGTCAAAAGCAACACAGTATTACAGACAATGGTGCTCCACTGGCAAAAGAAAAATAGAGGGGAGAGTTTGAAACCTACACCTCAGTGACAATGAACACAGAACTTAACTACTTTTCAAAGAACTGTTCTTATCATAACCTTTTCTGACCCTCAAAGAGCAGAAGGAAAATAACGAGGTTTAATGTTACCTCACACCTAATCTCCCATGGATCCATCCATGGGAAAGTCAAATCCTGGGGCCTATTTTATTCCAAACTTCATTAAAAAAAATGTCGTCCCTCCATTCTAAAAGCAGGGGACACAGGTCCGCTCAAGACCTACAGTGCTGTGTAGGAGTATTCAAACAGTTTGTATGTAAGTCTCCTGATACAGGTGTCCTGAGTCTGGGATTGAAATGGAGATTTATTATTCCAAAGCTCAACACATATCACATACGAAGCTTTTCTGTTTGATTTTTTTTTTTTTTTTTTTTTTGGCCGGGGAACAGGGGAGGACAAAATATTTTCTTTTAATTTCACTTTCAGATCAAATTAATTTCTCCCACCATATTTTGCATGTGTGTGTGATTGTGTGTTTCTACTACTAATGATCCCACCAGATGTGTGCTGTGCGCTCATCACAAATAAAAACAGGGCCTTCCTTACCTGTGTTACCCCATCACCTACAGCGCCTGGCATTTAAGTGTTCAATTAATCATGGCAGAGTAAATGACATGTATATCCTACACAGACGTATTGTCATTGCACAGGTAAATGAGGCTAATGAGGCTGAACACTTTACCTACTCAATAATACATCCAGTTTTATTAACTCTTCTGAGACTCAGTTTCTTCATCAATGAAATGTAAATCATACCGCCTCCTTCACAAGGCAGTAATAAGGGGTAAACACGGTAAGTTATACAAAAAGCTTAATAAGCCTTTAATAAAGGACCATAAAATTCTGAACAAGAGCAAAAAAAAAACAAAACAAACAACCCATTTTTGAGAAATCAGAAGTTACACAACAGTGACTGACTATAAACACCAGAGCCTCAGGAGGCTCCCTTAGCCTCGCAGGAAGCTCCTTCAACTTCCTCGAGGTGGGTATATCTAGGAATTGTAAGGAAAAGATACTGTTTTGTCAAAATGTAGATGATGGCTAGAGAAGAAGAGTGGGTGGCAAATAGAAGTATTCAGGGAAAGTGCTGCAAAAGAAATGGGTGGGAATCCCAAATTCTACTTGCCCAAGAGAAAAGGCTGTCTTCTTCTCTAAAGTAATGGTGCCCCCTTCCAAACCAGCAACCCCACAATGATCCTTAGATACTTAGCACCACTTTTCTCCTTCAATCCCCACCCCCCCTTAATTGTTCACCCAGTTCAAGTGATGTGTGTCTATGTGTGGGTATAAGTAAAGCTTTAAGGAAAATTTATATATAATTTTGTGTTCTTGCTCATGAATCTAGATAGCAACATGGAAAACTGCTTAATGTTTTAAAACAAATCTAATTATGCTACTATTCTGCTTATATATATGGTAATGAGTAAAATTTATTGAACGTTATATGCCTGGCACTTTCTCACCTACTTTATACGGGTCTCATTTATTTCCTACAACCCTAAGACATATATTCTTCTTCAGCCCATGAGTAAATTTGAAGACAAGATGAGTAAACTTGAAGACATATAGGGTTAAGTAGTCTTCCCAAGGTTATACAGTTAGAAAATAAGGTCACTAAAAAGCCACTAGCCTGGGTATGTTCTGTCCCCCTCCCACCCCCTCCTGCCCAGACCCCCCCACACATCCTTCTCCATGTCTTCTGTGCCCCTGGAGGCTGACCTCCATGGACACAACCAAAGTTTCCATGGCCCTCTGGGCTTCAGCTTGAGTTTGGAATCTCCTTCAACTTACTCATGTTGGGTAACTCCAGAAATTGAAAGGGAAAAATTCTGTTTCATCCAAATGTAGATGGTGGTTAGAGAAGCAAGGTGGGTTACAGATACAAGTTTTCAAGGAAGGCGATGCAGGAGAAAGAGGTAGGAATCCCAGATTCCACTTGCCTAAGAGAAAAAGCTATTTTCCTGGAAAGGATACAGGCAGGAAATGGGAAGAAGGGAAGAGAGGAGAGGTTAGGATATTGATTGCTCTGGTTCCTCCCTGCCAGGTCACCTGTATCTGGCTTCCTCAAATGAAGGTCAGGGCCCTCTCGAAAACTCTCTCCTTTGTGGTTCCAATAGCAGCTGCCTCTCCTTGTCCCTTTAGGTCAAGGACAGTAACAGCTGTGCTATTACTAATCTCAGTTCATTTAATATTTTCTTTGGTTCCCCTCCATTCAGCCCACAACTTGGTATAGAGTCCCATTGGAAATAAACTCTTTGACTCAATATGATTTGAATATGCCATCTGTTTCCTGTTGAGATTCAGACTAATATAGCCTTCCAAACAATGCTTTGGTCTAAGACCACCACAATGCCTCTATTCTTCAAACAACCTGTGCTCTTCTACAACTGCGCCTACACCTCCATGCTGCTACTAAGTGGAAGGCTTCCCCGCTATTCCCGCCGGGGAATTCCTACTTATTCTTTCTAACTTCTCAAGGCAGCTGTTTTGGTCCCACCACTGGCAGAATTAGGGGCTTCTTCTGTCACACGCTATAGGCATCTACCACTTTGAGAACGCATTACAATGTATACATATGAGGAATAGCCAAGTCTCAAGATCTACCACCAGGTATGCGGTAGATAAAAACAAATGAGTACAGGATGCTCAAATGAGTCTATTACTGTGTTACATACATTCTTCATTCAGTTCTCCCAACAAATCCATCAAATTACTGGCATTTCACTTAGCAACATGGAGGACCATGCATCTCTAACCAAAGCATGAAATACTGAGAGCTCTAAAACTTGGATCACTGTGGGAAACCAAAATCCAAAATAAAGCTTTATTTAAAGATTTTTTTTTTATTTATTTGAGAGAGAGAGAGATTGAGAGAATGAGTAGGGGGAAGGGCAGAGGGAGAAGCAGACTCCCCGCTGAGCAGGGACCCCAACATGGGACTCGATCCCAGGACCCTGGGATCATGACCCAAGCCGAAGGCAGATGCTTAACTGACTGAGCCACCCAGGTGCCCCATAAAGCTTTGTTTAAAAATAGATAAGGGGAGACAAAGAAGAAGATATCCTTTGAATCCAAGCTTGAAAGTTTAATAACTTGATTTACTGAAAAGTCCATGTCAAACTTTTGAAAAGTAAAGGTAATTTTCAGTAGTTCAGCATATAGTTACCAAGTTTTAAACTCTAACATAATTTACTTTTCAAAAGTAAATCCTCAAACTATGCTTATATAATACATTAAAATAATAACTGATTTAAATTCACCTAAATAGCCTAATGACTCATTCAAACAACTTTCTTTTTCTAATAATATAGTTCTTCTCTCACACAGAACTCACTTTTCATCTAGTTATTTCCAAAGAAGGCTGCATTACTGCCACCAACCCCCTTCCGTTCTGAGAATTTAGGAGGTCATCTCTTGCAGAGCAAGATGTCTCACACTTACGTGTAGACTTTCAAAGATTTAACAATATTCTTTGCTCTTAAGATCTATTCTTATGATAAAAAAAAGATCTATTCTTATGATATGATTGCTCAGAAAGTTAACTCCTCATCAAAGATTTTTAAATGATTTGATTCTTTGGATGTTTAGTGGCTTGAAATCTCAATTGCTGTAACTATAGAACTTATTTCCTCCTCTTACAGAAATATGTAACAATGAAATACACCTGATTAACAGCTTAGTCCACACAGCATGCAACATTCATAGATGCTAAATGCCTCTTTAAAGGGTACTTAGTATTTACAAATCATTTCTCCTCCCTTTAATGACCAAAACATTGGTGTTCTAAATAAACCCCATACAATAATATGGCAACTATTTACTTGCCAATGAATGGCTATGGCTTTCCATTATTTATTTTCATTTCTGAAAATCAATCAAAAAACCCTACCAATCATTTTTTATGTGTGTAGAGCTGAATTTTTGGAAAAGAAAGGGGCTGCCTTCAGTTAATATCCCATAGGCTGAGCACTTTGCTTGTGATGTCTCATTTTATCCTACAGACCCTAATGAGACAAGGTCCGAAAGGCTAAGAAACTAGCTGAAGGTCACACAGTTAACAAGCGCCTGAGTCTCTGATGCCCAGTCTCAGGTTTTTGCCATTATATCATGCTGCCCACATAGGCTGAGGCTACACATATGTCAAGTGAAAATATCCACGTGATAGATTCAACTTGCCATTCTTCTTTGCTCCATTATGTTTGCTCTCCAAGGAGAGTGAGGGAGGAGGAGAGATTTTTGTGTTAGTTCATTATCACTGATCCTCATCACCAAAGAACTAGTCTGTAAAATGAACTCACTCTTTCCCCAACAATGCTACATACTAGTAGACCCTTGACTGGCCCTTTAGTTTTCATTCTCAGAGGATCAGGGTTCTTAACATTGTATCATCAATTTCTTTCAATTAAGTCAGGTCCTAGTCCTGCCTGGACATTTGGCTCCCAGACAAATGGTTTCAATTATCCAGGGTCTGTTTCTCAATCAGTAGCCAATTCCCTGGGCTAAAATAGCTTACGTTCCTCAATGTCCCTCCACAGTATTTTTTTGAAAAGATTTAAAAGAATATCCCATTTCAGTGAATTGTCTAGGGAAAAAATTGTTTTCATTGGAGGGAAATTTTGCTAAGTCTGTCCCTTTCTAAAGAGAGCGGAGATTCTAAGCAAACTCTTATTTTAAAAATCCATGAGAGGTAGAAAAGATCCAAACAAATAAGAAAATATATAAATCCTTATCGATTATCTTCTTGGCCAGAACACATTTGATGAATTTGAAACAACTGATACATTTATTAACAAATTCACCTTGGTTTATTATGCAAAATCATAATCAGCAATTTGAATTATTTCATTGTTTGTAAAAAGAAAAATCTAATCTTTTTAAATAACTGAAGTATGCAGATTTTGTAATTGACAAGTTTTGACAAATGTCTGTGCACATGAAACCAAGACCCTAATCAAGTTACAGGACATTTCCATTACCCTAGAAAGCTCTCCAGTGCTGCCTTCCAGCCAAGCCCCATCATTTCTATAAGGAACAAGGAGCTGCTCATCTGATTTATATCATCATAGATAAGTTTTGCCTGACAATAGAACAAATGTAATCATATAATACATACTCTTTTGTGTGTGACTTCTTTCAACTCTTTAAGATTCATCTATGCTTTTGCATTTATCAGCAAATTTTTTATGGCTGAATAGTATTCCATTGTACAAATGAATACCCAATAATTTATTTAAATAAGTGAATACTTGAAGGAATTTTGAGTTATTTCCAGTGTAGGGCTTTATGAATAAAGTTATTATAAACATTTGTGTAGACATTTTTTGTAGATATATATTTTCATTTTGCTTGCATATATACTAGGATATATAACACTGTTGGATAATAAAGTATATGTTTAACTGTACTTTCCAAAGTGATTGTACCATTTCAAATCCCCATCAGCAATGTGTAAGAGTTTCAGCTATTCCACATCCTTACTCCCCACAGACTTTTTAATTGTGGCCATTCAAGTAGGTCTAAGGAGGTATCTTACGCTTTTTTTTTTTCTTTTTCATGATAACTAATGACACTGAGCAACTTTTAATGATAATATTGATTATACATAGGGGTGCCTGGGTGGCCCAGTCATTAAGCATCTGCCTTTGGCTCAGGTCATGATCCCAGGATCTTGGGATCAAGCCCCAAGTCAGTCTCCCTGCTCAGTGGGAAGCCTGCTTCTCCCTCTCCCACTCTCCCTGCTTGTGTTCCCTCTCTCGCTGTGTCTCTCTCTGTCAAATAAATAAATAAAATCTTTTAAAACAATATTGATCACACACATATATATATACATTTATCTTTATACATTTTGGTAACAACAATTCAAATCTTTTGCCTTTAACATAAATTGGGTTGTTCATTTGTTATTGAAGTATAAGAGTTTGTTGTGTTTTTTAAAATATATATGTTCTGGATACATGTTCACTGTTATATGTATGTAGAAGTGTTTTCTTCTAGAGAGTAGCTAGCCTTTTTATTTTCTTAACTGAGTCTTCTGATACACAGCTTTTAATTTTAATGAAGTCCAATTTATAAACTTTTCTTTTATAATTAGTGCTTTTGTTCACTAAGAAATCTATCCCAAAGTTTTGCTACATTTTGTTCTAATAGTTTTACACTTTTAGTTTTTATACTTAAGACTATGACCCACCCCAAAATAATTCATATTTTTTTCATTCTTTTCCTCACTGTTACTTAGCTTGGGTAATTTCTATTTATATGATAGTAAGTGCATTAACTTCTTATCACACAGAGTCTATGGCTTTTAATTCCATCTATGACATTTTTTATTTCAGCCATTGCTCTTTTCTCTTCTAGAACCTCCATATTTTATAGTTACATTTCTTAGCCAAAATTCCCCATCTGTTCATGCACTATGTCCAATTTTTCCTTTAAGTTCTTGAACATCGTTGTATTTGCTATGTTAACTCTAATATCTTGTCATCTTCACACCTGTTTCCAGTGACTGCTTGTCTTTTTGATCGCATATCACATCTTCCCGCCTCCTATATACCATAATTACACATAGTACACGGCAAGGTGTCTGGATTATCTTTTCTTCCCATACAGGTATTAAGAATTATTCTGGCAGTTATTAAACTGTTGGCAGATCCTGTTGATGCTGTCAGACTAGTTTTTATACTCTATTAGAGTGGGTCTATTTGGTTTTATTCTTAGTTCTAAGGACATGGCCCTCATTCTAGATGGTGATTTTTAGTCCTCAGGTGTGGCTTTTTCTATATTCTCAGCTGAGTTTCTGGGCTAGTGAGGCCAGGACTCCAACATCTCACAGAATTTTATGACCTTCAATATCTCTGTTAAATATTCAGCCCTGTAGAAGCCTTCTTTGAGGTCCTATAGAGTTCTACTATGATGCATGTGTATCTCAGTCTTTGGCCAGTAACATACAGGGAACCCCCATGAGTCCCACTCCTGCATTCTGCATAGCTTCCTTCTCCCTAGTACCCTGATCATCAAATTTTAGCAACTTCAGCAGCTCTGAACATGAATCTCAAATGAACACCTTAGCTAAATGAAACCTATGCCCTCTGCTCTGCCTCTCCTCCCTATATGGATATCAGTATATCTTGTGTATTTCCCACCTTCTGAGGATCATACCTATACTGTCTTCCAATGCCTAAAATCAGTTGCCATAGAACTTTGTCCAGTTTTATATGTCGCTTACTGTGGTACAGCAAATTGTGCTAGTTATTCTATCATGGTTGAAAAAGAAGTTGATATTCAATCTTAATATTAAATTGGTAGGCGTTAAACCAGCTACGCGTGGTTATTTCAACTGATGACCTTAGAATACTGCTCAAGTGAAATCCTAATCAAGGTAACCAATACAAAGACAGAGTCAAGAGTAGTTTATAAAACATCTCTAAGCCACAAAGAAAAACAGTCAGGATTAACCATGTTGCCAGTAATTTCTAAACTACATTTAGAAGATGTTTGGAACATATCCGTATTATCCTAATAAAGAAAATTGTCTGCTATAGCAGTAAGTGATTCACTGTCTATGTCAGAGAGCTTTGGAACCTTCATTCTTCACACATAGTATCATTTTTTTTCATAATATATAAAAGGAAGAGTCATTAGAAAAACTTATGTCATAAGCATTAAGTTTATGGATATATGCTTGAATTAACAACATATTTGGCCAAGATTCAAAATGACTTCATGTTTTCTGAGACCCAATTCAGTTACAACTTGAGGTCAAGCAAAGAAATTAAGTCTAAAAGCTGACATAAAAATAGATTTTTCTCTCCATACTCTTTCAGGTACACATTAATAATGTTTGGAGTGCTCTTCTCTTCAAACTCCAAACCCTTTCCCCCAGTGAAATGATCTCCTCCCAGGGCTTCTGTTAATTTGCTAAAAATGCCCAAATCAACATTCCAAAGTCAAACCTCCCCCCAAGTTTTAAACTTCACCCAGCTATCCACCTGGAACTCAAGACTTCCAAAACAGAATTCCTTCTTTACCCACAAAAACTGCACCTTCTCATGAATGTGCATTCTGGTGCTCTATGCACCTAGCCACCTGGCAGTGGACTCCTCTCTCTCTTCCCATTAACCTTTTCATCTGTCCAATCCATCATGAAGCCCCAATAGTTCCTGCCCTTAATTATATCTCCATGTCAGCCCCTTGTTTCCATTATGGTTCTAGTGCTAACATTTCCCATTATTCACTCAATCTATTTCCACAGCCTTCAAACTGGTCTCCCCTCCAATCTATGCACATCACAGCTCCTGAGTCACCAACTTGACCACATCATCTCCCTGTCTTAAAATCCACCAGATACTCCCCCAAAATCTCCAGAATAAAGTTTACACTACTTCTGCTGCATCCCAACTCTCCTCCCTTAAGTTCAATGTCTCCTCCTTGATAATTTATATTGTAGCCACACCAAACTGATTGAAGATGAATGGGTGATATTGCTTCAAGACCTCAACCCTTTGCACAAGCCAGACCGTCTGCCTGAGACTAAATTCCTACTCATCTTTGGGACTAAGATCAAACATCTCTGAGGTCCTAAGGTATAGCAACCTGATTCCTTGAGCTTCTATTATGTCTTAACCCATTACTTTTATTACACTACCTCTGAAATGACCTGTTGGTTCCCTGCTAGATTGTAAATGTCTTATGGAAAGGAAGTGTAACAATTTTTTTTTTTAATTCAAAGTGTTTATCTAACAGGTAAGTGAAAGGTAGGATTCTTTATCCCATTAATATTCTACTTTCTTTTCACAATGGGATCCCATGATTATGCAAAAACTGTCAAGGTCCTGCTAGTGATTAACTCCTCTATTTTTATACCACCAGGCCTTTGAGCTTATGAGTTGCCAAGAGAGGGCATGACATAATCGCAGCGTCGTGGAGGTTCCAGAACGGCTTAAATGCTTCATCTAACTTTGCCTGAATGGTATCTGAGGTATTACTAGAGTTGTCAGTGCTTGGGACCTGGAAATGGTGTTTCCAGCCCAGCAAGACTGGGAAATGCTCAATATTCTACCATTTTTCTCTGAAAAGTTGGAAAAATAAAGAGACCTATTAAACTTTATTTAAACCAACCCTCCAAATTTACCTGAGCAGAGACCACCACCCCTTCACCACCACCTTTTTCTTTCCCTCAGAAATACTTAACACCTTATAAAACATTAGTGGGGGATTAATCTAGGATTGTGGTACATCCATAACTTAGCTATTTGGAACATGATGTCAAAGGATAGATTTAATGACATGAGTCGCTTTGCTTATCTCCATCTCATTTTATTTTTTACTTCTCCTCTTTGTCTCCTTTCTCTCCTCCACCTCCAACACATGCCCACACTTGGATTCTAAATTGTTGGTCCAAGACCAAGAGAATCATGAGGACAAATGCTGGTCCTTCTACTTCAATGAACAAAGCTATGGACTTCCTGAGAGCAAAATTATATGAAATTAGTGATATCTATTTCAATATGCATTAACCTCTTTTTAATAAGCTGCCTCTTTTATCTGCAGTATTCAATATGTTTTAGGATGTCTTTTGTGTCTTCCTTATCTGGGACTCCTACTTCCCCACAGACTTAAAAAATGTTTGGTGGCTGATATGATCAGCACACTTCTTCTGAAATTAAAGTTTCTTTCGATATTGAGTTCAGTACATTTAGAGTGGAAATCAAATGACTCAGGCTGGTGACAAAGATTTAAATCACTAGTGAGGAATTTAATTTGCTGGTGTTGTGTTTCATAATCAAATAGAGAGGATCTATCAAATCAAAATTTCAAAGTGTCACCAAAATTGCATTAAGTTTATTCCAGAAATAGTTGGTAAATGCCTTTTATGTGCCAGACACAGCTTTGGGTGCTGGGCATACTACTATAACCTATCTAAACCCTGTGCTTGCCTTCAAGAGATTTTAGTCTAGCAGAGAAGGGAGATATTCCTTTTATCATTAAGTTTGTAGTGTTCTGATTATAATTGTGACCATTAGCAAGAGGGAGATGATTGAGCTGACCTAGCATAGTCTGTGGGTGGGGAGAATGTGTGAGGATGGAATCAGAGCAAAATGACCTGAGAAAGTCACATTTAAGCTAAGACCCAAAGAATATGGAGGACTGGGTGAACTTCCAGATAGCAGCATCAAACAGGAATAAGCTTGTCATGTTTGAGGAGAGAGAGGACCAGTGTGTTTGCAGTACAGAGAACAAGACAGAATGGTATGGGAGTAAGTCAAGGAATAAGCAGGACACCATCATAGGAGTTCAGAGACCATATTAATTTAGAACTCTATGATGAAGGCAATGGGAAGACATCAAAGTTTTAGAAGCAGAAAATGGTCATGATCACTTGTTTTAACAGATCCCCCTGGCTTGATGCAGAGATCCAGCAATACTTGGTGACAGTGAGGAGGGTACTGGTTATCCCCATAATGCCCATTAATTACTGGAAAAAAAAAACACCACAAAGAATAAGCAACCTAAGGAAAGCAGAGTACACATTTGATGGAACTCCCCCAGCTTCCAATGTACAACCAAACTGTCATTCTTAAATCTCGATTTCAAATTTCTCATGCAGACTGCCTTGGAAGCATGTGAGAATTGGTTCAAAGCGGTAGGACTAGAGGCAGAGATGCTAATTGGGAGATTATTGCCTAGGAAAGTGATCCCCACGATTCAGGAAGAAAAGTGAAAGGATATGAGCCACAAAGAAGGTAGAATCTACAGCACATGGTGAATTTCTTATTATATTATTACATATGGTTTTTGAAAAAGTAATGGTTTGGGTTCTTCTTGGTATGTATGTGATACTGGAATAGGCTCATGAATCCCAACTATTTTTTTCATAGATAAAACATAATTAAAACGTGACCCTGCCAGATGTTTAAAGCAAAGGAACTAAGCCAACAAATGAGTCCATCTCAAACCTTTAGTAACTTAACAAAAGGACAACTCACAGTTTAATTATAAACAATTCTTACCTAATCATTTAAAAAGACCTATTAAAAAATGTGTTGTTGGGGGCGGAGCAAGATGGCGGAGGAGTAGGAGACCTGGATTTCGTCTCCTCTCAGGAATTCAGCTGGATGGGGATCAAACCATTCTGAACACCTACAAACTCAACAGGAGATCGAAGAAAGGAATAGCAACAACTCTCTCATCAGAAAAGCGACCACTTTCTGGAAGGTAGGACGTGCGGAGAAGTGAATCCGCGGCGATATTCGGGAGGATAGATGGCGGAGGAGGGGCCTCCGTCAGCCGCTTCTGGCAAGTGATAGAGACGCAGAGCACAAAATCGGAACTTTTAAAAGTCTGCTCCGCCGAGGGACGTCACTCCGGTGGCTAAGCGGGGGGTGGAACCCTCCGGGACAGTGTGGTCTCAGGACCCTCGGGGTCACAGAAAGACCGGGGGTGCCTGAGTGTGGCCGAGCTCCCAGGTAACGGAGCGGGGAAGCCGACTGCAGAGGCGGAGCCCAGGCGTGAGCTCTCAGCTCGGGGTGGCCATAAACCGTGATCCGTGGCCCAGTCGGGCCCCTGCTCCTCCAGCAGGGACCCAACAAGCGGCAGATCCGGGGAGACTCACCTTCCTCCCCGGGGAGGAGCCGCGCGGGAGTGCACCGCAGGGATCTGCTGGGTTTGGAGACTCCACCCGGGGTCGGGTGCCGGAGACAGAGGCGCGAGGTCACAGGCCGGGCGAGCACGGAGTGCGGCCAGAGACCGGGGAGACGGGAGTGACTGACGGCTTTTCTCTGGGGGCTCACTGAGGAGCGGGGCCCCGAGTTCTCGGCTCCTCCGGAGTGGAGATTGGGAGGCCGCCATTTTCACTCTCCGCCTCCAAAGCTGTACGGAAAGCTCGCAGGGAACAAAAGCCCCGGAGAGCAAACCCGAGCAGATTACTTAGCCGGGAGGGGGCAAGGGCGGGGCACTTCCACTTCCGGCAGAGACATTTGGAAACCACGGCAACAGGCCCCTCCCCAGAAGATCAGCGAGAACAGCCAGCCAAGACCAAGTTTACCGATCAATGAGAACGGCAAAACTCCAGCGCTAGGGGACTACTGCACATAGAATTCACGGCTTTTTTACCATGATTCTTTAGTCTTTTAAAGTTAATTTTTTTTAACTGTCTTTTTTGTCTTTTTCTTTTTGAATTTTTCTTTTTCCCTTTTTCAACCAACAACTTATCAATCCCTTTTTTAAAAAAAAAAACATTTTTATTTTTCATTTTTAGAGTCATATTCTATCCCTTCATAGTAGTTACCCATATTTTTAGCTTATATATATAAGTTGTTCTCTCTTTAAAATTTGGAGATAGTTTCTTCTAACAGATTAAAATATACCCTAAATCTCTAGTATATGGTGTTTTCTATTCCTCTGCCTGATCACATCCTCTCCCTTTTTTTTTTTCTCTTTTTCTTTTTTCTTTTTTTAAATCCTCTTCTTTCTTTTTTCAAACAACTTATCAATTCCTTTTATAAAATTTTTTATAATTTCCATTTTTACAGTCATATTCCATCCCTTCATCATATCAACCCTTATTTTTGTACATATATAAGTTTTTCTTTCTTTAAAATTTTGGGAGGCACTTTCTTCTAAAAGACCAAAATACACCCCAAATCTAGTGTGTGGCACTGATCTATATACCATATAGATCATATTTGATCACATTCTGGTTTTTCTTTTGTTGTTGTTGTTTTGTTTTGTTTGTTTTTGTTTTTATCTTTATCATTTTCTTTTTTTTTCTTTTTCTTTTTTCTCTCTTTCCCTTTCTTATCCCACTGCTTCAGGTCTTTTCTGATTTGTTTAGAGTATATTTTCTGGGGACATGGTTACTCTGCTAGCATTTTGTTCTCTCATTAATCTATTCTCCTCTGCACAAAATGACGAGACAGAAAAAAATCACCTCAACAAAAAGAACAAGAGGTACTACCAACTGCCAGGGACCTACTCAATACGGACATTAGTACGATGTCAGATCTAGAGTTCAGAATCATCACTTTAAAGATACTAGCTGGGCTTGAAAAAAATATGGAAGTTATTAGAGAAACCCTTTCTGGAGAAGTAAAAGAGCTAAAATCCAACCACGTAGAAATCAAAAAGGCTATTAATGAGGTGCAATCAAAAATGGGGGCGCTAAGTGCTAGAATAAATGAGGCAGAAGAGAGAATCAGTAATATAGAAGATGAAATGATGGAAAATAAAGAAGCTGAGAAAAAGATAAACAACTACTGGATCATGAGGGCAGAATTCGAGAGATAAGCGATACCATAAGACGAAACAACATTAGAATAATTGGGATCCCAGAAGAAGAAAGAGAGAGAGGGGCAGAAGGTATAATGGAGCAAATTATAGCAGAGAACTTCCCTAATTTGGGGAAGGAAACAGGCATCAAAATCCAGGAAGCACAGAGAACCCCTCTCAAAATCAATAAAAATAGGTCAACTCCCCGACATCTAATAGTAAAACTTACGAGTCTCATAGACAAAGAGAAAATCCTGAAAGCAGCTCGGGAGAAGAAATATGTAACCTACAACGGTAGAAACATTAGATTGGCAACAGACCTATCCACAGAGACCTGGGAGGCCAGAAAGGACTGGCAGGATATATTCAGAGCACTAAATGAGAAAAATATGCAGCCAAGAATACTCTATCCGGCTAGGCTGTCATTGAAAATTGAAGGAGAGATAAAAAGCTTCCAGGACAAACAAAAACTAAAGGAATTTGCAAACACAAAACCAGCCCTACAGGAAATCTTGAAAGGGGTCCTCTAAGCAAAGAGAGAGCCTAAAAGCAACATAGACCAGAAAGGAACACAGACAATATACGGTAACAGTCACCTTACAGGCAATACAATGGCACTAAATTCCTATCTTTCAATAGTTACCCTGAATGTAAATGGGCTAAATGCCCCAATCAAAAGACACAGGCTAACAGACTGGATTAAAAAACAAGACCCATCGATATGCTGTCTGCAAGAGACTCATTTTAGAATCAAAGACACCCCCAGATTGAAAGTGAGGGGGTGGAAAACCATTTACCATGCTAATGGACACCAAAAGAAAGCTGGGGTGGCAATCCTTCTATCAGACAAATTAGATTTTAAACCAAAGACTGTAATAACAGATGAGGAAGGACACTATATCATACTTAAAGGATCTATACAACAAGAAGATCTAACAATTGTAAATATCTATGCCCTTAACATGGGAGCAGCCAGTTATATAAGGCAATTAATAACAAAAGAAAAGAAACACATTGACAACAATACAATAATAGTGGGGGACTTTAACACCCCCCTCACTGAAATGGACAGATCGTCTAAGCAAAAGATCAACAAGGAAATAAAGACTTTAAATGACACACTGGACCAAATGGACTTCACAGACATATTCAGAACATTCCACCCCAAAGCAACGGAATATACATTCTTCTCTAGTGTCCATGGAACATTCTCCAGAATAGATCACATCCTAGGTCATAAATCAGGTCTCAACCGGTACCAAAAGACTGGGATCATTCCCTGCCTATATTCAGACCACAATGCATTGAAACTAGAACTCAATCACAAGAGGAAAGTCGGAAAGAACTCAAATACATGGAGGCTAAAGAGCATCCTACTGAAGAATGAATGGGTCAACCAGGAAATTAAAGAAGAATTAAAAAAATACATGGAAACCAATGAAAATGAAAACACAACTATTCAAAATCTTTGGGATGCAGCAAAGGCAGTCCTAAGAGGAAAGTATATAGCAATACAAGCCTTTCTCAAGAAACAAGAAAGGTCTCAAGTACACAACCTAACCCTACACCTAAAGGAACTGGAGAAAGAACAGCAAATAAAGCCTAAACCCAGCAGGAGAAGAGAAATCATAAAGATCAGAGCAGAAATCAATGAAATAGAAACTAAAAGAACAGTACAAAAGATCAACGAAACTAGGAGCTTGTTCTTTGAAAGAATTAACAAGATTGACAAACCCCTGGCCAGACTTATCAAAAAGAGAAGAGAAATGACCCAAATCAACAAAATCATGAATGAAAGAGGAGAGATCACAACCAACACCAAAGAAATACAAACAATTATAAGAACATATTATGAGCAACTCTATGCCAGCAAATTAGATAACCTGGAAGAGATGGATGCATTCCTAGAGATGTATCAACTACCAAAACTGAACCAGGATGAAATAGAAAACCTGAACAGACCTATAACCACTAAGGAAATTGAAGCAGTCATCAAAAATCTCCCAAAAAACAAAAGCCCAGGGCCAGATGGCTTCCCAGGGGAATTCTACCAAACATTTCAAGAAGAATTAATACCTATTCTTCTGAAACTGTTCCAAAAAATAGAAATGGAAGGAAAACTTCCAAATTCATTTTATGAGGCCAGCATTACCTTGATCCCAAAACCAGACAAAGACCCCATCAAAAAGGAGAATTACAGACCAATATCCCTGATGAACATGGATGCAAAAATTCTCACCAAAATACTAGCCAATAGGATCCAACAGTACATTAAAAGGATTATTCACCACGACCAAGTGGGATTTATCCCTGGGCTGCAAGGTTGGTTCAACATCCGCAAATCAATCAATGTGATACAATACATTAAGAAAAGAAAGAACAAGAATCATATGATCCTCTCAATAGATGCAGAAAAAGCTTTTGACAAAGTACAGCATCCTTTCTTGATCAAAACTCTTCAGAGTATAGGGATAGAGGGTACATACCTCAATATCATAAAAGCCATCTATGAAAAACCTACAGCAAATATTATTCTCAATGGGGAAAAACTGAGAGCTTTCCCCCTAAGGTCAGGAACGCGGCAGGGATGTCCACTATCACCATTGCTATTCAACATAGTATTGGAAGTCCTAGCCACAGCAATCAAACAACAAAAAGAAATCAAAGGCATCCAAATTGGCAAAGAAGAAGTCAAACTCTCACTCTTTGCAGATGATAGGATACTTTATGTGGAAAACCCAAAAGACTACACCCCAAAACTGCTAGAACTCATACAGGAATTCAGTCAAGTGGCAGGATATAAAATCAATGCACAGAAGTCAGTGGCATTCCTATACACCAACAACAAGACAGAAGAAAGAGAAATTAAGGAGTCGATCCCATTTACAATTGCACCCAAAACCATAAGATACCTAGGAATAAATCTAACCAAAGAGACAAAGGATCTGTACTCAGAAAACTATAAAATACTCATGAAAGAAATTGAGGAAGACACAAAGAAATGGAAAAACGTTCCATGCTCATGGATTGGAAGAACAAATATTGTGAAGATGTCTATGCTACCTAGAGCAATCTACACATTCAATGCAATCCCCATCAAAATACCATCCACTTTTTTCAAAGAAATGGAACAAATAATCCTAAAATTTGTATGGAACCAGAAAAGACCCCGCATAGCCAGAGGAATGTTGACAAAGAAAAGCAAAGCTGGCGGCATCACAATTCCGGACTTCCAGCTCTATTACAAAGCTGTCATCATCAAGACAGCATGGTACTGGCACAAAAACAGACACATAGATCAATGGAACAGAATAGAGAGCCCAGAAATGGACCCTCAACTCTATGGTCAACTAATCTTCGACAAAGCAGGAAAGAATGTCCAATGGAACAAAGACAGTCTCTTCAACAAATGGTGTTGGGAAAATTGGACAGCCACATGCAGAAGAATGAAACTGGACCATTTCCTTACACCACACACAAAAATAGACTCCAAATGGTTGGAAGACCTCAATGTGAGACAGGAGTCCATCAAAATCCTAAAGGAGAACACAGGCAGCAACCTCTTCGACCTCAGCCGAAGCAACTTCTTCCTAGAAACATCACCAAAGGCAAGGGAAGCAAGGGCAAAAATGAACTATTGGGACTTCATCAAGATAAAAAGCTTTTGCAAAGCAAAGGAAACAGTCAACAAAACCAAAACACAACCGACAGAATGGGAGAAGATATTTGCAAATGACATATCAGATAAAGGGCTAGTATCCAAAATCTATAAAGAACTCATCAAACTCAACACCCAAAGAACAAAGAATCCAATCAAGAAATGGGCAGAAGACATCAACAGACATTTTTCCAAAGAAGACATCCAAATGGCCAACAGACACATGAAAAAGTGCTCAGTATCGCTCAGCATCAGGGAAATCCAAATCAAAACCTCAATGAGATACCACCTCACACCAGTCAGAATGGCTAAAATTAACAAGTCAGGAAACGACAGATGTTGGCGGGGATGCGGAGAAAGGGGAACCCTCCTACACGGTTGGTGGGAATGCAAGCTGGTGCAGCCACTCTGGAAAACTGTATGGAGGTTCCTCAAAAAGTTGAAAATAGAGCTACCATATGATCCAGCAATTGCACTACTGGGTATTTACCCCAAAGATACAAAAGTAGGGATCCGAAGGGCTACATGCACCCCGATGTTTATAGCAGCAATGTCCACAATAGCCAAACTGTGGAAAGAGCCAAGAT
The DNA here is from genome assembly GCF_029215605.1 of Mirounga angustirostris. Taxonomy (NCBI): domain Eukaryota; kingdom Metazoa; phylum Chordata; class Mammalia; order Carnivora; family Phocidae; genus Mirounga; species Mirounga angustirostris. The sequence goes on along the minus strand of NW_026991709.1, from coordinate 188,168,733 downwards.
GTCCATCGACAGATGAATGGATAAAGAAGAGGTGGTATATATATACAATGGAATATTATGCAGCCATCAAAGGAATGAGATCTTGCCATTTAAAACGACATGGATGGTACTGGAGGGTATTATGTTGAGTGAAATAAGTGAAAAAGAGAAAGACATGTATCATATGACCTCACTGATATGAGGAATTCTTAATCGCAGGAAACAAACTGAGTGTTGTTGGAGTGGGGGTGGGGTGGGAGGGATGGGGTGACTGGGTGATGGACACTGGGGAGGGTGTGTGCTCTGTTAAGCGCTGTGAATTGTGCAAGACTGTTGAATCTCAGATCTGTACCTCTGAAACAAATAATGCAATATATCTTAAGAAAAAAAAAAAAAGAAGAAGAAGAAGAAGGCAGCGGGAGGGGAAGAATGAAGCAGGGGAAATCGGAGGGGTAGACGAACCATGAGAGACAATAGACTCTGAGAAGCAAACTGAGGGTTCTAGAGGGGAGGGGGGTGGGAGGATGGGTTAGCCTGGTGGTGGGTATTGAGGGGGGCACATTCTGCATGGAGCACTGGGTGTTGTGCACAAACAATGAATCATGGAACACTTCATCTAAAACTAATGATGTAATGTATGGGGATTAACATAAGAATAAAATTAAAAAAAAAAATGTGTTGTTGATGGGTGCCTGGGTGGCTCAGTCAGTTAAGCAACTGCCTTCAGCTCAGGTCATGATCCCAGGATCCTGGGATCGAGCCCCACGTCGGGCTCCCAGCTCATCGGGGAGCCTGCTTCTCCCTCTGACCCTCTCCCCTGTCATGCTGTTTCTCTCTAATAAAAAAATAAAATCTTTAAAAAAAAAAAAGAAAAACAATGCTTTAAAAAAAATGTGGTGTTGAGCAACAAAGTCTAGATTTAGTTTTTGCGACTGAAAATAATAAATCGCTGTATCTACAATAATAATTAATCACCTGGGCTTCCACTGATTCAAAATTAACTTCCTCCCCTGCTAATCCAATTCTGTAAGGTTTTACTCTGAACTAGACGAAAAGGGCTAAATGTAGTGACAGTCTTTTCCAAAAAAACCAGGACCATGTGAGGTATAATAACAGAGTTTGGAGACTGAAATATATGGTCAGGAGAGTCTTCTATCTTAGCTTTCTTACCTCCAGTGTCTAAAGAATATCCATACTGAAGTAACAACTTGATTCTAAAACCTGCACAGCTCAAAGTCAGGACCAAATAGCAAAATCAATTTTCCCATAAGCATTTGCAAGTTAATGCATGTAATGAAGAGCTGAGGGCTGAGTTAGAGAAGGTTTGTAAGACATTTGGGATTCTGGAAGAAGCAAGGAGACTTTAAGAGTAGCAGTGGTGTATGGTAGTAAGACAAGGGAGAGAAAGATGGTAAATGATTTCACTTTATATTACAGAAGTTTTCCTTTGTTCTTTTTTGAAGAAAAAAATGAACGATTTTAAAATGCTTTTCAATTCCTTTGGATGTCAGATTCATGAGTCTTTGAACATAACACCATCCTTAAGCAGAAGCCCAATAGGACTTGCTTTTGTATGGTTGCAGTAATATTGTGAGTAATGATGCCACTTATATCCCTTAAAACAGGCATGCATGGAATAGGAGTAACACCATTCCGCAAACACAATAGCTCAAGTTTAATTCAAGTTACTTACATATACTGGAGCTTTCCTCTGACAGGACTTTTCTCCCTTCTATCCCAAGTCTTCATAGGGTCACTGCCTACTCAGATGCCATATCCATAGCCATAGCTTAAAGATTTGTTCTGCAGAGAGAGTCTCTCAGAACCTATAGCTGTAATGCTGTCCAACATGACTATCCACAATGATGCACGTGTTTTAGATCTATATCGTCCAACATGCTTGCCACATGGGACCACTGAGTATTTGAAATGTGATGGCATGACCGAAGGAGGGAATTTTAAGTTTTTTTTTATTTTAATTAAACTAAATAAATTTAAATTTTATTTTGAAATAAAAAAAATAAAATGAATTGGAATTAAATTGAACTAGCCATATGTGGCCAGTGGTTACCATACAAATCACAGCAGAACAAAGCCTCCAGTCTTACACTTCATTAGTATTCTGTGTCTCCTTTGCAGCACTTGGTGGCATTTGCAGTTATATAGAGTTTATAATTATTTGTTTAATGACCATCTTCCCCACAAAACTATCAAAACTGTCTTGATCCCACTATGAGAGTTCATGCCTGAAACACAGTGGCAACTCAAAGAGCTGTTGCCTGAGTGACTTACCATTTAAATAAAACCTTTCCTTATTTTAATCATATGATAGCAGATGTTAATCTGTTGGATATGTGAATACCAAAGGTGGAAGGAAGAAAATCAGAAGACTAGCTGTTTAAAGTGTGTGAACTTTCTGATAAAGTCCATAAAGTGGTACCAAAAATTATCAAAATCTGTGGGAAATGTGTTTGCCACAGATTTTTCCTAAACACACACATACACACAACACACACATACAAACACAGCTGCCTTCAGAAAAGAGTCTTCTATTTTGCTCTAAAATCTGTTCTGGCTGTGAAAACGATGACACTCCTCTGCAGAAGAAAAAAATGCAATGCAAAACAAATCCACAATTTAGCTCAGGATGTAGGAGAAAGCTGACACAAAGAAGCTGTCCCTCCCTAGTTGAAATAAACACTTTATCTTTAGATCTTGGTAGCTAATTTTCTTAAATCCTCTTAAATATGTTAACTTCTCCAGACAAAGAATAGTTATTCTTTGTCAACACTGAACATGCAAGAAAAATATATTAGCATAATACAGTATGTAATATAGATATTTTAAACATGGAAGCCATCATTATTAAAACCCATAGTATCAGCCCAAACAAGCTCATTATAAAGAGTGATGGGAAAGCATCAAATTATAACTTGTGTCACAATGTTCTTATTCCAGTGCGTTCCTCTATCTTCAGAAGGCAGACCAGGGAAAGCTTACAAACCGAGACCATCAGGGCATGTGTGGCACTTTAATGTCTCTTCTCAAGATGGGTAGAGATGTTTAAATTAATCATTCAGAGACTGAAATCCTAAGAAATTTCTGCCAAGTCCTATCATCCTCCAGCAATAATTTAAACAAGGGAAGTTATTTGTCTAAAGTACAGAACAACCTACAGAGATTTAACATGTCAAACTAACACGATAAAATTATTTTACTATTAAGGTAATTTCAGGATGGGTGTGACATTTGGCTTTTTTGGCTTCTAAAAAATGAAAAATGTCTTTGGATATCCTTAGCAATGCCTGACCTTCAGACTCAACGACTCTGCAAGTAATGCGGAGATCATGGTGATTTTTATAAGAATCTGGGCCTCGAGGCCCAGACTTGGAAGTTCATTTCATTATCAGAAAATAACTTGAAGGTAGATTCAGCATGGATTCATAAAAATAAAGCACCGGGCGCCTGGGTGGCTCAGATGGTTAAGCGTCTGCCTTCGGCTCAGGTCATGATCCCAGGGTCCTGGGATCGAGTCCCACATCAGGCTCCCGGCTCAGCGGGGAGCCTGCTTCTCCCTCTGACCCTCTCCCCTCTCATGCTGTTTCTCTCTCGCTCGCTCTCTAAAAAATAAAAAAAATAAAATAAAATCTTTAAAAAATAAATAGATAAATAAAAATAAAGTACCAACAGGAAGGAGAATATTACCTATTGAAAGCACTACAAATCAAGTAAGTGGTATACATCCCCCGATCCTTGGAGAACTGCAAAAGTACCCTGGCTAAAACTGGTCTTGCAGAGTTTGACTTTTGTCTGGTCTTATAATGATAAAGAATCCATTTAATCCCACAGCAATGAAAATGAGAGCATGTTACGGCTATGGGGTGAACTGTTAAAGGTTAATTGAGTTTTAGATACTTACCCCTAATTGTTTAAGATTTTATCCTAATATCAATTTCTGCATTAATTCACAGGCTCCCTGAGTCCATAAGGAATAGATTTCATTTTAAAATTAAATGTGTCCTTCTGCCCAAAAAGAAAAGCATTTTTCCCAGATAATTCTTACAATCAGAATCCAACTTCCTAGATGAAATAGGTCAAATTAATCAAAAGCCCCCTAAAATGTCACTTTAAGGAATTAAATAACTAAAAGAGTTACCTCATTAATTCTAACACTATTGATAATGCAGAAAATTTGGGGCACTAATTAAATATGAAAATACACAGCATGTCATTTTTCTGACGGAACTGTATTTTCATAATACTAACACTTCAACTTAAGTTAGTGGTAACACTTCAACTGTTCTCTTTCCATAACTGGAAAACTGAGTACTGTTGGTTCAACAGGAATAAGGCTGACAGGCTATATATTCCAGCATTCAGAGCAGCTCATCAATAAAAAGAATTGCCGTAAGTATTTTTACGTAATTATTAGAGCATGATCATGTATAATCGGACAGTATCTTTAAAGATGGGCCTAATTTGTTGCTACAATAAACCATCTGGTAAATTTCAGAGAGCCATTTTTGAGAGGTAGGGATGGGCCCAGCTTTCAGAACACCTGTAGAGGAATCTCTTAATTTACAAAACAAATGAAATTAAGGGAGATTGATTTGCATTGCAAAAGAATCCCCAGGATGGGGAAAAGAAAAGAAAAACACCTACCCCAATATCCCTTTACCAATAGCATTTCTAGGCCTTTGTGTATTTGGATTTACAATACTGTATCTTATTTAATATATAACCTTAAAGATACACAAGAGCAATAGCATCAATAACAGTAGCTATAATTTATGAAGCAATTTTTGTAGTCTATGCATGATGCTGAATCTATGCATTTATTATCTACCAAAGTCTCATAGTTCTCCTAAGGGTTCAGTGCTCTCCTTTTCATTTTATACAGAGACTCAGGGTAACTTCTCAAGATTTTGCAACTTCCTTGGAAAAAGAGAATAAAGTGAAAATCTTTTCTTAATTTTAAAAAGGCTTTTAGAGAAGTGCTACTGTGAGGGGTGCCTGGGTGGTTAAGCATCCAATTCTTGATTTCGACTCAGGTCATGTTCTCAGGGTCACGGGATGGACCCCAATATTGGGCTCCCTGCTCAGCGGGGAGTCTGTTTGAGATTCTCTTTCTCCCTCTCCCTCTGCCCCTCCCCTTGCTTGCTCTTTCTCTCAAATAGATACATAAATCTTAAAAAAAAAAAAAAAAAAAAGGAGTGCTACTGTGAATATCTTCAATGCTTTCATACATGTCAAAGCTTAATGTCTTGCAATATAAATATTTTCCATCTTTTCAGACACATGTTAGAAAAACAAACTAAACATCAATTATTATCACTACCAGTTTCCAAGCACTATGAGCCTTTTGACCTGATAAGGCAGATGTGGATGGAGGTCTCTTGGGTAATTTTGTTCAATATGTGTTATCCACCAGAGAACAGGGGACTGGCAATGTCTTGGTCTAAACATGACTGGAAGCTTTATAAACTCAAAAGCATTTATAAACTTGAGTCACTTCCCTGGGCCACCACGATGACAACTACATATCAGAAGAGCCACATAGAATGGTTCCTGGTGGGTGCCTGGGTGGCTCAGTTGGTTAAGCTACTGCCTTCGGCTCAGGTCATGATCCTGGAGTCCCGGGATCGAGTCCCACATCGGGCTCCCTGCTCGGCGGGGGGTCTGCTTCTCCCTCTGACCCTCCCCCCTCTCATGCTCTCTCTCTCTCATTCTCTCTCTCAAATAAATAAATAAAATCTTCTAAAAAAGAATGGTTCCTGGTAGCACAGTTTTTAAATATATAGGTAAGGTTGCTGGGGTCCGGAGCCGATGGCCAAGAAAGAATTCCTGAGGTGTCTTTGGTGCAAAATGGTGGTTTGGTTAAAGTATGGGGACAGGACCCAAGGGCAGAGGGAGCTGTTGCCGCTTGCAGCCCCAGGATTATGAGGAGCAACTGATGGTCTAGTTTGGGGTGAGGGGGAGTAAAGATAAGGGAAATTCTAAAAGGATTTTCATATGCCAAAGAAGACTCACTAGGATACAGGAGGCCTTGCTATTGTCAAACTAAGGTTGTTTTTTCCTCTAGCGAAGCATTAACATTAACACAGTTAACGAGCTTCCGGGAGGAACATCATACTCTGCCCGCCTCAAGTATTTGTCAATGGGCTGCAGGTTATATGGACATTTAATTTTATCTCTATTTCCTTCTGCCTTTGTTTCCCGTATCACTGGTACTTATTGTCATGACCAAGGACCTAGCATCTTTTGAAACTCCATGATTTATCATATAACCAAATAGTTCATGGATAACACCTTGCTGTTTCATGTCATACACAAATGATTCTACACTACCCAGATATTTGGTTCCTGTGATTGGTCCCAATGATTCTTCCCTGGTTTAGCAGAGGTGTGCTAAATTGCTTAGCAGATAATATGAGGAGGAAAATAGTATACACAAAACAACAAAAACCCATAAGGTATTCCACTGCATAGACATAATTTCAAAGAGTAGGTAAGAGAGTAGATTAAAAATATTTGTCGGCATTGACTCCCCCTTTTTTTTTTTAAGATTTTATTTATTTGACAGAGAGACAGCTAGAGAGGGAACACAAGCAGGGGAGTGGGAGAGGGAGAAGCAGGCCTCCCACTGAGGGGAGAGCCCGATGCGGGGCTCGATCCCAGGACGCTGGGATCATGACCCGAACCGAAGGCAGATGCTTAACGACTGAGACACCCAGGCTCCCCTCCCCTTCTCCCTTTCAGTATCTGAAATGCCTCTGTTTAGTATTAGGCCTCTGGAAATCAGATGCCTCTGTTTAATATTAGGCCTCTAGAAATCAGACTTCTGAAATTATAACTCACTAGGATTGCTCACACATACAACCATTCTCCTGACTCTGTCCAGGTGGCTAGACTAAGGGCTAAAGGCTGTGACAAGTGCTCTGTCACTGTCGGTGTGGTCTGTTTGGAAGACCCAGAGTAACCACAATCCCAGGTTCAAAACAATGTCTCAGTCAATTTTCTCAATGGCAAGAGATGTACTATCCAACATCACACCTGGTAGCTACAAGTGGCTATTTATATTTAATTAAATTTTTAAATTTAATTAATTAAATGCATATTTCCATTCCATAGTCAACTCCCCATATTTCAAGTTTTCAGTGGCCACATGTAGCCACATATCATCAGCTACCATATTGGACGGCGCAGATACAGTTCAGCCCTGGCCTAGAGTAACATTTCCCAAAGTGTAACCTTGACCAGGGTTTAAATCAAGACCAGCCAATGGATTTGGGCTCATATGCCAACACTGGTCAATTTGAACTGTCTTCCTGGAGTAAAATGCAGTGCCTGAAACAGTGATGTCTCTCTGGGACACAGAAATGAGGAGTGGTAGCCACAGATACCAAGTATGCTTCCTAAGACCTTCGATTAGCATCAATATCCAACTGCCAAATACCTAAAACCAAAGAGCACCACATCTTAGAAATAACCCATGTCTTTCCTCGTGCCATTTCAAACAAGGCATGGAAGAGTAACTCCCCCCAGGCACTCAGAGTTAAACAAGTATTTGATGTCACCCCTGATCACAATCTAGGTCCTAGTCCAAAACAGACCAGTCTTATTAGTTAAATCAGAAAATACTCTACAAATTGGTGATACAGATAATACCAATATAATTTTTAAAATGCCTATTCACCTACATGAAAATCTTATCCTCTGAATATCATTTCTCGCTCTCTCTTTTTTTTTTTTTGTTAAGTAAACTGAGCCATTGTTAACGGCTTCAATCTAGAATCCGTATTCTTCCCTGATGGAACTCAATCTAATCAGAGATTTTCCCCTCACTTAGAAATCATTTTTGGATACTCTGACTCCAACAGGCCTTTCGTAAACCAGACAGAACTGTGTACAACATTTCAAACGCAGCAGCTGGTCTAGTCTAAATTTCTAAATGACAAGCACATCAAGCAAGCACAACATGCATTTGGAATGAGGCAGAGAATGAGAAATCAGGCCTCTAGCTATCATTAGCAATCATCTTCTCCAGACGCCGCCTCTGCTCCCTACTATACCAACTTTACCTTCCACAGACCTCTTGCTGATGTCATGATTAGCTTGTCAAATCAAATTCAGCGGTACACAGGCATTTAGAGTGACATTTCTCATTTTGCATTTTCATTCACTAGGAAGAAATGAACTCTACTTAGTAGGTAGATTATCCATTATCGACTGCAATTCTAAACCATTTGAGCTGCATTAGTAAAATGAATTGGCACTGAAAACAGAGGAGTAAGAATGTATACTGATGGAAAAGTAAGTAGGGGCAAGGAGTCTATTTTGTGCTTAACTTTCCAGTGAATTCCTAGACCTTCCATGAGGCCAAAGTGATGCCGTTTATTTCAGCTATGACCATTGGGTGAGATCTCAGCTTATAACAGCCTGACTGACTTGCCAGTCATAGTTGTGATTGAAAATAAAAGAGAAAAACACTGAAAACTCGAAATAGGTATTCCTGTCCCTCATCTCTAGAGCAGTGTTTCTCAACCCAGGGACAATTTTGCCCCTCTCTCACTCCTTAGGGTATTTGGCAATGTCTGTTCATACTTTTAGTTTTCACATTTGGGGGTGAGGATGCTACTGGCATCTAGTGGGATCAGATCAGGGATGCTGCTGAGCAGCCCAATGCACAGGGCAGTCCCCTCACAACAAAGAATTACCTAGCCCCATATGTCAGTAATTCTGAGGTTGAAAATCACACCCTAAAGCTATGGGTGATCACTATCACTTACTTGCTTATTCAAAGACTTACAATCTGCATGGACATGAGCTGCTTAAAAAAATAATAATAAAAGGCACAATTAACATTTAGAAGGTGAAGAGGTACATCTATTAGTAAAAATAATATTTTTCAACATAGGGTATTATGTTATTTGTTCAGTCCTTATTCATTTCATCTCCCTGATGAATAATTTTCTTTTTAATCTATTTTTAGCATTTAAATATTGTTGGATCAAGTTCTCACTGTCAAAAAGACATTAATTACAAAAAAGTAGAATGTGACCATCTCTACAGTGCTAAGTATTTTCTGGAAAACCCTTATGTCAAAATTGCCTTACAATTCTGGAGAGTTGTTTTTTTGTTGTTGTTGTTAATTCCAAAGGCATTATTACTTATTTATAATAACAACTTTCATACTTCTTAAAGAGAGTTTACAACAGAAATCATACCATAAAGTGGAATTAAGTGGTATTAAGTTGTTCCCTGTCTTTGAGAGAACTGAATTATAATTTGAGGGTTTGGTATCCTTGTGCACAGATGAGGGCATTTTAATACTGTTTTCTTTCCCACATACTACAGAAAAGAAAAAGCAAACACACAGGAGTTAACCTCTCATAGTTTATTAGTCTCTGTCTTGCTTTGTCTGTTCATTACCAGGAAATGCTCAGTCATGGGCATAGACATAAACATGCAGGATGGGAGTCAGTATTTCTCAGCATTTTCTACCATTAAAGGTAAATTCTAAAATCTGAAAAAATGCTGTGTCCACCTGTTACAACCATCCTTTCCCTAAGTCTTTATTAACATTATTAATAAAAGAAAATGTCAAGTATCATGACTTCAGTTGCAGAAGAAAACACATATACTTTGAAGGCAGGTCTCACAACTTCAACAGTTGAATACAATAATCTGAAATACTACTGAGAAAATAAATGACAGCATGCAAGTATTGTCATCTCTAACAACTCACTTTGACTCTGAGTTTTCAAGTCAATTATTTCATAAAATACTAGCCTTGATTGAATAAATAAAAATGTTCCAAAATAGTCACTATCTGGCACAGAAGTAAGTTGTGATGTCTATGACATGATATTTCTAGCTTAAAAATATGAATTAAATGTTTCAGAAGGAATCTCAAGCTTCGCATTTGGGAAAGAAAAAAGGACCAGTATTTGATGTTTGCATGCTGATACTGTAGCGGGAAATGACAAATGTGCAAGGATGAAGCCAACCTTTACTTACATAGAAACTGACAAGGGCTAGCTCCATGGTGAATCACTATAGAACATAATTACAAAATCTAAAAATAAAAAAATAAAAACCACGACTATGGGCCCCAGTAGCCCCCCAGCCCATTCAACAGATACATAATTGTTTAAAAATGGAACAAATTTGTTGTTCAAATGTGGGAACAAGTACACACACACTTTAAGATAAATACTGTATGAGAGATGAACAAAGCTAGCAGGTATTTATATGCTAGCAAAAAAAAAAAATGTCATTTAAATGGAAACCTATTGTCAGAAGTCTAATTATGCTCAATGTCATCCCCTCCTTCTACTCTACACAGCTTTTAAATATGTTCGTCTTGCTCTAATTGCTCAGTAATGGACAGAGGCTTCTAAGCAAAAACATATTATTAGAGCAAAGAAAAATGAACAGGTAAGTCGCTAACAGAAGAGACCCTTGGTACAATTTAAAAAATGCATGCAAAATAACATTTGCTATATACCCACCACATTGCCCAATCCTGGTGTCCTACACCAGGCTCTACTTCACTCCACAACTTAAGATACAACAGAAGTAAGAAATACCTCCTCGGGCAGATTACAAAATACAAGGCAGCAATAAGTTTTGAGACCACCAGCCAACAACCCATGGTGGAGAAGCTCTCAAGTCCTCAGTAACTTTGGACAATGCCTTAAATCTACCACCCACAAAATACAGTGTACGTAGCTTTGTGTATTCAATTTTTTTTTAAGATTTTATTTATTTATTTGAGACAGAGAGAATGAGAGAGACAGAGAGCACATGAGAGGGGGGGAGGGTCAGAGGGAGAAGCAGACTCCCTGCCGAGCAGGGAGCCCGATGCGGGACTCGATCCAGGGACTCCAGGATCATGATCTGAGCCAAAGGCAGTCACTTAACCAACTGAGCCACCCAGGTGCCCCAGTGTGTATTCAATTCTTAAGTGTAATAAAGCTACACCATCAAACACAGGAAGTAAAAAGGATCCCACGTGAAAGCTTCATTTTATGGTAATTTATTACTACAAATTTGAGATTAAAGTGCAGAAGAAGGAAAAAAAGAAAACAAACTCTGAACAGTCATATGAATGACTATATGTAACATGTAAGTTGATTATCCTAAGAGTATATATAGAATTCTTAGGAGTTAAATATTCATATAATATGATTTTATAGTATTACTTTTAGGGAAGTCAACCTTGTGGGCTACCTGGGTGGTTTAGTGAGTTGAGCATCCTATTCTTGGTTTCAGCGCAGGTCATGATCTCAGGGTCGTGAGATCAAGGCCTGCATCCAGCTCCGGGCTTGGCAGGGAGTCTGCTGGAGATTCTCTCTCGCTCCTTCTCCCTATGCCCCTCCCCTCACCCACACACTCTCATTCTCTCTAAAATAAATAAATAAATCTTAAAAAAATAAAGAGGTCAACCTTACATTTATTCAGTGTCCTAGGGAATCTGTCAGAAGTTGGGAATATCCTTAAGTGAAATAACAGAATCGGTAACCCTTCAGGGGTAACCACATAGCACGCAATGCAATGAGTGCCAGACACATCCTAACTCACCCATGTTTTAATTATGAGGAAACTGAGGCAAGAAGCAAATAACATGGCCAGAGGCACATAGTGAGCAAGTGGCATAGCCAAGATTCAGGCCCAGGTAGTGTAGCTCCAGAGACCGTGTTCACTGGTCTCTTCTGCTTCCAGGAGATTCCCTCCTTCCCCACCTCCTTCTCACCCCCCCCCCCCCAACTACAGTCCCTTATCTGATTACCATCAAATAGCCATGATCTGAAACCAGAGATCCACAACCACCAGGTGTGAGCTGGGTATTTGTGAGCAATCACTTTTCTGGCATTCAGGAACTAAGGATACCATGAAACAACTCAGCAACGATAGGGCAATGACTACGAGAGAGCAACCTCACCTTACGGTGTCTATCAACGCACCCACAGGGGGCGCCTGGGTGGCTCAGTCGGTTGGGCATGTGACTCTTAATTTTGGCTTGGGACGTGATCTTGGGGTTGTGAGATCGGGCCCCGAGTCAGGCTCTCTGCCCTGCGTGGAGTCAGGTTGAGATTCTTTCTCTCCCTTTGCCCCTCCCCCTGCTCATGCTTTCTCTCTCAAAATAAATATAATCTTTAAAAAAAAAAAAAAAAGCACCCACGGTTATTATACCCGTCAGTTGTTCCTCTTTCTGCACTCTGTCAGTTTCTATAGAAACCCATGGACTGCCCTGCCAACTCTCTCATATACCCAGAGAAGGTTTGTTCATCTCCTGGTAAAGAGCAATGCTCCTTCAAGCTGGTGTGACCTTCACACTTCACTTCTTGATTGTTCTCTAAGCAGTTTCTTCAGTTTCACTATAATCACAGTAGACATGGATGAAAACCCTAGCCTAAAAGCCAGTACCCTACCTGCAAAAGAACAGCACCCAACAGACCAAACAGCCCACACTTTCATTAATGAAGGGCCTACTATGTGAGCCACAAAATAAATGGCACATGCTGAGTCCTTTACATGCACCTACAGCTCTTTAAAGCAAAACCACCTCCATTCTATCCATGAGAACCCTGAAGAGTCATGGAGAACAACGAACATGTCCAAGATCTCATGGCTAAATAGGGTTGAAAGCGGGATTCTAACTAGGTCTGTTCTAGAAAGTCCATACTTGGTAATACTATTTTCCCCCTTGCTTGCATAAGGATATCTTATTTATTCTTCAGTTCCTCTTCCACTAGTCCGCACTCTCCCTGGGAGCAGGAAATATGTGTTCTTCACCCCCATTTCCATTATGCTTCCTAAGAAAGTGGCACTCAGAATTTCTTAAACTACTCAAAATATGAGAGGACGGCACCTAGCACTCAGTAGGCACCTAAGTGCTTATGGTGCGGTGTGGATGCACACAGATTAGAAGTCTTAAAAAGACTCCATTTAACCTAAGTTGAAAGCATTTTGATAAGATAGCCCTGAATTCCTAGTTCTCTCTCATCTTCCTGTCTCTGACCTCCCCTTTCTTCATCTCTTACTTCTCCATCTTTCTATTTCTCCCCTCTCTCCATTTGTCTCTGACCATCTCTCCCACATACCATCACTACCACCACAGGCTTTGACAGCTACTGCATCCATTAACATACCATATGCATGGTCAACAATCTCACATGAAATATCCCTGACCATATCTGAGATCAAACCCTAAATAAGCACACTCACGGTACTGACATGACAAAGAACTCTACCTCAGGTAGCTCTGTGCACAAGATAAGCCTCTTAAACTAAAGAGCCCCAAACCTGACACCTGGATCTCAGAAAACAAGTGATAAATGCTTGTTTCATTCTCTCCCACGTGTATTGCTGTGGTCGGAGTGTGTGCCCACAAAATTCCCATGTTGGAATCTGTACACCCAAGATTCTGATGGTGCTGAAAAGTGAAGCCTTTGGCAGGTGATTCGGTCATGAGGGGGGAGCCCTCATGAAAGGGATGAATGCTCTTATAAACGAGATCCCACTGAGCTCCCTAGTCCCTTCCTCCACGTGAGGATACAATGAGAAGTTTGCAACCGAGAAGAGTGCCCTTACCCAACAATGTTGTCCCCTTGATCTCACACTGCAAGTCTCCGGAAACTGTGAGAAATAAGTTTCTGTTGTTTATAAGCTACCTAGTCTGCAATATTTTGGTATAGCAGCCAAAAAGACGAAGGCATATATGCACCAACATATAATGACTTCCCTTTGCTTATTACTGACATCGTCATGTAATGAGACAGCCCTCCACACATGCCAACTCTCATGCTCAAAGTTCTTCATGCACCCCCTCCTGGAAGCCCCCAAACAATTCCATGGTATAGACTACGGACATCTGCATTTGACAGATGAGGAGGCCAAGGCACAGAGGGACTCAGTAACTTGCTTAATGTCACAAAGTTACCAAGTGGAAAATACTCATTCCTAGAACCCACATTCTCTGAACATAAAGCCTACCTTCCCCGCCATACCACTCTGGCTGCTTTCTGTGAGCTTGGTGTTCTTTGTGTGGCAGGAATTTCCTGAGAATTACCCTAATTTCTCTTGCACCAGAATGGTATAGCCCTCACGAAGGCACTTGATTTAGTAATTCATTTGCATTCACTAATTGGTGTTCTATATAAATGGTTAGCAAAGTGTGGTCTCTAGGCCAGCAGCATTAGCACCACTTGGGAGAGTGTTAGAAATATTCACCCTCAGGCGCTATCCCAGACCTCCTGCCTCCCAAACTCTGGGGCTGGAGCCCAACTACCTGGGATCTTCTAAGCTTTTGAGCTAATTCTGATCTGTGTTAAAATTTCAGAATTACCACTCTGACATTTACTGAAATTTTAGGTAATGGTCCCTTTGAAGACTCACGGTCAGAAATGAAGAAAGAGGGACGCCTGGATGGCTCAGTCGTTAAGCGTTTGCCTTCGGCTCAGGTCATGATCCCAGGGTCCTGGGATCGAGCCCCACGTCGGGCTCCCTGCTCGGCGGGAAGCCAGGTTCTCCCTCTCCCACTCCCCCTGCTTGTGTTCCCTCTCTCGCTGTGTCTCTCTCTGTCAAATAAATAAATAAAATCTTTAAAAAAAAAAAAGAAAGCGAGAAATGAAGAAAGAAATTGCATCATGAGGCATCTTGCTTCAGTAACACCCAGGGGCACATTCTGTCTATAACTCCTCACACTGTCATCTGTCCTCACACATCGGCTTTCTGCTCATAATTTCTAAATTGCAACCACCTAACAGCTTCTAAAATGAATGTCTGGCCTGGAAGGTTTTAAAATGTGAGGAGAGTAAGCATCTTTGTTTCTGGATTGGACTTCTCCGATGCAGGAGACCAAATCACTCCACCTCTGAGAGCAAATTAATTACCCCTTGACATAAGTTTATTTACATGCCAAGTATGGTCTATAATGAGGTATTTACCATGCAACCAAATTTCAAGCAATCATTCACGTAAGTAACCATATTTTAATTACTGTCACTTCTTTCATTATGTATTCTCTATATACAATACACCTGTCAGAAGAACATTTCTTGTTTGACGGATTGTCAGCTCCTTCTATTTTTCCTGGGTCCTGTGTTGTCCACCACCACCCCCATCAACATGTTTTTTTTTTTTTTTTCCCCCTTAACTGAAGTCAAGCACTGCACAAGTTCTTGGGGACTTGCAGGCAAGTGGGATGGTTGACCAGCCCTAACAGTTGGCAGAGCCTTTCATCTCTCCTCTGAGATCACTGTTCGTACGTTCTCAGTGTATCTGTCTGCTGCAATTAGGGTGTTGTAAAGCTATTGTTGATAAAGTGACATTTGCTCTAAGCATTGTCACTTTGAAGAATACCCAAGAAGGAAAATGAAAATCGATATAATTACAAGTCATCAACTGCAAATTTCATTCACTTACTTGCTTCAAAACTGCCAAATGAAAATAATTTCAGTTTACCTTAATAACAATATATGGATATTCAATTTTTTTAAAAGCTTATTTTCAATCTGCATGTCTAATATGAAAAAGAGGAAAAGCACTCAGTCCAATTTTCTCTAGTTAGAGAACCCTAACTCTTACAAAACGCATGCAATTGAGTGGTTGCCTGATAATTTACTGTAATAAGTACGGAAAAGTGGGTTTTAAGCCAAATGCTTTTGAAACTTTGGACTGCTGTCTTACCTGAATAGTTTTTTTTTTTTAATTCTAATCACTTTTTGTGAAAGAAGGTGGCACCCAAACAAGGTATCATCATGTATGATCAATGTACTACAATGAATACTTTGATTACATGACATTGATTATCATTCTAAAATTTTCTGTACTAATTATTGTGGGGGAAAAAAAGATAATTTACAAAACAAACAACTGAGGGCCAGTTTCTTCCAAACAACTTTGGAAACTCTGAGCAAATAAAAAGAGAATTCCCTCAAGCAGACAGTATGAGCAACTTTCAATCAGTAAATGTGGACAACACACTCCTTAGCAGAAGTCCAACCTTGGTGTCTGCCCCCAAACAAATTTTGTTTGCCCCCTGGTAATTTTGTTTTCATTTAAATGTCAGCTTTAAAAATTTATGGGATTGCACTTAAATATTTAGATTTATATTACCTCTCAAAAAACTGGGCCACCTGGGAACAGTGGGCTGTTTAACCCCCATGGCAACGATGGGCTAGCTTCACTCTAAGTATCCTGAGGGGCTCCTGAGGACCACTGAGTTGGCACCTCTGTTTCATGTTCTGTGGTAGTTAGGGGAAAGTTCTCTCATTACCAGCCTGGAGTCATCTATGAAGATATCAAAAGGGGGTAGGACAGAGGGTAAACTTTGGAGAACGGGCAGGAAAGAAAATGGGGAGGGGGGTATCGGGATCTCTTGGGATCCAGTAATGGTGTAGGCAAAGCTTCAGGAGTGAAGGCGGGGGAGAGATGTGTAAGGCAAAAGGACCAGGAAATGGACAAGTCTGACTGGGACAGAGGTGTAGGAGAGTGGGGATACTCTGAGAAAGCCTAGAAAGAACTGACTGTGGAGTAACTGAAGAGAACCTTGAATGCCAACTCAGGGAGCTTCTGGGACATTATCCAAGATACAGCTCTTAGTTTCCTTTTGAGAAACAAATCAACCCACTCCATATGTAATTTCAGCGTAGTATATGCCCACTTAAGCTTGAGTAACATGCCCTCTCTCTCAACCTCCAATCCTTTCAGTCAAGGAATTGCACTTATTAGTACTATGGGAATCTGGCAACAGTCGCACCCAAACTCAAGAGGACTGGCACTGTAAGCAGGGAGAGCAACTGGCAAGGAAGGGGTAAGGCTAAGGGAGCAGTGGAGGGTCATTAAGGACACAAGCACCTGAGTCACACGGGCTGCGTTCCAAGTCTAAGTACCATGGCCTTTTGCAGACTTTTTAACGTCTTTTTTTTTTTTTTAAAGATTTTATTTATTTATTTGACAGAGAGAGGCACAGCGAGAGAGGGAACACAAGCAGGGGGAGTGGGAGAGGGAGAAGCAGGCTTCCCGCCGAGCAGGAAGCCCAATGCGGGGCTCGATCCCAGGACCCTGGGATCATGACCTGAGCCAAAGGCAGACGCTTAACGACTGAGCCACCCAGGCACCCCCTTTTTAACATCTTTGAGCCTGAGTTTTTTCAACTCTAATGGAGGAAATAGTACCTGTGTCAGCACCTATCGTGAGGATTTAATAAAGTGATATATGTTATATATGCTTGGAAGAGTTTCTGGCACAAATAAGAGCTTAATAAACATTAACTGTGCTATCATTATCATCATCATCATCACTTCAACTGTACTGAGTCTTTTTTTTTTTAAAGATTTTATTTATTTATTTGAGAGAGAGAGCACATGAGAGGGGGGAGGGCCAGAGGGAGAAGCAGGCTCCTCGCCGAGCAGGGAGCCCGATGTGGGACTCGATCCCGGGTCTCCAGGATCATGACCTGAGCCGAAGGCAGTCGCCCAACCAACTGAGCCACCCAGGTGCCCTCAACTGTACTGAGTCTTGAAGGGGGTGTCTCAGATTTGATCTGTGGCCCTGGGCAGAGAAATGGAAGTAAACAGATGACAACGAGCTTGTGAGAACATATAGGACTTGGTTATTTTAGAAATGTGGGAAGACGACCTCTTCACAAGTATTCAAAGATCACTGCATGAACCTGAAGGTGGGTGATACTTTAAGACAATAGAGATGGAGAAGGTCAAAAACAGAATCTGCTCCTCGGAGAAGTCACATTTAAGGTGTCAGCCTCACAGAGGGGTAGAACTATTCACAAAGCAGTTAAAAAGCAGAAGTCGAATTCAAAAGAAAGGTCTGAGCCAAGATGCACATTTGAAAACAGCTAATAATATTTGAGATGAAATATAACAAGTAAAAGAATTAGGAGCATAGATAGATAAGCCACATCATCATGAGCATCATCATTAGATAACATTTACTACGTGCCAGAAACTGTCCTAAGCATTTTACGTGGTTTATCTCAAGTCCACAGCATAACTACCTCCCTATTTCATAGGTGGGAATACTGAGGCTTAGAGAGGTTAAAATCCTTGCTCAGAGGTGCCCAGCTTTAGACAGCATGGATTAGGAGTAGAATCCAGAGTCCTCACTCTTAATCATTTGCTGTACTCCTTCCCATAAAAGGAAAGAGAAGTCTATAAGCAAAGAGAAAGAGGGAAATAAAAGATATTAAGAGGCAAAAGTCAGTGAATCATGCCCCTAAAGAAGAGAAAGGTAATGGGTTTATGAGCTGGGCAGAGAGCCATCACAAGGCTAAACTAGGCTCTGAACACAGAGAAAAATATTTAAAAATTAAGAAGGATTGAGGAATCTAGGTGGCTCAGTTGGTTAAGTGTCTGATTCTTGATTTCAGCTCAGGCCATGATCTCAGGGTCATGAAATCAAGCCCTGTGTGGGGCTCTATGCTGGGCATGGAGTGTGCTTAAGATTCTCTCTCTCCCTCTCCACCTCCCATTCATACACGTGTGTGTGAGTGTGCCTGCTTTCTCTCTCCTCTTAAATAAATAAATCTTAAAAAAAAATTAAGAGGGATTGGGGAGGTGGCTAAAAGACTAAAACAGGTACACTTGGTAAGTTGAATACCAGGTAAGAAAACAAATCATCCCAAGACCAGGTGCCATTTCCAGTTAGAATGTAGGACAAGTAGCAGGATTTCATTGCTTAGTTTCACCAAAGAAATGAACACCAGAATTCTGCTTTCAAATTCATTTACAATAGAATTTTGGAATTATCAATTGTACTTTTGTCCAGCTTGGGTGGAGTTGTTTTTTGCTTGGGAGGCTGCCAGGACTTATAAAGGCACTGACATCAGAGACACACAACCTGTGGTAGTAAATAGCATCAACTCCATAAGAGCTGCCACCACACTATACCACAACCACACCCCACCCCACCCCATGGCACGGCAGGGCGCGGCCCCATGGACCACAACAACGGCTGACACACACAGAACAGCCAGCACAAAGAGCTTGCTACCAAGCAGGCACCACACTAACCGGGGTCAATATCCCATCTCATTTACTGTTTAGAACCATCCCCTATGTGATTGGTCCCAACATCAGCCACAGTCACAGATGATGCCCTAAGGTTTCGTCCACAATTGTCAGGTGGCCAAGCCAAGTTAATCTTTAAAACCAGTCCAGGGGCACCTGGGTGGCTCAGTTGTTAAGTGTCTGCCTTCAGCTCAAGTCATGATACCAGGGTCCTGGGATCAAGCCCCGCATCGGGCTCCCTGCTCCGCGGGAAGCCTGCTTCTCCCTCTCCCACTCCCCCTGCTTGTGTTCCCTCTCTCGCTATGTCTCTCTCTGTCAAATAAATAAAATCTTTAAAACAAACAAACAAACAAACAAAAAAAACAGTCCAGTCTCCTGCTACCCACAGTCTGATCTTCTCCTTGATACCAGGGTAAATCTCTTAGAACTAGAAACATCTATTTATTCCCTTTGGAAAGGTAAGCACTTACGTGTTCTGACGGCCATTACAGCATATCTAGTTTATGGTCACTCTCATATAAGGATCTAGAGAAAGCAGCTCTCTGATGGGGGGGGGGAGGAGTAAGGCCCACATCTTTCTGGCAAAGTCTGTTAGGGAGGGACAAGAAGGAAAAACAGAAAAAAAAAACCAAACACCCCACAATGAAGATTCTTTGTAGGCTTTGAAGACGATGGCGCTGAAAAAAAAAAAAATTTCAATTGTAAGCAGGGTGAGATGATCACTAGTGCCAAGGACATTTCTGATTGGGAAGCAAACAAAATATAAAATTATAGGTGCTAAGTGAAAGAAAGCAGACGAAAGGTTACATATGTATGAGTATACATCTGTATATCTATTGTAGGAGTCCCTTTATATGAAATAACCAGAATAGGTAAATTCATAGAGATGGAACACAGATTAATGGTTACTAAGGGCTGGGGTGGCAGGGGAGAAACTGCTTCAGGGTAAGGGGTTTACTTTGGGATGATAGAAACGTTTTGAAACCAGAGGGAGTTAAAGGTCCACAACACTGTGAATGTACTAATTGCACCTGCACTGTTCACTTCAAAATGGTTATTTTATTATGAATTTCATCTCAACAAATTATTTTTAAAATGAAAAAAAAAACAAATTTTAGGATGTAGACTAACAAAGGGATCTTCTACTTTTCCCCCAGAATATTAAAATAAAAAAATCACCATGAAAGATGAAAACATTATTATTCCTATGTTTGGGTTTAATTTGGCAAGGGAGAGACTTTTTCTTTTTTTTTTTTTTCCTCTTCATTACTCCACAAAATCACATACAAAAATGTACCACAGCAACAATGAAGTATCTTCTTTATAGGCTTTAGTTACTACAGTAGAAGACAAAGAAAATGAACCACATGGATAACAAATTTCCTGACTATGAAGATAGTTCTCACCCCCATCAAAGTGTTCAAAGATTATCTTCAATTACAGAAGAGAAAAGTAACTTTTAGATTCATTTAAAGGCAGAGTTTAGTGCTATCTGTGTTAGTTCAGGTTCTCTGATCAGCAGACTTTGCATTAGGATTAGACATGCAAGAAGTGTATTGCGGGAGGTGGTGGGTAGAGGGAAGGTAGAGTAGCAGGCAGAAAGAGCTAGCTGCCAGACCATGATGTAGGTCTGATTCCTCCAAAGGATGGGGCGGAACGTAGTTTTGGATGGGAAGAGTCTTGGGCTCCAGGGTAATTCCATGAAGAGTTTGACTAGGCCCAGAAGGAGCCCTTGAGCCAGTCTTCCAATGAAAGAACAACATGTATCACAGGGGTGGGTCTGTACTAACTAGCCCACTTGCCTTCATTCGTTGGCTACGGGAAACATACCCTTGGCACCACACAATGGTGGGTCCACAGCAGCCTGACTGCATTCTTCAGTCAATTTTGCTCCTGCCACAAAAGATCTGAGCGGCACATTTTCACAGAACCACCTGGACATATTTTCAGTCTTCACTGTACATATTTGGCAGGGAGTTAGCGTTCTAACTCCCACAATAGTGAGGAACAAGTAAGTGTGGTTCACTGAAATCTGCAAACAACACCCAATTTTATTTTAGGTAAAAGTTTCTGTAACCTCTCCCACCTAAATCTAGGAGGTGTATTGCTAGGGAGGGAGGAGAAAGGAAACTCGTAACAATGACATTGTAAGTGTTCACACTAAGCTAAAGTCCACCCAGCAAAGCAACTAACCAAATGAGCAAGTCAACACCAAGGCTACAATCTACAAATGGTAAGTCAGATCCTGCACATGAAGTGTGACAATTAATTAACGTTAATTGGAAATGTTAGAGAGAAATACAGATTTTTGTCTGTTTAACCATATGGGGAACAGGGTCACTCACATAAGTATTCACATAAGTGTTAGCACTTCCCTCCTCCCATGAGTAATAAACCTGTTCTTTTAGACTAATAGAACATTTTATGACACATATCCACAAGTTTTGTATTTACTATTTTTGTCTAAAATCTAGAGAGATACTTCATAAACTACATATTTGATACATTAAAAATTTTAAAGGCTACTATATGATCCAATAAATCAAATTACATGGGAGGAGTAAGGAACATGGAATCAAGCTATGTGATTTCATTGGAACCAAATAAAAACATTATTTATATACCACAGCGGTAGAAACAAAATCTGTTTTTGGAAGAAGCAATAAAGTCCAGTTGTGTTACAAGAAAAGGCTTTAAAAATAAAATATGAATAATAAAAGAATTTGTATATGTATGTACATCTGTGTCCTGTTGTCATTGACACTAATCTGTGATTATTAAACTTACGTACTTCTGCAAGTATCTATCTATATAGAGATATAATTTTAAAAATAAGAATTCAAAGAGGGAAAGCCTATGGGTAAGAATGAAACTGTATTATATTCTGAGAAGTAAATACTACGCTTAGCAGAGAGTTTTTAAAAAGCCAATGCTATTATCATTTCCTTTGTGCCAGATAATCAGCCCCTTTTAGAGTACGATGCACTTCCTATCAGCTTTCCAGTCCTTGCAGCAACAATCTGCTAACCAAGAACTAAATAAACCAGCTAAACGTTAAAGTACATCTTAAGGTATTTCATTCAAATCCCAGGAAATGTTTCCTCTCGTTATAGTACCTGAGTTTTTGAGTAAAATTTCTCTTTTTTTTCACAATGGGATTTTCCCCCTATTTCTACAGTGAATATACCATTTTCGCCCATACTTAACCCTCAGGATGGAGGAAGTAGTATCCTCCAACATTTTGTGAAGACAGACTAATTGATTTCCCCAAAAGTTAAACTCAGCGAGACGGATACTGAGTATCGGCTGCCTCTGGTGTCCACGGTTCTCCCATGATGACCACCAAGGGAAGGCCAGGTTGCTAACTGCAATCTGGTCTCATATCTCTGCCTCCCACCCCAGTTCGGGCTGGTTTCATGTGGCATCTGGAGGACAGAAACATGGATTTCGTAATCAGTAGGCTTGTAGGAGTCACACACACAATGGAACAATCAAAAAGGTGAGCAGGTGAATATTCCCTTTCAGAGGATAAATTACCTTTTCCTGGAAAATGATTATTGGCTGACAACGAGGTGGTAATTTACTTCTCTCTAGCCTATAATAAACAAAAATACAAAGTAGGACAGCATTTGCAGTAACTATTATAATCACCTTTTAGCCTTGAAACCAGTCCCTATCTCATCAGCTATGATACATCAATATTGTTTTAGATTTTCATGCCTTCTAAAAGAAAAGCTTTTGTGTGCTCCTATCTCATCAGTTATGGTTTTTGTTTTTGTTTTTGTTTTTTTTAGATTTCCATGCCTTCCGAAAGAAAAGCTTTTGTGTGTCTCAGCTTGGCAAGCTGTCCTTAATGGCCCCTATTACCAAACTTAACAGAGTTTGAGATTTCTTTGAAGTAAACCCTGTTTCTTAATTCAGCCTACGTTCTTGCTTCCCCCTTCAGGAAGGAGTCTGAGGCAGGCAGTTCTCTTATGGAAAGAGGACAGAAGAGGTGTGTTATAGAGGTCAGCAATGACTGAGCTGATTGCTCTGGAAGGACAGCAGCATTCTGGGTGGAGTAATAAATGTTCCTTAGGTAAGACTGCTTCTTTCAGTGGGTCTCTGATTATCTAGGGGCCTAACCGGAAGTAGAGGTTGTGACAAAAAAGCATAACAGTGATTGGAATATACAGCATAGGAATTCTTGAGTTGTCTGTAGGTGCTATAGTAAGGCAGGGGACAGGAGGGGATGGCACAACTTGAGGACCTGGAGGGGAGAGGAGATGGAAGACACACTGGAATGGGAAGCAAGGAATGAAGGATCCTAACAGTAGCCTGCCTCGAAGAAGGAAAGAGCTTGAGGAGAAGCTCTACCTAAGAGGTGTCCAAGCTTGCAGCAGGAGACTGTATTGGAAGTGGATCCCTGCTTTGTCCTAGAATTACCTTCTCTTATGTCCACGCCTCCAGATAAAGTCTGTTACAATCACCCTGGGTTAGTAGCACTCTGGGGACTGGAGGAGTAGACAAAAGAGGTCTGCTGGTCCCCAGAGGCGAGAGGCTGAGTGGAGACACCAGCACGCACACACAAGCAGGAAGCCAGAGCAAGAAAGGGCGGAACATCATAGAACTTCCCAAATGTTTGAAAGCACTGGGGTTGGGAAGCCGGTCTTCCCACAGTAGGTAGGATTATGCCATTTCCTTTGGAACAGTACATAGAGGAGACCAAAGAACTTAAGGGCTATCAGCTCTCAGTGAGAGGAATTTGTTAAAGTGCAGGTCTCTAAAAAGGAAATTGAATTAGCTATCAACATTTAAAAATGAAACTTTTTTTCTAGCTCTATGGCTTCTTTGGTAAAGAAAAAAAAAAAGACAGTCTGAAAATGTCAGGCTTGAATTCCCGGGCACTGCACGGCAACTGATGCTTACAGAGTTCTTAACAGACACAACTCCCCATTACCTACCAGCCAGACCAGTTCACTCATTCATATGGCCCACCTGTGCCTGGAGGCACCATTGTGCAAACCTGATAGTACAGGGGGTCCACACATGACAAATGACATAGCTTATGCATTAGCAACGGTTATTTTTGCCTTGCCCTTAGTAGCGGCTCAGTATAAGTGTGGTGAATTCCTTGGTTCTGTACTAGAAGGGAAAGGCAATTTAACCTGCCAATATATGTGGGGTCTTCCTGTTGGCTTATGTTAATGAAAGGCATGTGTGCTGGTTATTCTCCATTTGCCCCAGATCCATTCTCTGTTCTTCCTGTCCTGTGTCCCGGTAAGTTATTTTCTATGCATCTGCCAGACTCCTTTTCCCTCTGACTTCTGGTAGGTTTGGCCGATAAGAATCATGAGCAAAAGACTGGTGGCTGTGAAGGGAGAGAAGATGGAGTACTTACTCCCTCTGATTCTTATCATGCTTCTATAATCTCCATGGAGCCCCTTTGGATAGGATCAGCTCTTGTGTGGCTCTCCTATCTATTGGCCCATCCAGGCAACAGAGGTGATAAAGGCTTCCCTCCATTGGTACTCCCTGGTGCTTCTCCACTCCCTTTACTTCTCTCCATGCTGTTCATACCTTATAAACAGTCCCTTTACTAAAATCCCCTTCCATTCAATCCTCTGATGGTGCCATCTGTTGCTTGCTGGCCCTGGATAGATATGAACATTCCAAATTTGGGCACAAAAGTAGCTGGACAGAAAAAAACAAAAAAAGAAAAAATGACTAGTGCAATCTTGCAGTTTGGTCTTTACAAGACTTACTTGCCTTAATCAGATACTTAAATGGTTGAGTGTTCTGGGTCATTTCTTCTCTGAAGCCTTTCATTTCATGTGTAATTAGAAACACACCAGTCTGTAACGATGGCAGCCTTCAGAATGGTCAGTCTGTCACTTTCACATCTCTAATGCAAAACACAAATGCCTGCCTGATTACTAGGAGTCTTATTAAGGGGCCATTGTTTTCCCCTTTCTGCCAACTCCTCCCATCTCCTGATCTTTATCATCTTGCATTCTACTTAAAGAGGGGTCTAAAAGAAAAAAGATAATCCCATAGACACCCACATCAGACTGTATTCATAACGGAGGTAAAGTTGCATCTGGTCTTGTCATTCAGTTTTTGTTTCCCTGTCTGAATCTAAGAATAACCTGAAGTCTTTTGCAAAACAGGGAGGAAGTTTTTCCAAGGAGCATGAGGGTGACAGAAGTTACCCATGATGGAAATTCCAGTATCAAGAGTCTGGTTGGATTTCACTGTGGCTGCCACTTGACTTTACTAACTTTTTTTGGACGTGATATTTAGTGTCATTAATTTTAGGCATGGCTATTATCTTTTGTAAAACTAATCAGATCTGGCAGATCGTGTCCTTTAAAGAGGACACTAATTCTAAAAACTGCATAGTTTCTCTGTTGGCTGAGATAAAGAAAAATAATCTTTATTTTTACAAGTGATTAATTCTATTCAGTTTTTAAAAACCTATTACTGCAACATTATGCACCAGGTTTTTCACAGACACCTGTTTTCAAATTATCTAAATTTCAGAGAAGTCTGGTAGTGGTTTAGAAAATATAGTCTTTTACCCATAATAAAGGAGTATTAGCACTGAGGGCTAGAAAGAGTCCAAAAATGGAACAGATCAGCTTCTTAGCTCCTGGAGGGTAGAGAGTATCAGTCACTGTATCTTTGCTGATGAACACAGAATCTGGCACAAGGTAAATGCTCAATTAATGTTTACTGAAAGAAAAGAATGCCTTTGTGGCCAACTATCTTGGCTGACTTCACTCATGCTTAGTCCAACACCTAGAACAAGTATCTATTCTCAAGGACCACCTTTTTGCAGCAATGCTCATGCCCTGAACACAACTCTTATTCAGCAGAGAGATCTCCAGCACCATAGAAAGGTTTTGACTGGTTCTCTGCATTAGCATACAAAGCTTACATTTTTGCCTACAGAGAGGACAACGGGAGTCAACAGTCTCAGTCTTCCTCAAGTGGCACTTACTTCCTCTGAAAAGAAAAGCCCAGGGACACAAAGACAAAAAAAGCAACACTGAAACGACCAGTATGAGCAAGTAGAATTGCAATGACAGAGTCGGGCAAAGTAAGAAGCAATTAGTAGGTTTGTCTTTGTGCAGCTTCAAGAGTGCTGGTGAGGGAGCACCTGGCTGGCTCAGTTGGTGGGGCATGTGACTCTTGATCTCAGGGTCATGAGTGCAAGGCCCACATTGGGCATGGATCCTACTTAACTAAAAAAACAAAATTTTTTTAAGGATTCTGGGGGCGCCTGGGTAGCTCAGTCTGTTACGCGTCTGCCTTCAGCTCAGGTCATGATCCCAGGGTCCTGGGATCAAGCCCCACATCAGGCTCCCTGCCCAGCGGAGAGCCTGCTTCTCCCTCTTCCTCTCCCCCTCCTCCCTGCTCATGCCTGTGTGTGCTCGCTCGCTCTCTCTCAAATAAATAAAATCTTAAAAAAAAAAAGTATTCTGTGAGCGCTGGTTGAGGGTGCCTGGTTGGCTCCCTCAGGAGAGCATGAGACTCTTGATCTTGGGGTCACGAGTTTGAACTGCACGTTGGGCAGGGAGTTTATTTTTTGAAAAGGTGCTGATTGGTAAAATTATCTCAGGATCTGGTGGTGCCTGGATTTCTTTACATGGACTTTTGGGAAAAGGTGGTTTAACCACCTTTCTGGAGAACCATCCAGTAACACCTAAATGGAGTAAATGTGTACATCTTTGCCTAGGTCACTGGGATCAACATTCCTAAGCTTTCTTTAGTGGCACAACAAATACAGAGCTGAAAAGGGGGAGCCCAGGGAGGTATGTGCAGCATAAACTCTCCTTTGGGGAGTAAGGACAAAGTGTTGTGTTCATAGATCTGTTTGGTGGTATTGAGTCCTTTAAGAGAAAATTATACTTGAAAATTTGTATGGAATATCTACCCTATGGGAAAAGAACATATTATATATACCATTAATCATAGTGAATTAAAATGACCTTCCAAGAGCCTAATACGTCAATTAAGAAATAATGTGCCCTTTAGTAAAGATTTCTTCTAGTTATATCAAAGAGGGAGAGGCTCACTTAGGCACTAAGTTTCAACACCTACACGTCTCTAAGTTGTTAGCCTCCTTTTAAAAGAGGAAGGTTTACATTACTTAGAGCTCCCTCAACAGCATCAAGGTATCCTGTGGCAATGCAGCTAAGCCAGCCCCAAGGGCAATAAGACACTCTGCACAGGGTAAACCACCAAAACTGGTGAAAAGACTGCAAAATCTCTCATCTTAAACCTAACATTGTAGAGGCTATTCATCACTTAACAAAACAAGAAAGTGCATTTTAAACTGAAGCCCACAAAATGAGAATCCATCATTTCAGGCCACCGAGTCTATACTAGTGGTTGAACCCAGATATGGCAGTAGCCACCAAGACCCTCTTCCCAACTTGGGGGAATATCATTCATTTTTTTTTTTTCCCTTACAGAGAGAGAGAGAGAGAGAGAGAGAGAGAGATCGAGAGATCACACACACATGATGGGGGGGGAGGGGCAGACGGAGAGGGAGAGAGAATCTCAAGCAGGCTCCAAGCTCAGCACAGAGCCTGAAGCAGGGCTGGATCTCACGACCCCAGGATCATGACCTGAGCTGAAATCAAGAGTCAGAACACTTCACCGACTGGGCTACCCAGGAGCCCTGAAAATCATTCATTCTTTAGGACAAGGTTGAAAGTCACCTCCTCTGGACATACTCCCTGAGCTCAGGCAGGCATTCCTTTGGCTGGATAGACAGGTAGCTCCCTGTCCCTCTCTCCATCACCACACTGGTATGGCCCTGCCATTGCAGTTCTCTCTAATGAGACCACAGGCTCTAGAAGAGCTAGTACCATGTCTGTCTTCTGAATTCCCAGGACCAGTAACGACACATGGCAGAAGAACTCGCTTTCCCAGACTCCCCCTGGCGGAGGACAGAGTCATAGGGTTCACGCCTCACTACGACAGACTCAGAAAACAACAGGATGCAGCAGGAGGCACCACAGAAATCCAGTTTCCGAAGGAGGGTGACAGAAGGACGTCTAGCTTTCAGTGGTGCAGTAGCAGAGTCCCTCTAGTGTATTTTTTCCCCTCAAACTAGCTGTACCAGTAGTTCTCAAGTGAGTGCGATTTTAGGATTTTGGTCCCACTTCCCCCCGCCCCCACAACCCTAGGGCTTTGGACAATTTTTGGAGATACCTTAGGCCATTACGACTAGAAGGTGCTACTGGCATTTAGGAAGTTAAGGCCAAGGATGATGCTACATGTGGGGGTGGTAGTGCAGTACACAGAACAGACCCCCTCAAGAAGGGCGATAGGACACAGGTTCCAAAACGGAGCAAGAACGATTGTTGTCATCTGCCAATAGGATCACTATCTTTGCCTCTCAAAGCCTCGTGTCCTCATCAGTGTCAAGGCCATAAAAGTCAACTTCCTAAGTGTTAAGTGGTGAGACCTGGCACATAAGAGATGCTTAATTATTATCAGGTACTTGTAGTAATTATTATCCTAACAAAAGCCAACACTGATTCTGCACTGATTATGAGTGTGTCAGGCACTGTGCTAAATCAACTTAAAAGTTGATATTATAATGTCATATCCTCCAGTCCTCAAAACACACTTGGTAAAATGATCGACGTTGATGGAGTGTTTATTAAATGGTCATATACATAGGCCCATATAGAAGACATAAAAATGTTTATCAGGGGGTGCCTGGGTGGCTCAGTTGGTTGAGCGACTGCCCTCGGCTCAGGTCATGATCCTGGAGTCCCTGGATCGAGTCCCGCATCGGGCTTCCTGCTTGGCAGGGAGTCTGCTTCGTCCTCTGACCCTCTGACCCTATCCCCTCTCAGGTGTTCTCTCTCTCTCAAATAAATAAATAAAAAATCTAAAAAAAAAAAAAATGTTTATCAGGACACAATGCTGAAAACAGTAAATTAAATTCCTCTTATTCCATTAACACTGCTTTCCTCTAGGAAGTTCCTGATCTTAAAAACCAGGCAATCTGACACGTAAAGACAATGCTGTTTTATCCTTCTCTTCAGACAAAATACAATCAAACAAGGCATGGCTAAGACCCATTACTGCTGGTCCGGCAGACCACTGGAGCCAAGACTGCCACTAATTCTGTCCTGCTATATGCCACAAAGTGAAAGAGACACACGGCACTTCAAATAAATCAATTTCCTTTAGTAGCTTCCTTTCCTTATCGCTTGTTTTTACTGTATGTTTTGTGGATCAAGTTAATCATTTTCATGTAAAGATCAATCTCAATATGTGCTTTCACTTGAAAGTTGTCAGATTTTGTGGTGAAGCCCAATTCTAGAGAGAGATAGGAAATTATACACCAGACTTTCATGGTTTCCAGTGGCCCAACCATTCCATGGCTTTTTGATAATAACACCTCAAAATCATCTTCACTGTCGGCAACTGCTGGTGAGGATGTGCCCTTGTCATGACTGGGCACATTTTCCAATTTAGCCAATTGGATACTCCTTCTTTGACAGCTGAATCTTGATTACAGTAACCAGAAGACTCAAAAAACAAAACAAAACAAAACAAAACAACCCTGGAAATTGTTTCTTCCCCAATGGTGGAGTCCTCGGAAGACTGGTGAGTAGCACTTGCTGGCTTTAACCCCAAATCTAGGCCACTTCCTGTTTATGCCCAAGTGTCATTCTCCCATCTCCTGTAATGTGTACAATGAACTTGAGACACTGCCAATAAATTCCTTTTTTTTGCTTAAGCTAACTAGAATCTACTTCTGTTTGCTTATAACCAGAACAACACCAACTGTTACTGGTAAAGATACTGGATTACTTAGGATGTTACAAAACTCTACTGATATGAATGAACCTTGAGTCAGGATGTATTTCCCTTCTTCTTCTGCTTAATCTCTTAGACACCTTGTTCCTTAGTTCATAAGTCTATGGGGGATAAAAGGCTGAGGAAGCCTTATAATAAGGGATGCTTAGTAAGCCAAGAGAGTTGTTACTACAAAGTTTCCTATAGATCAGGTTATCTGAAAACATAAGCAAGTGATCATATCTTTTGAATCTCTTGAAATTTAACTACATCACACACTTATTGAGGATGACTCAGGCAACTTCTGAGTTAAAATATCCAAGTTTACACAACATTCAAACGTTCCATATTTAAATAATGGTATATATGTATAAATAAATATGTAGTCATATATATTTTTTAATAATACCCCTACATTTCTTTTCCCTTTGATGAATTATTGATCCATAACGAGAAGAGTTTCATATAACCATTACTAGGTCGTGCAGAAGTCACTAACAGCGAGCACATGGCTCATTTTGAAGGTATTTAAGAGAACTTTCTTCACGTTTCTTCAATCAGTACCTATTACCTATCCTTTTTAAAAACACAGGCAAAATTTATGTGTGCACATGGATGGACATACACAGGCACATTTATTCTACAGACACTCATTTCAAATAAACTGCACTGTCACCATCCTAGCCTATAATGTTTAAGCACTCTGAACACGATGTCAAGTTGCAACACACTCCTTCAACTGAGACTTGAACTAAAAATTGAGGGTAAATTGGGCTTCCAGACCCAGACCTGAACTTTTTGTTCTAAATAAAGCCCATCTTGGGCCGCTTCCCATAGCTCTCAACCCACATTTGCCTACTGGGCATCCTCTAGAGCAGAAACCTCCTTCTATAACACTGAAAAGAATATGGATATCCCAGAAGTTCACTACATGTAAAATTCAACATGGCAAGAAATTACAGTCAAAAGAAGTGAGCAAAAAGAATGAGATTTGCAGATCTTTAAAGACAGGTAACAGAAAAGGGGGAAAGCAAGAAGATTGTGAAAAAAGTCATGGGAAGACTGAAATGAGGGAGATGAAGAAAGACAAGTTAAGGAGAGAAAAGGGACGGTGAGGGTTGAGACTAGGAATAACTGATGATAGAAAATGAAGGTTAGTAATTTGGACCAAGTGTATCATCTACTTATCAATATGGTATTTCCTAAGATTTAACAAAAATTGGAAAAAATAGGACTTCAACAATGATTCAGTTCTATCCCAACGCCTGCTTCAAAGGAAAGATCAATTCCTATTATTGGGGATGGACTTTTTTTTTTTTTTTAATGATCCCAAATGACTTTCCTGAGAGTATGTAGAAGAGTTACTTGCCATAGATTAAAGAATGCATATCCATTAGCTGATGATAACAAGGAGCTTCGCAGCACAAGGTTAAGGCCATGGTCTCCAAGTCTGATGTCAGATTCTGGAGGCTCAAAACCCAGCACTATAGCTTATTTAAGAATTAGGTTACTTCTGCCAATTCCTGAGTATGTCACTGAGCCTCAGTTTCCTCCTTTACAAAACAGAGTAATACCTCCTTCAATGAATTCTTATTAAGATTAAATATGAAACTGTATATTGTAAAACTAAATCAGAAGCCCCAAGTTTTTTTTTTTAAGTCTACCTTGATTAAAATTATAATTAAAAATATCGGCCATTAATTTCAGAGTACTTAGTGAAAAACTTGAGGTAAAGACATTGTTGACTCAAAGACAACTGCAAATTTAAGTCCTAGACTAATCATAACCCTTTGTTTAGAGAGAAAGGAGTCTAAAGTCAAATTTGAGAGAAATTTATAATTTTCAAGTTCTTATAAAATTGAGTATTTGCAAAATTCAGTTTACCAAACGTGACCATGACCTTGTACAAATTAAAACACTTGCTTTACTTCCAGGACAAACAAAAACTAAAAGAGTTTGCAAACACAAAACCAGCCCTAGAAGAAATATTCAAAGGGGTCCTCCAAGCAAAGAGAGCGCCTAAAAGTAACATAGACCGGAAAGGAACCAAAACAATATACAGTAACAGACACCTTACAGGCAATACAATGGCACTAAATTCATATCTTTCAATAGTTACCCTGAATGTAAATGGACTAAATGTCCCAATCAAAAGACACAGGGTATCAGAATGGATAAACAAACAAGACCCATCGATACGCTGTCTGCAAGAGACTCATTTTAGACCCAAAGACACCCCCAGATTGAAAGTGAGGGGGTGGAAAACCATTTACCATGCTAATGGACACCAAAAGAAAGCTGAAGTGGCAAGCCTCATATCAGACAAATTAGATTTTAAACCAAAGACTGTAATAACAGATGAGGAAGGACACTATATCCTACTTAAAGGGTCTATCCAACAAGAAGATCTAAAAATTGTAAATATCTATGCCCCTAACATGGGAGCAGCCAATTATATAAGGCAATTAATAACAAAAGCAAAGAAACACATTGACAACAATACAATAATAGTGGGGGACTTTAACACCCCCCTCACTGAAATGGACAGATCGTCTAAGCAAAAGATCAACAAGGAAATAAAGACTTTAAATGACACACTGGACCAAATGGACTTCACAGACCTATTCAGAACATTCCATCCCAAAGCAATGGAATACACATTCTTCTCTAGTGCCCATGGAACATTCTCCAGAATAGATCACATCCTAGGTCACAAATCAGGTCTCAACTGGTACCAAAAGATTGGGATCATTCCCTGCCTATATTCAGACCACAATGCTTTGAAACTAGAATTCAATCACAAGAGGAAAGTCGGAAAGAACTCAAATACATGGAGGCTAAAGAGCATCCTACTGAAGAATGAATGGGTCAACCAGGAAATTAAAGAAGAATTAAAAAATTCATGGAAACCAATGAAAATGAAAACACAACTATTCAAAATCTTTGGGATGCAGCAAAGGCAGACCTAAGAGGAAAGTATATAACAATACAAGCCTTTCTCAAGAAACAAGAAAGGTCTCAAGTACACAACCTAACCCTACACCTAAAGGAGCTGGAGAAAGAACAGCAAATAAAGCCTAAACCCAGCAGGAGAGAAATAATAAAGATCAGAGCAGAAATCAATGAAATAGAAACCAAAAGAACCATAGAACAGATCAACGAAACTAGGAGCTGGGTCTTTGAAAGAATTAACAAGATTGATAAACCCCTGGCCAGACTTATCAAAAAGAAAAGGGAAAGGACCCGAATAAATAAAATCATGAATGAAAGAAGAGAGATCATAACCAACACCAAAGTAATACAAACAATTATGAGCAACTATATGCCAGCAAATTAGACAATTTGGAAGAAATGGATGCATTCCTAGAGATGTATCAACTACCAAAACTGAACTAGGAAGAAACAGAAAACCTGAACAGACCTATAACCACTAAGGAAATTGAAGCAGTCATCAAAAATCTCCCAACAAACAAGAGCCCAGGGCCAGATGGCTTCCCAGGGGAATTCTACCAAACATTTAAAGAATTAATACCTATTCTTCTGAAACTGTTGCAAAAAATAGAAATGGAAGGAAAACTTTCAAACTCATTTTATGAGGCCAGCATTACCTTGATCCCAAAATCAGACAAAGATCCCATCAAAAAGGAGAATTACAGACCAATATCCCTGATGAACATGGATACAAAAATTCTCACCAAGATACTAGCCAATAGGATCCAACAGTACATTAAAAGGATTATTCACCAAGACCACATGGGATTTATTCCTGGGCTGCAAGTTTGGTTCAACATCCACAAATCAATCAGTGTGATACCTTAATAAAAGAAAGAACAAGAACCATATGATCCTCTCAATAGATGCAGAAAAAGCATTTGACAAAGTAAAGCATGCTTTCTTGATTAAAACTCCTCAGAGTGTAGGGATTGAGGGTACATACCTCAGTATCTTAAAAGCCATCTACGAAAAACCCACAGCAAATATCATTCTCAATGGGGAAAAACAGAGCTTTCCCCCTAAGGTCAGGAACATGGCAGGGATGTCAACTATCACCACTGCTATTCAACACAGAACTAAAAGTCCTAGCAACAGCAAACAGACAACAAAAAGAAATAAAAGGCATCCGAATTGGCAAAGAAGTCAAATTCTCACTCTTTGCAGATGATATGATGCTTTAATGTGGCAAACCGAAAAGACTCCACCCCAAAACTGTTAGAACTCATACAGGAATTCAGTGAAGTGGCAGGATATAAAATCAATGCACAGAAATCAGTGGCATTCCTATACACCAACAACAAGACAGAAGAAAGAGAAATTAAGGAGTCGATCCCATTTACAATTGCACCCAAAACCATAAGATACCTAGGCATAAATCTAACCAAAGAGGCAAAGAATCTATACTCAGAAAACTATAAAATACTCATGAAAGAATTTGAGGAAGACACAAAGAAATGGAAAAACGTTCCATGCTCATGGATTGGAAGAACAAATATTGTGAAGATGTCTATGCTACCTAGAGCCATCTACACATTTAATGCAATCCCTATCAAAATACCATCAACTTTTTTTCAAAGAAATGGAACAAATAATCCTAAAATTTGTATGGAACCAGAAAAGACCCCGCATAGCCAGAGGAATGTTGAAAAAGAAAAGCAAAGCTGGCGGCATCACAATTCCGGACTTCCAGCTCTATTACAAAGCTGTCATCATCAAGACAGTATGGTACTGGCACAAAAACAGACACATAGATCAATGGAACAGAATAGAGAGCCCAGAAATGGACCCTCAACTCTATGGTCAACTCATCTTTGACAAAGCAGGCAAGAATGTCCAATGGAAAAAAAGACAGTCTCTTCAACAAATGGTGTTGGGAAAACTGGACAGCCACATGTAGAAGAATGAAACTGGACCCTTTCCTTACACCACACACAAAAATAGACTCAAAATGGTTGAAAGACCTAAATGTGAGACAGGAGTCCATCAAAATCCTAGAGGAGAACACAGGCAGCAACCTCTTTGACCTCAGCCACAGCAACTTCTTCCTAGAAACATCGCCAAAGGCAAGGGAAGCAAGAGCAAAAATGAACTATTGGGACTTCATCAAGATAAAAAGCTTTTTTTTTGCACAGCAAAGGAAACAGTCAAAAAAACCAAAAGACAACTGACAGAATGGGAGAAGATATTTGCAAATGACATACCAGATAAAGGGCTAGTATCCAAAATCTATAAAGAACTTATCAAACTCAACACCCAAAGAACAAATAATCCAATCAAGAAATGGGCAGAAGACATAAACAGACATTTTTCCAAAGACGACTTCCAAATGGCCAACAGACACATGAAAAAGTGCTCAACATCTCTTGGCATCAGGGAAATCCAAATCAAAACATCAATGAGATACCACCTCACACCAGTCACAATGGCTAAAATTAACAAGTCGGGAAATGACAGATGTTGGCAAGGATGTGGAGGAAGGGGGACCCTCCTACACTGTTGGTGGGAATGCAAGTTGGTGGAACAACTCTGGAAAACAGTACAGAGGTTCCTCAAAAAGTTGAAAATAGAGCTACCCTATGACCCAGCAATTGCACTACTGGGTATTTACCCCAAAGATACAAATGTAGGGATCCCAAGAGGTACATGCACCCCGATGTTTATAGCAGCAATGTCCACAAGAGCCAAACTATGGAAAGAGCCAAGATGTCCATCGACAGATGAATGGATAAAGAAGAGTGGTATATATACACAATGGAATAGTATGCAGCCATCAAAAAAAAATGAAATCCTGCCATTTGCAATGACATGGATGGAACTAGAAGGTATTATGCTAAAAAAAATAAGTCAATCAGAGAAAGGCATGTATCATACGATCTCACTGATATGAGGAATTCTTAATCTCAGGAAACAAACTGAGGGTTGTTGGAGTTGTGGGGGTGTGTGTGGGATGGGGTGGCTGGGTGATAGACACTGGGTAGGGTATGTGCTATGGTGAGCACTGTAAATTGTGTAAGACTGATGAATCACAGACCTGTACCTCTGAAACAAATAATACATTATATGTTAAAAAAAAAAAAAAGAAGAAAAAGAAAGAAAAGAAGATAGTAGGAAGGGAAAAATGAAGGGGGGGGAATCGGAGGAGGAGATGAACCATGAGAGACTATGGACTCTGAGAAACAAACTGAGGGTTCTCGAGGGGAGGGGGATGGGGGGATGGGTTAGCCTGGTGATGGGTATTAAAGAGGGCATGTATTGAATGGAGCACTGGGTGTTATACGTGAACAACGAATCATGGAACACTACATCAAAAACTAATGATGTAATGTATGGTGATTAACATAATAAAATTAAAAAAATAATTTTAAAATAAAAAAACAAAACACTTGCTTTAATAAACAACATCAATCTGTAACCTTGAACTGTGGATGTTTATAAGAAACTACAGGGGCGCCTGGGTGGCTCAGTTGGTTAAGCGACTGCCTTCGGCTCAGGTCATGATCCCAGGGTCCTGGGATCGAGCCCCGCATCAGGCTCCCTGCTCAGCTGGAAGCCTGCTTCTCCCTCACCCACTCCCCCTACTTGTGTTCCCCCTCATGCTGTCTCTCTATTAAATAAATAAAATCTTTAAAAAAAAAAAAAAAGAAAAAGAAACTACATTTATTAGAATGTTTTTTTTTTTTCATCGAGTTTTGTTATTTAATCTTGTAATAACCACTAAGACCTCAATGGTCTATTTGTAATTTACTCAAGCTGCATAAAAAAACAGAACATTTTCTTGTTGTTAGTAAAACATCTAAAGTTATCCTTCCTTGGAATGACTTATTCTGCAATTAAAATAACTAAGAAAGGAACAGATTATCATCAAAACAATGCAAAACTTCCATTTTTCACAATAATGCAATTCAATTAACAATTCAAAATACTCCTATGTAACACTCAACTACTGTAGGTTTTCTGTTGGCTGTATCTTTGAAGAAGTATGAGAAATATTTACTAGGTTTGAAAGGCAAATGGATATGCATCCCATAGAGGGATGGGCACTATAAACAAAGTTTAAAAAGCTATTAACTTTAATAATAAAAGCATTCAACTTTAAATAATGGGAAAATGGAGCAAAAACACCTTAAGAATAAAAATGCCATTTGATGCTTAAAAATTCTGACAGTAAGTGTAAAGTTAAGGGGAAAAAAGCAAATTTAGGATAATCCAGAATAATAAGAAACTTATTATTTAGCTGAATACTTAGGTAAAATTTAAAAAGATCAGTGATGTGAAGTTTTGATATGGCTGTTCACCAGCTGCATCTAGAGAGAAAGGCAAGTAGATCTTGGGCATTTCTGACCAATTTAGGTAAGGCTATTCACCACCAAGAAGAAAATAGGAATCAGTTACAATACTGACAAAGGTTAAATTTAGTTCTCACCAAGCAATTATCAAGAGATTCTCATAAGATGTTACTGTGGATAAAAGTACTGCTAGAAATTATTTAAAATGTTAACTGGCGTAAGATAAATTCGTAGGGAGTTAAAATAATTTTGTTTTACTTTAAAAATAATTGACATGAGCAGATAACACCTTATGGATAACTACTTAAAATGCATACAATTTTTCACAAAATTGTATTAAAAGACAGAGCTGAATTTCCATATGTAGGATAAACAATATATCCTTCATTTTGCTTTAAAAACTTAAGTTAATGACTTAAGTGATTTTCCTGGAAAACGTACTGAATAGGACATAAGATTCAAGATCCTAAGATTAATTTTTCAAATGTTATTTAGGAGGCTTATATAAACAAACTCAACAATACATTAAAAGGATTATATATCATGATCAAGTATGATTTATTCTAGGGATGCAAGGATGGTTCAATATCCACACATCAGTCAACATGATACCCCACATTGGGCACCTGGGTGGCTCAATCGTTAAGCGTCTGCCTTCGGCTCAGGTCATGATCCCAGGGTCCTGGGATCGAGCCCCACATCGGGCTCTCTGCTCGGCGGGAAGCCTGCTTCTCCCTCTCTCACTCCCCCTGCTTGTGTTCCTGCTCTCGCTATCTCTCTGTCAAATAAATAAAATCTTTAAAAAAAAAACATGATACCCCACATTAACAAAATAAAGGATAAAAATCTTATGATCATATCAATAGATGCAGAAAAATCATTTCACAAAATTCAACATCCACTTATGATAAAAACTCTCAACAAAGCAGATATAGAAGAAACATGCCTAAACATAATAAAGGCCATGTATGACAAGCCCACAGCTAACATCTTAATGATGAAAAGCTAAAAGCTTTTCCTCTGAGATCAGGAACAA
This sequence comes from Mirounga angustirostris, assembly GCF_029215605.1. Classification (NCBI taxonomy): domain Eukaryota; kingdom Metazoa; phylum Chordata; class Mammalia; order Carnivora; family Phocidae; genus Mirounga; species Mirounga angustirostris. The sequence goes on along the minus strand of NW_026991709.1, from coordinate 188,130,592 downwards.
GACAAGGATGCCCACTCTTGACACTTTCATTCAACAAATTAGTGGGAGTCCTAGCCAGAGCAATTAATCAAGAAAAAGAAATGCAAGGCGTCCAAATTGGAAAGGAAAATGTTAAACTGTCCCGTTCTTTGAAGATGACATCAAATAGGGAAAATCCTAAAGACTCCAACAAAAAGACTTTTAGAACAAATCCCATAAAGTTGCAGGATATAAAACAGTACACAAAAATCTGCTGCATCTCTTTACACTAATAACAAACTACCAGAAAAAGAAATTTAGAAAGCAGTCCCATTTATAACTGCATCAAAAAGAATAAAATACCTAGGAATATATTTAACTAATGAGATGAAATACCTGTATATTGAAAACTATAAGACATTAATGAAGGAAATTGAAGAAGACATAAATAAATGGAAAGATATTTCATGCTCACGAATTGGAAGAATCAATATTGTTAAAATACCCATACTACCCAAAGCAATCTACGGTTTTGATGCAATCCCTTTCAAAATTCCAATGGTATTTTAAAGTAACTAGAACAAAGAATCCTAAAATTTGTATGGAACCACAAAAGACCCCAATAGCCAAAGCAATCTTGAGAAAGAAGAACAAAGCTGGAGGCATCATGCTCCTTGATTTCAAACTATAGTACAAAGCTAGAGTAATTAAAACAGAATGGTATTGGCATAAAAGACAGACACATCCATCAGTGGAATAGAGAACCCAGAAATAAACCCACACATGTATGGTCAATTAATTTATGAGAAAGGAGCCAAGAATATACAATGGGAAAAGGACAGTCTCTTCAATAAGTGGTGTTGGGAAAATTGGACAGCCACATGAAAAATAATGAAACTGGACCATTATCTTAAAACATACACAAAAATTAACTGTTATTGGATTAAAGACCTGAACATAAGACCTGAAAGCATAAAACTCTTAGAAAAACATAGGTTGGGGCACCTGGGTGGCTCAGTTGGTTAAGTGACTGCCTTCGGCTCAGGTCATGATCCTGGAGTCCCTGGATCGAGTCCCGCATCGGGCTCCCTGCTTGGCAGGGAGTCTGCTTCTCCCTCTGACCCTCCCGACCATCCCCCCTCTCATGCTCTCTCTCTCTGTCTCTCTCTCTCAAATAAATAAACAAAATCTTTAAAAAAAAAAAGAAAAGAAAAACATAGGTTGTAAGCTCCTTGACATAGATCTTGGTGACGATTTTTTTTTTAATCTGACAACAAAAGCAAAAGCAACAAAAGCAAAAATAAACAAGTAGGACTACATGAAACTAAAAGGCTTCTGCACAGCAAAGATAACCATCATGAAGGGATGCTTAGCTGGCTCAATCAGTAGAGCATAATACTCTTGATCTTGACATCATGAGTTTGAGAGTTCGAGCCCCACAATGGGTGGGGAGCCTACTTAAAAAAAAGAAAACCATCATCAAAATGAAAAGGCAATCTATTGAATAGGATACAACATTTACAAATCATATATCTGATTAAGGGCTAATATTCAAAATAAAGAACTCTTACGGGGCGCCTGGGTGGCTCAGTTGTTTAAGTGACTGCCTTCAGCTCAGGTCATGATCCTGGAGTCCCAGGATCGAGTCCCGCATTGGGCTCCCTGCTCGGCGGGGAGTCTGCCTCTCCCTCTGACTCTCCTCTCATGCTCTCTATCACTATCTCTCTCAATAAATAAATAAAAATCTTTAATAAAAAAAAAAAGAACTCTTACAACTCAAAAAGCAAATGACCCAATTAAAAAATGGGCAGAAGATCTGAAGAGACATTTTTTCCTAAGAAGACACACAGATGGCTCCCAGTTATATGAAAAGTTGCTCAACATCGTTAATCAGGGAAATGTAAGTCAAAACACAATGAGATAGCACTTCATGTCTGTTAAAGCGGCTCTTATCAAAAAGAAAAAGAAGTATTGGCAAGGAGTGGATAAAAGGGAACCCTCATGCACTGCTGTTGAGAATGTTAGGTGGGGCAGCCACTTTGGAAAATAACATGCAGTTTCCTCGAGAAATTAAAATAGAACTACCATAGGATCTAGCAATTCCACCTCTGTGTGGAAACCACTTACTGGAAATGATACATGCACCTCCATGTTCATATTGTCAGCAATACTGACAATAGCCAGGATATTGCAACAATCTAAGTGTCCACCGATGGATGAATGGATAAAGAAGATGTGGTATACATACATATGTGTGTGTGTGTGTATATATAATAATATTCTGTTGTGTGTATGTGTATATATATATATATATATATATATATATATATATATATATGAAATCCTACCATTTGTGACAACATAAATGAACCTTAAGGGCATTGTGATAAGTAAAATAAGTGAGACAAAGACAAACACTCCCTCACCTCTCTTATATGTAGGATCTGAAACAAAAACAAGCTCATAGAAACCGATACAGAGAACAGATTGGTGGTTGCCAGTGGTTAATGAGTGTTGGGTGATGGTAAAGGGGTCAAAAAGTAAAAAAAAAAAAAAAAAAAAAAGACAGGGAAAAAAAACAAACAGAAAAAGAGGTTGATATAGACAGGCTGGCTTCTCTTCTCATAAGCATTCTGCTTACTTAGTGACTCTCTCCAAATACACACACTGCAATCCAAGATCTTTTTTTTTCCCCTACATAGAGTAAAAAGACAAAGTTTCGTTTTAGCAAAACACAGCTTCTTTCCTGTCAACCCCTGATTCTAGGATCCTGAGGCAGGCAGGAAAACTTAGGTAGTATGCCAAAGGTCCCTGAGAGGGAGAAACATTTGAGAGAAGTTGGGGAAGCATTAACTTCTCCTATGTGTACCTAAGATGTAATGTCACTTACATAAACATAATGGATTTCTAGCTGCACCAGTGGATAGGGATCTGAGTTCCCAAGTACTCTAAATTATAAGATACTGATGCCAATATTCTTTACAAATCAGAAAAGTCTGAAACTAGTTCTTAAATCTGATGAATTGGCTTTCCCCAGTCTATGCAATAAGACATTTTGCCTCCTGTTAAGAAGGAAAGCTATTCTTATTTCTCATTTCAACTTGGAAATTATCAAAGAAACCAGCATCTGCTACCAGGCCGGGGGGGAGGGGGCGGGGGGGGGGATGGCACATTATTTTTCATGGCTTCTCCTCCTCTAACAAAATAATCCACTTAATGTGTCCAGAAGGACAATAATTCTACTATAAAGCTAGGGGAGTACAGACTCCCAGGAACACAGCCATTTACAAAATCTCTGAGCAAGTGCCAAGTGCTATAGGGTTCATACAGCCACTGCTAATTACTATGTATATTGTATTCCTGGACCCAATGGCGATGCATTGGCTGAACTTTCTGGATTATGTCCTTCCAGCTGAATGTTGTTTACTTGCCACATGATGCCAGTGACAGGGAGGAGGCTGGTCTATTTTGTGATTGGCAAGGTAAGAACTTAAAATCCTGTTTTAGATCAGGTCAGGAAAAATGTGTGTCAGATGGTGATTACAAAAGAGAAAATGCTTTCAACAAACCTCATACATTGTATAATTTGGGGTAAAACAGGAAAGATCTAAAAGTCCCACCATTAATATATTTGAGCTGGATCCACTCAAGAATGCTCAAATCTCTAGTGGAAGTATTTTCCAAGGAGGTATGAATCTGACTTTTCCCTCTGGAAAACTGCGGGATGACTCCTTAGGAGAGTTATGTTGGAACACATGTTTTAACCATTTCACAAAGAGATCTTTATATTTATTATTTGGGGGGGGGACAACTTTTTCACCTGTGTTATCTTCACTTTCAGGATTTTAGGCTGGAATGATTACCAAAATAAAATGCGGACAGTTTATTGTCATTTATTTAAGAAGAATCCTGAGTGGGGGGGAGGACATGTATTAGCTAGCACTCCTCACAATCCAGTCACAGGTACTTTTCTCAACACTGTGCAAGGATAAAAAAGAAAGAAGGGTTTCACGTTTACTTCCCTAAGAGATTCAGTCTCCACCTCTCTTCTTTCTGCCAAGATTTAAATTTGATTTTTAATGTGGCCTCGGTTACAAATCTCTCTCCCTCTGCAGTGCTCCTAGTTCCTCCCGGGATCCAGGGAACTGCACCCGGCATTTGTCGACCGTAAGTGCCATACCCTGAGCACCAAGGAGGAACGAGTTCCTCTGCAAAGCTCCCCCATCCTCACAGCTGTGCCAGAAGGTAGCTATTATCTCCATTTTATAGTTGGGCAAACTCTGGCCCCGGGAAGCAAAGAACCTGGCTCAAGGCCTCTCACCTAAGAAGGTGTTGAGCAGAGATTCAAATCCCTATCTAACCTCTCAAACATGTGTTGTTGCTATTGCTCCTGCTGCTGATGATGCAAGGAGGCGATTTTTAGGAGGCAGGCAATTCTTTTACATCCATGCAGCAAATAATTTTCATCAGCTCTTAAGAGAATATCTGAAGCATGAACCAGAGGGGAATCACCTGCTAAATAGAAGGGAGGGCCATCCAAGAGTTAATGAATCTAAAACTGTTCAAGTGAGCTAGGCATTGGAGAGAGGGTGAGATGTGGGGCTGGGGGGTGGGGGGGCAGGGGGGCAAGGGGGAGAAACGCTGAGGAAGACAAAGGCAGACTTACGGAACAGCTTCCCTGAGTCTAACTATAGCAATGGGCATAGCTCAGGACACCGGAGTTACTAGGTCAACAAAGCTCAAAGTCTTGGTCAAGAAGTATCATGCCAACCCCATTCCTAGCTGCCAGAACCTGATGAGCTACATGTTAATTCCTTACTGAGTGCATGCTAAGTGAATCGAACACGGTCTCCGTCCTGAAATTGAAATATCTATAATGGTAAAGATAATGCCACTGGATTTGAAAGCTGCCGAGCAAGCTGACTACAGGGAGCTGTGTGGTGTGTTTCTTGTAAACTGTTTACAAATTAGTTATTGAACTGAAAGTGTGTGGTTGTCTATGCCAATAACAAAAAAGCAAACAAGCAAAAAAAAAAAAAAAAGCAGATCAGAAGAAACATAACCTCAGTTACTTCATATTAACTGATCATTCACTCATCCATTTGCTTAAATTTTTTTTTAATATCTACCGCATGCCAGGCACTGGCATGCTCCACTGGGGGATATATTGGTGAATAAAATAGGTATGGTCTTAGCGATTACAAAGCTTATGATCTATTTAAGAAAATAAAAATGAATATATAACTACAATGGTGGTAGAGCATGAAGGAAACAAAGTGGGTGCAGTGATAAAGGCGAGCAAGACAGGTGAGAGGCCAGGGAGGGAGATATTTAGTTCAGGTGGTCAGAAAAGGCCTCTGAGTTGGAACTCTAGAATCCAGCCGGTTCTCAAACTTAAGCATGCATCAGGATCACATGGAAGGCTTGTTAAACAGATTGCTGAGTCTCACCCCCAAATCTCTGATTCAACAGCTCTGGAGTCCTGCAGAGAATTTGCATTTCTAATGAGTTCCCAGATGTAGTGATTCTGATGCCTCTAGACTGGGACACATACTTTGAGAACTCATCTAGAGCATGGCGGGTGGAGGTTGGAAGATGAGGCACGGAAGTCTAGATGTCCTCACAAATGACGGGTAATTGTATCCGTGCCAAAATCAAAACGTGTCTAGGACATGGAGTCAGTCTAGATAGTCAGGCCTGTTTCTCTCCCCAAAAGAAGATCTTGTATTACCCTCTTCTAAGCTAAGAACCGGTAAGAAATCCCACCAAAGAATGCAAAGGATGAACTTCAAAGTATTTTACAAAGCGTTCCTAAATTAACACTGCCTCTATCATCCAAAGAACTCAAAGGTATCACAGCATATTTAATAGAAAAGATAAAAGAGTCCAAAGGGTGACAGCTGCCTTTAAACGTGACATTGTAACAATTATGGCAAAGGAGGCATTTCTGTTAACCAAGAGGATATGAGCTTACAATTACAGTAAAAGGAATCCAAATCATATGTAAAGAAGAGATACTTGACCTTACGTGGTTTGAAATATTTTACTGGCTTCTGAAAAAAAAAGACAGTCTTTTTTAGTATTTTTAATAAAAGAAAGCCATCAGAATTTTGAGGGTTTGGTGGTTGGCTCTGATTTTGCCCAAAAATCATCTGGGAACTTGCTGGAAGGATAGATTTCCAAGAACAACCCTCAGAGCTCCTGACTTAATCAGATGACAGAGAGCCCAAGAATCTGCATTTTGGTAGACATCCTCAGGCATTCTGCTGTTGGTAGAGTGAGGACTACAGTTTGAGAAAAGTGTAGGTAGGGCCTGGTTCCCTGTCAAGGGCAAAATTATCTCAAAATAATGCCTTATGCATTTGATAGAGATGCGACTGTTATTGAAAGATTGTTATATGCCAGGTACTGTTCTGGGCAGGTCTTAAAAGCCCCTCCTTTAATCTTGAATAATATTGTCATTCATATTTAAGCAAGCAGTGGAAAAAAAAAAAAATGAAACCTAGCAAGGGCAAAATAACTTGGCCAAAGTCATGAAGGAAGTAAGTCAGAGAGCCAGAAGGTGAACTGAAGGTTTTTGCCCCCAGTAATAGATCTGCTTTGACTACACTGAGCTCATGATTGCCAACCTCTGTGAAGCCACAATAATCATTAAGTGATTTCTGGCAATCACGGGTTCTCCTTTTTTTTTTTTTTTTAAAGATTTTATTTATTTATTTGACAGAGAGATAGCGAGAGCAGGAACACAAGCAGGGGGAGTGGGAGAGCGAGAAGCAGGCTTCCTGCCGAGCAGGGAGCCCGATGTGGGACTCAATCCCAGGACCCTGGGATCATGACCTGAGCCGAAGGCAGACACTTAACGATTGAGCCATCCAGGCGCCCAATCACGGGTTCTCCTAAAGTATTAGATGATACAGACTTCTAAATTAAAGAGAAGGTTTAACTATGTCTTGAGACTTGGAAAGATCCTTGGCTACCTGAAAATATGCATAGGTGCTGGACAAGCAAGGGCATGGATCAAAAACAAAGTTCCTAACTTAAAGTTTTTTTCCTACTAATCGTAAGCTTGACATATTTATCCTACGCTACTCATGGAAGCAGAGACTAAATATCTACCTTAAAAAAAAAATCTGTCCCTATCATAGATGAGCTGTGTGACCATGGGTAAGTGATTAACCTCCCTGAGCCTCATTTTTCTCATCTATAAAATGAGATATTAATACTTACCTCAGGGGTTGCTGTAGTGCTCATATAAAATAGCATCTGTGAAGCACTCAGCATTGACCTAGCATAGAGAAGTTCTGTACATGGTATTCTTACTTCTTGTTTATTAAGTTATTACCTCTAAGAGGCATGTGATGTAGTTACAAAATAGAGAAAACCCACAAAAGACTAAGAAATATGAAAAGATGAAACCAACCATATTAGAAGTAGGAAAAAGCAAAACTAACTAGAATAGCAAAATGCCATATGAGCATTATATCCCCCCATAAGAGCAGGTGAGAGACAACTTTGATAATAAATATTTTTAAATAACAATATATAGAAATAAGTATTCTCTCCTACACACTGCAAATTTATACAACCACTTAAAGGAGGCATTTGGCAGTTTCTTAAAATTTTTTAAAGTTGTGATATAGAAATTCTCTTTCTTCTTATTGACCTTAGAACACAAGTCAGTAAATATTTTCTGTAAAGGGACAAATAGTAAATATTTTAGGCTTTGCAAGCTTTTCAGTCTCTCTGGAAACAACTCAAATTAGCCCGTGTAAGTAGAAAAGCAGCCACAGATGATGCATAAATGAATGAGCATGGCCGTGTTCCAATAAAATTTTATTTAAAGATACTGATATTTAAATTTCATATAATTTTCCCATGTCATGAAATAACATTCATCTCTTGATTTTTTTCCCATTTAAAAATGTGAAAATAATTGTTAACTTGTGGGCCACACAAAAACAGCAGTGGGCTGGCTTTGGCTGAGTGGCCGGTCTGTGAAAACCTAGAAACATGCCATCAGTTCATCAACAGGGAAATGACTAAATAAATTCTGGTATACCTGTAGTCTGAAATGCAATGCTAGTAAAAAAGAATAAAGTAATTCTAAAGATCCTAATATAAAAGACAAACTAACCACTGAAAAAGTTGCAGCTCCACAGTATGATTCCAGTAACTAAAAACAAAAAAAAAAATTCCAATTTAGCAATGCTTTATGTTTTCTACGGAACATTTTCCTGGCAAGCAATTGCTTTTCTTTCAGAAGTTTGGAAGAATTAGCACAAACTGTTTGCAAGGGGAGGGGAAAGGAGGAGGGGCCAGGAGGAGGGTTAGTGGTGTAAAAGGATATGTTTTATATGTATTATTTCCATTTTGTTCCAGGAGACTGGATTCATGAAAAGAGCTGAAAGGAGACTTGGCACAGAGGTTTTCACTCTTGCACTACTGAAGCAGTGAGGACATGTGTAAAAGGAGGAGGTGGGTCGCTCTTGGTCTGACACTTTCTGACCCCAGAGACAGAAGAAGGCCATTTGCTGAGATGGAGTTACCTGCCACTCACAGAAGTTTGGATTTGTCTCTCAATAACCGACAGACAAATAAGATACAGGCTTGAATGAGAAAAAAGGAAAAGAAAACAGAATAAAGCCAAGGAACGTGCTTTCATTAAGAGCACTCCTGGGGACTTTCAGACAGATGCGACTGTTATTGAAAGATTGTTATATGCCAGGTACTGTTCTGGGCAGGTCTTAAAAGCCTGCCCACAATAAAAAAAAGTTTTTTATTGTGAATGTCACCATTTTCCGATCAAGAGAGTGATGACAACATGGAGAAAATACAATGCCGACTGACATTTCCGAGTGTGTGCAAGAGATGGGAGCGGGCTCCGATGGCATTAGCTCACCTAACCAAAGCAGAGAAGAAAGTGGTCACAGCAGATACCTTGTCTCAGTTCATTTCTCAACACCTGTTAAACGTGATTAACAGCCCTGGCTAATTATGTGTTAAGAGCATCTCGGGCTGTAATGGATCCCAGAGGTCTGTGAAGTTGACTTCATCTCCATGTTAGTCTCCTTCCACAAGGTCTCAAACATCACCAAAATCTGCGGAGTATTTTATGAACTCCCATGTGAGTCCCTCAGAGTTTCAAATACACCAGCATCATCTACAAAGGATGGTGAGTGCCTAAGATGTACATTTGTTCAATAAATAAAGCAGGCAGGTAATTTTATGGGGCACAAATGGGCCTCTTGTTGCAATTAATATTATAAAAGCCTGCTAACCTGTGTGCATTAAATTAATCACTACATTTTGTGATCTTAGCTGAAAGACAAAACAGCATTCTGGTGACAGAATGCACCCAAAACCCTCCTCTATCTCACCTTAAATAAAGCAAAACTGCACAAATCAGAAAGCAAGAAGTCTTCAAGAGAAGACTTTTTGTTTTAAATATATATTAAACTATTAGCATATTAGGTTATAAAATTATATGTATTTTATGTAATGTCATGTTATATTAATATATATTCTGTATTAAATATATACACATACTTATCTCACAGATGATTAGCACAGTTATCAGGTTATATTTCTTACTTCTCCTAAATGGTATTGAACCTCAATAATTTTCAACTCTTCCTAGAGTTAATTAAAAGTCAGCTAATTAGCCCTCCTCCTTTTCTGGCAGGGGGTAGAGTTAGAGGCAGAAATGAATTCCTTCTTCATTTCCATTTGCTTAGTCCAGCAATATAATGAACAAGAAGTAACTCCATCAGCAATTGCATGTGATGGAATACTACACAGTAGTTAAAAATACTGAAGAAGATCTACATCTACTGACAGAGAAAGTGGTCTGTGATAGACCAAGTTTGAGAGAGTAAGCTGCTGAGCATACAGCATATGGTCATCTAAATTTTGTAAAACAGTGAAAATCCATATCTGTACATCTTTAGGTTGGTATACACACAAGAACAGCTCTGAAAACATATACAACTACAAGGTCTTTTTTGTAAGATATATTTATTTATTAGGGAGAGAGTGCTCAAGTGGGGGGAGAGGCCAAGGGAGACAGAAAGAGAAGCAGACTCCATGCTGAATGTGGAGCCCGACTAAGGGCTCGATCTGACAACCCTGAGATCTTGACCTGAGCAAAAATCAAGAGTCGGGGGCTTAACAAAGTGAGCCGCCCAGGTGCCCCTATAACTACAAGGTCTTAGAAGAAAATTAATTCTGTCTTCTTTAGTCCCAATGGAAAGGATGAGTCCCAAATGGTCTGCATGGTTTTCATGGTCACTTCTTACCCAGCAACAACAGAGCATAGCCCTTTAGATCACGTGCCCCAGAGTCAAGCAGCCCAACTGCAAATCTCACATTCCCCCTTACCAGCCAGGTCTTCTTAGACAAGTTAGTACATTTTGCTCCACACCATTTCCTCATGTGCACAGTGGAGCTAATGGTGCCTACCTCATCAAATTGTTGTGAGGGTTAAATGATTTAATAACTATGAAGAAGCACTCAGTTTAGCAAGTGCTATGAACAGTCCCCTCTCCATCATCATTAGCTCAGATCCTCGTCTTGTCTCAGCCATAATGCAAACTTTCCTTATTCACTGCCTTTTCTAATTTGCCAAAGGTGAACCGGGGGCAAGAAACAGCACAGCCTCTGTGCCCCACCCCTCCTCCTCCACCACCACTTTGAGCCCCCAAATACAATCTTTGGTTTTTACATTCCTGAAATTTTTTCACTCTGTTATAGATGAAGGTCATCAAAGACCACCTTTTTTTTTTTTACTTTTTTTTTTATTCTTATGTTAATCCCCATACATTACAACATTAGTTTTAAATGAAGTGTTCCATGATTCATTGTTTGTGTATAACACCCAGTGCTCCATGCAGAATGTGCTCTCCTCAATACCCACCACCAGGCTAACCCGTCCTCTAGAACCCTGTTTGTTTTTCAGAGTCCATCGTCTCTCATGGTTCGTCTACCCCTCCGATTTCCCCCGCTTCATTCTTCCCCTCCCGCTGCCTTCTTCTTCTTCTTCTTTTTTTTTTTTCTTAAGATATATTGCATTATTTGTTTCAGAGGTACAGATCTGAGATTCAACAGTCTTGCACAATTCACAGCGCTTAACAGAGCACACACCCTCCCCAGTGTCCATCACCCAGTCACCCCATCCCTCCCACCCCACCCCCACTCCAACAACACTCAGTTTGTTTCCTGCGATTAAGAATTCCTCATATCAGTGAGATCATATGATACATGTCTTTCTCTTTTTGACTTATTTCACTCAACATAATACCCTCCAGTTCCATCCACGTCGTTGCAAATGGCAAGATCTCATTCCTTTTGATGGCTGCATAATATTCCATTGTATATATATATCACCTCTTCTTTATCCATTCATCTGTCGATGGACATCTTGGCTCTTTCCACAGTTTGGCTATTGTGGACATTGCTGCTATAAACATCGGGGTGCACGTACCCCTTCGGATCCCTACTTTTGTATCTTTGGGGTAAATACCCAGTAGTGCAATTGCTGGATCATAGGGTAGCTCTATTTTCAACTTTTTGAGGAACCTCCATACAGTTTTCCAGAGTGGCTGCACCAGTTTGCATTCCCACCAACAGTGTAGGAGGGTTCCCCTTTCTCCGCATCCCCGCCAACATCTGTCGTTTCCTGACTGGTTAATTTTAGCCATTCTGACTGGTGTGAGGTGGTATCTCATTGAGGTTTTGATTTGGATTTCCCTGATGCTGAGCGATATTGAGCACTTTTTCATGTGAAAGACCACCTTGTTTCTAACTTGAGTTAATTCTCAGCTGTGGTCTGAAGGTGGGCTTTTCTGGTGGCAGACAGTTCCATTAGCACATTTGTGGTTTGTTTTTTCCTTCAATATTCTTTCTGCTGAAATTGTTCCTTCTCTGATTTCTTACTTGTAATTGTCTTTCCATATTGGTCTATAAATTTCTGTAATTTTGGTGAAACCTAATCATATCTCCACTGTGTACTATCTGGAGCCCAGGAGAGGTACAGTTATCAGTGAGGGTCAGCTTTCCTATGCGTAAGATAGAGATAATAGCAATAACATTTTTTCCCTTAGTTCTGAAATAAATTTCATTTTTTCCAATTATAGATTTCATGCCATTTTATTAAACAAAGATAAAAAAGTAAGTAACAGAAGATAATTAAAACCACCCATAATTCCACTACCAATCTCAAAAGTCTGTTGTATTACCTTCTTAATCCTTGGAAATGTATAGATCTAAAGGTTTGGGATCAAGTGGTTTAGAGAATTCTGATCTCGTTTTGTTTTGTTTTGTTTTGTTTTGGCTTTTATTCTTTCTTCTTAGACCACTTTCAATATTAACTTCCAGTCTGATATGTTGTTTTACACCATGCCTAACTATATACCCATAATCACAAATAAAAAGGCTTTATTTTGTTACCAAAAAAAAGGCATCATGCTTTATACATTACTTGTAACTTGCTTTGCTAATTTTATATCATGTGCAAACCTCCACATCAAATATATATTCTCATCTTTAATCTCATAATAATCTATAGTATAGACATATCATAGTCTATTCAACTCAGCTCCTATTGATCAAAATTCGTTTTGTTTCAAATTTTTGCCATTATGGACAATGTTGCAATGAATAATCTTGTAATTTTTCATACAGAATAAATTTATAAAGATTAGACTGTTGTGTCAAAGATATATATATATATTTAAAGATTTTATTTATTTGCTAGAGAGAAAGAGCACAGGCGAGAGAGAGTGAGCGAGAGTACAAGCAGGGAGAACTGCAGGCAGAGGGAGAAGCAGGCTCCCTGCTGAGCAAGGAACCCGATGCGGGACTCGATCCCAGGATCCTGGGATCATGACCTGAGGTGAAGGCAGCCGCTTAACTGACTGAGCCACCCAGGCGTTCCTCAAAGGTATATTTTAATGCAAAATAATATGGCCAAACTGCTAAGCAATGTGTACCGCCCTCAATATTTCTCTGCATTCTAACTAATGTGCTATATATTTTTTAGTTTTGCCCAATTTGTGGGTAAAAACCTTGTTATTTGGGTGCCTGGGTGGCTCAGTTGATTAAGCGACTGCCTTCGGCTCAGGTCATGATCCCAGAGTCCCGGGATCGAGTCCCACGTCGGGCTCTCTGCTCAGCAGGGATTCTGCTTCTCCCTCTGACCCTACCCCCTCTTGGGCTCTCTCTAATAAATAAATAAAATCTTTAAAAAAAAATAAAAATCTTGTTATTTTACTTAGCAATTCTGAGATTAATCCCTTTTATACTGGTCATTTGAATTTTTCTGTTCTATAATTGCCCATCCACATTCATTGCCCACTTCATCTGGTTGACTTTTTAAAAAACATTTCTTATGGAGGATCTTGGCATTTAAGTGTCTTAACTACTGGTCTGTCGGGTTATAATTTTTTTTTTTAAACTACTGTCACTGGTTGCATTTGAATTTGCATATGGTCAAACACATATATTGAAAAGGCTACTGAGGGGAACATATGCTTTAAAGATTTTATTTATTTATTTGACACAGAGAGAGAGAGCACGCACAAGCAGGGGGAGTGGCAGGTAGAGGGAGAAGGAGGCTCCCTGCTGAGCAAGGGAGCCTGATGCGGAACTCCATCCCAGGACCCTGGGATCATGACCTGAGCAGAAGGCAGACGCTTTACCAACTGAGCCACCCAGGCGCCCCTGGGGACCATGTGCTTTAATACCTCTTTGTTTCCAAGTTGTCTTACAATGCCCTGCTTTCCACATCAGGATTCATCCCCTCACCCTACACTTTATCGCCACCATCTCTCTTCTTGAACCTCTGGCTTTGGAAGCTCTATCTTCCTCTTCTCTATTTCCTGCTCTCCTGCCATCACAATTACCTCCATAAAGAACTAAGATTTCTACCTCTCCCTGGCTCCCCTCCCTTTTTTTTTTTTTTTTTCCAAAGGGAGAATAAAGCTTTGACCAATGACAGTTTTGATGAGATGGCTAGAAAAACTGCTTTCCTTCATCGGCATTTAGGAAATATTGCTTGGTGGTTTGGGACCCATTTGTTTCTACCACCTCCATCTATCTTTGCTTTATGGCTTTTGACTTTTGCTGCTTTAACTCCACATTCTGTTTTGCTCTACTTCTACTGTTTAGCTGCCAGGTCTGGTCTGGTTTCACTGATTTACTGTATCTAGCCTCATTCTCTCTCTGGATTCTGAATCCCATCCTCGAAAAGGCTGCTTCTGGCTCCTAGATTCACTCACTTATTGACTGAAGTTGAGTTGAATCAATAAACATTTTAGCATAAGTGGATTCAATTCCAGTAGCATAGATGTTTTCAGACAGCTTCAGATGGTGAAACCTAGAAATTTTAATTATTTTTGCAAAACACTATTAAATAGTGACATTCAATTTCATCCTGTGAACTGGAAATGTTTCCGCTTAAGGAGAAAATCATGATACAAATATATGTAATTATGTAATAAAGCACTATTTCATTTCTATATTAGATATTCTATTTATTCCTATAGAGGAGTTATAGTATTTCTTTATTTTCCAGTATAATTAATGCACAGTGTTTTTTATTACTATCGAAGCACTATTATCATAAAGTACAGAGTCCAGAAAAATCTGGTTTTTTCAACTTAACTTCCTCTCTTTTCCTATTAATATCAATTTGCGATGTTTTGCTTATTTGGGAGCTAGCACCAAACAAACTATTAAGGTTGAATAACTAGAATTGGAGGGCATTCTGTTAAATTATTCCCCCCCTGAGAACCGGGGCAGCACCACTCTTGTTCACCACAGGGGTGAGAATCCCAGAGGAAGCAGAGCGAGGAGTTCAGAGGCGGTGGCAGAACACCTTATTGATAAGGTACTTCCAGCCTGGAGTGACTTAGGAGAAATAAGGTAAGAGATCACAGATCCATTTTAAAGGGTGCACTAACAGGCGTTGCTGGAGAGTTTTTAGGCAGCACAAGGACCTATTTGACACCTTAAAAGCTTCTGCATATTAAAATTTCTGACCAATTATCAGTCCTGCCCATGAAATCTCAGCCTCTTAACCTTGCTTCTAGGTGGTATCATATTTCTTTGACTTGAGAGCCCAAATACAACAAGTTTTCTGGTTTCCTGTAGTTCTCATTCTTTATTGTATGTCCCAGAGTCCAAACACTGGTAGTGTGAAAATATCCCAATGATGTACATGCGGAAGTCTGACGTACGAGGAGAAAACAGACAATAGATCTGTTAACTCTGGGCGGTTTTGCAAAAGAATCAATTTTGTAAGCCAGCACTGCGATGCATGGGGTTAAGCAGTGTGCAGATAAGATGTCTGCCTGACCCCATACAGAACACCTCCCCTAAAACTACTCCCTTCCTGACTGTCCTAAGGTTTTTGAAGCTCTTCTCACATCTTATCACATTTTAAATATCTAAAAGAATCAATATTTCTTTATAACATTCTAATTTTTTGTTGTTGCTATTGTTGAAGGACAATCAATGGTGATTTGCATAAACTCAAGGGCAATTTAAAAGACAACTGCAATAACTAAGATTGAAACTGGCATGTCTTTCCCTGGTGAGGTGTTAGACATAGAAATGGCTTTCATCTCATAACAGAGAGGATTCACATCTCCAGAACACACTAGTCTTCACCTCTTGTCTTTTCCCCAAACAGCAGCCTGGATGCCTTTTTTTTTTTTTTTTTCAATGAAAATCCTAATCCCATCATGTAACTCAACATATTGAAACTTTTCCATCATGCTAAGGATACAATCCAAATTCCTCAACATGGCTTATAAGAATCTACATCAGGACTCTCAATCCCAGCAGACCCAGCCCAATTTTTCATACAAAAACTGTGTGATGCCCTCTTTTGTCTCCTGGAATGAGATCTACCACTAAAATCATTTATGTACACTCCTCAGGTAGTGTCATTATAACACCTCATCTTTACTCTAAAGGAGAAATCTTAGAACAGAATAAAGTGTGGTAAGAGTTCTTATTCCCCTATACACACACAAGAGAACACGTAGCCTCATGTTGCCCCCAACAGGCATCCCACGACTAGGAGACAAGCCAGCCTGAAATGAGGCAAACACCATAGGTGGCAGAGCAGAGACATAGAGAACCGAGGTTCATGGTGACTTCATAGAGGTGCTG
Source organism: Mirounga angustirostris (assembly GCF_029215605.1). Lineage (NCBI taxonomy): Eukaryota > Metazoa > Chordata > Mammalia > Carnivora > Phocidae > Mirounga > Mirounga angustirostris. The sequence continues at coordinate 188,114,461 of NW_026991709.1, read as the reverse complement.
AATCAACCTATCCTGAAGCCCATACTTTCAATGATCCAAACCAATAAATTCCTTTACAGTTAAACTTTCTGTTTTGGGATATCTGCCTATGACATAAAACATCATCACCAATACATCTAATTAAACACAGAGCATGAGGAACAGTGCCAACTCTCTCATATCAGACTGTCTAAAGCAGGCTTATTATGCTCACCCAAAGAAAATAGGAAAATTAGTGTTTTTTCTCAGATTTTAAGTATGAGATATTATGGACTTCATAGAAATGATGTGTTACCAGAACAGCCTAATCTAGGTGTTTAGGAATATGTTTCCACCTGATAATCCCTAAAGATTAAGATCCAACTTTTGTGATTTCTTATGTATTATATAACACAGGCCTCCGGTCTTTAAGGAAATGGTGCAAATATTAATCCAAAGTTATCAGAGCTGGTTACCCCTGCCTCCTCCTACCAGTGCTGGTGCAGATAAGCAACGCGGCTGACCATCCGCGTATCTGAAGTCCCACACTTGTGTGGGTTTTCATGCGCAAGGTGAGAAAATTAAAGCCCATACTTAACTTCGTGTAAGTGATTATCTATATTCTCTTTTAAGTGAGATTTCCCTAATATCATCAGAAAATAATTTCCCCCATCCTTTCCCCCTCATTCTTTCCAAAACGTAAAATAGATACTAAACTGATGATGTAACCACTCATGTTATACTCCTCCCTGCTTTTTCCTCTTATTGTAATAATGTTTATAACCTAACTATAGCCAGTAACAGCCCATACTTGTATGGTCCCTTTTATATACCAGGCTTCTATTCTCAACACTTTGAAAACAGTAACTCCTTTAATCCTATAATAACCCTAGAAGCAGAATTACTATTTTATGTTCCTATCTTACTGATGAGAACATTGAAGCACAGCGAGGCTAAGCTACTTGGCCAAAGTCACACAGCTGTAAGCCAAGATTTGAACGGAAGGTCAGTGCTCCTAATCATTAGTCTCTCAATACAGGACACACTGGGGAAAAGACTGGCTGATATTGGAAAACACGTCTTGAAAATACTAGAAAATGAATCTGCAGGAATCTCAAAGCTTTCAGATGCAGGGAGATAAATACTGTTTCACAAAGAGAACAAAGGGAAACAAAAAGTATTTCCTGAAGAGCTTGCAAAGCTCAAGTTAGAAACCCATCGCTCTTCCATCTGGCCATCTTTAACCTTCTACATCCTGAAACTGGTTTCAAGTCAGTCATAATCTCTCGCTCTCTGATGCACTAACACGTACACACTCACATCTGTCCATCTGCACGTGCACAACATTCAAGCACAAATATGCCCCAAATACATGGGAGAAAAATGAAATACAAGCAGTCTTTTTCTCTTTGTTGGTCAAATGTAGCTGCAGAGTCCGGAGATAAATATCTTCATGCTTACTTCATGTACAACTGTTTTGAAGAAGAACACAGAGAAGTAACTTTCCATGTACCATTCCAAAAGAAGAAAAAAAGAAAAATGCTGTAAAATCCAACTTCCCTGGTGAGTGTCATCTCTAGCAGTGAGGTTTGTTTTTCTTTATTTGCAGTGCATCTAGGTGATCAAAAATAAATGATCCACAGGTTCTGAAGTTTTCATTAGTAATCACCTTCCACATTCATAAATAAATCAAAAAGCAATTTTAATCCTGTCTTCCCTCTAACATCAGAGCAAATATTTTGTAATAGGCAAGGGGCAAATTAGAGGACGTTCTCAGATGTAGGTGGGCCAGGACGAAGTCACCTCGCTGAATTTGCCTGCCTGTATGGCAGAAGCACATGGATAAAGTCAGAGTGATCTTCCCACATCTTTATCAGATAGCTATCAGCTATCTGAAGCACCCACATACACCAGGGGATGGAAAATATTGTCCTGCAGTAGAGGTGAATCCAGGGCCGAGCACGGAGATAAACATGGCCATTAAACTCAATTACGAATAGTGGCTGGCACTAATCGAAAAGCAACTCTTTAGGGCGCCTGGGTGGCTCAGATGGTTAAGCGTCTGCCTTCGGCTCAGGTCATGATCCTGGAGTCCTGGGATCGAGTCCCGCATCGGGCTCCCTGCTCGGCAGGGAGTCTGCTTCTCCTCCCTCTGACCCTCCTCCCTCTCCTGCTCTCTGTCTCTCGTTCTCTCTCTCTCAAATAAAGAAATCTTAAAAAGAAAAAAAAAAAAAAAAAGAAAAGCAACTCTTTTAATTCCTTACCAGCAGAAAATACTAGAAAGAGGATAAAATAATCTCAAGATCTCTGCCAAAGATGAATGAGCCTCCTCTCCAAGGCTCAGTAACATCCCACTCCATGGCTCCATCACTCAGATTCAAACACAATCCAAGAAGCCAACAGGGAATCATCTTTTCTCTTACTGAAAATAGTTCTCAGAACTACAATATATTCATTCCTTTTTTTTTAATTAGGTGAGATCTATTTAATAAAGCAAGAAAGTCCTCAAAAGAGGTCACAGATTTATCATGATGTTCAAAGTCATAAAATTATAGTTACAGGCTAAGTAGTTAAATCCAAATTACACACCACCTCATTAATTTTATAATCAATAGAGATTAAAGGAAATGAGGAAGTAAATGATAGGATCCTAGCTTAAATCAAATCAATACATATTTATTGGCATCTATTACATTCAAAATGCCACGAGGAAGGCAAGGCAGTGTAGAGTCATGTTCTGTGCCTTTGAGGGGCTTACTGTCTGGCTGGGAAATCCATATGCAGCATGTAGAAAGCTTCCCCAGACAGCAGTAACAATGCCAGGGTGTCACAAGACCCCGTACAAATACAGACTGACAGACTCATGCAGAAGAGTGCTTGCAGTGGTGCAGTGGTTAAGAGTGTGGTCTCCAGAGCCAAGCTTCCCGAGTTTGTCAAGCTCATTGACCTTGGACAAGTAATTAGTCTTTAAGTGCCTCAGTTTCCTGAGATGAAGAGGAGATAGAACCTACCACCCATGATGGTGGTAAAAATTAGATGAGTCAGTACTTGCCAAATGCTTCCAAAATAAGGCCGGGCATACAATAAGTGCTCCATAATGGTTAACTATGGGAACTACTAATGAGAGAAGGAAAAGATCTGTCAGTCTAAAGTTTCCTAATGTGCTGGTAGTATTTAAATGGGGAGGAAAGACATCATGTTTTCTCCTTACTGCTGATTCTTTCCCCACCTCTATAAACATCCCAAGGTCTCAACTGTTCTAAAACCTAAAACTGATGAATGGTCCTCTACTTCGTTAACTCTCTGTTAAAATCTCTTCTTTCTTTCCCCTCATTGATAAACATTTTAAGACTCGGCTACACATACACCTATTACTTGTTCACGATCATTCATTCTTCTGCCACTCCAGACCTGATTCTAGCTCCCACCATCTTGCCCAGAGCATGATAAATAGCCTAATGCCTAAATCCAACATCTCTTTTTGATCCATCACCATCCTCCCATCTATCTAGAACATTCAAAATTAGTCACCATTTCATCATCCCAAACTTCTCCTTTGTAAGCTCTGTCTCCGCCATTAGAATGTTAACTTCTAGCAACAAGGGACTTTCTTTCTCACATCTACACCTCCTGGTACTCAGTAGTGTATCAAAACCTAAAATGCTCTGCTAGACTCTTCTCTCTACCAGTGTGGTAAGGAGACTTCTGAGATGGCCCCCAAGATTTCCACACCTGGTGGATATAGAATTCATTCCTCTTAATCCTGGGCAGGACATTGACATGATAGATTTCACTCCCATGATTAGGTTATGTTATATGACAAAGAGGGATCTCATAGATGTCATTAAGAATCACCCTCTGCCCCGCCCAATCAGGGGACTTTGAGTTAATCAAAGGCAAGTTTATCTTGGGTGGGCCTCACCTAATCAGGTGAGCTCTTAAAAGAAACTTGTTTTTTCCAGACAGAAGCAGCTCAAAACCTAAAAGAAATTCTGCTGGAACCCAAATAAAAGTAAGTTACCAGGTTGTGAGAGGTCTTACAAAGGAAGTCATATGGCAAAGATCTGAGTGCATCTTCTAGGAGTTAAAATGGTCACTGTCCAACAGCTAACAAGATGTTGCAGAAGTCAATCATACAACCACAAGGAAATAAATTATGCCAACAGGAGGGAGTTTAGAAGTGGATCTTTCCCTGTATTGCCCCTAGATAAGAACACAGACAGCTGATACTTTGAGTTCAACCTTAAGCAATACTTAGCAGAGAACCCAGGTAATATACGCCAGGTTCCAGCCCAAGGAAATGGGAGATAGCAAATTTGTTTTTGTTTTTTTTAAGCTACAATAGTCTCCCCTTACCCATGGGTGATATGTTCCAAGACCCTCAGTGGATGCTTGAAACTGCACATAGCTCTGTTGTCCTCACCTTACACTACAATGTATGTTGTTTGCCTTTTGTCTCAGCCCTCTCCAAAGTGATTATGTCTATTTGAGTCACTTTAATAAGCATCTGTAGTGGATCTCTCTAGATCTCTCCACTCCTCTTCCCACTTAAATCCACGTCCTATTTTTCCTATTGCTTTCTTATTGGTACTCTGTGTGAATATCAAACTCCTCATTGCATAGGCCCAAAATCTACCTTGTTTTTGCCCCCTCTACCTTATGCTCAAAGTACCTCCTCCTTCTAATTGGGACAGTCCTATTCATGGCATTTCTATTTTCTCAGCATTTAATTTGTAGGCATCACTAGGAAATTCACCCTCTTCCCTTTCTATGATTAGAACTAACAATTGGCCAAATCCTGATGATGGCTTTTAACAGTATAATTCACATTCAGCCCTCTTTTCTATTGCCAATGCAATTTAGACCCTTATTACTACTGCTCTGGGGTTTTTTCCCTAATTTATCAAAAACCTATTTCAAAATCTACACATTTATAAAATCTACGTATTTGTAGGTCTTACAAAAGGCAATAAAATTAATATCCCCTCAAATATGCCCTCAAAGTCTAACATATGTAATTTCAATTCTTAGCTGTTGTCACTTAATTGCAATACCCTCTTAATATTTTTTTTAACGTCTCTGGGCCTCACTTTCCTATCTGATTATTGGGGAAAGTGACATTTACCTCACCGTGTTAACAAGAGGATTCCATGAAAAGGAATCCAATAAATGGTGACTGTCGTCATCATTCCCTGGGACACCAGCAACAGAACCAATTTCCTTACTAATCAGGCTGGAAAGCTTACCAAGGCCTCCTATTCTTCTTCCTCTATCCAATTACTGAACCTGCAGGGTGACCATGACCAACGGCTTGTGTGGTAAGTTCATCAGAGCATTAGGAGTCTCCATTCAGCTTGTAAACTCTTGGAGAACGTCAACAACATTGCTTGCTTATCCTTGTCACCCTGAATGCTGGCTACCAAACCCATGATAACAAAGAAGAAATTGAGAAGTGGGTCAATGGGTACTTGGTAGTAGGAGAGGAGGAGGACAGAGAAGAAAGTGGAAGTGGTAAATGTAACAGGGAATCTTCACCTCACCTAAAAAATCAAATGAAGCAAAGATGCCCCTGTGCGCTGAGGTTATTCTTAATGAGCAGTCCTCCTTGGGACACATGGACCGCTACTGAAATCAGATCTTGTTCAGGATCATTACAATTTTCCCATAGGAGGAGGGAGGCAGACTCAACTCCTCATCACATGCAATCCAGAGAGAGTACAATATCAACAGAATACTTTCATAATTCAGTAATTGGATATGCTTGACAATTTTCAGTTAGTTCATTTGCCCCAAAGGTGTAAAGGGTTGAAAATCTTTTTTCCTTCTGCAGCTGAAAATCTCTCTATAAAATGGGGAAATTCAAACCATGTTGCCAAATAGATGACAGCCCTGAGGTCTAGACATGGCATCTCTCGTAAACCCAGCGGGCTCTTACTCTGAGTACCCAAAAGTGACACAACTTTATTTTCTGCCAAACATCGGGGACACAACATTTATAAATATTCTGGTTCTAATTTATGACAAACCAGAAAGCATCAGTTAAAAATTTTATAAACACCTTATTTTAAGAGGCTTAAAAAGCTTTCACTGATTTCTTCCAACCATCATTGTCAGAGAATCAGAAAAAGGAGGGAAAAAAAAGCTCTTAAGTAGATACGTTCTAGTCAACATGTGAGGAGGAAGGGAGTCTCAGAGGGCAGGAGGAACTGAATATGCAGACAGAATTAAAAGAAACACAAACAGGAAGGAGGTAGGAAGTCAGGAGAACTTTCAAAACAGGTGTAACAACTTCAGGTCTTACAGGGAATGCAGAAATAAGAGAAATGAAGCTTCTAGGGAGCTTTGCCAGATACACCTAGCAGAGAGAACAAGCAAGGACTGACAAGAGCATCTCCAGTGGGCGGTTCTGTTGATGTGATGGATAATGCTGTGGTAATGCTCCCAGGGTAGTGGGGAGGGCAGGAGAGAACCCACAGACAGATGTGCTGGGTATGAGCATGAGATGGTCAAGGAGAGGATAAAAATGTTACTGTTTGTTGAGAACACTTATGTATGATTTTATACACAAGATCCCCACAACTAAGGTTACTATCATTGTACCCATTGTACAGGTATGGAAATAGAGGCACCGAGAGGCTAAGGGAGAAAGTAGGTTACTATTGAGCAAACATTCCCTTCCTTTCCCCGACATTCACAGGAGAAGAATCCCACCTTTCGCCTTTGATGTTAGACTTGGTCATGTGACTGGCATGAAATGTGAATGGAAGGTAGTGTAGCTTTCTAAGCCTATGCCTGAAGAGGTTTGTACTTTGTCTGCCTCGGAGCTTCTGACGACCCTGAGAAGAACATGCTCCAGGTAACCACGAAGCCTCCACCCGGGGCACCGACGTGAGACAAGTAGGGCAGAGCCCCCTGCCCCCCACCGGCAGGCTTGCAGTATAAACCAGCAGAGTTGTGAGAACACAACACTAGCGTTGCATCCCACTGATACTGTAAGTCACCAGTTTACTGAGGTGTCTAAAAATGATTTTTTGCCGCTTATTAGCCCTTGGTCCCCTGGCTGAAACACAGAAGCCATTTTCTAAACAAATGTTAGTTCTCCTGCTCAGAAAGGAGGGGTGGGTGGAGTTTAATATAGAAACCTATTTTCTGATTTCCACCTCACAAATTCTAAATATAGCACACTTCTTACTTCGTAAGTCTTGCTTCTGAGTAAACTGGATTCTTATAAAAAGTGTACCCCATTTTGCTCTGCTTTCTTGTGGCGGTCTTACAGGCTGTTTTTGTTTTTCTCCCTCCCTTAAGCTGCCTTCCTGCACTGTTATTTTTACAAACCACATTAACTGAAGAAGATTGCATTTTATTCCTTTACATCATTATCTCCCCGAACAGAGCACTTTACTCTTCACCGTATTTTTGTATATCTCATCTGGTATTTTTTATGTTTCTGTTTCCTGCACTTACCTCCATCAAGTTTAGATAATAGTCACAGGCTCTTTGAGGACTCAAAGCTTTTACTGAACATTGTGGGGATTACATCCATAAAAGGCTTGATGTACTCTGCTGATCAAAGCTCTTTCTACCACTTGCAGAAGTTTTCATCCTTTGAGATTAAGCCAATAGTTTCAAGGGCAGTGAGTTTTTGGCAGCAATAATCCTTGACTACTCTAAAGTAAGATTGCACCTTTGTCTCAGCCTTGGTTTTCCTGAATATATTTACCAAAAAAAAAAAAAATACCAGAAATATTACCATTCATTTCCTTCTGCTCCTGCATCCAACATTCTTGGCTTCATAATTTCCTTTTATGATATAGGCCTGATAATTTAGTATTTAACTTTTCCTGACAAAGTGATTAACAACACCTTATAGGAGGGTAGAAGCTCTCTCAACTTGCGAATCTCCACAGGCTCACCCTTAACTATCGAGTTGGTTCAGAACACCCTAGCATGGCACACTGGTGCTCCCTGGCTGCCGGACTGGCCCCGTCTTTTGCCACAGGCTCTCTCCACTCATGCCCCAACTTCTTAAAAATGAGCTAACACCTACGCTTACAGTATATACTTTAATTATTTTAAATGATTTGTTATTTTGCTAGTGAAGGAAGAAGCCTCAACAAAGCAAAATATCCTGTTGGTGGCCACACACCTATCCAGGAGCAGAGCTGTTATACCAAAGTCACCAGTCTCTGTCTCCTAAGCACTTCATTCCCACCAAGTGCCTTTGCTGACATCGTTCCCTCTGCCCAAAACACCTTGCAAACTCACCCTTGCAGTGAGCACTTACTGAGTCTCTAATGCCAACTCAACTTTCTCTTGCTACCTTTTCATGACCATCCTGAAATAAAATTAACTGTTGCTCCATTTGTGTAACCCTTGTCCCTTCCCTAATTTAAAACACTGTATTTACACCTCCGTTTGCCCCACTGTCCAAAGCTCCCTGAAGGCAGGGGCCTTATTTTTAATCCTCAGAGCTGAACTGAGCTTCTGGCACATTGCAGGTACCCAATAACTGAGTGTTGAACCTAATCTAGATAACAGAAGAGAATCAGAATAGTTATAATAATTACTCGAGAAAAGGAAAGAGTGGGTGAAAATGTGTGTGAATAATGTATCCATGTCGGCGTATAATATACATGGGCTATCTATAATAATATAGGTTAATAGGGTACTGTATAGATAACCCATATGGATTATTTGCAATATGCTGATGGGATAATGATAAAAACTGAGTACAAAGGAATATAGTGGCTAAATATCTATGGAATTTTTGATAAGGCTTTGAGGATAGCTTATCAAATACTTGATAAGCAGGAGACAAGCAGAATACAGGTCACTTGTCAAAGGAAGGTAACTTCTAATTTTCAGAGCAAAGCAATTGAGAAGGGTCATGGGGTCCTTAAGAAAGGTCTTTGGAAGAACAAGGGCTCCCCGTACATAAAACTCTCACAGTTCTACTAGGAGTGGAACTTACAAAAACAACAAAGTTAATGTGTTAACACAAGACAATGTGCCTTCTTGGATTTTGCCACCTACCAACATCCCCTTATATATCATTTACATTTGATGATTAAAAAAAAAAAGTTTCACATTTGTTTTTTACTTATAAGATAAGGTCAAGAGAGATCAACACACTTGCTGCAAGAACTTCCACCCTTGACAGTTGCTAGTTATTGTCCACCTCATCCATATCCACTATTTCTCTCAATGTTGGCTCTTCCCTTGGGGAATCTTTTAAAGTTGCATCCCTCTGTCCAGCCCTCAGCATTCAGATATTTATTCTTCCAGATCTCTACTGACAGCCAAGTCTCCAAGAGAATCTCTATGCTATAGACACTTTGAGAGAATGGGCGAATTAAATACTCAGCAAGAACCAGAGGTCCCCATGATGATGTCTTTACCTTTCAGATATACTTTCTTCCCTTCCTCCCCCTCCATCCTGAGGGGTGAGGGCTAGGGGTGGTGCGAAGGGGATAATTCTAGGTGTATATCAATCTGACCCACCATGGTGAAAATAATCATGCCGTCCTGGTCTCCCACAAGGACCTCTGGAGTAATACTGTCGCATTTCTCTGCCACTGAAAATGCTGCCTGATGTACATTACCTTGTCTCCATTACAGGTTTTAATAATAAATTCAAATGGTCTTTTCAAGACATTTTCTTTAAAGCCTTGACAGACTTGTACTAGCGCTACTCTAGATAAATGCTTGCTTCATCCCAAAGATATCAGAAAGAGTAATTTCTCTTCAATTTACTCCTGCATTTTGCCTGTTAATTATTTTGAAACATTTTTGCAGTAGATTGCTCCATCCCATTAAAATAAAAAAATCTCTCCTAAATTTCTGAACCACTCCCACCCACCCCCCAATCATAGTTTTTATGCTCCGTGGTTGTCAGTTTTGAAGCAACATTTTACTAACTACAACATTCATATTTAAACCAAAGCAAAGAGGCATCATTTGTTATAATGTTTTTCTCATCTGTAACACAGATCGGGGGTTTCTTTTTCCCTTTATTTTACATTGCCTCCAAGCAAATACATCTGGGGTAAAAAATAGTAACCCTTGCAATGAAAAGGGTAATATACACAGTGCGTGACTGAACGGTACTGGCCAGACAAGATCAATGGCACAGCAGGAAAGCAGTGATGCATCACAGGACCACCCCTGATCCATCAGTCAGCGGCAAGGATGAGGGTGTGCACCGCCGGCAAGCCATCAGTATGCACGTTTTCCTCTGTGACTGGTGCTGAAACATCGGCTGTCCAGCGCCTACCGGTCTTTAGCCAAAGCCTGGTGGGGAGTAACTGCAAGCCATAAACTTGCAGTCCTTTAAAAACATTCTTCATGGATAAAGTATGCAAATACAGCCACCAACACTTCCAAAGACTCTAACTTATAAATGATGGAGCGTTATTGGAGTTGATTTTTAAATGAAAAATTCAGATGGGATGGGAAGGCAATTTTTCACAGTCCCCCATGTGATTCGGGAGTTGATACAGTATTGAGGAATTATATACTTCATGATGTAATAAAAAAAAAAAAACATGAATTTTTTTACCACCAACTAGGTTTATGAAGAATGGTGCACACTCCTGCTAAAATATCAAAGTAAATATTTTACTTCCATAGGTGAGGTAGCAAGGCGAATGCTTCATGGGCAGGCACATGAAAGCCTTGACCTTCTTTTGGTTCCTTTACACAGACAAATGCCAGAATAAGTTACTTCTGTTCAAAAATCTAATCAGCACGGCTATGTTGTAGATTTACTCTATGCCAGGCACTGTCCAAGGTTCTGGGAACCCAAAAGTCAACAAAAAAGACCAAATAACTCTGCCCTCATGGAGTCCATTCTAATCCATGCATTTTTCTCATCTTTCTAGATCCTGAGCCAAAAGATGTATATTTTCATTTCCGAAGTATTTTATGTTAAAATTAACACAGTTCAAATTTTATTCATTTTCCTAGAGGGTATGGATTTTAAAAAGCCAATCGTCTTCAGAAGATACTACCCTGATGTCTAGGAAAAGGATATTTAATCTGAGATTCTTTCAACTCCTCATCTGTTTCACAGAATGTGAGGCTGTGAATGAAACCACACAGACTACAGGAAAAGTAAAAACTGTTTTCTGAGTAGAAATAAAGTAGAGCATCTAATGTATACCTCTTATTTTGTACTTTCCTACTTGATATATATATATTTTTTATGACATCCATCTCTGGCTCAAATTCACAGATGAGATCCATTAAAACCCCAAGTTCAGTAGAGCTTTCTTGAAAATTTTCAAAGTGGCAAACAAATTGAGGAGAACTTCTACCTTAAAAACCCATCACCGATGCTCTTGATCAATAGCTGGCATCAATAAATCTTAGATAGACATGTGGGCAAGACTGTTGGAGCCAGGCAAGGATTTTTCTTAATATGGATACGGATGTCACTTAGGCAGAGAGAAGCCAAGCAGATTTGCAATAAGAGGGAAGTGATTATATAATACATCCAAACCATAAATAAACACTCCATTAAGTTATAAAATTCTGTATGTCCTTAGGAGGGCTTCCTATGAGTCACTTAACTTAGAAAAATAAAATAAAAGGAAAGCTCTATTAATCATTTATTTGGCCAAAACCTACTGAATCCTTGCTCTATACCCAGCACAACACATCATCATCATCATCATCATCATCACTGTGTTGAATTTACTGTGTACCAAATGCTGAGCTGGTTGATGGCATGTCTCATCTCATTTAATCAGTGAGCAACCCTTTAGAAGTTGGGTATAATTGTTACCCTCATTTTAGATGAGCAGATGAAGTAAATGATATCAAAGAGGTTATGTTACCTGCTTGTGGTCTCACAGCAAATTAAATAATCAGGCACCAAATAAGTATCTATCAGTCTCCTAAGACCATGGTCTTTTACCACCCCTTGCTCCAGCTTTGAGATATAACTGACATATAACACTGCATGAGTTTAATGTATAAAATGTGTTAATTTGATACACATACATACTGCAAAACTATTACCACCATAGCTTTAACTAACACCTTTATCACTTCATATAATAACCATTTCTTTTTTGTGATGAGAACATTTAAGATTTACTCTTAGCAACTTTCAAATATATAATGAAGTATTATTAACTATAAGCACCACAATGTACATTAGATTCCAACTTACTCATCTTGTTAACTGGAAGTGTGAACTCTTGGACCAACATCTCCCATTTCCCCCACCCCAGGCCCTGGTAATCAGCATTCTCATCTCAGTTTCTAAAAGTTTAGCTGTTAGATTCCAAATATAATACACGGTATTTGTTTTTCTCTGAGTTAATTTCACTTAGCATAATGCCCTCAAGGTCCATCCATGTTGTCTCAAATAATAAGATTTCCTTCTTTCTCATGGTTGAATGATATTTCACTGTGTATATATACATATATACACCCCACATCTTCTTTATTCACTCATCTAATGACTAATACTTAACTTGGTTACTGTGAATAATGTTGTAATGAACATGGGTGTATAGATATTTGAGATCCTATTTTCAATTCCTTTGGATAGATTTCCAAAAGTGGGATTCTATGCTCTTTTTAATTTTTTGAGGAATTTTCATGGTCTTTTCCAGAGTGGCTAACCAATTTACATTCCCACTGATAGGTGCACAAGGGTTCCTTTTCTTTACATCCTCACCAACACTTGTTGTCTCTGTCTTTTTGATTTTAGCCATTCTGACAGGTGTAAAGTGATAGCTCATTGCAGTTTTGATTTGCATTTCCCTAATAATTAGTGATGTCGAGCACCTTTTCATGTATCTATTGACCATGTGTATGTCTTCTTCAGAAAAATGTCTATTCAGTTCCTTTGCTCATTTTTAATCAGATTTTTTTTTTCTATTTAGTTGTAGGAGTTTATATATTTTCAATGTTAACCTCTTATCAGATATATAATTGCAAATATTTTCTCTCATTCTGTAGGTTGCCTTTTTATTTTGTTGATGATTTCCTTTGCTGTACAAAAACGCTTTTTAGTCTGATGTAGTCCCACTTCTTGATTTTTTTGTTGCTGTTGTTTGTATTTTTGGTGTCAAATCCAAAATCACATTGCCAAGACCAATGTCAAAGGGCTTATCCCCTCTGTTTTCTTCTAAGAGCATTATGGTTTCAGATCTTATGTTCAAGTCTTTGATCCATTTTGAGTTGATTTTTATGTAGGGTATAAGATGGGAGTAAGCCCATGGTCTTTACTACTCCATTTTATTATTCCCAAATCAATTGCTGAATTGTGGATTCATTTGCATCATCAGCTTTGTATCAGAGTTGAAAAGGATTTTAAACATTATCTAATGAATGATAAACTTCAGAAGTTAGCCCATTTCCTGTGATCAGGTAACCTGTTAGAGGCAGAGATGAAACTAGAATTTGGGTTCTAATACAAGCTTGATTCTACTCTTCCATATGTAACTGTGACTAAACCATAATAATAAGGATAATAGCAGCTGACACTTGTGGAATCTATTATCTTTCAAAACTTTAAGCACTATATATGTGAATACGCATTTAATCTTCACAACATAGGAAATGGATCCCACCATCCCCATATAACAGGTGAACAATTGTGACACAGACAGGTACATAAGTACTAAGTGGTGGAGCCAAGATCTGAATCCTTATCTGCACAGTTCTCAAGCCCAGCTTTAACTACTATACTATTCTGCTCTTGATAGCAAAAGTAAAATTTTCTCAATGTATCAAACTTTAAAAAGAAAAAACCCCTCAGTTTCTCTGTGATGCTTCTCTGACCACCCCAATCCAAATGTATATCCTTTTCTCAACCATGCTTTGAGATTTTGACTCCTCTTAGCCTGATTCTGTTAACACACACACCATCTCCCAACATATCATTGCTTCTGAGATCAGAGATTACATCTTTAATTCTATCTGCTCTTTCCCCAGTACCTCATTCTCATAGTGCACTGATGGTAGTACAGTCAGCAAAAACTTTCAGAAATGGACATTTAAAAAAAACAACAACATAGCAGGGAGCTGACAAAGATAGTTTAAATTCACGTTACTAAATTTGACAGAGGGTTGCTCATGCAAAACAATCTATATCCAAAGTCAGGGAAAATCCACATCTAAATATATTTTACAAATAAGTATTTAACTAATAGGTGTTTGCCTGATTTAATTTAAGGTATTTCCTACCCTATGGACCAAAATCACAACTAGTCACTTGAATTAATAAATATCCACATACTTCAACAATAGCTGCCTGGAATAATGTGTCACGGTATTACAGAAATTTAAAAAAAAAAAATTAAGAAAGACCCAACATACTTATATAGGCTAACTATATGTTAACTTATGAAACTCTACAATTCAAATTTAAAAGAAATTGTGTTTGATCATCAACTCCCTTTTACCAAGACAGTAGGAAAATCGAAACATTCTTGCTGATAACCAACTAATCACACAGCTGGGTTAACCCAAGCTCTCCATTTCCTTTTCGGTTGTAATGAGTGATGTCCTTGGTGCCCAGAACCCTGGTTGCCTAAGCTCCTTCCCACCACACTATACAATCTATTGCCATCAGCTCAGTTGTATGTTTAACCAGGAATCTATATACCCATTCTCAAGGCTACATACTTGCAGTTGTATTCACATGATATAAGCATAACATAAATTGATGAAATAGTGCAAAAAAGAGATCTGTTGCTTCCACTGCTTCTTTGGAAAGATAAGTCCAACTCATGAGAATAAGTGACTTTATATTAGATAAAGGAAACTTTACAAGGTGGGGGAAAAAAACATGGTAAAATTCCAAAGAACCATGCCTTAAATAGTTTTACAAGTGTCCATGGTTTTGTTGTACTTTGAAGAAACTGTAAGCAGTGCATTAGGACTATCATTTACACAGAAAAGTAGAGGTGAAACTCCAAATAGTCAATTCATATTTAAATAGGGTCTAGATTCAACAAAGGATTGGCCAACAGATGCACATTTCAATGTCTTAGTTAAAATAAGAATTTTATGTAGCATTTTAATTTTTTTTCTATTTTCTAAAATTTCTTTTCTGTTTTTAAAGCAACTTTTTGTTGCTTCAACCAAATGTTTCAATTGACCAAATAGAAGTCATAATTGATCTGAGTAAAAGGGCTTCTATAGTACTATATGCAAGCCATGGGTGGCTAGAGGGAAGATGGGCTCTGGTCCTGCACTTGGCTTCCAGAATTGGCCTCATTCTGTACATTCTTAGCCTATTTTCACCTGTGCTAGATCTGAGAGCCTCATGGCACCTCCTCATGTCCTCTGTTCTAGTCTCTTATGCACAAGTTTTTCCTCCCTCAAATTCTTCCTATAAGGCCCCCAAGCACTGTGAATGTCTGTTCCTTCCTGCCCATACACTTGCTATTCTTCCTACACTTCACTCCACCTCTTCCACACCTGGTTATGGGCATCATCTCCTCCTCTCTTCCTGATTCTTTAGTTTTATTCGCATCACCTCCTCTGTTCCCCCTATTATACTGAATACACGCTGGCCCATTTTATGTTTAACCTGGCTGTGTTCATCCTTGGCTATAAGCACCACAAGGATCAAGATCCACGTTGTTTTCATTTAACTATAGGATCCCTAGCATCCAGCATTTTGCCTGGCAGAAAATAAGTACTCAAATACTTAATCAATTTATGGTAACTGATTAACAAACTAATTTAGGTAACTCCAAAATTCCCAAAAGACAGGAATTCTATCTTTTCTCACTTGTGCTTTCTATATGGCACCCTGCATGAAGCCACACTGGGCTGTTTCCCTGTGCTGAAAGACTTGAAGTAGGACCTTTTACATCCATTTCTGAACTCAGCTCTTTATGTTTTGGATACAGGGCTGTAAGGACCAATATCAGGTGACAGGTGCTCAGAGGGATGCCACCCTGAGTCACACGGTCTGAGTGATTGCCCTCGGTGCATCTTCTGTTATTCCTAACCACCAGAACCAACCCTGAGCACCCTGGTGAGATGCCAAATGGCATTCTCTTCTTTCCAGACATCATGTGTCTCTTGACCTGTGCATGTCAAGAACCTCTTCTTTAAAATTCTTAGACTCCTGGAAGAGTTGAAGGGCGTATATGGTCTTTTAGAATGGAAAGAGTGTAACAGTATCCCTGAAAAAACTGGCTATTCCAGAGACAACGGGGTTTGTTCAAAACTACTCCTCTTCTCCCATCGCTTTGTGAGCAAGAGAGTCACATGCTGGTCTTAATGCACTGAAGCCAGGTTCATATCCACGCTGCCTGTCATCACATTTTAGATCCTTTATTCTTCCCTATCACTCGTAAGATACTCTCACTCCTGCTTTACACCTGCAGCCCCACTACTGTTCACACTCGGTCACATTTCTGAAAGTTCCAACTTGACCTTGCCCCTTGAGTCTCATTTTATAGAAGCAACAGAGTTAAGAGCATTATCCACTAACCAGTCAAAAATTTTTTAAATAACCAAATGGTTCCTAAGCTTCTGAGAGGTCCAGGAACAACTAACTCACTGTCCTGGGTCTGCTTCTCCTCCCCATTTAAATTCCAGACTAGCAATTGATATCTTCCAGCCACAAGCTCCCAAGACTGTATTTTCTACCAATCAGGGGGAAATTGGACTTGCTTCATCTCTATTTTTTTAAAGATCTTTTTTGAGATTTTATTTATTTGACAGACAGAGAGAGAAAGCACAAGCAGGGGCATCAGCAGGCAGAGGAAGAAGCGGGCTCCCCACAGAGCTAGGAGCCTGATGCAGGACGTGATCCCAGGACCCTGGGATCAGGACCTGAGCTGAAGGCAGATGCTTAACTGACTGAGCCACCCAGGTGTCCCATGGGCTTCATTCATTTCTGTCACTTCATTCCAAATGGCCTGCTGCCTCTCCACTTGGGAGATGACATATAAATGCCACCTTTTATACAAGTACCATTCTAATTTTTACAAGAAATTTTAGATACATCAAATTCAGCATATACCAAATAATACAGTATCTTAAATAATAAGAGACCATATATTGAGTATTTACTGTGTACCAAGTCCTGTATCCAGAACTTTACCTGCATTATCATTTTATTCTCTCAGCAGTCCTATAACAAATGTGCTATTGCTATCCCATCACAAGAAAGCTAGGTATAAAAAACTTGCCCATAGTCATAAGGAATGTAAATCCATTTATGTCAAATTCCTAGTTCAAACTTTACATCTCAAAGGATCTCCAAATGCAACTGAACAAACAAAATTTATACAGATCTATAGTTCTTCTCTGGATGTTCTTTAAAACACACACACACACACACACACAATATTCAATGAAGCAACAAATCTCTAGAATTTCCCATTTCAGAACATTTTCACTAAAGCTAAATCTCTCACACAAACTATCTGGCATCTCTTTCTATTTGGTCAACTTGGAACTGAGCTTAAGTACAAATAATGTAGGACAATACTATACATTATATTTAACACTTAAGGTACTTGGTGTTTTCACTGGGATACTATTTTGTTACTTTAATAAATTGCAACCTAGCAAGAGCAACATTTCATGAACCTCTTAGACATAATACCCAATTCCAAGAAGTCATCCTTTCTTGGAAATGTGCAAGTTCATTTCGTTTCTATTGTTTTGTTCTCAAAATTATTTCAAAGTCCAATAGGGTAGAACCAGATGGAATCATTCTTTACGTGATGGAGCAGGAAGAACAGGGGAGAAAAAGGCAATTTGACACATAAAGAACCTAACTGAATATTTCACTAATGTTTGATGAATCACTGATGAGCTTTAGCTTTTCCCGCTTTAGATTCCTTCTTGATTGTGCTACCAGTAAGTTTGCCCAAATCACTTGCCTGCTACTAAAGTGTCAGCAGAGGATATGTATTCACGAAACCGTACATTACTAAAAATGACCAGCAATTCTTAAACAGTAGATATAGATACTCTTCTTGAAGGTATTTTCTTGGGAGCAAGAGGAGTCTCTTTCACTTCACTAAATCATTGAAAGAGTGGGCTGAAAAAAACAGTAAGATCTTTAAAACCATTTATCATCTCAAACTTCTCCTTGAACAACTATTTCATATATTTTTTTTAACCTTACAGAATAGGCACAGGGGAAAAAAAATTAACTTAACCTGTGGAGATCACAACACAGATGCATTTTTTAATATAGCCACACACTAACCGGTTAATATAAGCAAACCATTTTCTAGTGGATGCTGGAAGTCTTAGACCAAGAATTTCTTTATAGAGAGAAATATAGATCTATATGTAATAGTATTAAATTAAAAAGATAATAATTTTGTGATGCACACAGAGATGCCTTTAAAAGTTCAGCTTTTGGGCGCCTAGGTGGCTCAGTTGGTTAAGCAACTGCCTTCAGCTCAGGTCATGATCCTGGGGTCCCAGGATGGAGTCCCACATCGGGCTCCCTGCTCAGCAGGGTGTCTGCTTCTCCCTCTGACCCTCCCCCCTCTCATGCTCTATCTCATTCTCTCTTTCAAATAAATAAATAAAATCTTTAAAAATAAAAAAATTAAAAAAATAAAAGTTCAGCTTTCTGCTCCATGTATCTTCTTTCTGAAAGTTGATTCTTTTTTCCAAGTACTATTATTCTGGTCTGTCATTTTAGGTTATTTTTCCTTCCAGTCACTCTTAAAGGGGCATGATTTTTTTTAAGATTTTATTTATTTGCGAGAGAGAGAATGAGAGACCGAGAGCATGAGAGGGAGGAGGGTCAGAGGGAGAAGCAGACTCCCCGCCGAGCAGGGAGCCCGACGTGGGACTCGATCCCGGGACTCCAGGATCATGACCTGAGCCGAAGGCAGTTGCTTAACCAACTGAGCCACCCAGGCGCCCCTTAAAGGGACATGATTTGCTCTTTGTTCAAAGAGAAGGTATTTCTTCTCAATGCCTGATTGCTTTATCATCCAGCTGAGGCTCTCGATTCATCTTCCAATTAACAGACCTTTTATACAGTATCAAGAGAACTTCTGGTGGTGAGAGGAGGAAAGGTTTATAGAAAAGGCAAGATCTTCCCAACTGTGTTAAAAAAAAAAAAAAAATTCCCTCTAACAGGCAAAGTAGATCACGATTTTTCTGGCCAAGGAAAGACCCTAACTACATTAGATTTGAAGATGGATAAGTGACCACTGCAATGTTTTCTTGATGTGGCCCCAAGATCCTCACCACAGGCACAGCTTAAATAGCTTGGCACTGCCTGGTGACCCTATATGAATTACCATCCATACACTAGAGCAGTGTACTACTCTATACTAATGTACTTAAGTACCACTTAGATAGCTTGTACTTAAGTATCACTTAGATAGCTTGTTAAAACAATTTCCTGAGCCCCAACTCCAGGGATTCTGATTCACCGGGTCTGGATGGGGCCCATGAATTTGCATTCCTAACAAGCTCACAGGTGATGCCAAATGCTGGTCTAAGGACCACACTTTGAATATCGCTCCAGAGCACTGTGATTCCAAAGCACTTGGGGTAAATTGTATCACTCACTCTGCATCTAAAATTCTGTTCTTGGATTATTTCAGTCTGCAGTCTTAAGAAGCATTTGGTCTTCAAAGAAAACATACTGCTGCAATGTGAGTCTGTCCTCTTTAGGATAGGCTAAGCTAGGCTAGGCTAGGCTAAGCTGGAAGGGAAGGAAGGAGGGGAGGGAGGGAAGAAAGGAAGGAAGGAGAGAGAAAGAGAAAGAGAAAAAGAGAAAAAGAGAGAAAGAAAAGAGAAAGAAAGAAAGAAACTTAAAGTAATGGATCTTCACTTGGAACAGAGAGCAAGCTGACTCTGGTTTACAAAGGCCTATCTCATTCCTGATCCTTTGACATTTGAGAGAGATGTGAGCAGTCTATGTCAAAAATGCACACTGCACATTCCCAGGAAGCCACTCACAGGGCCAACTGTAATTTTATTTAAGCCTGCCTGAACTTGCTTTTCTTATTTTTCCCCTGTAGGCACTCATGAGGTTTTTTTTTTTTCTTCCTTTTCTTTTGTAAGAAAGAACTCAAAGGCAAAGACACAGAGTTGACTTCACCAAAAACTAGCAAACTTTAAAGCAAAAAAAAAAATCAAGCATGTCTGTTTATATCAAGTTTCACCCCACAACACTTCTACTCATCCTCCAATACAAAGAGAAAACTTAAGACCATAATAGCTACTCTTCAAAAATGATTAAATGAAAATAGTACAAAAGTCAGATTACTGGAAATATGTCTAAGCCCTTTGTGTGCAAATCCATATGGTGGCAGTTGGAACACCAAACACCTAAGAAAGAAAACAGACATACACCTTATATAAAGCAGGGTTGCAAATCCAAATGCCTACAGTGTAAGTAAGGTAATTTAATGGATGAAGTCGGGAGTAAGGGAAGAGAGAGCACCAGGGACAATGGAGAACTTGAGAGTCCTGGGCTTATGAGCTGCTCCTAATTAGCTGAAGTCCAATTCTGATATCAGAAATACATTTTCTGTTATTCCTTCCAGTCCTATTTCTTGGATTTTAAGTTGAGTTACAGATACTATGTTTGAAAAGTCACAGGAAAACTGGATGAAGGTTAACTTCCTCCAGAAAAGGTTCATCCTAGGCTGTGGTAGGCAGCCTGGGATGGGTCAGGTTACCTTCATCCAACTCAGGATTGAGTTGACTCAAAATTGGCTGATATTTGAAAGATTTGGTCTGCCTCTCTTGCTCACATCCTTGGATGTAGTTTGAAAGCCCATGGTGTTTACCAGTCTCCCTTGTCTTTCATGGATGTTGAACTCCAACAGTTTTACCCTTAGCAATGGGAGACTGTCACATTGAGCGCTTTGCCTTTTCAGTGATTTGCTTTCTAGCTTCCTAGCTCTGTACCCTGCATAGCACAAAAATTAGGCAAATGCCTCCAGGGATGAGACTGCCCAAGATCAGGCTAATTATCTAGTACCTGCCTTTTTTCTGAGGTCTCATGCTCTCAACTCCCAGCTGCTTTAGCATCCCTAAACTTTGATGTTTGTCTCTTCTGCCTTATGAGATTGCCAAAAAATCTTCGGCCTTCTCTGCTCCCAGGCTACAATCTTTAGTCTGATTTCTCAGCTTTCATGCCAAACCAAAAATTGGAGAGATCCCTTGAGGGAAAAGCAGGTTATGGAATGCTGGCTCACCACTTTATAGTGCCCTATGCTCTAGGAGTCTTGGTTTTCTTGGCAACTCTTTAATGTCTTCAAATTAGGTGCATTTCAGACTTTGCTTAATTTAGCTTCTCTACTGTTTTTGAAGAAGTGTTGGTTTTTCATAGACCACCCCAATTTAGCCAGAGGCAAAAGTCCCCAGGTAGGTTGTTGATTGGTTGGTTGGTTGACTGACTGACTGATTCTTTTGGAGATTACAAGGTTAAAAGGAGTGGAGATCGGTCTTGTTCACACTGACTGCAGTGAGTTGTATTTGGGTTTTCAATGCCTGAGACTTCTCAACTGCTGCTGTTGCCATAGATTTGTTTTCTTTCAGGATCAAAGTGGATACTTTCATATAAAATCTTATTTTTAATTCCTTCTCTGGCAATTCTTTCCTGGATTCTTAGCTTTGCCTAAGTATACCTACAATGGAACCAGCATTCTTGAGCCACTAAGATAAACCCTCCTACTCCAACATCGTATGAACTTCTCATTCTACTCGTTAACGAAAAATGTCCAAGGCCAACCACAATAGATCCTCATGAACCATACAACATTGAATCCTGTGCACAGGGAAGGTTTTCGACATCTAAAATTCCTAGGAACTTCAAGAGCTTCCCCTTGGTGGAGTCACCAGGCTTTGGTGTGGCAGCCATGGTCTCCAGTCCCAGGTTAATTTAATACAGTAATGTAACTACTTCCCTTGGAAATAATGTGTTTATTCTGAAATTTAGGAGTTAACTTCATATTTATTTTTTTAATTTTTTTTATTATGTTATGTTAATCACCATACATTACATCATTAGTTTTTGATGTAGTGTTAACTTCATATTTAAACACTTAATCCACATGAGCTATGCAGCAATCATTTTGGTAAAAATTGACTACAAATGTTTATATATATATATATATTCAATTTCAAACAAGACATCAAACTAATACTTTTGGTTCAGTGATCTCTTTTAAGACAGATATGTCAAGCAATTTTTGTATTTTGTCAGCAGCCTTAAAAGAAATTTCAAATAACCACAAATCATTGTTACACTTTAGAGTACTTGAGACACTCCAGATAAATATTTGTTGATAGATGGACAGTAGGTGGAGGAATGGTTTCATCTAATATGTAATAGAAGAAAGTGACAAGACACCCACCCTTATGCTTATCAGGGAACAAGATGAGAATGCTCTGGCAGAATATCACTCTTGTAGTTGCCAGTAATTGGCCCCACTTGAAGCAAAGAGGAGGGATTTAAATAGAGGCACTATCTGACTTAAGCCTTCCTGTATAATGCAGAGCCCTGGATACAGACAGACATAAGACACATGGTAAAACAGTCAAATTATTCCCATTACCATGTGCCATCTCCAAGTGTGGCTTCCTGGGAATTCATCTGCAGAGTGCAACAACAAATTCTCTTTATCAAAAATGTTGAAAGCTCTTTGAGATTACTGCTCTGTTAGGACATCTAGCCTAACGGGCATGGAGCTCTTCACCATGTGGGTAGCTGGAGAATGTAGCAGCGGGCTCAGGATAGGACTCCACAGTGAATGCAAACTTCAGTTCCTCTAGGACCGTAACAGACCCCATGGCAGATCCCTGCTGACAGAGCACTTGTCTCTTCTGTAACACGCCTATATAAATAAGAGAAAATACCCAAGCATCCAAATGATGGGGATAATGAAAGACATCAGAACATAGCACGTGTCCTAAACTAACTCCTTAGTTTTCACAATTATCTAGTTTTTAAGACTGAGTGACAAATAGGTAAAATAAATAAATAAATAAACCTTAGGCCTATAAAGCAAACAAGAAGTAAATAAAAATGACTAACATGGAGTACTGCATCAGAAGGTATCAAATGGCCAAAAAAAAAAAAAAAAGCATTATCTGTATATGGCAGGCACTGTGCCAAGGATATTACTTGAAATCTGTCCATCTTCATGACAACTCTTCAAGGTAAATACTCTCATAATCTTCATTTTGATAGATGAGAAAAATGAAGCACAGAGCGGCTTAGTAATTTACTCCAAGTAGTAAGCGGTAGAGAGTCAACCTGAAACTAGGTCTCAGAATGCCATATCACAAACCCTTAACCACATCCCTTTACAGGTCTCCTGGACTGCATTGATCATCTTAATGTCTCGCTGCTTATTCCTTATACTTTAATAATGTGACTATGGATTATGGACATGTGCCTTTCCTAGCTGTCCTTAAATCTGAGCTAAATATAAAACTAATGACATCCTGGGAGCTGTGATTCTTCCCTAACACATTTTGCTAAGAACATGGCTTATGAAATCTTTATATCTAGTTGAAATGTGTTTACTAAGTCTTGACAGGAAGTTCATTCTAGGGGGATATTACACATGGGCAATGTAAATTGCTCTAAGGGCTAAGAAGCCTTCATTCCAACTAGTTTTTTGCTGCCAAGTAATAAGTAATTTAATAGATTTGGAAAATGAAGCACCTGGTCTAACCCCTTTCACAAGTTACTAGGACTGCATAAAGATCAGTCACTCTACACAGATTTGGAAAATTCCCCATCTGACACATGGAGTTGCCTCCCTCAATGTTGTTGCAAACTGCACATTAGTGTTTAGACCAAGTATCTCTGAAGAGGCACAAACCTGTTCCGATGGCCTAGTAACTCCACACTGCAAATACGCATTTTGATGAGCATTTCCGAGCGCTGGAGGAAGGAGAACTGGGACCCCAACCTGAAGGCCAGCATCTTGTTCCTGGCTTTTCTGGCTCACAGCTGTGCCACCATGAGCAAGTCACACTATAAGCTTCGGTTTCCTACTCCATAAAAGATGCCAACCTGCCTCATGATGTTCTTGTAATGGTGGTACCTGTGAAAACACTTTGAAAAACTATTCAAACCAAAGATCAGATATGTGATGTATATACACATACTTACACACAGCACCAAGGGCTAAGTCGCGCATATCAACCAGATGCCAATGGCTAGATGATTAACCAGGTAGAAGACAGAAGTCCACTAAGCCACTCCCCAGAGGAAGTGAGCCTGTGAGGAGATGCCTGGTTGCTATGGTGATGGGAAAGGACAGAGCAGTCCAGGCAGAGGGACAGGGAGGGAAAGGAGGACACAGGCCGGCTACAGATGCAGGTTCTAGAGAGCCTTCCTAATGAGCACTGAGTAAGTGTGGACTTCTGGAAATAGCAGCAGACAAGAATTCACTCATTAACAGAAAATAACCTGATATAGAAAGGCTGTGTGCCAGGCACCATAAACCAAAAATACCAACATGCAGGATCCTGCTTGATCTTAATAACAAGCCAGTGAAGGTATGCCTCCTATTTACTGATTAGGTATCATAGGCTTTGAGCAATTTATTGTCAGGTCCATATAGAGAGTAAGTGATAAACCAGGTTCAAACAGGGTCTGTAGAACTTGTTTGAACCTGGAGCCATGCTCCTTGACCACCATGCTATGCTGCCTCTCTAAACCATTGTCAGGATACAAACCAGCACATCTTTCAAGCTGTATTTCTGTAGAACAACTTTGTGTTTAAATACATAGGGAAAAAGTCAGGTATGGTATACACTCAAATGTTCACAGCACTCTTTCTGTCCAGTGGGATCACAGGTGACTTTCTCAATACCCCTAAGTATTATCTGACTTTTGTAATCAAAAAGAGAAAGCAATTAAAGAATTAAAATACATCTTTATTTTTTCCTTCCTAAGGACAACTCTTATTGGGGCACCTGGGTGGCTCAGTTGGTTAAGCAACTGCCTTCGGCTCAGGTCATGATCCTGGAGTCCCGGGATCGAGTCCCACATCGGGCTCCCTGCTCAGCAGGGATTCTGCTTCTCCCTCTGACCCTCCTCCCTCTCATGCTGTCTCTCATTCTCTCTCTCTCGCAAATAAATTTAAAAAATCTTAAAAAAAAGAAAAAAAGGACAACTTTTATTTCCAAATGCTTTAGGTCATCTGTATAAAAAAAAAAAAGAAAAAGAAATGAGGAAGTCAAAGGGACAGTTTGTTAAGGGTTAAATATTATAAATTTGATAAATTTGATTAATAGCTTAAGTATCTGTGGTATAGCAGAAAGCCACTGAAAACACTGGAGTGAACCTAGTCTAGCGAGGGAGGTTGGGCTTGAGGTTCATGATGGCAGGGGTGGGGCACCGGCATAAGGATGGGGGTCAGTGTGAGTGCTTTACAAAGTAGTCCCCACTCCAAGACTTTCAGAGAGAATTCGGGGAAGAATCACTAGTCTAGGATCCACTGTACTGGTGGGAATCAGCAATCCCATTTCTAGTATGTTGGCTGGGAGAAAGGCTAAGAATCACTGATACAAAAAGAGATAATCAGTAGAAGGCTATGCAATTAGGTAAGACAGTAATGGGATAAGGTCAAGGAAAAGCAGGAAGGATAGACATAGGGAAGATCCATACTTGGAGACTAGAAAAAAGATAAAGGGAAATGGCAGGGGGTAGAATAAGCAGAGGTGTGGGTGGGAGGGTATTAATAAGAATATTCTAAAATAAATGTTTCTTATAATGGAAGAAGGCTTCAAAATGTAAAACTACCTGTTTCAAAAGAAAATTTTCATACAACAGGTAAATCCTTACCTATATTAATATAGAAAATGAAAAAGCCAGTTTCCATTTAGTATTTAATATGTGGAACATTGTAATCTATTTTGGGGAGGAGACCACATAGGCTATTGCAATGAGATTTATAAACAGATAAAATTTCTTTCAAATGAATTGTTTCTAATAGTTTAGAGTTACAATGGATACTTGTTACTTGTATAATGAAAACTTGTTTCTAGGAGTTCTTAAGCCAACTAAGAACGCCATCACAACATTGAAATGCTTTGAATTAAACATTAGCAAGAGAGCAATTAATGAAAAGCCTAATAATCTTTTATTACTGTCCAAAAAAATCATTTTCACTTAGTTTTATCTATCTGGCAATGTTGAACTTAACCTGAACCTTGTGCTCCCAGGAAATAGCCAAGGTCAAATTCTTACCCTTTTGTGTTTTGGGAAATGTCCCAAAGTACAGGGACCAATCTGCCCTTGGAGATTCTGAGACCCACATCTACCCCTCCTCATGACGCCCTTATTTCATAAAACCTCACAATTTTTACTTCATCTTTGACAACAGCTGCATAGGACCCATGCCATGTAAGTGTCATAACTGACATAAACTGTCCTCTATTGTTGGACATTTAGCATGTTTCCAATTTTTCACAACTACAAAGAAAGCTACACCAGCCATCTTTGTACAAACAACCAGCCAACCTCAACTCTTCTCCTCCTTGAGACTTCGCTCATGAGTGAGCATTCCCCCTCTTGTAAGAGCCTGAAAAAAATCATCTCCTGGGCGCCTGGGTGGCTAAGTTGGTTAAGCAACTGCCTTCGGCTCAGGTCATGATCCTGGAGTCCCGGGATCGAGTCCCGCATCGGGTTCCCTGCTCAGCAGGGTGTCTGCTTCTCCCTCTGACCCTCCCCCCTCTCATGTGCTCTCTCTCTCAAATAAATAAATAAAATATTAAAAAAAAATCATCTCCTTAATAGTCTGGTACAACTTCTCTTTGACATATTCAGCTGTTAAGAGGTTTCCAGAAAAAAATATAGCAGGAAATAAATGAGACCATATCACAAATGCTTGTTCCACGCTTTCTCAGGAAACATATAAATGCAAAAAAATTCACAAAGAATATTTAATGTCAATTGATAATGCTGATGCAAAAACTCCAAGAAAGGAAATGAGATTCTATGAACAATCTCACTTTGCCTGAAGATAAATTAGTACAACTGAAAATTATTTCAAATTTCTTATTTGAATGGCAAGGAAAATAATACTAAGGAAGGAAGCCGGACTCGCTATGATCAGGAAACACTCCCAATTTAGCAAACCACACAGGTAGCACGGGACATTTCACAAGGGCCAAAATGGTTGACCAATTCTACAGTATGAGAAGAGAGAAAAATCACAGCTTTGGCAAAGGAACGAAGTCCTAACCATGAGGATGACTTAAAGACACAGGATTCCAGCCCAGATGGGATTCAGGAACCACCTTGCTCCAAATTCCAGCAGGTTCATGAATCACAAATCCCAGGAACAATTCAGTGGGGCAACTCCAATCCATGTTTCAAAACTTGTGATTTTCTACAAGTTTATTTTGCTTGGAGAAAAATCATTAAATGTATCACATTTTATTTCTACACTTCTGTAGGACTTCTTGTATAAATGCCCAAATCTGGGGGTGGGGGCGGTTGGAGGGGGTGGGATATTCTAACCTCGTGTCATTTTAGCTTCTGCATTACTGACATGATGCTGCAACTCTTAAGGTAGAAAAGTTTGCAGGGGAAGCAGCTCCACCTGGTAACAAAACTGCCCTAATTTGGACTACGAATTAGCAACCTATTTCCCTGAGCACTGCAACAAATGAAGCAGACACTTTATCTCATTTAAATCTTGGAAAACTCTCCAAGGTTCCATTTAACAGATGCAAAGGTGAGACGCAAAAAGGCTTTATTGTGTGCCTAGGATAACAAAGTTGGTGGAAAATGGCAAATAGTGATTATTAAGGAAGGATTCAACATGTAGCACTGTTAGAGTCAACGACATTCAATTTTGTATGAGACCAACAGAATGTGGCCAAATAAAAGTACTTCATGTGACCGGCTTAATGAATTCAAAACAATGATTAGTAATTAACACATCAATCTTCTGAATGTCAATGGATAGCTCTAAACTGCTGGGGAAAAATTTTTTTTTAAATAGTGCTGGAGCTTGCTTGCAAAGTTTCTTGAGTTGATTAAATATTCCCTCCAAAATCTTGTTTACATTATTAATTCACTCAGCAACCTCTGTCTTCAGAGAAGTGTAAATTTCCACCTGGTCCCTGAAGATTTAGCACACATTTTTAATTAAAATCGTCTTGAATAAATTGAGTTGTTATTCTTACAGGCTGTAATACTAATAGTATTAACTCCAAATAAGACAGAAGAAAAATAAAATAGGGTCCATTAAAAGTATGCACACATAGGGGCCTTGAACAGTGAAACATTTATCTAAACTTCATAAAAAGATCTGACTCCAAATTATGAAAAAGGGACCAGTGAGTCATTTCTACAGTTTTCATGAATGATTCACAATAGTAAAAAACGTAAAGATGTGTCAAAAGTTTACAAGTTCAAAGTACAAACTGAATGCTTCCTTTAGGAAAAGCTAAAACAAAATTAAACACCATGAGAAAGTAAGCTTTTCTCTCTTATGATCTAAATGACAGTCACAGAATTATGTGCATGATACAATTATATGCTGTCATGAACAGTTTAATTATTATATGCCCGACCAGTTTTTTTCTTAAAAAAATCAAGTGCCCTTCCTCATCTGAATGCTTCTAACCTAACTTTGCCATTCTTCCACTATATTCAATTTTCTATGGACACAGAGGAGTGGTCTGTCATTTAAAATGATGCTACTAAAATTCTCTCACTTTACTTTCAAGCTCTTAAAGGCTAGGTAGCATTTTGTCAGTCTCCACCATGCCAAGAGGCTGAACTCATTCATTCTTTCTACTGCTTGAATGCCTCCTTCATGCCAGGTACCGGGCTAGGATATGAGACATACACTGGAGGCCATGGGATCTTACTGGCAAGTAAGGAGACTGGAAACAAGCAGGGAACTGGACAACAGAGAGGCAGTTTGGGGTCAGCAGTGTCTATGCGCTCAGACTGCACAGTCAGCCCTGGTTTAAATCCTAGATGTGCCTTTGGGTACATCATCAAGGTCTCTAACTCAACCTCTTCCTCATCTGAAAAATGGAAGTGATGAAAATCCCTACCTCACAGATTTGTGAGGATTAAATGAGAGGATACAATGCTTCTAATTTAATTCCATGGCCCATAGTATATGCTCAACGAATATGACCTGCCATAAGGACACTAATTATATTATTACTACTTTTTGCACTATAACAAGTGCCATGAAGACCTATGTAAAGGATGCTAGTAAGAGCACCAGGAAGAGCAAATCTCCCTAGAGTAGTTCAGTATGAACAGACAGACTACAGAGGACAGCACGCCAAGTAACGAGTCTTCGATATCTAGGAGAAAAAAATAGAGTGTTGTTCAAGAAGAACTCTCAAGAGAAGATGTTGTGTTCGTTTAGATGACTATTTCATCTTAAGAAAGCAGTCTTCAGCTACTGATCAAACCAGAACCCTAGCCATGCTGATGATTATTATCATCAGCAACCCTAAATTCATTTGCTGCATCACATCTTGGCATGCAAACGCTCATTTGTTACAATTATCCCTTCAGTTTGACATGGAGAGAAAGCAACCATAAAGCAACTTCTATTACCCTGGGAAGCTCCTCTAAATAATTAAAATTCTAAAGCACTCCTCAAGCTGAAAGTAGATCAGCCCCTCATTGAGGGCACATTCTATTAAATAAGTAGGCTCATGTTTGTTGTTCTTGCTACCCAAGTCCTTGAGCTCACAAATCCCACAGCACCAAAAGTCATTATTTTTTAATCTAATTTAATTTTTTAGGTCCCAAATCTATCTTCGGGGGGGGAAAAAAAGTCGCCATTTCTTACACATAACTTGGGCCCTTTCTAGGTACTCGTCATTAGGCTAAGCTTATAACATACATGATCTCATCTTCCATAGTTTTCCAGGGTGATGCTACTATTACTCAGAGTTTTAAAGGAAACTGAGGCACAGAGAGGTTCAAACCCTCACCCAAGTTTCATTAGCTCAAACATACTATAGCTATCATTTGAACCCAGCTTTCAAGTCAATGTCCATATCCACTATATTACAGCATAAGCACCTTGAGAATATATTTTCTTTTTTAAAGCAATATTTACATTCCAAATGCAAATGAAAGTCAGGTGGGGGTGAGGTGTGGGGCCGGAGTAAATAGGTGGGAGCAGGAAAAGGAGGTAAATGACTCAGCCACTGCAGACACATGTTTAATTAGAATTCACGTGGGCTCCAATTCAGGTTGGATTTTCATGAAGATCAGACAGGATTCTCTTTTTCACCGAAGACTGAACTCCATTTTAAGTCAGGGTCTTAGACAACAAGGGCTACTCACTTCCTAGTAGACTTTGAGGACTGGTTTTCTTCCCCAGTATTGAGCTTCAGACCTACCATCTTCTCACAAGCCTTTACAAGGGGACAGTCTACTCTTCCCCATGAAACAGGATGAAAGCAACTTATCTACATGCAAGTCTCCAGAACCAACAAGTGAACCAATTACCAATGAAAACAGGCTTGTTGTAAGCATTAATTAAAATGAGATAATATTTTGCTTAATTAGTGCAGTGCCAGGCATACAATAGGCATTCAACATGTTTGTGCCATTACTAATAACGTTTATGGATATTATGATTCCTAAAAAGAGTTCTTTAACTCACATGGAAGCAATATCCTATACCACATGCCCTTTTCTCAAGATTATGCAACCTAATAGAAATAACTAAAACAAATGATTAGTTTCTGCAAATGAGGAATCCTGCAAATGACTGCTCTGTTTGACTTGTAACAGCCACATGCTCAACTGGAAAATTTATTTTGATAAATGTTTGTCAATAGGGAAAAATGGGCTAGGATAAGGCTGGCATCAGAAAACGGAAATTCGTAAGGAGGAAAACAATTTTATTTTAAAGGATCAAAATCCATTATTAAATAAACCTGCTTACCAAATGCAGCTTAAATGAAATACCACCAACAACTGGGTAAACTATGTCCAGCAGTGGTTGGACTCATGCAATGAACTGATCAATTTAACTGGTCAATTAATCCAAAAGATGACCAGTCCATATGCACGAAGACTGTACCAGGGAGCCAGACTAACAGAGAGTTGCCATATAAAGGGCCACCAGACTCAATTAATTCACATTTGATCAGATTCCCTGGATAATAATGGCTCACAGCTGGATTTGTACAACACAAAACACACAGAGGTGCATTTAAATATTAATAATTTTTTAAATATTTGAAAAGGTGTATCTTTTTTACTTATCACATAGCCCAAGGGAAACAGAAAGGTTGCATAATTCCCGGATACCTCAAATGAGGGAGGCTCCCAGTCTTCACTGAAGTTCAAGAGCATTAACTTCACACCTATGCTGTCATACTCACCCCTGCCCATCTCCCAAGACCAAACCTGACTTGCTACCTTCCCTTCCATGCTGACTTTAGACACAGCTATCAGTTTTGCTAAGTCGCACTGTGGGGGGACACTATGTCCCTTCTTATTAAAGACAACATGAATTATGGAACTAACCTACTTACTCTCTTGCCCCAAAGATTTCAGTGTTTAACTCAACTTCCCCATAATTCACTGCACACAGAAATTAAATTAATGGCAGTGGTGGCAGCATAGAATCCTTTAAGCCCCTATGGGCTTGTTCCTTTGATTAGACCAGATCAAGGAAGCTGCAGCTATTTGCAGGCAGATTAGAGGGGCTCCCTTTTTTATTGCCATCAGGGCTGAAGATTGAAAGGTCAGGTGTGTTGACATCTTACTCATCTCCATCTGTGATAGTTTACACTGAGATTATTCTTAAAGAAGGTTTTTAATACAGTAAGAGGACCATATGGATCAGGAGGCATGAAGGCGCCCTCATACATTTCAGGCAAAGGTACCAAGCGGGTTTATGCCTATCTGCTTCATCAACACACCCTGACTGCCACCTCCAGGTGCCAATAATGGATGCAGGAAATCAGCGTCCCGATGCTCTGTGAGATAGGATGGGGGCCTTCAGGGTCATAAAACATTTAATTATGCTCTTCATGGTTTGGGGACTATGTTGCATTTTATTACATTTTAACCTTTGGTGGAAAGAAAACACTTATTATCTGTTCATCAGTCATTCCCAAATCTAGCTCAGTCAAAATCACTTGAACTTTTTTTTTTATATTAAAAAAACAAAGTTGACAACCAGCTTCCCAAATCTCACCCCAGAGCTGGTGAATAAGTATCTCTTGGGGATTTGGCCCAGGAATCTCTAGTTTCCAAGAGCCCCACTAGAGGTGGTTCTAGTAAAGACCCAGTTCAAGGACTCACTGGTACATGTCACAAAGCCAAAGTATAAGAAAGTTTACCTGAAAAGAATAAATAACAATGCTCAATGAAGTTGAACAATGAGTAGGTGAGGATAGTCAGGCTGCCTGGGATTAAAATCTCCTTCCTCCACAGTGAGCAGGGTATATAAATTACTGAATCTCTCTGGGTCTCATTTTTCCTCACTTTTAAAATGAGGTTAATACCACCTCCCACAGGTACCTCTATGGAAAGCACTTAGCATGGGCCACAACTATATTAAGCTACCCAAAACTATGAGTGATAATTATTTTTTAACCAGATCCCAGAAATTCTAGAAAACAAAGCTCATTGTATCATAGTAAACAAATTTTCCACAAAACAGAATAGTCTTTTTCCTCTCATTTAATTCTTTACACTTAATACTATACTTCCTATGGGATAGGCTGAAATAATGACTAAATTCTAATTTAAAGCTGCATTACTTAATAATTTACTTAATTCAAAGGCACCATCAATTCACTAATAGCTCTGTTGGAATTAAAGAAGGAAAACAAGTATGTGATGATTGCAAACTGCATCCCAATTTCAGAAATGTTAAGATGTACTGGGGTGAGGTAGGGCAGGAGAATCTAATGCTATCAAGAACCCAGGGAAGTCTGTATTAACAAGCCTACACATCCCCAATCACACATAAAGTTCCCCCGAGGGGTCATCAGCAGAATGAGAGTCCTACAAAATATGCTGGAGTCAAATCATCTGGAAATCACTGCCTAACATTGCCCTCCTCCTCACACCCTCTCTTCACATAGATTCATGATGCATACTCACATATTAAAATATCTGAAGGTTGAGAAGTGTTTCAACAGATACACCAGTTGAACTTGCCTTGAACTTTTCTGCTGACCCTTTGGGGAATAAACTTTCTCAGTACATATTTTGATAAATGTTAAAGTAAAGCCAAGTTTCTTGGCTATAGTAATTATGAATATCTTTGTCCAAATATCTTGTCTTGTCAGAGTAAAAGGCCTATAGGGAAAGAAGCCTGATGTCTTCAGACTAACAACAGGATTCATAGCTTCCTTCCAAGGATAATAAGACCCTTTCTTGTTATTTATTAGATGGTAAAAAATGAGCCATGAGAAAACAGGGAGAGCCATTACTTTTTCTGAGGAACCTTATAAGTTGAGAACATTACTGAGCATTTATATTGCATGATAATTTGACAAAAAGACATTTTTAGTTTTAATTATCCCAATGATAAGATTAAAAATCCAGGAACTGTTTATTCAGATCCATCTTGGTAAAATAACTACATTCAATAAACACACAATACAGATAGTTTTAATTTTACATGTGGGCCAGGAGGATCCATTTCTCCCAAAACATGTATCATCCCATATGTGCTGTGATTTACAATCCCCAAAGCATAAAGTTTGAATTGTGAGTCTTCTGTTTAGGATTCATTGGAATTCTAATCCTATAGTCACACTAAAATAGATGCAGTCTAAAAGAAAATTCTCCACATTTTAAAGCCAGATGGCCCATATAAGCTAAATATTTTTTCATTCCTTGTTCAGAAGAAAATTCACGTTGAAAGTAGTGAATTAATTTAAGTAGACATGAATTTAAGGGATCCTTAGTCATCAATCCCAAACTTAGGACTCTATTTAAAGAAAATGCATTTTTTAATGAAGTTTAAAAAATAACAAAAAAGAATATATATAGAAACCCTGGCACAGAAAACTTCTTTTAAAAAAAATCCCCTAATGTTCATGGGGAAAAAATAAAAAAAAAAAAATTAACAATTCTCAATTCCATGGTATGACCAAATTTTTTTTCCTTCAAACTGAAAAATGAGATCTTTATTTGAAATATTTCTAGAATCACCAAAAAAGGTCTAATTATTTCAAATTGTCTAATAGTAAATATGTTATCGAAGAGTGAGCCTTAATCACAATTTTCTTTTTGATTAAAAAATAACAAAAATCCAATTCTAGCATTTCTTTTCTTTTTTTAAAAAAAAAGACTTATTTTAAAGAGAGAGCCAGCAGGGCCCTGACACAGGGCTTGCTATCCTAGGACCCTGAGATCATGACCTGAGCTGAAATCAAGAATCAGAAGCCTAACCACCTGAGCCATCCAGATGCCCCCACTTCACCATTTCTAGTCTTAGACTGATAGAAACCCAGGACTTGGATTGTATTTTGCAACATTCTCCCACATTCTACACTTACATTTTCTCTTCTATTAATACAAATATATATAAATATACATAGACTCCCCAGCAGCCCTGAGAGACATTACCATACTGCATGAGTCCGTTAAATGAAATCAAGAAACTAATAAAAAGGATAGCAACGTTCTTCTCATATTTAACATCTCTGTTCTTTAAAATGAAGGAGGCAGCCATACAGTAGCCTTAAAAATGCCATATAGTGGGATCTTCTCTCCAGCACTCTAAGAACTGTTCAGTTATACAAGACAGGGCCTCTTCAAATTATAGTTGACTCCTGAACAACATGAGGATTAGAGGCACTGATCCCCCAGGGCAGTCAAAATTCCACATGCAACTTCTGACTTCCCAAAACTTCACTACTAATAGCCTACTATCAACCAGAAGCCTTCCCCTAAACATAAACATTCAATTAACACAAATTCTGTATATGTATTATCTACTGTATTCTTACAATAAAGCTAGAGAAAAAGGCAGTGTTAAGAAAATCATGAGAGAGGGGCGCCTGGGTGGCTCAGTCGTTAAGTGTCTGCCTTCGGCTCAGGTTGTGATCCCAGAGTCCTGGGATCGAGCCCCACATCGGGCTCCCTGCTCAGCGGGAAGCCTGCTTCTCCCTCTCCTACTCCCCCTGCTTGTGTTCCCTCTCTCGCTGTGTCTCTCTCTGTCAAATAAATAAATAAAATCTTAAAAAAAAAAAAAAAAGAAAATCATGAGAGAAAATATATTTACAGTCCTGTACTGAATTGAGTGAAAAAAATTCCATGTATAGGGGCTCGTGGCTCGCTCAGTACAGCATGAGACTCTTGACCTCAGGGTTGTGAGTTCAAGCCCCACATTGAATGTAGAGATTACTTAAAAATAAAATCTTAAAAAGAAACCCATGTATAAGTGGACACGCACAGTTCAACGTTGTTCAAAGGTCAACTGTATTCCCTACTTGGGATAAAATGTTGGAAGCTTTTTCCTTCTGCACATTACCTGTGTATTGGTCCATTAGGCATTCAAAGTCAGTTTCTCAACAAATAGTCTTAGAAAACAGACCATTATTTTGTTTAAAGCAAAGGTCTTCAAAGGCAGTCACAGGTAGGCTGAGGATGGGAGGCCCCAAACAAGCCCAAGCTAGAGCACCTCTAATGGAATCAGTTTGATAAACTGAGTTTCCATGTAAGATTATAACTTAAAAAAAAAAAAAGGAAAGTGCAGTTTAAAAATAAAAATCTGAAAACCACTAGTTTAGTGGAAGTGGGACACGCATGCAAGATAGGACTCACCCCTGTATCAGGGTCAGGATCCTGGGTAGGATGACCCATTTGCTGAGACAGTCCTTGTACCCAAAGGCCCAGAGTAAAGGGCCACATTATAGAAAGTGCCCTGGCTGCCAGGGAAAAAAACTAGCAACATCTGTGTGCCAAGAGTACATCTCTAAATCCTATTACTGACTCGAGTACTGATTCAAACAGAGGTTGAAGCATTCACAGTCTGCCTAATGCAGGGTCGGCCCACAGTAAACACACACACTGAAGGGGTACCTATGATGGGCCAGGCATCATGCCAGGAGCAGGAGGACCTTGCTGAACACAAATAGCACAGCCCCTGCTACCCAGAGGTCAAGTCTAATGGAAGAATGGTCATTAATCAAATATTAAAAAGAACTGCCACATAATGAGCCCCTGCTGGGCATCAGGTGCCATTCTAACATCAGCTCTTCTCATCATCACCACACCTCTAAGAATGAGATGCTGTTACATCTCCATGTCACGGAAGAAGCACTGAGACACAGAGAGATCTCAGGGCTGCTAAGAGGCCAAGTTTGGCTTGAGGCGCAGCTGAATGGCTTGAGATTCCAGGCTCTTAATCATCAGACCCTCTCTCCTGCTAAAACTCTGTAATCTCCTAGGGATTAGCCCTAAGCAGGGAGAACAGACCACCATTGCAGAAATGACATTTGAGCTAAGAGCTTCAGGAATGGCAGAGAAGAGGGAAGAGGTCAAAGCACCTGCAAAGGACTGGTGGGGGGTGGGGGCAGGGAAGGGCCCGGTGAGCACAACATCCAGCCCATCAGACGGCACAGAGAGCTGGCGAGCACTGGGGACAATGGGTGGCAGGAGGTAAGAGGTGAGGGGTATGTCGGGACTAT
This sequence comes from Mirounga angustirostris, assembly GCF_029215605.1. Lineage (NCBI taxonomy): Eukaryota > Metazoa > Chordata > Mammalia > Carnivora > Phocidae > Mirounga > Mirounga angustirostris. The sequence goes on along the minus strand of NW_026991709.1, from coordinate 188,077,900 downwards.
GCTGAGTAGGGAGGGCCCTGTAGAACACTGTAAAGCACTTTTGTCTTCATCCCTAGACTAATAGGAAATCACTGCAGGGAGGTCCCTCAGAGGTACAGGTGTTTCAAAAGTCCTCTCTGGATGCATCCAAACACGAACCATGAGAACCTTCTGACCCTGTCAGGGCTGACACGGCACAATCTTCCCCAGAGACTGACCAAGACAAGACCAACTCTGCTCTGGATCATTCTGTACATTCCTGAGACATGCCGGCAGCCTGCCATGGACCAACCACCTGAACATTCTGCCTGGGGCAGGGAGAGGGAGGTAGCAGCTCCAGCTAATCTCTTCCGGAGTTTCATCAGTGGGACAATACATCACCTCCTCAGACTTCAGCATGGAAGGAGAACTTTTAGAACACAAACATTTAAAAATGACACTATTCTCCTCAAAATCTTTTCTTCATTTTGTAAGTGGTAGAAGGAGACAGATAACCATATCACATTACTGAATACCATGGGACATTTGTTCACACTTAAAAGTATTTAGGTGTTATTTCATGTAAATGTTGAGAAGAAGAAAAAAAATCTTGTTTTTCTTATCTCTTGGGAACCAGGTTTAGTTCCAAAAAAAAAAAAAATCTGCAAATTGACAGAAAACGATGTATCTGTACTTAATTCAGTGTATATGGATTTAATCACATAAGACTAACCACTGAACCCTGACCATGGGCAGAACTCTGTGGAACTCAGTCTTTTAATCAGAAGTACTAGCCCAAAAACTGCAATTCACTGATAGTGATTCAATACACATCACTCTGCTCTCCCCACCATCCTTTCCTCTATTCCTCCCTTACCAAAGAGAGGTAGGAAACTTCTACTAAATCCAGTATTTCTCAGGGGAGGAAAAAGCATACAATCTTGACTCCTAATAATCATGATCTTGCAAAGCCATCCACACCGAGAGGTTACAGCATGTCTAGAGGGATGGCGTGGTTATGGACATGGCTTTAACCCAAAGAACCTAGACTCTGTCGAACTCTGGCTTTGAGCAGTTGACCCATCTGGGCTTCAGCACCCAGAACCATAAAACACTTAAGGTAACAATATCTATCTTACACTTGGGGTGAGATTAAATATTTAGCACAGGACCTAGCACAATAAAGGGGTGTGACAGGGTTTTTTTTTTAATTCTCTTATTATTTTCCACAAATCAGTGTAACTTTACTTAAGAAAATAACATCCACATTGGGTTGGACTCCTGTCCCTTCTAGCAAGACTGTTGCAAAAAGGGATGTCAGACGTTTCTTTTGTGGGAGATCATATCATTAGCCCTTTATCTACAGAGTGTAGGTGTGTCACCAGATGTATTAACTTCCCCTTAAATCCTTTGAAAGTGTAGAAGGAAATGGACATCAAACTACCTACTTAATACCCAACACCATGGCAGAACAGAGCCCACTAAAAGATCCTCTTGTCTCTTGCTCAAAAAGGCATGACCCAAGGAGAAGAAATTACCAGTTCCCCGCCTTTTTTTAAGTAGGCTCCATGCTCAACATGGGGCTTGAACTCACAACCTTGACCCTGAGATCAAGAGTCATATTTCTACCAATTGAGCCAGCTAGGCATTCCTCCCCCACATTCTTGACATGACTTTAAAGGCTCAGGTTAAGTTCATGTCATCAAATCTTCCCCTGTCATAAGAAAGTGTGGGCAGGGGGAGGGAGGCAGAGGGAGAGAGAGAATCCCAAGCAGATTCCACACTCAGCACAGAGCCCAATGCAGGGCTCAGTCTCATGACTCTGAGATCCTGACCTGAGCCAAAAACCAAGAGGTGAACATTTAACCCACTGAACCACCCAGGTGCCCCAAGAAGAGCCATGTTTTATTTTTTTTAAAGATTTTATTTATTTGACAGAGAGAGACACAGCGAGAGAGGGAACACAAGCAGGGGGAGTGGGAGAGGGAGAAGCAGGCTTCCTGCGGAGCAGGGAGCCCGATGTGGGGCTCGATCCCAGGACCCTGGGATCATGACCTGAGCCAAAGGCAGACGCTTAACGACTGAGCCACCCAGGTGCCCCAAGAGCCACATTTTAAATAAAGGGGATAATTTGGGATTAATCCTATTTTTATTAACTTACTAAACTAATTTTATACCAAGATGGTATTGTAAGACTTCACCTTTTAAACAGTTCATCCTTAGGCCCATTTATTTCTTCAAACCAAATTCCCACTCTTTCCATGCTGTAAAGTTTTATAAAATGCTCTGCTTTAAAAGCAGTCTAGTCTTTGCTGCCTTTCAACTGTACTTTCTTTGTTTTTCACAGAGAACAGAAAACCATTGATAATCCCTGAAGAAACTTCTGACAGGATAGGAAAATGCCTGATGAGTCCAAAAGCCCCCAATCCCCAAGACATAGAGGCAAGAGAAGTTGGGGGGCAAATTTAAATACCAGTAATTATCGTATCTCAAATTGCAAGAAAAACAAATGTCTCGAACACCATTATTCATTTAAGTTTTTTGACAACCCGACATTTATCTCCTTTGGTCTTATATTATAGAAATGTCTCTTATTATATTCATTTTACAGAGACTGAGTATTTTTAATACTAATGAGATGCATGTTCCAGAGTTGATCCTTTTCGTTTAAAAAAAAAAAAAACTGAAAAAGCTGAAGCTATTATGTTGATTGTACACCTAAGTGTGTTATAGTAAATGATGCAAAGGAAATTTAACAAACAGGTAAATGCACTTGAAAGTGGTACTTCTTTGCTCTCAAAGTGCTGGTCACAAAATATGCACCAATGCCAAAATATCCATCCTCACACAGATAGCCAGTTTCTTCGGTAAAGTTCAGTTGAAATCAAACAGTAATTAAAGCACTTAATTTGTATGAGCACTGTTCCAAGATTAACTAAAGGGCTGAGGGGAGCTGGAGGCGGGGAGATCAATTAGGAGCCCATTAAAATATGATAGGGAGAGAGAGCGCGACAACTCTGAGCTTGGGATACAGAGTGGAAATAGTAAAGAGGGATGTGAGAGAATGAACAGGACCCAGAGAGACAATATGGAGAAGAATATTTCAAGGCTTAAAAAAAAAAAATGCGGTGGTGGGAAGACCATTAACACATTAACCGACAGAACAAGTGGAAGAAGTCGCGGTTTGGTGGGAACGAATTCTCCTTTAGAAACACAGAGTTGAAGGCACTTGCACATGAAACCCAACCTCACAGGGAATTATGAGTAACAACACTGGAACTGTATCAGGGGCAGACACGTCATTTTGGGAGAAGGTTATGGAACCTTACACTCAGAACAGGAAAAAGTCATCTCTGTCAATTCCGATGCATTTTCCTCCCAAACGCCAGCAGGGACACAATCCGGACAGGTACCATGTCTGCTTACCACACTCAAGAGAAAGGAAAGAGACGAGACTGACAGAGGGCTGTGAATGTCAACCCTGACCATAGCAACACCAAAGGCGAGACTTTCTTCTGCTATAGGAGGCTGAAATAATTTTCATCATTAAGCTTACTTTCTACATCCAGGGGAAAATGAACATGTATTCACATTATAGTAATTTGAAAAATTCAGAATTAATGAAAAAGTAAGCCTCAGAATCTTAAGTCAACTGAATATAGCAAACGAGGATGGATGAAGCCCCCAAAGAGCTTCGGTCATGCTCATATGTAATTAAAAAAAAATAAAAAATAAAAAATAAATAAAAACACACTGGTCATGTTTATAGACCAATTTTATAGGGTTAAATTAATGGTTTTGGAAAGTTCTGGAAATGCCACAATGTTCATTTTTATATTACAATTACTGCATTGATTAATGATTAGATAAGAAAAGCATTAACCACATCATCAAAACAGGACAAGTGAGGCACAAGAGGCTCAATTTTACAGGTGCAACACCCAACAAGATACAACTCCCAATTTTTAAATTAGCATTATTGAAATAACAAATATAGCGACTGTTACAATGAGCCAAGTTATCTGCCTTTTCCCACCTCTAGAACTTGGCTCATGCCAGAAAAAGATACTATACTCCTTTGATATAAACCAGTCACTTGTGGGAAAAAAGGAAAATAAGAGTAGCAACTGAGTGTGTGTGTGTGCCAGGTACTGGGACAGGGACTCTGTGTTCATTACTTTTTCAAACTTCACAGCATCTCTATCAATTAGGTATCTTGTGATGCCCATTGAACAGACGAAGGAATTAAAGGTCAGGGAAGATTAAGTAACTCAGTTACTTAAATATATTCCCCCTTGGCTAATATGACATATGCCAGAGGATCTGAAAAGCCTTATTTTCCTAATCAATCATTTATTTATGTGCAAAACAGCAAATAAACATTAAACTCAACATGAAGAGAGCAGATTTAATACTGTGGTTATTACTTTGAAACCAAAGCCATACAGCCTCACCAGAAAAACCACACCAGCAAAGCACCCAAGGGCTGAGCTGGAGAAGTGTGTGCTCAGAACGGCAGTCAGCAGTGGATGGGCTGTATCCCGGATCCTGGGTGGTCTGTACATAGTGACAAGGTGAAGGGTACCAGTTTTGTGGTCATTTACATACAGACTTAGATACCAACTTCATGGGCTTGTCCCAAACAGCTCATCTGCCCAAACCTCATGTTCTTCTAGTGTAAACAAAATGGGAGTATTAATACCATCAACCTCCCTGCTCTGTGGTCAGTATTATGTAGGAACATACACACTAAGCACTTAGCGTAAGAACTAGCATGCAGGGGCTCCTGGTTGGCTCCGTCAGTCGTGATCTGGGGGTCCTGGAATCGGGCCCCGTATCAGGCTCCTTGCTTCTCCCTCTCCCTCTGCCCCTCCCCTCGCTCATGCTCTCGCTCTCAAATAAATCTTAAAAAAAAAAAAAAAATCTAGCATCAATTCACTCAATAGTACAGCTGTCCTCATCATTATTGTTTGTGGTAGTAACCACAACATCAAGGTGGTCACAGTGGCAGGTAGAGAAAACAACAACAACAACAACAAACAGAACTATGAAGTCAGTCACGGCAATCTTCATACTCCAAGCCTCTCATTTAGGTGGTATGCAACCATTTGAAAAGTTATTTAACTTACCTTGAACTTTATTGTTCTTGGGGGTAAAATATAAATTAAAATACTCCCCTTGTAGGAGACAGAGAAATAGAGTCAGAAGTACCATATGAAGACCCTAAAACATAGGAAGTTCTGATGCTGTTAGCATAAAGATGCTTTAAACACTAAAACCAGTCAAGAGTTATGGGCCACAGAGGAAATAAATGCAAATGTGAAATATAAACAAACACAGGCTTAGATAAAGATGGACCTTATTTGAAAAGATAATGGCAGTAAGGAGAGGGTGATGATGGTGATAAGAAGAGGGAGACTAGTGCAGTAGGGAGAGAGCTCTTGTCTCCAAGGTCAGGCAGAAAGGAATTTCTTTTCTAGGGAGAGGCAAACAAATCTAGAAAGACCCAGGCTTAGGGAAATGGGATGAACATACAGCATGACTGAACAACCAGGTAAAGGGTTTCCCTGAGGTCAGCCATTTCTCAGGAGCTGTTCTGCATTCCAAAGATCAAGGACAGGGCAAAGTTCATAGGCCTGGGAGAAGGTGAGAAGCTTGGCTACAATGTGGTCATTGAATTTAAGTCAACAAGTATTCGGACAGAGGGTAGGAACATTTCAGGCTAAAGAGGAGAATATGGGAGGGGTCTATGTCTGGCTTCTCCATAGGTACCGGAGAGGGGCACCCATTAATCGTAGCCTTCTGGGCAAGAGTGGTTCTTTGCAAGCCTTTTCCCTGAACACAAGGGTAGCAGATTCCTTTATCTATTGCTGTTTTCCAGGAGCACAGAGTTCAGGTAAAGATTAGCATTACCAAAAACAAAACTATGCCTATAGAGTTCAGTACTTTTAAGGAAAGAATCTATTGTGATATCAAATTCAAACAATCACTTTCCTTTTTCCCATAAAAGTAAGAAATATGAAGAAAGTTAAAAGAAAGTCTGTCATTAACCCATAAAAAGGGGAAAGACAATTTTCACAGCTTGAGGATTTTACATTTTTTTTTCATTTCTTTGAATGCAACTTCATTGTTTAGAATGTTTCACACACAATCTTGAACATAACAAAAATCAGAAAAATGGCTGGTGCCCAAAATGAATACTACAAAGAGAATTGGCAAATATTTCATTCCTGTCATTATCTACTCCTTTGCTTTGAAGAGATGCAGAAAGGGAATTTGAATGTTTACGTTCATCTTTGAGTTTCTAAAAGAGTTAGGTCTTCTATTATATCTTCTTTGATATCATTAGCTTATGCCTACTGAATGTGTACTATCTTGTGAGGTATTACACTAACCACGTTATGTAGTAGTTACTATAGGTCTCTGTGCAGAGCCCAGTAAGGGCAGTACTGTTGTTAAAATATTTCATAAAAATTTTGCGATCCACAACTACGGCACAGAATACTACATTATTATTCTGACATATAGATTTCATGCCAAAGATTAACTGATGTTTTATATCTATAATAATCAGTATAGACAAACAAATATAAACACAGAGAATATAAACATGCCTGTTTCAGGAATCAAGTCGAGGACATACTAATCATTTTTATCTTGGTGGGTAGGAGGCTCAAAGTTGGATTTAATGATCAGTCTACAGTGTAAAAGGACTTAATCCGGACTTCCCTAACAAAAGTACAGTACAAGATTCTTCTACTCTGTTCATGGTATGAATGAAAGGTGAACTATCTTGGTTGGGTTTGAGTTCTGTAGACTCACTTCAGAAAGTTGAAAGTACACACAGCACACAGAAGGACAAAGGTTCTTGGTCAGGTAACAGGTAAGAATTTGGACCTCATGGTAGAAATAGAAACAGCAACAACGTAGTGACAAATAACAGTAATAACAACAATTAGAGCAACAATAAAACTTATGGCCCTGAGGTACTGATTGCTCACGACCTGCCAGGCACTGGGTGGTCACTTATTTTACTACCAAATTTAATCCTTCCAACAAGCATTAATTTTGTGATTCCCATTTAGACATGAAGAAATAAGATGGAGAGTGAAGGTTACACAGCTCCCGAGCATGGGAACCAGGAATTGACCCCAGGTAATGTGAATGCACAGCCAGCGCCGTTCACAATAATTGGGTTTAATGACCTGGGTCCTGTCCTGGTCGATAATCAGAGAATAATCTTAGTCAACAAATTCAAGAGTAAGGGAGTCAAGCAGATTAGAATGAACTTCATTTATTGAAAACATATTAGGCTTTTATATGATGCTCTCATCTCCAATCCATGATGCCTAACCATGATTATCATAGTTCTTAATGCCTCTTTCAACAAAGAAACTATACTCTCTAAAAACAGTAGAATGAGATCTGACAAAAGCATTAGAAAAATGATGATGCTCATAGTTACAGAAGCAGCAACAGCAACGAGAATGCCATTAAAACCACCACCATCTATGTTCCAGGCCCTATACTATCACATGTAAGGCATATAAAAGGCATTACATAAAGCCTTTCCTCCCTACCTTGTTGCATGTTCCTTCACTTACCCTGCAAAATGTTTATGTATAACAGTCACTCCACTTTTTTGCGTTAGCAAATGAATGAATAAAAGAAATAGAGCATATTGAAGGTATAGAGAAATTATTCATAAGACATGCTCAAAATTCCCCATGACACAGAGAACATAATCACACCACATATCAAATCCAAGCCACATGCCATGGAGTGTGCTATTGAAATAAAATGTAACTATTGTTTTGGGAATAACACACAGGATCCAGTAAAAGACACTGCATTAATCATACTGTTTTCCATAGAACTTTTCTAAGGTTGCCCAGGACAGTAAGACTGTAGAGCATTCGTGATGAAACTGTCAAAGAGGACTAGACTTGAGGGACCTTTGGGAGAAGAGAGATTTGAAAATAATGTACTGCCCTGCCCATGATTCAGATGTGCCTGTCTCTGCAAGTATGACCACATTATTGATTCTCCAAGGAAGAAAGGAAATATGACTTTGTCCCTTAACTGACATCAAAGTTATAGTGCTATGCAACAGTGCCCAAAGCACTTGCAAATATTTTTATTCAGATACAAAACCTGAGTGTCCTAGAAGACATAAAGCTAATTGATCCAAAATGCAGTGGTCAGGAGGCACTGAAAATCTGTGGTGGGAGGTTGGGGCGGGGGGCATAGTAAATATTTGAAAGAGACAAGTCACTAGAATCAAAGGCTTTGAAATTCTCTGAAAAAAAATGAGGGAGTCAAAGATATTTTACCTTTTCGTACACAGACCCCAAACTGTGATCAGTAATGGCCATGAGATCACAGAAAAAATAAATAAGAAGTCGATCTCTAAGGTGAAGACATAAATATTCCAAAGAACAATTTCCCTATCATAAGTCATTTGTCTAAGACTTTTTGACCAGCATGAAGTAGCACAGTAGAGAATATATTTCTGTGCACCCATCAGGGAATATTCTCTTTATAATGGCTATCTCTACAAACTAATATATGCTGTCAACTCTAATGGGAACTGAGAGAGGTACAATTTCCCAAATATGATAGAAGGTACAATAAATATTTACAGAATACTTCAAATGAGAGTGTATATAATCAAAAATAAAAAGTAGATTATTCAAACCTGGAATCTCCAATAAGAAATTTTATTTGGTTTTGTTCGGTAATTAGAGGAAGAAATATCAAGTCATATGTCAGATGCAGTTTAGTTTTTTTTAAGCATAATCTAATCATAGAACAGAGGGTCACAAAGAGAGCTAAACAGATCATAAAAAGCATATATTTCTATGCACTACAAACAATCACAATACCTTGAACAATTCCCCCAAAGCTGCCTAACATCAAACATCAGTTACTTTAGAAATCCATCAGCAAATTTAGGATGCCTCCAAAGGGGCCTGACAGGTTAGGAAAAGAAAGCATTGTATACCATCAACTCTTTCAGCGCTGTCTAAAGATCTATAGGTCAGAGAGGGGCAGGCTCTGATGTTTCCTCCATTAATTATTTAAGGTAATATTCTGGATGCAAGCAAATCCTAACAACTTCAAATATAAACCCTTTTATGCTTCAAAGATATGGTTTCAATAAACAAATGAAAACGCTTCTCCAAAAAAAAAAAAAAATACGACGATGCATATTTTATCTTTCAGTGACCTCCTTTTACCAACAAATTTGGATTTTATCATTTATTTTGGGTCAACTTACAACAACAAATGAGAGCCTTTCTCTCATTTTTTGCACACACTCTACCCTTATCACCCATCAGCCAACCTATGACTTAGTTATAGCTGTTAGAAAGCTTTTGATAAATAAGTTTACCATAACTAGTAATAATGACGGAGTTTAAAGGTTCTTTAACCTAGTTTTGTTATTTTATTTTTATTATGGTGAATTTCGAGCATATACAGAAGTAGACCAGTTACAGCAATCTTGACATACCTACAACCTTGCCAAAATGACCAATTTATGGTCAATCTTGTGCCATAGCCAATCTTACCCTAATTCACTCCCCAATCTCATTTGGAAGCAAATCACAGTCATCACATAATTTCAACTTACATATTTCTATATGTATCACTTTAAAAAAACCAAGGACTTAAACATTTTAAAAAAGAACCTAGGGCGCCTGGGTGGCTCAGTTGGTTAAGCGACTGCCTTCGGCTCAGGTCATGATCCTGGAGTCCCGGGATCGAGTCCCGCATCGGGCTCCCTGCTCGGCAGGGAGTCTGCTTCTCCCTCTGACCCTCCTCCCTCTCATGCTCTCTGTCTCAAATAAATAAATAAAATCTTTAAAAAAAAAAAAAAAAAACCTAAAAAATTAATAAATTAACAATATTAATGTTTTAAAAGTCTTTTAAAATACCTAAAACAATGACAAAAACAATGTTAACTAGTATTTAAATTTCCAATTTTCTAATAAATATCTTAAGTACAAACTTAGTTCTTAAAAAAATCATTAGTATCACTAATTATTGTTTAAGCTACTTTTCAAAACGTTAATTGAAATGTGAGTTAATTGAAATCACTGTTCTATTGCTCTTTCAGAGGGATCACAAAATTCAAGTATGGATCGTCAGGTTCCAGAAACATTAGGAGGGACTGACAGTCAAATGATTTCTAACCAAGTAACTGTACCGCTGGCAAACTGAGTCACCATAAACACCATGTAAATGATAATGAGTTAATATTTGCTAAGGACTTTGTGTTCCAGATCCTTGGGCCAATCTCTTTCAATTCAACTTCACTGAATCCTCACAACCACCCCCTGGAAAGGTTTGATGGCTTGAGCAAGGGGCACCCAGCGAGGAAGGGACGGAGTAAGGGACTTAAGGAGGCAAGTCAAACCACCCGATCTCCTGTCACTGACACTGTACCCAAGACTTGGGGGACACCAATGTGGGAACTCCATGAAGGGAAGCAAAAGCAGGAAGAACATTCTGAGCAGGTTGCAGAAGCTACTTAAAACAGAATGAGAAACTGATGCTCATGGCTGCTGTTTTATAATTACCTTTCTTTTTTTTAAGTTTAATTACTGCTCAGAGTTGGAAACATAAAAGGTGGAAGTACTGTGCAAGCAGGGGATCCATGCACAAAAACAACAGTGAAGAAGTCTAGGTTCTGCTCACCTCCTCTGTCACATTCCTTCAAGAGGGTTCTGAAGACAATGCAGATCTGCCGTGTGGCCATTAATAGGCACAGTTACATACTTCTATAGGCTACACGTAATCTATTTTGAATTCACCTCTCAATTATTTCATGCCTGGAGTTTTCTGTGATGCCTGCCTATCTCAAACTTGCTAATGGAGAGAAGCAAGCCTATCGTAAAGTCAAAACACTTCATCATCACGTTTTATAGTACAAAAGAGTCAGTCCCGAGTTTAACTCATTCTCTGACAATTCAGAGATGATAAAGTCTTAATGCCAAGCCATTTATACGGCAATCTTGATTCCTATTTCCATCTCCCCTTTTCCATCATCCCAAAGATATAACCAGGTAACCAAGTTCAAATTCATTACCCAGAAAATCCATTTCTGCAACCAAAGCAAAGGGAATGTGGATGGACATTCTAAGTGACTGTTAAAAATACCAAGTGATTACAGGTTCTTTATTCAGATATTTACAAGACCCTCTGTGAAGCCAACATTCTGTAATCCAAATGCAAATGTTCTGTGAAGGAAGGAAAGCCTAGAAAGAAAACCCAGACAAGACCCCTGGAGCTGCTCAAAACATAAAGGTGACAACAGGTTCATTTGATTTAAATACAAAGCTTCGCTAAGTGATCAGAAAACCAAAGCAATGTTGTGGGGGGAAGGGGAGGCAGGTGGCAGGCTTGCTGAACAATTACTTAGTTCCTATGATTGAATTAAAAGGTTCTATTTGCGATGCTCAGTCTATCAACATACTTACTAAGTCCCAGTTATGTTTCCCAGCAGTGTTTTAGGCATGGTAGCTCAATCCTAGCCCTAGGACATGTTTTGCTGTTACTTGTTTTCTTTAACTTATGCATTTTAGGGAACCTCATACCAAGATTGAAAGATACTTTTCCCTTGTATCTTATTTTTCCAAGCGACCTTGTATTTATTCAACATTCATTGTAGGGCCATCAGATGTAACATCTATTAAAGCATAGGGCATCTAGAAGCTTGCCAAGTTGGGGGAATGGGATCTTGGAGGCCCTCTGCAGAGCAGGGGGTGAGTTCTATGGTTGCTAGGTCACAGGACAGTCTAGGGGAGGACCCAGGACAGCTAGAACAACAGGCTTGGAATCATTCCTGGGAACTCAGGGCAACAGCTATGTACAACAGAAATATTTCGATATTTTAATAACCAGTATGACTAAATCAGCGTTTATGACTACACAGAATCTTGGCAGCCCTGTGTTGTCTAGTACAGTATAGATAAACAAGTCAAAGTCCCATATGCAGGCAGCTCTCTAGACAATATGGTACATAACAAATGAATACCATGTAAGTTTTATATAAACAGAACAGGTTATCTTGGACTTTTCAAAAGTTCTTGTTGAAAACATACCAAATAGCTCATGTGTAAAGACTCTAGAAAAAAGCTCTTCCAATTTACTTTCTCCAGTACAGCAAGCATTACTATTCCATATATGATGGCTGTTTTGTCACAAATACCTAACGATATTTAACTCTCATTCAAGTTGAAAAGGTCAAAAGATCTAAAAAAAAGACCAGGTAGAAGAGCTAGAAGTAAAATCGAAGTAGAAACTCTGCGTCAACTTTTTGTGTCAAACATGAAACTATAAAGATTTCCCTGAATAATTTGAGTGACTGCATATAAAGTCTAATCCACCTTGAGTAGTCCCTCCATTTTAACTCATGGATCCCACACTTCCTGCCAAACAGAGGACTTCCGTGGTGGGTCATCAAGGATTGGACTAGATGATGTGAAACGGCTTGGGATGTCAAAGAGAGAGCAAGAACAGTGCTGAGAGGTGTTAGGAAAAAAATAAACATGTTGTCAGCATGCATAATATACAACAAACAACACTGGTTAGGAAAAAAAAAAAAGAATCTTATCTTCCTCCAGTAAATATCATTATTAATCAGTTCCCTCCAGAACACATACAGAATTCTAACATAATGCTACCTATTCATTTCCACCTCTCTTTCTCTAAGGTACGGGTCCTGATTGGAAAATCTGAAAAATCAAACTCAAGATACAACTGAGTTACATAGCAAATTACCCTTAGAAGGCATAGAAAAACACATGCAATCTCATTAGAAAGTGTGTGCTTGCACTTTCCATTTCTTAGAAAGCAATCAAAGCCCTGGCTTGCAACACTGTCCAATTTAATGGAGCATTAGTTAAACTCTCTTTATCAGTGTTTGAATTTTGAAAAACACACTGAATTAAACAAGGACACCAAAACTATGATCAAATTGGAGTTTTCTTGAATCTAGTTTATACCTTTGGTCCAGACAATATGTAGCATCGACCCCACATACATCAACTAAAGCCACCTGTGCCCACTCACTAATCACTCACACCTGTTTCTACCATTCTACTGCTCAGATACTGACCAGAACATCTGCTCACTTCAGATAAAGATTCTGCACACATCTAAATTACATAATGGGCTTTTAAACCATTACTGTGAGAGGAGAAGCATTCAATATGCTTATTTTTGAGGCTTTCTGCCTAATTTTCATTAGCTTACCCTAATTTCTTTCTCATCTTTGGGAAAAGGGCCTGTGCCTATTTTCATCACCAAAAGATGGCCATGCTCACAGATAACCAGAAAGTTTGACAACTACTTCTACTTCAGATTTCCCAGACACAAAACAAGGGGCATCAAACTGAAGTCAGCTCCTTGCAGTTTTTATTACTCTTAGCAGTCTCTCTCAATCTCTCTCCTTCTCTCTCTCAGAGAGAGAGACTGGGTCTCAGTTTCTTCAAATTTAAATAAAAGGTGGAAAGTAACCCTTCCAGCTTTCACATTTACTAAGTTTACTTTTAACCAAAATGGGCAATGAATTTCAAAATATAAAGACATGGCCAAATCCTAAAACTATGAAACAAATCAAGGCAAAGGACAATATTCTACTAGCAATTAGGCAATCACAGGCTAAGATGATCAATATTCATAATGCTTTTGTGAACCAACACAGGTAAGGTTTTAGTCGATCTTACTTGGTTGTATGTAAAAGGCCCCCAAAATGGTAAGTTACTATTTTCATAATATCTGGTAGTTAAAATGTTACATGAGACACCACTACTGCCTCCCCCCCACCGTACCCCCCCCCAAAAAAAACCTCTCACTTTAAGCAGGTAACAAAAATGTGATATAGGTATCATAAAATGAGCCAATAACTACTGAACTCAAATTGTGTACCAGATGTGTATTTTATTCTCAGACAAAAAGTTTTATTTATTCTTAACAACCCATCACTGATTTACCATAATTATTCCCATTTTAGAAAAACCGAAACTGAGGCAGAGAGAGCTAAATCTATTTTCCCAAGGTCCCAACCCTAAGTACTCAAGCCCAGAATACTCAAAACCTCTCATTCTTACCAGACTTGAACAGGGAAGGAATTCAGGCAGGGACTTCAATCATGTCTCACTTGATTTGCATAAAGACAAATGTGACTAAGGTTTTACCTCTTCTCTTACTAATGTGCTCATATGGGTATTAATAACAGCTAGCATTTACTGAGCACTTTCTTTGCTCTAAGCCCTTCACATGATTTAACTAATTCTCAAAACAACCCTATAGAGTAGATACTATCGTTACACAATTTTATAGGTGGGGCTACAGGTAGTAAGATGTTAAGTAACTTGCACAGGCAGCAATCTCAGGCCTCTCATCAAGGCATTCTGGCCCTGGGGTCCATGCTTTGACCCCTGCACTATATTATCCTCAACCTCTGAAAATAAAAGATAATTACAAAGCAAAGGAAGAGAAGTACAAGATGCTGAGAAGCAATAAGCTAAATCTCCAAACCTGAAAAGCACACCTTGCACCCAAGCCCTCCTTACATTTCCAAACTCAGGATTCCCTAATGATTTCTAAGTGGAAAGCAATCTGTTGGGTCAACAGTAAGGGGACAAAATCAAATGGTGTCAAGTTGTTCACTAGAAACACGTAAAAAGATGTATTAAAGCAGCACAGATCTGAACGGGAAACAATAGCCTACTGAAATATCATCTTAAAATTAGGCAACAGCAAAGGAGAGTGCATTTACCTTCCAAGAAAGAAATGGAAATAATTCATTAATGAGACAATAGAGTCAGCCAAATTGACACATAGTTTCTTGCCTCTGGTACATACTCCCTTTTCTCTCAACCAGAAGCCCTACAGAAAGCAAGATTATAATAAATATGCTGACACAACTAACCTTATAATGTTTTATACCCAAAGCTATAATTATATTTTCTAATTGTATACTGGGCAAAAGAAATGCCAACCAGAAAAACAGAACTAGCTAGAAACAGTCTATCAGAATTCTCAGATTACAGAAAATGCCTATGAAACGCTATTATCTTCAGCCACAGCCAGAAGAAGTCAGACAATCAATTCATATAACATGCCAGCTTAATAAAATCTGCATACAAAATTTATGAATGCAGTAATATTCCTTTTTATCACAAGTTATTAATGGTCAATTTAATGAACATCTATAGCTGGAATGCTTTGGTTCTGTATGATATTTTAATCATCTTTAGTCATGGATTTAAATGTATTTCATTTTATAACCATCAGCTATTCAATAGGGTAAGAAAGCCCTTCATAAGTACTGAGATATTTGGGGTAGCTTACCAATTTCCTCTTTATCATTCTTGATTTCCTTAAAATTTTAAACATAGAAACAAAACTAATGTTCCATTACAATCATATTTGCTTTAATGTCTGTTAGAACACAAAAGTTTCCTTGAAGTTGTACTATACATTCAGTAAGTTTCAAACCTCCTTCCATTCCCTTTTCAGTAAAGAACTTCCCAAACTTGTTTGCACAAAATAATCTTCCTCAAAGCCATTTGGAATTTAGAGGATGGAGGAAATAGGGATATTTTTAGGTAAAGAGAACAACATGAAATTTTGACATAAGGACAACAGACACAAGGACAAAAAGTACCTAAGGTATGAATTTTAGATTTAAAATACTGACTTTCAACAATACATAAATCTGTAGATGGCAGGCATTTTCCAAACTTCTCTAGTAAGTAGGATATGAATATATCCAGGAAGATCATGACTCATTAAATTTCATTTTAAGCTTCTTGAATCTGCCTAAATTTTCTCATCTTATCAGACAAGCCAATATATGCTTACACTGTGAGGTTAAAGCAATGAACTTATGAAGAGAACCTGTCAAATCAAATTATCAACAAGCAATAGTCCCACTATTGGGGAGTATCTAAGCTTCAATGTCAATTTTAAAGAAATGTGCTTACATTTGCATTTTAATTAGATCACACCTTCAACATCATACTAATTTTGGTTTAATGCTCTATCTTATTACCATTTCCAAAATGACATTTTTAAATGCGGGTATCAAGGAAAAAACCTCTACTTTTATTTTGACAAAACTCATAAATATTGAACTTTAAATAGTATGAACAGAAATATGTGTCTAAAATTCTAAATATTTAGAATTGGATTTAAGAAAACCTAAGAGCAAATTATTTGAGTCTTATTTAAGAACATAATAAAAGATTGTAAGGAACATGAAATTTAGGTTCTTCTGAGTGACAAAAAGCTAGACATCCATGCTTTAAAAAAAAAAAAAAAAAAGTAAAGGTCATTTTGGTTAAGGCTTTCCTGAAAAGGGGTACCTAGGTGGCTCAGTCTGTTAAAGCAACCAACTCTTGATTTTGGCTCAGGTCAGGATCTCAGGGTCCGCATGGAGTCTGCTTGAGATTCTCTCTCTCCCTCACCTTCTGCCCCTCCCCCCACCTCCCACCCTACCCCCAGCTCACACTAACTAAATAAATAAAATTTAAAGACTTTCATTATAATTCAGATATGATCTATGTTGTTTCTTTGCAGGAAGTGGGAGGAACCAGACAGATTAAGGCTGCTTTCTCTCCATTTTAAAATATATATACACTTAAATACGTGTTGGCTGTGATAAAATTCATCAGTGTAACCTTTCTTAAATGAAAAGTCCTGTGTTACTTAGTACATTCGTGATATTGTGTCACCTTTATTGCTTTGTTCCCAGAATGTTTTCATCATCTGAAAAGAAAATCCAGTACCCATTAAGCAGCCATTCCGCCCCTACCACCAGCCCCTGGCAAACACTAATCTCCTTTCTAGCTCCATGAATTTGCCTATCCTGAATATTTTATATAAATAAAAGAATAGTGGCCTTTAGTGTCTGTCTTCTTTCACTTAGCAAATTGGTTCAAATGTATTTTAAGTAAAAACACTGGTAAAGAAGAAACAGACAAGTTCTTCATTTCTCAATTTTTTCCCACTCTCCTTGTTCCAAAATTATTCCAAAAAGTCTAAGAGGCTTTGTGTTCACCTTTTTACAAGGTAAAGAAATGTAAGTCTCCATTCCCTAATTTTTTCCAAGCAAAAAGTCAATGACAAATATCCATTTAAATTAAAAATCCAGGGCATCTGGGTGGCTCAGTCAGTCAAGCGTCTGCCTTTGGCTCAAGTCATGATCCCAGGGTCCTGAGACTGAGCCCTACATTGGGCTCCCTGCTCAGTGGGGAGCTTGCTTCTCCCTCTCCTTCTGCTGCTCCCCCTGCCTGTGCTTGTTCTGTCTCTGTCAAATAAATAAAATCTTTTTTAAAAATTAAAAATCCAAGCCATTATGGACATAATTAGATTCCGTAAAAGCACAAAACAAAACCTAAAAATATGGAGATCTACATCGTGTTCATGGCTGTGGAAACCCAACATCACCAATATGTTAAATTTCCCTAAATTAATCTATTTATTCAATGTCATTCCTTTAAAAAACCTAAATGGGTTTTTTTTTTCCATAGAATTTGAAAGTATGGGGAAAAAATCACTTGAAAGAGTCAAGAGTGAAGATCAGCCATACAATGGGATGAAAAGTAAGGAACGACTCATGCTTCTAGATACAAAGATACCCTTTTTAGCCAAAGTAATCAGAGAACTATGTAATGGAAACTCAAAACAATGGAACTTCAACAGGCAGGAAGGAGACCCAGACATATATGTTAAGACTGGGGAAAGAATGAACTGGACACTGGTTATTCATCTAAGGAAAAATGGGTTCATAATTCATACCACATATAAAAAATATCCAGATGATATCAAGGCATTTATGAAAGAGAGAAAAACTTTAGAAAAAAATTATAGGAAAATACTGTTATGAGCTCAGGATTGGGAAAGATTCCTTGAACTAGATCCAAATGCACTGGTCACAAATGAAAATATAATTAAATTTAACTACATAAAATTAAAAATTTTTGATTATCAAAAATTTTTTTGATTTTGCATACATACCCCCACTAAAAATCCAAACCAAAATTCAGATTGTATTTTGAAATGCGTATAATCACAAAGAAATCAAACAAACATAAATTAGTAGAAAATAATGACCCAATCGAAAAACAGGCAAAAGCATACACATAGGTAAGTGACGAAAAGGGACATCCAGAGAACAAATGAAAAAAATGAGGGAAATGGAAATTAAAACAATAATTAGATAACATTTCATACCCAGCAAACACTTAAAAAATACACGAATACTATTAGAATCACCTGGGTGGCTCAGTCTTTAAGCATCCGACTCTTGATTTCAACTCAGGTCTTGATCTCAGGGCCGTGAGTTCAAGCTCCACCATGCCCAACATGGAGCCTACTTAAAACAAACACTAATATGATGATGTATGAAGACATGGAGAACAGGAATTCTCACATCTTGCTATGGAAATTTACTGATAAAAATCACTTAATTGGGATAGCAAAACTATTCTCCAGAAGTTGAAGAAATGCATTCCTTCCAACAAGGGAATTCCACTGCTAGGTAAATATTCCCAGATTGATGCACTGGTGAGTGAACTTTTAACTTTTAATAAGTTAAAAACACTCATTTTTTAAGTGTTTGCTGGGTATAAAATGTTATCTAATTATTGTTTGAATTTCCCTTTCCCTCATTTTTTCATTTGTTCTCTGGATGTCCCTTTTCTTCACTTACCTATGTGTATGCTTTTGCCTGTTTTTCAACTGGGTCATTATTTTCTACTAATTTATGTTTTCACACTTTTTATGTTTGATTTCTTTGTGATTATATGCATTTCAAAATATAATCTGAATTTTGGTTTGGATTTTTAGTGGGGGTATGTATGCATCTTAGTATATCCATGCATCAAGAATATCCTTGTATGGTCGGCTCTACAGGGATATTCATTTTACATTATCTTAATGGAAAAAAATATCAACAATCTAAATAAAGGGAATAGGAAATTAACTTGTCATATATTTAGACAATACAGCAAATGGAAGTGAAAAAATTAGATCTTCGTTCACCAATGTGACTATACCTCAAAAACAATGCTGAATGAAAGAAATTCATGATGTACAGAACACTGTCTATATATAAAAAAAATAAACTTCACTCTTTTCTTTGTAGAGATGCAAACACACATAAGAAACATACAAACCTCAGCAAGCAGGAAACATACCAACTTCAGATTGGTAGATACTTCTAAAGCCGTCGTTCTCAAAAGGGGATGTTTTGCCTCTCAAGGATATTAAGCAGTATGTGGAGATATCTGGGCTGTCACAAGTAGGAAAGGGCATGTTACTGCATCTAGAACATAGAGGCCAGAATTGCAGCTAAATATCCTAGGACAGCCCTCCACAAGAAAGAAGTATCTGGCTTCTAATGACAATGGCATCAGGGTTGAGAAACCCAGCTCTAAAAAGAGAGGAAAGACAGGGAACCTGGGTGGCTCAGTGGACTAAGCATCAGACTCTTGATTTTGACTCAAGTCATGATCTCAGGTTCCTGAGATTTAGCCCTGTGTTGGACTAGCGTGTTTAGCGTAGAGTCAGCTTGAGATTCTCTCTCTCCCTCTCCCCCTGCCACTCCCCCTGCTTACACACACACACACACACACTCTCTCTCTCTCTCTCTCTCTCTCTCTCTCTCTCTAATAAGTAAATAAGTAATCTTGGGGCGCCTGAGTGGTTCAGTCCGCTAAATGACTGCCTTCGGCGCAGATCAAGATCCTGGGGTCCTGGGATAAAGCCCCACATTGGGCTCCCTGCTCAGTGGAGAGTCTGCTTCTCCCTCTCCCTCTGTGTGTTCTCTCTCTCACAAATAAATACATTTTTTAAGAATAAATAAATCTTTAAAAGATAAAAAATTTAAAAAGAAGAATTAAGATGAGAATTAGGAGCGTGGGGTACATCTATAACATTTTATTTTAAAAAAAGATCTGAAGCACATATGCAAATATGTTAATTTAAAAAAATCTGTGTAGCACATTATTCCAGGTACATTTTTATATTTGAAATATCTCTCAAATTTAAAAAAAAATTCATAATTCAACAAACAGATAATTTCTAAATTTGATGGCGTTTCCGTAGTTCTTCCGTGGGCATATTTCTGGAAATATATTTTTGGAAAAATATCCTCACACTCATGATCAATTTTATTTGCACATTTCTTTTTCTTGGTGTTTGTTCTATACAGAGCTATGTAAGTAAGGTTGTGGAGGAACTCGGGATTTGTCTATTCTATCAGTTTCAGGCAAGAACATTCTAAAACCATACCAGAGACAGCTAACTGAGGCTTTCCTGTTTTTACAGCATACTGTAATAATTCCAGTCAATTGTCTGAAGAGGCTGATGGTCTAACTGGTACACCTGCATCACACCTGCCGCCATCACACTTCCCTTAAGGAGAGATGGCTCCTGATGCGAATTTCTCCCAGCCTTATGGATTCTGGGAGTTCCTTGAAACTGCTTTGAAATCAGTCAGTGCACAATTTTATTTTTTCATTTAGTTCTATAGTGCAGGGGTTGGCAAACGTGTTCTGTAAAGGGCCAGATCGTCAGTGTTTCAGGCTCTGCGAGCCACAGGGTCTCTGTCACAACTACTCAACTCTGCCAATGTGGCCCAGAAGCAGCCACAGACACACATAAAGGAATGAGGGTGGGTGTGTCCAAGAAAACTTGAGTTACAAAAACAGACAGGGGATGGGATTTGGCTCCATGCCATGGTTTGTGCACACCTGGAGGGTCAGCAGAAAAGATACTACCTTAAAATGCTACTTTAAATTGAAGGCATCTCTCAAATCTTCTCTGGAGTATAATATTGCACATATTTTCATTAATATAGAAATTTTACACGGTTAAACATGAATTCAAAAATACGAAACAATCCCATAAATGACAAAAATGTTCATTTTTTAGATTCACAGTGTACAAACTTCTTTCTGGAACTATGTTTTATGATCTGATTTACTAAATTACTAATTATAATTGGTTCCATTTGTTTAAATTATGCTATTAATGATTCTTTGTGGCAAAATAAATACATATATCTTATCTTCAATTTGACTACAGGGTTGGAATGATAAGGACAGTAAAACTATACTCACTGCACAAATAATAGCTTTCTATTACGTTTGCCATTTCACCTGAATAATTCCTTATAATCATGAATAATGATGTTATTCAACAACCTAATGATATCATGGTATGTAGCTTCAATCCATCTGTCTTTGTCAAGAAGGTCAAATATTTGTATTCCACTGCACTAGGCAAAGTTGAACCAACAGTTAAACAATATCATGCCCCTTAATTATTTCTCCAAATGAAACCAGTAAGTACCTTTCTGCATTCTAGAATCTATGCACTACACATCTGCTTCAAAGAAATTTAACACCTACTCATTCTTTACCAAAGTTTAAGCTCAACTTAAAAAGAATGTTTTAGGGGCGCCTGGGTGGCTCAGGCATTAAGCATCTGCCTTCGGCTCAGGTCATGATCCCAGGGTCCTGGGATCGAGCCCTGCATTGGGCTCCCTGCTCCATGGGAAGCCTGCTTCTCCCTCTCCCACTCCCTCTGCTTGTGTTCCCTCTCTCGCTGTATCTCTGTCAAATAAATAAAATTTTAAAAATAAAAATTTAAAAAAAATGGTTTAAACTCAAAGAAAAATCCACAGGACTATCTAAGGATATTCTTAATTGGTTGTTGCTGGAAACTTACTCTGCAACAGATGTTTGTAACAATCAAAATATTCCAGGAACTTTCATATTACACAGGAATCTGAAATATGCAGTGTGAGATCTTGACATTGGTATTGAAGGTAAGAACAAAGCAAAACAAAAACAAAAAAAGCAACACATGACAGATCTGAACTACAGCATCAATAAAGAAATGCTTGATAGTGTTTGCCTTACAGAATCTACAAATAACTATATATATTCAGATACTCTATATATTAAATAACTATAAATACATGCCAAATGGCTGATGTAGATGGGCATGCCTCATTCACTGTTCCTACAGGGCCTCTGTAGACCTAGGCCCTTGCGGATGGAGGATGGTGAACCCAGCAAGGTATGATGTGGGGACATCTAAGTGACACTGCAGCACAAGAATCCACATGCATGTCTCCTTCCTTCTTTAAATTTCGCCAAAGATTTCTCACTGCCCTAAAATCAAGTCCCTAAAAAGTCTTATTAATCCGGTTGCAGGCTCCCAGAATTTTCCCTCTTCCTCACTAGGCCTCACCTTCACAGACTCTGCCTCTGTTTTTTAAACATTCTTGGGCATGAAAAAACTGGTTTCTGCCCCAGGGTTTTTGTTCATTCCCTCCACCCAGAATTCCCTGCCACTGTTCTTCACGGGGCTGCTGTCTCCTTGTTAGTTCCTCGATCACATGTCACGTCCAAAGAAAAGTCTTCCCTGACCACCAGGAGTAGCCCGTTTTATTTATAATATAAAATCATGTTGTTCATGATTGATGGGTTTATGGTTATGGGTTTCATCTTCTACTCTCAACCTCTGCGCACAAGAATAAATGTAGGACCCTTATCTGTCTGTTCATAATCCCATATCCAGGGCCTAAAGTGGGACTAAAAAATTAGTACACAACAAATGAATATACTGATTCATTCACAATAGACAACTAGGTGTCTAATGTGAGGTCTGCACAAGATGGCCCAAGGGCCAAACCAGGCTGACACCTGCTTTTGTAAGTGAAGTTTTATTGGAATACGGCCATACTCATTCAGTTACCTATTGTTTAGGGCAGCTTCCACATTACAATACAGTTGTATTTGTTATACAGTACAGTTGTACTAATTGCAACAAAGACCACGTGGCCCAGGAAAGATTTACTATCTGTTCCTTTACAAAAAAAAAGTTTGCCGACTCCAGGTCTAGCGTGCAATAGATGTTCTGAATATGTAAAAATAATAATGTCCTTGCCTTCAAAGGTGTTACAGTCCTTTGAGCACTTTTATTCCAACATTTCTGAATCAAAATCCTACAGCCAAAAAGAAAGCTCCTTCAAAGTTGTAATCGCCACCTAACAAGAGCTGTATTTGGTGCTCCATTCAGTAGGTCAGCTGGTTGAAACCTTGGCAAGGAGCACCCCAGAGCAGGTCTGGAGCAGGTGAGTGAAAGCAATGGTGCGGGCGCCTGGGTGGCTCAGATGGTTAAGCGTCTGCCTTCGGCTCAGGTCATGATCTCAGGGTCCTGGGATCGAGTCCCGCATCGGGTTCCCTGCTCAGTGCAGAGCCTGCTTCTCCCTCTCCCTCTGCCACTCCCTCTGCTTGTGCTCTTCTGTCTATCTCTCTGTCAAATAAATAAATAAAATCTTTAAAAAAAGAAAGCAATGGTGCAAAGACAGATCTGGAGTTACACTGTTTAACACAGTTGCCACTAGGATCCGTGGCTATTTAAATCAATTAAAATTAAGTTAAAAATTCAGTTCCTCGGGGGAAAATTCAGTTCCTTGGTCACACTAGCCTCATCTCAAACACTCAGGAGCCCCATACACCTACTGTATTGGATAAAGCAGATTTATAAGACTTTTCCATCATCATAGAAAGTTCTAGTGGACAAAGCGGATCTAAAAGTTCCCCCCCCCAAAAAAAAAAAGTCCCTCCAACTTTTCAGGAGTAGCTTGAGTTCCTTCAAGGCTGTAAGGGAAGCCACAGATCATATGAACACATCTCCTAGGGAGCTGACCCCTGAACAGCACAAATCAAAACTCAACTATGTTTAAGAAAAAAAAAAAAATCTGAAAAGTACTGCATTCGGCTACACAGTTCCAAGATAAAGTTGCAAAATATAAGAGTAGAGACCCCAGGATCAGGCTGTTCAAGTTAGATCCTGGGTCTACCTCAGACAAAGAACGTAACCTCTCTCAGGCTAGTCCCTTATTTGTAAGAACAATAACAAAGAAGCCTTTTTTTTTTTTTTTTTTTGAGTTAATGTACATAAAGTAGTAAGCATGCCTGACCCCTAGGAAGTACTGTATAAACACTGGCCTTTATTATTTTTTAACATCATCCCCGGCAGATAGCACAGGACTTGGCACCCAGCAGGTAGCATTCAAGATCTGCTGAACCGAAAATGAAATGAACTAGACTCTTTGAGCCAGAGGCACTAACAGGTCAATTGGCAGAGTTAGCAGGCAGAAAACTTACTCATCTGAGAACAAGCCATTCTGGGAAACAAGCTGGTCCCTAAGAAACTACTTCTCATCACCCTTTACAAAGGATGACAAACTAATATGATCCAAGGAGTCCGATTTCAATATACATTCAACCTTTTTTGATAACTTTTATAGACAGCCACTATTTATCTTGAGCTATAGACATATAAACACAAAATTTAAACAATTCAAGCTATTCAATAATTCAAGATGCCATACTATAATACTCCGTTCTATAGATATTTCTTTATAATTAAGAAATCCCAACTAAGCCATATTTTTACTACCCCTCTCAGTTATGATTAATTTCTGCATTTTGTTTCACTAAACTTTAAATGTCACTGTTGGCCAGATGCGTGTCCCAAATATCAGGGATGATTTTTTTTTTTTTAATTTAATCCAATTCCTGGTTCTTACATTCAACTTTCTACCGTAGGCTAGAGGAGTCAAGGCACAGTCTAGAAATCTGCTTTTTAACAAACAGGTGATTTTTAATAGTGGAGTCTCAGTTATTTTATTATTATTTTTTTAGGTAGGCTCCATGCCTGGTACAGAGCCCAATGCAGGGTTCGAACTCACAACCCTTAGACCAAGACCTGAGCTGATCTAAGAGTCAGATGCGTAACCGACTGAGTCACCCAGGTGCCCATCAGTTATTTTAGATCAAGATTTTGTATACCCATAAGAAGAAGAAATACAAAGCAGTTAAATACTTTTGCAATCAATTTTTTTTGAGAAAGTAATATACGCTTTACTCACATTTATTCATATGGCTGTATATTATGTGTATACACACACCATACTTGTAGATACAAAGCATTCAAAGAAATCTAAGACATAGCTCCTTTGCCATCAAGGAGCTTCTTGGATCAAGTGTGTACATATAATGTTATATAAACATGAACAATGTTAAGATGTAACAAATGTTGTGATGATACATGATTGAGAACTCAGTGAGTAGAGGGTAATAAGATTTCAGAGGAAGAAGCAATCAAGCTAGTCGAGGTTGCCAGTAATGTAAAAAATGGCTGCTTTGGATCAGGCAGGAAAAAAGTGATAGTAGATGTTAAACTCAGTGGGTTTCCCAAGACCTTGTTCTTCTCTTGAAAGGCTTCAATTTTAGAACACAAAAAGACTAAAGCAACAACTACAGCCTTCCCAGCAGCCTGGGAAATATTACTAAAAGGCTTCACAAGGTAGCCAGGAGTACAGCTGACCCCTGAGCAACACAGGTCCATTTATATGCAGGGGTTTTTTTGTATTACAGTACCATAAATATGTTTTCTCTTCCTCACAATTTTCTTTTTTTAAGATTTTATTTATTTGTCAGAGAGAGAGAGAGATACAGAGCACAAGCAGGGGGAGTGGCAGGCAGAGCGAGAAGCAGACTCCCCGCCAAGCAGGAAGCCTGACGTGGGACTCAATCCCAGAACCTCGGGATCATGCCCTGAGCCGAAGGCAGACGCTTAACCAACTGAGCTACCTAGGCATCCCTCCTTACAATTTTCTTAATCACATTTTCTTTTCTCTAGCTTACTTTATTGTAAGAATACAGTACATAATACTTATAACATTCAAAATAAGGGTTAATCGATTGTTTAGGTTATTGGTAAGGCTTCCAGTCAACAGTAAGCTATTAGTAGTTAATTTCGGGGGGGGGGCAGAATGAAAAGTTTTATATAGATTTTCAACTGCATAGGGGACTGGTTCCCTGAGTCCCCCCATTTTTCACAGGTCAACTGTAGATGCGTGTGAGCGGTCACCAAGGAATGACAATGTGGGGCACCATGCACTGAGCCATCATGCAGCCCCTACATCTAAGAAGCTGCTCCTGGAAGACCTTGCACAGTGCAGAATGCCCTTGTCTTTCCCTGGCATCTGTCATGAAAAAACCACTGGCTAGTCTCCTCACTTGACATCTCATCAAATACTTCATCCTGAAGTTACTTTTCTCATGGTTTAGGTCTTACTCTTCCAGTGATCCTGCAGAGTTCTGGAAAGATGTGGGATGCATCTTATTTCTTGACAAGGCCCCAGGTGCAGGCGCCTAGCACAATAATGTAATGCATCAAAAAAGGGGTCTTGAACTGACCATTTAGAAAACCCTTATGTAACACCTACTACATACCAGACATTGTGTTAGGCCCTGAACAGAACAGACAGCTAGGTCACCGCCATTGGTACTGACTAAAGTCTCATGGTAGCTGAAGACAGCCCCGGGATGTAGGAAAACCCATGGAATGGTACACTTCAAATTAGGGAACCGTATAACATGTGATTTGCCAATAAAGCTATAATAAAAAATAATGGCAGAAAAGCATGGCCACTCATTAGCCAACCACTGGGTGAAAGTTGAGGGGGGAAAAGTACATCTAGAGCTTAGCCATTCCTATTTAGATGGATTGTGACACACTCGTAATACTTGGTGGCACTGTACCCAATTATTAAGAAAAGTGGAATGCTTCGAGGATGCAACAAGACAACAAAACCAAATTTATACAATACTGTACACAGGTATTAGAATCAGAAGCATGGGGTAAACTCTCGGTTCTCCTCCTTACTATAGGCCTTTATCAAGTTACTACACTAATAATCAAATAAATGTAAATTAACAGGACACCATTTTCATTTCTAAAACCAGCATCTATGAGGAGTACTATTACCAGTACCGTTGGCAACGGCAAATTGTTTTTCCTACTCTGCTTATAGTTACGTAAATTGTACAATGTTTGCAGCATGACTTGCAATAGTGAAAATTCAGCAACATTCAAAACCAGATGAAGTAAATCAATTATGGAAAATCAAATCAATGGAATATTATGGAGACACTGAAAATGCAGTTATGCACTGTTGGAATAATAAAGAAAATGTGTGTATTAGAAATGAAGGAATAGGGCATTATACACAGGGTATTATCCTGGTTTTACTTAAAACTGTTGAGGAAAAGATGAGAAGGGAACATCTTAACAGAATAACAAGATTACACCTGGGTGTGGAATGGTCTTTTACTTTCTTCATGATTTTGTGAATTTAAAAAAAAAAAATAGCATTAAACTTTTGCTCATTTTATTCATAACAAATACATGTAGTATTCATTTGTAAGAAGTGGGAAAATGCCCTATTTTATAGGGTGCCACATTTATATCGTAAAATGAAATTAATTTTTCTATACAGATAGTTACATGGCACAAATGATCAAAATAAGAAATCTAAGTTATATCCTCAAAATATAAGCATACCTGCTAATCCAACCATATTCACAGCCACCAATGTCAAGGGTTACACTTAAAAAGACTTGTTCAATAAAGCTGCTGAGTAAGTAATTTGAAGTTCTTTATTACCCTAACCCAAACATTTCACATCACAGCCATTCCTTAATTATAAAATAATTATTTAATACAGTTAATAAAAGAACTGTCAAATACAATATTGATCTGAGGAGTCTCCCGAAGCTTTTAGAGCTTCAGGGATAGTACATAATTTCTGTACTCAACCACGACTCCAAATGTGAAAGTAATTAACAAAATAATGAAGGAAATTAATTTGAAAGATAAAATATGCTTTAGAAAGATTCTTCTTAAAACAATTGGTGAAAAAAAATGATTTTTTTTCCCTAAAATCCTATAACTGTTAGCTATATAGCCAGGTAGGCTTTTCTGCCCTGTGGTAAACCCAATCATGGAAATCAAATCTAGCAGTGATTTAATTTACAATTATTTTTCAAAGTTTGAAGAAAAGGAATAACTGCATTATGGTCAATGGGCTGAACAAATTCTGATCCTGGAGTTCAGGGTGGATATCAAAGTGCTGTATGCCAAGATGACTTCATGGGGATAAGCAAACAGGTACCAAGGGGTCTGTCTGCGGGGAGAGCCTGCTTCCCTACTCCCCATCACCCCAAGAAGTTTACAGTTCTAGTAATCCTTAGATATTTGTCAAAGCTATTTTCTCCCTCCCTACTTATATCATGGGCTGTATAAACCAGGGAGGGGGAAGAAAACAGACAGAAAGCTATCTGAAACCCACTATATATATAGGTATATATGTGTGTGTGTGTGTGTGTGTATTTTTTTTTTAAGTAAGTAAAGGGGTAAAGCAGGTCAGCTACCTAGAACCAGCCTTGTTCCAGTCCTGTGATACGGTCAAGTGGTTAAGGAAATTATTTTTGCAATCTGAATGGCCTTATTCCTATCAAAAGTCCACTACTTACTAGCTGGGTGAATTTGGACCAGTTACATTCTTAATGCTAGGGGTTATTTCCTGAATGTAAGTCAAGACCAGAACTAAGTAAGTCAGCTTTCAGTAAGTGGTAGCTATTAGGATTATTGAATATAGAAGTTTCATGGAAAAGATATAGGTCTGTAAATGTTAGTTTTTAGAAATAAAATTCTCCCTAAAACCCATTTTAAAATGTTTTACATCAAAGTCACAAAAAATGTTTTTGGCTGCTTCTAACTAATCTAGGTCCACATTCTCCCTCACATTGACACTTGTCACCTTTAGTTCTCTCTTATGAATGAGATCATCTCTCAAGGTTTCCTCCAGCTCTATCATTCCATGACAATCAGACTGGATGGGGAAAACATATTATCCGGGCTCTGGTTTTGATTGCTGTCTTTCCTGCGGTAAATCTGAGAGAGCTGCCCAAATCCCCTGCTGATTGTCCTGGCCAAGACGGTGATAAACTTAGATTTCTGCCATCCAGTGGCATTCACCTGCACGGACAAAGGGTTCTTTTCAAATTATGAAAACTTCTCTATCATCTTCTTTCTTCTAATGTTAATAAACTTTAATTTGGTGATATTAACCCCAAGGTTACCAAGTGTGGCTTCCTCTTGCCAACCCATATCGGCTTTTTATAGAGGAGGCCATTAGGCCATGTGCTAAAGTCAGGTTTGATTACTTCTCATTCTCAGCCAATTTCAAAACTATGACCAACTTGATCATTAGTCTTATTTTCCTAAAATTAATCAACAAAGCCATGAGCAAATGTGAAAGCTTGATGGTATTTTCTAATCATACTCTCCCCAGTCAATAGAATTGAGCTATGCATGCTCAATTCAACAGCTTCTTTTTATATAGTGAGTGCTAATGAAGTAGTCCTTAAATATTTGTCACATGACACACGACTGATGTCTTTTTCCCCTCCCATGGTACTTTTTTAGGTATGGTGGGTAAGTGGGAAGGGATAGATGTATCCCATGGGATCTATAGCAACAGGTCTAAAGCTCATTTTACTTTGTGAACATCAACTCTTCAACACTGGTCATCTAGGAGAATTTATGATATATTTCCTCTCTCAGAGGTGTTCTTTGTGTTGAGCAAATCCATGGCTTTTGAGCCAGTACTAGAGGCGGACATTCCTTTGTCTTAAAATCTTAATTTACCATCTATGGTAGATGATAGTATTTACAAACATTCATTCTCCCTTCCACACTGTGGGCAGAGGGTAGGGTGGGGAGTATACTTCTCTGTTCCACTTATAATAGGATGGCCATGTGACCAGTTTTGGTCAATAGAGATGAGTGGATGTAACATATGGCTGTTCTCAGCAAAAACTTTAAATATGTACATGTGGTCCCGGCTGACCTCTTAAGCTCCCGCCTTCTAACACGAGATTGACAACTTCCAGACAGTGGCTCCTTCTTTTAGCTGGGACAGAGAGAATAATACAACAGGTAGAACAGACCAGACCTGGCCAAGTCCAGCCAAGCCCGGCAGAGCCACAGCTGATCTACAGAACTGTGAGCAAAACGTTAATGACAATATTGTTGTAAACCACCAAGATTCTAGGATTGCTTGCTACTCTGTAAAAAGCTGACTGATCACTATCCCTAAATCTTAATCACTTCATTCAGTAAGTAATCATTGAGGGCTTACACTGATTGCAAAACACTGAGCTAAGGTTACATAATGAAAAAAGAATATACACTGTCCCTGCTCTCATAGCCTAGAGGAAACAGAAATTACCTGATCACCTTAGCACATGTATAATCACAAAACAGGTAAATGCTAAGAAGAAAAGGAACATAGTGACATTAGAGTATATAATAAAGGAAGGTGGTCTAGACTGGTGTGTCAGAAAAGCCTTTCTAGAAGAAGGGATACATGAGTTGATACTGGTTGGACAGATCATTCAATTTTATATTCCTTGCAGTCAGGTGTTCATATAGCACAAGTGTTATCAAGGGGAAGAGTCGGTGGAAGAACATTCCAGTCAAGGAAAATAAAAAATATAAAGCCCTCATGGCTGAAGGAAAGATGATTTGGTAGAGGAGAAAAGGCTAGTATGGCTGGAGCATGGAAGGTACAGAGAGGACCGACAGGAGGCAAGATTAGAGAGAAAGATGGGCCATGTTCAAAAAGTGAGTCTTTATCCAGACTGCAAATAAGAAGTCATCCAAGGCTGTTCAATGGGGGATGAAGTGGGAGATTCTGTGATCAGATATGTGTCTTGCAAAGCTCTCTCTGGTACATGGAGAGTGGACTGAAGAGAAGGTAGAGTCAATGCAACACAATAGTCCAGGTGAGAAATGCTGGTAGCTTAGTTAGGGTGCTGGCACTGGAAATTAGAAAAACAGATGCATTTTTTAAAATTTAGGTAGTAAAGCTAGCAAGACCAGCTCTGTGAAAGATAGTATTGGATGTGAGTGGGGGGATATTCTGTAACATCACCGTCTATGAAGACACACATCTTGCCCTAAAGAGGAAATATAAGAAATAATGTCTGGGATTGTGGGTTTGATTTCATTTATCAATTTATTTTTGGTTATTTTAAAATACCCCATAATGGTAGGTAAATTAAACTCCCTGCCACCAAAGTTACAGATGGAAAATTTTATTACTGATGAATACATAAATCACATTTGTGACACTTGTCGATCTCAGGAAGGAACTTCGGATAAGTAGATGAATTTCAGTATAAATTAATTTAGGAATTCAAGTTGAGTTTTCTTAAAACTTGGATCATTTTGTTTTTAGAAAATATGAAAACATAAACATAACTATATAATTATAATAATCATCTCAATAGTACTATAAAGTATTTCCATAGTACTATAAAGTACCTCAAAGACTGCTGCCTGAGTTAGCCCAAATTCTACTCCTATTTCGTGAGATTTAGAAAGTAATTATGAGGCTTTTTTCTTGGGTGTCCTAAAAGCTCAAGGAGTTCCAACAGTCTTTGGAGTAACAGCTCATGAAAACACAATTTAGAACTGAAATAGAAAACTATATAGCACACCTGTCATCCTGCCTAAATCCTATATACTTAGGTTTTTTTTTTTTAAATCCTAATTCCACAAATGGATCTGAAAGTAGTGAAGGATATGATAGAGCAAAGATGCATGCAAACGCACACACACACACATCCCCACTTCTATTTCAGGATTCCCTCCCCAGACCCACAGAGCAGACATTTGTAGTATTCACCAGTTAAGCTTCTATTCCACCCCAATGTTTTTTAGGATACCTATCTTCACCCAGAGCAAGCAGTCCTGGTAGGCTGTCACCTGCCCCAGGCAAGAGACCCAGGCTAGGCCAGACAGATGGTCTGCTCTGGGAATTTGACTCTTGGCAGTTCCGCGTGACATGGGGACACACATGGTGGGGGCTGGGTCACTGCAATGGCAGCATCCTGAGGAGACGGTCCTCTCTGCAACCAGGATGCCCAGAGCTGCCCTAATTTCATTTATTTGTGAGGCCTGGTACTTTTCATCTTTCCCTTTTCATTCTGTGATCTGCTTCCCACAGCTTTCCAACACGCTGCTTTTATACAAGTGGACACCAACTCTCAGGACAATTAAACTGCCCAAAGTCACACAGGTAAGGAATGGCTGCACTGGGATTCACAATTCTGATGGTCTGATTCCACATCCGTGATCTCACACATTCACTATACTCCTTCCTACAATCATATTTCAAATGGAATTTGAAAATGTAATGTTTATTGCCCCACCATACCAGTTAGGACTTAGAATGAAATGTAAACTATATCTGCTGTTTTGCTATTTGTAAGTGACAGATGACTTAAAAAGCATGTCCATTTTAACTAGTCCTCTAAACATATTTACATTTTCATATTACCTTCAGATAACTTTTCAGTGGCTATACTAATCCAGAATGAACTTCCATCGTCTGTTGACAATGATCAGTTTCATTTTCAGAGAACACTACCCAATGAGCCCCTTTAACATTTGGAGACAGAGATGGAGAAGTTGTATTTGTTTCATTTTCTTACAGATTCTTCTTTCATTGAATATTCCATGTGCCTGGTTAGGAGGCCTTCCTACCAATTCAACCCTTACCCACATTACCATTCAGAAAGATGCCAGTGGGGCACCTGGGTGTCTCAGTCAGTTGAGCGTTTGCCTTTGGCTCAGGTCATGATCTCAGGGTCCCGGGATCAAGGCCCGCATCGGGCTCCCTGCTCAGTGGGGGGCCTGCTTTTCCCTCTCTCTCTGCCTTCAGCTCCCCCTGTGCACTCTCTCTTTCTCTGTCAAATAAATAAATAAAATCTTTTAAAAAAAGGAAAGATGCCAATGAGTAAAACCAACCCCAATAGCATCAGGCTACATCTTAGTGAGATTGGCAACAAAGAACATCCATCCCCAGAGTCACCAGTACTCTTATTCTGTCCCTTTTATGTCTTTGTCTCCTGACAGTGAATGCAATGACAGGTCTGGTAGCAAACATATTGTGGAACTCCTAAAACCAAGGCTGGGGAATGAAGAATGCAAAAGACTGAGGATTGCAAAGGGAAACCAGGTGCCTGAGCAGGCATCTTGGGGAGAGGGAAAAACTGAGTCAGCACTATAAACCAAACACGGTTAAGCCAGGATTTATAGGCAATGTCTGCAATACATAATTCATCTGCAATCCAAATCCAATTTCACATATTCTGTAAGCCCAAAGTATTCCAATTGTTGTGAAGTTTCTATAAGAGTTTGATTAGAACAGTCATGCTTTTTTGTTCTCCTTGCAGGGATTTCAGGACCCCAAGAAGAACACCGCTCTTCAACATACTGTTTTTATTCCTTGAATTTGGATAGAATATCTCCTCAGTATAATGGCACTGTTTTGGCCTTTTACCTCTCTCACTTTTTGTAAAGCTAGTCAAATACCCACCCTTCTGATAGGGTCAGTACCAATGATCTGGACTGGGAAGAATTTCATACAAAAAAAAAAAAAAAAAGAAAAGAAAAGAAAAAAGGAGGAAGGAAGGAAGGCAGGAGGGAAGGAAGGGAGGGAGACCTCATGGGGGACACTCAAGAACAGACTTCTGAAACAAGGATACCTGGGTTCAAGTATTAACTCTAGTATTTACTAGCTGAAAGGCTCTGGGCAATCACATTACCTTTCTGAATGTGTTTCTCTCACAATATGGAGAGTAATACCTATAGAGATGATTGCTAAGAATTCAAAATAATACATTTAAGGTTTTAGCACAATGGCCCACAGGAATCATGACTATACTGCCATTACTAATAACTAAGAATATCTATGTACATTCAAAAGTGAAACAAGAGAATCATGATCTCTAACCTCTCAGATTTTACATTTCATGTGATAGACACAATGAGAAGTAATTCCAATAAAGGATGAAAAGTGTTCTGATAGGAAAGTTAAAGGTTGCTACCGGTAACTATTTTTTATTATTAAATTTTTAAAAGTATGTAGAACACAGAGGTTAAGAATCTGGATTCTAACATCAGACTGTCTGGGTTGGAGTCCCAAGTCTGCCATTATTAGTGGGACTTTGCATGAGATTTTTCATTAGTGAATTAAAAAAGATAATGTAACTATCTTGAAGCATTTTTATGAGCATCAACAGAGAAAACATGCAAAGTACAGTGCTGGACACATGGCATTACCAGAATTCCATCAGTACTGAGCTTTACAGAAATGTTTGTGACCCTTCAGAATGTCTCCTTCTGAGCGTACAAACATTGTTTTGTGTGTTTTGAGCCAGTCATGTTGTAACTAAACTAAAATCTAAGATATCTCTAAAGATACTTTGAACTCAGACCACTCAACTTTGGATCAGAAGTGTTCAAACATTGGCATTGCAATTTTGAAGTTATTCTGAGTGTATTGTAAGATTACAGAGTAAATGAGACAGAAAGTACAAATATGAAAAGGAAGAATGTAAGGAGGAATCCCCATAATGCTGGATTTTAATGGAGGTAACAGGATGAACACATGATTTCAATCAATTATATGCATATATACATACATATTTTCTAATCATTTCCACAAAAAGGGCCTAATAACAATGTAATCCTGGTAGCACTGAGCACACCTGGTGCCTAGACCTTGGTTTCTAAATATCATTCTCTCCTAAAATGAGCCACGTCTTTTAGGAAATAGCTAATTCCAGGGCTGAAGAAAGGACAAAATGAACTTGGAATATCTTGTAGCAGAAAATAAGAAAGTGCTCAAAGACTAACAGAGTCATGTCAAAAGGACATAGGAATCTGTTCAAGGGGCATTTGCTGCCAAATCTGATAAACTTGTACTTCAAAATTCTGTAACAGTAATAGATTATAACACCCTGAAATAAAAACAGTCTGAGTCAACTAGATGAGAGAGAAACAGAGACAGACAGAAGAAGTTAACAAAACAGCAAAAGTCAAGTTCTTCTTTATAGAAAGATGCCAAGTAATAAATGTAGAAAAAAATGATAGAATGAGATAGCCAACATTCTGTAAGCCCCATATTATAAGTGACTCGTGCAAAGGTCAGCAACAGATGCTAAAACTAAACCACTGCAAGACATTTTATTAGGGAATGAGATATTCAGATGAGAATTAAAGTTGCCATAAGCCTAAGAAAGATTGTTCTGTAGCCATGACAAGTCTCTAGAAGCCTCTAGAAACAAACTGAAGCCTATTCAATTGACACTCTTGCTCATCAACCAGTGACAGTCCTTTGTTGCTTAAAGTCAACCAATCAGTACAAACTCAACACATCTCCAAGTACCAACTAATAAAGTGACCAGGACAATTCTCCCTTATAATAAACTCAGCTTTGTCTTTTTATTTCAGACAATGAGTGATGGCCTGCAGTATTACCCCATTGCATACTAATTAAAAAGAAAAAAACTTACAACAGGATGATCTGACAGTCACCACCTAACCAAGTGGTCAAGCCTGGCAGTTCCAATAGCACTTCGGGTGGCCTGACGTGGTGTGCCCTAGTATGAGGCAATGCTGAGCAGACAACATCACCTAGTTGGTGTCCTTGAAAAAAATGTCTGAGCTCATCTGAATCATGAGAAAACAGATGGCTCAAGGACATGGAATGTTACATGGGACAACTGGCCTGGAATCTTCAAATGACTTAATGCCATGAAGAATCAAGGGAGGTAGGGAAGTGTTATAGATGAGACCTATTAAGGGAGTTTAATAACCAATTAAAATGTATGAGCTTTGACTGGATCTTGCTTGTATCCTGGAGAGAAGCAGCCAAGTGAGGAAATCCAAGTATGACAAGTAGGAAGAGATCCCTGAACCAATACGGATTTTCTTGGAACAGTGGTGAAGTTGTGCAGAAGAATGCCCTTATTCTCAGGAGATGCATGCTAAATTATTTAATAGTGGAATGTCTTGATGACTGCAGTAGTATACTGTTGGATGGTTTGGCCAAAGGGAAATATCTGACTACGGACAAACATGGCATGTGTATATCAAGAAGTTAAAGCTGATGAATCTTGGTGAGAGAGAAACAGGTGATCATTGAACTCTTCAACTTTTCTGTGTGTTTGAAATCATTTTATTCTTATTTTTATTTTGAAAACTACATTAATACAGTACATTTGGAATATGCCAGATATTTTCCCACTGCCCCAATTTCTCAATAACAATTGAAATAAATCTATTGTGCTGTATTTTTGTAAGTCAGTTCATATCTTTTTTGGCAGAAAGAATGGCCCAAATAAGCCAACAAAGTCCAAAATATTTAATTTGCAAAATGATTTTCCTCCTACATTAAAAAAAAAAAAAAAGACAAAACTTTTTCCATTAAGAATAGCCAAGATAAGTTTTCCTTTGGAGTTGAAAGATCCTCCAGTCTTTATCACAAGGCATTTTATCTCCAGTGTCAATAAGACAGCCCAGAAGTCTGTGAGAGAAGCATCTTCCTGGATCCATCAGGAGACATGGAGGTTGTCCTGATGCCTTCATAAAGACACACCAAGATGCTAA
Source organism: Mirounga angustirostris (assembly GCF_029215605.1). Taxonomy (NCBI): domain Eukaryota; kingdom Metazoa; phylum Chordata; class Mammalia; order Carnivora; family Phocidae; genus Mirounga; species Mirounga angustirostris. The sequence continues at coordinate 188,041,528 of NW_026991709.1, read as the reverse complement.
GGGCCTCGGTGGACTCTGAGCATTCTCCCTGTCTCCCATAATGACACCAGTCTTTGGTTTGTCATCTGAGTTGTCTCTTGTGGGAAGACAAGACTTAATCTGTCAGAAGAGCACGTGAACAGAGACTGCCTGGCTGGATAAAATGCAGCTGGTTACCATGTCCCTAGGGGGACGGCACACTGCCGCAGACAAGATGGAACAAGGCAGACAAGAGAGTGGGCACCTCAGATGAACAGGCAGACCAGCGGTGCCTGCAGAAAAACCTTTGACCTGCAGCATAGGATTGCAGTTTCAGAAACATGCCATTAGGCAAGGGTAATACGATCGTAGCGTATCCAGCTGAAACTGTGAAGAGAACATGGTCCCTGGAGTAGGAGATGCACAGACTACGGCTGACAGGAAGGCTACAGAGCCCCTGCACATCCAGGAAGCCCCATCTGGTCCCCAATACAGAATACAAACAGCGACCCCCCACATGGTGGGGAAGGAAAATCTATACATTTACGGGACATGAATTGCAAACAACTGAGGGAATTCAGTGAGGGAGGACAGTTTTAGTATTTATGGATTGACAGGAAGAGAAATACATTATGACAGCTAGCAACCCCAGCCCAAAGGGAACTCACCACACAAAGAAAAAAAAAAAAGTCCACATTCATAGACCTGGCCCTGAGAAAGAAAACAAACTAGAAAAGGAAATTTGAGCTTTAATAATAAAATGTTCACAAAGAGCAGGAGAGAAAATTCAATAAAACTTGTGGAACACAGAATCACACCTGACTCTGCTAGACTCTCATAACTGCACAGAAACTTCACCATACAGGTAATCTTTGACCCCTTCACACAGGCTGGGGGGCCGTCTGTGCATTTTACATCTGTTAATGCACAGGATGCTCATAATGATCCCATGATGGAGATACGATTACCCCATTCTAAGCACGAGGCAACTAAAGGGAAAACATATTAAATAAATCCTGGGGCATGCTCCTAGTGAGGAACAGAGCTAGGATTCACACCCAGGCCTCGGCTGCCAAGGGGATGGCCCTCAGCCCCATGGCTACAGCTTCCCAGCGTTCCAAATCACCTCCGCCTTTAGGAAATAAGGCCCGCATCTTTGGTCCCTCTCTGAGTGAGAATTACAACAGAAATAGTAGAAAAGAAGGGAGAAGCTATAGCTGAGGCAGAGGAGTGGGGAAGCATAATTACAGGGTTCAGAAGAGCAGCCCATGAAACGTTTGGTCTCCATACCCCTTTAACTGTTGGAAAGTATTGATAATACTTTGATATTGATATGGAGAGTACTGATAATACTACAAACCTACAGCATGTTAAATCATATTTTATGATATTTTCCAAAACAAAAAATAGTGGAAAGAGTAGCAATGTTTTACAGTTTTGCAAAATAAGTAAGTCATAAGGATGAAAAGCATAGCATAGGCAATATAGTCAGTAATACTGTAGTAACACTGCAATATAGTCAGTAATACTGTAGTAACACTGCAATATACTCAGTAATACTGTAGTAACTGTAATATACTCGGTAATACTGTAGCAACACTGCAATATACTGAGTAATACTGTAGTAACACTGCAATATAGTAATATGCTGTAGTAACACTGCAATAGAGTTAGTAATATGCTGTAGTAACACTGCAATATTGTCAGTAATGCTGTAGTAACACTGCACGGTGACAGATGGTAACCACTTACTGTGGTGAGCATAGTGCCATGTATAGAATTTTCAGCTCACTATGTCCTACACCTGAAACTAACATAACATTGTTTGTCAACTATACTTCAATTTAAAAAAAAAATATGTAGATGACACCGAATAGCTCATGTTTATGCGGATTCTATCTATTGATACTAGTTCGAAATTAGAACTGAGAAAATTTAAAAATATTTAATGGTTTACTTAATAAAACTACAACATATTAACATAAATCAGATTTTATGATAATATTTTCCAAAACAAAAAAATAGTAAAGAGTAGCAGTGTTTTACAGTCTTGCAAAGCTCTTATGAATGGCTTGATGAAAGACAAGTGCATTCTCATTTCTACTTCTATTTTCAGTCTGCCCTGATAGGTCTTTTGGTCAAGGTATAGGGAGAAAAGCTGTTCTCAGACAGATAATGAGGTTGAAGAAGGGAAGACCTCACAGATTCCCTGAAGGACCCCAGGACCACTGGTTTAGACAATGGATGCTGGAGGTGGACCATTTAGATTTACACTATCTGGGAAAAGCAGTCTCTGACTCCTTCAAAGGGCTGTCAGGAAGATAAAGTGAATTTTTAAAGCATGTCTATGAAGTGCTAGGAACTTGGTGATAGTCGACTAAAGAAAAAGAAAAATCTTAAACATACACACACACACACACGAAAATATATATTTAACTTATCTCAGGATAAGAAAGACTTTGTAAGCATAAATGAACTGGAAAAACTCACAAACAATAAACTCACAAGTTGATAGGCTTAACTACAAAAAAAGATTAAAATTTTTATGTTAATATCATAAGGAGATCAAAATAGGAATAATATTTGCAACAAATATGACAGGCAGAGGGTTAATTCCTAGAAGACCTCAAACTCAAATAGAAAAAGCAAAGGACATTAACAAATAACTGATAAAAATAATTCATAAATACATTTAAAAGCTCACCCTGCTATTGATTAGGTAGAAACAATGACATAGATAAATCAACTTGGCAAAGGTTAGGACACACTCAAAAATCTTAAATTTTTAAAGTTGATGAGCGTGTATAGCAAGATGTATGCTACTTGTGTATTGCTGACCTAAAGGAAATTTGGTAATATTTGTCAACTGAAACAATGTGTAACATTTTATCAAGTGATTCTAGTTTAAGAAATTTATCAAGAAGAGGACCAAAACTCCTTTATCAAAATATTCATGATATAGATTGAATGTGAATACCAAATTATAGTAGATCCATACAGTACAATATTACTCCATCATTAAAAATCTCAGGGTTACATAAATATTTAAAAAATCAGAAAACGTCAACAACAGGTTAAAAAAAACAGGTTATAAAATTTTTCTCTTTTCCAGAGGGGGAAAAAAAACAGGATAAAATGTAGAAATAAACTGAAATTTTAGCAGGGGTTATATCTGGATAATGAGATTATAGATGGTTTTTATTTTGTATAATGGGCAAATATTCTTATAATTAGAAAAATGCAAGATTTAAAAACTTGTTACACTTGATATAAACTAGATTATTTTTACATAGACATAATTTAGACAAAACATTTATTTAGTCAAGCAATTCATTAGCTGGTTACTAAAAGATTTCATTAAGAATACCAGATGCTGGGGCACCTGGGTGGCTCAGTCTCGTTAAGCGTCTGCCTTTGGCTCAGGTCATGATCCCAGGGTCCTAGGATGGAGCCCCGCATCGGGCTCCTTGCTCAGTGGGAAGACTGCCTCTCCGTCTCCCACTCCCCCTGCTTGTGTTCCCTCTCTCACTATGTCTCTCTCTGTCAAATAAATAAGAACTTAAAAAAAAAAAAAATACCAGATGCTTTGAATATGAGCAACTCCTCTCCTTTGTAACATTTCAGTAGTACTAGAATTACATTAGTGCCGAGTACCTACTGTGCACTGATTATATCAGGAGGGAAAGATGATGGGGGCGGGGGAGGGATGATAAAGGGGGGGCGAAAAAAAAGGAACAGTTTCATTTGAAGTTGAATAAAAGAGAAGCCTATAGTCCAGAAAGCCAGTCAGCCCAGACCCACACATTTCCAGCATGTGTAGGTCGAGCACCACAAAATAAAGGCCTCACGCTTATCAGCAAATTGTTAGCAATCTCATCGCCCTGAGGATTGTGCAGAGATGCTACACTTAAAAAAAAAAAAAAAAAAAAATCCATTAAAATTAGTTCAAAGAGCAAGACCCAAAGAGGGTCGTTTTTCAATGCTATGTGCAGAGAAGAGAGACATGTACAGTAACTCCCATTACAGTTAATGAGCATTGAGCATCTAGACTAATCTAAACCCCCTGAGAATTTAATTTAAAACCACCATGGCAAAGACACTCTAAGTCATGAATGAACTCCGGGATTGTTCACTTACCTACTCTTCCCCAGGCACTAAACACAGTAGAAAATAATATGTATTTTTTTCATCACACCTCAAAGTAAAAGTAAAAGGCTCACAGAACATCAGATTCCCATCAGTTTAAAGGTTTATTTTAAATCCTGGGTACTATTTTAATGCCATTTTTAATTAAGCAGTTTAAAATTAGGTCTGGGTTATTTCAGTTGCTATGTGACATTCTTATATCCAGGAATCCAGAAAGTTTCCTTCAGTTTAAACTTCAGTTGACAAATTTAGGGCCACAAATAAATGGTGCCCTTCACCCAAATCCAAGCCCTGGACCAGCCTTCAAAAGTACCAAGATACTGGACAGTGAAAAAATGTAACTATCATGCCAGGCTTCCATAAGCCAAATCCATCCAATCATTCTTCTGCCTTTCACCTCATCTGAATTTAGTCTTCAAACCAGTCCAGGAGGTGGTTAAGGGTAGTAACTGTATTTTCACATGAAGAAACAAAACCAGAAAGATTAAATGACTTGACTAGGTTTCCCCAAATTGAACTAAAATCCAGTTCACCAACTCCTCATCCAAAGCTTACCGGCAGTTCTGACAAATATAACCCAAAGAGGGGAAAGGAAGCAACAGACTCCAGCAGCCGAACTCCTGCTTCTCCCCGAACGTTCAATGCCAGAGACAGGACAGGACGAGAGCCTCGATAATCATCCATCACTAGTTATCATTTCCACGGTTTGAGTTCTGTGGCAGGTCAAGGAAGGCCTGTGTATGGAGTTGAGGAAACCGGTATGTGAAGGTCAGAGGGAAGTATAACTCCTGATGGAGACAATGGCTGGTACAAAGACCTAGCAGGAAGAACAAGTTCATGGAGACAGGGGCCAAAAATCCAGGTGGTCCCGGTGAAGACTGGAGGTTGTATTCTAATTGAAGAAAACAACCACTCAAAGCCCTTGAAAGAATAACCGGGCCTAATGCCTACATTAAAGAGACCATGCCCACCGCTATGTGATGTGTAAGGGCAGGGGAGGGAGATGGTTGGATGGCTTTGTGAACAAGGTAATTAGAGATGATGGCTGTCCAGGCAGGACTTGGCAGGAGCAGTGGAGATGGTGAGTAGTAGACTCATGACCTATTTCTGAGGGAGAACCTCCATGTACCTTGCAAGGATGTTGTGAGAACGCTGTCAATTACATATACCAGCATTTTCTTAGGACTCTCATTTCTGGTATTACTCAAGTTTCTGCATTTCCTAAGCAATCAACCGATTTTACCTCAAGGACAGAGACTCTTTCCTTTCTTTAGGTTGGTGCCAGAAAGCTCAGGGCCAACATTGTGACCCATCTCTAACAAGTATGTATTTGTTATCTATTTCATGCACTAATTGCACCTTTGGCTTCATCTGACTCTCATTTTCTTCTTGATTTTTGTTTGCTCTTATTTTTAAAGCACTTAATCTTGCTCTACTTGATTAGTCAACTGAAGTCTTATTTTTAAACATTCTAGGAAATAAAGAGACAATGTAGCGTGGCAATGTCTTGGTTGCTATACAAATAATAATAAACTTAAAGGTCTTCTCAAAGGGATTCATCAGAGATTTCTAAATAAGTACATGTGTAAGAGAACCTGTGTGTGTGTGTGTGTGTGTGTGTGTGTGTGTGTGTGTGTGTGTGAAGCCAAGGAGACAGGTCCATAAAGACTTTCCTGAAGGAATAAGGAAATGGCTGCACAGACCCCCCCTGAGAAGGCAACACAGTAACAAATCTTGGAAATCAAAGCTTACCAGCTGATGAGGTATCAAATCCTATGTTAATTTCTGACATTTAGGAGGATATAAAATATCACCTCAGACAGAAGGCTCAGGCAAGAAAGAACTGATTTTACCAGCCTGGCTGGAATCCCATGGAAATCTAGGAAAACTGCTTGTGGAGGAAGGGGGGTGCCTTTTTTCATGCTCACACCACCTGTTACTTCTCTCTCTTCCAGAGCAAGCCACTTTGGAATGATTAAGTGTTAACTGTGCATCCAAGTGTGAGTGTGTACATGTGTGCAGGTGAGTATAAAATCTAGGTCAACACTCTCTTAACCATTATACAGCATTGCCTGGTGTGATAATTTATCACATCGTTCCATTTGTTAATGAGAACTCTGGTCCCTCTCTCTCTCTCTTTTTGTTAATTAGCTTTAAAGCTAAAAATTCCAGGTAACCAATAATAAGGGTTACTCATTTAACAAATATTTACCAAATGCCTGCCATGCACCAGGGATGGTCCGGGGCCATGAGGATGCAGTCTTGAATGAACCAGACAGCAATCCCTGCCCTTGCAGATCTCACACTTTCCATCTGCCTGTGACACCAATAATAAGTTACACAGTAAGTTACAATGTTAATGCTACAAAGAAAAAGCCGGAGAGGTGCTGCAGTTTTCAGTAACAGCAAATGGAAGCCCATCCTGACTAGGTGACGTTTGCATACAACTTGAATAAAGGTCTGAAGGAGATGAATGAGCTCAGCATACATACATCTGGGGGAACAGCACCCCGAGAAGAAGAGTTACTTCCAGAGCTGTGAGGCCGAAGCGTGCTTAGAATGTTCAAGGAACAACAAGGAAGTGGGTGTGGGAGGAGCGGAGTGTGTGTGGAAAGTGTATCAGTCTCCTGTGGTTGCTGTAACACATTACCACAAACTGGTAGCTTAAAACAACAGAAATTGACCCTCTCCCTGTTTTGAAAGTCAGAAGTCTGAAATCAAGGTGTTGGCAGGGCTGTACTCCCTCTGTGGAGGTTCTGGGGGAGAACATGTTCTTTGCCTCTCCCAGCTTCTGGTGGCTGCCAGCCTTCCTTGATTTGTGACCACACCCCTCTCACTTCTGCCTCCCCGGTCACATTAACGCTTCCTTGGTTCTGTGTAATCCCCCTCTGTACCACTCGTACAAGGACACTTGCCACTGGATTTATGGTCCACCCTGAGGATGACCTCATTTCAAGATTCTTAATTTCATCTGCAAAGACCCTTTTCCATGTAAGGTAATATTTACCAGTTTTAGAGATTAAGACAGATGTATCTTTTGAGGGTCACTATTCAAATCCCTAAGGGATGATGAGTAGATGAAATCAGAGAGTAATGGTTGGTGGTGCGGTACAGAAAGAAGAGTTTATGTAGGAATCTTGTAGATCACTGTGATAGTTTTGGCTTTAGTTGGAGAAAGCAGAAAGCCATTATAGGGACAGAAGCAGAGACGTGACATGGATTCAACATGTGCAATGGGATCACTCCAGCTGCTGTCATGCAATAAAGTCCAGTAGCATTCAACCCTTAGATTGGTACTTCAACTCAAGTGTGTGCCATATTATGATTAGAATTGAAAAACAGGATGAGGGGTGCCTGGGTGGCTCAGTTGGTTGGGCGACTGCCTTCGGCTCAGGTCATGATCCTGGAGTCCTGGGATTGAGTCCCGCATCGGGCTCCCTGCTCGGCAGGGAGCCTGCTTCTCCCTCTGACCCTCCCTCCTCTCATGTGCTCTCTCTCTCATTCTCTCTCTCAAATAAATAGATAAAATCTTTAAAAAAAAAAAAAAAAGAAAAACAGGATGAGTAGAACTTGGCCTTCAGTGGCTACTACAAGCTACTCTGAAAATCCTCTATGCATCCCATCAGACATATGTGTTGAATAAATGAATGTTCTTTTACCTAACTAACCTGTTTTGAAACAAAACTAAATTTTTTCACATAAATATTTCTCAATCATCTACTATACTCAAGATTCTGTACCTAGGAATTAAGGCAATCAACAAATCACATACTGCTATCTCACATGGTATTAAGTGACAAATCACTTTTTTTTTTTTTTTTTGGAATTTATGTCATCACTTTACTTGTGTAAACAGTGATTGAAGAATCTCAACTCAGTGGGGTCACAGACATGTTGCACTCATATTCTTTGCTATTGCTTTTCCAGTCCTGCTAATGTAGAATCCCTTCCCAGCCCCTTTGCAACATCTTTGACAGAATCTGTAACTTCACACTCGCTTTTCATAATTAAAAGTATCCATCTGGGGCACCTGGGTGGCTCAGTTGGTTAAGCGACTGCCTTCAGCTCAGGTCATGATCCCAGGGTCCTGGGATCGAGTCCCGCATCGGGCTCCCTGCTCTGAGGAGAGCCTGCTTCTCCCTCTCCCACTCCCCCTACTTGTGTTCCCTCTCTCGCTGTGTCTCTCTCTGTCAAATAAATAAAAATCTTTAAAAAAAAAAAGTATCCGTCTGGTCTCAGATTAAAATTTCATGTCTTACCTAAGCACAACCTTGACCATTTAGAGCTCTCTTCCAGCTTCTTCCCTATCCTGGGGCTGAGCCACTCTGACTTTAGAGGCAGAGTGGTCTTAGGTAACTGGTCGTCTGTCAGCAGGTGACAGGCTGGTGTCCCTGGTCTAGCTCCAGTTCCGTCTGCTGGAAGCTCCTGAAAATACGGCGGTCTCGGCAGAGTTCAAAATTGATGGACATGTTTTTTTTCTCTGGAAAGGTATTCAAGTTCCACTCTTGAACTTGAATTCACTCCATCTGCTTCTGAGGGTCCATTCAGAGGACAGCCATGTCTACCTTCATAACTTTGTCAGTGGTATATGACCCAATCACACTTCTGGATAGGCCAATACCTCAGTTATACCGATGTCTATCTGAGCAGCCCCATGGCAGCTGCCCACCACTTTGACATTCATAGTTCTGTGCAGGACCAAGGGACCTGCTGAATTGCTTATATGTTTCCTCCAAGGGCTACAGAAAACTGGGATGTGGTAGAAAAGTTGTTCCCATCTTCTTCCCAGGAACATTATTCCTCAATCCCTTTTTGCCCTGCTACTATAGACCACTCCAAAAAGCCTCTTCCCATCCTCACCCTATTCAGAAGCAAATGAGAGGGAAGCACGGGTCTGTGCTCGTGTGCAATCCAAACTCTACAGAGTAAATGGGAAGCTCTCCTCAGGAGCCTATATTGTGTCTGTACCACACTCCTATCTGATAGCAGTGCCCACAGCTCAGCACCCGGCCAGGGAACAAGATGGTAGCATCCTTTTGTTGACATCATGCAGCTCAGGGCTTCCAGCTACATTCTGCTCATGACTTTCAGGAGCAGTAGGAGTAATCACTCCAGAAAGAGGGAGGAAAAGAGTCTCTTAGAATCCTTCATTCCAACTGGCTGTACCTTTGCCCTCACCAATTCTCCTCTTACGGAGTCTGGGAGCATGGAAACGCAGTTCAGCTTGGTGGGTCTGGTTCTGCTGCTGCCTCTTAGTAAAGTGAGCGTGGGTCTCTCTCATATACGGGTAGCTCTCCAGCAATATGGTCAGCCTTTCTGTTTGGGCCCTAGTTGCTCATATTCTAGTCCCATTGAGTATCTGTTCTACTTCTGAATTTCAAAGACCTTACTGAAGATACAGCTCCCTGAGAAAAAGCTTCTAGGGGTCATTTGGTCTCCAAACTGGATAGAAAATACTAACTAGTATTCTACACGTCTGCATGAGAAATACTCTAAAGATTTTAATGTAATTTCGGTTGATTTATTTTATCCTGACATATCTTATTCAACAAATTTTAAAGCAATCATCTTTGGTGAATGGAAAGGGATTGTAGTTTACTGTTAAAGTATTAGCACTCAACAGATAATTCTTAGTTCCAACAAATCTGTTGAACTGGAAATGAATCTTAAAGATGAAAAGATCTCTTGATAACTACAGCCATTTCAAAACCTATTAGAAAACACAAAAATTAGAGAGCCAGATGAATTCCACTCCTCCTGGACTCTTTTTCCCTAGGAGCAAATTACACTGCTAGACAAGCCAAACTGCCTGGTCCCCCACACCAGTACCACAGAATCAGGCTGAAGCCTTTCCCATACCCAGAAGTCACCAAGGTTAGTCCTGTTCTGAAATGATAATGATAATTACCCCTGAACAAAAGAACAACCAAAATGTCAGTGAGAAATATAAAATGGCAGAGTATACATTTACAATAATATAGCCCTAGAAAGTAAGAGGTTTAAGACTCTGGAGAAAATAACTCCTTAGAACACCTAAGCAATGATACAAATAGGTTTGCTGCTCATGGGATGGCAGCTAGAGGGGGTGGAAAGAGGATGGAATGAGGAACAAGAGTCCTGGGTGAAGTAGGCCTGAGACTCAACCTTCCCATTTCAACTGCTCACTTGGTTAACAAGGACAAAACAAAGCAGTGACTCCAACAATGCACCACTCATCCTAAAATATTACTTAAATTTAATTATTTCCAAAGTATTTTTAACAAGATATTAATATGTTGTATGTGTATATATACACTCTTGACCCCCATTGCCTAAACACACACACACACACACACAAGAAAGGCAGAGAACACTGCCTCAGTCTCCTGCTAGAGCTAAGCTTTCCCCTTAATTGTTGTGTGACAGGTACCAGTTCGTGTAAGGAAGGTGGTCATTTGAAACAAAGAATTCTGTTTTTAAATTCATTGTTGAATCTATTATCCTGCTAGACTCAGTGGTATTGAAGAACACATACCAGGTTTGAGCCCAAGGGTCTCACGGCGGCTTCTTCCTATCAGTCTTCATCTGTCTACCACCAGGGCTGTCATCGAGACATGTCCACTGGCACGTCTATTCCTGTTGTTAAACTACCGAAATACTTCTGTAGGTACCACCCCCTGAGTGCTGCTCCTTCCTCTTTGCCTCTTCCCAGGGGCTCTCCAGACCTCTCCACATGCAGAAATTAATAGGTTGATGTCTGACACAGCAGAGAGCTTCCAGGAACTACCCTGACATTGGTCAGTGCCATGTGTCCTAATCGTTTGCATATAAAAATAACTCCTCGGCCTAAGATATATCCACCCACATCCTGAGCCCCCACTGTGGGTACATCTAAGCCAAACCAAGACTCCTGAAGCACATTCAAAGCCTGCAGCAGAAATCCCAGGACACTAATTTAGAACACAAAACTAGTTCAGATATCTAGTATTGTAGAGAGTTCTTAGGATAAGGCCCATTTAGAATTTATGCCCAAGAGCTATTTGCAAATTTATAGTTATTTTTTTCAGTCAATTAGTTTGAGACAAGAAATGGAAGCTAAGTAAATAAATTAGATTAATTTGCAATAAATATAAATTATGCTGATTCTAAAAACTGAACATATACAAACTATGTATATATAATAAACAAGGAATATACGTAAGACTCTATTAGCAAAAGAAAGCCATCTTGACTTACTGTGTTGTAGAAAATCCATATTTATTCATTCAATAGATTTTAACAGTTTTGATATGTGTTTGAAAAGATAAGATAAACATTAACTGCCTACTGATGTTCTAACAAATCTATTTTCATTCCAAATGGAAATTAGAATATATTTTGCATTATTTAAGTTAATGACATGACATTTCTTATGAATAATGATGTATTATTTCATTCGTTACTTCTAATTATGTCCTGTTCTAAGTGCAAGGCTGGCAACACCATGACTAGCCTTTCCCTATTCCTCACAATCTGATGACTTGCACAGGAAGCAGGTCAAAAATATGCCCAGAATATAATGAACAGAGTTCAGTAATCGTTAACCATAACAGCTTAAAATTACCTGACGAAAGTTTCACACAGAAATAAATAGAAATGGGAAATGGCTTGCCATGTTATAGGATATTCTTTCTTGCAACTAATAGGAGAGAGATTCTACTTGTTACTTTAATACATTTAATTAGCATCCTACCATTTGCTACGGCTGGAGAGCACCCCTAATTCTATCCTCCCTGCTCTCCACACTCACACACCAACAGAGCTATATTTTATATAGACAGGCAGATTGTAAAGATATCTTTTTCCTGTTGTGAAAGTGAATCTATAGGCTTTGTGCAATCTGGAGAGAATGTGGGAACTTCCCAAAAGCTCAAAAAGCCAGTTGTATTTCTTATTTCCCTCCTTTAATACATGACCATGGTCAGACCAGCCCATCTCACTCCATTCACAGCAGGGCCTGAAGCTAGAAGGTAAATCCTATTAAGAAGAGTCAAGGTCAAGGAAAATCATCCAGAACTCAGTAATTAAGAACAGGGGCCAAGTGAACCACAAAGCCACTGCATGCATATCCTCATCAGTCAGCAAGGAGCCAGGGAGAGACACTGGACAGTAGGAAGAGGCCAAGATGAGGTCTAGAGACCAATATGCACATGCTTTACGCACCCTGTTTCATGGGTGAGTCACCTTTATTTGAATGGGTCAGGACAAAGTATATAAAATCTGCACATTTTTCTCCATCCAATTTCAAACGTTCCCTGCACACATACAAAGCATCTATTAATTCCTTCAGTGTCAGGTGCCAACAATCCATCATTCTGTCTACAATAAAAACAAAGATGCCAGTCTCAGCTCCAGGAACAAAAAATAAACCTGGGAGAGGAAGAGCTTGGCAAGGAGGGCTCCTCTTTTTCCTCTGGTACCCATGACAGTGACTGCCCACTGACCCTGCATGCGGCCTCAGAATCCTCCTTAACAGTGTGAGCTCACTACCAACTGAAGAAGAGGCATTTGCGATAAAATGTATTTGCTTTCTGTGCAGTAATTCCTTAGATGACAAGTGAAGACGGATGAGGGTCACACAAGGTTTGTCTTGCAGTGGGGGTTGCCAGGATCATCTCTGGTGGGTTCTAGACACTGAAAAAAGAGGTCAGTCAACTTAGTGAATGATAAAAACATCCAAGAGCCTCTTCGGTTCCTGCTGACCAATGCCACTGAAAATGGTTTCTAGCTACCTTCCCCACAGAAACCGGAGAAAGAATGCTCTAACTGAACAATCACTACTACATGCAGAACTCGAACACAATAACCTGCCAAATAAAGGAAAGAAAAATATGACGATAAGAAAACCAACTTACCCCACTGCAGCTCAGGACAAAGGACAGCAAGATTGTCCTTGAACATCTCTCCAAGCGTAGTTTAAACTAGCTAATATACAACAGGCCTGCATAGGGTGGAGGGGAAAGACACGCTTAGGGAAATTTTAAGAAAGAAAAACTATCTTTAGTAATAAGGATATTAATATAGTGCTTGTGCTCATTTTATTTGCACAGGAAGGTTTAAAAAGAAACTCTTTTGAGAAATGAAAGATCATCACATCACTAATAACTGCAGTTTCCTGAACAATTAAAGAAATTCACAAGATTACAACCTACTCAGGAAATGACAAATATTTCTGATTTTTATGGAAGAAACTAAAAGGGCACTTTTATCTATAGCATCCAGTCCGTAAGAAGCACTGTTAAGTAATGAGGCTATTTTTATTATTTGTTCATTCACTTGAGGAGTACTCAAGATGGCAATGGTCTAAAAACAGCAAACTTGCTTGTCCAGAAAGGTAAAATTGTATATTGGAAGGCATTTGCCAGAGTTTTCCTTTTTATTTATTAAAGTGGGACCTTAGAGCACAATTTCTATCGTGCCAAACTTTTGTTTCTAATATTCAGCAGAAATATCTTTCAAATTCCATAGTCAAATTCTTCACAAATATACTTCATAAGGCTGTCCTCAATGCATCATCCTAACACTGGACTTGATAACATTCGGTGTGCGACGCTCCTGTTTGGAAAAGTCTGTTTTTTTAATAACTGATTCAATAAAGTGTTGACAAATGATTTGTAAAATATAGTATGGCCAGTGAGCCAGGTTTATCTCTGTCATTACATGCTGCATTCAACCCGTTCACAAATGTTGCCATGTCCCCCTTACGTTAGAGCTCCTTATGCCATTCTGAATAGCAATCCAAAGATCAATACAGAGTCTGCTGAAAACAACAGGACATAACAAATGAATAATTTTATTTACAATAAAAAGTCCCAGTCCCTAAATGGATTCCACTAATGCTCAAATCCATTGTTCATGCTCAAGATGGGAGGTAGACCTAGCATAATGCAAGGGAATGGGGTTCGGAGAAGTATTAACCACACTGGTTCAAATTTCTTTAAGCCACGAACAATAGCTGGACTGCACTGAGGTACATGAATAAAATGTTCACTGCAGAATTCTGAAGATGCAATCTCCAAAATGCTTCTATTCTCTCACCAAGACACTCTAAAAAGCATTTTCCAGTAACAAGAAATTAATGGATTAAAGACATTCTGATATATCCTTCCAGAGTGTTGTACCACAGAGGCCAAAGCCTATTCAATCAGCTTTAAACACTGTTTGCAACAACAGAAGTATTTGCTTTAGGTGGGGACAAGGAGGGACTGAAGTGGGTCTTTTGAGAATGAAGCAAATACTCTTGCTTCAAAAGCTTATCTTTGGCCCTTGATCTGACAGTTCTTTTCCTCCTCTGAAAGGTATGAAAAAGTCAGTGAGCAAAGTCATAAGAAAAAAAGGGTTGGGGAGAGGGAGCAAAATGTTAGAGAGCATGCAAGTTGAAAGATGACATTTACAAGTCTCATGAATGGCACATTCCCCAAAGGCCACCTGAATACTCTTTTTTAAAAGAAATCATCATAAATACAAAATAAAATTTTCCCATTTCCATAAAAATGCCAATATATTGCCCTTAAGATGCAGACTTGTCCATTGAAAATTAACATGCCAAAAAAAAAAAAAAAAGAATCTTTCCCCATCTGCCATCAGTTAATTCACCACTTTTAGACTTAACTCTGTATACTTGTAACACAGAAATATAAACAAGATTGCAACTGACAAGGCAGGAAGGGAAAGTTTAAAAAATTCAGCTTGAATAGGATATTAAAAAACCTGGAATAAAATGGGAACAAGATTTGGCTGGTGTTCGGGAATACTGAAAAAGCAGGATTTCCATGCACCCTTGTTGCCCCCCTTCATTGAAATTATCTATATGATCCTTATGTTTATCATTTCATTTTAAATTCGGTCAAGATAGAACTTTGGATGCTGAGGAAAAACAGATGTGCAAGAGCAGGTCCTGCCGCACCCCTTTCCAGGAACTAAGGACTTAGCACCAGAGCCAGCAAAAATGCACATAGTTCTGACTTGAGGCAAACTGGTTAAGTGTTTGGCACCATGCCTGGAACAGAAAAGGAGCTCAGGAATAAACTGCTTCATGAATCAACATGCAAATAAGGAGCCAAGGGTCACAGAAAGGACTGAATATTTTCTTCCTGAGAGGACAAGCCAGGTATCAAAACATCTTAGCTGTACTGAAAAAGGATGGGAAGGAATCCCGGTGCAGAGACAGGCAGGTTGGGGGGGGTTAGGGGTGGGGGGAGGGGAGGGTCAGGGGAAACACGGTGAAGGGAAATGCAACATCTCTTTAGGAAATAGTTGGAAAGGGGGAAGGCTGAGTCAAAATAATGAAAATCTTTTAAAACCATGCTAAGGAGTTTGGACTTTATCCTCAGGAAAAAAAAAAAGTATATTCATAAGTGGTTTATTTACAAGGGAATAGGAAGGCAAGAGAAGATGGGAGCCTTGAGGTCTAGGAGGTGTGGGCCCGAGTGGAGTCCAGGAGCAGACAGGGTGCAGGGAGCTGGAAGACCTAGGAGACCCACACCAGGGGGCTGATCTAGGGCAGACAGAAGAGAACACTGGGGGAAGATTAAAGCCCACTGCAGACATCTCACCATTTATTTTATGAAATGTTAGTGGGCAGAGCTAGCCACAGCTTCAATTCCCAAATCACAAGACAAAAGAGTATCACTTTCTGCAGGCGAATGAGTAACATATGAAGATTCTTCTCAAAGTTATCACCTAACTGAGTTTACAAAGGTAAAGTGAAATTAAAAAAAAAAAAAATCACAAAATCATCATATAAGAAGGATTGTCTGAATACATTATCTATTGGCCCTGAGACCCCTTTAAACCCTGCAGATATGAAATAGCCTCAAAAAGTATACAGATTATAAAAATGTCTTGGTTCTGTTATCCCCAGAAAGGGTTGGCTCCTTGTTGCTACTTTCTTTTTTTTTTTTTTTTTTTTTTTTTAATTTTTTTATTCTTATGTTAATCCCCTTACATTACAACATTAGTTTTAGATGAAGTGTTCCATGATTCATTGTTTGTGCACAACACCCAGTGCTCCATGCAGAATGTGCCCTCCTAAATACCCACCACCAGGCTAACCCATCCTCCCACCCCCCTCCCCTCTAGAACCCTGTTTGTTTTTCAGAGTCCATCGTCTCTCATGGTTCGTCTACCCCTCCGATTTCCCCCGCTTCATTCTTCCCCTCCCGCTACCTTCTTCTTCTTCTTCTTTTTTTTTTTTTCTTAACATATATTGCATTATTTGTTTCAGAGGTACAGATCTGAGATTCAACAGTCTTGCACAATTCACAGCGCTTACCAGAGCACATACACTCCCCAGTGTCTATCACCCAGTCCCCCCATCCCTCCCACCCCACCCCCCACTCCAACAACACTCAGTTTGTTTCCTGCGATTAAGAATTCCTCATATCAGTGAGATCATATGATACATGTCTTTCTCTGTTTGACTTATTTCACTCAACATAATACCCTCCAGTTCCATCCACATCGTTGCAAATGGCAAGATCTCATTCCTTTTGATGGCTGCATAATATTCCATTGTATATATATACCACATCTTCTTTATCCATTCATCTGTCGATGGACATCTTGGCTCTTTCCACAGTTTGGCTATTGTGGACATTGCTGCTATAAACATCGGGGTGCACGTAGCCCTTCGGATCCCTACTTTTGTATCTTTGGGGTAAATACCCAGTAGTGCAATTGCTGGATCATATGGTAGCTCTATTTTCAACTTTTTGAGGAACCTCCATACAGTTTTCCAGAGTGGCTGCACCAGCTTGCATTCCCACCAACAGTGTAGGAGGGTTCCCCTTTCTCCGCATCCCCGCCAACATCTGTCGTTTCCTGACTTGTTAATTTTAGCCATTCTGACTGGTGTGAGGTGATATCTCATTGAGGTTTTGATTTGGATTTCCCTGATGCCGAGCGATATTGAGCACTTTTTCATGTGTCTGTTGGCCATTTGGATGTCTTCTTTGGAAAAATGTCTGTTCATGTCTTCTGCCCATTTCTTAATTGGATTCTTTGTTCTTTGGGTGTTGAGTTTGATGAGTTCTTTATAGATTTTGGATACTAGCCCTTTATCTGATATGTCATTTGCAAATATCTTCTCCCATTCTGTCGGTTGTCTTTTGGTTTTGTTAACTGTTTCCTTTGCTTTGCAAAAGCTTCTTATCTTGATGAAGTCCCAATAGTTCATTTTTGCCCTTGCTTCCCTTGCCTTTGGCGATGTTTCTAGGAAGAAGTTGCTTCGGCTGAGGTCAAAGAGGTTGTTGCCTGTGTTCTCCTTTAGGATTTTGATGGACTCCTGTCTCACATTGAGGTCTTTCAACCATTTGGAGTCTATTTTTGTGTGTGGTGTAAGGAAGTGGTCCAGTTTCATTCTTCTGCATGTGTCTATCCAATTTTCCCAACACCATTTGTTGAAGAGACTGTCTTTGTTCCATTGGACATTCTTTCCCGCTTTGTCGAAGATTAGTTGACCATAGAGTTGAGGGTCCATTTCTGGGCTCTCTATTCTGTTCCATTGATCGATGTGTCTGTTTTTGTGCCAGTACCATGCTGTCTTGATGATGACAGCTTTGTAATAGAGCTTGAAGTCCGGAATTGTGATGCCACCGGCTTTGCTTTTCTTTTTCAATATTCCTCTGGCTATGCGGGGTCTTTTCTGGTTCCATACAAATTTTAGGATTATTTGTTCCATTTCTTTGAAAAAAGTGGATGGTATTTTGATGGGGATTGCATTGAATGTGTAGATTGCTCTAGGTAGCATTGACATCTTCACAATATTTGTTCTTCCAATCCATGAGCATGGAACGTTTTTCCATTTCTTTGTGTCTTCCTCAATTTCTTTCATGAGTATTTTATAGTTTTCTGAGTACAGATCCTTTGTCTCTTTGGTTAGATTTATTCCTAGGTATCTTATGGTTTTGGGTGCAATTGTAAATGGGATCGACTCCTTAATTTCTCTTTCTTCTGTCTTGTTGTTGGTGTATAGGAATGCCACTGACTTCTGTGCATTGATTTTATATCCTGCCACTTTACTGAATTCCTGTATGAGTTCTAGCAGTTTTGGGGTGGAGTCTTTTGGGTTTTCCACATAAAGTATCATATCATCTGCAAAGAGTGAGAGTTTGACTTCTTCTTTGCCAATTTGGATGCCTTTGATTTCTTTTTGTTGTCTGATTGCTGTGGCTAGGACTTCCAATACTATGTTGAATAGCAGTGGTGATAGTGGACATCCCTGCCGCGTTCCTGACCTTAGGGGGAAAGCTCTCAGTTTTTCCCCATTGAGAATAATATTTGCTGTAGGTTTTTCATAGATGGCTTTTATGATATTGAGGTATGTACCCTCTATCCCTATACTCTGAAGAGTTTTGATCAAGAAAGGATGCTGTACTTTGTCAAAAGCTTTTTCGGCATCTATCGAGAGGATCATATGATTCTTGTTCTTTCCTTTGTTAATGTACTGTATCACATTGATTGATTTGCGGATGTTGAACCAACCTTGCAGCCCAGGGATAAATCCCACTTGGTCATGGTGAATAATCCTTTTAATGTACTGTTGGATCCTATTGGCTAGTATTTTGGTGAGAATTTTTGCATCCATGTTCATCAGGGATATTGGTCTGTAATTCTCCTTTTTGATGGGGTCTTTGTCTGGTTTGGGGATCAAGGTAATGCTGGCCTCATAAAATGAGTTTGGAAGTTTTCCTTCCGTTTCAATTTTTTGGAACAGTTTCAGAAGAATAGGTATTAATTCTTCTTGAAATGTTTGGTAGAATTCCCCTGGGAAGCCATCTGGCCCTGGGCTTTTGTTTTTTGGGAGATTTTTGATGACTGCTTCAATTTCCTTAGTGGTTATAGGTCTGTTCAGGTTTTCTATTTCATCCTGGTTCAGTTTTGGTAGTTGATACATCTCTAGGAATGCATCCATCTCTTCCAGGTTATCTAATTTGCTGGCATAGAGTTGCTCATAATATGTTCTTATAATTGTTTGTATTTCTTTGGTGTTGGTTGTGATCTCTCCTCTTTCATTCATGATTTTGTTGATTTGGGTCATTTCTCTTCTCTTTTTGATAAGTCTGGCCAGGGGTTTATCAATCTTGTTAATTCTTTCAAAGAACCAGCTCCTAGTTTCGTTGATCTGTTCTACTGTTCTTTTAGTTTCTATTTCATTGATTTCTGCTCTGATCTTTATGATTTCTCTTCTCCTGCTGGGTTTAGGCTTTATTTGCTGTTCTTTCTCCAGCTCCTTTAGGTGTAGGGTTAGGTTGTGTACTTGAGACCTTTCTTGTTTCTTGAGAAAGGCTTGTATTGCTATATACTTTCCTCTTAGGACTGCCTTTGCTGCATCCCAAAGATTTTGAACAGTTGTGTTTTCATTTTCATTAGTTTCCATGTATTTTTTTAATTCTTCTTTAATTTCCTGGTTGACCCATTCATTCTTCAGTAGGATGCTCTTTAGCCTCCATGTATTTGAGTTCTTTCCGACTTTCCTCTTGGGATTGAGTTCTAGTTTCAAAGCATTGTGGTCTGAAAATAGGCAGGGAATGATCCCAATCTTTTGGTACCGGTTGAGACCTGACTTATGACCTAGGATGTGGTCGATTCTGGAGAATGTTCCATGGGCAGTAGAGAAGAATGTGTATTCCGTTGCTTTGGGGTGGAATGTTCTGAATATGTCTGTGAAGTCCATTTGGTCCAGTGTGTCATTTAAAGTCTTTATTTCCTTGTTGATCTTTTGCTTAGATGATCTGTCCATTTCAGTGAGGGGGATGTTAAAGTCCCCCACTATTATTGTATTGTTGTTGATGTGTTTCTTTGCTTTTGTTATTAATTGCCTTATATAATTGGCTGCTCCCATGTTAGGGGCATAGATATTTACAATTGTTAGATCTTCTTGTTGGATAGATCCTTTAAGTATGATATAGTGTCCTTCCTCATCTCTTATTACAGTCTTTGGTTTAAAATCTAATTTGTCTGATATAAGGATTGCCACCCCAGCTTTCTTTTGGTGTCCATTAGCATGGTAAATGGTTTTCCACCCCCTCACTTTCAATCTGGGGGTGTCTTTGGGTCTAAAATGAGTCTCTTGCAGACAGCATATCGATGGATCTTGTTTTTTAATCCAGTCTGTTAGCCTGTGTCTTTTGATTGGGGCATTTAGCCCATTTACATTCAAGGTAACTATTGAAAGATAGGAATTTAGTGCCATTGTATTGCCTGTAAGGTGACTGTTACCATATATTGTCTGTGTTCCTTTCTGGTCTATGTTGCTTTTAGGGTCTCTCTTTGCTTAGAGGACCCCTTTCAAGATTTCCTGTAGGGCTGGTTTTGTGTTTGCAAATTCCTTTAGTTTTTTTTTGTCCTGGAAACTTTTTATCTCTCCTTCAATTTTCAATGACAGCCTAGCTGGATAGAGTATTCTTGGCTGCATATTTTTCTCATTTAGTGCTCTGAATATATCCTGCCAGTCCTTTCTGGCCTGCCAGGTCTCTGTGGATAGGTCTGTTGCCAATCTAATGTTTCTACCATTGTAGGTTACATATCTCTTCTCCCGAGCTGCTTTCAGGATTTTCTCTTTGTCTGTGAGACTTGTAAGTTTTACTATTAGATGTCGGGGAGTTGACCTATTTTTATTGATTTTGAGAGGGGTTCTCTGTGCTTCCTGGATTTTCATGCCTGTTTCTTTCCCCAAATTAGGGAAGTTCTCTGCTATAATTTGCTCCATTATACCTTCTGCCCCCCTCTCTCTTTCTTCTTCTTCTGGGATCCCAATTATTCTAATGTTGTTTCGTCTTATGGTATCACTTATCTCTCGAATTCTGCCCTCATGATCCAGTAGTTGTTTATCTCTCTTTTTCTCAGCTTCTTTATTTTCCAGCATTTCATCTTCTATATTACTGATTCTCTCTTCTGCCTCATTTATTCTAGCAGTTAGTGCCCCCATTTTTGATTGCACCTCATTAATAGCCTTTTTGATTTCTACTTGGTTGGATTTTAGCTCTTTTACTTCTCCAGAAAGAGTTTCTCTAATAACTTCCATATTTTTTTCAAGCCCAGCTAGTATCTTTAAAGTGATGATTCTGAACTCTAGATCTGACATCGTACTAATGTCCGTATTGAGTAGGTCCCTGGCAGTCGGTACTGCCTCTTGTTCTTTTTGTTGAGGTGATTTTTTCCGTCTCGTCATTTTGTGCAGAGGAGAATAGATTAATGAGAGAACAAAATGCTAGCAGAGTAACCACGTCCCCAGAAAATATACTTTAAACAAATCAGAAAAGACCTGAAGCAGTGGGATAAGAAGGGGAAAGAGAGAAAAAAAAAGAAAAAAAAAGAAAAAGATAAAGATAAAAACAACAACAAACAAAACAAAAGAACAACAACAAAAGAAAAACCAGAATGTGATCAAATATGATCTATATGGTATATAGATCAGTGCCACACACTAGATTTGGGGTGTGTTTTGGTCTTTTAGAAGAAAGTGTCTCCCAAAATTTTAAAGAAAGAAAAACTTATATATGTACAAAAATAAGGGTTGATATGATGAAGGGATGGAAAATGACTGTAAAAATGGAAATTATAAAAAATTTTATAAAAGGAATTGATAAGAAGTTGTTTGAAAAAAGAAAGAGGATTTAAAAAAAGAAAAAAGAAAAAGAAAAAAAAAGGGAGAGGATGTGATCAGGCAGGGGAATAGAGAACACCATATACTAGAGATTTAGGGTATATTTTAATCTGTTAGAAGAAACTATCTCAAAATTTTAAAGAGAGAACAACTTATATATATAAGCCAAAAATATGGGTAACTACTATGAAGGGATAGAATATGACTCTAAAAATGAAAAATAAAAATGTTTTTTTTTAAAAAAAGGGATTGATAAGATGTTGTTTGAAAAAGGGAAAAAGAAAAATTCAAAAAGAAATAAAAAGACAAAAAGACAGTTAAAAAAAAAATTAACTTTAAAAGACTAAGGAATCATGGTAAAAAAGCCGTGAATTCTATGTGCAGTAGTCCCTTAGCGCTGGAGTTCTGCTGTTCTCATTGATCGGTAAACTTGGTCTTGGCTGGCTGTTCTTGCTGGTCTTCTGGGGAGGGGCCTGTTGCCGTGGTTTCCAAATGTCTCTGCCGGAGGCGGAATAGCCCCGCCCTTGCCCCCTCCCGGCTAAGTAATCTGCTCGGGTTTGCTCTCCGGGGCTTTTGTTCCCTGCGAGCTTTCCGTACAGCTTTGGAGGCGGAGAGTGAAAATGGCGGCCTCCCAATCTCCGCCCCGGAGGAGCCGAGAACTCGGGGCCCGCTCCTCAGTGAGCCCCCAGAGAAAAGCCGTCAGTCACTCCCGTCTCCCCGGTCTGCAGCTGCACTCCGTGCTCAACCGGCCTGTGACCGCGCGTTTCTCTCTCTGGCACCCGACCCCGGGTGGAGTCTCCAAACCCAGCAGATCCCTGCGGTGCCCTCCCGCGCGGCTCCTCCCGGGGGAGGAAGGTGAGTCTCCCCGGATCTGCCGCTTGTTGGGTCCCTGCTGGAGGAGCAGGGGCCCGACTGGGCCGCGGATCGCGGTTAATGGCAACCCCAGCTGAGAGCCCGCGCCTGGGCTCCGCCTCTGCAGCCGGCTTCCCTGCTGCGTTACCTGGGAGCTCTGCTGCCCTCAGGCACCCCCGGTCTTTCTGGGACCCCGAGGGTCCTGAGACCACACTGTCCCGGAGGGTTCCACCCCCCGCTTAGCCACCAGAGTGACGTCCCTCGGCGGAGCAGACTTTTAAAAGTTCCGATTTTGTGCTCCGCGGCTCTATCACTTGCCAGAAGCGGCCGACGGAGGCCCCTCCCCCGCCGTCTATCCTCCCGAATATCGCCTCGGATTCACTTCTCCGCACGTCCTACCTTCCAGAAAGTGGTCGCTTTTCTGCTGAGACAGTTGTTGCTCTTCTTTTCTTCGATCTCCTGTTGAGTTTGTAGGTGTTCAGAATGGTTTGATCCCTATCCAGCTGAATTCCTGAGAGGAGACG
Organism: Mirounga angustirostris; assembly: GCF_029215605.1. Lineage (NCBI taxonomy): Eukaryota > Metazoa > Chordata > Mammalia > Carnivora > Phocidae > Mirounga > Mirounga angustirostris. The sequence continues at coordinate 188,018,422 of NW_026991709.1, read as the reverse complement.
AAATCCAGGTCTCCTACTCCTCCGCCATCTTGCTCCGCCCCTTGTTGCTACTTTCCAAACAAACTCAGATTTGTTCATTTTAATACAATATCCCCTGCATCCCTGGCATTTACTCAAAGATATGAGAACTGACCAGGACCCATTTCCAAAACGGCAAGTCCAGTGCCATCTGGAACAAAAGCAGTTATCAGTCACTAACTGTTCACTGCTCAGAATAGGCATTTCCCTAGAAGCAGACACCAGAACTTTTCTTAAGTACAAACATGCGTATGACCCACGTCTTGTATCACACATGCCAAATGGGTTAAAAAGACCATGAGAAGTCAGGTTTCTTACTGTCAATATATAAGTAAAAAAAAATAATAATAATAAAGCTAAATTCAATCCATTATTAACCATTAAAAAGGCAGTACAACTCGGCAACCTCACATTTTTTCAGGCCAAGGTATTAAAATGCATTCATCTAAAATCACATTTTCATCCCAGGTCCCCTCTTTGATACAAGATAGAAGTCAACTAAAGCTAGCACTCTAAAGATACCTTTGGCATTTCAACCATTTTCTTCTGATACCGGAATTGTCAAGCATTTTCTTTAAAAAAAAAAAAAAAAAAAAAAAAAAATTCCTCAGAGGAAAAAGACAACCAGAAACTTGCAGCAAAATCAAATGAAAATATAAAACGCTTCTGTTATTTTAAGAACTTCACAGTCTCTTAGAACTCTATAAAATCGGTATACAATTTTAAAATTGTTCTTTTTTAGAGGACCTTCCTGAACCATTCTAGTTCTTATTTTTACTTCAATAGAGGAATATTTTCTAATATTATTTATAATGTAGACTATTTTTAAAAGAAGAGTTAAATATCAAGTAGTCATTCACATATCATTTAGTAGTTTACTGCTGTGATCATTAGTTTTATAAATTTACAAAATTTATTTAGCTAAAATTAAATTCAATGAATTTGGGCATCTATCATAAAATCACAATTATCTTTCAATGTATGTTTTCTTACTAGTATTATTTTCAATGTACAACAGTTATATGGCCAAGAAAGATTATTCCTAAAGTTTTCAAACATCCTGAAAACTCCCATGGGGGATATATATATATATATTTATATATTATTCTGGAAAAAATATAATATTTTTATAATATATATTTTTAAATATTTATAACATATAAAACCAGTTAGTCACTAATATTATATATAATATATATGTGATGTATTATATAAAATATTAATATTAAAACATATTACTAATATAAATATGATTAATATGAAAATATAATATTTTAATATAGAATATTAAAATATATAAATATATATAAAATAAATAATATATATCTTATTCTGGAAAAAATCTCAACATATTTATAGACTTATACATTCAGAATTATGGAAAGATTTATTTCAAAGTAAAATCACATTGTTGTGTGGAAAATGTTGCATTCTACATAGTAAATTAGAGGGAAAACAAAAAAAAATTCTAGAGAGTCAGTACAAAAGTCATATGCACACAGTCATGAGTGATACTTTCAGCAACATAAAAATAACTCCAGAATATTTCACCAATTCCTGCTTCTCCCATGGCAAAGAATAAATCTTCTACTGAAGTCAACAGGAGAAAAGACTACAACTCAGTGGTCAGAGAGAAATAAAACAACTCTAACACCAAGGACACTGAACAATGATCTAGAAGTTGCGATGCTCTCCAAGAAAAAAAAAAAATGCTATTTCAGACCCTAAAATGAAAACAACTGTTTTGCAGGTATATTTGTGTATGCATTTGCTTGAATGATCTCTAAGAGGTAAAGACACCAAGTCAGTCTCAAGTCTTCATGTAATACCTTATTTCCACATCACAAAAGTGCCACCCAATTTCTCTTACTATTATTATTCACAATTGATAACTGAAAACAAAGCACTCATGATATTCATTGGGCCCCTTTAGACGCACCTATTTATTTACACAGCTTTGATAGTGAAAAGGTCAAGTAAAAATTCACCTCCAAAGCCACGGTTGCTAAGCAACTCTTTTCAGAAGTTCTGCAACATTGATCAAGCATATTACTGGTGCCACCAACTGGATTCGGAATAAATGCAACATCTTACCTGGTTTCTCCAAAGGGAGAGGAAGGTGGATTCCTTGTTTACCTTTGCGGAAGGACATGGGAGGCCAACGCTGTATTCCTTTGGTCTGTTAAGTTCAGAGGCTTTTTATTTTTCCTCTCTTAAAAAAAAAAAAAGGATACGTCCTGGTACCACAGGTTTCCTATTCACAAGAGCAAAGGACAGTTCTGTTTTGAGAAAAACGACAGAGGGCTTGATGAGGTGTTGGCCAAATCGGAATGACATTTCCTCACAGTTGAAGCCTGAAAGAGAAAATGATTTAGGAAATGAGCTTTTATAAAATTCAGATGAGAAACACAGATTATACACAACTTTAAAGAAAGCAAATCCCATTACTACAGATATTTAGTTGCAAAGATGACGTCATTGAAGCTGTTCCCCACTGAATGTCCACTGAGATGGATTCTGGCAAGTCCTCCTAACATATATTCTCCTCTCCTTACCCAGCATTGTCTTGCTTTAGAGTGTTTTGAAGCAGAAGCTTGCACTTAGACAACAAAAAAAAGTCTTAAATCCTTCTGTGATTCAAGTTGTCACTTTAACCCAAATCTGCTAGGTGCTACCTGTCGGCTCATTTTTACCCATTCATTTCATCATCTTTGCTAAGATGAAATTTTTAATTGTTAAGCACTGCCTATAAACCGTTTAATTCGTAAATGATTTTCTCAAACGGTTTTATCTCTGTTTAAATAAAAGTAATTTAGAAAAAGTACAAACACCATTTGACCTTGCCTACAACTACAAAAACATGAGCACTCTGAGAGAACTATTAGAGTAAAAATTTCAAAACGGGGAAAAATTTTTGAGAAAAAGAAAGGGCAAAACAGAGTTCAAGAATGAGGACTCCTGGCTGATGCAGAGCCAAGATGCAGCAAGGCGTGTGAAATGTTCCATATCCTCTTTTTGGGGGAAAGCCATGGGGGTGCAGGGGTGGTTGAAGGAATTTGGCGCTTGGCATTTGGGGTATGAGGTAATAATTTTCCAAAAGTCAGATGCCTATACCTGGCAAAGTTACTTCTGAATGACTAAGACACAACCTCCTTGGGAAACCATTCATTTTTCTAATTTAGAAACTGCCCCACTGCAAAACTATGAAAATAGATCAACCCATGGGAAACCAGAAACTGGATTACAAAAAGGATGTCGTCAGAAAATAGTTGACTACCTTATAAAGCATAACAATAAGTGTACAATTGTTTGATGATCCTGATGTTCTCAATGACTCAAAAGATACAGAGGGCCATGCAAATGTCATCTACGGTCATCTAGAAGTACCCACATAGCGAGAACCTAACACATTTCAGGGACAAAGACATAAAATGGAAGCTTTGCCTCAATGGTACAAATACTGGTTTTCAGAACATTTACAACTAGCTCATGAAAGGCCATTAAGGCCATTGAAAATCATCTAACCTAGTGGTTCTCAAGGTAGGTTTCCTGGACCAGCAACATCAGCATCCCCTGGGAACTAATTAGAAATGTAAATTCTGTAAATTCCTACTCTGGACCTATCAAACCAGAAACTCTGGGAGAAGAGCCAAGCAATCTACGTTTGAATAAGCTGTCCAGATGATTCAGAACCATGATCAAGCCCAACTAGTCTCCCAATCCCTGGGTCCTTCCCTACAGAATCCTGGCCAACTAGCTGGCTAGCCTATGCTTGGGTATACCCAGTGGTGGGAAGTTCACCACCCATTGCTTCTAAGACAATTCCAGCAATTACATAGCTGCCCTTCCCACCAAGTCTATTTATTTGTCATGGATTTATGCCTTAGGGCCATATGAAACAAGGAGCACGCAAGGGGTAGTGCTTCAGATATTTAGAGTTAACCTTTACTCATTTCCCATTTTTCTAAAATAAACAAAGCACTTCGTTTCAGTCATTCTGCAAACAGCATTGATTCAATTCCACTGCAGCTCTTGGTGTTTTCTTGTTTTGTTTTTGCCTGCCCAGCATTTATGTCTGGCCATAGCACCCGGATTTTTCTTTGGGTAACACCCCACTGTATTCTGTTTGGGGGGCTATTCCCACTGCCTGATTCTAGGGACAAGAAAGTAATCCAGACATCCTTAGGCTTCTATCATGTGACTGGTTCAGGAGTGGAACAGGACAAAAAAATGAGCCACTGGAAGAAAGGAGATCCATGAGAGGATTACTACTGACAGTACAGAGAAAGAACTTTCTCCTGCTGAGTTGCCAATTTGGTAGGACATGAACTGGAACAACTAGAGGTTACACGGAGTAGAGTCTGCCTGACATCCAGAGCCCACAAGGAGGCCGGCAGAGCCAAGATAGAGACCCATTCCTAGGACATTTTTTGAGCACCTGGATCTAACAATGCTGTAAGGAATAGCATGCCCAGAATGTGTTTCCTCTCAAGGATTATTGTACAGAATTGACTGAAACACAGGCTCAGCTGATGAGCTCCTATTAGGAGTCCTTGAAAGGCTCTTCATCTGATTTTTCTTACCATTTCTCCTTTATCGCTATGCCCAGCCCCATTCTTTCCACCACAGAGCTTCACTTTTTCATAATATATTGTTTATCTTACTTGCATTTTATATTTTCCTTAAAATTTGTATATAAATTGTATCATACTTTAAATCTCATTCTGCCTTTTTTTTTCAACACTGTTTTAGAACTCATTCATGTTGCTCTAAGTAGATAAGGAATGAATTCATTCCTTTCTACTGCTTATTCACTCTCACTACATTACACTGTAATTTTCTTTCCCTGTCCCTCTAGTGCTGAAGAATTAGCTTGTCTCCCATCTTGTACCACAAATACCATTGTAGTGGCCACCTCCCCTGAGTGTGTAGGCTAGAATCCCATTATTTGGTTTTAATATCTGGATTTTCTAAAATAAATGCACCAGTTCGCATTCCCAGAAGCAATAGATGCAGATTTCTATTTTCTCACATCCTTGCCAGCACTTGTGAGCCTCTGATATCCTAGCTGTTACTGGTATGAGAGGCAAAAATGGAATCCCTTCATTTTACTTTCTCTCTCCAATGTGACCTATGTGAGTATTTCTCCTTCTTGTATTGCCAACTCACTTTTTGCCTTCTTTTATAGGAGTTTCCTCCCTTCTATTTTCTAATTTTTCAGAGTCCTTTGTATATTTAAGTATTGATCTTGGTCTTTTAAACATAATTATATTTTTACCATCTGTTAGCTTTCCTATCATATGATCCATTAAACAAAAAGCATTCATTTTGATGTATTCATTAATTTTCTTTTTATGGCTTGTGCTCTCTTACATAACAAACCCTTCTCTACCACAAGGTTATAAAAATATAGTCTTAAATTTTTGTCTATCAGGTTTATAGCTTCATTCTTAACAGGCACTTAATCCACTTGGAACTTTGCTTACAGTAGGAATTACAAAAATGTGTTTGGTTTTTATTTTTGTGAAACAATTTTCCTACCACCAATTGCTAGGAATAATTACACCAAATCCCCTTATTTACAAAGGAATGAGTCTGTACTTCCAATGTTGATTCTATGTTAGATGCTAAAGAACAGGGGTGCCAGATTTTTCTCTCTAAAGGGCCAGATTCAGCTGGTCACACAGGCTGCTGTAACCACTCAACCCTGTTACAGCAGCAAAAAAGCAGCCAAAGACAATACATAATAAATGGATGTGCTGTGTCCCAATAAAACTTTATTCCTAAGAACAGGCAGCAGCCTGGACTTGGCTTCTGGGCTGTAGTTCGTCAACTCCTATTATATAACGTTAATGCCTTGTAAAAGGAGGATTCTTCTTTATTCACCCATATGAATTTGAGATTCAACTCTGCCCCTTGAAAAAATTTATTCCTCAGATGTTGATTAGAATTACAGTGATTTTAAATTTTAATGGGGGAAACTTGACACCTTCACAATATTCAATCAATCCATTTATGGACGCTGCATTTATGTTCTATAATACCATAATAAAACTCTTGAAATAGAGTTTTAAATTTCCTTTATACGTTTTATGAATTCTTAGATTTATTCCTAGATAGCTTTTAGTTTATGTCACTATTGTAAATGGTATCTTATCATCATAGTTTATAATTGGTTATTCCCAATACAGAGGAAAGCTATTGATTTTTATATTTTGCTCTTACAAGCTGGCAACCTAGCTGAACCCTTGGATTGCTACTAATAGTTTCTGCTGATTCTCTCTGGTTTTCTATATAAATGATTTTACTTAGAAATAATGACAATTATCGCTCTCATTTCAATCTTTCTACTTTTGTTGGTTTGTCTTGTTGCATTGGTCAGGCATCTGGTAATGTGGTGAAAGGCAGAAGTAACACAGGCATCCTGGTCTTGCTCCCAACCTTAAAAGGAATGATGGAATGAGTTTAAACCTCGTCTGTTCCACTAAAAATGGTATCTGCCATAGGTTTTTAGTATAAAGGCGTTATCAAGCTTTAAAAAAAAAAAAAATCTCTATTTTAAGTCTGCTAAGGGTTGATTCCATTTAAAAAAAAGAACTTAGTTGTTTTTTTTTGTTTTTTTGTTTTTTTTTTAAAGATTTTATTTATTTGACAGAGACACAGCAAGAGAGGGAACACAAGCAGGGAGAGTGGGAGAGGGAGAAGCAGGCTTCCCGCCGAGCAGGGAACCTGATGTGGGGCTCGATCCCAGGACCCTGGGACCATGACCTGAGCCGAAGGCAGACGCTTAACCATCTGAGCCACCCAGGCGCCCCAAAAAAGAACTTAGTTTTGTTTTTTTTTTTTTAAAGATTTTATTTATTTATTTGACAGAGACAGAGACCGTGAGAGCAGGAACACAAGCAGCGGGAGTGGGAGAGGGAGAAGCAGGCTTCCCCCCGAGGAGGGAGCCCGATGTGGGACTCGATCCCAGGACCCTGGGACCGTGACCGGAGCCGAAGGCAGACGCCCAACGACTGAGCCACCCAGGTGCCCAAGAATTTAGTTTTATTAAATGTTTTTTGTCATTGATCACACAACCTCTTGTTCTTTGCCATTAATGTGATAAATTATGGTAACACTTTTTAAAATGCTGAAACATCCTTTCACTCTTATGAAAAATTAAACTTAGTCACAATTATTTTTAATACACAGCTAGATTTGAATTTAGTGTTTTTCATGTCATAAATGAAGTTAGCCAATATTTTTTACCTGGTTTTGTTTAAAAAAAAAAAATCAAACTTAGACGTTGGCTTTTCTTTGTTCTATAAGAAGTTTTATAAGCAAGGATTTTCTGTTTGAGATTTAAATAGAACTACTTGTCGGGCGCCTGGGTGGCTCAGTTGGTTAAGCGACTGCCTTCGGCTCAGGTCATGATCCTGGAGTCCCGGGATCGAGTCCCACATCAGGCTCCCTGCTCAGCAGGGAGTCTGCTTCTCCCTCTGACCCTCCTCCCTCTCATGCTCTCTGTTTCTCATTCTCTCTCTCGCAAATAAATAAAAATCGTAAAAAAAAAAAAAATAGAACTACTTGTCAAACTGTCTAGGTCTACTTTTATATCACAGGATTGTTTTGATAAGCATTATAATTTATTTAATGGTTACTGATCATTTTTCCCTTGCATCAATTTTTTAGCCTAAATTTATCCTAAATCTTTTTTTTCATCTAAATTGATCTTTATTGGTAAAAAACTCATTCTTTTAACAGATTAATAATGTAATCCATAATTATTTCTTTTACCTATTTTGTATTCATAATGTATATTTTTTATCAGTTTTCCTGGAATTATACCTAGCCTATTAAGCTTCAAAGAACTTTTTTCTAGTTCTTTGCTTTTATTATCTCTAGGTTATTGCTTATTTTCTGCAATAAAATTCTTTCCCCTTTTTTCTTCCTTCCTTGTTTCTTCAGATTTACCATGCCATAGTTTTTTTCTAATTACTTGAGCTCAACATTGAGCTTAGGGGGTTTCAGACTTTCTATTTTCCTCCTAGGTAACAAAAAGTTACACATTGCCTTCAAAGTACTCCATTACTAGCTCTCTCAAACGTTGACCTTTGTGCTTTTATTACTACTCAATGTAAAACTTTGCTATTCTTGTTATCATTTCCCATTTCACCTGAGGGTTATTTTGTAGTAGGGTCTTTTCATTTCCAAACATACGAGATATTTCTGCTTTTTCTTAACGATGACTAATTTTAAAGTGCTGTAGTTTAAAGCACTAGGACTATATATTCTGCATTTGTTGAGAAGTTCTACACACATGGTAAACCAAACTCATTGGCTGTTACCCAAATCTGTTCTTTGCTTACTCTGGCTTATTATTTCATCTGCTTCTGAAAAGATGGTGCTGGATTTCTAGGATTGCTGAATCTGTGTCAAAGGGCATCAATTCCTGCCTTCTGTACTATGGCATGTGCATATGCTCCTATTCATTTTACTCCCCTGAACTACTGTTCCTTTTTCTCTTTGTATTTGACAAGCATCACTTTTTTCATCCCCTTATCATTAGACTGTGTCCTCTTAAATGTATTTTATAAATAATATGGCATTTTGTTTTCTGTCCGTGGGACAATCTGTCTTGATTAGTTTAACCCTCAGACATTTATGCCAATTCTTCTTTAAGCTTATTTGGAACCTTCTATTTCACCTTTGTTTCCATCTTCTCTTTGTTTCACTTTTTTCTCCTTCCTACCGTCCACTGACTCAGATCAAATTTCTTCCTGTGGGTCTGAAAATTCTGCAACCTATTTCCTCTCAATAGAGATTATTCTTATTATAATCTAAACTAGTGCTCAACTTCCCCATCATAAAAGCAGATCCATCTCTCAGTCCCTTGGCATATTCTTACCACCTTAGATCTCTTTTAGGTATCTTCCCCACCCCCCACCCCCCAGGTCTACCTTCTGATGCACTGAAATACAGCATTGTAATTTCATGTAGTTACTGATATGCTGGGTTTTTATTTGTACCCTCAGAGATCTTGTCTGAAAACAGTGGATGATGGTATACGTAAAGCTCATCTCACTATGTCACATGAAATAGTACCAAAAAAATGGTAATATTTTTCTATCTCTTTGCCCAAATCCAATTAGCCTCTTCTTTAGTCGCGGTAAAATTCTGCCCATTTGTGCTGCTAGTGGACATGCTTCCTCAAGTTTTAATTTCAATGAAGAAAAACACTCCAGCAACTATAAAAGGAACAGAAGTAGAGCAAAGAGTCAGAGCCAATATCGTGTGATGGGAAGATTACTGCATCTCCAGGATCTCAAACTGTCTGCAAGGCTGAGATAAATATTAAATACTTTCCCCTCACGTGAAGATGACCGAAAGCAATTTCATTTTAAGCTGAAGTAAAATTGTTTTTTTTGTGTTTTTTTGTTTTTTTTTTAACCCAACAAGAAGGCTAAATGTACCAATCTTCTGTTGAATTCCCAGAGGAAAATCACCTCCGGGGATCTGTTACTTAATATGGAGTTGGCTTCTGGCATCCACAAAACCAAGCACCGGGTTAGGGACTTCAGTCTAAGCTTTAGGTCTCCTCAGACTTATTAGCAGCCTCAGGTAAGACCAAAATAGAAGGCTAACTCCAGAAACAGTGACTGAGTACTGCATGTGTCTGTTTATAAACAATAGCATATTAATGAACACCTAAAGTCTTACACTTTTAGCTACTTCTTTAATTTATATTCCTTAATAATAACATCTGTTATCTTGAACAAAAACTATATGCCTTCAAGGTATTAAATCAGTCTCTATTTCCCACCTTTCCAGCTGTTGAAGTTATCTGTACCCTACAGTCCCTTTTCCTCTCTATCCACTATAACCTGTCTCTGCCTCTCTATCTCCTAGAACTCACAGCAGCTGGTAGCATCACGTTATTTTTAGGACTTTGTCTTCAAAATTTAGTACAGAGAAAGGAATTAATGAAAAGGTCTCTACTGACTGTTCACATTTAATTTTGTGACTCAGTGGATTTGATCAGTCATTTTCTGATAGGGCTAGATAGGCAACCTAATTCACAGTGAAATAAGGTTCAACGGGCACAAAAGCAAATGCTCTAAAATGTTAAATTTCCCAACCATTAACAACAGGAGATGACAATAGCTCACTTCAGGGTAGGTCAGGTTTCTTCCTGGTTTGCTTTCAAAATGTGATGTTAATGTCCAACTAAAATAACTGCCATATGCTTCTAAACTTGTCCCTGAAAAGAAAAAATCAACTGTAGAATTCGAACAGAAAAGGCCCTCCAAGATCGAATAGATACATTCCCCTCATTTTAGAGATATTGAGTAACTTGGCAGGCCAAGTGGCTTACTCAAATTCACTGTGAACCTCAGAGGGTCTCCTTTAGAGGATACTATTTGGGGAAGATACAAACTCTTCGTAAGGATTTCTCAAATTTGGGAATCTAGGACTTGAGAGACCCCACTTTCAGAATCTCTCAAGTAAAGATAACTGTCACATTCAGGAATCGTTTGGTGCCAAAACTATAGGGCAGTAGTCTTGTAGGACAGTGAGCTGGTGATCCGGAATACATGCCTATGTCTATCACATTCATATTATTTCGTCAAATGGAGAAGACAAAATATGAACTCCTTTTTGAGAATGGGAGGACCCTTCAAAGCCCAACAACCCAAGTTTGAGAAGCTCAGGACTTTAGCAAAGGCACCTACCAGATCATGCCTGTGAGGATGTAAAATCTTACTCAACAGACCACCAGGAGCCCATTTCATGACTCTCTCTTTTCCCTAAAGAGAATGATTTCTTTGGGATAAATTTAAGTCTTCATATTTCCCCAAGCAAGGTAATAGGCTGATTACTCAAAATGTGGTCTACGGACCAACAAGATCTGCATCCCCTGAGAGATGTTAGAAATGCAGGTGCCCAGGCTCCCCCCGGCCAAACCATCAGCATCATTCCATATTTAAACAAGATTCCAAGTTGTGCTGTATGCATATTAAAGTTTGAGAAGCACTTCCCTAGAGCACTAGTTCCAATTAAAATCACCATGGGAGCTTTTCTAAAACAATAGATTCTTAAGCTCCTTCCTGGCCTGACTCCAGCAGAACCTCTGGGATAACGATGTTAAGAACACAGCTCAAGGATCAGTCTGTGAAATGGGGAGAACAACAGTACCTTCCTCTCCAGGACACACGTAAAGCATTTAATAAGTATTTTATAAATCTAGTCATCATATCATTGTTGGTATTTTATGCTGTCAAAAGTAATGCCAGGGGCATCTGGGTTAAGTGTCCGTCTTCAGTTCAGGTCATGATCCCAGCGTCCTGGGATCGAGCCCCACATCAGGCTCCCTGCTCAGCAGGGAACCTGCTTCTCCCTGTGCCTCTCCCCCTGCTCTCTCGAATAAAATCTTTAATTAAAAAAAAAGTAATGCCAATTTTTATTCAACAAATAATTGTTAACTGCCAGCTAACACATAATATTGCCAAGCTGCTTAGAAAAGTGCTTTCGTATAAATAGTACAGAATTATTAAATTAAAAAACAAGTAAAACCATCTATTTGGTGCTGCACTACCACTAGGTGACTGCTATCCTCTCCTCACTCGGAGTAGAGCAGTGTCAGTTAAAAGGTAGCACCTGAGGGGCACCTGGGTGGCTCAGCTGGTTAACTGACTGACTCTTGATCCTCAGCTCAGGTCTTGATCTCAGGGTTGTGAGTTCAATCCCCACATTGGGCTCCACGCTGGGTGGGGAGCCTACTTCTTAAAAAAAAAAAAAAAAAAAAGCACCTGATAAAATAGAAATAGCTAATACCATACTCAGTATTTCCATTCCAAGTGATTTCTATATAAAAAATTACTTAATCCTCCTGACAATGCTATGAGGAATGTGTTTCATACAACATGTGTGTATCTCTTTGAGCTCAATTCCTAGATTTAAGAATCACTGTTCAAAGGATACTGAACCTTTGAAGCTATTGATATGTACCGCTAAATATCTCACAAAAGACTGATAAAAATTTACATTCAAAAGTAATATGGGCAAAAGTCCTATTTCCCCATAACTTTGTCAGCACTGGGTATTCTTCGATTCTCCAAACCTCTAGTAAAAATTTGTTCATCCTTAGGAATGTAATGTCGGGGGAAATGACCATTCTAGCTCAAATAATCTGGCATGAAAATGGACACCTCCTAGGCACCCAAGGATCCAGACACATCGGAAAAGAAATTCGGTCTTTTGGTTAAAAGAATGAAAATGTTATCTTTTACCTTGAAAAATAAATGTGTTATTCCATTATGATTGGGCACGGTGAGATTTACTTTGAAAGTCATATGCTGTTTTTATATCCATTCAGCCAATGGCAGGAATGTAGACCAATCCTAGAAGGCATGACCAACTGTCTGAGTGTCATCAGAAGATACCACATTGCAAATAACTCCAGCTCCTTTCCCAACTGGTAAACATGCTTCAATTCCAATTCACTTCATTTAAAAACTGAGGATTCGTAAAGGTTCATCAAAAATGTAAATGAGATAGAAAAGCTGCTGGCTAACGAATCCTAAGAGCAACTCTACCAGAAAAGAAGACCTGTCATCTCACTGAGGAACAGCATATTTTCAGCAGGCCAGGCTCTCAAACATATTTTATTGCAGACTAGGCCAACAATCAAAGATACATAAATGGATAGCTGGAGACAATTTAGGTTTAGGTGACTTATAAAACATTCTAAACTTACAGGCATATGTCAAAATTCCACAGAAGCCAGCATAACAACATCCCACAAGAAGGTGACAAGAACAAAGAGAAAGAAGACAGTCTGAAGGGTCTCGGAATTCAAGCAAATAAAAGCGTACCTGCAACATTTTTATACCAAGAAAAAATTTTTAGTGAAGTAGATTAAGTAATCAAACTACGGTGTCACTAAAGAAGAATTTTCATTTGTTAATAACTCAAAAAAAAAAAAAAAAAACCCAAAAAACAAAAACTGAAGCTCAGCTATTTATAAGCAAAACACACAGGCATTTCAAAATGCCAACTGCTTCTTCAAGATCTCACTTCATCAGCAACCTCTCCTCCTCCCCTGTCACATTCATGTGTTGCAATTTTTGCTTGTTAACCAACTCTGATCTCACTCCCCTGGTTCCTTCCCTTTCTCCTACAAAGGTGTTCAGAGATTGCCTACACTTAAGTCTTTCCTTGAATTGGTTCCTCATTAAACCAATCACTCAGCCAGCAAGTACTTGTTATATATTCGTCACTTTCTAAATATTATTCTAGTGGTGAACATGCCAGACCAGGCCCCTATTCTCATGGGGCATTTTAGGGGCAGGGTAAGGAGGCTCAGTAAGTGGTAGAGACCACAAGCCAATCAGCAAGCTGACATATTTCTGATTTTGATTAAAAGGAAATAATTTGGGTGCCAAAGGAGGTAGTGACTTGGAGGGGATTGAAGGAATGGGTTTAGTGGTGATGGAAAGGGAATTAAACATTTGATCTGGGACTTGAATGAGGAGCCCACTATAGGTGAGGATCAGGGGACATAGCTTTCCATGGAAACAACAGGTGCCAAGGTAAGAATGAGCTCCTGGTCTTAAAGGAATGGAAGGAAAAAAAAAAAAAGGATGGGAGAGACAGCAGAGCCTAAGAACAGGAAGCAAAACAGAAAGGTGAGGAGGTAAGTTGAAAGATAGCTAGGGACCAGATCATGCAAGGCCTCGTTTGGAATTTCATTCAATGAGTGACAAGAAGTTTGTGATGAAAAAGATTTAAGCTAGAGTGCTCAATTTTCAAATTTCACTTTTTTAAAAGATTTTTTTTTTTTAAAGATTTTATTTATTTATTTGACAGAGAGACACAGCGGGAAAGGGAACACAAGCAGGGGGAGTGGGAGGGAGAAGCAGGCTTCCTTCAGAGCAGGGAGCCCGATGCGGGGCTCGACCCCAGGACCCTGGGATCATGACCCGAGCCGAAGGCAGACACCTAATGACTGAGCCACCCAGGTGCCCCAAAAGATTTTCTTTTTTTGACGCAGGGAGAGTGCACAAGCAGGGGGAGCAGCAGAGGGAGAGGGAGAAGCAGGTTCTCCGCTGAGCAGGGAACCCGTCACGGGGCTCGATCCCAGGACCCTGGGATCACAACCTGAGCCGAAGGCAGACGTTTGACCACCTGAGCCACCCAGGCGCCGCTCTAATTTCATTTTTTTAAGCAGATCTTCACTAATGTATGTTAAAATTATCTCAGGTTTTTTTTTAATGCCCCCCACGCCCTAAGTATTTTTTAAATTGAGCTACAATTTACATACCATAAAATTCACTCATTTAAATGTACGTCAGTGGTTTTTAGTATCATCACAAAGTTGTGTAATTATCACCAAAATATTTTCTTCACTCCAAAAAGAAACACCACATCCTTTAGCAGTGGCTTCCCCTTTCCCCTCTACACAGCCCGTGGCAACCATTCATCTACTTTGTCTCAATGTATTTGCCCATTCTGGACATACATAGAAATGGAATTATACATGTAACCTTTTGTGTCTGGCTTCTTTCACTTGGCATCATGTTTCAATGTTCATCCATATTGTAATAGGGTGTCAGCACTCCATTGCCTTTAAATGCTGAATCCCATCCCATTGTATGCCTAGACTGCATTTTTTTTTTTTTTAACTATTTATAAATTGATGGACATTTGAGGCATTTCTACTTTGGGGCTAGTATGAATAGTGCTGCTATGAAGATTCAGGTACAAGCTTTTGTGTTAGCCTAGGCTTTCAGTTCTCTTTGAGTGTATACCTAGGAGTGGAACTGCTGGGTCATATGGAAACTCTGTATGGAACATTTTGAGGAACTGCCAAACGGTTATCCTTAGCGACTCCACCATTTTACCTTACCACCATCAATGAATAAAGGTTCCAGTTTCTCAACATCCTCACCAACAGCTCACTCCCACATATTTTAATTGGCCTGGGTTACACCTGGGCATCCTTTGGGTTGCTTTGAAGAGTTCTCATGGTAATCCTAATGTGTAGGGAGGCCCAAGAACCTTTTACTCCTGCCTGTTCATTGCCAACATCCTGACAAGGATTTACACTTACACCCAGTACTGCCTGCCCCAGAACTCTCTGGACCGGTTATATTCTTGCCACCACCCCCCACTTAATAATGACATCTGCTCTGTAGCTGATTCATCCAGGGAAAGAATAAAATACAAATAAGATATAATCTTATATTTATGATATATATGTAACCTTGTATTTATGTAATTATAATATATAACCCTGTATTTATATGATTATATAGAATCTTGTATTTATATAATTACATTATATAACCTTATACTTATATAAATTACATGTAACCTTATATTTATAATAGTCATTTTCAGAGTACAATGAGTAAACCAAAATTTTTTTTAAATTTGTGTGTTGTACATGTACATAGGAGAAATCTGGAAATTCAAAATGATTTTCCTGTGACAAAACGGGTTTGAATAATTTTATTGTCTTTTCCGTATACTTTTATTTTCTACCATTACCATGCACTAGAGAAGCTTTTCAAGGAATTATCTTCAAGTATCCTCGGGTAATATGAATTACCAACCCCATTCTCCTCACTGACCCACCGGAGACCCGTTCTTTAAAGAGAGACCACCTGTAAAAAGTATTTGCTCCTAAAGTTCTTTTCATCAAGGAAAGAAAGATAAATAGAATAGATGACTTGTGTTTTACACTTCAACCTGACCTTGAGTATTTATTAAACACAGTACCATATGTGCAAAAATGTATAAAATTCAAAATTATTTATGTCACTTAAAAAATGTTTCCTGCTAAACCAAACACAGGTGGTGAAGGTCTATAACACCAGTATTGAGGCCTAGAGTCATTTAGAAAATCAACAGCCTGTGTTTGTAGATAACCAGCTCAAGAGTGAAAGACAGAAGCTTGGATAAAAAGGAAGCAGATTTCTAAACTGAAGGACAAAGTATGGCATGACTGCTTGGTCTGATGGAGGCTGAGAGTCATCTTAGCAGTAAAAATAGCCCAAACTGTATCTTCATATGGACTGCAATAGCAGAGGGGAACTTACAGGTTAGGATATTAAAACAATACTTTATGATGACAGATGGTAGCTACACTTGTGGTGAGCATAGCATAACACAAACTATAGAATCATTATGTTGTAAACCTGAAACAAATGTAACACTGTGCATCAACTATAGTCAAAAAACAATTTTTTAATATTTAAGAGATGTTCCTGTTGAGGGGGAAAAAAATTGGGGGCACTTGGCAGATGCTTAACTGAGCCACCCTTCAGCCCAGGTCAGGATCCCAGTGCCCTGGGATCAAGCCCCACAAGGGGGGAGCCTGCTCCTCCCCCTGCTCATGTGTGCTCTCATGCCCTCTCTCAAATAAAATCTTTAAAAAGAAAAAAAAAATCACCTTAATGTCATATATCCTTCTGGAGTAATCAAATTTATCACTGCATTTCCATTCATACTATACTCTTCATATTAATCATGAAAGATTCATAAGAGTTCAACTCCACAGGCTGGATAGCAGTGTGGGGACACCAACTCTGAACCCATGCCAAAAGTTTGTATAGTACATCTGTGATCTTCCAGAAGAAGAAACCATGTCAACATCCTTTCGTCAGTGCACAGGCCCCTCAGAAGTTAAGAGACACCCAAGGCTCTTTAACTTTAAGGTTTCTTGCATGTTAAAAAAAATTTTTTTTAAATACTAACAAAATTGCCCAAATTGTGTTAAATTTTAAACACTAACACTGAACAGACTGAAGCTCCCAAAGCAAATGAACAAGACAATGATTATTGCGACACATAAGAAAAAGGATTCCACCACTTTTTAACATGAAATGTGTGGATTTTTGTGGTGAAGCCATGCAACTCATGGCTTTTGCTAAAATGGAATATTAAGGCTAATTACAGTGTCAATTATAGCTACATGGATGGATGGATAGCTATGTGTATGGCTATCGATGGATGTACTTCTATTTTAAGTGTTCTACCATATTCAGCAATTTCTGATTGTGCTATTCAGAAGATAATTACATGAATGATAAGATCTGTGATTTAACAGTCCACTTCAGGTGGTAGGATCTAGGAAGGGTGCAAGTTTAGAAATGTCTGAAGTCCTTCCTTCAATCCTGTTCAATAGCATATGGAAAATTCACCTGACATTAAGATCTAAATTCAAGGCCTTGAACCCAAGGCCATTCCAGACTACTCATCCACTGGCTTCTCCCAGAAGTCCTCAGACGTGGATCAAATGAAGTCACAAGAAGCCAACCATAACTTTTAGATCTCCCATGGTCCAACCTTACTGAGGCAGCAGCAACTATGACAGGTTCTCACTCATGGGGCCTTGAAACAGAACTCCCACCCAGTCCCCACTTCTGTATATTTTGCCATCATAAAATAGGAACTAAAACATGAAGTCCATCCCAGTCCGACCCTTCTCTCCCCACAACCGCACCCCCCTTGGCTTTTAAAGCACAGCATTACACAAGGCTCCATCCAGGGTAGTTTCAATTTCATCGCCTGAAAAATGCCTCCTCACTTCCCTGTGCCAGAGCCAAATAGGTAGTTCTCTCTCTTAGAGTGACAATGGTGTTTTCTCATCCTCTCACCATGATGGGCACTCATCAGGGGATCTCCATTCCTACCCATCTCATTACCTCTTCATTCTATTTGTCACCATTTGGAAATTCAGAACTCTTACTATTAGCTTACTCTTATGAACAGTAATGAGGCTCCTGCTGCCTACTGGGGAGCATCATCAAACACTAACGAGCAGGCACTCCGAGACCCACACCTGAATCCCATCACGGGGCTCCATTGTTCAGGCCAGGTGGGACGTTTCTGTCCACAGGCGAGCTTCTGCGGGAGAGCTGGAGTTTGCAGGTGGCTATTATGCATTCACTTTGGTCGTATGACTCACACAGCCTCCCTGTGTGGTCGTACTCATTTACATACTGGCTATTATCTCCCTTATAATAACACTGTACAGTTTCATTTTTCCTTGTTCTCTCTTCACTTGTTTAAGGACTTACTGGAGCTGAGAGTGCTCAAAGAGAAGACTAACTGGTCATTTTCTTACTGCTCCTTTTGACCTCTTCCTGACCTCAAGAGGAGGAGGCTCTTATCATGTAGGTGATCTGTCTGTATAAGCCTTCCTTGAGGTCTCCCACAGTGTCCAGCATGTTGCCTCAAACACAAAAGGTGCTGGGTAAATATTAAGTGGCATGTATACAGTTTTCTGAGTACCTAAGAAAGACGGGCCCCGATCCATAGGAGACAAAAAGATAAAGGATGAAGCAGCAGCTGGTCCCCCCTTAAACTATGACAAGGATGTCTTTGTAGTTAATAAGAGGGGACTGACCTGAAATTCATCTCTTTCTGGACTTAATATCCTTTTATAGCAGCTAGAACCTTGCACCCACGACAACAAATGAGAATTGACTGAATACCCCTGTGTGCCAGAGCCTGTTAGGTACTTGACCTACATGAGCTCATCTGAACCCCAACAGCCTGTACAGTAGATATTGAGAAAACAAAACCCATGTTAGCTAAGAGCCCAAAGCTCCTCTCAGTAAAGGTTGCCAAGTACTACTCAGAAAAAAGCAGGGCAAGATGAGTGTGTGGGATGGCTTTTGGGGAATGGAGACCCCCCCCCAAAGGGGATGGAGACCAGAATGAGAGGTTAGGAGCAGTGGCCTCACCCAGGTGTCAAACCTGTATCTTGAGTAGCTGCTCCCTCCTTTCCCCAGTGAACACCATGATGAACACTATCTAGGAAGGACTGTGCTCAGAGGTAAGAATGTTTTCACAGCTTTCAAAAGCTAAGACAAGACATTTCTGAAAGTACTTGGGGGTCAGCATTTATGATGCCAGCAAGAACACCTCTCACTGATATCCATCATGTAGATATGGAAAACCTATGCAGTAACTTATTTAATATGGGCATTTGTGAGTCATTCTAACAACATGGAGAGCCCTGCAGCTCTAGCTGTAAACCAGGCATAATGCTATAAACACTTTATGTAAGGATCTCACTTAATCCTATCAATACCCTTGCGACAGCTTTTCATCATTGGGATTTTATAGAGAAAGCACTGAGAGTGTAAGTCACTAGACCAAGTCCACTCGGCACATAAAAGGTGGTGCTTAGAGCTCTACCCAGGGCACTGGACTCCTCTCTACCTCCAGCAACACTAAGAAAGATCTTCTGCCCACATGGTGTCACTTGCTATACTTTCATTGTAAATGATCATGACAGATGTCTGCATCCAGGTGGGTGAGAAGAGCAGGGGACAGGAAGAACACAGAAAAAGGTCAGGAATTAATTTTCAAGTGCACCCATGTGGCTGTCTACAGGGTCAATCTGGTTTTCCACAGGTGGAAAGGGATTACTCAGAGCCCACAGGGTGGCCGTGCCTGGGATCTAAAGGCCCGACAGACAGGCCAAGGGCATTATCATCAGGCCCCTTGCCTCTCCACGTAGCTCTGTCTCAAGTGCTCAGTTCGCCTGGGACCTGACAGCATGCAGAGCTCGAGGCAACTCTACCTCGAGTATGTGCTGTTGCTAAGGGTAATTTGTGGCAACTTTCACTGCCAAGTCGGCTGCAAAACACAATAATTAAAAGGCTGACAAGCAATCACTAATTAAGTGCATCAGTATTGTTGAACGGATTTGGAGTCCTAGGAAAATTATGATGAGTGTTCTCCCAGAGGGGCACCTTTAGAGTTTTATCATCTTAAAGCCTCTTGCTTTTAAAAATAACATTCCAGGTGCCAGCTATTAGAAACCTATACTTTTGAACCTTGGTTTAATGACCAAAGTGAGAAAGGTCATTGTTTTTCCAAAAAAAAAAAAAGCAGCAAGGCACCTGGGTGGCTCAGTCGGTTAAGCGACTGCCTTCGGCTCAGGTCATGATCCTGGAGTCCCGGGATCGAGTCCCGAGTCGGGCTCCCTGCTCAGCAGGGAGTCTGCTTCTCCCTCTGACCCTCCCCCCTCTCATGTGCTGTCTCTCTCATTCTGTCTCAAATAAATAAAATCTTAAAAAAAAAAGCAGCAAATGTTTTTGTTTTGTTTTGTTTTAAGATTTTATTTATTTGACACAGAGAGAGAGAGAGCACAAACAGGAGAAGCAGGCTCCCCGCTGAGCAAGGAGCCCGATGCGGGGCTCGATCCCAGGACCCTGGGATCATGACCTGAGCCAAAGGCAGACGCTTAACTGACTGAGCCACCCAGGCGCCCCAGCAAATGATTTTTTAAATTTTATTTTCTCTTGAAAAATTTTTATGCCCGTTTCAAATGATTTTGTTTAGATGCGGAAACCCCACGCAGAATCGCTGCCGATAAGGCAGAGGTGTGTACCCTAGACCCTCTGAACCACCCCGCCTGCTGGGATCTCCCCGCCCTGCTTCCCTGAGACAGATGGACGCCTGAAGCCTTTTCATGATTCAGTTTCATTCAGCATGCTCCTCCTTCGTCCCTGTGTCTGGGAAGAAGAACACTGTCCCCGCTAACCACAGATTCCCAAGAACTCTTATCCTCCATGAAAAGCATAAAAGGTGCTTGGTCAGCTCACTGCCTGGTTTTGTTTCTATCGGGAAGGGCCCATGCCTGGAACTGTGCCTTCCTTCCTCCTCCAGTATCAATGACAGACACCACTTACCAACTAGGACATCCTTGGGCACGATTTTCTTCACAGAACTTTCGAGATCGTCATTACCAATCAATTAGAGTTGCTGCATGACACATGTAACCTATTTTTCGTTTCTTTAGACTGGTGATCCAGAGAAAGCTTTCATGGTGGCCCCAAGATAGTTCTATCCATTTCAGGCGAAGGATACGGTAACATGTGTAACTCCCAGAATTTCAACTCTTTGAATTAGGAACATGAATAATAAACTTCTAGCACTGAAATAACATGTCCTATGGTAATCCTCTGACTAATCACCTTGTTAATAAATATCTAAAGACCACATTTTTCTCTGGGCTTCCAGCTTCCATGGGAACATTCTGACAGTGACATAATTTTTAAATTAGTAGGTTTATTCATAGTTTTACATTAGTAAATGCCAAGCTTCTTACTAATTAGCAAATTCTGTAAATCCACAGTAGTAGTAATTTTCAACTATATAGCAAATTAATGAGGAAAAAAAGAGACAATTAAAATTTCCCTAAGGGGCACTTATTTCTATGAAATTCAGCACAAAGCAAGAAAACATTAACCCATTTTGAGGGTGCATTTAGCAAGGATTACAAAAAATTTGTCACTGTCACCGAGAAGGAGTGAAGTACACATTTACCACGGAGCACTCTCTGTTACCGCTAAATTCTCAGATGACGTTTTCTCAGATTGCTGTGTCTGGAATTTCTCCTCTTGCCTTCGATTTTGTTAAATGCATTTTTGGGGCAGTTTCTCATTTAATAAGGTCCAATTATTTGTTGATGCTTCCACTCAAATTGCTGGTGCACTTTTTCGGGCTTTAGAAGACAATGCATGGTATAATACTCGGATCTTCAAAAAACTGCCCCACAAGAGTCTCTGCTCACCAAGCGCTTGTTGGTATCAATCCCACTTCCTCCACCAACTGGCTGAGAGGGTGGAAAACATACCTTCTTCTGGGTGGCTGTTTAACCTCCCAGCTCCAGAAGAGGAGAGAAAGCATAGCCCACCTATGGGCACTTCTGCCGTTTCTTTACAAAGCTTTCCTACAAACACTGTTAAACAAATCTGCTTGTCTTCTCAAATTCTCCTTCAACTGCTTAAGCCTATTGTGAAGATGTTAGAGTCCTCCTGTGTTGGTGGCCATGGAAACCACCTGTGCACAGCATGGCACGCGGGTCTTCTCTTTGCTTTTCTGGGCACACTAGGCTGCTGAAGACAGGCTAGAGCCCTATGTTTGGAGAAGTGCAGAGGTTTCAAGAGGAGGGCTCCCCCCCCACAAAGATTTCAGATCACAGTTAATACCAAAATTAAAATGCACCATGGGATGCTCTGAGGGGCAAACTGCACAACATGTAAGTGCACACACTAGGCAGTACACAGACGACTATAGCTTCCATTTGGGGCCATGTCCTTTCACCACCTTGGCTATGGATGACGCAATCTGTTGAAGAAGGGGGTCTTTGCCAATTAGAGTAGCACACGTGGAAGGGCCTGGCCTACCACTCTGTCCTAGTTATGGTATTGGTGACACACTCCAAGTAGAACACCCCTCACACCCCCACTGTGGCTGTGCATTCACTTCCCCATCTCATGTACTAGATCATGATCTCCTTGAGGGCAGAGAACGCAATCTGAGAACAGGGTTATCTATCAACCCCCTCCCTGAGCCAACTGAGAAGCCATGTGAGGCAGGGAGGGGGAAGAGAACAGTTTTATGGAGGGCTGGGCATTTCCCATCAGTCTCGGAATCCTATGGGCAAACCTTAACAGAAGCCAAATGGGTTCTCCCACCACCTCACCCCAGGGCCCCAGGTACGCAGTGCTGGTCGGATGAGACTTCCTCCCTCAGTCCAAGGTTGAAAATGGTAACTGGGAAGTTCTTTTACAGAGACTAATGAATGCACCATTCGGAGCTATGGGCAAGTCCAAGCAAAAGAAGGCAGTTTAACACCTTTTCTACCTTTAAATGACAAAAGTATCCCCCCATAGCATGTAGGCCACAGCCCCATACATGCCAGCTGTCACCATGGAGGGCAGTTGCTACTTTTCCTAAAAGAAAGTGTTTGGGGGAGGGGCGGTGTCTGGGCGGCTCAGTCAGTGGACTGGCTGCCTTTGGCTAAGGTCATGATCTCGGGGTCCTGAGATAGAGCCCCACATCCCTGCTCAGCGGAGAGCCTGATTCTCCCTTTCCCTCTGCCACTCCCCCTGCTTGTGCTCTCTCCTCTTTCTCTAAAATGAATAGATAAAATCTTTAAAAAAGTGTGTAAGAGAGGGACGGAAGGAAAGAGCCAGAGACTAGAGAGAAAATTTCCTTCCTAAGATTTTCATTGAACATTCCCATATACAGAGCAGCGTAGTGCCTGACAAATGGTCGATACCCAATAAACTTCATTTGAATAATGGATTCATTTAATACACTCTTCAATATCTCTATCTCTAGGAGTTAACAGTTGTTTAATGTCTTCTGAAAGAGCCTATTATGATTTTAAACCAAACCAATACAGCAGACTGCCATACAACACTGACATATGTGTAGGAACTGGACATCAAATTACCAATCAGATAGATGCCCAGGCAGGACCTATGTAAAAGCCAATCCCATTTTGGAAGCAAAGAACAAAGCCAATATCCAAAGCCAAGATTGGAATACAGCTGTTCTTCCAAAGCACCTGGACCACCAAGACACACACAGCAAATTTTAGTTCATTCTTTCTCTCTCTTCTGTTTAAACCAGTGATAGCCGAGTTACAAACGTGGAATCCTCACAAGCTGACAGAATAGAGCCAGTCAAAGAATATCTGAGCCATTTTTCCTATAGATGATGATGAAATGGAGGAGAAAAAACACCTCTATCAAGGATGTTGAAATGAGTAGATCTGCAGTAGCCATTTGGGCAGAGGACAGGTGAATAGTTCAATTCTCACACAGATGAGGGGGAAAAAAGGTTCAGGCCATTATCCACTGTGCCTTGAAAAGGCAACCCAGTGACTGAACTCTGTGGCTCTGGTATCCAATAAAAATGAGAGTTGGAGATAGGAGACAAGGTTCCTCTCACCAAGGTTGGTACCTATGCTCAGAGGGGTAGGTGGACAATGGCTTCCTATCAAATGGCACAGACTTTGGCAGCCTCTTGATAATAGAAGACTCTCTACCCACCTCAAAACCTGTTGCCAACTACTCAGGACCATTCTTGATACCAAACACTCCCCATTTTTTATTGCCCTATGAGAGTCTGGAAATCAGTTTACTTTAAAAAAGGAAAAAGCTAGGAAATTATGGAGATGATCCTGACTATCCATAGGTAAAGTAACACCTGCCATGGGTGTCTGGGTGGCTTAGTCAGTTCAGCATCTGCCTTCAGCTCAGGTCACGAATCCCAGGGTCCTGGAATCTGCTTCTCCCTCTCCCAGTGCTCCTGCTTGTGCTCACTTACGTGCTCTCTCTCAAATAAATAAAATCTTTTTTTTAAAAAAAAGTAACACCTGCCAGTTAACCTCATCCACTAATTATTACTCTGTAACATGCTTTCCCTATTTTAACCTGAGTTCTCCATCACTTATTCAATGTCTACCATGTGCCATGTCCTATGCTGTGCCTTCACAAGAAATGGTCCCATCATCATGGAACTTCTGACCAATCTGTCCTAGAGTAATTCTTATTATTTTACTCAGTAACTATATACAGGAAGCAGTGCCCTTTATGGTTATGGGGATACACTAGTAAACAGAATAAACAAGCTCCCTTCTCTGATCAGGAGAAAACAATGAAGCAGTAAAATAAGATTTTTAGATAGTTAGGGAAGCTGGGAAAATAAAATAGGATAATGGAGCTGAGAGGGATGGGCAATGGGATCACTGTTTAGATCAAAGGATCAGGTGGGGTCCCTCTGGGAAGGAAAATCTCACTTGACAGTGGGGTGGGTAAAAGCAGCCAGCCAGCCAAGGCCTGATTTTCCCCACCCTCAGGTTTTGTTTTGTTTTTTTTTTTTTTAAGATTTTATTTATTTTTATTTGACAGAGAGATAGTGAGAGCAGGAACACAAGCAGGGGGAGTGGGAGAGGGAGAAGCAGGCTTCCCGCGGAGCAGGGAGCCCAACGTGGGGCTCGATCCCAGGACCCTGGGATCATGACCTGAGCCAAAGGCAGACGCTTAACAACTGAGTCACCCAGGCGCCCCAACCCTCAGGTTTTAAAAGGAGTCTGGCACGAAAGGTTTTAAAAGAATACCTTGGTTGGCCTAATTGGGTTTAATACCCACCAGCCCCTCCCGGGCAGGAGCTATACCAACATCACTTGGGAGCTTGTGAGGAATGCACATTCTTAGCTCCAGTCCATTCCTACTTGATCAGAATCTGCATTTAACCTTGATCCTACATAATTTGTATGTGTACTAAGACTCTGAGAATTCCTAAGCTAAGATCCAAGGACACGTCCACCAAGCATAGTCTCCATCAGCCATTCCTTTGTTTCACATTTTATTGGACAAATTTGGTAACTAGGGCAGGGAAGAGGGCTGCAGTTTCTTGGGGGCCCTCAAGACCTTCCAATTAAAGAGCAGGCCCAAAGGCTGCAATGTGGGCCAAAGTGAATTATGAATAAAAGCAACAAGAAGCTGGCCAGCATGGCTGGGGCCTGGCGATGTAGGGGACATGATCTAGGATTCAGACAGAGAGATAAGGTTGACCCACAACATAACATTGTCAGGCTAAGCCATCTCAATTTTATTCTTATTGAAATGGGTAGCCTATGGAGGTTTTCAAGCAAGAGAGTAGTATGATCTAATTTCAATTTTAAAAGAGCTTACTCTGGATGCTGTGTAGAGAAGGGACTATAGCCAGGCAAAAACAGAAGTAGCCAATACAGTTAAGCAGCTCTACAAGCCAGGGGACTAAATGTTGGAGCTTGAACTAGCAGCCATAGTACAGTGAGTAGTCATATTGGGGCTTGGGGGGTGGGGGCGGCGGGAGTGATCCCAGTTGCCCAAAGCACCACGATGAGGCATGAGGGTGGACCCACCACCCTGGCCATCTGGGGCCCCACCTCCCATAGGCCACATGGTGACTCATTCTGATGATCACTAACAATCAGCAGCTGTGCTGATCCCAGGGACAAAGTAAGAAAATCCAGAAACAATACAAGCTTCTCAATTGATATTTAAGGCCTGAACTCCCAGTTCCTACTCTATTTCTCATTACTGGATTCTAACAGGCCCTCCATCCTTTCTTGAAAAATATCAGAGCAACGGATTTCATGGAAATTAGTTGTCATTTAAAAACGAAACAAACACTAATTCAAGAAAATACTTCAGGCAAGTACAGACAAAGCCAAGTTTAAAAAGAAAAATCCTGAATATTTAAATTAACTTACTCTCTTACAGTTGATGTTTGGCACTAAGAAATAGATTGCACATTGCTAAACTTCTCAACACTTTAGGAGACAGTTGGCACCTAACGACTACAGCAAAATGAACTAAGTTCACTCCTGGAACTCAACCTTTTATCCTCTAGAAAGGCCATTTTTAATGAGTTCCCTTTCAGCTCTAAGCTGTGCTCATCTTTTTGAACTCAATCTTTATTCAAAAGGAACGCACACATAAGGAAAGCGGAACCAGCCATTAAGAGGTCAGCAATGATCAACTTTACATACAAGAGACAAAGCATTCCTCTCCAAAAAGTCACCGCACTGCGGTGGGGACATAGACCCTCACTATTCCATCCAGAATAATACATTTATGACAACTCATTATGATACATATTTGTTCGTTGCTTTCAAAAGTAGTCTCCCTTAAGTATTCCGCTGGTACTGTTAAAAACAGGCTTCCTAATCAGCCTTGCCTTCTTATTCCCTCTCTTCGGCCAAAACCCCAACATTTCTATTTTAGTTGCACTATTTTTATGTGCATTTTATACCCAAATTCAGGAGAGGGTTGACAAAAAGCAAGGTAACATTCCAGGCAGTATCTTTTAAATAGAATTCTATTTCCAGGTTCCAGGATGTGGAACAGTTGGTTTTGAATGTGTAACTTTGATACCAGCGTGTCCCTCTTTAGATGTGCTTCTGAGGATGCCTCCTGGCCACCAAAGAAGGCTGGCTCAGCTCATTTCAGCACTGTGATAAAGGGATGGAGAATTTTATTCCCAAGGTGGCTAAGTCTTTTACCGTGTTCTAACACCAATTATTTTGCAAATTAGATCCACTGGTTACATAACATGACACGTTGAAGGCATGTGGACGGACAGGAACAAATTCACCAATACTTCTCCAGCCACATGCCTGTTGAATCACAGGTTAGTAGAGTCATCCTCAGGTTTGAGGACAGTAGGATGGTGTAGCGGTTAAGAACATAAACTCTAGTCTCAAATTGCCTGGGTTCTTATTCAACCCTAGCTAGCTCTGCGAGTCTGGGAAAGTTCCTTGATCTCAGTTTCCCCATTTACTATACAGCAGTGCTTCCCAAATTATTCACCTAGGATTTTTTTTTTAATATAAGAGTTGTATTAGCATACAATATACATACCATAAAAGTTACTCATTTAAAATATACAATTCAATGGTTTTTAATCTATTCACAGAGTTGTACAACTATCACCGCAATCAATTTGAGGCCATTTCATTACCACTTGGGGATTTTTTTTTTTTTTTTAAATCCCAAAGCCCAGGCTATGCCCCAGATCAATGAAATCAAAGTCTCTGGGGCTGGGATACAAGCATCAACCATTTGTGATACATCCCCCCACTCTCCGCCCAGTGATTCCAAAGTGCAGACAAGTTTGGGGAAGACGTGGTTCATTGAGTCATTGTCAGGATTACATGGAAAACAGACACAGATGGAGAAACAGGAGCTTCTCAGCACAGAGGCTGACCTATAATAAGCACTCAACAGGGGGTGGAATAATCACAGTGAGGAAGAGAACAGGAAGGACCATTCAAATAGTCACACTGAAGCTTGAATCGTTTGGACTGCAATGGTGAATTTGTATGTGCAATACATTTGACAGAAATGCATTTCCATGTACAGCAGATTCTCAGAGAGTCTAACTTGGGAATGAGAATTTTGGAGGTGGGACAGAACCCACGAAGAACGGGAGTTTACAACTTAATCTATCACACTTTAAAGTAATCGCCAAGCTTCCTGGGCTTCTAAGAAGCTGCGGCTCAGGCTTCAGGACATCATTAAAGTGCCACCCCTCCATGAAACCTTTACCCACTGGATTTACCGCTTGTTGTGCCTTAGCATTCTGAACACCACGTAGTACAGCACTTATCACCCGGAGCTGGGTTCACTTAGAAGTGAGTGTCCCTCACCAAGGGGCGAGCGCCTTACGGGCAGCAACAATACCTAATACATTAAAAAAAATCTCTGGAGCATAGCATGTGTTTTGACATGGAGTACACAAATGTTCTTTGGATTGAAACAAGTGAATTTTTTTTTAAATATTTTATTTATTTATTTGAGAGGGAGAATGAGAGAGAGAGCATGAGAGGGGGGAGGGTCAGAGAGAGAGGCAGACTCCCCGCTGAGCAGGGAGCCTGATGCGGAACTCGATCCCGGGACTCCAGGATCATGACCTGAGCCGAAGGCAGTCGCTTAACCAACTGAGCCACCCAGGCGCCTGAAGCAAGTGAATTCTTAACAAACATTGCTAGTCCAGGAATGAAGAGTGTGCACTTGTTCTCAAAATACATAGTAGCCATTGTAGCTCACAGAAGACTGGCAAGCCAGCCCTGCAATTTCGCTCTGTAAGGCACGTCCTGAGGAGCATTGCTTTGGGTACTTAAGAACTCCAGTGAATAAATGGCACAACCACAAGCTGTTATTAAGAACAATGAATTATGTATTACCAACACTGAGATCGAGAAAAAAAAGAAAAAAACAACTGTCATGAGGGGAAAGATTAATTAATATCAATTAGTTTTCTTTTACAGATTATGCAGAAGTGTTAGAGCTTCTGAGAATTTCCAAAAATTTTATAGCACATGAATTTGCATATACTCCAGGAGCAAAAAAGCAGGTCCCCAGATGGGTTAAGAGGGTAAGAGTCAAGATGAAGAATAAAAGAGGCATTTCTGCAAGTGTAGAGTCATGGGGGTGGGAATAAAAGGCAGGCAGGCTTTGGAGGGAACAGAAAAAGCTTATGGATTAAAAAGAAATAAAAGGCAGTCAGGCTTTGGAGGGAACAGAAAAAGCTTATGGATTCAAAAGAAATAAAATTGTAATTATAATAGCACTTACATGGTTACACAATCAGCAATACTACTAAGTACCCTCTCCAGAAACAGAGTGTTCTTTGAAAACCCAAAAGCAGAGAGTTAACAAAAGCCATTAGGTAAAGTCCATCAGAGAAAGATTCCTTTTCATTAGCATCTTTCTCCAAGTGCAAGATAATAACGTTTGATTTGTGGCATGGGAATCGAATCCAAGAAATTCACCATAAACTTGGCAAATCATCTCTTTGGACTTTGCTTTCCATTTCTAAAATGAAGTCTTGGATCAAGATAGTGCTTCCCCAAGTTTGTTCTGGAAGATTTAACAGGCATTACTTGAAGAAAATGTTTCATGTTCAAATAGATTTGGGAAAGGTTTGGATAATCCAGCTACACAGGTTTCTTCCTTTCAGGGCTTGGCAGAAGGTTATTTGTTAATGCTAGTTCTGCGAGGGGACGTTGATCTGTAGCATTTCCCCAAACACATAATGCTTTGGGGGCAGACGTCATCAAGGGACTACTGTTTTACTGAACTCACATTAGAAAATTCTGGATTATAAAGACCCTGCAGGTCCTTTTCTGGGTTAAAAGTCCATGGATTCCTATTTACTGTCACATGAAACCAACACCACAAGATAATCCATCAATAGTCAACTAGGATAACAATTAGTAATTGGGCAGAAATTAGATACAAAATCTCCGATTGCAAAGCAGTACGAAGAAGGGGTAACTGGTATTCTTCTCTGTACCTACAGAATTCCTTTGTTTTAATTACTCCAAGCTGAACACTGGTGGGCTAGATTCATGCTGTATTTAATATTTATTCTATTTATCAAATACATCCATCACATCCTAGCTTCTAGGCATGTTTACAAATAACACAGGAAAAAAAAGTTTGTTGATAACATAATGGCTTGAAACTCCACAGTCAACGTTTTCCGAAAGAGCTCCCTCCTCCTCCCTCTCCTTCTGTATCCACTGGTGACATCCAGCAGTATTCTCTGTGTTACCTGTGCCCTGTGGTCTCTCTTTCTGCCCCTTGCACAGCTTCTACCATCCAGAATCCTAGAGCATACAGAATAAAATACATGGTCTATTGAAAGAAAGGACAGAGCCCGTAAATGGGAGAGACAGCCGGACACATCACACCATTTCTTTTGACCTCAGTTAAAAGTCCTTTCAATAACTTCATGGAGAAGGGAAGGGAAAAAAAAAAAAAAAGCCTAATGCTAAGGAAGAAAAAAAAAACAACGTAAAAAGGAAAGTGGGAGCAGAGATCCAGGACCAGTTGGGCAGCAACTAGGGGAGTTACTTCATCTTCCTCAACATGTAGCATTTTATTTCATCCTCTTGGCATCCCCGCTAGGTATCTCCTATTGTTCCTATTATTTGGCTGATAAAAACCAAGGCTCAAAGAAGTGAAATAAATTGCCCAAGTCCCAGAGCTACTAAGAGACTGGCCCAGGACCTGCGCACAGGTCCATCCAAGGCCAAAGTACAAGCTCTTCCTCAGAACTGCCTGCTTTTATACCAAAAGATGTGGACTTGGGGAGATTTAGTCACTCCCTCAATTGCATAGAGCTTACAGGTGGTGGGGCCTGGATAGACTCCATTCCTGAGGCTACCACAACATGCTGCCCAGAATTATGACCATTTCTCTCAGACACTTTCCTTCCTCTACAGAAGTGTCTAGCACCTTCTGGATTTGGGTTTCCATAGAAAAGCAGATATTTGCCCACAAATTGTCCCAGCCAAAAGCCTGGTCCATCTGCTTTTTTTTCTGCCCATCTCAGATCCCGAACTAAGCATCCACAATGAGACTAGGAAAGAAAAGCCAGAGTGTTTCAAAAATCTGACTGAAAGACTTGTGTCCCTCCCAACACCCTCCACTGCGGACTTTGGTTCCCTAGAAATCTGTACCCACTCTCCCTGACCCAAGGTCTGACCTGCAGGATCTACAACAGCTCCAGGAATCGGGAGAAAACGCAACACACAGCTCTCTCTCCGGGCTTTCCAGAACAGGAAGGAAAGGGCAGCTGCCCTCAGTTAAAGGCTGGAGGCGGGGAGGGGTCAAACAACTCTCATCACCTGGATTCTGACCTTTCTCCCACTAGACAGAGAACTGAAGATTCTCCCCTTGGTGATAAATTCATTGTGTCTTCGCTTACGTTTTGCACACTTCTCACTCTTATGTTCAACTTCCCAATTAAAAATGATCCCAGGATCTGGGAGGGTGAGAAAGGGCAAGGAATCTGGGAGCTTTTAAGACTTCCAAGCCTCTCCTTTTCTCCTGCCTTTCTGCTTTCTCGCGTTCTGCCTTTCCTTGAAGAGCAACAAGAGAAGCAACTCCAGCAAAGCCACATAAGCCTGAGATTTAGCTCACAAATGTGTCAGCTGCATCCTTGTATCTCCTTCTCCATCTGTGCTTTTCACCTTAGCTTTTTTTTTTTTTTTTTTTTAAACTATAACTCTTCCTATTGACTTTGAGCATAGCTTGGAGTAACACTAACTTAGCGGTGCTACATCAGCTTAAAACAGTACTGCCTGGACATTATCTGGTAATGGGGCACAGCTGAAGAAGGCACAAAGCTCTCAGGAAAGCCGTCAGCCACAGCTGAAAACGAGGCATTGGGGGCACCTGGGTGGCTCAGTCGTTAAGCGTCTGCCTTCGGCTCGGGTCGTGGTCCCAGGGTCCTGGGATCAAGTCCCACATTGGGCTGCCTGCTCGGCGGGAAGCCTGCTTCTCCCTCTCCCACTCCCCCTGCTTGTGTTTCCTCTCTCGCTGTGTCTCTCTGTCAAATAAATAAATCTTTTTTTAAAAAAAACGAGGCATTGTGGAGCTTCCATGGGTTCTAGACGCCCCCTTCTAATCCCTTGAGAATCACAGTCTGGTAATGGAAACAACTACAGGATTGTGAAGAGTCTCTCCTTGGCCGGCAATCCCAACCTTGACTACACCATGGGCCAATTGATCCCTTTAGAACAAAGGAGTTACTTAAATGTGTAGCCCTGGACACCCCTGTTCCTGAGTTAAAGACAAAGCTCCATCTGTTGAACACCCCTTGCTCACCTCCTTTCATTCCTTCCACCTGCCAGGGTAAGAAAACGCAGGGAAGACATGCCCAGCCCAGATCTGCCTCCTTCCTTCTGAGAGAATGAACTGCTGCCTCCTCTGTGTTTTATCATGGCCCTCTTCACACTGGGTCCCCCTTCCTTATGTGCTTGTTTCCCCAGCTGGCTGTGGACTTCTTCAGCTTAGGAACATTGCTGTCTCATCTTGACAGCCCCAAGAATAGAGATGATAAACAAAAGGGTTTCATGGAGTGGAGAGCGAATGAATAAATGAATAAGCATTTTTTAAAATTGTCTCCAAAAAATTTACCTTCTAGTAGGTGAGTTGAGACATACAGTGAAATACATGAGACAAATCAGTAAGTGATAAAGCTCAGAATAAGAAGCACAGGAGGAAGGGACCTCTGGACTTGGCTAAAAATGTAAATGGCAAACCTGTTAGGCACAGGAATAGGAATCAGATGTACACAGGTGCATAAACAGAGATGAGAAGGTTCTGCTTGGGGGAAGCAATGTCTAGGTTCAGGGTCTGCTGAGATCCAGATGCCCAAAGACCTTCAACACCAAACAAAAGATCCTATTTTTTTTTTTTTTTTTTTTGGTCTGGACATTAGAGGGGAGTTTACAGGACTATTAATCTGGTGTGCAAGGTGGACTGGAACTGGTGTCAGGGAGACCCATCATTTGGAGAAACTGATTTACATGGCAGCAGAGGAAACGCTTACCAGCTACCCATTTTAACAAAACAAGATTTATATTTGAAAGAATAGAAGAGTTAAGACCACTGCACAAACAAGAAGAATTAACATTCACAGAGAACAAATGGCATCAGAGACAGAATTCATGGGTCAGGCAGGAACCTGCAAGTATAAACCTTAATTCAAATTCTCTGAGAGATTCAGGGACATTCTGCACCTGTAAGTTAAGAAGAGGTTGTTTATCCATCAGGAAATAGATGCATTCCTGATGGCTGTGTGAAGAGTCTTGACCAAAGATGTGGGCCCTGTTAAACAATCAAACAAACGAACTAATGATGAGTGGTGGGGCACCAGAGATTAGCAACAAGGAGGTGCCATTACCCCCACAACTGAAGGAACCAGGGGAGGAATCTTGTTATTCAAGGCTAGCTAGTGCCACCCATGGAAGCCAAGCCAGAGGGAGCTGCAGGAACAGAAAGACACAGATGATGCTGCAAGGCAAAAGAGGGGGATAAGAAATATCCTGACTTCATTCTCTGCTCTCACTGCAGACGTGTACCCATGCCTCCCGCTGGGCAAACCAGCACGGAAGTGGAGGGATGCAGGACAGGAATAGTGGAGAAGGGGCCTTGGTGGAACAAAGCTTAATTAACACAAGAAGCTATGAAAGATGAAAAATCTAAGTGGGAGGGGCAAGAGGGTCATTGGAAATGAAGAATAAAGCTAAAATTAAAAAAAAATTGTGGAAGGCAAGGTACAGAACATTTCATAGGGCAAAAAGGAGATAGAAAATGAGATACAAGTCAGGAAGCACGGAAGAGGGGTCCCAGAGAGAGCTCTTGATTATTAAATGCCAAGGGTACGGGGTACGTGTCTGGGGATGCTCCGGAAGAAACACAAGCAAACGGGAAGAAATGAATCCTGATCTTTCTTTAGGATTCCACAACGTGTTGTGATAAAATAATTCCTTCGTCCCTGAGTCCTTGGAGCATAAAGAAATCCGGGGCAATCTGTTTCCTTATCACCTCAGAAAAGTAGCTTTTTGTTTCAAAGGTCTGTGGTGAGACGCAATTCCATGACGTTAATCAATTTATTTCAATTGAGAGTGAAACACAAATGAAAGGTCCCCATTTCGGAAAAGGCCATGAAAATGGGAAGACGTTATTATTTCTAAGCTGAGAGAAGAGGCGAGATTCTCTGCCTGGCACATTTCAGAAAGGTTCAATCAGCCAGGGCAGGGGAATAGATTTAAAATAGAAAAGTAATGGGAAAAGGGCTTTCCACGTAACAGAGTCGGTGACTGATGAAAAACCATCCCTCCGGAGCCAGCTCTATTAATACCCATTTCTTCCAGGCAGTTTGGAAAGCTTGAAAACCTACGTAGTTCTCAATTCCTAAAGCTTCTGAGCCTAATTACATATTTGTATCCGTACATAGATTTATATATATACATAGGTCTCATCCAGTGAAACAGATAGCTGCATATTCAACTTGTAGATCACCATCTTCAAATAGAGATCTAAATTTGGAAAAACATCTGTATGCTGTTTTTCAAAGAAATAAAAAGGAGAATATTGGCCAAAAACCATAATACCCAGCTCACTGATTCATTCATTTATGCAACAGGTATTTATTGGGCATTCACCAGATCACAAGCATAAGACCTAGTAATTCACGATTCCAGCCCTCTCAAATGAACACTGAGCCAGTTCAGGGAGCAAGCTCTCCTAAGCCAAATATTGGAGCTGCTATTTCAGCAGCAATCTGAAAAATCAAAAGCATAGGCTTCCCAAATGTCTAGAAACTACCCAGAACCCCCTTCCTGTAATTTGTCCCCTTACAATTAGGTGCTCCACACTCTCTTGTAGGTCAAAAATAACAGGGACAATTTAATGCCTATGACTGTCCATTAAATATCTAAATTATGCGTATTCAGATGAAAGCTGCTGTAGTGTTTTAATAAAAGCACACTAAATAAGGCAGCTGGTAATAAATCTCTTAAAAATAGTCAGTGGTGCATTTCTTAAGAAATATATCTGCACACTTAGAAGACATGTTAAGAGGCTTTCTTGCATATTCGAATTTGGTTGGAAAGCTTTGTTATTTGTTTCAGTTAAGTGAATACACATAATTGTTCAGCTACCCCAGGACATTTATGAAAACAAGATGTTCTGTCTTAACGAGGTTAGCTTTAGAGTGACATTCGAATCATGAGATGCCTCATTAGCTGCTAGGAAAACAGACTTCAATCTTCCGCTTTCCCTTTTCTAATATTAGCTAGCTAACAATAATTCAATTGCTTCAATAATTCCAGGTGACTCCAATTTCATAGCAAGTTCTTCCAAAGGCTAAAGGGATCACTTTGAGTTCCTAAGGGCTTGACACTAAGTGTGTTTATATTACTTTGCATGGGTCCAGCCCAGCATCATGCACCAATGGGAGGAAGACAATGAAAAAAAAAATATGTATATATGTGTGTGTGTATATTATATATATAATATATATATGAATTCTGATCATTCTTTAAGAATGGACACCACATTTAAATACACAGAAAGGGACAGAGAGCTATAATCTATTTAAGTCTCTAGCTGATATTTACATTGTCTGCCCTTTGTCATTGAGCCTATAGTTTAAAATGAAAAAAAAAAATCTTATTCTTATAAATTACCTCCATAATTTCATTTGCTGGAAAGCAGCCAGTTTAATTTCTATCATATGTAGAACATACCCTTTTCCATGAGGAGGACATTTTAAGACTAATGTAAAAGAAAACAAGTTGAAAAGCTAATATAAAACAAAACAATTGACTCCAAAGAGAAAATGGGTCGTGTGGATTCTTATGTTAATATTCTAAAATAAATAAAAAATTAACAAGGGCAGGCATACTCCATTACCACTAAAGATAGTAAAAAAAATTAATATAGATGTGCCTATATTTATTTGTACAGACACAGTTCCAAATTTTCTCTTGACTACTGGGGAAGGTTAATTCCTAGAACACATTTCCTAGATGTCCTCTTTCATATACTGTGTCTTTGGACATGAAATTAATTCCAGGCAAAGAAATAAAATACTCAAAAAAGGAAAGTGGTTTTATGACCTGACCTTTAACGTTATTTTAAGAGACACTGTCATGGATCCTTGACTCTGGTGTCCATGCATCTGCAATTATACTTTTACCCATCTCTTGAGGGTCAAACAGATTTGGATATGGAAAACTGCCAAATCTGAAAAATGATGTGTACATCAACTACGTTAATGCACCGGGGAAAGGATTGTTTCCTGGAAATTTCAAAGCTAATGGCTACAGGTCGGCTAAAGTAAAATGACATACATATATATACATATACACATAGATATGCATTGATATACATATATATGCACCTGGACATACATACATAAATATACACACATACATACATATAGATCTATAAATATATAGTTGTGGGTTTTTTTGTTTTTTTTTTTTAATTTGCAGTCTGTCTTACATTACCTAAACTACTATTATTACAGCTTGGGACAAACCTGCAATGTGAAAATGGACACTGCCTTATTTTCTTTTGAGGAGGGGAAATTCTGGCATATCCTCCAGAATGGGGAAAGGAGCCCCTCCACGTCAGCCAGACTCTTTGGAGGAACATTAACATCTTGAGATTTCTAGCAAATTAACAGCCCAGGTAACAAAATGCAAGGAACTCTGGCCAGTCGCTTACTCACTCGGTCGGATCTGGCCGCTTCTCCTTGTGTTCCCACCACACTAAATGCAGCAGAAGACATTTGAGTAATGAGTCAGAAAATATTTAGCAGCCTCAGTGCAACAGCCAACGTGATGCGTAAGATAAATTTCAGAGGTATTAGGATAGTGTTTTCATTTCTGCTCTAGGCAGACCGTATCTCTTACTGGTGATGAACAGAATTCTTCCCTCCTTCCCAGGAGACAGAAGCTGGATCATATGCTATCTCAAGGTTCGTTTCAGACCTAAAATGTAAAATTTCAAGCAAAAACAATTGTAAAAGGCAAAGGCAATGTATCAATGTGTACCCAAAGCAAAATGTGTATTGTGAAATGCTGTCTGAATTCATATTGTGAAATGCTGTCTGATGAATTCAGTGGTCAATTCAATGACAACTTCCCCCTCGAGCATCACACATCCTTGCTAAAAAGAAAATGCTTAAAGTGAAAAAAAAAATTAAAAAATGAATTTTAAATTCAGTGGAATTAATTTATCATCACAAAATTTTTTAAAAACCATGCCTAGATTATCACAATAGAAATTACCATTAGGCTTTGAGCTTTAATCACAGTTAACACTATTAGCTGATTTTAACTTATTTCTTTCCAACTTCCATTTTAATACTGAATGCTATTTTATCCTTCTGGCTAATCTTAATGTCCTTTTTCACCATCTGGTGGTAGCACAAAGCCAACCACACAATGTGGTTGTGTGTTGCCAAACGACATCATGGAGGCCATGTAAAATAATGTACAGGATTGCTGGTTTAAGGATTAAAAGCCCTGAATTTGAGTACTATCTTGGCAATTCACTGCCTTTCAAGCTCAGGCAAGTCACTCCTTCAGTGCAGTAAGTTTCTTCTGCTATAGGTTTCATCTTGCATGACAGTTCCTATCAGCCAGGTGAGGGTGTCTGCAGTATGGACAGGATGCTGAGGAATGGAGTGCCATACTTGATGAGTGATACCTGCCACGGGAGTACTACAGGGGAGTAGTGGCAATTTTGCTTTGTATTTGTCATTCATTGGGTAGAGCAGTGCTGCTCACATGTGCATACAAATCGCTAGGCATTTTTTTTTACTGCAGATTCAGACTCAGTAAGTCTGGGGTGGTTGGCCGAAATGACACATTCCTAACAGGATCCCAGGTAATGCTGATGCTGCTGGTTCAGGGACAACACAAGAAGCAGGGTAAGGTCCCTTGCAGCTCCGACTGAATACATGCACACACTCCCTTCCTACTTTATGTATGTGAAAATGTGCTTACCACATGCCACGAATAGTGATAAGCACATTAAATACATGATCGCACTGATTTCTCAACCACCTCCCCTTGCTTCCCTGCCCTGCAAAGAAGGCAGCTAGCTCAAAGTTTTCCAGGGAAGGAAATGAAGATTTAAAAAGGATAATGAATTTGCCTACCATCACAAAGCTGATACATAGCGTAGATGAAATTTGAACCCAAGGAAACTAACCTGATGAGCACCCTTGTTCTTGACCTCTGTTATAGACTGTCTCAATATCATCACAACATTGGAGTGCTTGCTTAGTGCTGGCCACTAGGTTGTTTTACACATATTATCTCTTCCTCTTTTCTTAACAATCGTAGGAGATGGGCATTATCATTATTTTTATTTTACAGATAACAAAATTAATTAACCTTCCTTCAACTGCATCAAACTCAGCAAAACTGTAGCAATTCCTATTTAAGTAAAAGATTAGATCAATAAAATACTGGTAATGAACTAAACACAAGGAACAGTATGCTAATGAGAAGAAAATTTAGCAGCATGTATATTTACCAGGCTAAAAAAAATGCATATGGCTACCAGTGAACATATAGAAAATATGCTCTTATAAATTCATACCCTGTAAATGCATTTTTGACAGGTGAGTCCAAATGCCTCTGTAGAGGTTAGCCATGAGGTTATCAGAGTCCAAATGATCAATGGTCCCAAACAAAACTCATCAGTGGGATTTACAGTTGGAGAAGTAGCAAATATTCATTTCTTATCACCCTCTTTTGCTACCTAAAACATCCTTCTTTATTAACGAGCTAATGAAATAAGATTGTATGAGTAAATTTCCCTGGAGATGAGACTCTAGTGCAAGCAGTCGACAATGGATGCTGCGCTTATGCATGCTTAAGAAGAGCAAACACCATAGACACATGAGCACAGGATTTTTGCTTTATTTTGTTTAAGGACAAGTTTAAAACCTAAAGGTTTAAAGTATGATTCCCAACCTTGGCTGCAGGCTGCACTTTGAAATCAAATGTGTGGAGGGGACATAAATATAAATACATACATACATACATACATACATACATACATACATACATACATACTGATGTCTAGATCCCATCCCCAGAAATTGGATCTAAGGTGTAACCTAGGGATCAGGATATTTTAAAGCTTCTTGGTTTTCTACTATATAACCTAAATTGAGAATGACTTGATTAAAGCAATGCCTGTACTGTGCAGGAGGAGGGGGAGAGGTGGTGAGTGCAAATAGCTGTCAAAGAAATGAAGGTCTAATTGGTGAATGTCATCATCAGAGCAGACTGTGCAGGTACTGAGATAGTGGGAGTCTTGCTCTCCTGAAGGTACACTTAAATTTCCTAAGCTGGTATATTGTAACAGGAAAGAATTTTACAAAACATTTGCTAGTCTTTATGACCACAATTATTTTCTCCCCTTACCAGAATAGTTTCCATTAGAGGGCAGTCTCTTCTTGGGAAGAAATGAATGGGGACACTTAACCTTCTCACCTGACCAAAGCTTAAAATATTGGCGGAGACTGTAATACTTGCATGAATTTCCTTTAAGACAATTTCCAGGATGAAGTATGTCGGGTGAAAAAAATTGTATTATATGTCAAGATACTGCCAAATTAAATATTTATATCTGTCTGCAAAAACTAAAAGGATAAAAGCTTACCCCAAAAGATAAATATGCACATGCATGGAAGGCCCTGAGGTGTACAAACATAATAATAACAACAAATAAAAGTAACATTTATTATATGCTTACTATGTGTCAGATTCCTATGCTATGGAATTTAAATATTTGACTTGATTCTCAGAACAATTCTATATTTTATACATGAGATAACTGAAGATGCAAACTGTTGAAATTTGTCCAAGATCATCCATCGAATAAGTGGCCAAGCCAACATTTGAACCCCATTTGTCTGACTCTAAAGCCAAAGTCTTGTCACCACCAATGACGATACTCCTTTACTGAATCAGAAGCAACAGGGCCCTTGTGATCAGGAGACCACGTAACTCAGAGCACATCAGCATAAGAAAGCATGAACCTCTTCATATTAGGCTATCAACAAAACTGAAGAAAAGGTCATTTGGGCAAAGTGAGACATTCCTTATTTTCCTTACTCTTTTTTCATATTTTAAGAATTTTCACAAGCTGTTTATGC
This sequence comes from Mirounga angustirostris, assembly GCF_029215605.1. NCBI lineage: Eukaryota > Metazoa > Chordata > Mammalia > Carnivora > Phocidae > Mirounga > Mirounga angustirostris. The sequence continues at coordinate 187,978,564 of NW_026991709.1, read as the reverse complement.
TTTCCTTCGTTTTCTTATGCAACTCCTCTCAACTCCATTAAGAATTCATTTGGCATTCCTACCGCTGTGTCTTCAGTCACTGTACAGAACATTGAACTAGCTAGTCACATTTCCTCAGAGACTTATTTCCTAGATCAGGGGGTTGGCAAACGTTTTCTGTAAAGGGCCAGATAGTAAATATTTCAGGCTCTGCAGGCCCCTTAGTCTCTACCACAACCACTGAACTCTGCTGGTGTAGCATGAAAGTAGCCAGAGATGACATGATGATGTCGATGATAGATGATATGAACAAAAGAGCAGGGCTGTGTTCCAGTAGAACTTTATTTATGGTCACTGAAACTATCATTTTCATGTGTCACAAATTCTTCTTCTTTTGATTTTTTTCAACCATTCAAAAATGTAAGAACCATCCTTAGCCCACAAGCCACACAAAAATAGGCTGGATTCGGCTGATGAGCTGTCATTTGCCAGCCCCTAGATGATAAGGTATCCTATGTTAAAGGCATTTGCCATGATGCAAAGTTGTTGTCATGTTCAAAAATGGCATTGGCTCCATGCTTAAAAAGCAAAAGTAACCCCAGGTACTGGTGTGTCAGAATCACTTGCCTTCCCTACAACCACTTTTAGAATTAACCAGAGATTCTCTCTGTACCAAAAGTATCCCAGTTAAATCACCAGCCCTCTAGGAACCAACAACAACAAATAACATCAATATCAACTTTAAAAAAGTTCATCACATACAATGACAATGTATTCTGTCTTATAAACACTTCTTGAGAAAGGATTCTAGAATTTGAGATCTGAAAGGGATTTTAAAGATCAGAGACCAGTCGTTCTCAAAAGGCATTCTCCAGAGTTTTCAGGTGCCTTACAGATATCTATGGAAACAACCCCACAAAATGCTCCTGGGTAAGAAATCTAGCATTTGCCACAGTATGGATGGACTTAGAGAGTAGATGCTAAGTGAAATAAGTCAAATGGAGAAAGACAAATATCATATGATTCCACTTATATGTGGAATCTAAAAAATAAAAAAGAAAGCAAATAAATGAAAAACAGAAAGACCCATAAATACAGAGAACAAACTGTTGGTTGCCAGTGGGGAGGGGGTGGGAGATGGACAAAATGGGTGAAGGGGAGCGGGAGATACAAGCTTCCAGTTATAGAATGAAGAAGTCACAGGAATAAAAGGTACAGTTTAGGGAATATAGTCAATGGTAGTGTAACAGCATTGTATGGTGACAGATGGGAGCTACACTTGTGGTGAGGATAGCATAACGTATAGAGTTGTCCAGTCACTGTGTTGTACGCCTGAAACTAATGTCACAGTGTCTCAACTATTCTTCAGTAGGAAGGAAGGAAGGAAAGAGGAAGGAAGGAAGGAAGGAAGGAAGGAAGGAAGGAAGGAAGGAAGGAAGGAAGGAAGGAGGAAGGAAGGAGGAAGGAAGGAAGGAAGGAAGGAAGGAAGGAAGGAAGGAAGGAAGGAAGGAAGGAAGGAAGGAAGGAGGAAGGAAGGAGGAAGGAAGGAAGGAAGGAAGGAAGGAAGGAAGGAAGGAAGGAAGGAAAGAGGGAGGGAGGGAGGGAGGGAGGGAGGGAGGGAGGGAGGGAGGGAGGAGGGAGGGAGGGAGGGAGGGAGGGAGGGAGGGAGGGAGGGAGGGAGGGAGGGAGGGAGGGAGGGAGGGGGGAGGGAGGGAGGGAGGGAGGAGGGAGGGAGGGAGGGAGGAAGGAAGGAAGGAAGGAAGGAAGGGGAAAGAAAATCTAGCAAAGGTATGCTGGAGCCAGCTCCCACCAGCTCATGAGAACTGCTTGTTGAATTTTTGGGGTTTTGTGAGCCAGCTGTCGTCAGGTTGATAATCCGAAGTTGTCCAGGGTGGGAGGTTTTACACCACAGAAATCCCCAAATCTGCCGATGATGCATATCAAGATTGATTTTTTTTTCTTTCCCTCTGAGAACCAGTTGTTAAACATTTATCAACATACCACTGCCCATTTATCCTCTTCCAACAAAGAAGGTCCTCTTAGATCTGTTTTATACACACCCACACTCTCTCACTCACTCATCCACTAATGAATGGTTGAGTCCAAAGAAAAGTTAAGGATTGCCCTAAGCCATAAACAAGTGGATAAAGAATCAGTCACTGTTCTGTTATCATCCTTAAGTTATTGTTCCCTCCATAATCCCAAATGCGCTCTCATTTTATATTAAATATGGTCAATTGGAGACTAAAGAATTTAAACATTTAGCCTAGGACCAAAAATGTATTAAAACCTATTACCCCTCTAATTATATATGTTCCTGTAACTTGGAAAAAAGAGAAAGAAATGACAAGGGACCACACTCCATTGTACAATTGTGATTCCAAAAGTGACATTTCCACTTCCCCATAAATGCTAGTTAATTACCCACAAAGCTCCAGCCCATTTCCTTATTTCCTTACTTTTGCTATTGCAGAATGGAGATCCTTACAGTGTGATACCTAGCAATGCCCTAATGTTCCTGTACTATATGTGTTTGTTTTTAGGCAGGAGGTTCTCTGATTATTCCCGATTCCTGGTCTCACTCCACTAAACTACATGAGCCCATAAACCTAATCTAAACAAATCATTCTGAATTTACTTCTTCTACATTTGCTGCCTTCATCTTAGTTTTGCATCACTTCAGGCATCAACAGAACCATTTTAGTACAACCCTTTCCCTTTAACTGTACAAGATTAGAAAATAAAAAAGAACATTTACAACTGCTAGTTGAACTGGAATATCTAAAATAGGATTATATCCCTCTTTGTCAGTAAATATGAAAATAGTTCATATAAGAGTAAGCTGAAGCTGAGTGGTCTCTACCTAATTCTGAAACACATTTCTCTCTAAGGTTTAGGAAAGAATACCCAGGACTCAAATGTTCCTGAGACTTTGCAACAACATATTCGTGCATAATCAGAAATGCACAGATTTTAATAAATCTACCTCTCCAATCTTCAGAAAGCAATTTTTGGAGCCAGACACAGATGTATTTTGTTAGAGTTTGATTGAAACTCTTTACATTATATAGCCATGGTGGAATAACCTGGGGTTATTCATACACAGTTTTAATTATTTATCTATGGACTCGCATGGTGTTATTTTTCATTCAGATCCATAGCTAGTTACACATTCTGCAGCAAAATATTTAAATGAAATCCTGGGACTCACAAAGTCTTGTAGTCAAGGCAAGGAAGATCTATCAGTAGTCTGTGAGTCAACATCATGCACCTACAAATTAAACCAGCCTTGGTACTCAAATGCACATCTCAACATAAAATTAATACTTCAATACATAAATTCTAACTCCAGTTGCTTTACAAGAAAAACCTTCCAGAAACCTATTTTCTCTTCTACTTCAATCAGTTCACAAATAATGGAGCAGAATCAGTTACCTAGAGTCCCTTCACAGTCTATAAAAATATTTCCCAATTTGAGTCCTGTGGAACACGATTATGAGAGATATCACCGTTGTTTTACTATTTTCTTAAAAGTTCCAAATTTGAGTAAGTCTGGGAGCTGCTGGGTTTAACCAGTTTTCTTGGGGAGATCTAGGAGCCTTCCTATACTGATATTCTTTAGATTTGACAAGGAGAGCATTACAATGGACAGAGTTTTCCATGCATTTTATTTTATTTATTTTTTAGAAGATTTTATTTATTCATTTGAGAGAGAGAGAGGGAGAGAGCACACAAGCAGGGGGAGAGGCAGAGGGAGAGGGAAAAGCAGATCCCCCGCTGAGCAGGGAGCCCGACGTGGGGCTCCATCCCAGGACCTGGAGATCATGACCTAAGCCAAAGGCAGACGCTTAACCATCTGAGCCACCCAGGCGCCCCTTAAACCAAATTTTAAACCTTCTTCCCATGGAGCACTTCAAGAAACAAGTGTCCCATGAGACACACTTTGAAGGATGTTGGTTCCAAGGACACAGCTGGGGTTTAAATATGAGTACCAAAATGAGAGTAAGAGAGAGAGGAGAGAACTGTCTGAGGTCCCTCTGCCGTGAGCACATCAGCCAGTAAGATGACCCAATAGAGCCTGCTGAGTTCTTCCTCACCCATTTCCAGATCCTATCAAAAGAAGGAAGCACCCTAAGGGGGTCAGGATGGGAGATCGGCAATCCTGTAAGATAAACTCCGCCCCAATCTACTTGCTAGTTCCCATGACTTACCATTTATTCATCGCAATAGTCAGATGTGTTCTAATCCATCAAACTTCAAACTTAAGAATTTTAAAAACAGACTGAACTTCAGCGCAGCTAAGGAGACTCAGCTGGAGGTGAAGGAATGCATACGCCCTGCCAAGGATGACAAATTTAGAGAAAAACCTTCCTTCCATCTAAGCCCAATACAAGAAAAGTAATTACCCGATATTCATTGGGGTAAAGAAAGGGGTTTGAAGAAATGTTTTGTTTTGTCCCTAGAGTTTGGAGGTAAAACGACAGGCCCTTTAGAAGCCACAAAGTTCGACTTTTTCATTTCACAAATGGGAAAACAGAGGCTCAAGGCATTTCATGGTTTGATTGAGGCCAAGCAAGACATTAGCTAGCAGCAGACTTGGGAGTGCTATCAGATCTCTTGAATAATGGGTCCATTGAGCTAAAGGAAGTAATGGACAAGCCCATGTGATTATCTCTATCTTTATTTCTTGCTCCTTTATGAAAAGATTTAGCCACCATTTATTGAGCTTCTGATAAATGCAGATGCTGTGTTAATGCATTTATAAATATTCTCTCATTTTATCACCTGACCATGGTAATGTCAGTTTTATCCTTATTGTACAGCCATCACACGGAGAAGTGTCATGCCATGTCCAACATCACACAGCTTATCAGTTTATCAAGTGTAGAATGTCTACAGGGACACAAGTCAGTTTGACTTCAAAACTCACACACTTCACTTGACTTTCTCTTTTTTCCCATTCCACCCTTCTGCCACTCCTTCTCCTTCCTATTTCCATTTAAAAGCAGTTGTGATTAAAATCAAAGGTCAGCTGCCCATAACTTAACTCAAATGTTCTTTCTTCCTTGCTTTTAGAGACATATTACTATCTTCCATCATCCATGTAGACCAAGAAGGATTTAGGCTGAGATGAGTATGCATAAAATAATCTGGGTGGTCATTACCAACTGGGCACTCTGGAGGGGTCATTCTCTTCACCCTTATGGAAGCTGAACTTGGTTATACTTCCTTTCTCCCCCCCCCCCATATCTACTAAAGATCAACTGATACAGAATGGATGAAGTTGCTAATAATTTACTACTGATTTCTTTAAAATATGTGTCATCAATAAAGGAGGCACACAGTCAAATGACTTTGGAATCCAGAGACAGGACCTGAAACATACACCCCTAAGTTTTTCAGATAGGGGCATACAGATCATTTGCATCTGATTCCCTGAAGCTGAAGCTTCCTGACCCCATCCCAGCCTAACTAAGTCAGAATCTCTGGGATGGGATCCAGGACTCTGCATTTGAACAAGCTCCTCTGGTGATTATAATTTACACCAAAGTCAACCTAACCTAAGAAGTGACTTCTAAGTGTGTGGCTTATGGGACTCATATGTTTCCCAAGTTTTCCTCAAGAAACCAGAGTCCAGCTGCAGGAAGAATTGCTCATAAATATAATGATGACATCACATAGTGGAGACAACATCTGTGTGAGGCCAATAAAGAGTGATGAAAACATTCTCCTGGGAGAGGCTACTGTCTAGGGTGGGTGGGATATGCCTGGCAGGTGACTCTGCAGACATCGGGAACAGTCCTCTCTATGAAACATGACTATCTTCCTTGGTGCTAATTTTAAACTCAACAAAAGTCAACAAGAAACTATTTGAATGTTGTTTTAACTCTTTTTTTTTTTCATAGAAAAACTAATACACGCAAGCACAGGGTAACACATTCAAATAAATGCAAAGCACTTCTAGTGAAAAATGAGTCTTCCTCCTTACCCAGTCTTTCTAGGGATGATCACTGTTTCCTGCATTTCCAAAACACGCTTAGCAGAGTAGCACATACATGTGTGTATTCCATTCTGTTAATATCATAGGAGGAAGCCCATTATACCCACAGTTCGGTATCTTTCATTTCCCCCTCAATAACATATCTTGGGGACCATTCTCCACAGAACATATACATTACATAATTCCTTTTAACAGTATCACAGCTTTACATTATATAGATAAGCCATGGATCTTGACAGGTTCCCTTTTGATGGATATTATGTTTCTTCCATTCCTTGAATGATACTACCAGGAGCACTCTTATTCATATGTCTTTGCCCACCTGTGAAGATTTATCTTCAGGATACATTTTTAGAAGCAAAATTGCAAGGGCAAAAGATACGTGTGTTTTTATTTGAGATGTTGCCAAATTTTCCCTCCAAAGAGGTTGCAGCAATTTACATTTCTATTAATAGTACATGATACTGCTTTTTCCCCCACACTTGCACCAATACAGTGTATTTCTGATTGTAATTTAATTTGCCACTGAAACTTCTTACTGGAGAAAGTGCTGACCAGATAACATGAATAGAACTTGGCAGCTATATTTCTCCTGGAGAATGAACACACTGGCATTCGAATTTATCATCTTCTTATAAGTTAGGTAAGGATGAATCAGTGGCCTTGACCCTCCTCAACTCTGAGTAAATGTACAAACTTAAATTTCTGGACTTGCATATCTAAGTAAATAGTGATGCACCAAGAAACTATACATCTACAAGCTATTGAAAGGAGTCTTCTATTAATTTGTTCTTTCAAAATTTGGAAATATATCACAAAAGTAGACTATTTCTTCTAATCAGTTAATCATTTATAATTTAGGTAAATTCAAAACATTTTAAGTGACTATGATCAAATTTTCCTTGCTGAAGCTTGTAAAAGGGGATGTACTCTGTTGGATGCTTTGGACCAAACCTCCTTAACAGACAACAAAAATCTAGTTTAAACAAAATCTACCTTCAGACTCAATGCTCTGCTTTATGGGTTCAAAGTTAATCAAAATTTATACCTATCAGGGCACCTGGGTGGCTTAGTCGGTTAAACATCTGACTCTTGATTTCAGCTCAGGTCATGGTCTCAGAGTGGTGGGATAGAGCCCCGAGTCAGGCTCCATGCTGGGCAAGGAGACTGCTTAAGATTCTCTCTCTCCCTCTGCCCCACCCCCCACCACTCCCCCTCTCCCTCTCTCTCTAAAAAAAAAAAAAAATGATACTATCAATGTTGTCACTATTGTCACAACAGAAAATCAGAAGCTCTTTTCACCCATCATCTTTACATTCCACCTTCAGGGAATAACAAACAACATGCTGTTTCTTCCAGTAATTCTCAGGATGTTATTGATTTATTATTTTTCACTGAGTCCATGCACTTAGGAGGAAACAGGGTGTAATATATATGCACTTTCAGAAAACTGCTTTAATGTTGTAAATAATATCCCAAAACCTTTAATGAGCCTTTCAGAGGCATCTGCTTTACAATACAGAATTACTTAAGCACTGGAAACTCAATCTACAGATATTTATTTTGCAACTTCTATGCACAGGCCTGAATTTTTTATCCCATAAGTTAAGTAAGTCCCTCTGGAAAAATACATTAATTCAATACATATTTGCTGAGCATTCACTATATGCCAGGCACTGAGCTGGCACCATAGTTTCCAAAGGGAATAAGGCAAAGACCCTGCCCTCCATTTAGGAACAGCCAGATGGAAGATACAGCCAGGTGGACAGATGGCTAAGAAGTAGGATCAGAGAAAGAGGGTTCCTAATCAAGCCCTGAGGGAACGAAGGGAAGGCTTCCAGGAGGAGGCAATCTAATATGACTTCTAGTTAGGATATGGCCAAGGGTAAGAATGGACAGAATCAAGGAAATACTATTGCTTAATCACATAAACTCCATGAAAGTCAACAATGGAAGAGTACCCATATGAAACATCATGAGCTAGTGTTAGAGTATGTGCAGATTTCATGATATAAAACAAATGTCTAAAAAGTTTTCTGAAAGTCTAAGGCCCCCAAAAAGAATAAAAGAAAAGCTTACTCCACACACTCACTCAAACTAAAGCATATTTTTCCATTACAAATACTATACATTTTCACCAACTCTGAAAAAACCAAATGAACATTTTATGAACTCTAGAAGAATTTGTTCCCTAATTACCTCCTTATGCTCCTCCCCCCACCCCTTAAACTGCAGCATGAACTTCTGGTTTTTAGCACCACCTTCTCTGCACTTAAAACTTTCAAATCCTAATTGGAGATAGCTATAGAGGAAGAAGATAGGCTTGATGGACTTAGACATATTTTCCTTCACTGGTGTTTAGATTATTTTGACACAAGCAGGTCTAAAGTAAGAACTGGTTCCGAGCAAACTCACCAAAGAATATCAACAAGGAAGAAGAGCCACTGAGCTCTACAAATCTACTTGCAACAAACTCTCACATGCACATAAGAACCACTATATGAAGTTTAATCCTTACAGGAAAACAATTCAAAACCCAGGTACACTCACTTGGGCCTCCCCACGTCATGGAGGACTAACGTTAGTAGCTCTTCAATGTGCTATGCTAGGAAGCAAGATCAAAATGACAAACAGGAAAATAAAATGAGCCTTCTGAGATTCATTCTTTAGATTGTTCATTCAAATACAATGCAGAAGAGTACTTTCCACCAAGAAATTATTCAATTTTGAACTCTCACTCGTGCTGTTTGGAGAAGAACTGTCTGACTCTATCTAATAGTGGACATTTCGAAGGACTGTAAGTGATGTGGCTTTGTTTGGGGTGGCTGGAGAGCAGGAACATTTACTGCTACCATATTGAAGTGATTTAAGAGGAGTCAATTTGAGTCACTACAGTCGCTCTGGTTACATGGTCTATGTGCCAATCCGAACAGCTTCCGATGTGCTCTTTTCAAAATTTAAGGGGAAAAAGAGGAAAGGAAAATTAGATTTCAAATCTGCCCTTTAATGAAAGCCTGTTAAAATGATTTATCTTAACTAAGTGACCTTCAAATTAGAAACTGTATGCATTCTTATAACATTCTGAACTCTACATATCTTATCAAAATTGACAGAAAAATATTTTTACACATATAAAAATATATTTAATTTTGTATATCTTACAGATATACCATGATTTGTGACACAATAATCTATTGAGATGCTGAAGGCAATGCAAAATATATATATATAGTCTATTAGTTACAAATCAGGTATAGCTATATACACTATATATATATATATATATATATATATATAACTACACACACACACATGCCCCCAAAATAACAGTGACTTAAGCAGACACGGTTTTATTCTCCCACATGAGTCTGGGGACCAGCAGACCAGAACTAATCTGGCCACTAGCTCTGCGGCCATCTAAAACCCAGGCTACTTTCAGATTTCTGTTCTGTCACCCCTAGGGTACGGTCCTTATTCTCATGGTCCAAGATGGCACTCCAACCATCCCACCTACTGTCTAGACAGCAGGACTCCAACCTCTAAGGACACTGCTGCACATATTACTTCTCTTCATTCCCATTGGTCGGAATTGAGTTACACATCTAAACTTAGCAGCAAGGAGGGTTGAAATCGTAGTCTTCATTCTAGGCAGTTAGGTAGGCTTCCAGAGGCAATAGAGCTGGATTATTTAGGAAAGGAAAGCATCACATGGAGAAGGAGAATGGTCTGTGTCTGGAGAGAGTGAGTAAAGTCTCCCTGAGGGGGACCGCCAGCGATGGCAGGACTCAGAGTGGCCCCTGGGTACGTGCCTGGGGCTCAGTGGCACCCTGACAGCTGCCGCAAATGTCCCCGTGGCTGTGGGTGGCATGAAAGAAGTAAACAGAGACCAATAGCAAAGCCTGCATCTGAATTGATGGTTCCATTCAGACCAGGACAATGAGAAGCTTGTTTGTCACCAGGGTGTCCTGAAGACCAGAGCCTTTCTTCAAGTTCTGGGGGGCATATAAGCACTCAGTAAGTCGGCAGTGCCTGTGCTTTCATTTCTACCAGGACATACACTTGGAATTGTTCCTCTAGTGCTAATCTACAGGTGGTTAAATGTACTCAAACTCACTCTGGACCCTGGGGTCCCTAAGCAAGACTGCTTTTGATCAGAAATAGGGATAGGAAACCATATTCTGTCCTTATGATACCAACTTGCACATAGGAAAGCATTGCTTTGGATTGATATTAACATTATAGTTTTATAAGCAACAGCATTAACCCAGGTGATGTGGCACTTATCTGTAATAATTTTCCCTGGCACATTAATTTACACATGCACACATTATTACTGAAGAAAAGTGTTCGGAGTTTCCACCAGAACAACAGACCTGAAATTAGTGCTGAAAAACATTCACAGCCAGGATTTCACTCCCCACTCTGGTTATCTATTTTAGCCATCTTCGTTGGCAACTTTTAATTTTTGCTGCTCAATGAAAATAATAAATAGCTTAGTGATGAAAAAAATACTCTTGAAATACATTACAGCTCCGTTTTAACTGGAAATGAATACCATCTCCAATTGTCTAACAAACAATGTGTGACTTTCTGTTACTCCATCCGACTGGCATCTCCTATGAACAAAGCAGAGGGATATCCAAGTGCATCTCTTTTAGAGACACACCGCCCTTTCTTTCAGCTGACATCTCTAGAATGAACAACTCAGAGCCAGCCAATGTGCAAAACACTCTCCCGGCTACCACATTCTTAGGTGGGTCAGAAAGTCAATCAAATTCTACTTCACAAATAAAACTAATTCCTATAATATGAGATGGGAGGCTGCATTCATATTTCGAAGACCGAATATTCTCCCTCAAGTAATATAAATTTATAGCTATGACTTTTCCCAGTGCTCGATCGACTGCTCATGGTATATGAAAGTAATTAGGCTTCTCTGAAAGCCACAGCTGCATTGAGAACTATATTTGAGTAAACACAAAAGAAAAGCATTCCAAGTGTTACTTTTAATGTTTCCATAAAAGTTAACATCTATAAAAATATTGCTTTCCATTTTCTGTGTAGAAGCCAGCCACCCTTCGTTACTGAAAGGGGACCGTGGAAACAGAGTGGCTGGCAAGCTGCCGTGCAGAAGAGAGCAGAATTCTGTTCTAACTCAGATCTGGCCTGGCCACACGGCAAAGTGAGTCCTGCAAGATAGGGCACATACCTACAATGAAAACGACCTCTGTAACTCTAGTTAACTCATGAGAGGCTGAGTATACAAGGGCCAATGGCCAGACCATATACCAAAAAAAATAATAATAATAATACAACTGACCCACAATCTGCAACAACCACTCCCAGAAGCCAAACCACAATCTCTTTTGCAATTGGTCCCAAATGGTCAGGATTTAAACAGTAACTGCCAATTTCCCCAACTTCTGCTCCTGGCTGCCAACTTTGGAGCAACCAGAGAAAGCTGAATAAGCTCCCCTAACCAACCACACAGGATGTCTTGCTTCCAGTTAGCCTGGCTCCAGCGTCCCCATGCCAACACCCCCTAAGTCGGGGCATACCTGAAGCCTTCCCATTTTGCCTCTCTAAGGCTGCCACTCCCACGATTACCTTTGAGTCCCTGCCAAATGCAAGCAATGCTAGCTGACTCTCTTGCTCTAGAAAATTCTGAAGAAATGCCCTCTGCTATTTCTCATTTGGGTGATTTTTGTTTATTTCCACACCTGGTTCTCTCTGGTGGCTCTGCCTGCCTAGCAGCCCGCTCAGCTTTCTCCTCACATCATGTAGGGTCTTCGCTCTTCCCTGCTGCCTTAGGCTGTCTCTCTTTCTTTCTTTTTTAAGATTTTATTTATTTGACAGAGAGAGAGAGAGAGCAAACAGGGGGAACGGCAGGAAGAGGGAGAGGGAGAAGCCGGTTCCCCGCTGAGCAAGGAGCCCAATGCAGGATTCGATCCCAGGATGCCAGGATCATGACCGGAGCTGAAGGCAGACACTCAACTGACTGAACCACCCAGGAGCCCCTGGGCTGTCATTCTGAAGGTGAACTGCTCTTCCTCTATTCTTCCAACTGTATTCTTTTTCAGTATTTCTCCTCTTCCTCTTGGACCTTTTGTGGGAATCTATAGTGTTCTTTCCCATGTCCCACACATGTCACCAGGACAGCAGGGGAACCGTCATGGGGCACCCATGGGGCTAAGCACAGTGAGGCTACTGTGAGGACAGGATATGAAAAAATCAAGATGTTGGCCTTGCCAAGAAAAGGGATCATTACAGTTCAATTCACCTGCGCTAAAATTTGAGCCAAAACTGGGCAGCTAAGATCCAGAAGCTAAGACAACAAGAAAAAAGCCAGGAGCCAATAGCAACCAATTGAGGGGTCAGAAGTGACTGGCATCAAGAAAGTGGACAAAGGTGAGCAGAAAGGAGAGGAATCAGAGGAAAGTGAACTCTCCATAGGGAGATTAAGGCAAGGACACCTTGTTAACTATTGTTTTCTTTATACTGAGCTCCGGCAAACCTCAGCAAGCCATGTCTTAAAGGAAAAGAATGTGGAAGGTCACCAAGCCTTTCTGTCCAACATGTATTTTCCTTTGCAACACCGTCTATATATAGAAAAGCATTTGCATCTCACGTAAAGGATAATAAAACACTTATCAGCAACTTCCTCCTCTATGGCTCAGAAAAACTCTCTTCATTCCATTTGTCTTCCATCTCACCTTTGCTATCGATTCCTCTACTAATTTTTATCTTCCCATTTGTCTTCAATCTCACCTTTGCTGTTGATTGCTCTACTAATTTTTATGTTTCTGTTTCTCACAAACAAAAGTCTGCTCAACCATGTTACACTCCAAAATGACCAACTTCTCCTGTCATCAACCACAAAAGCTCCTGAAAGAATCTTCTGAACACCCAGTCTCTGCTATCTCCTCGGCCAAATACAAAGTTGGCCTCTTCCCTCTGTCACGCTAATAGAATTGCTGTCCAAGGTCACTAATGAGGGCCTCAGGCCCAAACCTGACACCTTCCTTCAATCCTCACAGGACACATGCTCTCCTGGCCCATCTTGACTTTCTTCAACCTTGGCCTTTCTGACACTGCACTCACCTTCAGGACCACACTTCTTCAGCTTAGCTATTTCTTACTATTGCAGTCTCACCCATTCCCCCTTTCCCCATCTTTCAGTCTCCTCTGCTATGGAAACTTGACCTAGTCTCCAAAAAAATCCATGCCAGTTGCCATTTCCTTCCAGATCTCTAGAAACAGACAAGATTAAGTCCTCCTTTGCTGTTTTTGGTATTTGAATTACTCATGCAGCAGCTTCCCTTGCAGCCTCATAGTAAAGTAATCTGCATCCCTGTGTTCCACCTCTCCCTTAGTCTGCAGACTCCTTGAAGGGAAAGATTCAACCTTATCTATCTTTGTATCTCCAGGTCTAAGAATAGAACCGGACACATAACAGGTATGGGTTCTGGAGTCTGGCATCTATGGAGTGAGCATGGGAATGGTTCCTACTTCACAGCACAATGTGCAGCATGCTGGCTATTATCATCATCAACAAGAGATGAGAGTTAAATTCTACTGAACCTAATAATATGAAGACAGGTGTGAGCATTGTTCCCCTGTGAATTTTCTGCAGTATCTGATTTCAGGTAGTTCAGTGTAAAAAAAAAATGTGCTTTTAATTACCTGGAAGATACCAAAAATCAAATTTATCAGATATTTCTGATGGTCTCAGTTTTGTACAAACTGTTTATTAAATGACTTTATACAGCACCATTTCTATCTCATTTCCTATAGAACCACAGAATGTCTATGTATGCTGGAAGGTAAGGGGAAGAAATACTGAGGAAATGAGAGGAAAAGGGGCAGGTATACAGGAAATAGTCAAGGTCAACTGCAGACAACATTGATACAGAGAAAAGGATGGGGCAAGATTTTTCTCACAACCCTACATCCCAGAGCCCTAAACACTTTCACTGACTTTCAGTAACAATGGTGAGAACTTCTGCTATAAAATTACTTTTACAACAGCTAAGAGGCCTCAATGTTTAATCATTATGACATATATAGGAGTACAGTATTATTATTTTACAGGCAAGAAACTGGGACTCATAGACGTCCAATAGCTTACTGAAAGTTCTGCATTCAGAAAGCAGCAAAACTGGCATCTGAACTCTGGTCTTTCAAATTCAAGAGCCCTTACCCACTCTTAATCATATCTACACCACCTCTCCAAAAGATCACATGAGGAAATAATTAATCACTACTCGAAGAAATTATCCAGCTCTTCCTCCATGACAAATGAGAGGTTAGATTCTAGGAGGATCCAAGTGAAGTGTAAACCTAAATTCTTTGTTTCCAACAGCAAGGAAATGCAGGGAATTAAGACACTTAAGTGTTTGCATTTAAGGGTAACTCTTAGGGCCTTCTTCTAATGAAGTCTGAATGGAAGTGAACCAAAACTGAGGTTATCAACTAATTAGGCTTCATTCTTTTGCTTTATATGGACCCCCCTCTTGAAGTCCCAAAGGACCAAGCTATGCAATTTATATGAAGCTAAAACCAACCAAGAGACATTGAGCAAAGAGTCCTAGTCTTATAGCCAAGAGGAACAATAACAACACTAGATTGCCAGATACAAAGAAAGAAGGAATACAAAAGAGGTTCAAAACAAAGGAGTGTTCACAGCTGTTGCTATCGGGAAGGCTTCACAGAGAAACCGGCATTAGAGCTAAGGATACTTAGATCATATTCTTTCATCCTAAAGTTGTAAAAAGGTCTGAAAAGATGTATGATTTTAAGGACCTACCATCCAAGTTATATTGTACAAATGTAATTCCAGCCTTCATACTGCAGAACATATAGGAACTTCATATTCAGAAACAATTAGATGATTTTTGAACAAGTTAAAGAAAAGACATTTTCCAGATTAATAGATAGCAGTTGAGTAAATGTGTTCTTTGCTTAGAAATTCCAGAAATAATTATCAGCATGAAAGGTAACCATCAAGCAAAATGTCGACAATTTTTCAAGTTGGGTTTTCTCCCTTCTCAGAGTTATGAATAAACTTACCACATTTTGGTTAAAATATTCATTCACAGGGAATAGTAATTTATCCAAAATGAATAAAATTATAATATTTAAACATGTATTTTGCCAACAAAAATTATTTTGTGTTGAGTTTTTTAGCATACATAATTCCACTGGGCAACAAAAGTCACTTCATCTTCCATCTTGTCAGAAGAGCAAAGAAAAGCAAGTGCAATTTTAAATGTTTAATTAGAAGCAAAATCAAGTATATATAATGATATACCACATTGCTAGCAAGTAATAAAGATAAACATCTTTGTACATTATCAACACTGAGAAACACTGTCAAATTTCACTTTGCTTACAGATGGCAGAAAGAAACTTCTATAGTATTAAATGGCTTTTCAGATACCACTTCTGAGTTTGGTTGTTGTTGTTGTTGGTTTTTTTCCCCAAGAACTTGGGGTTGGGATAATTTGAGGCATTAGAGTTTTGACAGTGACATTTCCTTGTAATTGAGAGAAGTTTGTCAAGTTCAGACATGATTGTGTTTGCCTTTAGCAAACACACCATTCACATTTTGAGAAAAACTGCTGATGCAGTCCTAATGAAACTGTTCCAGCCCTGCTAAATCACCGACAGATGTGCTTGCCTGCCAAGGGATTTCCCTCGGAATGTTCTCATTTTCTTCTGTTTAGAGAAAGTTCATTTAAAATCTGTTAAAATGTATTAATGTGCAGCATTGCATTATAGCTTGCTGTGGGCATACTGGTAAAAGAGGAGTTACGTGAAGACTAGCATTGGGATATCTACCAAAAACTTAAGAAATCATCCAAAACAGAAACCTTCCCTGTCCCCAGCATTCCAGAAGGGAGGCCTCATCCGGTCCACAGAACTTACGCTGCATAATTTCATAGAGTGTTCCAACAGAAAGGGGCTCATCTATTCCCCCACGCCATTTAAAAATACGTCTGTGGCTGACACTGCCATCTAGAGAGATTAAATGACTTGTCGACAGTCACCAGGTCAGTTGTCCAGTAATGATGGGGCCACCTGCAAATACCAGTTTAATGGAGAAAACAAAAGGTAGTTTTTACCCATTAGTTTTGCACAAGGGATGAGGCTCAAAGATCCTCTGAGTATGGAGCTAAAACTTTTATTTTATTATCAAATCAATGTGTTCTACAGTTCCTATGGTGACTATGGAGGAATCTATTTTGGAAACTTCATTAGAGTTGCAAACACCTTAACCATTACAGGGAGGATTAACACAGCTTTCTTTAGTGAATTAAAATTGACTTGTGGGTGTTGGTGTAAGCATTTAAGACAATATCACGGTGATGGTACCTCCAAGGAAGTAAAATGTTTAATTCTTCAATTTAAAAAAAGCCCAGTTTTTTTTTTTCTCTTTTTCTAAACGAATGCAATACTCAAGTCTAAATGGAACTGGTAACCACACTCATTCCTGGATCAATGCGAATGCCCATCTACCGACTGAAAAGTATAATGAACAGCTACTATTCTTACCTATCTCAACTCCCTTCCTTTGGGGCAGGATATCCCCCCCCCCACACCCTCGGTGCTATTGACATTTGGATCAGATACTTGTTTGTTGTGGAGTGCTGTTCTGAGCATTGTAGATATTCATGTCCTCTGCCCACTAGATGCCAGTAGCACCATCTCCCCAGTTAGGACAACCAAACTGTCTCCAGACATTGCTAAATGTCTCCTGCTGGTGGGGGAGGACAGGACAAATCACCCCCTGTTGAGAACCACTGCTCCAAGAGGCCTTCCTTGCTGCACTGATGGGGCTGCCATCCACATCATGTGCCCAGTAGCTACTTAGAGGTCACGACCTCACAGTCAGGGCTTCCCCAGTGTCCACCATTCTGTCCTGCTGAGGGCACCAGTTGCCAGCTCTTCTTCCCCAGGATTTATTCTTTAATTCCATATACTATCCAGCATCCTCTCAAACCTCATCTTTTCCCCTTGCCTAAGTCATTCAAAGTACATAACTGCTTACAACTAAGGAAATCTACCTAATAAAAAGCTATGCAGAAAATAATCATCCCAACAATCCCCCTTTCTTTTTTTTTTCTCTTCTTTCTTTTCTTTTTATTGTACTATATGAGAAGATGGATCCTGGCTGAACCTATTACGGTAATCATTCCACAATCTGTGTAAATCAAACCATCATGCTGTGTACCTTAAACTTATACATTCATGTATGCCAATTATTTCAATAAGGCTGGAAACAAATTGAATGCAAAAAAAATATTATTTTCATTTGTGTGGGTAAAAAAAAATTTTAATGCATTTGTTACATATTAATAGTACAATGAGGCAGAAGCATAGAATCACCCCCCCAAACTAACAAAAATAGCAAGGTAATGATAAGAATTTTGAAAGACTACCATGTAACCACCATCTATAAAATCAGCAAAGTAGTAGGTGATTTTGCTAAAATTTTTTATTTATTTGACAGAGAGAGTGTGTGTGCCCACGCAGGGGGAGCAGCAGAAGGAGAGGGAGAAGCAGGTTCCCCACTGCACAAAGAGCCTGATGCAGGGCTTGATCCCAGGACCCTGGGATCATGACCTGAGCCAAAGGCAGACACTTAACCTACTGAGCCACCCAGGCACCCCTTAAAATTTTTTAAACTATAAGAAAAGAAAATGAAGATTCTGGTAACGTCAACCTCATCAACTCTCTTTACCCCAGCCTTCCACACACCCAGAAGCAGCATGAAAGAAAGAAAGGAAGTACAGAGAATGCTTAGAATTCTCAAAAATACCCTAGAAGTTGTAAAGGTCGGGACTGAGGGGAGAAGGGGCATGATGACAGAAACCTGGATAAATTCAAGAAATACAGCTTTATTACAGAAGCCCCTTCATATTATTTTAAGACCCTGCCATGGGCGCCTGGGTGGGTCAGTCGTTAAGCATCTGCCTTCGGCTCAGGTCATGATCCAGGGTCCTGGGATCAAGCCCCACATCGGGCTCCTTGCTCCGTGGGAAGCCTGCTTCTCCCTCTCTCACTCCCCCTGCTTGTGTTCCCTCTCTCACTGTGTCTCTGTCAAATAAATAAATAAAATCTTTAAAAAAAAAAAAAGACCCTGCCAATATGTACTACTGTGTACATGTGTACATACTGATGTTCTTCACGTGAAAAGATGCTCTCTCAGGCAAATCAATTAGAAAATGGCATCCCGCCCCCGCACCCCCACTCTGGGCTGAAGCAGCCTTACAACAGGCACATTCTTGGTGAGCAGAATGCAGACTGGATTTTAGTCCCCACTCAAGCCCCCTCAGCCAGGTGCCCTTAATGCAAGGACAACCTGCACAAAAGTCCATGACAGCCCTGCCAACAGCGGCAGGAAGGGCCATCAGGGCCTGCTGATTTCCAGAGCAACATGCCAAGTGAAGGAAAGTGGTCTAGTCCAAAGGTGTAGAAGAGTCCTGGTTGAGCAATGGGCCCAGGATATTTAACAGGATCTCAGACGATAGCTCAGGGACAGGATTTTTAATACAGTTTCAGTAGACAGAGCAGGGTGCAGGTCCCCAAGCATGGGCTGTGCTCTGCTCCACCATAGCTTTCTATTCCCACATCTGCACAATGTCTATTGCAGTGGCTTTCAAATTTTAAGAGGCACCAAAATCACCTGGAATGCTGATGAAAACATAGATTGCTGGGCCCCATCTCCAGAGTTTATGACTTGATAAGGTTGAGATGGGGTCCAAGAATTTCCTTCATTATGATGCTGCTGGTCCCAGGACCACACTTTGAAAACCAGCCACCTTTAGAGAAGTAGGCAAAAAGCAACATCCAGTTCTCAAACTTAGGTCTCAGAATTTGGAAGACAAAGTAGTCCCAAATAATCCGAAAAGGAGCCAAGGGAGATCCATTTACACCAGTTTGGAAATAAACATAAACACCCATCTTACTAGTAAGAGGGATACAAAGAGAAGGCATGCTTACCTAGCATGCAGACAAGTCGGGGATGGGAAGGTGTGAGGAAGTGAGGAGCATTATGCAAAGGACAGATGAAGAGTTCAGCTGGAAGTAAATATAACCCAAAGAAGAGACACAAGTTCCCCATGAGTGCTTTGTAATATTAAACAACTTAATAAGGATATTCAATGAGAACTCAGAGCTGAAAAGATAAAAGGAAATTCCAGAGCTAAGCAAACACTCTGAAAAATATTATGTACCACTGATGATCTAATAAATAAATTAGAAACAGAAGTGGGAAAAAAGTCAAAGCTAAAAACCAAATTAACAGAATGATGACAAAACTCAATATAATGAATGCATAAGGAAAAGGCAAGAAACTTGTTAAAGCAAACAGAAGGCAATGCATTAATTTGGAAGACAGAGAAAGTAATCCAACAAAAGAACAACTGGTATTCCCTGAAACAGTGGACCAGGAAAAGGAACACTGAGTTATTACACAGAAACCTGTCCCTAAAGGAGGAAGAGCTATGACCATAGGTGCAAATGATACATCATATTGAGAAAAAAAAAATGTAAGAATCAGCATTAAGACATCCTAATTAATCTATCAGACATCGAGGATAAAACTAGAGTTATTCAGGCATCAAGAAGAAGGAAGCATGTCAGCTTCAGCAGGGAAAAAGAATCAGCTTGGCCTCACGCCTTGCATAGCAACATCCAATCTCTGAAAATCATGTGGCAAAATCTGTAAGCTTCAGTGGGAAAGAAAAGGGAACCCAAGAATATCGTATCGGCCAAATTGTTATTCAACTTGGAGAATCATGGAAATAACTGAACAATTTGGGCCACAAAAGGGAGAGGAATTGAGATTATAGTAGGACTCTGACCATGCAGATACAAAGACCTTGGTCAACTGCTGGCTGTCCTGGAAACAGGATTCCAACCATTATACTGAGATAAAATCACATGCTAAAAAGGAAAACAGTAATTAGAGCTGGGGGCCATATGCAGAGCCTAACTCTAACTTGAGAGATGCTCTAGGCGGAGCTTCAGATGTATTTTTGCCCACAAATAATTAGTCCTGAAGGGGAAGGATTTGGTTTATGTATGAAAGGGTCAAGTTGAAATGGCATGCTCAAGAGTAATGCTATTCTGAGTGTTACTTCTCCTGGAAACTCTGACCAAGGCACTGGAGGTAGCAAATTATACAGGTGCATATAGCCCGATTCCACTCACTAGTTTCTTCTCTATGTAGTATATGGCATGAATAGGAAACAAAGCAGTGCATGCTATTGGTGTCCTATGTGATTGGCCATGGGACTGAAGAGATCTCTGCTCACTCTCCCCACCCCACTTCAATAGCCCAGGAGGTCTGGACCTATGCAGTGTGGAGAGTAACCAAGAACCAACACATTTATGTAATATCACACCCACTTTATGAATAACATTCTGCTTTTGTCATGTTGATTTCACAGATTCCACATCTACCAGGAGGAACTGTATTCAGAGGGTAAGTAACCCATCCACAGTCTATCTGAAACAAGAGCTTCCTGACTTCATTCAGACTCCCTTCTGTTTGCTTGGGATTTCTCTCTTCTCTAAAACATTTTGGTTGGGAATTTTTAAATGATTTCTATGCTTGTGTAAGTACTTTTTTCACATCTAAATTATGGATTCTGTGCTCAAGCGCACGTGCATGTGCACACACACACACACACACACACAATATAAACAAGAAAGGAAGATAATTTTCCTCAAATAATAATGTCCATGAATTGAAAGCTTGGAGTATAGCTTAATATGGTTTGGTTTGGTGCATTCTACAGAGCTGGCTTTGTAAATTAAAGGTGTGATCCCTTGAAATCACTGTGATAAAAGTGATTTGAAATCATACTACTGACAGTCATAATAGAAACACATGCCTCCTTACCACTCATAGCTCAGTCTGGTGACAACAAATCAATAGAGTGAAATGCTTGCAGCTTCTTAGAGAAAGGTTCCACCTGACAGATATCAGGAGATCAAATATTCACACTGCTTAGGAACAAGAAGTGTATGGATTAGGACATACTTGAAAAGGCAGCCAGAGAAGGATAGAAGCCCACCCTGTGAGGCCTTTGGTCACTATTCCTTTATTTAACTTTCAATTTGTTCATCTCTTGTCTCTGCCCTGCGAGTTAAAACTCTACCAATAAAAGACATCAAGGAACTCTTGGTCCAGTGGTGGAAACAATTAATACATGATTTTGAGCTACTGTTCTGCTAGATGCACAGGGGGTGCTAGGGGAACACAATGAAAGGGTACCAATTTTTGCCCTTCTAAGGGGGTTTTGAGGAGGTTGTCTGAAGTAGACATTAGAAACAAACAATTATAGGGGATGGGAGAGGAGAAGAGAAAAAGCAAGGACCTCTAAGACTTTGGGCATGTGAACTTTTTATATGACATAGTATTTGGTCACTCCATCATAGATAATAAGTTTCCAAGGGAAGCCCATCCTATATACCATTCTAGAAATCAGAGGATGTTATTATCCAAATTTACCTGGCTACTTTTAAGGTGGCCCAAGCTCTAATTTCTCAAGGATGATATTCTTCTTGCCCATAATTGTTACTGGAGCCAGAAGTACCAAGTCTTTCTACCTAATTTCCTGCCCAATGAAGAATTCTCCTTTATGACATTCCTAATGGATGTTCAGCCAATTTCTTGTTAATTTTTGGCTCCTTCACCTCTATTTCCTTTTTGTTACAGCATGCTAATTCCCCTTTGGGAAATTTCCCCCTATTGTAGATAGTCTTTGTAGGATAGTAAATTCAGTGCCCTACCATGTCACTACAGGATTTGAAGAGATCCCCAGAGACCTCTGGTATATGTTCTGCTGTCCCCATTCTACATGGACAAAGGATAAACATGTAACCTAAACTCAGCCAGCCAGCTCTTCTCTTCCAGAACTTTAAATCCTAAGTAGGGTGACACACCACTCATTTGTCCATATTACTGTGGCCTCTCAACAGTTAAGTAGATTCCATCTTGATTCCTTTCCTGTTTCTAAGCCTGGTCCTGCTGCATGCATCTTATTCTGTTAATTCCCTGATAACCTTCTGATAAATTCTATTTTAACTTATGTTAGCCTGAGTTGCTCTCTATTACCTGCTGCCAAAGAACTTTAATTCTGCTTGAATCCTTCTACTCATGGGAATATCACTACTTTGTGAGGCTGATTATCCCACAGGTATACCTCTGAATTTGCTACAGTTATTAATTCAAACTAATATCAGCTTCCCTATTACTAGGGTCTGTCATCAGTAACTAGAAAAAAATAAATTTTAGTCCTTCTATACGATAACCACCTTAGTATCTGAGAACAGTAAGTAATTACCAATAACCACACCACAAAAACAAGTCATCCCTTTCTCAAGTTGGAAACCACCAGCTTCTTTTCTAACCTGATGTAAAGTCCCCAGACCACAGAAATCAGAGAGCTGAATTGTTGATGGGCATCTGAATCATTTTCTTGGGGTCCCAGGGAAGTAAGAAGGCACTTCCTCAAAGAGTCTCTTTGAAAGAGAGTACTTCCATGTTTATTGTCTGCAAGGGTTGGGGAATGGTAGAATTCGTTGATAGGATACAGAAGGCCTTCTTATCATACAACTATTAGGTTTCTCTGTATTCCTCTCCAGTCTGCCCCCAATTAATGGTATATTATCTTCTCTACTGAAGTTGGGATAATTGGTGGTTATTTTCAGAGCAACTCATCAGGATGATAGAGATTGATTCTTTTTAATTGAGGTAGCGGAGGTGTTGAACATTCATTGGGTACTGAGTAAATGTTGCTAGGATTGCAATTTCCCAAAACACCTGTCTGATAAACATCATGTCCTCAACATTTGCAAACAATCCAATGTCTCTCCTCCCCCATTCAAGTATTCCCCCTTCTCATTCTAATATCTACTCTAACTACAAGTTTATGATTCTATATTCACTTCACTACTTCTGAAAAACATTTGTCTGTAAAAATACATCTATTCTTGAGCAATAGTCAGTCAGAAACCTGAGTTTTCATGACAATCAGAGGAAAAACAAGGGATGGACAGAGAAGAGTCCCTGTTCTCTATAGGCCTCACAGTCTGATGCTCATGCAGCTTCCTCCTGCCCCATCTCCTTATTCCTTTCACAGAGAGTGAGGATTTAGGGCAAGTAATCCCCCCATTCCAGAAAGAAAGCAGCTCCACTTAGAGTACCATGCTTCCCTGTGACAGAGCTTTCAGAGGAGCAGAGTGTAATGGTCATCTTCTCTCTTGCCTGTTCACACAGAGGATGACTTCCTCTCCTTCCCTCCCATCCCCTTCCCTCTCCTCTTTAGTTCAGTGGACACCAGCACTGAGAATAATGTCCCAGCCTGAGGAGGCCTGAGGCAAGTAGCCTAGACCAGCACCAACCAACACTGAACATAACTGTCTCCTACTCTTTGGCTCCTTTTCCTCTAGGGCTATGAGTGTTCTGGGTTGGCTGCACCTCCCACTGCTCAAGTGAGATTTGACACTCAATTAGGGCTGAAGAGAAACTGACAGACTGCTCTGGATCCAAGTCACTGCATTACTTTAATAGAGGTAAAACCATTCAACAAATGTTCAGTCTAAGTCACCACGGTTCTACTTGGGGAGGTAGGGGCCCATGGCAGACTGCCCCAAGATGGGCTGCTTTGGCATCAAGATTATTTTAGTTAAAATTAAGCAAAACCCAGCAGATGCAGGAAAAGCTCTCTGCTTTCCCCCTCAACTGCTTAAATTTACATTGGAAAGGAGAGCCCATAACAGGAAGAAAGCTATTAACAGAGAGTTACCTTTACCTAAGTAACTATCTGCATAATAGAACAACCTTCTTTTTCCAAACATCTCCTCTCATCCTGCTAATGGCCTTCCTTCCCTTTGTATTCTCAGACCCTTACCCCTCTCCTTAGCTCATATAAGCATCAAGTACCTGATTTCCAGAAAGAAAAGAAGCTGGGCCAAATAGACACTTGGCCCAGTATCATCATAACAATATCACAAGCTCGGGCGCCTGGGTGGCTCAGATGGTTAAGCATCTGCCTTCGGCTCAGGTCATGATCCCAGGGTCCTGGGATCGAGTCCCGCATCGGGCTCCCTGCTCCTTGGGAGCCTGCTTCTCTCTCTCTCTCTCTGTCTCTCATGAATAAATAAATAAAATCTTTAAAAAAAAAAAAAAAAAACAATATCACAAGCTCACACTCCATCCTGATGGCACATACCAGATTTTTTTGACTAATGAAAAAATATGTCATACAAAAGAAAAAAAAATCCTAAATGATGTACATCCTTATTTGGCTTTGCATTTCAGTCAGAATCACATAAACAGACATACGAATTGAAGCACTCTAAAGGAATGGGATGATGCTAAACTAGTAAAAACCATGACATAAAAGTTTTTTTAATTCTAAAATAACTACTTCTCTTCACATTTTACTATTTCATTAAATGAGAGTTCTTTTCAAGTGATGTATATTTAATGCAGGGGTTTTTTTTTAAAGTCTCCAATAACTCTTATTACATTGTTGGTGTCTTTTATGATTCATATAATTCTCAGAACTAATGAAAATTGGTAAATTCAATCATTTGACCTCTGGACCAGAGACTGGTATGGCATAAACCTATCCACGGAAACCCCCATAGGTTCCAAATATTTTTCCCGATCCTACTGAAATTTTCTCCCACGTGGGTTTTAGAGGGTGTTCCTTATGCCCTGTGAGGACAGGAATATCCTGACAATAGAGTAGATAAAAGTACATCGGGGAGTCTTCCACCTTCTCCCTTTCCTTAAAAATTGTGCGCCCACTCCTGCCAGGTTTGAACATCTGTCTGCAGCACAGAGCAAAACAGTGTCCTCTGCAGAAGAAGAAAGGGGCAAGGGGACAGACTCCCTAATAGTCACCCACAGAATTAAACAGATTCACCCACCCAGCATCTTCCTGGGAGGAGGTATTTTCTTGTGTCCTCTTTAAAACATTCCTGTGAGAAGGTAAAGGCTAAGAGAAGGTAAAAGCTAGACATACTACAATGAGTGAACGGTAGGTTTTACCCAGGAGCTTTGTTCTCCTACCACCAGCTCAGAGCAGCTCACGGTGGACAAATGGTTCCTACCGGTGGGGGGAGAGGGGGGTCACACACCACAGGGACACACAGAAGGGGAATGCAGGCACTGCCCCAAGGTGGTGTTAAACAACACTAAATCACGTGGTGAGACCTGTACTTGCTTAAACTCCTGTTCAATCCTTTTTCATTATATCAAGTGGAAAGCTTCAATATGGTGCCACATGTCTTAATCAGCTAACACGTGGGAGTCTCCCCTTTTAACAGGGAGAGAATAGGCCTCAGCTTCAGAGCCATTATCGAGAAACAGCATCTACCTTGAATTAATTTATGATAATTTACTTTCACTAAGTATTTCTGTGTTTCCTTTCTCATTGTGGTAGGTGGCATGATTTCCATTTAAAATAGTGGCATGGTTTCCTTTCAAAACTTATGGTTTAAAAGTGAGTTAATTCAGGAGGCGGAGCAAGATGGCAGAGGAGTAGGAGACCTGGATTTCGTCTCCTCTCAGGAATTCAGCTGGATAGGGATCAAACCATTCTGAACACCTACAAACTCAACAGGAGATCGAAGAAAAGAAGAGCAACAACTCTCTCATCAGAAAAGTGACCACTTTCTGGAAGGAAGGACGTGCGGAGAAGTGAATCCGAGGCGATATTTGGGAGGATAGACAGCGGCAGAGGGGCCTCCGTCGGCCGCTTCTGGCAAGTGATAGAACCACGGAGCACAAAATCGGAAGTTTTAGAAGTCTGCTCCAATGAGGGACGTCACTCTGGTGGCTAAGCGGGGGGTGGAACCCTCGTGGGACAGTGTGCTCTCAGGACCCTCAGGGTCACAGAAAGACTGGGGGTGCCTGAGTGCGGCAGAGCTCCCAGGTATCGAAGCGGGGAAGCCGGCTGCAGAGACAGAGCCCAGGCGCAGGCTCTCAGCTCAGGGTTGCCATAAACCGTGATCCGCGGCACAGTCAGGCCACTGCTCCTGCAGCAGGGACCCAACAAGCGGCAGATCTGGGGAGACTCCTCTTCCTCCCCCGGGGGGAGTGGTGCAGGAGCGCACCGCAGGGATCTGCTGGGTTTGGAGACTCCACATGGGGTCGGGTGCCAGAGATAGAAACGCTCGGTCACAGGCCGGGTGAGCACGGAGTGCGGCTGGAGACCAGGGAGACGGGAGTGACTGACTACTTTTCTCTGGGGGCTCACTGAGGAGCGGGGCCCGAGTTCTCGGCTCCTCCAAGGCGGAGATTGGGAGGCTGCAATTTTCACTCTCCGCCTCCAAAGCTGTACGGAAAGCTTGCAGGGAACAAAAGCTCTGAGAGAAAACCCGAGCAGATTACTTAGCCCGGACGGGGCAAGGGCGGGGCACTGCCACCTCCAGCAAAAACTTTTGGAAACCACGGCAACAGGCCCCTCCCCCAGAAGATCAGCGAGAACAGCCAGCCAAGACCAAGTTTACCGAACAATGAGAACGGCAGAACTCCAGCGCTAGGGGAATAATGCACATAGAATTCATGGCTTTTTTACCATGATTCTTTAGTCTTTCAAAGTTAATTTTTTTTTAACTGTCTTTTTTTTTTTTTGAATTTTTCTTTTTCCCTTTTTCAACCAACATCTTATCAATCCCTTTTAAAAAAAATTATTTTTCATTTTTATTTTTCATTTTTAGAGTCATATTGTATCACTTCATAGTAGTTACCCGTATTTTTGGCATATATATATAAGTTGTTCTCTCTTTAAAATTTTGAGATAGTTTCTTCTAACAGATCAAAATATACCCTAAATCTCTAGTGTATGGTTTTTTTCTACTCCCCTGCCTGATCACATTCTTTCCCTTTTATTTTTTTTAAATCCTGTTCTTTCTTTTTTCACACAACTTATCAATTCCTTTTATAAAATTTTTTATAATTTTCATCTTTAAAGTCATATTCCATCCCTTCATCATATCAACCCTTATTTTTGTACATATATAAGTTTTTCTTTCTTTAAAATTTTGGGAGGCACTTTCTTCTAACAGACCAAAAGACACCCAAAATCTAGTGTGTGGCACTGATCTATATATCAGCTTGATCATATTTGATCACATTCTGGTTTTTTTTGTTTTGTTCTGTTTTTGTTTTTATCTTATTCTTTTTCTTTTCTCTTTCTTTTTTCTCTCTTTCCCTTTCTTTTCCCACTGCTTCAGGTCTTTTCTGATTTGTTTAGAATATATTTTCTGGGACCGCTGTTACCCTGTTAGTATTTTGTTCTCTCATTAATCTATTCTCCTCTGGACAAAATGACAAGACGGAAAAAAATCACCTCAACAAAAACAACAAGAGGTAGTACTGACTGCCAGGGACCTACTCAATACGGACATCAGTACGATGTCGGATCTAGAGTTCAGAATCATCACTTTAAAAATACTAGCTGGGCTTGAGAAAAGCATGGAAGTTATTAGAGAAACCCTTTCTGGAGAAGTAAAAGAACTAAAATCTAACCAAGTAGAACTCAAAAAGGCTATTAATGAGGTGCAATCAAATATGGGGGTGCTAACTGCTAGGATAAGTGAGGCAGAAGAGGGATTCAGTGATATAGAAGACCAAATGATGGAAAATAAAGAAGCTGAGAAAAAGCGAGATAAACAACTACTGGATCATGAGGGCAGAATTTGAGAGATAAGCGATACCATAAGAGGAAACATTAGAATAATTGGGATCCCAGAAGAAGAAGAAGAAAGAGAGAGAGGAGCAGAAGGTATAATGAAGCAAATTATAGCAGAGAACTTCCCTAATTTGGGGAAGGAAACAGGCATCAAAATCCAGGAAGCACAGAGAACCCCTCTCAAAATCAATAAAAATAGGTCAACACCCCGACATCTAATAGTAAAACTTAAGAGTTTCATAGACAAAGAGAAAATCCTGAAAGCAGCTTGGGAGAAGAGATATGTAACCTACAATGGTAGAAACATTAGATGGGCAACAGACCTATCCACAGAGACCTGGCAGGCCAGAAAGGACTGGCAGGATATATTCAGAGCACTAAATGAGAAAAATATGCAGCCAAGAATACTCTATCCAGCTAGGCTGTGATTGAAAATTGAAGGAGAGATAAAAAGCTTCTAGGACAAACAAAAACTAAAGGAATTTGCAAACACAAAACCAGCCCTACAAGAAATATTGAAAGGGGTCCTGTAAGCAAAGAGAGACCCTAATAGCAACATAGACCAGAAAGGAACACAGACAATATACGGTAACAGTCACCTTACAGGCAATACAATGGCACTAAATTCCTATCTTTCAATAGTTACCCTGAATGTAAATGGGCCAAATGCCCCAATCAAAAGACACAGGCTATCAGATTGGATTAAAAAACAAGACCCATCAATATGCTGTCTGCAAGAGACTCATTTTAGAACCAAAGACACCCCCAGATTGAAAGTGAGGGGGTGGAAAACCATTTACCATGCTAATGGACATCAAAAGAAAGCTGGGGTGGCAATCCTTATATCAGACACATTAGATTTTTTTTTAAAGATTTATTTATTTATTTATTTGAGACAGAGAGAATGAGAGACAGAGAGCATGAGGGGGAGGAGGGTCAGAGGGAGAAGCAGACTCCCCGCCGAGCAGGGAGCCTGATGCGGGACTCGATCCCGGGACTCCAGGATCATGACCTGAGCCAAAGGCAGTCGCCTAACCAACTGAGCCACCCAGGCACCCCTGGACAAATTAGATTTTAAAACAAAGACTGTAACAAGAGATGAGGAAGGACACTATATCCTACTTAAAGGGTCTATCCAACAAGAAGATCTAACAATTGTAAATATCTATGCCCCTAACATGAGAGCAGCCAATTATATAAGCCAATTAATAACAAAAGCAAAGAAACACATCGACAACAATACAATAATAGTGGGGGGCTTTAACAACCACCTTACTGAAATTGACAGATCGTCTAAGCAAAAGATCAACAAGGAAATAAAGACTTTAAATGACACACTGGACCAAATGGACTTCACAGACATATTCAGAACATTCCATCCCAAAGCAACAGAATACACATTCTTCTCTAGTCCCCATGGAACATTCTCCAGAATATATCACATCCTAGGTCATAAATCAGGTCTCAACCGGTACCAAAAGATTGGGATCATTCCCTGCCTATTTTCAGACCACAATGCTTTGAAACTAGAACTCAAGCACAAGAGGAAAGTCAGAAAGAACTCAAATACCTGGAGGCTAAAGAGCATCCTACTGAAGAATGAATGGGTCAACCAGGAAATTAAAGAAGAATTAAAAAAAATACATGGAAACCAATGAAAATGAAAACACAACTGTTCAAAATCTTTGGGATGCAGCAAAGGCAGACCTAAGAGGAAAGTATATAGCAATACAAGCCTTTCTCAAGAAACAAGAAAGGTCTCAAGTACACAACCTAACCCTACACCTAAAGGAACTGGAGAAAGAACAGCAAATAAAGCCTAAACCCAGCAGGAGAAGAGAAATCATAAAGATCAGAGCAGAAATCAATGAAATAGATACTAAAAGAACAGTAGAACAGATCAACGAAACTAGGAGCTGGTTCTTTGAAAGAATTAACAAGATTGATAAACCCCTGGCCAGACTTATCAAGAAGAGAATAGAAATGACCCAAATCAACAAAATCATGAATGAAAGAGGAGAGATCACAACCAACACCAAAGAAATACAAACAATTATAAGAACATGTTATGAGCAACTCTATGCCAGCAAATTAGATAACCTAGAAGAAATGGATGCATTCCTAGAGATGTATCAACCACCAAAACTGAACCAGGAAGAAATAGAAAACCTGAACAGACCTATAACCACTAAGGAAATTGAAGCAGTCATCAAAAATCTCCCAAAAAACAAAAGCCCAGGGCCAGATGGCTTCCCAGGGGAATTCTACCAAACATTTAAAGAAGAATTAATACCTATTCTTCTGAAACTGTTCCAAAAAATAGAAATGGAAGGAAAACTTCCAAACTCATTTTATGAGGCCACCATTACCTGGATCCCAAAACCAGACAAAGACCCCATCAAAAAGGAGAACTACAGACCAATATCCCTGAACATGGATGCAAAAATTCTCACCAAAATACTAGCCAATAGGATCCATCAGTACATTAAAAGGATTATTCACCACGACCAAGTGGGATTTATCCCTGGGCTGCAAGGTTGGTTGAACATTCGCAAATCAATCAACGTGATACAATACATTAACAAAAGCAAGAACAAGAACCATGATCCTCTCAATAGATGCAGAAAAAGCATTTGACAAAGTACAGCATCCTTTCTTGATCAAAACTCTTCAGAGTATAGGCACAGAGGGTACATACCTCAATATCATAAAAGCCATCTATGAAAAACCTACAGCGAATATCATTCTCAATGGGGATAAAATCGAGAGCTTTCCCCCTAAGGTCAGGAATGCGGCAGGGATGTCCACTATCACCACTGCTATTCAACATAGTGTTAGAAGTCCTAGCCACAGCAATCAGACAACAAAAAGAAATCAAAGGCATCCAAATTGGCAAAGAAGTCAAACTCTCACTCTTCGCAGATAATATGATACTTTATGTGGAAAACCCAAAAGACTCCACCCCGAAACTGCTAGAACTCATACAGGAATTCAGTAAAGTGGCAGGATATAAAATCAATGCCCAGAAATCAGTGGCATTTCTATACATCAACAGCAAGAAAAAAGAAAGAGAAATTAAGGAGTCGATCCCATTTACAATTGCACCCAAAACCAAAAGATACCTAGGAATAAATCTAACCAATGAGACAAAGGATCTGTACTCAGAAAACTATAAAATACTCATGAAAGAAATTGAGGAAGACACAAAGAAATGGAAAAACGTTCCATGCTCATGGATTGGAAGAACAAATATTGTGAAGATGTCAATGCTACCTAGAGCAATCTACACATTCAATGCAATCCCCATCAAAATACCATCCACTTTTTTCAAAGAAATGGAACAAATAATCCTAAAATTTGTATGGAACCAGAAAAGACCCCAAATAGCCAGAGGAATGTTGAAAAAGAAAAGCAAAGCTGGCGGCATCACAATTCCAGACTTCCACCTCTATTACAAAGCTGTCATCATCAAGACAGTATGGTACTGGCACAAAAACAGACACATAGATCAATGGAACAGAATAGCCCAGAAATGGACCCTCAACTCTATGGTCAACTCATCTTTGACAAAGCAGGAAAGAATGTCCAATGAACAAAGACAGTCTCTTCAACAAATGGTGTTGGTAAAATTGGATAGCCACATGCAGAAGAATGAAACTGGACCATTTCCTTACACCACACACAAAAATAGACTCCAAATGGTTGAAAGACCTCAATGTGAGACAGGAGTCCATCAAAATCCTAAAGGAGAACACAGGCAGCAACCTCTTCAACCTCAGCCGCAGCAACTTCTTCCTAGAAACATCGCCAAAGGCAAGGGAAGCAAGGGCAAAAATGAACTATTGGGACTTCATCAAGATAAAAAGCTTTTGCAAAGCAAAGGAAACAGTCAACAAAACCAAAAGACAACCGACAGAATGGGAGAAGATATTTGCAAATGACATATCAGATAAAGGGCTAGTATCCAAAGTCTATAAACAACTCATCAAACTCAACACCCAAAGAACAAAGAATCCAATCAAGAAATGGGCAGAAGACATGAAAAGACATTTCTGCAAAGAAGACATCCAAAGGGCCAACAGACACATGAAAAAGTGCTCAATATCGCTCGGCATCAGGGAAATCCAAATCAAAACTTCAATGAGATACCACCTCACACCAGTCAGAATGGCTAAAATTAACAAGTCAGGAAACGACAGATGTTGGCGGGGATGCGGAGAAAGGGGAACCCTCCTACACTGTTGGTGGGAATGCAAGCTGGTGCAGCCACTCTGGAAAACAGTATGGAGGGTCCTCAAAAAGTTGAAAATAGAGCTACCCTATGATCCAGCAATTGCACTACTGGGTACTTACCCCAAAGATACAAAAGTAGGGATCCGAAGGGGTACGTGCACCCCGATGTTTATAGCAGCAATGTCCACAATAGCCAAACTATGGAAAGAGCCAAGATGTCCATCGACAGATGAATGGATAAAGAAGAAGTGGTATATATATACAATGGAATATTATGCAGCCATCAAAAGGAATGAGATCTTGCCATTTGCAACGACGTGGATGGAACTGGAGGGTATTATGCTGAGCGAAATAAGTCAGAGAAAGACATGTATCATATGACCTCACTGATTTGAGGAATTCTTATCTCAGGAAACAAACTGTGGGTTGCTGGAATGGGGGGTAGGGTGGGAGGGATGGGGTGACTGGGTGATAGACAATGGAGAGGGTATGTGCTCTGGTAAGTGCTGTGAATTGTGCAAGACTGTTGAATCTCAGATCTGTACCTCTGAAACAAATAATGCAATATATGTTAAGAAAAAAAAAAAAAGAAGATAGCAGGAGGGGAAGAATGAAGGGGGGAAATCAGAGGGGTAGACGAACTATGAGAGACGATGGACTCTGAAAAACAAACTGAGGGTTCTAGAGGGGAGGCGGGTGGGAGGATGGGTTAGCCTGGTGATGGGTACTGAGGAGGGCATGTTCTGCATGGAGCACTGGGTGTTATGCACAAACAATGAATCATGGAACACTACATCTAAAACTAATGATGTAATGTATGGGGATTAACAGAACAATAAAAAAATTTTTTTTAAAAAGTGAGTTAATTCAAAAGGAATGAGATCTTGCCATTTGCAATGACATGGATGGAACTGGAGGGTATTATGCTGAGCGAAATAAGTCAATCAGAGAAAGACATGTATCATATGACCTCACTGATTTGAGAAATTCTTAATCTCAGGAAACAAACTGAGGGTTGCTGGAGTGGTGGAGGGTGGGAGGGATGGGGTGACTGGGTGATAGACACTGGGGAGGGTATGTGCTATGGTGAGCGCTGTGAATTGTGCAAGACTGTTGAATCTCAGACCTGTACCTCTGAAACAAATAATGCAATATATGTTAAGAAAAAAAAAAAGAAGATAGCAGGAGGGGAAGAATGAAGGGGGGGAAATCAGAGCGGTAGACGAACCATGAGAGATGATGGACTCTGAAAAACAAACTGAGGATTCTAGAGGGGAGGGGAGTGGGGGGATGGGTTAGCCTAGTGATGGGTATTAAAGAGGGAACGTTCTGCATGGAGCACTGGGTGTTATGAACAAACAATGAATCATGGAACACTACATCAAAAACTAATGATGCAATGTATGGCAATTAACATAACAAAAAATTTTTAAAAAGTGAGTTAATTCAAAGAAATAGTAAATATACAATAATATATTAAATATCTCAGTGCCATATACAGATATGGCAAAAACTGTATATGGGGCACATGGGTGACTCTTCTGCTGCTTTGGGGATTGATGCATGATTAGATCCTGTTGCTTCCAAACCTCCTCAAAAGAAAAGAGCATTCCACCTGACAGGTGTGTGAACTCACACCTTGCCCATGTATGGGAACATAGGAAATCCAAAAAATCCACAAGCACTGTTGTTATCCTGCTACTGCCTATGGCTCCCTATTCCTTTCTATGTGGAGTTCAACCTTTTCCTTCTGATGAGAAAGCGTTCTTCATAATTCTGCTCACTCAGCTCAGGCTGGTATCTCCCTGCCCCACATATAATACACCCAACCATTTCTACCTGAACAGCCTTCTTTATGTTGTACCCCCTAACCCTCCCACTGTAATGTGCTTCAAAGGTCTCCTTTCTTAGATGCAACACCAGAAAAAGCTTCCACTCTTCCTTGAATCAAACCCAGAGCTCTTGCTATCACTTCCACATGCTGCATACTCAAAGCATGTGTATGTAAGAAAGGACTTTATTCCAAGACTTTGTTTGCAGAAGGAAAGTAGAGTGATTAAATACATTGTTCTACAGTGATTTTAATTGTCACTCTAATCTGATCAGTCTCTAACCAGCTAATCGGTATTTAATCGGTTGCTTTAATTTTATCACAAAGCAGCTAGAATGCAGCTGTGGCTAGACATGACACAAATAAATAAAATGCATTATTATTTTTATTATATTTATGCATATGAGTCTTATTTTACTTTTGTCAAAACTAGACTCACTTTCACTCCGCTAGTAATTTGTTTGTATTAAACTGGTTTTGAGCATTTGCATGGTGAAAACAGTTAGAAATGTCTATTCATTGCCAACTATAAGTTATATAATAAGTTGTTAGATGTACCCACCTTCATTTTCCAAATAATGTTGTGATTCATTTAAATATTTGTACAGTGCTTCAATCACTGGCATTGTTTCTATTAATTAATGATACTACAGTTTAGTTCTAAGGAATAAATAAATGTAAAAGTAGATAAAACAGAACATGTTCATCCTACAAAAGGAATCTGCCTTGATCACCCTGAAATGTAATTCCAAATGTTGCCACACAATTAATTCCCCAGAGAATAAGGCCCAGAAGCATTAATAAAACTCTGGTTTAGATTTGAACATGGGTACAATAGGTTCCAAAGCCCTATGTAAGTATTGGAACAACTTGACCTTATTTCAGCTTCTTCCAAAAACTATCAGGGACAACCATAGAATCAACATGAGAAATTATTAGGGACACACACAGTGCCTGCCTAAAAGGGCCCAGAAAACTACCACAAAGTTAAAAAAGATATTAACAATAAAATCACAACACCTCAAGACTGCTCTTTGGACCTCTGACATCCTTGCTGCATGACCTCCAGGCTACTTACTCTTAAGTCTCAATTTTTCAATCTGTAAAATGGGAGTGATAACAGCTGCTCACACATTAGCGTGAGGTTTAAATAAGACAATGACATGAGGCTCTAGCCAAGGGGTCCAACTGCTCCTTTAGCTACTGGGATCTCTGGGGCTTACTCAGCACAGCTAGTGCTGCTTACCACCTGGTCTTCTCTTCATCCTGCTGAGATTCACTAATCCACCAAATGCTCGTTGAGTACCTCTGGTGGGCCAGCCACTATATGAGCCCACCTGCTACACAAGACTGAAGGTCCAGTTTGAAAGAAAAAGCCATTTCTCCCATGAGAGGATGACTAGATTTGCCTTTAGACAAAACATGCTAGGGAGATATTTGTGTTAAAACCGAGATCAAGACACCTATGGAAATATTCTATGGAACCATTAAGGAAGAAATGGCCCTTAGTCCAAGGTTCTCCTTTTCTGTCTGATGAAGGAACTGTGTGTGTTATTTATATAGTATTGTGGCAGTTCTGAAGCATTATTTTGTGTAGCAACATTCAAACCCATTCTGGACTAGGCCTAAAGATCTACCTGCCTGAATATCACTACCCCATCACTGAACCACAGAGTTCATCTACCAGAAGGAAGATGGCCAACAAAGAATCTCTATACAGAACAAATCAGCTAGTAGCTTGGTTTCATTCTTGTCCTGGATCTTTAAACTGGTTCTACCCACAGACCACAGAATGACGTTCTGAAAGCTCCCTACGTGTGTAGTGGAGTGGAAGGCACTCCAGCTCTGTTCTAGGCAGTCATATAAGGATCCCTTACTTTGCTCCTGCACAGGGTCCTGATCCCATCCCTGTTCTTGTTCTGCCTGACTTCAGAGCTCTCGACAGGATGCCCCATTATTCACCTGACCCTCACCTGCTCTATCTAATGACTCTCACCCAGTGAACGTGGCTCAGAAATAATCCCTGCCAATCATGGCTCCATACCCAAACCTAGGGCTTCCTCTCCAACTGGCAGCCTGGTGGGCTTTCCATGGGCTTCAGAGAAGAATGATCAAAGAGAAGAGAGGTCAAACAGACACATGAAAAAGTGCTCAACATCACTTGGTGTCAGGGAGATACGAATCAAAACCACAATGAGATCCCAACTCACACCAGTCAGAATGGCTAAAATTAAGAAGTCAGGAAATGACAGATGTTGGCGAGGATGTGGACAAAGGGGAACCCTCCTACACTGTTGGTAAGAATGCAAGCTGGTGCAGCCACTCTGGAAAACAGGATGGAGGTTCCTCAAAAAGTTGAAAATAGAGCTATCCCATGACCCAGCGATTACACTATTGGGTATTTACCCTAAAGATACAAATGTAGTGATCTGAAGAGGCACCTGCACCCCAATATTTATAGAACCAATGTCCACAATAGCCAAACTATGGAGAGCCCAGATATCCATCGACAGATGAATGGATAAAGAAGATGTGGTGTATACACACACACACACACACACACACACACACACACACACTGGAATATTATGCAGCTATGAAAAAGATGAAAACTTGCCATTTGCAACAACGTGGATGGAACTAGAGGATATTATGCTAAGTAAAATAAGTCAATTAGAGAAAGACAATTATCATATGATCTCACTGATATGTGGAATTTGAGAAATAAGACAGGATCACAGGGGAAGGAAGGGAAAAATGAAACAAGATGAAACCAGAGAGGGAGACAAACCATAAGAGACTCTTAATCTCAGGAAACAAACTGAGGGTTGCTGGAGTGGAGGGGAGGGGGAGGAATGGGGTGGCTGGGTGAGAGACATTGGGGAGGGTATGTGTTGTAATGAGCACCGGGTATTATATAAGACAGATGAATCACAGACCTGTACCTCTGAAACAAAAAACACATTATATGTTAAAAATAAATATATAAAATAAATAAAACAGACAAAAAAGAGAGGAGAGGTCAAAGAGAAAGGTGAATTCTCATGCAAAAGAAAGATGAGTTATGAACTAACTGTGAAATCCTGAATATAAGTCACATATTCTCTGATCTTCATTCTCCAATTCATGTGAATTGAGAGTCACCTAAATTGCCTTACATAGATATGATCATACATACATACATGTATCACCGCAGCAAAAATATGTCTTTTATTGAAGCCAAAGAAATCTTCTCACCTTCTTCAATTACAACTGCATTACTCCACCAAAAGGTACTTGACCTTCCTCAAACAAACAAAAAATAAAACAAAAATACCCCTGTGCTTTGCATTAACAGTAGAGGATAAATATTCAGTTACTGGATAACTTTTAATATGGGGGCAAATGTAAATCCATTGCTTATTAACATCTGTACCCCTCTTATAGCCAGTTTGCCTGTGCTAAGGCTGAAGAAAATGAACTGGGGTGGTGGTAAAGGATCATTACATTCCAAAAACATTCAAATGAAGGAACACCATTTCTCCCTGGCTAGCTAAATCTAAAAAAAAAAAAAAAAAAAAAAAAAAATCTGTGAAAAAAATTACCAAAAGTTCTTATAAAAACTTTAAGACTAGATGACAAAGCATGGCATACAGACCATACTCCCACCTCCTCCCACCATAGCAGACATTATTAAACAATCACAGAACTCTTTCCACTGTGTCTAAACATAACCTTCAAATGCCTCCCAATATAGCATCTCAGGTAAATGCTGGCAACAAATCATACTTGACATGAATGATAAAAGCTATTTGGAATCCCTGCTTTATGAGACTGACTCTATTATCCTCAATGCCATTTTGAGTATTAAGAATCAAGAATATCAAAATATCACTACTTACATGAAATAAAATAGGGAGGGGATCCTGCCTGTAGGAACATGGATGGGAATATTAATAGAAGATTTCAACCCTGAAACTCTCCAGAAGTTTCCTTCTTATCACTCTAATATCTAACTTTTGCTCCCTTTGCCCCCTCTTCCCCTTTTAAAGCATAAAGTCCACTTCTAGGTCAAAAGAGTTTCAGATTGAGTTCTGGCCAAATGTTGTGGCACCTCAGAGTCTCCCACTTCAGAAGTTGAGTGTAATCTTAAGACGGGGCTGTGAGTGCAGAGTGAGAGAGATACAAAGGCAATCCTTGGCACTGCTGAGCTGGGAGAGTGGGTCTGGTAGTAAGCAGGAAGGGGTCAGGGGGACGCAGTGGGAGGTGGGTTGGGGAGCAAGGAGAGCAACAAAGGAGCCAAGGGAATGGGGTGGAAAGAACAATGGTACACATGAGTGAAGCTTGGGCTTTAGGAAATAAATGTGAAAATCGTGGCTCTTGAATGAAGAGCTCCTCATGGAGTCTGGCATGTCTTTTCTGATTATAAATACCTTTCCTTCTTCTACCCTCCACCTCTTCTCTCCTTCTTGTACTCTCCATCCTCTTTTCCCTCATCTGCCTTTCCATCCCCTCCTCTTTAACTTCCATTTCTTCCTTTCTTTCGCTCTCTTTTATCATTCCTTCTTCCCTTCCCCTCTTATTCTGCCTTGTCCAAGCTTTAGACAACTGCGCCCACCAGCCCCTTGTGGCTAAGGTACTTGTAGTGTATTCCCCATGCAGCCCAGCATAGAGGGGACTCAGGGACAGAAGGCCGGTGGGGTTCCTAGATATTACAAATCAGAGCAAATTGCAGGCCACCTGACGGAAGGAGGCAATGAGGTAGTAAGCAGAGATGGAGAAGGTGGATGTCCCGGGCCAGTGTCACAATAAGGTTGGCAGAAAACCAAGAGAGTAGAAAACAGCTCAGGCAGGAATTGATGCAGCTGGAAAAAGAGAGAGAGAAATATGT
The DNA here is from genome assembly GCF_029215605.1 of Mirounga angustirostris. NCBI lineage: Eukaryota > Metazoa > Chordata > Mammalia > Carnivora > Phocidae > Mirounga > Mirounga angustirostris. The sequence goes on along the minus strand of NW_026991709.1, from coordinate 187,939,928 downwards.
GGAAAACAAGCAAAGCAGTAGCACTAATGAGCAGTCATGACTGGAAACAGACCTGGGGGATGAAGGTTAACAGGTAAGTGCCCACCAAGGGTAAGAACCAAAAACCAAAGTGACAAACTGTGGCTCTATAACACTTGACACACAAAAACAGAGGTGTGCCCATTACATGGCAGTACCATGTGAGGAACTCAGTACATATTTCTTGTTTTACTTGAATTTTTATGGTAATATCACTGTGGAAACGGAACTGTTGTTCTGAGACTCAAGAATAACTTATTTCAATTTGGGAGCCAAGATAAAACCAAATGCCCATTCTAGTCTGACTATAATTTGGATTGATAGTGCAGAAATTCTTTGTTAAACCCACCCTATTGGACCTGAAGGTCAACCCCATCATAGCGGGGTGCCTCAGAGAGTCATTCTTCCTAACTAGTTACCGATTTGTAAAAAATCATGAGAGTCTTATATCAAATGACTGCTCCTGAATGGTTACCTTGGATCAACAGAGAGTAAATATTGGCACTTTCATATGGCAATCTGCTATTGGGGAATAATCTAGCCTTCCTGGAGGGACAGAAATAAGGCACATAACAGTCATTTACCAATCATATAATATTAGACACCAGTAATTTGTCATTCACTGCAGTGTTCTAGAATCATTAGAGGAGACATTCAAGTGCTCTCCGACATACCAGGTCTGATCATACAAGAAACACAATTCCTCAGGCTGAATGTACCAAGTCTGCATTAAGGTTTCATGACTCTAGACTGAAAGTTAATGACCAGTGCAAACCACCAGGCTACTATAGTAAAAGAGCAGCAGTAAAAAGGGCCTAATAAATCAGAAATTTAAATGGGATATTCATTTTAGTTATGGTCATTAGAGCAAAGTGATGGTCCAATTTACTTATGCAATGACTTACATTGATCATAACAAGTATTTTAAGTGATATTATGCATTAATTAATTAAGTAAATATTTGATTAGTACCTACTATGTGCATGATGCTCTACCAGATGATATGAGGCATATTCAGACATAAAAGAGATAATCTCTACCTTTAAGAGGCTTGTAATCCAATAGAGAAAGAGAACCTTTTGCAGAACTCTTGTACGACATTAAATATGACCACATAAGGTAATAAGTATACAAAGAGACTGCTTCAAGATTATAAAAGGAGAAATGACTTATATAATCACCTTATAAAGAAAGTCAGGTAAGGTTGTATATAGAAAAATCATTTCAACATATATTAAAGAAAAAGAATAGATTTTGGGTAAGCCAAAATTGCAGGGAAAGGATGCCCAGTCATAAAAACAAGTAACATAGATGGCCTGGATGATGCACTATCAACGCAGAATCACCAACTCCTTCTCAGCAATCTACATTGCAAAGCTGATGTTGGGGACTACATTTTGCAGAATACCCTTCCCTGAATGGTTCCTAGTGGAGTCAGCCAATGAGAGAATAGTGAGAAGATATGGAAGGCAAAGAGATGGAGAAGCCATCCTTAGAAGTCAGACAAGTGTATACAAATAAGATCTTCACTTCCCACAAAGAAAGTGGGTTAGAGTGGTTAATTCAGTATGACCCTGCTTTCTGTACTGAAAATATAATGTGTCTCTGAGTTATAACACCCTTGTCATAGAGCCACAATTCTGGAAACTGCCATTGACTAGATTCTTCTTTTTCATAAGCTTTATTTGCATGGTAGTTGCCTTAAATACGTATATAGTATGTTGTCACCTGTTTGAATACCTATAGGACCTATTAACATCACATCTATGGTAAACTCACCCCAGATGTGTTGGTGTTTGCTCTGTTTAATTCATTATATGAATCAGCATATAAACAAATATAAACAAAAACAATTCTAAGCCACTATAGGAAATTCATGAAAGCCATACATAACTGGTGTCAAAATATTTCATCACATTTAATGACTATGATGTGTGTATGTTGAATCACTTTCTCCTCTATCCCTTTTGATTTTTTTAATTATGGAAGCAATATTCTCTTGTAAGTAATAAGTGATTATAGCAGGGGTGAGGGATTTGAAATTAAAAACACAATACCATTTGCATTAATATCGAAGTATGCAATACTTAGGTATAAATCAAACAAAATAGGTCCAACACACATATGAGAAAAACAACAAAATTCTGATTCTGAAAGAAATCAAAGCAGATCCAAAAAAAGAGAGAGAGAAAGAGAGACAGAGAGAGATTCCATGTAACTTGATAGGAAGACTCAATATTGTCAAGATGTCAGTTCTTCTGAATTTAATCTACAGATTCAGTACAATCCCAATAAAAATCCCAGCAAGCTATCTTGTGGATACCAACAAACTGATTCTAAAGTTAATATGGAAAGGCAAAAGATCAAGAATATCCAACACAATATCGAAGGAGAATAGCAAAGTCAGAAGATGACACTACTGAACTTCAAGATTTACTACAAATCTACAGTAACCAAAACAGTGTGGTATTGGCAAAAGAATAGATCAGTGGAAGATAATTGAGAGCCCAGAAATAGAACCACAGAAATATAGTCAAATGATCTTTGATAATATTTATTTATGAGAGAAAGAGAGAACACATGGCAGGTAGTGGCAGAGGGAGAAGGAGAGAGAGAGTATTGCAAGCAGACTCCCTGCTGAGTGCAGAGCCCGACTCAGGGCTTGATCCCATGACCCCGAGATCATGACCTGAGCTGAAATCAAGAGTTGGACACTCAACTGACTGAGCCACCCAGGTGCTCCAGGATGCTTGTTTCAACAAATGGTACAGAAACCACTGAACATCACATGTAAAGGGAAGGGGGAAAAGGAAAAGAATATAGACACAGACCTTATACTCTTTGTAAAAATTAACTCAAAATGGATCATAAATGTAAATGAGAAACATAGGGGCACCTGGGTGGCTCAGTCAGTTAAGTGGCTGCCTTCAGCTCAGGTCATGATCTCAGGGTCCTGGGATCGAGTCCCACATCGGGCTCCCTGCTCAGTGGAGAGCCTGCTTCTCCCTCTGCCCCTCCCCCTCTCATGCTCTCTCTCTCTCTCTTTCTTTATCTTAAATAAATAAATAAAATATTTTAAAAATTGGTTTAAAAAATGTAAAACGTAAAACTATAAAGCCTAGAAAATAACACAGGAGAAAATCTAGATGGTCTTAGGTATGGCAATGACTTTTTAGATATAATACCAAAGGCAAGATCCATGAAAGAGATAATTGATAAGCTGGACTTCATTAAAATTAATAACTTCTGCTCTGTGAAAGTCACTGGCAAAAGAATGAAAAGATAAGCCACAGACTGGAAGAAATATTTGCAAAAGACACGTCCGATAAAGAACTGTTGTCCAAAATATACAAAGAACTCTTAAAATGCAACAATAAGAAAATGAACAACCCAAGTAAAAAATGGGCAAAAGACTTGAACAGACACCTCATCAAAGAACAGACAACCAATACACATATAAAAAGATATACATCAGAAGTCATTAGTGAATTGCAAGTTAAAATAACAGTGAGATACCACTACACATTTATTAAAATAGTGAAAATCCAAAACACTACCAACACCAAAACCTGGAGAGGATGTAGAGCAACAAGAACTCTCATTTATTGCTAGTTGGAATGCTAAATGCTACAGCCACTTTGGAAAAGAGTTTGACAGTCTATTTCAAACTAAACATATTCTTACTAAACGATCCAACAACCATACCCTTTGATATTTACCCAAATGAGTTAAAAATTTATGTATACACAAAACCTGCAAATGTTTAAGCTACTTTAAATTGTTAAACTCATAATTACTAAAATTCATAATTCATAATTGCTAAAGTTTAGAAGCAACTAAGATATCCTTTAGTAGCTAAATGGATAAACAAACTGGTAGCTTGAAACAAGAGAATATTATTCAGCGCTAAAGGAAATGAGCTATAAAACCATGAAAAGACATGGAACATTAAATGCATATTCTAAGTGAAAGAAACCAATTTGAAAAGGCTACACAATGTATGATTCCAACTATATGACATTTTGGGAAAGGCAAAACTATGGAAACAGTGGTTGCCAGGGGCTCAGGGGGAGGAAGGGAAGGATGAATAGATGGGGCAGAGGGGATTTTTAGGGCAATGAAACTATTCTGTGTGACACTGTAGTGTTGGGTACATGTCATTACACATTTATCAAAACCCATAGAATATACAATACTGAAAGTGAATCCTCAAGTTTGTATGTAATCTACAAACTTTAGTGAATAACAATGTATCAAAATTAGCTTATCAATTGTAATAAATGTGCCTACCACACTAACACAATTATAGGGGAAACTGGGACGACTATGGGATATATGGGAACTCTGTACTTTTTGATATATTTTTCTGTAAATCTAAAACTGCTCTAAAAGGGATCTATTAATTTTTTTAAAAAATCAAAGTAATAACATAAATACATTTTTGTTGAGAAAACCTCAAACCATTCAGAGCCTACAGACTAAAACATTTAAGTCCCAAGTAATTCTTTCATACCAATCCCTCTTTTATATCAAGGAGTAAATGCTATTAATGATTTGGTATGCATACTTCGGTCTGCTTTTTAGTATACTCATTTATATATGGGTGCATTTCTACTAAGTTATTTCTAACATATATGGACCATTTCATACATAGAATTCTGAAATGTGCACAGTTCTTTATTTTTTTTAATTTTATTATGTTAGTCACCATACATCATTGGTTTTTGATGTAGTGATCCACGATTCATTGGTTTGTATAACACCCAGTGCTCCATGCAGTACATGACCTCCTTAATACCCAACACCAGGCTAACCCATCCCCCACCCCCTCCCCAATAAAACCCTCAGTTTGTTTCTCAGAGTCCATAGTCTCTCATGGTTCATCTCTCCCTCTGATTTCCCCCCCTTCATATTTCCCTTCCTTCTCCTAATGTCCTCCATGCTATTCCTATGTTCCACAAACAAGTGAAACCATATGATAATTGACTTTCTCTGCTTATTTCACTTAGCATAATCTCCTCCAGTCCCATCCATGTTAATGTAAAAGTTGTGTATTCATGCTTTCTGAAAGCTGAGTAACATTCCATTGATATATGGACCACATCTTCTTTATCCATTCATCTGTTGAAGGGCATCTCGGCTTTTTCGACAGTTTGGCTATTGTGGACATTGCTGCTATGAACATTGGGTGCATATGGCCCTTCTTTTCACTACATCTGTGTCTTTGGGGTAAATACCCAGTAGTGCAATTGCTGGGTGATAGGGTAGCTCTATTTTTAATTTTTTGAGGAATCTCCACACTGTTTTCCAAAGCGGCTGTACCAACTTGCATTCCCACCAACAGCATAAGAGAGTTCCCCTTTCTCCACAATGTATCCAACATTGGTTGTTTCTTGCCTTGTCAATTTTTGCCATTCTAACTGGTGTAAGGTGGTATCTCAGTGTGGTTTTAATTTGGAATTTCCCTAATGGCTAATGATGATGAACATTTTTTCATGTGTGTGTTAGCCATTTGTATGTCTTCTCTGGAGAAGTGTCTGTTCATGTCTTCTGCACATTTTTTGACTTGATTATTTGTTTTTTGGGTGTTGAGTTTGAGAAGTTCTTTATAGATCTTGAATACTAGCCCTTTAGCTATAGGGTCATTTGCAAATATATTCTCCCATTCTGTGGGTTGCCTCTTTGTTTTGTTGACTGTTTCCTTTGCTGTACAGAAGCTTTTTATCTTGATGAAGTCCCAAAAGTTCATTTTTGCTTTTGTTTCACTAGCCTTTGGAGATGTAACTTAAAAGAAGTTGCTGTGGCCAATGTCAAAGAGGTTACTGCCTATGTTCTCCTCTAGGATTTTCATAGATTCCTGTCTCACATTGAGGTCTTTCATCCATTTTGAGTTTATTTTTCTGTATGGTGTTAGAGAATTGTCGACTTTCATTCTTCTGCATATGGCTGTCCAATTTTCCCTACAACATTTATTGAAGAGACTGTCTTTTTTCCATTGCATATTTTTTCCGCTTTGTCCAAGATTATTTGACGATAGAGTTCAGGGTCCATATCTGGGCTCTCTAATCTGTTCCATTGGTCTATATGTCTGTTTCTGTGCCAGTACCATGCAGTCTTGGTGATCACAGCTTTGTAATAGAGTTTGAAATCAGGCAACGTGATGCCCCCAGCTTTGTTTTTCTTTTTCAACATTTCCTTGGCGATTCAGGGTCTTTTCTGATTCCATACAAGTTTTCGGGTTATTTGTTCCAGCACTTTGAAAAATGTCACTGGAATTTTGATTGGGATGGCATTGAAGGTATAGATTGCTTTGGGTAGCATAGACATTTTAACAATGTTTATTCTTCCGATCCATGAGCATGGAATGTTTTTCCATTTTTTGTGTCTTCTTCAATTTCTTTCATGAGTGTTTTGTAGTTCCTAGAGTATAGATACTTTACCTCTTTGGTTAAGTTTATTCCAAGGTATCTTATTGTTTTTGGTGCTATTGTAAATGGAATCGAATCTCTAATTTCTCTTTCAACAGTTGCATTGTTAGTGTATAAGAAAGCAACTGATTTATGTGCATTGATTTTATATCCTGCCACATTACTGAACTGCTGGATGAGTTCTAGAAATTTGGGGGTGGAGTCTTTTAGGTTTTCCACATAAAGTGTCATGTCATCTACGAAAAGATTTTGACTTCTTCTTTGCCAATTTGAATACCTTTTATTTCTATTTGTTGTCTCATTGCTGTTGCTAGGACTTCTAGTACTATGTTGAAAAATAGTGACCAGAGTGGGCATCCTTGATGTGTTCCTAATATTATGGGAAAGGCTCTCAGCTTTTCCCCATTGAGGATGATATTTGCTGTGGGTTTTTCATAGATGGATTTTATGAATTTGAGAAATGTTCCCTCTATCCCTATACTCTGAAGAGTTTTAAGCAGGAAAGGATGTTGTATTTTGTCAAATGCTTTTTCTGCATCAATTGAGAGGACCATATGGTTCTTCTCTCTCCTCTTATTAATGTGTTCTATCACATTGATTGATTTGCAAATGTTGAACCACCCTTGCATCCCGAGGATAAATCCCACTTGGTCGTGGTGGATGATCCTTTTAATGTACTGTTGGATCCTATTAGCTAGGATTTTGTTGAGGATTTTGGAATCCATATTCATCAGGGATATCGTTCTGAAATTCTTTTTGATGGGGTCTTTGCCTGGTTTGGGGATTAAGGTAATGCTGGCTTCATAGAATGAGTATGTAAGCATTCCTTCTGTTTCTATTTTTGGAAAGAGCTTCAGGCACATAGGTATTATTTCTTCTTTGAATGTTTGGTAAAACTCCCCAGGGAATCCATCAGGTCCTGGACTCTTGTTTTTTGGGAGGTTTTTGATCACTGCTTCAATCTCCTTACTGGTTATTGGCCTATTCAGGTTGCCAGTTTCTTCCTATTTCAGCCTTGGGAATTTACAGGTTTCCAGGAAGGCATCCATTTCTCCCAGGTTGCTCAGCCTATTGGCATATAGTTGTTGATAATAATTTCTAATAACTGTTTCTATTTCCTTGGTGATAGTTGTGATCTCTCCCCTTTCATTCATAATTTTATTAATTTGGGTCCTTTCTCTTTTCTTTTGGATAAGTCTGGCCAGTGGTTTATCAATCTTATTAATTCTCTCAAAGAACCAACTTCTAGTTTCGTTGATCTGATCTACTGTGTTTCTGGTTTCTAATTCATTGATCTCTGCTCTAATCTTTTTTTTTTTATGTTAATCACCATACATTACATCATTAGTTTTTGATGTAGTGTTCCACGACTCCTTGTTTGCGTATAACACCCAGTGCTCCATTCAGTACATGCCCTCCTTAATACCCATCACCAGACTAACCCATCCCCCCACCCCCTACCCTAGAACCCTGTTTGTTTCGCAGAGTCCATAGTCTGCTCTAATCTTAATTATTTCTCTTCTAATGTGTGGCTCTGGCATTATTTGTTGCTTTTTCTCTAGTTCTTTAAGGTATAGAGTTAGTTGGTGAATTTGGGATTTTTCTATTTTTTTGAGTGAGGCTTGGATGACTATGTATTTCCCGCTTAGGACCGCCTTTGCAGGATCCCATAGGTTTTGGACCAATGTGTTTTTGTTCTCATTGCTATCCATGAATTGTTTAAGTTCTTGATTTCCTGGTTGACCCAAACATTCTTGAGCAGAGTGGTCTTTAGCTTCCAAGTGTTTGAATTTCTGCCAAATTTTCTCTTATGATTGAGTTCCAGTCTTAAAGCATTGTGGTCTAAGAATATGCAGGGAATAATCTCAATCTTTTGGTATCAGTTGAAACCTGATTTGTAACCCAGTATGTGGTCTATTCTGGAGAAAGTTCCATGTGCGCTCAAGAAGAATGAGTATTCTGTTGTTTTAGGGTGGAATGTTCTGTATATATCTGTGAGGTCCATCTGGTCCAGTGTGCCATTCAAAGCTCTTGTTTCCTTGTGATTTTCTGCTTAGATGATCTGTCTATTGCTGAGAGTGGAGTATTGAGGTCTCCTACAATTAACATATCGTTATCAATATGACTCTTTATTTTGATTAACAGTTGACTTATGTAGATGGCTGCTCCCATGTTGGGGGCATAGATATTTACAATTGTTAGATCTTCTTGTTGGATAGACTCTTTAAGAATGATATAGTGTCCTTCTATGTCTCTAACTACAGTCTTTACTTTAAAATCTAATTTGTCTGATATAAGAATTGCTACCTCAGCTTTCTTTTGAGGTCCGTTGGCATGGAAGATGGATCTCCATCCCTTCACTTTCAGTCTGGATGTATCTTTAGGTTCAAAATGAGTCTCTCGTAGACAGCCTATGGATGGGTGCTGTCTTTTTATCCAATCTGCACCCCTGTGAAGTTTTATGGGAGCATTTAGGCCATTCACGTTGAGAGTGATTACTGAAAGATACTGAATTAGCTGTCATCATGTTGCCTGTTGAAGACCTTGTTTTTATAGATTGTCCCTGTAAATTTCTTTTCTATATCACTCTTGGGGTCTTTCTCCTTTTATAGCCCCCACCCCCCTTAATATTTCTTGCAGGGCTGGCTTAGTGGTCACATATTCTTTCAGTTTCTGCCGTTCTTGGAAGCTCTGCATCTCTCCATCCATTCTAAGTGACAGCCTTGCTAGATAAAGTATATTTGGCTGCATGTTCTTGTCGTTTAGTACCCTGAATATGTCTTGCCAGGCCTTTCTGGCTTGCCAGGTCTCTGTGGATAGGTCTGACGTTATTCTGATGTTCCTCCCTCTGTATGTAAGGAATCTCTTCCCCCTAACTGCCCTTAGGATGGTTTCCTTGGTTCTAAGATTTGCAAGTTTTACTATTACATGCTGGGGTGTTGGCCTGTTTTCCTTGATCTTGGGAGGGGTCCTCTCTGCCTCTAGGACACGAATGTTTGTTTCATTCCCCAGATTAGGGAAGTTCTCAGCTATGATTTCTCAAATATATCTTCTAGTCGTCTCTCTCTCCACCCCTTCAGGCATTCCAATAATTCTGACATTGGAATGTTTCAGGGTGTCACTTATTTCTCTGATTCTATTTTCGTGGATTCTGAGTTGTTTTTCCCTGGCCTCCTCTTTTCCCTTTTTATCTATTAATTGCTCTTCTAGGTCACTAATTCGTTCTTCTGCCTCACTTACCCTAGCTGTTAGATTATCTAGATTAGATTGGATCTCATTGATGGCATTTTTAAGTTCTGCCAATTCAGCTCTCATTTCTGCCCTTAGAGACTCTATGTTGCCATTAATTGCTTTCTCCATTCTAGCCATTGTCTTCACAATTGCTAGCCTGAATTCCATCTCCGACTCTTGGTTATATCTGAATCCATTTGTAAATCTGTGGCATAAGTCATAGTCTCTGAGTCTTTCATATTTTGGGGGTTCCTCCTTCTAGTCATTCTGTTGACGGGTGGTTGAGGGAATGTATAGAGTCCAAATTATTGACCACAACCCCCAAGAAAGATGCACCTGTTTTCTAGGGAACTTAGGGTTGCTGGCCTCTTGTTTTCCCAGCCTGTCTTCTGGGGAAGGGGCCTGTCACTCTGCTACTCAGGCAACCCTGTTTGGGCAGAGTTGCCCTGCCCTCTGTGGCAGGGGATGGGCTCAGTGAAAACTGGTTGTTTGGGGCTTTTCTTCTCTGGCAGCTTTCCGTTTCTCTTTTGAGAGTCAGAGCAGAAGAGACTGTTTCCAACCCTCTACCTCAGAGCAGAGAGATTGCAGTCTGTTCTTCAGTGAGCTCTCCAGGCCACACTATCTCCGTTTCTGTCTGTGCTGCTATAAACTGCAGCATCCTGGGTTGTGTGCCCCTCAGCAGCGCTTCCAGTCCTTGCCTCCAGGTCGGGGCACGTCTCTGTCCTTTGTTCTTCTAAAACCGCCAGCCGCCCTCAGTTTACATGCACGGCCCCCCTCCAGGTTTTTATCTGGGGGGATGCCCTAAAGTCCTTTCTCCGCCGCTACCAGTCTGCGAGTCCGGGGCCCGTCCCGAACGCGGGAGGCTATCACTCACCGGCAGTGTAGGATCCCAATGGCCAGGCTCTCTCCCCCTTCAGTTTATCCTCCGATATCTGCCCACAGAATCACAGCTCCCAGCTTCATATCTTGAAACCAAATGCCTGTGATATTCTGTTTGTAGAGATCCAGATCTATCTTCTTACATCTCTGGCTGATTTTGTGGGTGTTCAGAGTGGTCTGAAAGATATCCATCTCAATTCTAGGGACCGGTTGGAATAGGGTCCCCTACTCCTCCGCCATCTTTTCCCTGCTCTGTGCACAGTTCTTTAAAGCATCTACTAGTGATTGTGTTGAACCTTATAGGAAAACATGTTCCAGAAGATGCATTTCCATGGTTGGTACTCTGTAATCTGAGATTTCTTTTGTCTTCCCAGAGCATTGTATAGTGATGAGCATATAGCAGGAACTCTAGAAATGATTATTGATTGATGGTCAACTGACTAAGTCAAGATGAAAAAGAATGAGGCCATTAAATACAGCTATATGGTCTGACAGTTAAATTTTAGAGACAATCAACCCTTTGACTATATAGCCAGTATGTCAATGGAGTGTCCATTGTATAGGGTGAATAACCCTTTTCATGTTTAATAATGATTTTGCCCTTGGGGCTATACATAATGTAGGGACTGTTAATCCCATTTCAGAGGCAAGAAAACTGAGGCTCAGGAAGGTTAAATAACTTGCTCAAAATAGTCTGACTCATTGGTAATGGAGCCTCCAAGTCTCATGGTACCATTCCAAAGTATCATCTACAGGTAACAAGCATCCACTGGCCCTTTTGTCACATCTTAATTGACTGAAAAGGCTATTTGCATCCAAGAGGGACAGGATCATATCCATATCTTACTCAATATTAAGGCTCCATCTTTTCCTTTCCTTAAACTGAACCTCATTTAATAACATGGATTGTTTAAAGGTAGAAGGCTAGACAGGGTTTTTACACAATCTGGTGCTCAGTTGCTTAGGAAACTGTTTTTATCATTAGGTGGGCAGGACTAACACACTGTTAAGTGAATGAAAGGCAGAGGGGAATATATAGTAAATCCAATGTTTATGTGAATTTAATCCACAGGGAATATAGCGAAATAATCACAACTCAATGGAAAAAGGAGCTTTTGAGTGGGTTGTGAAATAAGCTATTAAGTCATGCAAATAAATCCAATGTCAACACGTCAGATGAGTCTGACTGGATTCATGCATTGGAACTCATACTTCACGAAGATTTAAGACCCCTGATATTCTCAGGGGTTTATTTTGTTGTTCATTTGGTTTTCTGGGTTTTCTTTTTTGGGGGAGGGGATTTTAGGGAAGGCATACCTGCTTTGAAGTAGAAAGTTCATGAGTCTATGGCTGCAAGGGTTGAAAAAGTATATTATCCCAAGACTGTATCAGTACTTTCAGCCTTTACCATTTCTCAGTTCTGTGCTCTAAAGAAGCATCCTCTCTTCTTCCATGCAACCCATCCATCTTACCATCCCATGAGGCACATGTGAGAATCAGGTAGGGACACAAAAGCCAGATAATTCAGAGGGTATCCCCACCCACGAATTGGGAGATGTTGCTATTGACAGCATAGATGTTAACCTGCAAGTGGCTACAGGCAGCATTTCCCCCATGCAGCCATCTTCAGGAGCATTGTGAGACTTTGCTTATCTTGTCCAAGGCCATATCTGCAGTGCCTAACCCAGCACCTGGTGCACATAGTAGACACCACAAATACACACTCATCTGTTACATGAGCAAGAAATAACCTTCTATTTTGTTATATCATTGCATGGCTGGATCTACTTGGTACCAAAGTTTAGCCTCCCCTGACCAAGGGACCATCTTTGTATTCCCAGTGCCAAGCACAAGTCCTCCTGGCTCAAAAAACAATTGTGCTAAGTAGTTTGCTCTAAATTTTACATGCTCTCTCATTTATTTCCATGTTATACGTATGTAAATATATATTCTCATTTTACAGATAAGAAATCAGGGCTTCAGAGAAATTAAGTAATCTAGCTACAGTCCCAGAACTAATACATGATAGAACCAGGATTTAGATCCTACTCTGTTTTAGCTGCAAACTGTATGTCCTTTTCATACACACTGGGCTGTGTTTTGTCCTATGATGAAGTACTATATACATGCATCACTCAAATGCAGATATCAGTGTTTAAATCCAGAACCTTTATGGTGTGTGAAAGACATTGGGAGAGTCATAGATTCAGTTTACTCAGAATGGAAGGAACAAGCACGAGGATATAATAATACTGGTGAAATATGAATGGAACAGTAGTTAGAAATGAATGGTCATGGTGGTACAATTCTGGAGAGCAAGAAAGTCTTCACTCTGGAGTGCCTTCAGGAGAACACTGTCTACCTAAATAACTGTCCTACTTGATTTGTTCTTTAAATTGCCCAAAGCCAGAAGGAGGGACTGGAAGGCTTCTCTCAGGGTCAATGTCTCCCTCTCTGCCTTCTTCCCTCCCCTCTTCCTTTAGTAGCTCCCACACACCAGGCAGTGTGTTGCAAAATAATGAATGAGATAGTCATTGTTGCTGTTTTTTTCTTTAATCCTACAACACATAAAAAATAGGACAAAATGTGGTTAGTGCAGGGTGACTAATGCAGAGAGAAACTCATTCAGCCACATCGTGGTCTGAAGAGCTGTCTAGGCTAAGCTTTAGTGGAGTCAGGAGTCTGCGTATGCAGAGAATTTCAGGCAGTTTAATATTGCCAAAACATACAGCAAGAAGCAAGGAGTGGTGAGAAATGAGCAGGATAGGTTGTCTTACTTTCTAAGTAAGCCATGTTGACAAGCTTGGGCTTCATCTTGACAGTGACAGATGGATATTTGGAGAGCTTAGGCAGAGGGCTGACAAAGTTGAATATGAAGTTTAGAAAAATTCCTACAGCTTCTATATATTTGAATGGAATTGGACAGAAGGCCAGGGGGCCAAGTTAGGAAGCTAGTACAGAGTCTCAGCAAAATATAAGAACCTGAATGGAGAGGGGGGCTTGATTTGACAGTGACTCAGTAAGTTAAATATTTCAGAAGGATGGGATAAGAGTTTATCATGGAGAAAAATAATAAACTAGCAAAAAGGCAGAAGAAAAACTGGGAGTAGAGAATATTAACAAAAACTGGGAGTACAGAATATTAAGGAAGTTACTGAGCAATGTTAAGAATTTTAAGTATGCATGGTATACATTACTACAGCTTTCTATTTTTTGTCCAATGTGTGGTTTTTGTTGACTAGCTTCTCTCTCTTGATATAATGTTTTCAAGTTTCATCCATGTTGTAGTATGCATCAGTGTCTCATTTCTTTTTATTGCCAAAAAATATTCCACTGAAAGGATATACCACAGTTTATTATATATTCATCAGTTGATGAACACTTGAGTGGTTTCTACTTTTTGGCAAATATACTGCTATGAATATTCATGCACAAGAGTTTGTGTGCATGCATATTTTCATCTCTTGGATATATATCTAGGAGTGAAACTACTGAATTATATATCACTGTTTTCCAAAGTTTCTCCATCAATTTACATTCCCACCAGCAGTGTATTCCAATTTCTCTACATCCTCCTTTGGATTATAACCTTTCCAGTGGTGGGACACCTAGGTGGCTCACTTGGTTAGGCATCTGACTCTTGGTTTCTGCTCAGGTCATAATCTCATGGTTGTGGGATGGAGCCCCATGCCAGGCTCTGTGATCAGTGCAGAGTCTGCTTCAGATTCTCTCTTCCTCTGCCCCTCCCCCTGATTGTGCTCTGTCTCTCTCTAAAATAAATAAATAAAATCTTAAAAAAAAAAAGATTAGGGGCACTTGGGGGGCTCAGGTCATGATCTCAGGGTCCTGGAATCAAGCCCCACTTCCAGCTTCCCACTCAGCGGGGAGTCTGCTTGTCCCTCTGACCCTCCCCCTACTCATTCTTGCTCTCTCTCTCAAATAAATAAAATCTTTTAAAAATATATTACTTAAAAAATAAAAAAAATAGATTTTAAGGGGCGGAGCAAGATGGCGGAGGAGTAGGAGACCTGGATTTCGTCTCCTCTCTGGAATTCAGCTGGATAGGGATCAAACCATTCTGAACACCTACAAACTCAACAGGAGATCGAAGAAAAGAAGAGCAACAACTGTCTCAGCAGAAAAGCGACCACTTTCTGGAAGGTAGGACGTGCGGAGAAGTGAATCCGAGGCGATATTCGGGAGGATAGACGGCGGGGGAGGGGCCTCCGTCGGCCGCTTCTGGCAAGTGATAGAGCCGCGGAGCACAAAATCGGAACTTTTAAAAGTCAGCTCCGCGGAGGGACGTCACTCTGGTGGCTCAGCGGGGGGTGGAACCCTCCGGGACAGTGTGGTCTCAGGACCCTCGGGGTCACAGAAAGACCGGGGGTGCCTGAGGGCAGCAGAGCTCCCAGGTAACGCAGCAGGGAAGCCGGCTGCAGAGGCGGAGCCCAGGCGCGGGCTCTCAGCTGGGGTTGCCATTAACCGCGATCCGCGGCCCAGTCGGGCCCCTGCTCCTCCAGCAGGGACCCAACAAGCGGCAGATCCGGGGAGACTCACCTTCCTCCCCCGGGAGGAGCCGCGCGGGAGTGCACCGCAGGGATCTGCTGGGTTTGGAGACTCCAGACCGGGTCCGGTGCCAGAGATAGAAACGCGTGGTCACAGGCCGGTTGAGCACGGAGTGCAGCTGCAGACCGGGGAGACGGGAGTGACTGACGGCTTTTCTCTGGGGGCTCACTGAGGAGCGGGCCCGAGTTCTCGGCTCCTCCGGGGCGGAGATTGGGAGGCCGCCATTTTCACTCTCCGCCTCCAAAGCTGTACGGAAAGCTCGCGGGGAACAAAAGCCCCGGAGAGCAAACCCGAGCAGATTACTTAGCCGGGAGGGGGCAAGGGCAGGGCAATTCCGCCTCCGGCAGAGACATTTGGAAACCACGGCAACAGGCCCCTCCCCAGAAGATCAGCGAGAACAGCCAGCCAAGACCAAGTTTACCGATCAATGAGAACAGCAGAACTCCAGCGCTAAGGGACTACTGCACATAGAATTCACGGCTTTTTTACCATGATTCCTTAGTCTTTTAAAGTTAATTTTTTTTTTAACTGTCTTTTTGTCTTTTTATTTCTTTTTGAATTTTTCTTTTTCCCTTTTTCAAACAACATCTTATCAATCCCTTTTTTTAAAAAAAACATTTTTATTTTTCATTTTTAGAGTCATATTCTATCCCTTCATAGTAGTTACCCATATTTTTGGCTTATATATATAAGTTGTTCTCTCTTTAAAATTTTGAGATAGTTTCTTCTAACAGATTAAAATATACCCTAAATCTCTAGTATATGGTGTTCTCTATTCCCCTGCCTGATCACATCCTCTCCCTTTTTTTTTCTTTTTCTTTTTTCTTTTTTTAAATCCTCTTTCTTTTTTCAAACAACTTCTTATCAATTCCTTTTATAAAATTTTTTATAATTTCCATTTTTACAGTCATTTTCCATCCCTTCATCATATCAACCCTTATTTTTGTACATATATAAGTTTTTCTTTCTTTAAAATTTTGGGAGACACTTTCTTCTAAAAGACCAAAACACACCCCAAATCTAGTGTGTGGCACTGATCTATATACCATATAGATCATATTTGATCACATTCTGGTTTTTCTTTTGTTGTTGTTCTTTTGTTTTGTTTGTTGTTGTTTTTATCTTTATCTTTTTCTTTTTTTTTTCTTTTTTTTTTTTTTCTCTCTTTCCCCTTCTTATCCCACTGCTTCAGGTCTTTTCTGATTTGTTTAGAGTATATTTTCTGGGGACGTGGTTACTCTGCTAGCATTTTGTTCTCTCATTAATCTATTCTCCTCTGCACAAAATGACGAGACGGAAAAAATCACCTCAACAAAAAGAACAAGAGGCAGTACCGACTGCCAGGGACCTACTCAATACGGACATTAGTACGATGTCAGATCTAGAGTTCAGAATCATCACTTTAAAGATACTAGCTGGGCTTGAAAAAAATATGGAAGTTATTAGAGAAACTCTTTCTGGAGAAGTAAAAGAGCTAAAATCCAACCAAGTAGAAATCAAAAAGGCTATTAATGAGGTGCAATCAAAAATGGGGGCACTAACTGCTAGAATAAATGAGGCAGAAGAGAGAATCAGTAATATAGAAGATGAAATGCTGGAAAATAAAGAAGCTGAGAAAAAGAGAGATAAACAACTACTGGATCATGAGGGCAGAATTCGAGAGATAAGTGATACCATAAGACGAAACAACATTAGAATAATTGGGATCCCAGAAGAAGAAGAAAGAGAGAGGGGGGCAGAAGGTATAATGGAGCAAATTATAGCAGAGAACTTCCCTAATTTGGGGAAAGAAACAGGCATGAAAATCCAGGAAGCACAGAGAACCCCTCTCAAAATCAATAAAAATAGGTCAACTCCCCGACATCTAATAGTAAAACTTACAAGTCTCACAGACAAAGAGAAAATCCTGAAAGCAGCTCGGGAGAAGAGATATGTAACCTACAATGGTAGAAACATTAGATTGGCAACAGACCTATCCACAGAGACCTGGCAGGCCAGAAAGGACTGGCAGGATATATTCAGAGCACTAAATGAGAAAAATATGCAGCCAAGAATACTCTATCCAGCTAGGCTGTCATTGAAAATTGAAGGAGAGATAAAAAGTTTCCAGGACAAAAAAAAACTAAAGGAATTTGCAAACACAAAACCAGCCCTACAGGAAATCTTGAAAGGGGTCCTCTAAGCAAAGAGAGACCCTAAAAGCAACATAGACCAGAAAGGAACACAGACAATATATGGTAACAGTCACCTTACAGGCAATACAATGGCACTAAATTCCTATCTTTCAATAGTTACCTTGAATGTAAATGGGCTAAATGCCCCAATCAAAAGACACAGGCTAACAGACTGGATTAAAAAACAAGATCCATCGATATGCTGTCTGCAAGAGACTCATTTTAGACCCAAAGACACCCCCAGATTGAAAGTGAGGGGGTGGAAAACCATTTACCATGCTAATGGACACCAAAAGAAAGCTGGGGTGGCAATCCTTATATCAGACAAATTAGATTTTAAACCAAAGACTGTAATAAGAGATGAGGAAGGACACTATATCATACTTAAAGGATCTATCCAACAAGAAGATCTAACAATTGTAAATATCTATGCCCCTAACATGGGAGCAGCCAATTATATAAGGCAATTAATAACAAAAGCAAAGAAACACATCAACAACAATACAATAATAGTGGGGGACTTTAACATCCCCCTCACTGAAATGGACAGATCATCTAAGCAAAAGATCAACAAGGAAATAAAGACTTTAAATGACACACTGGACGAAATGGACTTCACAGACATATTCAGAACATTCCACCCCAAAGCAACGGAATACACATTCTTCTCTACTGCCCATGGAACATTCTCCAGAATCGACCACATCCTAGGTCATAAATCAGGTCTCAACCGGTACCAAAAGATTGGGATCATTCCCTGCCTATTTTCAGACCACAATGCTTTGAAACTAGAACTCAATCCCAAGAGGAAAGTCGGAAAGAACTCAAATACATGGAGGCTAAAGAGCATCCTACTGAAGAATGAATGGGTCAACCAGGAAATTAAAGAAGAATTAAAAAAATACATGGAAACTAATGAAAATGAAAACACAACTGTTCAAAATCTTTGGGATGCAGCAAAGGCAGTCCTAAGAGGAAAGTATATAGCAATACAAGCCTTTCTCAAGAAACAAGAAAGGTCTCAAGTACACAACCTAACCCTACACCTAAAGGAGCTGGAGAAAGAACAGCAAATAAAGCCTAAACCCAGCAGGAGAAGAGAAATCATAAAGATCAGAGCAGAAATCAATGAAATAGAAACTAAAAGAACAGTAGAACAGATCAACGAAACTAGGAGCTGGTTCTTTGAAAGAATTAACAAGATTGATAAACCCCTGGCCAGACTTATCAAAAAGAGAAGAGAAATGACCCAAATCAACAAAATCATGAATGAAAGAGGAGAGATCACAACCAACACCAAAGAAATACAAACAATTATAAGAACATATTATGAGCAACTCTATGCCAGCAAATTAGATAACCTGGAAGAGATGGATGCATTCCTAGAGATGTATCAACTACCAAAACTGAACCAGGATGAAATAGAAAACCTGAACAGACCTATAACCACTAAGGAAATTGAAGCAGTCATCAAAAATCTCCCAAAAAACAAAAGCCCAGGGCCAGATGGCTTCCCAGGGGAATTCTACCAAACATTTCAAGAAGAATTAATACCTATTCTTCTGAAACTGTTCCAAAAAATTGAAACGGAAGGAAAACTTCCAAACTCATTTTATGAGGCCAGCATTACCTTGATCCCCAAACCAGACAAAGACCCCATCAAAAAGGAGAATTACAGACCAATATCCCTGATGAACATGGATGCAAAAATTCTCACCAAAATACTAGCCAATAGGATCCAACAGTACATTAAAAGGATTATTCACCATGACCAAGTGGGATTTATCCCTGGGCTGCAAGGTTGGTTCAACATCCGCAAATCAATCAATGTGATACAGTACATTAACAAAGGAAAGAACAAGAATCATATGATCCTCTCGATAGATGCCGAAAAAGCTTTTGACAAAGTACAGCATCCTTTCTTGATCAAAACTCTTCAGAGTATAGGGATAGAGGGTACATACCTCAATATCATAAAAGCCATCTATGAAAAACCTACAGCAAATATTATTCTCAATGGGGAAAAACTGAGAGCTTTCCCCCTAAGGTCAGGAACGCGGCAGGGATGTCCACTATCACCACTGCTATTCAACATAGTATTGGAAGTCCTAGCCACAGCAATCAGACAACAAAAAGAAATCAAAGGCATCCAAATTGGCAAAGAAGAAGTCAAACTCTCACTCTTTGCAGATGATATGATACTTTATGTGGAAAACCCAAAAGACTCCACCCCAAAACTGCTAGAACTCATACAGGAATTCAGTAAAGTGGCAGGATATAAAATCAATGCACAGAAGTCAATGGCATTCCTATACACCAACAACAAGACAGAAGAAAGAGAAATTAAGGAGTCGATCCCATTTACAATTGCACCCAAAACCATAAGATACCTAGGAATAAATCTAACCAAAGAGACAAAGGATCTGTACTCAGAAAACTATAAAATACTCATGAAAGAAATTGAGGAAGACACAAAGAAATGGAAAAACGTTCCATGCTCATGGATTGGAAGAACAAATATTGTGAAGATGTCAATGCTACCTAGAGCAATCTACACATTCAATGCAATCCCCATCAAAATACCATCCACTTTTTTCAAAGAAATGGAACAAATAATCCTAAAATTTGTATGGAACCAGAAAAGACCCCGCATAGCCAGAGGAATATTGAAAAAGAAAAGCAAAGCCGGTGGCATCACAATTCCGGACTTCAAGCTCTATTACAAAGCTGTCATCATCAAGACAGCATGGTACTGGCACAAAAACAGACACATCGATCAATGGAACAGAATAGAGAGCCCAGAAATGGACCCTCAACTCTATGGTCAACTAATCTTCGACAAAGCGGGAAAGAATGTCCAATGGAACAAAGACAGTCTCTTCAACAAATGGTGTTGGGAAAATTGGATAGACACATGCAGAAGAATGAAACTGGACCACTTCCTTACACCACACACAAAAATAGACTCCAAATGGTTGAAAGACCTCAATGTGAGACAGGAGTCCATCAAAATCCTAAAGGAGAACACAGGCAACAACCTCTTTGACCTCAGCCGAAGCAACTTCTTCCTAGAAACATCGCCAAAGGCAAGGGAAGCAAGGGCAAAAATGAACTATTGGGACTTCATCAAGATAAGAAGCTTTTGCAAAGCAAAGGAAACAGTTAACAAAACCAAAAGACAACCGACAGAATGGGAGAAGATATTTGCAAATGACATATCAGATAAAGGGCTAGTATCCAAAATCTATAAAGAACTCATCAAACTCAACACCCAAAGAACAAAGAATCCAATTAAGAAATGGGCAGAAGACATGAACAGACATTTTTCCAAAGAAGACATCCAAATGGCCAACAGACACATGAAAAAGTGCTCAATATCGCTCGGCATCAGGGAAATCCAAATCAAAACCTCAATGAGATATCACCTCACACCAGTCAGAATGGCTAAAATGAACAAGTCAGGAAACGACAGATGTTGGCGGGGATGCGGAGAAAGGGGAACCCTCCTACACTGTTGGTGGGAATGCAAGCTGGTGCAGCCACTCTGGAAAACTGTATGGAGGTTCCTCAAAAAGTTGAAAATAGAGCTACCATATGATCCAGCAATTGCACTACTGGGTATTTACCCCAAAGATACAAAAGTAGGGATCCGAAGGGCTACGTGCACCCCGATGTTTATAGCAGCAATGTCCACAATAGCCAAACTGTGGAAAGAGCCAAGATGTCCATCGACAGATGAATGGATAAAGAAGATGTGGTATATATATACAATGGAATATTATGCAGCCATCAAAAGGAATGAGATCTTGCCATTTGCAACGACGTGGATGGAACTGGAGGGTATTATGTTGAGTGAAATAAGTCAAACAGAGAAAGACATGTATCATATGATCTCACTGATATGAGGAATTCTTAATCGCAGGAAACAAACTGAGTGTTGTTGGAGTGGGGGGTGGGGTGGGAGGGATGGGGGGACTGGGTGATAGACACTGGGGAGTGTATGTGCTCTGGTAAGCGCTGTGAATTGTGCAAGACTGTTGAATCTCAGATCTGTACCTCTGAAACAAATAATGCAATATATGTTAAGAAAAAAAAAAAAAGAAGAAGAAGAAGAAGGTAGCGGGAGGGGAAGAATGAAGCGGGGGAAATCGGAGGGGTAGACGAACCATGAGAGACGATGGACTCTGAAAAACAAACAGGGTTCTAGAGGGGAGCGGGGTGGGAGGATGGGTTAGCCTGGTGGTGGGTATTTAGGAGGGCACATTCTGCATGGAGCACTGGGTGTTGTGCACAAACAATGAATCATGGAACACTTCATCTAAAACTAATGTTGTAATGTAAGGGGATTAACATAAGAATAAAAAAATTAAAAAAAAAAAAAAAAAAAAAAAAAGAAATACATTTTAAGTTAAAAAACACAAATAGGCTGAAAATAAACAATGGAAAAATATATATTGTGTAAACCGTTCCCTTAACAAAATGGGTGTGGCTATACTAAAATTAGACAAAAATGACTTTAAGAAGTAAACTTTAATTATGTTAAGGCTCTGAGAAAAAAAAAAAAAAATAAAAAATAAAAAAAAAATAAAAAAAAAAAATAAAAATAAAAATAAGCACTCCAGTAGGGGTAATGTGGTATCTTACTGTGGTTTTGATTTGCTTTTCCCTGATAGCTAATGATTTTAAGCAGCTTTCCATGAGCTTATTGAGTATTTATATATCCTTTTTGGATAAATATCTATTCAGGTCCTTTGGCCATTTTTAATTGGGTTGTTTCAAAATTATTATTTATAGAGATATTTTCTATATATTATATAGATCATATATTTAGATACAACTTTATTTATTTATTTATTTATTTATTTATTAAGATTTTATTTATTTGTTTGACAGAGAGATAGTGAGAGCGGGAACACAAGCAGGGAGAGTGAGAGATGGGGAGGCAGTCTCCTGCCGAGCAGGGAGCCTGATGTGGGGCTTGATCCTAAGATCCTGGGGTTATGACCTGAGCTGAAGGCAGACGCCTAATGAATGAGCCACCCAGGCACCCCACAACTCCTTTATTAGATACATGTTTTATAAATACTCTCACTTATTCTGTGGATAGTCTTTTCACTCCCAATGGAATCTTCTGAAGAAAGAAAGTTTTAATTTCGAAGATATTCATCTGTTTTTCCTTTCGCTGCTTGTGCTTTTAACAAATTTAAAAAAACCACTGAGTAATTCAAAGTCAAGAAAATTGATGCTTATGTTTTCTTTTAAGAATTTTACAGTTGTATCTTTTACATTTGGGTCTTTGATCAATTTTGAGGTAATTTTTTAATATGGCGTGAGGTAGGGCTCCAATTTCATTCTTTAGCATGTGGATATCCAATTGTCCATATAATTTGTTGAGATTATTCTTTTTCTTTTTCTTTTTTTTTTTAAAGATTTTATTTATTTGAGAGAGAGAGAGAGCGAGCACCTGAGAGGGGAGAGGGTCAGAGGGAGAAGCAGACTCCCCACTGAGCAGGGAGCCCAAGGTGGGACTCGATCCTGGGACTCCAGGGTCATGACCCGACCCAAATGCAGTTGCTTAACCAACTGAGCCACCCAGGCACCCCCAGATCATTTTTTTTCTATCGAACTGTTTTGGCAGACTAGGTGATAATCATTCACAGTAAATGTGAAGTTTTATTTCTGGAATCTCAATGCCATTCCATTGAACTGACATATAGTATTTATCTTTCTAGCAATTTGTGCATTTCATCTAATTTGTTGGCATACATTTGTTCATGCTATTTACCTTATAATCCTTGTTTCTTTCTATAAGGTCAGTAGTAATGTCCCTTCTTTCATGCCTGATTTTGGTAATTTGAGTCTTCCCTCTTTTCTGCTTGGTGATTTGAGCAAAATGTTTGTCATTTTTGCTGATCTTTTCAAAGAAACAACTTTTCCTTATGTTGATTTGTTATTTTATTAATTTCTACTCTAATCTTTATTTCTATCCTTCTGTTTGCTTTGAGTTCATTTTGCTTTTCTTTCTGTAGCTTCTTAAGGTGAAAGAATAGATTACTGACTTGAGATCTTTCTTTCTTTTTAATACAAGTGTTTAGAGCTATAAACATTCCCACTAAGCATTTACTAACACTGCATATACTTTGGTATGTCTGTCTTCATTTTCATGCATCAAAAAGTTTTTTTGTTTGTTTTTAGTTTGCTTTTTGTGGGGTTTTTTGTAATTTCCCTTGTGATTTCTTTATGGCCCATTGTTTTTAGAGGTATATTCTTTAATCTCCATGTGTTTGCGAATTTCAGAATTTTCTCTTACTGTTTTGTAATTCTACAATATTGTGGCCAAATAACATAGTTTATATGATTTAAATCCTTTTAAATTTGTTGAGGTTTGTTTTCTGGTGTATCTGAAGAACATTCCATGTATACTGGAGAAGACTGTGCATTCAAGGTCCTCTTTGACTTTTTTTCCTTGATCCATTTCTCTTTTCCCCTGATCCATTAAGCTGTGTGCATCATTTATTATCACATCCCAGTGTTAGGTTTCACTAATTTCTAGCTGATTGTTCTATTGGTTTTTATAACACCCCAGGGGGGCATAATTCCTCCACAGTTTGATCCAATTAAATTCACGCCCTTTTGTGGGGGTACTTTTGAGGCTAGTCTTGTTTTATTTTGTTTTGTTTTTTATGATTTCAGGAGGATACATCTTCCTTGATAATGTCTGGTAAACCAAGTGAGCCATGGTTAGGTTGTTGCTCTTATAGAGCTATCAACCTCTTAATTATTTACCACCACAATCTCTATTGTTTTGGAGAGCACCCTTAGACTTAAAATTCCCCACACTCCGTTCCAAATCAAGTGAGTTCCTTTGGGTAGAGTTTTAGACTCTCTTTTCTTTTAGCCTGCCTCTCTCCCTAGCAAATCTTTGAGCCACTGCTCTGAAGCTGGGGACTGGAGTGACACCCTTGCTTTGTGAGCAGTGTACTGATTAGGGGTGGTAGTCTTCGGTATTCTTTTTTTTTTAAGATTTTATTTATTTATTTGACAGAGAGAGAGAGACAGCGAGAGAGGGAACACAAGCAGGGGGAGTGGGAGAGGGAGAAGCGGGCTTCCCACCAAGCAGAGAGCCTGATGCGGGGCTCGATCCCAGGACCTTGGGATCATGACCTGAGCCGAAGGCAGATGCCTAATAAATGAGCCACCCAGGTGCCCCAAGTCTTTGGTACTTTTGACTTGCCTCTCATAGGGTGGAACCTCTCTCCTGCCAGCAAGCTAAGCCAGGGTAATCTGTATCTCAGTACTCTCAGCTGCCACAGCTGGGGTAGAGCCTCCACCCCATGTGTGCAGGTTGGGTGGAAGAAGGCGGCCTCTAACCTGTTAGCTATATTCACTAGGAATTTAGCTTCTGTAACTCAGAGCTGGACAGGATGAGGAATGCTGGTGGCCTGCCCCTCTTAATGAGACACCATATCCCTTGACTGAGAACTGACGAGAAAGTAAGCTCCATCTTCTTGGCCCCATCTGCCCAGAGTAGAGCTTCCATCTGACTGTATTGGGTGAAATGGGGTGGGGGTGAAGGGGAGAAAGTTGTAGCTCAAACGTCATATGCCCTTGCTGCTCTTGTCAAGACTTAGATTTTCTTAAATATTTCTTCATTTGCTCCATACAATTAGGACAATTCCAAAGACTATTTTTTTTCAAGATTTTATTTATTTATTTGACTGAGAGAGAGAAAGAGAGAGCACAAGCAGAGGGAGCAGCAGGCAGAAGGAGAGGGAGAAGCAGGCTCCCCACTGATCAAGGAACCCGATGTGGGGCTTGATCCCAAGACCCTGGGATCATGACCTGAGCTGATGGCAGACATTTTACCAACTGAGACACCCAGGCAACCCCCCAAAGATTTTAAATGATTGGGTTTCTTTTTATCATTTTCACCAGTTATGGTTGTTTTGCTGGGGAATAGGTCTGTGGAGCTCCTCACAATCCCATATCAGAAATGGAACACCAATAAACTTCTCTTTAAACCTCGGAGACTTAGAAGTTGCTTATTATCAAAGCAGAGCCTGGCTTAGCATGACCAAAGCCATGCCCAATATTAAAGCAGAATTAAAGTAAACTCAAAGGGAAAAAAAAATAAACTAATGATTAGTCAAATCTATCTTTCTCTGATAAGTTATTTTCCCTTAAAAGTGAGTAACCTTCATTGGTCAGATTCCAGAATAATGCCTTTCCTGTTTTTCCTTTTTCCCTTCTTTTGCCTCAGTGGGCTGCTATAATGTTGTCTATGCATACTGCATCCCTCCGATAAGAAGTCCCAACTTACTTCAGGCTACTTGCAATCTTTAAAACACAGTATTCACTTAAAGATGACAATATGTGGGGTGCCTCGGTGGCTCGGTTGGTTAGGCATCTGATTCTTGATTTTGGCTCAGGTCATGATTTCGGGGTCACGGGATAGAGCTCAACATCAGGCTCCATGCTCAGCAGGGAGTCTGCGTGGGATTATTCTCTCTCTCCCTCTCTCTTTCTGCCCCTCCCCCCACTGCTCTCTCACTCGCTCGCTCTAAAATAAATAAATAAATCTTTTAAAAAATGACAATATGAACAACATGAGGATAGAAATGCTATCCATTTTATTTGCCAAGTATTCCCAGATCCTAAAAACACATTTTTTCAATGAATGATAGTATTAGCAATCTGCTCCTGTTTCTTCATTATACTGGCTGCCCTAGGAATGGAAGTGATGAAAGGATAGTTTGTCTCATGGTATCTTTCTGAAAGTATCCTTCCAGAGAGTGGTTCAACCTGGGACCCTGATACCTATGCTAAAGAATTCTGTGTATTGATAGAATACCCCAAGAGTCTTCTAGCCAGGAGATCTGGCCTCATTTTCAAAGTTATCTCAGGAAACCCAAGGGGTATATTCTGGCATCTGTAGCTGACACCATAGAACAGAGTGTAGTCCATCATTTACATGAATGAAAAGCAATGTAAGGAAGTTGACTCCGAGAGAAAATGCTGTTGTAAAGAAAACAAATGGTTCTGAATAATCAGCCCACACCTGGCCCACAGGGAGACCTAAATGCCCAGCAATACCCTGAATGATCCGAAGATGTGGGCTCATCCCCTCATTTAGGCCTAAGAGAATCAGGTCTCTTCCCAAAACCATCAGAGCCCTGCTTCAGATGAATGGGTCTAGAAGCCCTAGACAATTCCTGAAATGATGATAAAAAGGTAGCATTAAACCACCACCAGAAGCCTCTTTGAGAACTGTGTTCTAAATTTCTAAGGCTTTGGCTTAGTGTCTCTCTTACGTATTAAAATGCCCTTATTTACTGAGCCCCATACCAGCCCTGCCTGCAGATTTGGCCAGGCCCCCTGTCTACTCACACAACACCATCAGTTGAGTTTTTCCAGGAGCTTCACCTCATCTAGATCTCTGGCTTTCTGATCCTCCCTGTCCCCTAAAACTTGATCCTCCTCCTCTCTTGATCTCACTCTGCTTTACACAGAGTAATTAATCCATTGGCTAATTGGTAAATTCAATTAATTCATCAATCTCCTGCTTGAGTTCCTGTTGGTATTCTGTGACTCTGTATCTTTAACCTTATTGGAAAGCAGCCACATCTCTGATTTTACCCTCACTTCTTCCCAGGTCATTTAAAAAAAAAAAAAAAAAAAAGGAAGCCCCAGAAATAAGTGGGTAAAAAACAACTCTCAATCTTTGCCCTCTTGGTATCAGCTTTGAGACACCTGGCCAAGTACAGCCTGTGCTAAGTTTCAAAGAAAAGGCAGATAACTTTGAAGATTTTATTTCACAGGGACAAAAGATAAAAGTCTCTGTCAAGTTGTCATTAGATGCTTAATGCTATTCGTGGTGGGGTGCTGGAGCTCCCCTCCTTCTCTGTAGACCTCTAGCAGATTAGGTTTCAGAGCCTTAATTTGAGGAAGGATTTACAGCTGTGAAGAGGTACAATATCATTTTGATTTGGGTTGTACTAGGCTGGGGAAGCCAGATTACATTTGTATGAAACTGTATTAGAAGATATGACTGAAGCCACCAAAATCAAATAAAGGGAAAATTTTCCAGGGAGCCTAAAAACAGAGGCCTGCCTTTCCAATGCCCCTACACGGTTTCACTATTATTCTGATTTACACCAAGAGGATCCAAGCAGAAACACAGAAGATAAAAAAAAGAAGGGAGGAAACACAGAAGGTAGATGGCAAGAAATGCTTATGCTTGCCCGACCTGTCCATCCATCAGTCTCTAACCCAGAGAGAGGTTCCCTCGATAAAGGAAAAAAAAAAAAAATTAATTATCCCTTAGAGAAGTGTGGAAGTTAGGAAGGGGGAATAACTTATGAATAATGCCCTGCTTTCATCTCCTGAGGCACTGTCTCAATTCAGAGTCTCAGAGAAATCCATCAAATAGTCTCTGAAGTTTTGCTGGGCCCCCATCCATCCACTGCCACCATATGCCACCCCATGCACATGTCACACAGCAGTCCCCAGATAATGACTTACACAGAGTGTGAGCCTTTCCTTCAGAATGATCTCAAAACTATTTTAGAACCTGACTCTCCTCATTTGCACCTCGAACAATAAATCATTGTGTATTGCAAAAACCCAGTTTTCTCTGCGAGGAAGCATGGAAAACTATTAGCTGTTGCTTAGAATTGTGTGTACGACCCAGCTCCGCAACCCTGTGCAGGTCACCAGCATCTTCTACCAGGATTTAGGGATGCATAAACAGAACACCATGGGTAGAACTTCTAAAATTGAAACTATTATGCCAAAGCGTCTAGATTCAACCAGAACGTGTTGTTCATGGTTGGGGAGGATTCAGGGAAGCAGGGCTGCTTCTTATCCTCAAAGAACTGTTAGCTTCCAGAAGTGAGGGGAAATCATGCGGACAGCCACAAGCCTCTTCAGTGGCTACCTGCTTCTCAAACTGTTGGTTCCTCTAAGACTGGTTAGTAGCCACAGAAAATGAGCCATGAGAATGATTTCTCTAATTTCTGCCAGGAGTTCTAATTTCTCAAGTACCACAGAAGATGGAAAGACCATTTTTTTTTTCCACAGGAACCACCTTCAGCATATGTTTTTTATACCTGCACATGTCCTCGGACAAAGAAAATACAACAACTCTCTTAGCTCCAAAGTTAAAGTTGCATTGGGCCCATTACTAAAGGACTCAAGTCTTTTGTGTTGGTATGCACAGATGTCTTGATTAACCTGAATACAGAAGAGATGCCATAGGAAGGGCACCTCTTCTCCAAATATGGAACTAAAACATGGGTTTCCTCAGGGTCAAAAAGTAGTGACAAAGGCACAAAATTTAGGTCCTGACTTCCAGATCTGGATATTAATAAAATAAAATTAATTAGATGAAAAATCCAAAATCTCTCAGATTGCTCAAAAGAACCCCCAGGGGATAATTTATATTTACTACTATATTAATTTATATAATTTACAGCATATCTACAATAAGCTAATATGAATGCTTATAAGGATACTTGTTAGTATCTTTTTCTTATTCTCAAATCATAAATAAACCTCAATGTGAATGAGCCTTGTTTCTAAAATTCAGCATCATCTAGAAAAAAAGATGCAAAGTTCTCTTTCTTTTAGGAGTCCGTTGGTTCCCTTACCATCTTTTCAGACAATATAACAAAGGTCCCTTCTAGACCCTGAGAAAGCAAAGAACCATAGCTTCCATAGCCTTGGAACACTAAGCAAGTTATCAAGAACATAGAACCTTGAAATTTGACCTTGAACTCTCTAAGAAGCCGATGCTTTGCGAGCAAAAAAGAATATAAGAAAGAGCGAGTGGGTAAGAAGACCTAGCCACACTGCTGACATTTTAATTCTCTGAGCTTTTGTTTCCTGCTCTGGAAAAAGCAAGTGTAGATTAAGACAAGCCTAAAAGGAAAGTCAAGTTCTCTAATTTAAAAATAAGTAAAATAGCCTTTAACTCCCAGGAAGAAAATGTGTTCAAAGTATCCTCATATATAGTTTATTAACCTGCACCAACAGGGCAGGGTAGTATGTATGGTGGTTAGGAACATGAAGTATGAGTCATACCTACCTGATTCCCCATCCTGATCGCATCATTGACTAGCTGTGTAATCTTGGGAAAATTACTTAACCTCTCTGAATCTCAGTTTTTCTATCTGTATAAGAAAAATAATAAAGGGGTACCTGGGTGGCTCAGTTGGTTAAGCGTCTGCCTTCGGCTCAGGTCATGATCTCAGGGTGCTGGGATGGAGCCCAGCTTCTGGCTCCCTGCTCAGCGGGGAGTCTGCTTCTCTCTCTCCCTCTGCCCCCCCCCCCCCCGCTCATACTGTCTCTCTCAAATGAATAAATAAAGATCTTAAAAAAAAAAAAGAAAAAGAAAAGTTCCTGTATTATAGGACTACTGCAAGGATTATATCTAATAACACATGTAAAGCTGCCAGCACAGTGCCTAGCCCCACAGTAAGCACACAACAAACATTAGTTACGATTAGAAATACAATTAATAGCAATTCTCTTTAAGTATAAAAAAAAGGAATGTTTACACACTTGCAACACTCGTTACCTGAGGAACTATGGAATCAAGGATCAAAACGGAATTATAAGAAAGACGGCGTTGCCTGATGTCCTTCAGATTAATCGAAGTTGCCAAACAAAGCGATCCAAATTTAGAAAAATCTTTTGAGCTATTTTGCAGTAACTGTGCCTGCTCTCACTTGGGAAAGGGATATGTACGCTCCTGGCATTCTGGAGAGCTATTCAGAAATGCTAGCTGACCCCTGACAAACCTTCAGCCTCCCCAGGAACACGCTCAGGCAGCTTAATTTGAGCGAGCCAGGGGAGAGCACGAGCCCACGCCCGAGTGCTGCCCAGTCTCCATCTGCGCGATTTCACCACGCGCCATAGCTTGCCTCTGCGGACAAGCCCAGCTGCCAGGGAAAGGTTTCAGACCCGGAGTGGTGCCCCAACAAATTTCCAGTTCAGTGGGAAGCTGGGAAGCGCCTGGTCTCACAGCACACAATTTCCTCGTATTTCATCACTTTCCAGGCTTTAAGCAATTTTAACCTTTCCTCTGGGTGGACACAGAGACCGCTGTGCTCTAAGTGGAAACACCAGGCTTGGAGAAGCGTGAGCAGATTTCGAAATGCACCCTCCAGTGGGCATCCAATTAGTACTGTGACATCAGCCGAGTCCTGGCTTCTCTGAGCTTGGCTTTCCTCGTCTGTAAAATGGGCCAAAGCTGACTTTGGGGGTGGTGCGGAGATGTGCACCTTTGGCACAGATGTGTAGATACTGCTACTAATTTTTTAAGGCTCCACTCATTTTCTGCTCTGAACAGAAAGAGGTTGTCAATCTACTCTCACACCCCTCTCTAAAGCAAAACAAAACAAAACAAAAAACAAACAGAAAAGCATTTCCAAAAGCTAACAAACTTGAGAAGAAGAAGGAAAATTCTCCGCCACATAAATTGGCCAGGGCCAAAGTGATAAGCGGCTCTGGCAAAGCAGTTGGTGTCTACAATTTATTCTTTAATAACTTCTACTGTAATATTTCTGGGGCACATCAAAGGACAATAACAGCCCGATGTGGGTAATCCCTCTCACATATAAAAACTTTCATTACAGGGTGTGAAAGGCATCACTCTGTCTGAGAAATGGGAATCAATAGTTGTTAGCCGCTTTTTTCCCCTGCCGATCCCGGGACACGGCACCCGGCTTTTTCTCCCTAGTGAGGCCACGCTGTGTGGTCAGAGTTTCCTCTGATGGCTGCAGATGAGCAACAAGATGAAACGTCTCTGTGATAAATGGAAAAGGGGAAAAGAATTTCAGGAGAACACATCTGTGCCAGAAACCTAGAGCGGCCCAACCTAATTAGCCCTAAATGCGACTTGTAAACATTGGCTTTGATGTATGTTTAAAAGTCACTGGGATTCATTCTGACTTGGGCACTTTTGTGCTCTCAAATGTAAAAGATTTTAAATTTAAAAAATGTTTTTAACGAGCACCCCAACAGCAGGACAATTTGGGGATACTGCGGCAGATCTTAGTAATACAAACTAAAAGAGTGGTTAGCAGACAGCCATTCATGTTCCCCTATTATCTATAATGCGATGAATTAGAGGCAGAAATACAAAATTCCTTACACACGCTTTTAAATTCAGCCTAACTGTAGCACTCACTTCCTTTAAAGCATCATTCTAGATTCTTTAAAAAGCTGGAATCACCATGTATTTTCCCTTTATCATGAACACATAAAGGCCAAAGTCATGTCCCTAGTAAAGGTCATCAAACAAACCGTTATCTTGCCAAAGCCAGTGGCCAATTTCCGGTCTCCCTTCATTCAACCACGTAGCAGCATCTGACATTGGCCACCCCCTCCTTCTTTTACACACAACCACCTGGACAACTGCTCATTCCCTCCACTGCTACCCTGCTCTATCTATCTTCTTTATGGTTTCATCAGGATTATCTGACTGACACTTGGTCTTTTCTTGTGACAGATAAAAGACTAAATTCAGAGAAGTAAAGCAATTTGCCTAATATTGCACAGTGATTGGCCAAGGTAGGATTTGAATTCAAGGCCTCGTAACATGAAACGCACACTTGACCATTAGACCATGGAAAGGCAGCCTCAGCGTAAATGTCCAGGAGCTGGGTTTGTAAACTATTAAGAGGGCAGATTGCAAATACTTTGGCTTTTTGTTTTGTCCTAGAACCCTCTGCAGGATCAGTTAAGATTTGTGGAATGGATGCATCTCACCTCTGTGTTCTCGACAGCAAGATCGTTGAGGGGAAAGACCAGATGTAGCGCACCTCTTGCAGCTAAAACAGTCTGCTGGCCCCAACAGGGAGTTACATTAATTCCTATGGATTGGTCTATTTACCAAGAGGAGGCAAAAGTCTGAGCAATTCCAATTCAGCCAGAAAAAAAATAAAAGACCAGGAATATCAAGAAGCTAAAAAATCAATGTTATTCCTTTTCCAATTAAGAGGCTCTCTCCACATGGAGAAAGTAAGCATCACCCTAAGTATGAGAGGAGGAAAAGAACTATTCTCACCTTGCTGGCTTCCTGCACTCCTACCCTGCTGAGACAGTCTTTTGGCTACTGCGCAAAGAGCCAAAAGTGACTCCTTCACAGCATGAGAATACTTTCAGCTGTAGGCCAGGAGGAGGTTTTCTCTTGGTCTTTTATTTAGTCGTTCACAGAAGGGGACATCCTGTGACCTCATTTTCACTCTGAAGTAAGAGACAGTACCAAGTGGCTTCCTGCCTCCAGGTTCTGTAGAAACTCCCCCCTTTGATGGCACCTTTCCACTCCTCTGATGCAAGTCATGGGGAAGAGCACTTTTCCGCTTCCAGGGGGGCTGGATTTCCTTGGGAATCAGCTGCTCCCTGGGAATCCGGGCAGCACCAGGGAAAGGAGAGCAGAAGGAAGGCACAGTTTCAATCCTCTGAACCACTGCAAAGGACTCCTTTATTAAAAGTAATTCTCATCAAGGGAAAGGTGCTTGGGGAGAAAGCATAGTGGCTCAGCAGTAACATGAGCAGAACATGTGGCTAGAAGACTTTCAATATGGCTATTTTGATAGCACCCCTGTGAAGCAGTCATTGTGATGCTGGTATAAAACTAGTTGGAATTTCAGTTTGTAACCTGAAGAAATACCTATGTGAATAATTTTGGATCAATAATAATACTTTTTATTTGCCAGTTTACTTGTTTTTTGTCTTTCTCCTTGAAGACAATGACTATTCCTGTCTTAAATGTCATTGCATCCTTAATGCCCAGAACGGTACCTCACACATAATTACTTATTGGAAAAAAAAAAAGACTACTACTGATAGGACAACGACCCCTCCTACTATCGTTACTACTACTGCCTATGCCCAGTGCTTACACACAGTAGATGCATAATAATTTGTTGAAAAATGAACTGCCACCATCACTACTACCATTATGGTTATATCATTACTACCACCACCACCACCACCAAGTAATCCTGTTGGCTCTCTATTAAAAAGCCAGTCACAAGGATCATGCCTGGATTATTTTAATTATCATCCCTATTTGACAGATGAGACTACAGGCACGGAGAAATACCCTAAGACAAACATGCAATATGTGGTAGAACTGGAATAATAATGTTGTTATTATTACTCTTGGCCAAACGGACTGGGAGAAATGAGGAAAAGGCTAAGGGTTAAGGACAGGGTTGTACTTAGTGCCTCTATTTTGGTCTCTTAAGCACTTTTTTTTTTTTTTTTCACTGAAAGGAACCAGGGATCCTTAAAGAAATGGCAGATTGTAGATCTGGCACAGGAAATGGACATGATGAAGGAGGAAAGTTTGTCCTAGGAAGCTATCAAAGCCTACTAGAGTCATGTCAGAAGGACTTGGAGCCAACTTGAAAGGGGCTACCACTAGCGAAAGATAAATCAATTTCAACATCAAAAACAACTTTGAACGTGATAGAATGAAACAGATCTAATACATAAAAATCCATGAGTTCCATAATGGTATATATATAAAAAAATCATTGGTCACCTTTAGAAGTTGTTAGGGTACCAACTCATAATTCAGAAAATATATAAATAAAGGGAAAGAATTAAGCATTTACCCTAACTTTCTGTATAGACTGCATTTTAAGAGAACCAAATAGGAATTGAAAGTTCCATATAGAGGAATCACAGATAGTAAGAGCATGAGGAATGACAGAATTAGAAAATCCCCATCTGCAACTCTTAATGAAATAATGGTTCTAGGCAACTACTATCGATGGCTCCTAAAACATAAGCTTAAAGCTTGATGGGGAACTTGATATTGAAGGGATCAGACTGACAACACCTGAATATATGAGTCAATCCTAACCTAACTAAAAGTGGGATGACCAGACATTACATCAGTGGTTTCCAAACTTTGATGCACATTAGCATCAGGGAAGGAGGCAGGGACAGCTCTTAAAAATCCCAATGTTCAGGTCACAGTCCATAGCAATTAAATCATAATGTCTAGGATAGTAATCAAGTATCAGTAGGGTTTTTTTTTCTTTTTTTTTTCCTTTTCTTAAAGATTTGTCAGATGATTCCAATGTAAAGCGAAGTTTGAGCATCATTGTATTTTATGGCTCATGGTGTGATACAGTGGAGGATACACAATGCCCCCTGGGATCTGTTACTACCTAAGTCTAACTAAATATCTACTAGAAATATGAGGAATAAAGAAATATTCAAACAATGACACTACAAGGGAATAATTAGCAAGTGTAGGGTTTTCAATGGAGGAAAAAGTCTATGTATTTTTTGAACAAATGGCATCTTTAAAAATGGTGGTGGGAAATGCCTTTCTTAATACAGCTGGAATAGCTATGCTTCTGGCTACGAAGGAGTAACTTCTATCAGACTAATCCTCCAAAAGAAAACAATTATAATGATGCATGGAATAAAAAATAAGACCAACTGTTTTGAGAGCACTGCAGAACCAACCAAGTTAGACACTAAACAAATCATTTCATTTCATGAAAATGAAAGCTCATTGAAGTCAGCTCTATATTTACAGCAGCTTTTTGTCCTAAGGACATCTGTTAATTCGCACTGTGGGGATACTCACCAAGTAGAAAGTAGCAACCTATAGTTTGCAGTAGCTTCTCTGGGTTGAAGAGATAAAACTTGAAGTTAAGGGCTACAGAAGTAGCAGCTAGGACTTGAGGAGCTAAGATTTCTGAGAAAGGGGGGCACAGAGAAGTGACCTCAACATTCCCAATTCAATTTCCCCTCTAGACAAAATTCCTAACCTACAAATGTGTGGAGTGGGGGACCCAAAAGCTAAGCAAAAATTCATTGCTAAGGAACTAAACAGCCAAGGAACAATTTGTCAGTCCAATAATGACTGGAAGACAAATGCTGGAATTTAGAACCTGCTAAGGACAAAGGGCCATAGTAAACATCCCAGATGCTCAGATGAGAAATCTGAAGGCTTGAGTTGTCAGAATGAATGGGAAAGAAACCAGACACAATTATGAAAATTCTCATTTCTTGATTAGATCAGCGTGACCTGTTTGTACTGTATCCACCTGTCAGAATATTAACATCTCTCTGGAAGATAATAAAATCTACGTGAAAGCAAATACTAAGAGGAACTAGAGGGAGTTATTTGGGCAGAAGAAGACATTCCCAGATGAGAGCACAGAATACAGAATGCAATGAAGAGTACCAGATTGGGGTAAAAATAAGGGTAAATTCTGAACAAAAAAGATTGTTTAAACTAAAAATGTCTTGGTGTGAGATTAAATTACATGGTAACAGTAACAGAGAAGAGGAGACAGTATAGGTGGCAAATGGATGCATTATAGGCTTCCTAAAACCAAAATAAAAACTTAGGAGACAGATTATCAGACTGGATTAATAAAACAAAACATAAAAGAAAAATCTTAAAGATCAGAAAGTCAAACTGTCTTTATTTACAGATGACATGATCATGTATGTAGAAAAGCTTAAAAATCTGCAAAAAGACTAACAGAACTAATAGATGAATTTAGCAGGTCAAAGGATATGAGGGCAACATACAAAAATCAATACTATTTCTAACACAAGCAATGAAAAACTGGAAAATAAAAGTAAAAGTACAATTTCATGCCACTCCAAAACGAAATACGTGCAAGACCTTTGCACTAAAACCTACAAAACACTGTAAAAAGAAATTAAGGAACTAAATAAGTGGAAAGATATAGCATATTCCTAGATTCCATTGAAAGATTCAATATTGTCAAATGGCATTTCTCTCAAAAATCAATCTAAAGATTCAGTGTAATTCCAATCAAAATCACAACAGGACTTTTTGTAGAAACTGACAAACTGATTATAATTTATATGAAATGCAAATGAATGAAAACAGACCAAGGCAATTTAAATACAGAAGTACAGAACTGGAGAACTCAAACTACTTGGTTTTAAGACTGATTATAAAGCCACACTAACCAAACACTGTGTTATCAGTGAAAAAATAAATTAATCAAGGAAAACAGATGGGGAGTCCAGAAATAGACCCACACATAAATGGCCGATCGATTTTTGACAAAGATGCCAGGGCAACTCAATGATAGAATAGTCTTTTTTGATAAACAGTGCTAGAACAACTAGATATTCATATTGGGGGGGAAGGCCAGAGGGAAGAACACTGACTCTTGCCTTATACCATACACAAATATTACTTCAAAATATATCATAAGCCAAACTTCTAGAAGAAATCATGGGAAAAATATCTTTGCAAACTTGGAGTAGACTAAGGATTCCTTAGAAAGGATCAAAAAGCATAATAGACCAAAATTGTAAACTTCTGCATTTTAAAAGCCACTGCACAGCAATAGAAGAATATATCTGCAACATACATATCTGGCAAAGGACTTGTATCTATAATACATAAAAAACTCCTACAACTCAACCAGAAAGGGAAAAAAAGCCAAAGATTTAAAAACAGTGAACACAAAAAAATTCATACCAATGGCAAATAAGTACATGAAGAGGTGTTCAACATCATTAGTCATCAAGAATCACAAATCAAAACCACAATGAGATATCAGTACACACCCATTAGAACAATTAAAATTTAAAAGAGAGACCGTGCCAAAGGTTGGCAAGAATGTAGAGCAACTGGAATGCTCATACATTGATAGTGTGAATAAAAAAAAAAAAACATTGCACAACCACTTTAGAAAACTGTTTCTTTAAAATTTTACACATATCCATAATATACAACTCAAATACAGCACTGTAAGGTTTTTATTTATCCAGAAAATTAAAACATCCACAAAAATATGTATGCATATGCAATTTTATTCAAAATAATCCAAACCTGTAAACAACCCAAAAGTAAACCAAAAACAAATTAATGAAAGAATAACACAAAATGTAAGATGCCCATATAATGAAATACTATTGAGCAATAAAAAGGAACAAACTACTAATACTTGCAAACACCTACATGACTCTCCAAACCATTATGGTCAATGAAGGAAACCAGACAGAAAAAAGTTCATATTGTATGATTCAATTTATTAAAAATTCTAGAAAATGAAAAATAATCTCCAGTGATACTAAACGAATCAGTGGTTGCCTGAAAGCTGGGACTGGTGGGAGGGAATGACAACAATTCGACATGAGTAAAATTTCATGGCAATAGAAATGTTCTGTATCTTGGGGCAACTGGGTGGCTCAGTCAGTTCAGGGACTGAGGTCATGATCTTAGGGTTGTGAGATTGAGCCCCACGTCAGGCTCCGCGCTGAGCATGGAGCCTGCTTGGGATGCTGTCTCTCCCTCTCCCCCACTTCCTCTCTCCCTCTCTAAAAAAAAAGAAAAGAAAAGGAAAAAAAAAATGTTCTGCATCTTGATGGTGGTGGTAGTTTCATGGGTGCATACTTCTTTTAAAATCCATTGAACTATATACTCTTTCAATGGGTGCAGTTAATTATATACAAATTATATCTCAGTAAGTTGATTTTTTTAAAAGCAGTTGAAGTTCCCCAAAAGTAGCCAGACCAAAAAGATGACATGTTGTAGGATCCCACTACATAATGTGAAAAAAATGGGCAAAACCAATCTATGATAATAGAACAATGGCTATCTTGGAGGGTAGGTGTACATGTAATGACTGGGAAGCTTCTGGGTGCTAGTGATGTTCTGTATCTTTACTAAGTAATAGTTACATGGGCTGTTCATTTTTTAAGCATTCATTGAGCACTAGTGTGTGTAATTCTGGTGTGTTTCTGTTGCAATTTAAAAAAAACTAAGAGTAGGTGACTTTTAGAAATTAAGAGAAACTTGATGTAGCTACCAATTGCCATGTGAGGATACTGTATGGCTTTTGATTTGAAAAACTCAACTGAAAAGAATTTTGAGGGAATGGAGGAAAATTGAACATGGTCTATTTATTAGATATTAAAGAATCATTGTTCACTTCATTGCACATACTTTATAGGTACTTTTAAAGTCCCTATCTGTTAAAGAAACATAAAAATGTATTTATAGGTGAAATGATATGATGAACAAAATTCCTTACAAAATATTACAGAAAAAATATGCATGTGTGCTAGATGATGGGACACTGATCATCATAGAAGCTGGACAACAGGCTTGTGGGATGGCATATAGGGTCAGAGAGGGTGTTAAGATGTATATTATGCCTATGACCAAATTCCTCTTCTTTGTACTCTAAAGATCAAAATATCTATAGTATCAAAATGTCCTATTTCAGAACACACATGGCAAGGTATTTCTCAGGGGTCCAGAAACATGACAAGCAGGAATAAAATGAAATTTATGAGAGCCCAATTAAGTCCTGAATGACAGCCAGGCAGATACAGGATGACAAACAGTGCCCTTCCTTCCTCCAGAGACTGATCTATTTTGAGTTTGAAGTGAGGAAGTAAGTGCAGATTATCCAGGGGATTTCACCATCGTTCTTCTGGTCCTGGTTATCTGAATCTGAAGGCTATCCAGGTATTGGGAAGGGGAGAATATAATAGGTAGCCAAAAAACAGATTATGATGTTTTGGGTTGGAATCCCGGCAGGAAAAGGTCACAATCATCTACAACTTTAAAGAGAATTAAATGAAGGAACTACTTTCAGAGGTGCAGGTAGGGCTGCAAGTTAAGGATGCTGAGACCCCTGGGACTAGCTGCAGCAGGATGCCTCTACCACCTGGGCTAAAAAGAGCAAAGGGAGAGACTGCATTACCAAAGCCTGAGGAGGTAAGGGAGGTGGGAACTACCACCATGAGATGGATCCATGCTGGGACGTAGACCTCAACACCTTCTCGCCTCTCTCTCCTCCCATTACCTCATGTCTCTCCAGGATCTCCACTGACCAAATTGAACTGAAAGTAACAGTCATGGGAATCCAGTTGATGCAGTCCATAGAGGTCAGACTTCCCGGCAATCTTCTCAGCCAAGCAGGGCAGAGAAGGTCGCCCAGTAGACTACAGAGATGGGGTGGAGAATAACCAGCACACTCCCTCGAGGGAGAATTTACACCACACTGGAATACATACGTCTTCAAACCTGCAAGTAGAACTAATAGCCATTTGGTAAAATCTCGAATTCAGAAGACCTATGGTTTCACAACAATGAGTATTCAAAGATTGTTTCACAATATAATACACAGAGCATGGGGTTAAGGAGCTACTCCTAGTAAGACTTGGGACTTTTAAATTAAATAAATATCCTTCTGTATTAAACATTTCTGAACTAAATGCACAGAAAAGTACAGCAAGTGGGTTGCATTTTCCATCTCTCTATTAAAGAGAAGAATTCAGAGCAAAGTTACCACAAGCAGAAATGCAATTCCAAGCCCAGACGAGGAGCATCACCTTGTCCTGGCCCATTAGGCCCTTATGGACTGGCCTTTCCCTGCCTTCCCATTGGCATCTTCCCCCTCTCTCCCTCTTAGCCTCCAGGAGTGTGGGAGCCTGTCGTGGTTGGTGATGAAAACTCTGCTTCCTCCCACCGTGGGCTTTGCATCTGCTGCTTCCTCTGCCCTCAATGTGCTTTCCTCCCTTCCCCTCCTATTAACTCCTATCTCAGCTCAACTGTCACTTCCTAAGGGAAGCTTTCTCAACTTTCCTAGGCACACATTCAAAGCACTGGGATCTTTTCCTCCATGGAATCTCTTCCACATATTTTGGTATGACTGCTTGCTAGCCCATCTACCCCACTAAAGTGCTAGCTCCACATGGCAAGGAACATGTGTACCTTATGCTCCATGACATTTCTAGGGCTTCACATACTCTTTGGCTAATAGGAGGCACACAGTTATTGTTGAATAAATGAGTCCTCAGTATAAGAGAACATTTTTTCCATTCAAGGGACAGTCTGGGTTTTTAATTTTTTTCTTTTAATATACAACACAATTTTGTGGGGGTTTTTTCCCCAAAATTACATTACTGTGAACTCTCAATTATCTGGTTGTTTCTTACATTTCTTATAAGAAAATTATCTGTATTGATTTTTTAAAGATTTTATTTATGCATTTATTTCAGAAAGAAAAAGAAAGAGCAGGGGGAGGAGCAGAGGGAGAGGGAGAAAGAATCTCAAGCAGACATTACCCTAAGCACAGAGCCTATCACGAGGCTCGATCCCATGACCCTGCAATCATGACCCTGAGATCATGACCCTGAAATCATGACCTGAGCCGAAACCAAGAGTCTGCTGCCTAACTGACTGAGCCACCTAGGTGCCCCTAAGAAAATGATCTTCAATGAGGGTTTTTTAAAACAAGGTACGTATTATGCTTAGGATTCATATACATCCAACTTGAACAACTGCTGCTCTAAGACATTACTTGCAGGCACTCCAAGCAAGAAAGACTTCACCACATATTCTGGATTCCATTTAAAAGGCAAGAAGGTAACCACATAATTCTCTAGGGGGTTTCAACAAGGGTTAAAACCCAAAGGACTTCAGAAAATTCTCAATTATCTAGAATGATTGGCTGTATTCTTAACTGACATTACTTGCAGGCACTCAAGAAGGGTTTGGTGAATGGGAGCAGACATTGGTTGAACACTTAGTATGTAGCAGCTACTGGGTAAGGAGTTTTAATAGTAACGAGAACGACGACCAACATCTAGTGGGAATTTTACGGGGCAGGTGTTTTGCTAATGCACAAACTATACATTGTCTCATGGTCCTCCCAATAATCTAATGAGATGAGTTATTTTGCCCAGATACAAAGAGACTAAGTAATTTGTTGACATTTGCACAACCAGAGCTGGGATTCATTTCCAAGCATTTAACAAGTTTCTTTCCCCCTTGCTCCTCCTCCTCTACCTCACTCAATCCCGACAATCCAAGTAGCAGGAAGATGGTGTTCAAAATTTTTAAACATAGAACTTACTATAAATGAAATGTTAGGTAGAGCCCAATATCAGGTAGAAAGAAGAAGAGCTCCTTTGAGCTTAAGAAGGGGAAAAGAATGAGGAATCCCATCAAAGCACCCCAAGTTCTAGTGTTGCACCCAGAAAAGTTCTAGCCATCTCTGCAGCAAAATTTGGGAAATGCTGTTATAAATTAAGAAACTGGAGTGGAGTACCAAGAAATCTGTCCAAGTTTAATCATCTAATAAATGACAGAGCAGTAATTTAAACCTTAATTAGGATGACTCCAGTGTTCACTTATAAACATGGACAGATGAATATTGCCAGAATAGCTACTTCTTAAAACATATTAAAACTAACCCAAAATTCAGGGGGGAAAGATGGTGGAGGAGTAGGGGACCCTATTTCAACTGGTCCCCGGGATTGAGCTGCATATCTACCAGACCACTCTGAGCACCCACGAAACCAACCTGAGATGTAAGAAGATCTGGATCTCTACAAACAGAATATCACAGGTGGTTGGTTTTGAGGTACGAAGCGGAGAGCTGTGATTCTGCGGGCAGATATCGGAGGATAAATGGCAGCAGGAGGGTGCCTGGACGTGGGGATCCTATACCGCCGGTGAGTGACAGCCTCACACGCTGGGGACCAGGCACAGACTCGCAGACCGGTAGCATCGGGAAAGGACTTTAGGGCAGCCCCCGGGGTCAAGGACCAGACCGGCAGGGTCATGCGCACGTGAACCACAGCCGCCAGGACAGAAACCTGGAGCGACGGTCGCGCACACGCGAGCTAGGGCTTCCAAGACGGAAACCCAGTGTGCCGGGGTCCCGCTGGTGAACTGCAACCTCCGGGGTGGAAACCCTGAGCGGCGGAGTCGTGCGCACACAAACTGCAGTCCCTGGGACAGGACCCCAAGCTGCGGAGCCGCGTGTACGTGCGCACGAATTGGGAGCGGCTGGTGGTTTTAGAAGCACAAAGGGCAGACACGTGCCCCGACCTGGAGGCAGGACTGGGAGTGCTGCGGAGGGGCGCACAACCCAGGACACTGCAGTTTATAGCAGCACGGACAGAAACGGAGAGAGTGTGGCCTGGAGGGCTCACTGAAGAACAGACTGAGGTCTCTCTGCTCTGAGGCAGAGGGTTGGAAATGGTCTCTTCTGCTCTGACTCGCAGAAGAGAGCGGAAAGCCGCCAGGGAAAGGTGCCAGAGAACAAAAGCCCCAAAGACTGATTCCCACTGAGCCCATCCCCCGCCACAGGGGCACAGGGCAACTCCGCCCAAACAGGGTTGCCTGAGTCACAGCACGGCAGGCCCCTCCTGCAGAAGACAGGCTGGGAAAACAAGAGGCCAGCAACCCTAAGGTCCCAAGAAAACAGGTGCATCTTGCTTGGGTTCTGGTCAATAAATTGGACTCTATACATTCCCTCAAACACCAATCAACAGAATGACTAGGAGGAGGAGCCCCCAAAACAGAAAAGACTCAGAGATTATGATTTATGCTGCAGATTTACAAATGGATGCAGACATAACCAAGATGTCGGAGATGGAATTCAGGCTAGCAATTGTGAAGACAATGGCTAGAATGGAGAAATCAATTAATGGCGACATAGAGTCTCTAAGGGCAGAAATAAAAGGGGAATTGGCAGAATTTAAAAATGCTATCAGTGAGGGCACCTGGGTGGCTCAGTTGGTTAAGCAACTGCCTTCGGCTCAGGTCATGATCCCGGAGTCCTGGGATCGAGTCCCGCATCGGGCTCCCTGCTCTGCAGGGAGCCTGCTTCTCCCTCTCCCACTCCCCCTGCTTGTGTTCCCTCTCTCGCTGTGTTTCTCTCTGTCAAATAAATAAAATCTTAAAAAAAAAAAAATGCTATCAGTGAGATCCAATCCAATCTAGATAATCTAACAGCTAGGGTAACTGAGACAGAAGAGAGAATAAGAGATCTGAAAGACAGTATAATAGATAAAAAGGGAAAAGAGGAGGCCAGGGAAAAACAACTCAGAATCCATGAAAATAGAATCAGAGAAATAAGTGACACCATGAGGCGTTCCAATGTCTGAATCACTGGAATCCTGGAGGGAGTGGAGAGAGAGAGAGGGCTAGAAGATGTATTTGAGCAAATCGTAGCTGAGAACGTCCATAATCTGGGGAATGAAACAAACATTTGAGTCCTAGAGGCAGAGAGGACCACTCCTAAGATCAAGGAAAACAGGCCAAAACCCCGGCATGTAATAGTAAAACTTGCAAATCTTAGAACCAAGGAAACCATCTTAAGGGCAGTTAGGGGGAAGAGATTCCTTACATACAGAGGGAGGAACATCAGAATAATGTCAGACCTATCCACAGAGACCTGGCAAGCCAGAAAGGGCTGGCAAGACATATTCAGTGTACTAAATGAAAAGAACATGCAGCCAAGAATACTTTATCCGGAAAGGCTTTCATTTAGCATGGATAGAGAGATGCAGAGCTTCCACGACAGGCAGAAGTTGAAAAAATATGTGACCATTAAGCCAGCCCTGCAAGAAATATTAAGGGGAGTTCTATAAAAGGAGAAAGACCCCAAGAGTCATATACAACAGAAAGTTATAGGGACAATCTATAAAAACAACGTCTTCACAGGCAACATGATGACAATTAATTCATACCTTTCAGTAATCACTCTCAACGTGAATGGCATAAATGCTCCCATAAAATGGCACAGGGTTGCAGATTGGATAAAAAGACAGGAGCCATCCATAGGCTGTCTACAAGAGACTCATTTTGAACCTAAAGATACATCCAGACTGAAAGTGAAGGGATGGAGATCTATCTTCCATGCCAGCGGGCCTCAAAAGAAAGCTGGGGTAGCAATTCTTATATCAGACAAATTAGATTTTAAACTAAAGTCTGTAATAAGAGACACAGAAGAACACTATATCATTCTTAAAGGGTGTATCCAACAAGAAGAGCTAACAATTGTAAATATCTATGCCCCCAACATGGGAGCAGCCATCTACATAAGCCAACTGTTAACCAAAATAAAGAGTCATATTGATAACAATATGTTAATTGTAGGAGACCTCAATACTCCACTCTCAGCAATAGACAGATCATCTAAGCAGAAAATCAACAAGGAAACAAGAGCTTTGAATGATACATTGGACCAGATGGACCTCATAGATATTTACAGAACATTCCACCCTAAAACAACAGAATACCCATTCTTCTCGAGTGCACATGGAACTTTCTCCAGAATAGACCACATACTGGGTCACAAATCAGGTCTCAACCGATACCAAAAGATTGAGATTAATCCCTGCATACTCTCAGACCACAATGCTCTAAAACTGGAACTCAATCACAAGAAAAAATTTGGCAGAAATTCAAACACTTGGAAGCTAAAGACCACTCTGCTCAAGAATGTTTGGGTCAACCAAGAAATCAAAGAAGAACTTAAACAATTCATGGAAATCAAGGAGAACGAAAACACATCGGTCCAAAACCTATGGGATACTGCAAAGGCGGTCCTAAGGGGGAAATACATAGCCATCCAAGCCTCACTCAAAAAAAACAGAAAAATCCCGAATTCACCAACTAACTCTACACCTTAAAGAACTAGAGAAAAAGCAATAAATGATGCCTAAGCCATGCATTAGAAGAGAAA
This sequence comes from Mirounga angustirostris, assembly GCF_029215605.1. NCBI lineage: Eukaryota > Metazoa > Chordata > Mammalia > Carnivora > Phocidae > Mirounga > Mirounga angustirostris. The sequence goes on along the minus strand of NW_026991709.1, from coordinate 187,895,111 downwards.
TAATTAAAATTAGAGCAGAAATCAATGAATTAGAAACCAGAAACACAGTAGATCAGATCAATGAAACTAGAAGTTGGTTCTTTGAAAGAATTAATAAGATTGATAAACCACTGGCCAGACTTATCCAAAAGAAGAGAGAAAGGACCCAAATTAATAAAATTATGAATGCAAGGGGAGAGATTGGGGCGCCTGGGTGGCTCAGTTGGTTAAGCGACTGCCTTCAGCTCAGGTCATGATCCTGGAGTCCCGGGATCGAATCCCGCATCGGGCTCCCTGCTCAGCGGGGAGTCTGCTTCTCCCTCTGACCCTCCTCCCTCTCATGCTCTCTGTCTCTCATTCTCTCTCAAATAAATAAAAATAAAATCTTAAAAAAAAAAAAAAGAAAAGAAAGGGGAGAGATCATGACCAACACCAAGGAAATAGAAACAATTATTAGAAATTATTATCAACAACTATATGCCAATAAACTGAGCAATCTGGATGAAATGGAGGCCTTCCTGGAAACCTATAAGCTGCCAAGACTGAAACAGGAAGAAACTGACAACCTGAATAGGCCAATAACCAGTAACAAGATTGAAGCAGTGATCAAAAACCTCCCAAAAAACTAAAGTCCAGGGGCTGATGGATTCCCTGGGGAATTCTACCAAACATTCAAAGAAGAAATAATACCTATTCTCCTGAAGCTGTTTCAAAATATAGAAACAGAAGGAAAACTTCCAAACTCATTCTATGAGGCCAGCATTACCTTAATCCCAAACCAGGCAAAGACCTCATCAAAAAGGAGAATTTCAGACCGATATCCCTGATGAATATGGATTCCAAAATCCTCAACAAAATCCTAGCTAATAGGATCCAACAATAAATTAAAAGGATCATCCACCACGACCAAGTGGGATTTATCCCCGGGATGCAAGGGTGGTTCAACATTCACAAATCAATCAATGTGATAGAACACATTAATAAGAGAGGGAGAAGAACCATATGGTCCTCTCAATTGATGCAGAAAAAGCATTTGACAAAATACAACATCCTTTCCTGATTAAAACTCTCCAGAGTATAGGGATAGAGGGAACATTCCTCAAGCCCATAAAATCCATCTATGAAAAACCCACAGCAAATATCATCCTCAATGGGGAAAAGCTGAGAGCCTTTCCCTTAAGATCAGGAACATGTCAAGGGTGCCCACTCTCACCATTGTTGTTCAACATAGTACTAGAAGTCCTAGCAACAGCAATCAGACAACAAAAAGAAATAAAAGGTATTCAAATTGGCAAAGAAGAAGTCAAACTCTCTCTTTTTGCAGACGACATGATACTTTATGTGGAAAACCTAAAAGACTCCACCCCCAAATTACTAGAACTCATCCAGCAATTCAGTAATGTGGCAGGATACAAAATCAATACACAGAAATCAGTTGCTTTCTTATACACTAACAACATACCTGTTGAAAGAGAAATTAAAGAAACGATTCCATTTACAATAGCACCAAAAACCATAAGATACCTCAGAATAAACCTAACCAAAGAGGTAAAGAATCTATACTCTAGGAACTACAAAACACTCATGAAAGAAATTGAAGAAGACACAAAAAGATGGAAAAATATTCCATGCTCATGGATCGGAATAAACATTGTTAAAATGTCTATGCTACCCAGAGCAATCTAAACCTTCAATGCCATCCCGATCAAAATTCCAATGACATTTTTCAAAGTGCTGGAACAAACAATCCTAAAATTTGTATGGAATCAGAAAAGACCCCAAATCTCCAAGGAGATGTTGAAAAAGAAAAACAAAGCTGGGGGCATCACGTTGCCCGATTTCAAGCTATATTACAAAGCAGTGATCACCAAGACAGCATGGTACTGGCACAAAAACAGACATACAGACCAATGGAACAGAATAGAGAGCCCAGATATGGACCCTCAACTCTATGGTCAAATAATCTTGGACAAAGCAGGAAAAAACATGCAATGGAAAAAAGACAGTCTCTTCAATAAATGGTGCAGGGAAAATTGGACAGCCACATGCAGAAGAATGAAACTTGACCATTCTCTAACACCATTCACAAAGATAAACTCAAAATGGATGAAAGACCTCAATGTGAGACAGGAATCCATCAAAATCCTAGAGGAGAACATAGGCAGTAACCTCTTTGACATCAGCCACAGCAACTTCTTTCAAGATACATCTCCAAAAGCTAGTGAAACAAAAGCAAAAATGAACTTTTGGGACTTCATCAAGATAAAAAGCTTCTGTACAACAAAGGAAACAGTCAACAAAACAAAGAGGCAACCCACAGAATGGGAGAAGATGTTTGCAAATGACACTACAGATAAAGGGCTGGTATCCAAAATCTATAAAGAATTTCTCGGGCGCCTGGGTGGCTCAGTTGGTTAAGCGACTGCCTTCGGCTCAGGTCATGATCCTGGAGTCCCTGGATCGAGTCCCGCATCAGGCTCCCTGCTCGGCAGGGAGTCTGCTTCTCCCTCTCCCACTCCCCGTTTGTGTTCCCTCTCTCGCTGTGTCTTTCTCTGTCAAATAAATAAAATCTTTTTAAAAAAAAAAAGAATTTCTCAAACTCAACACTCAAAAAACAAATAATCAAGTCAAAAAGTGGGCAGAAGAGATGAACAGACACTTCTCTGAAGAAGACATACAAATGGCTAACAGACACATGAAAAAATGTTCATCATCATTAGCCATCAGGGAAATCCAAATCAAAACCACACTGAGATACCACCTTACACCAGTTAGAATGGCCAAAATGGACAGGGAAAGAAACAACCAATGTTGGAGACGTTGTGGAGAAACGGGAACCCTCCTACACTGCTGGTGGGAATGCAAGTTGGTACAGCCACTTTGGAAAACAGTGTGGAGGTGCCTCAAAAATTTAAAAATAGAGCTACCCTATGACCCAGCAATTGCACTCCTGGGTATTTACCCCAAAGACACAGATGTAGTGAAAAGAAGGGCCATATGTACCCCAATGTTCATAGCAGCAATGTCCACAATAGCCAAACTGTGGAAAGAGCCGAGATGCCCTTCAACAGATGAATGGATAAAGAAGATGTGGTCCATATGTACAATGGAATATTACTCAGCCATCAGAAAAGATGAATACCCAACTTTTACATCAACATGGATGGGACTGGAGGAGATTATGCTAAGTGAAATAAGTCAAGCAGAGAAAGTCAATTATCATATGGTTTCACTTATTTGTGGAACATAAGGAATAGCATGGAGGACATTAAGAGAAGGAAGGGAAAAATGGGCGGGGGTAACTGGAGGGAGAGATGAACCATGAGAGACTATGGACCTGAGAAACAAACAGGGCTTTAGAGGGGAGGGGGGAGGGGGGATTGGTTAGCCCGGTGATGGGTATTAAGGAGGGCACGTACTGCATGGAGCACTGGGCGTTATACGAAAACAATGGATCGTGGATCACTACATCAAAAACTAATGATGTATTGTATGGTGACATAACATAATAAAATTAAAAAATAAAAAGTAAAAAAAAATACAATGGGGAAAAAAAAAAACTAACCCAAAATTCTGGTTGTAACTGAACCATTTCCAATGCAAGGAAAAATTTAGAAGTTCACACAGTAAGTGTTCCAAGTTACCCAAGATAAAATACACGAGAAGACACTATTTATTTATTAAATAAATTCTGACGTACATCCTAACAAAAGTAAATTCTAGATCTGGGATCACAAATGCAAAAAGGCATTTTAATAAAACTAAGTCACTTGCATTGTTATGTCCATGCATATACTGTGAATATAAAGCCTTGCAGACAGGAGTTTTAGATATACCCATATTTTCTTCAGCCACAAAATCAACAATGACCGCCTTAGTTCTTCAGCATCTTCATACCATTATACTCATTTCATATATCGATGGTAATAGTATCTGCAATAAGTCATCCAAACCAGAAAAAACAAATTGCCTGGCAAAATATATTTCCATCCTCTGTAAATACTCCTTATTATTTATTATTAGAATCATCTGATATCTTTAAGATTTAGAATCTATATTCTGTTGTGGGTATCTTTCAAATTTGGAACAATCCCCAGGGTTTTTTTTTTTTTACATTGCATATTATGTTTTATTGATAGTGACATATAGCAAAAATTTTATGTATATATTAATTACCCATGGTCCCTTATAAATATTTAAAGTTCTTTTTCCAAGCACAATCATACTGCAAAGTCATATCATAAACTAAATTTTAGAAGACAATTTAAAAAACAAAATGCATTAAAGATATTATAAATCATGATGAGATATTGAGACGGCTTATAAATCTGACTTTAAACATTCTAATTACAATCAAATGTAAACTTTTACCAAGAACTTCATAATTTGGGGGAAGGAGCCCTTCTGAGGAAAGATTTAGTTTTAATATAATTAATGGTCAGATTAGCATACCTGAAGTCCTATGTTCTTAAAAAGTTCATTCAGAATCCACAAATGCAAGCAGAAGATTATAAAGTCTTAGTATTCTTAGATGCACAAACATCTTTTAAAAAATTTGAAGTATTCAGTTTGCCTTAAGATACATTCCTTGAATTGAAAATTGTTGAGGTTTCCAAATACTATCTTTTCATGTCTTCTTCAGCCTGGATCTGATTTTCTTCCCAGGAATCTTGTAGAATCTTCCATTGTCTTCAGTGTTGAAATTAAGTAATAGTGAGCCTTGGTGTGGTAATATTTTCATTTGCTGCATTTCAAGAGGCCTTTCAACTAAAAACTCATCAGTTCTGGAAAATACCCTTTGGTGACTTATTTGATAAATTTTTCCCCTCTATTTTCTCTCTTTGCTCATTCTAAAATTCCTGTTATTTGGATATTGGGCCTCCTACTTTCTTTTCTTTCCAATCTTTATCTTTTTGCTCTACTTTCTGAGAGAATGCCTCTATTTTATCTTCTTTTTATTGAGTTTTCCATTTCTTCTGTTCTATTATTTTCCAAGAACTTATTTTTTTTCCCCTTTGGTCCTTTTCAAGTAGTATCCCTGGTCATATTCATGAAAGTAATACCTTTTCTTATCTCTTTGAGGATACTCCAATAGTTTCTTGAAATGTTCTCCCCCAAAAATTCTACTTCCTCTAACCTGCTTTTTTGGTTTGTTGATGTTCCATAATTTATAATGTTTTGGTCCTCAAATGCCTGGTGATCCTTTGCCATCTTCTCTTAAGTATGAATGAACACTATAAAGCTGACTGAAATTTCAATATGTGTGTGAGGCTTGTCAAATGTGGTCTTTATTCTAGTGTAGCTAGCTACACCGTTTTCTTGGGAATCTTTGATGTTAATACCTTTAGGTCTTTTCTCTCACTGGTCTGATTCCTTAAAGATGACTTTCTATATCCTACCTACTGCCAGTGTCTTCTTGGAGAAGGAGGAGAAGGCAGAAGAGGATTATACTATTTGGTATAAAACTTTCAGTTATTCCTCATTTTCAGATCAGCACTGCCACACACAATTGTGCTTGGCATACCCTAGTCCAGAGATACTCTGTTTGACTCTCTGCAAGAATGAACCTTCAATCTTTTTGGGGGGCAAGAAAGTATAACTGTCTCTCTTTTCAGCCCCACCTCATCCTTCTTTCCACTTCCTATCAATATCTGAGCCTTTGAGGGTATCTGCATCATAAGGTGGGATGCTTTCCAGCTTTCCTCAGTGCTAGTTTAGAATTCACCATTCTCAGGTCTGTTAAGTCATTCAACATTCATCAGATATCCAGCTTCCAAAATTTGGTTGCCATTTTTGTCACTTCCATTTTTTGTTGTTGTTGTTGTTCTTGTAGGATAATGTCTTTAAACAAAACCCCCCTCACTGTTAGTAAGATTTGAGAAGGGGATGAAACTAATTATGTGCTCAGTCCTCTATCTTTCATTGGAATACCCATATGCATAAGTTTATATAAGTCTTATTTTAAAACCTTGGAAGCATTAGCTTTTCCCATACAGGTAAAGTGATAAAATGAGATTAGTCTTTTAGAAAGATTTTTTTCAGAGATATCTCATTTGAAAGTTTCAGAGCTAGAAAACAACTTAGACCTCTGCAATCGTTTCTGTACATTCTTTGCTGGTTTTAAAAAATACTTCATAGTCTACTCAGGGATTCTTGTCTTTAGGTTATAATATGTATGTAATTACTGAAAATCCTTCCAAAAGAGAATGGAATCACAGCACAAAATATGTCATTTAATATTTTACTCAACATTTTTTAACCTTAAAATAATAAGATTAAACTGGTCCAAAATCAACCAGAGGCTTTCTTTTTTTTTTTTTTTTAAGATTTTATTTATTTATTCATGAGAGACAGAGAGAGAGAGAGAGAGAGAGAGGCAGAGGGAGAAGCAGGCTCCCAAGGAGCAGGAAACCTGATGCGGGACTCGATCCCAGGACCCTGAGATCATGACCTGAGCCGAAGGCAGACGCTTAACCATCTGAGCCACCCAGGCGCCCAACCAGAGGCTTTCTTGTTTATCATGCTGGGAAATTTCAGAATTCTTGAAGCCAGTCTACACCTTCTTGCAATCCTTCTCCTTTTATGGCTTCACTAGCACAAATAGGCCATGGTTATCTTTGCTGTTCTCTACACACAGCAGCTGAGACACTTTTACAGATGTCACTGCATCTCTAAGATCCATTTTGTTTGCAAAGAGTAAGATTGGTATTCGGCGGTGCTTAATATCTGGATGGTTCAGCAGAGTATCAAGTTCTTCTTTGGCCACAACCATTCTCAACCTATCGCTACTATCAATGACAAAAATAATGGCTTGTCCTTCTTTATAATAGTGTGCCCAGAGATTTCTGTATCTTCCTTGACCTGACATGTCAAACACTGTAAAAGACAAACTGGATGATTTGAATTTCTCTATGCTGAATCCTATGGTTGGAACTATATCTTGTGATTGAGCATTTGAAGGTTTAAGTTTGTTAATGATTGTTGTTTTCGCGCTATTATCCAGACCAAGGCACAAAACATGAACCTCCTCCTTCTTTAGGCCAAGCAAGCCTGATAGTCTGTCTAGCAATCCCATAATGTGATCCAAATATTTACAAACCAGCTGGTCTTTGAAGTTAGTCCTGCAGGCCCAGGGGCTGAAGAGGAACAGGAATGGACCACTCGCTCACTCGTATACGTCTCTGGAATAAATATCGGGCATCTCTCAGCCTTAGTCTCTATGCCTCCATTGTAGGAATCCCTGCTCCTGAGCAAAGCCACTTCTACAAGTTGGGTGAACTGGTTGCCTGTTCCTCAGCCAGAGCATCAGTCATCCCCAGGGTTCTTAAATGTATGTTTCTAAAGCATGGCCCTCACCAAAACAATACTCTATGGTCAAACATGTTTGAGCAATGCCACACACTACATAGCCACTTAGGAAATCTACAATATACACTAAGGAGTTTAAGAAGATCCCAGCAAGTAAGACTTGGTAAATGGACATCAATTTCCAAAACATATTTCACTAGGAACCAGTTTTATTTCAAACAATTCCTCTTACTATCCTGGGTATCATATTTGAGGACATGCTCTACTGGAGGAAAGATGTTCTAGAATAGATAGGTTTGGGAGATTGAAAAAAAAAACAGAAGTTAACTGTTCTCTCTCTCTGACAACCTCATTGTATCCATCTCTCTTTTCTTCATAGATGTCTGTCCTACCCCAATGTTTTTGTTAGAATTCTGACTACTTTAAACCTTAAAATGGGAGAAAATAGAAAGAAAAAATGAGAAAAGTAATTTTTAATAACTTACTTGACAGACTGAAATACTGACATTTTGAAATAAATTAATTTTAGTTCCAAAGCAAATTATTTTACCGAAAAATGATTTGATTAGTCCAAATAGGTACTTACATTTATTGATATATGTTAAATATATGGGTATGTACTTAGGAGTTATATAGATATCATTTCTATTCAGAAATGAACATACAGTTACACCTTTATGTAACAAGTATGCTGAACAAGCATAATTCATAACATAAAACATTTTTACTTTCTTGCCCATTGTCCCTCTAAACTTGATTAGGTGTTAATGATCTTCCTCTGCCCTTAGATAAAAAACTCTAACAGGCCCATTAGTTTGCTTTTCACAGGTAATAAACAGTCCTAGAACCACTTCAAGTTACAAACAGAAAGGCCATAACATGTACTAAGCAAACATCTGTCCTTGCCTTTGTGTTGAGTCTCTTCCCTAGTCCTGCTTCAATATGGAAACCGCTAATAGGGTAATGGTCATGGTGATTTTCTTCTTCTCCCCCATACTGCCCTTACCCTGCTAGCTAATGTTCTGATTCTCCCAAGGTTGAAAAAATTAAGGGACAGGAGAACTCTTCCTGTGCTGGTTCTGTTACAAGTCAGCTTTGCTCTCTATGGGCCTGTAGTTCATGAGTACATATTAGGAGTTATCTGTATGAGGCGCCTGGGTGGCTCAGTCAGTTGAGCATCCCACTCTTGATTTTGGCTCAGGTTGTGATCTCAGGGCATGAGATCGAGTGCCACATCAGGCTCCATGCTGGGCGTGGAGCCTGCTTAAGAGTCTCTCTCTCTCTCGGGGCACCTGGGTGGCTCAGTCAGTCAAGTGTCTGCCTTTGGGTCAGGTCATGATCCCGGGGTCCTGGGATTGAGCCCTGCATCAGGCTTCCTGCTTATGGGGAGCCTGCTTCTCCCTCTCCTCCCCACTCATGCTGCCTCTCGTTCTCCCTCTCTCAAATAACTAAATAAAATCTTTAAAAAAAAAATCCTAGACTTTATTCCCAGAAGAACTTTTAAAAAAAATTCTCTCTCTCTCTCTCTTTTTCTCTCTCCCTCTGCCCCCCTCCACCCATCTCTAAAAAAAAAAAAAGGAGTTGTCTGTGTCTGTATACCTGATGCTGAGTTTTTTGGGGGAGTCTGCATGGACTATGCAGAGGTTCCTTGCAGGGTCCTTCTCTTAGACCTAGACTCTTCTCTGGGTTGTTCTTTGTGAACCTCTCCTTGAGCCCCAAGGATCTAGCAATCTCCCTTGGACCTCATATGTTGTGGTTCCCTGACCTCCTTCAGTTGCAATTCTTGACTAGATTCAAAACAACTCCTCATTGGCTCTGTCCTCTGCAGTCTGGATCTGGTCCCTAGGAAACACTCGCATATCTCATGCTCTGACAAAGCCTGGAAAAGCAAGCCAATTCTCAAGCATCAGCACACCCATCCTACCACCCACATAGTTGACAGCCTGTCTTTGCTTTCCCTTCTAGATTTCCTAGGTTGAGTCAGACACTGATTCATGGGCTGCTCTAAATTCCTGGGTCCTCCAACTGCAAGAAACACAATTCAGAGCTCTCTGATTAGTCCTTTTGATGACACCTCTCTGGATTTGGGGTTACAAAACAGTACTCACCACCACTTCTCCCAAGGGGGTGGTGACAACTCACTGCATGACCACAGCTCTCTCCAAAGAAATTTCTTCTCTAACCCCCTCTTGACTCTTAAATATTCAAAAGCCATAAGGCAGACTAATGACATACTACATATGGGATAGTTGGTCTTTTGATAGATACCATAGGCACCTCAATGAAAACTCAGACAAGAAGAGATCCATTCTAATATCCTGCTCATTCCACATGTACATGTGTGTTTATATTTTATATGCAGTTTCTATAACAACTTCAACTATTTAAGAGTGATATAAGAGTCTCAGCTCTCTCCAAATTCAACAATAATCTCCAACTCTCGATGATCACTGCTGATTTGGATGGATGGTCATCATTATAAAAGACTTTACAACCAAGAGCTTACCTTGAGAATTTTCCAATTCATATGTTCCCAGATTAGAATAAATAAAACCTACTTGAAATACGTGGACTTAAAATAGTCTTTCAACATATTCCTCACATTAAATTATTCTCAAATTACTAGCTATTGGTGACATTCCTGATAGTGTCCTAGATTTTTCAACTTTTGCAACAGCCCAGATGGTCAGAAAGAACTTCACCAAATTTGGATCATCATTTTTAATGGAATGATTTTAAATATGCTTTTAACAATAGGCTCAGAGTTATACCGAAAGAAAATTACCTACCAGTATTTGCAACTAAGAGAATAGATAATTACCAGAATAAATTAGTAAGTTCCTAATGCTTATATCCTAAATTGAAAAATAACATAGGGCCAAGGATGTAAAAATCATACATATGTATTTTTAGACATTTTCAAATCACAAAGTGGGAAAAGTGGTATACATCTAGTTACTTCTGTCCATATCCATTTGAAAGAATCCCATAAATTCCCTAAGACGAAGAAAATAATTCTCTAATAGTTAAGTCAGATGTCTAGTCATCATCCTTTGTCTTGGGCTGTCAAAAAATAAAACATTTTAGATCTATTCATGATAAAATATAAGACACTTGCAGATTCAATTCCTTACAAGGATTTTTCATCTTTTTGTGCTCAAGGATCTACAATGACTAAATTAATCAACCAAAAAAGTACATTTAAAGATGCTTTAAGAGAACTTTGCAAAAATACGAACATGATTATCTGTGGAGGGAAATTTTCCTTAACATAGAAGGAGTTGGAGAAAATGAAATCAGAAAAAAGTTTTTGTTTTGTTTTGGGTTTTTTGTTGTGTTTTTTTGTTTTGTTTTAAGGAAAAGAACCTCACCAATGACCTTAAAAGGTAGGGTCAAACTACTTAGTTACTCAAATAATTAAAGCTGTAAGAGTAAAGGTAAAGAAAAAAAATAATAAAATAACTGATGATTTCACTCTCTTCACCTGGCCTTAAATCAGAATACTTTCCTCCCTGCATGACTCCAAACAATTTACCAGAAAAGAAAAGAAAAATAGAGAAAACCGTGTATTCTTGAAGTAATTCAGAACACATTGTGTATAACAAAAACTGCAATGTTATCATTCAGCAATTATGATGCTCTAGTTTATTTACTAAGCAGCTCAGAATTGCACATGATCATGAAGTGATTCTGGACATGGCAAGAGCTCTTTGCTTAGTGCAATACAGAATTTTCCCCAGAGCTTCCTCATGTCTTTCTTCCATAACCCTGCATGGAGCCCCTCAGAAATCACCTTCAGCTATGAACTCCCAGGAAAACAGACCTATGTGGAAAGGCATGGAAAGGGGACTGCTGTCTATACTTTCTGCAGAAAGAGGTAGGAAACAATATTTCTTTCAGGGTAGCTATCCAATACCTGAGTATTTTTAATACTCCACAGCAGACAGTTTAGTTTGTTTTTAGGGAGGATAAAAGTTTAAAGCAACACAGGAGAGGGGGTTCCTGGGTGGCTCAGCTGGTGAAGCGTCTGCCTCTTGATTTCAGCTCAGGTCATGATCTCAGGGTTGTGAGATCGAACCCCAGATCAGGCTCCCCACTCAGCAGGGAGGCTGCTTGAGATCCTCTCCCTTTCCCTCTGCCCCACCCCCTGCTTGCTCTCTCTTTCTTTTTCTCTCTCTCTCTCTCAGAATGGATAAATAAATCTTTAAAAAGTAAATAACATAAAGCAGCACAAGGAGTACTAAAGAGTCAGAGGCTACAGTCTTCTCCAAAGTTAGCACCCCTTGTTATGAACTCCTAAAATTAGGAAGGGCTACAGCAATGAGGAAGCCATGTTGCGAAAGAGGGGAGCGAGGATCCGAGCCAAGAAGGGATCTGCCCAGAGCCTCCTAGAAGGATGAGCTGGGACTCCGGTTCCCTAGGCCCTCACTGGAGGACTCTTTCCACTACCCCACTTCCTCCTTTGCCCTCTCCTCATTGATCTCTCCGACAAATGCTCAAAGTCTCACTTAAAACGGCCCCTTACTCCAAATAACAAGGGCTTGCCAAAAGAAGGAAAAGTTTGAGATACAGATTCCAATTAACTGCCTCTGACTGTGGGATAACTCAAGTCTTCCAGAAACTGATCTCAGCAGTATGTGTTATTTATTTATATCCTACCCTTGTCCCAAAAATAACTTGATATATTTTGCAGAAATACATACAATACAACCAGCTAAAAATAAATACAAGGGGGAAATTATCTCAAAAGGCACAGAAAGGATAGGAAAATCTAGCCTATTAAAAGGGCCTATGCTAGGACCTCATGGAAAGGTCAAGGAAGTATCAATATTCCAGACAGAATCTCCTAGAGAGACTGTCAGACACCACAAAGGCAATTTATGTAACTGGTAGCTTAACAGCCAATCCTGCAGGCAATACATAATAGTGACCCATCAGGAATGAGTTGGGGATTGAAATGAAATGTCAACAGTTTACAGGGAGGGACGAGGCACGAAATTCCCTTTTAAGGTCTTAATATGCAAGGTTTGATTTCTGAAACAAGTCATTCCTAAACCTTGCAGGATTGGGAAGGAAAAGCGGAAAAAATGGGTAGGAAGAAGAAAGGAGAGTGTTGCAGAGTAGGGGAGGCAGAGGGAACCACGACAAGCTGCTGTCAACCTAGGCATCATTTATTAAAGAACCAAAATTAATTTATTGCATAATTGGAGGCTCAAAGTCACACATCGCCTGGACTCAATTGCACTTCTGTTATGTTATCATGCAATATAGTACAAATCGATTGGCTCAGATTTTAAAATTAGGGCCCAATTACCTGTGTAAGGGGATCATAAATCCAACTTGCATTTTTCTAACAGGGTTAACAACTCATGATGCCAGCTTAAACTCCAGAAAATAAATTTTCTGGGCTTAAGAACAATTGGGCATGGTATTTTATCACCCTGCTCTAGTGCAGCAGGTCGAAGGACTGGGGGTGTCGGGGTGCAGCGTTTGGGAGGCGGGTAGAAGCCTAACACAAAACAAACACAGAGCATTGACTGTTGCTGAAAACACCAGCTACACACGGGAAGTCAGAACAGAAGCACTGCCGTGTAACGGGCAGTCAAAACCAGGACGCCTGCTATTTGGTGAAGTAGTGAAAGCAAAACACTCCTTCTGCTGTTCTTATTCAGCAAAAAACAAAAACAAAAAAATAAAACAATCCCCCGGCGCTAAAGAAGTGAGATGAAATGCTAAGGGGAGAAATTCAAACCCCCACTACCAGCTCACCCAAAGCAGGCCTTCCTGAGTGAGATCACACCTGCACCGAGCCAGTCTTCTCAGGCACAGTCTGTTGACTTTCTCTTCAACTGCAAACATCTGAGGGAGCGCTCAGGGAAGGGGGGTGGGGGAGAAAGCTGTGGCAATGGCAGCGTTAATATAAACTGCTACAATATTCGTGGAGGACAGGGTAACACAAAAATATATTCTGTATTTTTGACATTAGAATTCCATTTTCATAAAATTTGCTTAAGAAATAATGGAACAGGGGTGCAAAAATATACACACCCGGTTCTTTGTTGCAGCATTGCTTCTAAGAGCCAGAATTGGAAGCAAACAAAATCCATTAAAGGGGATGGTTTCGGTAAACTATATTTCACACATACAGAGTAATAATACTATACTACAATTATAGATGATGATGTAAAATTCAATGCACGGCAGTAAGGTAAAATAACAACAGTATTGGATGTATCAAATTTGTGTGTGTGTGTGTACGTGTGCGTGCATGTGTGTGCACGCACACGCACGTGCACTGGTGAAGCAGGGGATTTGGCACAAAATATCCCCACGTATTAATCAAGGTTATGGCTGTGTGGTTAGATGACAGGTGATATTTAATTTTCAAAAGTATTTTTCTCTGTGGTGTTGGATTTTGAATTTTAATTTTATAACATAGGCAGGTATTCCGTTTATAATCTGAAAAAAATACATAGCAATTTCTACTTTGGATCTTCTTGAAAGTGGGAAGGATAGGCGGAAGAGCAGCAATATCCAGAAGAAGCAGAGGCCAAGCAGGACCCAGGAGGCTTTCACTGCACAAAGCACTAGCACCTCTCTGGAAATGGTTTCTGTTTCCACACAAATTCCACTGGCTGGTACATTTTATTGAGGAGGGAAAACAAATGCACCAAACCAGATCATTTGTTCACCTTACCTTTGTGTTCTGTGGGTCAGAAAAACTCAGTCCATAGGATGCTTCTGAGGACAAATAATATCCCTGCCAGACCTAAAGTACAGAAACTTCAGGAACAGTGCCTTCTACACTGGGCTGCTTGTTCTATTTTCTCATCTTCCAAATGAACATGAAAAACTGTGACTTCCTGAAGTCAATTTCTCTTTTTCAAGCAAAGAAACTGACAAAGAAACATGCGCTGAGAACACATGCTTCTCACTGACTCATGTCTGTATCTTGGTTTTATCAAGACTATGCCAGGGGAAGCTATTTGCAAAGTCAGAGCAAAAGACCTAGAAGGACCATAGAAATCATCCAATTCAGTATCCTCATTTTTTTTCTTTCACCCAGTGAGCCAGACTAAAGCTGAGAGTCTGACTCCCAGCCCACTGTTCACAACTTTGTCTCAAATTCTGTTCAAAGATGCAACTGTAACTTTCGTGTTCTAGAGAATCTGAATATTTCTTTAGCTAATGTTGACATAAATCAGACTTTGGAGACAGGTGTGAGATACAGAGAGAAAGAGAGAGCAAAAAGGAGCAAATCTAACATAATATACCAATTAGCTTTTCCAGATGCATCTGAGAGATACTTTCAATAATGGAAAACACTTCATACACTATTTTATACAGTACACCTTCTTGATTCTGTGATAGAAAAGGTTAAACGTTCAGGGGGAAAAGCTAGATGGGTCACTTGGTGACAATTGGCAGGGGGAGGGGCAGAGGGAAGGGGAGAGAGAGAGAACCTTAAGCAGGCTCCTGACCCTGAGATCATGACCTGAGCCGAAATCAAGAGTCAGATGCTTAACCGACTGAGCCACCCCGGGTACCCCCACCTTTTTGGACATTTTTAAAAGTTTTACTTTCCAAAGCACATAAAGAGTTCTTATTTCTATCAAAACCAGACATACTCACTCTAAGACATCTGGAAAATAAAATGAAATGTTAATAAGCAAAAAAAAGACAACATCTCATACAATTCAACCAAGAGGCAACTGCAGTTACAATTTTAGTATGGTTCCCTCTGGTTTCTTTTTCTTTTTGAATGGTTGGGATCTTAATACATAATACCATTTCTAGATTGTCTTTTCACCTAAATTATACCTAAGTACTTTATCAGAACATTAAAAACTACTTATAAATTTCAATTTAAAGTACAAACAGTATGCCATGGTATGGGTGTGCCAAATTTTTATTTAACTTTTTTTTTAATTTAACTTTTCAATGTATGTTATTTAGGGTTTTTCTATTACAAACTAATGCTATAATGAACATCTTAAGAAATGAACCTTGACCTTAATTTCTGATTATTTTCTTAACTTCAATTTCCTAAAATGGGTGATCACTAAGTTCAATATAATAAACATTTTAAAGTACCTGCAAGATTGTACTAAATATTGCCGTTCCTAACAAAAGCATGTAACAGTATAAAGGTATTGGAGTTTTTCTTTTTTTAAGTAATTACCATATTGTAAAAACTTTGTTAATTCTGTAGATGACATAGGTACCAGTTTTAATGTGAATCTCTTGTCATTGAATAGTTTCACATACTCATTGGACGTTGTTTTTGTTTGGGCATACTTACTCTCCAGATCTTTGCCCTTCACTGAGGAAGAACACAATTTAACTGATGACACATTTTGATTAATGACATCCAATCATGTTTTCCTTGATAACTAAAATAAAGAGATTTTTTTAAAAAAACTTCAGTACAGTTGACACATAATGTTACTTCAGTTTCAGGTACACAACATAATGATAAAAAATAGAACTTTTAAACAAGTTATATAACCTTGCTGAATTCATGAAGAAAACAAACTCCTGGCATGATCAGTTACAGGATGTAGAGAAAATAGCAGAACACACTGTTTTCTCAAGTATATTTTGTATGGGCTCCATTTAGTTAATGAAATGTTTGTGTAAGTTCCTGTGACTGCTGATTCTAAGTATCAGATTAACAAACTGTGGAAAATGAAATGAAGAGCTACGTGGTATTCCTCTAGTGTGTGGCATGTGGAAAGCACAAACTCTCTTTTTTAAAAACTGTGTGTCTGGTTCACACTGGTAGACTGAGCAAACCCATTACCTCTTTTCCCACTCAAAGTACTTTCTAAATGATACTAAAGGAGCGCAAAGGTATAAAACCCATAACCACAAAAAGAATGAGAAGAAGCCATTAGAAGATGAAGGATTTCAATAAGAGTCTGATGACTTATGAAGCATAGCAAAGAAAACCATAGCCTAAAAGGGGGTTTCAAGCAAAGGAGAGAACAGAGCTGCCTGACAGTACCCCAGAAAGACTCAGGTTTCAGAAACAGCAGGAACAACAGTAGGTGGAGGTGGGGGGGGGGGGGGGAGTGCTGGAGAGAGGGTATTACCTACAGGTCAGTATATGTAACATCAACCACCCTCCCTCCTGGCTCTCCATGTGGACTGGACTTGAAGCTTCAAGACAATAAGAAAAAAAAGTATCTGGGGAAAACGAGGGCACTTACAGGTGTTTAAACCTCATTCTGGCAAGTTGAGATTTCCTTCATTCCCATCCACAGACTCTAAATTTCGACCCTTTAATCACGCCATTTATAAGATCCTTACACTTAAAAATAGTTTGTAGACAGCATTTCTATGGCCTCATTCTTTTACACACAACCCCAGATCACCAGGAATTTAATATGCCAAGAAGAGCCACCACAAAAAAAGAGCATGAGCAAGCAAAACAATAGAAAATATGATATTGAGAAAACAGACAACATAGAGAAAAGATACAACCTTTAAAGAAAAATCTATTTAATACCCTCAAGAATGATTTCAGGAGGTTTGGTAACAGCACAACAAAAAATTTGAAATTATATTTAAAAGGGGCAGTCAGATAACAAGAAAGATCTGGGAATTATAGGATTCCTTAAATTAAAAATTCCACACAAAGTTTGATGGCAAAGTTGGAGAAGTCTAGACTATTGACTAAATACACAAATATGTGAGAAAAAAATGAGCTATATCAGGAGTTCTAAGAATGCACTAGAAGGAGTTTCAGAATGAGCAAAAAGAAACTGGAATGGAGAAAATTATCAAAGAAATTAGATAATTTCCCAGAGCTAAAAGTAAACATGAATCTTCAGAGTATAGGAATGTACTCAGTGTGAAAGAGACGTAGTGCCAGAAAACTGCAGTTAAAGAGAAATTCCTGATAGCCTCCTAAAAAGAAAAGAAATCAAACAAAAAAGGCAGCCTATGAAAGAAGTAAGGATGGGAGAACCATCAGATTTAACAGCAGCAGTGCTGGATGCTAAAAAGTCGTAGTAAAAAATGATTTTTGGGGGGTGGAGCAAGAAGGCGGAGGAGTAGGAGACCTGGATTTCGTCTCCTCTCAGGAATTCAGCTGAAGAGGGATCAAACCATTCTGAACACCAACAAACTCAACAGGAGATCGAAGAAAAGAAGAGCAACAACTCTCTCATCAGAAAAGCGACCACTTTCTGGAAGGTAGGACGTGCGGAGAAGTGAATTCGAGGCGATATTCGGGAAGATAGACGGCGGGGAGGGGCCTCCGTCGGCCACTTCTGGCAAGTGATAGAGCCGCGGAGCACAAAATCGGAACTTTTAAAAGTCTGCCCCGCTGAGGGACGTCACTCTGGTGGCTAAGCGGGGGTGGAACCCTCCGGGACAGTGTGCTCTCAGGACCCTCGGGGTCACAGAAAGACCGGGGGTGCCTGAGTGCGGCAGAGCTCCCAGGTATCAGAGCAGGGAAGCCGGCTGCAGAGACGGAGCCGAGGCGCGGGCTCTCAGCTCAGGGGTTGCCATAAACCGTGATTCAGGGCACAGTCGGGCCACTGCTCCTCCAGCAGGGACCCAACAAGCGGCAGATCCGGGGAGACTCACCTTCTTCGCCCCGGGAGGAGAGGTGCGGGAGTGCACCGCAGGGATCTGCTGGGTTTGGAGACTCCAGACCGGGTCCAGTGCCAGAGATAGAAACGCGCGGTCACAGGCCGGGTGAGCACGGAGTGCGGCCGGAGACTGGGGAGTCGGGAGTGACTGATGGCTTTTCTCTGGGAGCTCACTGAGGAGCAGGGCCCCGAGTTCTCGGCTCCTCCGGGACAGAGATTGGGAGGCCGCCATTTTCACTCTCCGCCTCCAAAACTGTACGGAAAGCTCGCAGGGAACAAAAGCCCCGGAGAGCAAACCCGAGCAGATTACTTAGCCGGGAGGGGGCAAGGGCGGGGCAATTCCGCCTCCGGCAGAGACATTTGGAAACCACAGCAACAGGCCCCTCCCCAGAAGATCAGCGAGAACAGCCAGCCAAGACCAAGTTTACCGATCAATGAAAACGGCAGAACTCCAGCGCTAGGGGAATACTGCACATAGAATTCATGGCTTTTTTACCATGATTCTTTAGTCTTTCAAAGTTAATTTTTTCTTTAACTGTCTTTTTTTCTTTTTCTTTTTCTTTTTTTTTTTTGCGTTTTTCTTTTTCCCTTTTTCAACCATCTTATCCATCCCCTTTTTTAAAAAAACATTTTTATTTTTCATTTTTAGAGTCATATTCTATCCCTTCATAGTAGTTACCTGTATTTTTGGCATATATATATAGGTTGTTCTCTCTTTAAAATTTTGAGATAATTTCTTCTAACAGATTATACTCTAAATCTCTAGTATATGGTTTTTTCTACTCCCCTGCCTGATCACATTCTCTCCCTTTTTTTTCTTTCTTCTTTTTTTAAATCCTCTTCTTTCTTTTTTCAAACAACTTCTTATCAATTCCTTTTATAAAATTTTTTATAATTTCCATCTTTACAGTCATATTCCATCCCTTCATCATATCAACCCTTATTTTTGTACATATATAAGTTTTTCTTTCTTTAAAATTTTGGGAGGCACTTTCTTCTAAAAGACCAAAATACACCCCAAATCTAGTGTGTGGCACTGATCTATATACCAGCCTGATCATATTTGATCACATTCTGGTTTTTTTTGTTGTTGTTTTGTTTTGTTTGTTTTTGTTTGTTTTTATCTTTATCTTTTTCTTTTTTTTCTTTTTCTTTTTTCTCTCTTTCCATTTCTTTTTCCATTGCTTCAGGTCTTTTCTGATTTGTTTAGAGTATATTTTCTGGGAAAGTTGTTACTCTGTTAGCATTTTGTTCTCTCATTAATCTATTCTCCTCTGGACAAAATGACAAGACGGAAAAAATCACCTCAACAAAAAGAACAAGAGGGAGTACCGACTGCCAGGGACCTACTCAATACGGACATTAGTACGATGTCAGATCTAGAGTTCAGAATCATCACTTTAAAGATACTAGCTGGGCTTGAAAAAATATGAAAGTTATTAGAGAAACCCTTTCTGGAGAAGTAAAAGAACTAAAATCTAACCAAGTAGAAATCAAAAAGGCTATTAATGAGATGCAATCAAAAATGGGGGCGCCAACTGCTAGGATAAATGAGGCAGAAGAGAGAATCAGTTATATAGAAGACCAAATGATGGAAAATAAAGAAGCTGAGAAAAAGAGAGATAAACAACTACTGGATCATGAGGGCAGAATTCAAGAGATAAGCAATACCATAAGACGAAACAACATTAGAATAATTGGGATCCCAGAAGAAGAAGAAAGAGAGAGAGGGGCAGAAGGTATAATGGAGCAAATTATAGCAGAGAACTTCCCTAATTTGGGGAAGGAAACAGATATCAAAATCCAGGAAGCACAGAGAACCCCTCTCAAAATCAATAAAAATAGGTCAACACCCCAACATCTAATAGTAAAACTTAAGAGTCTCGTAGACAAAGAGAAAATCCTGAAAGCAGCTCGGGAGAAGAGATATGTAACCTACAATGGTAGAAACATTAGATTGGCAACAGACCTATCCACAGAGACCTGGCAGGCCAGAAACAACTGGCAGGATATATTCAGAGCACTAAATGAGAAAAATATGCAGCCAAGAATACTATATCCAGCTAGGCTGTCATTGAAAATTGAAGGAGAGATAAAAAGCTTCCAGGACAAACAAAAACTAAAGGAATTTGCAAATGCAAAACCAGCCCTACAAGAAATCTTGAAAGGGGTCCTCTAAGTAAAGAGAGACCCTAATAGCAACATAGACCAGAAAGGAACACAGACAATATACGGTAACAGTCACCTTACAGGCAATACAATGGCACTAAATTCCTATCTTTCAATAGTTACCCTGAATGTAAATGGGCTAAATGCCCCAATCAAAAGAAACAGGCTATCAGATTGGATTAAAAAAAAAGACCCATTGATATGCTGTCTGCAAGAGACTCATTTTAGAACCAAAGACACCCCCAGATTGAAAGCGAGGGGGTGGAAAACCATTTACCATGCTAATGGACACCAAAAGAAAGCTGGGGTGGCAATCCTTATATCAGACAAATTAGATTTTAAAACAAAGACTGTAATAAGAGATGAGGAAGGACATTATATCCTACTTAAAGGGTCTATCCAACAAGAAGATCTAACATTTGTAAATATCTATGCCCCTAACATGGGAGCAGCCAATTATATAAGCCAATTAATAACAAAAGCAAAGAAACACATCGACAACAATACAATAATAGTGGGGGACTTTAATACCCCCCTCATTGAAATGGACAGATCATCTAAGCAAAAGATCAACAAGGAAATAAAGACTTTAAATGACACACTGGACCAAATGGACTTCACAGACCTATTCAGAACATTCCATCCCAAAGCAACAGAATACACACTCTTCTCTAGTGCCCATGGAACATTCTCCAGAATAGATCACATCCTAGGTCATAAATCAGGTCTCAACCGGTACCAAAAGATTGGGATCATTCCCTGCCTATTTTCAGACCTCAATGCTTTGAAACTAGAACTCAATCACAAGAGGAAAGTCAGAAAGAACTCAAATACGGGGAGGCTAAAGAGCATCCTACTGAAGAATGAATGGGTCAACCAGGAAATTAAAGAAGAATTAAAAATGTACATGGAAACCAATGAAAATGAAAACACAACTATTCAAAATCTTTGGGACGCAGCAAAGGCAGTCCTAAGAGGAAAGTATATAGCAATACAAGCCTTTCTCAAGAAACAAGAAAGGTCTCAAGTACACAACCTAACCCTACACCTAAAGGAGCTGGAGAAAGAACAGCAAATAAAGCCTAAACCCAGCAGGAGAAGAGAAATCATAAAGATCAGAGCAGAAATCAATGAAATAGAAACTAAAAGAACAGTACAAAAGATCAACGAAACTAGGAGCTGGTTCTTTGAAAGAATTAACAAGATTGATAATCCCCTGGCCAGACTTATCAAAAAGAAAAGAGAAATGACCCAAATCAACAAAATCATGAATGAAAGAGGAGAGATCACAACCAACACCAAAGAAATACAAACAATTATAAGAACATATTATGAGCAACTCTATGCCAGCAAATTAGATAACCTGGAAGAAATGGATGCATTCCTAGAGATGTATCAACTATCAAAACTGAGCCAGGAAGAAATAGAAAACCTAAACAGACCTATAATCACTAAGGAAATTGAAGCAGTCATCAAAAATCTCCCAAAAAACAAAAGCCCAGGGCCAGATGGCTTCCCAGGGGAATTCTACCAAACATTCCAAGAAGAATTAATACCTATTCTTCTGAAACTGTTCCAAAAAATAGAAATAGAAGGAAAACTTCCAAACTCATTTTATGAGGCCAGCATTACCTGGATCCCCAAACCAGACAAAGACCCCATCAAAAAGGAGAATTACAGACCAATATCCCTGATGAACATGGATGCAAAAATTCTCACCAAAATACTAGCTAACAGGATACAACAGTACATTAAAAGGATTCTTCACCACGACCAAGTGGGATTTATCCCTGGGCTGCAAGGTTGGTTCAACATCCGCAAATCAATCAATGTGATACAATACATTAACAAAAGAAAGAACAAGAATCATATGATCCTCTCCATAGATGCAGAAAAAGCTTTTGACAAAGTACAGCATCCTTTCTTGATCAAAACTCTTCAGAGTATAGGCATAGAGGGTACATACCTCAATATCATAAAAGCCATCTATGAAAAACCTACAGCGAATATCATTCTCAATGGGGAAAAACTGAGAGCTTTCCCCCTAAGGTCAGGAACGCGGCAGGGATGTCCACTATCACCACTGCTATTCAACATAGTATTGGAAGTCCTAGCCACAGCAATCAGACAACAAAAAGAAATAAAAGGCATCCAAAGCGGCAAAGAAGAAGTCAAACTCTCACTCTTTGCAGATGATAGGATACTTTATGTGGAAAACCCAAAAGACTCCACCCCGAAACTGCTAGAACTCATACAGGAATTCAGTAAAGTGGCAGGATATAAAATCAATGCACAGAAATCAGTGGCATTCCTATACACCAACAACAAGACAGAAGAAAGAGAAATTAAGGAGTCGATCCCATTTACAATTGCACCCAAAACCATAAGAGACCTAGGAATAAATCTAACCAAAGAGACAAAGGATCTGTACTCAGAAAATTATAAAATACTCATGAAAGAAATTGAGGAAGACACAAAGAAATGGAAAAACGTTCCATGCTCATGGATTGGAAGAATAAATATTGTGAAGATGTCAATGCTACCTAGAGTAATCTACACATTCAATGCAATCCCCATCAACATACCATCCACTTTTTTCAAAGAAATGGAACAAATAATCCTAAAATTTGTATGGAACCAGAAAAGACCCCAAATAGCCAGAGGAATGTTGAAAAAGAAAAGCAAAGCTGGCAGCATCACAATTCCGGATTTCCAGCTCTATTACAAAGCTGTCACCATCAAGACAGCATGGTACTGGCACAAAAACAGACACATAGATCAATGGAACAGAATAGAGAGCCCAGAAATGGACCCTCAACTCTATGGTCAACTCATCTTTGACAAAGCAGGAAAGAATGTCCAATGGAACAAAGACAGTCTCTTCAACAAATGGTGTTGGTAAAATTGGATAGCCACATGCAGAAGAATGAAACTGGACCCTTTCCTTACACCACACACAAAAATAGACTCCAAATGGTTGAACGACCTCAATGTGAGACAGGAGTCCATCAAAATCCTAAAGGAGAACACAGGGAGCAACCTCTTTGACCTCAGCCGAAGCACTTCTTCCTAGAAACATCACCAAAGGCAAGGGAAGCAAGGGCAAAAATGAACTCTTGGGACTTCATCAAGATAAAAAGCTTTTGCAAAGGAAAGGAAACAGTCAACAAAACCAAAAGACAACCGACAGAATGGGAGAAGATATTTGCAAATGACATATCAGATAAAGGGCTAGTATCCAAAATCTATAAAGAACTCATCAAACTCAACACCCAAAGAACAAAGAATCCAATCAAGAAATGGGCAGAAGACATGAACAGACATTTTTCCAAAGAAGACATCCAAATGGCCAACAGACACATGAAAAAGTGCTCAATATCGCTCGGCATCAGGGAAATCCAAATCAAAACTTCAATGAGATACCACCTCACACCAGTCAGAATGGCTAAAATTAACAAGTCAGGAAACGACAGATGTTGGTGGGGATGCGGAGAAAGGGGAACCCTCCTACACTGTTGGTGGGAATGCAAGCTGGTGCAGCCACTCTG
The DNA here is from genome assembly GCF_029215605.1 of Mirounga angustirostris. NCBI lineage: Eukaryota > Metazoa > Chordata > Mammalia > Carnivora > Phocidae > Mirounga > Mirounga angustirostris. The sequence continues at coordinate 187,871,506 of NW_026991709.1, read as the reverse complement.
GAAAACAGTATGGAGGTTCCTCAAAAAGTTGAAAATAGAGCTACCTTATGATCCAGCAATTGCACTACTGGGTATTTATCCCAAAGATACAAAAGTAGGGATCCGAAAGGGTACGTGCACCCCGATGTTTATAGCAGCCATGTCCACAATATCCAAACTGTGGAAAGAGCCAAGATGTCCATCGACAGATGAATGGATAAAGAAGCTATGGTATATATACACAATGGAATATTATGCAGCCATCAAAAGGAATGAGATCTTGCCATTTGCAACGACGTGGATGGAACTGGAGGGTATTATGTTGAGTGAAATAAGTCAAACAGAAAGACATGTATCATATGATCTCACTGATATGAGGAATTCTTAATCTCAGGAAACAAACTGAGGGTTGCTGGAGTGGGGGGGGTGGGAGGGATGGGGTGACTGGGTGATAGACACTGGGGAGGGCATGTGCTCTGGTAAGCGCTGTGAATTGTGCAAGACTGTTGAATCACAGATCTGTACCTCTGAAACAAATAATGCAATATATGTTAAGAAAAAAAAGAAGAAGAAGAAGAAGAAGGTAGCGGGAGGGGAAGAATGAAGCGGGGGAAATCGGAGGGGTAGATGAACCATGAGAGACGATGGACTCTGAAAAACAAACTGAGGGTTCTAGAGGGAAGGGGGGTGGGAGGATGGGTTAGCCTGGTGATGGGTATTGAGGAGGGCACATTCTGCATGGAGCACAGGATGTTATACACAAACAATGAATCATGGAACACTATATCTAAAACTAATGATGTAATGTATGGGGATTAACATAAGAATTAAAAAAAAAATGATTTTCAATACAAAAGTCTATACCCAAACTATCAATCCTGTTTGGGAACAAAATTTAAAAATTACAAACTTGCCAGGACTCAGAAAGTTCACCTCCCATTCACCCTTTCTTGGAAAATTATAAGCAAAATTAAGTAAGTAAAAAATCAACTACAAGCAAAATTAAGTCAGTTAAAAAAACAAACAAACAAACAAACCAGAAAGCCCATTGGATCCAGCAAACAGTGAATCTCACCCTGGGTGCAAAGGGCAAACCTCAAGCTAATTCTATCCAGCAGGTCTACAGAGGAACCTGTGGAAATGAGAGCAAATGGAGATCTACAAGGAGGGAGAACAATAGAACAAAGAGTGCATTCTGAGCTTTGAAACCTTGTTGACTGAGGCACACACTCAGGAAAGGCAAGAGGACATCAGAAATCCCAGTAGAAACAAACACAAGTAACTTTATAAGGAAGATGTGAAATATGCATTACACACACTAACAGATGGAATGATTCTGACAAAATGACAAAGAAAGAGCATCCATTTGAACCTGACTCTGGGCACAGTCTCTTTGGAGTATCACAGGAGATGTGACACTGTAACCACAGAGAACACTCAGGTCTGTGGTAAATAATTTAACAAAGTCCTAATTATGCAAATCCTTTTCATTATTTTCAACTTTGGAAAAATCACAACGACCATGCTGGTGACAGCAAATGTAAATTAAACTTGGCAATGCAAAAATAATGGTATAGCTGCCTAAGAATGGGAAGTAGAAGAGGAAGAATACTGAAGAAAAGGGTTTGAGTGCTTGTGTCTCATTTGCCCAGGGAGGAGGTAAGAGATACTGACCAGACTGATGACCCAGTAAGGGGGAGTTTGTTTGTTTTTTTTTTTATTTTATTTTATTATGTTATGTTAATCACCATACATTACATCAGTAGTTTTTGATGTAGTGTTCCATGATTCACTGTTTGTGTATAACACCCAGTGCTCCATGCAGAATGTGCCCTCTTTAATACCCATCACCAGGCTAACCCATCCCCCCACGCCCCTCCCCTCTAGAACCCTCGGTTTGTTTTTCAGAGTCTCTCATGGTTCGTCTCCCCCTCCGATTTCCCCCCCTTTATTCTTCCCATCCTGCTATCTTCTTCTTCTTCTTTTTTTAACATATAATGTATGATTTGTTTCAGAGGTACAGGTCTATGATTCAACAGTCTTACACAATTCACAGTGCTCACCATAGCACATACTCTCCCCAATGTCCATCACCCAGCCACCCCATCCTTCCCACCCCCCACCACTCCAGCAACCCTGTTTGTTTCCTGAGATTAAGAATTCCTCATATCAGTGAGATCATATGATACATGTCTTTCTCTGATTGACTTATTTCGCTCAGCATAATGCCCTCCAGTTCAATAAATTTGGTTTAGAAGTGGCAAGAACAATGGAAGTTGAAAATAATATCACATTATAATGGGAGAACGTGAAAAGGTGAATGTAAATAAGCTAAATCCTTCTCTTTCTTAGAAGAAAATCAGTAGATAACATAAAATGGATAAAATATCAACTAGCTATAATGAGCTAAAACCAGGCATGAGTTACAGCATTGCATTTAGCAGGTCCAACTAGAGGGGGAAAGGGTGGAGTTGGGAGCGGTTACTTTTCATTGTAAGTATTTCTAAATTATTTGTTTGGTAACTATGTGCCAGTTGTTGCTTTCATAAAAAAAACAAAACAAAAAAGAAAGTTACAAAAAGAGCAAGGGCATTGTGAGCTGTCTTTTACTAAAAACAAGAAGAAATACTTGAGCCTGGATAAAATGTCTTCTGAGTCTCTCCACAACTCTGGAGGAGCAGTAAATTTCATATAACTGGGTTTATTTATAATAAGAAGGGAGCAAATGCAGTGGACGGAAATCAGACACATCATTTTTTTTTTCGCAACAGAACAATTAAGCTTTCATTAGGACTTAATAACAGGATGACATTCTGGGGTTTGGAGCGTAAGCACATTCCCTCCATTATCAAATCAAAAAATATCCAGTATTAAGAGGCACTCTTCATCCTGGATTCTGCCCCCACACAACCTCCCTGCAAGCCCCATCATGACCCCAGATAAAGATGGAAATCAAAAGTTCCCTAGTTCTAAATGCATGTTCTCTCATTTCCTCAAGATTGCTGCTTCTTATCCATTTCATATTAACAGCACCAAAAATGGACAGCAAGTGCACATTTGAATACCCAGCAAGGTACATTTCCCAGAATGCAATTTTGAATAGGCTAGTTGTTTGAGAATGGCAAGACACTAGTGATCCATGTTTGGACTACCATGCCCATCTGTCCTGAAGGGCTGGCATTCATGTTATTTAGAACAGCCTGGGTAAACTTATTATCGCACCCTCTGTTCACAGAGAAGGTTGGTTCTGAGCTCAATTACAATTCCTAGCAGTTTAAATGATAGCTGCTGTGCTATAATCTAAAATAAATTGCTTTTCGCAAGAAGTCATGTAAGCTTTTGCACTGCAACTTAGCAGAGTGGCTGGTTTTATCTCATCTGAAATTCAAGTGGGGTACAAAAGTTGGGCCTCTGAAGTCCTATTCTTAACCTTGAACGGCATTCTTCTACAATTTGGGGGCTCTCCGTTTACCCACAATTCCTCTCCTGGAACTAGATTTCTGGGAAAGCAACATCATGCTTCCATTTTTTAAAATGCATTGTGTTGCTTTTGTTTTTATTTTTCTATGCAAGCCTCACTCTTTACTTGGGCTTTTGTGAAAGCACTATATTACTTCAGGGCAAAAGATTTGTTCCGCCTGTTCTCATGGCTAGGAAGCTCATCCACCATCACAGACCAAAACGACAAGTGTATAGTCACAAGCATCTAAATGAATCCGGGTACCACTGCAACTGTGTTCAAATTCACCTCCTTACCTTCTCTTTGCTGGGAAAGGAGAGAAAGGAAAGAAAGTTGGCTAGTGCTCAAAACCTGAAGTGGAAATTCTACCTTCCCCCACCCCTCACCTCCCTGTGAGTTTTCCCCAAAAAGTCCCATAGGCTTAGGCTCACAGATCCTCTGAGCACATCCAGACCCAGTGTCTCAGGAGGTACACATCTGCCTAGCACTTCTCTGACAGAGATGGCTTCGGATCCCTTCCATGCTCTTCCACAAAAGCAACTGAAAGGTTTCCAAAGTTCACTACATTCTTTCAGCTTGAACAAGGCAACATAATTAATGCGCTGTTTTTCCACCAGTCAACAAGAGAAAATTGCCCTTCCAAAAGATTTTTCACATGCACAATAATCCATTAATAATTTTCCCTTTCAGATTTTTTTTTTCTATTGAGATTGAAAGAAACTGGTTCGGGGTGTGTGATGGTGGTATGTGCTTGGCAGCATTTCTCTGAAAGGGGAAACCTCTTTATTCCACCAAAAAGAATAGCCAGATCAAAAACCCAAAGTGAACACTTTAGACCCATTCAAACTCAAACTCAGAGCCACTGTGAAAGCAAGGAAGTTCTATTTCTTTGTATCACATGCATGCAGCCAAGGCAAGGGATAAGATGGAATGTTCCTTCTAAGTCATGTGAATCCTGGAGTTCTGTTGCATGAGCTCTAGGAATCCCAGAAAGAGACAAACTGCGCTGATTTTTGACCAGGGTTCTTAGGAGAATTAGGAAATGTCCCAGTTTTGGGGGGGGGGGTTGTCCGACATGTAGGGAACATTCTAAATGTTGCTAAAAGTTCTGTACTGTGTTATTTCCACACAAAAAAGAACTGTCCCACCCAGGAGGCCAACAGATTCCCCCTTGGGAAACACTGACCTCATTTGAGAGAAAGTTCAATGATGCAATAAAGTAAAATGAGCTCCTTGCCCTGGGTCCCTCATTTTCTCATTTTGCAAACCTTGGACTGCTGGCAAATAGTGACTGAAGGAATCATCTAGTGGTTTAAAGAAGGCAAGTCACTTATTGATTCAACAAATATGTATTAAGTTCCTCCTATGTACAGTGTAATTAATGCTCTACATATATCAGATCATAATCTTCCCTTTTAGGAAGCTTAAAATGCCATTTTTCTCCATAAAGTTATTCCTAATGCTTTAAGTTACAAGTAAGTTACAAGTAAAGAGAGAAAATAGCCTATCAGTTAGGGCTGTGGATACTGGAGCCAAAGATTCTTGGATTCTAATCCAAGTTCTGACACTTACTAGGCTTGTAACTTTAGACGGATTGCTTAATCTCACTGTGTCTTGCTTTCCTTGTTGGAAAATGGGGATAATACTGCTGCTCACCTCATGAGGTTGTTTTGAGGATTAAATGGAGTTATTAATATAAGATCATTAGAACAGTGCATTGCACGTAGTAAAGGCTCAAAGTATTATACATGTATAATTTACATATCTATAAATCTTTAGAAAGTGTTTAATATATAATTTTAATTGAAATTATTTTGAGATAAGTATAGATTCACATGCATTTATTTGTAAGATATAATACAGAGAGATCCCATGTATACTTTATCCAGTTTCACCAAGTGGTACCACTTTGAAAAAACAGTATAATAGCACAACTAGGATACTGACACTGATACAATATACTAATCTTATTCAGAGTTTCCCTAAATCCCAGTTTTACTTGTACTCATTTCAGTGTGTGTGTGTATTAAGTTCTATACAATTTTATAACTTGTGTTGGGTCATCACTTTTCTCACTACAAGGATCCCTCATCTTTTGATTTTATTACCATACCCACCTTTCTCTTGCCCCCACCCACCCCCACCTCCATCCCTAACTTCTGGCAATCATGGATCTATCCTCCATTTCTAAATTTTGTCATTTCAAAAGTGTTATATAAATGGAATCCAAAAGAATGTAATTTATTGGGATGACTTTTTTCACTCAATATAATTCGCTGGAGAATCACCTAAGTTGTTGATTGTACCAATTGTTCATTCCTTTTGATTGCTGAGTAGAATTCCATGGGTACCACAGTTTATCTACCCATGTATCTGCTAAAAACATCTGGGCTATTTCCAGATTTTGGCTGTTATGAGTAAAGTTGCTATGAATATTTATGAATATTATGTACAAGTTTTTATGTGAACATGAATTTTCATTTCTGAGATAAATGCTCAAGAGTGAAATTGCTCAGTTACATGATAGTTGCATGTTTAGTTTTATAAAAGCTGCCAGATTCTTTTCCAGAGTGGCTAGCCATTTTATATTGTCACTAACAATGTATGTCTGATCAGTTTCTCTGCATACTAATAATTGGTGTTGTCATTATTTTTTTATTTTAGCCACTCTGATAGATGTGTATTGATATTATGGTTTTAATTTGCAATTCTCTGGTGGCTAATGATGTGAAGCATCTTTTAGTGTGCTTATTTGCCATCTGTATGTATTCTTTGGTAAAATATCTGCTCATGTCTTGCAGTGTCCATTTTCTAATTGGATTGTTTGGGGTTTTTTGTTGGTGGTGGTGTTTTTTTTTTTTTTTACTGTTAAGTTTTAGGAGTTCTTTATATATTCTAGATACTAGTCCTTTGTAAAATATGTGGTTTGTAAATTTCTTCCAGCCTGTAGATTGTTTCTTCATTTTCTTCACATGGGTTTTCACAGAGAAAAAATTTTAATTTTAATGAGGTCCAATCTATCAATTGTTCCTTTTATGGATTTGTGCTTTGGGGGCCAAGTCTAAGAACTCCTTATCTAGCTTTAGATCCCAACAATTTTTCCCTGTGTTTATTTTTCTAAAATTTTTATAATTTTATATTTAAGTCTATAAACATTTTGAGTTAATTTGGGAATAAGATATATGGTTTAGATCAGTGTTCATTTTATTTTGCCAATGTTAATTGGATGTCTAATGCTCCACCACCATTTGTTGAAAAGCTAGGCTTCCTTCACTGAATGGCTTTTGTACCTTTGTCAAAAATCACTTGGACATGTGTATGAGGTTCTATTTTTGGGTCCTTTATTCTGTTCCACTAGTGTCCTCTGCTGTACCACATTGACTTGACTAATAGAGCTATATAGTTAGCTTTAATATTAGATAGAGTAATTATTTTATTTTTTCTATGCTATGATTGTTTGGGCTGTATATGATTGTTATGGCCTGTATCTTTACATATACATTTTAGACTAAGCTTGCTGGAATTTTGTTAGAAATTGCATTAAACCTATCATTTGGGGGAGAACTGACATCTTTACTATGTTGAGACTTTTAAGTCTTTTTATTTATTCAGGTCTTCTTTGATTTCTTCCACCAGCATTTTGTAATTTTAATAATACAAATCCTGTATATGTTTTGTTAAGTGTACATCTAAGTATTTCATTTTCTTTAGAACTTTCATAAATGGCACTGCATTTTAAATTTGGGATTCTGCATATAGAAATATTATGTATATATACATGCAATTGATTTTTCTGTGTATCCTGTGCCCTTGCTGAACTCACTTATTTAGCTTGTTGATATGGTGGATTACACTGATTCACTTTAAAGTATTAAACCATCCTTGCATATCTGGAATAAATCCCATTTAGGATTCTTTTTACACATTGTTGCATTTGATTTGCTAACATTTTGTTTAGTATTTCTGTGTCAAAGTTCACAAGAGATATAGGACTATAATAATCTTTCCTTCCTTTGTGTGTGTGTGTGTACGTGTGTGCGTGTGTGTACGTGTGGTGTCTTTATCCTATTTTGGTATCAGGATATTACTAGCCTCATAAAATGAGTTGGGAAGTTTTCCTGCCTTTTCTATTTTCTGGAAAAGATTGTGTAAAATTGACGTTAATTCTTTTTTAAACATTTAGTAGACTTCTCCAGTGAAGCCATGTAATCCTGGAGTTTGTTTTGGAAAGAATTTTAAGTACTAATTTAATTTCTTTAATGGCTTTCAGGGCTATTCAAGTTGTCCATTTCACCCTGCCTGAGTTTAGGTAGTTTATGGTTTTTGAAACATTGATTTACTTCTTCTAAGTAGTTGAATATATGAATATGAAATTGTTCATAGAATAACCTTACTATCTCTTAATGACTGTAGGATCTGTATTGTATTCCCTATTTCTTTCCTGATACTGTTAATTTTGTTAACTGTCAGCCTTGCCAGTCATTTATCAATTTTATTATTTTTTTAGACTAAGCTGCTTTTTGTTTCATTGACTTTATCTTTTTCCTATTTAATTGATTTCTGCCTTTACCTTTATCATTTCCTTCTGTCTGCTTGTCTTTGGCTTATTTTCCTTTCTTTTTCTTCCTCCTTCATGTAGGAACTTAGGTTATTAATTTGAGACCTTTTGTCACTTCTAACATAAGTATTTAGTGGTATAAATTTCCTTCTCAGTACTGCTTTAGTTGCCACTTACATATTTTGATATATTGTGTTTTCATTTTCATTGAGCTCTATGTATTTTTAAATGTCTTTTAAGACTTCTTCTTTGACCTATGGATACTATATGAGTATGTTGCTTTATTTTCACATTTGGAGTTTTATCTGTTGTCTTTTTTTAAAAAGATTTATTTATTTATTTGAGAGAGAGAGCAAGCACAGGTGTAGGAGAAAGAGCAGAGTGAGAGAGAATCCTCAAGCAGACTCCTCGCTGAGCATAGAGCCAACACAGGGCTGGATCTCAGGACCCTGAGATCATGACCTGAGCCAAAATCAAGAGTCAGACACTTAACTGACTGAGCAACCCATGCGCCCCTTCTGTTATCTTTTTGTAATTGATTTCTAGTAGATTTTATCATAGTCAGAGAATACATTCTACATGCTTTCAATTTTAAAATTTTGTTAAAGTTCTGTGTGTGGGTGGCCCAAGATATGTCTAGTTTAGTGAATGTGGAATGGGTTCTTGAAAAAATATGTATTCTGCTATTGTTGGATGGAGTGTTCTATATGTCAATTAGACACTATTGGCTGTATTATTCAGATCTTCTATATGCTCGTTGGTTTTCTATAGGGTAGTTCTATTATTGTTGAGAGGTGGCAAATTGAAGTCTCCAACTATAATTGTCAATGTCTCTATTTCTCCTTCAGCTCTATTAGTTTTTGCTTCCTGTATTTTAAGGCTCTATTGTTTGGTGTGCATATATTTAGGATCATTAAGTCTTCAGGATGGTCAATGCTTTTATCTTTCTTAAATATTTTCTTTGTTCTGAAGACTACTTTTATCACATTAATATAGCTACTATGGCTTTCTAAAAAATTAATATTTGCATAATATATCTTTTTCTATCCTTTTGTTTTACAACTTACCTAATCTCTGCCTTTGAACTGAGGTGCCCATAGGCAGCATATAGTTAAACTGTTTATTTGTCCACTTTATCAATCTCTATCTTTTGATAGGTGATAGAGATGACTTACATTTAAGATCATTATTGATATGTTGGCACTTCAGTCTACCTTCTTATTACTTGTTTTCTATTTCTTTCATCTGGTTCTCATTCTTTTCTTGCCTTCCTATGGATTACTTGAACATTTTTTTTTAGAATTCCATCTTTATTTAGAGTAGTTTTGGATGCACTTCTTTGTATAGTTTTCATAATGGTTGCTCTAGACATTACAATCAACTATGTAACTTATTACAATCTACTATTATCAATATTTTAGGACTTTGAGTAAAATGTGAAAACCTCACTTCCATTTAAGTCCCTTTACCTTTCCCACTTTTAAATATGATTGACTTGAGTATCAGATGGTGTTATAATTTTTGTTTCCATCATCTCATAAAGAATAGTTTACTGTATGTATCCATAAATCTCTTTCCATTTTTCCTTCTTCCTTTGTCATTCTCCAGTATTTCATTTTTTAGCTTTTCCTTTCTGCTTGAACAACTTCCTTTAGCCAATCTTTAAGAGTCAGTCTGCTAACAACAACTTCTTTTAGTTTTCCTTCATCCGAGAATGTTTGTATTTCTCCTTCATTACTAAAGGACAGTTTTGCCAGATATAGAATTCACAGTTGATAGTTCTTTCAGTACTTCAAAGTATGTTGTGGCAGTTCCCTCTGGTTTACATTGTATACAATGAGCAATCAGCTGTCATTTGAATTGATATTCCTTTATAGGTAATGTGTTTTTTTTCTCTGACTGCTTTCAAGATTTATACCTCTTTGGATTCCAGTTTTGAAAGTTGAAAAGAAATCCAAAGCATGGATTTCTTTTTCTCTAGCATGTTTGGGTTTCAGTCAGCTTCTTAGATCTATACATTTGTGTATTTCACCAAATTTAGGAAAGTTTTCAGCCATTATTTCTTCAAACACTCTTTCAGCACCCACTTCTGTTGGACTCCAATAATATGGATGTTGGATTTTTGTTATTGTCCACAGCTTCCTGAGGCACTGTTCACTTTTTCCATCTATTTCCTCTCTATAGTTCACATTGAATAAATTCTACTGTTTTCTCCTTGTATTCAATAATTCTCTCTCTCATCTCCACTCTACTATTAAGAATATTCAGCAATTTTTTTAAATTTCTGCTATTGTAATTTTCAGTTCCATAATTTCCATTCAGTTCTGTCTCACAACTTATATTTATTTTCTAAGACTTCCTATTTTTTAAATTTGTATCAGAAGAATTTGTGATTGTGGTGAATTATTTACATGACAGCTGCTTTTAAATCCTTGTCAGATGATTCTAACATCTGATTCATCTTGGTATTGGTATCAGTTGATAGTCTTTTCTCATTCTATTTGTGATTTTCTTGGTTCTTGGTATGATGGGTGATTTTAAAATTACATCCTGGATATTTTGTCTATTATGCTAGATGACTCTGGGTTCCAACTGAATCTTTTATTTTAGCAGGCAGTCAACCCTGTAAAATTAATCATGTGGCTACTTCTATGAGCTATAGTTCCAATGGCATTCTAATTTTCACACTCTTTGAGATGTTATTTTGGTCTGCTTTATTTATCTACTGTCACTAGGACTCCCACTGTCCCTTCATCATCTCACTGCCTCAGGGGGTGGAAGAGGTTTCCCCAGACTGGGCCTTAGGTGTCTCTCGAAGGGAGAGGGATGTGGTGAGAATCTTGTACTGTTATCCCCAGCTGCCTTAGTGTCTCTGAGAAGAGAACAGCATTTCAGGAATAAGGGGACAAAGAGGCTTTCTGGAATTGGCCATTTATTGTGGCTGTATCCCCCTTGCTCGGTCTGCCTACTTGCTGCAATGTCTCTGGGCAGGTGAGGGGCATCTGAGGCCTGCAGAAAAAGTTACTTTCTGGATTAGTCCATTTGCTGTAACTGGGTCTCTCCTGCTGTCCTGCCTGCCAGCCTCAGAATCTCTTGTTGGAAAGGAGAGTCTCAGGCCCAATGGGGAAGGAGAGCATTTCATCTGGCCAATTATTTTTGGTGAGGCATTCATCAATCCCCTTGTCAGTGGTGTCAAACTTGTTTGATGTTGCCAGAGAGACTGCCATTCAATCAGGGAAAGAATCAACCTCCCTGGGCTTTCTCCTGTCACTGGGTGGGGCATTGGGAAATACCTGGGCTGGGTGGCTTCTTCTTTGGGGAGGGAGGACTCTAGACACTGTTCTTTAAGTCCTGGGGTCTCAAACCAGCTCACCTTCTTCTTATCACCTTTCAGAGTCCTTATTTGGTTGTCTCTTGCTTCATTTCTGGAATTCATAATTGTGCTTTGTAATAGAGCAGAGAAAAAAATGCATCTACACCATTTTTGTTGGTCCAGAAATTTCTGTTTACTATATTTTTAGTTGTATACTTCCATTCAAGTTTCTTATGGCACTTAACCCTTTTTTGACCTTATGTTTATATGACTATATCTTCAGAAACTAAGATTTGAAATTCTTGAGAATTTCTCTTTATATACTATATGGTGACATAAACATGGTAAGTTTTCCCTGACTAATTCTTATTAATGAATGTATGAATGAATTAATGAATGCTTATTCATATTTTCTTTGGGCCTGTACAATGTAGCAAGACCTACCTGTTAAGAGGGAGGTTGTTGGCAGAATGTAAATATGACTGATAAGTGCCCATCTCTATAAATGGACACAGGAGTAATAATGAGAATCTTGCTCAATGTGATGTACTAAAACATGGCTCAGAATATATGCCCACTTGGTCATAAACTCCCTGATATTGTCACACTCATTTTTCTACTTCCAGCAGATGAGAAAATGTGGTAATGCTGGGGCACACTTCCCTACCATCACTTCCTATATTATTCCCCCACCATCACTTCCTATATTATTCCCCCACCATCACTTCCTATATTATTCCCCTCTAGCCTATACTCTTGAACACACACACACAAACACACTTCAAGCATTCAATCTTCCAGAGAAGGCAGGAATTCAAAAAGAGGAACATGTCACATTTTCTTTCTCAAAATGAAACCACCATACCCCCAATAAAAGATGAGTATGAAACACTGATGCCTAATAACAAATGGTACAGAACAATATTGCTAGGAAACTCCAAGTTTTTAGAACTCACAGAAGCATCACTAAAGATTGCATGTAAGAGATAGAAGGCCTCAGGCAGGGAATGCAACAAAATGTAAGGCCAGCTGGAGCTGGAGTGATGGGATAGCAAGCAACAAGAGACCCTGGGCAATTCAATTCTCCCATCGAGCAGGAAAAGATTGGAAATGAGGGCTTTCAAATGGAATAGGCCTGATGACTGACCTCCCATTTAACTACTGGAATCATTCATTGTTATCAATTGTTTTGTACTCTCGGTCTTTTAAGATCCCCAGGCACTCATCTCTCATATTTGCTGCACATACTTATCTCCATTTTGGTTTTTGGTTTTTGACAAACAGAAGTTTTAATTTTTAATGAAGTCAAATCTATTACTCTTTTATGTTTTTACCTTAAGTTTATAAGATTCTCTCTCATTGTAGTTGGGATACTCATTTCTATTCTGGTTTTCTAATGCTTGATTTTATATATTTATTGTTTTAATCAAGCTGAAATTAATTTTAGGGTATGGTGTGAGAGAGACTAAAATTATTCCAACTCGAATGCATTCTTGTTAAGTAAAAAATAAGTCTTCCCGGAGTAGAAAACTCAGCCTAGACACATGCTGCTCAGCTTTTGGAGGCAGGAATGGAATGAATGAGGCACTTTTCTTAAACACTGAAGACCTCATTGTGTTTCACTGCGGACTTAAGACAACCTTCCTTATTTATTTCTTAGTGCTGCTTGTTTTTAGAGTGGGGACACAGATATAGACAGTGTATCCCCAAGGATAAGGCAATTTCTTGAGCTCATCAAGTCTTCTGAGCACGTTCTGTGTAGAAGATTTTCCATTACTGGTTACACGGCATATACAGGGTCCTCCTGGCAAATGTGACCAGTTGAAATAGAACTTCACAAAACATGAAATGAGCTATCAAGGACTTCCCTCTTTTAGGAATGGTCTCAGAAGAAAAATAAGTCTTGGTATTTACAGCATATTAGATATCACCTCTTAGACTCTGAAATTCTCTTCAAACTTTATCTGTTTAATTTAAAAGCAAACAATGCTTCAATGTTGGCATTTCTGAGTTAGGGGATGTCAGTACAGTAAAAGGTGGATTAAGCAGGGGTAATTTATGTCTTTGTTCTATTTAATAAATGGTCTTAGGGAATTCTGAAAGTAAAATAATCTCATTATTAGTTGGTAATTAACACAGTGACCGCCAGGGGAGAACTGTCCAACTTGTGTCATATTCCCACAGTGGGTCCATAAAATACAATATTCTTCAGAATATACAGTTTTTCTACCTGCATTCATCCTACAAGGTATACTGACTTCTTGCTATGGGCCTGGACCTGAAGGGAATTCACAATAAAGGATGGTCCTTGTCCTAGCAAAAGCCACCCAAAATGGCTATACCCACTCAGAGTTACCAAAAAACACATTATCTACTTTCTGGTTTATGCTAAACTAGATTGGGAGGGTAGAATCCTCTGTCAAAATTTTTCTTTTAGCCACAAGACAATATCATCAGGTAAAATCTAAATGGAAGCCCAACATATAAAAAAGAATAAAAGACAAAAGCATAAATTCCCTGGTCAAATGGGGAGTAGTATTCACAGAGCACTGGCCTCCTCTAAAACAGACATTCTCTCTCTTTCTCTCTCTCTCTCCCTAGAGCTTCACAGAGCAGTTCCAGAACCACTGTACTTGAACTGATGGACAGAAAGAAGGAGGAACAGATAGATAGAAATGTAATAAAGCAAGCACAGTAGGATGCTAATGGCAGACTCCAGGTTTGGGTATATAGGGAGCTCATTGTAAATTTTTTTCAATTTTTCTATATGTTTAATGTTTTTAGAATATAATGTTGGGGGAATAAAAGCTGTCCTTGCTTCCTATATTTTGAGGCTCTGTACTTAGTTATGTAAACATTTGTTATTATTATATGTCCTTGATGAATTGGGCCCTTTATCATTATGAAATGTCCCTCTTTTTTTTTTTTTTTTGGTAAACCTTCTTGTCTTAAAGTTTATTTTGATTAATAAACCCACATTGACTTTCTAAAAATTAATGTTTGCATGGTATATATTTCTCACTCTTTTTACTTTCAACTCTTTGTGTCTTCATATTTAAAGGGCATGTGTTGTGGTCAGCATATAGTTAGGTCTTATTTTTTTATTCACACTGATAATCTGTGACTTTCAATTGGGGTATTAAGTCCATTAACATTTGATGTAATGATATGGTTAGGTTTTAAATTTACCATATGGCTCTTCATTTAATATTTGTACTATTTTTTCCCTATACTACCTTGTCTTCCTTCTTTCTGTTAAAATGAATATCTTCTAGATCCATCTTACTACCATTGTTGCCTTTTTAATTATACCTCTTTGTAGTGTGTGTGTGTGTGTTTGCCTTAGGACTAACAACATGCCTCTTATCTTATCAACATGCCTCCTATTTTATTAATATAGTACCATTTCACATAACATAGAAGAATCTTACAACAGTGTAGTTGTATTTACTACTCCCTTGTGCACTGGGCTCTTGCTATCACATGTTTTACTTCTACATATATTATAAACCCCACAGTACAATGTTATTACTATTGCTTTAAACATTAAGTTATCCTTTAAGAAATTATAAGAGAAAATAAAAACAGGGTTTTAAAAAGACATATATTAATCTGCATATTTACCATTTCTAATGTTCTTCATTATTTCCTATAGAACCAAATTACCATTTGGTATCACTTCCCTTTAGCCTGAAGAACTACCTTTAGCATTTCTTGTAGTGCAGGTTGGCTGGCAGTACATTTTCTTAGATTTTGTTTATCTGAAAGCATCTTCATTTCACATTCATTTTTGAAGTACAGTTGACCCTTGAACAACTTGGATTTGAACTGTGTGGGTTCACTTATATGTGGATTTTTTTATAAATACAGTACAGTACTGTAAATGTATTTTCTTTTCTTACTATTTTCTTAATCACATCTTTTTTTCTAGCTTATTTTATTGTAAGAATGTAGTATATAATACATGTAACATACAAAGTATGTGTTAATCTACTGTTTATGTTATAGGTAAGCTGGTTACAGTAGACTCTCAGTAGTTAATTTGGCGGGGGGGGAGAGTCAAAGCTTACATGTAGATTTTCAACTGCACTGGAGTCAACACCCCTAATCCTTGTATTGTTCAAGAGTCAACTGTAAGTCTATATTCACTGGACACAGAAATCTAGGTTGATGTATTTTTTTCATTCTGCATTTCTTTCTGCATATCATTCCATTGTCGTCTGGTTTTAATAGTTTCTGTTTAGAAGACTAAAATAATTCTTATCATTGTTTCTTATATAGAATGTGATTTTTTTCCCTCCTCTGATAGCTTTTCTCTTTACCTTTATATTTTAGCAGTTTGGTTATGACATGCCTGGGTGTGGCTTTCTTTGTATGTATCCTGATTTGATTTGCTAAACATCTTAAACTTATAGGTTGATGTGTCTCCCAAAGTTAGGAACTTCAGGCCATTATTTCTTAAAATACTTCTTTCTGACACATTCTCTCCTCTTTTCTGAGACTCCAATTATACAAATATTAGACTGCTTGCTTTTGTCCCATATGTCTCTGAAATTTTTTTTTCCTTTTCCCCTCTGTTCTTCAGATTAGATCATTTCTCTTGATCTGTCTTATGTTTACTGACTCTTTCTATAGTCTGTAATTTCCTGTAAAGGCCATTAAGTGAATTTTTCATTTCAGAAATTATCCTTTGCAGTTATAGAATGTCCATTTGGTTCTTTTTTATATTTCACATTTATTTATCTGAAATGTCCCATCTTTTCATTCATTTTATGTCATCCATTTTATGCCCTTTAAATCCTTAGGCATATTAATCACAGCTCTTTTAAAACCATATCTTCTAATTCTAATGTCTAGGGTAATTCAGGGTCGTTTCCATTGATTGCTTTTTTCTTGTTGATGGGTCTGCTCTTCATGTGTCCAGTAGTTTTTTATTGTATGCTGGATACTGAATGATACATTTAGGGTATCTACATTGTACTGTCTTCCTTAAGAGTTTTGTTCTAGCAGGCAATTATATTACTAAGAGATCCCCTTTATCCTTTCATTGTGAGGACTGGTCTATTGTGACTCTCTTCTTGGCCTTAAACCATGGCCTTCCTCTAGAGCATGGCCCTCACTCCTAAAGCTACCTTTTCTGGGGTCTCAACTGAATGCCCAAGTATTCAATGAAGTATCATCTCTGGCTACAATAGAATTACAACATCTCCCAGCTCTGGTATTTTTCTTTGATTCTTGGTCCCACAGCACCCAACCTCTGCTAGGCCTCAGGGAGTCCTGCCCTGCTGATGCACACCAAGTCCTCAGACAGTGACCTACAGAGGAATGTCCATGCACACTTCTAGGTGCCTTCTCCCATGCATGTCTCTTTTCTTCAGTACTCTGCTCTGCTAATTCTAGCCATGTGAAAGCCTCAAACTACAAACCCTGCCTCCTCAGTTCACTAAAACCGCCACCTAATGTTTGGCTCTACCTCCTTACTTTCTGGTCCAGGGAATGTACCTCCAGGCAGAAAACCAAGGTGAATGTAAGACCTATCTCAACTGTTTATCTCCCCTCAAAGAACAAAGTACTGCATTGCCTATTAGTTAACTTCTCTAAACAGTTGCCTCACACATTTCATCTAATTTTATAGTTCTTCATGAAAGAAGAACATTATTAGTCAAGACTAATCACAGATGCCTCATGGTGGCTGACAGCAGAAGTCCTCAATTTTCTAAAATCACTGCCTTTGAAAACTAAAGTGCTATAACATCTCTCTTCACTCATCATCTCATCACCAACACCTGAACTTTACAAATGATTCTATTTCTCTGACCACCCACTACTATACTGCACATGAATGATGATATTTATCAAATGAATTACCCTTAATGATTTATTTCTATATTTGGGAAAGAGATAGAGCATGAGTGGGGGGAGGGGCAGAGGGAGAGAGAGAGAGAGAGAATCTCAAGCAGACTCCCTGCTGAGTGTGGAGCCTAACATGGGGCTTGATCCCATGACCCTGAGATCATGACTTGAGCCAAAATCAAGAGTTGGATGTTCAACCAACTAAGCTACAGTCTCCTTGTTTTTACTCCCCTTCCCATGTTATTGGATAGCCAATTGACAGCTAATGTCTGTGTCTCAGGACACAGAGGAGGTCATATGAAGAGAAAGGGGAAGCTCAATTTATTGCAGGAATTTTCTTTTCAAAAGCTGTGAAGATCAACTGGGCAGGAGAACACTTTTATAGTGAGGTTTGGGGATTACGAGAAAATTTCAATTGGTCTAACTCAATCAGTTTTCAACAGCATCACCACCACTAGACCTTCAAAGAGGTAATTATGTATTGGTTGTACCTTATGCTTAAGCAGTGTAGTTTACACTCTTTTACAATGAACTACATCTGTCTCTGTGACAGAATGTAACTTCGGATCATCAACGAGCTTATCTAGACCAACAACATTTCGTAACAACACTGGCTTCCAAAGGCACCCAGCTTGTGATAAACTTTCTTTGTACCATTTTTAGCTTCTACACATTTGAACAAAGGTGAACCCAAAGCTAACTAAACTCTCAGAAACAAGTCTCTAAGCAGTGTTCCTTTTCGGAAGTGGGAGAGGGTGTATGTTTAAGAATGCTCAAGGATTAGTTTTCTTTTTCAATTTTTTATTTATTGATTTTATCTTAAAGGCAAAACTCAATCCCTTTCTAGGGCTTTAAATACAGATCAACAATCTAAACAGGCTGCAGTTAAGTACATCATTCTTCAAAGATCAACTCAGAGAAGAAAGGTAGCTCTGAACTTGTCACGAATCAAATACATTTAAGAGAAGCAAATGTAAATAGCAGCTAAAAATGGGGAGCAGGAGAGGAAGATTAGATCCTGTAGAAGCTCCTTTTTAGGTTTGCTGAGATGTTTCTAACTAGTTTGCATATCGACATGACCGACATGGTGTAATTTTTCTTAAGTTTGTCAATCCTTCTACACATTAGTAGATTGTAATTTCACCTCAAGTTGATTTTTCCCATGTGTATTTGACAATTCCTTGGTGATACAGAACTTAAATGGTCACTTTCCAAGAAAGGAAACAAAGGCTAACATTTCTGATAAAGGTGGATAGATGGATGGGTGGAGGGATGGATAGGTGAATGGGTGGAAGGGTGGGTGGATGGATAGATGGATGGATGGGTAGATGGGTTTATAAGACAACCACTAGGTCATTCATTATTTATTTGCTCAACATGTTTTTGCTGAATGCTACCAGGCTAGGGTATAAAAGTGAACAACTTAGAAGTAGTCTCATGATAGAGCTTACAGTCTACCAGGTACAAATGGAGGATTCAAAATAAGCATAAATGTCTACTACATCACCTGGAGAATGTAACCAAAATGAGTTCTCCAACAACTTAACTGGCAGGTATCTGCAATTAAATACATGCCAGGTAAGATAAGAAAAGGCCTATAACCTCCCCTGGACATGCTTTGGAGACCAAATAGGTTTTGATCATGACTATTTCCTATAAATCCTTATATATACCTTCCAAATTCAAGAAGAAACAAGGAGATACCACTATTACAAATCTCACACTGAGCACCCATTAATTCCATACAAACAGATAAAAAACTGTTATGCTTGTTTTTGCTTTTTTTTTTTTTTTAAGTTGTTTGGAGAAGATCAAAGTCTGATACAATTTCACCATATTTCCCTTCAAGGACACTTGTTATAAAAGCTATTAATGTACATTTTTTGGCATATAAAATCATATCCACTAAATTTTTGTCTCTTTTGGAACACAGTTCTATTTTTATCTATCAATGGTATGTTATCATAGATGCCAATCTATCGGGCAAAAAAGTAAGAGAAAACAAACATTTACTGCAGAATCACAAGGTATATATCACCATTCAGTGGAAGGCAAATTAGCAAGTATGAGCTCTGCTACTTTGGCCATTCAACTGGAAGATTTTTCTGTAAGGAGTTCTCCAAAATACAGTCAAAATCTAGGGTTTAACAATCTCCATCCTTTATCCTGCCCTTCCTGTTGCAAGTTACACACATGGAATCTGTTGTCCATATGAAAGACCAGAGTTGGTACCAGGGGGTGCTGTAAATAGATTATAATCCTAAATTGCAAAAGGTTTATCGTTCCCAAGTGTCCCTGATTCTGCCCAAAGAGTGGCTCCAGCCTGTGCATGATGGCTATCTGTAATGGAGACAGACAGCCCTTTCTTTTCAAGAACAAGATTAACCATTTGTTTCTTTTGGCTCATCCCCCAAATTCTTCCTGTCTCAGACATACCAGTAACATAATAAATATCACCTTGTTTTCTGTCTTTAAGACTTTTATATTTATAGGCAACATGGAAACTGATATTTGGTCCTAAATAAGAAATGATTTACAAACTTTTACCTGTAACATAATGATACATCAATAATCAGCCAATGACAATAATGACAATAATGATAATGGTTAGGCCTTAACTTGTGCCAGGAACTGTGTTAGGCTCTCTTCATTCATTATCTCATTCAATTCCTACAATGCCCATCTGATTTATATATTGCTTTCTGTAGCCCCTTTAAGCACTTTCACATAGAAATCCATCCTTCTCTTTCAAGCATCTGTAGAAGTTGGCAATATAGGAACAGGCAAAGGGATAAGATTCTGTCCAGTTGAGAAAAACAACCATAACCTTTATTAAGACCTACTCATTTTAGAATGAGGCCAATGAAGCTGTTAATTATGATTATGAGAGTAATATCTACTCACTGCACCCAATTTGAGAATTACAGCATATCATTTTTAAAATCATAATTATTCTATTACTCAGAGACAAACGTTGATAATGTTTTGATATTTCCCAGTCTTATTTATGTGTGCGCACTCACTTTCTTTTGTTTGTTGATTTTTAAAAATCAAATACAGATGATATAGCAATGTAATTTGGATCTTTTTTCACTGAACATTATAAGTATTTCCCCATTAAATATACTTTTTAAAAAGATTTTCAACTGCTACCTTATGTACCATAATTTAACAATTATCCAATTTACTGGCAGATTATTTAATAGAGTATTTATTTATTATACAAATACTATAATACACAATTATAATAATTTCTGTCTGCATGTCTTTTCCTTCGGAAAGATTTCTAGAAATCAGATTACTGGATCAAAAATATAAAAGCTTCCCTATGCACAATTTCACCATGTAAGAATTTACCATCTCCAGATCTAAGTAGTAGTATCATATTTAATAACTTGACAACTAGGTGAAATGATTTTGTTTTGCATGTTTTATGTTTTTATATAATGATATCATACTGCATTCTTCTGCAACTTACCTTTTAAAAGCTTCACTCAACATAATATTTGAGATTTATCCCTGTTAATATATGCTATCATTCATTCTTTTGCTTTTTAAAAATCATCTCTTGTACAAATATTTAATAATATTTATTCATTAGCTATTGTTGGAATTTATATTTTCCTGATTTACAAAAAAAAAAATTGCTATTGTAAGTATCTGGAACACATCTCTTTGGGCATAAGAGTCATGGGAGATACACCTGTCTTCAACTTTTCTGGATGATGCCACACTATATTCCACAAGGGCTGTTTGTCCCATTAATGAGAATCCCTATTGTTCCACAACCTCTCCAACACTTGGTATTATTAGATTTCAAAAACTCATTTTTCCAATAAGATGGATATAAAATCTATGGTATAATAATTTTAATTTATATTTCCTGATCAATTTTCAGGTTGCACAGCCTTTCATTCATTCATTAATTGGTCATTTCTGTTACTTCTTTAATTTATGTTTGTTCAGAATCCTACCCATTTTTAATTTATTTTTCAATTTCTGATTATTATGTTAACTCTTTATGTATTTCATGTTACTTTTCTGCTGTTAAGCATTCAGTAAGTACAAGCATACCTTGTAGAATGTTGCCTTGATTAACACTTTCCTGGTAAAATCCCTCTTGGTTTTTAAAAATCCAAATTTCATAATATACAATTTTTGCCAATGATCATGTAATAAAAATTTAGGTTTATGACACCAAAATTCAATAGAACATTTTCTACAAAATGACATACAGGAAAATTGTCAAGAAATTTTCCAAATGCATTCAGTAGAATGTCAGAATCGTGTAGATATTTTGAAAAGCATGCTGAGTGTCAACACAAGGGATATGTATTGCAGATACTGCCCATGCTAAAAGGCCATGAGAGCATCAGTGTGAGCCACACTTTGCCACTGGGTGCTTGAACTGCATACACTTCCACATTGCCTTTCACAGTTAGCTCTTCTTTTTGCTTCCTGTCGCAGTCCTCAAAAAGTTGAGAACATATGGAAGACAATTATGGAGAAGGAAGCAAAGCAAGTGAAGAAAGATACTACATATGAAGCATGCAAATCAAATATTTCTTAACAATTAATTGTTGCATGATCAAGAATACAATTTTTAAGTATTTTAAATCCTAATATGAGAGTTTATTGTTCAACCATGGGCATGTTTACTGTTTTACTTACATTTCACGAAATTGGTTGGGAGGTTGGGTTGATATATAACACATTATCATTTTTGTCTTTTAAAATAATGGGCAATTGTTTCCTGGAAACCACTCTTGGGTGAAATGCTGGATCATCAGGAATGAATCAGTTAACATCAAACAAGGAGTGTTGTTCTTTTTTTTCCTAGCATGTTCCCTATTACTCTTTGCTTTCTTCTTTTTCTGTTTTTACACATTTCTCACTTAGTGTTGGTGTGATGGGTATGACCCTATTTTACAAATGAAGGCACTGAGATTCAAGGAGGTCTATAACTAGCTGTATTAGTTTCCTGCCTGTGGCTGCTGTAACAAATTAACACAGACTTGGTGCTTAAAATAGAAATTTAGGGGCGCCTGGGTGGCTCAGTCGTTAAGCGTCTGCCTTCGGCTCAGGTCATGATTCCAGGTCCTAGGATCGAGCCCTGCATCGGGCTCCCTGCTCCATGGGGAGTCTGCTTCTCCCTCTCCCACTCCCCCTGCTTGTGTTCCCTCTCTCGCTGTGTCTCTCTCTGTCAAATAAATAAATAAAATCTTTTAAAAAAAATAAAATAAAATAAAATAGAAATTTATACTCTCACAGTTCAGAAGCCAGAAGTCCAAAATCAAGGTATTAGTAGAGCCATGTTCCCTCCAGAGGTTCAAGGAGAGATTCCATTCCCTGGCTCTTCCAGCTTCTGGTGGTTCCTGGTATTCCTTGGCTTGAGGTCACATCATTCCACTGTCTCCACAGTCACATCACCTTCTCGTCTGTGTATTTCAAACTTCCCTCTGCCCTCTCTGATAAGGACACTTGTGATAGAATTTAAGTCTCCCTGGGATAATCCAGGATGATTTCCTTATCTCAAGATTCTTAACTAAATCACATCTGCAAGGAACATTCACATGTTCCAAGAATTTGACACAGATACTTTTGTAGGGACCATTTTTCAGCCTGACACATTGGCTCAAAGTCACACAGCAGGACATAGTATAGATAAGTTCAGATGTAGGACTTGCGGATTCCGGAGTTCATGTTCTTTCTGCTCCATGTGCTGTCTTCCATCAGATTGTGTGACCTGTCATCTCTGTCCCTCCTCACACCTCATACTGAGAGAAAGTCTGCCCTACCATAGAGTAAGGTCAATATTCTGGACCCTTTACCCCAGCTCCACGGAATTTTCCAAGTCTGAAGAGGCTGAGCTGCCCATTAACACATTGCATCATGCACTTTTAGCTTCCTTTCCAATACCTTGTCAGCTTCCTGAGCCTAGTTCAAGAACCACACTAGAGCACCAAACAACCCTGCTGGTAAGAATTATTATATCCTTCCCACTCATACTGGTTTCTCAAAAGCCCCCATAAGTCTGTAGTATAACAGAAGAAAAAAATTCTAAATATCATCCTCATTCTTTTTTCTAGGCTTGCTATCTGCTGCAACTTAGGGAATGAAAGACGGTTGAAAGAAACCATGCTATGTCTCCCAAACTGTCCTCGAACATTCAGTTTGAAGGTTAGCAACTTGCTTTTTGTCAAGCGATTGCTTGATGTGGAAAAAACAGAAAATGTGATATTTCCACCTGCCCAACATGTGGGTAAGATCTACAAGGTTCCGTTCTGCACACACATTTGCCCCTTCCTTCTAGGAACCATGATTCCCATCCACATAGATTGCCTGGAATTCAATCCATCCTCTTTTTTCAGTCTACCTAGAGTTACTATTACAGTTTCACATAAGACATGAAACCTTATAATTGTATAGGCCAATTTACAAGCCCTTCCCCATTCGAGTTGTGATCTGAATAACATCTACATGCATTAAAAACCCCACAAGACAATGCTTTTATTTTTACTTAAATAGACATATGTTTCTAAGAAATTAAGAAGAAAAATGGGCTTTTAAATTTGCCTCGCTACTTATGATGTCTACTGCCCTTCATCCTCACCTGAGGATTCAAGTTTTCCATTATTTCCTTTCATCCTGAAGAACATCCTATAGCATTTCTTGTAGTATAGGGTGGTCTCCTGACAATAAATTTTCCCAGTTTTTCTTTATCTGAAAGCAACTTTATTTTGCCTCCATTCCTGAAGTACAGTTTCATTGGATATGGAATTCTGGATTGGTAGTTTCTATTCCTTTCAGCACATGAAAGATATGTCCCACTGTCTTATAGCTTTTATCGTGTTTGAAGGTAGGTTGGCATTTTTTCGAAATATGGTTCCCTTGTATATTGTATGTTGTTTTTCTCTGACTGCTTTCAAGATTGCGTCTGGGATTTTCAGCTGGTTCATTATGATGCACCTCAGCATTTTGAATAGGTAAATATATCTTTTTCACTAACTTTGGGAAGTTTGGAGCCATTATTTCTTCAAAAAGTTTTTATGCCCCATTCTCTATCTCCTTTCCTTCTGGGATACTAATTACCAATATGTTAAAATTTTTGCTATTATCCCACAGGACCCTGAGACTCTGTTTTGGGTTTTTTTAATCTTTACTTTCCCTTTGTTCTTCAGAGGGAAAGTTTGTATTTATCTATCTTCAAATTTACTGGCTGCTTGTAGTCTGTATGTTCCAAGGGTCAGCCAGTGATTTGGGTAGAATTTATACTAAGAATCTGTGGTTCTTTCTGTCTGGCTTCCTCCTTTCTGAAATTGCCCCACCACTTTCTAATAGCTACAGTCACCCCAAACTCTGTACTCTGGTTCTTCTGGCTAGAAAGACTGTGGGTTTCCCATTGGGGTTTTGGCTACTGACTACAGCGAGACCTCAGGATGGGGAACTTGACCCATGCCAATCCCCTCTTCCAAGTGTCAACTCCTCTCCAGAGTCTACCTGCCTTTTTTCACTCTACACATACAGAGAATTGATTTGTTTGTTTTGTATTTTGGTCAGAGTTTATAGTTGTTTTCTGTGGGAGTTTACTTGATTGTATGGGAAGCAGAAATCACTATTTTTTATGTTTTAACTTTGTTATGTTGTCTACATTAGTCCTGACAAGTTCAGTAATGTTGCATGAACAAATAATTCCTAGAACCTTAGGGGCTTAAAAAAAACACAAAGGTTTATTTCCTGACTTATAACTCATGTCCATTTCCCAGATTAACAAAGGCTCATGTCATCCTTACTTAAGGACACAAGCTGGTGACCTTCACTATCTACTTATCATTCTGACAAGGGGAAAAGGGGAACATGGTAAAAAATGCACTAGCTCTTAATGTTTTTGCCCAGAGCCAACTTATATCACTTCAGTTCACATTTCATTTGTCTAGGCAAAACATGTGGCCTCACTTAAATTCAAGTGAGTAAGGAAGTGTACCCATTCAATTTGCCCAGAAGGAAGAGAACTAAGATATATGTGAATGAACCTGAAGGCTACCATGATGTCATGTCATATGGATTTTTTCACTTTCATAAGGTCAATCAGTCAATTTATTTCCTCTATGTATTGTGCCTTATATAAAAAGATCTTCCCTAAGATGATAAGATCCCAAGGTTATGAGATATCCCTTATGTTTTTCCTCTAATGTGCTTAAATTTTTGCTAAAATCCATTTAGCTCATTAGCATAACTGGAGTTATGTGTGTGTGTGTGTGTGTGTGTGTATGGTAATATGTCTAACATGTTTTTCTAGGTGGATAGCCAATTGTCCCATTCACTGAAAGAACACCCCCCTCCACCAATTTAATATTCTAACCTTATCAATAAAATAATTTTATGTATACATGGATCTGTTTTAATACTCCTCATTTTAACCAATGATGTAATTGCCTGGTATATAACCCCACGGTATAAATATTTTAATTTTTTAGTAGGTAAATACCCCATTATGGTTCTTCTTTTAAAATAAATCTTGTCCATCTTTCTTTCAAAAACTATTCTAAAGTATAGTCTTTTCCCTTTTAAAATATAGAAGAGGCTTACAAGGTCCCTTAAGAAATCCTGTTGGGATTTTGATTGTGATAGTACAGATTTTAAACAGATGTGTCTAGGATGTGTACTAAGGTTTTCTTTTTAAGTTTCTTCAACATTTTTTATATAGTTACTGTGCAGTCTATTTTAGTTTACTTGTGAATCCTACAGTTGCGTGGTCCTCAGAAATATATAAGAACTCTATTGATATTTTAGTGGGATCTTACATATAGCTACCTCTCTGAACTCTATCAGTTTTAAAGGTTTTTTAGTTGAGTTTGGAAAAGACAAATATATATTTTTAATAGCACTGGTTTATCTCTTCTTTCTAATATTTATACATCATATTTAATCTTATTACCTTATTCCCTTAGCTGGATTCATGTTGTATAATGGCTAGCACAATGTTGAAATAGTTATAGTAAGGGCAAGCATTTCATCTCATTTGTGGAAATCAAAGGAATATTTCCAATGTTAACATTAAATAATGTACTTTGCTATAGAGGCCTCTGATATCTTGTAATATGCTGTGTAAATTCATTCTATTCCCAACTTACTGAATGAGTATTGCTTGTTTGTTGTGTTGTTTAATAGAAAAGGGGACTCTATATTTATTAATCCACTAATTTTATATTCTGTGGACTGATTTTGTTATTCTCATTTAATAATGAGAGCTCTTGGGGTGCCTTGGTGGCACAGTTGGTTAAGCATCTGACTCTGAACTTTGGCTCAGGTCATGATCTCAGGGTTTTGAGATGGAGCCATGTGCTGGGCTCCACACTGAGCCTGAGTGTGGAGCCTGCTTAAGATTCTCTCTCTCCTTCTCCCTCTGCCCCTCTGCACTCTCTCTCTCTCCCTCTAAAAAGAGGAGAGGGAGAGAGGGAGAGAGAGAGAGCATGCTCTTGGGGCTATTAATTTTCTGCTAAATACAGCTTTGGCCGTTTAAATGTATATACACAAAGTTGTCTTTTTTCTAACACTCTGTTATTCTAGGTTTGATTTCCTATTTGAACCTGCAGTTCTTTAAAAGAAATTCTTGTTTTTTATTGTTGGCATTACAGTTTTTGAAATTGTTTAACTATGCATTTAAACTTTTATTAATTTTTAGTTTTATTTCACTGTAGGCAGAGCATGTAGCCTGTAAACATTTTATGTTTCATAATATGGTTTTCTTTGAGGTTTAATATATGATCAACTTTTTTCTAAATGCTTCATGACTGTGTAAAGTATGCTTTTTATTTCTAGAGAACAAAGTTCAATAAATATTTATTAAATCAGCTTTATTAGATTAAAATACTCTGTATTCTGTGTTTATCTGACCTGTAAAAGATCAATTAAAGTGTATTAAAATCTCATACAATTTTATTTCTATCAAGTTTTTCTTATATTTGTAACAGCCTTTATGTCATGTATTTTGAGGCTGTTACCATGTCAATGGAAATTCAAGACTGTCATCTTCATTGTGAAGTCTCACTATTTGAATGAAAATATAATCTTCTAGGACACATTTAATATTTTCACAGTCTTTGACTCTATTTTGTCTAAATATTGCCAAGATTACTTTTTTGTTTATTTTGCTTTTGCCTGATATATCTTGTCCATCTTTTTTATTTTTGTTTTTTGTTTGTTTGTTTTAGTCATAATGAGTCCTCTTTGTTTTACGTATATCTCTTCTCAGTAACCTATGGTTAGATTTTGCTTTTTCGCTGAAAAAGAGAGTCTTTGTATTTTAATAGACTAGCTTAATGATTCCTTTATAATGATTCAGCTTCAGAAAATGCTTTCACATTCACATTTGTTCTTCATATCATGTAAAGTACATGGGAAATGTCATTCCTATTTTACACATGAGAAAATTTAAAACCAAACAGTTTAAATATATTTCCCATAGTTATTCAGGTAATATGTGACAGGGGTAAGACTTAACCAAAGGATACTAAAACTAAAGCCATGGCGTTTTACAAGTATAATATACTTTTGTTGAACATCAATGTTCAGATGGACTAACTGGCCAAATTATCTTTTTTTCAAGTAGGTGAATTTACACTAGTGTTGGCATAAATGATGTATTTGGCTATACTTCTGTGATCTTACTTTACACTTTTTGTAGTTTATACTTCACTGTTAATTTCTTTGCTTCCCAAAGTTGGCGATTTAGGCCAAGTGACACAGTCTTTTCTCTCTGCACTGATTTGGAAGTCATACCTACTTTCATTTTTTTTAAAGATTTTATTTATTTATTTGATAGAGAGAGAGACAGCAAGAGAGGGAACACAAGCAGAGGGAGTGGGAGAGGGAGAAGCAGGCTTCCCACTGAGCAGGGAGATCCCAGGACCCTGGGATCATGACCTGAGCTGAAGGCAGATGCTTAACGACTGAGCCACCCAGGCGCCACCCCCTGCACTTTCATATCTAATAGTGGTAACAAGTATACCAAAAAGAATATTAATATTTATTGAATGCATAAGTTCACCCCTATTAAAATAAAGATTTATCACCATTTTATTTCCAGACTCTGTAAATATGATCTTGGATTTTGTTACTACTTAGTATTAAATATTAAAATAATAAGTACTTAATACTTATTAAGGCATTATCTTATATTACATATTTTGTCTTTCAAAAGTATAGTTTTATATTTACATTCAGTGTTATACTTAAAGTTACAATTGTTTAAATCTTGTTTGTGTTTAGTTACATTATTAATAATCAGTCTCTTAACATTTCTCTGTTATAGAATTCTTAAATTTGATTTCTCTCTCAGCTGCCTGAACTAGTGCTTCCTAAATCTTAGTACATGTAAGAATCTCCTATGAATACTGTTACATAGATTGCTGCATTCCATCCCGAGAGATTCGGCTTCAGGAGGTCTGGAGTGGACCAGAAAATCTGTACTTCTAACTGGTTTCCAGATAATGCTATTACTGGACTCGGAACTTCCCTTGGAATAGCACTGACCTGGGCTACATCTTTAAGCCATTTCCCTAGTGAAGAGGTGTATGCTTTCTCTTCTCTTGTGTATTTCAGAATCTCTTCCCGATACTTTTACAAGTAAAAGACAACTTAGGTATATTTACCTTTCTTCAGTACACTCTCCCAAACTGTTCCAAGCAAATTTTTGTAGATTTTATAAGGTAAATTGTTTTCTTGCCCATCTGCTTGAAGGATTTTTTTAATTTATTTTTGTAATTAAAAAAAAATTGCCAAGTTGTAATAGTATGAAACCCTTTTCATTAATGTTGCCTAGAGTATGAAAAACCCTTTCAATTTGCATACTGGGGCTTTTTTTTTTTTAAGATTTTATTAATTTATTTGAGAGAGAGAATGAGATAGAGAGAGCATAAGAAGGGGGAGGGTCAGAGGGAGAAGCAGACTCCCTGCTGAGCAGGGAGCCCGATGCGGGACTCGATCCCGGGACTCCAGGATCATGACCTGAACCGAAGGCAGTCGCTTAACCAACTGAGCCACCCAGGTGCCCCATATACTGGGGCTTTTTTGCTTTTGTTTTTGTTTTAGCTCAAAAGAACTTTTATTAATTTTTGATTACTACTTGTGTTCCAATTGTTTCTGTCTCAAGAACGTCTATAATTCTTAGATTTGGTCTAGTGTTTAAGTCGATGATCTCTGCTATATTTTTAATCTTCTCCATTTCATTAATTTAATTTTATTGTCCTTTTCTCCATTTTGACAGAACTTACCAATTTTTCTTCTACATTAGTGATATATATGTATTTTTAAATACCTATTTCTTTTCAGCTTCTAATGCAGATTTTAATTCTGTATGGCATTTTGGTTTCTTTATCATATTTGCTTGACTAACCTATCTCTTTTTCCAAACCATCCTACTTTCTTTTAGCTTCAGCTTATTCTCTCATTTCTCCTTCTATTTCCTGAGGTTTCTGAGGATACCAAACTTCTAAATACCCTTTCATGTTCCTATAGCAAATCATCCTGCAAGGTCTGTTATTCTGGGTCTCTGAGATACTGTTCCTTCTTTCTTGTCCATCATGATTTTTTTTAACATGGAATCCTTCATGAATTTGCTTGTCATTCTTGCACAGGGGCCATGATAATCTCTGTACCATTCCAATTTTAGTATACGTGCTGCCAAAGCGAGCACTGTCCATCATGATTTAAAAAAAAAAAAAATCAGTTTATCATGAAAGAGCCAGTATTTGCCAAGAAAGAGATGATGACTGTCTTTACTTATGTGTTACTCGAATTCCGTACAACTGGATCATAAATTGGTTTCCAGAATTCCTAATCCCAATTGCCAGTCTCTAAAAGCCATTTTGTAGGGGTGACTGGGTGGCTCAGTGTCTGCCTTCGGCTCAGGTCATGACCTCAGGGTCCTGGGATGGAGCCCCGCATCGGGCTCCCTGCTCAGCAGGGAAGCCTGCTTCTCCCTCTCCCGCTCCCCCTGCTTGTGTTCCCTCTCTCAACTGTGTCTCTCAGTCAAATAAATAAATAAAATCTTTTAAATAAATAAATAAATAAAAGCCATTTTGTAGCGCTCCTTGGGATAATATAGAATCTTCTAGCACCACTGCCTGGATCTATGTCCAATCTGAATATAAAAAACAATAAACGACAGTACCCTCTTTACCTTCAGCACAGCTATAGTTCTTTAATTATGACAGATACTGACAAGTATACTTCCAAAAATATTATTGTCCCCAACAATAGAAGGCAGAACAGTGCCCTTCCCCAAAGATGTCTACATCCTATTCCCTAAACTCTGTGAATATGTTAGGTTACAGAGCAAAGGAGAATTAAGGTTGTAGATGGGATTAAGGTTGCTAATCATCTGACTTTAAAATAGAGAGATTATTCACTATTGCTCAGGTGGATCCAACGTAATCACAAAGGTCCTTAAATATAAAGAGAGAAAGAGGCAGAAGAGTTAGAGCCAGAGTGATGCAATAAAACAAAGACTCAACTGGTCATTGCTGTCTTTGAACATGGATGAGTGCCACAAGTCAAGGAATGTGGACAACTTCCAAAACCTGAAGAAGACAAGGAAACAAACTGCCCCCTAGAGACTCGAGAAAGAAATTCAGCCTAACCAACACGTTGATTTTATCCCAGTGAAATCCTTTTCAGATTTCTGATCTCCAGAACTTTAAAATAATAAATTTGTGTTGTCTTGAGCCACTATGTTTGTGGTGACTTTTTACAGCAGCTATAGGAAACTAATAAATGACATGCCAACTGCTATTTGTATTCTCTACATCAACGCAGAGATAGAAGTCTGCATTAATAGTATGCCTCAAACAGCACTTACATTGTATAGGAATTCTCACTCTTGTAATTAGTCTGTTATGTTTCTGAACCAGGGGAATGGGGGCAACTAAAAAATTAAAGGTCTTTCCTCCTTCTAGCCATAGCACAAGCGCACCCTGAATTGAAATTGTTCATTCCAGTTCCAACAAACTTCAAATTAGTAAATCCTCTACAGGAATTCAGAATAGCTTTGACTATAAGAACTAGTCTTTGGTGGTAATAACTTCATGCACGTGTGCGCGCGCGCGCACACACACACACACACATTGCTATCCAGGCATCAATTTAATTTCATGTAATCTTCACTCCCTTCTTGGTTAAGGTGCTGATCCTCCTACTTCACTCCCTTGTGAGTGAATGAAAACTTAAGAAATTATACCTTTATATAAAGTGAGAATGCTTTTCTAACTATATGAATTCTTTGTCCTTTAAATAGGTAGAACCAAGGCCTATCTATTTTACTTTTGCACAGCACTACTTTTCCTTGGAGAAAGAGTAAAAGATCACTTTTTAAATGTTTCTCTCTCCAGATAGGAAGCTAGTAGGAGCGAGATTTCCATATGTTTTGATTTGCCCAAGTAGGTATTTCTCTACTCACTAGTCTCTGGAAATCACTGTGTTTACTCAAGATTTAATTCAAGTCATGGGTAAATATTAAGAGGGAATTGATAAAGGCATATTAAGTTTTAGAGAATAAACTACACTTTCCTAAAAGAAACACATTATAACAGAGGTGACAGGACAGCTTTCTGCCTTTCGAGTACCAAAGGCCACACGAGCAGCCAACACCCCACACTTGATCTTGCCCTGCAAAATTTCTGCACAGCAGATAAAGGGCCAAAGCAACACAATTTAATAAATAGGACCCACTCATTCATCCATATGTACTAGATCTTAGGCCATCAGGCTTCTTACTGCTCCTACTATAAGAATCATGTTATGCTTGCATGCTGGACACAACTGTTCTGAATACATAGGTCTTTGTCTGGACCAAAACCAATGGGGGGAGGGTCCTCTACTATTAGTCTGCAAGAGGGTCTAACATTTCCCACCATTACAAACGTCAAACAAGATAAAGCCTTTTTATCTCCAAGAGGATTAAATCAAAACACAGATAGATTGACCTTGGAGATGAGCCATTAGTCTTTGTGAGATAAATATGAATACTTGATGGTATTATTTAATAGAGCTGCAGAGAATACTGAGGAAATTAAGCAGGCTCATATGGGAAGGACCAGAAGGCAAATGTGAAAACCATAAGGACATGGGTAGGACATAAGGACACTAAGATGCTGAATTTTCTCTGAGCACAATCCTTCCCTGGTAGAGCTAACTGGTGGGCTCCTCAGATTATAGATACTCTCTATAGCGTTAGCCAGTGTGAACCCAATATGAAAGAAAATGAAAAGCATCATAAATCTTTAAAAACAAATAAATATTTTCATTTTCATAGGTACCT
Source organism: Mirounga angustirostris (assembly GCF_029215605.1). Taxonomy (NCBI): domain Eukaryota; kingdom Metazoa; phylum Chordata; class Mammalia; order Carnivora; family Phocidae; genus Mirounga; species Mirounga angustirostris. Next base: position 187,839,024 of record NW_026991709.1, on the reverse strand, counting down.
TTGAAACAAGTGGTTAAGAACATGAGCTCTGAAGTCGAACGGTGAACGTTCAAATCCTGGCCTTCGCCCTCACAAGAATGCGATGTAACTTCTTCATGCCTCATTTCCTGCATCTGTAAACTGGAGATAATACTGTTACCTCACTGGCTACTCCAGGAGCATCAGCTATGATGATACATGTAAAGCTCCTAGCACAGTCCTAACCTCTACTAAGAGCTGAATATAACTGCTGCTCCTGCTAAGGAGAGGCTGCAAAGCATTCTGGGTAAGAACAGGACTCTTGAACAACAAGACTATCCAGGCAGGCTCTGCCATTTAATAGCTGTACAATCTTGGGTAACTTATTTAAATTATCTGTGCCTCACTTTCCTCATCTATAAAATGAGAGTGATAATAATAATTATATCAGTGCGATCTTGAGGATTAAGTGAGTTAATGTTTGTAAAATATTTAGAAGAGTGTCTGGCATATAATGTGTTTGATAATATGTTTTTCAGCTCTCTTGGTTTTAAAACTGTGATCATGGGGCGCCTGGGTGGCTCAGTTGGTTAAGCGACTGCCTTCGGCTCAGGTCATGATCCTGGAGTCCCGGGATCGAGTCCCGCATCGGGCTCCCTGCTCGGCGGGGAGTCTGCTTCTCCCTCTGACCCTCCCCCCTCTCATGTGCTCTCTCTCTCTCATTTTCTCTGTCTCAAATAAATAAATAAATAAATCTTTAAAAAAAAAAAAAAACTGTGATCATGGGAAGTCAAGGGGTCTATAGTGATACTCTGGGGGTCTGTGTGGTAGAGTGGAGATAAGGAAGGTATGGCCCAGCCTCACTCTCTATTCAAATAGAGTAACTCTATTTTATATATTGAGCTCTTGGGCAAGATTTTCTTTGAGTAAAAGGTCTTGCTGTTTAAAAAGAAAAGAAAAAAAGAAGAAGAAAAGAAGGGATGGAGGGAAGGAGACAGAGAGGGGGAGAGAAAGGGAGGTGAGGAGAAAAAGAAAAGAAGGAAACAAACCAGGGTTCTATACCAAAGGGCCCCCATATAAAATATCTCTATCAGTCTGGTTTCTACAAAATATTGCATATTTTTATATGCATTATTTAGCGAATTTAACCAGATCATTTTTAAGGTTCCTTGTAGACAGAAAATTCTGTTTCTTGAAAAGTGAATTTTAGTACATTCAAATTTTAAACACACAACTTCCCAAACTTCTTTAGGGTAAACAAAAATCTCAATAATTCTAATTTAACATACAAATCATGAATATTCAGTACAGTCAAATGAATAATAAATCACCCCTGACTTCAAGTGCTTGCCATGGAAAATTGCCTATTTCCTTAAGCACGCAGAAATCTGTTTTTAAATAGTTTTTTATTATTTTTGTTGTTGTGATGGTTGCTCTTCAAAGCAGCTTGGAAAATGTGCCATCTTCAGCATTAAGGAGCTAAAGAAGAAATGATTAAAGCAAAATATGGTGTCATTAACAAAAGGAAAGAGAGAGTCCATGGATCAGAAGGCTGGGTGCTGGGACACATTTTTTAAATGACACCAGGTAAAATTTATGATGTAAAAGGGAATGTCCTAGTCATTCTGAGTCTTGTTATCTATTTGAATAATAAATCAAAAGGCTCTTTATCCATTTATGGCTGAAATTATGACCTTAGACAAGTTACTGATGTGATTTACCCCACTGATGCAAATGACATGAAAACCCAGTGAAACCAATCACTGGATTGGTCCCGTGTTCTAGAAAATTAGTGAGGCTAGGTAGAACAAACATTTTGAAGGGAAAGTATAAAACTGCATATATTTATGGCACCATTATATCAGTGAGCTCATTCAGATTTCTTTTAAATAACTACACTTCAGTCATTGTTGCACAGAAATCCCAAGTACATTCAAGCTTAAGAAAATTGTCTATTTCACAATTTGAGGAAGGACATCACTAGTATTTGGCCCTAAATTGAATTATTAATATTTTACCTTTAAAGACTCATGCAGTGTGATTCCATTTGTATAAAATTTAAAATATGCAAAAGCTAGAGTGATTAGAAGTATGTACATTGATGATAAAATTAAGAAGAAATGCAAGGAAATGATTATTGCAAAGGACAGGATAATAACTACCTCTAATGTGGTCAGAGAGAGGATTAAGATCAGAGGAGGTTTGCAGGGGACTCTTGGGGCACTGGGAATACTAAGTCTGGACCTGGATAAACGCTGACACGGGTTTTCATTTATAATTATTCATTAAACGGGTTTTCATTTATAATTATTCATTAAACTGCACATATATGTCTTATGCAGTTTTCTTATATTTATTATATTTCAGAATTGTATTTAAAATTCCCTATTCTGAGATGACTCTCCACCCTATTACACAGGTCATACTTAATACTAAAAAAGTATTCATTGTTTATCTGAAATTCAAATTTAACTGGGCATTCCATCCTTCATTCTTACCCCAATCAGAATAGCACAGTTAGATTACAAATACTTAAAAAGAAAAAGAAGAAGGCAAAATAAACCACAGACACAATGCTTTCGTAGAAGTCTTGGTTATTCCTGTTTTATATCCTATTAATATGATAAATTTGTGTTTCATGGTTTAGATGTCCCTGAGGTTCTTGTATCCAGGGACTATAAACAAAACTAAGCTACATAGATGAAAATTATAATTTGCTTATAGGAAGGCAAAGAAGCTGACCTTTATAAATACAACCACACCTAAGAAAGGAGAGCTTTGAGTCAAAAACAAATCTGAAAAAAAAAAAAAACAACACAACTTAATTTGTTCCTTTTTTAAAGTAGTGATTTGCCTTTTGTTATGTGCATTTGTTTGCACGAGCAAAGAAAAAGACAATCAACTAGTTAAAATGGGTGCTATATTGCTCCCTTATACACAAAGAATTACACATCTGTCTAACAATACTAACCACTCTGAAAGATAATTATGGATCAATGCTTTAAAAAATATCCTGAACTGCCTCCAGAAATGGCAAGGAGAATTCAATTAAATTATTTGTAAAAGCCAGAGTCTTTTTTTCCTATCCATCTGCTACTTGAAATGGGATGACCTTTCAAATAGTGCTTGCGGTTCTCAAAGCAAACTCCAAATAAAGAAGTGGAGTGTGTTCTCCCCCTCCCCCCACCAGGTTCAGCACAGATAGAGCATTTGTACTGACATTCTACACCACTGAAAAGAATGCAGATTTGGCTTCTAGAACATAAAAGAGGCATTTTAGGCATATCAAGCAGGCTCTGTCCCATGCCTTCCGTCATGACATTTAGCTTCTATCAGAAAGGTGTGCTTTTTCAAGATAAGTGTTTGGGAACAAGCTACACCAAGTAATTTACTCCCTGGAGAAAAACTGGAAACCCCACCCCCAAACAAATAGGATAAAGGAAATGTTAGTGAAGAGTCCCTTGTTTAAGCTGCCTATGGCAGGAGAGCTAATTCGAAAAGGTCAGATATTTAAGTAACAATAGACTCAAAAGAGACTTCCCAAAGGCCTCTCCATAGGCCTCATATTATCCACTAGCAGCTGGTACTATGAGACTATTACAGTATTTCTTCACCAAGTCTAGACGCTTTTTTCCTTGTTTTATTGTTGCTCCCCCAGCAGCTCTTAATTTTTAAAACATTTCCAGTTTGGTCTTTTGTGTCATTTTTTTCTAAAAATCAGAATTTTAAAAACACATCCAATGTATTTTTTTTTTTTTAAAGATTTTATTTATTTGAGAGAGAGAATGAGAGAGAGCACATGAGAGGGGGGAGGGTCAGAGGGAGAAGCAGACTCCCTGCCGAACAGGGAGCCCGATGCGGGACTCGATCCAGGGACTCCAGGATCATGACCTGAGCCGAAGGCAGTTGCTTAACCAACTGAGCCACCCAGGCGCCCTGTATTTTTCTTGATAAAAGTACAGCAAATGCTTTTCAAAGAGTTCAAAAAAATTAAAAAAAAAGAAAAACACAAAAGGTAATCTTTTACCACACCACGCACAGAAAACCACTGCAGTCTGGTGTGTCTACCTCCATTATTTTAAGGCATGAATACATCACAAAATTGCATCATAGTATGTGAACAACTGGAATCTAACACATTGAGCAACTGTTTTATGCATATCTTTCTATGCCATCAATGGAAATTCATCATATATAAATTTTCATCATAACATTGTAATTTTGGACATGTGTCTGTGTGTGTACATAGTTGTGATATAACTTATAAGTGAAATTATTTATATATTCAACTATTTATGAATATAGAGATTTAGCTTTTTTCATTAGTATAAACAAAGCTGTACCAAACATCAAATATACATCTTTGCAATTATTTCCTTAGCATTACTTTCTAGAAGTAGTGTGGCAGGACAGAAAAGTATTATAATGAACATTACCAAAGTTTTTAAGTTAATATGGCCAAACTGTGCTCCAGCAAGTTTAACATGGTATGTACACACTCTGGACAATACCCTACACTCTGTGTAATATTGAGAAGTATCAATTTTGTGTTCACTTATGAGTCTGAGCAAAAACTCATCATTGCTCTAATTATCTTTGCTTTGATTAACTAATGAGCTGAAGGTTTTAATGGTGTTTTATATTACCTCCTTTGTAAATTGCCGTTCAAATATTTTGCCCATTTCTTTTTTAAAGATTTATTTATTTATTTTGAGAGAGAGAGAGCATGCGTCTGAGTGCATGAGTGGGGGGAGAGGCAGAGGGAGAGAATCTTTCAAGCAGACTCCCGGCTGAGCAAGGAGCCTGACTCAGGGCTCTATCCCACAACCCATGATATCATGACTCGAGAGGAAACTAAGAGTTGGATGCTCAACAGACCGAGCCACCCAGGCAACCCTTGTGTCCACTTTTTTTTTTTTAAGATTTTTATTTATTTATTTGACAGAGAGAGAGAGAAAGCTCACAAGCAGGGGGAGTGTCAGGCAAAGGGAGAGGGAGAAGCAGGCTCCCGCTGAGCAGGGAGCCCAACGCAGGGCTCAATCCCAAGACCTCGGGATCATGACCCAGCTCAGGTCATGGTCCAGGGTCCTGGGATCAAGGCACACGTTGGGGGTCTCTGCTCAGCGGGGAGCCTACTTCTCCCTTTCCCTCTGCCTGACACTCCCCCTGCTTGTGCGCTCTCTCTCTCTGCCAAATAAATAAATAAAATCTTTTAAAAAATAATTAAATTAAATAAACGTATGTATATACACACACACACACAAATAAATCAGTACTTTTCCCCTGCCCTATTGCCAATCCCCTTTTCCCATAACTAATAAAAAACAAAAAATAAAAACAATTACTTGTTTATGCTTCCAGAGCTTTCTCTAGCTTCATACAAATATATACAAACATAGAATTATATATTCCATTCTTTTCTTTTTCACTTAAATGAGCTCAGTACTTTCCCAATTGGTCCAATCAAATGACTATTCACCAACTGCATCCTGTACTTGTTGGATATCACATATAGATCTATCTAATTATTTTTATTCATTGCACAGTAGAGTTAAAATATGGTCAACAATTTCCCTATTAATGAGCTTCTTGGTTAATGTTTTCTCTTGCTTTGTTTTGTTTTTGCCGCTAAAACAATGCAGCACACATCTCTGAATATACATTTGTATACAATAGATTAAAGATTCCCAACAGTAGAAGTACAGGGTAAAGAGTAGGTGTACCATTAATTTTGATAGATAATGCCAGACTTATCAGAATTTGAAAACATTCTACTTCTCATTATGATTTGATTTGTATTTCTATGATGACTGCTGATGAAGTTGAGCAGATTTTCATGTCTATTGCTCATTTAAATTTTCCTTTTTGTGAATTACCAATTAGTATCTTTAGCCATTTTTTTCAAATATGATGTAAAACTCTATCTCATCAGTGTATAAGAGTTCCTAGTTTTCTAATATTTATATTATTAAATGCTGTACACTTATATCTTCAATTTACCTAAAATTTATTTTTTAAAAATTTTATGGTGAGAAATGGGGTCTATCATTTATAACTTACAAATGAAAAGCCAGCTTTTACATCATTTTTTATAGAAACATCCATTACCCATTGAAATAAAAAGCCGTTTATGCTAAATATTTAGTTCATTATTACATACTTTGATCTGTATCTGACTTTTTTCTACTCCAATGTCAATTTTATCATGGCCAATAACATACTGTTTTATTTTTTTTTAAAGATTTTATTTATTTATTTGAGAGAGAGAGAATGAGAGACAGAGAGCACGAGAGGGAAGAGGGCAGAGGGAGAAGCAGACTCCCTGCCGAGCAGGGAGCCCGATGCGGGACTCGATCCCGGGACTCCAGGATCATGACCTGAGCCGAAGGCAGTCGCTTAACCAACTGAGCCACCCAGGCGCCCTAACATACTGTTTTAATAACAGCAACTTCACACCCAACTCTTGATTTCAGCTCAGGTCATGATCTCAGGGTTGTGAGATTAAGCCCTGTACCAGGCTCCCTACTCAGCATGGAGTCTGCTTAAGATCCTCTCTCCCCTTTCTCCTCTGCTCCTCCCTCCCTACTTGCACATGCACATGCAAGCACTCTCTCTAAAAAAAAAAAAAAAAAAAACAAACTCCAGCAGCTTTATATTAAGTTTTAATGTCTAGAAGAAAGAGTAAAAATAAAAAGCCATTGCAATTGTGACTGGAATTCCATGAACATATACAGGCTTTTAGGAAGGAATAACATTTTACAATAGGAAATATTAGGGAATACAGAATGACGATTTCCTTTCTTCTTAAATGTATTACTAAAGATTTTATATTTTTTATGTAAATGAAAATTTTCTATTTCTTTGTAACTGGTTATTGAAGGTATAAATATGCTTTGATTTTAATATATTTACCTTGCAGGCATCCAGCTTACATGTTTTCTTTTCTTTTTTTTTTTTTAAAGATTTTATTTATTTATTCATGAGAGATAGAGAGAGAGAGAGGCAGAGGCAGAGGGAGAAGCAGGCTCCCCGCGGAGCAGGGAGCCCGATGCGGGACTCGATCCCAGGACCCTGGGATCATGACCTGAGCCGAAGGCAGACGCTTAACCGACTGAGCCACCCAGGCGTCCCAACTTACATGTTTTCTTAGTCTGTAACAGAGTCTTAAGTTTGCTAGGAATATAATCATATCATCTGAAAATGAAGATAACTCTGTTTTCCAATATTTACGTTGCTTAATTTTTTTGCTTAATTACATCATGTAGAACCTACAACCCAGTGCTAAGTAACACTATTGACAGTAAATATTCCTCTGCATTTTTCCTGGTCTTAATAGCAATGGCTTTTATATATTCACTGTTTAATGTAATGTTACAGTAGGTTTTGTGAATATATTTTATTATGTTTAATTAACATCCTCCAATGCCCATTTTGTGTAGAAAATTATTTGAAATTTCTAATAAATTTTAGAAAATTATTTTTTGGCATGTGTACTGGGTTGAAATTTATGGCCACTTAGAATCTCAGATGACCTTATTTTGAAATGGGGTCCTGGCAGACATACTTATTTAAGATGAGGTCATATTGGATTAGGATGGGCCCTAATCCAATGGCTGTTATCCTCAAAAGAAGAGGAAATAGAGGCAAAAACAGACACACATGGAAAACTCCATGTGATGACAAAGGCAGAGATTGAAGTGATACGTCTACATGCCAAGGAACACCAAGAACTGACAGCAACCACTTGAAGCTAGAAAGAGGCAAAAAAGATCACCCCTTACAGCATTTGAAGAAAGCATTATCCTGTTGGCACCTTGACCTTGGACTCTTAGTATCCAGAACTGTGACAGAAAAAATTTCTGTTATTTTAAGCCACTGAGTTTGGTAATTTGTTACAGCAGCCCTAAGAAACTAATACAGCATGTATTGATAAAATCATATCATTTTTATCTCTTAATTTGCTGGTGTGATGAATGCTGTGGAAAATTTCCAATTTTGACCCAGTTTATAATTTTTGAAATAAACCCTATTTCAAACATTTTATATTTTCATAAGCAGATGGATTTAAGTTGCTATTTTTAAAATCATATACATACAAAAATGAAATTGGTATAAAATATCTTTTTAGAGCAATCAATATCAGGTTTGGATATAACATTGTGCTGGGTTTGTACTATTACTTGAGGCCCTTTCCCTCTTTCTCTATTGTCTTAAATTGTTTGATAACCATAAAGAGGATCTGTTTTTATTTTATTTATTTATTTTTAAATATTTTATTTATTTATTTGACAGAGACACACTGAGAGAGGGAACACAAGCAGGGGGAAGTGGGAGAGGGAGAAGCAGGCTTCCCACCAAGTAGGGAGCCTGATGCAGGGCTCGATCCCAGGACCCTGGGATCATGACCTGAGCCAAAGGCAGACACTTAACAACGGAGCCACTCAGGTGTCCCAAGAGTATCTGTTTTTAAAGTTCAAATTTAATTTAGCTGTAAAACCATCTGGGTCTGGGGCCTTTTTTAATGATACATCTTTTATCTTCCACTTTCTCCTCTGATTATTATTATTAAAATACTTTGACTTTCCTTACGTGAATATTGATAATGTATATGTTCTTAAAGAATCACCATTTCTTCTTGGTTTTCAAATAAATAGCTACAGAATTTTTTTTCAAACATATGGTAGTACCAGTATTGACTGGTAGAGTTGACCAAGAAGCTAGGAGGATACATGCCCCTTTCCTCCTCCTACTACTACATGTGGATTGAGTCAAAAGGGGACATTCCTCAAAGAAAGAAAAGAATCATTCTTCAGTCAAGCATATAGAAGTAGCCCTTATCACTGGCAAGAACCTCTAAACAAACCCACACAAAATGTTTTCATCTGAATCATCAGGTGTGCATCATAATAAAATTTAGATAGTTGGTCCTCAAGTTATTTGATATTTTCCTGGAGTCTTAGCCAAGCTATGCAGAAATTTTCTTGACATTTCCATTAAGCTACAATGAAGTTCCCATTTTTTGAAACACTTGACAAAATAAAAAAAAAGAATTATTCTTCCCTCACACCTGCACACATTTAAACTTATCTAAGAAACAATTTTCTCTACAACTCTCCCAGACTTCATACTCATATCCTTTTATTCATAGCAGATGGAGGAAATTAGAGTAACACATTTGCTCTAAAATCATTAGTGTTGCCTCAGCACTTCCAATCTAAAATGGCATTTCAAGGGGTTATTGTTACGTGGATCAAGAGTTTGCTCTAGGCACAAAGAGACATAAAAATCAATTTGCAACTTTTTTTTTTTGGAATGAGCTTTTTTTTGCATCTTAATTTCTTCAACATCATTCCAGCTGGATTTTAAACACAAATCAAGTGGGAGGACAGAGTGGTCTGATTCGGTCATGGGTCATATTTTGTTCCCTGGCCAGTCTTCTGACAAATCATTATAGCTGCTTCCGGAAAGTACTATTTTCAAAACTGACCACCAACTGCTGGGTAGTCTGGAAGACTGGGAAATTTTTTTTCGCTCTCAGATACCAGCCTGCCCTTTTGCCTCCTGAAATGCTTAAAACTAAACTAGGTAGTGAGCTTCAGATGACAGCCATTCTGTCCCACACCGAAACAATCCCTGGCTTAAGAAAGACCAATCTGTGAGTGTTTCTTTAGCATATACTATATTAAGTCCACCATTAAAAAAAAAATTTCTTTTTTTATCTTAACATTGTGACCTTTCTATCATACAATAAAGTTTTAAAATAATCTTTCCTTTAAATGAAAAGATCTACACACCTGGAAAATACAATCTTGTGTAGACATAAGAGCAATCATGGAGAATGATACCAGGTCTTTCCATACTGCATGACAATTTTCAAACTACTTTCATGTCACATTTGTATGTCATCCTCATAAATCTATAATGAATTCAGGATAAAAGAAGAAGGAGACATAAACATAGTGGTCTTAACATGAAAGTGACATTAAAGATCATCAATAAACCTCTTTTACAGGTAAGCAAATGGAGGCCAAAGGGGAATGAGGACCTTTGCCTTCTTCTACAGCCATCCTGCAAGGCTAAGAGAGTGAAAGCCAGTTGCCACAAGAATTACAGAAAAGAGTCATAAAAATAAGACAGGGAAGAGAAACAGAATGGGAATAAAAAAACACTAATTCTGATTTAACATATTTTCTTAAAAGACGAAATCCTGTTGAATTAAAGCTTAAAATTCAATATTCATCTCTAAGGGCCATTTGGCTCAGATAGTTTTATGCCATTACTAGATCCCTTAGAGAGAAGAGCAATTTTAAAATTCATAGTTTCCAGCAAATATGTGCAAGCCTTGAAGAACATATTCATGCAGTTGTAAATAGTACACACACATACACACACAAAACTTAAAAGTCATTATTATATAACTATTGAAAGGAGCCTAAATATTCCATAGCTCAATTAAGGAGTTATTCATGCATTTCCTATACACCCACCCTTTACTCACCCTCTACTTTCCCACAACAGCAAGGACCTAGTGGATTATCTTAACATTGTGACCTTTCTATCATACAATAAAGTTTTAAAATAATCTTTCCTTTAAATGAAAATATATTACTAGTACGTATTTTCTGTGACAGCATTCTCAAAAATACATGTCAACAATGCAGAGGCCAGAGTCCTAATATCTTTCATTCAATAGACAATAGCCATTTTCCATGACTCAATCCAGAATATTTTTTTAAAACCTAGATCTAGGATATCATAATTCAAGTAAAAGATGGTATTATAGAAAAGCGCAAACATAAAAAACATTAAAAGTGGAGTCATCATTTTAAAAGGAAGAAATTTACAGCAGTGGTGAAAGATTGTATCAGGGTTAGAGGATTGGAGGACAATCTCTGTGTCAGAATACACACTTTATTGTCAGAATGCACCACGACATTTTAAAACCGCTTTTAGTCACCTTTTAAACGTCCCAGAATAGAGAATGTAAAACACAATGTCTAACGCACCACAGAAAGTTTTATGATTCTCCTCAAAAAAAGGAAGAACAAACATCTCTATTTCCATTCCGGATCTGCACGATGTATGCTTGCATCCCATTTGCTCTGATTCATTTACATTTTGCTGAATTCTGTTTTTGTCCATTTTCATCTTTCAAAAGATTAAAAAAAAATCAACAATAACAACAAAAAGCCCTCAAAAGATGCTTTCAGATGAAATCGCAAAGAAAATAAGTACATGAATTAGTGAAACAACATCCAAGTTTATACAAATGTAGCAGTTAACGTCTTTTCTCATCTTGTCCGAGAATTAATTGCACTGCTGAAATTAGACATCAGCATGCTCCATGCAGACAGGAGCCCAAGCTGGAAGCAAACTCTTGGAATAATAATACTGCTTCCTGATTCTTTTTACATGGCTACGCTTTTGACATTTCCTTCAATATTCTACCCAGTTGCAGTAGGACTAAGACAAAAAATTTCTCTAGGCATGACTGGCACATCCATGGTGAGTGGCAGAGAATGGCAACAGGCAACAAGTCCTTTTAGTGGCTCCCAAAGCCCACAGGCTTTCTGCAAACCTTACGCATACATGCCCTAAAGAAAGCATATAAAAAATGGAAACTATGATGACAATTTCAATCACCTGACAGACATCTATGATCTAATATAACTTTATAACGGCAAATTTTCTTCTTTTTTTTTTAAAGATTTTTTTTTTTTTTTTTTTTTATTCATGAGAGAGCGAGAGAGAAAGGCAGAGGGAGAAGCAGGCTCCCAAGGAGCAGGGAGCCCGATGCGGGACTTGATCCCAGGACCCTGAGATCATGACCCGAGCCGAAGGCAGACGCTTAACCATCTGAGCCACCCAGGCGCCCCTATAACGGCAAATTTTCTGACACACAGGAGACTGCCAAGCTTATAATCTCTCCCTGCCCCTCAGTCTCTTTAAATGTTTATATGAGGGCTTTTACACATGGATGGAGAATACCTTAATATAGTATATATTTTCATCTATCCAAGGACAAACTACAAATGGCTAAATTTAACTACAATGGAATTTTCTTGGTTATTTTTAATTTGACTCGAATCACCTCTTTGGGCTCTAGAACATTCTCCCAGACCTGGGAGATGTCAGGTGTCACTAATCAAAGTTAGCCCATCTTGTAGTCAGTGCAGCCCAAAGTTCTGCCTGCAAAGTCGCAATTAGAGTCAAGTCTCTTCTGGAAATGTCAATTACTGCTCTTTGTCTTCCCTGTTGAATGTCTCCTTAATATAAGAATGACATATCATTTTTACCCTATCAAATTAGAAAATATTATTTAAAATAACACTCATAGCTGGCAAGAGTGCAGGGAAAGAAGCATGCCCAAAGATGATGGTGAAAATGCAAAATGCAGTATCTTTTATGGAAAACAATCTGACAACATATATCATGACATTTTTATCCTATGATAGTCACTGATTTTATTTGAGGAACATTGTTCTGTATGTCTAAATAGTCTGAAAACCAGACTTTTTAATATTTGTATGGTATTGAATTATGTAAATATACTATACTAGACGATAGTTTTCCATTGTTTCCACGTGTGTCAACACTTTAGTTTTCTATTTCAGTTACTATAAATAATGCTGTAGAGAACATCTTTATAAATACATTTTTAAATTGCAACTTGTTTATTCTTTAGGATAGATTCTTAGAAATGGAAATACAGCTGTTAGCAGGTGTGCCTTCAAGTATAATTTTGTCCTAACAGCTACAGAATTGCAATTAGCAAACCAATTCCTCAACTAAAATTCCAGTGGATCATCATTTACAAGGAGCAAAATACATGGTGATAAAAATGACCCTGCTAATTTACAGAGCCTTGAGAATGGGTAATTTCTGCAAGGAAACCAAATCAGATAACATGTATAACTGAGTAACCATTAACTCAAAAAGGACAAATCAGGGCCCACCAAAAGGACATTCATTTCAAGCAAAGGTACAGCCCACTAAGTTAACTGCCTTCTGTCCTCAAGCAAAGATCCTCTTCCCAAGTTCATTAATGTGTAAGACCTCTCTCTGAACACATTCTTACCATCATTGGTTAGCATTAATTTTCCTGTCTTTTGAAGACTAATAAGCAACCCAGGTTTATAAAACCCAGAATGCAATAAACATCTTCAAATCCGATTTAAAAAAAAAGTCAGAATAGGGTGAAACATTCTGTCGCTGCCAGACATGGCCTCCCTGATGACGTAAAGGGAGAAGTTACTGACTGGAAGCTGTTCTAAATGAAGTGAGGACTGATCCTTAAATTAAAACTCCAGCTTTCAGAAGCCAATAAATAATAACACACCACTTTTTAACCTTTCGTATTGGAAAATATTTAAAATGATAACACCCACAGTTGGCAAGGGAACGGTATTTCCCAAAGCATAGCCCTTAGAAAAATATTTCCATGATAAAATGAATTTAGGAAAGAGTGAGAACGGAAGGAAGTTCAAGTTGAACATTTAATGTGTGGTTACAAACTGTGAATCTCCATAAGGGGCTGTAGCAAGCAGCATTTCTAAACTTATTTAACTACCGAATTCTTCTTGCTTTATGTTGCCTTTTGTTTTTGGCTGTTGGCTTTCTGTCAAGTCTCGCAGGGGAGAGCATTCTGTGGAACATCTTCAGTAAATGTCTCTCTAAGCCGGCAGTTCTCAAACATTTTGGTCTCAAGACTCATCCACACTCTTAAAAATTGTTAAAGGTCCCAAAGAGCTTTTGTGTATGTAGGTTCTATTTATAGATATTTACCGTATTAAAAATTAAAACAGAAAATTTTCAAAACACTACTAGTTCATTTTAAAATAACCATAATAAATGTATTACATGCACTCATGTGTAATATATTTTCTATAACAAACAAAAAAAGAAACTAGTGGAAAGAGTGGCATTGTTTCAGAGTACTGAAAATCTTTTTAATGTTTGGCTAAATAGAAGACCAGTAGATTCTCGACTGCTTCTGCATTGTGTTGTTGATGTAGTTTTTGAATGTAGGTGAGATTTGGTGGGGTGAGGCCCGGAGCTGACGACAAGAAAGAATTCTTGAGATGTCTTTGGTACAAAATGGTGGTTTTATGAAAGCACGGGGACAGGACAAAGGGAGTTTTGGCAGCTACTTGGGAGTATTTTTTAAAGTCCCTGTCCCAAGGTAGACTAACCACAGTTGGATTCAATTACAGCCATTAACCTGGGAAATGAGTGAGGGAGAAGCCCCCACATCTATTAGGAGGAGGAAAAGTGAGAGAGGGAGTAAGAGTCAGAGTCCCCTTCATCTGGGATGGCCTGTTTTTCCTCCAGCAACCTGGGCTGACTCGGAGGAGGTCTATTTAGATCATTATCATCCAATATGTCAGGAGGGAATTTACTAGCCAACACGTTCCGGCAAACACATTCTGCAATGAAGGCCTAGGTATGAGCAATGAAGGTACCCTAGGTCCATCTACCCTGTTTCCTGCTGAAGAGATCTAACTGATAGATCCCACTGAGGCAATGCAGTGTTACAGGAGCTCTGTCCTTTCCTAAATTTTGCAATCTGAATTGTTTCCAGTGGGTGAAAAGGCATCCCAAGGGAGAATCCTTGGGGACTTAAGAAGAAGCTCCCATGCTAGAGAAGGTCCATTACCAGAGAAAATCCCCCCAGACTCCCAGTTGGCATCCCATGTGCAGGATATGTCAGAGGTTCCTGGTGTCAAAGGGACCCGAGGTGTCCCCCAAACAAAATCGCTATGATCACCGCTGCTGTTAAAGGCCTGCCCTCCCCCCACTTCCCCATTACATCCTAGGCTACAGATGGGTGCCTGGTGTAGGGACCAAAATACCATGCCTAGAGGTCACGCAGTGAAGGTCACGCCTTATTTTACCTTGCCTTGAAGGTCATGCCATAGAAAGCCATGCCTTATTTTACCTTGCCTTGAACCCACCATTTTTAACCCATGGAGAACACTAGATTACAAGGGGAAATTACCCAATTTTGTAGCTTAAGCAGTTAGCAGAGGACATTGACAGAAAATAGTAAAGATAGAAATCCTTCATGGTGTAAGTGACATTCCAACATAATAGTCTTTACAGCCAACTTTCCTAGGAAAGAGTCCCTGTTTGGGTTTTAGTTCAATCAGGTACTGGTTTTGGCCTGCTCCCAGTGGAGGTCTCACAGCCAGAAGCAGCTAGACCAAGGATGTGAAGGGGATCACATTAGATCAATCAGGAGGAAAACTCACACCGGAGTCTTAAGATTGGCAGCCATCCTGGTGACTTAGGTGGCTGCCCTGTGCCTAAGACAGACAACTTTGTATAAGGACAGGAATAAAGAGAGGGCATCAAGTTTCTGGGTATTATTACCATTCTGGCCAGGGTACTAACTTCCAGCCAAAAGGCAGGCTTTCTCCTCCCCGTAGAGTAGCCACAGGCTAGAGGATTGCAGCCTGAGCAATTGGGATAAAAGTGTTCCAATAAGACTGTACTCCTTGAAGAGCCCCTGGAATGAAAGTAAAGGAAGAGGAGAGAAAGTACTCACCAACTTTTCAATGAAGCTCAGAGTCCAGATATAAAGACTCAGAAGCCCCACATTCCAGCACCAAATGATGTAGTTTTTGAATGCAGATGATATTTGGTGGGGTGAGGTCCAGAGCTGACGACCAAGAAAGAATTCTTGAGATGTCTTTGGTGCAAAATGGTGGTTTTATGAAAGCATGGGGACAGGACCGGTGGGCAGAAAGAACTGCTGCCCCAGGGTTATGAGGGGTGGCTGATTATATACTTGGGGAGTTGGGGGAGGTAAGGAAAAGGGAGGTTTTCTTTTATTTATTTATTTATTTTTTTAAAGATTTTATTTATTTATTTGAGAGAGAGAGAATGAGAAGGAGGAAGGTCAGAGGGAGAAGCAGACTCCCTGCTGAGCAGGGAGCCCGATGCGGGACTCAATCCAGGGACTCCAGGATCATCACCTGAGCCGAAGGCAGTCGCTTAACCAACTGAGCCACCCAGGCGCCCAAAGGGAGGTTTTCAAAAGGACTTTCATATGCTAAAGAGGACCTACAAGATACTGGAGGCCTTGCCATTGCCAAGTCAAGGTTGTTTTTCCCTGTAGTAAGGCATTAACATTAAAACAGGTGGGAGAAATGTCACACATGTCTCACCCAGGAGTGGGGGCGGAAGGGGAGTTAGAGAGTTTGCTGGGTGTCAGCTTGTGCTTTGTCCTCATCTTGCCTTCTGCTCCATCATCGTGATATACTATTTGGTTGAAGTATGTCAAAATTCAAGAGTATTTTAATCACCTTTTCAAGAACTGTGGGTATTTTTCTTGGATACTGCATCAAAACTTGACAAAGGGGAGTGACTTCACCAAGATGGCAAAATAGGCTATTCCTAACTCCGCTTCCCCTCCTAAGAAAAACAGCTAGCATCTATTCAAGAATAAGATACCACTGAAATAATCTTAGGACACAGGGGTGAGGCAGAAGCATGCCCTGCACCACAAAGACAAAGACAGAGGGCATCAGAAGGGTAAAAATAGGAGCTACCTGTTAATTATACTGCCCCTCCCTCAGGCCAGCACCAGGTTAGAGAGGTCTCCCCTGAGCCTCCAGTTCCTCCAGAGGGAAAAGAGAATACAGGGGTGACAACCAGCCTTCCCCAGCATTGTGGGTACTTTGCGGGAAGCCCTTACTCTGATCTTACCCTGTGGGAATTGCAAGGGAATCTGCAGGGCCCAGCCACTGGGAATCTGACTTTGAAGAAGAAGGGGGAGGGGCTTGCAACAACCAGGACAGGATGTTGGGCAGAGTTCATGGCTGCAGTGTCCAAGCAGTAATCCCAACCAGCGTCCTTCCTCATCTGCATAACCCAGTTGGAGTGTCTTCTGACCAGGGAACTCAGTAGGGAACAGATCTGCCTGGTTTGGATCCTCAAACAAGTTTTGCCAGCCCTGGAGCCCAGTTTGCACACGCCCAAGCAAGGTGCTGAGTCACAGCTCCACCCTCCTCTGAAAGTGCCTTTTGGCCCCCTCTGACCAGAGGGCTGGTGACAACTCCTGGAAGCTCTGTGGTCTAGCAGTGCTAGAGCCCAGAGGTGGGCAAACAGAGATCACCTCCAGAATAAAGTCTCTTATCAGGCATGGAGGTTTCCCATGCTGTGCACAGACAGGGGGATTAAAATGTAGACAAGGCTGAGGGTAGCTCCCAGCTCCTCCAAACTGGAGAGCCTGTTTGGGAAACTGAAAGTAGTTTATAGTGCTCCCCCACCCACCCATCCACCCAGGCAAAGGAGATGAGACATAACCCCACCCACGGTGGAGAGTGTCTTCCAGCCTCACTGACCAGAAGGGCTGGTGAAAGTACATGAAAGCTGTGCAGGTCAGTAGTACTCCATCCAAGAGAAGAGTAGACAGAGCCAATAGTAATACAAAGCCAGTGGTCCTGTTTGGCCAGAAAACTGGGGATACAGGTTGGTTTGAGTTAAGACAACAAAGAACTTTAATAGTTTTAGAGTTGCTTCTCCCACTATGCCTGGGCAGGGAATCTAATTCATAGCCCTACACTACAATCTTCACCCTGTCCAATCAGGGAATGTAACCAGAGCATAGAGGAAGCTGTATAGCCCACTGAACAGCACTATCTACCATGGCACTTGAACAGAGAGCACAGTCCATGGTTTCCCCCAACTGCAGAGCAAAACTGGTGGCCTCCCCTGACCAGGGAATTCAATAGACACTCAGGTCTGACTGAGGCCTCCAAACAATGAGATGTACAAGCCCTGGGACATGGCCTGCTGCCTTGTCAGGGCAAGGAAGCTAACTCCCAGCCGCATCTACTACTGAATATAGTAACCAATCCCAACCATCTTACTTACTAGTAAGGAGACTGAATCAATAATCAAAAATATCCCAACACAGAAAAGCCCATGACCAGATGGCTTCATTGGTGAATTTTACCAAACATTTAAAGAATTAATACTAATCCTATACAAACTTTTCCCAAAAAATCAAAGAGGAGAGAATACTCTCAAATTCATTTTATGTGGCCAGCAATTATCCTGATTCCAAAACTAGAAAAGGACATTACTAGAAAAGATAACTATAGGCCATTATCCCTCATGAATATAGATGTAAAGATACTTAATAAAATCCTAGAAAACTGAATTCAATAGCACATTAAAAGGATCATTCACCATGATCAAGGGGGATTTATCCATGGGATGCAAGGATGGTTCAACATATACTAATATGTCAATGTGATACATCACATTAATAGAATTAAAAAAAAAAAAGAACATATGATTATCTCAATAGATGCAGAAAAAGCATTTAACAAAATTCAAAATCCATTCATGATAAAAACTCTTAACAATTAAGCACCAAAGGAATATATCTCAACATAATAAAGACCATATATGACAGGCCCACAGATAACATCATATTCAGTGTGAAAGAATGAAACTTTTTCTTCTCAGATCAGGAACAAAACAAGTCTGCCCATTCTCATCACTCTTATTCAACAGGGATCTCAAAAGTCCTAGCTAGAGAATCAGGCAAGGAAAAAAAGTATCAGAATTGGAAAGGAAGAAGTAAAATTGTCTCTATTTGCATATAACATGATTTGATATAGAAAAAAATCCTGAATATTCAATCAAAAAGCTATTAGGTCTAATCAATGAATTATGTAAAGTTGCAGGATACAAAATTAACATACAAAAATTAGTAGCATTTCTATATACTAATAAAATTTCTGAAAAAATAAATCAATCTCACTTACAATAGCATCAAGAACAATAAAATACTTAGAAATAAATTTAACTAAAGAGGTGAAAGATCTCTATTCCAGAAATGATAAGACATTAATGAAAGAATCAAAGAAGACATAAATAAATGGAAAAGTATCCCACGTTCATGGGTTGAAAATATTAATATTGTTAAAATGTCAATATTACCAAAAGCCATCCATAGATTCAATGCAATCCCTATCAAGATTTCAATGGCTGTTTTCTTTTTTTTACAGAAGTAGAAAAACTCCTAAAATTTATATGGAACCACAAAAGACCCCAAAGAGCCAAAATCCTGAGAAAGAAGAACAAAGTAGGAGGTATTACATTTCCTGATTTCAAGCTATACTATAAAGCTATAGTCATCAAAACAATATGGTACTGGCATAAAAAGAAAAAGACCAATGAAACAGAATCAAAAGCCCAGAAATAAACCTAAGCATATAAAGTCAACTAATATTTGACAGGAGAGCCAACCATATTCAATGAAGAAGAGATAGTCTCTTCAATGAAAGGTACTGGGATAATTGGATATTCACATGTAAAAGAACAGAATTGGACCCATTTAGTTTACATTAAACTAAAAAGCTTCTGCCCAGCAAAAGAAACCATCAATAAAATGAAAAGACAACCTACAGAATGGGAAAAAATATATGTAAACTATATATTTGATAAGGGATTAATATCCAAAACATATAATGAACTCATAGAACCCAATAGCAAAAAAAAAAAAAAACAACCCAAAAACCCCCAAAAACAAACAAATGAAAACAACAAAAGAAAAAGAACCTGAAGAGACATTTCTTCAAAGAAGATATACAAAAAGCCAACAAGTACATGAAAAGATGCTCAACATCACTAGTCATTGGGAAAATGCAAATTAAAACTACAGTGAGATATCACCTCACACCTGTTAAAATGGCCATCAGCAAAAAGACAAAAGATAATGCTGCTGTGGATGTGGAGAAAAGGGAACCCTTGTGCAGTGCTGGTGGGATTGTAAATTGGTACAGTTACTACAGAACAAAGTATAGAGGATCCTCAAAAAATTAAAAAAAGAACTATCATATAGTCCGGGAATTATACTTCTGGGAATATATCCAAAGACATCAAAAGCACTAACTCAAAAAGGTATCTGTACCCTCATGTTCACAGCAGCATTATTTAGAACAGCCAAGACATGGAAACAACCTAGGTGTCCACCAGTGGATGAATAGATAAGGAAGTTGTGAGATACACACACACACACACACACACACAATGGAATATTATTCGACCATAACAAATGAGGAAATTGTATTATTTGTGACAACTAGATGGACTCTGAAGGTATTATGCTAAGCGAAATACATCAGACAGAGGACAAATACTGTATGATCTCACTTATATGAGGAATCTAAAAAAAAAAAAATCTCATAAAAAAAGAGATCAAACTTGTGGTTAACAGAGGCAGGGGATGCGAGAGGGGGCAATTGGAGGAAAATAGTCAAAAGGGTACAAACTACCAGTTATAAGGTAAATAAATACTAGGGATATAATGTACAATATGATGACTATAACACTGCTGTATGATCCATAGGAAGGTTGTTAAGAAAGTAAATCCTAAGAATTCTTATCACAAAGAGAAAATGCATGCTAGCTGAACCTGTTGTGGTAATCATTTCACACTATATGTAAATCAAATCATCATGCAGTATGCCTTAAACATACACAGTCATGTATGTCAATTCTCTCAATAAACCTGAAAGAAACATTAAGCATGTGGGGGAAAAAAAACACCTTCCTGTCTGCCAATATTTTTTTTAAGGAAAAGTTATTCTATTCAACATTATTTTTGCCTTTGCTAATATTTTTCTATATAGCTAAACTAGAAAAGCCATTAGCTCAGATCCAAGTATACTTGTAGGCTTTTTTAGTAACAAAAATTCATATGACAACCCCGTAAATGAATAAGAGAACAAAGCCATGGAGCATTAGAACTAAAAGACAATATTAGTGGAATTGGAGGACAAAGGTAGATTTTTAAAAGGAGAAGGAAATACAAGCAACACATAAAATAAGCTGTTGAAACACGAAGTGTAACCTAAAGTTAATAGTAGCTGGAATTATAATCAACTAAACATTGGATGAACAGTGTCTTTTCTTTGAATTTGAAAGGTTCACTCATATGGATGGTTTGGTGATTCCAGGTTTTTTAACTGATATGGCTCCTACAGGTTTAAAAGGACACATATCGATCCCTCTGTAAGAATTCACAAGCTCAGGACCTGCCAGGATGTCACATAATCTTAGATTTAAGAGGGAAACATCTCTAATAAAATATCTCAACATTGTGGAGAAAACTGGAGATGGTTCTAGTCGATGATCTTTGGAAAAGCCTAAATTCAAAATCCAAAATAAAAATTTATTCTCCTCTTCCATCCTATCTCATCTTCCATCAGTCAACAGTCTGATGTTTGTTTGCTAGAGAGAAAAGTAATTACCTTAAACTAAATGTCAATTAAAATGAAGGAAGTATCGGGGGCACCTGGGTGGCTCAGTCGGTTAAGCATCTGACTCTTAGTTTCAGCTCAGGTCATGATCTCAGAGTCATGAGACCAAGCCCTGCATCAGGCCCTATGCTCAGCACAGAGTCTGCTTGAGATTCTCTCTCCCTCTGACCCTCCCAATCTTGTTCTCTCTCTTTCTTTCTTTCTCTCTCTCTTTCACATAAATAAATCAATCATTATAAAATGAAGGACATTTTATCCCAATAATAGTGTCATTAGATTAATTGTGTAATGGGTTGACACTTGAGGGATATGGGAATCTTGGAGACCACAGGGTAAATTATGGTAGGCTGAATAATGCTCCTCCCCAAGATGTCCATGTCCTAATTCCTGGAAACTGTGAATAGGTCATGTTACATGGCCTGATGATCTCATACTAGATGTTGGGCAATAGAGCTTTACAATAAGAGAAATCTCATTCTCTTTCTCAGGAGCCTGAATTTCATTTCAAATTCCCAAGTACCTCCCTCCCCCATGCTGTCCCTATTCATGATTATAATCTCTTGAAGGTTTTAGTTAGCTTTAGCATGGTATCTCCTGAAATGGAGAGCTCTGAGGCTCTGGACTACATTCTCAATCCTTCCTGCTTTAAGTGTGCCTCCTGGATCAGTAACATCAGCATCATATCACTGTTGGCTGAAAATGAAGAATCTCAGGCCTTAACACAGACTAATGCATCAGATTTGTGTGCATGCTGAAGTTTAAGAAACCCTGCTTTAGGCAATATTTCCTGGGTCACAGAAATCTTACGAGATTATCCTCAGCTCCCTGACTACTGGTGTCGATGCTAACTGTAGTTATGGTGGTGGAGACTTTGTCGTTGTGATAATGATGATGATGGTTGTAACAGCGGTGTTTGTGGTAGTGGTGGTTGTGATAGTGTGGACAGTTCTGGTAGTAATTATGTTGGGCAAATGGCTACAGTGAGAAAGTTTTTTCTCCAATATGGCAGATATCCACTGACCTTGCCTACCTTTTTAAACCTAGCAGCTAGCACAATCCTTGGCCTATAAAATGTAGTTAATAAATATTTGTTGGTTGAAAAGGAGGTTAAGAAAAGGATCTACATGTACAATCAGCCATAGAATTCCAGAAATCACATCCTTCCTCCACTTCTCCAAGACAAAACTTAAAAAAATATTCTACATAAATTCTACATAAGTCCATCCAACCATGTGTCCATCCATCCACTCATCTACCCATTCATCTATCTGTGGACTTCATTCATTCATGTACTGAATAAGCATTTATTGAGAATTTACAATTATGTTAGATTCTAGGGGTTTAATGATAAAAAGAACACAATTCTGCCTTGAGGAGTTCAAAAGCTACTTAGAGATAGCAACAATGATAATGAAGTATAAAGATTCAGTGACAGAGAGGCAAGGGCATTATAGAGCTACTGAGGAGAAGGTAATCAAAATCTGGATTTTAGGGGCTGAGAGTAAATGATTTGAAGGGTTGGTAGAGTTTTGCTAAAAATAGGGGAGACAATGGCATTCCAGGGAAGATGGGATATCCTGAGTTATTTTCATGTGTTTGGGTAGCTTTTGGCATTCTGAACCTTGTAATATCTGTCAAGTTTGGGGTATGAAATGAGAAATATGACAAATGAAGTTGGGCCAAGAGTAAGCAATTACAATTTTGCTTTGTATTTCTAGGTTTCTAAGAACTAAGAGAAGTTTGCCACCACTCCCCACCATTCCTTCCAAAAAATCTCTAGGAATTTGCCCATTGTATTTATGACAGCTGAAGCCTCCCAAGCCAACATGACTTTAATATGTGTTCCAAAAAATTATTGCCCAGGAAGAAAAGGATGGAACCAATAAATAAGTTCACTGTGTTCTTCAGGAAATTCCTGAAAAACAATTTATCAAAGCAAATACTTTCCTCATCTGGGTAAACAGCGCATGCATAGGACACTAGACAGCCCACTTGCTCAAATAGCTTACAGAACAAACAACTATTTAGGTATCAAGGCTCATTTCAAGACCCTCACTTCACTGTGTCCACCAACCCCAAAATATTGTATCATGAATTTAGCCAAATCCCAGTCAGAACACCACACTGAAAGATCTGCCTTAAACCAAGTGAGCTCAGATCCAAAAATCTTAGAAACATCTTCTCCTGACGTGAGCTTCCTAGACATTCCTGAGTAAAGGTGTTCTCCCTTACTGCAGCAGTTTTAATCAACTTAACCTTGTTTGATAAACGATTTGGGGAGCAGTTTTGGGACAATTAATATTTAAAATGTCTGAAAATAAAGTAATAGAAAGGAAATTCTAAGCTTATCTTGTGGGTCTCTTGTAGTTATGGATTGGAATAGAGTTGGGAGTGGCCAAATCATTTCTTGATTTAGTAGATTAAATCTCCTTAAAGGAGGACAATATAAATGTAGATGCTAATTGATGTCACAGGAAATAAAGATGTTTGAAATATTTATAACAGAATGCCTAACAGCAAATAATTGAAAGTACATCTTGGAAAATATGTTCACAGTGTTTTTCCAAACATCGTGTAGCTTCCACCACTATTTATTTTCCAACTTTATTTGCAAAACACACAAGTTAATTATTTTTCTTTTCCATTACCTGCTTTAAGCTTGTGGTTTACACAATGTAATGAATGTCTATTGTGAGTACTGGTGAAAAAAAATCTGAGAGGTTAAAAAGGATTAATCAAATAATGTCAGGATTTTCATTCAAAAAATTTATATACAATTTGAGGTTGGGCTGTTAATCTTGTTAAACTTTGTGGGGGAAAGCCATTTCCACTTCTGGTCTGACTGAGAAACAAAGTACAATTGCCTTTGGTGCTGCTAAACATTTTTAAAAACTTGATAAACCATTGTTTCTTTAATAGTTGTAAAGTGGAATCTAAAACTGTATCAATAAACTTTTAGTGTTCTATTATGTGAAAAATCTATGGTCTGTGTTGTACTTGAAATGGACCCTTTCCCCATGCAAAATTTCCTAGAAGCATGCATTGCTCTGGTGGAAAATATTGGCTCACTGAATTATGCAGATCTTCCAAATGCTGATGTGTCAGCATTCATTACATGATATAAAGAAGAATCGTATTTGTTAATATCACCATCGATCTCATCAGAAAAGTCTTTTAAGTATTGGAAAGCTGTCAAGCTCGTGGTGGCAGATACAAGTTTTCCAAAATTCTAATTTTTGCTTGAAATCGTGAGTTTTATCATTGGCAACAAATACTGTCCAGTGGTTTACTTAAAGTGACAGGCTCAGTATCTGCATTTTTGAGAAAATGCCTATCAAATATTGAGGTCTGAATACCTATATTTCACCTGTCAATTGTTCTTTCAAGTAAAAAATGGTGTTCCATATAAAAGCAGTTGGTTCCACTTAGTGAAGCAATGACACAAGGGCTTTTTCTCAAACAACTGTGACACTTCAGCAAGCAATGGCACTTCTTTATTCATACTTCCTATTTTGCTCATTAAAAAAAAGGTGCACTTGAGAGTCGAAACTTAAGTAAATTAATAATTTTTACTGTTTCATCAAGTTTATTCTTTTTTTTAAAGATTTTTTATTTTATTTATTTGAGAGAGAGAATGAAATAGAGCATGAGAGGGGGGAGGGTCAGAGGGAGAAGCAGACTCCCCGCCGAGCAGGGAGCCCGATGCAGGACTCGATCCCGGGACTCCAGGATCATGACCTGAGCTGAAGGCAGCCGCTTAACCAACTGAGCCACCCAGGCACCCTCATCAAGTTTATTCTTAAATGAACTTTTTTAACCGTAAGTTTTGATGGTAAAGAATAAAAGACCAATGGTACAGTGCTGCAGTGCTAGATTCATGCAGTTTTATCTGCCATTGCTTTTGTACTATGAGTACAAATGTCAACACAGAAAGACAAATAACCACTTAATTTTACGATAATATAGTTATTACTTTGCAGACACCCCGATGAAGTCTCAGGACCCCATAGGCATCCACGAAGCATACTTGGAGAATTGCTATTCTAGACTCAAAATCTGGGTCTGACAAAACACAATTAGTTGGAGACAAAGAGGAAAGTTCTCAGCACCACTTACAGCTCATCCCCTGGGAATGAATGTTAACTAATTCATGAGTGTCAGGTGGTAGATCTGCATTTTCCTGCAATGTTCACTACTCTGTCCTTAGTACAGAATCTTGTAGAGTGCTTGTTAAAAATACTCATTCCTGAAACCCACCACGGGCTCGCTAGAGGGGCATATGTGAGGATGAGGCAGGGCAACTGGAATAACAGTGTAGGTTAAGTTCTGCACATCTTTCACAAAGGTATACAGTTGTTGGAGGTTGTGGCTTGGAACTGCATTTTTAACTGATTGTCTGCATGGGGCTTGCATATAACAGAACTTGAAAGAGTATTCTAGAGCAGTTCTAACTTTATTGTGCCTCAGAATTAAATGTCTTGGGGTTGAAAATACAGATTTCTGTATGCCATGTTAGACCTGCCTAATCAGAATCTCTTAGGTAGATGTATTTTCAAGGACCTTCATACCCAGTTCTGATGCCTATCAAAATGCGAAGACATTTTCTAGACTAAGGTTGCTAACGCCGTTTATAAGAAACCAATCCTGTGAAAGTTGAAGACGACAGACACACTGGCTGAGGAAACTCTGCTATCGTTTAGATAGGCTATTCAGTACCTACAAATTCATCTTCTAAAATACCCAATAATTTTTTTTTTAAATACAACTTTCTATCCTCCTCTATTATTACATTTGTTTTCATTCTTAGTAGGGTATTAGATCTCACCTTGCATCTTATTCCACCAACATCTTGAAATTTATTTAGCCAGAATTTTCTGGTTACATATGAATGCTAATTATACATAGTGAATTTTTTTTTAAAGGGTTTTTGTTTTTCATCCTGTTCAAGACCCTCAAATCCTTCAGGCAAAAGACAAACTTAATTTACTTTCAAATTACCAAATTAACTCAGATTTTTAAAAACCATTCAAGTTCCATGTTATGTAATTTACATTAAAAAAATGACTCAATGTCAATGGCATAGCTGGCAATGATCCTATTTCTGGGATCTTTTACATGAAACAGAGTGGGAAGGGAGAGTCTATGCTATGGCTGCCAAAATAGAACCAAACACACAGGAACAAAGAAAAGAAACAAAAGCAAAACTCACCTCTTCCAGATAGCAGGGAAGCATGCAGAT
Organism: Mirounga angustirostris; assembly: GCF_029215605.1. NCBI lineage: Eukaryota > Metazoa > Chordata > Mammalia > Carnivora > Phocidae > Mirounga > Mirounga angustirostris. The sequence continues at coordinate 187,812,546 of NW_026991709.1, read as the reverse complement.
AAGTCAGTGATTTTTCCTTCTGACAAACTCCTGAAGTAATTTTAACCGTTGTAAGGGCACTGGGCTTAAGTAAAAGCAAATAAAAACTAGGCTACTCTGCTGTCCTAGCTGCCAAAACACCAAATCCTCCAGCCACTCAAGAAAAGTACACAGGCCCAGGTAAGTGATATCGATGTGTCAAAGACCATAGTTATCTGTGAGTACAGACAAGCATCTCATAAACTCCACCAGAAAGAACAACTGTTTAATGGAATGTCAAGAATTAGGAGGGAGGAAAGAATTGAGGGCAAGTCTCAGGTCAAATTAGTTTGGAAAACCACTGAGTTATACGAGTTAAACACTTCTTTTACTGTGGGACTTCTCAGAGCCCTTCTGTGTGGATGTGAATTATACCTTTCCAAGAAGGAGATAATGCACACAGCATTTTCCAGAGGTTTGACATTTCTTTCTTTTTTCTTTTCTTTTCTTTTCATTTAGCTTCTAACTAAGCTAGCAGTGTCTGGGACACACTCAGGAGGTACTGATACAGACAGATCAAGCAGTTAAGGCAAACGAATGTTCAGGTATGCACCTAAACTGTGGTAGGAAACTCTAGATGTCACAGAAATAGTGACCATGCCCAACAGACAGCCCCGCTACACCAGGTCCCTCAGCCTCTCTCCATTGGCTTCTTCAGCTCTGGAAGAAAGATGCCACTTATTAGTGAAGTGCCTTGGGATGATTGGGCAGGAAACACTAAATAAGAGCCAATTATTACCCTCATTACAGAGTAGATGATCTAATAAACCATCCCTATTACGTACAAAGTTCAGACCCCTAGTTGTTTGGGTTTTTTTCTAACTGCACTTCAGTTTGACCTAAGAGATCTATTCTATACCAAGAAGAACCAACATAATACTCAAGGAAATACATCCACAAACTGTAATATAAGCTTTCTGATTGGACCCTTCTCTGCTTACACATTTTCAATGGCTGCTGATTGCCTCCAGATAAAAATCCACGTCTTAGTCTGCTATACAACCTTCCCAGGTTGTCTCCAACTGACTTTTTACACCAACACATCCATCTTTCAGAAGTCATAGAGTTTGTGAGTAAGATCCTGGGCTTTGGAGGCAGACAGACATGGTTAAAAGCACAGGCTCCACTCCACCTCTAACTGAGTAAGTTACACCACTCCTCTAAGCCCTTGATTCTCAAAGTGTGGTTTATGGACCACCCTGGGCAGCAGCATTTAGAGCCCAGGAAGCACAATCGCAGGTCCCATTGCAAACCTACTGCATCAGAGTCTGAATTTTAATAAGATCCTCAGGTGATTCCCACACACATTAAAGCCCGAGAAGCACTACTCTAGTTCTCATGGGCTCATGTGAAGATTTGAAGTAATAATAGTAAGTAATAGTAACATTGGAAATGGCAGTCATTTTCCTCTCCTGCCCTTGGAATCCATCTTCAAACCCTAAGAATTTCACCATCTAAGTGTCATTCGAGTATGCTCACCTCCCTCCCTTCACCGCCTTAGTCCAAAATCATTCTCATTCTGTCCCGGTCTAGAGCAATGGCCACCCAGCTCATGACAATGCACCCACTCTTGCTTTCCTCTTATCTGTTTTCCCTACTGTGGCCAGAAAGCTTCTAGGAAAAACAAATGATCAGAGCTTCCATTTGGCTTCAAAATAAAGGCCCAAAGCTTTCAAACCTACAACCTCTGCCAAGGAGGATCTGTCCATCTCTATGTCTTATCTTGCATTGCACTCCTGTTGGCTTCCTTTGCTCCAGGAGTACTGGTTTTCTTTCATTCCTTGAACTGACCATCCTCCTTCTCAACACATTTGCAAAAACCATCCTCCCTGCCTACAGTGCTTTCCTCCTCTTGTGCCCAGCTAACTCCTCCTCAGTCTTCCAATGTCATTTCAAATGTCATCGACCCTGAAAATATCCCCTGACCCTCCTCCCCAACAACCAACACACTGCCTGGCCCATGGCAGTGTTAAGTATTTGTCGAATAAGTGAATATATGAATTCATGAATCTTCACCGATGTGGTTATTGTGACAATCAAACAGACTGATACCTGTAAAGCATTCAGCACAATGCCTGGTAGAGAGCAAGAACATAGGACTGTACCGGTTGTTATGTATTTTGAATAGTAGTTCTGCTAAAAACTAGATACCAAGCAGAGCACAATGTGTCTAACAACTAGAATCACCTGGGAAACTATTAAACCTTTCAATGGCCAAGTTCTTTCCCAACCAATTAAATCAGAATCTCGGAGGGTGGGACCCAGGCACCTGAGGGGTTTAAAGCTCCAAAGGGGATTCCAATGTGTCGCCACGGGAGAGAACCTTTTACCCTTTTTCCCACTGTGGCCTCCCAGCCTTCAGAGGAATGCATGCTGAGTAACAAGAAGAGTCCTCATTATTCATGGCATGAGTCCATGGCCTCCCTTCTCCCATGGAAAGGGACAACAATAAGAATCCATGTAGCGGCAGTCCAGCAATTCACTTTTCTTGGGCCCCTTGACAGCAGCCAGATGGTGGAAACTCTCCACGTATCACCGAAGCCAAACTGAAACCCTTCTGGGGAAAACCGAGTTGCTTGAACTACTGCTGGGAGGAGGTGTGGTAGCACACGAAGATGATTCCAGTCCTTCGGGTTAAGTGTTGATTTAACAAAACTCATCAGGATTCCATTAGAAACCTGCCATAATTGTTATGTCGAAGCAATTGTTTTATGGGAGCAATTAATTTCAACTGATAAAAAAGGTTAGATCTCCAGACTGTTCATCCAAACTAAAATAGGTAGGCTGGGAACCACTTGAACTTACCCTGTCTCCTTCACTGTTTAAGTATTTGGATCATCAAGAGACCAAACTGTACTTTCACTGTCCTCCTCTTCCCAATGACTGATGTTCTGTGTATGTAAATATACATTTAAGTACGACAGATTGTACTGTTTCTCACTCATTTTGAACTTTTCAAAATGTGATGTAAGTGACCCAAAGAACCTTTATCTCTTTTAAGGCCTTACAACACACACACACACACACACACAATCACACACACATATGCACACCTAAATGGCCAGACAAAGCAGAATGCAACCCTCAAACAATCTGAGAACCATTTAAAATTTCAGAGGTGATACTAAGTGAACATAAAGGCCATGAAATTGTTATAAAAGGTACAGGATTGCTCTCTGGAAATAATAGCCCAGTGGGGTAAATTCCCCCTCCTATTTCTCCATGCTGATAAATTGGAAAAAAAAAAAAAAAGCATGATTCATGAATATAAATTCTTCTTGGCTTTTTAAACCATACACTGGCATAGTCCTCCTCAAACTTTGCCAAATGAGAATACACAGATAATGACAATTTTACAATAAGTGGTTCCAGGATGTAGGTTTTTTAAGATCCTCAAATGAAAGGCACTATAATAAAGAGTATTATTATTGTTATTATTATTATTATTATTATTTCAGAACCCAGAAAAACCACAATCAATGATTAGCCATAACAATTAAGCTAACAATAATACATCTGGAATGAGCTCCATGGTAATATGTACTTCATGCTTAATAGTTCAAATTAATTCAATCTCATGGTGTTAGACATACCAGTGAGGAGTTGGAAAGCACCAAAATTCACATTAGCTTCCACTTGGAAAGATATTATGAAAAGACAAGGAAGGAAATGAGGCTATAAACAGCAGAGGTAATAGGAAGGGCTCGTAGGTGACATGGTGAGGAATGATTCTCAGCTTTTAGGAATTCAACGTGAAAACATGAAGGCTGGCATTTCTATCCTCACACATTCTTTCAGAGTCAGTGACTGGGCAATGCATCTACGGCAACAGATCTGAAACCCTAAAATCAAAGCCACCATACTGAGAGAAGGAAGTGCCTTCTTTCCCCCCATCCAGAGTCCTTTACCAGTAGATGCAGAATAGAAAAAGAATTCATAATTTTCAGGGCATTGATCTCAAGAAATAAGAAAAGGGAAAGTGGGTTGGGGTGGGTAGAAAAGGCGGTAAGCCTGATTACTTTCCTTGCCTTACTCCATCCTATAAATTTATGGATAACTATCTTAGGCTCTGCTGTCCACTATAAATCTTCTCTAAGTCAGGGCTTTCAGCTTTGGCACTGTTGACATTTTGGCCCAGGTAATTCTTTGTTGTGAAGGGCTGTTCTGTGCATTGTAAGATGCTTAGCAGCGTCTCTAGCTTCTACTGCACAGATGCTAGAGCACGCCCACCCCAGCTGTAATAACTGAAAAGTCTCTAGACATGACCAACATCTTCTGGGGGACAAAATCATCCTGCTTAAGAACCATTACTCTCAGGCTTTGATTCACCTGTTTTGGGCACCCAGGAAGAAAAATGAGTTGAAAATACATACAGGCCAACCTCTAGACTGTTCTTCTCATTAGAGATGACCATGCATGGAGTTGGCAGTTGCGCACAAGGCAACACGCTTCTGAGGGCACAATGAGTCCTCTGCCCGGTACTTTTTGCACATACAGGCTTGCTACAGATCACATGGAAATTTAGAACCTGGCTTCCTTCTGTTCACTGTGCAGGATAGAATTAACAGAGCAACCTATCCTTAGAAAGCCTTGCTTGTAAAGTTGGCCTTTGGCTGGCATCTGGGAATTTGGGCTGGTAGATAGTTCCCTGCACCAATATAAAACTCTCCTAAATGATGGGAGTAGCCTTCGTGCCTTGTTTATACAAATAATGTGGTTTATGCTGAATGGCCATTTATCTCCTAAGAGTCTAGAATTTGGGGAGGTGTTAGGCAGATCAGCCCCCAGTACAAACTTTATGCAGAGCCTCTAATGAGCCTCCTTGGTACCTGATGTCATGCAGCTCATTGCTGGAGAAATTAAGCACAACCTGTGTGGCTCTCAGAAGTTTGTGCCTGATTTCCTCCATACTTTACACCATGCACCTTCTCCCTGTGCTCATTTACTTTGTATCCTGTCACTGTAGTGAACCATACTCATGAGTATAACAACTTCTGAGTCCTACTCGTTCTTCCAGAGAATTAGGGAATGTGGAATAGTACTAGCGACCACCAGCACAGTCACAAACTTCAACAAATATTTTATTGGGTGCCTCTATTTCCAGACACGGGATTTCTAACAGGGAATGAAACAAAGTCCTCACAGAACTTACATGGTAGCGACCAGGGAAGCACTTATTCTGGGATACTTCAAGTTTGTTCCACAGCAAATAAGCTCTGTGGCATCTCTTTTCTGTTTGTCTTTATAATAGATTTTTTCTTCAGATATAATTCACACACCATTCAATTAACCCATTTAAAGGATACAATTCAATGGTTTGATATATATTCACAAAGTTGTGCAACCATCCCCACTATCAATGTTAGAACATTTCATCACCCCATAAAGAAACCTCCTACCCATTAGCAGTTACTACTCATTTCCTCCCAGCCCCCCACCCCTGAGCAACCACTAAGCTACTTTTCTGTCTCTATGCATTTGTTTATTCTAGAGATTTCGTATAAATGGAATCAGACAATATGTGGTCTTTTGCAATGGGCTTCTTCATTTAGCATATTGTTTTCAAGATTCGTCTACCATGTAACATGTTATCAGTACCTTATTTCTTTTTATTGCTGAATAATATCCCATTGTGTGAATATACCACATTTTATTTATCCATTCATCATAAAATGGACATTTGGGTTATTTCCACTTTGGGGCTGTTATGAACAATGTTGCTGCGAACATTTGTGTACAAGGTTTTGTGTGCACATATGCTTTCATTTCCACATGGATAGATACCTAAGAGTAGAATTGCTGAGTCATCTTTATGCTAAACATTTTAAGAAAAGTCTGTTTTCCAAAGCAGCTGCACCATTTTACTTCCTACTAACAGTGTATGAGAGTTCCAGTTTCTGCAGATCCTCACCAATCCTTGTTATCTTTTTGATTACAGCCATCCTAGTGCATCTGAGGAGGTTTCTCATTGTGGTTTTGACTTGCATTTCCCTGATGGCTAATGGTGCTAAGAGTCTTGTCATGGGCTTTTGTATACCTTCCTTAAGTAAATGCTCTTTGGATCCTTTGCCCCTTTCTAATTGGGCTATTTGTCCTTTTGCTATTGAGCTGTAAGAGTTCTTTACATATTTTGGAAATTAGTCCCTCAGCAGATATATGATTTGCAAGAAAATTTTTCCATTCTGTGAGTTGTGTTTTTATTTTCTTGATGATGTTATTTGAAGCATGGGAGTTTTAAATTTTTGTGATGTCCAAAATGCTTATTTTTTCTTATGTTGCTATACTTTTGGTATCATAGCTAAGAAACCATTGCCTAACCCAAGGTCATGAAGATTTATGCCTATGTTTTTGTCTAAGAGTTTTATACTGTTACTTCTTCCATTTAGGTCTTTAACCCATTGTGAATTAATTTTTGTACATGGTGTGAGGTAGGGGTCCAACTTCATTCTTTTGTTTGTGAATGTCCAGTTATCCTGTGGTATCTTTTGAATCACCACCACAGATAGTTTCCTATAATTTGGATGTATACGAGTTATTAAACAGTCCCCAGTGTATAGAATCTAGGTATATGACCAATAGTCTTAGAACCTTTCTTTTAAGCTTATTCATTTGGCCTTTTTTTTTTCTACTTTAGGAATATACTTAATATTCTCCAATATCAGGAAGTAGCACTACTATTATTAGCTGATTAGTAATACTACTATTAACTGATATACTACTAATAATAATAGTAATAACAGCTATTTAGTACTTAGTATGTGCCAGGCATTATGTTTGCATTTAACATGCATTAACTTGTAACTACTTCACATGCTTTACCTGATATGATCTTCCGACCAACACCATGAAAACTCTATCTTACAGATAATTATACTGAGGGTGAGGCTCACCAACATAAAATAATTTTCCTTAGGTCACAGAGTTAGCAGGGAAAAGGATAACAAATTGAGGGAAGAAACAGCACTGGAAAGTGAGGGACAAAAAATGCTTGGTAATGATTTCTAACAAATATTAGGTAAGCATATATGCAAAACATCCAAAAATAAGCCAAAATCTATCACCAGCCAGTGACATTCCCAGTTCTGGCCAGGGAGCTGACAACAAAGATTGGTCTCCCCTTCTAATCCAACAGAGAGTTAGTAGTCTCATCACTCAAGATTGATCTGATGGCCAAAAAGGTATTGTCAACACTCTAAAAACTGCATTAGTGACTAAGTGATTGATGAAACGAGTCAATTGGCACTGGATTAGAAATGCGGATATGAAGTCTATTGCTTCCAATCTGAGAATTAGAAATTAATTAAGCAATAATATAATTTTCAAAACTACCCTTCCCCTGTTTGTCTATAGGTAAAAATACTAGTAAAAATAGCTTTGAAAAAACTAAATCTGTAGAGCAACTTGATCTGAGGAACATTTCTCCAGATGTCTGAAACTTGTGCTTTCACTAACTCACTTTGTTCCCAGAACTGGATGGCTGTTAAGGAAATTCTAGTTAGTTTTCAGTGGAGAAAGTATACAAAGAAGTTAGTTGATTTTTCCAAGTTCCATAGCTTTATGGCAGAAAATCCAGATGTCCTCACTTCAAGTTGAAATCTCTTTCCCTATACCAGCTGAGACCCTAATAATGAATACATGATAACAGCTGCCATTCATTGAGTCTTACATTATACAGTACTCTGAGCACCAGAAAGACGGCAACTAATTTATTTAATCCAAAGCATATGAGGTAGGTAGCACTATTGTTCCCATTCTGTATAGAAGGAAAAGGAGATGCTAGAAGGTAAATTGACATGCATAAGAAGGGGAGTGAGGCCTTGAACCCCATGCAGTCTGTCTTTGTCCTCTTGATAGTGTCACTAAATTGTTTCAGAATAGAAGCAACTAGACATATAAGAGTTAAGTATGGCTAGACCAACTTCAAGTTGGGTCTTTTTTACACTAGGCAAACTGTCTTCAATATACTTATAATAACTTTATATACCAAATAACATTTTGAAGTTTATTTCCTCCCAACACGGAAACATCCCTGAATCTCCCTTGGGATTTTCGGCACTGTCTACTGCGGAACTGGTCTGGGCTTAGCAAGTATTGCTTTATCATTCTTAAATAAAAACCATTATAGAGAATGCAGAAAACAATTTCCTTTAAGTTTCCCCACTTCTACCCATATTGAGAAAGATAGATTCTTAAAGTGCTGAAGGAAAGCTCACAATATAATAAAAACTCAACACCAGAAATGTTCCAAGTCCCTCTACTCTCTCCCTATATTTAGGAAACTACAATTTAATATAGGGCTCAGCCCTCCAGAGAATCCAGGGTATCGAACTGTTAATACATTTTTATATATTTTAACTGAGATAAACAAGAAAGAGATAGAAAAGCCAGAGCAGCTATGTCAAAGACATAATTACGATAAGACTAATCCAGCTAACAGCAATCGAAGCAGATAGTGACCCTACTGTGATGCTGTTGTATATTTGGGATGGTCAGAAAACTATATCATATAAAATGTCAATGAGGCAGGAGCTCTGTCACAGGAAAGCAAAGATAATTTACTATGTGACTTCAGAAAATAAAGCTCATCCAGGAGATCAAAGGGCATTTCCTCTATTACGAGAATATTATCCAAATGCATTTTATAAATTGAAACCTGGATCAAATCATTTGATTAATAAAAAAGTAATAAAAAGGAGCATGTTATGTCTATAAACCAAATAGGGAAACCTCAATTTTGTTTTCCATAACAGAACTTAAACCTTGTGGCAAGCTTTTAGAATTTTATCTATCCTAGATAATTTTAAAATTCTCCCACCAGCTCTAAATTCATGGTTGTGCTACCAACCATGTCATATTTCTAGGTCTTGACCACAAAAATACTTCGAGATACATATCATTGCTGAAGTGAACTATTTCTCAAACGTGACTGTATCTTTTCCTCAAGTAACCCTTTCCAAAAAAAAAAAAAGGGACAATTACTCTGGTCACCTCATTGTTGGCAAATTCATTAACTTCTTTCTTCAAATGCTCATTAACATTTCCACGAACCATACGTCTGACCCTTAATACTCAACATCCAACCTCTCAGACAGGTCAGAACCAAATTCTTCAGTTTGCCATTTAAGCCTTTTCATCAAGTCTTTGCAGATAAAATATCATTAAAACAATGGTTTCTGGGGTGCCTGGGTGGCTCAGTCAGCTAAGCATCTGACTCTTGGTTTTGGCTCAGGTCTCCTGGGTCTCCTGGGTCATGGGGTCAAGCCCCAAGTTGGGCTCCCTGTTTAGTGGGGAGTCTGCTTAAGATTCTCTCCCTCTCCCTCTGCCCCTACCCCTCTTCACTCTCTCTCTCTCTCTCATGAATAAATAAATCTTAAAAAAAAAACACAATGGTTTATACTCCAGGTAAATAGGAATTCTCCACCCTTCTCTATACTCTTCTCACTAAACTCTACCTGCTCCTTTTAGCGAATCCCAGGAGAAGTACAATTCACTGCCTATTGCACTGGGACAGAAGGAAATAAATGTTCTTACAAGAACGAGAGATACCAGCACACTTGATTGCATATTAAACACAATATCTCCCTGCCTCCCCCTTTTTTTGTAAGAGACTTCTCAAAATTTATTTTTCATTTTCTAAACTTTGCTTGGAGACACAGATATAAAGAAGTAAGTCTCAATAGGGCACAGAGGATGCTGGGTGGTGATTGACCTTTAACCTCAATGTCGGGAGTATTCAGGGAGAGGTGGAGACTGGCAAGCTCTGTCTACTATGGCAATTGATACTCACTTCCAGCCATTTGTGGCCAACTAGGAGTTTAGGTCCAATGTTGTCAGATCATCCAGTTTTATTAGGAAAGCAAGAAAACCTGCATTTTATGTTAAATCTCCAGATTTTCTGCTATTTTCTAATTTATGCATAAAATCTTCCATTTTTCCAATATAATCTATTTCTATATTCTCATATAATAGACACCAAGTGGGCTGGTACACTGAGGCCTCTGAATTATGCCATCCTTCAGCCAGTAGCTTTTAACCTTTTTCACTACTGTTCTCTCCACTCCAACCATCCAGCCTTTCTACCAGCCCACCCTCATCATATCCTTTAAGACTTTGCTCAAGAAAATACTTCCTTCACACAATCTTCCCTGGATCACTCTACTCTTCATTCTTCATTATCAAAGTGTTTTATTCCTTCAGCCCTTGTATGTACAATTTGGGCTCCCTACTTTCTTCACACAATCTTCCCTGGATCACTCTACTCTTCATTCTTCATTATCAAAGTGTTTTACTCCTTCAGCCCTTGTATGTACAATTTAGGCTCCCTTTGTGAGTCTTCCAGCTCCTCCATTACCTAGATTCTAAATCTCTAAAGCTCAGGACCCTGTCTCCTATCACCTTCACACACTCTAAGGACCTAGTGGAGTGTTATACACCCTGCAGACATTAGATGCATACTTTGGTTGAATAAACACTCCATTTGCTTAATCTTGTAGCACTAGCAGTTTTTATTCTTATACTTGGTGCACTTCTAGATCAAAATAGTAAGGCAAAGTCAAATCTCTGTACTTAAGGCAATCTTGCGGATTCAAACACTTAGCTGTAAAGACAAGGCAAGACAGTTTATCTGGGCAATGAAAGAAGAAGCCATCTGTTGATTAGAATCATCAAGGCAACTTGTCCTAATCCTGCAAACATTCAGTGTCCGAACTTACTTTCAAAATGTAAGTAGGGAGGAAAATCATAGGCTCCAAGTGCCATCTCATTCATGTCTTGGGCCTGTGACAGACATCATTCATTGATCACAGCATTCTTTTCAGCTGAGTCCAAATGCAACTTTAGCAATTTCTTTAACAACACTCTAGCTAGATCTTGTCAAAGAAACAGAATTGGTATGTGAATGGAAAATGCTATTATGTGGATAAGATACACACCAATTTTACGAGTCAAATAAGAGAAAAAATATGTAACTTCTGCCGCTTCTCAATGTCTGTGTGTTTTAGAAGCTGGATGACTTAGAATGGGGAAAGCTAGGTATCTAAAGCTGAAGAGCTAAGTAAGAACTAAAGAGGAAAAAATATCTCTAATGACTATGCCGGATTTACCCTACCCATTAAATTTTAATCCTGTATGAAAGATTTACTATGTGATGAGGCTGCTTTTGTTGTGCCCTGTAAAACATACTGAAATATAAAAAGGGTAAATGGCTTCACAGGGATTGCTAATTTAAATAAATAAATAAATAAATAAATAAATAAATAAATAAATAAATAGCTGTATTTATATTGAAGGGGCTGTTTCATTTCTCGAACATTGAACCAAAGCAATCTGGAACAACTCATACACAAAATTACAGTGAAAAGCCAATCACCTTCAACTATAACAACCTTATTAGCATTTATTAAAACAAATGAACCCTCAATACTGAAAAAATAAATGTGGTTTGGTTGATTAATCCTTCAGTCATAAGCCACCAAACATGACTTTTCAGAGACTCTCTGCCTTTTAAGGTAAATCCACAGACAAAAAGAAGCTGGTAAATGATAAATCAAGGCCCAGGGAAAAGACTGAGTAGCATAGTGACATCTATGAGTTTGGCTTGCCACCACATACATTCCTCATTGTGGTGGTATCAGCAATCTGATTTTCCTTTGGGGGCACCTCCTCTTTCCAACTCTGAAGTCAGATGGCGTGAATGGAGCTAATGTCATTCCCTACACCAAGAGTGGGCAAGTGACCAGTAGGTGTATTTCATTTGATGAATGATTCAGGGAGTCAATCATTGATTCAAGTCAGTCCAATGCTACTCAGTCCTGAAATTTGGGATTGGAACTCTTGAGAAAGAGGAGTTAAAGAGAAATCCTGCTGGTATCTGGTGGCCATCTAACTACCACAAAAAGAGACCCTCCCTTTGCATGATATCAACCTGATAGAGACAGTACTAAGAGATGAGAGAAATTTCTGAGAGAGAAGAGATTTCTGATGCCATCTTTGAGCAGTTAGATCCATCCATTCCTGAAGGCAAAATAGCTCTTAAGTTTTCAGATGGGTAAGCCAAAATCCCCTGACTTTCATTAAGCTACAGTTAGAGCTGATTTTCTGTCACTTGCAAATAAAAGAGTTATACCTAAATGCAAGTTTATTTCATTCTTAGGTGATGAACCTCTAAGCTTTTGCATCACTGAGTTAGAAAACTTAAATTCTTGTACTATTGGGCTATAACCTCAGGCAGTAAAACTGGTAAGATCTCATTTCTTTTCAGTGCTTCTGTTTTCTCATTTATAAAATAGGGGTTAAAAATGGTAGCCCCACAGAGAAGATATACAAATGGCCAATAAGCACATGAAAAGGTGTTTAATATCATTAGTCAATAGAGAAATGCAAATCAATTCTATAATGAGATACCACTCCATACCCATGTGGACAAACTTGAAGCCTCATTCAATGTTGCTAGGAATGTAAAATGGTGCTTTGGAAAACAATACAGCAATTCCCCAAAGAGTTACACAGAGTTACCACATGACCCAGCAATTCTTCTTCTAAGTATATACCCCAGAGAGAAAAAAATATATATATATGGACACACAAAAATTTGTACACAAATTTTCATAGTGCCATTATTCATAACAACCAAAAAGTGGAAGCAACCTAAGTGTCCATCTACTTATGAATGGATAAACAAAATGAAGTCTATCCATATAATGAGATATTACTGAGCAATAAAAAGTAATGGGGCACTGATACATGCTACAGCATAGATGAACCTTGAAACTATTGTGCTTAGTCAAAGAAGCCAGTCACAAAAGATCACATACTGTCTGATTTCATTTATGTGAAATGTCCAGAATAGGCAAAATCCATAGCAACAGAAAGTAGATTAGTGGTCACCACAGGCTAGGAGGGGAGAATGGGTAATGAGCACTAATGGGTACAGGGTCTCTTTGTGGGGTGATGACAATGTTCTGGAATTAGAAAGTGGTTGACGGTCCCACAACTTGGTGAATATACGAATGCCACTGAATTATATACTTTTTAAAAGATTTATTTATTTAGAGAGAGAAATCGAGCTAGTGGGGGGAGGGGCAGAGGGAGAGACTCTTTCAAGCAAACTCCCTGCGGAGCATGGAACCCTACATGGGGCTCAATCCCATAACCCGTGAGATCATGACCTGAGCCGAAACCAAGAGTTGGACACTCAACCAACTGAGCCACCCAGGTGCCCCTGAACTGTACACTTTAAAAGGGGTTAATATAGTACAGGAATTGCAGCTCAATAAAAAAAAATAATTTGGCAGAAAAAAATGTTAGCCTATTCTGATTCTCACAATGGCCATTATAAGAAATCCAGGATGATAATTATAAAAATGACCATTCTTGGGGAAAACTAAAAAAAAAGAATCCAAGCAAATGTAAAAGTCTGTTGTCTTAAAAGCTTCAGGAAATGTTAAGAGACTAGGAAAATGAAATTACCAAATAGATTTTCTCGGGTCACTTGGCTTCCTTTGTATCAAGAAATGGTCAACAAATATAGAGCAAGCACACATAAAAGCTATTTGGAGACCTCTTGAGGTTAACAGCAGGCAACATTTTGCCACTGCCCCAGCCTGGCCAGGAATATTATTTATGTCACCCTTTCCTGGCTGTATCAGTCTCCCATTAAACATTCAGACCCTCCTTGTTAATAAACTACATTATGAGCTGGATGCATTGTCTGGATAAACTGCATTGTCCAAAACGCTGCCCCATTATTACAGAAAATGCAGAATGTAATTAGTATTCCTCTTTGCATAATCCACAGCTTCCAAAAATGGTGCCGTATTATAAAGACTTAATTAATAAACAAGAGTTAGGCCATGACCGGTTACACTTATCTGAATTTTATATTGTGAAGAAAGGCCACTGTCTGAATTCCGTTTACAAATATCTAAATTCTGGCTAGCCTACACGAAGACAATCTAAACAGAGAGCCTGAGACTTCTGTGTTGCTAATAGCATTGTGTTGGTACACGAACAATAGCAAATGATTAAGTGCTGGGACATAAACCATCCTGAGAAATGCTCAGAGTGGGAAGATGATAACATTGTATTTCAGCTGTATTATATGATGTAATTCTTCTATTTGCTCATATGCATTTCCCATTTAACGGACGGAGGAGCCAGGGTGGCTTTTCATACCACTGTAAAGCCCTAAATGTGACAAAAGAAAAAAAAGTGAGCTATAAAAAAAAAAAAGGTAAGTGCAAGGCAGTGCTGGGTGGGAGCAGGGGTACATCAGGATGGAGTGTAAGTACACAGTCCCTTTCCACATTTCCAGCTGCTTGTTATTGATTTTCCCCTAACCTAACCCCAAAGGAAAGCCATTTATGTAAGCCATGAGCACTGAACTAATATTTGGGACCATAATATTGAGTAGCCCAGTTTATGACCCTCAGCTAAAGGAGCATTTGCATTAAACTGCACTCACCTGATTAAAATCCATCAACTCTACCATCTTGAGAATGATACAGCACCTGTTAATGCTCAGCTGCAGGTTCTCTGCACACTGAGACAGACCACAATCAGAGGGCAGCAAGGAGTCAGCCCGGGAGAGGAAAGGGAGTGGAAGACCATGTGATGTGTGTTGAAAAGCCGATCGCATTAAAGACCGCTAGTGCTCAAATCTGAAAAGAGTCCTAAGCCTACTGCAAATACAGAGCTGCGTGAACATGATAATTCTTTCGACAAAGTCCATAATAATGGTTTCTAGAGGCACTGTGAAAACAGGGTGGCTGAGATAGTGTTCCAGCTCAGTGAAGAGGGACTGGCCCCGCAATAGAGTGTGGCCTACCCAGGAAGCCCGGGAAACGGTCCCTGCCTCCACAGAATCAGCAAGTGCCCAGGGAGCCCAAGCCCAGGGGCTTTCAGCAGCCTGAATGAGCTGTCTTAGATCACTGCCCTTTCCATCAGTTCCAGGCACCAAGCACAGGCTCAAAGTCCTATCAGTCTCAGCAGGGCCTGCTCACCGTGACCACAAAGATGGCATTTGAATCAGTAATAGGCTGTGAGAGGCCACTTTCGTGCATAGAAAGACCTCTCCCTGAGACTCTAGTTCAGGTGCTAGATCTATATCCTCTAGCTGTGTGATCTCGAACAAACAGGCTTGCTCAACTTTCAATCAGAGGGTGGAGTCGGATCATAAACACCTGTGAAATGAATGTATGCGTGAAGGAATGAGTGAATAAAATCCCTACAGCAGAGTCTTTCAACCTCGGCACCATTGACTTTTAGGGCCAGACAATTCTTTGTTGTGGGGGATTGTCCTACACATTGCAGGATGTGTAGTAGAGAAAAAATGTTTCCTTCTCTCTGTCTAGGTTCTGTGGCTGGTCTAAGAATGGAATTGATATAAGACAGGTTAACAGAAGAAGAAAAAAATGTTAATTACATATATACTTATGGGAGCCCCACAAAGAAACTCAAAAGCCAGATGATTGAGGCCTATATCCAGAGCTGAGGAGAGGTATAGAGGTCTGGGGTTTCATCGTGAAGAACACACCACAGAAGGTACAGAGAGGAGAGGTTTGGTGAACATGCAGATAAGCCTCGGGCAATAGCTCTCTTCCTGGTATGAACCCCCTATCTAATGTAAATCTCCTTTACAAAACTTAACTTCTATTCTGTTTCCAGAGCTTCTCCTGTGTCTGCAGCTTCTCAAAATAGTTACATCAAAATAATCCTTATGCCAAAGCAGCATCTTTTGGCGTGGTATATATGTGAAGATGTCTCCAGCATTCCCGGCCTCTCCTGACGAGCTAGGAGGAGCACACAGCCCCTCCCAGTTATGACAACTAAAAAGTCTCCAGACATTGCCACCTGTGGCTGGGGAACAAAATCGCTCCTATTTGAAAATCAACTCTAAGGTATCTTCCAGAATTTTAGATTCCAGGAGCTATTAATGCACCATACAACCATAGCATACTGCCTAATCATTAGGAAAGCTTACACTGGCCCCTTCAACATCACTCGCTGGAAGCTCATCTCAACAAAAATTTTACTCAGCACCTATAATGGGCCAAGTAGAGGGATACATGAAAAGAGGCTGTTCTGGCATCTGAGGAGCTCAGAGTCTAGGTGAAAGGTGGCACTTCGCAGTCAAAGAAACAAGGGGAATGTTCTTCTCTGGTCAAAGAGAAGGGTAATGTTCACCTAACCATCTTTCTAATAAATAATAGAATATCCTTTTATGTAGTTAGACAGTTGAACTGTAAAGGCAGGCAAGAAGAGCATACTTCTTTGCTGTTAAAAGATCTGTGCATATACCAGAGTTGCTGTCATTTGATAAGGTAAATTTTGGGTCATTTTGACTCCTTTTATTTGTTTACTGCAGTTGTTTATTGGTAGGTGGGGGGCCTCAGACTGAAAGGACCATCTTATGAGGTGGTTTAGCGTGAGCCTAAGCCAAGATCGAGAGTTCTAGGATGAGACTGCCACTTACTTGCTGTGTGACCCCTGGAAACTCATTAACCCCTCCAATCCTCAAGTCCTCTTCCATGAAAAGGAGATGATCATTGCAAAGTGGTTAGCATGGCACCCACCACAAAGCTGAAATGGGGAGAACTATAGTTGTTATCATTGTTATTGATGTTATTGCCTCTATTTTATCATAGATTGATTGTCCTTTTTTTATTGCAGTAAAATACACAGAACATAGAATTTCCTATTTTAACCATTTCTAAGTGTACAGATTGGTGGCATTAAATGCAGTCACATTGCCATGCAACTATCATCACCCTAGAACTATCCATCTCCAGAACTCCAGTCTTCTTAAACTAAAACTCCCCATTTCTCCCCTTCCCCCATGATTGTTTTTCTTTTTTTTTCCTTAAAGATTTATTTTTATATATTTGAGAGAGAGAGAGCGTGCACTTGAGCACTTGAGGGCAAGTAGGGGGTAAGGGGGGCAGGGAGGAGCAGAGGGAGAGAGAGAATCTCAAGCAGGCTCTCTGCAGAGCATGGAGCCCTATGTAGGGCTTGATCCCACCACCCTGAGATCATGACCTGAGCCGAAATCAAGAGCCGGAAGCTTAACCAACTGAGCCACCCAGGTGGCCCTTTTCTAAACAAGTGCTTATCCCACAACACACATTCTGAGAGAATGAGGACCATCTTCTGTATGACAGAGACTCTCTCCCTGAATAAACTTTGGTCTGGCTCCTCTAATCCCTCTAGGCTTCAACCTTGGCTCTTTGTGGGGTCTTCATAGGCCAATTGAAGCAAGAATCTTGCTAAGTTAGTTTAGAAAAAAAAAAAAAATCCACTCTCAAGATCTAATCACTCTGGATATCTGACCAAATTCCTCATCCCTCACCCTTGCTACCTGATCCCCCTGGCTTACCTTCGGCAAGAATCCTGTTAGGTCAGTTTGGTAAGACTTACCCTACCCTCTTAGGAATTTCCCTACCACAGACCTTACTCTGCTCCTTGACTATAAATCCCCACTTGTCCACACTTCCTTCAGCATTGAACCTGGTTCAGCACTGAGGTTTCTTTTCCCCTATTGCAATGGCTCCAGAATAAAATCTTTGTTTTGTTTTCTTTTTACCTCTTTCACTACTGTCAGGCTTGGCTTTTCTTTAACAACATGTAAATGGAACGTAAGGCAATTCAAGCCCTCAGTACCCTAGAAACTGAATAGAAACAGTGCTTAAAATAGCCATTCAGGGTGATGTTGATGAGTTTGGTATCCATCAGCCACCTCCTAGGAGTTATATGTAATTCATGGCATCTTGAGGCAACGAGGAGAGGATTCAAAACATTAGCACAATGGCTCCTGACTGTGGGGCCCTCTCATCTTATTTACCACCGTACAAGACTCATCACACTCACCACTTCAGTGAAGACGAGAACATCTAATCAATATTTTTCCAGAAGGAACTCCTTGGACATATTTATTTGATAGCCTGGAATTGGTAAAGAAAGACTTAGTTGTTGGGTCTAAATTATCAAAGACACCTACTTTCCCACAGAAAGTGAACAAACCTCCTTGGTCAAGAATCCACATGTTTTTACAGGAGCACGCTCAGGGAAAAGACTTCCAGTTTATAGCCGACTCCTCAAAATAGCTAAAGAGTTCCTAATTTCACCTCAAACGTCTGCTTCAGCACCTACTGTGTTGTGCCAAGTTGTTTTCTATCCACTGTCATTTCCGATCCTGTCATAATTGAGTTTAAGGCGTTTGTAGACAGGAACCCTATCTGAGCTGTCAGCACCCTGCCTGATCATCTTCCAGGCAGTGGTCAGGCAGAAGCATGCAGCTAAGGAGGCTCTGAAGCAGGCTGCCAAGGAAACTGGCCAATGAGATGAGCATTCTGTGCTCCACAGCTGAAGCCAATTCTGCTGTATTGCCAGGGGGACCTCCCAAGACCGTCTCCACTTGGACTCAGCTGATAACATGTACGGTACATCTGTCACCATCTGTCCAGGCATACTGACCTCGTAACAGTCCCCAGGCACTTCAATCTGCTGGCAGCTCTGTGACTTCTACCTGTAGATCACGTTGCCTCAATGCCCTCCCTTCTTCCCCTCTGATCCATAAATTAGGACCTAGCAAAATGTGATCTCCTCTGAGAAGTCTTTCCTGGAGCTGCTAAGGCAGAAGTGGGGATGGCTGACTTGAAAGGGATGGAAATCTGAAATCTCCAAACTAAACCTGTACTTTATTTCAAAAGATGTGGGGGTTATCCATGGTGTAATATATGGCAATATTTTCCAAGTCTTAATCATACATTACGGTGACCCAGGAACTTTTGAAAAATATAGATCCTAGGGTCTCCCCTGGCTGAGATATAAGGCACAAGCTTGTGGCCCAAGAGGCTGCATTATTTAAAAGATATTCTGATGCACAAATGGTACTGGAAAGAAGAGCCAGGCATTACAGCTGGGTGCCTTCAAGCAAGTCACTTTGCTTCTCTGAGCCTGTTTTCTCATCTGTACAACTGAAAGTGAGACTCCCCATCTCACAAAGTTTGGGGGAAGACTAACAGAGGGGATGAGCACAAAACCCTTAAATGATGCCTCAGTAAGTGGAGCTATGATCATGATTACTATGGATTTCCTTAAAAAGCTGCTTTCCACTTCTCAAAACCAATGGTCCAATTTGCAAAACCCTCCTCTTTTAGACAACAATTTACCAAAGAGTAAGAGGGAGTCAAACCAAGATGTATGATGCCTGAAAAAAAAACGGACAGTAAGAAGTAGTTCATGTAGAAAGCAGGTCATGAGCATGTAATTTGGTTTTTCTGAAGGCCTATATTCTTCATTCCCATTGCTCCTTTCTCCCGATTAAAAGGATTCCCCAGTAGCTGAAATCATTAACATATGGGAGCCCATCAAATGGTAGCTATTGTAGAGAACTACCCCACCTTATAAAATTCGTCAGGCTTTTGTGTCTCTCATAGACTAAGGCTTTAACACTTCAATACCTGCAGCAAAGTATCTACACCACAAGAAAAATGTGTTCTGTGGCCAGCAGGCTATCACACAGTCATCTGCTGTTAGAAGCCCTGGGTTAACAGTATCCTAAGCTGATGATGAGTCACCATCTTGCTTTTAGTTAGGGAAGCCAAACAACGACTGTAAGTACCTAAACTCAGAGTGCCCGAATCCTAGAAAAATGCCCAAATATAGACTGCTTCGTATCACTTCCAGATATGAAACAATGGGATACCATGACAGCCACAGCTAATCAAAATCCCCTGCAGGTAATTCCCCATAAAGAAATGGCAATGGGAAAGCAGGAAGAGTTTTACAGCTCAGGCGAGAGGAGAGAAAAAATGCTGTGCAGAAGTAAAAGGATGCCCTCCTACCCTATCCACCTTTTCAAATGGCTGCCCTGCAAGCTAAGCATGAAGACAGTCCACCAGAACACCACGCTTGGGGGGTCCTCTTTGGAAGGGCAGACTGACTCCCTCTGGCCAGCCCCAGCAGAGCAGAGTTGGAGGCAGGGTAGTAGCAGATTTATAAATACTGGCTTTGGAGGCAGTGAAGCCTGGAGCAGAATCCACTCATTAGCTGAGCAACTGGCTTGGTCACCTCTTTCAGGCTCTGGACTTCTGTCTCTATTTGGAACAAGAAGATATGTAGCTTCTAAGGTCATGGTGCAGATTAAATTTTATGGAAGTCCTTCACACATGTTCAATCAAAAAGTTAATACTATTATTGTTGTATTTTATTATTGTTATGACTATCAAGGGAATATCAGCAAGTATGAGTGTCCTATGGATGTCAGTCAAGAGATAACGAGCTTGCATCGGGCTAAGCCCTGGGGATACAGGTCACGCAAATAGCATAGATACAATCTGCACCTCTGTGAAGTTCATGGTCTAGCTTAAAGGTACAAAAATGTGTGTGTGTGTCTGTGTGTGTGTTTGGCCTGCACATTTTTTATAAGCAAAACAAAACATGTAGCAAAATACTAAATTGGGTGACTTCACACAAAAGTCCAGATTTCTGGCTTCTTTCTGAAAACAGCAGAAAAATGGGGAGGACATGAGATCTCTCTCCACAGGCCAACCTGCTCCTCCAGAGCCCTCCCAAGTCCCAAAAGAATGGCCCACTGGCTTCCATATTAAGAGAAAACTCCCTCCAGCTACACATGATGAAGGCCCGGGGGTAATTATGAGCAACAAGGAAGCTGAGGACTCACATCGGGAGAACCAGAACAGAAGCAAGTAAGGAGGAAGGAGACTTGGCACTCACTCTCTGTCATGGGCCTTATTTGTCTTCAGCTCAGCTCGCTTTGTTTGGCTGGACATGGAAAACCCTAGAGGGGAATTTTGCTTCCAACTTGCTCTTTGCACAGCTAATTATTTGGGGCTCCCAGAAGGCTGGAGAGAACAATGACTTCCCCAGCAGTTGCAGTTGGGCTGGCTTAGTTCCTTTTTTTCACCCTAGAGGTCAGAACCCATAGAAGGGGAGCTATTTGTTCTGGTCTTAAACCAAATCTGCCCAGAGACATGGACACATGTTCCAACCTGAGACCAGGAAAGCTACTCTTTCAGTGCCCGGCAAAATTCTCCTCTCCTGCCTTCCCTGGCAGCCTCCAGACTCAAAACATGCATTTTCCTTGTTGAGACCATTTACTTCTCTCCCTTGGTTAAAGGAGGTAATATTCAGAAAAAAAAAAAACAAAAAAACCCGATATGCCCAAGAGTTGCATCCCTCTGCCCAAGTGAATTATTTCCATTTCCTGGGAGCATAGATCAAGACAAGAGGGTGAATTAACTAGGATGGGTCAGTGAAACAACCAAAACTCCTTCATACACAACTTGCTAATAAGCATCCACAATTTCATTTTAATAGGGAATGCATGACAATCTCTGAAAAACAAGGAAACAGGAGAGAAAAATATATGTCCTATAGCTATAAACCCGGTAACAATAGAAAAACCTCTCGGGAGCCCCAGAGAGACTGTTCTTATGTCCACCCAAAACTATTATCATCAATGGCATCCCACATTTTAAACAGAAAGAAATGGAAGCAGTTGGCCACTACAGGCTGCTTCTAGCTTTCCCGCATCTGAGTACATTTTAACTCTTGGCTGTTACAGTGGAGATGCATCTGGATTTCTTGTCAACTAGATGCATTCCTCAAAGACAAGGTAAAGCCCGTGATCTGATGAAACCTATACTCAAGTTCATTTATTCATCCAGCCATGCAATACACATTACTGAGCACTTCCTAAGAATGAGGCATCATGCTAGGTGATGGTGACACCAAGGTGAGTCAGAACAAAGATGGGCCCGGCCCTCAAAGAACCCCAGGGGAGGCAGATCTTAATCAAAGACCTCACAAATATAACTGACCCTCTGAAAGTTGTATAAAGAGAGGTAGTTAGTGCCAGAGGATCTATAACAAAGAAATAGTTCAGCTAGGGAGAAGAGAGGCAGAGAAAGTATCTCAGAAGTAAAAACACTTGAGCTGATGTGCAAAAGGAACCAGATGTGCAAAAGCCCTGTAGGAGACTGAGCAGAATGAATATAGGGACTAAGTCAAGGCCAGTGTGATTGGAATGGAGAATCCAAGGGACTGAGTGATAAGGACAGAGTGTTAGTGGAGACCATGCAAGGCCTTTTGAACCACTTCAAGCATTTTGAGCAATGGGAAGCCATTTAGAGGTGTTCAAGCAGAGAGTAGTGGTAGTAGTTGATGCAATCATATTTATGCTTTGAAAAAAATAGATTTGGGTAGAGGGCGTGCAGAGTGGGTCAAGGGTAGGCCAGTTAGTCCAGCTCTGCTAGACTACAGAAGTTTTGGTGAGATAGCAATTTTGTCTTGGATGGTATGGTACCAGACTTGATGGAGTGAAGTTGACCCATTCTAACAAGATCTGCTGAGGAATCAACCCAATGTGCCAGAGGCATCTCAATGGCCCAAGACCGGACCTAACTGTAATCTCTGGTTCTGTGAAGCTGAGTAAAGACATTTAGAAAGACTAAAGCAAACAGAACCCGAGCATGTCTATGTTCCCATGTCCCCCGCAGCCGGGTACCACTCTGCACTCAGAGTCATCATAGCTCTCTATTTGAATTTACAAATTCTGAGAAAGACTCCACGGGAAAACCAATTAAATAGGCAGGGAAGAAAATGCTCACCATTGAGCACTGAATAGAAAGATGATAGATAACAAGTAGGTTTCAGTGGAAGTGGGTAAAATGTTGAATTTCCATTCTAGTGTCATTCACACGGCTCCTGATTTAAAAAAAATATATATTTTGATTAATCAAAACTATGGGTCAATCAACTGTCCCATAATGACAGCTCCTGTGGTCATAAATCTTTGCTATTGCCTGCAGCTGACATGGTTTCAGTCCACGGGACAGTAAATAGCAAAAGACAAATGTTTCTCTTCATTTCCCCCAAAGGGAGTTAAGCAATGAGTAATAAAAGGATATAAATTATTCACAGTGCTTTCTAGAAGTTTATGATTCAAGGTTTGGGAGAAATAATGAAAGGGTAGGGGAAAGAGGCAGAAAACACAATCCTGAATGAACAAATTTCTTTTTTAAAATGAAAAGGTGAGTTTCTGAGGTAGGCTCAACTCACCACACGCAGGGCTCCAGGAGTGGCCACAGAGCCCCTGGTTCTTCCACAGAATGGCTCATTCATTCCTCACAGGTGTTTGGACAATCATTCTTAACCTATGGTCACCTGAGGAGAGCTCCGTTTCTGCCAGTCAGTTTCTCTAGACTTCTGTAGAAATGGAGAGGGGGACAAACAGGGAGAGGGGAGTTGGGGAGAGGTTAAGTCCAGCCAGCACTACAGAGTCTGAGGGAACATGAAAAGGGGAAGAGGAGGGACAAAGCAGCTCAGCTGGTGGAGGAGAGAACATTTTCTGGTTTGGTTTTACTTTTAAGAAAGAAGAGACATCAGTGTAATGAAAGATATGGAAGTGCATAGGAGCAGAAGGTTGTTTGTTTATAAATGTGGCCTGAAGTCTTATATTTCTTTTTTTTTTTTTTAAGATTTATTTATTTATTTATTTATTTGTCAGAGAGAGGGAGAGCACAAGCAGGGGGGAGTAGCAGGCAGAGGGAGAAGCAGGCTCCCCGCTGAGCAGAAAGCCCGATGCGGGACTCAATCCCAAGGCTCTGGGATAATGACCTGAGTTGAAGGCAGACGCTTAACCGACTGAGCCACCCAGGTGTCCCTGAAGTCTTATATTTCTTAGAAACTATGAAGGAGAGCAATTTTGAATCTCTGTTCTCTTGCCGAACTGGGTTTCCTTGACCGTAAACACTCTGAGACTAAATCACGTGCATCTACTCGTCAGAAAGGCCAGAAACATATCCACTGAACCTACCAGATGCAGGCGCTGTACCAGGAACTACTATTCGGGTAGAAGGGATTGAAAAACTCCTCATGATCTAGCCTTTGCTTACCTGCCTGGTTTTATCTCCTGCTAGCTCTCCTTCAAAACCAAGACCACAGCCATGTTGTTCAGGCAGTTCACCAAAGACCCCATTCTGCTTCCCCTCTGTGTCTGTAAACACACTGCTTTCTGCACTGAATGCTCTCCCTCACTCATCCTGTAGCACTGCCCTCCCCAGCTGCTCCTGGCTAATTCCTACCACCCTTCCTCAGCTCAGATGTTACCTCCTCAGAACACCATCCTGGATTCTGAGCTGAGTCAGATGCCCCTGCTCCGGGTTCTCCCTGGGCTTATCTCAACCACATGGAGGTAGCATTGATGATAATTAGATGGTGTGCAAGCTTTTTGATGGCAGGGACTAAGTCTTTGTCATTCTTGTCTTCCCTGCTTCTAGCTCACCATGAGATACATACAAAATGCCCAACAATCTCCGGCAAATGAATAAAGAAATACTATACTCAATGCCCAACTTGAAGGAACTTTCAGTACAGTTAGCAAAGCCACAACCATTTGAAGTAGAACACAGCACAAGGCAATATAAAACTAGTGCCTTGAGAGTACGAAAATCAGCATTCAGAGAAAACAGATGACTTCAGTCTGGGATGGTAAGAGCCACAGCAGTGATTACAATCCCATGAGTGTCTGTGTCATGGGCACTATATTAGTCGCTGTCATCAACAGTCCTGCGGCATGTTCACTGTATCCACATTGACAAATAAGGAACCCAAGTGCCAGAGAGGCTAAGTGATTTTTCAAGGTCACATAGCTGGTAGCCAGCAAAAAACAGGATTTGAATTCTGAATACAAGATTTCAAAACTCTGAGAATGGGAAGGTGGGTATCCCACCTATGAAAACATAGACAAATACACAAAGGCACATCGGGGCAATGCGTGGGCTGGGGACTAAAATTTTTTTGGAAAGATGAAGCTGACGGAACGTAGGGACGCTGGAGACCCTGATGCTGGGAAGTGAGCTGTGACTTCATTGCAGGGACCCTGCGTGTCAGGCTGGGGAGCTGCTGGTGGCGTTACAGTAGAGGAAACATGATCGGAGAGGAACTTTTGAGACAATAAGGGGTGGGCATAGACTGGACCGGGAAGACAAGAGACGGAAACCAACTCAACACGCGACTTTCTAACACGAAAGGCACTGATTTCTTGGAGTGGAAATGAGAGATGCAAGCAAACTGAGAGAAGAAACCAACAGTACTTGACAGCTGAGTTTCTGTGGGTCTGAAAGAGAAAGCAACGAAAAGTGATTTAAGAATATTAAGCCAAGGGGCGCCTGGGTGGCTCAGTTGTTAAGCATCTGCCTTCAGCTCAGGTCATGATCCCAGGGTCCTGGGATCGAGCCCCGCATCGGGCTCCCTGCTCTGCGGGAAGCCTGCTTCTCCCACTCCCCCTGCTTGTGTTCCCTCTCTCGCTGTCGCTCTCTCTGTGTCAAATAAATAAAATCTTAAAAAAAAAAAAAAGAATATTAAGCCAAGATACAGGGACACTAATGACAAAGCCAGCCAGGAGAAGGTACTGGTTTGAGGAGAATATTTTTAAACGTGCTCAATAAGGGGCGCCTGGGTGGCTCAGTCGGTTTAGCATCCGACTCTTGGTTTTGGCTCAGGTGGTGATCTTCAGGGTCATGATCTCAGGCTTATGATCTCGGGGTCGTGAGATTGAGCCCTGCATCCAGCTCCACTAAGCACAGAGTCTGCTTGGGTTCCTGTCTCTCCCTTTGTCCCTCCCCTCCTCTCTCTCTCTCTCTCTAAAATAAATAAATAAATCTAAAAAAATTTTTTTAAAAACATGCTAAATAAGACACTATAGGGAAGAATCTCTTAAAAAACAGCTAGAAATGTGGGCCCAGGAAACCAGAGAGCAATAAGTGTAAGATATGGAACTTGGGAGTTATTTGCCTCCAAGTGCAAACAGAAGCCATAGGAAAGGTAGCTGGCTTTCCCTTCGAGGGCTGAGGAACAGAGGAAGAGCGTTGGAAGGCAATGCAACAAATCTCAGTTAACAATCACATTTAGATGGCAGGAATCTGCAGATGAACAAGTAAAAGGTACAAAAGAATTAAAGTCTAAATGCTCAATATGAACAAGACACAATGCCAGGAACTCTTTACATGTTATTCCATGAGGTAGTTACTATCTTATTTTATAAAAACAGGGGCTGAGAAGTAATATGTCTTGCCCAAGGCCATACAGCTAGCAAGAGACAGAGGTGGGATCATAATCATGTTTGTCAGACTCAGGGAGCATCTCACTCATGCCATGCTGCCTCCCTGAACAAGGGCTATGGTAAGGAGGCCAGTGGAGGGAAAGAATTTTCTGGAATGAAGAGGATGAACTCAGTCAAAGACAGCGAGGACTGAGAAGAAGCCACTAAATCTGGGGCCTCATCACTCAGAGATAGTTGTAGTATAAGGCCTAAAATTAAGGACCACTATTTTGTGCTGCCTTGACATCTGGGGGAAACTGAGGTAGCCCTGAATGGCCTAACTACAGGGTCTTCTTCCCACTTCGCTCCTGGGAACAGAGTCCCCCAGCCAAGCAGCTCTCCTTGACAAGCTCCTGGTGTCCAGATGCTACACGAGAATCCCATAAACCCAGAATGTACAGAAAGCTATTGCAAGCAAAATAAGAAAATGCAAAAGCCTAACAAAAAACAGGCAAAAATATGAACAGGTAATTCACAAAAAAAGAAATAGAAATGGTCAATGGGAAAATGTTCAATCTCATTATTAACCAAAGAAATTTAAGCAGAAATCACAATGAACCATTTTTCTGTATCTTTTAGGCTGACAGCTTTAGATGTACACTACTCAGAGTTGGTGATGTTTCCATCCCGAAAGGAATGGAAGCAAGTTTCATAAAATTTTTAATGTTATATTTTATATAAAAATGTCATTTCTAGAATTATATCTCAAGAGAACAACTTGTCAAGTCCATAAAGATGTATGTATGAGGACATTTATTCTATTGTTCTTTGTAATACTGAAAAATCAGAAATAATCTTAATGTCCATCAACAGGGGATTGGCTAAATAAATGTGGTATACTTATAAAATGGAATACAGTGCAGCCTTTTAAAATGATGATGTCGATGCACATTTATCAACCTAGAAAGATGACATTAGGTCAAAAAAACAAAAAACAAAACAAAACAAAACACTAGTTTACAGAATTACATGTGGAATAGCATACATATTACATAAAAGTGAATATGTTTCTATATTCATGCATAGAGAGACATTTGGAAAGAAATTTACAAAATGTAAATACCTCTGAGTATTTAAATTTCAGGTGAATCCAACTCTTTTCTTTAGTTTATCCTAAAGACATATCAATAATCAAGGAGGGGGAAAAGCCTTTCTCACTTTGGGGGGAAAAATGCATTAGGCAATAAATATTTCCCTTCAGAAAAGAAAAGGTATACTTCGGGAAGAAATCACACAAATTATACACCATGTTTTGATTTTGTACTTACCCCAGCAGATAAATGTGAAATCCCGGAAGGGAATCAGCCCTGCACTGGATTTCTCATCGGACGTACATTAAACTGAGGCCTTTGTGCCCTTAGAGGGGGCTGTGAGTGAAGAGTGAAAAGCAGAAGGAGCCTGGGTTCAGATGGGGCTTCCCAGCCTTTCTCTGATGGAAAGGACATCTCAGTGGTAACCTGTGAGATCCCACTCCAGGTTCTCAACAAGCGCTACTTTTTTGCCTTTGACCTTGCAAACTCTTCAGACCCACAGCTCTGGATAAATTCCACTCTTGGAGCTTTCACCACCTGACAGCCACTGTTTCAAAATCCCCCCATTCGTGCCTGTTGGTGGTTAGAAAGCTTGTGGAGGGCATGCATGACCTATAAAACATGTTTCTCAAAACTTCCCTCTGAGAAATCAGTTACTGATTTATCTCCCAATTCTGTCACCCAGAGGAGGGCAAAAGATGACACAACAGAGCCCGCAGAGAGTTTAATTCAGAAGGACAGACACTTAATTTAGTTATTCGGAAAATTTACAAACCCTCCTATGTCACTTTAAAAATGTCAAAATAGAGATCTCCGTGTATCCTGTTAGGCTTCTGTCATGCTCCCAATAATATTATTTGTGACAGCTATAAGAGAAGCAATATCCATTGGCCTTCTAGCTCTTTAAGAATGTACAAATTAATCCATCTGGAAGGAGTTGTGTTCTTGACCCCGGGGTTCTTTTTATTAGAACAAATTCAGACACAAACTCTAGGATAGTTCTGGAATATTATATGAGGGTGAATTACAGGCAGTCTCACAACCTAGCATTCATTGTCCTTTAACGAGTTTTTATGAGGCAGAGCCAAAGGCTGGCAAAACTCTCTCTTTCACCACAGAGGAAATCTAGGCTAAAAAGGAAAATAAGAAGTTTATGAACTATTAAAAAAAATAAAGCCTCAGAGTTAGGGAGTTATGGATTAAGTTCTGATCCATTAATTCTTTTATTCCCTGGCAGAGCTGGCTGAAGACATGTGGCCCTCTGGTGGGGGACAGAAACACTCCCAAGCAGAAGGCACAGAAAAAACGAGAGAATGGCTGGGGGGGGAGGGGGGAGGGAGGAGGGACAGACCCATTCGTTCAGATATTAATTTATACAGGAATCCAGAATTCAATAATCTCTCACATCCCCCAGGTTAGGGAAAGATCCGCTCCCCAATTTCATTTGGGAGTTCTATTACATTAAACAATATTCTGTTTGGCCAGACATGCCGTTCTTCTCTTGATGGAAATTAATTTCTTGATTCTTCCAGCTAATATAATCCCAATTCAGTGCTTCAAGTTTTCTCAGGGCACCACTAGATGAAATAAAGTTCTAAAGTACTTCTTGTGGGACCTCACAAGCTACAGATGGAAATAATGGAGGAGAGGCGAGTTAAAAGCAGGCAAGGCAGGGGAAATCAGGTGGTGAACTGCCCCTCACAAGCCACACTGGTGATTTGTTAAGAGTGTTCTATATTCCTAACTCTTCCCTGAGTAGTGCTTTTTTAAGATTTCCATAGGAAATTTATTTTTCAGAATGGAAGGCCTCTGAACAGGGTAAATGAAAGATTATAAGAGAAAGAAACACAGTGATTTCCAGTTGTTTAAAAGGCAACTCAACAAGTCTTTACCAGCAAAAGGAAAAGGTCAGGATCAATAAAAGGGGCTTTCCTTTGGGAGGAGATCTGTTTTCAATTTCACACAAATAAATCCTTATGACGGGCCTTCTGAAGACCAAGGAAACAGTCAACTATACAAAGGATCTGGCCTTGCCAGAAAAATAAAACATCTCCATTTGAAATTCCCCAACAATATCAAAACAAAACATGACAAACCCTACTCACTCTGCCCCCTTCCTCAGTCCTCTGCCTGAAGGGCAAAGGTTAGTTACACTGAAAAGTAGGAACAAGTCTTCAAATGTAAAGATGTTACGACTCATAGATGTAATTTTATCCCCAAAGTAGCTTTTTGGAGACATCATCTTAAGGGTGATGTTAGCCAGGAAAATCCCAAGCATAAGGAGAGGTTGGTCTGGGAATAGAGCAAGATACTGAGTATCACTGATGACAGAACTCCTTCCCTTGAAGGCATCTTGGTCAAACTCACCATCTCTTACTCTTTTTCTAGGCCCTCTTGCTTTTGTAGAGAAAGTACTGGCTCAAGGCACCTGGGTGGCTCAACTGGTTAAGCGACTGCCTCTGGCTCAGGTCATGATCCCAGGGTCGTGGGATCGAGTCCCACATCGGGCTCCCTGCTCAGCAGGGAGCCTGCTTCTCCCTTTCCTGCTCCCCGTACTTATGTTCTCTCTCTCTCTCTCTGTCAAATAAATAAATAATCTTGAAGAAAAAAAAGAAAGTACTGGCTCAACTACCATCTTTTGGGAGATATACAATGAATGGCATTTTTTAGCCGTATCTTCTCAGACAAACCTAATGCTTGCTGTAGTGGTACAGATGTTCTACACACACATACACACACACACACACCACTCACGACATACACACACACAATTTTAATTGGTGAAATCATAAGCCTGACAGTCACCCATTATTGCAGCCTTAGCTATGCCCAATTCCTAGCTCTTAGCTAGCTATACCTTCTCCCTTTTCTTTCCTCTCAAGAAAGCATATCAGATTGCAAGCCTGCAAGGAAGGAAGAATTTTAACCTTAGATCTGCTTTCATTAAAAAAAAAAAAAAAAAAAAAGTAAGTCATCTGCCTCCTTAAGCGATTTAAATATTATTAGAGAAAAACTGGGAGTAAATCTCACAAACCATCACACCCACTGTGGCATTCAGCATCAAAGTTAGTTTCTTGCCTGGAATAACCCCCTCCCACACACGCACACTTCTTCAGCTATATAAATCCTACCAGTATCTCAAGGTCCATCTACTCTGTAGATGAAAATCCTTCAACCTCCCTCCCCTCCCTGGACTCCACCAGAGTTCACAAACTTGAGTCGTCCAGAAGATGGGGGCATTATGTGCACGAAGGAAGCCATGTTTCAGACGTAAGCCTTCCACGCTGAGCCAAGGAGACATGGCCACCAGAAAGCAAAGCCCCGCCTGAAGGGGTAGCAGCCAGTCAGCCCCAGCCTGCTGCTGCCATATGGGAATGCAGGCCCACTGCCAGTCCATCTTCTGGTGTCTTAACAGAAGCCAAATATCTGCATTTTATGTGAAATATCCCAATTTTAAATGGGGGCTCAATTAAGAAAGTTAAGACAACAGCAACTGTGTGACCTGCGTTAGACCCATGAAACCACGAATTTGTATCCTCCAGTTGCTACTGAACATGTGAAGCTTAAGGGTCCATGACACACTTGTAAATGGGTGTGGTGTATATGTGTGTCTCATACCACCAGTTAGATCAGTATGTCTCAGAAAGACGCAGATAAATGTGTGGCACATATAACCTGAAAATAAAACAGGGCTTTGCCTACCAGTCTTCAACTTCGGCTTATTTTAAGTTTCAAATAATGTATAAGGAGGACCTAAGGTATTGATATTTCAAAAAGATGGACATTGGTCAGGGTGCCTGGGTGGCTCAGTTGGTTAAGCGTCTGACTCTTGGTTTTGGCTCAGCTCGTGATCTCAGGATCCCCCATTGAGCTCCCTGCTCAGCGGGGAGTCAGCTTGAGATTCTCTCTCTCCCTATGACCCTCCCACTCATGCTGTCTCTCTCTCTCAAGTAAATAAATAAATCTTAAAAAGAAAAAAGAAAAAAAAAAAAAGAAGGATATCGGTCAAAAGAGTTAAGGAACACTGAGCCTGACAGTAAGGCCCGGGAAGGCAGGGAGTATACCCTTACCTATTTTATTCAGCATATATCAAGAGTACAAGCTAAATATATAGATTTGAGTGGAACTGACGTGAATCTCTTAAGGAACCAGACTCCAGGCAATCATTTCATGTATTAGCAATTTAATTTTGCCAGATTGCACATATAGTACCAATGAATTTCCAAACTGCCAATAAAATATCCCATTCTTTGGTCAGATCTTAGCAAGAGCTGCCTGCACCGAAATATTTTTTACTTTACAATCTTAATAGTTCTAAATTCATCGAAAGCAGTAAAGAAAAAGTGCCTGGCACAGAAAACGCATTCAAAGCATATTAGTTAAACTTAACTAAAAAGAAATAAACAAAAGATAAAACTTCCAGGCATCTTGTCTCTCTGTTGAGAAGCAAGAGCGCCCTGTGGCTTGCACTTCTTTTATCAAAAGCGTACCCATACCTTTTTGTCAGATAAACTTACTTGGTTTTCCTTGTGTAATGGGGTGAGTATTGTACAAGGTTTCAATGCCTTTTTTTTCCAACTCAAATTGTCCCTCAGAGGCTCAAAGTACTAACAAAGTGCTTCGCTGCATGAAAGTGCTGTCTACATTTGTCTGGCAAATATGATGCCGGCTGAAAAGCCTGATGGGTGTGTCATTTGTCACAGGCACAACCGCGCTCCAGGCTGCTTCCACCAGAGAGCAAATTCAACTTTATAAAGAGAAGCGCGGACAGGAAAGCCTTCCAGCAGAATTCCCAATAACCAGAATATGGGCATGAGATCCAAGACTAATAAAATGGACTGGGGAGAAGCTACTGAGGAAGCAGCAGCCTAAGGAGAGAAGGGGGAGACTGAGCCTGCTTTTTGTATTGAAGGGCAAGTGATGGGCACAGAAAAGAGGAGGATCTCTATCACCTGTAACTCCATAACAGCTCTAGGGATTAGGCTACATTGTCCTAGTTTCTGTAGAAATGGAAACAGGCTCAGAAAGGTCTACAGTCTTGCCCAGCTAGTGACTGGCTTAAATGCAGTTTGGCCGGGTCTTTCGAGCTCTAAAGCTCAAGCTTAGTCAATACCTAATGCCACCTTCCAATAAATCACCTAGACGGTCAACGCAGGTAATTAGCTAGGCTGTGCAGCTACAGATTAGGGAGGGGGTGTTGTTCATTTTTTTAGCTTAATTTTGTTAAAGACATAGCACACCAACCATAGAAAACAATCTGCTAAGCCATAGCAAACCAGCCCTGTTGCTAATAACGGTATTTTATTCAAATATATATTAAGCACTTACCAATATATTTGAGATCCTGCAGATACTAGAGAGATGGAAATTCAAATGCATTCAAGAGAAGCTTAGAGGTAACCCCCTTTTTTTTCATTATTGCAGAAATGGATTGTTCACTCAATCACCAAATATATATTGAGAAACCACCCAGGCCAGAAATAGTTTTGAACTCTGAGGATGACACAGCAAACAATACAGAGAAGGCTCATGCCTAAATGAAACTTGCTTTCCTTTGTTTAGAGACAGACTCAATGAAGCAAAGGAGGGAGAGAGGGAGGGGCCATTTACAATTTTTGATAGATGTTGTGAAGAAAATATTGGGGTGCCTGATAAAGAATAAACAAAAGACATCCTTTATATGGGGAGTGGGGGCTCCCTGAGGTGTTGATGTTTAAAGGATAAGATGTAACTCATGACAAAGAGTCAACGGTATAAGGGGATAAGGAAAGGGTGTTACAGGCAGAGGGTCCAGTGAGGATAATGAGCTTCATTTATGCCAAGAAGGGTTAGCCCGCACTGTGAGTGGATACAGCAAGCCAAGATGGTGGTGTACAGTATAATTTGAGGGGAGGGGGATAAGAGACATTCAGTCCCTCTTGTACACCACTAGAGTGGGTCTGGATTTTATTCTAAGCTCACTGAAAGCTGTCAAGTGACTGGGTCTTCAACAGGGGTCCAACACATACAGATTCAGGGTTTTATTTCATCTGTTGCATGAAGAATGGACAAGAAGACTAGTGGGGAAATGGGAGAACAGGCTGCAGCTGGGAGACAGTACTTGGGTGTTCTACTAGATGGTTGCCATTTGCTCTCCCAATCTACCCTCCACCCTTTCCTATCCTGTTGTCTCCCTCAGAGGCTGGCTTCTATAGGTTGCAGCCAAGGCTTCCCTTGGCTTCTGACTTCCACTTGCATTTGGCCAATGGAAATCTCCAGCTGGAGATTAGAGGAAGGGAGAAGAGGGAGTTGGGATCTTTATTCCCTCAGCTCCTCCCCAGGGTTTATCACAGGCCCGCTGTATCCCTCAGCCACAGACTGCTGGTTGGTCAAATGGCCTCTGCCAGGTGGCCTGTCCTACAGCTCCCCCTCTGGCTTCTAGTACCCTTCCCTTCCCATGCACCATCCCTCTCCTCTGCTCTCCACGCCTTGGGTGGTACCAGAAAAGGCTGCTACTAGCCTCAGGGCACTGCACTCAGGGCCTTGTGCTTTGAAAATGGTACCTTTATTGAACTCTAGTCAAATTACCCAATTTGTATATGCCATCTGTTTCCTGCTGGGTTCCTTACTGACACAGGAAGAGAGAGGCAAGATTTGATTTTGAAAGTTCAGTTACTGTGATCCTTGACTAATATTCTGTTCTGCTGATGCTCTGTGTATGTGATGTAAGGGTCACAAACCCAAAAGGGTTACCAAGAAATCATGCACTTCTTTGCTTCTTTAGAAGAACCAACACCATAAACTGACCAAAGAAATAAAATGTCAAAAGCATGGGTGTCAGGGTTCAGAAAACAAAATAAGAATTCATCATCACCAATATTTAATTTCAGGCCAGTTACCAAGAGCTCTTGCTTAAATATTTAGATTTGTAGTTCTCATTCAATTTTTCACTTATGTAATCAATGTTTATTAAGTGCTACTACTTGCAAGGCATTATATTAGGCACTTGGGGGCACACCAAAGACCAAATCAAAATACCTACCCCCTTGAAGCTTATACCTTAGAGGAGAGTCAGAAAATAAAAAGTCAACAATATCTGAGATGCTCGTAAAAAATAGTTACGGAGGATAGAGGGTGGGAGATTTCCATAAGAGAGAATATTACCTTTCTTCAAAGGTAATATTTGAGCAGACACCAAAAGGACGGATGAAGTGAGCAATGACCACACCCAGGGGACGCATGACCCAGGAGAGGAAACTACAAGAGGCTGAGGCAAGAAATGCTGGACACTTCTGAGTCACAGTGAAAAGGCCCGTGCAGCTGGAGCAGACGAGGTGAGGACAGCTGGTAGCCTATGCAGTTGGAGAGACAGGCAAGACAAGGCTACCAGCCCCTTTGAGAATTCTGACTGCTATTTTTGAAGCCAAGAAACCATTAGGATTTTGAGCAGAGTGGTGACAGGAATAGACTTAGTCTTAGGAGGATCCTTCTAGCAGCTGCATTATAAATAAGGTGGCAAAGATTGGCAAAAAACACTTAGACAAAAGTCTTGGGCAGAGATGCTAGTGGCTTGGACCAGGCCTGTACAATTTATGTTTGATGAGCCTTTAGATATCCAAGTGAAGCTGAGTAGGCATTGGATGCACACTCCAAGTGTGGAGTTGAGGTGAGAGGTCTGAGCTAGAGACAGAGATTTGGAAAACACCAGGAAACAGCCAGGAGCCTGAAGGAGACCATCTGGGGAGTGAAGAGAGGGAGAAGAGACAAGTTCAAAGGACAGAACCCTGAGGCATTGTAGGTGGACAGGTCAGAAAGATGAAGGAAGCCAGCAAAGGACACTGAAAAGGACTGGCCAGTAGGGTAGCAGGAAAAACCAGGAGAGTGTGGGGTCCCAAAGCCAACTGAAAGAAAGCATGTCAAGAAGGAGGAAGTGATGCTGTTGATGGATCAAGTGAGAAAAGAACAGGGAGTAGAACAAAGGGTTTGGCCAAGAAGGGGCCTCTGGTGACCCCTCCATGCTTTGAGAAGTAGTGAAGTTGGAAGTCTGATGGAAAGAACATCTATAGACAGTTCTGATGTTCTACATTGTCGATGGGGAGCAGAGAAATGCTTGGTAGCCAGGAACTAAGCAGGTTTTCTTCTTTCTTTTTTATTCAGTGTGGAGACATGAGAGCATCTTTGAATGCTGCTGGGAATTATCTGGTAGGGAGAGGAACCCAAAGGATGCAGATGAGAACAGATCATTGCAGGAGCGAGAAGGGGTGAGGTGAGGGTGGGGAAGATCCAGGGCCCCCTGAAGGCCATGGGTGGAAGTGGAGCAGTTCATCCCGTGTAAGGAAGCACAGGGTCTGGTTGCAGATAGGCTGGGAAGAACATGTGGGGGTTTCATCCTGACTGAGCTTTTCTCAGTAAAACACGAGGTAAGGTCATCCCTACAGTAGAGAAGCAGGAGGAGCCACTGGAGGTCTGAGAGAGAGTGTGAAATAGTCATCCAGGGCAAGGGGGTGGAGTAGGAACAGGTAGCAACCTGCCTTTGATGTGAATCCATAAATCTCATTAGTATTAATCTCAAGTAGAGAAAAAACTAAGCTACTTGTGTGAGGAAAATACAGAAGATATGGCAATCCGAAGCTAGGAGAAGGAGCATCCCAAATGTTGCATTTGGTGGCATTCTCCCATTCCGATCAGGGCGAGAGGAATGTGTGGGGCAGTCACTCCGCCTGAAAGTGAACTAAAGAGAATGTGGGGATTCCCACTTCCTCCAACATATGTGAGTGATTCAACCAACACAACATTCAAATATATGGAAATGATCTTTATTTTAGGTTCTTTCTCATTTAGCCTTTTAGGTTCTGAGAATGTGCAAAATAAATCTCAAATGTTGCTTTTAAAAGCTTTCTTTAAATTACCCCTGGTATGTGAAAGCCAAGCTCCTAGATATAACCAAAGAGGGGAAAGAAAAGAAAAAGAAAAAAAAAGGCTAATGACCCCTGACATTAGAATTTAAAATGCCCCACATGCAAATCCACTTTCCCTTCACTCTTTGGTAATGCAATAAGCAGTGAGAATTAGAATTGCAAAAATGCCAAAAAAGCCACATGGAAACGATACAACAAAATAGTTTCACGGTGATATTGAGAAAGGAATATGAAATGAATACAAGATAACGCAGAGAGACGGAATCTAGTGTTCTGTATGGATAAGCGAGTGTGTGTATGTGCACACGCATGTCTGAAAGAGAGCAAGGGGAAAAAATTATTTCTTTCTTTGCTTTGTTCTTCGTGAGCAAAACTTTAAAAATAGAATTTTGGTCACATCTCTATAACGTGACACATGGTTCCTACTTTAGTTCCAAATGATTTTTCACTAAATGGGTTTTGAAATATTTACTTGTAAATAGAAAGACCTTTTGAATACCTGATTTAAAAAAAAATAACAAACTCAAGCAACGATCAAGATAGACTCTCCAATACTCAGACACGATTTTCTTCCAATGATTGTTTCTAACATCCCTAGGCACCACAGAACCCCGATGCTTTCTCTCTGGGCTTCAGTTAAACACTGAAGTGTGACAGTGTAAGTGAGGTAGACTGTTTCACACCTGGTAGCCAGAACACATTAAATAATGCAACTAAGTTTTGAGAAATCATTTGACCCATATGGATGTATCAGCTGCACAGACATGGACTAGTGCCTGTCCCATCCCCACATCCATCCTCCTTATTTTCCCTTTTGTGCCACTCCCATCCACAGAATGAAGAAGAACCTTCTCGATCTGGGCTATTAAGAAACAGAAAAGAAAATGCCTAAAAATTTCTCCTTACTTTTTTACCAGCTTCCATCAAATCTAAGTTAATTTCATAGAGATCCTGGGCTCACCTATCCAAAGAGAACTCAGTGATTAATGCAAAGGGCTGTCCAGCCAAGGTAGGCATCTCCACGGGATTTTGATGGATTCCTGTCTCACATTGAGGTCTTTCATCCATTTTGAGTTTATCTCTGTGTATGGTGTAAGAGAATGGTCAAGTTTCATTCTGTATATATAGCTGTCCAATTTTCCCAGCACCATTTATTGAAGAGACTGTCTTTTCTCCATTGCATGTTTTTTCCTGCTTTGTCAAAGATTATTTGACCATAGAGTTGAGGGTCCATATCTGGGCTCTCTATTCTGTTCCATTGGTCTGTATGTCTGTTTTTGTGCCAGTACCATGCAGTCTTGGTGATCACAGCTTTGTAATATAGCTTGAAATCGGGCAACGTGATGCCCCCAGCATTGTTTATCTTTTGCAACATTTCCTTGGCGATTTGGGGTCTTTTCTGATTCCATACAAATTTTAGGATTGTTGGTTCCAGCACTTTGAAAAATGTCATTGGAATTTTAATCGGAATGGCATTGAAAGTATAGATTGCTCTGGGTAGCATAGACATTTTAACAATGTTTATTCTTCCGATCCATGAGCATAGAATATTTTTCCATCTTTTTGTGTCTTCTTCAATTTCTTTCATGAGTGTTTTGTAGCTTCTAGAGTATAGATCCCTTACCTCTTTGGTTAGGTTTATTCCGAGGTATCTTATGGTTTTTGGTGCTATTGTAAATGGAATCGAGTCTCTAATTTCTCTTTCTACAGTTACATTTTTAGTGTATAAGAAAGCAACTGATTTCTGTGCATTGATTTTGTATCCTCCCATTACTGAATTGCTGTATGAGTTCTAGTAATTTGGGGGTGGAGACTTTTGGGTTTTCCACATAAAGTGTCACGTCATCTGCAAAGAGAGAGAGTTTGACTTCTTCTTTGCCAATTTAGATCCCTTTTATTTCTTTTTGTTGTCTGATTGCTGTTGCTAGGACTTCTAGTACTATGTTGAACAATAGTGGCGAGAGTGGGCATCCTTCACGTGTTCCTGATCTTAAGGGAAAGGCTCTCAGCTCTTCCCCATTGAGGATGATATTTGCTGTGGGTTTTTCATAGATGGATTTTATGAACTTGAGGAATGTTCCCTCTATCCCTCTGAAGAGTCTTAATCAGGAAAGGATGTTGTATTTGTCAAACGCTTTTTCTGCATCAATTGAGAGGACCATATGGTTCTTCTCCCTCCTCTTATTAATGTGTTCTATCACATTGATTGATTTGCGAATGTTGAACCACCCTTGCATCCCGAGGATAAATCCCACTTGGTCGTGGTGGATGATCCTTTTAATGTATTGTTGGATCCTATTAGGTAGGATTTTGTTGAGGATTTTGGAATCCATATTCATCAGGGATATCAGTCTGAAATTCTCTTTTTTGATGGGGTCTTTGCCTGATTTGGGGATTAAGGTAACGCTGGCCTCATAGAATGAGTTTGGAAGTTTTCCTTCTGTTTCTATTTTTTGAAACAGCTTCAGGAAAATAGGTATTATTTCTTCTTTGAATGTTTGGTAGAATTCCCCAGGGAATCCATCAGGCCCTGGACTCTTGTTTTTTGGGAGGTTTTTGATCACTGCTTCAATCTCGTTACTGGTTATTGGCCTATTCAGGTTGTCAGTTTCTTCCTGTTTCAGTCTTGGCAGCTTATAGGTTTCCAGGAAGGCCTCCATTTCATCCAGATTGCTCAGTTTATTGGCATATAGTTGTTGATAATAATTTCTAATAATTGTTTCCATTTCCTTGGTGATAGTCTCTCCCCATTCATTCATAATTTTATTATGTTGGGTCCTTTCTCTTTTCTTTGGATAAGTCTGGCCAGTAGTTTATCGATCTTATCGAAATCGATATCGATCTTATTAATTCTTTCAAAGAACCAACTTCTAGTTTCATTGATCTGATCTACTGTGTTTCTGGTTTCTAATTCATTGATTTCTGCTCTAATTTTAATTATTTCTCTTCTAATGCATGGCTTAGGCGTCATTTATTGCTTTTTCTCTAGTTCTTTAAGGTGTAGAGTTAGTTGGTGAATTCGGGATTTTTCTGGTTTTTTTTGAGTGAGGCTTGGATGGCTATGTATTTCCCCCTTAGGACCACCTTTGCAGTATCCCATAGGTTTTGGACCGATGTGTTTTTGTTCTCCTTGATTTCCATGAATTGTTTAAGTTCTTCTTTGATTTCTTGGTTGACCCAAACATTCTTGAGCAGAGTGGTCTTTGGCTTCCAAGTGTTTGAATTTCTGCCAATTTTTTTCTTGTGATTGAGTTCCAGTTTTAGAGCATTGTGGTCTGAGAGTATGCAGGGAATAATCTCATTTTTTTGGTATCGGTTGAGACCTGATTTGTGACCCAGTATGTGGTCTATTCTGGAGAAAGTTCCATATGCGCTCAAGAAGAATGAGTATTCTGTTG
Source organism: Mirounga angustirostris (assembly GCF_029215605.1). Taxonomy (NCBI): domain Eukaryota; kingdom Metazoa; phylum Chordata; class Mammalia; order Carnivora; family Phocidae; genus Mirounga; species Mirounga angustirostris. Next base: position 187,773,080 of record NW_026991709.1, on the reverse strand, counting down.
TTTTAGTGTGGAATGTTCTGTAAATATCTATGTGGTCCATCTGGTCCAATGTATCATTCAAAGCTCTTGTTTCCTTGTTGATTTTCTGCTTAGATGATCTGTCCATTGCTGAGAGTGGAGAATTGAGGTCTCCTACTATTAACGTATTGTTATCAGTATGACTCTTTATTTTGGTTAACAGTTGGCTTATGTAGATGGCTGCTCCCATGTTGGGGGCATAGATATTTACAACTGTTATATCTTCTTGTTGGATAGACCCTTTAAGAATGATATAGTGTCCTTCTGTGTCTCTAATTACAGACTTTCATTTAAAATCTAATTTGTCTGATATAAGAATTGCTACCAGCTTTCTTTTGAGGACCGCTGGCATGGAAGATGGATCTCCATCCCTTCACTTTCAGTCTGGATGTATCTTTAGGTTTAGAATGAGTCTCTTGTAGACAGCATATGGATGGGTCCTGTCTTTTTATCCAATCTGCAACCGTGTGCCATTTTATGGGAGCATTTAGGCCATTCACGTTGACAGTGATTATTGAAAGGTATGAATTAATTGTCATCATGTTGCCTGTGAAGATGTTGTTTTTATAGACTGTCCCTCTAAATTTCTGTTGTATATCACTCTTGGGGGCTTTCTCCTTTTATAGAACCCCCCCTTAATATTTCTTGCAGGGCTGGCTTAGTGGTCACATATTCTTTCAGTTTCTGCCGGTCGTGGAAGCTCTGCATCTCTCCATCCATTCTAAATGAAAGCCTTGCTGGATAAAGTATTCTTGGCTGCATGTTCTTCTCATTTAGTACCCTGAATATGTCTTGCCAGGCCTTTCTGGCTTGCCAGGTCTCTGTGGATAGGTCTGACGTTATTCTGATGTTCCTGCCTCTGTATGTAAGGAATCTCTTCCCCCTAACTGCCCTTAAGATGGTTTCCTTGGTTCTAAGATTTGCAAGTTTTATTATTATATGCCGGGGTGTTGACCTGTTTTCCTTGATCTTGGGAGGGGTCCTCTCTGCCTCTAGGATGTGCATGTTTGTTTCATTCCCCAGATTAGGGAAGTTCTCAGCTATGATTTGCTCAAATACATCTTCTAGTCCTCTCTCTCTCTCCACTCCCTCCGGGATTCCAATGATTCTGACATTGGAACACTTCATGGTGTCACTTATTTCTCTGATTCTATTTTCATGGATTCTGAGTTGTTTTTCCCTGGCCTCCCCTTTTCCCTTTTTATCTATTATATTGTCTTCCAGGTCGCTTATTCTCTCTTCTGCCTCAGTTACCCTAGCTGTTAGATTATCTAGATTGGATTGGATCTCATTAATAGCATTTTTAAGTTCTGCCAATTCCCCTTTTATTTCTGCCCTTAGAGACTCGATGTCGCCATTAATTGATTTCTCCATTCTAGCCATTGTCTTCACAATTGCTAGCCTGAATTCCATCTCCGACATCTTGGTTATATCTTCATCCATTTGTAAATCTGCAGCATAAGTCATAATCTCTGAGTCTTTTCTATTTTGGGGGCTCTTCCTCCTAGTCATTCTGTTGATGGGTGTTTGAGGGAATGTATAGAGTCCAAATTACTGACCAGAACCCAAGCAAGATGCACCTGTTTTCTTGGGACCTTAGGGTTGCTGGCCTCTTGTTTTCCCAGCCTGTCTTCTGTGGGAGGGGCCTGCCACGCTGTTACTCAGGCAACCCTGTTTGGGCGGAGTTGCCCTGCACCCCTGTGGCGGGGGATGGGCTCAGTGGGAATCAGTTTGGGGGGCTTTTGTTCTCTGGCGCCTTTCCCTGGCAGCTTTCCACGTCTCTTCTGTGAGTCAGACCAGAAAAGACCATTTCCAACGCTCTGCCTCAGAGCAGAGAGATCACAGTCTGTTCTTCAGTGAGCTCTCCAGGCCACAGTCTCTGTTTCTGTCTGTGCTGCTATAAACTGCAGCATCCTGGGTTGTGCACCCCTCCCAGTCCCTCCTGTAGGTCAGGGCCCATCTCTGCCCTTTGTGCTTCTACAACCGCCCACCGCTCCCAGTTCACCCATGCGACCCCGCCGCTCCGGGGTTCCACCCGGGGGTTGCCCTAAATTCCTTTCCCCGCTGCTACCAGTCTGCGAGCCTGTGCCTGGTCCCCAGCGCACGAGGCTGTCGCTCCCCAGCGGTGTAGGATCCCCACGGCCAGGCACCCTCCCACTACCGTTTATCCTCCAATATCAGCCTGCAGAATCATGGCTCCCTGCTTTGTACCTCAAAACCAACCACCTGCGATTTTCTGTTTGTAGAGGTCCAGATCTTCTTACATCTCAGGCTGGTTTCATGGGTGCGCAGAGTGGTCTAGTAGATATCCAGCTCAATTCCTGGGACCAGTTGAAATAGGGTCCCCTACTCCTCCACCATCTTTCCCCCCTCTCCCTGTGATTCTTCCCCTTCTTTGTTATTAACAGCACCCTGATTTTTTTAATGACTTAATTAAAATTCTCAGCTTCAGAATTCTTTGCATATAGGAGCGATCAAAAGGAACAATAAGATCAATAAAAGTTGACCAGAAGACTTACCAGTAACAAACAGTTGATTAACACCTATTTTGTGTCTTACAATAAAGTAAGTTAGGGAGAAGAAAATGTTATTAAGAAAATCATGAGGAAGAGAAAATACAGAACTGGAGCATTATCCATCGATACCATAAGTTTACATCATCATGTTGACAAGATGAATCATATGTCTATTGCCACCTACATCAATGTTGTCTTATGTGACACAAAACACTGTAGGTGTTACACAATTACTCACACTAGGCATCAAAAATGAAAAGATAGTGTAAGATCTGTAAGTGTGTGTATAACTTCTGATAAATTTTAACTTTTTATAAAAGATTTATGTATATTTTACAGCAATAAATGACAAAATAGGTTAGTATTTACTTTTATTTTATGTTTTCATAACTTACCTAGCTTTTTCTTAATTTTGGGAATATTTCTAGTGTATGTGGCTTTTTAATTTTTTCAAATTGTCACAAATCTCAAAAAACTTCCCAATATGTTCATTGAAAAAAAATTTGCATACATATATATGAGAGAGAGAGATCTCCCCTATTAGTTCTGTCTTTCTCAAGGACCCTGCCTACTACATGATTGTAATTGGGTGTCTGTTCACTACATCTAAATGCAATCCTCTCCGACATCTTGAGACCTACCACTTTATGAACTGTGTAACTATGAACATGCCCTTGTGATTCCCAGCCTCCAGATCTGTAGAGTGGGAATATTTTGATGCCCATTTTGTAGAGGACAAAACTAAGGATTAGAGCAGGTAAATAGCTTGTCCCAGGAAATACAGCTAGTAAGTGGCAAAACCAGGATTCATGGGGCACCTGGGTGGCTCAGTAGGTTGGGCATCTGACTCTTGGGGAAAGTCATGAGGAAAGGGAGGGGGGCTATGTGCAGGAGTGACAGGTGACCAGGTGGCTAATCTTATGTTGACATGACCCTGAACAGACTTGCTGGCATCAGAGGCAGCTGTTTCCAATGTAGTCAGGACTTATCTTCTGGAAAAGTTTGGTCCTTCACTTCTCAAGGCCAGTGGTCTGCAGATCTCAAAGAAAGTAAATTAGTTCTGCTACAGATCAAGGGACTTAGGTCAGCAAACAAGGAGTGCATAAGCTTAAAGCAAGTTAACCCTGAAGACCAGTTGTAGTGGTTACATCAGCAAATACATTAAAGAACACAACCTATCACCTGCCATGTAACTTAGTGGGTAAGTGCATGGGCTTTGGCATCATTCAGACTTTGAATTCTGGGTTGGAATCCTGTTTTTTGTTTTCTGTTTTTGAAAGAGAGACACAAAGAGAGAGAGAGGGCGTGTGTGTGAATAGGGCAAGAGGGGAGAGGGATGACTCTGAGATCATGACGTGAGCTGAAATCAAGACTTGGATGCCCAACCGACAAGCTACCCAGATGCCCCTAGAAGATAGTCTTTGAGACGTTAGTCTAGCATCTTCCCAGGTTGCTGGCTTCCTGAATAAAGCAACCAAGTAGTGAACAGCTGAACCTGAGTTCAGAAGGGGTTCTGTGGCCCATAACATTAATACAGAAGTGGAATGTGATTGGGTAACCCTTAGGTGAGTAAAAACAGTATATGCATGTTGCTCAGCATATAAGCAAATCAAGATTATTGTATGACAGGGCTGCTAGCTCTCCTGCCTGGGGTAGGATTTTAATCTGAAAAGAAGAGGAAGGCTCTTCCATATTAACTACTCCTGCTAACACTCCATTTTACTTCAGATAAAGATATCTTGTCTGCCAAGTTTATCTGTGGAAGGCTGGATTTATCCATTTCAAACTGCCCATACTTCCACAATCCCACTTTATTCTCCCTACAGTATAGCCCCCTCAGTCAAGAAGGGCAAGTACTATTAACTCCATTTTCCAGGTGAAAGAACTGACCCCTGGAGAGGTTAAGTAAGTCACCCAAGGTCACACAGCAAATTAGTGGTACAAGCAGGCTTGGAAAGCCTATCTCCTGATGTCCAGCCCAGAATGCTTTCCATTATGCTGTGATCCCTCCACCTGTCACTTCCACCATTCCTGAGGGGCTTAGAGTCGATGGAGCATGCTATCAATTCCTCAGGGTAAAACCATCCTATTTGGGTAAGAAAATATATGTGTGAGTGCACACACACACACATACACACACACACAGGAAGATAGATACACTATAATTGCATCTGCCAAAATGGTTTTATAACAGTCCAGTTGAGGATGCAGAAAATTCCAGGCTTCCTTTCAGAAACAGAGTCCAGAGGGTCAAATTCATCAAGAAAGAGGATTTCTTCACTCATGGGTGGATGGGTGGGTGGGTGCTGGATGGGCTGCAGGAACAATGGCTCAGGGGACTTCGGGGTAAAAGCTCATTTAACTTTCATTGTTATTAAGCAGTGACAATGAAAACATGGTCTGGGAAACAGGCATGCCCAAGAAAGAACATGGAGATCAGTTTCATCTTAACCCTTCTGTGACTTTCTATTTCTAAATTGCAGGGTATTAAACAGTTCTTTGTGAATAACAAGTTAACATTTTGACTCATTCTCTATGCTATTTAGAAAAAAGAAAGAGCAAAGGGGAATTGATTAAGGAAAAAAAAAAAATCCCCGTATGAGATTATGGTCATATTAAGTCTTACCTGAAACCAAAGAAAGTACAAAGGGAGATTACATACCACATTGTCAATTTAGCGCTGAAGTCAGGATTATCAGATGGAAATATTTGCCTTTCTTATGACAGCGAGTCAGACACCTGCCTCAGCGGCACTGGCCTCAACAACACAGAAGTTAAATTCTCTCCTCATGGCTGGCTCGATGAGTAGACATAATGAGGTAAAAAGAGGAACTGCAGAATTTGAAGCTCAAAGACAAAAGACTGGCACTGGGGATAAAAGTTCCTTGGAAATTGAAACAACGTTTCCAAACACGCTGTCAAGACCAATGCCAGTGACGTCTCATCAAGAGAGAAGTGGCACTAAAAGCTCAACCGCCTACAACGTGACCTTGAAAATCAGAAAACCTCAAGTGTCTTTTTCTCTGCTACATTAGCAAGAGGAAGTTTGGGAAATTTAGACATCAGGAGACTAGCCACCTTCTCAAAAAACACACTTGCCATGGACTCAAAGATGTTCAAAATGTGGACCAAGTTTGCCTTCAAACAAGAATTAAGGGTGCCTGGGTGGCTCAGTCAATTAGGCGTCGGCCTTTGGCTCAGGTCATGATCCCGGAGTCCTGGGATCGAGCCCCACATTGGACTCCATGCTCAGTGGGGAGTGTTTGCTTGCTCTCTCTCTCTCTCTCTCTCTCTCAAAAATAAGTAAATAAAATCTTTTAAAAACTCAAACAAGACTTGCAGAGATGGTAGAGGAGTAGGGGACCCTATTTCAACTGGTCCCCTGAATTGAGCTAGATATCTACCAGACCATTCTGAACACCCATGAAATCAGCCTGAGATATAAGAAGATATATCTGGATTTCTACAAACAGAATATCTCCGGCAGTTAGTTTCGAGGTATGAAGCGAGGAGCCGTGATTCCACAAGCAGACAGCTGAAGATAAATGGAAGGGGGAGGGAGCCTCTGGGATCCTGCACTGCCAGAGCACAAAAGCCTCCTGAGCTGGGGACCAGGCACAGACTCCCAGACCGGTAGCAGCGGGGAAAGGACTTTAGGGCAGGTGCCCAGACTGAAACCTGGAGCTGTGGGGGCATGCATGTGAACTGGGGGTGGATGGCAGTTTTACAACCACAAAGGGCAGAGATGTGCCTGGACCTGGAAGCAAGGGCTGGGAGTGCTGATGTGAGGTGCACAACCCAGGACGCTGTGGTTTTTAGCAGCACAGACAGAAACAGAGACAATGTGGCCTGGAGAGCTCACTGAAGAACAGACTGCGATCTCTCTGCTCTGAGGCAGAGGTTTGAATATGGTCACGTCTGCTCTGACTCTCGGAAGAGACAGAGAAAGCCTCCAGGGAAAGCCGCCAGAGAACAAAATCCCCCAAAATACTGGTTTTCACTGAGCCCACCCCCCCACACAGGGGGCAGGGCAACTCTGCCCAAACAGGGTTGCCTGAGTAACAGCATGGCAGGGCCCTCCCCCAGAAGACAGGCCAGGAGAAAAAGAGGCCAGCAACCCTATGGTCCCTAGAAAACAGGTGCATCTTGCTTGTGTTGTGGTCAATAATTTGGATTCTGTACATTCCCTCAACCACCCCTCAACAGAATGACTAAGAGGAAGAACCCCCAAAATAGGAAAGACTCAGAGACGGTGACCTCTGCCACAGAACAAATGGATATGGATATAAGGAAGATGTCGGAAAGAGACTTCAGGGTAACAGTTATGAAGACAATAGCTAGGATGGAGAAAACAATTAATGGCAACATAGATTCTCTAAGGGCAGAAATGAGAGCTGATTTGGCAGAATTTAAAAATGCTATCAATGAGATCCAATCTAATCTAGATACTGTAACTGCTAGGGTTAACAAGGCAGAACAACAAATTAGTGATCTAGAAGACAAACTGATAGAAAAGAAGGAACAGGAGGAGGCCTAGAACAAACAGCTTAAAATCCATGAAAACAGAATTAGAAAAACAAGTGATGCCATGAAACATTCCAATGTCAGAATTATTGGGATCCTTGAGGGGGTGGAGAGAGAGAGAGAAGACGAGAAGATATATTTGAGTAAATCATAGCTGAAACATCCCTAATCTGGGGAATGAAACAAGCACTCGTGTCCTAGAGGCAGAGAGGACCCCTCCCAAGATCAAGGAAAACAGGTCAACACCCCGGCATGTAATAATAAAACTTGCAAATCTTAGAACCAAGGAAACCATCTTAAGGGCAGTTAGGGGGAAGAGATTCCTTACATACAGAGGGAGGAACATCAGAATAACGTCAGACCTATCCACAGAGACCTGGCAAGCCAGAAAGGGCTGGCACGACATATTCAGGGTACTAAACGAGAATAACATGCAGCCAAGAATACTTTATCTGGCAAGGCTGTCATTTAGAATGGATGGAGAAATACAGAGCTTCCACGACCGGCAGAAACTGAAAGAATATGTGACCACTAAGCCCTCCCTGTAAGAAATATTAAGGGGGTTTCTATAAAAGGAGAAAGACTCCAAGAGTGATATAGAACAGAAATTTACAGAGATAATCTATGGAAACAAGGACTTCACAGGCAACATGATGACAATAAAATCATATCTTTCAATAATCACTCTCAACATGAATCGCCTAAACGCTCCCATAAAATGGCACAGGGTTGCAGACTAAATAAAAAGACAGGACCCATCCATATGCTATCCCTAAGGGGGAAATACATAGCCATCCATGCCTCACTCAAAAAAAAACAGAAAAATCCTGAATACACAAATTATCTTTACACCTTAAAGAACTGGAGAATCAACAACAAATTAAGCCTAACCCATGCACAAGAAGGGAAATAATTAAGATTAGAGCAGAGATCGATGAATTAGAAACCAGAAATACAGTAGAACACATCAATGAAACTAGAAGCTGGTTCTTTGAAAGAATTAATAAGATCAATAAACCAATGGCCAGACTTATCCAAAAGAAAAGAGAAAGGACCCAAATTAATAAAATTATGAATGAAAGGGGAGAGATCAGGACTAACACCAGGGAAATAGAAACAATTATCAGAAAATATTATCAACAACTATATGCCAATAAATTAAGCAACCTGGAAGAAATGGATGCCTTCCTGGAAACCTATAAACTCTCAAGACTGAAATTGATAACCTGAATAGAACAATAACCAGTAACAAGATTGAAGCAGTGATCAAAAACCTCCCAAAAAACAAGAGTCCAGGACCTGATGGATTCCTTGAGGAATTCTACCAAATATTCAAAGAAGAAATAATACCTATTCTACTGAAGCTGTTTCAAAAAATAGAAACAGAAGGAAAGCTTCCAAACTCATTCTATGAGGCCAGCATTACCTTGATCCCCAAACCAGGCAAAGACCCCATCAAAAAAGAGAATTTCAGACTGATATCCCTGATGAATATGGATGCCAAAATTCTCAACAAGATCCTAGCTAATAGGATCCAACAATACATTAAAAGGATCATCCACCACGACCAAGTGGGATTTATCCCCAGGATGCAAGGGTGGTTCAACATTCGCAAATCAATCAATGTGATAGAACACATTAATAAGAGGAGAGAGAAGAACCATATGGTCCTCTCAATTGATGCAGAAAAAGCATTTGACAAAATACAGCATCCTTTCCTGCTTAAAACTCTTCAGAGTATAGGGATAGAGGGAACATTCCTCAAGTTCATAAAATCCATCTATGAAAAACCCACAGCAAATATCATCCTCAATGGGGAAGAGCTGAGAGCCTTTCCCTTAACATCAGGAACACGTGAAGGATGCCCACTCTCGCCACTATTGTTCAACATAGTACTAGAAGTCCTAGCAACAGCAATCAGACAACAAAAAGAAATAAAAGGGATCTAAATTGGCAAAGAAGAAGTCAAACTCTCTCTCTTTGCAGATGACGTGACACTTTATGTGGAAAACCCAAAAGTCTCCACCCCCATATTACTAGAACTCATACAGCAATTCAGTAATGGGAGGATACAAAATCAATGCACAGAAATCAGTTGCTTTCTTATACACTAAAAATGTAACTGTAGAAAGAGAAATTAGAGACTCGATTCCATTTACAATAGCACCAAAAACCATAAGATACCTCGGAATAAACCTAACCAAAGAGGTAAAGGATCTATACTCTAGAAGCTACAAAACACTCATGAAAGAAATTGAAGGCACAAAAAGATGGAAAAACATTCCATGCTCATGGATTGGAAAATAAATATTCTTAAAATGTCGATGCTGCCCAGAGCAATCTATACTTTCAATGCCATCCTGATCAAAATACTAATGGCATTTTTCAAAGTGCTGGAACCAACAATCCTAAAATTTGTATGGAATCAGAAAACACCCCAAATCACCAAGGAAATGTTGAAAAAGAAAAAACAAAGCTGGGGCATCACGTTGCCTGATTTCAAGCTATATTACAAAGCTGTGATCACCAAGACAGCATGGTACTGGCACAAAAACAGACACATAGACCAGTGGAACAGAATAGAAACCCCAGATATGGACCCTTAATGCTATGGTCAAATAACCTTCAGCAAAGCAGGAAAAAACATGCAATGGAAAAAAGACAGTCTCTTCAATAAATGGTGCTGGGAAAATTGGACAGCTATATACAGAATGAAACTTGACCATTCTCTTACACCATAAACAAAGATACTCTCAAAATGGATGGAAGAACTCAATGTGAGACAGGAACCCATCAAAATCCTAAAGGAGAACACAGGCAGTAACCTCTTTGACATTGGCCACAGCAACTTCTTTCAAGACATGGCTCCAAAGGCAAGGGAAACAAAAGCAAAAATGAACTTTTGGGACTTCATCAAGATAAAAAGCTTCTGCACAGCAAAGGAAACAGTCAACAAAACAAAGAGGCAACCCACAGAATTGGAGAAGATATTTGCAAATGACACTACAGACAAAGGGCTGATATCTAAGATCTATAAAGAATTTCTCAAACTCAACACCCAAAAAACAAATAATCAAATCAAAAAATGGGCAGAAGACATGAACAGACACTTCTCAAAAGAAGACATACAAATGGCTAACAGACACATGAAAAAATGTTCATCATCATTAGCCATCAGGGAAATTCAAATCAAAACCACACTGAGATACCACCTTACACCAGTTAGAATGGCCAAAATGGACAAGGCAAGAAACAATCAATGTTGGATAGGTTGTGGAGAAAGGGGAACCCTCTTACACTGTTGGTGGGAATGCAAGTTGGTATAGCCACTTTGGAAAACAGTGTGGACGTTCCTCAAAAAATTAGAAATAGAGCTACCCTATGACCCAGCAATTGCACTACTGGGCATTTACCCCAAAGATACAGATGTAGTGAAAAGAAGGGCCATATGCACCCCAGTGTTCATAGCAGCAATGTCCACAATAGCCAAACTGTGGAAAGAGCCGAGATGCCCTTCAATAGGTGAATGGATAAAGAAGATGTGGTCCATATATACAATGGAATATTACTCAGCCATCAGAAAGGATGAATACCCAACTTTTACATCAACATGGATGGGACTGGAGGAGATTATGCTAAGTGAAATAAGTCAAGCAGAGAAAGTCAATTTTCATATGGTTTCACTTATGCATGGAACATAAGGAATAGCATGGAGGACATTAGGAGAAGGAAGGGAAAAATGAAGGGGGGTACTTAGAAGGGGAGACAAACCATGAGAGATTATGGACTCTGAGAAACAAACTGAGGGTTTTAGAGGGGAGTGGGTGGGGTGATAGGTTAGCCCAGTGATAGGTATTAAGGAGGGCATGTATTGTTTGGAGCACTGGGTATTATATGCAAACAATGAATCATGGAACACTACATCAGAAATTAATGGTGTACTGCATGGTGACTAACATAACATAATAAAAAATGAAATCAAATTAAAAAATCAAACAAGAAATAATATTAGGGCTTAAAACAGAAAGAAAGGGATTTGAGGCCCACCAATCTGGGCTAGAGAGTGAGCATCTTGGGAAAGGTAAGGGAAAAGCCAAAGAAAAAGCCAATCAAAGGTGCTTTCACTAAAAATCCTGGGATCCGTGTCATCCAGTCATGGTACCATATCCCAGATTGAAACGCAATCCAGGATCCGGAAGGTTTTTCACATTTCTTTCTACTGAGACACACAACAAAATGTAAGGAGGGAGGAGTCAGTTCTTGATGCATAGAAAACACCAGCAAATTATTCTCTTCTCGTTGCTGCCTTTCTCAAAACTCTTCACAAGTTTGGCAAACGGCTGACAAACACTCTCCCTCCTGGCCCTTAACCCAAAACACTCTAACACCCATCCTGGGCAGCCTGTCCTGCTCACTCTCTTCATCTCTCAACATCTTATTTTGTAGTTCAACACAAGCTCTCAATTTCTTTAGTTTTCTTCCACTTTTGCTAGTCTTGAGAGGATCTGGGAGTTCACCAAGGGAGCACAAATTTTTCCTGTATAGAGACTAGGGAAATAGTGAAGATCATGAATATCCATACACAAAAAATTTTACTCTTTAACATATTATTATATTTTGTACCTTTGAATTCCATTGTCTCAAACAAATTCAAAAGCTAACACTTGAGGGGCATGTGGGTGGCTCAGTGAGTTAAGCGGCTGCCTTCAGCTCAGGTTCCTGATTTCGGGGCCCTGGGATTGAGTCCTGAGTCAGGCTCCCTGCTCAGCGGGGGTCTGCTTCTCCCTCTCCTTTTGCCCCTCCCCTGATTGTGCTCTCTCTCTCTCTCTCTGTCTCTCTCAAATAGTCTTTAACAACAACAACAACAAAAAAAGCTAGCACTTTAATGGAGGAGATTTTCAAATGGTAGACCATGAATTCAAGACTCCAAGAGATCCAAGAGACTCAAATCTGACTCCAGAGATCATGGTCTTTTTATAACATCAAACACAACAATAGGAATTAGGGTCAAAAAGAGATCTTTTTCCCACGTCATTTGGATCAAGCCAGTGTTACTATGTGCCAGGCCCTGGGCAAGGTGGTAGGAATACAGAGATGACTAAGTCAGGATCCTTGTCCTTAAAGAGGTCACAGTCTAATGCAGTGTTTCTCAAACTGTATTCCTTAGAGCACAAGTGTCCTTCTAAAAAGGGTTCCATGGCCCAACTACTTTAGGAAATGTGGCTTACTCAATTTCCTTTTAGATATTTTTCAAACCTTTCCTAATTCTAAATTAGAAATTTTATTTCTTTACTCCAGTATTTCTCAAATTTAATTCAGTACTGACTCATTTGCTTTGCAAAACACACACCTTGAGATGAGCTTACAAATGTTGACGCAGAGGCATTCTGCCTTTAGCTTAAACAAACAGATAAATAATCCGGTACTTTTTAAGAGGAAATAAGGACAGTGAAAGCATTTTCATACAAAGCATATTGTATTTTAACCAAAAAGGCAAGTGAATTTAAATGTTTTCCAAACTGAGAGTATCTCTGTCTGCTTGCTACAATGAGAAAGTAAGCAATGAATAAAAATGGGTGGGTATCTATTTTGCTCGTGTAGGCAGTGGGAGAGGTGTCCCGCCTTCCGGAATATTAGGAGAAATTGTAATAAGATCAAATCCTTGATATCCATAGGGGTTACAGTCAGGGAAACTTTCTGGCATCCATTGGGTGGATGGTCACAATTCCCTCATCAGTCAGTTCCAGAGCATGGTCCTTCAGCCGGCTACAGCATCAATAGCTAGTTTCTCACCAGCACAGTTCTGCGGTATGATTTGGGAATTATTCCCGGAAGCTGAGGCTCAAGCTTGTTTCTCTGGGACTCCAAATGATTCTTTGAAATGCCTCATATCCCTTAATAAATTCCTTTTCTATTTAAACTAGCCAGAGCAGATTCTGGTGTTTGCAACTAACACCCCTGGCCATATTTTCCTCTCCCACTTCCAGTATCCAGGCAAATAACTGTTTTAGCCATTCACAACCTAGCATTTCCCTCTCAGAATACTCTAATCTAGCAATATTTTTCTCTGGAATCTCCACTGCCCTCCTTTACCTTCAAGCTATAAGTAGTCAATGAGACTTACCCCTAGTTCTAGAATCCCACCTGTATTCCTTGCCAACTCAATCTTCTTTCTTAGCCTAAGGCTAGTCTATTCATTGTATGAAATATACTTTTCTGTCAGTCAACATGGCAACATCTTTGACTAAGTCAAAAGCTTAGTTCTTCATTTATCTTTTGAGTTGTAAATACATCCCTGGACACACCAGTGCTTTGAACCCAGCATTTATCTCTCAGTCTATCCCATTCTTCAATGATCATTTTGCTTTTTTGGATTATACTTTGCACAGCTCTTCCAAAGTGTTAAGAAATCTGTCAGAGTAATTTCAAAACAGTATCTGGGTGGTCTAAGTATTAAAGCAGGTAAGAATGCCAGGAACTGTCTCTTTTCCCAGCTTGGTGAGTGACTGAAGAACTCAGGCAAATTGAAAGGGTATCCATAGCACCCCCTCGAGAAGAGCTCTCAGTGCCTTCACAGGCTTCCGTTCAAGAGCACAGAGTCAAGGCCACTGAGAAAGGTTACCTAAAAAGTGCTAAAGGAAAATATTTAAGTAGTCATCGTATGGGAGGAAAAAAGCACATTTCTTGATGTAGTGGTTTTAAAATGATTTAGATCCAGCATGTGAATTCCCATAGAATCCTACTTAGCCCCTTTATCTATGTCAAAGCAAACTTCGTTTCACATCAATGGTGCTTCTCATTTATCTTAATGCTAAGGATTTATTTCTTATGCAAAATTGTTCATTTTTACCAGCTTGGAACTTCAAAAAAAAATCACATTCTCTTCTTCAAGAATTTTCATTAAGCCAAGGTGTCATCAAGCCGAAAATCTGCAGACACAATATTGGCTTACTTTCGCAGGAAACTCAGAGGAGTGCCTGATCCAGGCAACAGCGGATTATCACAGGCACTGCTGACAGATTCTTAACAGTGTCGGGAAGAGAAAAAACATAGGTGGTATATAACGATTTACAAAGATTTCTGCTCTAACCTAAAGGTGAACCCATAAGTTAGTCTAGATTGCCCCATGACTGTCTATGGCCAGGAAGCTGCATTCTTCAGGGGGAAAAAAAAAGTTACAGTTGAAACTCAGAATGATTTTGTCCCCATGATATATACACAGGACCTGGTTCATAATCTGGTACCCGGAAGCATGCTGATTATCACACAGATAAAAAATTAAACATACAGATGATAGAATACATAGATTGTTCACATCTCATGTATTTATTTATTGAGGCACCAGAGAGTCATAATCAAAATGTGAGTAGGTAAAGTCACTAACCACAACAAAATTATCAAGCTACCTATGGAGCATCATAGAAGAATAATCAGAGGATTTCAAGGAAAAAGAGTCAGACTTCAATCAAATATTTCAGGCAGAAAGATAGACCTTAACAGTTGTGATCTACATAGCAATAGTCAAAGGAACTTTGAAACAGTCGAAACCCAACAATTAGCCCAAGCTTAAAACCCAGAGCATCAATATTTATTAGTGTACTTTCTAGCTCTGTGTCCAATTAAGCCCCCAGATCTCCTTAGACTTAATCCCCCTGATCATACGGGTGTCTAATACCTGTCAACACAATTTTCTTGATTGCTAAGGAAACACTCCCTATTCATTCCATTAGTCTTTACCATCACTATATTAAATTATCCCCCCCCTAGTGTTTTCCCCCAGCCACCACTGGTGTGTCATTACAGTGCTTCTGTTTTCCCAGAGTCTCAACCCTAGGATTTGGATGTATGTGGCAGTTGGGCTCTTCTTTTTTCTCATAAATTAAACCATCCCAGTGTCTTGCAAATGACCAGGCAACTGCTTTAAGACTCTAACTTGTAACTTGAGCTTCCTACCAAGCTCTTTAATTAAGCCACAGTATCATTGCTTCTCTGGTTTACAAGATAATCATCTAATTCCCTTTTGTTAAACTATTCTGCCTTTGGCCTTACAGTTTATTCACTTGGGAACTAGATTATAGCTTCCCAGACTAGAGCTACAGTGGCATTATTGTGACTTGTTACAAGTTTAATTAATGCCAAACAATGCCAGCCCAATTTCTGGCTTAATACCATCTCCTTTCATATAGCTGCACCCTCATTTTGCCTTTAATAACCCTCTTGATTAGTATTTTTCCAAATGTTCTCAACTCACTCCTCCTGTTGAATTACAACATTCCTACTGGAATGTGCCTGCTCAATTTTAAGACTTTAAAATTTTTGGTCTGGGTTTGCAGTGACATGTTTGGTGGATCAGCTGAAGGGAGATAAGCAAATGGTAAAATTATCTTCATTGATAACATCATAATTGAGAGAACAAAGCACATTTTATGAAACTTCTTCACATACCTTATTCAGAGAGCTGAGCAGAATAGATATTACTAGTCCATTTTATTGATCGCTGGTTTCCAAACCGTGTCAATGCATACCAAGCCCATGACATTGTTTCAACCAACACAGCTCCTTTTATGTTATTTTATTTTTTTTAACAGTCTAAATAAGACCATCCTTTGAACAAAGGGGATGCTGGCTTTTAAATAAGAACAGTTTGAAAGCCTCTGTTATAGAAAAAGGAATCAAAGCTCAGCACAGAAGTGAGTTTATCAAAGTTAAACAGCGAATAATTGAAAAAGCAAGGACAACAACCAGGGTTTCCTACCTCCAAAGGCCAATAATTGTTTATGATACACTTATAGTCTCTGGAAGGTAGAATGCCAAAAGAATAGGGAATACATTTGTGAGCCCCTTCTCATGAGTTCATTATATTTTTAAATAGCCTTCTTGCAAGACTTAGGCTCTAGACAAGCTAGATATCTCTTACTGATTCATTAAGTCTTTCCTTTACCAATAAGCTAACCCTATGCCAACCACTATACTACCTTGGGAAACCAAAAGCACACAGAAGAACTGAATACTGTTTCTGCACCATCAAGCATACCAGTGGGACATCCATAAAGGAATTAAAGACCCAGAGAAAATCATTGAAAATGTAGAACAAATGGCATATCAAATCCTAAGGAAAGAAGAACTAGTAAGGAGATTAATACTAAGAGAAGAGGAAAAAAAAGAAAAGAGAAGTAAAGGATGAATCACATGAAACAGGGCCAATTAATTTGAAGTTCATCATCACTTTTCAACTTATAAAGAAGGCAAATTTATAGCCACTTGACCTCTGTAGGGTTCAATCTTCTCATGTGCAAAGTTCATATGATATTACTAGTTCCCTCTACTCTGCAAAGTCTACTGTGAAAATACCACAAGATAAAATACTTTGATGGCTTTTAGAAAAGCATAAGGTCATCTCCAAATAAAGTAACAGGGAAGGGTACTGGCTGAATGATGAAAGATGTAAGGTAGTAAAGGGAGTAAACCACTTTTATTACTTTGTTCAAAATTGTTTAATAATATTTAAAGTCATTATCATTTTGTTTCCTTAACATTTTTTTATTTTATTATGTTATGTTAATCACCATACATTACATCATTAGTTTTTGATGTAGTGTTCCATGATTCATTGTTTGCGTATAACACCCACTGTTCCATTCAGTATGTGCCCTCTTTAATACCCATCACCAGGCTAACCCATCCCCCCCCTCCCCTCTAGAACCCTCAGTTTGTTTCTCAGAGTCCATAGTCTCTCATGGTTTGTCTCCCCCTCCAATTTCCCCCCCTTCATTTTTCCCTTCCTGCTATCTTTTTCTTCTTCTGTTTTTTTTTTTTTTTAACATATATTGTATTATTTGTTTTAGAGGTACAGGTCTGTGTCATTTTTAAAAACTAGGAATACTCAATATATACCTAATTGCAAAAGAAGAGTCTCAAAGTTAAAGAACTTGGTCAATGGAAAACCTTAGAATTCTATGCAGAAGGGCTCCATCACTGGTTCCAACCCTCACATCCTGGGAAATTTAGTTCAATCACTCAAAATGTATTGATTGAGAACTTCTTTTATGGTATGTCCTATTCTAAGTTGTGGGGAGAGGTTGGTGAGCGAGACAGGCTTGATCCCTGTCCTCATGGGATGTAATTCTACTGGTGGGGAGTAGAGGAAGGGGATAGGGAGACTCCAATAAGCAAAGAAATAAATGTGGGAACAAGATCATTTTAGTATGTATCAGTATGAAGACCATAAAACAGATCATGTCAGAGATACTGACTTACATAGGGAGCGGGAAAAAGGTGGTCCTTTAGCTCAGGTGATGAGCTAAAGGGGGAAGTAGCATGTGAGTAGAGACTGGAATAATACAATACCAGAAACATTACAAAATCTTAGGCCAGAGCTGCTCCAAGGGAAACCCGAGGACAAGGCTGAGAGGCAGGGATCAGATGTGAACTTGACTTGCTAGAGAGATAAGGGTATTAAGGGAATATCATGGCAATGAGAAGATTAACCCTATCTTGATGAAGAAAAGCCAGTTACAATCTTAATGCTAACCCAGACAATCTCTCTTTACTTACAAAGTTCATCTGGCTTCTGCTTTGGCCACCTGAACAAGGCTAGAAGGGGAAATTTGGAACCCCCCCCACCCGCCCCCCATAAAGGGAGACCATGGAAACCTAGTCACATTTTTTTTTCCTTGTGAGACCATCAATGGGCATTGGAGGGTCCCAACATGGCTTCTTTTATTTAGTGGGGCCTTAATATGGTCTGTGGTTTAAAGAGGTCAGAGGTGTAAGGCTTGAGAAGCTAAAGATGTGTTTTGTCAATGGGAAGTCCTGGTGAGAATCAGAGGACTTTGAGATTGGGACCACACTACAAGACACCTGGGCTGGCTCATGCCATCCTCTGAAATTTCCTGCATGCTGTCAGGTAGCTTGTTCTACATATCTCTCTTTCTAAGTTCTTGTTACTGCTTCCTCCTCTCATCTTTCAGGCCTGGGGGAGGAGAGGTGAGCAAGAGCCCTACTAGTACCAGGTTACTGCACCCTCCCCTGCGCTTCTGCTAGGAAGATGGCAATCTGAACAAAGGCCAGAAATGTAGTCGGAGTGGTTGGGACTCTTGGGTGTTCTCCACACAGAGATCATCAATGGAAACTGGAATTCTGGTTGAAGTTTCTAGGAAACACATCATCAAGAGACAAGAGCAATGGATTGATGAGTAAACTTTAGGAAGCGCCCAAAGGGAGGAAGTAGGAAGAAAAGCTGAAAAATGGGACAGGGAAATAACAGTTGGGAAGAAAAGAAGAAGCAGAGACAGTGTTTTGTCCAGAAGTAAAAAGGAAAATCTTAAGAAGGAGGAGTAGGTCAGAGAGTGATGACGGAGAACAGCCCTTGGACGTGATGAGTGAGATCTGTGGTGCCAAGTTGAAGGTAAAGATAAGAGCGGCCTATTGTAGTGATGGAATCTATAGGCCAGGAGAAGTCCATGAGCTCATTTCCTACACTGCAAGCAAAGAGCGTACCATGAAACCCCCATGGAGGGAAGTGCCTCCCTGACTTACTCCACCAACATTCACTATATTCCTGATATGAGCGAGGGACCATGGGGAGAATTTATTTGCTCTCTGCTGCATCTGAAAGCTGACCCTGATGTGCTCTGAGTTTCATCCCAGAAAAATCATAGCAATTGAGCAATTCCAGGCAGAGGGGGACAGAATTTGAGGATGATAGAAAAATAGGACTCCCCTGTTTCTTGGGGCCTCGGGTTGTGTTGCTGTATCCTGTAGTTGCAAAAGGGGTATGATGGGCAAACAGTAGGTGATTTCAATTCAACTTAAAGCAATAAGTATTTGCTGAAAATTTACATATGCTTAGTAAGGAGATAGGTGCTGTGGGAGACAGAATTAAATGAAATTTTCCCTACCCTCCAGGAGCAAACAGCTTCATGCTAGAAACAAAACTAATGCACAGGCACGATACGGGAAAAAAAAAAAAAAAAAAAAAAAGACAAAACACAATGCATTTCTCATGATTAATGAAATAGTATGGGATTATCTATGGGGATAAAGACAGAAGACTTTAATGTCTCATTTTTGCTGTTGCTGTTTATGTGTTTTCTAACATTTCTACATTTGGCATGAATTAGTATTGAAATCGGGGTGGGGGGGAGCAGTAAATTTTTTAAAAAAAAACAGCTCCTTTCTAAAAAGAAGGAGACCTTGGCAGTCAAAGCTAAGGCAGCCCTGGGCAGAACCCCAGACATGCTTCTTCCTAACAACTTGACCTTGGGCAAGCTCCTTAACCACTAGGTGCCTAAATTTTCTCATCTATAAAATCTGTAGACAGGTGTTTTCTGGTAAGAAACCAGGAAACAAGACCATAACCCCCAAGAAACTTGTGGGAATAAAAAAATCTTTAATGTTACAAGTTTACTTTAGTTGGCATCTTAAACTGAAATTCCCAAAGTTACTGAATTACTCACAAGGATTTTAAGAAGAAATGATGCTCAAGAACGGAAGTGACTCCACCTCTAGCTTACCAATAATTGGCCTCAAATAAGTGATTTATTTCAGCTTTCTGAATCTCAGTTAGGACTTCATCTATAAAATGGGGATAATAATAGAACCCATCTCTTAAAGACACCATGAAGAAAATGCCTGTCAAATGCTATCAAGATACCAGGTACAGAGTAAGTGTCTAATTAATGCTTATATACAAAGTAATTATCACCTGAAATGGCTGGTGCTGTTTCAGACAAATCTGAGGGAAGAGAGGCATGAAGAGGGACATGTCTTTTTCATCTTTATTTTCACTGGTGTCCTGCACAGGGCTCTACCACAAAGTACGGGGCTGGTAAATATTTGTGAATGGATGAACAAATGAATGTGCTGATTTTCCCATTCTATCAAGGGTCACATCTATATATTATGAAATTGGCCTAGACAAATGAAAAAGATACATTTCTAAGTGCTTAAATTCAATTCAACGAGTTTAAAAATTAATTTACTTCATCGAGTTCCCTCGGCTTATTCAGTGAGAGGTAGGAGCAGTCAGAGGCATTTTTACAGCTTAAATATACTACCTGGTTATTCAACTTCCAGTGAGAAGCTTAACCCACTGGGAAGAATCAGAGGGCTTCTTTCATCTCTCAGAATCCTAGTAATCATCTTTAAAGGAAAAGTCAGTGTAGAAAAAGAAAGCAGAGAGCCAATGAGGGAGGCGGGACGGAAACAAGACAAAAAGAGAAGAAAAAAACAGTAGATGGAGAGGAGAAAGGGTCTCTCCTTCCCAGAGCCAAATTTTACTACCCCACATTGTGTGATAGGCTATTTTGTCAGCATCTTCTCGCTCCAGTTCCCAACTAATGGATAAAGAGCGGGTAGCTTCCAAGTAATGGCCCATACAGGTGAAATCTCGTTGCAGGTGTAAAGGGAAATGTGTTCCTACATTGGAAAATATATACTGAGATAAATGTCACCAACTCTACCTAAAAGAGAAATGCATGAATCCGAGTAAAATCACTACTATGGCTTCTTATACATATTAATGTTTTCTTGAATATTTATCCATCCTTCTGAGCACTTGCTGGAATGTTACTTCCTCTGAGAAGCCCTCCTTCACCACTCAGCCTGGGTTGGTATTTGTTACATGCTCTAGCAGCATCTGGTACCCTACCACCAGAGCAGGTCCCACTGTTGTAATTAAGTAATTATTTAGATAATTAATTGTTTATTCTCTGTGTCTCCTGCAGGATGCACACCAGTTCCATGAGGGCTGTGTGTGTGCTGGTTTACCTGTTCACCCTGAAACCACCCAAATTTGCACATGCCTCGCAATGAAATAGATAAGCAAATATATACATATACCATTTCTCCTCATTATTTGTGGACTCTGTATTTGTGAATTTGCCTACTCACTAGAATTTATCTGTAACTCCAAAATCAACACTTATGGCACTTTGCAGCTGCTTTGTGGGTGTGCCCATGGTGGCAACAGATTAGTCTCCAGACACATGTTCCCAAGTGAGGTTGAACAGAACGACACTCTGCCATCTTGTTCCAACTCTCATACTATAAATGACTCTCTTTTCTGGGGTCTATTAGTGCTCCGTTTTTCACATTGTTGTGCTTTTTGTTGGTATTTCCTGTTTAAAATGGCTCCCAGGTGTAGGGCCGCAGGGCCACAAACGTTCCTGAGCGCAAGAAGGCTGTGACTTGCCTAATGGAGAAAAACAAGTGTTCGATGAGCTTCATTTGGGATGAGTTATAGTGCTGTTGGCCATGTGTTCAGTGCTAACGAATCAACAATAAAAATTAAATTATGTGCCTTTAAACAAAAACAAACATAAAACAAAGTTATGTACTGATCAGTTAACCACAATGTTGGGGCCAGCGACTTTCAGGAACCCTGAATTTCCTCTAAGAGCGATGGCTCAGCATTCATTAATTCAGTGTTGGTAGCAACTTTCTAGAACATAAACACTGTAAAAACTGAGCTTCAACCGCATGTATGTTGAACATATACATGTACATTTAGTAAGTTTGTGTGTGTGTATGCGCATGTGTGTGTTTAGTAGTTCTCCTCTTTTTTGGCATCCTACAACTTGTCTTTAATATTGCCAAAGGTATGGATATGGGAGGATGAAGGAATGTATAAGGGGAAGTATATATGTATATGGGGCCTTATGCTGCTCAGTTACAGGGTAGGGACATGGGGTGTTGACATTCACATTACAGTCTAAGGGACTCCTTAGAGTTGTTCGCTGTGGTGACACTTCACACCAAATACAAATACACACACACACACACACACATATTTGCAAATGATTCTGGGCATTCATGGCTTCCTTTCATGTACCACAATTTGAAACCCTAACAGACAGAGACATCAATATTAAGAGAGAGGTTAGAATAGACAAATACATATAGACTTTATGACACATTCAATTTTACTTCAAATAGTTTACACTGGTTAAGATTTCCATTATTTGCATTTTACCCACTAATAACAAACAAGCTTACTTTAGTTGCCATCTCAAACTGAAATTCCCAAGGTTACTGAGTTACTCACAAGGATTTTAAGAAGAAATGACACTCAGGAGTGGAGGTGGCTCTACCTCTAGCTTACCAATAATTGGTAATTCCAAATTATATGTATCCCCAGAAAAAGGTAAACGTGTTATGAAGCACTGGCTTAAGATATCCCCTAAAGTGGGGGTGCCTGGGTGGCTCAGTCAGTTAAGCATCTGCCTTCAGCTCAGGTCATGATCCCAGGGTCCTGGGATTGAGTCCCATGTCGGTCAGGCTCCCTGCTCAGCAGGGAATCTGCTTCTCCCTCTCCCTCTGCCCTTCTCCCTGCTCCTTCTCTTCTCTCTCTCTCTCTCTCTCTCTCTCTCACTTTCTTACTCTCTCTCTCTCTCAAATAAATAAATAAAAATCTTAAAAAAGAAAAGAAAAGGAAAGAAAGATGTCCTCCAAGGTGAACTAAACACAGGGAGAAAACCCAGAGTGGACTAAATATATATATTGCAGCAAGAATATTGATGTTAACCTCTTTGGTTTGCTTTCCTAAGATTCTCTGGGTTCTCAGGTCTGGATGGTAGGCAGTAATATAAATTTAAGCTTCTTTGACATCTAGGCTCTTTGTTGGTGGTAACCACTACTGAGCACCTGACTCTGTGTCTCTTGAACAACGGACTATATTTCTCAGTGAAGCTTCCAATTAGATTGTTGGTTGAGGATAAAAATAGAAAGAAAGAAAGAAAGAAATCCCCGTAAATGGTTCTGTGGAAATTCTGATAGGAGCTAGAATAATTATGCCATTAATAATTCAGTGTTGGTTGGAAACTATACAATTGTGAGTGATTTATACAGACCAGAGTTGGCGTATGTTGTACCACAGGTGGATGCGAGGTCACCAAGAAACCACTTCACAGTTTTCCCAGAAGTGTAGAGTCAAAAAGGTCACTTGTGGTAAAAGATCTTTTGGATTAGTCTTTTAAGTCAATGCATGAATTAAAGACAATTTACATATAAATAGGCTAATACTCTGGCTTTGAAATTAAATGAATTTTTAAAAGATTTAAGTAACTGCAGAAAAGGTCAGTTAGGCATTAAGTATACATAATGTGATTTCTGAAAACTGCTTGTCTTGTTGGTTTATTAATATTTTGTATTCATTGTCAGTGCTGTTCTAAAAATTGCGTGCATAATTAGCAACGCACCAAAGTCAACGTCAGGCCCCTGAACTAAGGAAACGTATTTCACAAGTCAGTATTTGGAAGAACAGGTCTAGAGTCTAGACATAAAAATAGTCAAAATTAATAGTAATACACATTAGATTCAAACATATAACAACATATTCTACACAAGCATGACATCATTCAAGTAAAATTCACCTTGACATTTAGCTTCACTGATAAATCACAGCTCTTCCAAAACACCAAAGCTGTAGGTGGTCTACTGAGTTATCAGAGAGGAATCATGATCACTGTCTGTAATACCAATTAGCCTCTTTGGGAGGTTGAATCTGGAGTTTTTTCCAAGTGTGATGAAGAGACAGAGCAGAACTTCTATAGTATCAAACCTGATCCCTGCCACCACCAATTTTATAAACCTCAGAGTAATTGAAAAAGTGTTCAACCCCAGGATGACCAGGTGAGCACAGGGCATTTTAGGGCAGTAAAACTATTCTGCCTGATACTACAATGATAGATACATGACATTATGCATTTGTCAAAACACACAGAATGTACAACACAAAGAGTAAATCCTAATGTAAACTAGGGACTTTGGTTAATAACAATGCATCAATATGGATTCATCAATTATAAGATGCATGACACCAATGCAAGATGTTAATAATAGGGAAAACTGGGTAGATAGAGAGAAGGTGCATGGGAACTTTGTACTTTTTGCTCAATTTTTCTGTAAACCTAAAACTGCCCTAGAAAAATTAAGTCTATTTTTAAAAATGGTGGACCCAATTTAATAATATACTCAAAGACACTTTTTTTTAGATAAATGGTTTTCCAGCTATACTCTGAGGAGCCCTCTCCATCCTAGGAGATGAATCACTGACCACTTGGCTTGGGGATATCTGGGGAAATGGAGCAGGAGGAAGACGGAGCAATGAAAATGAAATCACTCAATCTGAGCCTAAATTCCCACCCCCGTTTCAGACAGAGCAACCCCCCTTTCATCTGTTGTACATATCGTTCCCCACACGAGTCCATTAAAGTATAGGTTCCTCAGCTAATGAAAAAAAGGCATGAAAACCACTGATACAAACCCAACAAAATACCTAGCTAATAATCCCATACACTAATACTCTGAGCTACTGAATAAATAAACATTGCACTCAAACTTCCCACCTGACCATTATTACAGCCTATGATTGAGCTAAGCAGAAGCTCAGTGAATATCTTGGAGGGAGTCCAACTGATTAGTACTTAACTAAGCATCAGCCATGCCCCCAGTACTCCTCGAGGATACGCAACATATCTTGAAGATACAAGTGAAATGCAAAGCCCTATTCCAGCCCTCAAGAAACTTATAATCTTAAGGAGAGATAAAGCTAATACTCATAATAAAACACGGAAATAGAGTATGTCTGAACACCCAGCACCCAACATAACGACCTAAAACCAGATTTCAGGTCTTCTGTTGACTATCAACAAATCAATAGCTCTACATGGTGTAAGAGCAAGTACAAAAGAGAACACTCCAATCCCCAGATTTCCTAAATCTTTGTGTCCCTTTAAAAAGGCAAACTGAATGCTAACAAAGTCCCACAATCATCGGTGGAAAGTGTCTTTATTAAAGACATACATAAAAAGGAAGAGAAACAGAATGTAAGCAATGCTTAACTATTTTGTTAGCATCAGTTGCCGACATGCCTCTTCTCCATACTAGTGACTCCCCACCCGATACTCACTAACGAGTCAGTTCCCGGGATCTTGCAGATGGTGGGCTCCTTCCAAACAAAGGCACAATGGGCTAGAAGATTGGGCGAACTCTCTCAGGGGCTGTTGAGAGATGCCCTGCCCGACAGCAGCAGAAGCAGCCTCCAATCAAGATGGCTCACTGCCCAAGACCTCCTCACCCTACCCCTGCAGAAAGAAACACTTTAGATACCATTTATCCCTAATACCCAGCACTACACTACAGAGAAAACACTCCGCTGTTTATGACACGCACAGGGTTTTTTTAAAGCCTGTATATGTGTTATGCTATAAATTACCCTGTTTGTGGGTGTGAGAATAAATATCCATGTATATAGATGTGTACACACAAACACACACACACACAGAGTATGTTACAGTTAAAACCATGCTGTCAACAGCCACTCAAATCCAGAGAAATTTATGGCTGTAAATACAGGCACACATTCAGGATAAAGACAGGAGAATTATAAATACTTTGACAATTACCAGAATAAATAAACTGCCTGAGGAGCATAACCATTTGCAACTTAGCCTTGCCAGTTCACAATGATGGCCAGCAGACCTATTGCAAATGAACGACTGGGAGATCAAACATGATTAAAAATGCAAAGCTGCTGCACCCAAATGACATGCTTTATTTGACAATGAACTCTGGACTCAAAGGCACCAATGCAATCTACAAGCAAAGTGCTTTTTGGTAATTCACTTGCCCACTGAGGTCCACTACTGAGGAATCATACTGCAGGGCTTTCTTAAAGTAGGCAGAGTTATTTACAGCCATTAGTAATTGCATCTTGAGACTATCCTTCAGTTATACAATTTCTTTTTTTTTTTTTCCACTGAGAATTGATAGTCTGTGCTTTACCAACACGAAACCCAGAAGTTGTTAGGCGCTTGCATAATACATTAGCTATGAGGAGCTGAAGAATGGGCTTTAAGTGTGTACAGGAAAATTAATAGCTGTGCTAAAGTCAGTGGGCAGATACCCTTGTACTGAAACTAGAACAGCAAAGACTGAACTGATTAAAAACTGAAAAAACAAACAAATAAATAAAAGATTCTAATGTCTATAAGACACAAGAAGGCTCAATGGAAGAAAGCCAGCCCTCATTTCCCCGGTCCCAATACAATTTGATTCTACTGTATGTTATTTCTTTTATATAACATACATACACATGCATAGGACATTTAAAGATTTATTTTTAATAACCTATAAATTAAAAGTAAAACATAAATGTCTTAGGTCTCAGAATCAGTTGTTGAGAAGAAGACTTATATACAAGTGATTTATTAAGGAACAACTCCCAAGAGAAATTGCTGAGGCAGTGGCAAGAAGCCAGACAGGGAGAGGCAAGAAGCCACACAAAGGTAGGATTTGGGGTACAGTCCTTTGAAGGGAGTGTTCCCACTGGCAAGGGACCTGGGCTTTCACATTCCCTCACCACTCAGTCACAGGCTAAGGGCTGCCTTTCCAGGTCTGGGCAGGCCCAGCAAAGCCTATAGCTCCAGCTAATCCTGCAAAGATGGGTATACCTGTGGCCAGCAGAAGAAAAGGGCCAGAAGCTGGAGTGGGCTCACAAAGATGGGGAAAGGTACTGGGGGGAGATGGCTGGTTCTGTGGAACCTTCTATTACAAAGCAACAAATGGCCCATATTTTCCTTCCATGAAAACTCCTGTTGATTTCCTTTTAAATAAAAGCAAGGATAGAATAAAATTAGAGAATTCAAATAGTACATAAAGACAGTAAACAAAAGGCTCCCTTCTCTCACCCTTGCCCCCACCTTCTTTCCAAAGCTGATCCTTATTTACAGTTTTCTGTAAATCCTGCTAAGGGAAGAAACACACACACACACACACACACAGTGTATCTCTATAAATATTATTTTTTAAAAAATACACAGATTGGACTATGCTATCCAAACTCTTCTTACCTTATTTCACCTAAGTATATATCTTGGATATATTCTAGATAGATAGATGATAGATAAATAGATAGATAGATTATAAATAGATAGATAGCAAAGAAAGAAGAAGGGAAGGGAAAAGGATGGAAGGATGGAGGGAGGGAGGGAAGGGGTAAAGGATGAAGGACACTGTACTTCATTGACTCTAAGATATAAACAGTTTTTCACATTTTAACATTTGTATAATCAGATATCTTACAATTGACAGCATTTTAGATTTGATAAAATGCAGCAGATAGACATATAAATATAGTTATAGATAACGACAGCTGAGCACACACAGCTCCACCACATGAGAGGCAATACAGGATAGAAGTTAAGAATATATTAAGATGGCGGAGGAGTAGGAGACCTGGATTTCGTCTCCTCTCAGGAATTCAGCTGGATAGGGATCAAACCATTCTGAACACCTACAAACTCAACAGGAGATCGAAGAAAGGAATAGCAACAACTCTCTCATCAGAAAAGCGACCACTTTCTGGAAGGTAGGACGTGCGGAGAAGGGAATCCGAGGCGATATTCGGGAGGATAGACGGCGGGGGAGGGGCCTCCGTCGGCCGCTTCTGGCAAGTGACAGAGCCGCGGAGCACAAAACCGGAACTTTTAAAAGTCTGCTCCGCCGAGGGACGTCACTCCGGTGGCTAAGCGGGGGGTGGAACCCTCCGGGACAGTGTGGTCTCAGGACCCTCGGGGTCACAGAAAGACCGGGGGTGCCTGAGGGCGGCAGAGCTCCCAGGTATCGGAGCGGGGAAGCCGGCTGCAGAGGCGGAGCCCAGGCGCGGGCTCTCAGCTCGGGGTGGCCCTAAACCGTGATCCGCGGCACAGTCGGGCCCCTGCTCCTCCAGCAGGGACCCAACAAGCGGCAGATCCGGGGAGACTCACCTTCCTCCCCCGGGAGGAGCCGCGCGGGAGTGCACCGCAGGAATCTGCTGGGTTTGGAGACTCCAGACCGGGTCCAGTGCCAGAGATAGAAACGCGCGGTCACAGGCCGGTTGAGCACGGAGTGCAGCTGCAGACCGGGGAGACGGGAGTGACTGACGGCTTTTCTCTAGGGGCTCACTGAGGAGCGGGGCCCCGAGTTCTCGGCTCCTCCGGGGCAGAGATTGGGAGGCCGCCATTTTCACTCTCTGCCTCCAAAGCTGAACGGAAACCTCGCAGGGAACAAAAGCCCCGGAGAGCAAACCCGAGCAGATTACTTAGCCCGAAGGGGGCAAGGGCGGGGCTATTCCGCCTCCGGCAGAGACATTTGGAAACCACGGCAACAGGCCCCTCCCCAGAAGATCAGCGAGAACAGCCAGCCAAGACCAAGTTTACCGATCAATGAGAACAGCAGAACTCCAGCGCTAAGGGACTACTGCACATAGAATTCACGGCTTTTTTACCATGATTCCTTAGTCTTTTAAAGTTTTTTTTTTTTTTTTTTAACTTTTTGTCTTTTTCTTTTTGAATTTTTCTTTTTCCCTTTTTCAAACAACATCTTATCAATCCCCTTTTTTAAAAAAAAACATTTTTATTTTTCATTTTTAGAGTCATATTCTATCCCTTCATAGTAGTTACCCATATTTTTGGCTTATATATATAAGTTGTTCTCTCTTTAAAATTTTGAGATAGTTTCTTCTAACAGATTAAAATATACCCTAAATCTCTAGTATATGGTGTTCTCTATTCCCCTGCCTGATCACATCCTCTCCCTTTTTTTTTCTTTTTCTTTTTTCTTTTTTTAAATCCTCTTTCTTTTTTCAAACAACTTCTTATCAATTCCTTTTATAAAATTTTTTATAATTTCCATTTTTACAGTCATTTTCCATCCCTTCATCGTATCAACCCTTATTTTTGTACATATATAAGTTTTTCTTTCTTTAAAATTTTGGGAGACACTTTCTTCTAAAAGACCAAAACACACCCCAAATCTAGTGTGTGGCACTGATCTATATACCATATAGATCATATTTGATCACATTCTGGTTTTTCTTTTGTTGTTGTTGTTTTGTTTTGTTTGTTGTTGTTTTTATCTTTATCTTTTTCTTTTTTTTTCTTTTTCTTTTTTCTCTCTTTCTCCTTCTTATCCCACTGCTTCAGGTCTTTTCTGATTTGTTTAGAGTATATTTTCTGGGGACGTGGTTACTCTGCTAGCATTTTGTTCTCTCATTAATCTATTCTCCTCTGCACAAAATGACGAGACGAAAAAAATCACCTCAACAAAAAGAACAAGAGGCAGTACCGACTGCCAGGGACCTACTCAATACGGACATTAGTACGATGTCAGATCTAGAGTTCAGAATCATCACTTTAAAGATACTAGCTGGGCTTGAAAAAAATATGGAAGTTATTAGAGAAACGCTTTCTGGAGAAGTAAAAGAGCTAAAATCCAACCAAGTAGAAATCAAAAAGGCTATTAATGAGGTGCAATCAAAAATGGGGGCGCTAACTGCTAGAATAAATGAGGCAGAAGAGAGAATCAGTAATATAGAAGATGAAATGCTGGAAAATAAAGAAGCTGAGAAAAAGAGAGATAAACAACTACTGGATCATGAGGGCAGAATTCGAGAGATAAGTGATACCATAAGACGAAACAACATTAGAATAATTGGGATCCCAGAAGAAGAAGAAAGAGAGAGGGGGGCAGAAGGTATAATGGAGCAAATTATAGCAGAGAACTTCCCTAATTTGGGGAAAGAAACAGGCATGAAAATCCAGGAAGCACAGAGAACCCCTCTCAAAATCAATAAAAATAGGTCAACACCCCGACATCTAATAGTAAAACTTACGAGTCTCATAGACAAAGAGAAAATCCTGAAAGCAGCTCGGGAGAAGAGATATGTAACCTACAATGGTAGAAACATTAGATTGGCAACAGACCTATCCACAGAGACCTGGCAGGCCAGAAAGGACTGGCAGGATATATTCAGAGCACTAAATGAGAAAAATATGCAGCCAAGAATACTCTATCCAGCTAGGCTGTCATTGAAAATTGAAGGAGAGATAAAAAGCTTCCAGGACAAACAAAAACTAAAGGAATTTGCAAACACAAAACCAGCCCTACAAGAAATATTGAAAGGGGTCCTCTAAGCAAAGAGAGACCCTAAAAGCAACATAGACCAGAAAGGAACACAGACAATATACGGTAACAGTCACCTTACAGGCAATACAATGGCACTAAATTCCTATCTTTCAATAGTTACCTTGAATGTAAATGGGCTAAATGCCCCAATCAAAAGACACAGGCTAACAGACTGGATTAAAAAACAAGATCCATCGATATGCTGTCTGCAAGAGACTCATTTTAGACCCAAAGACACCCCCAGATTGAAAGTGAGGGGGTGGAAAACCATTTACCATGCTAATGGACACCAAAAGAAAGCTGGGGTGGCAATCCTTATATCAGACAAATTAGATTTTAAACCAAAGACTGTAATAAGAGATGAGGAAGGACACTATATCATACTTAAAGGATCTATCCAACAAGAAGATCTAATAATTGTAAATATCTATGCCCCTAACATGGGAGCAGCCAATTATATAAGGCAATTAATAACAAAAGCAAAGAAACACATCAACAACAATACAATAATAGTGGGGGACTTTAACATCCCCCTCACTGAAATGGACAGATCATCTAAGCAAAAGATCAACAAGGAAATAAAAACTTTAAATGACACACTGGACCAAATGGACTTCACAGACATATTCAGAACATTCCACCCCAAAGCAACGGAATACACATTCTTCTCTACTGCCCATGGAACATTCTCCAGAATCGACCACATCCTAGGTCATAAATCAGGTCTCAACCGGTACCAAAAGATTGGGATCATTCCCTGCCTATTTTCAGACCACAATGCTTTGAAACTAGAACTCAATCCCAAGAGGAAAGTCGGAAAGAACTCAAATACATGGAGGCTAAAGAACATCCTACTGAAGAATGAATGGGTCAACCAGGAAATTAAAGAAGAATTAAAAAAATACATGGAAACCAATGAAAATGAAAACACAACTGTTCAAAATCTTTGGGATGCAGCAAAGGCAGTCCTAAGAGGAAAGTATATAGCAATACAAGCCTTTCTCAAGAAACAAGAAAGGTCTCAAGTACACAACCTAACCCTACACCTAAAGGAGCTGGAGAAAGAACAGCAAATAAAGCCTAAACCCAGCAGGAGAAGAGAAATCATAAAGATCAGAGCAGAAATCAATGAAATAGAAACTAAAAGAAGAGTAGAACAGATCAACGAAACTAGGAGCTGGTTCTTTGAAAGAATTAACAAGATTGATAAACCCCTGGCCAGACTTATCAAAAAGAGAAGAGAAATGACCCAAATCAACAAAATCATGAATGAAAGAGGAGAGATCACAACCAACACCAAAGAAATACAAACAATTATAAGAACATATTATGAGCAACTCTATGCCAGCAAATTAGATAACCTGGAAGAGATGGATGCATTCCTAGAGATGTATCAACTACCAAAACTGAACCAGGATGAAATAGAAAACCTGAACAGACCTATAACCACTAAGGAAATTGAAGCAGTCATCAAAAATCTCCCAAAAAACAAAAGCCCAGGGCCAGATGGCTTCCCAGGGGAATTCTACCAAACATTTCAAGAAGAATTAATACCTATTCTTCTGAAACTGTTCCAAAAAATCGAAATGGAAGGAAAACTTCCAAACTCATTTTATGAGGCCAGCATTACCTTGATCCCCAAACCAGACAAAGACCCCATCAAAAAGGAGAATTACAGACCAATATCCCTGATGAACATGGATGCAAAAATTCTCACCAAAATACTAGCCAATAGGATCCAACAGTACATTAAAAGGATTATTCACCATGACCAAGTGGGATTTATCCCTGGGCTGCAAGGTTGGTTCAACATCCGCAAATCAATCAATGTGATACAGTACATTAACAAAGGAAAGAACAAGAATCATATGATCCTCTCAATAGATGCAGAAAAAGCTTTTGACAAAGTACAGCATCCTTTCTTGATTAAAACTCTTCAGAGTATAGGGATAGAGGGTACATACCTCAATATCATAAAAGCCATCTATGAAAAACCTACAGCAAATATTATTCTCAATGGGGAAAAACTGAGAGCTTTCCCCCTAAGGTCAGGAACGCGGCAGGGATGTCCACTATCACCACTGCTATTCAACATAGTATTGGAAGTCCTAGCCACAGCAATCAGACAACAAAAAGAAATCAAAGGCATCCAAATTGGCAAAGAAGAAGTCAAACTCTCACTCTTTGCAGATGATATGATACTTTATGTGGAAAACCCAAAAGACTCCACCCCAAAACTGCTAGAACTCATACAGGAATTCAGTAAAGTGGCAGGATATAAAATCAATGCACAGAAGTCAGTGGCATTCCTATACACCAACAACAAGACAGAAGAAAGAGAAATTAAGGAGTCGATCCCATTTACAATTGCACCCAAAACCATAAGATACCTAGGAATAAATCTAACCAAAGAGACAAAGGATCTGTACTCAGAAAACTATAAAATACTCATGAAAGAAATTGAGGAAGACACAAAGAAATGGAAAAACGTTCCATGCTCATGGATTGGAAGAACAAATATTGTGAAGATGTCAATGCTACCTAGAGCAATCTACACATTCAATGCAATCCCCATCAAAATACCATCCACTTTTTTCAAAGAAATGGAACAAATAATCCTAAAATTTGTATGGAACCAGAAAAGACCCCGCATAGCCAGAGGAATATTGAAAAAGAAAAGCAAAGCCGGTGGCATCACAATTCCGGACTTCAAGCTCTATTACAAAGCTGTCATCATCAAGACAGCATGGTACTGGCACAAAAACAGACACATAGATCAATGGAACAGAATAGAGAGCCCAGAAATGGACCCTCAACTCTATGGTCAACTAATCTTCGACAAAGCAGGAAAGAATGTCCAATGGAACAAAGACAGTCTCTTCAACAAATGGTGTTGGGAAAATTGGATAGACACATGCAGAAGAATGAAACTGGACCACTTCCTTACACCACACACAAAAATAGACTCCAAATGGTTGAAAGACCTCAATGTGAGACAGGAGTCCATCAAAATCCTAAAGGAGAACACAGGCAACAACCTCTTTGACCTCAGCCGAAGCAACTTCTTCCTAGAAACATCGCCAAAGGCAAGGGAAGCAAGGGCAAAAATGAACTATTGGGACTTCATCAAGATAAAAAGCTTTTGCAAAGCAAAGGAAACAGTCAACAAAACCAAAAGACAACCGACAGAATGGGAGAAGATATTTGCAAATGACATATCAGATAAAGGGCTAGTATCCAAAATCTATAAAGAACTCATCAAACTCAACACCCAAAGAACAAAGAATCCAATTAAGAAATGGGCAGAAGACATGAACAGACATTTTTCCAAAGAAGACATCCAAATGGCCAACAGACACATGAAAAAGTGCTCAATATCGCTCGGCATCAGGGAAATCCAAATCAAAACCTCAATGAGATATCACCTCACACCAGTCAGAATGGCTAAAATTAACAAGTCAGGAAACGACAGATGTTGGCGGGGATGCGGAGAAAGGGGAACCCTCCTATACTGTTGGTGGGAATGCAAACTGGTGCAGCCACTCTGGAAAACTGTATGGAGGTTCCTCAAAAAGTTGAAAATAGAGCTACCATATGATCCAGCAATTGCACTACTGGGTATTTACCCCAAAGATACAAAAGTAGGGATCCGAAGGGGTACGTGCACCCCGATGTTTATAGCAGCAATGTCCACAATAGCCAAACTGTGGAAAGAGCCAAGATGTCCATCAACAGATGAATGGATAAAGAAGATGTGGTATATATATACAATGGAATATTATGCAGCCATCAAAAGGAATGAGATCTTGCCATTTGCAACGATGTGGATGGAACTGGAGGGTATTATGTTGAGTGAAATAAGTCAAACAGAGAAAGACATGTATCATATGATCTCACTGATATGAGGAATTCTTAATCGCAGGAAACAAACTGAGTGTTGTTGGAGTGGGGGGTGGGATGGGAGGGATGGGGGGACTGGGTGATAGACAATGGGGAGTGTATGTGCTCTGGTAAGCGCTGTGAATTGTGCAAGACTGTTGAATCTCAGATCTGTACCTCTGAAACAAATAATGCAATATATGTTAAGAAAAAAAAAAAAAGAAGAAGAAGAAGAAGGTAGCGGGAGGGGAAGAATGAAGTGGGGGAAATCGGAGGGGTAGACGAACCATGAGAGATGATGGACTCTGAAAAACAAACAGGGTTCTAGAGGGGAGGGGGGTGGGAGGATGGGTTAGCCTGGTGGTGGGTATTTAGGAGGGCACATTCTGCATGGAGCACTGGGTGTTGTGCACAAACAATGAATCATGGAACACTTCATCTAAAACTAATGTTGTAATGTAAGGGGATTAACATAAGAATAAAAAAAATAAATAAATAAAAAAAAAAAAAAAAAGAAGTTAAGAATATATTAATACATTGCCTATTATTGAAACACCATTGCATTCTGGGAATAAGCACCCTATTTGATAGGGCTAATATTCTTTTAATAATATGAATTATATTTATAAACTTTTACTGTAAATTTTCATCATAAGTCCATGAAGGAGATTGATTTCCAGTTTCCTATTTTGTGCTGTCTTTGTCAGACTCACCAAAGTCTGTTTTATGTTGGCTTCATAAAAACACATTGGCAGTTTTCCTTCTTGGTATTGTGGATAATTTTATTTTGGTAATTCTTTCACTATGTGGTATCAAATTCAGAAAGTACAAAAGCACATAAATTAAAAAGTATCTGCCTCTTACCTGTCTTCCAGGCCCTTACTTTCTTTCCCCAGAGGCAAACATTGTTCCCTGTTGTTTTTGTATTCCTCTACACATATTGCATGTGCACACACACACGCATCTCAAAAGGTGATGTAACAGATACAGGGCTCTGCATCTTGCTTTTTTTCCCCTTAGTATATTTTGGAGATTGTCCTATAGCCACACACAGAACCTCTGCATCCTATCTAATGACTGCACAGTATTTATTCCATTATGTGGATATAAACTAATCTTGCCAATTCCCATTTTAAGTAGTATTATCATTATCTGTTCCTTAAAAGTTCCAAATAATTTGTGTCTCTGAAAGCATAAAGATCTGTGGCTTTCTTTTAGATATTTGATAACTTCCTCAGATGTTTCCAATGTTGTTGAAGTTCTTCTTCTTGAGTAACTTTAGATAACTTACTTACCTATCAAAAAAAATCCATTCCATCAAGAGTTTCAAAGTTACATGCAAAACATTTTGCAAAGGTTCTCCTTTTATTCTTTTAACTTCTTTACTCATGGTTCTTTTCCCCATTTTCACTTCTAATTTTGTGCTTTTGTGCTCCTCATCTTTTTCTTGATTAGGCTAATCTTTTTCTTGATTATTTCATTGCTTTGCATTGCTTTCAAAGAGACAGCATTTGGGTTTATTCATGATACTCACTGGGTTTGTTTTAGATTAGAAAATTTCATTTTTGACTTTGTATTATTTGGTTCTTTCTGCATTCCTTCTATTTATTTTCCTGTTCTTAAATCTGATGTTTAATTCCTTTATGTTATAGATGGACTAGGTCCTCCCAAAATTTGTATGTTGAAATCTAATCCCCAATGTGATGGGGTTTAAAGGTGGGAACTTTGGAAGGTAATTAGTTCCTGAGGGCTCTGCTAAATAACAACCCCCCCCAAAAAAAGGG
Source organism: Mirounga angustirostris (assembly GCF_029215605.1). Lineage (NCBI taxonomy): Eukaryota > Metazoa > Chordata > Mammalia > Carnivora > Phocidae > Mirounga > Mirounga angustirostris. The sequence goes on along the minus strand of NW_026991709.1, from coordinate 187,737,412 downwards.
ACATTATGGGATTAGTATCCTTATAAAAGAGATCCCAGAGAGCTCTCTCACCCTTTGTCCATGTGAAGACACAACAAGAAGACCTCTGTGAAGCAAGAAGTGGGCTCTCACCAGATGCTGACCCTAGTGGAGCCTTGATCTTGGACTTTCTAGCCTCTAGAACCATGAGAAATACATGTTGGTGGTTTACACCACCTAGTCTGTGGTATTTTGTTATAGTAGCCCAGATGGATTTAAAGCACTTTATTTCTCATTCTTTTTGTTGTTGTTTTTTAGGTGTTCAAGGCTATACATTTTCTCCTAAGCATGGGGTTTAGTAGTAGCCCACATGTTTGTTTACAAGTGTTATATTTTCATTATCAGTGCTGTCTAGATACATTTCAAGTTGGATTTTGAATGTTTCTTTGAATTAAGAGTTGTTCATTGAGGCATTTTAAAATGTCCAGATTGGGCACCTGGGTGGCTCAGTTGTTAAGCATCTGCCTTCGGCTCAGGTCATGATCCCAGGGTCCTGGGATCGAGTCCCACATCGGGCTCCCTGCTCGGCGGGAAGCCTGCTTCTCCCTCTCCCACTCCCCCTGCTTGTGTTCCTGCTCTCGCTGTCTCTCTCTGTGTCAAATAAATAAACAAAATCTTTAAAAAAAATAAAATAAATAAAATAAAATAAAATGTCCAGATTGTAAGATTTTAATAATGAACTTCTAGTTTATTGCATTGGAATCAGGTGATGGGAATTTTACTATTTCAACCTTCTTGATATTCCCTGTGATTTCTTTGTAGCCTATAAAGGCCACGTACCGCAAATTTTCCAAAGGTCTATGAAAAGGAGTTATATTCTCTATTATCAGGGTCTAAATTTAGATGTAATTATCTCCTCCATCTTTATCAATTATTTTGTTCAGATTATTTTTTTCCTACTTGATTTTCCACAGATTCAGAGGTTAAAATCCTCTGCTACGATGTTTCTGTTTATTTCTCCTTGCATTTCTATAGTGTGTGCATCATGTACTGCATTACTATATCATTTGACATATCCTGAAACCCACGTTTCAGAGCAGCCCCCATATCACAAGCACAACCCAACCCAAAATGGTTAGAAAACACAACGGGGTCTCTGTTACTTAGGACTTGGCACTCGGTTCCTGTACAATACAACTAGTCACTTCGATTCTTTGTGTCTAATGTCGTCCATGCCCTGGAAACTGCTTCTCTACCTCTCTTGCTTGATGTCACTGAAGAAAATGTGACTGAGTGAGTGTCAGGGAGGGTCGTGGGTTGGGCAGTGGCGTGGGAAGAAATCAAGCAGAGGAAGGGCTTAAAGGAGAGTAAGACAAATTCATTTGTCAGCCCTCTCCTCTCAGATGACATGAGTGCAACAGATTCTTGCACCAAAAAAAAGTCTTGGTTCCCAGCAGGGCTGCACATCCATTCTCTCTCATCAGACACTTGCGGTGCCATTTCATTGTTTCAGAGTTCTCCTCACGAATTCCAGCAGCAGTTATGACTGTTGCACCACGGTGCTTTAGGCACAGCTTACAATATTCAGTATTGCATGCTCTCCTACAGTTTGAATGTACGTATGTCGCAGCATAAGATGCATGAAATCTGATACCAATTCTTTCTATTGGCCACGAGACACTGAACACAAAACTGAAAATCATTTTGTTTTTATAAGAATATTTAATAAGATTGAATTTAAATCTCAAAAAATATAAAAAAAAATTTTTTTTTTAAATCCAGCATACTTCAATTGACCTAACATTTTTCTATTAGTTAAGTGGTCTGCATTTTGCCTTTTGATTCTAATAAATCATTTAGATATTTAATAAGAAATGTCTTCTTTGAAAACATTCAAAAAATAATTGAAAATTTCTAATATTTATCATTAATTTAGAAGCTTGATGAGAATATATTCATATTTTATATATTATAAATTCAAATGCAGCTCAGCTTTTAATTCTTTATATAAGAGGTCAGCAAACTTTTCTGTAAAGGACCAGACAGTAAACATTTTAGGCTGTTGCAACCGCTCACTTCAACCACAGACGATGTGTCAATGAAGGAGTGTGATCAACCTTGGCCCCACAGCCTGTTATAGTCCCCTGCATCAGATCACGACTGCCAATAGACACAAATTATGTAACAAACAAAAACAAGGATGAAAACACCCCACCTCTATTATACCACCATGCTTATTTTACTGAAAGGAAGATAAGAAATTACTTACTTGGAATAAATATGTAATAATTTATGAACATTTCTGTCTTTTTAAAAACCCCTCCAAATATCATCCCTAATAATAGAACATGTGCAGTAGGAACCACATTCAGTTATCTTTGATATCTTGCCAGTTTTCAGTCATATAAAAATGATAGTTATACTTTTGGATTTTGTTGTTTAAAAGTTATATTCTCGTTGCAGAAGGATAAAAATATTTCCTTAACAGTTCATTAGCTAGATTTATCATTGTTAAACATTGAGAAAGACGGGATGTGGCCTCCATTTGTACTCCTACTGTGGTCCCCACAAACTTCAGGTGTAGGCCTGGAAACAATAGTGATCATCAGAGTTAATCCCAGCTGTCTTGAATTACATTCAAGTAAATTCTAGTTCATATCCATTGACTCTACTCTAGACCAATTAATCATTTCTCACATGGACTACTGCAGTGGCCTTTTTATTGTTCTCCCCACATCTATGCTTGTCCCCCAGCCCAACTTATTTCACACACAACAGTCATACATTAAAACCATAAATTAGAAACTATCAGTTCTGTCCTTAAGGCCCTCCAATTGCTTTGCATTGCATTCATGATAAAACAGCATACAATGCCATCTAAAATCCTGCTCATCCTTACATTCCAATTTTATCTTGTGCACTCCCTTCCTTATGCAGTGCAATATAGTCACACTGGCCTTTTTTAACACCTCTATTATATTGAGGTATTTCTTGCCTCAGGACCTTTGCATATGTCATCCCTCTGGCTGCCATACTGCCACGTTTCTGACTTTTTTCTATCTTTAGAGCTCTGCTTACACATCATCTTCTCAGGGATGACTTCCCAGTCCACCTGATCTAACATAGGTGACATAAGTGACTCTTGTTATTTTCTTCTTTTTTTCTTTCTTTCTTTCTTTTTTAGAGAGGGAGAAAGTGGGCAGGTGAGGGGTAGAGAGAATCTTAAGCAGTACCTTCGCCCAACACGGAGCCTGACACAGAGCTTGATCCCACAACCCTGAGATCGTGACCTGAGCTGAAACTAAGAGTTGGATGCTTAACCGATAGAGACACCCAGGCACCCCCACACTCCACCTTGTTATTATCTGTCACTGCACCCTGTCCTTTTCCTTCAGAGCCTTGGGGGGGGGACCTCTAATTATATATGTTTATCAGTTTACTTGTGTTGTTGGCGTCCTGCAAGTTCTTTGAGAGCAGGGACAATTTCTATTTTGTTTAGCACTCCCAGTGCCTACCATGACACCAGGAAGTAATAGTTACTTCATTTGTTTGGAACAAACAAATCAAAGCATATTGTGGACACACCCAACCCCTTCAGTATGAAGCCTATATTCCCACAGGGATGGCAATGCCAGCGTCCCTTGAACTAATGATTTTCAAGCACACTCAGAGCCTTTGTTCATGCTGTCTTTCCAAGCCAAATTTCCTTCCACCACCTTCCTTTGCCTTCCATATGTTTCCCTCATGGATTCAAGTCACTTCCTCCAACAGGTCTTTGAGACCCTCTAGCCCCACATCATAGGTCTCTCAACTTCTGCATTTACTGTCTGAATCATTCACTTTAGTATAATCTTACAGTACCCAATTCTTTAAGTGCACTTGGCAGGCACCATGTGCACTTAATCCAGTAGGCAGCCCAGAGTGAAGCCTCAAAACATAATGGACATCTTTTACTATGGTGGGCTGGATTCCCCAGCCGACTCCAACACCCCACCCTGGAAAGCAGTGCCTAAGACAAAGGCTTACAAGCTGGTAGCTTATTTTGGGAAAGGACTTTAGATAATTGGATTGAGGGGACTAGAGAGGGAAACGCAGAGGGAAAGGCATCTTAGTTCTGATTCCCTAGAAGTAGAGCCTGAGATGGGCATTCTTGTGTGGGTAACTGATTGAAGGAATGCCCTTAGGAGAAAGCTGTAAGGAAACGAGGGAGTGAATGGGCCACAGAAGAAGCCAAGAAAATCTGTGGCTTTAGCTGAAGTCTAGCCTGATCCCACAAGGAACTCTGGAGTATTAATGGCACCACAGAGTCCTCCCACCTTGACAGCTTTGGTTAGTCATTGGCTATGGATTGCCCTTGGTCAAGAGCAGGGGAATCTTGCAGGTATTTCCGGGGAAGGTAGCTCCTTTCAGTGGAGGGAAATTCTCTCGAGAAGGGTTCATCTGTGAGACGTTAACATCTGACACTAAATAGCTGGGGTTACACGTATGCTGCCCCAATAAAGCTGATCGTGGTGGGGCAGCAACAACATCCTCCACAGAGGGAAATCCAACGTAAGTGTGGATTCCCAAATTAATCACCACTGTGAGCAACTGGTGTTCAATCTTGACCTCTCTGAGAAACCTGATGTGATTCAGATGTGTATGTGTATGTACAATGTGCTTTGGAATTGCTTGAACAAGACATGGAAGAGGAGAGTGCTTATTCCCACCAGTCAGGGATTACTCCATGGTTTATTTACTGTCTTGTGTTTCCAGGCTGCCAGTCCTGCACCAAAGTGTCTGAGAAGCTCTCGGGTGGGAGATGGGGATACCCAATGCAGCGTAGGCAAGAGGCTTCGGGTCACAGCTGCCCCTGCGCTGGTTTCCACAACAATGGCCCAAGAAACAAGTGAGACAAGAGGATATGAAGTGGGCCACAGAAGTACTGACATTCACTAGTTTCCCTAGATCTTTAGAGAATATGGCTGATCTGTCCTATGCCTACCAGTAATTTTCCCAGACCTATAGGTGTTCTGTCCCTCATTCCTCTTATATATCTTGGACTAACTGCCTAATAGGCATTTCCAGTTAGGCAGGTCATGTGACCTTAGAGATCAAGACTGGGTAAAAGAAAAATGACATTTAACTTACCCATTTCATGGCAATATCAAGTTCTCTATAGTTTTCTTAGTCACTGGAATGAATGGTATCATTTCATTCTTTGGTGATGACTATATTTGGACTATTTCATTGAAAAAATCAGGTACTGTCTATAATGACAGCAGAAATGAACCCCACCAGATTCTATATACTGATGATGATCGCGTGTGCATATCTCAAAGCAGTCCCTGAACACCATTTTCAATGGCAAACAATGATTCCTTCTCTCAAAGAACTGAACAAAATGATAAGTTCCCACCTTGAAACAAATCTGCAAGATAACACATTTCCTTCAGTTCACACAGTATTGTTCATGAGGGTTAGAAGCATATAATATCCAACCTTCCAGTTTAACAGAACCCAGCAAGGACTCAAACGTACAGTTCATTATTGTCATTATGAAAGAATTTCTGCCAACAAATTACAGTCAGGTTACTATCATTCAATCATGTTGCTAATAGGAATAATTTCATGGTAATTGGCATATTCTAGACAAGAGAAGAACGCAAATGGCTGCCAGAATCATTAATGATTTGTGCTGACTTTCATGGTAAAAATGACAATATATTAGTTTACCAGATGCTGGATTAAGCCATGGGCCATTAACAGGAAAGTGTTCTCGGAATGTTTTCAGAACAAATACCAGCTGGTTTATTTTCAGCTTGCGGACATAGTCGCATGCATCCCATATCAGATCTACCACAATGCTGTCAGATACATCATAAATTAAAGGCTCCATGGGCTCATTATCGACTCTTATTTTTAAAAGCAACACATTGTCCTGCTGAGACCCAAAATATTAAATGAGCATTTAAAGAAACTCCAAAATGCATTGCCTTCAGAAAATAAAATTGCCCCCCCTTAAAACTATTTACAGTGCTCAAGTATTCAAAATGCCCTTCATTGTCATTTTTGCCTCAACATTTGTAAAAACAATAACAATAACAACAAGCAAACAAATTCCCGTCTTGTCAGGAGGCCTTTCAGGCCAAGTCTTTTAGAAACGGGGCGTCAGTTTGTTAGCAAACTTAATAGGCTGCATTCAGAAGAACAGAGGCACCAGCAGCAAATAAACAGGTTATAAAAAAAAAACCCTCACTCCAGGAAATTTAATGTACACCACATTAGTAACCAGGACGACCCATATTTCTCAGCAATCTGCTGCACAAAAACACTCATATGAGAAAAAACCTTCCATCTTTCCTGAATCTTCAGGACAAATGTAAGGCTTATTTAAATTTCTTTCCCACCTTGCCTCCTACATGGCTCCTCTCCCAACACCCAGAAATCTGACTGGAAGACAGAGGGGTGACTGCCCATCAACACGGAAATAAACAAACAAACTAACTAACAAACAATAACGGGACAGTTCCTGTTTTCAACCGCTGATCACATCACAGTTGCCATTTCTCATGATCCCATGACCCCACCTGGAAAGTGTTAAGAAGACATCTTCCAACGAACGCTCATTGGGCAGAGTGCGGAGTTTCAAGACTCAAAACCTTGATGGGTGGGATGGCTTTCCACGTGAAAGAGGGCCATGTTCAGGCGACTGGGGCCGGTTTGTGCACCGCATTTTGTTGCCACCAGTTATGTGCACGACACAACGCCTTGTAATTACCGCCTGTACGTACAGTAATTGTTAATTAGCGCATTTGTAGCCAGCCGCCGCCAAAAACAGGGTGGCATTCTTAAAATCGTGATTAGGGGTTTTGTGAGCACTTTGGGGTGGGGGACACTTTCTCACTGAAGATTCTTCCGCCCCATTCACGCTCATTCAGCTCTTTCTAGGCGAAGTTAAAAGCTGCAGTGATAATCCCTTAAGTATGACTTGGAAGAGTATAAAAGGTGCAGTGTATAAGCAATTGGATGAGGAAGCCTTTTATGTAGAGAGTCACTGAATGGGTGGCTGAGGACAGAGTGAGTGGGGAAAGAGAGGGGCAGACTTTCCTTTCTAAGGTGGTGGGAGAAGCGGGAATACCATGGCAGCTCCATTCCCTTTAATCATCCGATTACTGCATTGTCCCTGCCCCTGTTTCACCTTGTTTCTCAGTGCCAAGCAGCTCCTCGCTGCCATTTTGCTCTCCAAGGGGGAGGCGGGAGCAATGCGATTTTTGGTAGGGACCCAGTTTCTCGATGAATGCCAACTCAGCCAGCTGGCAGCAAACAGGCCAAGCCTTCTTCTGAGGGGGTTAGCAAAACCCAAATTAGCATGCTCCATTTTAAAAACTTGCTTTTATTTAAAGACTAATTCATGACAAACAGTGGCTCCCCCACTGAGGTCTGGCGCCCCGGGGGCTGGCACCCAACCAAACACATGCAACTAATTGCCACCCTCGGATGACACGCAACTAACAAGCTCCATTTTGAGGCAGTAGATTCACTAAGAATGTAACCCCGGAAGGCAGTGGACACAGAAAAGCTCCTTTCATAACCCTGTCCTAGGCTAACCATGGCAGCTAAGCGCCTGAAAAACACTTTTGTTTCCCTGTACCAACGATTTATCTCCACGAATGGCTGCAAACATGGCTAACTTGGAGGAAGGTGGCCAAGGGTACTGTGATTCCCCTCATGGCTACTGGAGGCAGGGGCTCTGCCCTTCTCCTTACTCAAGGAAATAGGACAAGTCACCCACTTTCTCAAAGCTCTACATCTTGTCCCAATCTATCTATGCTCAGGCCTTCTCTCTATAAGCAACAGCTCTGGAGCCTGGATGCCCAGGTTCACATCCCAGCTCCATAATTTACTAGCAATTGGCAAGTAATGTAACCCTTCCCTGCTTCAGTTTCCCAATCCTATTTCAGGATAATATTAACATCTACCTTGTAGGGGTAGGAAGAGTATGAATGAGTTAGTGGGATGATGTACCTAGGACAGTGCCTGGCATATCATCACTCCTTCATGAAAGAAGCCCTCTGAGTCTGAAATAAGGCACCCTTATAAAGGGAAATTTCCCTTTGCATACTCTGCATTTCAGTCAAAGCACACAACTACCCATAAATTTCCCTAGGTTTCTATCTCTAAGCCTTTGCTCACCGTTCCTTCCCCTCACCTGTCCTTCCCCCATTGCCCAGTTCTTCATGACCAAATCCCATCTATTCTCCAAAGCTCCCCTTTAATGCCACCTCTGCCAGGAATCTTCCCTGCCATTCCAAGATGCAGTGAATCCCTTCACTCGTGGCAGACCCGTGGCATTCCTGCAAATGACAATGCTTCCTGTGCCTGTTATGTGTCCTCTTCTAGACTGACTGCTCCTTCTGAGCATAATCTGTGCATCACAGGCACATAATAGGCACTCAATGAGTGTTTGTTGAATAAGGAGATGGTGGAGTGAGAAAAATTACTCCACATAAACGAGTAGCTTTATACTATGGTTATGCTGGTCACTGCCTAATGAGAAGGACAGGAGAGTAATTTCTGGAGGGCTTTCATAGCTGCTGTGGCCCAAATGAAGAGTTCTATATAACTTGTCATTGACTTAGGCTTACAAACCAAACCCACCAGGGAGATTTGTAAGTAACTGTATTAATCTTCTAGGGTTGCCATAACAAAATACCACAGACCACGTGGCTTGAACAACAGAAATGTATTTATCAACAGTTCTAGAGGCTGAGAGTCCAAGGTCAGAGGTCAGCAAACTCAGTTTCTCTTGAGGCCTCTCTTCTTGCTGCGCACATGGTCTTTCTTCTATGTGCCTGCATCCCTGGGGTCTTTACTTCTTTTTATAAGAACACCAATCATGTTAGATCAGGGCCCCCCCCTTCCTTAGGACCTCATTTAACGTTAATCAGCTCTTTAAAGGCCCTATCTCCAAATGGGGGTTAGGCTTCAACATAGGAATTTTGGAAGGACAAAATACAGTCCATCAAAATAACACATACAAATACTCAAAACGTGGATGTTTGGAAAGTTACTTAAACCCACAGGACAAAGGTGGGTGGCGGGAAGCATGCATAACCTCTTGCTCCTTGAGGAAAGTCCTTGCCTTCAGGCCCTGATTATATTAGCAAAAAATTCAGTCAGTGAGAGCAGATCTGGCATTCAAATATATGATGATTTTATTTCAATGAAAATTCTCTTCAGAATCTGTGAGATTCATCTGAGGGGCTCAGCTACTCCTCCCTTAGAGACAGAAGAACATCAGCACCCCAGCAACACCGGCTCCTGTTAAAGCCACAACCTCTCCCAAGAACATCTGGAAATTTCCAAGTAATGCCCTGTGCGTTTTCTAGGATGGGGCTCACTTCAGTCCTTCTAGGATACAGCTGATCTGAATCCTAACTATCTGCATATAGACCCGGAGCTGTATGTAGCCCTGAAAAATCTCCCCCAGGTTCTCATGCAAGCATTCCTTTCTCAGCCACTTTCTAAATCATTGCTGCCACCCACATACACTGTTTGTACTACACAGTGTGACTCTCTTACAGTGTTTCAATTCACTAATTCTCAATTAGGCAGGCCCCTCACATCAATCCATAAGCTAATGGCTCCCATGGTATTTGTTCATAACCCTCTCTTAAGACACTTAATACATTTTACCTGATAGGTGTATGTGCCATTCCTGCCATTTTATTGAACTAGTTAAGGTTAGGATTGTGTTGGATCCAGTGTTTTACCTGAACCAGTGTCTAGCATGGTGTGGCACATAGCAGAGCCGTGGTAAGAGTTTCTTAGAGCTCACACAGACTTTGCTAGGGGATCAGAAGCAACACATCAGAGTCATCCAGCTCCATTAGGGGTGAGGTCAACACCTTAGCAGGGTCAAATCTCTCCCTCCATTTTAACCCAGAGCTTACTCCAGAGCCAGTTGACCCAGAAACACCCCACACCTCCACCATGACTTACCAATTTGTCTAAAATAATAAAGAGGAAAATGAGAAGCTATTAGCTGCACTTCCATTCTCCAGTCAATCATCATGCTAAATTATTAATCAGTTGACGTACTGCCAAGAAATTTTCAGGCCTCTCTCCAAAAGTATAAAGTAGTCATTTCCAAGTGAACAATTAACCATTTTATTCATCTAGAAGTCACAGAATTTATAGAAAAGCTAATTCTTTTGGCAGTCTTTTTTTTTCTTCTTTTTTCTTTTTGGATGTTGGGGGAGGTAAGAGAGGTCTATGTGAAATCTGAATATATCTTCTCTTCCATCACTCATTTATTAATGACATGGAGTTTTAGAATCCAAAGTTTTAAAAAAAGATGTACTAAAACATTTCGTGACCAGTTAAGCATTTGTAACTTTGTTCCTAATAGTGTGACATTCCTGACTGATCATTGCTGGCAAGGACAAAGTGATCAACTGCCATCATCCTTTCTTCCCCATGATTGATTTGGTAAAGCATGGCCTTAACGCATGCTTTCATGAAGCATACATTCTAGGGGAAGAAATAGTCAAAAAGGAAGGTAAACCAACAAATAAATAAAACAGCTGTGTTAAGTTTTACAAAAGAAAACAAGGGGAGGGGGTTAAGAAAAGGGGAAAATATGCCTTAAGTAAGATGTTAGTAGCAGGAATCACCATGAATCTGAAGAATTCTGAAACTAGTAACTTCATATGCAATGAAATCCAAAATATGCAAATAGAGAATTCAAACAGGATATACATAGCTGTAGTTATCAAGTGACCTCAGAAACTCCAAATTTCCAGCGGCATCTTCTTTTCTTTTCAGTAATGTGTTGTTTCCCTATTAATAACCACAATTTCTTAGGGGTAATTTTCTGAGCAAGAGGTATAGTGAGCAATGTGCCTTGTCAGTCTCACTTGAGGCTCATTAACAGTCCCCACTTATATAAAAGTGATGTACTTTTAAAGATAGTTTGATCTGTTGCTACAAATATTAATCTTTTTCTTTAATCTTTTTGCCTTTTTTTTTTTTTTAGAGGAGGGAAGGTGAGCAATAAAGGTTATTTCCAACCATATGTTTGAAGTTTGCTTCAGCTTGTTTTTTAGCTTTATCAATGAGAAGGGAGCCCAGAACAATCAAATATTCTTTAATTTTGAAGTAGATACTGTGGGGTATACTTACATGACCTTCCCAGACCCTAGGCATGTTTTCTTTGGGAGGCTCAACCCCATATATCAGATATATTACACTAAACGGTTGTCGGATGTGAAATCTTTGAAAATAAGTTTTTGTGCTTTTGCATTTGAAATTATTTGGTTACATATAATTTAGTTTATTTGATTTTAAAATTAGCTAAAATTTCTCAGCAATCATCATGCATTTTCAGACATTCTTAAGAAGAGAGGAAAGCTTACTCAAAAAATGTCTCATAAAATGTAGACTTTCTATAATTACTAAATTAAGGAATTAACAACAAAAGCATAATGTTTCATTTTGTTGTCATTTCATTAAATATCTAATTGTTCTGATTCGGCAATTCCTCCATACAGTGAAACCGAAATAATTTTTCTTTCTCTTTTCATTCTCAATATTTTCCTGAGCCCTTGAAAAATGCATTGGCCCTAGTCCTGCGGGCCAGGTATCTAAAGGTTAAAGAAGCAATAGTATGTGTGTATATTCCTGGGTCTGATATGGCTAGATAGTGGGCAGGTCCCCCCAAATAAAGCTGATGCTATTATAACCAACCATAATCCCAATCAGCCCAAATGAATGGACAAAAATCCCTACAAAAAAAAAAAAAAAAAAAAAAAGCCTTGCCCTGATTTTACTGTGATTTGTGCACCTTCATCTGAAGTTCCACTCAACATCACTTATAAAGATCATCTTGCTTCTCTAGCAAATTCCCAAACCTTAGTGCATAAGAATCACTTAGAACTCTTGTTAAAAATGGGAGACTCCCGGGCCCTGTCTCCAAAGAATCTCTTTAATAGCTCTAGGTGGAGCCCAGAAATCAGAGTTTTTAACTTTCAGAAATACTAAGGGGTTTAAACCCTTTGGGGAAACATTGCTGGATGCAGTGAAGTTGATAACAGCTGCTGAATGAGCCTTAGCTTTATTTATTTATTTATTTTTAAGATTTTATTTATTTTTATTTGACAGAGAGAGAGACAGCGAGAGAGGGAACACACGCAGGGGGAGTGGGAGAGGAAGAAGCAGACCTCCCGACGAGCAGGGAGCCCGATGTGGGGCTCGATCCCAGGACCCCGGGATCATGACCCCAGCCGAAGGCAGATGCTCAATGACTGAGCCACCCAGGCGCCCAGAGCCTTGGCTTTAAATACTGGACAACTTGAGTGAATTTAGGCCAATCCCTCTCAAACTTGGCTCACATTAGAATCACCTGGAGAGAGCTTTTAAAATCATTACCCCCAAAGATTCTGATTTCTTTGATCTGGGGAGAGCTTGGGCATTGGTATTTTTTTTTTAAAGCTACCCTATAAACAAATCAAGTAACACTGATAGGCTAAAGGTATGTATTAGCTCTCAGATAGGATTAACCCACCCGCTGAGGTGATGATAAGGCCCGAACCTCCTACAATGAAAACACTGCAGCAAAACCTAAAGCCCATCCCCATCTCATCCCCACTTTGTTTCAGCCCCAACACCCCCAAGTCAGCCTTATTGTTACGGCACAAAGAAACTGAGCCCTTCCCTTTGGTTTTTATCTGCTGGCAGAATGATTTAGTAGCTCTATTATAAAAGCAACTCCATTGTAATTACAGTGTTGGAATTATAAACAAAACCAAAAAAGTTGCAGAAGGGATAGTCCTTTAATCAGAACTGTAAAACGGAACGATTTCTGGCTGCAGTTGAAAGAAACTCTGAAATATTAAGAGTAAGCTCTCCAGTCTTTTGATTGGTGCCTCTTTCCCATAAGAGCAACACTACACATTTTTTTCAATTAAGTAGTTTGACAACCTGAAGGAACCCACAGTGCATGATTTAATGAGCACATACTGTATGCATGGTAATCGGCAGGCTGACAGTTTGCTCATTTCAAACTGACAAGAGAGCACTACACATTAGTAGAGAGGTTTTTTTGGGTCTCTTTTCATTAAATAAGCTTTACAGTTGAGAAACATTCCAACTGTACTGGCAAAGCTGTCGCTGGTCGTCCCGGGGTGACCTTACTCTCTGTCACTCTCCAAGTCCTCAAGTCTTGACAAAGAAATTACTTTTTAAAAACAAAGCATAAACATAAAATATAGATAACAAAAGTTTCTCTGATGTTGTCAGGGGTTATGTGGAGCCTTCTGAGTCATGACTCCGTTTGTGATTTCACATTACACGAATTCTAACCCAGTAAACGCTGGTTCTTCACAATGATCACATTATAAACCGGAATGATTTCTGGAAAGAATGCCAAAACTTATATTATTCAATACTTCAGAGGCAGTGTAGTGTACTGGAAAAAAAAACATGGGCTTTGGTGACAGAGAAATAGGGGTTCAAATTCTGACTAAAACCCTTATGCATGACCTTGGTCAAGTGACATCACTTCTCTGGGGCTCAGTTTCCTATTTATGAAATGTGGACAATAGCATCTACTTTGTATGGAGAAGATTGTAAAATGCTTCTCATGGTTGCCGACAACATAGGGGTATTTACATAAATAGGAACTAGATGACCCACAGAAGTTCAGAGTATGGAGTTTTAACAAAGTTAATTATAGCCTAACTCCTGAGATTTCTACCAGGAGCGTTTATTGGGGTTCTATAAGGACAACAGTAATATTTACACACCAGTGTGGTCTCAATTAATCCTATCAAGATTCTGAAAGGTAGGTGTCATTATCCCATTTTTATTAAATCTCAAAAACAGGAAGGGAACTTATAGATCATATGAGAAACTTCTGACATAATGTTTTAACTTTCCTGATGATAAGAATAAGAAACTTCCTGTGTTTCCCATTTTACTCTGCCTGCCAGAAAACTCAGAGTGAAATTTTGCGCTCAGTGTAAATTTGCAATTCTATTAGCAATATTGGCTAATGGATTTGTTTCCTGTTTTTCTATGCATATTTTATTAATCTTCTTTTAATTGACTATAAGCCATCATATATGAGGTACAGATTTCTTAGCTAGCTAGTAAGGAAGCAATGACCAGGATTCATGTTGCCTGATTGCAGGTTAGGGACCCTCACATATATCATGGAAATTATATAAATATTCTCACAAGCAAATACAGTGAAGCCATAACTTATGCTTAGGTCCAAAGTCACAGAGAGGAGCAAATGTATGAGCCTTCTATTTAAAAGGACAGAATATGGAAGTTTTAGTGTCCTTCTTTCTTTCTTTTTTAAAAGATTTATTTATTTTGGGGGGGCAGAGGGAGAGAGAATCTCAAGCAGACTCCCCACTGAGTGCAGAGCCCAGGGGGGGCAGATTGAGCCCAAATCAAGAGTCCAGTACTCAACCGACTGAGCCACCCAGGCACCCCTAGTGTCCTTATTTCTTAAATGGGGATAATACAATAAAATCTTTTTTAAAAAGGCGGGGGGTGCTGTCTGGCTGGCTTAGTTGGTTAAGCACCTGCCTTCAGCTCAGGTCATGATTCCAGGGTTCTGGGATCGAACCCTGCATTGGGCTCCCTGCTCAGTGGGGAGCCTGCTTCTCCCTCTCCCTCTGCTGCTCCCCCTGCTTGTGCTCTCCTTGCTCTCTTTGTCAAATAAATAAATAAAATCTTTTAAAAATTAATTAATTAATTTTAAAAATGGGGATAATATCTATTTCTTATCATTTGCAAAAGTATCCAGTGTTATTATTTGATATATAGTAACAATTGAAAAGTCTGAAATAGTGACTCTTTAAGATAGAAATGCAGTTCTATTAATCAGAAGTAGTAAAACTCAAATGCATAACTCTTAAACATCATTTAGAGATCACTATTGCTCTGAACTCCATGCACTGATGTAAAATTTGGCCTCCCACTGGTCCAGGACTTGCCATGCTTCTTTCAGTTCATATGACACATAGAAATCTGGGAATGTTGTCAACAATCTCTAAATTTGCATTACAAACACATCTACTGGAAATACAGAACTCTATCAAGAATGTACACTTATGAAGTTTTCAGGTTTGATAATTCATACATTAGTGTACCCAGAGAACTGGGCCAAAATCATGGGTCTGTCTCTATCTAAAACAGCAAAATTCCCCATGAGTCACAGCCACTGATTGTATCCAGAATGTAGCCAGATATACCATGAAAACGTTCCTTTGTCCCAAAGGGAGTCCAGGAAAGGGAACTGTAGATCCTTATATGCATACCCTAATAACAATGGATCAAATATGTTGCCTCAGAATAAGTGGTGTAGTGCAGTGGGTGAAGCTTTGGAAACAACACAAACTTGGATTCGAAGACTGGCTCGGCCATCCACTAGTCACCAGTCACGTGACATTGGGCAACATACTGAATCTCAGAGCCACAGATTCTTCCACTGACAAATGGAGGAAATGCTTCTAGTTTATGTATGTATTGTAAGCAGGAGTAATATTCAAAATATTTAATGACTAGTAATGGTGAGGGTATTAAACAGAATGGACTTAAGAGCTATTCTGGTGCATACCAATTAAATATGAACTCTGAGGGATTAAATTCCTCACTTAATCCTGGATCATGGGAGGTGTTCAAACATATAAAATGCATTAAATGAAGCAAACACACACTGCATAAGAATGTGTAATGAAAAACTTATAAGCAGTTAGTCATACAGACAGCTATATTCTCCAAATATGCCTTTTTTTTCACTTGTCTCAAGCTTTGATTCCACAGTTTTATTAAATGGTTGTTAACTTAAAATGATGATACACCCATGTCTCTTGACTCACAATAGTCCTCAAAAAAATTCTGGAATCAAAAATGCTTAAAGTGATCTCACTAGGAATTTTATTATGTTTACATTCATTTATAATTCTTATGTCACCTTAATGTAATGACACATTTATCATTATGAAATAGTCTTCTTTATCTCTGGTAATACTTTTTATCTTAAAGTTTAATTTGTCTGATATTATATAGCCACTCTAGACTTCTCATGCTGTCTCCATGGTATATCTTTTCCATCAATTTACTTTAAACTTATCTGTATCATCACATTTAAAGGTTATCTTGTAACAGAATATAGTTGTTCTTGTTTCTTTTTATTAACCGATTCTGATAAACTCTGTATTTTATTTGAAGTATTTAGTCCAGGGGCACCTGGGTGGCTCAGATGGTTAGGCATCTGCCTTCGGCTCGGGTCATGATCTCCGGGTCCTGGGATCGAGCCCCATGTCCGGCTCCCGGCTCAGCAGGGAGCCTGCTTCTCCCTCTCCCTCTGTCTCTCCCCCTGCTTGTGCTCTCTCTGCTTTTCTGTCTCTCTCCCAAATAAATAAATAAAATCTTAAAAAAATATATTTAGTCCATTAACATTTAATATAATCACTGATATGGTTGCATTTAGAGCTACAATTTTATTATTTGTTATCTGTTTGCCTCTTCTGTTTCTTGTCCTCTGTTCCTAATTTCCTGAATTCTTTTGGAGTGATTTAAAAAATTTTTAGGATTCTAGGGGCACCTGGGTGGCTCAGTCGTTAAGCGTCTGCCTTCAGCTCAGGTCGTGATCCCAGGGTCCTGGGATCGAGCCCCGCTTTGGGCTCCCTGCTCCGCGGGAAGCCTGCTTCTCCCTCTCCCTCTGTTGCTTCCCCTGCTTGTGTTCCCTCTCTCGCTGTGCCTCTCTCTGTCAAATAAATAAATAAAACCTTAAAAAAAAGAGTTAAAAAAACAAAAATAAAAAATTTTTAGGATTCTAAAAATAAATAAATAAATAAATAAATAAATAAATAATAAATAAATAAATATAAAAACAAAAATAAATAAAATAAAACAAAAAAATTTTAGGGTTCTATTTTATCTTTTGGATTTTTGTGATTGTTCTAAGTATTCAAATATACGTTCCTGACCTTTCGCAGTCTACTTAGAGTTAATTTCATACCACCTCATACAAAATTTGAAAACTCTGCGACTGTGTAAGTCCATTTACCGTGCCACCCAATCCTCTATGCTGTTACTCTCGTAGGTACTACATCTCTACACAGTACATTATAAACGCCACAAGGTAGTGTTATAATTTTGACTAGAATATTTTGACTAGCATCCTACATATTTTAAAGATACTAAGATGAAAAAAAAATTCTTATATTTACAATCTCTGATATTCTTCATTCCTTCTTGAAGATTTAAGATTCCATCTGGTGTTATCTCACTTCAGCTTGAATAACTTCCTTTAGTATTTCTTGTGGTGTAGCTCTGCTGGTAATGAGAATTCTCTTGTTTACTTTTATCTGAAAATGTCTTTAATTTGCCTCTATTCTCAAAGGATATTTTTGGCACATATCTACTATACATGGATTTCTGTGTTAATAGGGGTTTTTCTGTCGTTCCTTTTATCGGGGGTGGGGGGTTTTAATAATACTTTTCTACTTTTTCTAGCCTCTGTACTTTCTGATGTTAAGTCTTATTTATAATGGTTTATAATTATAAAGCATTGTTCTCTGAAAGATAATATGCCATTTTTCTCTGGCTACTATCAAGATTTTCTCTTTTTTGTTGGTGTCGTGTAGCTTGAATATGGTGTACCTAGGCATGGTTTTCTCCAAATTTATCCTGTTTGGAGTTTGCTGAGTTTCTTGGTCTATACGTTTACTTTTTTCACCAAATTTGAACAGTTTGGTCATTATTTCTTCAAATATTTTTCTGTCCCATTCTGTTTCTCCTCTCCTAAGACTACAGTTATATACTTTAGACATTTTTATTTTTGTCACATAGGTTCCTTGAGTTTCTGGTGGGTTTTTTTTTTTCATTTTTAATTTTTTTTTACTTATTTTTTAACTTATTTATTTATTTATTTTAGAATTTCTGACCATTTTACTCTTAAGAAGTACAAGTGAGGACATTCTGTTCAGTTTTTTAAATCTTTTTTCTTCCTGTTCTTCAGAAAGAGAACTTTTATTAATTGCCGTCTCTGCTGTTACTTCCAACAAATGCATGCTCAACCAGGGAATTTTTGTTTCCAATATTGTATTTTTCAAGACCAGAATTTCTATTTGATTCTTACTATGCTTTCATTCATTGTAAGTGTATTTTTCTGTCCTTCATTGAGTATAGTTGTAATGGCTGCTTTAAAATCTTTGCTAATTCCCACATCTGGGTCATCTTGGAATTATCTCAGATAACTGCCTTTTCTCTTCAGAAGGGGGTCATGTTTTCTTGGTTCTTCATATGTTATATAACTTGGAGTTGTATCATGTGAATGTATGAATGTGAATATGATGGCGTGAAGATTCTGAAATCTATTACGGTTCTTTGAAGAGCTTTGATTTATTTGTTATAGCAGGCAATTAATTTGGTTATACTCAAACTGAAAACGATCTCTTGGGCAGCAACTCAAATCTCAGTTCAGTTCTTTGATGTTAGCTGTGTCTGTTCCACGCAGGCATAGTTTAGGGGCCAGTGAAAGATTTATACACAGAATTGGGAGTTTCCCCTGCCTGCTGCTCTCTTTTCCGGGATTCTAGCTTCATTTTTCAGTAGCTGTGGTTGCCCTGAACTCTGTTTATTGGGGCTTCAGTCCAAAAAGACTGTGGTTTTTCTATTGGAGTTAGCCACCCCAAATGACATTAATTTCACCATACCCTCAGTCTAAAAGTTGTAAAATGGGGAACTTACTCTGCACTTGTCCCTGCTTCCAAGTTTTGAATCTCAATTCCCCTCTAGAATATGCCTGTTTATTTTCACTCTCTAGGGCCTCAGGTAATTTTTTGTCCTGTATTTTATAGTTGCTATCTGTGAGAATGTCAGATTCAATGAAGCTTACTGAGCCATACTAGAAGTGGAAAGAATTAAAAACAATTAGAAGATATTCCTTTGCATTTCTGAATTTCTCTCCTTAAAACACTTAACCTCCACTCATTATCCGATCTAGCAATGTTTGGTTTTGGTTTTAAGTAGAAACATAAGTCAGATTCAGAGCTTCCTTGATCATCTTCCCAAGTACGTAAGAAGACTTGGAATAAAAGCACAGCATAAAGTTAAATGATAAAATGATAAAACATCAGTCAGACCTCCTGGCTCTGACACTGGCAGCATTTAATCTCAAAGTAATGAGGCTCATAAAGGCTCATGACTACCAAAGATTATCTGCATGGTACTTTGCCACAGCATTTATTTTACCTTATTTTTTGGTCTCAGATATTCCTGTATCCTTCACTGAAAACTGCAATAGGTAACACCCTAAGAGAAATAGAATATTGAAAATATTATCCTTAAATACCAACACAGAGTTGGTAAGTACACATTTCCTTCTCATAATAATCCTTGTCATTTCTTGAGAGCCTCTGTATGTGAGGTACCTTGCTAATCATTTTACGTTAAGTGGCCATCTCATCCTTCATAACCATTCTATGAGGTACTTCCTATAACTGGCCTCATGTTACGGAAGAAGAAACCAGAGAGGTTAAGTGAGTTAACTGAGATCACACAGCAAATAGCAGAAATCTGAGTCCTCTTAAAGAAGAGAAAAAGCAAAGAGTGGGTATTTGGTGTCATGAAACACATGCCGATGACTATTCGGAGAGGAAGAAGAAGTCTTTCTAAGCAAAGAGGATCCTACAAATTTTAGGGGCAATCCCTAAATTATACAAATTGCATAAACCTATGGGCTTCAAGTGATTACGGAATGAGAGGAAAAGAAGGCAGGGCCAAAGGTAAGTGGGCAGATAATATAAAGTGAAACAGGAGCCTGGGTCTTGACTGGAAGCAAGAAAAGGAGTATGGTATCTTTTCTGAAAGTTCTGGAACATGGGGGCTATTCAATATTATATTTATTACACATGCTAAATTGTTTGCTGAGACCTCAGAATGGGAGTAACTGTTAAAGGAATAAAAATGAGAAGCGGTGGTAGGAAAGGAGAGTAGTACGCACATGAGTTCTAGCGAGGAGTTAAATGAACACAGTCCACTGACAACATGCTGGGGAAATTTTACCGCATGAACACATTTCTCTTCCCTTATTGCTACTTTTTAAAATGCATATTCACCTTTCCAGTGAAGCCATTCAAAGACATATAAAGACAAGTGGTTATTTTGCCCCATCTTCTAGTCTTTTTCTAAGATTTATCCCAGGCTGCCCAAGGTAGGCCACTAGACTTCCTATGACCAAGAACGATCCCCTGCCATTTTAGGAGACACATTTCACATCGGAAGCATCCTCCTGCTGCATGAATTTCATTTCAATTCCACGATCATTCTCAAAACTATGCAAAGCATAACAACTTTGATTTTGTAGCTGTTTAACCTTACTTTTCATACATAAAAAATTATTAAATGTGTATAACTGCCTGATGGGGGGAGAATCATATAATGGCATGTCAATCAGGTACCAGTTAAGCTGCATTTCATGGAAAGGAAAGGTAGTGCTTTCTTCCAGAAGTGAAGTCATCACTCCTTTATTTAACTGACATAATATTTATACCCCAATTTTAAAATGGCAGCTACAAATAGAAGTCGAGAGAGGGTAAATTCTCCAAGGGAAATGAACCCAGAAAAGTTACCATTTTCAAAGTTCTATATTATATGTACATAAGAATGTTACTACTATTATAAGGATGCATCCATAGCAAGTGGATTATATCAAACTCCATGAAGACATTTAAAATAAAGTAAATACTACCTCTCCAACTACTGCTATCTCTTCAGAATGCTCAGCGGCAGGATGCATGGAGCTTTTCTAGGGGGTCTAGGCTGGCAGGGGGTCCTGGGATAACTTCACCATGAATAAGAAATTCAAATGATCTTTTCAGCATGATCTGGATGGCCTCTAGACAACTTCATTGGGGACAGTCACCATGAATACCAACTAGCACGACGGCATTGGTATTGTTAAAAGGACAGAATAAAGGCACCCATGTGATTTTGTAGGTGTTTCATTTCTCTGCACAAGAGAGATCGTGGTTGAAGAGTGGCTTAAGTGACTCATAGAAGATCACATAAAGGAAGAGGCAGAATGGTGCCTTAACACTCCATCTTCTCATTTCTGGTCCTGGACTGTTCTGGCTGCATGATTTGAACCTCCCCCAGAGCTGGCCAGTCCCCACACTGGGGTTTTTCATTTTGCAAAAAGATGAGGCTGACCCACAAGTCTGGTAGGAAGAGTACGTCTCTGGTTTTATGGTGCTCTATGCCAAATCATCGGTCTAAAGAGTATTTTGTGGGTCACTTTACTCTCTTTCCTTGAAACCATGGTGTCCACAAGACTGAGGGAATCTTACAATGGAAGGAACGTGTGCTTTTGGTCCTGAGTTTGAATCCTGGTAATGCATTTACTGTCTCTGTGTCTTACACAGCTGCTCAACTTCATTGAGCCTCACTTGCCACCTCTGTCAAATGGGCATAATAATATCTGAAGACTATAGTTATCAAAAGGATAATTTTTTTAAATGAAAATAAAGCACCAAGCACAGTTTCTGCACTCGTTGGGTGTTCAGGCAAAATTCCTTCACGTGACCTTCTTCGAAATAAAAGTATCACAACTATAAATACCTATTCATTTCCTAAGATTTTGTTTAAAGGTAATTATTTCCTTTCTTTATCTAATGGCTTTGGGCCATATCATGCTACATGATCTGCTCAATGTAGTCATTAAACACAGATAATCATTCATTCGATCAATATTTATTGAGTTCCTGCTAAGATGCCAGGCACGGTTCTCTATAGCAGTGAACATTATAGGCCCAAATCCTGCCTTCATGATGCCTACATCCTGGTGGGGGAGACAGACCATAAATATAACAAAAATGTAAATGACATCGTTGGTTAAACAGGGCTAAGTGCTCTGGAGAAACACAAAGAAGAAAGAAGATGAGTGGTCAGGATGAGTCTTATGGTTAAATTATGGCCTTACCCCCCAAAAGAGATATGTTGAAGTCCTAACCCCTAGCACCTAAGAGTGTGATCTTATTTGGAGCTAGGGTCATGGCAGATATAATTAGTTAAGATGAGGTCATACTGGAGGAGGGACTCACCCTCCTCCAGTATGACTAGTGTCCCTAGAAGAAGATGACCATGGGAATACAGAGCCCACACAGGGAGACCACCATGTGATGGCAAAGGCAGAGGCTAGGGAGAGGCAGCTCCAAGCCAAGCAATGCTCAGGACCCATCAGAAGTCAAGAAGAAGCAAGAAATGATTCCCCTGCAGGTTTCAGAGGAAGAAAGGCCCTGGTGACACTTCCATTGCAGACTTGTAGCCTCCAGAATGATTAGCCAATAAATTCCTGTTGTCTTCAGTTGCTCAGTTTGTGGTACTTTGTTACGACAACCCCCCCCCCCCCAGGAAATTAATACAGCGAGTGTGGGGAAATTTTTGCATTTTTAAGCAAAGAAGGTAACATCTCAGGAAAGACCTGAATAAGGCGCAGAAGACAGCCATGAAAATGCTTCTGGATGAAGAAAGTTCCAGGTGTAGGGAACAGAAAACGCCAAGGTCGAAGGCAGGAGAATGCTTGGTGTGCTAGAAGAACAGCACAGAAGCCAGTGTGGCTGGATAGTGAGGGGAGAGTGGTAGGAGACAAGGTCAGAGCCGTGGCAGGGACCTGGATGGTACTGGAACTTCTGGGCCATTATGAGGACTTGGCCTTTTACTTGCAGCAAGGTGGAAAGCCAATGGGCAATTCTGAGCAGAGAGGGAATAAGCTGTCATTTCAGTTTAGTAAGATCTCTCTGGCTCTTTGAGAATAAACTGAAGAGAGCCACTTTGGGGGGCCCTATAGCAATCCTGGTGAATACAGATGCCAGTCAGTAAGCATGGGGAATAGGGAACAGTGGTCATCATCTGCTGCATATTTTGAAAGTAGATCCAAAAGGCTCTGCAAGAGACTAGAGGTAGAGAAATATGCCTGACTTTTTGATAATTTTTAGAATTAAATTAGAAACCATAACAATTTAGCCCTACCAATCAGCTGAAGAAATGATCTTCTCGGTGACAGACCAGCTGAAGATATTGGTAATATATTTAACAGACAGAATAAGTAATCAGAATATATAAGTAACTCCTAAAATCAAGGAAAAAATGAACCAGCAAGTAGAAAAAAAGAGTAGTTCAAAGAAGAAATCTCAATGGACAATGAATACTAAAACAAAACAAACAAACAAACAAACAAAAAACAGCTCAGCCTCACTAGAAGAAAATGCAAAACAAAATAATGGGATTCTATTTTTATTCTATCAAAGCAGTAAGCATGAAAAAGACTGACAAAATTCAGTGTTGTCCAAAATACAGGAAAAAATAGTATAATGTTCTAGTTTACTTCTGGCAGAAAGATGAATTGGTATATCATTCTAGTGAGCAATTTTATTACATTTATCAAAAGTGATACTACCCATATCCCATGGCATAGTGAATCTGCTTGCCAAGTATACTGGGCTCAAGAAACATATGCACAAGGAGATATATACTAAAAAGATCACTGCAGTGGTTTTGCTTCTTTTTATTTTTTTTAAGTGTAGCAAAACACAGAAATGACCTAAAATGTGCCCTGAAGAGGGAATAGGTAAATAAAATGTGTTATATTTCTAAGACAGAATATTATGCAGCCGTTAAATCAGTTGGTTTTACAGGCATCAATACAGATAAGTTTTGTAAATAATGCCATATGGAAAAAAAAAAACCAACGAGAAGAAAAATTTTACACATGCAAGCACAATAGTATGTATTGGTTGTGGATACATATGTATGTGTGTATAAATATAAACAACAAACTGGTCAAATACATCCCAAACCTGTGGTGGGGAATTTTGAACAGGAGGTTCAGACACCAGAGAAAGTGGAAGGAAAGACAGAATAGGGTAGTTAAAAGGGAATTTGATTTCATCAATAATTTCCTTAAACAAACAACCTGGAAGCAGCTATGACTAAACAGAGACAGATGCTCATTTTTTGGTAGTGGGAATACAGATGTTTATTGTATTCCTTTGTGTGGTCGTCAATACTTTCAACATTTTTCTCAAAATGAAGGAAGGAGAGGAGGGAGGGAGGGAGAGAGGGAAGGAGACACAAGGAAAGAGGTGGGGGGGGAAGGGAGAAAGACAAGAAGGCAGGAAGTCATCACCAGTTCTAAAGTGCACTTCAACTGGTCACAGATGATTGGTTTTTAAAGGATAAAACTCAAAACCATGTTTTCGGAATCCGTGAGACTGATGATGGTGATTCCTCCTGGGCTGGCTCAGCTTGGAGGGCTGACTTTAAGTTCAGCCAGCAGAGGGAACCATCTGTCATTTGGAAAGGCACGGAGCTCTGCCAGGGGAAAGGCAGCAGGCCACCAGCAGCCAGAATATCAACGGCACTTACATCTGGAACCACAGGGAAGAGGGAAACATGCATTTACAGACAAAGTAAACTGAGAGCACGCCATGGACATCTTTTCAACCTTTCTAAAAGGCTCATTGTAATTTTCTAGAATCAAGGGAACAATATACTTGATTAGTTCTCAGCAGACTTAGCAATTTTGCTTTTCATATTTCTCTCCTTGAAGCCAGTCCGCCATTAGCCTTCTATGTTCTAGGGCTTGAGATTAGATTTTTTTTTTCCCCTTCTGAAATGGAATTTGGGATTTAAAAAAAAAAAAAAAAGAGTTAGCTTTAAGATTTTTGCTGCTAATAATCGAAGGATTCTCCTTAAGGCAAGGAGGTCATTCTTGAAAGAAGCCCTCTTCTTTGAGGGAGAATTGGTGGAGGAAAAAAGCTTGCAGGAAAGTACAGTAATCATGAAAGCCCCGAAAGACCCAATGCTTCCTCCTGGGTCAATATTGTACATTTTAAAAATGCCTTATATGTACACTTATTTGAAAGACCTTAAGGCCTCGATGAAGCACTTAGCCAAACCCTTAAAGAAAAATCTGGCAATCCCCACTTCTGTACATAACACACTGAGGAGGCAGAAGGCACCAGTAGGGGGCTGGATTTACCTGCATGGCTTCGCCCCATCAAGGCCCTAATATTTAAATATTATCCTCGTGTGTGTCATCCTACAGATGAGGTTTGAGTTGGTTTCTAACAATTTAAAAAACAACAACAACAAAAAAAAAAACAAGGTAGGAAGGGAATGCTATGAGTAAGTTACCAATGTAAATGTGCTATTTTTGTGCCTTTGAACTGGTGATGATAAACATGATTCCGCACATGGAAATTAGACTTTTCAGAGCTAGTACACTGAATCATTTAATTTTTCTAACTATTTATAATAATGTGGCTGTTCTGCAGTGCAATAAACATGGGATTTTCCAACGAACAAATGAAGTATGTGGTAACTCCTTGCGAAGGAAGCTTCAGCAAAGGGCGTTCAGCGAGGAGGCTGCACACCACAGAGGATGGGTAAAACACACATCCTACATGCCCATCCTCTGAGAACAAAAGAAAGAATCGTATGGCCTCTGGTTCTACATTTTCTGTTCCTGGCTAGAAACACAGGTAAAGCCTCACAATGAAATGATCGGGGGCGGGGGGGGGCGGGGGGGAGCTGCTATTTTGGGTTGTCACAAGGTAACCTACCACACTCTTCAGGACACATGAGGACACTTTCACTTTGTGCCTCCAGATCATAAACCTCAGCATGCTTTAGCAAAATAGTATAGGGATACAATTTTGCATAGTGGTTAAGAACGTTTGAATCCTGAGCTTTACCAATCAAGTAAGTACGTGACTCCATCCAGGTTGTCAGTCGTCATGCTCATTCTCCTTGGTGGTAAAAATGGGGACATTAACTTTGCCTTCCTCACAGAGTTATGAGGGAGACAATTTATGCAAAGGGCCTGGAACATGGTTACAATTCAGCAGAGTAGTTACCATTACTTTTTTTAAAATCATCATCGTTGTTGTCATCACTATTCTTATGCTTAACAGTAATGGTATTTTCATCCATTATCCTCATTTTCATTCAAAGTTCATCAGAAGCACAAATCACTGCACTGTTTAGTATTTAATTACTTACATTCACTTAAAGTATTTACTGAGTATCTAATTAGTGACTATAAGCACTATGCTAGGGTCTGGGCTCCTCAGGTGATCAAAATCAAACATTATCTCTGACTCATAGAAGCTCTTAGGGGCGCTGCACACAGGGAGTGTATCTTTTCCAGTTGAGCCAAGAGATCTAAAGGAAAGGAGGAAATCATTCGAAGAGATACTAAAACAGAGGAAGTTGAATTAAACGTGAGACTTGCAGGATGAGAAGGAGCTAAACAGGTGGTGGAAGGCTGGCATTCTAGGGAGAGAGAACACAACAGCCAAAGACAGAATATATAGTGTATCTTCATTATTACTAAAGGGTGGTGCAAAACTCTATATTGAATAGTTCAATTTAATTAAATGAACAACTATGTATCAAATAACCCCCATGAGTCAGTTGCTGAGCCCTGGGACATAACAGTAAGCAAAGCAGATGTGATTCATGCCCTCAGCCTTACCTTAGTACTTATTCCTTTGTTTAAAAAAATGCACTAGAGACAGTATTTACAACCAAGAATTCTACCTTTAGTTTTGTTCCCAAGAGATTCCATGTGCATGGAAAAACTGTAATGCTTTCTCTGGTCAGATAAGGAATGCGACATAAGCCCAATAATTCCCTTTCTGCCTTCGGGGCCAGGAGCCTTACTATCAAATTTGGTTCATTCCAAGGACCTACCAACTTACGGCAGTAGAGATGGTCACGTTTCTGTTTTATGGTTAATTGTTCTATTGCTTGCCCACTACCTTTAATTTAGTAGACAGCTTCAAATTCTTTGGGGACTTGGTAGAAGGGGAAAAGGAAGGGAAAGTAAAAGAGGAACAGAAGGGCAAGTTTCTTGAGGTCTGGGAACTGTCCAAAGCACCTTTTGAAGTTTTCATGGTACCTAACATAGATCCTGAATGAAATGCATTTAATAACTTCTGATTGGTGAATGGATAAATGAAGACTACAAACCTTACCTAGCTCAACTTGGATTCAGTTATGGGGGGGAGGAGAACATGAAACTTGCTGACTTCTCTCTAATCTCCAGTTTGAGAGGGAGAGCTCAAAAAAGTAGCTGAAAAATTTAGCATGATTGTCACCGTGAAGCAGCTCATTAACCAAACAGAACAACTGTGCAAACCACAAGAAGAAAGTCGTAAGAGAACTTTTAAGGTAAACTTCGAGATTTTTTTAAGGGAACAAGGTCCTTAGAACATTTCTCTTATTCTCATGCTGGTCAAAACAAGAGAAATGTCATGGTTTTAATTGATGTCTAAATAATGGGGGAAAATGGTAAGCTTCTTTATGACAAAAGTGAAATACTTCTGCAATTCTGTTTCCTGATGTTTTCTCAGTTATTTTGGAAAAGAACTGTTAGTCCTTTTATATCAAAACTCCACACTGGGGAAATGAAACTATAGTAATAATCTATGTGGTTAACTACCAGGAAGAAGGGTACAAATTTAAAAGAAATTTAAAAGACACCTATTAGATATTAGAGTGCTGTAGGCTTCTGTCTTGTTCATAGCCAAATCAATTCAATTCACACACACAAAACAAAACAACAAACATTACATTGAAGGAGGTATTAGAACATGTCATCCTTGTCATTAGCTCAACATATTAATGAGGATTTCTGAATTAATCTCTAACCACGACCTGGCTGTTGATGTGATGTAGCAGCAGTAAATCATGTACCCTTTACTTCAAGTACCTGGCAAACACCAGTTCCATGATGCTTCAATCCTTTGACAGGTAGAAAATTAAATCATTTCTGCATCCTCCTAAGATTAAATCATTTCTGTATTCCTAAGAAACTCTTCAGTGCTACAAAGTACATCACCTCCCCAACTAGTTGATAAATTGAAAAGAAAATAATACTAAGCGATGGTACTTGAGGCAATAGTTAAAAGGGGAAACTTGGAAAACAAGATTGTGAAGCTCTATCATGAGATTTTTCAAAACGGCATGGTGAGGGAAGGAAGGAGTTGCAGCTGAATCACGTATGTTTTCACAAGGTAACTTACTCCTGAAAGCAATTACCCAAATGTGAGAGTTCCTCTCATGGTTCTCAACCCTACCCTAGGAGAACTTCTTAGAATGCAAGACTAAGAGAGCCAATTACTTCAGCACCAAGCTACATCCCAAGTCTCTGGACTTGGCAGTTCAGAAAAAAACTCTGGGAAAGTGCTCTTATAAAATCTTCACTAACAACTCTGACTTTATAAATGTAGACTCAGAAAGGATGAATGAAAACTAACCAATTAGGTAGCAAAGTAGAGAAGAGAGAGCACTGAATAAAAAGGCCGACCAGAGTTTCAGTTGTAGCTCTACCACTTAACTAGCTCTTGAGACTTAGATCATATTTGTAATAAAAATCACATCATAAAAAATTA
The DNA here is from genome assembly GCF_029215605.1 of Mirounga angustirostris. Taxonomy (NCBI): domain Eukaryota; kingdom Metazoa; phylum Chordata; class Mammalia; order Carnivora; family Phocidae; genus Mirounga; species Mirounga angustirostris. Next base: position 187,708,991 of record NW_026991709.1, on the reverse strand, counting down.
ACAATTACACAGCATTTAGTACGCCAAGGGCTTTCCATGCATTATCTGATGCAATCCCTATAACGATCTATAAGGGAGAAACTCTCAGGCTGCCAGGTTGGAGAAGGGAGTTGAGTAGCTCGTCCAGCACCACCCGACTGCTCTGAGGGGTGGAGTCAAGATTTGAACACAAGACTCTGCAACCCCAGAGCCCAGCCCTTAACCATCCACTGGGCAGACAGTTTCAGTATCCTCTTAGGATGATCCAAAAGACTCCTTTCAGGAGCACCTGGGTGGCTCAGTCGGTTAAGTGTCTGCGTTCGGCTCAGGTCCTGATCTCAGGGTCCTGGGATCGAGCCCCATATCGGGCTCCCTGCTCAGCAGGGAGTCTACTTCTCCCTTTCCTCCCTGCTCATGCTTTCTCTCTGTCTCTCTCTCTCAAATAAATCAATAAAATCTTTAAAATAAATAAATAAATAAAATAAAAGTCCCCTTTCAGGGATGCCTCAGTGGCACAGCTGGTTGAGCATCTGACTCTTGTTTTGTGCTCAGGTTGTGATCTCGGGGGTTGTGAGATCAAGATCCCCATTGAGCTCCTGTTGGGCTCTTCACTCAGGGCAGAATCTGCTTGTCATTCTCTCTCCCTCTCCCTCTGCCCCTCCCGTTCATGCTTGCTCTCACACACTCTCTTTCTCTAAAATAAATGAATCTTAAAAAATAGATAAATAAAAGGCTTATTTCAGCAGTGAGGTGCTACAATTATGACGCAAGTTAGGATGGCTAATGGCAGTAACTTTACGGTCTGGAGAGCAGTTTTTTCTGTAAGCCTCCAATTCTCAGATAACAATACTTCCTTACAGTCTGTCCTAGGGATTAAAAATGGTATTAGAGCCACCAGCCCCCAGTGATAATAAAGATAACATTTACACAATGCTTATTATGTGTCAGGCACTAAGCATTTTTAACATATTAAATCATGCAATCTTCACAATGACCTCAAGAATATTATAATTTTTGGGGTGCCTGGGTGGCTTGGTCAGTTGGGCGGCAGACTCTTGGTTTTGGCTACGGTCTTGATCTCCAGGTGCTGGGATCGAGCCCCAGGTCAGGCTCTGTGCTCAGCAGGGAGTTCTGCTTCAGGGTTCTCTCACTCCCTCTGCCCCTCCCCCCACTTTCTCTCTCTCTCTAATAAATAGATACATCTTTCTTTTTAAAAAAGAATACTATTATTTTTAGTCCCATTCTACAGATGAGGACACAGAGGCAAAGAAAGTCACTTGGCTTAAATCATGGAGTTAATAAATTGCACATCTAGGATTCCAATCCAAACACTGACTTACTCAACAAACCATACATGTTGGACACACTCCTACTGATATATGAAGGACCTTGGTTATTTTCTAAAGTCTATATCAGTCTCATCCAGACTTTAAGATAAAATCAGGAGGACAAAACAACCCATATGTGTATCCAGGAGGCCTGCCTACTTCTGGTTTCAGGAACTCCAAAAGGAAATAGCTAGAGAAAAAATGTATCACATAAATCATATATATGTGGCTAGGACTTTCTTTTTTCTCAGTTTCCTAGCTGATTGCTCCCTTTGTGTTAATACCATGTTGCTTTAAGTTTACTAATAAAAACACTGAGGCTCCATAAAAATTGTTATTCCTGCTTTCCATCTGGGAGAAATGCAGTCCTTTATTCATTTGTAAACTTTTTTAAAAATATTTTATTTATTTATTTATTTATTTATTTATTTATTTATTTATGAGAGAGCAAGAGAAAGAGAGAAAGAGCACAAGTTGAAGGGGAGCAGAGAGAGAGGGAGAAGCAGACTCCCTGATGAGCAGGGAGCCCGATGAAGGGCTTGATCCCAGGATCCCAGGATGACAACCCAAGCAGAAGGCAGATGCTCAATCGACTGAGCCACCCAGGCACCCCATTTTTAAACTATTTTAATATTGTATTTAACCCCATATGTAAAAATACTATTTCAACATGTAATAAAAATTAGTAAGATATTTTCCTTTTTTTTATATGAAGTATTCAAAATTCTCAGTGTGGTTTACATTTACAGCCCATCTCAAATCAGACTAACCACATTTCAAGGCCCAGTAGCCTCATGTTGCTAGTGACTACCATATTGAACAATGCAGGCCTAGTGTGACTGGCTTGAAGGAAGTCCTGGTGGTTGGTATTTCTAGGTCTGTGTTCTTGGGCTGGTCAAATTCTCCAGAAAAGCGTCTTCTGATTCCCTGCCTCAGGTTTATAAACCTGGCTGTCATTAATTAACAGATTCTGGGATCTAAGTAGGAAAGTGTGAGAGCCCAATTACAAAGACTTTCACGCTTAAAACCCCTCTTTTCATCATCATACCCCTGTCCTCAGCTCAGCTCTGCCTGGTAACCCCAGTCACAGACCTAGTGTTTCACCCCCTTCAGTCTTCTCCCCGGTTAGGAAAGAGGAGGATGAGAGAAGTAGTTCCCAGTCTACATAGGGTAGGGAAGGACTTTGGGGATCTATTAGCTATTTATTATTATTTCAACATTCTTTTCATATTCATTAACTCTCAATTTCCATTGATCTATAATGCTACTAATTCCTGACCCTTTCTGGAATTTTTTGTTTAGATTTCACCTCCTTACTCCCACTTCTAAACCAGTCTCTGGCCTTTTAAGGCAGCTTCTACAATTACGTTCTGTTATATTTTCCCCTATTCTCTTTGTCCACACTCCTTCCCCTTTTTAAAATTAAACATCTTATTTTGAGATAATTGGAGATTCACATGCAAGTTGGAAAATTCACAACTGACTCCATGTATCCTTTACCCAATTTCTCCCAATGGTAGTACCTTGCAAATCTATAGTACAATAACACACCCAGGATACTAACATTAATACAGTCAAGATACAGAATAGTTCCATCACCACAAGGATCCTCTTACTGCCCATGTATACCCACACCCATTTCCTTCCTACCCTATCCTTCCCTAACCCTTGACAACCACAAATCTGTTCTCCATTTATATAATTTTGTCATTTCAAGAATGTTCTATAAATGGCATCATACAGTATGTCATCTTTTGGGATTGGCTTTGTTTTTTTCTCAACCTAAATGCCCGAAGATTCAGCCAAGTAGTCTCTATGTATCAAAGGTTCATTGCTGGGTACCAGTCCACGGTATGGGCGTACCCGTTTGTTTAACCATTTACCCAATGAAGGATACCTGGGTTGTTTCCAGTTTTTGGCTATTACACATAAAGCTTCCATGAACACTTGTGTACAGGTTTTTGTGTGAACATAAATTTTCATTTCCTTGGGATAGATGCCCAAGAGTATGGTAAGTACATGCTTAGTTTTGTAAGAAACTGCCAAACCATTTTCCATTCTATATTCCCACCAGTACTATAGGAGTAATCCAGTTTCTCTGCATCCTCACCAGCACTTGGTGCTATCACTGGAATTTTTTTTTTTTTTTTAGCCATTAGGTAAATGTAGAGTGATACATCGTTGTGGTTCTAATATGCATTTCCCTGATGGCTAATAATGCTGAACATCTTTTCATGTGCTTATTTACCATCTGTGTAACCTCTTCAGTAAAATGTCTATGACTTTTGCTCATTTTTTAATCAGGTTGTTTGGTTTTTTTACTGTTGAGTTTGAAAGATCTTTATGTATTCTTAATACTAGTGTTTTCTCAGATATGTGATTTGTAAATATTTGTAAATATCCCGTCTGTAGCTTGTCTTTTCATCCTCTTAACAGTGTCTTTAACAGAGCAAAATCTTAATTCTGATGAAGTCCAATATATCATTTTTTTTCCTTTTATGTATTCTGTTTAGTGTCAAGTCTAAGAACTCTGCCTAGCCCTAAATCACAAAGATTTTCTCTTATGTTTTCATCTGTAAGTGTTGTTACAGTTTTATGGGATTTTTTTTATATTTAAGTCCATGATACATTTTGAGTTAATTTTTATATAAGGTGTGAGATTAAGTTTTAGGTTCACTTTTTGCCAACTGTTCCAGGACCATTTATTGAAAAGGTTCTCTTTTCTCCATTGAGGGAAATTGAACATTTGTCCAAAGTCAGTTGGGCATATTCATTTAGATTTATGTTTTGGGTTCCCTATCCTGATCCATTGATGTGTGTTTAGCATTCTACGAATAGCCACATAGTAGCTATCCTATAAGCTAGATTGGGTAGACTATTGCTCCCACTTTATTCTTCTTTTTCAATATTGTTCCTTTGTCTCCATATAAATTTTAGAATAATCTTGTCCACATAAAAAAAATATTATGCTATGATTTTGGTAGCAACTACATTAAAACTGTATATCAATTTGGTGAGAATTGGTATCCTTACTAGGCTGGGACTTCCAAATCACGAACATTGCATGTTTTACCACTTATTTAAATTTTCTTTGATTTCTTTCTTCAGTATTATGTCATTTTCAGCATGCAACTTCTGTAAATGTTTTATTAGATTTATACCTAAGAACTTCATAATTTTGAGTTACTATAAATTGTATTCTTTTTTAAATTATTTATTTATTTTAAGTAATCCTGCACCCCCCTTGGGGCTCAAACTCAGGACTCTGACATTAAGAGTCGAACACTTCTCTGACTAAGCCAGCCAGGTGCCCCCGATACATTGTATTTTTAATTACAGTGTCTACTTGTTCACTGCTAGGATACAGAAATACAACTTATATTTAAAATTTATCTTATATCCTACAACCTGTTGAACTCACTTATTAGTTTTAAGAGGCTTCTTTCTTTAGATCACTTAGGATTTTCCAAATAGAAAATCATGTCATCAGTAGTAGTGACAGTTTTCTTTCTTCTTTTCTATCTGTGTGCCTTTTATTTCTTTATTGCCTTACTGCATTGACTAGAAATTCCTGCACTATGTTGAATAGGAGTGGCAAAAATAGACATCCTTGCCTTACTTTCCTGAATTGGGGAAAAGCATTCCATCTTTCATCATTAAGTATAATATTAGCTGTGGGTAATTTAAAAAGATGTTCTTTATCAAGTTGAGGAAGTTCCCCTCTATTCCTATTTTTCTGAGTTTTTATCATAAATCAGTATCAAATTTTGTCAAATGCTTTTTCTGCATCAACTGATAAAATCATGTGTTTTTTCCTCTTTTGTCTGTAAATATAGTGCATTACATTGATCGGCTTTGTAATATCGAACTAACCCTGTATCTCTGGAATAGGGCCCATGGTCTCTTGGTTATCATGTATATTTTTTTAATGAATTCTATTTGCTAATATATTGTTAAAGATTTTTGTGTCTATATACATGAGGATTATCAATCTATAGTTTTCTTTTTTATATTGTTTCTGCCTGGCTTTGGTGTCTATGTAATACTAGCTTCATAAAATGAATTGTACTCTCTTCTATTTCCTAGAAGAGTCTTTGTAAAATTGACATTAATTCCTCCTTAAATGTTTGGTAGAATTCTCCAGCAAAATCATCTGGGCCTGAGATTTCTTTTTTTGGAGTTTTAAAATTAATTCAATTTCCTTAATAGTTACAGGACTATTCAAACTATCTATTTCATACTGGGTAACATCGTGGAAATTGGTGTTTTTTGAGAAAGAGGATGTATTTTTTTCCAAGTTGTCAAATTTATGTGTGTAGAGTTGTTCATAGCATTCTTTTATTATCCTTTTGATAGCTGCAGGGTCCATTGTGATATCCTGTTTCATTCCTGATATTGGTAATTCGTGTCTTCCATCCTTTTTTCCTTGTCAGTCTTCCTAGATGTTTGTCAGTTTTATTAACTTCTTTGAAGAACCAGCTACTCCTGCTTTCTTTTAATTAATACTTGTCATGATATATTTCTTACTTCCTTTTACTTCTAATCTGCCTCTGTTATATTTGAAGTGAGTTTCTTATAGACAGTATATAGTTGGGTCATGTTTTTTAAATGACTCTGCCAATCTCTGTTATAAGTGGTATATTTAGACCATTTAACTTTAATGTAATTTTAGGACTTAGCCTAGCATTTTATTTTTGTTTGTCTTTGTTCTCTCTGTTTTGTGTTTTTCTGTTTTTGTTTTCCTGCCTTCTTATAGGTTATCTGAACATTTTTTGGAATTCTATTTTAATGTCTCTAAATTGTTTTTGAGTACATCTTGTATAACTTTTATAATGGTTGCTCTAGGTATTATATTACATATTCATAACTTATGAATATAAAATGCCTGGTACCATTTTACCAGTCTGAATAAAGTGTAGAAACTTCATCTCCCTTTATGTCCCTTTACTGTCTCCATTTATAATTAACTTAAATAGTGCAATCATTTGCAGCCACATTGAGAGTACTATAATTTTTACTTCAATCTTTAAATATAATTTAGAAATTTCAAGAGGAAAAATTAAGCCTAATGTATTTACCAGTATTTTTGCTTACTGTGTTCTTTCTTCCTTCCTCTGTTCCAAGGTTCTTTTTTTTTTTTAATCATTTCCTTTCTGTCAGCCATTCTTTTGGAGTAGCTCTACTGGTCACAAATTCTCTTGGTTTTCCTTCATCTGAGAATATCTTGACTTCCCTTTCATTCCTGAAGGATGTTTTCACTGGTTATAGGATTCTGAGTTAACGCCAGGTTGACTGTCATTTTCATTCAGTACTTGAAAGCCTTAAGTTCCTGAGTCTTAGCAGAAACTCAAAAATAAGAGATGGAGGGAGAGCTAAAATATATATATACATAATAAACTGGATCCTATTGAGTTGAAATGTCACTAGGCTACAAGGAACTCTGATTCTGGCAGGAGGAATAGACATGTAAAAATAATTATGTGTTTTAAGAGCAAAAATGCAAGTCTGTAATGGGAGGAGTGATGACACAGAGAGAATGAGCTGCACTGTTTGGGAAAATTGGCAGAAGCTTCTTGGAGGAGATGTGTGAGCTAGATTCTGAAGGTTCAGTAGTTCAAGGAGTTTCCAAGCAGAGGGAGAAGCATGTGCCTAAGAGAAGTGAACATGGCATGTTTGGGAAATGATATGAAGTAATGCCTGACTGAAGTACAGAACATCAGTAGGAATAAGGGGAGATGAAGAGGGGAATACAGGTAAGTGGGGAGGGCCAGGGGGCCCTCATCCTCTACTAAGGAGTTTAAATTTTATTCTAGGTACCATAGGGAACTGCCAAATAGATGAAACTGGTGAACATAATATTCAAAACAATGACTGCTAGTATTACATGCTTTTAAACGTAGCTTTTCAATGAATCATTAACACTATACTCTCATAGGTATCAAAATTTAGTTTATGTACTGGTAGGAAGTGTTCAGGGCCAATAAAAATAGAAGACTCAGCCGAGTCCCTGCCTCCTGCACTCCATTTTAAGCACACTCCATCCTGCCTGTGGAATGATTTCAGGGTCTCTGTGATCAGTGAGTGAAGCAGCATGGCTCAAGTCAATGGCTAGATGGCAGCATGTTAAGTGACGTGACGTGTTTCAGCCTTCCTGTAGCTTTGAATTCCCCAGATTTTGTCAGTTTTTGTCAAAATATTAATTGGTATTTTGCATTATTTACTAAATAAAAATTTCCAATGCCAGCAGCTGAGGAAAAAATATCAGATTTATGTACAACATGTCAAATTTACACTCTGAGATCCAGAAATGCCCACAGGACCTTCAGAGAGAAACATGGTTCCTCTACCCTCAGCCGCCATTGATTATGCTGACCCCCAGCCACATACCCTTCCTTACCCGCTAGGAGCATCTAGAGTCTCTTCTAGAATGTAGATGGACTTCTATTCTGACTTCTCATAGACGGGTATCACTGGTTATAACTAGTATCACACTTTTGGTAAAAAATTAATTTCAGAATGGGTAGAAACACATAAAAAGCAGAATAAAAATTTAAAAATCTCTATGTACAACGTAAGTGCTTACTTGAGCACAGGCTTATTTCCTTTTCAGTACAAATCATTTTAAAAAGTCATATTTAATGCTACTGAATTGTATATTAAAAATGCTTAAAATGGAAAATTTTATGTTATTTATACTTTTCCACAGTAAAAAAAAAAAATTGTCAAAGTTAAAAAAAAAGAAAAAGAAAAGAAATGAGTGTCCCAAGCATGCTGCTTCTCAAAGGCAGACATTGTCCGTGCCTTGGAAACAAGGAAGGTCAGACCCACCTGGGTACTTGATCTAATTTAGACCTGGTGGTGAGGGGTTTTCAGTTGGGTTAGCAGCTCTATAGCACTCAGCCTCCTTTAAAGGAAAGAAATCTTCAAGCCTGATGGACTTGAAAGAAATGTCACCTTTTTAGAACAGAAAAAGAACATATGAAAGTTTCCCCTTGAAAATGAAGAAGTGAACTAGAATATTAAGACAAGGAACAAGCTGCCAAAAAATCATCAACCTGTTTAGCTGGTGCACTTCAGAATGGGAAGGAATTTGCTTGCATTCTTTTGCCACTGAAGATAATTTTCTTTTAATTCTCATTTCTTTTATGGTGTGCAGGTTGTTTGGTTTTGTCTCTATGGCTGTTGTTCTTAAGTAAGTTAACTTTATGAGTATAAACTAGAATCTGTGTATGTGTCAGCCCCATGCTCCTTGATGAACTTGACAATTTGAATGGATTAATCTTTCAAAAGTGGAAAATTATTCCCACAGAATTCCTATCTTGTGAGAAAATGTCCCTTCCAAAAACACTTTCTAGTCTTGATAAGTACTGAAATCCCTTTCTACCTGAAGGCTTGTTAATTAGATTTCAAAGATTGTTATGTCAAAAAGGAGAATAACAGAAATCAACCTGGGAATCTGCTTTTCTCAAATATGTTGAGTGGCTGTATTTATTTAGAATTGATCTGTATGCTTCTTTCCATTCTCTATGCGGATTTTTTATTTCTCCTCGGGTCCTTTTTGACATCTTTTTCCACCCTGCATTGAGGCCTTCCTCATATAGTTACACAACAAACTATATCTCAATTATGTTCAAATCAGCAGGGAGACTGGCGTCTTCTGTAGAAAACATAAGGTCTATCAGAAGTGATTTCCTGAATTTTTGCCTCATCATGGCATTTACTTTAATGCAGGCACCATCTCATACATGTAATAAACAATATGGTGTCTAATAGATTTGTATAAAATGTCTAAAATTAAGCAAACACAATTATGTGAGTTATTACCATATTATCATGTAGCACTACACTTGACAATTAAAAAACAAATGAAAAGCCCATTATCTTCACTGCAACAGTCAGTTACTGATTTTTACTGTAGACTCTACTGGTCATTACTTTACCTTCTTCTGCCTTGGGTCATGATTTTATCTAGAAAACCCCAGACCCATTTCTTCATCCATATGTACTACATGGAATCTTAGATTCTCTTAATGACCCAAATGATTTTTGGATAGTTAACTATCCTACTGTAAGTTGTCTTGTTTAGAAGAAATGAAAGTTAAGATTGTGGCAATAAAAGACAAGCTGTCAACCCATTAAATAAATTCCTGTTGAAAAGTAACTAAATGCATTGAGTATTAGCATAATTTATTAGAACAATTAGAACACATCCTTGTTGTCTTTTAATTAGATTATTCCTTGTTCTGGTAATTACACTAGACAAGGAAGAATAATAGTTTCAGGATTCTAAGATCATCTGTAGACTATGTGGAAAGAGAATGATCAATAATGCTAATCTACTAGAACACTTAAATTTCCAGAAAGAGATCTTTTATCATGAGCAATCCTTTTTATAATCAGCATTATTTCTCAATGTCTATGGTCATCTTTCCCAAAGTTTAAAAGTAAAGATGCTAGACAAATCACATTTACTCCACTATTGGAAACCCAGTCAGGCTGGGCCACCTCTGGCCTCTAGTGGCTCAGACATTGCTTCACTTTCTTGCAAAATGCCAACAAATAACCACAAACGAAGGATTTAAGATTCTTTGCAGAGCACCACAGCCAGGAGTCTGAATATCTAACAGGGAGAAGACAAGATTTTTAAGTTCTGATCCTAGGTGAAGAATCATAAGCCTCCTCAATTTAAAAATATATTCAAATAGATGAAAACTTCTTATAAATGAGAATTAATCTGAATATAAAACTGGTGACCTTTTGATCCATGAGGATATTATTTGTAGAAGTTAATGGGGAGGCAGCTGTATGACAGGGAATATAGCTGGGCTTTCAGATATGGCCTCTACATGTGAGTTGTATGACTGTCTCTGGTTTTGTGTTTGAGAGAGCACAGAGGATTCAAATGCTGCCAAGTTCCTCTCACGCCCTCTGCAACTATCACCAAGCATGATAGGAAATCCTAGAGAGCAGCTCCCAGGACTTCTAGGATTCAGACTCTTTTAAAAAAAGTCAGGAGTTGGCATATGTTGTCATCTAGGCTAACCCTACAGTTGAGAGGGATGATGCTGGCATACACAGAGTGGACACCAGTGAATCTGAGGTTCTCTGTAGTAACGGGCCACACAAATATCCCACCAGCAGCCTGGATTACAGGAATGTCAGTCCCACTGTTGACCGAGTCTGCCTTAGTCAATGCAAAGTCATAATGAGACCATGTCTAGACAGTATTGATCTCCCACCAGAGAAAAAAATAATTCAGATGTGACTTCTCTTCTACCTTAGTCCAAATAACACCCAAATCAGGATCTTTCATTCATACATTGCTAACATTCTCCCTCACCAAAGTCATTTTATCAACCAGGCAGCCAATGACACACATAAGCTTCTTTTCAAGGTACATGAAATTTTTGATATTCAAAAAGTCTTTCATATTCAAATGGCAAATGAGAAAGTTAATTAAACCTATTAAAGAATCTAGAGAAATTAAATGAGTTTTTATGTATCTTTTTTACCTTGCTAGGTAGAGGAGACAGGCGTTTAAAAAAAAAAATGAGCGACCATACAACCTGAAAGAATGAAAACTCAAATTAACATGGGCAAAATATCAAAAGGAGAAGGCATTAGCTTAAGTCATCTGAAAGATTTTCCAAGTGGTGGGGTAATTTAGGAGCAGAGGAGCATCCCTATAACCCTGCTACCCATTCCAGGTGGGAAGACATCGTTCTCCACTTATGTACCTCTTTAAATTGTCAGGGGCACTACTAAGAACTTAAGGTTCCCCACTACTAAGAACTTAAGGTTCCCCACTTAAGGTCAAACTTAAGGTTGACCTCCAGACTAGAAAGATCTATGGGGCAGAATACTATCTTAGACGCACCAGAGATTTGCATTTGAGTGCCCTGGAGTCAGGCATTCCAAAGCCAGGCTAAGCATCAGCTTTGCCCCCAGAAAGTCAGGGAGGAAGGGAATATGGTTTAAAACATGAGTAGGAATGGAGTAAAAAAGTTCTCCAGGCAGGGGCGCCTGGGTGGCTCAGTCGTTAAGCGTCTGCCTTCGGCTCAGGTCATGATCCCAGGGTCCTGGGATCGAGTCCCGCATCGGGCTCCCTGCTCTGTAGGGAGCCTGCTTCTCCCTCTCCCACTCCCCCTGCTTGTGTTCCCTCTCTCGCTGTGTCTCTCTCTGTCAAATAAATAAATAAAATTAAAAAAAAAAAAAAAGTTCTCCAGGCAATGTGATAGCAAGCTAGGATTGGAAAACTCCAGCTGAAAACTCCAGAGAGAATTCTCTCTGACTCAGGGCCTGAACTGAAGCCATGACACGGAGGTATTCAGGTGATGCCACAGGGTAGGAAGCCTTATAAGGTGGGTCTTTGCCTCATTGATGGAAAATGAAACAACCATCTTATTATGTTAAAATAGCATCAAGGTACAAATCTATCCAACAGAAGAAGGTTAATAAAAACATAATCCAAAGAGAGACTTCCACCACTATAAATATTTCCTTATAAATGCCACCAAGAGACAAAATTATCATTTCTGTGTTCCTAACCAAAATAGCTTTGCAAGTCTTGGAAATAGTTTGCCCTCTAAAGCAACCAAAAGAAAGTTCCTTTAGTCCAAGAGTTCTTGTACTGCTGGGTATTTAAGCTTTTGAGCATTTACTCCCCAAACTGAAATTCAAAAGGCCAACATAGTAATACCTAGAAATAAGGATAACAAGAAACCTTATCTATTGATAGCAGAGGCTACTTCCCCACATGGTCTATATACAATTTCTTGCAAGCTTTGTAAAAATCCAACATTTCTCTGAAATGAAATGAAGGGAAACCAATAATGAATTTCCTTTTCTCTGTGTTAAAGAAAAACACAACCATGCCATAATAAGCAAGAAAGAAGGACACAGTATTCATCCTTCTCTTCTCACCCAAGTAAGGTAACAATATGAGGGTTCCAGTTTAGAGTACACCACTATGGCATATTTCCAGGACATAAGGTTAAGTTATAGGCTACATCAATCCTAACACACCGGGGTTAACACAAGTATGTATGTACACCTCTCTAGTTATCAAGAGGAAGAGATAATGGTAAAATAAATGAAACTTACATACACATTTAAAAGACGTACTGCTTATTTCAAATTAAGGCAAGAGCAGTTATTATTTAGGAAGATTTTGTTGAAGAATCTCAACTCTCTTTAGGGAAATATGGACCCTAGCAAATACCTTTAAAAACACTACAAAGATATGCTATAACATTTAGTAGAAACTTATTCAACCATTCTGATTTGGCCAAATGTTAAATTTGCCAAACATAATAGGAAAAAAATTTCTCTATTGATCAGGTAATTGATTTAAAATATTCATGAACTTAGCAGAAGCATTAAGTAGTAAGTTCCAGAAACAAGAAATAAATCACATTTATGCACAAAGAGGAATGAAGGTGTTTTGTGCAATCCTGGGGAATAGATTTTTTTAAGACACTTCACAAAATCATTGACTCTGGAGCAGGAAAAACCCTACACATATTAACCCAGAGCATTCTTATTCCTGCCTCCACAGTTGTTAAGAGCCCAAAAATACAACTTATTTCCTAGGCCTTCCCCAGAATGTGATTCAACACATTGTCTATTTAAAAAAAAAAAAAAATGGGGGCCCTGGGTGGATCAGTCAGCTGAGACCTTCAGCTGAGGTCATCATCCCGGGGCCTTGGGATCAGGGCCCTGGGATCGAGTCCCACATCAGGCTCCCTGCTCAGCAGAGAGCCTGCTTCTCCCTCTCCCTCTCCCTCTGCCTGCAGCTCCCCCTGCTTGTGCTCTCTCTCTCTCTCTCCCCCTCTCAGATAAATAAAAAATCTTTAAAAAAATTAAAAATTAAAAAAAAATTTTTTAAACGTTCTCTGCTATTTTAACACCATGTGATAATTTTTTTCCCAGAGACTAACCAAATATGCCTCACTATTATATCAATCAGTTCTTAAAGCCACAAGTGAAGACAGGTGCCATCCTCTCTTGTAAAAATCACACTTCAGCTTTTTCTTTTCAAAAGTGATTAATCATACCTGTGACTATCATCCAAACTTAGCTGAAATTTTCCTGAATCCTACAAAATCAGTACAAGAGCTAGAAAATGTCTTTCCAAGATGAGTATGAAGGTAAGAAAGTCTTGCCATTTCTCTTATTTCTGAGTTCAGCTCAGTCTTCATTAGTGCTACATAGTTGCCTTATAATTCAATGTCCTCTGTGACCCCCTGATCATTTTTCCCTGAGGGTGCATATTTGTTCACTAACTATATTATAATTTTGTGATCTGCAGGATTTTCTCTGATATTCTACTCTATATTTGTCCCAAATTAATGAATTCCATTCTTTTTGGCTTCTACTTCTCCTATTTATTACATTCACTGAACAGGGAATTTATTTTCAAAGGAATTAATAATGCTTTATTCTCAGCTTGGTATTAACAATGAATTTAATAAGCATTGTATTTAATCAATTTTTTACGTGCACTAAAGACAAATTTGGTTAAAATGTTAGTGTCCCAAACCTTCCATTCCCCCAGAAAAGAAATTTATTTTGCTGGACCTTTCCCTTCACTCCCTTTCTAAGAGAACTACTAATTTTTGTGATGCAGAATTATGTGATTGATAACACAAACAGAACTTGAAGATTGGGATAAAAACAAGAGGGGAAAAAGTCTAAGTCTGCAGCCTTAATAGAAAGAGTATAGCTATGAAAGTAAAGGGGTGGGGGGCGCCTGGGTGGCTCAGTTGGTTAAGCGACTGCCTTCGGCTCAGGTCACGATCCTGGAGTCCCTGGATCGAGTCCCACATAGGGCTCCCTGCTCGGCAGGGAGTCTACTTCTCCCTCTGACCCTCCCCCCTCTCATGTGCTCTCTCATTCTCTCTCTGTCAAATAAATAAAATAAATAAAATCTTAAAAAAAAAAAAAGAAAGTAAAGGGGTGGAAGAAAGAGAGTACGTGGCTCCTGAGCAGTGCAAAGTGAAAGATCACCAGAAAGAGAAAAAGAATGGAAGGGGATTTTAAGAATAGTTGACATGTATAGGGAACTCAGTGACTCCATCAAATGTAATTACATTCATATTTAGAAGTCCCAGAAGAAGACGAGAGAGAACATTTATCTGAGGATATAATAGCTGAAAAGTTTCCTAATCTGGACATCCAGATCCAGGAAGCACAGGGAACTCCCATCAAAATCAACAAAAGCAGACCAACACCAAGACATGTTATAATTAAATTTGCAAAATATAGCAATAAAGAAAAAAAAGCTAAAAGCAGTAAGACAAAAGAAGTCCCTAAATTATAAGGGAAGACCCATAAGGCTAGCTGCAGATGTCTCAACAGAAACTTGGCAAGCCAGAAGACAGTGGCATGATATATTCAACATGCTGAACAGGAAAAATCTGCAGCCAAGAATACTCTGTCCAGCAAAGCTGCTATTCAGAATAGAAGGAGAGATAAAGAGTTTCCCAGACAAACAAAAACTAAAGGAGTTCGTGACCACTAAACCAGCCCTGCAAGACATATTAAAGGGGACTCTTTGAGTAGAAAGGAAAGATCAAAAGTGACAAAAAAAGGAACAGATTAAATCTCCAGAAACAATAAAACAAGTAATAAAATGGCATTAAATACGTATCTATCAATAATTATTCTGAATGTAAATGGACTAAATGCCCCAATCAAAAGACATAGGGGGTCAGAATGGATTTAAAAAAAAAAAGATCCATCTATATGCTGCCTACAAAAGACTCATTTTAGACCTAAAGACACCTGCAGATTCAAAGTGGGGAGATGGAGAAACATTTATAATGCAAATAGATGTCAAAAGAAAGCCAAAGGAGCCTTACTTATATCAGACAAACTAGATTTTAAACCAAAGACTGTAACAAGAGATGAAGCAGGGCACTATGTCATAATAGTGGGGACTATCCAACAAGAAGATCTAACAGTTGTACATATTCTTGCCCCCAACATGGGTGCACACAAATATATAAAACAATAACAAACATAAAGGAACCAAGTGATAATAATATAATAATAGTGAGGGACTTTAACACCCCACTTACATCAGTGGACAGATTATCTAAGCAGAAAATCAACAAGGAAACAATGGCTTTGAGTGACACACTGGACCAGATGGACTTAACAGATATATGTAGAACATTCTATCCTAAAGCAGCAGACTACACATTCTTTTCAAGTGCACAGGGGACATACTCCAGAATAGATCACATACTAAGTCACAAATCAGGCCTCAACTAGTACAAAAAGATGTGAGATCATATCATGCATATTTTCTGACCACAATGCTATGAAACTTGGTCATCTACAAGAAAAAAAATTTGGAAAGACCACAAATACATGGAAGTTAAACAACATGCTGCTAAACAATGAATGGGTCAACCAGGAAATCAAAGGAGAAATTTTTTAAAAAATACACGGAAACAAATGTAAATGAAAACACAATGGTCCCAAATCTTTGGGATACAGCAAATGCTGCAGAGAAGTTTTTAGCAATACAGGCCTACCTCCAGATGCAAGAAAAATCTCAAATAAACAACCTAAATCTACACCTAAAGGAGCTAAAGGAGCTAGGAAAAGAACAAAAAACAAAGCCTAAAACCAGCAGAAGAAGGGTAGTAATAAAGATTAGAGCAGAAATAAATGATATAGAAACTAAAAAAACAAAAACAAAAACAACACACACACACACACACACACACACAATAGAACAGATCAATGAAACCAGGAACTGGTTCTATAAAAACAAAAAAGAATAGTTGCCATGTGTAATGAATAAAACAATGTTCAAAGTTCTTGAAGAGACATAAGTAAAATTTAAAATTACTTTTCAGTAAGTTCATCGGCTATCATATTGTAAGACTGAACCACATGTGGCCCCAGCACTTATGTAGGTTATACAAATATCTTCCAGTACTGATGTTTATTCATTTATATCTGAATTCTGGTTTCCTTTAAATGTCATAAACACCGACCAGAAACAAACTGGATCATCCCAGAAATTTTCAAGAGCTCTGACTCAGCTTTAAATGAATTTCCATTAGTTAATTCACAGGTCAAAGTCTAGGACAACTTCTTTTTTTTTTTTTTTTTTTTTTTTAATTTTATTTATTTTTTTGAGACAGAGAGAATGAGAGACAGAGAGCACGAGAGGGAGGAGGGTCAGAGGGAGAAGCAGACTCCCCGCCGAGCAGGGAGCCCGATGCGGGACTCGATCCCGGGACTCCAGGATCATGACCTGAGCTGAAGGCAGTCGCTTAACCAACTGAGCCACCCAGGCGCCCCATTTTTTTTTTTTTTTTTTTTAGGACAACTTCTTAAACTACTTGAGTAATTAATAAATTTATATGACAACATACTGAAAATAGAAGTGTCTGTTAGTATCAAATACAAAAAAAAAAAAGACACAGTGGGAGGCAACAGTTGCTACTCAGTAATATGGTTTTAATCTACTGGAAACACATCTAAAACAAACATATAAGAAGAAAATTAAGGAACAACCTCGTAACTTAAATGATAAGCACCTTGCATAAGATGTTTAAGCAAATGATAAGCACTTACGGCTTTAGTGCTTTGCTATACAGATCACCCAGCAAAATATGGACATAACCTCAACTGGAATATGGGGGCTCTTCATGCTTTTTTTTTAGTTGAGTTATATTATTAAAAATCAATACAGCATAACATTGTAATTATTACTCTTTTTTAAAAGATTTTATTTGTTTATTTTAGAGAATGAGAGAGAGAGATTGAGAGCATGTGCAAGTTGGGGGAGGAACAAAGGGGGAGGTAGAGGGAGAGGGAGAGAGAGAATCCCAAGCAGACTCCACACTCAGCATGGAGCCGTTGCATGGCTTGATCCCATGACCCTGAGATATGACCTGAGCCGAAACCAAGAGCCGGACACTTAACTGACTGAGCCACCCAGGCGCCCCATAGTAATTATTATTTTAAAGAAGTACATAAAATAAAAGAAGAACTTTAAATTAAAAGTTTATCACTCTTCAGACCAATATGTTATATATTTGTAAATTAAACCTGTCACCAATAAGATGTACCACATAGCAAGGGTATACATCAAAGAATGAGAGAGAATGGAGGTTTCAGAAACACATACACATATATAGTAAAGGAAAACTCCAAGGTATTCTCAAAGATCTAAGCAGCCTATATACCAATATAGTAGATCATATTTTAAGAGAAGGAATTTGAGTTCTAAAGCCAGAACCTAAGGCAAATGTTGCATATAGTCAAACTTAACACTGAAGATCATTTTAAACACCTGTAAGGTGTGAGCTTTGTTGCTTTGTTTATTCAAGCCTGATGGTAAATATCTGGGAACAAACAATTGAGCTAGGCTACAGAAAGGAAGCACAGAAGTCTACTTACACATATCTGGGTATTCAAACTACCCTGTCTTTAAGAGACTACCAAATCTCCACCAAGGAGTCCTTACCAGATGGGTGGTGAAGTATAAACTTATAAACCCTCCAACAGGGTTTATTCTGCTGTTTTAACAGGAAAATTTTAAAACTTCAATATATTAATAGATATATGCATCATTATTAGGATTAAATAAGGTAATATGTATAAAAGCACCAGATACAGTGACTGGCACAGGGCAGATCCCCAATAGATATGATGGGTTTTAATCTAAGTCTTGTTTCATTGAACCCACAAACACATTGCTCTTTGAAATCTTGAAGAGAAGATCATGGCAACTGCTTCTGTTCTTTTCAAGCCGGCATTTCCGGCTGGGCCAGGGCAAAGTAATGAACAGCCATCATTTACATACTTGAAGCATAGCGTAGAGGTGAACTCACCCCAGTGCTGAGTTCTGAGTGGGCATAAGGTGAATCCACTACCCATCGGAAGCACATCTTTATGCTTGGGTCACATTTCAGCAGATTGGCTCCCTAATTGGGCCTGCTATTTCCAAAGCCACAACACGGTACATTAGGCTCAAACCATAAGACTATCACACTAGGAGGGTCCATTTCTTTTTCAAAAAGGCATTCCTATCAACTCTACCAGGAAAGCACATAAACTCATGAAATTCATTTTTTCTTACCTTACATAACATAGCCATCCATAGGTCCCTTTCACCAGCACTTACTAGCAATGGGATGCCACAAAAATCTAGAAACTGTCATTCTTTTTCCTTCCTTGTCCTTTTCCCCCCTTCCCTCTTTCTTCCTTCAAATTTCTGCCTATAGTAAAACCACAGCAAGAAGGAAAGTCAAATGGATTTTCCTGTTAGTGGACATTTTTGTGATATACTCATTTGTTTGGTCCTCATATGAACTCCCTCTAGGCGCTCTTTTATGGGAATAAGGTATACCAAATGAAATAGAGAACTCGAGGCACAATTTTACCCTTGACATATGAAGAGAGAATATTTTTCTCCTGGATTTATGGTGTAATGCAACTCAGCCACTTTCTTTTCCTCTTTCCCCTAGTTTGCACTTCCTACTTACTGCTGCATACCATCATCACCATCATCATAAATTTATAGAGTGCCTATGGCTGCAGCCTCTGGGTAGCTCCTAAATGATCTAATCCAGATATCATTGTCTTCGGCTCCCCTTTGGCATGAGTCTGTTTACCACTTTGCTTCCTGATCGAAACCTGCTTCCGATTATCTTTCATAAGGTATTTTCGCTTTCTTTCTTTCCCTTAAATTGAATCTCTTCTATGTCTCCCCCTCATTTTCATACTCTCCTGGGCCTTAAGCACAATTACTCTACATTTACAGGGGTTTACATCTTCAAATTTAGCAACTCTTGAGAACTTTACTATCCAACTGCCTTTTCTAAGGGAATTTTTAGCAAGTTAACTAAGAGGAAATCTGTGGACTCTGGAATTCCAAGCTCTAATCTCAGACCTCTGCTCTAACATCACATGGCAAGGTGATGACCAGCGTTATGGCACCTTCTCTCTACCCAGGCCAGACTCTCCAAAGACAGCCACTCTTCAACCCCTTAGGATTCTAACCAGGAGTCCTTAAGAGATTGGACACCCAGGCTTTGAATTGAGACAGAGGTTCAAATCCAGCCTCCGGCACTTAATTTGGGTCCAACCTGGAAAGTTATTTCACCTTCCTAAGTTTCAATTGCCTTGACTGAAAAATGAGAATGAAAATATCCACCAAATTAAATTATTGTGAGGCTGAAATGAGGTAATCTTTGTAAAATACACACAAAGTCTGGCACATGGTGAGCAGTCCGACTTGGTAGCCATCATTTTTATTCTTATCAGTTAAAATGTTGCATAGAATGCATCTGTCTTCAAAGAAGTTCACAAAGCTGACCTTAGAGCAGACATTAATATATTATTTAGTAGACCCCCAGTCCCCAAAACCACTTGGTTCAGTGTTTTCACACTTGGGAAGTCAATAAATATTTTTAAATTGAAATTGAGGACACACAGAGGGTCAGTATTTGGAACCAAAGGAATAGATAACCAGTCATAAATATGGACATATCATTAAGAGCCTCTCTTCTAAGAAAGTACGTCTCTTTTAAAATATATTTACTACAGTTACCCATGGAGACCGAATATTTTTATCATCAGTTGCAAACTGTCTCCTGAAGGGGAAAAGTGTGTAATTATAACTAGAGCTGACTGCACACATTAACCTTTTATGTAAGGGAAGAAAAAAAGTAGACCCTGGACAAGAGGCTGAGAAGCGAGGGAGAGAGGAAGAGAAGGAAAGGAGAAAGAGAAAAAGAGAAAAGGTTTGATGAGGAATAATATTTGGCTTTTGGCCCTTCTCTGTCCCAGCACAGATAGGAGGACCTTACCATTTATGACTGCTATCAGTTCTTTCTATGGAAACTGAACAATGGGACGCCTCCCACCTCTCAACTCAAAGAGAGTAAAATTGCCAATTCCTAAGGACTTCTGCTTAAATGAGATATATATATGTAAATTATTATGATGATTTTAAAAATCAGCTAAATATCTAAACTCAATGATGAAATTAATCGGGCCCAATCCACAGGAGTGAGGTTTTTTTTTTTACTCTAGGAGATGAATAAAATCTTCTAAGGCAGAGAAATAAAAAATTGATTCATTGATCCTGATCTGTAAAAAGAGCAGTATGATCTGCTTTTGTACCAAACAGACTGTCTTTTAAATGCTATTTCTGCCACTTGCTTGTTGGGCAAGTTAACTGATCCTTTATGTGTTTGACCTCCTCATACCTAACCTAGATAGGAAAATACCTGTGGGGAGGAGGGTACCAAGCCTGCCACTCTCTCTCTCTCTCTCTCCCTGTGCCCCCGCATCCCTCAAAGGAACAATTCCTAATCAGATGGGCCATACTCAAGCACACTGGTTCTCACTAAAGGGCAGGGTCACTATACAGCAAAACCTCCTTCCCTCAATTCCACTTCCTCCCCTCTAAATTAGGAAAAGTGATTCCTAAGGGAAGGCTAAGCATTTTTTTCTCTCACTCCTGCCTTCTTTCCAACTTTAAGCAGTAGCATCTCTGAGCCAAAGTGATATCCAGAGATCTAGCTCCTGCCCCTACACTTTTATTCTGTCCTGCTTCCTCACACTGTCCTCACTCAGAATTCTTCAGCATGCTGTTCACTGGAGGAAGTCCCACTTATGACCCCTTCCAGGTCAGCCTAACTTTATCAGTGTTCTACACTCGAAGGTCTTGGGTACTGGCCCAACTTGGTTACCATTTCCATGTCAGGGACTCTGCATTTGCTCTTCCCTATCTCTGGAATGTTCTGCAACTTGAAATCATGGAACTTTAAATCATTCAGGTCTCAGTTCAAATGTTATCTCTTCAGAGGTCTTTCCTGATCATCCAGTCTTAAATAGCATCCTCACCACCACCAAGTCACTCTATTACATTAACCTATTATTTTGGTAATGGCTCTCATCCCATTTCATTACTTTCTTCATTTATTGGTTTGTTGCCCATCCCTACCTCTTTTCTAAACATTTTCATTAAAAGGGAGGTCCAGAAGAGCATGGTTCTTGTCTGTCTTGCTCACCGCTTATTTATCCAGAGTTGGGTGCCTATCACAAAGTACACGCTCAATAAATCATAGCTATCATTACCCTTTCCTCTCACACCTGATCCTGCTACCTCCTATGCCCATCCAAGTCCAATAAAGTCTTTAAAAAGCTCTTCTCCACTGGTACACTATAGGCTTTCTAAATCGGAAATAAGGTGTCTTTCTTATTTATAAGTTTCTTTTCACTAATAAGAATTTATATATCCTACTCTTTATTTGAACAATATGTTGTTCCATTTGCTTTGTCTTTTTTTTTAATTCCAATTAAAGGGACACAGCTCCTTTATACCTATGAGTAGTGAGTGCTCCTATATACCAAGGATAAAGTGGCTGATGCCTTTCTTACCCACAAGGATAGTCAAAAATCAAAAGATGGTAGCCCTATAGAACTTTATGTCAACCTGACCCCATTTTCCCACTTCAAGGACAAAGAATGTAGACAGATATCATACTTAGAGGAGGTGCCAAAAAATATCTCCATACACGTTTAATTTAAGAACCAAATAAGCAGACCTGTACCTTTCTATGATACAGTTAATCTTACAATGTTTATACATACCTTTCTTGGAAGTAGGCTTGACATAAATCCTTAAAAAAAAGAATAAAACCAAAATTTTTATAAGTGTTGTGAGGGTTAATTTTATATATCAATTTGACTGGATCGATGCGTGCCCAGATATTTGATCAAACATTATTCTGGGTATGTTTGTAAGGGTATTTTGCATGAGTTTAATATTTAAATTGATAGGCTGAGGTCCAGAGAAGATGGTGGAGTGGAGGATCCAGGCGGACCTCATCCTACAGATACACCTAGATAATACCCACATCAGTGTAAATAATCCAGTAAATGACCTGAAGAGTGGCAGAACAGACTCTCCACAGTGAAAGGTAGAGAAGAGGCCACATCTAAGAGGGTAGAAAGGGTAGAGATGTGGTCAGGAACCAAATGGATCCATGGGACTGTCTGTCCATGAGAGGGAGAGATGCTGCAGGCACAAAGCGGGGAGAGGAGCAGACCCCCACCCCAGGCACCCCAAGCATGCAGGACCCACAAGTGGGAAGACAAATCCCCATAACATTTGGCTTTGAAACCTAGAAGGGCCTAACTTCATGAGTACTTACAATCAGTGGGGCTTAATACCGGGAATGTTAAAAATCAGTGGGCACGGTTCTGGGAGAGCTGAAGGCAATATGAAACAGTCTCCATCTTTAAAGAGACAGAAAAACAAACAGCCATGCTGAGATACAACATAGGAGCGTAGTCTGAAACCACCTGGTATATATGGGAAGGAGACTTACTCACTAATCATAGAGCCAGTCCTAGAGAAGCAAGGATCTTTAGGAGACTTCTCCAAGAACAAAAGAGCTGGTGGGCACTTCCCTCCCCCTTTCCCCAGCCTAGTTACATGGACACCTGCCAGAACAAGTGCACAATGAACACTCTCCACCTAGCTTGCTAAAACACACTCCACCTCATGTTGTCCTGTGAACCCATCCCCTCCATCACAGTCTGGGCAGGACTTCTCCCAGGCAGCTGCAGCTCTCCTCCCACAGCAGACCTGCACAGACCTTACTGGTTCCCCACGCCCTGCCCCTGTGTTGTCCTATGGACCTGCTCCCTCCAATATACCCTCGACCAGAGCCCATCCAAAGCAGTGTCACAAGCCTGGCAGCGTGCAAGCAGCCCTGACAGCAGCCAGCACCACTCCAAAGTGACTCCTGCCCCAGGGAGAGGGGAAGATAACCACACACACCAATCCAACTGTGGTTCCAGTAGAGGTCTAGAGGCAGACATCAGGTCTGACTGCAGACCCTGCCTACCAGTAAAAGCTTCTCAGGGAACCAACAAGGAAAACTGCCCTACAGTTCAATGCTACAGCATCTCTGGCAAACACCTGGTCTGACTCAGCTCAAGCCTAAGGCGGTCCCAGACCAACCCACTAACAATAGTGACCAAACCCTGCCCACAATAGACAAAAAGCCATTGCAGACAACTGTACTAAAGGAAAAAGTGGCTCACCCACAACAGCAGGGTGTATGCAACACACATAAGAGACACATCTGAAGTGCCAGATTCTGGTGAAGAGAGATTACACTACAGGGCATGACAGGACCTCTTTTTCATAAGGACACTACTTTCTTTTTTTTTTTTTATAAAGATTTTATTTATTTATTTGAGAGAGAGAATGAGAGAGAGCACATAAGAGGGGGGAGGGTCAGAGGGAGAAGCAGACTCCCTGCTGAGCAGGGAGCCCTATGTGGGACTCGATCCAGGGACTCCAGGATCGTGACCTGAGCCGAAGGCAGTCGCTTAACCAACTGAGCCACCCAGGTGCCCAGGACACTACTTTCAAGAGCAAGAGACATAGCTGACTTTCTTAACACACAGAAAAATACACAGAGAGTTAGACAACATGAGCAGACAGAGGAATATGTCCTAAATGAAAATATAGGACAAAATCACAGCAAGAGACCTATGCGAAATGGAGATAAGTAATATGGCTGAGAGAGAATTTACACTAATGTCTGGACTTAAAAAGAGAGTGGAGGACCTCAGTGAGATCCTTAATGAGCAGACAGGGAACATAAAAAACCAGAGATGAAGAACTCAATAACTGAAATGACAAATACACTACTTGGAATAAACAGTAGACTAGAGGAAGCAAAAAAAAAAACAGATCAGTGACCTGGAGGACAGAGTAATGGAAAGCAGTCAAGCTGAACAGGAAAGAGAAAAAATAATCATAAAACACGGAAATAGACTAAGGGAATTCAGTGACACCATCAAGTGTAAATAACATTTGCATTATAGGACTCCCAGAAGGAAAAGAGAGAAAAGTGCACAAAAATATTTGAAAAAAATAATAGCTGATGGGGCACCTGGGTGGCTCAGTCGGTTGAGCATCTGACTCTTGATTTCAGCTTAGGTCATGATCTCAGGGTTGTGAAATCAAGCCCCACATTGGGCCCCACACTGGGCATGGAGCCTGCTTAAGATTCTCTCCCTCTCCCTCTGTCCCTTCCCCCATCTTAAAAAATAAATAAATAAAAATAATAGCTGAAAACTGCCTGAATCAAATGAAACAGAAATCCAAATCCAGGAGGCACAGAAAACCCCCAACAAGATCAACCCAAGGAAGTCTACACCAAGACACAGAATAATTGCAATGGCAAAAAGTAGTGATAAAAAGATAATTTTAGAAGTAGTAATAGAGGGGCGCCTGGGTGGCTCAGTCAGTTAAACATCTGCTTTGGCTCAGGTCATGATCCCAGGGCCCTGGGATTGGGCCCCGTGTTGGGCTCATTGCTCAGTGGAGAGTCTGCTTCTCCCACTCTCTCTGCCCCTCCCCCTGCTTGTGTTCTCACTCTCTCTCTTTCTGTCACTCATAAATAAATAAAATCTTTAACCAAAAATAAAAAAAAGGAGTAAGAAAGGAAAACAGTTATATACAAGCAAAGCCCCATAAGGTATGTGCTGATTTTTCAGCAGAAACTTTATAGGCCAGAAGAGAGTGGAATGATATACCCAAAGCACTGAGAGAAAAAAACCTGCAACCAAGAATACTGTATCCAATATGGCTATCATTAAGAATAGGACAGATAAAGAGTTTTCCAGAAAAATAAAAGTTAAAGGAATTCATCACCAGTAAACCAGGCCTACAAGAAATGTTAAAGGAGACACACTAAGTATAAAGGAAAGACCATAAGCAGGAGTAAGAAAAGTAAGAAGCACAAAAGCAGTAAAATTAGGTATATCTATATAAATCAGTCAAGGGATTCACAAAATAAAAGGATGTAAAGTATGATACCATATAATTAAAATGTGGGGAGGGGAGAGGAGTAAAACCTTAGTGCTTTTACAAAGAATTCAAACTTAAGCTGCCATAAATTTAATATAGACTGCTATTTGTGTAAGATTTTATATATAAACCTAATGGTAACCACAAATCAAAGAACAGTAATAGATATATAAATAATAAAGAGAAAGAAATCCAAGAATATCAATAAAGCCAGCAAGCTGAGAGAAGAGGGCAAGAGAAGAAAAGAACAGAGAACTACAAAAACAACCATAAAACAAGTAACAAAATGGCAATAAGTACATACCTATCAATAATTACCTTGGATATAAATGGACTAAATGCTCAGATCAAAAGACATAGGGTGATGAAATGGATAAAAAAGCAAGACCCAATCTATATGTTACCCACAAGAGACTCATTTCAGACCTAAAGGCACATGCAGATTGAAATTAAAATGGTGGAAAAGCATTTATCATGCAAATGGGAGTGAAAAGAAAGCTGGGGTAGCAATACTTACATCAGATGAAATAGACTTTAGACAAAGACTACAACAAGAAACAAGCACACTATATAATCATAAAAAGAACAACTCAGCAAAAAGATAACAATTGTAAATATTTATGCCCCCAACATGGGAGCACCCAAATACACAAAGTAGATAATAACAAACATAAAGGGGGGTGCCTGGGTGGCTCAGTCGTTAAGCGTCTGCCTTCGGCTCAGGTCATGATCCCAGCGTCCTGGGATGGAGCCCCACATCGGGCTCCCTGCTCAGTGGGAAGCCTGCTTCTCCCTCTCCCACTCCCCGTGCTTGTGCACCTGCTCTCGCTATCTCTCTCACTCTGTCAAATAAATAAATAAAAATTTTTAAAAAATAACAAACATAAAGGAAATAATCAATAGTAATACAACAATAGGAGGGGACTTTAACACCCCACTTACATCAATGGACAGATCATCCAAACAGAAAATCAACAAGGCAACAGCGGCTTCGAATGACACATTGGACCAGATGTATCTATCAGATATATTCAAAACATTCCATTCTAAACAGCAGAATGCACGTTCTTAAGTGCACATGGAACATTCTCCAAAACAGATCATATATTAGGCCACCAAAAAAGTCTCAATAAATACAAAATGAATGAAGTCATACCATGCATCTTGTCTGACCCCAACACTATGAAACTAGAAATCAACCACAAGAAAAAAATCTGGAAAAAACAGAAAGCATGGAATTTAACTAACATCCTACTAAACAATGAATGGGTCAACCAAGAAATCAAAGAATAAATCAAAACATAAATGGAGACAAATGAAAATGAAACACAACAATCCAAAATCTTTCAGATGCAGCAAAAGCTGTTCTAAGAGGGAACTTTATAGCAATTCAGGGCTACCTCAAAAAGCAAGAAAAATCTCTGGGCACCTGGGTGGCTCAGTTGGTTAAGTGACTGCCTTCAGCTCAGGTCATGATCCTGGAGTCCCTGGATTGAGTCCCGCATCGGGCTCTCTGCTCAGCAGGGAGTCTACTTCTCTCTCTGATCCTCCCCCCTCTCATGTGCTCTCTCTCATTCTCTCTCTCTCCAATAAATAAATAAAGTCTTTAAAAAAAAAAAAGCAAGAAAAATCTCAAATAAATAATGAAGTAGCAGAAAGAGAAGTTTAATCCCATTTATAATTGCAGCAAAAATAATAAAATACCTAGGAATAAACTTCACCAATGAGGTGAAACACCTGTACTCTGAAAACTATAAAATACTGGTGAAAGAAATTGAAGATGACACAAAGAAATAGAAAGATATTCCATGCTCATGGATCATAACAACAAATATTGTTAACATGTCCATACTACTCAAAGCAATCTAAGATTTAATGCAATCTCTATCAAAATACCACCAGCATTTTTCTGAGAACTAGAACAAATAATCCTAAAATGTGTATGAAATCAGAGAAAACCCCAAATAGCCAAGGCAATCTTGAAAAAGAACAAAACTGGAGGCATCACAATCCTAGATTTCAAGATACACTACAGAGCTATAGTAATCAAAAGAGTATGGTACTGGCATAAAAACAGACAGATGATCAAAAGAAGAGAATATAGAGCCCAGAAATGAGTGCATGATTATATGGTCAATTAATCTTCAACAAATAAGGCAAGAATGTACAATGGGAAAAAGACAGTCTCTTCAACAAAAGGTGTTGGGAAAACTGGGTAGCTACTTGCAAAGGAATGATATTGGACCATTTTCTTACACCACACAAAAAATAAACTGTGGAAAACAGTATGAAGGTTCCTCAAAAAATTAAAAATAGAAATACTATATGTGTATTTATAGAAACATTAATTCAAAAAGATATGTGTACCCCTATGTTTACTGCACCATTATTTACAATAGCCAAATTATGGAAGCAGCCCAAGTGTCCATCAATAGATGAATGGATAAAGATGTGAGATAGATAGATAGATAGATAGATAGATAGATAGATAGATAGATAGATAGAATGGAATATTACTGAACCATAAAAAAGAATTAAATCTTGCCATTTGCAACAACATGGAGGTATCCAGAGGGTTCAATGCTAAGCGAAATAAGTCAAAGAAAGACAAATACCATGTGATTTCACTCATATGTATAATTTAAGAAACAAAACAAAAAAAGAGACCAACCAAGAAAACAGACTCTTAATTATAGAGAACAAACTGATGTTTACCAAAAGTATGGGGGTGGGGGTGCCTGGGTGGCTCAGTCATTAAGTATCTGCCTTCGGCTCAGGTCATGATCCCAGAGTCCTGAGACTGAGCCCCACATCGGGCTCCCTGCTCAATGGGAAGCCTGCTTTTCCCTCTCCCACTCCCCCTGCTTGTGTTCCCTTTCTCACCATGTCTCTCTCTGTCAAATAAATAAATAAAATCTTTAGGGGAAAAAAAAGAAAAATATGGGGAAAATAGATGAAGGGGATTAAGAGGTACAGTTATGATGAGCACTGAATATAGAACTGTTGAATCACTATATTGTACACCTGAAATTAATATAACTCTGTTAAATACACTGGAATTAAAATTAAAAAAAATAAAAATAAATAAATTGATAGGCTGAATAAAAAAGACTGCTCTCCCCAATGTGAATGGGCCTCATCCAATCAGTTGAAGACCTGAAAAGAACAAAAGGCTGACCTTCCCCCACAAAAGAGGGAATTCCTTCTGCCTGACTGTATTGAGCTGGGACATAGGTGTCTTTTCCTGCCTTCAGACTCAAACTGAAACACTGGCTCTTCCCAGGTCTTGAGCCTGCCCACTTTTAGACTGGAATGACAACATTGCTTCTAGTGGTTTTTGGGCCTTTGGACTCAGACTAGAACTATATCATTGACCCCACCCTGGGTTTTCAGCTTGCCAACTGCTGATCTTGGGACTTGTCAGCCTCCATAATTACATGAACCAATTCCTTATAATAAATTTACATATATCCAATTGGTTCTGTTTCTCTGGAGAACCCTGGCTAATACAAGTGTTAAACTCAAACCCCAAGATTAATAACTGCCTTTATCAGGTAGGTATCTAACTGTATGTCTCTTTATGAACTATATAAAATCTTTTCATGAGCTAGCATATGGCATTCCATCACTCACTCTGGAATGCTCTTTAGGTGTTTAAATTTTTTATATATTAAAATGTAAAACATCAATGAAGGATATAGTGAGACTAAATTGGAAAGAGTAGTTTGTAATGCCAATTATAGGGCAATCTTAAATATAAAGCAATATTCCATTTTCTCAGTGAAAAGATTAAAATTTTCAAAAGGGAGGATGGTCAGCTTACACATAAAAAATGTAGGGATATGTAAAAAATAGTTCAAACATCTACTTATATTTTTTATTTAGTTAAGTGGATGTTTAAAAGCATGTATTTAATCCATACTCTGGCATGGGTGTCTTCACTGCCTTTTATTCCTCCAACAGAATGTTCCAGAGCACATCTGCTACTCTTGGTTTGAGACATGGTACTCCTTGAATCACGTGTGATGCTATCTCTGGAAGTTGTCTCTGAAGGCACAAGTACCCATTTATATAAGCAGCTTTTTCTTTTAAATAAAAATTCATCCTCCTACAGGCATAGATTTTGATGTCCATGATAGACCCATCTCTTGTATTGTTTTTTGAAGTGATTTTCAGAAGGTCAGTATAGAACATTCCCTACATGTAATTGTGAAGTCACAGCCCCCAGAATCATGACTAATTTCATATTCAATTTCTTTACTCCTTTTTTATTGACCTCCACAGATTACTTTTACAAGCATCCAAAACGAACATGGGGAAGGCCATTCAGCCCACCATGACTGCCCAAAGCAGCACCTGAAAGGACCCAAACATAAAGCAAGGTTGTCTCTTCTATGGGATAATAAAGTTGGGGAGAAAGCAAATGTCACCCTTGTTGGTGTATTATAATGCAGTTATGGCTTTAAGATAAAATGTCAGTTGATTTAATGATAGTTTTGACCCCGTGCTTCATTTCTTCTTTTACCTATTTATCCACTAGTTAGTAAACCTGAACTTCCTGAAAGACAAAGAAGTACCTTATTTATTCTTTTCTTTTTTTTGTATTGCAAACACTAACAATAGTGAAAGGCTTGTTTTTGCATTAATGTTCACTTTCAGTTTATTTTCTGCTCCATATACAAACAAGCACCCAATTTCCACCCTCCAAATATGTTAAACATCATCTCTTCAATGTCCTCAATAATTACAGCAAAGACATCTTTCTGTAAAATTAATTTGGGGCCCAATTATCTTAGTGTGAAAAACCATAAACACCAAACAAAAGCAAATACAATATCCAAGTATCTTTAAAAAATAACACCCAGGTTGAAGGAAGTGTGAATGCTCAGATTCACCAGTGGGACCAGAATGTAAACTTCTTGTTTGTGATTCCTCCCAATCATCCGGCCACTGGAGTATCCTGCTCCCACAAAGCATATGGCAATGTTAATAAAACTGACTAACCAAATGACTAAGCCTGAAGTGTTAGAACACTGGGACATCTCATACTCACGTCAAGCCAGTTCTATTTTTCACTTCCCCTCTTTCCCTAATTTTTGTCATATAAAGCTTTTTAGATTTTCTTTGGCAGTTAATAACCCTGACTAACATGTATTTTCACTCTCTTGTGCCATGCTTCCAGGTTTGGAGGGCTTTAGCTGCAAGCAACCCCACCTTAACAGCAGCCCAAGAGTGATTTAAACCCATAGAGCTTTCTTTTCTGTCACTTTTTTTTTTTCATGTAGCAAGATGTCTGAAGGTAAGCCATCTGGTACTGAGATGGCGCCTTACTGTGTCTTTAATGTCCCAGGCTCCTTCTATCTTGTGGCTCTGCCATCCTTAGATGGGGCTTTCATTTTCATTGTCCTAAATGCTGCTGCACCTCCAGGCATGGCATCCTCACTCTAGGCAGGGAGGGGGAAAGAGCAAAGGGCAAAACACAAAGAGAAGATGCCAGCGGAGTCCATCCATTTCTAAGAGCTATCCAGGAATTTCCAATCAATGACTTTCACATACATCTCTCCAGCCAGAAATGGATCACACAGTGTCTCCTAACTGTAAGGGACTGTGGGAAACGACATTGCTGGTCCAAATGAAATCAGATTTTAATGTTAGACAGAGAGGGAAGGAAATGAATCTCTGAAATGAAACCATTAATGTCTGGCACACAGGTGTGTATGTGGGATGAGAGGAACAGGCTAAGGGTCCTTGACATCTGGGAGGACTAAGGGAATTACTCAAGATTGCTTTTGTGCCAGGGAAATAGGGAGCTAGCCACCTCACTAGCTTCCATTTCCTTATCTCTGAAAATGCCTGCAATAGTCTTCCCCTTAGACCCTAATTTAGTAATTTTATAATTATCATTTCTTAATGCAAACATGACAAAACATGTTCTCCTTCTTTCATAACAGAACCAAATGTTGGTGGACAGCAACATGCCCAGCTTCAGCTAACAGATAATGACTGGTCTAAGCCAATCATGGCAATGCTATTTCCTTTTACCATTAATTGATCTTTAGTATAATGGGCATGTGACCTAGTCTTAACCAATGAATGGAAATGATCGGGGCTTCCATGAATGATTTCATGTCTGAGAAAAAGCCAGAGCTGTATGAGGAGAAAGCCCTTTTTTCCCCCCATATGCCTCTTCTTTCCCGTTTTGGACACTGTTGTGTAGAAACTTTGTGTTTGGAACTACGGTAGCTATGAGATAACCATGACCATGAAGCAATAAGCCAAAAGTGGAAAGATCATGAGGATAAAAGAGACCAGGTCTTTCCTGACATCACTGAGCTACCATACTAACCCTAGAAACTTCTACCTCCTGTGGTCTTGTAAGCAAATAAATATCCTTATGGGTTAAGCCAATAATACTTGAGTCTTCTGTTACTTGCAGCTGAAAGCATTGATAATTCACACACCACCCTAACATCAACCTCTACTTCTTATGGGGAAAAGTGATGACATTCATTATTTTATCTTTATGGCACCCCCTCAGGGTTCTGGTACTCAGTTGATCTGCCACAGCCTAGAAGGTTATATGTTCTCCTCTTCCCAGCCTTAAGAAACCCTTCATCTAAGACTGACAAGATAAATGAGCTAGAATTAAGGTGAAACCAATCCAAAAGAAATAAAAGCAAGCAAGAAAAGCAAAAAATCAGATAAATACCATGCTAGGTAACATGAGGGTATAAGCTTAAAGAGTCTTATTATTTTTGGTGGGAAGATGCATCACCTTGGCTTAGATGAATGAAATTAAGTTGTAATCATGAGGTTGTGTCAGTTAAAGTGTTTGATGAAGAGAAAAGGAGACTGTTCTCCACATTTGATTTGGAAGAGGATGTGGCTGTGAGCAGGGGAACACTGTGATGGAAATATCCCAAGGCCATCAACCAAAATGGTAATGCATCCAAGGCAGAAAAGTTTGCTTCTGAGTGGACAGAGGTGGGACAGATGGTGATATAATTGATGTCTTCAAAATTACAAAAGGCACAAATACAGGGGAACAAGGGCTGATTCACCAAATCCAAGGATCACAGAATTATAACAACCCTCAGGCAAAACTTCAGACTGCTCTCTCAGCTTCTGGTTTTCCCAGTTTAACCCATTCTCCAGCCAAAGTGCAGCCAAAGTGATCTTTTAATAATTTAAGTATTTCATACCACTCCTCTGCCTAAAGATCTGCAATAGCTCACCATTGCTTTTGTGATAAAACAAAACAAAACAAAACAAAACTTCACCAGCATCCACAAGGCCTTTCATGATCTGCCCCTGCCCATCTCACCCTCTTTATCTCCTACCACACTATCCCCTCCGTGCTCCACCCGCCATCTTCCTCCAGTGCATGGAACCTACCCTACTCTCGGAGGCTGCAAGACCACGCAACACCACAGGCATCTTCACTTATCTAATGGCTACTCACACTTGGCTTCTGAGATTATACTCTGTTTTACAGGGAGGTCATCCTTCACCACACTCTACTTCAAAGCCAGTGGGGTATACTTCCCATAGCACTGTCTTCTTCCCACTTTATAATGCTTGTGACACTTGGGATTAATTAGTTAATGACTGTCTTCTCCTCTAAACTGTAAGAACCATGAAGGCAAGGACCATGTCTGTCTCTTCCACCCAGATTCTGGCATAGAGTAGGCTTCCATGTACATACACTGAATGACCACTGGTAACTTAACCATTATGCTGACGCTATCTTGGAAGGGAGAGCTTTCCAAGGACACATGACAAGCAAACTCATGATAAATTAATAAAGACAAAACAATTTATTCAGGATGGTTTTCATGAGTGGGATAAACCTTTTTCTATTTCAGTTAGAAATCCAGGGAAAGTCAGTGTCCCTCCAAACATGCCTGTGGTTCTATACAACCAAGTTCAGAGCACAAGCAAAGGAATTAGACAGCCCTGGATTTGAATCCCAGCATTTGTACTGCTCAGCTGTGTGATTTGACATAAACCTCTATTTTCTCTAAGCCTCAGTCTCATCATCTGTGAAATGATAAAACCTTTCCAATAGGGGTTTATGAGGATTAACTGACATGATATATAGAAAGTCCTTACCCCAGTGCTTGCCACAAAATGAGCATGGATAGAACGTTAGTGGAGGTCCTTTGATATTCTGGCCATTATTATCAGAGACAGAATATAAATATGACTGGATTGAAACTGTAAGAGATTAATAAACGTTACACAGTATTGTTAGGATGTTGTTATTGTTATTTGTGGCCAAAGAGTACTGGTGCTCATCTGAGCACATGGCTTCCTTGCAGGTAGGCAGCTGTATGTCTCGGTCACTACCCTGGCCCAATGCCCAGGACAGTGCTTCACACATGGTGTTATGCAGAAAACGCATGGGTACTTGAATCAAAGGTTTAAAACCGTGTGATAATGTAATGCAGACATTAAGAGAAAGGCAGTGTTCAGTAGAGGAGGAGATAGGAAAGAGGAAGGGGATTGTTTTCATTTTAAAAAAATAATAAAAGCTTTTAAGCAATAAGATTAGAAGTTCAATTTTAATGGCACAAAGAGAACTCGTTGAGAATTTTGTGCTATGATGTGGTCAAAGCAGAAGCCGATAATGAAGGCAGCAGCATTCAGAACCATCACATCTATGACCAGCGTTCAGACCCTGAGAAGTTGATTAGAACATTCCAGGAAAGCACTGCCTTCTCATTCTAGAGGAAGACTCTGAACCTTGCTCACACCTCTCACCCACTTATATGCTTTCTCTACCAGCGCGGTCTTTATCAAGTGAGGGCTTCTGTTCTCTCTTCCATCTTATTCCATGACAATAATACCCAAAGTGCTTTCCACCCCTAAAAGGAAGCTCTGGTGAGTGCCTTATTATAACTATTACATGTTACACAAGGCCTGCCACTAATATAAGATGAATAAGAATAAATTACCCAAATAGGACAGAAAAGCCATTCACTTAAAGAAAGGCCCACTTTCTTGATACTCTGTAGCATTGAAACCATTTAGAGTTTGCTGTCAGGATTCCTAGCAGTGCTCATTACCCCGGCTAGGAGTCCCCCTGGACTACTGAAGGCTTATATGAAATATATATAATCACGGGCTGCAATGCCTAAGTGCAACAGGATGATTTAAAAGCACTATGATAGCCTTCACCCATGATATTCATCTCTTCCTGTCTATTCTTTTGTGATCCAGACAAAAACTTGGAATGCAATCTGTATATTGATATTCCCTGAAAAGGATTTCAGCAGCTCTTCAGGAAAGATTGCTTAAGCAGTTTTAGAAACTCAAACAATATTCTGCATTTATGGTGCGTAGAAGTATAGGTCCTATGTCATAAAAATGATGCCCCACTAAGTGCAGTCTTCCACTCCTGCCACAGCTAGCATATCTAGGAGTGGGTGAGCGCATCTCCTTTGGTATGAGATAGACCTGGCTTCACCTCTCGGCTCCCCACAGAACTCTGCATGAATTGGACGAGGTATTCAGCTTTCCTGAGCCTCAGTTACACCATTAGACAAATGAGGTTATGCATGCCTGGCAATGCAAGAGCTCAGTAAATGTTACATATCTTTGGTATTAATGTTGCTGTTGGGGCTGTTACTCTTTCTGGCAGAGACCGCTTGTATTCACCCAGCCCCACCACTGGCCATGACTCCCAGCTCCGAGACTTAGGTGGGTCCAAATGACTAAATTCTGATCAATGCAATATGGCAGAGGTGATGTACACCCCTTCCTGGAAGGGCCCACAGAAATCTTCCAGGCTCTGTCTTTTACTCTTTCCTTTTCCTTTCTCAATAAACCCGATGGCTACTTGTTGAAGAAGTTAGAACTACAAAGGGGAAGGAACATGGATAGCACCCAGGAACCTCCCAGGAGAGCCACACTTCAGAAACAGATGTGATGGATTCTGAATGAATAAGACATAAACTTTTTTTTTTCTATTAAGTTACCTCAGGGTAAGTTGGCACCACCGGGCACCACTGATTCTCTGGCCTTTGTAACTGTTATGTAGGGCTGTCCCATGCATCATAGGATGTTCAGCAGTGGCCCTCACCTCTAACAGCCAGATGCCAGTAGGACCCTCTCCCCTAATTGAGAACAACCAAAATTATCTCCGAACATTGCCAAATGTCACCAGAGTGGGAGGGGGTGCAAAATCACCCCTAGTTGAAAACCGGAAGATCAACATCACTGTTGTCCTCACCATCCTCATTACTGATAATCTACCCCCTCACAACCCCTTTATAATCATAGCCCCAAAGTTTCAAATGTAGATCCAGGATACTTTTTTAGGAGAAAATGTTAAATGGCACCAAAACTTAAAAGAAGACAAGGTTCAAGTGATAAACCCAGAGTTATAAGGGACCAAAGAACAAAGTCAAAGTGAAAATAAACATAATAATTTTTTAAAAAGTAAAAATAAAAAGCTGGTTTCATCATTTTGGTAGCCTAGAACAAAATTACCTTTTCTAAAAAGAAAACTAACATCGAGGTCTAGGGAGTACAATGTGTTTAAGAAATACATATGGAATATTTACTATATGATAGGCACTGTGCTGAACAGAAAATGGTGAATAAGACACACATAGTCCTGCCCTCATTTAGATGAAAGGTAAATAAAAATATGGCAGATTTTTCT
This sequence comes from Mirounga angustirostris, assembly GCF_029215605.1. Classification (NCBI taxonomy): domain Eukaryota; kingdom Metazoa; phylum Chordata; class Mammalia; order Carnivora; family Phocidae; genus Mirounga; species Mirounga angustirostris. The sequence continues at coordinate 187,673,143 of NW_026991709.1, read as the reverse complement.
AACAGCCTAAACATAGCTATTATGTGACCATTGTGACAGGCAGAACTCTATATATGCCCCTGTAGGATTCCTGTCTCATAATTCTTCTCAATTAGGTGCTTCTTTGAAGGGATTCTGCAGATGTTTTAGATTACTAGACCGCTGGCTTTCACATGGGGAGATTATCCTGGATCACCTGAGTTGTCCAATGTAGTCACATGAAGCTTTAAAAGCACAAGTGGAAGGTAGACAAGTCAGTCAGAAAGAGATGGTAGAAGAAGATGCAGGAGAAATGTCACCGAGGGAAGTCAGAGATTCTAAACACGAGAAATTAGATGTGTCATAATAGTTCTGAGATGTAGGAGCCACATGTGAGGACTGAAGAGAGGCCAGTTAGAGCTCAGGGTCATCCCCAGCTAACAGCCAGCAAGGAAAGAAGGGCTTCAGTCCTACAACCACAAAGAACTGAATTCTACCAACAATCTGAGCTTGGAAGTGGATTCTTCCCAAGAGCCTCCAGAAATGAACAAAGCCCTGCTGACACCTTGATTTTAGCCCCATATGACCCATACTGGGCTTCTAACCTACAGAAACTGTAGTAAATGTATGTTGCTTTTGGCCATGAAGTTCATGAAGACTATTATAGCAGCAATAGAAAACTAATACACCACTAATGTCTTAAATATTGCACAAGAGAATGGGTTGAAGAAAATGAGTACTAAAATATGCCTTTTCCTTCCTAAATCTCAGGTTCACCAAGTATTTGATAGGTGCTCATTTGTGGAATAAATGAATTCATTCTGATATTCATTCATTTGTTTAAAACTATATATTGAGCACGTCCTCTTTGTTAGTCCCTGGGCGAGGTGTTAAGGATACAATAGAGAAAAAGATACTGTCCTTTACTTCTAATTGCTCATAACAGAACTGAAGGATGGAAACGTGTACAGCCAACAATAAAACAGAGGATGTAATAAGAACCTTAACACAACCTTAATATACATATGATAAAAGTATGAACCCAGGATAAGGGAGCAAGGAATAAAAATCATAGCTAACATTTATTGAATACATGTCTCACTCATCTTTACAAGCCAATGAGGAAGAATCTGATCCTTCCCATTTTGCAGAGAACAAGCTGGGGCACAGGCAGGTGCAGAAACCAGGCCCAAATCAGTCAGGAGGTGGTGGAGCTGGGATTTTAACCCAGGGGGTCTAACTCCAGAGCCCAGGCTTTTACACACATCACTATGCTCTGTCTCCATGCAGAAGAGTGGGGTGGTTCCCAAGCAGGGCTGAGATTTGGGAAGGGTACCTTTATCAAGGAGAGAAGGGGTAGCAGAAGGAAATATCATCAGTAAAGCCACAGATTTGGGAAGAAGCTGCATGGCGTGGCAAATCCAGGGAAAAAAGGAGGGTATTAGGATGAAGAAGGACCGATGGCAGATGAGACTGAAGCATATGTTATCCTAATTTGAAGGTCTTGGACCAATTAGTTGTTTGATTTCATTCTGAAGCTATCAAAAGTACCTATTCAAGAGCATGAGAAGGCAAATAATTTCCAGCAACTTGAATATGATTTTCAACATTGTTTCAGGGGATATTGGTGGATACTCTTAGGCACCCAATATGTAGCACTTGAGTGTAATGATATTTATTAATACAACCTAGAAAATACCACTGAAAATACAGCAAAATCCTAAAAGATTCTATTGACTCCAAGGAAACCAGGAAAAAGTGCACATACATGCAGGAATTCAGCTCTATCTTCCATCTGTAAAGCTCTTCATATCCAAATCCATACAGTCACTGCTCAGGTTCTGAATCATCTCAGTTCAAAACAAAATAGGCAGTAAATCTATATGTTAGCTTGGGGAAAATTTCTTGATAGCAACAAACCAACTGTTCAAATCAGTAGATAAACATGGTATATAGAAACGAAAGCATTTGTTGATGAAAAAACTCAAATACTCTTCCATTTTTTTACCTGTTACAGAGTAATCATATGCATTAGGCATGTAATCTGTGTTATTTACTATGGTCGCTGCTACTCATTATGCAACTATTTAAATAAAGTCAAATGAAATACAGTTTCATTCCTTACTCTCACCAGGCTTTTTTTTTTTTTTTTTTTTTTTAAGATTTTATTTGTTTATTTGAAAGAGAGACAGAACACAAGCAGGGGGAGTGGCAGGCAGAGGGAGAGGGAGAAGCAGGCTCCAACTGAGCAAGGAGCCAATGAGGGGCTCAATCCCAGGATCCTGGGATCATGACCTGAGCCGAAGGCAGACACTTAACCAACTGAGCCACCCAGGCACCCCAGTCCTACCAGTCTTATGTCAAGTGCTCAGTAGCCATGAGGCTCGTGCCCACTGTACTGCTCAACATACACAGGAAACATTTGCACCATTGCAGAAATTTTTTCTTTGGAAAAAAAATATTTATTTAGATAAAAGTAGTGATTTATTAGACATGCCTAATGTGATTCAGTTTATCTTAAATTTATATAATTAAACTGATCTATTGTGGGGTCTTATGAAGTTCTGAATTTTTGTTTTAATCATCTATATGTATTCCATTCCACTTAGTGTCTGGAGAAGACCAAGCAGCTATTAGGCACCAGCTCTGTTTCAAGCTCCGTGCTAGGCATTTCACATCTGCTAGGTCACTGAAGTCTCATGACTCCCTGGAAGGCATGGTTATCCCCATTTTACATATTACAAGGCTGAAGCAAATAAAACTAACATTTCTTCCCAAATAGATCTACTGCTCCCAGAAGAATTAGAGTATACAGCCTGAACAGCTAAGCTTTCCACAGATGAGTTTCACTAAGAGGGAAGTCAGAGTTCTTTTTCATACAATTGTGGATTTTTTTTTTTTTAACTGTCAAAATCATCCTGTTCTGGCAGTGGCTAAGAAATGACTCAGAGAAGTATAGGGCAAGGAAAAAAAAGAAAGTCTGCCCAGCTAGAAACACTGAATCAGATATGCATATCCTCAGTCCCCAGTGGCTCCATACTTCTGCCAGAAAGATACCCAGAGTTACTTTGTTAAAACTTCTCTTCTCCAATCTCTGGAATGAATGTACTGGACATTTCCTTCTTTCCTTCTTTCTTTCTTTATTTTAATTTTGGTTTTAGAAGAGGGAGAGAGAAAGAGAAAGAGTGGGGGTGGGGGAAGGGGCATAGGGAGGGGAAGAATCTTAAGCAGGCTCCACACCAGCACAGACTTGGGGCCCGATCTCACGACCCTGAGATCATGACCTGAACCGAAATCAAGAGCCAGACACTTAACTGACTGAGCCACCCAGGCACCCCTTGACATTTATTTTTAACCTGATTTTCCCTTCACAAAAGCGTGGAGGGTCTAATACCCAGCTCTAAGTTGGCATCCAGTGATTTTTGCCTCCAGGTAGTAATCTCCTATAGGAGATAGGGCTGACCTGTGTAACCAATGGGATATTGCAGAAATGATGCTATGTCACTTCCAAGGCTAGGTCTTAAGAGACATTAAAGCTTTTAGCTTGTTCTCTCTGGAGGAAGCTAGTCAACTCATGATAGAGATATTCAAACAGCCTGAGAAGAAGAGCCCACGTGGGGGTTTCCCTCCAGCAACCACCACCAACCTTCAGGCATGTAAGTGAGACACCATGCAAGTAGATCCTCCAGCCTCAGTCAAGCCTTCCGATGACTGTAGACCTGACTGATAGAGACCTGGAAATAAAACCACCCAGCTCAGCCCGTCCCCAATTCCTGACTCCAGAAATTGTATGAGATAATTAATGTTTATTGCAGTTTTAAGTTAATGCATTTCAGTATAATTTGCTATGCAGAATTAGATAACACAGAGGGTTTTGCAAGCTTTGTTCAGTGGCAACTCTACAGATGAAACATCTCTCATGCCGCTACATATATTTAGCTCTCTCTCCGTAATTATGTCTTCTCTTAGCACCCAGGCTGTAAGCCTTTTGCACGCAAGCACCACTTGTCCTACACTGTTGCATTCTCCCTTCTCATGCTTATTGATTAAATGCATTCCTGTGACTTTCCTTCTTCCCTTTTGACTACTAAAATCATTTTCCTCAACTCTTGGGTCTCTTCTCTTTGGGATTCTTTTTTTTTTTTTTTTTTCCTAATTGAGCAAAAGCCAGAAAAATTGAACATGTTCTATCACAAGCACAAAATATGCCTGGCACTCAGCATCAAGAGACCACATAGCCTTTTCAATGACCAGAGAAAGACTGCAGGGACCCTTGATTAATATGTTATGAACACCTCCTCCCATCAGTAAGCTGCTACGTGTGGGTGGAATAAATTACATTAGCAAATTTGCTTATTATCTATTTCCCTCCTTCTGAATATAGGCTTCATCCATAAACTATATTCATTCCACACTTACTGGACATGCAAGGCAGGATGGGTGATGCAAGGACTATATATTGTCTGTTTTCAAGGAACTCATAATCAAATATAGGAGACTTGTCATAAAGATGCAAATATTTACTGATATTCACTTATACGCCTAAATAGTATATTAACAAATCAAAGAGAGTGAAAGTAAAGGGCCAAATGAATGGTACACACCAGTGTTAACAGATCTTCAAAGGGACAGGTTATTTCTGTGAGCTGAATTGATCAGGGCAGGCTTTATGGAGGAACAAAGTCTTAAGAAAGTTTAACAGTGGTAGATGTCATTATAGATGCTACAGGCTTCATCCAGTTGTCCTGGGCATAGAGATGCCTGCACATCTCAGCCTCTCATGGTTGGGAAGAACCATGTGATTAGCTGTACCCAAAGGGGTGTGAGAAAACATAACTTCTTTCTTTTTTTTAAGATTTATTTCAGAGAGAGAGAGAGAGAGCTCGAGTTGGGGGAGGGCAGAGGGAGAGGGAGAGAAGCAGACCCAGTGCGGAGTGCAGAGCTGGCCATGGGGCTCAATCCCCCAACCTTGAGATCATGACCTGAGCCGAAATGAAAAGTCCAACAACGCTCAACAGACTGAGCTACCTGGGTGTCCCAAGGTATTTCTCTGCAGGGTTAAATCAGGGAAAAATCCATGTTTAATTCCCCAATCTCTCCTCCCTAAGAAGTTAACATATTCTGGCTGGTGCAGCCACAGGATCCTGGTGGCTCCATCGGCTTGGGTCCCTGAATAGCTAGTCAGCAAAGCCCCTGACAACCTGGGTTGAACATGTACCATGAGCCAGAAATAAACCTTCCTTTATGTTACACCACTGGGATTTGGGAATTAATTTGTTACTGCAGCATAATCTAGCCTCTCCTAACTAAAACAGAAAGATTATTAGGGGATAGCTAATAATCTTGAGATGTCGAGAAAGGTGGAGAAATGCAGACAATGGCAGAAGTAGCTTAAAAGGTATGTGTAACATGACCTTTCTCAATGACAAATCTATGTACATACTAGAACACAGCTTGTTATGACATATCTTAATAGAATTGAAGGTTTTTAAGTAAAAACATAAAGAGGGTTGGAAAGTCAGCAGGAGAATGAGCTACTGCCCTTGGGTGATCATTACAGATCTCGGAGTAACAGGATTATTGATGCCTTGGCCAGCACATTCCTTTTTCTTCACTTTCTTTTTCTTTGAGATTACAGGTCATATATTTCCATTTGGAAAACAGTATTTCATAACCTCTAAACCTAACATGAGTCCTGTGAAACCCTAGTCTACAGCTGAATGGCCAAAAATAAAGACTTGGAATTCCTTCAAAGCTATCCCATTTTACACAGCAATGCTTTCTCTCTCTACCAAGAAAGTGTTCCTGCGTGACGAATTCCCCTCTCTCGCTGTATATTACACTTACTGCTCTATGCATGTCACTCCCTATTCTCTTCCTAGTTGTTTGTGCCTTATTAAATTCAACACTGAAGCAACCAATAAGAAGGAGAGAGGCTCAAGAAACCCTTTCTTTTATAATCAGAGCTCCCTGTTTTCTAGGAACAAATAATATTTTCCAATCAATTCATGGGTGGGATTCATTGTCAATTCACTTTCTCTGTAACATACGATTTCTCCACCAGTAGCAAATGGTCTTCAGAAAGGACATGCTGATACATTTTAGCTGAATTTTTCATATAGATGTTATCTCTCCCATGTTACCTCCTCAAATCAAACCTCTTTGAAATTGATTTGCAAATAGAATTTAAGAGTCTAAAGATAAAATCAAATAGCCTAGCGGTTCCTGCCAATTATTCCCAAAGCAATGCTCCAAGCCAGTCATCTCGGGATATGCATTACAACATCAGGTAGAAATTCAGAGGCATATCCAAGCTCCGAATATATTTAAATATATGTGTGTTTGGCGGTAGAGGGATGGGAGGAGTGAGGGAGGAAAAGAGAGTACTCCTGAAAAAACTTATTTTAATTCTGTACATTTCAGAGTGTCTCAGTCTTTGGCCTTTAAACACTGTACTAGTACTGTTTTGAAGGGATTTTCCAGGTTAACCAAGTCCCAAGGAACTGACCTCAGATTAGTCCCTTATCTAAATAAAGGTCTTGGCAACTTAACAGGCAAAGTTGAGTTGCGCAGTTTTACTAGAGATTCAAAATACCCTGAAAACAACAAACGTGATGATCACACCTATTTCACCTAAATCCTTTAACTCCTCTGGAATATCAATCCTTCTGATTTTTGAGGAATATTATTCTTATGCCATTGTTTTGCAGTGTGCAATGTATTGGTAAGTGTCTGTGGCTCTTAGGAAAAGTCCCCTAGAATTTCTATCTCTGAGGACCATCTCTCCTCGTCAACCTGCATGCTGTCGAACTGACAAAAGCACCTCACCTACCCATAATGCCCCCAGCCATCTAACGGGATTCTGCTTCACCACCGTGTTCTCACCATTTTTTTTAAAATAGTCAACTTTTTGGATCACAGAGATACCTTCAAAATGCCACTCTGTTTTTAAAGGGCTCTATAAAAATTAGGAAGGTATCCAGAATAGGTGACGTAATCAACATGTCATCTAGGAACCTAAATATCCTACTGTGTTTTTTAAAAGGATTATGCTGAGGCAGATACCAAAGGAGTTGAAATCAGTAGAGAAAATCTCTCTGATGATCTGAGCAGGCAAACACATTTTGCAAAATCACGCTGAAAAGGACTTGTAGGTCGTACCCGCTGTGTGTCCCTTCCGGTGACACACTCCCAAAAAAGGCTTTAAGTTGCTCTAACTGCCTGCTTTGCTTCATTTGTTGTATGAATTCCCTGCTATAAACAAATGCTTTCAATTGTTTCTCAATCTTCATGAGCACTTGTTGGGAAAAAAAAGTCTGTAGGTATTAACTCCACACATTAAAAACTTAGAGCAGGAAGGCAGGAAGTTAGTTTTCTAGCATGAATTGTCCAGCTCAGGGGTCTATAATCCTGTAATTCGGTGTGATACCACTACACTTTGACTCGAATAATACATACTTTGTGTGAGACACCTTGGGGAAAGGGCAATAGTGAGAGATCCTTCTCCCTTTGTCTCACACCCCACCCCCCCCAAACACATACCTTCTTTCCTTCTCTTTTTAATTCCTCTACCCCAAAAAATTCTCGAGAAGCAAAAATATACCCCTCTCTGTATTTTTTTAAGCTGGGCAGTTGTCTTTTCAGGTTTCTGGGGTTTTTGAACACAGAAAATCATGCCTCAAAAATAATCCCATGTTATTCTCAAAAATCGTTTTTCTCACTCATTAGTTGATAACACCAATTTTCCTTTTAAAAACTTAACAAGACATAATCACCATTTTTGGAAACAAACCCTCATTCAGAATGATTCAGAGAATACAAATTTAATAATCACCCTGAGAACCCAAGTAATACATCCCAGGAAATAGTAATAAAATTTATGATGGCCTTAAGATTGTTTAACTCCTTTCAGGAATCTCTGAATTATAGGGTAGTAACATAACCAAGGCCTGGCAACAACTCACAAAAGTCCAGAAGAGTTTTGCCTTTGAGTTTGTAGGCAAAGATGCTTAAATTGTTCCCTTCGAAAAATAAAGACTATTTATTATTTACCTTCCTGTGCATCAGACAGTCCTGCAACATGCCTATAACTCTTGTGTTCTTAGGTTTGAGCTTCAAGGTCTTGACATTCATGAGCTTCAAGGTCTTGACATTCATGGGGAAACTAGTAGGGTAGTGAGCCAACCAACTTGTTTTTTTGTTTTGTTTTGTTTTTTTGCGTATGTTTTGTTTTGTTTTGCTTTGCTTTGTTTTGTAAGGAGAGAAAAAGAGAGAGAACACTCCCAACAGCTTCATAAAGAAATCTGCAAGGCAGCACCAACGTGAATGAATCAGAACACAGAAGGATACAGTTTTACCCTCTAAATGATTATACTAGGAGGAAGAAAGATTTGAAACCATTGAATGCTTTTTCTGATAACCACCTCTGGCTCTCTCCGAAGAGACACATGCAAAGTTGGGCAAGCTGTTTTTTCCTGTCAGGAAAATATTTAGTAACAGCCTTGTAAAAGTAAGTACTCACAGCTGCCCTGGGGAGCTGTCGATTTGTTTGTAATGTTGTTTCTTTCAACAAGTTCCTTTGTTGCTTTGTGTGTTCTCCCACAAAGGCCTGGCCTTCTTCTGCAGATATTACCATTCTCTCTGCGTGAATACTGTCTGAAACTACACAGACCAGCCAAGCTGGCTGTATCTGATGGTCCTGGCACCACAGGGTCCTAAGAGTGACCTATACAACAGGAATGGAGAAATTCTTATTGGCCGACCCCAGGGGACGTGGTGAAGCTTAGTTGGCAGGTAGCCGTACAGTCCTTTGAAGGAGAAAGCTCTGCTTAAAATATTAAGTATTAATTTTATAATTTGCCGATGAAAAGAAATATTACCTGGTTAATGAGTGCTTCTCATTTCAGAAAGTATTTTTCACTAGCAAATTCCTTTATAGAATTTAGATAAACCTCTGGGATGTATAGACATCTGAAGAGAAACCGGAGCAGCTGGGATTGGTATGATAGAATTTTTAAATGTGGTAGGTCTCGTGTGCCTGGGTGGCTCAGTGGGTTAAGCGTCTGCCTTTGGCTCAGGTCATGATCCCAGGGTCTTGGGATTGAGTCCCACATCAGGCTCCTTGCTTAGCAGGGAGCCTGCTTCTCCCTCTGCTGCCACTCCCCCAGCTTGTGCTCTTTCTCTCTCTGACCAATAAATAAATAAAATCTTTAAAAAATAATAAAATAAAGGGCGCCTGGGTGGCTCAGTCGTTAAGCGTCTGCCTTTGGCTCAGGTCATGATCCCAGGGTCCTGGGATCGAGCCCCGCATCGGGCTCCCTGCTCGGCGGGAAGCCTGCTTCTCCCTCTCCCACTCCCCCTGCTTGTGTTCCCTCTCTCGCTATCTCTCTCTCTGTCAAATAAATAAATTTAAAAAAAATCTTAAAAAAAAATAATAATAATAAAAATAATAATAAAATAAATAAAATGTGGTAAGTGATATTTGTCACTCCTAAGCAATTGTCTAAAAACCTAATATCATGGGCTATTTATAAGACATATGTTAAACATTATCTCTACTTCCCAACTCTACCAGATCAAAAACTCACATGTATTTTTTTCAAGGTATGAAATTATTGAACTTTATTGAGCACATTTCCACTTAATACCTCTGTAACCCTGAGCATGTCATTGAGCCTCTGTGAGTCCTTTCCTCATTTATAAACAATGCTAATGCTAATACCTACCTTACAGGGTTGTGAGATTTACAAAAGAATGAAGTAAGGCGGAGGTTGATGTTTATTAACTTCTAAATAAACGTTTGTCGCCGTCAGCGGCAGCAACATCGTCTTCCAGTAACACTGGTGCTCCTTTAAGGGCACTGTCCTTTTCAAATGGAAAAGTCTCTGCATCCTTGGTCTAAAGACTTTCTTCCTCTAAAGATTCTCCTGGGCTAAAGATGTCCATCGACAGATGAATGGATAAAGAAGATGTGATATATATATACACACACACACACACACACACACACACACACACACACACTGGAATATTATGCAGCCATCAAAAGGAATGAGATCTTGCCTTTTGCAACGATGTGGATGGAACTGGAGGGTATTATGCTGAATGAAATAAGTCAATCAGAGAAAGACATGTATCATATGATCTCACTGATATGAGGAATTCTTAATCTCAGGAAACAAACTGAGGGTTGCTGGAGTGGGGGGTGGGGTGGAAGGGATGGGGTGGCTGGGTGATAGACACTGGGGAGGGTATGTGCTCTGGTAAGCGCTGTGAATTGTGCAAGACTTGAATCTCAGATCTGTACCTCTGAAACAAATAATGCAATATATGTTAAGAAAAAAAAAAGAAGAAGAAGGTAGCGGTAGGGGAAGAATGAAGCGGGGGAAATCGGAGGGGTAGACGAACCATGAGAGATGATGGACTCTGAAAAACAAACTGAGGGTTCTAGAAGGGAGGGGGGTGGGAGGATGGGTTAGCCTGGTGGTGGGTATTGAGGAGGGCACATTCTGCATGGAGCACTGGGTGTTGTGCACAAACAATGAATCATGGAACACTTCATCTAAAACTAATGATGTAATGTATGGGGATTAACGTAAGAATAAAAAAAAAAAAGATCCAGACATTATGTCCACATTCCAGCTAACAAGGAAGAAATAATGAAGGAATGCTTCCTTCCCTTTAAGGAAAATTTCTGGACATTGCACGCCATTTCCACTTATATCACACCAGCCAAAATTTAAATCACACATAACCACAGAGGCTAAAAGCTGAACTTTATTCCATGAAATTTATCAAATGCAGGTTAATAGAAACTAAAAGATCCCTGGTTATTTGAGGGTAAAACATGAAGGCAGTAAAACTGATAATAATAGTAAATATAACCTTTTTCAGCTCTTAGTATGGATCAGACACTGTCCTAAGCATTTTACTTATATTTTTGTATATGATCCTCATAACAATTGTGTTCAGCAGATGTGATTATAATCTCTACTTTACAGATGAGGAAACAGAGACTTGCAAAAGTTGAGCAAATTGCCCCAAATTACCTAGGTATTAAGTAACACAGACATGTTTTTTAAAGATTAATTAATTAATTAATTTATTTATTTATTTATTTTAGAGAGAGAGAGATAGAGACTGGAGGTGGGGGCAGAAAGGGGAGGGCAGAGGGGGGAGAGAATCTTAAGCAGGCTCTATGCTGAGCATGGAGCCCTACACTGGGCTCCATCCCAGGACCCTGAGATCATGACCTGAGCTGAAATCAAGAGTCAGACGCTCAACCAACTGAGCCACTCACGCACCCCAATGTGACCATATTGTGATCATAAATTGTTGACTCTGCCAGCTACATATGAAAACATAACCTAACCTCAACCCAGTTGAGATGATATTACTATTCCTTTAGCAGGTAAGGGATTTTTTAATCCTCTGACAGACAAAATTAAATAGATCATATAGTCATTGAAACCCTTGGTGTTCCCACATTTTGATTAAGTTAGGCACTAAGACAATCTGAGTGTTTGGTGTCAAGTATTTGCCATCTTTAAGAGAATTTATACCATACTTAAGAACCTAACAGATTAACTCTGTGATTCCAGTTTTAAATGTGTAATTGGTTATTGACTTCTGATTTTAGGTAGAAAGTTTCAGGAGATTTTGATGGTAGGTGGTACTGAAATGTTTAAGGTAATTGAATTTATTATGTTTATGAGTTCAGTATATTTGACTCAAAATATGGTTTAAAAACTTGTAAGCTTGGTTAGGATTGTAAGCTTGCCCTGCCAAGCATATGAGGTATTTATAGAGAAAGTTAAAGGGTTAAAATTGTAAGTGTACTTTCAAATATTGATAAAGAAATGTAACTAAGTAATGCAAAAGATTAGTTAAGTAGAGTTTACTCTTTTATGGCATTCATAAATCGTATGAAAATATTTTGAGTTAAGTGCTTTAAAACTTGTTTAAAAATATCTAACTTCAACAAACATTAATTAAAAATTCAAACTAGTATAAATACTTTCTGCATACAAAAGTACCCCTTTAGTCACTAAAAACTCACACTGACAGACCCATAAGCAAGAGCAAGCAGTCCAAAGCATAAATCTGGTCATGTCATACCTTAGCACAAATCTGGTCATGTCATACCAAGCAGTCCAAAGCATAAATCTGGTCATGTCAAACCAAATCCCCTTTGGTTATCCATTACACTTAGGAGAAATCCCAAACTCCTAACCAAGGTCTATGAGGCTTTGTAAAATTGACCCCTGAACACTTATTCTACCTCATCTTCAATTATCTTCCTCCTTCCCTAACACACTCACTATATCCAGTCCCGTTGGCCTTTTTTTCCTCCCTCGTGCATCGCAAGTTCATTACTGCAGCAAGGCCTTTATATTTGCTGTTCTCTCTAGCTGGAACACTTATCCCAAAATTTTTGTGTGGCTGGCTCCTGTTTAACATTTAATTCTCTGCTCAAATGTCACCTCCTCCAAAAGCCTCTTCTAATTGTCCGTTCCTCCAATAATCTCTGACACAGTAATATATTTTAAAGTCATGGAAGTATCCTTGATGTCTGAATTATTGTGCTCATTTATCGGTTCACATATTTATTTTCCTTCTTCCCCAAATAAAAGATCAATGAAAATACAATCTTGCTTCTGCCTTAAATGCTAAGTTATTTTAAAAACATCCCTTCATAACATTGAGTCTGTAAGACCCAATTATTGGGGGATATTTGACAATATGTTTATATTACTTTGGGGTTAATGTCCATGAATTTCTGAAAATAGGTCAAATGCCAAACAGAGCATACAAGCAAATATGATCCCTCCCCAGGACACTTGCCATCCAAATTATAAGCATTCAAAAATCTTGGCAAGATGCCTATGCTAATAAGAAAGTGATCCAATATTCATGAGAATTTGAAAAGCCATTATTTTTGCCTGAAATCATCTTGGCTTTTCCATAATTAATATGTCATTATCATCACAAGGCTAAGAGATCAGGATGATAAAAGCATTGTTTCATATAACAACACTCATAGGAACAATGGTGTTTCATAATATACCACAGTAACTTTTGATAAAGGAAAATAATCCCAAATCTGAGGGTAACGAATGTAGAAACTGAGTAAACAGAAAGAAGAAACAGCTGATATCAAGACAGAAAGGTAGGTGTTTAAGCTAATCTAGAAACAGAAAACATGTTCTGGAAATGCCTGGGAAGAGACAAATTCCAAGTACTCACGGGCCACGGGCAATAATGGGACCAGAGTCCTACCTACTGTACCTTGTGTTCCTCCTTTCATAGTTCTTTTTGCTTTGGTCTTGAGTATCTGCTAACCCATTCCTCCATTCTCTCAACTTTCTCTCTATACATTAAACAAGAAAGGCAGGCATCATCTAAACTATAATATACTAGCAATTGGTAGAAATGTCTGTTCAGGGGGCGCCTGGGTGGCCCAGTCTTAGTTAAGTGTCTGCCTTCGGCTCAGGTCATGATTCCAGAGTCCTGGGATCGAGCCTGCATCGGGCTCCCTGCTCGGCGGGAAGCCTGCTCTCCCTCTTCCACTCCCCCTGCTTGTGTTCCCTCTCTTGCTGTGTCTCTCTCTGTTAAATAAATAAATAAAATCTTAAAAAAAATAAAATAAAATAAAATTGGAAACTACTGAATGGGAGAAAATATTAAAAAAAAAAAAAGAAAGAAATGTCTGTTCAGAATTCCAATTTATAGCGTGTCTTGGTCTATGACCCAGCATGAATCTAAGAAGCAATTAGATTAATAATCTTATAGCATCTTTCATTAGCCTGACATTTGCAACCATTACCAATTGTGCATTTTTGAACATTATAAATACATAAAAGAATTCATAGGAAAAAAATATTTTTTTTTTTTTTAGTTAAGAAATCATTTGTCCCTCCTGACAAAGTGGTATGTTTCCTTCTGTAGCTAATGGTAGTCACATAACTCACTTGTTTGTTTGTTTGTTGCCTTGGTCATCCAAGAAGCTCAGAGCTTACAGCAGGACTATTCTTAGTTTAGACTGTCTAAAACAACTTCCTCTCTCCTTCTCCTTTTTCCTGCTTTGACCTCAAATGTTCATATCTGTTTAGACTTTTTTGTTGTTATTCTTTCCAGATGTGTCTTTTCTTATGAGTTGGTAAAATTTGCTTTGGATGTGTTTTGTGATAAAAACAATGAATAATTTAGTTAAATTTTGAAACTCCATCTTACCAAAAAGTATGTCCTGGGTTTTCCCCAGATTGCAATAAATGTCCAGAAATAGCTCAGAGCCAAGGTATTGCCAGAGAATTAGGAGATGGGAGAGTGAAGAATAGTTAAAAATAAGGAATTTTAGTCTACTTTTAACTAGTATTTTCTATGAAACATAAAAGGAAAACTTCCATATAAAGGTTGATTGCTATCAGTGGATGTCTATATGGAAAATAACTGAATATCTGAAATAAAAGGAAATTTGGAGATCTCTATTCCAATCTCTTCGATTTGGACTAGGGAAAGTCTAAATCCATAAAACCCATTTAATCCACAGAGATTAAATGACTCTTCCAAATAAACAGGAAGTTGGTAACTTAATAGTGTGTGGAATCTGGGTCCTGTTTTCCAGGCTATGGGTTTGTTAATACTTGAGGAACTATGAACATTGGAAGGAAGGTTTTAGTCTAACAAAATTTTAACACTTACAGGCAAGTCCTATGCTCTACGGACACAGGAAAATTGCACATCACCAGTTAAAATACATTTAAGCACTTACTTTTTCTCCAACTACATTCAATGTATCAATTTTACTCTTTATTTATTTTAAGTAAATATATTTCCTGAATCTTTCAAGTGGAAGCAAGGAGGTAACGGTACAAGGGAAAGCTGCTTCACATTCCATAGAGGAATACAAAGTTTATAATTAAATTTCCACACGTCAAATTCCAATCCAACTAAATTTCTTCTGTGATCAGCATCAGCATCTGTGATCAGCATCAGCATCTCCTAGTTCCTCCTGACATCCTGAGCTTCAGATTCTTTTATAATTTTTTTCAAGAAATAATGTATAGGTTTATTGATCTCCTTTAAATGTTAGCTTTATAATAACATTGCAAAGTTTTTCTATTTCTTTACTGATTCTTAGCCGGAAAAATAAAGTCATTGAGTATTTATATAAATGAACAGTTTCAGAGTTGGCAACCAACTGATTGATGCATATTTTAACACATTTAAGATAATACTCAATTGCATTCAATAACTTTATAAGTAGGTACATCCAAAGTCAGCATAATACCCATATAAAAAAAGTATAATAATTTTGTTTGGATAATATAGAAGCAATAATCCTGTAACCTTTTTTTTTTTGAGATAATTATAGATTCATATGCAATTATAAGAAATAATATGGGGAGCTCTTGTGTACCCTTCACCTAGTTTTTCCCCATGGTAACAGCTTATATAAGTGTGGTAAGATATCATTCTCAAGATACTGATATTGATGCAATCCATCAACCTTTTACTCAAATTTCACCAGTTATACATTCACACATTTGTGTGAAGATCCATTTTTAATAGCTACAACTTATTTAGCACTTCTATGATCCAGTTAATCCTTAAAAACTAATTTACTAATAAGGAAAGTAAGACAAGAGGCAATAGTGAGGATATGAAACTCTCTCATTTAATTCTGAAGGTACAGTTCTTTATACTACTCAGTAGATGTGAGAAGTTTGCATGTGTGTTTGGTTCATTTTCAGAATTTTGTATATAGCTATTCCTCAAAATACTCAAATGAAATGTTGGCAAAAACAGTTAAGTAAAACAAACAAGAATATCAAAACCATGAATCAAAAGAATAGGAAATGAGGTTAATATAATTCAGTTTAGTTCTGAGCTTCTTGGTAGACAGGGCAAAAAGGTAAATAGGGTGAGATATATAATCTTTATTGTAAAAGAGGAGAAAACACTGATTGTCTTCAGGATGTGGAAATTTATTATTTTATTTTATTTTTTTAATAATTCTTTTTCTTTAAAGATTTTTTTTTTATTTGAGAGAGAGAGAATGAGAGAGAGAGCACATGAGAGGGGGAAGGTCAGAGGGAGAAGCAGACTCCCTGCCAAGCAGGAAGCCCGATGCAGGACTTGATCCAGGGACTCCAGGATCATGACCTGAGCCTAAGGCAGTCGCCCAACCAACTGAGCCACCCAGGCGCCCCAGGATGTGGAAATTTAAAAATGTATATATGCATGTGCATATGCCCCATGCTTGCTCCATCTCATTTTTTTATTCAAAGTTCATAAATACCCAAAATAAAACTCTGCCAAGGTAGGCTTAATATATCAGTAAAACTGTTTCTAAGAAACACACCCCACACAGATGGTACCTACGTACACTTGTGGAAAGCATAATATAATGTATGGACTAGTTGAATCACTGTGTTGTACACCTGAAACTAATGTAACATTGTGTCAACTCTATTTCAATTAAATATATATACATATATGGAAAAGATATTCCATGCAAATAGAAAAAAGAAGAAAGCAAAAGTATCAATATTTATACCAGACAAAACAGACTTTAAGTCAGACTGTAACAAGAAACAAAGAAGATTATTATATAAGGAAAAGGGGTCAATTTATCAAAAGAATATACTAATTATAAATATTTATGCACCCAACAAGAGAGCAAGTTAATATACAAAGCAAATCTTAACAGATCTGAAGAGAGACATAGACAGTAATACAATAATAGTAGGGACCTTCAATATCCCACATACAACTACCCAGACAGAAAAACAAAATAAGGAAACATTGGACTTAAACTATGCATAGGACCAGATATATCTAACAAACATATATAGTACATTACTCCAAGAGCAGCAGAATGTATATTCTTCTCAAGTACACATGGAACATTCTCCAGGATAGATGATATGTTAAGCCTTAAAACAAGTCTTCATGAATTTAAGATCATTGAAATCATATCAAGCAACTTTTCCACCCAAAATGGTATGAAACTAAAAATCAACTGCAAGAGAACTGGAAAATTCACAATATGTGGAGATTAAAAAACATGTTCCTGAGTGACCAATGGGTCAAAGAAGAAATCAAAGGGAAAATAAACAAATATCAAGACAAATGAAAATGGAAACATGAGATACCAAAACTTATGAGATACAGCAAAAGCAGTTCTAAGAGGGAGGTTTATAATGATAAATGCCTACATTAAAAAAAAAATCCTAAACAACATAAAATTATACTTCAAAAAACTGGGGGAAAAAAAAAAAACTTAGCCCAAAGTTAGCAGAAGGAAGGAAATAACAAAGATCAAAGTGGGAATCAATGAAATAGAGACTAATGAGACAATAGAAAAGACCAATGAAGCTGGTTTTTGAAGATAAAGTTGATAAACCTTTAGCTGGACAAAAAAAGGAAAAAAAAGAAGCTTCAAATAAATAAAATCAGAAATGAAATGGGAGACATTACAACCCAGAACACAGATACACTAAGCATCATACCAAACTATAATGAACAATTGTATGCCAACAAAGTAGCTAACTGAGAAGAAATGGATATTCCTAGAAACATACAATCTACCAAGACTGAGTCATAAAGAAATAAAAAGTATGAACAGACCAATAACTAGTAAGAGACTGAATCAGTATCAAAAACTTCCCCCCCCCAAAAAAAAATCCAGGACCAGATGGCTTCACTGGTGAATTTAAAGAAGAATTAATATCAATCTTTCTCATAGTCTCCCACAAAATAGAAGAGGAAGGAACACTTACAAACTCATTTTATGAGGCCATCATTACCCTGATACCAAAGTCAGACAAGGGCGCAACAAAAAAAAAAAGTACAGGCTAATATCCCTGATGAACTTAAGATGCAGGAATCCTCAAAAATATTAGCAAAACAAATTCAATAGTGCATTAAGGATCACTTGCCATGATCGAATGGGATTTATCCTAGGATGCAAGGATGGTTCCACATATACAAACCAATCAATATGATAGAGCATATAAAGGATAAAAATCATATGATCACCTCAATAGACACAAGAAGATCATCTGATAAAATTCAGCATCCTTTCATGGTAAAAACTCTCAACAAACTGGGTATAGAAAAACTATAACTCAACATAATAAAGGCCATATATGACAAGCTCACAGCTAACATCATAACCAATAGTGAAAGGTTGAAAGTTTTTCTTCAAAGATCATAGACAAGATAAGGATACTCACTCTTACCACATTTATTTGACATAGTACAGGAAGTTCTAACCAAAGCAATTGGCAAGAAAAATAAATAAAAGGCATCCAAATCAGAAAGCAAGATGTAAAATCATCTGTTTGCAGATGATATGGTATTGTATGTAGGAAACCCTAAAGACTTCACACCTCCCCACTAAAAAATTAAGTGAATTCAGTAAAGTTGTAGGATATACAAAATTAACATATAAAAATCAGTTGTTTCTGTACATTAAAATTGAAATATTAGAAAGAGAAATTTAAAAAATAATTCCATTTACAGTAACATCAAAAATAATAAAATACTTAGGAATAAATTTAACCAAAAAGGTGAAAGACCTGTACTCTGAAAATTATAAAACACTGATAAGCGAAATTAAAGAAGACACAAATAAATGGAAAGGTATTCCACATTTATGGATGGGAAAAATTAATACTATTGAAATGTCCCTACTACCAAAAGTGATCTGCTTTGTGTAGTGAGGTCCCTACTACCCAAAGATTCAGTGTAATCCTCTTTCAAAATTCCAATGACATTTTTCATAGAAATAGAAAAAAAGCAATCCTAAAATTCATATGGAACCACAAATAGCTCAAAGAGCCAAAGTAATTTTGAGAAAGAACAAAGCTAGAGAAATCAAAATTCCTGGTTTCAAATTATACTATAAAAATACAGTAATTAATGGGGCGCCTGGGTGGCTCAGTTGTTAAGCATCTGCCTTCGGCTCAGGTAATGATCCCAGGATCTTGGACTCGAGCCCCGTGTCAGGCTCCCTTCTCGGCAGGGAGTCTGCTTTTCCCTCTCCACTCCCCCTGCTTGTGCTCCTGCTCTTGCTATCTCTGTCAAATAAATAAATAAAATCTTAAAAAATAAAACAAACAACAGTATGGTATTGGCATGAAGACATACAGATCAATGGTACAGAATAGAGAGCCCCAAAATAAACCAAAACATATATGGTCAATTAATTTTTGACAAAGGAGCCAAGAAAATTCAATGGGGAAAAAAGACAGTCTCCACAGTAAAAAAGGTATTAAGAAAACTCAGCTACTTGCAAAAGAATGAATCTGCGCCCCTATCTTACACTACATGCAAAAATCCACTCAACATGGATTAAAGGCCTGGCATAAGATCTGAAACTCCTAGAAGGAAACATAGCAGGTAAGCTCCCTAACACTGGTCTTGGCAATGATATTTTGGATTTGACACCATAAGTAAAGGCACCCAAAGCAGAAATAAATAACTGGGACTATAACAAACTAAAAAAGTTCTGCAAAGCAAAGGAAACCAACAATAAAATGAAAATAGCATTGGAGAATTATTTGTATACCACATATCCGATAAGGGGTTAATACCCCAAAAATATAGTAAAGTCATGCAACTCAATAGCAAAATAATAATAATAATAATAATAACCCAATTTAAAAAAAGGCAAAGGACCCAAGTAAACATTTTTCTAAGGAAGAAATACAGATGGACAATAGGTACATGAAAAGGTATTCAACATCATTAATCATCAGGGAAATGCAACACAACCACAATGAGATATCACTTCATACCTGTTGGGATGTCTATGATCTAGAAAACAAGAGATAACATATCTTGACAAGGATGTGGAGCACAGGGAACCCTTGATGCATTATTGATGAGAATGTAAAGTAGTAGAGGTACTATGGACAACTGTGCAGACAATTTCCTCAAGATATTAGAAACATAAGTACCATATGATCCAGCAATCCTACTTCTGAGTATATATCCAAAGGAAGTGAAATCATTATCTTGAAGAGGTATCTGCACTCCCATGTTCACTGCAGCGTTACCTGCAGTAGCGAAGGTTTGACAAGTACCTATGTGTCTGCTGATAAATAGATGAAGAAAGAAAAGGTGGTATTATTATCATTTAGCCTTAAAATCTTATTGAGCCTTTATTTTTTTTAAAGATTTTATTTATTTGAGAGAGAGAAAAAGCGAGAGAGGGAACACAAGCAGGGGGAGTGGGAGAGGGAGAAGCAGACTCCCCGCTGAGCAGGAAGCCCAATGTGGGGCTTGATCCCAGAACCCTGGGATCATGACCCCAGCCGAAGGCAGACGCTTAACGACTGAGCCACCCAGGTGCCCCCTTATTGAGCCTTTAAAAAGAAGGTATAATATTTAGCCTTTAAAAAGAAGGAAATCCTGCGACTTGTGACAACATGGATGAACTTGGAGGGCATTCGGCCAAGTGAAAGAAGCCAGACATAAACAGATAAATATTGCATGGTAATACTTACATGTGGAATCTAAAAAAAAAAAAAAAAAAAAAAATGTCAAACTCATAGAAACAGAGAGTAGGATGGTGATTGTCAGGGGACAAGGTGTGGGGAGAGTGAAATTAGGAGAGGCTGGTAAGAGCACAAACTTTCAGTTAGAAGATGATTCTGGTCTAAGGATCCCCCATGTAGAACATGGTGATTATAGTTGATAACACTGTATCGTGTAATTGAAACTTGCTAAGAGAGTAGAACTTGTGTTCTCACCAAAAAGATCAATAAATAAAGAGGTAAATATGTGAGGTGATAGTTGTGTTAATTAACTCAATGGTGGAATTCTCTCAAAATATATACATATATCAAATCAACACATTGTACACTTAAACTATATTGTGACTTCATCAATTATAGTTCAATAAAGCTGAAAAAATAAAAAATAAACCTGTTGGTACAATAATTAAACATTTTCAAACAAGTAGTCCTTCTTAATATGATTAGAATGTGTGGAATGCCCAGAAGCAACATTTCCAAATGAATTCATCAATAAACATAAAACATAAAATTAACTGCTCTAGTTTTCCCAGAGATCCTATCTAGGTCAGACTGCCCTAGGACAGATGATTAAGTTAGTTTAGGTCCAATTCAGGACTACATAACATAGAGTTATGTCTTAGGCCCTTCAGGCAACTTGGAGCCTTCCAGGGTCAAAGAAGGCCAGCCAAAACCCAAATTCAATAGGGCTATTTAAATGATGACATGCCCAGTGGGTAAAGATATTTGACTCCACACATCAGTGGCATGAGCTACTGTCCTGAGAATTCATCAATAGGTCCAAGTTCCCATTAAAGCTTTTTAATTTCTGCTTAGTAATATTAGGATTTAATTGATGCCAAAGACACCACCTGCCAGTAGACAATGATGTTGTGGCAGTCAGTAGAAAATGTCTTACAAACAGGCCTTCCCAGATATGCCAGGGAATTCTACTGGCTGGTATACTGACTTGGCAGCCTACTTCTACTTTATTTACACTGGGTCTTCGTTATTCTGCCTGTCCATCATTCATCCCCTCCCCACCACCCCACTCCTCTTCTTCTTTTACTAGTAACCCAACTTTCCCTTGGGAAACTACTCCACCCCTATTCTTAGTCCACATTGCTCAGGAGGAAATGATTCATCCACAGCTTCAGTGATAGGCACATAACCTAGATGTGGTCAATTACCTTGGGACAGTGTGAATAAGATCAAAACTTGGAATTTTCACTAGGACTATCAGAAATGTGATCTCTCATTTCCTGCTGCTGAGATTGTTGAACTGGAAGGCTGGAATGGGTACATATTACTGGAAGCCCTCTTGCCATTAGGGTGAGATACAGCTTTAGAACAAACAATGGAATAGATCATTTCATCTTCTGGAACCAGCAATTCTAGAAATCATGTGCCTATATTTTTCCAGTATAGAAGCCAATAAAATACCTTTTTCATTTAGTTCATTTTGAGTTGCAGTTTCTATCTCTTGCAGTCATTCTCAGAAACTGCTAAAAGATGAGCTAGTGTGCAAACTATGGGTTGAGGGAATACCATTTATTTCCTAAAACTATGCAAATTATCACACTCCTGTTCTGAGCATTATATCAAAAAGGGCCAAGGAATTTAGACAACAGCACTACCACAAACAATATCATACTTGATCTTCATAAAGTTAACTTGGCCATAACAAAATGGAGTTATTCATGGGACATATGGCTCAACGTTATCCATTAAGTCAAACATGGCACTAAGATTGGAACCCAGCACTTCATGAAAAGCAAGACTTCTTCTGCTTCAATCAATGGACCTTTCAGATCACTTGGTCTTATGGCTCCCAAATGTCAGTCCATGAACTGGAAACATTTGCAAGAGTGTGGCCAAATTGTCAACAGTCCACTATAGAATAATGAGGAAAATAAAGACTCTAATAAGGTTTTAATGATGCTATGTCATTTCATTTTTAAATTCTAAGATTTGGTGTTTATGTGTTCTCTTTTGTGAAATAATGTGAATAGTAGTTATAAATAATATTTTTGGTGAAATATAAATTAGGCAAGCCCACGCCCCCCACCCACCCACACTGCCCCAGTTTGTTCTCAATGCTCTCAGCTTCAATACCTCTCCCCTTCTCTTTCTCAGGTCACCTCTAAGGGCTGCTTTCCACTTCCAGAGTTTTCCTGCTGGGGAATCCTTTTGTCTTTGGTAACAGAGATTAAAGTAACCTTTCTCTGGCTTCCCCAAATCTGTATCTCCTCCTGTTATTCTGCTCACCTCCTTAGGCCAGACACAAGAAGAGGTTATCTTTCCTCTTGAGAAGATGGGAAAGGGAACTTAAATAAATATTGGCTGATCTCAAACAAGTGAATTTATAAATATGGATACCAACATTGCTTAAAGCCTCAAAGTGTCAAAAAGACCCTAAGTACTCCACAATAAAGGGATGATTAAATTCCCCTATATGGGAGAATAACATACAGTCATTAAAATTATGTTTATAAAGACTTTGCAATAATATGAGGGACATGATTATAATGTAAGGTTAAGTAAAAAAGATACATAACTAGGAAAGCACAGCTAAGTTAAAATGTCCATGTATGGATAAACTATAAAATTGTCCACACAGATTTAACTGCACAGTGGGGTTATGGGTAATATCTATTTTTTAAAAAAGATATTTATTTATTTGAGAGAAAGCATGAGCAGGGGGAGGAGCAGAGGGAAAGGGACAAGCAGACTGCGCACTCAGCATGGAGCCCAATGTGGGGCTTAATCTCAGGACTCTGAGATCAAATCCAAAGCTAACTGAGTGAGCTACCCAGGTGCCCTGGGTAATCTACTTTTGCCTTCAGAGAAGTCTCTGTTATCTACATTTTCCACAATAGGAACACACTACTTGTAAATGTAGAAAAATATATTTATTAAATTTAGTTCTACTTATTTTTGCAGCCAATATTTACTGATTACTCATTCTGTGAACGCCAAAAAAAAAACCATACTTTTTCCTGATCATTTCCTTTGCAAGACGGATTTGACACGAATTAAGGCAAGATTTGCATTGTTTTTTTCTTGCCAGCAAGAATAACTTGTACTCACAGGAGGAGCAAGATGGCGGAGGAGTAGGAGACCTAAATTTTGTCTCATCCCAGGAATTCAGCTAGGTAGGGATAAAACCATTCTGAACACCTACAAATTCAACAGGAAATCAAAGAAAAGAATAGCAGCAACTCTCTGAACAGACAAGCGACTACTTTCTGGAAGTTAGGATGTGCGGAGAAGTGAATCCGAGGCAATATTCGGGAAGATAGATGGCAGGGGGAGGGAGCCTCCTCAGCTGGCTACTGGCAAGTGGTAGAGCAGTGGAGCACAAATTGGAACTTTTAGAAGTCTGCTCCACCCAAGGGACATGGCTCCAGTGGCTAAGCGGGGTGGAGGGGGTGGAACGCTCGCTAGGACAGTGTGGTCTAGGAACCCCGGGGTCACAGGAAGAGCGGGGGTGCCTGAGTGTGGCAGAGCTCCCAGGATCAGAGCGGGAAGCCGGCTGCAAAGACGGAGCCGAGGAGTGGGCTTGCAGCTCGGGGTGGCCATAAACCGTGATCCGCGGCACAGATGGGCCACTGCTCCTCCAGCAGGGACCCAACAAACTGCAGATCCGGGGAGACTACCCTTCCTCCCCCGGGAGGAGCAATGCGGGAGCGCACCACAGGGATCTGCTGGGTTTGGAGACACCAAATGGGGTCATGTGCCAGAGATAGAAATGCTTAGTCACAGGCTGGGTGAGCACGATTGCGGCTGGAGATGGGGAGACAGGAGTGATAAACTGCTTTTCTCTGGGGGCTCACTGAGGAGTGGGGCCCCGAGTTCTCGGGTCCTCCAGGGTGGAGATTGGGAGGCCGCCATTTTCACTCTTGTCCTCCAAGGCTGTACAGAAAGCTTGCAGGGAACAAAAGCTCCCGAGAGCAAACCCGAGCAGATAACTTAGCCCGGACCCTGCAAGGGTGGGGCAATTCTGCCTCCAGCAAAGATATTTGAGAACTACAGCAACAGGCCCCTCCCCCAGAAGATCAGAAAGAACAGCCAGCCAAGACCAAGTTTACTGATCAACAAGAACTGTAGAACTCCAGCACTAGGGGAATACAGCACATAGAATTCATGGCTTTTTTCCCATGATTCTTTAGTCTTTCAAAGTTAATTATATTAAATTTTCTTTATTGTTATCTTTTTTTTTAATTTTTCTTTTTCCCGTTTTCAACTAATACCTTATCAATCCCTTTTTTTTAAATCTTTTTTAATTTTCATTTTTAGAGTCATAGTCTATCCTTTCATTGTAGTTAACCTTATTTTTTGTATATATGTAAGTTTTTCTCTCTTTAAAATTTTGGGATACAGTTTCTTCTAACAGAACAAAATATACCCTAAATCTCTAGTGTATGGCTTTGATCTAGTCTCCTTCTTGATCACATTCTCTCCCTTTCTGTTTTTTGTTTTTTGTTTTTTTTTTTTTTTAATTTCTCTTCTTTCTTTTTTCAA
The DNA here is from genome assembly GCF_029215605.1 of Mirounga angustirostris. Taxonomy (NCBI): domain Eukaryota; kingdom Metazoa; phylum Chordata; class Mammalia; order Carnivora; family Phocidae; genus Mirounga; species Mirounga angustirostris. The sequence continues at coordinate 187,648,136 of NW_026991709.1, read as the reverse complement.
CCAACTTCTTAACAATTCCTTTTATAAAATCTTTTATAATTTTCATCTTTACAGTCATATTCCATCCCTTCATTGTATTTACCCTTATTTTATTTTGTATATATATGTTTTACTTATTTTTGTATATATGTAAGTTTTACTTTCTTTAAAATTTTAGCAGACAATTTCTTCTAACAGACAAAAATAAACCCAAAATATAGTGTGTGGCTCTGTTCTATTCACCAGCCTGATCATATTCTTTTTTTTTTTTCCCCCTTTCTTTTCCCCCCCAGTTTTGGGTCTCTTCTGATTTGTTTAGTGTATGTTTTTCTGGGGTAATTGTTACCCTTTTAGCATTTTTTTTAGCATTTTGTTCTCTCATTCATCTATTCTTTTCTGCACAAAATGACAAGATGGAAAAGCTCACCTCAAAAAAAAGAACAAGAGGCAGTACCTACTGCCAGAGACCTAATCAATATGGACATTCGTAAGATGTCAGAACTAGAGTTCAGGATGATGATTATAAAGATACTAGCTGGGCCTGAAAAAAAGCATGGAATATACTAGAGAATCCCTTTCTGGAGAAATAAAAGAACTAAAATCTAACCAAGTCAAAATAAAAAAGACTATTAATGAGGTGCAATCAAAAATGGAGGCTCTAACTCCTAGGATAAATGAGGAAGAAGAGAGAATTAGTGATATAGAAAACCAAATGATGGAGAATAAAGAAGCTGAGAAAAAGAGAGATAAACAACTACTGGATCATGAGGGCAGAATTCAAGAGATAAGCAATACCATAAGATGAAACAACATTAGAATAATTGGGATCCCAGAAGAAGAAGAAAGAGAGGGGCAGAAGGTATATTGGAGCAAATTATAGTGGAGAACTTCCCTAATTTGGAGAAGGAAACAGGCATCAAAATCCAGGAGGCACAGAGAACCCCCTCAAAATCAATAAAAATAGGTCAACACCCCGATATCTAACAGTAAAGCTCACAAGTCTCAGAGACAAAGAGAAAATCCTGAAAGCAGCTTGGGAGAAGAGATATGTAACCTACAATGGTAGAAACATTAGATTGGCAACAGACCTATCCACAGAGACCTGGCAGGCCAGAAACGACTGGCGTGATATATTCAGAGCATTAAATGAGAAAAACATGCAGCCAAGAATACTATATGCAGCTAGGCTGTCATTGAAAATTGAAGGAGAGATAAAAAGCTTCCAGGACAAACAACAAAAACTAAAAGAATTTGCCAACACCAAACCACCCCTACAAGAAATATTGAAAGGGGTCCTCTAAGCAAAGAGACAGCCTAAAAGTAACATAGACCAGAAAGGAACACAGACAATATACAGTAACAGTCGCCTTATAAGCAATACAATGGCACTAAATTCATATCTTTCAATAGTTACCCTGAAAGTAAATGGGCTAAATGCCGCAATCAAAAGACATAGGCTATCATACTGTATAAAAAAACAAGACCCATTGATATGCTGTCTGCAAGAGACTCATTTTAGACCCAGAGACACCTCCAGATTTAAAGTGAGGGGGTGGAAAACCATTTACCATGCTAATGGACATCAAAAGAAAGCTGGGGTGGCAATCCTTATATCAGACAAATTAGATTTTAAACCAAAGATTATAATAAGAGATGAGGAAGGACACTATATCCTACTTAAAGGGTTTATCCAACAAGAAGATTTAACAATTGTAAATATCTATGCCCCTAACATGGGAGCAGCCAATTATATGAGCCAATTAGTAACAAAATCAAAGAAACATATCAACAATGATACAATAATAGTAAGGGACTTTACACCCCCTCACTGAAATGGACAGGTCATCTAAGCAAAAGATCAACAAGGAAACAAAGTCTTTAAATGACACACTGGACCAGATGGACTTCACAGATATATTCAGAACATTCCATCCTAAAGCAACAGAATACACATTCTTCTCTAGTGCCCATGGAACATTCTCCAGAATAGATCACATCCTAGGTCACAAATCAGGTCTCAACTGGTACCAAAAGATTGGGATCATTCCCTGCATATATTTGGACCACAATGCTTTGAAACTAGAACTCAATCACAAGAGGAAAGTTGGAAAGAACTCAAATACATGGAGGCTAAAGAGCATCCTACTAAAGAATGAATAGGTCAACCAGGAAATTAAAGAAGAATTTTAAAAAATTCATGGAAACAAATGAAAATGAAAACACAACTGTTCAAAATCTTTGGGATGCAGCAAAGGCGGTCCTAAGAGTTAAGTATATAGCAGTACAAGCCTTTCTCAAGAAACAAGAAAGGTCTCAAATACACAACCTAAACCTACACCTAAAGGAACTGGAGAAAGAACAGCAAATAAAGCCAATAGAAACCAAAAGAACAGTAGAACAGATCAATGAAACTAGGAGCTGTTCTTTGAAAGACTTAATAAGATTGATAAACCCCTGGCCAGACTTATCAAAAAGAAAAGAGAAATGACCCAAATAAATAAAATCATGAATGAAAGAGGAGAGATCACAACCAACACCAAAGAAATACAAACAATTATAAGAACATATTATGAGCAACTATATGCCAGCAAATTAGACAATCTGGAAGAAATGGATGCATTCCTAGAGAAGTATAAATTACAAAAACTTTACCAGGAAGAAATAGAAAACCTGAACAGACCCATAACCAGAAATGAAATTGAAGCAGTAATCAAAAATCTCCCAACAAACAAGAGACCAGGCCAGATGGCTTCCCAGGGGAATTCTACCAAACATTTAAAGAAGAATTAATACCTATTCTTCTGAAGCTGTTTCAAAGAATAGAAATGAAGGAAAACTTTCAAACTCATTTTATGAGGCCACCATTACCTGGATCCCCAAACCAGACAAAGACCCCATCAAAAAGGAGAATTACAGACCAATAACCCTGATGAACATGGATGCAAAAATTCTCACCAAAATACTAGCCAGTGGGATCCAACAGTACATTAAAAGGATTATTCACCATGACCAAGTGGGATTTATCCTGGGCTGCAAGGCTGGTTCAACATCCACAAATCAATGTGATACAATACATTAATAAAAGAAAGAAGAAGAATCATATGATCCTCTCAGTAGATGGAGAAAAAGCATTTGACAAAGTACAGCATCCTTTCTTGATTAAAACTCTTCAGCGTGTAGGGATAGAGGGTACATACCTCAATATCATAAAAGCCATCTATGAAAAACCCACAGCAGGGGCACCTGGGTGGCTCAGTCGTTGGGTGTCTGCCTTCAGCTCAGGTCATGATCCCAGGGTCCTGGGATGGAGCTCTGCATCGGGCTCCCTGCTCGGCGGGAAGCCTGTTTCTCCCTCTCCCACTCCCCCTGCTTGTGTTCCCTCTCTCACTGTGTCTCTCTTTGTCAAATAAACAAAATCTTTATTAAAAAAAAGAAGAAAAACCCACCGCAAATATCATTCTCAGTTGGGAAAAACTGAGAGCTTTTCCCCTAAGATCAGGAACACGGCAGGGATGTCCACTATCACCACTGCTATTCAACATAGTACCGTTAAGTCCTAGCCTCAGTAATCAGATAACAAAAAGAAATAAAAGGCATCTGAAAAGTTAGGATTCCTGATATGCAAAGCTCTGTGGCCTGGCAAAAATGTTAAAGAGTAAAGTCATTGGATCTTTTATAGTAATTTTGAAAAAAACATTCAAACTATAGAAAACTAGCAAGAATTACATCATGAACTTCCATATACCAGTCTCAAGATTATTAATTCCTATTATTTTTCCATATTTATTTTGTCTCTTCCTACCCATCTACCTCTCCCTCAAATGAAAAGAATTTTTTTTCTAAACCACTTGAGTACAAGTGCTGAAAATTTCCAGAATATGGTCTGAGAATACCACTCCAAATGGTGTATTTGGCACCCACTATGACTGAAGGGTAATTTTGAGCTAAAGGCAATTGAGAGCAAGCAGACAGGGGGAAAGCTCTCTACCTCCTTCTACTTGTATGAAAATAAAGTGTAAATTCCCTCTTTTGTAAAAGGAAAGTTCCATTTATAAAGGCAATTTCCATTTGTAAAGCTTTCTTTCTTACCAGGAAGAGAGCTACTCCAGGAGATAACTCTTATTACCTAAGAGACTCTTATCTGCATAACAGGATAATGTTCACTTGCCATACATTTCCTTCCCCATATTCCATAACTTGCCCTGCACATCCTTGCCCAGAAGCCCCCAAGCCCCCTTTCCCTTGTTTAGCCTAAGATGCTATGTAATCCTCAACCATCTGGCCACCTCCTAGAGCCACATTTGTCTTCCTGAACATCAGAACAGGTTGGTGCCTATGTATACAAGTAATTAAAACCCTTTGTTCTCTTGTTAATCTGCTCTTTGTCCTTTGGCTGTGGGCCCCAGGCACTGAACCTAGGAGGGTAGAGGAAAACAGGTTTTTCTTCTCCTACCACGTGATATCAAAGTCTTCTAAGAATAAAGACAGTCTCTCACATAATGACAGTGCAATGATCAATTCAGGGGCTTTAACACTAATAAAATACTATCTTACACATAGTCCATATTTACATTTCTTCAATCACAAGAATGTCCATTTTTTTCCCCAATCCAGGATCACACTGCTTTTAATTGTCATGTGTCTTTTATCTTCTTGAATCTGGAATAGCGACTCAGATTTTTTTTTTAATTTTTTTAAAAAAGATTTTATTTATTTATTTGGCAGAAAGAGAGAGTGAGCACAAGCAGGGGCACTGCAAAGGGAGAGGGAGAAACGGGCCCCCACTGAGCAGAGAGACTGACGTGGGGCTGGATCCCAGGACTCCTGGATCATGACCTGAGCTGAAAGCAGACGCTTAACCAACTGAGCCAGGCAGGCGCCCCTCTCCTCAGATTTTCTTTGCCTCCCACTCTTTAACATTTTTAAAGAGGACAGACCTGTGGCTTTGTAGGATATTTATGCTAGTCTGATTGTTTCCTAAGGATTAGATTCACACTATACATTTTCAAAAGGCATAATATTTATGTGATTCTTATTGCATTCTATCAGGAGGAACCTGATGGAATGGTGATAATTAACCTTGATCCTCTGGATAAGGTGATATGAAGAAGTCACCCCTGTATCTGTGTGTGTATGCATTCTCCTCCAAAAATAGATCATAAAACCCTCACGTGAGAGATACCCTCCTTAGTCATGGAGAAAAAAAGTGTTCCTGTCTCTGAAGACAAGGGACATCAAGAAGAATGCTTACTAAGTTTTCCCCAGTTGGACTACACCTACCTCATAGACTCTGACCTAACATATTTCTTTTTTTTTTTAAGATTTTTATTTATTTATTGAGAGAGAGAGAGAGAGCATGAGAGGGAGGAGGGTCAGAGAGAGAAGCAGACCCCCCGCTGAGCAGGGAGCCTGATGCGGAACTCGATCCCAGGACTCCAGGATCATGACCTGAGCCGAAGGCAGTTGCTTAATCAACTGAGCCACCCAGGCACCCTGACCTAACATATTTCTAAATGACTGCCTGCTCTTCATCAAGCTTAGCGTAAAAATACTCAGGTCTGTTGTCCTTAGGCCCTCATTTCCTTATAAAGGCTCCCATGTGATGTAAAATTTATATTAAATAAATTTGTATGCTTTTCTCTTGTCAATCTGTCTTTGTCAGTTTAATTTTCAGACCCAGCAGATGAAGGATAATTGGAAGGCAGGCAGGTAGGGATAAGGGGCCCCCATCCCAAGAGGAAACCACCCTTAAAAGGATTTTACACCACCCTGGAAGGAGCCCTCCACCTTTCCCATGTGATAGATAGGGGACAAAAACCTGATTGGATGACTGGCACAGCGAGGGCTCATCAGATTAAAACAGCCACCTAACACACCCATACAAACCCGTAGACATAGAAACTCCAGTGACAACCCTCTCTGGTCCCCTCCCTCCTCAGGAGCTTTGTACTATCACTTTGCTATTGCTCAATAAGCCTTGCTTCGCTGCCCACCACTCTTCATCTAGTCTACCACTTCATTCTTTGAAACGGGGTGACCATGAACCTTGGGCACGCACGGAGAAAATCCTGTAACACAGTCAGGGTCTCTAAGCGGGTTGAGAAAAACTTTCTTTCCTTACAGTGTAGATATACAGAATAAGTAAAGTGTGGAGAGATGTTTTGAAATTATGCAAATATTTTGTTCCCCAAAAAAACTTTCTCTCAATGGCTTTAATACCCATTGATGATCCTGGCCTGAATTATTATGATAGTCATTATAAAATAGTGATTTTCTAGTTCCATCATTGCTTCCCCATCTATTAACTGGTATTCCACTGTAAGAAGAACTTCTCTTTCTCCCTCCCTTCTTTATTTACTTATTTTTTTAAATTACTTATTTTTGTTTAAGGTAAACCTCATCCATTTGATCTTTAAGTGGTCCATTTCCAGCTGGCTCCTCTGTCATTCAGACATGGTTGCATTTTTTTTTTTTTTTAATTCATTTGAGACACAGAGATACAGAGAGAGAGAGCAGAGAGCCTGAGCAGGGGGAGAGGCAGAGGGAGAGGGAGAACCAGGCTCCCCGCAGAGCCAGGAGCCTGACATGGGGCTGGATCCAGGACCATGGGATCATGACCTGAGCCAAAGGCACCCAGGTGCCCCAGGCTTTTCTTGTCTTTTCCCTGCTCTGGACCAGCCATTTCTCCAAGGGCCACGGGTTCCTTTTAGCAGGGAATGGTATTTAGAAACAAAGAGCAGGAATTGAGTATGCTAAATGCTGCAAGCAGTATCACTTCCTACAGGTTCTTACAGAGGACAGAGCTAGGAATTATAAACAAATGAACATATGAATAAATAAATAAAATGTGTATGTATAATATAATCATATATATAGGCATATATATATAAAATCATGTATTTGTATTGACATTTATAATCTTAATCCAATAGTTCAGTGTTCTAAAAATCCTGGCTCTCCCCAAAATTAATGTATTTATCCAATCCTACCATATGTACAAAATAATTTCAGGCAGCTACTATTAAGAGCAAACTTTGTATAAAGTTCAAGATTTCTTTCTGGTTCTTTTATCTTTAGACGGAAGGTATACAGTCAAGGTACTAAGCTCAAAATAACTTGAATTATTTTATTTATTTTTTCCTAATGTGTTATCATGTCAACCATTTGATATATAGTTGGACTCATTTACCTCTGTTTTTATTTAATTTTCACCCCAATATTTTTATTTTATTTTATTTTTTGAGCATACAAAACATGAATACGTGATTTCAAAGTCAAGTATCACTCCCTTCCCTAATTTCTCTGATCCCATTCCCCGCCCCCCACCGTAGGTTACTAATTTCATGGCTTCCAGTTTATTCTTCCTGTGTTTCCTTTTGCAGAAATAATCAATTGATTGATCGATAGATGATAGACACTCTTCTTTTTCCTTCTTTCTTACATATAATATAGCCTGCTATATGTACCCTTTTGTACTTTGCTTTTGGCACACTCTGGGACTAACTCCATATCAACTCATAAGGACCTTCCTTGTTCTATATCATAGAACATCACTGTATGGGCTATACCAGGACTCATTCAAATAATCTTCCTTCCTTCCTTCCTTCCTTCCTTCCTTCCTTCCTTCCTTCCTTCCTCCCTTGCTCCCTCCCTCCCTTCTTTTCTTTCTTTTTTTTTTTTTTAAGATTTTATTTATTTGAGAGAGAGAGAGAAAGCATGATGGGGGGGTGGGAGAGAGGGGGAGAAGCAGGCTCCCCACTGGCAGGGAGCCTGACGCAGGGCTCAATCCCAGGACCCTGAGATCATGATCTGAGCCAAGACGCTTAACTGACTGAGCCACCCAGGTGCCCCTCAAATAATTTCCTTTCTACTAGGTATTTAGGTTGTTTCCAGTATTTCATAAGTACAAATAATCATGCATGTCTCTTAGAAGTTGAACATACTTTCTTATGCTTAAGAACCACCCTTTTATCAAGTTTTGTGAATTATCAAGGTCTTTTGCTACGTCCCTATTGGACTTTTGCTGGTCCCTTTCTCCTCAATTTATAACTCTATATATTAGGCATGTTAGCTCTTTCTCAGTAATATATCTTACAAATATCTTCTCCCAGCTAGATGCTTATGGTTTATTCTTTATGTTTTTTGACAGGTAAAAGAGAATTTTTTATTAATTTTTAATTTTATACAATCAAGTTTCAGTGTATCTGGATTTTGAATTATAGAAAGCTTCTCCTTACACCCAGGTTATAAAAAAACTCCCCTACTGGTTAAATTTCAGTGGGCATGTGTATAGGAATAAAATATTATTTGCCTACTAATCTCTGGGCAGTTTCAAAGATGCACGAACCTTTTTTATTTCCAAAGTACCTTTATCTCCTAACAACACAGCTTTCATTTTCCCTAACCCCAGGTTTCCTTGGCAGGCTAGCTTCACCAGAGAGCTGTGAACTAAACTGAAATTGCCAAAGAAGACACTGCTCACTCGTCACAACCATAGGAATCTTTCTCTCAAGCAAATAAGAATGTGGTAGTGCAAATCTGTTTTTAAATCACATACTTTCATAAGGCAAGGATCACCTGCATTATATCTTATTGTCTCTCAATGATGTGTGCACTTTCTCCTATCACTGTTATTATCAAGGGATGCATGTTTATTTTAGAAAAAATAAAACTATTGTTTAGCAAAAGCAAATAAAAATTTCAGAACTGTTAACAATGAGAACATGTTACTATATCAATATGGAAAAACCTCCCTTTTAACTATATTTCCTGTTTGTAATCTGTTTCCATTTTCACTTACTGTAACAATCTTTCCATGTTACTAAGTTGTCTACAACAACCTTTAAAAAAACTACATGGTACTCACTATATAAAGACAGAAAGTATTGTGGCTTAGGATGTTCGGGTTTTTTGTTCTTTTGGGTTTTTTTCCCCATATCATAAACAGCTCTGTGATAAAATTACTTAAAGACGTACACCTTTGTGAACTGTCCAAATATTTAAGATAAATATTTAGACAAGTAGTTGTTGGATCAAACAGTACACAAGATTTTTGATACATACGCCACGTTGCCACCAGCAGTGTTTGAAAATAACTGTTTCCTTCACTCACACCCTACCCACACTTTGTGTTATCATTCCGTTTTCTACTCTTGATTTTTTAACACAAGATTAAACAGTGGTGTAAAGCTCTGTAAAAGCACAAGACAAGCAAATTTAGAACAAAACATTACAGATGTGTGTCTAAAAATCCCTGAAAAACTCTTCCCAGGCTCTAAACAATCTATTGAAACATCTGTGAAAACACTTCATTCAAAAATGAAGATTTTTTATTCTGTACATCTTAGTCTTTAAATCTTAAAATCTCATGCAACTTCCTCTTTTTTTTTTAAGGTTTTATTTATTCACTTGAGAGAGGGAGAGAGAGAGAGATCGGGTGGGAGGAGCAGATGGAGAGAGGAAGAAGCAGGCTCCCAACGCGGGGCTTGATCCCAGGACTCCGGGATCATGAACCAAGCCAAAAGCAGATGCTTAACTGACTGAGCCACTCAGGTGCCCCCTCATGCAACCTCCTAACCGCCTTTCCCATTTAGTAGGAGCCAAAGTTTGGTACTGGTTATAAATGAACAGGAAGGTTCCTATACAGGAAGAATCAATCTAAGGAAGTTGTGGGAATAAACTTATGGGAAAACTTCTCCTTTCAAGACTTTACTAATTTGAACTCCATGATAATTCTCCCTTGTCAATTCTTGGCTAAAATTTTTACTTCAGCTTCTAGTCTAATGGCCCACACTTCTAAATTACACTTTTAATGGAAAAACAACAACATGGAATTTTTCTTTTTTGAACCATCTGTGTTTTCCCAAGAACGTGTGACTGATACTGATAAATCTACTACTTTGCACACCCCAATCGAACCCAATCTTAAGGTTTGAAAAGCTTAGGAAAATAATGCTGTTCCACAAGAACAGTACGTGATCAGAAACACTTGCTTTAAAATTTGATGTTTGGTGTGTGAAGCTTCTTAACAAGTGTTTATTAAACTGCATAATTTCAAAGCCTGGAGTGGTATATTGCAATGTTTTCCTGGGAGTTGATCACATTGGCATATCCTTTTACACTTCCTGTGAAATTAATATTGCCTTTTGTATCTTGAATTTAGCTAATATAACTTGCCATTTTTACTTTTCATTGCTATGAGTAATATAGAGTAAACCCCCAAAGGGAGCCCTGCCATGCCTACATAAGCTTTATTCTCTCGCAGTTAAATTTTTTCATATGAATACATTGAATCATGATTAATAAACCTTTACAGAATCCACTGGTCTTGCAAAAAGGCAAGATTCATAATGATAAAGACTGCCCAGCGAATAAAGGAAATGCTCCTAAAACTGGGGCAAAAGGCCAGAGCTCATGGCACTCTTGGCATATCCAACAACATGTCCTAGGTCCTTCACCAAGTCGGACACTTTCAACAATCGCTCAGTGTCTATGCAAGAGTGGCTGAACCACCAGGATACCAAAACCAGCTGGTGACAACTAGACTGCTTTCTCTCCGGAGTACATCTTTGTCAGACGTTAAAATCTGACAATGATTCCAGGGTTTTTAAAATTCCAGCTGGGGCACATGGGAGTGGGAATGAGATGATAATCAAAGGAAGAGGATGGTAGGGGTTGAGGGTAAAAGGAAGTAGGCATCAGTTGCAACTGAGAAGCTCCAAAAAGCAAACCAAATGCAGAAAAGGGAAATCTCAGGAAATACTACGTACCACATTAGACAGAGGTCACTGAAGGCCTCAAAGCATTATCCCCCAGTCATCTGCCCTGCAGGTGAGGAAAAATAATTTTCCCTTTACCCTTCTGAGTTTGTGGCTGAACCCCTACCCCCATAGTAAAAAGAGAATGAAAGGAGAAAAATTAATTATATATACATATATATAATATATTTACACACACATACAAACAGGAGTCCCACAAAGATATGAGACTCAAAGGCAGTCAGATAAGGAGGCTTATATGCCATCATGAGTTAAAGGAAAAGGACAGTAGCCTGGGGCTTCAAAGGGGACAAGCAATTCACAGGAAGGTGAGAGGAGATGTTTGGTAAACAAAGGTGGTCCTGCCCTGCGGGTAAGTCTCTCAGGGGAAAAAGTTCCCTCTGGTAATAGGCTCTTCCTGGTATAGGCTTCCTTTCTAATGTAAATTTCCTTTATAAATGTAGATTTCCCTTACAAAATGGTAACTTCTATTGTTTTCAGAGCTTCTCCTATGTCTGCAGTTTCTTAAAAATAATCAGCTGAAAATAATCCTATGCTAAAGAAGCGTATTTTGGGTAAGCCTATTCTGCTCCTTTCAGCCGTCCACAGGTGCTCTGCCTAGCTGACTACGAAGTCAAGGCCAGGGAAACTAAAAGGCAATCCGAGGGAAAAGTTGGGGGCCACTCCAAGATTCCTGACCACGGGGATAAATACCCCACACCACAGCAGAGAGCACCCTCGAACACACCTTGTACTGCTCTAGTTTATTCTCCGACTTCAAGCCTATCTCCAATTTAGTGGAAAGGCAGGGTTGGGGTCCAGGGCCAGGATTAGGGGAAGTTGAGTAGAGTCACTGGCCTCAGGTGCAAAATTTAAAGGCTGCTAAAAAAGAACTCCAGTAATCAAGAGAACACTTCAATGTAGTATTTTTAAAAATCAAAATTAATGCAAAAACTCCATGGTGAACAAAATATTGACATGTTAAGTAAGATTAATGCCATGCTGAACCACATTTGAGCCTGTATATACACTCTTATCTACATGTTTTCATGTACTGTTTTAAAAGCTGATTTTTCTGGAAGACATTAAAGTAGTTAAAAAATATTGGAAAATTGGAAAGCAGGTATATTAATAAAACATCATATTAAATATAATGAAACCAGAATTTATTACAATTTCAATTTTCTGGGTTTAATAGGTACAAAGTCAGTAATATTTTCAATATTTGCTTCTTTATCTTGTTTTCAATGGGGAAAATCACCATGTTTGACATTTTCTCCTCAACAACGGACAATCTTAAGTAATTTTAAATTATCTTAGTTACCTTCATTAATTTAATTAATTTCATTTTCTTTTGCCTCTAATACATATGGGTCAGCACTGCAATGGTCTTTATTTAAAATATTTTTTTACTCATTGTGGATTTTTTTTTTCATTTAATTTAAAAAAAACAGAATTAAAGTATTTTTTCCTGATTACTGAGTTATTTTGGCACTCTTTTAAATTGTGCAATGCTGGGGCGCCTAGGTGACTCAGTCAGTTAAGCATCTGCTTTCATCTTAGGTCATGATCCCAGGGTCCCCCCCCGCCCCAGCCTTGGGTCCTGCTCCCCACTCAGCAGGGAGTCTGCTTCTCCCTCTCCCCTTGCCCCTCCCCCAACTTGTGCACAAGGGCCACTCTCTCTCTCTCTCAAATAAATAAATAAAATCTTTAAAAAAAATTGTGCATTGTCTGTTCCATCCAAGTCAAAGTTGAAGCTACAGACATTTCAGAAAAGTAATAACCAAAATGATTCTAACTGGATTCTAAATGTGGAAAGGACAACAAGATATGTTAAATGAAGGAAGTATGTTACAAAATAATATGTAAGTATGGGCTCATTTGTGTTTTAATTTTTTTTTGAATAACTAAATCATTATATATCAAATATATATGGATGGTAAGGGATAAAGAATGTAGTCATTGAGACAAGAGGTTCTTAATCATTATGCCATAAAATAATACAAGCAGTGCCCAAGTAACAAGTTATTAATAACAAGTATTACTCTTTGCTAACGTTTGATATCTTTGAAAGATTATCCATATGGTAATATGACTCTCATTCACTTGTAGCTAGATACATTTTTTCTCTCTTTTTTTTTTTTTTTTTTTTGAAAGTGAGAGAAAGTGGTAGACTTGTAACACAGGTACCAGAAACTAGAAGCAACCACCATAGGTTCAAGGGACTTCATGGGCATCTCAACAACGATATAGATCACGGTGAAAACCACTTATCTAGGCAGTAATAAGTTCCTATAATATATGCTAAGATATGTAGTAAGCACTGTGTTTTGTTATTGTCAGGGAGCAAGAATGGCTCACCCCCTTCACAGGGAGCAAGAACTCTTGTCCCATTCAAGATCCTTTTAGCTGGACTAAGAATCAAATTGACATGAGACAGATTATCCAGAGAGAATCAAATTTAATAGGCATGCATACGGAGAATCCACATAGACATGGAAATTCCAAAGACAGGCAAAATGAGGTACACATGTCCTTCTGAACTAAGAAGAAGGGGGCAGGGGTCTGGAATTTCAGAAGAAAGGAATACATTTCACAGGACCATAAGAAGAACAGATGTTTGGTAATTAGATGTTTGCTCTACCATATAGATAGATAAAATTTATCTCTCTTAATAACCCTTCTTCTGGGCAAGTCCACCAATGCGTGGTTAAGGGAGGGACAAAGTTTCTCTTGAGCCTGTAGGGTCTCAAGTGCCTTGAACTCAAAATAATCCACATGCCAAAGTAGCACCGTCACTGGGGGTGAGAGGCACTGTCTTGAACCCCTTCATTATGTTTGGGGAATTTTGAGGTCCTACTCAGTATCCACTTCTTTTCAATAATTGCAATGTTTTTATTTTTTTAGCCAAGCTTAAGGAAGTATAATTTTTAAAAAGTAAAATTTACACTTTCTAGTGTACAATTCCATGAATTTTAACAAACACATATACTCATATAACCAACACCACAATCAAGATATAAAACATTTCTGTCACCCTCCAAAGTTCCCTCATACATTGCAATAGTCAAGCCTTCATCTTATTCTATAGCCCCCAGCAACTGCTAGTTTGTTTTCTGTCCCTGTAAGTTCGCCTATGTCCAAAAACATCATATAAATGAAAGAATAAACCTTTGGTGTCTGGCTGCTTTCACTTAGTATAAAGCATATGGAATTCATCCATTTGTTGCATGTATCAGTAATATATTTTTTTATTGCTGAGTGTCATTCTACTGTATAGATGAACCTCTGTTTATCCATGGTAATAAGATTCTGATTTTGATTTAGCAAATCACCCAAACCCCACTCTCAGGTGACGCGGTTTATAAAAAGCTGATCCAACCCTACCTCACAGGGTATCCATACCCAGATCTAATCAACCAGTATATTCCCATGACCTTGACCAAAGGGATAAGTTCAGACATGGGCACATGGCCCAGTTTAGTCGAATGATATCCAAAGCAAGGAAATTCACAGAACTATTAGTGACAAGAAGTCACTGACCTGGAATAATGGCAAAAGATATTAAGCTGGTATTTCTGGTAGCTATTCTAACCCCACCCGGGAGTTCCCAGCTTAAAGAAAAGGCAAATGGAAGGCAAAGTACAACCAACTGGGTGAGACAAATTCCTAGCTAGTTTGAGCACCTGGATCCATCCATGCCTAAAGATCCACCCCTAGACTTGTCAGTTACATGAACCAAGAAATCCTTCTAGCTAAGTCAGTTTAGGGTCTGTTCCTGACTCGTGAAACTAAAAGCTATTAACTCTATAGCCGAGAAAGAAATCTTGTAATTCCATCCATCAATGCGCTTACAAGAGAGTTTTGAAAATAAGGCGTAAGTGGATTTCACATCAGACATCCCAGCTTTACCAGTTCACCACTTCATAAGTACATGGTCTCAAGGATTCTCTTTATTCCTATAAATCTGTATTTCCTCATTTCTAAACTGGAAAAAAATCATTTCTTACTCATTCTACAATATTGTTTAAAAAAGAAAAAGACCGTTGGCTAAAATGCAAAAGAAAAATAAAAGTTATTATGATTGTTACACATACAAAATAATTTGTACACAAAAATGTAGTAGGTGATGATGATAAGGAGAAAATTAAGAGGCATTATAAAGAAGCAGCGAACAGTGACTACAACTAGTGACATTTATTGCTCTGTGTTAGGAATTGTACTTTATATACATTAAGTACTTATATATATATATATACACATTAAGCATTTATATAATTATCTCATTTATCATTCTCAATAACACTAAAGGAACTTTAAACCTCAATTTTAGATGAGACTTAGCATAAAACACTTTCTAAGTTAAAATAGCAACTGGTAGAAGCAAAATAAAAACTCAGCACTGAGCCAGCAAAGCCAATGCACACTTCAAAGTGAAATGGAAGGCATGAAGCAAACACTGTAGAATACAGTTAAGTAATAAAAATTATGATCCTACAATTAATTTAGCAACTCTGTGGCTTTATACATAATTATGCATAGTGTATTGAACACATTAAGGCATAGTCTAGTCATATAATATTATCACATGGTGATAAATGAAGTTGCACTCTATTTCTAAACATCTGGATTTCTGAGCCAATTCTACACATTTAAGTCAGCTATTTGGTGTCATAAACACAGAGCAAAAATCCATAAGGGAAAAATGATTGTACATCTGGCACCAAGATGGCTCGAAGAATTAGCCTCATAAGGAGGAAGTCAGGTTTTTCTATCCTATATTCTTTAAAGGATAAATACCCAAAACAGAATTGTTTCCAAAGTAACCCAGGATTGAGGAGACTCCACAGAGGAAACAAGAATGAATGAGATGTGAGCTAGTCAAAAGTGGAAACTTCTCCTCAGTATACCAGGAACTTGTAATTATTTAGACCTGACAACCTGGCCTAGAAACCAAAAAGAGTGTCACTTGTTTGTCCTTCCATTTCTACTTTTTTAGCTTTGGTGCTCATCAAAGTCTCCAGAGAATGCCTAATTTTTAAGCCTCTCATCGCTCCTATCTAGAATTTCACTCATTCATTCTTTCAGTTACTCAATGATGATTTTTATTTGCTGAGCCTTGCGCTAAGGATCTGAGTCCATAAGAAGTGAGGAATCTGGCTTCCCCATCTTCCCCCTTGCCTCCAGCCACCAGCATCTACTGGAATTAATCCGTTGAGTTTTGAAAGCCCTTGAGATTCAGCATGATTAGTTTTAAAATTAAGAGCAACTATTAATGTAATAAATGAAATAAGTATTAGAAAAAAACATGAGCGAATTCTTTTTTACAACTTGGATGTGGAGGAAGTCTTTCTAACTATAAGTCAAATATACATGTTTACGAAAATAAAAAGGAGAAGGAAAAGGAAAATTTGTCCAAAGAATTTAACAATTCTTTTGCACAGAAAAAAATACCAAAGCAAAGTCAAAAAACAAATGCATGCAAGGAAAAACTATTTACAACATTTAATCACAGATTCAATCACCCTAATATAAATGGATATTCTTAAAAGTTGAAGGAAATAGGGGTTCAAAACCCAGTTTTTAGTATGAGCAGAACAAAAGAATAAGCAGTTCACAGAAAAGGATACAGAAATGGCCTTTAAAAATATGAAAATATGCTTAACTGTCCTAATAATAAGAGGAAACAAGTTAAAACTACAGTGAGAATTTTGACAATTGTATTATACTAATGGAGCCAATTAACTGTAGGAGACACTGGGTGTGGAGTACATGGGAGCTCCTTATACTATCTTACAACTTTTCTGTTTTAATCTAAAACTATTCTAAAATTTAAAAAAGCTTATTAGATGTATTCCTTGGTTAGATTTATTCCTTGCCTCTTTGGAAGAACAAATATTGTGAAGATGTCAAAGCTACCTAGAGCAATCTACACATTCAAAGCAATCCCTGTCAAAATACCATCAACTTTTTTCAAAAAAATGGAACAAATAATCCTAAAATTTGTATGGAATCAGAAAAGACCCCAAATAGCCAGAGGAATATTGAAAAAGAAAAGCAAAGCTGGTGGCATCACAATTCCGGACTTTAAGCTCTATTACAAAGCTGTCATCATCAAGACAGCATGGTACTGGCACAAAAACAGACACATAGATCAATGGAACAGAATAGAGAGCCCAGAAATGGATCCTCAAATCTAATGGTCAACTAATCTTCGACAAAGCAGGGAAAAATGTCCAATGGGAAAAACACAGTCTCTTCAACAAATGGTGTTGGGAAAATTGGACAGCCACATGCAGAAGAATGAAACTGGATCATTTCCTTACACCACACACAAAAATAGACTCAAAATGGATGAAAGACCTCAATGTGAGACAGGAGTCCATCAAAATCCTAGAGGAGAATGCAGACAGCAACCTCTTCGACCTCAGCCGCAGCAACTTCTTCCTAGAAACATTGCCAAAGGCAAAGGAAGCAAGGGCAAAAATGAACTATTGGGACTTCATCAAGATAAAAAGCTTTTTTTTGCACAGCAAAGGAAACAGTCAACAAAACCAAAAGAAAACCAACAGAATGGGAGAAGACATTTGCAAATGACATATCAGATAAAGGGCTAGTATCCAAAATCTATAAAGAACTTATCAAACTCAACACCCAAAGAACAAATAATCAATCAAGAAATGGGCAGATGACATGAACAGACATTTTTCCAAAGAAGACATCCAAATGGCCAACAGACACATGACAAAGTGGTCAATATCGCTCGGCATCAGGGAAATACAAATCAAAACCTCAATGAGATACCCCCTCACACCAGTCACAATGGCTAAAATTAACAAGTCAAGAAACGACAGACGTTGGCAGGGATGCGGAGAAAGGGGAACCCTCCTACACTGTTGGTGGGAATGCAAGCTGGTGCAGCCACTCTGGAAAACAGTATGGAGGTTCCTCAAAAAGTTGAAAATAGAGCTACCATATGATCCAGCAATTGCACTACTGGGTATTTACCCCAAAGATACAAATGTAGGGATCCGAAGGGGTACATGCACCCCAATGTTTATAGCAGCAATGTCCACAGTAGCCAAACTATGGAAAGAGCCAAGATGTCCATCAACAGATGAATGGATAAAGAAGATGTGGTAAATATATGCAATGGAATATTATGCAGTCATCAAAAAAAAAAAAACCACCAAAATCTTGCCATTTGCAATGATGTGGCTGAAACTAGAGGGTATTATGCTCAGCGAAATAAGTCAATCAGAGAAAGACATGTATCATATGATCTCACTGATATGAGGAATTCTTAATCTCAGGAAACAAACTGAGGGTTGCTGGAGTGGTGGGGGGTGGGAGGGATGGGGGGTGGCTGGGTGATAGACACTGGGGAGGGTATGTGTTATGGTGAGTGCTGTGAATAGTGTTAAGACTAATGAATCACAGACCTGTACCTCTGAAACAAATAATACATTATATGTTAAAAAAAAAAAAAAAAAGAAGATAGTAGGAAGGGAAAAATGAAGCGGGGGAAATCGGAGGGGGAGACGAACCATGAGAGACTATGGACTCTGAGAAACAAACTGAGGGTTCTAGAGGGGAGGGGGGTGGGGAGATGGGTTAGCCTGGTGATGGGTATTAAAGAGGGCATGTATTGAATGGAGCACTGGGTGTTATAAGCAAACAATGAATCATGGAACACTACATCAAAAACTAATGATGTAATGTATGGTGATTAACATAACATAATAAAATAAAATTTAAATAAATAAATAAATAAATAAGCTTATTAAAGACAACTACACTGATATACCATTTCTCACCTCACAGTTTCACAAAAGTTCAAAACCTTGTGGACAAGGGTATGGAGAAACAGTCCGTCTCATGCATTGCTAGTGAGCGTGCAAAAGGGCATACAACCTGTAGGGAGGGCAATTTGGTAGGAGTTATGGAAACTATGTAACTATTTACTTTATCTTTTTACCTACCTGTCTACATTTCCTTACCAGCAGTGTCAGATACAGCAATTCACTCTGAACCTACACCTTCAAACATATGACAAAACATGGGTACAAAGTTTTTCACTGTGGCATTATTTCTAATAATAAAATACTATGTGCAACTCAACCATCCACAGGAACAACCTTTCCTGTCATACAAAGGTGTACCAGACAGCTGTAGTAAGGAATGAGGGGGATTTTATAAAATGATATGAAATAATTTCCAGGATTAAAAAGCAAGGTGAAAACAAGTATAAGTAATTTGCTAACTTCTGCACAAGAAAGAATAGAAAGTAAGTATATGTGTATATGTATTTGCTAATTTTTGTGCTAAACACATGAAAGATCCACCAGAAAGTGAAAATGTTTACTATAGAAGGTAGGTTCGTGTTGGAGGGATAAAAATACATATACAAAATAAGAAAAAGAAAAAGATTTTATGATTTTGATATGATTATGAATTATGAGAAATTTTAAGATTTATGAAAAATAGAAAAAGATTTTAAAAACAAAACCTAAACTTGCATACAAACAGAAAGATAAAGGAAATGAATGATATATCATATTGATGAAAATAATCACAGAGAACAAAAATGAATCCAAATAACTTTTGGATCTGGTACTCCAAATGTATGTCTGTAGTGGAATATTAGGACAAAAGGAAGTGCAAATAAATCCTGAACTTTACTTAGTAGATTGGTTGTTGGGAGAGGTATTGATGTAGTAACTGAAACTATTTTCTATGTGTTACGGGATAGAGCAAATGAATCAATACATTGGGCTCTCACTGTGGAAATAAAGAAGATAAAAAAATGTAGAATGAGGGAAGGTAAAGAAGAATCCCGTGATGTCAGATTTGAATTGTTCAATTTTAGATTGTTAGTATACATATAGTATATATGTAATTATCTATATTAATTTATAATTCAACTATATATACAGTTGATATATGTATGCTGATACATATATATAGTTGAGATATATATAGTTGGTATATATATGTTGATATCTCTCTCTATATATATAGATATATGTAGATATATATCCTAGAAGCAAAGACACCCAAGTAGCAATGAGACCACCTAGTAGCCTAAGTTTCATTTCTAAATCTCACCCCCACCCACCCCCAACCAAAGGAAGCCAGGCCAGGCTCTATGAAGAAATGACTTATTCTTGATCGGGGTAGGGAAAATATAAAGTAAGCCTAAAATATCTTATTTTGCTCAAGGGCATACTCAAAAACTGATGGAGAGGGTGCCTGGGTGGCTCAGATGGTTAAGCGTCTGCCTTCGGCTCAGGTCATGATCCCAGGGTCCTGGGATCGAGTCCCGCATTGGGCTCCCTGCTCAGTGGGGAGCCTACTTCTCCCTCTGCCTCTCTCCCTCTCTGTCTCTTATGAATAAATAAATAAAATCTTAAAAAAAAAATGATGGAGACATGTCAAAAGGACATAAAAACTGGCTTACAGGGGATCCTACTGGCTAAACTGAAGATAATTTGAAACTCACAAAAGAATAAGGAGCTGTTTATATAGTTATATTTGTTTTATAGGACTTCCTTGAGCTGTATACTTATGATTTGTGCATTTTTCTATAGGTTTGTTATCCTTCAATACAAAGATTATAATGACTTAAAAAAATAAAAAGCTATGATACAAGCAGCAAAGGAACACATAGTTTAGCTGAAAGAAGGATCATACAATGAGTAAATTGTTCCAACTATTATGAAAATTATCCAATCCTACTATGGATATGATGGGGAGAGTGGGAGAGCTCTTTTATTACCAAGAAATGTCAGGTAATAAATATATAAAAATAATACAATTACAAAAGCACCACCAGGTAAGATTCATCAATGGATGATAAAACCAATGGATGAAAGGTTCTTAGGAAACAGGATATTCACACAGTCTCAAAGTATTACCACACAGATTACTTATTAGTTACAAAGCAAAAAACAATTCTAAAAAACAAACAAACAACAACAACAAAAACACATATATTTTCCAAAAAGGGAGGGATCTGGAGATTATCTTCAAGTGATCAAGCAGCACCACCAATAACGGAACAAACAAATCATATGCAATATGAAGTATACAATATCATCTAGGTAGTATTTTGGTCAAAAATGTTGAAGCTAAATCTAGTCATGAAGAAACAACTGAGCAAATCCACACAGTATGGCACTCCACACGACACTGGCTTGGAATCATCAAAAATATCAATTCATGAAAGACAAACAAAAGGCAGGGAACTATTCCAGATTAAAAGAGTTCAAAGACATGCAACAACTAAATTAAATTTGTAAGCCCTGAATCAACTTAAGAAAAGAAAAATAAGGGAAAAGAGATATTATAAGGTACAAGGGACATTAATGGGGACATTTGAATATATTTGATAGCATATCAATGTTAAATTTCCTGGGTATAATAATGGTGTTATTACATACTGATCTTAGGAGATACAAGGATAAATGCCAGGGGGTAATATGATGCCTACAGATGAATTGTGAATGGTGTTTTTAAAAGTATATAAATGAGAAAAAGAAAGCAAATGAACAATTGTGAGAAAACATTAATAACTGAATTCTTGGGCATGGTATTTGGATACCTACTGTTCTCTACTCCTAACTTCTCTTAAATTTTAATATTTTCAAAATAAAAACTTGGGAAAATAATTGGGATAAATCAGGGACAACTAGCATTTTTTAAATGCTCACTATGTGTCAGGCCCTATTCAGAGGAGGTTGCAATAGTAGTTCATTTAATCCTCATAATTCTATGTAATTGATACTAATAATATCTCCATTTCACAGATGAGATAATTAAGTCCTATAGAGGTAAAATAACTTGACCAAGCTAGTATTCAGAGTGGTTAGGATTTGAATCTAAGTAGTTTAGATTCATAGTTTGTTATCACAGCCATGATACTTTTCTGCCCTTCAAAAGTAGTAAGTCAGATTAGTGCAACACACTTATCAAATAATATGAAATTATCTGATTAGTAGAATAACTACATTAATCATATCAGCATAATGATTATATGCATCTGATATCTCCTATGTGCCCAGCACAGAATTCTGGAGGATTCAATTTGTTCTGATTAGTTCTATTTCCTGTGCTGGAAAATAAAATCAGTAATAACTGGATACCAACAAACAGCCTGAAGTGGGAGAGGGAGGGAGGGTTGATTTTTATAAATACAGAATTCAAAAATAGTATGTTCAGGGCGCCTGGGTGGCTCAGTTGGTTAAGCGACTGCCTTCGGCTCGGGTTACGATCCTGGAGTCCCAGGATCGAGTCCCGCATTGGGCTCCCTGCTCAGCAGGAAGGCAGCTTCTCCCTCTCCCACTCCCCCTGCTGTGTTCCCTCTCTCGCTGTGTCTCCCTCTATCAAATAAAAATAAAAAAAATAAATAAATAAAGTGGTCCATTTCCTTAGGTGGTAGCCACAGAACACCCTGATGGAGCAGAAATCACATCATTAGTCAATTAATCAGTTTTCTCTCAAGATAGCGCACCGGGGTGCCCTCTTAACTCAGTAGACAACCAGCTCACCAGCAGTATCTAAAAAAGAGGAAAGTCATAGAATGAAAGAAGTAGACATGAAAAGCTATAGAGAAAAGAGACTGAAACAGACAAAGGCAGCTGTGCTATGAAAGAAAGTGAGAAGTGGAAAGGGAAATGTCAGGAATCAAAGGTTAAAAGAGAAAAGATCAGGATTTTTTAAAAAATATACAGAAGTGTCTTATGAAAGAAAAGGGATCAGTGAGGAGATAAAAATCATCACCAGAGTTAAAGCCTAAAAACACAAGGCAACGGACAAAGAGAAGCAGTAAGAGCAAAGCCATTCACTCCACCGCTCGCTCATTTACTCATTTGGTGAACACCTACAATGCAGAAGGTACTCTGCCGAGCTTCAAGGGACACGGAGACCAATAAGCAGGGACCCTTGCCCTCAAAGAGCCCAGATGCTCACTGTGGCACATTCCTATTTTTCAAATGTAATTTTAATGATTGCTGCCACACCTCAGTTAATTGTGATAGTTAATTTTATGTGTCAACTTGCCTGGGACCCAGGGTGCCCAGATTAGAACACTATTACTGGGTGTGTCTGTGAGTGTGTTTCTGAATGAGATGAGAATTTGAGTCAGTGGACTCAGTAAAGCAGATGGCCCTCCCCAGTGTGGGTGTGCATCATCCAATCCCCTGATAGCCTGAATAGAACAAAAAGGCAGAGAAAAAAAAGAGAAAGACTGACTGTTGAGTTGGGACATCAGTCTTCTCTCACCTTCCACTGTGACTTACATCATCAGTCCTCCGGTTCTATCACTGGCTTTCCTGGGTCTCCAGGTTGCAGATGGATGGTTATGCAACTTCTCAGACTCCATAAGCACATGAACCAATTCCTTATAATAAGTCATATATGTGTATGTGTGTGTGTGTGTGTGTGTATCCTATTGGATTTGTTCTCTGGAGAACCTAATACACTAATATTCTCACACTCAACACATACTTCCAAAAATTATAGCAATTACATCATCTATAAAAGAGGGTACTTTTTAATGGCAGCTGCCGTACCGAACAAGTAAGTTTGTTATAGAAAAGAGACATGTTTATATTTCTGATACATGGGTAGTATACAAAACAGCATTTTTAACTGGTGCTATATATGGATATTTTCAACTTTGGATATAGCACATGTCATATTGTCCCCTCATTTTTGTTTTTGTTTTTTTCATCATCCTATTCCAGGAAAGTGAACATTAACAAAGGACAGGTAAGCTAAAGAAAGAGGAAAGACAGATGAGGAGTTTAGGGACCAGATTTTTGTTTGCTTTGTGATGTCCTATAGGACTTTGATGACAAAAAGCAGTAAGGACCAATGGAATGAGTATTTGTCATATAGTATCTGAGAGTGAATTCTGGGTAAAGGAAGAGGCTCCCAACCAGATATTCTTACCTAGTACCTCACATATAAAGGTACCCAACTGATATATGATTTGGGAAAATACATAAATTGACTTCCCAGTATGCCTCTTTGTATGATCTCAGCTCTTACTAAGGTCAACAAACTCCCTGAAAAGAGCTGAATTCAAGTTTGAATGTGTATTTCATATATCCAATTTCAAACACCCTCCCTCCCTGTCCCCCAGATCTACAAGAGAGGGTGAAAAGCACAGAAGAGCACCCATTATTTCTGGCTGCTCAACATCTGATTCCTTTGGGGCTCTTCTCCCCAACTCGCTGTGGTTCTGGAATCTCAATTGTGGGGCCTCGTCTCCCCTACCGGAGCCAGGAATGTGAGTCTGGCTAACCCAACAGTCTTTTGGGGGAGATTTGTATGAATCAGCTGGAAGAAAAGGGGGCTTCTGAGATCTTAGGTAGTAGAAGTCACATAAGTCTGAAACTACTTGACGACCATTTTTCCTACCACAAAACTGAAACTGAAGGGAATAGAGAAGAAATCAGCAGTCAAGTGGGGAAAGAACACAAGCAAACTGACCAGGAATCTCTTACAACTTAGGTTCACAAGTCCTTTTCCATCAATGTGGTCATTTGTAATCTTTTTATAAGAAGGCTCTCTAAACTACATAACCTTAGGACACACAAAACGGACATCCAATGAAGCACCCATCACTATCCATAACAAAAACCAGTTTCACCCAATGGATCCTTCAATTATGTGAGCCAATATTCACCCTTTTCTTTTCTCTTGGGATAATCTGACTTTGGTTTTATCCATCTGCAACTGAAGGTTAGCAGAAAATGCCACCCCAAAAAATGCATCCATGGCATAAAGATTATTCTGGGCTGATTATTTTTAAGAAACAGACACAGGAGAAGCTCTAAACACAGGATAGAAGTTACCCATTTGTAATCGATGTTTACATTTATAAAGGAAATCTCCATTTCTAAGGATCTCCCTCTCTGTACTAGGAAGAGAAGGATGACTCTAAATCATAAACCAATCTTGCGGCACCTGGATAGCTCAGTTGGTAGAGCATGTGACTCTGGATCTCGGGGTGGTAAGTTCAAGCCCCATTTGCATGTAGAGATTGTTTAAGTAAATAAAACTATAAAAAAAAAAATCAGTGGCGCCTGGGTGCCTCAGTCAGTTAAGTGTCCAACTGTTGATTTGGGTTCAAGTCATGCTCTCAGGGTCTTGAGATTGAGCCCCACCTTGGGCTCCACCCTCAGAGGGGAGTCTGCTCAAGATTCTCTCTCCCTCTCCCTCTCCATTACCCCCTGCCTCTTTTTCTCTCTCAAATAAATAAATAAATCTCAAAAAAAAAAAAATCATAAGACGGGGCATTGGGGGTGGCTCAGTCAGTTAAGCAGCTGCCTTCGGTTCAGGTCATGATCCCAGGGTCCTGGGATCGAGTCCCCCATTGGGCTCCTTGCTCAGTGGGGAGCCTGCTTCTCTCCCTCCCTGCTACTCCCCCTGCTTGTGCTCTCTCTCTCTGACAAATAAATAAACAAAATCTTTTTAAAAATTATAAGACAATCTTATCAATGGAATAGGCACTAACTCTGCAGAAGAAATCTTACTCACTGTGCTTTTCTTGGTAACCTCCCATCACTGCCTACCCTTCTGTCTCTTTCTCGTTAGCTGAAGATGGTAGTTAAGGTGGTAGCTTGGCCATCTCGGGGAGCTTTACCCAGTTTTCCTGGGTATCTCCCATGTACACAAGAGATATACAACTTAATAAAAGTCTGTTTGTTTTTCTCTTGTTAAGATGTCTTTTATTACAGGGGGTGAAAATTATTCTTTCTCCCCTATATAGCCAAAAGCATCTGGAGATTTTAAGGCAAAAATGAAATAATAGATCTTAACTTCTGGAAGGAAAAAAAAAAATGGGAATCAACACTATTTCAACTTTCAGAATATCTATTATATGCTATTATTTTTTGTTTTTCCCACAGTTCAGAATGTGGTTTATAGTAGCTCAAACATCAGATTTATAACCAATTACCAGGAAACAAACCATGGGGCAATCTTTTTTTTTTTTTTTTTTTTTTAAGATTTTATTTATTTATTTGACAGAGACAGAGATAGCGAGAGCAGGAACACAAGCAGGGGGAGTGGGGTGAGGGAGAAGCAGGCTTCCCGCCAGACAGGGAGCCCGACGCAGGACTCGATCCCAGGACCCTGGGATCATGACCTGAGCCGAAGGCAGACGCTTAACGACTGAGCCACCCAGGCGCCCAAACCATGGGGCAATCTTTACACATTTTGCAAAGATCCTTCCTTTGATTGACTATAAGTGATAATAAGGATTAAGTTGACACCAAAAAGTCTGACTTTTTGATATCCTTTTGTACACTATTGCTTTCACATTATTGCTTTCACCAAATACGTATTTTTATTTCTCTATAGCACTGAGGACTGACTTACTCTCTACTAAGAGCTCCATTTCAATTCTCCTCTGTCTGCTGGTCCACATGATTGCTAAGGAATCAATTCCCAATACTATGATCTGTGTTAAAACTCCACCAGCAGTGCTTTGACCCCCATAGTCTTCCCCAGACATATTACAATTAGACATCTAAGATTCTTGGAAATATGCAAGAAAAGCATCATTTCCTTTAAGCAAGACTCTGCCTTCTTGGGATTTCTCATTGAAGAAGGTAATTTAAAAAGTGATAGAAATTACAAGAGGATATGCCACACTTTTGATTAGAAACATGCAAACCAATAAAGGTCTAGAGATTTTCTTCCATGGGATTCCATAGATGTATGTCTCAAGAAAACAAGGAAAATGAAACTTGGTTCTTATCAAGTACTTTTCAAAAGCTACTTATAATTACATATGTTAGAAAAAGTTAGATATTTATCTCAAAAGAAACAGAATATTTCATGTCCAAAAGATCAGGAAAGCAATCAAAATGGACCAGTTGTCTATAAATGATACATTTAGAATGACAAAGGAAATCAGCATGTTACCAGAGAGTACTAGCTCTTATTCTGAAGAACAGCAGACAATGGTAGAAAAATGAATTCCGTGATTTTGAAAAAATTACTATTCTGAGCCATAATTCAAGTCCTAATCAAGTCCTGTCACCACCCCAAACCCCTTGCACCCTTACCCAAAGAAACAGTAAAATCTGTACTGACCCCATCAAAAATTTTGCAGCCAAACAATCTTGCCCTAAGGAGCTCTACACAGACACCCCACCCCAGCCAACCACCATCTCCACCTCCGCCTCCTCCACTACCATCAGCACCATGTTGGAGAACAGCCATGTTGGTAGTAAAGGAATTTCAGAACTAAGTAAAGCCTCCTGGCCAGAGGTCCTAGTAGCCTCATTTAAACCCAGGAGTGGGTTCCCTGTAGGACACTGGCTTTGGCACCACAGAGTACTGACATTTCCAGCACTGTCTGTTTCTTTAACGTTCAGGAGAATATATAAGCATTCCAACCGACAAGTACAGAGACGTCTGGCAGTCTAATTTCAAGGTAGGTTTTATATCAGAATCTTTCATGGTTTTTAAAAGAAGTATTTTATGCTATTCTGATGGAAATCTCCAACAACAGTAGCTTCTGTGTGGTAAATGCCCTAGAGAGTGAAACAATGAGTCTAAAGCAAAGGGAGGAGAGGGGCAAAATTATTTTGTTGCAATAGGCAACACACAGTGAAAACAAGAGACTACTGAAGTTTAAAAGGATAATCTATATTTATTCTGGTAAAGACTTTCCCCACATCAGCACTTTAAATACCACTGTAAAATGCTGACAATAATTATGTGAATGTTGCTATAAAAAATTACATCTCTCAACTAATGGGTTTCAAAGGCGCTTCCGCTTCTGCCTTAAACACACACACATATATACACACACACACATACACATACACGCATTTCAGATTCTCTGTCAGGATCTCCCCAAATCAACTGTGCTACAGGGAGGGATCTATACTATGACTGAAGCTCCAAAAGAACAACTAAGAAAGACTGAGCCCAAAAAGAGAAAGACATGTATCATATGATCTCCCTGATATGAGGAATTCTTAATCGCAGGAAACAAACTGAGGGTTGCTGGAGTGGGTGGTGGGGTGGGAGGGATGGGGTGACTGGGTGATAGACACTGGGGAGGGTATGTGCTCTGGTAAGCGCTGTGAATTGTGCAAGACTGTTGAATCTCAGATCTGTACCTCTGAAACAAATAATGCTTCACAATGCTTAACAATGCTTAACAATATGTTAAGAAAAAAAAAAAAAGAAGAAGAAGAAGAAGGTAGCGGGAGGGGAAGAATGAAGCGGGGGAAATCAGAGGGGTAGACGAACCATGAGAGACGATGGACTCTGAAAAACAAACTGAGGGTTCTAGAGGGGAGGGGGGTGGGAGGATGGGTTAGCCTGGTGGTGGGTATTGAGGAGGGCACATTCTGCATGGAGCACTGGGTGTTATGCACAAACAATGAATCATGGAACACTTCATCTAAAACTAATGATGTAATGTATGGGGATTAACATAAGAATAATAAAAATATATATATATATAAAAAGAAAAAGAAAAACAAACTGAGGGTTCTAGAGGGGAGGGGGGTGGGAGGATGGGTTAGCCTCGTGGTGGGTATTGAGGAGGGCACATTCTGCATGGAGCACTGGGTGTTATGCACAAACAATGAATGATGGAACACTTCATCTAAAACTAATGATGTAATGTATGGGGATTAACATAAGAATAATAAAAAATATATATATATATAAAAAGAAAAAGAAAAACAAACTGAGGGTTCTAGAGGGGAGGGGGGTGGGGGGATGGGTTAGCCTGGTGGTGGGTATTGAGGAGGGCACATTCTGCATGGAGCACTGGGTGTTATGCACAAACAATGAATCATGGAACACTACATCTAAAACTAATGATGTAATGTATGGGGATTAACATAAGAATAAAAAAAAAAAAAGAAAGACTGAGCCATGGTGCACTTAATCTGAGGCTTCAAGCTTTCACGTGCTGGGTTTCTAGTTGGAAGGTGTGGGGCAGGGCGCAGAGGAGTTACCAGCCTTCACTGATCAGGTCGTCCTTGGCTTCCTCACTGAGTGATAGGACCATCAGCTGAACCCCCCTGAACTCCAGTTTCCTCATCTGTGTCCTGGTGACAGTCATGTTTGTTACAGGGTTCAATGAGGAAATGTATATAAATCACTTAGTAGCGCCTGGCTCACAAGGAAGCACTCAGTATGTAAAGTGATTGCTGTTATTAATGATGGTCACAGAGCACGCTTCTTGGTTAAACAGATGCCAATCCCGGAAGCATAAGGTGACTCGGAGGAGAGCAAGCTTCAAAGAAAACACAACTAGGTCAAAACTGACTGCATATTGTTGGAATCGGAATGAATGTCTATTGTACAGATGACAGACCCAGTAGAGGATTTGGAATTTCAACAGAAAGGCGAATAAAACCTTCCTGGCTGTGGTAAGCAACTCGTTAATCTTCAGATGGAGAGTCTTCCCTGCTTTGCTCTTTGCTACCCCCAATGTGGCCCACACACCAGAACAGCGGCATCACTTGGGAAATTCTTACAAATGGAGAATGCCAGGGCCCACCCTTGACCTGCTGAATTGCAATTTTAGCAAGATCCTTAGGATTTTAACAAGACTTGTAAGCACATTTTGAAAGTTTGAAAAGTGTTGCTGTACACCACAAAATTCATTGCATAGCTAATCCCATTTGGGGTGTGTTTCTATGATCTTTGCTGCATAATAAACCACTCCCCAACTTAGTGACTTAAAACATCAAGAACAACCATGTATTTGCCCTACCTCTTCAGTGTGGACAGGGCCCGGTGGGGTGGCTCATCTCTGTTCCAACACTCATGAGGCGGGAAGAGGGACTTACTTCATTTCTTTATGGGAGACGAGGCAGGCATACACAGGAACAGAAGAATTTGCTGGCAACAGTCTCGCAGACCACGTACCACAGGGTGTCTGTTACTTCTTCACTTTGTTCCTCTCCCTGTTCTCCCAATGGGTGAAACACCCACTTTGTTTCAATTACACAACTATATACAGGCCCCCATTGGGAGCATAAGGAATTTTAAGGCATGATATCTCTTCTGAAAGAACTTGTTGTAATAAAATGGGTGACAACAAGGCACAGATATCTTGAAACTTTAATAACAATAAAATAGTGTAATAATAAAATATTTAAGTAGCAGTGCAAGATAATAATAGAAATGATGTCCTAAGACTATGAACCATTCATTTAATTAATTTTGCATACAATAACCACTCTTAATGTTCAGAGAAAAGAATGGAAGTGGAGGAGAAGGTCCACAGAAGGAGGGACTTGCAGCTTAAACAAGATTTGCACAGGAAGAATAAGATGGATTTCAAAAAGGAAGGCCCAGGGAAATATACTTTGAGGATAACATAAACAGGGAGCCAGGAGAACAGGGTCATGGGGATAAGAGGCCATGATGAGTGTCTCTGCATGTTCGTTGGTGATGATTATAAATTCAATGTTCCTGAAAGAATTTCCTGCCTCATAACCTCTGCCTTTACTTCTCCCCTTAGATATCTTCATAAGCCATTTGTGGAATCCCCACCAGCAATATAGCCCTGTATTAATAATGAAGGGTTTTTACTAACCTTATAAACTTTACTATACCTTGGGGTGGGGGGTGAGGAGGAAAAACAAACAGAAATGTAGGCAACTTGTAAACTTCACTATTCATTGTATGGGAACTAGCACTTTTGGTATTGTTAAGCAGCAACTTGTACATTTCACTCTCCCTTAGAAAATAAAAATGGAATGAAAGGTGCTGCTTCGAAGAAACATATAAATTTCAATCTCCACTGCAGGAAAATAAGCTCTGATTACACTACATAGTTCATACACCTCAATGTGCCAAACACTTGTTTTATTATGCATTCATGTATAATGAGTTGGTTTTCCAGCAACAGAGAATGAAATTTACAAGTTGTTATTTAACTTTTCTAGGAATGTATTTTTCCTCCTTCTCTTTTTTCCTCCTCCTTCCCCCCTCAAAAAAACATAACATGAGCAATAGGGTTGCTGAACAGTACCACCCATTCATTCCCTCTATAACAATGATTAAAACAACTTAACACATTGTTCTCAGGGTTTCGTGATACCACATATGAATGACACAATTTGGGGCCACACATTTCAAACAATTGCTCTTTAACTTGTTGGGGGGGTAGAGAGGGCTTTTAAAAAGTTGATAGTAAGCATTATTACCAGTTTTTAACTTCTATTTGTTGTTGAAAAGGACCAGGCCTGGGACACCAGGGACTCCCTAGCATTTTCATAAATGGACCCAATAGAAAAATTCACAGCCCGTGGATTTGAACAATTTTGCCATTTACTCAAACACGTTTCTGAATAGCTATCCTGGACAGGAAGGATGGGAATGCTGGAAGAAAGTGGTTGTGCTGTGTTCTGTAGAGTCATGGCAAGAAATAAAGAAAGAAGGGGAGTCACCACCTCAATACTAAAAGTGTCAGTGCAATGATATCCTAATAAAAGGTGTTCTATTAGAAGTTATAAAAATCCCATACCAAGAAACACTCTCAAAACAGAAGTCAGGTACAATGGGGCCCAGAATCAAGCAAAGATATCTTTATGTCAGGGAATAAAAAGATACCAATACACCATCTCTACAGTTTTCTTAATTTATAATTTTGGAATAGATTATATATACACGAAGCAAAAACTGAAACAATACCAAAAGTACAGTGAAAAATAAGTCTTTTCATCCATGCTGTTAAAAATCTTTTGTAGTCTTCAACACATACATATATACCAATATTTTTAAAAATTTCTATGACAACAAATAATAGCATAGTCTAACCCTTTTTCCACTTAATGAGATCACTGAGATGGTTCTAGGTAGATACTTTCTTTGTAATGGCTTCACTGTATTACAAAGTATAGATATTCCATAATTTATTTACCTAATCCCCTATTGCTTGGACATTTGAGTTGTTTTTGAATCATGTTATTAAACAAAATGCCATGATGGATATTTTTGCACATAGATTTTTGTGCACCTGCATGACCATATTTCAAAGCTAAAGTACTAGGAACAAAACTGCTAGGTCAAAGGGTTGTGTGCATTTTATTTTGATAGTTATGGCCAAATAGCATCCCAAAGACAATGCACCAATTTATACTTCCATCCCTGATACCAATATATCTTGCATTGAAGGAATTCCAAAATAACCAAAAGTTCACTATCATTTCTCTGTCAAATGATCCTTTCCCTCTAAAGTGGAGGGTGGGGATAAATACCATCTATTTTTAATTATGAGTGTAGGCAGGTTATAATTATTATTGTCTAAGACTCAAGGCCATTTCATTACCCACTGCACCATTCTGTCCTCACTGTGCTATAATTCTAACTGGTCAGATAGATCTTTAATTTGCAGACCTCCTCAGAATACAGATTATCTGCATTCTGCAGACATCTGCAAAAAGCCATCCGCAAGTGCATATTTCATGGCTGAATATTTTTACATAACATCAGCTGGAGCCCATCGTGCCACTATTCTCGCCAAGTGTCACAACCTGCTCTATTATATCAATAGGCAGCTTCAATTAGTCATTTTCTCCCCATGGTGACGACAGCTATAATAGCATAGCATGCCGTGGTCTGATGGAGTTTGTAACACAAAGTAGAGATGGGGGTATTAAAAGAGGATACAAAATTAGAATAGCATTAAAAAAAATTCCACCACCCAAGTAGTCATTTGGGGAAATGACAACATTTCTGAAACAGGATTCAAGAATGAATACAAAAATGCAATTACTTTTGAAAAAAATGGATAAATAAATTCACCATGGGAACACATTCGTGCCCCAGATAGGACTCGGGTTTTTATTGACTAATTAGTCATTAAGTGTCATCTCAAAAACAACTATAAATAAAAGAATATTTGGTAAACAGAAAAAAAATTTAAGCCTTAAATAAAATTGTAAGATGAAAATAAATGCCATCAGAGAATGTTCCTGTGAAAGCATGATACAGTAGTAAATAAATTAGAAGGCATGACAGGGTTGGTGCTACCCTCAGAATTTATTCCTAATCTTGCTGCTTTTCACCTCATCCACTAGGATCGTGGGGCTCCAAGCTATGCTCACCTCCCCTGACATACAGCCACAGCCCCCTAATTGCTGCATGCCTCTCCTCTTGTCTGCTGTAGCCTCTTATATCCATAGCAGCTGAAATGATTTTTTAAAAATATAAATCAGATCACGTCATTTCCTTCCTTTCAGCCCTCCAGTGGTTTCCTTCCCAAAAATCTAAAATCCTTACCATGGCTAAAAGGGCCCTACGCAAAATCCAGTCCTGCCACCCCTCCAAGGACATGACCCAATGCTACCTCCTTATCCCCACTGGCCTCCACCAAGCACAGTCCCAATGCAGATCCTCAGCAAGATCCAGCTTCTAGGGGGGATGCATGTTTCCCCAGATACTCACACACATCCCTCCTTCATTCACACTTGTCCTCAATGTCACCTCATCAGAGAGGGATTCTTTGACCACTCCATCTATAAAACAACCCAAAGCTCTATCAATGCATGCTGATTGACTTTCCTTATACCACTTACTCCACTTTACATTATATTATGTAGTTACATGTGTGTCAATTTATTATTTATATCCCCTTCTAGAATGAAATTTCTATGAAGGCAAGAAGAAGGAAAAATACAAATTGTGCATCCCAACCAGAAGCAAAATCATACTGTGATTATGAATTATACTTACAGTGGAAGAAATATCCTCTAACTTTGGATCAAATTCATTCAACTCACCAAACACTTAATGAACTTTTAGTTATATATGGATTATATATTATGTGTATAATATTTATTACATTGTGTGTATGTATGAATATATATGTAACATAACATATATATATATAACATAACATTTATTTATTTATTTATTTTTTAAGATTTTATTTATTTATTTGACAGAGAGAGAGACACAGCGAGAGAGGGAACACAAGCAGGGGAGCGGGAGAGGGAGAAGCAGGCTTCCCGTCCAGCAGGGAGCCCGATGTGGGGCTCAATCCCAGGACCCTGGAATCATGACCTGAGCCGAAGGCAGACGCTTAACGACTGAGCCACCCAGGCGCCCCTATAACATAACATTTAAAAAAAACACTTAATTATATATGGGGTTCCAGAAACACAGGTCCCAGGATCTATTCCTGGAGATAGAAACTTACACATAGTTTGGGGGACAAGATGCAAAATATAAACTATTGAAACAATAAATGTCAAGAAGTTCGAGGAGAGATCTGTGTTGGCTAAGAGGGTGAAGGACAGTTTCAAAAAGAAAGATGGAGAGGGGGCACCTAGGGTCCTGGGATCGAGCCCCGCACTGGGCTCCCTGCTCGGCGGGAAGCCTGCTCTCTCTCTCCCACTCCCGCTGCTTGTGTTCCTGCTCTCGCTATCTCTGTCTCTGTCAAATAAATAAATAAAATCTTAAAAAAAAAAAAAAAAAGAAAAGAAAGATGGAGAGGATATGGAAAATGAAACCAGAAGGGTGAGCACACAGGATGAGCAAAAACATAAATTATATCAGTGTTCCCCCAACTTCAGGGCAGGAAACCCTGGTGCTACATGGTCCACTGACAGGGCAGAACAAAAACTAATAAAGTTATATCTGCTTCAATCCTCTTTTAATTTTTCGAATTCTTTCAGTGAGAAAGTATTAATTAGTGCTAATATCAAAACACTGTTATAACACTTGCTAATCTGAATAACATTGTTTTATTTTTGTTGTATTTCTCTTTAAAGTTTTACTTCCCTATTTGTGGTGAGGTATTCTATTTTCTCTTTAGAGAATCATATGTGAGTTTCTTTATTTATAAGTTTATTTAAGTAAATGAAGTGAGTTGTTTTCAAGAGAGCCATTAAGTCAAGCACGGACCACGTGGCTGGGACACCACCTGCCCAGACCCAGTGGAGCCCATCTTTAAAGGAAGCAAAGGGGAAGAGAAGAATGGGAAGGAAGGTAAACTCTTCTCAAAATGCAAGATGCTTCATGGCAGGCTAAGGATTATGAAAAATGTTATGTAGGCCTGTAGTTTCCCAACTTGTTACAAAGCCAAATTCCTTTGAAACATCCTTTGTAGGTGAGTGTGGCATGTCCCTTATTTTCAAGACAGCATGAAATATAACAATCTTCGATTCCATTATACAAACTTCAGGACAAAGTAAAAAAAAAAAAAAAAAGAAATACAGCTTCACAGTGTATGTGAATAAGGGAGGCCCCCATTTATACAGAGGAGAACCTACTAGGCACAGAGCTGAGTAGAAAGTGGGTATGAAATGATAAATGGAAGATACCCAGCACACAAACAAAACTATTTCCAAATATCCGCTGGTTATTTATTTACCACTGTCTCATCACTAGCACTATGCTGGGCCTTGGGCTGCACAGGTTAAGAGTGTAGATGGGCTGGACTTAAACCTCAACTTGCCATTCACTAGCTGTGTGAGTTTCTTGTGTCACTGAACATAGTGTTCTCAATAAAATGGGGGATAATAGCAGTATTCACCATAAAGCAAATGAGTAAATGCATGTAAAGCTCTTAGCATCATGTTTGCTATGCAATTGTGCAGAGGGTTGGGAGGGGGGCATGGTGACCACCAAAACGTTCAAGAGAAACTTGTAGCTTAAAATTGCAGAAATTCTCAATTTTAAATTGCATTAACTTAATACTTCATATGAATTGGCCAAAAACAATCCCATGTTATTCTATTTTATTGATACAATATTTCAAAGGCACACAAAGAAGGAAAATTATCTGGACTAGTAGAGACAGATGGTGTTGGTGTTGGAGATGGTGGTGGTCGAGGTGGGTGTTGTGTTGGCGGGGGCAGGGAGTTGGCAGTAAAGGCCATCTTGAGAAGGTGATATGTAAAATAAGACCAACCTGAAGCCTCACAGGAATTAGCTAAGGGAAGAGGTGCGTGAAAGTGCTCCTCACCAAGGGAACCCCAACTGTCACAACTCTGGGGAAGAGAAAACATCACAGGTTCAATGAACTGTAGGATCAAGATGGGAAAGAGGAAAGGGGGCTTGGGGAGGACTGCAGCTAGAGAGGTAGAACTTTCAGTCATGTTTAAAGAGCTTGAATTATATTTTCCTGAGGGTAATGAGAAGCCCCATGAATGACAGGGAAAAGACGATCCCATGATCAGACTGTCATTATTAGAAAACCACTGCTAAAGGGAATGGGGAACCACTGAAGAGTTTTGAGTTATCATAAAAATGATTTACAAAATGTCACACATAATTTTTTCTTGAGTTAACTGTATACGTGTAGAGTCATTCAATAGCTCATTAAGGTGTTTACTGAGTGCCTAATATCTACCAGAAACTGTGCTTACATAAGGACGGGAGAAGAAAATTCACAAATAAGCAAAATAATCAGGCTAAGACTTGAAAGGCAAAGGACATTTCTGAGAAGTGGGTAAAATTCCAAAGTTGGGAGCCAGCAGAGCACATGTGAGAAAACATATTCCAGGATAGTTAGAACATATAATCCCCAGACGACAAGAAACCATTCATGCGACAAGAATTTACTGAGCACCTACTACGTGCTAGCATCGTGCAGTCACTGGCGATACAGTGATGAAAGAGAAAACACTTAAAATAAGAAAAACAACAATAACTTTTATCAGTGCAAATGACACTGGGTTGATTATGAAGAGTGTGAGAAGCAGAAAAACAAGTAAAGAGCAGTGCCTTAATTTAAGGAGGCTTGAAGTGGCAATGAAATACTTTTAATTAAAACTTCTCTGCTGAGAATAGACAGTCTTTGAAAGCTTGTTGTAAACCATAAATGAGTTACATGCAAATCTATTAGTGATGTTATAGCTTTTAAAATGACATTATACCTTCTAAAATGTCAAATACTTTTGAATGTCACATGCCACACACCCCCCCCAAATTGCAATCATGAACTGTCCAGTTGATCCCAAATCAAATCAGACTACTTAAAAGTGAAATGCTCATTCCTTACAGTGTAGAAGAAATGCCTCAGTTGTGGTCAGATCTGCCCTTGTCTTCATAGAATCTTAGTGCTGATATTGACCGAGCAAGTCAGCTAAGGTCCATTTGGGGCAACTCAAGAATGGGAGAAAACATGGTCCCCATCCAACACTAACCTTTCCAACTCAGCCCCTGATCATGCCAAGACATCACAGTGTAATAATGGTAATTTAATAATGTAGTCAGCCGGGCTCAGCCCACATTAGAAAGCTCAGGAAAATAAATGAAGCTTGCAAGACAAACAGAGAGAAACTTCTCTGGACAGCGCCTGCAGCAGAGGGATACCTGGTAATGAAGTACCTGCTGTCTCCATTCATTATACAGGAGGTAAACCTTACAAGAGAGTCTGGAAAGGTGAAGGTCTCAAAATGGAAATAAATAAATAAACTCACCTGCCATGGCGAGATCTCTTAAAATGACTCGGAAAGACTGCCCAGAGATTTTTCTGTGGGGATGTGGCAAAGTTTCATCAGATGTCAAGGGAGGTAATTATGTGCTTGGGCATATTTTCTGGATAAATTGGCCTCTTTACCTTCATCTGCCCATGTGGGCACCAGATACAGAAACTGTGTTTAAATTCCACTGTGTTCTCTCTGGCTTTTACTATAAAAAAAGAAATAAAAATGTGTCCTAGGTGCTTGGTAAATCAGTCCAGTGTTAGATGGGGACCCATTATCTTTGACCTTCACATTTTTGCCTCTACTGACTCACAGAAAATCCTCAGAAACTCTTTCAGGTAAAGATACATGATTTCTGGGTGGTGCTCACTTTCAGGAGGAAGCTCTTGTTTTTGTAATACAAAAATAATAGTTGAAGTAAGTGATTTCTTTATTTTTAATTTCAATTAGTCTGTTACTTACTCAAATTTTAAAAATTTACCTAAAATGGAGTGCCTGGGTGGTGCAGTTGGTTAAGCATCTGACTCTTGGTTTCAGTTCAGGTCATGATCTCAGGGTTGTGAGATCGAGCCCCATGGCCAGCTCCATATGCCGCACTGAGTCTGCTTAAGATTCTCTTCTCCCTCTGCCCCTCCCCACTGCGTGTGTGTGTGTGTGCATGCTCTCTTGCTCTCTCTCTCTCTCAAATAAATAAATAAATCTTTAAAAAAAAATACCTAAAATGATGGAAGTTTTGTTTACTACGTTAGTAACATGTGAAGCTAACAGCCATCCCCCTCCTTTCTGTGTCTTTCTTCTCCAATTACTAAGACACTCTAATATTTCTCCATCTTAGCTTCTGTATAGAAAAATTCTGACAGGTAGCTCTGGAATCTTCTATCACTTCTGAAACCAGTAATGAAATGTCAGAGGAACAGTTAATTAAAATTGTGGAATCCACTATGCATTCTCTCAGAGTCAATAAAAGTACAATTAAAAATATCTTTCAACACATGATATAACTAGTGTGAGTCACATTTTTTAATAACATTTAGCTGTTAAAAATAAAAAATCACTAATATGAACCAAAAGCTCAGTAAACATCTTGCTTCATTGGCTATAAAACACCTTTAGCTCAACTAGTGCAGCAGATTTGATACTGAGATCCATTAAGAAGGTGTTGTCTAGTCATAAACCAAAGAACATGTCTATAATCTGCAGGTAATTTGTGGGAATAAAAACTGTACCTGAGTCCCCCACACAGGCTTCCCTGAGCTATTATCTTTAACAAAATTTCCTCACAGGGGTGGGGGGTGGCTCAGTCGGTTGAGTGTCTGACTCTTGGTTTCAGCTCAGGTCATGATCTCATGGGTCATGGGATTGAGCCCCACATCAGGCTCTGCACTCAGTGGGGAGTCTGCTTGAAGAGTCTCTCCCTCTGCCCCTCCCCCACCTCTCTCTCTCTCTGTGAAATAAATAAATTTAAAAAAAAATTATCTCACATTCTCAGGTAATTTCATAGGAGAGAAATGGCATAGAACAGCAGTTGAGAGTTCAACTCTGGACTCAAATGCTATGTTTCAACCCTGCCTGCAATCACTTGGCTTCATTGCTCTAAATCTCACTTTCCTTATCTGCAAAATGAAGAAAATGCTCTTCACTCACAGGGTTGTTGTAAGGATTAAATGAGATAATATGCATAAAGCATTTTAAATAGTGACGAGGACCTTGTAAAGGTTGCATACATACATAAGCTGTTCTTCTTATTTGATATCTTATTCATTTAAAAATTACATTCCCTAAAAGGGCCTGGTGACTTAAGAAATTCATACACTTGAAGTACATTCATTTATTTTGCACTACCTCACTATTCTTTTTTTTTTTTTTTACGTAAAAAATTAGGGAGATGCTATTTCGGGGTCCCTTGGTTCCGAATGCTGCCACTCTTTTTTAGTACAGATCTCTGTTAAGAGGAATGAGGGGGCTCAAATCAGGTCAGGAGCTGCCAGCTTCCACCCTAGCTTGTAAACTTAACTCCGTATGAGTCAAACTACATTCCCCTGAGAGCACTTGTGAAAGCCCCGATTTATAGAAGTATTTACTTTGGGGTTTGGGGTTTGTTTTTTCAGGTTTATCTCTGGGAGAGCTTGCTAGAGCTAACAGTCCGGCAATTTTATTAAACTCTGTTCAATTTCAGCATTTTTTAAAGAGTTTATAGAAACCACATCGGCAGTGGCTATTTAAACTTCCCAGTGGATGCCAAGAATAATAAAAGGACACTTAAATGACCATTTTTGAGCAGAGCCAACAGCAGGTGGCCTAATTATCCAACTACATGAAAAATCCTACAGATTTTTAGCAGAGTGTAAGGGTTTGATATGCACAATTCAGCATGCAAACGGTCACCTCACTGGGGTGTGTAGAACTTTTCAAGTCTAAATAGAAGGTCCGGGTCTATCAGGGTAACTTTCTCTGTTTTCCCTTCTGATTAACTTATAAGAAATGCTAAAGGAACAGACAGTAAGAAGTTGATAGAGCTAAGCCACTGATGAATATAAGTAAAGAAATATCAGGTGCTAAGTGCTCTCCTTCGTTTATTTCCATTACAAACTTCTGAGGTAGGGATTAGTATGCACAGAGGCAGAAACCAAAGCTCAGAAAGGGTAAATGCCCTACGCCAGAGTCGGTATCAGAGCTGGTGTCCTGGCTTTTCTCCATTTACCCCTTGGGATTTTTTGTCTGCTCTTTTGGTGGCCTCTCTCCTGCAGCCCTCTGCAGACTCAGCTCCCAAGCCCACTGGTTTCTGTTGGGTTAAGACAATGGCAGGCAGCCTTCCCTAACTGTTCCTGTTTTAGAATCATCTCCCTTTTATTTTGTTTTCCTCATGATGTGTGTAAACATTATCATACAGCATTATTCAACATTAGTTACTGGGAGTCTACCATGTGCCAGACACTCTGTTTAGGTGCTGGGAATATTGTGGTAAGTAAGACTCACATGGTCCATGCCCTATTTATTTTCTCTTCTTTTCTTTTCCAACTTAAATATTAAATATAAGGGATTTCCAGGGACACCTGGGTGGTGCAGCTGGTTAAGTATCCAACTCTTGGTTTCAGCTTAGGTGGTGATCTCAGCGTTGTGAGATCGAGCCCCACCTTGGGCTCTGTGCACAGTCTGTTTGAGATTCTCTCCCTTTCCCTCTGGCCCTTCTGCTCGTTTTTTCTCTCTCTCTCACATAAATAAATAAAAATTTAAAAAATATAAAAGGTATTTCCAGAAATCAGATATCATGGCTTCTACAAATCTTTGGGCAGTGCTGGACATACTATGGATGCTCAATAGTTGATGGATAAAAGAATAATTGATGGATAAAAGAAAGTCATCTGAAGTACCACAGGACCAGTATAGAAGCTAGCAAGCCTAAGACTCATTAATTTGCTGAGCAAACCCATAACAATGCTGCCCATTAAAATAAGAATTAAGAACAATGATAATATGATTTCACGTACATATGGAACCTAACAAACAAACAAACCGAAACAGACCCAAAAATAGAGAACAAATCAGTGATTGCCAGATTACAGGGGTTGGGGGGATGGGCAAAATGGGTGAAGGGGAGTGGGAGATACAGGCTTCCAGTTATGGAATGAAGAAGTCACAGGGATGAAAGGTACGGCACAGAGAATATAGTCAATGGCATTGTATGGTGCCGGCTGGTGGTTACACTTGTGGTGAGCAGAGCATGACCTTGTTGAATCACTATGCTGTACAGCTAAAACTAATCTAACATTGTATGTCGACTATACGTTAACAAAAAAACCCTTAAGAATTAAAAATAAAAATTTTTAAGAATTAAAAAAAAGAACGATGATATCTGGTGTTTAATAAAGGTGAAGTAAAATGAGCGTTCTCATAAACCGCCCAAATAAGTATGAATCAGTGCTACCTGTCTATATGGCAATTTGCTTAAACAACACAAGCAAGCCTATGACTCAATTAATTGGCTTCCAGAAACAAATCCTAGGAGCATACTTAAGGATAAAGCCAAATATATAGCCAGAAGCACGTTCATGAATAATTTGAAAAAAATGTTAATGGTAATAACCTAAGTGTTCAACCATAGGGGATTAGATTAATCAATTAAGGCACATCATATAATGAAATATTATAAATTACTAAAAATCACGCCATATCATATAGTTTAAGACATGAACATATTCACAATCTATTATGAACTGAGAAAGGAAAATACAAAGTAATATGTAGAATACCTGCTTTTTCTTTTAATTTTATATATGCAAAGTAAAAGCTCTAAAATAGCACTGTCCAATAGAAATATAATACAAGGCACATTTTTAATTTTAAAGTGTGTAGTAGTCACATTTTAAAAAGTAAAGAGAGGGGCGCCTAAGTAGCTCAGTCAGTTAAGCATCTGCCTTCGGCTCAGGTCATGGTCTCAGGGTCCTGGGATCCAGCCCTGCATCTGGCTCCCTGCTCGGCGGGAAGCCTGCTTCTCCCTCTCCCACTCCCCCTACTCGTGTTCCCTCTCTCACTGTGTCTCTCTCTGTCAAATAAATAAATAAAATCTTAAAAAAAAAAAAAAAAGCATGCATGAAGAAAAAGAATTTGGATGAATTTATTTTCTCCCTCCTTTTTTTTACAATTATCATTTATAATTTTACTATTGGCATATATTATTTCTGTAATATGAAAAACAAAGTTTTCTTAATATTAGGAACCGAGAGGTTTTTTTTCTGTCTCTGGAATGCTTGTTGGCTCACCCTCTCTGACGTTCACAGACCACATGCTTCCCAGAACCACAAGACCACTCTCCCTTCTTCCCCTCCCTTTACACACACTTGACAAAGCAGCCTCACTTCAATCCTCAGGCACCTGATTAGGGATCAGATAGTGTTGCCCTCCAGAGTGGCTGCTAAGCCGGGCCCTGCTTTCCATGGGTGCCACCCAGAATCTGGTAGGACTCTAGGCACCGTGTTAGCTGCTCTCTCGGGTGTGTGGAAGGGCACGCAACGGGACCAGAAACTGCTTAATTTGAGGTTAAATAGTGATGACAAGCCTTAATCTCCAACTCTGTCATCAGAT
The DNA here is from genome assembly GCF_029215605.1 of Mirounga angustirostris. Classification (NCBI taxonomy): domain Eukaryota; kingdom Metazoa; phylum Chordata; class Mammalia; order Carnivora; family Phocidae; genus Mirounga; species Mirounga angustirostris. The sequence goes on along the minus strand of NW_026991709.1, from coordinate 187,605,883 downwards.
TGTAAACACTGATTGCAGCTGCAGCAATCTGCAATAAACCTATTGAGAGAAATCTTGACCAGAATGAAATGAGTACGTTGGTTGCCCAGATGAAGCGAAGAGAGACAAGATCGAAGAAAGCCAAACCCTTGTAACACCAGGAGAAACAGAGACCCAGAATGAGAGAAATGAAAGGCAGAATGTGTTGAATCTGATTCCTGCACAGTCCAATCAAAAAAAAAAAAATCTCTGGATCCCAGGAGCCCAGAGCCTGAAAGAAACAAAGATGGACCCGCCAACCCATCAGCTGTGTGGGTGGAAGAAATTGAAATAGCGCCACCTCTACTGACCCCTGATGGGGTGTCTGTGGGGCCTCGGACAGGTGGCTATCCCACTGGAAGTGAGCTCTAACAGGTCACCAGAGGGGAGGGGAGCAAGCGTGAGAGTCACAGTGTGTTAGGAACTTACTATGGGTCAGGCGCTTCACGTGTAATTTATTGGTAATTCTCACAATGATTTTATAAAGTGAGTATTCTTATTTTCTGCATTTTAAAGAAAACACTAAATCTCAAAGAAGTACCCTACCTTGCCTCAGGCCGTGAAAAACATGGGCAGAACCCAGATTTGAACACAGACTAACTCCCTAACATCAGCTCTAAATCTCAGGCCGCCCTGAAAGGTGGGGCAATATCAAGGAAATGATCAAGGTGAACAGATAGTGAGGTTCATGAGGAAGATGGACAAAAGAGAGCAACAATTGCCCTAAGATGATCCAAGTAGGAAGTTGGAGGGCCTGGTAAAAAAAACCTGCAAGCTGAGTGGACGTTTTTATACCGTTGCTCTACGTTCACCCCTGAAAGTGCCCTTCCTTCCTTGCTAGCCTGGAGAACACTTCCCCCCACATCAAGGCCCAGAATCAACGTGCAGCTCTTCTGTGACGCCTTCCCCCAAAAGCTCCTGGTGTGAGACTTAGTTTTTCTATTAACAAATCAGGGTGCATTGGAAGTGAAGGACCAGACACCACATCCTGTGGAAAGAAAGTTAAAGGAAATGAGTCTTGACTTGAAGATGAGAAAAACTGGAGAAGGCAAAGAACCATGACTGTTGTCGTCAAATAGTTAAGGGACTAAATAGGTAAAGAAACTTTACCTAATGCATTCTTCCCTAAAACTTCTGGGACAAAACATTCATTTATTCACGTGTTCATTCCCTAGTGCTGAGATAGTGCTAGAGAAATAACAGTGAGCAACAACAGACACAATCTTGTTGTCGGAATACATACATCTAACAGGGGTCACATACTCATAATAAAACAAATCACACAAATACATGAAAAATTGTGATAAGTGTTCCAAATAATAGGTAAATGAGATAGTTTTACCAAAATAGAAAACTGGAACCAATAAAAAGAATTTGTAGGGAAATAAGCTTTATTTCATTATTTGGAAGAACTTTCAAACAATCCACACAGTCCAGAAATGGCACCATGAATGAACATACTTCTCTCTGGGTATTGGACCTGCCCAGCCTGAGGGCAGGGGAACGCAAGGGGGCAGCCTGTGGATGACTTTTCAGGTCTCCTCTAGCTCTAAGAAACTAGGACTCCAGCATTCTAAACAAAATATTTTCTCAGAAGGCAATCAGAATTTCTAGGAGACTCAGGAAATTTGTGCAGAGAAGAATCACTTTCTGAGTATGGAGAGGAGTCACGCGAAACAGAGTCTCCCAAACTGCTTGAGTAGCCCTCTGTACTTCCCTTCACAACACTGATGCACTTCTGTTCTGCTCACTGCCTGAAAGCTTCATGAGGACAGGGGCAACAGGCTTGTTCATTACTGAATCCTTAATGCATGGCTCATAGCACATAAAGTATAGTGTGTATATATATATATAATATAAAGTATAAAGTAAAATGTATACAGTATTAAAATGTACTAGTGCAAACCCACTTATAAAAACTTTGTTCTAGTGTTACAGACTTCATAAATGAACTTTCTTGAATAACTAATGAACATGAAAGCCATTTAATCACTTGCCTCCTGATTAATAGCTAGGGTCCCTGGTCCAAGCGGCCACTTAGTTCCATTAAAAATTAATAATTTTCCATGGAATAAATATACACTATACATACAACATCAAGAGTTCCAGTGTTAATAAGCAATTAAGTAATGCAGAAAGACTAAGAATCTATTAACTAAGAGAGAACTCCATGAACTTGCCCTCTAAGTCATTGTTCATTTACTACCCATTTCTCTTCTAAATTTTAAAATTATTTAGCCAGGAAAAAAAGTAGTTCCGCAAACAGAATAAATAAGGTTAATAAGGTGACATATTTTGGTTAACATTTGCAGGCCAACAAAACATATTTTTGTTAAAGTTTTGAGATATGTTATTCCTTCTAAACACATTAGGAAAGATCAATACAAAACTGAAGGACTATACGTAAGATGTTAAGGGTCTATCACTGAAAAATTATGAACCATGCTATAGAACTTAGCCAGGTCAGAGCTAAATTAAATTATTGATCTACATTCATTTTTTTCCCTTTCTGTGTGACTCTCTCTTGATTTTTTATAACATACATTACTGCCTATACAGCAAATGAATCATCTTATTCTAGCCCCAGCATGTCTGCTGACTGACAATTTTCTAAAATTAATTGTTGTGTTGATAGCGTTCAGACTTATAAATTGAGCTACGCTCACATAAACATCTAAGTATTCAATGTAAATTTTATAAGCGTTTGTAGCATGAACTCAAAAAGAGGGCAATTTTCATTTTTTTTCAGTACAAAGAATGCAAAGAAAAAATGAAATGTTATTTTTCTTGACATCATTTCACTACTTGCTGGTACTTGATACATTTCATTGATGAGGCTAAAATGTATTCACTCGACTTTTAAACAATGACTTCACTGTATTGCTAAGCAAAGTGATGCAATCAACACTTCACAAATTAAAGTCTTTAACTTCTCAGACCTAAATCTTCCTCGAGATATATAACCTCAAATTCTATAAGCAGTTTTACTGATCACTTTGGGGATTTCTTTAAATCAAAGAACTCTCATCCCCAATCAGCCTCCAAAGTGACAAAAGAATGTGTTTTGAATTAGGATTTTCTCTCACCTGCTGAAAAGGGAAAATGGGTAAGTATTTTGTAAGAAATGTAAATTCCACAGATCCATGTTAATTCATGAAAAAGGAAGCTGACATAAGAGTTCTTGGTAGAAATGATCTTGAATTTGGGGCTGTATTTAGCCAGCAGCTTTTGCCTACTGGGAAAATATTTTCTCTTTAATGAAGTAGTGTCAGACGCAGAGGCCTCTTCATTTTCTCTAATGGAGATACGATCATTCTGACTTGTCCCCCAGATGAGGTAGAAATTATCCCTAATATGTAGTTTGAACATTTGTATCAAAATACAGTGAAATGCTGTTTCAGAGTCTGATGAGAAAAATCATGGGAGCTCACAAAATGTCTGCCTCCCTCAGGTGGAGAAACGGTCCACTGCCTTTCCTCACGCTGATCGTCACCACCAGAAGCTCCTGGCATTAGGGGCATGTCCCACAGTCTCAACAAATGCCAGTCCCTGTCGCTGGGACAAGGGGATTCTGGCCTCACAGCAGGCCCGAGGGACTCTGCTTCTCCACGGGCCTGCTCCAAAGCCGAGTGCTCTCTGCACTCGAAATCAATGTCATCCCACAAAAACTCCAGGAGAAAGTAAAATACCAGCAGCAGAAATGTCTCCTGTGCACCGGTCTCTCCCCACTGTGCTTCTGTCAGTTGACAAGAAGCAATAAGGAAAACCGAGCAAGCCAGGGCTGAAGAGAGAAAAACCAAAGAAGCACAGACCTTGCGAGTGGGAAGGGGCAACATTTCAAATAGGAAAAGGCTCGAGCATTCTACTGTGTGGAAATACAGAATGCCACCTGCAGGAGGGCCCGACTGAAGGTCATCAATCATACCTGAGGAAGGTCCTTCACCGGGTTTTGGCACCCTGAGCCTTACTGTTCTTGGCACACGGTACAGAGTCCATCTCTCAGCAGGTGGACTTCAGTAAACAAGATCACTAGACTAACGCATAAACCCAGAATGTCAAAGGAGGAGTCTACAGCTTGCAGTCTATCTGCCACACAGATGTCAGAATGACCAGTACATTCCCTTCCTGAAGAAGTCCTCCATGCAATGCCAAATCCCAATCAGACAGCAATCTGATGGGTAAGGAATCTCAACAAGAGGAGTTCATTTGATGAATTGAATGTTAAACTGCACCAGGGAGGATGGAGTCACCAATGGGAGAAAAACACAGCTTGTGCTGGTTGCAGCTCCCTGCATCTGTTGCCATAACAGGGACAGCCTTGCCAATAGAACAACAATGTTCCAAGTTCCTCAGAGGAAATCCGTCTCCTTCTTCTTCTGCATTTCCATGGTCCAAACCAACATACAGGCCTACGTTACATCAAAGTAGGAGCACACCTGAAGTTCTGCCTTATTGCTTTCCTTTTAATTAACCAGGGCTCATAAATAGCTTTCCATGCCATGAAGCAATACCATGATAGAGATTCCTGTACACACTTCTCTGCCAAAGCCTCTGATTATTTCCCAGGGAACATTCCCAGATACAGAATTGTTGGGTCAATTGTTGGGTAGACACACACCCATTCATTTATATATTGCTTAAGGCTGGTTTCACCCAATAATAGCAGAGTTGAATGACTGGAACAGAGACCAAGAAAGTCCACAATATTTAGTCTCTGGTCCTTTTCAGAAAAAGTTCGCCAACCACTGACCAAGAGTCTACGATTCACTAGAGACAAAACATTCACAATAGGACACCATCCATAATAGGACACAGACCCCCCACACCATGACTATAAGCAGATCTCTTCCATTTCAATTATTTTCTACCCTTTAGTATTCTTTAACCAGTCCAAAGATTCTATAGGATATAATTTCACTTATCATTACAAAAGTACTAAAGAATACTATCAGAGAAATGTAGCTCCATTATTTTTAACTACAGAAATTATTATAACCTAAGATATAAATGGAAACTGAATCAAACAAAATGAGATAAGTTATAAAAATTCTTTTCTTGCATAATAATCTATAGTAAGCATAAGTACACATGTTCTTAAACTTTGATATAAAAATTAATTATTAAATTAAATAAAAACTAAAAGAGAGTTCATTTCTTGGGCCTTTGATTTGCAATAGCTGAAAATTTCAGTCTAGATTCTCTTTACTCATGAGCGAGACTCAGAAACTTGGCTAAGGAAAAAAGACACTTAACTTTTTATTGAAAAAGAATCACACAGACAATGTCTGAAACTTATAAATTGCTCGTTAATTAGATTTTAATCTACATAACTATACCATATGCTAGAAAACCATCCAAATACAAACTCTCTGAGATGGTTTTACTGCCATTACTTTAAGAGCCATTTAAAAGATTTTCTATGGGATAAAGATTGGGTGATTTATCATGGTTTTATGCTCCTTTAATCTGCTCCATCTTCCCATTGTAAAATAAATATTGGTTTTAAAATAAATGGTTCTGCCCAGGTTTTGATGAGAAAAATTGCCCTGTAAATCACATGCTCACGTGTGCCAAACTCAAAGTCCAATGTTAACTAGTCCATTCCGACGAAAATAAGTCAATTTTATAGAACAAAACCTAAGGAACACAATTACTTAAGTATATTATCAATGCTGCAAAGTAACTAATTTGAGATATGAGCTTCCCCACCCTCTGTTTTTCAATTCTTAAAATAACCACTGGTTGATGCCAAACAGATCCTTCAATTGGACTTTTAAAAAGTGTATCCTTTACAATAGTTTTTGTTATATGTCTCTGTAATTCCAATATACAAGGTACTAACTGAAAATTAATATGAGCAAATCTGAGGATTATTTGAGAACATCATTATCAATCACTTTTTTCATACTCAGGGGGCCAAATCAATTTAACAGTCACTTCTTTAGAATATTTCACAGAGCTCTAGGAAACTGACAATAAATTCATTTTCCTACAGTAAGCACAGCTGCAGCTAAAGCACTCTGGAAGATACGAATGGTATAAAGCAGAGCTTTGCAAACTATCTGTGATGTAATACCAGTGGACTATATCTTTCATTCCCAATACACGGTGGGCTTGATGACACATTTGTAAAATACAACTAAAAGATGCACTTGGATACTGTGGCAAAGCCAAATCACTACAAAAATTTCAGAACCAGCACGGTCCAATAGGTATGTGATGTTGGCCACTTGTATAATTTTAAACTTTCCAGGAGCCACATTAAAAAATGTAAAAAGAAACAGGTAGGTTAATTTTAATAATATTTCATAGAACCCAATATATCCACATCATATCATTTTAACATTATATTGTGTAATTACTGTATTATAATATTAATATGTTTGTAACTAATTTGTTAATATAATATGTTACATTAATATTATAAAAATATTATTGAGGTATTTTGCATTTTTTAAATATTGTCTTCGGAATCTGGTATATATTTTACACTTAGAGCATGTCTCAGTTCACACTGGCCACATTTCAAGTACTCAACAGGCATGTGAGACTAGTGGTTACCATGTTGAACAGTGCAGTTCTAAACCCTTACTCTCGATTTCGGCACCTCCCTCTTCCCATTTTGAGTAGTACTGTCTAAACCACTGCTCCCTTCAGAATGGCATCTCTCAGTTTCACTTCCTGCCTGATGTTTTATAATTAAGGGCTCCATTGCAGATTAAGGCCAACACTTACATAAAGAAATTAGCAAACACATGACTGTGGCTAACTTCATACTTCCTTTCAGGAAGGCAACTGCCAATAACAAGGGATGGATGTAGAAGAAGGCCCTCTGCTCTCCCTTCTCTGGACGCAATCACTGTTCTGAATGAAGTTGGTTTATTTCCTTCCCATCCTTGTTTTTATACTTTCTCTACAGATTATATTCTTAAGCATTTACATAAATCTATTAACAAGTGAAAATGTGTTTGTGTTTTACAGAGATGTGTGAATTTGATGCATTTGGCTCATACAAACACTTACCATATTCCAAGGGCAATTGCCAAAATGGAATCTCACACCTTTCCACCCTCCCACTCTATGATCTATGTCTTCGGACTCTGTACCACTTTCTCGCCTGGATAATTCCTGCTCATAATTTAGGTCACAGCTTCACTGTCACTTTTCCAGGAAACCTTTGTTAATCTGCCCTTTACCCTAATAAGATTTGGTTCCTCAGTTAAACGCTCTTACCTTTCCTATTTCACTTACCACAACTGTAAATATCTATTTTTGTATTGATTTGCTTAATGTCTACCTCCCTCATGAAAATATAAGCTAGCAGCAGCATAAGTCCAAGTAGACAATAAGTGTCCATAAATATTTGTACGAATGAATGATTTTTTACTCCGGGGAGCCAGCCTCAAACCCAACTCAGCTAGACCTCAGGCAGCTGTGTCAGGACGGTCGAGTGGTCTACGGTGCAGACTCAAGTTAGACACTATGTTTCTCACGTCTCTTGTTGGGACCTAAGCTTAGAATGTATATTACCATCTGTGTACTGGGCTCTCTTATATATTAGAACATATGTTTTCAAATATAGTACCATCGAGTTATTCACAGTATATTCTTTTGACCTTGTGATGTCTACTGTGTCTATACTTAGGATTCCCTTTTCATTTCTAATATTATTTGTGTCCTCCCCTCCCTCTTTGTTTCTGTAATTGATCACATTTGCCAGATGTGTATGTGTTTGGAGCATCTTTCAAAGAATCATCTTTTGCTTTGTTGATCTTTTCTACTAACTGTTCCTTTTATATTTGATCTCATTTGTTTTTGTCACATTTTGCATTATCCCTCACCTGTATCTGGGTTTACTCTGCTATTTATGCCTTTTTGGTTGAATACTTAACTCACTAATAACTGGCATTCCTTTATTTCTAATACATGAATTTGTGAATCTGTAAGTGTCCTTCTGCGTATCCCTTTATACCCCACAAGATTTAAAATAAAGTATCTACTAATTTCTCTCATCACTTTTCTTTGACTCAAAAATCATTTGGAAGTATGATCTTGAGTTTCCAAATGTATGAAGTTTTTGATGTCTATTAGTTTTTCACCTCTGAATTTTTTCTTCTCTGGGATAAAAAAATGTAGTCAATAGAATTTGTATTCACCGGTGTTTAGACTTTCTACAGATAAATATTCTCTGCTAATGGAGTTCTAAGTCCTATATACGTCCATTTGATCAAGCTAATCGGTTCTATTATTTAAATCTTCTTTATCCTTTCTAATTTTTTAAGTTATTTTATTTATCAGTATCTGAGAGAATATGTTTGGAACTGCCTGATTATGATTACTTATATTCTCAATATCTCATGATGATTCTGTTGATTTTTATTTTATATATTTTTGAAATGATGCTGCTCAGTAGTGTAGGTTCAAGATTAATATATCTTCCTAGTAAATTGTTCTTTTATCATTAAATAATAACTCTCTCTAACCATAATAATGCTTTTTGTTTTAAAGCACATTTTGTTATGCTGAGCGAAATAAGTCAATCACAGAAAGACATGTATCATATGACCTCACTGATATGAGGAATTCTTAATCTCAGGAAACAAACTGAGGGTTGCTGGAGTTGAGGGGGGTGGGAGGGATGGGGTGGCTGGGTGATAGACATAGGGGAGGGTATGTGCTATGGTGAGCGCTGTGAATTGTGTAGGATTGTTGAATCACAGATCTGTACCTCTGAAACAATGTATTATATGTTCAAAAAAAAAAAGAAGAAGAAGAAGATAGCAGGAAGGGAAGAATGAAGGGGGGGAATTGGAGGGGGAGACGAACCATGAGAGACTATGGACTCTGAAAAATAAACTGAGGGTTCTAGAGGGGAGGTGGGTGGGGGGATGGGTTAACCTGGTGATGGGTATTAAAGAGGGCATGCTCTGCATGGAGCACTGGGTGTTATATGCAAACAATGAAGCATGGAACACTACATCAAAAACTAATGATGTAAGGTATAGTGATTAACGTAACATAATAATAATTTTAAAAAGCACATTTTGTCTAATATTAATACAGCATCCACCAGCTTTCTTTTGAAAGGTATTTGCATGGAATATTATTATATCAATTTCCATCTATTTTCTTTCAATCTTCCTATCCCTAATAGGGATGTACCTTGTAAATAGTTTATAAAGAGTAAAGAGACCTGTTTTCCCTTCCCCATCCAACTTAAAAATCTTCGTCTACTGACAGCTAAAATTAATCATTTTTGTATTATGATTACTGATATGTTGGGCCTTATTTCAACCATCAAATTGATCTACAATTTCCCCAGAATTAGGGATTATCTAAATGTATCAAGTACTGCATACCACAGCAAGCACTGCTGTATCTAGCTTATGCTCATAATTTCGTTATTCTTGATAAGTCATTTAGACACATCAGCAAACTAAATTCTCTTAAAGCTGGAAGGTAATAAATCCTTATAAAATAACACCTACACATAAAATCCCAAATCAAGATGTCCAGTCCACTATTGTATTTCCTTACCTATAACATGAATATAAAAGAATCTATCTGTCATCTACCTCTGATGCTCTGTTCTTCCCTCTTCCCCATTACCCCACTATGTTTTTCATTTCTATCTGATCCCGCTCTTATTCTGTCTCTCCCTTTCCTGCACCGCTTCCCCACTCCAGCTCTCTTCATCTCTTCCCACGACAACCACATTAATAACTTCTTTCTCACTGCCTTCATCTTACTCCCGCTCCACTCAAATTCACCCTCCAGTTAAATGAGGGCCTTGTATTTTCAGGTAAGAAATTTGAACTTTACCCTGCAGGTCAGTGCCTCTCAAACTGAAATCCAATGACACAGTCTCATAGCTCCAAACATCCTGGGAGAATTTTTATTTTAATTTGTGGTTCAATCTAATGAACAATCTAAAGAATCTAAATGACAACCTGATAATTGAGCTGTGCTTTCCAATGGCAGTGCCTGAGTGTGTCCTTTTCTCCCCCCCCCATCCACTCTTTTCTGCTCTCAGTGTCATTGGCACCAAACAATCACCTAAAGTGACAGCTTTTAACTTTCAATGTGTCAGTAAGCACATCTGGCTGTTAGGCTGGTATGTCCTAATGCTAAAATTGTCCCAAGTCTGCCATTGTGCTCTTTAGTGGAGACGATTTGCAACTGAAAGATATTGTCACCAAATAAGGCTTTAATTTATGAAGTTATTTAATTAATGGAGACTTCGATATGACATCATAAAAACTCATAGTGTGGCAGAGTAATGGTCTATTTTAATTGTTATGGACTAATGAGAAAAGAACAAAGGCAGAATTAATATGTAAATGATGTGTTTATATCAAGTGAAAGCCAAATGATGTTATGGGACACTGTACAAAAGAAGGTTTCCCAATCTTTCAAATAGAGAAAAGCAGTGAGAGACTTGAATCATCATATGGCTCAGAGTACGAAAGGAATGCAAATGAAAAAAAACCTTTACCAGGATTTGCAAACAGGTAGGAATGCAAATTTGCTGGAGGAGCGGAGGTGGTTTGCTCTGATTGTTTCTATTTCACCAATGAAATATGAAGTGAGGGCATCAGCTGAGTGGGAGAATTGGGGATGGGAGTTGGAGGTTTGAGGCATAGGTGAAGGTGTAAAAGAGCTGTCTCAGAGAGTAGGAGTACTAAATAAATACGGTAGAATTGCCAAGTGGAGCAGAGGATCTACTTGAAATTAGAGAACATAAATTTAAGGTAAGTCCATAAAACTTAGTGTTCTTCTCTGCACTCAGACCCAAAGCAAACAGAAAGCTCAGTGAGAGTCAAGAGTTATGCCAGATGAGGATGATAGAGAAGACAGCACCTAAACTTGGTGAGGAGGGAAGTGAGGGCATGAGAGGAATAATGATTAGCGCAGAGTAACAGTGGGTCCGTAGACTGGAGGCCCCAAGGAGTCAAAGAACTCCTATTGAAGTAGGAATGTTGGTGTCACATGAGATGACGTCCTTGGAAAGACAGGAGGTGGTGGTCAGGGAGATGCTTTGAAATGCATTTTGAAGGTCAGCACAATGTTTCTTTCTTTCTTTTTTAAAGATATTATTTATTTATTTATTGGACAGGGAGAGAGAGAGACAGAGAACAAGCAGGGGTGAGTGGCAGACAGAGAGAGAAGCAGACTCCCTGCTTGGCAGGGAGCTCGATGTGGGACTCCATCCCAGGACCCTGGGATCATGACCTGAGCTGAAGGCAGACACTTAACCGATTGAGCCACCCAGGCGCCCCAGCAAAATGTTTCTTAACAAGGACTCTATGACATTTGGGATGCAACAATTCTTTATTTTGTAGAACTCTCTTGGGTACTGAATGACAGGGAGCATCCTTAATTCCTACCTTCTGAAGGCCTGTAGCATTCCTTACATTTGCAAATTCCCTCTAGGAGAGGGGAGCTTCCTAAGTTGAGAACCATTGGTCTGGAGTATGACCAATAGGTAGAGGAGACATTTGCCAGTGAGAAACTCAAGGAAACGAGAGGTCAGAGATGAGTCTTCCATGTGGATATTTTTTACCAACAATGATGGCAGGATGGGGATGGGCATAAAGACAGTGAGTGAGCTGGGGGTAAAATTTTCAATACATTCAGAAGAGTAGGCAGTAGGGTATAGTCCAACAGCACCTGCTTTCAAAGTGCTTCTGTGCATGAAGAGAAAAGAAGCTGTCTAGAAGTGGTGATGAGGATGAAGAATGACACCAACTCCACTCCAGACACTGAGAATAAACAGTGACCACCTGAGAGGGTGACAGGGAAGCAATATCCTTAGGAGGATGTTCAAGACGATCCGAGCAGGACTATCCCAACAGAATTGCTTGTGATGATGGAAATGTTCTAGAGCCATGCTCTTCAATAAGATAGCCAATAGCCACAGGTGCCTATCAAGCCCTTGAAAAGAGGCTAGCGGGACTAAGGAAATAATTTTTTTTAATTTTGTTTAATTTAAATTAATTTGAATGTAAATAGCCACACGTGGCCAGTGGTTACCATATTGGATAGTGGAAAAGAGTAAAAGGTGAAGGGAACATTCACAGATGAGTTTAAAGATGCAGGAAATTCTTCTTGGTCTCTGAGTCTTAAGGAAAAGGGGCAAGGGTAGATGTGAGTCTAGTGAAGTCTGTGGGTTTGGAGCAGGATGGTGAGATAAGTCACACTTGACAGCATCAGCATTTTCAATAAGCAAGATTCCAAAAATTCATTTTAGTTCATTTGCCTCCTCCCAGACTAACTTCTGGGCCATACTGTTATGGAAAACACTACAGAAAATCTCCTTTTAAAGCCTAAAATGTCACCACCATGTAAAAATTATTCCTTCTCATAAGAACGATCTGGTATTAATAGACTATCACTATTGCCTGTTTCTCTGGGACCTAAGTGTCCTTTCCCCAAAGGCTGGCTTTCTATCTCTAACAAAAGGAGAAAAAAAATGTAACTTCTGAGATTTCCCTGTTAAAAGAAACTGCTTTTTAGAAATCATGTTTCTTGCTTTTGTGTGTTTTTACAAGAGAATAGAAAGAAGTATGTTCTTTGTTATCCAAAAAAAGGTAAAAGTATTATGATTGGCTGCAGCCATAAAACTATAATTAGTGTTTTAACAAAATAATAAAAAAGGGTCATGCACTCCCACATCTACCCCACCACACACACAGACTTCCAGAAAGGTGTTATGGTCATGCCCTTAAAGACTCAGCAGCAAACGTACCAGCAAAAACTCTGTCAAACTGCCCTCAGCAACCAAATGGGTAATGCCAATCTGGGCCCAGGACCACTCACCCAGTGGAAGAATCTCAGGTTCAAGCAGGAGACAGGAAGAGTGCAGGTAGTATCTGGATATTTCTCAACACTGCATTTGATTGGGAATAAAGGAACAGTGAAACACGTCTGATTAGTTTCTGTCTCTCAGTGTTTCCAATTTCCATTTAATTGCAATCAAAATATCAAAATACTAGCAGTCCCTAGAGACGGGACACAATCCCTGGTTCAAAAACCTTAAAATACATAATTAAGAAACAACTTCTGTGGGGTTAATCAGCATAGCACTATAAATGGCTGGACTCCCTAGTAGACAAAGGTCAATTTCTTTCAGTCCTAAGGCAGAATCTTTTCCCTAAGTGTTCTGACCTAGATCAGATGCCAAGCGTGTCCATGTTGTCCTTCATATCTTGTAGGCTAATTCAGACTTAAAGGGTCTTCTGTAATTTTTTTCCTAGATTGATTGATTGATTTGACAGAGAGAGAGAGAGCACAAGCAGGGGGAGTGGCAGGCAGAGGGAGAAGCAGACTCCTCACTGAGCAGTGAGCCCCACATGGGGCTTGATCCCAGGACCCCAGGATCATGACCTGAGCCGAAGGCAGACCCTCAATCGACTGAGCCACCCTGGCACCCCAAAGGGTCTTCTGTATTAACCACACTGCTGAACTCTAGGGATTGGCCAGAATCAAGCAGAAGTATCAAGAAATGAAGAACCACAGAGGCCCACAACATTGGTGAAGTTGATTCTATGAGATGCCCAGCCTTGGATCCACTTTGGGTCCAGGATATAGATTTATGTTTTCACCATAATAAATTCCATAGTTTCTAGTATTTGACCAGGGTTAAACTAAGAGACTATTCTTGCTCTCACTTTTGGTTTCCCCAATGGGACTTTGATCAACATAGAAGCCAAAAATTATACTGGTGCTAAACCATTAACACCAGTTAGTTCACTCTTCTATTCTGTGGTCACTGTCAAAGACAGTTGTTTTGTAACTCAGTTTCATTGGGAACAAGAAAACTCAAAGGAGAGTAAGTGAATGGAATGCTTAAAGCACATCTCAGCTTCTGAGGAGAAACCTTAAGAGACACAGAGAAGAGAGACAAAAAGAGACTGAATTATTAATTCCCAGTGTTTCTCTACCCACAAGCCCCCTCTGGTGGAGGAACTAACAGGTAATGAAATAGCTATAATACTAATAACCAAAGTTTAAAAAAAAGGGAGGGGGGGTTAGACGGGGTGGGGGAAGAAAAGGTAATCCACAAGACAACCAGCCCCTGTAGAACTGAGAGTCAAACACAGTGATTAGCAAATATGAGGTGCAACTGGAAAACCACTTACAGATGAAGCAGTCTGATGAATGATTTACCAAAAGGTCAACACTGCTCTTTTATCTTCACCACCCATCAGTTTGCATTGCCTTCAATTTGTCTGGCACATAACAGAAAGCGGGCCATAAAATATTCACCATAAAAATTAACCTTATTTTGCAGCATTAAAAAAAGAAACAGAGTTGGATATAGTCTAAGCATATGGGCCAGTTTCTCAATTAGGATTCCTCACATACATTAGAAAAAGCATTGACATTTAAAACCCCGTTCTAAGAGGTAATGTACTCAGCAAGAACCAGAACTCTCTGCCCTATGCTTGGTTTTGCTGATCCCTTTTTAGTTCTCAAACAAGGAAAAGCACCATTAATCCCCTCCCAAAGACCACAGCAATGACGGGGTTGGGGGTGGTGGTGGATAGTGTCAGCATTTCCAATTTTACTCTTCTGGAAGCCAAATTTCTCTAGTGTCTGCTTTTAGCTGGTGTGGATGCCAGGCTTTCAACCTCAACATGCCTACAATACATTCTGGCAGGTGAGTTGTGAGATGAGCTACCGTCACATTCTCATTTGACAACCTTTGTACAAAAAGAAACACAATGTCAGATGAAAATATATTTTCAGGCAGAAGGGATTCTGAAAATTAATCCACTGCCAGATGCCCTTAATCAGACCTGTAAAACTCATTAAAGCCATTTTAACTGAACCAACTCAGTTGATTCCATCAGAAAATTGGTCACTTCCTTCCTCCCTTTCCTCTCTCTGTATTTACCAATTGCTTCTCTGATTTTGCCAAATCAATAAGATATTTTGCATCCTGTAGAATAATCTAAGTTATCTGAGTTATTAAAGAATTCCTCGGGGTGCCTGGGTAGCTCAGTCAGTTGAGCATCAGACTCTTGGTTTCCAGCTCAGGTCATGATCTCAGGGTCGTGAGATCAGGCTCCACACTGGGTGAGGAGCCTGCTTGAAATTCTCTCTCTCCCTTTCACTCTCCCCCTCCCCTACTGCTCATGTGCATGTATGCATGCTCTCTCACTCTCTCTCAAAAAAAAATTACTCTCCCCAGACTCTGTGTAAAGAGAGTAACTAAATATTTACTTACATCATTGTAATTTGCTGATTTTTTTAAAGAGAGAATCAAAATGAAAGAAAAAAGGTCAAAAGAGTTCTGAAAAAGATGTAACTACAAGGATGTTTACCACTGTACTATTTATAATAGCAAAAACTGGCAATTCTAAATTTCAAACAAAAGAAGATTGTTCAAATTAAATATGGTATAGCCATAAAGAGGAATATTATGCAGACATTAAAAATTATGTGGTAGAATATTTAATAACATGAAAAAAGATTCATAGTATTATTAAGAAGGAAAACATTGCAAACACAGTAGGTAGAGTATTGACAATGGTTATTTTTGGATAATAAAGTTTGGCAGTCATCAGTTGGTCAACCCAGTCTCTGTTAATAACCCCCTCTCTCCAGGACCCCTTACAACTAGAAGTGATTTTATAAAATGAGATATAAGCAGAAGTATGCCAGGTGGTCAAATAGGCCCCTTTTTGTGTGACTGATTTATACCACCCTGAACTAGCTGATCAATCTGTGACCACAGATTACAATCTCAAAGATAATAGTGGGGGAAGAAGATAAAACCTTGCAAATCAGCTGTTAGTTACCACAAGAAACAACTGCAACTTGAACTTTATATTCATCTTTTCCCCATTTGTTTTGGTGACCATGTAGATGTGATCAAAAATAGTCCCTAGGAATCTGTGGAGTTTTACTAGAAGTTAAGGCTTTGGGTTGTATACAGAACAGTAAGTACCATTCCAAGAGAAGGAAGCCACATTACCTCTGGATAACCAAAACACAGGGTAGCCATCTTGAAAACTGCAAGTTCACTTTCAAAGTACCCTGATAATAAGAATAAGTATAGGCATGTTTCTCAGCCATTTAGGGTCCAAATAAGTAAGTAAAGGATAATATAATATAAATAAGTGACAGAAATATCAGTCCTGCCTGGATTTACACATATATCTTATTAGAGCTATTATTTTATACTGTGGTAATGTGTTTGCATGTCTGTCTTCCCCCTAGACTATAAGCTCCCTAAAGACAAGGACCGTTTCCTTTCATCATTCCTAAAGATGCCCAAGCCTTCTTCCTTCTAAGATCTCAGAACCAAACTTAGATTCCAACTATAAATGCCTATAAAACATGACATGAATTTTGACTCTAAGTCCTTCTTATGTAAGTCATCCTATTTTAAACAACAACAACAACAACTTTTTAACATTTTCAAAATATCCTGAAGGGAGGAAAAAATCACACATTAAATTCTGTCAAGTAACATTTACCTCCTTAGGCCCTGACTAATCAGAAATGACTGGACTTGGCAGCTACTTTTATCACTTGGTCTATAAGCTAAATTCAGTTCCTGTTGTGCCAACTGGAAAATGCCAACATCCCTTCCATCTCATACAACATCCCAACCTGCCAGTCACTCTAGAGTCTGGCAATCTGGTGAGACCACTCCCCATCAGATCAAATATAAATTATAAACCAAATTTACAGGGTCCAACTAGCACCATTCCAGAAGAGCAATGGTGAAGTTTAAAGAGATTAGAAGGGTACCAGATTTATTACTATTGATTCCCTGCTGGCAATTTCATGGAAAGATATCCACTGCAGTTATATAAAGAGCATCTGGCTCATTTCCAACTCTTTTGTCTTCAAGTCCTTAAAAAAAAAAACAACCAAGAAGGATAAAAAACTAGAAATTGGTGGATAGGGCCCAAAGGTTTTCTCTAGATTAAGAAGCCTTCATCACTACACCCCAATTATGCAAATATGCTCCTGCAAAGTCCAATACACTTATTTATTGAGCCTTACCACTGCCATCCTGGTAACCCAGGGAAGAAGCCAATCTATAATGACTCAAGCCACATTTCACAATAACTCCAAAGGACACATGATGTCATTTGCTAAAATGACTCAATCCAGATGGAAAGCATTCTGACCTATACATAATTGATTGACCTTTGCTATGCTTTCCTGGTTATTTATATACTACCATATGCATGAATGTATATCAGTGGTATTTACACTTGGCAGCTACTTTTGAGAATGCATTATTCAATTGGGATTTGAAGCTTTTTATGACCATTTCCTGATCAAACATTCATAAACGAAGGACAAGAAAAGATGTTATCTTAAAAATAACATTTAATAGGATCTGGAAACTCTAAAGAAGCTTCGTAGCTCTAATTGTTTTAAATTACAGTGGACAAGATCTATCTATGTAAAGCTAAGTTCAAAACTCTGAAACTAAGAATACTAAAGGACATTTTATCTATTTTTCAGCTTGGGGCTCAATAATGATGATAAAATACGCTTTACTAAAGGAGTGGAATATCTTGCATACTTGTGAGAAAAGTATCCTACAATGCAGGTAATTAGAGACCATAATAAATGACCAGAGAAAAGGGCACAACTATGTGATGTGATGCTTTTTAACTTTTTTAATTATGACTTTGGTTTTCTAAGAGGGGTAAGCTACATATTAAATCATATTCACATGATCAAGATGGGTTCAAGATAATCATAGGAGAAGCAAACAGGAAGATTAGGGAATGCAAATACCTAGCACATATGTCTTCACTCCCATTATGCAAACCTAGGGCAGACATCAATAATTGAATTCTTAGCCAAAGACCCTGAAATGGATTGAAAACATTTTTCCCATAGTACTCCAGGTGAACACTACCAACTAAAATGATTTAGAACATGAAGTGAAATATATTTGCCCTTGCTGAACTAAATAATCATACCGTTATTTCAGATCCAAATATATAACAACTATTAAAAACATTAATGTCATTATGAAATCTTCATAATTCAGAACTCCCTAGTTTGCTTGCCTAAAGTCAATTTCTACTGATCTGAAGGTGGATTCACTGGTACATGTTGCTGTTTTGTCATAACCACGTGATTAAATAGAAAAGGCTGTATTTATATATAATGATCCAATTAATTCTATCTCTTGCTGCCTTATACTCAAGACCCAATCTAAAACAAAACATATTTTTAAAACCAACATTTAAAAGTACCTCTCTGAATCCTAGAAAAACATGAAACCAAATTCAGCAGTTTTCCATAAGTCACAGTATGCTAGTGTTATCGGTAGTGTAAGTGAAAAGTAAAGAGGGGGTCTAAACAGAATAAGATGGAAATTCTTGGGTGTTGACACAGGATTATTATAGAGCAGTGAAAAGCAATGTGCATAAATCTAAAGAAAGAAAAAATCTAAGATAGATCTAAGAAAAAAATCAAGTGGAGAGAACACTACATACAGCAGTGCTTTCCAAGTAGTGTGCCTCAGTGACTAGGTTACAGAGGTCCTAATATCCTGACCCCCTCTGTTCTGGGGATTAATAGTAGCTGGAGTCTTGTGATGAGACATAGATAGCATTTATCCCAAGGCACTGTACAATATTTTCAAGTTCAGCGTGTGCCATGATGTGAAGAAGCTGGGAAGCAGAGACATATGGTATAAAGCCATTTTTATAATGCTCAAAAACTAAAATATATCTTGTTTAGGGATATATACAAATGTGACAAAATTATTTTTTATGAGAAAAGGAAGGAAGTGTATGTGGAAAATGTATGAAGTACATTCATTCCTGCAGTACAGTGGTTACTGTTGGAATGGAAAGGCAGGAGAGGAGATAGGGAAGGAACACATAAGTAAATGGTAACGTTGCAGTTCTTAAATTGGGTGGTGGGTTCATGGGGGTTTGGTTTATTGTGCTCCAAACATATTGTTTTATAAGTATAAAATATCATATAATAGGCTTTAAAAAACCATCACGATTAAGAAGCCAGGCAACTTTCTAGGTAATTCAGAATCACTTCACAGTACAATCTCAATATGTCAACTCAAGAATAGATACAACTTCTTAAGGAAAGCTTGAATCCAAGGTTTCTAAAGGTCAAAACGCTATGCAGTGATGACAAGATTTTGTTCTGCTAATTCAACATAGTCCACGGGTTTCTAATAATCAATTAGAATACCCAACCTGATGATTACAAGACTTTGTTCTAATCCAACTAGAGTATTCATGACAAATTACTGGAAACCATTTTCCCATTCAAACAAGATATCATAAAAACCGTGTTGCTTCTGAATTAAGATTTATTTAGTTACAAAAAACAAGGATCCATTTGAGGAGCTGGAGTAAAATGGGATTCTGGATGAGGAATTCCAGGTATCCCATAGCACACAGAACAGGAAGTATACCCAGGCCTCAGGGAACCAGAGCTGGGAAGTAAGACGTCATTCAGATTCAACATCACCACACTCACTCGGGCTACAAGGCTCGTGTCTCTACTTTCTGGAAGATCTGCCCTACCGCCTCTACTTTTAGATGTGCTTTCTCTGCTTTGACACTGACATGACCAAATATCTGTATCTCTTTGAAGCTTCAGTGGAAACTAAGTAGTGTCCTGGGCACCACCCAAAATGACCAGAGGAAAAAAATCTGCTTAGCCCAACCATGGTCAAGATCAGTCCGGAGCTGGTCTCATCATTCACAACTATACATCAGGAGTTACCAATTCCCCGATGGGGGCCAAGCAGGTAATTAAAAGCGGGAAGTTGACTAGCTGTGAAACAAGAACCTGAAAGGAAAGGTTCTATGACAAACAGAGATCATGGTGCTTCTGCTGTTTAGCTATGTTAATGACAGAAATCAGATTTTTCTGAAATTTCCTGATTTTAAAAACATATCTGTAGGCCAGATTAGGCCACTGGCCTCTGCTGTTCGTGTCCCACAAAGAATGAACTGTGGGTATTCCAGATTCAGAGGATCACACCAGGCAATCATGGCTGTAGGTGCCAGCCCCTCGGGTGGAAAGACAGTGCCGGCAGAAGGGTCAGAGGTCAGACATTGACCCCAACAGAGCTCGGATGACACACTACTCCCACATAAACCTTCTCACACGCAAAACACACTTCAGCTGAACTTCTAAAAATGTCTTGCTCAAGCTCAGGTGCTACACTGGGTGGAGAGAATTCTCAGGCGGCTCTATATGGCCCAGGTGGTTCATAGAAAAAGGCAGTAAAGTACAAGGAAATCAGACAAAGCAAATGAAAGCCAGGAAAAGACAGCAGCATCTTCTTCTTTTCTAACCATAGCCAAAAATGCTTCCATAAAAAGACTACTCACTAGCAAGCAATTGCAGATTCTTTTTTCCAATTAACTAAGGGTGACACAGGGGCTCCTGTCTCAATTTCTTCAGCATTCCAGAACAGTTAGACACAGACTCAACTCTAAATTCAACTCCTTAGCTTAGACATCACTTCCTCTGGGAGGTGTGGTTTGACTCCCTGATCTTGGGTGAGACCAGTGCCCCCTCAGGTGTTCCCACAGCAACATTCTCACCACCTCCTTCCTGTAGCCCCTAATCCCAGTGCTGTATGTGCTTAGCTATTTGTCTCTGATGTGGAGCTGACATGAGTTCTTTGAAAGCAGGGATAATGTCTAGTCCTTCTTTATGCCCCAGTGCCTGTTTGTTGACTAAATACACATAATCAGACGCATTGAAAATTTTGCTTCTATTTTTTAGCAGTTAATTCAGAAAAAAATTTGAATTTAGACTCAATTCCTCCCTATTCTTTTGTATGAACTTTAAGATTATCACTAAAAATACTACAAACCTTTTACTCAAACAAGAAGTGCATATATCATGTTGAAGTATTACAAACTCAAAATCACATAGTTGTAGGACTTTGGGGATTATGTAGTCATATTTAGGCTAAAAATCCTTAAAGGTACCTTCTGTCAGCATATAGATATGCATAGACTTGTCCCAATATACCTATATTACTATAGATATAAATATACCTGGTATAGAGGAATAGGGCATGGTAAAATTTTCTACCTAAGAACATAAAATCCATATATTTAAACTTATGAGAAATTTGGAGAAGTACAGTATATGCATGTCCATTCTAAAGAAATGAGTCTTGGCAAATTTCCCTAGTACTGAGAACTGTTTAGCAGGAATTAATCTTTAAATGAAATAGCCTAAAAACGAAATAGATGTAGTATTATTTATAGTTAAGTCTTGTTCTTCAGTAATTATTGAAGGTGACACTGGTATGTTTTATCATTGGCAATTGGACTGAGTTTGACTAAATGTCTCCCTTTGCTCATGAAAAATAGATGTAATGTTCCAATTTTTACTCCTATCCCAGCTCTGGTGATGCTTCATTATGTGCAATTTGGTAGCCCAAATAATGTGGGGCAAACAGAGCATTATTTCAAAGCTATAAGTGTATCTGTGGCAGAAAGAATGTTAAGTGAGGTCCACATCTCCAGACACTTGACCCTAAGTTAGGACAAATTAACTTCAAAAGACTTAATGTTTTATCTTGAACAGGGGTAAGTCTTGTCTTCTCGTTCTAGCTAGATGGAAGTATTTGGCAAATGTCTTCTTTGGAAAGAATGATTTAGCAATGGGATTATAATCAGTGTCATATGGATAGATCAAGCAAACTGAAGGACAAATGGGTGTAGGAACGAATGAACAGCATTTGCCAAGGAGAATTCCGTTCATGGGTATTACCAAATGAAAGGGATATTGGGTTATATTAAATTAAACATATCTCCTTACTCCAGGAATTGTCAGTCTTTAATATTCATAATGGTCCTTGTGGATTTTCAGGAGGGGGATGGAGTACTCAATATTTGCCATGCTTATTGTCTACATAAAGGCTCTATACATGTAACCGATCTTAGGAAGAACAGTGCTATTGGACAAATATCAGTTGAAATTCTAGCTCTGTCGCTTAGTAGTGGCGTTCCCATGCGCAAATTTCTTAACCCCTCTGAGTATCAGTTCCCTCATTTGAGAAATCATCAGAAGTTCTGCCATTATGAACCATGAGAGACTATGGACACTGAGAAACAAACTGAGGGTTCTAGAGGGGAGGGCAGTGGGGGGATGGGTTGGCCCAGTGATGGTATTAAGGAGGGCATGTATTGCATGGAGCACTGGCTGTTATATGCAAACAATGAATCATGGAACACTACATCAAAAACTAAGATTAACATAACATAATAAAATTAAAAAAAAAAAAAAGTTCTGCCCTTGAGGGGCACCTGGGTAGCTCAGATGCTTAAGCATCTGCCTTCGGCTCAGGTCATGATCCCAGGGTCCTGGGACTGAACCCTGCATCAGGCTCCTGGCTCAGCAGGGAGCCTTCTTCTCCCTCTCCCTCTCCCTCTGCCTCTCCCCCTGCTCATGCTCTCTCTCTCTCTGTATCTCTATGTCTCAAATGAATAAATAAAATCTTTAAAAAAAAAAGAACTTCTGCCTTTGACTTCCCTTTGAAGTTATTTCACATAATTAGTAACAGATAATAATATCCTCAGCTGCCATAATTCATCTCTTATTCAATTTACAAATTTATATACATTCTTCTATGCATTCAACAAACAACAGGCTGAGCTGGTAACTGGCCATAAACAAAGATGGTTTCTGAACTCACAGACCTGATGGTCTTGTTGGGGAGACAGTGAGGAACTACAGCAACACAGATTAGTAGCAGACGCCAAAAAGACTATAACAAGAGTCCTAAAATACTCTGTAGAAGGGAAAACACTGAAGATGCAGTCTGAGGAGAGAGAACTAACTCAATGGAGATGAAGGAAACAAAATCTAACAGGCCAAGGGAACAAGATGTGCAAAGGCCCTGTGGCAGGAGGGAGGACAGTGATTTTGAGGAAGAGAAAGAAAGGGCAGTGTAGTTGGAGTTCAGAGGGCTAAGGAGGCATGATGTGGAAAAACTCAAGAGAGGAAGACAGGGGGCATGTTAGCTTTTTGAATGGTGGAAATGGTTCCCACCGGCACAGTGGCATGATCAAACTAGCATTTTGAAAATCTCCCTCAAGCTACATTTGGAAAATAGATTGCAGGGGGACATGAATGGATACAAGAACGTGATTTGGGATTGCTGGAGTCCCCCAGCCCAGTCAGCCATAAGAGGCAAACTTAATCCTCTCTGAATTTAGCTATAAGCAACAACTTTATATTGTTTACCAAAGAAACAGTTTAAATATATTTATGTTTTAGATATGTAGTATCTTTTTGTAAAACTACATTATTGTTACTCTTAGCCTAATAGGTTGTAAATTGTGTTGCTCACTCCTCCTCACCCACTTTCCATCAGTATCCGTATGTGCATTTCTTGTTCCTGCCAATGACTCAAGAGAAGAACAAATTTATTTGTAGGAATATGTATGAATGTTCCTCCGGGAACAAAATGAACAGTACTGTTACATTATATTAGTTGTTATCATTCCTTACTCTAAGTGCTCTTAATCTCTTAAACAAACAAATAGAACATGGTAAAAAAAAAAAAAAAAGTAAGCATTAAAAATATCTAAGAGTTTAGCATATTGATCACTCATCAAATCTGACAGAAAAGATAAACTTGGTCTCAATACATATGCTTTCATTTTAAAAGATTTAGGTAGCAAGTAGATAACTCTTTAGGGGCGCCTGGGTGGCTCAGTTGTTAAGTGTCTGCCTTCGACTCAGGTCATGATCCCAGGGTTCTGGGATGGAGCCCCACATCGAGCTCCCTGCTCAGCAGGAAGCCTGCTTCTCCTACTCCCACTCCCCCTGCTTGTGTTCCTGCTCTCACTCTCTCTCTCTCTCTGTCAAATAAATAAATAAATCTTAAAAAAAAAAAAAGATAACTCTTTAAAAACAGTATAGCAAAGTATAGACATGTACATAAATGAAAAGTATAGGATAAAATATTTACAGTGGTTAATTCTGAGGAATGGGTTTGGGTTGCAAGTATAGGGCACTTTGTCTATTACTTTATAATGCTTATGTACTGTTTGAATTTTAGAAGCAGGAATTTTTTGGTAACAAAAATAGAAGAAAAAAGGGCAAATATGAAAAACAAGATCAATAAAATAATGTCACTAGTAATGCCAGGGAAACATTTATCATAGAAACTAAATGCATTACACTAGACTTTCATTATGTGCATTTTTCCAGGCCCATGATCTGACTGGTCCATGGTATACAGCTACACACTAACCATGGTTAGTTAACAAAGGGGTCATTCGTATTTGAGTCCCATCTATGCAAAAAAGAACTCAACATATTAAACTCACATTGACATTAAAAATTTTATTTATTTATTTTTTTAAGTAGACTCTGCCTAACCTGGGGCTTGAACTCACAACCTTGTGATCAAGAGTTGCTTGCTCCACCCACCAAGCGAGCCAGGCGTCCCTCACATTAACATTTTAAATCAAATTATAGGTAAATAAAAGTAAGATGCTACAATGTACATGGGGGATTATTCGTTTCGACTGACTGAAAATATTAAGAGAGGGGCGCCTGGATGGCTCAGTTGTTAAGCGTCTGCCTTTGGCTCAGGTCATGGTCCCAGGGCCCTGGGATCGAGCCCCGCATCGGGCTCCCTGCTCCACGGGAAGCCTGCTTCTCCCTCTCCCACTCCCCCTGCTTGTGTTCCCTCTCTCGCTATCTCTCTCTCTCTGTTAAAATAAATAAAATCTTAAAAAAAAAAATATTAAGAGAGCTGGTGAATGCTGTATTTGTAAACAGAAACAATTTTTAAAGGGAAGTGGCAAAATCCACATCCAATTGGATCGATTTGATGTGTCAACAATGGCAGTCCTGTTAGAGAGCAGAAATGAGATTCTCTTCACACCTTTCCTACTTTTAGGCTGTGGCCACCTCAAGATAAGAAGCAAATCCCATTTTAGACAAACCAGTTATGAGATTTCCCAAAATGAGCATTCATAAGAATCACCTCTGTGGCTTATTAAAAATGCAGATCCTTGCCTATCCCGTGATTATGAAAATATTCTATTTTTCTTATATTATTGAACTTGCAAAACTATCCAATATAATAATGAATAAAAGTGGAAATAACCAATACCCTTATCTTATTCACAATATCAACAAAAAAGCTGTCAATATTTCAAAATTAAGTATGAGGTTTGCTGTAGCTTTTTTGCAGATATCATTTATCTAATTAAGGAAGTTCTGCTCCATTCACATTTTGTTAAGAATTTTTTATCATGAATGAGTGTTAAATTTTATCAAAGGCATTTTTTTCCCTTCATCTATTGAGATGATGATATGGTTTTTCACTTTTACTCTATTAATGTGGTAAATTGTTTTGATTGATTTTCAAATAATCAACTTGCATTCCTGGAATGAACCCAACTTTGTAGTGATATATTAACTTTTATATATATATCACCGACTTTGATTTACTAATGTTTTGGCTAGGATTTTAGCATCTATCTTCATGAGAAAAATTGGACTGTGAACTTCCTTTCTTTGAATACCCCTCTCAACATTGGGGTCAAGGTTATGCTGGCCTAATAATATTAGTTTATATATGATTAGTATTGTTTCTTCCTTAAATATTAGAAAAATTTGCTGGTGAATTGAACTAGTTTGTTCTTTGTGGGACAATCTATAATTATGAAGCTAATTTATTTAATAGATGTAAGATAACTCAGATTTTCTAAAATGTATTATATCAATTTCAATTTTTTTCCTGGTTTTATTGAGAAGCAATTGACATCACTATATAAGTTTAAAGTATACAGCATGAAGGTTTAATTTATAAATACTGTGAAATGATTACAACGTAGGTTCAAATAACATTTATTTTCTCATATAGAAATAATTTTTAAAAAGAAAAAAAATAAGAAAAAAAGGAAATAAATTTTTCTTGTGGCAAGTACTCTTAGGATTTACTTCCTTGACAACCTGCCTATATATCATATAGCAGTGCTAACTATAGTTATCATATTATACATTACATCTCTAATACTTATTTATCTTATAACAGGAAATTTGTACATTTCTGACCACCTCCCTCCAATTCCTCCTCTCCCACACTTCACCTCTGGTAACCAGAGTTTGTTTTCGTTGTTAGATTGCACATATAAGTGATATCATACAGCAATTGTCTTTCTCTGACTTATTTCATTTAGCATAATGCTCTCAACGTCCATCCGTGTTTTTGAAAATAGGATTTCCTCTTTTTTTTTTATGACTGAATAATATTTGTATGTGTGTGTGTGTGTGTGTGTAATGGAATTTTGGTGTGTTTTTAAGAAATTTAACCATTTCCTTTAAATTTTCAAATTTATTGGCATAAAATTTTGGTAATATCTTTTTACTATCTTTTTAATATCTGCAGTTTAGTGTTACCCTTTTTGCATTTGTGATTTTAGCATTCAACCCTACCTTTTTCTTCAACTATTTGTACCAGACTTTTATCAATTTCACTAGCCTTTTCCAAGAACAAACTTTTTTATTGTTCCTTTTTTCTATTTCAGTTATTCTGATCTTATATTTATTTTCTTCTTATTTCTTTGGTTTTGTTTTTTTAGATCCTTGAAACTGATCCTTGAGATTACTAAGTTTTAGCCTTTCTTTTTTCTAATATAAGAATCTAAGGCTATCAATGTCCCTGTACCTACTGCTTTAACTGCAACCCACAATGTTTGATAGGTTGCATTTTCATTATCAGTTAAAAAATATTTCTAATTTTCCTTGTGATTATTTTCTTTGACACACAGGGGAAAAGGTATTACTTAATGTCCAAATACTGGAATTTTTTCATTAATATTTTGTTACTAATTTAATACTACTATGACCAGAAAATAAACTCTTGAGGAGAGAATTAAGATGGCAGGAGTAGGAGACCCTAATTTCATCTGGTTCCTGGTATTCGGCTAGATTTATCAAATCACTCAGACCACCGGCAAAATCAACTGGAGAACTGAGAAAAGAATTGCTATAATTCTAAGAGTAGAAAAGTGATGACTTTTTCTAAGGTAGGAGGTGTGGAGATATGAATGGGAGGTGATAAATCACAAGATAAACCACGGGATGAGGGAGCCTCCATAAGCTGGGTGCCGGAAAGAGTTATAAGCATCGGAGTGCAAAATCGAATTAGAAGTCTGCCTGAAAGATGCTCAGGGAGTGAAGTGGGGCTGAATCCCAGGTGTGACAGTGTGGTCTCAGGATCCCCAGGGTCACAAAAACAATGGGCGTGCCTAAGTGTGGCAGAGTTCCCAAGCACTGGAGCGGGGAAACCAGGTGCAAACAGTGAATCCAGTGCCTGGCTTTCTGCTCAGTGTTGCCATAAACCTGGAACCACCGTAAGGTCAGGCCAATGCTCTCCGAGCAGGGGCCCAGCAAAAGGCAGAACTGAGGGAAGACCCCCCAATCCCTCCCCAGGGGAGAAGAGGCATAGGTGTGTACCCCAAGAGTCCATAAAGTTTGGAGACTCCAGACGGGCTCTCGTGACTGAGATAAAAATGTTCTGTCATAGGCTAGGTGAACAGAGTTCCAATGGAAACCAGGGAGACAAGAGGGATAGACTGCTTTTCTGTGATGGCTCATTGAAGAGTAGTGGGTGCAAACTTTCAGCTCCAGGGCTAGACATCAGGGCTCCACCATTTTCATCCTTCACACTGGCTCCTGGAGCTGCTTACACTGAGCCCAGCCTCCTGGCAAGGGGGGTACAATTCCGCCCAGGCAAAGACACCCAGGGATCAGTGCAAAAGGCCCCTTTCCCAGAACACCAGCAGGAACTTCCCACTAATACCAAATTTACCAATCATACAGAAGTGTAAAACTCCAGTCTTGGGGAAAGAAGTATATAGCATTCATGGTTTTCTTATTACTCTTTAGTCCATGAGTTTTATATTTTATTTTCCTTTTCAGCTATTTTTTAATTTTATCAATCATTTTATTAAGTCTTTTTTAATTTTCATTTTTCTACTTACATTACATATATATACATATTTCATTTTCAGCTTCCTTCCATTGTTTTCAACTTCATTCCTGTATATATATATAAGTTTTTCATTCTCTCCTACGTTGGGATCTAGTTTCTTCTAACAAACAGACCAAAATACACCCAGGATCTAGTTTATTGTTCTGTTCAAATTCTTATTTGACTTAATATTCTCATTTTTTTTTTCTTTTCTTTTCTTTTTGGTTTCTGTTCTCTTCTGATTTGGGTAGTGTATATTTTTCTGATGTCGTTGTTGCTATTTTTGTATTTTCCCTCTCTTTCATCTATTCTTTTCTGGACATAATGACAAGACAGAAGAACTCACCCCCAAAAAGAGAACAAGAGGCAGTACTCACTGCCAGGGATTTAATAAATATGGATATAAGTAAGATGTTAGAACTAGAATTCAAAACAATGATTATAAAGATACTAGCTGGGCTTGAAAAAAGCATAGAAGACACTACAGAATCCCTTACTGGAGAAATAAAAGAACTAAAATCTAATCAGGTTGAAATAAAAAAGGCTATTACTGACATACAATAAAAAATGGAGGCTCTAACTGGTAGGATAAATGAGGCAAAAGAGAGAGCTAGGGATATCGAAGACAAAATGATGCAGAATAAGGAACCTGAGAAAAAGAGAGATAAACAACTACTGGATCATGAGGGGAGGATTTGAGAGATCAGTGATACCATAAAGCAAAATAATAACAGAATAATTGGGGTCCCAGAGGAAGAGAAAAGAGAAAGAAAGGGGCAGAAGGTTTATTTGAACAAATTATAGTGGAGAAGATCCCTAATCTGGGGAAGGAAACAGGCATTCAATCCAGAAAGCATAGAGAAACCTGCTCAAAATCAATAAAAAATAGGTCAACACCTCAACATATAATAGTGAAGCTTGCAAATTTCAGAGATAAAGAGAAAATCCTGAAAGCAGCTTGGGGATAAAAGGTCCTGAACCTACAAGGGTAGAAACATAAGGCTGGGAGAGACCTATCCATAGAGACCTGGCAGGCCAGAAAGGACTGGCATGATAGACTCAGGTTGCTAAATGAGAAAAATATGCAGCCAAGAATACTTTACCCAGCAAGTCTGTCATTCAGAATAGGAGAGAAAAAGAGCTTCCACTACAAATAGAAACTAAAAGAATTTGTGATCACTAAACCAGCCCTGCAAGAAATATTAAAGGAAATCCTTTAAGTGAAGAGAGAGCCCAAAAGTTAACTAAGACCAGAAAGGAACAGAGACAATCCACAGAAACAGTGACGTTATAGGTAATACAATGGCACTGAATTCATATCTTTCAGTAATTACTCTGAATGTAAATGGGCTAAATGCTCCAATCAAAAATCATAGAGTATAAGATTGGATAAAAAAAATAAGACTCATTGATATGCTATCTGCAAGAGACTCATTTTAGACACAAAGACACCTCTAGATTGAAAGTGGGGGGGGGGGGCGCCTGGGTGGCTCAGTCGTTGAGCGTCTGCCTTCGGCTCGGGTCGTGATCCCAGGGTCCTGGGATCAAGTCCCACATCGGGCTCCCTGCTCGGTGGGAAGCCTGCTTCTCCCTCTCCCACTCCCCCTGCTTGTGTTCCTGCTCTCGCTATCTCTCTCTCTGTCAAATAAATAAATAAAAAATCTTAAAAAAAAAAAAAAAAGAAAGTGAGAGGTTGGACAACAATTTCTCATGCTAATGGACATCAAAAGAAAGCTGGGGTACCAATCCTTATATCAGACTAATTAGATTTTAAAACAAAGACTGTACTAAGAGATGAAGAGGGACACTATATCATAATTAAATGGTCTATCCAACAAGATCTAACAGTTGTAAATATTTATTCTCCTAATGTGGGAGCAGCCAATAATATATGCCAATTAATAACAAAATTAAAGAAACACATCAATAATAATATAATAATAGTAGGGGAATTTAACACCCCACTCACTGCAATGGACAGATCATCTAAGCAGAAGATCAACAAGGAAACAACAGCTTTGAATTACACACTGGACCACATGGACCTTAAAGATATGTTCAGAGTATTTCATCCTAAAGCAATAGAATACACATTCTTTTCAAGTGGACATGGAACATTCTTTAGAATGATCACATACTGGGTCACAAATCAGGTCTCAACTGGTACCAAAAGACTGGGATTATTTCCTGTATATTCTCAGACCACAATGCTTTAAAACTTGAACTCAATCACAAGAGAAAATTTGGAAGGAACACAAACACATGGAGGTTAAAGAGCATCCTACTAAAGAATGAATGGGTCAACCAGGAAATTAAAGAACAATTTTAAAAATTCATGGAAGCAAATGAAAATGAAAACACAACAGTTCAGAACCTTTGGAATGCAGCAAAGGGAGTCCTAAGATGTTAGTATATAGCAATACAAGCCTTTCTCAAAAAACAAGAAAAGTCTCAAGTACACAACCTAACCCTACACCTAAAGAAGCTGGAGAAAGAACAGCAAATAAAGCCTAAACCCAGCAGGAGAAGAGAAATAATAAAGATCAGAGCAGAAGTCAATGAAATAGAAACCAAAAGAACAGTAGAACAGATCAACGAAAGTAGGAGCTGATTCTTTGAAAGAATTAATAAGATTGATAAACCCCTAGCCAGACTTATCAAAAAAAAGAGAAAGGACCCAAATTAATAAAATCACATGAAAGAGGAGTGATCACAACCAACACCAAAGAAATACAATTATAAGAACATATTATGAACAACTATACACCAACAAATTAGGCAATCTGGAAGAAATTGATGCAATCCCAGAAACATACAAACTACCAAAACTGAAACAGGAAGAAATAGAAAACCTGAACAGACCCATAACCAGCAAAGAAATTGAAGCAGTAATCAAAAATCTCCCAACAAACAAGAGTCCAGGGCTGGATGGCTTCCCAGGGAAATTCTACCAAACATTTAAAGAAGAATTGATACCTACTCTTCTGAAGCTGTTTCAAAAAACAGAAATGGAAGGAAAACTTCCAAACTTGTTCTATGAGACCAGTATTACCTTGATCCCCAAACCAGACAAAGACCTCACCAAAAAGGAGATTACAGAACAATAACCCTGATGAACATGGATGTGAAAATTCTCACCAAGATACTAGCCAATAGGATCCAACAGTACATTAAAAGGATTATTCACCATGAACAAGTGAGATTTATTCCTGGGATGTAAGGGTGGTTCAACATTTGCAAATCAATGAATGCGATACACCACATTTATAAATGTCCTTATAAAAAGGACAAGAACCATATGATCCTCTCAATTGATGTAGAAAAAGCATTTGACAAAATATAGCATCCTTTTTTTTTTTTAAAGATTTTATTTATTTATTCGACAGAGAGATAGCGACAGCAGGAACACAGCAGGGAGAGTGGGAGAGCGAGAAGCAGACTTCCTGCTGAGCAGGGAGCCTGATGTGGGACTCGATCCCAGGACCCTGGGATCATGACCTGAGCCGAAGGCAGACGCTTAATGACTGAGCCACCCAGGCGCCCTATAGCATCCTTTCTTGATTAAAACTCTTAACAGTATAGAGATAGAGGGAACATACCTCAATATCATAAAAGCCATATACGGAAAGCCCAGAGCGAAATCTCAGTTTTTTCCCTAAGGACAGGAACACGACAGGGATATCCACTCTCACCACTGTTGTTCAACATATACTAGAAGTCCTAGCCTCGGCAATCAGACAACAAAAAGAAATAAAAGGCATCCAAATCAGCAAAGAAGAAGTCAAACTATCACTCTTTGCAGATGACATGATACTCCATCTGGAAAACCTAAAAGACTATACCCCCAAATTGTTAGATCTCATACAGGAATTCAGCAAAGTGGTAGGATATAAAATCAATGTACAGAAATCAATTGCATTTCTATACACTAACAATGAGACAAGAAAAAGAGAAATTAAGGAATTGATCCAATTTACACCCAAAATAATAAGATACGTAGGAATAAACCTAACCAAAGATGTAAATGATCTATGCTCTGAAAACTAAGAACGCTTATGAAAGAAATTGAAGAAGACACAAAGAAATGGAAAAACAGTCCCGTGTTCAGGGATTAGAAGAACAAATACTGTTCAAATGTCTATGCTACCCAGACCAATCTACACATTCAATGTAATCCCTATCAAAATACCATCAGCATTTTTCACAGAGCTGGAACAAATAATCCTAAAATTTGTATAGGACCAGAAAAGACCCTGAATAGCCAGAGGATGTTAAAAAAAAGAAAACGAAAGCTGGTGGCATCACAATTCTGGACTTCAAGCTGTACTACAAAGCTGTAATCATTAAGACAGTATGGTACTGGCACAAAAACAGATACATAGATCAATGGAACAGAATAGAGAACCCAGAAATGGACCCTCAACTCTAGGGTCAACTACTCTTTGACAGAGCAGGAAAGAATATCCAGTGGAAAAAAGTCTCTTCAACAAATGGTGTTGGGAAAATTGGACAGCCACATGTAGAAGACTGAAACTGGACCATTGTCTTACACCATACACAAAGATAAACTCAAAATGGATGAAAGACCTAAATGAGACAGGAGTCCATCAAAATCCTAGAGGACAATACAGGCAGCAACCTCTTTGACCTCAGCTGCAGGAACTTCTTGCTAGACACGTCTCCAAAGGCAAGGGAAACAAAAGCAAAAATGAACTATTGGGACTTCATCAAGATAAAAAGCTTTTGGGGCGCCTGGGTGGCTCAGTCGTTCAGCATCTGCCTTTGGCTCAGGTCATGAGCCCAGGGCCCTGGGATCGAGCCCCACATCGGGCTCCCTGCTTAGCGGGAAGCCTGCTTTTCCCTCTCCCACTCCCCTGGCTTGTGTTCCCTCTCTCACTGTGTCTCTCTCTGTCAAATAAATAAATAAAATCTTAAAAAAAAAAAAAAAGATAAAAAGCTTCTGCATGGCAAAGGAAGCAGGGACAAAATTAAAACTCCCAACCTACAGAATGGGAGAAGATATTTGCAAATGACATATTAGATAAAGGGCTAATATCCATGATCTATAAAGAGCTTACCAACTCAACACCCAAAAAACAAAAAATCCAGTCAAGAAATGGGCAGAAGACATGAACAGACATTTCTCCAAAGAAGACATACAAATGGCCAATAGACACATGAGAAAATGCTCAGCACCACTGGATATCAGGGAAATACAAATCAAAACCTCAGTGAGATTACCACCACACACGAGTCAGAATGGGTAAGATTAACAAGTCAGAAAACAATAAATTTTGGTGAGGATGTGGAGAAAGGGGAACCCTCTTACACTGTTGGGTCGGAATGGAAGCTGGTACAGCTACTCTGGAGAACAGTATCGAGGTTCCTCAGAAAGTCAAAATAGAGCTACCCTATGACCCAGCAATTGCACTACCAGGGATTTACACAAAGGATACAAACATAGTGATTTGAAGGGGACCTGCACGCCAATATTTATAGCAGCAATGTCCACAATAGCCGAACTATGGAAAGAGTGCAGATGTCCATCGACAGATGAATAGATAAAAAAGATATGGTATACGAACCATGAGAGACGATGGACTCTGAAAAACAAACAGGGTTCTAGAGGGGAGGGGGGTGGGAGGCTGGGTTAGCCTGGTGGTGGGTATTGAGGAGGGCACATTCTGCATGGAGCACTGGGTGTTATGCACAAACAATGAATCATGGAACACTTCATCTAAAACTAATGATGTAATGTATGGGGATTAACATAAGAATAAAAAAAATTAAAAATTAAAAAAAAAGATATGGTATATGTATGTGTATATATATATGTGTATATATATGTGTGTGTGTGTGTGTGTACACACACACACGCACAATATGGAATATTACACAGCAAAAAAAAAAGAAATCTTACCATTTGCAAAGACGTGGATAGAACTAGAGGGTATTATGCTAAGCAAAATAAGCCAATCAGAGAAAGATAATTATCACATGATCTCATCATATGTGGAATTTATGAAACAAAACAGGATCATAGGGGAAGGAAGGGAAAATAAAATAAGACAAAATCAGAGAGGGAGACAAACCATAAGAGACTCTTTACTATAGGAAACAAACTGAGGGTTGCTGGATGGGAGGTGTGTGGGGGGATGGGATAACTGGGTGATGGGCATTGAGGAGGACACGTGATGTAATGAGCACTGGGTGTTATATGCAACTGGTGAATCACTGAACTCTACCTCTGAAATCAATAATACACTATATGTTAATTAACTGAATTTAAATAAAATTTTTAAAAAAGAAACTCCATGGTTTCAATCCTTGGAGATTGGTTGAGAAAAGCCTTTGTCTAGACATATGAACTATTTGCTAAATGTTTCTGTGCACTTAAAACTTAAAAATTATATATTCCTAAAAAATAATATTTAAAATTTTTTTAAATTATATATCTTCATTCTTCATATTCTTTATATATTCTTCATTTAAATTATATATTCTTCATGCAGTGTTCTGTATATTGCAATTAGGTCATGTTTTTTCAATGTGGTATTTAAATCTTCTATGTATTTACTAACTTATTTTTCTGCATGTTCTATTAATTAATGACAAAGGCTTGACAAAATTCCAACTAAGATTGGAGATTTCTGTATTTCTTCTTTTACTAGTATAGTTACTTACTTTTTAATATTTTGAGGTCATGCTATTTGTTTGCATACATATAGCTACAGTGGATCTTTTGGTTAGTGTTTGCATGGTATTTGTGGGTTGTGGGTTTTTTTTTTAAGATTTTATTTTTTTATTTGAGAGAGAGAGATCACAAGCAGGAGGGAGGGGCAGAGGGGAAGGGAGAAGCAGACTCCTTGCCAAGCAGGGAGCCCGAAGTGAGGCTTGATCCTGGGACCCCAAGATCATGACTTGATCCTGAAGGCAGATGCATAACTGACTGAGCCACCTAGGCACCCCTATTTTTTATATGCTTTTATTCTTTATATGGCTTTATATTTAGAGTATACCTCATGTAGTCAGCATACAGTTGTCTTGTTTTTATAACATACTCTAATAATCTTTGTTTTTAAATTGAAGTATTTCGTCCTTTCACATTAATGTAATTACTCTTACATTTGTGTTTAAATCACTTCTTAATATGTTCTTTATTTGTTCTAGAGTTCTTTGTTCCTCAATTCTCCTTTTGTCTTCAATTAAACAAATTTTTTAAATTATTCCATTTTCCCCTTCCATCGGCTTGTTAGTTATACATTCTTTTAGTGGTTACCACAAAAATAAAATGTGTTCCCTCGACTTATTAGAATCTACTGTAATTAACATTTTCACCACTCCCTGGATAAGGACTTCACATGATTTTAACTTCATTTACCCCTCATCAAATTGCCACCTTATGTGTTATTACTGCTTTTTATGGCAAAAATTAAATTTTTATAATTTTATGAAATTAAATTTTATTAAAATTTTATTTTTAATTCTACATATATTTTAAGCTTTTTGTTATAGAGAGTTCTAACATAGATAAAAATAGACTTCATAATGACATGAAACCCCCATATTCATCACTTTGCTTAATGATCATTAGCTCATGGCCAATGCTGTTCCTTCTTTATCTCCATCCACTTTTCCCTCAACCATATTATTTTAGAGCAAATCCCAAACTTCATATCATATTTTGTATAACTATCTCTTGTAACACACTCTTTAGTGTGTATCTCTAAAAAATGAGTAAGTTTTTGGAAACATAAACATATAAGTATCAAACATATAGAAAAATTAACAATGCCAGAATACCATCAAATATTCTGTTAATGTTCAAATTTCCAAGTGTCCCAAATATCATAACTATTTTTAAAGGTATTTTTGAATCAAGATCCAAATAAGTTCTGCACACTGTAATTGGCTGATATGTCTTTTAAGGTACATTTAACCTGTCAATCCCCTTACATCTTTTTTCCCTTGCTACTTATTCATTGGAGAAACTGTCTTGTTTGAATTGAGATTTTCTACTATCTGATTTTTTCCCATGGTATTGTATTAAATAAAATGCTCCCTATCTGTAAATTCTGTTTGTTGGTAGTGAGGTCTAGAGGCTTAATCAAATTTAGGTTCATTTTCTTGTTTTGTTTTTGGCAAGACTACCTCATGGCTTGTGTGTGTGCTTCTTTTTTTTTTATTATTGTTATGTTAATCACCATACCTTACATCATTAGTTTTTGATGTAGTGTTCCATGATTCATTGTTTGCGTATAACACCCAGTGCTCCATGCAGAACATTCCCTTTAATACCCATCACCAGGCTAACCCATCCTCCCACCCTCCTCCCCTCTAGAACCCTCAGTTTGTTTTTCAGAGTCCATCATCTCTCATGGTTCGTCTCCCCCTCCGATTTCCCCCCCTTCATCCTTCCCCTCCTGCTATCTTCTTCTTCTTTTTTTTTTTTTAACATATATTATATTATTTTTCAGAGGTACCGATCTGTGATTCAACAGTCTTGCACAATTCACAGTGCTCACCATAGCACATATCCTCTCCAATGTCTATCACCCAGCCACCCCATCCCTCCTACCCCCCCCACTCAGGCAACCCTCAGTTTGTTTCCTGAGATTAAGAATTCCTCATATCAGTGAGGTCATATGATACATGTGTATGTGCTTCTCTTAATAGACACACCATGCCTGCTTGTATTTTTGTAATATTCATAACCATTAATGTCCAATGCCTCAATCCTTACTATTTTTCAAAATAATACTGTGGTTCGCTAACATCCTCCCATTCATTATCATTATTAACTAGTGTTCATAACTCATGGATTTAATATATTTCTTATATTTCATTCCATTGCAGTCCTATTCTGATGGATGCTTAAATTGTTCCATCTTTGGCTACAGGGAGTTAAACTTCATTAGACATTATTTTGAATGTTTTAAACAGTCTATCTTCACTTATATTTACTTATATATTTATCCTTTTTGGTGCTTTTCATGCCTTTCTGCATTTCCACAATTCCAACTTGGACCATTTCTCTTCTGGCTGAAGAGCTCCCTTTAATAATTTCAATGTAGATATATGCTGGTAATTAATTCTCATAGTTTTAATTTTTCTAAAACTATCTTTCTTGAAGGATACCTTCTCTGGGTATAGAATTATAGATTGGCAATTATTTTCTTTGGCACTTTAAATATGCCATCCCATTGTTTTCTAGTTTCCATTGTTTCTGTTTAAAAGCTAGCTATAAATCTAACTGGTATTGCTTTGAAACTATGTCTTTTTTCCTCTGGGTGCTTTAAGATTTTTTATTTCTTTTTGGTTTTTCAATAGTTTTATTATACTACACCTACATATTTGTTCATGTTTTCCTGCATGCCTCTAATTGTTTTATGACATATACATTGTTTATGGAAAGTGTTACAAGTTGAACAGAGTTTTCTTCCTCCAGAAATGATTTGATTTTCCTCTGTCAGAGAGAGTACAAGTAAATCATCTTGACTCAGTTAAGGCTGATCTATTTCCAGTTCAGTCTTATCCTAGGATGTAGCTAATTAGGGGCCTCAATCAAAAGCTGTGAGTGTTTACCAGGATCCTATCTCCTCAGAAGCTCTGAACTCTGTAAGACTTTATGAGACTGCCAAATCTCTGCTATGCCTTTTACTCTCTTATCAGATGTTTTCAACTTTATTTTTTGCTGTCTCACAGTAGAAGTATGCAACAAGGTCTCTAAGGAAAATTCCATATAGCATTTTTAACTTACTTTCTCTGATTCCTTTACTGTGGAATCTTGGTTCCTCAGACTTTACCAATCAGGGGAAAAAATTAAGCTTTTTCCATTTTAGAAAAAAAAAAAAGTTATGTTCCTTCTTTATGTGTTCATGCCTTTATTTTTCCCGATTTTTAATATTTTTAAAAGCCTATCATTTTCTCATTATTCCCCAAAATGAACACAAAGAAACACATAGTAATAGAAAGCAAAAAAGTCTTGACCTTCACTAAGCATTCAACCCTCAGATAATGTCAGGAAATCTGGAGCTTTCTCAAGTAGGAATATGGAAGAGAAAGAAGGGAGATGTGTTATTTATCACAGACAATACTCAGCACAATTTTATTGCTCCTTGGGGAATCCAAAGCTTTTAAAGATGCTATTATTATTTGGAAGCTCTCCAGAGAGCACTAAGTATTAAAAATAGCACCTGTACTCCGCTAAGTCAAATCACCTGTTTATTACCCAGAGTGATGAAAATCATTTAATAAAATATTACAGACACTTGTTCAAAATCATGCTCACAATTCATATGCTCAGAGAAGTTAAAGGGAACATCTGTGCCCAGCTCAGTACATA
Organism: Mirounga angustirostris; assembly: GCF_029215605.1. Lineage (NCBI taxonomy): Eukaryota > Metazoa > Chordata > Mammalia > Carnivora > Phocidae > Mirounga > Mirounga angustirostris. The sequence goes on along the minus strand of NW_026991709.1, from coordinate 187,567,532 downwards.
TTTTTTAAATGGATAACTCATTTAATGGGGAGATAGAGATAATTTCACTGGTTTTTAAAATTAAAGACATCGAACTTTTTTTTTTTAAAAAAGAGTCAAAATAAGACCTCTATATTAGCATCTTCTGTTTTTTCTTACTCAGCATTTACATAAAATAGCAGCCCATTTTTTTTCCCTTTGTAGAACCTATTCCTCTTCCTATGCTTGTAATACAGATAAAGGAACATGACCCAGGGCTGGCCAATCACTGCTCTGACTCATTGGCCACAGTTATTGGTTCAGCAATGAGCATGTAATCCATGTTAGTCTGATGAGACTCAGTACTTGGATTTTATAAAAATTACTAGAAAGAGAAAGTCTGCTGGGATTGCTAAACTAGTAGAATAGAAGGTCCAGTGTGGTGATCACCACATAAAGAAGTCCTGCCTTAGAGTGAAGCCAAAACTACCTAGACCTTTCCAGTTACATGAGTCAACAAATTGCCCTGAATTGCTTAAGCCAGCTTAATAAGACTCTGGGTTTCAGACCTACAAATAAGAGTTCTTACTAACATAGCTACATCAAAAAACTACATGGTAGCAACTGAGTCTGTCAATAAGAGTAATTAACCCTCAAGCTTAAGACAAAACTCTAGCTGCTAATTAAAATGATGCAGTGGCATTAGAAATACTTACCATGTATATGGTAAAATTTATTCCATTCCACTGATAACGTTTTCATTTCCCACTTCCATTTACATTATGCCCAAGACATGAGACATGAACATTTACCAATAATATTAAATAACATCATTCCATTCATGAAGTTTCAAGGATAGATTATTATTGGCATTTTAACCTATTCCTCAGATGCTCAGTTATTGGGGATCAGGGCAAGTTATAAAAGGTTCCAAGAAACGGAGGAATCTTCATGTGTTTTACATTTTTAAAATTCTGCCTTCAGCTTTGGCTTACCACAATGGTTGTTTTTGGTAGCCATCAGCAATATTCCTAGGATAAAGTCTTCAAATAAAATAAGAATTCCTCAGCATCTTTTTGTCCTTTAAGTGGGCATAGATTCAAACATGTGCACATACTGGGGATCACACATTTCTACCCATGGCATTTAATTATGAGTAAAGTAAAATGTGCAATACCACAATTTTAAATATTAGTTCAATAACTTTTATGCACCTAATTTCTGAATGATTTTCTTCCTTTCTGGAGAGTCATCTAATGCCAAACAGTGGTATGCAGGTGAAATCAAGGTGAGGCAGGAACTGAAAAGGCATAAAGAAGGTATATGTCAGATTTACTAATTTAAAAAAAGATGAAATAATCCTTTCCCTAAAATTATGCTCTGCCAATATATGCTAAACTTTGAAGTATGGCTTTATTTCCCTCATTCATAAGTAATCACTATTTTCAGAAGGAAGAGACTAAAGAGAGAAAGATTTGGGGAGATTTATAGCAATTTCAAAATCCCAAAATAAATGAGAAGTCAAAAGAAAAATGACAAGTTTGTTGGTTATTTAAAGTAGAATTTTCAGTGGGCCAAAAATCACCAAGACAGTGGTTTTTAAACTTTACTGTGGGTTCTATTAAAAAAAAGTTTGAAAATCACTGCCTTAATGTGTGTGTGTGTGTGTCTGTTTGTGTACACATGTGTGTGTGTGTATAAAATGATCACATATACTTGTAAATTAAAAAAAAATCTTATGGGGCACCTGGGTGGCTCAGTCGGTTAAGTGTCTGACTCTTGATTTCGGCTCCGGTCATGATCTCAGGGTCGTGAGATCGAGCCCCGCATCGGGCTCTGTGCTGGGTGTGGAGCCTGCTTAGGATTCTCTCTCTCCCTCTCCCTCTTCCCCTCCCCCAACTCTCTGTCTCAAAAATAAATTTTTACATTTTAAATGAACTCTAATATTTTCTATTATATCCTATTCTATTCTATTACATTCCATTCTATTAAAATGCTGATCACAAATCACTACATTGTTTTCACAACCCACCAATAACTTACAACTAGATACAAAACATACAATTTGGCATCACTAAAACATATAACACAGCTTAGGCTAAGAGAATTAGACATATTTAAATCATCACCACAGTAATTTCAATTAAGACTTTTCTGAAAAGAAATCAAATCAACTCCACACAGTGGAGTTTCTTATAACGTTCATTAACTTCAAATATTTTCATAAAGTGCTTGAAGTGAAATGTATCATTTAGAATGATACCCCTTTGAACATACTTTGAAATAACCCAATGCAAGCTCATCCTCTCAATTTGATCCAAAGACACTAACGTTTTCCTTTTATTTTCTTTTTAACTGTATGTCGCTATAAAAGTCAATGAAACACAATGCCACAGAGTAATATTCTAATGCAATGAAGAGGTAATCTTATTTTCTATTTTGTTTTACCTTATGGTATCAACTACTGTTGATTATTGTTTCTGTGAAGAAAATGCTTTAATGAACCTAGAGGAAGACAATGATTTGATGAATGACAAATGTGGCATAAAAAAAAATACTCTTCATTCCACACCAGTATATATATCATTTGGTTCCACCAGATTTTCTTAGAGCTGGAACCTCATGATAACTGCCCTCCCTGATATATATATATATTTTTTTAAACCTTGGAGGCAGGTGCTGAGAAGGAACATTTCCTTTCCAGATCCTCTATTAACCAAAATTCCAATGCCCTGGATGTCTTTTTCCCCCATTTTAAAAAATGACTTGCATTTCTATTAAAAGGCTTCCTGTACTAACTCCTGCCTAAGAATTTATATGTTGGTATGTTTGAAAGTACTCCCTGCAGAAATCAGACATGGTGATCACTGTCAATATGACAGACTGATGATGGGTTGGTGAGTTACCTGTTGACTCCCGTATCACATTTGCTAAACTTCTGTCGAGACTACAGGGTAGTCTCTTATGAGATGATTTTTTTTTTTTTGTCTTCTTTCTACTTCAAAGATCATTTATAATCACACACAGAAAAAAGAGAGAGAGGTAAAATCTTGTAAGTCCTTTCTCACTGAATCTCAAGCTGAAGCAAATGGCACAATCCTCAGGGCTAGGAGTGAACCTGTGTGGTAAAAGGCACCAATGTTACAGCACGGCTGGTTCCTCATTATGACCAAAACAGTCTGCTCTAAACTCTGAGGTATAGTCATTGGTGGTTTTCTCAAATTTGTCCTCAAAGGTTGAAATTTATCATAGTTATGCACAGCCACCCTTAAGATGCTTGAGTGCATGGCTATGTGTGAAAGAGAAATAAAACCTACAGAGCTGCAGATTGAAAGAGGGACTAAATACGCACAGCCTCCACGTAATTGTAGGTGCTACAATAATTCCAAAACGGTATGCAGGACAGTCGGGTTGCTGGCATCCTCGATTAAGGAAGACATTGTTAGCGATGTTGCTTAGCACGGTTTTGGAAGAAGGCATGAGGCCAGCAGAGAAAAACTTCATCAGAAATCCTTATTCCTTAACCCCGTCTCTTTCTTTCATTTTCTCCTTGCTTCATTTCCATTTGGGCAAGTGAAAAAGACTGGAAAGAAAAGAGGGAGTGTTGAGGCCGAGAAAACACAAGTTGTGTGTTGTATGTGGATATGTCCGGCCAGTTGATACCGAGTCAATAACCAGCCATATGCCTTCCTTGAGTCAGGTCCTTAGAGGATCCAAAATAAAGCCTGTAGAGAGAAGCAGCTTATTGGTGGTTACGGTACGACTTCGTTTTTAATGTGCCTATAAATCACCCTGGGATCTTATTAAAATGCCAACTCTGACTTTGGGGTAGGGTCTCAGCTTCTGCATTTCTGCTCTTAGTTCGGGAAACCCAAGCTGGCATCCCATGGTATGCTCCACTACCACTCTTTTTCTTTACAGGGATTTCACCCACCTTCCTTTCCTTCACCTCTACCTCCAGTGGGGAGAACAAAAAAGGATGGCATAGGAGAAAAAGCACTGGCTCTGGGATTGAAGCTGTGTTGGAATCCCATCTCTGCAACTGACTTGCAGTCTGCAATTACAGGCGAGGTTTTTTTAATCCCACTGAAGTTCATTTTCTCCATTTAAACTGGGCGTGCCACCTTCCTAATTCTCACGGCTGTCACAAGGGACAGAATGTGCACATCCTGCTAGGTTCATTTATGGGATGAATGAATAGTCTACAGCACAATAATTCTATCCACAGGTAAAAACAAGAGGGGGGGTGCTACATTGTTGGAATATACCTTAATTTTTCTTAATACTGTGGCTTTGGCTCTTTCTTAGATTCAAAACTGTATATTTCATAGAGCCCTACACACAATAAGTCAAGTATTTCTCCCCATTTCCAATACTTCTCTGACTCCAGAAAGCCACTCTCTGGTCATGCTTTTAGTCATGACAGAATCCAGGGCAGACCAGTTTTAAAAAATTTTTCTTGCTGTATCTAATGGTAAAAATGTGCTTGATAATTTTCTTGCTTCCAATTATTTCAGTTCCTAGACTTGTTCTGGACTTCTTCAGCTCCCATTTTCAATGACAGATCATCCTTGTCCTCAAGCCGCCTCTTCCAGTCTCTGTTCTCCCATCTGAAGTGAGGCTCCCCTTTGCTCTCAGGGTAAATAAGACAAAGGCACCCTCTCCTTCCCACATTGTCCATCTGGCGAATCTGAGTTCCTCTGGGGGAATCCAGAAGACACCTCTGAATTAACCAGACGAATGAAGGAAAAAACAGCTAATGCAAACCTTCCCTAACCCTCCCACATTCACGGGTTGAACCCAGCACTCCAAACGCCAAGATAGATGGGGCTGGAAGTGGACTGGCCCTGGGGAGCAAGCCTTGACCCTTCTCGGCCCTATGATGATTCCTGTTGAGGTTACCAAAGGGTCTTGGGCACCATCAGAGCAGAAAGGACTTATCAACCACAGAGGTTCCACCTCATGACAAGAATCACTGACCGCTCAGGGATGCCGGCCCTGCCCCCACTCCCTCAGCCTCACTGGCCTCTCTGCCATAAGCTGCTACAGAACAAGTGGGGCCTGCTTCCCCTTAGCTCGCTTCCATCTCAGACTGAATCAGGGGAATGAACTATTATCAGCCGATCCGTCTTACTAGATTGATCCATGTGATATTGGCAACTTCATATGATTCAACCTCATATCTTGTTCAGCGAAACAAAGTTCACTGTCACACACACACACAATAACAACAACAACAACAACATCACTAAACCATTTCTGTGGCTGAGCTACGCTGGCCTGAACAAAATGATCTCAAATCCATTTACCAAAAGGCTGCATATTTTATTTGTTGTTGTTGTTGTTTTTTAAAAAGATTTTATTTATTTATTTCTCAGAGAGATGGAGAGAGAGAGAGAGAGATAACAAGCAGGCTGAGGGAGAAGCAGGCTCCCCACTGAGCGAGGAGCCCGATGCGGGACTCGATCCCTGGACTCTGGGATCATGACTGGAGCGGAAAGCAGACGATAAACCGACTGAGCCACCCAGGCATCCCAAGGCTGCATATTTTAAACTAAAACATATTTACAGTGGCCCTTACACTTACACTTAGTTTCTACTTTTCTAAGGCAAGATAATTTCAGGAAACTTCTTTTGGAAAAACATCCCATCTGAAGCAGCAACAATGTGTCAAACACGGCACCATCGCTGTGCATTTCCTTGGTGTAAGGCTCGAAAGGCACAGAACAGTAAACAGAACGCTGTGTCTGCCTCCGAGGGGGTAACATCTAGCTGGAGAAAGCAGAGAGAATAAGCAAAAAGGTAAAGAATGAAACAACACTATTAGAAATGCCACAAGACAGACCATAATCATTTGCTAAATGAGAGCAACGCAAAATAAGTGCAGTGAGTCGAGAGCCAGGAGCAATCACCTAGAATCCGATTTGAGCCACTTTCCACCTAATTCAGCCCATCAATCACCACACCCTCCCACCTACTTCCTCTGGGAGGTTATCACGGAAAATGAAAATCACCTCTCTGCCTACTCATAACTCCCGGATGACGGTCCCAGAGATATAGACCCAGTAGGTCTCAGACCACTCCCTCTCAATTACTGGGTCCATCTCAGGAAGAGATGGAAGAACGGCATCACTTATGCTGGCCACTGTTCTCTCCCAGATGAGGTCGGCGTGCCACGGGAAGGGCGATCTAAACGCTAATGGTACGTGCTTCAACATAAACTGCAGCCACCTGGCAGTTAAGCAAACTTTGCTAAACCTCTTAATTCCGAATTTCAATCCTTCTGAGCAGTGGCCAAGAGTCAAATGTGGCTCTAAGTATATTATAAATGCCAATTCAGATACAAATGAGGCCACGTTCACACCACACACCCACTGGCTATTTCAGCTCGTGTCTGCATGCTCTCACGCAGACCCTCGCAGGGTACTCAGCTGTGCCTCTCTACTGACATCCCCACTGAGGACGGTACCCAGCCATAAACCGTGTCTCCAGTGTTCCCCAGAATTAGGCTGCGCCCTTGCCCAAGGAACCAAGGCCAAGTGCTCTGCAAGTGGCAAACTCTCAAGGTAGCAGCTGCCCTGGCTGCCTCCATGCTCCCCGCACTAAAGCAACATTGGAATGTTCCATGCAAAATGCAGAAAATGCCCTTTGGGAGAAGAGCACCACTGCTACCCTTTGTCACCAGGGCCTGATAGAGGTTTGCTCACACCTCAGGGAAACATCCCTAATTAGGCCCTTTCTCTCACCTCCCACATCTAATCCATGAGAAAGATCTGTCAATCTCACCTACAAAATATCCCTCGAGCCCTCCCCTTTTCTTCATCTCTGCAGGCATCCTGTCAGTTGAATATTAATTACTATTACCATTGCCACTTAGGCCTCGACTCAAGCCTTCTAATAGCCTGTTTCCACTCTTGCTCTTCCAATCCATCTGATCATAGCAGCAAGAGGGACCTTCTAAATACATTAAATGGATCCTATCTTTCTGGGCTTAAAACCCTTCTGCATCTTCCTGTTACACTCAGAATAAAATCCTCATCTACAAGCCTTCTGGGACCTGGTCCAAGCTTCTATTGACAGGAGCCCATCCAGTGGGGATAGTAGGAGAGGCCAGGTTCCAGCTTCCAACCACCCGGCTGGAATCCAAGGTCCACTGCTCCCCAGGAGAAGCCTGGGTCAGAACCTCAAGTCCTCTGCTCACCATATATGCTGTGCAGTTTGGGCCAGTGACTTACCTTCCCTGTGCTTCGGTTCCCTCACATGCAAAGCTGTACATCTCATTGGACTGTTAGAGAAGTAAAGTGAGATACTACATGTAAAATGCTTAAGAACAGCCTCAGTCCACAAGAAGTGTTTCATAATCAGCCTGGTGTAATTCCCTTCCTCAAACACATCTTACCTGCCCCTTCCATCCACTGTTTCCTCTGCTTGGATTGCTCTCGAGCCTCCCCTCCAAATCTGCACGGTCACCTCGCCCCTCTTTCATATCACCTCTGCAGAAGGGCTTTCTCTAACTAACATGGCTCAGTGGCAACTCTCCCCATCCCCTCCATTATTCTCTGTTGCAGCTCTTCATTTTCTTCATAGCACTTCTTAGCATGTTCAGCCTTTCTTTGGCTTATTCACTTATTTACTATCTTCCTCTTCCACGAGACTTTAATCTTTATAGAGAGTTGGACTATATTTATATTGTTTACCACTGAATCCCCAGAAGCTAGAACATCATCTTGACTCAGGGATCTTCCATTCAGTTACTATTTATTCTTTTTACGGTTCTTATGAGGCTTAAATATATTTTGATACTACTAATTGGTATGTAAATCTGTTTGGGATGACTCTGTTTATCAATTAAAAATGGCCATGTGTCTTAAGAAAAAGTTACTATCTAAATTGTTAATACTGAGCAAGAGGATGAGTCTTGCTACATCCCTCATCTTCGAGCCCCCTTGCTCCCTGGAGCCCAGACCAACGCTCCAGGTCTGGGAATGGAGGACAGACACTATGCCTGGCCTCTTCATGGCCCAGCCTCCCCCACGCCCCTGAAAGTACATATAAACCTTTCTTCCAGGCCTCCCTTCCCTTCAGGCAGATGCTCAGCAAACCAAACTCTAAATGCTCTTTTGGTTCAACCCAAGTCACCTTCTCTCGCCCTCTTTCTGTATGGATAGATGCATGTGTGGATGGATGTATATATAGCACGCGTACTTTTGTGTATATTTAGATGTTGCGTTAGCCCAGATTGCACGGAAAGCACAGCCTCCGGCAAAGCACATGTGCTCCTAACCTATCAGAGCATGCCATCTCAGGGAAGCAAGAGGGGACAGAAGAGGGAAATGAGTCAGGAAAGGAAGAAAAGCAGATACAGGATACATTTCAGAGCTGGCTGCCACTGTTCTCAAGCACATCTGATCGTCAGATATCTCTGGCCCAACTTCGGAGAGGGGCCATGCAAATGAGAGCGTCTCAGGAGCGCTGGTCAGGGGAATAAGGGGGCCACGTGATATCCACCCAATGCATGAAGGATTGGGGGCGGTCGCTGTTACCGTCTCCGGCCACTAGAGGCAGCAGTAGTGACGTGGCTCAATAACCTTGAGAGCAGCCCTCATCAGCAAACACACAGGTCTGCAGTGGGGCCAAACCCGAGTCCCGCACAGCTGGATAAAAAGGAGATGGCCACCCAAATGTATTGCTCGAGAATGGTAAGCATGTGACATATAAGCTCATCATTCCCAAAGCTTGCCCTCATGGCAGACATGTCCAAATTGTTAACAGTACTTTTGTCTAACAGCCCAGGTTCAGCCTCTGAACCCACCTCAGCACAGGGCTATCAACAGCAACTACATCCAATAAAACATGATACGTCCCCAGGAGAAAACACTGCAGTGAAAAAGCTCTTCCCTATACACTAACTAATTTGATCTCTGCAAAGTTGCAACATTCAGTGGAGAAGTTACAATTCATCTCTATTGAACAGACTGGCAACTGGGACACAGGCAGAGTATGGCGTGAAGGCAGGGACACACTGTCAGAGCAGGGCTGAAAACCAAGATTTGTGACTTCTAGGTTATGTGGAAAAAACTAATATACCTGGTACTATAACCCAATGACTGAAAATCATCTATTTTGCTAAGTTAATTATCAGAGGATAAAGAATATGTTTCTTAAGCCCTGTTCTCTTTTTGTTTTTTCAAACATACACTGGAAGACAGAAATGAGACCCTAAAAAGAACAAGAGTCACAACAGTAAAGCAAATAAGGATAATATCAGACATTTAAAAAACAAATTCAGACCCAGGGGGGTGCCTGGCTGGATCAGTAGGAAGAGCATGTTACTCTTGATCTCGGGGTCGTGGGTTCGAGCCCTACGTTGGCTGTAGAGATTACTTAAATAAGTAGAACCAAAAAAAAAAAAAAAAAATCAGACTGGAAATGACAATGACAAAAACATAGCATCAAGCTAAGGAAAATGATCAGTTTTGGAAAGTGAAAAATGCTACACAAGGGAAGCCCTTCCACAGCCTCTTCATGTCCCTCAGCTCCACAGCTCAGGAACCAGTGCCCATGGTGCTCCTTGGTATTTTGGGAGAGGAGAATACCACTTAAATGCTACCCTTTCTAGAATCAAACTCTCCGTACACCCTAACATCATAGCTCTCATCCTTCTGCATTTGACACCAGTCTCAGATTTAGCATCTCACGGTGATACATACCTAATTTACGGGGCAACGTTTATTTCATATAAAGCAGTTCTGACCTTCAATGCAGTGTGATTAGAAGTTAATCTGCCCATGTTCTTCTTAAGCTTTGACATTTATTACAGGAAAGATGTGTCATTATTTCTACTGACCCTTCACTCCTCCCCCATCCACCAAATATACCCACCCAAATGTTCAGAGCTTTGTGTTTGCATCTTAGTAATCTGTCATCCAGTACTTGGCAGGGAAAATGTACTATCATATGGCAACAAGCAAATCTGGAGGTCTGGCTAAAATTTCATGGATCTGATATTTAAGCCTTATTGGGGGTCTGCTATATGCAGAGAACCATGCTAAGAACTGACAGTCCCCCCAGATGCATTCCTGGCCCCATTTCTCCCTCCTAACCTCACTTTCATCCAAGCCCTTTAAAACTTTTCCCCCCCATTTTTCTTCAGTAAAGTTCATCTCCCTACTCACATTATCCTTCCGATAAGGATAGGAACACCAACCAGACTGTCTTTCCCTTCAGTAGTTGCTTCTGCTTTGAGGAGCCCAGCTAGACCCAGCCCTGAATTCCCCAGCACTCAACTCAGCCCTGCTCCCCCAGCACAGTCCCTGCCCATCCCTACCTGATTACCAGCAAAGCCTTAATCATAGATAGATAGATAGATAGATAGATAGATAGATAGATAGATAGATAGATAGATATAGACAGATAGATGATAAAGATGTAGAAATGAATAAGATATTGTTCCTTTCCTTTATTTTAAGATTTTATTTATTTATTTGACACACACAGTGAGAGAGAGAGAGCACAAGCAGGGGAAGCAGCAGGTAGAGGGAGAGGGAGAAGTGGGCTCCCCACTGAGCAGGGAGCTGGATCCAGGGCTTGACCCCAGGACACTGAGATCATGACCTGAGCTGAAGGCAGATGCTTAACCAACTGAGCCACCAGCCACCCCATTCCTTTCCTTTAATGTTCCAAGCTGTATCATATAACCCAATAGTGGATCAAGAAATCAATTTAGGGAATTATAACCCGATTTTTCCCAAAAACTAAAATAGAATTGATCATAAAAGAGAATATGTCTCACCTAGTAAGGGTGGGTTCGTTTCATGAATGTGTGTGTGTGTGTGTGTGTAAATGTATTCCTTACTGTGGGTGATCTAACAGTTTGACAGCTAAAGTTTCCAAAAGGGAGAAAACCATCATTTAAACATATAATGATACAAAATCTATGCATGCAGAATCCCTAGAGTGACACATAATCAGCACTCAATATGCATATATGATGGCAGAGATCAGTACTAATGAGAAGTAGACCTGAGGCTCCAGCAATGGTGAGAACCCAAACTTTCTAAAGCCCGTATTCATCATATTCCTTTCTGCTCAAAGCCACTGTATGCACCCCCCATCCCTCCAGAGCATAATGCAAATTCATGAGTATGGCACTTGAGGACCTCCAAGTTTATCTCCCACTACTTGTCACCCCCACCCTATCTTCTGTACCATACTGTTGTTAAAATGCCTTTTTTTTTTTTTTTTGCCATATTCCAAATATATTCTGTATTTTTTGACTACTGGGCCCTGGCACAAACTCTTCCTTTGCACAACAGTGCTCTTCCTTGTCTCTCTGACCGCTAAAGTCATAAGCTTATTGTGAACAGCTCTTGTTTTGTCTCTCCAGCTAACTGTGCCATCCTCCTTCTGGTCACATTATTCTCTTCCCTTTGAGGAACTCCCCAAAGTTTCACGTGTTCCTGGTTGTGTTATCAGTCATAATGCCCCACTGCCTTTTGCCACAGAGGAAGCCATGTGACAAATATATGGTGATTGGTTGGGAAAACAGGCATGCAATCAGGGCAGACAATTGTACTCCATTGCTGGTGCATAAGACCTGCTTTGTGTTATAAAAGCAGCCCCCAAAGACTAGTAGTCCTTTCCTGTGCATCAGAACCAGCTGGGGGGCTCATTAACCATAGAGTACTTGGCCTGCCCCTGCCCAAGTTTCTGATTGGATAAATCTGAGGTATGACCAGAGATGTGTATTTCTAATAAATTCCTAAGTGTGCTAGCTTCCTATTGCTGTGTAACAAATTACCACAAACTTAGTGGCTTGAAACAACACAGATTTATGCTCTTACAGTTCAGGAGGTCGGAAATCCAAAATAGGTCTTAAAGAGCCAACATCAACGTGCCACCGGCAGGACTGGTTCTTCCGGGATCCTCCAAAGGAGAATTTGTTCCTTGCTTCTTCCAGCTTATGGAGGCCCCCTGCATCCCTTGGCCCATGGCCCGTTTCTTGTAGCTCCAACCTCTTCTTTATGGCATCACAACTCTTACTATTAACTCTGGTCTCCCTCTTTATAAGGGCTCGTGTGATTATACTGGGCCCATCCAGGTCATCTAGGATAATCTCTCCATCTCAATAATCCTTAATTTAATCACATCTGAAAAGGCCCTTCTGCCATATAAGGTGACATTCTGGGAATAAGGATGTGGACATGTTTGAGGGGCCCTTATGCATCCTACTATCCCAGATGATGCTGTTCCTGATAATACAGGGCCCACACCTCAAAAACCACTGAATGACCATCACTGTCAAAACCAGTCTTGTATTTTAATTATTCTTTAGTCAGCCTGCCTCTGCTCTATCCTACCAGATTCAGAGTGTCCTGAGGACTGGATTAAATCTTGGCCCTTTTTAAAAACTCCTTTAATTCCATGTACGTCCTCATTTGTGAACACTGGTGTGTACATCTTTCAGTGAAATTTGGGGAACAGGCAAACAGAAAACAACTTGGGAAGCTAATACCCCAAAGTAGGAGTGGTTAATAAGATTGACTGAATGCCTTACCATCCAGCAATAGATCTTACCACCTAATTAGGGTCCTGAATCTCAAATTTCACTATTACTGACTACTAGATATTGCCATTTTGATGGCCAGAGATATTTCAAGTTTTTCTCAAACCAAATTCAGGTATCCAGGCCCATCCCAAGCTCCACCTCACGGGTTCATCTCAGAAATGGCTTCACCACACATTAGAGCCAGAAATCTCACCAAGATCACAGCAAGAGTTGCTGACATATATTACACCACTGGTATGTACCTGGAAATGTTTAAGTTCTCCACAGGTACTTACTCATTAGCTCTTAGAGGGCTTGTTCATTTTTGTATCTCCCCAAATCCTAAACAAGGACATAAAGCTAAAATTATTTCATAGGTCCATATTAGTAAGTTTACAGAGCAGCTTAGACACAATCAGACAACAAACAGAAAACAAAGGTTTTCCAGGAGGTCTGATTCTTCAAAAACACCAGGGGATCGAAACTGCGTCCTTCAGATTCTCTTCCAGCCTCCTAATTCTGGGTATTGAGGTATCTGTCCTTTGTTCTTGGTGATTTACTATTTCTGATTGTAACTCTTAGAATTCAAACATAACGCTCTGCCTCCTTTTCCATCAGGATTTTAAAATCAATATCTTTACCATTTATGAAATTGTGTGATGTGCTTTGAAGACTTAAGGCATCTTAAAGAGAGGGACAATGTCACCTTGTACTATCATACCACTGTATTAAATAATGACTTCTTTAAAAATCAAAAGCTTGTTGGTTGAAATACTATTAAATCGTAACCTTTATATAAAAGCAGCCCATGATCATTTCAATGGTACAAAAGGCAAACTTTAACTAGAGTAGGTGAAGAACTGTTACAACATAAGAGAAGAATGCAATCTAATTTTGTAACCATTTAGTTACCTGTAACATGGAAGAAACAATTTTCAAAAAAAATAAGTGTTATTCAATATATTTACCAGAACACCTAACATGTACCAAGGATTGTGTAACAATGTTAAACAGGAATCCCTACCCTGATGGGGCTAATAATCTAGTGGGAAGGACAGACATTAAACAAATAATTATGAATAATTAAGTATGAGAGAACAAAATAAAATGAAGGCATTCTAGGAGCAATGGGAGCATTAAACCAAGCATGGAACAGATCTGGGGGACCAAGAGGCTCTCCAGGGGAGATAACATTCCACCTGAGATACTAAGGGCATGTGAGTGCTGACCAGCAACAAAGAAGGGAAAAGAATCTTCCAGCGAGTAATGAACACAGATGAAGGGGGAGGGACAGAGGACGGACTGGAAACATGGAGGCCTGCTCAAGAATGTTCAACCTTGACAAGGCAGATGGGAAAGAGCTGATACATTTGTTTGAGTTCAGTCATTCAGCATTTTGCATTTTAAGTCTCCTGGTTCAAGACCACTTTCTAGAAAGGAAGCTCTCTATAAAACTGAGTACACTGAAGAGAATCTCAAGAAAGTTCAGTGCATTGTTGAGAATATAATCATGATTCTAAGTGATACCTGATAAAAGTGTTTGTAAATGCATGTGACTTTAAGGAATTTAAGATAATTCGGCGACTACACAGAGAGAAAACACAGGTTTTTCTACTGAAATCTTTAGTTTATATATCTATGAGCAGGGGCGAAGGAACTATCTGCATTTTAAGGTGTCTTCACTGGGTTTGTGACATTGTGCGTGGACAGCATGCCACATGCAGATAACAACACTTCCTACTAAGAGATCTTATTACAAAAACCCTTCATCAGGCTCTTACTACATATGAGCCACTCTGCTGAGGGCTCTACGTACATCCCTCCTTTAACCTCTGCAACAACTCTGGCAGGTACGTACAATTATTATTCTCCAGTTACAGATGTGTCCCCTGAAGTTCAGAGACGTGAAGTAACTCTTCCAAGATCACACTGCAAGTCAGCTGTGGAGGCTCTTAACCCCTCCCACTGTTAACCAGGAAAGCTCTGCTTTTGTTGAATTCTGACCATTTTTGCTGGGGGGACTAGGGGTGCTTTTCTACCCTGTTTTGTTTCTCTTTGAGTTACCATCTAATGGTTATCGCCAGTGTTTAATAAGTGATGCATTATCCCTGGGCATTGGAATTAATATCATTACTCAGAGATAGTAAACAGAAGTTTGCATTTGTGCACAGCCTAGAGGTGAAAACATCAATGAAGAGCCTGAGGTGGGAGGAAAAGATAAATGACCAGACTTGACTCAGAGGCAAGGGATGCAATTCAATGCGGGGTAATAAGAAATTCTGCCTAGGCTAGCAGAGACACACAATCCTTCACCACTCCTTGCCCAAACTGCCTGGTTGCATTTCTCCTCACACGGCTTTTCTATCCTCCACAGGGCACAAGAGTCCCAGCCCTGCCCATCTCTCTCTCTCACACACACACACACACACACACACACACACACACACACACACACACACACACACACATCTTGTGTATGCCCTGGGGTGCCCAGCATGCAATATTCTAAGAGCAATGAGCTGTGAGTCCCTTTGACGAAGTTTGCTTAGGGCCCAGGAATTTTAATCTACATCCATGAACTGAAGACATTTAAATTAAAAACTTCCTACCGATTTAGCAACAGCTAGGAGAACCGTGCCCGAAGTTACTGAATTGGCCTGCAGCCTCACAAATGGCAAAGTGGCAGCCGCAGATAAGGAGCCGCTCATTACTAAAGGTATCTATGTTAACCCCATGCATTGAGCAGAACAAAGGATCATTAATGATTCCAAGGCTTGTCACAGCAGAATGGAGTGGTGGTGATTAGACAGCATCTAGACATGCTTTTCTTGTGACATTTCTTATTCTTAAACCCTGGTATAAGAGCATGTGTTAATTTTTATGATTTGTGTCACATGCTATGCTCCAGGCTGGATACATGAGACAGCTTCCCCATTCCAGTATTTCACAACGAGCAATAAACAAACAATAAGCAATGACAAGAGAAGAACCACTTTCCAGGATCTTATGGTTAGTTCTGACATTTAGAAATTACTTGAGTGCCAGAAGTCAATTTCTGTGACTGTGATCATGTTTCCGCACAGAAAATTAATAATGTTCCCACCTCCTTTTTATCCTTCATTTTATCGCATGCAAATTGGACCCCTCAACCTGGAGGGTCATATTTTTGATATAAGATTTTCTTTCTTTATAAAATATAGAAGGAAATTGCCTGTAGAGCACCAGAAATCTTGGAAACGCACATTTACCCATTCCTTTGTTCATTCAATCAATACCTGTCGAGTACCTACTAAGAGCCAGGCACTTTTCCAGAAGCTGAGGACCCCTCAATGAACACGACCGCTGAGGAACACAGACAATAAATAAGTGATCCATTAGAAGAACAAATTAAGTTTGGAGCAGTGAGTGTTAGGAAGGAAATAAAGCAAGGCAATGTGATAGGTCCTTCCTAATGGGTGGTCAGAGAAGGACTCTTTGGGAAGGTGACATTTGAGCTGAGAGCCAAATGACAAGGAGGAGCCAGACATGCAAAGATGTGAAGAGTGTTCTAGGTAGAAGAAATGGCAAAGCTCAAAGGCCCAATGACAGGAACAAGCCTGGCTTGTTCACAAACAGATGAAGTTCAATGTAACTTGAGGAAGGTCCAGTAGATGAGAGATAAGGTCAGGGAGGGAGACAGGAACAGATCAGGTGGGGGCCTTACAGGCCATAGTGATTTTGTATTAGGATTTTATATTCATGACAAGCAGAGCCACTGAAGTTTGTTTAAAGCCAAAGAATGATGGGTTCTGACATTTTAAGAATTACAGCTGATTTTTAGTCATGGACAAAACTGTGTCTCATCTGAAGGATGTCAGTTCCTCACAGATCCTTTGAACAATTCCTAAGAACAATTCCAAAGGAACAGATCCTTTGAACAGTTCCTCACAGATCCACAATTCCTAAGAACCCAGCCTTTGTCAGGATGTGTAGTGATTAAGAGCATGGTGTGCATCAGAAAATCTACATTTGAATCCTTGGTCTGCCATTAATATGCTGTGTGATTTTAGGGACTCCATTTAAGTTACTAAAGTCTTAGTTGTTCCATGTAAAACCTGTGGTAATAATTCTCCTAGGGCTTTGGACAGAAACAAATTGGACATTACCATAATGGAGTAGCCCTAGTGCCTGGTCCATGGTACCTGTTCAGAAAACAGCAGCTTTTAGTATTAGTATCATTAATACCAGAGAAAAAGAGGAAAGGGTGAGGTGAAGGACTAAGCAGGTGCACAGATCATTTAGGGTAGAAGATAAACCTACAGGAGACAGATGGAGGTCTCCATCAGCAGAGAGCATCTCTGTGCTCCAGGTCCCTGGATAAATGCCACCTCTTTAATGTTCTGCACATGGTAGAATCTGAACCAAAATGGAATTTTAGAAACACTGGAAACAATCCAAGTGCTCATGAACAGGAGCATGGATCAGTAACACGTGGTATATTCATGCAATGAAATGCTCCATGGAAGTGAAAAGGAATGAACCGTGGGCACTCCCAAAACTATGGATGAATTTTACAAATATATTCATTGAAAGAAGCTGGAAAGGAGAGACTACAGGCTGTGTGCGTCCATTTAGATGAAGCTCAAGAATAGGTGAAACTAACTGATGTTGACATCAACATAGTAGTTACCTGTTGAGGGAGTATATTTGGAAAACTTTGGAAGGTGCAACAGGAACCTGCTAGCTCGCTCGAAAGTCTTGTGTACCTTGATCTAGATGGTGGTTCCATAGATAGATAGATAGATAGATAGATAGATAGATAGATAGATAGATAGATAGATAAACATAACATCAATCTGTATACTTAAGTTTTTTATAAAGATTTTATTTATTTATTTATTTATTTGAGAGAGAGAGAACACGAGCAGGGGGAACAGCAGAGGGGGAGGGAGAAGCAGACTTCTGCTGAGCAGGGAGCCCGAGGAGGGGCTGGATCCCAGGACCGTGGGATCATGATCCGAGACGAAGGCAGACACTTAACCGACTGAGACACCTAGGTGCCCCTATAGTTAAGATTACCATACTTTATACACATTTATTATATGTATGTTATACCTTAATTTTTTAAATTCATACCCATTTATTTATTTATTTTGAGAGAGAGAGAGAGCGTGCGCAGGGGTTGGGGGGAGGGGCAGAGGGAGAGAGAAAATCTGAAGCAGGCTCTCTGCCCAGCATGGAGCCTGACACCCAGCTCCATCTCACGACCCTGAGATCATGACCTGAGCTGAAACAAAGACTCAGACACTTAACCGACTGTGCCACCCTTAATTTTTAAAAACAGTATCATTTCAGGGATCGGAATTAGCTGCATAAATAAACAAATGGTGACTGCTGTCTTCAGGAGAATGTCAACCTCGGAACCATTTGGGAGTGCGTTCATTTCTAAGGCTGCTTCCCCCTTTCTGTATTAAACAGCTCTACCCGTACTGTCAGCCACAAGGAAGGCACCAAACCACAGGGAAGAGATGCAAAAAAAAAGCTCGGCGTCGTAGCAGGACAACTGGGAAGCATGTCAAACTGTGGCCATGACTAACTTCTCAAAATCCACTCCTGCAACTAACAGCGTCTGCTTAGTGCCGTACCTCCCATTTGTGCGGAATTTGTCTACATTAAATGAAAGCTCAAGGGGGCACGGTTGCTTCTCTTCTATCTTAGAAATATATCTCAGGTACTTGGGTGCTCTATAAAGAATAAAAATAATAACAGGAGGCTGTAGAACAACTTAGGTTCGCAGCATATGTTTAGACAGCACTTTTTGGCAATTTAATGAGGGAAACTCAAAGGGCTTCCAGCATCGGAAAAAAAAAAAAAATCAAAATGGAATTATTTCATTTCCCTGATAAAGCACCCAACCCACAATGCAAAAGCCATTAAATCTCATCATGTGGTGTTAAAAAATGTTTTTTGGCTAAGATCAGCCAAAGATGTGCCCAGGGCAAATTTTTATGACCATATCATCATGACCTGAAATTCAAATCAGTAGACTAGCTAGAAATACACGCTCCCTAAAACAGTTGTTTTTCTGCATCTATCTCAGTGAAAAATGGTAGCAGAAGAAACCTTCCTTTGCTGGAAAAACACTATCAAATAATAAAACAATTCAGGACCAGTTTTCACAAAGTAATAACAGGCCATACATAATTGATTGCCTTTAGTCTGTGTCTCCAGGCATCACAAATCACAGTTACTAGTGCTTCAACCAAACCAACCTTCATTCTGGAATGAGGCTGTCCATTCTGGCACTACCTGAAACTCCTTTGGCACCTTTAATGCACACTTTGCTGCACTGCTCTTCAGAGAGGCTCTCGTATTCCCAACAATGCTACATGTCCTTCTTTCTGGGTGTTTACCCACCATCCCTGATGGGAGGCAAAAGGTAAATTCTTCCAGAGGTGAATTGATTTGGACTTATGATCTCACCTCGGGCTGGCAAGGGAATATGAACTACCCTGGGAGATAAAACACTTCCCTGTGAAGTCATATCCTAACTCCCTCCATTAAAACCCTAGGATCGCACTAAAAGCAGGAGAGAAACACTAAAATTATACCAATTCTTTGGTCTACCAAATATCGAGCAGCTGTATCCATAAAAGAAGAATAAATAATTCATTCCAAAACTCTCTTTCTCTGCACATCCCAAGGCTCACAGCATCAGTTGCAAAGGAGATCTGAACCAGGGCTTAAGAATTCTGAGTGATGCCTCGACCACCACAGGAACCACATCCCTCTGCCTTACCCTCCTTCTGTATGTAAGGCTTATGGCGTAGACCTGGGTTGTCTACCACATAGCCAGGAGCCACATGCGTTTATTTATGAACTGAAATGTTACTAGTCCGAATTAATATGGTATTAAATATACACAGAACTTCAAAGACTGACTACCTCCCCAAAAGAATGTAAAATATATCTCAGTAATTTAAATTTAAAAATATTGATTACATGTTGAAATGATAATATTTTGGACACATTGGGTTAAACAAAATATATTATTAAAATTAATTCCACCTCTTTCTTCTTACTTTTTTAATGTAGCTTTTAATTTTTTTTTTCCATTATATCTGTGACTCACATTGTCTTTCATTTGGACAGCACTGATCTAGACCATTCTGAATTGTTACTGGGCCTAGGATTCTGTCCTTGTGGAAATAGGGAATTATAATCCTAACAGTGCATATAGACACTTTGTATGTCTTAAAAGATAGAGAATATAGGGGAAGAAGCAACAGTATAATCACTAAGTATATTACAGGTTTCATTATGCTGACACTTTTCTAAGCACATTACAAAAAAAAAAAAAAAATAGAAAAGAAAGAGAAAAAGCATGACATAGTCCCTTATGCTCCTGAAACAATGAGACAATACTAATTTTTAAATCAAACCATCTTAAATTTACTTTCTGCTTCTAGCCTCAGTTTCCCCATTTGTAAGAGAAATACATATACTCACTTTTTAGAAAACTACATGAGATAATATAGATCAATGCTTAAAATACCACTGAGTTCTAAGAAAATGGAAAAGATTTTGACATCGGACATGTTGAGCCAGGAGCTAGAGGAACACTGAGATGGAAATGTCCATTAAACAGTTGGGAATCTAAGGCTGAAGACCAAGAGAGAAAGGAATTGATAAAATCATTCTAACAAGCTTACACAATAGGCGTTGCAAACTCAGAAAGTACTCCGGAGCCAGACAGGGGAGAAAATGAGTGACACCAGGTAGGTGGGGTATGTGTGTATGTTCATTGCCAAGTGGGGAGCAAATACCCCATCTACACCACACACCTCTGGCTCAGCTCCAGAACTATCATGAGGGGATAATAATAGTACAGTGTGGCCAGGTTTTCCAACTTTTAAAGAGAATCTAGAAATTCATATTTTTAAATGTTTAGAGAATTTTTTTCAAAAGGCACTCATTCCAGATAGAGCCCATGGGAAAAGAGTTTAACACATCTGCTGTCCAGAAGGTCAACAAGATGACTTGTTAGACTCCTACCATATGAAAGCTAACAGAAATCTCAAATAACATTCCCACCAGCCCCAAAACATTTGAGCTGCCAAAGCTGGGGAGGGAGCTTCCCCACTCCCTCCTCTTAGCTTCTCATGCAGCATAACTCAGTTGCCTGGGCTACATCTTGTCCCAGCGGTCTGTCTCTCTCCCAGACCCTGACCTGGATGTGTGGAGAATGTTTCAGAGAGAGCTGCAAAAGCTCTTGGACTCTGCAGGGGACACGTGACATCATCCAAGGTGCTCCTCTGGCTATTATTCACTGCCTACTTTAGGTCTCTCTGGAATATTCTCTGTTTTCATTTCAGGCACTCTCTGCTACCCAACTGGGTAAATATATTACCATATTGTGTAAATGGGTACAATCTGTAAACCTGAAAGAACTGCCTTGCAGAATAATTTTTTATTCTATCATGCTCTAAAAATATCATACTTAAGAAAGAAATAAATACCAGTGGCCTCTCTATATCTACTGTAGGGAGTAAAGGGATTTATAGGTGAAAAATTAAAATTACAGTAGCTACTCCTTCCTCCAGTAAGTGATTCTTAGGAAATGCATTTTAAAGAGGATGACTTTTCAGCGAAGATTTTAATTTTAATTTAACCTTCCCAGAAAATGAAGTGCTTTGTGTAGATTCTTTTGGTTTTATTTAAGGCATAAAAATTAGTTCTGAGCTGTGATAATTGTGGGCTTAGGAATGTAATCATTCTAAGCACCACTTCTGACTTGCTTATAAACCCTACAGATCTTGAGTTGCTGTTTATTGCTAATTCAAAGTTGGCAAGTTATTTAATTGTGAAGCAGAACTTGAAGTCAGAGTGTCGTGGAAAGGTTGGAGGTGAATTGCTCTGTTTTGCTTTCAACAGGCTACCCAAAGACTGGATGCATGGTGTGGTACAAGGCAGGTTTCTGGGAATGTGCTTCTCTAGCTGTTAATCTTCTTAATTAAAATGGGAATGGTGACATGTTCCAAGGGTGGAATAAAATATTAGATTTAATATTAAACCAGAATTCTACCTTTTTTAAAAGACTTTATTTATTTATTTGTCAGAGAGAAAGAGAGCATGAGCAGGGGGAGCTGCAGGCTAAGGGAGAAGCAGGCTCCCAGTTAAACAATGAGCGCAATGCGGGACTTGATCCCAGGACCCTGGGATCATGACCTGGGCTGAAGGCAGACACTTACCGACTGAGCCACCCAGGCGTCCCCAGAATTTTGAAACCAGTCACAGATAAGACAAATAATCGCAGTTCCTGTTTTCCACATTTATGATTTTTAGACTTAACTGTGGCTTTCTGTTGTGGCTATGAAGACCAAACCTAAATATCATTGCTTATATTTTGTTGTTTAAAGAAAAAAAAGGAGGGGCAAGGCTTTGGCCATGAAAATTTTTGATGTCCATTATATAGTTGGTAAACTATTTCTAAACATTTTAGAATTCTGTGTTTCAATCCATGACAACACACACACGTGTATAATCAACATCACCCAAAGTGCCATATGGCATGTTTTTTCTCCTTTATAATAAATAGAGGTTCCCTGAAATGCTTTAAGAAAAATGAACTCACACTTAAGTATGGGGCACATGTGAACTGAAATTCCCTTGAATAAAGTTATCATCTTCACACAGCACTGTGTCTGAAAGTTATGGTATGGAAACCATTGAAAATTAACTTAATTAAAATGTTTGGCATATACCTGGATGTAGTGTGCTAGTATTTTTCAGTAATTCAAGAAAGAGATAAAGATTCCTCCCTAATTTTACATCTCCTAAAATTTCCGCTTAAGAAACAATAGAAATGTCTACCTGCCCAAACACTTACAACGTGCTTCTCAGTGTTTGGGAGTAGAACAGAAGACCCACTGTGGACCTGTATGCTGACCTGGGTCCCATTTTGTGGGAACTCTTCCGGTGTGGTATTGTCATTCTTTAGTCACCTATTTAAAAGTGTGAGCTAGCACACTGTGGAACATCAGGCCCCTTGCTAGACTTTGGGGAGGCAACAATAAATGTGGCATATCCCTGCCCTCAAGCACCTGAAAATCTCCTTTACTCGGCATCAAATGGATCTGAAACCAGGGAGCAGGGGTATCTCAAGGCCACAGATTGCAACCGGGAAAAATAAAATACTAGTACTACCTGGTGTTCATTTGTCTATCTCTTTAGTTCTTTCTAGGTGTCAATATTTTTACATAAAAATCTGAATTTATGGCTTCTCTATAAACACACATACACACACACACAAAACCACTCCAGCAGATCTTAGCACACTGGACCAGAAATCCCCCTTGGCCTCCACTGACTGGAGCCCAGTGGTAGCACTGCCCATCCAGTTCATGTATGTGCTTTTTCTAGATCACCAGTGTTCCCATAATTCCAGATAGGTTCATACATCTCTCATTTCCATTAGCTGCTTCGGTCTTGTGGTATAGTACTGAGTGTTTGATCCTGCTAGAGTGATGACCGGTCAGAGCTTGGTTCTAGCCCTGGGTCTGCTGCTTACTGAACATGCAACCTTTTTTTTTTTTTTATGTTATGTTAATCACCATACATTACATCATTAGTTTTTGATTTAGTGATCCACGATTCATTGTTTGTGTATAACACCCAGTGCTCCATGCAGTACGTGCCTCTTTAATACCCATCACCAGGCTAACCCATCCCCCCATCCCTTTCCCCAATAGAACCCTCAGTTTGTTTCTCAGAGTCCATAGTCTCTCATGGTTCATCTCCCCCTCCAATTTCCCCCCCTTCATTCTTCCCTTCCTGCTATCTTCTTCTTCTTTTTTTTTTAAACATATAATGTATTATTTGTTTCAGAGGTACAGGTCTGTGATTCAACGGTCTTACACAATTCACAGCGCTCACCATAGCACATACCCTCCCCAATGTCTATCACCCAGCCACCCCATCCCTCCCACCCCCTACCACTCCAGCGACCCTCAGTTTGTTTCCTGAGATTAAGAATTCCTCGTATCAGTGAGTTCATATGATACATGTCTTTCTCTGATTGACTTATTTTGCTCAGCATAACACCCTCCAGTTCCATCCACGTTGTTGCAAACCTTGCCATTTGCTGAACATGCAACCTTAGCATGAGTTGCTTAACCCCACTGACCCTCAGCTTTCAGTTTTTTTCTCTGAAGAAAAAAAAAAGATAAAGATGAAAGACAAAACTACACTAAACAAACCTACCCTGCTTTCTGGGCATGGCAATCGTGAATCTCCAAAGAGAAACCTATGGAAGGGTTTCCCCAAACTGTGCAGCACTGGGCAAAAAACAGTATTGTTGTAATTATATTTTCAGAAGAAATATCTTGACAGTCAGAAATAATAGCCTGTGTCTGATTATTACCATAAAGACCACAGAATACTCTCAACTGAATTAAATCTCACATGACCTCTAGGAGACAAATATTACTTTACCTATTTTGCAGATGAAAAAATCCAGGCTGAAAATGATCAAGGGACATGCCCTGTCATAAAATGCTTACATTTGTACCAAGTCAACTTTCAAGACTGTCCCCATGATTTTAACACCCATGAAGAGACCTTGAACAACTGACATTACTGAACTGAACACTAACCAGTAAGGTGAGCCACCATTTTCCAAGGACATACTGCAGATAGAGTTACAGACTTTTTTTTGAAGAGGAACATGTTTTAAAGGGTATTTCATGTAATATGGGGGAAATATTTTGAGTAAATACTTATAATACATACTCATATGGACTTTTAATAAACTGGTAGTGTTACAGATTTTGAGGATGCTCTCTCTCATTAAATGTTTCTCAACATTACATTATTTTCTTGGAGACTGTTATCAGTAAGTAGGTATCCAGTAACCTCTGAGGGAAATAAATGTCCTTAATTTTGTTAAAGTCTACTTTTATCAATCCCCTCCCTACTCTCTATTTTTACCCATTCGAACCAGACTGCAGTTCAGAAAGAAGATGGACCTGACTCACTTTCACACAAATTTTTTTTTTTTAAGATTTTATTTACTTATTCATGAGAGAGAGAGAGAGAGAGGCAGAGGGAGAAGCAGACTTCCCGCAGAGCGGGGAGCCCGATGTGGGACTCGATCCCAGGACTCCGGGATCATGACCTGAGCTGAAGGCAGACGCTTAACCATCTGAGCCACCCAGGCGCCCTCACACAAATTTTCTCAAGAAGACCCAGATATAGTAAACATGAATCAAGGGTTTATCACTTATCTTCAAGAAAAAGACTCTCCATAGGAATAAGTGAGCTTTTCTAATGCAGTTACATTTTTATTAAGGTTACAAAAATTCTATTTCCTGGTGACTTTAGATACACATTGATTAAATAAAGTCAAATATTTAATATCTTTTTTTAAAAAGATGCAGCAGACTTAATTTAAGTTCCTTTCATGGCTCACAATAATTGAGGTGGAGAAAATTTCAAATGAACAAGCAGAGGAGTGACTTAAGAGTGCAGAGGAGATCTTGTGTAGTTAATTTAGAAGTACAGGGGGAATTAAATCAGGAGACATGTGAAGAGTAACCAGTTCTCGGTGGGAGGTGTGTATCACTGAGTAATGTACAAACTACTGTTTACTCACTGCAATCACTGGTGGCTAAGAAAAAAAAGCTTAAAGATAATGGCACTGCCACCACCATGTCTAAACCTCCAAATTAAGTGAAGAAACTCAGACTAGAATGCACGTGGAGAACACAGTGCCAGGAGCCATACACTTAGCCTGCAGGAACTAAATATTAAGAGCAACTACAGAAGAGACGATTGCAGACTTGTGTAAACTTTCTGAAATAAGAATATACAAAACTGGCCGTGTTTGGTGATGGCTCTTCATAAAAACAGATGGTCCCAAGAAATGTAAAAGGATTGTAAGCCACGGTTCTCAGGTTAAGGATTTCAAAAACTGGGGAGAAATGCATACCATCCCAATTTTTTATTCTCCCAAGTGAAGATTTTGAAAACAAATAGAATTATCATGTAGAATGGCCATCAAGTCATTAAAAAATAAATAAATAAAAACATTAGCCGTTCTAGAAGAACTGCATCTCTTTACAATGGACAATTCCATTTAGGAAAAGATAGTAAAAAAATGTGCAAATGAGTTTTGAGACAGGTTGGGTTTCTCCCAAGAAACAGATTCTTCACACATTTAGCTTAAAAGAGGTTTTGAACGGAATGCTTTTGGATCAACATCTGTGGAAGGCAAGGGAGGGAGAGAAAGGAAGCAAAATTGGCAGAAAGAGAAATCCCAATGGTAGCCTGCAGGGATTAATGAAGATGGGGTATCCTGAGTTGGGGGAAAGGGCAGAGGCCTTGATACCCTCCAGTGATAAGTCACTGGAGACAGGCTATCTCATGAAAGAGGTGTGTGACTCTGAGAGAGGTGGGGTAATGAGTCCTTAGCTCCTGAAGGAGGATCTGGGCAATGCATCCAAGAGTCCATGCAACACTTGTGTCTCAGACTAGTGAAAATATATTTTTTTTAAGATTTTATTTATTTATTTGACACAGAGAGAGAGAGAGAGAGAGAGAGAGAGAGAACAAGTAGGCAGAGAAGCAGGCAGAGGGAGAGGGAGAAGCAGGCTCCCCGCTGAGCAGGGAGCCCGATGCGGGGCTCGATTCCAGGACCCTGGGACCATGACCTGAGCCGAGGGCAGCCACTTAACCGACTGAGCCACCCAGGTGCCCCGTGAAAATATTTTAAAGCGCTATAAACTTTTAATCCCAAAGGGTCATGATAATGCAAGGGCCACTTAAGACAAAATAGTAAAACATTAAGAGGTTAAAAGCTTACAATGCTCTCATGTTGTCAGATAACATCTCCAAGAAAATCAATTCTCTTGCTGTTGAGATAAAATTGCTCCCTAAATATCAAATCTACAAGGAAATTCCAGAAAAAGATGGTATGGACTCCATTGTCTCTGCTCTACTCATTTTTCACTCTAAATAAAACTAAACACCCTGAATATTATTCAACAGAAAATGATTAAAAAAAAAAAAAAACCTAAAACCTGGAAAAAAGAAGGCAGACTGGCTAAGGACCTCAGAATTTCAGGAACAACAACACGGTGAGTCCTTGGTTTTCTATTTATCTCCCATATACCCTGAACTGGTTCCAGAAGGGCCTACAAACCCTAAGCACCAAGAGAAAGACCTTGTTCTCTCAGGCCAAAGGACCAAAAAGGGAGAATCCCTATAGAGACCTAGTGGGGAACCCCAGTCCCACCATGGGGCACTAAACGCAGTCTGATTTACAAGCAGCAGCAGTGAAGTCCTGGACCAACCACATTATGTATCTTACAAAGGACTAGTATATAGAATATAAAGAATTCTCAAAACTCAATAGCGAAAAAACAAAAACAAAAACAATCCAATTAGAAAGGGGGCAAAAGACAAGAGCAGACATTTCACCAAAGAACACATGCAGATGGAAACTACATGAAAAGACATTCAACATCATTAGCTTTTAGAAAAATACAATTTTAAAACCACAATAAGATAGCACTACATAACTTTCAGAATGTTTAAAACAAAAAGTGGTAACAACAGGTGTTGGTAAGGATGCAGATAAACTAATCACTCATACCTTGCTGGTAAAAATGTAAAATGGTAGAGCTGATCTGAAAAAAAAGTTTGGTGATTCCTTTTAAAACTAAAAATGGACTTATCATATGACCCAGCAATTGTACTCTTAGGCATTTGTCCTAGAGAAATAGAAATATTTTCACGCAGAAACTTGTATATGACTGTTCATAGCAGCTTATTTGTAATAGACAAAATCATCCAAATGTCCTTCAATAGGTGAATGGTTAAATAAACCTCAGTACATCCATAACATGGAATATTAATCAGCAATTTTTAAAAAGCCAATCTCAAAAGGATAACTACTATATAGTCACTTTTATATAACATCATGAAATATGACAACTATAGAGATCAAGAACAGATCAATGGTTAGGGATGGGGCGACAAGATGAGTGCGGCTATAAAGAAGTTCAAAGACTTCTTATGATGGTACAGGTAAGGGATTTGTGTTGATGATTTCATGAAGCTATGCATGTGATAAAATTGCTTAGACACACACACACACACACACACACAAATGAGTGCCTGCAGATCTGGTGATCTGAATAAGCTCTATGGATTGTACCAGTGTAAATCTCCTGGGTTTTACATTGTACTATAGTGAGGCAAGATACCAACCATCAGGCAAAGCTGGGTAAAGGGTACCTAGAACCTCCCAATACATTTCTTTGCGAGTTACTATGAATCTATAATTATTCCCAAATTAAAGTTTTCTTTTTTTTAAATGAGATTTACTGGTTCGGCATAAAAATTCCTAATCTAGGTATTGTTTTCTTTGTGATTTGGCTTGCATCTGCCATTGAAGGCAGATTTTAAACCCTAACCTCAGATGCCCATTCCTCCAATAACTTCTCCTTCTCCAGGCTCAATGCCCTCCTTTATCCCCCTTCTTATAGTTTGAAAATAGTAACTGGAGGGACTGGAATCCCTTTAATGGCCGAACAAAACTCTACACCTGTTCCCAGGGTGTCCTTTGACTGCGTCCTGACCCTGTTCCACCTCTGTTGTCCTCGCTGTCTCCAGTTGATGCTTCAGGGATGCAGCTGGAAGAGGTTTGGCTGGAGGCCTCCCCCCATCGAACATAGACCAATTTCAATTGCTTGTGGCACTTTGCTAGTGATGTGTGGATGTGTGTATAAACCTAAAGCACAGGAGAAGGGAGAAGGACTTTAGGTTTCTATAGAAATAATTTATTGTATATAAATTCTCCCAAGAGAAATCTGTGTCAGTCTACAGAAAGTGTCTCTCTCAAGGGACTGATACCAGTTGTCTGTATATTCAGACCACTGATAGCCATTTGCAATCTGCAAAGACAAAATGTATAAATGCGAAGGGAAACACCACACTGCTGTTCCTTTGTAAGATTAAGAAATTTATTCTAATTCTTAAAAGTTAGCTGAATTCTCACCCTTTTACAAACTAGACTGTAAAATACAGCCATCGAATTGACCAAGCACTCCTAGTTTTTAATCCTGATATTGAAGCCTATCAAAATATTAGCGATGAGAGCTTTCATTTGAAAAATCCTGATAATTCTAATATTCAGTTATAATATGCATTTGACTACTACACTGTACTTATGCCCCTTAAAAGCGAAAGCTAGTACTGCTTTAATACTGACTTCTCCCATGCTTATCATTAATTAAAAGGTAAAAAACTATTACCAGGGTATCTGCAATCAGGCTTTCAAAGTAAAAAACATCAATATCCAGTAATTGAGAACATTTAAGAACAAATTTTAATTAGAAAAAAAGTCAGAAGAGAAAAAAAAAATGTTCTGTATTATTTTAAATTGTAACCAGATCAGTATATACTGATACAGTTACTATACAGTAACTGAAATGTTATGATTGCCCACGCCTTCCAGGCTCCCATCCAATTTTTTTCCTATAGCAGATGCTAAAGAAAAGACATACAGTCAGACATATCCATTTATATAATGTTTACAGATATAACACATCAACAATATCTTGTTTGAGGTTTTTACAGAAGCTAACATCAAGAAGCAAAATGTGTTCTGCCTGTGTACTTATGTACTTCAATTCATGCTCATCCTTAGAAGTAGTCTGATGGATTATTAAATTATGGCTGGACTAAGTACCCACTAAAGCAAAGTGGTATACTTGTGTCGAGGACACAAAGATGAATAAAACAGTCCCTATCCTAAAGGAGGGCAAAGTCTAGTATTAGAGCCACATGAATAGCCTGCAAATGAAAGAACTCAAACATAGGGTATGTCCATGGTGAAAGGGAAGGGCTTAACATCAGTTGAGACTGATAAAACAGAATACAATAGTGGTAAAAGCAAGAATGGCTTAAGTGTCTTTAGCTCCCTAATCAACCCTATTGACACCCATCTAAGCTACCCCAAATAAACAGTGTGCCTGGTATGAACAAGCAGTTTCAAAAACTGCCCCCTAGTTTCTTCTTCTCTACCAATCAGAATCCTAACAGGACATAAATGATACACTCAAATTAAAATTAATTGAGGAAGGCTTAATAAAGGGACTATTTACAAAAACTTGGGTAGCATATAGGGAAACAATAAGGGTTATTCAATACTCTGGAACTGTTATCATCCTTATGCCTAAAGGGAGAAAAGGAAAGAAGCAGTGACCAGAACATCAAAGGGAAAAGTTTGATAAAGAAGTTAATCTTAAAACTAGCCATCACCTCCAGTAGAGAGACACAACCACCCCAAGTGATCCTATAGGAACAGCTCCAGGGCAACTAATATCTTAACCTCACTATCCTCCCTTCCTCTAATCTCTTGGTTGGATTTGGATTCTCCATTGGCCAGAAGGCAAAAAAATCCATTGATGAAATCCATATAGATCAGCAGATGGAAAAGAGTATCTGATTCCTACTATTCAGAAAATCAGGAGCTACCTACTGCCTAGGGCAGAGTTGCTATGAAAATTAAATGATATAGGCACATTATGCACATAAGTATGATATCAAACATAGGTGAATGAGAAATGTAATTTATTAAATACACAATAAGGGGTTTTTCATTATACCATTAATTTGGTAATGATCTATGCCTCCTGTCATCTCCTCTCTACATGAGATATACTTAGGAGGGGGAGAGGAACCAACTTTTCCAGAATGGCTACTGTGTTTGCAGCATAGTGCTAAGTATTTGATATACATGCCATCTCATTTAATTCTCCCTAGAAACTATAAGATAGGAATTATTTAGCCCATGGGATAGGTGAAGAAACTGAGGCTCAGATATGTTATCCAACTTGATTATGATTATAATTAGGAACTCAGATGTGTCAAACTCCCAAGTTCATGATTTCTCCATCATTTCATGTGATCAGGTATAGACAGGACACTTGCCCACATCAGAAAAATTTTTCATCAAATTCAGGGGAATTAGAGAACAAACTTGCTAAAGGTAAAGCATGCATCTGAGGGTTGCCATATAAGAGCTAGTTAATAAATGGTAGATAGTAGAAAAAGGAGGAGGTGGTGGACGTGGTGAGTGCTGGTGATAATGATGGTGATGGTGATGATGGTGATGATGGTGAGGATGGTGATGGTGATGATGGTGAGGATGGTGAGGATGGTGAGGATGGTGAGGATGGTGATGATGGTGATGGTGATGATGGTGAGGATGGTGAGGATGGTGATGATGGTGATGGTGACTGACAGTGACAATGATGGTGATGATGATGGAGATGACCGATGGTAGTGAAGGTAATGATGATAAACACCTCATCTTAAAAAGGGCTAAAGTTTCTATAACTGACACCAAGGATTTCTTAAATAGACTATCAGTATGTAACAACTATATTTGTTAATACTTATGTCTTTTTGTTAATTCTGGTCCTTCAGTCACAAAAAGAAGCTTTTTAGAGCAGGCTGTGTGGTGCAGTAGCTTGACTTCTCTGAATTTTGGTTTCACAGACTAAAATCCAATTATAGTGTCTGTGTCACCTACAGCTGATGTGGGGAATGAAGGACAGAATGTGTTTAGAGCACCGTGGGATGGGGCCTGGGACACGAGGTCAAGTTAGCCCTTTGATGTTGCTGGGAAGGTTGGTTCAAATATGTGGATTATTAGCAAGTCTACCTTCGAGTAAAGGACCAAGAAATGGGAATGGTCCCTCTCCTTACTCCATGTTCCTACCCACCCTAACTCATCCTACAAAGTCTAGAATCAGAGTGTATAAAGGGGAAGAGCCAGCAAGGAAAGGCAATGGAACAAGACAGCTTGTGGGCAAAACAAGTAGGCTGTAGCAAGAGCAGATCCCACTCTGCCTACGATAACACTTTTTAAAGTAAAAACTGTCTGAAGTCACATCTGAAAATAAAGGCCTTGGTAAATATTATATTGGCAAAGAGAGTTTGTAAAACAGTTTTACTCAAACAGGCCAGGGCTAATGATATAATTTTGGTTTTGAAACCTCTTTTAATATGGATTTAATAATAATAAAAATAATTTAAGGGGCGCCTGGGTGGCTCAGTTGGTTAAGCGACTGCCTTCGGCTCAGGTCATGATCCTGGAGTCCCCAGATCGAGTCCCACATCGGGTGACTCAGCGGGGGGTCTGCTTCTCCCTCTGACCCTCCCCCTTCTCATGTGCTCTCTCTCTCATTCTCTCTCTCTCAAATAAATAAATAAAATCTTTAAAAATAATAATAATAATTTAATATGGATTTAATGTACCGAAAGAAGAATCAGAAGACAACTTAAAGCACTACTTTGGGGATTTTTTCTTCTTTTATCACTTCAACAATCATCTGAACCAGAATGTTTTAAAAAATTATCCTACCATGAAGGGGCACCTGGCTGGCTCAGCTGGTAGAGAGTGTGACTCATGATCTCAGAGTTGTGAGATCAAGCCCCATGTTGGGCATGGAGCCTACTTAAATAAATGAATAAAAATCTATAAAAATTCTACCATGATATATATCTACAATGGAATATTACTCAGCCATCAAAAAATGAAATCTTACCATTTGCAACGACGTGGATGGAACTAGAGGGTATTATGCTAAGCAAAATAAGTCAATCAGATTAAGACAATTATCATATGATTTCACTCATATGTGGAATTTAAGAAACAAAACAGAGGATCATAGGGGAAGGGAGGGAAAAATAAAATAAGACAAAATCAGAGCGGGAGGCAAACCACAAGAGACTCTTAACTATAAGAAACAAAAGGGTTGCTGGAGGGGAGGTGGGTGGGGGGATGGGGTAACTGGGTGATGGGCATTAAGGAGGGCACATGATGTAATGAGCATTGGGTGTTATATGCGACTGATGAATCACTGAACCCTACCTCTGAAACTAATGATACACTATATGTTAATTAATTGAATTAAATTAAATTTAAAAAATTCTACCATGAATATTGCACTGTCAATGACCATAGCAAATGCTAAACAACAAAATTCTTCATGAAATTTAAAAATTTTCATGAACCCAAGGTTATAAATACTTTAGGGGTAACACTTGACACTTTAGATTTACATAATGGGCCGTTACCAACTCCTGTGTCTAAGATTTCCTTTCTGACAAAAAATAAAAAAAAATACATGAAAAATCAAAAGAAGGTACTAAAGAAACATGAACAGATTGAAGAAAAAAATTCCTAGTATCTTTTTACAACTAATTTTATTCAAAGAAATGCATCACTCTTTTAAATAAACTATACACCACAAAATTTCTCTTTAGATTGAATCTTTCAGGAGTAATTTAGCAGATTTAAAGCTTTAGTGAAAAATACATGAAATACAGAGTGAATAAAGTGTTTTTACTCCACCCTACAGAAAATATCTAGTTATACAAATATATATATGGCTAAACTCTGAAACCCACGCAGTAGGAAGTTTCATAATTGGATTTATTATAGTAAGCTACTGATATATTTGATAGGAAAGGAGAGGGAGGGAGGGAGGGAGATATGAACCTTGGAATACATCCTTTGCAACTTGAGATATAAAAGTTTCATGATTTACATTAATGTACTTAATATTTTAATATCAAATGTTGCTTCTTTTATCTTGCTGTCTTACTGAAATAGGCTAAGAAAAGGTAAGCCTGTATATGAAATGGTTCATTCATAGTGATAACAAGTTTGAATTATAACTTAGCCAATGAAGGGTTGTTGTTCTATATTTTATTGCTTTTGCTATTTCTTTAGTAATCATCTTTGCAGTCTGTCTAAACAATTCTCTGAGCACTGACATTTGCAATAATATGTTTACATCACAGACTTAGGCCCTGTCATTTAATGTAACAAGAGGCTGTATTTTGTAGCTCCCAGACACTTTGCATACCTCACTTCCTCCTTGGCATGAAAGTAGAATAATTTTTTCATCTGTCTTCTTTAATTACCTTTACAGGCATTAACAACATTATACTAAAAATCTGTGGAGGGGCGAAAGATTAATTAGGTTCAGTGGGGTTAAGAAGTGTCATATTCTTTTTCTCAGGTGAAGGTCTATTTGATAACTACTTCATTTCCCATAAAGCTAAAAAAGGTACTATTTAATTTTCATCCTATCAGTTCTTGGTCTCTTATTAAAAACTGAATCAGGGCACGAAATTAACAATCCATAGTTACAATGCATTCTGATTCTGCCACAGAATTTTGAAGTTGAAGGGAACTTGTGTTCTCTTGTGCATACAAATGCCCTATGCCACTATAGAATGTGTTCTCTACACTTGGCAGGGGTTGTGACGTCCCAGCCAGATCCCAGTTCCATAGCCCATTCCTCCCTGCAGGTGCTCCCACCAGTCTCCTCCAATGGACTGCCCTTGAGTGATTAGAGTCCTCTTACCCAGAGATGCCGAGGAGATATACCACCATACTCACCCTCCACCCAGGGCCCATAGTTAATGACTGACTGATACAAAGGGGAGGTACAAAAGTCTCGCCTCAAGGTGGGACTGACTCTGGTATGATTCATGCTCCAGAGCTCGCCATGTGATCAGGCTAATTTCATTGGAAACCACACCCTTGGTAGATTCTACCCCTACCCTATCCTAATTCCCTGACTCCCTTCCCTTCCTGGTTTTTCCCAAGAGCCCTATCTTAATAAACCCCCTGCACAGCAATCCCCATCTCAAGTTCTGCTTCTAGGGAACCCAACCTAAGCTCCCACAGAAGCAGACATTGACGAAAAGACAGGATACACATGGTCTTCCAGTTTTTGCAGGTTATCAACAATATCCCAGCCATTATAAAAGTCCCTGTCCAGAGTGCTTGACAAGCACAAGCTGGTGGTGGGAGTCCATGCCAGTTACATGACTGTGTGAAGGGAAGTTCTTAAGATCTATAAACTCACCTCATTGACAGAAGTCACTAGCTGAATCCTACTCTGGGGAAGGCTGCAGTTACAAGGGCTGCCCTTCTTGGCAGGGGTCAGGCAGTGCCCTACATGGCAATGTTCCACACTTTGGAAGAACAAAAGAAGTCTGGGGCTAGCAGGAAAAAAATAGGACAAGCTGAGTATCAAACTACAAACAGCTATTTGAAACCTCCCGGCTAGAGGTGGTTGTGTTTGTGCCATAGCTCTTGGGTTGAGTCTTGTAATAAAAGAATGGATCACCACTTACTCTATGCTGTCAGTAATAAAAGCTATCAAAACTAAGTCTGAATGGGCCTCACTGTCACCCTGTAAATCTACCAGGGACAGCTTAATGAGGGAGGGACATTATCTTTTCTCACACTCCAATTTTACTCATGTAAGAAATGTGGCCCATATTGGCAATTAACTTGAGAGATTAATTAAATCCAATAGCAAGTTCAGTTTCTTCCATGGTGCGTTCTGATATCATGTGAACTGTGGGCATTTAGCACATGTTAAATAATAATCATTAAAATAATTGAACTAATTTGGACTTTTTTCTTGCAGAAAACTGGCACCTAACTTCCTCAGTAAATGAATTCCACAATCTGATACAGCTACTCAGCATTCCACATAGTCTTATTCTAAACTCTGCTTTATTATTCTTGAAATTCCCAACAAATACTGCACAGTAATTACATTTCTTTCCTCATCAGTTTCACTCACCAATGGTATTTACTATATTTTATTGGGTCCTTCTGAAGAATGAGGAGTCAGGGGCACCTGGGTGGCACAGTCGGTTGAGAGTCCGACTCTTGGTTTCAGCTCAGGTCATGATCTCAGGGTCCTGAGACTGAGCTCCACGTCAGGCTCCATTGTGGGCATGGAGCCTGTTTGAGATTCTCTCTCCCTCTCCGTCTGCCCCTCCCCCCTCAAATAAATAAATCTCTCAAAAATAAGGATGAGGAGGCAGCCATAGCCTTTACTCAGTGTCAGAAGACTACAATGGCATGTGCTCTGGTTCTCTTAGGCGTTTTCAGTCATCTTTAGTTCTATTTTTGTGCTTTTTTTTCTCTGTAATGCTAAAGTACTTTCCTCCACTATCATATGTAAACTCTGTTTTTTTTTTTTTAAGATTTTTATTTATTTATTTGAGAGAGAGAGAGATTATGAGCAGGGGGAAAGGGTAGAGGGAGAAGCAGACTCCCTGCCCACTCCATGCGGGACTCTATCCCAGGACCCTGGGATCATGACCTAAGCTGAAGGCAGATACTTAACCAACTGAGCCACTCAGGTGCCCCTTTCTATCTTTCTTTCTTTTAAAGATTTTATTTATTTATTTATTTGAGAGAGAGGGAGAGAGAATCTCAAGCAGACTCCATGCTGAGCAAGGAGCACAATGTGGGGCTCGATCTCACAGCCCTGAGATCATGTACTGAACTGAAACCAAGAGTCAGATGCTTAACCGACTGTGCCACCCAGGGGCCCCTGAAGAACTGCTTTCTATGCTGGCGGGGAACTCTATGATAAGATGATACCCTAGATCTGCCCTGAGTCATTACTGAAGAAAGTTTATATTAAAAATCTTTTACACGGCAAGAAGCTTCATCTACCTAGGTGGCATCTTGAAACTAGTAATAGATGATAATTAAAATTGAGTCCCAATGTTCCAAGAATAAAAGTCATATGCTGAGATCCTAACCCAAAATGTGATAGTATTAGGAGGTGGGGACCTCTGGGCCCATATTATTATATGATTAGGTCATATAATGGAATGAGTCCTTGTAAGAGACCCCATAGAGCTCTCTGGCACCTTCTGCCATGTGAGGACATGGCGAGAAGACACCTCTATGAACCAGGAAGCAGGCTCAAGACCAGACAACAAATGTGCCAGTGTCTAGATCTTGACTTCCCAGTCTCCAGAACTGTGAAAACTAAATTTCTGTTGCTTAAGCTCTATGGTATTTTTGTTACAGTGGCCCAAACAGACTAAGATAATGATAATGCATTTCTACACATAATGACAAAAAAGAGTAAATGATAAATATTTGAATTTATTGATGGGCATGATCTTAAACTTGCATCAAACTGAAAAAATTTCATTCAAATCATCCAGTATTAGTTCATATTTTTCACTCAGGCTATTATTTCAGGCAAATTAACAATCATAACAGCTAATATTATTAAGTTCTTATAAAGTGCTTTACACGCATTCAAGCATTTATTTCACTCAGCAATCCTATGCAGTAAGTACTTTGTTCATCCCAATTTTCAGATGAAGAAACTAAAGTTTAGGGAGGTTAAGTATCACACATAGCCACTTAGCATCTGGGTTTACCTGCGGCTTGGTCAGTCTGGACCAAACAACCAAGGGGAGTTAAGCTTGACATTCTGTTCTGTCTTAATAACCAAGGAAGACACTGCAAATACCTGCACAGTAATGTACCCTAAGATCACAAGCTTACCTTCAGGACTGTCAGTACTGAGTCAGCTAATCATGTAAGAGACATAGCTGAAGTCCTTTCTGATATTTCTTATATCACCAGTTTAACTGCATACAAAATAAGTTATTTGGTTCCAAGATGCATTTGAATATTTTTCATTGTAGCAGAATTATGCAGGGAGGAGGAGATGATACAGGAAGCAGATAGTTCTATGTTTTACAGAAAGTAAAAGCATAAAAATATAATCTATATAATTCCACTGAATTCTCAGTCTATATAGGAGTCATGGCATAATGACACATTATTGGAAAGATAAAATAATTTTGATTCGCATTCTGTAATATGAAAATTTTCTATTTTCTTGAGGTGACCTTCTAATGCTTCCTTCCTGTCCACAAGGTAGAAACCTTGAAGTAATACGCTGTGAGCAATTACCTGCACTGGCTTATTTATCAGTTCTTAGATTTAGATTATAGTAGATTTCTTGTATGAGCTTAGAAAATTTTCTAAATTCTTTACAAATGTGGTTATAGAATCCCAGAAAATTGATCCTGAAGAGGTTCCTATTTGTGACAATGTATAGAACATTTCATCATAAGAACTAGGTGCAAAAGACATGAATTTCAAGGATTTACAACTTTCAGTATTAAAGAGTCTACCTTTTATTTTTAGGTTCCTCACATTGCATGGAAATTAATCTAAAATGCCTTCTTAGGCAGAAATTTGTCCTCATAATTAAACTGTTGTTGATGAATCCAGATCACGAATATGAGCATCAGTTACTGAATTCCTCAGAACACATGAAGGGGGTTAAAATTGATCATCAATACACCAGATGTCCTTAGGTTATTATGTATCTTCATTCTTCTGATTTTTACAGATTTTGTAATAGTGGTCTTCCAGAGTTCACAAAATCAGATATTTTTAAGAGAATCAATTTCCAGATGCTCAACTTCTTTCCTAAAATTGATCTTTCTGACAATGCACTTGTAAGTCAAGGAGTATTGGGGATGACAATTTCTATTTAAAGACGCTGCCTTTTCATTTGCAAGCCATTGTCAATGAATATACAGCTCCTGAAGAAAAGTCCCATGAGAGCAAAGCAAAAAGGGAATCGATAAGAAATACCAACAATGGAGGTGCCTTATTTCTCCCAGCGGCAGACTATTACAACCCTCTCACCATATCTAGCAATCCATTTTAGACTGAGAATTCAGAAGTGAAAGGATAAGTCATTCAGAGACCCATGAGAAAGTTTATTTGAATGCAAAAAAATCAACCAAGCAGAAAATAAACCTGACCTAGACGATTCAGCAAATAAGTCTCCCAAAGTAAGTTATGTGGTAGACATTTTCCATAAAATTGAGCTAAACCTGCAGCTCCAAGGTTTTGATGAAATATATTTAAAGCATGTGATAAAATAAAGCATTTTGTCCAAAACATACAAAAAATCTGCAGAGTTGTATTGAACTTTGGAATATTTCTAGTTTCCCAACTCTGAGCATATCAGTTCAACATGGTGCCTCTAAGAGAAAAAGCAACAAGTACAATTCATGGGCACTTGAGAAGCTTTGGGCAGCCCTTAGTATACCTCCCAGAAACAGAGAAAGTGAATGTCTCATGCAACTGATTAGCAAATCCTTTTGCAAGTCAGTTTTTTCCTTGCAACAAAAATAAGGAGAACTAATTGAGTTGTGGAAGGATGAATCACAAAAAGTAACTTGATGGTGATAGGAAATTATTATGTGATGTTTTGGCATAAAACTGGAAAGTTTAAAAAATTCAGTAACATAAAAATCTCTCCAATCTCATCTACTTATTATGTGAGAAAAATTTCTCAATGTTTACATCTAAAAAAAAAATGAAAAACTCGAATTGTACTAAATCCTGTCTCATTCCTAAAATAAATGATACAAAAACTATTTTGAAAAAAGCAACCTTGTCCATCTTATTAATAAAGATCCAATAAATTTACTTGTTATATCTAATAATACTCAATGTTTGTTATATATTTGTGGTTTTGATCTGTGCCAATAATATAGTAATAACTCAATTCAGATGTAACTTCAGAACTTAGAGGATGATGGATTCAGGAATTTCTTTTTTTTTTTTTTTAAGGTTCTGGGACTAAAAGATGATCAAGAAAAATTTTTAATAACATTCTGTGAGGTAAGAAAATGAAACTATGAATTTAAAAAGAAGGTGTACAGTATTCAACCAGTAAATAACTTGTTTATATACTTGTAAATAGACAATGTCGAGAAACCAATTATTATAGCACTGAGATCCTAAATGAATATACTTTAAAAATGATTTAACCATTTAATTTTTAAATATGCCAAAAATGTTCTTTGCATTTCTTTAAATTTAGGATGAAAAATTTGATTTTTTTTCCCAAAAGTCTTTCAAGGTTTTTAGAAAGCAAAGAAATGGGAGCTCTCTGCTTTGTTTCTCTTGCTGTCTTATTATTTCTGGAATTAGAAGGTGTGCTTTCCCGGCCCCACTTTCAGATCTGCCCTGTGATCCATGGTTCCCTTAGAAATTGGCTTTGGGAATAAGCTGGGGTCCAAACAAATGTGATACTAATTACTTGTTTTACCATAAGACCCATCACGTGGTTCTTTCAAACAGCAGTCTCCTCTAGTGCTTCTGAAATGTGGCTTTATGATTATAAAAATTCATCACTGCATTCCATTTTTAGGCTTTTCACTTTTTAAGTCTAAAATACAAATGTATTGGGCGCCTGGGTGGCTCAGTTGGTTAAGCGACTGCCTCCGGCTCAGGTCATGGTCCTGGGGTCCTGGGATCGAGTCCCACATCGGGCTTCCGGCTCAGCAGGAAGCCTGCTTCTCCCTCTCCCACTCCCCCTGCTTGTGTTCCTGTTCTCACTGTCTCTGTCTCTGTCTCTGTCAAATAAATAAATAAAATCTTTAAAAAAATAAAAATAAAAATAAAATAAAATAAAATAAAATAAAATAAAATACAAATGTATTGCTTTGATTCCATAGCAGATTTCCAGGAATAATCCTTTTTTAAAAAAGTGGCTTCACAAATATGTGATTGAGTTGAGCATGGCAAGAAAAGAAACTCAGAGCAGTAAAACAAATGGGGAGGCGGGGAACGAGTATGATGACAGAGAAGAAGGTGGGCAGCTCCTAGCAGCAGGGCCTTTTCAAAGACCACAAGGCTAACTGTTATCACTAATTCACAAAAGGATGGGAACACGAATAATTTTTCACTGGAGAACAAGATGCCTATTGTTCAACACAGTTCTTGTCCCAATAGCAGTATCAGCCTGATTTCTGTCATGGTTTTCTGTCTGAGACAAGAAATGCCTAAAAAAACAAGGGGGCAAAGTATTTCTTAAGGTCTAATGATCTTTATTCAAGCCCCTTGACCTCTCTATGGAACTCCATTTTCTTATCTGTAAATGAGAAGGTTTCTCTAAATTTGAGCAGGTGCAGGAAAGGAGGCAAGGAGGGCAGATGTGAAGGGCCATGTCCCAAGGGGTGAATTTTTTTTCCGACATAACACCCATGCCCAGCACAACCTTCCAGATTCTGACTCACTCAAGCTGCATGGCTACGTCCACACCCCAACCAACACTGAGAATTCCTGCTGTGGGGATTTGTGTTCTCTCCTTCCAAGGGGACAAAAAGCTGAAAACCCAGTGTCTAATCTTTAAGGCCCATTCCAGCAATGAGATTCCATGATTCTTTAGTTATGACTAGAAAACTTACTGATATTTGTTTATTTCCCTTCTCTTGTATCCTTTGTTTCTAGCAAGCATCACTATTTACTCCTTACCACCCAGAAGAGGATAAGATGCATGCCGGGAAGGTCGGGGGGTAGTGAAATAAAAAATGTAGGTAGAGATATATTTTCCACAGCCCAGAGGCTCAAGAGCTACATTAATCTGTAGTCCTAAACTTTCACAACTTCACAACTCTGCCAGCTTAAAAAAAAAAATCATGGGGAATTTTAAGTGATCCTCTTTTCCCTCATCTTGAAGCTTGTTAAAGGGTATTTGTAAAAAGGAGGTACAAAGGATGAGGTTGCCAGATAAGGAGCTCCTTCTAAATCAAAGGAGCTCCCAGACAAAATGGGGCCTGACATGGTGGTCAGTTGTCAGAGTAGAACTTAATTTAGCAGTAATGATAGAAAAAGTATGTCAGACTAAGTGCTTGATCAAGAATCTGCAAATATTTCAACAAAATGGCCTTGATGTCCGTTAAAGCAGACAACCCCAGGTAGAGAAAGACGAGACTGGAAATAAATTAACAAAACAACCCGCAGACTCGAGGGGGCAAAAAAAATCCTTTTTTATCCCTCCAGCTCACCTTTCTCCCTGTAACTCTCAGAGGTTCTTGAGTTCGAGAGGCTTTCCAGCCCTAATGGTGGGCTGGTGGAGATGTTTGTGTCCCTGGACCGAGTAACTTCTCATAGCTCTGAAGCCCAGAGTCACCCCCGTTTAAAAAAATCTCTTCTATCCTTTGGATTCCGCTTGATCTCTTTTTATCTAATTAATCACATCTCAGGAACCAGGAAGTAATTACATTAAGAACTTGGAGGCATGCCTTCAGGAATGTCACTACGGCTTTCTGTTTGTTTGCTTTAAAGCAAACCAGCACTCTGGAACTTGATTCAGATTAGCAATTTTGTGCTTTCAGCTGAACACAATGTAATGGTTCTACTCCTGGCTGTTAGAACAAGGAAGCAGGTAAAGGTCATAAACGAATACGGTTTAATCCCAGTCCCCCTCCCCTTTGTATTCTACTTTAAGATGGTGACTTTGGGTCCCTGGCTTTGAATATGGAGCATAGAGACTATTGACAAATGTTTACTTGAGGGTCAAGTGGGATGAAAAGGAGGAAAAGAAGTCAGAACTATCCAGAGGACTAGCATTGGTCAAAGCAGCTAAGAATGATACATATCTTCAAAGGGACTTTTTTCCCTTTTTTGAAAAATTTGGTCAATCTAGTAAGCGTTGAAGACTGTTCACTGAGCCGTTCAAAGACATAACCATCCTGAGATTGCTCCTCCACTTGTCTATTCTCCCAGGCCCCTGTGAACATCTGCCATATGCCAGGCCTCTTCCAAACAGAAGGAAGTAGGTCCAAAGAAGACATGCTCTCATAAAAAGGGTGTAAATACATTTAAGAAATTCTCTGAAAGCTGATAAGCCACCTGATCTCCTAGGCAAGGCCTCATATCATATTAACCACCACCATTTAAGAAGCAGGTGCGTGGAATAAAGCCAGAGGGATGAAAAGTGGAGGAAACGGGAAGATGATGAATGATTAATGTGAATCTGGTGATTAATGGAACATAGATTAAAAAAAATAATAGTTTATCCCTAGGGTAGAAAACAAGGGAAAAACAAAAATAAGTACCAAATTGCCAAAACAGTAAAGTGAGCAAGTAGCACAAAGAAACAGAAGAGGACAAAGAAATGCTCGTTTCAGCATAAGCATTGTTGGAAACACACAGGGGATTTGGGAACTCACCATTTAGGAGCTATTTGTTTAAACAAAAATACATTTATGTTGCCTGATTTCCTCAAAGTTACTTACTGATAATGGGCTATTTATGGATAAGAGCCTGAAACTATCCAGGTATACGGAAACCAGACGGTGTCTGTTCAGCGTTTCTTTCTGTGAGAAATCTGACTTACGGCATCAGGGTACACAAGAACCCTCAGTTGCATGGTTCCATCACTAATGAAATGAGCACCTGGCTTTTCATAGCAACCATAGAGTATAAACTTGGCTCCCCAGAGGAGCACTCTATATGTGAATTATCTGTGTGTGCACAAACTAAAGGCAAATTCATAGGAGGAACCCAAGCAATTTGTAAACACGATCTGTTCTGCAAGCCTGTACACTGATAGGAATACAGAAGCAAATTACAAGGATGTAGATGCCGGGTTTTCCCACCAAAGCTGACCTGTACAGGTGAAAGGGTAAAATATTACAAAAACAATCCTATTGCATACAAGTAATGCAAACACTGAAAATAATAATGTGCATGTGTGCTTTAATTATTCTGAATGTTCGTAGAAGGGAAACAAGTTTAATTAGAAGATGGGCTGATAAAAACAATTATGGAGATTGTTAAGGGAACTTCTAGATACATTCAAGAATGAGGAAGGCTGGCAACATAAATTTTGAAAATCTTAGGCTGTATTTCCCATGACAGTCTTGTTTGTTCCCTTTGTATGAATCAGGTGTATCATTCAGACAACTTGTACTCCTATCAGCCATGATTAGGGACATATCTGAGCTCACATTAGACTCCCTCAAGACAGGGTCCAGGGTTCATTCAAAGTTGTCATTTTGGTATCTAATACACTCCCCAGATGCTTAGGAAATGAATGAATGAATGAATGAATGAATGGGTGAATGAATGATTTGCTGAAATAACATTGTGAGGAATTTTGTAATGGAAGAACATTATCTTTTTCAATAAAGGCATTGACTTAACCTGTAATAGCTCTCAGAATCACAAGAAATAATCAGCTGATACTGAAAAGGAATGCCTGCCTCATACAGAAGTGGCTGAACAAAAAAGAATTGCCACAAAATACTGGGAGGGATGGTAACAAAGAACATTTCAAATTTGGGCAGTTGACCAAAAAGGAAAAAAGAAGATGGGGGGGCAGGGAAAAAATAGCAACAGCCCTATTGGAATTCAGCAATAGGACTTGAGCTCTAAGACAATCCTAAAAATAACAATAATTATATATTGGACACTTACTATGCGGCAGGCAGTATATATACACGTTATCCAATTTCATCTTTGTAACAATCCTTCAGGTAAGTACTTTCATCATCTTTATGTTACAGACTGTGAAACTGAGGTTGAGAAAGGGTAATAATTTTCCAGTAGTCAACCAGCTAGTCAGTGATGGAAAAAGGACTCTAATACATATTTCTCTGACTCCAGAAGAGGCCATCATCAACACAGCTCTATGACATATGTGCCCGACCATGAAAAAATAAAGCTTTGGATTTTGTTTTGTTTTGTTTCCAATTTAGAAAAGACGCAGGAAAGTTCTAGAACCTTTATTTATGAGCAAATGGCAAACTAACTTGCTGTTAAGGAGTTTAAATGCCATATACATTT
This sequence comes from Mirounga angustirostris, assembly GCF_029215605.1. Classification (NCBI taxonomy): domain Eukaryota; kingdom Metazoa; phylum Chordata; class Mammalia; order Carnivora; family Phocidae; genus Mirounga; species Mirounga angustirostris. Next base: position 187,523,520 of record NW_026991709.1, on the reverse strand, counting down.
ACCATTTACATTAGTTTGAAGGAAAAGTAAATGTCCAGTTTTTTATTTCTCCAAATAGCTAATTTAATTCTGATTTTCCTAAGTTTAAAGACCAAGGAGATTTAACTGTGAAACAAACTTCCCTCAGGCCCACAAGATTGTCAGTCAGATATCCATAAGGAACAGTCCACCAACATGATATATCATTCCAGCAATGAGAGTCCAAAGCAAAGATTTTTTTAATAAAGATTTTATTTATTTATTTGAGATAGAGAGAGAGACAGAGACAGAGCATAAGCAGAGAGAGAGGGAGAAGCAGACTTCCTGCTGAGCAGGGAGCCTGACACGGGACTTGATCCCAGGACCCTGAGATCATGACCTGAGCCAAAGGCAGACGCTTAACCATCGGAGCCACCCAGGCGCCCCCAAGCAAAGATTATTAAGGCCACTGAGATAAGGTAAAATAATCTTTCTACTATTCTTCCCTTTGCTACTAAACCAAATTGGCAACACTGAAAATAAATTATACATCACAGCGTGTCTAGTTTAATCACCTATTTATACTTCTCTTTTGGCACAGGACGGGCGGGGGTGGGGGGTGAATCTCTGTCTCACACACAGAACAAATACTTGTTCACACTGAAACCTCTGTCGTAACCACTTCCACTGTCCCCGGGGTTCTCATTCTCCTTCAATGTGTCTGTCTTCAGTAAAACACAAATGGTTTAGCTCCATCACACAGCTGATAAACCTTAAAGACAATAAACTGGACAGAGTGGCACTAAGATTCTAAATTAGACCAGCAGTCATCCTCACTGTAATGGAATAAAGCATGAACAATTACATTAAATGACAATTTCTGATTTGAAGTTTGGTTTTCCTGTTTTTACCTAGCAGAACAATTAGGCCGTCCTGGCCTTCCGTAGGAGGAAACTGCGTTGGAAGGGATCTATGCACTTATTTTTTAATCTATGAAACATCTGATCTATAAACTACAATGCACCCATATCTACTTCATAATTAGCTATATGTGTATTGTTTGTCTAGAATATGCAATAGGTATAAGATATATTGGAGATTAGTTCAAACGGTTGAGATTGCTTATAAAGAACTTTTATTAGTTGGATTTAAAACGATTTTAGTAAGTCCCCAAAATAAAATGGTTCAGTCTTGTTTTTCTTTTCTTTCTTTTTTTTTTTTTTTTAATTCCTTTGATACGTGGTAGGGGCATGTGGAAGGTGGGAGAGAGGAAAGAATGAGAGAGCCAATGGTACATTCTGAAAGTTAAGACCAATCAGTAAGTATATTTTGAGTCTCTTCAACATACTGACTAGGAAGTCTAATAGATGACTGTGTGTGGGAACAGAAACTGCTGTTTTAACAGGATCTAATGAGATTCCAGAAATTTAGTGTCTTGTATGTTCTCTCACACTCATATTCTGGATAGTATGATGTCATGCAGCACATTGAACGCTCTTTATACTTTGGTGCCCTGGTGCAAAAGGAGATTCTTCTCTCTATAGCTTTGAACGTTGTCCAGGAGCTGGCTGCCAGGAATGTCTCTCACATTCCTATTCAGAACTCTCTGACAAAAGCTGTCATTTCTTGTTCCATTCTCCGGCTGCCTAGTCCCCAGGCACCAGAGTAAAAGGAACGTCTAAGATAACATCTTCATTTATTCATAGGATTTTCATCTTGGACAGTCTTATAAAAGCCAATCATAAATTGGGGGGGATGGGATAATATGACATATATTATAAAATGAAATTTATGATGCAAACAGAACATAAGAGATACTGTGGCACATGAGGGGTTTTATCCTTGTCATCGAAGTGTCTTTGCACATGACCCACACAGAGTCAGTCTTATAAATCTGTTTCTGAGGAGGAAAAAGGAGGGAGAAAAACTAAACTCTGAAGGACTCACTTTTACAAAAATAGATATAATACTAATAGATATAATACTAATACCTTTTTTATATGAAGTTCAACCCTGTTCTCCCTAAAAGAAAATCTAATCAAACAATAGAGAAGCAAACTCTAAATACTTTCTTCCACTCAACAGTAGAAAATGGATACACTGAGGTCTCTAAAGGGGCCCAGCTAAGACTTCTACTAAGCTTTAAATTCTCTGGTAAGGCTGAGTTTTATTTCCGGCAGGAAGAGCTTCTGTCTGGCTTTTCTTTTTCTTTTTAAGGAAAAAAAAATCTATATAATTATGGGTTTGTGGTTACACGTGTGGAACAAAGTATGGATAAAGGAAGAAAAACAGACCATCAAGAAGCTTGTTATCACTAAACATATAATGCTGGAATATTCTACCAATGATGACTGAATATATACTGTAACAAAACCATAATTTAAATCAAATTATCAAAACATTTCAAAAGAGAACAAATTTTATGATTTTAAAAATTTATCTTTAAAACAAAATGTGATCATTGCTATTAACAAAATGCTATAAAATAAATACACTAGACCATTGCTTCTGTTAGTAACCACTACAGTTTCTCAGGAAGCAATCTTTACAGAGCAACTCGGATTAATGTGCAAAAAGACAGCTTTTCTTCTTTGAGCCCTAACTGTCCTGTATGCCACTGTTTTCAAGACAATGGTCATAAAAGCTATAAACATTATGTTTTAGCGATGGTCAATATAAAATATCCCTTCTTTACCTTCTCTCTACCCTCTATTTCCCACACATTATTTTTCCAACTCTATAGAGCTTGGTTACTTTAAACAAGAAAATAACCAACATAATCTTATGTGCAAAATCTAAAAACATTTCTTTCACAGAATATGGCCTGTTAGACATCTGAAGATCAAGATGGGGATAAGGATTTATTAAGACAAACCACATAGGACCTATATATCGCGAGCTCCAGGACCAAGCTTATTAAATGATTTCACTGGTCACATAACTTAATGTAAAAGGGGAAATGTTTCACTGACTGTGGTCAGATATGATTGTTGCCACAGTAGATTAAAGGCCCCAGAAGTACCCTTAGTTAGGTCAGTGACCAAATGTCACTCCATATGATTTTGTTCTTCATGGGCAATGTCTCCACCGTTTAGATGCGTGAAAATCTAGCCTGAACACTGCTATGAATTTTGGGTTGGTTTTCCCTTTTGAACTGATAAGCACTTCTGATATGGAAATCTTTCCTTTCTTCCTTGTCCACAAGGCACTAACAAACAGAATTCAGAAGAATTCAGAATTACAGATCAGGCATGGAAATAATAGCAAGTATTCTCAATATTAGATCAAACATGAAATTATGCAGGAAATACATAGTGAATGTATGGATCATCCAAATGTTGACTCTCCTACTTTTTGTCTCCCAGGAGATGGAAAAAAGTAAGAAACAGAAGTTAAGCTCAAACTACTCATATGCTGCTAGCTAATATATCTGGAGGCTATCTTTGGTGGGAAAATATTGCAATAAATAGGAAAAGACATGGTAAGTATATGCAGCTTCTGTTTCTGTAGTTCCAGCCCCTAAGTTTTATTTTCCAAATAGTCAAGGACTGCAGCTCTGAAAAGGATTATTCTTTGCAAACTCAGGAAGTAACAACAGAAAGTTAAGTAACTGTTCAATAAATAAAAGCATATGTTGATATTTACTGTATTATATATTATTTACATTTTTTAAAGATTTATTTATTTCATAGAGAAAGCTGAGTCAGGGGAGGGGCAAAGGGAATCTTCAAGCAGACTCCCTGCTGAGCGCGAAGCCCCATGCAGGGCTCAATTACATGACCCATAAGATCATGACCTGAGCAGAAACCAAGAGTCAGACACTTAACCGAGTGAGCCATCCAGGCACCCTTATTATTTATATTTTGTATATTACGGACCCAAATTTTATTGACACATACTTCTAAAAGTTAAAATCTTGGTTGCCTCCGGGTGATAAAATCAAGTCATTTTTTTCCTACCTCTATGCTTCCATAAATTTTCTGTTGTTCTACAACAAGCATAGTGTGATTTTACACTCAGGGGGAAGAAAAGGAAATTCTCCCACCACCATACCCACATCAAGAAGAAGAATGGAGGAGGAGAAAAGAGAAAGATGATTAAAAAAGAGCCTTCTTTGTACTGTTCCTCTCATCTCTCCTTTCCTTAGCAGAAGCTATGAGTGTTTCCGGGGCATGGCTCTGAGTCCCACCACCAGTACTGACCAGGGCCCTGCTGACTCTTGCTAAGCCCTTGTTTTCCCTTCTTTAGATGAGAGCAGTGGTAGTATTTATCTCCTAAGAAGTCCAGGCAAGATAATGCATGTGAAGTTCTTAGCACAGGACCTGACTTAAAGAGGAGACCCAACAGTGTCAGCTGTACTTTATTTTCATCTGTCTGGCTTGATCTGGAAAATCTTTTTTTTTATTGAAGTATAATTAACATATAGTGTTATATTTGTTTCAGATGTGCAATATAAAGATTCTACAGTTCTATACATTGCTCTGTGCTCATCATGATAAATGTACTCTTCATCCCCATCACCTATTTCACCCATCCCTCCACCAACTCCCCTCTGGGAGCCACCAGTTTGTTTTCTGTATTTAAGAGCCTGTGTTTGGATTTTTTTCCATTTGTCTCCTTTTTTCTCTTTTGTTTGTTTTGTTTCTTAAATTCCACATATGAGTGAGATCACATGATATTTGTCTTTCTCTGACTGACTTATTTCACTTAGCATTACACCAATCTGGGAAATCTTACGACTTATAAAATAGTTTATAACTTACAATGTGCTTTAACAAACAGTAAGTACTCTATAAACTGAGAGTAAAAGGCAGGGCTGGAATTCAAGCCTCATCCTCCCCACACCCACATCTGATAACCAAACATCACTTTTGAGTTGGATTTGTTAGTTGCAGCAAGTTAGGTCTTATAACAGGATGCTGGCAAAGAGGAAGTCACGGCCAACTAAAGTCAGAAGCTTGTCCTGGCAGCACTCCAAAACAAAACCCCAAGACACAGGATTAAACCAGACAGGCCCAAGATGGCAGACAAAGTAGGCTGGAAACCCCTGGCCAAATAAGGAAGAAAAAGCACAAAACCTGGCTTCCAAGAAATCCCCGCCCCAAGTAATGAGTATTCTACCCCCTTGTCAACAACTGTCAATAAAAGATTCAAACCCAAACTCCAATGTGCACAGCTCTCTCTTGCTCTCTCTCAAGAGTGTACTTCCACTTTAATAAACTTTCCTGCTTGTCTGCTCATCTGCTGTATTGTGTCTGTCTCGAGTTCTTTCTCATGACAAGACCAAGAGCCTCTGGTGACATCTTTGGGATGGGCTCGATGGAGGCCTCAGGGCCCAGGGTCTTTCCAGTCTGCCAGGCAACAGACTGATCCAGGAGCCTATTGTTCAACTTCAGGAATTCTGCAAGCTAGTTGTTAAACACAGCCATTATTAACATTAGGTTCTACAACTATGTAAATTATAATATAAAACTTACAATTAAATAAATTTGTATTTTTTTAAGATTTTATTTTTAAGGAATCTCTGCATCTAACATGGGGCTCAAACTCACAACCCTGAAATCAGGAGTCGCATGCTCTTCTGACTGAGCCAGTCAGGTGTCCCTAAATAAAAATATTTTAAAAGATAATAAATACACAAAGCTCATCCCTTCCTAACTGTTTTACTATTACCTGTACTCTTTTTTTTTAAGATTTTTGTTTATTTATTTATTTGACAGAGAGAGACACAGCGAGAGAGGGAACACAGCAGGGGAGTGGGAGAGGGAGACACAGGCTTCCCGCGGAGCAGGGAGCCCGATGTGGGGCTTGATCCCAGGACCCTAGGATCATAACCTGAGACGAAGACAGATGCTTAACAACTGAGCCACCCAGGTGCCCCTATTATCAGGTACTCTTAAGATTATCTGCATCTGTTGTATCTGTATGGTAGAGATGCTGGCTAATGGAGTGCTGCCGTGCATCCCTTCCCAATTCACTTTCAGTAAAGTCACATTGGTAGCTCGATATCAGCCAAACAGGCAAATGCCACAAATCACAGCTTGATATTCTTTTGTTGATTTGAGAGTGATAAAGAACATGAAGATTAAATTTAAAGTGGGCCACATCTGTAGTGGTTATATTCTGAGCAGAATAAAATTAATGACATATTCTTCCAGTATTTAAAACTATTATATAGTATTTATGACAGAATGGCATTTGTTCATCAATTGCAAACCCAGACTGGCTATGGATATAAGAGTTTGACAAAATCAACAGAAGTTTTGTATGGTAATTGATTGGCAATCTGGAATTTGCAATGAAGAGTAGTGATTATTTTATTATTTATAAATTATAGGCTCGACATCTTTTATGCAGTAAAATTGATAAACACACACACATGTGTGTGCGTGCACACACACAAACACACACACATTTCTTTCCTAGAGAGAGAGAACTTAAACATTTATCAGCACACCACCAGACTGACCATTGCTTTAAACTACAAGGAACCTAAAAGCTCTCAGCAGAGTCCCCAGGCTCATCTTCAAACACTGAAGTTAGGCTGTAAAAGGTTTTTGCTTCAGTTGGGTCTACCCAATTGGATTATTATATTTAAATATGGTACATGGAGCGAACATTCCCCTCTACATGATTATGAAGTCAGCACATGGCTACAAGTTCTGCCATTATTATGGAAAATTTACTATACAGAAATTAGGGAAAGTCAAGAGAGCTTTCTGCAATTCATGAAAACACTTGGGATACAAAGATAAGTAAACTACATCCAAGACGGCTGAGCAGGGAGAACCACCACATAAACGTGTAACGCGAGGGGAATGGCACTAGTGGGTACAAAGTGCTCGGAGAAGACTGGGGGAGAGTCATGAGTTAGGATTCCCAGGTCCCCGTTAATGAATGACACCAATGTCATTTGCCTCAAAGCAATCAAGAGAAAGGGGGAAACTCCCAGGGAGAAGGAGAAAGAGAAGTCTGGGCAGTACAGCAGCGTTAAGAGATGGGAAGAAGGATTTTAGAATCAGACAGCCTGGGCTCAAACCCAGGCTCCCCCACTCACTGACCACGTGAACTCAGGCAAGTTACTTGGCTTCTCTAAATCTCTATTTCTCCATCTTGGTGCAGAAGATAGTAACTCCTGGCTCAGAGCATTGCAGTAAGGGTCAAATGAGACAATATACATAAAGTGCTTAGCACAGTGTCCGGTACACAAAAGTGCTCAACAAATTTTTTTTTAAAGATTTTATTTATTTATTTGAGAGAGAGAGAGATAGAGCATATGAGAGAGAGAGAGAGAGATCACAAGCAGGGAGAGGGGTAGAGGCAGAAGCAGACTCCCCGCTGAGCAGGGAGCCCGATGCAGGACTCGATCCCAGGACGCTGAGATCATGACCTGAGCTGAGCTGAAGGCAGATACTTAACCGACTGAGCCACCCAGGTGCTCTGGTCAACAAATGTTACCCGCCACTGCAATCATTGTTGTTGTCAGCCTTGAGCGTTGAAAAGGTTGTCTTTAGGTGGTCCTGTTGTGGGGAGGGTGCAGGAATTGGGTAGAAGGCATTCCAAGAAGAGTGAAGAGAATAAGCCAAAAACACAGAGGATGTGTTGGGGGCCAGTTAGTAGCCCTGAGATGCCTGAACATTCATGCAGGCCCAGGCCAGACACAGCCCCAGCAGGTAAGACTGGAAGACTAGCCTAGGGTTTCTGCTAGAAGAGCTCAAATGCACGCCTCTTCTTCATCCTCTTTCGAGAAAAGCAAAGCTGACTTTTTAAGATGATCTTACCCTTTTTCTCCTGACAGGGACTGTAAATTGTGCCTCTGATATATTTGTGAAGAGCCTATAAGGGAATGATAAATCAGGTGATATTACATATATTCATCAGTACCTTAATTGTTGTTAAATACTAACAACACCTAAAATTGATCTGCACCAAGATTTACTGCTGTGACAAAAATCCACCTGGAAAAGAATACATGATAATTAAGAAGAACGACCACAGATTTGTGGCAATGTAAGGTATATGAACAAGATTTAAACTCCTTCCTCAGGGAATAACTGGGTGATGTTTATTCTGCAGATGAACAATGTGATTATAACAATGGAAAAGATTGATGAGGTTTTTTTTACTGTGAGAGTTTGATTTAGCCAGCTATCTCAGATAATAGAAGGATGCAGAACTGTGCTGTCCAGTACAATTCGAGAATTCTTTGTAAAGGGTAACTAGCACACATCTTCAGTGACCTGGGAAAATAGATTGCAAGTGTGCATATTAGGCAGCTATAGACTGGCATAAAAGCGACTGAAATTGAAGAAAAAAATTTTCTAAATTAACCACAACTGAATTTAACCAAATTAGAGAGAAACGGGACAAGGAAAATCATATTCTTATCACGGATAAGGGAATAAATTGTTCTCTTTTTGTAGTCTTTTGGATATGTAAGCTGTTATTTTGGTCTCAGAGGTAATTTTTAGTAATGTCTCTTGTCCAGGAAATGAAGAAGCACCTGTCTAATCTCAGTAAACACACAAACTAAAAGCATGACAGTATTAGTTCTCTAAGTCTTGCAACTTAAAAGTGTAGGGAGATGTATTGTTAGAAACAAAAAATCCTGGGCCCCACCCTAAATCTCCTAAATCAGAATCCGCATTTTTAACAAGATTCCCAGAAATTCAGGAATCCTTTACATATTAAAGTTTAAGAACCACTGATCTAGAGGGGCACACCTGGCTGGCTCAGTCAGTGGAGCGTGCAACTCTTGATCTTGAGGGGTTCAAGCCCCACACTGGGTGCAGAGATTATTTATAAATAAAATCTTAAAAAAAAAAAGAAGCAGCACTGATCTAAAGACCTAAATATTCATTCATTCACTATATAAACTTTCAAAATCTATACTGTCCAGTATGATAAGTACCCAGTAGCCACATGTGGCGGTTTATATTTCAATTAATTAAAATTAAATCAAATTAAAATTGGGGGGTTCATGTGCACCAATCACATTTTAATTGCTCCATTAGCATATGTGACTAGTGTCTACCATATGCATTTGCATCATCACAGAAACTTCTAATAGATAGAGCTGATTTAGGCACTTGGGACACATCATTGAAGAAAGAAGACAGTAAGTCTTTTACTCAGGAAGCTTAGATGGATGGAGACAGATGAAACACAATAAACAAAGTAAGTGATTAAATTAAAGCGTATGTTGGAACTAAAAGAACAGCTGGAACTTTAACTATGGTGGGTCTAGTGGGCTTCATGAAAAAGAAGAAGTGGGCTGTTAGCCAGCAGGGAGAGTATTCCAGACAAAGGGAGAAGCTTGTGCAAAGGCCCTATGGCAAGTGCATTTGAGGAACAACAAGGAAACTCCTATGGCTATGGGAGGGGAGGGTGAGTAACAGGGTAGGAGATCAGAGGGATAAGGATCCTTACAGGGAAGGGCCTCCTTTTTTACTGGAGAGGATTTAGGCTTTTGTCTGGAGTTAAATGAGGAGCCCTTGCAAGGTTTTGAGTCCAGGAAAGACATGCTTTCACACCATCTCAAGGTTATTCTAGTTCAGCAGAAAATGACTATAAGCAAAAGTTATTTGTTTTAATTTAAGGTCACATTCAGGTGAAGAAGGACACTATCTGCACTGGCAAAATGGCATTGTTTACAAGTGTGGGTGACCACCAGAAACTTGTTAATGATACACATACAGAAGTCATTAAAATTTATCACTATAAAATTCACACACCTTTCCAAAGGCGCCATTAATATGCAGTCATAAGGTCTTACAGGTTACCACCCAGAATCTAGAGCCACACTTGTTATAAACTCTTTTAGCAAATCCTGAAGAATGCAAATTAGTCGTCCAAGTACCTGAAAGGTGGAACTCGGTCTAAGTGTCTCATTCTCAAAACTTGTTGATTGTGTTGTTAACTAATTTACATATATTTCTTGAAGATGTAGAAATCTGTTTAATAGTTCCAAACTTTTTTTCTTAACCTAACCCCCCACCCCAGATAAATGCTAAAGCTTTGGAAATCAAGGTATGGGGTTTCTTTAAGTTGGTTTTTCCAGCATTTCCAGAAACAGTGACACATTCTACCCACAACTGAAAATGTTATTATCTTGCAGGTAATCCAGCTACATTTCTAAGAACTAGAGGTCACTATGGCCTGTCTACAAAATGCCATTATCAGCCTCAAGGCCTATGTTCACCACATCAAAGTTATATTGAAGAGGCAGTCCTAATATGACCGAGAGCCATCGCCTGTGATTTATTCCCTGTGGACCACCATCAACCACGATCCAGCCAGAATTCTAGCAGAAAAACAGAGTAAGGTCACCTTCAGTAAATTAAATCAAATGAACAATAAATCAAGACATGCCAGGTCATTGGGAACTAATGGCTCAGATGCTCATGGCAAGTGAGTAAATCAAGGAGCATCATTTTTATGCATCCGGGCATAACATTTTTAAGCTACAGAATATAAGAGGAAATTTTAGCAACTAAATTTTTGCCAACTTGAGCAATGGGAGTCCAGAACTAAAGCTGCTTTATTATTTCATTGTTTATTGAATACAGATGTCCCTACTGAGGACTTTCTTGTTGAAGATCTCCTATGGGCAAGGACTGTGCCAAGTGCGGAAAATACTGAAGTGTACATGCTACAGCGCCTTGTCCACATGATGCGTACAGTTTCAGGTTCAACCTCTTTACAGCTGCCTCTTCCAGAATGAGGAGACCTGAAGAGGTCATTTGTGGACAGGAAGGATTTGGAGAGCCATCATGAGAAATCAGAATAGGAGACATACTGGCAGAAGGTGAATCTTCACAGGCATATGCACACAGTAATTTTCATATTCTCTATCTTGAGGCAGAAGCACTTGAGAGTCACTTTTGCTTCCCTCATCCACCTACAGGAGTCACGCCCAAGATGTGAAGTACTCCTCCTCATCTCACCCCATTTCTGATACAGCAAATGCAGAGAGAGCAGAGAAAACCCATTTCTAGAGGCTGGATATGTCAAGACACTAGAAATGAGCAAAGGGGCTAATAGGCCTAAGGAATTAACTGTGGGGGGAGGGTAGAAGATCCTCTCTGTGGTAGACAGGGCTAACAGGGACAGCTCAGAATAGGGATCAGGAAACTGTGGCCCACAAGCCAAAATGGACTGCTACCTATTTTTATAAATAGAGTTTTCTTGGAACACAGCCACACTCCTTTGATTACATATTACCTATGGCTACCTTTGATATAAAAAGCAGAGTTGAATAATTGCTAGAGAGACTGCATGGCCTATAAAGCCAAAAATACTTGTTCTTAGGTCTTTTATAGAAAAAGTCTGCCAATACCAGGTATAGAGCTGTACTGTCCAATGTAGCAGCCACCAGCATAAACAGATATGTGCTGTAAGTGTAAAAACAGATTTCAAGTACTTAGTATGAGAAAAAGTAAAATATCCCATCAATATTTTTAGTATTTGATTACAGGGTGAAAAAGTAATGTTTTGAATAAAATCTATTATTAAAATTAATTTTATCTTTTTCTTTTTACTCTTTAATGTAGATAGTAGAAAATGTAAAATTATATATAGGACTCACATTATATTTCAGTGGGGTAGCATGGTATAGAAGGGAAGCTTCCAGCATGTATAAAGAACCTGGAGACAAGCTGAATAGTAAGACTCTTGTTCTTACTCTACCTTCCACTTTGTCTTTGTTTTTTACACTCCACTCCCAGATCTTTCTTTTAATAATTACCTCAAATTCACAAACTCACAAGCGTGAAATTCTTGCAAGTCACTATTGCTGAATTTCAACAGAAGAAAGTATGTGTACATCAGAATTTCACAGTAAGAAGGGTCAATGGCTGGGCTATGTGGTAGGCTGTATTTGCTGCCTGGCACCATTCTTTCTGCTACAGCCAGGCTCTAAGCAAATTTCACAAGGGAGATACTCTTTGAAGTCTCATGATCTACACTGAAAATTCATGCTTATCAATTGATTTTCAACAAGAGTGCCAAGTCTCCTCAATAAATGGTGCTGTGACAACTAGATTCCTACCTCACATCGTATATAAAAATTTATTCAAAATGAACCAATGATCTAAATATGAGCTAAAATCATAAAACTCTTAGAAGAAAACATTGTATTTGGCAATGGATTCTTATATATGACACCAAAGCATGAGCAACAAAAGAAAAAAATACATACATTAGATTTCATCAAAATTAAAAACTTTTGTGCATCAAAGGACCTTATCAAGAGAGTGAAAAGACAACCTATAGAATGGGAGAACATGTTGGCTAATCATATATGTGATGAGGGACTAGTATTCAGAGTATATAAAGAACTCATAACTCAACAACAAAAAGACAAAAAATCAAAGGACTTGAATACACATTTCTGCAGAGAAGATATACAAACGGCCAACAAACACATAAAAAGATGTCAACATCATTAGTCATTAGGGAAATGCAAATCAAAACCACAATGAGGTACTAATTCACACCAATTAGGATGGCTATAATTTTTTAAATGGAAAATAACTAACAATGGCAAGGATGCAGAGAAATTGGAACTACCACACATTGCTGGTGGGAAAATAAAATGGTTTAGTGGAACATGATTTAATGGTTTCTTAAAAAGTTAAACAGAAGTACCATTTGACCCAGAAATTCCACTCCTAGGAATGTACCCAAGAGAACTGAAAGTAAGGACTCAAACAGATATATGTATATGTATGTTCATAGCAGCACTATTCACAATAGCCAAAGGTGGAAATGGCCTACTGGATCAAAACCATTTAACAAAAAAAGATAGGGGTGCCTGGGTGGTGCAGTCAGTTAAGCACCCAACTCTTGGTTTCAGCTAAGGTCATGATCTCTTTTTTGAATTAATATATTTTTTATTCTCTCCATGATGGTTATGATTTTTTTTTAATTTAAAATACACTTTTTGTTACCTAATAATTTCTACTCCTCACTTTCCCACCAAAAAAATTGTAATAAAATTGACATAAGGGGCGCCTGGGTGGCTCAGTTGGTTAAGCGACTGCCTTCGGCTCAGGTCATGATCCTGGAGTCCCGGGATTGAGTCCCGCACCGGGCTTCCTGCTCGGCGGGGAGTCTGCTTCTCCCTCTGACCCTCCCCCATCTCATGCTCTCTCATTCTCTCTCTCAAACAAATAAATAAAAATCTTTAAAAAAAAAAAAATTGACATAAGACTTTGTAAACCACTCAGAATCTACCCTTATTTTTTTTTTTAAAGATTTTTATTTATTTGTTTGAGAGAGAGAATGAGAGAGCATGAGATGGGGGAGGGTCAGAGGGAGAAGCAGACTCCCCGCCGAGCAGGAAGCCCGGTGCGGGACTCAATCCCGGGACTCCAGGATCATGACCTGAGCCGAAGGCAGTCGCTTAACCAACTGAGCCACCCAGGCGCCCCAAATCTACCCTTATTTATATTACTCTTCTGCTCAAGTTAGAATTAGTTTCTGTTGCTTACAATCAAATAGCTTTAATTGATACAGTATCTTAGGAAGTCAGTCAGGAAACTTGAGCTCTAATTGTAGATCTGCAACTAATTAGTTGTTAATCTTGGGATAAACTATTTAAACTAGTTGGGCATGAGTTTTCTTATCTGCAAATTGAAGGGATTCACTAGATTCCTCATAAGAGCTTAAAATCCCACAAATGATGCAAAATAACCAATATGTTTCTATCTTCTTTCTCAGTATTATCCAGGAAGAGATCACTGTCACACAGTGGTGGTTTGATATTGTCCCAGTAAAAATTAGATTTGCCAGGTAGGTGCTGCTTTTGCTTCAGGTAGTTCTTCCATCTCATTCCTGTGACTCCTCGATGATGTTTAGCACATACATCCCAATAGATGGAACCCCTCCGAGGTCTTCAGTGTGACTTTTAATCCCACTACCATGGAAAGGCAAATCGAATGAAATGGTCAGAGGCAACCCTTGAAACCTGTGCATCTAAATTTTGCAACTAAATGTTCAGATTGTGCTACACAAAGGCGTGCTGGAAGTTCCTCTTGTGATTCAAGGGGCTGGGGGTTATCTGCCTGAAGAAAACTCAGCTTTCTGCCTTGACTAGGTTGATTTGTGCATAATAGCCTTTCCTTTCTAAAAACAATAATGATGGTTTCTATCTGTTGTCTTATAGAGATGTTTTAAGTCATTAAGGATGACAAAGAAAAAAAAACCCAAAAAAGTTTTTTTAATGTTTCATCCAAAATATACAAAGCCTTAGGATGAGGAAGTTTGAGAAGCTTATTAAGTCAATCTAGGCTCTAAAATACTCAGATTATTGATTTAAACCTGTAAGGACAATAAATCACATTGGTCACGGAGTCAGCACCAGCTGAAAGTGAGAATGCAGATCAATTTTCCAAGAGCTTTGGGCTTTCTCACGGGCTTGCCATTATAAAAGCATTGTCCTGGTACCACCTCAAAAATCAGCCTTTTTTATATACAAAACTTTGGCCACTCAGAAAAGTGCTATTAGATTGTGGTGGTTATAGACTGACTCTGTATCAAAACACCTGGGTTCTAGTCTAAGGCCTCTCCAAGGAAAGTTGCTCAGCCTTGCTATGCCTTGGTTTCCTCATCTGTAAAGCAGGGGGAATAATAATGTTTGCCAAAACCTGGGATGGATGCCACTGGGAGTACAACAGGTGACACTGGATTATATATAAGTGGTTTCCTTTTTATTTTGATAATTCTGTGTCTTATTCCAAGCATATTAAAAAATACATAACTAGCATATCAAGCTAACTAACATAATTGCTTAAGACAAAGCTAAGAAAAGAAAAAGAAAGACTGGGCTCCAAATAGTTCTAGCTACTTAGGGAAGGTACTTCTAGAAAAAGTCTAGTTAATAAACAAAAAGAAATAACAGAATCAAAAAATCATGATTTTTGCAATCATATAACGAAATAATTGATTTAGGTAATAAAAATCAATAGAAGAGATCGTTGTGTGAAAATTTAATGGGGAACTTTACAATGGAGCGGTCAGGCTGTCCCCTGCCAAATCCACTGATGAATCCTAGTCTCACTAAAAGTGGTTCCATACACAGTGGATGCCTCCTGATAAACAGTAGGAAGCATTGAGCACCATCGGTGAAACTCTTGCCAAGAACACTTACAGTAAATCAGATCTAGAGATAGCTTCCAGTATATGAAAAAAGAAGGATGGAAGAACAAGTTAGATAATACCAAAAAAAAAAAAAAAAAAAAAAAAAAACACAACATGCAGGACCATTTATAGGACAAGGGACCCTGTTCCTGTGACAAGTCAAAGGTGGGAATAGCAATAGCATTTCTCCAGATTACTAGACTTAAGGGACATTTGTCACGTAATATACGGACCTTGATTGAACTTCATAATTTTTTTTAAAGATTTTATTTATTCACTTGAGAGAGAGACACAACACGAGTGGGGGGAGAGGCAGAGGGAGAGGGAGAAGCAGACTCCCCGCTGAGCAGGGAGCCCAATGCGGGGCTGGATCCCAGGACCCTGGGATCATGACCTGAGCCGAAGGCAGACACTTAACCAACTGAGCCACCCAAGCACCCTTTGAACTTCGTGATTAAAAAAAAAAAAAAAGGCAGTAAATGACATTTTCAAGTCATTTGGGGAAATTAGATAATATCAAATAATCACTGTTTGTTTTACTAAATGTGATAAAGACATTGTGGTTAAGTACAAAAATGTCCATATTCTGTAGAGCTGAAGTACATCAGAGTAAAGTGAAGTGATGTTCAAGATTTGCTTTAAAATAGTTCAGAAGAAAGAAAACAAGAGTTATGGGCGCCTGGGTGGCTCAGTTGGTTAAGCGACTGCCTTCGGCTCAGGTCATGATCCTGGAGTCCCGGGATCGAGTCCCGCATCGGGCTCCCTGCTCAGCAGGGAGTCTGCTTCTCCCTCTGACCCTCCCCCCGTCTCATGTGCTATCTCTCTCTCTCTCTCTCAAATAAATAAATAAAATCTTAAAAAAAAAAAAAGAAAACAAGAGTTATAAAGAAAGTGAGGAGGGATTAAAGGGGAAGAGATGAAGAAAATGTAGCAAAAATCTTGATAATTATTATGAAAACCATTGTACTATTCTCTGTACTTTTGCATACTTAAGATTTTTCATAATAACTTTAAAGAGATTTGCTTAAATAAAAAATTAAGAAAGTAATAGTAAAGATAAGAGAAAATGACAAAAATCATAAAGGCTGTAGACGTGAGGCTACAATTCCTCAAACACAGGTAATCATGAAATACATTGAGAGTGACACTTAACCCAGATCAATTTCACTCCCGAGTAGCACTACTATTTACAAAGCCTGCACTTGTAGCTAGTAAGAAACACCACAATTTCCAACATTTTCAGGAAAGTTTACTTCAGACATTCCATGAAGTCCTTACTGAGAGATCTACCTATGT
Organism: Mirounga angustirostris; assembly: GCF_029215605.1. NCBI lineage: Eukaryota > Metazoa > Chordata > Mammalia > Carnivora > Phocidae > Mirounga > Mirounga angustirostris. Next base: position 187,507,125 of record NW_026991709.1, on the reverse strand, counting down.
ATAGAAACTAGTCAAGTCTTAAACTTAATTCTTACAGTTCTTCTTATTATATTTTGCTGCCCTGTTCCCTAGTCTTCTCGAAAATTTGTTGTGAGGGATTTTTGACTGTGGGCTACTGCAGAGAATGTTGCACCAAACTGAAGATTCTTCTGAAAGCCAGCTTCTTCTTCAGAAATCAACAGCATTACTTAATGGTAGAGAGGAAGGAGCATCAGAGTGAAATAAGATCCCGTGGATTGGAATGTTGGTGAACAAGACTGCAAGATTTTTTGAATGGGAAAAACCATTTGCAAACTTCAAAAGAGTATACTGGAACCTCACTCTCTCCATTGAATGTTCAAATTAAGCCCTTTTTTGATGATGGTACTTCATCTAGTTTTATATAAAGAATCAGTACAAGAAGGTTTAAAAGTATGATGTTTTGGAAAGGTAGTTTCCTGCTTTGGATTAAACCCGTCTCAAAAGAAATAAAATATGGAAGTTAGATTATTGTGTCTGACCTAAAATGTTTGCTGAATCACAATAAAAACACTCATCACCCTATAAAACTCAGAGGCACATTGAATTTACCAGTGTCTACTGTAAACTGTTATCTAAATCAAGTTTCAGAGATCCACAGAATTTCTTAGCCTTTTTGTTTTCTATGTGTTGGACTGGAAGTACTCTTGAGAATCAGCAGGGTCAGTGAAAACCTTATTTTGCACAAAGGAGCAATTTAGGAAAAACATATAAGTTTATGGACCACCAATTTATTTGTCTATCTAAAATGATGATAGTTTTATCAAATCTCATGAAGAAAGATATATTCTTAACAAGTTAGACTATCTACCTTGTTAAAAAGCATATAAGTGAGGAAATGGTTACTACTTTTTCTTGACACCCTAATAACTTGGCATGTTTGAGATGAAGCAACACAGAGGCAGCTTTCTAATTGTTAATCTTGAACTAGATTAATTTTCTACTAAATTAAGTAGACTGAACATGGCCCATGGGCCAGGGGTAGTAGAGATGTGTGTGGTATTTGTTGCATCTATTAAATACATGAAATTTGAGTATATGCTATTTTAGTATCCCTATTCCAGCATCTTCCCCCAAATCAGATGGCAACAACACAATAGGAGATATTTTTCCTTTATCTCCCTTAGAGAACCCATGATCAGATGTGGCCTGGTCTAAGCTGGTGACTCAGTGCAGAGGGGGCATCCACATAAATCAGTGATATGAAGCAGACAAGGGGCTTTGTCTCCTTGGCAGCCCTCCCCTGCCTTCCCTTCTCCTGTTTGGGCTTCCCCTCTCTGCCCTTGTGTACATTCTGGACATTGGAAGCCCCCAAATGAGTTTAGAATTTGCTAAAACAAGATTCAATACCCTCACATTGAAATTGAAGGAACTATCCAGAATCTTCACCTCTCAAGAGATGGACATCGAGTGTGTGCAGTCACCATCCCTCTTGGAGCCCTTGACTTACCTCTCAACCAGCAATACTATTGGGCCTTCTACCTGTGTGTGATGATGGATATTAAGCATCACTATTTATCCCTGATACAATTCCTAGTTTTTCAGGAATGTAACAAACTCAAATTGCTTGTACACACTCTTCCCACCTTACAAAGATAGAAACACCCATCTATAACTTAGAGAGAGGTATGATCCCATAATAAGAAAAAGAAAGAAAGAAAACAAAAAGAAACCACTCAAATGGTTGTTCATCACAGATTTCCTTCAGTGCCCTCATTCAGAAAGCATTAGTTCTTTTAAGCCAGTAAAATGCATTTAACGAACTAGAATAATACTTTAAAGACATTAACAAAGGTAATTATGATGATGGTGACAAAAGTGAGAGTCTCAGAATTATTTGTGGATTTCTTGAATGCATAATGCAATGTGGGAAAAACAGAAAACTCTTCACTAAAAATTCATACATTCTTCTTTCTAGGCATTCTCATTGACCAGACCTACTTGTGTGGCCATGTGACTGAGTTCTAGCCAAAGGGATACGTGCTAATTCTGGGTTAAGGCTTCAATTTTAAGATATGGGTGTAACTTCTTGCCCTTTCTTCCCTGTCTACTGGCTAGATACAGATAGCATCATGGACCTAAGGGAAGGCAGAAACACAGGATTAGAGAAGCCTGGATTCCTGAATCATCTCAACAGGAAGCCCCCTTCACCAGGAGCACTAATACCAGTCTATTATGTGAGTGAAAAGTAAACTCCCATTTTGTTGAAGTCATATTACATTTTGAAGCATAAGGGCTAAAGCAGCTGGTGTCACTCTAATTAATCAATCCAGCAAGTTCACATGTTCTAACTGGGACATCTTGTTATGATAGGAAGATGGAAGTTTAAAAACTAATGGGATTGAAACTTAAATATTTAAGGAGGAAGCCATAAAAAAATATGGGAGGAGGGAGGGGAGTTGGAGTACAAAAAAGCAAACTGGCCATGAGTTGATTACTTTTGAAACAAGATATGGGTATATGGGGGTTAATTACACTATTCTGTCTAGTTTTATATCCATTTGACATTTCATACAAGAAAAATTTTTTTAGGGGGAAGTGAGAACAGAGTTTATTGAAGATATACAGAGAGCAGATATAGACAGAGCATCTGAGAGACTCAGAAAGGAAAGGAGCATGGGTCTCCTCATAGGAGAAAATTTAATTTAATTAATTTAAACAATTTTTTTAATTTTTAAAAACAAACAATTAAAAATAAAACGACATGAAGGACACATGAAAATAATAGAAAGGATACTTGAAGGAGTCCCTACTGGCCTAGTGGATGGGAAAATCTGAGTCCCAGAAAGAATAATGATGGAGATGAGTTGAAACATAAAGAATATATATTTTTAAAGTTCATAAGATACTTTAAAAAAATCTCATTGGTTACTAATTGGAGGTTATGAGGCATTCATTTATTAATCTGAAAACTGAAATATGGTAAAGAAACAAGTATTTTCCTGCCTTTATGAACTGTATTTCAGGGTAGCCAAATGGTTGATGAGAAAACGTTCTTTATGAAGCAATTCATGTAATAAATGCAGGAAGAATGACAGAATTAGAAAACTGCCATTTTGCAACCCCTAATGATGCCCTTGGTAACACAGGAACAAGCTCAGGATACCTAACCTACTGATTAATCTCGGCTTCACTGAAAGAACAATCCATCATTATGTGCTTCATGCTGAGATGCAAAAGGACATGCAGAGCACCACCTAGGAAGTATTCTTGCCTAAAAACATGTACACAATCTAATCAATGCTCTTGACTAAATACCAAGCTACTAAGGAGAAGTTAAACATTACCACAAGGATGCAAACAGTCAAGTTCATAATACAGGCAAATGACCCAGTTTCTCACACAAATTAGGGACATCATTCGGGGGGTGGGGAAGGGTAGGAGAAGTGTTATAGAATAAAAGAGACGTCAGTAACACAATTCAATTCATATTGTGTCTGGGCCTCATCTGGATGCTCACTTGAACAAAACCAACTCAAAAGGGCATATTAAGGAATTATTTGCTTATTTCATTAAGTGTGATGATGGCATGGTATTTATGGAAAGGCAGAATGTCTACAACAGTTAAGAGATATACACTAAAGAATTTTCAGGTGAAATGACATGATGTGCTTTAAAATACTCAAGCAAAAAAAAAATTTTTTTTTTAAAGAGAAAGAAAATGGGGATAGATGAATTAAGACAGGTAAAATATTGACAGTTATTACAGCTGGGTGATGTGGACATGGGTATTCATTTTGCTATTAGTTCTACTTTGATGTAGATTTGAAATTTTCACAAAAGTTTTTTAAGGCACAAGCTTGGAGTCAGACAATGTTGGTTGACCAGTTTTTCTACTTCCAGCCATAGGACCTGGGGAGATCACTGCAGCCTGCACATCGCCATCCTCTGTCTCATCAAGTAGACAGGCATTTCTTCTAAGTGTGCCCAATATTGTTTCTGGGATTTTCTTCCAAACCACCAACATCCATTCTGTGAGTTTTGATGCTGACCCTTTGAATGTTCATACATGTGCAGGCCAAAACAGTTGTGTCCCAAACTGCTACCTACCTAGGGTGATTATAAGTGACCATCAATTATGAGATATATCCCAATTTCAGAGATTAAAAAATGTGGGAAAATATGCATTTAAAATTCTATGAAGAGGGGCACCTGAGTGGCACAGTCGGTTGAGCGTCTGACTCTTGGTTTTCAGCTCAGGTCAGATCTCAGGGTTATGAGATTGAGACCCACGTGGGGCTCTGCACTCAGTGCCAAGTCTGTTTGGGTTTCTCTCTCCCTCTCCTTCTGACCTTCCCCGCCCCCCACTCTCTCTCTAAAATAAATAAATCTTAAAAAAAAATAAATTATACAAAGAAAGAGACATAGAGAGGCTGTGATAATAAATATGCTGAAAACAATGAGATCGTCTAAATGCCCACAAGGCATCCCCTACTTTGGTCCCCCAAATACCTTTATCTCCTATAATTCCTAGGTCATTCTTAGCTTACACATCTCACTGACTAAAATACATACCTCCACTTTTGTACAAGCTAGGGCAACTGCCAATGGGTTTGCAAATGACAGGCCTTCAAGAGGTTTTTGATGGATGTTTGTTGCATGAATAACAACTATGCAAATTTTAAGCCAGGAAAGAAATATAACATGCAAAAAAAGAAAGAGGCAGGGGGGTGGGTGCCCAAAGCCCTCTGTACAAAGTTTTGGAAGTTTATTTGAGAAAATCTACCAAGAAGTTGTGTGTGACCATTTTTTCCAAATAGAGTCAAAATTCCTGAGGCAGAGTGAAAGTCACAGTGCATCTAATGATGATTAGGAATGTACATCTGCTCTATGAGGATGCTCTCTATACACAGGTTCTAGTAATTTCCATATGCTGTCAGAAGATATAAGATAGAGAAAACCAGTAAGTATATAATCTTTGAGAAAAGACTTGTTGGAGCCTAAATATGAAGTTTTCCTTCAAGTCCATGTTCTGAGAGAACTTTATATATATATGACCTAAATGAGGTTCTTACTATATTTTGTTTCCTAAGATCCTTCAGATAAGGATAAAAGTCATATACAAGTTTTACCTAATAACAAATCACGATAATCAATATTTATTCAGTTTTATTATGCACCATGCACCTCACTCAAGTTCTTTCCAAGGCTGCCAAATTTAGCTGAATGGAAACCCTATAGCTTACCTAACACATCTCAATTAATCCTAGCCACAAAGGGTTGTACCTTGTACTTAACCATAAGGTAAGTACAGTACCATCTCATTATTCCACGTTTCAGGACAGAGTATGAGGTTTATAGAGACTTGGTAACTGGCCCACATCAAATAGCCAGTAAATGGCATATTCAGAACTCACAACCAAGAGCTATGAAAGGCCAATGCCTAAACACACCAGCGTTCTGCAAATGAACTGTGATAAAGAATGGAGGGGGAAAGTATGTCCCAATCTGCCACAGATAAATACTTTTACAAAATACAATAAAAATTAACTACTAGAAAAATGAAATTTTAAAAAAGGCATTCATATTCAAGTCCCGAATTTATTATTATTAGATTCAACAGGCAAATTTACTCTTCCTTGCACATGAGCTTCTCAATCCTTACTCTCAATTTCTGCAATGATTCTGTATCACACTGTCAGCAGGGCAAGGACAACCCTTGGAGTAGGGCTGTGCTACCCTATCTTGTTATACCCATGTTTAGAATGAACACTATTTATATATATATAAAATATATATTATTTATATATAAATTTATAAATATATAATTTATATATATATATTTAAGATTTTATTTAGTTGTCAGAGAGAGCGCGCACAAGCAGGGGGTGCGTCAGGCAGAGGGAGAAGCAGGCTCCCCGCTGAGCAGGGAGCCCGATGTGGGGCTCAATCCCAGGACCCTGAGATCATGACCTGAGCTGAAGGCAGACGCTTAACCGACCAAGCCAACCAGGCATCCTGAATGAACACTATTTATCATAAGGTTCCAAAGTTCTCTCATCGATTGAGAGGCTGATAATTCCTTTAGATGCTAGCTCATCTACTATTTTTTTTAATTAAGATGATTATTAGCTTTATCTTCTATCCTAAATATATTTGTCCTGATACTGGATATAACTGGCAAAGTAAACAGGAATAGGGAGCTTTCCGAATTTTGTGCTACTTCATGATACAATTGCAACAGTATTTTGATAAATGTTAAGGGGAAAATGAGACAATATGAAGTACATTTCCTTGCCAAGGGAACACTGAATAACAGTGAAGACAGACAGAGACCAGAGGATCAGAAGCAGCCCCTCCCACCCTTCACAGGGAAGGACTCTTCCAAATCCATCCTGAGAAGTGAGTGGCTGTTGGGAAAATAGCTGAAAAATAAGTACTTAAGAGATCTCAAATTCTTCAACCTGCCATGTCTCTTGAGAAGTTCTCAGTTAAATAACAAGAAGGACACCCATGGGGCACCTGGGTGGCTCAGTCATTAAGCGTCTGCCTTCGGCTCAGGTCATGGTCCCAGGGTCCTGGGATCGAGCCCCGCATCGGGCTCCCTGCTCAGCGGGAAGCCTGCTTCTCCCTCTCCCACTCCCCCTGTTTGTGTTCCCTCTCTCGCTGTGTCTCTCTCTGTCAAATAAATAAATAAAATCTTAAAAAAAAAAAAAAGAAGAAGAAGAAGAAGGACACCCATAATACATTCACACGTGAAAATATGTCCTGGGAGGGGAAAAAGGGATGGAGGGTGGGGAGGGTTTGGGGAGAAGAAGCCGAAGCTTCTTGGAATTTTCTGTTTTTGTGTGCTCTGAAGTTCCAAGGTAATAATAATTTTTAAGAAGTCCCCATGTTTCTTGTGGCCCTGGTATGAACTGATGGGTCACACACACGGCTTCTGAGGCTACTCAAGAAATGGCTAATTTCTTAGGCAAGGGAAGGGCACAATATGGAGGAGAGAAATTACTAGACAAGAGTCAGCAATTCGGAGCAAACTCAATCTGAAGGAAACAATTAGAAACTGGCACAGGTCCCAAATCAATAAGCGGAGGTGGCTTTGGGCAGTGAGCATAATGGCTGGGTAATGAAAACTCAGATGCAGGTAATACAGCTCTGAGAGTGGAATGGCTTTTCAATGTCTCTCTGGCTGAGGCGAGGGTCATCCACCGGGAGGCTGGAAAACGCACATCTAAACAGGCTCTCACAGCCGGACTGGTCCCTGATGTCACAGCCCGTGTAAACAAACAGTACTGCTGCGCTTTTCCCAAATCCTATGAGAAATAAGTCCTCACAGCTCGCTCCTGTCAAGCCCCCAGTGTGGTCCCAACACAAAAAACACTTCGTACAGAATAAGCAATGGATTCAAAGAGCTTTGGAACTCTAATTTCCCATTAGCTCTAATGGAGGCTGTGCTAATACATTCCCCGGCTCACGGCTGAACAGGTGTAATTCAGTAATGTGGCTGTAATTGAGTGATGTCAACTCAATATAATTCGTAATGTTTTTCTAACAAATTATCTCATTTTTTTTCTGAAAAAAAAGTTATCTGTGATTCCATGTGATAAGCTGCTCTAAAAGGCTGACATACAGTGCTAATGATAAAGATCTTTAACAGATGGAAATGGGAACAGTAGCAGTGGCTAAGAATGATCTCAGCTGATTCCTTATACGCTATTAGCCTCTTCAACTAGCAAGCTTTCGTCTTCAACAGGCAAAGGTTTTGAATTTGTGGCTCGTGGTCCACAGATATTTCTGTATTTTGTCACTGTGATTATTATTCTACTGGACAGGTTCTTTACCAACTCTGCAAGTTAGCCATTCCTTTCTGTGCACGGTTCTCAAAACAAACCGGATCTACATGCTGCCACCTCCATGAAGACTGGTCTTCTTGTTGGGACCACCTTCTCCTCCCCATCCATGTACCTGAAAATGACCTTTGTCTCTCAAGTTCCCATCAAAACCCTCCTTCTCCATGAAGCTCTCCAGACCTATGGTCAGAATTACCTTCTCTGTTGCTCCATCTTCCTGTCACCATATTACAGTTCAGGTCCCCCTGGCACATACTATTCTCCTACTGCTGCCTCTGGTTTCAGTTCAGTGTCTTGCTTCAAGGAGAACCTTCTGCGTCTCAGATTAGGGCACCTTACACATGCATTTTGATGCCACTGTATTCCTTTCCTTTGTGGCGTGAACCACAGTTATCATTACTATCATTTTTGTCTCTCTCCTCCACTAGAATTAAGTTTCTAGCCAGAGTCTATGTTGGGCTTTTCTTAAATCTAGTAGTAAGCACGTAACACTCCATATCTGAAGAAAGAATAAGCAAATGGATGAATGAACAAACACTATCTCTGTTTCTCTCTTTCGCTCTATCAGTCTTCTCCACCTGATTGTGAACTCAAAGGCAACAGATTCCTCATTGTAGCCACCCAAACGTCTAACTAACTTGCACATAATAGAGATGAACAAAAGCCAGTGGAATTAAATTGAATTTCTTCTATTGTAGTATTAGCATTAGGCTGGCCATAATTTAGTTCCCAGAGCTTATCATGTTTTACAGCACCTGCTATCCATTGACCCTCATCGAGCTCCTACCATGTGCCAATCACTCTGCAGGATATTGTGGAACAGAAGCGAATGATATTTAGTACCAATTACTCTACGGTTTCAGGATGATTCCCATTTATGACTACATTTCTGCATTCATGCCAGATACGCGGAATTACAGAGGTTAATCAAACACAGACACTGTCCTTGAGGAGCTCAGAGTTTAGTAAAGGAGATAAAAATGAAGAAAAAAATATCAGGAGGTAAAATCCAGGAGTAACAAAAGGGGTCTCAGTAAAGACTCCTGGTGTTTCAATGAGGGACAAGGGGAAGTAGGCTCAAGCCGGTTGGGGGGGTGGTTTTTAAAATGAGTCTTACCCAGGTGGAGGTTGGGATTGGGAATGCAGCAAAAAGGGATAGAGATAGAGAGCAAGGCCACGCATTCCCTGGTTCAACAGATCTTTATCACCTGCTATGTGAGGCACTGGGAACACAGTGGTAAGTAAACCTAAGTTCATTGTCAAAGGAGCTTGCATTCTACCAGTGGAGACAAATAAAGGTAAAGCAGCAACAGTGCCAGGTGGTGATGAGCACTCTGAAGGAAAACAGGGCCAAGTGAGGGGCCAAGCTGAGAGGAGTGCTACTCAAAATGGGTGGTCAGGGGACGCTTTCCCATGGCAATGACACTGAACAATGACCTCAGTGAAATGAGGCAGTGAGGCATGCAACACTCCAAGGGGAGAACATTCTCAGCAAAGAGAACAGTGATCCTGTCCATAGAGAAGGGAGTTCTGACACCTTCTTTTTCAAACTGAGGTCTTTGAGCATGTTCTTGGAGGGTCTGAAGATTCTTGGAGAGATTCTTATTTTTTGTTTTCATTTAGATAACCCTCATTTAAAATGTTCAGCCACATGGTATCTAAAATGTGAGCACCAGCACAAAATTTCTGGGCCTGGGTGTGCATCTGTATTTGTATTTACAATTGCGGTGGTGTCAGGTGATACTGTTGCAATTGTCACAAGCCAAAGATATAAAAGAGGCAGAATTACTACTTAAATAATGCCAAGACCTCAGAGTGAGGGTAGGGTATCAGTGAATTGTCCCATAGTACCAGCTGGAAGTGTTAGGAGGAAGTGAGTCATCACACAGTTCAGGCCAACACAAGCTTGACAAGCTACATAGAACCTTTGACATAACAGACATCCCATGTCGCTATTTCCAGAGATGATTCTGCTTAAATAAAACAATACCACCTATCATGTTAAATTAATGCTGCGAATTTGAATTTGGTTTTGTCATTTTGATTGCATTTAATTTATAAATGTGTTTTAGTTTTATACTTGTCTAGGAACTACACACATAGAAAGTTATACCTAGCTTTATATCTTTACATGTTTAGTAACCAAATTATAAAAAAAAATAAGTCAAAAAAAATTAAGTCAAATTAAGTCAACCACCCATTGGAGGTTGGTAAGAATTTCTCCCTTTAAGTGGCATCTGTTATGTTACTCAAGTCTGACCATAGTCAAAGACAGCGGTGAAAAGACCACCAGAACCACCACCAGGGAGGAGCTCTTGGTGGTTTCCAATGAACGACACAGTAAGTAAAGGAAAGAAAGGAGGTGAATATCTTTGGCAGGAAAAAAAATATCACAAACTGGATAGACCTAACAACTGTAACTTTCCTTCTCTGGTGCACAAAGGCGATAATTTATGTAATATATCAGTTAAACCTCTTTCAGAACATCTAGCCCATTGGAACCTTAAACAGTAGAAAAATACATAGGGGAAGGAGTGAGGGTATAGAAACTATAATTAAAGGTTCACTGCACTCCCGTGGCAGATTAATCACAGAGCCAGATGAAGAGTCAAGTGTCACTAAAAATGCAAAATAAATCCAGCTAAACATATTTCACCTGCAAGGAAAGTTTTTCTCACAACCCAAGGCTGTTCTATGCCAAGAAAAGTGAACAAGAGCCAAGACAACTGTCTGGAAGACTCAGACAGTTGGTGGGAATGGCTCTTTGGATCATAGAACTTTATAATGATATTAAGTCAGAGCTGGCACCTGGAATCAAGCAGACCAGGGTTCAAGAACCACCTCCAACAGTGATCAACTCTGAGACCTAAGCAAGTTCTTTAATATCACAGGAAAAAATAAAGATAAAATAATACCTACATTATAAAGTTGTTGAAAGGGTTTAATGAGATCATGAATGCACATAGCCTATTTAGAACACTGCCTGTCATGTAGTAAGTGCTCCGTAAATGTAAGAAATTATTTTGATGATGTTCTAGCTCTACCATTCTATAAGCACATGTCTCCACAGATGACCCAACAGGCTGCTTTACTCAACCCTACAGCCCAGGAACAACATCTCCAGGATGGTTCTAGATGATTAGTTATGCATACACAAGTAGAACACATTTAAGATTATCCTTAAAATAACATCATTCTCATTCACTCATTCACATAATACAACAACCTTACAGAGTAGGCACTGTTATTATCCCTATCTTACAGATAACATGCACAGGCCAGAGAAGAGGATGGACTTGTTCAAGGACATATAGCTCATAAATAATGCAGCCAAGATTTGAATCCAAGTCTGGGTCCAGAATCTACTTTTTGAATCACCAAATGACATTGTGCCTCTAGGTATATGACTTCCTGAGTCCAGTAGTGAGAAACACTGGGAACATTTGGTCACATGCACATAACTGTTCATTCCTCTAGATTCTCCAACTTGTAGGTATAGCAAACTAGGGTGTTTCATTCGCCAGCTAAGCATGTCCCTGAGTAAAATTTATTGTCATGCTGTTAGCTACTACGGAGTCAATACAAAAAACATCCATTTGAACAGTGTTATAGTAACTTCCACAAATGAAAGTTAATTTGAAAGTACTGTCCAACGTTTTTACATAATGTCCCATTGACCACAGCTATCTCAATTCACACTTGAATTTAGTTCCAAAAGAAAAAGGAATGCTTTGCTTTTGTCAGATAATGAAAGTCATTTAATTCATTGTGGACTTTTTTTTTTTTTGGCCAGAAAGCACTGAGACTAACTGAATACCCATAAATTGAAGAGAATTAGTTAATTTGGGGAGTCTCATTACACCTACTCCTATGCTTTTTAAAAGAGAATCTGTGTCATAGTGTATCCCTTTCTCAAATTACCCTGAGTAATATTTTCATTTGTAAAGGGCCACACGTTCTCTTTCAAGTAGGGGGACACAGAGCCCTTAAATGTTTCAAGGAACCTTCAGGTCCCCCAAACCTGCTTCAGATAAAACATCTAACAATTATTCCTTTGAAGCATCGAGACACTGGCCATCAGGGCACCGAGGGCAGTGAACAACCATGCAGCTCTGTACCCTACATAGCTGGACCCGCCACTGTCCAACCCCTTAATGAGCTACAGTGGACACAGTCCATCAGAAACCAAGTCTGTGGCTCAGGAAAGAAAGCCGGGCACAGAGGGAAGGCTCCCTTAAGCTGGAGGGAGCTGTTTCCCAGCAGTGCCTTGCTGCTACAGTCCAGCCCTGTCATTGTGCAGACTCCTCATTAGGAACCACGTTAGGGGCCGTCTTCTCTTCTCCAGCTGCAAGCAAAGGCGGCACCCTGGAACTGCCCTATGGCCCAGATGCGTGACTAATGACTAGAACTCTGGCTTCTTACTTGATGCTTGGCCTTCAGAATTACGTGAACCCGCTCTGAAAGACACACCACTGTCACAGACGTATGGAGACAGATTAAGCTCCAGATGGAAGACTGTCAATGTCAATCGGTCACTCTTCTTACAGCCCGGCCGGCTTTTCATCTGAGCAACAACAGAGAATGATTTCAGCACTCAGTTCCTTAGCTCAATTAAGTTTTAGGATCGAAAGTCAATGTTATCCTGGTTTCCCAAGCATTCTCCATCAAATGCTTGTGTTTTGCCGGCCCCTGCCCACTCATTTAGAGTAGCTGCTTTTGATAGCTTTCATCCTTGAGCAGGTCTTCCCATTTCTGAGCGACCGTTTGACTATTCTGCAGAATGTTCTGGCTCTTCGGTGAACTATATGTTATTGTTGTATCAGCTGTCCCATAAAGAGATAAAATCTGGATCAAATGCAGGACTTGTTGTTGGGGGAGAAAAGATAAGGTGAAGAATCAGCAGAAGAGCAAGAAGACAGAGATGATTGAAGGTTATGAAAAATTCCCCTTTTTCCCCTCCTCTGACTCTCTGGATCTGCCAGTTACCGCTGGTGTGTTTTATGCTTCCATTGTGATATATGTTTAGTTCAGAGCTGTTGACTTTTTCCTCAGTTACAGGTAAGGGCCTCTCTGTCTCCTGGCCTTATCTATCCAGCCACTTGTCTCCTGCCAGAGCTTCAATTTCTGAAAATAAATATATGCTACTTTCTATCAAAGGAATTTCATTGCATTTCAGAAATTCCTAGTACTAGACTCCAGATGCCCATGGCAACTTTTACATTCACTCCAGTTACCTCTGCATTTTTGCTATAATTGTGCAATAATGGTAACAATAATAGTTGATATTTTTCTATATCCTGTACATACCATAATTCATTGAATCTTCATAGGGGAGGGATCATTATTCTCCTCTTTTCACAGATGAAACAAGCAAGACCTCGAGAAGTCCATGGACTTGCCTGAAGACACTCAGCTCATCAGTCCAACAGCCAGGATTCGAGTCCAGGCAGCCTGGTTCTAGAACCTATGTTCTTAACCTCTATGTTACACCGTTCCTCAGAAGGAGCGTTCCACCTCCCTGGGTTTCTATTCCAACCTCTCAAATGTACAACGCTAATTACAACTAGAGTACATGTTATGCAAAACATGTACAAAAGTATATATATTAAGAATTAAACTTTGCCTCCTCTCCTTCCTCCTGTCCCTCTATCCTCATATCCTTATAATTTCATTCCCTGAGGGAGTCAATATTAACAATTTGGCATGCATTTCTGTTTTTGAATATGGGCATACATTTTTACACATGTTTATATAAAACATACTGTTCTGCCACATGCTTGGTATCTTTTCATGTCAACTCACAGAGGTCTACTCCATACTTTTTAATGCCTGCAGAGTAATTTCAATGTACAGACACATAACACTGTATTTAACAAGTCCCCTTTGATAGGTATTTATTTTACGTTCAATTTCTCATGACTACTAACAGTGCTGCCATGAACTTCTTTATGTACTTGGTCAAGTATATTGATATGATCTACAGCTAGAAATTTCAAAGAATGTCTAGGGCAAAACATTTCAAACTATGGTTGATAGCTTCCAAACCGCCCTGTCCAAAGTTTACTATATTAATTTATACTCACAATAGGGTGCATGGGCCTCTATCTCTCCATTTTCACTCCCACTGGTTATTATCTCAACTAAATAATTTGTAATTTCATTATGGAAAAAAAAAATGGAGTTATAAGGAGTTCCCTAAGGTTCCCTTTGGGATTGCTAACTTACTAGGATCCACACAACCAGTCTTGAGAATGAAATAAAGCAACTAACTGACCTCAAAATATCCTGTCTGCCTCCCTCAAATAACTCTTCTAATCTGACCTCATTTATACTGTGACCTCCAGTTCTTTCCAGATTGAGTTACATATGGATAAATCTCATGGAACCTAGACCAAAGTCCAACAATGAAATAAAAAGATACCTTGGTAGGGAAAGACGACTCTCCAAGATCATTAGAGGTGCCCAGAATTGTTTCCCATGTCCCCTGGCATAAACTAAAATATCCACTGATTTTTGACAGTATAAATACAGAATGTGCCCCGGTCTAAATAGAAATGAGCAAACCTTGAGTGCAGGACTGAATTTCTAGGAGCTGTGCAGTGTTACCTGGAGGCATAAATCAGGTGGTTCTGATTCTGGCCTGAAACGAGTAGAAAAACTATTCCAGATGGCTACTGCCCTTCAAACATGGCCACTCAAAGGATCCTCTTCTAGGTCCACAGGAGGTGCCATCATCAGCTCCACTCACTGAAGAGGCTGTGTTTTGCATTCCAAAATGGCACCGCAAAGGACTAGCTGATATAATAAGCACAGACTAAGAGAAACATTATCATCTTCTTCTTCACCATCTCTGGCAAGATTAGCATTATGTGAACCAAGCACTCTGCTAGTTCTCTAATCAACCCCATGAGGTAGATACCATTATTATCCAATTTTACAGATGCGAAGATGAGGTCACAATAAGTGTTCTTTCCAGGGCTCAAACCACTTCTGTATTAGGTCCAAAGTCATGCTCTTGACTATGACACCATCCTCCCTTTCCATGGGCATAAAATAAACATAGACCAGAAGAGCAAAAGAGTCCCAAACCTAGGAAGGATGACAGAGAATGGTGGCAGTTAGTGTATGAAGGGTAATAGACCAGTCTGACTGTAAGTCTCCTGTTTCAGAATGTTTGCATATAACTAAAAAAGCATCCACATTAACGTTTACAGGCACAAATGTCTATGGGAGCCAAGAAAATCACATGCATGAGCAAAGGCCACGTGCTCAACAAAGGGAGGGGTGAAGAGTGTGGTGCACATAACCCATCCAAAGAGAGCAATCCCTTGAGCTAATTACTCCCACATGTGCATGCTGTTCAAAGGCTGCCAGATGACCAAAGTTTTTTGAGAAGTGAAAAATCCAATTTTTTAAGAAGTTTTTATTTGAATCACCCCATGCTCAAAAAATCCAATTTTTAAAGCTAACTGTTCCTATTTGTAAATTCTAATTTCGATGTTTTAAAAACATTTCAAGGGTGAGTTTGCAACCTCTGACCTCCACAGATAAGCAATCCACACATAAGCAATAACGTGGAAGGAACTGTAGCAACACTGTGAGACAGCTAGCAGCCAGGCGTCCCTTCCCTTGCTCATAGACCCTTATCTTTCTCAGGAATCTGGAAGGCAGCAACCTGCTCAGGGAAGACAGGCCCTCCCGCTGGTCCAAGAGGCTGCATCATGATTGGCCTAAGCCAGGGAAGGGGACTGAATTCTCCTTTGCCAATGACCAGTCTGAGAGGGGATACACATGTGACCCAGTTCTGGCTAAAGAGAAAAAAAAAGATACCTGCTGGGAGACTTTAAGGAAAGACTTTCTTCCCTGCAAGAAATAAACAGGGGTGCCTGGGTGTCTCAGTCGTTAAGCATCTGCCTTCGGCTCAGGTCATGATCCCGGGGTCCTGGGATCGAGCCCCGCATCGGGCTCCCTGCTCGGCGGGAAGCCTGCTTCTCCCTCTCCCACTCCCCCTGCTTGTGTTCCCTCTCAGGCTGTGTCTCTCTCTGTCAAATAAATAAATAAATTCTTTAAAAAAAAAAAAAAAAAAACAAAGAAACAAAGAAACAAGAGAGGCCTGACACAAGAAGGTCATTCTCTCCTATCCTGTGTTGGATGCTCATCTGGGACACTGGGGTATTAAAAGCCTTCTTGTGAGCATAAGGCAACCATGCAAAAGATGAAGGCCTACACACCACTGATGGTACAATGGAGGCATGGAAGGGGCTTGGGTCCTTGGTGAGAGGCTAAATCAACTCTGAGATTGTTTCTCTCAAGGCTTCTTGTTCAGACAACAGCAAACATGCTTGTGCTTTAGGACACTACTAGTTGGGTTTTCTGTTACGTGGTACTGAATACATTCTAGTGAAGGATGTCTCTTTCAACCTCTCTTCAGAGTTCTAGTCTTTTGTTTACAACATCCAGTTTTAGGTTGCAGAAAACTTCAGCAACATCAAGTTTATGCAGTTAGAGTCTACAACAATATGTGGGATGAGGCTCTGCCACTTGAGAACACCCACACTCTGCTTCAAAAATTTATTTTATGCTGTTAGCTTTTCAAGATGGATGAAATCCTTTACAGCATCATATAGCAAGGACTTAACTGCTCTCACGGTTGCCAGGCAACTGCATATGTATATGCTGCCTAGAAACAAAATTTATGACCCTTGACTCCCCATAGGAGGGTCTTTCTCCACAACTGATATGCATGTGCCCAAGTCTGACACTTTCCATCCAGCAAAGGGCATGGTGTACATCAAGGCTATCCAACAATCCCAAGCTCATTATACTGCCAACTAGTATCATTCTTGATCAGATCATAAATTGTGGTTTCTGCATGCAAAGCCCAACGACAGAGTGAAGACAGTCCTGGGGCATAATTCCCTGTCCTCTGGCCTGTCTCATTATATAGACTGACTGGGTACCATCCAGGCAAAGGAAAAGAACATGTGAAGGTTCCCATCAGCCTAAAGAATCACTGTCAGGTGAACAGTTTTGTAAACATCTTCCAATATTCAAGGAAAGTTTGTCTTCACAGTAAGTGAGATGATGAACTTTAATAATGCCTCATGGAGCTTCTAATGTTAAGAGTCATTAAAAAAAAAAAAACATGCCCATGCAGGCTAAGATATGCTCAACATTTTATTAGTGCAGAAATTTCAAAATGCAAATACAAATGCCCCGCATTTACAATTTGTGATGATTCCAGTGTTGTGTTTTTGCAAGTGAATTTTTGAATACTTTAAATTCATAAAATCATAGTATGTAAAAATCAAGAGAGACCCTGAGATCAAGCAGCTGAATCCAAGAGAATGTAAGATGCACAGCTCCTTGGGGGTCAACACATCCCCCCAGTTGCTTGACTCCTGGTCTAATGCTCTTATCCAAAAACAATGTGCTTGTCCCTCATGCAACCAACACTTCATCACTGTGGCAACGAAGGTCAGGCACAATTTGGTTTCAATCTGATGACAAACCAAACTCTCCATTTAGCCCTTAGTTGCAGGGGTATGTCAGAATTAGGTTAAGTGGCACGTGAGCCACCCCTTGCTTACTCTCTACCCCCGAAATTAACAGGGGCTTAAACACACAAGTTTTTGTTCTCTCAGTGAACAAGTTGGGAGGTCAGCAGTCCAGGGCTGGTATGGCAGTCCACAGATTCATTACAGACCCACATGCCTCCTAACTTACCACCTCTCCATTCCTAGAGGATGGTTTTCTTTAACATGGTCAAAGGGGACGGATGAGCCATTATATCTGCATCCCAGTCAGCAGAAAGGAAGACTCTTCCATGAATTGTCTCAGTAAGGATTCTCCTAGTTTGGGTTCCCTTGAAAGCAGAGCCCGAGACAAGAACCAAGAGCATGGGTTCAGGTAGCTTATTTGGAAGGGGAGCCTAGGGAAGTGAAGGGAGAGAGGGGAGAACTGGAAGGGAAGGGGTAAGAGCAATAAAGCATGTGTTACCGAGCTGGTTATGCATGTGAGTGACGGAAGTTCAATGCCTCTGGGGACCAGACAAAGAACTGTGCGGAATGCATCTCGAAACTGTCCACCTCACTGACAGAGGCTGGGGCAGTCATCTACCAACATCTCCAGACCTTCCAGAGGTCAAACTGATACAACGTGGCCCCAAGGCCACAGGTGAACAAAACAAGCATTCACCATAAATCACATTGTTAGCATAAACTACTTGGCATGGCCCAAGGTCGAAGGTATACACAGACACGCTAATTGAGCAGGATATTTCAAGGGATCAAAGGTTATCTCCCAGGATCCAACAAAGCTAGTCTTTTCATTGGAAAGTGCGGTGTTTTAACACCTCAAGTTTGCTGAGTTAACCCTTCACTCCACAACCTGTTTGACAAGAACTTAGTCCTAAGGCCATACCCACCTGCAACAAAAGAAGGAGATGCAGTCTTCGCTCGGGGCAGCCACTTACTTGTCTACTTAACCTTCAGGAATTCTATCACTGTGGAACAGCAATTCTCAGACTTTAGCATGTTGGAATCACCTACAGAGCTTGTTAAAATAGGCTGCAGGCGCTCCCCACCCCCTCACCACCCCCCCCCCCCCCGACACCCCCGGTAGCTTCTGGTTCTAGTAAGTTCAGTAGGTCTGGGATGAGGACTGAGAATTTGCATGTCAACAAGTTCTCAGATGCATTAGTTTTGTGTTGCTGCCAGAATAAATAATCACAAACTCAGGGTTTAAAACAACACAAAATTCACCATCTCACTGTTCTGTGAGTCAGGTCTCTCAAGTTGCAGACAGGCTACGGGCCTTTCTGAAGGCTCTAGGGGAGGCTTGGTTTCCTGGTTCATTCAGGTTATTTGCAAAATTCAGTTCTGAGGTCTCCGCTTACTTATTGACCATGAACTGACGGCATCCTCAACTTCCAGTGTGGAGCCGTCCCTCCACGGTCAAGTCGGCAACGAGAGTTTGGGTTATTTTCATGTCTGACTCTCTCCTGCCTTTCTAGGGTCAAATTTCTCTGATTGCAGCCTGTAAAGATTCTCTGATTATTCAGCCACTGGCGTGATTAGATGAGGTCCACCCAGATAAGCCATGATTATTCCCTCACCTCAGGGTCTATAATCTTAATTACAGACACAGAATCCCTTTTGGCAGGGAGGATAACATACTCACAGATTCTGGAGATTAGGATGTAGACTTCTTTAAGAAAGGCCATAATTCTGCCTACTTTACCAGTTCATTCTGACGCTGCTAGTTCAGGGACCACACATTGAGAACCACCACTATAGAAAAAGGAAGAACTACCAGTCTCTTCCATAGCATAGATGTGTCAATTGAAAGAAGCACAGAAGCGCCTGGGTGACTCAGTCAGTTAAGCGTCTGCCTTCAGCTCAGGTCATGATCCCAGTGTCCCGGGATCAAGTCCCACATCAGGCTCCCTGTTCAGTGGGGAGTCTTCTTCTCCCTCTCCCTCTGCTTGTGCTCTCTCTCCTCCTCTCTCTCTCAAATAAATAATTTTTTTTTAAAGTGTCAATAAATGAATTGACTGCAGGCAGGCCCAACGCCTGCTTAAAAAGTAATGAGACAAAGGGCACAAAGGGGGACCCAAGAACAGAGAATCAAGGAACCGGAATCCTCCTCAGACTAGCGAATCAGCTCTTGTTCACTCTAGCCATTTCTTGGAATGTATTCAGTAAAATTCTTAATTGATGAAGAGAGAAAGAAAATGCAATCAAGCCAATCCTGGACCAAAAATAATAGAGAATTCCACTAAAATTCAACAGGTCTCTTTATGGCAAGATTCCTCATGGTCTTTAAAATGCCAGGGTATGCGGTGAACCACCAAGAAGGAGAATACAGTTTCTCAAAACTCTCTGGCCACTGACCATTTTCTTCATGGCACATATCATGGAAATGGACTCCCTGAAAAACGCAGTCGTCAAGGTTCCTCCGGGGTGAAAGGTGGTAACTCAATACACCTGCACTTTTTTAGCTGGTGCTTCTCAACTTTGGCTGCATACTGGAATCATCTCTGGAGCTTTAAGAAACCACTGCCTAGGTCATACACCCCAGAGATTCTGATATACTTGGTCTGTGGCATGGCATGGCCATCAATGCTGTCCACATGCCCCAGGATTCTAATGGGCAGCCATGATAAGAACCACTACTATGGGTGATAACCCTATTCTCCTGACTCCTTTAGAGTGTTCAATTACTAAGCACAGTGAGAAAACACGGTATTGTTCCATGTATTTCAATTCCGCTCAAATTAAGGGAGTGATTTTGAGAATTAAAAGGGAGGGCCAGAAGTGGCTGGGAGTACAAAACAACTCCACACTCAATGATACCATTCTTTTCTACCATCATTGCTTTCATGACTTTCATCTCATTGTATCTCCAGAATTTAGCACAATGCCCCACACATGGTAGATATTCAGTAAATAATGTGGTAAATGTTGAAGAAGTATGAACAAAGTCCTCTTCAAAATGCAGATCCCAGAAGAATCCCACTTTGGTCAAACCTAAGTGCACAGTACTCTAGACAGATAATCAGAGCAGAGAGTGAGATGGGGAATCAGCATTTTTGACTGGCATGCTACCAGGCACACAGACCTTAACCGATAAATATTTGATTATGAATGAATGAATAAATAGATGGATCAATGGGTGAATGAATAAACATAAAAAGATAGGCTTAAGTATGTTGAAGCATGAGGTAATCAGGTGAAGGCTAGAGGATGAAGCCCAGAGGCAGAATTTCTCCTCCAAGTTTATGCAGGTCACTAAAAACATTTGGTAAAAACATCAGTGTATCAGTGAAAATCACTCAAAAGACCCTTGCCCAAGTGGAAACACTTGTTTGGAAATTTGCAAATTTCAGCTGCCTCAAATTCATCTCTGTCTTCCTAACCTATTATGATCCAATGCAATCCCCCCCAGCTCTATCCAGGATGATGGGAGAAAAAGGTGTGCACAGGAGCTCCTGTCTTCTCCTGTTCTTTCTCTTTGCTACCAACATAGTGCTGCACAGTAACTGCCAATTGCCTTTTTCCAAGGCATCTTTTGAGAGCATCTCCCTTGGACCACCCAGGGTAGACAGCTCCAGTTTTTTTGGTCATATTATAAGTCTTATGATATATGCATCCCTAACAAGTACCATCCCTAAGATGATGAAGCCTGTCATCCAATATTCTGTCATTTAATTCATGGTGCTGTTTATTTTGGCTGCAGGAGAATAAGTTACTGGTATATTCAGAAAGTCTCATACCACCTTTCCTCCTCTCCATTATCATAAAAGTTAAAATTACTTATTTATGAACCAAATAATTTATCTGAACATTTTAACAATGCACTAGCACTTATAAAGGTTTTCATTTCAATTTTGTTAGAGATACAAAGTCAAATATCACTGTGGTACAAGTTGTCCTGTTTTTTCTAATATCTAATAATATATGTATGGGGTTCCATTTTGGCCTTTTACAATTAATACAAGAAGTATAATGGATCCACAGCAATCTCCTTGAGAAAATAACAAATGGGTACCAGAAATAATTTATCTGTGGAATGCAAAGCCTTGATACACCACTTCTAAAACTACACCAAAAGAAAAAGAAAGAAAAAAAAAACATACTCCAAGTCAAGAGCCATTAAGAAAGAGCCAAAACCCTCACAGATTATTGTTGGGAATGTAAACAACATTTCTGGATTGGAACCTAGCAATATGCATCAAATGTTCACAGCTTTAAAATGTTCATTTCTGGAGCACCTGAGTGGCTCAGTTGGTTAAGCATCTGCCTTCAGCTCAGGTCATGATCCCGAGGTCCTGGGATCAAGCCTCAGGACAGGCTCCCTGATCAGCAGGGAGCCTGCTTCTCCCTCTGCCTCTGCTGTCCTTCCCCACCTTGTGCTCTCTGGTGCTCTCTCTCTCTCTGTCAAATAAATAAATAAAATCTTTAAAAATAATAAAAATAAAATGTTCATTTCTTCACCATTATTTCAAGAAGCATATCGCAAGTAAATAATAAAAGATGTGCCAAAAGATATATCATATATGGATGTTCACTTAGTATTACTCCCCATAAAGAGAAATTGACAGAAATGTACAAGTCCACAAAATATTGATACATTTTGCTACCTACAAAATGGATTGCTATGCAGTCATTAAAAATAATGTTCCTGAAGAATTATAGTTTATAGGAATATGCACAAAAATATGCATGCTATCAAATTAAGTGCAACACCAAGATGCAAAACAGTGTAGGCAGTCTCTATCCAATATGTTTCTAATGTATATTTGCATATATATTTATACTTTTGCACAGATACATAGAAAGTGATCAATAAATATTTTTGAACATCTAAGCAGCGAGTGTGTGTGTGTGTGTGTGCAGAAAGACAAAGTAAAGTACCCCAAAATGTTGGTAGTGGTATCGGATAGACAGTAGAATTCTGAGGGATGCTTATTCTCTGCCTTATACTCTTCTGTGTTTTCTATGTTGCCTCAAAGCACATGTTATTTTTGTAATCCAGAAATATTCTATCTTTACTGATTTGTGGGCTAAAGAAACTCATTGCTATTCTCCCTAGAGTACCAATAATGCAAGCACTCTTGTTGGACACTTTCCCCCTTGTTTAGTGTCTGCCAAAATCCATGACTTTGGAGCCAGAATCATTTGGTTTCAAATCCTAGCTCTCTACTTTAAAGCTCTGTGACCTTGGATAAGTTCATTCATCTCTCTGAGGGTCCTTCGCCTCTGGTATGGGGATGTTTGGGGAAGTAAATGAGAAGTTCTGGGCCTATCAAATAGTCATTTGTCCCTCCCATTCCTTTCTAATAGGACCCTACTCTGGTTTTGTTTAGTTGGTGGGGGCCCACACCCCATACTCAGGGATAAAGGCGGGGCCCTACCCAGCCCTAAGCTGTAAGCTTGACCAGACCAGGACAAACACAGTACCTTCATTCTCCTTGCAAAGGATTGTTGTAGGGTACGGTTTAAAATTCTGGCCAATTGACTAGGAGGGCAAATTGTTGGGGGGCTTCTGAGAAATTTTTCCTCATTCTTAAGAAAACAAAGAACACATGTAAAGGATGCATACTCTTCTCCATGTCTGGTCTTCAGACACTGCTATGTCAAGGTGTCTGGAAGAATCCTAGCCAACCTGGAACATAAGGGGACAAGCCTATGAAGAAAAGTAACACCTGAAAGAATGACCAAAAAAAAAAAAAAAAAAAATTGAAAGAACCCTGGTTTTCAATAATGTTGTTGTTGAATTCTAGAAAGGCCTTAGCTTTTCATCTACATTTTAACATTTTTGTTTAAGTCGGTTGAACTGGATTTCTATTAGTTCCAGCTGAAGGAATCCAAAGTCACACAGAAAGCAGAAGTGCCAAAACCAGGACCAAGAGCTGAGTTCAACAGATGTAAGTTTTCCCTTTTTTCTAGCATCCTCCAAATATATATACAATATGCACAATGTACATGTAGGTTATAGGGAAGGTGACAAGAAAGAAAGGGTAAATAGACTTTTTTCCACCTCCCAAAACACACACCCAGGACCCAATTTCTCTAATTTTAACATACAGGCCCTAATAAATGATGGACAAAAGAAAGACTTGTGAGGCAGGAGATTGTATCCTGCTAAAAAGGAATTCTAGGTCTTCTCAGAAAATCGAGAATAACAAAGGCCTCCTACAATCCCTCTCTCCCTGTGGGTCTTGAACTGGCCAGAGCCATGCTTTTGTAAGAGGTCCCTCATATAGATCAGGATGGATGGAGTGTGCTATTACATCAAAAGAAAGCATTTGCCACCTGAATATGCATGGGCTACATCAACTGTGGGTCTTAATCAAGTTATAAGACTGACATGCAGTCCAATGACTGGACCACTAATTTATGCAGTTTGAACCACCAGATTGAACCACCTCCTTTTCTCATATCCTTTTGCATATAATCTAAATAGGGAAGAATAAACCAGCCTGAGATATGCTTAGATATTTTCTATTTTAGTTAAAAATAAAATGGTAATTTTTTAAAGCCTGGAACATTATCTATAATTTGGGTCTAATGTCCCAAAAAAGTTTGTGCTACTGGAATTCAAAATCACCCCACTAGCACTGAAAAGAATTCTTGAGTGTTCAAAAGCTTTTGGGGGTTGATTTGTGTGCTTCCTTTTTATGACTATTGCTCCCCATCCCAGAATATGGCACTCAATAAGAAGGGCTAACAGTGTCCTGCTGGCCCTGTTCCCATGTATCATCTTGCTACATTTCCAGTTAATGGCATGACTGTAATGACTAGCAATTTAAATAATGGAGGCTGAAGCAGAGGCAGCTATAAGGACACAATGCAGAAATTGCCACAGTTTATCAACATCACTGGCACCCAGCTCTTCATTACCTCCTTGAATAGGGTCAAAGTAGTTAAAGTGATGCTGTAAATACCGACTAAAACAAAGTAGCTGTTTATTCTTGATTTGGCATTGGGTATTTATAACAAACAAGTTGCGTTTCCCAGGCATGGGTTATTAGACACGAGAGTGTAATTGATATTAACCAACTTTCAGGCTCCAGTAACTTTTTTTCACCGCATGTCAGTTTAATTTTTTTAAAGCATAAGTAGTGCATGCCAAATGGAAAATGAGGAAAAACACACAAAACCCCCTAAGCTTTCAGTACTAAGTGAAAAACAACTAATCCATTTGTTGTATAGAATCCTTTAGAGGTTTGCTATCAACTCAGGAGAGTCTTCTCCTTTTGAAGGGGCCAAATTTGTACTGTATTGTATTGTATTGTATTGTACTGTACTGTATTGTACTGTATTATTGTATTATTTTATATATATATACAGGAAATGAGACTTCTCTGACTGTAATCTTGTTTCCCTTCAGAAGTGGAGCAGTATGGACTAATGTCTGACCACTCATTGTGCATCTACTATATTACAGCAGAAACTGAATACTGGTGACCCACTGGCAAATCTGGCCCATTGCTCTGTTTCATTTGGGCCAGCAGTAATGGCAGACTTAGTGTTTTAACACTTTTTAATCCTTTGCATATTGAGAGTTTTCACAGAAAATGCTGAAAGCTCTGACCCTACAGGCACCAGACTCCTACATGGTAACAAACAGCTGGGGCTGAGTTGAGGCTGCTTTCGTTGGGGCAGGGAACCCACTGTGCATCCTGCCTCCTCATGACTCCCTAGAGCCTCCCTGCCACGGAGCACAAATGTCAACTATCTCCCTTCTTAAATGTAGTGCTATTTTTCTTACAGTAAAGATTGAAGACAAATATTGTATGTTGGTGTGTCTCCATCGCAAGTGGGAAAACTAAAGCTAGGTTAAGAGGACTGGGGGTTTCAAGAAAAATGAAGAAACTGTAATTCTACACAGAAGTACGGGATTTCTTAACCTTACTTCCTTTGCTCAATAACAGAATCTCCCCCAGTTGCACTCCAAGGGCATTTGAATGGATGACTCTCTGTGAAAAGCACCAAGCTAGAAGTTCTGTGGAAAGGAGGCCAGACGTATGGAAAAGTCAGGCTAAGTTTCACCTCAGATAAAAGCCATCAAGCCAAGAGGGGAAAAAACAAGCAGTTCATTTGTAAGAAAAACTGAGAAAACAGCAAGCATGGTATTGAGGACTAGGAAGGATAAAACAGGTCCTTGATGTTCTACCAAAAACATCTCAGGCCCTGGCCAACCTCCTTTCAGAGAATAAGTTAGGCACCACAGGAACCTGCATTTGTTGTCTGAAATCATCCAGATGTTCTTGGTGTGAGCTCCAGCAGGAGCCTCTTGTCTGGTCTGTAGCAGTGAACCCTCAGTGTCCATTTGGTTTTATGATCTCTTCTCCTTCTGCAGGGAGGGGGGAGTATTACAAGAGATGCTTGTTTTTAACAAGAAGAATAAACACACATGCACACACCAACTCAGAAAATATTACTTGATGGTGTCCCCTCCCATAGGAGATTTCACTCAGAAATACTTTTCTAGTAACCAAAAGCACTAAAAGTCTTAAGACCCAACAAATCTGAAATGATGGACAGTTAGGGAAGCTACTATACAGAAACAAGCTAAAAAAGACAGAACTCTTCAGAAAACCCAAAGAGGTGTGTAGAACACACAGGGTCATTTTCACCCTCATAGTAAATCCCATAGTAAAGAACTCAAGGGAGGGCGCCTGGGTGGCTCAGTTGGTTAAGCGACTGCTTTCGGCTCGGGTCGTGATCCTGGAGTCCTGGATCGAGTCCTGCATCGGGCTCCCTGCTCGGCGGGGAGCCTGCTTCTCCCTCTGGCCCTCCCCCCTCTCATGTGCTCTCTCTCTCTCATTCTGTCTCGAATAGATAAATAAAATCTTAAAAAAAAAAAAAAAAAGAACTCAAGGAAAACTTTTCAGTATAACTGGGGAAGGGTAAGCAAAGAGTAGAGTACCGAACAAGCATGTATTAATTTCCTACAGCGTACCAAGCACTGTATATACATTTAACAAGTTTTAATAATAAATAATACTTTTTTGTTGCTCATTCATTCTTTTAATAAGTATTTGTTCACTGCCTTCTCTGGGTCAAGGCTCTCTAAGGATACAGAAATTTAAAGATGTGGCTTTCCTATTGTCAAATTTTGAGTCTAACGGAGAGACAGACACTCTGATGAAAATAATAATGGTTATAAATATGTTAGCGATAATACAATGAGTTAATAATGTTGTCATTTACTGTCTGCTTACTATGTGATAGGGACTGTGCCAAGCACTTTACATTACTTTTCATTTAATCTCTCATAAATGCCCAATGATTGAAGTACTAATATCTTCATTTTACCAAGAAGGAAAGTGAGCCATAGAGAGACTACGTAGCTTGCCTAAGGTTATACAGCTAACAAGTGGGAAATTTGAGATTTAAACGCTGCCTCTTTTCTATACCAGATGAACAGATTATCTGCCACCTCAACTGAATACTGGCTGCAATGGAGGTATGCCAAGGACAACGGAAGCAGAATGGAGAGCTCTTAAATGCTTTTTAATTTACAAAGCACTTTCCCATACAGAGAGTAAGCTCCAGAATTCATCATCCCCAAGAGGTGGAATTGGTAGGAAATATAATAGGCTTTCAAAATGGCTTAGGTCAAGGGATGAATGACAAAGTTACGGCGGGTAAAAAGAACCTGGGATGAATCAAACTTTTCAGATCCAGAGGCAAAAAGAAAAGCAAGTTCTCCCATGACATCTTTCTTGGGAGCTTATTGGGAATAAAATCGTTCTTGTTGGATGAACCACACATGCCTAAATTTCCAAGTTTCTAAGAACAGAGAGTCAACAAAACTTTCACCCCATTTTTTTACCTGAAGTCTACAGAAGATAATATGATACATAAAAGATGTTAGTGCTTAATATGTCTCTGGCAGAGCAATAGGTACCTTGTGTATATTGTTTCTCATCTCCTTAACACCATGAGATCCAACCCTATAGAAAAGAAGAACGCCGGGCTCAGAGAGGTCAAGTGACTTACCCAAGGCCACACAGAGAGTAAGTGCTAGAGGCATGACTTGAACTTGGAATAATGTGATTCCAACATCAATACTTTCTTCTTAACACCAAAGCACAAAGTATCAAGACAAATATCCCTACAATATTCAGCATGCTTCTTTTAATTCTTCATTCTTCATTCATTCTTTCAAAACCAATTTATCCTGTACATCCAAGGAACATAGTACCTATACGCATCCTCACCTCAGGAAAGGTGAGGAACAGGAGTGAGGATTAAAACCAGGAAGGGGATATGGTGCCACTTTGCACAGAGCCTTCAAGCCCATGATAAAAAAATGTAAGCAGCCATCCAAGGTAGAATGCACTAATATGTCAATTTTTGCCAGCAGTGGGAAGTTATCTCTCCACTTAAATCATTCAGTGGCTCCCCACTGCCCTTAAGACTAATCCTGAGTGTTTAATCTAGCCTGCAAGTTCTTATGAAACTCTCCAGCCTCATCACTTTAACCATCTGTCACCATCCCAACTCTTCAGTGGACCTTACTCTTTTACCTCCCAGCTTTGCATGGGCTGTTCCTTTTATCCAGAAGACTGTCCTCAGTCCTCACCTCCCATTAGTTGGCTAACCCCCACCACTCAGCTCAGAAGTCTCAGCTCAAAAGGTACTGGCCTCTGGGAAGCCATCCTCAATGCCCTCACATCTATTATGTTATACAATGTGTTGTGAGTTTTATTATCTCTCTCCTCCGTCACTTCCCTCCTGGAGGGCAAGCACCGTCTTTGCTAGCTTCTCAGCACCTTGCAAACAGCCCGGCACATAACAGGTACTCAATAAATATCTTGGGAGTAATTGTTAGGTTAGTGAATCAAGTGATTGATGGACTGATTGATTCTTGTTGAGACTACTGAGTCAAGGAAGCCATAGGAGGTTGTGCTATAGTCCAGGGGAAAACATCTTGTTATGGAAGCCTGGAAGCATTTATTAGAGCAGGCACTTTGTTAAGTAGGGAGAGTGTAATGACTAGTTGGTCAAGGGAGACAGCAAGTCAGAGAAAAGCAGAGCCAGCGGGCAGTTGCTGGGGAGACTACAATTCCACAGGATGATGAGTCATTAACATGCAACACCGGGTAATCTGATTTTCATGACAGACAGATTTATTATGACTTCTAAATATATAAATCCCAGGTTATGCTTTACAGCTAACCTAACAACTTGATATATGTGTCTGACATCCCATCTTAAAATCAGATTCCAGCTTCTAATTAATTTTTATTCACCCTTCGCCATAACTAGAGAGGCAGAAAATCTCAGTGGGATAAACAATAGACAGGGTATTAGTCGTTTGTATATTGTGGTGCATTTTCCATCAAAACACTGAGCTTCCTTTTTCTTTGCTACAAAAACGGGCAAGTACCCAATTCTCCCTATGACTTCTAGGAGGAATGAGTGGAGAACATTGTCCAGCAAGCTGATGGTATTTGTATTAAGTGACCCCCCCCGTTCCTGGATACTCACCCCTCCCCCTCCAACCTCATCCCACACACACAAGTTAGAAATAATACCATTCTAGTCAGTTTGAAGGCTGATCATAGCTTAAATGTTACCATCTCACTTTCTCCAGTAATATTTTTATTAAACAACTCTTAAGCTGAGTTGCTAACTCTATGAATACCTGACTTTAAACCAAAAATAACGTTCATGAAAGCTGAACATACTATCAACAGCTTCTTATATAATCTCAACAACATTTAATTCACTCACACCCAGATACTTTGTGAACAGTGCAAAGTGGTACGATGGTAGCTAGGAAAAGTTTTGTAATCTGCAGATTTCTTTAAAATGGGCTTTTAGTAGTCTGTATTTTTTAAATATACTATTAATGTATGTATATAATTTTTAAAACATTTTCTTCCGTTTTCTTTTGCCCATATATGAAAGTCAACATGATCACCATAGACTGGGTTAGGAAAAAACAACTACTCACATTCAACATTTAATTTATTTTTAAAGATTTTATTTATTTATTTGACAGAGAGAAAGAGACAGCGAGAGAGGGAACACAAGCAGGGGGAGTGGGAGAGGGAGAAGCAGGCTTCCTGCGGAGCAGGGAGCCCGATGTGGGACTCGATCCCAGGACCCTGGGATCATAACCTGAGCCAAAGGCAGACGCTTAACGACTGAGCCACCCAGGCGCCCCTCAATTTTTTTTTTTAAGAGAGGGCGAGAGGGGGGATGGGAGGGGCTGAGGGAAAGGGAGAAGGAGAATCTTAAGCAGACTCCATGCCCAGCTCATGAGCCCGACATGGGGCTTAATCTCACAACCCTGAGATCATGACCTGAGCTGAAATCAGGAGTTGGACGTTTGATGAACTGAGCCACCCAGGCACCCCTCACATTCAGTTTTTTTTTTTAATTTTAATATGGAGTTTCACTGTGTGTTAGCCACTGTCCTCAAAACTTTAAATGCACTAAATCTTACCCCACACTCCATTAGATACCATAATTTTCCCCTATTGACATATGAGAACACTAAGGGACACAGGTTTTAAAAGTTGCTTGCAGTCACAAAACCTGGTAAGTGGTAGAGCCAAAATTTTAATTGACACTGATGAGGCTCTCTCACCTTGAACTTCACTAATATACTGCCTCAGGGACTTAAGGGAGACCTTACTAAATAAATAATAGTGTAAACAGCCAGATGTGTTTGCCAAAGCCATAAATCCAAACTACACAATCAACCTCACATTGAAAGCACTATAGTGTTTCTGGCTTTTTATAAGCAGATTTAAACAAATCTGGATTCCAGTCTCTTTACTGCCACAGGATGGAATACAAACTAGCAGGAGGAATACACCCAGCACAGAACTTGTCTGATAGACATCCTGAATCACAAAGGCTGCCACTTTCTGGTTCACGGTAGTGGAAATAGGGGAATACAAAAAAAATCTGAAAAATCTTCTCCTCACTTTGTTATAAATATATGGTTTCTAAATCTCCAGTGTCAGTCCAATTGAATTGATGGCATGAAAGTTGATTACACACACACACACACACACACACCCCACATATAGAATCTATTCAAAATGTGTCTTTATCTGAGCCCTGAAAACATTTTTTTAAAAATGGATTCACATAATGATAAAAAAGAAGTTCATTTGCTTGCCCTTCAGGATACATAATACTGTATTTACCCAAACAAAATTGCATATTCTCCCTACAAAATCCAATTTAAATATATACAGTACTTTTATTTCTTTCCCTCAGAAAAGTTTATTTGTAAGGATAGGACATATCCTGGATACCAGTAAAAATAATAATCATTTAAAATAATAAAATTTTTAATTAAAATTATCTTCACAATTTTAAAAGTATTTCATTTTTTTAAATGAATTTAGAGTAGAATAGAAATCAAATCAACATTTACAAGAACACATAAAGCATTCATATTACAGCTAATCTATATGGATGATTTGTAAGTTGCAGAGCATTTTAATAAAACCATATTTTGACTCTAGCACTATTCAGTTAGGGCTTTATCAAAATATCTAATTACAAAATAAGATCTATGATGTTCAGATGAAACCACACACAATATAATCAAATCCTTAGCATGAAGCCATTCAATTTGTCATTGGAGGGTCTGTTTTCTGGGCCCATTCCAATTTAAAATAGCTTCTCCAGTAACACCACATTGCCCTTCCTCCCCTTTGCCCTCAAAATTATTGGAGCATAATGTAATTCTTTTACAAGCCTTAGGAAAATATTATTGGAATGCACAGGCAAAAATGCAGAGATGAAATGGAACAGGAAGGAAAAAACAAGTTTTTAAAAAATGGAAAATCAATTACTGTTTTTAATAACAGTGGTAATAGCTTTTGAGCTAAGAAAAAAAAAAATGCCCAGGGACAAAATAGATGTTCAATATTACAATGCACTAATGAGTACATTTACATATAATTTTCTGAAATTTACATCCAAGACTAACTGCGAGTAGAATTTAGTATCAATAGGAGTTTCCAAAATCCATTCATTTTTCCTCTAATCATATTGAATATTTAAGGTGCTTGACTAGACCTGATTATTTTTCTTCTGGACCCAACAAAGAACCTCGACAGCTTCGAAAGTGATAGATGAGTGGGGCATTTCCCACCAATGGGCAAACCCCCCCACTCCCACCCCAGGCCGTCACAGCAGGAGGGAAAACAATGAGAAAGTTTGTTCAAATTCACATGCCGACCACTGAATAAAATCTGCAGAGAACAAGGAGGTCAGCCTTGTCAAAGGGCCACCGCAAAAATAAAGAGGAAGAGGCAGAAATCCAAACTTCGAACATATGACTTTGCCGCCTCTTCATTTCATGACAGCCTGGAGAGAAGCCTCTGACAGACAGCCATCTCCCACTGCCCCTGAAAAGATGAAAAGAATACAAGCCCCAGCAAATCTCCCACTAACTCAAAACTGAGAAAAAGAAAGGGAAATGTAGCTAATTTGCAGTAACCCTGCTTCCTTATTCAGATTTCTGGAAGCATAATAAAATAGAGACAGTGTCTCCAGGACTCCACTTCCAGCTGTGCCCCACAAGTTGGAAAAAACAAGCAGGGACATGTTAACTAACCATACCAAACTGCCCTTCCTGCTGCCATTCTTCCAAATAATTCTAAGGAAGCCTGTGAGCCATTCTCCTAAATGCTTTAAGAAGATATATTCCTGACCAGGCAAAGAGATTTAGGTGAATTCCCGGCCGAATGCAGAATAAGGAACAAAATGCTCTCTCGAGGTGCTCAATTCTTGATGTATTGTGTTCTACTGTCTGCTAAAAGCATCATCTCCCCATAATTAAATGTTCAAATTCTACTTTGATGGTCCATGTAAAATCCAATTTGGTCAATTCAGTGCACCATCCACCCAGAGGTTGCCTTTCCATCCTCCCTGTGTGAGTTTCCTAGGGCTACTGTAACAAAAAACCACAAACTGAGTGTGGCTCAAAGGAAAGAAATGTGTTGTCTCACAGTTCTGGACGCAAGAAGTCCTAAATCAAAGGTATCCATGGGGCTATGCTCCCTCTGAGACTCTGGGTAGAAACCTTCCTTGCCTCTTCCTAGCTTCTGGTGGTGGCCATCAACCCTTGGCACTTGTGAGCCTGCAGCTGCATCACTATATGCCTCTGTTACCATATTCTCTTCTGTGTATCTCTCTGTCTCTTCTCTACTTGGAAGGACACCAGTCATACTGTGTTAAGGGCCCATCCTATTCCAGTATGACCTCATCTTAACTAATTATATCTGCAATGGCCATGATTCCAATACAGTCACATTCTGAGGCAATGGAAGGTTAGGATTTCAAATATCTTTGGCAGGGACACCATTCAACCTAGAACACTGCTATACTGAATCAACCACCAAGCTACATCCAAACTACTTCCTAACTGCCTCTCAAATTGCCACTTCTTTCTCTTCCCACCTCTACCGATTCCCACATCATTTCACATGGATAATTATATGAATTTCTCAAATCCTGCCCTCATTTTTGCATCACTCCAATCAACTCTCAAAAAAAACTTATTAAATGGAATGTAACATACATGCAGAAAAGTGCATAAATTATAATGGATTTCCACAGAGTGCACATACTCATGTAACCACCACCCAAGTCAAGACAGAGAATATCCCAACACCCTGGAAACTCCCCCCTAATTCCATCTCAAAGCTAACCATTATCCTGACCTCTACAAATATGGATCAGTTTTACATGGTTTGGGATTTTATGTGAACGGTGCCATACAGTCCATACACTTTCATATCTGGCTTCTTCTGTTAATGAGACTCACCCTTGTTGTTGCAAGTTGAAATAACTGATTCATTTTCTTTGCTTTATAAATATTTTATTGTATGATGATACCATTTATGTATTCATTCTACTGTTGATGACCATTCAGATTGAGTTCCATTTGAGAGCTATTAAAAATAACAGAGCTATGAACATTCTCATAGTTTTTTTTTTGTTTTTTTTTTAAAGATTTTATTTTTATTTATTTGAGAGAGAGAGAATGAGAGACAGAGAGCATGAGAGGGAGGAGGGTCAGAGGGAGAAGCAGACTCCCTGCCGAGCAGGGAGCCTGATGCGGGACTCGATCCCGGGACTCCAGGATCATGACCTGAGCAGAAGGCAGTCGCTTAACCAACTGAGCCACCCAGGCGCCCCATTCTCATAGTTTTGAGCATATGTCTAGTAGAACTGCAAAATCATAGGGCATTTAATTGTTCATCTTCAGCAGATATTGCCAGACAATTTGCTAAAATGATCATATTAATTTTCAACAACACAGCAATGTATGAGTATTCCAGTTGCTTCGTATCCTTGTCAACACTTGGTATTATCAGTCTTCTTCATTTTAGTCATTCTGATGTGTGTGCAGTGGTATCTCACAGTCCCTTTATTTTGCATTTCCATGATGGTTAATTATAATAAGGAGCAATTCAAAAACTGATTGGCTCTATGGATATCTTCTTTTGTGAAGAACTTGTTCAAATCCATTGCCCATTTTTTCTATCAGGTTATCTCTTTTTCTTATTGATTTATAAAAGATATCCATATGGAAACTAGTCCTTTGACAGACATATATATTGCAATTATCATTTCCCATTTTGTGGATTGCCTCTTCTCTCCTTTTTTTTTTAAAGATTTTATTTATTTATTTGACAGAGAGAGACACAGCAAGAGAGGGAACACAAGCAGGGGGAGTGGAAGAGGGAGAAGCAGGCTTCCTGCAGAACAGGGAGCCCAATGTGGGGCTCGATCCCAGGACCCTGGGACCATGACCTGAGCCGAAGGCAGACGCTTAATGACTGAGCCACCCAGGTGCCCCCTTTTCTCTCCTTTAATAGTGTCTTTGGTATAAAAACTTTTCATTTTAATGCAGTCTAATATATTTATCTTTTCATTTTTTGCTTTTTTAAAAAAAGCTTTATTGAAATAATAATTCACAAACTATCCAATTCATTCAAAATGTACAATTCAAAGTTCTTTAGTGTGTCCCCAGGATTGTGCAACAATCACAATAATCTAATTTTATAATATTCTTATCACCCCCAAACTGCATGCCCTCTAGCTGCCACTTCCCATTCCTCCCAACACTCTCACCTTCACCAAGCCCTAAGCAAGCACTAATCCATGTCTGTCTCTACTGAATTGCCTTTGCTGAACATTTCATATAAATGGAATCATATAATCTATAGTTTTTTGTGACTGGTTTCTTTCATTTAGCATAAGGTTTTCAAACTTCATCCATGTTATAGTGCACATCAATACTTCATTTCTTTTCCTTGCTGAATAATATTCCACTATGTGGACATATTACATTAACTTATCCATTCATCAGTTGAGGAGTATTTAGGAAGTTTCCATTTTTTGCATATTACAAATAATTCTTCTTGGTAAGCAAAATTTGGCTATCCCCAAATCACTATGATCTTCTACTGTATTACCTTCAGATGCCTTATTGTTTTACCTCTCACATTCAGATCAACAATCCAGCTAGAATTTATTTTTGTTTATTATGTGAGGAATGTTTTTCTCACATGAATGCCCAATTGTCTCAGCCCTTTCCTCAATGCTCCACAGTGTCACCTTTCTCAGAAATCAAGTGTCCCTAGATGAATGGCTCTATATCTGTATTCTCTATTCTGTTCCATTGATCTATTTGTTTATTCTTGAGTAATACTGCACTATCCTAATTATTGTAGCTTTACAATATATATTGATATCTCATTGTTTAAGTCCTCCAACTTTTTTCTAATTCTTCTTCACTTATCTTACCTATTCTGGGCCATTGGCACTCTGATATTTTGGCCAGGACTTCACTGAATTTTGAGATCAATTTGAAGAGATCTGACCTCTTTACGATACTGAGCCAGCCAATCCATGAATATATTATGTCATTCCATTTATTTAGATTATCTTTAATTTCTCCCAGTAGTATTTCTCTGTAGACATCTAATACATCCTTTGTTAGATTTATTCTTATTTTTAATATTTTAGGCTATTTTAAATGGTAACTTTAAAAATGGTTTATTCAGGTAAAATTTATATACCATGAAATTTATCCATTTCAAGCGTACAATTTCATGATTCAGCAAATTATACAGTTGTGCAAACATAACCCCAATCTACTATTTGAACACTTCTATCAACCCAAAATGTTACCACATGCTCATTTACAGTTAATTCCCACTCTTACAGTAGGCAAAAATAGCCATCTTTATAGTTTTGCTTTTTCTAGAGATTTCATCAAAATGGAATTATCTTTTGTGTCTATATTCTTTCACTTAGGGTAATATTTTTGAAGTATATCCAAGTTGTCTCATATATCAGTAGTTTATTCCTTTATAAAACTGTTGAGTAGCATTCCTTTATGTAAGTATACCAGGTTTTGTTTATCTACTAACCACCAGATAGATACATGGATTGCTTCTAGCTTGGGGCCATTATGAATGACATTGCTATGAATGTTCATGCACAAGTCTTTGTGTAGACACAGACTTTGTTTCATGTAAGTTTTTACTTCAATAACTAGAAATGAAATTGCTTGGTTCCATAAATAAGTATGTATTGAACTTTATCAAAAACTGCTACTGTTTTCCAGAGTGGCTGTACCATTTACATTTCCACCAGCAATGGATAAATTTTCCCAATTTCTTCCTATCTTCACCAGCACTTTTCATTATCTTTTTTATTTTAGTCATTCTAGTGAATTGACATCTTCTTGTGGTTTCAATTTACACATCCCTAGAGATAATGAGCATATTTTCACAGGTTTATTTGCCCTTAATATATATAAATACTTTGGTTTGTCTACTTGTTGAGAGTTCTTTATATATCTGGATGTAAATGTTTGATCAGACATAATTGGCAAATATTTTATCCAATTCTGTGGCTTACATTTTCATTTTTTCAAAATTTCATAATGTCCAATTTATCTCTTTTATTCCTTTTAGGGATCTTGGTTTTGGTGTTATATTTAAGAAATCTGTGACTAACCTAAGGTCATAAAAACTTTCTTGTATGTTTTCATCTAGACGTTTTATAATTAACAGTGCTTACATTTTTATCTGTAATGCATTTCAAGTTAGTTGTGTATACAGTATAGGGTAATCTGGGGATACAGATATCTAATCGTTCCACTTCATACTCTTTGGGAATACAATTTGGTTGTAGTTTATAGTCTTTTTTTTTTTATATGTTGTAGGATTCATTTTAAGTGCCATCTTTTTTATTTTATTTTATGTTTTCAAAGATTTTTTTTTTCTGAATTGTAGTCTTTATTAAAGTTCTTTTACAAACTTATGTTTGCTAATACGAAAAAGCTGCTTTGACTTTAACACGTGCTTTGCAGATTTGCATCAGCTGTAAGAAAGGTGTCAGCTGAGTAGAGTTTGGTCTTCAAAAGTGTGACTACATCCTGCATCTCCAGCCTTTCTACCTCCCAATTACGGACCAAGATCACGTGAAAACCCATTACTTTCAAATGTCTCATTTTCATAGCAAGGAATCCTCTGGGGTGGGCTAAATCCAAACAGTAAGTAGATCTAGGAACACACAGTACAGCTACTCCTTGAGTATCTGCAGCGGAAGTTACCACGTCGGAAAATGGAAGCAGTTGACTCCTGTTAATATCCATTCTTACTTCAAAATCAATATGGTAATTGTGTGTCAACTGTCTGTTTTTTGAGAAGTATCCTTCTCCCAGAAGGCTACTTAGCGCATCTGCCACCTTCACATTTGGATACAATGCTGTGGACAGCAGCGGTGGTGGGGCCAAATCTACGGTGTTCTGACAAGAAATATCCAGTTTTAGGCAAGCAGCCAAAATACAAAGCTTGTGAGCATTCCTCTCATTACCTGACATCAGCAGTTCATTGATGACGTCCTTTTGGAGAAGTGGATTAATAAGGGCCATGGGAAAATGGTTCATCAAGCAAAATGAACACACAGCATTTAATAGATTTTCAGAAAAGATGTGGTGGAGATAACCAGTCAGAGAAGTAGCCAGCCATAACTTCTTGGAACTCTGAGGTCTGGCATTTGTAGAACTGATTGAGAGAAGAATACACATGAAGAATACAGATAATGCTTTTCATGTTTAGAGAGGCAAGATCAGCTCACTTTCTTCATGAACAAGTCCATCAAATCAGTATGTCAAAAGCCAAGGTTTTCAAATAAAATGAGGAGAAAAAGAACTTGCTTTACCTTCCAGATGTCAATAGTTGTAGCCACATAATCTGCTATTCCCTTAAAAAGATCTAAATTATGGTACTGGAGGTCTCTGCAAGACTGCAATATGTTGATCAGTACTTTAAAAGGACACCCATGGATATTACCTATGACCATCTTACTGCATTCATCCAGAAGTATAATAGAGCGGTGATTCATGGCAACAAATCAGAAAATCTGTCTAATTCTCTCAAGGCTTTCATCTCCAGTTTCCTTTTAAGAGCAATTGGTGCATCTTTTCCAACACATCTTATCACAGCTTGTAATGTAAAGACACGCTCTATTTTCCAGACTTGCTGATCAACTAGTATCCACAATCCTGCTCGAAGAACGTCCACATTCTTGCATGGCTCCATTGCCTCTAAAATAGTTGACAAAACTGAAAGACATTTCTCATCACACTCATTGATATGTTCTTGGACCACCCTCAGCAAAGTCTGTACCAGCAGAGTGTTCTGAGGAATTCCAAGTTTCACCATAGCATGAAGACTGAACAGCAGGTGGTCACAGTGCATGATCTTGGATTCTCTCACCACTTGTTCACACAGCTGGTTAAATGCAGGGTGGTTAAACATCAGTTGTTTTTCAACATGCTTCTGGTCATCAGACATCCTTTTGGCAATTATCCACATTGCTGAAAAATAATTACTACTGGGAAATATAGGTCCTTCTGAAAACGTATCGAACACATCACTCAGAGAACTATACTCCTGAGACAGTTTTTTATAGTTGACAGGGGTTGGTTTTGTTTCCTTGGTGAGCACATCTTCATTGGAGGCCTTATGATGAAATGTTATCTTCTTCAATCCATCATCAGGGTCAAGAGAGTGTTTTGAATCAAAGGACAGTCTTCTAGGACAAAGCAGTCTGTCAACTGTAAGGACTGTTTCAGTGCCTATGCCCTTTGTTTGAAAATTATCTCCTGATTTAAAAATTAAGAA
Source organism: Mirounga angustirostris (assembly GCF_029215605.1). Lineage (NCBI taxonomy): Eukaryota > Metazoa > Chordata > Mammalia > Carnivora > Phocidae > Mirounga > Mirounga angustirostris. The sequence goes on along the minus strand of NW_026991709.1, from coordinate 187,468,614 downwards.
ATCCTGAAATAGATATCTAATAGATGACTGCACTCCATTACCAAAGTCACTTAAGAGAGGGTTTCTTGGGTTCCAGTTTGAATAAACATTTTTCAGTCTGGAAAATCCCAAAGGATACAGCCTCATAGTTCTGCTTGTTGGAACTAAAGTACTGAATTGTCTGCTCTGCTATTCATTGTGCTATTCACTCAAACACTTTCAAATCACTTTAAAGTAGTCTATATAATACAATGCCACTTCAGGGAGTGAAAGAGAAGACAAGCCGTTGTTTAAAGAGAAGACATGCCGTTGGTTTCCATTGCTTTGGAGAGGTCTTCAATGAAAAAACTTTAACATTGACGGATACTTTTTAACATGAAGATTTAGCAACGGCCGAACCTAGACTTTAAGCATAGGGACTGGACAAGTAGAACCGCTGAGGTCAGAACCCCATGGTTCTATACAGGCGCAGCCATGACAGCTTTCCCACAAATATTTTATTTTTAAGTAATCTCTACACCGAACATGGGACTCGAACCCACAACCTCAAGATCAAAAGTCACAAACTCCACTGACTGAGCCAGCCAGGAACCCCATTTAATGCTATCTTTTTAAAATTTCATTTTGTAATTCTTTGTTGCTAATATATACAAAATATATTTTTATATTGACTTTGTATCCAGCAAACTTGCTAAATTCAATTGTTAAATTTACATAATTATATCTTTGCAGATAATATAATTTTATTGCTTTGTCTCCAATCCTTATATCTTTTTTTTTTTCCTAACCTCACTGAATTCACTAAGACTTCCAGTATAATGCTGAAAAGAAGGGGTGATAACTGTCACCCATTTCTCATCCTTAATTTCAGGATAAGGCTCTCAATATTTCACTTAAGCATGTTTGCTGTGGATTTTCTTTACAGATCTATTTTATTGAGGTATAACTGGCATACAACATTATACTAGTTTTAGGTGTATATCCTAATGATTCGATATTTGTATATATTGTGAAGTGATCACTACAAAAATCTGGTCAATACCTGTCACCATACACAAAAGATGCTTGATATGATTTCAATCTTCCTAAATTTATTGAAACTTGTTTTGTGACCTAACATGTAATCTATCCTGAAGAATGTTTCATGTGCATTTGAAAACAATGTATATTCTACTGTTTGGGGATGGAATGTTCAGTATATATCTATTAATTCCATCTGGTCTAATCTGTCATTCAAAGCCAGTGTTTCTGTATTAGTTTTCAGTCTGGATAATCTATCCATTGATGTAAGGGGGATGTTGAAGTCCTCTTCTATTATCGTATTGCTGTCTGTTTCTCCCTTTAGGGCTATTAATATTGGCTTTATATATTAAGGTGCTCCTATGTCGAGTGCATAAATATTTACAAATATTATATACTTTTGTTGGATTGACCTCTTTATTATTTTGTCTCTTTTACAGTCTTTATTTTCAAGTCTATTTGTCTGAAATAATAGCTACCTCAGCTTTCTTTTGGTTTCCATTTGCATGGAATATCTTTTTCCATCTTTTCGCTTTCAACTGTGTATGTCCTTACCTTTCAAGTGAGTTTCTTATAGGAAACATATAGATAGGTCTTGTTGGTTTTGTTGTTGTTGTTGTTGTTGTTGTTGTTGTTTTATCCATTCAGCCATTCTGTGTCTCTTGATTGGAGAATTTAGCCCATGTACATTTAAAGTAAATATTGACAGGCACATACTTATTGCCACTTTGTTTGTTGTTTTCTGGCTGTTTTGTACTCCCTCTGTACCTTTCTTCTTCTCTTGCTTTCTCCCTTTGTGTGTGTTTTTTTTTAAGATTTTTATTTATTTATCTGAGAGAGAGTGCACACCAGCAGGGGTGGAAGGGCAGAGAGAGAGGGAGCAGACTGCTCACTCAGCAGGATGCCCAGTGCGGGGTTTGATCGCAGGACCTTGGGATCATGACCAGAGCCGAAGGCAGACACTTAACTGACTGAGCCACCCAGGTGGCCCATCTTCCTTTGTGGTTTGATTACTTTCTTTAGTGGTATGCTTAGATTTCTTTCTCATCATCTTTTATGTATCTACTATAGGTTTTTGCTTTGTGGTTACAAAAAACAAATTTTAACAATCTATGTTAAATTGATAACAACTTAAGTTTGAACACATTCTAAAGCTCTACATTTTGACTTATTTATCCACCACATCCTGTGCTTTTGAAGTCACACTTTACATTCTTCTATCTTGTGTATTCCTTAATTATTATAGTTAGTTATTTTCCCACTTCTGTTTTTTAGCTATGTACACTTTGTAAGTGATTAATCCACTAACTTTACTCTATATTTACCTTTCCCAGTGAGATTTATACTTTCTTATGTTTTCTTATTCTAATTAGTGCCCTTTCTTTGCAGCCTAAAGAATTCCCTTTAACATTTCTTGTAAGGCCAGTTTAGTGGTAATGAACTCCTTTAACTTATCTGGGAAGCTCTCTATATCTCCTCCAATTGTGAATGATAACTTTGCTGACTAGAGTATTCTTGGTTGGAAATTTTCTTCTTTCAGCACTTTGAGTGTATTGTGCCATTCCCTTCTGGCCTGCAATGTTTCTGCTGATAAATCTATTCATAGTCATATAGGGGTTACCTTGAATGTTAACGGGTTGGTTTTTTTCTTGCTACTTTTAAGATTCTCCCTGTCTTTACACACATTTTAATTATAATGTGTCTTGGTGTGCATTTCTTTGGGTTCATCTTATTTTCAGATATTCTCTATTAAAGATGTTTAGTTATATTCCTAGTTTGCTAAACATTTTCATCAGGACTAAATATAAATTTTATCAAATGCATTTCTGTATCTATTAAGATGATTATATGATTTTTCTTTATTATATAATTTGATTTTTTTAATGTTATCCAACCTCTCATTCCTATGATAAATACAACTTGCTCATGACATATTCTCTTTTGTATATATTGGTTGGTCTTTTATTATTTTGTTTTAGGATTTTTGCATCATTAGGACTGTCAAAATCTTTGCTCAATTTTCCTAACCTCTTAGCTGCTGTTTTCTATTGGGCTTTTTAGCTTCTCAGAGCTTTATCGTTTACAAATCCACAAATGCTTCATGGAGAAAAACAGTGAAAATACTGAGGTCCCTTCAGCACACTTCCTCTCTCCAGGATTCTAGACCCTCAAGTCCCAAGAGCCTTGGTAGCTCTTCAATGCCTTGAAATAAATATTTTCTCCTTATTTTGTATAATTTTTCTAGTTGTTCTGTGGAGGGTTGCTGGCTACTCTACCATTACCAGAGCAAAAATTAATCCTTTATAATGTAAAACAAATCATATTATTCTTCTCCCCTAAATTTGTAAATGGCTAACCTGCTGTGCTTATTTTTTTTAATAAACATTTGGAATTTTATTTAAAAAAAAACATAAAACTAAAAAAAAAATCACAACCATGAACATTGTTATAGTTAGAGGCTCTCTTGGCTCTCCACAATGATACTGAGCATGTTCACAAGGGGTTCCCATTGTTTAGTCTTAGTTAAACAACCATCTTTAAAAGAAGGGAAAAAAAAACTCGGCACACTACCCTTTAACTTGTTTTAATGTTTCTTCACAAATGGTGAAAAATACTAAAGTACAGACAAGGAATAATCATAATGTTGTGGCCAACATTATAAATATGGAATTATAAATTTAAAACATTTTCTGGTTTAAGAAATAAATCTGGTAGTCAATGCAGCTCTGTGTAACCCGCTGTCCTTGTAATAAAATGCATATTCCCTGCTATGGCCTAGACTGATCCAGTCCCAGCCTTTTGCTCTGTCTTGTCTTACCATTCACTCCCTTGCTCACTCCTCATGGGTCTATTTTCTGTCCCTCTAACCGCACCAGTTCATTCCCAAATCAGTATCTTCACATTTGCTTTTCCCTTTCCCTGGAACACCCTGTCCCTGATCTTTGTATAGCTGTCTTACTTTATCATTCTGTCTCAGTTTCAACGTCATCTTCCCAAAGAGGCTTTCTTGGGACAATTTATTTTGTGCCCCACCTGCCTGCCCTTTGCCCTCATCAAACAATATAACCTACATAAAACAAAGGATAATAAAATTAAGCCAACAAAAATAGAGTATTAAATTTCCCAAAAGTACAATGTTATCCCCATCTCATTTCCACATTCAAAATAAAGAAAACAATCAACCAGGAATATAATATCTTTGGAGCAGAACTATGTCTCTATATTACAATGCAGAGCTTAAGAGTATCATCTTTCTTTGGAGTGTGACAACCTGGATTCAGATTGTTGCTATGTCACTTTCCAGATACATGACTTTAAGCAACGTTCTCAGCCTCACCTTTCCAACCTATAAAATGGTGATAATGAAAATATCCATTTGATTGTATTTTGTAATTACATAATAAATGTTATTTTGTATGTGAAGTGTTTAATACAGCGGTCAGATCATAGAAAGTTCTCTATAAACAAGAGCTACTATGATTACAATGATGCTTATGATGACAATGATGATGAAAATAATAATGCTCTATAGCATCTGGTAAAATACTAAATCATTCAATCAAGCACACACACACATACATACTGGCACACACACAATTAAATATGATCATAATTACCACCAAGTGGATGCAACCCTTATCACATGCTTTACAGATTTAATAAAGAATAAGTTTATTTGGGGTGGCTCAGTCAGTTAAGCGTCTGCCTTTGGCTCAGATAATGATCCCAGTGTCCTTGGAGTGAGCCCCATGTTGGCCTCCCTGCTCAGCGGGGAGCCTGCTTCTCCCTCTCCCCACTGCTCCTGCTCTCTCTCTCTCAAATAAATAAATAAAATCTTTTAAAAAAAGAATTAAGTTTATTTGATTTCTCTATTGGGTAAGTTTGGTGGCAAGAAATACAGACTAAGTCTAGCAAGTCTGCTCAAAGATAAGAGGAAGGATACCGTAGTACTTCACAAAATTAAAGGAAAAATTGAATAACCAAGCTTTATGAAAAACAGGAATCAAGGTGTCTCCAGAAGACTGGGAGGCAGCAGCTTCAAGACCTCTCTCTAGAGCACTGCCATAAGGGACTATAATACCATCAGTACTAATTTTTTCTCTCAGTTCAAAATTCCGAATTCTTAAGAGAGATCAACTGACTGGCAAAACATAGTCATATGCCTACCCTTAAACCAGTCATCTCTATCCCAGTAATGGGGTCAAATATCAAAGTCTCAGTTGCTTGAATCAGGAGGCAGTTCCCAGAGAAGGGTTTTGTTTTGGAGCCAGAAGTCAGAACAAGAAGTACTACTATAGGGATAGTAGTCATAGGGATCCTATCTAAGATAAGCTTTCTCTAAAAGAAGCCATTTTGTTCTACTCTTTGCCCATCCAAAGCAGTAGTGTCCAAGTTATGCACCATTACCTGCTTGGGAGGGCGTTAATTACAAATTAAATATAATTGAATTGTTGAATTTGCTTTCAAGTCCTCTAAATAGAATAACGACATGCTACTTTGTAGAGCCAATTTTGCAAATCAAAGCTGGGTCCCTTGCTTCCTATGATGACAGAAAGTCTTTATGAGATTTTGAAAGTGTAGAGACATACTTCTTAAAAATTTAATAATGCCAGACAACAAAATTTGGGAGAAAAATCTATTGGAAACTGTGATCCATAGAAGCCATTAAAGACACCCTGCAAGGGAATATAAGATATTCACCAATGCCAAAATCATAATAAAAATCCTGGTTTCAAAATTCCTCTCTACTCCTCTAACACAAATTGTTAGCCACCTAAAAGGCTGGGAAAGAACTATGAAATACAATTAACGTATTCTATAGCAAAAGGGAGACTTATCCTCTTATACCCGCCCAAAAGACATCAAAGAAACTCTAAGTATGGCTGGGCTACAAAGGGCTAAAATGTACTACAACTGGGGGATGGCTGAGAGTCATGGACACTAGGGAATGTCAGCAAAAGAAGAAGAAACAGAAGCCTGGGATGGGAAAGGAGAAGGAATCCCATGTACAATATAATTGGCATCAGTGTATATACCCCTAGTTTACTATTATGTCATTATTTTCTGTTGGGAATATTTACTGAACCTGTGGTTCTAAAACAATTCCTGAGCCAAACAAAACAAAAAACTTTCATTCAATCCTTGGAAGGCTGATAGAAGACTTCCAAAGGGGCGGTAGACAGCATAGTGTGAAAGGTTCTTGGGTCAAACTATTGGATCCATTCTCTAGCTCCATGATTTATGAGCCATGTGACCTTTGGAGGTGACTTTACCTTTTGAGGCTCAGTGTTCACATCTAAAATAAGAATAGTATTTTTGTTTATACCTCATTTAGGTGGTTGTGAGCATAAAATGAGCCAACAACTATAAAAGGCTTATCAGGGTACTGCCACTTCATGAATATTTGTTGTTGTTACTGTTGTTTTTACTACTGCCCTTCTTTCATTCTTTAATAGATATTTGCTACATTCACTATATGTAGCCTTTTTGCCTTCACCACTCCAGAAGAATTACCTTAAAAACACAGACAGCAGTCTGAGTCACCAGGTTTTTACTTGACCAATCAGAACATGAAAACAAAATAAAACTATCATTCATAATCCTCATCATTTTAATTTTAATTCATTTTAATGTTCATTTTAATTCCCCCAAACGAGAGGAAGCACAGAATCTCAGAATAGAAGATAATTCACTATGCCACAGACAGAGGAAAACAACAGAGGTCTCATAGATTAGCACCAGGGCACCACTGTGCAAACATCCTATGGGGCAGCTGAAAGCCAATAAATAAGGCAACAGTGTGGAACATGTCCTGCACTTTCATACTGTGCTCTTTGGCTCATGCTACTTCCTCCACCAGGAATACCTTTTCTGCGTTTCTACATGTCCACAGAGCTACACTTTTTCTGAGCCCCAGAAGCCGAACTTCCCCGAGAGAGAGCTGCCTGATCCTCTCAGCTGGAAGCATGAAATGCTTCCTCTCAATTCTAGCATCAAGCCCTCTTTGATCCTCTAATGACACTGTCCACAAGGCAGTTTAGAAGTGTGTCTATCCTTGGTGCCAGGCTGGCTCAGTTAGTAGAACAAGATCTCAAGGTTGTGAGTTCAAGTCCCACACTGGGTGTGGAGCCTACTTTATAAGTAAGTAAGTAAGTAAGTAAATAAATAAATAAATAAATAAATAAATAAATAAATAAAGTGAGTTTTCACAGTCATGCTTTGAAGTCCTATATACTTGCTAAATTTAACTTGGGCTTTCTAACAGTCACTACAAAGAAACAATCAGTTCCATGATTCATAAAGTTAAAAAAAATAAAGTCTATTAAAAGAAAAGAAATATGTGTATCCATCCACTACACTTAAGGATTAAACCAAGGACTAGACGCAGAGCTGACTCATTTCAGCAAGGCTCACAGTGCCTAATGGATCTATACATAATATGCAATTCACACATGCTTGTAGAATGACTCTATTTGCTACCTGGAGCCAGCAAACCACTCCTGAAACAGTTTATGTAGTTCTAAGCCCAGCAATGAGAAATGGGTTTTGATAGATAGGAGTATGCATATTTTAGAGTACATAATCAGGCAACTCAACATTTATTCATCTATTGATCAACAGGTAAACAAAATCTGGTATATACATACAATGGAATATACTGAACCTTAAAAAGGAAGGAAATTTTGATATATACTACAACCTGGTTGAACCTTGAAGACCTTATATTGAGTGAAATAAGCCAGTCACAAAAGGACAAATATTGTATGATTCTACACATATGAAGTTCCTACAGCAGTCAATTTATAGAGGCAGAAAGTAGAATGGTGGTTGCAATGGGCTGCAGGAAGGGTGTAATGCAGACTTATTGTTGAATTGATACAGAGTTTCAATTAAGAAGATAAAGAAGTGCTGGAGATGGAAAGTGGTAAGGGTTGCACAGCAATATGAATGTACTTAATGTCACAGAACTATAGAAATGGTTGAAATGGTAAAGGTTATGTTACATAGATGTTACCACAATAAAAAAATTTTTCATAATTTTTAAAAAATTGTCAACACTAAAAAAACAATCTGATTAAAAAATGGGCAGAGGACCTGAATGGACATTTTTTCAAAGAAGACACACAAATGGCCAACAGATACATAAAGAATGGTCAACATCACTAAGCATCAGGGAAATGCAAATCAAAACCACAATGAGATATCACCTCATATCAGTCAGAATGGCTAAAATAAAAAACACAAGGAATAATAAGTGTTGGTCAGGCTGTAGGGAAACAGGAACTCTCATGTACTGCTGGTGGGAATGCAAACTGGTATAGCTGCTGTGGAAAACGGTGTGGAGGTTTCTCAAAGACTTAAAAATAGAAATACCATATGATCCAATAATTTCACTACTGTATATTTACTCAAAGAAAACAAAAACACTAATTTGAAAAGATATATGTACCCCTACATATATAATAGAACATTATGCAGCCATAAGAAAGGATGAAATCTTACCATTTGCAACAACACAGATGGACCAAGAGGGTATTATGTTAGTGAAATAAGTCAGACTGAGAAAGACAAATACCATATGATTTCACTCATATGTAGAATCTAAAAAACAAAATAAATGAATAAACAAGCAGAAAGCAGAATCAGACCCATAAATGAAAAGAACAAACTGATGGTTGCTAGAGGGGAGGAGTGGGGGCAATGGGCAAAATGGATGAAGGGGAGTGGGACATACAGGCTTCCAGTTATGGAATGAAGAAGTCACAGGAATAAAGAGTAGAGCATAGAGGAAATAGTCAATGATATTGTAATAGTGTTGTATAGTAAGAGATGGTAGCTACACTTGTGGTGAGCGTAGCATAACATAGAGATGTTGAATCACTATGTTGTACACTCGAAACTACGGTAACATTGTATGTCAACTACACTCAAATAAAAGAAATTTTAATAAAATAATTTTTTTGAATTTAAGCACATAATCAGAAAAAAACAGAAAGAATAGTTACAGGGGTGGAGACTGTAGTTCTGGGGTAAGGAGAAACAAGAAGGGGCACTATGACAACAGTTGTCAACTGAAAGATCCATTGTGCATAAAGAGGCTCCATCTTTTTCTACTCAGGCTCCAAATCATCCCCACATAACCAATGAGTAAAAGAAGCTACAAGTACAGAGATTTCAGTTTGACATAAGAACTTTCAACAGTGCTGCCCAAAGACAAAAGGGATTATTATTATAAATAATAAGTTCCACTTCACTGTAAGTATTCAAGTATAAATGGAATATTCCTTTGGCAGAAATCTTCAGAGGAGCACCTGGGTGGCTCAGTCAGCTAAGCATCCAACTCTTGATTTTGGCTCAGGTCATGATTTTGGGGTTTTGAGATTGAGCCCCACATCGGACTCCTGCACTTGGTGTGGAGTCTGTTTGGGATTCTCTCTCTCCCTCTGCCTCTGCCTCCCCCACCCACACCCCGCCGCCGATCATTCTCTCTCTCTCAAAATAAATAAATAAAATCTTTAGAGAAACAAGTACAGACAAAGGCTGGACTAAATTAGTGGTTCCTAAAAACCAGGTAAAAGGCTGACACCAATCCATGATGAAGTTTTCATTCATTGGTAACAAAATGACAAAAACAAAGACAAAACTGTGAGGTTTTTATAAAGCTAAACATACTTGATAATTTAAATTGTAAGATTATACCTGCTACTCTTTTAGTATCCAAATGGCCTATTTTTTCTGAAAGAATACTGAATGATAGTTTTCTCATTCAGATACTTTTTTAGGGGGCAAAACTAGAAGTTGACAAAGTAAAGTCAGTCCTTAATTTTAGGGCGTAAGGTTTTACTAGTCTCAAAGTCTGAGAATCACTTGGACAGGTACCTCTTAAGACCCTTTGAAAATTCCAGGAACTCATGTTTGCAGCCAAGGATTGTTATCAAAGCCAATCTTGTTGTTCACTTTTACCATATTTCATTTGAATGTGCAAGAAGTACTGCCCCTCTCAGACAGATTTTCCCCAAGGATTCCACCTTCATCTGAAAGGCTTGGAATGATAGAGGGAATTGAGGAGATTCCCAATCTGTCAGGGACTTCTATCACATGAAAAGAGAGAGAGTTCTGCTTTAGAGAGTTTAGCCAAATTCACCACATAGCCAATGGGTAAAATTCCAGATGGCACTGGCCTCTAATGGACAGGTACATTTTACTGTGCAGTTGCATTCAAGAGAAAGAGTATTTACGTATGTGTGGCTGAAAGAGTGAGTGTGTGTGTGTGTGTGTGCGTGTGTGTGTACACAGAGATAAAGAGGAGGGGAATATGAATGGATGGATATAGGCACCAATGATAATAACAAGGAAGTAAATGACATATTTAGAATTACATCAAAGAACCATTTAATGATAAACAAAAATAAGGTGTGAAGCCCATTACTATTGATATCTATCACCAGCAACAATGGTTTGTCTATGGTATTCCTTTCTTTTCCCTTTTTTCTTTTAATTTTTTGTCACTCATTTTTAAATCAACAGGAAAAATGTGAAAGTACCAAATTATCTTATTGTCAGGAACCAAAAGAAGAAAGAGGCACTGATAACACCACTCCATACCAAACCCCCGGAGCTTTCTGATTTTGCTACTTATGCTTTCTCTGGCAACGTCTCCATTTGGATCCCGCTGAAAACACTTCTCTTTCTGTCACTCACAATCTGTCAAGACAGCATTATCTTCTGTGGTTTAAAAACAGAAACTCCATTTAACTTGGTATTTGATAAAGACATTTCATTCATGTCCCGTTTTAACTAACAATAATTATTCTAATTTACCACACGGAGGCAAGAGAAAAGCATTTACCTTTTGCAGCTTGTTTTGCATTGTGGAACACGTGGAGGAGAAATGGTCCCCTCTTGAGATTGAAAAATATCTTATGAAGTCAAAAATGGACCTAATATGAATGTATGCTTTCCGTATGTCCTCGCTGTATTTCAATTAGTGTAGTGGATAGGAGTTTGGGCTCTCAAATCACACTTGGGTTCAAATCCTGACTTTGCCACTTATTATGACCTTAAGCAAGACAGAAAAGCTCCTAGAATTCAAAGTAAAGTTAGGGGCGCTTGAGTGGCTCAGTCAGTTGAGTGTCTGACTCTTGATTTCAGCTCAGGTCATCATCTCAGGGTTATGAGATCGAGCCCTGCATCAGGCTCTGTGCTAAGTGTGGAGTCTGCTTGAAATTCTCTCTTCCTCTCCCTCTTTAAAAAAAGAAACAAAGAAAGAAAAAAACGAAGTAAAACTAGAACAATGTTAGAAGCCATAGGAACCAGGTCACTAGGAATAACAGGCAGTCCGTTCTTCTAGACACCACTGTCAGGAAGAATCAGCAGCAACGATTTTCCATCCTGGGGTCAAAGTACGCAAGATCCAGAATCCCTGGATCCCTGGAGAGTGAGCCAGAGAGACCTACCATGGTCACATGACCACCTCTTGGCTACCGGAGAGCAAGGTGTTTGAGTAACAGCTCAGTAATACCGCATACGGTGTAAAAGTTTGTTCCCCAAGGGAAAACCCACAGGTCCAAAGCAGGAGGGTACAGATACTGAGCAGGTACAAATATCAAATGCCCACCTCATCCTAAGAACCTACTACATCAAGCCCAATTAAGGCTGCACCCTCTTCTCTCTTTATCAGCTTCTTCTAATATATGTTATTTTAATATGTTATTAACTTGTAAAGTTATTGTTAAAATGCATTTTGAGAAAAATAACAAGTCCCAGAGCTCTCAAATGCACATGTTCCCTTTTAAAAACTATGCTGCTTGTCAAAAAGAAATTATTTTGTTGAAAACTTTCCTATTAGAATTTCCAAGGAATCAACTGCCTTTATGGTCAAGTTATTTAGCAATGATTTGTGCTGTTAACAAGCACAGGAAGCACCCACTGAAAAATGGGCCAAAAGATGACTTAGAGAAGTAGCTGTCCCCTTATAAAGAAATTATTTTAATTTTTTGTTCAAGAAGACGAGATTTATGCTCAGAAATTAGGCTCAAAGCAAGATTTTGCTTCGATCTTTTTTGTTGGTGTTGATGTTGATATTTTAGTGAGAAAGGATTAACAATAAAAAGCAGTAGTATAAAAAGAATAAAAATAAGTGATCGAGAAATATGATGACCCACAATTCCACTAAAATTTTCTTCCAGCTTACTAGCTGAACAAATCCCAAACAATGAAAATACCTGGGTTCTGATTAATTTGGAGCTCCAACAACTAAGTAGTTTGGTGAAAACATTTCTCATAAAGCCCAGGGCTCCAGAGGCACACAGAGCTGAGACAAATGTCAGCTCCACCCTTAGCAGCTGTGTGACTCTGGGCAAGTTACTAATCCTGAAACATGCAGGCCTCACTCACCTATGACATAAAGTAAATAAGATGATGGGACACTGTGCGGGTTTGTTGAGATAATGCAGGGAACGTGCTTGACACTCTATCTGGCACATTGTAAGCCCTCCGTGGTCATGTGAATACTTATATGCATGAGCGTTGGGGGGGGGAGAGAGAAAAAGAGATGGTTCTCAACAGTGATTCTGTTCCCCAGAGGGCATCTGGCAATGTCTGGAGACATCTGTGGTTGTCACACCTTGGGAGGGGTTGGGAGGCAGGTTCTTCCGACAGCCGACAGCCGGTGCATAGCACAGAGTCCAGGGATAGAGCTAAACATTCTACAATGTACAGCGCAGCCTGCCTCTCCCCACCCGCACTGCCCCCCAACAGAATGGTTTGAAACAAAATGTCAATATGCCCAGGTTGGGAAACAGAGGAGAGAGAGAAGCAATGGGATATAATGCATGAACTGTAAAGGATTTGCAAGGGGAGGTACATTCAGAGCCAGGACAAGAAGGGGAATGAGAGCGGCAGATTTAGAATTAGATTTAGAATTAGGCTTCTGCCGCACATGAGCTCATGAGTCAAGTGCCTTGGAGCCTCGGGATCCTCGTTTGTAAAACGGGCATGATACCATCTCCTTCAAAAGGCTGTGAGCAGGAATGACGTGATGGATGCCCACTACCACCAGTAGGACTGCTCTGGTGTATGTATCCACTATCAACCCTGTTAGGTGCTTAATAAGTAAACAGTTACTATTCTTGTTACAGGGTAGACCAACTGCCAAGTTTGAAGTTTGACTTGGCTAGTTGGAAACACTTGGAAGAGTTTGTTAACTTCAGCAATTTAGTTCCCTCTTATAAGGAAGCCATCAGGAATCAGATTCAGAGCCCAAGAGTCTTTTCTGCAGGGCAGGTGTTCTCAACTAGGATCTTCAAAATCTCCAAAAATTTTTATTTTTATTTATTTTTATTTTTTTAAAGATTTTATTTATTTGAGATAGAGAGAGGAAGAGAGAGAGAGCACAAGTGAGGGGGGAGCGGCAGAGGCAGAGGGAGAAGCAGACTCCCTGCTGAGCAGGGAGCCCAACGTGGGACTTGATCCCAGGACCCTGGAATCATAACCTGAGCCAAAGGCAGCCACTTAAATGACTGAGCCACCCAGGCACCCCTCCAAAAATTATTAAAGCATTATACATATATATTATATATTTTTACATATATATAACATATTTTACATACACACACATATATACATATGCATGTATATGTATTTGTCTCGAAGAGGGTCCAAAACTGGTTAAAGACCACTGGGTTAAAGGTATACAGACAATCCCATGGTTCGACTTGTAATTTTTCAACTTCACAGTGGTGTGAAAGCAGTATACATTAAGGAGAAACCATACTTCAAATTTTGAATCTGGATCTTTTCCCAGGCTGGTGCTATGCATAGGATCCTCTCTTGTGATGCTGGGCAGCCCTGCAATCACAAGGGTCAACAAGCAACACACTTATAACCATTCTGTACCCACACAACCATGCTGTTTTCCACTTGCAGTACAGTACTCAATAAATTACATGAGATGTTCAAAACTAGGCTTGGTGTTAGATGACTGTGGCCACCTGTAGGCTAATATAAGTGGTCTGGGCTTGTTACGGTGGGCTAGGCTAAGCTCTGATGTTCAGTAGGTGAAGTGTATTAAATGCATTTTCAACTTACAGTATATTCAGCTTATGGTGGGTTTCTCAGGACGTAAGCCCATTATAAGTCAAGGGAGATCTGCACACTTTTCAGTAGAAAATAATAACCAGGATGCAGAATTTCTGAACAGGTCATTATAACGTGAAAGAGACGGTACTTGGGACTAAGAACTCAGATGTGGGAGTCTGAATTCGGCCTCTGTCACTAACTGGTAGGGCAATCTTGGAGAGCAAGTGAACCCTAAACTCTTTGAGTCTCACCTGCCAGGTTGGAGTGCTCACAGTATCGCCTAAAAAGATCTCATGAGTAAAATGAGACAATTGGTGGGAAGAGCCAAGATGTCCATCGACAGATGAATGGATAAAGAAGATGTGGTATATATATACAATGGAATATTATGCAGCCATCAAAAGGAATGAGATCTTGCCATTTGCAACAACATGGATGGAACTGGATGGTGTTATGCTGAGCGAAATAAGTCAATCACAGAAAGACATGTATCATATGACCTCACTGATATGAGGAATTCTTAATCTCAGGAAACAAACTGAGGGTTGCTGGAGTGTTGGGGGGGTGGGAGGGTTGGGGTGGCTGGGTGATAGACATTGGGAGAGTATGTGCTATGGTGAGTGCTGTGAATTGTGCAAGACTGATGAATCACAGATCTGCACCTCTGAAACAAATAATACAATATATGTTAAAAAAAAAAAAAAAAGAAGAAGAAGAAGATAGCAGGAAGGGAAGAATGAAGGGGGGGAAATCAGAGGGGGAGACAAACCATAAGAGACGATGGACTCTGAAAAACAAACTGAGGGTTCTAGAGGGGAGGTGGGTTGGGGGATGGGTTAACCTGGTGATGGGTATTAAAGAGGGCATGTGCTGCATGGAGCACTGGGTATTATACACAAACAATGAATCATGGAACACTACATCAAAAATTAAAGATGTAATGTATGGTGATTAACATAACAATAAAAAAATTTTTTTTTAAATGAGACAATCGGTGTAAGGTAAGTTTAGCCCAGCTCCCAGCACACAGTACCTGCTCACTAAGTCAGCTTGCAGGGTAATGGTTTTGCATAGATTGTTTTATGCCCAGATGGTGGTAGATGGCTTGAACCTTGAGCCTTTTCTAATTCCATATGACATACACTATCAGAAAAATTGCAGGGATTCTCCAATTATATCATCCATCTACTACCCGCCCAGCCGGAGGACTCTGATATTGATGCATCCTCTATAATAATATCTGCACTATCAGGAAGTAGACAGGAGAAGTAGCTATAAATCCGACGACAAAGCCTCCTTTAACATTTGAAAGCCTCATTCAAACTTCTCTCCTCTGATGATCCCCTAGGGGACTCTCCTGAGATTTCCAAAGAAGCTTCCCCCTGCCCAACAATCTAACCACAAAGAGAGACTCTAGGATGTGCCCATGCATTACACAGCAAAACAACCTAACATTCTTCCTCATCCACCCATTTCCCCAACCTTCCAGTAGCTGCTGAAAGAAACAACAAAACAAAAACACAAAAACTGTCATCTCCTCAGCCTCTCCTTCTGTCACACCCTCACCCCAGATCCCCCCAGCACCATCCAGCATCCTTCCTGCCCCTATATTTACTGTGTTTATGACACCTCTCCCCTCTTTACAGAGTAAAGTAGATTCTGGCCTGAATGCCCTTCTCTCTTTTGAAGCAATCCCCTGGAGTTTGGGTTAATAAATTCTCCATCTCATTCCACAGGGAAGCCCACCACAAGAAATTCCTCCATCCTTAGGTATATGCCCACTTAACCTTCTTCCAGGGGCTACAGGTAGAGAAACCTCCAAGCTTTTCTTACCCCAGCACAGTACTGAAGAAACAAAGACTTCATCTGTTCTCTACCTGGCTTGCAGGGCAAAATCAGTATTAATCAGAGGTGCCCTTTCTGCTACTGACAGATAAAGTAGATGCGCTTATAACCCAGAGCTGCTTGCCAAACCCACAGGACTTTAAATCTTTTCCAAATAAACTGCAATTTGTAAAGAAACCCCCTGAATGATGTTGTTCAGGAAAGTTAAAGCAGGCACAGAAGGATGGAGTAACATTTCACCATCTGCCTGGGATAATAATAATGCCTCCGCCTTGCAAAATGTCTAATTGATTGTGCGATAGAAGCACTAAAATCCTGCCATAATCTAACAAAGATTATTCCTAAATTATACCTTTACAGAGGAAGAGCACTAAGGTCAGTGCTCCTAAGAACCAATTTTGAACATATGAACTTTCTGGTGGCAGAATGATAAGAGCCTTGGGACACAGTTGGGCAAGATGGAACCAGTTCACTTTATTATAGTTGCTTAGAGCAATGTCAAGTTCGGTCCACATAGCAAGCAGAGGGTAGCGAGTAAGTGTAAGACAGTGCTTCCCACTGGTGGAATAGAAAATGCCTTAAGGTGGTTCGGATGGACCTCTCTCCAGGTTTCCTGTGGAGAAGCCTGGGCTGCTTTTCTCTCCACGGTGTTGAGCTGAGGGAGTCATGTAACAGAAGGGCTTGGGAAGAGTGAGCTGGAAAAAGCAGGTTTCATTTCACAGGTTTCTTAAACTACCTTTTCCATAGGAAGTACCTGGACAAGCACTCCTGACCTGAGCCAATAAGGTGACTTATTGTAATGCCTCTTGCCCAGGTCCCCATAATCAAAGGACCACCAACCAGTATTAAAAAGTTAAATAAGGGGTGCCTGAGTGGTGCAGTTGGCTAAGGATCCGACTCCTTGGTTTCACCTCAGGTCATGATCTCAGGATCATGAGATGGAGCCCTGAGACTGAGCCCTGCAATCAAGCCCCACTTGGGGCTCTGTGCTCACTGTGGAGTCTGCTTAAGACATCTCTCCCTCTACCCCTCCCCCCCCCTTTCTCTCTCTCTCTAAAATAATAAATAAATTTTAAAAATCTTTTAAAAAATAAAAAAGTTAAATTACAACATTTTTAAAAATTATTATGGATATTTTTCTATATATACAATATATCTGATATATGCACAATATATCCATATATATTCCATATATAGTTTTATATGTATATATGTTAAGATTATTGGTACAGATTAGTATCAAAGCTCCAGGAAAAAAAAAAAATCTTTTCGTCTTGTTCTTTAAACTAAGTGGCAAGGAGCTAAATATCACCTTATTGACAGCTGATCAATAACAGTCTCACTCTGCTCCCAGGGAAACCTATTTTCCAGTCTGTACACTAGATTGATACTTCATTATCTTTAATTTTCAATTTTAAAATATGAAATAATGTGGCCTTATTTTCACCATATATATGACCTTATTATCATTATTGTATATATATTATTACTATGTATCTATATATTATTCCTCTATATGCTAGTTTTCCATTCATGGTGGGGGTTCACCAATCCTGTTTTAAAAAAATTAAGTAAACAGAAGTGAGTCAATTTAAAGGAGAATATTACAATAACAATCAACAAAGTGCTCCAAGGACTTGTCGCAAAGCTCTTCCCTACCCCAGCTCATCCCTCCCCACCGACTACCTATTTTTCCTCAAAAGCATGGGTTTGGGTGAATGGGCTTTGAGCCTACCCTTTCCTCTTTATCCTGATCCTCACCTGGGATCTTTGCATCCAGCTTATCAACATGTTTGGGAAAAGGTTGTCTGCGCTGAGAAGGTCAGGTTCTCTCTTACCAAAGATTAGCAGAAAAAAGCAAAACAATGAACCAATCTGAAGGTCCTTCCAGACTCCCACCACCTTTGGGTTTTAACAAGGCAAAAGGTAGCCAAATCTCCCACAATTAAAAATTTGTTCTTTTTGCCTTTTCCAATGGTCTTGAATGGCTCTGCAAGAAAATGTTCCAATTAACCAGAAAGAAGGGAAGATTTCCCATATGGAGAAGTCTTAGTGTTTTCTTTTTAGCTTTGAAATCCCCTATTTATTAGCAGTGTGTCCTTGGGCAAGTCATCCTGAGCCTGAATTTCTGTACCGAACAAATGAGGACCTACTTCCCACGGAGACAATGGGCATTAGGCATGTAGCCTAGGGCGAAGTGCTCAAGAAGAGCTATTATGATTACTATTATCATTCTAATCATTAACAATGTTCATTGAGCCACTTAGTGATAGTGATTTTCATTCTAATAGGAGCTTCCTGCTCTCAAAACAGTGCTGTTCCTTAGTAATCATTTACCTTAATTCTGGGCTACAACTTAAGACTTCTTTAGGCATCTTTTCAGTCAACAATCATTCAACACATACTTCCTAGAGCCACTGTTTTGGGCACGGGAGAAACAGCACTGAACCGGACAGAGCCAAGCCCTCGCCCTGTGGCTCACACTCTGGTGGGGGAAACAGTACACATCATAAATGAATGTCAATTATAGACATTTGGCAGTGATGAATGCTAGAGAAAAAAAATGGATTTTGACCTGGCAAAGGCCTTGCCCATTAAGGTAAAGTTCCTATCTCTTCTGAAGCACTCGGTGTTTTGTATCATATAATTCATTAAGACCTTTAGATGTTAACCATCTGATCTTTGCGCCAATGGCCTCCTTGGTGTGATTTCAAAGGCAAGTGCTCAAAAAGGAAAAAGAGAAAATATTTCCTCTGCCTACTTGCTGATGCCTCAAATCCCTCCAAGAGGGGAGAGATGGGACAAAAAGGTGTTTTTTTGTGGCAGCCAAGCTAGGCTATCAAACACTAGGCTCAGACGGGATGCCACTCTTAGTCTTTGGGGTGGCAGGTATTACCAAGTTTTCTTCTTCCCTGCTGAGCCTGGAAGCAGCTTTACAAACCCTCTTAGCACAGTTCTCTAGGCAACACTGTCAATGATTCAAGTTAGCATAAAAGTGAAATCTGTGTGTCATCAAAGAGTTTGAAGTAAGGTTTAAATATAAATACACCTAGGAGAAATATCATACTTACTTGAAATCACATGAAGTACAGAGGGACTGGCCCTCTCCCCAGATGACATTTTATCTGGGGTGGGTAATAGCTAAGAAGAAAGTCATAGGTGATTGGGGGTGGGGGGGATGCACAAAGGAGAGGGGAGGACATATTTTACAACCCCATGCGCATTTGTGTCTGGATGTGTGTCATAGACATTTCCACACACCCTCTGATTTGAAGGAAGACCCTCCAGTATGTACCACGCTTTCACACAGTTCCACAGCTGAGCCCACAAATTATAGTGTTCCCAAAAGTCAGCTCTGTTCTTCCAGTTGTAAAAGCCAACCATGTTGGAGCTCACTGGCACATCCTTTTGGCTGGACCTTTAAAAGATGATCAGAAACCAACCATTTCTTGGCAACTCCACCCCTACTTCCCAAGTCAAGTCATCACCATGTCTTGGCTGGATGGCTGTAATATTTCCCCACCAGTCTCAGCTTCTGCCCATGCTCCTGTACTGTCTATTCCCACTCAAGAACCTCTTAAGCCCAAGTCTGATCACATCCCTCTTCCGGTCAAAAACCTGTGTCTTCTCACCTCCCCCATCTACAAGGTCCTTCCAGCTCTTGTCCCTAACTATCTTTCAGGCCTCTACAACTATCACTCTTTCTTCCAGCCCCATAGGCCTCCTTCCTCCTCCAATGGATCTGGTATGTTTCTATCTCAGGACCGTTGCACTTGCTGCTCTCTCTACCTCAGATACTTTTTCTCCAGTCATATGGCTACTCCCTCACTGTAGTCACATCTTTGATACAACCCTGAAAGGCCCTCATAGATCATCCTATCTAAAAGAGCACACAATGAGGCACCTGAGTGGCTCAGTCAGTTAATCCTCTGACTCTTGATTTCGGCTCATGATCTCAGGGTCGTGAGATGGAAGCTTGGGTTCAGCACTCAGCTGGAAGTCAGCTTGAGATTCTCTCTCCCTCTCCCTCTGCCCCTCCTCCCACTTATGTGCTCGCTCTCTCTCTCAAATAAATAAATAAATCTTTTCTAAAAATAAAATAAAAGAGCACACAAGCCAGTTCCACATCCACCCCTTCACGCTCTTCACCTTACCCTGCTTGATAATTCCTCATGGCCCTTATCACTACCTGGCATAATCCTTCCTCCCTCCCTCCTTCCCTCCCTCCCTCCCACCTTCCCTCCCTTCCTTCCTTCTTCCTTCCCTCCCCTCCTCCCATCACTATCTACCCCCAGTAGAATATAAACTCCATCAGAGTCAGGGCATGGTCTGTTCTGATCATTTTTGTGCCTAGAATAGGGTCTGGCCCAGAGCAGGCTCTCCAACTGCCTTGATTAAAACTCAAGCACCACAGAGAACTGGCACCATGTTGTGAAGGAAGAAACCATTGCATCTACCAAATGCAACCGCTTTGCTTGACCAGCTCAAGCTCCATCTCCCGTAACAGTGGGTGATCAAGGTCTAAACACAAAATGATAGTACTGGGGTGACAAGAAGTGAAAGTCCCTCCTTACTCTTGAAAGAAAGCCACATGTTATCAAATGCTGGATTTGCTCAGTGGCATTTAGATTTTATGGCTATAAAACAACATTCTTATTTCAAGACTCTAGTGCCTATGTCCCCCAAACAAACACTTTACACTCAGATTTTGATAACACAAGGTTTATTAACTATTAACACAATGCAGCTATTATGTTACTGCAGAATAGGCTATGCACACACAAAGATTCAGCATGCCATCAAAAGTTTTCCTCACAGGAACTGAGAGCTCCTAAAGCAGGGATGGTCCTGAGCCTACCATTCACCCAATTTAGGCCTCGGCACCTTTACTCTGTAAAACAAATGGCTATACCAGGCTATCTCTTGCATTTGCCCTAAACTATATATTCTATGAGGCAGGCAGTGGAATCCGTCAGAAAGGACATGGGATTTGGAGTTTGAGATCTGGTTCTGTCACTTATCAGCTGGACTGAATTAAAGTTTTTTTTTTTCATGTATAAAACATTAATCACTGGAAATACCTACTTTGCCTACATCATTTTTTCATCTCCTAAATGTGCATTTGGAGGATCACCCAAGACAGGACTGTAGGGGCAGGGATCCCATCTGTTTGGTTGAGCAGGACAAGCGGAGTGCCTGACATATTACAAGCACCCACATGCATTGGCTGGATGAAGGAAAGAATATATGAACAAACAGACAAAAAAAAAAAAAATTTTTTTTTTAATTTCCCTTTCTCCCTGATTGTCAGGACTATTACATGAATTAAATACAATAATGTCTGTTGTAAGGATTTACAGAAGACATGTATGTTGAAAGAGCTTTTTAAGTTCTAAAGTGATACAAATGTTAATAATTACCATCACAGATCCACTTCATACTTGCCCAGTTCAGCCTTGGTTGTCTTATTAATTTAATGCCAACATGACTGGAACTGGAAAGAAACCCATATTTATTTATTAAGGCTTTACTGTGTCCTGGTGAGAGAGAGATACAATTTGTGTCTTCTACCTTTTGAACCAACACTGCTGTCTCAAATTTAGTCATAAGTCCTAGCCAGAAACTACATCAAAACTGAACTCACAAATCAGTTGACAGTCACTTAGCACTTACTACCAGCCACACTCCATATATAGCATCTTGCGGGCATAAGCTCATACCCTTTTTAAAGATGTAAGTCATTTTCTTCCTTCGGTTCTTTTGAGATACAATTGACATACCACACTTTATAAGTTTAAGGTGTACCACATAATTTGCATATATTGTGAAACGACTAGCACAAGTTTAGTTATTCATCACCTCATCTAGACACACACAAAAAAAGGGGGGGGAAATGGTTTTTTCCTTGTGATAAAAACTTTCAGGATCTCCTCTTAGCAACTCTTAAGAATACACACAGCAGTGTTTAGTCATCATGCTGTACATCACATCCCCATTAAGGTAGATTCTTCCCATGAGCTACTGCTATTGTCCCCATTTTACAGATAAGGAAACAAAGACTCTGAGGGAAGCAACTTGCTCCAAGTCCACCGTTAGCAGGTGGCAGAGTCAGGATTTGACTGTTGGACTCAAAGGCCAGGCTCTTCAGTACCGAAAACGCAGGGCATTGTGCTGAGTCATTTTGGTGCTTTTCTTCCTGTTCAAGGGAGAGCTGCTTTAGCACTGGATCGGCACTGCCTTAATTTTTTTTCTCCCGAAGTGAAAATCTATGCCTGGGAATACGGGGAAAGATAACAATGAGACAAGAGAACACACCCCCAGTTTCAAGTTCTTCTTCCTCACATTGGCCCTTCCGGGGTGGCTTCACTGTTATCATAACCTGGAAGGCAGGTCTACAACCAGCAAGGCCACTGAGAACACGTGCCCCTGCCAAACATCGGGTCCCTTTCACGGTTACCCAAGCACTACTGAAATTTCTTTTCATTTCTCTGCCTGTTCAGGGCAAGCATGTCCACTTCAGTAGTTATGACCATCAGCTGGCCTGATTCACAAGCAGTTCCTAATTAAATAAGACTATTGAATGCTGTGAGATATGGAATCTCTTGCTGCTAAATTGCACACACGCTGAAAGCAATGAGGATCTGTTTCGATATGCGCAGTGCTTTATATTCAGGGGACCAGCAGTTACGAGACACCGAAACCAATCATCATTAGGACAACCCTGTCTTGGCTGCCAGAGAATAAAGGTCCCCACACAGAGCAACCTGCCTGGACTAATGTTCAAGAGGCTGATGAGGCCTTAATGAGACTATGAATCAAAATTTACCAAACAAACAATGCCCCCGAAGGCCCCGGCTTCTAGTTATTTCTGCTTGACTTTATCTTGGAACTAACTATGGAACAAGATGACTGCGTTTGGATGTCTTCATTAGTGGCCTATCCTTGAACGATTCTTCCAGTTAAATATCCCAACCTCGCTTCTTTGTAGGAAAAAGAAAGAGGGTCAAAGGATTATATTATAGAATATAAAAGCCAGGGATGCCTGGGTGGCTCAGTCGGTTGAGCATCCAGTTCTTGATTTCAGTTCATGTCATGAGCTCAGGGTCGTAACATCAAGCCCCACGTCCAGCTCCGGAGTCTGCTTGTCTCTCTCCCTCTGCTCCTTATCCCACTTACCTGCTCGCTCGCTCTCTTTCTCTCTCTCTCTTTCAAATAAATACATAAATAAATTCTTTTTAAAAAAAAAGAATATAGTGGCACCTGGGTGGCTCAATCGTTAAGCGTCTGCCTTCGGCTCAGGTCATGATCCCAGGGTCCTGGGATCGAGCCCCGCATCGGGCTCCCTGCTCCACGGGAAGCCTGCTTCTCCCTCTCCCACTCCCCCTGCTTGTGTTCCCTCTCTCGCTGTGTCTCTGTCAGATAAATAAAATCTTAAAAAAAAAAAAAAAAAACCACTGTCTTTAAAATATAAATAAATAAATAAAAATAAAAAATAAAAAAAAAGAATATAAAATCCAGATACTGACAAAGGTGATATTTAGTGCTTTACACTAAATATATTTGTTTATGGTTCTTTCTCTGGGAAAATTAATGATATGTTATCAAGAACTACCATCTACTGAGCACTTCTGTACTAGGCACCATGCTGAGAGTTTTGCATACACTGGCTGACAGTTATAGTTACATAGCCTGAGGTAACTTGAGAAAGCCTCCTGTACCAGGTCATTTCCTTGTTCTGTGTTCTCACAGGACCAAGTACCTCCCTATCATTAAGCTTTTCACAAACTCATTTGTGTGGTTGATATCTGTCTTGAATTGAACTATAAATTCCACTGAAGCAAGGATTATGTCTATTTTTTTTTTAAGATTTTATTTATTTATTTGACAGAGAGAGAAAGCGAGAGAAGGAACACAAGCAGGGGGAGTGGGAGAGGGAGAAGCAGGCTTCCCGCTGAGCAGGGAGCCCCATGAGGGGCTCAATCCCAGGACCCTGAGATCGTGACCTGAGCCGAAGGTAGTTGCTTAACTGACTGAGCCACCCAGGCGCCCCAGATTATGTCTATTTTTTTCCCCATTATAACAGCAGCTACTAACACAGCACATGACATATAATAGATGCTCAACAAACACTTGACGACTAAATGCAGGCAGCATGTAGAGATGCAGACACATCCCAGGCTGACAGAGCCAGTAAGCAGCAGAGACAGGATTTGAACTCAGACTCCAGAGCCTGAGCTCCTAACCTGCAGCACATGGTCTCTGTCTTTCTGGGCTGAGTGGTCTTTTGCATCAAAACACATCAAACAAGGAACAAACGAGCAACTATAATTATCGCCAAGGTCTTGAACAGACATTAAAAGGCAAAAGGGGGTGGGGTGTCTGGGTGGCTCAGTGGTTAAGCCTCTGCCTTCGGCTCGGGTCATGGTCCCAGGGTCCTGGGATCGAGTCCCACATTGGGCTCCCTGCTCGGCGGGAAGCCTGCTTTTCCCTCTCCCACTCCCCCTGCTCATGTTCTCTCTCTCTGTCAAATAAATAAATAAAATCTTTTTTAAAAAATTAAAAGCAAAAGGGGGATCCTCTATGGCTACTGAGGTATACTAAAGACTCATTACAGAATAAACACTAGTGGACACAAAAGTACAGTAGAGACATTAGAGAAATTTTAAGAATGAAAACATGCCCCATCTCTCCTCATGGCCTCTCTCCATTTCCTATTTATATTGTTTCAAGTTCATTGTTATTATTATAACAACATTTAAAACCCAAGTGATGCTGGCCAGCAGAACATACAGAATTCTCAGTTCTCCCAGAAACCTAGCAACAAGTGTTTTCCTATCCGGCTGACAGGAGTAAAAGGAGAAAATAAATGTGCATCCCTGAACCACTGGCTGGCACATATAAGGATGTGTTAACAACATTTATTCTTATTAATATTTGTCCCACTGTGATTATTGGCAGCTAGAAGACTGAGCTTTGGGGTCAGTCAGACCTGGATTCTAATTCCAGCTCAGCCACTTGTTTCTGTGAGACATTGGCCAAGTTATGTAACCTCAACATGTATCCTCAGCCATAAAATATGGATAATAATACTACCTACTTCACAATAAGTGCATGGCACAGAGGGAAAAAGAATCCAGCCATGGTGCCTAATTCTATCAACTTCCTCTTCGTCATTATTTAGTTAGCTGTGAGCAGAAAGAGTCTTGCCTTGAAACCTGATAGAATGGTGGAGTGACAGCAGAAAGGAAAGGAAATGAACACATTCCAGAGATATTCAAAAGACAAAATGGAATAGCCTGGGTGATAGAATGGTGGGGGAGGTGGGGGCGCACGGAGAGGTAGGACAGACATGGTGAGGGGAAGGCAGATACCCCGAATGACTCCTAGGTTTGTGGTATGTGTGAACAGATGGATGGAGGTGCCATTTATTAATCTAGGAATTCATTCTTCTAAATACTTTGACACAAAATACTTTGACACATTGCGAGGAGATGAGGAGACAACCACCTGTGGGCACATACAGCTCAGAGGAAAAGTTTGGGCCCGTCATTTTGGCTTGTGGGAAAGAATAGAGTCTGGGAAGAAGAGGGCCTGTGAGCACTGAATAAAGAGAAAGACAATTCATTGCTAATATGAGAACTGCTTGAATGAAGCAATCACAGAATTCCACAAGCCAAGAGCCAGGCATTTTCCTCCAGGACCAAGAACACCTCCTAAACAGCCAAATGACCATGTACATCAAACCAACTTACAGCCACTTTAGAATTCTATCAGCTGCACAAAATCAGTTGTGTAATACTGTTAACTCCCTGCTCCTCAAACCCCACCTAAAAATGCTAAAAAAAAATTAAAGGGGATGATTAAGGGCAATCCTGGAATTTCCTTACAGAAATATTTACAACAGGTAAGTGGCCCACCAATTTTTCTAGTGTTCTTCAAACATTTCCAGCGAAGTCTCCAAAATAACAAAAGAGAATGATCCTAGAGTCCTGGCAGAGTACAATCTTAAGCTGACCTCTACAAATGAAAACAATTTTTGAAGCCTAGTCTAGTACGTTAAAAATGCATGCAAGTTTTGCATGCGACGGCATAATATAATTGGGTTGCTTTTAACACATATATGCGCACTTTTAATTCCCACAAATATTGAATCAAAAGTGATGTGCTATGAATGTGCCTCAATTAGCCTGTGACTTTGGGGATGCCCTTGTCCAGAGCTTTCCACGCAGTGTGGAACTCATTATCTAAGTTGAGAACCATGAAATTAATCTGAGATGGACTAGGGAAGTTTTTCCTTGGAGCAGGGACTAGAGTCATGACCTCTGGAAGTCACTCTTCACTCCTCCAAATCCTATAATATATATTAATAATAATATTAATATTAAAATCACACTGAGTGGTTTTCAAATTCATTTGCAGGAGAAGTGGGTACTGTGGGGAGGAGGATACTGAGACATTCAGAGAGGTGAAGTTCATTTCCAAAAGGTCAATAGCCTATGACTGCTGGAACCCTAATCTGAACCCAGACAGTTCTTGTCCATGACAACTACTAAAATCCTCTGCTGTACCTCGGCAGCACACTGCTACTCTCACTGATGGTTCATATCTGCTGGTAATCAAGAATAAAAATTAAACAGCCTGCTTCAAAACTAGGGGGGGAAAAAGGCTTTTTCTTCCCATAACATAATTTTATTTAAATGAAAAAATATCAGTGTGCAAATTGGACATTTTTGGTACATAAAGTCAAGTGTTACTAATTAAGTAAATGAATGATGAATCATAATATCAACACTAGTCATTAAACAAAATTGCATTTAAATTAGATTTACCAGATAGTTTACAGTACAAAAAATATAATGAGCCAACTTTAAAGAAAGCTTCCAATAATTTTACTCTTAAAGCCTATATGACAATGGATTCTCTTGTATTATTTTAAAAGATGAATACAAACAGAGAATGGGAGAGTAAAGTCTGTGATGCTTTCTGTCCCTCTCAACATTTCTATAGAATTGCAACATCTTTTAAGCAATATGACACATGATTTAATTCACCCAAGAGAAGTCACCTTTCTTGAGGAGCAGGTGCCTTCTGTCTAAATTCAGTTTACTCAATCAAATGTACCACGGAATGGAAAATGGGGTAGATTCATTCCTGTCCTGAAATTCTTCCTATGTTAACTAAAATCACCTTACTTTTGTAGCAAATGAGCCATGAGATACAAAGCCAGAAACTGATTTGGAAGAGTGGGTACATAGTCTGAAAAAGAATGTCTGTATATTTTGTAATAAAATGTCCCTGGACAGCCCTGGATGTCACAGAGCAATATAAGAGGGCATAAGAATGTAAATGGAGACATACAATACCATACCATATAGACTGAATGCATTGTCACTAAAATAGACCCTTATTCTTCTACAAGCATACACATTGACTGTCAGTTTTATCTGATGGGTGGTTGTGAGGTGACCTCAGTGAAATGTCATCTCCTGTGAGCTCGTGTCCTTGACCGAGCTGGGTAGGTCCTCACTCTGACCCAGTGCAGCTCCCTATTATTGCCTGCCTAGCACTTTTCAAAAGCTCTAATCATTTCCTCTTCGTCTTCCCTCTCTAATTGTCTAGGACTCCTTTGTCTAGCAGGTTCTTGGCAGAATCCCCAGTGCCTAGCTCAGAGCCTGGCATCAGTCAGGAGATTCTAAAATATATTTGCTGAAAGAATGAACAAAGCTCTGAATGGCCAACAGGATGCAGTGTTCCTCTGAGTTCCTTTTTACAAATCAGATTTGATTTCATTTCATTAAATACTTTTATTGACTGGCATTTTCTGAAAAAATACTGGCAAATTCTGAAAACAATTCTGGGTTCTCATTAGTAAGGAGAAACTGATTCTATCTTCAGGAAGGAGGAGGAGAAAACTTTCAGTCACTTGTTCCAAACGTCTTTCAAAATGATGTTGTAGTATAATTTGGTTTGAAAGCAAGGTCCAACATTTTATTACCTCCAAATTTATTCAGAAAAGCTGAAGGCCCGTGATAAGGCTCATTAAGTCGCTGAAAGACCTATCTTCACCTGCCTTTCACACAAAAGGTCTCAACTTAATGCCAGGTAATTACTGCTCATTTTCCCCTGGTTATTTCTATTTCCTGAAGATTCCCAGGGAAGTTGGCCTCAGTGGACACCCCCTGCAGTCTGAGACGTGAGCACAGCAAGAAAGGCCCATGTATACGGGAGGATCTTTTCGAGCTGCAACTAAAGAAAGACAATTCTGACTCTAGGGCCTAGAATTCAAACTTAGATCATCACCCTCTTTCCAGAATCAAGGCCAAGATAGACAAGCTCCTGGCAGCAGATAAACTGGCTGCTGTCGACATATTAAATGTATCACTTTCCACAGCACCTGTTCAACACCTACAGGACTACTGATATGGGCTCTGGTTCTAGATTACTTTGGCTCAACCCTCAACTACATCACTTTCCAGTTTGTGACTCTAGGTCAGTGACATATTCACTGTTTGTCAGTTTCCTCATTCATAAGTTAGGGCTCACTGTACCTACGGTAGATTCATTGGAATGAAAGGTGAAGAACATGCAACGATATCTTGCACATGCTAAGTGTTCAAAAATGTTATTTACTTATTAATATTAATTAGTGTCATCACCACCATCATCTCTGATATCCCATTTACAAGCAGGATTTATCTCTGTTATTTACAATAAATTTGATCCTAGTCCCAATGGATCCATCAATGGTACTAGAAGAAAATTTCACTGATTGTGAAACAACACAATAGAGGGTGAAGGCTCACCAGGGAAAACCCTCCGCTGGGTATCTTCATTTCAGTTTGGCAGGGCATAGTGGTATATAGCCCCCTTAGGGCTCACGGAAGTCACCTGCCCCAAATCTATACCTATCTTTATTTTTAATCAGCTGATGACTACGGTGCATCTGTCTCCACTGCAGTGATCCTGCCCGCAGCCTTCTCTCCCGGTGGGCTCTCCTCACTCCAGCAGTGTCCATGGATGATGAGCCAGGTCATTCATGAGAACGTAGCTTTCTACAGACATATCCAAGGCTCAGTGGACTTTTGGGAAGAGCAGTAAGTGGATATCGAGTGAGCTCTCAATACATGCTGGCCATCATGATTGTTGTCATTCTTGCCAAGAAAGGCACCCCATTTCCCAAAATACTTTCTTTACTCCTGCCTATAGCTCCACAAAGATTTTCTGATTAGATCTGGTGCTTTGATCCTTTTTTACTTGAAGCACCATGGTGACAAATACAAGCTGGATTCAGGGATACTTGGACTTGAATCCCCCACTCAGCCTCCTTTTTCACTGGTTATTCTACTTATGTATAAAGCTGGAGAAAGGAGCTCATGAGTTCTGTGTGTTAGACAAATGAAAATCAGTGGAAACAAAAAAAAATAATCTTCTTCTTAGAGTAGAAAATAAGTCTTTCCATTTGTTCTCCAAAATCTCCAGGCTATTGAATTTGCCCTGGCCTCCACTCTTCCCTTCTTCAAACTAGTACACTTCTCCCCCACCCCGCCCCGGCCCGCTTCTCACTGCTCTGGGCTGTGAGAACACAAACTGCTCTCTGGCACAAACATCCTCAGAGTTCTGCCACAAACACAGATTCCTGCGAAAATTACACATAAACTTCCCGGTGAGGAGAAGCTAAGCAAGGTTGATTTCATATATGGCCCTCGAGCTACAAGAGATGGTTAAGTATAGCAGCTAAAGCATGAGCTCTAAACTCAAGTGACCTGGGTTCAATTCTTGGTTCTGTCACCCAGGGCATGTCACTTAATACTCAAAGCCTCAGTTAATAATCTAGAAATAAGGCTGATATTGTATCAAACTCAAAGGGCTGTTATAAGGTTTAAATGAGATTACTGTGGGTTACTCTGTAAAACCCTTCATATGGTATCACATATATAAGAGATATTCAATAAACATTATTATATTCAGATGTGTCCTGGGTATGTAGATTCCAGAAGTCTGTTTATATTAGAGGGTCACTATAGAAAGACATTGAAGGGGCACCTGGGTGGCTCAGTCATTAAGCATCTGCCCTCAGCTCAGGGCTGGGTCCTGGGACCGAGCCCCGCATCGGGCTCCCTGCTCCGCGGGAAGCCTGTTCTCCCTCTCCCGCTCCCCCTGCTTGTGTTCCCTCTCTCACTGTGTCTCTCTCTGTCAAATAAATAAATAAAATCTTTAAAAAAAAAAAAGAAAGAAAGAAAGACATTGAAGACCAAGTCCTCCAGTGAAGCAAACATTACCATATTTGAATTCAGAGCTTTAACCTCAAAAGGCTACAGAGACATGTTCCTTCAACAGCAAATCAGGACTCAGGTTGGAGGGTACATTCTCCCTCAGTTTTCTCAGCAAGCCAAGTCTGCCTAAAGTGTCAGGAGACCTTTCTCACTTACAGAGATGTTTCCAGAAATCACCAGCCACTAGTACGTCCTCAGGATTCATTCTCCAAAAGTGGTAGTTTTTAAACAATTTTTAAAGTCATAATACGTTAACATGAAACTTGCTAAGAAGAGAACCAAACTGTATCAGAAGAAGCAGGAACAGATGGTAAGCGTGGGGCAGGGTCTTCTTAATTCTTTCTCCTGCATCCCCTACATTATGCTTCTTTTCCTAATGGTAGAACATGGATACTCTTAAGTCCAGGGAAAGAAAAAATATGTGAATCATATAGTATCAATAGGATCTAGTTTCTTCCTAAGGCACCAGACCATTCTTCCCAGGTTCATACTTTAGAGCATGGAAAACTATATGAACAGAAAAGTTAGCAAGGCAGGGTGTAAAAAACAGTATCACACCACTGAAGAAGAGAGAGAAGTTGTATTTTTCTCCTACACAACACACAACATAGTACACAGACATATCAAGTCTGCGTTGGAGATGGCTACTGGAACAAAGTATGTTTTAGGATCAGGATGTTATATTTGAAAACCCACTTGCATAACACTGGCCTAGGTATCAGAATGAGTTCAGCATTTAGAAGAGGCCAACATTCCCTGTGGTCCAGGACTTCCCATCACACCAACCAGGTAAAGGCTATCTTTGAATGTCCCATGTCTCTTCAACCTCCTTCGTCCCTATTTACCGGAGAGCAGTTCATACACATACATGGTAGTGTGGCACAAATGTTTCACAGCTGGCTGGGGGTGAAGGAGATGATCTTACTGTAGTGTCTGCCGCCATGGCAACACGTCCACCAAGTTGACTCCAGCGATGCCTAAACTGTGTTGTCGTGTTTTTTTTTTTTTAAGATATTTATTTATTTATTTATTTATTTATTTATTTATTTATTTATTTATTTATATGACAGGAGAGAGCACACACAAGCAGCAGGCAGAGGGAGAGGGAGAAGCAGGCTCCCCACTAAGCAGAGAGCCCAATGCGGGGCTCAATCCCAGGATCGTGGGATCATGACCTGAGCCGAAGGCAGACGCTTAACCAACTGAGCCACCCAGGCGCCCCAACCTGTGTTCTAAAGAGATAAAAACCTCACTGACAAATACCCTTTCCAGGTATATGTGGTTGATGTAAAAGCAGTTTTCATATGACTAATTGTGAGAGTTCAAGTATTCCTTCTTTTAAGGACTAGAAACAGAAATATCATTTCTAATCCACTTTCTATCTGAATGAAATGCTCTTACCATCCGTCTGTGCAGTTCCTCTTGTAGTAAATGTGATTTTTTTTAAAACTTTCTTTTCTCTTTTCAGTTCTACATCTGCTAGTGTTTTCCATTTGCCAGCTCCCAACATGTCCCCAATTACTTCTTTTTTATTTTATAGCCGACATGCTGGTGTTTTATCAGTTACGACCGCTGAGTTCCACTGAGTATTAACAGTCTGCAGGGCCTCCAGGAGGGTACATAATTCACTAAGTACACCAAACCCTTTTTTCTCCAGAGAATATTGTTCAAAATATAAATACATAAATACAGTGTGAGGTTAATGTAGTACAAAAGAAAGGTTTTTCCCTTGGAATCGTCAAAAAAAGTGAAAAAACAAAACAAAAACCATGATTCATGAAAGGCTGGTTTATACACAGGAACAAGAAATCGCTTGCATTTAAGAAGTATGATTTCAAATGCCTTTTTTTTTCCTAACTGAACAAAAAGCAAAAAATTAATACATTTGAATACACGAACAAGTCGGTATTTTAACCTATTCAGTCAAAATATTTTTACTGTAAGGAAAGAAAGTGGAGGTTCATAAGGCATATGAAAACTTGAAAAGTTAGGATACAATAGACCTCCAAAATTATTGCTAAAATCATTTTGGCTAACAAAAGCAAAGTAAGAGGAAGAATCAGGAAAAAAATTGTGTTTTTTTAATTCTATTTTTCTTATAAA
The DNA here is from genome assembly GCF_029215605.1 of Mirounga angustirostris. NCBI lineage: Eukaryota > Metazoa > Chordata > Mammalia > Carnivora > Phocidae > Mirounga > Mirounga angustirostris. Next base: position 187,436,314 of record NW_026991709.1, on the reverse strand, counting down.
TATATAATCATCCTCCAAAAAAAATTCCTGAATAACCTAATGGATGAACAGCAAATTCCCAAGCAGGTAAAAGAACCCAGAAATAAATTCCCCTAAAACACGGAAAATCAAACCACTCAACTCTAGTAGTGACTTAAAAATGGGTACTGTTTTCCAAAGTTTTATCAAATCAGGTTTTTTAAAAAATCAGTTTTATAAAAATTGGTGAACAACTATCTTTTCTTCAGCTGTGAACAATGGAACAATCAGATTTAAACTGTTTAAAATTCGGGTGCCTGGGTGGCTCAGTCAGTTAAGCATCTGCCTTTGGCTCAGGTCATGATCATGGGGTTCTGGGATCAAGCCCCACATCGGGCTCCCTGCTCAGTGGAGAGCCTACTTCTCCCTATCCCTCTGCCTGCCGCTCTGCCTACTTGTGCTCTCCTATCTCTCTGTCAAATAAATGAATAAAATCTTAAAAAAAAAATAAACGTTTAAAACTATGTAGTCACATGTTCCATTTTAGCCCAGAGTTGTGTGTGAAGGGGGAAGATGGTAGAGCAATCAGGATTTTCGGGTGTGGTGGGGTGGGGAATGGGGGAAATGGATGGGAGGAGGGATAATCTTCGAAGGACATTTTTAAAACAACTGCAATATTTAACGTCTATGCAACATCAAGCAATGGGGTAAGCCCCCAACATACGCAATCTTCTCAAGTCCCTATAACACTATGAAGTGAGTATTACGAATCCCATTTTACAGATGAAGTAAGTGGACAGAGAATTCCCACTCTGAGCAAGAATTCCATGACCAAGATCCAAGCTTAGCCATGTCTTACCTCCACTAGGGTAGAGCTGGGGGCGGGGCACACATGCTTGGAGGCACCGGCCACTGGCTTCCATATTGCAGCCTCTAATTTCCAATCACAGTCTTAGCAACTACCACCTCGCCACCTCTACAAACGTTTGAAAAGATGCTACTTCTGCAGGACAGGCTCTCAGGCCAAACTGCCACTCTCCCACTCCTAGTTCACATCAGCTATTCATCTGCTGCAGTACCACAATGAACAAGTGGCAGAGCTAAAATTCAAATCCAATTATGTCTGACTCCAGAGGAGCAAAAAATTTAACATTCCAGGCCAAACAGATTTTGCTTCTGACAAGAGAAACAATAGTAGTGATTATATCAAGCTTTCAAATCTATGTATGTACTCAGAAAAAAAATAAAAATAAAAATAAGTCATTATCTCCAGTTCCTCCTATGCCTACCCTGTGGTTTTCAACAACAGTAACTATCTGTACAGTTCCTTGCAGATGGTCCTTTCTCCAAGATCAGAAGTCTTCCGGGCTCTTGCCTCAGAATAAGTTTCCCCATTTTGGGTAGAGACATGCCAGACCCATCCTGTAACCCAGTTGTTCTCCAACTGTGGCCCCCCAGGAGAGCAGCATCAGCATCATTGGGGAATTTGTGAGAAATGCAAATAACCCCAGACCTATTGAATCAGAAATTCTAGGGATGAGGCTCAGATCCGTGTTTTAATAAGCCTACCAGGTGATTCTGATGCCACTCAAGTTTGAAAACCACAGTGGCTTGAGAAATTTGTGCAAAAGTTTCCCCGGACCTGTGGGAGTAGCAGCCTAGCAGTCCTGCCTTTATCCCCTGCTCATAGCTAAGCTCACAAAGCAGGGCTAGACAAGTATTCCACAGAGAGGCCTTCCACTCTCAATCCCAGACTAAGTTAAGCACCCCTGTTCTCTGAGCTCCCATACCACAGGTGTAGCACTGCTTAATTAGACATTTATTTATGCTGAATGTCAGCTTCCCCAACCAAACAGTGAGCTCCAGAAGGCCCACTGTATCTCCAGGGCACAGCCTATGGTTTGGCATATAGTAAGCCCTCAAAAAGTGTTTTATGAATGGGTAAATCGTTACGCTTCATAATGCTCAAAGAGCATCCATGACATATATAAGTCCCACAGCTACATTTGCACACATTCTTCAGTCAAATATCTGTCAAGCGTCTCGTTCAGTCAGACACCATTCTAGGCGCTAGGATCCAGCAGTGAACAAGACAGAGAACAAAAACTAAAACAAAGAACTTGTCTTCCTGCCTTCTGGGTCTTATTTCTAGTTGGGGGAGATAGAAAATAAAACAAAATAAACTAGTAAAACATACAGCATGTCAGATGGTGATAAATACTATAGGAAGGGAGCTGGGGAGTCCCGGGGTGGGTGGTGAGGGAGGCTGCAGCTTGAATGGGATGCTCAGAGTAGACCTTGGAAGAGTCTTTAGTAAAGATCTCAAGAAGGTGAAGGAACAAGCCCTATCCTCCAAGTACCTAAGAACACACACAACGGGCTGAAGGAACACAAGGACAAAGCACCCCCAAGAGGCTGGAAGAACAGCACAAAGCGTGGGATGGAGTGACCAAAGAGAAAACAGGAGATGAGGCCAGAGAACCACAATGGGGTGGAGGCAGGCAGATGATGTAGGACCTTGCAGGCCACTGTGATGACCGTGGTCTCTTCTCTGAGGGGAATGAGAAGGTTGTGAGCAGAGGAGTGACCTTGTTCAACTTGTGTTATAGTGGAATCACCTGGCCTCTATGTTGAGCATCAACTGAAAGGGGCAAGGGAAGAAGCAAGGCAAGACCAGTTAGGAGTCTGCCACAGTAATGAGAGGTGCTGGCAGCTTGGCTCTACGTGGCAGCACAGGAAGGCAAGGAGCAGGTGGATGCTGGGTAAAAGCCTGGACACTGCCATGGCCACCATTATTTTGTTCTGCCACTTAACTGTTCTGCATGACACAGCCACACGCCCAGAAAAATATATATTACATAAGAGACCTGTATCAGTGAGATGAGCATCTTAAATAGCAGAGAAAATATAAAGTTAGTAGGCAAGTCGAATGCCAGGAAGATATATTTGCAATAATCACAATACGCATTAGATTAGTTACCTAAAAATATGAGTAGAGAATGGAGCCCCCTGACAGTTTTGTGTCTCACAATTAAATATTAAGCTTTCTTAAGGAGACCTCTTTATATTTACCACCTTGCTCTACACATAGAAGGTACTCTAAATGCCCATTGGTAGTTGATTTTAAAAGAGGCTTTGGTAACAAGAAATATTAAAAAATGGATAAAAAATGGAAATAAAGACTAGATGACCACATACTATATTTTACATTCACTCTTTCAGGTGTTTTCTGAACACTTTTTAGGGACAAGGTGCTAAACCCGAAGTTACAGATTCACAGAGGTTCATATTGTTAATTTCTTAAACCCAAAGAGAAAAATCAGTAAGCCAAAATTCTTTATGCAAGGACATGTTGAACAAAATAGGCAATAATTAGAAAACAAAAAGGAATAAACGCCACCGACAACAAAAGACCTACTTGTTCAATGTGAGATTCACAGAGGACAGAGTAAGGCCAGGGAATAAATGGAAAACCTGCAATTTTGACGTGAAACAGTCATGGTTATAATCCTGGTTCTGCCAATTACTCGCTGGGTGACTGATCACATTCTTCACATCCTTGATCCTCTATTCCTTCAATTATAATAGAAGATAAAAGTAAATATCTCTTAAACTTGTCAGGAGGGTTAAATTCCACAGTTCAAGGTAGAGAGTAGGTATGCAATACGGGTTAGCATTCTTCCCGAATTTCTTCTTAGTGTAACCTGCAATGACTTATAAGCGGGAACGTCCTGGAGCTGAAATATGCTTCCCCTGATTCCATTAGTTACATATGCCTCATGAGGCCGTCCCATTCACATGGGTCATCCTTGGGCCTATCCTCATCGGGTGCTCTCTTCGTGTGCCAAAAAGCTGATAATCCCCAAAACAGCAGCTGTTGTCACTTGAGGCCTCTTACATTTGTTGATTTCAAACCCCGCACTACTGGGATTCCAAATAACATTTTAAGTTTGAACAGAATAATAAACTCTGTGGGCTCTCAAAAGGGAAACACTTATCTTGTGAAAAAACAAGTGGGTTGGTTTTTTTTTTTTTTTGTCAGATGTTTATTCTGAGAGATTCAAGGCTATCTCCTACCTGTTTTCCTTCTTCAATGCTCAACTTGAACGTCATTTGAAAGGTTTACCGGCATGCATGAGTACAGGCTCTAAACGCGGTTCCTACCTGAAATCTATTCCTACTTGGGAAAAATGCCATGCTCCAAAAATCGTGACCTACAGAAATTCAAAGGTGCAAATGCCAGGTCAAGTGAGGCATTGCTGAATTGTATATATTGCCCCATACAAGCTGATCTGGCATTCCCCCAAAGCTTCGCGGCCCTTGACAACTGTGAATAAACAACATCCTTGAATCCAAAAAGACCTCCTACAATCAAAATACGGATCTTGGGAAGCATCTGCCTCCTTTGTATTTCCTAGAAATGTTCTATGTGCTCATCTACAACGTGGTGGTTCCAATCTGAGACCCAGACACAGAGGCAAAGGTTCAAGCCATGTGGTCCCTGAGTAAGAGGATGCCAATATTGAAATCACTGTATTTGTTGACTTTGAGAAGAGTAGAAGGTGACTTGTGGCATCTAAACACAAGCATGTTCTTTCCAGCCTGGTCTTTGTTCTGGCTCTGTGCAACCTGAAATGATGGGAATGTGTGACAGCACATGCAACTGCTTGGTGACAGACTGCATGGATACAGGACCTCAGATGGATGAAGATTTCAGAGCGTGTTCCAGCTCAGGAGTGAATGAGCCACACTCCCCCAGGGACCTAGTTCCACTCTAGAGATGAAGCTCAAGGGGAAAGCTAAATTCACTTTTTTATATCACAGGGATCAATTTAGTCAAGAACCATTCTGCTGCCTTAAAACCATTCACAAACACCTGGACAAAAAAAAAAAAAAAAATCCAAAAACAAAATCTTTGAAGCTTAGGGAACCTGCATAGAATTGGGAGGGAGAAGACTTGAACTTTGGATATCACAGCTATTACATGCCTATCCCTCTCCATTCATCAAGATGTTGCAAAAGTAATTAGGGTAATAAGTATGAAAAATGTTATACTTTTTAGAAAACTAGTGTTTTAGATGTTCAGTAAATGATGTCTTGCTTCCCAATTTCCTCAGCAGCCTTGCATTCTTAATCATGCACTTATCTATTTAATCACCCAGAAAAATCTTATATCGTTACTTTTTCTTTTCCTGATTGCATGGTAATGCATGCTTGCTATAAAATATTCAAATGAAACAATATTACATAAAGGAGAGAGTCTCTGGAAATCCCAGAAACATGTATATTTGTTCATCATTATATTCTAGGCCCTGTGTTAGAGGTACATTGGAGTTGTCAAACCTTATCAAACAGCACCTGTCCTCAAAAAGAAAAAAAAAAAAAAGTCTAGCAAAAGATATGGTGACCATAAAACATAACCAAAATTGAAGCAATGCAAGCCATAAGAAAGAAAGAAAGAAATGCTACAGAAGTCAGAGAAGGAAGAAATTACTTCTAGCAAAGTATGGCCAAGGAAAGCTTACTCCTCCTCCGCAGACAAGGATCCCTGTTTCCACCACCACTGCCTCTAGCTCCACATGTCATGTCACTCAGGAGGCCTGCTGCTCTGCGCTAGACTTCCTAAACCAAGGTCTAAGAGCTTTCATCCCAAATTCTGAATTCCACTTTCTGACCATTTCCCCGAAGATTCAGTGATTCTGAATTCACAGCACACCACCAAATAAGGCAAACATAAAGGAAAGAAATCCTCTGATGATTTACCACTGCTCATTATCACTGTTCACAGGCATCAGGGAAAATATAAAAACAGTAAGACTAGAAAAGGAGAAATGTCAAGTTGTCAAGTTCCCCTTACCCCTTTCCAAAAAAAAAAAAAGGACAAAATAAAAAAGGCCTAAGTTAGGAAGACAGATAAGAGGTACACCACACAGGAGCACTCCACACACATTTCACATTAATATAAGAGAGCCAGGTAGAGCTGGAAAGATGCAGGATAAAAGTGAGTTTGAAAATACATCAAAGCTGTGGTTATGGAAAAATCCAAATTTATGACAGATCTAGAAAGGGAGATAGTTGAGTAAGGAAGAAAAGAATCAGGAGACCAAGGGTCACAGAAAGCTCTGTCTCTGATAAGCTGGGATATCCAGAATGAAATTCTTAATCTGGACATGATCATTCTCATCATTAAAATCAGTGATGTTGGTGCTGTATGCAACTCAAATGAGATAGTATATTTGAAAGCATTTTACAAAACATCGTATAAAGGATTTTATACAAAACACTGAGTTTAGATAGTTGGCCTAAGTTTCAATGAAAGATTTGTAAATTCAGGACATACATCTGGATTTTCCAAATGACCAGTCCCAAATTGCCACTTCCACTGACCTTTAGAAGTGTGAAGGACTTACATGACTCAATAAATAAAGATAATACCTCCTTGAGGCTGAAGACCGTGTCATACCCGCTGTGTTCCCGCAACATCTACACAGCACCCAGCACAGAGTAAACTCCTAGGTACTGAAAAGCTGAACTCATCTTCCTCCTACTCTATGTCCCTGTCCCTTAGCAACGACTAATTGTCTGCTGCACTGTGAGTGGACACCAGCATCAATAAGCTGCCATCTCGGGGACAAAGTCAAATGGGCAGACAGGCATTCCTGTAGCATCCATCTCTGGCTGTCATTTACACACTTCCTTTCCTGGGCACACTCAAGGGAAGGCAATAAGCAGCTTGTCTGTACTGAAAGCCTCGCCGATACCTGCGTGCCTTGTTCAGGAGAGGATGGTACAGGTGGGCGCTGGACCCAAGAGGTGGCCCAGGCACCGAGCAGTCTTGGCAAGCTCAGAGAGCAGCGGCCCATTCTTGGCCCTTGGCCACCGCCATTTGCCTGTCATTTGTAAAAACACAGAACACAAGCCCCACTCTGCCATACACTTCACAGCAACATCCTGACAATTGTGAAATATAAAACAGATTTCTTTGCTAAATGGATATAAGCCAGACCTGAAAAATTTTTTTATAGGTCATTGGTGTCATACTGGTAAAGAACTTTATACAACCCAGTCTTCCTTTCTTGGTATCTGAGCAGGATTAACAGGAGGCCTGGCCAGCAGCTGCCCAGGATACCAAGCAAGAAGAGATACTAAAGTATCTCCAGAAAAGTAACACAGGGAAGAAAACAGCATTCGTCAGAACTTTCTTCAAGAAGGAAGTTGTGTTTAATTATAAGGAATGCTCTGATGAGACAATTAAGGCAAGAGTAGAGGTGGAATGCTCTAGAACAAAACAAGGACCATAAAACGCCTTTATGTAGGGTAGAATCAACAACCAAGGGCTTTCTTTTTGCTGAGCTGGGTGAGGAGGCCAGGATGCTGCAGTCTGTCATCATACTTCTCCCAAGCAGCATTGATCAAATCTGGTATTTCACTTGATTGCTGAAGAGACACCAAACAATCAGTCGGCTTGGGCCACCTACATGTCTTGGTCAAACACTGCTTGGGATCACCAGTTCTTATAACTGGGAAAGGTCTGGCTTTTTTCTTTCAGGTCTCCTCCCATCGCCCAATGTCTTTGCCTGCTTTCCCCTGTGCACACATGGACAATTCAATTACACGTGTTTAGTGAACACTCGGGAAGAGAGAGAGGAGCATGGCACAATCTTGACCCCAGAGTGGCACATGCCCTAAACAACTAAGTTAATATAAGGCAAACGGATGAGAGTGCTAAGAGAGAAATGTTCCAATACAAATATGAGGACACAGATAAGTGGCCAAGGAAAATCTCATGGAATATGTGATACTTATGTAGGGCCTAATAGGATCATAGGAGCTGACCAGGTGCAAGAGAATTGTAGAGGAGCTCAAAGTTGATAAATGAAAGTACCAACACATGACAGCCTGAGAGGACACTGTGTCTTCAGCAATCTGCAGTCTCTAGTGGCCACAAAACAGTCAACATGCTGTGGAATAGCAAGAGATGAGTCTAGAAACAAAGGTCAGAGCCAAAATTGAAAAAGTCTTTGGATGCCATGCCAGAGGGTTGGGATTCTACCCTGGAAGCACTAGGGAGCTATCAATGGGTTTAAGCCAGAAGTAGGGAAACTATGTAGTCAGACTTGTGTCCAATAAAAGCATGCTGGTAGTAACATGAAAATTAATGAATGGATGTGGAGTGGAGGTGGGAATTGCCATGGTGTGGGACAAGAATGGGAAATAGAACAATGAAGATATTTCACAGGCACAATCAATGGGACCTGGTGACTCTAGTGCACAGTAATAAAGAGGGAAGAGTTCCTCTCAATTAATTAATTCCTATTCATCCTTCAGATCTCAGATCAAATGCCACTTTTCCTAAAGGAAGCTGTGCAAATCCCAGGAATAAATTAGGTCCTTTCATGACATGCTCTCAAAGCACATTGGACTCTTCTTCCACAGCACTTACTTCAGTTTGTAATGCTATATTTGTGTGATAAATCAAGTGAATGTCTATATCTGCTATTAGACTATGGGCCTCTTGAGGGTCTATTTTATTTTCCATGCATCTTGAGCAACTAGCACAGTGTCTGACTCATAGTAGGAACTCAGAAATTATTTCTTGACAGCAATGGTTGAGGGAAGGCAGTTAAGGATCATATAAAGCCTTCTATACTGCAATACCAGTAACATGATGAGCCCATGAACTAAGCCAGGGTATGAAAAAGGAGGAAAAGATTAAAATGAGGAGAAGAAAATGAACCCCAGCTTGAACATGGGGACTTGGAAACACCTGCAAGAATTCCAGATGGAGATTCCCAACAGCTCTGAACTCAGGAGAATCAATCTGGAGATTACAGATTCAGGAGCTATCCACAAGGTTGAAGAGATATTAGTCACTGATTTTCTCAGGTTGACTATGTAGCTCCAGACGGAAGAGGATCAAAGATGGGGCCCTTGAAAAAGCCAAATGTAGAATCAGCTAAACAAGCCAACAAAAACACTTGGAAAGAAAAGTTTGAGAGCCGGGAGAAGGACCAGGAGAGAGGTAGATTTCAAGAGACCAAGTGAGACAGAGTTCAAGAAAGAAAAGATGTTTGACAATGTCCTATATTGCCAAGGCATTGGGAGTTGGCTAGCAGACTTAATAAAGAGGTGGGTTCTGTGATCAGGCAATCATGTCTACTTCCAAGGCAAAAGATCTCTGGACCTCCAAAGAAAGGCTAAAAGAACAATAAAAGATGAGAACAACATTGGTGGAGAGAAAAAGACTGAAAAACATGCAAGAGAAAAGGAATAATTCATCCTCTCATTCATTTAATTAGTTTTGAGCTCTTACTATGGACCAAGCACTCTACATTGGAGGTGTAGCAGTAAACAAGATATGATGGTCTGTGAGCCCAGAGGATTTACAAGGGGACAGGATGAAGATCAAAGAGAAGGAGTCTGACCTTGAAAATCCATGAGACCTCTCTTCCCTCTGGGCCAGAAAGGAAAGAGAAATGATCCAGGGCTAATGATTACAGATTAAAGAAATACCAAGGAGGCAGGAGACTTTAAGGCTGTCACAGGTGGAGTTTCCCTGAAGGCAGAACCTTAAGATGAGGATTGGGTGTAAAAGTTTATTTGGAAGATGATTCCAGAAAGTAGGGATGACAGAATACAGAAAAGACAGGGACAGATTAAAAGCCAATGGAAGGGTATATTATCAAGTTTGCCACTGAGGGCAAGGGGCTTGATTTGGCTAGAACCTCCTAAGAAAGCATCCAGAATTATGCACCTAAGAATGAAAGCCTGGAGCATTTATTCATATGTTCAAATACCCAGGGGTTGACGGTAGCCCCTGAAGGCAATTACTTCCCTGACATTTCCAACTTCCTCTTTGGCCCAGGCCAGGCAGGCTCCCAGCCTCAGAGAGGGCCCTGGGAAGGAAGCAGAAGCAGGTGCTACACGTGGGACAAGCTGACTGGGACAAAACTGGTTACCACAGTGGCAGCTGAAATCAGAGATGAGGGGCTGTAACAATGGCCAGTGGGGGAATCAGCCACAACGATGGTATTGGTGAGAACCACATGGAAATGACAAATCTTTCAACCTAAGCTGAGTAAGGAGGAAAGGGATGCTGGAGAACATGGCTTGGGTAACTCTTCCAAGGTTTAAGCTTTCTGGCAATGCTTTTGGCCTCTTAATAAAGGGATGAATTTAGGGACTTATTAGTAGCTAAAAGTTGAGATGATAGAGAAAGCTTTTCATGCCCACAGGACAAGGGCCATGATATTAACTGTTGATATTTATTGAGTATTTATTATGTGGCAGGCACTTGGCAGCAGCATCAAATGAATTATCGCTGCAACCATATATAGTAAGAACTGTTATTGTGCCCATTTTACAAGTTAAGAAAGTGAGGTTAAGAGAGTTTTCTGAATTTTTAAGATCTATGGAATAACAACCTATTTCAAGTATGTATATCAACAACCCACACTTGCATACTTGTGTCTAAACACAGATACAGACACACACACACACACACACACACACACACACACGGTAAAACCAGATATGAGGATTTCCAGAGAATATAGTTTGGTTAGCTTCCCCATCCATTTCTTCATTATGTGGATAATGAAGCACTTCTAGACTCTATGGAATGAATCTTTAAATTTTTTTTTCACATATACCAAATGATCAATATCTTTTCTACAACTCTACAAGACTAGGAATGAAGAAAATAAGGACTTTTAGATATAAAGACTGGAGTAAAAACCAACAACAAAATACCACTCAGACTACAGAGCTAAAGTAAGTCAACAAAAAGCATCACAGAGGGGTAAACTAAAGCATGTAAAGATGTTTAAACTCATCACAGACCAAAATGTAAATCTGATTGCAAAATTATCTGCATCTTTAATCTGGAAGTTCATGATCATGCTGGAGGTAGGAGCCAAAATTTAATTTAAAGAGCAATTTTGGCCAATCACCCCTATTTTCTTTAACAAAAGAGCAGAGAGGGAGAGAGAAATGACATTGTCTATATCCACAGGAGGCCAGAGGAAGGAAAAGCAGATGTGCTCACATCACCGACACACTTGCGTCTGGCTTGCAGAGGCTGGTTAGGCAACGCTGCCCTCCCTGGAATGGAGCTGGTTTATAATTAGTTTAGGCTGTGGAGGCCTGTATCATTAAAAAGATGACAACTGGACGCTTGCCACAATCAAGATAATGTTTCATAATCAAATTAACTTGGCTCAAGAGCTTGATTTGGAGCCTGTTTATGGTTAACCATCAAATGGCTCTGAAAGAGTACCTGGAACATAAGATATGAAAAAGACACTAGGTGAGTAGCACATGAACACAAGAAGTATGTGAAGACGTAGCCATTTGTTAGCCACAAAGCATTCATGATGGGGCAGGGGCAAGGGGACAGCGAGCACAGAAGAAAGGAATTAGAAAAATCCCTCAATCAATCCTCCAAGAACTGAATAAATTTTTCAGAAAATCATATTAAACCCACATGCTTTAAAGTGTGTATGGTCCCATACTTCAGCATAAGTATTCTATCAGATCCTGAGTTGCTCAAAAGCAGGAATCTTCAGGTCATTCGTCTTTGCTGCAGCAGAACCTCGCACATTGCCTGGAGCTGTGTGTGTACTAAGAAAACCTTGTGTCTGCAGCCTGCTGTTATAATAATTAGGAAGGGCCAACATAGAAACACAGAAAATCTTTTTGATCTACTGGGAAGTGAGAATCATACATAGATATATTGCAACCATGTACAAAAATAGGCTTTTTTTTTTTTTTGAGGACAACTATAATGTTGATAATGTGCAAAGATGAAAACAGTAGTGTTGGATGTTGGAATTCTGTGTGTGGTGGTGTTTTTCCTAAGATTGTCTAATGTCAGAATATCATTTTTTCCATTTCAAAAGCTAACGATATCTTCATGTTGGAGGGAGGAAAAGTACCTGGTAGGCAATGAATCATTGGCATACAGGATAAGCTTCAAACTCTATAGCTTGGCACTAGAGACCCTTTGAGATCTGGTCCAGCCAAGAATGCCAGTTGCATATCCTGTCCCTCCTCCTTCCTTCTTCTCCATCACACTTAATTGCTTATCCTTTCCAAAATGTATTACAGGTCTCACTTTCTATTTTGTTTGTTCGTTCTTTCTTTTTTTTCCCCCAGTACATACCATTCTCACTACCTGGAACACCCTTCCTCCCACACATTCTTCAAGAGCTAAATTCTATTCATTCTTCAAAAACAGCTCAAATATCCCCTAAGAAGGCATCCCTAATCCTCTACACCCCACACTGGTCTCATTTGTTTGCCCCATGTCTGTTTCTATAACAACTTAGGCTTACATCTCTCAGAGAGTTTGTCACACCATGCTCCAATCACTGGTTTACCTGTCTTTCTCCTCTACAAGCCTAGACACCACCTACAGATAATGTAAAGCTACCTGGGACTACACAGGCCAATGGATGACCCACGGTCTTTTTTAACAAATTGTGACAGTGTGGTCACTTCATCAAGACTTTTTTGGTTACAAGTAATAAACATCCATTGAAACTACTTTGTGCACAAAAAAGGGAATTTATTTATAAGTACACAAAGATACTTCTCAAAGCCCACCAGTAGAAAGTGCAGTCACTGAGGTCTGGACCCTGGAGCCAGAGAGCTTAGAGAATCAAGGCAGCTTGTCCCTTAATCAGTCAGTCTGATTATCCCCCCTCTGTGCCCCCTTCCACCTCACAGTCATTTAACCTGCATCTCTCATCTCTCCATAGGCCCGTTGTCTTTCTCCCTCACTCTCAGAATGACAGGTGTAGAGTGGCTGAAGGCATGAGCTCATGCTACCTGGGTTCATGCCTGGCCCTGCCACTGCCCAACAATATGATCTTGGATAAATTAATTAACCTCTCAGTGACTCAGTTTCCTCTTCTATAAAATGGGAATGAGAAGAAGACCTACCCCATAGGGCTGCTATGCAGATTACTGAATTAATCCAAGAGGTGACTTTCCATAGCTCCCAAATTCACCTACCTATCCAGTGTATCTACAAATGTCTTAGCCCCAAATCCACCTTCTGGGAAAGACAATCTGACTGGCCCATCCTGAGTCAGCTATGCATCCTTGATCCACTCAGGCATGGCCATGGAAGCCAAGTTACACACTAAAACATAACGGCCTGGGCCCACCCTTGAAGGTGAGAGGGCAGTTCAAAGCCCTCTCTAAGCTCTTCGGCCATGAGCTAAGCCGATACCACAGACAGAAGCCTCCTACAGCCACCAGTCCCCTCATCTGCCCACGCAGCCACGTCTGTGGGCCTGCTTTGGATTATAGTTGGGGCCCTTCACCTCACGGCCCTGCATGAGGCTCTCATTTAAAACACACAGCTGCCTATCTGTCTGCAACGGCACCTACGGGAGCGCCACACGCCGGCACTTAATAAAGCTTAATGGCGATGATGGTGACACTGACAAGAATGACAGGGGCACCACAGGCCACACCACAGGCTACTAATGCTTCCCTGCAGTTTGCTGCTGGGCCCCGTGGCTTGAAGTTGACGTCGGCACATCCTTCTAACTCGGCTAATGTGGCTCGACTCTGGGGCCAACCCTCGTCAGCTCGTAGCCAGCTGCTAGTTAGGTAGATTTATACCCCACTAAGTCAATTGTCACCCAAGGATTTCTTCCCTGAAGCCCGGGTTTAAAGAACCTAGGCACAGCATCTGATAACCAAAAGAGGAAAAGGCCTCCAAAGACAATTAACCATTTGATTCAAAGTGTTCTGTTGCCATTCTAGAATTTCCAAGTAAATAAGATCGACCCGGGAAAACTGCATCTTTGAAATAGAAAGAAAGTCGCCACAGCCTTGGGCTCTAAACCTAGCCCATAAAGTCCCGCGGGCAGCTCTGTATCAAATTTTTGCTATCCTAGTAAAATCTCCGCAACAAAAAACTAGATTTGTAAACCAGTGTGTCTTCAAAGTCCCTTCACAACATGTTAGCTCATGCAGTTTTCAGAACAGCCCTGGTGGGCAGGTATGGCTGTCATCACGTTACAGAAGAAACTGAGGCTCAGAAAGCTTAAGACGGTTGCCTCAGATCATGCAAGCTGCGAGCAACGGAGCCCTAATTAAACCCAAATCAGCCAGCTCCTGGCCCGTGGTGCTTCCTCCACCACACCGGTGCCTGCTGTCACCTGCTTTCCTGACTTCAAATCAAGAATCAACCTCGCTAAGCTGTCAGTGTGGACACATTTGAGCACCAGTGTTCTGTGGCAATGCCAAGTCAGGTAAGCCCCGTACCCATCCAGCCAGAAGAGCCCATCAGATTCATATAATGAGCTTCCATGGAAGATTCCACTGGCAGAAATGAAGCGGTATACCTTATTTCTTTCACCACCACCACCTCCACCATCACCACATTTATTTAACACTCCCTGGACACCAGCCACCGTGCCCAGTGTTCTACAGGCACTATGTCAGGTAACCCTCACAGTGATGAGGTGCTGTTATTAGCCCCCCATTTTACAAATTAAGAAACTGAGGCCCCCAAAGCCATTAGCCTTGCCCAAGGTCATATGGCAAGTAGCCAGATAGATATCCGAAGCAAGAACTATCTCATTCCCGACTCCAAATCACCATTTCTAGGGTTTAAAGAAATCAATTCCGGGACTAGCATCAAGATCTCAACATGACTCTCTATCATAAAGATATTCTGCCTCTGAATTTCTAACCCTCGGCGATAAGTAAAATACACTAGAGTAACTACCTCAAATCCTTTCTAGAAGCAGGCAGGAAAAGAACTACCTAGCCAGGATTTCGCTTAAGAATCTGAAGAGCAGGGTATGCATATAATAGACATTTCAATACATTTTGCTGTAGCATGAAGAACAATTTCACTTTCAAATGGTGAATCCCGGCTTATGTGTCTGTGGCTTTGTAATCATTCAAGTCAGGTTGTGGTACACACCACTTTAAGGAATGCTGGTACTCTGAGTGGATTCGAAGAGCGAGCACAGCCTAAAATCAGTCACCATCGCTGCACACAATCACTGGAAGGCCTGGAATTCACTTTGGAAAGTTCATATAAAAAAAGGACTCAGAGAGGGGCGCCTGGGTGGCTCAGTCGTTAAACGTCTGCCTTCGGCTCAGAGTCCTGGGATCGAGTCCTGCATCGGGCTCCCTGCTCGGCGGGAAGCCTGTTTCTCCCTCTCCCACTCCCCCTGCTTGTGTTCCTGCTCTCGCTCTCTCTCTCTCTCTGTCAAATAAATAAAATCTTAAAAAAAAAAAAAAAAGGACTCAGAGAATGGCAATGTTCACTCAGGGATCCAAGACAACCTGAATATTTAACTCATCACCATCTAGGAGGTTAAAGACCTTTAATGGCTGCTTGTACAAGAAAGAACATAAATAAAAGACAGTGATTGATGGCAGAGTGTAATGGTCAAGAGCACTTTGGGGACAGCCATCTCTGGGTGGGAGTCCTGACTATGTCATTTACCAGCTCCGCAGCTTTGGGCAAGTTGCCTAAACACAGTAACTGGTTTGGTTGTCCATCCATTTAAGTAAAAGCGGCACCTATTTGATGGGATTTCTATGCTTAATAAACAAAAGCTATCAAGATGATGATATTGGTGAAGACGATGATGACAGCAACAAAGATGATCATCTGTCTGCTTTTGCTCCTGGCATAATGAGTAGATGGGAAATGGGCAAGTTCAGCACAAAAACATCATCTTCCACTTTCTCTTTCCTGCTTTTGTCTGGAAATTCTTTGCACTGTTCATCTCTGTTCAGAACCTGATCTCCTCTTGAGCGTCCCTCCTCCATAGCTTCTGTTAGCAGAGAAAGGCACATTTCTTCTCTTCCCAACTGGGTGTGGGCTGAGGAATTTGCCCTTTCTTGGCTGCCTCTGGTGCTATAAGCCCTCAAAGTGAATAATCTTGATGTAAGGTGACTCTCCTCTTTATATATTATTATTGTAACCAATGACAGCTGGCTTGGTTTGCAAATTTTCACAAGGGCCCAAAATACAAGGCCCACTAACATTTGAAAGTGTTACTGATTGAGGCCCCTGGCTGGCTCAATCCAGAGAGCATGAGACTCTCGATCTCCGGGTTGTGAGTTTGAATCCCACATTAGGTGTGGCGATTACTTAAAGATAAATAAATAAATAAATAAATAAAGTCTTCACAGTGTAAACACTGGAGACATTCAGTTCAGTGCCATTATTACTTAGGTGACTATGGGGGAGAGGAAAGGAAGGGAATGAGCATTCTGAAAACACCAACAGTATACCAGGCAGAGAACGGGAGCATTTGATACAGTTGTAGGTCATTGAAAGCAGAATCCAAATTTAGGTGACGTAAGTGTGAGAAAATGTATAGAATAAGTAAGGAGATACTTTCTTTTACTATCCTTATCAAAGAATATCTAAAAGTTTGTAATAGCAGGTGAGGGTGTATAAATAAGCAGCACTGAGCACATCATCCTCTCTGCTGCTACTAAGGATGTAAAAGAGGAACTATATAGAAAAGCTTTGATCATAATCAAAGGGAGGGCCAAGTTCCTTGAGAACAGGATTCATCTGTGTCATAGTAACCAAGGCATCCCCAGCACCTAGAACAGAGTTGGGGAAGTACAAAGTATGCAGTCAAAGTGCTGGATGAATGCAAGAATGCATGGATGCACCCAGGATGTGACTACAATCAAAGTCCAAAGCCCCGGGTAGGTTTCACTGGTCTCCTTCCTTATTCATCTAGAAGAATGCCCTACCTTGCTGGTCATCACCACCATTGACAATAATGAAAACGTAAGTTCATAACAAAATAATATTTTAAACATACATAGCATACTAGGTCATTAAAAATAGACTAGAGAGTATTTTACATTGAGACACTAGGGAACATCATTACTTTGAAATGTCACTTTCTGCTTTAATTAGTATGCTCTAATGATAAGTATATGTCATTCTAATCTAATGAAAGTCTTGAATGCTTATAGAATCTGGGTCACAGCCCTCTCTGGGAGGTACACGGATGTACAAAGAACAAACAGAATGCATGTGTTGATGTCAACCAGCTTACTTATCTTTATTAATATAATTGCCAAAGTTTCAAGTTTTAAAATCTGAGAATAAATTTGTTCCCCACACCAAGCACTCCCAGTACAGCAATTTGATCTCCTTTCACATCTCTCAAGACAGCCTAAACTGTTTTAGGTAAGGGCCACGTGAAATTCTCAGATCCTTGGAGGTCTCGCTCAGAACAGGACCAGTGGCTCTGAGGCATATTTTTGATAAAGACAACAATAGTTCTGCTTGCTCACAGGGAAATTTATAAGGCTGTCTTTGCTTCCTTCCGCCTATGAGGCGGCTTTATCCAAGGGGAACGTGCTCACTCTTCAGAGCTTCAAAGACATGGATAATGGACTTCTCCTTTTCAAAAAGAAGTCTTAGTTGTTGCTCCTTTCATTCAGCAGTCAGAATATAAAAGAACCAGAGTGATACAGACAAATACCTCTGATCTGCTTATTGTGGCAATATCAGATAAAGAAATTCTGTTGACCCGGAGAGATATTTGATTCTTTCATTTGAATGTCAATACCAAGCACCTCTCCCAGCCATCCCACCAGAACCTGGGAGAATGTGTCTCAAGAACACAAAAGCTCTCACGTGGATGTGACTTCAAGTTCCTTTTTACAGCTTCTGGCAAAAAAAAAAAAGGGGGGGGAAGAAAGAAAGAAAGAAAAGAAAATCAAGGACTGATGTTCTCTGCTTCAAGTTCTCCAGATTCTGTCAAAAATGGAGGTCATTTATAGCTTCATCAGTCGAGTGACCCACAGCGGTCTCTGGCCTTTCTCAGGATTGTAATGGCAATGGCAGTTCCCAAAAGCACTCAAGCAAGTTACCAAGCTTTTAACCAGCTCCCCGCAACAGTTTGCTGGGTTCCCCAGGGCTTCATTCCGTGGCAAATCTGCAACACTATGAAAACACTAGTTCAGCCCGGCCCCACCATGGGCTCTCATTTTACTATTCAGGTTTCGTGCAGATCAGCTCATTCACACAGCCGCAATGACCAATCCACCTCCTGAGCCTCAGCACCTTCATAACTGCAAAGCAATGTCTCAGGGGGGAGTGAAAGCTTTACCTGCTTTTCACAGAAATGGCTCACAGAGATATTATCTTATGCTTTCAGTAAAAAAAAAAAATATTTTTTTATTTTAAACTGAGAATGACATGCTGTGCTGAAATCGGATGGTGGTGGGTTCTGATTATACCTTTTTTCCTATTTCAGTTTTACTCTTAAGTATAGAAAATACCAGGTTGCTCTCTCCTGCTCTCCTTTTGCTCCCTGATACTAAAAGTTTAATCTGCTGAGTCAAAAGCAGCATTAGTATTGAACTTTCATCTTTCATCTGCCCCTTCCCCCAATATCTAAGAACAATGTGATTATACATCATTTCCCACTATGGATGTGCTCCTGAGAACTGCATGCTAAATAAATCAGGCAATTGGCGTGTTTGAACAGGACTCCAATCACTGAAGTGGGAAAAAGATACCTGGGTTTCCTAACCCACTGTGATTACCTTTCCTCCTCTTTTATTTTTAATTTATTTATTTTAAGTAGGCTCCACGCCCAACATGGGGCTTGAACTCATGACCCTGAGATTAAGAGTTGCAAAGAGCCAGCCAGGCGCCCCTCCTTTCCTCCTCATTTAAATGAATGGGCTGGAGATTCTCCAGACCATCTCTCAAATTCTTGTACTGTGCTGAAGCACAATACCTTATGGTGTGACATTATGAAAAGCTGTGCAGCCATTAAAAATGATCCTTACAAAAATGACAATGAAAAATGAAAAATAATATTTATAACATTTGAATCTCTTTC
The DNA here is from genome assembly GCF_029215605.1 of Mirounga angustirostris. NCBI lineage: Eukaryota > Metazoa > Chordata > Mammalia > Carnivora > Phocidae > Mirounga > Mirounga angustirostris. Next base: position 187,417,487 of record NW_026991709.1, on the reverse strand, counting down.
AAATGAAAAATTATGCCACAAAGTTTCTGTAAATTTAACTTTTTCTCACCAGGATTTTCTTAAAACATGCTATACCAAAAGGGGTGATCCAAATACACTGGAGTAATTGTTAACATTTAAAATTTGGCTGTTAAAAAATAATAAATTGTCGGGGCGCCTGGGTGGCTCAGTCGTTAAGCGTCTGCCTTCGGCTCAGGTCATGATCCCAGGGTCCTGGGATCGAGCCCTGCATTGGGCTCCCTGCTCGGCGGGAGGCCTGCTTCTCCCTCTCCCACTCCCCCTGCCTGTGTTCCCTCTCTCGCTGTGTCTCTCTCTGTCAAATAAATAAAATCTTTTAATAAAAATAAATATAAATAAATAAATAAATAAATAAATAAATAAATTGTCTAAAAATAATATAATTAGGCTGTTGGTCTTTAAAGACCATATTTTATGCAGAAGAATAGATATCTGAGGCATAGCACACACAAAAAAGGCAAAATATTAACTACATCCATTGATGTGAAATGTGCAGAAGAGACAAATCCACAGACAGGTAGGTTTCCATTTCACATCAATGGAATCATACAGCATGTGGCATTTGTGACTGGATTCTCTCACTTAGCATGTTTTCAAGGAAAATTCATGTTGTACCATGTATCAATACTTCATTCCTTTTTAAGACTGAATAATATTCCATTGTATGGATATACCACATTTGTTTATCCATTCATTGTAGGTAGACATTTGGATTATTTCTACTTCTTGGCTATTATAAATAATGCTGTATGAACATTAATGTACAAGGTTTTGTGTAGATATATGTTTTCAGTTCTCTTGGGTATATACAAGAATTGCAAATGACCTAGGAATAGAATTGCTGGGTCATATTATAACTCTAGTTTAACCTTCTGGGGAACTGGCAAACAGTTTTCCAAAGTGGCTGTATCATTCTACAATCACACCAGCAACATATGAAAGTTCCAATCTCTCCATATCCTCACCAAAACTTGCCATTGTCTTTTTTATGTTGGCCGTTCTGGTGCACAAAAAGTGGTATTTCATTGTGGTTTTGATTTGGTTTGATTTCCCTAATGATTAATGTAGTTGGGGATCTTTTCATGTGCTTATTAACCATTTGTATATCTTCTTTGGAAAAATGCTTCATCAGGTCCTTTGCCCATTTTTCAATTGGATTATTTGTCTTTTTAATTATTGAGTTGTGAGTTTTTTGTGCATTCAAAGTCTCTTGTCAAATATATGATTTTCTCTCATCTGTGGGTCATTTTATCACTCGCTTGATGGTGTCATCTGACAAAAGCTTTACTTTCAATGAAGTCAAATTATTGATTTTGTATTTTGTCATCTGTGCTTTTGGTGTTATATCTAAGGAACCTAACCCAAGGTCACAAAAATTAACTCTTATTTTATCCTAGGAGTTTTATAGTATTAGCTCTTACATTTAGGTCTGTGATGCATTTTGAGCTAACTGTTGCAAGGTAGAGGTCTAAATTCATTCTTCTGCATGTGTATATCCAGTTGTCCCGGCAATACTCGTTGAAAAGACTAATGTTTCCGCATTGAAACTCTTGTCAAAAAACAAGTGACCACAAACATGAGGGTTTATTTCTGGACTCTTAATTCTAGTCTGTTGATTTATTCTTATGTTAGTATCACATAGTCTCGATTACTGTAGTTTTCTAGTAAGTTTTGAAGTCAGGAAATGAAGAGTCCTACAACTTGTTCTTCTTTTTCAAGAAGGCTATTCTGGGTCCCTTGCAGTTCTATATGAATTTTAGAATCAGTTTGTTGATTTCTGCAAGAAAAAAAAACAGCTGGGATTTTGAAAGGAATTACGTTGAGGATGTGGGTCATTTGGGGCAGTATTGGAATCTTAGTGATGTTAAGTTTTCTGATCCATAAACATGGGATGTCTTTCCATTTATTTATTTTTTAATACCTTTCAACAATATTTTATAATTTTTAGTGTACGAGTCTTGTACTTCTTGTGTCATGTTTATTCCTATGTACTACTATTGTAAGTGAGATTGTTTTCCTATTATCGTTTGGAGATTGTTCATTGCTAGTGTACAGAAATAAAATTGATTTTTGTATATTGATCTTGTATCTTGCCACATTGCTGAACTCGTTTATTAGTTCTAATAGTTTTTTAGTGGATTTGCCAATGCACTTTTAACTTAAACTTTTAAATTATTTTGACCCCCACCATACTTCTAAACATTAGCATATGCTACTACTATACAACAATTATCTTCAGTATTGAGCTATTAAATCTTGTCTGCTCCCAGCTCTCATGTAGCCCCTTCAATTAACCCCTCAGCCTGATGACCACTCTCCACAGGAAAGTGGAAAGAACAACATCAACAAGAAAAATTACTTCTTCCTTAATTCTTTCTATTTCTAGAGATTAGTAAAATCGTTCAGAATAATAAAACTAAACATGCTAAGCTACTAAACCTTTTCTGCCTAGCGTTATCTTGCTAAAATGAAGTCAAGCAAAACGTAACCAAAAGTGGATTTTGACATTTCATATTTTGTTGAATACTGCTAGGGTGCTGGCAATCACTGTCTCTTACATACAAATTAACAGCCTACCATCTGTCAAGTGTTGGGATAATCACAGGGTTTAGTGCACAATATGGTTATTAGAATATGACCTGACAAAAAGGAAAAGAACACAACCTAATTTGGACTATAAAATCTATGATCTCACTTGCAAATGACAGTTTGACAAGCTATTATTCTGCATTTTGGCTTCTACAGGAAAAGCAGTTTTATGCATACGTAATTCTATTAGTTATACAGGCAACAGCCTGTGGAAGATTGCTTTAAACTATAAAATCAATTTGGTCACACAGTATTTTTTAACTAATTCTTAGGCAAATATTTGCACCACGAATAAGTGGGAATGTAATGATCTGAGCCTTCACATTTCAGAGTAAAGCGCCAATCATTTGGCAAAAATGTCTTTGTGATATTGCTGCCAGAGATTCCGAAGAATTCTTCAGGGTATATGCAAAGAAAGGGCTGTAGAAACTTATTAAAACTATTCACGTGAACATACATCAAAGTCAAAAAGTTGACAGTTTTGAAAAGTGTAATATATGAAACACTTTGGCACGGAATTTACTTCATCCCCAACAGTGACATCTGCTAATGAGCATCATTAATATTGCCTACTTTTATTTATCCTAATGCCTCATGGGTGCTATCTTTATGTACATTCCTCTGTAACACCTTTTGTTTTCATCCAGGGTGGGGGGAAAAAAACCCATACTGACAGCTGCCTCTAATAAAGATGATTCCAATAAAACTCTTCTCTTCTGGTTTCAGAGAGAATATAGAGTACCAAGTTCTTTTTCAGGTTGTTTTCTGCCTCTCAAAACAGTGCATAAATGTGTAGTGTTCCTGAAGGTTATTTAAGGGTACACCCATTGTGTCGAAAACACACGCTTAAGAGAGAAATGCATTAATTAAGTCTCAAGGCAAAATGTTCTGTTGAGGTGACAAAACAAAACAGATTTTTTAATATTAGCAATTATATTACCTGGGGAGTTTAAGTGAGATAATAACTATATAATACATTAAGCAACTTACAGTGCAAATTATGTTGCTTTGTTTTAGACCGCACATCTTTCCCATTATTTTCAGTAGGGAAAAATGATGTATTTTTCTGTCATGTTGGCTCAATATAAGGTGAGTCAGAGTGCCAAGGCTCTTCCACAAAGGATCCTGGGATCCAATTTTAATATGCTGAAAAATGAATTTTAAGAACAGTGTGTGATGAATTGTAAGGCTGCATAATACCCCAAACTTCCCAATACTAAGACCTTCATGGCTATTCTCTGAAGACTAGAAAAAATTTGATCAAAATTTGAAGAAATTTAAATATATAAAAGCATGCAAAATATTATTTACATCCATGAATTTAGAATGATTCATCCACAGCAGCAACCCTGCTTACAAGTATAATATAAGATCAGGGAACAGAAAAATATAAGCAAAAAAATAGGGAGAATCAGGGAAATTTGTCATTCACTTACAGAAAAGCCAGTTCTTTTTTTCCCCTTCAGAAAAAAAAAAAAAATTATTTAAAAAACCCCAGGTTCTTTCTAGCTATCTTTATCACTTAGCTAGTATATTTATGACAACTTTTTTTTTTTAATGTGAAGGCTATCTGTCATGGTTGTGACTTCATAAATGAACAAAAAGTGCCCTTTGGAAATTCTTTTCTCCCAGAAAGAATTATTCCCAAATTTGGAAGTCCAGTCAAATCCAAGCATTAAATATGTCAAAAAGAGACAGAGAAAGGGTGCCTGGGTGGCTCAGTTGGTTAAGCGACTGCCTTCAGCTCAGGTCATGATCCCAGGGTCCTGGGATCGAGTCCCGCATCGGGCTCCCTGCTCTGCGGGGAGCCTGCTTCTCCCTCTCCCACTCCCCCTGCTTGTGTTCCCTCTCTCGCTGTGTCTCTCTCTGTCAAATAAATAAATAAAATCTTTAAAAAAAAAAAAAAAGAGAGACAGAGAAAGAGAGAAGTAAAGAGGGATAGAGGAGAGAAAAGGTGGGGTCGGGGGGGCACCCATGCCCTGTCAAAAGACAGGAAAAATATTAACCAAACTACTTATGTGATGAGACTATGAAAAATTTATTTTTTTTTAAGATTTTATTTATTTATTTGACAGAGAGAGCAAGAGCAGGAACACAAGCAGGGGGAGTGGGAGAGGGAGAAGCAGGCTTCTGCCTGACCAGGGAGCCTGATGTGGGGCTCGATCCCAGGACGCTGGGATCATGACCTGAGTAGAAGGCAGACGCTTAACAACTGAGCCACCCAAGTGCCCCGAGATTATGAATAATTTAGTGTCTTTGGACTTTTATTCATTTTTCTAAACAAACATTACTTTTTAATGAAAAAGCAACTTTATATGTATTTTTTCTCCTCCATGCTTTATTTAGCGAGATAATTTACATACAATAGAATATGCAAATCTCAAGTGTCCAGCTCCTTGACATCTTCACATGTATAAACCCAAGGATACTCCACCCAAAACAAGACATAAATGTATTTCCAGAAAATTCCCTAGTGATCCTTTCCAGGCAATAGCTTCTCCATCCTTCCATGTTTCTATCTTCTATTACCATTGATTCATAAGTCTGGTTCCTGAATTTTAAATAAGTGGAATCATATAGTGTGTACTCTTTTGTTTGTGGCTTCCTTTGTCAACATAATGCTTTTAAGATGCACCCATATTTTTATATATATCAGTTGTTCCCTTTTTTTCCTGAGCAGTATCCCATTGTATGACTACACCATGATTTGTTTACTTGTTCACCCACTGACAGACATTGGATTTTCCCACATTTTGGGCTATTATGAATAAGCTGCTATGAACATCCTTATGCAAGTCTTTTTTGTGGGCATATGCACTAATTTCTCTCAGATTAAATCTTACAAGGGAAATATATGACATAATTTTTAATTTTAAAGTGAGAACTCATATTTTTATGGCCATTGTATTTTAAACTAAAAGAAAATATTTAAAAGTCTGAACTTAACAGCTAAGTTCAGTTCAGTTCGACCTAAGAGAAAGGGAATACATAAAATTCAAAGCATAAATTTGTAAAAATTTTATGCTCCCAGATGCAGAGTTCAAACCAAGATAAAAGAATTGTAAACCTCACTGGGACCCTAGAAAACTGCTTACTGCTCCTCCTTCTGGATCTTCGTTGCCTCCAATGGAAAGATTTCCAAAGGCATGAAGTTTGCCATAGGATCACTATTTCATTTTTTAGTTTTAACAACTAAAACATCCCTCTAGCTGAAAGAATAACAGAGAAAGAAGTATAATCATAAAGTTAAAAGTAAACCTATCAAATAATTAAAAGGCCAATATGTCAGGGCTCAAAGGTCATCACCATTCAGGGAAAAAACGTCAGGGAACTGAGAAACCACTGAAATGGGACCAGTGGATAGACAGCATTTCCATGGCATCCAGCCCATGCTAGGGAAAAAAAGAAGGGTTTTCACTGGGGACAATGACAAGCACAATCTTATCATCATGTTGCTAAGGATCATGGGTACGATGGCTATAAATAATTTATCCTCCAGACCAAAAAAATTTTGAGACTGAAAGGGGATGCTAAAAATAAATATTATTTATTTATTTATTTATTTATTTTAAAGATTTTATTTATTTATTTGAGACAGAGAGAATGAGAGAGACAGAGAGCACATGAGAGGAAAGAGGGTCAGAGGGAGAAGCAGACTCCCCACTGAGCAGGGAGCCCGATGCGGGACTTGATCCAGGGACTCCAGGATCATGACCTGAGCCGAAGGCAGTCGCTTAACCAACTGAGCCACCCAGGCGCCCCAATATTTTTTTTTTTAATATTTTATTTATTTATTTATTTTAGAGACAGAGAGAGTGCAAGCAGGGGGAGAAGCAGAGGGAGAGGGAGAGAAAGAATCCCAAGCAGACTGTGTGCTGAGCATGAAGCCCCACACGAGACTCAATCTCATGACCCTGAGATCATGACCTGAGTCAAAACCAAGAGTTGGAGGCCTAACCACATGAGCCACCCAAGCACCCCAATAATATTTAATTTTTTAAAATATTTACTTGCTCACTTACAAAATTGGGTTTTATTATAGACATTTAAAAAAATAGTCCTATTCCAAAATGGTTTCCAAAAATAAAATTATTTTTATTTAAATATGGATGTGTGTGTGTTTGCATGCACACGTGTGTGTGTGTGCGCGTGTGTGTGTTGTAGGGAAGGAAATATCCTCCTCTGCCTTCTTTGGGTGTCTGGGCCTAAGAATTAAACTTATGTAAGAGAGACTGACAGGAGGAGAAAATAAAAACTTCAGTAAATTATAAACTTTAGTGAGTTTTTGCATGTTCATGGGAGCATTCACAAGAGAATAAAGACCCAAAGAAGCGACCAGAGAGGAAGCTTTTATATCTTTTAGACAAAGAAATGCTAAATTTGTGAAGAATTGATAAGACAAAGGGGTTTGGGTTATAGGTAGTAAATGGTGAAGAAGTAACTAGGAAAATATGGTTTATGTATTAACAAGGTTTGTTTATACAGCCTTCTTGGCCCTAAATTCCCTGTAGATGATCATTAGGATCCTTCCACCCATCTTGTACAAGGCAGTACCTTTTACAGCAGAGATTGATCTACTGCTTTCAGGAGGACTAAGGAAGGTCAGAGTATCCTTCTTGCACTGGCAATTTCTTAAAAGTACCTTTAATTCAAAATAATCAATATGCCAAAGTGGCATATTTTGGGGTGATGATCTGAACCCCTTCTATCTATATACTCAGGATAAATGCTAACCTAGACAAGATGCAGAGACAAGTGATATAAACTGGGACTCCTAAGTAAACCAGGACTCTAGTCCTAGCAAACTGGGTACTCTTATCTAGTCAAGTGTCACCTCCAACCCTGTCCAATGGACTTAAACAAGATAACTATAAACGGAACCTAAGGTGCTAAGGTCCTTTTGTGCATTCAATAAATGATTTTTGAAAGTCTTTGGCATGTTTGCTATTGCCCCAGACATGGGGGATACAATGTAAATGAGTCCAACCATCCCTGGACTCGAGGAAACTTCAATTTGCCAGAGAACAAGAGCCAAGGAACAAGTTATTACAAGTGTGCTGTAAAGAAGTAAAATGCAGAGCCCTTTGAAAGCTCTTACATGGTAGTTCTCAATGGGTTGGGCATTGTCCTCTAAGGTGATTTTTTTGGAACTGTGAGGGGCTAACACACTGATGGGGAATGTAACTAGTACTTTCTGAAGGGCTCCAGAGATGCTAGATGCTCTGTAATGGGCAGGACAAGCCCACACAATGAAAAATGGTCTCCTGTCCCTCATGACTTGCACATGTCCCACCAGACACTCATGTAGGTAAAAAAAAAAAAAGAAACAATATATGATTATCATTTTACATATTTTTTGCACATTTTTAATTTTCACTGAATTTTTCAGAATGAAACTAACATGTAAACCAAAGGAAGGTTGTACTTCTTGTTCAACACTTTACCAATTGTTCACTATTTCCAGAAAATCGTATCACTGACAGCAGTGGGGCTTATGAGACTCAGTCTACCAATATAAAACACAATGGCATTAGTCTGCATTCATATCTGTCATATGCAAATGGGTAAGAGAAAAATAGGCTTAACAGCAAATAGTATTAAGTTGGCCATGACCCATGACACTCAGGGATATTCCAAAATGCATTCATTGAGAGTATTTTTAAATATTTCATTTTATTGTCATAATATATACCTTTTAAAAATTCTGTAGCACAATGATAAAAAATCAGTATTATAAAAATTACTGATTAAAATTATTTACTTACTTTGTATTTGCCTCTTGTTTCTTAGTCTTATACTGAAACTGTCCCTAGAGGTCTCCCACACAACTTCTTTATGACTTTTCATATTACTGTTTCTTTTTCCAATCCATTTGCTATTCCCTGTTGTCTACTGAAGAGTTTTTTAAGAACTAGAAACCAAATATATGCCACAAGCTGAGGAAGGATTTCAATATTAGAGGTATTCCTGTGATTCTTCAATACCACTCAGTCCCTCATCATCACACAGGGAATTATTTTGCAACTACCCTTACAAATAAGCACAACTAATTTCCAGGAAAGTCAGACTTGCTTATGGTCTCTACCTCAAAATTATGTAATTAATCTCAGCATGTTAGCCCTACTTTAACTATGATTATTTCCCTCTTTTTCTCATCATATGTCATTATTTATCCCAAGACTAGTTTTTATTCTAGTGTCCCCATACCTCTCCTCTTCCATTTCTGTACTTCTTCCGCAAAATGGCTTCTAATCTTTTCTTAGATCCTATTTTATTCAGATCACGTAGATAAAGCAATTGACTGATTCACTGTCTTCAAGTGGAGCTGTGCCTTGGCATTTACACCAAAATACTTTGTTTATTCTAGCTCATGTCCTTTCTCTTTTTCCTTTACATTATTAGTTAAACCACTATACCAATTTTTAGAAGTATATGGAGGGGGGAGGTAGGTAATACTATCAATGTATTTCATTTTATGATATAAAGAGAACATAAAATATGTTTTAAAAAATGAAGGCACTCTATCTGATGAGATTAAAACAGTTGAGTCCAATCGAATTTGGAGTGGTGGCTGTTTAAGCTAAAACTCAGAGGATAGGGAAGAGTTACCTAAATAGAGAAGGGATCGGGGGAGATAGCAAGACAGGCCAAACCCTCACAACCAGAATCCTCCTCTTACAAAAAACACCAAAAGAATAGACAGCAGATTCCTTGAGCTGGAGAAATCGCTGCTAAAAACCCATTAAGGCACAGAGTTTTGTTGATAAAAAGGCTAACTTTTCCATTTTAATAAGTTCAAGTGTTTTAAGATGTATATTAGAAGAATACTAGTTTGCACATAGTGTCATGAAACAAAGTTTCCTTTTAAAATAAATTTAGGAAAAAAATAAATAAAATTCTCTCTCTTAGTAAGTATTAGTACAGGTAGGGGTGCCTGGGTGCCTCCATCAGTTAAGCGTCCAACTCTTGATTTCAGCTCAGGTCGTGATCTCAGGAACATGGAAGCAAGCCCCGCATGGGGCTCCCCACTCAGCAGGGAGTCTGCTGGAGATTCTCCCTCTCTCTCCTGTTCCCTCTGTTCCTCCCCCAACTCTCTCTCTCTCTCTCTCAAAAATAAATAAATAAATAAACAAATCTTTTTTTAAAAAGAATGCTTTCCACCTAAGTTGCAAAATAAAAGAAGTATTAGTACAGATAGAACAAAAATATGGTAAATATATGGCTCCTGAATGACTGAATTTGGGGATGCTCTAAGCTATAACATGGAAGCTGGGGGAGGGGAGAAGCTTTGAGATGAGATGGATAAAGGAGGCAAGGGCTAGGCCATGCAAAGTCTTGTAAGCTGCTGTAATGTTTCTCTATCTTAGAAGCAATGGAAGGCCATCAAAGGATTTTAAACGGAAGAATGACAAGATCGTATCTGTGCTTTCATAAGATCAGTATAGCATCTGTACAGGATCGGGAATAGGTAGACCAGTTAGACAGCTGTTCCAATTGTCTAAATAAGAGACAGTGGTGACCTAAACTCAGGTGACAGCAACAGAGATGAAGGGGAATTTGAGATATAACATATATCTTGGAATCTAAGATGCCATAAACTGAAATACCACTGGCTTTTCAGAGAACATGAAGAAATATAATACTAGAGGAACGTATCAATTGTAAGATGTCGTTATTCCAGAAACAATAAAATATGGAAAATCTATGCTTCTTAGAATGGAGGACATGCAATTTTTAGAGGGTAGAAAATAGGATGTGGAGACTAATCATATGACTGATGATAATGGCCAACCAGTTGGAAAAAGTTGAAATTGCTAAATTCCCCAGTCCTCAAAATTCTAAACAAATTGACTTCACTTTTCGGCTTTTATGTCTTTAATTGACATGACAGATAATTTCAGTGATGAGTATGGAGTCTAACATTCAGAAGGTCACTGGAGAAAATGAAAGCAGAAATCCCTTCCCAGGTAAAGATATACTTGAGTAAGGAATGTTGGCTGGCCTACTGGCCTTCTAATATCAGAAGCCTAAAACTTGTAAGTTGAAATTTGCTTCCAGGAAACAATGTTCACAGCATTCTGAAAGTCAAGGCCTAGTTGTGGCTATTATTATGAAGATGATTATTTATAGCCAGTACCCATGGCCTAGGCCTCGAGGTTTGGTTACAATTTACAGTAAAAGGAACCTAGCCTTAAATTATTGTTAACAACACTTGAAGTTAAAAAAAAAAAAAAAAAAAGAATTATGTAAATTCATACCTATCATCTTTTAAATTTATTGCTTAGGAAACAAGGGGGACAACATTTTGCTACTATATACATCTCCACTGATCCAAGTTTAACTTCTCAAAACAAATATATTCTTAGACTGTTCCCATCATTAGGAAATCTCAATGATTCTATTAGGGCACTTAAAAAATTATATAGGGGGGCGCCTGGGTGTCTCAGTCGGTTAAGCGTCTGCCTTAGGTTCAGGTCATGATCCCAGGATCTTGCTATCAAGCCCGGCATCAGGGTCCCTGCTCAGCAGGGCCTGCTTCTCCCACTCGCTCTGCTGTGCCCCCTGTTTGTGCTCTCTCTCTCTCTGTCAAATAAGTAAATAAAATCTTTAAAAAAAAATTTTTTAATTAAAAAATTAAAATAAAAAATTTAATATGGTGTGTTTTCTAGTGGGGGGTGTCACTATACTCACACATGGTGGGTCAGTCTAGCACACCTGGTTATTCATGAAAGCCATTTCTCACCTCCCCATTTACACTAAATGAACCCAACATATTACTGGAGCAACAGGTGACATTAAGAAGTATACTACAGCTGCTAGGAGCAGTATCAGGGAGGATCCCTGGATGACAGACAACATGACAAAATAGAAGGAAGAACCTTCAGAATCAGAAGGGAAGGGGACACCCCTCATACAACAATTTTAAAAATACATAAAGAGGAAATCATATTTAAAGTAAACCTCTTAAAAAAGCAGAGAAATTTTGTTGTTTTTCCCCCCTCTGCCTGCAGTAGCCTTCTGGTATTAGCACGGCAATGCATTAACTTCTCTGTAATATTCTCAACACTAACAAGATCAGAGGAAATGATTTATGCCACCCCCTCTCCTGCTACTTCTGAACGGCAACGGGTGTCCTTAGGGACATAGGATTTCTGAATTGCTTTCGGCCGTCTGATATTGCAGCTCTGCAGCCTTCCCTAGAATGAGCCAGAAAAATCAAAATAATTACATTAATGTTGGGAATCAAAGTTTATTGACTCTCCCTTGAGGTGGAAAACCAAAAAGCTGGTTACAAAAGTTGCCAGCTTATTTAATGATACCAATGCTTCCTCCCTGGTCTTGTCAAAACAGCTTTTGAAAGCATTTTCAAATAAAGCCACCTTGGGTGTGTTCCAATTCAGGAGCTTATCTATTCTCTATTCTCTTCTAAATAAAATCTATTCTCTTTTAAATAAAAGCTAGCGCCCATCATCTCACCTTCCACATCCAGATCTCCTCAAAGGGAGGACCCGACAAGCCCTCTTCCCTGGCCAAGCCACTGCCAAAGGCAATTCTCCAGGGCAATATCCCTGTCATCATTTCTGCTCCCCTCAGGAAGGTTCTGCCTCATTGAATATTCTTTTAAGCCAATGAGAGAATCGTGTGCATGCCTCCCCAAGGTAGCAATCCGCATCTATTAAAGCATTCATGGCTGCTAATGAAACTTGCAGCAGCTGGTTTCTCTCACGTTCCATCAATCCGTTGCAACACCCAAGTGTGGGGGGATGGATCTCATAAGCTCACCCATTTCATAGATGAGTCCAGAGACACAAAGACTAGGTGTCTCGCTGGTCTGTGTACCATTCACAGGACAGAGCTAGGACCCTGACAAATAACAGGCTCAAAATAAAAGATTTCTTGAATCGACAAAATTAAACTTAAGTAGATACTCAATTTTTGTTTTAATTAAAATGGAACTAAGGAAAATGTAACTCCCTTTATGCCTGGTCAACACTTATCCTTTTTTCCTCTTTTTGTTTCCATGGTTTAGTTCTTGGTTTAGGTTTTGTTTGGTTGGGTGTTTGTTGTTGTTGTTGTTGTTGTTGTTGTTGTTGTTACTTTTTTTAATGAAAATTCCCAAACACAAAGACAAGTATAATGAACCTCCAAGTTCCCATCCACCCAGGGCTAATGAGGATCAAGATTTTCCCACATTTGCTTCATTTATCCCCTTTTTAAATTTATTAAAGTACATTTTTTAAGATTTTATTTATTTATTTGACAGAGAGAGAGAGCACAAGTAGGCAGAGAGGCCCGCACAGGGAGAGGGAGAAGCAGACTTCCCGCTGAGCAGGGAGCCCGATGTGGGGCTCGATCCAGGATCCAGGGATCATGACCTGAACCGAAGGTGGATGCTTAACCGACTGAGCCCTGCTCAGCAGGGAGCCTGCTTCTCCCTCTCCTCCTGCTCCCCCTGCTTGTGGTGTCTCGCTCTGTCAAATAAATAAATAAATAAATCTTTAAAAAAATAATAAATAAAAAATAAAATCTTTTAAAGCAAGGCCAAGACATCATGTCATTTCACCGCTAATTTCTTCAATCGTTATGCTGCACAGAAAGAAGTTAACACAGCAGGCCTGAGGCTGCTATCCTTAGAAAGGCTGGACGCAAAGTTGACACTTCGCTGGCATCTGGAAACTTGGATTTCGAGGGTTCTTGTGACCCCCAGAACTGAGCAGGACAATTCGTTGAGCCTAAACTGTACAAACAGTACAGTTTATGCCAAACAGCTGCTTTCCTTTTGGGAGGGCTACTGTTGGTACTTATTAGGTAGAGCCACCTACATGACCAGCCCCCAATAAAAACCTTGAACGCGAAGCTCTAGTGAGCGTCCCTGTTAGACCACGTGGCACACATGTTGTCACAGCACAACCCTGAGTGACTCCACCGGGAGTCACAGAACCCTGAGCCTGGCATCCTCTGGACTTCACTGCATATGCTTTTCCCTTTGCTGAGTTTGCTTATCTTTCTGCTATAATAAATCACAGCCGTAAGTATGACTATATACTAAGTCCTGAGTACTCCTAGCAAATCACTGAACCTGGGGGTGGTCTTGGGACCCTGACCCTTTGCCTGCCAACCAACTTAAACCTCACTTCTTCACAGAAACACCACTGACCCTGGAGAGATACCAAACTGGGGGAGAACGCTGTCTCACTTTCATAGCACCCTGAACTTCTCCTTCACAGCATTTATCAAAACTGTCCCTAAATAATGTTGAGATTAGGGGCACCTGGGTGGCTCAGCCGGTTAAGCATCCAGTTCTTGATTTCGGCTCACGTCATTATCTCATGGGATTGAGCCCCGTGTTAGGCTCCGCACTCAGTGGGGAGTCACCTTAAGGATTCTCTCTCACCCTCTCCCTCAGCCCCTCCCCCTGCTCGCTCTCTCTCTCAAATAAATAAATATATCCTTAAAAAAATAATGGTGAGATTATTTATTTATGGTCTATCTAAGTACCACCCAAGTACCTAAGCTTCTAGAAGGCAGGAACCCTGTTTGGCTTGCCATGTATCCCTAGTAATGAGTATTGAAGGTATGAAATTTAAAAAGATCCAAGAGGATACCATACCTTCCCTCCAAGTCAAGTTTGAAAGGTACAGTTTGTATGATTTCCTCGGCATTTCACTCATTTATTCACTGAATACCACACTCTTACTGTGTAATCCTTACCATGTCCCAGTTCAGATTAATATCTACTTCATTATCATCATTTTATAGTTAGCAAGATCATCCCAACGTTTCATCTTCTAGGTGAGGAGGCACAAATCTGCTCCTGTCTAGGCACTAGTGACTAACACATCTATTTGCAACACATTGTAGGACCCTCTTTTCCACCTAGAATCCTCTAGAGTTTCTCATTCAAATGAAGACTCTTGAGATGATTTTTATATGTCCACTAAAGTTTGAGAACCACTGCTCTGGGCCACTGTAAAAAGCAGAAGGGCAACTAAAAGTAAGAAAACCACACAGATATGACTCCTCAGCTGAATTGTTTAAAAGATGAAATGTATGGCAGGCTAAAATATAGAAGAGATTATGCTAAGCACATCCCACTACTGAAACACCATATGACAACTGACAGAATATACATATATTCCTTTAAAGAAAAGAAGTGAGCTGCCCGTACACTGTAAGGAATACATCTAATACAGACACAGACTGTAGTGTGCATTTAACTCGTGGGCAGAAATGGATCAAGTAGACTTTTTTCATGGCGGATGAAAATAAAACGTGATGGGATACACCTGGATGGAAATCAGCAAGATTAAAAAAAACTGTTAAGTTTGAGTATTCCCATAGCCTAACTCATCAGGCAAACTCACTAAGTATGTATTAATACCCAAGAGAAACTTTAGCACGTATATCAATGTCAAAGTTCATCAACAAAAGGCCAATGGAAAAACACTGGTAGTTCAAGTTGTGTTACAACTGCCTATAGCAAAGGAGGAACCTTGAAGGGGCGCCTGGGTGGCTCAGTCAGTTAAGCCTTGGACTCTTGGTTTGGGCCCAGGTCATGATCTCAGGGTTGTGAGATCGAGCCGAGTGGGGCTCTGCACTGAGAGCAGAGTCTGCTTGAGATTCTTTCCCCCTCCCTCTCCCTCTGCTCCTCCCCCCACTTGCATGTGCTCACTCTCTCTCTAAAATAAATAAAATAAATCAAGTCTTTAAAAAAAAAAAAGGGAGGAACCTTGGGAGCATCTCCCAAAAGGGGAATTATCAGAGCCTTCTGGGGTTTGAGGGATCAAAGGAGACTGGCGTTGGCCTAGAAGCAGGGACCACTCAGAGAAAAGCAGTGGTGGTCAGAAGAGCGGGACAGTCAATTTGTTTAGTCCCTTACAGGGTCGCAGAATGGCTTTGTTTATGTCTTATTCTGGGCATTGTTTATGTTCCAGTTGCTGGCAGGGCTGTGTTTTACTTTCCCTCACGTGTACCAGAAAATGTGTATAAAAACTTTCATCGTAGCACCATTCATAACCAAAGGAAAGGGAAAGGAAAAGAAAAAGAAACAAGTCAAAAGGCCATTGATGGAAGTATATGTAAAACTTAAAATTAAAAAAAAAAGAAAAAGGAATGATGATCATGAGGTTAGTAGTTACTTCTTAGGAGGTGGAGATGCAATAAAAAAGGCATACATTTGGACATGAATTATTGGTGCTGTTTCCTCTTTAGGTTTATGACTATTTGTTGTTGTGAAATAAGTAAATCAGACTGGGGTTAATGCCTGAGTCAAGGATGACATTGTACCATGAACTGAGGACTATAATTAATCTATCTCTGTGACCTGAGGTCCAAACTGTTTTCAAACAAAAAATAACAATAACTACCCTCATCTATGTTTCCTTCTCAGGTGCACATTCTCCACGTAGCATTTTTAGCCACGACACAGTAGGTGTCAATTGCATTTATACAGCAGCGACAATAAACATGACTTTTTATTAAATGCAAATGTCACCACCAAGCAGAATCAACTATTGACTTTGTGCAACCTCTCATTAACGGAACCATCAATATGCCGAGCAAGGCACAGGATTTATTATCTATGCACATCTTTCAGAGCGCTTCCTAAAACACAGCTAATTTCCATAATTGGTAACCAAATAAAACCATCGGCAGCCAGAAGAACACCAGTCTTTTCAGGAAACTGTAAATTACACAGAAATGTCTAATTAAATGTACGGTGCTACACTCATGTGGGCATTTCATCTTTGGCTCTTTGATGAAGGCTATCCTTCCTTCTCTACGTTACAAATACGGTATCATCCCGGACATGAAGGCCGGAACACTTCACATGGCTACCCTATGCTCACTCCTTTTACCTCTTCCACACCATTAACTGTTTTAGAAATGTCTTTATAATCCATGACATTTGATTTTAAGGACATTTTTACAAAACAGCAACACCAGGTCCAAGTTCACTGCAGTAATAGGGTCTCCAAGAACCAAAGAAATGAATGCCTTTTCGCAAATAAGAACACACAGTCAAATGACCCTTATTTTTAAAAAGCTCTATAAACTATGTCAGGGAGGGGAATTACATTGCCAGACACCATAAAACAACATACAATTAAACTCTAGCAGTCCATCAGACGACCCTTCTCAGCAGTTGCGTTGAGTAGATGGCTTAAAAGAGGCAGGCTGGGGGGGGACCCAGGTGGCTCAGTCAGTTAAGCATCCAACTCTTGAACTCAGCTCAGGTCTTGATCTCAGGGTTGTGAGTTCAAGCCCCAAGTTGGGCTCCATGCCCCACGCTGGGCTCCACACCCAATGTGGAGCCTACTTTTTTAAAAAAAAGAAAAAGAAGGGACACCTGGGTGGCTCAGTTGGTTAAGCATCTGCCTTCAGCTCAGGTCACAATCCCAGGGTCCTGGGATCAATTCCCACATCGCGCTCCCTGCTCAGCAGGGAGTCTGCTTCTCCCTCTGCCTCTGCTCCTTCTCCCTGCATGTGCCCTCTCTCTCGGACAAGTAAATAAATAAAATATTTAAAAAAAGAAGAAGAAGAAGTAGGCTGGGAAAAGCCTCATGATTAGCACACTGATCCAGCATTGCTGGTAGTTTTTTTAGACCCAAGTGCGATTGCCCAATATTATTACTGCTACAGAGAGAAAAAAACATAGGTTCTTTTTAACAAATATCTGACTTCTCTCTAGCTTTGGTCCAGCCCCCAGTTGCACTTTTTTATTTACTAATATTGCAAAAATAATTGTATCTCTTCTGATGCAATCTGAGGTGATGCTATTGGAGATATGTAGGGCTAATGTCTTCATGAAACATCTGATCCGTTGAGAGAAACACTAAGGAAATTAGCCTGCCTCATTGTTGAAAACAGGTGGGATATGTTAGGCTTGTGTTTGATGAGAACTATACATAAAAGACAAATTATAGAAAGTCTCCCCTCCCTTCAGAGACAAAGTCCCACCGTAGGGTGCACAACTTAGCCAGTGGTACACAAACTGCCTTTCAACCCCATCCACACCCCCAGAGGGGCACCTTCTATTTAGGGTATATAATATAGGCAACTTCAAGTGTGGTCTAGATATATCTGCCAAGTTTCTTCCTTATTCACTTGGTGTTTTCACTTCCCTTTCTCCCCTTAAAATAATCCCATCTGATAAAGGGTTCCCGAGATGCAAGGAGCATGAATGGACTTCAACAGATTCACCAACTCCCTGAAATTTGAGTGCAAAATGAGATGTCTGTGGGCACATGCCCACTTTTCTGAGAAGTTCCCAAGAACTCCAATGCCAGGTTAAGATGACTGTGTCTTGAGTTTCTGACATCAGGGAATGAAGGAAGGAATAAAATGAAGAATACAACATCTGCCATCACTCCTGCATATTTTCTTCCTAAATCACATTCAGCAGTTTATTCCAATCACCAGGCTTTTCATCCCTATAAAGCAATGTTCAGACTTTGAATGTGCTAATGACTCACCTGGAGAACTGAAGAAACCTGCACGTTCCTGGCCCCCACCCCATTCTGGCCCTGAGGTTCAGACTTCAACAGTCCAGGAGAGAGCTCAGGAATCAGCATTTTTGCAAGTGCCTCATGTAATTCTGAGGCAGATGGTTGCAAAAATGAAGCTTTGAGAAACACGCCACGATCCACCATCAGGCAGGAATCATGCCCATGGATTCATCTACTCAAGGAAAAAAGAACAGTGTTTGTTTCTTTATAAAGATAGGAATTTGGAAGTCTTAACTTCAATTATTCTGTAAGCCACAGGAAATTAGAAAACCCGTTTATTTGTTTGTTTGTTTGTTTGTTTTTAGCAATCACTATTACTTGACAGTTCCTGCAGCATGTTAAGATGACTGTTACTGGGGTGCCTGGGTGGCTCAGTTGGTTAAGCGACTACCTTCGGCTCAGGTCATGATCCTGGAGTCCCTGGATCGAGTCCCGCATCGGGCTCCCTGCTCGGCAGGGGGTCTGCTTCTCCCTCTGACCCTCCCGCCTCTCATGTGCTCTCTCTCATTCTCTCTCTCAAATAAATAAATAAAATCTTTAAAAAAAAAAAAAGATGACTGTTACTGATGGCTCGTATTACCTTTTCCTATGCAGTAAAACACAGGAGCATATCCTGGAAGAGATGAGTATATTCTAAAACAATCCAGGAAAGAAAGTTAATGGCAGTCATGTCGGGTCATTATTTGTGTAGACTGACTGCCATGAGGAACAGTGAAACACCTTTTGAAAAGTTACATTGTGGCTTTAAACTGGGTTAACTCAGTGTGCGTAGCCATGAAACAAGTGAATATAGAGATGTAAAGGATAGGACACTTTTCTATATTCTTTTGCCTTTTATTTTTCCTATGGTCTTTAATGCTTTTCTCTTTGGAATGGATGAAGTTATAAAGTTGCCTTACATAAAAGCTTTGCTTGAAAGATTGGCAATCGTGCACTTTGCTACTGAATTGTCCAGTCTATTCAAGCTAAAAAAAGGCTCTTCTCTTTTGTTCAGCCAGGATTATCTCCTTTGCAGAGCATAACAGAAATATCTGGGTATAAAATTGAGAAATTGTTCATAAATATTATGGAAGGCTTTTTGAGCTGTTTACTATTAGAGGTCTGATTTAGCAAACAGTAAGAACGCTTCTCTGGGTTGGGGACTTTTTACTTTTTTCTTTTAACTAAATCACCCATAGTTCAAAAAAATGATACACATTTCACAGCACTTTCACCCATGATTACAGCAGAAGGAAACAAATTGCTATTTTTAAGAGATAGTTTTAATAGCTCTTACTACATTTGGAAAAGAAAAAATATATAGCAGCAGTGCTATCTCCGGTAGGTAACTTACCTTGTCATTTTTTTATTTAAAGTCTTTGTGCTGAACCAGCCAATGAAATGCATTGTTTTCTAGCAGAAACAAAACTAGAGACAGCATGCATTACTGAGCAGTAAGATATATTAATACTAATTCAAAAGAAAAAAAAAAAACCTCTCTAGCTAGAGGTTAATAACACAACTCGATCAAAATCAATGACATTTTTTATCAAACATTTATAAAATTGCAGTTTTGAACTCTGACCTGCTACAAATTGAATTAAAAGGTGCTGTTCTAATTCTGTCTCCTGGTACACTAAGGCATTGATACAGAAAACAGGGAGCCTGCACTGAACACATCCAGTTTACAATTTTAAAGGGAGCATGATTCCTTTATTCTCTTAAACAACAAGGAAGTTCTTAACATGTGGCTTCTGAGTGTGGTTGCCAATTAAGGAATTGTAGTACCTGCCATGCTGGTTTAACATTTCAACAAAGTAAATCATCAATTTCAACTCACCAGCACCAGTCATCCTGTCAATTGACCAAATGATTATCCTTCTCCTTTTAAGAGTCCACCTGCCCCAACTGAAGGAAATTCTTTGTTACAAACACTTTGAAGCCTGTGCCAGACCTCAACTTGGCAAAACTAGTTTGGTTTTCAGGTTCACCGGAAAGGTGTCTCCCTTTGTTCTTAGAGGGGCTCCTGAATGAAGGTCAAATTCTACTGTCTTTTTCTGATTGCCTCTCTCAAAGATTTTTTTTCTTGCTTTCTGCCATGAGAAGGAAGAAACTGTGCACAGGACATCTGTTAGACTTGTGTTTCAAGGAATTTAGCAAGGAGTGACCAGCTGGACAATTTACTCACCATGATGGGTCATATTCAAGGTGGAGTATAAATGGTCTGGCAGTAAATTCTACCCCATACTTCTTTGGAGTGTCCAACGATTAAGCCATGGGCCTCTTGAGATCAAATCTAACCAGCTCTAAACCATAAATATATATTCATGATTAAAGTACTGGTAGGAAAGGAGATTGTTCTTCAGTGGATATCTATGCATTGTCTGGATTATAAAGGCAACCTCCTCTCAGTTATCAGGTTCTGATTTTGAGAGCTATTTCACAACTCAGTAAATTATAGATAACTGATAGTAATGCAAGAGAATTCTTGTCTATAGACATGCAGATGATGTCCAATCCATTGGAGCTTTTTTTTTTTTAAAGATTTTATTTATTTATTTGACAGAGAGAGACACAGCGAGAGAGGGAACACAAGCAGGGGGAGTGGGAGAGGGAGAAGCAGGCTTCCCGCGGAGCAGGGAGCCCAACGCGGGGCTCGATCCCAGGACCCTGGGATCATGACCTGAGCCGAAGGCAGACGCTTAACGACTGAGCCACCCAGGCGCCCCTCATTGGAGCTTTAATTGACCCCATCCCCACCCCCTAGAAACCACTTTTGCCTCCATTTGTACGTTAGTTTCAGTATTCCAGATCTATAAATGTGTTCTTTCGATTCTCTCTAGACTTGTTATGAAGATCTGACTGGTTTTCTCATCATGAGTTGAGTATAATCTGTAATACATATTCATTTTACAACACTATGAAAGTCATAAATTTTCCTTTTTTTGGAGAACTATCCTTTAATACACACATAAATCTTAGACTAGGGATCTCCAATTAGAGTCCCATGCTGTTGGACTCTACCATGCTCCTTCTCACATGCCTGTACTCACTCTATACATGCCATTTCTTGCCTGGAATGCTCTTCCCTGCTCCCCGCTCCAGCTTCTGGACCTGCTTAATTCCTAATCTTCCTTCAGATTTTGGCTCAATCATTATTTCCATAAACAAGCTTCCCTTGACCGTCCTTCCTCTCCACAGACGGGCTCAAATCTCCCTGTTACATGCTCTCATTGCACCACGTACCTCTCCTTTGTTGCACTTACCACCATGGACACTTAAAAATCTGATTTTTTTTTTTTTGAAAGATTTATGTATTTATTTGAGAGAGAGATCATGCACGCAAATGGGAGTAGGGGCAGAGGGAGAGAGAGGGGGTGAGTCTCAAGCAGACTCCACACTCAGCGCAGAGCCCGATGCAACCAAGATCCTGACCTGAGCCCAAATCAAGAGTTGGACACTTAACCGACTGAGACACCCAGGCGCCCCTAGATCTGATTTTTCTGACTAATATCTGTTTTCTTACTAAAATAAATGTTCTTGGTGGCAGGAATCATATCTGGTTTTGTGCACCACTGTACCCCCAGCTCCAGCCCGATACCTGGCACACAGAGGGCTCAAATGTAGGCAGCATTAACATTTGCTGCATGTATCAATGAAGCAATAGATACAGGGATTGGTGAATGGACAGAGCTATAAAGACTCCTGTTACAAATCAGAAGAGTTTTGAGACCAAAGTGGACCCAAGAGAAGGAAAAGGAAAGCCCATACTCTGATGCAAGTGCCAATGATTTTGGAAGATCATGGAGATCACCTGTTAGAGGTTCCAGTGGTACTCCTTCAGACTTTATAAGGGACCTAGATCAATATAGAGTCTTTCTGAAATTCCTCTCCCCTCCTCCGAAGGATTCTAAAATCCAAGAGAGGCTGGGTTTTCCTGGGCATTCCAAACCAGAACAAAGGCAAAGCATAAAAAGTAAACAGCTTGGGTCCTTTATGGAACAAAAACAGCATGGTATAGAGGAATGGTTCTCAAAGTGTGGTCCCTAAGCTGGCAGTATCCGTGGGAAATTCTAAGGCCTCACCTCAAATCTTCTAAATCAGAAATTCTGGAAGAGAAGCTGGCCATCTGGGTATTAATAAGCCCTACGGTTGAATCTGATGCTGGTCAAAGTTAGAGAACTGCTAGCACAGAAAGAATATGAGCCTCAAAGTCACCAGACTCTACTATCCCATAATTGTGAGGCCCAGGACAAGATACTCAAACTCTCCAAGCCTGAATTTACTTATCAAGATAATAACAACAAAACATATCTCATAAGACTGTTATGAGAAGCAAAGTGACTGACAAAATATGGATACAAATCATAACTGCTATGCATTTCTCATCAATTCCATCCTCATCACCACCATGTCTAAGGCCTGGAAGCCCAGAGTAGGAAAAGACTGAGTAGTCCTTTTTGCCTGGTACAATCAACAAAACTTGCACAGGATTCTTAGGGATGGGGTAGGAGAGATTCAAAATTGTGTGCCATTGCTGCCTTCTAGCTGATACCACCATTTTTGTCAGTGATTTATAATAAAATTAAATTTATTTATAATAAAATAAGATGTCCTTAAAGATACAATAAAATGCTAAATATAAAACAAAATAACTTAGCTGGATGCAGCCCTTAAGAGGTTACACAACCATTTGGCATGCTAGTCGATCCTCACAGGAAACCTGAGAGCTGTTCTTTCATTCAGACAAGTTATTGGACTTGCCCAAGGTCACACTGCTGGTCCTTCCAAGTCATCTGCGGATCCAGAACTTGAACCCAGGTATTGTGATTCCAAATTCAGTGATATTTTTTCCTCTCCTTCTTACTGCCTATGCTTCTATTTTTGCTTATATTACTTTTCCAAGGAAACAGACACTCACCAGACACATTGTAGAATAAAATAAGCCTGACATTCTTTAGAGCATTTCTTGGACCCTGACATATGGTTCTTCTGGTTGTCTTTACTTATAAACTTCACATTTAAAGGAGCAGTTCATATTTTTTAACTCCTTACCAGCAATAATTGGCCCCTTCGGATGTACGTTATTTTTAATACAGACAATTATTTCATGCTGAACTTGAAACCACTGACACCAGCCTTTTGAAAACCCAATTTTCCATATGTTCCCTTGTAATACAGAAAGCTATGGAGCATCTTCTCTGCTGCTGAAATACGGTCACTTTCACAAATGTGACCCATTCATTCTGGCAGTGAGTGTTCACAGAGCACTTCCTCCTTGTCCAGCACTGTGTGAAGAGGCGCTGGGCACACAGTGATGAACAGGACAGGCGTGCTGCTTGTCATCCTGAAAGAGTCAGGGAATCAAGCAATAAGCCAACAGATAAGGAAAAGAGCCTCTGACTATAGTTACTGCCACTGAGGAGGAGCAACAGGTAAGGTAAGGAAGTGGCCTGGAGAAGCCCAGGGCCGCAACTCCAGACAGGGGGATCAGGGAAAGACTCTCATCAGAACAAACACTTGACACTAAAGCTTATCTTGACACAAAATAATCCAACACGAAAATCCAGTACTCAGAAATACGAGGCAGCAGATTCGGTGAGTTAGGAGTGGATTATCTGCTTTTACATGAGGATTCAACCCAGGGTTTTTCTTCAGCAGACTCTCCTAATATAAATATATTTTATATTCCTACCCCTATTAAATATAGTTTACTTTACATTTCATATAAATAGAAAAACTGGATGCTCTTTACAAAAATTCAGTTCACAATAAAATGAAACGGCGACTGCCAAGAACTTGTATATAGAGAAACCAAAAAAAAAATCATAATAGCAAGGTCAAGAGGTAGAAAGAAACAGAGGGGAGAAATAAAACTGTTATTCAATGCTTTTTAAGGTCCAAGTTGTGGAGCCACATCTTTTGACATAATTTGTTTATTCCATGAAACGATTCTGAGTTTAGGCAACATCACATTTTACAAAGAAACCTAACTTCAGTGGATGAGCTTATTTGCCCAAAGGTCTCTCGGCGGGGAAGCAACAGAACAGAAAATCTGCTAAAGCATAACAGAAACATAAGAATCTGATCTTTATGTAGCGACTATATCCCACCCACTCTGCAAAGCGAGGGGTCAGCAAACTACGGCTCAAGAGCCAAATCTGAGCAGTCGCCTCTTTGTAAGGCTGCACACTAAGACTGATACTTACATTTTGAATCGGTTGAAAAAACGCCAAAGAAGAAGAATATTTCATGACAAGTGAAAGTTACACAAAAGTCAAATTTCAGTGCCCTAAATAAAATTTCACTGGGACACAGCCACACCACCACCGTCTATAGCTGCTTTCACACTACAAGGTGGAAAGAATCCACAGGGTCCCAAAGCCTGTAATACTTACTGTCTGGCCCTTCATTGAAAAGGGTTGCAAACTTGCAAGGCCGAGAAGATAACTTACAGATATAAAAGTAACACACACCCTTGGAAATTTTGTTTCAAATACGAGCGACAAAAATGTAGGCAAAGAAGGGCCATAAAATGCCTCTGAAAGAATTCGAACCTCATGGCAATCGCCCAAGGCGCTGCTGTCCCAATTTCACCTGGAGGTTTCATTTTACTGGCGCTCTCTCCAAGTGAGTAAGTCAGGAGTCAGTCTCCTAACAGGGATTTAGCGCGGTTCAACCAGAGCGACAGAAGCCTTCCAGCTTGCATTCTCAGAAAGGAAGCAACACAATGTCTCCACTCTGCATTAGTTGGCTCAACTTCTGTCTTAGACAATACCAGTTTAGTTCCAGGAATGGTTTCAAACTGTTTTTGTTGATTTCCAACTATACTGTCGCCTCTAAATATTTTCTGGTTCAAGTGAGTATGCTCAATTATGAAAATGAATTCTTATAAACAGTCCAATCTGGATGGATAGTCAATTCACACCATGAAGTTCAATTTTCCCAGTACAGGGGAAAATGCATTTTTTCTTTTCAATCTTCAGGCTACAAGGTTAAAGGCCAGAAGCTGTGTGCTATAAAATGTCTCCCGTTTCTCCAACATTTTGTGGCAACATATAATGTGTCGGTTTCTATACCTTCTTTGTCATTTATGTGTATGGACATTCTCAAATTTGGGGTCATTTTGTGCTTTTCAAAGGTAAACTGCAAGTTAATAGGGCATATACCTTAAAGTCAAAGATGGCCTTCACCTTGTGGGGAAACAGGGTTGCATCTCAGTGGAAAACCATACATCATCTACAGCACACCCTTCGGAGCAGGCCCATTATAGCCCTGTTCACGGTCTTTGAGCTATTTTGCACTACCCAATTGTAGGTAACGAATAGATAGTATAAAGTCCATCCTGACAGGTAGTGATTTTAATTGACTTCCTCCCACACAGGAAAAAGGTTTTGTCTCAATTTGCAACTCATCTCAACATCTGTTTACTCTCTATAAATTTGTGCTATTTTGACTTTTTCTTCAAGCCAATTCTCATATCTGCCTGGCTCCCTCATATCACACAAGTAAAATAAAATCTTTTTACCTATAGGACCTTTTTATATCTATAGAAGACTCATGATTTTACCTTTTTCTGAAAATTATCTTTTATCAATCTAAAAGACTGATAAGAATCTAGAATGTATTTTTTTAAAACTTTGAATTTTGAGAGATAATACACCTTTAATGTGAATTTAGTTGTGATATTAAATTAGTTTAAACCATACAGAAAAATGGAATGTGATGAGAAATACACTTTCTTGTCTCCTTTTAATGCCGTTAAATGACATCACAAAAGTTGTAAAAGAAAAAATGTACAGAGGGGCAAGAAAAAGGTGTTAAAGAACAAATTATTCAGACGCTTGTTAAAATGATAGGGGAGACTTTTTTCAGGACTTTTTTTTCAGAGAAATCAGTTTCAACTCTGAATACAGCAAAGACAGGTGGAGGTTTATGGCCAAGGAGCAGAGTGAGGAGGTCAGTGGATGGAAAATACTGAAAGGAGACATCAAAGGCAGGGGATTCTTGCTGAACTGGCTTAATAGGATTCATGGTAAAAGCAGGCCAAGGGCTCAGACATCAGGGATGGGAGATGAAGAGCCCCATCAGACAGCTAGGGTGATCAGATATAACTTAGCAGGATTCTTGATACAAAGGCCTGGCCCGGCCAAAGACAGGATGAGGGTCAAGGTCGAGGCCTAGTAGAGAACAAGGCTCAGAGAAGCCAAGCCTAACTACAGTTTGGTCAAGGAGAGAGTCACTGTCATAGCTACTAGCAAATGTATAAGAGGACAAACAAATTAAACAATTTTTTAGAGTCTAGTGAAAGAGATAAATAAGGTACCTAACATGGTCAAACTACCTTGGTTTTAATTTCCAATTAAATTTTATTCCCAGAAGGATCCATATGTAAATAACCACTTGGTAGAAAAATATAAAATGGTAAATTAAATGTTGTTTCAATTGCTACTATCTTATAGAGTAAAAGAGTAATTTGACTCCTGAAACCAATATTGACTGTATGTTAACTAACAAAAATTTTAAAAAAAGAATAATTTAACGATATGTCAACTAAAGGGTATCATGTACCTCATGTGTATCAAGGATTTGATAAAATATACTGAAACAGAAACTAAGCATATACCTAAGCATCACCCTACTTTCATATAAGCAAAAGATACCACTATTTACCTCCAAACTCACCACCTTCAGCCTGTAGAATAGGAGGAAGATAGCTCTTTGGGAAATCTGAACACCACCACCCACTACATTAAAACAGAATGGCAACACCACCTTGCCTGCGCCCGCCCCGAGCCAGCAGTTCTCCACTCACCCCGCACCCGCCCGCCCTCCCGCACCCAGTGAGATGCACTGCGCACCGACGCTGACCAAGGGGACACAGGCAGAGCGATGGTGCCCAGGCTCAGACTGGCACTGCTCCTACCCACGCAGATTTATTCAAATCAAACAGCTGCTGTAACACCTTCAAGTAACTCCTCCTCTCAGAGTACTTGAACTGCCCTTAATCTAATACCACCATCACACCAACTGGCGATGCTCTGCAGTCATCAGCCAGTCTCTTCGCAATCTCCTTCTCCCTTCTATATATCTACTGTTCAAAGACTCAGGCCAAGAAACATCTACACTTCCACATCTTCTAAACCCAATCCAAATGGCGTCTAGACATCCAGTGTGGCAAGGAAAAAACAGGTCTTCATTGAATCTGCTAATTCCACACCTTATTTTGTTGACACAGAAAATGTTGAGGATCCCAAATTTGATTGGTTTGAAGAACATGTGAAGGGTTTGACTAGAGGATGAATGTCTATTAAACTTACTTGAGTTTCATGTACAAGATGAAGAGATAGCATCCAAGATTGGTTAAGAGATAATTTCTTTAAATGTGGCTTAAGAAGTATGGACATGTAAAACTCTACCTTAAAAATGAGAATAGATTTTATCTTACCTAGATATAAAAGACGGGATGTGAACAGATTCAGCTTTCATTTTGTTCATTAAATCTTTAAGGCCATAAAACAGTTAGTACAAAAAAAAAAAAAAAAAAAACCAGAATGGCAACAAGTCTTGTTTCTCAAAGTGTAGTCGGCTTCCCTCAACCTGGACCTGTAACCTGGGCATCACCTGGGAGCTCGTTAGGAATGCACAGTCTCAGGCCTCACCTGCTGAATGAGAATCTGCACTGTAACAAGATCGCCAGATCATTTTTATGCACATTCAAGTTGGAGAGACCCTGCTCCAGAACGGTGGGATAACATAACTACCCCTGGAATTATTGTTAGCACATTCCTTCAATTATCCCTTTTTTATATAACCAGAGTGGTTTCTTCTGAAACAGAGTCAGAAGGAGAGAAAGTTTTTATTGTGACCCCAGTGGCCTTTATTTATTACCTAGAGGTGGGCCTAAAGGTTCATGTTGATTACTTGGTCTTGTGAGTAAAATCAAAGTCAGGGGCGAAAGGAAGAGGGTACAAAAACAGGAAGATTGTGGACCCACAGGCTTTTGTCTTTAGAAGACAAAATCATCTCAATTATACATTCAGTGTATGTACTCGATACATTAACAGTTAAACCAACACACTATGACACAACTATATAAGAGAACATAATGAAGGCATTAAAAGGAACAAGGTCGTTCTCCACGTATCAATATGCAACGATCTAAGATATGCAATATGCTAAAATAAACTTAGCTTTAAAAATGCAAGGGAATGGTATGTCAACTACACTTCAAAAAATAAATAAATAAATAAATTTGATTTTTTTTTTTTTTAATGCAAGGGAAAAATAATGCAATGGCAGCACAGTATATATAATGAGCTATCTTCATTTGAGTAAAAATACCTAAGTGTGGATTTGCATAGAACACCTCTGGAAAGACACATACGAAAGGCACAATATTTGCCTCCTGGAGGGGAGCTGAGGCATGAGGGACACAAGCGGAGGGAGGCTGACCTTCCATTGTGCACACTTTTTGACTTGTGTGACTATATTATCCTATTTAAATGACTTTTTTTTTTATTCTGAGCATTGAAGAATACCTTAAAAGGGATAGAGTCCAGTTCCCAAGGTAACAGAGGAATCCCTTCTTCATTTTCCCTGATAGATGGTCATCTGACGGTGTCCAAACACTTTCTGTGACAGTTTCAGGACTGAGATGTCAAGTGTCTAAAAATCATTCTGACATGGAGCTCAAGTCCGTGTTCCTAGAATGCTGCCCACCACCACCCCACCTCCCAACCCCTAACCCCTCTCCACCTTCATGGATGCTAGTGTTCTCTGCAAAACAAACTAAGCCCCTTCCTCTCCCAGCCTTTGTAACATTTACAGGAGGCTTCTGTGGCTTTCCTTAGTCGGGGCTCACAAACAAAAGCTGGCAGGGCAGGTGAGTAATGTAAATGAGTAAGGCAGGCCTAGCCAAGACAGGCAGTGCACCCCTCCACCCACAGACAAGGACAGGACAGGGAGTGGGGAGCGCCGTGGGCCAGGAGACTGAGAGAGGCAGCAAGTATTCTTTCCCAAGGAAAGACTGCCATAGAAGAAAGAGGGCCAGATGTCGCCATATCTTCCAAGGGAATTTGGAAACCGACAGATTTATTTTAAATACCTCAGTTTTTAAAATGTTGGCAACTACACGAATTTTTTTTAAACATTGTACAGACCAAACAAAATACATGTGCAGCTGGATTGGCCTGGGGTCGCTGGTATACACTGTGTTCTGTCATCTTCCCTCCAGGTACCATAAGGATTTGTCTTTTTGTTACATTCTGGTTAAATTTGCTAGAAAGAAAAACAAAAATATCCCTCTTCAAAAACTTAATCAGTTATATTTTGATTTGATTTGACAAGTTACTAATCTACCTATTATTAGGTGTATATCCACCTAGCTAATTTATTTGCCAGTGATTGTGCTTCCTACGGACTAAACACAACCTCAGTGTGTGTGTGTGTGTGTGTGTGTGTGTGTGTGGTTTCTAAAGACCTCTGATATTTATTATTATTACAATGTCTTTGGTGGCAGGAACAGCAAGATAACACAGATGGACAGTATTTCACAGTTCAATATATGTGTACATAGCCCATTATACCACTGGGGTTTATTTGCAAAACATAGCTCTCATTTTCCAACAAGCTTTCAGTAGAAGAAAGTTTCATAGAAAAAAAAAATACAAATTTCCTACCACTCTACCCTCTGAGAACCTAGAGAGACTATTACGCTATAAAAAAGGAAATTGAGGGATAAATTTAACACTTAAAAGTGACTCTTTTAGCAGGAGGTTTGGGCACCTAGCCAGGTTAAGGAGAAGGAGCTTTATACACACATCTTAACAGCAGCCTAATCTCTGATCTTCACTACTCCTCACTTAAAGCCCGACACCTCCTGAGGCATCACAGCCAGCGTGTCCCTTCTAACTTGTCATCTGTTTGTTGTCACCCTGTGCCTTCGTAGTGCTCTGGACTCTGTGAAACCACTTTATTGAAACAAACAGCAATGGGAAAAGAACCCTTCTGGTGGAATCATGACCTGCACTAATTGAGAACTTATGGGGCGACCCCACAACACTCGCATGAGGCTGATGGGGTTGGGGGAGGTCCCACTCTAAAGGCTGGATGCAGAAGGTGGCCAAAGGGAAGTGCAGTTGCTAGAGAAACACCACCATGCAACCTCCCCCTGATACACGGACGCAGTTTTTGCATCTATATTTTTGCTTTCAACTCTGCTTTAGGTAACCTAAAAACAGACTAGGAAACTCAAGGTCTCGTGGTACACACAAGATATGCTCACATGGATTATGGTCTAACTCTAAAGTAAATACAACAACTGACAACACTTTCAGAGTCTCAAAACCAAGAACCACCATGATAAAACAATTTTTATGGCAATTCTGAAAAAGGAAATATTTAATTATAGATATGATGTATGTAAATAAATGTAATCATTTTAAATTTCTAAATAAATAGGCATGTCATTTAATATAAAGCATCAGGAAAGGATTTCAAAACCTGTAGGATCCGTCAATATGGGGGAACAGGAGCTACACAGAGTCTGCACTAGGAAGAAAAACCTCAGGATTCCATCTTTATAGATTAATTGTTGGTTAACTTCCAAAGGAAAACACTTTATTTGGCAGGTATTTTCTGTAGGAAGTGAATTTTTCACATGCTATGGCCATGCCAAACTTTGTTTTCAGTTGTTAAGACACTGGAGTATCTTTGAATCTCTTCCACTCATTAATCCCAGGAGATTATTTGCACACATTCCCAGGGCAGTCTGGTATTTTAGACATCTTGAAAATGTTGTATCTATAGAAATTAAACGGGCAATTAAGATGTCACCATACAATTCTATGTGCCTTCTTGCAATGGGATGCTTGACAGGGTCTCATGATCTAAACTGGCCTATCGATGAGTCTAGAGCAGTAGAGGTAGGAGATAGGAAGCAGGGTCCCAGTCCTGGTGGAACGCACTGCATGATCTTGTGGAAATCACACAAAAGCACATCTTCCTACACTTATATTTTCTCATCTGTTACAGGGAGAGGAGACCTGGATCCTAATGCAGCTGCTGTGCAATCACAAGAAAGAATGAGAAAACAATAAAGAACAATACAAAGATACATAGTGTTAATGTGGGAGGAAGATGAAAGAAAAACAAGGTAGTGAGTGATGCATAAAAACCTTGTAGTCTGTTACACAAAGCACATTAAAAAAAAAAAGCAAACAAAAATAATTAAAAGTAGTTCAAGCAATTTGAAAGTATATTCTCTCTTAAAGAAACATCAGTGAGTAAAATACATTCCTAAGCCACCATAAACTTTCCTAACACCTCTCTCTGTCCATCTCTGCCACTCTCACTCTTGCAGCCAGACAACAGCTTGACTGCTCCATCAAAGGCACCAAACAGCTCTGGAAAAATCTTTCATTAAATAATGAGCACCAGCCAGGTACTAGCGACTCAGCTTGATCTTCCGACTTAGGTAACTAATCTGAGTTCCCAAATTAGTGGGATTTTTGATGTCTCCTGGGACTGCAAAGATAAAGCAGTAGCCAAGGTCCCTTTTCATCTTTGTCTAAGCCAATTATAGTTGACAAATACTAGTATCGCAGAGTGTTTAACAAAGTGACTGGTGACAAATGTTCAGGTAAGTGACAAATGTACGAACTGGAAATGGTGACTTGATTTTAGGTTTCTGAAGGTCCCGAAGCATTCAGGCCAAGGACTGAAACTCCCACCTGAACAGCTATCTTCAGAGGGTGAGGATTTGAGGCCAGTAGTGTGACAAAGTCAAGAGTATAAGCTTGGGGGCGCCTGGGTGGCTCAGTCAGTTAAGCGACTGCCTTGAGTCCTGGAGTCCCGGGATCGAGTCCCACATCGGGCTCCCTGCTCGGCGGGGGGTCTGCTTCTCCCTCTGACCCTCTTCCCTCTCATGCTCTCTGTCTCTCATTCTCTCTCTCAAATAAATAAATAAAAATAAAATCTTTAAAAAAAAAAAAAAGAGTATCAGCTTGGACTCGTCAAATAACAGATCAGCGATTCATGCCCCACTGATGGTAGGCCAGTGCTGCAATGATCTTAGTCCAAAGACAGCATAAGGATTTACACAGATGTCAAGGCTAGATGTCACTCTGCTGCCAGGGAGCTTACCGTGTGAGTCATACAAAGAAGTCAACACCTCAGGGAACATCTTTCTAGAAAACATCAATTCCTCCTCTTTTTATTAATATATTTTCTAATGAATTTTTTCCCTGCAACAACTTCTTCTCAGAGGCTACATATCCTGAAATTACTCTACCTTTTGAGAACTACCTTTAAAGCTTTACACTTTATAAACTCTTTCTTCTCCAGTTCACTTAAGAATCTGTTATATCTGCCTTGAGGTTGACTTGATTTCAATTGATTCCAACTGGAAGTCTTTCTCAGCTTTCTAGATATTATCTACCCAGGTATAGTCTCATGGACTCAGCAGCATGTACAAATAGGCAGAAAAGGAATAACAGGATGCTGATGCACCTTAATCTTCAGGGCTTCTGCTGCATGGGCCCCTTGGGTGCTGGGAGTTGCTGGGAGTCAGTGGTCTAAGTGGGAGGAGACATCAAGAAGCATTCCTATTAAGCTTTTCTGGGAGAGAGATCGTGAAAGAAAGGGAACCAAATCTTTGAACTGAAATGTTGAAATAAAGACTTACTTTGTATCTAATTTTGTATTCATAATTTTTTATTCTCTTTCTTTTTTTTTCTTTTTGTATTGGGGGGTGGATGGGGCAGAGGGAGAGAGAGAATCTTTAGCAGGCTCCATGCCCAGCGTGGAGCCTGATGTGGGGCTCGATCTCACGACCCTGAGACCATGACCTGAGCCAAAATCCAGAGTCAGACGCTTAACTGACTGAGCCACCCAGGCGCCCCTATTCTTTTTCTTAAAGAGGATCACCCTCACCCCAAATAGTATAAGCTTCTGACCTCACAAAACCTGAGACTGCCCTGATACAGAAGAGGGCGTATCAAAGTACTTCTCTAGCTTGTATTCTCCATTGCTCAAGTATTCAATCTATGAGAAAACTCTGGGTCTTTAAAAATAAAAAAATAAAGGCAAGGGGAATAGTGAGAAGTGATTTTAAATGTACACCTTTAAGATAGCTGATTTTCATTGCTGTATTTTCCAACACCAAAGTATAAAGTAAAATAAAACCTATAGAACTTTTTGGCTCTTTGATATTTCTTCCCCATAATCTAAAACTTTTAAATGGATGGGACATCTGGATTCTGAAAAGGACTGTATTATTACTCTTCCCCACAACATCAGGCCTAAGTGGATTTTTTTAATGTTTAGACTAGTGAACATAAAAAGCAAACATTTCTCACACGACTGATAAGTTTGCCTTTAACAAAACAATCCTGACCAAAAATTATTAGGAACCAGATCAGCAGCCCCACTGGACTCTGAAGCAATGTAATTAGGTAGTCCAACACTACATTTTGTCAGAAAACTCTGACAACCTAATAACCAGATTGTCATCAGATAGACATTGAAAAATGATACTGTGTTTGTTCCAGCATTAAAAATACCACTGCTTCCTGGCATTTTTTGTTCTGTACAAAAATTTTTAAAAACTATGAGGGATGCATGTTAGTCTAGATTGTGTTTAAATGGGTCTGTTCCACTTGATGGATGGTGTAGGGAGATTATATATATATATCTATATATATAAATATATAGATATATTTATATATGTTATATAAATATATCTATATATATAAGAATATATATAGATATTTTTTTTTAAGTTTAAGAACGAATTATTCTGAGGATCACCTGCCTGATTTGAATCATTAAAACATTATGTGTTAAAAGGAAAAATACAGAAGGGAATGCTTGTAGTAATACTAACTGGCAATTAGTGAGCATTTAGGTTGTGCCAGGCACCGTGTTCACTTCTCTGTGCACTTGGACTCCTCCCAATAACCATCGGTGAGAGGTCCTACTTGTTACTTTCAGAGGAGGAAAGGCAACTTAATCAAGGCTCAGAAACCCACTTCCACACCCAAAGACACCAACCCCATGCTCTTAGGCACTGCAGTATGCCACTAAGGAGAGAGTAGTTAATTTGGTTTTGATGGGGGTGGGGTAGGGGCATGGGGTGAGAGATGTTTTTTTTTTTCAAGAAAATCATTACATGGGGCGCCTGGGTGTCTCAGTCAGTTAAGTGTCTGCCTTCGGCTCAGGTCATGATTCCAGGGTCCTGGGATTGAGCTCGAGCTGGTCTCCCTGCTCAGCAGGGAGTCTGCTTCTCCCTCTGCCTCTGCCCCTCCCTCCTGCTCATGCTCTCTCTCTCTCTCATGCTCTCCCTCTGTCTCAGATAAATAAATAAAATCTTAAAAAAAAAAATCATTACATATTTGGCCTCCCAGAAGAGGGTAATCCAGCAGGCAGTGTGACCTGTGAGCCAAATCCTATGTATTATATGACAGTGGAAGAGAAGATGTTATAGCTTCTTCACATAGATATGCAATTAAATATAAAAGGATAGAAATATTAAGATATAGCCTTAGGTTTAAAAATGCTTTAATTAGTCAATTATAAGAAGTTATCTACTAACCTGTACAAGAATAAACCTCAGGGAGTACATTTCTAAGATGACCTTTGAAACCCTAATATCCAAAAATTTTACAATATTATCTATTAAGATATAAATGAGTTATTCCATGTAAAACACTGTCAAATTTGCACATGCAAATTGTGTGGCTGAACTAGTCATAATAATTAAATGACAACAATTTTTTTCCAAAGCACATTAAAATACACCAGACTACTTAAATGCCCAGTCAACCAACCCAACATTCCAGTTGCAAGGCACTTTAAAGTTTCCAAAGTATTTTCTCATCTTAGAATTTTAATTGACACCCAGGAGCCTACATTATTTCTTAAAATTAACCACAAAAAAAATCACTCCAAATTTATAAACATAATGTTGAGCAAAAGATGCCACAGGCAAACAAGGTTATTCTGTATGATTCCATTTATATAAAAGTCAAAACCATGGCAAAACCAGTTTGTGATATTAGAATCAAGAGAGTGGTGGCCTGGGCTAGGAGCAGAGTAGATGGCATGAGAGGGTCATGTTCTATATTTTATTCTGGATGCTGGTTCCTTGGGCATGAACTTTGTGAAAATTCATCAATGTGTATGCTATGGATTTTGAAGTGTACAAATCCTCTATGTTATACTTCTAATAAAAGTTGACATAAAACAATCATTCTCAGGACGCCTGGGTGGCTCAGATGGTTAAGCATCTGCCTTCGGCTCAGGTCATGATCCCAGGGTCCTGAGATCGAGCCCCACATCGGGCTCTGTGCTCAGCAGGGAGCCTGCTTCTCCCTCTCCCTCTGCCTGCCTGTCTGCCTAGTTGTGCTCTCTCTCTCTCTGTCAAATAAATAAGTAAAATCTTAAAAAAAAACAATCATTCTCTTCCTTCAGCAGTTTGCCAGCTAAACCAACACACACACAAAAAATATACCATGGGCAAGAAGGTGAACAGTCTGAAAACACACGGAAGTTTGACTTTGCAAACTACAGAGCTGCTGATAGGCTCATTAGAACCTCCTGGCATTCCTCTCCCTCGCAGCATCGAACAATTCATATAGCAATTCACTGTACTAATTCCTGTAATGAAAGTGTGGGGAGGGTTGTAGTCAATCATGATGGTGCCCTACAACTTCCAGAAAATGTTTGCTGGGATTTAGGCCTCTGAGGCTTTGGCAAGCAGATGTAGAGCAATCCTGTGGTAAATTTTCACGTGACAGCTCATTAACAATGCATTTAACATGTAAACGCTTGACACCTTTTCAGAAACACCAGAGCTGGTTAGGTTCATTTCACTTTATCGGAAGTCAAAGATAACATGTTAAATAGATTTTTCATTTTTTCCCCCCTCTAAGCAATCAAAACATTAAAGAGTAGGTTAAATCTAGATTTGTTCCCTGCTTCCATAAATATGAAATATCCAGAAAATGACAGTCCTTCAGTTTCTCTTATCTAGTCGGTTTCCAGCATTTAGAAAACACAGATCTCAAGTGTGTTTTGCTTATCTACCATGGTTAAATACCAAGGTTGAGTTTATGAAGCTGTCTGGATAAAATTCATGCTATTTCAAGAAATAATAGTTGACTTGGACACAAAAAGTACCAAGCAGTGTATTAAGGGATTCATTTGCCCAGTTTTTACTTAAAGCTAGACCACAGGAACTACAGGGCAGGGATGTTAACAGCTATATGCCCAGCCCCCAGCAGAGTTACAGAAAGCACTGGAACTGGGGCGCCTGGGTGGCTCAGTCGGTTAAGCGACTGCCTTCAGTTCAGGTCATGATCCCAGAGTCTTGGGATCGAGTCCCATATCAGGCTCCCGGCTCAGCAGGGAGCCTGCTTCTCCCTCTGACCCTCTCCCCTCTCATGCTGTTTCTCTCTCGCTCGCTCTCAAATAAATAAATAAATAAATAAATAAATAAATAAATAAATAAATAAAATCTTCAAAAAAAAAAAGAAAGCAAGCACTGGAACTGACTACTGAATGAGTCACTTCACCAATCTTGATGCCAAGTCGGGGATAGTGAATCATATTTACCATTTTAGGCCTGAGTTTCTTTAAGTTACCAAGATAATATTTTTGCAAGATAGATGCATTTCTTTTTCTTTTTCTTTTTGTAAATAAAGTTTTATTGGAACACAGGGATATCCATTCATTTACATGTAAGATATATGCATTTCAAGTAAGTATGTCTCTACCATTTTTTCAAAAGTTTGGATTATTTTCCCTTGCTCATACCTAATATAAGAAAAATGAACATTATTAAGTTAAAATTATATTCTTAGCTTTACAAAACATCTATTGGTGACACAGTAGTCTAAATTCTGAAAGTAATTGTTTTTTGTCAACAGAAAGAATTGGGCCCCCAAACTAGATTAAAAACCCAACCAAGTAATGATAGTTATACTATTTACTATTTACCTTTTCTTTTCTATCTCTTGCTCATCAACCATTAGAAAGCTCTAACAAACAGATACATATTATAGAAACACCAATGTTTGTCTCTACAAAAGGATAAATAATAACTGTGTGTAGTAATAGCCTCTCCAATGCATTTAGAATATGATGTTGAAACAGACCCTTAGGACTGTGTTCCTTCTACTACTTCCACGAAGTACCCCCAAAAAACAAATATACTGTAGGACGGGGGGGAGAAAATTATCCAAATCACAAGCTAGAAAGAAGCCCAAGATGTCACCTGGCCTGTCATGTGCACATTATCAGCAAATTTCATTTCACTCCACTAGCACAGGCTGCTCTTATTCCCCTGGGTCCCCTCTCTTGGCTCTGCCTCAAGACAGACCCACTTAAAGACCAAAAACCCCACCACGTAGTCTAATACTAGCAAGCCCTGCATTCCGACACATCAAGCCCACTGAAAATTGCAGTAGCTTATTCTCTGTCTTAGCCTAATTATGATTTCAGAGAACAATCTCTCTTTGTTTTGACAATTTTTCCTGTCCCTTGTTTAAAATGGTTCAGGAGCAGATTCAGGTGCTATTTTTGATACATGAAATAAATATCCCATTTATTCTACTGCATTTCTGTTATATAATTGTATGGTGAGGTGGTCACTACTGTTCATTCTGGCTGCTTTAGATACAATGTGTACTTTACACACTCTAACCAGCATTAGTCCATGCTCACATGAGCATTTAATAAAAAACCCCGTGGCCACATGCCTCATAGTTGCAGCAAATTGGATACTAAAAAGGAAGAATTACTTCCTCTAAAGTGTAACCATTAACTGAAAGAAAATCCTGGTGTGACATGAGCCGTCCATAACATGAGACATCTGTAACACTGGTGAATCATAATCCTAGAGGCTGAACTAGGTGGCTACCTAGGAAGTATAAGATCTCAGAGGCACGCTCTCCACCCTGATCAATTAAATTCTCTTCCTATGAGACAAAAC
This sequence comes from Mirounga angustirostris, assembly GCF_029215605.1. Taxonomy (NCBI): domain Eukaryota; kingdom Metazoa; phylum Chordata; class Mammalia; order Carnivora; family Phocidae; genus Mirounga; species Mirounga angustirostris. Next base: position 187,379,399 of record NW_026991709.1, on the reverse strand, counting down.
ACACGTATTCCACAGTTAAAGACAGAGTTTGAAATGCAAATACACCCAGGGAAATTGTTCTAAAACTTCATGACTCTTATTCTGTGAACCAATGTTCTAGCATTAATACAATATTTTTCTTTTAGTCAACTCAATTTTGCTAACTTGAATTTGGAAAGACAATTTTAGGGACGGTTGGATGGCTCAATCAGTTAAGCATTTGCCTTCGGCTCAGGTCATGATCCCAGGATCCTGGAATCGAGCCCTGTGTCGGGCTCCCTGCTCACCTACCCCACCTCTGTTCGTGCGTTCTCAATCTCTCTCTCAAATAAATAAAATCTTTTTTTTAAAAAACACAATTCTATGTTGCCACTGTATTCAATACCATTTGTACATAGTCAATATCACTCGCCATAAATAGAAAGAAAAGTATCCATCCAACATCATCTCATGTACCACCTGAAATATTGTAATAAATTATTGGTTTAAATTCACACTAAAGAGTACTAAATGAGTGATATCCGAATTCTCAACACCCCTCCATCCTGTGCTCTGACTAAAGCAGGAAAAACCACCAAAAAGAGGTAGGAAGGGCACTGAGAATCTGAAGAAGCATGTGAGAAGGTTGCATGCTTCGGGCATTGTGGGGTGCATGTCACAAGCTATGAGAAATAAGGGTACAAAGGAGCAGGCTGTTGCCCACCACACAATTATTTGTGTCTGGGGTCGTCCCTGCATCTGTGTCATAGTGAAAGTCCACTGTACTGGTTGATATGAAGGTCTTTCTCCACTTCTATGCACCAGCTCTTTCACACGTCTGAGCTCACAAATTACCCATCACAAAGAAATTACATGCTGTTAATAGGTCTCTTCATTGTGGTTGACAGTGCAGAACAAATGTCAGTCCCTGTGCTGAGACCAGATTTCTGGAATGCTAACAGGGGTTCCCAATAGGAGGAGACACATTACCTAGAGGTCACCCCAATAATTCCTGGCACAAGCTCCCATATTCCACTGCTTTGTGCCATATTCACCACCAAGTGCCATATGTTCTAGCTCTCCCTGGCTACCTTTTCTCCAATCAGATTCTCAGTTCTCTGATCATCTTTCCATTGCTCTTAACACCTAGCTCTCAGCAAAACAGGTGCCTAATTTATAGAAAAAGCAAGTGAGTGAATCATTGAATGCATCAACCATAAATGAATGAATGAGTGAATGTATGAAAATAAATCAGCTTTGCAGAAAGGAGCACCTGCATGCCTAAGGCATGCCCTCAAATTACCCCAACCTGTCCAAAATTATCAAGGAATGTAGCAAAAATCCCATCAGTATGCCTTTTAGAGAAATAAGTTCCCCTTCCTTTGCCCTAGCTGAACAGAGATCTGCCACATTCTCTCTTTACAGGTGCCCACTTCTGACAAGCTGTGCAACCTTGGTAAAGTTAGTTAACGTCTCTGAGCTTCAGTTCCCTCATCTGTCAAATTCTGAAGAAAAACATCTGCCCCATGAGTTGTGATAAAGATTAAATGAGAGAATTAAAGAAGAGTGACTACCTTATTGCCTAGAGTATACTGTAAGCCAAAAATGCTGGCTACATTTTTGAACCAGATCACAATACCAAGATAAACTATCAATGGCATCATGGCTTCATGTCTTGTTGTTACAGTGTAACACCCACCTGCTTTCATTCACTATCCTGATACCTCTCTGGTTTGCCAGTGTTAAAAAGAAAACCACAGGCTTCAAATGGCGTCACTTAGGTTAAGGCCCCAACTCAGTAAACCTTGACTCAATACCTAACCTAACTGCAGTTTCAACCTCCAAAGAACATGACTTTTACCTAGTCAACGTAGGAATTTCCTGGTCAGCACTAGAAAGGTTACTGACAGACCCCTTCCATTCCCCTTAGGAGGATGACCTCGCCTAAAACAATGAATTCTTTGCTAATGATTTCCTCCCCCCCACCACCTCTCTACCTTTAAAAACCTTTCCTTCTCTGTAGCCCTTTGGAGCTCCTCTCCACTTGCTAGTTGAGAGGCTGCCCAATTCATGAATGGTTTAATAAAGCCAATAGATTTTTTTATTTACTCAGTTGAATTTTTGTTATTTAACACCAGTATCAGAGTATGATGTTTTTAATGCTCACAGAAAATGGAGATTAGCAGGTCCCAGTGGCATAAACAGGCACAGCAAACAGGTACAAACAGTCTTCATAAATGCATCTTACCAAATGTATCCTGGGTTGAGGATGGCCACCATTCACTCCCATTGTGAAGCCCCCTGCATTTTTCACTTCTTTCTCCCTCTGAATCTCCTGTGCTTTAATACCCATACAACATCCCTCATTTCTAAATCAGAAGGATGAGCACCTGCAGCCACAGGAGGAGAAGTTTAGGATCTGATGCTTGTAATATTTTTCAGACAGAGAACACTCTCCCAACGCTTCTACCCAGGAGATGGTAAACTACTCTGACATCTCAGCTGTTGCCCCTCCAAGCAGATTCACACATCTCTTGGCTACCACCCACTTCGGGCAGGCATCTAATCATGTTTACAGTTATTCATTATGACTGGCTATACACAGATAGTGCCTTTGGTGTCAAACCGAATGGCCCTGTAGACCCCTAGCTCAGGAGAGCCGGAAGATACAGACATACATTAAATAAGACACAAGCAGAAACATAGCCTCCACTTCTGTGAGATGGAAAGAGACTGAAGCCGACCTGCTAGAGTCTCCTCCAGAGCTCTAGTGTGGGGAGGCGCACAGCAAGCAGAGCGGGATCAAAAAAATCTGAGTTGCTTTGGGACCAGAAAGCTTGCCAAAAAGCTTCTGTGGGTGTGTGCAAGCAAATATTCCAGCAAGAAAAAAAGATGAACTGTTTTGCAGGGGAATCATCTTGAACCAGAAGGACGAATACGCATGCTAAGTGCCAGGGCGTGTTCCTGAACCTCCGAGCTAGTGCACATCTAGTGTGATTCCATGCAGCTCTCCGTGGAAGAATCGCTCCAAGAACACGAGGTGGAGAAGTGCCTTTCGCTGTCTGCGATAATCTAAATGGGGCCATGGGGGGGGGGGGGGGGGATGATAATGACATGAAGAGATGGCCTCCAGTCCTCAGAATCCACCATAATGAACACTCTGTGTTTAAACAAGGCGAACTTGCATTTCCTCAAAAGGCATTTAGACACAGTCACATAATTGGGAGTGAATCTAAAAACTGTAGAAAAAGGGGCACATTTCCCCACTGACACAGCTGTATTGAAAAATCAACCCATGGCTCTAAGGGAAATGAGAAAACACAACTGGTGATTTCTAGCATGGCATCCAATCTTCATTTTTGTGATCCCTCAATTCTCAGTTCAAGTATAAACAGACTTTTTTTTCCTCTGAAGTAGGAAAAGGATTAAGTAGGCAGGATGCTTTCTGAGTCCTGTGTAGCATATGTTCATAAGCTTTCTTTTTGTAGCATTTATGGATTCATTCTGGAGTAGGGTTAAGCTGGAGCAAAGCAATTTGGCATGCTTGCATTTGCTTTATCGGGAGAAGCAAGTGCAGGCGGCAGGGGCCACCCTGACCTGAGCCGCAGAGAAGCTTCCTGGAACCCTGAGGGGGATGCTGATGATTTTGCTCACAGGGATGCTCAAACTGAGCCTTCCTCCTTGCAAAACAGAAAATGAGCTTCATGCAAATCACCCTCTGGAAAGTGGTAGCCCAGGGCCAAGAGTGATCATTATCATGGAAACTTAATTTCTGACCAACTTCAGCGATCACCCTGCAGTATCTGCACAGGCATACAGCCTCGGGGTCAGCATTCCAATCCGTCCCAGCCTAGGGAGCACATTCAGCCACAGATGTGATTTCCCAATCTGTACACGGGTTTCTATAGGCTACATCCCCATGGCAGAATCCAGGGCCGCTCCTAATGAGGGTGTGCTAGAAGACTTTTTAATGTTCACCACGCAAATTTAAAAAGCAATACTTATCATTTTTTTTAAGTGGAAAGAGCAGTACATACCATTTTTTAAAAAACATATCTACAAAGAAAACGGACTGGAAAGAAAGACCTCGAAATGCCATAGGTGGTCGTCTCTGGGCAGTAGGATATTGAGCAATTTCTACTTTCTTCTCTTTTGCAGATCCATTTCCCAAATAAACTGAAATGCAAGTGTATTATTTTTGTAATATGAATAAAGTGATTATAAAGTGGTTTAAAGATAGACTGGCAGTTACAAAAGAGTTTTTCATTGGCAAAACAAAGCAGCATTTCCATCAAAATAATATAATTGACCTGCACCATTAAGAAAGAACTACCACGGATCTCATGGTCCACTTTGCTATTACCACCATCACTAACTACTCCGTAAGTACCTGCTGTACGCTGTGCCCGGCAGTAGGCATCAGTACTCAACTAAGTAACCCAGGTAATAACTAAATTATTTACATCATTGGTCCCCTGCCAGGGTTGTTTAAGTTGGAGAACCCAAAAAACAGCATTTAACAAGAGTATTAACCCATCCACCTGCCCTATACTGCACCTTGTCAGAGAATCTCTCCCAATCCTGCTGAGAGGGATTAAGGAGAATTAAGTAGGCAGCCAGCCAGGCAGACCCTGGGCCCAGACTACAGCTGATTCCAGCAAGTGTGAGCACCTGACCTAGATCAATCTACTCAGATACTTGCCCCCAGGGAAGAGGAGCTGGAGTAATTCCTGTCAGTCTCTATCCACCCCTTAAAAGGGACGGAGGGAGGGGCTCCTGGGTGGCTCAGATGGTTGAGTGTCTGCCTTCCACTCGGGTCATGATCCCAGGGTCCTGGGATGGAGCCCCGCATCGGGCTCCCTGCTTGGCAGGGAGCCTGCTTCTCGCTCTCCTTCTACTGCTTCCCCCTGTTTGTGCTCTCTCTCTCTGTCAAATAAATAAAATCTTTAAAAAATAAATAAATAAAAGGGACAGAGGGAGCAGCAGGGATAGTCAAGGTGGACCAGGCTACAGAGAGCAGAGCAGACAGTATGCAGGGAGAAGCGGTGGGAGAGGATGTGCAGCCCCAGTTAGTCATGGTGCCTTAGGACGGAGCCACTCAGAGTCAGTATGGTTTATCCATTTACTGCTCCTGGTCCGATGCCTCAGAAGCCTCTCAGTCCACTCTGCCCTCAATCATAAGCTAGCTGGTTGTCTTAGAGCAAATGCCCCATCTTTTGTTGTTTTTGTCGCTGTTTGTTTTGGTTGGTTTCTTCAAAACGAATGATTCTGAACCAAGAGGTAGTTAGAAGAAGGGTCAAAACTATGAACCCTCTTTCCCCAGTCTGCATGGCTGATTTCCCCCGCCCCGCCTTGTCCTTCCTTCAGATCTCAGCTAAAATGTCATAAACTCAAGCCCTCCCAGACCAGACCACCGCATATGAAGAGGTCTAGCTCTGTTTTGCCTCCTGTTGCAATAAGTCTTAACTTTTAATTATATATATACTGTCTGTTTAATCGTTGTGATCTGTCTCTCTCCCTAGATGCTAAATCATCAAGAGCTTCTTGACCTCCTGGCACATTTCAGGAGGTCAGTGGTGCTGAAAGCGTCAGTTAGTCAAGTACATTAGTACATATTCATTCATTTAATATACAAATAATCATTGAGCAGTTAACACTTGAGAAACTTGGTCCTTTCTCCATAAAGAACTAATGATTCAAAGAAGGATATGAGATATATATGCAAAGAGAGGAAACATCCACACAGCAGACACCACTGAGGGCCTATCCAACAGCCATCCCCTCTTGTGCCTTGAAAGTAAAACCTCAGTTTTATTGGAGTATCCTCCCTCCACAAAGCCATGTACCCAGGGAAGGTGAGATTAACCCAGCTCAGGGGTAAATCCTGATCAGTTTAAAGCAGAGAATGGGTTAGAGCTGCTCAGATATCATCTTAGTCCCTAAGGCAGCCGGGCAGAACAGGGCTAAAGCAGCTAGAGCCCCCACTCACACCCCCAACACACGCACATGCATACACACACACACACACACACACACACACCCATCCACCAGCCACCTCCAGATGTAAGCAGCCTCGTCTGTTTACCAAACGTCCTGACCAAATGTTATCATTTTCTAGGTATACCCTGACAAGAAGAAATTTAGATTGGAAAGCACCAATCAAGGGAATCCTATCCCATGTGCCAGTGTCTGATTTAGGAAGGAGTATGTGGCTACCATCAGCCAAATGTAACCTAAGGAGAAACCTGCTAGATACGGGAGAGGTCCCTTGTTTTTAAAAAGGGATATGAAGAAGCATGTTGTTGTTTGCCAGGACACTGTGGGTTTATATTGATGTGTAACAAGTTGATTTGGAACACTGGAATTTCATTCTATTCTGTTGTGGGTTTTTTTGTAAAGGCAATTAACTAGTCCCAGGAAGGATCCTTCAGTTATATAAAAGTTTGTTTTATGAAATGTCATGGCTCCATTCATAATTTTGTCTTGTTCTTCCAATTGGTATATACAACCTTCAGAGCTCTTGTATTTGGAAGGCTGGGAAGGGCCCAGACTTTGAAATAGTGTCTTTGTTTTCACTGTTTTTTTGGTTTTTTTTTTTTTTTAAACTAAAGCTATATAAAGCTTGTGGATTAAACAGAATAAATTTCTAAATTAAAAAAAAAGGAATATGAAGAATAAATAGTCTCTAATGCCAATGGATGCTACCATATAGTCCAGGTGACTCCCCAGAATGAAGCAGCCATCTTAGAACCATTAAGGCAGCCAATCTGAGGACCAAGTCAAAACCAGTGAAGATGGCAGAGGAAAAAAGCATGAAATGAAGACTTTAATGACACTGTTGAGCCCCCAAATTAACATAACCTGGAGCTGCCCCCTTGGGATATCTTGTTCCTTGAGATAATTCATTTTCCTTAATCTGATGGCTTTTATTGTGTGTTCAAATATAAGTTGGTAGAGAAATTCACAAAATAATTGACAATACTTAGCAATCTGTCAACAACTTAGTGCTCAAAATCCTCTTTCTACTGCACAGTGACAACCATCAAAGGCACTCCAGTGGATCCCCAGTTGCTTGGCACCAGGGAAAAGTGGATTGAGGTTGTATTCCAGACATTCAGAGCCCGGGTTCTATAACGCCTTCCCATCAATCATGACATGCATGGGGCTCAGCAGGTAGACATGGAGAGGGTTGGAAGTTTTCTTTCTTTTTTTTTTTTTTAATTCCCTTATTGTTTAATTGTTTAATTATTTATTGTTTAATTAACAATTGTTAATTGTTGACTTTCTGATTATTTGCCGCCAAAAGCATCTTCACTGATAAATCTATCTTCACGTAATTAGCAACAAATTTATGTGACCTCCTTTGAGCAAAAGACTCAGGAGAAAATGGTGCAGAGATTCATGGTTCTGCCCACATTCCTCCAAATCTACAGATGATGGATCTTAAGTGAATTTCTCCCTAAAAGGAAGACAACTGAAATGCCAGGAAAATAATTAACCATGTGATCATCTGACACTCTCACCATCGTGAGAGTCATAAAGCATACCACAAATGCTGATGCATCACCTTGTCTCAGTGGTGGGCAGCATATTTTAAGTATGCCAAGTTGTACATTTTTTTATCCCTCCTGTATAGTTCCCTTTCTTATCTCAAGAACTTCAACAGAGCTTGTATTCCCTTTGTCCAAATGCAGAAAGTACTAGAAGGCAATCTCTAACCCCCCCAAATCTGGCCCCTCTAAGGGTTTTTCTTTCATGGAAGGGTATGTGCTGACACCAGCAAAAAGGACAGGGATAAAACAAAGTTTGGACTGTGTTGTTTAAAATTATTCTGTTTCCTTTATTCTTGTTTAGGTGGAATACTACTAGGGAGAAACTAGAGGTTTCTAGATCCTTAAAGTAGTGGAGGTCAGCACCCTGTTCCCAGGCAGATCTCTAGAGAGGGTCATAGGACTTCCGATGGGGATGGTGAGGAGATGCTAGGAAAATGAATACTGAGTCCTTGAAATGAAAAAGAGCCCAACCTCCTTTGGAGAGACACAGCAGGGCCACCCAACACTGCATAGACAAGGAACCTCCTAGAGTGACCAGCATGGACTAAGGAACAGAGGGCCTTTTCTTGAATGTTCTGTATGTAGGAGCCAAGGGCAGGCAGCCCCAAGATGGGCCACTCTGACATGATAATTATTTTCAGTTAAAAAGCAATCGAAACCCAGAAGATTCCAAAAAACCTCTTTACCTGGTAGACAGGGAGGAAACTAACAAGGCCTGTTTCATCAAAGTCCTCTCTTTGACTTTTTTTTCTGAGAGGTACAGCAAACATTTGTTTACCAAATATTTACTCTTTTTCATCTCCCTGTGTATTACATTCCTTCCCTTTAAAGTCTCAAACCCTAAATTCTTCTCTTTAATTCATATACCTCATTTTGCCTGACTATCTTCAGAGTTTCAATGTGTATGTGGATTCTCCATATGTATGAGATCAAATGTGTTTCCTGTTAACCTGTCTCGTGTCAATTTGATTCTTAGTCCAGCTAGAAGGTCCTTGGAAGAGAGAGGAAATTCTTGCTTCTCACATGTGCTATGGCAGACATGCAGAATCAGTGACATTCCCAACACCATGAAGATGAAACCTCACAACAGTTTGAGACAGAGAAAAATAACAACCAAGTAGGCATGTCTACATGATTAAAATTCTGGTATGCAACATTCAAAGCAATTTTTCTAAATTAAATCTTTAAATGAGAATGCTAACTCAGTTTGTATTTTTAATTGGCTTGACATGTCATGAGCTCCCAAAGGACACATTACCAAGCCAAACTCTCACTACTTATTCAATATCTTCCCACAAGTCCTGCTACCTTAAAAAAAAAAAAAAAAGGGAAAATTTACTGTAACATAGACAGTTCCATGGCTGGTGAACATCACTGAATATTTTCAAAAAACATTCAAATAAAAGGCAAAACAGAACTCTTTTATTTAAATTCTTGATAAATAACGCCACACCCATTCATGGGAAACGGACTATACTTCCCTCAATGGCTGGGAATTAGTGAAGACTGAATATAATGAAAACAAGTGCCCTATATGCGTGGCACTTTAAATAGTGGAGATTCCCAAACAATATAAAAACATTTTCAAGTCACACATAGGATATGAAGTGAAAATGTTCTTGGAGGAAATCTTCTCTAATAATACCTACTTCAGAGGGTGCTGGGAAGCTCTATTAACACCAACAGAATACTTTTAGATCTTCAAATAAAAGGACTATAGAAATGCAAAGTATTATTATTATAGTTCTGAAATAATTTCACACCTAGGGATGAGAAAACCCCAGGCCAAATTTTACTGCTTCTCTCCTGCCTGATAAACAAGAAATGCCACAAGCATGGGAGGAAGGGAGGGGGGTGGAAATCAAATAGAACAAAGACATCAAAGTTTCCCTTTAACTTGAGCTTTGTATTCCCCCTAGATGTCATTTTAGGGGACTCAGAAAAAAATGAGTCCCTTTAAGGTCAGGGTTAAGTCCAATGTACATTGGACATTCTACAATGTCCAATTGCCTTTTTTTTTTTTACCAGATAAAGTGCCAACCAACCGAGGTGAACAAATGCCCTTGTCCACTTCCATGGGGCACAGTTCCTCCCAAAGCACTGGCCAAACTTAAAAATGGCCAGATAAATTATTACCTGAATCACCCCCCAGTGCTCTCTCACCAGGAGGCCAAAAAGAGGCTGCTTTCACAGATACCAGGATTTCTACTTAGTGGCTGAGAGCACAAGACTGTCATTTGTTGCTGCTGATGGAGGGCGTGGTGAGGATGTTGATGATCATGACCGTAAGGATGGTGATCATAGTAACGACAAGATATAGAACAGAAGTTCTCAAACCCTGCTGATCGATGGAATCTCCTATGGAGCTTTTTAAACGACAGATTCTTGGTCCCCATCTCAGATCGACTGATTCCAAGTCGGAAAGATAGACCTCAAGTTTTGTTTTGTTTTTTAAGATTTTATTTATTTATTTATTTATTTGACAGAGAGAGAGAAAGACAGTGAGAGAGGGACACAAGCAGGGGGAGTGGGAGAGGGAGAAGCAGGCTTCTGGCGGAGCAGGGAGCCCGATGTGGGGCTCGATCCCAGGACCCTGGGATCATGAGCTGGAAGGCAGACGCTTAAGGACTGAGCCACCCAAGCGCCCCTAGTTTTGTTTTGCTTTAACAGAGCCATTAGGATAACAACTGAAGTGACAGTGTTTGTAAACAATGTCATGATTAAGAATGCAGGCTTTGTAGGCAGGCTGCTGGCGTCTAATCCCAATTCTGACGCTTACTAGCTGTGTGACTCTGGGCAAATACTTAAGCCTCAAGCCTCAATTTACCCATCTATAAAATCGAAATGCTATTACTACCTACACTTCATAAGGCAGATGCCTAGGGAAGAAAGCAAATTCTGAAAGCATATGTTAATTCCAAGGAAGACCAAAAGTTACACATTAAAGAACACATTACCAACCAGATCAACATGATAATGGAAGTATTCCATATTGATTTAAACAAAAAATGTGATATGATTATGTTAGGGGGCTGTGGGGACCAGAAGCGATGAGTGGGAAGTGTTAAAGAACTATTGCTAAAATCGATACAGCAGGAAAAAAAAAACAGTATTTGGCAATAGATAAATGCCGGAAGTATCAGAGATGAAAGCTGCCAATTGCAGGGCATGGGCTGGAAGGGTAGGAGAAATGCAGAAGGAGGGGGTAGGTGTTGCAGTTTTTCAATATTTGCTTTTTAGCGCTGTTTTATTCAAACAAGGTAGATAGGTTGCTTTGATAAAAATAAAAGTGAATTTAAAAAGATAATCCATAACATGTATAATATTGTATGTCTTTATATACTACAGTTACCATAAGGTTTTTCAGTTTACCAAAACTTGCTTTTTAAAAACCTGATTGATAGAATCCTTCCAAATGTATCACCGAAATGTCCAGGTGCTGGACATTGACAATAACCATTTACTCTGTCCCCGGCACCTGCAGCCCTCCTCCCACCGCAGTGCTGCACGGAAGGCAGGGAATAATACTCCAAACTCACATTCTCAGATTTTCACCCAGGGCCTTCCGTTGGCTAATTTAACAGAAAGCTGGAGAGCAAGGAAGACCAGGGAATGCTGACAAGAGAGGGCAGCCTCCGGGGGCTCAGAGCCTTTCAGAGGAGCAAGGAGCTGGAGGCACAAACAGAATGTCCAGCACAAGCACTGAGCAGAGTTTTATTTTTGTTTTTTAAATTTATGTCCCTTTTCTACTCAGCCTTATATTAAAAAAAAAAAAAGATCCCTTGATTTCTCAACCTGCTTAACATAAATGGCATCACCATCATCATCTGCTGATGTTATGCAGCACTTGACAACTGGCTAATAAGCACTTTCACGTACACTACCTTTACGTCATCCTCACGACACCTCGATGCAGTAGACTGGGCAAAGGTTATCCTGATTTTATGGCTGAGACCTTAAGAAAAGTTGGGTATTTTGCCCAGAATCATAAAGCTACCAACAGTAGCGCCCAAACTGGAAGGCATGTTTCCCAGCATGTCAGCCTAGGCTCTTTCCACCACACAAGGCACTCAGGCTACGTATTCACAGTAGGAGTGCAAAATTGATGTTCCTGTGAAAAAAGCATTAACCAGCTTTGTTCTAGGCACCGCACAGAACACAGAAGTAGTCAACAAACAAGACACAAGGGGAAACAGAGCGCACTTGCCCATTCCATTCTCGAGAAACCACAAGGAATGCCAGAGACCAAAATAATTGAGTTTTCAATCACACCGTACACATCGTTGAAAAGAAGGTGTTCAGTAGGGCAAGGCAAGTGTTCAGAAGAGGAATAAAAGTCCAGGGAAAAGGAGGAAAAAAATACGTAGGTGGAAGGAAATCACAGTCCCTTCACAACCCTCAGGCAGCAGAGAGACCAGGGCTCCAGAAACTGCTGTGAAGACCTCTCTGCTTCTCTTGCCATTTCCAGCTCTACCCCCACATACACACACATCCTTTGAGAGCTTAGAGAAGCAGCCAGAAGTGACTTCTCTCCACCAAACACAGGAGGCGTGGGAAGTCCAGCAAAATGGCCCACTTTTAAAATACTAATTGACAACTCTGAACCTTTTATAATATAACCTACTGCAAAACGTTCAGGTACTTACACGTGATGGAAGAAAGTAATGAATGGTATTTTAATTGTAAACCTCCAAACACACCCCGTTTATTCCATATCTACTACTCTACCACTTAGGCTTCTGTGGTGCCAGGACTGAAGCCAGTTGGCTAATTTGAGGAGGATTATTGGAAAGAAACTTGGGGCTCACTGAATCCATGGAAAATAAGCCTAATTTTCCACTGGAAAATAAGGCTTAGCAACCATCATTTGCTGAGATAGACATGGAGACCAGGGAATGGGAAATGCTGTGGTGGTCCCCACAGTAGTTGTTTTCAGAGCAGGATGCCCACTGGGAAAAAGGAGAATCCCTTAGCTCAAGATTCAAACAGCACATGAACACCCCCTTACCCAAGCTAGTGATCACGCACCCATCCCGAGGCTGAGTATAGGCCCCTGGGTAGGGCCCCTGGTTAGAGTTCCACTGATCTAACCACCTCAAAAGGAAATCAAGGCACTGTTAGGAAGGGAAAACAGATACAAGAACAGGAAAGAAAGGGGAAGGGGGAGAAGTCCCTCTACGCTTGCCAAGCCTTTCTTCCAAAATTCCTTAAGAATCTAACTAGCTAGCAGTTAAGATCACTATTTCTTAAGATTCTATATACTAATAATTGTCTACACACAGCCAAAGAACATGTTTACCCTGATGCCTACAAAACTTCACCCTGACAACTTTTTACTTCCAGAGGCCTCACTTCTCACTTGACCTGAAAGCTGTCTTTTCCTCTGATTCCTAAAGACAAAGCAGAATTTGTCCTTCTTTAGTACTGACATGCTCACCTTGGAAACATTATCCTGTAGTTTCCAAAAAGCACAGACTTCTCAAAATGTCTAAGGAATAAATTCAGAAGGATGCTGATTTGATGATGATGATGGTAATATTAACAACGGTCGCAGCAACTAACATCTACTGAGTATTTGTCAGGGGCCAGGACCTGTTCCAAGCCTTTAATACCCAATAATTCATTTAACCTCCACAACAAGCTTATGAGGAAAACAATATTATGATCTCCATTTCACGAACTAGGAAACTGAGACGCAGAGGGGTAAATAATGTGTCCATGGTCCAACAGCTAATAAAAGCCAACCCAGGACTGAATCCATGTCTGACTCCAAAATACCAGTTTAACAAAGGATTTTCATTGAGAGCAGAGGAAATGGACTATGCTGTGTGAAAACATTCTCCAAGAGAAATGGGAGCACCGTAACGGTACCTAAAGATCGCAAGGTTCTGAAGATTGCCACATCACCACCAGCTCCAATAATTTATGAGAATTTATTTCTAAGAGGCTATCAAGTACTGCTTTATTCCAAGATGTGGCTCAGTGGTCCAGAGATGTTTAAGTTATATGGCTGAAAACCATTAAGGAAAAATTCCACGCCAACCAGGCTTCATGCACCAGAGTTTAGTCATCCCAAAGCAGATCCTCAAAATGGTGTTTTTATAGCTCATGTTTTGATCATTCAAAAGAGGTTTTCTCCAATTTCCCTGTAAAATTCTTTTTCACCCTCAAAACAAACGTTAAAAACTCAGCCCCAGAAGTAGATCTGTCATAAAGTTAGGAATAACTTAAAATAGAAGGTAAATCAAAATGGCTTTTCAACTTTAACTAAAGTGGTCACGGTCATGATTGCTGTAATAAAAACGACAGGAAAAAAACCTAAAATTGTCAAAAACATAATTGATGATGAAAACAAATGTAAAATTATGGCATATTTCACCCTGGCCACCAAAGACTCTTGATGAAACCGCAGCCCTATAATTCCCCAGAATGAATTCTTTAAATTAAAATACTTCATGCAGAACAGAAATTAAACAATGAATCAAAGAACAATGCTGTACAGCCGTATGCTTATAAATATACCTAGCAAAGAGGAAACAATTACATTTTTCCATGTAAAAACCAATGCGATTGTAATGTTTCACAGAAAGCTGATAGGTACTTTTCCCATTGCTTCAAACTTGGAAGTTCATTTCCTGTAACTCACTTAGGGTCCACAGAGACTGGGCAGAATGAAATTAGCTACACCAAACTGGCTGGCTTTCTCCTTTCTACAAAACTAGCTTCTCCACGCAACTGCACAACTGACTTTCATGATAAATTCATCCAACCCAATTCAAATGCCACTCTGCATTTTAGTTTAAATGCTTTATTTGGCCAGCTGGTTTTATTTAACCATCGACTAGAAGCGGTACGAGCACATTCTTTTTCCAGCTAGCATTAATCTTAGTAAACTTAGCTCCATTGGAATGTCTTAACTCTGAGAAGAAAGCAAAAGTCAGCAAGCATACAATTGCATTTGGCTACCCTCAGCACATCATTTTATTTCCTCCTGCTCCCTGCTAACTATTGCTCAGCACTTTTGCCTAAGAGGGAGGACAAGCAGGTGGTTAAGGAAGTTGTCCTGTCAGCTGTATCTTTAATCCAAGTGTTTAAATCTCTGAATAAAAGAAAAATCAATGTTGTAAAGGCAATGTTTGTCAAGGCCATGTAATAAATACACTTACCTTTACAGACTGTTCTCAATGGATTTTCCTTCTTCGCTGAGCTTCAAAGCTACAAAGAGATAAAAACGAAAGTAGGGAGTTATCCGCGAGTAAAACATCAAATGTTTTCTCTCCATGTCTCTAAGGAGAATTTCCATATGCCATGGTATGTGGCACTGGCCAAAAAACCCAGGCCTCATACCTCCCTCACAAAAGGCCAATAAAAGACTGTCATCAAGTGAAAACAGCACGCACATCCAGCCAGAATTCAATCACACACACCAGTCAGATGGACAATCAAATCTTTTGGGGTTGTGAACTCCTCAACAGCGTGGGAACAGCTTATAAACCGCAGAGATGCAAGTCAAATTAAATGTTACACAGCACACTCACTCTGACCGAGCATTTTATGTTCTTAATTTCTTTCATTGTCATCTTTCTTGCACACCCTATTTCCATTTCTCTGAAAAAGTTTTACGTGGGGGAGCCTGTTCCATTTCTATGAGATGCATGGTCCTTCCAATGCGGACCTCACCACTTGCCCCATGAGTACACAGATGCAAGCTGACAGGTACAGTCCCCATTCCCTAGGTAGAGAGAAACTCACAGAGCCCACGAAGCCCCACTCCACATTTCAAATCAAAACTTGACATGTTAAATTAAGCTCCCTGTGATCAAAACATACCATGCATGTACTGAGCACACACGGGTCAACGTGATAAGAGATGTAGTAAATGATAGTTGTTAAGCAATACAGGAGTTCCCCCCACCTTAGTGGAGGTTTTACTTTCCATGGTTTCAGTTACTGGCAGTTAACGGTGGTCTGGGAGCAGATGATCCTCCTTCTAACAAACTGTCACAAGGTCAAAAGTAGCCTCACGCTACTCGCCGTGCCTACGTCATTCCCCTCACTTCATCTCATCACGTAGACATTTTATCATCTCATATCATCACACGAAGAAGGGTGAGTACAGCACAGTAAGATATTTTGAGAGAGAAAGAGTGACCACATTCTTCACATAACTTATTATAGAATATTGTTCTGACTGTTCTGATTTTTGTTCTAACTATTCTAATTTATTAGTAGTTATTGTTGTTAATCTCTTACTGTGCCTAACTTATACATTAAACTTTATCACAGTTTGATAGATAGATAGATAGATAGATAGATAGATAGATAGATAGATAGATAGATAGATAGATAGATAGTAGATACAGGGTTCAGTACCCTCTACAGTTTCAGACATCCACTATGGGTGTCTGAATGTATCTTCAGTTGATAAGTGAGGGACTATTATCATAATAATATTTCAAGGGCTGGATATAACATTCTATATCAGTACATCATTACTCATATCATATGGTCAAAAGTAATTGGAATATTCCTCTTTCTGTCATTCTTGGCTAAGTCCTAATATCTCCTAATAGTGTGGTAGTTGGGAATGACCAACTAATCCATGGTTTTCCCATGGTTCTTTTTCTTTTCCTTCAATGTCCTAAGTACTTGCTTTAGCCCTTAACAAAAAACCCATTACTGCTGATGTATGGTCACTAAAGACCAAGACCAGACTTCTGGGCTGTGACATAAATCCTGTAATATTTATGGAGATAAAGCCCCTCCATGAGACAACATCAGAAATTTCCCCTTTCCCCTGTTATATGAATTGCAATGGAGTTAGGAGAAAAATAATCTGGGATAAACAGAATTTGGGGAAGACTGGATAAATAGTATAATATTACATTTTGTAAAATATGAGAGACTTATGGTCTGACAACATAGGGACCAACTTGTATGCCTTTCCACTTTAAACACACAGAAATCCTAAGCAAAATATGGTGATAATTTAAATACATATTTATCCAAATAGCCAAGCTCAAAAGAAAGGGAAAAGACAAACATGAAGAGATAATGAATATAAATTTTCTAGAATGAGACATGAATCCTCTTGAAAAAAGGACGCCAAGACCTCAGCAAGATAAATAAAAGCAAATCCACAGGTAGATACATCAGAAAGAAACCACAAAACACCAGAGATAGAAAGTCTTAAAGTCAACCAGAGAGAAAAAACAGACTCCTTGCAAAACAACTTGTCACCAGCAAAAATAAAAGCAAGACAGCAAAATAACATGTTCAAAGTACTAAGGGGAAAAAAAAGTTCAACAAAAATTCTATAGCCATGCTAAACCAATTATCATTCAAGAACGACAGAGAAATAAGGACATTTTTCAGGGATAAAAAAAAAAGGATTGTTTTCTGCTCACAGTTTACTTTTGCTGAAAGAAATACTAAAAGGCATACTTGAATAAAAAGGAATTGACCCCAGATGGAGGGAATGAGGAGCAAAATGCAATGGGAAATAAAGACATTAGCAAGCATGATGGTAAATCTAGTAAATTTAATAATAAATAATGGGTATTGAGGCACCTGGGTGGCTCAGTTGTTAAGCGTCTCCCTGCCTTCAGCTCAGGTCATGATCCCAGGGTCCTGGGATCGAGCCCCACATAGGGCTCCCTGCTCAGCAGGAAGCCTGCTTCTCACTGTCCCACTCCCCCTGCTTGTGTTCCCTCTCTCGCTGTGTCTCTCTCTGTCAAATAAATAAATAAAATATTTATAAATAAATAAATAAAGGTTATTGAATAATAATTACTAAGCCTCGGTTGTAAAATCCAACAACAACAATAATGACCAATTTTTAGGGTTTGCATATAAGGTGAAATGAGTTGTTGGCTGCAATTATATGGAATAAGGGAGGGGAATAAATTGCTTAGAAGGAAGAGACAGATACTAATTAAACTGTTAAAGATATGCATTAAAGTTACTGACTAACTTGTTAAGGATAACCAGCATTTCTTTCTCATTGTACGTAGTCAAAGACACCCTTGCATATATGCTCACAAAGATGCATACAAAAATGTTTAGAGCATCATTGCTAGAATGCCAAGAAATACTGAAAACAACCCAAACATCTATCAATAGTACAATGAATACATATATTTTTATAGTCTTAAAATGGGGTATTATACAGCTTTGAAAAATCAATGAAACAGTCACACACATCAACATCTATGCCTCTCAAAAATATGATATAAAACAAACAGCAAGTCACAGAAGACTATATATCATTCTATACATATAATATGTTTAAAAAGGTAAAAATACATACTATCTTGTTTTGAAATATAACATATAAGTGGCAAAAACTATAAAGAAAAGCAAGGGAATGATTTACACAGAATGCAAGCGACGTTTAGCTTGAGGACAAGGGAGGAGATATAATGAGAAGCATTGGGGAAGATTCTGGAATATGGTAATGCTCTATTTCTTGGCCAGGGAAGTGGTATCTAGATGTTCAGGTTATTATATATTGTATTATAATAGAATACAATACAATAAATGCTGTAGATATACACTTCCAAAAATTATTTTGTACATATGGTCTATTTCACAATGTTAAAACACAAAAGAGTAATCACCAAAAGAATAGAAATGTCCAAACCAACTGAGGGAACAATATAAAGGACAGAAAACTCAGCCAATTCTCTATAGAAGACTGGAATAGAAGCAGGTAAGAAGCGAAAGGAAAGCACAGTGAATAGAAAATACAAAAAAAAATATTTAAAGTACGTTCAAATATGTCACAAATCAGAGTGAATGGATTAAATACGTCTGTTAAAATAATTTTTTTAATTGATTTTTTTAAACTTTGCTATATGATGTTTATAAGAAACACATGTAAAATGTAAAAGGAGTTTGAATGGGAAAGTATAGAAAACTATACACCAAGCAAATAGGAACCAAAAGAAAGCTGGTGGAAATACTACTAGGCAAAACAGAAGTTACCGGTGATAGAATACATATTTGCATCAGCTATCTATTGCTGCATAACAAACTACCCAAGAATTAATGACTGAAAAATAGTAATTTAGTGTCTCTATGGTTTCCACGGAACAGGAATTCTGACAGCATATGACTGAGCCAGTGTTTCCGTATGCTACAATGCCCAAGCCCTCAGCTGAAAGGCTTGGAAGTTGGGCTCTGGAATCACCAGAAAGCTCATTCCCTCAAACATTTGCCAGTGGTTGCTGAAGGTTAGCTGAGACCTTAACGGGGGCCGGAACACCTACATGTGGCTTCTCCATGTACCCTGAGTTGCCTCACAACATGGTGGCTGGGTTCCAAAGGCAAGAGTTCCCAGATAGGGAGCCAGGCAGAAGCTGTATTCTTTCTGGCCTAGGCTTGGAAGTCACATTAACACCATTTACACAGCATTCCACTGGTCAGGGCTGAGACTCAAGGGAAGAGAACAAAGGCTCCATCTCTTGGCAGGAGGGGTGGTGGTCAGTGCTCAGTAACATGAGCACATGGGACTGGATAAATGTGTTGGTGTGACCACCTGTGGAAAATGCAATCTGCCAAAGCATTCTTTATAAGTGCATGTGGAACATAAGGAACACCCGATCATGTATTAGGCCACAAGGGTAGTCCCAACAAATACCAAAAAAAATAGCTATCGGGCGCCTGGGTGGCTCAGTTGGTTGGGCGACTGCCTTCGGCTCAGGTCATGATCCTGGAGTCCCGGGATCGAGTCCCGCATCGGGCTCCCTGCTCAGCGGGGAGTCTGCTTCTCCCTCTGACCCTCCTCCCTCTCATGCTCTCTGTCTCTCATTCTCTCTGTCTCAAATAAATAAATAAAATCTTTAAAAAAAAAAAAAACTGCTTAAAAAAAAACAGCTATCAAACAAAGTTCTCTGATCACAGTGCATTAAAGTTAGTTATCAATTACAAAAAGAGATTTTTAAACCTATGTTTGAAAATTACAATCTTTAGGATAGTTTCTCTTTCTGAGTTGGAGATAGACAAGATCGTTCAGTGAATCCCACTGCACAAGAGTCCACATCTGGAGCCCATATTGCCACTTTGGTTGTGGATATATTGCATTTGAGGTTTCTGAGAGATGTCTAAAAGAAATGTCTAGGTTGGGAGTTGGATATGTGTGTCTGTAGCTCAGACAGGTGGTTTGGGAGTGGTGAGTTATCTTTGCCTAGGAAGTAACTGTGAGTATGGACGTGGCTGTCCAGGGAGATGGTACAAAGTAGGAAGGGAAGATCTGATCCTTGAGGAAGTTGAACATTCAACAGTTATGTTGAGAGGATGATACCCACATAGGAGAGAAAACAGTTGCCAGAGAAGTAAAACAAAAACGTTAAGTGTCACAGAAAGGTCAAGTAATAGAAGTACTACAAGTACCCTACATGGGACGCCTGGGTGGCTCAGTTGGCTAAGTGTCCAACTCTTGATTTCAGCTCTGGTCATGATCTCAGGGTTGTGAGATCGAGCCCCGCATCGGGCTCTGCGCTCAGCTAGAGATTCTCTCTCTCCTTCTCCCTCTGCCCGTCTACCCGCTTGTGCTCTAGCTCTCGCTCTCTTTTGCTCTCCCTCTCTCTCTCAAATAAATAAATAAATCTTTAAAGATTAAAAAATTAAAATGCCCAATGTGAAGGTCACTGAGGAATTTAATGAGAACTTGGACTAGTTGAGACAGAATTCAGTTTGGAGTTGGTGAAAAAATAAGTGGAAATCATTAAAAAGAAGACAAGTAAGGACAATCCTAGGTATGTTTGGGTGTGAAGGGGAAGAGAGAGAGAATAACAACAGGAGGAAGATAAAGGACTGAAAGAGTGTTTCTTTGTGCACTTTGTAAACAGGAAAAAAACCTGAGTGTGTGTAAAGGTAATGAGAAGATCCAGTTGGGACTAAGAAGCTAAGGGCAGAAGAGCAAGAAAGTGTAACCAGGACTGCAAGTTCCCAGAAAATCAAAAGGGATAGATGGGGGAATTGGTCTTAAAACAGAGCTTTGGGGGGGGGGGCGCCAGGGGGGGCGCCAGGGTGGCTCAGTTGTTAAGCATCTGCCTTCGGCTCAGGTCATGATCCCAGGGTCCTGGGATCGAGCCCCGCATCCGGCTCCCTGCTATGCGGGAAGCCTGCTTCTCCCTCTCCCACTCCCTCTGCTTGTGTTCCCTCTCTCGCTCTCTCTCTCTGTCAAATAAATAAAATTAAAAAAAAAAAAAAAAAAAACAGAGCTTTGGGGGGCGCCTGAGTGGCTCAGTGGTTAAGCATCTGCCTTTGGCTAAGGTCGTGATTCCAGGGTCCTGGGATTGAGCCCTGCATCGAGCTCCATGTTCGGCAGGAAGCCTCCTTCTCCCTCTCCCACTCCCCCTGCTTGTGTTCCCTCTCTCGCTGTCTCTCTCTCTGTCAAATAAATAAATAAAATCTTAAAAAAAAAAAAAGGGGGCACCTGGGTGGCTCAGTCGTTAAGCGTCTGCCTTCAGTTCAGGTCATGGTCCCAGGGTCCTGGGATTGAGCCCCACATCGGGCTCCATGTTCGGCCCTGCTTCTCCCTCTCCCACTTCCCCTGCTTGTGTTCCTTCTCTCACTACGTCTCTGTCAAATAAATAAATAAAATCTTCTTTAAAAAAAAAACAGCTTTGCGCTCATCTTGATCACATAATGCCTTGTGACTGGCATGCATGGTATTGCCTTAAATTATTTCTCCTGTGTATGTTTTATCACCTTGATTAGTGTCTAAACTCCTTAAGACCTATGGCCTTTATTGTTCAAACCAACCACACCAGCCCATGCATTGTGAGCCCCGGATTCTATACCTATACCAAACAGTCCTTCAGTAAATACATGTTGAGTAGACAAGTACAAGTGGATTCTATAGTCTTTGTGTACATCTCTCTGGTGCCCGAGCATTTTCCACACAGCTGTGCTACGTATCCAAAATAGGAGCAGGTCAGGATCAAAAAAACTCTGGTTTCAATGCCCAAAGTCAGGAATAGCCACTCAAAATAGTCCTCTCTTTCCCATGTTTGCCTTGACCCAAAAATCCAAGCACTTAAACTTCTACAGGCCATGAAAACCTTTTCACCTGCAGCTGAAAGGTGGTACACCGCCTCCCATTCCCCTCAGGCCTAGCTCATCCCCATTCTGTTCTGGAGCAGACAGAATCTGTAACCGTCATATGACCTCCTGCAAGACAGATTAGATTTAAATCAACCCAAATAGGTTTGGCCTTCAGTGGCTCCTAAAAGACATAAACATGGAGGCAGAGCAGTATGGGCCAATAACACCCTGATTTTTCTTGCTCGTTTTTCAGAGGATAGCCACCTAGAAAATCTTCACCAAACCCAAGTCCCTCACTCCATTACCCAGCCCCCAGCTCCCTTAAAAACCAGCCTGAATTTATTTTTTTTTATTCTTATGTTAATCCCCTACATTACATCATTAGTTTTAGATGAAGTGTTCCATGATTCATTGTTTGTGCATAACACCCAGTGCTCCATGCAGAATGTGCCCTCCTCAATACCCACCACCAGGCTAACCCATCCTCCCACCCCCTCCCCTCTAGAACCCTGTTTGTTTTTCAGAGTCCATCGTCTCTCATGGTTCGTCTACCCCTCCGATTTCCCCCGCTTCATTCTTCCCCTCCCACTACCTTCTTTTTTTTTTTTTCTTAACATATATTGCATTATCTGTTTCAGAGGTACAGATCTGAGATTCAACAGTCTTGCACAATTCACAGCACTTACCAGAGCACATACCCTCCCCAGTGTCTATCACCCAGTCACCCCATCCCTCCCACCCCACCCCCCACTCCAGCAACCCTCAGTTTGTTTCCTGCGATTAAGAATTCCTCATATCAGTGAGATCATATGATACATGTCTTTCTCTGTTTGACTTATTTCACTCAACATAATACCCTCCAGTTCCATCCACGTCGTTGCAAATGGCAAGATCTCATTCCTTTTGATGGAAAAACCAGCCTGAATTTAAACAAGCATTGTTCTCAAATACAGAAACTTCCTTCGCAATTCATCTTTTCCCAATTGAAACCTATCTCTGGGAACCATCCAACTACATTTGACTTAACACAGCCCTGCCTGGGAACTGAGGGATTTCCCTCCATTGTTGCATTCTGCAGCTCTCACCTGGCTTGACTGCCACATTAAGGGATTGGTTATTGACCTTTATGTCTTTAACAATTATCTACATACCTGGGAAAGAAGTCTGTTCGCTTGGGAATGAAGACAAGACACAAGAATGAAGACACTGAATAAATTCGGCCCTCGTCTTCCTTCTTATGCTACGTTCAGTGAGCTGTTACTGCCGACAAATTATTGCAACATCCTTTCAAACGAAAGCCCATTTCCAACTAAGAGGAGATCCTTAAACCTTTTTCTAAGTATCGGTGAAAACCAGGCAGCTGGAAAACATAGCCCTGGTTAAACGACCTGATGATAAATGAATATTTTAAACACATGGAATTATTTGCAAATCTGCATAGTGATTTAAATGCTCACAAGAAACAGCAGCAAAGACACTGGAAACTTGACATTTATCAGATACATTCCTAGAAGTTTTATTTCAAAATATTTATATTTATGTATTTCTAATAGAATTTCTAATTCAGAATTTGTGAAACTATAATATATTTAGAGTTCGGAGGGGTGGTTAGAATAACTCTTAGTTTTGTTATTCACCTAGAAAGCTGATCAATATTGTCAAAATATATGTGGACATCTTTCCACTAGACCCTAAGTTCAACAAAGATACAGACAACATCTATCTTGTTCTGCACTGAATCCACATCCTCTAGAACAGTGTGTGGTACATAACATCCACTCAGTAACATTTGCTTAATAAAGGAATATTGTAAGTTTGCTTTACTATTAAAATTGAAAATTCTTTTTTCTTTTTGAGATTTTTTTTTTTAAGTAATCTCTACACCCAGCTCGGGGCTCGAACTCATAACCCCACGATCAAGAGTTACACACTCCACCATCTGAGCCAGACAGGCACCTCTAGAATTGAAAATTCTTTTTTTTTTAGAATTGAAAATTCTTAAGTTTAGGGTTAGTTTTGTTTGTTCTTTTCTTCCCTTTTCTTAACTTGTATTCTAGGGCTTTCTTAAGATGAAAAGATCTCTATGGAAGCCTACACTTGTATCCACAACACACACACACACACACACCATCGTCACACCTGTTCAATGCTGTCATATTTGTCAGACACCAGAAAAGTAAATTTGCCAAGAGTATGAGCTCTGGAAAACCATTAGGTGACGTCTAAGGAGCTGCATACCAATCAGCCAATAATTAGCATATTTAAATTCAGAGTTAGTGACAAATCAAATTCCATGAAATCTCAGGGAGCATGACCCTGGCCGGGTTAGCACCCTGGCTATGGGGAGGCAGTGGCTTTGTCTGACCAGCCAGACAGCGCTGGGAAGTACCATGGCTAGTCTAATCCCAGGGGGAGACATTCTGACAATGTGACATTTGCACAGTGATGCCCTAACGTGGCCCCAGTATGTTTCCTCAAAACGGGATGACATTTCAAGTCAAACAGCTCTGCTCCCAATAGTACAAACCCTCCCCAAACTCGAATATAACCTGATTTTGAGAAAAATAGGGTCACCTCAGAGAGAAACTGAGGTTGTACAGAGCAATGTTAAAATAATCCATTTTAAGAAAGGTCACGCCAGATATTCAGTGTTTAACCTCACTCGTTATCATCCCATCCTGACATAGACCTCAGACGGCCTGAGTCTAAAAAACAGATCTCATTTGAGCAAAACCCTGTTCCTGGAGCATTCACCCTGGATACTTTTTAATGAATGCTGAAACCAGTTACAAAATTACACTACCAAAAGGTGTGGGGAGTGGCTGTCTGTGCAGTGTGTCCTCACCAAACCCCTGCTGTCTGGAACTGCTGTCCACACGCGAGGCCATCCAAGGATGTATGGCCACTGCTGTTCCTGCTGCTGCCAGCCCATCGAAGGTCACCTTTCCTACATGGCCGATTCTATCGAAAGGGAGAAACTGAGGAGGGTGGAGAACACCCAACTCCCCATTTGGTTTCGGCAGTGCCCATATGCCTTGGGGAACACACTCTTGCAAGGAGTCCAGGATGAAGGGCCCGTCCTCTACCCAGACTGACCCAGATCTTGGGGTAAATGCTCTGTTTCTGCCACATACGTGCCGGTGTGGGCCTGGTCTGAGTACCTGCCCACCCCAAGCCAAGGGTGACTGTTCTGCCGGGCCTCCACTCTACTACAGGGTCAGGCGGCAGGCTGTGCTCCTCCTGGCTCGTGGCCCGGTGCTCCGATGGCCCAGCTACGTCACTGCGGAGAGGGAGTCTGGCGGTGCCCTCCTCTGAACTCTCCATCTGGAAGATTCTCTGGCCTCCTTCCCTTTCACTTTTAATCTGACAGACACTGCTGGACAGGGAAACTCAGAGCACACCAAAGTTCATCTTCCCTTCCCTGCTTCTCGGCTGGCTTAATCACAGGGGCAGAACGAGGCTGGCATGGACCAGGATGCCAGGAATTAAATGAGGGTCCCTGACCACTGGATCACATTAGTCCTGCCTTCCAAAGTCTTAATTAGTCTTCCTCTGCCTGGCACACCCACTTGCCTTTGGAAACCAGGAAGGTGGCGGAGTAAGATGCCATGCTCAGAGCAAGTACTCCACAAAATATTGGTTGGGAATGGTAGTGGCAAATGCCTGCTGGCTCATGGCTCTGGGACCACAGTCAGTTTTGAGGTCTGGACCCCAGCGGCAAGATTTCTGCTCCCCTTTCTAATGCAAACAGTTATGCAGCGTTACTCTGAGTGATAGTCAGCCACCAGCACAATTTGGAAGCAAAATGATCTTAACAAACAGTGGCAGACTTACAGATAGGCTGCTGAGTCTGGGGACCCAAACAAAGGACAAAAAGAAGACAAAAAGGAGAAGGACTGATGGCGAATAGAAGAGAGGGAAATGAACAGAGCAAAGAGAAATGAGGAGGATTATGGGACTCGATACCTCAGTTCTGCTACTCCGAAATGAGCTGTGAACATAACAAGGGACTCGGGGGTGGAAGCCATGTGGGGGAAATCACAGAAAGGAGACAGAGCAGCAAATTTGGGGATTTTGATGCGGGGACAGATTCGGGGCTAGCGGTGGAACAGATTCAACAGTAAGTAACATTTGAGAGGTTTCAAAAGACAATGAGTCTTAATTCTGTTCTGTTTTGTACCCTTTGAGTTAAAGTGACACACCAAAATTTGCTATTTTTCTAAGAGGACATTGACAGATACAATGGGAACTCTGAATACATTTTTTCCCTCTGCATTCATTATCTCTGGCCCTTATCCACAGGCCTATTGCAGACTAAATTGGATTTTGGATCACTGGTACTGAGGCACTGCAATTAATTAACAATAAAAACATAATATTTATATCCAGGCCTAACAACATCTGACATTTAAACTATTCTGCCAGTCGGGCAAATTCCATCCGACAAATTTTCATTTTAATGAACATGACAGGCCACGGTTTACATGATAGGCCAAGGAGCAGAAGAGAGTTGATCTCTTGGCATGTGCTCTCAAGGCCTGGCCATGCTGCAGGAGAAACCAGCTGGGGAACTGTCAGAGGAACAGAAAGCCCAGATCCCCAGCTCCACCCAGACAGACCAAGAACACATGTCCCACAACAAAGATCCTGGTATGCAACTGTCCTTGTTTCTTTGCAAGCTCAAAGTTAAATACCTACTGCCCCTTATGATCCACTGGATAATTTGTCTATCTTTGGGCGGCTGACATTTTCTTTGGGGTACGAAAATCCCTTAGTCCTTACTAATTAAAAAGTGATAAACGTTTTGCAAGGCATCCAATAATGTGCAAAGTACACAAGAGTTGGAACTGATGCAGCTTTCTCAGTTGGCACAAGACTGGCCTTCCGTGTTTTGCCAGATGGTGTATCTCAGTAAGTCCCCAATCCCTGACTCAAGTGAGGGGCATTGTCAATATGATGCTGAAGCAGAAACTATCTTTAAATGCTATCTTATTTTGCATTATACTAATGCCAATGGCCTAACATTTTTTCTTGCTGAAACTTTCACAGCTAAAGAAGTTTTCTTTTTTTCTGTGACTCATTATTCAAGCCAACAGAAGATGGTACAGATGAGGAAAAAAAATTCATCCCCGTAAGAACCATGTAAATTTGCTGGAAACCAATGTCAGGGACCATATCTCCTAGCCTGACCTCCTGTCGCTCCTCTATGGGTTATGGGTCAAAGGACATGGGTGAGATAGAGTAGATTTCTCCAAACCTGTCTCCACTACCCCAAAAATGTGGAGGTAAAGGACAGAGTTAAGGATGAAAAATGCAAAGACAGCAAGGCAATTAAACAGTAGCTTAATAGATGTGGGAAGGAGCCAGTGAAAAACTAGCAACAAATTGTCAGTAGGAGCCCTTCTTATTGGGAAATCCATATATTTCTAGCTCACTTATCTAAAACACTCTTTATCCTAGCTTTTACGTCAATTCAAGGAAATGAAATAAAGTTCCAACTTAAAAGCAAGACTTCTGTGGAATATGGATTTGGTTCTTGGGTTCCAATCTCAGCAATTGAGGCAGCCGCCTTCATGGTGACTTGTCTTCAAACTGTGGCTCTGAATAGATCCAAAATGGTAACAATGTTCCATGTTCCATAGATATATATATATATGGAACATGGAACCCAAGAACCAAATCCATATTCTACAGAAGTCTTGCTTTTATATATAGCCATTATTTAAGTCATTTATATATAGCCATGATACCAGAACATGAAATCCTGAAAGGATAACAGCATTCCCACTATTATAACCAAGTTCTGAATCAGTATGGGGTTTTAGTTAAGGTGACAACCCATGGGTAGAGTGTAGACACACACACACACACACACACACGTTATAGGAATAATCACACATTTGAGGACTTTACATGCATTCCCCCATATATAACACAATAAGTACTATTAAGAACTCTATCGCACACTGAGGAAAGGGCAATTAGAGATAACAGACCTCTGGAAGAGGTGAAGTCCAAGGTCACAGGCAGGTAAAGTGGCAGAGTTGAGGTACAAATCCAAGCCCGAGCCTGAGCTCTACACCACACAGTGGCATATGACGGCATCCGCAAGGGAGACAGCATGAAGGAATTGATTCCTTTTGGCAATAGTCAAAATATCTTTTAAATATCAGGTATAAAACATTTTCAGCCCACCAGATGCTTATTTAATTTTGAAAAATCAGTCTTTATGGAGCTGCTATGTTTGTTAATGCCTGGTTTATTCTTGAAAAAGGAAGGCCTACCAGAGAAAAGATGCATTTCTTAAAGTTGGGAAGAAACACAAGACCCTAACTGGACTGAATTGAAAATATTTGACATTACACAAATGAATAGAATCTACAACTTTAACATGCCTTTGCAGGAGGCATGTACTAAAATGGTCATATCAAATTCAGAACACAAAAGACTTAACATGTTATTGTCGTAAACAAAGGCATTTGGTTAAATGAAAATTCCATCAAAGTTTAATAACCAAATTCGAGTGAACACAAAGTAAAGGGTTATATACTTTCTGCGGTTTCAGTAATAGCTAATCTAATAATGGTAAATGGAGGGTTATTGTTGATTCCTTTGCCTCTGTTTCATAAATTAGATAAAGCAACCTGGCAGTTACAGTACTTTGGAGTTTTATTTGACTAAGTGATTTTAAAGCTATCTCAAAATATAACAGAGTCATGACTTGAATGACTGCTGAACTGTACCTTGCTTTCCATCACCACGTTAGTACTGTTGACCAATGTGAAGTGGAAAGCTTCCTGTGAACTAAAACTGTTCTGTAAAGCTCCATTTACATCTGCAGAACTGGCCCTTTCGAAGGCAAAGTGTCACTGATGTGGTGTTATCTGATATTCCGTTTCACCAGGGGCCAAGCTTGTAAACTATAAACTGTAAGAGCAGTCAAGTGTTATTTATTTCTTCTGATGCAAAACTTGGGAACAGTAGAATTTCTCGGGTTAATGATTTTTCATAGCATTTCCAATTTCCTACTACAGTTTATTGATCTGGAATACTAAAAGAGTTTTCTTCCCTAGCTAAAGAACATACAAAGCGCATGCCCTGGGTCCCATGGGATGTACCTCCAAAGGCAGCCATGGTGGCAGCTCATCAGGGGGCTGAGGAGTGGTAACACGAACCAAGGCATTTTCCTTACTGAAAGAATGTTCTGCTCAAACCCTAGGCTTTTTGATAATAGGGAACACTTCCCTAGCCTCTGCACTTAGAGATGGGACTCTACTCCTGCAGTTCTGAGAGCCAATGGGTTGCCCTGCACAAAAGCTGTCTGTTTTCCTGCATTTTCCCCTTGTGCCCTGATATGGTTACTTTCAATTACCCTGAGAGCCCAGGAAGAAAAATATCCCTCTCTCCGTATTTCATTCACATAATAAGAATCTGCAAGCTGTTCTGTATGACAGATGAGGACTATGAGCTGAAGCAACTTGTTCCGCCTGTCAGCCTCCAAGAACCCACAGCGATGAGATACAATCGTGATGACATTACTAGAGAAGAAGTGGGTCAGATACATGGTCACTTTAAAACAGAATGTCAACTGTTCTTTCCACTTCAGTAATTTGATGCAGTGGTACCCCTTTTCCCCACACCCCCCCAAAAAAAGACAGAAAGAAAACAGCACTCACTGCTATTAGCTGTGCATGTACACACACACACACACACACAACAAATGCAACTGTTGTTAAAAGTATTGTTCCCATAACCCCTTCTTCAGCCTCTGACCAATCAGCCAACAAAAGTTTATTAAGTATCTACTATGAGTCAGACACCAAGGTAGGTAGAGTGCTGAAAAGAGCCATAGCCCCTTGCCTTGCAGAGTTTGCAGTCTGGGGTAAAAGACAAATATTAACAAAGAGATTGAAATTGATGAAGTACAAGGTACTGAGGGGGCTTATTAAATAACTAGCCAAGTCTTATGGGTCAGAGTGAGTTTCCCTGTGAAAGAGACACTTAAGCTAAGGTGTCAAGTAGAATTAGTAGTCAGGTAAGAGTGAGGGGGAAGAGTTCCCAGCAGAGGGCCTTTGTCTTCAAAATGTTTCCCTTCCAAGAAACCAAGACCTCAAGATGCAGTAGAAAGTATAGAGGAATACAGGAAGCTGTGAAGTTCACCACTGGGAGTTAGTATCTTTTCACTGTTTTAACCCCTAGTTTAAAAAAATTAATTAGGGGCGCCTGGGTGGCTCAGATGGTTAAGCGTCTGCCTTCGGCTCAGGTCATGATCCCAGGGTCCTGGGATCGAGCCCCACATCAGGCTCCTGGCTCAGCAGGGAGCCTGCTTCTGCCTCTCTCCCTGCTCATGCTCTCTCTCTCTCTCTCTCTGTATCTCTGTGTCTCAAATGAATAAATAAAATCTTTAAAAAATAAAAAAATTTAAAAAATTAAAAAATAAAAATAAATTAAAAAATTAATTAAAAGAAACATTTTTAAAAGCACTGGTATACCTCAGTCCTATCTTGCCACATAAGGGCAAAAGTTATCATAACCACATTTTCTTGCCGATCTAAATACTAAGGTAGATTTTACTTTAAAAAAAATCTAATTGATGTTGACTGTACTGGTTAAAACCCATGGGTTATTTTTAAAAACATGTTTTGACAGCAATGAAACTTGCAGCACATACAACACCAAGAGCATAAATTTGTTCAGGGTACAAGAACATGAAAATTAACACAAGCAGTGGTAAATGTGATTTACAAAAAAAAAAAAAGTACCAATGACCTGCCCCAACAGTGAAAATTAAGAAGAAAAAGGTTCTCTTCTCTAATACTTGGTCATGAAAATCCTGATTTGTTCTTGCAAAAAACTGCTTTGGATCGTCATTTGTCCCTCTTACAGCACACAACTTTTTTCCATGGGTTTAACAAATTGGAATGGAGAGGGAAAACTGGATTTATTTATGAGTATGCTTGCCCTTTCCACTAAACCCCAAAGTGTGACGTTTGGACTGTTTTCTTTCCAATCTAAAATGCATTCCCAGAATCCAGAATCAATCAAAACTGCATTTAACTAAGGGCTGAATTTGGCCCTAAAAATCTCAATGACTGAGTGGGGCTACTAGTTTAGGGAGTTTGTTGTTGCTGTTGTTTTATGTCCTTATCTAGTAATTACCAGCAATGAATTTAGCAGTTGCTCTAAAATGAACACAAGCCAGGGCTACTTTGTTTGTCTGTTTGATACTAGTTTCAGGTGTACAACATAACGATTCAACAATTCTATACATTACTTGGTGCTCATCATGATAAGTATACTCTTAATCCCCTTCATCTATTTCACCCATTCCCCCCATCCACCGCCCCTCTGGTAACCATCTGTTTGTTCTCTATAGTCAAGAGTCTGTTTCTTGGTTTGTCTCTTTTTTCTTTGTTTGCTTGTTTTGTTTCTTAAATTCCACATATGAGTGAGAACATATGGCATTTGTCCTTCTATGACTTACTTCACTTAGCACTGTATCCTCTAGATCCACCCATGTTGTTGCAAATGGCAAGATTTCATTCTGTTTTATGCCTAGTAATATTCTATTGTGTATATACACCACATCTTCTTTATCCATTCATCTATCAATAGACAGTTGGGTTGCTTCCATAATTTAGCATAATATAATGCTGCAATAAGCATAGCAGTGCATATATCTTTTCGAATTAGTGTTTTCATATTCTTTGGGAAGATACCCAGTAGTTGAATTACTGTATTATATGGTAATTCTATTTTTAATTTTTTGAGGATCTTCCATACGGTTTTCTACAGTGGCTGCACCAGTTTGCATTCCCACCAACAGTACATGAGCATTCCTTTTTCTCCACATCCTTACAACTAGGGCTACTTTTTAAAAAAATACCATATGCAAACCATGAGAATCCTGTTGCTTAGCTCCTATCTAGAGTTCATTCTGGAAGGCATCTTTTAAGAGAAATACTGGCCAAGTTAGAAAGTACCTACAGGGGGCGCCTGGGTGGCTCAGTCGTTAAGCGTCTGCCTTCGGCTCAGGTCATGATCCCAGGGTCCTGGGATCGAGCCCCGCATCAGGCTCCCTGCTCAGTGGGAAGCCTGGTTCTCCCTCTCCCACTCCCCCTGCTTGTGCTCTCTCTCTTGCTGTGTCTGTCTCTGTCAAATAAATAAATAAAATAAAATAAAATAAAAAGTACACAGGACATCATTTCCTATAGGAACCACCATCCCTTGGATAAGAATGGAGGGGGTATTCTTTACCCAAAGTAGAACATGAAATATCTCACAAGTCAAGCTGGCAGGGGGGCTGGGGAGGGCAGGGGGTCTTCAAAGAGGAGAAACCCACCTTTGCAATTCTCTCCCTCCTTGGATTCGGAATACTTCAGACCCTGCCAACTATACCCTGGGAAGCAAAGTCAAAATGTTCAGCAGGCCAGGCAGTAGGGCTAGGAAATTAAGATATAGCTAACTGTTCCTATTAGTGGTATTGCCGCAGGGCCAGAATATCACAGTTCATTTGGGCCTGGTTTGGCTAAAAAGATACCAGTTTCAAATAAGGCCAGACAGGAGAATAGATAAATAAAACTATGGAGTATTCACATAATGGAACATTATACAGCAGTCAAACCAAATAAAGTAAGGTACAGAAGAGTGTATATTGCATGTTACTTTTTTTGTAAAAAAGGAAGAAAAGTAATTTAGATGCATATTTTCCTATGTACATTAAAAAATACAGAAAAAGTTCAAAAGAAACTAACCAAAGTGACTACCCTAAGGGAAATGGGGGCAGAGATAGGGGTATGGGCTCAGGGGCAGCAAAACTTTATATCTTTTCCTATTGTTTTGATTCTTGAACGAGATGAATATATTACCTACTCAGAAAAAAAATTTAAGTCTACTGAAAATAAAAAAAATAAAACAAGGTTATAATAACTCTCATTGTGGGCAGTAATATAAAATGGTGCATACAAAGAGGGCAGTTTGATGATATACATCAAGGACTTTAAAACTGGACCTTGGACCTAGTGATTCCACTTCTGAAAGGAATTTATCTAAGGAAATAATAAGAGATTTGTACACACACACAGGGATGTTCACTACAGAATTGTCATAGTTAAAATTTTGAAAAAGTCCACATGTAAAATAACAGAGAATCAGTCAAAGAAATTATGGAACATTAAAACAATTGAGTGTTATGCAGCTCTTAAAAATTATACTCTAAAACAAATACTTGGTGATACAGAAAAATATTCATAGTGTATCTTTGAAATCATTCATTAATTTTTTTTCAGTAAAATTTGTAAAGCATCTACCAGGTGCTAGGCACTAAGATGGATGCTGATTAAAAAGGCCAGGTACGAGGCAGTCCATCAATGGGTAATCCCACTTTTCTGTGCACTTGTAACTAAACTAGAAGGATAAACACCAAAATGAGAGCAGTAATTACCTCCTGGTGGCAAGATTATGGGTGAAATATATTTTCTACAATGATCATACATTACTTCTGCAATAAGAGAAAAAAAAATCATCACTTTTTAAAATCAGGCTAACAACTCTTAAGATCAAGAATGTATCACTTCCATCTCTCTTCTCTCACCCCTCCCTGATTCCCTGAACACACGCATGATGTCTGCTTCAGCTGCAGTCATCCTGTGACCAGTAAGAAAAAGCCAAGAACACTGTAGATACATCCTTGACACCTCTGAGCTGCTGAACTAGAGCCACGGCCAGCCTCCCCCGCCCCATCCCCACCCGACTCCCCATACATCTAGGTCTCTTCTTCTGGGAAAGAAATGATCCTCTGTTTTTTTTGAGCCACTGTGAGTCACGTTTTCTGTTACTTGCAGCTGGAAGCATTCTGAGCTGACAAGGTAACATACTAACTAATAAAGGCCATGTGAAGGCTGGGCCTGGTAGTCCAACATGTTTATTTTGATCGCCAAGTCCAGCCTGAAGACTGACTTTAATTACCCCACCAGCTTCTGGCTCCACAGGACTCTGACGTTCTTGGGAAACAGAACCCAGGAGAAGCTGTGAGTGGGGAGTCTAGGTGCACAGGTAGCATCACTTGCAGTGAACTGTGGAAAGACGAGGGAGCTACTCCTACCACTTACAATATAACCCAGCATTTCCACTTCTGAGAGTGTATCCTAAGAAAAGAATCAGGGATGTCATGATGCATCCCTGCAAATATTCTTCAATAACATACATCAGAAATCAAGGTGGGAAAAACCCAATGCTAAACAACTGGAATAGGATGAAAAATAATCGCAGGTTCCATCAGTGGAGTACTTTGCAGTCATCAATCGCGTGGGAACACGTACACAATACACAGATGAGTGAAAAACAGGTAACAAAGCTATATGTGAAGTATCATCCCAATTTAGAAAACTAACAGGACAAACAAATATACACATGCAATAAAAAAAGGATGGGAAGAGTACCCACTGAAATATAGATAGTACTATAATGAAGAGGTGGGAAGGCAATATAATTTTATTTTTTGAGCATTTCTTCTTTTTAAATCTTCTAAAATAAATTTATTTTTTTATGCAGTTGGTAAGAAGTTTTTTTTTTTTAAATACCCCCTTTTCATAGAATAATGCCTCTGACCAAGATGTTGGCCTCATCAGTGCCAACTTAGTCTAGTATCTGCCTGCAGATCCAATGGAGTTAACAAGAAACAATTTATATTTGTACTTTAAAAATATACTGATGCCAACAGCAGCAAGCCAAGATACAGAAAAAAGATAAAGAAATGTTAGGTTTCCAAGTGAACTTGCATTATATAAATGCAGTATGTTTTCTTTAATTCCATAAATACAGTTTCGATGCTGCCAATTTGAGAAAAAATTGATGTTTCCTTAAATAAGTCTATTCTATATTGAAATTCATTCCCTTACATGAAATGGAATGATCTTGAAAACAATAAAAATGAATGTTGATTTGCTGTGTCATTGATAAAAAGCAAGTCATTTACATCCTTGTCTTGATCCATTAGACTTCATTATACAGAAATCATAGCTATCATGCAGGTCTGACCTTCCTACCATCTGAGGACAGCAGTTAGCAGAGCTCAAGCTCCTGAATCACATGACCTGGGTCCGCATTCCCAGCCCTACTACTTGCCAGGTGGGTGTCCTTAACGCACTTACTTAACCTCCCTAAGTTTCAGTTTTCTCATATGTAAACAGAGATAGTAAGGGTATCTACCTCATAGAATTCCCCTAAAGATGAAATGAGAGAATCCACACAAAGGTCTTAGTTTCATTCCCGACCCACAATAATCTGATAAAAAGTAAGCTCTCTTCTAACTTGGTTTCAACCTATATGTGGAGATAGCTCATGGACCTGGAACATTAGATTTCTTTTTTTTTACTTTTAATAAAATATTTTTTATTTATTATAAGGTAAAGTATATAACTGTTCAAATCAAATGGCAATACATAGCTTTTAGGAAAAACAAAAACAAAAACAAATCTCTTGCCTCATTTCTTCCTATTCCCCAGCTGTCATCCCCAGAGGTATCTGCATTCAACCATTTTAGTTATCTTCTGTTCTCCCCATTTTCCCACTGGAAATTTGTCTCTTTTCCAGTTTTATTGAGAAATAACTGACATATATCATGGTATAACTTAAGGTATGCAGCATGATGGCTGGATTTACATATATTGTGAAATGATCACCATAACAGATTTAGTTAACAACCATCCTGTCATATACATACAATAAAGAGAAAAGAAAAAATTCTCCTTGTGATGAGAACTCTTAGGATCTAATCTCTTAACAACCTCCCTGTGTAGCACTCAGCAGTATTGGCTCCAGTCATCATGTTGTACGTGTCGGCACTAGGACTTAGTCGTCTTATAAGTAATTGGAAGCTTATACCTTTTGACCACTTTCTTCCAATTCCTTCCCCCGCTCCCTTTGCCCCCTGCCTCTGGTAACCACAGACCTGATCTTATTCTATGAGTTTAGCGTGGGGTTTTTGGTTTTGTTTTTGTCTTTAGATTTCACAAGTAAGTGAGATCAAATGGTATCTGTCTGTCTCTGTCTGACTTATTTCACCTAGCATTATGCCTCAATAAGGTCCGTCCATTCTCATTTTTTATGGCTGAATAATACTCCATTGTGTAAATATATACCACAACTTCTTTAACCACTCACCCATCAACGGACACCTATGTTGTTTCTATATCTTGGCTACTGTAAATAATGTTGCTATGAACACATGGGGGGTGCAGATATCCTCTCCAGTTACTATTTTCATTGCCTTTGTATATATGGAACATTAGATTCTGAAGAGGCTCCAGGATCCTATTTTAAGGACCCATGTTGGATACAGATACTTGACTCTGACATACAGATTTGACATCATTTATTTAATGTTCCCTAGGTTAAATGATATGCTTAGAGAAAATGGTGGATCTTTTAGACCACTGAAAATCTGCTTCAGCATGTGTATTAGAGAAAGTAACTACTCCCATTTGCCTTGTCCTATCTTATTCTTTACAAAAAGCACTACGTTATTCTAGGTGTTGCGACTAATAGTAAAAATGAGAGCTAAAATCATCATTAATATGTATATGGTACTTACTGTATACCAGGAAGTGTCCTACATATTTTCATGTATTATCTTATTCTCACAATTAACCAATGAGGTATGGTCTTATCACTCCCATTTTTTAGATGAGAACACAAAGAGACAGAAAAGTCCTGAGTCCAGGTATAAACATAATATATAACAATAATAACATAATAACATAACAATAATAATAACAACACAGTAATGGATTTCCAAACATTATCTCTCGTGGTTCTGACAACCTTGTACCATTCCCAATAATGGGTAAGAAACTAAGAACTAAAGTAAATTAGCTAAGGCGAGATACGGCTTTGGCCCCAACACCAGCCACTCCAAGCAACTGCCCCTCTGCAGAGGGAACAAGGAAGGGCTTAGCAGATTCCCAAAGCTCTCCACTGGGGTTAAGATGTTGGAGAGGCATAGGACTTCAGAATTATCAGATCCAACCAAGCCCCTCACTCTACAAATGTGGAAAGGGAGGCCCAGAGAGAGGACAAGAGTGGATAAGGCAATGAGAGCCAGAACGAAAACCCAGGGCTCCTGACTCCCTGTACCATATCCTTGTGGTGACACGATAAGGCCATCTCACACTGAGTCAGCCATGTCAGACACTGGGAAAGCAGCAAGGGAAAGCCTGACTGCCTCAGAGTGATGGCGCCAGCCTGATGTCTCTCCCACTGTTCCCTGCTGACTCCGGGAACTACTGCACACGCTTCTGGCACATTCAGAACTGGGAAGAGGAGAGAGGACTGGGGAAGGAATCCACAGCCAAGACAGGAAGCTCCCAGTGCCCTTTCACGATCTACCAAGAGCCAATTTCCAGGATTAGTTTCCTGAAGGCAAACTGGAGATCTGGAGATCTGGAAGAGATGAGAGAAGGAGAGTGGCTCCAGGACACGTGGGTCTCTGTTGTAGACACAAGACACAAAACAGCCCAAGTCTTTGAGAACATGATTGGAATGAGCAAGTCCCCTGAATCTTTTCCTACTAAATCCATACCTTTCCTAGGTTTGCGATGGATAAAAATAATTAAACTGTCCCACGGAGAAATCTTTTTAAAAAATAGAGTTTTGGAGGTGTCGAATTAAAATTCATTCAGTATTATGTAATCCTTCAAATACAATGGTTGTTTACTCTGCTTTGATTTCTAAGCTTTCCTTTGATGATAAATATTAATATTTATCATTTTTCTGATGTTGGACTAATGAGAATCTTAAGTGTTTATGAGAAGGCATTTAAATATTACAGTACGGTGGATGTGTTTGTTTTCTGATTTATATTCCTCTGTCTTGAACATCAACCAGCATTTATTTTTTTGTGCTGAACCCTGGGTTGTTCATCAACATTTTCAGCAAACTTTCTATGGCCAGACCTGATGGCCCCTACATTTATTTGATGACCAAAGAGAATATGACAGTCCACCAAATAACACAGCACTATGGGAAAGATGTAGCTCTGATCTTCAAAGTGAACACTGGCACCCATGTGTAACAACCAGTCAGCAAGAGTAGACAGAGCCACCTTCCTGGTTTAATGAAGGTAATATTTATTGAGTGCTGACTGCACGTCAGGAGCTGTGCAGAGGCACGCTTCACCTCAACCCTCTCACTTGATCCTCACAACCAAGAGCTAAGTAGTATTACCATCTTCATTTTACAGAAAAGCGAGATGCAGAGAGGTTGAGTGCTTTGCTCAAGATTATACAGCTAATGACAAGCAGACAAGAGTCAGTCCTCAGAGCCAGAGGGTAGGCTTTTCTCCCTACTCCCTTCCTATGAGCCACTTCTTGACTCCCAGCATTATCTGTAAAGCATAAATGGCCATCTACATGGAGTAGCAGTCTTCAAGGCAACCCAGACTTCCAGATCTTGACGGTAATGATGAGACATACCATCTTGTCCACCATAGGCCATGCGTTGCTTTATGCACAGAGACAGAGCAGGGAACCAGTACCAACAAGTCCATGCCCTCAGGAAGCAAACTTCTAAAGAGGGAAAATAGACAATATGAACACAGTAAACAAGGCACTCTCTCCAGTAAGGGGAGGAAATGGGAGGCTGTACAATCCAAGGAATGGTAAGAGGAGCCGAGGTCCGGGACTTCAATAGATTTCACTTACCTAGGCTTCTATGCAACCCAGACTCGGCTAATCAGAGAAGTAATGGAGCAGAGCCCAGAAGTAGGAGGCACAGTGCAAAGTTCAACATCAAATTCTAAGTTAGGGACCAGGTGCTGGGGAGGTGGCATCAGCAAAATAGCCACCACCACTGCCTTCAAAGAGCTTACAGTCCGGAGGGAAGAGGGCACTGATCAAAAATCAGAGGTTAAATAAAAGCTGTAAAAAAGTAGAAGTTAAGGAAGCTAAAGACACAGGAACTAACCTACAGAGGACTAAGAAAAAAGGTCATCATTCTGCTACTGACTGCATCTATGACCCAGAGCAAGTCACTTCCCCTCTCTAGAACCAGGTCTCCAAATTTGTAAATACAAGGGACAAGACTAGGTGAATTCAACAAACTTCCTTCAAGCTGCCTACCAACCTATAAAAATTGTTAATCTCTTCTTCCACCCATCGACAGACCCCAAACTGCTCTTCTTCCTTCCTGTTCTTTTTTGTTCTGTTCCTCTGCACCCCTAGGGCCAGGGCTCTGTTCTTGATTTTCATTGCCACATGGCAGAGGGATCAGTTCAGGAGGGAGATGGGCCTGATAGCCCATCAGAGGCAGAAGTGGGTATAGCAAACACCCTGAAATGAAAAGGGACTGAGTTCTACACATGGAACCTAGTGTCCAGAGAGTGAGTAAACAGGAAAAAGAGAAGCCTATGGAGATGGCAGGCATTAGGGAGGCATCAGCCAGGACCATAACTGATGTTTTGACAAGACAGAAGGAAAAAGAAGTCGGGAAGCAGGTGCTCAGAGCAGCAGGTCAACAGAAGGAAGGTCTGGACAGCAAAGAGCACACCTCCGACCACAGTACTGAGATTCAGGGACAGAGCCATCACCCAGACAACACAATCCAGGCTCCATACTTTGATCGCCAGGCCCTACGCAGCCAGGCCAACCTCACCCAGTGCCAGCCCCTCTTCAGTCTCTATGGTCTACCAGAGGCCTTCTTTCATCCCTTTGAGCCTGTCAAGCTCTCTCCCCAAGTAAGGCCCAGGTAAAGGCTGTTCCTTCTGCCTGGAATACGACTTCACCGGCTCTTCATAGGGCTGCCTCCCACTCATCCTTTACTTAGGTCTCAGCTCAAACATCAGCTCCTCCTCTCTGGCTACCCTATCTTAATAGGTTACCCACCCCCTTTTAGTATTACAGTACCTTCAACTCTTCCCTCCCAGTACTTGGCATCTTATATGTGCATTTGTTTGCCTGAATATTGTCCATCTCCTCCACTGGACTCCTGAGGGCAGGGACTGTGCCTGCCTGTTCACCGAGGGAGAACCACAGTTAGCACAGTGCCTGACATACAACAGGCCTCAGTAAATGCTTCCCGAGTGAATATGTTAATGATGAGCAAGGGAACAACTCACACGCAATAAGAACTGCCAAGAATATAGTTGGAGATTAGGTACAGAAACTGGGGCTCGAGGCAGGTCAGAGATTATCCAGGCAGGAGCCCAGTGAGATCCATGGTCAGAGCAAGCATCAGCATCGACTAGG
This sequence comes from Mirounga angustirostris, assembly GCF_029215605.1. Lineage (NCBI taxonomy): Eukaryota > Metazoa > Chordata > Mammalia > Carnivora > Phocidae > Mirounga > Mirounga angustirostris. The sequence continues at coordinate 187,339,594 of NW_026991709.1, read as the reverse complement.
ATTTGCTATTGGACCTGTTACCAGGCTGTCATCCCACATTCCACCTGCCTGCTTACCTTAACTTCCAGGTATTACCTACTTCCAAATCCTGGGCCCACTCTCCACTTAACCTGCCACTGGTGTGGGCAGCTCCTACCACACCAAGAGAGTGTCACAGAAACCTGGCCAACCCCAAGTACCAGAAGCTGCTGTGCAGACCCCTCAAATCCAGTGATTAGTATTATAATCGTGAGAGTAACTAATATATGCCAAGAGCTTTATACATACAGCCTATTCAACCCTCACAGCATCCATAGTCAGCTACCACTGTAACCCTCAATTTAAAGGTGAAGAAACAGACTTAGTCAAGAAACCTACCCATGGTCCCACATCTGGTAACTGGTAAAGGCACATGCCTTCGTTTATAGATCTCGATCTCTGAGCTCAAAAATAATAAAAATGCGGGCGCCTGGGTGGCTCAGTTAGTTAAGTGACTGCCTTCGGCTCAGGTCAAGATCTTGGAGTCCGGGGATCGAGTCCCGCATTGGGCTCCCTGCTCAGTGGGGAATCTGCTTCTCCATCTTACCCTACCCCTTCTTGTGCTCTCTCTCTCTCATTCTCTCTCTCAAATAAATAAAATCTTTAAAAATAATAATAATAAAAGCACAAAATATAACAATAATAAAAATAAAAGCTAACATTTACTAAGAAATTACTATATGAGAGGTGCTGTGCTAACATTTTACATAGATCATCCTATTTTCTTCATACCTACCTACAAGGTATGTACTACTATATCCATTCTGGAGAAGAAAATAAAATTCTGCAAAGCAAAACAACTTGCCCAAGATCACCCTCATCTTGTAACAGAGTGACACATATATTTGTGAACCCTAAACAATGCTATTTATTCATGACATTAAAAGAGAATGGCGGGCGCCTGGGTGGCTCAGTTGGTTAAGCGACTGCCTTCGGCTCAGGTCTTGATCCTGGAGTCCCAGGATCGAGTTCCGCATCGGGCTCCCTGCTCGGCAGGGAGTCTGCTTCTCCCTCTGACCCTCCTCCCTCTCATGCTTTCTGTCTCTCATTCTCTCTGTCTCAAATAAATAAAAATAAAAATCTTTAAAAAAAAAAAAAAGAGAATGGCAACAGAGTAGGAGCCATAAAGAACTAGAGCCTTGCTTTCCAAGTGTGGCCCACGGACCAGCAGCATTTGCATCACCTGGGAGCTTGTAAGACATCCAGAAGCTTCTGGCCTCACCAGGACCTTCGCATATAGTTCCAGCCAGTCCCCAACCCACAGGAGTTGGACTCAGCTGTTTCATCTGCTCTAGGAAGCCAAACACAGCTAATTCCTCTAGGCCAGGGAAGCGTTGGCTGGTTGCCCCTCGGAAGTTCAGAGCCTAGAGGAAGCCGTAGCTTAGAAGAAGCTTTCTGCCCTGCCCCAAGGGGCCAAGAGACGGCCTCAGCTGCAGATTTCTCTGTGGCCACTGGCTGCCGAAGCTTCCGGGCCTTGCTCTTACCTGCTCAGTCAGCAGATCCCAACAACTGTGATTTCAAAGTGCAGGGCCCACCTGTTGTTTTGGTACCCCAGGATCACTTCCCCTCTTCTGAAGGTTCCAGGACCCCCCATTGATCAGGGCTGCCTCTCTGTGTAAGGACAACGCAAGCTGTTCACAGCACAACTCTGGAGGGCACCATTCACAGACGTATTTGTAAAAACAAAAAACGTTCCATCCCCCTCCACCCAACCATCTTTTTTTGTTGTTATACCTCTTCATAGGCTCTGCATGTCTTTCCACCTCTCGGTTGCTTTTTCCTGCCCTCCTTAGGATCACTACCTCTCCATCCACCAGCTTCATTCCTGGGAGAACCTGAACAGGAATTCCCGGGCTCCAGGGTTGAGAAGAAACAACCTTACTCCAGCAGGTTCCAGCCCCCCTCCTCTGCCTGTCCTCTGGGCTCCAAGCACAGACACAATCGCCTGCTTCTAGGTATCATTTAAATGTCTCCTGGCACAACCAAGCAGGTACCATCCTGCTTTAATGTGGAGACTTAAGACAGCATTGAGTTCTGAGTTTGGGGGGCAGGGGGGTGTTTGATTTTTTCCAAAAATGAAGACATGGTAAGAAGACTTTAAGTCTTGCAGAAAATGAAAATTCTGTTCTTACCATATACCACACACTTCAGTGATTAAATGACTGCAGACCATACCATCCTCCAAACTGTGCCCAACTAAAATATGCATGCATTAAACCTCATGAGGGAGTACTGATACTTCCACATTATCTATGATGGGTTTTAGCTCCAATAGCTTTGAGTCTGAGAAACTGCAAAATACACTGAATTTTAATGGAAATCTGGTTGTTAATAAAAAGAGGTAAATCCATAACAAGGAACACTAATAAACACATAAATAGACTCAGAAAGAGTCTTTAAGTTCCAGAATACCATCAACGTGGGCCTTTTGCAAACCTCTTAGCCAGTTTCTCATTTTTCTTTTCTATTCCTACTTATATATCATTAAAAGAAAACCTTGGCCTACGTACAAAATATCCCTAAAATATGTAATTTTTTAACTGTATTTTAAACCCTCCAACAAAAACAGCTTTTCCCACTCTCTTTTTCTCTTTATTAAGTCAACACAGTAGAAAAATAAAACAACTACATTGTGAAATGACCTCCTAGTGAGTAAAATAGCTCAGGAAAGGCTGAAAAATGAAATTATGGTGCAGGTAATAGAAATTCAGGCCAAGAATGCTCCTGGATGTTGGATATAAGGTTTTAAATATAAATATTCAGATAGAAACAAACCTAAGGACATATATTTTCTATAAGGAAAAAGAAACTTTTAAAAGGAAAGTATTATGGATAATCCAGCAAATTAAAGACATTTAACCAAATTAGCCTAATTATTCTGCCATGAAATGGAGGGTGAAGGTACCCATAAAAAATTAAATGGGCTCCCCCTGCTTGTGCTCTCGCTCTGTCAAATAAATAAATAAAATCTTTTAAAAAAAATTAAAAACGAAACTAATCTTTATAATAGGCAGCCTCTCTGGAAGCATTCATTTCAGGCTACTGAATTAGAATGTACAAATGTTACTGGTTAAGCCCCACGCTGGGCGTGGAACCTACTTAATTAAAAAAAAAGGGGGGGGGCGCCTGGGTGGCTCAGTCGTTAAGCGTCTGCCTTCGGCTCAGGTCATGATCCCAGGGTCCTGGGATCGAGTCCCACATCGGGTTCCCTCCTCGGCGGGAAGCCTGCTCTCCCTCTCCCACTCCCGCTGCTTGTGTTCCTGCTCTCGCTATCTCTGTCTCTGTCAAATAAATAAATAAAATCTTTAAAAAAATAAATAAATTTTTTTAATAAAAATTTAAAGAATGTTACTGGTTAAAATGGGTTGTAGTTTGTCTGAACAATAGTTTAAACCTTTACAGTAATACAGCCACAACTCATGAAAGCATGTAACTCAGTTTCTTTCTTTTGAACGTAGTTTTAATGGGTTAATAATATTTTTTTCAGCTATGAGGAATAAAACAAACTAAATATCAGGCAGAGAAACACAGCCTGAAACAAAACTGAGAATCCTGACTCGAGTGAGCACTCCCAGAGATACAAGGGCACTGGGGGAGAGAGTGGGGCATGGATTTCACTTCAAAGAAAACCCAGGACACAACCTATAGTTAGTTCATCAAATTCCAGGAAAGCTTTGTGACAAGGCTTATCATCTCTTTCACGCCCAAAGCCTTCAGAATGCTACTTTCTAGATACCTCTCTCCCCGCAAAGGACTTTCACCTGTTAGATTGTACCTGATTCATTTCATGATGTTCTGTTGTTAGAATCAGTTGTTTTCATTCCTAAATGCACTTCAGAATCACCTGGGAAACTTAAAAAGGAAAATACCAACACCTACCTCCCCTTCACACTCTGATTCAATATCTCTGGATGGGACCAGCCCCCGGTGACTTGACCTTGCAGCGAGGGTTGAGAACCACTGGTTGAAAAGCAATCCAAACAGGTTAAAATTATGTAAAGAAGGAGGCACTATAATTGGACTTAAATAAATTTACATGAGGAGGCAAAGTGCCTCAAATTCCCATCGTAATCAGATATAAGATGGTACTTTAAGGATCCCAGGGTTTTTTTCCATCAAATTTAGACAGTCTCGATTACACGGGAGAAATATATCTAGTTGCCCATAATACTCAGGTTTTTACCAAGGACTGAAGAAGTTTGGCACTTCACATCCGAGATAAAAACAAAAATGGTACAATTAAAAGTAATCTATTCCAGGGGTGCCTGGGTGGCTCAGTCAGTTAAGTGACTGACTCTTGATTTCGACTCAGGTCATGATCTCAGGGTTGTGAGATCGAGCCCTGCATCAGGCTCCTCACTGGGCATGGAGCCTGCTTAAGATTCTCCCTCTCCTTCTTCCCCTCTTCCCTCTCTACCTCGCCAAAAAAAAAAAGGTGATCTATTCCATCTAGTATTCAAAACATGATTAAAAAAAAAGGTAACATGGAGCAGGGTGCATTAAGTTGGACTTATTAACAACAGTAAGAGTAAATTCAAAGCTACTGTGTCTTGAGTGCCAGTTACTGTGTTAAGCACGTTCTATGGGTTGTCTCACTGGAAACTTAAAACACTGCTCTGCAAGAGGAATTATTACTTCAATTTCACAGATAATAAGGAAACTGAGGCTGAGGCTCCGTGAGACTAGGACACCTTCCGCAGAGTCACACTGCAAGTGACAGATAGAAGCAAGACTAGAATCCAGGTCTGTGACTCTCTGGAGTCCATTCTCTTAACCACTACCATCTCTCATCTAGACCACTCAAGAGTCTCCTCAGTACTGGCTCCTCAAAGTACAGTCCACAGACCAGCAGCATCAGCCTGTTAGAAATCCTGAACCTCTGGCCCATTCCAGATGTACGGAATCAGAACCCACAGCTTAAGATCAGCAGGAGAGTCATATTCACATTAAAGTTAAAAAACACAGGCCTGCCTGGACAATTCTCTCTCACAAATTCATCATCTTTACTGCATTCACACTTTTAAAAAACAAATCCTATCATTTCATTTCCCCAGTTAAGACTGTAAGTGGTTTCCCAAATGCCCTTGGAATAAAGTCCAGAATGCTTTTACAATACAGGTAACTGGACTTTGCATAATATCTCTGGTGCCTCCCTATGCAGCCTGATACCCACCATGTCCCCCCAGTCCAGTGATTTTTATACTCCAGACATAGAGATCTTCTTTCCACTCATCGAATCCCAATACCCGCCTCTTCCTTTCCTGTCTTCCTCCCTCCCTTCCCTCCTTTCTGCCTTCCTGCTTTCCTTCCTTCCTCTAAGCTCTTCCCGGCCTAAAACTGACCACCACCCACCACCACGACCAACTCATTTCAGCCACATTCACTGCTGTATCTGCAGCGCATAACAGTGCAGTGCCTGGCACAGAGCTAGGAGCAGGATAAATGTGCTGAGTAAGTACATGCTTAGGCTACTGATAAACGTGCTGAATAAGTACATGCTTAGGCTACTGAACAGCAAAGGCTGTTCCCTTTGCACATCTGCTCTTTACTCTTTCCCATTTTTCCTTCCCTGTCCCCTACACCACCTCTCTTCTCTCACTCACCTCCTTATCAGTAACCTCATGGCTGTTGTACTTGTCAGTTGTCAGCCTTAGAGAGACACACTGCCATGCCCACATGTCCATTGCCCTGCGGTTACTCACCAACAGGGTGATGACTGTTTCACTCTAACCCTGAGACACCTGGAATAGGCCCAGTCCTTTCCAGAAGTAGAAGTAGACAGAAGACCCCACCAACAGGGGCAGGCCACTTTTCAATCTGAGATTCAATAAAGAGATGGAACCATAGATCAGGGACCTCTCAGAAGGCAACATAAAGTCAAAAGCTTCAATATCGCTCTACCCACACAGAGTATGACTGAGCGGACAAGATCGATTATCAAAGTTGTGGTTAACTTCATACTTTAAATGGGATGGCCAACCTTGCTATTCTAAGAAACCAAATGGCAAATCCTTTTATGAAGCAGATACCTGCCTCAAGTTTAAATGGTGAATAACCACGATATATTTTCATATACTGTTTAATAACAAAAATAAGAGCTACTATTCATCTGTTGAGTACAAGCTACTGAGTACCTGACAACACACTCAAGGTTTTAAAAACACTATCTTATTTAATCTTTATCCTCACTTTATGGGTAGAAATGCATATTATCCCTATTTTACAGAAGAAACCAAGGGCTAAGTTACTTGCCTCTTAGGGCAGGGCTGGGATTTAAATCATGGGCCTCCAGGCTACCACTCCCTATGGCTTCTTTGCTATGTTTTGCTATTTGGATCACTTTCTCATCTGAGAAATCACAGACATGGACATTCCCAAAGAAACAGCCCCTTGGAAGATGACCTCAAAGGCTGAGATTTTTCTTTGCAATGTAGACATTGAAAGGAAAGCAACCTGCTACATCTTATATTTCAAAGCACTTCTATCTTAAAAGAGATTCAAGAAAAAGATGTGGGAACAGAGCTCAGGGGTACTTATGAATGCAATTTCACAAATATTTTTTCAGTAGCTACCAGTGGTCAAGCACGTGCTGGAAGCTGACTGTTAGCTGGGAAAGTGCTGGGCAGGGCAGGGGGCTACAGGAAGGGATGGGGAGAACATTGCCCATAGTGACTGTTTCAGGAATGTTAAGCCAATAATTTATAAAAATGTTAGTTTATTATCTAACTATTATCAGGAGATGAGTTACCTGCTTTATTATCTGTGAATACATAATTGAAAGGGACAGTGTGTCTTCTAAAACTGAAGTATTACATAAGTCAAACAACTCATGTGTTCCTTTCTGACACCCCATATTAGAGGGTCAAACCGTAACTTGTATGAATACAAACATAGTGTCAGATTTTGTTCTCAAGGGTCTGAAAGAACAAAAGAGAAAAAAGCACTGGGAGCCAAAACAAGACATTCCCAAAGTAGAAAGGGAGCATATTAAAGTCACACGTATATACAAATAAAGAGAGGAGTACAGAAACATTTCCTAAAGAATTCCAGCAAACATTTACAGAGATAAGGATAGGATGAGAACACCAAGTCAAAGAAATCATGAGCCTGAAAGGTCACAAACATTACCACGAGGCCTCCAGAAACCTGTCTCCTTGCAGAAAGGGCATGAGATGAAGATCATGGATCCCTCTCCTCATTTATAAAAGGAAGGAGTTAGATTAGATGGTTTTTAAGGTCCTTCTAGCCCTAACCCATTAGCTACTTTAATCCATGCGGCCCCTGCACCTGAAGTCAGATGAGCATGCAAAGATGCTCAAAAAACTTTGGTTGAGGGGCACCTGGGTGGCTATTGGTTGAGCGTCTGCCTTCGGCTCAGGTCATGATCCTGTAGTCCTAGGATCAAGCCCCCACATCGGGATCCCTGCTCAGTGGAGAGCCTGGTTCTCCCTCTGCCCCTCACCCTCTCTCTGTCTCTCTCTCTCTCAAATAAATAAATAAAATCTTAAAAAAAAACTTTTGTTGAATTAATGAAACGTTACAACCTTACCAATAAGAAAAGGCTTTACAACAATTGGTCCTGGCCTGGCCTACAAAGAACAAATTAGAAGAGAAACCATTATCTAAACAGCTTCGCATCTGGTACCCCTTCCAGCTGACTGCTGGTAGAATGAAAATAACCCTGGACTTGGAAATAAGACACTTGGGTCTAGTCTCATCTCTGACACAAACCAACTGTGTGACCTTGGGCAAATGGCTTTACCACCTGGAGTTTCCTCATCTCTAAAATAAAGGTATTATAAAGCTATATATAGCCAACATTTGTGGAACCTTTACTATATGCCAGGAACTGTTCCAAGATCTTTGTCTTAAATTTAAATGATCTCAAAGATTTTTGCTGCTCTAACATTTAGTCTGACTACAGAGGAAACATGGTATGATGGAAAGATTCCAAATTCTGTACTCAGAAACGTCGGACTCCCTCTCGCTCTGTTAGGTGGGGTCTTTTTTTTTTTTTTTTTTTTTAATTTGACAGAGTGACAGAGAGCACAAGCAGGAGAGTTGGAGAAGGAGAAGCAGGCTGCCCACTGAGCAGAGAGCCTGATGCTGGGCTCGATCCCAGGACCCTGGAATCATGACCTGAGCCAAAGCAGAAGCTCCCGACTGAGCCACCCAGGCGCTCCAGGCGGGGTCTTTTTTTAAGCAGAGACTGTTAAACAGACTACGTTACTGAGTACTTCTGTTCCCTAGCTGAGTTAATTTGGACAGGTTGCTTAACTTGAGTTGCTGAACTTAGTTTTCTAATATGTGAAAAGCATATAAAATGGTTCTCTCATATAGCTTTTGAGAGGATTAAATTAAATTATAATAACTAACTGTAATATATATTAATAAATACACATATATTACATTTTATTACTAGGTGTGTGACCGAGGACAAACTATCTTCTCAAGGTTTTTCCTCAACCACAGATGGGAGGTACGGTGTTATGAAAAGAAGTAACGTGAACATTCTGTAAACTGTCGAGTGTCAGCTGTGTTTGAAAGCATGCATATTCCTTAATACTTGGATAAGGGTATACAATACTCCTCTAATACTTGTAACAGCATATACAATCAATGACAACGACAACAATAATAAAAGACAGCTTTACTAGACATATCTCTCCACTCCCCAACAACAACAAAAGACGCTTTCCTAAACATCTCTCTAGTCCCCGCTCACAGCGGGTGGAACTAGAAGCTGGCAGCCAAGAACGCAGGGCCACATGGAAGTTGTAGTTCCGAGTCAAAGGGCCGACCCACAAAACGGCTGAAGTGAGACTTCATCTCCCAGGAGACACCTCGCCGCACCAAATGGCACGCTGGGAGATGGAGTCCCAACCCTCCGGGAAACAGGCAGCGGGACTCCAACTCCCAGACGCCTCCGCTACGCAGGCAGCCAGCGGTAAAATGGAGCCGCAGAGGGAGAGTCCAGGCACACCCGGCTTAACAGGTGCGACTAGGGGCCGCTCTTAGTCCCAGGCCCAGCACAGGTGAGAGCCTTTCTACAACAGCTACGGGAATCATTTTCTGCTGGTCCCTAGCACATTTCTTGAGAGATCCGGAATAATAAAGCAGTAAGTTTGCAAGTGGCAGACTTTCACAAACAAGACATTTAGCTTTCCGCTCCAGCCAGCATCCTTGGGCCACTTGGGCAGAGATCTTTAAGCTCTTTTTTCCAAAATAAAACACTGAGTGGCTGATCCAAGGTCATACACCAGATGGAGAATTTGATCCTAGAGAGGCGCCTCCAACTCCGGTTCCACTAACCAGCCTCCCCTCTCCACGCCCCTCCCCCCGGCCCCACACGGATATACCTTTAAAATCCCCACATATTTTTATATACAAACTACATTAATCCATAAAATGCCAAACGAGCTTGGACTCATTGAGTTACCCCACAATAAAGAATTCACTGCTTTTTAAAATGTTTTTAAAACATCAAATGTAAGATTCCCTCCCAAAATACTGCCTTCCTTCTACCTACTTGGCTCCTTTCTTGGGCACATGTTCAGCACCCTCCCTTTGGGGAACCCAGAGCTGGGTGTTTAATACAGTTCTTTGGGGGCAGCGATTCCTGCTACTTGCCTGTGACACTGGCAAACCCTGCAAAAGCGGCCAGTGCCAACTACACCACCAGGTCTGGTTGCTGGGGCGTCCCTGGAACCGCTGGCGTGGTCCCATGCCTCAGTTTACCCCCTCATGCAGCAGATGGGCGGGTTAGGGTTAGGGCTGGTGGTCAGAACGGGTCCTGTAGGTTCGGGGGTAGGAGGGTCCTTGGGGCAGACACACCACCACCACCACCACCCCAGGAGCTGTGCGAGCCGGACCCCGCCCCACTGGACTGCGGGTGTATGGACGAGACGCGCGTGGAAACCAAGACCCGCACCCCAGAAACACTCTTCGACTGGGGCTTGCCCCCTGCCCCTACCTTCCAAGATCTTGGCAGCTGGAAAGTGAAAGGCAGAGGGAGGGAGCGCGGGGCAGGAGCGGCACCTGGGCGTGTGCCCACTGGGGTGGCCTCCTGAGGGACCCGGGAACAGGAGGGCAAAAGTCCCGCGACGGGACGGAACGGAGAGGGTACTACAATTCCCAGACGGCGCCGCGAAGGGGGCGGAATCTAAGATGGCCGCTGGCCTGAGGACAGAAGTGAGGGCCAATAGGCATAAAGTATGCGCCTACAACGGGCCAATCAGAAGCTATAATGACAATAACTCTGATTCAGGGGTGAGAAACATTGTTTCTCTCCGGAGAGCCGCTGAGGTGAGAATCCCCTCGAAAGGGATTTTTGTCGTAAACTTCACAATCTTTCTTTTTTTCCAAATGGCAAAAGAAATAAGAGTCTTCAGGCTATGCCGCCTTTTTTCCTCCTTATTTCCTCCTAAACGTGTTTAACTTCCCACCCACCCCGCCACGCCCCACTACTCCGCACAGGTTGGATTTTCTTTCGCTTCCTCTACTCACTCTGGATCGTGTTTGAATCCTTAAGCCTTCTTTTCTTTATATTTCTCTCATAACACGGGCTCGCAGGCCTTTACCTGATCCGCTTTACGACTACACTCGGCCTTTCCTGGAATCCTAACTAAAATTGCACCGCGAACTCCCTTGCCCCTTCCTTTCGTCCTTTTTTGTTCTATTTTTCTACTTAGCACTTTTCCTTACCGAACACGGTATGTAATTCATTTATCTATCTTTTTTTATCGTCTTGTCCTCCAGAATGAAAGGTCTATGCAGATGAAGATTTTTGTTCTGCTTACTGCAATATTTCTAGCACCTGGAAGTATATTTGGTATATATATAGTAGGCACTCAGTAAATATACTTTAATTGAATGAAATCTAGAGTAGTCTTTACTTTCTTTTCTCCCCTTCTTCAGTGCAGATCAATTAAATCCATCTCTGACAACCATGGGGCCCTTGTGCTTGCTCCCTTTTCAAATTCAAAATCATTCTCTCAATATAGTCTAGAATGCTGGAGAAATAAATCACTGATTCAGATGCAGTTCCTAACTTCAAGATGTTTCTGGTCTAGAGGAGCATGAGAAATAAACTTAATTTTGCAATAAATGCAATTGCAAATTTCAGAGCAGCTAAATAATTGCACAAGGTCATGCAGCTCATAAGCAGGGCCTAGAATCCTGGCCTTCAGACTCTTGGTACTACACACCATGCTTCTTATAGCAACCTCCCGTCAGGATTGCCTGCTTCCCTTCTCTTTCCTACCAAACCTAGTTCTAAGGAAGAAGATATATATGCCAGTCATCTTTTACATGTAAGGAGAAACAAAGAGCAATTACACTTGGACAAACACTGAGATATTTCCCTACTTATCCTGACACCATTTCCCTTTTTCTTTTCTTTCTTTTTTTTTTTTTTTAAAGATTTTATTTATTTATTTGACAGAGAGAGATAGTGAGAGGAGGAACACAAGCAGGGGGAGTGGGAGAGGGAGAAGCAGGCTTCCCGCCGAGCAGGGAGCCGGATGTGGGGCTCGATCCCAGGACCCTGGGATCATGACCTGAGCCGAAGGCAGACGCTTAACGACTGAGCCACCCAGGTGCCCCCCCTCCTTTTTTTAAGAGAAAGCAAGCGGGGAGAAGGAGAAAATCTTTTTTTTTTTTTTTTTAGAGAGAGAGTGAGAGCAAGCAGGGGAGAGGGAGAATTTTTAGCAGGCTCCGTGCCCAGGACGGAGCCTGACGCAGAGCTGATCTCACAACCTTGAGATCATGACCTGAGGCAAAATCAAGAGTCAGACACTCAACTGACTGAGCCACCCAGGCATCCCTATTTCCCTTTTTTTTTCCGCATCACTTTTTTCTTTGGCCTGCTTCATTACATGCAGGTGATTACACCAAATCTTAGATCTCTCATGCTTTCTGATGTTTGAACCCCATGGAGAGTAGCAAGGTGTCCTACAAAATGTCCTGATGTGAAATACTGATGTCCTAGGAAGCTTGGCTCTCAGAGAATGTCACTGTGGATTATGGTCAATTTACAGGTCATCACACAGACACCATGGCCACAAAGAATACTTGTGAATAACTAGGTGAAACTGAAAACAATCACGATGAAACAGAAATGTGATCAATTTGTATACAGACTAATTTTGTGCATAGAAATTAAAACCCTCCTAGCCTAACTGTCAATTTGGGCTTATTTCCTATAACACAACAGTTCTTTCTAGCTTTTATGAGCACAGACTCAGCTCAGTGGTACCAGCTTTTCTCAGCTGAGTGGCATGAGAGATTTCAACACATGTGTCAGCAGCCAGACTAAATGTGGAAGGAATCATTGAACCATATGAAAATGGAAAGCTCAACAACTAGACTCTTCTCCTGAGACAGTATCAACCTATAATCATTACATCTCCTACTTAGCAATCAAAAGGCAAATGTCATGAATATATTCAGGATCTAAGCAGTGGTATCTAATGATTATTAAACCATTGTTAGGCAGCCTAGTGTGAACATATATGTATTACGTGAACTGTGGGTGATGCTGTTTGCTGTGCTTAAGGTCAGCCATGACCTTCAGAGAAATACATAGATACATACATAAGCATGAACACATGGCACTTGCCTTGGACCCAGGATGTCCAAGTGCAAGACAATCAATGCAGGATGACTGTCTGATCCGCAACTTGATTAATAATCACCAGGAGATGGTATCTTTGAGTCCTCCCAGGAGTATATCCTGAGACAGGTATTCAAGTGCAAGTCAGTAATATCAGGAAACACCAGTAGAATAGGAAAGTGAAATAGGGAAGGGAAGACAGACAAAAAAGCATGTTACTACAAGGGGTGATTGAGCTTAATCCTCCTGGGGAACTCTAGAAAACAATGTAGAACACGTGCCATAGACTGAGCTATCCCACCAAAGGGACAAAAGAACTAGGTTGTTTAAATACTAACTCCCGTCAGTCAGTACATGGGGCCGTTTTCCAGGGCACTTAGTCCCTGGCTCTCTAGGCATGCTGTCTGAGCGGGCAGAGTTGCCTCCGTGTCCAGAGAAAGCCAGAGATACAGGTGCTGCCATTGGAAGTCAGGCCGGTATCCTGAAATGGTGAGGGAATAGGGGTACTGGCAGGGTGCCAAGAGTGTCTGCTCCAGGTGGCTTTGGGTCACCATAAGCTCATTGTTGAGACTAGCAGAATAAGAATAATTCCAAACTTAAACACTCACCAAAACCAAACCAAACAAAAAAGCAATCTACCACCTTGTATACTTCATCATGTGAAAAATTAAGATAGATAGTACTTTCTAAATTCTCGATAACACACACAAACAAAACAAAATCTACACAACAAAAGCCTCTCACACTGGGAACTCTTTGGAGACCTCAGGAGAGGCTCCAGTGGGACTGGGGTTTAGTAGAGAGGGGAGGAAGGACATCAAGAAAAAGAGAAGAGGGAATTCAAAGAAATATTGCTGAAGACAATATGTTATTCATTTCATGATATTGAAGAAACACAAATAAAGGGCTTCAGATCTTTAAGAAATTATCATTAAAAGTGCACAGACTGTGGTCTTCAGACCTAGAAGAGAGTTTTGTGCTAGACCTCTATGGGTTGTGCCATTATATAATGCACTTCTTCAGAGCAAATAGCTTTACTTGAAGTTAGTCACCATTTGTTTGTCTTTCTATTTATCATCTGTCTTCTCCAAATAAAATGTAAGCTTCATGAAGGCAAGAACTTTGTTCATGTCTTACTCAGTTTTAGATACGCAATAAATACAAAGCAAATAGTGCAAGTACTAGAAGGGCCTGACACACTGTACTACTCATTACATTCAGGTAAGCCATGAAGTAAAGAGACAAAAGCGACCCTGCAAAAACCTCCCATTATCACAAAGCTTGAGACTATCCTGATGTGTGGAAAGACCAGTGGTCACGTAAATGGTCTACTGGTCTTCTACTTAAGTCAAATATTCCCAACAGCACCCTCTTCAAGCACACAGGACCTCCAGGAAAATCTTTACCATGGAAATAGAATTTCAAAACTAGAAAGGCATTTGAGATCAAAGAGATCAACTCCCTGAATAATTCATCTCAGCTGTATGTTACAGGTCATAATCCAGAACTTGGGGATATTCATTTAACTGGTAAAATCATCTCTAATAGGAAAACATTGTATTAGAAAAAAAATGATGCATTGTTTCTGTAATACAAAGCATAAAAAGGTTGGGAAACTCAGCTGTACCCAGATGCTCACGTCTCCTTCACAAATTTCTCAGCCCACAATCATTCAGCTTTTTGGCTGTTATGGGAGAAATCTGGTTGTTAATAAGAACCATCTCATGATATTCTGAAAATTCTCTAAATTTTTTCCCTATCTTTTTTTACTCTCTCCTCTTACTTATCCCTTTGTTGTTCTGTGTTAAATATATTCCTTGGGTGGATTTGTTCATCAGATATTTAGAGTTCAGTCTTTTCCCTATAGTTAGTGAACATATGCATGCTGTCTCCTTTTAACTATGCCTCATAAATAATCACACTTAATCCTTCTTACTGCCATCTTTTGCAATCATCTTCCAGTTACCTAGAACATACGGTGCATAAAACTAAGCTCAGTGTCCAAGCTGTGATCTCACTAGGGTGGCTCAAAGATAAGCTATGATTTTTCATCACTCTCTTTCAAGAAATTATGCCTCTAAACACATTGCCCTGGTTTCACTGCAGCTTTAAAGACATTTCATCATTCTTGAGGAAAAAAACGCTTTAAAAACATTTCATAAAAATTAAGAAGTATATTTCTTTAGTAGAGGACTTAGTGCAGAATGGGATGCAACTTCACTTCAGCCCAGTTTTTCATGTATTAAGGGTTACTCCGGGCCAGCCACTGTGCACTGGGCTGGGATTCACTGATGAATTAGACAGTCCCTGATATTGTATGGTAATAGAAACCAGAAACAAGTAAACAGGTGAACAAATCTATGTGATGCTTTAGAACTTTATACCAGAATGAGTCAATTCTGCTACCTACAGTGGAGGAAAAAAAAAGAGTTCTAGGCAGAAGCAACAGGACATGACAAGTGCCAGAGCTCAGAAGTAGGGCAGTAGGGAAAGAGGCTGGAGGAGTTGTAAGAGTCAGCTCAGAATGGTTTCACAAGCATGCTTCTTAGTTTGCTAAAGGGCAATTGAGAGCCTTGTAACTATTAAATGAATGCTTGATTTTGAGGCAAACAGAAAAATTCATTCAACAATTATTTATTGAGCACCTACTGTATGCCCCAGCATTGTTCTAGGTTCTAGAGGACACAGCAGTAAATAAGTCATAAAAAATCCCGCCTGGTAGATGAACCATGAGAGACGATGGACTCTGAAAAACAAACTGAGGGTTCTAGAGGGGAGGGGGGTGGGAGGATGGGTTAGCCTGGTGATGGGTATTGAGGCGGGGAAAATTTTGCATGGAGCACTGGGTGTTATGCACAAACAATGAATCATGGAACACTACATCTAAAACTAATGATGTAATGTATGGGGATTAACATAAAAATTTTAAAAAAAAAATCCCTCCCCTGGAAGTGCCTGGATGGCTCAGCCAGTTAAGCATCCGACCCTTGGTTTCCACTCAGGTCATGATCTCGAGCCCTACATCAGGCTCCATGCTCAGTGGGGAATCTACTTGTGATTCTCTCCCTCTGCCCCTTCCCCACACGCTCATGCACACTCTCTCACATAAATAAATAAACATTTTTTAAAAAATTCCCACCCTTGGGCGCCTGGGTGGCTCAGTTGGTTAAGCGACTGCCTTCGGCTCAGGTCTTGATCCTGGAGTCCCTGGATCGAGTCCCGCATCGGGCTCCCTGCTCGGCAGGGAGTCTGCTTCTCCCTCTGACCCTCCCCCCTCTCATGTGCTCTCTCTCTCATTCTCTCTCTCAAATAAATAAATAAAATCTTTAAAAAAAAAAAAATTCCCACCCTTGTCGAACTTCTAGTAGAGAAGAAAGACCATACACTAATACACAAATTTATAATCTATCACAGGATGATGATAAATGCTATGAAAAAAGTGCAGACTGAGGGGCCGGAAGATGATGGGTGGTCTTCTGTTGGTTAGAGTGGTCACGAAGGCCTCTTTGAAGAGGTGTTATTTGAATGAAGATTTCAGTGAAGTGAGGGGGCCTCAATAAAGTGAGAAAATCAATGGAAGAATGTTCCAGAGAGAGAGAGAACAGTATGTGCAAAGTCCTTAAAACAAGAACAGGCTTAGCATGGTGGAAGAGTAGCAAGAAAGTCCATATGGCTGGAGGAGAGTGAATGAGAGAAAAAGCCATGCAAGACGAGGTCAAAGGTCATGCAAGACGAGGTCAAAGGTAACCAGAGGCCAGAGCATGGAGGCCACAGTAAATCTTAAGGGACTATGTTAAACGATTCCATAAATGTACTTGCCAGATGTTGTATATAGTATGATCTATTTGTGTAATCATTAAAGGATTGTGTTATAATTATCAAGGTCCATAATCACTCATCCAAAACTTTGGGGACAGGTGTATTTTGGAAATTAATCTTACTGTCTTTAGGAAAGGTAATATATGCCTGTACTATCCAGTGTGTGACATGCCTAGAGCAGTCTTGGGACAGCAGCCTGTCATCAAACATTGATATTTCTGCAACAAAATACATATGGGATAAATAAAAACTATAAATAGCCCCTATCGGGCCAGCCTTTTGGTTTTCAAACCTTTTTGAATTTCGACACTGCAAATAAGACATTGTGAACCTGTATTTTCATCTGTGGTAGAAAACTGGAAGCATCAAAATGCTTGTGAACAGTGGTTGGGGAAATCAGATGGGATGGGCAGCAGGAGTATCTTTTATTCTACTTTATACAATTCTGAACTTCTGAACACTATTTTTTTTTTTTTACCGTATATTGGATATGTCATTGAAATAACACTAGTTTAAATTTAAAAAAAATAAAATAAATGTGGATTCTAAGGCTTTTATTCTTGTAGTCTTTGGGTATTCAACAATATGGACAGTATTACAGGAAAATATTTTAAGCAAAAAAAGTAATAGAAAAGATTTTGAATATGCATTACAAAATTGCTTCTGAATTTAAGTGTTTTAGTCATGACATTCAACTTTTACTGTGTCCTCTGTAGGCTTTTCAGATTTTCGTTTTTTAAAGATGTTTGTGGACTGGAGAGAGTCATAGTATCTAGATGACTTTGTAAGGAGTAGGAAAATTCATTTCTAAAATTCAGTATAAAATGTATTTTTAAAATTTATGGTAAATCAGATTCCCTAATGCTCCAAGAAGTTTCATCTGTTTCCTTATAGAACATGGTCCATTCTCTGGACTTGTGGTTGTTTCTGTTTTGTTTCATTTTGTTTTTAAGGCGGATCTGTGAGGTTTTTGTCTGTTTTGATAACAGGATGTCATGCTTGTGATAAATACTTGCCTGAAAGAGATTTATAATGCACAAGCCCCTAAAATATTTAGACATTCTAAAATTGTAATTTGCAACCTCCCTGTTTCCTACCACTCTCCCCCCAACAAAAATTCAGAGAGATGTATTTAACAGATGCTGTGTTCTGTGGTGAATGTTATTGGCTATGTGGCTGAAAACTGCAATTAGCCATGCCTCCCTGATTCATACATGAATCGTTTGGAGGTTTATTATTCCACAAGAATGTTAATGAACATGAATACAAAATACTCTGAGAGATTTTCTTTTTATCTTGGTAAAGTACAAATGGTAAGGGAAAAATAATCATTTAAAATAATTAATGAAAAAATACTCCATATATAACTAGATCCTTGATTTTTTGAATGGTAAATAAGACTGTATAATTTGTTGGAGCCTCTTCTCTATGAAACTCATAGTGACTTTACACACATCAATTAATAAAGCTTCAGGACCCCTACCAGGTAGGTTTTAATAAAACCCAGGAGTCCTAACTTTTCTGACCTTTGCTCTAGTTTCCAGCTAAGAAACTAGCTGACAAAGATGCTTTCACATCTTTGAAAACAGAATGGGTATGGAACCAATGTTCATAGTTCAGGTGATATTTATGAGTAGTGTTCTCCTATGAACCTAGTTGGAAATAAAAGTAATTTAGAGGAAATGATATTTCAGCACTGCCTTAATCTAGCAGGGATTTTCTTCATGAGAAAATTAAACCAAACACAAACTGGAAGTATGACTTAACTGGGCCGGCTTCTGCATTTAGGGTCACCAAAGCGTACTGTAAATGGAAATCAGATTGCTTTAGAATCCAAGAACAAACTCTACTTTTGACCTTTAGAAAGCTCATGATGTATATGCCCACAAAATAAACAAAATAATTTCAAAGTAAATTCGTTGAGTGCACCTGACCTTTGAAACAGAGCAGATGATGTTAATCAGATTTGTACAACTTTAATCTAGCTCAGCCTCCATCTCTCCATGTAGTTTTTTAAATATCATAAAGAAGAGTCTCACAACAGGGAATCTCTCAAATCGGAATAGATTTAGAAATGGAACCAGATGTATAACCTTGCCTCAAACAATGAAGTATAACTCGGACATGTAAGCAAGTGAGCATTATGACTATAACCCAATATAATGTGCTCCTGAGGAAAAGTGACTTTTTCAAAATATTAACTTAAGCACATTGTAGGCAGGTTTTCAATATTACAGTAAAATGTGTTTTGAGTCCTGATACTGTGTGAGGCACCTAGGGGGAAACTTTGAGTTGGAAATGACCTACATATTAGAAAAAGGTGTTCCATCTGACCACTGCAACTGGTTTCGTCCAGCCATAACATTTCTGCATTTGGGACTTCGAATGTCTGAGCCATGGTCTTTTTAGAATAGCCTATTAGGTAACTTGATAGACATATGCTTATTCCCAGCATCACCTCCTTTGGGTAACCAACCTGACCCCATTCCGCAGTAATCCTTCTCAATCTGAGTAGCTCAGATGGAGCTGATCACATTTATTCCTTCCACCAAAGGGTAAGGTGAAGGTCATGGCGGGCGGGTGGGAGGAGGGGGAGTTGGGGAGAGCAGAGCGTGGTTCACAGAAAACGAGCTGGATCAAAGCACTCCAAGCTCTTTGGCCATATGATTGGTTCAGGGATGGGCACATGACCCAAGCTAAGCCATTCCCTTCAGGTGTTCTGTGAGAGAGACCAAAGGAGATGGTCCCTCCTTTTCTACGATAACAAGCTATAATGGTAGTGACGTGGGGCTGCTGGCTGCCCTGCCCACTTAGGAATTAAGTCAAACAGGGGCAAGCAGAGCTGAGGGATGAAAAGAAGAAAAGTGCCAGCTGGTATTGCATCACAGAATCCAATTTTGCCTAAAGCCACCCCTTAGATTTGCCAGTTCAATGAGCCTTTTCTTATTTAAGTTCATTTGAATTAGGGTTTTGTTACTTGCAGCCAAAGGAGTCATGGCTAATTCATAAAGTTCATTTAACAGATACACTCTTAAACTACCAGAATAAGAAAGTGAAATGAAAGGGATAATAGTCTTTCATTCACTTGTAACTTGGAGATTCTCAGAACCAGAGCCACGCCAGCCTCTGCTCGACCGGCATCAAAACTGTGCATGCAGCCCACTCCAGTCATTTGAGGACTTGAAGATGCTTAGCCTAGAAAAGAGGAGACAGGATATGCCTGCTGGGCTCAACCATGGGAAAGTCTATTTTGTGAAAAAGGGGTTGGACTCATTCAGTAGAATTAAAACTCAGACCAACAAGTGCTTGTCACTCAGAGAAATTTTCTATACAGTGTAATGGATAAGCTTTCTAACAATGAAAGCCATCCTAGCAGATATAATGTGACCCTCTTCCAGCAACACCACTTCCACTGAGTGAGAGGTTAGACGAAATGACATCTGAGACACCATCCAACTCTGATTCCTTGATTCAATCAAAGTACGGTCATGATGATGATATTTGTAATTTATCATAAATCATCTTAACCTTTCAACAAATCACAAATCAATACAAATCAATCATATAAAAGGAAGCACAGAGGATGGGAAGTGTCAGAAAAGATTTCCTAGAGGGGATAATACTTGTACCATTTTAAATACAAATGCAACTTGGTTTATGTTACACCATGTTGAAAAACATTGCATTCAACTCTAATTCTTTAAAAAAAAAAAAACTATTTTCCCTATAATATCTTTAAATAATGTCTTTTAAAAAATGTAAATACACTTATAATGAAAATATGATAAAGTGTACTATAAGCGAATACACATTTTCTCATGTCTTGGGTGTTTTTGTAAGCATATAGCTAGTAAGCATTAACACAGCAGTGTATACTAGACAATCTTAGCCAATGAATGTGAGTCCCCATTATTGCACACTATCCTTCACCTCTGAGTTGAGCGTATTCTATAAAACGGTTGACCTCTGAATGATGCAGGGGTTAAGGGCACCAACCCCCTGTGCAGTCAAAAATCCGAGTAAATTTGACTCCCCCAAAACTTAATTACTAATAGCCGACTGTTGACTGGAAGCCTTACCAACAAAAAAAATCAATTAACACATATTTTGTATGTTCTATGTTTCATGTACTGTATTCCTACAATAAACTAAGGTAGAGAAAAGGTAATGTTATCAAGAAAATCATAAGGAAGAGAAAATACATTTATAATAATGTACTGTATTTATCTAGGGAAGAAATCTGTGTGTAAGTGGACCCACGCAGTTCAAATTTACATTGTTCAAGGGTCAACTGTACACGTTTTTGCTTC
The DNA here is from genome assembly GCF_029215605.1 of Mirounga angustirostris. Lineage (NCBI taxonomy): Eukaryota > Metazoa > Chordata > Mammalia > Carnivora > Phocidae > Mirounga > Mirounga angustirostris. Next base: position 187,318,834 of record NW_026991709.1, on the reverse strand, counting down.
TCTTTCTGCCATTATTTTGAGTACCGGCAATTTATTTTGTGTCCTCAAAAGCATTTTTGACACGCAATGCTTAACAATGCATAACAAAGTGAAAGCACCATGCCAGACACTAAACTGCAAGTTTTACAGAAGTTCAGGGTGCGTTCAAGAAGTGTTTAAGAAGACAGAATCAGGCAAATTGGAACCGAACAATATCTTTTGGCATTATGAAAGGCAGCATAAACACCACTGCAGCCAGGGACAATCAACAAAAAATTGTATGGAAGTTACTTGGAAGAAATAATTTCTTCAGAAGGCACATCATGATATAGAGTTTGACAGAGAGCAGAAGTGTAGTTGCCATGTGAAGGACTGGGACACAACTCCATGGGGACAGTGGTAAGAAGACCCAGTATAGCACTGCTCACAGTAGCATTCCCATTTTTAGAAATGGAACACCCCATCCATCTCCTGCCTTCCCTCTACACAGGCTTTTCGAGTGCTGCCAACCAAGAGGGAAAGGCATTCAAGACAGAACACATATGAAAAGGAAAAGAATTGTAAAACAAGGCATTTTAGAGAACCGTAAACAGTTTCATGTTACTGGAGAGGAGACTATGAGGGGGAAAGTAAGAAAATGAGACTGGAAATGTAGCCATATTAGGAAAGCGCTGATAAAACATTCTCTTACATCTAGGACTTGACCTGCTAAACAATGGGGAGCAAATGATTGGCTTTAGCATGCACGTGATATAATCAAATTTGAATTTTAGACAAAAATCTCTCTAGAAGCACTGTGGAGGCTTAATTGGAGCTGGATATACTCCAAGAGGGAGATCAGTGGGGAGGTCACTATTAACAATTAGATGATTTTTTCTGTTCTGTCAAATTACTAAATTAAAGTAGTAGTAGTAGTAGTAGTAGTAATACACATCCCCATGGTATAATAAATGGGTAAATTTCCCCAAAGCTATTTGCAATATGTAAATCAAGTAAGAGTTTTTGAAAGTTCAATACAAGGAGTTCATGTCCTTTGACCCAGTTATCCTATTTCTAGGAATCTACAGTAAGAGAATAGAGATGTAGACAAGTATTTACTTAGTGATATTCCTTCCTATAGCCTTATTTCTAAAAAATTAGAATTTTAATGTTCAGCAAAAAAAATAATGGTTAAATAAGTGAAATATGCCACTGCCATTTAAAATGTTTCTAAAAATATTCAATGACATGGAAAATTGCCTGAGGAATAATGTTAAATGAAAAAGTACAACACAAAATCAAACATACAGTCTTAGTCTTCACAAAGGTATATACATTTAAAAACTGGGAAATACATAAAAATGTAATTGCTGCCTATCCCCAAGTGGTGGAAATGTTAGTGATTTTTATTTTCATCTTTCTATCTTTCTGTATTTTTGATTTACTATCATGAACATGTATTACTCTTGCAAACAAGTATTAGGTTGAATCATCTGCAATTGCCTGCTATGGACTGAATCTCATTATCAAAATTCATCTGTTAAAGCCCTAACACTCAATGTAATGATATTTAGAAACCAGACCTTTGAGAGATAATTAAATTTAGATGAAGTCATGAAGGTGGGGCTCTCCTGATGGGATCAGTACCCTTATAAGAAGAGGAAGAAACACCAGTTCTCTCTCTCTCTCTCTCTCTCCCTCTCTGCATGAGCCCAAAGAAGGGGTCATGTGAGCACAGTGAGATGGTGGCCATATATAAGCCAGGAAGAGATCCTTATCAGAATCTGACCATTGTAGCACTGATCATGGACTTCTAGCTACCAGAACAGTGAGAAAATAAATCTCTGTGGTATAAGCCACCCAGTCTATGGTACTTTTGTTATGGTAGCCCAAGTTTACTAATACACTGCCAAAATTGACTCCAGAAATGACAATTCCATACAACTCAACCTACTTAAAAGAGAAATAAAATAAGAGACAATAATTGAAAATGCCCTTGCAATGGATGCTAAGGTCCAGAACTAAAGCAATAACAATAAGGATGAAAGATGCAAAGGATATTAAGATAGTATGTTTTATAACTCAGTAATTGATGGGATCAATAAGATAGTATTAGTAAATAAGAGAGAGCATCTAGATAATGAGTCCAAAGTTTTTACACTAAGAAAGTGGGTGATAACAATGGTTACTATTCATGAGAAAACATATTTAGAAAAACCTCTTTGGTAGCTAGCCTCTTAGATGGTCCCCAGTAATCCTTACCTCCTGCTACCCACAGCCTTGAGTATACATCGTTCCTCACGTATAGTTTGGTCAGGAATCTACCTCATGTATAACACTGCAGAAATGATGGTGCACCAACATCAGAGATGAGCACTCTGGAAGAAGCCAGCTACCATGTTGTGAGGGCACTCAGACAGCCTATGTAGAGGTCCACATGTTGAGAAACTGAGGCATCCAGCTAATAGCCAACAAGGAACTGAGGTCTGACGATGGCCACACAAGAGAGCTTACAGGCAGATCCTCCAGCCCCAGTCAAGCCTTCAGATGACTGCAGCCTGAGCTAGCACTTGACTGTAACCTCATGAGGCACTCTGAGCCAAACCACCCCACTAAGCTGTGCCTGGACTCCTACCCACAAAAACTGTGAAATAATAAATGCTTATTATATTAAGCTGCTAAATTTTGAAGTAATTCGCTACAAAACAACAGAAAACTAATATAACCAGAGTTGATTAATTTGGTCATCTAAAGAGATGAATATTCCTTGAGGACAGGAGTCATGTCTTAATATTTAAAGCCTCTTGGTGCATGTAGTACATCGTCTATGTTCAATAAACATACTGCAAGCTAGAAAGGTAGAAAGGAGACTGGAAAAGCCGGCAACGTAGTTGGGACACCTCCTGGTGGGGACCTACTAAAAGGTCATAAGATATAAACATTCAAGATAAGGATTTGTTTGAGAAAAAATGTGGTGAATGACTTTAGTGCTTGGTACTTCTTTAAGGATGTGTATTGCTTGTAAGTGTACTTTAACAACCTTATGTGCTTTAGAAGCCCATAAATCCCAAATGACTCCAAATTGTAGAGTTCTAAACCTGTAACTGATTTCCTCGTATAGAACAAACTTTGGAAATTGTGGGCCTAAAATTTTTTAACTATAGAAAGGTTTAGCAAGATATTTTTCTCCAAAATCATTTCAGTACTTTAGGTAATTTGGAGCCAGCAATTTTCGGCCAGCTTTTCCCTTTTACTTTGGACTACAGCTGACCTTGATTTAAAGCCCAGAGTTAGTGAAATTCAAATTTTTATAGGATATTTCACAAATTATATGTGATGCAATAGTCAGTTCAAGAAAATTCTATCTTTTGCACCGGGTCCATAACTGTTCTTTATTGTTCTATAAACAATTGGTCCCATTAATGCCTGGACACATATTAGAACCAACGAGAAACAGAATGCAATGGACTAAATGTTTGTGTCCCCCCAAAATTTATATGTTGAAATCCGAACTCCCAATGTTATTCAGAAGTGGAGCCACTGGGAGGGAATTAGGTCATGAGGGTGGAGCCTTCATGAATGCAATGAGTGCCCTCATATAAGGGACTCCTGAGACCTCTCTAGCCCTCTCTTTCTGTCTGGGGGGATACAAGAAGTTGGCAGTCTGCAACCCAGAAGAAAGACTCACTAGAACCCAACCATGTTGGCCCCTGATCTTAGACTTCTAACCTCCAGAAATGTGTGATATAAATTTCTGTTATTTATAAGCCACCCTGTTTATGGTACTTTGTTATAGCAGCCGGAGCGAAGATAAAGAAGATGTAATAAAGAAAATCAGTCCATTTAAACTGAGCATACAGACAATGGTATCTGGTATCTATTTAGTCCGTTACTGAGATAATCCCAAATACACACACACACACACACACACACATCCCAGGTTTTATAAAGCCAGCTCATATTCTTTTCATCCCGGGGCTCAGTGAAAAATAGAAGGAACTTGTGAATCTCTGGAATACATTGTATGCCTGGTGAAAATGACAAGAAAAAGTCTGGGGGTGCTCTTCCACGACCCCCTTATTGAAAAGTAAGGAATGAAAATCTTGTTTTCTTGCCAAATGTAAACAAAAGTTCACATGAAACATTTATGTCTCTGGATAGAACCACAGAAACTGAGAAGAAAGAGGCAAGCAAGCCAAGGAGAGAATCCTCTGCTCATCTGAGGAGGTCCGGGATCTTGAAACTTTTTTCATTTATTACAGAGTTGAGTTCCATTTGACATCCCCTCAACCACCCAACCCTCTTAGCTCTTGCTTCAAAGACTTCTTAATTAGGGACAGCAAATAAGAATTTCCCTTCCAGAGCACGACTGGTTTTTCTTTATTTTACATCATTTCATAATTCACTTTGATATTCCTTGTGCTACTTCGATATAATTTGCAACTTTCAAACATTGGAAGATAGTTAGCATTACCATGTAGATTTCACTTAACTAAATCATAGGCAGTTTTTACCACCTTTAAAAAGAAATGGCAAGAACATCCTTGACCTTGTATCTTGCTGTAATTAAGATATCATCTCCAATGTTTTCCTCTTGCAAATCAATACATAAAATATGAATTGATAGAACAAATTCATTCATACTGAAAAGCAAATAACAGCGTATTCCTCCTCATTCTGTTGCAAGCAAACGGCACTGATACCTGTGTGACGTTTAGAAAAACATCTGACCTTTCTATGCCTCTGCTCCCTAATCTGTACTCGGATAGCAGTTCTTACCCTTAGGACTGTTGTGAGGACTGAGATTATGTGGCTCTCTCCCAACAACAGACAGTGTTATGTGTAATATCTCCCAGGCACGAATAGAATTCTTTGGGCTTCCTTTTTCAAAGAGTTCACACTATTCCTTTGTGCTTCCTCACCTAAAACAAGCATTATAAGAGGGTTTTATTGATTTATTTTTAGATTTTGGATTATAAGCAGCTACTGAGTTACAGCATTGCAAGACACAATGGCCAACACTGCGAGAGGAGGTATGCAGGAATGTACATGTATGCACGCATGTGCAGCTATCTATCTATGTATTCCACATTTGCATATATGCAAAACACCAATGGTGTGGTAAAGAAAGGCAGAGATATTTATACTGAAGCAGATTACTTGTATATTCACATATTTTGTTGTTCTGGTTGGAAGAAGGCATGGTTATTCACATGTACAACCATGGCCAAGAAAAAAATAATGTGTATACACTGTCCTTTCCCTGCCAAAGTGACTAGTGCAGACAGTTCATTCCTTTGCCTCTTCTCTTTACGGGCTTACTCCCCACTTCTCCGAGAGAAAGCTTGAGCTTAATTCAGGTGAGGCCGAAGAATAAAATAAAAGAGCTCAGGCTCTGAAGCTCCTTTGATTTGCCTTTAAATACAATGTCTGCTCTGTTTAGCTCTAAAACCCTGGCTAGGTACTGAACTTCTCCGAGATCCGTTGACTCTTCAGCGAAAGGGGAATAATGAAACTAGCCAGCTCCATACAGTTGTAACAATGATCAAATGAGATAACATAGGGACAGCACTGTGCCCATCATACAGTAAGCACTTAACAAAATGGTGGTGGTGGTGCTTCTTGCATGAGACAGGATGTAGGCTCTAGCTGCTGCAGTGAATAACAAAGACTGAAACATAACAAAGGCAGAATTACATTTCTCTCCACTCAGAACTGATATGACAGCTCTGTGGTGTCAGGGACCCAGTTCTTTTTATCTCATTTTGCCATAATCAAGTGGTAGCTTCTATCTCTGAGTCCCGGATGGTTCTTCCAATGTCTGCCATCTTAACCTCAAAGGAAAAGTGGAAAGAGGCTGGGTAGTTATTTGTTCATTTGTTTTTCTGGCTGCGTATTTTTGTGTAATAAACCAAAAACATAGTGACATAAAACAACAATTAATCATCTCTCATGATTTCTGTGTCACAGGAACTCAGAAATGGCCCAGTCAGGATGGCCTGTCTCTGTCCCACAATGTCGGGGGCCTCATTTGGGAAGATTCAAAGGTTGAAGGTGACTCAGTGACTGAGGGCTGGAGCTAACTCTAAAGCTTCTTGACCCACACGGCTGATACTTGATGCCAGTTACCAGCTGGACCTCAGTTGAGGTTGTTAACCAGAACACCTAGCTCTGTCTTCTCCGTATGGTTGTTTGAGCCTCCTAACTGTACCATGCTAAGGTTCTAAGATAGAGTGACCCAATGAAAACTAGGTGGAAGCTTCATCACCATTTTATGAGCTAGTTTCAAAGGCCAAATAGGGTCACTTCCATAGCAGTTGCAAACCTGCCCAGATTTCTGGAAGGGGGAGCATAAACCCAACCCCTCAAAGGAAGAGTGTCAAAGTCACAGCATACAAAGATCATATGGGGTGAAAGACTGTAGTGGTCATTTTGGGGAAATAAAACCTGACACATGCAGCCTGTGATTGATATGGCAACTTTATCATAGTAATTATTTGTTCATTCATATTTTCAGTAGATATTTTTTGGGTGTCCCCAAAAAATATTTGAAGCTCCATTCTAGGTGGCAGGGATACATCGGAACAAAAGCAAATCCCTGCCTTCGTGGTCATTACATTCTAGCTGGGGAGACAGACAATAAACAAACACAGGTATTCCCCACTTTGCAGAAGTTCACATTACGCCACCTCGCCCTTACTAAAGACCTACTCTAGTACCTGTTCTCATCAACCAAAAGAAATCTGAAGAGGGGATTTTCACTTTAATGAAAAAAAGATGAAAAGCAAAACTAGTGTTCAGCATTTCTGTTGCAGGAAGAACAAGAGAGCTGCTCTAGAAACAGTGCACACCCTTGCAGCAAGTGACCCACCAAGCTCCTTCCCCAAGAACTACACTCCGCATCTCAGGTCAAGCCGCCAGAGCTTGGAACTGTGTCTGTGAGCATCTGTCCTTTATCTCCATTTACTCTGTGTATCCATTAGCAAGATGTATCTTAAGGTATTAGAAAAGCCTAAGAGAGGCTATTTTGGGGGCCTGGGAACACCCCAAAAATTTTCCATAGAAGTTAATGGTAATTGCTTCTCCACTTTACACCATTGAGGTTTACGAAAGGTTTCATAGGAACGCTCCACTTTCAGGTAGTGGGAGAAACCTGCATATCATACACCCTTGGGTAGTGATGAAACACTGAAGAAATGAAAGCAGAATAAGGGCACAGCATGTAAATGTTATTTAGATAGCATGGTTTGGGGGGGGTTGTTTGTTTTGTTTTGTTTTGTTTTTAAAGGGCTTTCTTGGGAATGCAAGCTGGTGCAGCCATTCTGGAAAACAGAATGGAGGTTCCTCAAAAAGTTGAAAATAGAGCTACCATACAACCGAGCAATTGCACTACCAGATATTTACCGCAAAGATACAAATGTAGTGATCCAGAGGGGCACTTTCACCCCAATGTTTATAGCAGCAATGTCCACAATAGCCGAACTATGGAAAGAGTGCAGAGGTCCATCGACAGATGAATGGATAAAGAAGATGTGGTGTGTATATATATATATAATGGAACATTACTCAGCCATCAAAAAATTGAATTCTTGCCATTTGCAATGATGTGGATGGAACTAGAGGGTATTATGCTAAGCGAAATAAGTCAATCAGAGAAAGACAATTATATGATCTCATTCGTGGAATTTAAGAAACAAAACAGGATCATAGGGGAAGAGAGGAAAAAGTAAAACAAGGCGAAATCAGAGAGGGAGACAAACCATAAGAGACTCTTAATCATAGGAAAAAACTGAGGGCTTCTGGAGGGGAGGAGGATGGGGGATGGGGTAACTGGGTGATAGGCATTAGAGGGCACGTGATGTAATGAGCACTGGGTATTATACAAGACTGATGAATCACTAAATTCTACCTCTGAAACCAATAATACAGTATACGTTAATTAACGGAATTTAAATTTTTAAAAAAGAGGAAAAAATAAAAAGGGCTTTCTGAGGAGGTGATGTCCACAGAGACTTCAGTGGTGGTGTGGACCAGCCATACAAGCTGAGAAGAGAGCATTCTAGGCAGAGGAGATTGGCTGAATAAAGGTCTGAGGTGGAATGTACTTGGCTTGTTCGCGGTACAGCAATAAACACTTGAGACGAGGTTGTGGAGATGCTGTAGACAGGAGTCAAGAGTCTGCCCAGGGGCGCCTGGGTGGCTCAGTTGTTAAGCGTCTGCCTTCGGCTCAGGTCATGGTCCCAGGGTCCTGGGATCGAGCCCCGCATCGGGCTCCCTGCTCGGCGGGGAGCCTGCTTCTCCCTCTCCCACTCCCCCTGCTTGTGTTCCCTCTCTCGCTGTATCTCTCTCTGTCAAATAAATAAAATCCTTAAAAAAAAAAAAAAAGAGTCTGCCCAAAAGAACTTTAGGCCAACATAATGAGCCTGGATTTTATTCAGTGTTTTTAAAGCAAGAAGAGTAATGAAATCTATAGATAGATGATAGATGATAGACAGATAGATAGATGATAGATAGATAGATAGATAGATAGATAGATAGATAGATAGATAGATAGATGATAGATAGATAGATAATAGATAATTTGTCTGGTTTCTTAAAGATCATTCTGGCCATTACGTAAGAGGGTAAGAGTGAAAGCAGAGGTTATTCCAGTAGCCCAGGCAATATAGAGGAGAATAACCCTGGCGATGGAGAGAAAGAGCCAGATTTGGAATCTGTTTGGAAGGTTGGGGCAACAAGACCCACTGCCAATTTGGATATGGGGCATGAAGGAAAGAGGGACATAGAGGACGACTGCTGGGTTTGAGGCTCTGGTTTGAAAGGAAGTCTCTCCGGCATCCCAAAGCTAAAGATAGTACCATGCCGTGGTTCAGATGCCCCAACAGAGACTCAGGGTCAAAGCCTAAAGACGGTGACACCCCAGCAATGACCTCAAATTCCTCTCATTCCTACCGCCTGGGGGCAGAACAAGCCCCACACCCTGAGATTTAGCTGGCAGCGGGGATTACTCTTCTCAGATGAGGAAAGCAGTAAACTCAGAGCGGACCAGGAATGGGGAAGGTTATTTTTGCAAGTAGCAGGAGCACAAAAGGATTAGGAGCTCCCAGAGCAAAGCACTGTGGAGCCCAGAGGAAATCAGGCCTGGTAATTCCCTAGGAATCGTGGCCTTTGTTTCATTTATGCCAGGCACCCAGTGGGCATTGCCTAAACACCAGTGACTACAAAAATGATGTTGACTGGGCAGCTCTGCCACTCATTGGGCCAATTATTTATGATCGTTCAGCTGATTTCCCACTCTGGTAATAGTCTTCAATTTTACTGCAAACACAATTAAGGCACACTAATGCAAATGCTTTAGCACCACAAAAATAGATCTTACCTCCCACTGGATGCCTTTATGCACTGAATTTGTGGCTAAGAGACCCATTATCAAAGTCCCAGGCAGGGATCCCCTGCTTGCAGATGAAGGCAGTGTCGGAATAGTCAATAGACCCAAGTCAGTCCTACCAGTGTAGGATGGAGTCTACATTTTCCCTCTTAGCAATCTTAGTCCACTTGTTTCTCCCCTAGCATTTTATTATAACGTCCTAACATATATATTTTTTTCATTTCAAAAACTGAATCTCAATTGATCCAGAATGGCAATCTTCTATTTTTACTTGCTCTCCCATGCACTCACTCTCTCCCTTACGTTTCACACTCAAGTCAAACTGAGAAGAAAAAGTTTGAAATTACATGCCTTTTCAAAGTCATACAATGGAAACTTTTTTCTTTAGAATGTCTATTTTTTCCTTTCTAGATTTTCCCTTAGTGTTTATTTCTCAATATGATTATGGAATGTTGTTTCTAGGTGTCAAAAAAATTTGCAACTTAGATCCTACATATATCACCACTACCCTTCTCCACCAATCCCAGCTGATGGAAAACAAATGAGACAAGTGCAAATCTGAAGTAAATAGTAAGGACAGACTGGCTTCCCTTTGTGTTACATTGCACCCACCAACCTCCACTCCAATCCCCTTAATTAACACATAACCAGGGAGGGCAATAATAATGATCCCAGAACATGTGTCAAACAGGAAAAGAACTGTGAATTCTCTAAATCATAATATCCAGGACCAAATGAAAAAACAGTGGAAATAATCCAAACACCCTCCATTAGCACAGTTAATCAATATTTGATTTATATCTCTTTGAGACATTTAAACCATAGATCTTTTTCCCTACCTTAGAGATCTCTCAAAGACAATTTTGCCAAGCCACCCTATGTGTGACAGATAATCTCAAATCTTTCTCCTGGATGTAATGGTCTAAGCCTTTTTTTTTTCCCTTTGGGGCTTCACTTGCCCTCACTTCACTGTTTTAGTTTTATTTTTAGGTCAACAATAAAGGAACATCTTGTCTCATTAAATTTTATTTATTAAATATTTGTAAGTGAATAAATAACTTATTGATTCTCTAGTCTTAGAGAATGAAGACTTAGTTGTTTTTCCAAATTGAAACTCTAGCCCTTACCATCCTACTTTCCTGCTACAAGTAACTCTTATCAGTTCTACTAAACACTCATTGCCCTCTAAATCCTAAATATCACTTCACTTATTAGTCACATGACAAAGTAACAGTAAACTAAAAGAGCAAACATAAAGCATCAAACTTTCCATAGACTGTTACACTTTTAAAATATGTCCACAATGTTTTGATATTCATCCTTAGAGTGTGAGCTGGATTTAGTGACTGACTTCCAACAAGTGAGATACGCAGAAGTGTTTGTGTGTGACGTTCAAGATTAAGGCATGAAAGTCAATGCAGCTTCCATCTTGCTCTCTCTGGATCACTTTCTCTAGGGGAGCCCAGCTGCCATGTCATAAAAACACTCAAACAGCCCTTTGGAGAGGTCCAAATGACAAGGAAGGATTTCTGCCAACAACCATGTAAATGAACCATCCTGGAAGTGAATCTTCCAGCCACAGTCAAGCTTTCAAATGACTGCTGCCCTGGCCGATGTCTTCATTAAAATGTCAAGAGAGATCCTGAGCCAGAGCCACCCAGTAAAGCTGCTCGCTAATCTCCAACCCACAGACACTGGGAGATAATAAATGTTGGTTGTTTTAAGTTGATACATTTTGGGATAATTTGTTATGCAGCAATAGATGACAAATATACTGATTATTTCATAGACGTATTACCCTCTTCTCTATTTGAACTTATGATATTGACTGTTATCTCACACTTACACCTCTGTAGGCCCTTCTAATCATGGCAGTTGATTATTACACAGGATATCTGCGTGTTTAATTGACTCAAAAATATATGGCAGGGGCGCCTGGCTGGCTCAGTTGGAGCAGCATGCAACTCTTGATCTCTGGGTTGTGAGTCCGAGCCCCACATTGGGTATAGAGATTACTTAAAAAGAAAATTTAAAATATATATATATATGGCAATCTGTGTATTTTAAAAAAGTAAAATATTTTTTAAAGGGTCATCTCTCTGATGGAAAATACTTATATTAATAGCAACCATAATTTCTTGACTATATTTGTGAAACAATTGTATTATATTCATATATGATAGTATACATAATTATGCAGTATAAACTACTTTATATTTACATACTGTGCCACATATAATTATATTTATTATGTTATATTATAAAATTATTTCACTTTGCACTTATCACAGATGTTGCAATTGACATCTATATCCCCATTTTATGGAGGAGAAAAGTAAACCTCAGAGAAGTTGAGTAACTCATTAATAAATGGCAAAGTTAGAACTCAGAACCATATCTTGGAAGACTGAATTGTGTGCTCTTCCTATGTGACCACAAAAGATTCATTTTTAAGAATTTCCACCCGGGGCACCTGGGTGGCTCAGTTGGTTAAGCGACTGCCTTCGGCTCAGGTCATGATCCTGGAGTCCTGGGATCGAGTCCCACATCGGGCTCCCTGCTCAGCAGGGAGTCTGCTTCTCCCTCTGACCTTCCCCCCTCTCATGCTCTCTCTATCTCATTGTCTCTCTCAAATAAATAAATAAAATCTAAAAAAAAAAAAAAAGAATTGCCACCCGAAAGAATAATCCAGTAAACATATGTGAACTTTGAACTTAAACATGGATCTTATCAAAGTATCTCACAATTCTCTGATAACATAGTAATCAAGAACCTAAATTGTTATATCATTGTCTTCATTCATTTAGGTTATTTCTGCATCCTTGTTAACACATTAGAATATATCAAACTGATGTGAAAACCATTCATCTCAGCTGTACCCCAAATTTCCCCCCTGTGGTGAAATTCTTTTGCATTATAATGACTTTCCTGGTACCATTGCTTACCAATTTCATTCTCTATTACTCTCACATAGGCTATAAAAATCTTAGCAAGTTGTCTGGAAAAATTAATTCAAACATCTATATCATTAAAGGTAAAATAATGTTCTATTAAAAAAATCTGTCTCAATTTCTGAAATAAGCTATGTGAAAATGTACTCAAGCTTAGCCTCAATAGATTTTTTTTCACCATTAAAGTGATCTTTCAGATAATTAGGTCAAAACAATGCAATAAAAATTGAGATTATTGTTAAAAAATTTTTTTCTCAAGCTACTATAACTGTTTTTCACATCAAGTCTGACAATTAGCAATGGTTTCCTACATCCAAAGGTGAACGAATTTCTCTAATTTCTAGCAGTGACCCAAAATGAATTATTTCTGGAAAATTATTATTGTTTGTTTCTCTAACTTCACAGTTCATAATTCAGTTAAAGACTAAAAGGATTTTTAAATTTCTCAAGAATGGGTCTCATTGTTTTACATTATTATTGATGTGATCCTTCATAGTAACATATTTTTTCCTTTTGACACTCGAGACTGTTGAATTTGTTGAAAGACAGAAGGCTTAAGAAACACATAAATCTGTTTTTCTTAAAAACAGAACTCCTATAAGTCTCCTCTTAAAATATGTGTAATAAAAAAGTATATCTGTAGCATTTCTGGAAAATAAAAAATTTTCCCAATTTAGCTGTTAGGCAATTTCTTCTACTGTTTTCATTACTAAAGAACTTAAGATCAAACCAAGATCAAACTGAGAATTATTACATAGTAAATCCCTCTACCTTTTTATTTGCAATTGGTCTTTGAAGGACACTCACCATCTTATATCTTGCCATGGAATTACTTATGCAAATGCCTTATTTTCTTCTCCAGTACACTATAATTTGTGTATAACTAGGGCTGTTCTTTCAAATGTTTGGATCTTTTTCAGGCCCTAACTGAACCTCTCAAATTAACTACCTCTCAAATTAAGATCTTTTATGGGGCTTTTAGCCCTATAGGATTTCAGACACAATGCTAACAAAGAAATAATGGCTTTGGTCTCTATATGGAACTTCTGAAATTTTCCACTTATTCATCCATTCTTCAAAAGTATCTATGGCAGGTTAAATTATTGGTTCCAACTCTTCGCTCTCCTGTGATTATAATTATGTGCATAATTTTACATTTCTCTCCCATTTTGAATAAAACATACTTCTCTGCCTTGGTGACATCAGACTTGGTCGTTGACATACCTGCTTTGGTCAAGGAAATGTTAAAGGAAGCCACAGATGTGCTTGCATGGGTTGTCTTGCCTCTTACATTCTTGTTATCCATTATGAGAGCAACATTCTACAGCTACCTGCTGGTTCAAATGGGGGGGAGATGAGAGAAATGAGGAGAAAATCTGGACTCAACACATAGATTGTAAAAAGGTCAGCTGATGCTACAGAAGCACAGTAGAATCATAGTCAACGGTAGATTCATGAGCAAAACAAGATTAAATGCTTGGTATTGTGAGGCACTGAGATTTAAGGTAGTTTTTTACACAGTGTCATTGTAGTGATAGCTGTCCATTACAGTGTCCTCCCATTAGTCCTCCTGTCTTTGTTGAGAAGATTAAATGAGATAATACACTCAATTACTCGTAAATATTGGTTGCTGTTATTCTGCCTAGCTCAGCAAATGGATATAAACTATTCATTGACCTTTGAACAACACAGGTTTGGACTGCATGGGTCCACTTACACAAAGATTTTTTTTTCGATAAATACAGTATAATACTATAAATGTATTTTTTCTTCCCCATGATTTTAATAGCATTTTCTTATCTCAAGCTTACTTTATTATATATAATATGTAATATTATATATATAAATCTATTATATACTATACATAATATATATAATAGAATATAATACACATAACATACAAAATATGTGTTAGCTGTCTGTGTTATCGGTAAGGATTCCAGTCAATAGCAAGATATTAATAGTTAAGTTATTGGGAAATCAAAGTTATATGTGGATTTTCAACTGTGCGGGCGTTTGACACCCCTAACACCCATGTTGTTCAAGGATCAACTGTAAATTGAGAGATACAAGACCCCAAATGTGCAAAAATATATTTCCAACTGTTCTGCTATAGTAATACCATCCACTCATACTTACAATACAATGTAGTGCACGGCACAGTTGACTTCAGAAACATACGGATTTCATTACAGGAAAATTAGAATGTAGTACAGAAAAAAATCTAAGTCCAACCTCAACTGCTAAGAAGTAACTTTCTTCAAATCACAGGCAAACACATTTTGTAGGGGAGATAAGAGGGTAAAATGTGGGGCATTGAAAAGACTCGTTTAATTATTAATTCAGCTTTGAAAACTATTTACAAGAAAAACAAAGAGCTGATTTCTATCCCAGCTGTCCAGAAAGATTTATCTCTATAGTTAGCATTATTTTAATAGCAAAAATGTTGGAAACAACATAAATGTATAACAATAAGGAGTTAATTAAACTTTGACACAAACATGCAGAGGGATGGTATGAAATTATATAACTTTCCTGTTGTAAAAAAAAATGTTGCATGATATGAAAGCATGCCCATTATATATCACTTAGGTGAAAAAGAAAGAATTATAAAATGATATTTGCAGCTTGACTTCATATTTTTTAAAACATACACTTAAAATGTGAAAAAATACTTATGCTTATGAATTTATTAGAAGTATAAATTAAAACTACATCAAAAGCCATTTTCATGTATTAGATTACCAAAGACCCAAAGTTCAGTAACACATCATATGGTGAGGGGGGAAGGGAGAAGGTATGCTCCTCCATTGCTCGGCAGAGTTGTCAGTGCAACTCTTATGGAGGGTAACTTGGCAACATCTCTAAAAACCACAAATGAACATAACCTTTTATTCAGCTATTCAAATTCTTGAAATTTATCCCTGAATATACTATGAGTAAAATGAGATATAAACAGGTGTTATGGGTCTAACTGTGTCCTCCTCAAAATTCCTATGTTAAAAGTCCTAAACCCCAGTACCTCAGGATGTGACCTTATTTGGAGATGGAGTCTTTACAAGGTAATCAAGTCATAATGATATCATTAGGGTGGGCCCTAATCCAAGATGACCGGTGTCCTTGTATAAAGGGGAAATCTGAACACAGAGGCACACACATGGAGGGCAGATGAAGTGAAGAGACATAGGGAAAAGATGGACATCGAGAAGCCATGAAGAGAGGAGGACTAGAACAGATCTTTCCTCACAGCCCTCAAATGGAACCAATGCTGTTGACACTTCAATTTTAGATTTCTAGCCTCAGAACTGTAAGACAAGGCATAGAACAGTCTGAATATTAAGCCACCATTTGGGTGGGTGTAAAAAGGAAGAAAACATACATATAATTGTTTGAATCTACTTAAAATATCTCTGCAAGAAGAAAGAATAGAGAAGAGTAGGAGCCTCTATAAAAGGGAACTGGACAGCTGAAGTTCTAAAGGAGGAAGATTTTTTTTTTTAATCCATAAGCATAAGTGTTTTTTCACATTTTAAGTGTATGTTTTTAGTCTGCTTAGAGCTAGTAATTTTTTGAATTTTGAACTATGAGACTGTATTACTTATTTGGATATAATCCATAAGTATGTGTGTGAATGTATATCCATACATTAGAGAAATTCATTGAAAGGATATAAAAAAACAACATTTGGGCAGTGAGATAAGAGGTTGTTGTTTCTATTCTTGCCTCCTTTTTGCTTAAAGTATTACCCTGGCGATTAGAAAAATCACTGTTTTTAAAATAGTAGGTCATTCTTAAAATAGGACTGTTTTGTTTTGCTTTGCTTTTTAACCAACATGGTAGCAGGAAGTACATTAATAGGACTTCAGGAAGAATCTACCAGCCATATTTTGGCCTGAGGAACAGAAAAATAATTGGAATATTGGGTAATTTTTATAGTTATCATAAATTAACTTCCACTTGTACCAAGTCAAGAATTATTTTCTTTCAACAGGTACAAATGCAACAACATAGTTTAATTCACTTGCTCAAAATATAAAACCCATCATTCATTAGGATGTCATTAAAACAAAATCTACATGTGTCTGCTCTGAGATTTAGTCTGCTTAGAGCTAGTAATAGTCTGCCACTATAATTGTGAAGAAGCAGGTGCCATACCATCATATGTAGAGTAGCATTAACAAAGTGTATCATATCTGCAAGACTGTCTCTCCAAGGAGAGAAATGAAATTGAGGGCAGACAGTTGAGCCCTTTATCAGTTTATTAATGAAGTAGCAACCTCTTCTGTATAATAGATAACACCAGGGGTGCCTGGGTGGCTCAGTTGGTTAAGCAATTGCCTTCGGCTCAGGTCATGATCCTGGAGTCCCTGGATCGAGTCCTGCATCGGGCTCCCTGCTCAGCAGGGAGTCTGCTTCTCCCTCTAGCCCTTCCCCCTCTCATGCTCTATCTCATTCTCTCTCTCAAATAAATAATAAAAAAAAAAATCTTTAAAAATAGATAACACCACAGGGCCAACCAAGCTAAAGCCAGCAGTGATACTATTGTACTTGAAGCGAAACCGCTCCTATAGGCATGCTGTAAGATAAACCAGGAAAAAGAAAGCCCTGAATAATGTGAATTTTAATGTTGACTTTGAAAAGATTTCATTTTTCTATAGGATAATCTAGGTCACCAATAGACCTTTACAGATTTGCTAGTATTAAAGGTCTATAGAAGGAAATTGCTCATAAAAAAAAAAAAGACTGAACAATCTGTATTCTCTTGATTTTACAAAGCAGACAACATATCATTCATGGCCTCATATTTATCTTTAATATGTGGCTATTCAAGAACGAGGTAGTTCAAATGGGTTTTTCATTTGCTAGGTTAAAAATAAAATCTTGTCAAACTCAGTAGAGAATTTACAGAGCGCTAGGTAAGATTGGTTTTGCATTACAGGTGGATTTAACATCCCAATTTCTTGAGTCAGATCCAAATGCTTCTCAGTTCTTCCTCTCCTCCTACAGAAGTTGGGATAAAATTCTTGGCTCTGCATCAGGAGGGAAATAATACATTGCTATTTGATGCTGGGCCTGAATGAGGAACACTGAGGCAAAATCATGTCTCCATAACTCCCAGTATTATGAAGGATGTTGAAGTTTCTGGATAGTGGATACTCCAAAAATTACCTTGGGCAACAAGAGGAAGATATTTCCACATGCCCATTGGGGACCCTTTGTGATGGTTTAAAGCATGTGTACAACTTTTTTACCACTCCTCCCTTGAGAGATGGGGTTTGTGTCCCCTCTCTCTGAATCTGCACTGGTCTTAGTGACTCGTAACCACAAGAATGCTGTGAAAGGAAGGCTACATAATCCTGAAGCTATGTCAGAAAAAACCATGTAGCTTCTGCTTTGTTCTCTTGGGATGCTCAAAGCCAAGTGCCGTGTAAGAGATCTGACTGCCCTGAGACCACCATGCTGAAGATGCCATGTGTAGGTGGTCAGATAGACAGCCTTGTTGAGCCCCAGCCAATAGTTAACATAACTGCAGCCATGTGAGTAAGCCATCTTGGAAGTCCTGCCCACATTATCTACAGCTCCAGCCAACACCTGACTGTAACCTCATGAGAGAACCCAAGTAAGAACTGTACAACTTAGTCCTTCCCCATTTCCTGACCTACTTGGTAGTGAGTAAAATTAGGCGGGTATTTTAAGCTACTCAGTTTTGGGACAGTTTGTTACAATGCAATAATAATCAGAGCACTCCTTTACACAAATTATGAAAAAAAAATAGATAATGTTTCAGCTTTTTAATGTCTACAAAATCTAGAATCAGCAACCAGGCTTTGCTCCTTAAAAAGCATTTGGTATTTTTCCAACCTGCTCAGATACTTTCTGGGCTCTCAGTATTCCACTGATACTCAAATCTAGAGCATAGATGGGGCTAGAAGAGATTGGGCTGAGATGCCAATAACTTCAAGAACAATTGTTGGTCTCATTTACCAGCCAATACAATTGATTATTCATGAAAGCTGAACAAATGCTACTTTAGTGAGAAATCAGCCCAGAGGAAGCCATTGTTCATGCTATGCTCAAGGGTCTAAGAATATTGACCACACAGAAATATCTCACTTGAGCATAGACATTATGCTCATGTCTTTTCTTAACCCCTACACATTTTCATTCTCTACCTATATTATTCAAGGTCAGAATAAAGTTGGGATGTGTTTTTTATTTGTTTGTTTATTTTTTGTTTTGTATTGGCCCCAAAGCACAATAACCTCAAAGGCTGATAACACGGGGCACATCTAGAGATGTCAGGATTTATGAAAAAACTTAGTTAATGGCCCATGGTTCATCCATATAACTGATTGTTGCGGGACACTTAAAGCCCCAAACCTAAATTTATCCTGCATAAAAGTGGAATGGTTAGATAGATTCAATGAGCTTCAGTTCTCACTTGATTTGCTAATGAAGCCAAGAACTTCCTGAGATGAGTGAGCATTTTCAAATAATAAATGACAAAGCACCTTGACCCATCCATTTAGATAACCTCCATATGCGTTAGGATGAACTCAGGCAAAACAGACTGACTGGATTTCACAGTTCTGGGTCCAGTTCACTTGTGACATTTGTCCCATCATAATGATAAATTCTCAAGCAGATAAGTAGGGGAGCTGTACCTGTCTCTCAGCTAAGAAAGGATTTTAAGATTTGCCCTGAGTTGTAATATTCTGTATGAATGATGCACCATTTCAAAGATGTTCTGTTGCAAAGAAAATTCAGATTTCTTCCTTACAGACGTTTTAATGATTTTGAATCACCTAACCTCTTCCTAGATCACTTTCTCTATATATTAAGTGAAATTCGAGTTAACTGGTTAAAGAGGTTATTCAAAAGAAGAGGTTAATCAAAATGATGAATCAGTTTGGGTAGTTGGGAACTTTCAAATAAAGAGCCCTATATTATATCTATTATATGCTCATTACCCTTAATTAAATGAGTCATTTACTGCATGTATATTCTATGGCCCATGATGGTTGATGCTAGGTGGATACAAACTGTGTTTTCCTGACCAGCATCTACTTCCTCTTATTCTGGCAATAGGGCCCATATTTTCATCTGGGAAAATTACTCTTTCTTCATTCATAGGCCCTACATTTGTGTAAGGCAGACACCACCCCACTCCCATTTCCAAGTGTGGGTACAGGATCCAGATCTTGCCAAACAGAACATTTTAAGAAGGGAGTGAGGGAATCACAAGTGGTGGGTGATGAAGAAACAGTTCATTGAAAGGACTCAACACGGGTGAGCACAAGATGAATTCCACGGAGTACGGAGTTCAGAGGAGGAAGTGGGAAACTGTGAGGGATAGGGCCATTGGATGCTTGCTGAGGAGTTTGGAATTCTTCCTGGGAGTCATCTGAGGGCTTCAGGCAGGGAAGATAGGAGATCACATTTATGTTTTTACATAGTAATCCAGTCTGCATTGTACAGCATGAATTTTAGAGGCCCAGGATGGAATCAGGGAGATAGTTGGGGAGATGGTTATAGGAATCTCAGCATGTGATAATTGTGTCCTGAACCAAGGCTGTGATAATATGGATGGCAAGAAGAAATGCTAAGGAGGTGAAACCTGATTTCTGATTGACTGGGGATAGGAGGAAGGGGGAGGGAGAGAAAGACACAAGTTGTTTACTTACAAACCCTGTGTTATGCTGTAAACATCTCGGGGTAAGACCCGCATATGACTCACTTCAGTATCTCTCACTAAGGGAGACCTGGTTTGAATCCAATATAGTGAGACGGTTAAGAGCCCAGATCCCAAAGTCAAACAGCCTATGTTTGAGTCCCAGCAGTGCCATTTACTAGCTGTGTGACTTATGCACTGTAGCAGGCCTTTGGGGTCTCAGTTTCCTTACCTGCAAGATGGAGGAAATGCCTAGACCTACCTCTTAGAGTTGTTGTAAGTATTAGATAAGCCATTCCAGGGGCGCCTGGGTGGCTCAGTCATTAAGCGTCTGCCTTCGGCTCAGGTCATGATCCCAGGGTCCTGGGATCGAGCCCTGCATCGGGCTCCCTGCTCAGCGGGAAGCCTGCTTCTCCCTCTCCCACTCCCCCTGCTTGTGTTCCCTTTCTCGCTGTGTCTCTATCAAATAAATAAATAAAATCTTTAAAAAAAAAAAAAGCCATTCCATGTATAATACCTAAGATAGTTCTAGAACAGAGCAAGTACTACATAAGTGTTAGCTACTATAATTCATATAGCATACTCTCAATAGATATTATAATAAGCAATTGACACTCCCCCCAAAACATATATATTCCAGGGGCAAGTACGATGTCTTTCTGACATAATTTATCTTGGCTATCTGTTGCTTGGTGTTGAAATTAAGAAATGTTACAAGCTACTTTCTGTTTAAAAAAAAAGATATATTATTAAAAGAAGATATATTATAACAATATTTTAACAAGAAGAAAAACCTGACAGAATAAAAAATAACTGTTAACAGGCTAGAGTCAAATTGGGAAAAGCCGGTGCCAAAAGGCAAAACCCGAAGCACATGCTATTTAATATCTTTATTAATGATCTGAAGCGCAAAATAAATTGTACACTACTCTTATTTGCAGAAAATCATACACAGTGAAAAAATAGATCAACAGCACAGAATAATCTAGAGACCTTGGAGAGGCACACAAGTTTAAGTGTGATGAGTTCAATTTACAAGAACATAAAACAATGCACTTTGGGAAAAATACTCTGAAGCACGAACATAAACTGAGAATTCTTCTAAAGAGTGAAAGGCTTAAGAGGATTTGGGGGTGATAGCTGATAACAAATTCACAAGAGTTTACAATGTGCTGCTAGTAACAAACAAACAAACAAAAGGCAGAGAGGTAAATGTCCTAGAAGAGGAGCAATACAAAATTACTGGTACTGAGTGAGCAGAATAATACCTGTGGTAATCTAAATTATTCCAAGTCACCCTATGATTTTCCAGTTTCTGCTCTAGGAAAGTACCTAGCAATATCTATCTCACTATGAAAATGTGCCTCTTTATCTCTGTACTCCTAAAATAACGAGGAAACATAAGAAATAAATGGAAATAAATAGGACTCTTTTCATGGTGAAAAGAGGGCTCCCAAATAAAAAATTGCCCTTTAGGATTTTGGGTGAACAATAATACAGCACTGTTAGAAGCTAGTTAACTTTTAAAAAGATAATAGTTATTACAGATGTCAGGCTTTGCCATAGTTATCTGTAAGGGAACATAGAGAAAAAATACATTGTGCTCATTCATTTACTCATTCAGCAAAATTTATTGAGAAGTAATATAAAGAATAATGAAATCAGGGCACCTGGGTGGCTCAATCGTTAAGCATCTGCCTTCTGCTCAGGTCGTGATCCCAGGGTCCTGGGATCGAGCCCCGCATCGGGCTCCCTGCTCCACGGGAAGCCTAGTTCTCCCTCTCCCACTCCCCCTGCTTGTGTTCCCTCTCTCTCTTGTCAAATAAATAAATAAATAAAATCTTTAAAAAAAAAGAATAATGAAACCATGTGTTGTGCAATGCCTAGAGATGCAAAAGCGGATGGGGTATAATTCCTCTGCAGGAAACAGGCCCTAAAGCTATGCATTGTGACCCCATGTGATAAACCCAGTGATGGATGGGCATAAGGACAGGAACCCAGAGGATGGAGAGAGCAGGGCAGAGCTAAGCTGGGAGAAGCTGTAAGTAGTTAGTGAGGCTGGAGCGTCAGGTCCTGGCTGAGAGAGGTAAGAAGTGACACAAGAAAATCACAGGATCCCTAAGGAGTCACTACAGAGTGGTAAGCCAGGAAGAAGAATAGCCAGTTTGGGGTTCTATGGGTTGACCCTGGCAGCCGGTATGGAGGTTGAATTTGAGAGAAACAAGTTTGGAGAAAAATGACATCTAAGGGTTCAGATGTGGGCTGCTGTAAGTAACATCTGCTGTTTTTCCCATGAGTAGCCTTTGGAAAGAAGGCCTTACGGAAGACACTTCCCCACTGACTTTAGGCTTGGTGGGAAGATGTGGGCTGCAGGCTCAGGCTAGGCTAATTATACTCATCCTTGGTCTCTCCCTGGAATTTGAGTTATGAGCCAAAGGACAAAGGGACTGAAGACAGATGGAGCCTCTTTATCCCTATGACAGTGTTCTCAGGGGATTATACTATTTTGTGTTCCCTACATCCCCTAAACCCCACTATTGCCCTTCTACACCCCTGCTTGCCTCTCCCAAGGCCTCAGTTCTTCCCCTGGATTGAGAGAAACCCCCCTCTTTTTTGGGGGGTTTAAGTTAGCCAAATTCCCATTCTGTTACTTGTAACTAAAGAAATCAAACTAATTAATAAAGGTCTGAGAAATAGGAGTTAAAATAAGCAGAGCATAATTTCTAGGTTGTTTTTGTTTTTGTTTTTGTTTTAAGTAGGCTCTGCGCCCAGTGTGGACTCTTAACCAACTGAGCCACGCAGGTACCCCTAGTTTCTAGGTTTCAATTTTTTGATTAATAAGTATGGCTCAGAATATAACCATACTCACATACATAAAAATATGTGCAATGTTTCTAAAAGAGTATGTACCAAGTTGCAAATATTAGGAAGTCCTAAAACTAGCAAAACTGGGGCATCTGGGTGGCTCAGTTGGTTAAGCATCTGCCTTTGGCTCAGGTCATAATCCCGGGGTCCTGGGATCAAGCCCTGCGTTGGGCTCCCTGCTCAGCGGGGAGCCTGCTTCTCCCTCTCCCACTCCCCCTGCTTGTGTTCCCTCTCTCGCTGTGTCTCTCTCTGTCAAATAAATAAATAAAATATTTTAAATAAATGAATAAAACTATCAAAATTAAATTAGCAAGGATTTATAACTACTTCAGATGAATCATTCCAAAAACTTTGTTTGTGGAATTCCTGTTTTCAAGGCACAAGTAATTTAACTTTCAAAGATATTGGGTTTTTCCAACTAGCATTCACAGATATTTAAAGCTCTACTCCAGATCCCTTAAACACATCCTGAAGAGGTATGTGAAATCAAGTCATGACATCATAAGAACCATTGAATGGTGGGCGCCCCAAGAATTTTCCCTTAGGGAAAATGGGTAGAGTGCTTAAAATGATTTTTTCCATTAGGTATGGCAATGAATCAATTTGAAATTATTGAGTAGCCGACATTATAGCACAGAGGAATAATGTCCTGGAAGTCTTACTTAAATTACTGACATCAGATATTTGAAAATGAATGACTATGAAATCTCCCTACAGGTAAGACACTGTGTATGCAATTATTCTTTCAATTTCAACTAGAGAGACATGCTTTTAAAAGCTTAAAATGAATGTTTTTTAAAAAAAATTCCATTACCCATTGTATGCATAATTGTACAATCATGGACACGGGGGCCTTCTCTTTCTCTAATAATTGGAGATTGTAAAGTGAGGGCCACCCCTACCCAGGAGTTAAGTACCAGCAAGATGTATACCATCGGGACACATTCCTGCTCAAAAATCTTTAAGGATTCTCCAATTCTCCCAGAATGAGTCCACACACTACCTGTAGCTTTCAGGGACATCTGTCATCAAATCACAAGGTCTTCCAAATTTCAAGCTGTGGCGCTGAGCAAAATGTGCTCATTCTACTGTACTCTCTTGCCCTTAAATCCCTTCCTTGTGTGTTCTTCCCCCACTGCCACCATTACTGTCTGTCTATCTGCCTGTCCAAATCCAGTCAGTGCTGAAAGATGTCCTCAGAGCTTATCTCCTCTACAAGGATCATTGCAGACTACCCTGGTTTATTTCTCTCTCAAGCTCCTCCTACCAGTGACTGGCATTGATCAAATATCTTTTTGTGTCGTTACTTTCTCGTTACATCTTTGCCTACCAGTTCCATATCAACTAGTCCCTGAATTCCTACTGTGTACAGACACGGTCCCCTGCAGAAAGAATCCAACACTGAGCAAATCAGACATAGATAAAGGCTAGTTGGGGAAGGGGGTGGAAACTGATTTTTTTTATTAATCAAATAATCATGCAGTCGAAAATGAAATTATTGTGTCCATTAAGATAGCTCCAGTTTCAAGTGGTAGAAAAATCTCCACCTCAAATTGGCAAACACAATATGGACGTGTGCCACCTCTCATGAGAAGCTGAAGGTAAGGTGACTCCACTTGCTTGCAGGTGTCTCAGTGCTTCCCACCTCTTTCTGTGCTCTCTGTCCTCAGGCTGGCAGCAGATAACTAAGCTGTTCCACGCAGCCCATCCTGGTCAGCAGATGCAGAAAATGGACTGTTTTCTTCGGAATCCTCTTTTTAACAGCAAGAAATACTATCCCCCCACCCACCTGGCACACATCCCAAACTTGGTTATGTGCCTACCCCTTAATCAATCATTAGAAAGAAATTTACTAAGAGATTGAAATACAGACAGCTTCTACTAAGTTACACAGGGAGGTGCAGATACCCGAACAAAATTTAGGTTTTGTTACCAAGAAAAAAGGTGGAAATGAATGCGTAGGCAGCTAGCTGAGTCTGACACAATTATCTACTAACTACCTACTAGGTGTTATGAAAGGAAGAAACATGATTCCATGAGAGGAAAAAAGGAACAGGGCATAGAGTTGGTACAGTGAAACCAATGGTAGGATTTGCAAAATAGGAGGTAAAATTGGCGGGTCTTGACGATGAACCGGCCAGCATAGTAAGAAGGATGGCAACATCAGCAATGACCTCCAGTTTTCTGGATTGCCTCTGCCTTGAGTAAGTCAGACAGAGAGTGGGGTCATTTTCAAAGCTAGCAAATATTGGAAGGAGACTACATTTGGAAGGAAATTAAATCATAATCCCAGTTTAGTGCATGTGCTTTTTTATCCTATGAGACATCCAAGAAGCAATATGCATGAAGCAGTGGGTATATGGGTTTGGAGTTGGAGGAGTAATTTGGGCTGAAAATGTAAATCTGTGAAACATCTGTTTATGAGAGGTCATTGTAGCCAGGATCATGAATGAGCTTTTTTTCAGACAGAAAAAGTAAAGACAGAAAAGGAGATGACTCGGGACTGAGTCTTGATGAACTCCCAACATTTAATGGTGAGAGATAAAAGATAACTGAAAGGGGAATAGAGAAAGAAATGCCAGAGGTACATTGCAAGCATATCATATCACATCATATTTCCTATTTCTTGATTGGCTACAATTACTCTTTCCTTTTTTTTTTTAAAGTAGGCTCCATGCCCAACATGGGGCTTGAACTCACAGTCCTGAGATTAAGAATCACACGCTCTACCAACTGAGCCAGCCAGGCACCCCTACAATTACTCTTTCTATTTGACTCCATTAATTAATGATTATCACAAGTAGCACCTTTAAAAAATACCATTATTCTCAGGTTGTCTCCAATATACAATTTAGCACTTCATTTTACCCATGTATATTGCAGCTCTGTAGAATTGCACTTGAACTACATACTTCTGTTTGTTTCCCCAGCCAGACAGTAAGTTTTCCATTGACAATGATGAGCTCTTATATTTTATTTCCTTTGTTCTCAAGATCATAGCACAATATTCTTCCTACACTAGTCATTCAGCAGATAATTTAATTGATTCTGACACTTCCCATACATTTATAATGCCCTTAATTCTGGGGCATGGAATAAAGCTTATTGTTCTTGTATTGAGTTTAGAGCTAGGCCCACCTTACAGTACAGTAAAAAGAACTCAGATGAGGAACCAACCAGTCTATTTCCAATCCGCACCCATCATCACATTCCCAAGGTCAAAATTATCAAAAGGCATTTTTTACTAACTATGCCTTTGCCATTTAATCTGCAGCTCCTCATTATTTTTCTAATAGAATGCTTAATAATTTACAAAGTACAAAAATGAAGATTGTGACTTCGAAGACACATGGCCCCTCCCTCTTTCAACTAGGAAGGAATTGCTAATAACATTAGACTGCTGTCCATCAAGCCACACCATTCTAATTTTATGCTCCTAAAACGTATTAGAATTCATTTATTCTCTGTCCCTTTAATGGCCAACACTTCAAATTAATTTTAGAAAGTCAATGAATAATGACCATAAGCTGTCCCACTTCTAAGAAGCTGGGTCTTAAACACAACCTGTGGCCACCTGGTGAACATCTGTCCACTTTGCATCTCCAGTAGAGACATAACTAAAGCAGTTATCTTATGAGCCTGTAGAATCATTTTAAGTAAAGGGTCAAATAAATGCCTATCCAAATGGGCAACATAAAAATATCTCTGCCTGACTTTGAGGCGGGAAATGTTTTCACACCCATCAGGGAAAAAAAAGGCACGGTATGGTCAGCAATGAAGAAAAGAGTTGGTGACCACCACTAGTAAGTCTTGTGATGAAAACAGCCAAACCAGAAATTCCAGAAAAGTTCTCTCCAAGTCTGTTGGAATTTCGTGGCAATATCTCTGATATTTTCAGTAGGAAAAACTCCTGGCCCACATTTTTACCATCTGTGAGGACCCCAAAACAAAAGAGCTGGATGTGTTATAAGGTGTTTCGTACCAACCTGAACAATTACCTGCTTTGTATTCTAAAGCTCTGTGTCCAACAGGCCATCAGTTAAGCTGTCAATCAAGCCATAAACCCATATTGAGAGCCTGCTGTAAGTCCGTGTGGAGAGGAAGCCAGGCTGGGGAAGCAAGCTTTCCAATCTGGCACCTCTCATTAAATTCTAAAGTCACTTGTCTTTGTCTCTGTATTAAAAGAAATGATTTCATGTCCAGTTTCTCTTTTAAAAAGTGACAGAACTCAACCATGCAATATTCATTAGTTCTTTTTGGCAACCCCATTTAGCTAATGGAAAATCAGGTACATTCATGTGCAATTATTAAATATTGCAAAATTATAAAATGTCCAACTTTTCTTTTTATGGCACACATATAGTTGCAGGTTTTACTCTAAGGTTGTGAAATAAACACATGCAGCTGTGACATGTCAATAACCTGTGTAACTGGCAAGTTTTCAGTTTGCAGTATCTACGTATAATGTGATAAGCAGCCAGTTACAACATCTTTATCAGCTTATCTCTGCTGTAGTTTTTCCAATAAAGCTGTGCAGCTACTAACCACAATTTACCCAAAATAGGAGAAAGTTTAGGAGGGTGGCCTGAAGTGGGGAACTGTGCATCACTTCTACGCATCCTTGACATAGGCACCAAAAGGGCAGAGAACTCTGCATTGGTGGCTGACAGTGCTCACCCTGGAGTCATCTGGGTCGCCTACATGACTTAGGGCACTCTGCTTCGTGTGGCTGATCCTCGGCTTCTTCATCTGGAAGATGGAGATAGTATTAGTACCAAGGCTAGGAGCACTAACTTCAGGAGCAAAATTTAAGAGGGCACTGGAAACTCAGTAGTCAGATAAATCATATTTTAATGAAATATTCTAAGAAATCAGATTGGCAATCTACAGCCACCTATTTTTGTAAATAAAGTTTTATTGGAACCAGTGCCAGCATTGTAGTGAAGTAAGTAAGGCAGAGTTATGCAAGTGTGGGGTCAGTTCTGTCTTTATTTAAAATGTTGATATTTTAGGGCACCTGGGTGGCTCAGTTGGTTAAGCAACTGCCTCGGGCTCAGGTCATGATTCTGGAGTCCCAGGATTGAGTTCCGCATAGGGCTCCCTGCTCAGCAGGGGGTCTGCTTCTCCCTCTGACCTTCCCCCCTCATGCTCTCTCTCTCCCATTCTCTCTCTCAAATAAATAAATAAAATCTTTTAAAAAAATGTTGATATTTTAGGCACGCCTGGGTGGCTCAGTGTGTTAAGCATCCGACTCTTGGTTTCAGCTCAGGTCATAATCTCAGGGCTGTGAGATCAAGCCCTGCCTCGGGCTCCACACTGGGCATGGAGCCTGCTCAAGATTCTCTCTCTCCTTCTCCCTCTGTCCCTCCCTCTACCACTTGTGAGTGCTCTCGCTCTCTCTCAAAAAATAAATAAATTAAATTAAATGTTGATATTTTTAGTTAGCATGCTTTTTTGTATTAATTTTGAGTCTTTAAAGTATTGTATTAAAGTATGATTTATCTTGATTACTGTGCTTTTTGGCACTCACTTGCTTTACCCTAGTACCAACTCTCATGGCATTATTGGGAAGGTTATATGAGATATTGGCCATCAGCTACTCTGAGGCCTCTCCCTCTATTTCCCCTCACTCTGAATCCTCTGGGTTCACCCCAGCTGCAGGGCACAGGTTCCATATATGCCGACAGCTTCCCAGCTCATGTGTCCAACTTGTATCCTCTGCCTGGGAGCTTTCTCCCACACCAGGGGAGCCTAAGTAGCTCTTGAGCAAGGCATTCAGAATTGCCAGGAATTTAGAGGCGCCTGGGTGGTTCAGTTGATTGAGTAGCCAACTCTTGGTTTCGGCTAGGGTCATGATCTTGCAGTCACGGGATCGAGCCCTGCATTGGGTGCTGCGCTCAGTGTGGAGTCTGCTTCAGATTCTCTCTCCCTCTCCCTCCAGCTCACATGCTCGCTCTCTCTCTCAAATAAATAAATAAATAAATAAATAAATAAATAAATAAATAAATAAAATATTTTAAAAAAGAAAAAAAGAGGGGCGCCTTGGTGGCTCAGTCGTTGGGTGTCTGCCTTTGGCTCAGGTCATGATCCCAGTGTTCTGGGATGGAGCCCCGTATCAGGCTCCCTGCTCCGTGGGAAGCCTGCTTCTCCCTCTCCCTCTGCCCCTGCTTGTGTTCCTTCTCTCGCTGTGTCTCTATCAAATAAATAAAATCTTTAAAAAAAAAAAAAAAAAGAGGGGCACCTGGGTGGCTCATTCAGTTAAGCATCTGCCTTTGGCTCAGGTCATGATCCCAGGGTCCTGAGATCAGCGGGGAGTTCTGAGCAAGATTCTGCTGCTCCCCCTGCTTGTGCTCTCTCTCTCTCTGTCAAATAAATAAATAAATAAATAAAATCTTTAAAGGAAAAAAGAAAGAAATGCTGCCAGGAATTTAGCACCTCCAATGGGGAGACTTCAACCAATGAGGACAGCAGTTGGTAAATAGATACCTCCATTCACCATATGGAGCTTTCTTCCCAAAGGCTGTTGACAAGCAGAGATATAGCAGGACTGAAGGGAGGCAAGTGAGGTGACCATCTTAGAAGCAAAATTTAAGGGAGTGCCAAAAACTCAGTATCAAGATAGAGCTTTTTTTTTTTATTGAAGTGCAATACACATATAACATTATATTAGTTTCAGGTATACAACATAATGATTCAATATGTGTATACGTTGCAAAATGGTCACCCAATAAGTCTAGTTAATACCCATCATCACACAGTTACAAAATTTTTTTCTTGTGATAAGAACTTTTAAGATCTACTGTCAGCAACTTTTTAATACGCAATACAACATTATTAACTATAGTCACCATGCTGTAAATTATATCCCCATGTCTTATTTTGTAACTGGAAGCTTGTACCTTTTGACCCCCTTACCCCATCTCCCCCACCCCCACCCCCTGACTGTAGCAACCACCAATCTGTTCTCTGTATCTATGAGCACGGGGTTTTGTTGTTGCTGTTGTTGTTTATAGATTCCACATACAAGTGAGATAATATACTATTTGTCTTTCTCTGACTTTTCACTTAACATAATGCCCTTGAGGTTCATCCCTGTTGTCACAAATGGTAGAATTTCCTCAATTTTTATGGCTGAAAAATACTCCATTGTATATCCAGACCACATCTTCTTTCTCTGTTCATCCATTGATGGACACTTCGGTGGTTTCTTATCTTAGATATCATAAATAATGCTGCAATAAACGTGGGGGTGCAGATATTTTTTTAAGTTTGTTTTCTTCAGGTGAATACCCAGAAGTGGAAATACTATATCATATGTAATTCTACTTTTAATGTTTTTAGGAAACTCTAGATTGCTCTCCACAGTGGCTGTACCAATACACATTTCCACCAACAGTGCATGAGGGTTCCCTTTTCTCCACATCCTCACCAATACTTGTTATTTCTTGTCTTTTTGATAATAGCCATTCCAACAGGCATGAAGTGATAGCTCATTTTGGTTTTGATCTGCATTTCCCTGATGGTTAGTCATGTTGAGCCTCCTCTCATGTGCCTATTTGCCACCTGTATGTTGTCTTTGAATAGAATTTTAATGCAATATTTTTAAAATCTCTTTTTTTAAGATTTATTTATTTGTGGGGAGGGGCAGGGGGAGAGGGAGAAAGAGAATCTCCAGCAGACTCCCCGCTAAGTGTGGAGCCCAACGTGGGGCTCAATCCCATGACCCTGAGATCATGACCTGAGCCAAAAGCAAGAATCAGACGTTTAAGCAACTGAGCCATCCAGGTGCCTCTGCAGTATTTTAAAAAAATTTAAAACCATAAAGTTTAAGGACAGAAACTAAGATTGATTTGAGGAGGTTTCAAATCTTAAGCTCTACATCACAGCACCTCAATCGTGAGGTTAGAGCTATCAATGTAGTTTCCAAATTAACAGAAGAAAGAGGTCTGACTTGCCAGGGATTCTGTTCCTTTTCCTAACATCGTAACACTTTCCCCTAACAACAGATGACTTATCACATGTGAAAACTAGGACTACCATGTTTTTGCAAAGCAAACGATGAGGTATAAAGAAATACATGTGGCCCAAAACCATTTAGCGAAAACCATTTAATGCTTCTCTGTTAAGAGAGGAAAACAAACTCAAAAATGTGAAACAAATAAAAGGTTTCTATGTGTTTTAATTCATTAGTTTCTCCAATTCAACCTAGTTTTTAAAGAGAAGCCAAGTAGAGTCTGTCAAGATCACATATCATATGCCTAATTCAGCGTCTGTTGGAAGGGCTGACTCTTTTCTTGTTTACATTCATCTCCTTAAGACTTAGAAAAGCTAAACATGAGATTTTTTCTCTCCATAATCCTTCACAGTGGCACAAGATTTTAATATCTCACTTGTCCTTGCCAGTTTTACCTTACTCCTTCATTGAGCCAAGCCCTGAGGAAAATCAGTGCTTTTGCTGCCAAGAGGGATTGGAGAGGCTGTCTGGAACAGAGATGCATGGGAACTGTAGTTTGTTTTGTATTGAGTTTCAAGACTTCCAGAAAAAGCATGTTATCCTGAAATAAATAATCCTGGAGGGCTGGGGATGTAGTGTCTATCTTTACTCTGTCAGAAGTGCGGCATCTTTTGTTCCTTCTTGATCGTAGTTCTCTTTTTGAGGAAAACCTATATTCACTTGAGTAGCTCCTCACTGAGTTGCTTCTGTTCAACCTGAGACATAATCTTCCTCGCTCCCCCACTTGTGTTTCACCATGGCTGCCTCCGTGATTGTAACATACATCAGCCAGCATTTCTTTCAACTCTACACATAAGCCACCAGTCAAGCAGAGATTAGCTTCATCCCATTTGCATCTAAAATCTGAAGATCCATTCCCAGGAGAGCCCAGGCAGAAAATACTGATGAAAGTCAATAATAAGTAAGAGTAGTCATCATGGCACACTAAATTCAGCAATACCCTGGTAAACTTTCCAAACATAAATGCAGGCTGTAAGGGAGTGTTTTGGCCAGGTAAATTTCAAAGTATTTTATTGAAACTGCATGCACAGCTCAGAAAGAAATTAAAAGATGGGCAGGATTTCTTTCTTTCTTTTTTTTTTTTTTGCCCTCGGCAAATATCATAGCCTATTAAGCTACATTAACTTAATGCAAAATTAATCCCATTTTAATATGTTAGATATCAAAAATACATAATTTTTTAAGCAGCTAAGAAATATGTTAGTCAAAGTGCTAACCACACCATATGAAACCCAAGTAAGTGGGTGCTGGATTGTTGAGATGCATGAAAGTTCAACAAGCTTACCTAATCACAAATATTTCCTCTGAAGAAAATATTAAACCCACCTTGAAGTGCAAACCATTCCAGTATAGTTTAAATCATTGTGCAGAAAGCCAGTTGGAAAATTATTCTTAAAATCAAGTGATAAATTAGTGCTATTAGAGTAAAATCTGAAATGGAAGAAATGGGCCAGATTTTTAGAAGATTGAATAAACAGGGCCATATTGAAAAATTTGTTTGTTGCTTAGCTTTTGTGATTTGAAAATTAGAATTTCCTTTAAACATTCTCATAGTCTCTTGTGAATATTCTTCAGAATATTTTAAGGGATGGATTAATCAGATAGCTTCAGGAATGACACATTTTGGTTAATCTAAGTAACCACAAATCCTTTTCTCCAACCTGTATCCTTGAAATTCTTACTAGAATGCCTTATGAAGGAAAGTGCACTGAACTTCATCTTCCCTTGAGACTCTGTCATCTTGGATGATCAGGCATCACTTAGAGCTCTGAAAGTGAAGCAGATTCAGTTGCATGGGTGCAGGTATATGGCCATATTTGGAGGGGTGTGGAATACAAGCCACACTCCTGCCCTATATCTTCCCTTCCCTCTGACATATAAAAAGCCTGCCTAGTTGGTATCAGACTTAAAAATAGCTGGGGTTGGAGGTGGGATCTCCAGAGAAAGAGAACCAATAGGATGTATATAGAGAAATTTACTCTAGGAAATTGGCTCCTATGACTTGGGGGAATGACAAGTCAAAAATCTGCAGGGTAGGCAGGCAGGCTGGAAACCCAGGGAAGGGGTGATGTTGCAGCTTGAGTCCAGTCTAGAAGCAGAATTCTCTCAGAGGAGGTCAGTCTTTTTTCTCTCAAGACCTTCAACTGCTTGGGTAAGGCCCACTCACATTAGGGAGGGTAATCTGCTTTACTGAATGTCCACTGATTTAAATGTTAATATCATATAAAAAACAACTTCACAGCAACATCTAGATTAGCATTTCACCAAACACTTGCATACTGTGGCCTAGTCAAGCTGACACATAAAATTAACCATCGCGAATAGGGTAGAAGAAGAAATCACAAAATATACCATAGGATAATAAAAAATACATGGAAGAAAGCTAGAGGGCGAACTCATCTGCTTCACCTTCAGATGTCAGGGCAAGAGAAGGAAAGGGCAGAGAGGTTAATATTATGCCTATTAACCAAGGTCTTTTTTCTTTTAATCACCTTGTTTAAATATCTCCTAAAGTGTTCCAAAGCATTAAGTCCATGTTGAATGTTCTAGCATTCTATAGTTTTGCTCTGGGAACCTTGTGAAATGTCTGAGAGAGGTGGTATAAAGACATCCTAATGGATAATAATGATTGAGTGCTAGACACTTGCCATGCACTACCTGACTTCACTCTCCTAGCAACCTTTGAAGTAGACGGTAATACACTGTCATTCCACAGATGAGGAAGCTGAGGACCAGAGAGGTACAGTGACTAGCCGAAGATCACCCACCAGAGAAGGGGCAGAATAATGACTCATAATCAGGTCCATAGAATCCCAAAGCCCACGTTCTTACACCATAGTAGACTGCATCCCTGTTTTCCTTCATGAATTATCAAATGCATATCAACTCTGTGCTGCAAATAAAGTGTGCCAGTGAGGCTACAAATAAACAGAAAATGACAAGCTAAGGTTTGTTCCCTACCTCTCTCTCTCGTTCATTCCCACTTAAAAACCCCAGCCAAGCCATCTGAAACATGCCAAATGGGTTATGTCACTTCCTTATATAGTTCCTTGAATGGTTACTGAAAAGTAAAATGAAATCATCATTCAGGCACAGAAAGGCAATTTAGGTATAAACAACCAAAAGAGGCAATACTGATCATCAAGGGAGCTAAATGTAACATGTATGACATGGTATACTGTACCTGGAAGAGTATAAAAATTGCAATCACCCAAAGTCTAAACTTGTAAATGAATGTAAGTTGTTCTCCTCCTTAAGTATTTACGTAAGAGCAAACAAGGTGCGCTACGCTCTCAAGAAGCTCAAACTCTCGTTGGAGAAACAAAACTGTGCTGGATGAACCAGAAAGGGGCAAAAAGTCATTCAAACATAAGTTAGCACCAGCAATACATATTTCAGGGTCCTCTAGGTGAGAAGCAAAATGTTGGTTAATAATTGTTCTCCATCTTCTAGATCCGCCAAGAAAACTCTAAGCAAAGGCAGACTCCTGCCAAGAGGCAATGAAAATCAGTCAGTGACACCTTTCAAAAGTGGCATACCTCAGCTGGGAACTTCCAGTTCAACAAAGCCCTGATAACAACCTTTGGTGACTTTCCAAATGGTTGTCTTCATGAGATTTGCCTCCACAAGTGGCATTCAAAGAAATACAAGCAACCATGAGTTTCATCAATGTTAAACAATAATATGGCCAAGTTGGCAGTGGCAGCGGGCTCTGGTCTCCAGCACCTGTGGGATTTGGACCCAGCCCAGGGTATCCTGCTGTTATGCTTCTAGATGGTCCATGACGGCAGGATCTGTGCCTAGTTTGCTCCTGTGCCCCCAGTGCCCAATGCATTGCCTGGCACAGAGTGGGCACTCAGGAAATCAAGCAAATGAATGAAGCTACTCAATCTGATGGAAAATTACAGTGTAATTTGTGGATGGTATTCACTTCTTTAGGTTCTTCCTATATTTTTATGATTCTCATCTCAAACAGAGAGCCAGACTTTGGGCTTCCTTATCTTGGGGGAGGTCTGAAGTCAGCAGCAATTCCTGTCTTATGTGGAAACCCAGTCACTGAACTGATTATTTTAATGGGTTTTCTGGAGCTGGTGGAGAGAGAGGAGTACCTTTAAAGGTTGTAGGAGGAGGGAAGGAGGCATTTCTCAGGGAAGATGAGGAAGAGGACAAATGCTGAGGATGTTCTGAGTAGCTGGGACCAACGGCCCAACCATGGCAGCACTCTGGGGTCACCAAGATCTCAGAGGGAATTACTCCGTGGTGCTTAAGCAGGCTGAAAGCTAGGCTCCCAGTTTCCACCTCTGCCCTGATTCTAGTGCGCCAAACCCAAGCAGGTCATGCAGCAGCAGAGAAGGATACACCATGTTTTCCTTGAGGCCATGTGAGACCCACCCTTGGTGGAGGGTTGCGGGGGCAGGGAACATGGGGTAGAAGAGTGTCCCCATAATGGCCAAGGTCAAAAGTAGACTCACTCTGGCAGGATGAGAAAACATAAGCAAGATTTAAGAAAATTCAGAAATGCAATTACTCAGTCCATCTGTGGGATTGTAGGTGGAGCGTCATGCCCGCTACAGCAGCTTGGTTTACAAATTGGAAACAAGTGTAAAGTACTCAACTGGTGATGCAGTTATCACCCG
The DNA here is from genome assembly GCF_029215605.1 of Mirounga angustirostris. Classification (NCBI taxonomy): domain Eukaryota; kingdom Metazoa; phylum Chordata; class Mammalia; order Carnivora; family Phocidae; genus Mirounga; species Mirounga angustirostris. Next base: position 187,283,349 of record NW_026991709.1, on the reverse strand, counting down.
GCGAAGCCAGGTAAGTTGGTAAATATCACTTAGCAGGAAACATAGCCATGCAGAGCTGTGCTGGAACGTGGGCGATGCCCACATGAACCCTGCTGTGGTACAGGCTCACGGGGTCCGACTTCCATCACAGGAGGTTCCTATTTGGAGCCTCAGGGAAGGATGCTCCACAGGTGGCCTCATCCAGCAGTTTCTTCAGCCTTTTCTTGCCTGACTACTCAAGTCATAAGTCGGCTCCCCAGGATTTACACGTTCATTTCAGTGCTGGGATTTATGGTTCAGCTTTGAAGTCTTTCCACCACCTAATGCATGACACCTAATTGGTGCTAATAATAGCAACAAAGCCAGGCGCCTGGGTGGCTCAGTTGGTTAAGCGACTGCCTTCGGCTCAGGTCATGATCCTGGAGTCCCGGGATCGAGTCCCGCATCGGGCTCCCTGCTCGGCAGGGAGTCTGCTTCTCCCTCTGACCCACCCCCCCTCATGCTCTCTCTCTCAAATAAATAAATAAAATCTTTAAAATAATAATAACAGCAACAAAGCCAACAACAACAATGATGGAAGTAACAATGAAATAACAGTGATACTATTTCAGAGTTCTTACTCCCTGCCAGGGATGACACTCATCGCTTTCCATGGATGGGTGAGGTAGACAAATGAAAAACAAACAAAAAACTCTTATGTTACCATTTTACAGATGAGAGGATTAGTGTATTATCTCCATTTTACAGATGCGGAAATGGAGAATTAGGATAGTTCTTGCCCAAGATCCCAAGGAATAGACCTTGCCCCAGGTTCCCAAATTAGCAGGTGGCAAAGGCAGAGTTGTGATCTGGGCAATCTGACTCCAGAGCCCATGCTTTTCAGATATTACAGAAGATTGCCTTCATGTGCAGTTATCAACAAATAAGTAAGTGCTAAGCATTCAAAGGTAGTCCCAGGTTCAGAAGAATGTACTCTCCAAACCACAAAGATCCAGACAGGCCAAACCTTGCCATGTCCCCTGATGTCCCCATTTTCCATGCAATGCTGGAGAGAAGGTGGCAATGTGTACCATGCATGATAGTTTATCACATTCTCTGTGCAGTGCAAGTAGATTTCGAGAAAGAGCATTTCAGCTCCACTTCATAGAAAAATACTTCTGTTTGATGGAGAAATGAGGACAGTAAGTTGGAAACTCTCCCACTGGCAGGCTTGCATTCAGAGGAGAACTCAGTCCATACAATTAATATTTACATCTTCTCTTCAAAACCCCTAAAATATTGACTCATACTTTAAAACACGACATCTAGACCAATTCAATGTGACTGAAATTAAGCCACAGGGACAGCCTCATCATGTTGTTATGGCAACTTCTCACACAACTGTCCTTTTAGTCATTGAACAATTGCTAATTTCTTTGCTTTGCAAAAAGCCCCAAGTTGCTTCCTTAGAGGTTCATCCGGCCATCAAAGGAAATTGCGTATGATGGTGATAGAAATGTTCACAATGGTAACTTTTGGAAGAATAATATTTTATTATTAGTCATGCTTTGCATTTCAATTTCTTTTCCTCCTCAGCAAGCCATTTGTGTTGTCCCTGGCTTCCAACCGTTCAGCAGACTTTAGCAATAAAGGGGCTGGTTGGAACTTTGCTTTCTTTCTAAAACTCAGGCTGGCACGAAACACCAAAATCATCTGTTCCTGAAAAGGGATTTTACATCCATCTGTGATTAGAAACTGAGTTTCTTAAAGGCTGAGTATGAAGCTGTCTCTTCTCTGTGTCCTTCAGTTGAGCTAACATGTTTACTGGACAAACAACTTCAACAACACTGAATCTAAGGTGTATTTTAAAATTATTTCCATCTTTTCCAAAATGCATAAGAATTATTTTATTTTTTTTAAAGATTTTATTTATTTATTTATTTATTTGAGAGAGAGTGAGAAGGAGGGAGAGGGAGAGAGACTCTGAAGCAGACTTAACTGACTAAGCCACCCAAGTGCCCCCATAAGAATTATTTTAATATTTTACCTTAGCAGGGCTCCATGGAATAATCCATGAAACAAATCAGGAATTTGATGAGTGGTTGCACCTAGATCCATATGCCTGAAACTTGGAAGGCAAAATGCAGATGTTTATAACAGAGATCTTTATTCATGAAACACTAAAAAGTCTGAGGAACTGTTCTAGATTAAAGAAAGCAAAGAGACATGGTAACTGAATAAAACATGGGATCCTCAATTGAATCCTGGACTGGAAAAAAAAAAGCAATTATAAAGGACATTATTGGGACACTTGGAGAAATTTGAATATGGGCAGAATATTAGATAACGATCTTAAGGTTAATTTAGGTTAAATGTCCTGTGTATAATCATTGCATTATGTATCATATGCACACATACAGGTGCATGCACATTTATGCACATATGCATAGAGAGAGAGATTTTAAAAAAGCAAATGTGGCAAAATGTTAACAATTGATGGATCTAGAGTATAAACTTGGTTGTTGTGCTACTCTTGAATTTTTCTGTTCAAAATAAAAAGAAGGGGCGCCTGGGTGGCTCAGTTGGTTAAGCGACTGCCTTCGGCTCAGGTCATGGTCCTGGAGTCCCGGGATCGAGTCCCGCATCGGGCTCCCTGCTCGGCAGGGAGTCTGCTTCTCCCTCTGATCCTCCATCTCATGCTCTCTCTCTCTGTCTCATTCTCTCTCTCAAATAAATAAATAAAATCTTTAAAAAATAAAAAAAATAAAAAAAAAAAATAAAAAAAATAAAAAGAAGGGCTAGGAAGTCCTTTATGATGAAAAGCTTCAAAATCTGCAGGGAGAGAAATGGCAAAATAAATAAATAAATAAAGATGCGGTAATTAGGTAACAAGAGAATATGATAATCTGACACTGTATTAAATTGTACAAAAATTCTTTGGGGACCAAAAGCATTCACATAAGTCTCCATAGAGATAATATCTGACACTAACTACAGAAATAGATTTTATTGCACATAAGAAAGTACCCATAGAATAACAGAACTCAAGTGCAATGATCCAAGACAGCTAAAGAAGTGCCAGAAATGGTCATTAAAGCAAGTCAACAGAGAGGACTAGATATCTCAGACCTGTCTTCTTCAATGACGAGTCCATAGACAGATGAGTAGCAGAGCAGGGAACCTCGGCTTTCAGCGGCTCCCATTAGCACTGACATCAATTGTGTGACCTCTCACCAAAATGCCTAAGAGCATGCAATGGCTGAACTCAAGTTCATAAGCTTTCCAAACAGTAGAAAGATCCAGTAAACCAATATTGCTTCTCAAATTCATCTTAATAATGGATGCAAATCTGACAAATATTCCTTCTACTCATGTCTATTGTTCTTGTAAATTGTTTTCAGATTTAAAAAAAAATTGATCAGTCTATTTCTTCCTTCAGTTACATTCTTCAAGAATCATTAAAACGCAGTATAATGGACTCGTAAAGGGTGTTTGCTCTGAAATTGCACTACCACAGATTGAAACTTATTAGCTATCTGATCTTCCACCCTGAGTCCTAGCATCCTCATTGGTAAAGTGGGGGAAATAAATACTTCGAATCTCACTGACTTCCTGTGCTTATTAAATTAGGTGATGCTTTGGGATAAGACTAGGCGCACTCTAGACACCAAATAAACATCAGCTAATATTATTTATAACTCATTTCAATGTATCTACAATACTTATTTCCTAAAACAAGAGATAGTGATATCTAAAAGCTACACACACAGCAGATATACATTGCCTGTGGTAAAGAAGACTAATCAAAATACTAACTCATAACCATCTAGGATGCCTGGGTGCCACATAGAGTGGGAGAAAGTACATAAGCTGAAGAGTTTTAGAAATCTGAATTTAAGTCTCTAATTTCTTCTCTTTAGCTACGTGCTCTTTGGCAACTCCTTAAGATCTTTCTGGTTCTATGACCTCATCTGGAAAATGGGAATAATATCACCTTCCCTATGCTGAGCTGCCAGAGCATGGGTACCACGCCTGGCTCACAGCAGACACTCAGGAGATGGGTAGCCTTGGTGATGCTCATTCTGCCAGCCTACTGAACAGGTAAGTGTGTCCAAAAACAAGTCTATGTGGGTATCTATCAAATTTTTAAAATACTTCAGATCGCTTCAGATATAGTACATAGCTAATGCAAGTATTTATTGCAGCTTTTTAAGCAACTGGCTTTGTAAACACATCCATTGTTTTGTTTTGTTTTACTTTTTAATTGAGGTTTAACATGCAGTGAAGTCTGTTAATTTTAAATGCACTAGCCACAAGTGTACAGCTGGATCAGTTTTTACATAATACATAGGTACACATCCACGTGCTCACTATCCACATCAAGATACAGATCACTTCCAGCATCCTCAGGCCCTTTTCAGCCAATACTTAACCCCCAGAGGTAATCACTGTTGTGATTTCTATCCACTTCAGTTGGGCCTATTCTAGAAACTCACATAAATCTAGTGGTGTGTACCCCCTTTTTTTTCAATTGTCATAAACAGTATGTGCACTTTTGAAGGCATATTTTAAAATACGTTAAAATTTCCAGTGTGTTTCTGATAGGGCATATTCCTGAACTTGGCTCCTTTTTATTTTATTTTATTTTTTTTACTTATAACTGGAAATCCCTTGTCTTGGTTTCACATATTCACTCACTGTTTGTTTCAGATCAATTTTCTGGACATGCTCAGAAATTAATGGACTACATCCAACCATCCTTCAGGAACTAAATGATTACTACTTGTGTGGATCCACTGGAATGAAAAACATGGGTGTGGGCATTCAAGTACATTCTCTACAAAAAGAACACACAAGTAGCTGGTGGGTGCTATTATGTAACCAACAAGCATATTCTGATACAGGAGGCTTCAAGCATAAATGTTTCCTCTTAGAAGAAAAAAAGCAAAAATCCAATTGTATGATGAGTTCAGGGAAAAGAACACCCAGTATGAAGAAAATATAACTCCAGGAGATGGCTGAAAAACAAAATTAGAGAAGCAAAAGAAGCAAGAAAATATGGCAAAGCCTTCTAAAAATACAATGGGACATTACACCCAAGAAAACAAAGGCTACTTTTGCTAAACCAGGAGAGAGAACATATTATAAAAGATGCAAAGAAGAACGAATATGGAACCACTATTCTGTCTCTGCCTTTAACACAAGAATGGGGGAAGCAGATAAATATTAATGAGTCTCTGGGAATATCAAGGAACAGAATTAATAAGAGGCAGGTAAAAGAATACTTAAACAATTTAAATATTTATAAATCAGCAGAGCTGGATGAGATTCATTTGAACATATTCAACGAACCGGCTAAGGCAGGATGTACCTCCAATACTAGTGTTTGTCATGGAGACTTATGTACCAGAAAAATTTAAGCAGGCTGATTTAGTGCTGGAGATAAAGCAGCAGCCAAAAGCAGATCCGGAAAAGGTGGGCTAGTTAGCGTATCCAAACTACCAGTCAAAACCTTAAGTGAAATCATAAATCAGTCCATGAGCACCTTGAGGAAAATAACATAGTAAGTAATAGCCAAAGAGATTCATAAAAAATAGAGCCTGTCAAAGCAACTTAATCCATTTTTGGATATGCTAAGAAATTTGGGGAAGGTAATGGATGTTAAAGACATAGTTTAGGGAGGCTCTGCAGATAGCACCAGCCAATTCGTTTTCGACCCATCTTGTTGATGCAACGGCTGTTGTTCTTGCCCTTTCCAATAGTGAAGGGCCATTTCACTTGCACACTTAATATGTGGGGATAGGACTCTCTATTCCCCATGACACCCCAGCATGGAATTTAGTTATCGGGTAAGTGTAGTTAACATCCAGAAGTACAAACTAAATGCTACCCAAATGACAAGGAAAGATATTGATAATACTGAAGCAAATCGGACTGACATCTTCTGGAGAAACACTGTGTGTGTGTGTGTGTGTGTGTGTCTACAATTATCAGCATAATTCAGGCAAAAACAAATGTTTTTGCTCGAACCACTCATTTAATTATAGAAAATATAAAAGGATGTGAAAACAAAGGCCCTTTTAAAGATATGCAGATCCAATCATGCCACCAGGTTTTGCTGAAACTGTACAAAAGCTTCCCATTACTTAGACCAGAATGGCTAGCCTGCCCGGAAGCCTGCCTAGTCTGGCTTGTTCTCACCTCTCCAGCCTCACTGACACCACACTTCTCCCCCATTCTGGACAAGCCAGCTCCTCTGGCCTTTCAGTTCTTCTAAGGCATTCTGTTGTTCTTGCCACTGGGCCTTTGCACATGCTGTCCTGCCTTTCACTTTCTGACTCATTCTTCAGCTTTCTACTCAAATCCCACTTTTGGGGGGAAACCTTCTTTAACATCCCAGACCATATGCTTTCCATTGTATTTTGCTCTAGTAAAACCACATTTCCTTCCCAGGAGTGTTTATTTCAGAATGTAGTTTGATGCTCATTTTAAATAATGAATATAGTCTTTCCCTACTAGACTATAAGCTCCACAAGAGGAGGGACTAAATATGGTTTTTGTGAAGATTGTATCCAATACCTTGGACAGTACCAAGCACAATAAATGTTTGTGATCAGGTGAAAAATAGTGAAAAATAAATACACAGATGGGCTCCCTTCATAAAGGGTTAACTGAAAGAACATCTTTCCATGAGTATTATAATATTCTCTTCAGTTTTCGTCTCAAGTAGGATAATGGAAAAAAGCCTTTAATGAGCATCCTGTTGACAGAGGTATAAAAAACATGAGGCAGCTAAAACTTGAATTGTTGAATTCTACATTTGCACATTATACTTACCTCTGATGTGTTCCGAAATTCCATTTCATGGTGATAATGAATCTGTGGGAAATTAGCATTCTATCAGTCTTCACATGAGAGTGTTAGTGAAGGTTTTCTGAGCCATGTACCATGCAGAAAACAAAATGTTTTTCTGGTAACTAACTCTGTGACATACCCTTACTGCTTCAACAGTGTTCATCTTTACACCTTGGAAGGGTCTAAACCTAGACTGAAGGAGAGCCATGAAGTTGGAGAATGATATTCTATTCTCAGGTCAGTCATTAACAGGAAATTTTCTCCTTTCCAATAAGGCTTGGATGTGGAGACTTTTTTTTAACACAGATTTGTAAATTCCTAAGAAACCAGATCCCTGAATGCAAGGTCATGCGGGAATTAGTGACCCAGGGGGGACTAGAACTCAGGTTTCTGGTTTCAGGCCACTGTTCTTTCGTTCAGGAAATGAGACTTGAACAGACTTGAGTCTGGCACTGCTGGGTACCTTGGAAACAAAGATGGAGAAACTCTCCTTGTCCTGATGGAGTTGGTTAATCTGTGTGAAAAACCAAGCAGGAGGGAATGATGACAGCACCCCTGAGACGAATGCTATCTGGAACAGTTGCTGGTAGAGCCCCAGGGTCAAGGCTGTCAGCCCTTCTCTGACTCCAGGGCAGCTGTGGTGGGCAGCCCCAGGCCTGCTGACAGCTTCCCTCTGCAGGGGCTTAGCTCAGAAGGTTGGGGTGTGACCGCCCTGAAGACTGACCCTCGGTCAGAAGGGGATGAGAGTCGGTGGATGAATGTCCCACCATTCATCCTTCAGAAGGACAGCTCTGAGGGGCATTCTGTATGGTTTCTCAGAGAGTCCCCTTGAGAGTCAGCCCCCCAGTGTCCCCAGTAATAACCGGCTCAATAGTGTATCTCTACTGGCTTTTTGTCCTCCCCAGCTCACTCTCCCCATTCCTCACTCCTGCTCCCTAAGATCATCTCCCCCATAAACTCTCTACACCCAAGCCCTTGTTTCAGGTTACTGGGAGAATTGATAGCAGCTCACAATATCAGTGAATGAGTTGAAGGAAGGAAGGAAGGAAGGAAGGAACAAAGGAACAAAGGAAGGAAGGAAGAAACGAAGGAACGAAGAGGAGACACTAGGGACAAGGTTGCAAACTGGAGCATCTCTTTTTGTCTATAGTGCAATGGTTTGTGGTTTGGTTTGGTTTGGTTTTTTAACCTACTTGAGGAACATGTTAATTGCTAGATGTGGGGATGCAAGATTGGAGCATCCACGTCAAGCTGTCACACCTGTGGCCCAGAGAAGGAAAGAAAGGAGAGAGAAAACGATGAGCAGAGGAGAGGATGGAAAAACTCTGGGTACTGAGGACTGCTTTTGGAAACAGAATGTTAGGTGGTGTGATTAAAAAAAAAAAAAATCCCTAGACTTGGCCAGGCCCTTGTGGCTGGGACCACACACACAGGACCAGGTTTTCAGAGTCACTTTTGTGACTCCAATCTGAGCTCCTGGGAACTGCTGTCATTCACAAAGATCCCTGTCAAACTAAAGACAGTAAACGAGAAGTTCAAGTGTCTGACTAGGGCTGGCATTCCTTAGGCTCTTCTATGAAAACCACTGCTTCCTTACAAGTCATGCCTTACAAGGCAGGAATAAAGATTCAGAGTGAGGGCAATACTGACAATCAACATAAACTGGATCCAGTCACTCCCCTATGATGCTTCCCATTGTATTGGGATGATGTCTGTGCTGGAGCCGGGGCACGCAATATACTGTCTGGCACACAGTGGTACTCAATACATAATTATGAAAGAAAATCAGGAGGAAAAGGAGGAAGGGAGAGAATTAGTACGATAATCAATCAGTGCATCATCGATCAAAAGATCCTGGTGTACACTCAGGATCAATGCACAGAGCCCAGTAAATTAACTCTTTATAAGGATGAAGACATTAACATAATTCAGGATCTCCTTGGGTCCTTTGATGGAGAGGGAGCTGGGGAATGGCTGGAGAGAACATTATGTTCTCACCAAAGAAGAAGAAAAAGTTATTTTTTTTTTTCCCTTCAGAAAACATTAGTGGGTAAGACGATGCTCTCTTATTGGTAATGAGATAGGGGCTTTCTTCCAGAGAGTGACAGAGATCCTTCAAGCAAATCTCATGGCCTTTGATGTGAGCACTGCTGAGAAAATACTTTCAGCTGATCAAGTATGGAAGAGAAATTTGAAGAAGGCATTTCATGTTCTCCTCTGTTGCATCTTTGATGTACACAAAGGATTTAGCCCTGGAAGATGAAGACTTTATCTGTTTTCCTTCTCCCTAAGGAGAACTTTGTTCCACATTTCCCTGTTGGGGCATGATCCTGGTGAGTAGGTGACAGTTAATTACAGGGTATTCTCATTACCCAACTCCCCATAGGCAACAGGGTGCACAGGAAACTATCAGTCATCATAACACAAAAATATTTACCAAAGAACTTACCATTTATAATATCTATAATATCCTTGATTTAAGTATTTCTTGTCAATTGCAAATGCCCATATTAAACTATGAATTCAAAACAGATCAACTGTTGGGGTGCCTGGCTGGCTAGTTGGTAGAACTTGCAACTCTTGATCTGGGGGTTGTGAGTTCAAGCCCCACATTGTGGGTAGAGCTTACTTTAAAAAAAAAAAACAAAAAGCAAACCAACTGCTAAGACAAATTGAAAATCTTCTAAAGGATACAAAGTTTCATGAGGTCAATAAAAGTGATCTGGGAGAAGTGCTCCAAGTATAGGCAAAGTCTTTGGCAAATGACAAATCAGCCTAATTAAAACTAGTTAAGAGCTAAAAAAAAAAAAATGCAAAATGGGGTGAAGGGGGTCAGAAGGTGGAAACTTCCAGTTATAAAATAGGTGAGTCATTGGGATATAATATACAACATGGTGACTATATTTAATAACACTATATTGCATATTTGAAAGTTGCTAAGAGAGTAGATCAAAGTTCTCATCACAAGAAAAAAAATGTGTAACTATGTACAGTAACAGATGTTAACTAGATTTATTGTGTTGATCATTTTGCAATATATATGAACATGGAGTCATTTGTTGTATACCTGAAACTAAAATAATGTTATATGTCAGTTATATTTCAACGTTTAAAACCATAAGGGGGGGACGCCTGGGTGGCTCAGTCAGTTAAGCGTCTGCCTTCAGCTCGGGTCATGATCCCAGGGTCCTGGGATCGAGGTCCGCATCGGGCTCCCTGCTCTGCGGGGAGCCTGCTTCTCCCTCTGCCTCTGTCTCTCTCTCTCTCTGTCTCTCATGAATAAATAAATAAAATCTTTAAAAAAATGAAATAAAACCATAAGGGGATGACATAATAGCACTACAAAAAGAAAATGATCTGAATATGAAAAGAAGATACCCCTGGGAAAATTGGCAAAGACCAAATATTTCCCCAAAATGATCTTTATTATGACCTTGGCACAAAACTTAAAATGAAGTGAAAGGTGTCACTTTGTCAGTTTGTGTATAATAATAATTTATTATATTAAAATAGAGATTTAAAAACTAATTTTAATTTTTCAAGTTAGAGTCTCAAGCTTTTGCCCTCACTATTTACTTGAAAAATTGGTCTGTGCATTAAATGGCTTTACTTTCAGTAACCTCTTCCAGGTATCAATTCTCCTTGAATGAAGAAGACCTCCTCTCTTCTTGAATATCTCTCCTTTGCCCACCCCTACAGTCATTTCCTTACTCCAGACCAACTGTATTTCTCTTAGGTTATTACACTGCCTCCGATTGCCCTGCCTCTTGGCTTGCCCGCCCCCCAACTTCTTCCTCCCCACAGCAGGCAGATGGAAACTTGTAAAACACAAACATGGCTCTATCACTTTGCTCCTTGTGATGTTTTTATGGGTCCCATTGCCCTGTGTGTGCATACAAGCTCTTCATGATTGAACCCCTTTCTTCTACCTTCCTGCTCTATCCATCTCTCTCTGACATCTTCAGATCTCACTCCTACACAGCTGGGCTCTTCCTTCTAGCTTCTCACCAACATCCAATGTGCTAGCATCCCCAAAGCTCTGGTCCTTACAACAGCCTAATGTCAATACAGCTTTCCAGTTCTCAACTAAGAGATACTTCCTCCAGGGAGCCTTCCCAGATCACCTGCATTTGGTATCCCTCCCTTACGGTCCCACAGCATCCTGCACCAACTGACAATAATAAAGTACTTATGACACAACACTATAATTATCTATTAGGGACGAGAGTACCAGGCCTGACCCTTCAGAAGTCTCCAGCACCTGGCTCGGGAACTGGCCCAGAAAAGGGACCTAGTACATGTTTAATAAAGGAATGAATAAATGAAATGCCCAAGCTAACCAAAGCAAAATTCATACAGTCATGAAAGGAGCAAAGCTATGTGATTAAGCTGAGACATTTTCAAGTCTGGCGGGTAAAGAATATGAAAGTTAAGACATCAACACTGTGCCCAATGGTTGTTTCTGGGAAGTGGGATTGGGAGGGTATGAAAAGGGAATTTCATTTTTTACTTTATACACCTAACAACATTTCGTAAGACATTTTGTAAGAACTCATTATCATTATAACAAAAATTGTAAAAACAGAAATACCCATAATCAAGTGTTCACTGTTAGTTTTCAAACAGCCTCTAATCACCTTCTTAATTTGAGTATTTCTACTTGTTTATGTGTTTCCAAGTTGTTAGGAAATAGAAAAACTTTAAAATAAAAGCTATCTTAAAGGAACAACATGTTCTGGACATTTTTAGCTTGCCTGTAATGTGATGTTTATACATGAACTCAAGGATTTTTGTCTTTTATGGAATCTTAGAATGTTCTTAATAATCATGTGTCCTGAGAATTGAATGCTGTTTTTTTTTTGTTTTTTGTTTTTTGTTGTTTTTTTTGTTTTCTGTTTTTTTTTTTTTTTTTTTTTTTTTAAGAAGAATGAGATCGATGCAGGGTTGGCAGGGGCGGGTGGGGGAAGAGGGAGATCAGGATATATTCAGAGGGAAGGGACTTCTAGATCCCACAGTATACCTTTCTGTGCTTTTCAAAAATTTTACAAGAGGCTCATATTACTTTTGTAATAAAATAAAAAGTGATTAAAAATTCAAAAGCAAATATTGGCAAGCATTTTATGAGGCTTTTAAAAAATACATTAACATTCCTGGCAGTTCTGCAAGAGAGATATTCTTGTCATTTTAAAGATGAAGAAACTGAGACCCCAGAAGTTCTGTGACTTATCCAAGGTCAAAAAGGTAATAGTGGCAGATGGAGGACTCAAACACAAGTCTGGTTTTAAGGTCAAGGTGTAGCTCTTTAAAAATGTAATACACCATGTTTTCTTGTTTTATTAAACAAGCAGATAGTTGTTTGCTTTGGAGGATAAGTGTGTTACCTTAGGGATGGAGACAGATTTATTTTCTTAGTTTAGGGCAGTAATAAAGCTTAGGGATTCAAAATAAATGCTTTCCTGGACTAAGGTACCCAAACAGGAATCTTATTAACTGCCAAATTTAAAACAAATTTCCTTCTAACGTTATTGTTAGTATCTTAAACATTATCGTATTCCCTAACTACTCTCTCAGCTTTGGCAACAATAAAGCTTTCAACATAGAGCCTCGACTATAGGAAGCAATCAGTATTTGTTAAAGAATGAATTTGTTAAAGAATGAATGTGGGTGTATATGTATATACATAAAATATATGTATTTGTGTGAGAGTGTATATTGTATATTATAGAAAAATATACACCAAATGTTAGCAGTTGCATCTGAGTGATTAAATTATGAATACATTTTAATTTTCTGGAATTTTCTGTACTTTTTCAATTGTCTAAGATGGGTACTCGCTAATGTTATAAGAAGAAAAAGAGTGGGTATAGTTCCACAACATAGAGATTTATTATAAAGTCATAGTAACCATGTGTATTGGTTCAGGAATAGACAAATTGACCAATGGAACAGAATAGAGAGCCCAGAAATACATATGGAAATTTGATACATGAGAGAGAGAATACGGCAGAGTGGGGGAAGGCTGGGGAAAAGGAGAGATAATTCAACAAATTGAGCTGGTAAAAACTAGTTGCCCATAATAGAAAAATATGATTTTGGGTCCCTATCTCAATCATACTCAAAAGTTAATTACAGATAAAGTAATGACTTAAATGTCAGAAGGAAATAGAGAGGATCGAAATTATTAACAAGATACAAAGAGCACTAATCGTTAAAAAAAAAGGCTGATGAATTCAACCCCATTAAAACTAAGAACTTATGCTAGGAACACCTGGAAGTAAGTGAAAAAGGCAAGTCATAAGCAGGGAGAAAATATCTACAATGATACAACCACTGTATTAGTCAGGGTTCTCCAATAGGAAAGAGATTATATCTGTATGAGGAGATTGATTATAGTCATTGGCTCACATGATTATGGAGGCTGAGAAGCACCACAGTTTGCCATTGCCAGCTAGAGACTCAAAAAAGCAGGTGACCTAATTCAGTCTGAGCCTGAGGCTTGAGAACCAGGAGCACAGATGTCTGAGGGCAAGAAAAGACGGATGTCCCAACTCAAGCAGAGAGCAAATTCACCCTTTCTCCACCTTTTTGTTCTCTTCAGGTCCCCAAAGGATTGGATGATGCCCACCCACTGGAGGAGAATGATATCTACTCAATCTATAAACCCAGATGTTCATCAATTCCAGAAACACCATTACAGACATACCCAGAAATAATATTTTACCAGCGACCTGGGCATTTTTTAGCCCAGTCAAGTTGACACATAAAATTAACTCTCACAACCACCAACAGATTAATATGAAAATCTTACTGAGAACTTCTATAAATCAATAAGAGAAAGAAAATAATGAAATAGAAAAGACAGGAACAGAAAATGCACAGAAATGGAGCTATTTATGGCCAGTTAATATAAAAAGAGATGATCAACCTTATTAGTAACCAGAGAAATCTAGATCAAGGCCAAAATAGCATTTTATACCCATTAGCTTAGGAAAAATAAGAATACCAAGTGTAAGGGGGGATGTGGTTCAACAGGAAGGCTGACACGTTCTGGTGGGAGTACAAATTATTATAGCCACTTTGAGAAATAATTTCCTATTATCTGATAAAATTGAACATTCACATACCTTCAAGCTGCAATTCTACTCCTGAGTGTGAATTCCCAAGGAGAATAGAAGGAGAATATCCAGCTCGTGTGCACATGAAGACGTGTTCACGAAGGCCCATGAAAGTACTCTCTGTTATACCAACAAAATGGAAATGACTGAAATGTCCATTGACAAGAAAACAGATGAAGGTATCCAAGAAAGTGTCTGGTACATAGTAAACACTCAATAAACAGCAGCCTGTTATCTCCAGCCCTGAGTATCCATGTCTTCATGCATAATATGGCAATTACAGCACCTGTTTTACAGGAGTGTGCAAAGAATTAAATGAGAAGTGTAGGTAAGCCCTTGTCATACAGAAGGCATTTGATAAATGCTTCTGCCTCCTCACAGGTCTGTGTGAGGGCTGGGCGTGAACCATCCGGTTGGTAATGGAGGTTTGTATGCAGGCTGCCAATCAAGGCTTATTTCCTCTCGCCAGGCTTCCAAGGCTAGTGGTTTTTGCTTTGAGTCAACATTTTAATGCTTACTTTATGCCAGGAAAGCACCATCGGAGGGGGTACTACTCTTATCCCCCAATTTTTGCATATTTGGACATCGAGTCCTGGAGAGCTGAGATGACTTGCCCCAGGTCACCCAGCTCAGAAGGATCCAGAAGATCTGGATTTAAACTAAGGTTGTTTGATTCACTCTCAAACCACCACTCTCTACTACTTTCCAAATGCTGCCACAGCTGAACATCACCTCCAATAGGAAGTCAAACAAAATCTCAACTGGCAGGGAGTCCATAATCCTCCTTCTATTACCTGTCTCGAGCTGAGGGCTCTGTGTGTGTGTGGTGTGTGTGTGTGTGTTGAAGGAAGGAGGATACCAGTCTCGACAACTTGACACAACCAATGGGAAACCTTAGAGCAAATGTCAGCTTGGAGGAGCAGAAGCCACAAATGGTTAACAGCATAATTCCCTGAAGGGCATCAGAAAGTCAAGGAAGCAATTCTTGACCTTTCTGAAGCTATTATGAAGAAAACATAAAGAAACAATTCTGGAAGCTTAATGAAGGAATGCTGTGAAAACTGTAATGTGCTGTTTGTGCACATCTCAAAAGCATCATACAATTTGGCACAATTGGCAGTCTGTTCTCCAGCATGACCAAGCAGAGTGTTGCTGCTTAGGCCCAAAGTGCCTTGGCAAAGCCAGGTCCCAACCTCCATCTCTTCTCTAAAACCCAGGGCGTCTATGATTTAATTTCTAAGACTTACATAGCAGTGGCTGAAATGAAATGTGGCACAGGCTTATTCATTTTACCCGAGTGCAAAAATATGTTTTATGCTCCAAAATGCAAGCCCTGTTTTGGTTTTGTTTTTTTCCTGCTACACAGACAGAGTTCTCTTTTTTTCTTTCTTTCTTTTTTTTTAATTACATTTTCAGGCAATTAGTTCATTACGTTGACTCAGCTCTTCGTGATTCTGGTAGGGGCTGATGGAAGAGTGAGGTGGTAGAGTACATCATTATTTTTAAAAATGGTTATTGGCCATGTTCCGTTCCCATATTTCATTCCCAATTTCATAAGGGCATTTAGTATGCAGAGTCTCTGTATAAGATCATCAGCTGCTACATTAGCACAACGGCTCTTTTGGAACCATAACCGTCTACCACGGAAATGATCCGTGGATTATACAAGTTTATAAGGTCTGATACATTTACAAAGATTTTTTTTCACCCCCTTTCCATTATTTATTCCTCGTTAGGCTTCCTCCTCCCTTTTTTCTTTCTGCTTTTTAAAATGCAAAAATAATACACAAGGCCAGGAAGAAACACTCCCCAGTATGTTTAACTAAATCTAAGAGAATTCTAGAGAAACGATCCCACAAAAGCAATGGTTTTCAGTCAACCCTGGGCTTCACCTACATCCTGTGTCTATAGAGTGTCTGTTCGTGGTGCTTATTGCCTTCCAAGTAAAGGGAGGGTGTGACTCTGCAGGCTAGAGTCTGCTAGCTTCTCGTGGTAGTTCCCACGGTCTGGAGGACAGTCATGTTACTTCCATACGGTGTTGCTATGTTGGCTGTGAATGACTGGAGTTTATTCCCGATTCTCAATCGTTCTAAAACTGAGTGGTAGAAGCAGGAAGCCAAACTGGTAACCATGCTTTTGGAAAACGTGGGCCTTTATAATCAACTGACTTAAAAGAGAGGAAGCTTTGTCTTAGACTGGCAGAGATCAGTAGGCAGAGAGCAAACTGAAAATACCTTCAGTGGCCTGAGCGATGCCGGAATGAGCACCCATGTTTGCAAAAGCCATAAACAAAAACAGCAGCGAAGTGAATGTATTGATAACAGAAACATGCCCTGGACAACTGTCACTGCTCATATTTGATTTGGATAATTCTTTACAAGCAGTATAGTCTTGCCCCTCACTTCTGACACCAGAGAACAGATTGTTTTCTTAGAAGTGGAATATTCAAGAGCTAGGTATTTTTAGACATCTGTAGAAATGCATCCACTGGAAACAGAGGGTTGACCATAAGCATTCATCATCTCTCCCTGCCAAGACCCAATAAATGATAGTAAAAGAATGAACCTATAACCAAGACAAGCACCGAAGGGGCGGGGGGGAGTGGCCATCACTGAATAAGTCACCGGGACAACTGATGGATGGGTAAACTGATGGATGGGTAAAGGGTGGAAGGCTTTTGGTAGATGAAGGAGAGGAAGCAGGGAAGGAGCTGCAGGGTGTGTAGGAGGAGACTCCATAAGAGGAAGGAGAAACGTGGCTTAGAAACTATAGTCAAGATGGCCAGAATCAGCAGAGGCCAGGAACGACAAAGAGGTCGACTGAAATTATCTTTGGGGAGACTATTTCCAACAGCTCCCTCTCTCACCCGCCTCCCCCTTCCCAACTCTGCTGCAGTGGTGCAGCACTTGGCTGACAGAGCAACGGTGGCTCCCACACTCCCCTCCCAGTTCCTCCATCCCCAAGCTAGGTTTCACCCTACTGCCAGTACCTCCTGACCCCAGGACTTTACCCCTGGGCTGAGAAACCAGAGGACTCTTATCCAAAGAAGCAGAGCTAAGGCCTAGGGGGGAAGGAATGCTAGCATAGATGCAGGCTGTCCCACGCTACGGACCTCCACCTTCTGGCACGTGGAAGCCCCCAGCTTAGAATCCAGCTCCCTGCCTGCTGAATTCATTCCCTCCCTGAAATGAAATCAGGTAAGTAGTACTCCTGACCCTCCTACTCAGAGCGCCCAGGCAGTCTGCCCATTCTAAGGCCGTCAGTACAGATACCTACTGAGCCACAGTCCATAGTCATCAGTGGTCATCGTCAGTGTTGCTGCTGCCATCACCATCATCATCATCATCACCCTCATCATTACCATCATCAAACACTGAGCACCATCTGATATCATTTCTTAGATCTCTCAAAGGCACTGCAAACTCTTGCCCCAAACTGGGCTGACCACTTTCTCCCCCAACTTCCCCCCCCACCGAACTCTTCCTCTTTCAATATTCCTCTTCCAGAAAATGGACCCACCAAACACCATAATTTACATCTATAGGCCACATACCCTATGCCAGGCACTGTTCTAGGCACATGACATGCCAGAGAAAGCCCACATCATCGAGAATCTTACCTACAAGCTACATCTGTATCATGTCATGGGATTTACCAACTGTCCAACAAAAGAAACATGTATTTTATATTTTTTAAAGATTTTATTTATTTATTTGACAGAGAGAGACACAGCGAGAGAGGGAACACAAGCAGGGGGAGTGGAAGAGGGAGAAGCAGGCTTCCCGCGGAGCAGGGAGCCCGATGTGGGGCTCGATCCCAGGACCCTGGGATCATGACCTGAGCCGAAGGCAGACGCGTAACGACTGAGCCACCCAGGCGCCCCTGAAACATATATTTTAAATTATAAAATTAAGGAATCCATTTTCTCTAGGGCATTATGAATATTTTTTTGAGGTTTCACATAGACAACACCACCACACACACACACACACACACACACACACCCCTGGATCAAGCAAACACAACGAATTACTGGTCACAATGAGCAAATGGTGAGCACTCTACTTGCCACTTCATTTATTCATGTTTCCACAAGGTATTTAGAGAGTACCTACTAAGGCATAGCACTAAGACCCACTCAGACCCTTAGAGTCGAGGTGAAGATTATGTTGAACTAAAAACATTGGAGACTCACAGGTCACCTGGATGGCACAGTCGGTTAAGTGTCCAACTCTTGATTTTGGCTTAGGTCATGATCTCAGAGCCATGAGATTGAGCCCCGTGTCAGGCTCCACATTCAGCAGGCAGTCAGTTTGGTATTCTCTCTACCCGCCTCTCCCTCTGTTCTCCCACCTCCCCACACACACTCCCTCTCTCTAAAACAAACAGACAAAAAAATTGGAGATTCAACAAATCCAGAAATAATCCTTTCAAAGCTTCCCTTTTCTGACTAAAGACAGAAACTTCTGGGAATGAGGCTGCCATAAACCTCCTCTTTGGGGCACCTTCACTCCGAGAGACAAAACAGAGTGAAACTGCCATAAATTTCCTCTTGGGGTAGTTGTTACTGGCCAGAAAGAAAAGGGAGAGGAGTACTTGCATAAACAAACATTTAAACAAACGAACCACAAACTTTCTTACCTTTTTGTTCTCTTAAAAGCACATTTGTTTCTCCTAAAGAAATTCATCTGTTCTTCCCATAAAAGCCTTTTCTCCCCACCTCCCTTTCCCCTTATGAAATGCATGTATGAGCCTTTGGCTATCTTGTGAGTCACGTTTTTCTGTTAACTCTCATGTCCATAAGTGAATAAGAATCTGCCTTTTCTCATGCTAAGCTTTGTCAGTTTAATTCACAGGCCCTCAAACACCAAACTTAAGAGGATAGGGAAAAAGTTTTTCCTCTCTGATAGTGACAAAGACAGAAAAATTCTTGCTCTCGTGGAAACCACAACCTACCAGGAAAATATACACAGAAAGAACAAATACACAAACGAATATTTACAGACTGCAACACTGCTATGAATCAGAGAATCATATGGGTCAGTAAGGGCTGGTATTCACCTCGTTAATCCCCAGGACAAGGAATTTATTTGTTAATACTGGGGTCTGTTCTGAGTGGTTGGTACTTATGCCTGAGGATGGTTAAATATACAGAACATCACGCGTGGCTGTCTAGGAAGGCCTCTCCATGTAGGCTGAGTCCAAAAGCGTGAGAGAGCTGGCCCTGGGAGAGATGGGAAAGACCACTGCAGGCAGATGGAGGGGCACACACAAAGGCCCCTGCCCCTCCGAGCGCTGAAAGATTTCGAAATGGATCAAGCAAGCCTGGTGAAGATAGTCTTTTTGAAAACAGGGTCAGGAGGCCACAAGGGAGGAGAAATTTATGTCTGTCCTCCTTGGAAGAACCATGAACTTTTTGCCAGAGGCAAGCCCTCAGCCAGGACTTAACCCTCTACTCACCATGACACCTGAGTCGTCAATGCAACTTGACAAAGTTTCCATCCCTTGTTTGCATATCGACTCAACCAATTCCAGTTAACCTGGTTCCTATTCCTGTTTTGCCAAGGGGCCTGGTTGACAACTGCATTCCAGAACCTTTCGCCTTTATTTAGCCCTGACCCCTCTTTGTCTTCCTGGGAACACACAGGTCAGGTTTCTACCTGAATCTCTGTCTCCCAAATTGAAGTTCTAATTGCCCAAATAAATGCCTGTTTGCTTAAATGTTCAGTGAATTCTTTCTTGGTTGACAAAACTTGAGATGTTAAAGTTAAGTAGAAGGGGGGGGGAGCGGGAAGGTGAAGGGTAGGCAAGGCCACATCCCACAAGACATGGCGACGCCTCTGTGTGTGTGGACTTCAGAATCTGGGAGGGTCACCCCTGAAATCATCAGGCTCCATGATGGCACTGGGGGAAGAAACTTAGTGCTTATAGATAAATAAAGGGAGATATCAAGGAAAAAGAGAGAGGGCAGCATCTAAAGTCAGGAGATTGTGAAGTACTAGATAGTCAATTAAAGAGCGAAGACCTGGCAGGAGCAACAGACGTCAGTTAGAAAGTAGAAGCTACCTGACCTTCAGAAATTGTGGGGGTGGGGGTAGGAAAGAGTCCTGATCATTGTTTTGGCCACTGCATCCCAGGGTCTTACCACTTTATCACGTGGTACACTTGAATACTACGGAGGGGGTCAGTGGAGCTGAATTCAGAGGCAGAAATATAAAGACCGAGTGCTTTTATCAACCCATATAATATGGTTCCCAAACATCTGACCTGCCAATGTGTTTTGGTTTTTCTTTTATAGGAAATGTATAGAAAGGAAGGGTCACACAGTGGTTTCTGGACTCAAAAGAAATAACATTAAAAAGGTCTCTTTAGCCCTCAACAAGTAAAAGGGGTCCTGATTTCCCCTAGAGACAGGCACTAACACCCAGGGCCTCCTAGAAGGTAGGCAGGTCTGCTGAAAGCACTATTTATATGCAACAACAATGGGAAGAGTCTCCAAAATTACATGACTCCGATATTCCTAGAATTCTGTCTGGAGTCATTTATTAAAGACTTGAATTTATTTTCTCTAAAGGAGAGTGAGTTTTATGTCATCCTCGAGGAAATGCAGTATTTAAAGTTAACCTTATTACAGGAGGAATTCCTGGAAAGACATAATAAAATCCAACAGTTGGTGGATTGAAGCTGGAGGTCACCCTAATTAAGAAACTAAAGAGTAAATGGAATGCAAACAATCCTATTTAACACTAAACAATTTAACGTGGGGGAATCATTTTAACATAATGACTCAAGGGCAGATTACATTCTCCAATGCATAGGCACAGCCCCCATTGACTACCACCAGGGACGCTGATGCATATCTACAAACAGTTTGGGGCCCAGAGGCTGGTGAAATAAACTGTGTGAATCAATTTAAAATGCAGCCAGATGTTTTTGACTCAGAAAGCTGGGGAAGGCGGGGAGCAGGGATCCACGGAGAGCCCACAGGACAGACGACTGAGGCACTGGCCACTCTCCCAAGTCAGCCATAAATTGGCTAACATGACCTCCTTTCCTATCTTGCTATCTTTTCGTTCCATTAAGGAAGAATTCATATCAAGAAATTATTTCATTTGATAAGCGTTCCTCCTTATTTTAAAGAACTCTGAGGAAAACAAAGATGGATCAACCTGAATGTTGATCTCGAGAAGTTTGGTTAATAGGAGAAATGATGTGTGCATGTACAAGTTTAAATAAGGAAGGCATTCAGAAAATAATCACAGATGCGTGAAAAAGTCACCTGCGGGGATTTCATGGAAGCATTATTGCAGTGAAAAAAAAGTTTTAAATAGGGAGTGAGGAATGATACTTTGTTTTTTAAAGTATCTATTCATAATGATGGAATAGGTTGTAGCCATTAAAAAGGAAGTTGGAGAAAATATTTAAGAACTTGGAAAACTGTTGATAAAATATTATTAAGTAAAAAAAAGGCAGCTAAGTAAATGTTATCTACAGTGTGACTCTGTTTTTTAAAGAGAAAAGGAAAAAATGATTTTATGTTGGTTTGTTTGTACAATGGAGAAAAAAAAATTTACCGAAATATGAGCAATGCTTATCTTTTGGCGGTATGAGTGGTTGTTTACTTTCTTTTAACTTTTTGGGTTGTCTATATTTTCCACAGTAAGTGTATACTACTTTTTGACAACTGAAAACGAAAAAGAAATATTCAAAGAAGCGTATAAAAAGAAGACAGAAATGGAGCACAGAGCAATTTAAAAGAGGCAGAGAATGTCTGACTACCAGGCATCATCCATTTATTATTCCAACATTCCTTACTGAGCATCTCACAGGGAAAGTTGGTCTATAACTGGGAGGAGCAACTAAATACCCACATTTTCAGGGCTTAAACTAGAGCGTGTCTAAATACAGAAAGGGTCTGCTAGATAAGGATTCCCTCTAAATGCTTTCCTGTGTGCTTGGATCATGCCTTTCCCAAAAGATGTTAGTTACTTTAAAAAAAAAAAAATTAAAAAAGAAGAAAAGGAAGGAGAAGGAAGAGATTGTCTAATAGATTTAAGGCTCTTGTTTTACTACACATTTAACCATTTGGGAATAAAACAAGCAGTCTCAGAACCAACTCACAGCTTTATTTTACAGCTTCGTTGTTAAAGAGGGTTAACGTTTGCCCACTAGCTTGCATGCTTTTTGCCTGTTTGTTTCCTTTCCCTTTCGCTCCACGGCTTTAACGAGTTACCTTCAGAAGATAATTTGAATGCTTGCTTCAGTTTTCTTGGTTCTTTTTGGCCACCCATGTCTTGGCAGGTCTCACCTTATGTGGGTATAAGTACTCACGCTACATCTCTTCTGCACCCACTATTTCATGAATCAAGTGTTAACTAACTCTGTAGCAAAACAAATCCATCTGGAAATTGGCATTTCTACGATGTGTTCTTAAAACTGCTGTTCATCATTCCCGACGTGTGAGCATGTGTGAAAACTCTGAATACATTTAAAGCAAGAAGCCCTGGAAAGGCTAGGCATACATTTAGAAGCTAGAATGCGTGCCACAAGGGGAGGGCATACTCCGAGCGCTCTGAAGGTTGACTTTGCTGGTATCAAGGTATGCTAAATATTTGATCATTTCAGCAGAGCACCATTATTCTGAACATGTTCCACCTTCTCTATTTACCAAAAGATTATTTCCCAATTGCAAAAAGGATTACAGTTATAACAAGTTAAAATATATAGCCCTTTTTCTTCATTAGTTAATTTATTTATACCCGGCCCCTCATGTGGCAAGAGGATTTGAGGTAGCTCAAACAGGACTTGATGAACTGAATTATCCAGGGACGCATTCTTTTCCTATGCTGATTGCTACTTCCAGATGGATCACAGTAGTAAAATTAATAGCAAAGTAATGATTCAGCATCCCTAACGTCCTTGTACTGCCTACCATGTGCCAGACTGCCAAGTACTCTGCAAATATTTTCTTACATAACCCGCACAACAACCCTATGAGTAGACAGTATTTTTGTCCCCATTTCATTAAAAAGTAAAACGAGGTGTTTTTTTAAGATTTTATTTATTTGAGAGAGAGAGAGAGAGAGAGAGAGAGAATGCATGTGTGTGTACATGAGTTGGGGGGGCAGAGGGAGACGGAGAAGCACACTCCGCATTGAGCAGGGAGCCCAAGTCTGGGCTCGATCCCAGGACCCCAAGATCATGACCTGAGCCAAGGACAGAAGGCAGACCCTTAACCGACTGAGCCACCCAGGCTCCCCTAAAATGAGGTTTAGAGAAATGGAATACACAACAGTGTACTAAGGGGTGAAGCCGAGATTAAAATCCAAGCCTTTTCCAGAAAGTTGCCTCCCTACCAACACTTACCACTACATTCCTGGTGGGAGGTGTCAGGCTGGAAGAAAAGTTTCTAATCATTCACTTGAGTCCAGAAGCCCCTTACTGACACACTGGAGATGGATGATTAAGGCTGGAGGTACTAAGACAAAATGTGTGATTATCTGGAGTTGCTCAGATTGGTGGGGAAACATAATATAATGAGTTCCTATATGCTGGGGCGCCCAAGGCATCCCCCTGGACTTGAGGGCGGTGACCACGTCTATTATCCTGACCAGTCTATCCCCAGTCCCTAGCACGTTGGTGTTCAGTGGATATTTGTTGAATGAATGAATATACCATTGGGTTCACCAGATCAGAAAAGGAACCTTCTTAGGAGGTGAGAATGTCTGAAGAGCTATGACCTTCAGGAATTAAAGACTGGAGCAGAAAGATAAGTGGATTTCCCTCAACAATTCCACTTCCTGATAATCACACTCCGTATAATCCTTCCCATGATTATAGGCCAGACTTATTGGTTTGCTTTTAATGAACAGAATACAACAGAAGTGATGGGATGTCCCTTCCAAGACTCAATGAGAAAAAGGCTGTGTGTCTTCTGAATTTGTCTCTTTCTGGTGCTCTCTGTCTCAGATGACCACTGTCACATCATGTGAATAATCAGGCAGCCTACAGAGAGGCCCAGATGAGAAAAACTGGGGCCTGCCAGCAACCTAAAAAGGGAACTTAGAAATAGATATTTAGAACCTTACTATCAGCCACATAAGTAAACTTGGAAATGGATTCTTGAGGCCCCCATAGTTGCCTTGAAATGACTGCAGCCCCAGCCACACATGGCCTGCACCCTTGTAAGAGAGCTGAACCAGAAGCACCCCCACAATCCGTGCCTGTATTCCCCGACCTGGAGAAACCATGAAATAATAAACAAATATTGTTTTAAACTGCTCGGTTTTAGGGTAATTTGTTATGCAGCAATAAATAACTAATACATTCGCTAATAACTTTCAATGAAAGGAGGACTATTAACATGTGTTGAAGCTATGAAAGGGGTATTAGGCCACTTATAACTGCCCCATTTGTTACTTCCTGGCTGGTTTCCCCATAGTGATTATGAACATCCTTACAATAGAGAGGGACCATGCACTTATTTTCAGGGGCAGCAAAGGAGTGGGGCAGGCTGGGGACTCTTGGTCCCCTTCCTCAACCAGTCCTAGGGAGAGAGGACCCTCAAGAAGATGTACACGTCTCAGCATAGGGAATACAGTGGATGGTATTGTAATAGCATTGTATAGTGACAGATGGTAGCTACATTTGTGAGCCGAGCATAAGGTCTAGACTTGTCGAATCATGATGTTGTACACCTGAAACTAATGTAACATTGCATGTCAGCTATACTTCAATTAAAAAAAAAAAAAAGAAGATGCACATGTCATAGCTTTGAAAAGGGAAGACAGACAGACATGGGGAATGTGTCCAGAAGTAAAAATTAGGCCCGTGAAAAATTCATCTTGGTTCCTCTACACTCATAACACTTACGTTGGGTGATGTATCAATTAGAATTAGGTTCACCTATATAAAACAGGAACCCCCCCAAGTAACACTGTCTTAAAGGAAAACAAGCTTATTTCATGTAGGAGATTTCTCCCATAGGAGGAAGTCATTTGAGGACTAGTCTGGCAGCTTCGAGAAGTCATCCAGGTCCAGCCTCCTCCTATCCATCCTCAAGGACATGCCTAGAAGACAGCCCCACCCTCCCAGTCTGACAGAGTAGTTTGGTCACTGCACGTAGATCCTCATTCCAGCAGCCAGATGCAGGAATGGGCAAGCAAGAGCACATCCACCACTTTAAATAGACTTCCTAGAGTCCCATGAGACCCTTTTGTTTATATCTCATTGACCAGAACTTACTCACATGGGCATGCCCAGCTGCAAAGGATGCTGTAAAACTTGCCCAGCTCGACATCAAGGTCCTGTTACTAAAAGGAAGGGGAGAACAGACACCGGGGAGGCAAGAAGTACCCTCCACTACAGGAAATCAGACTGAGAGAGCACCAGATGCTTTGTCATTCTAAGAGTGCCATGATCTGACTCATCTCGTTATTTTTAACTTTCTTGTTCTTTAATTCCATCAAGCAGGACTAGACACCACTTTTTATGCTTTTCCATGCTGGCTCTACTGCTGGAGTCCCAGCCCCCTGGTCACTATGTACCAGCTCCCATACCACTTCCTCTGCGCTTCTTTTCTCAGTCCTCACTGTCCCCTGAAAGCTCATAGCACTGATTTCTGCCTTTGTCCAATTTAATAGAAAGAAAAAAATCATGTACTTTTCGACTGCCAGACATTGCATTAGGAATGCAAATGTGAATTAAAAAAGGACCCAGCCCTCAAAAAAATGTATCAAAATCAATTGATAAATGTTTGTTAAATAATGAATGACTAATCTGCTTCAAAGTCTCACATCCAGGTTTGATTACATATAGTTTTTATAATCACGTGCGTAACGAAGGATGGAATGTGGCCCATGTACACCTAATTCAACACAATTTTGCTTTCTTCTCCTAGGTGCTTGGCATTATGTTTTCCCATGATCCTTTCAGCCTTCATTCACACATTTATTTAATATCTACTTAGTGCCCAACATTGTGCAAGGCACTGGGCATAAAAAGAAAGACTTGATCCCTTCCTTTGGGGACTTGGGGAAGAGAAAGACAAATAAATAGGTTATTACAATACAGTACTGCGGGATAATAGAGTGTATATATATATATACATATATATATACACAAAATAAAGAATATATATACACATATATCTCAGTATCTGCCCCTGGTTCCTGGCATAGAGCTCCTAAATGCTTGTAATTTCCTGGGTAATAGGAGCATCTTTGGTTCTAATGAGGTGACTGTGAGTGGGACTCCTGAATGGGGGCTGGTCACCAGAAAGACCCAAGCCATGATTAGAAGCTTAGAATTTTCAGTCCCGCCCCCCCCATCTTCCAGAGAAGGAAAAGGGGCTGAAAATGGAATTAATGATCTATCATGCCCACATGAAGAAGCTCTCATATAAATCCAAATAGTGTGGGGTTCAAAGAACTTCCAAGCAGGTGAACACATCCATATACACTCCAACTCCATGGAAATAGAAGTGTGCTGTACGGTATTGTCAACCTTGCTGATACCTTGATTTTTAGACTTCTGGACTCCTGGAGGTGAGAAAATAAACTTCTGTTGTTTAAGCCACCCAGTTTATGGTAATTCATTATGGCAGCTTTAGAAAACTAATTCAAGATTTAAAGAAACGTTAAGGAAACTACATCAACAAGACTGAGTGAGCATGAGGGAAGATTTTGTGGTTTCTGATTGGGCCAACTGGACAAATGATGGTGCTTTGAAATAAGGAACACACAAGGAAGTACAGAAGTGGGAGGGGAAAAAAAAGGTTCGCCTGTAGACAAGTGGCTTTGGAGGCGCCTAAGAGCCATGGAGGTGACAGGTCTGGGATGGGGATTCGAAGTAGCAGCATTGAAACCACTACAGTGGATCTTGCCCACAAGTTAAGACTTTCTTTCTTTCTTTCTTTCTTTTTTTAAGATTTTATTTATTTATTTGAGAGAGAGAAAGAGCACAAGAGGGGGGAGCGGGAGAGGGAGAAGCAGACTCCCTGCTGAGCAGGGAGCCCGATGCGGGACTCGATCCAGGGACTCCAGGATCATGACCTGAGCCGAAGGCAGTCGCTTAACCAACTGAGCCACCCAGGCGCCCACAAGTTAAGACTTTCACATGTGAGGTGATTCAGGAATATTCCAAGACAGTATGTACTAAACTGCTACAACGTGGAGCATAGCTATTTCAAGAAGCTTGAATTCAGGGAAATTAATGTAAGGTGGAAAAAATGGCCCACATTTCTATAGTAATGAGCAGGGTTGTTTCATTTTTATTATTAACTGGCACAGACCTACATTAGCCTCTGACCAAGCAGGCTGTACCAACTCCGAGATCGGTTTTCATCACAAGCAAGGTTGCTCACAGAATGTTAGACCCAAGAGGACATGCGGCGTCCAGCCTCCATCCTTACAGATGGAAAAGCAGAGACTTTGAGGGAGAATAACTTGCCCATGGTCAGTAAGAGGACCAGGTTAGATCCCAGCACAGGCTCGGCCCTCACCCTAAAAATCACATAATAAAGCGAATCGTGAAAAACCTCATCTGAAGGAAAATGAGGTGTAGTTTGATCTATAAAAGTCGAATGATGAGGAAAATGAACAGATAAAAATATTGTCAAGCTCCAGAGCCAGAAAGACCTGGTTTCAAATTCAAATAACCATCAGACATTATCAGTAAGTATGCTTTCGATTTTTTTTTTTTAATCTCAACAATGAGAAAATTATTGGTTGGCATAATTGAAAAAGTCCAGCGACAGGGAGGGGTTTGAATGTGGTTTGAGCAGGGCTGCAATTCTGTTTCACTGCCTTCTAGGCTCTCTTCTGCTTTTAGCTTTTAGCAGCTTCGCCCTCTGACTGGTTTCCTACAGCCCGGTTATGTGGATCCACCTTGCACCTGGAGCACACAGCGTCCATACGCTGGGGTACAAAGGGCAGGGAGCAGGGAGCAGTCGACCACGGTGCAGGCAACAGGGGGCATGTGATCTGCAGAGAATTTTAAAATAACAATAAAACCAACCAAAGTGGGTCTATTATTATCTTCACAAAGTAGTGGCAATATGAAACCAGGTCAGTGATCAAATGCTTCTCCCAGCGAGGTCTACTGCTACCATACCCAATGCTTGGCCTGTCAGTACCTCTGGGCTCCAGAATTTCCAAACAGAAGTCCCTATGGCCACATAGGTTGGACTGGATTAAGTCAAGTACCTGCACTTAAACTAATCCTGGCCCATAGGAGCTTAGAAGGTGCCGACTGGCTTAGTTTAAATCATTGGAGGATTCCCAAGGCAGGATCAGCTTTCCCCAATGCCTGGAGCTTCCCAGTGGAAGTCTAGAACGGATGAGATGGAGAAAGATGAATCACACCTGTGACCTCAGGCAAGTTCCTTGACCTAAATCTCAGATATATGCTAGATACTGTCCCAGAAGCTCTACATATATGTAAATTCCAACAGCAGGAGGTAGCTAATCTGATTACCACCCCCCCCATGTCAATCAGGAGCCTAACAGAAAACAAATAGCACACTCAAGTTAAAGCCCTTGGAGGAAGGTTTACTTGCAAAAAGCCTATTTTTAAAGGTGTAGGTTGGGTGTAGGGAACCACTGGGGAGCCTGCAGAGACCTAAGAATAGGAGCAGCTCAACTGTCACTACCCTCAGGCCTATGAGGACAAGGGGAGGGACGAGTTGTCCCAAGCTGAGCGAGAGTGAGTTGTATAGGGACGGTCTCAGCAACCTGAGAGAAGCCATGACATTCGGCTAAGAGCAAAGTTAACCAAGGCAAATTCCCAGGATGGGAATTCTGGGAAATAAATACCCTGCCCTTGTTCTCCTCCTCCCAGCTATGGCTGGGGCCTCCTGTTGGCCCGCCCCAACAGAAAGCAAAGGGTGCCAGAGCCTGCTGATGGCATTCATACAGCTAGCCTCTTGGAGCAGAAATCAGGGTAGAAAGGGTGGAGAGCAGATTTGGAGGGACAAAGAGAAGATACCTAACACACTCCATCTTACAGATGGAGAAACTAAGATTCAGAGAGGTTAAGTCACTTGTCTGATCCAGAGCATATACTCTCTTTTTTTTTTTTTTAAGATTTTCTTTTTAATTTGTCAGAAAGAGAGCACAAGCCCGGGGAGCGGCAGGCAGAGGGAGAAGCAGGCTCCCTGCTCAGCAGGGAGCCCAGTGCGGGACTTGATCCCAGGACCCTGGGATCATGACCTGAGCCGAAGGCAGATGCTTCACCAACTGAGCCACCCAGGCGTCCCGAGCATATACTCTTTTTATTCCTTTTTCTTTTCTCCCCCCAGCTTTACTGAGGTAGAACTGCCAAATCAGAGTATATACTTTTATACTATACAATCTCTCAGGGCGAGTAAAGCGAAAGGTAGAGTGCCAGTTACATAATATATGCTTCACAGATGTTATTTTTCCACTACATTTTAGTCTCTGCTGGCAAAGAGAAACCACTGATAAAATCAGAGTGTCCAGATCCTTCCCAGGCAGGAGCTCCCCCCAGCAAATGAACCAAGGCTCCCTCCCAGGGAGTCAGCCCACATCTCACTATCCACACTGTGCCGAAGCACCCGGAGACCACAATATAAATGTAAAAGACATGCTGCTTTTCCTCTCTGCATTTCTAAACTAACTTGAATCCCTGGCTATAGCACGAAAATAAATCAAAATGTGAGGGTCTGTGAACAGTATCCATTCAAGGTGCAATTGACTTGCTCCACAATGCACACTGTAATCAGAGCCGCGGAAGCTAAGTAAACAGGATGTCTGACGATATGCACACACTCTAGCAAGCAGTACCTGCATGCCCCCTCTTCCCAAGAAAATCAAAGTGTTTGACTGGCTTGCTCTTAATCCAATTCACACTCGCCTTACTCTCGTTGGAAAGGTGGGTGGCAGATTATTTATCATCCCAGTGTCACTGGTGGGCTCAGAAGGGTGACATGACTTACCTATTGTCAAACGAGTTTTCATAACAGCCTAACTCCATTTGACACATTCCTTTCAGCAAACCAAATATGCTGTCGGTCCATACCTTGAATGTGTCAAAATAATTTGCAAGCGACACCCACATCCCCATCCCGTTTGATAGAGTTGGGTTAGTCACTTGGAAGAGTTGCTAAGGAGATTATTCAGAAAAGAGGAATGCCAGAAAATCAGAGCTGCGGGGGCTTCGCCTCACTTGGACGGGGCTGATAATTAATTACAATACTGCCGTGTATAAGAGATGATGGGGGCAGGGCGTGGCTGCCAGGCCCCCATGTTCCCGTATCTCATTAAATGCTCACAAGCACCCAGTGAAGGGGGACTTCTGTCTCTACTATTTTATAGAGGAGCAATCTGAGTCTAGAGAGATTAAGTCACTTGCCTGGAGGCAGGGTCAGCCTCTTGAGCATACAACTTTAGAAAGGACTAGTACTTGGTTCAAGGCTCTGCTGTTGCCATCTTGAAATTCTTACTAACTTCTGAACAAGGGGACCTGCATTGC
This sequence comes from Mirounga angustirostris, assembly GCF_029215605.1. Lineage (NCBI taxonomy): Eukaryota > Metazoa > Chordata > Mammalia > Carnivora > Phocidae > Mirounga > Mirounga angustirostris. Next base: position 187,252,930 of record NW_026991709.1, on the reverse strand, counting down.
ATCTTGCACTGGGCCCTGCAAATAATGGAGCAAGCCCTGCCTGGAGGCATTTATCCTACAAATGCTGACCTAGTCTGTACCAGGCAGAGGGGGTCAACAAGAAGGTCAAGTCCCTGCTCTCATGGAGCTACCATCCCACTGAGGGAGAAAGATGGCAATGAAGGAAAGAGCAAGGTAACTAGAGATAATGATGAATGCTATGAAGAAAGTAAACCAAGTGATGGGATAAAGTGAATGTGGGTGAGCGGGGTGCGACCTTATACAGGGTGATCACCTCCATACAGGTGATACTTACTGAGGTGTGAGGCTGAGGAAGAGCCAGCCTGGCAGGAGCCGGGAGAGAGGCTCACGCCAAGGAGTGCAAACGAGAGTAAAGGACCAGGGGAGGCAGGAGTCAGACATGCTGAAGAGCTGGGAAGAGACCTCAGTTCCCCAGCTGTGTGACAGGGGCTGAAGCACAGTGAGAGGACAGGTGCAAGGTACAGCTGAGAATCAGACAGAACCCAGATGTCACAGGGCCTTTTAGGCCAAGGGTAGGAGCTTGGATTTGATGCCCCTGCACCGGGAGGCCAAGGACACAATACTAAGATGGCGCAAGAAGCGCTGCGGATGTGTATTTCAGATTACTCAGGCTATTATGTGGAAAACGGGGGTTAGAGGAGGGCAATGGGCACAGGAGCAAATCCCAACTATAGCGCCCACCACCCGGCACAGCTTCCAACGGACCAGCCGGCTAGAATGTGAGGATTCCATGAAGGCCTCCAGAGAATCTACACATATACTAACAAACGTACAAATATATTTATACATACATAGGTACATCTATACGGTATTATGTGTGTATAAATATACATATATTTTTAAATGAAATGTAAAAAATATCCAATATGCACACACACAATATATCATATTGCAAATTTACATCCAATGTATTAATTTGTGCTGGGTTAATGCATTTGTATATATAAACCTGAGATATAAAATTCCTTTGCCATCTTTGCTTATTTGAAGAATCTCCAAGGATTGCATGACGAGATGATTAACAACACCATCACCGTTTCAAAGCATTATTAGGCGCTTCCTAAAACTGCGCAGCCAGATCAAAATAAATAGGATGCTGGGACCCATAGAAAATAGTAACTATTATCCAAAATCCACAATTTCACATTTGGTGTTCCCCAGCTTGTCAATTGCTATCTTTAAAGAACATAAAATGCTACATATTTAAAGCCACACTTGTGTTTTGTACTCTTAAAGACTGATTTGTCTATTTCATGTCCATTCAGCAAATGACAATAAAATTAATACTGACAAACAAGACAGCTTCCTTGTCCTAAAGCTTCACACATATTTACTCATGAAACCTGACAAGAGCAGAAAGACTCTATTAATAATTACCCCCCTTTCACGGGTGATACAACGGAGTTCCAGAGAACATAGTAACTCCTCCTGTGAATGACGTAATAACAAGTCACGCAGCTAATCAGTGTCAGGGCTAGGATAAACACCCAAGCAGTCCAGCTGCAGAGCCATGCTCTCAACTAGAAGCTGGCAGACTGGGTTGGTAAACTACAGCCCATGGGCTAAATCTGGTCCTTTGCCTGTTTTTTGTTTTTGTTTTGTTTTTTTAAGATTTTATTTATCTGTCAGAGAGAGAGAGAGGACAAGCAGGGGGAGTAGCAGGCTCCCCGCTTAGCAAGGAACCCGATGGGGAACTCGATCCCAGGACCCTGGGATCATGACCTGAGCCGAAGGCAGACGCTTAACTGACTGAGTTAAGGCACCCCCCTTTGCCTGTTTTTGTAAATAATGTTTTATTGGAAAGTTTATTAATAGCCAAAACCATGTTGTCTATGCCTACTTTTGCTACAACAGCTGAACTGAGCAGTTGTGGCGGAGATTATATGGCCCACAAAGCCTAAAATACTTACTACTTGGTCCTTTCTAGAAAACATGTGCTGACCCCTGCTTCAAGCCACATAGAAAACTATATTGTCTATGTGGCAGCCACTGTTCCAGGCACTCGGGATAGAGAGCACACAGAACTAATGAGGCTCCTGGTCTCATGATGCTTATAATTACATGACAGATTGGGCAAGATTTTGTGTATGTGTGTATGCAGAGGGGCCATGTTCTGCTGCTAAAAATTTTGACCGTCCAAATTTAGATGATCCCTTACATCTCATTGCTTTGTTTCTTTAAAAAAAATCTGGTAGTATCAGAGCCTTGGGTGTCTTAAAATTACTTTGGAAGGAAAAGCAATTGATATGATTCTAGGGACTTCTGTCACAGGTGAGTTACAAAGCATGTGGCTCTGACCCAGCAAGGTAATTCTCATGTATAAAATACACCTGCCTATTAGAATTGTACAGCTGGCTTGTTCTTGACAAGTATGCCAATAAAAAGATAATTGATAGAAACAAAGATTGCTAACATTGATAAACGTTTATATCACCAAATCTGAGCTTGCAACTGAAAAGGAAAGCAGGCAAATACTACAGGAATTAAACTATTTCTGAATCAAAACTCTACCTGCAGGATTTATTTTTCCCTCATGCCCTCAGTAGTCTCTATTAAGAATTTGTGATTGTCAACGTTACCCCGGCAATCTGTTTGAAGGGGCTGCAAAGAGATGCACCTTAGGCTTCCTACAGTTGACACTCACCAATGATGCTCACCTTTGACTAGAGGGGTGGAGCACAGACTCTTGATGTAACCAGCATCCGGTACCGAAGGACTTGGTGGTGGTTTTTTTTTTTTTTCTTCACATTATCAGATAATTAAGAATTCATTGAATTCCTAATATGAGCTGAATCGGGTAAGATTTCACATTTGTCATCAAAATGTGGTGAAAATCCATCAATGGAGAAGAGTTTGCTGATCATATTATCATAATTGTTGATTGAGTGATAGATGACATTTCCAGTCTAAACACGGATTTTCTTCTCTTTTGAAAAACTCACTCTTAATTCTAACTTGTGGCCTTCCTTCATGAATTCTGAAGCCACTAATTTGGGATTTGGGATTCAAATTCCATCAAAATGTATTGAGTTCCTAGCAGGTGCCTTCACATGCATCTTTCATTTAATTCTCTTAGCTACACAACTATTCTTGGAAGTAGATATTATCTCACCTGTTTTGCAGATGAGTAAACAGAGGCTCAGAGAGGTTAAGTCACTTGCCCAAGGTCACCCAGTGAGAAAAGGGAAGGGCCGACAAATACTAGTCTACTGATGACGTTGCCAGGTCCAAGCTAATGTCTGTCGTTGCTTAGCAATATTTTCTTCATAGACTGTTGATGATATATAGGGGGGAAGGGTAAATATAAAATAAATGAGGCAATTCTTTTCTTTTCTTTTTTTTTTTAAAGATTTTATTTATTTGACAGAGAGAGACACAGTGAGAGAGGGAACACAAGCAGGGGGAGTGGGAGAGGGAGAAGCAGGCTTCCTGCCGAGCAGGGAGCCCGATGCAGGGCTCGATCCCAGGACCCTGGGATCATGACCTGAGCCAAAGGCAGACGCTTAACGACTGAGCCACCCAGGCACCCCAGCAATTATTTTCATGTTGCTCAAACTCTTTAAAATCTAACATCTCTATTTAAATATCTAACATGTTTGATGGTAACAAGGAGCTCCCTCACTTATCAAAGTAGTTTAGACAACTTTCCAGAAAATGCTTGGCTTATAGTTAAGTTATTGAATAACCTTGAAAGAAACTGTGCCAGACATTCTGCATTTGTTCCTCTAGACCCATCATTGTCCACCCTATTCTATGCTCTGGGAGGCTGTGGCGGACCAACTCTTCCTTTCACTCTGGCTTCCTTCTGGGCTCAGTGAGTTGACAGCACCGTGGAATATCAGAGGACAGAAAGAAAGCAGAGTATTTATTTCCTTGACTCCCTTCCCAGAAGTTGACAGTGGCTGCGTTACTCTAGCAAATGCCAAGCTCCTTCCAGGGCACCTTATCCTAAAGCTGTAGTTCTCTCCAGGTTTCTGTAGAAATTCTCTCTTCTTGTGTCTTCAGGCATAAAGGGTGAACTTTCTCCCACTGCTACACTTGAAATGCTTCACCAGTCCTTGTTAGTTTCCTTTATCCCTGCCTTACCCTTTACCAACAGTCCCTTTACTGAGTGCTCTTCAATCCTGGCTCTTGAAATGAGAGCTTAGATTATAGGTTTGAGACCTTCCTCCTTCCTTATACAAACATTAATGCTATAAATTTTCCTCTCAGCACTGCTTTTGCTATGGCCCATAAATTCAACATAAAGTCTTTCATTTGGGAGGGGGAAAGATGGCGGAGGAGTAGGGGACCCTATTTCAACTGGTCCCCGGAATTGAGCTGGATATCTACTAGACCACTCTGAGCACCCATGAAACCAGCCTGAGATGTAAGAAGATCTGGATCTCTACAGAATATCACAGGTGGTTGGTTTTGAGGTACAAAGCGGGGAGCCCTGATTCCATGGGCAGATATTGGAGGATAAATGGCAGCGGGAGGGTGACTGGACATGGGGATCCTACACCGCCGGTGAGTGCCAGCCTCGCGAGCTGCGGACAGGGCACAGACTTGCAGACCAGTAGCGTCAAGGAAAGGACTTTAGGGCAGCCCCCGGGGTGGAAAACCAGAGCTGCGCGGTCACGCGCACGTGAACTGCAGCCCCCTGGACAGAAACCCTGAGCAACGGAGTCCTGCGCACGCGAACTGCAGCCTCCCAGACGGAAACCTGGTGCGCCAGGGTCACGCAGGTGAACTGCAACCCCCGGGGTGGAAACCCCGAGCAGCGGAGTCATGAGCACGAACTGGGAGCAGCTGGCGGTTTTAGAAACACAAAGGGCAGAGATGAGCCCCGATCTGGAGGCAGGACTGGGAGTGTTTCTAAGGGGCACACAACCCAGGATGCTGCAGTTTATAGCAGCACGGACAGAAACGGAGACAGTGTGGCCTGGAGAGCTCACTAAAGAACAGACTGCGGTCTCTCTGCTCTGAGGCAGAGGGTTGGAAACGGTCTCTTCTGCTCTGACTCGTGGAAGAGATGTGGAAAGCCTCCAGGGAAAGGTGCCAGAGAACAAAAGCCCCAAAGACTGATTCCCACTGAGCCCATCCCCCGCCACAGGGGTGCAGGGCAACTCCGCCCAAACAGGGTTGCCTGAGTAACAGCACGGCAGGCCCCTCCCACAGAAGACAGGCTGGGAAAACAAGAGGCCAGCAACCCTAAGATCCCAAGAAAACAGGTGCATCTTGCTTGGGTTCCGGTCAATAATTTGGACTCTATACATTCCCTCAAACAGCCATCAACAGAATGACTAGGAGGAGCCCCCAAAACAGAAAAGACTCAGAGATTATGACTTATGCTGCAGATTTACAAATGGATGAAGATATAACCAAGATGTCGGAGATGGAATTCAGGCTAGCAACTGTGAAGACAATGGCTAGAATGGAGAAATCAATTAATGGCAACATAGAGTCTCTAAGGGCAGAAATAAAAGGTGAATTGGCAGAACTTAAAAATGCTATCAGTGAGATCCAATCCAATCTAGATAATCTAATAGCTAGGGTAACTGAGACAGAAGAGAGAATAAGCAACCTGGAAGACAATATAATAGATAAAAAGGGAAAAGAGGCGGCCAGGGAAAAACAACCCAGAATCCATGAAAATAGAATCAGAGAAATAAGTGACACCACGAAGCATTCCAATGTCAGAATCATTGGAATCCTGGAGGGAGTGGAGAGAGAGAGAGGACTAGAAGATGTATTTGAGCAAATCATAGATGAGAACTTCCCTAATGTGGGGAATGAAACAAACATTCGAGTCCTAGAGGCAGAGAGGACCCCTCCTAAGATCAAGGAGAACAGGCCAACACCCCAGCATGTAATAGTAAAACTTGCAAATCTTAGAACCAAGAAAACTATCTTAAGGGCAGTTAGGGGGAAGAGATTCCTTACGTACAGAGGGAGGAACATCAGAATAACGTCAGACCTATCCACAGAGAACTGGCAAGCCAGAAAGGCCTGGCAAGACATATTCAGGGTACTAAATGAGAAGAACATGCAGCCAAGAATACTTTATCTGGCAAGGCTTTCATTTAGAATGGATGGAGAGGGTGCCTGGGTGGCTCAGTTGGTTAAGCGACTGCCTTCGGCTCAGGTCATGATCCTGGAGTCCCTGGATCGAGTCCCACATCGGGCTCCCTGCTCGGCAGGGAGTCTGCTTCTCCCTCTGACCCTCCCCCCTCTCATGTGCTCTCTCTCTCTCATTCTCTCTCTCAAATAAATAAATAAAATCTTAAAAAAAAAAAAAAAAGAATGGATGGAGAGATGCAGAGCTTCCATGACCGGCAGAAGCTGAAAGAATATGTGACCACTAAGCCAGCCCTGCAAGAAATATTAAGGGGGGTTCTATAAAAGGAGAAAGAGGGGCACCTGGGTGGCTCAGTTGGTTAAGCGCCTGCCTTCGGCTCAGGTCATAATCCTGGAGTCCCGGGATCAAGTCCCGCATCAGGCTCCCTGCTCAGCAGGGAGTCTGCTTCTCCCTCTGACCCTCCTCCCTCTCATGCTCTCTGTCTCTCATTCTCTCTCTCGCAAATAAATAAAAATCTTAAAAAAAAATTTTTTTTAAACAAAAATAAAAAAAATAATAAAAGGAGAAAGACCCCAAGAGTGATCTACAACAGAAATTTACAGGGACAATCTATAAAAACAACGTCTTCACAGACAACATGATGACAATTAATTCATATCTTTCAATAATCACTCTCAACGTGAATGGCCTAAATACTCCCATAAAATGGCACAGGGTTGCAGATTGGATAAAAAGACAGGACCCATCCATATGCTGTCTACAAGAGACTCATTTTGAACCTAAAGATACATCCAGACTGAAAGTGAAGGGATGGAGATCTATCTTCCATGCCAGCAGACCTCAAAAGAAAGCTGGGGTAGCAATTCTTATATCAGACAAATTAGATTTTAAACTAAAGTCTGTTATAAGAGACACAGAAGGACACTATATCATTCTTAAAGGGTCTATCCAACAAGAAGATCTAACAATTGTAAATATCTATGCCCCCAACATGGGAGCAGCCATCTACATAAGCCAACTGTTAACCAAAATAAAGAGTCATATTGATAACAATACGTTAATTGTAGGAGACCTCAATACTCCACTCTTAGCAATGGACAGATCATCTAAGCAGAAAATCAACAAGGAAACAAGAGCTTTGAATGATACATTGGACCAGATGGACCTCATAGATATTTACAGAACATTCCACCCTAAAACAACAGAATATTCATTCTTCTCGAGCACACATGGAACTTTCTCCAGAATAGACCATATACTGGGTCACAAATCAGGTCTCAATCGATACCAAAAGATTGAGATTATTCCCTGCATATTCTCAGACCACAATGCTCCAAAACTGGAACTCAATAACAAGAAAAAATTTGGCAGAAATTCAAACACTTGGAAGCTAAAGACCACTCTGCTCAAGAATGTTTGGGTCAACAAAGAAATCAAAGAAGAAAAACAATTCATGGATATCAATGAGAACGAAAACACATCGGTCCAAAACCTATGGGATACTGCAAAGGCGGTCCTAAGTGGGAAATACATAGCCATCCAAGCCTCACTCAAAAAAATAGAAAAATCCCGAATTCACTAACTAACTCTACACCTTAAAGAACTAGAGAAAAAGCAACAAACGACACCTAAGCCACGCATTAGAAGAAAAATAATTAAAATTAGAGCAGAAATCAATGAATTAGAAACCAGAAACACAGTAGATCAGATCAATGAAACTAGAAGTTGGTTCTTTGAAAGAATTAATAAGATTGATAAACCACTGGCCAGACTTATCCAAAAGGAAAGAGAAAGGACCCAAATTAATAAAATTAAGAATGAAAGGGGAGAGATCACGACTATCACCAAGGAAATAGAAACAATTATTAGAAATTACTATCAACAACTATATGCCAATAAACTGAGCAATCTGGATGAAATGGAGGCCTTCCTGGAAACCTATAAGCCGCCAAGACTGAAACAGGAAGAAATTGACAACCTGAATAGGCCAATAATCAGTAACGAGATTGAAGCAGTGATCAAAAACCTCCCAAAAAAACAAGAGTCCAGGGCTTGATGGATTCCCTGGGGAATTCTACCAAACATTCAAAGAAGAAATAATACCTATTCTACTGAAGCTGTTTCAAAAAATAGAAACAGAAGGAAAACTTCCAATCTCATTCTATGAGGCCAGCATTACCTTAATCCCAAACCAGGCAAAGACCCCATCAAAAAGGAGAATTTCAGACCGATATCCCTGATGAATATGGATTCCAAAATCCTCAACAAAATCCTAGCTAATAGGATCCAACAATACATTAAAAGGATCATCCACCACGACCAAGTGGGATTTATCCCCGGGATGCAAGGGTGGTTCAACATTCGCAAATCAATCAATGTGATAGAACACATTAATAAGAGGAGGGAGAAGAACCATATGGTCCTCTCAATTGATGCAGAAAAAGCATTTGACAAAATACAACATCCTTTCCTGATTAAAACTCTCCAGAGTATAGGGATAGAGGGAACATTCCTCAAGCTCATAAAATCCATCTATGAAAAACCCACAGGAATATCATCCTCAATGGGGGAAAAGCTGAGAGCCTTTCCCTTAAGATCAGGAACACGTCAAGGGTGCCCACTCTCACCACTGTTGTTCAACATAGTACTAGAAGTCCTAGCAACAGCGATCAGACAACAAAAAGAAATAAAAGGTATTCAAATTGGCAAAGAAGCCAAACTCTCTTTTCACAGATGACATGATACTTTATGTGGAAAACCCAAAAGACTCCACCCCCAAATTACTAGAACTCATCCAGCAATTCAGTAATGTGGCAGGATACAAAATCAATGCACAGAAATCAGTTGCTTTCTTATACACTAACAACGCAACTATAGAAAGAGAAATTAGAGAAACGATTCCATTTACAATAGCACCAAAAACCATAAGATACCTCGGAATAAACCTAACCAAAGAGGTAAAGGATCTATACTCTAGGAACTACAAAACACTCATGAAAGAAATAGAAGAAGACACAAAAAGATGGAAAAATATTCCATGCTCATGGATCGGAAGAATAAACATTGTTAAAATGTCTATGCTACCCAGAGCAATCTATACTTTCAACGCCATCCCGATCAAAATTCCAATGACATTTTTCAAAGTGCTGGAACAAACAATCCTAAAATTTGTATGGAATCAGAAAAGACCCCGAATCGCCAAGGAGATGTTGAAAAAGAAAAACAAAGCTGGGGGCATCACGTTGCCCGATTTCAAACTCTATTACAAAGCTGTGATCACCAAGACTGCATGGTACTGGCACAGAAACAGACATATAGACCAATGGAACAGAATAGAGAGCCCAGATATGGACCCTCAACTCTATGGTCAAATAATCTTGGACAAAGCAGGAAAAAATATGCAATGGAAAAAAGACAGTCTCTTCAATAAATGGTGCTGGGAATATTGGACAGCCACATGCAGAAGAATGAAACTCGAGCATTCTCTAACACCATTCACAAAGATAAACTCAAAGTGGATAAAAGACCTCAATGTGAGACAGGAATCCATCAAAATCCTAGAGGAGAACATAGGCAGTAACCTCTTTGACATCGGCCACAGCAACTTCTTTCAAGATACATCTCCAAAAGCTAATGAAACAAAAGCAAAAATGAACTTTTGGGACTTCATCAAGATAAAAAGCTTCTGCACAGCAAAGGAAACAGTCAATAAAACAAAGAGGCAACCCACAGAATGGGAGAAGATATTTGCAAATGACACTACAGATAAAGGGCTGGTATCCAAAATCTATAAAGAACTTCTCAAACTCAACACCCAAAAAACAAATAATCAAGTCAAAAAGTGGGCAGAAGAGATGAACAGACACTTCTCTGAAGAAGACATACAAATGGCTAACAGACACATGAAAAAATGTTCATCATCATTAGCCATCAGGGAAATCCAAATCAAAACCACACTGAGATACCACCTTACACCAGTTAGAATGGCCAAAATGGACAGGGAAAGAAACAACCAATGTTGGAGACGTTGTGGAAGAACGGGAACCCTCTTACACTGTTGGTGGGAATGCAAGTTGGTACAGCCACTTTGGAAAACAGTATGGAGGTTCCTCAAAAAGTTAAAAATAGAGCTACCCTATGACCCAGCAATTGCACTACTGGGTATTTACCCCAAAGACACAGATGTAGTGAAAAGAAGGGCCATATGCACCCCAATGTTCATAGCAGCAATGTCCACAATAGCCAAACTGTGGAAAGAGCCGAGATGCCCTTCAACAGATGAATGGATAAAGAAAATGTGGTCCATATATACAATGGAATATTACTCAGCCATCAGAAAAGATGAATACCCAACTTTTACATCAACATGGATGGGACTGGAGGAGATTATGCTAAGTGAAATAAGTCAAGCAGAGAAAGTCAGTTATCATATGGTTTCACTTATTTGTGGAACATAAGGAATAACATGGAGGACATTAGGAGAAGGAAGGGAAAAATGGGCGGGGGTAATTGGAGGGAGAGATGAACCATGAGAGACTATGGACCTGAGAAACAAACAGGGTTTTAGTGGGGAGGGGGGATTGGTTAGCCCGGTGATGGGTATTAAGGAGGGCACGTACTGCATGGAGCACTGGGTGTTATACGAAAACAATGGATCGTGGATCACTACATCAAAAACTAATGATGTATTGTATGGTGACTAACATAACATAATAAAAAAAAATAATAATAACTTCAAAAAAAAAAATCTTTCATTTGGTACAATGTTGTTTTTCTTTTTTTTTTTTTTAAAGATTTAATTTATTTATTTATTTGAGAGAGAGAGAGAGCATGAGCAGGGGGGAGGGGGAGAGGCAGAGAAAGTGGGAGAAGGAGGCTCACCGCTGAGCAGGAAGCCCAATGTGGGGCTCCATCCCAGGACCCCAGGATCATGACCTGAGCTGAAGGCAGACATTTAACCGCTTAATCAACTGAACCACCCATGCGCCCCTGTTTTTTCTTTTTAATTTCCCTTGAGACTTCCCTTTTGGCCCATGGATTAGTTAGAAGTGTGTTGCTTAGTTTCCAAGTGTTTGGAAATTTTTCTGTTATCTTTCTGATATTGGTTTCTGGTCTGATTCCTTTGTGGTTGAAGAACATGCTCCAGTTCTTCTAAATTTGTTGAAGTTTGTTTTATGGCCCAACATGTGTCTTACATTGGCATATGTACCATGGGCACTCACAAAGTGTACATATTATTCTGCTCTTTTTGTTTTTTTAAAGATTTTATTTATTTATTTGACAGAGTGAGACATAGCGAGAGAGCAAACATAAGCAGGGGGAGTGGGAGAGGGAGAAGCAGTCTTCCTGCAGAGCAGGGAGCCTGATGTGGGGCTCGATCCCAGGACCCTGGGATCATGACCTGAGCCAAAGGCAGACGCTTAATGACTGAGCCATCCAGGCGCCCCCATATTATTCTGCTCTTGTTGGGTGGTGTGTTCTATGAATGTTGGTTTGATTCTGGAGGTCGGTGGTTTTCAGTTCTTCTATATCCTTACTGATTTTCTGTGTAGCTCTTCCATCCGCTAAATTTTCAGGTGTAATTGTGGATTTGTTCACTTCATCTTTCATTTCATGTATTTTGGAGCTGTGTGCTGGCACCTCAGTGATAGCCTGGCGAGTTTGGGGCTTGGCTCCTCACACCATTGGTGCAGACAGGGATAAGCGTAGGGCAACAATTTCTTCTTTACAGCCATTGTTTTCTGAAAGTTTTCTGTCTTGCTAGGCTGCCCTTTCCTGGTCCTTTGGTTAAAGAAAACAGGCTTTCCCTGTGGCTCATTTGATTTGCATGGTGGTTTGGAACTGCCAGTTTCTTCAGCAGCTGTCTGGGACATATGAGAGAAAAAAGAAAGCCTAAGGGGACTCACCGCCATGTTGTTATTTGGGTCCTGCGGTCCCTGGCCAGTCTGCCTTCTCTCCACCTTTCATAGTCTTCTTAGATTTGTTTTAAATTTGTAATATAATATGCTATAGCATAATAATAATTATATAATATATAATTTATATTTATAATATACATCATATAACTATTATATTACATTACATTACATTATTTCTACGGCTTTTCCTTAGAGTAGAAATAGGGTAAAGTATGTTATTCCATCTTCCCAGAAGCTGAAGTCTTCATGTCAGGAAGTATGAAAAAGAAATTTAATACAGACAACTAGTTACAAAAGGTTAGACGAGCTGAAAAGCTAAACAGAGAACAGTGAAGCCACCCCACGATTTGCAATAGCAGAAAGCAGCTACTACCTGAGGACAGGTGGCACAAAGAGAGTACATGGTATTACCAGAGCCCAAAAGCTGGAGCTGCTCAATGGGACATTGGACCAAAGAGGGAAGGAGTATCCCACAGAGAGCATGAACCATTCAGGAGATACAGCCAGCGATGGACTGTCATCTCCACCCCAGGTAGAAAGAGAGAGAGAAAAATACATTGGCTTGTCCCCTCCTCCTTCCCTCTAGTTCCCTTCCAGTGCCTCCCAGTGGCCAAACTCAGCCACAAGCCACTTGTCAGAGGAGTTAGGGAAATACCATTTGTAGGGGTTGGCAATCTGGACACCGAACAGAGCAGAGGCAGAGAGGGAGCAGGTCTGAAGGGGAGCACATACATGATTGGCACAAGGATGAATAGTTATTTCAGAAGTGCCTTAGATTGGGAGTTGAGAATCCCTAACAGAAAGATGGCATAATGGCAAGAACACAGTATGTCAGAGGCCACAGGAAAATATCATTATTGGGTGGCTCAGTGTGTGCTGGGGGAGGAAGATGACCATCCTGGCATACCCAAAACAACCAGATGATTTCCTGAAAATCCATCCACTTTCCTCTGGCTATCACTACCTAGCTTGAAAGATAACAAACCCCCAATATTTGTTCTTGTGACTCTGCTATCTTTAGACTCCAGTGTTCTAATAACTGGGGGGGGGGGGGGGGGAATAACCCTAGAGGTATTACGTGTGTCTCCTTCAGTGATCCTTCTTCATGATGTGTTTTCTTTTCATTCATTAGTGAAAGCAACTGCATGTCCAGTGTTTTTCATGCACCTAGGTGATCTGAGTAGAAGTTGACTATGCTACCACTTTCAGATGGGTATATGAAATTATAAAGAGCATTCAAAATGCTCTGTTTGAACAGGGGAAAGTCAACATTGCTACAAATAGACGTTCTATATCTAGAAGTCTCATGGGTAGATCCATCCACAGAGAAAATCAAAGGGCTTCAGATGGACGACTACCACTGTACCGATGATACTAATTTGATGGCAACTCATGAGCAATTTCTTGGAAAGGGTCTAGGATAAATTTAATTCAGCAGAATCTGTGGGGTTAATAACAGAGAATGATGAAGAACTATAGCCAAGTATTTTCAAGAATGCTTTCAAAGAATCCATTTTAATGAACAACTACTGTATTCATCAAAATTCTTATCCTTTTATTATACTTGGAAAATATATTTTGGAAATGTATTTCTAAACCTGGGAGATTAAATCAACATTTTAATAAAAATATTGTATAACTCAGAGTTGTTAGGATACCACTCTTGGTGCTGTAGGGGCTTTGGTTAGTTAGACACTATATGAAGGAACCTATGTACAGGACAAATAAGCTATGTCTGTTCTCACAAGTAAGTAACAGCTTTGATTGACAGTTTTTTCCTAATTAGTACAGCAAACTATAGCTGACTATACTGGTGTTGGAAGCCCAGTACAATAAATTATCCTTCAATTGTCATTCAAAGCAAAGTTCAAGAAAGAACTAAACATTAGGCAGGGGGAGAAAAAGCACCGTACACATGGTTTATTAATAATGTACAAGAATGGCCAGCACAGTACCTGATTGAGATGGAGGTGACAAAAGTAAATTAAAATCTTGAGACAGTTTTTGAGATTTGGAATATTCATTAGAGAAAGCAATTGCAGAATACTGGCATGACTAGACACACATTTGAAATCTTGTTTGTAGTTCAAGAAGCCCATTTTTAAAAGCACACTTGAGAGACTGAAAAGATACATCCAGAAAAGAAGCAATTAAACTAATTCAGAGCTGGAAGATGTTAGGTCAACTAGGCACAGGTAGTACAAAAGGATAGGGTGGTCATCAGGATGCTCCAGGAAAACTACCAGCACAGCTACTTCTGTGGGTCTCTTTAGTGGTTTTTGTTGTAGGTTGTGGTTTTCGTTTTTGTTTTTTGTTTTTTGCAAAGGCCACTTTAAAAACACAAATACAAGAAAGTCAGTTACAAGCATGTAGTGTTGCAAACTATTATCAATTGCCTCTTTCAAGCATAAGTGAAAGAAAGGCCATTTCTGCTCTGGTTAAGCAAATCATATCTGTCTACAATAGAATTAGAGATGCCACAGACTGGGTAGCTTGGCTTTATTTCTGTGACAGGATGTCTACTCTGCAAAAATAAAAATAACTAACATCTTTGAGAGCCTTCTTGTGTACCCAGCCCTGCAGTAAGCTTCTAAATGCTTTAGGCTCTCCAGAATATAAGTGACAGGAAGGCAAGGAAATTTCCTTGTGTTGTTTTGTCCCATGCCCGGCACACAGTAGGCACTTGATAAATACATTATCAATGCATGATGTTTCTCAATGACTACATTTTTTTTTTTAAAGATTGTATTTAGGGGAGTCTGGGTGGCTCAGCCGTTAAGTGGCTGCCTTCGGCTCACGTCATAATCCCAGGGTCCTGGGATCAAGTCCCGGCAGGGACTTCCTGCTCAGCAGGAAGCCTACTTCTCCCTCTCCCACTCCCCCTGTTTGTGTTCCCTCTCTCGCTGTGTCTCTATCAAATAAATAAATACAATATTTACAAAAAAATAAAGATTGTATTTATTTATTTGAGAGAGAGCATGCAAGTGAGCGGAGGGGGCAGAGGGAGCAGGGGGAAGGGAGAGGGAGAGAGAATATGAGGTAGACTCCACCCTCTGCATGGAGCCTGACATGGGGCTCAATCTCACAGTTGAGCCAAAACCAAAAGTTGGATGCTTAACCAACTGTGATACCCAGGCACCCCTCAAGGGGTAAATTTTTTTCTGTATGTATTACTTTAGTAATCTGAAAAAATTCAATTGCATTTTTACTACCTCTTGGTAGGCATGCCCTTGTGCAAAGTCCCTCTCCTTGAAGGTTGGCTGGATATAGTCACTTACTTGTAATAAATAAGTAATGGAATGCCACTTCTGTGTTTAGGTTACAACATGACTCGGATTTCCTACTTGTCTTCTAGCTCTCTCTGATGGAAGCTGGCTGCCATGTTGTGAGCTGCCCTGTGAAAGGGTACAGGTGGCCAGGAACTGAGGAGACCTCTGGCCATCTTCCAGCGAGGAACTGAGGCCCTTAGTCCAATGTCCCATGAGCAACTGGATCCTGCCACCACATATATGAGTGAGCCTGAAAGTAGATTCTCCAGCCTTAGTTGACTCTACAGATGACTGTGGTCAGCCTTGGCCATGTAATCTTGTGAGACATCCTGAGTCAGTTACCCACCCAATCCATACCTGGATTCCTGAGATATAGAAACTATGAGATAAAAAGTATTTCTTGTTTTGAGCTAAGTTTGTGTAATTTATACACAACTATAGATAGTTAATACATAAATCTACAGAAAAGTGGTCTTTTTTAAAGTTGGGTTTGGGGTGGGTTTTGGGTTTTTTTTTAAAAGATTTTATTTATTTATTTGAGAGAGAGAGAGCAGGAAGAAGAACAGAGGGAGAGGGTTAAGCAGACTCTGTGCTGAGCATGGAGCCCAATGCAAAGCCCAATCCTAGGACCCTGGGATTATGACCTGAGCTGAAATCAAGAGTTGGTTGCTTAAACGACTGAGCCACCCAGGCACCCTGGTGCTGTTGGTTTTTTGTTTTTGTTTTTGTTTGCAACAACATTCTAATTTTCTACTTTCAGCTCTTTATAGAATCAACTACTATTTCTCAAAAATTGACTGCTCTGGCAATGTGGTAACAGCTGCTCCTTCCATGACCAAAATATGGAGGCAAAATTACAACTGAAAATTTATTTTCCCATTCTAATATGCTACCCTAGCATATTGACAAAGTGGGCTTTAAACCGTTCCTAGAAAATTATAATTAAGTCCAAATTCTAAAAATACTTTAAAATCCATTAGGTTAATTCAACACAACATTGTACATATCATAACAATACTAAGTGTGAAAATTGATCTTCAGACACCTTCCTATTGGAGTGAAAATGGGCTCTATCTGGTTCTACCTATAGTATAATGACATCCATCTGTTTCCTTCCTTATAGGCAGACAACAGCTGTATAAATGAGTCCCAAGGATTCACACCATTTCACCATTCCATTCTAAATACAGTAGTCCCCCCACCCTTATCTATGGCAGATACATTCTAAGATCCTCAGTGGATACCTGAAATCATGGATAGTACCAAACCCTCTATAGCGTTAACCCTTGAACAACACAGGTTTGAACTGCATAAATCCACTTATATACAGGGTTGTTGTTGTTGTTTATACAGTACAGTATTGTAAATATATTTTCTCTCCCATATGATTTTCTTAACAGTTTTTTTTCTCTAGCATCCTTTATTTTAAGAATAGAGTATATAGTGCATATAACATTAAAATATGTGTTAATCAACTGTTTATGTTATCAGTTAAGGCTTCCAGTCTAACAGTAGGCTACTAGTTAAGGTTTTTTTTTTTAATACTTTTTATTTATTTATTTATTTATTTATTTGAGAGAGAGTGAGTGAGACGGGGGGGGTGGAGGGGGGTGCCGAGGGAGAGGGATAAGCAGACTCCACGCTGAGCATAGAGCCCGACATGGGGCTTGATCTTACAACCCTGAGATCATGACCTGAGCCAAAATCAAGAGTCAGATGCTTAACTGACTAAGGTACCCAGGCTCCCCACTATTAGTTAAGTTTTGGGGGACTCAAAAGTTTAGGCAGATTTTCAACTGTGCAGGGGGTTGGTACCCCTAACCCCATGTTGTTCAAGGGTCAACAGTATACTGTTTTTTTCCCTATACATACATGTGTGCCTATGATACAGTTTAATTTATAAATTAGGCACAATTAACAATAATAATAAAATATAACAATTATAACAATATCCTGTAATAAAAGTTATGTGACTGTTGTGTCCCCTCTCAAAATATTTTATTGGAATGTACTCACCCTTGTGTAATGATGTGAGATGATAAAATGCCAACATGATGAGATAAAGTGAAGTGAATGATGCAGGCATTTTGACCTAGTGTTAGGCTTCTACTCACCATTGGACAATAAGTCAAAAAGGAGATCACCTGCTTCTGGACCATGGTTGACTACAGGTTAATTAAAACCATGGAAAGCAAAACCAGAGATAAGGGAGGATTACTATTTGGATAACATCCTGTTTTCTCGCCCCCAAGTTCCAATGATACCTATATATTGCAGCTTGATTTTGTACTACCAGTGTTATAAACCCTTAAATTTTATAAGATACATCTAATACTTTAATGGAACCAAAGAGAAATTTTTTTTTTAAAGATTTTATTTATTTATTTGAGACAGAGAGAATGAGAGAGAGAGAGCACATGAGAGGGGGGAGGGTCAGAGGGAGAAGCAGGCTGCCTGCCGAGCAGGGAGCCCGATGTGGGACTCGATCCAGGGACTCCAGGATCATGACCTGAGCCGAAGGCAGTCGCTTAACCAACTGAGCCACCCAGGCGCCCAAGAGAAATTTTTTTTATTAACATATATTATTTGTTTCAGGGGTACAGGTTTGTGATTCATCTGTCTTCCACAATTCACAGCGCTCACCATAGCACACACTCTCCACAATGTCCATCACCCAGCCACCCCATCCCTCCCACCTCCACCACTCCAGCAACCCTCAGTTTATTTCTTGAGATTAAGAATTCCATGTATCAGTGAGATCATATGATACTGTATTTCTCTGATTGACTGATTTCGCTTAGCATAATACCCTCCAGTTCCATCCATGTCGTTGCAAATGGCAAGCTTTCATATTTTTTTTTGATGGCTAAGTAATATTCCATTGTATATATATACCACTTCTTTATCCATTCATCTGTTGATGAACATCTAGGCTCTTTCCACAGTTGGGCTGTTGTGGACATTGCTGCTATAAACATTGGGGTGCACATGCCTCTTCAGATCACTACATTTTATCTCTGGGGTAAATACCCAGTAGTGCAGTTGCTGGGTCATAGAGTAGTTATATTTTCAACTTTTTGAGGAAACTCCATACTGTTTTCCAGGGTGGCTATACCAGCTTGCATTCCCACCAACAGTGTAGGAGGGTTCTCCTTCCTCCACATCCTCACCAACATCTGTCGGTTCCTGACTTGTAATTTGTGCCATTCTGACTGGTGTGAGGTGGTATCTCATTGAGGTTTTGATTTAGATTTCCCTGATGCCGAGGGATGTTAAGCACTTTTTCATGTGTCTGTTGGCCATTTGGATGTCTTCTTTGCAGAAATGTCTTTTCATGTCTTCTGCCCATTTCTTGATTGGATTATTTGTTCTTTGGGTGTTGAGCTTGATAAGTTCTTTATAGATTTTGGATACTAGCCCTTTATCTGATATGTCATTTGCAAGTATCTTCTCCCATTCTGTCGGTTGTCTTTTGGTTTTGTTGACTGTTTCTTTTGCTGTGCAAAAGCTTTTTATCTTGATGAAGTCCCAATAGTTCATTTTTGCCCTTGCTTCCCTTGCTTTTGGCGATGTTTCAAGGAAGAATTTGCTGCGGCTGAGGTTGAAGAGGTTGCTGCCTATGTTCTCCTTTAGGATTTTGATGGACTCCTGTCTCACATTGAGGGGTTTCAACCATTTGGAGTCTATTTTTGTGTGTGGTGTAAGGAAATGGTCCAGTTTCATTCTTCTGCATGTGGCTGTCCAATTTTCAACACCATTTGTTGAAGAGACTGTCTTTTTTCCATTGGACATTCTTTCCTGCTTTGTCGAAGATTAGCTGACCATAGAGTTGAGGGTCCATTTCTGGGCTCTCTATTCTGTTCCATTGATCTATGTGTCTGTTTTTGTGCCAGTACCATACTGTCTTGATGATGACAGCTTTGTAATAGAGCTTGAAGTCTGGAATTGTGATGCCGCCAGCTTTGCTTTGCTTTTTCAACATTCCTCAGGCTACTCGGGGTCTTTTCTGGTTCCATACAAATTTTAGGATTATTTGTTCCATTTCTTTGAAAAAAATTGATGGTATTTTGATAGGCATTGCTTTGAATGTGTAGATTGCTCTAGGTAGCATTGATATCTTCACAATATTTGTTCTTCCAATCCATAGCATGGAACGTTTTTCCATTTCTTTGTGTCTTCTTTAATTTCTTTCATGAGTATTTTATAGTTTTCTGAGTACACATTCTTTGCCATTTTGGTTAGATTTATTCCTAGGTATCTTATGGTTTTGGGTCAATTGTAAATGGGATCGACTCCTTAATTTCTCTCTCGTCTGTCTTGTTGTTGGTATATAGGAATGCCACTGATTTCTGTGCATTGATTTTATATCCTGCCACTTTACTGAATTCCTGTATGAGTTCTAGCAGTTTTGGTGTGGAGTCTTTGGGGTTTTCCACATAAAGTATCATATCATCTGCAAAGAGTGAGAGTTTGACTTCTTTGCTGATTTGGATGCCTTTTCTTTTTGTTGTCTGATTGCTGTGGCTAGGACTTCTAGTACTATGTTGAACAACAGTGGTGACAGTGGATATCCCTGCCGTGTTCCTGGGGAAAAGCTCTCAGTTTTTCCCCATTGAGAATGATATTCTGTGTGTTTTTCATAGATGGCTTTTATGATATTGAGGGATGTTCCCTCTATCCCTACACTGTCAATAGTTTTAATCAAGAAAGGATGCTGTACTTTGTCAAATGCTTTTTCTGCGTCTATTGAGAGTGTCATATGGTTCTTGTCCTTTCTTTTATTAATGTGATGTATCATGTTGATTGATTTGTAGATATTGAACCACCCTTGCAGCCCAAATATAAAGCCCACTTGGTCATGGTGAATAATCCTTTTAATGTACTGTTGGATCCCATTGGCTAGTATCTTGGTGAGAATTTTGGCATCAATGTTCATCAGGGATATTGATCTGTAATTCTCCTTTTTGATGGGGTCTTTGTCTGGTTTTGGGATCAAGGTAATGGTGGCCTCATAGAATGAGTTTGGAAGTTTTCCTTCCATTTCTATTTTTTGGAACAGTTTCAAAAGAATAGGTATTAATTCTTCTTTAAATGTTTGGTAGAATTCCCCTGGGAAGCCATCTGGCCTGGGCTCTTGTTTGTTGGGAGATTTTTGATGACTGCTTCACTTTCCTTAGTGGGTTATGGGTCTCTTCAGGTTTTCTATTTCTCTCTGGTTCAGTTTGGTAGTTTATACATTTCTAGGAATGCATCCATTTCTTCCAGATTATCTAATTTGCTGGCATATAGTTGCTCATAATATGTTCTTATAACTGTTTGTATTTCTTTGGTGTTGGGTGTGATCTCTCCTCTTTCATTCATGATTTTATTTATTTGGGTCCTTTCTCTTTGCTTTTTGATAAGTTTGGCCAAGGCTTTATCAATCTTATTAAATTCTTTCAAAGAACCAGCTCCTAGTTTCATTGATCTGTTCTACTGTTCTTTTAGTTTCTATTTCATTGATTTCTGCTCTGATCTTTATTATTTCTCTTCTCCTGCTGGGTTTAGGCTTTATTTGCTGTTCTTTCCCCAGCTCCTTTAGGTGTAGGGTTAGGTTGTGTATTTGAGACCTTTCTCATTTCTTGAGAAAGGCTTGTATTGCTATATACTTTCCTCTTAGGACTGCCTTTGCTGCATCCCAAAGATTTTGAGAGCCTGGTGTCAATGCACACATCTGGAGTTCCCATCTCCTTCATGGCAAATTTCCGGATTTCTTTGAGTGCCCAAGGTGCACGCTTCTTGAAACCTACTCCATGGATGTGCTTGTGAATGTTAATGGTGTATTCTCTGGTCACTACCTCATTGATGACAGAACGGCCCTTCTTCTCGCCACCTTTCTTTGTGGGAGCCATTCTTCCAGGCCCTGGATGGAAAGGAAGAGCACAAGGTATTGTGGGAGAGGGAAAGCAGCGTCACAAGTACCGACCCATTCATTCTTTAGTAGGATGCTCTTTAACCTCCAAGTATTTGAGTTACTTCCAAACTTCCTTTTGTGATTGAGTTCTAGTTTCAAAGCACTGTGGTCCAAAAATATGCAGGGAATAATCCCAATCTTTTGGTACTGGTTGAGACCTGATTTGTGACCCAGGATGTGATCTATTCTGGAGAATGTGGAACCAAAGAAATTTAATCGTTGACATTGGAAGGGTGAAAGAGTGCCAACCACACTGAATCCATCTTTGCCCTCCATTTTGTTCATGCCCATGCAATGACCTTGGTCGGGGCTGTGCACTCCAGGCCCCTGTGGAGATTAATGTATATCCTGACTGGAATGTGGGAAGGCTTGCTCTGATCTTCCCTAAAGTGGCACACAGAAGGCTCCACTTTAGATAAGTACCTGTGACCCCACCACCATGCCCTTCATTCCACAAAAGCTGGGGATTAAGGTCTGGATTGGGCAGAGAATGGGGGGTAGAGGATTCCTGTGTACCCCCTGGATCGTCTGTCAGCCTAATCCCCTCTATCAGTAAGTTATCTTAAATAAAACTCTGTGTAAATGGTATGGAATGGCTTGCTTCATTTTTGTCTCAAAATGCATACCCAGAAGGATACTTTACTGACCCTCCTCTACCTTCTAACACAAGGGTCTTATGAATACCAAGTATTATTCTACTTAATTAAAATAAGCCTCTTAGCATGTACCTTTACCAAAGCCCTTTTACTTGTCTCCTCAGACTGGAGGTAATCTGTTTTATCACTGACAAGTACCTGGCATATGGTAGAAACTTAGGACTTTATGCCTAATGAATCAATACATGAACTCCACCCTCCTTTATTCATTCAAAGATACCTCAGCATAGTCCTAGCCTGCAAGGAGTGATGGGAAAAGGAAGGAAATACACAAATAATCACGATGTAAGACAGTAATAATAATAATTACTTTGAGAAGTGTTCAAAATGACATTGAGGATTTATTAAAAATACACAAATCTCTGGACACCAGCCTTCATTTTAATGTATAATTTAGAATGCGAGGGGTGTTGCAGTCAAACTTTTTCTCTAAAGGGCCAGCCATACAACTTCTGTTACAACTACTCAACTCCACAATTGCAGTGCGAAAGCAGCCATAGACAACACATAAATGAATGGATGTGGCCATGTTCCATTAACACATTATATATGGACATTTAAATTTGAACTTCATATCATTTTCTCATGGTATGAAATATTGTTCTTTCAATTGTTTCAACCATTTAAAAATATAATAACCATTCTTAGCTCGTGGACTGTATAAAAACAGAGAGCTGGCCAGACTTGGCCTGTGGGCTGTACTTTGCCAACCCTTGGCATAGATGAAAGAGCACAGACTCTGGAATTATCCTGACCTCACTTGATTCCAGCTTTGCTCTTTGCTAGCTTGTGACCTGGGGAAACTACTTACCCATGTGAACATGCTTCTCCACCTGAGTGATGAGAGCCTTCAGGAATACCTCCTTCATCTTGAGGTGGCAAGAAACTCAATGAGAGGAAAAGGAGGGGGGGAGAGGCTAAAAGGCCTGCATGCTAAAACAACAACTGTGCTACTTGAACTATCACAGTAAACATGTTTTCTTTTTACATGCCAATCAGGGAAGTAATTTGGACATGGGATTTAATTAAATGCAGTTGGCTGCATCACTAATATACTTCTTTTTCTTCATCATATTCTTTTACACAGTGGTCATTTCTTTTTGGCATTTGTTATTGCAATGTGATGAGACCTCACCATAACGTGTCATGGAGTACACCAGGCAGCATCTTTTATTGTTATATGACTAGGTTTTAATGGGATTTTACAATTTAGCTCTAGGATGTCTAACCTGCCAAATCATTCAGCAAATGCTAAGGAAATTGTCTTAACTAGGACACTGCAAGTAAATGGTTCAATTTAATACATCATAAAAATAATAAAAAAAGGAAAATAAAATGGGTAGGGAAAAATCATTTTGGAGAAAATCCTAGATTTCTCTTCAATTAAGATTTTAAGAAAGAAAGTTTACCTTTCATTTATTCCATTTAAAGAGGAACAGGCATTATACCTCTCCTGATCATGATTCCTCCTCCTTCCCCTCAAAAAAGACATTCCTCATTTAATCACATTTACTTTACACTGTGCCTGACAAGTGGTCAGTCCTCCAGCCTCATTTCAACAATCTGTCCCTGATAAAGGGGAGTCTTAAAGGAATAATGCCTTAACCAGAGAGAATGAATATTCTAATAATAGAATATTATGCATTAGACTAAAGGCAAGTGGATAGTGGTGGGAGTGGTAAGGCAGTAAAGTTATAGACAGAAAACAAGCCCATCCGTGTGATATGTGGGATCCAGGGTAAAAAGTACAAATGGAGACCACATAGCATGATGAAATATTTAGAAGTTATAAATCAACCTAGCTCTCAGCCAGCAACTCACCCAACTCTGTAGCCCAATGTCTAGGAATTTAGCCCTCCAGCCCGGATGTTAAAAGCCTGTTGTACCTAAAACTACAGCCTCACAGTAGCATGGGAATGCTGGGCAGGACAGGATGAAAAGTAGACCTGAACTAAGGGACAAGCCTTCTGAGGGGTGACTGGATTAAAAAACTATGAGAACTCAGGATTGAGTTCAGCAAGGTTGCAGGATAGAAGATCAATATACAAAAAGTTATTTGTATTTCTAGACACTGGCAATGAGCAACCCAAAACCAAAATTAAGAAAACAATTCCAGGGGTGCCTGGGTGGCTGTCGTTAAGTGTCTGCCTTCGGCTCAGGTCATGATCCCAGAGTCCTGGGATTGAGCCCCGCATCGGGCTCCCTGCTCAGGCGGAAGCCTGCTTCTCCCTTTCCTACTCCCACTGCTTATGTTCCCTCTCTCGCTGGGTCTCCCTCTGTCAAAAAATAAAATCTAAAAAAAAAAAAAAAAAAGAAAGAAAGAAAAGAAAATAATTCCATTCACAGTAGCATCAAAAAGAATAAAATACTTAGGCAAACTTTTTTTTTAATTTAA
The DNA here is from genome assembly GCF_029215605.1 of Mirounga angustirostris. Taxonomy (NCBI): domain Eukaryota; kingdom Metazoa; phylum Chordata; class Mammalia; order Carnivora; family Phocidae; genus Mirounga; species Mirounga angustirostris. The sequence continues at coordinate 187,228,657 of NW_026991709.1, read as the reverse complement.
ATTCAATTAGCCAACATACAGTACATCATTAGTATCAGATGTAGAGTTCAGTAATTCATCAGTTGCATATAACACCCAGTGCTCATCACATCACGGGGCCCTCCTCAATGCCTCTCACCCAGTTACCCCACCCCTCCACTGCCCTCCCCTCTAGCAACCCTCAGTTTGTTTCCCATAGTTAAGAGTCTCTCATGGTATGTCTCCCTCTCTGATTTCTTCCCATTTAGTTTTCCCCCTTTCCCCTATGATCCTCTGCACTATTTCTTATATTCCACATATGAGTGAAACCATATGATAATTGTCTTTCTCTGACTGACTTATTTCACTCAGCAGAGTACCCTCCAGTTCCATCCATGTCGACGTAATGGTAAGATTTCATCCTTTTGATGGCCGAGTAATATTCCATCGTGTGTGTGTGTGTGTGTGTGTGTGTGTGTGTATACCGCATCTTTATCCATTCATCTGTCGATGGACATCTGGGCTCCCTCCACAGTTTAGCTATTGTGGACATTGCTGCTATAAACACTGGGGTGCAGGTACCCCTTCAGATCACTACATTTGAATCTTTGGGGTAAATACCTAATAGTGCAATTGGTGGGTCACAGGGTAGTTCTATTTTTAAGTTTTTGAGGAACCTCCATACTGTTTTCTAGGGTGGCTGTACCAGCTTGCTTTCCCACCAACAGTGTAAGAGGGTTCCCCTTTCTCCACATCCTCACCAACATTTGTTGTTTCCTGACTTACTAATTTTAGCCATTCTGACTGGTGTGAGGTGGTATCTCATTGTGGTTTTGATTTGTATTTCCTTGGTATCAAGTGATGGTGAGCATTTTTTCATGTGTCTGTTGGCCATCTGTATGTCTTCTTTGGAGAAATGTCTGTTGATGTCTTCTGCCCATTTCTTGACTGGATTGTTTGGTTTCTGAGTATTGAGTTTGATAAGTTCTTTATAGATCTTGGATACTAGCCCTTTATCTGAAGTCATTTGCAAATATCTTCACCCATTTCATAGGTTGCCTTTTAGTTTTGTTAACTGTTTCCTTTGCTATGCAGAAGCTTTCTATCTTGATGAAGTCCCAATAGTTCATTCTTGCTTTTGTTTCCCTTGCCTTTGGAGACGTGTCTAGCAAGAAGTTGCTACAGCCGAGGTCAAAGAGGTTGCTATCTGTGTTCTCCTCTAGGATTTGGATGGATTCCTATCTCACATTTAGGTCTTTCATCCATTTTGAATTTATCTTTGTGTATGGTGTAAGACAATGGTCTAGTTTCATTCTTCTGTATGTGGCTGTCCAATTTTCCCAACACCATTTGTTGAAGACACTGTCTTTTTTCCATTGGATATTCTTCCCGCTCTGTCGAAGAGTAGTTGACCATAGATTTGAGGGTCCATTTCTGGGCTTTCTATTCTGTTCCATTGATCTATGTGTCTGTTTTTGTGCCAGTACCATACTGTCTTAATGATTACAGCTTTGTAATATAGCTTGAAGTCTGGCATTGTGATGCCACCAGCTTGGGTTTTCCTTTTCAACATTCCTCTGGCAATTCGGGGTCTTCTGTGGTTCCATACAAATTTTAGGATTATTTGTTCCAGCTCTGTGAAAAAAGTTGATATTTTCATAGGGACTGCCTTGAATGTGTAGATTGCTGTAGGTAGCATAGACATTTTAAGAATATTTGTTCTTCCAATCCATGAGCATGGAATGTTTTTCCATTTCTTTGTGTTTACCTCAAATTTCACTCATAAATGTTGTCTAGTTTTTAGAGTACAGATCCTTTACCTCTTTGGTTTTTTGGTTTTTTTTTTTAAGATTTCATTTTTACTTGAGAGAGAGAGAGTGTGAGAGAGAGAGACCACAAGTTGGGTAAGGGAGAGGCAGAGGGAGAAACAGACTCCCTGTTGAGCAGGGAACCTGATGTGGGGCTTGATCCCAGGACCCTGGACTGATGACCTGAGTCGAAGGCAGACGCTTAACCAACTGAGCCACCCAGGCACCCCTTTGGTTAGGTTTATTCCTAGTTATCTTATGCAACTGATTTCTGTGCACTGATTTTTATATCTTGCCACATTTCTGAATTCCTGTAGGAGTTCTAGCAATTTTGGGATGGAGTCTTTTGGATTTTCCACATAGAGTATCATGTCATCTGCAAAGAATGAGAGTTTGACTTCTTTGCTAATTTGGATACCTTTTATTTCATTTGTTGTTTGACTGCTGAGGCTAGGTCTTCTAGTACTATGTTGAATAACAGTGGTGACAGTGGACATCCCTGCATGTTCCTGACCTTAGGGGAAAAACTCTCAGTTTTTCCCCATTGAGAATGATATTTGCTGTGGGCTTTTTGTAGATTGCTTTTATGATATTGAGGGATGTTCCCTCTATCCCTACACTGTCAATAGTTTTAATCAGGAAAGGATGCTGTATTTTGTCAAATGCTTTTTCTGCATCAATTGAGAGTGTCATATGGTTCTTGTCCTTTCTTTTATTAATGTGATGTATCATGTTGATTGATTTGTAGATGTTGAACCACCCTTGCAGCCCAAATATAAATCCCACTTGGTCATGGTGAATAATCCTTTTAATGTACTGTTGGATCCCATTGGCTAGTATCTTGGTGAGAATTTTGGCATCAATGTTCATCAGGGATATTGATCTGTAATTCTCCTTTTTGATGGGGTCTTTGTCTGGTTTGGGGATCAAGGTAATGCTGGTCTCACAGAATGAGTTTGGAAGTTTTCCTACCATTTCTATTTTTTGGAAACAGCTTCAGAAGATAGGTATTAATTCTTCTTTAAATGTTTGGTAGAATTCCCCTGGGAATCCTTTCAGCCTTGGACTCTTGTTTGTTGGGAGATTTTTTATTACTGCTTCAATTTCATTTTTGGTTAGGTATCTGTTCAGGTTTTCTATTTCTTCCTATTTCAGTTCTGGTTGTTTATATGTTTCTGGGAATACATCCATTTCTTCCAGACTACCTATTCGTTGGCATATAGTTGTTCATAATACGTTCTTATAATTGTATATCCTTGGTGTTGGTCATTTTCTCCCCTCTTTCATTCATGATTTTATTAATTTGGGTCCTTTTTCTTTTCTTTTTGAGAAGTCTGGCTAGGGGTTTATAGATCTTATTAATTCTTTCAAAGAACAAGCTCCTAGTTTCATTGATCTGTTCTACTATTCTTTTGGTTTCCATTTTATTGATTTCTGCTCAAATCTTTACTAATTCTCACCTCCTGCTTGGTTGAGACTTTATTTGCTGTTCTTTCTCAAACTACTTTAGGTGTACAGTTAGGTTGTGTATTTAAGACTTTTCTTGTTTCTTGAGAAAGGCTTGTATTGCTATGTACTTCCCTCTTAGGACCACCTTTGCTGCATTCCAAAGGTTCTGTACTGTTGTGTTTTCATTTTCATTTGTTTCCATGAATTTTTTTAAATTCTTCTTTAATTTCCTGGTTGACCCATTCATTCTTTAGTAGGATGCTCTTTAACCTCCAAGTATTTGAGTTACTTCCAAATTTCCTCTTATGATTGAGTTCAAGTTTCAAAGCATTGTGGTCTGAAAATATGCAGGGAATATCCCAATCTTTTGGTAGCCACTGAGACCTGATTTGTGACCCAGGATGTGATCTATTCTGGAGAATGTTCCACATACACTTGAGAAGAATGTGTATTCTGTGGCTTTAGGATGGAATGCTCTGTATAAATCTGTGAAGTCCATCTGGTCCAGTGTGACATTCAAAGCCTTAGGCATAATTTTAAAAAATAAATGGAAAATGTATACTCTGAAAACTATAAAAGTATTTTTTAATTAATGAAAACCTAAATAAATGGAAAGACATCCCATGTTCATATTAGAAGACTTAATATTGTTAAGATGGCAATACTTCCCAAACCAATCAACAGATTCAACACAATCCATGTCAAAATTTCAGCTCGCGCCTAAGCAGAAATTGACAAACTAATCCTACAATTCACATGGTAATGCAAGGGATCCAGAATAGGCAAAAAAAAAAAAAAAAAAACAACCTTGAAAAAAGAAGAGCCAAGTTAGAAGACTCATACTTGCTAATTTCAAAAAAATACAAAGCTACAGTAATCAGCAATCAAGGCAGTGTGGTGTATATCTATAAGGGTAGACAGATCAATGAAATACAATTAAAAATCTAGAAAGATAACCTCACGTTTATGGTCAATTGATTTTCCACAAAAGTGCCAAGACAATTTAATGAGGGAAATGTATTTTTTTCAACAAGTGGTGTTGGGATATCCACAAACAAAAGAAGAGGTTTGATCTCTACCATATAGAAAATTTGACTCAAAGTGAATTATAGACTTAAACTTAAATCTAAACTAAAAATCTCTTAAGAGGTAGGAGTAGAGGCACCTGGGTGGCTCAGTTGATTAGCATCTGCCTTCGGCTGAGGTCATGATCCCAGTGTTCTGGGATCGAGCCCACATCAGGCTTCCCACTCAGTGGAGAGTCTGCTTCACCCTCTCCCTCTGCCCCTCCCCCCTGCTCGTGCTCTCACTCTGTTCTCTCTTATTTATTCTCAAATAAATAAATAAAATCTTAAAAAAAAAATTTTTTTTAAAGGTAGGAGTAAATATTCCATTAGGCAAAACCTTGTTAGATACAACACCAAAAGCACAAATTACAAAATAAAAATAGATAAATTAGACTTCATCAAAACTTAAGACCTTTTGTGTTTCAAAGGAGGCCTTCAACAAAAAGAAAAGACAACCCACAGAATGGGAGAAAATGTTTGCAAATCATATATCTGATAAGGGACTTGTACCCAGACTATGCAGAGAACTCTCACAACTCAAGTGTAAAAAAGACAAATAACTCAATTTTAAAATGGGCCAAGGATTAGAATAGACACTTCTCCAAAGAAGGTATACAAATGGCCAATAAATACATGAACAAATGCTCAACATCATAACTCATTAGGGAAACGTAAATCAAAGTCATAATGAGATTCCACTTCACACCCACTAAAATGGCTATAACCAAAAAAACACGACAAAAATGTGTGTTGGCAAGGATGGGGAAAAAATCAGAGCCCCCGTCCATTTCTGGTGTGAATGTGAAATGGTGCAGCCACTTTGGAAAAACAGTTTGGCATTTTTTCAAAAAGTTAAAAACACAGTTATTATATTGCCTAGCAAATGCACATTTAGGTAGCCAAGAGAAGTGAAAATACATGCCCACACAAAAACATGTATATGAGTGTTCACAGCAACATTATTCTTAGTAGCCACAAAGTGGAAACAACCCAAATGTCCATGAACTGATGAATGGACAATGGGATATTTGACAATAAAAAGGAGTGAAGGACTAGTACATGCTATAACACAGATGAACCTTGAAAACATTGTGCTGGTGTAAGAAGTCAGCCACAAAATACCACATATTATATGATTCCATTTATATGAAATGTCTAGAATAGGCAAATCTTTAGGGACAGAAATGAGAACACTGATGGCCTAGGGCTGAGGTGGTTGGGAGGAAATGGGGAATGACTGCTAACAGGTATGGATTTCTTTTTGGTGTGATGAAAATGTTCTAAAATTGATTGTGGTGATTGTTGCATACCAGAAACTACTGGATTGTACACATTAAATGAATTGTGTGGAATGTGACTATACCTCCAAAAGCTGTCTTTAAAAGCCCTAAAACTCCAGCACCCAGTTATTTGTGTAACCGAGTCTGTCTAGACATCTGCTTAGGGTGACCCAACCTGAAACAAAAACACAAAGACTGTGGTTTTCTCTCCCTATCCCCCACCCCCATACGTGCAAGCCCTCAGTCTCACATTCTTAGGCTGTTAGGTCCCAAATAGATTGAAAGGCCATTCTTCTTTAGGTACTGATCACTCAACTGTTCACTCAATTTTCTTACAAGAGTAAAAAGAAAAATAATCTTCAGGCTTGGATATTTGTCATATGTGGGGTCCTTTAAAACTTGGGTTCTTCTTATCTGTGTCTAAGGGCAGAATCAGAAGAAACTTTTGAGAGGCCCACCACAGCACACGGAGAAAGTCATTGGGAAGCTCCTGGACTCATTTATTTCTCTTTAGCCCTTTAGTTCTCTTTAGAGAACATGAAGAACCTGTCAATGTCCTCCTTCTGTTTGAAGGCTGAGCATTGCCAGCTTAGATTAGTTGCCTTGACTGCCACACTACTTATGGGTGAAGATTGAGAGGGTTTGTTTTAATGCACTTTAACTTAAATCCTAAGACAACCTAAATGGTCTAGGTCGGGAACTGGCAAACTTTTTCCTCAAGGGACAGATATTAAGTATTTCAGGCTTGTTGGCCAGACATTCAGATAGTCTATGACTGCTTTCAAGCAACAACACAACTTAGACAAATGGGTATGGCTATGTTCCAATGAAACTTTATTTACAAAGTCAGGCAAGGGGCCCACAAGCCTAATTTGCCAATCCCTGGTCTATGGAAGCCCTGTACTATCTCAAAACCAAGACTTCTGATGTGACAGAGTATACAGTTTGGATATAATCTGTCTCTAACTTTCCTGGTATTTTTCTCCTCACCTCCCTAAAGTGGAGCCAAGGCTTTATAGCCCAGAGAAATCAGCTTCTCTTGCCCCAGGGGAGAGTTGAAGACTTTGTTTTTAATAAACTTCCAATCACAGAACAATATAATGATAATTATAATAATAGCTGACATTTATTGAAGGTTTAGTAAGTACTAGGCATGGTGCAAAGCATGCTTTATGACAATTAAATTATTTCATCATCACCATAACCCTATACAGTGGATTTGTTATCATTCCCATTAGCTAGGAAACTGAGGTTTAGAGAGTACCAACACATAGGTAGCTCTGGAAAGAGTAATGACTTCAACCTGGGCAGAGCCCATGATTTTAACTGCTACACGTATTAGAGTGCTAGAACCTGGTGTGGCGTAGATAGAGGTTTTTAAAAATTGAAGGGAAGTTAAGTAGTCTGACCCCTTAGAAAGCTGGAATCCCCTAAAGCCAGGGAAATGGAAAGGCTCAATAAAGATGAAGACCTGTGCCCCATTCCCACACAGAGCTTATAGGTTGACAAGAGCTTTGGTGGGAAAGTATGTGGGTCTCTGGGGGACTGAGATGCTATCTGGTGACAGAACAAAAAATAAGTTTATGTTTCTTGTCCGAAGGAGCAGAAGAGTAGAGGTCATTGGAGGAACTAGTTCTGAGGAAGGGGGGGGGATGTAAATAACCTAATCAATCTTCATGTATCATAGAAGGAAGTTACTCAACACCTAAGCACCCAGACCAAAACTTGCTTTCTGTTTCCGTGCTAAACAGTACTGGGACGGAACTATACATAACTTAGTGCCTTGCTCCAGGGAATACCTGCAGCTGGTTGATAAGACCAAACTAACTACGGAGCTTCCTTATCAAGACTAACAGGTTGCTCATCAACATTTGCTTCAAAGTATCATCTCGTGCCCACCAATCTAAAATTAGTATCCCCCTAACTCAGCCCAACTCCAATCAGTTTCTGCCTTGCAAGACTTGCCTTAAATCACCCCAAATTTTATACATATCCTTCTCTGATCTCCCCTTTCTGAGACTCTAGTAAGATTCTGGGAAAGTGATCTTCCTACAGCAGTAAATCTAATAAACTTAAATTCGCTTGATAAACAAGGTTTTCTAGTAGTCTTTCTGAGGAATCGGTGGTCTACAATCCAAAGTAGATAAATTAAAAAGTATTAGCAAATGAAAAACATTTAGAGATACTGAAGTCATCCCCTGAAAACGGAAATGGTTAAAAGAGTCTCCCTCTGGTGGTGGGGAGGGATAGAGCAGGGGACTACTGCATTTCCTGTTAAGCCTTTCTGTACCAATAGTTTTTTTAAACCATGTGGGCATATTATTATGGTAAAATATATTTAAAAGTTTTAAATATTAGTAACAGTACCACAGTGGCTAGCAGGCCATTTCCCTAAACCTTTGTTTATAGCAGGAGAGCTGGTATTCCTCTTTCTGGAATCAGCCCTGAAAACATAATGTAATCCTGAGCTAACAAAGAAACATTACAAGTTATGTCCATCCCCGTGGCACAAACATAAAAGTCACGGCTAATAGACATATTTTACAAGCACAGAAATGAGGCCAAGAGAATCGAAAATATTGCTGGAGTCCATAATGCACCCTTTACCTGCTGTTTTAGAACTTTCTAGGTAATCATGATGTGTGTGAATTGATCTTATCTGGGATTGGGTCCCCCTCCCAGAACCGCTCTCACTACACACATTCCCAGACAATTCCCACTCTTAACTCACCTTCAGTGAGAAAAGATCACAAGGGAAGAAGTCATTTTTCTTAGAGGACAGACCTTTTCCCTCAGCCCCAATTATTTTTTAATCTTAAACCTTAGAGAGGAAATTACCTTTTCAGATTGGAAACCCCGAGTTTCTGCCTCCCTCCAGCCTGAGTTTATATATTGAGTACCTTGCTATGAGGGCACTGTGTTCGAGAAGTATTAGGAAGGCTGATGGGGGAACAAGTGGGGGATTATGGAAGTCCATTGAGAGGTCTCAGCAGACCAAATGCACATACGCTTCAGCTCAAAGAAGAAATATGTATGTGAAGAACTTCTTTGAAAGTACATTTTGGATAAACACACACACATACACACACAAATGGCATGCACAAGAGCCTCTTTCCACAAAGACCATAAAGCAAGCTGAGTCTCTTGGGAAGTCCTCTTCCCTGAACCTTGAAACAAAAAGAAACTATCCACTGAGTCAAGTTCCCCTCACTTCAGAATCTGATGCCAGAAGTGGCTAAGAGACACATTCAGGACAGCAATGCAGCTTATTTTTTTAAATACTCCCACCCCTTGTTGCGGGAAAGCTAGTAGAAATACTAGTAAGTGTGCACTGAATAAGCATTCATTCAACAATATCTACTATGTGTCTCCACACGACAGGCACCGCTCCAGACACTAGGGATGGGGGTGAACAAGACCAGAGTCCCTGACCACAAAAAGTCCCAAACTAGTCATCTGTACACAGTAGGCACATCATAAATATCAAGTGATCAAATGAATCAATCAATAAATGTAAATATTAAGTCAAAAGATAATAAAATCACTCTCGAGTGTTTGACTTCTAATTCTCTTATAACACATTTAAAAATGCTAATACAAAGTAGCTAAGGTGGAAAAATAGTCAATGATGGGAAATATATGTGATACTATCTTAGAGAAAAAAGGATAATACAAACTCGATACATGGTTTTGTTTGTTAACAAGAAATACATAGGAGGGAAAAAAAACCTATAATAGGACAATCCAAAATGTTAACTGTGCTTTTATTTAAGTAATTTCTAATTACTTGTTTTCATATTTTTATTTTTCCCTTTTGTTCAATTTTTCTATACTAAGCACACATTGTGTAAGGGGGGCAAACTGTTTTTATAAGAGAAAAACATTGCTATGGTCATTCTGCATTGAGCAATGGAACTAAGGGATCCTCAGAAAACAGACTGCTGACAAGCTACCTAGTGTCTATCAGCTTTGCCCTCCATATCACAAGACAACTTTATTTTCCTTTCTCAAATCGCATCTCTGTGTGGCATGATGGAGTTGCTAATGTTCAGAAAAGGAACCAACGACTCTGGGTCCAGGAAGAAACCGCCATAGCACAGAACACTGGAAGCAATGAGGAACTTGTTTCAGGCAGCATGCATCTGTCACAGGGGAGCTCTTAAAATCACACATGGCTGGAAATGTCAAAAGATCGCTTGTTGTTGTTGTTGATGATTTCTTCAGTTCCCTAACTCATGAAACTGTAATAGTATATTTCATATTTACTTTCGTAGGTCTCCCGGAACAAATGGACACTAACAATTACAATAGTAGCTAATGTTGTTGCATACTTTCTGGGTGCTAGGCACTGTGCTATACTTTGTACGTGCATTATTTCATTTAATTCTCAGACCCATGAAATAGGACTATTATCCATCACACTGAAAGACGAGGAAACAAAGAGTGATGGTAAGGAACCTGCCCGAGATCACAATACTAGTTGGCAGAGGTGCCTCAAACCCAGGTCTGGCTGCATCTCAGACTCCTAAGGACTAAGATTCTTAATTATTTACTATGATTTTTCTCTGCCTGTAACAACGAGAAATTTTCCAGACACTACAGTAGATATTTTTTCCGAAAACTGGGAGGAAAAATTCAAGGCTTAAGCTTTAGCAACCTCTACTTACCCTTTTGCCCATCTCATTTTTTCAAGAAAGTGAGGCTTTGGAGAAGGAAACATGCTAAAATAATTTGTTTTAAGACTGAAAGAATTGGGGCGCCTGGGTGGCTCAGTCGTTAAGCGTCTGCCTTCGGCTCAGGTCATGATCCCAGGGTCCTGGGATCGAGCCCCGCATCGGGCTCCCTGCTCCGCGGGAAGCCTGCTTCTCCCTCTCCCATTCCCCCTGCTTGTGTTCCCTTTCTCACTGTGTCTCTCTGTCAAATAAAGAAATAAAATCTTTAAAAAAAAAAAAGACTGAAAGAATTAACTGTTACACATTATATGATCATTTCCACATCACTTTTTGTCGTGTAGATCTTATACTGAAAAAAACACATGCCATACCATTATTGGGTATTTCCACCAGTCTCAAGGGGTCCAATATAGAAAACTGTGTAGGCAGGATAATATTCCTTTTGATGAATTTATTGCTTCAACTTAACATTTAGAATGTTGTGAAAAGAATCAATAAGCATATACTCTTCTTGGGACTCATAAACATTTATTTAAACAAACTCAAAGTTCCTTTTGTGTATATTCAACACATAAACAACCTGAAATTGGAAACTGGATCTATTCCCTTAAAAATCTCAGATGAAATCATAGTAAATGGAAAAGGGATTGTATGAGACAACAATGGCATGCATACACTCAAGGAGCATTATCCCCTTCTATTATTCGATAATAATGTAAACTGGAGAGGTCAGATTTGGATAAAATGTCCCACTTCTATTCAGGGTCATTAGAACAAAGAGGAGTGGTTCTCAAACTCAGGGCTCTTCAGAAAAATTGAGACTCACAACCTCCCATTTCAGAGATTCTGCCCGCCTTGGGCAGCTGGGAATCACTACTTGACAAGTGTCCCCTGGGATTTCATGCAGGTGGCACAGGGCTCATGCTATGAGATACTGCTATGAACAACAGTGAATAAAAGCATGGGTTCAAGAGCCCACCACACCTGTTTGCATCATAGCCCTGCCACCTATGAACATAGGTGTCCTTCATCAAGTAATTTAATCTAGAGTCTCTAAGCCTCAGTTTCTTCATTTGTGAAATGGTAAGACAGCAAGAGTATCTTTCAGAGTTGTAAGCATTTTTAAAAATAGATTATATATATAATATCCATCCATATAATATCCATATAGAGAGAGAAACTAACCACACTGTCCAATACGAAGTAAATGCTAAACACTCTAGCTTGCTGATATTAAATTATTATTTTAAAAGAGGAAGCCCCAAACCTCTAAAACCTCCTGCTGTCATGTTCTCTTTATTTCTTAGTCTCCTCTCAGGGATGTTGATGTGTCTTCATATTTTCTCTTTGTTAAATCTTCCATGAATATTAATCTTAACTTGCTTTGATCATGAGGTCCCCAAATTTTGTAAATGCAGTACTAGGCATTCAAACAGTTCTCTCTACACTTCAAAATATTAGAACATTAGGAGAATCTGTTGCCTAATTTGGCCTTAGTTGGTACAATAATTGTACCTGGTCTCCCTGGATCCGTTTAGGTGGTGAATAAAATAAATCCCAAAGCACAGAAGGTCAATTAATTAATTATCAAAGTATTGTGCAGACGTTTTCTACTAACAGCATTCTGCCTATCTGTTGGATTTTTTTTTTAAGATTTTATTTATTTATCTGAGAGAGAGAATGAGATAGAGAGAGAGAGCATGAGAGGGGGGAGGGTCAGAGGGAGAAGCAGACTCCCCGCTGAGCAGGGAGCCTGATGCGGGACTCGATCCCGGGACTCCAGGATCATGACCTGAGACGAAGGCAGTCGCTTAACCAACTGAGCCACCCAGGCGTCCCTGTTTGATTTTTTAAAGGTTATACACAAGCACCCAAGAATTGATACTATACTGTTTCCTTCCATTATCTTTGAATAATAGTTGGATTTTCCATTTCCAAACATTATAGGATCTTTGACTAAACCATTTTGCTATAGTTTGTATTACAGAGCATGGTAGAAGTGTTTTAATATTGAAATTCAGGTTTCCAGGGGATTTGTGTTTTTTACTTTATATTGATATATAATATTCATACAGTTAAGTACACAAATCTTAAGGACACTGCTCGATGAATTTTGACCACATTCCTATAACCACCAGTGCGACTGAGATTTAGACCAGCACCAGCACCACAGAAGGCTCCCTCATGCCCCTCAGTCATTACCACCCCCACAGGAAACCACTACTCTGACATCCATCACCCTGATTAATTTCATCTACTTCGGAACTTTAAATAAATGGAATCATGAAGTATGGATTTCCCCTTCAGTATTAAGTCTGTGAGATTCAACTATATTTTTGTTTGTAATGGTAGTTCATATTTCTTTCATACATATATCATATTCCATTGTATGCATGTGTCACAAATTATCCATCTATGGACATTTCTGTTTGGGGCCATCACGAATAAAGTGACTCTGAACATTCTTGCCCATGTTTTTCAGCATACATGTGCATGTAGGGCAGAATTTCTGGGTGGTATGTTTGGTTTTAGTTAACATAGGCGTATGTTTGGTTTAAGTTAACATTGCCAAAAAAAAAAAAAAATGATTTTATCAGTTTACATTCCCACCAGCAGTACATAAAGCTCCAGTCTCTCAACATCCTCACCTATTTTGGTATTCTCCTGTCTTTTCATTCTAGTCATGTTGGAGGATGTGTAGTGATAATGCACTGAGGTTTTCACTTGCATTTTTCTCATTACTGATTAAACTGATCATCTTTTCTTGTCTGTATTGGACATTTGCATATCATTTTTTTTTAATTCCTCAGGTTTTTGCCAATTTTTGTTTTGAGTTATCCATTTTTGTTTTTTATTTTTAATAAATTTGGAGAGATAATTTTAGACTTACAGCAAAGTTGTAAAGATAATGCAAGGACTTCCAACATACCCCTCACCTACTTTCACCTGGTGTTAACATCTTACCTTACCATGGTGCATTTGTTAAAGCTTAGAAACCCACACTGGTACATTTTTGTTAACTAAACTTCAGGCTTTATTTGGATGTCTCCATTTTTTTCCACTATAATGTTCTTTTTCTTTTCCATAATACAAACCAGGCTAGCACATTGCATTTAATCATTATGTCTCATTAGTCTCCTCTGGTCTGTAAGAGTTTCTTAGTCTTTTGTTTTTCATGACCTTGACAGTTTTGAGAGGTTATCAGTCAGGTACTTTGTAGAATGTCCCTCAATTTGAATTTGCCTAATGGTTTTCTTATGATTGGATAGAGATTGTGGATTTTGGAAAGAATATCTGACATTTGTCAACACTTGCTTTATGACTCAGAGAATGGTTTATTTTAATAAACATTCCATGTACTAGGGGGTATTATGCTAAGCAAAATAAGTCAATCAGAGAAAGACAATTATCATATGATCTCACTAATATGTGGAATTTAAGAAACGAGACAGAGGATCATCGGGGAAGAAAGGGTAAAAATGAAACAAGATGAAACCAGAGAGGGAGACAAACCATAAGAGACTCTTAATCTCAGGAAACAAACTGAGGGTTGCTGGAAGGGAGGGGGGTGAGAGGGATGAGATGGCTGGGTGACGGACACTGGAGAGGGTACGTGCTATGGTGAGCGCTGTGAATTGTGTAAGACTGGTGAATCACAGACCTGTACCCTTGAAACAAATAATACATTATATGTTAATAATTTTTAAAAAAATAAACATTCCATGTGCACGTGAAAATGAACGTATATTTTTGCATTTGTTGAATGCAATGTTATACAACACACACAGGCAAGTTTGTTAATTGTGTTGCTCAAATATTCTATATCTACTAAATTCTTTGAGAGAGGTGTTAAAATCTCTCACTATAATTATAGATTTGTCTATTTCTCCTTTTATTCATATCTGCTTTTGTTTTTTTATGTGGGAGTCTATGTCATTAGATGCACACAAATTTAAACTTGTTATATCTTCCTGTTGAATTGTCCCATTAATCATTATAAAATGACTCTTTTATCTCTAGTAATAGTTCTTGCATCAAAATTTGTCTACTACTGGTACAGATAAACCACCTTTCTATGGTTAGCATTTACATACTGTATCATTTTCCATCTTTTTCATTTCAACTTTTCTGTGTCTTTATGTTTAAGGCATATCTCTTATAAGCAGTATATAGTTGAGTTGTTTTTTTTAATCCAGTCTGATAATCCTTGCTTTTAATTGAAATATTTTACCCATTCACATTTAATATAATTACACATCTTCCTCAAACTTATGATGGGGTTGCATCCTGATAAACCCATTGTAAGTTGAAAACATCCTAAGCTGAAAATGCATTTGATGCACCTAACCCATCAAACATCATAGCCTACCTTAAACATATTCAGAATATTTACATTGGCCTACAGTTGGACAGAAACATCTAATACAAAGCCTAGTCTGCAATAAAGTGTTGAATATCTTATGTGACTTATTGAATACTCTACTGAAAGTGGAAAACAGACTGGTTGTCTGGGTAGAGAATGGTTGTAAGTGTATTGTTTGTTTACCTTCGTGATCCTGAGGCTAACTGAGCAGATTCCTGGGCTAATTCTGTACTTCAGAATTCGAAGTACAATTTCTACAGAATGCAGATTGCTTTCACACCCAAAAAATCCTAAGTCAAATCATTATAAACCAGAGACTGTCTGAACTAAAATATTTGAATTTAAATCTACCATGTTACTATTTTTCATTTATCTGATCTTCCTGTGTTCCTTTTTTCTCCTTTCTTGCATTCTGTTTGACTATTCAATTATTTTACCATTCCATTTTCTCCCTTTTATTAGATTTTTAGTTGGTTTTTTTGGTTCATTTAGTATTTACCTTAACTATTGCAACATACATTCAGAACTTAATAATCTACCTTAAATTAGTAATTGTACTACTTCCCAGATAATGCAAGAATCTCACACCTTAACTCCCATTACTCTTTCCTGCCTTTTGTGCTACTGTTGTCATGTACTTTAATTCTGTATATTGTTTATTTTTTAATTATTTATTTATTTTAGGGGGCAAGGCAGAGAGAGAAAGAGAGTCTTCAAGGGATGAGGCAAGCTCAGGGTCCCCCTACTACTCTGCCATCTTAACTCACTCCCTAGAGGGAGAGAGAGTCTTAAGCAGACTCCATGCTGAGTGTGGAGGCCCACGTGGGGATCAATTCCACAATGCTGAGATTATGACCTGAGCTGAAACCAAGAGTCCAACACTTAACCAACTGTGTCACCAGGCACCCCAATTCTGCATACTTTTTAAACCCACTAGACCTTATTCTTATTGTCATAAAGAGTCAATATTTATTTAGAGTTATCCATATATTTATCTTTGCAGCAGCTCTTCATTCTTTCCTGCATTTCCATGCTAAGATCATTAACTTTTTTTTTTTTTAAGATTTTATTTATTTACCTGAGAGAGAGAGAACGCACAAACTGAGGGGGGAGAGGCAAAGGGAGAAGCAGACTCCCCTGAGCCAGAAGCCTGATGCAGGGCTTGATCCCAGGACCCTGGGACCATGACCTGAACTGAAGGCAGACGCTTAACCGACTGAGCCACCCAGGCACCCCTAAGATCATTAACTTTCTGCAAAGAATTTCCCTTAGTGTTTATCTTAGTATGATTTTTCTAACAATGATTTCTCTCCATTTTTATTTGAATGAAAGTGTCATTATTTCACCTTCCTTTTTGAAAGGTTTTTTCACGAAGCATAGAATTCTTCTTTGGCAGTTATTTTCTTCCTAGTGTTTATATATATCATTGGTTATCTGCTAGCTTTCATCATTTCTTTTTTTTCTTTTTTTAATTTAAATTCAATTAATTAACATATAAAGTATTATTAGTTTCCGAGGTAGAGTTCAGTGATTCATCAGTCTTATATAATACCCAGTGTTCATTACATTACGTGCCCTCCTTAACGTCCATCACCCAGTTACTCCATCCCGCCACGTTCCCTCCAGCAAACCACAGTTTGTTTCCTATGATTAAGAGTCTCTTATGGTTTGTCTCTCTCTCTGATTTCATTGTTTTATTTTTTCATAATTTCTTTTGAAAGGTCAACTGTCAGTTTATTGTTGCTCTTTTAAAGGACATTCACCTATTTTTTCTTGGAATATGATTTAGATTTTCTCTTTATAGGTGTCATCATTTTTTTCCAGTGACATTTTGTGTTTATTCTGTTTGGGGTTTATAGGACTTCATGAATCTGCAGTTTGAAGTCTTTCATTACTTTTGGAAATTATTTGGCCATCGTATCTTCAATATTTCTTCTGCTCCATTTTCCCTCTTACACATTACTAGATATTTTTACGAAGTCTTATGTGGGCTCTATGCTCTTATCTTTATCTTCTATTTATTTTTCCTCTCTGCACTTCAAGCAATATTTTCTACCTACCTACTCATTAATTCTCTATTCTGCTGTGTCTAATCTGCAGTTAAACTCATCTTTTGACTTCTTAATTCTTCTGCTCTAGAACTTTTATTTAGTTATACTTTTAGATTTTATTTTTATGGTGACATTCTCTATTATTTTACCTAATTTATTTAACATGTTAACCATGTTATTTCTAAATTATATCTCTGTTAACCCTGATATTGCATTGCTTACAGACCTATTTCTATTGTCAGGGGGTTTTTTTCTTAGCTTTTTGTCATTTGGTCCTGTTTCCTGGAATAGCTGATAATTTTGGATTATGCATGAATGATGAGAGAGACTATAGACAATGTTATAGTTCTCCAGAGAATATTTTATTTTCTTTGCCTAACAGGCAGGAAATTTTGATCCAATTAAAACTGAAATAATTGGAGGCTAGTTTTAAGACTTTGTGAGGGCTGGGGTGCCTGGGTGGGTCATCCAGTTAAGCATCTGACTCTTGATCTCAGCTCAGGTCTTGATCTCAGGGTTGTGAGTTCAAGCCCCGCATTGGGCTCCATGCTAGGTGTGGAGCCTACTTAATAAAAAATAAAAAATAAAAAAAAGACTTTGTGAGGGCTAATCTATTACTGATTTATCCCTATCACCAGCCATGATATTTCAGAGGTCTATTTTTTTTTAACCTTATTTTTTTTTATTCTTATGTTAATCCCCATACATTACATCATTAGTTTTAGATGAAGTGTTCCATGATTCATTGTTTGTGCATAACACCCAGTGCTCCATGCAGAATGTGCTCTCCTCAATACCCACCACCAGGCTAACCCATCCTCCCACACCCCTCCCCTCTAGAATCCTCAGTTTGTTTTTCAGAGTCCATCGTCTCTCATGGTTCATCTACCCCTCCGATTCCCCCGCTTCATTCTTCCCCTCCCGCTACCTTCTTCTTCTTTTTTTTTTCTTAACATATATTGCATTATTTGTTTCAGAGGTACCGATCTGAGATTCAACAGTCTTGCACAATTCACAGCGCTTATCAGAGCACATACCCTCCCCAGTGTCTATCACCCAGTCACCCCATCCCTCCCACCCCACCCCTCACTCCAGCAACCCTCAGTTTGTTTCCTGCAATTAAGAATTCCTCATATCAGTGAGATCATATGATACATGTCTTTCTCTGTTTGACTTATTTCACTCAACATAATACCCTCCAGTTCCATCCATGTCGTTGCAAATGGCAAGATCTCATTCCTTTTGAGGGCTGCATAATATTCCATTGTATATATATACCACATCTTCTTTATCCATTCATCTGTTGATGGACATCTTGGCTCTTTCCACAGTTTGGCTATTGTGGACATTGCTGCTATAAACATCGGGGTGCATGTACCCTTTCGGATCCCTACATTTGTATCTTTGGGGTAAATACCCAGTAGTGCAATTGCTGGATCATATGGTAGTCAGAGGTCTATTTTTAAAGCCTGGGGAATTTATTGAGATCTCTTCTCCTTGGCAGGTTCTAAATTAAATTAAAATTTTTGTCTCTCTTTAGCACCATGAGGCTGCCAAAAGCTCTGGTTAGCTTTTTAACTGCTTAGCAACTACTTTTTTCTGGGTTTGTTAGGCGCTCACTCCATTCATGCTCAGCTTAGGAATTAGCCTTATGTCTGATTGTAGGTTAGAATAGATAATTCAATGCAAACTTAGATTTGCTTCACCTTTCCCTTCATTTGAGGGAAAATTGTATAGAGAATTCTAGATCACTTCTCTGAAATTCCCATTTCTTCAGGATCTTGGCCTCATAAGTCTTGGCTACATTAATAGCCCTGAAGTTAAATTTGTGGTTCCCCATCCTAGTGATATTGCTGCAAGCTCTAGGTCTCTGCTTTCTCTTCACTCTCTATGCCTCACAAGGGAAATTAACAAATGTTCGAAAAGCAAAAGCATCAGTAAATGTAGGACTCACCTTATGCTTTTCCCCATCTTCTTGAGATGCTGGCCTTTCAAGTTTTGGACACCTTGATTATTGTCTGATAAAGGATGGGCTTTTGTACAACATCCACTTAGCTGTCAATTTCCTGGTGTCATTGCCCAAGAAGAATTGGCAGAATGTCTGGGCTTTATACATTAAGAGTGCCATGGGCAAGCCCCAATGCTTAAACTAAGACACAGCTTAATAAACCTTACTGCCACCCGTAGCACTCACTCACACACACACACACCCACACACACACACAGATTTTATACATATTATTTGTGCATGTCTTAGAATTAGTATTTCTTCTATTTACTTGAACATCTGACACATCATTCTGGAATCAGAAAAAAAAGCTTATAAATTTTAAAAAATCAAGGAGATTTCCATATGTTCAAGTAGATAATCAATTCCAATGTCTAAAAAGTTATATCATGTGTGAAAACATAAACATGTATATGAATATGATACGTTCATTTACAAAAGTCAAACTTTTTTCTACATATATAATTTTCATAATATCTTAGGACTAGAAGAAACCTTAAGATGATTGAATTCAGCCATATATTCTTTTTACAGATAAAGACATTGAGGTCCCAAAATTTAATTTAGGGTGACCTGAATGATTTATCCAACATCACAGATAGATCCTGAACTCTTCTGACTCCCAGTTCAATACAATTCCATCTCTATAAACTACCCCACCCAGTGTTTTCCTATTAGCAAACTCTTCATGTTCTTATAACAACAAACACTTCTCACTCCTATGTCCTAGTACACAAAGATAAAGGGTTTGGGAATCCTTCCATATTGAATTATGTACAGGCAAGACTTATAAATTATAAAAAGGGTAAGATTTAGGCCTTTCACACTAGACTGTAAAAGGGCAAGAGATCTTCCTGTGAATTTCATAAAGTAATCATTAATATTTCTATTCACTAAACATTTGCCAGAATACCTACTGGGTAGTCCCCAAGGATTTCGTGTTGCAGATGGTTCATTAGGATTCTTTGTTTATTTCAAATGGAAGAATTTACAGAGTACGTGATTTATTAGGTAGCTGCAGCAGACACATCTGGTGCCCTGAGTCACATCCGCCTAGACTTACATCTGATTTTAACCCGGTTGGAATAGATAATTCCATGCAAAACTGTATTTGCTTCACCTGATAGCATCCGACCTGTAGCCCACACAGTATCTCTAGTTTCTTCCCCAATGGTTGTCTTGGATACTAGCGGGAGTTTACTTGGCCCTTACATATGTGCAGGGAAAGAGCAGGGAGCAATCTTGACCAGTGAGCAAGAGTTAATGGATAAACATTCCTGCTTCCTAATCATTGTGTAGACAATTCTGGGAGGCATTCTATGTGTTTCTTAGGATGTTTCAGTAGAATGAAGCTCTGTTATCCACAATGGCTGTCTCAAAACATCACCCTTATGTTTCTCCTTTTTCTCATTTCCAATCTCATTCTTCCTGCTCCCTCATCCCTGCTCCAACATCACCTCTCAAATAAACATGCACACAAGTCTTTGACTCGGGGTATGCTTTTGGAGGAACCCCAGACACATAATGCTCAAACACTAAATCCTCCACTTATAAAATGTCCTTGTTTCAAACCTCTCAACTTCAGTTTCAAGTATGAAGGCTCCTCCATAGCTTCTATTTCTATGGCATGTTTTGCTAGACAGTAAAGGATAATAACTATAATGAATGTGTTCTATTATGATGCCATCTAGTGGCAAGGATGAATCAAAACTCATGGCATCCAAGTAACCATGTTGTAAATATTAAATTTAAACCCTGGTAATATTACATTACATGAGATAGATAGATGCATTCAAGAGCAGGCAATCTTGCCACAGTTCCACTGAAGGTCAAAAAGATAAATGTTTGTGACAGGATATTAAAAGGTTGGGATAATTTTATGATATGTAGGTAACACAAGCTAAGACAATGATAAAGATAATCAAATCTCACGCATGAAAAGGCAAAAGCTAATCGCCTACAAGGTCAGGTAGAGCTCTACCTCTATGTTTTTGATTTAGTTAAGCATAAAGCCATATTAAGCACACAAAATTGGTTCACACAGTATAGAAATCTGCCCCAACAGCCAGTGCTAAAGAGATCTCAGGGTAGAAATAAGCAGTAACACGAAATAATAATAATAATAATTAATAATAATAGCAGCTACCATTTAATGAGTACTTACTATGTTCCAGGCCCTGTGCTAAATATTTTATCCATGTGATCTCACTTAATTTTTACAACAACCCTAGAAAGTAGGTACTACTAATATCCTCATTTGCAGATAAAGAAAAGGAGGCTTAGAAAAATTAATAAAGTTCTTAAGGTCACACACCCAGTAAAGAGCAGAGGGAGGTTGAAACCCAGGTCTGTCTGGGTGCAAAGTCTGTTCTCTTACCCAGTTCACATTTCATGCTGCATCAGAAATCATGACTAATTTTATGCCAAGTACATTGTTAGTGATTTTTATCAATAATGACCCTCCTTTTTACAGATAGAGTGCTAAAACAGTGCTAAGCCTGATTGCCTTATCTTAGACTGTGTAACTACAAATCCTATTATTAGATAAGATATTCTACAGAACTATGAAAAAATCTATCCAGAGAGTTTAACTCTGTGACATCTCCTGACAGTGAGTTTCATAGTTCAATCAGGTTTGGGGTGAACTCAGTGGTCAGCATATATTTTCCTAGCAACTTATCCTAACACAAGAATCAGGGAGGAGATGGATTTACCATCAAAGGGCATATGGAGTTTGATCGTGATAAAAAGTAGAATCTCCTGTTATAGGCATATCCTCTTAAGAGAGAAGAAAAAATCTTCTGGATTCTGTTGAACAACCATTAGTGCAACTTTGGGTGGAATATTTAAACTTTCTGGACCTTAGTGTTTCATCTTTTAATAAGAAAAATGAAATCAATGCCACGGAGTGGTGATGAGGATTCATCTACATAAATAATCAGAATAACACATGATACTTGGTGGTAGGACCTTAAATGATTTTTCTTTTCTTTTATACCCTTTGTTTCATTAAGAATTGTTTAAGTTGCTTATGAAAAAAAGTCTCCAAAAAAAAGTTATCTCTTTTCTTCTTTCTTCCAGTCCAAAGAAGAAAAATTCTTTCAGCAAGTTGAATATTGAGAAATTAATACTTTTGGAATATCTGGGCTTCCCAATAGAGGACAGTTTAGCAATATCTAACACCTTACAAATATAAATACTGTTTGATCTACCAATTCCACTTGTAGGACTTTTTCCTGCAGATAAATGATTGATGTACAAGGGTATTCACTACAGCATTAATTTTAAGGGCAAAATATTTTTTAAAATCTAAATGCCCATCAGTAGAAGACTGGTCATATAAATTACGGTACATGGTACATCTACAGATAAGAATAATACACAACTAAAAAAAATTCCAGAATGCATTTTTAAGTGAGAAAGCAAGGTATATAGAACATTATGCATAATATACTATATTGTCTTAAAAGGAAAGAAGATAAATATATATTAATGTTTGCTTGTATGTGTATAATAAACTCTAGAAAGGTACCTGAAAATTTGTGGTTTCTGGTGAGCGGGGTGGAAGAAAACTGAATCCATGTATGAAATGGGTGAAAAGGAGATTTTCACTGTATTTCACTTTTTCTAAACCAGTGGTAAAAATTCAATAAACTAATTAAATTTTTAAAATATTTTAATTGGACTTGTACCCACTTCCAAAAGATACCAGGATTTTAAAGTTTGCCATCTTATCTCACATATCTTCTAATAGACAAATGGATGAACTGAGCCATAAGCTACTAGATTTTTCCATGGAAAGACCATCATCACATCCCGGAGACAGAGAACTACCCACATCTATAACTATTTTCACTATTTGTATTTTGGTCACTATTTTATTTTTCTGATGCTGTTCCAGTAATAGAATCGTATGGTGGTCATTGGTAGGTGAAGCACAGTTTCACTACTGACCTTTAAAATAACTGGCAACACATGCCCATACCCTTAATTTCCTCTCCAATCAAACATTTGACACTTAATGGGGAAGTGAATCACATTACTCATTTTTTTTTAAGTGTCAAACTCTTACACTTAAAATCAAACAGAAGTCAGAAGACCACATGATGAACTCTCTTCTGATGGTGTTCTATTTAGTAAGCACTTCCTTACTTGAACTCTTATTTTTCTACTCCATATGTATACTCTAGCAAGAAAACATGAGAACAATAAATTTCTTTTACAATGCCAAGAGTCATCCGTTGACTTCCATAATACACACTCAACAATATAACTTAAATGTTCAGACCTAACTTCTTGACTTCTACATTAAACATGCTACTACCCAAGCATTCCCCACCACAGCACACCACACCACCAATTCACCTCGATGCTTAGGCCACAATCCTTAGAGTCAACCTTGATTACCTTTTTCTCTCATTCCCCACATCTGGTCTATCAGCAAACCATGCCAGCTCTGCAATAAAACATAAAGAAAAGAGCAAAGATCTGTAAACTAAAGAATATAATTCTAAGTAAATTATTATTAAATATTATTGCAAAGTAAATAGAAGGAAGAAAACAATAATGATAAGAGAAGAAAATAATGACATAAGCCACACAAAATAATACAAAAAATGAACCAAAAAAGAAAAGTTGGCTCTTTGAAGAGATTGATCAAATTGATAAACCCCGAGCAAGACTGACCAAAAAAGAAAAAAAGACTGGAAATTATGAATATCAAGAATAAATGAAAGGTATCCCAACAGATCCTATAGACATTAAGAGCATAATGAGGACTAGCAATTTTATATCCACAGTATTGACAAGTTATAGGAAATGAAAAATTATTTAAAAAACACAATTTATAAAAACTTTTAGAGAAAAAATATAAAAATTTGAATAGCCCAATAAGTTAGCACAAATGTAAAGCACAAAAGTAAAATAGTATTTTTTCACAAATGATTTGGCTTTCTACATGGCAAATAAAAACAATCTATTATTTTAAAACTAGTAGAATTAATAAGCAAATTTAGTGAGATTATAGGGATATACGGTCAATATACAAAAATCAGTTGTATTTCTCTATATTAGCAGCAACTAGAAAATTAAAACTTAAAATACCATTTCTAATAGCATAAAAAAACCATAAACACTTAGGAATGAGTTTAAGTAGGAAAATAGTACAACTTGTACACTGAAAACAACACAATGACCAGAAAAATTAAAGAAGTCATAAATAAATGAAGAGGCATACCATGATTAGAAGATTCAATATTATGAAAATGTCAATTCTCTTCAAACAGATCTGCAAATTTAACAATCCCAAAGAGAATTTCCTTGGGATTTTTTCCTTGTAGAAATTGACAAAAGTAATTCTAAAATTTATTTGGAATTTCAAAGGGGTTAGGATAACCAAAACAATCAAAAATAGAAAAGCTAAATTGAAAGCCTCCTATCACTTATTTCAAGACTTACTATAAACCTACAGTAGTTAAGACAAAAGTTACAAGATTACTCACTGGGGCTTAAAGAACACATTTCTTTTCAATAAATGATGCTGAATTAAATGTATATTGTGCTAAGAAAGATGAAACTCAACCTCTATGTCACATTATACAGAAAAGTTTACTTGAAATGAAACACAGATCTAAACATAAAACTAAATTTGATATTTCTAGAAAAAAATGTAGAATACCTTCACAAGGTTTTTGAGGTAGGCAAAGATTACTTAGATTTAAAAAGCATTATTCATAAGGGAGTTTTTTCCAAAATCCTAATTTTTTGCTTGAAAACTCAAGTTTTATCATTGGCAACCAATCTGTCAGTTGTTTTGAGAAGACAGGCTCACCTTGTTCATTCTTGAGAAAAATTTTGACAAAATGTCTGCCAAACACCTAAGTCTAAATAACCATAGTTTGTTACATGAGAAAAACAGCTAGTTCAGCTTGCAACTCAAAACATCACCCAAATGTTCCCCAGCCTAGACGCAGACATTGAACTTTGTTGTGCAGCATAAATAAGTACTTTATGCAAATTTCCCCCATTTTGTCACACAGAACATTAAAAAAGACTCGTATTCAGGAGTGGAGATTTAACAAAAACTAATCATTTATACTTTTTCAAAAAAAGGCATCCTTAAGTGAAGCTGGGGTTTTTTTCTTTAACTGTGATTGCATGGCAGTGAGGAACACAATGTCAAGGGCAGTTTGGTGCACGGCCTTGATGCATGCAAAGGCACTAACGATTTTACCCAACCTTGCTTTTGCACCATTAGTGCAAATGTCAATACAGTGAAGTCAGCAAATAGCATTTTAGTATTATAATGAAAATTCTTCTGACCTTACGAACTGCCAGGGGTCTGCAGGTTTTCTGAGCTACTGTCAGAAATACATGTAAAGGCCCGAAGGAGACAGATTAACGAAAGCCATAAAATCAGGGGCAACTTACATTCGTTCATTCAGTTAAGTAATTAGTAAGTGTCTGCTATGTTCCAGGTCCTGCTGGCACTGCAAATAGAGTGATGAACAAAATAAGTCATCTCTTTTCTCAAAGAGATTTCATGTAGGCTGGGGATTAGGTGGGCTGAGGGGTGGGAACAGAGAAGAAAATACACGAATTAGTCCATTGTATGAATATATTACAATTTGTTTATCCATTTACCTGTTAAGGGACGTTTGGGTTGTTTCCATTCTTGTTATTATTTTAAGAATAAACATGATGTGGAGCGCCTGGGTGGCTCAGTTGGTTAAGCGTCTGCCTTTGGCTCAGGTCATGATCCCAGGGTCCTGGGATGGAGTCCATGTCGTGCTTTCTGCTCAGTGGGCAGCCTGCTTCTCCCCCTGCCTGCCGCTCTCCCTGCTTGTGCTCTCTCTCTCTTTCTCTCTCTGTCAAATAAATAAATATTTTTTAAAAAAGAATAAACATGATGTGAACTTGTGTGCACTAATCTCTACACTATGGTGGAACTTGAACTCATGACCCTGAGATCAATAGTTGCTTGCTCTACCAACTGAACCAGCCAGGCACCCCCAGTAGTCTCTTTTTCGACATATGTTTTCATTTCTCTTGAGTAGATAACTAGTTGTGCAATGTCTGGGTCATAGAGTAGATAAACGGTTCTCAGCTGGGGGCAATTTTGGCAATGTCTGGGACATTTTTGTCGTGACTGGGGAGATGCTTCTAGTGGGTGGAGGCCAGGGATGCAGCTATACATCCTACAATGCACAGGACGGCATCCATGGCAAAGAACCAACTGGCCCAAACTATCAAAGCATTGAGGTTGAGAAAACTTGGGTCAGATATATGTTTAAATTTTAAGGAAACATCTAAACTGCTTTCTAATGGAATTGTGCACTTTTGCACTCCCAGTAGCAAGGTATGAGAGTACCAGTTGCAGAGAGAGAGCCAGTTTCCAGAAGTTTATCATCCCAATAATTTCTGTATTCATTAAATAATAACTCCCCATTCCCACTGCCCTCCAGCTCCTGGCAACCTCTGTTCTTCCTTCTGTCTCTGTGAATTTTCCTATTGTAGATACCCCATATAGGTAGAATCATACAGTATTTGTCCTTTTTTGTGTTTGGTTTATTTCACTCAGCATAAGGTTTTCAAGGTTTATTCATCTGTGTTGTAGCAGGTGTCAGAAATTCATTCCTTTTTTTTTAAGATTTTATTTATTTATTTGAGAGAGAGAAAGAGAGAGAGAGAGAGAACAGGAGCAGGGGGGAGGGGCAGAAGGAGAGGGAGAAGCAGACTTCCCACTGAGCAAGGAGCCTGATGTGGGGCTCAATCCCAGGACCCCGGGATCATGACCTGAGCCAAAGGCAGATACTTAACCAACTGAGCCACCCAGGCGCCCTTTTTTAAGACTAATATTCCATTGTGTGTATATACCACATCTTGTTTATCCATTCATCTGTCGATGGATGTTTTGTAAATAATGCTATGAATGTTGTTGTACAAGTATCTGTTTGAGACAATATTCTCAATTCCTTTGAGCATATACTTGGAAGTGGAATTTCTGGATCGTATAAAATTCTGTTTTACTTTTTGAGTAATCCTCAATAACTTTGAAGAGTATAAAAGGATTGGAGACAAAAAAGTTTGAGAACTGCTGTCCCAGAACATCCCAGCTTTGTCTGGATAACTCCTGCTTGTTATTCAAGGTAAAGACCGGCATCATTTCTTAAGAAGAATGTCAAGTCCACCCCTCCTCTGCATGGCCCATGTGTTCCTCCCTCTTGGCTCTTGTACATTGTATTTTATTACCTGTTAGCGTCACTTCTCTAACTATAAGTTCTTTGAGGGTGACATTCAGATCTCTTCCATTTGTGTGTATGTCCGATGTCTGGAATATAACAGTGCACAAGAAATATTGTGCAATATTTGAAGGAAATTGAAGATGATTATTTGAAATGCTCTATAGGAGGACGGATAAAGAATTTCACTTATATGTCATCTCTAATTACCTGATAATGGCTGCTTGGATGGCTGTGTTGAGAAGGATTCTGAGGGCATCTAGAGGCTTAGCAGGAAGAAATACAAGGACTAATTAGCAATGCAAATAGGCTGTAGAAAGATCTATACCTACACTAGATGCTAAGTCCCTTTCAGTTCTAACATTCCATGCAGGAAAATGTCATTATTTTTGTCTTCAAATCTCATCCTTATTAGTTTAGTCTAAAAATCTGATACATCTTTTATTAGTAAATTAAATGTGACTATGTGGCAAAATTCACTGGATAAAAAACACAAATATTCCCTCTTCAGTCTGCATCTCTACCCCTGAATCCTACCAAGATCAAAAGTTCCTTTCAGAATTCTTCATGGATTTTTACAAATACATCAATGCAATTTTATGATAATATGAGGCTGTTAGACTTGAAATGACTCACACTGCTTTCATCTGGGGACACATTCCTTACCCGAGTAGCATTCAGATACAAATATATACAGCCTACATTTCAGTTTATTTCTAGTTTCATGTCTTTGGTTTTATTTACAAAAAGCTATACATGGTTAGAAAATGAAAAATATTTGAGTATGTGTTATTATATTATTTCTCCAATCTCTTCTGTTACAAATGGATATTTATTGGAGTTAAAGAAATTACTGGCTAGGCTAAAAAAATTAATGATGTCTTAGAAGAAAGACTAACAGGACACATTTGAATGGGGAGTCTGAAATCTTTATGGCCTCCATTTCAGAAAAAAAAAAGGAAGACATCTATAAATTAAGTGTGGGTATGGTATTATCCATGTGGGTGACATAACATGCTGGTATATCACAGTATTAATTTATCAACAAATTGATCCATAGATTTTCAAATTGGACTGGAGATGTTACTCCCAGAGAGATCCTTTCATTTGTGCTGTTTAGATGTGTTCTAAGATTACTAGACCTCAGAGAATGAGCTATGTACTTATCTTAAACTCACCAGGGACAGTGCAGAATCAATAAATGAGGAATTGAGAATTTCGTGAAAATCTAAGTGATACTACCTTCATAAAGGAATAGAAAAACATCTTCTAATTTCTTTGTTTCTAAGATTGATTGATTGATTTAACAGAGAGAGAGAGAGAGAGGGCGCACACAAGCAGGGGGAGCGGCAGGCAGAGGGAGAAGAAGAGGGAGACAGAGGGAGAGGGAGGGGCAGACCCCCCGCTGAGCAAGGAGCTGATGCGGGACTCAATCCCAAGAGCCTGGGATCATGACCTGAGCCAAAGGCAGACGCTTAACCAACTGAGCCACCCAGGCGCCTCAAAAAATATCTTCTAATTTCTTGAGGATAGAAGACAAGGAAGAGGGATGCTTTTTTCACATGCATATATGTGGGGAACAGCTGATAAACAAGGAATGCAATACAAAACGACTTTGCAACCAAGGCACCAAAAAATACTGCCCTGAGCTTTACAGCACTTTTTGCTTTTTGAAAACACACTCACATTCATTATTTCATTTTATCCTCCCAAGAAACCTGTGAGGTAGGTAAGACAGGTTTCATTATCTCCAAGATTTATCTACCACTCTTGCCACTACTGTTTTATGATAGGACTCATGGATCCAGAGAGAAGTACTCCTCACATTATGGCCATATCTGATGACTCACAAGAGCTGGAAAAATGAATTAACGAGTATGTACTGCAAGGGATAGGAACACACTCTCTTCACTTGGGAGTCGGCTTTCCCTTATAAATATTCTGCCAGCAAAATTAGCAATAAACACATTTGTTCTGCTATATGGAAGTGGGGATTTCCAGACAAACGGCTTTTGACTTGCCAGCACTGGGGATAACCATAAAAGGTGACCCCAATGACTATGTGCAAAAAAACACTGGTTCTTAATTTCTTACCCCCTTCTTAACTCTTTCTTTTATTTAACCCTCTTTCCAGCCTGTAGAAGATCAAAAATTAAGAGAAGGGGAATAGGAACATTTTAGATGAGACAGTGCAATGACTAGAGATTGCCCTGGGTGGACAGAGACCATGTTTCTATTTAATTTAAAACTAATATATGTATCACTTATTCCATACCTTATTAGAAATACAAATGGATAGCATTTATTACATGCAAATTATATACCAAGCAGAGTAAAGAAACCTTATAAAAATTTCTTTCAAAAATTCTTATATAAAGGGGTGCCTGGGTGGCTCAGTAAAAAAAAAAAAAAAAAATTCTTACATAAAGATGTTGCTTGTAAAAAAAAAAACCACTAGCTCCATCTCAAAATGTACTCTTCTATTACAGTGAACTGAAGCATTTCTTTAGGAGCAGAGGGGGAAGAGCAGTGGGTCAGCTGTGTTTATCAGGATGGTCTGCTCACTTGTTTATGGTGAACATTCTTTGGACAGATGACTGGTGCCTGCTAGACATTTCACATACCATCTGTGACATAAACATTTGCTATTTTGTTCTCCTTCCTTTTGTGTATGCTTGCAATGACACACATGCACACACACATATATGTATATGTGGATATATATTATTATGTATGTGTTTATATGCATACAAACACACATAACATGTATATTACACATTTCTTAAAAAGAAAAACAGGTATCTATAAAGCATGTCATCTTGGCTTATACAGTGGAGGGCACCACTGCATGGGGGGAGGGACCCTGCTCCAGTGCCCACCAGGTTCTGATCTCCACAACCCCACTTACCAAGTTCACGTCTTAGACAAACATGGCTTAGAGTCTGTCCTCTACACTGGGTCTTAGAACCAAACACAGTTGTTCTGCAGAGGCCTTCCATGTTTGGAGGTAATGAGAATGTTATATACTAGTATAAAATAAGACACACATTTTAATTTGACAATATTTCAGGAAGCCTCTACTGACTCTTGCTGTGCCTATAGTTGAACAAATCTGGCCAAAAGGTTTTCTTGCTCCTCGTTATCCCCATCAATTCAGCCTGATTGGATAATACTGTTTAAGGGGACCCAGTGCAGCTGGACTTCATCCTAGCTATCAGCAATTTACTCTTAATGGATGACAGGGGAATACCATGTCCTCTCCCTCCTAGGCTGGTGGCTAGAGCCTGGGTTCTGGAGTCACATGAGCCAGAATTTGTATTCTAGCATCTCTCCTTTCTGAGTGACCTTGGAAAAAACAAACTATGTGGCCCTCAGTTTCCTGATTTGTAAAATAAAGACACTGAAAGGCCCCACCTCGGAGGATGGTTGAGGGAATTAAATGCTTTGGACACAATACCCAGAAGATAACAAGTGCTTGATGCTAGGAAGGCATAGGTATATCGCTATAAAACATGGGTCTTGACCCTGACAGTAGACAATGTTATGAAAGGCAGAATGCTCTAGTCTAAAAATCTTATATCCTGACATCTCTTCAGTCAGACCCCAAGGTGAGTACACACCTGTATTGAATTCTAAAGCCATGCGAAAGCTTAATATTGCCTTTTTATACCTTTTGCAATCAATTATTCCCTATCTCAATTCTACCTTGTACCTCACACTCACTTACATATTATTCTGCACGAATTCTTGTCCTGTCCATTATTTTGTCCTATCTTAGAGAATGAACGCCTGGAGAATGGAGATCTTTTACTTAATATTAGCTTCTGCTACTCTAGCGCCACTGAAGTATGGTTAAGTTGATTTCTAAGACTTCCACAGGGTCTTTTCAGTCTTGACTATCCTGGGTCTATTTTGCTATTAGACCCAGTTGACTACTTAGGTCTTCTCAAAACTTTCACTTTCTGAGATGTTACTCTTGACCAATTCTCCTCTTGCCCACCTCTCTATTTCTTCTTCTCCTTCTCTTCCCACCTGCCAAACATTGGTATTCCCAATGGGCAGCAGCTTAAAAGGAAGAAGTAGTTCTGTATGTGTTGATGTAGATAGATTTCCCAAATATCTGGTAAAATGTGGGGGGAAAAGAATTTTCACTAATAATTTACTCTCTTTCTTTTTCTTATTTTTAAATATCCTAACCATGGAAATGTATATTAGTTTCCAAGTGCTGTTCTAATAAAGTACTACAAACCAGATGGGTTAAACCACAGAAATTTATTCTCTCATAGTTCTGGAGGCTAAAAGTCCAAGATCAAGGTGTCAGTAGGGTTGGTTCCTTTTTAGAGGCTCTGAGGGAGGAACTTTTCCTTGCCCTCTTTCTAGCTTCCAGTCCTTGCTGGAAATCCTCGGCATTCTTTGGCCTGTAGACTCATGGCTCCAATCTCTGCCTCTGTTATCACATGGCATATCCCTGTGTGTCTCTGTCTTCACACAGCATTCCCGTCTCCATGTGTCTGTGTCCAAATTTTCCTTATTATATGAAGACACCGGTCACTGGATTAGGACCCATCATCCCTAAGCCTGTATAACACTGTTAATATTTTAAAATAATTAAAATCAGGAGTGCCGGGGTGGCTCAGTCAGTTGAGCATCCAACTCTTGGTTTGGGCTCAGGTCATGATCTCGGGGTCCTGGGATGAAGCCCTGCATCAGGCTCTGTGCTCAGCAGGGAGTCTGCTTGAGGATTCTCTTCCTCTCCCTCTGCCCCTCTCCCTACTCATATCCACACATTCTCTCTCTTTCTCACTATTCCTAAAATAAATAAGTAAATCTTGGAAGAAATAATTAAAAGCAAAGCATATAGTTATGGGTTGAATTGTGTTCCTCAGAAAGATATTTCTAAGTCCTAACCCCAGAATCTGAGAATGTGACCTTATTTGGAAATACATTTGCAGATGTAATTAAGATAAGGTTACATACATACACATATATATTTACATATTACATAATAATTAGTGCCTTGTAACTTTCTTTCCTTGTTCTTCCTACTCTATCCCCATCCTACCCAGAGACATCCAATCAGGAAAACTGGGATTCCTCCCTTGAGGGCTCCTTCTCACCACCTGGCTGATTCTGTCTCATTAATATCTCTCAATCCAAGCCCTCCTTCCAGCCTACTTGGGCTGTGCTTGAGTCCAAGCACTCATTATCTCTTACCTGCACCACTGCAATCACTTACTAATCAGTCCCCTAGCATCCAGTCTTGACCCCTGAAATCCATCACTTCCAGGATAGCTAGAGTTATTTATATAAAATGCAAATTAGATAAGTTGCCCTGCTGTGTACAATTCTGCCTTGCCTCCCTCCCCTCCAGTTCTTC
This sequence comes from Mirounga angustirostris, assembly GCF_029215605.1. Lineage (NCBI taxonomy): Eukaryota > Metazoa > Chordata > Mammalia > Carnivora > Phocidae > Mirounga > Mirounga angustirostris. Next base: position 187,196,383 of record NW_026991709.1, on the reverse strand, counting down.
AATCCATACATCCCACCCTCATTACCTGCCCTACCCATCCCTTCAGCCTTATCTTTTGCCTCTCCTTGCCTTCAACACTAAAGAATATCAGTGGATTGCAGATCCTGGTTCACACTTCTTTTCCTCTGCTCTGCTAGTCCTCTAGGAATGTCTTGCCTCCATCTAACTTTTATCAATCTTCAGGATGTATTCCAGGTGGGCATGTTCTCCAAGAAGCCTCTCTATCTCAGGCAAAGCAAAGTGTTTTTCATATGTGTGGCCAGAGCACCTTGAGCACACTGATCTCTTAAACTTTCCCATATATATTAAATAGCAAATTCTATCTGTCTTTCTGTCGGTAAGCACTTGAACAATGAATGTCATATATTTTAAACCATGTATCTGTAGCATCTACCCCAGTCCCTGGCACAAAGTAAGTGCTAAAGAAATGTTGGTGAGTGAACAAAGGAAGATATACTTTATTATTCAAGAATTTCTACAAACTTAATTAACAAAAGAATAAATGACCATTTAGTTTTATTTTAAGAACATCACAAAACACTTTTTTTATATAGACCAGCGTTTCTCAACCTTGGCACTATTGACACTTGGGCCAGATACTTGCTTGTTGCAGGAGCTGTCTTGAGCATTATAGGATGTTTAGAAGCATCACTGGCCTCTACCTATAGACAACAGTAGCTTCTAGTCTCTAACTGTGACAACCAGTTCGTTGGTTGTCACCAACCAATATTATCAAATATCCCCGGGAGGAGAAGGGAAGACAAAATCAGCCCCAATTCAAAAGCACAGACGGATGTTCAATATATATTTTGAATTTCATAACACCTGTAAAGGCAGGAATTTCCATAACATTTCATTTGGTCCCTTCGGATATCAATTATCCTTTGTAAGAGCGAATCTGCCATAGTTTATCATATGTTTTTAAAGGCATTTAAGGGGCACTTGGGTGGCTCAGTTGGTTGAGTGTCCGACTCTTGATTTCAAATTGGGTTGTGATCTCAAGATGGTGGGATGAAGCCTTGCATCAGCCTCCACACCCAGCAGGGAGTCTGCTTCTCTCCTTCTCTGTCTGCCCCTTCCCCTGCTCGCACTCTCTCTCTCTAAAATAGATGAATGAATCTCTAAATAAATAAATACATACATACATAAAGGCATTTAAATGAGCTGTATGTAAAAAAAAAGAGTTTTTCTGATATAATTATCTTGTAAAAAAATGAGAGCATGTCATTTATTATTCTATAAAAATGTAGGTTTGTTTTTTTAAATATAATATAAAATATAATTTTAATTTGAAAGATGCTCTTCTCTAGTATGAGAGAAGGAAGGAGGGAGAGAAGGAGGAGAGGAGGGAGAGAGGACCGTTTTACTATATATTTTTTTTTTTTTTCAAGTAAGCTCTCCACCCAACATGGGGCTTGAACTCACGGCCTTGAGATCAAGAGTCACATACTGCACCAACTGAGCCAGCCAGGCACCGCAAGACAGGATTGTTTTAATCCAAAACAATTTAGGGGGGAGCTTTTTTATATTAACTCCCCATTTTATTTGCTCTCCATGTGATTCTAATTCACTGTTATAGACCAGTGTGGTCGACATTAAATGAAGAATAGTGAACTGTGTTACACAGCTTGGTCAGGCAAAGGTCAATCCAATACCCTGCTTGACAGAGAGTTTGCAACATGCAAAGTAGTCTACTATTCATAAACACACCAAACATGAAAACTATACTAAAACATTTTAGAAATTCTGTGAGTGAAAGGAAGTACTTCCTATGGGCCAGGAATTACAGACTTTTAAAAATGAGCCACACAGACATGATCTCTTTTCTCTGAAAGTTTATGGTCTAGTAAGTGGAAATAAAAAAAATAATGAAATAGTCACATTGATGGGGGTATAATTAGAAATTGAATAAACAAATGCTATGAAGTAAAGTGATTAGGGAACATGATCTAAACTTGGGAAGTGACACCGGAGTTGAGACCTGAAGAAGAAATCTAAGAAATTAACTAAAATAGACAGAAGAAGAGCAGATGAAGGTGGAGGGGACAGCGTAAGTAGATGCCCTTGGCTAAGGGAGCATGTCGGGGACCGAGTGAAGAGAAGATAGAGCCTAATGGAGCTGGAGGGTAGGGGAGGAGCGCAAGGCAACCAGGCAGGGCCTGTTGGGCTGTGTTGAGGGCAGATGGAAAAGTCATCAACTGATGAAGATGGAAGAAATCTCTCTGGCTGTGGTATGGGGAATGGATGGGTAAAGTAGGCAGGGAGACCAGCATCTTGCCAACATCAACATCCTTATTATTCCTTGAAAGCTCAGGCCAAAGACTCCCTGTTCTACAACGTGGATGAATCTTGAAAACATCATGCTAAGTGAAAGAAACCAGTCACAAAAGGCCACATAGCGCATGATTCCATTTATAGGAAAAATCAAGATAGGCAAATCCATAAAAATAGAAAGTAGATGAGTGACCACCAGGGGACACACTGAGAAGGGATGGGTGACTGCTAATGGGTATTGGGTTGCTTTATGGGAAGATTAAAACATTTTTGAATTAGGATAGTGGTGATGGCTGCACAACTGTGTGAATACGCTGAAAGCCAATGAACTGAACACTTTATAAGGGTGGATTTTATGGCATGTGAATTATATCTCAATAAAGCTATTACAAAAAAAAAAAAGCCTTCTTATTATGTCTTGGGAGAAACCGGGTTCTAAATTCCTACGTAAAAACAAGGTTAAGAGGTGACTTTTTAAATTCTTAAAGTCATGTTCTTTAAAATGATCCTTGCATTCTAAAATTCAATTAGCTGAAATCTAAGAATTATATTGAAATGGAGGCATTTAAACAGAGCAGCTGATCAATGATTTAGAAAGAATCCCATAATTCCCAAATCATAGTTTTTGTTAAGAAAAATTATAAAAGCACCAGCCACTGGGAATTAGATCAATTGGAATTTTACTATTTTGTCAATTCATTCAAATAGTGGATTTTAAATTTCTGCACGATTTTCATTTTCTACCCAGACAGCCACTTAGCAGGTATGTGATATCAATCTTGATTTCTAGCCTCAGCTTTCTCTATGAATTTAATGGGGGAAGTAATTGTGCAAGAATGTGTTTTAAAACACAAATCTCAACTAACCTATTATTACATTTACAGCTGATTACCATGTGAATTGCTTTTATGCTATGCAGAATATCACTAACACTGTTCTTTCAAGGGGTACAATAGAAAGTATAGGATACAGGAAATAGCCTTTAATAATGATGACACTGGCTAATATTTATTCTTAAATTCAGATTTGCATTAAAATTATTTTCTAGAAAAAAGAACTAATGTGAGAGCTCACTTTCTACGTCAGGACTCTTTTTGGTGTAAGTGACAAAAAATCCAACTCAAAACAATGTAAGCAAAAATATAATTTAATGGCTTTCTTAACTGTAAAGTTCAAAGGTGGTGCTACCTTCAGGCACAGCTGGACTAGTTTTCTGCAAATTGTGAATTACAAATTTTCTGCAAATTTCCCCACTCACCAAACTCAACCAGAAGTCAGAAGGTGCAGGAACCCTGCCCATTCAAGTCAGCCTTTGGAAGAGACTCCAAATTGGTTTCATTTTTGTACTCCACGTTGTCTGGTTTTCTGCAAATTGGTTTTATTTTCATGCTCAAGGTGTCTCACCTGATGGCAAGATGGGGGCAAGCAGCTCCTCCTTTCTCTCTGCCTGCATTCTTAGCAAAAGACTCATTGTGTCTCTCAGGTTCTAACCAAGCCATGTGTTCAGTTTTGGATCAACCACCATAGCCGCAGGACTGGGCATGCTGATTAACTCAGGCCTGGGTCATATGCTCAGTCTTGCAGGACAGAATCCCACTCCAACCATACGGCCTTACAGTAGGGGTGTGGGGAGATAGGTACCAATGTAAGTATTGTTGCTAGAAAAAACAAAAAACAATGGAGACTGGCAGGGAAAATAACAAATGTCTGCCAAAGCTTCCAGCTAAAAGATGGGCCAAGAGCAGTGGGTGGGCAAACGGACAATAAGCTAGGAAGCTGAGTGGACCCCTCCTGGGGTATCTTCCTAACTGACCACCCTTCTCTGCAAATCTATTTGCCTCATGAGTTGAGCCAATACCTTCCAACTTGACACTCTGGATCCACTCTGCACCCTTCTAACTACACTTTCTGTCCCAAAGGCAGACTTGAATGGACAAGAGTAACAGTCCCTACACCCTTTGACTTCTCTTGAGTTTGGTGAGTGGGGAACACCCACAGCAGATCTAAGGGAGGGGGGAAAGGGTCCTTGTAATCTAGTTACAACCCTCAGCCAACCATTACAGTACCTGTTTACTTCCCCAGCTTTATTGAGATATAACTGACATGTGATATTGTGTAAGCTTATGATGTATAACATGATGATTTGACACACATATATATTGCAAAATAATGACCACAAGAAGGTTGGTTAATATATCCTTCACCTCACATCATTACTTTTATTGTTATGGTGGTGATGGGAACATTTAAGTCTACTCTCTTGGCAACTTTCAAGTATACAATACAGTGTTGTTGAATATTGTCACCATGCTGTAGATCAGATCCCCCTTTATGACCACCTTCTCTACTTGAACTTTCCTTCCTGGCTCTGTTAATTGCTCCCCCAGTTGCCCTTTTAGGCATAGAGATGGTAAGGACTTTTGGGGTACTACACTTCTCTTTGTGGGGTTTCCTAAACCCTGCCAATAGCTTTGAAAATAGTCCCATAATTAAACCCTCCTTGAATTATCATAATTTGAATGCACCATCTGTTCCCTGCTGAGACCCTGACAGATATATGTATTGAATGTGGTGGACATGCACTTACTATACAACCTCACTTTATGTATTGTTCCAAATATTCACATTTATTCTATGAAATAGGTATTCTTAATCCCTGTTTGATAGATGAGGGAACTTAGGCTCAGAGAGGTTAAGTAACTTGACCAAGATCCCACAGCTAGTATGGGACCCAGATGACACTGGTCTGATTTCTCACTTTGTATGCCCAAACTGCATTATATCTGGCCTGGACTATGACTTCCACTCTTGCCTTCTTGTAGTTTTTCTCCACAGACATCATCTATTTCATAGTTCGGCCAAGCTTGCTATCAGCAGTCAAAGAAATAGCAAGCAATAACACATAGTAAAATGCCTTACAAATGTAGCATATTATTAAGAGTACACTGGTGAGTGCTGTGAATTGTGTAAGACTGCTGAATCACAGACCTGTACCCCTGAAACAAATAACACATTATATGTTAATAAAAAAAAATTTTTTTAAAGACTACACTTGGGGGAACCTGGGTGGCTCAGTCGTTACGCATCTGCCTTCGGCCCAGGTCATGATCCCAGGGTCCTGGGATCGAGCCCCGCATCGGGCTCCCTGCTCGGCGGGAAGCCTGCTTCTACCTCTCCCACTCCCCCCTGCTTGTGTTCCCTCTCGCTGTGTCTCTCTCTGTCAAATAAATAAATAAAATCTTTAAATAAATAAATAAATAAAATAAAAAAATAAGGAGTACACTTGTCTCGATGAACACTAAGGAATGTCTAGAATTGTTGAATCACTCTACTGTACACCTGAAAGTAATATAACATTGTATGTTAAATATACTGGAATTAAAACTTAATATATATAAATAATAATAATAAAACATAATATACATATATTATCACTTAAAATATATGTAGATCCTCTGGTCCCTCTCACAATTAGATTCCTTGAAGTTGGAGGATCCAAAGGAGACCCCAGAGGAATTAAATCTAGGCATCCAATCCCTCTGCACTCAGCTCATCCATCATCTTCTCCAGGAAGATTTTTCTGGTACTCTGGGATGGAGAGGTGCCCACTCTACGCTCCATAATATTTATCCCACCATAGCACTTATCCCATGTAGTGTCACTATTATTTGCTTTCTTTTCTCTACCCCACATTCTACACCATGATAATCATCCATTCACTTCTCTGTCTCTTTCTAGATTACAAGTTTCCAGAAGGCAAGGTCATAGCTATTATTTTTGTATCACTGGTGTCCAACACACACCTTTACATAGGTGCTAAATATGTATCTATTGAACATAGTTCTGAAAAAATTCATGCCAAGCATTCCTCAAAATGGGACAATATCAAGGGGATTTCCTCAAGAGGAGGAAAATGAACTATGACTACTGAGAAGGCAACCAAACTAAAATTCTGTGATTTTGGATAAAAGAGCCATAAGCTAGTCAGTAGATGTGTTTCTCTCAAGAATATGGGTTAATAATTTTAAAAACCTCTTTATGTATTATAGGAGACCCACCCAAAAGAAGAAAAGAGAGAAAAGGGGGCAGAAAACTTATTTCAAGAAATAATAGCAGAAAACTTCCCTAATCTGGGAAAGAAAAATAGACACCCAGAGTCAGGAGGTACAGAGAATTCCCATCAAAATCAACAAAAGCAGGCCAACACCAAGCCACACTCTAATTAAATTTACAAAACACAGCAATAAAGAAAAAAATCTTAAAGCAACAAGACAAAAGTAGTCCCTAACTTGGGGCACGTGGGTGGCTCAGTCAGTTAAGCATCTGCCTTCGGCTCAGGTCATGATCCCGGGGTCCTGGGATCAAGCCCCACATCAGGTTCCCCGCCTCGGTGAGGAGCCTACTTCTCCCTCTCCCTCTGCCTGCCGCTCCCCCTACTTGTGCTCTCTCTCTCTCTAATAAATAAATAAAATCTTTAAAAAAAAAAAAAAAAGAAGAAGAAGAAGAAGTCCTTAACTTACAAGGGAAGACCCAGAAGGCTAGCTTCAGGTTTCCCAACAGAAACTCGGCAAACCAGAAGAAAGTGGTATGATATATTCAACGTGCTGAATGGGAAAAATCTGTAGCCAGGAATACTCTAGCAAGCAAAGCTAAAATTCAGAATAGGAGAGATAAAGAGCTTCCCAGACAAACAAAAACTAAAGGAGTTTGTGACCACTAAACCAGCCCTGCAAGAAATACTAAAGAGGACCCTTTGAGTGGAAAGGAAAGACCAAAAGTGATGAGAACAAGAAAGGAACAGAGAAAATTTCCAGAAATAACAACAAAACAAGTAATAAAATGGCACGAAATACATATTTATCGAAAATTACTATGAATGTAAATGGACTAAACGTTCCAATGAAAAGACATAGGATGTCAGAATGGATAAAAAAACAAGATGCACCTACATGCTGCCTACAAGACACTCATTTTAGACCTAAAGACAGCTGCAGATTGAAAGTGAAGAAATGGAGAAACATTTATCATGCAAATTGGGCACTGAAAGAAAGGTAGAGTAGCAATACTTACATTGGACAAACTGGACTTTAAACCAAAGACTGTAACAAGAGATGAAGGGCACTATATCATAATAAAGGGGACAATCCACCAAGAAGATCTAACAATTGTAAATATTTATGCCCCTGACACGGGAGCACCCAAATATATAAAACAATTAATAACAAACATAAAGGAACTAACTGATAATAATACAATTAACAGTAGGGGACTTTAACACCCCATTTATATCAATGGACAGATCATCTAAGCAGAAAATCAACAAGGAAACAATGGCTTTGAATGATACACTGGACCAGATGGACTTAACAAATATATGCAGAACACTGCATTCTAAAGCAGCAGAATACACATTCTTTCCAAGTGTACATGGAACATCCTCCAGAATAGATCACATACTAGGTCACAAAATAGGCCTCAACAAGTAGAAAAAGACTGAGATCATACCATGCATATTTTCTGACCACAATGCTATGAACCTTGAAGTCAACTACAAGAAAAAATTTGGAAAGGGGTGCCTGGGTGGCTCAGTCGGTTAAGCATCTGCCTTCGGCTCAGGTCGTGATCCCAGGGTCCTGGGATTGAGCCCCGCCTCGGGCTCCCTGCTCTGCGGGAGGCCTGCTTCTCCCTCTCCCACTCCCCCTGCTTGTGTTCCCTCTCTCACTGTGTCTCTCTCTGTCAAATAAATAAATAAAATCTTAAAAAAGAAAAAATTTGGAAAAACCACAAATACATGGAGGTTAAACAACATGCTACCAAACAATGAATGGGCCAACCAGGAAATCAAAGAAGAAATAAAAAATACATGGAAACACATGAAAATGAAAACACAATGGTTCAAAACCTTTGGGATGCAGCAAAAGCAGTCCTAAGAGGGAAGTATATAGCATATATATATATATATATATATAAGCATATATATAACCTTAAGAAGCAAGAAAAAACCTCAAATAAACCACCTAACCTTATACCTAAAGGAGCTAGAAAAAGAATAACAAATGAAGCCTAAAGCCAACAGAAGAAGGGAAATAATAAAGATTAAAGCAGATATAAGTAACATAGAAACTAAAAAAACCAATAGAAGAGATCAATGAAACCAGAAGCTGGTTCTTTGAAAAAATTAATAAAATTGACAAACCCCTAGCCAGAATTATCAAAAAGAAAAGAGAAAGGACCCAAATAAATAAAATCACAAATGAGAGAGGAGAAATAACAACCAACACCACAGAAATACAATTACAAGAGAATATAATACAAAACTATAAGCCAACAAATTGGACAACCTGGGGAAATGGATAAATGCCTAGAAACATATAAACTACCAAAACTGAAACAGAAAGAAATAGAAAACTTGAACATACCAATAACCAGCAAAGAAACTGAATCAGTAATCAAAAATCTTCCAGGGCCAGATGGCTTTGTAGGTGAATTCTACCAAACATTTTTTTTTTTTTTTAAGATTTTATGTATTTATTCATGAGAGATAGAGAGAGAGAGAGGCAGAGGCAGAGGGAGAAGCAGGCTCCCCGCGGAGCAGGGAGCCCGATGCGGGACTCAATCCCAGGACCCTGGGATCATGACCTGAGCTGAAGGCAGACGCTTAACCGACTGAGCCACCCAGGCGTCCCTCTACCAAACATTTAAAGAAGAGTTAATACCTATTCTTCTCAAACTATTCCAAAAATAGAAATGGAAGGAAAACATCCAAATTCATTCTATGAGGCCACCAAAACCAGATGACGACTCCACTAAAAAAGAGAACTACAGGCCAATATCCCTGATGAACATAAATGCAAAAACTCTCAATAAAATACTAGCAAATTGGATCCAATGTTACATTAAAAGAATCATTCACCATGATCAAGTGGGATTTATTCCTGGGTTGCAAGTGTGGTTCAATATTCACAAATCAATCAATGTGACACACCACACTAATAAAAGAAAGGATAAGAACCATATGATCCGGGCGCCTGGGTGGCTCAGTTGGTTGGGCGACTGCCTTCGGCTCAGGTCATGATCCTGGAGTCCCAGGATCGAGTCCCGCATCGGGCTCCCTGCTCGGCGAGGAGCCTGCTTCTCCCTCTGACCCTCCCCCCTCTCATGTGCTCTCTGTCTCTCTCATTCTCTCTGTCTCAGATAAATAAATAAAATCTTAAAAAAAAAAAAAAAGAACCATATGATCCTCTCAGTAGATACAGAAAAAGCATTTAACGAAGTACAACATTAATTCATGTGAAAACCCTCAAAAAAGTAGGGTTAGAGGGAACAGACATCAACATAATAAAGGCCATTATGTGGAAAACCTACAGCTAATATCAACCTCAATGGGGAAAAACTGAGGGCTTTCCCTCTACGATCAAGAACAAGATGGGGGGCGCCTGGGTGGCTCAGATGGTTAAGCATCTGCCTTCGGCTCAGGTCATGATCCCAGGGTCCTGGGATCGAGTCCCGCATGGGGCTCTCTGCTCCTTGGGAGCCTGCTTCTCCCTCTGCCCCTCTCTCTCTGTCTCTCATGAATAAATAAATAAAATCTTTAAAAAAAAAAAAAAAGAACAAGATGGGGATGTCCACTCTGACCACTGTTATTTAACATAGTACTAGAAGTCCTAGCCACAGGAATCAGACAACAAAAATAAATAAAAGGCATTCAAATTGGCAAAGAAGAAGCAAAACTTTCACTAATTGTAGATAGCAAGACTTCACTAAAAAATTTCTAGAACTGATATATGAATTCAGTGAAGTCACAGGTTACAAAATCAATGTACAGAAATCTGTTGCATTTCTACATATCAGTAATGAAGCAGAGGAAAGAGGAGTTGAGGAATCAATCCCATTTACAATTGCACCAAAAACATAAGATACCTAGGAATAAACCTAACTAGAGAGGTAAAAATCTGTACTCTGAAAACTGTAAAACACTGACGAAAGATACTGAAGATGACACAAAGAAATGGAAAGACATTCCATGTTCATGGGTCAGAAGAAAAATTTGCTAAAATGCCTATATTACCCAAAGCAATCTATACATTTAATGCAACCCCTATCAAAATGCCAACAGCATTTTTCACAGAATTAGAATAAACAATCCTAAAATTTGTATGGAACCACAAAAGACCCCAAATAGCCGAAGCAACCTTGAAAAAGAAAAGCAAAGCTGGAGGCATCACAATTTCAGACTTCAAGTATATTACAAAGCTATAGTGATCAAGACAGTATAGTACTGGCACAAAAATAGACACCTAGGTCAATGGAACAGAAAACCCAGAAATGAACCCACAATTATATGCTCAATTAATCTTCAATAAAGCAAGAAAGAATATCCAATGGAAAAAAGACAGTCTTTTCAACAAATGGTGTTGGGAAAACTGGAGAGCTACATGCAAAAGAATGAAACTGGACTACTTTCTTACACCATAAATTCAAAATGGATTGGAGACCTAAATGTGAGACAGGAAACCATTAAAAGCCTAGAGGAGGACATAGGCGGTAACCTCTCTGACATCAGCCATAGCAATATTTTTTAGATATGTCTCCTGAGGCAAGGGAAACAAAAGCAAAAATAAACTATTGGGACTTCAACAAGATAAAAAGCTTCTGTACAGTGAAAGAAAAAATCAACAAAACTAAAAGGCAACCTATGGAATGGAAGGAGATATTTGTAAATGACATATCTGATAAAGGGTTAGTATTCAAAATCTATAAAGAACTTATAAAACTCAAAACCCAAAAAACAAATAATACAGTTAAAAAATGAATAGACATTTCTCCAAAGAAGACATACAGATGGCCAACAGACACATGAAAAGATGCTCAACATCACTCATCATCAGGGAAATACAAGTCAAAACTATAATGAGATATTCACCTCACACCAGTCAGAATGGCTAAAATTAGAAACACATAAGAAACAACAGGGGTGGGGCACCTGGGTGGCTCAGTTGGTTAAGCAACTGCCTTCGGCTCAGGTCATGATCCTGGAGTCCGTGGATCGAGTCCCGCATCGGGCTCCCTGCTCAGCAAGGAACCTGCTTCTCCCTCTGACCCTCCCCCCTCTCATGTGCTCTCTCTCTCGTTCTCTCTGTCTCAAATAAAAAAAAAAAAGAAACAACAGGGGTTGGTGGAGGATGTGGAGAAAGGGAAACCCTCTTACACTGTTGGTGGGAATGCAAACTGGTGTAGCCACTCTGGAAAACAGTATGGAGGTTTCTCCAAAAGTTAAAAATGGAACTACCCTATTTAGCAATTGCACTACTAGGTATTTACCCAAAGAATACAAAAATACTGATTCAAAGGAATACTTACACCCCAATGTTTATAGCAGCATTATCAACAATAGCCAAATTATGGAAAGAGACCAAATGTCCATTGACTGATGAATGGATAAAGATGTGGTACATACACACACAAACACACACACACTAGATTATTACTCAGCCATAAAAAAAAAAAAATGGAGTGAGAGAGTCTTATGCTAAGTGAAATAAGTCAGTCAGAGAAAAACAAATACCATATGATTTCACGTCTATGTGGAATTTAAGAAACAAAACAAATGGTCATAGGAGAAAAAAAGATAGAGGCAAACCAAGAAATAGACTCTTAACTATAGAGAACGAGCTGATGGTTCCCAGAGGAGAAGTGGTGGGGAGGATGGGTTAAATAGGTAATGGGGATTAAGGAGGGTACTTGTGAGGAGCACCAGGTGTTGTATGAAAGTGTTAAATCACTAAATTGTACACCTGAAACTAATATTACAATGAGTGTTAACTAAGTGGAATTTAAATAAAAACTTTTAAAAACCCGCCTTAAGTAGTTTCTACAAACACTGATCAAATAACTAAATATATTGTAAATAATAAGACACAGACCATTTGCTGTTAGACAAAAGGCCTTAGGGGAAGAACTGATGGAATTCAAATAAGGTCTTTACTGTAGTTAATGCTATCATAGCAATGTTAATTTCCGGTTCGGCTAGCTGCCTTGCAGTTACATAAGATATTAACATTAGAATAAGTTGGTTGAGGGATAATGAAACTTTTTGGACTATTTTAAAAACTTTTCTATAATCTAAAATTAGTTCAAGATGCCACTGTCTTATGGCAGATTCTTTTAAAGCCACACCCTTAGAATCTAAATAGGTGATAAAATTTCACAAGAAGTTCATGGAGTGTAACATATTAATAGCTTGCTGTGTTATTCAGAATCACAGACTTTACAGTTGGGATATGAGCTTGGCAGTCACAGTCCATTGTTCTCCTCTTGAGGAATCCCCTTGGTATTGTCCCTGACAGCCTAAAGCCTTTGCTGGGACATCTCCGGGGACTACAGTGTACCCACTGCTCCATAAATGAATTGTGGAAGAAGAACTTGAATTGCTAGAAATGTCCTCCTCTTTCTATCCACCAAGCTGAAATCCATCTCTTCTTGATTCTCTGGACCCACATGGTGACACTTCGATACCTAAAGAATCATCACCATTCCTCCTGTGGTTTTTCTTCTTCAGCAAAACATCCTCAATCCCTCACCCTTTCCAGCTGACATAATGATGTTCTAGTAGGGGGCTCTGATGCTTTGACATGGCCATTTTTGAATTTTTTCTTCTACCACAGAACTCTTCCTCAAAGAAATTCTTATAGTAGACAGTATGTAAAATAGATGTAAGTAAAATTCCTTTGCTGGAGGTAGTGGGGGAGGGGCCCAAGGACTATCCAATTCCTGCACACCCTTCCGTCCCTACTGGTCCTTGAAGTACATCCTTGGAACATTAAAACTTCCAGAATTTGTCATAAACTCCTCCTTAAACCAAAATCAAACTTTTTCTTAAACCAAACCAAAGGTTGAAAGAAATTGGAAACCTCAGATCCCAAGGCAGGTTTGTGGGGAAGAAGTTTTGGGGTACATGCTTTCTACCATGCCCAAATTATGCCACACGGACTATCCCTGACTGTAGAGCTACACATGGTGGTGATTATAACAACAACGAAGGCTTTATATGTATTAATTCAAGGACCAAATGATATAGGTATTAGGATCATCCCACTTTATAGATGAGAAAACAGAAGCATGAAGGCAAACCAACTTATTCAAGGTCAATAGAAGTGATAGAACTAGGCTTTTAACCTAGATCTCAGACTCTCAACCATGCCCCTCACCACTGTACTCTCCTGCCCTTCTGGAACAGAAATCCAGAAGGATGATGAGACTCCAGGCCTTTCATCTCTTGTACACTAGTTACTTTACAATTTGGAAGTTGTCCTGGAGTGGATTCAATAGGGAATCCATCATAAACAGTGTGTCTCTGACATCAAGGCTCTATAATATAACCAGCATCCCTTCCCTTGGATATACATAAGTTTATTTGTTTTAAAGATTTTATTTATTTATTTCACAGAGAGAGAGAGAGAGCACAAGCAGGGGGAGCCTGAGGCAGAGTGAGGGAGAAGCAGATTCCCCACTGAGCAGAGAGCCTGACATGGGGCTCGATCCCAGGACCTGGAGATCATGACCTGAGCCTAAGGCAGATGTTTAACCAACTGAGCCACCCAGGCGCCCCGTAGATATACCTAAGTTTAAACGGCATTACCTGGCAATGTAATTGCTCTGAGGTCCTGAGGTTTGAGGACTCATAGAATGGCTGGTCCATACACAAGGGTGGTCTGCAGACATGCTCAGGTGGATGCCCAGCAGGGTGGTGGTTCACACCAAGCCCAAGAGCCACTTGTGGTTCTGACCAGTGGCTGTTTTATCCTTTCATGCAGGGCAGATGGTTCATGAGCCTCAGTCAGCAGCCTCTCTTCCCCAAGCAAGGACTGGGATGGCAGTTATCTGCTACTGCCTGTCTGGCATCAGTGCTCCCTTTGCTGATAATAATATGTTTCCTTTTGATGGAAACCTCCCACTTCCACCCTTCAGTATCTGGGGTTTGGGTCACCAGACCTCACTTCCCCAGCTTTACCCTGGGGCAGATACCTGGCTGAGCAATCAGCAGATTCCCACTTCCATGTGATCCAAGCCAGATCAACAAGACCCAGTATCAGGACAGCTGTTGGAACCACTGGAGAAGACATCTCCCTTTTCCCTAGGGAGAGGTTGTAAATTCAGCAGCCATCTTGTCACTGGGAGAGTACTGGCCAGATATTAAAGCCAAGGAGAGGGGGGGGAAAAGCCAATAGATAAAAAAACAGATTTCCAGAAATCTTCTCAGACCCAGCATCCCGCTGTGCCTAGGGAAAGACTTGTTACATTTATGCGAACTTATTTTTTTTCCCCAGCACTGATCTAACACACTATATATTTTACTTATTCGTCTTATTTATTTTCTCTCTCCTCAACAAAAAGGTAAACACCATAAAGGCAGAGTTTTTGCATATTTGTTCATAGCTCTATCTGGAATGGTCCCTTGGAATGACCCTGGAACATAGTCGGTGCTCAATAAATATCTGTGGAATGAATGAATGAAAGAACATCAAGTGAAATAGTTCTAAATGCTTTTGACCATTATAAAAAGGGCCCTTCTAGGGGCGCCTGGGTGGCTCAGTCGGTTAAGCGGCTGCCTTCAGCTTGAGTCATGATCCCAGGGTCCTGGGATCGAGCCCCACATCGGGCTCCCTGCTCGGCGGGAGGCCTGCTTCTCCCTCTTCCTCTGCCTCTCCCCATGCTTGTGAACTCTCTCTCTCTTTCTCTGTCAAATAAATAAATAAAAATCTTAAAAAAAAAGGGGGGGGCCCTTCTAGAGAGAGACAGGATGGAAACTTTCCCTGTGACCTAACATGAGGCAATTTCTCTCTCAATGTCAAATATCCATTCAATAAACATTTATTGAGCATTTACCTATGGTAGTCACTCTGCTAAACACAAAGATAAATAAAAACGCAGTCCCTGCTCTCCAAGAGCTCTCAGTCTGTTGCTACCAGTCCTCCCCAATAGCAAGTAAACACGGTGGGAGAACAACCAGCTTTGGAGTATGAACATAACATCCATCCACAGGAAGACAGTGTGCCAATCTCTCTCTGTGTGTCTCCCTCTGTCTCCATCTGTCTCTCTGTCTCTCTCCCTATTTACAGGCTGACCTGCAAACTCAGAAGGAGGAGTCATAAATACCCCAGTCTGGAAACTGGCTACACAAGTTAGAAAGACAAAGATATAGCTTAATTAAGAAGAGACTAGGAGAAATAAAAACTTAAAAAAAAAAAAAAAACCTCAATAAAAACTAAACTGAAGTTTACGTGGCAGTGGTAAAGCTGACTCAATACTTGACATCCACTCCCTTTAGGTTGTAGGGAAACTATTGCTACTAATTTGAGAAGATTGTAGGGATACATGGGGCAGTGAGGGAGACAGGAGTCTCAGACAGAACAGTAAATCTGACTGACCGTCTTCATGTGGCTGAACTATGGCTCCTTCAGGATCCAAGGCTCTTAGCCATCTGGTTTTATCAAGGTCTCCTCAATGGGAGCCTACAGAGGTCGCCTCCTAGAGGCTGCTGTTAGCATGACAGCCACCCTTGGTTTGCTTCTCTTGACTTTCTTTTTCCTTCCTTTCTTCCTTTCTCCCTTTTGTCCCCCCCTCCACACCCCCTCCCTTCTCCCCTCCCCTCCTTCTTTCCTTATTTAGCTTCGTTATTTATAATTGACATATTTAAAATTCAGAGTATAAGTTTTGACATATGTTTACATCCACGAATCTACCAGGATCAAAAGAATAAACATATCTGTCACCCCCCAAATTTCCTAAACCCCTTTTTAATCTTCCTCCCTGCCCCTCCCCACTCCCAACCTCAATCCTCAGCAATTACTGATATGCTTTCTGTCACTATAGATTTGATCATATTTTGTAGAATTTTTAATAAAAGGGATCATACAGTATGTACTCCTTTTCTTTAGTTTCTTCTGCTCAGCATGCTGATTTTGAGATTCATCCATGACATTGAATGTCTTTTTTTTTTTAAGATTTTTTATTTGAGAGAGAGAGAGAGAGGACGCGTGCATGCGCACACACAAGTGTGTGTGCACACACGAGTGGGGGGAGGGGCAGAGGAAGAGAATCTCAAGCCGACTCCCTGTGAGCAGAGAGCCCCATGGGGGACTCGATCTCACAACCCCAAGATCATGACCTGAGCCGAAACCAAGAGTCAGATGCTCAATTGACTGAGTCACCCAGGTGCTCCAAAGTCCATTCCTTTTTACTACTAAGCTGCATTCTACCATATATATCACAATTTGTTTATCCATTTACTTGTTAATGGATATTTGGGTTTTTTTTGTTTTTTTGGTTTTTTTTTAGTTTTTAGCTATTATGAATAAAGCTGCTGTGAACATTTGTGTACAAGTTTCTATATAGACATATGTTTTCATTGTGATTGGGTAAAAAAGCTAGGAGTAGCATGGATGGTCTTACAGTAGGTGCGTATTTTTTTTTTTTTTTAACTGCCAAACTGTTTTCCGAAGTGGTTGTGCCATTTGACATCCCTGCAGCAGTGTATGAGAGTTTCAGCTGTCCCATGATGGTATGTCCATTTTTTTGTTTTCAGCCATTCTAATAGGTGTGATGGTATTTACTTGTGGCTTTAATTTGGTTTTCTTTAATGAATAATAATGTCCTGCATCTTTTTGTGCGCTTAATTTGCCATCCATATATCTTAGGTGAAGTATCTGTTCAAATCTTTGCCCACTTTTTTTTATTAGGTTGTTTTTCTTACTGTGCTTTGAGAATTCTTTGTATATTATAAATACAAATTTTTCCTCATATATATGATTTGCAAGTATTTGCTCCTAGTTGGTGGTTTACGTTCTCATTCTCTTAACTGCATTTTTTAAAATAGCAAAAAAAATTTTTTTTGAAATACTTTATTTATTTGAGAGAGCACGAGCAGGGGTGGGGGAATGCAAAAGGAGAGGGAGAAACAGACTCCCTGCCAAGCAGGGAGCCAGACACAGGGCTTGATTCCAGGACCCTGAGATCATGACTTGAGCCGAAGGCAGATGCTTAACTGAGTGAGCCACCCAGGTGCCCCAGAAAATTTTAATTGATGAAGTCCAATTTATTAACATTATTATGGTTTGTGCTTTTGATATTACATATAAAACATCTGCCTAACTCAAGGTCACAACAATTTCCTCTTGTTTTCTGAAAGAAATGTTATGGTTTGTGGGTTTACATTTAAATCTATGGATCATTTTGATTCAATTTGGGTCTATAGTGTAAGTTATGGATTAGGGTTCACTTTGTTGCATATAGATATACCATCATTCCAGCACAATTTGTTGGGAACACTATTATTTTTCCATTGAACTACATTTGGAATGGCCTTTGTCAAAAAAATTCTTTTGACTGGGGCACCTAGGTAGCACAGTCGGTTAAGTGTCTAACTCTTGGCTTCTGCTCAGGGATGTGATCTCAGAGTCATGAATTCGAGCCCCATGTTGGACTCCACACTCAACGTGGAGTCTGCTTGAGTTTCTCTCTCTGTCTCCCTCTACCCCTTCCCCCATGTTCACATGCGTGTACACTCTCACTCTCTCTAAAAATAAATAAATAAATCTTAAAAAAAAAAACCATCTGACTAAATATGTGGGGGTCAATTTCTGGACTGTGTTCTGTTCCATTGATCTATTTGTCTATCTTGGCATCAATACCACACTGTCTTGATCACTATAGCTTTATAGTCAGTCTTATAACATCTGATAATATTAGTCATCCAATTCCTTTTTTACAGAGTTATGATTATTAAAATTATTATTATTTTGACTCTTTAACAAAACAGTCTGTTGGAATTTTAATTGGGATTACATAGACTCTATAGTTTCATTTAGGGAGAATCAGTGCTTTAACAATGAGTTATTCTATCCGTGAATCTCTCTCCCTTTATTTATATCCTCTCCAGTTCCTCTCAGCAATGTTCTGCAGTTTTCAGTGTATAGGTCTGGAATGTCTATTGTCAAATTTATGCCTAACGACTTCATTTTTTCTGATACCATCATAAATAGCATTGTTTTTGTAATTTTACTTTCTAATTGTTTGTTGCTAGTGGAGTTTCTTTTGATTCCTTTCTATTTAGAGCAGATCTCATAAAGCCAGGCCATCTTGCAAGGTGCTGTCCTGAGTGGCTGTCTTAGGTGAGGGATCAGAGCAGTCTAATCAGCTGTAGCTAAGAGTCCTGAGTCATTTGGTAGAGAGCATGCCCCTTGCTCACCTGAAGGATCAGCCTACAGTCATGGACCCTCAGCAAGGATAGCTCTTGATTAACCCATTCCATACACAGGATGAAATTATCACTAACAAGCCAGTGAAATTATTTGAACCAAATGTTAATTTTGTGCTTTGAAATTTTCCCTAGGAAACATCACTATGGCTGTGGAAAGGGCCAGCAAAAGAGAATCTTGCACTAGAAGTTAAGTATTTATTTCTGCTGGCATCTCTAAATCCAACCATATGGTCCTAGAGGCCAGAGTGTTACAAATTCCACCTACTGCAGGAAGATCTAAATTCCTAGGACACCATATATCTAATGATGTATCCCAGACCTTTAACTCACACTCTGGTCTGTCAACAACTCTGCTTTTAACTGGTCTGCTAAGCATAGAGGGCAGGACAGTCCACTGAAGGGAGGATGAGTAATTAACAGGTATCTGCTGTGAACTGCTATTTCTGAGAGGATTTAGAACTTTGTAACTAAGCCACTGCCCACCAAAAACAGGACATCTGAAACCCAGAGCAATTTTATTCTTTTAAAAGATTTTATTTATTTATTTGAGAGAGAGCATGAGAGAGGGGAGGGTGAGAGAGAGAGAAGCAGACTTCTGGCTGAGCGGAACTCGATCCCAGGACTCCAGGATCATGACCTGAGCCAAAGGCAGTCGCTCAACCAACCAAGCCACCCAGGCGCCCCCCAGAGCAATTTTAAAGGAAGGCACTTCTAAGCCCAGGTTATTGGTGAATTATGATGTTTTTCAACACAACTCCTATGCCTTGATTTTGTCTTTTGTTTCATTTATTCATTCATTTTTTTCCAGTAGCCATCTTGAAGAACTACATTGGGTCTCAGTGCCAGGGTGGTGGGAGGGAGGGAATACTGAGATTCATAACACTCAGTATTATGAATAAGCAGGGGAAACCCACACACCAGTACCATTTGAATAAAGATACAAGGTGGAATATTTGACAGTGATTTGTCACATATAAGGCACTCTTGCGATGTTCAGTATTTTATGGCTCAGAAGAGGAGATAATGCTATGGAGAGCTGAGGAAGGCCTCAGAGAGGATGCAGGAGGGTTCGGTCTGATTTTACAGGTAGCAGGCATTCCTTTACTAGGAAAGAGGACACAGAAGGAGGCTCTGTTTTTGCCTATCCACTTCACTGAAGAGCTCAGTGTGTTATGTTGGAAGGAAACTAGAGAAGAGGATGTGGTGGAGGGATGTGGTCGATCATCTTTTCCAAAGATGGCACATTTCTCATGAAGAGATGGACGGAATCTAATTCCCTGCCCTGGAACATAAGTTGGCTTTTGTGACTATTTCAACCAAGAGAATATGGCAGACATGATGCTAATTGCAAGATTAGGTTACAAAATTTCATTTCTGTCCTTTTCCCCAGAAAGCTCCAGCTAGAGCCCTGAGCTACCGTGTATGTACCCCCACTGCCCTGGGGGTGCCCTGTGGTGAGGAAGCCCAACCTTGTCACTACAGAGATGGCATAGAGGGACCTGAGAAGACATAAAGAGAGAGAAATGGCTGGTCGGCCCGCAGCTGCTCCAGCTCCAGCCACTTCTGATTGCAGGAGAAATGCCCAGCCAAAACAGCCTGGTCATGCCCTTCTCAAAGTTCTGACCCAAAGAAACGATGGGGGGGGCGGGGGCGGTGGGCATGTGGGTGGCTCAGTTGGTTAAGCGTCTGCCTTCCTGGGATCCAGCCTCATATCCGCTTCTCCCTCTCCTCCCTGCTCGCTCGTGCTCTCTCTCTCTCATAAATAAATAAATTAAATTTAAAAAGAAAGAAACAATTAAAGGTAAGGAAGTTACTATTGTTGCTTTAAGTCACTAAGTTTCAGGGGGATTTCTTACATAGCAATAGATAACCAGAGAAAGGAGATACGTGACTCAGCTGGGTTTTTTAAATTCATTTCATGTCAGATTTGGATTTGGTAGAATTGCCAGACTGGGGCTGACTGGAACTGACTCCCCAGTGCAAAAGACACAGTCAGGTTAAACCCACGAGTAGGAGTAGAATCTAGATAATTGGTCAGAGATATAGTAGAGGACCAGGCCCTACTAAGCCTGGGGAACAAGACAGAATCACTATTGAAGCAAAACTGAGAGTTGCTGCTAAACTGAGAACCAAACCAAGGACTCACACGCAGGGGGCAAAGGCAGGGACCTCACTACTCAAACCAGCGGCAAAGTCACATGAAAATAAACAAGAAGTGAAGCTTCAAGATGAACAAGAAGTGGATTTGATGCTGAGTTGAGAAACTTTGGCCATAGTGTTTCTCCTAACTAGGGAAGCTAGAATGTTCTGAGCTTTTAGCAATGTGGGGCCTGTGATCCCACCTGTAGGGTTTAGATGGAGGCAGGATCAGGAGCTGGGTGCCAGTCAGATTATTTTGTTCCCAGTGAGCCCTGATAACTGCCTATTTCCTTCCACCAACCCTCCCATGGAAGTTAAAAGAGAGACCTCTCAAGTCTTAAAGAAAATAAAGTCAAAGGAGAAAGTGGAGGGGACTATGGATGGTAATCTGGAAGAGTCTACATCCACTAAAAAACCAAATTAGGTACATATCAAGTGAATTGGCAACATGTATCAAAACACACCTGGAAAAGATTTTTAAAAAGACAGAACACCATGCAAACATATAAGTAACAGAAGAATGATTGCTTTGACGGTGTTTACAGTCACTACATCCAAACCTAAAAGGGGAACATCAACAGTTTAATTTTCCAATAATTAGGTGAATTGCAGATTACCATGGAGGCTGTTTTTAAAAATGGCATTTGGGGCGCCTGGGTGGCTCAGTCGGTTGAGCAACTGCCTTCGGCTCAGGTCATGATCCTGGAGTCCCGGGATCGAGTTCCGCATCGGGCTCCCTGCTTGGCGGGGAGTCTGCTTCTCCCTCTGACCCTCCTCCCTCTCATGCTCTCTGTCTCTCATTCTCTCTGTCTCAAATAAATAAATAAAATCTTTAAAAAAATAAAAAATAAATAAAAATGGCATTTGATAACATGAAGAAATATTCCCAAAGTATTGTTTGGTTTTTAAAAAGTTCCTTGACAGCAGGTTCTTGGTTCTGTATTTTTATTTATCTTTTTAGAGAAGGCAGGGAGGAGCAGAGAGAGGGAGAGAGAGAACCTTAAGCAGGCTCTACCCCCAAGGCAGAGCCCATCTCAGGGCTTGATCTCACTACCCTGAGATCATGACCTGAGCCCGAAATCAAGAGTCAGATGCTTAACTGACTGAGCCACCCAGGCGCCCCAGTCTCTGTATCTTTAAACATGCCTGTAACAATTCCTTACACCAGCAGGTCCTCAAGAAATGTTGGTACAATGAATGAATCCTGTAGTTAATTTTTAGTGAGGATCTACTATATGCCAGCATGGTTTGAAGTTCCCTCTACATGTAAAATGATTCCACCTTCACATAACCCTAGGAGGTAGATACTATTATCATCCCTGTTTTGAACAAGTGAAAACAGGGGCAGAGGGATTAAGAAATTTGCCAAGTAAGTAGTATAGCACTGGGACAGGTAGGGACAGGCAGCCTGGCTCCATGATATTGAATTGTCTCTTGAGCTAGATGACTCTTAAAACAGTGATCTGAAAAGAGGTAGATAAATTAAAATTCAGTTTTGTCTTTACCAAGACTGTACCCCTAAATCGTCAAGAAAAAAATACCATTTATTAGGTTAACAAATCTTTGAAAACTAAGGGCAAGGAGAAAAGTAGCAAAGATTCCAGAATTAAAGAGGAGTGGGAGGGATCCTAAGATAGTCTTTATTTACATTTTTAATTTTTTTTCACTGGCTAGGGGAAATAGAGAAAGCAGAAGGGGGGAAAAAGGAAAACAAGCTTGCTATTGGCTAATTTGGAATCATTACACAGGAAAGAAAGATTCCAGTAAAAATATTTTAAATGCATTATTCTGGGATCCTCTACTTCTGAATCCATTTTATTTCCGTACTTATCTGTATGCATTTGTTTCAGCACCTGTAACACACGCATAATTTGTCATAAACTAATTAAGGTCTGTTCAGGCAATTTAAAAAAATCTTACCATCAAGAATTAAGACGAAATGAGACTAGAGAAATAGCTGATCACCCCCTTCTCAAGAGACTGCGTCATGCTGTTTCCAGCCTCAGGTTAAGACCCCCCAACTCTGAACCAGGATTGATGCTGCATGCACACTGGCCACTGGAAATGGGGAGGGTCCCAGCAAGTCGTTCTTACCCTCACACCCCTCCCCATTTCTCTGCCAGCATTGGGAATTTGGACTGAAGCGTGGGTGGTGGTGAAGTGGGAGATGTGAACCCAAATCCCCCTCCCCCACCTTCTGCAGGTGCAGCACGGAACATCTCAGCGCAGTGGGCTCCCCACACCGGCCAAAGCGAGAGAGCATATGGAGCTTCTCCTTGTGTTTCCATTCATTTCTCTCTTCTTTCTCGCACTCCGAAGGAAATGGGTAAGGTTAGATAAAATTGCTACTTAATAAGGGGTTACTGAGTGTGTAATTGCTCCCAGAGTGTCTTTAGAGTGATAGTCCGCTGGTAGGAGCCAAGCTTCCTTCAAAGAATCTCGCTAAACTGCCCAAAGACTGCAATTGCATTCATTTGTGGTTATTTGAGTAACATGCTAAAGATTAAGGAGCATCATTTAGTAAAAGCCTTTTCCTCTTACCTCATCCTCAAACCGGTCAGCAAATTCAGAAGTTCCAGCTTTTAATCCTTGAGTTGCAGCGCAAACAGGTCCTGAAGTTATTGCAGAAGTGACTCCCGAACCTTGCCTCGTACATCACAATTTCCTAGCACATAGATGTGATCTTTGATAGGGTTGTAGGCAGATCACTGCATTATGTAATCTTTCAGAGCTTAAGAGACCTCAAGGATCACAATTATGTTCACGTGCCCTAGTTCACAAAGTAGGTCCCCCAGCTGGGAGGGGCAGTTAGTTCTGCTGAGTGCTAAACTACCAGTATTTCTGTTTTCTCCCAGGACACAGGCCTGGCCTGACCAGAACTAAGTGCGTGGAGGTCCAAGAGGGATGGGCACCGTCTGACTTGGCAGGCAGGCTTCTGCTCAAGTTGACACCATTCTCTCGTGGTATTAGTGCTTCTCTTGATGAAGACTGTGCCAGTTTTCCAATGGTGCCTCGCCCCTGCCCCACACCTTATAGTTCTCAAGGCTTTCCCCTCAAGGCCAGGTGGCGACAGTGCAAGCCTCCCCATTTTCACAAGGATGCTCAGGGAGCTGGTGTAAGGCCGCCATTAGAATTGCTGAGCTGCGGGGCACCTGGGTGGCTCACTCGGTTGAGCCCTGGACTCCTGACTTTGCCTCAGGTCATGATCACAGGGTCATGAGATTGATCCCAGGGCCAGGCCCCTGACTCCCCCTGGTCCGGGAGGCTGCTTAAAAGTCTCCCGCCTCCTTCTGCTCCTTCCCCTCTTGAGCAGGCGCGTGCTCTGGCTCTCAAACAAACAAAAAAAAAAACTTTTTTTTTTTTTTCCTGAGCTGTTCGCTCCTCTCTGTGGTTAAATTACCCTAATCCACTTGACCGTATCCAGTGTACAAGCTCGCCGCACCCCAGAAGTGGGTGCAGTCAGACTTCTAGTTGTTCCCGCACATCCAGTCCTGGGACTTGTACTTCTCAAAGGAGGCAACCCGGCCAGTCACATCCAAATCAGCTGTTTTCCCAGCGCCATTTCCAAAGTGCTTTAGTCAGGAAAGAACAAGGGCAAGGAGAGCTTTCAGGGTGTCCGTGTCTCCAGGCTGGGGTGTCCAGGAGAAGCCTCAGATTCAGTGCACTCAGTAGTTTCTGGGGACCCAGACAGAATTAGGGGTTAGACAACCCACACACACCTCCATCTTTCCATGCTCTTTGGAATCTTGGAGGGTTTTTTCTTGTTGCTGGGTTTTTGTTTTGTTTTGTTCTTTCTTTTTCCTCAGGAGCCCCCACCTTCGGTTAAGCTGCTCTGTTCAGTTGCTATAGGCGAATTACTTTTGTTCATTTTTGCCATAATTTATTCCTCAGGTCTTGGGGAACAGATTGGCTGTGGGATAGCTCTCAGGAAGCCATCTTCACTGGAGCACCATTCACAAGGGAAATAATACCATCATGTGCCATCATCCCTTTTCGTGTATCCATTCTGTGAACTATCCACATACATTTTTAGTCCTTCTCTGTTACTCAGTGTGACTCTAGGCATTACCCATGGGAGAGCTCACTGAGGGCAGGGACCTCCTGTTCACATCTTAACAAGATTAGGGACAGTGTCTGAAATAAGCAGGCAGTCAACAAGTGTTTGTTGAATGAATAATAGTGAAATATTCAGAGGATACAAATATTCAGAGATTGTTTTTTAATCATTACAAAGAGAGCTTTGAAATTTGATGGGGTGCCTAGCTGGCTCAGTGGGTAGAGCATGCTTACAAGTTCTGGATCTCACGTTTGTGAGTTCAAGCCCCAAGCTGGGTGTAGAGATTACTTAAAAACAACAACAACAAAGAGAGCTATGGGATTTGAGAGGAGGAGGAGGTGATCTAGTGATTTGGCTTACACATTTCACTGTTTACCATTACTAATGTGGATAATTAAACCCTATGGGTCCACAGAAAGAAAAAAGTGATAAATAATGGTCAATTACAAGGACTTAAAAGTGAACATGCTCACAAAATGATCTTGAGTTAGCTTTATAGCCTTTTTCCTCAAAGCTCTTTTGATTATAAGCAGTAGAAACCTACTCAAAATAGGAAACAAGCTGAGGGTTGCAGGAGGGGAAGTGGCTCGGGGGATGAGGTAACTGGGTGATGGGCATTAGGAGGGCATGTAATATAATGAGCACTGGATGTTATATGCAGTGATGAATAACTGAACTCCACATTAGAAACATGATACACTGTATGTCAGCTATTTGAATTTAAATAAAATAAGTTAAAAAAAAAAAAGCAAAGAAACCCTACTCAAAATAGCTTAAAAGAAAATGAGGGGTGAGGGTTTATTGTAATACTATAGCAATCTCACAAAATCCAAGAAGAGGAAACAAAGTTTAGCTGGGCATTATGCAAACCAGAGCATAAAGAAGAAAACAACCAAAATTTCTCTACATGGCTTTTCTCATTTCTGCATCTCAGAATCAGCTCCTCCCTCTTGTCCTGGCCTGGCTTCCTCTACCTACTCATCTTAAGCACACTCTAGCAATAATATCTTAAAATGTTAATTATAAATTTACTGTACAGGGGTGCCTGGGTGGCTTAGTCGTTAAGCGTCTGCCTTCAGCTCAGGTCATGATCCCAGGGTCCTGGGATCGAGGCCTGCGTCGGGCTCCCTGCTCCACGGGAAGCGTGCTTCTCCCTCTCCCACTCCCCCTGCTTGTGTTCCCTCTCTCACTGTCTCTCTCTCTCTGTCAAATAAATAAAATCTTTAAAAACAAACAAATAAATAAATAAATTTACTGTGCAACAAAGCAAAATTATTCCTAGGTATCTAACCAGCAGAACTGAAAACATATGTCCACATAATGGCTTGCACACAAATGTTCATAACAGCATTATTCATGATAGCCAAAAAGTGGAAACAACTCACACATCTATCAACTAGCAAGTGGAGAAACAAAATGTGGTGTGTTCATATAATAGAATACTATAAAAATGAATTAAGTATTAATAAATGCTACAGTGTGGATGAACCCAAAAAATATTAGAATGAGTGAAAAAAGCCAAATACAAAAGACCACATACTGTATAATTCCGTTTATGTGAAATGTCCAAAAAAGGCAAATCTGTAGAAACAGAAGGAGTAGGTTAATGGTTCCCTGAGGTTAGGGTTGCAAACAAGAAGTGACTGCAAATGAGTGTTTCTTCAGGGAGTGATAAAAATATTCAAAAATTTTGTTGTGATGGTCACACAACTGTAAATTGATTAAAAATCATTGGATTACACACTTTGAATGAGTGGATTTTATGGTTAGTAAATTATACCTCAATAACGCTTTTTTAAAAATCTACGAGACTAAAAATGGCTATATAGGTTATGTTAGATAACCAAAACCCTTTGGCTGGTTTTTAATTTTATCATTTTGCACCCAATCCACTGTTAGTTTCACATCCTCCTGGCAATCAAGCTTGTACAAAAATGATCTGAGCAGCATCAAAGGGGTCAACCAATTCATTCTGTGCTCTAAAGAGTAACAGAATTGTGTCCAGATAACATCACCAACTAAAGCTAAGATGATATTGGTTGGAGTAGCCTCTTCTTTATGTTCATGGCCTGGATGACCAGTAAACCATTCCCTGCAATATAGACAATTTACTCATCTGGGGAGTAACACTGTTATTATTTAACACTGTTATTATATGGGCTGTTTGTTTGGTCCAGAAAATAGGGCCAGCTGGTTATTCCAGGGACCCCTAAAAACTATAATGTAATTGTTTAATATAGAATGTAACATCCCTGAATGGAGACTGATGAATGTTACATTCTTCAACAATACATATTGTGATGCTGCTTCTATAATCTCTTGAACATAAACTTGCCATGTGTAAGAGTTAAGGCTGGAAATGACATAAGGATATAGGAATAGTCAAAATATTTCTCAGCCACCAGTACCTTCCTCTCTCCTAAGTGATAAAGGAGGCATGATGTTGAATAAATAACAATTATAGTAATAACAATATCATAGCTAGATATTTTGTAGATATTTTTCTAATTCAATAAAAAAAAAAACTAATCTTACACAATTAGGTGACCAAACTCCATCCTTGCCATTAACACAATGCTTGAATACATGATTTGAAGTAAGGAATCACTCAACTTGTCTACCCTTTTCCAAAAAGACTTGTGCTCTTTAAAAAAAAAAAAAAAAAAAAAAAAAAGTTCGTGCTTTTGCCCAGTCTCCTGGATGGGTCATAAATAATGTGAGGTATGATTTAAAGAAAACTGACTCCTTTATTTTTTTTTAATAAAGAAGTGGATTACCTGGACAAGCTGATTGGTTAGTTAAAAGTTTTTAATGCATGTAGAAATATGTATTAAATATGTATACCTCAATGTTTGTATTTTCTTTCCACAACTGCTCCAGTTGGTTTGATATGGGTAACTTCTCTGATGATCAAATTGAACTGATAAGTGTTTAATTAATCTCTATGGTGAACCCCTAGCACTATAAAGTACAGTCATAGAGAGGATAGTGATAGGAAATGCTAGTCAAGGAGATTTTTCAAGGTAAAAGAGCAGGGCCTATAGTCAGGTAGAAAAGAAAAGAATTAGCACTAAAAGAGTGAAAACACAAAAATACTTGCCATAGTCTCTAGAAATACACAGGGAACAAAATGGGTTAAGGATTCTTAAATGCAAAGTCAAATGATAAAATGTTTCCTAGTTAACCAGAGCACCTTGTAGGTATTGATAGAAAAATAATGAACTTGTGCATCATAAATCAGGCAGAACATATTCCTTAAGGCATGATGGATGGAAAACAACAGGTTGAACTTATTAAAAGTTCATTGCAAAAATAAAACATTTTCGATGGTAACTGTTTATACTTCCTGTTTATCATATGATCTTCCTAAATGAAATAGATCTTAAAGCACATTTTTCAGAAGCCAAGATACAGATCTTTCTAAATTAATAGGAAAAAAAGGAAAAAAAAAAACAAACATCAATCAGTCCAAAACATTACATGACTCAATGTCTTAGGGACATAATGGGATTATAAATAATGAGAATTTGATACCGATTTTTTTGGCTAATAACAGAATAAAGTCTGGAATTGAGGTGTCTGTCTTTAAAGGTTTATATGCAAGAAATTTATCTTTATCTTGGTCCATTTAAAATATACCTGAGCTTAGAAGGGAAGAGCTGGAAATAATCACATTTTTGGAACTCTAAAGTAAGAAAACCATGCCTAAATAGTGTAAGAACAGAAGAATAAGTATTCAAGAATGTGTGTACTGTAAAATGGCACTAATTTGAATTAATGAGGATAAGGCCAAGCTAAATTAGTAAAATATAAACCGGAAAATATTTGAAAATAAAATAAATGTTGTTTTTCTAATACATGCCCCTGAAGTGGGGGGGAAAAAAAATGGCTAACAAAGTGCTGGACCTGATGTTGGGACCAGTTTTAATTGGTGAATGAGACTCATTTGTAAATGTGCATTAATTGCTTCTTTTCACCTATATTAATCAAGTATTTACTGAGCTCCTTACCACATGCCCACCCATGTGCAAAATGCTGGGGAGGACACCAAAGGAACACAAGAGGACGAACATAAATCTGGCTGTCTTACAGATCAATTAATTTATAGAGTAGCCTACCCAGTTAGAAACCAAGTATTTCTAAATGTCAGGGATCCCTCCAAATAATAAAAGAACCTATTTCAAAAAGAGTCCTTTTTGTGGGCATTCATCATTGACCTGTACTGTCATTCAATGATACCCAGGAACTGTCAAGGAGCAAACAGTTCTGGAATATTTTCAGTCATTTTTACTTAGCATCTTCTCCAAATGCTGCTGGTCTGCCTTCAATAACCCTCTTCCTTCTAATTTCCTGCTTATCCTCTCTATCCTTCTCTGATGGGAAACCGATTGTTCCCCATTTTATTTTTATTTTAATCATTTTTATTATTTTAATCAAATCATGATTTCACAATTTCATTTTATTTTCATTTTAATCATTTTCAAGGTAATCATTATAATAATAATAAAGATTTCTATATGCCAGCCTCTATGTTAACCTGCTCAGGTGGACACGTACTTTTTGCCTATTTGTTTTGGAAATAGCATCCAGATTTTATTTTGAAGAACTCCTACTCCCCACACCTAAATACACACACACACACGCGCACGCTATAGTTCATTTGGTTTAGGTGAGTGGACTTGTGATCCAGTCTGGGCTTCTCAAAGTATTCCATCTTCCTGACTATAGTCATTGGTCAGGGTCGGTCCAAGTTAATCCAAAGAGAATTGGTTGCACTTTTGCTGGAACTATTGGGAGGAAGATGGTCTCTTTCTTCCATGGTGATTAACTATAAGGACCATAATGTACAACCGAAGAGGCCTCTTAAGGATGATGCCAACACAGAAGAAAGCAAAACCTAGAGATGGGAAAAGAAGCTGAATCCTAATGATAGGAGGTTTCCTGAATCCAGCTATACCTGAAATCCACTTCTAGACTTTCCTGTTAGCTGAGTCATTATAGCCTCTTTTTTGCCTTATGACCTTTTTTATTCTATTTCTGACCCTTGCAACTAGAAATACCTGGCTAATAAACACCTGTTTCATTTGATTTCTGTAAGAGTTCTCTGGGGAAGATATTGTAATTCTCTACATTTTATGCATCAGATATCTGAGACTCACTGAGATTAAGAACTTTGCCTAGTGACCTAACCATCAAAGGACAGAGCCAGGACACAAATCCATGTCCATCTAACACCAATGTCCATGCTTTCAACCCCTGAGGTCATCTTCCGCCATGCTTCTTTTCTCTCTGTGTCTCCAGCATTTAACACAGCTCTGACACATACTCGGTGTTCTGTTAATGTTTTATGATGAGCTGGCATTAGAAGACAGAGGAACAGGCTTTTCTGGCTAATGGTCAAAGACATATAATAAAATAACATGGAAGAAAATAAATTGGGGAGTGGGGATTGTAGGGGGTGGGAGAGAGGAATGAGACAAATTTAGACTAGAAAAAAAGAATTGGGGGGAATGCCTGGGAACTGGTCCAGTTAAATCCTTTTAAAATAGTTGATTCTCAAAAGTGGGTTAAACATTACCTGAACTATCTTATTTGTCTCATTCATTTACATTATAACCCCATACTTCATAGATAGTACACAGGTAGATTTCAAAATGCTTAAGCTTGCCCAAATTCCTAATGAGTAAAGGCAAGTCAACATATTCTTCTCCATATTCAAGACAAGCTTTTACATTTTGCTATTATATTATGACATAGCTTTTTTTTTTTTTTTTTAACTCACACCAGTTAATAATCTCAGAAGGGCCTACTTTCTCCTACTTTCTGCTCATGTTCCAAGGGCTGTGATGCTTATCTGAGGACAGACCTCTCACGGAGTTCAAAGGGAACTCTGCCCTCAGATATGCTCTGTGGAATAGTGTAGCAAGACAAGAAACAGCCTCCTAAATGGGCATGGAGACACATCTGTCCTAATTAAATAATAGCCTCTGGCTTAATCACATCACAAAGCACACCCCAAATATCTATTAGCCCCAATGTACACACAGTCCTATGAGAACCAGCACTGCAGTACTAGGCAAAAATTTGCAGTATGAAAATGGTTGCTAAATTATATCCACATCATGGATCTCTGCCAAGGATGGCTGACAAGCCTCACCTGGCTAGCTCGCTCATCCTTTGCAGGTCTGAGTCCATTAGGCAGATGATGGGGGAGTGAGGCTAAAGCAAACCAAATATATTAAGACTCCATACGTCCATGAAAATGGATGATTGCACAGAGATTCCATCCCAAGTGATAGCCTGGGAGGCAAAGAACTTATTGAGAAACTCCATAAATTGTACTGATTATTTTGCATATGTAAAATATATGAAATCACACTAATAGCTTCGGCTCACAGAGGGCTTGCTGTATAGTCCAGACACTGCTAAGCTTCCTGTGTTTCTTATCTCATCCTCATAACTGCCCATGGGGGTGTTCTTCACCACGCTAATTTCACAGCTAGGGAGAGTGAGGCACAGCGAAGTAAGTAACTGGCCCAAAGTCACACAATTCATAAGTGATGAGGCTGAAGTTCAATGTTATGGCTGGCTGTCTTGGTCTGGAATGAGGGTACTTAACCACCAAGTTTTACCATTGCTATAAGGGACTGAATAGAACATTAAAGATGTCCACTGCAATGTAATTTGGTTCAATTGCATTTCTTTTCATATTTTTTTTGGTGGTAAAATACACATAACATAAAATTTATCATTATAACCATTTTTAAGTGTACAATTCAGTGGCATTACGTACATTCACAGTGTTGTGCAACTCTCACCACTATCCAGAACTTTTTCATCCTCCCAAACTGAAACTCTGTGCCTCCTTAGCAATAATTTCCCATTATTCCTCCCCCTAGGCCATGATAACCACTAGTCTACTTCCTGAATTTGATTATCCCATGTACCTTATATAAGTGGAAGTAAACAATGATTGTCCTTTTGTCTCTGGGTTATTTACTTGACATAATGTTTTTAAGGCTCATTCATTTTGTAGCATGTATCAGAATTTCTTTCCTTTTGAAGGATGAATAATATTTGACTATATATATATGTACATATATATATATAAACAAAATGTGGTATTTATACCACATTTTGTTTATCCAGTCATCTCTCAGGGGACATTCAGGTTGTTTTTACCTATTGGCTATTGTGAATAATGCTGCTATGAACATCAGTATAAAAATAATTAGCCAAATCCCTGCTTTCTTTTTTTTTTTTTTTTTTTTTTTTTTTTTTTTTTTAAGATTTTATTTATTTATTTATTTGAGAGAGAGAGAATGAGAGACAGAGAGCACGAGAGGGAAGAGGGCAGAGGGAGAAGCAGACCCCCTGCTGAGCAGGGAGCCCGATGTGGGACTCGATCCCGGGACTCCAGGATCATGACCTGAGCCGAAGGCAGTCGCTTAACCAACTGAGCCACCCAGGCGCCCCAAATCCCTGCTTTCAATTCTTTGGGGGATATACCCAGATATTAAATTGATGGATTATATGGTAATTCTATGTTAAATTTTTTAAAGAATCATTTTTAGTGTTTTCCACAATGGCTGCACCATTTTTCATTCCCACCAGCAATGCACAAGCGTTCCAATTTCTCCACATCCTCATCAACACTTGTTATTTTCTAGGCTGTTGTTTTGGTTTTGGTTTTTTAATAGCTGTTCTAATGAGCACAAAGTGGTATTTCACTGTGATTTTGATTTGCATTCCCCTAATGATTAGTTATGTGGAGCATCTTTTCACGTGCTTATTCACCATTTATATATCTTCTTTGGGGAAATGTCTATTCAAATCTTTTGCCCATTTTTTAATTGGGTTGTTTGGTTTGTTATTGTGTTGTAGGAGCTCTTTACATATTCTGGATATTAACCCCTTATAAGATAGATAATTTGCAAATATTTTCCCCCATTCTGTGGGCTGTTTTTTTACTCTGTTGTTAATGTCTTTTGATGCACAAAAGGTTTTAAGTTTAATTGCATTTTAATGAAAAAATGTTTATTTCCTAGGCACACAGTATCATAGGAGGTGAAGCTAAGCTGGGTGACTGAAATATTCAGCATCAGGGAGTGAGGCATATGAGAGGTATGATATTAAAGCCATATGGAGACATTAAAAAATTGTGGAAGGCAAGGTACAGAGGGAGTGATGGCTCATATCAACAAGAGGGGTCTGGAAAGCCTTGTAAGAGTCATCTCAAGTGGGAATTATTGCCCAAGAAGTGAAGGTGGAGAACATAGAGATCCTTGATGACCACCTGCATATTCCCTAAGGGAGGACGAACAGGATCCAACCAGGGAGACTGAGAAGTTAGAGGAAAAGGAAAAGATCTACTCATCGCTGTAAGAGATCGGCATGTGCATTGGGCAAGATGTCTTCCTGTTAAAAGACTAGCATTCAAGTCCTAGCTTTGCCAGATATCAAGGATGTAGAGCTGTTTGGAACAAGTTACCTAACATTTCTGAATGTCAGTTTCATTCTAAAGGGGACAACAAGACCCGCCCTTTCTATATTCATGTTTGCTCTAAGGATTAGGTGAGATAATGTAGTTGTCATAAACTGCAATGAGCTGTCCTTACAGAATTATGAAAGCCAAGAAAAGACATCAGGCAGGAGGACATGCTCAGCTCTTTATAATTTGGCAAACCATTTAAGAATTTAAGACAGAGATACAGCAATCTGGAAATCCTTGGTGTCCAAGGAAGCCTCTTTAATGGCAGAGGAGGAGTGGAGAGGCCAGAACACCATTGGTTGAAAAGTAATTGGTGGGTCACCTGGGTGGCTCGGTCGTTAAGCCTCTGCCTTCAGCTCAGGTCATGATCCCAGGGTCCTGGGATCCTGCTTCTCCCTCTCCCGCTCCCCCTGCTTGTGTTCCCTCTCCAGCTGTGTCTCCCTCTGTCAAATAAATAAATAAAATCTTTAAAAAAAAAAGAAAAGAAAAATAATTGGGAGAGGAAGGAGTCAATTCTGTGGAGAATGCCCTCCAGCTGTTTGGCAGTGGTTATTTGAGAGAGAAAGGGCATGGGAAAGTCATGTGGGTCTGATGGGGATGGCAAATTTATGGGATCCACTGTCTACAGCTTCCACAGGAGTACGTGTCCACAAGACTTTGCCCTGGCCGACTCATCAGAATATCCCACCCATTTATCCACAGTGGTTGGCCCATGATAAGCATATAAACCAAATCAATCCCATCAGACAGGATTATAGTTGTAGATACTGGAAGACAAAAGAGGCACTCTTTCCTCTGAGGTAAACAAATCAGAGTGGTGAGGCTAGAGTTCTCATTGATCTCACTCCCCATCCCACCTCCACTCACCTGGTCATGTGGAGGAAGTCTATCTTTAGTAGGAAAGAACGAGATCAACACCAAAAGAAGAACAGAGCCCTGTGAGAAGGAAACACGCACACTGACAGCAGCACTTGACAATGCCTTCTGGGTCGTCAAACATGAGTCATCAGACTAATACCCAAAGGTCACATCCAGCCCTCCACCTGTTCTTATATGGCCTGTGAGCTGAGTATAGCTTTTACATTTTTATATGATTGGGGGGAAAAATCAAAGGAAGAAAATTTTGTGACACATGAAAATTATATGAAACTCATATATAGTGTCCATAAATAAAGTTTTATTAGAAAACAGCCATGCTCATTCATTTACATCTTATCTATGGCTTTTGTGCTTCACCTCAGAACTGAGTAGTTGTGGCAGAGATCATAAGGTGGACAAAGTTGAAAATATTTACTGTCCGGCTATTTACAGAAAAGGTTCGCAGATTCGTGCTCTAGAGCAAGGCCAGGGCCAGCCGCAAACCATTACATGAGGCCCCAACATTTAAGCTAATGGGAGTTGAACCTCTATCACCTACAGCAAAATGTTTCCCAAAAAATATTCTTTTGATTTTAAAGATGAAAAAAAGGACGTTTTGATGGAATAAGTGACTGGCTTGGTCATATAGTTAGTGACAGAATTGGACTAGAATCCTGGTATTCTGTCTCTCAGCTCTTTGCCATATAGGCTGGCCTCATGAGCAGTCACACAAAGCTCCCCCACTCCCCAGCACCCCCCCCCCCCCCCCGCTTAGAAGGACCCTGCACTTGGATTAATGCTATGTTATGACAACCTTGAGATTCTTAGTACATTTTGAACAAGGGGCCCCGCACTTTCATTTTTGCACTGGGCCCGTTAATTATGTCTCCAGTCCTGGTGCCACCCACCCAGCCTCCCCAACCCTGTAAACCATAACATTTTCTAGTCACTTTCCACATCTACATTATAATTTTCTACCACCCTAGCACATTAGTATTAGAGAAACTGAGATTGTAACTGCCATCATGTTGTAATTCCAACATAATTTATATATACTTAAAAGCACACATTTTCCCACTTCTATAACAAAATTAGGCTTCTCCAAGTTTCAAATAAAATAGCGATAATTTTATTTTTCATGTGATTTAGTCATTCCTCACCATAATTGTTTTGTATTTATTTTTGTATTTCACTTGTACTCTAGGAGTGATATGGCACAGGGAATGGATTCAGTAATTCTGCAAGTTCATAAATTGTGAACAGAATTTCCAAAATGGTGCCTGTTATTGAAGCATCTGCCTGTGAGGATAATTAAAGTGAGAACATTTATGAAGTGCTTTGATATCCCCATAGCAGAGCAATATATGTGTCAAAAAACTTATAGCACCGGGCAAACCACGAGGCTTAGCTGCCTAGTCAAACCTAAATCTCTGTCCAAAACAATTGGGTCCACAAAAATGAACCTAAGAAATAGAAATACAGGAGAAAGGAACAGTTAAATCACATGGTATAATGTTGTTCTCCATTTTTTCAAACATTAACCTATGCAGGCTATGTTGAGTTTTTATTTTTGCAAATTACCAAAGTAATACATGTTTATTGTAGGATATTTTTTAAGTAAAGGTAAGGAAAAATAAGAATGGAAAATCACCATCATTCTACTACCCAAGATAGCCATGGCTAACATTAATTTTTGTCATTGCTAGCATTTAGAATATGCCTTTCCTAATCAATTTTCTATGCATACATAAAACTTTCAAAAAATGGAATCTCACTATATTCCATGTTAGGGATTTGCTGGGGAGAATTTCCCCATGTCTTCATTATTCTTCCTCATTGCCATTTTAATGACTACACTCTATAACACTGTGATGATTAATTTTATGTGTCATCCTGACGAGGCTGAGGGATGCCCAGATAGCTGGTAAAACATTATTTCTGGGTGTGTCTCTGAGGGTGTTTCTAGAAGAGATTAGCACTTGAATCAATAGACTGAGTGAAGAAGATCCACCCCACCAACGCAGGGGGCATCATCCAATCCTTTGCAGGCCCAAAAAAGAACAAAAACGCAGAGGAAGGGCAAATTCTCTTCCCTCTCTCTCTCTTTTTTAATCTTTTTTTTTTTTCGTGATAAGTGCACTCTTTAATCCCCCACTCACCTCCCCTCTGGCAACCATCAGTTTGTTCTCTCTAGTTAAGAGTCTGTTTCTTGGTTTGTCTCTCTTTTTTTTCCTTTGCTCATTTGTTTTGTTTCTTAAATTCCACATATTAAGTGAGATCGTATGGTATTTGTCTTTCTCTGATCGGCTTATTTCACTCAGCATTATACTCTCTAGCTCCAACCATGTTGTTGCAAATGACAAGATTTCATTCTTTTTTATGGTTGAATAATATTCCTCTGTGTGTGTGTGTGTGTGTGTGTGTGTGTGTGTGTGTGTGTATACCACCTCTTTATCCATTCATCTATTGATAGACACTTGGGTTGCTTCTATAATTTGGCTACTATAAATAATGCTGCAATGAACATAGGGGTGCACGTATCTCTTTGAATGAGTGTTTTATATTTTTTGGGTAAATACCCAGTAATGTAATTCCTGGATCGTAGGGTAGTTCTATTTTTAATTTTTTGAGGAACCTCCATAAAGTTTCCACAATGACTGCACCAATTTCCTTCCCACCAACAGTGAAAGAGGGTTCCTTTTTCTCCACATTCTCACCATCCTTGCCTTGTTGTTTCTTGTGTTTTATATTTTAGCCATCCTGACAGGCGTGAGGTGATAATCTGATTGTGGTTTTGATTTGCATTTCCCTGATGGTAAGTGATCATGAATATCTTTTCATGCGTCTGCTGGCCATCTGTGTGTCTTCTTCAGAAAATGTCTGTTCATGTCTTCTGCCCATTTTTAAATTGGATTATTTGTTTTTTGGGTACTGAGTTGCATCAGATCTTTATATATCTTGGATACTAGTCTTTTATCAGATAGGTCATTTGCAAATATCTTCTCTTATTCAATAGGTTGTCTTTTAGTTTTGTTAATTATTTCCTTCACTGTGCAGAAACTTTTATTTTGATGTAGTCTTAATAGTTTATTTTTGCTTTTATTTCCCTTGCCTCAGGAGGCATATCTAGAAAAATGTTGCTATGGCCAGTGTCCAAGAGATTACTGCCTGTGCTCTTCTAGGACTTTTATGGTTTCAGGTCTCACATTTAGGTCTTTAATCCATTTTGAGTTTATTTTTGTGTATGGTGTAAGAAAGTGGTCCAGTTTCATTCTTTTGCATATGGCTGTCCAGTTTTCTCACCACTATTTTGTTTGTCTCTTTGTTGAAGAGACTGGTTTTTTTTACGTATTTCTTTTTTATATTAATTCCTCCTTTGTCAAAGATTGACTATTTAATTATGGGTTTATTTCTGGGTTTTCTGTTCTATTCTATCGATCTGTGTATTTATTTTGATGTCAGCATACTATGCCAGTAGTTTGAATTACTACTGCTTTGTAATATAACTTGAAATCTGGAATTATGATACCTCCAGTTTTATTTTTTCTTTTTCAAGATTGCTTTGGTTATTCAAAGTCTTTTATGGTTCCATACAAATTTTAGTTTTGTTTGTTCTAGTTCTGTGAAACATGCTATTGGTATTTTGATAAGGATTGCATTAAATCTTCAGATTGCTTTGGGTAGTATAGACATGTTAACAGTATTTGTTCTTCCAACCCATAAGCATGGAATGTCTTTTCATTTTTTTGTGTTGTCTTGAATGTCTTTCATCAGTGTTTTATACTTTTCAGACTACAGGTCTTTCATCTCTTTGGTTAAGTTTATTCCTAGATATTTTATTGTTTTTGGTGAAATTGTAAATGGGATTGTTTTCTTAATTTCATTTTCTGCTGCTTCATTATTAGTGTAGAGGAATGCAACATATTTCTGTACATTGATTTTGTATCCTGCAACTTTACTGAATTCATTTATCAGTTCTAGTAGTTTTTTGGTGGAATCTTTAGGGTTTTTTTTTTTTAAGATTTTATTTATTTATTTGAGGGAGAGAGAGAGAGAGAGCACAAGCAGAGGGAGGGGTATCAGGAGAGGGAGAAGCAGACAGGGAACCCAACACAGGGCTTGATCCCAGGACCCTGAGATCATGACATGAACTGAAGGCAGACACTTAATTGACTAAGCCACTCAGGCATCCCTAGGGTTTTCTATATATAGTATCATGTCATCTGCAAATACTGAGAGTTTTACTTCTTCCTTACCAATTTAGATGCCTTTTATTTCTTTATTGTCTAACTGCTGTGGTTAGGACTTCTGGCACTATGTTGAATAAAAGTGGTGAGAGTGGACATCCTTGTCTTGTTCCTGATTTTAGGGGAAAAGCTCTCAGTTTTTCACCTTTGAGATGATGTTAGCCGTGGGTTTTTCATATAAGGTCTTTATTATGTGGAGATATGTTCTCTCTAGACCTACTTTGTGGAGGGTTTTTATCATGAATGTTGTACTTTGTCAAATGCTTTTCCTGCATCTATTGAAATGATCATATGGTTTTTATCCTTTCTCTTACTGATGTGATGTACCACATTTATTGTTTTGCGAATATTAAACCACCCTAGCATCCTGAAAATAAATCCCATTTGATTGTGGTGTATGATTCTTTTAATATATTATTGGATTAGGTTTGCTAATATTTCATTGAGGATTTTTGCATCTATATTCAGATGAGATTGGCCTGTGGTTCTCTCTTTTTTTCTTAATAGTGTTTTTATTTGGTTTTTGTATCAGCATGATACTGGCCTCATAGAATGATTTTGGAAGTTTTCTTTCCTCTTACATTTTTTGGAATAGTTTGAGAAGAATGGGCATTAACTGCTCTTAAATGGTTGGTAGAATTCACCTGTGAAGTTGTCTGGTCTTGGTCTTCTGTTTTTTGGAGGTTTTTGATTACTGATTCAAATTCATTGCTGGTGATTGGTCTGTTCAAATCTACTATTTCTTCCTGCTTTCTTTCTCTCTCTTCATAAGCTAAGACATCTATCATCTCTTGACCTCAGACATTATAGTTCTGGTTGTCTGGCCTCAGCTCCTGGTTTCTGGGCCTTTTGGATTGGAAGATACACCATCAGTTTTCCTGGTTCTCAGACCCTCTGCCTTGGACTAAATTATACCACCAGGTTTCCTGGTTCTCCAGTTTGCAGACAATATATAATGGGACTTCTCAGCCTCCATAATCATGTGAGCCAGTTCCTATTATAAATCTCCTCATGTATATCTATATATCCTATTGGTTCTGTTTCTCTGGAGAATTCTGCCTAATACAATTATTTATTCAACAAATTCCCTATTGTTGAATATTTGGATTATTTCCAATTTTCAGCTGTTCAAAACAACATTGCAAAGAACATCCTTATAGCTATATTGATAAGTACACCTGTGTTTCTTTCTTTTTTTCATTTTATATTGAAGGCTAAAAGAAGTAGCCCTTAATCTCTGATTATACAACTTGCCATTTCCATAACACTATTGACAAGAAAGCTTAGATGAAAGTATATATATAATTTCAAACAGTTGCATAGCACAGTGCCTACATATAGTATTTGCTCAACAAATGAAGGTTATTAATAGCTCCAAGAGAGTATAGCCTCCTTGACATCAAATTCAAAGGACAGTTTTCCTTAGCTGCCATTTATACACTTTGACATGGCCTTTTTTAAGGGATTTAAATGTTTGTGTTAGGGCGCCTGGGTGGCTCAGTCTTTAAGCAACTGCTTTCAGCTCAGGTCATGATCCCGGGGTCCTGAGATCGAGGCCCACATTGGGCTCCCTGCTCAGCGGGAAGCCTGCTTCTCCCTCTGCCTGCTCCCCTGCTTGTGTTCCCTCTCTCGCTGTCTCGCTCTCTCTCTCTCTCTGTCAAATAAATAAATAAAGATTTTCACTTTTTATGTTAAATACATCTAAAATACTTTATTACAACTGGCAGTTATTTTTTCATTTTTAAAAAACAGATGAAACACTATTAGTAAGAGGATGAAATTTCTTCCCTACTTGCTTCAGTATGCTACAGAGAACTAGGGTCTTTTAGACTTTCAAGCAACCAAGCTTCCAATGTGGCAAATCTTCACTCAGATGTCAGCAGAGAACTCCTATATATTGCAGGTTTTTGATGAGTATCTAAAATAATCATCCCTTGGGGCGCCTGGGTGGCTCAGTTGGTTAAGCGACTGCCTTCGGCTCAGGTCATGATCCTGGAGTCCCGGGATCAAGTCCCGCATCGGGCTCCCTGCTCGGCGGGGAGTCTGCTTCTCCCTCTTACCCTCCTCCCTCTCATGCTCTCTGTCTCTCATTCTCTCTCTCTCAAATAAATAAATAAAATCTTAAAAAAAAAAAAGAATAAAATAATCATCCCTTTAGGCACATTAAGGACAACCTTAGAGAGTGTTATGGCTTAGCACTCAGGGTAGGGCCTGGTAGATAGGTTAACAAGTAAAATGTTATTAAGTAAACAAATGAATCCATGTCATCAGATATTGCCTTTGGCCATTAACATCCACGACAACTTTTATTTCTTCCCTTTATTTACAATCACCATTGATTTACAACTTCTCTTGTTTCCCTCATCTGTAAAATGGGAACAGCAACAGTGCTTTGTACAGTTGTGAGGGTCCAATAACGCTGTGTATGTAAGGTGCCTCGCAGCAAGCGTAGAACTTGAGAAGCCCTCAACAAATATTAGCTGTTCCCATTAACAGCAGCAGCATCAACATCACCATCATCACCATCATCATCATTATCATTCTGGAATGTAAATGCCATCTGCCCTGCTCTCTTTTTAAGCAGTGATGAGCCTTATTTTCTCCTTGAGAAAAAGATCGCTTTACTGGAGTTGTTTTCCAATACATTCCCCACCAGAGGGTACAGTGTGGAAGGGAGTCAGAGTGTGAGAGCTGGAGGAGAAAGGGAGCCCGTTAATTTGGAAATAGCAACATGTTCCAGAAAACCTTGGCCTAGTATATGAGAAAAATGGACTTAGCAATTACAACTGTTATGAAACTTGTGTTTTATGAAGCCAGAGGCTGGAACTGTACAATAAAACAACTTGAAAATATCAAAAGACCACTTAGGGTGGCCTGCCAGTGGATTATAGACATGACTTTTATATTGAGAGGGATTGTCTGGCATTGAATCAGAAGAACTATACTGTTTGAGTAGCAGGATATCAGTAGCTAGTTTAGGCTTAAATAAAAAAAAAAAATCAAAAGTGGCAAATCAGTACAACATAAGCAAAACCTAAGAGATTTGTTACGTACAGTGTCAAGGAAGAGGAAGTTCTCTAAACACCCAACTCTGGAAGAAAATGCTGGAGTCTTTTTTTTTTAAACCCTTTCTCTTAGTGCACCGAAACTTTTAAGGATTTAATTGATTTTTAGGAAGACATTTAACATTGCAATCTGTATGGGAACATTCTTCAAGTTAATTTAAGAACAAATTTATCATAAAAGCTCATTTTTCTAATTATGAGGGGAGAGTAAAAAAGATTACAGGTTGGAAAGAGACATGGCAGAGCCCAGAGGGGGGAAGAAAATCTCTCCAATTTCCTAACACAAAAGGAGAAGAGAAGTGCAGAAATTGTTCTTTGTTGAAAACCACACCTGCAAAAGCTAATGAGAGCAAGGCATGGCTCTGTGTCTGTCAACCACTGATGGTTGATAAGCAACTAGTCTTAAAAATGTTACCAGTTTAAAATGGAAACAAAAATATGCATGAGTTTTAGCTCATAATTGGTGGAAAAGACTACCGCTGTTCCCAGAACTCAGCTTCTTGCCACTCTTTCCAAGAGAGATTACTGATCCAGGTGCCATTCATGTTCTAAATTCATTTTTGCAGCAACCATGGCCATTTCTCATTCACTAGAATGCAACAGATACCAAATGTACAAGGTAGCAAAATGGAGTTATGTTTGAGGATGCTTAGGATCCAAGCCTTCTGTTAAAGCAGGTAAATTATGAAATAGAAGAGGATACCAGTGCTAAAACTGAACGCAAACAATCCATCATTTCTACCTGGAAACTTTCAAAATGATTTTGCCAGTGAGTTACTCCATTCTAACAAAGAGGACATTTCTGGGCTTTGTAAATAATGTTGCTACATCTGCAGAACTCCATCTCCGAGAAATAGATTTTTGTATTATTAATACATTTTAAATGTTTATGACTGGACTCTAATTTACCTAGGCGGTTAAAAACAGAAGGCTTCTTTATGTGAGAATCTTGTATGCTACCTTGTCCTACAACAACAAAGCCCATTTGACTGGGGATCTGGTCAATCTTTCTAGAGGCAATTTCTGAATGCCTCCTTGATTGCCACTAATTATCTCAGCTCCAACCAGTATATATATATATCTTCTATCAGTGTTGGGAAAATCAAATTCTCTTTCTAAACTCTGACCCGTCTTGCTGTCACCAACCTTACCTCGGGGGATCAAGCCTCCACAGTGCCATCAGACACACCTTTCTAAAACTTAAATCTGATATTATCAGGATCCTGTTTTAAAAATCTTCAATGGCAAACTGTTTTCCTACTGGATTAGGTCCAAAATCTTCATAATAACCATAAGAAAAACCTATATGCTGAGCA
Organism: Mirounga angustirostris; assembly: GCF_029215605.1. NCBI lineage: Eukaryota > Metazoa > Chordata > Mammalia > Carnivora > Phocidae > Mirounga > Mirounga angustirostris. The sequence continues at coordinate 187,153,678 of NW_026991709.1, read as the reverse complement.
TTTTATAAGCAATTCATTTAGTAGCATTAACAATTATGATATTTTATAAATTATTAAATAAAGATTTTTAAAAATTCCTCCTCAAGAATATGCCCTGTGGCTTTTTGTCTATTGAGTAAATGGTTTCAATTTTTCCTGAGTAGAGTAGAGCAGATACACGGGTAGAGCAGTGGTTTCCAACTCAGGACGATTTGTCCCCCAAAAGGACAAAAAGGTCTGGAGACATTTTTGATCATCACAACTGGGAAAGGAAGTATCTAGTAGGTGGAGGCCAAGGATGCTGCTCAACATCCTACAGTGTACAGGATAGCCCCCCACAGCAAAGAATTTATCCAGCCCAATATGTGAATCATGCCAAGGTTGGGAAACCCTGGGCTAAAACAGTAAAATATATTGCTCAGCTATGACCATGAAATTCAGGTTTGGAGCCTTCTGCTACAGGAGTGGACCTCAGAGGCTGATGGGTGGGTCCCTGTGGGATTGACCTTCACGTCATTCAGGTTACAGTGAACACTAAGGAAGGAATCAGGACTGTATTGCACCCATATATGTGGCACCCCTCTTGCCGGAAGCTCCAGATAAGGCAGACAGGACAAATCAAATGAGGCAAGGGAAAAAAGAGAGAGAGCCATATCAAGTAACAGACTCTTTTTTTTTTTTTTAAGATTTTATTCATTTGACAGAGAGAAAGACAGCCAGAGAGGGAACACAAGCAAGGGGAGCAGGAGAGGGAGAAGCAGGCCTCCCGCCGAGCAGGGAGCCCAATGCGGGGCTCGATGCGGGGCTCGATCCCAGGACCCCGGGATCATGACCTGAGCCGAAGGCAGACGCTTAACGACTGAGCCACCCAGGCGCCCCAAGTAACAGACTCTTAACTATAGAGAATACATGCATGGTTAGCAGAGAGCAGGTGGGTGGGGGAATGGGGATGAAAGAGGGCACTTGTCCTGATGAGCACCGGGTGATGCATGGAAGTGTTGAATCCCTGTATTACACACCTGAAACTAATATAACACTGTATGTTAAACACACACACACACACACACACACACAAACCAACAAACAAAAAACAAAGGCAACCAGGAAAAGAGGTTAGGGGAGTTTAGAAAAAAAAAAAATGGCAAAAAAGGCTCTTCTCATACTTGGCAGCGTCCTCACTCAGCACAGATAATAACACTCATTGATGTAGGTCCTTGTGAAGAACTTCGGAGACCCAAGAAGCCATCCTTCTGAGACCACGCAGTGACAAATTCTGCTCTAGCTAACAGTCTGTTTCTATATCCTTTGCCATTTAAGATTCCTACATCCTCCAACTTCATCGGCTGGCGTTTCCATTAATCACCATCTCTTTTTTTTTTTTTTTAAGATTTTATTTATTTGCGAGAGAGAGAATGAGAGACAGAGAGCATGAGAGGGAGGAGGGTCAGAGGGAGAAGCAGACCCCCTGCTGAGCAGGGAGCCCGATGTGGGACTTGATCCCGGGACTCCAGGATCATGACCTGAGCCGAAGGCAGTCGCTTAACCAACTGAGCCACCCAGGTGCCCCATTAATCACCATCTCTTTAGGACAATGACGCACCAGGGAAACATGATTTTGGAAGCTGGACTGAGTTGAGAAAGAAAAAGCAATTCCAAAATCCCCCTTGAACATATCAAAAGTAAAGCTTGAAGATCTGAATGTACATTTTTTTACCACAAGCCAGAGGAACCTGGAAATCAAGATATGACATAAGGCAATTTCCCTGCTTCCCAGATTGGAAGTGGAGGGTATTTGCATGGGAAGGGAGTCTGGAGGGGAGTGTGCGGGAAGAATAAAGGAGGCCAGACAGAGGTCAGGCACAAGGGTACTTGCTTCCCTTCAGGGTCAAGAGCTTGGGTGCGGCTGAGTGAAAGGCAGTAGCGTGAGATAGGAGCTGAAAGCCTCAGGAATCTGAGACCTACTTTCTTTTTTTTTTTTTAAAGATTTTATTTATTTATTTGGGAGAGAGAATGAGATAGAGAGAGAGCAGGAGAGGGGGGAGGGTCAGAGGGAGAAGCAGACTCCCCGCCGAGCAGGGAGCCCGATGCGGGACTCCATCCTGGGACTCCAGGATCATGACCTGAGCCGAAGGCAGTCGCTTAACCAACTGAGCCACCCAGGCGCCCGAGACCTACTTTCTACTTGTATTATGGAAAGGAGCCTCTGAGTCCCTCTAACAAATGTGTAACAATGGAGGAAAAGGAAGCATGGCATGTTTTTGGCAGAAATGGCATGGGAGGAATCCAGATGTTTCCACACACACCCAGTGAGAAATACAAGAAGACTGGGAGTCAGCAAGGCAATGAGAGGTGACTGCTGGAGAGGCTCAGGGTGGACGACCAGAGTGTGGGCTCAGATGCAGGATGGAGCTGAGATTCAGGGCATCTGCAGCAAGAATGCCCACAGCAGCATGGGAAGGGAGGGAAACACAGCAAAGAAAACAAACAAACAAACAAAAATAATAATAATAATAATAAAAGCTTTCCCATCTCTGAACTTTAGTGGCAATTACCAAGTGGGACCAAGGACATGTTCATGAGGCCAGCAAACACCTGAAGGGACCAGCCTTGTGAACCAGCATCCAGGACCTAGGCCATGACAATACATGTGATTCCATACACAGGCACCAGCTTAGGAGAAAGAGGAAGAAAGACAACTCTTTGAGAATAGCAGAACTGAAGATCTATCCAAACGTCTACGCAAGATTTAGGGAATGCGCGCTTACGATGTTTAGATGAGTTATAGAAATAAAGAAGCTATAATTTTTGGCACTTGGAAATTGCAGTATTTAAATTGTGGCTACTCGTTTTAGTCGGAAACTCCTACTTACAACGGGCATTATGAGGAATCTGAAGCCCAAAAAGTAACGACTTGCCCCAGTTCGCAGAGCCAGTAGGTGGGAGGACTCTGGCTCCAAAGATCACCATCTTTTTCCACGGTGCCTCCTGTTACCGTGATATTCGAGCAGACCCTGGGCAGGCCTGCCCTATTTACCACTTACCTTCCTCCTAGGCTCTTGGTTTCAGTCGCGGGATTATTTCCCAAACGTGCCCTGCATTTTCCTCCTCCGTGCTCTTGAATAAGTTTTTCCTGCTGCTCAATGCACATCCAATCCACCTTTTTCTCTTCAGCCCAAATGAACACCTTCGGGTAGACTGTAACCCTCTTTGTTGGTAGCAAAAGGTGGGATGTCCTGGGAAACAAGCTGACAAACTTAGTTACCCCAGCCAGTTCCCAGAGAAAGAGAGCTACTGTCTTGCCCGGTCCGGCCTCCCCAAGGGGCCGAGGCTGCAAGGTCCACAGGCAAGGTGGCGTGGGTTTGCAACTCCTTGATTTTTGCTGGCTGCCACGGTGTCTACAGAGCCTCCCCAGGTCTGCAATGGCTGGTAAGCTCTCAAATTCAGAGGCTTGGTTCAACCATTCTGTTTACCACAGCCCCACTGCCCCCTGACACTTCGTCCTTGCTCCTTTGACACACGACCCTCCGCGATTTCTCCCCGACTTCCCTCCACAGTGAAATTAGCTAGACCACACACTGTTCCTGTTTATCTCATTTGCATGTGACTTTTCTCCTTACAATGTCATTAAGGGGAGATGGAAACCCCTCTAGACAGACAATCAGAAGTGCCCCAGGCAAATCCTCTGCTTCATTTGGTTTATCTCCAACTGGTTTGCCTCACTCTTGTGGTCACGAGAATCTAAACACTCTGCAACCTCTTCTCTTAACAACCCTTCCTGAAGTCTTCCTATAACTCCTCTGATCAATTCATGTTCCCCTAAACCCAATTAGGTTAGTACAGCACTTTCCAATAGAACTCCCTGCGATGGTGGGATATTCTATGTCTGCGCTGTCCAATATGGTATCCACTTAGCCTCGTGTGGCTATGCAGCTTTTGAAATGTGACTAGTGTTCCTGAGGAACTGATTTTAATTTTAATTAATGTAAATATAAATAGCCGTAGGTGATCGTCCACTACACCGGACAAACACAGGGGCGGAACATTCTATTTCAACCAGTGTGACCCACAAGACTATTTCCCAGCCTATATTTAAAACATACATGATATATTTATATACCCACTGACCAAATACATCTTCTATACTTAATATTTAACTTAAAATACTTTTCTTCCTCCCATACAGTGGATTTCCCTTTTCTTCAATTATAAGTATCAGCTGCTATAACCAAGCCAAAAAATGACCTCCTCAGCGAAGCTGTCCCTGTCACCTCTATAGGAGCAAGTCACCACTCCTTTCTGAGGTTCACACATAGTTGTGTACACAGGTCTGTCATAGAACCCACCACGGTGTATTAGTTCACTGTTTCTATTTTGATGTCCCCTCCCGTTAGAATGTGCTCTCTCTGAAGGAGGGAAGGGACTTTCTTATTCATCTTCGGTTCCCCACCACCTAGGGCAAGAGTGGACATGGTAAGAATGAACTGTTGGATGAGTGGATGAATGAAAAAAATCACTGACTGGAAGATTGATAGAACGGTTGCAAGTATTTTTTGTTTAAATGAACATGGGAAAGATTAAATCTAGCTGGAGCAGAGAGAATTAAAGTATCATCTGTTTTCTGTCTTTCACGTTTCTTTTTATGGAAGTCCTCGTGATCTACTGGAAAAATGCTATAGACTCCTACTTGCTAATGAGGCCTCTGCAGGGCCAGCATTAAGCAGTATTTGGTTGTCAGTTACCAAATGTTGGTGATAGATGGGGGACAACATGCCTGGTGGAACAGTTCTTTTTTTTTTTTTTTTTTTAAGATTTTATTTATTTATTTGCAAGAGAGAGAATGAGAGACAGAGAGCATGAGAGGGAGGAGGGTCAGAGGGAGAAGCAGACTCCCTGCCGAGCAGGGAGCCCGATGCGGGACTCGATCCCGGGACTCCAGGATCATGACCTGAGCCGAAGGCAGTCGCTTAACCAACTGAGCCACCCAGGCGCCCTGGCTTGTCTCTTTCTTTCCATCTCTTAGCCCTCGTTTCCTCTGGGTGGCCTCCACCTTTGGGATGGCAAGATAGCCACCAGCAGCTTCCAGCCCACCCACATGGGCTTCCAGCCCACCCAATGCAGCAAGTGCCCCAGAGTGGAGTCCCATTGGCCCTGATTGGGTCACATGTCCATCCCTGAACCAACCACAGTGTTCAAGGGGGTTGAGAAACTCTGATTCCTTAAATCTGTGTGAGCTTCAGCCCAACCTCACAGACTGAGGTGAAGGAGGGAAGTCGTTTCCCCAAGAATCTAGGGGTGCTATCTAGGGGACTATATCCACCGTCCTTCTTTTTTTTTTTTTTTTTAATTTTTTTTATTTTTATTTATTTGCGAGAGAGAGAATGAGAGACAGAGAGCATGAGAGGGAGGAGGGTCAGAGGGAGAAGCAGACTCCCTGCCAAGCAGGAAGCCCGATGCGGGACTCGATCCCGGGACTCCGGGATCATGACCTGAGCCGAAGGCAGCCGCCCAACCGACTGAGCCACCCAGGCGCCCTGGTGGAACAGTTCTCACCACAGTTGTCATCTGCTACACACACCAACCCAAGACATGTCTCTGCAGACTTTGGAGCACAATTAATACCCTGGAGTGTTGCCATCACTCCAGCCCCTCCAGTCCTTTTTCCAAACCACTGCTTCAGTTGTCTTTTTAAACGCAAATGGTGCTGGGTCACATCCATGATTCAAATCCATTGTCCACCAAATTCCTTAACATGACCTGCAAAACCCTATGTGATCTGGCACACGACCAGCTCTCCAGACTGCACTCTCCGCTTCGCCGCTCCTGCTACCCTGGTCTTTCCTCTGCCTGACTCCAGCAAGTTCCTTCTGACCTCAGAGCATGCACGCTTTCAGCTCGTGCTCCCTGGAACTCTCTTCCCTTTCTTTTTTGCCTAGTTAATGCCAACCCATCCATCAGCTCTCAGCTCTGGAATCACTTAGTGGGAGAAGACTTTCCTGATATCCAGACAAAGCCAGATCCCCTTTTATAAACAACACATACCTCTCCTTAATAACCCTCATCACAGATGAGGGTTATTAAGGTGTCAGAGAGAGCACATCAAATACTCACAAATATATATAAAGCAATTAATATATTCATGGAATCTGTTAAGTCATCTTAGCACCTATCCTTTGTTTGAGAGTCATTAATGTTGTTGTTTTTAAATATAAGGAAGTCAGACCATGGTTGATGTGTTGATTCTTTATCGCGGACCTAATCTTGGTGATCTTTAGGTACTTGAGTTATGATTTTTAGGTACTTGATCTTTAATAATATTTAATGTTGGGCTTATATTCCTAAGGGGGATTTTTTTGTGCCAATCATTTATGCAATCTTTCATTCATCCAGCAAATATCTTTGACTGCCACTTTGTGGACACAACGGCTGTGCTAGGGGCCAGATGTCACATGATGAACAAAAGTAAATGCACTCATGGGGTGCCTGGCTGGCTCAGTCAGTGGAACATGTGACTCTTGATCTCAGGGTGGTGGGTTCGAGCCCCAGGTTGGGTGTCGGAGTTTACTTAAAAAATAATATTAAAATGATTTTTTAAAAAAGTAAACGCACTCAGGTCCATGTGGAACTAAGCATGTGGTATTTGACATGAATCAAATACTCACAAATATATATAAAGCCAAAAGGTGGGACGTCCTGAGAAACAGGCTGACAAAACTTAGCTACCCCAGCCAGTTCCCAGAGAAAGAGAGCTACTGTCTCACCCAGTCCGGCCTCCCCGAGGGGCCGAGGCTGCAAGGTCCACAGGCAAGGCGGCGGGGGGTTTACAACCGCCTCCTTGATCTTTGCTGGGCGAGACAGTAGCTCTCTTTCTCTGGGAACTGGCTGGGGTAACTAAGTTTTGTCAGCCTGTTTCTCAGGACGTCCCACCTTTTGGCTTTATATATATTTGTGAGTATTTGATTCATGTCAAATACCACATGCCTAGTTCCACATGGACCTGAGTGCGTTTACTTTTTTAAAAAATCATTTTAATATTATTTTTTAAGTAAACTCCGACACCCAACCTGGGGCTCGAACCCACCACCCTGAGATCAAGAGTCACATGTTCCACTGACTGAGCTAGCTAGGCACCCCATGAGTGCATTTACTTTGGTTCATCATGTGACATCTGGCCCCTAGCACAGCCGCTGTGTCCACAAAGTGGCATTCAAAGATATTTGCTGGATGAATGAAAGACTGCATAAATGATTGGCACAAAAAAATCCCCCTTAGGAATATAAGCCCAACATTAAATATTATTAAAGATCAAGTACCTAAAAATCATAACTCAAGCACCTAAAGATCACCAAGATTAGGTCCGCGATAAAGAATCAACACATCAACCATGGTCTGACTTCCTTATATTTAAAAACAACAACATTAATGACTCTCAAACAAAGGATAGGTGCTAAGATGACTTAACGGATTCCATCTCATTCTAGGAAGTGATCCATCCAGTGGTCACTAAATCAGTGCCGCACATCACCATCTGCAGTGACCAGCCAGTGCTTCCAGGGATAACTGGAAGCACTGATGTTAAAAAACCCAGACATTATCATTGCAGAATTTACTTCAGGGGTCAAGGATATGGACCTTTTACTTTAACTATTTCCTGATGGTTAAAACAAAACAAAAGAAATAGTAAGTTTCACTTTTCACATTTTGCATCTGGTTTTATCCAAAGCTATATATGTACTTTATAAATATACAATAAAACACATTGATTACATACTGATATTCACCCATTCACTCATTCAACCACTATTCAGCGACTCACTAATATTGCCCAGCAGTAGTGGACAAACACAGATGTGCTATCTGACCTCATGGAGCCAACACTCCAGTAGATGGTAGCAGCTACTATTTATTGAGTGTCTACTCTTGTTCCAAGCACTGTGCTAAGAGCTTGACATGCATTATCTCATTTTAATACTCACAAAAATCATGTAAATTAGTACAATGAGCATTTCGTTGATTGAGGACTGCCCCAAATCCACAATTCTTAGCACCCACTGTTTCTCTCAAGAAATTATTCTGCCCAGGGGATACTCTCCAGCTCGGACATTTAGACAAGGCTCCAGTGTCAGGTGTAACCCAGGTTTCTAGGCTAAGCAACTGCTTTCTCCCTGGAATTTGAATACCAGGCATAGAGAATGGGACTGAAAGGGGCTGCATTCAGACCAGACTCCCATGACCAGGAGACCACTAGGGGCGTCCTTCTTCCTAACATCCCATGTGTGCAGCCTTCAAATCTTTGAGTCCCTGATATCCTTCCCATAAACTGTTTTTGCTTAAGTTAGAGTCATTTTGTGTTGCTTACAACTCAAAAATACAGTCATTGAAAGGATGACAACATGGGTTGAGAAATGTATCCAAAGTCATACAGCTAGAAAATGGTAGAGTTCGATTAGAATCCATGCATGCAGTCTCATTCTAGAGCTTTCCTCACTACTGAAAAAGAAGAGATGTCCACAGGTGCCATGGGTAAATTTTAGCATGTTCTGTGCTGTCCCACCTCAATGTAGGCTTTACTCATGTGCTACCATGAGCCTATAATAGGTCCATGTCTCACACTCTTTATTTGAGTGGGAAGGGCCTCCTAGAGCAGAAACATGGAGGTTGGCTACAGCAATGGCTTGGTGAAAGTTTATGAGTAGAACCAACCAGAGTCTCTAGGTCACCTACTACTATCAGTTCAAAATGGACCCAGTAGCAGACAGGCTGGCCCCTGGCAGTTGGTGCTTTCCCTTGGAGAGCAACCAAAACGACCTTGGAACTGAGTCAGCTTCCAGTTTGACTGGTACCTCCAAAAGCTCTCCCCTCTTCCCAAGCAAGGGACTTACCTAGTTCTGGAGAGTAGAAAAACTTACCCTGAAAACAGGCATTTAACATCTTAGGGCCAGAAGCCTCTTACTCTGAGTATTAGCGTCTCTGTTGCAGCTTTCAAAGTGAATGACTCAAGCCTGGGGGAAGAAAAAGGCCCTCAGAGTACAAGTAAGAAAGCACAGGGGGAGGGAAACCAACCAGTTGGGGTTATAATTCTGCCCCATGACCTTGCTCCAAAGGAGGGCAATGATAAATGATCCCTGTAAACTCATGCAAGAATGAAATGTATGTAAATACATTGTTGGAGTCCAGTGAAGAGTCCAAGAGTGTTTCTTTGACTGTATTGGTTGTGGATTTCTCACACATACAATAACAAGTTTCTGGCTTCCCCGGCACATATGCTTGAGCAATGTGTTGCTGTATCTCTGACAGTTGGTGACATTTCCTTTGCAATCAGCAAGATTCGTACAGAGGCTGTGTGTCCGATGAAGAAATTAACATCCTGAGTCCCTGTATTTTCTATTACTCATCTGTGCGTTCCTCCAAACAACATTCATCGAACACCTACTGTGTGCTTGGTCTTAGGTGACACAAAGATGAAACCAAAGCAGTGACCGCTCCTTGCCTTAAGGAGATGATACATGTACTTAAATAAGTATATTGCCCAGTGATATTGATTAGAACCATTGCAATTAACATTTATTGGAGGACTTGCATTGTGACGGGAGCTCTAAAATATTTTAAGTGCAATGTCTCCTCTAATCCTCACAGTAGCTCTGTTATTATATGCATTTTAGAGATGAGAAGCATGGAGAAATTATATCATTTCCCCGAGATCACACCAGTGAAATAAGAAGGCAGGCAAAGTACTTCTGGATTCCAGAAGAGCCATGTGAGTTGCACAGAAGAGTACCAAGAAGGTTTTGTAAAGGAGACACTGTGTGAACTGGCGTAGTTACTCTACAGTCTCTTAAGCTGGTGTTAAGAAAATGTGATCATATTTCTCTTGTAATTCTCACCCTTAAGTATCATTGTTAACACACATCCCTCGTCTGAGAATTGCTTATGAATCTGCAGGTACTGATAACAGACTTAACATGAAGACCTCAGGCTTATATTGATCTCTTTTCAAAGCTTGGAAAAGTTCATTCTATTGGTCTGTGGTGTTTGAGATCTGAGAATTCAGTAAATTGGTTTAAAAATTGCTGCAGCATTAGAAGATCAATGGAAGAAAGTGATATCTTGATGGATTTACCTATTGGCCAAAAGGCCATTAAACAATCAGAATGTTTCAACGGAGTAAGACTTTAGACACAAACTGATCACTTTCAATTTAAAAATGAAAGGACACACAGAATTAAAAAGGGCTTGCTTAAGGCCACACACACACTCGGTATAGGAGCCAGGGCTGGCACCCCTGCCTTCCAATTCCTAATCCAATGTTTCTTTTTATTAAAACAACAGCAACAACGTTACTGGGGTATAATTGAAATATGCTCCATCACATATGTTTAAAATGTACACTGTGATCCATTTTGATGTATTCACCTGTAGAACCCACATTGCAATAAATACAAATATTTCTATCACCCTCAAAAGTTTCCTTATGCCGGGCGCCTGGGTGGCTCAGATAGTTAAGCGTCTGCCTTCTGCTCAGGTCATGATCCCGGAGTCCTGGGATCGAGTCCCGCATCGGGCTCCCCGCTCGGCGGGAAGTCTGCTTCTCCCTCTGCCTCTCTCTCTCTCATGAATAAGTAAATAAAATCTTTAAAAAAAAAAAAAGTTTCCGTATGCCTCTTTATCCCTTTCTATACTCCCATTCCTAGGCAACCCCTGTCTGCTTTCTATAAGTTTGCATTTTTGACAATTTTATATAAATGGAACCATACAGTATAAAAGTACTCTTTGAGGCTGGCTTCTTTCACTCACATAATTATTTTGAGATTTATCCGTGTTGTATGTATCCATACTTCACTCCTTTTTATTGCTGAGTAGTATTCCACTATATGGATACAACACGGTTTGTTTAGCCATTTATCTGTTAATGGACATTTGGGTCGTTTCCAATTTTGAGCTATTATAAGTAAATCCATAATAAACATTCCTGTATACGAGTTTGTGTGGACATGTGCTTTCATTTCTGCAGACCAGATATCTAGAAGAAGACTGGTTAGGTCGTATGGTCGGTATATGTTTATCTTTTTAAGAAACTGCCAAACCGGGCATCTGGGTGGCTCAGTCAGTTAAGTGTCTGCCTTCGGCTCAGGTCGTGATCTCAGGGTCCTGGGATCAAGCCCAACGTCGGGCTCCCTGCTCAGTGGGGAGTCTTGCTTCTCTCTCTTTCTGCTCATGCTCTCTCTCTCTCTGTCTCTATCAAATAAATAAATAAAATCTTAAAAAAAAGAAACTGCCAAACTACCTTCCAAAGTTGTGCCACTTCACATCCCCCCAGCAATGTATGTGTGTTCTAGTTACTCCACATCTTCTCCAGCATTTAGTGCCAATTTTCTTTTCCCTAATATTTTTATTAGCTAGTCACAATTCCCATCACCACGGACTAGTACATTCTTCAATGCTGCACTGGGAGAGGACTGCCTTTCAATTGTCTGAGGCCTCAGGTGAGTTTCCTACCTTCATATCCCCTTTCTTCCCATCCTAGTCAGTTTTGGTGGGATATAGTCTTTGCTCAAACAAAGCAAAAGAATAGATATTTTTAGAAGAGAGGTCAATGTTAAGTACAAAGAGGACTGACTTTCCTAGAAGTGCTCCCTTTGGTGGAGGACATTCCATTACCACCAGGCTGGAGGGGATCTGCACTCATAATACCAGGACCCTGAAGGATCCGATGATGAGAAGGAAGGAGCAAGACCAATGAAGTCTTTCCTCTCTCATTCTGGTGGGTTCCTTCAAGACCCCAAGTGACCTTCTCTTTCTTTCCCTAGACACTTTGAGAGTGGACACCTTCTGTTGGTCATCCCTGTAGGAAGTCCACAAATACCTAGTATTCGTTATATAACTGAGACAGCTACTATTAACCTAGCAGAGATCTTGTGTCAGGAACCGTGCTAAGAATTTACATCTGTGTTCTCATTTTAATTCTCAGAACAGCCATGGGAAGTTGGTATTACTAGTCTCATTTTACACATAAGGAAAGTGAAATATAGAGATGTTAAGTAATAGGTCCATGATCACCAAACTAGTTACTAGCAGGATAAACTTTGAACCCAGTTCTGTCTGATTTCAAAACCCAAACTCTTAAGCAAGCACTCAACTCTACTACCTTTCCAATGACTGAATATGAATGTTGTCGATATAAGTGAATAGTAAATGAATAGGAAACCCCTTCCAAGCCTAACCCTCAATGAGCCTATTCTGTAATATCATGGATTGATTACAGGCATTGCATGCCAAATATTCAAGGAATTTCTGCAATCTTTAAATGTTCGCCAAGAGTAAGTTCTTCATGCTCCCGAGCAAATTCTGGAGGGAAGGGGGAATCCATATTTAGAATTTCGGTTACTAACTGCACCAGTCTTTTCTGCCCGTCCATTCAAGTTGATGTTACAGCAACCACTATAGTATTTTCTGATGTGCTTACATGCACGTATCCCTGCCCACAATGTCCAGTGGTTATCCCCATTTGGGGTACCTGGGGAGCTTGTTAAAAACAGAAATGGTCGGGCTTCACATTCTGACCTGCTGATTCAAGAAGATTGGTTTTGAACCCAGCATCTGTATTTTCAACAAGCATCCTAGGTAGAGAGACAATCTTTACTTTGTAGCTACCCACCATTCATTCCCTGACCTAAAGTCAACCCAGGTTTTCCTTGGGGGAATTGCCTCTCCCCTGTTGGGCTTGATCCTGGTAGGTGGGTAGTTCCAGGCACTCACCTCCACTGAAGCCAAACCCCTTTCCCACCAATTGGTTTGGCCAAGGACTTGGCCTAATTAATCATATGCCCTCTCCCAAGACTGAGTTTTGAGTGAAGGAACAAGTGGAGATGAGGTAGCTCAGCAACGATGTCTTGTCTCACCCACGAGGTAATTGTGCACTTATTGCTTCTTGGCCACAGAGTTTCCTTAGTACCTACCTTGTCCCTCAATTCAATGAACCCCCATCCCTCCTACCCAAATATCTTTTCAAAAAACATCTTTTTGCCAAAGTTAGCTGATCAGTTTCTGACCCTGGCAACCAAAGAGGTATCCCTTGATGCCTTGGGTAATTTTGATGCAAGACATCCAGAGGTCAGCCTTTGAGAAACACTGCCCTTAATTTGCAGTAGTTCTCCACTTAGCGATTCTGGGAAAGGATATGTTAGCAGCACTAGCGATCTCCAGCCATCATTCCCGCATGCGTAAACTTGTCGAATCTCTTCAAAAGCATAAGGAGTCCCTATTTTCACAATACTCCATTCTCCCTTTTTTGCATACCATGCATGTAGTCTCTGCATATAATAAGGGTCTTTTGTGGGTTTTCTGGCCCTGTTCATTATTGTTAGAACTCCAAAATACTGTTCTCGGGCTAGCAAACTCAGAATTATTAGCTCTTCTTTATTTGTACACCTTGGGGGACTCTATTAGCCCAAAGTACAGGAAGAGTTGGTAGAGCCAAATAGACATCTGAAAAGCCACTAATTAGCTGCCTGGTAATGTATTGATGAGGCCATGACCTCAGGGAACTGACTGCAATAGGAAGATCCATAAGAAAGCATGGAAAACCAGAAGAGCACCATTATTAGCAACTCCTGGTAAAATGATGACATTCCAAGGATAACAATAGACACTAATTGTCCCCTCAAATAAAGTTTCTATGATAATAAGCTTTTGGTCACAGATTTAGTCATTGCAGAACAAATTGTAGCAGAACAGAATAAGGGCTGTGACCCTCTTTTCCCAGCTAAGGCAATCTCATGTACTTTCGTGTTACATAGTGTTGTTAACAAACTAGTTCTAGATGCTGGAGTTATCTTGATATTTGGAAGCATGGGTTTCTGGTGGGGGAGGGGACTTCTGAGGCTTTCCATTGGACAACATCATTATTATTCCCCTTCTCTGAGGATGGCAGCCCAATGGGCCTCTGGGAGACCATTTCTCCATCACCGTCTGCATAGTTTCAGGGGGGCTGACACCACCTCCTTAGCTCCAGGGATGGGCACAGAACCTAGGCCTGGCCAGTCAGGTCATTCAGTCTCCCTGGCCACAGCCATGGATCTAAGATGGACATATGACACCAGCCAGACCAGTGAGACTCTGATCTAGGCTTTTGCTGGAGTCATTGGGAAGAAGGTGCTTTCTGCCGAGTTTGTTAAGGTAATTATATCCAGGCCAGTTCTGCCACCATCGAGGAAGAGCCCGTTTAAGAATCGAACCAACTCAGAGGAAAGTAGAGATTAAGAAAGACAGATCCTTGGTGTCCCTATGTGAGCCCCTGAATCCAGCCATGACGGAAGTGGCACTATCCATTGGGCTTTTCAATTACACCAGCCAATGAAGTCCTGTTTGGCTTGGCTTAAGTTATTTTTGAATCGGGTTTCTGTCACTAGCAACCACAAAGATCTTGAGTCATGCCCCTGGGAAGCAATAGATTGACCCCCACAAAGATTATCCCATGATCTTGTTAATCCATTCATCTGAAACTTTATAAACTACTCTTTCTGGTCTAGGAGGGAAAGTGATCAGGCATAAGGGAAGGACAGGAAGCTCTTATAATTGAATCCTCCTGCTACAAACACTTTCCCACACATTTCCTAAGCTATGTGGCAAAAATCTTATTTCCTTGCCTTCCTTCTGCACAATGTTTTCAAATTCAGAACATATGCCGAAACATTCCAAATGAACTTGACTTCCACTGTTTCTCTTTCTTCAGGAAACCATTTCGCTTTTTGTGGCCTCCCTATCACCTTGGTGATTTTCTTCCGGTTGTAATTCTTTTAAGAAGCTAGAACACCTTCCTATCAGGCCAAGGTCATTAGCCCTGGCACTGCCATTCCGCACCTGGATCAAGTTCTTCATCAGAATGAATCCCAGAGAGAAGACCCAGAGAAGGCAGGTCGGGGTGGCCTCCTCGAACTCATCCCATTGTGCACACTCTGCTTCTTAATGCCTTCACACCTCAGTGAGGGACTCTGGTCCATTAATATTTAACAGCTTTTCTGATGCAATTGGATGGAAGTCCTGAGTATCCCAACATGCCTCACTCATGTGAAGTTATAACATCAATTTGCAGCTTATCACCATCCTCGATTCCTCACAAGTAATTTATTGCCCAACCCTGTGATCTCTGTCCTCAAGGAGCTTAAAAATAAAACACAGATTGCTTAAAAGAAAACACACAGGGGTTTTCAACACCACTGCACCAGGGCGCAGGTAACCCAAAGATCCTCTGCTACACGTGGAACACCGGGGAAGCTTCATAAAGTTTGTTTCCAGTTCATCTTTTCCACTAGCTACCAGGTGTCGGGTCCTGGGTGCAGGGTCTGTGCTGGGCACTGAGAGTATAAAGACGAGTATAGCCCTAACCATCTAGCAGAGAAGGATAGTGCTGGAACCGAAGTGGAAAATGTTTGTGTGTGCTGGAGACACCACCTAGCAAAGTGGTTAGATTACTGCTATGGATCCCAGACTCCCACCGCGGGCAAGTTATTTAACCTCTCTGTGCCCCAGTTTCCTTTTCTATAAAATAAGGGTAGTCAAACTTGCCCAGCATAATCCGTAAATCGAAGGCACGATGCACAGTGCCGCTCGCTCGGAAGGCAGTGTCACTAACTCACCTACATGCAGAGTGTCTGCTGGGGAAAGCAAAGGATAGAAAAGGACAGAGCTGCAAGTCAGAAGATAGAAACAAATGCAGAGCATGCGCGGTGGGAGAGCAACCAGGTTTGTGCTCATGGAACAAAAATGCAATTATTCTCCGGAGGAAGAGGCCTGGGCGATGTCCTTGCCTGTAGTTGTCCCCCAAACAGATGAACTAAAGGCTTTGTGACTGTGAGCCCCTCCCCCTGCCTGAGGCTACCTCTGAGCCATTCAGAGGCAACTTACAAGGGCCTGGGTTCCTGTGGAGAGGGGTGTGTTTTCTGTTGCCAAGAAATAAAGGAAAACGCTCTCCCTCATCACAGTGTCAATACAATCTCAGTGTATTCATGTAGCCCCTGTATCATCACGTAGAAAAAAAAGCACACGACAGACAGTATGTTGCATAAGATCCCATTTATATATATATGTAGGGTGCCTGGGTGGCTCAGTTGGTTAAGCAACTGCCTTCGGCTCAGGTCATGATCCTGGAGTCCCTGGATCGAGTCCCGCATCGGGCTCCCTGCTCGGCGGGGAGTCTGCTTCTCCCTCTGACCCTCCCCCCTCTCATGCTCTCTCTATCTCATTCTCTCTCAAATGAATAAAAAAAAAAAAAAAATCTTATATATATAGGTATATAAAGCTATAATTCATTCATTCATATAATAATGCATTAAAAAGTTTTATTGAAAACAAACAACAGAAAAAAACAGACTCATAAATACAGAGAACACACTGGCAGTTGCCAAAGGGAAAGGAAGTGCGGGGAATGCGGGAAATAGGAGATACAAACTTCCAGTTATAAAATAAATAAGCCACAAGGATAAGAAGTACAGCACAGGGAATATAGTCAATAATATTGTAATAACATTGTTTGGTGACAGTAAGTACACTCATCATGGTGAGCATGGCACAATGTATAAAACTGTGGAATCCCTATGTTGTCCACCTGCAACGAATATAACATTAAGTAAAAAAAAAAAAGTGCTTATTGAGGGGCGCCTGGGTGGCTCAGTCATTAAGCGTCTGCCTTCGGCTCAGGTCATGATCCCAGGGTCCTGGGATCAAGCCCCACATCGGGCTCCCTGCTCGGCGGGAAGCCTGCTTCTCCCTCTCCCACTCCCCCTGCTTGGGTTCCCTCTCTCGCTATGTCTCTCTCTGTCAAATAAATAAATAAAATCTTTAAAAAAATAAAAAATAAAAAACAAATAAGTGTTTATTGAGTGCTTACTCCATGCCAGGCCCTGTGCTACCAGCTGGGGGATATAATGAGACTGGGGTCGCTGCCCTAGGGGAGTTTCCATTCCAGCAGCAGACTGACATGGATCACGTCATATACTTAGATACTATTTGATTTCTGTAAAAAAAATCACGGTTAGGTACTACTGGACTAATAAAAAAAAATGAACTTTTTTGGTTTCAGAATAATGACTCATCTGTAACAGCTGTAGGATGAAGAGAGAGCTAAGCACATGAAAACACAACAAAGCCAATAAAAAATGAACCGGGTCAAAAAAAGGATGGAAAGCCACAGTCAAGGGGAAAAGCACAGATGCTTCAGGAAGGGCAGCGGATGAAGAGGACACTGCTATTCCTAAGAATCTCATTCAATCTGTTCCAGAGCAGGGGTCGGGAAACGTTTTCTATAAAGGGCCCAATAGTAAATATTTTAGGCTTTTCGGGCCACATGGTCTCTGCCAACACAGCATGAAAGCAGCCAGTAACAGACAATACGTTGATGAATAGGCGTGGCTGTGTTCCAAAAAACTTTATTTCTGGATACAAGAGTCGAATCCCATATGATTTTCATGTGTTGTGAAATAGTCTTTTCCTTTTATTTTTTTTTTAACCATTTAAATAAAAAACGTTCTTCACTTGCGATATAGATTTGGCCCATAAACCACGGATGGCCAACCCCTGATTTAAACAGCTACGTAATAGTCCATTTCATGGATAGTCCAAAATAGTTTTTTAAGATCTTATTTATTTATTTGAGAGACAGAGAGCAGGGGGAGGAGCAGAGGGAGAGGGACCGGCAGACTCCATGCTGAGCGAGGAGCCTGACTCAGGGGCTGGATCTCATGACCCTGAGATCATGACCTGAGCCGACATCAAGAGTGGAGCACTTAACGGACTGAGCCACCCAGGTACCCCTGGATAGTCCAAAATATTTTTAACAAATCCCCAGTAGGTGACATTTAGTTCATTTCCAGTTTTTCCCTATGACACACAGCACTATGATGAACACTGTACATGCGTCTTTGCATCCTTGAGCGTGTAAATGACTACTTTCTGCCTGTCTCTGAATCCACGCCCATGTCCCCAGCATGAGCCCATTTGAGAAAACAGTATGAGAGGGATTCCTGAAACAGTCCTGCTGAGCTCCGAATGCAGAGGATAATATTGCCTCTTTTATTCACCAACCTAATAATTCTATTTATAAAGGGCTGTCAAATTACCTGCTATGAGTTATTCCATATGAACCCTGCTGCTTGTTTTCAGTGATCCACTGTGTTCAGTTCGTGCAGAATTTCAAGATGGCCTTCGCAGATTCATCCAGGAGCTGTCAAAAACACTCCACAGCCATGGGCCAGCCCACCCTGCCTCACTGAGAAACCCCTGCTCCCAAAGTCCCTCACCAGCTTCCTTTCCTATCTTTCTTTTAGACATTCAGTCAGCTTGATATGAGATTTCCTTCCTACCTCCCCTGAAACTCAAATACTTGGATGCGGGTTTGGGACATTGGTAGATTCTTTTCCCCAAGGATCCTCAACTTCTATTTATATGTGGCTATCACCATCCTGTCTGTGCAATTCCTACGTTTTCCCTTTGTTTGCATCGCTCCAAGTTTTTACAGAAAATGTTTAATTTTTTTTTTTTTTTTTGCAAAAGGAATGCAGGCCTACCGCTGTAAGAAAAACAAATGGAAGCTCATTCAACTCTCTAAAGTAGACTGTCTTCCCTTCTATGCCCCCACCCCCAGCAATCCCCCCCCCCCCTTAGAAGCAGCTGTTATTCTCCGACACCTCAGGGCTCAGGCTGCAGAACTCCTTGTCTGTGTGGCCTTAAACAAGTCACTCAACTTCTCTGAGGCTTAGGGTCTCTACCTGTAAAATAAGTGATGATTCCTGTCACC
The DNA here is from genome assembly GCF_029215605.1 of Mirounga angustirostris. Lineage (NCBI taxonomy): Eukaryota > Metazoa > Chordata > Mammalia > Carnivora > Phocidae > Mirounga > Mirounga angustirostris. The sequence goes on along the minus strand of NW_026991709.1, from coordinate 187,134,912 downwards.
TCAGCTGGAAATCATGCTTACAAAGCATTTAACACTTAGCACAGTGTCCAACCGTAAAAATGCTCAAGAAACGCTCACTATGTTATCCTTCCTCTGTGCAAATGTAGTCATAGTTTTTTAACATAATTGTTAAATGGTACCTTTCTATGCATAAACTTTTGTAATTTTTTAATCGCTTAATTTATCTGGAACATCTATCTTATTCTTAATCTTTTTTTTTTTTTTTTGAGAGAGAGAGAATGAGAGACAGAGAGCACGAGAGGGAAGAGGGCAGAGGGAGAAGCAGACCCCCTGCTGAGCAGGGAGCCCGATGCAGGACTCGATCCCAGGACTCCAGGATCATGACCTGAGCCGAAGTCAGTCGCTTAACCAACTGAGCCACCCAGGCGCCCCTTATTCTTAATCTTATTCACTTAAATAACTTTATAGAATTCCAAGGCATTAGTATACTATTATTTGTTTAATCATTTCACTATTGATGGTTATTTAGGTTTTCAGTGCTGGAAGGAAAATCCTTGAACATACAGGTTTGGGTGTTAATGGGAGTATTTTCTTAGGATGAATTTCCAAAAATGGAATTGCTGTGCCTATAGGTCTAAACTTTTTATTTTAATAGTTATGGCTCAAGGCAGACTCTTCTGTTCAGGTCCCAGAATATTTCCAGCTTTCTGCCTTCCAGGGCCTTATAGGGTTGTACCTCTGCCCCCTCACCAGTAGAAAGGCCGTGTGACTTGGCCAATAAGTAAGGAGCACAAGGGACAGATGTCATCACCATTTTACTACCAATTTCAAACCTTCCAGAGCCTTCTTTATCTTCTGCCACAGTGACCAGCAATATTCCAGATAGTGACTGCTCCACCAGCCTGAGTCCTGTAGTGAGGACCATGTGGGACAGTCTCAGCTGACTCACCACAAACACACACATGAATAAGAAATAAACATTTGTTGTTATAAGTCACCATCATTTGGGAGTTGTTGGCTCCTACGATTAACCCAGTTGATACACTGCCAAGTTCCTCTCCCAAAAAGCCTTTATCAATCCACATGCCTACAAAAAGTAAGTGAAAGAGCCACTTTGCTCTACCACTTTTGCAACTTCTCTTAATTTTATAGATTTCTCCTTTCCATTAGTCTTATTAGAGATGATCAGGGGTAAAAAAAAAAAAAAAAAAAGTGTGTAATGCATCAGCTACTTACTAAGGCTTTCTTAATTGCACATGCCTCCTTATTTATTAGCAAATCCCATTTTTTCAGAAATACCCCACCATGCCAACATATAACTAAAGACCCTTCTCTTATTCTTTAATTGCCTTTCCCCCCTGAACATTATTTAATTCCCTATTGCTGGCCAGATCTCAGGTTCTCTAGCTTTAACAAGTGTGCCATAATCCCACCCATGTTTCTCCCCACCATCTTGATTTCCACAAGAGACTTATTTTTCCCCTCGTAGACAAATGAGCAGCCACTCTGTTTCATATCTGATTATACTGAATGGTCCTTTTGAAAAACACATCAACACATTAACAACTCTGTTATCTCTTGCCTTTATTTTTAACAAGGGGGGCCAAATGTAAGTGTAGATCCCAAACCTTGCCAGTCTTTAAGAACCAGCTCAAAAGCCATGTACTTGATGAAGCCCTTCCTCATAGTCCTCAGCTCAAGGTAATGACTCCCTCTTCTAAATACCATGTACACTTCCACATCTTTTTCACAGCACTTACTTTGTAGAATTGCAATGAGAGGGGTCTGCTTTAAGAACTGACCCTTCCAGTTTCCCTTTTACAATCACATCATGCATTTATTTGTAACACAGTTTGTGATCACTGCATTACAAAGTTATTCATTGGGTAGCAGCTCTCACTGGGAGAGAAGGAACCATGTGACTTAGAAAAAACCTAGAAGCCTTAAAATCTGAATGCTCAAATTATCAAACCCCTAATGCATTCTTGTATTTCTTTTTCCACACATTAAATGATCTTCTACTGAGAAAATCTAGGAAGAAAGGGGACAAAGGATGCATTTTATGATAGCTATTGACATCTGAACAAACCCTACACTGGGGCGTAGCTATCTCTTGCTCGGAAGGATGTAGTAGGACAGTGTGAACTGACTCAGGCCAGTTTGGTTATGTACAAACTACTAGGTTTTCTTGTAGACTTAAGTTCCCAGAAGGCACATAGTTGTTTAGCAAGCAATTGTTCAAGACATGGCTAGAGATAGGTCAGCCCAAACTACCTCCCCCAAACCTTGCTGTAATAAAAGTGAATCTAGTACCAAATTCTGGCACACAAACTTTTATTAGCTAAAGACTTAGCAGCAAGCAAGCACAAGAACACTCCAGTAACTTCCAAGCTCAATGACATCCCACCTCTCTGCTTTATGTGTTGCGACTGTTCTTTGCATGACAAATTCTCTTGAAACAGACACAACATTATCGAGGCAGGATTCAGTTAGCCTCCTAGCCAGCATAAGGCAACCAAAAATAATCTAATTTATTGGATGGAGGTAGGACCATGTTAGAATCAAGCCACCATTCCAAAAGTTGGAGGGTAAAGGGCTCACTGGAGTTTTATGTCCTGTTCATGAAAGATTGGGAAGTAAATGTCTTTAATTTTTTTAAGTCAATCTACATATCTTGGACACCAGTCATTTTACCAATGAAAACCCCTGCTAATATTTAATATGCTATTAACAAGATCTTTGGTATTGGTCAAGGATAAATATAGTTGAAGCATTTGTGGTTAAATTCATCTGGAGTGTGGGCTTATGAATAAATGCAAACTAGCCCCTTCTGGAGCATATCCCCAATCAGAGAGTGTGCCTCTGGGGTGTAGCTTAAAACTAATCAACCAGATATTTAGTTCATATTATCTCTGCTGGCATAATTTAACATCAATCGTGAACATCAAAACACAAGAGATCACTCATGTGAGTTTAAAGTATAAAAATTAGGGTATTTAAGCCAGCCCTTGAAACCTGGGGTGGAGGTGAATACCAGGCACAGGAAACACCTCTCTGTGTATCTCTGGTCATAGTAACTTCTGTGGCAGTGTAATTAAAAGGAGAATTTGATTCACTAGGAAGATATGTCTCCTGGTAGAGCACCTGTGTTTAGTGGGAAGAGCTGAGAGGTGAGCCTCAAATTTGTCAGGGAGACCCTATCCCGTATGCCTCTCCCCACCTCCATCTCATTACAAGCATCTAACAAGTTCTAACTAAATGTTACAGGTTGTAACCCACAACTCTAAGATTGGGCATAAACAGCAGTAGATCCTTTATTCGTTTTGTATTGTCTTTAAGAAGGACATAGAAGAGGCAACACCTGTTCTTGGCCCTTCATGCAGCTGCTCCTTCTCACCCCCATCTGTACCTCACTTCCCCAGTACAGATGTGGAGTTGACACAGATGGAGAGTTGAAAGAGGTAGCTCTGGACAACCCGTATTCTTCTCTCTCCTCCTCCCCATTGTCACTGCTCTCAGAGAGGGATACACTTTTTCTGGCCATGAGATTTTGTGCAGCATCTCACCGTGCCCCTGTAATTCCTCCACCAAGCCAAGAGGCAACATTTTAAGGGACAAATACTTGCATATGGCCTTTTATTATTCCTTCAGTATTTACATAATGTCTTTTAAGTGTTTTTAAAATGTGTTTTAGGTCAGTGTTAATGGATAAAAAGTGTTGAATGACAAGGTTCTGAGTGTGTATCTAGATTTTTTTATAATAATCCTTATGGAAATAATTTCCCGTTATAGGTCTTTGTGCTGTAAGTTGCATTTTTCCTGAGAGGTAGCCTTGAATGTGATAAGGACTGACTGTGTTTGCAGGCATGTTTATGTCCCCTGTTAGAGCACACCAAGCATAGGATCTACACCTCTCTCACTGTTGTATGTCCAGCATCTAGCTCAGTGGAACGGAACGTAATAGGCCTTCAATCTGAGTTTCGTGAGTAGGTGGATGGGTACTTCCTCGATTTGTGAACAATTAGCCGTTATTTGTGCTTAGTTTGACCGGCAGCATATAGACTTAAATTTGTTCTGAAATTATTTTTACTGCTCAATGTGTTAAACTGTATCCTAAGTGCACATAGAAGAAGTTTAGAATGTAGTTCATTTTATTTTTTCCCTACTATTTCTACATTGTTACAGAAGGATGGTAGGCATTGCACCAAACCTACAGAATTTTTGCATAAATTAAGTCAGTAGTTGCCATTTTTTAGAAGATTCCAAATTGTGGGGCTGATTGGCAGCTAAGCAATTGTATAACTAGAATAAACCCTGGAGATAATTTAATAGTACTGGGGTACATTTCTTGTGTGCTTACTATGTGAAAGGCTTTGTGCTAAGTACCTTACAAACATTTTGCCTCAGACTCTAGTACGGCTTGGCTCCGCACCGTTACGGATCCTGTCTTCATTGAGAATGTTGATATTTTGTTCAGCGTGACTTTTTTTGCATTAATTTTGACTTTTTAAAAATATGGTATTAAAATATTATTTATCTTGATTGCTGAGTTTTTTGGCTTCCCCTTAAATTTTGTACCCTATTCCAACAGCTTTAAAAGATGAGGACTATTCTTTTTCTCCCTTTAGAGATGAGGACACTGGAAGTCAGAGTAATTGCGTTTGTCCAAGGCTTATAAGTGCCAGTAATAGTAGAACCAAAACTGAAATCCGGATGACTTGACAGATCAGCCCTCAGCTTAGGCACATAATCTCCCAGATGGGGAAAATGAGAAGCAGAGTGGTATGAGGATGGTTGGAGTCACTCAAAAGCTCTGCAGCAAATCCAAACTAGATCCCGGGATTCCCCACCTGTCACTAAAATAGCACTGTGGGCTTTTCATCGTAGATGCATCATACTCAAGCCTGCATGAGGGTGCAGAATTCATTTGTTCAGTACGTGTTTATTAAGCACCTCCTAGGTGCTGCCCACTATGTACATGGTATAATGATGGCTGACCTCCCTGGCATGGAAGCTGGGAAAAGTAGTCTTAGAAGCCACTCACTCATTCATTCATTCATTCATTTATTCACTCTGCTAGGCTCTGGGACACACAGAAGAATAAAATTCCAAGAGGTCCACTGAAAAGAGAGGTACAGAGATATGCAATTAAAAAATTGGAATAAAGTATAATATACTCAAAAGTTACAGAGCGTCCGTTCCAGATTCTGAATGCTGGGTAGCTTTGGTTTAGGGAGCACCTTCAAAATTTTAAATGTTATGTTATATGCTGGCAGAAGAGGATTCAGAGAAATATAAAGTAGGCTTCCTGCCTTTCAGAAGTTCATAGTCAACTTGAAGAAATGGACCACATGCACAGAACATGTCCAGGATTTACCTACCTCCTTAATTTGATAGTTGACCCTTTTAAGGATTCTCATAGCTTATAGCACTTCTCTGTCATGGAATCATTCATTCATTCCTTCAATAATTAAGAATGTATTGCACCTACTGTGTGCCAGGCATTCTTCTGGGTGTTGGAGATGTAAGTGTACATAAAATGAGCAGGGCCTCTGTTCTCATGAAGCTGTATAAAGAAACTAACTTTGCATAGCAATGAACACCTAAAGCAGGGTGATGGGACAGTTTGGTAAAGGAAGGCTTCTCCGAGGCATTGACATATGAGCTGAGACCCAAATGATGAGAAGAATCCATCAAGCAATGATACGGAACAAGACCATAGGGAAGCAGCAAATGTAAAGACTGTAAGTACAATGACCAGCTCAGCTGTGCTGTTAAGAGCAGGGAGAATAGTTTGAGATAAGGTAAGAGACATGCAAAAGGCCAGACATTTGTGTTGCCTCACAGGACAGGGTAAAAATTTAAGATTTTAAACAAAATGTATCCATCTTGGGGGCGCCTGGGTGCCTCAGTCGGTTAAGCATCTGCCTTCGGCTCAGGTCAAAATCCCACAGTCCTGGGATTGAGTCCCGCATCGGGCTCTCTGCTCAGTGGGAAGTCTGCTTCTCCCTCTCCTTCTGTCCGCCCCCCCACCCCCACCCCCACCGTTTGTGCCCTCTTTCGCTCTCTGTCTCTCAAATAAATAAATAAAATCTCTTAAAAATTATCCATCTTGTAATTATTTAACATCTACCTTCCAAACTAGAAAATAAGATTCGTGAGGACAGGGCTTTTTCCTTTCGTTCTCTATAGTATTGCCAATGCACAGCATAATACATGGTGTGGAGTCGGTGTTCAATGAGCATTTTTGGAGTGATGAAGAATAAACAGAAATAAGCCTCTTAGGAACTGTGTCATTTTGATGGAATTTTGGATACATATTATCTGTCTTAAAAGTTCATTTTGACATATTTATTTTTACCTTCTTTTTCTTCTCCTCAACCCCCAACTTTAATGATCCATCTGTGTCTCTATGGGCAAAAGCTATAAGAGATAGAGGGTGTTAGGATAAAGGGTCCTTGCTGAAAAGTTTGTCTTAGAGATTGACTTCAGTAAGGAAATGGATGGTCCTCTCCCATCTCAGGATTTAAGAGTCTAATAAATATTTGGTCCTTGGGTTAATGGAATCTAGTGTAATAATGCCCCAGCTATGGGGAGTCAGGTAGATCTAGATATATATCCTGGCTCCACCACTTGGGCAAGTTACATGACCCCTCTAACCCACAGTTTTTTCATATAAAAAGTGAGGTTAACAGCAACCAGCGTATAGAACTGTTGCCTTGATCAAATCCAATAACATACACCATGGTGATCATAGATAGAGATGGGCCACCCACAGCCCCCTCAGGGAGGAATGTACCGTCGGATACCCCCCAGCAGATATTCCAGCTGGCACTTCTCCCTCAGCTTCAGAGAACGCCTCATTCAAGGTCATGCCTTTCCCGGGGTAGCCCACACCTCGTGAGTGAGTGAGGTGTAAGTATGCAGCTTGGCTATTTCAGCCTAATGCAGGATTCCAGGATGGCTAATACTCACCTCAGAATTCCCCACCATGTTAGCTGAGAATTTGGGGGCCTTCTTCCTCTGTCCTGTCCTGCTTTCTCCTCCTTCCTTTCACACTGTTGATCCCTAATAAACATCCTGCACCCCAAAATCCAGCTTAGCATCTGGTTTCTGGAGAACCCAACCTGAGACATATGCCAACTTCTTCTTCTTATTATTATTATCATTACTATTAATGGCCCTAATGAAGACAAAAGTAAAACTGCTTGCTTGTTCACAATATGATATTCTACAATGGTACTGAGACTAAAATTTTTCAGTGTCATTGCTGGGACTTTTGAGCCTAATACTCTCTCTGTTGGTCTGTCTGTCTCTCTCTCCCTCATGAATGTGGATTCATTCATTTTTCCTAAACCATGAGTGACTACAGTGGACCGGGCTAAATGCTGGGAATGAGAATAATATAACCAGCATCGCACAAGCATTTTAATTGGCCTCAGCCAGACACAAAGATAGGGGTGGGACTTACTGCCCTCAGAAAGTGATCTTGCAAATGTATAGCTGTCTGTCCCTTGAAGCAGGGGCTGCAGTAAGGAACGGGAAGGAGGAGACAATTCAGGGGATCCACAGAGCACAGCAACAGCTAATTACTCTGTTGGGAGAAAGGGGAAAGTTACAGTTGGCCAAGGTCAGTATGGCTACTACCACGTCCATCTGTTTTCTCTCGGGCTTATCCACAGGTGACAGGGGAAACGTGGGACTCCCTAAGTGCATGGAGATTCTGGCTCCACCTGTGGCCAAAGCTAAGGAAGAGGAACATGCAAATAGTCAAGAACATACGAACACAATCAGGAAACAGAAACACTTCTAAGGTCCTTTTATTCAATCATTTCCTGAGCTGGCTGGATGCAAAGCCCAGCAATGATGCTCGGAGTAAGAGACATAGAAATAAGTAGGATGGTCTCTAGCCTCAAGAAATGAAACGCCTTTGAGTAGAGACTAAGACCTACACAGGCCAACTGTATAGAAAGTAGAGGGTTCTTATGAGTGTTTGGGTGAGAACACCACATATGCATGAATATAAAGTGATTTTTATTTTCTCATTTATCCACCAGAAGGATGAGATTTGCCTTATATCTGAGTCCTTACCATGTCTCATTACAGGACATGAGCTCAAATATCTTAATTCGCAGAACGAATTATTGAACCAAAACTGACTGCAACAATGCTGGTTTGGGATAATTATGGAGGTCACCTGAGGTTGTTTTTGCTTTTTTTTTTTTTTTTTTTTGAGAAAGAGAGAGAGAGTGCAAGTGGCAGGGGGGATGGGGGAGCAGGGGGGTGGAGAGGCAAAGGGAAAGAGAGAGAAAGACTCCCACTGAGCATGAGCCCAAAGCGGGACTAGATCTCATGACCCCGAGACCATGACCTGAGCCGAAATCAAGAGTTAGACACCCAACTGACTAAGCTACCCAACCGCCCCAATGTTGCTTTTAAAAATAGATAAAAAGAGATTTAAGATAGATGCAGAAAGTCTTCCTCAGTGTATGACCTCACATATCCACGAGTCATATTATTTGTAAACAAACCTTTGAAAGACCATTTTTTTAGAAAGCAATTCAGGACTTCTGTGTCAGCAGGGCAGACACTAGATAAACAACACCACTGAATGAAACAAGTAAAAAGCTGGATTAAAAACATAAAAATGTCTGTTTAAGTGCTTTGCTGGGCTAGGCTGGAAAGAAGGATTCTCCGGAGGCCAGGAACAGAAAAGCAGGGTTCCTGGGAGACATTCTTCTGAAACTCAAGACCTTGAACTTGACACTGACCGCTGCTCAGAGTGGATGTCTGAGGGGTAGGGCTGGGGATGCAGAGGGGCACTAATTTGGTGTTCTCACATAAAGTAGAAACCCAAACAGGTTGTACCCTCAGTGCAAGGAGCAAGGAGAAATAAACCTCGCGTACTGAAAGCAACCAGAATAAAACAGGTCTGGATGAAGGCAGGGGGAAAAAAAAAAACAAACCTCCCCTGAGAATCTGTAACTTAAGCCAGCCTTCGCCTGGGTTTGCAACCCAAATTCTACTGTGTGATCACAAAACACTTCCAGAATAAAATTTAATATAAAGGAGGGGGCACCAGGGTGGCTCAGTTGGTTGTGTCCGATTCTTGATTTCTGTGCTGGTCATGATTTCAGGGTCGTGGGATCGAGCCCCGCTTTGGGCTCCACATTCAGCGTGGAGTCTGCTTGAGATTCTCTTCTTCTCCCTTTGCCCCTCCCCCTGCTCACTCTCTCTCTCTTAAATGGAAAAATAAATAAAATCCTTTAAAACCTAAAAATAAATAAAATTTAATATAAAGGAAGGACAGGATAATTTGAAGGCTGTGTCTTTTCATCCATAAAACTATACAGGTACACTTAATTATCATATTTTAAAAAACAGAAAATACAAATAAATTTTAAAAGAACAATTTTCAACAAACTCTATGTATTCTGGAGAATGAATAAGAAATCAAAGAGAGTTTTAAGGAGAGCAACCAAAGCTAGCTCTGAGAACAAAAGACTTGCAAGAAGCATACTACAAAGAATGACTTGTTCTAACTATTTGCTTAACTTTTCTCTAACCTTTTCTTTTTCCTTTTTTTTTTTTTTTCCTTTCTGTGAGAAAAATGAGATACTAAGCTACTAAGCTTTGGGAGACATTTTGGACAGAATAAAGTGATATGATGCTCCTTGTTAATTTGCTCAAGAAATGACAGCCAGCAGCTTTCTTTATATCAATATTGAAGCTTACCAGGAATGATATTAGACTTGCCCTGGATGCCATTGGGAAGAGGAAAAGTGTTAGATATTGGTTAAGTATTCAGGTCACCAGGGAAAAGCAGTATAAAGAGAATAATTATCTGACATACCAATGTTTTCCTCTGGTTATCAACTTCACTCTTCTCGATGTTCAAATTTGCTTTATGATCAAAGGGAAACAAGGCTGTAAAGCACATGACTTAAATAGTCAGCTTCTAAATTTCATCCAAATTGATTATTTCCTCTATTATATTATTTTTCCACCACTCAACACTCCTTTTTGCAGACATCCCTACTATATGTAACTTCAAGTAATTCAAGCATCATCGTAAATTTAGCTGTTGATAGACAATGAGATGAAGCTAATGCTCACCAATGCCTAAATAATTAGTAGTAGCTCTGTAATGGGAACAGGGCTTGGTAGTCAGGCTGGAACTATTTTAAATCCCAAATCAAGATGTCTCAACATGATTCCCTTCATACTAAGAAAATAGATCTGCATAGTATTTCATTAAACATAAAGGTACTTCCTTAATAAATCAGAACTGATCTCATGTTTCTGATGGATATCTTCAATAGGAAAAGCTAGAGCCCACCCTCTTCATATATTTCTGAGGCAGTCCATAATAAATAGGTGGATGATTGTTCTCTCACTAAAGTCAGACATTTAGCTATACTCACCAAAAATTGGCAAAAGATTATATTGCATTGCGATCTAGGGAGGAACACAAGAGTGGGCCATGAAATAAAAAGGTACATTTTGGAGAGAACCCTTGTTGGCTGTCACCTGTGCATACCCTCTAAGCCTTTTTCCTTTTTAACAGGACCTCAAACTTCCCAGGCATGAGGTTTGGCTGGGATTAAATTCTCCCAAGAGTCCAAGGTTAGGCTCTGATGGGTTTATGTCAACCAGTGTTTCCTTCCAGCCAGAGTGAATGGCTATTTGGAGGAATTCTGAGAAAGAAGAATCCTCTCTTTTCTGTGGGAACTACCAAAAGAATTCTTTCTCCTGTCCGCTAAAACAGAAAAGTGTCACCCCTATTCCTGATGCCAGCCTTTGGTGTCCATAAAAGATGCCAATCTTTAAATGAAACTGATGATAGGGAAGATAGTATGGAGAAACAAAAAGAAACAGGGCTCCTAGTGACGTGGTTGAGCCCCTAGATCAAGCTATACCTGAAACCTGCAATCCCACCACACTTTTCAGTTAAATAAGCTGGTAAATCCCCCTTATTATTTAAACTACTCTAAATAGGTTATCTGTTACTTATAACCAAATGTTTATAAATAGAAGATACTTGCAACCTAGTTAATTATGAATGGAGGCTGGAATAAGATTAGAAGATAAACATCCTTTGAAAACCAGACTTGAATAAAATTATCCAGATGTCAGAGAGTCACAGCTTAGACAGGGTAGGGCATCTTACTTGACAAGAAAATGTAGCCTGGTGTTTAGTAAAGTTGAATCCATTACAATGAAAAGATTTTAACATTAACATGTAGAGAAGTCTATTATTGCTGATAGAGTGGCAGATTTTGTTAAAACACTTCAGTTCATCGTGGAAAAAAGCGCTGAGGCTAATATCTCCGTCCATCCCTATGCATAGAATGTGGGGGAAAAAAGCCAGTGCATAATTTCCTTCATAATCTCCATGGCAATTTACAAAGTCTCCATCATGAAATGTTTAATCTAAGAACACTATTTTGCTTTGCTTTGTTTTGTGTTTTAGTAGAAAGATGAGAATTCAGAGATATTCTTTGGACATCCCAGATAAAACAAAGACTGGGGTTTTTTTTGTTTCATTTTTGTTGTTTGGCTTTCTGGTTTTGTTCCTGGTGTTTTTTTTGTTTGTTTGTTTGTTTTTCTTTCATTTTCCCCTTTTCCTATTAAACACCACTAAGAAGTAGCACATTTAGAGGTTTCCTTGGTGTATTGTATGCTCCTCAGTTTGTCTGGCCAGTGACCACCACCTGTCCCCCTTCCTCCTATCCACGTGGTTACAACACTGGGTTCCTGGCAGCCATGATTAGTTAATAAGTCCCTGCCTCTGGATTCAGTTCATAGATCAGGGATGGATACCTCTTCCACAAAGCCAAGCAATTTCTTCTCTAAAAATGTCTATTTGGAACCAAGAGAGTGTCAAATTAATTTGTTCCCTGAAGCTGGGATTGAGTGGCCATTAACCATGGAGACTGGAAAGTTAAGAAATTGAGTCTGCAGTGACATATTATAATAATAAGGAGAATTCAAAAACTAACAGTGACTGAGTGCGTACTAAGTCGCAGGCACATTGATCTGCCCTCCACACTCGTTACCGCTTCGTGCTCAGAACCACCTATGAGGAAGCTATTGTTCTGATAGTGATTTTACAGATGAGCACAATGAGTGGTTAAGCAAATTGTTCAAGAACAGAGGGCTCACATCACAGCAAAGATTCCAACAATCTGTCTGACAATCTGTCTTCAGAGCATTTGCTCCAAACCTCTAAAACCCATCCCCGCTGCTGTTCGGTGCCTAAGGTCCTCCCTTTTGGAAACCTGCAAAACCACCCAGTATTTCTGTCACAGAGTTTCTCTTTTTTCTTAGTTTAAGTTGGTTTCTGTTTCTTACAACCTGAAATGTCTTAAGGAGCACATTACTGACAATCAGGAATCAACCTTTATAGCTCCCAGGAACTCAATAAGAGGTAAGTAAATGAATAAATAAGCAAATGAGTGTCTCATTACCACAAAGCTGCCTCTGCGGGGGGCTATTGGGCATCTTAATTCAGGGATAACTTCAGACTCAGATTCTCTGCACAACGCCTCTCATTTGTGCCCTGTATGCAGCAGATGCTCCATCCGTGGGCATTTTGGTAGTAGGTGGATAATTTCCTGGAAACGAAGCAAGTTCTGCATGTTCTTGAGAGGTACCACAGACAATCCCCTCCTCTGCAGTCTTGGCATTTTGAAGGCCAGATGTAGGACTCGATCAGTAGTTAGAATCTAGGGGGGAAATGATGCACTGAGGTTGAATTTTTTTTTTTTAAGATTTTATTTATTTGAGAGAGAGAGAGCACATGAGAGGGGGGAGGGTCAGAGGGAGAAGCAGACTCCCTGCTGAGCAGGGAGCCCGATGCGGGACTTGATCCTGGGACTACAGGATCATGACCTGAGCCGAAGGCAATTGCTTAACCAACTGAGCCACCCAGGTGCCCCTTGAGGTTGAATTTTTGAAAAATAAACTGTTTTATCACTTATGGCAAGATTAACTCAAGGCTGAGAACAGAGTTTTGGAGTCAAGCAAATCTGATTTTGATACCCCCACCCCCACCCCACCCTCTGTTGACTCTACCTCTAGCAGCTTTCACACTGGGAAACTTTCTTAATGTTTCTAAGTTTAATAAATTTTAAAATATTACTTTGGGGATTGAAAAAGTACCCCAATAAAAGTACAGAGAAAGAAAGAACAACCATATTTTCCTCAGAATCAATTGCCATTACAGCTTGGCTTATTTGCCTCTACCTTCTGTGTTTGCTTATTGGCTAATTGATTGGTTTAAGAAAAAAAAATCACACAATGATGTTCCTAAAATCATATGCATTCAATATAAAGGATCCGAACAATGCAGAAAAATAAGAGGGAAGCTTGTTTTACTTATGCCAAATTCTATCATCCAGAAATTCCTATTACATATATCAGGTGAATATTATCACAGAATTTTTTCTAGTATGTGCAGAGAGAAGGTTATCTACTTAGGTAAGTGAATTGTTAGATAAATAGGTTAGATAGATGGATAGAAAAGTTTTAGTAAGATCAGATACTTCAAAAATCAGATGGTTTTTTAAAAAATCAGATGGCTTTTAAATAAAATATTAAATTTAATTTTATTTGACTTTAATAGAAGAAAAACCCCAAAGGGCATTATTCTTGAAATTCTTAAGGTCTAATTTTCTTAGATTAAGACCCCCGAGTTTCAGCTGATGCATATACAAGTATCCCCAGCCCCCTTACATCCACGTATCCTGAATTTCAGAAGATCATCCCATGCTTGTTTGTTTGTCTTAATTGGGGTAAAATATAGATATTGCAAAATTCACCATTTTAACCATTTTAAAGTCCACAATTCAGTAGCATCTGGCACATTCACAATGTTGTACAGACACCATCTCTATCTAGTTCCAGAACATTCTTATCCCCTCAAATGGAAATTAAGCATGCATTCTCTCCTCTCTCCTTCCTCCAGTCCCTGACAACCATTAATCTGCTTTCTGTCTCTATGAATTTGTCTATTATAGACATTTCATAGAAATCAAATCCTAGAATATGTGGTCTTTTGTGTCTGGCTTCTTTCATTTAGCATAGTGTGTTTGAGGTTCATCTGTGTTGTAGCATATATCAGCCCTTCCCTCCTTTTGGTGGCTGAATACTATTCCCCTGCATGGCTATCCCACAGTTTGTTCATCCATTTATCAGTGGAGGGGCATTTGGGCTGTTTCCACATTTTGGCTATTGAGAGGAATGTTGATATGAATGTTCATGTACAAACTGTTGTGGGGAGACCTGTTTTCAATTCTTTGGGGTATATACATAAGAGCAGAATTGCTGGATCGCATGGTAATTCTGCATTTAACTTTTGAAGAAACCACTAAACTGTCTTCCCTATCAGCTGCACCATTTTACATCCCCTGTTTTAATTTTCATCACTCACTCCACATCTTCAAAGGCTTCCTTCTGAAAGAGGTTTAAAAACCCTAAAGCCAGTTCCAATACTTTTCCAACCATATTCTGCCAGTTGCTCTCTATTGTACTTGAATGGTGCAGTCAATCATACAGGCAATTCTCACGTGAATGCATAACCTAGAACCACTACCAATCAACCAAACAGGAAACAGAAATTAAACCTTTTGTCTTCCTTGCATTAAACCTCCTCTTATCTCTTGTTGGCTTAGGCCATCTTCCTAACTTGGAAAACCCTACTGGTTTCCCTAGTCTCTGATAGCTACTTGTTTTTGGTTTTGTTTTTCTAAGATTTTGTTTATTTATTCATTTGAGTGAGAGAGAGAGAGCACAAGCAGGGGGAGCAGCAAAGGGAGAGGGAGAAGCAGGGAGCCATATGCAGGGCTGGGTCCCAGGACCCTGGAATCATGACCTGAGCCGAAGGCAGACACTTAACCAACTGAGCCACCCAGGCGCCCTAGCTACTTGTTTTTAAGACCCAGATCAGACCCATCCTCCATGATTATTCCAGTTCCTGTGAACTCCCAGAGCCAACTTATTGTATGTGCCCCATAGTTTGTGCTTGTATCACTTACTTTTACGGCTTTTGTTTATATGCATAGATATTCTCTCCAGGATAAATGGTGAAAAGCACGCACACTTCAATGGACAGAAAGTAGGCCATAGAAGTCAGAGCAGGCTTGAGTTCACACTGTATTTAGCTGTGAACTTTCAGGACTACCTCCATTTCCTCTCTTATGGAATGGGGTGAGCAAGGGGGGGCGGGGGGGACAGAGATATCATAGGCTGGTTGTGATGATTAGAGATAATGCCTATAAAGCATATAGGAGATCACTGGTAAATTGTAAAGATACAGTCTACATCATCATGGATATCTTGTATCTCCCTGTGTCACTGACAAGCAATGCAAATAGTAGGTGCTCAGAAAATGTTAGCGGATTGCTGTTTTCATTCCGTCAGCTTTGGGTGAAGTGTGAGAACCAGGCAGAACCTCTTCCTTTTTGTTATTTGTTAGTATTTTGTGCGTATTCATTTTCCTATCTATTTACACTCACCTCTTTCCAAAAAGTTGATGGGACATATTCTCTTGTCTAGATAGGTTCTTCCCCAAAAATCCCCTCAAAGTAGTCATGGACACAGGAAAGTGCCAGAAAGCCTACTTTACAATCCTATCCCTTAATAGATAATAACTCAGTCGGACAAATGTTAGCTCACATTTACTAAGTGATCCCTGTGCACCAGGCTCTGACTCTGCATTTGGCATTGTTCCCCCCGAACCCTCACCACAACCCTATGATTTGAGAGGCACAATTATCATTCCTTTCAGGTGAGGAAACTGAGGCACAGGGCAGACACACGGCATCTCAGTGAGTGGCAGACATGGAATTTGAACATGCCATCCGACTGATGCCAAGTCCATGCTCTAAACTCATACACTATATACTCTCCCTCCAGCCTGTGACTGACCTTCCAGAAGGAGCAAGTTTTAAATCACATGGAATTTCACTTTATGAAGCACCTATGAAAGTGAGTAAAAGGGTCTCTGAGCAACTGGTTTGAATCTATTAACAAGGAAGAGGTGAAATGAAATGCCATCAACATATAACCAATTCAGGTCAAATCACATTATCCCCAAATAAATAACAAACAAAGTAACAGCTTTCAGCCCCAACATATTTCAACATTTATAAAACCTGATGTGATCACACGGTCTTTCAATCATTAAACCGATGTTCATGAAACACTACTCTGTGCTGAGTAGTGGGCTGATCACATGATACTTTTGAATGTTGAAAGAGGATTTATCCCACATGTTTAACTGTTAGATGTGTTGTATGTTTCAGGAAGAACATTGAAGGTGCTTTGTGCTTCTGGAAGGAACTGGTAATTAGCTACTAGGAAGGAGTTTAAAGAGGACCTTGAGTTTGTATTAAAAGCTCGATCGGTTTCTCCAACAATATTACTATAATTTGAGTAATTATTATCAGTTTTCTAATGTGAAAATTAAATGTCGGCTAAGCCTAAGAATTTCAAGTGTTAAAAAAAAAATCAAGTCAAGATGGAATAATTCAAGCATGCTATCAGAATGAGACCACACATCCTGCACGTGCTTATACTCTAGCTATGGGAGGCAGAATAATGACACACACCCCCTCCCCCAAAGATGTCTGCATCTGAATCCCTGGAACCTGCGAAAATGTTACCCCATGTGGGAATGGGGACTTTGCAGATGTGATTAAGTATCTTGAGATGGAGAGATTGTCCTGGATTATTCAGGTGGGCCCAAAGTAATCACAGGTGTCTTTATTAAGAGGAAAGCAGGCAGGACAAAAAGAAGATACAATGAAAGAAACAGGTTGAGGTGATACAGGGCCAAGGGTCAAGGATGCCTGTGACCTCTACAAGCTGGAAAGGCAAGGAAACAGATTGTCCCCCCAGAGTCTCCAGAAGGAATGCAGCCCAGCCAACACTTGGATGTTAGCCCACTGATTATGGGTCTCCAGAACTGTAGGATAATAAGTTTGTATTGTATTAGGCCACTGAATCTATAGTAATATTTAGAGTAATAGTAATAAACTGGCAGACAGATCTTTTTGAATGATAGGATGGTCAGATAGTAAATTACCTCTGATTATCAGATATGACATCATTTAAAAGAACAGGAAGTGTCTTTTCATACTGTTCTTGTTAAAATATTGCAGAAACTAAGCATATTCCCTTTAGGGAAGGCAAGGGAAGAGAGAAGGCAGAATGGCACACTGTGCAATCTGACCTTATGGAGAGGTCAGACCATCTTTTATAAAAATGGGAAAAATGTAAATTCAAAAGACTGTTATAAGTATAATCCACATGAAATCTACACAAACCCTTACTATGTGGTTTAGTTGCAACACACAATCGCATTCAAAGAAACAACCACCAGAGAGAAAATCATGAGTCAGAGAATCACGATTCAAACTTTCAAGAAAATTATAATGGGAACATTCATTCTTAATAGATAATTTCACGGAGCGCCTGGGTGTCTCAGTTGGTGAAGCATCCAACTCTTGATTTTGGCTCGGGTTATGATCTCAGGGTCATGAGATTGAGCCCTGTGTCGGGCTCCGCGCTGCTGAGCGTGGAGCCTGCTTGGGATTCTCTCTGTCCCTCCCCCAGCCCCTCCCTCTCTTTCTCTCTGAAAAAAAAAAAGATAATTTCTCAAAATCCTTTGGGGCTTCTCTCATTCTCTGTCTATAGCAGTAGCTCCAAAAAACTTTCTCTACCACCCAATACTGTCTGCAACATCCAGCTCTGTCACCTCTCGAGCCTAGCTTCTTTCTCCCGTTCAAACCTCAACCATGAACATGTATATCTGTGACTCTCAAGCAGGGAATGCTCAACATCCTACAATGCGCAGGCCAGCCCCCAAAACAAAGAACTATTTGGCACCAAGTATCAAGGTGCCAGACATGTAGATGAACTGAGTCTCTGCATCTTGATTTTCATTTAGGAACACCTGGATCCTGTACAATAAAGGTAGCTCCTTGACTAATGCATCAGCAAGACTCCTTCCTCTTTAGAAATGAGGGGAGGACAACACTTGCAATCTCTCAAGATTCAGTATATTGTTTCATCTCTGTCCTGTAAGAATTCAATGCAATAACATATACAAAGTGTCCAGCATGGCTGCAAAAACCATGGATGCTAATGGGTGCTCAAAAACATATTAGTTCCCATCTCTTTTCCCAGAAGGGAATGAAGAATCCGATTTATTCGTAATATGGTATCCCCAAGAGGATAGCATCTCTGCCTACTGTGTCCTCCCACCGCATAGCGGCCTCAAGTTTTTGAATATTTAAATTATGGAAATTGTTCACCTGCTATAAGAGAGAGAGTGTAATGCATTCCCCAGGAGAACTGGGTTTTAGAAATAAGAACATCAGAAAAACAAAAAAGAGGATTATTATTATTTTTTTAAAGATTTTATTTATTTATTTGAGAGAGAGAGAATGAGAGACAGAGAGCACAAGAGGGAAGAGGGTCGGAGGGAGAAGCAGACCCCCCGCCGAGCAGGGAGCCCGATGCGGGACTCGATCCCGGGACTCCAGGATCATGACCTGAGCCGAAGGCAGTCGCTTAACCAACTGAGCCACCCAGGCGCCCACAACAAAGAGGATTATTGAAACCCAGTGTTCAGCTGTGGAATATTGAAGTTTCCAATTAATGTTTCAATGTCTAAAATAAGCAAAATTTTTATCGAGTAACGTTCACAATGTGTAAGAAAGGAAATGAGTTCTACCTGTTTTTCAAAAATACCTCATTTTTATTATGATGACCACGAAAGCCTTTGCATTGAAATATAGACTATATATATTGAATACATAGAGTTGAAATATTGAAAATTTTATATATAGAATTTCAATTTGTCTGTATATGTGCTTTTTTAAAACTGTGGTAAAATACCTAGATCATAAAAATTTACCATCTTAACCAGTATTTTGAAGATTTTATGTATTTATTTTAGAGTGAGAGAGAGCGCAAGCAAGGGGGAGTGGGGAGGGGCAGAGGGAGAGGGAGAAGCAGGCTTCCTGCCAAGCAGAGAGCCAGATGCGGGGCTCGATTCCAGGACCCTGGGACCATGACCTGAGCTAAAGGCAGACGCTTAACCAGCTGAGCCACCCAGGCGCCCCCCATTTTAACCACATTTAAGTGCACAATTCAGTGGCATCGAGTACATGTCCATTGTTTTGCAACCATCACCATCATCCATCTCCAGAACTTTTTCCGTCTTACAAAACTGAAACTCTACCCAGGAATAGTAACTCCTCATTTCCCCTTCCCTCCAGCCCCTGGCAACCACCATTCTCCTTTCTGTCTTTCCCCGTTTGACTACTCTATGTACCTCATACAAATTGCATCATACAGTATTTGTCCTTTCATGACTGGCTTATTTTATTTAGCATAATATCCTCAAGTTTCACCCAAATTGTAGCATGTGATAGGATTTCCTTCATTTTAAAGACTGGACAATATGCCATTGTGCTTATACATAACATTTTATTTAGCCTTTCATTCAGCAATGGACACTTAGGTGGCTTCCACCTTTTGCCTATTAAAATAATGCTGTGATACACATGGGAATAGCATATGTGTTTTTAATGCTTGAGTCATGGTGGTAAAAGAACTCATCCATGTACATGAGATTTGTACATGTTTAACATGGAACTCATTTTACTTCTACTGGCCTCTAAGAACATTGCAGTAAGGTAAGCTTTCTAAAGCAAAATTAAATAAAACAACAACAAAAGATGACATAATTATAGTAAAGCCAAGATTATCTATACGCTTTTTTTTATTTAAAAGATTTTATTTATTTATTTGACAGCGAGAGAGGGAACACAAGCAGGCGGAGTGGGAGAGGGAGAAGCAGGCTTCCCGCCGAGCAGGGAGCCCGATGCGGGGCTCGATCCCAGGACCCTGAGATCATGACCTGAGCCGAAGGGAGACGTTTAACCAACTGAGCCACCCAGGCGCCCCTATCTGTACAGTTTTATAAGGGTTGAAGGTGTGGTGTTCTGGCACCAGCTACTCTGGGCAAGTAACTTAACGTTCCAATAATAGTTTTTACCATTTACTGAGTACTTACTAGACACCAGATATTGAAATAAGCACTTACATGTATTAACTCATGCAATGATCATAATGACGCTATGAGAGGTATACCATTATTATTCCCATTTAGCAGTTTAGTATCTAGCAGCTGAGCATATATGCTAGAGCTACATTGCCTGGTTTCAAATCCTGGCTTCTCTACCTACTAGCTGTGGGACCTTGGTCAAATTATTTAACTGTGCATTAATTTCCTTGTGAAATAATAATGATACCACCCACTTCAGAGTACTGCTATGAAGATTGAGATGATTTACGTAAACTTGCATTTCAGGGCTTTGCATGTAGTTAGCACTCCATAAATATTACATGTTAATATTTGCATCCACTTTTTACTCAAAACAATCCAGGTACATTTATTCCCCATTCTTGGGAGTATAGAGTCATGTCTGAAGAGTGAGTACAGAATTTGCAACTAACGTTAATATTAATTTAATGTACACATAATTAAGAAATGCTATGATTCTTGGGGTACCTGAGTGGCTCAGTGGGTTAAGCGACCGACTCTTTGATTTCGGCTCAGAGTAGGAGTCCTGGGATCGAGCCCCACGTCAGGCTCAGTGCTCAGCACGGAGTCTGTTTGAGATTCTCTCTCCCTCTCCCTCTGCCCCTCCCCCCAATCGTCACCTCTATCTCTCTAAAATAAATAAATAAAATCTTAAAAAAAAAAAAAAAAGAAATGCTATGATCCTCAAAGTTGATGTTTGTATCAAGCACCAATCATCAAAGCTGTATCAACCCCATTTTTTGGATAGCTCTTCACCTTTGGGTCCAACCTAGCAAGACCCTGCTTAGGTCGGTTCTCTCAACTCTGTTCAACAGACAGGAAACATCTGCCCACTATATGACAAGCGTGCAAGGCAAAAATGTTTGCATTGAATTAATTCTACTGAGTAAACAGTTCTTTGAAAAAAAGTCTACTTCTTCCAATAAGAAATCCCTAAGAGGTGACTTTTGGTTAAATATATCTCCTGCGGGCGCCTGGGTGGCTCAGTTGGTTAAGCGACTGCCTTCAGCTCAGGTCATGATCCTGGAGTCCCGGGATCGAGTCCCGCATCGGGCTCCCTGCTCGGCAGGGAGTCTGCTTCTCCCTCTGACCCTCCTCCCTCTCATGCTCTCTGTCTCTCATTCTCTCTGTCTCAAAAAAATAAATAAAATCTTTAAAATATATATATATATATATCTCCTGCTTCCTATCTCTTCACCATTATGAATGAAACAGCTGACAAACTGAAGTTTTGCTGACCAGAAGACCCTGCACAAAGTCCATGACAGATAGATTTGGCCCCTTTCTGACTTTCTCATTTCTAGGCTTTTGCATGTGCCATTTCATCCACCTGGCATATCCTTCCTTCCCAATGGAACTATTATCCATCCTTCAAGGTACAGTTCAAATACCATGATCCTCCATGAAATCTTCTAGAGTCTACCAATTGTAAGTTTCTTTCACCCTTCAGCTTCAACAGTGTTAATTCATACATTTCCATTGATCCTTATCATATATTTCTTCGCTTTCTTTGCATACATATGTCTAGGAACCTTATCTTTTTCATGTCTGGAATCTTCATAGCATTTAACACGGCATGTTACAGATGCTCAGCAAACACTGACTGGTTGGACACTACCTATAGACTATGGCATGAACCTAGAGATGCTACCTGTGAGACTGAATCTGATCATTTAAAGCACATGCCTTCTTTGTATCCCCACAACCACCCTCAGAATAGAGAATGTTGGATCTACTTATCTGAACAGATTATTTGTTTTGCATTACCTTTACAATGTTTAAATACTCTGAATCAGAAAATGTGAGAATGAGAAACCCAGGAAATCAAATAAGAGCATCTTTGTTTATTTTAGAAGGAAAAAGCTACTTCTTATACTTGATTTGGCACTGTCCTTAATGACCTGATGGAAAGAAAAACAGGCTTTGACTGGGATGACTTCAATAGTGTGCTATGAAGTTTCCCAAAGATAAACAATCAAACAACAAACAATTTCAAAAGCCATTATGGGTAATCTCAAAGGACACTAAACTGGACCAAATCTCATTGCAAACAAACAATTTTGGGTAGGAAGAATGGTTGGAAATACACAAACATGGACCAATACCAATGTGCAACTTCTGTGAAGAGAAAGCGGATGGCCTTTTGGATTTATCAAAGTTATTTATAAAACTTCACAGGGCTGCGGATTAAGAATAAAGTATTAGAGAACTGGCAAGATATAAAATCCATTGGCTGATGTTACTTAGAACTGAGGAGTTCACCTTAAATGTTGAAAGGGGTCCCTCTGTTTCACCTTGAAGAATTGAGTGATACATATTCAGAATCATCAGAGCCAATATAAACAAAGATGAAAGTTGGCAAGCAGTATTTACCATGAACAATTAATGTGGGATTGGCTAAAGCCAGATTCCAGGTAATTCCTTGATGTAAAACCAAACTCACTGAATTACCTCCAGGAAAGTTCCCTGTGTGTTAAATGGAAACCAGAGTCCCAAGATTCTGTAACTTGTTCTTGGAAAGAGAAAAAGTTGGCTACATTTCTGATGTTATCACCAGAAACTCCTGCCCACATGCTGAGTGATTTACATGCCCTGTCTTCCTTTTTTCTCAAATTAAAATCCTATAACTACAAAATGGTCATTATTTTAACCAGGGCAACACATTGTACTGAAAGCATCTATGCTGTGTTAAGATGAAAGATGATTAAGACAAAGATGATGGGAGCAATGTAAAGAAGAGGCCAGAACGACCTCTCCAGACTGACCAAAGCCCGCACCACTGCATCTCTGCATCCAGCAGCTACATCCTCCCGTCGTCCCCATGCCCAAGAGAAAGGCTGAAGGGGAGGCTCCAGGTAACAAAGCCAAGGTGAAGTTCTGCAATGTTATCTGCTAAATCTGTTCCTCCAGAACCAGAGTCCAAGCCTAAAAAGGCCCCTGCATAGAGGGGAGAGAAGGTACCCAAAGGGAAAGGGGGTTACACTGATGCTGTCAGGGATGGGAATAACCCTGCAGGAAACAGAGATGCCAAAACACACCAGGCACAGAAAGCCAAGGGTGCTGGAGATGCCAAGTGATACCTGTGTACTTGCGGTGACTGTACAGCCTGAAATACTTTTTTTTTTATCAAGTTTTCTAAAAATGCAGAATTTTGTTTCAACTTTCTTTAAAGCTATCTTGTTAGCACACAGAACACTTCATAGTTGTTTTGGGGGAAGGACATACGTTACTAATAGAGTATCTCCGAAGCTAGATTGATACAGGGGGGAAACACCTTTCCCTTCTACTTTTGAGACACTTCCTCTTGGCTCCCAAGAGGAGGGATTCCTTGATGTTGACACACATTAGCCACCTTGACAGAAACGCCCTGTGGTGAGAAAAAGCTAAAATTCATTTTTTTATGTCCTCTTCTCCCTGTCTGTCTTCACCATAGACTTGACTCCCTTAAACCCAGAGACCTGTTGGAACCTGACTCCAAAACATGGCTTCCAGTATGTCAGGCAATCCGGACTCTTCAGTGTCACCGTGGAGATGGTGTCCCTCCGAAGAGCTCCTTTTTTAGCTTGTGGATCTTCAGATGGATAATTCTGCCATCTTCATTTCATTTCCAGAAAGTCAGGATTGGTTTATAAGAAGTTGTTGAACAATATGCTAAATGTGAAACATCAACCCTCACTCTAAACTCTCCCTGTTCAGAGCATCACATGAGGTGGCTTTCTGATCTTGGTAGTCCATTGAAGAAGGGAGTTTGAAAGTTGTTGTATACTGTTAATGACCATCTGCCCATGCCCAGCTGGAAATACCATGATTGTTTATGAAAAGTATCTTTTTTTTTTTAAAGATTTATTTATTTATTTATTTGAGAGAGAATGAGATAGAGAGAGAGAGAGCATGAGAGGGGGGAGGGTCAGAGGGAGAAGCAGACTCCATGCTGAGCAAGGAGCCCGATGCGGGACTCAATCCTGGGACTCCAGGATCATGACCTGAGCCGAAGGCAGTCGCTTAACCAACTGAGCCACCCAGGTGCCCTATGAAAAGTATCTTGAATAAAGCTAGATACAGTTTGGAAAAAAAAGAGATGATTAAGACATAGTCCCTATTCTCAAGGAGCATACATTATATTAATAATTACAGTAAAACATGATGAATGCAATAATAGAAATAGCATAGAAGCACTCTTATACAATGAAGAGTGAGGCCTCCAATCTTGTTTGTTTGTTTTTTCATTGTGTTGACAAATATAGAGCGTTTGCATCTACATTTAATTTTGAGGACTGTTTGTCAATTTCTATAAAAAAGAGGACTGAAATTTAGATTGGGATTTTGTTGAATCTGTAGGTCATCTTGGAATGAATTGACCTTAACAACATTTAGTTTTATAACCCATGAATATGGTGTATATATATATCCATTTATTTGGGTCTTATTTGAAATCTCATCAATATTTTCAATGTAAAACTCTTGGCTATCACTGGTAGATTTTTTTAAGTATTTTGTATTTGGGAGCAATACTGTACAAGGAATTTAATTTTATTTTCTCGGTTGCAACTAACATATAAAAATACATTTCACACATATTATAAATACTTTTATATATTATAAATATATATTTTAATTTTTTGCTTATAGTTTGTTGATAATGGCAGATTATATTGATTAATTTTCAAATGTTGAATCAGCCTTGCATAACTGGAGTAAATCCACTAGTCATGGCATATAGTTTTTTTCCATACATACTTTTGGATTTGGTTTGATAACATTTTGTTAAGGATTTTTTTTTATTACAGCACTGTATACATATTTTTTTTTTATTATGTTATGTTAATCACCATACACATGTGGGCCTGGAGATTTCTTTTTCAGGAGCTTTTAAACTATGAACTCAATTGCTTTAATGCCTAGAGGGTTCTTCAGATTATCTATTGGTTGAGTTTGGTAATTTGTGGTTTTAAGGAATTGGTCCATTTCTTCTAAATTGTCAAATTTATGAAGATAAATGTGTTCACAATATTCTAATTATTTTTTTAATGGCTGTGGGATCTGTACTGATATCCCCTTTTTCATTGCTAATTTAGGGGATTTCCTTCTTTTATATATATATACACACATATATACACATTTAAAAAAAGATTTATTTTTTTATTTATTTGGAGAGAGAGAGAGTGCGAGCACATGCGCACACATAGGGGGAGGGGCAGAAGGAGAGGGTGAGAGAGAATCTCAAGCAGACTCCCACTGAGTGTGGGGCCTGAGGTGGGGCTTGATCTCATGACCCCAAGATCACAACCTGAGCGGAAACCAAGAGTCGCATGCTTAGCCCACTGGCACCACCCAGGTGCCCCATATATTTTTTTTAAAGATTTTTAAAAATATGTATTTTTTAAGTCATCTCTATACCCAACATGGGGCTTGAATTCACAACCCTGAGATCAATAGTTGCATGCTCCACAAACTGAGCCAGCCAGGTACCCCTCTTTCTTATATATTTTTATTTTTGTAGGTCCTATCAAAGGTTTATCCATTTTATTGATTTTTTTTAAAAGGATGAAATTTTTTCCCATTAAATTTCTCTACTGTTCTTTTACTTTCAATTTCACTGATGTCTGCTCCTTTCTTATTTCCTTCCATCTACTTACTCTGAGTTTATTTGGCTCTTCTTTTTCTAATTCCTTGAGGTAGGAGTGTAGTTTATTGATTTCAGATCTTTCTTCATTTCTTCATTTCTAGTATAAATATTAGTGCTATAAATTTCCCTGCCAACACTGCTTTAGCTTCATTCCATACACTCTGCTTCTCCCTCTCCTCTGCCATTCCCTCCGTTTGTGCTCTCTGGCTCTGTCTCTCTCTCTCTCTCTGTCAAATAAATAAATAAAATCTTTTAAAAAATAAATAAAATCTAATTTATCTTGGGGTCAGTTGATTATTATTTCTCAGTCATTGTGATATTCTTAGTTCTGGTATTTCAGGTGATTTTCAATTGTATTCTGCACATTTTGTCTATTTAATTAGGACACTGTGGGTCCTATGTAAATTTTATTTTGGCAGTCAGTCACCTTAATTAGGTTTAGTGTGTGGGTCTTAGATGACATTTGTGGGCTATGGTTTCAATTGCAGTTTCATTTTCAGAGAATTTGTGATGTTATTTTGATTTGCTTGGGTTATCTGATTCCTCTGCTGTTGTCTGATAGGACAAATGAAGTTTCCCCAGGCCAGGACACCAGATGTCTCCTGGTGAGGGAGATCTTAGCTGCCTTGTTGTCTTTGAGTGAGGGAGGAGTTTTGAGGCCTGGGGGGACAAAGAAGCTTTCTGAACAAGGCCACCTGATGTAGTGGAGGCTCTTCTGCAAGACTCTACCTTGTCTGCCTTGGTATCTCTTGGCAGAAATGGAGGTATCAGGTCTGGCAAGAAAAAAGAGACATCAGTTGGGTTTTAATGTTAAACCAATCTTGCATGCCTGGAATAAATGCTACTTAGTCATGATATCTCATCCTTTTTATATTGTTGCATCTGATTTGCTAATTTTTTGCTAAGGATTTTTCTATCAATGCTTCTGAATTTTGTATCAGTGCATCTGGGTTTGGGTGTTAGGGTTATGCTGGCCTCATAAAATGAGTGAGCAGGTATTCTCTCCTCTGTTTCTTAATAAAAATTGTGTAATAGTGGTTTGATATCTTCCTTGAATGTCTGGTGGCTTTCACCAGTAAAATCATCTGTGCCTAGAGGGTGTTTTATTTGTGGGAAGATTTTTGATAATGTATTTAATTCTAATAGATATGGAGCTATTGAAATTTTCTGTTTCATCTTGAATTAGTTTAGGTAAGTTGTATATTTCAAGAAATTTGTCAGTTTTATCCAGCTTGTTGAATGTAGCATAAAGTTTATAACATTAAATTGTCCTTTTAATGCCTTTAGGATCTGTAACAAAAACACCTATTTAATTCCTGATGTTGGTGATTTGTGTTTTGTTTTTCCCTTGATCATTCCTAACTAGAGGTTTGTGAATTTTGTTGAACATTTCAAAGAACCAAATTTTTGATTGATTAATTTCCCTTGTTTATCTCATTGATCGGCCCTTTTATTTTTTTAAATATTTTATTTATTTATTTGAGAGAGAGAAAGATTGAGAGCAGAGCTGGGGAGGGGAGAATGCAGGGAAGGAGCAGAGGGAGAGGGAGCAGACTCCTCAGTGAGCAGACAGCCCTGAGCTTAAACCCAGGACCCCGGGATCATGACCTGAGCTGAAGGCAGATGTTTAGCTGACTGAGCCATGCAGGCATCCCTAATTGATGTGCTCTTATCCTGATATTTTTCTCCTTATTATTGAGGTTTACTTTGCCCTTATTCTATCTTCTTGTAAATATACAACTTTTGGTCATTGATATAAGAATTTAAAGCTTTATTTTCCTTCTGAATGCTGTTTTTGCTTCATCCCACCAATTCTGACAGGTGATATGCTCTTTAATCAGATGGTTCAAAATATTTTCTAATTTTCCCTGTGATTCCTTTGATTCATGAATTATTTAGAAGTTGTTTAATTTCTAAGTATTGAAGGTTTTTCTAAATATTGTATTGTTATTAATTTTTTATTTAATTCCTCTGCAGTCAGAAAACAAACTTTGTATGATTTAATTCCCTTTAAATTTATTGAGACTTGTTTTATGACCTTGCTTATGGTTTATTTTTATGAATGTATCATGAGCCCTTAAAAAGAACATGTATTCTGTAGTTCCTGCTATAGTAACATAAATATCAATCAGGTCAAAGTGGTTGATTATGTAGTTCAAGTTTTCCACATCTTTACTAAGTTTTTTGGTCTAGTTTTTCTATCAGTTCTTGTGATGGAATATTAAAATCCAGCACTACAATTGTGGAATTGCCTTTCTCCTTTTATTTATTTATTTATTTATTTTGAAATTTTATTATGTTATGTTAATCACCAAACATCACATCATCAGTTTTTGATGTAGTGTTCCATGATTTATTGTTTGCATATCCCCGCCGTCTATCTTCCCTTATATCGCCTCGGATTCACTTCTCCGCATGTCCTACCTTCCAGAAGGTGGTCGCTTTTCTGTTCAGAGAGTTGCTGCTATTCTTTTCTTCGCTCTCCTGTTGAGTTTGTAGGTGTTCAGAATGGTTTGATCCCTATCCAGCTGAATTCCTGGGACCAGACGAAATTTAGGTCTCCTATTCCTCCGCCATCTTGCTCCTCCCTGCCTTTCTCCCTTTAATTCTGACAGTTTTTCCTCAATATTTTGAAGCTGAGAAGTAAGAAACAGCAGGATATAGTCAAGAAGCCTACTTTCAAAGTTATGTAAGACTGGGCATGAAGTAATGCTGGAACTATTAATTTTCATCTTTATTAAATAATAATTGTGTGGGTAGTAATAACATTATCATGCTGTTCCCACCTCATATTTAAGGCTTTATTACAATAAAAATACTGTTATCTGGAGAATCTGCAGGCATTTCCAGAACAAAATATCATTAGATGGAATTTAAATGAGATTCTTTATAGAAAATTATCTTAAAATGTATAAACATGAGTAGGAGTTATCATAATCATCATCATTATAAAATCATAAATAGAGTCTTCTTCTACCCAATTCCATGCTAGAGAAGGTTGTGTTCTATCAAGACATTAGTACTCCTAAACTTTATTAGAACTGTTTTAAAGACTCTTTAAAGAGTCATTAAACTCGTAGTCAACAGGAGCTATTTTCTATGGAAAAAGAGGGGAGTGGGGAGATGAAAATATTTTGAGCATTGCAAAAGGTACATTATATGGAATACAATATGATAAAAATTTAAGTCTATGCATAAGCATATGGAAAGTTGACTAGAATACATGGTTAAATGAAAAAAAAAAGCTGGAGAAAAATATGCAATATGGTTTTTAAGAAATGCCCATGTCTATAGCCGCCTATGTTTATTTGTATCAGCCTAGATCCAGAATGAAACAGTTAACCCTGAACAACTCCGGGGATTTTCAGGATAGGGAATGAAGTTGTTAACTGTGGACAACTCTGAGGAAGGGTATTTCAGGATAGTGAAGTGGCTGGGGGGCAGGGGGTGGGGAAGAAAGAGGGCACTTTCAGTTTTTACTTTCTAGAGTGTTTATTATTGGTGTCTTCTTTGACAACCAATGTGCATGACTAAACAATACTTTTTTTTAAGTCTGAGCAAAAAACAACTGATCAAAAAAGTGGAAAGTATGTAAAAAAAAAAAAGGTTAAATTTTCTAATATTGGGACAGAGTAGAACCTTGAAGTGAGACAAACAGGAGCTCCTCAGTGAATTTGCCTCTATAACGCAAGGCTGGGTAAGATTACCGGAGTATTTTTTTTCATTAATGCATGAAAATAATCTTCTCTGAGATTAATGATAATTATACATTGTAACTTGTTTGTTGTATTGGATTTTTAATCAAACTTCAAAAAAAACTAAACAAATACAAAGCTATGTCCAGAGCACTGCAGCACGATAGCAGCCTTCTTCTGTGCTGTCCTTTATGAGATTAATTAAATTAGATTGCTTCTGAGGGCATCCAGAATTCTCCAGAAGCCCAAAGGAGGAAGACACATAGGGTTCCCTCGCCACAGCAACACTGAATCAGGACTCAGTTTGATGGGGTGGTCAGTGAGACACGCAAGGATTTGCTAGCAACCTGTAGCATCTTTAAGCCAATTCCTTTTCTCCTAAGAAGATACTCCAACCTGCTCAAACGTGGTCATTTAGGATGTAAAGATAGATGTATGTAACGGAAAGGGTATGACCATTGTGTCTGAAAGCAGACACTTTTGGTTGGCAACCTAACAGCGATTTTTCCTACCTTAATTTCTTGCCAGCAGAGCCTTACTCATGTTCCCAGGGAAGCTGAAAATCCCGATCCTCAATGTCTGAGCCTCCTTGACGTTAGCGTGTGGCTATGTGACCCGGTCCTGTCCAATGGAACTTGAAGGGGAAATTTCCTGGGATAAAGAGAGAGATGAATGAGAGAAATCTCTTCCTCCCTTCCTGCTTTTGGACATTGTTGCTTTTTTGCTACTGCAGCAACCATCTTGTAACCTTGAAGGAATAGAAGTTGCTGATAAACTGTGGATCAAAGAGCGGAAAGATGGAAAAGTCTAAGTCCGTCCATCAGCTGGGAGCCCCACCTTGGAGTCACTTACTTCTGTACTTCTGTTTCTTTGTCTTGGGATATAGAGGGGTCTGCTCAGGGGTTGAACAGAAAATGTGGGCAAAGAAGAGAGGTCAGGAGTTGTCCACATCTTTGACATAGCTAAGAGGATGGCCACAGTGCTACAGCAGAGATTTTAGGCATGTGAACAAGGAAACATTGTAACAAAAAAGTGTGGGACTAGCATAAAGACATATATATATATATATATATATGATTATATATATGTTATATATATATAATCATATATCTATATCAATGGGATTGAACAGAGTCCAGAAATAAACCCATATATCTATAGTCAATTGATTTTTGATAAGTGGGCCAAGATCATTCAATGAAGAAAGAACAGTCTCATCAACAAATTGTTCTGGGACAACTTGTTATCCACATGCAAAAGAATGAAGGTGGACCCTTCACTCATACCATATTCAAAAATTAGCTAAAAACTGGGGTACCTGACTGCTTCAGTTGGTAAAGTGTGCAACACTTGATCTCAGGGTCATGAGTTTGAGCCCCATGTTGTGCATAGAGTTTATGTTAAAAAAAGTTAACTCAAAATGGATCAAAGACCAAAAGACTAAAACTATAAAACTTAGAAGAAAACATAGGAGTAAATCTTCATGACCTTGGATTTGGGAGTGATTTCTTAAATATGACACAAAAAGCACAAGCAACAAAAGACAAAATAGATAAATTAGACTTTATCAAGAGAGTGAGAAGACAAAGCACAGAATGGGAGAAAATATTTGCAGATTGCATATGTGATAAAGATTATTTAATAACCATAATATATAAGGAATACCTATAATACAACATTGAAAAGACAAATGACCCAATTTAAAAATGAGCAAAGGACTTGAATAGACATTTCTCCAAAGAAAATCTACAAATGGCCAACAAGCACATGAAAAGATGTTCAATGTCATTAGTCATTAAGGAAATGCAAATCAAACCACAATGACATCACACCCACTAGGCTGGCCATAGCAACAACAACAAAAACCCCCAAAACCAAACAAAAATGGAAAGTAAGTGTTGACAAGGACGTAGAGGAATTAGAACTTTGTATGTTGCTGTTAGGAATGCAAATGGTGTAGCCACTATGGACACCAGTTTGGCACTTCATTAAAATGTTAAACATAAATTTACTGTATGACCCAGCAATTCCACTCCCAGTTATACACCCAAAAGAATTAAAAACAGGTATTCAAACAAATACTTATATAAGAATGGTCAGCTTCATAGTTTCACAGTTTAATCACTGTTCACAATAGCCAAAACTTGGAAATAACTCAAATGGCCATCAACAGATGAATGGACAAACCAAATGTAGTGTATGTATACAGTGGAATGTTACTTGGCCATAAAAAGAAAGAAGTACTGATACATGCTACAACATGGATGAACCTCAAACACATTATGCCAAGTGAAAGAATCCAGACACAAGAAGCCATAGACTATATGATTCCATGTACATGAAACATCCAAAATAAGCCAATCCATAAAGCAGAGAGCAGATATATGGTTGCCAGAGCTCAGAGTATGGTGGAATGGGGAATAACTGCTTAATGGGTGCAGAGTTCCTTTTGGGGTGACGAAAATGTTTCGGATAGATAGAGGTGATGATTGCAAAACATTCTGAATGTAGTAAATGCCATTAAATTGTACACTTTGAAATAGCCAATGGTTAACTTTATGTTTTGTGAATTTTACCTCAATTTTAGTTAATGTCCAACAGGATCATAAAGTATAACCTTTATGATTGTCTATGTCCACCAGATAGAATTTAATTTCATCTGGCTAAGCCCTGTCAGACAAAAACCTACAAGTTAACCTTGAGTCATAAAATGGTCTTGACAATAGAAAGACAACCTAATACTGCATTAAAGAACACCGAGCAAGCTCTTCCTTATTTTTAAGTTTTGGATATTTTTTCTGACATCACATAGAGTCTGAATTATCAGTTCAGACTTCACTCTTACGGAAGATTGCTTTCATCTTTAAAGAAGACTTCCTTTTTTTTTTTTTTTTCCAGGCAGCAGGCCTTCATCATCAGGGCCTTCCTAGTCCATTAGAAATGCTGTATTAAACTGGAAAAGAAAAGTATTGGGATCTAGATGCCTTTCCTCCCTGAAGATTTCTTTTTTTTTTTTTTAAGATTTTATTTATTTATTTGAGAGAGAGAATGAGATAGAGAGAGAGAAAGAGCATGAGATGGGGGAGGGTCAGAGGGAGAAGCAGACTCCCTGCCGAGCAGGGAGCCCGATGTGGGACTCGATCCCGGGACTCCAGGATCATGACCTGAGCCGAAGGCAGTCGCTTAACCAACTGAGCCACCCAGGTGCCCCCTCCCTGAAGATTTCTTAACCCCTATGCAAATTTGCCAAACCATTCCCAGCAATGTATGTGGGTCTATCTACTTATTTGTAGGATATATTTTATCTGCATCACCAATGGGTAAGGAATAAGAGTAGTGTCCTTCTCTCTGCTTATGGAGTTGGATTTTCAGCCCTTTGCAAGTAAAGCAAACAGAAAGCCCTTTTGCCAAAAGGTTAGAGAGAGGCAGAGATAGAGACAGAGAACTTTTCTGTAGCATTTCAATTTATACTAAACATTTTGGGGGGCAAGAATTTCCTGTTCCTTTCGTGATCCTTCTTGCTGGACTAAGAAGCAAATTGACATGAGACAGGTTAACAGGAGAAAATCAAATTTAATAGTGTACATACAGTGAATCCACACAAACACGGAAACTCCACAGTCAGGCATAATGAGGTATGTATGTCATTCTGAACTAAGGAAAGGGGTATTGGGGGCTGAGACTTCAAAGGGAAGGAATGCAATTCACAGGAAGATGAAAAAGAGTAAATGTTTGGTAAATAAATGTTCGCTGGGCCACTCAGAAACAATGGGACAATAGAGGACTTTGATCAAACAGGCTTCGCTAGGTTTCTCCTGGGGTTTCCCACACCTACTTTCTATCAAAATGTGGTTATCCATGGTGATAGCTCTCTTCCTGCAGCAGTTTCTCTATCTAAACTCTTTGGTGGTGGTTGAGGGGGGAGGTAAAGAGCTTTTCCTGAGTCCGCTGGGTTTCAATTGCTTTTTAACTCAAAATAATCTTCATCCAAAGTGGCCCATCTTGGGGCAAACCTGTCCTTGTCCACTATAGGGGTGACAGAACTCTCTGAAAATTCAAAGAAAATTGAGGATTTTTCCTGCAGGAAAACACACATGGATAGGTGAACCCAAAACTTTGCAGACAGGGGCGCCTGGGTGGCTCAGATGGTTAAGCACCTGCCTTCAGCTCAGGTCATGATCCCAGGGTCCTGGGATTGAGCCCCATATCGGGCTCCTGGCTCAGTGGGGAGCCTGCTTCTCTCTCTCCGTCTCCCTCTCCATCTGCCTCTCCCCCTGCTCATGCTCTCTCTTTCTGTCTGTATCTCTGTGTCTCAAATGAATAAATAAAATCTTTAAACAAACAAACAAACTTTGCAGACAGTTTCTAAATTTTAGATGGTTTTGTCCTTCCTGAAAGGTTTCTAGCTAAAGAATTCCTACTCTGGTTACCCCAAACCATCAGAAATGGCCAAAGTAAACCATTTTAAAATGTTCTGTGTGATCTATCTAACCCATCTGTGTACAAAGCCTCCAGTCTATAGCTTTCATCTTTTTGCAAAGATCCACAGAATATATGAAATTGCTTCCTTTATTTGTAGGATCCTGAAATGAGGAAATGAAATTGTGAATAGGAGAAAAAAGCATCAAAGAGGAAAACTTCTTCATAGGCTTGCTTTTTGGAGTTGTTGGTTATTTTAACTAATTAGCTTACTACTCTTAAAAGATATTTATTTTGAAAAACTTCTTTATTTTGCTCTACCACATTTATTTGCTCAGTGTCACTCTTGCATAGATTACTGGTCAATAGATTACTGGTCTAATTAGTCTAGCACAGCCTTATTCAGCGTGCATTTCCTTTTTAGGCTGAAAATGGCATGAGCTCTCTACATCAGCTTCTAACTGAAATTAATCATCTTCACTTTCTTCTCAGCTTGAGTACTTTTTATAGGCCTTGCTGCCTCTTTTACTCACAAACTCATTATTTTCATCTGCTAATTTACTTCTTAATTACTTATTTCTGCTCTACTATACAATTGCATTCAGTGATTCTTGACTTAGTAAACCTTAGCCTATTTCAGAAAGAAAAGCTCTCAGAATGGTATATTTTCTTTTTGAATCTAGAGTTAAAAATAAGATTTACTTTGCATGCACCATTAAAGGTGATAAATCTCCCAGCTTCAGTTAAGAACATAACAGCATCAAATGTCATAGAAATTCCTTCTTTATGCCACTTATTTCATTATGAAAGCTAAAGTAGAATTTAAGGTCTTTTTAAAAATGTCATCGAGTTGATGAACAATGCTTCTGGAAATTTGAGGAAAGAGCTATAAAACCAGGGCTGCTAATCAGTTACCAGGCACCCAGTATGGCTTTTTACATCAAGCAACCCTTTTCACTGGGCCAGTGTCCATTCTAACTGATCAGGCATCCATCCCTCTTTGAATGGGCTTCCCCAGTTTAAGCACTGGAAGTCCAGCCTCCTGGAAACCTTTTCAGTTCTGGGAACAGTGGGACAGCTGGTCACCCTAATGAACCCTTCCAGCAAACCCCAACATTATTAATTTCAAAGTGCCTCGAGTCCACATTTTGCAAACAATTCACCCTCTTCAGGTTTGTAACACACCCCAGAGGTTTTTGTTGTTTTTTTTTAATATTCAACTTAAAACATATTTAAGACCAGAATGGAAATTACATGAGTATCCTGTTAGAGAAGGCTGGTAGCAGAAAAACTAATTTGCATTGGCATTTATAATGGAGAGAATTTACATATTACTTGTGAAATTAAAAATAAAGATTTTTTTAAAGGAGACAGATTTGGAAATATGCCTAAAATATGTTAATCTGAGAAGAGTATAGAATAGAATTTCTTCTGCAGCTGAGATTTGTTGTTTTTAAATTTGAATTTCATTGATTGGAATAGGTATAAATTTACATAGTACAAAGTTCAAAGGGAACAAAAAGTGTATGTAGAATGAAATATCCCACCCTTGTCTCCCAGCCCTTCAACTGCCCAAACAATTGTTATTAATTTTTAATACATTGTCCAGAGATCTTCTGTGCAATTGCAAACAGAGAAATAGAATTTTTAGCGAGTAAAATGATAATTACTGATGACAAGATCAGAGGGGTGCAGAGAAGCTGAGCTTGGAGTTGAAGGGAAGGAGTTAGCCAAGGCAAAAAGACAAGGAAGAACAAAAGAACAGCAATGGGTAAAGGCACAGAGTATGGAGTACCTTGGAGTATTTGTGGAAGGGCAAACAGTTCAGGTCAGAGCTAAGGATGCATGAACGGTGGGGGCAGTGAGAGATGAATCTAGAGAAACAGGCAAGGTCAGCACAATTCTTTCAGCATGAAAGCACAACTTTTATTTTCAATGAATGTGAGCCAAAGAAAATCAGATTAAGTCTCCACAGAGGTAGGATTTGGAGGCCAGGGGGAGACAAATCAAAGGTCTTGATAGGCAGTTCTCTTAAAGCCAAGCCCAGTTCAAAGCAACCTCTGGATAATGTTTTAGGTGACATAGTTTGCGGGGGGAAAGATATGTACATTCAAGACCAAGCTGAATTTCTTCAAGACCAATGTCCATCTCTATGAAATGAACCATAAGTAAAGCTTGACAAAAGGGAGACATTAGAGGAAACAATTTCAGTAAGGGCCCCTACATCCACCCAGACTGCCTTGAGAGGCTCTTTGTTTCTTTAGATTGTTGGAAAGTTCTGCTTCAAACAGCTCTCATCAGTCCCGCCTCCCACCATCTTCGCTCGTCTGATATCATAGCTGCGATATTCTAGGACAGCATTCTCTGTAACTGAAACTCTCTACTGGAGAAGCTTCAGGAACACCGTCCTTGCTTGTGCATTCCTTCTGCATGTCAATAAACTTCTGGCAACTGTAAACATGTTCCCAGTTACTGAGCCAATAAATAGGAACACCCGTTCTAGGGAGAATAACTTGCACATCGCATAGCAGTTTCTAAGAAAGAAAAGAGACACAGTGCAAGATAGGAGTTCCCTAACCTGGCTTTTGAGAAATTTAAAAAAAAAAAAAAAAAGGATTCAGGACACCAACCTTGACTTATTAGGTCAGAATGGAGGAGAAACGGTAAGAGTCTATCTTTTTTTAAAAAGCACCACAGGGGTTATTATTATGATCAGTAAGGTTTGGGAAACTCCATCTGCTAATTCAGATTGGGATAGAGCCCTCAATCTTTTGTAATCATAGACTCATTTCAAATGAACCTAATTGCACTGTGAGCGTTAAAAAGTTTCTAATCACTTTCGTTGGGAGTGTCTAACTCCTTGGCAGTTTGTTAGTCTCCAAGCAGAGGAAATGGCCAGTGGAGAAGAAAGTCCTTACTGAAAGCCATTGGCAATGGGTCATTTAACTGTATTGGTGTACCTTAATGCAGTAGATGTGTTCCAGAAAAGAGTGAATAAATCAAATTTTTATAAATGGAATTTTTTTAGTGTACTAGGAGACCCAGAGGGATCTTGTGGGGCATTTTTCAAATCAGGATTTTATTTTAAATATAATGCATGCTTCATGGTTTAAAACAAATCCACACATAGCAGAGAGGAAAATAATATGAAAGATAAAATCACTCCTCTCTCTCCTTACTTCACCCAAATAACCACTTTTAACCCTTTCTTGCCTCCCACCCATGTTTGCTCCATATTCCAGCATGATTTTATAAAATGTTTGCCCTTTTTTTCTCTTATCAATACATGACGGATGCTACTCTATGTTACGAGATAAAGAGTCCTCCTCATTCTTGCAATTGCTGAGTGAATGTACCAGGCATCTATGATCTACATAAATATTCCTCTACTTATGGAAATTTAGGTGATGTCTTCTCTCTCTCTCTCTCTCACACACACACACACACACACAAACACTGCTCCAATGAACATCTTTGTGCATATAAGCAAGTATATCTATAGGGTAATTTCCAAGTGAAATTGATGGGTGAAAGAGTATGTACATATCATATATGTTAACTAACTTGAATTTATATAAAAATTTAAAAAAAAAAGAGTACGTGCATTTTAATTTTGGTAGACATCTCAAAAAGTATTCCCTAAAAAGGTACACCAACTTCCACCCCCAACAGCAGTGTGGGATTAGTCCCCTCATTCCCACGGCCTCATCTCTTCTCCGTATTATCAACCTGCTTCATCTAGGGCAATCTCATTGGCAAAAAATATTGTACCTCATTCTTACTGTAACTAGCATTTATTTTATCATAAGGAGACTGAGTGGATTTTCCTGTGTTTACTGATCACCTGGATTTTTTCACCCCAGTCTATTGAGAATTTTCCTGCAAGGCAGAGAATCCTTTCCCATAGCCATCCTTCAGCTGCCACACTTTATCCCTTTCTGAGTTTGGGTCATCAGAAATCAGCCTAAACAAGTCAGTTCCAAAGGATAACCATACACAGGTCACTCTTATTGTGAACAAGCTATTTCTTGATCCTGCTGGCATCCCATTTCTCTCCTGTGTTTGCTGCCAAGAGATGGACTCTTATTTCCTCTCCATCCATACCTTTCTCGGTCCCGGATATCTGGCGCCTGTTTCCACCACCCTAAGGAGCATGTTCTCTGGAAGTTTACTGAGGACCTCCTATGGCTAAACCCACAAGCTCTACTCTATAATCATTTTCTTTGATTTGTGTGGGTGCTTAGATGCTCCTATGCTCCGTAAATCCTCTGCACCTCAGATTCCCTGGGAGATACTGATAAGAATACCCTTTCTGTCTTGGGTTTGTTGGGAGGCTTAAATGAAAACAGATGGATGTACTTGGTAAGCTATAAAATACTACCTAAATATGAATTGCTACTATTGTTCTCCTGGGCCCCCACAGTTCCCAGCACAGGCTTACTGCTTAAGAGGAGATCCCTCATTCTTATTGGTCGACTGACATATTGCCTCCTTTAGTTCTTTCTCTCCATCTCTCTCATCCTGAGAGATTGACACTTATTAAGCACCTACTGTGTGCCAAGCAGCATTCAGGATGCTGGGGAAACAGCAGTAACCACTTTGGGAGAAACTTCATTAAATGTTGATGGTGTGCAGGCACAGTTCTTAGAAACGTCTGGGGATAATGATGTTTAATCCTTCTACTGATTCTCTGAGGCAAGTATTATTTTTACTTTGTTTTTAAAGATAGGAATCTGAGACCCAGAGAGGTTGAGTAATTTCTCCAAAGTGACGCAGCTAGTAAGTGGGAAAGTCAGGATTTGAACCCAGCTCTCTACTGCTGTTCCATGTAATGCTCATTCCACTACATCCTGTGTCATACGGCTATTGGAAGAGTTAAGTGAGATCCCTCCCATAGGTGCTTCAGGTGATGATGTGGGAGGAGATGAGATAAGGAGGTGCTTAATAGAGGCAGACTCTTCTAACTACAGGACCAAGAATGTCAACATAGTGAACTCCAGCAAGAGCAGATTTGAGACAGGACTGACAGGAGCAGCACGCATGCCTAAGAGCACTTGGGTTTTCCAGGCGAGCACAACAGCGGCCCGCATGATGGTCAGTCTTGCCACGACCAATTACCCATTTCCTCCTTCGCCACAGGGGTCCATAACAACTCTGTCTCATCCACTCATTTATCGGCCTCTTGCTGGAGGGAACGACAAGGGATCACGTGTCACACTACAGTCCTGAGTCCCAAGAAAGACTTTTGAACCAGGTCCCTGCAGGCAGAGAACAGCGTGCTTTCTTGGGAGAGAAACTTTGGCACTCCAACGTGTGCATAGTGTTCTCTCCAAGCAGGCACCCACGATTAGGAACCCTGGGTCATTTCGCGGATTCACTGAATAGATGAGAGACACAGTTCATTGGTCAGCCATGATTCCAAAAAGTTTTCAAAATGACCTACACATTGCTAAATGCTTTCATCAGAGAGTACACATGGTCCTGTGGTACATAATCCAAGTACTATCGTAACAACAATGGCTGCCGCCATTTTCCACCCAACCTCGAGCAACATCAACTGTTGAAGAACAGTTGGCTAGAACATGCCACTTCTTCATGTGCAGTGAAGAAAAAGCGCCGCCAGTTAAACTGTGGCATGCCACCAGCTGCGAGACACATCGTCATCTCTGAGGAGGCTGAAAATGTGAAAAAACTAGGTGCATCTAAGAATTGATAAACTTGGTCATGGTAAAAGCAACTGAATTTTCGTTTTTTTTCCACCAGTGAGGCAGTCTTCCAGGTGCTTTGCATACCTTGGATTATTCAATCTTCAGAGCCTTGTGAAGGAGGCTCTATGCCCCTCCTCCCTCGTTCACAGGTGAGGGTGCTCCATGAGGCTTGGAAACTTCCCTACGGCACACACAAGATCACAGAAGCGCCGCTGGGACCCAGGTCTGTCCAGGCCCAAGTGCAGTTTCTGCTGCCACCCTCCATCAGTTCAGAAAAGGTCAGCCTGTCCTTTGCAATGCCCAGCAGGCAATGTGGAGTCTCTGAGACCACTCGAGAATGAGTGGTGGTGGGAACAGTGCCCAGAGCTGCCACCTGCCAAATGAGCCTGGGATGTGACCTGCGGAAGACCAGTGTGGTTCCCCAAATCGTTTCACCAAGGTCATATAACATCAAAGAACATAAGAAAAGTTCAGCACCAAGTCCGGCATGTAGTTTACCTACAGGCCATTATTCATCTCAAGCAATGAGCTGACATAGTGAGGGTGACAGTGAGCACAGTGGGTGGGACTCACTCAACCCATCCTAACGTCACTTAATGTAGCTCAATTCTGGAATGCTAGGAACATCCACAGAGAAGAATGGCTAGCAGAATCAGAAGCGGAAGGAAGTGCTCCTTCTGAATATGTTCTCTGAGAAACCTCCAGTGAATGCTCGAAAAGCACTTGTTACATTACGGATGCTTTTATGATTAAACACCTACTCTGAGCTCAACCCCTTCACACCCTTGCATGGAGCCACCTTATCTTCATTTTCACAGCTGAGAAAATACACAAGGAGGAGGTCATCCAAATAGGGGTCATGGTAAAATAAAAGTCAGCCCCCTGGCTGCCCAATCCCATTCAAACCAGTTTGTATCAGAAGAAAACAGCCAGATCTTTTTACAGCGGAAGTCAGTGCTGTGATTAATAAGGGACAGCAACGTCCTCAGGCAACACTCCCAACCTGACCCAGTCTTAGAGCTCCCGTGGGGATTCTCATTTAAAATTCTGATGCCAGCACCCCCTCCTCCCAGACATCCTAAATCAGATTATCTAAGAATAGATCTAAGAATTGTGTTTTAAAAAAATGCCATAAGTGCTGGATAGTTTGGAAAACCCTGCCCTGAGAGCAGATCTAATTTCAATGCTTAGAGAGCCATTGAAATAGATATTACATGGGTGGACGAATTGCTGGAATACATATGACCCCTTGAGACAAATGGATAAGTGAAAGGTTATTGGTTCTTACCATTTTCTCTCAAAAAAATAGCTTTCAGCCAATTGCCTGGACATTGATGAGGATGAGTTGCACCCTTGGTGGCTACAGCATAAGAAGGAAATTTAAGCCTGCAAATCAGGGGGGTGTTTTAGTGGCTTTTGTTAATCTTCATGAAAACAGTGGTTGATATGCCCTGTCATTATTCCCACTTTACAGATGAGGATTCCAAAGCCCACATAGGTTGGTGATTTGGTGATGAGTCAAGTATGAATGAGACAAATGGGAGTGGAAGAGATAGCAAGGAGTATAAGGGTGAACTTGGCATTTAAGGAGAGCCAATCTCAATTTGAAAATAATCTCAGGTCTTTTAAAAATCATAGGCTTTGAGTTCAGAGGAGTAAATCCTACTCTAAAGGAAATTAGGTTCCAACTTCTTCTGCCATTCAAACTCAACTGAAAAGGGTTATCAAAACCCAAATATATCCAAGTATCCCAAATATTCTAAAGGTGTCACATGATGAGGTTTTTAAAAAACTGGTGGGGCGCCTGGGTGGCTCAGTCAGTTAAGCGTCTGTTTTCAGCTCAGGTCATGATCCCGGGCTCCTGGAATAGAGCCCCACATCCGGCTCCCTGCTCAGCAGGAAGCCTGCTTCCCTCTTCCTATTCCCCCTGCTTGTGTTCCCTCTCTCACTGTCTCTCTGTGTCAAGTAAATAAATAAAATCGTTTAAAAATAAAATAAAATAGGGGCTCCTGGGTGGCTCAGATGGTTAAGCGTCTGCCTTCAGCTCAGGTCATGATCTCCAGGTCCTGGGATCGAGCCCCGCATCAGGCTCCCTGCTCAGCTGGGAGTCTGCTTCTCCCTCTTCCTCTGCCTCTCCCCACTGCTCCTGTGCTCTCTCTCTCTCTCTCTCAAATGAATAAAAAAAAAAAATCTAAAAAATAATAATAATAAAATAAAATAAAAAACTGGTCCACTGCCTTATCATCTTTATTAATAAGGATGGAAAAAATATTCATTACAATTCAGCTGCACTCATTTGTGTTTTTAATTGCAAAGGGGCAAACTTACAAGAAAGAACTTTAACTTCCACACAAATCCAAACAAGATTACTACATCCTTGTGAGTGTCGTCAAAACAATTCCCTAGTTCTGTTGATCAAAATTCAGTGTGAGAAGAACCTCTTGTGCAGCTTGTTAAAAATGCAGATTCCTGGCCCCAGCCCTTGAGATTTTAATTCAATAGGTTAGATCTCGGGTGAAGCCCAGAAACGTGCATTTCAATAAACTGCCCAGTTGAATCTTGCCCTGGGGACCCATTTATAAGATTTGGTAATGGGAAAACCTATTTGTAACTGCTTTCCACTCTTATGGTTTCTTTCACTCCAAGGGAGCCTGTTTTTTTTTTTTTTTTATTCAATTCAGAATTGTTGGAGGTGGCTGAAAGAGCTCGGAGTTTCAACAAAAACAGGTGAATTACCAGCAGAGTGATTTATGAAGTGAAGTAACTCACTCATTTAGGCAAATCGGCTCCCCCTTGTGGAATGTGTCCTGTGGCCGGTGCGGACCTCATAAACGATCCAGAGGTCTTGGGGCTGCTGAGCTTGTCGACATAACTCAACCAAGACTATTTTTGTGGTTCTCGAAGCTGAATTCTGGGAAAGCCATTTGGTTTCCCAAGTCCTGCTTCACCTGATTTCTTACATCTGATATGATGCTCAGAGTTTCTGTCTCACTGATGGCATGAATAGAAATTAACTGAATTAGCCACCTCCAATTTTCATTTTCACAAACCCACTTAGAATTTAATTCTACAATGTCTGCTTTCCTGAAAGCCCTCTTTTTAGAGGTAAAAGTCCCTGGATAAACAAACCACCAATGAAAAGTTTTTCCCTTGGCTATTTCCAAAGATAGATAAGCTAAATGAATTTTGTATAATAGGTTCCATCATTTCTAAAACCAATATTTTTTTCAAAATCTCTTAATTCTGTGATAAGCTCTTGTAATGTGTGTTTGCTGTATTATTTAAGATTATTCATTTCTGCAATGGAAAATAAGAGAAGCAAATAGGGAAAAGAGATGAAACTAAACAAAGAAACAAGTAGCTTATGAGTCACATGAGACATAGATAAAATAAGTGGAGGAATACATGTGCCAACATACACAGGAAGGGATGGACAAAACAAGAGGCTCCAGATATTTCTGCTAACACATTAAGGAGGTTTTTTAAAAGGATGCGGTGTAGGGAAATTACATTAATGTGATGGTTGCCTCCAAGTACATGAAGCGCGCAATATTCAATCTATGAGGTCTCATATTGGCTCCTGTTGTTGACACTCATCCTGATACCAGGGTCTCTGCCCAAGAAACAATGATGGCTCCTCATCTGGCTTTTTGACAAGCTACGGATGTTGACCAGCGGTGCTTGACAGGGTGTGTGTTTCCAATAGAGCAAAAGTGTGTTTTATGATTGCAGGTAACTTAGGTCTGTTGGGTGCTCAAAACTCACTTCTCGTCCTTGTAAATACACCATCGCTGGGAAGACTGATGTGGC
The DNA here is from genome assembly GCF_029215605.1 of Mirounga angustirostris. Classification (NCBI taxonomy): domain Eukaryota; kingdom Metazoa; phylum Chordata; class Mammalia; order Carnivora; family Phocidae; genus Mirounga; species Mirounga angustirostris. The sequence goes on along the minus strand of NW_026991709.1, from coordinate 187,091,574 downwards.
AGACAGAGACAGAGAGGGAGAGAGAATATGCAAACATCCCCAGAATTCAGATAGTGTGGGCCTTTCACCCCATTAGTACCCTGTATTAAATATGTTGACCTATCCTATTTCTTCTTCCTAGCTTTGCAATGTGTATTTTATTTTGTTTTAAGATTTATCTATTTATTTGACAGAGAGAAAGCATGAGCAGAGGAGGGGCAGAAAGAGAAGGAGAAAAATCTCAAGCAGACTCCCTGCTGAGCGCGGAGCCTGATCCGGGACTCCATCTCACGACCCTGAGATCATGACCTGAGCCAAAACCAAGAGCCAGATGCTTAACTGACTGAGCTACCCAGGTACCCCTGAAGTGTGTATTTTAAATTGCTTCAATAAACCATATGAATTGAACATCTTAATTTGGTTTGTGAGCTTTTCAGTTAAGTCACCTCTGAGGTACCTTGCTTGGTAATTAATTTGGAGGCTATCACTGATTGTCGTTTTCTCACACAACATCTATTTTTTTTTTTTAAAGATTTTATTTATTTATTTGAGACAGAGAGAATGAGAGAGAGAGAGAGCACATGAGAGGGGGGAGGGTCAGAGGGAGAAGCAGACTCCCTGCCAAGCAGGGAGCCCGATGCGGGACTCGATCCCGGGACTCCAGGATCATGACCTGAGCCGAAGGCTGTTGCTTAACCAACTGAGCCACCCAGGCACCCACACAACATCTATTTTTATATTGTCTATAACTTGTTTCAAAATATGTCAGCAGATACATAGTAGAGTGAAAGGATGTGAGCCCAGATTTGGGGGCAGCTTTTGGACGGAAGAGGAATTTTGAATAACAGACTCAGAGATCAGGAAGGAAGTCCCATGGACACAGGGCACAAGAGAGAGCTTCCTACATGGAGTGGGGGCAGAAGCAGCGCTGAGAACATTGGGAGTATATAGATAGATGGCACTGGAATAGCACTGTGTGGTGGAGCATGGTAGCTACACATGTGGTGAGCAAAGCAGATAGTCTAGACTTGTCCAATCACTGTGTTGTACACCTGAAACTAATGTAACATTGTGTGTCAACTAGATCTCAATAGAAAAAAATAAAAACAAAACAAAAAATCCCCATACCTTGTGAGATGAAGCACCTTTGCCTGAAACACAGAATGAATACTGCAAACATAATATTCTTAACCAACTGAGCCACCCAGGCGCCCTGCAAACATAATATTAAGGAAGGAAGGAAGGAAGGAAGGAAGGAAGGAAGGAAGGAAGGAAGGAAGGAAGGAAGGAAGGAAGGGAAAGGAAAGGAAAGGAAGGAAGGGAAGAAAGGAAGGAAGGAAGGAAGGAAGGAAGGAAGGAAGGAAGGAAGGAAGGAAGAAAAGAAAAGGGAACACCGAGAAAACCCCCAGATACCTATTCCTTCTTGAAAAAGTCGGTAACTCCTCCTGGCTTCTGTCTCTATTCTTCCTGAGCCCTGCTTGGCACACACAAACATGGACCATTCTATCACTTCTTCATTGATAACCAAGCCTTGACCATGTGGACTATTGGAGACAAACTCCCCTACTTTTAGCAGTAGCCCAAGACCAGCAGGAGCATTCACAGCATTCCAGATATCATACTGCGCCATATGGTTTCCTTTCTCAGCTAAGAATATGTGGTCCCCAGCATTGTTTATAAATTGGGTTTCCTCAGAAATGGATGAAGCTAGAAATGAGACATAATTTAGAGATGAGAAAGGCATTCAGAATGGAGGTGACAGGTCCATATTTACCAAGCATTCCTTCTTTGTCCACCCCACTACCTTTCTTTCCCTTTGGTAAGGACTCAGTTTCATTTGTGTGCCCATCTCATGGACTCAGTGAGGCAAACTCTCTCCTCATAGGAACAATGGGGGAGTAATCTAATAGGATCAGCAAAAGTCTATCGTGTTGCCAAGAGGGTGGCTTAGACATGGGTTCTGGTGCAAATCTGAAAAATAAGGTCTTGGCAACAAAATTAAAAAACCCATTATCTTACACTATACAAGTAATAATAATAATAACTCAAAAAGCCTTAAAGACTTGAATGTAAGACATGAAATCATAAAACTCCTAGAAGAAAAGATAGGTGGAAAGCTCCCTGACATAGGTGTTGGTGATGATTTTTCAAATCTGACACCAAAAATAAAAATAAACAAGTGGGACCACATAAAATTAACAAGCTTCTGCACAGCAAAGGAAACCATCCACAAATTCAAAAGGCAACCTGCAGAATGGGAGGAAATATTTGTAAATAAGATGTATCTGATATATCAGATAAAGGGCTAGTATCCAAAATCTATAAAAAACTTATCAAACTCAACACCCAAAGAACAAAGAATCCAATCAAGAAATGGGCAGAAGACATGAAAAGACATTTTTCCAAAGAAGACATCCAAATGGCCAACAGACACATGAAAAAGTGCTCAACATCGCTCGGCATCAGGGAAATCCAAATCAAAACCTCAATGAGATACCACCTCACACCAATCAGAATGGCTAAAATTAACAAGTCAGGAAATGACAGATGTTGGTGGGGATGCAGAGAAAGGGGAACCCTCTTACACCGTTGGTGGGAATGCAAGCTGGTGCAGCCACTTTGGAAAACAGTATGGAGGTTCCTCAAAAAGTTGAAAATAGAGCTACCCTATGATCCAGCAATTGCACTACTGGGTATTTACCCCAAAGATACAAAAGTCGGGATCCGAAGGGGTACGTGCACCCCGATGTTTATAGCAGCAATGTCCACAATAGCCAAACTGTGGAAAGAGCCAAGATGTCCATCGACAGATGAATGGATAAAGAAGAGGTGGTATATATATACAATGGAATATTATGCAGCCATCAAAAGGAATGAGAGCTTGCCATTTGCAACGATGTGGGTGGAACTGGAGGGTATTATGCTGAGCGAAATAAGTCAAACAGAAAGACATGTATCATATGACCTAACTGATATGAGGAATTGTTAATCTCAGGAAACAAACTGAGGGTTGCTGGAGTGGGGGGTGAGGGGGGAGGGATGGGGTGACTGGGTGATAGACACTGGGGAGGGTCTGTGCTCTGGTAAGCGCTGTGAATTGTGCAAGACTGTTGAATCTCAGATCTGTACCTCTGAAACAAATAATGCAATATATGTTAAGAAAAAAAAAAAGAAGATAGCAGGAGGGGAAGAATTAAGGGGGGGAAATCAGAGGGGTAGACGAACCATGAGAGACGATGGACTCTGAAAAACAAACTGGGGGTTCTAGAAGGGAGGGGGTTGGGAGGATGGGTTAGCCTGGTGATGGGTATTGAGGAGGGCATGTTTGGCATGGAGCACTGGGTGTTATGCACAATGAATCATGGAACACTACATCTAAAACTAATGATGTAATGTATGGGGATTAACATAACAATAAAATTGTTTATTTATTTATTTATTTGACAGAGAGAGAGACAGCGAAAGAGGGAACACAAACAGGGGGAGAGGCAGAGGGAGAAGCAGACTCCCAGCTGAGCAGGGAGCCCGATGCAGGGCTCGATCCCAGGACCCTGGGATCATGACCTGAGCCGAAGGCAGATGCTTAACGACTGAGCCACCCAGGTGCCCCAAAAAATTTTTTAAAAAATAATTAAAAAAAGAAGTTGGCACTTAAAAAAAAAAAAAGATGTATCTGATAAGGGGCTAATCTCCCAAATGTATAAAGAAGTCATACAATGCACTAGCAAACCCAAAAACCGAAAACCAAAAAAAACAACAAGCAATCCGATTTAAAGATGGACAGAAAATCTGAAGACATTTTTCCAAAAACATATAGATGGCCAACAGGTACACGAAAAGACACCCTGCATCATTAGTCATCAGGAAAATTTAGATCAAAAGCACAATGAGATATCATCTCACTCCTGTGAGAATAACTATTATCAACAAGACAAGAAATAACAAGTGTTGGGGCACCTGGGTGGCTCAGTCGTTAAGCGTCCGCCTTCTGCTCGGGTCATGATCCCAGGGTCCTGGGATCAAGTCCCATATCGTGCTCCCTGCTCGGTGGGAAGCATGTTTCTCCCTCTCCCACTCCCCCTGCTTGTGTTCCCTCTCTTGCTCTGTCAAATAAATGAAATCTTAAAAAAAAAAAAAAAATCTGTGTCTCTCTCTGTCAAATAAATAAAATCTTAAAAAAAAAAAAAGAAATAACAAGTGTTGGCAAGGATGTGGAGAAAAGGGAACCCTTGTGCATTGTTGGTGGGAATATAAATTGGTGAAGCCACTGTGGAAAACAGTCTGGAATTTCCTCAAAAAATTAAAAATATAACTATCATATGAACCAGCAAGTCCACTTCTTGGTATATATCCAAAGAAAACAAAAACACTAACTTGAAAAGCTATCTGCACCCCCATGTTCATTGCAGCAGTATTTACAATAGCCAAGGTATGAAACAACCTAAGTGTCCACCAGTGGATGGATGGATAAGGAAATCGTGGCATATACATACAAAGGAATATTATTCAGTAGTAAAAAAAATGAAATCCTGCCATTTGCAACAACGTGGATGGACATTAAAGGCACTATGTGAAGTGAAATAAGGGAGACACAGAAAGACAAATACCAAATGATCTCACTTATATGTAGAATCAATCAATCAATAAACAAATAAAAAAAGCTCTCAGATAGAACAGATTGGCGGTTGCCAGAGGTGGGGGTGGGAGGTGGGAGGATGGGAGAAATGGGTGAACTTTCTTTTTTTTTTAGTTTAAATACACTGAATAAAAAAAGACATAACACAGAGGATGAACTTCGGAGTAAAACAAATGTCATCTCAAATCCTGACTCTTAACAATAGTTTTGTGAGCTTGGGAAAGTTACTTAAGGGGGGAAAAAGGGGGAGACATTAAGACACATGTGTTCTGTATGCGCATCACCATCTAGGTGTGGTGAAGTCAAAATGTCCTAATCAAGAGTCTACGTTCAGTCAGCATCGAAAGGACCTTCATCAGGAAATCAGCACACCAGAGAAGCCCCTTCCCCAAGAGCTTCAAATATCTCCATCTGAAACTGCACCAGAAGTTTTATCAATTAGCATAAAAGATGTTAAAAATAAGTTTCCATGTGTGAAATGATGTGAGGTTGGCAGGAAATTTTGTGCAGGCATCTTCATTCTAGCATGAATGAGGTATAATTATCTGGTGAGCCCAGAAGCCTAACGCCTCCTGAGTGACACCTGAAGTAGATAATTCAGTTCAGTTCTGTGTTTTCTCGACTTACGAGAGGAGTCTTTCACCTGATTCAACTAGAAGGTTAGTAGATTCTGCCTGTGCCACATGGTCACATTTGCCTTGAAAGGAACCTTTTTGCACAATGCTATCAGAGAGCCTAAAATGACAACACAAGGACTTTACGGAGTTCATGAGACTAGATACGCGATTGTTTTGTGTCGGCTTGTTTGCACAGCAGATTTAGATCTGACCCCTGACATTGTTTTTTCATTCAGTAATACTGTCAGGAAGAACTAGAGCTCTCACTTACCCTAATTATTGGAGGTTATCAATATCTATTGAAACAAATAATAAATTATATGTTTAAAAAAAGAAGATAGTAGGAAGGGATAAATGAAGGGGGGAATCAGAGGGGGAGACGAACGATGAGAGAGGATGGACTCTGAAAAACAAACTGAGGGTTCTAGAGGGGAGGGGGGTGGGGGGATGGGTTAGCCTGGTGATGGGTATTAAGGAGGGCACGTATTGCATGGAGCACTGGGTGTTATACACAATGAAACATGGAACACTACATCAAAAACTAATGATGTAATGTATGGTGATTAACAGAACATAATAAATTAAAATTTAGAAAAATTTTAGCCCTAAACTCAGCTTGTTGCTTTTGGTGATTTAAAAATAAGTGCTATCATGGGGTGGCTCAGTCAGTTAAGCCTCTGACTCTTGGTTTCAGCTCAGGTCACGATCTCAGTGTTGTGAGATCTTGCACCATCGCCTCAGGCTCCCCAGCGGGAAGTTGCTTCTCTCTCTCTCTCTCTCCCCCTTTGCCCCTCCCCCCATTCACACACACACACACTCTCTCTCTCAAATAAATATATAAATAAATCTTTAAAAATATAAATAAAATAAAAATAAGTGCTATCAGGGCACCTGGCGGGCTCAGCCATAGAGCATGCAACTCTTGATTTGGGGGTCATGAGTTTGAGCCATACATTGGGTAGAAAGTTTACTTAAAAATAAATAAAAAGGGGCGCCTGGGTGGCTCAGTCGTTAAGCGTCTGCCTTCGGCTCAGGTCATGATCCCAGGGTCCTGGGATCGAGTCCCACATCGGGCTCCCTGCTCGGCGGGAAGCCTGCTTCTCCCTCTCCCACTCCCCCTGCTTGTGTTCCTGCTCTCGCTATCTCTCTCTCTGTCAAATAAATAAATAAAAATCTTTAAAAAAAATAAATAAATAAATAAATAAATAAATAAATAAATAAATAAATAAAAAGAAATAAGAGCTATCTGTACTCTTAATTGATCAAGGCCCTTGTCATTCATTTTATCCCCAAATTATTTATTCTGGTTGAGGTTTTTTTTTTGGTTTGGGGTTTTTTTTTTTCTTTTGTCAGAGAGAATGAAAGCACAAGCAGGGGAGTGGCAGGCAGAGGGAGAAGCAGATTCCCCAAAGAGCAGGGACCCCGGTACGGGACTCGACCCCAGGACCCTGGGATCATGACCTGAGCTGAAGGGAGACGCTTAACCCACTGAGCCCCCCAGGCGCCCCTATTTATTCTGTTCTAAGATGCAGATTACAACTGAGAAATAGAAATAATGATGTAGCATGTCTTACTTTAATAATGTGAACTTTAAAGTCAGTAAAACTTAATCTACTAGGCTTTCAAATTTAAAAAAGAAATCATGACTAATATTCTGGAAATGAAGCAGAGTGGGTGTGGATATTAGGTTTGAGAAGGTAAATGACTTCTGTAGATATAAGCACAAGGTTAACATCAGGAGGGTATTGGCTAGAACTTGAGTTTTTAGCTTCAGATTCTTGGTTCAAATTTTAGCCTTTGATCTTAGACAAGTTATTAGATCTCTCTAAGGTTTTTATTTTTTAATTTGTAAAATGGAGCTAATAAGATACACATTTCAACATGTTAGATAATAAGATCATAAAGTAAAGTCCTATGCATATTGTCAGGCTCAAGAAATGTCAGCCAATTGCCTTCCATATAGCTGCCTCCTGGTAGAGAAGTCGACCCACCTCATATAGATCTTCCTCATCCTTAAAATCCACAGGGTTCCTTGTAGACTTCAATTTGGGACAACAGCCGCTTTCTTCAAAGATAGTTTGACATCACCACGTGGGTATTTGTTAAATCCTTGAAAAATTGCTGTAATGGTCTTTGTACAGGTTTAAATCCTGGAATTCTGGCCATGACCTCCTCTTATAAAGGGTAAATCACTTAAACTCTCAGCTTGTTTGCCTGGAGAAAAGAATAAAAAGTCACTTTTCCAACTGTGATATTAATTAGTAGAAGTAAAGTGTTTTGGAAATGCAGAATATGGTTAATTTTTAAAGGGTAAGATATAAATGTTAAGTGCAAGGAATTTTATCACGCTGTGGAAGAAATGTAACTGTTTCAATGCTTTTTTTGCAGAAAAACATTACATGGTGGTGATAATGCTTAGCTTTCAGAGGCCTGAGTTCATTTTGAACAGAGCTAAGAAGAGACTTGGGAGATGAGGGAAGTTTTTGAAATTGGAGGAAAAACCAAAAGCACTAGGAATTTTATAGAATCACTTTCTCCATGAGTTCCCTTTAGTAAAAATGAATTTGTTTCCAGTTTCTAAAGATTTCCACTACTGATTATCTCTAGCTTTAATACAGGAGTAATAGCACTCAAATTTTCTCTTTGTCACGAAGGGGCTCTCTGTTGAGTATTAAATTGCTCATTTCACTTGTGGAAGTGAGGGTCCTTGAGTCACTTACTCAATGTAATGGATTTTGCGAGCTGGTTTAGATTAGTGAGGTGTTCTAGAATAACCACTTGCTTAAAGAACTATTTAGTTTTCCAAAATGGAGGTATTATCCATTTGACCAATAAAGTGCACATAGAAATCCCAAATGGGGGAATAGTTGTCATGGCCCACATTGGAAATAGTGTTGTTCATGAACAAGGAAACTGGTGTGTTTTTTGTTGTTTTAAGGGTGCTGATTTTGTTTTTATCCCGGTCTTTAAAAATCCTCTATGGGAGGGGTGCCTGGCTGACTCAGTCAGGGGAGCACGCAATTCTTTATCTCAGGGTTGGAAGTTCAAGCCCCACGTTGGGTGTAGAGATTACTTAAAAAGAAAATCTTTAAATAAATAAAAATAAAATAAAAGTCCTCTGTGGGGTCGAAGAGTAACATTGTCTCCCATTGACTGGAAGAAATCAGGGTAGTTGGACATGGTGACTTTTTCTAAGCTTGTGACTTAAGCTAATGAAAGCCCGAATTAGAATCATTAACTTCCCCACCCTCTCCTTGCTCGGCTGGACCCACTCCATCCCAGGCAAAGGCACTTCACTTCACGGTTTGCTGTTTGGGTCTCGGAGTTCAGCCCCTCCCTATTCTTTTTTCCTTTGACCTTCCAAAGACAGGAACATTAATAAAGTCCTCTCTCAAAATGACCTGCCTGGCACTTGCCATTTTCAGACTTACCATAAAGAACAGGCTGGTGACACCCTAGCACTTAGCGAATTCCTTTGAAGGGGACAGCACGCCTCCGAAAAGGGGATTGACCGTGATGGGAAGAGCCTGGAAACGGGTCCTAGGAGACGATGGTTGGAATTAGATGAGAAGAGGGAAACAAAATCTGAAGAAGGCCCGGAAGAGGAAGTATGAAGGGGAAAAGACCAAGAGTAACTGATGTTCTGCAATGATTGAGAACAAGAGCCGGAAATCAAAGGACGTAAACTGCAGGAAGGACGTTAAACGAGGAATTTTCTGTCTCCTGGCTCTGCACAGAAAGGTGGGTAACTTGAAGAGGGTGGTGATGATGTACTTAGAGAATGCTGTCCAGAGCAGGGGAGTGGACTAATGAGTTTGTTGGGCCTCTTTGAGCCACACAGGGTTGCCGACAGTGCAAAAAACTCAAGAAATGACAGCCTGGGGGGACACCTAGGTGACTCAGTCCATGCCTGTCATGATCCCAGGGTCCTGGGATTGAGCCCCGCATCGGGGGGCGGGGGGGTGCGCCCCTGCTCAGTGGGGAGCCTGCTTCTCCCTCTCACTCTGCTGCTGCTTGTGCTCTCTCGCACTCTCTCTGTCAAATAAATATATAAAAATCTTTAAAAAAAAAAGAAAAGAAAAGAAAAGAAATGACAGCCTGAGGGGCATGCAGGGACTGAAGGATCTTGGTCAAATGCAGCTTCTGACTGAGTCTTAGATGGGGTTCAAGTCTACATTTCTTTTTTTTTTTTTAGATTTTTTTATTGATTCATTTGAGAGAGAGAGAGCATGTGTGAGCAGGGAGGGACAGAGGGAGAGAGAGAGAGAGAACCTCAAGCAGACTCTGCACTGAGCGCAAAACCCGACTCGGGGCTCAATCCCACCACCCTGAGATCCTGACCTGAGCCAAAACCAAGAGTCCGACGCTCAACTGACTGAGTCACCCAGGCATCTCTCAAGTCTACATTTCTAATAAGCTCCCAGAGGACACTGTTGTTGCTGGTTGGTCAGTGGACCACATTTTAAGTAGCAGAGCCCTAGGGTTAGGCTGTTAAATAGAAATATTAGAACCTCTGAAACAAATAATACATTATATGTTATCAAAAAAAGAAGATAGTAGGAAGAGAAAAATGAAGAGGGGGAAATCGGAGGGGGAGATGAACCATGAGAGACTATGGACTCTGAGAAACAAACTGAGGGTTCTAGAGGGGAGGGGGGTGGGGGATGGGTTAGCCTGGTGATGGGTATTAAAGAGGGCACGTATTGAATGGAGCACATGCAAACAATGAATCATGGAACACTACATCAAAAACTAATGATGTAATGTATGGTGATTAACATAACATAATAAAATTAAATTTAAAAAAAGATTCTTCTTTGAGCTGCAAAAAAAAAGAAATATAATATGAGCCACAAATGTAATTTAAAACTGTCTAGGAGCCATCCTACAAAAAAAGAAACAGAAATTAATTTTAATAGATTTTATTGAACCCTATATATCTAAAATATTTTACCATAGAATCAATATAAAAAGCATTCATGAGATATTTTACTTTTCTTCCCTATACTAAGCCTTTGAAATCTGGTATGTATTTTACACTCTATAGAACAAGTGCTTTCTATATTGGACAGTGCAGGTATAGATAACCCCAGCAAAAACTTACAAGGACCCAAACGCTCTTGGCAAGCTGAGAAGTTTTAATACCAGAACCCACTTGGGTGGGAACCAACAGAGCCTTGGGGCACAATGAATTTCCTGCTACAAAGCAGGAGACCTCAAGGCTTAGTTATTCACCAGGATCCCCTGTAGACAGGGTTAAAATGCAGATTCTTGGGCTTCACCCCCAAAGATTAAAAAAAACAATACCTTATTATTATTTAAAAAATGTGAACATCCATTCCTCAAAATAGAGAAAGTAGAACAGTGGACGTCTTCTCCTTTTTTAACGCCTTTGCTGTGTTTGTTAGAGAAACTGGGTTGTCACTTCTTGATTTGGCTTATTGCTTCCCCATGGCATTATTTCCCTTGTTCTTCTGTTCCTTATATTTCCTGCAAACTGGCATTTAGTCCTCTAGAATGGATGAGATTCGGGTCCCAGAGATTCTACTGGGAGCAGGAGGTTTCCACTCTGGCTCCACAGGGGAAACACCTGAAAGCTTTCACAGTGATGGAGGCCAGGGAACTGCCCCACCCCCCACCCCCGCCAGAGTTTCTGGTTTGATTGGTATGGTGAATGGCCTGCACACCAGGAGTTTTAAAAGCTTCTTGGGGGAAAACCATCAGATTAGACAAACTCAGGCTTGAAAAAAGGCAAGTGCTCAATTTCCTTATCACTCTGCCCTAAATAGCCTGTGAAGGAGCTTCAGCAAACAGCACCAGGCTAAGAATTAGGGTCTCCGGAGCAGCTGAAAATACTACCAATATCCACCTCCACCCCCTGCAGAGAATCTGATGTAATTGTTCTGGGTGGGCCTTGGTATCTTTGGTTTTAAAGTCTCCCCCCCGCCCCCTCCGGTGATTCAAATGTATGGCAAGGATTGAGAAAGCAAGGACGGATGGTGCTTCTCAAATTTTCAAGAGCATACAGATCATCTGAGGATTTTGTTAAAATGCAGGTTCTGATTTTGCAGGTCCGGATGGAGTCTCGGGTCCTTCATTCCTATTGAACCCCCAAGTGATGCTGCCGCTGCTGGGACTACCATCTGAGCAGCAAGCACATAGATGAGCAATACGCCTATGGAACCAGAAAGAACTGCCTTCGAATTATCGTTTTTGCAACTTACTAGCTGTGTGGCTTTCAGCAAGTCACTTCACCTCTCTGAACCTTTCTCCTCACCCACAGAGTTGGGCTGATAAAGCCTACCTCTAGCCCATCCCATGCCAGTCGCAGTAAATGGGGCTTCATTACTGGCTGATGTGAATGGCCCAGGGGATCTAGGTGGATGTTGAGTCTCTTCAGAGAACCTTAGGTTCTTTTCCCATTGGGTGCTGGGTCACTTCCGGGGATGCTTGGCCATCTAGCCCACCCTTTGTTAAAAACTGACAGATCAGGGCATTTAACTAAGTATTCTGAGGCCAGCATCCGTGTTCCCCTGCTTGGTGCCAGACTTTCTGCTTGGCAAAGCAGAATTTGAGGTTATCCATGACCTGTCTCCTCACTTCTAGCCCTCATTACCTCTGATCGTTTCCCTCCCACTTTGCTTCCCCCAGTGCTCTGGATTAATTGTCTTTATGTCGTCGTAAATCACAGCCAGCACCACGTGTTTCTGTGACTATGTTGAAATGAAAACTCTCTTTTCTCACCATCTGCCTGGCTTGCCCCTATGTCTGAATGTCAGCGGATTCTCCCTGCCGACTTTCAGCACTCAGAACACACGCCAAGAAGAACTGCCTCTATCCTGAGGTTGAGAAAGAAACTCTTCTGTTAACATAACTTATGAACTACAAGTTCAGTCCTCTATTTTTAGCCATATGGAACAATTTGGAAGTCTATAAATCACATGACTCTGCAAACTAAACCAAAAGCACCTCTTTTTTGCATTTTTTAAAAAAGCTTATATTCATTCTGTTTTTCAAAGCTGACAGATAAGAAACAAACACAAACAAACAAAACCCCCAAACAAAAAAACAACCTGTTTGCTATGGCTTCCTGACTTCACAAATGTGCCTTCAGGTGCTTTCAGCATTGTTCTGAGTCTTAACGGTACACAGTGGAAATTGATTAACAGCCTTAATATTTTTCCAGTTCAACAGCCCTCTCCTATCTGAATTATTTTCAATATTTGTCTGTTTCTTTCTCCGTACTCCTCATTTAAGCACCTGACTTCCTCTCAATTTCAAGTTCCCGTTATGTATTTTAAGGGATTAGAAGACTTTTTATTTGTTTCCCAGTAGAGATGTTCTTATGCTAAGTAAAGTGACTGAAAATGCGTTTTCTATTCAAATTAAAGGGGGGAAAAGATATTCTCCATATCAGTATTTTACAAGCAACTATTTATTCACTGATTCAGTAAGCAATTATTGGGTGTTTGCTGTATTAAAAATACCATGCTGAGTGCTAGGGAGGGCACCTACAGAGATGAAAATAATGAAAACATAAAGTGAAAGGACCTGAAAATCTAGAAAGGGAAAGAAATCTACATATATGAGCACCTATCATATGAGCACAATGTGAAAGACATTTTTCAAAGCCTTCCCAGGTCCTTGTACCTTGGGCTCACAATGCAAATATTATCCATTGTCTTATCATTTTAATTAGTTGCCTACTGTCTGTCTCCTTGGCAAGGGCTATAAGGACTCTGGGTCTTAGCAAGGTCTGATACACAAAAGGTGCTTGATGAATGAATGAATGAAAAAGAAGAGCAGGGGGAGAGAGAGAAAGAGAGAGAAAGGGAGCACTAACTTGGGAGTGACCTTAAGAGTCAGAAATGGTGACTGTGTCACAGACATTCAGAGCCTGTAGAGGGAGGTGACATTTAAGTCAGATCTTCAAGCCTGGTAAGAATAACTTTGGGTAAAAATGAGGCAGAAGAATGGATCTAGAGGATGTAATGCTAAGTAGAATAAATCAGTCAGACAAAGACAAATACCATATGATTTCACTCATATGTGGAATTTAAGAAACAAAACAAATGAACAAAGAAAAGAAGAGACCAAAAAAACAGAATCTTAACTATAGAGAACAAACTGCTGGTTACGGGGGCGGGGGTGATATAAGGACGGGGATATAGAGTTTGCTTACTGTGATGAGCCCTGGAGTAATGTGTAGAATTGCTGAATCACTATATTGTACCCCTGAAACCCATATAACATTGTATGTTCATTATACTGGAATCTAAAAAATGAGGCAGAAGACATTTAGACTTCAGAAATGCTATGAGGAGAGCGGTTGAGGCAGAAAAGGTAGGGCCAATCTGAAGACTAATTCTTGAAAGTCCTAGATAGAGACTCTGAGAAATTTTATGAGGAAGAGTGAGAAGTGGGGGACGCCTGGGTGGCTCAGTTGGTTGAGCGGCTGCCTTCGGCTCAGGTCATGATCCCAGGGTCCTGGGATCGAGTCCCGCATCGGGCTCCTTGCTCAGCGGGGAGCCTGCTTCTCCCTCTGCCTGCCTCTCCCCCTGCTTGTGTTCTGTCTCTCTCTCTGACAAATAAATAAATAAAATCTTTTAAAAAAAAGAGTAAGAAGTGGAAACCCTCAGTAGCGGAACTGCCAATGACAGCTGGTAAAAGGTCTGGTGTCAAAGCCATCCCTCTTTTGTCCATGAATCCAACATGCTTGATTGTATGTACTGAGCCCTAGTTATGTACACATTCTAGTCCACGTTCTGGGGACCCAGCAGTGTGAAATGCAGATAGGTGAGCTTGCTGTCTGTATGAGACTCATACTCCAATGGAGGGGAAGGCAATGAGGGAATAAAACAACAGGACCATGCACACATGGGATGTGATAATTTACCATGAAGGGGATAGTGTGTCGTGATAGGAAGTGACCAGTTGGATAGGGTGGTCAGGGAAAGCCTCCCTGAAGCTGAGTTCAGAGGGATGAAAATAGTATGGCCACACCAAGACTTGAAAGAAGTAACTCCAGCGGAGGAGTGATCTCAACTTGGGGTGATTTTGCCTCCCCCTACCCCCCCGCACAGGTAATGGCAATGTCTGGAGACATTTTTGGTGTTCTCATCAAGGGGGGATGGAGGAATTGCTACTGACATCCACTGGGTAGAAGCCAGGGATGCTGCTAAACATCCTACAGTGCACAGGACAGCCCCGACACCAAGAAATTATCAGGACCTAAATCCAATAAAGCCCAGGTTAAGAAACCCGAGCTAGAGGGATGGGCAACTGCAAAGACCCTGAAGTGTGAATTCACTGTGAAGCCTCAGAAACAGACAAAAGACAGTGTGGATGAGGGGCGTCTGGGTGGTGCATTTGGTTAAGCATCCAACTCTTAGTTTCGGCTCCAGGTCTGAAATCAGGGTCATGGGATTGAGCCCTGAATCAAGCTCCACACTCAGCGGGAAGTCTGCTTGAGATTCTCTCTCCATCTCTCTCTCTCTTTTTTTTTTCTAAAGATTTTATTTATTTATTTATTTATTTGTGAGAGAGATTGAGAGAGAGAGCATGAGATGGGGGAGGGTCAGAGGCAGAAGCAGGCTCCCTGCCGAGCAGGGAGCCCGATGCGGGACTCGATCCCGGGACTCCAGGATCATGACCTGAGCCGAAGGCAGTCGCTTAACCAACTGAGCCACCCAGGCGCCCTCTCCATCTCTCTTTGCCCCTCCCCCAACTTGCTCTCCTGAGGCCTGGGAGAGTAGAAGTTGTCGAGGGAGATACTTGGGGCCAGGTTGGCTTTGGCAATGAGCACACCTAAATGGTGGTGCTTCAGAACAATTAAACTGGACCGCTCAGCTGCTACAAATTATGACTTTAGGTAAACAAAGTATTTCCTTTAGTAACTTCAAAATAAACCAGTCATTGTTTTGGGTTTCTTTCTCTGGCTCACTGCTATTCCAGTAACAGAGCAAAAAATGATTTCGGTACAATTTTCTTCTGAGAGTGTAAAGAAAAAATCTTCCAAACAATTGGCCCCTTCATTCTGTGGATCAACAAAATTCCTGCAGCAAAAAGGGACCCAGAAAATGGAATCTTGTTTAACCTTGTTTAATCCAATTCACCGGTCTTCTGTCATACATCTTTATGGCTCTTTTGCCCACCCAAATTGCTAATGTGGAAAGAAAGACACCTTCATTACTGAGAACTCAGACATGATGGATGATGATGTAATGATTGATTTGCCGTTGTTGGAAAGCTGAGCTGTACATGTTAAAACCTCAGCAAAGAGAAGCGAGATTGAACGGAAACGTGGCTATTAATGTGGTTGCAGAGAAACATGAAATAATGTGCCTTTATAAGCTTTTGATGTGTACATAAATGTATAGTTTTATAAGCATGCTCATATGTACTTTGTTATCATTTATTCTATCATTCATGCATGCTCTTAATACTATTGATCACCTACTATGTAGTGCTAAATTTTATAAGAAACTGCCAAACTGCTTTCCAAAGTGGTTTAACCATTTTTATACCTCTGCCAGCCAAATACGAGAATTTCAGTTTCTCCAGATCTTCAGAAACACTTGGGAAAAATGTGAATGGTGATGGAAAGTACAAAAAAAAAAAAAAAAAAAAGGCAGTCTGTTTGCAAAGAATTTATGGTTTAGAGGTAAAGTATCTCATAGTCAATAGAGTATAATATAATTCAGTCTTAAAGAAATACCAGGTGGAAGCCAGAGACATCCTTTGTTTCTGCCTGTCTGGCATATATTCTTTTTATTCTAATAACAGCAACTTCATTTTTCTTGGAACAACATCTCCCACATTCTGTCCCTGTGGATTGGATCAGTCCGATCCCCAGGTGGGGTAGGCATATGACCCAGGCCAGCCAGTCAGCATATTCCATTTCTCTGGCTGTGATGGTTGGCATCCACAATGCCAGGATAGACACGTGACCCAAGTTGGTGCAATGAGTCAGTCCTATCAAAGTAAAGGCCAGGCTTGAAATAAATCTAGCCTGGAGAAAGAGACACAGAATTGGAGAGAGGCTAATACTTGCTGGCATTTTTTAAGCCCCTGAATTCAGGTATTCCTGAAGTCAGTGTTACCTGAACCAGCATTTTAAAACATTGTTTTTAAAATTTACATACAGGGCGCCTGGGTGGCTCAGTTGGTTAAGCGACTGCCTTCGGCTCAGGTCATGATCCTGGAGTCCCTGGATCGAGTCCCGCATCGGGCTCCCTGCTCGGCGAGGAGTCTGCTTCTCCCTCTGACCATCCCCCCTCTCATGTGCTCTCTCTCTCAAATAAATAAATAAAATCTTTAAAAAAATAAAAATAATAAAATTTACATACAATAAGTGTGCCTGGGTGGTTCAGTTGGTTGAACATCTGACTCTTGGTTTCGGTTCAGGTAATGATCTCAAAGTCATGGGATCAAGCCCCACATCAGGCTCTGTGCTCAGTGAGGAATCTGTTTCAGATTCTCTCTCCCTCTTCGTCCTGTTCTCTTGCTCTCTCTCAAATAAAGAAGCAAAATCTTAAAAAAAATAAAATAAAATTTACATACAATAAAATTGACTTACTTTTTGGTGCATAGTTCTGTGAGTTTTAACACATACACATGATTATGTATAACTACCACCACAATCAGGATACAAACAATTCCATCACCTCAAACACTCTCCCTCATGCTGCCCCTTTATAGTCAAACCTTCTCTACGTTCCTCACCCCTGGCAATTACTATCTGTTCTCTACCCTTATGGTTTTATGTTTTCCAGAATGTTACATAAATGGAAACATACAAATGTAAAGTTTGAGACTGGCTGCTTATACCTGGGATAACGCCTTTGAAATGCATCCGAGGTGTAGCATGTATTAATAGTTCATACCTTTATATTGATGAGTAGTATTCTATTGTTTAGATGTCCCACAATTTTCCTTATTCATTCTCCCATTGAGGACACTTGGGTTGTTTCCAGGTTCTGGTGATTATGAATATAGCCTCTGTAAACATTCAATCATAGGGTTTTGTGCAAACATCACTTGCATTTCACTTGGGTAAATACCTGAAGTGGAACTGCTAGGTCCTATGGTAAGCATATGTTAAACTTTATAATATTTTCCATTTTATATCCCCACCAGCAATGAATGAGAGTTCTATTTGCCTTGTGTCCTACCTAGCATTTGGTATTGTTAGACTTTTTTAAAAAGCCATTCTAATAGGTATGCAGTGATTTCTTATTATGATTTAATTTTCATTTTCATAATAGATTAAGATGTTTAACAACTTTTCATGTGTTTGTCATCCATATATCCTCTTTGGTGAAGTGTCTCTTTATATCTTTTGCCCATTTTTACTTGTTTTCTTATTGTTGAATTTTGAGAGTTCTTTAAATATTTTAGATACAAGTCATTTGTTGGATATGTGATTTGCAAATATTTTCTCTGAATCTGTAGCTTGTCTTTTCAGTGTCTTAACAGTGTCTTTTGTAGAGCAAAAGTATTTACTTTGCTGAAGTCATATTTATTGATTTTTTTTCTTTTATGGACTGTGCTTTTGGTATATCATTGAACATTTTGTCTAACCCAGGATCACAAAGATTTTCTCCTATGACTTCTAAATTTATATTTATTTATTTATTTATTTATTAAGATTTTTTTGTTTTTGTTTTTATTTGACAGAGAGAGAGAGACAGCTAGAGAGGGAACACAAGCAGGGGGAGTGGGAGAGGGAGAAGCAGGCTCCCGGATGAGCAAGGAGTCCGATGCAGGGCCCGATCCCAGGACCCCAGGATCACGACCTGAGCCGAAGGCAGATGCCCAACAACTGAGCCACCCAGGTGCCCTGACTTCTAAATTTTTAAATTGTTTTATGTTTTAAATTTAGATTTATGATCCATTTTAGGTTAATTTTGGGGTAAGGTATGAGGTGTAGGCTGAGGATTATTTTTTTGCGATGAATGTCCAATTGTTCCAGTACCATTTGTTGAAAAAAATCCTTATCATATTAAATTGTCTTTGCACTTTTGTAAAAATCAATTGGCCATATTTGTGTGGGTCTATTTCTGAGTTCTCTTTTCTATTTCATTGTTTTGTGTCTATACCTCCACCAATACCATATTGACTTAATGTAGCTTTATAGTATGTCTTACAATCATGTAATATATGAGGCTTCCAACTTTATTCTTCTTTTTCATAATTGCTTGGTTTGCTTTTCTTTTCCATATATTTAGAATCAGCTTGTCTGTATCTAGAAAAAGTCCTCCTAGGATTTTGACTAGAAATGCATTAAATCTATAGATTTATTGAAAATTGACATTGTAACTGTAATGAATGTCCCAATCCATGGACATGGTATATCTCTCATATATTTAGCTTTACTTTGATTTCTTTCGTCAGCATTTTGTAGGCCTTAATCCCCATCACCTATTTCACCCACTCTCTTACTCCCCTCCCCTCTGGTATGTTCTCTACAGTTAAGAGTCTATTTCTTGGTCTCTCTCTCCTCTTTTTCCTTTGCTCATTTGTTTGTTTCTTAAATGACACATATGAGTGAAATCATATGGTATTTGTCTTTCTTTTATTTCTTTTTCATGATTGTTCTAGCTAGTACTTCCCAACATCCTATGTTGAATGGGAATGGTGAGAATGTGAACTCTTATCTTATTCCTGATCTTAGAAGAAAAGCTTTCAGTCTTTCACTGTTGAATATGATGTTAGCTTTTATCATGGCCTTTATATGTTGAGGTTTATTCTTTCTATGCCCAGTTTGTTGAGTGTTTTCACATGAAGGGATGTTATATTTTGTCAATGCTTTTTCTGCATCTATGGAGATGATCATATGATTTTATCTTGCATGCTATTAATGTGGTGTATCACACATATTGATTTGTATATATTGACTATCCTGGGATCCCAGAGATAAACCTCATTTGATCATGCAGTATAATCCTTTTTATGTGTTTGTTATTATTTTATTGAGAGTTTTTGAATTTACATTCATCAGGGATATTGGCTGTAGTTTTCTTTTCTTGTGGTGTCCTTATCTGACTTTGGTATCAGGGTAATGCTAGCTTTGTAAAGTTTGGGAGTGTTCCCTCCTCTTCATTTTTTGAGAAGTGTTTGAGAATGATTGGTGTTAATGCTTCTTTAAATGCTTGATAGAAATCACCAGGAAAACTGTCTGGTCCTGGACTTTTCTTTGTTGGGAGGTTTTTGATTACTGATTGAATCTCCTTACTTGTTATTGGTCTGTTCATATTTTCTATTTCTTCATGATTCAGTCTTGGTGGGTTGTTTGTTTCTAGGAAGTTATCCATTTCTTCTAGGTTATTCAATTTGTTGTTGTACTACTGTTTATAGTGGCCTCTTATGATCCTTTGTATCTCTGTAGTGTCAGTTGTATGTCTCTTTCATTCTGATTTTATTTATTCGAGTCTACCCTCTTTTTTTCTTAGTCTAACTAAAGGTTTGTCAATTTTGCTCACCTCTTCGAAACAAGACAAAACAAAACAGTTCTTTCATTGATTGTTTCTACTGTTTTTCTGGTTTCCATTTCATTTATTTATTTCATCTATTTTTATTCCTTGAGTTTTAAAGTTATATTGTTTATTTGAGATATTTCTTTAAAAAAACACATTTTTACAGTCGATCACTGTAAACTTCCCTCTTGGTATTTGTTTTTGCATCATCCTATAGGTTTTGGTGTGTTAATGTTTCCTTTTTTTTTCCCCCCAAGATATTTTAAGATTTCCTTTTTTCTTTCTTCTTGGACCCATTGCTTGTTCAGAAGTGTTTTGTTTAATTTCCATATATTTGTGCATTTTCCAGCTTTCCTCCTATTACTGATTTCTAGTTTCGTACCATTGTGGTCATAAAAGGTATTTGGTATGATTTTAATCTTAAATTTGCTAAGACTTGTTTTGTGACCTATCATATGATCTATCATGGAGGATGATCAAGGCACACTTGAGAATAATATGTATTCTTCTGCCGCTTAATGGAATATTCTGTATATCTTTGCTGGCCCATTTTGTCTAAAGTATAGTTCAAGTCCAATATTTCCTTGATTTCTTGTGTAGGTGATCTATTCATTGTGAAAAGTGGGGTATTGACGTCTCCTACTATTCTTCATGTTTGTGGGTTTGATTACTGGAAAATTATTGTGATCCTCATGTTACCTTGATTTTTCATATTCCTTAAAGTTTTGCATTGCTGTGTTTGCATTTTAAAGTAGCAGTCACCTCCTCTGGTCTTTACTAAATACCCATTTTGATGTGTTCAAACTCATTCCCCACCCCCAGTGATAGTGTACTGGAACTTCTCCTCTGGAAATCTGAATTTCCACAAAGACCCTCTGGTCCACAAGTGATTGTTTAAGACAATGTTTTTCATGGGCTCTCAGACTGTGGCCAAGAGGGGCTGGAGCTAGTTTGCAGGTCACTGCAGGGTGCACAGCTGAGACTGAGGTCTGTCTGCCTATTGCCTGATGCATGGGTGGGCAACTCCTTCTGGGCCACTTTGTGAATGGTGCTGGATCCTCTAGCTCCCTCAAATGCTTTTTTTGTGGATGAATGTCAAGGTTTTGTTGTTGGATGGGGGGATAAAAACAAGGGATATCTTATGTCACCATGATGTTGATATCACCATAAATGTTTTGTTGTTGTTGTTGGTGGTGGTGTTTTAAGAGAGGGAGCAGGGGAAGAGGAGAGGGAGAGAGAGAGAGAGAATCTTAAGCAGGCTCCATGCCCAGCATGGAGCTCAATGTGGAGCTTACTCTCACAACCCTGAGATCCTGACCTAAGCCAAAACCAAGAGTTGTATGCTCAACTGACTGAGCCACCCAGGCGCCCCGTCTCTGTTTTTTAAAATAAGTTTATTGTAGAAAAGTTTAAATGTATAAGAAATATAAAGAAGAAAATAAAAATCACTGGTAATTTTATCATCCTAGGATAATCATTTAAAATATTTTAGTGTATTTACTTCCAATAACATATATATATATATATATATATATATATTTACTTTTTATTTTTCTTATTTTTTAAGATTTTATTTATTTATTTCAGGGACAGAGAGAGAGCAAGCATGGCAATAGGGACAGAGGGAGAAGCAGACTCCCCTCTGAGTAAAGATCCCGATGCAGGCTTAGATCCCAGGACCCTGGGATAATGACCTGAGCCAAAGGCAGACACTTAACCAACTGAGCCACCCAGGTGTCTCTATATATTTATTTATTTTTTTAAGGTTATTTATTTATTTAACAGAGAGAGAGAGAGTGAGAGCAGGAACACAAGCAGAGGGAGTGGGAGAGGGAGAAGCAGAGTTCCCGCTGAGCAGGGAGCCCGATGCAGGGCTCGATCCCAGGACCCCGGGACCTGAGCCAAAGGCAGACGCCCAACAACTGAGCCACCCAGGCGTCCCTATATATTTATTTTTTATAAAGTTAAGCTAAGACTATGTATTCGTTTTCCCATTTTTACCTTACAAGCAAGGTAAGCATTTTTCCCATGTCCTCATAAACATCATTTAAATTTCTATGCAATAGTCTATTATATCAATGATAAGTGTTTCAATTGTTTTTATGCATAATTTCCTGTTATAAATATCATTGTAAGAACACCTTTATAAACATTTTTGAGAGATTTCCATTTCTGATTATCTGTCTCTCTCTTTTTAAATAACCTTTTTTCCTAATGATGGACAATACTTTCCCATAATCCTTCATGAATATGTCTCTATTATTTTATTTATTATTTATTTTTATTTAGGTATTGCATTTTATTTATTCTTTTTTTTAAAATTCAAGTATAGTTGACACTGATTATCTCTCTTTTAAAAGTTTATTCATTTATTTTTTAGTAATCTCTACACCCAATGTAGGGCTCGAACTCACCACCCCAGATCAAGAGTCACATGCTCTTCCAGCTGAGCCAGCCAGGCGCCCCTACTATCTCTGTTTTAAGAAAATACTAAAAGTTAAATTTCTGGGGCCAAAAGATATAAATATTTTTGAGGTTCATGATACATATTAACTAATATTTTTTCAGGACCTTTACACCAAATCGTATTTTACTGGTAGCATACAAGTACCCCCTTCACTGCATTTTTACCAGTGTTTAGTATTATCAAGGAATATTTTGCATGTGAATTTTCTCTTTCTTTTTCTTTTCTTTCTTTCTCTCTTTCTTTCCCTCCCTCCCTTCTTCCCTCCCTCCTTCCTTCTTTCCTTCCTTCCTTTTTTGTTGTTTACTTTTTTAGGGGGTTAGGTTACTGAGACATTGTATATGTGGAAAAAAAACAGCCCCTTCAGAAAAATTTGGGATCTTCCTTCACTAACAAAATCCTAAACAGAAAACTTAAATCCATTGGTTTCACATATTTCTTATTTATTTGAAGTCTCCTTATTTTCTGCAATTGTGGAAAATGCTGTCTGTGAAAACTATTTTAGGTTTGAACACATTCACTTTCAAAAGCGTCATTGTAAATAGAGCATAATATTCCACTAGTTAGCTATATAATTATTTAATTGATCTATAGTTGAAAATTTACTTTTTTCCAAGTTTTAGCTGGAAATACTGTGATGAAGATTCTTGTTCATGAATTGTTATCACCATCTCTGATTACGCTGGGCCTATGTTGTTTGTGAATTACGTTAGTATGATTTTGGCTTTGACTTTAACCTTTAGGTCTGGTAACTAGGCTGCAAGGCTTACTTTCTGAGCCGAGGGTACTCCAGCAACTGAGCCCTGCCTTACTTCGCAGTCCTTGGTAGTGTCACTTCAAATTACCCAACCTTTTGATGTCTTAGTTTTTACTTCTTTAAAATAGGAATAATAATAGTTCCCACTTTAGAAGACTGTTGTCAAGGCTTAAATGAGATTATAGCTACTTTTTTGCTGCCTATTCTTCTCCTACTCCTTATTCTTCTAATGCGCTAAAAATCAAAAGTAAGCCTTGCCTCTACCATCAGGTTTGTCGTCTATAACCCTAGTCCAGGCAGAGGTATAGGGCCCAAGCAAGGGCAATCAAAATACATTTTGGGGAGTCTATATGGGCATTGGGAGAGATCTCTCTTTGAGGCCAGGTATCACCAAGAGCGAGACAAGAAAGTCAAAGGAAAGGAAAGTAGAGCCATCAGAACTCCAGAGGGAATTTGGAGACATCACTGGAGCCTTAAACTTCCTTCCAAAGCCTTAAACTTCCCACCAGTGATATGAATCATTAACTTCCTTTCTTTGCTCCAATTGGTTCATTTGGTGCTTCTCTTACTTGTAACCAAAGCAGCTTTATCAGTCATTTTTGCTGATAGTATTTAATCCTAATTTTATTTTATTTTAATTTTTTTTAAAGATTTTATTTATTTTGACAGAGAGAGACACAGCGAGAGAGGGAACACAAGCAGGGGGAGTGGGAGAGGGAGAAGCAGGCTTCCCGCCGAGCGGGGAGCCCGATGCGGGGCTCGATCCCAGGACCCTGGGATCATGACCTGAGCCGAAGGCAGACGCTTAACGACTGAGCCACCCAGGCGCCCCCCTAATTTTATTTTTAAAAAAGATTTTATTTATTTATTTGAGAGAGAGAGAGAGAACAAGTGAAGGGGAGGGGCAGAGGGAGAAGGAGAAGCAGACTCCCCGCTTAGCAGGGAGCCCGACATGGGGCTCAATCCCAGGATCCTGGGATCATGACCCGAGCCAAAGGCAGACGCTTAACCAACTGAGCCACCCAGGTGCTGTTTAATCCTACTTTTAAAAAAGTGTATTAAAATAGTGCCACTACTTGTTCATTCTCTTTAGGCCACTGAATATAGGGCATTAGGTAATGACAAGTATCATTATTATTAGAGGTCTTTGAGGTTTTTCTTTTTTACATTTTTTCTAAATAAACATATTTTGCTGCCCCTGAATTTGAAGTCAGGATGACTAGACGAGGTTTCTGTTGTTACTGTTTTGCAAGGATTCACTTGTGAGGTTGAAAACATAGTCACAAGTGTGGTTTGTCTATCCATGAAAACCATCTAAGGGGAAAAGTTTAATGGCCTCTGTGCAGGGTCCTAGAGCTTCTCTAAAAAAGTACTATAAACCGGGTAGCTTAAAACAGCAGGTACTTATTGCTGCACAGTTCTGGATGCTAGAAGTCCAAAATCAAAGTGTTGGGCCTAGGCCATGCTCCTCCTGAAACAAGTAGGGAGAATCTTCTTTGCTTCTTCCCAGCTTCTGGTGTGTGCCATCAATCCTTGGCATTCTTTGGCTTATAAATGTGTCATTTCAGTCACATGGCCATCTAGTTCCCATATGTTTGCACATTGTCTTCCCTCTGTACTTGTCTGTGTCCATACTTCTCCTTTTGGTAAGGACACCGATTTATTGGATTAGGGCCCCCCTCTAATGACCTCATTTCACTTACCTCTGTAGAGACCCTGTTTCCAAATCATGTCATTCTGAGGTACTAAGAATTAAGTACTAAGGGTTAGGACGTCAACATTTCTATTTTCGGGGGGACACAATTCAACCTACAGGCATCATCTAGTTTTAACAGTAGATAGTTTGCAAAGGCACCATTCCTCTCACCCTTGTTTTCATACCCCATTTGCAATAAGAGTTTGCTGCTTCTCCTCATAAGAACTAGAGTCTATTTCTCCCTCTCCCTGAACTGGGGCTTTTAGACTTGCTTTGACCAAGAAAATGCAACGGAAGTGATGTGATGCCACTGGTGGGTCTAGATTTCAAGACACTTTACAGCCTCCACTCTCATTCCTACTAGCCTGAGACCGTTTTGTGAATAAGTCTGAGACTGGCTGCTGGAATTGTCCATGGATGAGAACTGAGGTGCCCCAGCCAACAGCACTAATTGCCCGGCATATGAGTGAGGCCATCTTGGACCAGGCTGCTCCAGTCGAGGCTCTGGCAGCTGCTGCTAAAGCTGCATTGAGTGACCTCAGACATGACTAGCAGTACTGCCTAGCCCAGCACAAATTGCTGGCCTACAAAATCAAGAGTGTAAAAAAAAAAGGGGGGGGGGCACCTGGGTGGCTCAGATGGTTAGGCATCTGCCTTCGGCTCAGGTCATGATCTCAGGGTCCTGGGATCGAGCCCCGCATCAGGCTCCCTGCTCCTTGGGAGCCTGTTTCTCCCTCTGCCTTTCCCTCTCGCTCTGTCTCTCATGAATTAAAAAAAAAAAAAATCTTTAAAAAAAAAAAAAAGGTTGTTGTTTCAAGTTACTACGTTTTCTAGCGATTTGTTATATAACAATAAATGATTGATACAGTAGATCTGAGTCTTTTGTTTACTATCTCAATCACATCACCTTGGCTAAATCACTTACTTCTAAGAGCTCCTGCTTCTTTCTTTGTAAAATGTGGGTATTTTGGGGCGCCTGGGTGGCTCAGTCAGTTAAGCGTCTGCGTTCGGCTCAGGTCATGATCCCAGGGTCCTGGGATCAAGCCCCGCATCAGGCTCCCTGCTCCGTGGGAAGCCTCCTTCTCCCTCTCCAACTCCCCCTGCTTGTGTTCCCTCTCTCGCTGTGTCTCTCTCTGTCAAATAAATAAATAAAATCTTTAAAAAAATAAAATGTGGGTATTTTACTGATCTTTTGCAATCAGTTCCAGGTTTCAAGTCTTTAGTTTCAATTTAATAAAAACCCAACTCAAAGAGGCACAAGGAATAGAAGGACCTTATCAGCCCAAGTAACTGACAAGTCCAGGGGCTTGGTCCGGCTTCCAGCAGGATTTAATTCACGGACTCAAGTGATTGAATCAGAGGTCTGTTAGCTTCCCCCTCTCCGTTCTGTTTTCCTCTGGGTATCAGCTTCATTCTCAAGCAGGCTCTTCCCAAGTGGAGCCCTGCTTTCTTGTTGAGGCTTAAGGTCATCCAATTTGGCAAACCCAGGAGGAAGTTTGGAGTTCATTGGACCAAGTGGAAATATGTGGCTGTTACTAACTCAATGTGGCCAGGAGGCTGTGATGTTCCAAATGGTCAAGGCTGGGACATGTGTCCATGCTGAACCAGTAAGGTAGAAAGGCAGAGGGTAGCACTGGAGGAAGAAGGATCAAGACCATCCGTAGAGATTAGTACAAAGGATCTAGGGTGCTGTTACCGGAAGAAAAGACATGGAAGTTGAGCAGGCAGAAAGTAGCATTTTCACCCTCTCTTGTATAGGCTTGTTGAGCAGATAACAGTAATAGCATACATTTATTAAATGCTGATTAGGTGCTCCACACTGCTCTAAATACTTCACTCTTTTTAACTCCTTTAATCTTCTCAATTTAGAAGTAGGTGCAGTTATTACTCTCTATGAATGAGAAAACTGAGGCACAAAGTGGTTCAGTCACCCGTGGTCAAACAGATGTAAGTCCCATCAGACTAGACTGGCTTGAGACTGATCAATTGTAACTATCAGTCTACACTCAAAATAGATCACCAGCACTATGGTAGGCAGAACTCTAAGATGGTCCCCAAGATTCCTACCCCTGGTGTATAATCCCCACTTCTGAGAGTGGGTTAGACCTATGAATGTGATAGTTACTCCCTTCACTAGGTTATATTTTATGCCCAAAGTGATGGGATGGTCACTCCCAAAACTTATACATAGCTGCCTGTAGGGTGATTCTCTGTTGGCAGAAGTGAGCTGCGTTTTTGTGAGAGGACTGCGTGGTTTGGACCTGAAGACCATCTCTAGCTGAGATCTACCTCTGGCCAACAACCAGAAAGAAAATAGGGATCTCTGTCCTCCAAATACAAAGAACTGAATTCTGTCAATAATCTGAAAGACCTGTGAGGAGAACCGTGAGCTGCAGATGAGAATGCCTGGCAGACATCTTGATTTGAGGAGACCCTGAGCAGAAGACACAGTTACACTGCACCCCAACTTTGGACCTACAGAGCTGTGAGATAATAAACGTGTACTGTTTGAAGCTGCTACGTTTGGGGGTAATTTATTACCAATACCAGCTCTCTCTCTTTGTCACCTTCTTACCTTCTCATCAGGGTATCTCTTCTCTCCTTTGGCACTCCCAGACCCTCACACCAACTCTCCTGGGGTGCTCACCATATTGTGTAGCCCCCCCCCCCCCATGTCTCCTGGGGGACGGGGGTGTGTTCTGTTCTGATTCAAATTACACGGATTTTATCCTTCACTCTTTAGTAAGGTAGCCAGACACGCAGGGGTCATTTTAACCTCTCTCAAAGCTCCTACTGAGGATATCCCTTAAATACGACACTCCCAAGAAAACTGACCCTCAAGCTTTTATGGGGGAGTCAGGATTCCAACAAAACCAGGAAGGACCAAATTCCAAAGCAAACAAACTCATTACCCGCACTGACGGTGGGTGTTCACCCCTGTTCAGCTAAAGATAGAGCGCGGGCCCTCCCCGGGAACTTCCTGGCTTTTATTAGTTTGTAATCCCAAACGTAACTTTTCAAAGGTTTTTCTTTTGGAAGTGTGGGTGTGAAACTGCTTCCCTAATCACATCTTGCAGGAGGATCTCCGAACATCTGTACATTATTTGCAAACCTAGCATCCGGTTGGGGCTGTTTGGGTGGGTGGGGGACCCCGCGTGGTGGGATGAAACAGCAGGGGCACGTTAAAAACATTTGTCAGAATGGCTTTTAAACAGAGGCAGAAAAATTGGGCAAAAATTACAAATGGCAAATTACCTTGGCTCAATTACACGTTTAATCAAAAGCCCGCCTCCCCCACTTTTAGCACCCGCGTAAGAAGAGAAAATAGGGCGCTCAGAAGTCTAAGCGATAAAGATCTTCGCACCGAGAGCCAAGGGACAAAACTCATTACAGATAAGCCCAGTCCTCCCATTTCCCCCGGACGCCTCTCCCGGATTGCTAAAGAGGCAGCCGCTCCCCGGGTGGCTGCCAGGAAATCGGTCCTGCCCCGCGGCGCTGCTTTCACCCAACCGGGGGTGAGAGGCACACTTCCTGCGCTCTCCCCACCACCCAGCCGGAGCGCGGGAACCTTCCCTCCTCCCGCGGAGCTGCGAGTTGGAAAAACTCCGCCACCGATCCTTCGCGGCGAGGGGAAAGAGTGTGTGGGGATCGGAAGGGCTGGATTTTGCAAGCCTAGGATCGATATCCCTCCCCACCCCCAGTCCCCAGCCGCCGACTCGGCCAATGGAAGCCTGAAAGAAAGAAAGAAAGAAAATTAAATCCCAACGCAGCCCGAGTGCACAGGCCTCTCGGCTTTGTTTCTAGGCGGGGGAATATGCCGGGCTGGGGGCGCGAGCGGGGACTGAGCAGGGCGCGCCCCGCTGCGGCGCTGCTAGAAGCGCTGCAGCCGAACAGGAAACCCCCTCGTTCAAAAGAGGAAGGCAGCCGGCCGTCCCCTCCTCTCCTTAGACCCGAACCAAGCCCCCCCCCCCCCTTCCCCACAGGCCCGGGATCAGCGAGCAACGCGGACGGAGGGGAGACCTCTCGTCAAGCCCGCGCAAAGCTCGGCGTCTTGAAGGGCTCGCAGAACTGGAATCTGGCAGAGTCGCCAGCTCCAGAAGGCGGCCGCTCTCCTTCCTCTCTCCGAGACCCGGCCAGAGCCGTCCCCAGCCCTCAAACTGCCTCAGCCCGCAGTCTCGGAGAGAAGCCGGCTTTGAGACCCCTCGGAGGCGGGAGCTGAGCGCGGCTGCTTTAAGAGCGCGGTGAGCGCGCTCCCGCTGCCCGCAGCCCCGGCGGCGCGCGCCCGTGCCCGCCGCGCGCCCCAGCTCGCGCGCCGCCGCGCCCTCCGCCGCGCGCCCCCTGCTCGCTCGCTCGCCGGCTTTAAAGTCTCTGCCAGGATCCATGCTCACATGTTACTTCCTGTATGGAGGCATGGCCAGTTTCCAGCCCCGCGCTCCTCGTTCCTCCCCAGCCTGCGCTGGAGCCACAACTTTCAGGAGCATGGACTGAAGGCGCCCTCGCCCCAGCGCCCCTCTGAGATCCTTTGTGTTTTCCTCCGTTTCCTCCGGCCGTTTCTATTTTGGGGGGGCTCTTCGCTCCCCCCGCCTCTCCCCTCCCCTTCCCCGCTCGCAAACATGCCTCCTTCCTTCCCCGGGCCCTGGAAGGAGCTGCCTGCCTGAAGCCCGAAGACGCCGCGCCGCGCCGCGCTCAGCCCCGCCGCCGCCGCCCGCCGGCTCTCGGGCTGCGCTGCGCCGCCGACTCAAGTTGGGGATCTTCGGCTGCTCGCCGCCGCCGCCGCCTGCGGTCCCTGCCTGCCCCGGGCCCCGGGCATCGTCGCCGCCCGCCGACTCCTCGCCTTGCTCGCTCGGCTTGCTCTTTTTTGAACGGAAAGCAGCCCTTCTCCGCCGAGGATCGTCCCCAGCGTGGCTCCGCGTTCCCGGTCACTTTTTGAGATTTTTCCGGGGGGCGCTCGGCGGCTTGCCGGATTCCAGGGGGACTCGGGCCGCCGAGCGCGGGGGGCCCGTAGAGCGGGGGAGCAGGGGAAGAGCCAGGGCTTAGCGGAGGCTCACACGGAGGCAAGAACTTATTCAACAAGTTTACCCCCCTGCCTTCCTCTTTTCGATGTGCGTTTTCGGACATGCGGAGGTTACTGGAACCGTGTTGGTGGATTTTGTTCCTGAAAATCACCAGTTCCGTGCTCCATTATGTCGTGTGCTTCCCCGGTGAGTGCCGGCCGCTGAGGGGACCCGGCCCTGGCCGGCGCGCGCGGGGGATGCGGAGTTGTCGCCGCGGCACGGAGCTCGGGCTCCCGTCCCGGGGACCCCAGAGAGGGAGAAGGGGGGCCGGGCAGACGGGGAGGAGAGAGGGATCCGCTCCGCTGGTTTTGGCGGCGTTTAGGGAGGCTGATGGTTGGTGTGGGTGGAAGCAGGGGCTGGCCGGGAAAGGGGGACAGGGGCCGTAAGGATCTGCTCTCGCTCAGGTTTTGGGGGGTCTGGGGGAGCCCGAGTAGGAAGAAAAGCTCGCTTTGCTGATCCGTCACCGTTCGGGAGAGCTAGAGCTCTGGGGCGGTTGAGGAGATTGGGGCCAGGGGAGGATGCCTCTGTAGATTTGGGGGGCCCACGCTGCGCCCCTCGCCCCCGAGAGGATTGAAGGAGCTCGGAAGGAAGGGGGACTTGCTTTGCTGCTTCCCGACCCTTTGGAGAGGGTGTTAGGAGGATGGAAGCTGGAGGCTGACCGTGGAGGATTGGGATGTTGGGAGCAGCCTGCGTTCTCGTGTCCGGGGCGAGGGTCGACCCCCGCTCGGGGCTGGGACGCGGGGCTGCCCTTCGGTGCTGGAGCGAGGCAGCCTTCACGGGCGCGGGGGCCCGGCGGAGCAGGGAGCAGGCGGTTTAGGGAGATCGTGGCTCCCCCAGCTCCGGCCCGCGGCCCCTTTACCCTGCAACTCTGCTCCGCGGGGTTGCTCCAGTAGGGGCGCCGGGGGCGGGGGTGGTCGGCGGCTGGGTTGCTGTTCGCGCCGGGGCGGATTTTTTCCTGTCTCGCACGCCCTGCCTACCTTCATCTTTGCCCTTTTGCAGGCTGTTCGCGGCTGGCCGACCTAGACCCGCTCCTTTCTGGCCGGGTTAAGACGGGAACGGTATTGGCCATTGGTGACGATAATACATCACCGCACCTAGCGGTGTGCGGCTCGGCGACCCTCTACTTCCAGCCCTCCACTGGCCGACCGTCTTTCCTCTCCCCTCCGGAAGGGCAGAGGCCAGCCGCCCCCCTCCCTCGTCGCGGCCCTCCCCCCCCCTCCGTTACGGCTACACCTCGGAGCTCTTTTGAGTCTGTCCAGCCCCCTCCCCTGGAGTGGAGGCCACGTCCATCAGCCCTAGCCTGGGAACGGGTGGGAAGAAGGGGGCGATTCGCTTTTTCATCTCGCTGTCCTAAGGATAGAGAACCCCCCAGTTTTTCTGCCCTCTCAGCCATTAGCTCTTCGCTACCCAGAGGTGGGGGTTATCTGAACGAAGGAAAAAAGGAACGTGCCCTGATGTTTCTGCTCTCTCTGGTCACAGCCGCCTGTCCCCGAGCGGCCTGAGCGCAAGGTTTTGGTGCAGCGGGTCCCCCAGCTCCATCGTGCGCCCTGCAACAGGGCGCGGGCGCTCTCGCTGCCCTCGGGGACCTGCTCGGGGAGTGGCAGCGAGTGTCCCTTTTGCAGGCACAAGGGTGGCCTCGAGGAGCAGAGAGGCAAAGCACAGTCTTTTCTACGGCACCCCCTTTCCCCTCTGCGCATCCTCCTGCCCGCGGAGCCGCAGGGAGCTCCTGCCACTGCCCAGAAACCCAGCTCGGATGGCTAGCGAGGACGTGTGCCCACACTAACCCTGAGGCCTGCGGTTTGCCTACCAGGGTCCTGCCTCCACGGGGCTGGGGGCGGCGTGGGTATTTCCCCTTAAAAAAATGCTCTCTCTCCCTTAACAGACTGTTGCTCCTTCTAGACTTTCTTTGCCGTGGACTTGCCGGCTGAGTGGGCTCAGGTGCACAGTGGGGTCGAGCTTTGTAAGGGGTAAGGGTCACGCTTTAAGGGGGCAGGGGGAGGCAGCAGGAGAGCAGTCTTGCGAAATAAGAGGAATTTCTAATTCCACGTCTGGCGTTCTCCTTAGCTCGGGTATGCAGCGAGTGGGTTGGCCGTGGTTTTCTTTTTCCTGATGTCTCAGGAAGCTTGAAATCCAAAATGGGACCTCCAGTGATGCCGCCTTCGTGGGGCTTGGACAGTTTTCATCTTCCACATTTTCTTTTCGTGCCCACGCTGCGAGGTAAATAGCACATTCCCTCGCCTCGGAGCCTAAGGGTGTCGGAAAGGGAAGGGGCAGTGTGTGAGGCGCGGGGAAGAGGGGCTGTGGTTTGGAAAAGTGCCTCTGGAGAGGGTGCAGCGAGCAGCCTTTGGAACCAGGCAAAGTTAAAATGTCAGAGCCGGCTTTCCGTTTTTCCAAGGTGCCGCGACGCCGCTGGACCTCAGGGGGCGCCCCTGAGCCACTGGTGGGGCTCCTACCACCTCCACTGGTCCGGCTCGGCCTTCTGGCTGCGGTGGGGCGGCGGTGGGAGCCGGGACTGGGCGCACGCGGCCGGGTTCCGAGGCTCGGGGGCTGCGGGTGCGCCCTGGAGCAAGGAGGCGGCCTCCGCTGGGCTCTGCTGCTCCTGCCCGCTCGGGACCCGGTGGGGGCCCGCTTTCACTTTGGGCCCCCCCTTCTTGCCCTCCGTAGCCTCAGAAGCCTTTATCTGGATGGCACGACGGATGAAGATGCTTCTGGTGTTGGATTAGGGTCCTCCTTGTGAGGTCTTATCCCAAATCCCTTGTTATTTTGTTTGTTTCCTCTCGGAATGACCAAAGTTAGATTTGTTCTCAACTCTTGTTCAGGATGCAGGGTATCTGTAATTTGGGAGGGTTTTGGAAACAGCCCTGCCGTGGATCTGTCCCCAGCTGGTCGGAAACAGTGGCTTTTAGTCTCCCAACAGCAGTAGTGTATATGGCAGGTGTGGGATCCGCATCTCGGTTAGTGTTTAAAGCGGCATTTCCACTTTTCAGAGCAGAAGTGTTATCAAACATATTTCAGTGCATAGTATCATTCTTTTCCTACATCTTTTAAAAAAATACTCTGTTATAGAAAGATTTATGAAAATAGGAAAATCTAATGGATCCCTATGGATCCCCCTACCCAGTTACAGCAATTATGAACTCAACCTTTTCTGTCCCCCACCACCCTCCCTAACACCTCATTAGTTTAAAGCAAATCTTATGCATACTTCTTTTAAGCATTTGGCATATGTATCTAATCATTGGGAGTCTAAGTGCCTGCAACAGGATATAAAATATGGCACTTGAGAGGGTTAACATTTTATGTGTTTTACATTTGTAAGCTATTCAGCAGAAACGTAAAAAAAAATTTATTGATTTCTTCTCTCTTTCCACCCTCAGAGTGAAACCGTTCTCTTTGATTCTGATATGTTTGTACCATAATTACATTACATCTAGGAGGCTGACGTTGGAAACACTTCAGATGGATAAGCTTTGCTGTGTACTTTGGATGTGTCAGAATCAGAGGATCCATGATTGATGTCTGGTGAATCTCTGTCCAGCGTCTCTTGGTGCATTTGCATGTACATGCTTATTCCTGATGGACATCCTTTATGGCCTTCTTAGAAAAATGCAAAAGTAATGTTCGAAAGCCAGGAGTCTTACTCTTTAGGGATGGAGTGAGAAATCATGCATGTCCCCCCACACCCTAACCCCCACTTGAGATGTTCTGTTTCAACATGAAGAATCTTTGTCCGGTCTTGAAGCTTGGTCCCTTTGTGGAATACAGTCTTTCATGTTTCCGTCTAAACAGCATTCCTCTTACAGAGTTGATGAAGTTAGAACGTTAATGCAAATAGACCTATCAGGACTCTTTAGAAATGGGAAGTTGCTGTTGCTGGAAGCAGAAAGGTTAAGGAAAGGTTGGCTGAAAAGAGAAAAAGACCTATCCAATAGTGAAGCATCTCCCCTTAATTATGGACTTGTTTTCACCGAGTAAAAGATTATATCGTTTACATGAAGGAGTGCAGGGATAGCAAAACAAAACAAAACCTCTTTCACATTCATCTTTGTGTTCTGAAAAACTCCCTAGTTAATGTGGTATAATCAGTTACATATTGGTGTACCAGTTGGAATGGACTTTTTGCCATTCATGTAATAAGATCATTAAAAATGCCCCATAGCAGTTGTTACTTCGGACCCCCCCGCATCTTCCTCCCTCCCTTGTTTTTCTGGAAACTTCTTAACCAAAAGGACAGTCTGGACACTTAACCATTAACCTTACCTAGGTGAAGACAGCAAATGTTGCTAATGCTTTGTTGCTTCACCTCTTTCCTTTTATGGTGAAAGTTTGGTGTTTTTTTTTTTTTTTAATCTGAATTTCCATTCAGTATTTTATTTGCATAGCATGCAGGACAATGCAGTGGTATTTCTAAGCAGGTAAAGATTTTAAGATGGGTGTACATTCTGAATTGCAAGATTATAAAAATTATGATTAACATTTTCATCCTGGGGCATATCTTCATGTGGTCACATTTCATAAAGCACAACTTCCGAAGTTATCTGAAGTTATCTCAGAAATTCTTGATTCTCCACCCCCTTCCCTCCCCAATAAGCCCTTGATGTGCTTTGGTACAGGTTGACCACTATCAGGCTATAAGTGGTATTCACTGAAACTACATTTTTGGCTGTATGTGTGGTGAATAAAAGGCCTGTGTATCTAATAATATGAAGGAGGCCAAGGAAGTGTGCCCGGCTCCCACCAGAGCTTATTGTAGGCAAAGCTAGTTAAGTACTGTGTAGGGCTTCGTGGAAAGAAAAGAAATGTTCAGTTGAGAAGAGCCTGCCCCCAACAGGCAGTGGGAGTTGCTTGTGGAGTTTGTCCCTGAATGAGGTTGCTTGGGCACCCATTAAGTCTTCACTAAATATTTGCAAACGATGAAAAGATCAGGTACTTTGGATTCCCTGCCTGAGACATGGGAGTGACCATCTTGCTTCTAAAGAACTGAATGCTGGACTATGGCGATTTTCTGTGCACTTAAAAGATCAGAGGCACATTTGTAAGGTAAAGGGTTATCTGTGTCTTTGTTTTGACTTTTTGGCGGGGGTTCCAGGGGGCGGGTTTGTGTTTATGAGGAATTATAACAACAACAACAAAAAATCCAAAAAGGACATGTGTTTTAAAAACCCTTGTTTACCTCTCCCTGCCTTTTCCTACAACTCCTCTTTGTCTCCAGTTTCCAAGACCACGGACTTGTTAATGTCTCTTTAAAAAAAAATAAATCTGGAAGTAATGTAGGTGAGTTTCATTTTGAGGACTGATGATTGAAATCTGTAACAGATACGTTTGTGGCTTGCTCCCATTCTGAAGAGGATGGGGAGGTTTGTAAGGAAGAGCTGTGTAAGATTGCTTGAAGTAGCTAGAGGGCTCCCTGTGCCATCGTGTGCTTCTATAGGGACATCTGTGCTTGGAGGGGCCATTTTACCTGGTATCGTTTGTGGCAGAATCTTTGGTGTTTTGACAGGAAAAAATATATAACCTATACGAGATGGTTTGCCAGGCCTCTACAGGTTCAAAGATTTTATGAATATAGTGCTTGGTAAGCTTCTTTTCAGAAACGTTGTAAAAAAGTGCTTTTAGGGTTACGTGGAGGAATGACAGTGGACCAGGTTGGAGATGTGGCCGGCTTCTCTTTTTGAAGCTCCTCTAGCTGGATTGGGTGGTATTGCTGCTGTACTGGGTGTGGGAGGCAGCTTTCACATTGAGGGAGAACTTCGCTTCTCTTGAGGGTCACTGTACTGGTTTGTCAGCTTACAGTAAGGAAGAGTCTTGTAGGAGCCTGAAACTTGTTAATGCTTTCTGTTTTTGTTTTTAAGCCAGGTAGCTATGGAGAGTTATATTGAATATACTGAAGTATGTAATATTATGGTCTCGCAGCCAGCTTGCCTCTCCCATTACGAGCTGTGCTGCCTTAGACAAGTTACTTAACCTCTCTGTGCCTGTCTTTTTTCCCTCTCTGTCTGTGAAGTGGCACAGCGATAGTACCCTGACTCCTAAGGTCTTCATGCGGCTTGAGCAAGAATGCATGCTAAAGGACTGAGAACTTCGCGTGGTCAACAGTAAGTGCTCAGTACATTAGCCATTTTTATTTTATGTGTACTAAAGAGATTTGAAGAGGAGTGTATGGGAAGAGGAGACTAGAACCGAGAAGGACAACTGTATGTAAAAACAAAAACATTTAAAAAGTATTTACATAAACTTGCGCGATGGGTTCTGGACCTAGTTTTGCTGTTGAGGGCGAGGAGTTAGAAGGACTAGCAGGCGGATATCCCATGTAAAAAGAGTGAAATGGTTAGTTTTTGAGGCTTAAATGAGAAAGCCTCAACAAAGTCTGAGAGGCCTCCTCGCTCACGTTGCAAAGGAGGGTCTCCACGTCCCCAACTTTAAATGGGAAAAATGTTTTCCTCAGGTTTAAAAGGTGCCACGTCAATCTCCAAGGTGTTATCCTTTGTAGAAAGAGCTGCTTGGTCCTGCACCCTGGAATGCCAATTCTTCTCAGGCCTTCTGGACTGTGTTGTAACCCAGGAGGATGAGTGTGCCTGTTACTGTCATTTCTGGCTTTTAATTTTGTGCTGCTGTTGGGAAGCAAACCGTACCATTTGAGTATTGCTTTTTTTTTTTTTTTTAAAGATTTTATTTATTTATTTGACACAGAGAGAGAGAGAGAGAGAGAGAGCACAAGTAGGCAGAGCAGCAGGCAGAGGGAGAAGAGGGAGAATCAGGCTCTCTGCCGAGCAGGGAGCCCGATGTGGGGCTCGATCCCAGGACCCTGGGATCATGACCTGAGCTGAAGGCAGCCGCTTAACCGACTGAGCCACCCAGGCGCTCCGAGTATTGCTTTTATTTTGTACTTGTATGGCCCTTGGACACAGGCACGTCCCTGTCTCCATATCTTCATGGCTTCAGACCTGCAGAGCATGCCGGAGAGAGCCCCACACCGTGCATAGCTTCTGCCCTCGAATCAATTTTTTGCAGACTGAAATCAGCATGATGGTTTTCTGGCCAAACAACAAAATGCGATTTTCAGCCACTCGACTTAGCTATTTTGGGGCTTGTGGCAAAGTGACACAGTTGGCTGCTAAAATCTAGCAACTAAAAAAGAAGAAATGAAAGCATAGTTCATGGAATATGTAACACTTCCATGTAAGAAAATAGGACAACTGATCTTATTTTTGGGTCTGTGATAGTATTTTTCTAAACGAGGAGAGCGAAACAGGTTTGTGGATTGATATTGCAATGGGTATACTTTTGAGGAATTCACACTGGTTGTATGATCGAAGAGGTAGTTGAATTCTCACCACACTGCGGCCTTGTAAACTCCACAGTACACTTAAATCAGATAAATGCATCAATTTGGAATAGTTTGGATAGAGGACACAGCCATAAACAATTTACCAAATATGAAAGCACAGGCCAGATTAGTGAGGAAATGTCACTGACTTTTCACAAGAGTAAAGTTAGTCACGCATTGTCAAAAGGATTTATTTACAAAGCAATTGTTATTTATAAATGATTTCTCTTCCATTTTTTTTTTTTTTTTTGGTTCACTTTTCCCGAAGTGTTTCCATTCAGCAAGCGTGGAGGCCGAGAGCTACCTGTGCTCTTGGCTGTGGCACTGGGTAGTTGGGCTGCCTTGGGCGAATTAGCCAACATCTTGTGGGAGTGGGGCTGAGTGGTGTTGGTGGTCTGGGAGGTTGAGATAGATCTACCTCTTCTTCAGGAACCACTCTAGGACCCCAGAGGCCTAGGTTGAAGTTCTTGTTCTATTACAGCAGTGTTACCTTGGGCAAATGGGCCTCAGTTTTTTAATCTATAAAATGGGAACAGTGGTTATACTAGCTCACACTCACCAAGTGCTTGCCAGTATCCAGGCACTGTGCCTAAGCTTTTTTTTTTTCTTTTAAAGATTTTATTTATTTATTTGAGGGAGAGAGGGAGAGAGCATGAGCAGGGGGATAGGCAGAGGGAGAAGCAGGCTCCCTGCTGAGGGAGCCTGATGTGGGACTTGATCCCAGGACCCTGGAATCTTGACCTGAGCCACCCAGGCGCCCCTGTGCCTAAGCTTTTTATGTACCTTTGATCTACCTGGAAGTAGAAACTGAGTATGTTTGCTTTAGGATGAAGTAACTACAGCTGAGCGAAGTTGTCCTTCATCCAAGGTGTCACCCTGTAGTAAGTGGGAGGTGGCTAGAATACGTCTCTCTTAATCATCTCTCAGGCTAATTTTGAATTTCAGACTGGTTGTGTTTGTTTGAAAACTGTTTTTCCAAATTACATAGGAAGGCCAATTAAGAGACAGACCCAGCCTGGTGTATTTTGCCCTCCTTATTTTCCCATATAAGCGAGGACCATAAACACTGGGTGAAGTGAAGGTGTCTTCCTGTATTTGCCACACGTAAATAAGGAAATATCATGCAATTAGTATAGGACTTTGTTTGGTTTCATTGAAGAGATGACCTTTCAGCAAATTACTTTAGCTTCTCAATAAGGTGATAATAACTGTGGACAGAGGGAGTTTGTTGGTGGAAGTTTTTTTGATTCCTCTTCAGAGTGATCCAGTGTAGTCTATAATTTGAGAACTTTTGTTTGGGACATTGAATAAGGTTATGTTCTAACACTGTGGTATTATTATTCTCCCATATATCATTTAAGTGTGGGCTGCAGGCTCTGGAGCTCAGCTATCCTGATTGTGTCCTTTTTTGACTGCAGGAAAAGGTCTGAGGGAGTTGTACCTGGGGGCAAGAGATGATTTAGGTTCTGGATTTTTCCTCTGCAGTTTAGAACTAGCCACGGGAGCCAGCCAAGCCAGCTGTGCGATCTAGGCAACACCCTCTGTTTCTTTGGGGTTCCCCCCCCTCACATACCCTTAACTAAATGGCTTCTGAGATTCGTCTGGAATTTTAGGGATTGTTGATGCCAGGCTGGGCAGTTGGGGAGGTCGTGGCCTTTCTGTAGTATGCAAGTCAAATGCTCACTGCATATGATACTGTGATTTCTGAGATGTACTGCTTAACTTTCCTCTGAGAGCTTGCTTCCTAAGGCTCTGTCTGTGAACCCTTTGATTATGTTGCTAACCTTGTGACAGAGTATCCTGAGGGAGTAGCAAACAAGGTGGTGAGTGGATCTTGGTTAATGGAATGCCTATAAGCAATTTTTTTTGGTTTAAACATTAAACCTTATTTCTCCAGGAGTCCAGGGCAAAAATGGAGGCTTGTTCATGCCAATCAAGTTATGTATGGCCTTTAAAACGAACGTGATTTGTGATTGGGGTTTGGGGGTGGGGGGCAGGATTCTTTGTCTTAAAAAGCGAACACAAAGTTGGTTCTGGATCTTACTCTGGAAAAGAGAAACGGAGACAGGCCAGTCATTTGGGCCAGTTCTGCAGGGGGCATCTGGCCATACTGTTTTGGCCATAGTGTGTTGAAAAGAAAAAAATGAAATAAAAAAAGTGGGGCATTTTGCATTCATGCCATCAACAAGTGTATCCTGAGAACTTACAGTGTGCCAGGCACTGTTCTAGGCACTGGGGGGTGGGGATAGTGGTGACCAAAACTCCTGTCATCATGGTGGCTTCCCATAGAAGTCTGGGTTACTCCTGAAAAATGGGAAAATATTGCAACCTAGGGCCTGTGTCCTTGCTTGGCAACAGCAGTGAGCTTGAATTCAGTAGTGGCTGCCCCCTGAGATGGGGCGCTCACCTGGCCCCCAGAGGTTATTTACAACACTCAGCTGGTCCCTGGAGGTGTTTGCCA
This sequence comes from Mirounga angustirostris, assembly GCF_029215605.1. Taxonomy (NCBI): domain Eukaryota; kingdom Metazoa; phylum Chordata; class Mammalia; order Carnivora; family Phocidae; genus Mirounga; species Mirounga angustirostris. The sequence goes on along the minus strand of NW_026991709.1, from coordinate 187,052,106 downwards.
TCTGTGTGTAGGAGATTTCTGTTCTGCTTGAGGGAAAGATTTTTTTGTTACTGTTTGTTTGAGGTTTTGTATTCTCTGGATTGGTTGTATGTAAATGTAGATGTATGCATATGTGTTACTGCAAGGAAGACCATCCCTGGCTAATGGAATGACTTCGTTCCTATCAGTCTGGCCTATGAAAGCTGGAGCTCAGCTCTGCTGGTTGTGTCCTTTTTTTTGTTCTGTAAGTGACCTGCTGCTTGGGTATTTTACAGTAACATGGTGACTTCTATTGCTGATCTAAATTGCTGTTGGCTTATTCAATTTTTTAAAAAAGTTGTTTTAAAAAATGTATCATTTGATTTAAGAACTAGCTGTCTTGGTCACTTTATTTTTTTTTAAAGATTTTATTTATTCATAAGAGACAGAGAGAGAGAGAGAGAGGCAGAGGGAGAAGCAGGCTCCCCGCTGAGCAGGGAGCCCGATGCGGGACCCGATCCCAGGATGCTGGGATCATGACCTGAGCCAAAGGTAGACGCTCAACCATCTGAGCCACCCAGGAGCCCTTGGTCACTTTCTTGTTACCCAACTATCCAGGAAGGGGATGATGGTGGTAGAGAGTAGGGTAAAAGAGGATGGTGACCAATATAGAAGGATCTGAGTCCATTAATAGTGCAGATGTCATTTTAGTGGGTCCCTTGCCAAATATTTTTTTCACACAACGTCCTTGAGCCATAATTTTTTTTTGCATATGATACCCATGCATGGATTAATATAGGATAGAAATATCCCACTTTAATTTTTCCAACAACAACATATGAGAACCTAAACTTTGAATGAAGTAGAGTGACCAGCTTTTGGCATAGACAGATGGAGGATTTGATTTCTTCGCCGTCCTTCCAGCACATTTCCTTAAGTGGCCATTCTAGTATATGGCATATTCACATGAATTCCTCATATATGATTCAGAGCCTACGTAGGCTGTTTGCTCTTTGAGACCAGGATGTCATTCCTCCTTCCGTCTGCTCTGTCTTCAGTACCTAGGTGGTGTTAGTCATATTTGAGGACTGATAGAATGAATGGTCCCTAAAACACTTAAGAGAACATTTTACAAGACATTGATATCATTGGTGTGGTTTCCAGAAATCTCACATTTGTAGATTGCATCCTCATTAGAGATATGACATCCAAGGTTAACTTCTTCCTTTTTTTTTTTTTTAAGGTTAACTTCTTCCTTAAAAGAATTCAGAGTGTATATATTGTCATGGTGTTTTGAAGTCCCATCTTTTAAAGAGAGAGAAGCTAAATTTGCACCTTCTATTGCTGGCCACCGAGGTATCTTTTGCTGGAAACAAAATAAATTCTAATTAGAGTCGAATGTCTTAAGGGGCAGCAGGGTTATGTTTTGATGATCACAAACTTTTTTTTTTTCTTCTCTGTGGAATAACTTAGGCTACATTCTGATGAACTCGTGCTCATTTCCATCCGTAGTACCCTGGGCTTTAAAGGGTTGCTTCTGGAGGAGTAGGCATTCTTTATTTCTGCTTCGGTTGTTCTAGTCCTAGTGACATGAGGTATCTAGAGGGTGGCAGAGCTTGCTTGAGCTGACCATAGAGCCTGAAGATGCATGTTGATCTATTGCCTGGTAATGGCTTTGGGCGGGTTGGTCTAGGAAAAGGGCTTGCCTGAACTGATCATTTTTGCTTGCTTGAAAAGTATTGGTTGACCACCTTGTCAAATGGCCTTGATGAGACAGAGAATCGCTGGTGCAGTATGGTGATTCCAAATGTTGCCTAGACAGAACCTAAGTTTTCTAGAACACATTGCTGGTCGACGCCCACCCTATTTTATTCTTCCATCCATTCGTTTTCTCAAACTAGTCATTTTCTCTGCTTACTTGTGTGCAAAGGCCGTGTGGAGGGTAAGGACAATCACTTGACAGTTTTAGGCATCAGCCCCTCATTTTCTTGACTGATCAGCTGGTGCAGAAGCTGCTGAAATTATTTCGTGTGATAGAGGGTGGGTAAACACTGGCATTAGAGTTCTTCGGGGCCCCTTTTTAGGATGTGGTTTTGAAAAGAGAAGCTTCCCAGTAATTGAGGCAAAGGGGAGCTGCTGGTTCTTGAGGTTCCTGCCTTCAGTCGGATGCCAAGTGGAGGAAAGACTGATTTCTGGAGAATGTGGGGGGAAATGGTAAGCACTCTGGCCAGAGAAACAAAAGAGTCTGCAGAAATAATTCTTCTTTTTTTCTTTTAAAGATTTTATTTATTTATTTGAGAGAGAGAGAATGAGAGAGAGAGAACACCTGAGAGGGGATAGGGTCAGAGGACGAAGCAGACTCCCCGCCGAGCAGGAAGCCCGATGCGGGACCCGATCCAGGGACTCCAGGATCATGACCTGAGCCAAAGGCAGTCGCTCAACCAACTGAGCCACCCAGGCGCCCCCCCCCTTTTTTTTTTTTTAAGATTTTTTTATTTATTCATTTGAGAGAGGGAGAGAGACAAGAGAGAGCACAAGCAAGGGGAGAGGCAGAGAGAGCGAGAAGTAGACTCCCCACTGAGCCGGGAGCCGGACATGGGGCTTGATCCCAGGACCTGGAGATCATGACCCGAGCCAAAGGCAGACGCCTAACCGTCTGAGCCACCCAGGCGCCCCTGAAGAAATAATTCTTAACGTGCCTCGGGACCTTTAACAATTTTGAGGAAATGAGACTTAAGACAGGTGGATTCTGGTGAAACAGGCCACTGACAAGCTCATGGGTTTTGAATTGCACAGGTCTGTCCATCAACTTAAGTAACTGGCCCAACTTCGAGAATCCTAGCTTTGTGCTTTACTTACCTGGGCCAGTGAGTTAAATTAGTTTTCTCATCTGTAAAATAAATAAGCGTTTTAACCTCCTAGAGTCCTTTTGAGGATGTAGGGAGACCGTGAGTGCAAAGCACCAGAAAAGCATTAGGTACACAGGGCATTATAAATGGTGCCTAGCTGTTTTTAATAAAATCTATAAGAAATCCTTGCATAAATAGGCTCTTAGTTAATGCCCTGCAACCCCATGAAGAGGTGGGAGAGATGGCCCTCAGGGAGAGCAGAGATCCCACAGTTAATGAAATGGCCGAATCAGAATTTGAACTTGGCTTTCTAGATGGTGTCATGTTCCTTTGCTGCTAACAGAGTAGGTGGTGGATAAATTAAGGTGCATGGGCTACTCGGGAACATTTTCTGTTGACAGAGATTTACCAAAGATGGCTCTTAGGTTTCCATTTGCCCTGTATGCCCCCAGCTTGAAGGAACAGGTTTACAGTTGCCCTTGGTATCTCATAACCGAAATTATCTGTGTGGGTAGGATGTACATATATCTGTTAACGTGGAGCCCGTCCTACCCCTCGGGTACACACACAGATGGAAGTAGTCCATGAAAGTCTGTAGCATGTGTGTGTTCGTGTGTGTTTGTCTCCTTCTTGCCCCGGTGTCATTTGGCAGTTTTTCTACACAGGGATTGGAAATTGGCATTTGAGGTGAAGGTCCTCATTGCCCTAGCCTTGACAGACATTGCTTATTGATCCCCGAGCTCTTTCCTGCTGACACCTGAACTGGGTCTTGAAATTCTTTGTCAAGAGTTGGCCTGGAGAGGACTTTTGTGCCATCACTCTGCTATTCTGAGACATTTAGCCGGCCTTAGAAGATAGCATAAGGAAAAGCATTTCCAAGGGGCTTTTATAGTCTTGCTGCTATAGGGGCGCTTTTTAAGCCATGGAGCTATTTTGAAATTGACCTGAAAGAGCAGGTATCAATAGCAGGTATCATGTGCAAAGGTTTCCTGATCCATGACATTGATTTTGGCTCATATTTGACTCACGTTCATTTATTCAGGGGGAAAAAAAATCCAATCTCTTGGTGGTGGTTACGTCATATGCTAATTGGTGAGCTTTACTAGTGCAGGTTTAGGGACTAAAAATTCGTTGCTTATTTTTCCTTTCTTCAAAGCCCAGAGGTTTTGCATCAGATTAAGGCTCCTGTAGGACTGTTTGTATTCCAAAGTGACACCTTTCTGAATTCTTAGCTATTTAAGTAAGTGTTAAGTATGGGCTTGGTGACAGCAGTCTTTAAAAGTGTGACTGACTAAATGGGTTCTTTCCCCCTGTTGTTTACATCTGATAAAGTGTCTTGTGTTTACTCTGAATAAATTCACTGTTATCTTTAGGTAGCTTGTTTCTCAAAATTTGAGTGGTCCCTGATCAGGGTTATTTTTGCTACCAAAATTGGATAGCAGGGATAAAAGGTGAAAGGAATTCTTTTGTGAAGCTGACATCAGGTAACTCTTTGGTATTTGGTAATACACCAAGTACTTGGATGACGTCAAGTAATCCCGTATTTGTTCCCTGGATATGAATTTTTCCCCCTAAAGGTCCCCTCTGTCTGGCTACATAAAGCTATTGAACACCCAAAATGTGGCTTGTCTGAATTGAGATTTTTTTTTTTTAAAGATTTTATTTATTTATTTGAGAGAGAGAGAAAGTGAGAGAGCACGAGCGGAGGAACAGGGGGAGGGCCAGGGGGTGGGAGAGGGAGAAGCTGACTCCCCGCTGAGCAGGGAGACTGATGCGGGACTTGATCCCAGGACCCTGGGATTGTGACCTGAGCTGAAGGCAGACACTTATTCGACTGAGCCACCCAGGCACCCTTGAGATGTGCTTTAAGTGTAAAATGCACACTGGGTTTCAAAGACATTTGGAAAAAGTATGTAAAATAGCTCATTAAAATTTTACATTGATTGTCTATTGAAATGATAATATTCTCAATATATCGGGTTAAGTGGAATGTATTACTAAAATTTATATTGCCTGTTTCTTTTTACCGTTTCATGTGATGTGACTACCATAAAACTTAAAATTACATATGTGGCTTGCTTTCCTCTCTTGTATTGTAGTTTTATCTGGTAGCACGGGTCTAGAGTGCTCTTTCCACGCTTATCTTGCCTTCCAGAAGAGCATTTCCCAGCCGGACCCCAGTGTGACAAATCACCTCTCTTCCCCTTCCGTATCTTTTTAACACATAGGGCCAGGAGACTCCTGTCATTGGTGGAAGGGCTTGCCTCCTGGAAGGTGCTGTCCCCAGCAGGCACTAGTCTGGGTATCAGGATAGAGAGTGGAGGTCATTTAGCCATGTGGGCTTGTCTGCCCATCTGTGAAATGGGGTAACAGTCCGTGAGGTTGTTGAAGGACTAAATGAGGAAAGCGGTGTAAGGCAGTTGACACAGGCCCTGGCAGATAGTAAGCATTTGAAAATAACAGCCATTATTGTTATTTTACTAGCTCCGGAGTGGGCATTTGGCAGAGTTCCTGGCTTTGGTTTCTCCCTCTTCTGGTTCCAGTTGGTGATGCATTGTGGGATCTGTGGAGGGTTGCAGAGCCGACCTGCATGCTTTTAAAAACGCCAACTTCTGCTGCCCTGGACATGCAGGACAGCGTGGAAGACCGTGAGCATTCTGACTGAGCTTGTGCTCAGCAGTTTGAAAGGCAGAATGGACCTCAGAGATCTTCAGACTTGCAAGCTGGTTGTGGGGTTGTCAAGACTGCGAATCCATCCCAGTGCCTGTCCCCTCCTGCCTGGTGGGAGGAGGCTGTGGAATGTCTCCTCATGCAGCACACTGGGCCCTTGCTTTTGTTCTCCTGTGTATTTGGTTTTATTGAGGCCCAAGTTCCCATCTCTAGTTAATAGGTTCATAGCAGATCCACGCGCTGGACTGCAGGCTGTCAGCATTGGTCCAGGCGTTAACACAGCTGTGGATTCAGTGAGTTGGAGCAGGTGCATCTAGAGTGTAGAGCTGTTCATACTCCTCTTAAGATGTTTGGTTTCTTTCTCCAACAGAATAGGAAAATAGGAGGCTCTTCCAAGCAGAGTAAATATTCTGAACTTGCCAACCTGCTACTTAATTATGAAGTGGGAGATGGGGAAAATGCGAGAGAGGAACGCCCTTTTCTTGGACAGCTCAGTTCCGCCTAGAAAGGGTTTCTAGCATTGGGTCCTGTGTATCAGTGCCCATCTGCAGGTCAGGAACTTGGGCAGGGGTGGCCGATGCTGGAAGGAAGTGGCTAGTTGGCTGGGAAGACCCATCCCTATTGAATTATTTTTCAGGGTTTGGTTGGGAGTGCTTCCTTCACAGGGAACGTTTGACAGGGTGGACACATGCCCTTTGTTTGGTGCAGGTGATAAGAATCTGGCTTTCAGTTCCAAGTTCTTTTAGGAGGGATAAACAAGGATTTTGAAGTCCTCAAGGTAGGGTGTTGAAGAAGCATTAGCAGGTCCTCAGGCCGCACCTTGAGTCGGCTGTGGACACCCAGGGGGAGGGGTGGGGAGAGCAGCCATGCATGCCCACGTGGAAAGGGCAAGAAAAGGAGTTCTCTGAGGACTTTCTTGTTCTCTTCGGCATAGCCAGATTTCAGAGTGACTCGTAAAGGAGCATGGTCCTCCAGGCCTTTCTGTCCACACAGAGCTTTAGTGTTTCTGTTGCCAGGTTGTCAGGGCACCTCCGTTTTTAGGTTTTGTGTGATCTCCTGTGTCTGCTGCTCTGTAAGTTGCCTCCCTCCTGGCCTTTGACTAGGTCTGGGAGTTTTATACTCCTGAATAGTGTTTTCTGCTCTAAGCCCTGATTTCTAGGAAGAACACCTCCCTCCCAAGCCATTCTTGCTTGAAAGGGAGAGTGAGGGTATCCAGAAATTTGGCTGTTCCTCCTTCTCCAGGTGTTTCTATAGTGTGGCATGGCTAACATTCACTGTTGTTGCTTGAGCACCTACTATGAGCAGGTGGGCCACGCTAGGGGCCAGACACACCCTATTCGAAATCCTTGTATTTCTCAGGTGCGCAGGTAGATATTTTGCTTAGTTAAGAAACTTGCCCAGCATCAGATAGCTTTGAAGGTGGGGATCCAAGTCTCTTGACTTCAAAGCCAGAAATCTTTTTCCGAACAACACGGGCTTCTATTAATAGATAATTGGCTTTGCACTTCTTGTGAATTGCACTCACTGGGTTGAACTCTGGGTTCATTCTGAAAAGGCAAAAGGCCAGGTGAGCGAGGACCGAAGGCTGACTTGGACAGATGTCTTAATTCTTTCACACTTGGCCAACGTAGGGATATATGGAATAGGGTCACGTCTTTGTGTGTATTCTGACTTCTGACTAACTAACGTTGATGAAATGCTAGAATGTATTTTAAACTCAATAAATGATATGTATGTTAATAAAAATAAGGAAAAAAAGCCTTACAGGGTAAGTGTGTTTTATTCCCGTGGCCCAGAATAAAGTCAAAGGACTTAAAGATTATTATTTTCTTTTGGCTATAGAAACCTTTCAGGAGCTCTTGGTAAATTACCTTGGATAACAGGATATAATTATACCTTTCATCCGCTGAAGGCATGTTTGCAGGGTACTGTGTGATTTGTTCAGTTCCTGGAGGTTTCTGAGTCGTTCCAGAGAAGTAATGTCTTTGATGGAGGGAAAATATTTCTGTTTCCTTTCTTGCTATCTTAGTCTCAGAGCCTAGCCAGCAGACGTCCTCATTCTGACTTTTCTAAGGCTTTGGGGCTCAGTCCACTCAGATATTTTGTCAATATTTTTGGCATCATCTATAGCCAAGAAAGCAACCAGGTAATCGGGGATGCATTTTTTTTTAATTTATTTTTTTATTTTTTTTAAAGATTTTTTAAATTTATTTATTCATGAGAGACAGAGAGAGAGGCAGAGGGAGAAGCAGGCTCCCAAGGAGCAGGGAGCCCGATGCGGGACTCGATCCAGGGACTCCAGGATCATGACCTGAGCCGAAGGCAGTCGCTTAACCAACTGAGCCACCCAGGCGCCCTCGGGGATGCGTTTTTAACTTTACTTGGTGGTGGATACTTCTAAAGGCGGAATAGGTAGGTGGACATTCTTTGAATAATAAACCCACCTCACTGAGTTCTGTTAGTTCCTTCCTGGAGAAGCTGTTGTAAATCTAAAGCCATCAATTCCCTGGGAGAAAGTTGCCAAGGTTTGTTTTCTTCTTTCTTTCTTGCCACACCTGTTAATTAGTTCCAGACACTAGCTAATCAGATGGCAAGCGGGGAAAGCTCAAGGGTGAGAAGCAAGGTCAAATCAGTTGTCTCTCTCCCTATAACTGAAGCCCTCCTTTGAACAGAAAGGGTTTGCAGGGTTGTTTTTCCTCTGTTCCCAAGCTCTGTGTTTGAGTCATTTGTGAGTGCAGCCTGCACATGGCTGTGGGGCTCTTTGTCGCTTGTGGTGTTAGATATGTGCTCGCCTATTTGAGAGTCTGTGGATGCAAGCATGTGGGAGGGGAAAGCAGTGAGCAAGAGGGGCAAGGAGTAAATGAGAGAACCTGGAGTTGCTGCTTCATCTTGGCAGTTGCTGGATCCTTACGTTTTTTGGCCGGGCATGCTAAATATAGAGATACATAGTATATAAATGATACAGATTACAAGGATAGCGACATGAGTGGCCAAGGTGATAAGTTGTTTTCAGTACATTATTTCTTATCTTGGCATGGCTCTTGAGACAGATGCTGCTTCCCTAGGAGGGCATGGAGAGGATGAGAACTTGAACAGTTTAGCCAGGGCAGTGAACGCAGCTAGAAGGCAGTGTAATTTGAACCCAGGGAGCCTTTGCCTATGTTCAACAAGAGTGGGATCAGGGTTGAATTCAACCACACACTCTTGTGTCTCTTGAGATGCTGGGAAGGGAAGGATGACCAGGTTCCCTGTTGGGTGAGGCTGTTGACTTCTTGACTTTGCTATTTCCAATCTATAGACTGAAATGAAGGTCTGAGCTGTCCAGTGGGATGTCATGGTTTGTACCTACAAAGGGAGGGTATCCTCTTGTACATTACGGCAAGGAAAGGAATGGATACAAATCAAATAAAAGTGGAAACGTCGGTGTGTGTCGCACTTTGCTTCATGTTTATGGGGATTCTAAAAACGTGTGTGAATTGGGGAAAGAAGGTAAAGGCCCATAAAACAGTTTGCCTAGCTGTTTGGGGCTGAAGATACGATAAACTGGTGAAATACTGATTCAATCCCTGAGTGTTCAGGAGCAATAGAGAGATGAGAAAGATACGTGCTCTCTAAGCCTCCGAAAGGCTGGCTGAAATTTTCTATGTGCACAGGAAGGAGGGGGAGCTAGTGAGCAGAGACAGGAATGATTCTGTTAAGGCGGGTTGACTCATGGTGAATGGGCATATTCCAAGAGCAGAGTCATGCCATTCTGGGACACAGACCCGTGTCTGCCTTTATCTTAGCTGCTGCCTCATGACGGAAAGCCACGAGTGACCGTCTGTTTGCAGATGGACCCTGCGGAGATTTGAGAGGCATGGAAGCCAATGTTGGATGCACTGGCTGGCCCCTGACTGGCAGGCTGAGGCACTCGGACTTGATTGTGGAGTCTGTAAAATTTACCAGGGAGAGACTTTCTCACATGGCCTTGTACACTGGGACTGTTGTGTTTTCTTGCTTTGTTCTGGGCTAGCTTGGTTTCCTTAGTCCCCGATTTCCTCATCCATAAGATGGGATAATGGTCATGATCATATAAGCTTGACGTTTTTAGAATTAAGGCCCTGTCCCCTGCAAGCACACGGCTATGGTTATTATTATTATTATATTACAGCACTCTTGATTTTGCCTGCCCAGCATCCTTTCACCCTATTTTGCTCTTAGCATCCTTGCTACTCTTGGGGTAATGATGCCTCCAGGACCTTCTGCTGATTGGGGGGCTCTATCCATCCCTCTTTGAGGGTGGCACAAAACCCAGGTGAGGCCGGTCATGGTCATACCTTTTCTCCCTGGAATTGGAGGATTAAGGCAAGTGACACAAGAATACTGACATCTCTCTTCGTTCCTGCTGTCTGAATTCCCAGAGCTGCCCTGATCCTTGCCCTTTCAGAAGCTGGATTGTTTGGCTGTTGATTGGATTCTTTGAGATGTCCCAAATCCTTTCAATACATTCTTTTTTCTGCCTACGTTAACCAAGGGTGGATTTCGGTCCTTTTCAATCAAAGGGCACCAGTATCTGCCGGAAATACATAACGGGGTTGGTAACCAGGTATATTGAGAAGGACAGGAACCATCTCCCTGGCCTACCCGCAATAGTCCTTTAATAATGGCTTCATTCCTCCGTTTGGTTTTTTTTTTGAGTTCATTCGTTTTGAGCTTTTTATCTCCAGGAATTCAAAGCGTTTTATTTTGGTGCTAGGGACAGCTTCTCTCAAGGAGACATGCTGATAACACTTAGCCTTAACTGCTTCTTTTGATTTTTGTAAATGAGAATTCTAAGGATCTGTAAGGAAATGAGTAAAACTTAATTGAATAACATTTAGAGGCGGAATTAAAAATAATAATAATAATAAGAGTCCATAATGGTAAGAGGCTCTGGATGATGAGGTTAATGCAGAGCTGTGAGTCTGGGTGTGTATTTTGTCTGCACCTCACCCTGTCTATCATGTTGTAACTACTGCTTAGACCAGAGGTCAGCAGAGTGTCTGATGGCCTCCAGAGCTCTCTCTTATCATATCTTGTCCCTGCTCACAGTTTTCTCTGCTCGCATTATTGGACAGCAAATGTTCCAACCTAAATTAAAATCAATAAGAAGCAATTTCATTTTGTTTTAACTACGAAGACATGCGCGCTTCCAGCAGAGCACCGTACCTTCAAGTAAAGTTCAGTTTTGTTTTGTTTCGTGTCGCTTTCCTCTTTCCGGCTGGGGCCCCAAACGCGTTAATTTTTCAGCGTAAGACGTTGCCGATGCTGCCCTGCTTTGATACAGGCCTTGTGGTCTCCTCCTCTTTTTTACAACTGGGATGGTTGTCATCTGAGTTGTGCTGGTGTTTTGTAGATCCTTGACAATCAAAGCGCCATTGGGTTTGTCTAGCGATCACAGGAGAGCTTGTTGGAAATGCAGGACCTTGGCCCTGCCTCAGACTGATGGAGCCGGAATTTGCTCTGTAGCAAGACACCACCCCCACCCCCTCCGCCCCCAGCGGATTTTCAGCACCTTTGGAGTTTGGAGACTGCTCTTTGCCTTTGAATGGGAATGTTACTTTAATCTCCCTGGTTTTCATAATTTTTTCTATTGAAGTGTAACAAATGTTCATTGTAGAAAATAGGGGAATTCATAAAAGCACATAGGGGAGAATATCATCATCTGTAACCCCAACACCCAGTCATAACTGATGACTGACCATTAAGTCGTTGGTCTGTGGCCTTTTGGTGGGTTGTTGGAACGTTTAAAAAAAAAAAGCAGTATTAGAATCATATCGTGAAATATATTAAAACATCTTTTATTCAGCGTAAAGCTTAATTCTTGGGAGAGGAAAGATGATCCAAGATCTTCTTTGGTCAGTGACAGAAGACTCTTGGAGACCTTTGTTTCTCCCAAACCTGTGTCATTTGTTAGGGACCTACTATGTGCCAGGTACTGCTACCTGCCTGTAGGACGCTTAAATCAGTAATCACAGAAGATGAAAGTTTGAGACCCTTACTGGGCTTTTGATCCCTAGCATGCATTTTCTGGGTAGTTGAGACAAAGGAAAATTATTAATATGGCTTGCTTTTTACGGAATTTCTTTCCTTTGTATTTATTTATTTTTGCTTTGCTTTGCTAATACGGATTTGGAATTAACTGCTCCTTTGATTCCTCTGATTGAGCAGAGCTTTCCGTCTGAAAATATCTAGCATTTGAAACTTAAGGTCGGGGAGGACAGCTTCTTCATCGGTGGGGGAAGAAAAGGTGGTTGTCTTGGCAGCAGAAGCTTGCTAATAACCCTGCCAGTTGTAATATCTATTTATGATGGAGGCACTGGGGACCCAATTAGCAGGTCATTTTCATGTCAGGGTTTTGGGAGTGATACGGCAACCAGTGAGCACCTTCTCAGTGCAGGGGCATTGGGGATGGTTTTAGATCTTGTCACCTGTTATTGCCACAGCTCACGGATGGGAAACTAAAATTCTGCTCTTCTGTCTGTTCATTTGAATCAACAGTTTCTAACGTTGTCTTGTCTGCAGGGCCAACAGCATTAAAACATTGCTACTCTTAAGAGATGCTGGCTTCCCAGGAAGGAACTGGCCATGGTGATGAGGCCAGAATCAGCAAACTGGGAACACCGGAATGGGAGAGGCTGTGAGATCATCTCTGTGGTCTTGATTTGACATTTATCTTGGCGGAGGGTGGGGGGCAGGGGTGGGGTATTTTCTTTTCCTGGGTAGGATCTATTTGGATTCTTTCACTAGTGTTGATATGAAAAGACAGGGCATCAAGGGACAGACTGGGCAACCTTTTTCTACTCCTGTTTAATCCTAATCATTTGTAGGCCCGAGTATCACCTTGCTAGGTCTCTGTCCAGGTATGTCTGTGCCCAGGTATGTCCTCCTGCTTCCAGGCCACTGAAGGGGTCCCTGCTAGGGGGGATGGGGAATGTTTTGCTTCTTTTTTTCTTAACCCAGGTCAGAAATTCAGGTCCTATGGTGACATCAGACACCATCTTGATTTTATATAAGCAGAATACAACCATCAACAGCAGAAAATTAACATAGAGACAGTGCTATTATCTAATCTATTGACCTCACTCGAATTTAGTCCATTATCCCAAAAATGTCCTTTATATGCAAACAACACATTTTAAGGTTTTTTTTTTTTGTTTTTTTTTACTTTTTTCTGGTTCAGGATCCAGATACTTGATGGCACATTGCTTGGGGTTGTCCTGTCTCTGTAGTCTTCTCAAATCTCAGACTTTCTTTGTGTTTCATGAGCTTGCCCTTTGAAGAGTATAGGCCCCTTACTTTGTAAAATCTGTCTCACACTGAATTTGTGGGTGAGATGTTTACTCATGATTAGATTCCTGTTATTATTTGTTCTTTATTGCAGCTGGTACCCTGTTTCTGAGAAGAAACATAGAACTTGCCTCAGCTCTTCTCCCCCCGACCCCCCACCTTCATGCCTCAGCTCTTGTTGATCTGATACCCTTATGGGGGCAGAAAGTTTTGAACATATACTCCTCATATACATATTTCTCTAAATTATAGATTATATTAGTCAGCTGGGGCTGCTTTAACAAAATATCACAGACTATGTGGCTTAAACAACAGAAATTTATTTCTCATAGTTTTAGAAGCTAGGAAGTCCAAGATCCAGGTGCTGGCTGATTTGGTTCTTAATGAGGATTCTCTTCCTGGCCGGCAGATGGCCATTTTGCCGTGTGAACATGGCAGAGAAAGAGAGAGCACACATGTGAGAGAGCTTTCTTTTGTTTCTTCTCCTAAGGGCACTCATGACCTAATTAAGTACCAAACGTCCCACCTCCAAATATTATCACATTGCGGCTTAGGCCTTTAACATATGAATTTTGGGGAACAGAATTCATTCCATAGCATAGATGTACTATTATACTGATGTTATGTATCATAAAACATTCCCAAAATACAAATTATGAGGGGCAAATGGATATTTATGTACGTATTCATATAGATACACACACACATACTCTCATATACATACTTGTATGTGAATGCATAGATATTCTGTTGTTTTTCTTTAAGTGGCCCAGTGCTGGAGACTCCTGCAAACAGCAGCTATGGTTGGCTCTCTACAGGGAGGAAAAATTAGTTGCATGATAGGTTGGGATTTCTTGGTCTCTGTAGGTTGTAGATTTCCTCTGACTCAGGGGTCGGCAAACCGTAGCCTGGGACCAAGTGTGACCCTACTGCCTGTTTGTGTACAGCCAGTGAGCTTACTAACGTTTTACATTATGGGGCACCTGCGTGGCTCAGTGGGTTAGGTGTCCCACTCTTGATTTCGGCTCAGGTCATGATCTCAGGTCGTGAGATTGAGCCCTGTGTCGGGCTCTGTGCTGGGAGTGTATCCTGCTTGGGATTCTCCCTCTCTCCCTCTGCCCCTCCCCTTGTTTGTGCTCTCACTCTCTCTAATAAATAAATAAAATCTTTTAAGAAAAAAGAATGCTTTACATTATTAAATAGTTGTAAAGATTAAAAAAGGTAATTACTGAAGACAGGTGAAAATCATGTTGTTTGGTTTTAAGGTCCACAAATAAAGTTTTATTGGAACACAGCTACACTCAGTTTTTTACAAACAGCAGACCTACATGCCCGTACTACTTATTATATGGCCTGTTAAAGGGAAAGTTTGCCAACTTCACTCTGACACCATGTTATTAATGAAACTACCACCTGCTAAGTGATATGTGCCTCGTCTTGAGCGGAGAGCTGTGCATGTATTAATCTTTATCCTAGCCCCACGAGGTCGGGGTCTGCTAATATATCTTTTTCTAAAATAACTGTCTCCATCCCCAAATGAGAAACTAAGAAGCCCCCAGGGAGAAAAATTTGCCCCCAATTATAAACCTGGTAAATGCAGGGGCTGGGGTTTGAAAGCAGCTTTTCCGAATGTTGGCTCTTGGTAGTTCAAGGTCATTGTGGACTTTAGAAGTCAGGGCATTGCTGGGGTGGTTGGGGGTCAGTGTGAGTAGCCCAGGCCACTAGACGGCTCAGTGCAATTAAGTCGGCCTTGCCCATGGCCGTGTGTTTGGCATGCTGGGTACTGGTGGCTGCTTAAAGGGTTGAAGGATGGGTAGATAGATGGACAGATGATGCCTAAACCCAGCCTGAAAAATGAAAGTAGAATATGGGAGGTGTGGTCAGGCTCAGTTATTGGATCAAAGTTATTGAAAATGGCCACTTCGAGCTGGGCTAGAACAAGAGTCCTGTAGCCTTAGGGAATCTAGGCAAGACGTTGAGGAGTTAGGAATATGAGACGAGACTAGAAGCCATGAAGGTGTCAGACCAAAGGTGTCCCAAGTATCCTGGTGAGTGGTCCCCGTGGCTGGCACAGTGCTTTGGGAATGCCTAGACCTCGCCTCTGTCTTCCATGGGCATGTGCCTTCTTAGGAGGTTATCCTCTGTTTCTGATAGAGATGATGGGCTGGAAGCAAGGGGTCACCTACTGTTGGGGTAGACACCCCTGGCTTTAATTTTTTTCTTCAATAAAAAAATTGTGTATCATATATGAATATTTTTTTTCTTAGAACATTTCAGCTAAAACTTAAATCTGTTGACCACTCATTCTGCCTCATTCTGCCTCCCCAGAGCGTGAAGCCATTTTCATAGATTTACATATATATTTATACAAGTACATAGATTATTATTATTATTTTTTAAAGATTTTATTTATGTATTTGACAGAGACACAGTGATAGAGGGAACACAAGCAGGGGGAGTGGGAGAGGGAGAAGCAGGCTTCCTGACAAACAGGGATCCCGATGCGGGGCTCGATCCCAGGACCCTGGGATCATGACCCGAGCCGAAGGCAGACACTTAACGACTGAGCCACCCAGGCGCCCTTAATACATAGATTATTTTAACACAAACAATATACTGTATCATCTACTGCCTTTTATTCATTGCCATAGTCCTTTTACCTGCAGTGTAGTATTCCATCGTTCAGACTTTGCCGCAGAGGGTGGGAGCTTCTCCAGCTGATGGTCATTAGGGTTACTTGGCAGAGAACAACCTTTATATTGCTCCTCCTGGTGCACATTTGCCTGTATTTGTTTAGGGTCAGTACAGACAATTAGAACTGTTGGGTCATGGAAACAGGAGTCTTAGCTAGTCTGTGCCCCCTTCGGGCCCTGGACACGTGAGGCTAGGATTCAGTTTGCCCTAGCTGGGTCACTGAGCCTTGGTACTTGTGTAAATTGCTTTTTCTTTTCTTTTCTTTCTTTCTTCTTCTTTTTTTTGGAGGTTGAGAGGGCAGGAGGATGAGCTTGCTATGACATTTGCAAGCCAGGTGTACATGAACTCAAGGATGTCCCACATACTATGTCACAGGCCCCACAATGGGTTTTCTTCCCTTGGTTTGTTGTGGAGTGACAGAAAGGTGCAGAGCAGGCTAACTTAGCTGGCTAAGCCTAGAAACAAGATTCAAACCAAATCTGTCTACCCAGTTCCAAAGGCTATGCCCCCCACCAACTATATCACGGTGCTTCTGTGAATATTTCAAAATAGGAGCACATCATGTGTTTTCTGCCAAGTTCAGTACCCATCCTCCACAGGTTCTCCCTAGTTCCACCTACACTCCTCACTGCCCTCCCCTCTTCCTACCACCTTGTCACCAGGTAGTTTTTACATACTACTGGCCCCTTCTGCTAAGACAATTTAACATTAAGGTGAGGATGTCCTGGAAAACTGAGTTAGCTGCTCTGAATCTGGGTTTCGGGAGGATCCTTGAGAATCATTCCTCAAAGAGGAGATTCCCAAAGACAATGGATATGAAGGGCCACACGCAGTGCCTGACCCTTCCTAGGTGCTGTTAGTTCTCTACTTTGTCCCAATGAACTGAGTTTGGTGCCAGGACTAGAAAGGATAACTAAGATGTGGTCTCACCTTCGGAGCACTCACAGGCTAGAAACTAATATGTAAATAAATGAGCATAAGGAAAATGTTGGATGAGCCCAGAAGAGACAGGAGAAACTGCTTGGAGTTTCCTTAGTAAGAGGCATTAAAAAAACATAACCGAGGGGGCACCTGGGTGGCTCAGTTGGTTAAGCAACTGCCTTCGGCTCAGGTCATGATCCCAGGGTCCTGGGATCGAGTCCCACATCGGGCTCCCGGCTCAGTGGGAGGCCTGCTTCTCCCTCTCCCACTCCCCCTGCTTGTGTTCCTGCTCTCGCTGTCTCTGTCAAATAAATAAAATCTTTAAAAAACAAAACAAAACAAAACAAAACAAAAAAACATAACCGAGGGAAAAAATACCTGTTGACTGAATCTTTCCTTTCACTGGAGCTTAAACTGCTAGAGCAAGTGAATACTGCAGCATACCATTTTTGCTTTTATATAAAGCTTATACCTGGGGCGCCTGGGTACCTCAGTCAGTTAAGTGTCCGTCTCTTGGTTTGGGCTCAGGTTGTGATTTCGGGGTCATGAGATTGAGCCCCAAGTCAGGCTCCATGCTCAGCGTGGAGTCTGCTTGGGACTCTCCCGCTGCCCCCCTGCCCCCCGCCCGCTCTCTCTCTCTCAAATAAAAGAAATCTTTAAAAGAATAAAAGCTTATACCGAAACAAAATGATTTCAAATTAGTTTTTTTAGTAGTAATTGTAAGAAATACCCATTTTTCTGGAGGGGAGGAAAGGGGTGGATCTGCCCATCTGTGAACTTGATACACTTCTTTGAAAATCACCTTCTCTTGGTCAGCTGTACCCCAAGAAAGCTGGGGAGGAAAAAAAGGGAAATCATCCTCCACCTCCCTGAAGTCCAGTTGGTTCTCTTCAGTCCCACAGTGGATGCTGCGTATGCAAACACAACTCAGGTTCTGAATGGACCTAGGGCATTTGTTCTGGGATATTCTGTATCTTAGTAATCAAAGTGTCATGCTCTCACCAGCTGCATCAGTATCACCTGGGAACTTGTTAGAAATGTGGAATCTTAGAATCTCGCCCCACTCTGGACCTATTTATTCTTTTTTTTTTAATTTTTAATTAATTAATTAATTTATTTGAGAGAGAGAGAATGAGAGACAGAGAGCATGAGAGGGAGGAGGGTCAGAGGGAGAAGCAGACTCCCTGCCGAGCAGGGAGCCCGACGCGGGACTCGATCCCGGGACTCCAGGATCATGACCTGAGCCGAAGGCAGTTGCTTAACCAACTGAGCCACCCAGGCGCCCCTGGATCTATTTATTCTTAATAAGATTCCCCAAGTGACTCCTATGCACATGAATATATGAAAAGCTACGGGCTGGGACAAGTCAGGGCAACTGGCCACACCCATCTATCCCCTCTTGGCTGGCTTTTCCTCACGTACACACAGGGTACCTCTGTTCCCCATCAGGACAGATACCTTTGGAACCCTCAAACAATAAGTTAAGAAGGGCCCCACTATGCTGAATTGCTTTTTGGGAGCCCTCTCCTTTCCCTTCCGCCCAGGATTCAGCATTTCCTTTGTTAACTAGGTAAAAATAATGAGATTAAGAAAGGAAGAAGGTGATCCAAATTTTGCTTACAGTCCAAACAGCTGTGGTAGCATGGGTGGGAATTACTGCTTAAGATTTAAAGTCTGTTCCTTAAAAGTACGCTGTTGTATACAGTTGTCCTTTTCTTAGTTAAACAAAATGAACTGGGTTTTGAAAATTGGAGATAGATGAATGAGGTTTTTATAATAATCACTTGCATTTACTCATCAGCTCTTGTTCTCTTCATTTCCTTTCAGATCGAGGCATTTTTAATGAGGGAAGGAATTAGAAAAAGGGGCCAGGGAAACCAAAACGCAGAAAGAAAAGTTCTGCTGAGCTCTGTAGCTGTTCTCAGTTCTTTAAAGTGCTTGAAAAGTAGTATTTTGCTGCTACTAAATCTAATTAATAGCTAGCTGGTACTCATCAAGACCTCATTTCTTTCAACCTTGAAGGCAATCGGAAAGATACACAGATCTGTATTATCACAACAAACAAATTCTCTTTTTTTCCCCCCCTTAATCATTTAGAGCTTTATCAGCAATGTAGGCAGCGGATGGACAGCTGTGTTTAAAAAAAATGAAATGCATCTCAGGGTGTTCACTGTGGCATGTAATGAATGTGTATTGATTGATAAAATTACTTTAAAAAAAAAAATACAATTTTGAAACCAGAGTCTAAACTATGTACTAGGCATGGGTCTTCACTGAGAATCCAGCCTGTTCCTGAGTACTGAGACGGAATCAACAAGTCTTTGGAAGCCTGTTTTCTGCCGAGCATGGGCTCATCAGGGTGCCCTGGACCAAAATGGATTTAAACACAAAGAGAGGATGAAAAACGCTCATCCAGGAGGAGGGGACCAGGAGATTACAGCGCAGAGCCCTGCATCTCGGCCCGTGCGGAGTGCAGCTGTGGGCTGTTACATGGGCATTTCTTCCATTTTGTGCGGACCCAGTATGAATTGACTTGGTGGCTGATGTGCTGATAGGCTCAAGTAAAGTAGGTCAAGCCTTAATTGTAGCTATCAGACATTGGGAGTCCAAGCAGAAGAGAGGCAGCGATTGCAAATGCAGCGTATTTGGAGGACAAGAGCGGCTTCCATGGGCGGCCTGTGTGCCCCTTGTCCAAATCAATTATTTCTGTTAAAGCACACCCAAGGCTGGATGATGTTCTGTGGTTGTTAGGTAGAGTGTTACTCAGTTTGGCAAATATTTATCAAGTATCTGCTTTGTGCCAGGTCCTTGGTACAGCAGTTTAAGCCTCAAATCTACCATTTGGTTGGTGGTGCCCGGGGAGCCAGCCCCCAGAAGCGCTTTGCATGTCCATAACTTACACTATGGTAATAATCTGGCAGCCCTGCTCTCAAGCCTGACTCTTATCAATAAAGCATGACAGAAAAATCTGCACAGTGTGTTTGGGGAAATAGCTTACAGGAAGAAACACGATGTTACAACAAAATTGGCCTGATCTAAGCATAGCTAAGGTCTGAATCGACAGGGAATTGTTAACAATTAGTGCATTTTTTTTTCCTTTTAACCATTCTTAATCTGTTATGGGAAAATGAAGGAGTTTTTCTTAATCCAGAAGAAAAGCGAGAAAGCCTGTCTGTTTGTTTACAGATGTTTGTCATTTAGCGAAAACACAGATGACAGTGTATGGTGTTTGATTTCCATCTGGTCATGCGGCATGTGCCTGGGTGCACAGATCAGTGATAATCTCCCACCTCCCTGGACAGAACCGAGCAAGACATGGGCTGTGTCCTTTGTACCCTGGATGGAGGAGCTTTGCCATGTGTGTGCTGAGGAACCGTTCGTTTCCACCGTAGCTGGATGGTAGGATCCGCACAGTCACATGCACTTTATAATAAGTTCATTAATTGTACTTACATCGTTTGCAGGCTGGGAGGAGTGTCTGATTGGACAGTGTGACTTTTCACTGCTCAAAGAAGTGATCCGAAGTAAAACTACGGAAACTCCCAAGGTGTCTTTTCTGAAACAGCTGGGAGTGTGTCCGCCCAGTTGGCGTGCTCTACGAGATGTGTTGACAACGTTGCGGTTCTAGCAAAAGGATTAGGTGTCAGAACTTGGGTAAGGGGTATTTCTTATGTCTGTGTGAGGGAAGGTGTCAGGGAATTTCATTTAGGCCTTGACTCATCTAATAAATGAAACAATTAATGTCATGTTCATGAGGGAGTAGGTGGAGTACCACTTACATAGACCCAGCAGCTGGGAAGCTCTAGGTGGAACCGTGTCTCAAATTTCCGTTCCTGACTGGATCTGGCTCTTAGACTTTATCAGTTTTAGAGGTTTGGGTAGCTGGTTTATATAAAGGGCAAGAAATCTAGTTTATATTCACATGAGGGTAAAGGATTAGAAAACTTAAATGTTGTATTTCTTTTTAGACTTCTGTTTCTTGAAGTAAACCAAGTTTGAGGCAGCTACACGCTGAAGTGTTAGCTCCATTGTATTCTGTAGCAAAACTTGAGAAATTGGAAATAGTTTTGAAAAGAAAGCTTTTTTTCCCCATTTAATTTATACATAGGTCACTTTAAAAAAATATATTGTATTTGTTTGAGAGAGACAGAGAGAGTGCAGGCAGGGGAAGGAGCAGAGGGAGAGGGACAAGCAAACTCCATGCTGAGCGCGGAGCCCCATGGGGCTCGACGATCCCAAGCATTGGACTCTTAACCGACTGAGGCACCCAGGCGCCCCTATAGCTCACTTTTTTTTTTTTTAAAGATTTATTTATTTATTTATTTGAGACAGAGAGAGTGAGAGAGAGCACATGAGAGGGGGGAGGGTCAGAGGGAGAAGCAGACTCCCCGCCGAGCAGGGAGCCCGACGCGGGACTCGATCCAGGGACTCCAGGATCATGACCTGAGCCGAAGGCAGTCGCTTAACCAACTGAGCCACCCAGGCTCCCCTATAGCTCACTTTTAAGATAAAGCCTGTTTAGGCAGGAGGACAATTTGTTTTGAAGAAAAAAAAAAAAGTGAACATCTCAGTTTATTTGGTTTGGCTTCAGCAGGTATGGAAAATGTATGCCTTTTAGATCACTTTTTGGTAACTCTTCCCGAGAGCTATCTTCAGACAGGGGCGCCTGGGTGACTCAGTTGTTTGAGCATCAGACGCTTGATTTCGGCTTAGGTCATGATCTCAGGGTTGTGAGATTGAGCCCCTTGTCGGGTCCTTCTGAGCGTGGAGCCTGCTTAAGATTCTCTCCCTCTCCGTCTGTCCCCTTCTCCCCACTCACACACCCTCACTCTCTCTCTCTCTCTCTCAAAAAAAGATACCTCAGACAGAATTATTCTTCAGAAGTTGCTTATTTTGAAATGGCTAGGTTAAAGCAAACGTTTATCTGTGATTATCTTCTTATTCTCGAGCCTCCTAAAATTGGTCTCGACGTTTTTCCTTTATATACGAAAACACTGGATATCTACACTTACCTTAGAAATACGTGGAATTT
This sequence comes from Mirounga angustirostris, assembly GCF_029215605.1. NCBI lineage: Eukaryota > Metazoa > Chordata > Mammalia > Carnivora > Phocidae > Mirounga > Mirounga angustirostris. The sequence continues at coordinate 187,030,674 of NW_026991709.1, read as the reverse complement.
TACTTAAGTTCACATTACTTGTGTGAGTGTGAAACACATACATAATTAATGCATTTCTACAGGTAACAGGATTATTTTGGGGGGAAAAAAAAAACCCCAAACAAAAAACAAAAAGACCGAATTTCGCCAGTGGTTTTTCAGATTTTGTTTTTTAAGCATAGAACCCGTTCTTCAAATCTGATTTTTCTTGTTGAGGCACAGAATGTGAGACACACAGAATGCCTCTTTATCTGACACATAATTGGGGGGCAGGCACACAACACTCTCCTTGCCACGTTAGCTTTTAGAATGAGGTACTTGTGTTTGGTGGCGTCCAACCCTCTGTCATTCCCGATGAGAATACTGAGGTCTGGGGAGTCAGACTCATCCAGGGTCAAAGGGATTTAGTAGTGGAATGGGTTTGAAGTTCATGTCTCTGAGTTGCTAATTCCTGATTGTTTTCTTCTTTGAAAGAATGATGAGCAAGCATGGTAATTACACATATGTGAGTTTAGAGTCGGAACTGCTTTTCGGGATCGAATAATTTACTCAAGGTTTTTATTGTATTTAACCAAACCTTTAGTAACTGTATATGGGGTTGAAGAAAATGGTATGGAACAGATAATGTCAGATTTCACGTTCCTGATCCGTTAGCTATAGGATCCTGCCAACTGACCACATTGTCTCAGGTTGCCAAGTCATTTAAGGGTCTGATTTAATCTTTTTACCATGTTGAGTTTGGTGTTAAGTCATTGTCCTAAATTTAATAAATTTGTTTTAACAGCCTGTGTATTGTTTCCATCTAGCATGTTTAATCAGTTATAATGGATAAATTTGCAAGGACATTGAAGATGCTGTATTTCTTTGACAGATTTCATGAGTCATTTAATCATTTTATTTTGTCACATATTGATATTTATGTGAAAATGGAGAGACAGAGTGGTTTGTGTTAGTTGTAATTAGAGTCATTTTACTAATATGAAATTTATCCCCTTAAAGCATTTGGAACCATTATCTTAGAGTATAAAACAAAACAAAACGTTATCCTAGCATGAAAAATCCACTTAAAGGCCACAGTTGTTGCTACAGTTTGCTTTTCTTTACCAAGTAAGATAGGGCTTTGAAACCAAGGGGCATTGGCCATGGGAAGGAGCTATTGGCATGGCATGAATAGAAATTTTGCACATGCTTGTTTTGAAACTCGGCTACTTCTGTTCAGGGTTGACTGGTCTCAGTGGTAACAAGCTTAAAATGAAATAATGCCTTTTTGCCAACACCATCTTGATTCTTCTTGTATGGACTGCTGGAGCCAATGTAACACATAATGTAGAGCAAAACAAGGAATCGATAAAGCCATTAAGTAGCTCACTGTCTGGCTAGGAATGTTGATGAATGGGTCCGCATTTCCCCTTGGGTGTTTTTATTCACCATGGGAAGAAAAGGAGTGGGCCAACAAAGTAGAGCAATTGAGAAGAACGGTTTTTCATGCTTGAGTGAGGCCGTTCAGCTAGTGTCTCTTTTTACCCTGAAGACTTCTTTTCTTATCTGTGAACCAGAACTTGCAGTTGGTCATCCAATGCTGCCCCCTTCCTGTCTCTTATTTTTTGGGTTTATTATTAGTTGATGATAGAAGGGGGAGATATCAGACACATTCATAAAACTCAGGCATCAGTGAAATTGTAACGCCGCCCAGAGTCAGGAGACCAGTGCCCATGAGCATGGTGCGGTGGTGTATACTGGGGCCACAGGAGAAAATGTGAGCTTGTATGTTGTGTTAGTTTGTTAGGGCTTCCGGAACAAGGTACCAGGGTCTGGGTAGCTTAAACAGCAGAAGTCTCACAATTCTGGAGGCTACAAGTCCGAGATCTAGGTGGACAGGATTGGTTCCTTCTGAGGGCTGTGAGGGAGAATCTCTTCCATGCCTCCCTCCTAGCTTCTTACGGTTTGCTGACAATCTTTGGCATTCGTTGGCTCATAGAAGCATCAATTTGACCTCTGCTTTTATCTTCACGTGGTGTTTTCCCTGGGTGCGTGTCTGTGTGCAAATTTCCCCCTTTTTCATAAGGACACTAGTCGTATTGGGTTAAGGTTCACCCTAATGACTGCTTCTTTTTTTTTTTTTTTTAATTTAATTTTTTTTTTTTTAAAGATTTTATTTATTTATTTGAGACAGAGAAAATGAGAGAGAGAGAGCACATGAGAGGGGGGGAGGGTCAGAGGGAGAAGCAGACTCCCTGCCGAGCAGGGAGCCCGATGCGGGACTCGATCCTGGGACTCCAGGATCATGACCTGAGCCGAAGGCAGTCGCTTAACCAACTGAGCCACCCAGGCGCCCCTAATGACTGCTTCTTAACTGATTACTTCTGTGATGACCCTCTTTCTAACTAAGGTCATATTCCAAGGTACTAGGGGTTAGGTACTGGGATTAGGATATATATATGTGATTTTGAGGGACAGTTCGTAACAGATGGATTTGATGGCCGATTTTGTGTGTTTCTAAAATTTTGTGTGTTTTCTAAAATTTTAAGAGTGGTTTCAAGTCAGCAACTTACAGATTCAAAATTAGTAAACCCCTACTGCATTTTACAGTTTTTTTTTTCTAGGTACTTTCACGTATCTTGTGTTCCTTCCTACGACAAACAAATATACTCATGTTTGTGAAGGTTGTTGAGATTTTGTAATAGAATAAAATAGAACAGACTCTGTAGATGAGCAGGAACACCTCAGAATCTTAAACTCATCTTCTGTTTTCTCCTGGGTATGGAAAAACATAATAAATCCCAGTCACCTGCATGAAGAGTTTTGACTTGAATCAAGCTCAGTGGGTGGCAGCTGTTGGCATTACACAATACCTGTGTTGTCTCATGACATAAAACGTACACTGTACTTTTCGAGTGGTGCAAGGGATTTGTCAAGGGTGATTTTGACTCTTGTTAAAACCTTGTATACTGACTTTTGAACTTAGCCTCCTCACTACCCCAGATGGTAATCTCGCCTTAGACGAAAGTTTGGTCAGATGGGTTTTTGTTTGTTTTGGCAAAAGAAAAAAATGTCTTAAAATGAAGTTGTCTTTTTGTTTTTAAGATCTTATTTATTTATTTATTTATTTGAGAGAGAGAGAGCGTGAGCACGAGCTGTGGGAAGAGCAGAGGAAGAGGGAGAGAGAGAACCTCAAGCAGACTCTGCACTGAGTGTGAAGCCTGAGGTAGGGCTCGATCCCATGACCCTGAGATCATGACCTTAGCCGAAATCAAGAGTCAGATGCTCAACAGGCGCTCCAGATGAGGTTGTTTTCAAGCCTGCCTTTCAGCCCTGGAAACTGTTTTGTAAATAAAATGGTACTTGATGATAATTTTTAAGATTTATTTTCTTAGCAACTTTCAGATACGCAATACGGTGTTTGCAACTGTAGTTGCCATGCTGTGCAGTACATCCTTGTGACTTACTTATTTTATAAATGGAAGTTTGTATCTTTTGACCCCCTTCACCTATTTGGTCTACCCCCTCACCCCATCTCTGGTAACCACCAATCTGTTCCCTGTATCTGTGAGCTTTTTGGGTTTTGGTGTCGTGATAGTTGTTTTTTTTAAAAAAAAAGATTTTATTTTTAAGTCATCTCTATATCCACCGTGAGGCTTGAACTTAGAACCCTGAGATCAAGAGTTGCATGCTCTGCTGTCGGACCCAGCCAGGCATCCCTGTTGTTGGTTTTTAGATTCCACATATAAGTATGTCTGTTATACCTCAAATCAGTTTTCGCAGTATGTTCTTTCGTTCATTTATTAAAAAAAAAATGAGAGTAATTTGTAAGATGTTGGAGATTCAAAGATCCGTGAGATATAATCTCTTCCATAAGAGTTTTTAATCTTTGTTCATTCACACATCCAACCTTCCTTCATGCTTATTGAGGGGCTCCTATGTGCTATGCCTCATTCTCCATGTTTGAGAAAGTGATGGAACTAATAATGCCTTTGTGGGCTTGTGTTTTAGTGGGGGAAACAAATGAATATGGTAGAAGTGATGAGGGTCAGGAAATAGGCAAAAAGGTTAAGGGGAATTGGGCATTGTTGGAGGTGGGGAGCTGGGTAGGCGCCACCTATTTAATTTAATTTATTTTATTTTTTATTTTTAAAGATTTTTTATTTTTAAGTAATCTCTACACCCAACTTGGGCCTCGAACCTACGGCCCTGAGATCAAGAGGTGCGTGCTCCACCGACTGAGCCAGCTAGGTGCCCCATTGTGCCACCTATTTTAAATAGACCTATTGTAAAAAAAGTTGACGAGTAAAGTTAAGCATGTGGTATCTGGGACCGAGGGGACAGACAACCCGCTCTCTTGCATAATCTCATTTGGACCCAACAGTAACTCTATAAGAGCACGTACTGTTACAATCCACATTAAGCTAAGGCTAAAGTTATCCGGGATCAAGTGCCTAGGAAATAGTGCTGGACTTCTAGCCTTTTTTTTTTTTTTTTAAAGATTTTATTTATTTATTTGAGAGAGAGAAAGAGCACAAGAGGGGGAGCGGGAGAGGGAGAAGCAGACTCCCTGCTGAGCAGGTAGCCCGATGCGGGACTCAATCCCGGGACTCCAGGATCATGACCTGAGCCGAAGGCAGTCGCTTAACCAACTGAGCCACCCAGGCGCCCTGGACTTCTAGCCTTTTGATGCACCATGCAGCTGCCTGATTGGACAGACATCTCTCTGTGACTTTGCTCATAGGAACCTTCTTAGGCTTCTTTCTCACACCCTCCTAGCTTTTTGCCAGCCTATGTGTGCCAGAAGGGCTGTGGCTCTGTCTTGCTCTCTCTGTCTCGGGGTGCCTGGCTCCTAGCTGTTGCTCATTATACACGTGTTGGTTGAATAAGAAGGATAAAATATGGTTCCTGCTCCCTTGTAGAGAGAGGGTCGGACACCCAAGCCTGTGGTTGGTAACACCATTCCGAGGGGAGTAAGACCAGCTTCCTCAGGGTGGTACCAGCTAAGCATCCAGCTTTGGGTTGGAATTTCCGGAGCGTACTGCAGCTGGGGCTTACATACATGGGCTTCTCCTTTTCTCTGTGGGTCACACTAAGTAGTCCATTGTTCATCAAGGAGAGGGGAGATTGATTTCAAATTACTCCCGTATTGGTTAAAAACCAGACTGCCACAAATGCTTTATGGGATCGGGGGGAAGATAGGCCCAGGGTTTTAGCTGCACTAAAACCTGCTTTTTTTTTTTTTTTTTTTTAAAGATTTATTTATTTGACACAGAGAGGCATAGCCAGAGAGGGAACACAAGCAGGGGGAGCGGGAGAGGGAGAAGCAGGCTTCCCGCTGAGCAGGGAGCCCGATGCAGGGCTCGATCCCAGGACCCTGGGATCATGACCTGAGCCGAAGGCAGACACTTAACCGACTGAGCCACCCAGGTGCCCCTAAAACCTGCTTAATTAACCGAACACCGTCTAGTACCACGTGACAGCAGGCGTGACCCCGCTTCTGCAGAGGGGCTCGGTTTTGATGGCCATACTGTCAGGGCCAGGAGTAGTTTAGATCTGGGCGGGTGGAGGATTTATGCATTGTGTGCTTCTCTTCTACGGCGTGCTCCCTTTCCTGGGGTCAGGGCGCTGTTTGTGCAGGCTCGTGAGAATGGATTGTTACATTCCCAGGAATTTTGTGAGCTGCTTATTAAATTAAACATAATCTTTTTAAGCATAAAATTATGTAAACTTATAATTAAATTATATTTAGAAGTAATAAATACCTGAGCTCCTCACCTCCCAATTATGTTACTACATCTTACTGTTACCCACGGTCTTGAGCTTATGTCTGTTGTATCTGTGTGGTAGGAATGCTGGACAACGGTGTGCTTTGGTCATCGCCTTCCTACTTCACATTTAATGATGTCACAGTGGTAGTTTGAAATTAGCTTAAACCGTGGAAATCAGCTAATGGTACAGACCAACCCCCGTCCCAGAACAGGATGGCAAAATATTTACAAATGCACCACTGATTGGGGCCATCCTTAATCCTACTTCGCCGGGGATGCCATAACAAAGTACTGCAAACTAGATGGTTTACAACAGCAGAAAATGATCGCCTCATAGTTCTGGAGACTAGAAGTCCAAGGTCATGGTGTCAGCTGGGTTGGTTCCTTTTTGGCGCCTCTCAGGGAGACTCTGTTCCTTGCCACATCCTAGTTTCTGGTCCTTGCCAGCAATCCTTGGCATTCCTTGGCTGGTAGGTGCATCACTCTGCTCTCTGCCTTCATCTTCATTCACGTGGCCTTCTCGCTATGTCTGTGTGTGTCTTCACATAGCCGTCTTCCTTCTCTGCTTCTTGCTCCTTATTATAAGGACACCAGTCATATTGGATTAAAGGCCCATCCTATTCCAGTAGGACCTCATCTCTAATTACATCGGCAATGACCCTATTTCCAAATAAAGCCACATTTTGAAGTGCTGGGGATTGGGACTTTAACATAATGTTTTTCTGGGGACACCATTCAACCCCTAACAGCCTCCAATGGTCTTATATTTCCTATTAGGACATCTTGCATTTGCCAGCTCAAATAATAAAAATAAACATAAGAGCCCCACATAAATAATAGCTTAGTGGCATACTATGTACTAAGTTTTTTTTCCCCCCTGCATGTGTTCTCAATGAATCCTCTCAGCCACCCTGTAATGTAAGAGTAGCATTATCCCCATTGAACAGGTTAGGAATTTGGTTCTGGGCAAATTGGAACAATTGTCCTAGATAGCATATTAGTTATTTGAATCCAAATACCACTGCCTTTAGTCAACTTACTTGTCATGAGTCTTACTCCCCAGAGCCCTATTAGCTGTGCTAAATCCCCATGGAGGGTTAATTGTGGCATAGTAGGAGAGAAGAAGGAAGAGCTGATGTTTTATAAACTCTCTGCAGAATCAGGCACCAGGCTTGGTGCCTTCATCTATGAATTACCTAATTTAATCCTGATGCCAAATTTTTGAGTTGTTACAGTCTGTATAGATGAAAAAATGAACCAAAGGGTGATAAAGTGAATTTTGTTCACTGGTCAGGAGCACAGAGCTGATAAAGGGGATGGCTGAGATAGAAGCCCAGGTCTCTCTGGATCAGAGAGCCTTCTTGTTGGGTTCTACCATGTTGTCTTTCAGCAAAACCCACATCTGATACAGGGCATATGCCATTCCTGATCCTTCTTGTGGGCTGAGATGTTAGACATTTGTGTATTTATTTTCTCATTCAGTTAGTAAGTACTGAGAGAGCCCTAATAATGTGCCAAGGACTGTGCTAAGGGATGGGTTATGACTTGTAAATAGATACTAACAGCTCAGCCCTCAAAACTAGAAGTTCTTTAGATTCCTCCATGGCCAAGCCTAAAAGGTCACGAGGTACTCTGTCTCTGCCATTTTCCTAGTTGCAGACAAATCTCAGCCAATCTGGTATATTTTGTTTTCTATCGTGGTGTAATAAATCACATAAACTCAGTGACTTCAAACAACATAAACGTATTATCTCAAAGTAACTATGGAACATGAATCCGGGAATTAGTTGGGTTCTCTGCTAAGGCTGAAATCAAGGACGTGGGCCAGGGCTGTGGTCTCATCTGAGGCTCAGGGTACTCTTCGAACTTCCAAGCTTGCAGACGGTTGGCAGAATTCAGTTCTTTGTGGTTGTAGGACTGAGGCCTTAGCTTCTAAGAGCTGCCTGCCTTTGCCTGCTGTGTGGCCATCTCCACAGCAAAGAGGTTTGCTTCCTCATGGCCAAGAGGAGAGTGACTCGACTGCTTCTAGGCTCTCAAAAACTCACCTGATTAGGTCAGGCCCACACAGGATAAATTCCCTATTCATTAAACTAAAGTCAACTGATAAGGGACATTAACCTACAGAGTCCCTTTTTCTTTTCCGTTTGTAATGGCTAGAAGAAAACCATAGTTTTCACTCCTACTCAAAGGAAGAGGATTATGCAAGACCCAACACAAGGGCGTTGGTCACAGACCATCTTGGAATTCTTTTTTTTTTAAAGATTTTATTTATTTATTTGAGAGAGAGAATGAGATAGAGAGAGCATGAGAGTGGGGAGGGTCAGGGGGAGAAGCAGACTCCCCGCTGAGCAGGGAGCCCGACGTGGGACTCGATCCCAGGACTCCAGGATCATGACCTGAGCCGAAGGCAGTCGCTTAACCAACTGAGCCACCCAGGCGCCCTTTTTTTTTTTTTTTTTTTTTTTTTTTAAAGATTTTACCATCTTGGAATTCTTTTACCAGATGCGGTAAAGGACTCTTCTACGCTTTTGGGTCTGGACCCATGTTATTTGCACATATTCTCTCCCTTACCTGAGCTAAATATGTCCACGTAGTTCACGAACAAGTCAGAGTTTGAGTTCACTGAGCGTTCAGACTGTGTCTGGCTTTGTATGATTAGCATCTGCTTCACCAATCCTTGTGATTAGTATAAAGCTATGCCGATTCTTTGTATAGAGTCCTAGTTCTCTGGCTTCATCTCCAATACTTCTGTTTTCTATTACTAAAATATTCTTAATTTCAAAAAATTGCATTTTCATTTGGAAGGAAGAGAAATCAACACAAAGTAGCTCAAGCTGATAGAACTTACCAGTGCCACAGTATAAGGATGTAGTAGTGGTAGCTTCAGGCATGGCTGGATCCAGGTTTTCAAACCGTGTTATCAGCCCTCCCCCCTTTTTTAGTAGCCTCATCTGGTAGCTCTTGTGATGTTGATAAATAGCCACCCTCACTCCCCTAACACCTGCAGACTTCTATGATATAATCTCCTTATTTCTGAGGAGAGAAACTTTTCCTGAGTCTAGACATCATGTCTTACTCTTTATTATCAAGACTTGGGTCACATTTGTCTAGACCAGTAACGGGACAAGCTCAGATCATGTCCCCACACCACTGTGATTGAGGTAGGAGTAGAAGCCCCACATTAGGCTCTTGCAATATCTTTCTGTTAGGAAAGAGGGGGCTTTGCCAAGGCAAGAGAGAGGAAGCATTGTCAGGTGAAAATAACAAATACCCAGTTTGGAACCTGGAGTGATAGATACAACCTAAGGGATCATCTTTGGTGTAATAGGTATTCCTTAACCCTCCTTCCTCAACCCATAGCTGGTGAGACAGAAGTGGTGTGGACAGCCACCTGTGGAATAATAAAAGCTTTGGGTAAGTGGCAGTCCCCGGTAGGTTTTCATTTTCGTGTAAATCCTCTGTCTTCGTGACACAGGTCTCCCTTAAAGACCTACGAATATTATCTTGAGAAAATGCTGCATGAATTCAAGAAGTCGGATCAAACTATGTTCTTTGGGATTCATTAGAACTGAAATGCCTGGGGCCCAATGCTAGATGCATCAAACGCACTAAAACTCAGACAGCACTGAGCTGGATCACTCTGATGCTCTCATTTTATAGGATTTTTCTTTACCACAAAAAGGCAGCTTCGCAAACTCTTTCAGTCTTATATGACTTTTTTTTGTGGGGGGGAGGGGGACCTAAGAATGTGGCTAGAAATTTTTTATTACTAACCTACCTTTCCCCCTGCTTCTTCTTGGAATTGAATTCTCTGTGAAGAGGCCTAGAGGTGGACCTTCCTCTTGCTGGGTTTTATCAGTTTGAGGGCTCAGTTCTCCCCTTGGGTTTCTGGGATGGCTGATGTCGAGGTTGCAAACTCATATAAATGCCCTCTGGGCTCTGGAAGCTAACATAGAGGAGTGAGGAGAGCCAGAGGGAGTGGTGGGACTCTAGAGAAGTGGACGCAACTTGCCTTTTCTCCAGGACCAGCTCTATTCAGTTTGATTGTTGCCCTGAGGGGATTTGAGCCAGTGTTAGAACATTCCAGTATTTCAAGAGAAACTAGAGATCTTAAAATTCACTGAATTACTTCTGATTTAAAATTTTTCTAATGACTTTAGTTCTTATTACACCATGAAGGCTGAAGTAATTATCTTTGGGCTAGGCTCGTCCTCTGGGTAATTTTGGTCTCTGGTGTGCATCTCGCCCAGGTCACAAGGCCTGCTGTGCATGCTGTTTGATGCCTTGCAGGATCCATTTCCTTCTTCCTCCCAGAGCCTCAGTTTTGGACAGGCCCACCCTCCTCTGTGGACCCTTGTAGCTGGGGAAAGGCCAAACCCTAGGTCCAGGGTTGGGTTTCTTGGGTTTCCATCCCTTACTAGTGATTGGTTCAGGACTGGCCATGGGCTCTGACTCTGTCCAGTGGAAGGAGAAGATGTACCTGATGGGCCCTCCCCTGGAAAGCTGCATCTTTCCTTGAAGCCAGGGAAGCTATGGTCTCTACTTGCCCTGGGTGCTGTCAGCAGATGGGCCACCCACAACTGCTGCAGCTGTTTTGCTGTCCGCCCGAGGATGAAGTCAAAGTTGAGGACCAACCCGGACGGGAAGGGAAGAACCTGGATTCTTGTTGACATCCTTGAAGGGTTGAATCAACCAGCCCTTCCACTGGACTTCCTTTTGTTTGAGATAATAAATTCTTTCTTGGTTAAAGCAGCATGAGTTGGCCTGAGAAGCAGACTAGAGGAGAGGCCCCAGTCCATTTGTAGACCCCATGAACTATTGGTGATAAAGAATGCCTTTCGTGATGCCGGGCTGGGCTGTCACTGCGTCAGGGCTAGATGATGGAAGGATTTCTTCTTATGTCTTTGCTCTGATCCCTTGCTGTTGCCCCCTTGGAATATTATCTAGGATAATACTCCATCTTTCTGTTGAGAAGGATGGTTTCCATGGGGGAGAGAAACCTCATCAATTAATCTGCCACGGGCGCCCCGAGTGGTGAGCAGACCATATGTTTGCCGTCAATGGTTTGTGGTCAGATTCAGCCTGAACAGGAGCCGAAGACTTAGGTTTCTTTAGAGGGTTAGAGAAGGATTAATAATAACTAAACTATGACCTTTACTGTTTAGGAAAATTGTTCTTCAGGTGGATACACCTTCATTATGGAAAGAGCCTCATCCTTCCAGAAAAGGCTGAGCGGTGTTTTGTATAATCCACACAGTTTCAGGCTCCTAGAAGAGTACAGAACAGAAAGGGGTCCCTGCCTGACCTTTAGTCTGAATGTAAATCAACTGGAAGCATCCCACTGTCTCTGAATGTTCCAGATGTTATTTTTTCTTCTTCCCCCCCTTCTTCATTTAATAAGGAATAACAATGTATTTTAAGATGTTTTCTTAGTTCTGTCAGTTTATGCAGATGATTCTTCCCAACCTTTTTCCAATTGTTAAAAATTAAAGACTACCTTTCTGCTATTAATAGTACAGATAAGCTTGCTCATGCACAATTGATATTCACGTTTATTATTATTATTATTTGATCTAGCACGGAGAGGCAGTGAGTAATGTGGTTGGTAAGTGGTGTGATCTCTGATGCCACACTGTTTGGGTTTGAATCCCAGCTCTGCCACCTACTGGCTATGGGTCCTTGGCAAATTGCTGGATTTCTTTGTGCCTCAATTTCCTGATCTCTAAAATAAAAATAATTATAGTGCTGACCCTGTAAGGATGTTAGGATTAACAATTTAATGCATGGGCCCTTTTAAAGTGCTTGGAACAGTGCCTGTGTGTGTTCGCTACTAGACAGCGTCACAATAATGGTAATAAAATCTGTGATACGACGAGTAGCTGTAGCATCAGGCTTTGTTAAGAGATTTTGGAAGACCTGAATCATTTGGTAGATGGAGTGTCAGTGTCTCTGATATTACAAGTGATTTATTGCTGGATGTAAAAAAATTGCCCTGGGAAGTAAGCAGAGGGGAAAGAGTCTCCATGGGGCAAGGATGCTGGGCTGTAGCCAGCAGTCTTCATAGCAGATGGATAAAGAGATTATATAGCGTGTTGGCCTAGATGGATTTGGCTGTACTCAGGCAGTGTGAGTATTCGATCAGGAGTCCTAATCATTTTGAAATCGTTAAAAGTATGGGGTTTAGAGCCAGTGAACCCTGGGCCAGAGCTCTGAAGACACCACGTACTGCTATGACCTTGTGAGGACCTCATGAGGATTAGGACAAGCTCCCTGGGGCTCAGCCTCTTCATCTGTGAAATGGGGGTAACCATTCCTCAGAACGTGGGTCTGCAGATCAAATGGAATCATGTATGTAAAGTGGCCAACAGAAGACACAGTGCCTTCATCTTTTTTTTTCTTTTTTTTTTTTTAAAGGTTTTATTTATTTATTCATGAGAGACAGAGAGAGAGAAAAAGAGAGAGGGAGGCAGAGGGAGAAGCAGACTCCCAAAGAGCAGGGAGCCCGATGCAGGACTCGATCCCAGGACCCTGAGATCATGACCTGAGCCGAAGGCAGACGCTTAACTGTCTGAGCCACTCAGGCGCCCTCATCTTTTTTTTTCATCTTTTTCCTGCCCTTTTTTTTTTTTTTTTAATATTTATTATTTTTTAAACGATTTTCTTTATTTGACAGAGAGACACCGCGAGAGAGGGAACACAAGCAGAGGGAGCGGGAGAGGGAGAAGCAGGCTTCCTGCCTAGCAGAGAGCCCGATGTGGGGCTCGATCCCAGGACCCTGGGACCATGACCCGAGCCAAAGGCAGACTCTTAAAGACTCTTAACGACTGAGCCTCCCAGGCGCCCCTCCTGCTTTGTTTCTAACCACCATCTTGGCTACCAAGTCAGCAAACTTGAAAGCCTTTTTGCGGACTTTATGTACGTACGTTGTGTCATTTCTGCTGAGTTTTCTGAGAAGGGAGCCTATTTAGAAGGTAAAGAACAATCTTTCATTTATTAGTAACTACGTTTTTTTTTTTGTGGGCCTTCAGTTTATTTGGAGCTGTTTTCCTAAAAGTTGTGGATGAATGAAGGCAGGGATTGCCAAACTTCTTCTGTAAAGAGCCAGATCGTAGATGTCTTTGGCTTTGCATGCTGTATATCTTGGTTGTGTTATAACTCAGAAGTAGTTAGACCATACGTCAGTGAATGGGCATGGCTGTGTTCCAATGAGACTTTACTTATGGACACTGAAATTTCAATTTCATGTATTTTTCAGATGTCACAAAATATTCTTTTGATTCCCCACCAACCATTTAAAAGTATAAAAACCATTCCTTTTTTTTTTTAAGTATAAAAACCATTCTTAACTTGAAGACCAGACAGAAAGAGGCCATGGATTGGAGTTTGCCAGCCCTGCCATGAAGGTTTTGCTAAACCATATTATATAATCCAAGCAGCAGAGAAGGCTGTCATTTACAAAGCTTTTCTGGCAGCGTCTTGGAATCGGAAGCATCTTCCTGTAACATTGGTGGTGACTCCGCAATTTGATCAGGTTCCGATGCTGTTTTCTTGGGTGGCCTTTGCCCAAAGTGAGGTGCATCTGGCTTCCAGTTCAGTGTAGCATGAGGCCTATTTCCAATTAGAAATGTTAATGCCTTGAGCCTTGGTAGCTGCTAGGCCTGAATGGCTTGATTGCCTCCCCTGAAAAGCTGTTAACTTCTCCACTGCTTTTGAAAGAAACTTGAGCTTTATGCATTCTCCAGCCTATTTTGTTCCCTAGGTGTCCCCCCACCCCTGCATTAAAGGTGCATTAGTGTATTCTCAGTGCAACACTTTAGAGTTCTTGGAATGGGCAGAGAGCAGTTATATCCCATAACAGCAGGATAATCAATGGAAAGAGATAGATTGCCAGGTTGTAAATCATGTGAGAGAATTTGATGATACCAGCTTCGGGAGAATGGGATCCTATTACTTGTTCTGAATTCTCTGGTTCCTGGAATTAATTTTTTTTTTTTTTGTACTTGTAATCATTTGATGGAACAGACTTTGCCGTGAACCAGAGGATGACAAAGAACAGGTCAGCTGTGTCCCCTCCATTCCTCCGTGTCCTGCTCACCCCTGTATAATTTCCAACCTGCTGTGTGAGATGCTGTTTCTATAGCCATAGTCCGCACTGCAGAGTGGGATAGGCTTAGACTGTCAAAGACTTGAAAGAGCATTTATTCTTCCATATTCAAAAGTGAAGAAAATCACAACCTTTAGACCAGGACACTCAAAAACCTAGCAGCATTCTAGCAGATGCAATTACTGGCAATAGAAAGCAAAGAGGTTTTTTTTTTTTTTTTCATTTTTAAGAGAAATAAACTATACCTTTTACTTTCTGACTTAATGCAGAGTGATGAAAATATGCTAAAGACATGGCTTTTTTTTTTTTTTTTTTTTTTAAAGGCATAGACCAGATACATTTTGGAACCTTTCATATAGCAAATCTGGCTTCCCTTTAAGCAGAGCATGAGGATTGCTTCAATATTTAGGTATTAATATTCCCTGGTGGCTCAATTAGCTCCTTGAAATGAATTTCTCAGCACTGCTGTCATAATGAAAGAAAGACATGCTGAAGTGAAAGAGAATTTGTGTGTTTCTTAGATTGGAAGGATGTGTTGAGTCAAATGAACATCCTCTCAAGGTTAAATTATCTGTTTAAAACCCTCCCAATTACAGTGCCAGGTACAATCTTTGATGAGATTCAGGGAGAACAAATGACTTAATCGGTGGGAGAAAGAGTCTCTTTGTATAAAGGAAAGCTATGACATCAGAATGAACTGGACATTGTTTATTTTCTGGGGAAACGGTTGCTTCATTTGAACATGGTGTCTCACTAAAACATGAACCGTTATTGGGTGACTGAAGGCCCTGGAATAGAAGAGGGTGGGGGTCAGTTCTTGCTCTCTGTGCTTTAAAAAAAAAAAAGAAAGAGAGAGAAAGAGAGAAAGAAAGGAAGAAGAATTGTGTGAGTTGACCAGAACAGAAAACTACCAGTAATATACTGTGACCTCTCTGCATGCAGTCTCATCCATCTAAGGAACTTGGATGGTGAATACAGTTTTATTTAAAAGGTAGTCTCCCGGCTTGGCCATCTAGAACAATCACCCAAGTCCTGTTGCATTTAATCCAGATTTTAAATCTTGACTCTCTCAGGCCAGTGTTCTCCATCTCTTCTTTTCCCGACTTTGTCGAGGCCACTGTCCTGCCGGAGTTAAAATACAATGATCACCCTTTTTTAAGTGTCTCCCTGCTTTCAGCAACATCTTCCCATTCATTGCACTTGGCAAAATCCAGACTCTCACCTAGCGGTCCAGCTCCATCAGACCTCAGCATCTCATGCAGTTAGTCGCTTGGGGTAATCCTGATGGTGTAGTAGCTGAGTCTAGACCCTGGAGCCAGACTGGTAGATTCAAATCCTGGCTGTGTTACTAACCAGCCTTGCGACCCAGATAAGTTACTGAAGCCTTTCTGTGTCCCAGTTGTGAGGAATAAGTGAGTGAAAATATGGAAAGAACTTAGACCATTGCTTTGCACTCAGTAAGCACTCTATAAGAGTCAGATGATGGTACTGTTCTAAAATTAGCATCATAATTATTATCTCTTCCCATCGGAGTTTTGGGTGCTGGCTTCTTCTCTTGTACATCCCAACTTAAATGTCCTTTCTGAGTGACCGTCCCCATCCAGCTTCTGAAAGGGCCCACCCCTTCCATTGCCACCTTGCACTTTACCCATTACAGGTTAGAAAAGCTTTTTTTTAAAATCATAGAAAAAATAGCAACAATAAAAAAAAGAACCCGCCCCCCGGAACCAGGTTGGATTCCTTGCCAACCTGGTGCCCTGTCATCTCTGAACACTTACATGTGTGGTTTCTGTATGCGTATTTCCTAAACACAAGGTCATTATCCTATCATGTCACAATCCATCCATCAAAATCAGGAAATTACCTTTGATACAGCACTTCCATCTAATCCTCGGGCCCCATTCAAATTTGCTGGGATTGTCCCAATGGAAAAAGGAGCCATTTGGGATCATGGGCTAGTTGTTAGTCTCCTTGGTTTCTGGAACAGTTTCTCAGGCTTTCCTGGACTTTTATGACCTTGATAATTTTGAAGATAACAAGCCAATTATTTTGTACATTGTCCATCAATTTGGGTTTGTCTGAGGCTTCCTCACAATTAGATTCAGGTTATGTGTCAGGGTGGAAATATCAACAGAAGTGAAGCCCTGTTCCTTTCATTGCATCTTATCAGGTGGCCCATGATTTCCATATGTCCATTGCTGGGCATGTTCACTTTGATCACTTGATAAAGGCAGCATGTACCAGACTTCTTTATTGTAAAGTTACTTTTTTTTTTCTCCTTTGTAGTATTTTGTGGATGGATACTTTAAGACCCTTCCTAAACTTTCAACTTGTTTATTTATCATACCAGGTTTGAACTCATGGATTTCTATTTAGTTAGCAGGTTATCATCTGTTACCATTAGTTTGATGCTCAGATTCTCCCCCTATTTAGATAGCAGGAGTTCCTTCCAGCTGATTCCCATGTCCTTTGATGTGTGTTGACATCATTATTTGAGTTCTAACTTACTTTTCGGAACAAGAAGTTCCAGGTTCATCTTGTACTTTGCTGGTCCCAGGTCTGGATTTGGCTACGTTGCTGAGGAGCCATGGAGCTCAGATTCCTTTTAGAGGAGAATGGCATTTAGAAACCAAGATCTGGGCATTAGATGTGTTCATTGCTTGTGAGATGTTATGGCTTCCAGACCTGTTCAGTGGACACATCAAGGGATTATATTAGGTATATGTATGTATATATACATCTCTATTTATTTCTGTATTTTTATGTGTTAAAAATCACAAGTTCACTACCTCCAGTTCCATTTCAACAACACATGGTTCAGCTTTGTTTTCTCCTTTCTGTATTTGTAACTCCTTTCTCTTGACAGTGAGTAAGCTGGTTCCCATTATCTTAGATATATTTCCTTTTTCAATCATCCCACCCCATGTTGGGCCACTCTTCCATATAGACACTCTGCTCCACTCTCTGAGATACCAGCACTCCATGCCAAGCCTTTCTCCTCCTCAGGTATAGACATCCTCTTCACCATACTTCTGGACAGATGGTGCTTTTGTGCAAAGAAAATGGTACCTCCTCGCTCCTGGCAGAGAGCAGCCCCATGCCAGGGCATCTCGAGTGGCAAGTGGCATGTGTTGGCTACATTTCACTTCTCTTGATTGACTTGTGCTGTACATCAAGTACGCACATTTTATGTGGCAGCGCTGATGACTCCACCCCTTACTATGCTGGATTGGTTGATGGTGGGCTCCTAACCTACCTTGGGACATAGGTGCTGTTGCTGCTCATGCAGGGACGCTGCTGTGTTGCACCCAGGAGGTTCAAGAAAGGGTGCTGTGGTAGTTGACTTCCTGCCATTGGCACTGGAAGATAGAGGAAGCTTGGTTCAGTAAGAGGGAATAAAGTAGATGGACAGAGGGGATGGAGGAAGAAGACTGTTGGAAGCTTTGTAGAGGGGTTGAGTGCCTGATCCTAGTTTGTGTCTGAGGCTAGATGCATCCCTGCTCTTGGTGTTTGAGTGACAGTCTTATATTCTTGTATTAAATTCACTCTTGAAGGTAAGCTACCAACCCAAGCCATGTCACATGGCCAAGCCCCAAGAGACAGAGAAGTCCACCATAGAAGGAACTGCAAAGTTGACTGACAAAGGACCTGGATCGAGGGGCCAATTATCCTGTCTACGAGGGAGAGGTCAGATTGTCTGCCAAAGGCTAACCCGTCAGTAAGTGGCAGAGCTAGGAATCAAATGAGGTCGGTCCAATTAGGACGTCGACATGTAATCACTCTTCTGTTGCTTCTGGATAAAATCGGGGCTTGATCTGTATGTGGATTTATCAGGGTGTATAGGCCACGTAAAAGGGTGTTTCTCTCTTCTTGCTTTCTCCTGCCCTCTCGTACATAGGAGGTTTACTTTCAAGAAGATAGTGTTAATCAGATACAGAACTTCTTCCAAGAACCAGATGGCCTTCATTTCTTTCTTCCTGATTAGCTACCTAAAGCTAATTGTCCACCTGAGAGAGGCTTTAATTTTACAGGCTTTCCTGGGAGGCCCCTTACTGTTTACAGCTTTCCACCCCCCTCTTGTCTTCTTTGCCAGAGGCTCTGCTCCAGCAGGGAAGCCAGAATCGAATGCTAACAAATTTTGGAAGAGGCTAGATTTTTATAAGGAGTCACCGCGTAGTGGATAGACGTGAGAACAGCTTCTTTTTAATCCTACAGGTTAAAGGTGTGCCTGTGTTGTCCTTAGGTCCTCCATTCTCTGTCTTCTCTGTATTTATCTTACTTTAAAGGGTTTTGACTGACACCGGGAGTTTGTATGGTGGTTTTCAGATAATGTCTGCATTGACGTTCTGTAGGCAGAGGGCCGATTGTGCTGGAAACCATATTAAGGAATTGTAATATAAAAATTACACTGAATTATAAACGTGCAGGGACACATTATTATAACTAGTTATTAAGCGTACAAAGAGGCCAAGTGGTACTTCGTAAATCTTACTATTTCGTGTGGTGGAAAACTATTTTGCATCACTGGAAATACTACACGGAAGCATCGTGCCTTTTATGCAGAGTAAAGATAATAGTGGCTGGAATATAGGGTCAGCCAGCCATGTGCTGTGTGAAAGATGACAGGCTTAAAACATCCATTTGTATTTCTGGCAAACTGTCTTCACATAATCCACATGCCTTTCTAATTTAAAATGTGAAAGTTAAACAAAGTTTATACTGAAGTTACATCCATTAGGAAACTGGTAGAACAGTCAAGTCTCCCAAGCCGAGACTCCAGCGTTAGATGTGTGCGCGTGTCTCCTGCTCATATTGAATTGTGAATTCACATTGCATTCCCTTGCAAGGATGTGCCATTTTTAATTAAGACTAAAACATGGTGGGGTATTCTAAATCAGGCCTGATTATAATTGCAGATGGCAATTGAGCTTTTGGAAGCTGGTTTCTTCAACTGTTAAATAAAAATTGTCTTTTTTAGTGTTGGTTTGCTGAAGTTCCGCAGTGGTTGTTTAGGGGGGACAAAAAAAACCTTTCATCTCTTTATTGCCATTAAACTAAATATCACAGCGTATCCGTCCATCTTCTATTAGGGGGTTTGACTCTTTTTCAGGTGGTGTTCTCTGCATAGTCCTTGAGCCAAAGCACTAATAGAGTGACAGGTTTTTTTTGTTTGTTTTTTTAATAAAAAGAGTACTTTTGACTCTTAGTAGACTTTTAATGGTCAAAATTAGTACCTTAGCATACTTTCCTCTGTTTGGTAGGCTAACGTGATTTTGTTCAGTGTCCCAGAAGGGTTTATGGGCATGATAAGAC
The DNA here is from genome assembly GCF_029215605.1 of Mirounga angustirostris. Taxonomy (NCBI): domain Eukaryota; kingdom Metazoa; phylum Chordata; class Mammalia; order Carnivora; family Phocidae; genus Mirounga; species Mirounga angustirostris. Next base: position 187,011,528 of record NW_026991709.1, on the reverse strand, counting down.
TATTGCCTGGGTGCTCAGTGGGCTTATGCATGTTGTTCCCAACTTATGGGAACCATATACATACAATTTCTGCCTGTTGATGGCACAAAGACTCAGTAGACCAGTGGTTTGCAACCAGGGGTTCCTAATCTTGCCCCTTCTCTCCCTTCAGGGGACATTGGACAATGTCTGGAAACATTTCTGATGGTCAGGACTGGGAGGTGGTGCTCCTGTCATGGTGGCAGAGGTCAGGGTTGCTGCTAAACATCCTACCGGGCACGGGACATCCTCCCGTAGGAAAGAAGTATCTGGTGCAAAATGTCAGTAGTGAGGCTGTTGAGAGACCCAGCAACAAACAGTGACCTCATCACGCCTCCCTTTGTGTCCCACGGTAAAGATGGGCGTGGATTCGCCATGGATCTCCTTGTATTTTATCCTCCCATTACAGCACCGGAGGGTGGTATATGATACTAAAGACGAATTGATAAAAAATCGTGTTTTCTGGAAGAATTCAGTAGGGAAGTCAAAGGTGAGCTATGTGTTTGTTAGGCAAGAGGCAGAAGTTTGCAGCAGGACCCATAGTGGGTTTGCTTCATGGGCTTCAGGGAAAGTGGGTTGCTCTGTCCCACCCAGGAAATCGGCCTTAGTTAGAGTAGATGACGCCCTAACAAGCTGGTGACGAAAGCAGTGTCATAAGCAACGTCAGTCCATTGTGTTCCGCCTTCACCCTAATGAAGATTGGCCGTGTACAGCCCCCCACTGCTTAATTTTGTTGCATTTTGTGTACACACCTCAGAAAATTAAGAGACCAGGGAACTAGGATTGAGTAGAATAATAAATGGACTTTCTGGAATGGTGGCACTTTTGATGTTGTTTTCCTGCTTTACATGGCTGGAGGAAAAAGGGAGAAGGACGTCATGGGCTTATAAACAGCTGATAACAACAGGCTTCATTTACATTTTGTAGCTTGTATGGTTCCCCCCCTCCATCAAGCACATGTGTAGGGAATTGAAATTGCAGTTTGCCTATTATGTGTTGGCAGTAATCTTTCAAAAAAAATTTTATGTTTCAAAATCAGGCACCCAACAGCAGTAGCCAGTGATATATAGGGCTATTGATGTGGATTGAATTTGCAGAGGGAAAATGGGATTTGGTTGCAGTATGAACTCATAATGAGGTGGCCCCATAGATTTGTAATGGTCAGCCATTGTCTGTGCCCAGAATCAGCTAAGCATCAAATACCTTTCAAAGAGAGACTAAAATGCAACTTGAGTTTTTGTTGCTGCTGTTTTTTTTCCTCTAGTTAATGGAGTGGTTCCACAGTTGTGTCATTTAGTTTGGCTATTTTGAGGGTGCTGGAAGGTATCAGGTTCTTCTTTTAATAAGTGTGTAGATCAGGGGTGCCTGGGTGGCTCAATCGTTAAGCGTCTGCCTTCCGCTCAGGTCATGGTCCCAGGATCCTGGGATCGAGCCCCGTATCGGGCTCCCTGCTCGGTGGGAAGCCTGCTTCTCCCTCTCCCACTTCCCCTGCTTGTGTTCCCTCTCTCCCTGTGTCTCTCTCTGTCAAATAAATAAATAGAATCTTAAAAAAAAAAAGTGTGTAGATCAGTGGTCTTCATTGATCTTATTCACTGTCTTATCAGGAAAAAGAATTGGACCCATGCCCCCAATATATGTCTGTCTGTTGATTTTGTGTATGTGGTCTTATACTAAAATACTATATAAATTATAAAACATAAAGAAATAGGAGTCATGAAGTAAAAACTATTATGATAGAAGATAATTTTTTTTTTCCTCCCATCCCTAAGGAACCAGGCTGTGCAACCCTTGGGTTGCTCACTGCTGGAAGTGACAGGTGCTGATGTTGCCTTAGGTGACATTGTCAAGTCATGGAGAACTTTGGCCTGCTTTCTTTCCATGGACATGTCTTAATCTTGAACCTTGACTATGATTGTGTGGTGGGAGCTGCAGATGGAATTGGATTGATATTAGACATTCAGAAGTGGTTTTCCTCCCTGGATGTGGAGTGTAGGATGCGCTAGAATTAAGTCCATGAAAGCTGACATCTCATGTTTTATCTGGATGCTCTGCCTTAGAAGTTTACTTTCTGATTTATCTCTGTTATTTTTTTTCTTGTTTTTTTTTTCCCCTCCTTCCCTCCTCCCCTTCTTTCTTTTCTTTTTTTTTTTGTGCCAGGGGAAACTGGGACACATTCTTTTCCATATATAGATGTTTTCTTCTAAGGTCTTCTCTCTGTATGAGGGTTGAAGTTAGAATAATTATAGTATTTGAATGAGTGAATGAAAGCATCAATAGATTTATCCCTTAGTCTGAACTCTACTGGTTAGGTGATCTTGGTGAATTCCTCTGATTCTCTATTTTCCTATCTGTGCAGTAAGGATCATAGCTGACCCATGTAGTTGTCTGGAGGGTTAAGGAAGGTGCATGTGAGCCTTCACAGGGCTTGGCATCAGGTAAATGCCCATTTCATTATGATGTGGTTATTCTCTCAGCAGTCCCTGTCCTTCTTTTTTTAAAGATTTTATTTATTTATTTATTTTTAAAGATTTTATTTCTTTATTTGAGAAAGAGAGACAGAGAGCATGAGGAGGAGGAGGGGGACAGAGAGAGGGAGAAGCAGACTCCTTGCTGAGCAGGGAGCCCACTGTGGGGCTTGATCCCAGGACCCTGAAATCATGACCTGAGCTGACGGCAGACGCTTAACTAACTATGCCACCTGGGCACCCCTTAAGATTTTATTTTTAACTAATCTCTACACCCAACGTGGGGCTCGAATTTACAACCCCAAGATCAAGAGTCCCCAAGCTTGCTGCACCAACTGAGCCAGCCAGGTGCCCCCTTCTTGGAATTCTTGAAAGTATTTCTTTTTTTAAATTTTTAATTTTTATTTATTTATTTGTTTTTAGAGAGGGGAAGAAAGAGACAGAGGGAGAGAGAGAAAGAGGGAGGGGGACAGTCTTAAGCAGGTTCCATGTCTAGTGTGGAGCCTGACACGGGGATCGATGTTATGACTCTGAGATCATGACCCGAGCCAAAATCAAGAGTCGGATGCTTAACCTGCTGAGCCACCCAGGTGCCCCAGTTCCTGAAAGTATTTCTTGGAAGTCTTCACTTACTCTGGCCAACACTGATTTCACTTAGGTGTTCTTTCACTTCTTTTTTCCCCAAGCACATTTGGTTTCTGGAGGATGGAAACCAAGTCTTAAGTTTCTTTTGTGGTTGGTTGCCTTTTCTTGTCTTGCTGTCCAGCACCATGCTGAGTGAGTAATCAAAGAACTAATTCTTAGTTGTCAGGTGAAAAGACATTTTTGTGCTGAATCAGAAGACTTAGCTTTGGGTTGACTCAGAAGACTTTGGAATTAGGGAAGGTGGAGGAGGAAGGGGGGAGTGGGAGGAATTTCAGAAATGAGATTTTGCTCATCGTAATTAGTGCCAAACAGAAATTGGTACACTTCTGTAGTTTTGTGTTGTCAGTCACTGTGGATTATGATTTTTTTTTTTGGTTATTATTTTTAAGTGACAGATTGTGGTACATATTTTAGGACCTGCCACCCATTTTGATTTGCAAGATTATGTTGTTGGAATTTCAGACACTGCAGGTAAAGATCTAGTTTTACTCAACAACAGGGACTTAGGAATCTTGTAAATTACTTTGCTCTTGCAACTGAAAGTGTTTTTCTCTGATTTATTATGCAAATAATTGTAAATCCTGTAATTGAGCAGAGTAAAACTTCTCATGTCTTTTAGAATCTGTTTTCTGGTTTTGCTCATTCTGTAACAGTCTTACCTTAATAGGCAAGAAGTATAAATTGTGTGGATTACTGAGCAAAGATGAAAGGTAATATATTTTGGTTATTTCCAGTTAGCAGATTACCTCTTAATGAATCAGATTAAGGGCCTCAATCGCTTCCTTTCTTACAACTTGTCTTTAGGAAGCCACATTTGCATCCTATATGCAATGCAGGGAGATTATTATTTTGCCACTTTTACTAAAAGTAATAATATCCTTATTTGCCTGTTCTGGAATTACAGGCATGACCTCCTGAAGCTGAAGGAAAGACTAATTTCCAACTGTGTGTCTTAATATCAGGGAAATATCTCACACGCGTATCACACTTGATGCAAGAGGGTTTTCTTAACTGCTAGCAATGCGCTGGATTCCCACCGACTTAAGTCAAAATTTGGCTTTGGAAGGGTACTACAGGTTTATTTTCAGGATGAGGGAAAAATGGGAGAGCTTGTGTTAGAATGAGTTGGCCCCCTACCATGTCTTGTTTTTAGGGATGACACTTCACTCAAGAACCAGATCCTTCCCTGGTGACATTCTGCTTTGCTTGGCTGGGGAGGACAGGGAACCTGCATAGAAAACACAGAGGAAAATGGGGGGGATTATAACCTAGAGACGGTGGTGAAGGACCTTGAGGGGCTCCGGATTCCTCCTGAAAGCCCTGAGTGAGCGATGTGGTGAGGGGGTTCTACAGCTGTGGTTGTTCAGGCTAGTTTTGTAACCAGGCTAGAGAATTGGAGTCCTCAGTGATGCTATCTAACGCTGGGAAAGAAAATCTCTTTCAATTAGCAGAGACAAAGTATTGACAGTGAGGTGGAGTGGATGCCTATAAATACAGGCCTTCTATAATTGGAAAGGAGCAATTAAAGACAACTTGAAGAAAACTTCCAGTTGCTGTTTGTAGAAGCCAAGTAAATGACTACCTGTGAAAGCCTTCACCTGTTTGAGGAGTATAAATATCACTTGCACAAACAAATACCCAAGGGGTTAGTAGCAGGCAGTGTAAATCTATTCTTAAATCTTATTGCCAAGCCCCAAATGCATCCTCTAGAATTTCCTCAGAAAATGCTCTTTTGGAAGCACATCAGAGGCTCCGCTGGCCTAACTGCTTCCTTGGTTGCTCAGAGGTGCTCAGTTTACCTAGAAACCCAAGAGGAGAAGGCCACTGAGCTCAGGAGCAGCTCCTGAGAGGCCAAACCTTCTCCAACTCTTTTTCAATCGGGACCACCCCTTCGGAAGGTTTTGGGTTTGCCAAGGGTACAGTATAATGTGGTGGTTCCACGTATGGGATTGGGATTCAGATGAGACTGGATTTCAATTTCAACTCTCCCATTTCATAGCTCTGAACTTGGGCACGTTTTGAACCTCTTTGAGCCTCTGGCGGATTTGCTTAATCAAGATCTATTCCATCCTCCCTTCCAACTGAATCCTTGTAGTATTGGGGATAGCAATAAATCTAACTAAAAAAATACATTTCCTACCTTCCAATGATGCAAATAGGGATGGTTGATGAGTTACAAGTAGAAGTTGTTGTTTAGGGGCTTCCAGGAAAGCTGTTCTGAAGGGATTTATTCCGGTGGGAAGTATGCTTTTTTTTTTTTAATTTTTTAAATTTTTTATTTTTCATATTTTGCATTTCAGATGTGGGATACAGATGTGATGGCTAGGAGCTACAGCAGCTATTTTGAGACCATGAGGGAAAAGTCAAGGGAATTGCAGAGACGGGGCATCTTTGAGCTGCTGAGTGTCTACCTGCAGCCCCTGCCTCCAGACTTCTTGTTAGATGAAAGAAGTCAACCCTTATGTGTTTAAGCCCTCTCTGATAGCATCAGAATGCAATTCCTGACCCGAAACTTCAGATTCCCCATCTGCAAAATGAGGATACTAGTACTGTGAGTTGTGGGGTCATTGTAAGGACTTAATGGCAACATGTGCAACAAAGTACTTACCATCATGATTGACAGCTGCTACTTTTCTTTTGAAACGATTGTTACTATTATTGCATATTACATACATATCACCTGTAGGTCCCTACATACCTTTCCTAGGATTGCTGTAACAAAGTACCACCAACAGGGTGGTTGAAACAGCAGAAATTGATTTACAGCACTGGAGATCAGAAGTCCCAGATCGTTGGTTCTTTCTGAGGGCTGTGAGGGGAGGGTCTGTTCCAGGCCTTTCTCCTTGGCTGGTAGACGGTTATCTTCTCTCTGTGTCTTCTTATCATCTTCTCTTTATACATGTTTCTGTGTCCAAATGTTCCCTTTTTGTAAGAACACCATCATATTGGATTAGGGCCCACCTGAATGGCCTCATTGTAACTTGATTACCTTTGTAAAGACCCTATTTCCAAAAAAGGGTCACATTCTGAGGTACTGGGGATTAGGACTGCAACATATCCTTTTTGGGGGGACATGGTTTAACCAGTCACGGTACATACATACGTATCCCATTATCAATGAAGTTTTAGTCTTTCATTCTTTTTCTCATTATGGAAATTCCTTATAAAAATACCAAATACTTTTCTATGAAAATTGCCCCCCCCTCCAAAAAGTGTCCTGTTTTGTAAATTACTTTTAATTTATACTTTTAGATTCTAGAATTAGTAAGGGCTTGTGAAAGGGCCCTTTGCTGTAATTTTAGGGCAGTGACTATCAGCTCTATGGCTCTCTTGGATGTGAGTATTCACTTGGGTAGCTTTCAGGCCCATGAGTAAGAAATCTAAGAGTCTGCTCTTTGTTATTTGGTATTCTTCAGAATTCTTTAGAATAAGTATCATTGTGGTCACAGTCATACACGTTATGGGTCACTGGGCGCTCTTGGTGATTCACACAATGGTCATGTCCTCAAGGGTCCTCTCACACTGTGCCCAGGACATACCACCTCAGACTCTTGAAAGTATCTGTACCGATGCTTCTAAACATCTCAGCCTCCAGTGCAGGCTCCATAGGGTGGGACTTGTTTAAATCACATTCTGGTTATAAACATTTAAAAACAATGCTGAAGTTTCTACCATTGGAGACTTTTTTCCAACTCTGTTTAAATCTGGAAGAGAAAATGTTAACGCAGCGTTCTTACAGCTCCTTTTGCTTTCCAAATATTTCGGGCATGGAGACTGTTACCTCCTGCGTGAAGCAGAGTAGTTTATGTATGAAATAAATAACTTTCCTGTCCCGATAGGGTTTTGTTTTTGTTTTTTTTTTGAAGATCACTTTTAAGCCACCTTTTGTATTTGTAGGGGCTTGTCTTCAAATAAAAGGCATAATTGAAATACAGCCGGGTAGGAATCAAGAGTGTGAATCAAGTGTAAGGTAAAATTGATGACATCCCTTATTGCTTTATAGATGAATTACTTTATGGTGGCTTGTTTCCCGATAAAGCTTTTTTAAAAACTAAAAATGGATTTTTCTACCCTCTAATTGTCCGTACTGACAGCAGCAAAAAAGAAAGGCTGTTTTCCCCCCCTCCCTTACCAGTGATAGGAGAAATTGCTTATTGCTTGAAAATCTGTATTTGCCTGCTGGTGTGCCATTAAAAAGGGATTTTGTAGCCTGAATTCCATTTTTTCATGTAACATAAGACGTAAGAGGTTGCATTTTCCATATTGGCAGATTGTGAAATGGGTGGGTGACTCGAATGTGGTCTTTTTCGTTTGGAGTGTTCAAAACCTACGTGTGCCAAAGAATTGGGAATATTTCCACGTGAGATCGAACAAAGATGATATTGGGGTTAATTTTCTCTGCACTCAGCAAGTTATTAACCTTCTCTGAGTTAGGAGCTCAGCCCCGGAAGGAAGGTGACTTTTTCTTTTTAAGATTTTATTTATTTAATTGAGAAAGAGTGAGCGAGAGAGCACAAGAGGGACAGGCAGGCAGAGGGAGAAGCAGACTCCCCGCTGAGCGGCAGCCGGATGCGGGACTTGATCCTAGGGCCCTGAGATCATGACCTGAGCCAAAGGCAGATGCTTATCCAACTGAGCCACCCAGGTGTCCCCAAAGGTGAGCACTCTTTAACTGGTGCTGCTTGTATCCTGTCCTGGATGCCCACTTCACAACCCAACACATTCAGTAGTAAATGCCTGGAGGGGAGGACGTCTTGTTGGCAAATCATTAAATTGTCATCCACTTTAATTTATGTGGCCTGTCTCACCACCTATGATGTTTTCTTGGAAAAACAAGTAATAGTTTGAGTCAGATCAGGCCTCTTGATCAAATGTTAGGGATAGAGCACAATGGAAAAGGACACACCTGGAATGCAATCAGCAGAACCCAGAACGAGAGGAAGTCTATACTTCACATGACTCCATTTATTCAACAAACGTATTGAATAGCTTAAAGAATCAAAAAAGAACCTTTAGATTAAAAAGGATTAAAGAGGTATATCAACCAAATGCACGGTGTGGGCTTTGGATACTGATTTGATGAAATCAATGTTAAACTTTTTTTTTTTTTTGAGATGGGGAGATTTGAGTACTTATTATCTGACTCATGGCATTATTGTTATTTTTGGGTATAGTCAAGATGGCACTTATGGAATTATATTTAAAAAAAGAGTCCTAAAAAAATAAAAAAAAGAGTTCTTATCTTTTAGTGATAGATACTGAGTTAGTTATGGAAAATCATGATGCCGGGACTTGCTTTAAAGTTAATCCAGCTGGAGTAGGGAGTCGGGGTAAAAAGAAATAAGATATTTCACATATGATAAAGTAAGATTTTTCCTATCTGATAATTGTTGAAGGCAGGAGATAGCTATGTGGGGATTCTCATCTCTGTTTTTGAATGTTTGAAATTTTCAATAGAAAATTAAAATGTAATAATGACCTACCTGTTTTCTACCCTCCATGATGACTGCTGATTTTACCAGACCTACTTCTTAAGTATTCTTAGGGCAATAAATATTTTAATATATAACCTTTCACCTCAGAGTAATCTAAATATAAATAATGGTCACTGACTTGCAGGAACCAAGCCTTAAAGAATTGACAGTTTTTATTTAATGACCCATTTTCCTTTATTTGAACTCAGCCCTGTGGAATAAAGGGGATGTTTTATTCATCAGACTCTCCTGTTTTTTCTTTTAGAATGCCTTTGTAGGAATTAGCAGGTGTTTAATTATCAATGGGAGGATTCTTTATTTGCTGAACACAGTGGAAAGTCATTAAAATAAGTTTAAAATATGAAAGAATCCAATGGGAGAACTTGGGAGAAATGAATAAATCTGTTCTCCCGTGTCCTGGGTTTATTAAGGTCAAATGAGGTGCGGTTTAATGTTTTCCAGCTTCATTGTAAACTAAGCCAAAGGAAAATCTTTCTGCCCTTTGGTCAAACATTCCTGGGTGAAGAGAACACCAGCTACAATGGAACACTGCCAAGGTTTTTTGGGGTCATACCTTAGCCCTCCAGTGTAGATAGCTGAGATAAGCCAGGATTTATGAAGAGATTTATCACCCATCTCAGGGGTGGGGTGTGACTTCCACTTCTGCATTTTCTTTTCATGCTATGAATATTTTTCTGGAGTGCCCACCGAGGGACAGAGCTAACCAGAGTTTACATTTTCTTGCTGTTTTGTGTCAAACATAAACTGTTCCCTGCTCCTTCCCATCTGCCCCCAACTTTCTCTTTTTCTAGCAAACATTGACCTATCAACTTCCAATGATGCAAGGCCCATGGTGATGATAAATTATTTGGATCTGGGAAAAAGGTGTGATTAAGTGGAAGCAGTTTGGAGGTGGGGTGAGGGAGGGTGGGGAGAACGGCTACTATCGATCCAGCTCTGACCCTGTGCCAGGTACGGCCTAAAGAAATGTCTACTTTATTTCATCCAAAATTTCTGCAAGGTAGGAATCACTCCTATTTTATGAGGAAGGAAGGAAGCTCAGAGAGCTTGGATAACTTGATTAGGGTCTCATGGTGCCTGAGCATCTTTGTTGGTTAATGCACCCAGGTCTGTGCAAAGTTGTGTTTGTAACCAACACACCATATGCATTCTCCAGAGTGTGGGTAATGAGGGCAGTTTTCCATTGAGATAATGACTATTTTCACCATGATGTTGCTTCTTATGGACTCCATATGGCAAGTTGAGGGGCAGGAGGAGGGATACTGGGAGATGGGCATTTGTGCCTTTGTGTAGTTCACCTTGGGCACATGCACGGACTTCAAGATTGCCTAAATTAGATCCGTAACTCGCTTATTTTCTGGATAAATGGGGGCATAGGAAGGACAGACAGACGCCGGTAGTTTGGTTACTGTGAAATGGTTTCATTAGCTCTTTGTATTGCAGCTCTGTTTTAACCTCAAAGGTGAAAAGGTCTCCGTGATGTAATACAGAGAGATCTTTGTGAACAAAGCTGCTTACAAACCTCACGCATCGACAGGAAAGCAATATCTTAAAGCTTGCAACTGACATTACTTTTGTGGTCTCCGGTAAGAAGGAGATAAGAAGCGTAATGGTTTACTGTAGATTCTTCTGAAGGCACATGGAGTTTGTGAAGTAATGATAAATGGTGGATCGCAGTTGATCTCGAGGCTCTCCGGGTTCACTAGTGCGCTCGTCTTTGGCTCTGGGCTCCTTTTTCCTTCAGGAGCTGTTCTGTCGGGCTGCCGAGGAGCACCATGCCAGGAGCAAAACATTGGAAAACAGTTAGAAGGTGGATGGAGAACAGCAATTTCAAGTAATGGACAGTAAATCATAGGATTGGAGAAGTTACTCAGGCTGCGGTAACGTGCCCAAAGATGCTGAGTAGGGGCTGGTGACTGAGACGTGCATTTAAGTGGTATTTCTTGGCCACAGGGCAGTGGGAATTGGTCAGCTAGATGTGTGCTTTAAATGGATGATCTTATTGGTGGGAAATAAAATGATGGGGAGAGAACTGTAGGCTTGCTTCCTGGACCTTATTCTGAACCTTTTTTATGGAGTTGTTGGCCAGAGCAGATTTTGAGATGAGGAGGTTGGCATGATCTTCATTCTGAAGTAGTTTACTTGAACTAATCTGAACAAATTCCACTATTCTGGTTTTCTACCTTTTTATATGTATAGGAGAGCCACATAGAAATAAAACATATACATTTTCCTTCAGTGTTTTGGGTACCAAACTATGAAATACCTGGTTAATAATACTTCAGCATTCCATGCTTTACTATGAATAGCGAGTTTTTTCTAAGTCGGAGGTATTTTGTCCTGTTGTTCCCCCCACCCCTCCCATCAGAAGAAAAAAAGTTAACTGTCTTTCTTTGGAGAGCTCTTTGGGGGATCTTTTTTTTTTTTTTTAAAGATTTTATTTATTTATTTCACAGAGAGAGACACAGCGAGAGAGGGAACACAAGCAGGGGGAGTGGGAGAGGGAGAAGCAGGCTTCCCGCGGAGCAGGGAGCCGGATGTGGGGCTCGATCCCAGGACCCTGGGATCATGACCTGAGCCGAAGGCAGACGCTTAATGACTGAGCCACCCAGGCGCCCCTGGGGGATCTTTTTAAAGACTGGCTCAGCTGAAGGAATTTTCCAGTTCAGTTGACATGCTTTGCAGTGTTTGTGGTTTCACATGGTTCAAAATATTTATCATCTCAAGTTTCTTTGACAACAAGGGTAGAAAGAAGAATTTATGTACTTTCCCCAAAGTAGTATAATTGTCAAATCCTTAGAAAATGTCCTGCCACTTGCAACAACATGGAGGGACCTTGAGCACGTTGTGCTAAATGAGATACATCAGAGAAGAAACAAGTACTATATGATATTATTTGTTTGTTTGTTTATTTATTTAATAGAGTGAGAGTGTGAGTGGAGGGCGGGGGGAGTGGCAGAGGGAGAGGGAGAGAGACAGTGTTAGGCCCAGCACAGAGCCCAACACGGGGCTCGATCCCACATCCCTGAGATCATGACCTGAGCGGAAATCAAGTCAGATCCTTAACCGACTGAGCTACCCAGGCGCCCCTATGATATCACTTAACATGTGGAATGCAAAAATTCCCAAAATCTTTATCTCAGTTACTCATCCTGACAAGTAATAACCTTTATAGCGTGGGTACTATTATCTCCCCTTATACATAAGAGAATTAAATCAGCAACTTGTCTGTGGACACAGAAATATTTATACGTAAGTATTAAGAACAGAGTACCCAAAAGTTAACATTTGTGCCGGTTCTTTCTCTGATTGAGACCTTTAACCATGATATTTTTTTTTTTAAGATTTTTTTTAAAATTTATTTATTTGACAAACAGAGAGAGACAGCAAGAGAGGGAACACCAGCAGGGGGAGTGGGAGAGGGAGAAGCAGGCTTCCCGCTGAGCAGGGAGCCCGATGCGAGGCTCGATCCCAGGACCTTGGGATCATGACCTGAGCCGACGGCAGACGCTTACCGACTGAGCCACCCGGGTGCCCCGACCTTTAACCATGATATTATACTGCTGTCTTATAGATTCTGGCTTTGCTGCCTTGTTTTCTAGATATTTCCATGTATCCTTCAAAGTGGGTAGGGACTTAACCATGAAGTTCTGCAAACCAGATCAAGAGCAAAGGATTCTATAGAAGATGTAAAACATCAGCCACCACAGAATCTGTGCCTGATTATGGTCTAGATTCAAATCTTACGATTCTAGTTCTTTCTATCTAGAATGCCTGTTGCACTTTTTTTTTTTTTACACTCCTACTTTCTGATGTTTCAGTTGAAGTGTAGCCTCCTCTGTGAAGCCTTTCCTGATCTCAAAAAAACAGGTTCTTTTCCCCTTATGTGGCCCTTGTATCTTGCATATGGCTTCACTGAAACAAACTTTTTCACAATTACTTGCATTAAAGTGTGTAAGTTCTTTGGAGAGGCTACTTTTAAATCTGCATAGCACAGTAGTTCTCAAACTTTGCACATCAGAATCATCCAGGACTCTTTATTTTAATTTTTTTAAAAGATTTTATTTATTTATATGAGAGAGAGAGACAGAGAGAGCACAAGCAGGGGGAGGGGCAGAGGGAGAAGCAGGCTTCTCACTGAGCAGGGAGCCCGCCATGGGGATCGATCCCAGGACCCTGAGATCATGACCTGAGCCAAAGGCAGACGCTTAATCGACTGAGCCACCCAGGCGCCCCTAATCCAGGACTCTTTAAAACACAGACTGCTGAGCCCCACCCACCAGAGGTTCTGATTCAGTACGTCTCTGGTGGGGCCCGCGGATTTGCATTTCTAACAAGGTCACAGTTGATGTTGATGCTGCTGGCCTGGACCACACTTTGAGAACCGCTCATGTGTCAGCGGGCGTAAAAACATGTTAAATTAGTAGCTTTCTCTAGACTGCTGTTGATCCCTCAGAACAAGTTGCTGATACGTTTTCAGCAGAAAGAGTGATAAACTAGTAATCTCAGGTATGAAACTGATTCCCACACAGCACAGAGGATCAGAAGAGCTTACAGAAATATATTGCAGGTTTTGTCTTCCCCTCCAGTCTCCGTAACTAGTTTTTTTTGAACGGACAGGAGGAAATAGAGAGGCGGACTTTGAACTTTGAACGAGAAGAGGAAGTTCAGATTTGTGTCTTCTGCTTTGAGTTTTTAGGTACTTATACGTGTTTATCAAAAATACAAAAACAATTTTGTTTTATACAAAACAAAATTAAAATTAATTAAATTTAGTTAAAAATTAATTAATAAAAATTAAAACCTAATTTTAATTTGCATTATTTTGGGAAAGTGGATAGCACACGATAGGAATTAGACTTGGATTTTAGGCATTCCTGTTTTATGGGAACCATTAGATTTAAAATCATTGGGCCCACATGTAATCAAAGTAATTCATTAGTGTACTTCAGTAAAATAAATTTGCATTTTGTAGTATAAAAAAATTTAAATAAATAAGCCAAACTCATAAAAATAGAGTAAAATGGTGGCTACTAGAGCATGGGGGTGGCTGAGGGATAAGGCAGATGTTTAAGGTACAAACGTCCACTGTGCAGTAAATAAGCCCTAGAGACCTAATGCACACTATCGTGAATATAGATGATGTTGTATTATAATTAACAAATTTGCTTAGAGACTAGAACTTAATTATTCCAACCACTGACAGAAGAATAATTAAGTGATGTGGTAGAGGTGTTAATTATTGCTTCAGTAGCAATCATATTACAATCTATAAATGTAAAAAATTAACAAGTTTTACACCTTAAATTTACACGTTATTTGTCAATTAAAAAGAAAACATATCTTGGAAGATTAACTTAAGTCAAATCTTGAGATTCTTTGGGGGCAAGAACTGTAATTGGGTTGAGGAATCCAAACTAAGAGTTCTGGTTTTACTGCCTTGAAATTGGCAGTTTAAAAAAATAAAAATGGTTAGCAACTTTTGCCAGATGTAAAGATCCTCCTAGGTTTGTTATGTGAGTATATTATTTTCTAAAAATTACATTTGTTATATGCAAATACATGTTGCTAACGTTTTTAAGCCCTTTGTTTTTGTAAATAGTTTGAATTCTGTAAGGGTGTTTATTTTACTCACATGTTGAGGAGACTCTTGATCAGTAGGGAAAAGGGAAATTGCAAACACATGAAAAGTTTCCCCCTTTTTCAGTGATGTAAGCACTGGAAGTCTAGATATGAACAAGATATGGAATCTCTTTTCAAAGGAATTTATAGTCGAGTGACAAAGATGGACATGTAGCTAATCAATTGCAATAAAATGATGTAGATAGTCTAATTGTGGTCTAGAGTGGGGGCAGTGGAAGCCAGTAAATAGGGAGTGATCAATTCTGCAGAGGTGAGATTTGCATCTTGTGTCTAGAAGTGATAAGATACACAGATAATGCTTATAATACTGAATAGAAAGTGGTAAGTATTAAAGGAGGTAGACCGATGAAGTGCTCTTTGTTTCTAGAGAAAGAAATTACTTTTGTTTTAGGAGGTTAGGGAAGGCCTCAGGAAGGATAATGATAATTTTACTGTACATTCAGCAGCAAATTTCAGTTTGCAAAGAGCTTTCAGATTTATCATCTGGGAGGCAGCTGAGCTATAGTAGATATTGGTTCAGAGAGGTAGGGTGGCATACCCAGGGTCACACAGCAAGTGATTACGCAACCATGTGTTTGAGTTCAGTGTTTCTGACCATTTATTCCACAGAGAAGCAGAGTGATCCCTCATGTCACTTCCCTTCATTCCTCTTTCTCTCCCTGCCCAGTGGATTCCTGGCACAAATCAGGGTAAAGCTTTTACCCCTGGACCATAGCCTGCAAGGTCCCGTATGATCGGAGCCCTGTCTTCGCCCGCAGGGACTGGCCTTGGACAAGCCCCCTTGCTTGCCCTGCACACTGGCTGGTTCAATAACACACCAAGCTTGTTTTCTTGAGTTCTTACACATGCCTCTGTGGTTGTGTGGAAACTACTCAGAAACCCGGGCACTTGGCTGGCTCAGTCAGAAGAGCATACAACTCTTGATCTTGGGGTCATGAGTTTGAGTCCCACGTTGGTTGTAGAGATCACTTAATAAATAATATTTTTTAGAATATTTTATTTATTTGAGAGAGAGAATGAGAGAGAGAGAGAGAGCACATGAAAGTGGGGAGGCTCAGAGGGAGAAGCAGACTTGATCCCGGGACTCCAGGATCATGACCTGAGCCAAAGGCAGTTGCTTAACCAACTGAGCCACCCAGGCGCCCTTAATAAATAAATATATTTTTTAACTTAATAAATAAATATTAACAAAAAAAAGAAACTACACAGAAACCAACCCCCCCCACACCCCTTCTTGATTTGGTTCATTGTTAGATTATTACCTCCTCAGCGAGGTAATCTTGACCTCTGCATCTCAGGCACATCCCATCTTCGCATCAGCCTCCATCTCTCTTCTCTGTGGTATGTCTGTTACGATGATTAGCACTATCAGAAGTTACAATTTTTTTTTTGTTCATCTGTTGTCTTTTATTCCGACTACAATGTGAGTTTCATGGAGGGAGGCAGTAGGGAATATTTGTTCACTGCCATTTCCCTAGTGCCTGGTATCGATATAGGAAGGACTCGATAAGTATATGTTAAATGAACGAATGAGTCTTTAAGTGCTTAAGGTATAATCGAGATAGTCTTCCAAGAGCCAAAAACGAACATTATTGGAATGACTATAATTTCCCGTATGTAGTTTGGAAATCTGGAATTTTGGGGGGACAAGGCTGATGTGAAACACAATTGTTCATTGTGTTAATTGCATTTTTGGATTGTTCATTGCTAATGTATAGAAATAGGATTGATTTTTGTATGTTCATTTTGTATTCTGCAACCTTGCTGAACTTCAACTTTATTGAATTATTAGCTCTGATAGGTTTTTTTTTTGGTGGATTCCTTAGAATTTTCTATATACAAGATCATGACATCTGCAAATAGAGATAGTTTTATTTTTTCTTTTCAAATCTTCATGCCTTTTATTTCTTTTTCTTGCTTAATTGCGCTGGTTAGAACCTCCAGTGTAGAAGTGAACAGAAGTGGTCCCCAGAAAAGAAGCGGTGAGAGCAGACACCCTCATGCTGTTCTTGATCGTAGTGGGAAGTTGTAGTCTTTCGCATTGATTGTGATAGCTTTGGCGTTTTTGTAGATGCCCTTTATCAGGTTGAGAAAGTTCCCTTTTCCTTGTTTGTTGAGTGTTTTTACTATGAAAGGGTGTTGGGTTTTGTCAAATGATATTTCTGCAGAAAAGTGAACTTTTAGACTAGATTTTTCTTTTTTTTTTTTTAAGGATTTTATTTATTTGAAAGAGAGAGCGCATGAGCAGGGGGGAAGGGCAGAGGGAGAGGGAGAAGCAGACTACCCACTGAGCAGGGAGCCCAACTCAGGGCTCCATCCCAGGACCCCCGAGATCATGACCTGAGCCGAAGGCAGATGCTTAACTGACTGAGCCACCCAGGCGCCCTAGCATTTTTCTTTTTAAAGCACAGATTGCAAGACAAAAATTTTCTTCTTGACCCCCATGCAGCAGAGGTTTGGGAGCTCCCCCTTTCCTCCCGTGAGCTCCTGAACTGCCCAGGGAAGCGTTGGTCTCAGGGTGAACTGTCTGAGAAGGATGCCTGTGCTTGTTTTCTTGGAACAGCTCTCCTGACAGGATGTCTCCTTGTACGTCGCGGGCACAGAGTGCTGGCCCGTGATGCCGTACCTGCCACGCACCTTGTTGCCGTGTTTGTTTTGCGGGTGTAATACTGTCAAAGCAGTGTTGAATGAGCTGATTTCGAGCTGTTGATATAGTTCAGACCTTGGCAGTTCTCTAATCTCCTCGAAGCTTTAGTGTTTGATTGCATTCGGTTGCCCTGCAAATAGTCAACGGTGTAAGTGATCTCAAAGTGAGAATATATCTAAAGCCTGTATTTATAATAGACAAGGTTCGAAGCAGAGCAGAGACCTTGTAAAATACACATGGACTTCCTGAGCATGTAATAAAGACTTAACTTCTACTCGTTGGAGCCTGTCAAACATCCATATTGCAAGCATGATTTGGTGCCATGGGACTTCTATTCTTGTTGTTAAAATAACATCCAGAAAAGTGAGTTGGTGCAAAAACAAGCTGTCAGCTGTGAGAATGAAGGGTAAGGTAGGTTATCCATAAACTCATATTGCATTCATTTAGCAAGGTCCGTAGTTTGAAGCATATTCGTTCTTTGTTGGGAGAGTCTTAATGTCCAGTATTGCCCCGTACCTTCATTAAGTTATTAAAACAGCACTAATGTTTCTTAGAACTTTTGGATATTTATTGGAAAAACACATATATGCTGGGATCTCTGTTTAGCACACGGTCCTGCCCCTTTTAATCTGTGAATGCTACTGGCTGGTATTTTAGTTTTAGTTGGAAATTTTTCTATTATCGTTCATGTAGTGTTACTAGAAATGCTGAGATGCTATGGCTTTGACTCATCTGGCTAAAAATTCACTGAGATCCTATGAAAAGGGCCTCATACTTTTGCTGTTGAGTTCTTACCAATTAGTCTATAAAGTATTGATTTGTTACTATTATTAACTCCATTATAGAAAATAAAAAGCTGAATCTTGGGCTGATTTCACCGTAAGGCCATATTATGAAATGGTAGAGAATGGATTTGATTGCAGGCAGCCTACCACCACATTTTGTGTTCTCGAACATATCCGAATTCAGTGATTAATTCTTCAGTTACTTAAGTGTCATCCATGGCAGATATTAGAATTTTAGTATTTAGAGATAGTTTCTTGGAGTTTTCAGCCTATAAATGAAATAAATCCCTTTGGTTGTATACTTGACCAGAAAGTCAGGTGGTCTCTGCTTGAATGCTTCCAGCACTGAAGAGCTTACTACTTCATTTTGGCAAACGTTTTCATTATTCTTCCTTATTTTGAGCCAACCTGTAGGTCCGATTGTTTTCCTAGAATTATATTCGCATGCAGGATTCTCCCACTATCCCAAAGTAGAGTGTTTCTTTCATAAGACCTTTTGTAAGCCGAGATGGCGTAAAGCCAAGAAGCAATTATCATTAATTTAATGTGAAAAAGATTTTGAGCATTCCCAGATCCCAAAAATAACCTCTTTTAGGCTTTTCTGATGCCTTAGGACATAACTTGCTAACGAATGCGCAGAATAAATCGAGATAAAGCACAGATGCTCATAGACACAGTTCAAAGCTACAGTGGCGTGATGCTGAGATGCTGAGTGTAGTTCAGGGAGGAGCTTGCTGGGGCCACTCTCACTGCTTAGGGTACGTACTGCCTCTGTAAGGCTTGCTGCAAAAGAGACAACGAACACAATTTTTGCTTTTCACCTTTTTCTGTAAAAGCAAAAATCCCCTTCAGATTTCTTTTGGCTAGTGAAAATAGGTACGAATGCAGGTCTTTCTTGAAAGCAAAGTGGTGTAGAATTTCTGAAAAGCAGGGGATATCTCTATTGCTATCTCTGTTTATTTTTTAAAAGATTTATTTCTTTATTATTTTATTATTTTATTTTAATTTTTTAATAAGATTTTATTTATTTATTTGACAGAGAGAGAGACAACGAGAGAGGGAACACAAACAGAGGGAGAGGGAGAGGGAGAAGCAGGCTTCCCGAGGAGCAGGGAGCCCGATGCGGGGCTCGATCCCAGGACCCTGGGATCATGACCTGAGCCGAAGGCAGACGCCCAATGACTGAGCCACCCAGGCACCCTTCTTTATTATTTTAAAGAGCGAGAGTGTGCATGGGGGGGCAGAGGGTGAGGGAGAGAGAGAATCTCAAGTATTGACTTCCCGCTGAACATGGAGCCTGAAGCAGGGCTCCATCTCACGACCCTAAGATCATGACCTGAGCTGAAATCAAGAGTCAAATGCTTAACTGACTGAGCCATCCAGGAGCCCCTGCTATCTCTATTTAAACATATAGACAGCTAAGTGCTCCAGATGGGTTTTTTGGGGGGAACAGCTTTATTGAGATAAATTCACATACCATACAGTTCACCCATCTAAATCAGGGTTTTGCAACCATTACAACAATCAATTTTAGAACATTTTTAGCACCCTCCAAAGAAACCCCCATACTGTTAGCAGAAACCTCCCAATTTTCCCTTAACACCCCGTAGCCCGAGGCATTAGTGATCTGCTTACTCTTTGTATCAATTTGCCATTCTGGACACTTCCTAGAAATGAAATCATACAACATGTGGCCTTTTGTGACTGGCTTCTTTCACTTAGCATAATGCTTTCAAGGTTCATTCATCTTGTATGTATCAGAACTGCATTCCTTTTTGTGGACAAATAATAGTCCACTTAGGAATATACCACATTATGTTTATGCATTCATCACTTGATGGACACTTGAGTAGCTTCCATTTGTTGGCTTTTATGGGTAATGCTGGTATGAACGTTTGTTCCAAATTATTTTTGAAAGAACAGTCTGGTCTCTCCCTGATCCTGCATTGTATTTACTTGTTGGTTCATCTGAGTCTGATATTTTACATGGTAAAATCTTGTATTGTGCGTTTTAGTCCGGTTCCACCTTGCTGGATGTTTGAAATTTGGGCTCTTTGATCTATTGTGTGATCTGTTCGTTCCAACCTTGTACACTGTGCCAGTTGATTAAATCTCCACTCTCTTCCCTGAAATCATAGATCAAAATGCTGTTCTGTACAGAGTGCCTTCCCTGCCACATGGCTTGTGACTGTGGGAGGGCCACCTTCTTCCACCCACTGGTCTGTGTACAGGTTGGGGACTAACACACTTTTATGTTAGTATGAAGTATTTTAAGTTATAAAAACATTTTTTTTAAATTTCTGCCAGCCCCAAAGTGTTCTGGTATTACAGGATTATCTGTGTCATTTTCTTATCTCTAGTTAGGTTAGTTGTTTCATGTTCCAGCCCAGATCAGAATTTGAATTCTGGCCCTTGCATCACTTATTACCAGAATGGCCTTGGGCAAGTTATGGGAAGCTTGGTTAAGGTTCTCTTCTGGAGAATGAGGATCAGAGGAGCATTTACTTCCCCAGGTTGTGGAGAGGGCCGAAGGAAGGAATCCATACAGAGTCCTGATCGTGTGCCAGGCACCCCGGTGAGGGCTGTATTTCAAGGAAGAAAATGGGAGCCAGAAAATTTTCTGTGACTTTCTCAATGCCAAAGCTAAGGCTACCACACATTGAGTAGAAAACCCTTCCTGTTGCTTGGGAGGCTTGTTCCCGTTTCAGTTTCTGAAGGACATGAAGCTATTCCATACCTGTGGAACCCTAGATTCCTGAGGAGTTGACCAGGTTCTACACTGCCTCCTCCTCAGCATTTTTCGCGCGTGAGTTTATCATTGTTGGCCCCACGCCACAAAGATGTCAGTCACATCTCCAAGCGCTGCAGGTCACCATCCAGAGAAAACTGCCCAGGAACAGAGCCCTGCCCTTTGAGGGTCTGCCTCCCTTGTGATGGTGATAAGTGAGGATAGCCGTCTCCTCATTCAAGGCTGTGAATGATTATTCATTCAGACTGGAATAATCTCGTGGCGAGAACTGTGTGTTAATTGCTGCATCGTAATCGGATTTCAGTTTATCACTTGGAGCTGTGACTTAGTCTTGTGAAATTCTAAGGACATCGTTTAAAGAAAACATGTCTGCTTGCTTTTTTAAAAGGCCGTTTGTTGGCCTTATATTTGTCAGACCTTCTGCCGCTATTGTCTTTTTTAAAATAATGTATTTTTCTTTAGTAAAGTCAAATTTTTTTATTTTTAGTTATTTATTTTTAAAATTTTATTATGTTATGTTAATCACCATACATTACATCATTAGTTTTTGATGTAGTGTTCCATGATTCATTGTTTGTGCATAACACCCAGTGCTCCATGCAGAACGTGCCCTCTTTAATACCCATCACCAGGCTAACCCATCCCCCCCAAGCCCCCCATCCCCCTCCCCTCTAGAACCCTCAGTTTGTTTCTCAGAGTCCCTAGTCTCTCATGGTTCGTCTCCCTCTCCGATTTCCCCCTCTTCATTTTTCCCTTCCTATATCTTCGTTTTTTTTTTTAACATATAACGTATTATTTGTTTCAGAGGTACAGATCTGTGATTCATCAGTCTTACACAATTCACAGCGCTCACCATATTGTAAGTAAGCTCTACGCCCAACGTGGGGCTCAAACTCACAACCCCGAGATCAAGAGTCGCACGCTCCACCGACTCAGCCAGCCAGGTGCCCCCAGCCACTGTTTTCAAGGGGTGGTACCAAGTTACCATCTGCAGATATTCACATAGCCTCACCCTTTGAGGCCTTAGAAAAACGGAAAAGGCTGAGGGAAGAGAGGCATCTTATTGCTAATTCTCTTCAGACGCTGTTGTGGAACTGATAACTGATGTTCTTGTAGTCAAGATGAAGCATAGTTAAATCAATATTTGTGTGTATTTTTTTTTTCCCTGTCATGTTGAGCAAAATGTCAGCACTCTACCATAGAGCAGTGTTTCTCAAATTTCTGTATAGGCCTCTTATCAAAGGGAGAATCCTCTTGCCAGAGCCCTGTGAATTTGTCCGAGCCCCACAGTTACAAGACACTTAAGTTTTGTTGTATGAACGTGCCTTCTGACTACCAGTTATCAGGGTTCTGGCCTGGTTTGGTGTTCATAAGTGGGAATATTTTATTATTAGTTTATCATAAAAGTAAAAAAAAGAAATCTTGAGCTTGTGGACTTTGGAGAAGACTCTAGTGTTCTTCCAACTGCGTTTTGAGAACCTTGCTCCAGAGATGAGCCCACTGGTAGGAAGTGAGGGGCTCTGATGGTCTCCAGGAGGTTGTGGTTTGCAGATTCATGAAGTTCTAGATCAGACCGTATGATGCCATCTTCTGAGATTTTGTTTGCTTGCAAGTTTGCAGATAATTAAAAAAAAAAATTGCATATGTGTATGTATATATAGCTTAAATATATGTTTGATTTATTAACTTAAAATACTAGGCAATCTTATTTAGAGCTGGCATCCATATTTTTCTTAAATACCTGATATTTGTGCTCTACTGTCCTTGCATTCTTGCCTTGCCCTAACTGCCTTGAACCACACTGTTTCTGTGTCAGTTTCTGACATGGCTTCTTACCTGGCACCTGCCTCCTTCTATTTGTGGTTCTTGGACCCCGTAAGAAGGAGGAGTTGATGACTTGAGTGTGTTAGCTGGATGAGTACTTAAACCTGTGAGTGAGGAAACTATTCGTTTTCTAGGGCTGCTGTAAGCAAAACTTAAAACTTAAAAGGAGAATCTATTCTTTACCTCTTCTTCCTTCCCGTGGCTGTCAGTATCCCTGGACTTGTGACTCCATCTCTGTCTCTGTGGTCCAGCTGTCTCCACCTCTTCTGCCTGTCAAATCTCCCCTTGGCCTCGCTCTTCTAAGGACACTTGTCATTGGATTTAGGATTCACCTGGATCATCTAGGATCAATATCTCTTGCCAGAATCCTTAACTTAATCACACCCTTTGCTTGTAAGGTAGTATTTACTCTTTGACCATATGAGCTAATATTCACAAGTTCTGGGCATGAGGACATAGACTTATCTATTTTGGGGGGTTGGGGGTCACTACTGTAACCTCTAAAGCTCTAGATTTCTTCTCGCTGACAAAAACATAAATGCAGAATGTTGGATGCTCAGCAGCCTCGAGAGCTGCCCTGTTGCTTTCCAGGGAACGAGGTGATGTATTAGTCTTCGGTTGCATCCTTCTGTTTTTTGTTCAGTAAAAACTTGGCACGTACTAGGCACCGGGTAGGCGTGGAGGGGGGTACCCATCAAAGCATTACAGATGCTTTGTGTGTCTTTAATTGGGTTTGCATTCCACTGGAGACTCTCAATGTGTTCTACTTTGAACTCTTAACCACCCATTAGCCATACAGATGGTTCCCTCACTCTGTCTGCTGAGAGTCCTGCCCATCATCCAAGATTGACAGCCTCCTTTCTGGTTGAGCACTTTATGTGAACATGAAAATTCATAGCAGCCTTAGGGGAGGAAGTGAAGCTGATGTGGTTGGTGGGCAAGAGATAGCCATCACTATCTTGTCATTTCCCCCAAATGAAAGCTACCATCTGGAGAACTCACAGTAGAACCTGGGGTATATGGCATGGCCATTTCCAACAATGGGCTTTCTCTCCGTTGTGTGATAGATGTTGATCATCATCAGCATCATTGTCACCATCGTCCTCATCATCGTCATCATCCTCTTCATCATTCACTTCCTCCTCATGAACACAACTTGTAGACCATATATGAAAGGTCAGACCCTGTGCCAAGTACTTTTTGCACATTATCGTATTTAATTCCCATACAATTCCCAAAGGGACCTACTGTTGTCACCCCATTTAACAGATGAGACAGATGAGTCTCCAAGAAGACGTTACCTGTTTATATTCCTGTGGCTAGCACATGTCTGAGCTAATCGATCCAGAGCCTGAGTTTTACCAGTAAACAACCTGCCTCTTTATTCATCCTGTACAGTGGGCTTTCAGGTTTTAAGGAAATGAAGTCGAACACAAATAAACTATAGTTATTTTAAAAGCATTGCAATGATTTATTCAAGGTCCATTTGCTTTTGGATATTTCATGTCTAGTCTGGTTTCTTAGTTCACTTTCAGAATATAATGGATCTGGAATAAACAGGGCCCCAGCCTTTGGAGTTTCTTTTCCTTTTCTGCTTTAACTGGGAAGGTCTTTGCAGATCAGAAGAGAGGTTGATGGATTGCATGGTGTCCCTCAAAGTTTGCGGGTTTCTGAAGAGCTTAGCATGGAGATGTGGGGCAATCAGGGGAGAGCTCTGCCAGCTTTGGCTGGAGGGGGTCCAAGCAGGTTGCTTCCTAATTATGTGCAATTAGAGCTAGTCATAGAGAAGAATCGGAAGCTTAACTCTTTGGTCATCTCCTTGGAGTATCCTGTTAGCTCTGAATTACCTGGTTCTACTGAAACGAATGGAATTCCTTTCTTCTTTTCTTTCTCCCTTTCCCCCTCCTTCAAATATATATAGGACACCTATCATGAAGCATTGTTCTTGGCTTTGGGGGATACAGCAGTGAACAGAAACAGCTGAAAACCCTTGCGTCAATGGGTGCTTATTTAACTGGGACAAATTGGAAATCACGAGAGGCAGAAGCCACGGCACATGGTTATCCTGTGGACTACAGCTATAGTATGAGGAGTTTGTTAGGCAGTGATTATTTTTATTAGTCTGGGGGAGAGAAATTTTGCAAATGCTTATTTGTCCTTGCTTTCTTTATTAATGTATTTTTAAAGGAAAAACCACTGCGTTAGTTCTGACTCTCATTTAGGTAAGTGTTTCCAATTCATTTAAGGCTTATCAGCTTCTGTGTTTTGTCCCACTGCAGATGGACTTGTGGTTTCTGTTTAAAAGATGGACCGTTAGTATTTATACAGAAACTTAATCCAGGTTTAGGAGTGTCAACAGATGCCTCATGAAATCTGACAGGGATTAAGAAACAAAAAGTAATTTCTTTGTTTGGTTTGGGGAGGGGTGGGGCCCAAATCTAGACGCATGGTCATGAGCTGAAATTTCATTGCTTCGACTTTTAGAAAAATTAAAAGCTGGAAGTAAACCTTTCCTGCTGTAAAGAGCTGAGATTTAGGATGGATGGGTCTAATTTTGTTTTGCATTTATATTTAATGGCCCCGGTGTCTTTCCTGTGGGCTGATGCACATTTAGCTAATGAATGCCTTCTGAGGAGACCTCGCTGGCAGGAAGGAGGTCACGCCCAGCCTCCCCACCTGGAAACCCCGGAGGGAAATTTGGCGCGGTGACCTGCGGGGCCTTTGCAGGGCTTACCTGCGGACTTGTTTTCGCGTTCCCCGCTCGCCTGGATCGTTAGTTTATCAAAATCAGAGGCCCAGGCAGAAGCCCAAGTGTGACCCGGAGTTATTAAGTCGGCTCTTCTGGCCGTTTTTCATAGCCGCAAGCTGCCCACCAGCCACAGACCCTGACCCCGTGCTATGGAGCGTGCCTTTCCCCACCTCGGGCCGTCAGCCTTCCAATTTGTAAAGCCATCGTTAAATTGAGTTCAGACTGTTGATTCCATTTTTCTTGTGCACAGTTTGTCAGTTCTCTCTGCTTTAATGCCTCGTGCGAGGACTCTCCTTGTCCAGCCTTTGGGGAATCTTCGGTTCGGTTCACTGATGCCTGCTTCAGGGCTGATGGTGCCGAGAACGCAACCGAGGAGTGTTCGGGTCCCAAGTTCTGCACCACCCGGGCGCGCGCAGAGAGGTGGCGCTTCACCCCCAGGACAGGTGCGCCTGTTCCAGGGGCACTGCTGCAGAAAGGGAGGCCTGGGCTCTCTGCAGACCCCAGAGCGATGGCTCTGCGCACTTTGTACCAAGTGCGCCCCTCCTGACCTTGGGGTACTCCTTGAGCTCCGGATCTGGCTGGAAAATAAGGAGGCTTTTGCTGTGGCTTCTGGTTATTCTATATGTAGTGGAGGCTTAGGTCTATAAGTATGTATGTATTTAAAAAATTAAGAATAGCTTTTGAAGGGCTCCTGGGTGGCTCAGTGCTTAAGCGTCTGCCTTCAACTCAGGTCATGATTCTGGGGTCCTGGGATGGAGCCCTCTGTTGGGCTCCTTGCTCTGTGGGAAGCCTGCTTCTCCTTTCCCGCCCCTCTGCTTGTGTTCCCTCTCTCACTGTCCCTCTCGGTCAAATAAATAAATAAAAATTTAAAAAATATATTAAGAATAGCTTTTGATACTGAGTCACCAGGTAGTAGGAGGTTTTTCCTTTATGCAATCACTGTAGCTAACAATGAAGGCAAAGCAGTGGACCACTTGGGACGATTGCCATTTTGCAACCACTAATGAATTGCCAAATCTAGGCATGGGCATCAACACTTCCACATATCACAAAGACAGCCAGATTTTATGAGCTTCTGGGGGTAGAACACAGTACATCTTAGGAAATAATAGTCTTGCAACCCCCTCCTCCCCTCTGCCTTCCACCCCCGCCTCCAAAAAAACCCCAAACCAAAACCCCAGTTGAGTCTGTTCAAGTGTCTAAGTAAAGGAATTATGGAGGACTGAAAAACATGGTAAATCGCACCATAAGAATACAGAAGGCAAATTCCAGACTGACCAAAGATCTGGATTTTTTTTTTTAATTATTTATTTATTTTGGGGGGGAGGGGCAGAGGGAGAGGGAAAGAGAATCTCAAGCTGACTTGAGAATCTTGCAGAGCATGGAGCCCTATGTGGGGCTCAATCCCAGGTCCCTGAGATCACAACCTGAGTGGAAACCAAGAGTCAGGTGCTTAACCGACTGTGCCAAACAAGTGCTTCAGATCTGGAGTTGTTTTTTTTTAAGTTTTTATTTATTTATTTATTTTATTATGTTATGTTAATCACCATACATTACATCATCAGTTTTTTAGATCTGGATTTTTTAATGAGTAAATTGCAAGGGAGAAATAAAGAGAGATGAAAAGGAAAACCTATAGATTAAGATTTTCTTTTTTTTTAAGATTTTATTTATTTGCGAGAGAACAAGCAGTGGGGAGGGTCAGAGGGAGAGAGAGAGAGAGACAGAGAGAGAAGCAGACTCCCTGCTGAGCAGGAAGCCCAATGTGGGGCTTGATCCCAGAACCTGGAGATCATGATCTGAGTGGAAGGCAGATGTTTAACCTACTGAGCCACCCAGGCACACCTAGATTAAAGATTTTAAAAGACATACTGGTCAAGCTCTGTATGGACCTTATCTGGATTCTGATTCAAATGAATTAACTATTAAAAACTAAGCATTTGGAAATTATATTTCAGATTGGAAATGGTAGAGTATTAGGGAAATATTTTTAAATTGTTTAGGGGTAATGATAGTTTTATGGATTTTTTTTAAAGTAGGCTCTATGCCCAGTGAGGAGCCCAACTGGAGATTGGAACTCAGAACTTTAAGATCAAGGCCTGAGCTGAGATCAAGAGTCGGAGGCTTAACAGACTGAGCTACCTAGGCACCCCAGTTTTATGGATTTTTTTAAAAAAAGAGCTTCTATTTTAAAAATATTTATGGTTTTGGGTAATTCGCAAGGAGGGAATGCAGGTGGGCATCATGGAACAATATTGGCCATGGTTCATAATCCCTTGAGGCTGGGCACTGAATATGGGAGTGGGGCTTCTATTTATATTCGTGTTTGTTGGAAATTTTCCAGGGTTAGAAATAAAAAAGTGAGATGTGGTAAAGCTTTTTCCAAAAAAGCTTTTCCTAATGTAAAAGCCACATGTGTTCATGGTAATAAACACAGATAAAATAAATATGCCTTTGCGTTAGTTACTTTGAATACCTTGGTGTATTTATGCATATAATTGTGTTAGATTTTTTTGATGAAAATTATATTCTGTTGTAATTTGCCCTTTTCATTAAACTGTTTATTTTGCATGTTCTAGGCCATTACTCTTCTAAAACCTTTAGAATTGACCATTGAGAAATGTTTTGTTTAATGCTTATGCCATGATTTTATTTAACTATTTCCTTATTGTTAAATAAATGGTGCTTATAATTTTGGATATTATAATGAGCGCTGTGATGAAAATCCTTCTAACTAAATCCCAACACTTGGCCTACTTTCCTAAAATAAATTCTTCGGAAATCTAAGGCAGTATTTGTCCCTAGTGTTTTGGATAGCTTTTGCTTGCACAGTTGCTTCTGAAATGTTCTTAGCTTTCTTTCAGAAGAGTAAACCTCATATTTTCAATATCCTTCCTGTTTCATAAACTTGTCAAGATGTCCATGAATGTTCACACAACTGCCTGTTGTTTCCTAGGTCTTTGAAAGATGCCATATTCTCACTGGAGCTTGGAAAGAAGATACCATCTTTATTACTTAGGTGGAGCCTTGTAACGACTGTAAAATAAAATGAATATTCAGTATTTCATCCAGCTAAAAACAATGAGGCCGCCCTATGCTTTGACGTTTATTAGTCTGAAGGGGAAATTTCCTTGGTAAGTGTGGAGCATTGGAAATGCAGGAGCTCCCAGATGACTTTGCGGCATTGGCATTCGGGACAGATTTGGGAGAAGAACATAACACTGCCCTCACTAGTGTTTGAAAATGCTTTGGGTTGGGTAGCTTGAGTGCGGCCAGCTGCTATGGTTATTCAGAGACCATGTTTTGTGATCAGAAGTCTGCTCTCATTTCTCTGTCCGATTTTTCTCTTTTCCTCATGCTGGCAGTGAGAGACTGGACAACCCTTGAAATTCATTGTATTTCCAAATTCCACACAGGAGCTTATGCGTTTCTTTTCTCTGGATGAGGGCACTTTGGTAACTAAAGAGTGAGATGCTTGGTTTTGGAGGTGGGGAGATGGGGAGTGGTAGGAAAGGTCTTTTTGCGCCTTTAGATAACAGAAACAGGAGTCAGATTTTAAAAATGAAGTTGCTCATCTAATTTGACAGTGCTCAGGCTGAAAACAAGAATCCCACCTTGGCCTTCTGTGAAGGCAGCCGAGTGAACGGAAGTGCTTAGGACCCCTGCTTAGCCTTGTGTCATCCCACGGATGTGGAGGTTTTTTTTGCACAGGCCTTAGGGAAAAGTGATTAACTCTAGCTTCGTGGTTAAGAGCAGAGGCTCTGTAAACACAGACAGGACTGAGGTTGCGTCCTAGCCACGCGGTTTCGTGATCTTTTGCAGATGATGTGAACTTGTGCCTCCCATTTCCGCATTTGTAAAATGGTGGACAGTAGTCGAACCTACCTCACAGGGGGGCTGTGAGGGATCAGTGAAATAAAAATGAAGTAATACATATGTTTACAGTGAGTAGATGAGTGCCTGGTGTATAATAATGGCTTTATAAATAATAATTACTGATATGCTAGCTTTTTAGGAAGCATTTTAAGGCATCTGCGCCAGCACAGTGATTGCATGTAAGTAGGCAGTCAGCTAATAATGCTTGTTACACAGTCAGTTTGAGGGTTTAACACTTAGTGTTCATTTAACCCTTCCAGATCGACTGGGCTGCCCTTTGGTTTGAGTTTGACCATTTACACCCCACAGAAAAGAACGGATGAGGCTTCCAGTTTTTTCCCTCATCAGGCTCTGTGGAATTCAATCCATTATGTATACAGCACCTACCCTAACAGGGGTGATCATGATCACATTTAAATTATACTGCGCACCTACAGAGTTTCAGCAGATGTGTGAATATTAAGTTATTAATAACTAATTGGGTGCTAATTACGTGCCCTGGAGTTCTTGGAGCTGATAAAGAGGTGTCACCTACCGTGTCAGGCCTCCGTGCAGCCCTGGAAAATCATTTTTGGCAGATGTGCCGAAGTTAACTTTGGAGCTCTAGTTTTCAAACATCATCTCCCACAAGCCTTGGTTTCATTTTTTGGGCATTGTGAAACCTTCCCATGAAATTGAGGTGACTTCCCGTCAGTAGAAATTCCATTTGCAAAGAGGGGGTAGCCAGTTTGCAGGTATAGTTTTTAATCTATGAGATGCAAGAACTAAGAGTCCTCTCAGGGAAGAACTAAAAGATGTGGAAGGGAATTCAGGAGTGATTCTAAAGGCCGGTGTGTTTTTGGTGTATAAGGGGAGATGACTCTGTTTTTGAAGGAACCTTCAAATTGGATCTTGCAAGATTTAGCTTCAGCACTAAGGATATGCGTCTCCTATTGGCGGCCTCATAGCCCATCAGTGTTTCATCAGTTGTCCCAAATCTATCCGAGTTGGTAATAGTTTGGCTTTGTTAACTGGAAAAGAACGTTGAGTTAGAAATCCTGGATGCAAGTCAGCGTGCTAGGAATATGTTCCATAATATCTAACATTTATGGAACCATATAAAATCAAAGGAGCTATTTTTAATGAGATAATCATTGAAAATACTACCCCTCTATCTTTTATCTCTCATTACCTGTAAGCTTGAGACTGCTGGAACAGGCCAGGTACTCATTTGTCTTAAAGTCAATATGATGAGAGAGGAAGGTGTTGCTTTATGATTGACAGAACCCATTTGCTGCTAGGGACTTGTTAGAATATTAGGGTTGCCTGGTTTGCTTTGTCTTTTAAAATTAGCTTCATCAACGCACACAATTGAAGAGACTCCTGAGCTTGGGTATTACCTTCCCTCCTACCCAACTAAGAGCATTAAAAAAAAAAAATTAAAGCATTTCTAGGCCAGGGATAAAAATATACTTTAAGTAATATAAGGGAAAATTGAAGGTGGAAGTAAACAAATGAGAGCCTAGGTTTAGCAAATATTGACAATGATTAACACCTCTTCTTGGTCAAGTTGGCAGAAAACCCAGTGTTTGGGTTGAACCACAGGAAATAAAAACTACCCAGATGGGTTGTGGTTGATGGCTTTGTCCACACTACACATACCAGTTCCCTCCTGTGTGTTTGGCTGTCCGCTGTCGGAAACCCCTTCCTGGGTTTGGGCCTTGTCTGCTCTGAGTCGTGGAGGGGCCAGAGGCTGTCTGGTCAGGTTTCCAGCTTCCCTTGCAGCTAATATGGGGGCATGTGACCTGGACCTTTACATTTACATACATCTGCCTCGGACTTTGGATCTCTTGCTGGCATTGCCAGGACATAGGGACAGAGGAAAAAGCATTTTGGCAGTGGCTACAACATCCCATTGACAGGTGGTGGTGGTCAGTTGGAGGGGCCTCTTTGCCTTAACTTGCTTGGCTTCTGAGTTTGGTTATCTAGCCCAGAGGTTGGCATGTTTTTTCTGATAGTAACCATTTCAGGCTCTGTGGGGCGTACAGTCTTTTTTGGAATGACTCACCTCTGCTGTGGTAGCCTGGAAGCAGCCGTGGACAGTATATATGGGTTTGGATATGGTTTGCCAATCCCTGAGCTAGCCCACCTTGTGATCCTGGGAGCTAAGCTACCTCATACACGCAACAAATTCTTTTTCTTAGATTAGGCAAAATTGGTTTCTTTTTCTTGCCTCCAGGAGGCTTATTCCTCCTTGCAGACTCCTTATTCCTAATTTACTGTGTGGAGGGGCCGTAAGATCCCCCCTGCTTTGTACAGACACAGATCGAGGCTGTGCGTACCTCCAAAGAGATGGCAGCTGTTTCAGGGTAAAATATGGCTCGCTCCTCATTCTCTGCAGTGTTAATTTTTTTTTTTTAAGATTTTTACTTATTTATTTGACAGAGAGAGACACAGCGAGAGAGGGAACACAAGCAGGGGGAGTGGGAGAGGGAGAAGCAGGCTTCCCGTGGAGCAGGGAGCCCGATGTGGGGCTTGATCCCAGGACCGCAGGATCATCACCTGAGCCGAAGGCAGACGCCCAACGACTGAGCCACCCAGGTGCCCCTGCAGTGTTAATTCTTAACTGAACTTATGCTC
The DNA here is from genome assembly GCF_029215605.1 of Mirounga angustirostris. NCBI lineage: Eukaryota > Metazoa > Chordata > Mammalia > Carnivora > Phocidae > Mirounga > Mirounga angustirostris. Next base: position 186,980,013 of record NW_026991709.1, on the reverse strand, counting down.
TTCATCTAAAACTCTTCTGGAGTTGCACATCCAGAAATCCTTCCACTTGAAATTCCCCCCCTCCCGCAGTAGGGTTCCTGTATACCCTTTACTCAGTCTCCCCTGACGGTATGTTCTTTATAATTGTAGTACGACAATAAAACTAGGAGACTGACATTGTCACATTTGCAGACTTTGTTATGATCTCACCAGTTTTGCACACACTCGGTTGTGTGTGTATTTCTGTGCGTTTTGATCATATTGTGTAAGATTCGTGTAACCACCACCACAGTCAAGATACAGGACTGTTCCATCGCCACAGAGGTCCCACGTGCTACCCCTTTATGGCTGCACTGAGCCCCTCCCTAACTCCTGGCTATCATCAGTTCATTGTCCTTTAACCCTGTAGCCTTTTGGGGTTGGCTTTCTTCACTCAGCATAATTCCCTGGACCCGTCCAAGCTGTTGGTCCCTTTTTGTTGCTAAGTAGTACTCTGTGGGATGGATGTAGTTTGGTTTGTTAAACAGTTTATTTGTTGAAGGACTTCGGGAGTTTTACAGTTTGGGGATATTACAAATAGAGTGCTACAGACACTCACATCCAGGTTTTTGATTGAACCTAAGGTTTCATTTCCCTGAGATAAACACCGAGGAGTGCACTTGTGGGGTCATGTGGTACGCACACGTTCAGTTTTATAGGGAGCTGCCAAACTCTTTTCCTTAGCTGGAGGCACGACAGCTTTTATTAGCAGTGTTGGAAGAGTTCTTCCTATCTTCTGTTTTATCCTCTGTCAAACCATTTCTGGGTTAATTTTACTAAAACAATAATTGCAGCTCTCTTACCTGCCAAATACTATACTAAGCACTGTACACATAGGATCTAATTTCATCCTCATAACAACTCCTCAAGGAAGGCGGATACCATGGTTTTCTCTTGAGAGGGAAACTGAGTCACAGAGAGTGTAATTAACTTGTTCAGGCTCACCCAGGACATGAAGAGGCAGATCCCTCAGTTCAAACTCTGTCTTTGGAGGCGGTGCTGTTGACCACTTCTCTAGACTGCCTTTCTAAAGCACCACTGAATGTTTGATTCGCTCAACGCCCTCAGATGTCTCCTTATAAAGTGTCTTAATTCTGATGATGGCATTTTTTAAAGCCCATGACAGCCCGCCCACCTACTGACACTCTCTTGCACCCAACGTGAATCCTGTATTGCTTTGGATTGTATTTGCCCTCTTGGCTTTTGACATACAAGAAGTCCAAGGCTTTCCACAACTTCATGGTAAGTGGGGGCTTAATGTTGGACTAAATGGATCCTGTTGCATGGTCACCTGAGAATATTCTAACAGTGCAAGTGGTAAAGGACAGTATTGTAGGGTCTCGTGAACCACACTGGAAATGAAGACTTTCTGAGATTAAAATAACCCAACACATTCGTGTAGCTGTAGGTTTGTTACTTGTGCAAATCCATTCCATGTCTAAGCCCTCCTAACTGAATCTTAGCTGGACTTAACAGAACTTAACCAGTAAGGATTCCCAAGGAACCCATCCTTTTCTTCCTTAAATGCCTTCATGTATTTCAGGCACAGTCCCAGGCTCCACAGATCCAGATGTAAGACACTTAGCCTGCCCCCCATCAGGGTACATGCATTCACTAAGAGGAATGGCAAAAGAGAGTATCCAAGGAAAGAATGAAATACTCTCATGTGCTCCTCTGGTAGAAGAGAACTTTTCTCCCAGAATACATATCTTGAAATACCTAAATTCTTCTGTTCTGACACAAAAAGCCTTTCATTTTGTGCCAGTGACTAACTGCAGGGTGTTTGATGGGGTGACTCCAGGCTAATGTACCAAGGGAATGCCTGCACCTCCTAGGTTTTCTGCTGCAGAGCACACACTCCTGACACACTCATTTGGCTGCCATCTGGAATACACTTCTTCCAAAGAGAGGGGGTAGGAAATGTTCTATTTGGTTCTGTTACCCTGTATTGGAAGAATAATGGCATATTGCTTGAATGTTTCCCAAGAGAATGTTTTCATGTGCTCCTTGTATATTTCAAACTCCAAATAGGAAGAAGAGTAATGGTGGCGATGGGTGGATTGGGTAGTGAATCTCCACTTTAAAGTCTTCGATCTTTGTTGCAGCAATTATGTAGTTACATGAGAAAATAAAGGATGTCTTTTCCTTGAACTGTCTCTGCAAGCCCAGAAGCTTAATAAATGCATACATGTTTAATATAGGGTAGTGATGTCCAGGAACAGTCACATGTGAGTTTACTACTAAGGTAGTAAGTGGAAACTTTGGGCTCAATCAGAGTAACAACTAGGTTATTGTGTTAAGTGTTGTGCGAGGTTCTTTCTATCTTGACTGCTCTCAGAAGTACATTGTCCTATTTCACACATAAGCAAACTGACAGTTTTTTTACTCAAGACTGCATGGCTGGGGACAGGGCTGGTGGAGCCTGGGTTTGGGGTTTGGACTCTGCTTTATTATGTCCCTTAGGCCGTTATTTCAGCCAGCATGCTGTGTTCTGTCTTGCCAAGAGCAGACTGTAAAGAACACCCTTTACAAAGAGTAGCCAGGAGGTCCTAATAAACACGGCACTGGGGTTTACTGCTAACCCTAATAAGGGACATCTCTCTCTCAGTCTCTCTCTCTCTCTCTTTTTCAGTTTCTCTTTGTCCTTAATTCTCCCTTCTTTTCTTCTGAAAAGGAAAAATAAAACTTAGAAGCACCAAGGATTAGGATGCCTGGTAATAATTGGTTTTCCCTGTAGAAATGCAGTGATAACATAGTAAAAATATGAGAAGCACCGCTCTATCCTGCTGTCGAGAAATGATCTTTTGATGCAAAGGAGTTACAAAACTCAAGGAAGCCAAGGGTGGAGGCTGCATATCCCGTAATCCTGAAAACATTGAATGCCAGCGAAGTATTACAGAATTGGCCATTGCCACGTTCCCGGGAACATTAGCGGGAATGTGTAATACAAGATTTTTGTGGAATGAGTCTCATGTTCGAAGAGCAGAGTGGAGAGCTCTGCACAAAACTGCTGAGAAGCAGCCAGAAAAGAGCTCATGAATGATTGAGCCCTGGCCAGGAGAAAAGGATATTTGGCACCTGACTTAATAGGATGCACTGTTATCCAACCGTTGGATGCATCCGCTGTTTTCAGGAGGAGGACTGTGGGACCTCGCTCGGGGTGATGACTGAGGAAGGAAGTTTTGTGTTTGAGCCCATGTGTTTCTCACCAGCAGTGTTCTTTTCTGCGGAATGGATGTTTCTGAGCACTAGTGTGAACATTTAATCAAATTAAATAAGCATTTCATCATCAAATGCAGTCAAGTTTTATTTTAAAATTTATTAACGCTGTCATTTTCGGCTGTTTTGTGTTCTTTTAACTCTTGAATTGCAAATGAGCTCCTTTGTCAGATGTTTGCATTTGGAAGGGGCTCTCACCACTGTTTGGCTTTATGGCTTGCTTTTCTTGTTTGCTTTATGTTATAAACGAATTTTGACTACCAATAAAAGTTTTAGGAATCCTATTTACATCTGAACAATGATTCAGCAACTTGAACCTCTTATTTTTTGCTGTGGAGTTGTCTAGTAAAAAGTTGATATGATTCCACTGGCTCTCATGGCTCAGATAAACTATACATTTATCTGTGTGTGTGTTTATATTTCTTTCTTCACTGCCTACACTTTTAGAACCCTGTTTATCAACCTCAATTACACCGGTGTATTTGGACATTCTCAGTTTTTTTTTTTTAAAGGAAAAACATAATTTCTATATGCTACCAGATGGGTGTGTTGGCTATAAGATAAAAATCCCAAAATACTTAACAGACCATCTGGTGTCTTGGTAGGGTTTAGTTGATTAAGTTCTTGCGAACTGATTTCCAGTCTCATCAGAGGTACCTCCTTTGGATTTTTATTTGTAAAAAGTTGTTTCTATTTTGTCCTATTGTTAATCTTTCTTTGGAACTTTCACCCAAACTATTGGTGATAGATGGTACCTGCCGTTTATTTATGTGCTCATGCAGTTACTGATTGACCAGTGATAGGGTGTCCTCAACAAACCTGATGAAGTTGGAGGATTAGGCTCAGTTCACGGCACACAGCTTTCTCCAGGAGATAGTAACTAGTCCAAATGGGAATTGCCCTTCCCTGGATTCATTGGCATTGAGCTTGAAGCTATGCAATTTCCAAGCATGTTTGTTGGAAGTTTTTTGGGTATGTGCATTGTACTTTAGCAGGTCACCTCTTGTGCATCTTGGGCAGTGTTAAAAGCTACAGACACGTTGTCCTGTGCAAGTCATACAAGAATTAAATACATGGCACTATACACTGGGGAGGGTATGTGCTCTGGTAAGTGCTGTGAATTGTGCAAGACTGTTGAATCTCAGATCTGTACCTCTGAAACAAATAATGCAATATATGTTAAGAAAAAAGAAGAAGAAGAAGAAGAAGAAGGTAGCAGGAGGGGAAGAATGAAGTGAGGGAAATTGGAGGGGTAGACGAACCATGAGAGACGATGGACTCTGAAAAACAAACTGAGGGTTCTAGAGGGGAGGGGGGTGGGAGGATGGGTTAGCCTGGTGATGGGTATTGAGGAGGGCACATTCTGCATGGAGCACTGGGTGTTATGCACAAACAATGAATCATGGAACACTACATCTAAAACTAATGATGTCATGTATGGGGATTAACGTAAGAATTAAATACATGGCACTATAATCCTCGCTTTGCCCGTGCACAGCCTGTTAGCCATTGGCAGAGCCGATCTTTAAGTCTGTCTGCGTCTGACTTTGCAGTTGGAATTTCCTCCACGGTGCAGCTCTGTGTTCCCAATGGGTGGCACACTTGCTAAGCCCCCTCTCTGTGCTACGGACAGTGCTAGGCTTAGGGAATCCTCAGAGGAACGAATGTTCCCCATCTCTGTCTTTCTGGAAATCTGCTCCTCTGGTACAAAACATTTTAAACACTGTTAATAATTTTTCTTCTCCTCTTATTTGTCTTTCGGATAGGCATTCGGGCTCCCCATAGTATGACTTTTATCATAATACTTTAAAGGAGGGTTTCTCAACTTCAGCACTGTTGATACTTGCAGGCCAAATGATTCTGTGTTGTGGGGGGTTGTCCTGTGCATTGTAGGATGTTTAGCAGCATCCCTGGTCTCTGCTGAGTGGATGCTACTAGCATTCCCGCCCCCAAGATGAGACATCCAAAAGTATCTTCAGACATTGCCGAAAATCCTCTGGGGGCAGATTCGCCCTCTTTGAAAACCACTCCTCTAAAGTAACTGCCAGCTTTTTGTCTTTGGGTAAAAGGCCAGAAGCCTATGTTTGCTGCTGCAGAAGTCTTCCTGTCAAAGGAGAGGAGATTTACAACACAACCACCCATGTCATGAAGGTGGGAATTATGTCAAGCAACAAATTTGTATTTATTGTAGAACATTTTATAAATACATGTAAGATGGGGAAGGGCAATTTTTCTTTAAGATTTTATTTATTTGACACAGAGAGAGAGAGAGAGCACAAGCAGGAGGAGCTGCAGAGGGAGAGGGAGGTGCAGGCTCCTCGCTAAGCAGAGAGCCTGGCGTGGAGCTCGATCCCAGGACCCTGGGATCATGACCTGAGCCGAAGGCAGACGCTTAAATGACTGAGCCACCCAGGCGCCCCCGGAAGGGCAATTTTTCAACAGTACTTATAAGCAAGAAAGGGAAGATCATTAAGAAAATCGTCTCGTAATCTAGAGATAATGCTGACTTGATATTTTGTTCTTCATTCTTACAGCTTTTGATTTATACATCTCATGTGTAGGAAAGACATAATACACATAGAGCGAGAGATAGATATATTGCCCATGATGTTTTACTTTTTCCCTTTATATTGTGAACATTTCCCAGTTTTTTTCATCCCCCTTCTCCAGCATGGTTCATAAGGGACAGTACTATCGTCTGCTATTCCTCATCTTTTTAGCAGCTGCAATAATAATCTTTAAGTAATGGAACAAGATCTATTTTTCTATAATTCTGATGTTAGACATTTATTTTGTTTTCAGGGTTTTTTTTTGTTGTTGTTGTTCCAAATAGTGCTTTGATTTATTCCCCAAGTATTTATTTATAATGTGCTGTGTGCCAAGCCTTCCTGTTTCAGGTACCCAGGGTAGAACAGATGCGCCGCACAGTGAAGTCATTGTACATATCTCTGCTTTGTCCTGTTGAGATTCACTGTGCTCTGCTGTTTTCTCATATGTATCGGCTCCCCCTCCAACCTCCTTTGCTCATCAGGACCACCTCTTCCGAGCGTAAAGACTTAGCCCCTATGAACGGAAAGCTCTAGAATCTGCTTGCCTGCGAGATTGGAATTAACCCTGGCTCAGGCTGCTTCCAGTTTCCTAGCAAAATCAGCGTGAGCCAGAATAGACTAGAAACAGCATGTGTGTGCTTTGTTAACTGGGGGAACTGTCAAAGAACATGTAAAGCTAATTGAGAATTTAACGTTACCCAGAATGTTGACTTAGTGCTGTCTTTCTTGTGCTGGTTTTCATGGCTGGCCTCATGCAAAGCCCGGTGCAGCTCAGGAGAGGCATTAGGAGGGTGTGAGATTTCGTGCCTTTCCTGAGTATTTGACCTTGGTGAATTACTTAATCTCTTTGGGCCTCAGTTTACTCTCATGCCTCCATAGAATTGTTGATAGAAGTGGATCAGCTGGGTGAGCAGCCTGTGGCTTAGGGTCTGGGGTGTGGCGCTTACTTAGGAGAATGGAGGCCTTTACACAGCCTTTTGAATCACTTTCTGAGTACCTATAATATGCCTACTGTATGCCAGAGACTTGACACGCGTTCGCAAGTCTTAGTGGTATGCGCAGGAGATAGATGGAGGTGGAATTCTGTCAGTTTTTCCTTCATTTATTTGGAGACTCCAATTTTAGGTGAATGTACCTTTATAATGTCTTTCTAGTCTGTTGACCATTCTGTCCTGGGTTCTTGTACTTGGCCCAGGATTTGCATGGTTTGAACTTCCTGCAAAGGAGGGTTTGTCCGTGCTTTCTTTTCTTTCTTTTTTTTAATTTATAAACATTTTACTTTAAAAATATCTATTTGTGTATAGGTTTTATACATACAAAATATATTTTTACAGTGTATTTGTATAATTTATGAAGAGAATAGGTATATATTAGAGGTATGGGTTCAGAAACATTTTACTGATGGATCCAAGGTCAAAAAAGCCTGCAGACCCCTGTGGCATCTAATTTAATTTTCTACTTAGTCAGCCAAACAGGAAAAACATTAAAAAAACATAGAAAAGGAAGATGTGAATTAGGAAAAGTGATTTTTATATTAGGTAACTGTTTTCCTATTCTTTATATTTTATTTCTTTAATAAGGTTATTTATTTTTATTAACATATAATGTATTATTTGTTTCAGGGGTACAGGTCTGTGATTCATCAGTCTTACACAATTCACAGCACTCACCATAGCACATGCCCTCCCCAATATCCATCACCCAGCCAACCCCTCTCTCCCACCCCACCCCCTACTCCAGGAACCCTCAGTTTGTTTCCTGAGATTAAGAGTCTCTTATGGTTTGTCTCATTCTGTGGTTTCGTCTTGTTTCATTTTTTCCCTCTCTTCCCCGATGAGCCTCTGTCTTGTTTCTCAAATTCCTCATAACAGTGAGATCATATGATAATTGTCTTTCTCTGATTGACTTATTTAGCTTAGCACAATACCCTCTTGTTCCATCCACGTTATTGCAAATGGTGAGATTTCATTTTTTGATGGCTGCGTAATATTCTATTGTATATATATATACCGCATCTTCTTTATCCATTCATCTGTTGATGGACATCTAGGCTTTTTCCATAGTTTGCCTATTGTGGACATTGCTGCTTTAAACACTGGGGTGCACCTGCCCCTTCGGATCACTACATTTGTATCTTTGGGATAAATACCCAGTAGTGCAATTGCTGGGTTGTAGGATAGCTCTTTCTTATCAGCTTGCTGAGATGTGGGCCAGAAGGGACCCTCTGTGTCTATTGAGTCATCCTACAGGCAGGGCAGTGGAGTCTCTGAGTCCCTTGCCATGTCTGTCCAGAGTTGCATGTGTGTCCAGTGTTGCCTCTCAATGACAGAAAATAGGTATTCACTCCTTACCCTGCTTCTCCTTAGTCATCGCTGTCTTCCCAGCAGTCAACCACATTTGCAAGTTGCACCTTTCATTTATTTGTTGACCTGTTCGTGGTCTTCCTTCACTCTGTAGATTGAGGTAAGATTGGCGAGGGCTGTATCACTTTTATTCATTCTTACACAGGCACACCTCATTTTATGGCTCTTTGCTTTCTGTCACTTTGCAGAGACTGTGTAGTTTTACAAATTGATGGTTGGTGGCCACCCTGTGTCCAGTAAGTCTATGGTGGGTGCCATGTTTCCAACAGCGTTTGTTCACTTTGTCTCTCGGTCACATTTTGGTAGTGTACAATCTAGGTATTCAACAAGTCTGTATGTTATGCTGTGCTCACCACAAGGCACAGCCACCATCTGTAATCAGTGATCTCTGATGTTACTCTTACAATTATTTTGGTGCACCATGAGCCCCGCCCATACAAGATGGTGAACTGCTCCACCTTCGGACTGTTCCTCCATCTCTTTCCCTCTCCTCGGGCCTCTCTATTCCCAGAGACACAGCAATATTGAAATTAGGCCCTTTACCCTACAATTAAGAACCCGACAATGACCTCTAAGTGTTCAAGTGAAAGGAACGTTTTCTTGTCTCTCATTTTTTAAAAAGATTTATTTATTTATTTTAGAGGGGGAGGGCCAGAAGGAGAGGGAGAGAGAGTCTTCAGCAGACTCCGCGGTGAGCATGGAGCCTGACGTAGGGCTTGATCTCACAACCCTGAGATCACGACCTGAACTGAAAGCAAGAGTCAGACACTTAACTGACTGTGCCATCCAGGTGCCCCTGCATGTCTCTTATTTTAAATCAAAAGCTAGAAATGATTAAGCTTAATGAGGATGGCATGTCAAAAGCCAAGATAGGTCAAAAGCTAGGCTTTTTGCACTCAGTAGCCAAGTTGTGAATGCAAAGGAAAAGTTCTTGAAGGAAATTAAAGATGCTACTCCAGTGCACACGAATGATAACAGCCTTGCTGATACGGAGAAGGTTTTAGCAGTCTGGATACATGATCAAACCAGCCACAACATTCCCTTTAGTCAAAGCCTAATCCAGAGCAAGGCCTTAACTCTCTTCAGTTCTGTGAAGGCTGAGACAGGTGGGGAAGCTGCAGAAGAAAAGTTTGAAGCTAGCAGACGTTGGTTCATGAAGTTTAAGGAAAGAAGCTGTTTCTGTATCATGAAAGTGCAAGATGAAGCAGCAGGTGCTGATATAGAAGCTGCAACGAGTGATCCAGAAGATCTAGCTCAGATAATTAATATAGGTGTGCCTACAGTAAGCCATTTTCTCTTTGAAGAAGATGCCATTTAGGACTTTCATAGCTAGAGAGGAGAAGTCAATGCCTGGCTTCAAAGCTCCAGAAAACAGGCTGACTTCTTATCAGGGGCTAATGCAGCTGCTGACTTTAAGTTGAAGTCAGTGCTCATTTACCATTCTGAAAGTCCTAGGGCCTTTAAGAATTATGCTAAGTCTGGGGCGCCTGGGTGGCTCAGTTGGTTAAGCGACTGCCTTCGGCTCAGGTCATGATCCTGGAGTCCCAGGATCGAGTCCCGCATCGGGCTCCCTGCTCGGCAGGGAGTCTGCTTCTCCCTCTGACCCTCCTCCCTCTCATGTGCTCTCTCTCATTCTCTCTCTCTCTCAAATAAATAAGTAAAATCTTAAAAAAAAAAAGAATTATGCTAAGTCTACTCTGTCTGTGCTTTGTATGTGAAACAAAAAAGCCTGGATGACAGCACATTGGTTTATGACATAATTTACCAAATATTTTAAGCTCATTGTTGAGACCTGCTTAGAAAAAAAAGATTCCTTTCAAAATATTACTGCTTATTGACAATACATTTGATCATCGAAGAGCTGTGAAAGAGATGTACACAAGATAAATGCTGTTTTCATGCCTGCAAATGCAGCATCCATTCTGCAGCCCGTGGATCAAGGTGTAATTTTGACTTTCAAGTCTTGTTACTTAAGAAATAGGGGGCACCTGGCTGGCTCCCGAGTGACTCAGTAGAGCATGGGACTCTTGATCTTTTTTTTTTTTTATTTTAAAGATTTTATTTATTTGAGAGAGAGAGCATGAGAGGGGGGAGGGTCGGGAGGGTCAGAGGGAGAAGCAGACTCCCCGCGGAGCAGGGAGCCCGAGGCGGGACTCGATCCTGGGACTCCAGGATCATGACCTGAGCCGAAGGCAGTCGCTTAACCAACTGAGCCACCCAGGCGCCCGGGACTCTTGATCTTGATGTCATGAGTTCAAGCCCCATGTTGGGTGTGGAGACTACTTAAAAAATATATATATGTATATATATATATATTTCTAAGGCTCTAGCTGCCATAGAGAGTGATTCCTCTGATCGATTTGGGTGAAGTAAATTGAAAACCTTCTGGAAAAGATTCACCATCTACAGGTCATTAAGAACATTTATGATTTAATGAAAAGAGGTCAAAATATCAACATGAACAGGAGTTTGGAAGAAATTGATTCCAACCCTCATGGATGACTTTGAGGGGTTCAAGACTGTGAAGGGAGTCACTGAGGATGAGGTGGAAAAAAGAGAACCAGAAAAGAGTGGGACCTGAAGATGGAAGTGAATTGCTGCAATCTGATGATAAAACTTTAGCAGACGAGGAGGTACTTCTTTTTTTTAATTTATTTATATTCTTATGTTAATCCCCATACATTACATCATTAGTTTTAGATGAAGTGTTCCATGATTCATTGTTTGTGCATAACACCCAGTGAGTGCTCCATGCAGAATGTGCCCTCCTCCATACCCACCACCAGGCTAACCCATCCTCCCACCCCCTCCCCTCCAGAACCCTGTTTGTTTTTCAGAGTCCATCGTCTCTCATGGTTCGTCTACCCCTCCGATTTCCCCCGCTTCATTCTCCCCCTACCGCTACCTTCTTCTTCTTTTTTTTTTCTTAACATATATTGCATTATTTGTTTCAGAGGTACAGATCTGAGATTCAACAGTCTTGCACAACTCACAGCGCTTACCAGAGCACATATCCTCCCCAGTGTCTATCACCCAGTCACCCCATCCCTCCTACCCCACCCCCCACTCCAGCAACCCTCAGTTTGTTTCCTACAATTAAGAATTCCTCATATCAGTGAGATCATATGATACATATCTTTCTCTGTTTGACTTATTTCACTCAACATAATACCCTCCAGTTCCATCACGTCATTGCAAATGGCAAGATCTCATTCCTTTTGATGGCTGCATAATATTCCCTTGTATATATATACCACCTCTTCTTTATCCATTCATCTGTCGATGGACATCTTGGCTCTTTCCACAGTTTGGCTATTGTGGACATTGCTGCTATAAACATCGGGGTGCACGTACCCCTTCGGATCCCTACTTTTGTATCTTTGGGGTAAATACCCAGTAGTGCAATTGCTGGATCATATGGTAGCTCTATTTTCAACTTTTTGAGGAACCTCCATACAGTTTTCCAGAGTGGCTACACCAGCTTGCATTCCCACCAACAGTGTAGGAGGGTTCCCCTTTCTCCACATCCCCGCCAACATCTGTCGTTTCCTGACTTGTTAATTTTAGCCATTCTGACTGGTGTGAGGTGGTATCTCATTGAGGTTTTGATTTGGATTTCCCTGATGCTGAGCGATATTGAGCACTTTTTCATGTGTCTGTTGGCCATTTGGATGTCTTCTTTGGAAAAATGTCTGTTCATGTCTTCTGCCCATTTCTTGATTGGATTCTTTGTTCTTTGGGTGTTGAGTTTGATAAGTTCTTTATAGATTTTGGACACTAGCCCTTTATCTGATATGTCATTTGCAAATATCTTCTCCCATTCTGTCGGTTGTCTTTTGGTTTTGTTGACTGTTTCCTTTGCTTTGCAAAAGCTTTTTATCTTGATGAAGTCCCAAGAGTTCATTTTTGCCCTTGCTTCCCTTGCCTTTGGCGATGTTTCTAGGAAGAAGTTGCTTCGGCTGAGGTCAAAGAGGTTGCTGCCTGTGTTCTCCTTTAGGATTTGGATGGACTCCTGTCTCACATTGAGGTCTTTCAACCATTTGGAGTCTATTTTTGTGTGTGGTGTAAGGAAATGGTCCAGTTTCATTCTTCTGCATGTGGCTGTCCAATTTTCCCAACACCATTTGTTGAAGAGACTGTCTTTGTTCCATTGGACATTCTTTCCTGCTTTGTCAAAGATGAGTTGACCATAGAGTTGAGGGTCCATTTCTGGGCTCTCTATTCTGTTCCATTGATCTAGGTGTCTGTTTTTGTGCCAGTACCATGCTGTCTTGATGATGACAGCTTAGTAATAGAGCTGGAAGTCCGGAATTGTGATGCCGCCAGCTTTGCTTTTCTTTTTCAACATTCCTCTGGCTATGCGGGGTCTTTTCTGGTTCCATACAAATTTTAGGATCATTTGTTCCATTTCTTTGAAAAAAGTGGATGGTATTTTGATGGGGATTGCATTGAATGTGTAGATTGCTCTAGGTAGCATTGACATCTTCACAATATTTGTTCTTCCAATCCATGAGCATGGAACGTTTTTCCATTTCTTTGTGTCTTCCTCAATTTCTTTCATGAGTATTTTATAGTTTTCTGAGTACAGATCCTTTGTCTCTTTGGTTAGATTTATTCCTAGGTATCTTATGGTTTTGGGTGCAATTGTAAATGGGATCGACTCCTTAATTTCTCTTTCTTCTGTCTTGTTGTTGGTGTATAGGAATGCCACTGACTTCTGTGCATTGATTTTATATCCTGCCACTTGACTGAATTCCTGTATGAGTTCTAGCAGTTTTGGGGTGGAGTCTTTTGGGTTTTCCACATAAAGTATCCTATCATCTGCAAAGAGTGAGAGTTTGACTTCTTCTTTGCCGATTTGGATGCCTTTGATTTCTTTTTGTTGTCTGATTGCTGTGGCTAGGACTTCCAATACTATGTTGAATAGCAGTGGTGATAGTGGACATCCCTGCCGCATTCCTGACCTTAGGGGGAAAGCTCTCAGTTTTTCCCCATTGAGAATGAGATTCGCTGTAGGTTTTTCATAGATGGCTTTTATGATATTGAGGTATGTCCCCTCTATGCCTATACTCTGAAGAGTTTTGATCAAGAAAGGATGCTGTATGGGCGCCTGGGTGGCTCAGTTGGTTAAGCGACTGCCTTCGGCTCAGGTCATGATCCTGGAGTCCCGGGATCGAGTCCCACATCGGGCTCCCTGCTCCGCGGGGAGTCTGCTTCTCCCTCTGACACTCCCCCCTCTCATGCTCTCTATCTCATTCTCTCTCTCAAATAAATAAATAAAATCTTAAAAAAAAAAAAAAGAAAGGATGCTGTACTTTGTCAAAAGCTTTTTCTGCATCTATTGAGAGGATCATATGATTCTTGTTCTTTCTTTTGTTAATGTATTGTATCACATTGATTGATTTGCGGATGTTGAACCAACCTTGCAGCCCAGGGATAAATCCCACTTGGTCATGTTGAATAATCCTTTTAATGTACTGAGGAGGTACTTCTTATGGATGAGTGAAGAAAGTGGTTTCTTGAGATGGAATCTACTTCTGGTGAGGATGCTGTGATGATTGTTGAAATGACACAAAGGATTTAGAGTATTATATAAGCTTAGTTGGTAAAGCAGCGGCAGGGTTTGAGAGGACCGACTACGGTTTTGAAAGAAGTTCTACTGTGGATAAAATGTTCATCAAACAGCATCACATGCTATAGAGAAATCTTTGGTGAAAGGAAGAGTCAATCAATGCAGCAACCTTATTATTTTAAGGTTATTTTATCTTGTTATTTTAAAAAATTGCCACAGTCACCCCAGCTTTCAGCAACCACCACCCTGATCAATCAGCAGACATCACCGTCGAGCAAGACCCTGCACCAGCAAAAGGATTACAACTTGCTGCAAGTTCATATTTTTTAGCAATCAAATATGTTTTTAGATAAGGTGTAAATACATTGTTCGCTTAGACGTGATGCTATTGCCCACTTACAGCACTACAGTACCAGTGGAAACATAATTTTTATATGTGCTGGGTAATCAAAGAATTAATTTGGTTCACTTTATTGTGGTTTTTGCTTTATTGCAGTGGTGTAGAATGGAACACGCCATATGGCTGAGGTAGGCCTGTATTACATGTTCCTAGAGCAGTGGTTGGCGTGTGGTAGGTGCTTAAAAATACAGATTGAATGAATATTGTTATTGAAACAACTTAGTTAAGGGGCATCTGGGTGGCTCAGTCGGGTAAGCGTCTGCCTTCGGCTCAGGTCAGGATCTCGGGGTCCTGGGATTGAGCCCCGCATTGGGCTCCCTGATCAGCAAGGAGTCTGCTTCTCCCTCTCCCTCTGCCCCTCTCCCCACTCGTGAGCATTCTCTCTCTCAAATAAATAAATAAATAATCTTAAAAAAAAAAGAAGGAAACATCTTAGTCAAGAAGGAATGTCAGTTATACTCAGTTTTTCTTAAGGGTATATTCAGGTTGATCTGTGCTAATTCATGGTTACACAGTTTGGCCATTTCACTCTTGAGTGTTGATGTCATCTTTTACATGGAAGGGTTTCCTTTCTTTTGAGTTTTTGTGTTCCTGAGTATCCCTCACCTGATGCAAAAGATGAGGTGACACAGAATTGACCTAGTCTCAGGGATTAGCAAGGGTAGAATTGAAATGCTTCTACAGTGCCCAGTTTACATGTGAATCATTAAGAGCTGACTGTTCCACAAGGTAGAGGATGGCTTGGCTGGATCATGTTCAGAATTCTTGACTATTGAAGACATTTTCCTTTATTTCTTGATCTTTGCTTTCTGGTTTCATAGCCTTTACCTTGTTTTTGCTTTTTTTTGCTATTGTAAAGTGTTTTCCCCAGATACTATTTACAACCCACTGTATGCTTAGGAACCCAGGCTAGAACAGTGAACAAAGGGGCACCTGGGTGGCTTAGTCGGTTGGGCTTCTGCCTTCAGCTGAGGTCATCATCCTGGGGGGCCTGGGATTGAGTCTCATGTTGGGCTCCCTGCTAAGCGGGAGTCTGCTTCTCCCTCTGCCCCTCTCCTTGCTCGTGCTGCCACCCCCTTCTCTCTCTCTCTCTCTCTCTCCCTCAAACAGATAAATAAAATCTTAAAAAAAAAACACCTCCATCATGTCAATAAAGGAGCATTTATTCTTAAAAAAAAAAAAAAAAGAACAGCAGTGAATAAGACATTCCTGCCCTGGTGAAGCTTACATGCTTGCAGCTAAATCATTGCATGTATCTTTGTTTTTTTTTTCTTTTGGGGGGGGGTGGGATTCGTTGTGCCCTAGTGGTTTTTTGTTTGTTTGTTTGTTTTTGATTTGTTTGTTTTGAGAGAGAGAGAGAGTGTGAGCCAGCTTGGGGGGGAGCGGCAGGGGGAGAGGAGAGAGAGAATCCCAAGCAGACTCCCCCCTGGGTATGGAGCCCATTGCGTTGGTGGATCCCATGACCCATGAGAGCATGACCTGAGCCGAAATCAAGACACGATGCTCAACCGATGGAGCAACCCAGGCGCCCTGCCCTAGGATTCTTTGAATGTGCTGTTCCCCAGCCCTCCAACTCTCTTAGCTCAAAATGGAATCATTTGATTAAAAATGAAATGAATACAGGAGGCTTTCTAGCAGTTATTCACAGTGAGCTGTTGGATTTTCCTTCTCAAAGAGTGCCGTTCACGTGGCTGCTGAGCACTGTGCCGTCCTCCCTGTCCTTAGGTGGATCGATAGCAGGCATCAGAAGGGAATAGGCCCGTGCTGTGCTTGTCGAGAAGTGGGCTGCCGAGCAGCTGGGGTCCACTTGGCTGTTGGTGATGTGAGAGCACACTTGAACCGTGGTTACTGTGCTTGCCTGGGCACGCACACCGGGTACTCACCCCATGGGCAGACAGCTCTGTGAAGAAGACGTCTGGGAAGTGTAAGAGCTCCAGGCCCCAGGATGGGAGGGAAAGAGGACCTAACTTTCAGGAACTGCAAACACTGCCAGAATAGGAATGTTCTAGCCTGGACCAAGCAGGTACCAATGGCTGTAGGTTTGGGGCTGGTCACATTGCACTTGGACTTTGTGAATCCAGATGTCACGATGAGAGGGTGTCCCAAGAGAGTGACTAGGTGAGATCCTAGGAGTGGGCACAGGGTTATTTTAGGAGGCACTGTATCGTCGTGACTAAGAGTCATGACTAAGAGCTTGGATAGGCCCTCCAGCCAAGAAGCTAGCTCTGCCATTAACTATTTTGTGTGACTTTGGCCAAGTTGGATGACAATATGAGCTCATTTCTCCATCTTCAAAATGAGTCAGATGCCTACCTTAGTCCCCTCCCCCACCCATCACATGTATGCTTTCAAATTTTGTTTTCTTTTTATCACTTATCACTGAGGTAAGGGTTTGTTTTATTGTTTATTTCCTCAACTAGGATGCTGTTACTTTGAGAGTCAGAGGTTTGATTCTTTTTTTTTTTTTCACTATTTTATTCCAGCAGCCAGCACCTAATAGATGAAATATTTGTAGAATGAAAGAATGAGTTTACCGGAGTCTGTGTACTGGAGTCTCCTGGTCATTATCTTGTGCTTTCTGGCCCATATTTCTTTGCTGCAGCCTGGAAAATATCATCTCTAATTAAGAACTCAGTATATGTTTTAGACCTCATGGATTCTGCCCATCATGCCCTTGGCACTTGACTTTTGAGTCTGTTTTCAGACCAAGAATGAGACACTTGTTCCCATGGCTTGCTTTGGAGTATGTCTGGGAATTGCTGCTGACAGCCTTCTACTAGGGAGCATGAGCTCTGCTGTGTTTTCTCCTGCCCCTACCCCTGTTCCTTGTTCCCCTTTCTCTGATGGTGCCCGAGGCCGGACAGGGGCACCCGGGGGCTCCTGCAGCCTTAAAGACTTGCTGATCCCTGCTTTTAAGGGTCCTGAGCTATGGCCTGATGAACATCAAAGACAGAAGGCTGGTTGTTTTTATTTTTTTAGTTCCACAGCTGTCAGTTTGATTAGATGTTCTCAGGGCTTCATAGAGGCATATAAAATGTATGTTTGCTTTCATCGACAAAGGCTATGATTGTGCAAGTCCAAACAGCGCCACTCAGTTCAGTATTTTCTAGTTCAATTTTCGGTAGCTCTTGACGGACTCTATTCTGCTTCATTGGAGAGGAAGATGGTTTGATGGTGCCGTGTATGTTCTTTAAGTGAAAAAGCCTTTGCAGATAGTTTCTCCAGGCAGTAGGATGTAGCAGGAAAGACAGCTAAAAAAATGGGAGTCTGAATTCTGATTTTGATCACTCACTACCCAAAAAAGCTTAGTCAGATACTTTTTTTTTTTTTAAACCTTGAGCATCAAGTTCTTCCTCTATCCAAAAGTAGATTAGATTCAATGTGGTATGCACAGTAGATTTAATTTTGAATGTCATGGGTGATTCATAGATTGAGACTGCTTGGATCACTGTGTTGAGGAGGATTTGAAGTTGTGTCTAGGCTCATTGGCAAAGTGTCACGATTGACATGATTTTCGGTAGTCTGTTTACCTAAACCAAACGATACTATTTTTCATTCCTGGATGGAATGTAAAGTTTCCTTTAAAAATAAGTTAGTTTAATTGAAAGAACTGAGTTTGTTTTTTAAAATAAGAGTAAATTCGTGTATAGAGAGCATGGCTCGGATATGGCAGAAACCATGAACATACTATGAGAAAGAATGAAATTCTGGAAACGTGAAGCCTATGAATGTTAACTTGTCTGACAGGATCGTTTTGGGGATTTTCGTGCAGGTGGAAGTTCAGTGTGATTTCTAAAGGCAGTGCGGAGGTACTGAGTTGTGTTAAGCTTCTTTTTTGGACTGGGAGGTAGATCTGAACCCAAAGCCTGCCCATGTACTCTTGGAGAGAGGCTTTCGGTGCAGGAGTGAGCAGCAGTATAGAATGTAGAATAGAGGGGCGCCTGGGTGGCTCAGTCGTTGGGTGTCTGCCTTCGGCTCATGTCATGGTCCCAGGGTCCTGGGATCGAGCCCCGCATCGGGCTCCCTGCTCCGCGGGAAGCCTGCTCCTCCCTCTCCCACTCCCCCTGCTTGTGTTCCCTCTCTCGCTGTGTCTCTCTCTGTCAAATAAATAAATAAAATCTTAAAAAAAAAAAAAAAAGAATGTAGAGTAAAGTAGAACCTGTACTCTGAACCTGGATTGCCTAATGTTTACATAACTAGGGGGAGGAGCTTCAGTTCCTCTTCATTAAAATTGGGGCAGGAGTCATACCTGCTTCATGGTGTTGGTAGGAAGATTTTAAATGGGTCCATTCAGGGGAGCCTCTAGAGCAGCGTCTGGTGTAGTACAACACAGAATTCACGTGTTGATGATAATGATAATTATTGGACACAGGGAACCTTAAACAGTTCATTAAACATATTTGAGTATTTCCCTCTTCATTTTAAAAAAAGAGCTAGCTGGCCTTACTGATTGCAGATACTACTCAAGTCTGAAGTCTTATTATTTTTATGAAAGTTTGCCCTTTTTTTTTTTTTTTTAAAAAAAGGAAGTTATTTCTGGATGGAGGAGTAGCAAATCTTGACTTTGGTGAATATCTTATTTCCCCCCTAGTTTCTATATATTCTTTCTTGTGCTTGTGTATATCTTATTTATCTGGCTGCCCGAGGCAGTTTAGAATATGTAAGCGTTTATGCAACTGAATATTTCTTAGAATTATGGCATCTTTGGTGAATGACTTTTTCTAGTATCATGCTATAAATACCAGAAACACTAGAAATTAAAGAATGAGTTTATTTCATTTTTGTTTATAAATCCAACCCCTTGTATTTTCCGGTGGATGGAGTACTTTGTTTTAAAACTACCTTGCTTTTGTTCCCCCTGCAGAGTGAATAAGCGTAGATACTCATTTGTGCATAGATATTAACATTTTTATGTAAAGACTGCAGCCCTAGATGCATAAAATCCCAGTACCTATGAGCTAGTTTTGGAAATGTGATTTTGGAAAAGAGAATACTGATTTAAGAACACAGGTTTGTCAAAACAAAACAAACAAAACAAAACACCAGTCTCTTAGTTTCTTTCCAAATATTGATAATTTAAATTTTAATAAGCACCAGGCCTAACGCCTCATCAAGTATGGTTTTCTTTTCTTACAATCATACACACTTTGGTGTAGCTCACCTAGATCTGGGGAGCAGACCAACCACTCTCCTCCTCCAGGGGGGCCCTGGAGCGGCCCCCAGGGGAGGGAACCCTGAAAGAAGGGCAAGAGTTGCCCCAGGGGAAAAGCTAGGATCTCCTGGTACTGGCCCCTCCCTCGCCAAGTTCCCGAGGGTTAGGCTGTTCCGCTGTGACAGGACCAATCCTGAGTGACCCCGAGGGCTCACACAGGTCGGCCAAGGAAGTACTTGGTCTCTACCAAGTGGGTGGAGCCGTTCCAAGCCCAGGTGGACTCCCTGTACCTTGTCCTTGGCGAGTTTCAGCACCAGAAGGATGAGGCCTCCGTGGGCAAGGCCTGGATGCTTACTTGTGTGGAAGGAGTGAATCGACCCTCGTTCAAACAAGCCACCCGGGAGCAAAGGATGTACCAGCAAGAGGGGACAGCAGTTTGTAGGAAATGGCGGTTCCTGGCAATCATCCCCACCCCCCCCCCCGCCCCCTGAACCCTGCAACCTGCCTGGGGCCAAGCCAACTGGAGATGCAAGAGCCACTGCAGAGAAGATGCCGGTCCTTCCCTGGAGTCCTAGCCTTTGTCTGAAGCCGAGAGAAGAGGGGAGAAGTTGTTTACTTGGATTGTCCCAAAGAGACACCCTCCCACCAGGAGACTGTGGGAAGCCTGCCTCTGGGGCTCTGGGGGCTCTGCCTGAGTGACAATATGGAGGGTTCTGGAAGGTTCTTGTGAATAAAGGCCCCAGTGGGTGAAACCTTGGGGGAAGAAAAAGAAACCATCTAAACTTCCCTTCTGGGCGCCTGGGTGGCTCAGTTGGTTAAGCGACTGCCTTCAGCTCAGGTCATGATCCTGGAGTCCCGGGATCGAGTCCCGCATCGGGCTCCCTGCTCAGCAGGGAGTCTGCTTCTCCCACTGACCCTCCCCCCTCTCATGCTCTCTCTATCTCATTCTCTCTCAAATAAATGAATAAAATCTTTAAAAAAAAAAAAATTAAACTTCCCTTCTGTGTCTAGATTTGCAGTTAATAAACCTGAGCTCTCTTTCCTCCTATCTTGAACGGGACTATAAAGTAACAGTCATCTTAAAGTATACCCACAAATTCTTTATTTTTTTATTTTTTTAAAGATTTTATTTATTTATTTGAGAGAGAGAGAATGAGAGAGAGCGAGTACATGAGAGGGGGGAGGGTCAGAGGGAGAAGCAGACTCCCTGCCAAGCAGGGAGCCCGATGCGGGACTCGATCCCGGGACTCCAGGCTCATGACCGGAGCCGAAGGCAGTCGCTTAACCAACTGAGCCACCCAGGCGCCCCTACCCACAAATTCTTTGATGCTCCTTCTTTCAGGAGCTGGAGCTGCTGATAGAGCTCATTTATTGAGCATGGGCTGGACTCAGTGACTAATTTCTAATGGACAGAATAAGATTAAAGTGATAGTGACTTAAGCAAGTAGGTTTCTGAAGAGACTTCCTCCCTTGGGTCACTCAGTGTGGGGGAAGCCACCTATCATGGTGTAAGGATGCTCAAGCAGCCCCCAGGAGAGGCCCACATGGTGAGGAGCGGAGGCCTTCTACTGAAAGCCATGTGAGTGAGCTTGCAAGTGTATCTTCCATCCCGAGTCAGATACTCGGATGACTATAGCCCATCTGATAACATTGAGGGAAGCCTCTGGAGGGAGAGAATTCATGGCTCAACTGCTCTGGAATCCTTGACCCACAGAAACTATGAGATAGTCAATGGTTGTTGTTAGAAGCAGCTATGTTATGGGATAATTTATTATACAGTAGTAGATAGCTAATAAATAGGAGCAATTACTCATCACTGAATCCCGAAGCAAATTCCTCTGCTTGGCATACCCTTTGAATCGGGACCAACAATGGTGGACACCCTGGGAAAGGTCTTTTTAGGAGCGGAAAGGGGAATGTTGTGGGATTAGAATTGGTACTTTGCATGCATAAGGAAGATCTGTTAACAGTAGCAATTTTTCAAGACCTCCCACCTAACACTTCTTGATGGTGACCTGGTTCCTATGACTGTCAGTGTGCAGGAGGAGTGCAGGTGGGCAAGGGAGGGCAAAGCAGGTGCTGCAGGTGTGCAATACAGAAATCGGCTTCTGATTAATCTCCCAAGTCTGTTGTGACCCATTTACTTAGTTTTCAGAACCATTGGAAAGAGCTAGGACGTGAAATCTGGCTTCGCCACTTAGAAGACAAAGGCCAGGATATGTCATTCCCTTCTGAAGGTGTTGTAGAACACGGAAGGTTTTCAGTCGATGTTTGTTGAGTGAATGAATGAGCATCATCTTGTGATTTGTGAGCAGATGACAATCTTTTTTGAGTCTCAATATCCTGTTCTCTATAATGGGGATGAATAACGCCTATCTTACAGAGTTACTGTAAGGGCTGGAGATCATAAATATCCTAAATTGCCTGGCCTAGAGGAGATGGGCACGTATTTTGTGAAATCCTCCAAGAGTGAATGTGAGGTTTGGTCATGTTCTTTCTGTTTTGGTGGAATTAGTCTTGGTAATTCATTTCTTTCAGTTCTTGGTGATGAATTCAGAAAGTGGACTGTTGGAGTTGGCTTCAGGTCTGCATCATATTAAGTGGAATATCTTAAGTGGAATATATTAAGTTCCCGCTCCGCGTGTTCTTTGTAGTCTAGCTGATGTCACTCTCCTCTCCTTTCTAAGAAGTTAATGTTGCAGCTGTGAGTTGCAGTTACCCAGCAGGAAGCCCTGTTCCTGGGACTCCCTGGGGTGGCCTTGAGCGGAGAGCTCTGGATACTGATGGACCATCATCACTCCTCATCTGTCTTCTTCTGTTCAAGAGCACCTCTACATAATTTCTTTCACTAAGATTGTTCAGTGACCTAGTATAAATCCATATATTCAATAAAAACAGTGCTGCCTTTGTGTGGTAAATAATACTTAGCAGTGATAGTTTGGGGGTTAAAAAAGGCATAATGGGAAGATACTGAGTAGGAATTTTCTGTCTGAAGGGTTATATGAAGTTTAACCAATTGGGTGTACCCTACTTGTGTGTGTGTTTGGTACTTCTAACAAGTGGAGTTTTCTGAGAAATCTTAGTGCTACTATCAATATCACTCCTGTTTGAGTGGGAACTCTGATGGGGAAATTCAGATTTAATGTCCGTTTTTGTTCTGTTCTGTTTTGTATTGCTGCACTGTGGTTGAGGGTGGAATTGTGAAGAAAGGAAATCCTGTGTAGCAGGTGGGGGTAGTGATCTTGATCATGTGAATTCCTACCTTTTTTTTTTTCAAGATTTTATTTATTTATTTGAGTGAGAGAGAATGAGAGATAGCACGAGAGGGAAGAGGGTCAGAAGGAGAAGCAGACTCCCTGCTGAGCAGGGAGCCCGATGTGGGACTCGATCCCGGGACTCCAGGATCATGACCTGAGCTGAAGGCAGTCGCTTAACCAACTGAGCCACCCAGGCGCCCCGAATTCCTACCTTTCTACCATACAGAACTTGAGACCTAGAAGAGGTACAAAATGGGGATCCAAAAAATACATTGTCTGGCCTTCTGCAATACTTGCCTATATATGTTTATGTATGTAAATGAAAGATTTTATTTTTCCAAAACTGAAATGTGCAGATGAAGCTCCTTCAGTGGAAAATTTACATGTGAATTTGAGAAGTCCTGCAATTGGAAAGGACTAGAAATCTGGCTCTTGGAGACTTACTTTTTTTTTTTTTTTGCCATACGAAATGGCTAATTACACTGGGAACCAGAGAAAGGTAGCTGTGGCATCTTACTTGGTAAATAAAGAATGATGTTAACCTCTCCAGAATGCTGGTGGCTATTGCATTTGGGCAGAAAATCCTATAAAGGAGAAAGAGCTGCAAAGTGTAATAAACTCCCAGGTGCTCAATAAAACCCCTGTTCCTCTTAGGCTGGCTGGTCAAGATCAAGGGCCCTGCTGCAGAGCTGCGGAAGGCTCCTTACCAGTGGGAAGGTGATGAGATTTCTCCTCCCTTGCTATCCGTCTGAATTACTTCTGGGCTTGATGGAGACAGGGACTCGCTTTTGATAGCAGTTCAGGACTTTGGATATCTTATTTCCCTTAAGTTAAACCCACCAGTCTTCGTCTGCCAAATAATTTCCACTTCTGGGGAGGGTGTGTGGTAACCCTGACAAGCTTGTGTTCAATTCTCCGCTGATCCTTTGAGGCCTTGGGACCTGGAGCAAGTGGCTGAGCCTCTGTACCATCTTTTCCTGGGTGAGCCAGTGGGCCAGAGGAAAACCAGCTTTGCAGAGGTGTCAGGGAGCTGAAATCCAATGATATACACAGTGTACCTGGCTGGTGGTTTTCCAGTTACTGGTTTTCTCTAAGTTTAAGGCAGTCAGCACAACCTCACCGCTTCTGCTGTTTTGGACTGAATAATTCTTTGTTGTGGGGTCTCTCTTGAGCACTATGGGGTGTTTAGCAGCATCCCTGATGCTACTAGCCTCCCCCTTACCCCCCTACCTGTGATACCAAGGATACCTCCAGACACAGTTGCTCCCTGACCACTGATAAAAAGGTACTTAAAGCCTAATGTTAGATTTTTCCTTTGATCGAAAATGGTGTTGAATAGTATGTGGAATGAAGGAATGACTTCAATTTAATATTATCTCTGATACAATAAAAATATTACATCATGATAGTGTCTTTCCCTCCTTTTTTTTTTTACTCATTCATTGAATTGGTGATTTAAAAGTGCTTTTAAAATTTAAGCTGAGTCATGAGACGCCTGGGTGGCTCAGTCAATTGAGCGGCTGACTCTTGACTTGGGCTCAGGTCGTGATCTTGGGGTCGTGAAATCGAGCCCCGTGTCAGGGAGATTCTTTCCCTCTGCCTCTCCCCCTGCTCACTCTCTCTCTCAAATAAATAAATCTTTAAAGAAAAATGTTAAGCCCAGCCGTTGGCTTAAACTAGCGTTAATCATTTTGGGATAGACTTGAAAACAGTAGAACGGTCTTCTGAGACCAACAATCATAATAGAAGAACTAAATCCTAAGAGAATCACAAATGAGCCCAAAACTTAAATTGTCCCTAACAAGCTGAATTTGATTGCACAGGTTATGTATTTGATTTAACCTTTTAACCCCTGCGGATCTCTAAAAATTTCTTTTTCTAAGGTGCATGAGCATTGACATAGGGATGGGGAGAAAATATCTTTCTAACTTTTCCTGTAGAGTCTGGCATCTTTGACATAAGCATTCTAGAAATGAAAATACAAATATTTGGTGCTGGTTGTTGGATAATGATATTAGTCATATTAAAAATCATGCTCATAGCCAAACTTACGGTACTTAATATGTGCCAGCTACTCTTCTAAGCAGATTCCCTATATTAGTGTCATCTGCTTCACAGAACATTCCTATGAGGTAGGTTCTGTCATGACTGCAGTGCTCTCTGCATTTTACAAACAAGGAAACCGAAGCAAAAAAGTTAAGTAACTTGCCCAGAATTACCTAGCTAGTAAGTGGCAGCCGGGCTACTCGTTTTTAATCTCATTTTTGCTGATTCTAAGACTTGATCCACAAGACCAAGGCGTGGCACACCATAGTCCAACAAGCAAGCATCTGGCCCACTATGTATTTTTATAAATAAAGTTTTATTGGAATACAGCCATGTCTGTTTGTTGACTTACTGTCCATGGCTATTTTCTTGCTAAGATGGTAGAGTTAAGTGGTTGCAACAAACATATGGCTGGCCAACCCTAAAATATTTATCGTCTGGCCCACCCCTGCCAAGACCATTTTCATCCACATGTGTAGTGCAGAAAGCTTGCGTAGCAAAATACAAATAATCATAATTCCATAGACTTTCAAGTATGATTTATAGTTAACATTCATCTCCTACATTGAGAGTTCAAGTATTTGGTGTTGTTCGTTGTCAGTGTTATAGCAGATGTTAAGACATTTCTAGGACACCCCTCTTCCTCAGGGTGTTCTCAGCTATTCTTTTTGGGAGGGGGAGAGGACCAGATAAAGTTAAACACGTGAAAAATTAGAGACAGCATAGCAAAGTAGATAGAGGGACATTTGTCAGTGAGTGTGCAGTTAGGTGTGCAGAGATGGGAGAGTGAGTGTGGAAAGTATTACACTACAAAGTGGGCTTTAATGCCTTGCAAAATTTGAAAGTAGCACTCTGAAAGGTTCCATTCTTCCTCCTGCTTTTCTGTAACAGCTTCAGGATAGAAACTGATAGGCCGCTTCCCCCTCCCCCCCCGACCCCCCCCCCCGCCTTTTTTTTTTAGAGAGAGAGAGCATGCAAGTGAGCTGTCAGGGGTAGGTGGGTGGGTAGGGGCAGAGGGAGAGGGAGAGAGAGAATCCCAAGCAGGCTCCACGCCCATCGCAGAGCCTGATGGTGGGTCTCGATCCCACGACTCTGAGATCACGACCTGAGCTGAAATCAAGAGTCAGACATTTGACTGACTCTTGGCCCTGACAGGCCCATTTCTGTAGAAAGCAAATGGCAACATGTTGGGGGTGGGGGATAGAAAACAAGAAATGAATTCCTTTTGTCAAATCAGAAATTATGCAGATTTTACAAAAAGTATTAGAGGGAATGTATAGGGCTTTAATTGGTTTATGGTTTTATCACTTTTCATTTATTTATTATTTATTTTTTAAAAGATTTTATTTATTTATTTGACAGAGACACAGCGAGATAGGGAACACAAGCAGGGGGAGTGGGAGAGGGAGAAGCCGGCTTCCCACTGAGTGGGGAGGCCGATGTGGGGCTCGATCCCAGGACCCTAAGATCATGACCTGAGCCCAAGGCAGACGCTTGACGACTGAGTCACCCAGGTGCCCCTATCACTTTTTTTTTAAAGGTTACTTTGTGAGCATTACCCTCTGCTGAAAATTGTAGACACTTCCTGTGTAGACACTTAATGAGATCTTGGAGTAAAATCACAACACATGTGACTTTCCAACATTTTCAAGAGATGATATTATTTTAGACTAAAAGTATGTTAAACTAGGCTGTCATTTCCTAGGAGGATTCACTCCACCACATAGGCTCCTCTTTATCTGAAATTACTGTGAGCTGCAACATAAAGCTTTTTGGGCACACCTAATTCACAGAATACTTAGTGTATATTAAATCAATGGTGGCCTAGTTTTTTAGGCTCACTTATTACACTGAACTTTAAATAGAGATGCTTTATAATTATAGTTTTGTCCCCTGCTAAAACTAATACTTCACGTTGCATCTTTTTTATTGACACATTATTCTACGTACTCCTGAGTGAAGGCTGCTGGTGACTCTCTAGGCTTGGTTATTGAAAATTTTGATTTTTAGGGGCACCCGGGTGGTTCAGTCAGTTAAGCGTCTGCCTTCAGCTCAGGTCATGATCCCGGGGTCCTGGGATGGAGCCCCACCTCGGGCTCCCTACTCAGCGGGGAGCCTGTTTCTCTTGCTCTCTCTCCCTATGCCCCTCCCCACCACTCGTTCTCTCTCTCTCTCTCTCAAATAAATAAAATCTTGAAGACAATTAAAAAAAATAAAATTTTGCTTTTTAGGTTAAGAGGGGACCAGGCTTGTATAATCAAAACAAAAGTACCAGCAAGAGTGTTCATTTCATGGATTTTTCAGTGCTTCATTTCCTGTGGGATTGATGGATGGTTTTTGTGGCATAGAGTTGCTCACTGAGACCCAGAATTGGGTCAGAAGGACCGATGGCAGTATGGCCTGCGGAGATGCCGGTCTCCGTGCGAAGGGCGGGGAAGGAATGTTGAGCACATCCACATCCACTGCGATGACAGCATCGTCCCAATCTGCCGCGTGCCCATGGCTTGCCGCGTCTGTGGGGATTCCTGCGCCTGTTCTTCCTTCTGGCAGCCTTCACAGACCCCCCCCCCGTTAATTACTGTTTGATGTCTATTTCACATAGCCGATTTTACCAGTTGACGCCGGGACCAAAGTATGTTGCTGAATGATGGAGTGCTTTGCCTTTTTCTTCTGAAGCAAGGAATTTCCTGCTTGGAACCACATCGTGCAGGTTTATCTTCGCCTTCTGTAGGACGCATATTTCTGAGGCATGTGTCCCCCACGGCCACATGGATCAGCCGTGCTGGACTGGGAAGGGACCCTGGCTCGCCCTGGCGTCACCAATGGCTGGTTGGGCCATATGAGGAGGCGGCAGGTGGGACCGGGAAGGAGCTCTCCGTGAACGAAGGTAGACTTTAGTGGATGCAGTGAGGTGGGGCTACTCCTTTTGGGGAAGAGGATGCTTGATAGAGAGATTAGGGCCTCAGCTCTGGAGTCCAGCAGACCCAGATTTCTGCCCAAACCCTGACTCCCTGGCTCTTTGACGTTGGACAACTTTATTCAACCTCTTTGAGTATTAATTTGTGTTTTAGTCCCTTTAGGCTGCTCTAACAAAAATCCCAGAACCTGGGTGGCCTATCAACAAATTAATTTCTCCCGGTTCTGGAGGCCACAGAGTGCAAGATCAAGGTGTCAGCAGATGCCGTGTCTGATGAGGTCTCTGAACCACTTTTCTGGTTCATAGTATCTCACTGAGATCTCACTTGGTGGGAGGGCTGAGCCAGCACTCAGGGGTCTCTTTTTTAAGTAACTAATCTCAGTTATGAGGGTTCTGCCCTCCTGACCTCATCACCTCCCAGCAGCCCCACCTCTTAATACATTATCTCACTTTCAGGGGTAGGATTTCAACATAAGAATCCGGGGGGAGGGTAGCGGGGGTTGGGACACACACATTCAGACCATAGCAGTCTCCCATGTCCTCTTGATGGGACTAAATACCTGTCTCATACATAGGGTCTTGGGAAGGTGGTGAAAAGCTCAACACTGGGCTTGGTATGCAGTAAATGCTCTGAAAGTGTTAGCTTTTCTTTAGTTGAATCTCAGTGGATTGAGTTGCATTGGGGCTCAGTATGTAGGTTAGTGGCTAATGTTGAGAAACTTGGGCATTCCCTGGGTGGGGGTTGACTTATCCTGAAATCAGGTTCTTTTTGAAAATTTGTTACCTCTTTCGGGCCAGCAAGTGTCATCTAAAGATGTCAGAGACTTAACTAGTTTCCAGGGGTCTCAAATGTCACTGTGGCTTTTGGACACATGTTAAGTTATTTTTAAGAGCACCTTGCCTGGTAGGAGTCCATTTTGTTATATTTGTTTAAATTCTGTTACAGAGCACTGTGGACTTGTAATCGGTGTCCAAAATGGCATTATCTACCCCCATATTGATCAGCTCCACATCTCTTACTTGCTTATCTCTGCTTTGCATGTGGTGAAATTTCCAAAGCTGGACCTAAAGGAGAGCCACTAAACTCATTAACCTCTCTGACCCGATATATAAACCTTCCATAAGGGGACTAGCTCTGGGAGGCAGAGTGTTTAAAATCTCTTTCAGCCCCACTGATTTTTTTCTGAGTCCCAGTCAGAGGTATTCGTATTAGTGCGAGTTTTCACAACACGGAGGGATTTGGCTTTTTTGTGTGTGTTTGTGTTGTGGTCATTGAAATCCCAGCCCTCTGCAGGCTTGTTCTAACTTGGGGGAGGTGTGAAGTAGAAACTTCGTAAAACCGGAAGAATCCAGCTAGGTAAGGCAATGCTTACGTTGGCATCGGTTTGAGAACATGGTTCAATTGAAAACATGCTGGATGGTGGTTTAATTATTCTGCTTCAGGTCTTAGGAGTTCCCCCGACGTGGGGTGAAGTGAATGCTTTGCCCAGAAACTGTTTCTTGCAGTTCCTCATATTTTGGAGGCTAAAAAGTTATGTTATCTCTGCAAGTAAAACAAAAGTTGTCCCTGCAGGTAAAGCCAGTGTTTTGTGCTTTCTGAAAGTAATTGAAATTTCTGTGTATTAACAGGTTGCTTAAGGTTCTTGACAGACCTCTGGCTTACAGTTTTATTTATTTATTTTTTTTGAGGGGGGTAAAAAACCAAGAACCTGAGCGGTCCATGGGATAAAATACCAGATTGAGTCTTTACAAAGCTGGCCTCCCATTGTGATCTTTCATTGTGCAAAGTGAGGATATTGTATCAGAGATGTTACTGTAATTCAGTGCTATTATTGAGTGCGAACTTGGCATTAGGCATCAGACTGACTATGAAATATATCCCTACATGTTCTTCTATTAAATATGAACTCTGGGCAACACATTGATTGGATGGGAGGGTTGGAGTAAGTAGCATGTAAATTCCTTAGGTTAAGATGCAGTAGGAGGGGTGCCTGGGTGGCTCAGTCCCTTAAGCTTCTGACTCTTCATTTCAGCTCATGATCTCAGGTCCTGGGATCGAGTCCCGAGTGGGGATTGATTCTGCTTGTCTCCCTCTGTCTCTGCTTCCCCCCAGCTCGCTTGCATACTCTCTCTCTCAAATAAATAAATAAATCTTAAAAATAAAGTTGTAGTAGGAAAAAGAAACATGATTTTGTGCATGAGAAAAACCCATTGAGCATCTCTGAGATAGACATGCGTATGTTGACTTGAGTAGAAAGATCTGGATACTGATCTCCATTTCCTCCCTCTCTCATTTTTGGATTTTACTATTACCTAATGTATTTAAAACCATATTGGAATCCCATACTGTATTTTTAAAAATTGGGGGTGAGGGTAGGAGAACATCCCATAATTCCCCAAAAAGTTTGATGTGCTTCTGGATTCTGTTTATTTAGCCAATGTTATTGAGCACCTGCTTGTGGTTAAAAATGAATTTAAAATAACTTTATCTTGACCTTTCCTTTTTGCAATTTTTATAGCACCTTATGAGGTAGCTGGAGAAGTCCTGGAATGTCTTTCAAACTCTGGATGGGAATTCCTGGTTAGAAGTTGTCAGCTAGGGTTGCCTGGGTGGCTCAGTCAGTTAAGCCTCTGCCATTGGCTCAGGTTGTGATCCCGGGGTCCTGGCTCAGCGGGGAGTCTGCTTCTCCCTCTCCCTCTGCCTCTCCCCCTGCTCATGCTCTCTCTCTGTATCTCTGTTTCAAGTGAATAAATAAAAAAAAAATCTTAAAAAAAAAAGTTGTCAGCTAGTGTCACTAGGGTGATAATTCCCCTCTGTGTGAATGTCATGGTTACAGTCTGCTTTTTTGCCTCTAAAAGAACAATTATATTCAAGAAATTTCCTAGTGCATTTAAAAACAGCTGGGTGAAAGTCATTTTAAATCCCCAAATCCAACACATTAGTTCTTTTATGCATTTAATTAAGCAGAAGTTAAAATAAATTAGAACAGAAGACATTCAGTGCTGATTGTTGAATCAACAAAGCAAGAAACAGCCTAGCATTACCCAACCACAGATGTCTGTCACTCAGCACTGTTGCCCTATAAATTTGCATCAACTCTTAACATTTTTTTGAATAATGATTTCTTTTCTAGTAAAAACCGGCACGTGATGTATAGCAAGCAATGTTCTTTATATAGACTTTACTTCTGTGCGTGCGTGCGTGTGTGTGTGTGTGTGTATAATTTCTCTTCTCTTATATTAACTTTACATTGCTGGCTTGGATCATTTTTTTGAGAGGGAGGAGACTAGCCTAGATTGGTAAAGTTTAGGAAAATAGAGAAAACAGAATAAAAAAGATTTGGCAGTAAATACAGATATTAGTAGAAATGAATCTGGAGACTGTTTCATTTTTAGTACTAACATATTCTTAAGGACAGGATGAATGTGAGTTTAATTTGTCTTTATAATGTGAGTAAAATATGTCTGGTTCATTGCAGAAGTAGTTGATTAAAAGCACATCAGCTGGGACGCCTGGGTGGCTCAGTCGGTTAAGTGGCTGCTTTCGGCCCAGATCATGATCCCAGGGTCCTGGGATCGAGTCCCATATCGGGCTCCTTGCTCAGTAGGGAACCTGCTTCTCCCTCTTTCTCCTTCTGCTTGTGCTCTGTCAAATAAATAAAATCTTAAAAAAAATAAAAAATAAAAAAAAATAAAAGCACATCAGCCAGAAACTTATCTATATATAGTCTGATTATCCATAGGTATTGCTGTTACCATTTGAGTATATGGATTTTTTTCGTGGTATGTATGTACTTTTTGCTTTTTGTAAATAGCAGTATTTTTTTTTTAAGATATTATTTATTTACATGAGAGAGAGAGTGAGCACAAGCAGGAGGGAGGGGCTGAGAGAGAAGCAGACCCTGCTGAGCAGGGAGCCCAACATGGGGCTCGATCCCAGGACCCTGAGATCATAACCTGAGCCGAAGGCAGATGCTTAACTGACTGAGCCACCCAGGTGTCCCTGCAGCAGTATGTTTTATAGGCAGTCTTATGTTGTCTTTTTTCCCATTTGATAGAATATCATGATTGATGTGCTGTCCAGTGTTGGCTTCCAAATAAGCGGGGAGAAGTGAGGGTATGGCTGGTGTTTCAACTGAAACAAGATTTCACCACACATTTTGGATACTTTTTGCAGCTGGGTAAATGGGTACATAAGGGTTCACTGTACTCTTGCTTTTGCATACATTTTGAATTTCCCTTAATAAAAAGTTTATATCTGTATGTGTCACTTAGTCCTAAACATCTCCCCAGTTCTACAGATGAACATTGCTGTCATCATTTTTACGAGCCACATGTCATGTGATTGTAGCATGGATCATAACCGGTAGCATAATCATGATTTAACCATTGCCTTCATGTTAGATCTCAGTTTTTTATTTTTATTTTTTTATTTTTTTTTATTTTTTTATTTTTAAAGATTTTATTTATTTGAGAGAGAGGATGAGAGGAGAGAGAGAGCACATGAGAGGGGGGAGGGTCAGAGGGAGAAGCAGACTCCCTGCTGAGCAGGGAGCCCGATGCGGGACTCGATCCCGGGACTCCAGAATCATGACCTGAGCCGAAGGCAGTCGCTTAACCAACTGAGCCACCCAGGCGCCCCAGATCTCAGTTTTTTAGACCATTCTTGCAAATGGATGCAAACTTATTTGATTATTTTCTTAAGAATTTCTTGGTTAAATATTACTTGTTTTTCATTACTCAATAAGGAATCTTGAATTACTGAAGAGAGAACCAGAAATATTTATTTAGCAGTTAGTAAAGTTTGTGAAATCAATACATTCTCTGAATGTGTAGTGGTAAACAGATGAATCTTACAGTTTCACACACACACACACACACACACACACACTTTAGTCCACAAAATAATTTTTATTGCCTGATACCTTGGTGCCTTGATATATTTTAACACCTGATGCAGTTTCCCTTGACGTTTCTGAAGACATCTTTTGGGTACATGGGAGTTGCATAGTTCACATGTAGTCTGTCATCTTTGTGTTGTTTAATTTACTAATTCCCATTTCTCAGCTGAGAGCTGTTCTAGACCTTCCCCTGGCCAGGGGGCAGTGTGGCCAGACAGAACAGAGCCTGGGTAACTGTGTGATCATGGACCAGCAGTTTCTTTCTTACCTGATTCTATAGTTAGATTGAGAATCCTGAGTGAGGAGTATTAGTCTGTTCTGTGAGCCTCAAGTCAATTTGGGTAAGTTTTAGGTTAATTTAATATCAATCACTAGTGGGCGCCTGGGTGGCTCAGATGGTTAAGCGTCTGCCTTTGGCTCAGGTCATGATCTCAGGGTCCTGGGATCGAGTCCCGCATCGGGCTCCCTGCTCCTTGGGAGCCTGCTTCTCCCTCTGCCTCTCTCTCTCTGTCTCTCATGAATAAATAAATAAAATCTTTAAAAAAAAAATATCAATCACTAGTTCTTACGTGAGCTTAAGTATAGGGCAGGTTCTATGTAATACCTGGTACCTAGTTTATGCAACTGAATCTTTAGAGCAGTTTGGAGGCAGTTTCTTTTATTCTCCCCCATTTTGCAAGTGTGGAAATGAGCCCTACACAGATAAGCATGCTCAGAGAAGATCACACCGCTAGATAGTTTTGGACACAGTAGTCAACCCATTCAGGAGTTTGAATCAAGATGCAAATGGATCAGTGGTGAATTTTTGGTGGATGTGTATTTACTTAATAATTATAATATATGGAGATGGAAACCCTTAGAATATAGGCTGGGGATTAAAATCTGCCCACTGGTTTTGTGTCTTAAAGTTTCTTTTCTAGCTCTGCCTCAGTAGCTAAATTTTACCGACTTTCCATTTTCAGCTCTCTTACTTTGGTTTGCAATAAACCAAATTGCTAATGTGTGGGGTCCCAGAGTGGTAAAGTGGCTTGCTTATTTGATATATATGTTTTTTAAGTTAGCAATTTCTGAAAATTGGCAGCCCCCTTTGATGTGGAATACCTAGAAGATGAGTCACTTAGAAAGGGTGTTTTGATTTATGGGCTGTGGCTTGAGGGTGGGTCAGGGAAGCGACTAACAGAGTTTTTGAAAGGTAGCTTCTGTTATGGAAGCTCTTTGTTATGGATTAAAATTTATGAAATCTTTTTGGGAAGTTCAATACCCAGAGGTACAGACATCTTGTTTGGAAACACAACATGTTGTGTGCAGAGCCTGAGCAGAGTCTCGATGTTGAGTATATTAGGATGCTTTATCATCATTAGTCTGAGGGTGCAGACTAGCCGGTAAGGAGAGGGCTATGGCAGGGATGAGCAGGCCCCACTTAGCAGCTTCCCGTGGCAGCCTCATGAGCAAGCCAAAGGTGTGGGTGCAAATGCCCTCCCCCATGCCAAGGAATATGGATGATGAAGGTAAAATGATTGTTCCTTTGACAGACATTTGAAAACCAGCAGTTGAAGAAACGATTCAGAATACCTGAAGGGGTAGCCTGGTGAATTTTAAAAACTGAAGGAAGGGATAGATATTCATGTTTGGCCCAGGGAAGAAATCCTCAACATGTGTTTTAAAATGTCTGCATAGTGGTCTGGTCATTATAGATAAAGTTGTCTGAATACACGAAGTAGGGGGGGAGCCAGGTGGGATTAGAATTGTCAGGCATGACCTGATGGTTTTTTCTCTCATCCCCCCCTTTTATTAAAGATTTTATTTATTTATCTAAGGGAGAGAGACACGAGATAGGGAGAGCATGAGGGGAAAAGAGAGGGAGAAGCAGGCTCTCTGCTGAGCAAGAAGCCTGATGCAGGGCTCGATCCTAGGACCCTGGGATCACTACCTGAGCCAACGGCAGATGCTTAACCAACTGAGCCACCCAGGTGCCCCTCATCTCCCTTAAAAAAAAAAAGTTTCTTTCTTTACTTATTTTAGAGAGAGCAAGCGAGCAGGGGGAGGGGCAGAGGCAGAGGGAGAGAATCTCAAGCAGACTCCCCACTGAGTATGGAGCCCTACCAGGGACTCTATCCCAGGACCCTGAGATCATGACCTGAGCTGAAATCAGGGTTGGGTGCTCAACCGATTGAGCCACCCAGGCATCCATCTCATCTCCCTTTTTAATTGGAAAAAAGTGAATTCCATTGTAGCTTTTCACTCTATCTTCAAATCTTTGATCTCTCCAGCTTGGAGCATCCCAGGAAAGATGGCCACCTCCATGATAAAATGTTGAGTGGTTGAGAGCCTAAAGTGAATTTCCATCCTGGCTTCCAGGTTTCTCAGCTGACATTCCACATTTCTAGTACAGCATTATCTGAGCTATTTCACAGTCCTGTTATAACCATGTCCCATTTTGATAACTATTAAAAACAACCCGCAAACTCATCCGCTTTCTGTTAGACTGAAACTTTCTTTTTGTTCTCCAAAAGTAAATGCCCATTGTAGCACCTCATATGTTCTTTTAGATTGTATTCCCACCCCTACAGTTTGGGATGCCTCTGAATGCCCACCCTTATTAAGAGTCTCTGTGTCAGATATTTTTTTTTCTTCCTCATAAACTTTTCTGGAAGGATGTTTTTGTTTTTTGTTTTCTGTTTTTTTTTTTTTTTTTAAAGATTTTTATTTATTTATTCATGAGAGACCGAGAGAGAGAGAGGCAGAGGGAGAAGCAGGCTCCCAAGGAGCAGAGAGCCCGATGTGGGACTCGATCCCAGGACCCTGGGATCATGACCTGAGCTGAAGGCAGATGCTTAACCATCTGAGCCACCCAGGCGCCCTGTTTCTTGTTTTCTTAAGTGAGACAGTCATCCCTAAGTTAAGTTTATATGAGTAGGAGGAGAGAATATTCATGAAGAAACTAGCTTGATGTGCTTGGAAAGACAGATAGAAACACTGCAAGACTGTGCCATAGTCAAACTGGATAGTTTGGAAAGCTTGCAGCCTCAGGGATGAATGTATATACAGAGTCCCAAATGGTACATTAATTGATTTTGATTATATGACTCCAAAGCTTGAGGACTTCAAACTGTTTTCAAACTAATGGCCGCCACATTTGGCAAGGAGCCCAACTGCGTCTTGGGTTCATTATAAAAGGAGATCTTGACAGCTCATCAGGAGGACAGAATGCCTGCTAGGTTTTTGAGTAGTTGCTCAGTTTCAGAGGAACTTGTAGTTTTTCCTTAAATGGTACTAGAAATTTAGGGCCCCTACCACCTGCCAGGCCAGAGTGACTCTGGTAAGCACTCTCAGAACCTTAACAGTGTGATCTCAAGGTCTCATTAGATTCCAGCTACTAAAACCTCTGATGATCAGAGGTTTGCACAGTTTAATGGAATTCAATGAGAAGTTAAGGATTTTCCCCAGGAGAAGTAAAATTCGTGATATTTTGCCCCCTTCAGCTTGTCCCACTTTTTCTCAACTGTCCCGCTCCTGGAATTTTTTTCTCTTTCTCAGTTTCAGTTGTCCCCTTAAGCAATTTACTAATTAGACATTAAAACTTTCCAGCCTCTCACTCCCAAAGCAAAACTGATGAACACAGCAAACCAAAGCATTTAGGTTAGAAAAGAACAAAGACAAACGTGCCACAGAGATTTGAAGCTGGAGCCAACATCGGTAACCCGACCAGGGTGACTATATGTACCGTTAACACCACTTTGTCCTAGTGCGATTATTAATAGTGCCCCCCCTTCACTCTCAAAAGCGTCCCATTTTAGACAGTTAATTATGAGGTCATTTTAAGAATGAGTGGGGGTGAGTGAAGTGGGGTCAGGGGGGATGTAGTGAGTGACGGGTCCTCATCTCTGGGAGTGGCTGGTGCTCTGATCCACCAGCAGTGCCTTGGGTGGATATGTCCCCACTCTTGTCCCAGTTGAGTCTCAAGTCTCAAGCTGGAAATCTGGACTGTTAGGTGAATGTCCTAATTTTTAAAATTTGGCAGTTATTCAGCTTTATAATAAACACTGTGGGACAGGCAAAATATGTGGTGGGTAATCCATTGGTCACTTTTTTTTTTTTTTAAAGATTTTATTTATTTGAGAGAGAGAGAGCGTGAGCACATGAGGAGGGGGGAAGGGCAGAAGGAGAAGCAGACTCCCTGCTGAGCAGGGAGCCTGATGTGGGACTCCATACCAGGACCCTAAGATCATGACCTGAGCCGAAGGCAGACGCTTAACTGACTGAGCCACCCAGGAGCCCCATTGGCACTTTTGAAGAAAGTTTTTCATTCGTTCTTTCAAAAACCAAAACCAAAATAGGCAATAAAAGGGAAAAAGAGGTTAGATGTGGTGAGATACTAGCCCCTCATATGGGACATGTGGGTGAACAAACTTTTCCATGGCTACTTCTAATCATAAAGTCCCCATAGAGGGTGCTGGGTGGGATGACTAGGGATGTAGGATGCAAGAGAGTAAATTACTGGCACCCAGCCGGTGTTTGGTGTTTTCAGCATTACTTGCTGGGTGATGGAAATCTGTACATGTCGAGTGTCAAGTGCAGCATGGGATGTATTTAATGGGAAACGAGAGTGGTACAGAAATCATTATTTTCAAATGCAGTCATGGCTTTTAGGTCATGGATTTTTGTTCCTTTCCACAACCAGTTTAGATGAATGGCTTTGGGTTTGAGTCAGGTTGAGTTAATCTTATATCTTTATGTTCTCCTAAAAAAAAAAATGTAATAATGTCCAAGCTTCCCTGGAGCCATTTCTGTCTTTGTGAAATAGGCGATTTAAGGTCCATCCCATCCTAAAAGCTTTTAGCTTGTGAAAAGCTTCTTTTCTGGCGTTTAAAACCTTCACTCTGTGTTTAGAATAAATGGCATTCCTGGATCTGTTAAATAGGCAGTTAATAATGCCATAAAAGCTGCCCACTGCCCAACCAACCATAAAACTTACTCAGGGGGCAGGGCATGTATTGGAATATTCTGTAATGATCAAATGCTGAAACATTATAATCAAACGTGACCCTGCAATGTGCATTCTTAATTACAGTCTTCATTTACAGTGGAGTATTGATCTGCTCTTAGTTTGTTCTGAAGGTTGACTGGATTTCAGTAATCTGTTCATGTCAGAATGCTTGCTGGGACCAGCTTGAATTCAGCTCTTTAGAAGAGCATTGTCATAGGGAGAAGTCTGGGTGGTTTGTTTCACCTTGACATATTTTTCAGTGTATGCTTTATTCTTGGGAGATGCTTTTTCGTTCTTTTTGTAAGAAATGTGGATTATAAGGACTCATGCTCCATGAAGTTGCTGTGAGTTTTGATTGAGACAATTCCTGTAAAATGCTTGATAGGAGAACATAGTAAGCACCAAGTAAATGATAGCCATTATGATTTTTCTTACTCCAGATTTAAATTCTTTTCAATCCTGAATTTTGGGTTACTAGTCTTGTTAACTATTGAGAAGAGTTGAAAAACGATGTTTGGCTTCATTTTCTTGATTATTGAAACGTGAACTAGTAATGAAAACAAATGACATAAAAGAAATTAGTGGCATAATTGGTGAAATTCGAATATGGACTGTAAATTAGATCATATTACAGCAGTGCTAAATTTTCTGAATTTGATTATTGCACTGTAGTTATGTAAGAGAATGTCCTGTTCTTTTTTTTTTTTAATTTTTTTTTAAGATTTTATTTATTTGCGAGAGAGAATGAGAGAGAGCATGAGAGGGAGGAGGGTCAGAGGGAGAAGCAGACTCCCTGCCGAGCAGGGAGCCCGATGCGGGACTCGATCCCGGGACTCCAGGATCATGACCTGAGCCGAAGGCAGTCGCCCAACCAACTGAGCCACCCAGGCGCCCCTGAGAACGTCCTGTTCTTAAGAAATTTGCTGAAGGAGGGGCGGGGTACCTGGTTGGCTCAGCCGGTGGAGCGTGCCACTCTTGATCTTGGGGTTGTAAGTTCGAGCCCCATGTTGGGTATAGAGATTACTTTTTTAAAAAGAAAAAAAATTCACAGAAGAACGTGGGGTGGAAGGGGCATAATGCTTGCAACTTGCTCACAAATAGTTGAGGAAAAAATTCTGTGAGAGAATTAGAAAGCAGATGTGCTAAATGTTGAGGAAGATGGGTATGGGTGAAGGATCTACAGAAGCTCATTGTATTATTTAATCTCAAGTTTTTTTTGTTTGTTTTTAAAGGGAGCTGGGGAGGAAACATGCAGCTGGTAAATGTTCCGTATTTATCACCAGGCCAAACTACTGGTTCAGTTCTCTTAGAGCTTCCTGTCAAGTGATGGATTTCTCCCAGTTAGAGAGGTCCCCGTCCAACCGTCCTTTCCCACCCTCCAATTCTTGATTCCTGGGTATGGTTATTTGAAAAGAGGAACTGCTTTGCCCATAGTCTGCGCTCCTGCTGTTTCATTTCTAACTCCAAGTCATAATCCTTTGTTCATGACATTATAATCATCACCACAAGTGGCTAATTGTGATGTCACGAACGGAGGATTATGACTCAAATGAGGAATAAACAGCAGGGGTGGATTAATTCCTAAGCAACGAAGAAGGTTCTGTTTGGTACAAAAGCCCCAGGGTAATAAAATTTAAAACCAGAAATAGGCAAGAGGAAGACAAAGCTGAACATATGTGATCTATTAGCCAAATTGTCTTTAAGTGGAAAGCTCCCCCCACCCCCCTTTGCTCCCCTCCTTCCTTAATTTTCCATGTGGTATGAATAGCGCCTCTCTGGCAGATAAATGGATTTGTTTTTAAGGTCTAACAAAGCTCAAGGTGTCTCGCTGACTAATTACAGGGATGTCACACCTGGGCTGAAAAGGGTGTCATTACGGAGCCATCGAGGTGTTTTTATTTTCTGTCACGTCGAATTGCTCCTTGCAGTCAGCATCACAAAAGTCAGGCCGGAAAGATCAGCACGATGGCGGCAGACAGCTGGGCCGGTCCTTGACCGTTACCCCAACCTGGGGACCCTGGGTCAGGCTACAGCCCAATGAGACCCACATCAGTGGCGGAGGCTCAGAGGACAGTTTTCTGAATGCGTTACATGTCAGTGAAGCAGTGGTAACAATTGTTGCTAGGGGTTGGGCTAGAATTAGTAGTCAGTTCTCTGCGGAACTGTCATTTTCAATTCCAAGTCAAGGATATATTTTTTTTGCCCTTTTAGGAAATGTGTGGTTCCCATACTATTTGGTTAACCAAATACCCAAATTCTCCTCTGCAAATGACACTTAACAGCTTCTTTATCCTTGGGGTTATTTGGCTGTTTCAGGAGCACTTTCGAATTTGCGGCCTTTTCTAAAACCATGGTTTCTGTAGCCAAACTAAACTGGAAATCCCTTTGAATTGTTTTCCTCTTCTCAGGACACAGTGTTCCCTTCCACCGTCTGTTAAATTTAGTTTGCTCGCGTTGTGCTGTTGGAGCGTTCCCTCGACTTACGACCTAACCCTCGCTTGGGTTTTGGAAGCCTTCTTGAAAAACACCGGCTACAGTTTGGCACTAGGTGCAGAGCGAATAAACCCACATTTTAAAAACATGGTAAATTTAGTTATAAAGGAGACTTCCCATTTGAGTCGAGGCATTTAATAATAGCCTCTGTGCCCAAAGTAGAAATTATGTGATTATTATCTCTAGGCTGTGATTAGAATGTGTTGTTATATTGGTAACATTGAGAAACGTGTAACCTCATCCCTGGTTTAGATGAAGGCACTCCGTGGTACCAGCAAGCATGACATAACGTGGTCTTGTAGTTGTGCACTGGTTTGGGGCTCCCCGGAGACAACACAGCTTTTCTCCTTTGTTTTCCTGAAGGGCCCGGAGATGTTTTCTGTGTTTTTAAGAGTAACTCAAACAGAATTGCGTCCGTGGTGGTGAGGCAATCACACGTGTGTGTGTGTGTGGGTGTGGGTGTGTGTGTGGGGGGGTGTGGGTAGTGGTGGTAAGGGGAGGTGTTTTTCCTTGTTTCCCTGCTGCGACCCTGTGACTAGCTCTTTCTCCAGGATTGCTGCCTGGATGCAGGTATGTGGCTATGTGTGTCCTTTCGGGACTTGTCAAGGTGAGCGTACGTTCAGTTTTTCCTTTGAGAGTCTTGTTTGGAGCATTTACAGCCCTTCAGAAATGCAGTCCTTTTAGTGTGGGTTTTCTCTGAGTCAGTAGTTGCCACACTCCAGCGATATTGGGAGAAACAAAAGGAACACGTCCAAGCCCAGAGGGGCTCTGTCAACATGTGACGGGAGCTCCCAAACCTGGTATGGTTGTTATTGTGGGAAGCGTCACATTGAGTGCCGTGGGAGACACAAAAGTCGTAAAAGTGGGGGCTTCTGATCCTGGGGGTGTTTACAGCTCAGTTTGGGAGCCAGAACCGGACCATGTGAAATCGATTAGAGCAGTTTCAAAACCAAGAATCAACAAATGTGGATTGATATAGATTAAAATTTGCCTGTATGGTTCCAAGGGACTTGTGGATTTAAGTTTTATAGTTGATGGGAGAAGGCTTCCTGGAATAGTTGCATTTGGGAACCAGATTTTAAAAGAACCAATATAGTGTGTGGTGAACATGATGAAGATCTATGCCATTGGAAGCACCTGGGTATGAGTTGCTTTCCTGCCGTTGACTGACCTTGGGACCAACTGTTTAACCTAAGTCTGGTCTCCGGGAGACGGATCTTCTCTCTGGCTCTGGCTCTGCCCTTTCTCTTTCATTCTCTCTCTTAAATACAAGAGTACCTGCCTTACCCCAAAGGGCACGGTTATGAGGATTAATTGGGACAGTGCCTGTGAAGAGTTGGGCCAAGTGCCTGGTCTTCTTAAATTGGGAATTTGAAGTTACTGATGCAGGCCGAAAGTATGCAAGATGGGGGAAAGTACCAGGTGCAAATGAGCATTGATGGACACGGGTTCAGTCAAGAGCTTTGTGGAGAGCAGGATGGCTTGGTTAGAAAGGAAGGTCTGATAAGGGAGATGAGGAGGGTTTGGATAAGATCAGAGCCCTCTTGATGATCCCAACAGGGTGGTCTATCCGCATGAGTTTAAGAGGGATGCAGACACGGAGTTAGGGATACAAGGGGCTTTTTGGGGGTTAATGCCTGTGACACATAAATGGCAGGGGGAGGCAGGATTGGACAGGGAGAACCTCAGAACGTACTGCAGTTCTGTCACAGTCTCAGCCAACCGCCTGGGAAGCACCGAAGCAAAGGTTGCCCATTACAGGAGTTGGGCTTTGGGCAGAAACATCCAGCCCCCAGTCCCTCTGAACCCTTTATAGCCCTTGCCTGGGAGATGCTTGGGAAGAGCTTTGTCTTGGCCCCAAGCTGCTTGGATTCTGAAGTTTCCTTGCAGCTGAGCAGCAAGTTCTTTCCTGAAAGGAGATCTGAGTTGTTTGCCCTGCCCAGGGTGTGGCCCTTGCCTATATAATTGTCTGTCAGCAGACCAATAAGTATGGAAGAGGGCCTTTCCTGGCAGCCTGGCATATGACAGTGTGAGGTCTCTCATTGCCACGATCCCTCCTTTGGCCTTGGAAAGAGTGCTTACCTCTTGATGGATTGTGAATTAGAATGTGGTCATTGTGAACGTGTGCTAAACATTCCCTGGGGGTCATGCATTGTAGTTACCTCACTTAATCCGTCCTACATTCTGGCACGGGGAGGAAGTAGCTTCTATTTGTTTAATGGGAGGATGCATGCAAGCATGTATGTCTACTTTATGGATGAGGAAACTGAGCTTTCGAGAACTTAGATATTCAGACTCTCCGGGGTCACTTGGCTCAGGAGTGGCAGAGATGGAACT
Organism: Mirounga angustirostris; assembly: GCF_029215605.1. Lineage (NCBI taxonomy): Eukaryota > Metazoa > Chordata > Mammalia > Carnivora > Phocidae > Mirounga > Mirounga angustirostris. The sequence goes on along the minus strand of NW_026991709.1, from coordinate 186,937,802 downwards.
TCAGCTCTTTCTGGCCACCAAACCTATGATCCTGACTGCTCTGCTACCATGGGACCAGGTGGAGTTGGGAGCTAGGGGAATTAATGGAAGGAAGATTTGGCCCACACCAGTGCCCTGAGACCTCTCATTGTTTTCTAATGGCCTTTAGAATTGGCCTGTGCTGGAAATAGTTGGTAAGGCTGTGGGGAGTTGGGGAACCTCAGCTGCTGCTGCTGGGGGCTTGAAATTGTTACAACTTCTCTGAACATACTAGGCTATGTCCACCATAATTACACATGCACATAACCTTTGATCCAGCAACTCTGCCCCCAGGTGAGTATTCTGCAGATGAACTTCCACAGGAGTTGGGGAACCTCAGCTGCTGCTGCTGGGGGCTTGAAATTGTTACAACTTCTCTGAACATACTAGGCTATGTCCACCATAATTACACATGCACATAACCTTTGATCCAGCAACTCTGCTCCCAGGTGAGTATTCTGCAGATGAACTTCCACAGATGCCAAATGACTTATGTCAAGGTTATTCATTGCAGCAGCTTTTGGATTTGGAAGCAATTGGGAACAACCTGACAGCCCATTAATAGGATGTGTTTTAATAAATTATGGTATGCTGGATAATGGCATATGTGCAGCTGTTACAATCAGAGAAATAACTCTATCTGAACTGATGCATATGTTTATCTATATATCTATATTTCCCCGGATATCTGGTTAATTGGAGGGGGGGCGGGGAAGGCAAGGTGTACAACAGTATTTAGATCCGGCTACTTTGTTCTGGGGGAACTAGTTTCGTGGTAATAGGTGTTGCCTTGGGAAGTACGCAGAGGAGGTGAGGGAGTAAGATGTTTCTACCGTGCATCTTTTTGCACCTTTGACTTTAACTTTTATAATATATGCACGTGTTATCAATTCAGAAAATTCAATAAGGGAATCGCCCCAAACCGACTAACTAAAAATGAATTAGGCATTGGCCATTCGGACCAGGGAGAAGAGATCATAGAAGGTTTACCAGTTAGACAATATCTACATTGAAATAAAATGCGAAATATCTGTTTATTTCCGGTTGAGAGAAAACACCAAGGAGATTTTCACCAAGTTTGGAGGAGATGTTGGGAATCGTTCCGCTTGAAAATGTTATTTTCTGGCTTATTTAGAGTTTGCTTCAGGGGGCCTTCCGTGGCACCTCAAATTGGTACTTAGCCATGTGCCAGGTCACCCACTGACCCAGATTTGTGGCAGAGGGCACATCTGCAGCTGTGTGAGCTCTGTTCAGAGTGACAGCCAACATTCATTCATGCAACAACCATTACTAATTCTTCCGGCCAGTGAGGGGGAGTCCCCCATCCGCATGTATTTGGCAAGGCCGTGCATGGGCTCTGGGGGCCGGATATGAGGGGACCTGGTCTGACCTGATTAAATCGGGCTCTGGGATCCTTTTGGAAGTTACTGGTTGATGTTCTTTTTTCCCTCCCAAACAAAGTGATTTGCAGTGAAAAGAAAATGTAACTGTTAACTTTCATATTGATACAAAAGTATGAAAAAGAATGTGAAGTTAGGAAAGCGTGAATTATTTCTTAAGTAGGACTTTGTAGCACTTTGTAGCTTCGTTGGTCGTAGAAATCTTTTTATTAACACATTAGACAAATTCTTTAGAGGCCAATTTGCATTCACTTAGAGAAACATTTGTGGGGGTGGCGTATAATGTGCAGCAATACCTGCTCCTTTTTGGGAGATCAATTTGTTAAATAGCCCTCAAAATATGACATCTTTATGGTAGGATTATGACTTTTTTTGTTTTCATGTCTGCTAAAGGGCTAACAGAATAAGACAGTTTAATCACATGCCATTATGTTGATAGGGGTGTGGGAAGCTCCGACGAGTGAAGTGGAATTGGGTACCTGGCTTTTGCAAGCTGCTTCTTAGCAGAAATCATGTAAGTACAACTCTGCCATAATTACATGGATTGGGGACGTGCCCACTGAGCCCCTTCTTCCAAGGGCATCTGCCCTTCCCAAGCTGTGGTTGACATCATCTTCTCTACCTCGGGCCCATTGAGGTGGTTGTCAGGGAAGATGTGTTGCCAGGTTGGGATGTTGTCTCCAGAGAAAGACAGAGAGAGAGGCCTCCCCTGGAGTAATCCATGTTTCCAGCCAGACTTAGATTATTTACAGGGGATTAGGCAGGGACCGGGATTTCGATCAGTGTTGCCCTGGAAAATTGTTTGCTGACCTCAAGCCAAAAAAGGCTGGGTGCTGACCAGCCTAGGGAGCAGCCTATATTCAGCTTCCAGGCATTTGTTATCAGAGCTGGAGGAATCAGAGCTAGATGAAGCATGGGCTCTTCAGAGGCCCCCTTTCCTGGGCCACCTCCATCTTTCAAGAGAGGCAGAGGCAACCAGCTGTGGAAGCAGGTCTTGAGCTTTGTGGGTGATTAGCTGCTAGGCTGGAAGGCTTTTCGCATTTCCCTTGGTCCTGGAGCTCTTTGGTGGATCGGAGAGGTCTAATCGGGCTCCTCACTGAGTGGGATCCGTTGCAACTTAGTAAAAGAAAGGAGCCAATGTCCCATCGTCGTCCCCACCGCCCCCCCTACACGCCCCCCCAACCTTGTGTTTTCCATACTAAAGGACTTAACACTTATGCTTGCAAAATTCAACTTTAGTGCCCTTGTCAGCTGCTACTTTAAATTCTGTGTCCTTTTCTGTTTCTGGGTCACTGCCTAGTAAATGGTAAACATTGCCATATCCCCCGCTTTCCTTTTCTAGGTTATCTTGTGGCGTGAGGCTTGTCAGTGGCAGAATCTCAGATAGGGTGGCTTGACCTTGACTGGCCTGCCAAGCCCGTGGACTGTCCTACCTCATGGCTCTGTGCATCGGGGAGAGTATCCTAACCTGTCTGGTATAACCTTTCAGTTCACAGAGAGGGCAGAGGTTGAGGTTTGGTGATGGACCTGCGGTTGTTGAGGGAGCTCAGGCTGGTGAATCAGACGTTAACTCAGGCATCCCGGCTTCTGTTTGAGGACTCCTTCTACCAAAATAATCCAGCCCTGTGGGTTTTATATACTAGGAATGAAAATTATATTTTGCCGTTAGCTCAAGGAGAACATCTTGCGGTTCCTCTTTGGAGCTGCTATTAACAAAGCTCCCTAAGGCCAGCCGGAAGTGATTTGGTGATTGGAATGACCTATTTGGGGGGATGATTCATATAACTGCTCCTCTATCATCATATGTAGTAAAGAGTTTAAACCTTGGATGGTTCAACTTAAGCTATTTCAACTTTGCTGTGGTGCAAAAGCAATATACATTCAGTAGAAGCCATACTTCGAATTTTGCATCTGGATCTTTTCTTGGGCCGGCGGTCTGTGTAAGATCGTCTCTGTGCTGCTGGGCAGCAGCAGCCTGGCTTCCAGGCAGCCCCCCCTACCCCCCCATGGTCATGAGCTATGCCGTTTTTACATCTGTGCTGTACAGTACTCAATACATTACACGAGATGTTCAACACTTTGTTTGTAAACTAGGCTTTGTGTTAGACGATTAAACCCTAAGGTAGGCTAAGCTGAACTATGAGGTTTGGTAGGTTAGGGGTATTCAGTACATTTTTGACAACAGTATTTCAGCTTATGATGGGTTTATCAGGACGTAACCCCGTTATAAGCCCAGGAGGATCTGTATAGGGTCTTTTACCCATGTATGAATGCACGAGCACACACGTGCGTGTGCAAACACACACACATACACACACGATCGTTTGTTTACTGGATCTTAACTCTAGAAGGATTTTTTTTTTATTTTTTTTAAGATTTTATTTATTCATTTGAGAGAGAGAATGGGAGAGAGAGCACGAGAAGGGGGAGGGTCAGAGGGAGAAGCAGACTCCCCGCCGAGCAGGGAGCCCGATGCGGGACTCGATCCAGGGACTCCAGGATCATGACCTGAGCCGAAGGCAGTCGCCCAACTGAGCCACCCAGGCGCCCCAAATTGTAATATTTTATTATGATGATTATTATTTAAGTAAACTTTACCCCCAGTGTGGGGCTTGAACTCATGAGATTGAGTTTAAGAGTTGCACGCTTCACTGACTCAGCCAGCCGGGCACCCCCAAATTGTAATTTTTTGTCAAATATTTATTTATTTGAGAGAGAGAAAAAGCACGCAAGCATGAGGGGGAGAGGGAGAAGTAGGCTCCCCGCCGAGCAGGGAGCCCGATGCGGGACTCGATCCAGGGACTCCAGGATCATGACCTGAGCCGAAGGCAGTTGCTTAACCAACTGAGCCACCCAGGCGCCCTAGAAGGATTTTTGACAAGACTTGATACATATTTTTGATGGTTTGACTTAAAATGTGGACTGTGTGGCATATATAAAGTTCACTTCAAAGCGGCCTCGGGAGGCCACCCTAAATAAAGAAATAAGTTATTATCTCTGGAACTGAGTGAGACACAGTGAGAGGTCGATGAGGCTCCCCGGTTTGGAAGACCTAATCTCCCTTATAGGATGCAAGCACCACGGTGTCCTTGGAAACTTAGGAGCCCAGTCTGAAGTGGCATGGGCAAAACTGAATTGCAAGCATTGATTGGCATCAGATCTGCTTCTCTCAGAAGGAGTGTAGTGTAGGTGACGGTAGTATTAGAAATTCTAGTCTTTCTATTTATTGACGGCGGGTAAATTTTCTCAAGAAATGGAGAACATTCTAGCATGTAGTCATAGTGATGACAGAAAGAAGTCCATCTCATTTTGGAGTGTGCTTATCCCATCGTTGAAATTAGTTGATCAGAGAAATCAAGGATTTAGCCAGCTTCCTCCACTGGAAAGGGTTTTGGGAATCTCAGTTTATGTTTTGAAAATTCTCCAGCTACTAAGCTTTAGCAGTTAGAAACTGTGTTCCTCTTAAGTGTTCTATAATGAGAGCACATCTGTGGAAAGACTGTCAGTCGGGCCAGGAGCATACCTTCTAGCAAGTCTCATTGTTCGTTCCATACAATTGTTTCCAATACTATTGTTCTTCTGTTTTTCTCCCCGCCCTCCCTTCCTCTGGGCACTGTCCAAGCTGTTCCCTGGGTTCGGTGACGGGGAAGCTTTGCCAGACTTTGTTCTGGCATTAGCCCCAACCAGGCTGTGGACCTGACTTGTGACAACTTCAGCAGCCCTTATTGTCTGTAGCAGATGGCTTGGGGCGCAAATGCTGTGACTGGGGTGATTGCTCTCACTTTTTGGAGGAGCTGGAGGCTTCATGGTTCTTCAAGGACACCAAACCCAAGAATGGAGTGAGTGTGAGAGGACAGAGACTTACTAAGGGTCGTGGTCGGATCCCTTTTTGAGCGTTTGTTCCTGATTCTCTCCAGGACAAAAGGCAAATGCTTACTTGTCCCTGTGCTTGACTGGGACATGTGTCATATACAGCAGCTGTTTTGGGATCCTGTCTGACTTGCTTTCCATCTCTTGGACATCTGATACATGCAAAGTGTGCACAGGAGGGGGGCGGGAACAGGTTGAACCAACAGGCACACAAGCTGGGAAAGCCTGGGACCCTAAACACTCAGTGTGTTTTTGCCCTGCAGGTCCAGGAAGGGAAAAATTCATCCTCCCTCCCCGTCAACACACATTAAGGCCAGCATTGTGCCATTTATAGATTCCACATCCTAAGAAAACCATTCACTCAAGTGGTTTCTGGTAGTTGACTCCCGTTCTCTTTGAAATGCCCTTCTAAGTATTTGACCAGAGACAAAGCTCTTTGAATAACAGCAACCCTCTGTTGGCTTCTGAGCTTGTGTCAGGCTATTGCTAGAGAGTGGTTTTTTGTTTTGTTTAGTTTTTTTTTCAAGGAAATTAGTAGATGATACACTCAGTGCCTGGCAGTTTTAGATCTCAGCGCTGTCTTCCTTGAAAGGCATGTTAGTATTTCTTCACATCTCTCAGATGAAACTGCTTAGTAGTGATTGATTTTTGGAGGGAATTGCTGTGTTTTTACATGGACAAAAGAAAATCACATTATCTGTCGACAGAGGAATGGTTAAATAAAATGTGGCACACTAGAAATGTGGAATATTAGACGCCCTCAAATGATATAAGCCTATGTATGCTGATATGGAAAAATGTTTAATATGTTGTTGGGTGATAGAAGCAAGTTGCAGGGCAATATGCGGTAGAATTCTATTTCTGTTTTTTAAAGAAGTGGAAGGACCAGCCTAATATGTATATGTATCTCTGTGTGTGTATGTGTAATCACTTAGAAAAATGACTAAAAAGCTATAGACCAAACTGTGCCTTCAGGGGACATGGGGCAGCACTGGGTGGGAGGAGAACAAGGGTGACCATTGTGCTTTGTTTGGACCTATGTGTGTCCTAATCTCATAACGAGGATGCCTTTATATAATATGGGCATACAAATTTTGGAAAATATCCCAATGAGATTAATGCAGACAGTACTTTGCCTGAGGTCACCATTTGGGTTTCCACCAAGAACAGATAAAACATCAAATATTTCAGTTAAATTTTAATACTCTGAAGGGCAAATGGGGCTTTCTTAAAGGCTGATGCATACAGTGTAGTTACATTAAATAAACATGACTTACATTTGAACACTGACTCATAAAGAACTTAGTGATGGGGGCAGGGAAAGGGGCTGTTACATCACATACAGGTTGAAGATAGTACATTTTAGGATACGGAGAGTAACTAGGTAATTAGGATGAAGGATGAGCATTCCATGCTATATTTACTTACATCCTTTTTGTATATTCTCCACTGCTGAACTGTCATATAAGATAAATAATGAGTTTTGGGGGTGCCTCAGTGGTTCAGTTGGTTGTGTCTGCCTCTTGATTTTGGCTTAGGTCATGATATCAGGGTTGTGCGATTGAGCACCATGTCGACCTCTGCACTGAGCGTGGAGCCTGCTTGGGATTCTTTCTCTCCCTCTGCCCCCCACCCTGCCCTGCCCCATGCATGCGCTCCTTTGCTTTCTCTCTTTCTCTCTAAAATAAAAATGAGTTTTCTTATAATACCATATGGTGTCCCCTCTTTAAGGATTCAGGTGCCCTTCAGTATATGTGGTGCCAGTTAATGGTTTGAAGAGTTTTGTATTGCACATAAAATGCAAATAATATTTAAAAAAATTTAACATAGACATTAGCAACTTTTTTTTTTTTTTTTAAGATTTATTTACTTTGGAGAGAGAGAGAGAGAGAGAGCAAGCCAACGGACTGAGCCACCCAGGCACCCTGGACATTAACAACCTTTATGACACAGAGAGTTGAGGTTTGGGTAGCGGTAAAGAGCATGTGCTGGGAAATTGGACAAACCAGTATTCAAGTCTCCATTGTACAACTTGGCAGTAGCGCATCCTTGCATTAAGCTGTTATCTCACGGTGTTCGGCTACGAAATGTGAACCAACAAAATCACTTGACTCCACACAGTTGATATGAGTATGAAGTGCATGAAATAGTTTACCAAACTGACCTAACTACCGTTTGTGGCACATGTTGTTTGAGGGCTGTTACCTGCTATTATTCCGTATTACACTGTGGAAATGATCAGAAGTGAAAAATTCATGGCAAAAGTTAACCATTTCTAGGTAAGCACATAGAAAACTTCTTAGTATGTTGTACATTTTATTCAACATCTTCCCAGCTCTTTTATGAACAGTTGTTTTTATAGCAATTGGATATGACCTAAGAGTAAGAATTTTTATTAATTGGTTGCTATTCCTTGGAATAAAAATGAAAAAAAAGATTAACAATGGAAGAATATTAAAAACACAATTTGCCCATTCATTATCTCAGACAATTCAGTTTTATGGAGAGGTAGGCATCATATTAACATCCAACTATTTAGCAAGATGTATAAATGATTAATATGTGAGAAATTCTGAATTTAATACCTATCCCAAATTTGTTAGAAAAAATGATTTTTATGTTTCCTAGGTTTTGTGATGGGAAATAATATATTTTATGTAAGGGAATATTCAAATGCTTCTACTTATTACCCATGAGATGTTCTTAAACTTGGCACTGTATTCCTTTTTGCTAATATATTCTTAACTCTTGTGGTTGAATGCCCTGGCAATGTGTTAGAACTGAATGCACGTCCATATCAGTATTGTCTGTCAGCCAGGATCCAGTAAATTCAGCAGACATTTGCTGCTCATTAGGTGGCTGAACTTAGTGCTAATGAGGACCAAAAGATGGTTGAGTCCTAGCCCTAGAAAGGTATGCTCAAATACTCCCAAGAAAAGAGACAAAACATATAATCTGCTACAGAACAAAGATACTAAAAGGTGTGTGTATTGGGGGATAGAGAGGGCGAAGAAGAAGACACAACCGAATCTGACTCTGGGCCCCTGTGCGGAGAGGTGATGAGAGAGGCAAGACTTTGACAAGTAAGTGGTGTTTGAGTTGAGTAGGGGATGACCCAGTTGGGCTTGAAGGTCAGCACAGACATTTTAGAGAGAAGGAGCAACATTTTAGGTAGAGGGAAGAGTGTGTGTTAAGACATGTGGGCATAAAAATGCCAACTCTTTAGGGAGTGGCTGAGGACATAACAGAGACAAAACTGGAATAAGAAGGTGGGCAAGAGGCCAATTCATGAGGGGCTTTGTGAGTCTTTTAAAGGCATTAAGATTATAGTTAGTAAGTAGGGAGAGGTCGGTAAAAGGGTACACACTTGTAGCTGTAGCATGAATAAGGTTTGAGGATCTAATGTAAACCATGGTGACCACAGTTGATAACACTGTATTATATCATGGAAATTTGCTAAGAGAGTAGAACTTAAATGTTTTCATACTCTCCCCCAAAAGAGAGAAATATGTGAGGTGATGGATATGCCAAATCAACTAGATGTGGGGAATTTTTTTTTTTTTGACAATGTATACGTACATCAAATCACCATGATGTACACTTTCAATTTCTGACAGTTTTATATGTCCGTCACACCTTAAGAAAGCTTCAGTGACCAATTAAAAAATAAAAGAAGAACTGCTTGGTGTAGATTCCATTTTCCATGGTCCTTACTCCAGCCTTCACTTTGCAATTCCTTACTCCTACCAATATGGTAGGCTGTGTTTTCCTGTAGTCCCTCGTTCTCCAAGCTAGTATTTAAAAGGAGCAAGAAATTTTTCTGCTTTTTCCCTAAAGTTGAATCCTCACATACTGTTTAACCATTACCTTCTATCTTTTTATCAGTCCCATCACATAAATGCTGCTTTTAGTAATTAATATGAATACTCTTTAGAACATGGAAAAAGCTGGAGAGAGTGGAATGAAGCAGTAAGGTGTGAGGCATTTATACTTTATCTCAAGCTAACAGTCACTTAATACAGCGTTTTACACACACACACACACACACACCCCTACCTACACACCTTTACCTCCATCTTTCTGATGACTGGTTACACTCATTTATTCCAACTCTTTTCTTTTTTCTCTGATTTCACTTTTTCTCATCTTTTTTGATCCCAAATTGATCAGTGGGTTAAGGACTCCAAGATATCACATGCACCAAGGATTTCTTTTCAAAGCAGTAAATATTACACATTAATTAAAAGGACCAAGACTGATTAACATGATCTTTTTTACTCTCTAGGTCTTTAATAATAATAATTTAGAAAGGATTATAGCTAGTAAGGGAGCCATTAAGGGAATAGGTTTCATAAAGTCCTTACATATTAAAAACATAGTGAGATAACATTATTTATTTTATATTGATTGGCAGAGATTAATATGTTTGATAAAACATCAAATTAGTAAGGGTATGGATAAAGGTACTATCTACTACTGGCCTCTATAACCATGTTAGTGGGAATGCATGCTTGGTTCAGAAATCTTTGGAAGGCAATCTTTAAGTTTCCAAGGAAAAAATACATACCTTTTCACTCCCATTCTTACTTATAGGAGTTTATCCTGTGCAGAAACTTGCACATCTGTACCAAGATTTAGGTGTAGGGATAATAAATGCAACAGTTATTGGGTATAGCTGGAAACTTGAAACAACCTAAATATGCATAATTAGAATTCCTATTTGTGACATGTTTGCATAGTGGTGCACTATATAGCCTTTTATAAGAAAAGAGGTAAAAAAAAAAAAAAAGTGGGGAGAGCACCTGGGTGGCTCATTCGGTTGGGTGATGACTCTTGATTTTGGTCAGGTCATGATCCCAGTGTCGTGAAATTGAGCCCCACGTTGGGATCTGCACTGGGCATGGAACCTGCTTAAGACTCTCTCTCCCTCTCCCTCTGCCCCTTCCCATGCCCCTGCCCACCTTGTGCCCCCCCCACATGTGCACTGTATATATTAAGAATTTCTGATTTAGATACTGTGAAAAAAGGCTAAATGCAGAATTTGTATGGTATTCTATTTAAGTTTTTTCTCCAGTGAGAGGTGGGTGAAAGAAACATTCTTGTTCTCTTTTTGTCTATGTCTTAATCATTTGCACATGCGCACACAATTGCCCATTCAAAGGATGTGGAAGAGCTATTTCGAAGGTAACGTCTGGGAACTGGGGAGGGACCCCAACTTTTCACTCGTATACTCTTTTGAACTACTTGATGTTCTGTTACAGAATACTCCCATGTCTTCAACATTTAAAAATAAAAATTCCTGTATTGGTATGAAGCTCCTTGATGTCCTAAGAGCATTGGACTGGGTGGACCCAGTTATATCAAAGGCTGTGCTACTTAATTTAGTTTCTGGGTCTCAGTTTTCTTGCTTTGAGAATAAGTTCTTCTGACTAAAGGGTCTCTGTTCCCTTGCCATCTCTGACACCCAGTGCCTTGTGGGGCCCCATGTACCCCCTCCATTTTAAGCATGACTTTGATATTTTGGAGTTTGATTTGATTTGATTTTGTTTTTTGTTTTTTTTGACTCCTGAATATTGAAGAGATTCTTTTAAAGTCCGATATTTCGGGGCGCCTGGGTGGCTCAGTTGAGCATCTGCCTTTGGCTCTGGTCATGATCTCAGGGTCCTGGGATTGAGTCCCATATCGGGCTTCCTGTTCAGTGGGGAGCCTGCTTCTCCCTCTGCCCCTTCCCCACCCCACACCCCACTCATGCTATCTCTCATGCTCTCTCTCAAGATGAATAAATAAAATCTTTAAAAAAGGGGTGCCTGGGTGGCTCAGTCGTTAAGTGTCTGCCTTTGGCTCAGGTCATGATCCCAGGGTCCTGGGATCGAGCCCCGCATCGGGCTCCCTGCTCGGCGGGAAGCCTGGTTCTCCTCCCTCTCCCACTCCCCCTGCTTGTGTTCCCTCTCTCGCTGTGTCTCTCTCTGTCAAATAAATAAAATCTTAAAAAAAAAAAAATCTTTAAAAAATATAAAGTCTGACATTTCTATTAAAGGTATGATGAGTTCTATGGCCAGTATGACTTCTTCCAGGCAGCAGTAGTATAATTCAGAAAGTACTTTTCTATTTATTTTGTTTTAATAATAGTAGTGCTTCTGCCAGCTTCTCCCAAATTGTAATAATCAAAGATGCTATTGATTATATGATACACAGAGTCAATTTTGAGATTAATAAAACACTACTACATTAAATATACATTAATTATTAAATACATGCCTAGTTCAAAAATGTTAGAATGAGTGAATGAGTGTATTTCGGCAAGGGGGATGGTGCGAGACAGAGACTTAAGGAAAGGTTTTGAGAACATTCTATGGCACCATCAATATGAGATTGAACTGATTGGAATGTAAATACAGGTTCTTAAAACTAAGACTTTGAGGGTGTTGCCATGAGAACAAACCTCATCAGTGCTTCTTTTCACAGTGTAGTACCCATAAATTCCCTCTAATGCTTATGTGGTCATGTTAAGTATTTCTTGTTGTTGTTATTGTAAAGGGCCACAAATTGACATCTTAAGTGCACAGCCATTTAAGAAACTCTAACCACAGGCTCATTTCTTCTTTCTTGTTCTTTCTTTTTTTTTAGCCGTAGATGGAACTTTTATTAACCTAATAAATAGTACCTACCAAAAATCTACAGCAGACCTCATACTCAGTGGCTAATGTTGAAGCTTTTTCTCTGAGAGGATTCCCATTATTACTACTTCTTCTTCTTCTCCTCCTCCTCCCCCTCTCTCTTACCTATCCTCCTCCTCCCCTTCCCCTCCTACCCCCTTCACCTCCTCCTCCTTCCAGCTTTATTGAGATGCACTTGGTATACAAGAAAAGCACACATTCATTTCTAATGTAATCCCATCTTTTGTTTTATAACTTTTTGCAGATTGGTTGCACCAAGACACCTCCTTGTATGTCTACACTAGCTAAGCACTTTAGTGTGAGTATACAGATGAGCAGGGAATTAACCCGAGAACTAGCTAGTCGTGGAAACAAGTGGAGTCCTGTGTTCTCTTCAATAGAAAAGTACCTTTTCTGAGTTTTGCGAGAAGGTTTGTTTGTTTGTTTTTGTTTTTGTTTTATGTTTTTTTCCTGGAGGCCTTTTGAAAAGTTACCATGTTTATTTTTCTTGATTCTATCAGGTCATGGTTGATCTTTGAGTCATACCTGGGTTTGCATATTGCCTTCTCCACTGAGAAAGCCTTGTGCCCAGAAAGTCCTGGAAACTTTGAGTTTTAAAGTTTTCCTCTGTACAGTGGGGTCTAGTGGGGTTGCCCTCCTGCAGTTAACTGGGAAGATTGAATTGAGCCATGTGAAGTGCTCAAAAGCACAGTGCCTGGCGCATGGGAGATGGCCAGTTAAGACTGATCATTGTCGCTGTCGCCAGCATCATCTTTTTCTGTAAAAGGCCAGATGGTGACAATTTTAGGCTTTGCAGGTCATACTGTCTGTGACAACTACTCAACTCTGCCCTGGTAGTAGGAAACCAGCATGGATGATACGGAAATAAGTGGGATATAACTGTGTTTCAGTAAAATTTTATTAATAAAACCATTTATTAAAAACAGGCTGTTCTTAGCACATATACAGTCTATAAACAACATAGCTGTGTGCCGATAAAACCTTACAAAACCAGGCAGGTTGGATTCGGCCCAGGGGATATAGTCTGCTGATCCCATTTCTGTAGTAGTGGTTCTCAAACCTTTAAACCTCAGGTATCCTTTACACTCTTTTTTTTTTTTTTTTTAAGATTTTATTTATTTATTTGACAGAGACACAGCGGGAGAGGGGACACAACCGGGGAGTATGAGAGGGAGAAGCAGGCTCCCCCCTGAGCAGAGAGCCCCACCTCCATCCCAGGACCCCAGGCTCATGACCTGAGCCGAAGGCAGACGCTCAAGGACTGAGCCACTCAGGGGCCCCTATCCTTTATACTCTTAAACATTAGGGAGAACCCCTCATAGCTTTTATGTGTGTTTACTTCTATGGATATTTACCCTATTAAAATTTTAAACAGATATTTAAAAACTATTAAATCACTAAAAATAAAATGAATAAAACCATAGCATGGTAACATAAATAACATTTTTTATGAAAAATAACTATTTCCCAAAACAAGAAATGTTAGTGGGAAGAATGGCATTGCTTTACCTTTCCCCCCCCCCCCCCCCCAAATCTCTTTAATGTCTGACTCAACAGAAAACGGCTGGATTTTTCTAACTGCCTTTGCATTCAATCTGTTGAGATGTTCCAAGTCATGGGGTCTCTGTGAGACTCCCACTTTTTCTCCTGAAAGCATCTTGGGGACCCCCAGGGGTCTCTGGACCACACTTTGAGAATCCTTGTTTTGTAGACATCATTAAGGGAGATTGAATTAGGTACTACCCTGTAAGTACCAGCTGCTTCCACCTTCCGTTTCCAAGTTCCTTTGTCATATTCTGAGCTAAAAGTGAAGGTTGGGCTGTGCTTCCCCTCCCCCCATCGCAGGAGGCATATTTAGTCATGTGGTAAGAGTTTGTGAAAGCAGGTTTGCTTTATTTTCTGAAATGATTGTCACCTTAGCTTAAATTGTCTGCTGCTGCATTGCAATAGAGTTTTACTAGTGTAGAGGAACAAAAGCCAGGAGAGAGTCTGAATTCACTGGAGTAAAGGAGAACAAAAGAAGGGAGCTTCAGAACAGGAAAATGCTTCTGATGACAAAGAAGCCTAAAAGACTGATTTGCATAAAATTGAAACACTTGAAAAAGTCCTAGAAAATAAGGTTAAATGCAAAAAGAGACTCAACCCTAGAGTGGCTGCTTTTGAAACAACTTTGCAGGATTTTGACAAACAAATGTCTCCTACTTTAGTGTTGAGGGCCCTTGAACTCTAGGGCAAAGATACTTGGAACTCCGGATTATTTGGGGGGAAAATGTGTCCCCGTGGTCCTCTTGGAATTGATCATTATTTAGGGAACAGGTGGCTCTGAATACCTTTGGATTTTTCATACCCAGATGTCCTTTTTCCTTTGTAGATAGTCCCTTCCCCCCAAGGATTTCCACTGGCTGGCGGAACTTGACTTTTCAACCAAGAAAGAAGTTGACTCATGCATTGCTAAAACCATACTGTGAGATCCCAATATAAACCCATCGATGTGTGATTTTCCTCATAAAGAAAGGCAGAATTACTTTATCTAGATCTATTTTGTTCATAGATACTGGCGAGCAAATAGACTGGGGGATAAAACTGCAAATAAGCTGAGAATGTGCAACATCAAGATTTTGTGTAGCCCCGGCTAGATAGAAATGAATATTAAAGTAATTCAGCACAGTGCTAAAAGCTTGTACCTAATTGCCTTTTCTGTATATTTAGCTTAACTTTAAGGGAAATTTATAACTAAATTGGGCTCAGTGAATTCCCTGGCTGCCTACTTTTATTACACATGATAACATATTTCGGTTTAATTTACCGACTTTAGCACAGTGATACTTTGCTGAGGAGACGAGTGTGCATCTGGAAGGTGGTGAAGTGAACTTGACTGCCTTTGGTGGGTGAATGCTAGGGCTTCTCAAAAAAAAAAAAAAGAAAAGAATAGCAACAAAACAATCCTCCTTCGTTCGAGGACGCTCACATTTTAGGTTTTCTGCGTGGAAAAGGATAAATATCCCTGTTTTCTCAGACTGCTGTTGGGCTCTGTCCCTTTCATTCTGTGTCCACCTCCCCTCCCCCATTTATGACATCTGTTACTTGGATCCCCCTGTGCCCCTGTGAATCTTAAATTGCACGCTTTTCTACTCCTCGGGAAATACAAGTAAAACATCCTCACAAGTCTGATGGAAACAAATGTGCATCCCTGTGGTGAATGCTACCCCTGTAGGCTTTGCCTCCATCCGAGATCAGAAAGGCCCTTCTCCCGAATAGGTAACCCCAGCCCTTAGCCACGGAGTGAGCACGGTGCAGGAGGGTAAGGCTCCTGGTTTTCTGGAAACATGTAGGGGGAGATTTAGTAGTTGCTCTTCCCTTGCCCCCTCCCACGGCCCCCCTCGCCGGACCCCTTTGTCTGTTTACCGCTCGCTACAGATTTCCTCCCGTGTGTTCACCGCGCACGCCCCCATCGCGCCATATGGGCTTTTTCCTCTGGTGATTAATCAGGCTGCATGCTGGGCGCTCTGATTCTTTGGGGACCGTGCTTCCTCAGGGTCTCGTCAGAACATGCAGAATAGCGGTGTGATACTTGTCACGTTTGCGCCCACTGCTAACAAGGTAGGTGCTAGGTTCTCCGCCGCACCTGGGGGCGGGAGGCGGGAGGCCCCTCATTTTCAGACCTCGCTCGGGTGGGGCTGAGTCCGAGGAGGCCCCAGGCCGCCTTTTCGTACGTGGGCTGCATCTCTAGCTCGTGCCAGGATGGGAAGCATGTATCTGTTCTCTTGGTGCCTGGTTCTGTGGGCCAAAGGGTGCGGGTTGGTTGAAAACAGCCAGGGCCCACCCGAGGGGCTGGTCCTTACTCTCTGATATGCTGATGGAGAGAAGTAAGGACAGGAGTGGCTTGAAGAGTTATCCCCATAGTGGGGATGATAGACATCCGAGCAGCCTTTGCGTTTTGAGGCACCGTGGGAAGATTTAGCCCGTCCTTCCCTTGTTCACTGTTTTTTTTTTTTTTTTTTTAAAGATTTTTTATTTATTTATTTGAGAGAGAGAGAGAGCACATGAGAGGGGAGAGAGTCAGAGGGAGGAGCAGACTCCCTGCAGAGCAGGGAGCCTGATGCGGGACTCGATCCCGGGACTCCAGGATCATGACCTGAGCCGAAGGCAGTCGCTTAACCAACTGAGCCACCCAGGCACCCTTTACTTATTTATTTTAGAGAGTGGGGATGGGCAAAGGGAGAAGGAGAGAGAAACCCAAGCAGATTCTGCACTGAGTGTGCAGCCTACATGGGGCTCCGTCTCATGACCCTGGTATCATGACCTGAGTCAAAACCAAGAATCAGACGCTTAACCAACTGAGCCACCCAGGCGCCCCCTTGTTCACTGTTTTTACCACAGCTTGGTGAGAAGACAGCCTATTCTCTCCATTTCTCTTCCGGGAAGAGAAATTTGGGGCCCAGCAAGTTAAGTATCTGACCTTCAGTACCTCAGCTAGTACGTGGCAGAGTTGGAGTTCCATCTTTTCGCTTTTCTTTAAACGATTAAAAGTGTTTTGGTAGTTTGAGTTAGAATGTAAGCTAATACACAAATAAGTTTACGTATTAGGTTGTAATTTAATTGGTATCAATAACCATATCTAATATATTAAATGTATATGTGTAATATATTAAAAATATAAACAATATGTTTAATTTTATTAAAGTCTCATATTTAATATAAATGCATGCATAAATCTGAAGTGTGTGGCTGGATACATTTCCATGGGGGTGTTAACTATTTTCCCCTGAGTGATTACTTTCCAGACCAAGAGTCAGACCATTTCTGGCATCCTGGCCACCCCTGTCATGCCTCTTCACGCTCCACAAGGTGCCCACTCATGTGGTTCCACTCACCATACATACTTTCTTTTCCCACCATAACTACTTTGCCTATTCTAGGATTTCAAATAAACAGAACCATACAGGATGTACTCTTTTGTGTGTAACTTCTTTTGCACAACATAATTCCCGTGAGATTTGTTTATGATGTTGTGTGGGTTCTTTGGTTTTCCGTGATTATATAAATATATCATAGTTGACTCCCTTTCCTATTGGTAGCCTTTGGGTTCATCCTAGTTTTAGGCTTGTAGTAATCAACTGTAAAGAGCATTCTTGTATTTGCCTGTTAGTGCACGTTTGTCTGTAATTCCCTTGGGTCCCTACTGTAAGGGAATCCTAAGGTAGGTACAGAGCTTGAATTTGTACCTTGGTCCTTTATCCTTGGGGTATTGGTACTTTACCACTACCCTTTGCCTGCTGCCTATAGTTTAGAAATCTCCTCAGGTGATGACATTTAGGGTTTTTTTTTTTTTTTTTTGGTGAAAGTTCACTGGATTGGTACTTAGAGATGTGAAAAGAAAAATCTGTTTCCTCCTCTACTCAGTGCGATTGTCACGCTCTCGCTCACAACCCTCGGACACCAGATGTATGTAATTTTTTCCACACTGAGCAATTCTCCAGCTCTTTGCAGACACTTAACTGGGCGTCTTACAGTTTATTCCAATGTACTTGGAAGTAGCCTCAGATCCCAGAGGTTAAGGGCTTAATCCCACAGGATTGAATGTCCTCTCCATTACGGCCCCCCCGCGCACACACACACACGCACACTCGTCAGATGACAGTTGCATGATGTGTCCCCAGGTTCCCCAGAACTTCTGTCTGACTTGGTTACAAATCAGAGGTACCCACAGTTCCTTTGCTAAAGTGACTCAGAACTTGAGAAAGCTGTTTACTTACTAGATTACTGGTTTATTACAAAAGGTTATCTGAAAGGATGTAAATGAACAGCTAGATGAAGAGATAAATAGGGCAAAGTCTGGAGGGGTCCCAAGCACAGGAGTTTCTGTCCGTGTGAAGCTTTGGGGTGTGTCACCCTCCTGGCACGTGGATATGTTCTGGTTCAAACCTGAAAGCTCTCCCCACCCTATACTTTGGGGATTTTTGTTGTGGCTTTCTAAAAGTCACCTCATTAGCATCAACTCATGTGTGGTTGAAAGGGGCTTGTTCATATTTATAGCTGTTAACACTTAAGGAAATCCCAAGGCTTTCAGGAGCTCAGTCAGGAACTGGGGCAAAGACCAAACATACATTTCTTATTGTAGGTCACTATCTCACAAGATTTTCTTAGCAAACTTGTGTTTGCCTCACTTATATGGGTGCCAGGCCATGAAACTGCCCACCATTTGTTTGTTTTCAGACTTACGCCTTTTTGTAAAAATAGATACAGGATGCCGGAAGAATGCGTCTTCTCAGGATTGCTGGCCTAAGAGGTTATGAAGAAGTTTCGGTCACAGTAATGTCAGATTCCCTAGGATTGGGCTTGAGAGGAACTATGTTTAACGAGGCTGGCACTTTTTCTATTTTGGCTTTGTTTTATTTAATGCCAAGTCTGGGTAACAGAGGTTGCGTGATCCAAATTCAGAAACCAGAAATAGTGTTTCTAAAGCGTTCCACAGCTTGGGGAGAGTTGACGTCATTTTTTTTTTTTTTTCCTTGTGCTCCCCTTGTGTTGATTGATTGTGTGGCCTTGGGAAAGCCACTTTTCTCTCATACCTTAATTTTTTCAATTTTAAAATGGGATGTACAGGATCGCTTCAAGGTTTCCTACCCTTTTCTTGGTCTCCGATCCCTGTGGTAATCTGAAGGCTGATTCTTTGGAGAAACAGATACGGATCTGTGTCAAAGTTCATATGGGCTTGTTCATGCATATTTCCTCAGGATTCCTTGGTTATACAGGATATTTCCAATTCTAATATTGGATGAAAGTTTACCTCTCTGCATTTTGGAGGAGAAATCTTTTATTGCATTGGGTTTATTGTTCGGATGCCAGTAGATACTGTCATAGTCAAAATGAAAATGATACTCTGTGGTCACTAACAAAAGTGAGCTGGATGCACTTGGTGTTTGGTCACACGTGAAGTAACTTCTTCGTGGACTGCCACTCAGAGGATGGAAAAGTGAGTCAGACTCCAGCCCCGCCCTCCTAGGATTTAGGGTCAAGGGACAGGAGGAACAGGATGCAATGTGGTGAAGAGCTGCAGGAGAGGGGAGCGAAAATTGGTTGTCTGTGAAGGCAGGTAGTGTAATGGTGAGTAGTGTAGTTTCTGGAGGTAGGCAGAGGTAGACCAGATGGGAGTCTCTGATGTATATAGGCCAGTTGCTTAACTCTCTCTGTATCTTGTTTGTCCTTCTGTGCAAAGAGTATACGTAATAACTGTACCCACCTTTGAGGATTTTGGAGTTTTAAATGAGTCAAGGCAGTTACCCTGAACTGAGTTACTTTGAACCAGGTCATTCACTGTTTTGGGGTGACCGTCCTGTGCATTGTAGGATGGCTAGCAGCATCCTTGGCCTCTACCCACTACATTCCTCCCCTTGTAGCAACCAAAAATGTCTCTAGGCATTGCTAAATGTCTTGGAGGAGGTAACATCCTCTGCCTGCCCTCACCCCCTTGAGAACCACTGGCCTTACGTTAAATTCGATTTTCTAAATGCTATGGAAAAAATCTTGGTGACTACTGCCTTAAAGAAAAACTTTTTTAGGGGCGCCCACGTGGCTCAGTCGGTTAAATGTCTGCCTTCGGCTCAGGTCATGATCTCAGGGTCCTGGGGTCAAGCCCTGCAGAGGGCTCCCTGCTCAGTGGGGAGTCTGCTTCTCCCTCTCCCTCTGCTGCTCCCCCTGCTTGTGCTCTCTCGCTCATGTGCTCTCTCTCTCAAGTAAATAAATAAAAATCTTAAAAAAAAAAGAAAAACTTTTTTGAATAAGCCGTAATTCCCTACCTGATGCCCCATTGGTGGAAACAAAAACAAGATACTAACAAAACCAGGTAACAAAAGTCTGTTTTGTTCCCTGCTTACTGAATTATTGATGTGCTCCCTGCGATGAACTGCATTCATTCAGGTAGGCTTAATACCCACCTGCTTCTTGAAGAATCGTCCTATTGCCTGCCTTCTGCTCCTGGCTGTTGTGATGTGACAATTTCTGTCACCTGCCCATTTGCAGCCCAGCTTCCTGCGAACAGGCTCTGTTCTCCTAGTCCTTGCTCAGAGCAGATCTGCTAAATAATGACAAAGCCAGGCCGCTCTGCCGAGAGCAGTACCCTGCTGCGGGTGTGGGCGCAGGTGCCAGGCCGTGGGTGAGCTTAGCAGACAGTGATGAAAGACCCAAGCAGGAAGGGCTTTGGGTGGCTGAGACACAAGCCCTGGGTATTCTCTCCTCACCAGTTAATGACCACACACCCTAGAGGTATCAACTAAGAAGTGGTGCGTGGGGCCCCTGAAGCTGGGCGTTGCGTTGGTGTAGATGCCTGGGATGGGCGTAAGAATGGGTCGCTGTGACCCTGCTGAGAAAGCCCTTGGCCGCTAGGGAGTGCAGTAGCTGGGTTTGGTGGGTTTGCTTGGTGGGGGAGGGAGTTGGAGGTTGGAAGAGACAGGGTAGGTAGATTCTGATTCTTCCTTTATTCTCCCTTTCTTTGTTCTAGGATGTTGTTTGGCTTCTGGCTTTGGATTTTGTGGACCGGTTTCAAATAAAATTTGAGGGCTGATGTCAAGTAGCTGACCTTTACATTTGTCCATTAAGTATGTGTAAAGAAAAAAAAAAGAAACCATTTACAGTCACTATCATTGCATGAAAGAAAAGATGTTTTGTCCCCAAAAAAGTAGGAAGAACGTGACCATGGAATAAAGAGGGGTCGTTTATGTGGAATAAACTTGGGGTTCTGGATGGTGTAGGCAGCGGTCCTTCTTTTCCCTTCTTTCCCCAGGGCCAGGAGAAGAGGTCATCCATTGTTTTACTGCGAGACTCGGTGCATTGTGTTGCATGATGACTGAATTAGTGAGTGGTGCTCTCACATGTTTGCCCACCCTGGTGGGGACTGGTGATTGGGCAGAGGCTGTGATGCCCCTGATATTTGAGGTGCCCTCCTGAGAGCATTTCTCTCATTTTTTCCTGCACTCCTCTCCCCACCCTTTCTCTCTGACCTTCCTCTAAATGGCTGGCAAGAGTGTCGAATTACCCAAGCATAGTCCCACTCCCAAGATGTGGTACCTCTTTTCTGCTTTGTTTCCTGTTGTTTCTGTGTGCCCTCATGTTGTAAGACAGTGAGTCCGCAGTGTCTCCCCCCGGCCCCCAGGTCTGGAGAGGGATAGCTGTTGAAAGTGCAGAATGTAAGCCCTGTTAAGGCAGACAAGATGAAATGCTTGCAATTCACCGACATGCTGAAATGCTGTGGGCACTAAGGGAACATTTGGAATTGGGGGCTACCTGTCATTAAATAAAAGAATAGCTCTGTTAAAAAAAAAAAGCTTGGGAGAATGCATGGGATCCAGCTGGGAGTTGTCCCATAGTGTAAGTGCCCAGCGTGAGCTACATCTTCTATCTAAATCAAGGCCCTGACTGGTTTATTTTACTAATAATTGGGCAACACAGTATCTGTAAAACTATCAGTGAAGGGAGCCTCTCATTTCTGCCATTGGAGAATGAGCGTTGAAAGTACATTTTGTCAGTTTCTTTCTTTGATTTTTATTTTATTCTGCCAGTGTGTTAATATTTTTAATTTTTTTTGTTAGAAAACGATACACGAATACATTGCAGTTTAAAAAACTGTAACAATCCAGAAACACACTTGACCAGCCCCTCCTAATTACAGACCCCTTTGAAAGATAAATGTAATGAATTTTGTGCTTTACTGTGCTTTTACATATAGACAATTTTCATATTACATGTATGATACACAACTGACCCCTGAACAACATGGGTTTGAACTGCATGGGTCCACTTAACATGCAGATCTTTTGTGTTGAATACACCACAGGACTGTAAATGTGTTTTCTCTTCCTTATGATTTTCTTCTTTTAATTTTTTAAAGATTTGATTTATTTATTTGACAGAGAGAGACACAGTGAAAGAGGGAACACAAGCAGGGTGAATGGGAGAGGGCAAAGCAGGCTTCCCGCTGAGCAGGGAGCCCGATGCAGGACTTGATCCCAGGACCCTGGGATCATGACCTGAGCCAAAGGCAGATGCTTAACGACTGAGCCACCCAGGCGTCCCCTTTATGGTTTTCTTAATAACATTTTCTTCTCCCTAGCTTACTTTATGATAAGAATATAGTATATAATACATATAACATACAAAATACGTGTTAAGTGACTAGTTATGGGTAAGGCTTTTGGTCAGTAGTAGGCTATTAGTTAAGGTTCTAGGGAGTCGAAAGTTACAGGAGGATTTTTGACTGTGTAGTGGGGCCAGGGCCTCTAGCCCCCGTTTTAAGAGTCACCTGTATGTGTATTGTTAGACAACCTACTTTTTTTTTGCACTTAATATACCTTGGAGATCTGCACAGGTCATTCCATAAATAATGTCCTCATCCTTGTTTGTGGCCGCATGGTATTCCACAACAGAGCTATGGCCGTAGTTTATAGAACTTTGCATGGTTGTATGTTACTACAAATAATGCTGCAGTGAAAACCTAAGACTTAGTACCTGCATCTTCTTGCACATGGGCCTTTTTACCTATGGTTAAATACAGAGAACTTTAATTGGTATTAAGGGTATTTTTAATTTTAATTTTTTTAAAAGATTTTATTTATTTATTTGGCAGAGAGAGACACAGCAAGAGAGGGAACACAAGCAGGGGGAGTGGGAGAGGGAGAAGCAGGCTTCCCGCAGAGCAGGGAGCCCGATGCGGGGCTCGATCCCAGGACTCTGGGATCATGACCTGAGCCAAAGGCAGATACTTAACCGACTGAGCCACCCAGGAGACCCTTTAATATTAATTTTAATGTACCTTTCTTCCTCCTGAAAATGCTCTGTCACTTTGTGTTACTTCCATCAACAGTGAACGCAAAAGACTATCCTCATTCTGTATATCCCAGCCACTTGGTGATCTAAGTCCATTAAAAAATACCGAGTCACTACGATGCAGTGACCTGAATATTGCCTGTCTTCTGGACGAGCGAGGGGTGCATTGTGGTTTCAGGTCCCCACTTGAGCAGTGACCTGCCCCCAGCAGCAGCTGCAGAAGCCAAGGGACACTTTTACTCACCAACGGGTAGCTCCTTTAACTCACCAAAGCCTTTGCTCATTAGATCTTTCCTCCTGAGCTGGCTGTTATTTAAGTTGAATAATGTGTAAAAATTTAATTCTGCATGGAGAACACTGGTCTGGGTTCCCTAAAACATGGTTTGGGAATGTGTCATTTTTCATGTAGCTATTCCCAAACCATCTTTGAGGTGACTGGCCCTAAGAACACAAATCAAACAGGGTAATTTTAGAAGTTGTCACAAGGTCTGGCAAGCCCGGATTCTAGGTCTGTCAGAAGGAAGTAAACACTAGGAGTAAGACCGCAGTTAAAACAGAGCAGCCAGCAGAAGGCAGGTTACTTGAGCGCGGGTGTGTGTGTGTGTGTGTGTGTGTGTGTGTGTGTGTGTGTTTAGGGCTGGGGCTTTTTGTGTCGCACGTCTGTTCCGTGTTTTAGTCCTTCCCACAGCCCCACAGGATCAGAGCTCATGTTATTTCCAGTTTGCAGATGGGCCCACTCAGTACATGGGAAAAGGATAAACCAGAAAATGCATGTGACAGAAGTCTGCCTGAGTCCAGACTCTTGACTAAGGGTCCGCAAATGTGACCCATCACCTGCTTCTGTACAGCCCACCGGCTAGGAATAGTTTTTACATTTTTAAACGGTTGCCTTTTAAGGGATTACATAAATACCTACATAACCTTGATTTTTGCCTCTTGGCCCACAAAGCTTAAGACGGGTTTTATTTAGCCCTTCACGGAAAAATTTCGCAACCCCTGCTCTTGATTATTAAGTCAACTACCTAAGACAGAAAAGGAACTTCTGCATGCAAATGGGAAAGGTAGGTAGGCTGGTGGTTCTCAAACATTAGCATGGCTCAGAATCGTGTGGAGGCTTGTTCCGACACACATTACTGGGCCCTAACCCTGATGTCTGCAGTGGGACCATAGGCGTGGCATTTTTAATAATTTCCCAGGGGGCCTGATACTGCTGTTCCTGGGAATGCACTAGAAGTATTGACTGAGTGAGGAAAATGAGGAGGAGAAATGGAGGAGAAATGAGACCTGCAAGAAGGTCTTAACTCCAGTTGCTAACAGAACAGCCTCTCGAAGCCTGAGCCGTAGGTTTGTAGAATGACAAAATTGTGCATTAAGTAAAGAAAGCTCCTGTGTGGAGAACGAAGAAATTTAAAATACGGTGGCAAAAGCTGGGTGAGAATAGATAGCTCATACTTCAGAACTTCACTTTTTCCTCTTAAATATTTTCATCCTTCATGTGATTGAATATATATTTAAACCTGTTTCTTATTTAAATGATAATAATTGGTATCAATTATTGATAACTTACGGTATGCCAATCTGTGTGCTAAACTCTTAAAGGAATCCTATGGGGTTAGATAATCGTATCTCCATTTCAAAAGCAAGTAAATGGAGAGCTAAGATGTTAAGAGCTGTGAGAAGCAATTTCCCATCTAAGTCACTTGGCTAGTAAGTGGCCCCAGATCATTTAGACCCTTATTCATGATACAGTGTCCCCATTACTCTCTTATCATCCCACCTTCACCCTCTTCCATGGCAACAACGTGTGAATCCTGTCCTTCTCTTCAAACTTAGAAACGTGTTACCCTGCGGAAAAAATGGCTCGTTAGGTAAATTGTTTTGAATGTTATTTTCTTAGAAAAAGCTTTTGATTCTAGTTTAACTGTCATAATTATTTTTTAAAATTTGAATTATGGAAAAATTTTACATACAGAAAATACACCAGACACTCACATTGAACAGATGCTAATATTTTGATCACAGTGGTTTGAGGTGTTTTTTTTTTAAAGGAGAAAAAAACACCAGAGAATTGCTAAGCTCCGAAACGTCTATAGTCTTTGCTTTCCTACTCAGAGGAATGCCTTGTTTTGTTTATGCATACTTATATATGTACCCAAAGTACCGAAACATGCAGGGGAAAATCATATATGTCAGCTTCAGCATGTGACATTATCATCGATCGTGTGATGACAATTTATTATGGGATGAGATCAGATGAGAATGGTGTTCTTGATGTTCTGGGGGATTTGTAGGCAGCAGATGAATAACATTTACCACCTTCAGGTATTCCTACCTGGCACCCCAATTCCCCCGCTTTTATCATTCAGGTATTTTTTTGTTGTTTGTTGGTTCTGTTGGGATTCTCCAATGTCTTGAAAATTCCTAGGATATGTCTTTGGGTTTGGATCTTTAAGTTCCTATGAGTTCTGACAGAGTCTTTGAAGCCATGGTATTTGTTTTTTTTTTTTTTTTAAAAGATTTTATTTATTTATTGGACAGAGAGAGACACAGCGAGAGAGGGAACACAAGCAGGGGGAGTGGGAGAGGGAGAAGCAGGCTTCCCGCGGAGCAGGGAGCCTGATGTGGGGCTCGATCCCAGGACCCTGGGACCATGACCTGAGCCGAAGGCAGACGCTTGACGACTGAGCCACCCAGGCGCCCAAAGCCATGGTATTTGTATAAGTCTTTGTAGTGACCAGGTGTTTTGCTAGGGAAGATGGAATAGTAGAGAATGAGACAGATTAAGGAACCCGTCCCCATCGAGCTTCTATTCAGGCTATACCACTTCTCATCCCCACGTCTCCCAATGCAGTATGATAAGATTTGTCTAAACGTTAGTAATACTTGTAGTTAAGTGGAAACCCAGATTCTACATGCTGGTCTCAGCATTCAGTAGTGGTCACCATGATCCCTGTGCATGTGGCAGGCAGTGTGCCCCCATTTTTGGTTAATAGAAGGTGGTCACCTTATCTATTATGTGGCAATGAGGCATCTGTGCTCTTATTAAATGGCCTGCAAAAGTTATGTGCCCATTTCCATTTGTTATTAGTCAGTGTGCTAATTACATGGGTGATTTAAATGTTAAAAAGGCTTTAAAGCATTTGTTGTAATAATTAACAAAGGATTGGTAGGTTACAAATGAATGATAATGCCATATTTTAAAAATACAATGTTACGTATCTCTGCAAAGTGGTGTATGTCATGAAACATTAATATTCAAATGAGAGATTTGAACTGAATGATCTCTAAGATCCTTTCTAGTAAGTTCTTTCTGGTTTTCTAAAGTACGAGCACTATAACTGTTAATATATTTCGTGAGACATCAACTGTGTCCCTTCAGAAAACCTCAAGGAGAGGCCACAGACTACCTTTTGTCATATATCAGTGTATTAACTGACCCTTGGGTAGTGGACTAGGGATTGATGCTTTTCTTCTCTTCCTTCTTAACAATAGGACATCAGTTTTTCTAGGCAGACAAAATGGAATAAAGTTCAGCTTTTAGCCTCTGTGGTTATGTGTGATTTAAATTTTGGCTGGTGTGATATAAGTGGAAATGGCGTGCAATGTCCAGAAAGTTTCCTTAAAGGGAAAGAAGCATTCCTTCATTATTTCTTCCTTGTTAGCTGGAATGTGGACATAATGTCTGGATCTTTTTTTTTTTTTTTTTTAATTCTTACGTTAATCCCCATACGTTACATCATTAGTTTTAGATGTAGTGTTCCATGATTCATTGTTTGTGCATAACACCCAGTGCTCCATGCAGAATGTGCCCTCCCCAATACCCACCACCAGGCTAACCCATCCTCCCATCCTTCTCCCCTCTAGAACCCTCAGTTTGTTTTTCAGAGTCCATCGTCTCTCATGGTTCGTCTACCCCTCCGATTTCCCCCGCTTCATTCTTCCCCTCCCGCTACCTTCTTCTTCTTCTTTTTTTTTCTTAACATATATTGCATTATTTGTTTCAGAGGTACAGATCTGAGATTCAACAGTCTTGCACAATTCACAGCGCTTACCAGAGCACAGACCCTCCCCAGTGTCCATCCCCCAGTCACCCCATCCCTCCCACCCCAACCCCCACTCCAGCAACCCTCAGTTTGTTTCCTGTGATTAAGAATTCCTCATATTCCTCCCGAATATTGCCTCGGATTCACTTCTCCGCACGTCCTACCTTCCAGAAAGTGGTCGCTTTTCTGATGAGAGAGTTGTTGCTCTTCTTTTCTTTGAGTTTGTAGGTGTTCAGAATGGTTTGATCCCTATCCAGCTGAATTCCTGAGAGGAGACGAAATCCCTGTCTCCTACTCCTCCACCATCTTGCCGTCATAGCTAATGTCTGGATCTTGAGCAGTTACCTAGGACCATGAAGTCGGTATTACATACAGAAGATGGCAGAGCCGCAAGATACAAGCACCCTGGATAACACTAGATATATATATGTATATATGTATATATATTGTATATTGTATATTGTGTATATATATATACATATATATAGTTTGTGTGCATATTATTTCTTGCAGAAAGATCTCTGGCTGAGAGGTGGATTAAGGGGCTGAAATTCAATACAGGCTCTGCTTCCCAAAGTGTATCTGGAGAAATGTTGGGCCTTTTGCTTTCTACAAAAGGATCATATGCTTATTAAGCCTTGTACCCCATAAGGGCTGCTTTCACCCTGAGGGGTACCTTTTCCTAATTTATTCAAAGGTGTCGCATGAGCCTTGTTACTGTGGAATGGCACAGCATCCCCAGACCTCCCTAACTTTGAACTTAATTAATAGTGGAGAGAAGTCACCCTTTATCTTGTTTTAGCCACTGTTGTTTTGGCATTTTCTGTGACTGGTGCTTTCATAAGCACCACTAAACCTGATAAGTATATCACTTCTTTGCAAGGGTTATTTTGGACTTTTTGTTTGCTTGCAAACAACAGAAACCAAATCTGGGCCAGTTAAGTCAACTGAAGTTCTGTGGAAGTTTACCAGGAGCTTACACAATAGGCAAGGTCATAGGCAAGGAACAGAGAAATGCCAGGAGACCTAGAAGCGGAGAGTCTGGTCAGAGGTGCATCTCCTGCTGCAAGGAACAGTAATCCCCCAGCCTTGTCTTTTCTCCTTAAGGAGCTCATTTGTGATTCAGCCGTGGCATGAGAACAGGGTGTCCAGTTGGCGAGGTGTAGATGCGAATGTCCTGACCCCTTGGCTTCCAGTTCCTGTAATGGGAGCATGTACATCTGGGCTGACTGTTTAATGGCCTGCAGTGAAGGAAGCATGCTTTTCCAAAAAGGAATGGACACTGCTGGGAGCATGTGGGATGGATGCCGAGCACCAAAAAAGAAATAAAAGGGAACTAAATAGAAGAAGACAGAGGAGGCACCTGGCTGGCTCAGTTGGTAGAGCATATGAGACTCATTGCCTCGGGGTCATGAGTTCAAGCCCCATAATGGGTGCAGAGATTACTTAAGAATAAAATCTCTTTAAAAAGAAGAAGAAGAAGACAGGGACAACATGTGATCATACCCACTGGGTGCTCTCAAAATAAGAAATGGAATAGAGTGAATGCTAGTTTCCCACCAAAGGTCTTTTTTTTCTCTTTAGTGCCTAATTCTCCACCGTTTAGAAGGGAGTGCTGTTTCTGTGTTGATGAGTCCACAGAGTGATCACAAGATCCTTACTGCCTGCCTGCCGTGTACCGGGCAGTGTGCTAGAGACAAGAGGGACATCGTGACGTAATAGCTGGAGAAGGCCCTCCCTGTGCTGAGGGAGCCCAGAAGCCGGGAGAGGCTGCAGACATGGCTCTGGAGTCTTCGCTGCCCTTGCACCTGCCACTCCTCTCCCCTTTATAACTCTTTAGGGAATGCTTCGTTTGCTTTTTTCCCAGAATTGGGGCTGATGTCTCAAGGCTGAGGGTCGCACGTCATCTTGAACCCTGCGGAGGTATGTTTCTGCCTCTGAAGTGCTATTTTGTGGTCATTTTATGGTTTTTCTTTATGAATAATTTACCCGTAGAGTCCTAATATTTTTGTATGACAGTGAGTTTTGGTGTTCATCAAGGATATGTCTCAACTGGAGGAGAGAAATCAATTTCTTAATACAAAGCAAAGCAAACCATGAGATCATCTACCGTATGGGAAAGCAGTATATTTTATAAGCATTTTGGATTATTATTATTTAAGTCAGGAACCCTTGGATATATAAACAAATTATTGTTCCTTCTCATAAAATAGTATGCTTATTACTCTCCTTATGTATGTCCTCACCACCTACTATTCTTATTGGGTTATAGAATGTAGTCAAAGCATTTTAGGGGCTAAAAAGACAAACCTGTGCTTAAACCGTCTTGTATAAATATTGCCTAATCTTTTTATAAGAATTCCCAGGGACATTGACTCCTAACCTATTTTTGTGATTTATTTCTTTGTTAAACCCTTCTAGCCCTTATTGCAAGAGATGTTTTGGTGCTCTTGCCTACTTTTCATAAATGTTTCTTGGAATCACATGCTGTAAAAAGTTCCTTTGCCTGTTAAATTCAGCAGTCCATACTAGCTATTTTTCTGTGCCTCTTCTGTTTAATCTCTGAATGCCCAAAGGAAAGAATAGTAATAATAGTAGTGGTTACAAGTAAGTGCTTCCCAAATGCAATGCATAATTCTGACCATGACCCTATGAGGTATGTACTGTTATTATCCCCATTTTACAGATGAGGAAACCACGGCCCAAATTCTCAGGGCTAAAGGCAAGAGAACCAGAACTTACCTGTGGGAAATCAAAATCACTCTTCTGTTTTCCCACAAACCATGAATTGATAGATATTTTGCATTTATAGTAGGTGTTACTGTAAGGGATGGTTTGTTCTTTCTTTCTTTTCTTGGTTTATTTATTTATCCATCCATCCAAGAGAGAGGGAGGGGGAGAGAGAAACCCAAGCAGACTCTGCACTGTGTGTGGAGCCCGATGCAGGGCTCAATCTCACAACCCTGAGATCAGACCTGAGACGAAACCAAGAGTCGGACGCCTAACCAAGTGTGCCACCCAGATGCCCCAGTACTTTGTGTTTTCTTGTAGATATTAGAATGTATTTGCTCCTGTTTGACCCAAACACAATTTATAAAAAGTAAGACTCAGAAAACCTTAACATATTTAGAAACTCCAAGTTCCTTCTCTTACTGTTGATCTGTTATATTCAGGAAAGAATTTGTTAATGACATTGCTTATTATCCTTAATTACTTTTTGCTCTTGCCCACTGTAATGGCACATACAAGTGAAGTGAAAAATGCCAGGTAAATTTTTACTGCATGCTGAGGAAGGCCTGGACCCATGGGACATATCCACTTTCATGCATTTTTGACTTTAGCGAGTTAAAAGGGTATGATGTTTGATACTGTCCTTTAGTTTTATAATCGAGGACTGTTTTATATTCATTATTGGGGTTGATGGGAAAGCAGGAAGGTGGAAATTTTTCCAGTGTGTCTGTTGCTTTGAAATAGATCAGGGAAGTTTGGTGTGCCCTGAATAGCAGCTTGGGTACCAAGCTCAGTGCTCCCTTGACTTAGTAGCTTTTCTTTGGCCTTCTGGAAGCAGAGGGCACTGAAGTGGCCCAGAGACTCAATAGGACAGCTTGATGAGCTCACCAAGGGGAGCCAGATTTTGCAGCAAGGTTGTGATAACCTTTTGGCTTGGTGCCCTGTCCCCTCGTGTCCTTTCCCATTTGTAATAGAAGCATAGATTTCAACGCTATTGGCTTTGAGCAGTCATTGAATTGTGATGGCACACGGTGAATTTGAAGTGTGGGTCTTAAGTTGAAAGGGGATAAACAATCAACATTGAATGCCTACCTGGTTATAGCTTTGTTGGCTTCATAAATTGTCCCTAATGATCCCTCATGAATGGTATAGGTCTTGGCCATCACCTGGCTTACTAAAAGCCATGGAAATCCCTAAACCTCATTTCAGACGAGGATTTCCACTTTGACTCCGGCAAAAGCTTTCTCAAACAGCAAGGATTCCATATATGAGACATTGTGTTGCTCTTCCTGCTACTGAACCATAAAATCCTACCAAGGAGAGAGAAAAGGGGCAATAGTATGTGAATGGCAGAAATGTTTAGGAAGGACTCTGTCCGATGCCAGGTGTACGTGAAGATGTAATGGAGGAGCAGCCCCAGGGTCCATGTCTTTCCTTAGAACAAAAGAGTCCAGTATTCTCAGGCATTTACCAAGCACCTGAAGCCTTGGGCCTTGACCAGCGGCTACGGGCACGACTGAGGTGCGGAGCCTTTGCCTACCAAAGCTGCTGGGGAGCGGCATTGCCAGAGTTTGGGTCCTGTTCTCTGTCCTTCATAGCTGCTGTAGACTCTTCTGGGCCTCCATGCCTCCTGTCCCCCATCATGCAGCCCGAGGTAGTGCCTTTGGCGGCTGTCTCTGTAGCAGAAGAGAAAGGGCAGTGGCAGGAGGCACAACAAATCCGTTGGGTGGCCCGCCTGTCCTGTTTGATGTCTTCCTCCTGTTCTCCTCTTCTCATCCTCGTATCCTGTTTCCTCCTCGTGGCAGGTACGTGTTCATTACCTCAGATCTGAAATCTCATCTTTGAGCTGAGTCTGTGTGCACATCAGGCTTAGGAAAAGTGGGGCTAGCCATTGGGTTGAGTTTCCCTGGTCATCACTTTTCTGGTTCTTTTTTTTTTTTTTTTTTTTTTAAAGATTTTATTTATTTATTTGAGAGAGAGAGAATGAGAGACAGAGAGCACGAGCGGGAAGAGGGTCAGAGGGAGAAGCAGACCCCCCGCTGAGCAGGGAGCCCGATGCGGGACTCGATCCCGGGACTCCAGGATCATGACCTGAGCCGAAGGCAGTCGCTCAACCAACTGAGCCACCCAGGCGCCCACTTTTCTGGTTCTTTACAGAATGATGCAGAAATGTCATAGGTCAGGAGGTACAGCACGTTCTCTCTTTCCTTGCTTCTTCTGTCCTCCCTAATATTCCTTCCAACACTACGAAAGGTCTGTGGTTTCCTCTCGACTGCCGTGTTTCTCAGCTGGTTGGGGGGGTGTTTTGCTACGAAGAGGAGATTTGGCAATGTCTTGAGATGTTGTCACATCTCTGGGGGAGGAGCTTGCTAATGGCATCTAGTGGGTAGAGGCCAGCAATGCTGCTGTATACAACCTGCAGCGAGTAGGACAGTCCCCACTCCCAACACCCACCCCACCCCCCGCCCACTGCAGGCTGTTGTCCTTCCCCCAGTGTCCGAAATCCTGCTCTGCTGACACATCTCCCTGGCCACCATGTGAGCCCGTCTTTCCTGGCACATGCATCACTTGTTGATTTATCTCTCTGAAACCTATCAAACTGGTTTCCTAAACCGGCTCATCCTTTTCCCTTTAATTTATGTTGCAAACTCTTTGTCTAGACAAGGCCAAACTAATCACTGCTTTAAAGGATCACAGGTTCCAAAGTAGGGGAATCAGAATTAGAGATTCTGTTCCTTGGCAGTAATACCAATTATCCACCATTTAAAGGAAAATGCTTGGGTAATCCACAGTGTAGCCCACTAGCAGTATATGGGCTGGTAAGAGTAGGGGTTTTGAAGTTACGTGGTGGTCCAGCTAGTAGCTGGCATCATTTAGGTTGATCCCTTACTTTGTGCCAAGGCATGTGCTGTGTTATTTCTCTGGCCTCTCTTACACCAAGCCGTTTTTCCTTTGGGGCTCACCTTGGCTACCACTTCCTCCAGGAAGCCTTCCTTCATGCCTCAAGCTCAGAGTCATATACCCCTTCCATGTCCCTGGTCCTCTGGTGACAACTCTCAACTCCTAAAACAAGTGGCTTGTTGACTTGGAGGGCCAGCCCCTTCCACCTTGTAATTTTATTTCTGCCGGACAAATAGTAGGGCTTCTCTGAATACTTGCGGAATAACTCTACCAAGGAAAACTAAAAGCCAGCACTTTGCTTAATTACAAAAGGAATTATAGTGTGAAAAAAAAAAGAAACTCGGAGTCAGAACATGTGTTTTGGTGTTGGTTCTCTGACTCTCATTTATCAATTAAGTGGATAAATAAGTGGGTCTAATGAACCGCTTCTAAATGGGGAGCCTCTGGGTTTCTGGTAAGCACGTGAATGTGTACGGTGCTCTCACTATGAAAGTTGATCTGTATTATTAAAAACAAAAGGATCTGTGTGTATCTGGGATCGGCAGCAAGCAGAGTACTTGGAAATTGTTAGCATGGATCTTGCCCCTCCTGACTGACATCCCTCTTCTCAAGCACGATAGCTTTCGGGAGCATCCGACCTCTGCCCCTCACTCACTCTGCTCCAGCCATACTGGCCTTCTTGCTGTTCCTCACACTTCCCAGACACACACCTGCCTCAGTGTTTTGTAGTTGCTTTTCCCTTTGCCTGGCATGTTCTTTTCCCAGAGGCTGCCGTGGCTTGTTCTTGATTGCGGGTCTCTGCTCAGAGGTCATGTTTTTTAAGTCTGTCTCTGGCCACTCTGTCTCAGATGATAGCACATCCCTGGCTTGTTCTAGCTCTGCTCCCTGATTTTTTTCACCCGAGCACATGCCGTATGTTTTGGCATTCTATAGGTCTTACTTTGATTTAGCTCATTCATTTTTTTCTTCTCTGCACCCCTCCACACTTTGGAATGTAAAACATCATGACGGCAGAGGGATTTCTTGTTCATTGTGATGGAGTGGAAACACGCATATGGAAAAGTGCAGACATTATAGTGAACGGCTCAGTGAATGATTATAGTCTGAACACACCTTTGTGACTGGTCTCCAGGTCAAGAGACAGGATGTCACCAGCATTTCAGAAGGACCCCTCACATCTCCTGGTAGTCATTGTTTTTCACTTCAAAGGCTACTACCACCCCGAGATCTGACAGCACAGAAGACGTCTGGATGGTAGGGACTTTTGTCATTTGCAGTATCCACAGCTCATGCATGAAGCAAGCACTGGTTGAGTGAATTAAAACACTATTGGAAGTGAAACCTGCACAGCTGATGTAGCTAGATGTCTAAAGCCAACCTCCTATTGTGGCTTCATCCCAGTCATTGGGAAATGCAATTGGAGGCTTTTCAAGTATCCAGTTGCAAGACACTGGCCACTATAACTTAGCCAATTAGATTTGTCACTTGTTTCTGCTGTGTTGGCTTTGATTAGTTAAGTATTTTACCTGTGATCTCTTTAAGTCCACTCTTCTTGCTCGTAATTTTAATTTATTGTCTATTCTGTTTGCTAGGCACTTAATCAGACATCTCTCTGGTGATTGTCTTACAGGATTATTTAACTTCTTCCTGCCTTTCAACTACATTGTAAATTCAGCCGAGCATAATAAATTTGCACTGAATTTTACCCTTCAGTCTTGACTCTTTCCTAGCTGGAATTATTGTACATTTCTGTTCCTGGTCACTGGCCACTCTCTGGGACTCATGGAGAGAACTGGTTACTGTTCCAGTTGGATGCCTACATTAGAACTGCAACCTGAATGGTTTTAGTGCTTTAAGTAATAGAGGGTCATCAGATTTTATTGTATGCTGTTTGAAATTTGATAAGGAATTTAAGGATGCAGTCGCTTCCATTTAAGCCCCTGGGTTGGAACTGTCTCCAGTTAAGAGATGTCTAGAAACTCAAGGATGTGCCATTCACTACAGAGGCACTATATAATTGATGAGGAAAGTTACTGGGCCTTTGTCTTGGCAGATGGCCAGGGAAGTGTCCAGAAGAGGTACCATTTTTAGCTCACACATGTCACCATTATCAGCTGATGCTGGGCTTGACTATCTATATGATCGGATATTATAAAGTCATTAAAAATGAAGAAGATGAGCATTATATTTGAGGACATGTTTTATGTTCTGTTTTTCATAGTGAACACCATGCCCTGTATATTTCCCTAAGTCAGGAAGTGCCTGGGGGGCTTGATTTTCTTAAAAACCTACAGAGACCACACACTGGATAGGACTGCCTTGTAAGCAAGACCCTTGTATTACTTCTCATGCTCTCAGCTGCAAGTAAGGAGAGACCCAACTTTGAGCGAGGAGGAAAAAGAAATGTTATTGTCCATACAGGAGATCTGGAGGTTGTGGATTTCCAGGTATCAGTGGCCAGCCACTCCCCTGAGAACTCAGGTTGTTTCCAACCTTCTGCTTTGTCATCTGTGCAACAGATTTGTCGTCAGAGTGGCTCTGCTCAAAGGGACAGGATATCGCATCCAGACCAGCAGAAAGGGGGCTAGGTTAGACCCATTTGGGCTACTTACCTGGGGCCCTGAATTGAGGCAGCTTTCTTGAGGCTCAGAGCTGAGTGGTGGAGGGGAACTCGGGACTGAATGTGGGTTCTGATCAGGAGGAGGAAGCAGGGCAGGTAAGGCTAGGGAACAGATAAGGGCCAGGCATCCGACCCGCTTGGTGGAATTAGAATTGTGCTTTTGGAGCTCTGTTTGCAGAAGTCTCCTCTAAACATTTCAAATTCTAAGCAACTGTTTGAAATAGTGAAAGTCAATATCAAATTCATAGTCCTGTTTTCCCTTAAGTTATAATGATAACAACTTCAAAGGGGAACTGTTAGGATCATTGGCTAATTAATAATGGTGAATATTTTAACATTAATTCTGTTTATTTTGATGAAACCTTCAAACTTAAACAGATTGCTTTTTCTTTTTTTAAGATTTAGTATCCTGTCTGGCACACAGATGCTTAATACATAGTTATTCAATCGTGAGTATATGAATAAATGTTTTAGTTTCTGTTCTTAAGAACTGTATAAAAGGTGCCAGCCCGCGTTTTGGAGTTATGACAGTAACGTTTTAATTGGAATGAGTTGAGGGAGAGAAATGGAACTTAAAGGATTGGGGAGGGGAGGCTTGGGGGAGTGGGCAGATGTGGATGATTACTTTAAAGGAGCTGGTTTTGCAATCTGTCCCTGGGTTACAACTATTTGGTATTCAACCTAGGCCAAATATTTAGGACTATGTTTTTGCTCTCTTTCCTTTCTTTTCAGGAAATGTCTTTGTTTTAGAAATGATATAATCTGTTCCCTAATTGGTACATTGTTCAAAGGCCTGGTAATGTGTGTTAACATACTCTTGTTTTATGTCCCAAGTATTTTATCAGATGATCAACAGGAAATTACAAATTTAAAATAATGATGGCTTTTCCACTTTTTTCTCTGTCACATCATTAATTTTCATGATCAGATTATCTATGGGGATATCTTCCTAAGAAGTTGCTAAGCTTCATCTGTTTGTCCCCCCCACTGTCCCCCCACACCCATATGACTATAGTAAATGGGATGTGTGTGTAAATTCGGGGGAAAACAAGAAAAGGGAAAACTCTCATGGTCTTATTGCCTGTGAACACACATTTCTCCTGGTATGATTTCCTTATTTCCATGAGAAGTTGTCAAAATGGGTTGGCTGGAAAGCAGAAATTATGGCCCTTGTTAGACTGTCTAAAGTATTCTCCTTTTTTGACTTTTAATTTTGAAATAATTCTAGATTGACAGAAAGGTGCAAATGTAGTACAGAGTGGTTCCCATGTACTCTTTACCCAGTTTCCTCATGGGTTCTGTTTTATGTAATTATAGCACAGTATCAAAACCAGGGGTTTGACATGGTACAAGGTGTGTGTATAGTTCTATGCCATTTTATCACATGTCTAGATTGGTGTACCCATCACTGAAATCAAGATACAGAATGGTTCCTGATTGTGGTGAGCATTGTGTGTATAGAACTGTTGAATCACTATGTTTTTGTTTTGTTTTGTTTTGTTTTGTTTTGAGAGAGAGAGCCACAAGTGGTAGGTGGGAGGGCGTGGAAGGGGCAGAGGGAGAAAGAGCATCTTACGCAGTGCAGAGCCCCACGTGGGGCTCAATCTCATGACCCCGAGATCCCATCCTGAGCCAAAATCAAGAGTCGGATGCCTTAACCCACTGAGCCACCCAGGCGCTCCTCAAATCACACTACGTTTACTTCTGAAGCTAATATAACACTGTCTGTCAACTATATTTCAATAAATGTAAAAAAGAAAGATAGAGAATGATTCCATCACCACAAAGATTTCCCTCATTCTACCCCTTTACAATCATAATCCCTTCCTTCCTCTATCATCCCCAATTCCTGGCATCTACTACTCTTTCTTACGTCTGTATAATTTAGTCATTTTGAAAATGTTAGACATGGGATCATACAGTATGTGACCTTTTGAGATTAGCTTCCCCCCTTTCTTTAAAAAGAATAATTGACATACAATAATGTTAGTTTCAAGTATACAACATAGTGATTCCATTTTATATATATCATGAAATGATCACCATGATAAGTCTAGTTACCATCTTTCACTATACAAAGTTGTGACGATATTATTGACTTTGTCCTCTATGCTGTGTATCTCCATGTCTTACTTATTTTGTACTTGGAAGATTGTACCTCTTAATCCCCTTCACCTGTTTTTCCATCCTCCTTCCCCCCACCCCAAGTCTGTGTTTTATTTTGTTTTCTTTTTTAGATTGCACATGTAAGTGAAGTCGTATGTTATTTGTGTTTCTCTGTGTGACTTATTTTACCTAGCATAGTACCCTCTAGGTCCATCCATATTGTCACAAATGGCAAGATTTCATTCTTTTTTACGTCTGAGTAATTTTCCATTGTGTATATATATATATATATATATCTCACATCTTCTTCATCCATTCGTCTATCGGGGCTGCTTCCGTATCTTGGCTATTGTAAATAATGTTGAACAAAGTGAACAAAGGCATGTATAATTCTTTTCAAATCAGTGTTGTTGTTTTTTTTCAGGTGAATACCTAGAAGTAGAATCATATGGTAGTTCTATTTTTAATTTTTTGAGGAACCTCCATCCTGTTTTCCATTCCTACCCACAGTGCACAAGGGTTCTCTGTTCCACACCCTCACCAACACTTGTTATTTCTTGTTTTTTTGGGGGGGTAATAACCGTTCCAACAGATGTGAGGCGGTGTCTGATTGTAGTTTTGATTTGCATTTCCCTGATGGTTAGGTGGTTAGTGACGTTGGCTTTTTCCCCCCCTCAGCATAATGTCCCTGACCTCCATCCAGGTTGTTATTTTCACCCATTATTCAGCCTTATTTTAGAGGTATGTCATGGCATGGACACACCACAGTTTGTATAACTGTTTACCTTCTGAGGGAGGTTTCATTTTCTTCCCTTGCTTAAAAACAAAGTCAATTATTAATAGCTATGTACAATTTTTTGAATGGGCATTAGTTTTCACTTTTCTGGGATAAATACTCAGCAGTACAGTTGCTGGGTCATATAGTAAATGCATGTTTTATGTGTGTGTGTGTGTGTGTGTGTGTGTATGTTTAAAAGAAACTGCTGGAACGATTTTCCAGAATACCTGTACCCTTCCATGGGCCCACCCTCAGTGTATGAGAGATCTGGCTTGTCTGCATTCCCATCAGATTTTGGTGGGTGTCACTTTTTTAATTTAGGTATTCTGCTAGGCGTGCGGTGAGAGCTCATTGGGGTTGCAATTTGAATTTCCCTAGTGACTAATGATGCTGAATAGCTTTCCGTGCTTATTTGCCATCCTCTCTGCTGAAATGTCTCCTCATGTCCCTTGCTCACTTTGTCATTGGATTTTTTTTTTTTTTTTTTTTTACTGTTGAGTTTTGAGCGTTCTCCATATAGCGTAGATAGTAGTTTCCTGTCGGATATGTGGTCTGCAAATATTTTTCTCAGTCTGTAGCCTCTCCCCTCATCTTCTCAATAAGGCCTTTACAGGACAGAACTTCTTGTTTTTGATGAAATGTAACTTACTCATTTCTTCCCCTCTGGATCATGCTTTTGATGTTACTTCCAGGAACTCTTCATGGAGCCCTGGTCCGGAAGATTTCTTCCTGTTCAATCTCCTAAAAGTTTTATAGTTTTACATTTTACATTGAAATTTATGATCCATTTTGAGTTAATATTTGTAATAAGGTATAAGGTTTAGGTCAAGATTCTTTCTATTTTGCCTAAGGATATTCAGTTGCTCTACAGAGCACCATTTGATTTAAAAAAGACTATCCTTCTTCCATTGAATTGCTTTTTGCACCTGCTGTGCAGGTCTCTTTCTCGGCTCTCTATTCTGTTCCATTGATCTGTGCGTCTGTGTGTCTCCTAGTTCCACACAGTCTTGATTACTGTAGCTGTATAACCAGTTTTAAGATTGGGTAGAGTAATTCCGCACTCTCTGTTCTTCTCTTTTGATGATATTCTCTCTTTTTTTTTTTTTTTTAAAGATTTTATTTATTTGACAGAGAGAGACACAGCGAGAGAGGGAACACAAGCAGGGGGAGTGGGAGAGGGAGAAGCAGGCTTCCTGCCGAGCAGGGAGCCCGATGCGGGGCTCGATCCCAGGACCCTGGGACCATGACCTGAGCCGAAGGCAGATGCTTAACGACTGAGCCACCCAGGCGCCCCGATGATATTCTCTTTTGAAGACTTGATTCTCTGCCTGTCCCCTCCTTTGTTGTTGCTTGGAACAATCACTGTGTTCAATGTAAATGAACTCAATGCCTTCAAGAAGTCTGTACTTTCGGGGCACCTGGCTGGCTCAGTCTGAAGAGTATGTGACTCTTGACCTCAGATTGTGAGTTTAAGCCCTACGTTGGTTGTAGAGATCACTAAAAAGAAATAAATAAACTTAAAAAAAAAAAAGTCTGCACTTTAATGTGGCACATTTTATTCTTATGGTCAATTCCAATGGATTGGTGCTGTTATAATCTGTTTTACTTTATTCTTTTTCTGGAATCCAGTTTTGAGCAGGACTGAGAAGACAGGAGAGGCTTGTGAAATTTGAGTGATATCTGCCTTGGGTTTAGGATAGGCACATAATGGCAATAATGCTGGGTTTCTGCTTACTGGTACCAAATAAGGCACTGTTGAATTTTTCTGGAGAAGAGCCAGAAGTTTATGACTCTGCCTGGGATGGGTGGGAGAGGATAAGCCTTCCCCACATACTTAACCTAACCTCTCCAGTTTAAATATTTCCAGTGAATCATCATACTCTCTGACCTTGTAACATAAATCTGAGGAGAGCTGCATTTCTGATTTGGTGGGATTATTTTTCACCACGGGTAGAGATCTGCGTGGATTAATGGTTGAAAGGTAAAGGATTTGGTTGTTAGAATATATCCAGAAAAATTGGGTGAATAACTTTTGGGGAGCATATTATTAAAAGCTCAATTTTTATAATGGCAATATACTACCATTAAATGGAAAACACCAACATATTGCTAAACATAATTGTAAGTAGACATTTTCCTACTTAGGATATTGATGATGTCTACAAGATCATTTTTTTTTTTTAAAGGTTTTATTTATTTATTTGACAGAGAGAGACACAGTGAGGGATGGAACACAAGCAGGGGGAGTGGGAGAGGGAGAAGCAGGCTTCCCACTGAGCAGGGAGCCTGATGTGGGGCTCGATCCCAGGACGCTGGGATCATGACCTGAGCCAAAGGCAGACGCTTAATAACTGAGCCACCCAGGCACCCCTACAAGACCATTTTTTAATCCATTAAAGACCAGTGGTTGAATTCTATCTTCTTCAGTGCCCGTATTCTAAATCATCTGTTCTGATGCCTGAAGTTTCCGCATCTGGGTCATTATTATTGTATATTTGCATCTCTAGAAATCTTCTCTATTAGATTGTCTGTTCCCCTAAGTTTGTGATATGTTAAGCTATAGGCTTTAATTTGATGTTCCGTGGCATGTTTCTGAGTGTACTAGTTTGGAAATGGAAGAGATGAGAAGGGTTAGGCCTGTGGCCCATGTTGTTCAGGAGAGTGGTTTATATTATTGCAGCGTCAAATCGTAATTTTCAGAAGTTAAAAGCATGACTCTTGGGCGCCTGGGTGGCTCAGTCGGTTAAGCGACTGCCTTCGGCTCAGGTCATGATCCTGGAGTCCCGGGATCGAGTCCCGCATCGGGCTCCCTGCTCAGCAGGGAGTCTGCTTCTCCCTCTGACCCTCCCCCATCTCATGCTCTCTGTCTCTCATTCTCTCTCAAATAAATAAATAAAATCTTTAAAAAAAAAAAAAAGCATGACTCTTACACAAACAGAATTAATACATATCAAATTCAAATCGTTAATGAGACATCTAATAACATGGTAAAGCTGGTTGGAAGAGCTGGGTATTTTTAGTTAATAAAGAATGTCAGACTGTGGTTGCTAGGTTAACTCCAACAATGGTTAATCTCCCACAGAGTTACAAAACCATAAACTAATTCTTTTGCTTTTTTTTGAACTGCATAGAAATCTCCAGGTTAATGTGTAACTTCACCAAGTCTGGCATTTACTAATGGTGAATAGCAAGTTAAGGTTGACATTCCCCTAGTTAATGAAATTATTTTGGGTGAGTTTGTTAAATTCAGCTGCAATGTGACATCAAAAGGGACTTCCTGCGTCCTCTTCTCTTTATTTTTTGTTTTGGATAATTTTTCTCATCAGCAGTTTGTGAAGCTTCAGAAAGACCGACAATGCTTGGGTTTTATCTATTTTACACTTTTGCTTTTGGCTAGTGTTGATGGCTGGTTGCCTAGTAAAGCACTTTCCAAGGTTGCCCTTGAAGTCTGTGATATTTTCATTGCTTTCCTCCTTCTCTTGGCATTTTGCACTTCAGTCTCATCTCCAGCCTCACTTCTTTCTTTCATCCTGGTAGAATGCATTTATGCTTCTCCTATTTACTGAGTGTGCCAGCAAAAGAATGGGCGGATTCCTGAACAATTTAAATTACTTTGGACACAACTCTGCCATGTCTTACCTATGTGACCTTGAGCATATCCCTTAACCTCTAAGCCTCCCTTTTGGTCACCTAAACTGGGGTGAACAATGGTGCTTACTTCATAGCAATGCTGCAAAGATTATAGGATTAAAGGAAAAAATGATGCCTACAAACATAGATATGTGTATCTTGTTACTTTACACACTAGATGTTCTCTAAAGGATTGCAAACCAACTTGCTTAAAAGGACCAGAGAGGCACACCATAAACAACTGAAGAGTCTGACAAGATCAAGCGTAGTGTGAACAGTGACAACTGGCAAGTAATAGCCGGCATCTTAGCTGGGGAAAGATTCGTGATTGGCAGGTACGGTGGCAAAGTTTGCACTAAGTGAAGGGGGCTGCAACTATGCGTCTTGACCCCATTGTTGCTATATGGTTCAGTACAGCTTTATACTGAAATTGTTTAAAGAGAAGACCACAGTCTGGATTGTCATATGTCACTTCCCTTTGTAAATGTTGGCAACTGATCGGCATAATGTACTGTGTGTATGGGCTCCATAGAGTGCGACACCAGTTTGCCAAATTTGCTCTTGGTTGATTTAGATTGTTCAATAAGAAAGGTAAAGTTTTTCACGTTAGACCATGTCGGAACTTGAAGTGACTGAAGTGGTTAGTCATTTCCCCAGTCTCCTGCTTTTATAGACAAGATAGTTGGTTAGGGCAAATTGGCAGGACCCGTTTGTGATGGTACTTTTAACCTTTATGGAAATGAGCTTTACTTGTACATATTCTTCCACTTGGGAGTTAAAAGGTTTAACGCTATTTTTTTTTTTTTCTTTTCTTCATTAAAGTATAACTGACATACAGTGTTGTTAGCTTCAGGTGTACAACATATTGATTCAACAATTCTGTACATTACTCTGCTCATCATAAGTGTGATCACCACAACGTTATTACAGTATTATTGACTGTATTTTTTATTTGCATGACTTATTTATTTTATAACTGGAACTTTGTACTTCTTAATCCCCTTCATCTATTTCATCCATCCTCCCACACACCTCCCCTCTGACAACCACCAGTTTGTTCTCTTTATTTAAGAGTCTTTATTTTTTTTGTTGTTGTTTATTTTGTTTTTTATGTTCCACATATAGGTGAAATCATATGGTATTTGTCTTTGTCTGATTTATTTCACTTAGCATTATACCCTCTAGGTCCATCTATGCTGTCCTTAACACTGACTCTTTTTTGAAAGATTACTGTGCATTTAAAAAAAATGATCCTGTTGATTATTGAAACAGAGGAAGGAAATACACCAAAATTTAACAGTGGTTATGGTCATTTTTATTTTCTTGTTTATGCACTTTTTGTGCTGTCTTGTCTTTTTAATGTACTCTGCTCATTAATGTACTTCGCCTAATGTGCTTATACAACGAATAATTATTGCTTTTCTAATCAGGAAAAGCGATAAATGCTATTAAAAACAGACTGCACTGTGGAAATGCCTAGATATGTGATAATATGATTATTGATCAGTTTCATGGTTCTAGGATTTTTGCCAACAAAGTAATGGGTTCCTTATTTCATTTGCTTCAGGAAAATGATAGTGTGGTGTATCTTAGTGTGCTATTTAGATATGTTTAGATGGGTCTTCTTTAGGTCTGCAGGAATTTCTTTGATGAAATGGGTTTTCGACCACCACGGGGCAAATAAGTTGCCGGTTCTGCTCTTGGGCAGCTTGCCTGCAAGGGATGCCGTCTGTTTTGGCAGAGCCGGAGGCTTGCCCTGCTGGGCTGGAGCCCACCAGCTGTTGGACCCACAGTGGCTCAGCTGTTGTGCTTTTATACTAATGGTTATTAGCCATGCAGACCTTTATGGTTCAAACCAGGCCACATCTGTTGTGAGTCTCATGACCTTCAAAACCCAGAGCAGAAAGAAATGCA
Organism: Mirounga angustirostris; assembly: GCF_029215605.1. NCBI lineage: Eukaryota > Metazoa > Chordata > Mammalia > Carnivora > Phocidae > Mirounga > Mirounga angustirostris. The sequence continues at coordinate 186,894,294 of NW_026991709.1, read as the reverse complement.
AAACTCCAGGCTTTCTGTAGACAGGTCTATTTAGAGGGCTTCATTAAAAATATTTTTCTGAAGTTACTTTGAAAAAGATTTTCATTTTCCTTGTTCTACATTAGCAGTGGATTTACAGTGTTGAAGATCTGAACAAATTAGTGTTGCCCAGAATGTGGTTTGTTGACAACCTGCCTCTGATCCCAAAAGGAATTTGTTTAAAAATTTATTCTGGAGCCTTACTGTAGACCAAGAGGATCAGGTTCTTAGGGGTATATTCTTGAACCAACATTTAAACTAGTGATTTAGGCATTAAGGGCAGAGTGCCCAAAGGGACATCCTGTTCTCTTTTAAAGAGGTGGGCATAGAGTCAGATGACACCAAGATCAGTGGTTATGTGGTGAATTGGGCACTCCCAGGAATGCCTCGGCTTCTTAGAAAGTTTGCTTTTGGGTGTAAGATATTGGGAAAGGTCCTAAAATCATGTTACCTGGAGAATGTTCATGGTCATTGTAAGAACGGAAACTGTATTTCTAGGTTGAACATGGTGATTCATTTGGTTATGTTTTCCAGAAAGTGTAGTGTTTAAAGTGAAATTGTTCTCTTTGTAGATGCCGTGTGTCCTCAAAACTTAGTTCCTTCTGTGAAATAGAATGGCCTGCATGCCAAAAACTGTGATGTTTCTGCAGTGTTCAATGCCAAGTCATTAGACCTCCTGATGCATTTATGACCTTATATTTCCATTGCTAAAGCAATGAAGAGACCATTGGACCATATGTCTCTATGAAAGTCCTTCCCCCACTCCACCTCCAACTGAATTAATAGTCGCTTCAGTAGAAGAATGAAAAAAAGAAGTTGAGTTTTTATATTTTGGGGGAGTGGAGTAAATAGAAGGAAGAAGGAGGGTTTCGCTAAAGTATTCTAGGTCACATTTTGTCCTTGGTTCAGGAGCAAAAGAGACTAAAGCTGACTCTCACTGTGCTGTTGACATCTTTAAAGCAACGTGTTTCGGACTTTTTAGGTGGAGCAGATTTATTTTATCCAATATATCCAAAATATCATTTGAACATGTAATTGAAATGAAAAATAATAACAAGATATTTTGCACTCATTTCTTCTTACACAGTGTTGAAATTCTAGTGTATTTTATTCTTATGGCACAATTCAGGGTAGCTCCGTGTGGCTGGTGGCTACTGTGTTGGAAATGCCTATTCTCATCCCCACCATCTCTGTTAAAATGTGAACGTATGCCTGCATGGAATATTCTTTTTTTTTCTGTTTTAGAGAGAGTGAATTGTTTTCTCAGCAGTTCATTGGTGTTAGTGTAATGCCTTCCTGTGTAGGCTGTAGTGTTAGAATTCTCTTTGCAAGCCTCATAATAATTTTGAGGAATTGTCACTTTTATTATAGTATTTTTAGTTGCAACTAGAAAGTTTTTATAGTGGGAATTCTTACAGTGTGAAATCTCTTAAATGGACAAAAAAAAAAAAATCTCTTAAAAGGACAATAAAAAAAAAAAACAACCACATTGTTTCTTCTGGGACATGGGGTTGGGGCATCTAACTAACTAAGCGGAGTTCCAGAGACAGAGGATGTAAAATTAGATTTTAGATGTGTCCAGGAGAGTACGGGGTTCAGAGGTCACTTTGTATCAGTGCAAAAGGTTCTGTGTTAATGTTTTATGTTTGGGTCTATGTATTATTTTCTTAAAAGAACCCAAATATGGGACGCCTGAGTGGCTCAGTCAGTTAAGTATGGGACTCTTGATTTCCTTGATTTCGGCTCAGGTCTTGATCTCAGGGTTGTGAGCTTGAGCCCTATGTCAGGCTGTGCACTTAGTGCTGAACCTGCTTGAGATATACCCTCTCCCTCTGCCCCTCCCCTGCTCTTGAACAAGCTTGCACTCTCTCTCTCTCTCCTTTTCTGTCTTTCTCCCTCCCTCTCTCTAAAATAAATAAATAAATAAATGAAATCTTAAAAAGAACCTAATATGCACTATCCATTTCCATGTTGCAAGCCCCAGACTTTATAGGGGAGTCTTAGTTACTTCTCCTGTCTTCTGTGCATTCAGTGTCTGGGTTTGAATTCCTTTTGCATGGAGAACGTAATGTGACTTGGGTGAAGTACTTTGCCATTCTGTGCCTCTGGAAAGGGGAATGTTGGGAGGATTGACCCCTCAAAGTTCTGGCAAGGATTAAATGAGATAATCCCGCTGAAGACCTTGGCACACTGCCGCCCAGCAGATAGTAGGTACCACAGAAATAATAGCTATCTTCAGCATCTTCACTAATTATTTTAATTTTAGAAACTGAAGCAATACTGAAGCAATAGAAGGGAAATCTTAGGAATGAATGGGTTTCTTTGACATTGAGATAAGGTTTAAAAAAATCCTTCCTTCTTCCTGAAACATTATGTTTAAAATCTTTGTTTCTGCCCCGATATCTTTAACCTCATTTCCCCATTCCATCTGCTGTTCTGTCCTGGGATTGAGCATCTCTTCACTTTGGGGAAAAATATTTTAATAAGAATTCTGGTCAGAGCGTCTCTATTCAAAGACTCTCCACCCCCCACCTCACAGTGTGAAGGGAAAAGTCCTGAATACATTTCACGGAGTACCTTTTCTGTTTCCGAAACATTAATTCCTGAATAAGCCTCAAGTATCATGTATGATTTCTCAAACACCTAAGATCTGCAGCTTTTCTGGTTCCATTGTGTTAAATAACAAAGAATGGATTAACCTGAATGTGGACCTGGCACAAAAGAAAAACCGGAGGTCTCCAGCAGCTGCTAACACCATCCTTTCCTCTCAGTACTCACTCACTGGTTATACAGAGGCGTTATTTAAGAGCAAATGTGTTTAATAAACCTTTGTAAGTAATACTGAAACGAGTGTTTATTTTCCAGAATTCACTCAGGATTTCTGTAATCTGCAGTCCTGTGGTTTGGGTACATGTGTTGTACCCGTTTGTTCCAGAGTTTTCTATTGCTTATGCTACATCCTTCTTCTTTTTTTTTTTTTTTTTTTTTTAAGATTTTATTTATTTATTTGACAGAGAGAAAGAGAGCGAGAGCAGGAACACAAGCAGGGGGGGTGGGAGACGGAGAAGCAGGCCTCCCGCTGAGCAGGACCCTAGGACTCTAGGATCATGACCTGAGCAGAAGGCAGATGCTTAATGACTGAGCCACCCAGGCACCCCATGCTACATCCTTCTTACCTGTTGTCTGAAAATCAGAGGAACAGTTTGTTTCATTCAGTTTTGCCTAATAGGAAAGCCTCCAAAGATACAAAATTTCCTTTTGACATCATTATATTTATTTATTTTTATTAAAAAGGGAAACTGCCCTTCTATTCTCCTTCCCAGCGCCAGTTTGATTGACTGTATTGCAGTCATAAAAGGATTTAAATTCAGAGTTAAAAAGTCTCCTTGCAATTGATTTCATTCAGCTCCTTGTATACAAATAGATATTGAGAGGGGAAAAAAGCAATATTGAACTGAAACTTTCAATTTTAGAGTTGAGCTTTGTGAAGTCATAAAACTGCGTTTCCATTTGACTCTTCAAATGGATCTTGTGGTATAATTGGTCAGAGTCATAGAAGGCTTTAGAAAAAGCACAACCAAAAAAGAAAAAAGAAACAAACTATACTTATTATTATTATTTTTTTAAATTTTATTTATTTATTTGACAGAGAGAGACACAGCGAGAGAGGGAACACAAGCAGGGGGAGTGGGAGAGGGAGAAGGAGGCTTCCCACGGAGCAGGGAGCCCGATGCGGGGCTCGATCCCAGGACCCTGGGATCATCACCTGAGCCGAAGGCAGACGCTTAACGACTGAGCCACCCAGGCGCCCCTAAACTATACTTATTTAATAGCTGACATTTCTTCACCAGAAAAGGACTTTTGGTTAAATAGCTCCTTTTCCAAAAAAGGGAAAAAATTTCCCCCCATATAATTAGTTTAAGTAACTGCTTTTAAAGCTAGTTAAAGCAGACTAAGAAATGCTTTAGCCGTCTTGATGTGATCTGGTCACAATTTTCATGTGGTTAGAATTTTTAATTAAATCATTTTATTTAAGATTGTAATAGCCCTTTCAAATTATTTTCGTTGAGAGTTGCATTGTGTTATTTCAAGTTAATAACTCCTCTTCAAGCAAGCAGAATGCAGGATATTTCTTCTGATGATTTCTTTGTGCAATTGAAGAGAACAAAGCAAACCTCATTCTTGCTGGAAAGGAAGCAAAACTAACACCTAATAAAAATAGAGATAACAAAAATGAACTTGTAGCTCTGGGATATTCTGACCAGCAACATTAAATTCCCTGGATTATTTTTTACCTTTTTTAAAAAAGATTTATTTATTTATTTGAGAGAGAGAGAATGGGGCAGGAAGGGGCAGAGGGAGAGGGAGAATCCTGAAGCTGACTCCCCACTGAGGAGGAGCCAGATGCAGGGCTCAATCCCAGGACCCTGAGATCATGACCTGAGCTGAAATCAACAGTTGACCGCTTAACCAACTGAGACACCCAGATGCCCCATGTTTTTTACTTTTAAAATTCAGGATCTAGTCTAATTGATTAAATCAAATATAGCTGATGGGAGGCCTGTTCTCAGTGTTTTAGGAGGGGGAAGTCATCCTACGAACTTTGAATAACAAAGAGAGGGGTATATATTTGGTAATCTATCTCCTGACCAGCCCCAAAGCATAGTTGTCCCTGAATACATTTTTGTGATTATAGACAATCCTGAACAGTTGCTAAGACAAAAATTTTTGTCATTGTGCAGAGATGAATTACTGTAGATTCAATTTATTAATTATCCTTTACTTGGGTCACTTTTCCATCGCTCACACCTAACTGGTGGGAGAGAGAGGTTTCTTTTAAGAATTGTTTGGGGAGGCAGAGAGAAGTCAAATTGGGTTTAAAGCCGTGCGCGTGTCTGTCCATGTTTAAACAATAATAAAATTGTCCTTTAAAAAAATAACCCACCTAAGTTTCTCCTGAAATCTATAGTAATAATGCTGTGTACTTCTCCCAAGTATCCCATAGGGAGGCATTTTTCTTGTGTGATATTGAGGGTATAATTTTATGCAGTATATAGCTCCCAAAGAAAATACAGTGATAATGAGTATCTTGCTTTCTTTTCCTCATTTTGTTTGTAAATAGTTGTATCTGGTTTGCTTCTCATTAACTGTTACCTATTTTTATTGACATGTACTGTATAAGCAATTAATTGCTTGATCACATTAGTGCAGATCCTAATTTAGATGAAAAAGGCAAAGGGAAGTTGTAGAAAATATTAGCAAAATAAAACTAAAACTGAGTTGAGTAGGCTTTTGGCCATGTTGCTGTATATATTAGGCCATTGTTTGCTCTTCAGAATGTTACCTCCAGGAGCTCAGCCTCCCTGCCCGAAGGCGCAAGTACGCAATTAATGAACGATTTGTCTCACCTCACCGTGGGGGTCCGGGTGATGAGGCACTGTTTTTTGCTTTTGCTTGCCTCCCTCCAGTCTGTTCCCTGCACATCGCAGTCACCTTTTCAAAGCGTACATTGATAAAAATGTCCTAAAATTAGATTATGGTAATGATTGCACAGCTCTGTAAATATACTAAAAACTATTACATTTCAATAAAAGTACTTTAAAAGAAAGCACATATCAGACCTAATTGGCTGACCCCTTAGAGTCCTTGGGTGCCTTTCCAGGCTCATTTCAAAGTCCATTATGGTCTTGCAGATCTTGCCCTTCTTTATCCTTAGCCTCCTTTTTCTCCCCCAACCAGTTCACCAAGCTTCGGCCAGGTTGGCCTCTTATCCCATCTTCTTTTCTTTTCTTTCTTTTTTTTTTTTTTTAATTTATTTTTTATTCTTATGTTAATCCCCATACATTACATCATTAGTTTTAGATGAAGTGTTTCATGATTCATTGTTTGTGCATAACACCCAGAGCTCCATGCAGAATGTGCCCTCCTCAATACCCACCACCAGGCTAACCCATCCTCCCACCCCCCTCCCCTCTAGAACCCTGTTTGTTTTTCAGAGTCCATCGTCTCTCATGGTTCGTCTACCCCTCCGATTTCCCCCGCTTCATTCTTCCCCTTCCGCTACCTTCTTCTTCTTCTTTTTTTTTTTTTAAACATATATTGCATTATTTGTTTCAGAGGTACAGATCTGAGATTCAACAGTCTTGCACCCCATCTTCTTTTCTGTCTCAACATCCTCATACTTGCTGTTCCTCGACTTTGGACTCTATCCCCTGTCTTGACAATGCCTTCAGCTAAAATGGTATCTCCTTCCTTGACTACTCTAAGTACATTCCTTTTCTACTTGTATTCTCTATGATTGTACCATGTGTGTTTCATTTAATTTTCATATTTGTTTTGCCATGCATATCAATTATAATTTATATACTTATTGATCCCCCCCCCGCCCCCCGTGGACTGGAAGCTCCAAGAGGGCAGGAGCAATGTAGGGTATACACTGTTGAATGTCTTGATGCAGTAGTACCCTACCATGGAGAGAACATGAATACTTGCCTGCATCTTACCAAACTCCTGAGAAATTCTCTTTTTAGCCAGAGGGGTGAACAACAACCTAAAAAAGATTGTTAAGTGTGAAGATGGAGTAGGTACTTTGCGGACCAAAAGCACAAAGCTCTGGGCAATAGATAGCTACCAGCCACTGAGTATCCAGGCTGGCCAGGATTCAAGTTGTCTCTTTAATATGGCCCTAGAAGTCACAGGTTTCTGGGTTTACTAAGCCAGTCAGATCTGTCTCCACCATGATTGTTGTCTTGAGCAAAGGAGTATCATGGTTGGAATACCCTCTGTATTTGATCCTCAAGCCCAGCATTAGTGTGTTTTGCTGAGTATTTTTGTCGCGGTGCACATTTTGATAGGATTGGTAGATGTGCCATGGTTTGGAAATAGGCGCCCAGTAATATTTAAGACAGCTTTCTTTGTCCATTTCTTTTTGTTCTGTAAAAAAATACCCATTTCCTTCAACATTTTTCGTTCGATATTTCATAGGGACTGTGTGTGTATAAATGACTCAACTATATCAAAGGCCCAAGTTATGAAGCTCATCCTTTATTTCTCAAGGATAAACATTTATTAGGCAGTCACAATGACAGATTTTAAACAAAAGAAAATATGAATGAAGAGAATTCAGTAATCTGTATCACTTTGTTTCCCTAACTCAAGTTGTAACTTAGTATTTATTTCTGCTTGACTAGAAGTGACTTTCTCTTTTATAGACAATGACCAATGTTTATATAATTGTAATTGGATATTCTCCACATCTTGTTAGAAAAATCACTATATTTTTCTGTTAGTATTATAGGAACATGATTTTATCTTAGACACTTGCCAGTAGTGGTGGGAAGAATAACCTAGACAACTTCTTTCTTTTGAAATTATTATGCTTTTAGAGGCACCTGGCTGGCTCAGTCAGGAGAGCATGCAACTCTTGATCTTGGGGTTGTGAGTTCAAGCCTCACAGTGGGCGTAGAGCTTACATTTAAAAAAAATAATAAAAATTACTATGTTCTTAGGGATGCCTGGGTGGCTCAGTCAGTTAAGCGTCTGCCTTCGGCTCAGGTCTCCTTGCTTAGTGGGGAGTCTGCTTCTCCCTCTGCCACTCCTCCCCCTGCTTGTGCTCTCTCTCTCCCTGACAAATAAATAAATAAAATCTTAAAAAAAAATAAAAATAAACTTGCCTTTAAAAAATATTACTATGTTTTTAGTATTCTGAGGCCCTGTAGAAGAAATTTTTTTTTTTTTACTTTGGAGCAGGTGTAGTAGCTGTTAGCTCACTGGTATTTTTATGAGTCCTAAACTTCAATTTTGTGAAAAATAGTTGTAGTACAGTGTTAATTTTGTAGGTTTGAGAGTAATATCTGGTTCAGGGCTTTGTGTTCTTGGGCAAGTTATATACCTTTTCTGAATAATTGTACCTAAGCCACAATATTATTATTGGAGGAATTACACAAGCCATTATACTGATGGTACTTTTAGTAGTGTCTGCCTCATAGGCAATAAGCGAGTGAGGTAGTGAATAACTTCTTATTGGGTGAGGCCATGGGTGGTAAACTCAGATAGCCTTAAAGGACTAGATAGGAAATACAAATGATAAAGTAGGACTGGGTAGAGTTATGATTCTTCTTGAAAGAGCTACTTGCTATTCACAGAGCATACTGTTGCAGTTAAAGCCCAGATTTCATTAAAAAATACAGATATTGGGGTTCGCTCTAGATTTTCCCATTCTGGCAAAAACACAAACACACACACACACGCACACACACGCACACACATACACACACACCCCATACCATACCATATCATACTATACCATAGATGAAACAGAATATCTGGAGGGATCCATTGATGGCTGTATTCAACATGGTGGCCACCAGGGTGAAATCTCTGATCTGTATTTGCCAGTTTCGTTGATCATAAAGGATTCAAAGTGATGGTGCAGTTGCAAAATCGAAGTACCGATTTGTGGTACTTGACATCACCACAGCCCTATCTATGACTAACCCTCGTTTTCTTGATAATCTTACAGAATCGAGAGACTTGATTCTTGGAGAACCAAACAGTGTTAACGTGGATTGGAAGAATTGACTGATTTATTTTATTCTGATGTTACAGAATATTTGAAGCCAGGAGCCCAGTTCTGTTTTGGAAGGGTGGCTCTGAGGAAGAGTGAACCGTGGTATTTTTCAGATTTTTTATGACAAATGTCTAATGAGCCCCTGTATAAATCAGTTTTCTAAGTGTACCTCTTCTTGGACTTGTTGGGAAGCATCTATTTTTATTTCTGAAGTTTTTAAGCTAGGATATAGTTAATAGCAGAGGGATGTCTTTAATTTTTTGACTCTTTTAGTCTTGTCTGATAAAAAAAAGTAGATCTGTCTTTTGTAATCAGTGTTATTTTAGAGTAAAATCACAAAGAGAAGTTCAGTCTTTTGCTTCTCTACCTGACTTGAACAGTCATTTTTACAACCTTTTTTGTGTTCTTTTTCCCCCTAGGATACTACATTGCTATGTGATTCCTCTTTGCCTTGAATTGCAATCTGTTTTACTTAAAAAAAAAAAAAAGTTATGGCTCTATATTAGGTCTTTTTATAACGGGTGATGCAAAAAAATATATATATTTTTGTAGCTGGGACAATAAGTACATTTGAATATGATAAAATAGGTAATCTCCTGTAATATACTCTATTGGGTTTGAGGTTAGCTCAGTATCACAAACAACTGGAGGGACCATTTATAATGTAATAGTTACAAAGGAATGTACTTCTTGATTCTACTTTTTGGGACACTCACTAAGTACATTTTACTATGATTAATTGGAATACAGGCACAAAGGAGATGAGAGGCTGATCAGAATATTTAATTACCTTAACGATGATTTGATACTTTTGCCCATTGTAGGTACAAAAAAGATAAAGATTTATTCATTTTAGACTATTGTGTGGGATTTAATGTTCTTAAGTGCTCTTTAAAATTAAGAGAAAATTATGCTTGTTAGAGATTTTGCTATCCTTGAGGGATCTTTAATTTGTTTGTTGTATGAGCAGTTATAATAGATATAAACAGCCCGCTTAACTGCTTGTCTGCCATTCTGGAAATATGCATTCTGGATGTGAAAATGTGAGTGCCTGTGCTTATTTTTAGTGGGCTTATTTTTGGTGGTAACTCTGGCAAAGAACTAGGACTCTTTATATGAGAGCCATTTGTCCATCATCTTAAGTAATTTTCATCCTGGCACTAGGGAACGAGAATGTCTTTCTTTGTTCTGATGTTTTCAATTTTGGATGGAAGCTGACCAATTCTTCCAGGCTTCTAAGTCCTTTGGAATGACCTAGAACTGGACATACAGTTGAGTGGAAATACCTTCAAGTGTCACTCTCCTATTTTGCTTTGCGTACAAGATGTGTGAGACCATGTTATAGATGGAACTCTAGCCTGGTCTCATCATAAACTTACTCTGGTTTCACCTCTGCCATACAACTGCTTTCCCCTGTAGGAGATCATGACATAGCTGGGATCAAGTAGATGTTGTTGGTTCCATGTGGTAAGGTGAAAACGGTAATGTGAAGGAATGCTGTGGGTGTGTTGAAATGCATAGTGACCGTGTGTCTTTCTTTTTTGGTGGGCATCCCAGACTTCCACTCATTTTCAGATACACAAATGCATGTGTGAATGAATGTACCACCTTTGTCAAAAAAACGAGCCCTGTAGTTTCAATTCATTTGCAATTTTGGAAGAAAAATATTTTCCATTATTCCGTAACTAAGATGCTATGTTGAGAATGTTATCTAATGTAGTGTTTAGAGGGGCTGGTCTCTTTGTAAGAAAAATGTTCAGCCTGCAGATAAACAGTAGAGTTCAGACAGCTTGAAACCCTTTCTTTATTTCCCCCAAGTCAAAATTTCTGTGAAACACTGAGAGTCAAGATTACACGGAATCCTCCTGAAGATACAGTTAAGGCAGATGGGATACACATCTGCTTTTGTATTCCCAGAATACAACATTTATTTTTATAAACTATGTCCGGTGGCTCTGGGAAATTAAATCATGCACATAAGAAACAGTTTCGTTGATATCTTCAGTGGTAGGTATCCAGTCTTAGGATATTTTTATAGCAAAAGATTGGGCCTTTGGGTCTGGAAACATTTTTATCTTTTTTTGCTTCAAGCTGGAAATGAGGTAGCCTCCAGAGAAGTTCTGAGAGGTGGTGGAGTTTATGAAATCTCCCTGATGAAAATACCTGTCACTCATTTCGCTCCCTGCATAGCAACCAACCTGACTTAAGCTTCCCCCTGCTGAGCGAGGCATAAGCATCATTGGCTAGTTAATGCTGTTGGTTTTGAAATCTTCACTTTCATCCTGTCAAAATTGAGAGGCTCAAATTCTCCTGGATGATGGGAGTAGTTGGGTGTTAACTTTCTAAACTCATTTTATTATACCATTCAGACTCCTGAAGGCTGCCCTGGTTTGATATTCCTCATGCCCAGGCGTGTTAGCTGTGTGTGTGTCTGTGTGTTGGTGTGTTGGTTAAAGTCACACTGGAGACTACCTCTTTTGAGGTGGGGTCTATAGCATTGTGCACTATTGGACGTCCTCTGTGTCTTCTACACTTGTTCCATCACTGTGATCCCAGTTCCTTGAAGCATTATCACAACACTCAAAGCCCTGCTGAGCTTTCTGCTGACAGATGACGTCAGCTCCATTAACCATAGTAGGTTTGGTGCTGTAGGACTTGATAGAGTGTATGTTTGCAAGACACTGACTCCTCCCTCTTGTTAGTCACATGATAACCATAGGCAGATTCATACTTACTGTCTGTTCCAAAGAATGAAAATACATATTTTCCTAAGCATGCTCCATTTTTAATTGTGTAATTAAGTTGCTGACATAAGCAAGTATGCAATTCCACATTAAGGTAAGGATCCGTAAAGTCATGCATTTGCATAATTTAATTTTCTGCACAGAAGATATTGAAAATCAATAGCATGATTCATAGCCTTACCATATCATTGCCATGCTGCTGTTGGTTGGCTGTTAGAGTTTAGAAGAGTACAAAGAGTATTAAAATTGATTGAATTTGGTGTGCTGAGACTGTATCTTTACTTGGGAACCACAGATTGTTTCATTTTGCAAATCTCTGCTCCTTGCCAATGAAATATTATGTTACTTAATATACTCAATATACAGTTTTTTGACTGCGGTTCAAATAATTTCTAAAAGTTGTTTTTTAAAAAAATACCTTATTTTATGATTAAAATACATTTGAGGAGGGGACTAAAATTTTTGTTTTGTTTTAAATTATGCAAGTACCATTCATACATGATTATGTTCTTAGGGAAAAAGAAATCACGCATTACTGATCTAGATGGAGTAAAAGGGGAAACTAAATGTAGTCATCTTTAATGAATAGTTTATGTGTCTCAAATAAATCTGGTGCCAGGGCGATAAAGTCCTTTGCTTCTCTGTTCATTTCTAAGTTGCCTCCCTAAGCAATTGCTTATGAGGTACTTGGGGATCATTCCTTCCAGCTTCATGTTTTAGATATTTGCTGTCGTGATGGGTGGGCAGTGAGTAGAAAGTGAGACAGTGGGGAGAAGGTCGTGGTTTTGCTTGTGGCTTATATAAACACACACGTATACATGCACACACTCTTACCCCCAGCACAGACACCATCAGCCTTTATGTTGTTCATGTGTATAAGTATTCATTCACTCATTCATTCATTCACTGGGTGATGAATACCTACCATATTCCAGACTCCATCATGGCTGGTAGGTTGAGAAGCTCCTTATCTTCAGGTAGCTTAGAGCCCCTCATAGGCCATGCAGCATGTCCTTCAGAAGCAGGGTTTTTTGTCCAGTCTTCACTTGCTGTGTGCAACCCACATGTACCTTAGTACTTTGGGGGGTGTGCTGAAGGCATGGATAGCTCATCTTCCTTGGGATAGCCCTGCTCTCTGTGTTACCTTTTGTCCATTGGTCTGTGTCCACCCAAACCACACCTCTTCCTTTTGTCCCAGATGAACTTCCTTTAGATAAAGTTCTACTGCTCCTTTGTGCCCCTACACCACAGTATGGTGCGGATGGATGGCTGGGGACGTAACTGCTCTTCGGGGTTTAGATCCCGTTACGTTGCAGCGTCAGAGGAGTTCGGATGTTTACCTCTCTTGTTTCTTGAATTGGATATATCTTTGTAGGTTTGCTTTTTCCACTGAGTGTTTAGTGGGCTTGTGAAGCTGGTCAGTGTGGGACCCCAAAACCCATGGCCTCTATCAAGTCTAGTTAAAGACTGATGCAGATGTAATCTAAGGCGGTGGAGGTTTTCACACTTCCCTGATATAGCTCTGGACTCTGTTGCTTTTCTTTTCCAGCAGGATGGGTAACACAGCTGCCCACATGAAAGCCACTCCAATGGGAGATGGTGCTGGCAGCCTCTGTCCTCTTTTGTTCCCTACCCCAGTGTTCTCAGAGTTTCTGGAAAATGAAAAGCACCGCCTTTTCAGGAAAGAAAGGGGGGCTGGTTGTGGAGATTGTGATTCTAGATAACATCTTTTGTAAAAGGTATAAATGAATATCCTTGAGGATAACTCCATTCCTCCTTTACTTTTGTTTGTGACCTTTCTGTTTCAGTTCAGATTTAGCTATATTCCGAGGTTGACGCCATATTGGTGTGATTTATGTAGCAGGCAGTTCATCTCTGCCTGGCTAGCCTTTTCCCAGCATTAACTTAGCCTGTCAGGTTCCAGGCTGTGAGGGTGAATTGAGAATGTCAAAGTTGAAGGGGACCTCGGTTCAGCTCAGCAAGGAAGTTTGTGTTTTTTTAATCTCTGGCTTTAAAATAGGATCACCCAAACAACGTTTTTTTTTTTTTTTTTTTTTTCTTTAAAGTACTTGTATCCTATATTGTGGTCCCACCCCAGGTCAGTCGAATCTGAATCTCCCAATGGTAGGGTCCAGGGCATAGATTTTTTTTGTTTTTGTTTGTCTTGCATTTGTTTTGTTTTCTTTTTAAAACATCCAGGTTGAGAGTTAGAGCTCTAGTCTAACAATGACCTTTTATGGAGAAATTGATGATCAGGTGTAGAATCGACTCATTTGAAGGTCACCAAGGTCACCTTTAGTGTCATTTGGGGATCTTTTGCATACAAGGGACGAAAAGCAAGTGGTTCATGTAAATATAAAGCATCCCACAGGATCAGTTTCATATTACCTCTGTCATGGGCTTAAATTTTGTCAAGAGAATTGATCTATAGATTTTGCTTCCCTGGGTGTGGTTACATTTTTGAACTCCTCTGCTGATCTACTTGGCCGCCCAACCAGGCTCCTGAGGTTCCTGTCCTAACACTGGCAGGAAGAAAGAAGAATCTCTCTGACTGGCTGATGTCCCCATTGCCAAACAGGTCATAGACACCAAGGGCGTGGTTTACAATGATTGGCTAGCTTAAGCCAAACAAGGCCCCGCCCCTGGAACTGGCAGGGATGGGCTGACAGGACATGGCTATGCACTGCATGACTTGTGGGTAGGTGAGTGCGGGGTATGATGATTACAAAATCGGAGTCTTTGCAACAAATTTCTACTGTATTATTAGGTATTTTTAAAACACTCCATGCCCACTGCTGAGCTAGTTGCTCTGTTCACAGTGTCTTGTGTTGTTTTTGTAACAATGCTGTGAAGTTGTTGCTACTTGTAGCAACATTTAACAGGCAAGGAAACTGAGGCTCAGTCATGCACCCTAATGGAAGTCCCATTGCCTTGTTCAAGACAGTGCTTTACTCATTACCTTGATAGAGGAAGGATTATTTGGGAATAATTATTTAGAGTGAACTAGCTCTGAGAAGCATATTAAACAGATACATAAAAAAGTTTACTGCATGCACAGACAATAAATAAGCCGAACAATTATTTATGTAGCATGCTTTAGTGGAGGGAAAAAAATAGATTAGGAGTGTAGGAGATAGAAAATTTTATTTTTGATCCCTAGAAGCTTAGAATGGTCAACTTCTTAGAGCTCTGCATGGCTCATCTGCAAAATCCTAGGATGGGCTGGATGGTGGGTACCTAAACCTTCGTTATACTTTAAAAATGACCAATGAGCAAACATAAACGATACCAGGTTTACTTTTTAGATACATGTTTGAATTTTACAAGATTCCTGTTTCCCTGTAAAAGGCCCATGTATCTATGGAGTATCTGTTCTTAGTTCAAGCATTTTTTCTTTTAAAGCCAGTCTTTGGAGTTGACATGCAAGCATAAAACACAGATCTTCCTCCACTTATGATGGGGTTACATCCTGATAAACTCATTGTAAGTTGAAAATATCTTACGGTGAAAATATATTTAATACACCCAAACTACCGAACATCATAGCTCAGCCTAACTTAACATGCTCAAAACGCTTACATTAGCCTACGGTTGGGAAAGTCATCTAACAAAGCCTAGTTTATAATACGGTGTTGAATATCTCATTCATTGAGTTTGTACGGAAAGTGAAAAACAGAATGGCTGTATGAGTGCAGATGGTTGTAAGTGTGTTGGTTGTTGAGCCTTGTGATCGTGGGGCTGACTGGGAGCTGGGGCCTCTGCTGCCCAGCATCACGAGAGAGGATCTTACTCTACATATTGCCAGCCCAGGGAAAAGATCCAAATCCAAATTCAAGGTTCCATTCCTGCTGAATGTGTATCACTTTTTTTAAAGATTTTATTTACTTATTTGACAGAGTGGGTAGCAAGCACGCATGAGCGGGGTGGGATGGGTTTGGGGAAGCAAGGGCAGAGGGAGAAGCAGACTGCCTGCTGAGCAAGAAGCCTGATGCTGGACTCGATCCCAAGACCCTGGCATCATGACCTGAGCCAAGGGCAGACGCTTAACCGACTGAACCACTCAGGCGCCCAGAATGCGTATCATGTTTGCGCCACTATAAAGTTGAAAAATTGCTAGGTCAGCCCATCATAAGTTGGGGACTGTCTGTACTTTACACGTTTCCTAATTTGCCATCATGGTGACATCATTATCATTACCTGGACTAATTCAGAATAGAGAATGTACTGTTTTCCTGGTGCCATCTTAATCTTAAATTGAATCTACAGTTCCCCTAACCATTTTCCCCTGCTTTTTAAAAGCACACTTGATTTTGTTTGGGTGCATTTAAATATTAACATAGACAGCTGGGATGTATTGTTTGAAGTGTAATTCCATTTCATTTTGGATTCTGGGCACCTGTGGTATTTGTCTTCTTACAAGTCAGTGCATTCGGGTGTGGGCTCACAAGAAAAGAAATTTACATTCATGAATTGGCTGGGAGGGGAGGACTTTGAACACTGTAGCAGGCAGATGGAAGCTCTCTATAATGGCGGAGAAGATTGGATTCATTATGAGGTTTCAAAAAATACATCATTAGAGTTTCTTTTCTGAGCATCGTTGGCCTTGTGGGTTTCATATCAGTTGTAACAGGTGACTATTTGGGCTCCAAAGGATATGGAGGACTGGTACTCACCATGGGATGTCTCCCAGGCCTTAGACCATGATGCGTTTGGATGGCAGAGGCCCTGGCTTTGATGTAGGCATGCTTATGTTCGGTTGCCTGATGTGCTGCATGCTTACCTATGTGACCTGGGACCAGTCACTTAGTGTCTCTGAGCCTTAATTCCTCCATCTGTAAAAGAGATGGAATGACCCCTTGCTCTATGAGGATCCAATAAGGCTCAGAGGCCTTTTGCAGCTAGGACATAGGCTTATACATGTAGTCGGAACAAAGACCTCAGGTTCCAAGTCTTCTATTACTAGTTGTATGACCTTGGGCAAGTTAAAGGTACTTAACTTCTCTAAGGTTCGGTTTACTTATCTATAGAATGGTCTCGTTATTGGGACCACTGGATCTGTTGCCTGGTTGTGTTCTGCAGATTATGTAAGATACTATATATATATATATATAAAGGGCTTAGTGCCCCATGCTTGGTGGCCCAAAGGCTCGTTGTAATCTACTGTTAGTATTAATATTAATCCTGGTCATCTCGCTAGGTTATCCCATAGCTGTTTTTCTGTACAATCAGGAGGGTCTCTTCCGTTATCCCTGAGGTCTGTGCTTCTGGGAAGTCACTGGTGGTGTGTTGGACACCCTTTCCCTGTCCAGTGGAGTGAAGACTTTTACTCATCGTGTTCTCCCTCTCTTCCAGCCTTGACGGAAGGCTACGTCGGGGCCCTGCACGAGAACAGACACGGCAGCTCAGCGCAGATCCGCAGGCGCAAGGCTTCAGGCGACCCGTACTGGGCCTACTCAGGTGAGTGGATGGGGTCCGGCCAGACTCACACCGGTCAGTGACCATCCCGTTGAGCTCACTGGAAAGTACTCTTTGAATCGCTTTCACGCCGAACCTGTTTGTTCAGACCTTTTGTAGTTCCCTAAAAGTTGAAACACTCAAGCCTGTTTTTCCTCAAGGTTATAAGTACCTTAATTTCTCTCTCCCACCTGTTTTCTCAACCTGCTTTCCCCCCTCGATTTGCATTTATTTCTGAACTTTACTTGTTAATGAGTGATTGTACCAAACTTGTCATTTCCCCAAAGACCCAGCCTTTTCTTTTCTGTCTTTTCAGTAGCTGCAATATCAGAAAGCAGAAAATAGAAGGCTAGTCTTGAGCTGCTAAATGTCTGCTAACTATTACAAAGCGTCACATATCAAAATGATCTGTTATACTTTAATCTAAAAAAAATGCAACTTTATTTTCAAATCAGATCTCGTTAGTTGAATGTATTTCAGCCCTCTATGGTATTCTGCAGTTCTTTTCATTTTTGCTTTTAAACTTTTAGCCTTCCAGCCAGTGAAGACCGAGAGCATTGTTAAAGCTATGTTGAATATTACATTGCAGATAATTTTCTTACATTCTAAGGGGGGGAAAAATGAAGACCTACAAGAATATACAGACGTTTCTGGATTATGTTCCCAACAACTACCAAAAATATGATAGGTGGATTATTATTTCTAAAAGAGATTTTGATGCTCTAATATATATGGAAAATGTATTGTAGCTAATTGAGGAGCAATGGTTGAGGAAGATAGATCACTTTGGAAATTACTTTGGCACTAAATAATTCAAGTTATTTGTCTGAAAAGGTTTGAAGGCACGCGGTATTAGTATTAATAATAAATCTGTGTTTATGCAATGTCATTGCATATAGAGTTGAGAAGCATTATTTTCATAATGATACTCTGGTTTTATTTATTTATTTTTATTTTTATTTTTTTTTAAAGATTTTATTTATTTATTTGACAGAGAGAGACACAGCGAGAGAGGGAACACAAGCAGGGGGAGTGGGAGAGGGAGAAGCAGGCTTTCCGCTGAGCAGAGAGCCCGACACGGGGCTCGATCCCAGGACTCTGGGATCATGACCTGAGCCGAAGGCAGATGCTTAATGACTGAGCCACCCAGGCGCCCGATGCTCTGGTTTTAAATCCTGAATTTCCACCTGCAAATCTTGTTAAATTTATGTCAGTATAAAATTTATAGGCTTGATCTTTAATTACACCTTATCTATTGGCTTTTTGCATCCTTTTGTCTATTGATAAATCTCCTGCCCCTACAGGGAGAATAGCCTATCTGTTTTGTTTTGCAAGGAACAGATAGTGATTCTGAAGTCTTCCATCACACCCAACTCCTTGTGATTAGAATTATCTAATTAGAGGCTTTTTGTCACCATTTCTGATAAATGAAGGGAATTGTGAGATGAAGGCCAAAATTACATATATATATGGCTTCTTGCCAAGAAACTGGAAGAAAATTTATCATTTTGTTCTCTGTGGCTCTGATATCAGTTAGGAAGAGGCATAAAGTGGCCTGCTATTTACAGTTCATCAATTTAGAATAACAATGCTGTTAGTCAGGAAATTGGAAGTTATATCCCATCAGCATCTCCAGTTGCAAATGGCAGTGAAGAAATCAAAGTCCTAAAACTTTCCCCATTACTCAGTTAAGAATGGACGTAAGTGGTGCAGTCTTTGGAATGGAGCAATTGTTGATATCCTTAACTCTAGTGGACTTCATGAGTCTCCATTTTGCATTTCTGGAATGCATTTGGGAACTGCTTCTATAGGTGGAAGGGCTAAGAGTTCAGCTGCAGGCTTTGGCACCCCTTTTCTGTAAAAAGCCAGACAGTAAATATCTTAGGCTTTGTAGGGTGTGGGGTTTCTCTTGCCACTACTCAACTTTGCCAGTATGTGCAAAGGCGGCCATCGATAATGCTAGATGATCTGGCTAGGTTTCCATAAAAATGTATTTATGAACACTGGAATTTGAATTGTATATAATTTTCATGTGTCAGAAAATATTATATTTCTTTTTCCTCAATCACTTAAAAATAACAGAAACCATCCTTACTTAGGCTCTATTAAAACAGGTGGCCGGTTGGATAGGGTACACAGGCTACAGTTTGTCAACCTCTCTCCTAGTTGATTTTTTTTTTCTGGATGGGATGGGACAGTCATATGAGGAATCCCCCAGAAGGGTATAGACTGGTTTGGAAGAACTGGTGAAGTCACTTGCTTAAGAGCGAGATGGAGAAAATAAAGCGTAAAAGGAGAAGAAAAGAATGAGACGGGTATCCATTGATGGTACATAGTCCTCATGCTTTCAACAGTTCTTCCTGAAAATTCTGCAGTATCAGTGGTTGCTTCACACCAGCACGGTGGAAGAGCAGTTCTCGTGTCAACAAGACTTGGGGTCCATCAGAGACACTCCTTAGCACTGGGCCAGTAGACAAAGACAGGGCAGGAAGGAGTTGTTACCTGTCACTTTTTTTTTTTAAATTTATTTATTTATTCATTTGAGAGAGTGAGAATGAGAGAGAGTACATGAGAGGGGGGAGGGTCAGAGGGAGAAGCAGACTCCTCGCTGAGCAGGGAGCCCGATGCGGGACTCGATCCAGGGACTCCAGGATCATGACCTGAGCCGAAGGCAGTCGCTTAACCAACTGAGCCACCCAGGCGCCCTTACTTCATCATTCTTAATGGCTACCTAGCATTCCATTGCTTAGATAGAATATAGTTTATTTGTTCAATTTATTATTTTCAGATATTGAAGTTATTCCCAGTCTTTCTCTCTCACAGACAATAATATGATGAAAGTGCTCATTTCATTGGTTAAGATATTCTTGGGCAACATTCCTTTCCCTAAGAATTTTAAAGATTTTTGTGTTTCATTGTCTTCATTGTTAAAAGAGGCTGGAGAGAAATAAAAGTCCACTATGCTTTCCTTTCATATTTTCTCATTTGCATGTGCAGTCAGGAAATGGGAAGGATTCTCCTTTATCCTGAAGTTGAGAATTTCTGTCTGTAAAGTATCAATTTTTGTTACTGATGCTTGGTGGAATACAGTGCTCTTTTTCAGTATTTAGGCACAATTCCACAATCTTTTCTTTTCTTTTTTTTAAAAAAACTTTAAAAAAAAATTTTTTTTTTTTTTAAGATTTTATTTATTTGAGAGAGAGAGAATGAGAGAGAGCAAGCACATGAGAGGGGGGAGGGTCAGAGGGAGAAGCAGACTCCCTGCCGAGCAGGGAGCCCGATGCGGGACTCGATCCCGGGACTCCAGGATCATGACCCGAGCCGAAGGCAGTCGCTTAACTGACTGAGCCACCCAGGCACCCTTTTTTTTTTTTTTTTTTAAAGATTTTATTTATTTATTTGAGAGAGAGAATGAGATAGAGACAGAGAGCATGAGAGGGGGGAGGGTCGGAGGGAGAAGCAGACTCCCCGCCGAGCAGGGAGCCCGATGCGGGACTGGATCCAGGGACTCCAGGATCACGACCTGAGCCGAAGGCAGCCGCCCAACCGACTGAGCCACCCAGGCGCCCTGTTACCTGTCACTTTTGACGCTTCAGACCTAGGCCTTGAAACCACAGCAGACCAGAGGTCGGCTCTTAGCTGCAGGTACATATACCTCTAGGCATAAATGCTGCTTGAAAAGTGGGGCGGCCAAAAGAAAGGCTCGTTGTTTGTAGAGGGAATTGTTTTTAAATTTAGCTAAAGTGAACCAGGCCATTTCTGAAAGATGGGTTTAATGGTCCAGATTTTAATTTCATGCCTCTAATTCACAGATTTGTCTTAGTTTGTCCTAAGGTAATATTGGTGCTTTGGGGGTATGGTGTGTGAGAGTATGAATTTTGAAATCATATGGGCTGTGGCTCAAATATAAGTTTTATCTTGTAATGTCTTTAGGACGTTGGGAGGACATTTAATTCCTTGGAGATTCAGTCTCTGCATCTTTGAGATGGGGATAATTAGCAGCACTTTCCTCATAGAGTTGTTTTGGGGATGAAATGAGATGATATGTGTGAGAAATGTACCATAGGCTCTTGCATCAAGTATCTAATATTCCTGCTGTTTTAGACACTATTAATACTTTCGGGGCTGTTGATGTTGTTACTGGGATTCTCGGTGGGTAACTGTGATGAACAGTGGGGTGGGCACTAGGTTATCCTGAGAGCTACGTCAGCTGAATTTTGTCACTTATGACTCATAAGAACTCCCCATTTGGTATTTGGGAATGAGGGTTTAAACAAACTATCCTCAAGTTCAGGGCTTGGCAAATTATACAAACCACTGCTGTTTTTGTGAATAAAGTTTTATTGAAATATAGCCCATTCCTTTGGCTATCGTCTATGGCTGCTTTTGTGCTGGGGTTGAGTAGTTGCTACAGACTGTTTGACCAAAAAGCCTAGAATATTTTTCTCTGGCTCTTTAGAGAATTAAAGGTTTACCAGTTCTTGCTCACATTGAGATCGCTTGGGTTTTTGAGCAGATGTTAGCCTGACTCATAAACAGAACTGTTCAGAGATTTGGAAAATGTCTTTTTTTTTTCTTCCCCCTCCCTTGCATTTTATCTTGAGCTGGAATATCCTCCAAGTCTCCTAGTTAGCATTCAGAGTGAGTTGGGTGATCCTGCTCTTTGGAAAGAACTTGGGAGGAACAAAGATATGAGTGGGGTGGATGTGCTTCAGGAGATGGATCAGGGAGATGGGTGCTTGTTGGCGGTTCTGGGGCCCCCTGCCCCTTGGTGACTGTGTGTCCTGCTCATTAGGTTGCCTTTTTGTGGGTGGGGTTTGGTGCCTGGTGCTGACCCAGTTATCCCACTGGCATCCCCCCCAGTCAGTTGAGGAGAGTTGCAGAAGTTTTCGAGCTGTGGATAGCTTGTATTTAGGACATTGTCACGATAGTAGTTCATTAATATTAGTGTAACTTTTACATTAGGACTAACCATGTTATTTCAACTTGTCTGTATCACTTTGAATAATGCACACATCCTCATTATATTTGAGATGCTAAAATCTTGACTTCTGTAGGCTTATTAGACAATGCCGTTGTGAACACCTACAGCTTTAGCACAGAGGACCGTTTATCGAGGAGCCTGGAAATATGTGCTGTGGTCCCATTGGGATCATCTGAAGACTGGTTATCTCTCTGGTTCTTAATTTTGTCTACTGTAAAAAAGGGGGTCATAATATCTGAATTCAATATGAAAGCATCATGCATAAGAGACATGAAGTGGAACATAAATTTAAGGTATTATTATTGGTAACTCTTAATAATAGCTTTGTAACTTCAAGATTACTTTATGTCTTTGGGTTTATTTTCCTTATTCCAAGACAGGGAAAAAAGGGGAAAGACCTCTTTATACATACATAATTCATACAGAATTATACTGAAAAAAAAAAAAAAACCCAATAGATTGAATAAGAGTTTCTCACTGGAAATACTAAAACAATTTCTCTGTTACTTTTACTTGACTAAGACACAGGTATTTTTCGGTGTTACTTGAAGTGATGACAGCTCATGCATTTTGGAATTTGCCCAGAACGTCTGTAATTATTACACAAAAAGTAACAAATGCTAGGTAGGTCATTGTTGCTGGAAAAGGAAATGAGAAACAAATCTGGAGCAAGTTCAAGGGGAAATTGGAGGCATTTTTATAAAGCTATCTGTTTCTTCTCCTCCCCTTCAGAGACTTGGAGAAAAAATACGTTGTGGTTTCTCCTCCCATCCTTTTTTTACTTCCCCCATTTGGTTTTCTGCATTTCGAATAATCAATATCTCATGTTCCTTCCATATAGAAAGATTCTATGAATCAGTACAAGGGGGGACAATTCTCATTGTTGGAGGAATCCAACATTGAGACATGTAATGACCAAAATTCCCTGTAAGAAGTGTCTGGTGTTGTCCTGAGTAGAGGCCAAGCAGGATTATTCGAAGAGTCATTCCAGCTGTGGTCAGGACATTGTAGGAACAGACATCCAAGGTCCCTTTTAATTGTCCCGGGCTTGATGACTTGCTCAGCTGTAAAATGGAGATAAAGAGAAGGACATACCTTGCTGGATGGCTTTGAGGATTAGAGGTAACTTATCTAAGCACCTAGTGGAATTCTTGGCCTCCGCTCTGGAGTGGAATACGTATTACCCGTTTGGCTCTTAATTATATGCCACCCCACTACATTATTCATATAAACATCTTGTTTTATAATGCGCGCGTGTGTGTGTTTGTGGTGCATGTAGGTGTTAAGTTTCATTTTCCCCAGCTACATGTCCAGTGCTTGAGGACAAGGATTATAGCTTATAATTCCTTGGTTTTTTTTTTTCCTGCTGTGTGTCAGAGTATTTCATTTTGTGCATATTTAGTGCATATTTTTCAAGTGGGTGAATGGATGTACTGATAAATGAACTCATGTCAGAGTCTTGGCTTGAGAACCCACTCGGGGGATCCTGCCATGAAATTCAGATAAAGCAGTGGGTGATTTACAAAAGGTTTCACCACTGGATCCTTTTAAGTAATCAGCTCCCCTGGTGAACTTAAGATATAATTAAATTCCTAAAATATCATTTCTATGCTTATTTTTAATCATGTCTATAAAGGGTAAAGCAAAATATATGTGCCTGCAGAAGTCTGCCTTTGTCCTGAGAACAATGGAAGCCACTGTAGAACCTCTGAGTTTGATATTAATACTGAATTATTTGCTCTTCTCCTAATGCCTTCTGTGAAGTTTCTTAAGGGAATGATTTCCCTAGAGACACTGCATTTGCAGTAGAGAGCTTCTGATCTGACGGAACCATATGTTGGGGGAGGAATCAGTCTTGAGATTCATCCTTCCAAGTCCCAGCTCAAAGTTACCTCCATGTTGATGCCTAGCCTGACCCCTCTCTCCCTTCTCAGTCTTCCTTTATTTTTTTTATAATTTCTCTCTTCTCTATAATTCCCTATTACTCTCTTTATTGTTATAAGTAAAAGATATTTATTCATTGAACACACTTATTAATTGCTTACTGTATGCCAGGTGTAGTACTATAATGGGAGGGGTCAGAGAAGCTCCCAGAATTGCTGCTGCCAGATCCCAGCCATTAAAGATGGGCAGGTGTTTGCCAGGACGTGCGGAGGCCTTGAGCCGTGAAATGGTCTGGCAGTGACTGGGGAGCTCAGAGGAACTTAGTAAGTATAGAGCATATGGCAGGGTGGACAAAGTTGAGGGAATAATGCAGGGTGTTGGACCATGAAGGGTCTTCACAGTATTCTACTAGTGACCTAGAACATCTATCCAAGGGTGATAGGGAGGCATTTCAGGGTTTCATGGTGGAAATGGACCAAGCTGGTTTTATATTTGAATAAGACCTCGGGTTGTAGGGTTAAGGATTGGTCAGCGGCGGAAGAAGGCATGATGAAAAATGATGAAGTTGTGTCATCAGAGATTTGAGAGATAAAAGGAGAGAGTTCATGGGACTTCTTACTATTAGTGTGTGGAAGGGAACGTAAAATAAATAGTCTAGGATGATCCTGGGGATGATTGAAGATGGCACTGCATTTAATTTAAAATGAGTAAAGAAGAGTGGTGGGTTGGTTGTGAAGGTAAACATTTTGGACTTGAACCTATTAAGATACAGTATAGTGTTTTGTCCATATTTCTTACACTCTTAAACTTTCTCCTTGGACAGAACCTTTGTCTGTAATTACTCTTGGTATTTCCCTGTTCTTTCTTAAATGTTTTGGAATAAGGAGGGCCTCAAGGTAGGGAACACTTTGTAGAACAAACTGTTTCTTCCTATAGGTACTCTTTTTTTTTCTTTTACACATGATCTGTGATTACAGGGATAGATAGGGTGAGAAAAAACACATATGGTCACACACTAATCAGGACTTTATGTATAAAAGAGAAAAATGTGTTGCCATATGCTTAAGATACCTTGAGCATTTTTCAATACTTGGCTGGGTTTGGCTTCGCCCCGCCCCCACCTGTTTGAAAGAAATTGTTCTCATATCTTAGAGATGCCTTCTTTTTCTTTTCTTTTTTCTTTTTTTTTTTTAAACTTTCTTCTGATCTTTGCCACCTGAGTTCTGAAGTTTTTTGGCATCTTCTGTCTGAAGATGGTTTCACAAGTGTTCGCAAAAGTTAATGGATGCTATTGTATGCTATGAGAGGGCATCAGTAAATTCCTTAGGGTCCTCGTGACCCTTGGAAAAGCATCTTAGGAAGATGAAGTATTGTTCAATGCTGAATTGGTATCAAGTAACATAGATCTGTGATGACCGTTTCAATTGTTGCTCTGATGGGCCATTTCAAATGCGGCTAACAGGAAGCCTGAGAGTTTGGGTTTTAAATGGACTCTGAAGGTAGCGGGTTGGTGGAGTCTTTTGGGAGGGCTCTACGGCAATATCTGTGAAAATGTTAAATATTGATAGTCTTTGATCCAGCACTTCTGTTTTTGGGACTTTGTCTTTTAGAAACACTTGTGCACATCCCCAGCATGACATTGTGTTTAACAGCCTAAGTCACCGTAAGTAGGGAGTTGGGGGAATTGTAGTATGTCCTTATAATGAAATTCATACTCCACATCCACCAAAATGAGATAGGTATAAGATACATTAAAATAATGTGGTGAGGGGCGCCTGGGTGGCTTAGTCATTAAGGGTCTGCCTTCGGCTCAGGTCATGATCCCAGGGTCCTGGGATCGAGCCCCACATCGGGCTCCCTGCTCAGGGGGAAGCCTGCTTCTCCCTCTCCCACTCCCCCTGCTTGTGTTCCCTCTCTCGCTGTGTCTCTCTCTCTTTCAAATAAATAAATAAATAAAATCTTTAAAATCAAATAAAATAATGTGGTGAATAGGGTCCTATTAATGAATAGAGCTGAGAGGTCTGGAGACTATACGCAGATGTTAATTGTGATTATTATTGAGAAATGAGGGATTCTGCCTCTTTTACATTTGTATCTATAAATACTTTAATATCTTACAGAATTGTATCTAGAACATCTAAATTTCTTATACCAGTGCATTCATAATATTTCCTAAAGTAACCTTTTATTTCAGAATAGATGGCTGGATTGTATTAAATTTAGGCAGTTTTCTTTGAAGCAGTTTTGAGGAGAGAGGAAGAAAGGAAAAACTAAAAGGAAAGCCAGAAGGGAAGCAAAAGTCCTTCTGTCTTTTTAATTGGCTGTATCCAAATTTTTTAGGTGAAACATTTCCCTGGCATTTCAAATTTTAAAAAATGCTGATACAAACCATGCAGAAATTAATGAACTGATATTGACTCAGTTTGAAAATGGACATCAAGATTTATTGAACAAAGCAGTAAATATTGACCCAGGCAGAGATAAGGTCAATATTTGCTTTGTTACAACATAAATCTCAATATTCAATAATCTATAAATTTACTGTCTATAGAAGGCATCCAGAGTTATCTATAAGTATAATTTTTTCATATCTGTGATGGATCAAAGTCAAATATCTTTTTTCCTGAAAGGATGATGTTCTCTCCTTTGAAACTAGCTTGTTGGGGGCAGGGGTGGGGGGGGGTGTGGGTTAGTGGAAGGACATTATTTATTTTTTAAAGATTTTTATTCATTTATTTGACAGAGAGAGACACAGAGAGGGAGCACAAGCAGGGGGAGTGGGAGAGAGAGAAGCAGGCTCCCTGCGGAGCAGGGAGCCCAATGCATGTCTCGATTCCATGACCCTGGGATCATGACCTGAGCCGAAGGCAGACGCTTAAGGACTGAGCCACCCAGGTGCCCCTGGAAGGACATTATCATTTTAAAATTTCAAAGGGAAGATATACCTAGCCTTATACATGCCTTAAAAACATTGGAAAGCAATTATCTGAATGTGCTCTGTGATTTACTTAAAGGCTACTCATCTTTTTTCTAACCTGACACTATGTACTCATTTATTATATCTGATTTGGTTCATAAAACCCACTACCTTGACTCTATAAAACAGGGAAATATTCTGTCTTTGCCTTTGGATATTGTTAAGCAATGTTACATGGAATTTTTTTGGCAAATAAAATGTCATTGATATATATCATGATGAGTAACATGTCACTGGCCTTCCCCGGGTTGAAATTATTAAGTTGAACTGCACTCCTATTCTTTATCCTGTTGTCTATTCTCTTGCTGGGGTGGGCCTGGTGGCAATATAAAAGGAGAGCTGTCTTGTGGATTGTGAACTTTTATTACTGCCCATATATAGCTGGTATGAATGTCTAATATGTGCTTAAAGACTGGATTTTCTCCCTGTTTATTTAAATGCAGAAGGGAACTCAGCCCACAAGGTCAAGTGTAATTAATCTTGTACCTGAGCAGAAGTCTTACATAGTCCAGTTGTGGTCAGTCCACCTTGAGTGTTCTTCCAGTCTGATGACACTGTGAAGTGATGTTAGCCTTCAGTGGTTTGTTAAGTGATCCTGAAATTAATCTCACCTCCACCTTTCAGCTGGTAATCTCCCGTGACCTTACTTAAAATCAACAGCATTAAGGGTAGTGAATCTTCTTGGTTGTCTTTCTTGCTATTAAAATTTAACCTGTCTTCTGTTTCATTTACGGTAACCCCATTTTCTATCATGTGACTAAGACTTTGTTTAGTGGTAACGTATATAACATAGAACCTTGCCTTCTTGAGAAATACTTTGTAGTAGTAACGTTAGGAATACTTACTTTTCGTTAAGAATACTGTAGTGTATAATAAATAATGTTTTTCCTGATTGGAGTGTTGAATGTGATTTTATGTCATATGAGAAAGAACCTGACTTTTAACATAATAAAGGCATTTCTTCTTGAGTTGTTTATCAAGGAGAAACTCACAGCATGGAGCTAATAGGTCTTTAATACTTCAGTCACTTGCCAGTATCTCTTTTTAACAGAGACAGGTCTTGCCCTGAGCCTTTAGCTGGGAGAGTATTTTAGAATTTGATCTTGTGGCTTTTATTATTTTCTGGTACCCTTCCTATCTGGCAGGCCATGCTAGTTTTCCATTCTGGTTTGTTAAATTTCCTGTTAATTATATATTTAAGGTTTTATAAAAAGTGAGACAGTTTAAAGAAAGAATTAAACTTAGCATTTGTACAATTGGTGTTCCAATATGTCAAAATAAATCGTCTTCTCTAGGAGATACTGTTACTATCACAGAAGAATTGAAAGCCTCTTATTGTGTGCTATACAATCAAACTTTATCTGGGATGTGGAAAATCACAAAGGGGAAAGAGTTTCCATGAAGTGGCTTAAAAATTAAGGAAGATATTTAGTGGCCCACTTTATAAAGTATGGCTCGCTGTATGTCCTGGTTCTAGTGCAGCCATATAAATTATTACAAATCTTAAAATACACGGTGGGCGAAACCCCCAGAATTTCCCCTCCCTCACTTCTTGGCCACTCCTCCCATTTTGAGACCTTCCCAGAATCAAATAGTGGACCCATCCTCCACCATCATTGTTACTGGATATTGCCTCTGATTCGTTAAATATTTTAAATAGATGGAATTTCAGAGTGAAAGGGTGGAGTGTGGTGGGGTATGTTTTATGCTCTTCAGCCCACTTAGTGAATTCAGTTAACCTTGACATCTTCCCTGGGCTTGGGAAGCCACTTGATCCAGTTTTCCTGTTTATGTAGATCCACATTCTCCCAGTTGGATGGCCCATTTTCTGGGAGGAAAATAAGCTCCTTCTAGAAGCTGCATGAAAACTTCTATTCCCAAAGGTAACATTTAGTAGCTCTGCCCCAATTATTATTGGCCTCTTTCCCCCTTGGAACCCATTTTTCTCTGTCCCACCCTTACCCTAGTTCCAAGGGTTAGGACAGTGTTCTTCCTTCTAGCAGGCGTGCATGCCATTAGTACCCTTGGTATTGATTGGTTGCTGAGAAATTTTAGCAGGAAAATAAAGTATGAGCTTCTTCTAGGCTGTTTGAGTAGTATCTGCAAAGATGAGAGGGGCCGTTCTAGCGTGTTTTGGCTCCTGGGACTCACTGTGATAATGGAGGTATTTTCTCCTCACTTTTGTGAAGTACATAGTCTGCACTCTCCTCTTGGGGAATGATTTTGACACTTTTTGAAGGTCCTGTGGCTTTTACATTCTTACACCACCTCTTAATGAGCTATCTTATAACATCCTTTCCCTGTAAAGATTGCCCTTACTCTCACCATCCACTAGAGTGCGAAAAGGAAGTTTCAACACTCATGGCCAATTGGACCACATACCTGCTGTGCCAGAAAGAACTCGTCAAGATTTGCTTTCCTTCGTCTTATGAGCCCTCCTGGCTGCTGGCAGTACTACCAGGATTTTTTCTCCCATATTCACACAGAAGTCATTTCCGGGAGCATGTCTGCCTATAAGGATTTGTTTTTGCATCCTTGACTGTGTTTTAGCCTCTGGAAAAGACCTCCTGCCTCTCTAGCCTTAATAATAAAGCAATTTATGATCTAACATAGCCCTCTATAGGCAGGCAGGGCACCTCCAGACAATGTCTTTGAACTCTGCCATCTTTATTTATTTATTTATTTTTTAAAAGATTTTATTTATTTATTTGAGAGAGAGAGCACAAGAGGGGGGAGCGGGAGAGGGAGAAGCAGACTCCGCTGAGTAGGGACCCCAATGCGGGGCTCAGTCTCTGGAGCTCTCTCTTCTTCTTCTTCTTCTTCTTCTTCTTTTTTTTTTTTCAAAGATTTTATTTGTTTATTTGAGAGAGAGAGAATGAGAGACAGAGAGCATGAGAAGGAGGAGGGTCAGAGGGAGAAGCAGACCCCCCGCCGAGCAGGGAGCCCGATGCGGGACTCGATCCCGGGACTCCAGGATCATGACATGAGCCGAAGGCAGTCGCTTAACCGACTGAGCCACCTACGTGCCCCTTCTTTTCTTTTTTCTTAGATTGTATTTATTTATTTGAGAGAGAGAATGAGAGAGAGAGAGCACGAGAGGGGGGAGCGGGAGAGGGAGAAGCAGACTCCGCTGAGTAGGGACCCCAATGCGGGGCTCAGTCTCTGGAGCTCTCTCTTCTTCTTCTTCTTCTTCTTCTTTTTTTTTTTTCAAAGATTTTATTTGTTTATTTGAGAGAGAGAGAATGAGAGACAGAGAGCATGAGAGGGAGGAGGGTCAGAGGGAGAAGCAGACTCCCCGCTGAGCAGGGAGCCCGATGCGGGACTCGATCCCGGGACTCCAGGATCATGACCTGAGCCGAAGGCAGTCGCTTAACCAACTGAGCCACCTACGTGCCCCTTCTTTTCTTTTTTCTTAGATTGTATTTATTTATTTGAGAGAGAGAATGAGATAGAGAGAGCATGAGAGCGGGGAGGGTCAGAGGGAGAAGCAGACTCCCTGCGGAGCAAGGAGCCCGATGCGGGACTCGATCCCGGGACTCCAGGATCATGACCTGAGCCGAAGGCAGTCGCTTAACCGACTGAGCCACCTACGTGCCCCTTCTTTTCTTTTTTCTTAGATTGTATTTATTTATTTGAGAGAGAGAATGAGAGAGAGAGAGCACGAGAGGGGGGAGCGGGAGAGGGAGAAGCAGACTCCGCTGAGTAGGGACCCCAATGCGGGGCTCAGTCTCTGGAGCTCTCTCTTCTTCTTCTTCTTCTTCTTCTTCTTTTTTTTTTTTCAAAGATTTTATTTGTTTATTTGAGAGAGAGAGAATGAGAGACAGAGAGCATGAGAGGGAGGAGGGTCAGAGGGAGAAGCAGACTCCCTGCTGAGCAGGGAGCCCGATGCGGGACTCGATCCCGGGACTCCAGGATCATGACCTGAGCCGAAGGCAGTCGCTTAACCAACTGAGCCACCTACGTGCCCCTTCTTTTCTTTTTTCTTAGATTGTATTTATTTATTTGAGAGAGAGAGAGCATGAGAGGGGGGAGGGTCAGAGGGAGAAGCAGACTCCTTGCTGAGCAGGGAGCCCGATGCGGGACTCGATCCCGGGACTCCAGGATCATGACCTGAGCCGAAGGCAGTCGCTTAACCGACTGAGCCACCTACGTGCCCCTTCTTTTCTTTTTTCTTAGATTGTATTTATTTATTTGAGAGAGAGAATGAGAGAGAGAGAGCACGAGAGGGGGGAGCGGGAGAGGGAGAAGCAGACTCCGCTGAGTAGGGACCCCAATGCGGGGCTCAGTCTCTGGAGCTCTCTCTTCTTCTTCTTCTTCTTTTTTTTTTTTCAAAGATTTTATTTGTTTATTTGAGAGAGAGAGAATGAGAGACAGAGAGCATGAGAGGGAGGAGGGTCAGAGGGAGAAGCAGACCCCCTGCTGAGCAGGGAGCCCGATGCGGGACTCGATCCCGGGACTCCAGGATCATGACCTGAGCCGAAGGCAGTCGCTTAACCGACTGAGCCACCTACGTGCCCCTTCTTTTCTTTTTTCTTAGATTGTATTTATTTATTTGAGAGAGAGAGAGCATGAGAGGGGGGAGGGTCAGAGGGAGAAGCAGAGTCCTTGCTGAGCAGGGAGCCCGATGCGGGACTCGATCTCGGGACTCCAGGATCATGACCTGAGCCGAAGGCAGTTGCTTAACCAACTGAGCCACCCAGGTGCCCCCTTTTTTTTAATTTAAAGATTTTTATTTATTTATTTGAGACAGAGAGAATGAGAGACAGAGAGCATGAGAGGGAGGAGGGTCAGAGGGAGAAGCAGACTCCCCGCCGAGCAGGGAGCCCGATGCGGGACTCGATCCCGGGACTCCAGGACCACGACCTGAGCCGAAGGCAGCTGCCTAACCGACTGAGCCACCCAGGCGCCCTGAACTCTGCCATCTTTAAAGTATACTCCATGTTATTTTACCATCCGTGGGCTTGTTCCTTAGAGTCACTTTCCTCAGGTCTTTAATACAGCTTCAGCAGCCCCAGAAGTCACAGCTGAGTCGCGAGGTCTGGAGAAAGAAGAGAAAGTGCCCCCTTATTGCGTCTCTATTTCAGCGCAAGTGAAATGTTCTTCCAGGCACCCCACCCCTGGCCCATCAACCCTTCTCTCTCATTGGGCAGAACTGGATCACATGCTCATACTTAATCCAATCACTGGCGAGAGATAAGGAATGAACAAGGTTGACGTAGACCCCTCAGGATTTACCCAAGCCTGGTAGAGGGAATGGCTGTGGGATGAGTAGCGCGTGATGCCTGCTACCTTCGTGATCTTCTCCAGATCTCAGAAGCGAAGCAACTGTGTGGTGCCAAATAGGGGAAGAAGTTACAGGAAAGAAATTTATTTCCTTTTAAAGTGAAAATGTGATTTTAGAAGCCTGACATGGTTGCACATAAGATAATAAAGTTTCCCGAATTTCGGGTGCTTTGCAGTGTTAAAGGTTGCGCTCTCCAGTTCTGTCACCACTGGCCATACATGGCTATTTACATTTAAATTAATTAAAGTTAGATAAAAATGGCACTAGCCAGACTTCCAAGTTCTCAGTAGGCAAAGTGGCTAATGACTATCTGGTCATCCAGCATAGATACAGAACTTTTCCATTCTTGCAGAAAGCTCTATTGGAGAGTGCTGTTCAGAGGATTTAGGTATTATAGAGAAGCCAGCAGGTACATTTACTGAGTACAGACTGTCTCAGGCATTGGGCATATTGCTGCTCTGTCTTTTTTTTTAAGATTTTTATTTATTTATTTGAGACAGAGAGAATGAGAGAGACATAGAGCACATGAGAGGGGGGAGGGTCAGAGGGAGAAGCAGACTCCCTGCCGAGCAGGGAGCCCAATGTGGGACTCGATCCCGGAACTCCAGGATCATGACCTGAGCCGAAGGCAGTCGCTTAACCAACTGAGCCACCCAGGCGCCCTTTTTCTTTTTTTTTTTTTTAAAAGATTTTTATTTATTTATTTGAGAGAGAGAGAATGAGAGACAGCATGAGAGGGAGGAGGGTCAGAGGGAGAAGCAGACTCCCCGCCGAGCAGGGAGCCCAATGTGGGACTCGATCCCGGAACTCCAGGATCATGACCTGAGCCGAAGGCAGTCGCTTAACCAACTGAGCCACCCAGGCGCCCTTGCTGCTCTGTCTTAATTGATGTTCAGATCAGCCCTGTGAGATAATGCCATTTTGTGCAGGAAGGCAAAACTTGGTTGGGAAGTGGCTTCCTAGGGAGCAAGTTGGAGACCTCTCCTGAAGTGAGACCTGTCGGTCTGTGCACACCCTCCCTCCCACCCACCCCTCCCCCGCCACTGAACTATGTTTGGAAGTGGGACAACCTGATACTTGCAAACATTGTCTTAAATGCAAAGCATTAGGTGTAGATGTTGATATAAGATCTTCCTGAAAAACTTGCTACACTCCAGGTGTCTAAGCTTCTCAAATCCAGAAAGGCCCCATGTAGGCCCCCCTTCCCTTTGGTGGTCTTGGGGAACTATGATGTTTTAGGACTTAAGCATGATTTAAATTTTTAAAAAAATATTTATTTATTTGACAGAGCGAGAGAGAGCACAAGTAGGGGGAACAGCAGACAGAGGGAGAGGGAGAAGCAGGCTCCCCTCCGAGTGGGGAGCCTGAAGTGGAGCTCGATCCCAGGACTCTGGGATCATGACCTGATCCAAAGACACGCTTAACGACTGAGCCACCCAGGTGCCCCAGGACCTAACCGTTATTTTTGGCTAAAGAAATCAGGGACTTTTGGTGAGTGAGGTGTGTGTGTGTCTTCCTCCCTCAAGTTTTCAATTCATTGAGTCGTTCACTGAAAGAGTATTTATCAAACACTGGCCAGGAGGCAGCTGAGTTCTAGGCACCCGGGCTCCAACAGAGAACAAAATAAACAAAATACCATTCCTACCTGGAGAGGCTGACAAGGAAGCATACACAAAATAATATGTGATCTCATCAAATAATGCTATAAAAAAGCAAAGCAAGGCCATTGAGAGTGATGAAAGGCGGAGAGGTACTATTTCAAAAGGAGAAGCCAGAGAAGGCTTCTCCGACGAGGTGATATTTGAGGAGAGACCTGAGTATAATGAGGGACAGAGCCCTGTGGACCTGTGGGGCAGGCATTCCAGGCGAGACAAGGAAAGGAGACCGTGGAACCCAAAACGGTTCAATGTGGGACCAAAAATCACTCTGCTAATTTCAGTTGGGCCTTGTTCTAGAATCTTGATCAGCCCAGGTTGCTGTACAATATCTTACGGGCTCCACAACAAAGAGTAATCTGGCCCCAAATGTCAATAGTGTCAAGGTTGAGAAACCCTGGGCGAGGGGCTTCCCAGAGCTCATTGCATTTACAAAGTCTGTCGCCATGATGTGAGGAGAATTCCACCTTTCTAGTTAGCTATTGATCCACATGCTCAAATGTGGACAATTACGCCAGGTTTCTGTGGCAAGAAGAACGCAACAGGCCGAGTCATGACGGCTGGCGAAGGCCTTACAGAATCCAGTGAGCGGCCTGGTGTTCCATCCTCCTTGGCAACTGGAAAGGAGAAATGGAAAGCTTGGCAGGTTGATCGTTCTAGGAGTCTACGCATGAAGTCGTAAAGGGGTGAATCACAACACTGGTCGTGGTGAAAAGCCCACCTCTCATGTCACGTGAAGGCAATGAATGATGGCCGCACTGCAGTCAAGGTGGTGAGATTGCTTCTATTATTATTGTGTTATTTTTGAGGTCCCTGGTGACTATTCCATGTGTCAACCCTTTGATCTTTAGAGGCTGCTATGAAATAAGATGGCTTAGGATTGCTAACCACGAAGGAGCCTCCAGAATCGCTGATCAGGCCACTGCAGGGCCATGAGAAAATTTATAGTTACCCCGTGTGAAACTTGACAAGTCCCTTCATAGCTGGGCAGAGCATAGCACACATTCTTAAGAGATCACTTTTAACAAAGGGAGTGGAAGGGAAAATAGAGCTCTGAATGATGACTGGCAGGTCATCATGATCCAACATTTTGTCAAGTGTCAGCAGCTTAATACGGGATACGAGTTATAATAATGTTATAATAATGGCCATGGAGTCCTCATCTTCTGTGAGTGGATTAAACAAATCACATCATGTGGGGGCCTATAAATGTGGGTATATTTATCTAGACAAGTCATGGTGTCCTAGACTTTCTACAGAGCAGATGGCTGTTATGTGCTTTGTCCCAAGCCCTCTTGGACATGTTTAGATATTAAAGACAGATTTATATGGTCGCTGACCGCAGGAGCACAAAGTTTTTTCTCCTTTCTCTTTCAGAAATGAATGGTTAATGTTGGTGACACTGAGGGTTAAATATACCGAGATCTAATATATTTATCCTGATACTGTTATGGTAGGTCTGTGGAGAGTTTGAAAAGCTGTGGGATCACTATAATGTCAGGCTGGCCCAGAAATATTCTTTTCTTTATATATACACATTTTTTTTTTTTTTTAAGATTTATTTTAGAGAGAGAGAGAGAGCACAAGAGCCCGTGTGCTCGGAGGGGAGGGAGGGGGAGAGGGAGACAAAATCTCAAGCAGACTCCCTGCTGAGCTCAGAGCCCAATGCAGGGTCCATCTCAATGACCCTGAGATCATGACCTGCGCTGAAATCAAGAGTTAGATGCTTAATCCTAGCTTATCCGACTAAGCCAGAGAGGTGCCCCAAAATATTCTTTCTTTAAATTGGAATGATAACACCTTATGCAAATACTGACACATCCATTTTTTTTTTTTTTTTTTTTTAAAGATTTTATTTATTTATTTGAGACAGAGAGAATGAGAGAGACAGAGAGCACACGAGAGGGGGGAGGGTCAGAGGGAGAAGCAGACTCCCTGCCGAGCAGGGAGCCCAATGCGGGACTCGATCCTGGGACTCCAGGATCATGACCTGAGCCGAAGGCAGTCGCTTAACCAACTGAGCCACCCAGGCGCCCCTGACACATCCATTTAGATTATGTTCGGACATGTGTTGTTCTTAGTCCCCACAGTCTGAAGCTCAAGTCCAGAAGCCTGTTGATGGTGAAGGTAATGTGAGAAGCACTTGTCTGCCCAAAGAAATTTTGGAATTATTTTAGCTTCTTTTGCCCACCTTGGATTCTTTCTCACATCCCCGACTAATTCCAAAGGACTTTCCTCAGTCATTGATGTTGACAAGAGACTTTATTTTTGGAGTATTTTTTTCTTTTAATTTTTTTCTCTTAGATTTTGAGTCTAACATTTCTGATTGATCCCACATTTTCTGGGTCCCCATCTGCATATGAGAAGGAATGGATTTGGGATTTTTAAATCCAGTGAAAATACAAACTGTGTTATAAAAAGGAAAGTATGTTCCTATCACAAATGTATTATCTAACACCATTATTATATTAAAATATAGTTTCCTAATTAAAAATTTTGGATATAAAACAGCTACTCATTTTTAAAATATGTGACAGAATAATTACCACGTTTCCCCCCCCACACACACACTCCATTTTTTTAATAAGTATTTTTTAGTGGTAAGAATGCTACAGTGTGTTCTTTTACTCTCTTTTCTGGTGGCTTATTCAAATACATAATAATTTCACTGTAGTAAATAATTTGTCCTAATTTTCTTCAGGTAGACAACCCATAATGTATAGATTCTCATTTAAGTAATTTGTCTAAAGATTGCTTCACTGAGCGCTGCCCTTTGCAGGATGTATTTTAAAGGATAGTAAGAGCATTTAAAGTATTCTTTCATATTAATTGCCTGGCATTTAGGTGGCTTCAGTTACTTTAATAAATTAGGTACAGCTATAATATAAAAAGTGGAAAATACAGACTTGCAGGGTTCAAAGACACTTTAGTGGGTTGTTGAATGCTTAAAATACAAGTTCCATACAAGTTCAGATGAATATTTGATGTTTGATTTTGAGCTCCCATTACAGAGCAGAATAGATTTATGCATTGGGAGGACAGGAAATATAATAATTAGACATATATTAATTGATTTCAGATTTTTGTCTGTGAAATACTAGTCATAAATATGGTTATTAGAATCCATGTTTATGGTCTTGGAATTTGATTCAGAGAGTGAGTTATTCATCAAAAAAGACACTAGTCCTACCATTTATCACAACGAATCCTGAATTTATATCTCTGTAACTCACAGGTGTGATATATGCCTTTTATTGGTAGGAACGTTTACTACAGGAATTAATTTTAGACATTGGGAGGCTTTTATAGCCATTTTAACTGTTACTTAAAGATTTAAACAATTTTACTGATTTCTTGGCTTTAGCCTCTCGGAGTAGAATTTTTGTGAGCAAAAAGATTATCATTAGAACAGAATTGTTGGAGTATCTCTGTGTTTACCTTAATACTGAGTCTCAGGATAAGAAGTCTTGTCAAGGGGCTAGTAAGTAGAGGTGGTTGCTCAGCGTTGTTCCAAAGTCTTTGCCTGGAACATGAAATCAGTGGGCTGTTAAAAGACTTTCTATGGCAGGATGGTCCTGTGGCCAAGGAAGATGGGGAATTCCTGGGGGAAACACAGCAATGTTGGTTTCTTTATTGCAGGACTTACCAGAAACTTTAATATCCTACTTTTGGACACTTGACCTTCACTGTGCACTCAGAGGAGACGGAAAGGGTGTGTGGGGGCAGAGTGTCGGTAGGTTAGGTAGGAGATTGGTTCTCGGGAGCTGGATTTGTGTCTTCTGCCATCATTATTTCCTAAGAGCTTTGAAAGGGCCATGCTGGTACTCTAGAGTATGGTTACAGAGAGATTTCAGTTGAAGAGGTTGAGTTTCACATGATTCACACATCCACTATGAAGTGCAGAGATATATATGCTCATTTTAAAGGAAAAGCCATGCCCATGTACATCAGAAATATTTTCCACTTTCCTCCTTACTTGGTGGAAATGGAACATTTGTTTATAAGAGAATTCCTTGGGGGACAAAATGCCATTTAGTTGAGTGTGATAAAAATATGCATTGAAGTCACTATAAATGAAAATATTTACAAGAAACGACTACATTTAAATTTACGGACATGTATTTTGTATAATACCTTCTTTAAGAGGGTGATGATGTATGGGTTTGTGGGATGGTTTTATTTTATATTGAATTTGGGAATAATAGAATTGTCATCAACAAATGGGTAGATGAAAGGAATAAACCCCCTAAGAAGGGAATTTGCAATAACATGGAATTAAAGATTATTGTCAAACCAGACTACACATAATTGGTTCTTAGCAGTGAAGATGCCTGGGAAGATTAAGTTTGGATATTAAATTTTAGGAAGGAAGAAGGATAGATAGTATGGAGAGAGAGATGAAAAGAAGTGGCGTTGGCAAGTATGGAGAGAAAGAAGGGGGCCTTGATTCTCTCATTGTCCTTTTGTTTTTCTTGAGTGTGAAAACTGGCACATCCCCCAATCAGGAGCTCGAAACGTGTTTCCACATATTGCCACATGTCCCTTGGGGTGCAGGCAGAGCAAAATCACTCTTGGTTGAGAGTTGCTGTTATAGGAGCATGGAAGACATGATAATAATGGGTACTAATAGTATGCAGTAGTGTAGATTATTAGATGGTAAAGTTGGCCACGATGCTTGACCTGACAAATTTATTTAGGTAACTATCAAATATTCCTTATTACAAGTGGGCGATTTTAACTGTTTCTTCCTATTTGTTAGAAGAAATGTGGTGGGCATGGATTTTATTTCCTCTTGATTTGTGCTATGTCAGCCCTGGAGAGCATGGATGAAGTTGATTGTAATTCAGATTGAAGATGAAGAACAGTAAGGAGTTGCCTTGTTAGTGGGATGTATATTTGCCTCTGATTTGTACAATTTATTGTTTAAGATTAATATTTAGGGATGAATGATTTGTGTGTTTTTAGATATTGTCTTCCTTAGCAGGATTATAGCTCTAGCACTTCATCCCACATTTGCATGTCTGAGGAATTAAAGATGCTGCCTGAATTAAGTCAAAACAGTAGACAAGGTCATAATGTTAATTATCTGAATAAGTCAGCCTGCAGAATATATATACACACATACAGATATACCATATTAATATATATGTATTATTAATATAGATACACACACATACAGACATACCATATACATATGTATATATATATGTCTGAGGGTGGGGAGGATTAATTCTTTGAATGATCTTCTTAACTTTGCATACACTACCCCCCAACATTTAATCTTGTTTCATTCAGATCATCTCTAATTTCTATGGAAATGGCTTCATAAAGCATTTAAAATGAGCTGTGATTTGAGATCTTCTTTTAAAAAATGGAAATTGCATTTATCCGGGTTAGAATTTTATCTAGAATTATAGCTTAATAACTCATAATATTATTTTCAATTTCATATTTTAATGCAATTAAAAGTTGGCTTTTAAATTTCAGAGCAGCAAGCAAGCTTTTTAAACTTTTCTTTCGCCTGCCAAGGAATGGTTTTTTCCCCTTGGCATGGATGATGAAGGTGCCCTTTGTCACACCTCCTTTCACTTTCTACCCTTGTGTCCTGGGCTTTTAAATTCTGTTTGGCAGACTTTTCCCGCCTCCCTCTTTACCTCCCACCGGACCTACAGAAGTTATCCGTACCTCTGGCTCTTGTTTCTGTCCTGGGACAGCTGAATTTCCCATTTGCCATGGCCTCCTTTATTTCTCCAACTTTTTGTATTTCATGTTTGGGGAGGCTGGTGAGGTGGAGGGAGTCCTGTTCAATGAAAGGAAAGTGGACTCTTATCTCTTGTACGCTGTACAAGAGACTTTAAAAAAATCAGAACAAAGAGAAGATAAGAGGCATTATGATGAAACTTTGACACTTGATCATAATGAAACTTTTAGTTCTCATAATGTTGAGTGGAGGCTGGAAAATCTGCCAACTCTGTGTTCAAGCTCAAGTTTGCTCTCACATCTAAGAGGGGAGAAAAAAGGGGTTGTGGAAACTTGAGCACTTTATCTTTCTGTCTTTTTTTTTTTCTTAAACTTTTTACGTAAGTTGAAAGGCATATTAATCTCATATTCTGGTAGTTTCATTGGGACCATATAAGCTGTCCTTTATGTGTGACTTCTATGTGTGAACTCACATTTAAAGATCATGAGGATGCTGAGGGTTATTACTCTAATCCATTGGCTTCTCTTGTAACTTATTTTGTTTTGCCGTTTAATTATCATGGAGATGAGATATAAATCCAATACCAAAAATAATTATTGGACCTCCACAACTCATTTTTCATACGTTGGCTTAATGTGCTCCTATTCCAGTGAACTTTGGGAACAATGTTAAAATGATATTCCCTCTTCCTCCCTGTCCTCCTCTGTTTTTATTTTTTATTTTTTTATAAGAGAGAGAGTGTACATACCTATGTGTGCTTTGTGAGCAGGGAGGGCAGAGGGAGAGAGAGAATCTTAAGCAAGCTCCACACTCAGTGGGGAACCCAACCTGGGGCTCAGTCTCACAACCATGAGATCATGACCTGAGCCGAAATCAAGAGTTGGTCGTGCCACCCAGGCACCTCTCCTCCTCCTTTTTCCTTTGCTGAACCATAGTAGGGTTGGGCAGATATGAAAACTGTGGTAACTACTCTAATCCTTGTTCACACACACAGTGTTTTTCTTTTTTTAAACCATTTGCTTTTTTTGCTAACATTATTCTCTTAGCAATGTAGAATAGATTTTCATCTGAGTCAATACATAAAGGCCCATGTTTTTTTAATAACCACATTTCATTCCATAATATAGATTTAGATGTATCATAAGTCACTCAAACATTTCCTTAATAATGGACATTTGCATTGTGTCCAGCTTTTTTGGACACTACTGAGGGGCTTCAGAATTCATCCTTACATGCTTGTGCTTTTCTTTTGGTTAAGGAGATCATCAAAAATAAGGGTGCGAGATCAAGGAATATGGTGTCACTTTTCCCCATGCACTTCAGTTCAGGGCTTTTCAGATCTGATTATTTCTCTATCACAAAGAATGGGAGAAATGAATGGAACAACTCCATTATATATAGATTGAAAATAAGTGAATTGGTCAACCATGAAAGAATTGCTTTTATAGCCAAAGACAACATTTAAAACATCCGATGTTGGTTTGCTGAGCTTAAACTTAAAATACACAGGTGCATGTCTTAATAAATATGTATGTTGAGGGCTGGTGTAAGGTAGGGTGTGATAAGGTTGTGTTTGGGGAAATTTAGTCTTCTGTAAAATCTTTGGAAGGATTTCTGGACAAATTTTGTCCCGTGGAAAGTATTCTGAAAAAAAGTGACAAATACCGTACTCTAACAATTCCTTATTTAAATTAGAAACTTAGGAGATGGAAATTTACCAGATATACCATTAGAAAAATAAAGTGATCCAGTGGTTTGCTTGCCCTGTTATATATTGTTTTTAGGTTTGAGAACTACTTATTGCTTGAGCTGAAGAAAAGGAGGGAGGAAGAAGACACACTGATACCTAACTACTGACCAGTGATAGAAAAGTAGTAAAGGACTCCTGTGTGGTGGAAAGTTACAGGGGCACTGTAGCTTGGGAGTTTGAAAAATGTGGCCAAAATGAAACATTTTTGGGATGGATGATGGTGAGTGGATAAGTAATACTTCATTGAACATTTCCTTTGTATAGAGGTATTTCAGGTGAATATTGTCTTTTAAATTTCTCCCGTCAATCCTGAGATGAGGGTATGGTTATTGGTGTTCTTTATAGGTGTGCAAATCAAGGAACTTAGGGTTAAGTAACTTGCTTTCTGCTCACTTCTGTATCCTGAGGTTCTAGAAAAAGGTCTGGCACATAGCATGTGGTTAATAAAAATTTGTTCCATGTGTGTAAAATACTTCAAAGCTTCTACCTGCCTACTTGTCCATCCATTGAAGGCTTTGAGAGTATCTAAGAGATTGCAGTCCTTCCCCAAATTTGACCACACAGAACATAGCAAAGCATGACACTGAAAGAAGATTTAAAAAATAACAACCCCCCCCCCAAAAAAAAAACCTAGTTAATTCACTAGGGCAGTGTCTACATGGGTTTGGTGACCAAGGGGTCTCCATAGTGAGAGATCTTCGTGCTTGTCTGGCAGGTGCACTGGGAAAGTGTGCCTAGACTGCATGGCTATTCATTTGTATGCTTCAGCTAATCATCTTTGCAGAAGATAGTACGGGTGTAAATACCCCATTTGGAATTTGTTTCCTGGCCCTTGGAAGTTTGGTTTTTTCTGTAAGTAATGTGACAGGTGGTACCAGGGCTGTTCATAAGAAGTCCTCACCGGAGCATGGCCAGCGCACGTCAGGGCACGCGGATTCTGGCAGTCTCAGTTTGATGCAAATATCAGATCTGTTCCACTCTGGGTTTTTTGTATGTGTGAGACTGGATATGTCTTGACCACTCTCTTGGGAATTTTCAAAGTTAAAACTGTTGTTTCATAATTAGCACCCATATAATCGACTCAAGAGGAATGTGACAGGATTTGGGCATGCAAGCAGTGGAGAGGGAAGGGCACTTGACCTCTGGTATCTAAGCCCCACTTTCTGTCCACGCGTGGCTATTGATCAGCTTCTTGGGTTACCGTGAAAACACAACCCTAAAAAAGGTTAATGGTGAAAGCGAGATTGAAATGGGTGCCTAAGTGACCCAGGGATTAACTGGGTCTGACCCATTCCCTAAAATGGAAAATTTATTCTTTCAGAACACCTGCTCCATCCAGTTCCAGGTTGGCCCCCTTTCCTGCACTTTCTATAGTTCTTAATTCCCTGGTTGGTGCCCTCTCCCCTCACTCCCCCCACCCCCCGCCCCGCCCCACCCAGCCCCAGGAATAATTTTCACCAGCTTGCGATTGAGTGTGATATTTTATCTTTTATTTTTTTTATTTTTTGATATTTTATCTTTTAAAGAAAATTCTTTCAACATTTTAAACTTGCAAGGCTTTAGGAATGCTCACATAGCAACACGGCCTGCCTTATTTCTTGAATATGGGTGTATCTTTTTAATAGTACTACAATAATGTTGCAAGACAAATGCTTACCTCATAAGGGAAATCTTCCTTTTGATAATATAGTTGATATAAAAAGATAAACCAAGTCTTATCAAGTGCCCAACAGACTTAAAAATACTTTACATATATAGCTCACTTATGTGTAAAACGAACACTGAAGATCTTGGCTGAGAGTTGAAGGTTCTGGTATCAGTAGATTAGGTTGGTCTGACGAGTTCACATCTCCAGGTTTTTCTTGTTGTCATGGCAGTGATTTGGAGGCCAAATGGTACTATTTGGTAAGGGACTGGAATGACTCTCCAATTTGAAAGTGTTTTGCTATTTTCTTCTTTGGGTGAATGAGAGCCATGAGGCTGACCCTCAAAGGTGGATGAGTGTTTAGAGCCCCAAGGTCCCATTATTGTTGGAATTTTATATTTAGTTTTATTGAACACATGGATATCAGCAGAGGTGCTTTCCCCTTTGCCCCACGTGAGTAGAAATCCCACTTACCACTTGATGGTTATGGAACATACCAGTTTGTGTCTGTTAACTATTTTCTCTCGATTGGACTAGTTCTCAGCCTCAGAAAACTGGGGGAAGCTCCCATCAGTAGTGAGCCTTCTTCCCTTGGGTCTTGCTAGGGCCGCTCCACGTTTTCTACACAGGAATATCTTTCCCTTTAACAGGAGGCTCCAGTTTCTCCGTGGTCTCTCGTTGCAATCATCTATAGCCTTATATTTGCCACACTCTCTGTCTTAGACTTTCTACTGCAGTGCCAAGGTCATTTGTTATTCCTGAACGTTCTCTGATTTTTCCTGCAGCTGAATCCTAATTTACACAGATTTTGAATCTGGAATAGCCTCTTGTTGTTTGTGAAAATCCTCCCTCAAGACCTTTCTTTGGGGCACCTGGGTGGCTCAGTCGTTAAGTGTCTGCCTTCGGCTCAGGTCATGATCCCAGGGTCCTGGGATCGAGCCCCGCATCGGGCTCCCTGCTCGGTGGGAAGCCTGCTTCTCCTTCTCCCATTCCTCCTGCTTGTGTTTCCTCTTTCGCTGTCTCTCTCTGTCGAAATATTAAAAAAAAAAAAAAAAAAAAGACGTATTTCTTTGCCCAGTGTTGCCAGATTTTTCACTTTGCTCCATCCTCCAATTTGAATTAATTATTGTCTGCTTCTGTGACTCCCTTGTTTGTTATTTTTGTGCTGAATTTTAGCTAACCACTAACTGATGCACTTTTGCCTTTTGAGATTCTTGAGGGGCAAACTTTGTGTTCCATTCCTCTCTGAATCTCGTTTGGGCCTAACCTGGTATTGCATACAGAGCTCTGAGTTCCTAAATAAATGTTTGAAGTATTTTATTGAATGGCATGTCTCTGGAGAACACAGAAATAACATTTCTTCTAGTCAACAAATAATAAAGTGTTTACTTGGTAGCTTTATTTTGTAAAGATCCATACCAGTGCTGTCCAAGAGAGTTCTTTATGATGATGGAGATGTTCTGTTCTATGCTTCCTAACACAGTGGCCAATAACCAGACGTAGTCATTGGACATTTGAAATATGGCTAGTGTGGCTGAGGGACTGAATTTAAATTTTATTTAAATTTATGTATTATACAGTGCAAGCAGAGAAAGAACTGTTTTAATCAAGATCTTTTCCTCTTTCATTTCAGCAATCTTTTTAAAGCACCTGTTAGGTGACAAGACAATTTTTAGGCCTTGGTGATACCAAGAGAGTTTGGTAATTCTAGGACTTGGGAAGCTCTCACGGTACCGCAGAGAGACCAGCAAGATGCCAGCACTCATTCAAGCAGGACAGTAAGTGTGCTAGTGTTAGAGGAAACAGAGAATTGGGGACACATAGATGAGGGTGGTCAAGCCAAGGGTTGTTTGCAGCTACAAGTGTGGAATTGGGGGCAGGACTAGAGCGGTCAGTTCCTTCATTCATTTCCTTGACTCTAAGCCCTGATGCTTACATCTCCAAGGTTTTCAGGTTATCAGGTGTATTTAGCTTATTGAATCTCCAGTGCCTATCACAATACCTGCCATGTGGAAGGCAGCCAGGAAACTTACATTCA
Organism: Mirounga angustirostris; assembly: GCF_029215605.1. Taxonomy (NCBI): domain Eukaryota; kingdom Metazoa; phylum Chordata; class Mammalia; order Carnivora; family Phocidae; genus Mirounga; species Mirounga angustirostris. The sequence goes on along the minus strand of NW_026991709.1, from coordinate 186,849,591 downwards.
TTCATTTATTTGCATAGCAAATACTTGATGCTTTGGTGGAGGCCAGGTACCATGGCTCCACTGGAGAATGTGACCCTTTTGGTCCCTGGTTTCATGACAGCCATCTTAGTGGGGCAAGCAAGCAAGACATTGGTGAATATCAGTCGATAAAACTGACCTGTTATAGCCTTGAAGGAAATGAATGGGTCTGGGTTAGATAAAAGCCATTGGGGTCTGTTTTAGGAACAAAGAACATGTGGTGGGAAAAGTGCTTGGCTTGCTCTAATATCTGTTGGGAGATCATGGAGGTTGGAGTAAGGTAAGAAAGAGATGGAAGTCTTGTGAGATGAGGTCCCAGAGGGAGGGAAGGAGGAAAGCAGGAGTCACAGGCTACAGAATATTGTAGGATGTAGAAAGAGCACAGAATCCTGGGGATCATGAGAAATCATTAAAGGTGAGCAACTTTTACATTTATTTCAAGAAGAGTTACTTAGAGACACACTCAGCACATTTTGAGGAAGGGAAGTTTGTCGAATTTTATTTTATTTTATTTTTTAAAGATTTTATTTATTTATTTGACAGAGAGAGACACAGCGAGAGAGGGAATACAAGCAAGGGGAGAGGGAGAGGGAGAAGCAGGCTTCCCGCAGAGCAGGGAGCCCTGTGCGGGGCTTGATCCCAGGACTCTGGGATCATGACCTGAGCCGAAGGCAGATGCTTAATGACTGAGCCACCCAGGCGCCACCAAGTTTGTCGAATTTTAGTCCCTCTGAGAAGTTACTCAACACTATGGTCAGTTACACTGCTATTTTGAGATACCCTCCTTTTGGCCATACATTAAAATCCATTAAGAAACTGCACGGAGTTCTATATTCTCATGGGAGTGCTTAAAGCAAAGTAAACTGGGGGGACGTATGGTGAATCCTTGGAGAGACAAGCATAGAGGACATAATGCTGCACAAGTAGGTTTTGACTGCAGGTCTCATTTTAAAGAGTGAGCCCCCCTGTGAGAGGCACTAATTGTCCAGAAGAGTGTGATTGCTCCTAATTGCCTTCCTAATTGCACATGTGGGTGTTGGGGACTGCAGGCCGGGTGCTTGGCACTGTACATCACAGACGACTTGTCCCCGAAGACACAAGACTGAACTATCTCTCAAGGTTGAACCTTTTTTTCGTAGCCCACACAGGCAGTGGAGATGGAGACGAGAGAGGTTAGGGATGTAGGTTAGTGAAGGGGGTTTTGTAGGCCGGTAGGCGCGAGCCAGCTCAGCACACGTCCCACCAAACCTTTCAGCCTGAGGAACATTGTTTTCTTAACTTCTTCTTCTTCTTTTTTTTTTTTTTAAGATTTTATTTATTTATTTGAGAGAGAGAATGAGATAGAGCATGAGAGGGTGGAGGGTCAGAGGGAGAAGCAGACTCCCTGCTGAGCAGGGAGCCCGATGCGGGACTTGATCCCGGGACTCCAGGATCATGACCTGAGCCGAAGGCAGTCGCTTAACCAACTGAGCCACCCAGGCGCCCCTCTTAACTTCTTATTTAAGCTCTTGCTCATTATCAGTAGGATGTGCCAAGAAGTTGAGATAGCATATAAGCTATTCGTCTTCTGCCCCTCTTTCTTCTTCTCCTAGGTGCTGGCACCTGTAAGTTTTTGCTTGAGGGCTCCATGGAGCCACAGGAAACTGTGAGGGGCAATTGGGAAGAGCCAGGGGGAAACCCACACCCCTTGCCGACAGCTTTCAGCCCTTGGTTGAGCAGAGTTGGGTAATACTTCCCTGAGTCCTTCCCCTCCCCTGTTGTTTCTTGGGTCACCTCCCAAATGAAGTACTCGTACTCGAATCTTTGTCTCTGGATCTGATCCTGGGGAACCCCAAACTGAGATACTCTACATTAGGAAGAGTTGATCTAACAACTCAACGTCCACAAAGCTTCATTACTAGACAGGGACGTCACATAGGAAATCTAGGTATGTCTCTGGGAATAAGACGAAGTCAGAGTTATTACATAAAATGTAATCACGTGACGACAATTTATGTGAGATCAGTCATTTAATCCGCAGCTCTGGGCGACGACAATCAGATGTTGCCTTTTTTTTTTTTTTAAGTAGGAAGGACCATTTTATGAAGCTGGAAAATATGAGAATATTGAGTGGGGGAGAGGCAAGACACTAAGGCCCTCAGTGGAAATTTTGGGGATGCTTGATGAAACTATGGCGAATTTCCTTCATGAGACCAAATCAGAGGCAAATTAGATTTGGTCAGCAAATATTTTATTTGTATGTCTTTGAATTAATTTCCAGCTTTTAAACATAGGGGATTTTAATTGAAAAGGCCAATATTAATATCTTCGTTAAATTAAACGCACAGTGCACACATTCTAAATGAAACTGTAAAATCAGGCAGTCTGGCGATGCTGAGCCCGCATTCCCGTATGACAGCCATGCTTCCTTCCAGTCGGTTTCTGCTGCTCTGTAATTTCGTATGCTCTGCCATCTATATTATCTGCCTGGCCCCGTGAGACAGTTGAATTTGCATCCATGATCTAAGAATTTGTTTTCCGTTCATTAACTATTTGAAAACTTAATTCTTAGGCGCTCTTGCCAATTAGCTTTAAATATGGAGATAAAAGATCTATGAAATTAAAATGTGTGCCTGTGTCCATCTTCTTTGTTTTAGAGGGTGATCTACTCAATGGTGTGACATTATAAGTTAATGGGATTTTGTTAACAAAAACATCGATTAGCTCAGATCTCTCCCAGAACGTGCCTCGAGAGGGAAAGGGGAAGTATTTTTGTAATTATGTAGCTCTTAGAGTATCTGACTTGGGTCTCTTTAGTTATATTAGCTACTTTCAGATGACTTCTGAGTGTCTGCCAAAAGGTTGAGGGGAGATGTAGATACTAAACAGGTTTGGGGAGGAATTTCTGCTCACTGATGACCTCTGTAGGAGGAAGGATTCCCTGTCTTTGTATCTGTTGGGAAATTCATGATTGATTCCTTCCTCCCACCTACATTTAAAAGTTCATAAACCTTTAGATGTAGAAGAGTCAGTGAAATGAAATTGCAAATGTTTCATATAAAATAGGTTTATTTGTGTGCACTTTTCAGTTAAAACACTGAAGGATGACTGGGTATATGCATGGATAGGGTCTGTTTTCCTAGGAATTAAATGGTAGGAGAAAACTATGTATCTTCAGTCTGATGATTGCCCTTTGAGTGATCACTGTTTTCAAATCTATTCTGTTTTTATTTTTATTTATTTATTTATTTATTTATTTAAAGATTTTTATTTATTTATTTGAGAGAGAGAGTGAGAGAGAGAAAGAGCACAAGAGGGGGGAGCGGGAGAGGGAGAAGCAGACTCCCTGCCGAGCAGGGAGCCCGATGCGGGACTCAATCCCGGGACTCCAGGATCATGACCTGAGCCGAAGGCAGTCGCTTAACCAACTGAGCCACCTAGGCGCCCTGTTTTTATTTTTTTTGAAACTCATGAGAAATACTCTGTGTTGTGTGGAACAGGGAATTTGGTTCATGTTATCCCTTCCCACATACTGACCACTCTATGCAGAAAATCTTGTCCATGACCATGGTGGACTTTTTGTCAGCATGCTAACACCAGCCACTTCTAGATAAAGGCAAACAGTTGATTTTCAGTTGGATTATTATGAGGATATCATTTATTTAAATTAGTGAATTTGTTAAATCATTAATTATTCTCCTCATTTTTCTTAATAAATGGGATTTAAATTGGTCAGAACTTCTGCTACTTCACGGAGTGAATATAATTCCATCTGCAAGCAAAGGCAACCATGGCAGTTATTTTGTGTAGGATCTTAACAATATTGGGAAACAAGGTACTTTGTGGTTCCATCTTCCTTTGGCATTCATTAAAACTTATTTTAAATGAAAGAAATATGCCTGTCTCATTTATCATCTCTTCAATGTCAGATGTTTATTTTCCAGATATCACTAGGCTAATTTGACAAACCAATCAGTGCTAATTTAATAATAGACGAGGACAGTGCTTTATTCATCAGTTGAGTCATGTGTTAAATCAGTCAATAAATTGAGTGTGAACCATCAGCCTGGCTGATGAACCCTGCCTATAGTTGGTATTAAAAACAGACAGGAGACAAATAATTTCACCAGTCATTGATTTAAAAGCATGACGTGTGCAAAGATGTTTGGTGTGCGGCTGACCAAGAGTATTGGGTGAGCCGGAAACTGTGAAGTTTTAAGGAGGGGGGTGGTGTTAACGGAGATGGAGTGGTCTAGAGAGACAAGGGCCAAAGAGATTGTTTAAGAGGAATATGTAATCTAGTTGAACTGGGGCATCTTAGAGCCCTCTCTTGCTAATTGATATTTAAGCTGAAGGTTATATCCAGGATCTGCTCTTTCTTCCAAGGTAATAATTACGCAGGGTGGTTGTTTATTTCATTTTGTAATTTACATTTTAAGGGATATTTACTGATTATCCACTTTATGTTAAGCACTGTCCTGGGTACTTAAGCACTTAAAGGGTGTTCATTGTAGTTAGGGTAGGAGAGATACAGGTGACAATTCACGTACTACTACCATGTGGTAACTGCAGTAATAGGCAAGGGTACATTTGGTTGTGGGACCTCTCTGTAATCTATCCTGAGGTGTGGTAGGGTGGGCAGGGAAGATTTTTTGGGAGGGGGGGTGGCACTTATGCTGAATCATAATCAATAAATTGAGGCCATCTGGCTGAGGAGAGTGGCGTGCGTTGAGGATAGAGACTGAGACTGTTTGAGTTGGGGTGGGGCTGGGGGCAGCCTGTGTGATGCAGGGAGCAGAGTGTGAGCAGGGTGTGGTGAACAGACTGGCCTTTCTCGTTGCTGGGCAGCCCCAAGCAGATCCTGAGCCCTGAAGGAACTTGAGGGCAGGGAGTGGAGATGGATGAGCCTGGATTGCCAAGCAAGGGCTTCATCATGGAGAGCCTTTGTGCCACCTTTTGGAATTTGAAAGGGAGAGCCACGAGAGGGAGCTGTGCCAGGGATTGACTGAGTTAATCTGAGGATAACCAGAAGGTATCTTGCTGGAAAAGTCCCACGAATCACTGGCTGTTTGAGCCTGAAGATTAGGGTGGCATGAAGATTTGGGATTCACTGAGACAGCTGAAGGAGAGTTTATAGACCAAAGCCCCCTGAGAAATGCCAATTTTTTAGGAGCTGATAAGGGAGGAGGAACCCCAAAATGAAGTCTAGGGATGGTGTGCAGTGTGAAGTTAGAGTGTCCTGAGGTGAGCCAGAAACTGCTTGGGAAGTTGTAAGGAGCACCTCACTCACATGAGACCGTCACCCTGTTCTCAGTGGCCAACCCGAACTGCACAGCTCCATGCTGCCCGGGGTGCGGTGGTGCCGACTGGGCAAGAAGTGGCTGCACAAGGATGTATTTTTAAACTCAGAAGTATATGTGTGTGTGTGTGAGAGAGAAAGAGAGAGAGAGATGGAGAGGGAGGGGGTGTGTGTGTGAGAGTGTGTGTATGTGGGAGAGAGAGTGCATGTGTATGTGTGAAAGAGAGGGAGAGAGAGAGTGTGTGTGTGAAAGAGAGTGAGAGTGTGTGAGATGGAGAGGGAGAAAGTGTGTATGTGAGAGAGAGAGTGTGTATGTGTGAAAGAGAGAGAGGGAGAATGTGTGAGAATGTGTGTGAGAGGGAGAGAGTGTGTGTGTAAAAGGAATCCCAGAGTTCATTCCTGGAAGGGCTAATGTGGATGGGGAAATTGAGGCTGCATTCGAAGTTACGTGACTGTCAGCATCTGTGAGGCATCAGCTAGTAGAGCTAGTCGATTTTCTAGGTAATCTTTTTAAGTTTCTTGTGCGTGGTACTGGGAAACTAGGGGCTTGATAATTTCATTTAGTGATCATGATCTGTTTCTTCTGCCCTTCCCTTTTTACATGTAGAAGCAAATATCGTTAACCAAAATGACCCATATGCTCTCATTATGAGATACAATTCTTTTAAAGAATTTAGTATGCATATCCTTGACCTTTTTTGGAATTAAAAAATATCTTGAAAATTTACCTCTCCATCTGTAATTTCTGTGGTGTGCTCAAGAACAGCTTAATAGTCTGAAAACGGATGAATTTAAAATTAGAGAGTTGAAGGTCGTAACCCAGCAGTGATAACTCAGCTAATGAAATATTCATTTCCAACTACGATGTGGCACTGTATATCAATATGTTGTCACTGTCTGTCATCGTTACGTAGAGCGCAGGTATATTTATGCATTTATAAATTGCTGAGGGGAAAAAAAGAGGCTTAATTACATGCAGAAGCGCGACAGAAATTTTTATGGCTGTGCTTCTCACGGGCACCAGCTAACCATTTTTCCAAGCCATGTTTGTGAATTAAGTATAGGTTCTGCGCATTAACCTCTGCCGTATTTGGTTTTCAGAACGTTGTAATTAGAGGGAGGACAATGCAGAAGATATACGTGCTTTTTTAGGTCATGTCCACACCAGGGGTTTGTTTACACAAATGTAAAATGAAGTGCAGAATTTAGCACTTACCTAGGAAAATCAAACGAGATACCCTTTGGATTGAATAATCTAGAAAATTGTAGATGAGATATATATATTTATATAATTAGCTTTACCAATTAAGAATGAATTTACTTTAGCAAAAATCAATGTCATTATCCAGATAATTCAAGCTAATTAAAGTCCTTCCCAAATCCTTAGACTTTCATTAGCTGCGTGTTTCTGGTTAAAGCAGTATTTTGGGTGTTAAATTAGCTTTATAATTTGTGTCGGTCTTGCTCTATTGTGTTGGTGTAGACCTGGCTTCCATTGATAGTGCACACTTGATAAACAGACGTCCTTCAGGGAGAAAATAAAATGGGGAATATAAAATGTGACACATCAAGTTGAAAGCATGTTGGCACTCATTGACAAATCTTCTTGGAATTCAGCGTGTATATCCAGATACACATAGACAATAGTAGAGATTTCATTCGAAGTCATGTGAACAGGTTGAACATATATATATAGGGTTATGATGATAATATCCTAGTGAACAGTCCGTTCTGTACACACACACACACACACACACAGCAGGGTTCAGGACTCTGCAACCCCTTCCCTTTCTTTGATTTCTGTACTTCCCCTTCTCGTGTAAAGAACCCTTCCTCCTGATTCTGGCCACCCATTAGCCTTTTCCTGTAGCCTTTCCCTAAACCGAAAAGGACAACCACTAATTAGATTTATAAATAAATGCCACCTTCAGTGAATGTCATCTGTAGATTCCCCAAATCATATGTGTATCTTGCTTTTCTCCCCCCATTCACTGTCGAATTAAAAAAAAAAAAGCATATTTTTCCTTGTTATTTGAAGGGGGTGGAGTAGGCGGTATTAGATGTGCCTGTCAGAGTAGTTGCTCAGAAATTAAAAGAGGAAGATTTGCCTTGGGCAACTGGCACTTTATTTTAGCTTCTAAAAAATTCATTTTGTTCCTTTTCTTCTTCCTTGTTTGTTCCTAGCTTTTAATGTGAGAAAAGAATACAGACGGTAGCTCAGGCTAACCTCATGACCAGGAAGGCCTATGATACAACAAAGCTTAGTTCAGCCAGTGTTTAGCTGTGGGTTGACTTGGTAGCTGAGGTGCGGATGGTATTATCTCATTATCATTTGGTCACTAGATGTGTCCTTCCATCTTTGGAGAGCTTTAAGAAACATTTTGAAACAACTAGGCTGGTTGTCCTACTGTTGTAGGAATTCAAGAGTGGCTGGAGAGTTAATGTAGGGAAAATCTGGAAAAGATGAAAGAAATCCATTTTAAAGATGGGTTTATATCGTTTGGTAGGGTCAGGAATAGGCAGGAGTGGTATTTTTGGAGGAAATGCCTGCTTTTACCTTTGTGGTCCTTTTATTATTATATTTGTTTGATAATTTTTTAAACACTAGTAATGACATATATCTATCACATTTTGGAACTAATATGTTTTAAAGTGATGAGTCTCTGTCTGATTCGATCATGTAGATTTAGGATATCCTAAATCTGAAGAAAATTAGCATGATATCTTTGAAATGTCTCAGTGGGACTAGAAGCCGTACACATTGCAACTGTGCTTGAGTGTCAGGGAAAAATAGATGTGTTCTCTGTTCTTTCTGAATTACCACTCTGACTTTCCACGTCTCGCTGCTGGTCTTTCTAAGCAAAGTACAGTTTCAGTTTTTAACATATATCCCAAAAGGGAAAATAGTAGGTGATCTAATGTGCTTCTTCAAATGTGTTTTATAACATAAACTGAAAGAATCTCTAATTTTTTCCCAAGAGCTAGGTGGTTTGTGTGGAAAAGGGAAAAAAAGAGTAAGTTCTTTAACCTAAGAATCAAGTAGTTTGTTGAGTTTACATCCCCACCTCTGATAAGGTGGTTGTTGAACATCAAATCCCAGTGCTGAATAATGCATAGTGATTTTTCAGTGTTCATTTGTATTTCCTGTTGATGGTTAAAGTTGAAGAAATTATTTTGGAAAGAACTCAGAGACATGGAAAACTCTCTACATGGAATTATTTAAATTGGATGGTTAGTCTCTGTTCTGTCTTGTTCTTGAGTGGACCTAAGGCAGCGTTGGTAGAATCCCACTGTCTCGGTTCGAAAAAAAACTTTCCTGTGTTTGGTTTCGGTGGATGGGTTACCTCACTGGTGTTTGAAACCGTGAAGGTTGGGAGTGGTATCGTTCCTGTTTCGATTTTCAGTGATCTGTGAAGTAGAAGGCCCCTCCTCAACACAGGACTTTTTACTCATACCGGCAGTAACCGAATCGCCATGGTCTGCTTTATTAGGTCCTTCTGGAGAGCTCATAATTGCTTGATCACTGACCCCATGGACCATAAATGTCTCCCTTTGCCTCTTCTGGACCTTAATATGCATTCCTTATTAGAAGCCTTTAATTTTGGTGTGATGGACACAATTATATCACAATGGGTTCCTATGGAGTTGTTAAAATCAGTTTGTTCTTAGAAACTTCTTAAAAGGCCAATTTATTGACTTGATGGGCTGTAAAACTATTTTCGTTTATTAGGAGAATTGCCCTTTTAGGTAAGCACTTGTGCCCACGATGGCTGTTGTAATACCCCTTGTTACCCAGTGGAGTCCTGTTCAAAGTACCAAAATTAGGCCATTGATTCCCCAAGGACACCGTCTCCATTGTTGTACTTTCTTCTTGAAGATGGCGCCTGATGTGGGGGGAACTGCCAACATGTGGGTTTGAATGAAAAAAAGAAAGGTTCTGTAGCAATAGCCAGAATATCTAAAGATAGTAGCTCCAAGTTTGAGAGCCTCCTGCTGCTCACTTCTTCCTCTGTCCTCAAATTTGGCCATGTTGGCCAACTTCTTTTCCTTTCCCAGTTTAATAGCGACGTATTCCCATGGTTCAGAGTGCTATTTTCAGCATCTGGCTGGACTGCATGGGATAGACTCAGTATCAAGACAAAGACTCGCCATTTCTCCTGGGGGTTAGAAAGAAGTTCAGGTGCCTAGGACGACTATATTTATCATCACTATTTTAACTGCATGTATCAGAGTCCATAGGATCACAGAGGGAAGTAATTGTTGAGATAGTTATAAAAATATTAACATTTGTGACTTGGTCTTACGTAACCGTTTTATTAACACATTACATAACAAGATTCTAGTAGCAGGTCTAACAGCTATCGTCATATTGAAGTTGTCATGAATGCCTGTGGTGTTTTGGGATAAATGGCAGCAACTGTAAGGTGAGTGATTTCTGATGATGATAAATTCTCAAGTGCTGCTCATCGTCCTGTGGTTTTGCTGACATATATAAATTGAAGGAAATGCCAAGTGCTAAATTCAGTAACCAATTTGAGGTGGTTGAGAATAAAACTAATTTCTTTTTTTCATCTCAAGTCTACAGATGACTGGAATTCTAGCTACAGGTTGTGCTAAACCAGGGGTCACCCCCTTTTTCTGTGAAGAGCCACATAATAAATACTTTTAGCTTCATAGGGCATAGAGTCTCCTGTTGCATCTGTCCGGCTCTGCCTCGTGCAAGTGCTTGTAAACAATACCTAAATGAATGGTCAGGGCTGTGTTCCAGGAAAACTTTGTTTAGAAAAAGAGACCAGGATTTGGCCCGTGGGCCACGATTTACCAACCCGTTATCTAGATGAAGGCTCTTGCTGAGACTCAACCCTCTCAACTCAATCTGGCTGACAGATTCTCACTTTGGGATATAATCATCGGTACTGTTCTTTGTTATTTTGCATGGGTCTTTCTCATCACTCATGTTTGGGTGCTGTGTCTTATACCCCTTGTATTCCATTCAGTTTAACAGGGGTAAGTCTCGAGCCCTGGTATGTCTGTCTTTTTACAGTGCAAAGATGATCAAGACATACTCCTGGTCCTGACTGAACCTCCTCCTGGTTAGGGAGACCACAAATGGGTCACTCTTAAGTACAGTGTTAACCAGTGCTACAATAGTTAAGCATGAAATGGTACTGGAACCATGAGGAAGACAAAAATAATACCACACTCCTCTTTCACAAGACCTCTTCGTGCTTTTCACTTAAAATTTTATATGGATGATTTTCCTTCTTTTCATGACCCCATGTATCTGAAAAATCACCATGTCTTCATTTACATAAGTATTTTATTTGAAAAGGGCAGAGAGCTCAGAAATCCTAAATGTTTAGATTATGGTAATGTAAATTTGTTCACAGATGGAGGTAACATATTACATTGGATATATTGTGTTCCATATGAGTTGGTTATTATTTTAGGCTTCTGTTTTAAGTAAGGTGAAGTAAAGATAATGCTAGAAAAGTAGTTCTTTCATCTGGGGGAGTGAATTTTGTGCATAAAGTGAGGTTTTTCTTTTTTTTTTTTACAACTGGCATGTGCTGTCCTAGTTGAGATTTTGTACAGCAGGTTATGTAAGACTTCATTTTCCTGGTACCATCAGGGTCGGCATGGCCAGTGGGGCTTTCATTTGCTGCATTTACTCGGATGGTGTCTACCCTGAGATCTCGGAGTTCCCGGGCTGTACCTGTGTGTGTATGTGCAGTGACTGGTGTGAGCACATGGCCACGACTGTCACGGCCAGTGAGGACAGGGGGTTGCTGCCTTCTCTCCATCTCACACCTGCACTGGGGAAACCCTGAGGGCTGATTGCTTTTCTATTAATTGAGAAAGTCCTCATCTCCTACAGTTGCTTGCCGCCCCCTGCCAACCACCCCACCACTTTATCTTCATAGTTATCCTAGGAGCCTATTATGAACTTGGCATTTGAGTGGAAAAAGTTTTTAGTCCAGGCGTTTAGATTAAAATCAAACTCGATGACAAAACGCAGACCAGATACTCTTTTACTGCAAACATCAATAGTGACTTTATTTGAACTTTGAGAGCTAGATAAGAATTATCACAGAGAACAGAATTGCTATTGATGTGTGACTGGCCTTCATGGATTAAAATTTGGACACAATTTTTTGGGTAAGATTATGCATGTATATTTTGGCTACATCCACATGTGACAAAGTACTGGTGCAGAATCTTTATAGCTATTTATTTATCACAGCTTCACCAAAACAACTTCTCAGCCTCAGAATCCCTTCCAGAAGTTCTTTGACTTGTCTGAATTTTTTTTTTTTTTTTGGTAATTTTTTTTCCTGAAAGTCAATTATTCACTTTGTGATTTAATTATTTTATCTGGTAAAGTATACCTGAATAAGTCATTCATCTCTGCCATTGGTAGGTACAATGATTGATTTGTAGATAAAGTCTTTGTATATCAATAAGATTGAGTATATGTAAAATCTGATCTCTTGATCTGTTGTATATTACCAAAGGAATTCTTGCTTGAAACGAATTATAAATCAACACCGCTTTTTTCCTCTTCCTGTGCTAAGATGAGGCGTGGGTCATCAGTTTGAAACAACAACAGTCCAATCAGTTATTGCCATGTTGGTAAATTATTCATGAAACAGGGGAAGAAATATGATGTAACTTTTATAATTTGACTTTACTTTGCTACATATATTTATATATAATTAATCCAGAGCTATTAGCTCTTGGGCTTTAAGGATAGTTTTGGGAAACCATTTCTCAGTGGTCAGGACAAACAAGAACATTTACCAAAGAACATTTACCTACTTAGAATGTCTGTTTCTTAGATTTGCAATTCAGGCTTGCTCTCAACAGAGGCTGGGAAATTATTTCTTATTGTAAAGTTCCTTGAGACATGTTGTTCCAGCCTTTGATTCAACATCATCAAGTATCTTGAGGAACTAAAATGATCCTATTATGTAGGTAATCTGCCTGCGGCAGAGATTGGGCAGGTATTTGTAACAGTTTTAGATGCCCAGGACTGCTATATTTATAATAAATTTATTTGTAATCCTTTCTCAGTGATTATTCCACAAACCACAAGTCTCTGTGCTAGTTGGGACATTGTTGAAGATACTCTTTTGGGTTAGGAGGAATTATTTATTAATGAATTAATTTTAATCTCATCTCACTTTTTTGGTTTTGTGAACGGTTTGCAGAGCTCGAAGAGAAGAAGGCAGAAAAGTATGCATTTAATGCATCTTCGTGAATAAGAAACAGGATCCTGAGTTCTAAAGGCTGGAACACTTTAGTTATTAAAGCTCAGCTTTCTGCTTGGGTTGCTGTGAGCTCAGAGTACAGACTGTTTTGGAGGCACAGGATAGGTGAGAGGGTCTGTGGTCTTACCATTGGTGCAGTGTGACCAAAGGGGGTCTCTGGTGAGCACAGGGATGCCGAGCCCCTCCTCTTCCCCAGCACAGGAGACTTTAACCCATGACTCTACCTTTAGGGACCTCATGTTGGCACACACTGCCTTTCTCTGTTCTGCGCCCCTTCCCACCAAAAAATGCAGGAATTTGTGTTCGAATCTCAGGTGTGTTTTTCACGTCTTCCTTCCTTCTTTTTCCTGTGGAACGTCTTCCTCTCTCCTTTCTTCTCCCAGCCCACAGCTTACCATTCACTGGCTGAATAGAGGCTTTGAGGGTGGCACAAGAAATATAAGCACGGGGAGGAAACAGTCTCCAAGATCGGGCAGGCGTAGAGTACTGAAGGCCTCTCAAGAATGGTCCCTCAAGGTCCAGCCCATCCCTTCCCCAGGTCCTCTCTGCACCCGCAGTCTACACAGTGCTTATAGGGTTGTCCGTCACAGTGATCAGGCCGGTGCAGGCCACTTACCGAGATGGTGCCTTTCACATGGATGAGGATGTCACCCAGGCTTGTCAGAGTACCGAGCCATTGTGGTGGTTTGAAGACTGGTTGTGCATCCCAGGCAAGCCTCATGAGTGTCTTCCTTTAGTTTGCTAGGTGGACCCCTCGCAAACAGAGTGTCTCTTCATATTTATTTATATATTTATTTGAGTAAGTAGGCTGGCTCTTTGTGCAATGTGAGGCTTGAACTCACCATCCTCAGGTCAAGAGCATGCTCTACCAACTCAGCCAGGCTGGTGCACCCAGAGAGTTTCTCTTTTGGATGTGTCTCTCATCCAAAGGAGAGTGTGTTGCAGGTTTTGGCTTTGTGAGGACAACTTTTTTGTCTGAGAATTAGAAAAAGAATCAGAGCCATGATGACACCTCTTGTCGTCCTTGGAACCAGCCACACCTGAAGCCTCATGCCTTAAACTTTCCAGTTATTTAATCCCAGGCCATTTAATTCCTTTTTTCTTAGAAAAGGTCTAGATTTATGACCCTTTCAATGAAAAGGTACCCAAGTAATACACTGGGGAAGAGGGGCATAAAAAGTCACTGATTCAATAAGAACTAGAAGCTACTGTTCATAGCACAGGGCCTTAACCTGCAGATCGACAGGAGTTTAGGTTCTGCTTTCTGGATGCTGTCTACTTGTCTTCTCTTTGGTCACCACCCCCTGCCACCCACTACCTTGCCGGTTTCCTTTTAGCTAAAAGGACCAAAGTTTAATTCCTGGTTTGGGTAGGTTGTAAAGAAGGAATTGTGCGAATCATCTGCTCTCTGTTTCTTCCTGCCATACAGAAATAAACAGCTTTTTGATTATTCAGTTAGAGCAGAACTGATGTTTTTCCGTGGCATGTTGAAGCTGTTCCCACCAGATAGCTTGTTGGACTCGACTGATCGCCATGGAGGAGGTGACATCCCCCAAAGTGGATAATGACGCAGTTTTTGGTGTATCTGCTTAATGCCGGAGGCTCACTTTGTTTTTAGTTTGTTCAAGTGCCTCCGCGCTGTATGAGCACAGAAGATGATTTTGGATAAATGCTTTTTATCTGCATCCAATCTTTTTGTTTTTTTACTACTTTCCCCTGATACTACCTCCACCCCCATTTTACTTTTTAAAAATCAGAATAAAATGTATTTTGCTTAATGATGACGGATTTGTGTTTGGGGTATCTTTTTTTTTTTTTAAGGATATGTTAGATTTACTGTTTTTAAAAATTCTCCTTGTCTTTATTTTCCTATTGCCATCTGTTCGTTTAAATTTTCTCAGATTGTTTATGGTTTCAGTTTTTCCCTCCATACATTTCCTGGCATTTGGCTCCCCTTTTCTGACACAATAGGTCAGGCCTTCAAAAATCTGGCCCCTATGTAATTGGACTTTTTTTGCAGTCAACATACTGCCTATGCCTTCTGAAGTCTTTCGTCTCCTAGGCCTTTGAGCAGATGTTAACTGTTTAAATATTTTGTTGTTTGGGTGTAAAGAAAATTGAAATGTAAGACGTCAGTGATAGCTTGCTTTGTTATACCAGAGCAGATTGCTGCCTGCGAGTTGACTATGTAAACGCCTTTCAAACATGAAGCCAGCTCCCCTTATGCATTTTAACCATCATCTACAGGTTCTGTACTTCGAGAAATGAGTTTAACTTCATCAGGTTATAATGAAGGTTTTTGTTGTGTCTGGAGCATATCTAAACACTGGTGTTTTTATTCTTTGGCTTGGTTTACAACAGGACTTCCCCTGGGGGGAAGGGCTCACCCTTCTCCGTGGGGATGAGAAAGGAATCGGGTGTGTTTTATACTCTGTGATTTCTGCTTTGTGTTGTATTAATGATGGTGTGTGGACTCATTTGGTTATACTCTGGATGGCTAAAATAAATTAATAGTCAGTTAATGATGTTGTAAAATCGAGAAGGAACGCAGTGGCTTGAGTAGCATCAGTGACCAACCTTCACTCTACGCCTCGTATATTCCTGACACCCTGCCAGGTGTCTCATTTAATTCTTCAACCAACTCTATACATCGATCCCTAGGATGGTCCCATTTTACAGACTAGGGAACTAAGGCTGAGAATGGTTAACTGGCTTTCCTAGGTCATACAACTCCTAAGTAGTGGAGCTGGGATTTTCCGTCTAGGAGTCTGAGTCCCAGTTGCTTATGGACCGAGCCTCTTAATTGCATTTCCCTGTAGTATAGGCCTTATGAACGCAGGCTGTGAAGGTCATGAGTACTTAACATCACTAAATCTTACAGGTTTTGTCATCTGTAAAAAATAGACGGAAACTGTATCTACCTTCAAAGTGTTGAGAGTTAATTGGTAAAGTACGGATGCCTAGCTAGTAAGTGCTCAGTAGCTACCAACTATTATCATCATTATTATTAAGGCTATTGATTTGTGTTCTCCTGTAGAACTTCAAGCTTATTATGTCCCCCAAACCGCCCCCGCCCCCAAATCCCAGAGGCCTCTGAATAGTAAATGTTCATTGTGGCTTTGTGTGCAATCATATTGTTAAAAAACAAAATTCAACTGAGTAAATTGGAAGATCTAATTGGCTTTATTAAATGATTCACGAATTGGGCAGCATCCCATGTAGCAGGAGCTCCCTGGAGCTGTACAAAATGAAGGTTTTTATAGGCAGAAGGAGGGCGGGACAAGGAAGTTACAAGACTGGATTATTTTTAGGCTAAAACTTACCTTTCTTTAGGGGAAGGCAGGGGATCTTACCAGACTGATTACCTCACTAGTGCTGACCAGGAAATTCCAGGCTGATTGGTTTAAAATTCCACCCCTTGGGAGAGGCTGAAACTGAATTAGGGTAGATATTAAGGCTTGGTTTGCTGGCGTGAGGCTTAGCACAGGTGGTTTCATTTTGGCCCTATTGTCTTTTTTTTTTTTTTAACACTACCTTTGGGTAGATAATGAGTCCCTACCTCTGTCTTATGTGACAGATTAAATAATGGAACAGCTTCAGATTTCTCCTTAACTTTATTCAGATTTCGTCCTTGGCCTGTTCCCCACCAGCCAAAATGAGGAGAAATTTGTAGCTCGGGCCCTCAAGTTGTAAGTGGGCATTAATATTAGCAAATTCTCTTTAATCATCATCACATTAAATTTGATAACCAGAGGGGACGTCCTCATAGCTTGTAACTGAAAGTAATGTCTCTGGCAGACAAGGGAGCGTTTCCCAAATGTTAACCACTGAGCAAGATTAAAGAGAGTGCTGACCCAGGAGTCCGTTGGTCGGTATTATTAATCCTGTACTCCACACTCAGGTAACTCGAGTTAGGTTTTCCAGAGCATCTGTGGCCCTTTAATCTTATAGCTGCAGAAATTTAAAAAGAAGATTGTAGAAAGCAGTCTCACAGCAAAGATTATTGATAGTTTTTCCTCCTAAATGACTCCAAACAAAAGAGGACTATAATAAATAATGGCTCTGGCCCTTGAGGTAATTGACGATGAGTCATTAAATCCAGCAGCCGGGGAATGCCCAGAGCTGTGGGTCCTGGAGCCTGTCGAGGCCGAACTTGGTTCCTTGGGGAGAATGAAGCAGTATAGTAGCTTAGAAAGGACCATACCTTTGGACCCTTGTGTGCGTTGTTCCCGCTGCTCTTTTTTTCAGGGCAGAATCCCCTCTTCTCTAGATCACTGGTTAAATGTCGATTCTTAGGCGTGGCCCTTCTGGAGCAGTCTTACCTTAATCCATCACCTTATTTGTGTGGTTGCTATTAACTTGTTGTTTCTGTCGCTGTTACTAGACCCCATGGCGAGGATTTTGTTTCTCCACCACCTACTCGGGCTTCACATCGGGCCAGGTGGCACATAATGAACACATTTACTCCGTCCGTATGTTTTAAGTGTAGTTCGCTCTCAGGTGAAGGGCTAATTTTTCGACCCATCTTTCTATGCCTGGAAATAAGAAACCAAGTGAAGGGCTGCAGGGACAGATAGAACAGGAGCGTGCTTTCTGTCAGGTTATTGAAGGCCTGGGGATCATGTGAACGTTCCTGCGGTCCCCAGAGGCTTAGATGTCCATCACCAACTCTTTGCGCCTAGTTTCCATTTCATGTGAAATGCAGGGAGGATGCTTACCCTGTTAGGGGCTTCCCCTGAGCATTATATGATGTAGTAGGTCTCACTGATGCTGAGATTTTTTTTTCTTCTTCACATTTTAACATCTCTGACATCAGAATGCAATTTTCATTTAGTGGTGTTTGAAAATGGTTATTGGGTGTTGTTTTTTTCACATTTGAACATCCCTGAAATTGGGATGAGTCTTATAATAAGTGGTGTCTTCACCTTCTTGAAATCAGGTAATTAGGGGAGGTGTGTCTGTGTTAGGCGTATGCTAAATATTTGTTTCCTTATCTTTTCTCCTCTACCACAAAGCAGAAGAAAACGTTGGTACCAACATCACCGAGAGAAAGAAAGGCAGCGTCTTGCTGAAGCAGAAGCATAGGCCTGGGAACTGGGAGGCTGGGTTCTTTCAGTTCTAGCCTTAGCAGGAAATAAGAGTCATCTCACCTCTCCCCGCCCTCCTTTGTAAATCAAGGTTTTGGTTTTCTGGATTGTCAGATAGGCTTCCTGTCTGGTGCCATTGATGGCCGGTGGCTCCTTGGAGCTCTGCGTTCAGAGCTGGGGAGCCAAGCCCTGGGCCGGTGGGCGGAGGTCAGAATCATGGCGTGCTGCCCGCCGGGAGCGAGGCGTAGAGGAGGCATCTTACCAGTGCCCTATATTCCCACTCCTGGGGTCCCTGTGCTTCAGCTCCAATTGTCAGTGTCAGAAAGCAGGAGAGAGGACAAGTGGGGGAAGGAAGGAAAGAAGGAAGGCGAGAAGAGACAGAAAAAAAAAAAGAAGGGAAAAACGGGCTGTGGAATTTTCTTCCTAGCATAAAATAGAAGAAGTTGGATTTTGAGACCGTCTACTGAATCCAGACATAGAGTACTTCCTTTGGGACAGTCGGCCACGTACTTTTTTTCTTTCTTCTTAAAATATTTGTCTACATTTACCTACAGATAATTGCATGAATTACTTCTCAAAGGAATAAACTTTTTCCACAAAGGCTCACCCTGCCCAGCATTGTCCAGGGCTTGCTTTTAAAAATTAATTTAATTTAATTTAATTTAATTTAAATATAATTAATCATTAATTAATGATTTTATTTATTTAGTTGAGAGAGAGTGAGAGACAGAGCACGAGTGGGGGGAAGGGCAGAGGGAGAGGGACAAGTAGATTCCCTGCTGAGCGGGGAGCCCAGTGCCCAGCTGGATCCCAGGAGTCTGAGATCACCACCTGAGCCAAAGTCAGATGCTTAACGGTCTGAGCCACCCAGGCGCCCCTGTCCAGGACATTTTATTTATTTATTTATTTATTTTATTTTTTTTTTAAGATTTTTTATTTATTTATTTGAGACAGAATGAGAGAGAGAGAGCACATGACAGGGGGGAGGGTCAGAGGGAGAAGCAGACTCCCTGCTGAGCGGGGAGCCTGATGTGGGACTCGATCCAGGGACTCCAGGATCATGACCTGAGCCGAAAGCAGTCGCTTAACCAACTGAGCCACCCAGGCGCCCCAGGACCTTTTAAAGAGTTTAGGAGCTGGGATATAGGAAAGATGACTGTGGAAAGTAATGGATACAGCTGTAACTGTAAACTGCAACTCAACATTTTAGACTGCTCCCCCAACCCCCATAAGTTCCCACCAAAATACTACAGATGACAGTAAACAGCAAAGAGCTCTTTTGATAGGTTAAGAAGGATTCTTTGGGTGTCAAAAATAATATCAACGTAATAATCAGTGTAGTGCTGGTCAAAATCCTTTGCAACTTACTGTTCTTCCTCTGAGGCTTCTGTACAAAACATTTCCCAGAAAAGAATAAACATTTTTCAGTCACATTGCTTTTCTTTTTTTAAAGATTTTATTTATTTACTTGACAGAGAGAGAGAGCGTGAGAGAGGGAACACAAGCAGGGGAGAGGGAGAAGCAGGCTTCCCGCTGAGCAGGGAGCCCGATGCAGGACTCGATCCCAGGACCCTGGGATCAGGACCTGAGCCGAAGGCAGACGCGTAAGGACTGAGCCACCCAGGCGCCCCAGTCACATTGCTTTTCAAAAAGCCTGTTCTTCAGCACCATCCGAAGGCATTCCAAGTGCTGTGGTAGTCGCCTTTTTTTTTTTTTAAACCTTTTTATGATTTTGAATCTTTTCATTTTTACCTTTGCATTGGAAGGGGCCCTTAATGAAGGTGTTTTGTTTGTTTTTGGTTTTTGTTTTCTTGTTTGTTTTTTGTAAATGTTTTCAGGGTTTTTTGGTAAATGTTTTCAGTTAGTAGTTGGCTGAAAAAATGGCCAGTGTAACAGCTCAGATAGCTCAACAGTGGGAATTAAATAATCTGCTTTTATGGTTGAGTAGCAACTAGAGAAGGAAGCATTCCGTGGAACAGACTAGAACCATGACGACTTCTGGAGTGCCTGTAGCTCTGCAGGATTGGGGCCAGCCTTCCGTTCCTGATCACAGTTCCCTTCATTGCTAGAACTGTAAACTGAGGGCTTCTTGATCTTTCACACCTTTCCTCCAACTTGTTAGGGACAAAAACACTTTTTACAATAAACCGTTGGTGTTACATAGTTTTAGATTTATGGAACAATTGCAGAGATAGTACAGAAAGTTCCCATATACCCCATATCCCGTTTCCCCTATTATGAACCTCTTCCATTAGTTTGGTACATTTGTCACCACTAATGAGCCAAAGTTGATACATTGTTATTAAAGTTCACATTTACTCACATTTCTTTAGTTTTTGCCTAATGTTCTGTTCTGTTCCAGGATCCCATCCAGGATACCACGTTACACTTAGTTGTCACGTCTCCTTAAGTTCATCTGGATTGTGATGATTTCTCAGACTTTGCTTGTTTTTTCATGATCTTGACAGGAGGAGTATTTCTTAGATACTTTGCAGAATATCCTTCAATTTGGGTTTGTCTGATTATGTTTCTCATGATTAGACTGGGGTTGTAGGTTTTTGCGTAGAAGAAAACAGAAGTAAAGTGGCACTTTCACCGTATCCTATCCAAAGGTACATGCTACTGACATACAGTTTATGCCTGTTGACGCTGACCTTGATCCCCTGGCTTGCTGGGGTGGTTTTTTAGGTTTCTTCACTGCGAAGTAACGACCCGCTCACCCCTTGCTTTCCCACATTGTACTCTTTGGAGGAAATTCACTGTGAGCAGCCATACCTAAGGAGCAGGGAGTTATGCTCTCTTTCCCTTGAGAGCATGACATAACGTTTCCTCTCCCGAACAGTAAGTGTTAGCAAGGAGCTGGACTCCTGATTTGAGACCGTGTACTTCTCGATTTGGGAGATGGTCTGTACGCTACACACATTGGAGTGTGGACACTGAAGCCAGACCAGCCTGTGTATGAATTCTAGCTCTGCTATTTCCTAGCTGTGCAGCCTAGAGGAGTTACTTAAACCCGCCGCGCCTCAGTTTCCTCCTCTGCAATAGGGGGCTGATGATGGGAATATAGTGAACATTAAATGAAATAATCTATGCAGTGCTTAGCCCAATGTCTGGGAAATTGCAACTGCTTAATAAATATTATTGAGATTATGTAGTAAACAAACTAGTTTGTGTGTGTGTCTGGGAGTGGGGGGGGGGGGGACTTGTACTATTGATTTTAAATGTATTTGATGTGATTTTTTCCATAGAGCCATCTTTGTGGAAGGTGGTAGGGCTTCCAGGTGAGTTGAAGACAGATGTGCTGCTTCAGTACCACTTTCAACAATCAGAATGATCAAACATGGAACCATATGGTTTAAAACTATCCTGAACCCTGGGAGAGGATAAAGAATTGTTACTAGAAGAGTCGTAGGCGTAGAGACTTGTGGACATTGTCAGGGTTGCATCTTGGCATCCTGGCCACTCAAGAAGGTGCTCCTTCTGGGGAGGATGCCCATCTTGCCTCCCTCTGAAGCCGGAGTTCCCTGTCAGGGTATCGTGTATTTCCTCCCGTCTCTCGGGATCAGTGTTTCAAGCTGTTTGGAGAAAATCAGTTTTCCTGAGGTGACAGGAGTGGGGAAAGGAGAGTGACCTGGGGTGTGGACATACCTCGGAACAGCTCCCTTGAGGAAGGAGCCAGGTGGGAAGCAGACATCTGTTAAAAGCTTTGTTTGCAGTGTTGCTCAGGTGAAGCCCCCCCGATCCAGCACCACCAGTTTCAGCGTCCCTGTGGGAAGTGACTTCCTGGTGAGGTAAGAACTGTGTAACCAGCTGCTTCCACAAAACAGATGCACTGGCAGCTCAGGGGAGTGCTTGTGAGGTGGGAAATGGCTCCTGACTGCTTAATTTCACTTCAAAAGCACACATATTTTCATGATTACTCCCCAGTGGTGTGTACCTGGAGGGTATCTGTGTGTGTGTGTGTATTTTAACACACAGAAGAGAAGAGGGATGGGGAGGGAAGGAAGGGGGAGGGCACTCTGGGCAAAAGAAGGTGATGGTTATATGAATAAACCTATGTCAGGTGCAAGCAACAGAAACTCAACTCAAGTTGGTTTCAACAGTAAAGGAAAAGAATAAAGTTTGTGTCGTACTCAGTTTTGGTCGGCTCTGGCAGCCTAACTCCGGATGCGGTTTATTTTGGTCTCTGGGCTCCGCCACGCACAGCGACAGCATTATCCTGATGCTGGCTCCCCATCATAAAGGAGAGGTAGCTTCCACAGCACAGGAGGCAGGAAGGGTGGTTTGGGAGCAAGAACTTTCTTAGAATACCCAGTGGCTCAGTGTTCCAGACTGTGCCACGTGCATCCCAGCTCCATTATTTGTGCAGCTGCTTATCTTAAGCTAATTGAGGTTCATGCTACAACTCTGAAGTCCAAGTGGAACCTTAAGAAAATATTTTTATTTAAACTATGAAAGTTATCAATAATGTGCAAAAGTAGAGAGAGTAGTGTAATATGCCCCCATGTATTCATTACCCACCTTGGGTGGAACTTTTTATTTTAAGAATTTTTTTACTTTTATTTGTCAGTTTTTGTCAGTACAAATAAAAAGATTTATTTGAGAGAGGGAGAGAGAGGCAGAGTGCTGGGGAGGGGCAGAGGGAGAGAGAATCTCAGGCAGACTCCCTGCTGATCGTGGAGCCTGCCCTGGCGCTCAGTCTCACGACCATGAGATCATGACCTGAGCTGAGACCCAGGAGCCGGACGCCTAACTGACTGAGCCACCCAGGTACCCCTGGGTGGAACTTTAAAAAAAATCATTAGTTCTTGATTTGGATAGGGAAGGCATGACCTCCCAGACTGAATCCACCAGGCTTGTTACCCAGAGATGGTGAAATAGAGCTTGGGAAGCTGCCTGAAGAGGTGAAGCCCACTCCAGTTGTTCATTGCAGACAGTAAGGGAAGCCAGCCCTGTTCCATAGGTTCGGTGGGTGTGTTTCATAGTAACACGATGTGCTACAGAGGAAATGGCTCTGAGCATTCCCTTCTTTGTTTATGTTTGCATTTTGGAGAAAGTTGGCCAGTATTTTAATTACAGGCCTAGCTGCTTCTTTCAGTAATGTAACTGTATACATTCTGATGGAAGCCTGTTCTCCAGATATAATTATCAATTATGCCTATGTTCATTCTCAAAATTGATTTTGTTGGATGATCAGTTATATGGTCAACTAACTTACCAGCTCCTGATAGAAACGCCTATTATCTGATTGGATGACTGTCCAGCTCTTTGTTATCACACCAGTTTGACCTTGGGAATGCTAAATGCACATGACTACTGTGTGAAGGCCAGACTTGGGGAGTGATGGTCGGAGGGAGGGAACTGTGGGAGCTGGAACCCCCTTGGCCCATTCTAAAGGCATTCAAGTTCAGATTTGCTCAAAACCCATGCTGGATACAAAAACATATTTGCAGGCTGAATTCCTATCACAGGACCCTGGTGTATTCATCTTCCTCTTCATAGGGAACTGTTAATGACCGAGACCCTAGGTTGGCAAGCTGGAGCTCACGGGCCAAATTCTCATTTTTCTGCCTGTTTTGTAAAGAAAATGTTATTGGAATACAGCCACAAATATTTGTTTACATATTTTCCATGGCGTCTTCATGCTGAGACAGAGCCTGGAAAATTTACTATCAGGCCCTTACAGAAAGTTTGCAGACTCCTGTTCTAGAACAGAGCTGTCCATTAGAAATACCATGTAAACCATACACGTGAGTCACATATATAATTGAAATTTTTTCAGTGGTTGCATTAAAAAAGTAAAACAGAAACATGTGAAATTAAATTTAATAGTATATTCAACCCAATATTTCCAAAATATTATCATTTCAATGTGTAATCAACAAAAAAAATTTGTTAGTTTTCTTATGTTCTCTTCTTCCTGCTAAGGCTTTGAAATCCAGTGTGTGTTACACACTTTGAGCACATCTCAATTCCGACTAAGCCACATTTCGAGTGCCTGCTTGACCATGTTTGTGTTGGAGACTGTGGTTCTAGGTCTGCCTGAAGCATTTTTCTGAGCATACGGCAACTCACAATACCTTTTCAACTTAGGTTCATGTTTTATAGCACGCTCGATGAGACTTGCTGAGAGAATTTTTCTTGCTGCTTCTTGAACATTACTGTTTTCTAAGAACTCAGGGCTGGAGCGTTAGTGGTGGTCAGCTAGGTCCTCACTGGATGACGTGCTACCATGCACCAGCTATCAAGATTCAAAAATACCTCCTTGCCGTGGCTCTTCTAGGTCTGTTAGAATAATTGCCAGGCATTTGGAAAGTTAAAAGTTGCAGTGCGGGTCTTTTGTACTACTTCCTCTAAGACATAACTGTCAGGTGTGAAAAATCTACGGTGGCTAGATCCATTTGTTGTATTAATCACTACCTTTCCTTGGGAGTTGATTTACGGTTCAGGGAGAAATTCTGAAAAAATGCTTAGTGCAAACAAGACCACGTTCGTTCACCGAGAAAGATTAGAAGGTAGGGTTGAAGTAAAGAAAAATAACAGTTGCCAAGGCCCCTGGGAAAAAGTGTTTGGTCACTTATGTTTCCGTGAGTTTTCTGTGAGTAACATCAACCTATTCTGTATATGGGTCTTGTAGTGTCTTACACACAAGAGCAGGGGAGCAGTGTTAATTACCCTGGGGCGACTCACTATTAGAAGTATTTTTGGATTAGTTTCAGATTCCCATTGTAGTTTGATGTTTGATGCATAAAGACCTAAGGGCCCAGACTGCCTTTCTTCTTTTGTTAGAAAGCTATGGACTTTGGGGGGCAAACTGGGGTCAATGGTTAGAACTAAACTGGCACCCTCTTCACTGGGGCGTGAGCTCCGTCACCTGAATAACCCAATTTTGGGGACAAGGACGGTCATCTCAGGTTTTAGCTTTCAATCTGCCAGACTTGGTTTGCTTTTATTTTCCCTAAATGGTACTGGAATCTTCTTTATCCCAGTGGTACCTTGTGGTAGACCGAATTTGGCAACCTCTCCTACCAAGGGGTTAAAATAAATCTGTCTCATCAGTGTCTTTTTGTTTAAGAAGAGCTTAAAAGTGCTGATGGTTAGCTTTCCTTCCTCATATGCTCATTTTTTATTTTTACTGCGGGAATCACTGACTTTTTCTCCCTGTCTCTCTCTCTCTCTCAAAAAAAACAACTTCATCGATATGTCAAAAAGATGAAAAGATGTTATAAACATACTTTGAGTTTTCTGTTTCTTTGCTTCCTTGCCCACTCCCCCCACCACCACCCCAAGTTTTAAATATAGGTCTCATAGAATCCGGCATTTGCCAAAGCAGCAGTTTTGAAGCATAAGGTTTTCCCCTTTCCTGATGTATCAGTGCGAACCCTCCTCCCTCCTTTGCAGACACAGGCATTTTCCCTTTTTGGGTTGTAGTTTTATGATAGCACATTATGAAGGGTTTGACAGTTTCTTTAAAATAAAGGTCGATTGATATATTTGTTGGTGATCTTGGCTTACAGGTCCTGGCAACTCACGGAGGCTGGACAGACCTGCACCATTCCTGGGCCAACAATGCCAGGACCGACCTGTAAAGGGACTATCTCTTGCTCTAAAGCAGTGGTTTTCAACTGGGGGCAGTTTTATCTTCAAGGGGCCCTTTGGCAACGTTCGGAGACTCTTTTGGTTGTTGCAATAGGACTGGCACAACCAGCATCTAATGAATAGAGGCCAGGGATGCTACTAAAACATCCTACAATGCACAGGACAGCCTCCCACCAACAACAAACTATCTGCTCAAAATGTCAGCGGTGTTGAGGTTGAGAAACCCAGGTACAAGGGATGCTTTCTAGGATTGAGCTATGGCCTGTGTGTTTCTTTCTCTTGTTTTTAAAAACATGCCAACAAATGAAAAGCCACCAACTATATTCATAATAAATTGTCTCCAAGAAAATCCCAGGTCTACTCTTCCTGCAAAAAGGAAAGAGAAAAACATTAAAGTGGCCCCATGGTATGAGAGACCCACTGATGATATTCCCTTGGAGGACTGTTTTCTGGGTTAGGGTAATTAACAGAGCCCAGAAGGTTGTGAAGTCGAAGCTAAAGGGTGTCAGAGATTCATTCCCCAGATGGGCCACCCCATTGGGATGTATGACGGTATAAACCGCAATGAAATCTTATGATGTATTTCCTTTTTGATGGGAGGAAAACAAAGGGATGCTCTTTAGTTATTCTTATCAGAGAAAACTCGTATTTTTTACTTTAATGCGATTTCTTAGAAAGGGTAGATGCCGGATAGTGAAAAGGGGGAAATGGATTTACAAATCTTGTGCTTTGCAAGGTATGACGTGACCTTTTATTTTTTTATATTGTGGATTGTGTTTTCTATTAAGCCGTCGATCATATTTTCTCCTTGCCATTTAAAAAAGAAAACCCGGACCTTTTTGCAGATTTTAGGACATGGTGACAAAATTTGGTATTATGATGGCTGAGGTTCTGGGCCAGGCCTTTGGAGCTCATTTCTTTTGAATTGACCGGTATCAAGGGCACTACACATGGTTCTGTGTGCCTAAGTCTCTGCTAGAGCTTGGCCACTGTTTTTAGCCTGAGCTTAATGAGATGGGGTCACTGAGCTGATACTTGAGCATTATCATTTTGGTCTTTCAGAGTGGAGGGAGGGAGAGAGAGAGGATCCAGTTATATCAAGCATGCTGGATTGAATAATCTTAGAATGGACTTTGTGGGTAATAATGGTGTTGACAAGAAACAGAGTTGGGTTTCTCAAGTCAGTGACCCCACTCCTCTGTTGGTGCAAGTGCATCCAGGCAGTGTCTCCTCGGAATAATTAGAGGGTGTTTACAGCGGACGGGTTAAAGACCTTGCTTCACCCATCCACCTCATCCAAGTTCTAAATACATCTGCCCTGTCCGCTTTGTGACTCATTTTAGATGCAACTAGTGGAAAATTGAATTTAATGATTAAGTCCTTTTGATTTCTGAGTTGTGGAAATTCTTGTGATTTTTGCACTTCTGGATTTGCCAGTGCATCTTAATGAAAATCCTTTTCTTAAATTAGAAATGTGATAGAGTAGTTAGTGGGGTTGTGCTGGTTATGTCTGTGGGCAAACGAAGGAAAAGGAAGCGACAAAATGGGTTCTGATAGGCTGAATCTCACAGAGTGGTGATTATTCTTTAAATACTAAAATAGAGTTTTACCTATTAGAAGCCTCATAAAACCAGTGTCCACCATCTATCTGATTTTGCTGTTGATGTAATTTTAGGAAATCAAATGAGCCGCCATGGAAATTAGGTTTCATCCTCAGTGGCTTGTGTACCCGTCTAAGTTCTATTAGATTTAATAGGAGTTTTGCAGGTGGAAACACAGCAGGACTGAACCTTTTATCACTCCAGAGAGCAGGCCTTTCATAAACAGAGAATATAAAATCATGCCTTTTATCTTGCCGTTTAAGAATTCTTCATTTTCTGCACCCACGTTATTTATCACATGTATGGAGAGGACAATCCAGGATATTGTATTTTGAAAAAGGGAATGAGAAGCCATTCAGATTCCTATTAAAATGAATCGCACGAGCTGTACATCACTTTCTAATTTCTGAGACTACTTGTAAATCATAGGGAAAGAGGGCATTGTACCATTGGTCAGGGGAAAAATGGGAAATTTAATAGTTTGTCAAAGATTAATAAAAAAGGATTACCTCTTGGAAAGACCCTGACTTGGTGAGCAAATACGTTTTGAAGTTCATCAAGCTTATAAGCAGATGGAGAGTTTAATTAAAGTTACTTGTCATTGCTCAGGTTTGCCTCTGTGCTGTCCCTGGGACTGAAGTGGATGCGATGCCAGTGACTTTTGTCAAAACTTAGATTTGACCTCGAGAGCTGTGTGTTGATCTTTCATGCTCTCTCTATTTTTCTTTCATCATTTAGGTGCTGATGCATATCTTTTCATTGTGGTCTGTTCTATGTCTTGATCAGTATAAATTCCAGTAGTCAACTTTATTTTGTTCATTTACTGTGCACTATTTTATGTTTTAATTAATTTTTTAGCCAATACGGAGTCAAGTGGAAATAGTCTAAGACTGCCAGGAAAGAAGGTGTGTGTGTGTGTGTACGCATGCCCATTTGCACATGTGTAAATACCATGTTGATAACAGAATCAAATGTGTGTGTACGTGTGTGTGTGTGTATGCATTTATTATTGAATGTTATCAGGATATTTGCCCTTTCATACTCTGAGCTGCATATGGAGACTATTCATACATTTCTTCTGAGCAAAGCCCTTTCTTTTCCTCTTGTTCGGGCAAGAGAATGACTTTATCTGGGAGGCCGCATTTTTGATCTCATGTAGAGCTAGGAGCACTCTGATGATTCAACAAAGGCACCCAGGCTCAGGCATCCAGCATTGGTAGTGCTCCTGTTAATGCCTGTTTATCATATTATTGAAAGGCAAGCTGCTTTCCTCAGAATGTGCCCCCTACTCCCCGAGTATGTGTAATCCTACTTGGGTACCATCCTGATATCATTATATAAACAGAACTCTCAATAGACACTGCTGAAACTCATAGAATGGGTTCTTTAGGATCAGGCCTTTTGTGTGGATGTAATCAAATATGTAGGAGTAACATTCACAGTCTCGAGCTTTTCAAAATTGTAGTTGTTGGAGATGAAAGCCAGAAACGATGACAAAATCCATTGATTTTTTTTTTTTTTTTTGGCATGGTTATTTTTAAACTGGTGAGTAACAGAAGTGTTAACAGCTGAGGTATGGAATGGACTGGAATCCAGGGGTTCTCAAATCTTGCAGTTCATTAGAAACCACAGGGACCTTTGTAAATGGCTCCCATCCCTATTCCATAACTGCGAAATCTGTTTTATTCAAACACCCCAGATAATTCTTATGCAAGTGGTCCCTTGGTCCAGTTTGGGAACCCCTAAAATAGGTTATCAACCTCATCATAACCTTCCCAGGCAGGAGTTGATTTCTTTGGACGTAAGTCATTTAAATTCCATAATGTGATTTTGGATCTTAAAGCAGATTTAATTATGTAAGATAGACCATCCTTTTCATAAGACACACAAAGATTTCGAGTTAGGCCTAAAATCTTTGGGACATATAGTCTGTTGGGCACAGATCCACTGGCCTAGATAATACTGAATTAAACTCCTCCCTCTCTTGCTCTCCCACAGAAATTGGCCAGGCTATCCCAGTGAAGGTTATTCTGAAAACCAAGCCTGTTGTTCAAATCTGGCAGTGAATAAGCCTTTTAAACTTCGGTCCACTCCTAATGGAGCCTTTTGATCCAAATGCTTTAGAGTTAGACCTTTTGTATCTTAGTTGATGAAAACTGAGGTATAATATAGCATTAAACATTTTTTATTATTTCTTTCTGGACCTCTTGGATTTGAATCTGGTTTTGCTACCTGTGCGGTATGTGACCTTAGACAGGTGACTCCATGTTGCCACACTTTGTTGTGTAACCTGTGAAGAGAGGGTAATAGAATTCCTAAAGTTATCGTAGGACAAACTGAAGGAGTGTGCAAAGTGTTGGCTCACTGTCTTCCACGTAGCAGGGGCTCAGTAACTTGTCTCCTATCGTTGTCACCGGGGGGTGGGAAAGTTACAAAATGTATGAGTGGCAGACCTTACCTTCGTCAAGAGCTTGCAGCCTCAAATTTGGCATAAGATGTAATTAAATTACCATAGTGCAAGCAGGGAAGGACTGAAGGCTATGAGGGAAGAAGGGAAAATGATCCGCAAGTTTTTCAGAGGAGAAGGTGATTGCTTAGGGCTTTCTGCCACATCTTGATAGGAAGCATTGCATCCCTTGTGAAGTGGCTTTTTGAGCTGAGCCTAGAGGGAAGAACCTAAAGGAGTGGGACAGATAGAAGAACCCACTGGAAGAGGAGATGATGTGGAGTAAAATAGTGTCTGGCACACAGAGGGTCCCCAAGAAATAATGGTTGAAAGGCACGGGGCTTCATGGAGAGAGATTGACATGTGAACTCTGATCCTGTTGTCTTTTATAAAATGGGTGCCATGACACTGAGCACGTGGGCTCATGGAGTGAGTGGATGCTACATGTGATTTGACTAATAGGATATCTGGCATGTCGTGAGCACCCAAACACCAGGGGCTAGTATGTCATTATTCTCTACTGGTATGAAGGGGAATAGAAATCCATAAGCTGACAATATAAATGTGCGCCAGATGATGAAGACATTTTAATACTGAGCTAAGGAGCTTGGGTTTTATTCACTTGACAGGTGGGAGCCATAGGAGCTTTTTGATCAGGTGCATAGACATTGAAGGTGTCTCCTCTCCTGATTTCAATATAATGCCTCAGGGAAGAGCGCAAAAAGTTTCTCTCCATACCCCTCTTTCTGTCGAGGAGTTAGACCTTTTCCAGAAGCTCCACTGCACGCTTTACCTTGGATCCCTTTGCTTGGGATTGGATCCCAGGCCCATTCTGTAGCCATGCGTGTCTGGAAACGTGGTCAGCCTGTTGTGTCTCTGTAGCTGGAAGACCGCTCTTTGTGTGCAGTGGGAATGGCTCTTGGAGTATGGCCAGGCAAGCAGCAATATCTGTCCCCGGGAGTAGCATGGCATATTGGAGGCCAGAGTGTACTCAGTAGGAGGCACAAGAAAAAAATAAGAAAGCTACCCCGCCACAGAAAAACGGAGGACGAGGTGAAGGTGTGTGTAAAAAGCTGTTAAATTCAGTTGTAGGCCCAACGTGAGTTCAAGATACAGGTGATCACTTCCAGGAAGAAGTGATTCACAGGCAGGAGAAATTAGGATTAGACTATAAGGTTGGAGAGGCGCCTGGGTGGCTCAAGTCAGTTAAGCGTCTGCCTTCGGCTCAGGTCATGATCTCATGGTCCTGGGATCGAGCCCCACATCGGGCTTCCTGCTCCGCGAGGAGCCTGCTTCTCCCTCTCCCTGAAGCTTGTGCTCTCTCTCTCTTGCTATCTCTCTCAAATAAATAAATAAATAAAATCTTAAAAAAAAAAAAAAAGACTACAAGGCTGGAAGTATCGATTTGGGAATCATTTGCTTAGAAGGTTGCAAAGAACCCTTGAGATTCCCAAGTAAGGAATGAGTAGAGAGGCATGGACAAGAACCAAATAGTAAGGCTAAGGGAATGATTTCTTTTTTGGGAGCTTTTGTGTCAGTGCCAAGGGAGGTCTTACTCAACATTGTTAAAACCACCCTCTCCACTGTTCTCCATTAGCCTTCATTTCCTTTAAGGCATGTGACCTTCATAAAAACAGCAGTGGGCTTATTACCCACGCTCAGCTAGAAACCAAGTTCTGGTGTGGCTGCCCACCCCCACTCCCACCTCTCCTGGGCAGATTTCTCCTCTCAGCTCCAGCTGTATAGAAATTCCATTGTCTTCACTGTGGCCACTCCACTGGCAAGTGACAGTCCCTGTTAGCCTGTCACTTACCTGTGGTGGGGATTGGGAGACTCAGCAGGAGGGCAGGTGTGATATACGCTCCCTGTAATTGCCCCTCAGCCCCTTGGCTGTGGAACTCTGCTAGGCCTCCAGGTGGGTGGACACCTTCCTGCCCCCATTGACTTTGGACTGGGCTCTATGATTCTCTTTGGTCGGTGGAATGTTGTAGAAGTACGTCAGTAGACGGCTTGAACGTGCTTGTGTGATTTTACTTGGCCTTTTTCTGCTCTGCCACCTGCTGTGAGAATAGCATGTCCCAGGTTCCCTGGCAGGTTATGGTCCCAGAATGAGGGACGTGTGGGCAGCATCCTGGCCCCAACCCGCAGCTTCTGCTCAGTCATCTAGCACACCTGAACCCCAATGAGGGAGTAAACCCTTGTTGTTATCCACCACCAAAATGCTTTTCTTTCTTTCTTTTTTTTTTTTTTTTAAAGATTTTATTTATTTATTTGACAGAGAAAGACACAGCGAGAGAGGGAACACAAGCAGGGGGAGTGGGAGAGGGAGAAGCAGACTCCCTGCTGAGCAGGGAGCCCGATGCGGGACTCGATCCAGGGACTCCAGGATCATGACCTGAGCAGAAGGCAGTCGCTTAACCAACTGAGCCACCCAGGCGCCCAGCTTTTCTTTCTTTATTTAGTTTTTGGTCACGGTGTTTTTGTAGCAGAAATCTGACCTATCCAGCTGCCACAGGGACTTATGTATCTGTTCTTCATCCAGAAAACTGAGGAACTAGAGTGGTCAGCAACGTGGGAAATAAATCTGTGGCTCCTGGGGGCACGTCGTCTGCCCTCCGTTTGACCAACGCTGAATTCCGCTGAAGTGCCCTCTTCAATCATGCCCGCATTCAGTATTGTAAAATGATATGCTTTTTCACAAAACACAACTTTGTCTTGCATATTCTGATTAATAAAGGCAATGTGCATTACTAGACTTAATTTAAAGGTGTAATTCTCTGTCAGTCACATAAGGAAAAAACAGTACCATGGACCTTTTCCAAATTCCCAGAGGCTTAAAAAATAAAAACTCCCTGAAGAGTGCTGACAGCACACCTTGCCTGCTATCATAGCTCAGGTTTTGTTTTGTTTCCCTGCCAGTGCCAGAATATCATGAGGTTACAAATCAGATCTAATGGCTCAGATTATTGTTCATCTTGAGCTCTGCGCTTTTTCTCCATTAGTTGTGACATAACAGAAATAATTTAATTTATTTGTAGGCCTGTTTTCAAAAGAAGCTTTTTTTTTTAATTTTTATTTATTTATTTGAGAGAGAGAGTGAGAGAGAGAGAGAGAGCACAAGAGGGGGGAGCGGGAGAGGGAGAAGCAGACTCCCTGCCAAGCAGGGAGCCCGATGCGGGACTCGATCCAGGGACTCCAGGATCATGACCTGAGCCGAAGGCAGTCGCTTAACCAACTGAGCCACCCAGGTGCCCAAGAAGCTTTTATTTCAAAATGTGTTTGAGGACGTAGTAGGGAAAACCATGAGTTTATTTATCCTCAGTGTCTCAGGTAAAATTGCAAGGATAGAACAGGTTTTGAAATACATGTGCTTTTGCAGGGTAAAAGTTGCTTGTACTGTGATACAGCACATCCTTTCTGCAAAGAACAGATTTTTCTGGCAACTTCTTTTTGGTGGCTTTAGTTTCGTTTTTTTTTTTTTTTTTTTTTTTTAACGTGTGTCCTAACCATAATTTTAGGTTTATTGTCTCACAGGTAAGTGAGCAGTGGTCCTGACATTTATTCATTCGTTCCACTTTGTCAATTCATCTGTCAGCCGTTCAACAAATATTTATTCTCCACCTTCATTTCAGGGCATGATCAATTTTCCTTTTGTGCATGATCATCTTTCACACAAGGTTGGAGATTATTCAAAATGGATATGTACATTTTACAATACGGCGAAAACTCACCGATATAAAGTCAGATTTATTTCAGATTTGTCAGGTTAAATATCCTAAGTTCCCACACAGTGCCTTGGTTAGCTGCTTTCTCCAGTAGGAGCTGAGGATTATTCTAACCATATGTGTGTACCTGTGTAAGTGCTGTGCTCTTAGGGCCCCTTTGATACCTACCCACAGTAGACCTCGGTAGTCT
Organism: Mirounga angustirostris; assembly: GCF_029215605.1. Taxonomy (NCBI): domain Eukaryota; kingdom Metazoa; phylum Chordata; class Mammalia; order Carnivora; family Phocidae; genus Mirounga; species Mirounga angustirostris. Next base: position 186,816,376 of record NW_026991709.1, on the reverse strand, counting down.
CTCTGCGTTGGGCCCGCCCTGAATTAAATCTGCTGTTGTGAATGGGAGTGTAGGAAGTATTTGAGGGCATTTTGGCAGATTAAAGAAAATACTGTGAACAACTGTTTTGCCGGCTGGATGAATATTTAATGTGCACCTACTGGTGGAGGATGCTGGATTCATTTAAATGTGCATACCTGTCTTAGGGTCTTAAATGCCCCATGCTTTATGGAGACATTTAAATTTTAAATCCTATAAGCAGTTCTGTTACTTGCAATGAATAATAGCTTAGATTACCTTAAATAGGTTTGCATCCATTATACTGGGGTCTTGAGAAACTAGGACAGGTCAGGGAGGGTAGAACATTAGTAAAAATCTAGCATGAGGTACTGGGTGGGGGTCAGTTTAATGGCAGAGTATGGTGTCCAAGGTGTTAGGCAGGGTGAGAAAAATAAGAACTGAAATCTGCTTGTGTGTGTTTGTGTGTGTGTATGTGTGTAAATGTATTGGTTTGTTTATCAGCCGTCAGGGTTTTAAGAGTTCGGGATGCCTTTAATATAATAGTAATAGTTGAGTTGTAGTTGCAGTATTAATAGTCATTTATTGAATGCAAACCGGATTCCTGGCCTAATGCTGTCCACTTTACATGGAATATCTTGTTCGATTTATCCCAACAGTCTTACAGTGAAGGGGCTGTTAAAATTCTCATCTGACAAAAGAAGGAGAGTGGTTTCTTTATGTCCCAAACATTTATGTAGTGTTTTAATATGTGCCAAGCATTCTAATAAGTGCCTTTCCGTTGTCACCTTAGTCCTTACTTAAATCTTATGAGAGATTACTTTTACAGAGGAAGAAATTGAGGTGGAGAAAGTTAAGGGACTTGTCTGAAGTCCCAGTTAGTAAGTGGTGGAGTGGGATTTGAACTTGGGCCCTCTGGTTGTAGAGTGGGCTCCTTAACTCTTCCCAGTGGTAACTAGCCCATTATAGTCATGGTTCTGGGATACACTCTGGAACCATCTTGCTTCGGAGCTTGTGTTCAGTAGCCATTACATTATTCCACCTCTTGTATAAAAGATCCAAAGACAGGCTTTGCTTGTTGTTAACAGAGAGCAAATCTGAAATTGGCCAGGAGAACTATGTTTGGTGGTAACTTGCTTTTCTGGGGTTTGACTTGCTGTACTTTGGCCTCAGTCTAATAGTCCCATATATGTTTTCCATTTGTTTATTTGTTTTATAATTTAAGATCTGCTCTTAAAGTCTTCGCAGACCTCAGGGAGCTACCTGAGTGTGTCTAGTCCTTATGTATAATCAGCAAAAGGAGAAAGAACATATGTAAAAACTTAGGCGCTCTTACAGGGTATCTCTCTTGTGTTCTACCTCCATCTCTCTCTCTCTTTTTTTTCTTTTTTAAGTAGGCTGCAAGCCCAGCGTGGAGCCCAACACATGCGCTCCACTACCCCAAGATCAAGACCTGAGCTGAGGTCAAGAGTCGGTCGCTCAACTGACTGAGCCAGGCGCCCCTTCTTTTTTGTTTCTATTTATTTAGGATGACTGGGAGGGGCTTGGGAAAATAGATTTCATTACATGACTGCTTTGTGTGGTGTACGTTGTTGCTAAGTGCTTTGCATATCTGATCTCATTTACGCCGGGCAGCAACTCTCAAGGAACTGTAGTTTTTAGCCCTATTTTATTAATAAAGATGCTAAGGCTTAGGGCTGCCGAAGTAGAAATGGAATTCAAACTCACATTTGCCCAACTCCAATTCTGGTACTTTCTTTCCTCTGGAGGGCTGCTTCAGACTCAGTTCTATGTGACCTGCCTGCTAGTTTGGTCCTTAACGGCTGCTGCTTTCTCAGATTTAGTTTTGTTTATTATTAAAAGAAATCCCATTGTTTCACTTTGCTGGCTGTAATCTTGTTTCCAATGCAGCCCAGAGATGGCATACATTACAATGGGGATCACCATTTCCCAGTGTCATCTCTCATTTGAGCTAATAGGAGAATGCGAGCTTATATTGGCAAGATTGTAGGGACCCAGATGATGCGGCTTCATTGTTTTACTGAGCAAAAATAGTTTATCCATTCTCTATTGCCAGTGCTTATTGAGAATCATATTGCTCAACGGTGTCAGTCATTACCAAGCAAGATGAAAGATACCGTGACTGTTTATTAGGTTAAGGGAGGCCCATGCCTCCATCCAACAAATATTTATAAAGCTCGTGTTACAGGCACTGGGATACAACGGTGCCCAAAGCAGATCAGGTTCCCGATTTGGCTTCAAAAAGTAACTAGAGTTGGGGAATTCTAGAATGGACCTCTCATTATTTTAGTTTTATTTAGTCAGAGGCTATTTTATTTCATAAAAGCACCAGTTACTAACTGTCGTAACCCCTGAAAATATCACTGCAAATGAAAATTTTTTAATAGAGGAACTGATGCCTCTGGTTTGCTGAGTGTTCCTTTCACTATTGAATACGCTCTTTGAAGTTTGTTATGAAATCTGAAGGATAACTTCAAGATCATCTAGTCAAGCTCTAGACGTGGAAATTGAGGCCCAGGGAGGTGAGATTCAGATAGCAAAGCAACTTAGTTCTGAGTAGGGATTTTGCCTTGCTGTCCTTTGGTGTCTTGGCATTCCCGAACAGAATTCAGGAACCTGAAACAAGTGGTAGACTGTTAAGTGTGTCCCATCTAACTACTAGACCGTCCCAGCGTTACTGGCGTTGACTGCATCCCATGTAACTGCTATGCAGGTTATAGCTCTGCTGGTTCTTAGAGTTTTGGGGGCCAAAGGACTCCTTGGACATCCTCTTCCCAGAAAGCTACCCATGGCTGCAGATAATCAAATTGTTTATATGTTATTCAAAAATGGTTTGAGGAGGGGCATTGATGGCTGGTTTTGCAGTGGCCATTGGGAGGCATGATGAAGATTGACTGGGGATGATAATGGGGGAGGTAGGAGTGAAGGGATTCCAGGGCTTTGGTGAGACACAGTTGACAGCTTGCTGTGCTGATCAGAACAGTTTCACTTGTAAATCCAAATGGAAATAGGGCCTTTTTGGGGAGATAATTTATTGATAAAATTAATTTAAGTGTAGTGCTGGGAAGCTTGTTGGTAAGTATATGAGGGTTTCATTAATCAGTTCTCTTTTTGTGTATATATTTTATGATATGTTTACAAAGAGCTTAATAGTCTAAGAAAAATATTGCTAAACCTTTTTCATTTAAATCTTTAAAATTATTTCATGAAAAACAACAAAAACAGCACTTGAAAAATTTTACAGAAAACATTGGTAGGTGGGACTATTTGATTTGAGGGGAGTTTGAAATATTTTTATGTACCTATTAATATTTATAAGTAATATAGGAAGTTTAACTGATGGTTTCGGCTTAGACTCATTATAACTTGAGTTTGCAGTGAATTCTGGGAAGAGACCACCAGTGGTGCTAGTTTTTCAATCTCAAATTTCTCCAAGGAAAAAATAAAGCAATGGGAAAGCTAAACTACAAAAACCACAAGCAATATCTGCGATTAAAATGAGGTTACAAGGTATCCCTGTTATTCTCAGAATATGTGAATGAGACAAACCACTGGACAGCTCAAGACCTGTGTAGAAGTGGCCTTAGAAGGAAGTGAGGGAAGATAAGAGCTCCCCAAATCAACCACAGATTCCCACTGGAACATATAGTGGGCCCAGAGAGAATGTGCATTCCAAACCCAGAGCGGTTTCATAGGTATCTGGTTCCTGGGTGAGGGCAAGCAGCCTACAATGTAGCAAGGTCTGGGCACTGAATGTCCCTTCTGAGGTAAAACTCAGCATCCAGAAGCAAGTAATGAGAGTAGAACCCAGACTGAGCAAGACGGGGCAGGGAGGGTCAAGAGAAGAGAGACTCAGATAAATGTTGAAAAGACAGACCCATGACGGTAGGTCAGTTTTTGGAATTCCTCCGTGGGAACAGTAAGAGCAGCAGACCAGACCTTTGAACAAGAGAATCTCAACTACCAACTCCCCTCTCCACAAAGTTGGGGAGAATTTATTTTAAATAAGAAACAGGCAATAGGGTTATAGTTGAACTCCATACACATTTATTATAATTAAAGAGAGAATAAGGAACAGTACTGACAAGAGTTGACTACTATATACCTGACTATGACCCAGCAATTGCTCTACTGGGTATTTACCCCAAAGATACAAATGTAGTGATCCAAAGGGGCAGGTGCACCCCAATGTTTATAGCAGCAATGTCCACAATAGCCAAACTATGGAAAGAGCCAAGATGTCCATCAACAGATGAATAGATAAAGAAGATGTGAGATACACACACACACACACACACACAGGAATATTATGCAGCCATCAAAAAACCCGAAATCTTGCCATTTGCAACGACGTGGATGGAACTGGAGGGTATTATGTTGAGCGAAATAACTCAATCAGAGAAAGACAAGTATCATATGATCTCACTGATACGAGGAATTCTTAATCTCAGGAAACAAACTGAGGGTTGCTGGAGTGGTGGGGGTGGTAGGGATTAGGTGGCTGGGTGATAGACATTGGGAGGGTATGTGCTATGGTGAGCGCTGTGAATTATGTAAGACTGATGAATCACAGACCTGTACCTCTGAAACAAATAATACATTATATGTTGAAAAAAAAAAAAAAAGAAGGGCGCCTGGGTGGCTCAGTTGGTTAAGCGACTGCCTTCGGCTCAGGTCATGATCCTGGAGTCCCGGGATCGAGTTCCGCATCGGGCTCCCTGCTCTGCAGGAGTCTGCTTCTCCCTCCGACCCTCCCCCCTCTCATGTGCTCTCTCTCATTCTCTCTCTCTCAAATAAATAAATAAAATCTTTAAAAAAAAAAGAAAAAGAAAAAAAAGAAGGTAGTAGGAAGGGAAAAATGAAGGGGGTGAAATCAGAGGGGGAGACGAACCATGAGAGACTATGGACTCTGAGAAACAAACTGAGGGTTCTAGAGGGGAGGGGGGTGGGGGGTGGGTTAGCCTGGTGTTGGGTATTAAAGAGGGCACATATTGAATGGAGCCCTGGATGTTATACACAAACAATGAATCATGGAACACTACATCAAAAACTAATGATGTAATGTACGGTGATTAACATAACATAATAAAATAAAATTTAAAAAAAATGAGACAAAAATATTAAGAACATGATGGGGGTATGAAAGAGCCTTCCTTATACATCAGTATAAGGAAATGAAGATTTGAAAGGAGGGGCACCTGGGTGGCTCAGTCGTTGGGCATCTGCCTTCGGCTCAGGTCGTGATCCTGGGGTCCTGGGATCGAGCCCTGCATCGGGCTCCCTGCTCCACGGGAAGCCTGCTTCTCCCTCTCCCACTCCCCCTGCTTGTGTTCCCTCTCTCGCTGTCTCTCTCTGCCAAATAAATAAATAAAATCTTAAAAAAAAAAGATTTGAAAGGAAAGATGGCAGAATTCAGGAAAAAGCAGAAATGATAGTTTTGGAAATTAAGAGTAACTAGAAAAAATGCAAGAGCAAGTGAATGCAATTGTTAATGCTTAGACGCAAGCAGAGGAGGTGGAACCTTTTAATGAGCAAAAAGTATGGGAATGAAAAAGATTTCAGGTGAAGTTGTATAGATGCTATCTAAAAGATAACCAAATATGTGTAAGAGGAGTCCCATACAAGGAAACTGGAGTTAAACAAAGAATTAAGAAAAGAATAAGAAAACTTTATTGAAAGAAGAGTCCTTTTAGCTAACTGTTGAAAAGGCCACTTTGTTCCTCATAAAATCATCTCAGATCATTACTGAGATGTATAGTATAGTAAAAGTACGGTCCTTAATGAAAGGAAAAAAACCTTTGAACATCCAGGACAAAAAACTTTATTCCTGTATGGGAAAGAAAATTAGATTCTCATGAGACTTTTTTTGACAGCAATATTTTATGCCAAAAAAACAGTGGAGTATCATATTTAAGATAATCGTGAAAAAAAAATGTGAGCCATGAAATTTATAACCAGCCAAACTGATCTTCAAATATAAACCAGGAGACAAATTATTGCGATTGTGCTAGAAATCAGGGAATATTATTCCTGGGAGTTCTTCCTGGAGAATTTAGTAGAGAATAAGCTTCAGAGAAGCTTAAAATGTCAAGTATTGATGATATACATCCAAGTAAGTAACTAAATGGTTGATGTAGGATCTTTCTCTTTATAGAAGTATTTCAGGTAATAAAGCCACAGTTCTGCCTTTGAGATCATCATGATTTCAGTGTCCAGTGGGTTCAGGGAAGATTGCACCAGTGGTGATCTAGTTTGACCACCCTGAATCCATTTATGGATCCGGGGCATAATATATTGAGTGCATTACAAATAAGGAGACTCCTAGACATTATGTTCTTTCTTTCTTTCCTTTCTTTCTTTCTTTCTTTCTTTCTTTCTTTCTTTCTTTCTTTCTTTCTTTCTTTCTTTCTTTCTTTCTTTTAAAAAGATTTTATTTATTTATTTGAGAGAGAGAGAATGAGAGACAGAGCACATGAGAGGGGGAGGGTCAGAGGGAGAAGCAGACTCCCCGCTGAGCAGGGAGCCCGACGCGGGACTCGATCCCGGGACTCCAGGATCATGACCTGAGCTGAAGGCAGTCGCTTAACCAACTGAGCCACCCAGGCGCCCCTTATGTACTTTCTTTATGGGTATGTGCAACAGTACCTAAGAAGTTCTGCCGAAGAGATATGGGCCTTTAGTTTGATCAAGCTTCTAGGTCTATCTCTAAATTTACAGAAGATAAATAGGGTAACATGTTAAATCACACCACGGGGATGTAAAGAGCAAAACTGGCAAAATCCAGACCATGGGAAACTTTACAGTACAAAAAAGGGGAACCCATAGATTTAGGAATACATTGATTTATCTTAATGTATGGACAGGTTTTGGATCCTGAATCAAACGAACACACTGTAAAATAGAAAAAATGGTAATGTAATTGGGAAGATGTGAATATTGGATTTTTAGGAATTAGCAATTCATATCTTGTGTTTTATGCTTTTATTTTTTAATTAAAAAAGGTTTTATTTGCTTATTTGAGAGAGAGAGGGTAAGAGAGAGCATGAGCGGGGGGAGGGGACAGCGGGAGAGGGAGAAGCTGAGCAGGGAGCCCAACACTGGACTCATCTAGGACCTCGGGATCATGACCTGAGCCGAAGGCAGGCGTTTAAGTGACTGAGCCACCCAGGCGCCCCTGATTTTTATCACTAATAAAGAAAAAGAATAAATAAAAAAGGTTTGAGTGATCAATTAGTGAACATGGGATGCTGGATAACTTAAGATTTTAGTAGATGTATTAGAGTTCTCCAGAGAACAGAACTGGTAGGATATAAATAAACCAAAGTAAAACAAGCCAAGCAAATAAAAATAGAGATTTGTTCTATTGAATGGGCTCATGTGATTATGGAGGCTGAAAAGTCCCATGAGACCCAGGAGAGCCAGTGGTATGTGTCCTGAGTCAGAAGGCCTAAGCCGACCAGGCACAGCTGGACTTTTTATTCCTCAGCCTTGTGGTTCTAGTCAGACCCTCTGAACACATTGACTGATGCTCACTGTGGGGAGGGCCCTCTGCTTTACTCAGTCTACTGATTTATAATCTTATTTAGAAACACCCTTGCAGACACACCGGGAAATAATGTTCTGCCAAATGTTTGGGCAGTCAAGTTGACACATAAAGTTAACCATCACCATAGAAGGCACCTTTTTTTATTTCTCAGTCTTGTGTTCCTTTTGTCCTCTTGGCGATAGGTGATCAAGCAGTAATTATTGGTGTGGAATCACGGTGGTCATCAAAATGGAAAGAGCGTGTTTTGCTGTTGAGTAAATTGAGGCTCCTGGTCGTGGGGGATTGTTCAAGTAACAGCTACAGTATTCACCTTCAGGGGTTCCCTTTTCGCACTTCCTCTGTTAGGGTAGTGGAAAATCATATGCGAGTGAGATTTCCTGGTGTTCCTGGCCCCTTGGAGAACTTGACTTGTTACCTCTAACACCTTTATAAGACATGGGGTGTTGTTGGTTTTTTTTTGAGGGGGGGAATTCACTGTGAACTGTTACGGGCTTATTTCTTTTTGTACACCAAGCATTTCAAATGCTGCTTTCCTTAGAACTTTTAAAGGCTGTGTTTCTTACTGACTTTGTCTTTCTGTTATAGTATTCATCTCAATATAGGTTTACTCCGGCTATTGACAGGTACTTCTCAACTTTAAGAGTCTTACCTTTTCCACTAATATTAACAAAATCATATCTGTTCTCCGTTAGTTCACATTTTATAGGCTCTCCTCAGGTTGATAGAAAACCTGAGAAGTTTTGCATTGTTTTACATTATTGAATCCTTAATGGTACATCGTCTTCCTTTCAATTTTGAATGCCAGAAAACCAAGGTTTACATGGTAAGTGACTTGTTAGGGGTCAAAAGCCAAAGAGGGAAAGTTGGGAGGATGGACCCTAAGGGTACAAAATAGAGACATAAGAAGAGGAAAGAGACAGAAAGGTTAAAGTGGTATGGACAGTAAGGTGTGATGAGTGGTGAGCTATGTATATGAATAACAAGTAAGTGACGATCATACCCATGATTGTAAGGGTAGAGAACATTCTCCCAGGAAGCATGGTAAGCGCTTTTGTAGCATTACACCACCGGATATCCGGGCACCTTTTTGAGGTACACTATTTCCATTTTATAGATGAGTAGACAGAAGCCTTGCACTGGGCTGGCCTAGCCAGTCAGTGTGGGGCCGTGACCCCATAATTTAACTGCCTCCCCACACATCGCAGTAATGTGTCTCACTCCTTCTCTCAGGGATTAGGTAACTGTACCCCAGACAGGTTAAGTAACTTCCCTCAGCACTTACGTTTCAATCAATGGCAGAGCCAAGAAAAGAATCTCTGTTTACTGACTGGGAAACATGACGACTCTGTTCAGTGAGTTTGTTTTTAGAATAGCTTCTCTAAGGCAACGTTCTTGTCTTTTCAGTACTGTTTCTTTGACTTCCTTGCCTGTTTCTTATTGTTCACCTCTTCACTTTCCACCCACATTCCCAAGTATGAAGGAAGTAATGGTTGAGTTTCACGTGATAATCGGAAAAGATAAAAGGCAGCCTGAAAATAATCCTGGTCTGTTGGGAATGTTGGCTTGATGTCTAGAGAAATTTTTTTTCTCGTCCCTGACTTTAGACTTAACTTTTCGTTTAATGAGGAGCCACATGTTAATGTTGTCCCTGAACTTTATTTGCAATAATTCACCAATGGAAGCACTCATAGCCAGCTCTGCTAATGAATATAGAACAGTGACCTTCTGTAGAAAAGGAAAGAAAAAAAATCTTTTCTCTTCTCCCAGGGATCCTTCCTGTTTGGAAAAACCAAATAGACAAGAAAAATAAATCAGGCACTTGAAGGAAAGAAGCTACATCCCTGAGAGTGTTATATTTATAAAAATTCTAATAGCCCAGAGATTTTCTTTCCAGTTTAAGCAATGAGGAATTTTCCAATGTGAAAATGGCCATTAATAGGGTATTTTTGGTGCTAAAATAGTTGCTGGTCTGTGGTGTAGCAATCTTGACTCTTCCAGCCAGAGGAGAATTTCCTCTGACTGTGTTCTCAGACCTTCCCCCAAAGGGACATGGGGAAGGCAATATTTGTTTTATTATTTATTTATTTTTAAAGATTTTATTTGTTTATTTGACAGAGAGAGAGAGACAGTGAGAGCAGGAACACAAGCAGGAGGAGTGGGAGAGGGAGAAGCAGGCTTCCCACTGAGCAGGGAGCCCGATGCGGGGCTCGATCCCAGGACTCTGGGATCATGACCTGAGCGGAAGGCAGATGTCCAAAGATGGAGCCACCCAGGCGCCCCGGCAGTATTTGTTTTAGATCCTTTACGTGGCTGAGAGTGTTTGAGAACACCTTCCATGCGTTTCTCTTCACAGGGAGAAAGAAGAACAAGGGAGTGACCATTCTCAAGGGTCAATATTCCTGTGATACTCTTTGTGTTACATTTCCCACTCAGGAGTTCTTGAGGCATTTGATTCCCTCAGGTTGAATATCTTCCACCATCCACCTTATCCCATTTTGTGCTCTTTGCTCCTGAAAGTTTGGTTGCCTTAAGAGATTGATGGAGCTGGAGTTAACGAACCAGTTGCACAAGGGTTATTAATTAGCGAAATCATTATTTAATGCAAAGGAGTAAGTAGAACTTAACTGCTATGCATTTTTGATGTAAGAAATCTGTGCAATTAAAATAGGATAGGTTTTAACTTGCAGGTAGGTTTTATCTCGCAGATTAGATGTTAAGGTGCTACAAAATAGAACCACCCCTTCCCCCAAAACCCTATTCTTCATGGAGATAAAAGTCACATGGATTCACAATGCAATTAGGAATGAATAAAGTAGGACAATGGAAAAATATCTTTAATTCTTGAATTTACCTGATTTACAGATGATCTTTTTCAGTGTTTTAAAAATCTTTATTTTAAAAATTGCTGCTTTATTGGGGTAGAATTGACATAAAATTGTAAGATATTGAAAGTGTACATTGTGGTGATTTGATATACACATATATGTTTTTTAATGGTTCTGAAAAATTAGTTGACACTGTGAGATTTGGGTCAGAGACCTTAAATAGTTTCACAAGCCAGACTAAAATATTCCTGTTGAGTTATTTTTAAGTATTTCTGGAATTTTCTGTAGAAAATACTTGTCATATTTATAGATGAACATGTTCATTCTGCCTGGGAAGCCAGCCTGAATTTTCATTTGTTTGCTTCCTTGGCTGGTAAGATTATACTTCCGAAGACAGCAAGCATCTTTCATCCCACAAAGCCCATAGAGCCTTCTACGACCAGGCTGTTCAGATAGGGTAGTTATATAGAAGCAAACCAAAATTTCCATTGAAGATGACTCCCCTTGAAGCAGGGAAAATGTAGCAAGTTCATTCCACTGTGAGAATTTTTGGTCTCAGTGTGCAGCTTAAGTAAAACTGTGATTTCTCTACAATCCAGAAAATTTTGCACAAGGTAAGCCAAACACCTTAACTATGCTGCTTCTCATGTTCATAACCCATGCAAGGTCCAACTGGCTTCCTTAGGTTTAACAACCCACTTAAGGTGAAGCCTCTGATAGTGGAGGAACTGGGCTTGACATCTAGTTGCTTTCATGAGGTGTGGCCCAGAGAGGTAGAACAGCAAGGCTACGGGAGACATTCCAGAGTAGAGAGCAGAGATTGCCTTCTAACCCTTGTGAGAAGGATCAGCACACTGAAGATGCAGCACAAAGCTTACCACCAATATTTACATGGTCTGCAGAGACTTTCTGGGTTATTTGGCAGAACTTGAATACATTACACATCAATGTGTCTCAACACTTTTAGGGATCACCAGTTAAGAGAAGCCCGGTGAGTGGGCTAACTGTCTTCCCAGGTTTTATTTTGAAGTCCAGCAAATTATATGCTTCATGTAGATGACTGGTCATATTGAACATGGAATCGATAGAACAACTACACAAAAATGTAAGCGGGTACTGGAGGTCATTTAAGAGATGAGTTTGCTTCTGATTATGAGCTATAGATACAGTAAAGACCAGAATATACAAAGGGGAAATGTGGATATTTTAGTGTTCCATATGTATTGACTTGGTGACTTTATAACATCTATTACAGTTAAAAATATTTTTTAAATAAGAGATAATATTATGTGGTAACTTAAATTTCACAAAGTTGGGAGTGAGACCAGATTTGAGGTTAGTCCTATTATTGCTAATTCCGTGGTCTTGTTAATAAAATGAAGATAATAGTAACGGTTTTGTAAGATTCATAGAAATAATTCATCTAAATTATTTAGCAATGTGAATGGTACAGAGAGTGCTCAAAATTCCTTGGCCAGTATTCTCATTAACAACTAGCTCTGTAGTTTTTTTTTTTTAAAGATTTTATTTATTTATTTTACAGAGAGAGACACAGCGAGAGATGGAACACAAGCAGGGGGAGTGGGAGAGGGAGAAGCAGGCTCCCCGCCGAGCAGGGAGCCCGATGCGGGGCTCGATCCCAGGACCCTGGGATCATGACCTGAGCCGAAGGCAGACGCTCAACGACTGAGCCACCCAGGCGCCCCAGCTCTATAGTTTTGAGAGGATAAAAATCTTTTCTGAAAATTTTAATTTTTTTTTTTTTAATCGGTGAGTGTGGTTTTTGGATGGCATGGCCTGCAGAAGCCTCTTCCTTTGTTTCTCTCCTGGAGAGTTATTCTGTATGACTAAAAGCATTCATCCCTTTTCTGTCAAAGGGACCCTTCTTCCCCACGGTGTGTTGCCTTTGGTGAATATCAATGCAAATACATTCAAATCAGGGAGGCTCCAGGAGACTAATGGGCAGTGATGCTAAGTAGATCTGACATGATAATGACATGGAGGGTATTGGTGATTAATGCAGGTCACTGGGGATCATGGGAAATGCACGTGTCCTTTCACCTGACCCTCCCACCCCCACAAAAGTTTTTGACAGTAATCTTGCGGTCACTTAGTCCATTTCTCCACATCTTTCAGAACTTACAAATCTGATGTTTATACAGTTTTCCTCCTTTCTACTTTGGGTGGCCGCTAACTTGTTAAAAATGTAAGAATGGGTGGATGTTTAATGTTTTGTTAGTAACAGCCTGGAGTTAAGTAGCCTTTTTTATGATGGTAAAAGTACTTGCTTCTTACCCTTCCACTTGTTTATTCCACCACTCTGTATCACCTTTTTTTTTTTTTTTTTGGTAAGCAAAGATGAGTGACTCCTCTGTGGTCCATCTGTTAAGTACTATTGGTCTAAAGTCCCTTACACTCAATGCTCAAATATAAAATTTTCTGAAAAGGCCAAGTTCTATTTTATTGTTTTTAATTGGTCCTAGGGTGGCCAAACCTAACCTGTCCTGAAATCATTTGGTGACAAGTAGTAATGACTGCACTTCAAAGAAAATTTTTTAACTCTGTGCCTCTAGGTAGACGGTAGCATGACTCCGCCCTGCCAAGTTGAGGGTGGCCCTTAGACTTGGACCAGGCATCTGGGATGTGAGCGGTTGGGAGTAGTGTTTTCTTTAGGTGGAAGCCTTAAGAGTGAGTGCACGCTTTGCTGTATACCCTTTTCTGGCCTCCAAAGTCAGGGAAGTGTGAGGGTGGAGCTTCTCAGCTTGGGTGCCTGAGTGAGGAGGATGAACCTCATCTCCTAGAGGGTACATTTGCAGCATGAGCAAGAAAACGTCTTGTGGTTTGAAATTTCCATTTTGGAGGACTGTTTGTTTCTGGAGCATAACCTAGTTTACCATGAGAAATATGGGGTAAAAATAAGACTTCTGTTTTTTAGTCCCTAATGTAATTTAATACACGTTTTGCTTCCTGGTTCCCACTGTGATCTTTTCACACTTTGTTCCTAGTTGGGCTTCATCTCCTCGCCCCACACCCCACCATAACAGCCCACCTCATATGGGAGGAGGACAGAATCTGGAGGGACAAGGTTCACTCATGGATCGAAGGGCAGACATCTTTTGGGTGCCATCCAACCACTGTAAACATTCTTCCCGTGGCTTCTTGGCACCCTGTGACATCCTTGATTTGCCCTTCGGTACATGGAAATGTCCCTGGCTGTAGGGGTAGTTTCTTGACAGATTTATGTGTATATGTGTGTACTTAACGTATATTTGTATGTACATATGTATATATATATTTATATATATGCATATATCTGTCTAGAAGGATCGATATTCCTCTTTCTATCAATCATCTATCTGTTCCCCAGAAATAGATTATATAATCATCAAAATGATATAAATATTAACATCAAGTGGATTAAATACAAGGTCTTCTATTCTAAAATACAGATTGTCACTGGTAGTCCTATCTTTATATAGCTAGTTTTTAAAAAAAGATTTTATTTATTTATTTGAGAGAGAGAAAGAGAGAGCATAAGGGGGGGAGAGGCAGAGGGAGAGGTAAAAGCAGACTCCCTGCTGAGCAGGGAGCCTAAGACGGGGCTCGATCCCAGGACCGTGGAATCATGACCTGAGCCGAAGGCAGATGCTTAACTCACTGAGCCACCAAGGCATCCCTATATAGTGAGTTTAGAGGCCTAAGGAGATATTATCTACTTTGTAGGATTGTTTCAAGAGAGAGTACATGTTGTGCTCATTTTATAGTAACTTAAAAGTATCTATATTAAGAGATAATGAGATAGCACATTACCTCATGTGTACTACTTGAAGAGAGATACTTAGTCTCCATTTATTTGGAAATATTAGGTACTGTTTTTACCATTATCATCTATTTTTCCTTAAATCCTAGTTGATTTAAGGATCAAGTCAATTATGCATTATCTGCTTTTGTTCCATATATAATAATTAGTTTTTGTTTTGCTGTTAGTACTGAGTCATTGCTACATTTTTGTAGTTGAGTGTGTGATTTTATTCTTCTACATGCCCTTTCTTCTTACTGTATCAAATCGTGTCACATGGATTTTATATTCCAAGCATTCCTATGAAAACAAAATAATCGTCATTCACATTTTTAAAGTTTAAAATCCTGGGCTTACAAAGGGGTAAGTCACTTTGCCATATGCAGTAATCAAACCTGGATGCCACAGTTGGAAAGGTATTTAATCTCTGTCTATCCATCTGTCCATCCTTTAATATAGCAACACATGTGTTGTACTTACTGCTCCAATGTATTTGACATAGCCAGCAGCATCTGGAAATGTGCAAATGAAGAAGTCCTAAGGCCTTGCTACTCCATGGGGAGAATGCAACTGGACTGGGACAAGGTGGACAAGGTCTGTTTTGTACATGGCCTGACCCCTGCATGTGCACGGTGCTGGCACGTGCCCACCACCAACAGTGAGTGAGCAAAAGCAGGGGGACCTGTGGCTGATAATTGCCATGCTTCCCAACAGGTGCTTCATCTAGCCTCTCAAGGGCTACTTGTGAACCCCGAGGAGAGAGTGACTAAGCGTGCATGGTTGGGGTGGGATGTGTTGGAAAGGCTTCAGATAGGGTGGTATTGGACTTGAGCCAGCGGGAGTTGGCTTGGTGAAGACTTCCGGGTGTGTGTGGGTGAGAGTGACAAGTCTTGCCTACGATGACAGCAGCTGGTGTGAAGGCACGGTGGCAAAGATTATGAGAGAAGAGGTGAGCTGTGGTTTTCATTTCCCTGAGGGCTCTCTTTGGGCCAATATCTTTTATATTTCCTTTTTTTTCTCATAGGTCATAGGTATAGTATAGTTAACTATGTGCCTGAGCCTCTACTCAGAAGAGGTCAAAGCCCAGACCATTTGTCCAATATTTACAGGTTTAAGTTTGGTTAGTATCTGCTTGCTTTGTTACAGATACACATCCTTTGCACATGCTGTGTGTGTGTGTGTGTTTGTGTGCACACACATTATAATCTAGTTTAATCTAGCAAGAAAGAACAGACCTGTAGGCAGCATGAGAATAAAAGATACTTGGTATTTGATCAGATACATGTATCCCAACAAAGGAGAAGTAAATGTCTCTGTGGTATCCCACATAAAACATGAAGCACTAAATAATATTGAGAGCGCCTCGCTGAGCCCTCCATGAATAGTACATTAATGTCAAGGAAGTGTTGAGGAATTCCCAGAGAGCATTGTAGTTCAATAATGACCGTTATTTATCACAAACGTGCACTCTGTTTGTTCACATTGGGTAATGAATGACCTTTCTGTTTCCGTGGCCAGAGCCAAAGGGGCCTGTGTCGCCGCTGGTGCGGGCTGGAGGGCTATTCATCATGCCTCACTTAGCCGATCACTGCCTTAAACGACACCACCAGGGAAATACTCCGGCTTAAAGGATCATTCCAAAGGAAAGCCTTTGTGGGTTAACTACTTCAATCGTCTGACCCTCCCTGCTGCCTCTTTCTTCCTCCCCTTCTCTCTCCATCTCTCTCTCAGATTCGACTCTTCTAGACCTTGAATCAAATCACTTGACCGTGTTGTCAGGGAGAAGGTACTAATCCACAGGAAAAGTATATTTCCAACATTGATGACTCTTGCAAGGTTTTGTTGTTCTGTTTCTGTACGGCAGAGCTTCCTTTTTTTTCTCCCCATCGAACATTTCTACCATCCTTCAAGTGAGAGGCCTGCGGTCCAGAAAATCACTTAATTAGCCAGCCTCTCATGCTCCTGAATGTGGAGTAAAAAGTTGTCTTGCTCGTGGTGTGTTTGGCTCTGTTGGTTTAGCATGTAGCTAGGGAAGACCCTTTCCTTTGATTTATTTTGGTTAATGCCTTGAGGTTCTTGTAGCCTCCCCATGGTGCCTGTCTTACAGAAAAGCAGACAAAACCCTTTGCACAGGACGATTCTAATCCTGCGGCATATGGCTGGCACCTTGGCTGCACATCATATTTGTCCCTAAAAGTTAGATTTACACCAAAAGCTGGTCAGATTTTTTCACTTAAAAATGCATTTAAAAGCCGGCTCTGAGAAATGCTGTGATGTCATCTGGCCTAACCCTGGGAATGCTGCCCGTTCTGGAAACCTGTGCAGCCAAGCAGAATTGCCATATTTTTGGAAACGTCACTGTGTGAATTTTGAGACTGCTATGCTTTGGAGAATTGTACGTTGTGAGCTGTAACTCTCTCATAATGCTATTGCCTTCGAGGTTGGTAATGTTTAATCTAGTTTCATGATTTTATTCCAACCATAAACCAGAAAAGAAAACATATATGTTAATATTAAATGCATACGTGTGTGTGTGTGTGTGTGTGTGTTTTAAATGATGGAAAGCCGACTTTAGGGTCTCTCTAGGTTTGCTGATCCTTGATAGATATGTTGACAATTTTCTCTTCGTCTTTGACTACATGGCTTGAAACTGGTGGTGGTGCTTTTCATCAGGAGCTAACAGCACATCATGATCTGTGGAGCCAAAGTGAAATTTGTGCTTAATTTTATATAGTGGCTTTCTTTCAGTTTTAGGACCTAAAGAGAATGAGTAGCAAACATTCTGGTTCAAACGTAGGAAGCCTTACCTTACATAGTCTAGTATTTTCAAGTCAGGAAGCAAGTCAGGAACGTGATGGGCATTTAGCTACAAATTATATTTCTTGTGTTCCTGTACTAAAAGCTGAGGTAATACCATGTGTATATTTATGATACTTCTGTGGAGGGTTTGGTTGGCACATAGCTCGGAATATTCCTAGCTAATAATTGCCAACCTTTTCGTTGAAACATATTAATAATGAATATAAACATCTGTCTCACAGATTTCATGAGAGAACAAATACCCACTGATGCTGAAGAGAAGGAATAAGCTGCTAAAAAGCAAAGCAGTTAAGTGAGCAATTTTAACTCCTATAACTTGCTTGGAACTATTGGATCATTTTTACCTATTATAAATATATTGTGAACAGAATGAACCTTTTTAAATTTTATTTTAGGTGACCCTGGTTTTCTCCCCATATCACTCCCCTTGCTTGATGCTCAACACAGGTGAGAGTGGAATTGGACCCAAGCCATCATTCTCTCCCATAGCTCCATCCATCTGTTATCCTTTACTATGCTAACCCGATTGCTCCATGTGTACGTGTTTCCCCCATTAATGACTTGGGAATTTCAGGAATGGATGAGTTGGCATAATGCCAGTGGTCATGGAAACCAAGACAAAGTGCTACCAAATTTGGGGTATTTTTTGACTTATCTCTTTTATGGGTGATGATATTTTTGAATCTTTTTTCTCCCATTGAGAAAAGGAGCTAAGTTTTTAATAGGAATTGTTGGTTCAAACAGTATGTATATGTACATATACGTACACCTGTGCATTCATATCTATATCTATATCTATTATCTATATCTATATCTATATCTATATATCTATGACGGATATTGATGGTGGTGAAAGTTTTCTAAATGCTTCAGACAAGAAAACCAAAAGAATTACTTATTGAGAGAGAAAAGAGGATACATTCACATCTTAATTGTTTATAACTATTCTAGGTGGCATATTTGTTTCAAAAAAACCATTTAATGTTTTACAAAGTAGTTCCAGATGAAGAATTTTCATTTATACATTGATTTATATATTTGTATCTTATAAAATATCCCAGAAAAAGTCAATCAAGAAATTATATCTGGCAGAATAAGTGTAATCATGTTGTTCAGCCTAACAAGAAGGAGGTGCTTTGCATGCACAACTCCATGCAGATGAATTCACATTTCCGTGTAGCTGTAGCAGGCGTAGTCTCTCCACAGCTGTGCTTTTAGTTTTGACATGGTGATAGAAGCTCCACTTTCAAAATTATTGGATTTGGAAATAGGGTTTGGAATATTGAATTTGCTGCTTAAAATAATGACTATCGTTTTTTCCCCCAAATGTTATATGTGCCAGGCACTGCTCAAAATCCTTTGCCTGTACTAACTCATTTGATTCTCCTAACAATCCTCTGAGGTAGGGTATTGTGATAATCTCATTTTTGGCGGGAATCTTGAGGCCTAGAGAGGTGACGCATTTGGCACAGGCTCACACAGCTGGTTAGGGACTGGTCTGGACTGGTCTGGACTTGAACTCAGGCTTCCTGGCACTGTTAACCACCTGGTATGCTGTCTTCAGGGTATCAGACCCTCACTTCACCTTATGTTGCCTATTTTTCCAGTGCTCCTATGGCAGGTTTGGGGGGGGGGGGATATTGTTATCTTCATTTTACAGCTAACAAAACTGGAACTCAGATTAATTCCCTGGGACAAGAGCATTGGTATTCTTTTTTTTTTTTTTTTTAAGATTTTATTTATTTATTTATTTGAGAGAGAGGGACTGAGAGAGAGAGAGCATGAAAGGGGGGAGGGTCGGAGGGAGAAGCAGACTCCCTGCCAAGCAGGGAGCCCGATGCGGGACTCGATCCAGGGACTCCAGGATCATGACCTGAGCCGAAGGCAGTCGCTTAACCAACTGAGCCACTCAGGCGCCCAGAGCATTGGTATTCTTATCTTTATTTTCCTGCTTCTTTTTATTGGACAGATGGAGTGGAATTGGCTGAGATGTAGGTAGAGTCTCTTGATTGAAAGTTTTAAATAAATTCCACACAAGTCGCTAAATATTCTATAGGGCATATACCTTAATACCCATGATTTTGCAGGGCAGTTTGCTCCATCTATCAAGATTAAGCATGCATACTTTTAATAGAGCAACTCTTCTTAAAAACAAGCAAAAGAAATCACAAGAGATTGTTACCAGCTTTTCCTGGTTTAATCTAGTTTATTTCAGGAATTTAGATTTTATGCTCGAGATGGGTTTTCCGGGTATCCTACACCTCAGAGAGAGAGTGCTTGCAAACTTGTACCGAACCTGTGGATCCAGTGTGTCCCTTTATCCCCTGCCTCTTCTCCCCGATTCCTCATTCCTTCAGTGTTGAAGTGTCTTCCATGGAAGCACATTTATAGAAGGAGAGCTCTAAGTGTTAGGTATTATTATCCACAAGGCTATGGGTTTTCTTTATTTCCCATCTACACTACTGCTTCAATTAAAATGCTGTGCAGTGGCTTCATATGATTAATGAAGTGAAGGTCAGCTTTAGGACTTCTGCAGATATTTTTTATTTTTTTGGCAAATAAACATTACAGATAGTTTATTCTTATATTCTTTCTTTTAGCTTGTTTGTCAAAAAAGACATTTGCCTTGAAAGGAGATTGTTTGTTATAGCCTCTGCTTTTGACATATTTCTTCTCTCAAGTCATTTCTTCACACACACACACACACACACACACACACACAAATCTCCTGTGGTTATAATAGTTGGAATGAGCTTTGATAAAAATTGGTCTTGGAATCATCTGGAATATTTTTATTGTCAAGTTTGTTCATAATTACTTCTTTTTGACCTTAAGAAGTTTCTTTCTCTCAAATAATTCTCCCTGGTAGGGGGTGCAGTTTATAGTACAGAACTTTCTTTACTGTTGAGCTTAAATTATTTAAAAATCTGGTTCTGGTGTGTGATGCTGATTTTTGGTTTCTCATCCTGAAAGTTTTTCAGAATGGACATAGCGGGAATCTAGGGCTCAGTGCTTAGACACTTGGATTTTATTTCAGATTGTCATTCCAAGCCAGTGTTAAGGCTTAACTTTTAGGCTTATTATTTTTTTGAATTTTGGGCTTTGTTTTACATTGACATTCCTTTTGACTGTACTTTTCCATCTTTAATCCAGTTAAATACAGAAATACACCTAAAGTCCAGCATCATAAATATCAGGTTATGATTAAAGATTTAAATATTGTTTATTTTTAGTTTTTTAAAAAGATTTTATTTATTTATTTGACAGAGAGAGAGAGAGCACAAGCAGGGGGAGCAGCAGAGGGAGAGGGAGAAAAACAGACTTCCCCGCTGAGCAGGGAGCCTGATGCGGGGCTCAATCCCAGGATCCCGGGATCGTGACCTGAGCCGAACGAAGGCAGACGCCTGACTGAGCCACCCAAGCACCCCAAGATTATTTACACTTGTATTCAGAATTATGCTGTCAAGTTTGGTACTTTCTAGGTCTCTTTTGCATTGGCAGAGATAGGCAGCTGTTGAGCTTATGGTGGTTATATTCCTATGACTCTACCTCAGGGTTCTCGTGGAAGAAAGGGTTTAGGTTATTACATCAACTGCTGCTCAGCCCTTCCTGACTCTAGTGTTCCACCATGGAGTCAATTGTCTTTCTCAGTTGGATCATGTCATTGCAACCATTCAAGTCTTTGATGGTCTGACCTGTTGGCATCTTGAAGTCTGTATCAGTGGTTCTCAAACCTGGCTCTCTCTCAGGATTCCTGTGGAGCATTTGATGAAAATACAGATACCCAGGCCCCACTGCACGTTCATGGCTCTTTGGGTATTTTCAGGCATTGTTCTTAAAGCTGTGGCTGGGAACCATTTGTGAGTGAGACCTTCCCAGTCTCTTTTCTTCTTTCCAAGCCCTTGCTCTTTGTATATGCCTTTATTAGAGTATGTACGTCTTGTCTGTTTCATCCTCTCTGGTCTGGGCATCCCTTAGCTTCTACCATGTTTTCCAAGTACATAGCACATAGTAAGTGCTGGGACATAAATGGTTGAAGTGAATGTGGTTTGCAGGTATAATGTTCTGGGGTCTGGTGTTGGTATGCAAGGGTGGTAGGCTCAATTCTAGAACAGGCCACTATGTTTTCATCTCTCCTGCCTGCCAGCTTCATTTAGGAATAATGATACGAAGTATAGCAGCTGCTATTTACTGTGCTCTTAATATCTTCCACGCATCTTGCATCATGTCTTTTTAGTTTTCAACGAGGAGATGCTTTCAGGGTTTGATTTTGAGGGACTATCAAAAATAGGTTGAAGGAACAGCAGCTAGGTGCATTAGCATGCTGGGGCTGACATATCCACATAGCACAGACTGGTTGGCTTGAAAAACAGATTTTATTTTCTCATAGTTAGGGGAGTTGGAAGTCTAAGATCAAGGGGTGGGCAGGTTTGGTTTCTCCTGAAGCCTTTCTCCTTGGCTTGCTGACTGTCATCGACTCGCTGTGTCCTCCTGTGTTCTTGCCTCTGTGTGTCCTCTTATAGGGACACCAGTCCTACTGGATTAGGGCTCTGCCCATATGACCTCATTTATTCTTAATTATCTCTTTAAATCCCTTGTCTCCGAATACCATCATTTTAGGCATTAGGCCTTCAACACACAGATTTTGGAGGGGACACAATTCAGTCCACAACACCAGGCAAGGGTAAGTGACTGGCCTGAAATTGCAGATGTGGTAAATGGGAGGGATCTGGGCCAAGAGGCCAGAAAGCCACAACCTCTGGTAAAGGTACTACAACTATTGTCTTCAACTTAGTATGTGAGAAGCAGTTAACTTGGAAAGGTTATGCTGTTGGGTGGCCTACCTCAGATCAATTAAAGAAGACTTGTTCTTTGTATTAAATGATTAATTCTAGAGGTTCAGCCTGACTGTAAATTAAGGCCACCAAGGTATATTTACTTTTGTTTCTTTGTAAGATCCCTTTTAGATTTAATTAGAAAATAACTTTGCCAGATTTAACCTCATTGTAAGTTTTAGCATGCCCTTGAGTTTTCGATGTTCTTGATTCAGTCAGTTTAACTGCTTTGTAGGCCTGGCCTTCCATGAGACAACAAGTGCCTGGGTTGTGTTATTCAGGCCCTCGTGGTGATCGAAACCAGGCTTTTCCTTTAAAACTCTTCATAGCAGTTAAGGGCCACACACATCCCTTAAGTAAAGATGATCCCTTAAATTAAGTGATGTACTTCAGTTTGCTGGTGTGGACTGAACCTTTTGAACCAAATACCAAGTTGGAAAAACTTTTTTAAAAAATCGTCGACTAAGTTTTACTTCAGTAACACCATAACCTTCGTTTTCAAATGACTGGTCAAAAAGTGAGATAAGGAGTATATCTTACTGTTCTCCCTGAGCTTTTTTTTTTTTTTCTTTTTCATTTGCTTTCTCCTGCTAAAACTGTCATTTAGAATTAGTTCTTGTCTCGTGTTTCTGTAAATAAAATTGATAGCATGTTATTAGTGTCTTTGTTTCCAGAATTCTGAGAGATTGCATTTAAAAAGGGAACTATATAAAAATCTATGCTGTTCATGCTTAATGGGCTGGTCTTTAAGTGACCAATAGTGTGAAGTTAGCACATATTAATTAAAATATCTGGGAACCAAGTGCTTTAGGAATTCCATAAGGATTGAGAGCAGTATGCAGGTTTCTGATGTATATGTAACTACCAGAGAATTTTTAATGTTGTAAGCAAACCTAAATCCAACAAGGTAAATCTCCTGTAAGATAATAAATAGCTTTCATTGATGGGTTTAAAAAAGCTGAATTGTAGTAAGCAACGTCGCTGAGGAAAGAACTAAGGATGTTTGTTTCACAGGAAATTATCATTTTTATTGGTGGCAGAAAAAGCTTATTTGATTCATTCACTCCGTCAAATATCTCTTGAGTTGATGACACCCGAACTGCATTTACTGTTAGATAGATCTGGAGTTTGGCCTCTGGAGAATGGAAGTTATTTCAAGTGCACAGACAACGGTGGACATGAGAATGTTCTGTGTCTTTAAAAATATGTCTTCCAGCTCCTGGAAGACCCAGGTCAGCCAGGAAGATAAATGCAAAAATAAACCAACAGAAAACAGTAAATATTCTCCAGCTGCCAGAAGAGGGGAATTCAAGAGCTTCGGCCAGAGATGTATGAAACCGAGCTTGACAGAGTTGGGGCTTAAAAGGGATAGATAGGAATTTGCCTAACACGACTTTACCTAGCAACATGACTTTCTGGTTTGAAAAAAAGGATGTAAAAATATCTTTTGATGAAGTTTATTTTTAAAATTATAGAGGCAATGTGTGCTCAATATAGAGAAGCTAGAAAATAAAGAAAAACTTGGAGAAGTAAAAATAACAATTAATTACATTAAGGAAAAAGAATCACTTTTGACATTTTGCAGGTTTTATTCCAGTGCTGTTCTCTGGCTGGGTACTCTCTCAGCTCCCGCCCTCGTACCCCTACCTATACACAGCATTTTCTTCATAATAAAACTCACCCTCCTCACACATTTGGTTTATTTTGTAATCCTAATGCATCTTAGAGCCATGTGTATTTTATGTGGTGCTATTTCTTTTTCCTCCCAAAAAGCTGCTATTAAAATGACTGTGTATTTCAGAATTCATGGAGTCTTAGAATTTAGGGAATATAGTGCACATATATTTATATATACACTTAACAATTTATATGCATATATATATTTAGATGTGTGCCTGCATTTTTCCCTGGGTATCATAAGCATTCCCCACTAGTAGTAAGGTCTCGGGACTTACAATGGCTAACCCATGGAAATTTGTGTGATTGTGTCTTAATTGATATGATTTTGTTGTAGTCATTTAGGTTGCTTTTAATTTTTGACTAAATATAATTAACTTTCTTAAGAACATTCTTTGTGAATTCTCTTTCTAAATATCCAGAAACTATTTTGATCTGTATTCTTCCAGTTACTGAATCTTTGAAGTTTGAATATTGAGGGTTGTAAGTTCAAATTATCTAAAAAGTGAATGCCTTACATATTGAATTAACGATTTGGGAGTATGTATCGTATTGTTGTAAGGCAACAAAAAAAAATAGGCTTTCATCTCTTAAACTAGTGATTTAATGAACAGTTAATAAGCGTGTAATGAGGACGATTTGGGGTTTATTATAAATGATGTCAAAGTGTGAATTGTGCAACTATTTTTTGCTTTGGTCATGTTGATTTAAGTATGGGATACATATTCTTTTATTCATCAAAGAGTCCTTGAGTGCCTAATCCTGGTGAGACACTTTTTGGGTATGGGTGAATGGGACAGAGAATGTGTTTTATTTCATTGGAGGAGGGAGGATTAGTGTTGAGACAGACAATAATGTAACTAAACGAATATACAAGACACAGTTACTTTCAGATAGGTATCTCTGTTGTTTTCCCATAATACCTTTTATCCATCCGTTGATTATTTTGCCAAGTACATCACAAATGGAAAAAAATAAAAAAGTATCAGCTCATACATTGTGACTGTTACAGAAGTTAAACCAAAAAAATGCTAAAGAGGTGTTTTATATGTAAAGATAGTCATAGTGAGGGGGGGAATACCGTTTACTTGGCTTTCCAACTCAGATGGCTGTTGAAAAGACATGAATTAAAGTGAGAACTTTTAGTGCACGCTCCAGGTGGAGAAATTATGAGCCTATTGCTTTCTTTACACTGATTTTAGTTTTGTGAGGTTTTTGTTTTTTTTTTTTCTTTTAAAAGGAGGAAAAAAATCTTTGTCCTGTGGGTATAAAGTCATTATTCGGACTAATGGGGCATTGAACTGACCAGAGGTACAAGGTGGACTCCTTTTAAACCTTTTTATTGAATCCTTGACTGTCAAGTCACAGAAGGTGTGATTAAACGTAGTCCTCCTTCCCCCACCCTGTTGCCCCTGAGAAATGTTTTCCTGCCTAGGAAATGGCACCAAAAAAGAACAATTAGGTATTACATCCACTGGTATTTTACGAATTGAAATTAACTAAAGGTAAAGGACAAAGAGAATGCTGTGGATTGGTGAATTTGCTCGGTTACAGATAATTGGGTGAACAAAGGACCACAAATGGATATGCCACATAGTCAAGGGGTCTCACTGTGGTAGGACCTTGTAGTCCTGCTCACTGCCTCAGTGTAAGACTGAGGTAGGTGGCATGATCTCCCTGAGAAGATATTCCGAGGTGATGGAGGCAGAGAACCTAGAGCCTAAGGGAGCTTCCTGAGGTGCAGTTGGGGGGTGAATCAAGTGTTTTTGGTGGAACCAAGGAGGGAGTGTGGGCTGCCACCTAAGTTAAAGGCAAAGGCTGTGTAGACGGGAAGATGCAGGAGTCCTGTAGAAGGCTTGGACCAGCAGTGAGAACTGAAAGAGAAGGATCCAGCCTTCTGGGATGCCCAGAACTACCCTTACTCTACACCAGCCTGGTGGTTTAGGAGCCCTGTCTTAAATGCACATTATCAGGGTGGACAGAGGTGTGAGATGGAAGACAGGCTAGCCGGGGAACCCTCGCGTTGGAGTCTCTTATGATTATGGCTAGAAATTGACATATAGATTCTAGGCAGACTCAGTAAAAGAAACCACCATGCCTTTTTATAGAAACTGGCAACCTGATTCTCAAATTTATTGGAAATACACAGGCTATAGTTAAATGTAATCTGAAAAAGAAGAGCTGGAGGACTGAAACTAACTGATTTCAAGACTTTCTGTAAAACTACAGTAATCAAAGCAGTGAGGTCCACCAAAAACTTGTACCCCGAAACAGGAAGCAACTCAAATGTCCCATCAGCTGGTGAGTAGATCAACAATATGTGGTACATCCATATAGGGATTCAACTCAGGAAGAAATGTAGAAAGAAATGTACCACGAATACATGCAACAACATGGATGAATCTCAAGCCAGACGTAGAAGATGATGGCATGTATGATTCCAGCTCTACAGAATTCTAGAAGAGATGAAACTCTAATGATGAAAATCAGATGTGTTGTCTACAGGTAGCAGGGAGAAAATTGACTACAAGGGGCATGAGGATTCATGCTGGGGTTATGGAAATGTTCTGTAACTTGATTGTGGTGCTGGTTATATAATTATTTTGTTAAATAGTCAAATTGTACACTTGACAATGAGTGGATTTTATTTTATATAAATTGTACATCACATAAGTTGATTTAAAATGAAAATGAGAGGTAGTTAGACCTCCTCCCTTCATCTTTGAAGTTATGCCTGAAAGGGGGGTTTGGAACGGTATTCATAAATTCCCTAACTGATCTATGACATGGACATAAACCACAATGTTATTTTACTTTGCCTGAGTTTTGCAGCATTCTAAGTGAATGGAATTGATAACTTGGAGAATTTTATTTTTTTACAGAAATATTCAATTTTTTAAAGAGATTTTCTGCTAGAGTACCTTGAGTATCAGGTGTTGGCATCAGCTAATAATGTATTTCAGTTTAGCACTGTTAGGGAAGGATTTGAGCTAAGATTTCGAGTTTTAAAGAAAAAATCTTTACTAGTCAATGGAGTCCTGCCAATAAAGTAAATATTTCTGGTACAGTAATAAAAAGTGGAGGAAGATTGCCTCAGGGATATACCTCTTGCATTTGGGAAGGACTGAAGAATTTGGGAACTGCCAAAATTATTAAGATACCTTACATACCAGTCCAATCAGCATTTTAGCTTCTTCACCTAAACATTTTAGTTAATTTCCCCTGTGAGTTGTCTCCAAAGTTTCTCTGAGGGTAGGTACTAGCCTATATTCTTTATATCTCTCTTATTTTCCATTTGTACATGGGTCTGTTTTTAGGCACTGCATGTATATTTTATTTATCTATTTTTGGCAGTACCACAATGTAGTGTTTTTTCTTATAATGCAAATCCTTGATATTTATTTTCCTTCTTGCAAATTCTTTCAGGTGATTCTTGTTCCAGAAGAACTGTAGATTTAACTTCCAAATAGTGGTGGTAACATGACTCATGAAAATTTAAATTGACGTGTGTAGCAAAACTGGATTTTTTTTGCAGAATGAGTCAATATGAAACTGAGATAAAAGAGATTTTTTTCCCTCTAAAGTAGAGAAGTGTTCTAATTCAGGCCGGAGTGACAGAATTATGGAGAGATTTCATTAAATTTCATTTCATTAAATATATTTTGGATTTCTATTTGCAGTGCAAAGGCTTGGGCATGTATTAATAATGCTAGTGGTTATAATAGGTTCTCAAATCTCAGTGGTTCCAAGTTTGCTTTTAACTCATGTACAGTTAGGAATGCAGGTCTAGGTTGTCATGCACAGACCCAGGCTCCTTCTATCTTGTAGCTCTGCATCCCCATCAAGCTTGAGAGCATATTATGGCTCAGGCCTAGAAGTGGTGCACTTGACTTCTGCCACATTCCACTGAGTTATATGATTTCTTTTGTCCTCTCCTATATTGCAGTGAGGGAGTTTGGGACATTTACTGGATGTGTCATCAGGACGAAAAGGAAACAAGTTTCACTGTAGCAGAAGACGACTCTGCTGCAGCATATTAGTGCCCTGAGCATGCTAAATATACATTGGGTTGCTTAAATGTGGGCCCTCAGAATTTTGCCTCTCTGGCTATGGAATACAAGAGCCACGTGCAGTGAAAATAGATTTGGACCATCCTGCCTTGGGGATATTTCTGGTACTTACTAAGATCAAGATTGAAGATCTGAGCCCAGGAATGCTGCTCACCAGGCTGGTGAGAGAATGTATGAGTGTGTTTATGAGGTATGCATGTGCAAGTTGGAGTTAATCCACTGCCTTTCAAGAGTGTGGCGTTCTCTCTAGAAAAAGTAAGAAAGTGTACTGCTACTGAGTGATGGATGCACATAGTATTGATAGATGTTTGGAGGGACAGATTTCTAACCTTGACTTTTTTGGATTAAATGCAGGACAGGGTGTGATAGCATACTCAAAGACAGACTTATTTATCCCTTCCCCCTGTTCAACACTGCATTGTTTCTTCTAACTGCACTTATCAAATAAAACCAGAAACTGCAACCTCATAAAACAAAATTTTAGTTAGGTCTTCCATTTTTTTTTTTTTTTTTTGTTCAGCCGTGGGGTGCCATTCACAACAACTGTCATGTCGTGTTTCACATTTCCACATGCAAAGATGAGAAATGCTATGTGGTAATTTGCCTGAAGTTATTAACTATGAGAGCCCTGGTGCAGAAATCTGTATTTCATATTTATTTTGCAACCTAATAACACTGGCCAAACAATACGTTAGGTTTGCCAGATGAAATATAGGACATCCTTTTTTTTTTTTTTTTTTAAAGATTTTATTTATTTATTCGACAGAGAGAGACACAGCGAGAGAGGGAACACAAGCAGGAGGAGTGGGAGAGGGAGAAGCAGGCTTCCCGCAGAGCAGGGAGCCCGATGCGGGGCTCGATCCCAGGACTCTGGGATCATGACCCAAGCTGAAGGCAGATGCCCAACAACTGAGCCACCCAAACGCCCCTAAGTATAGGACATACTTTACACTAAAAATTATTTGTCCCTTATCTGAGGTTCAGATTTTAACTGGTCATCTGTATTTTATTTGCTAAATCTGGCAACCCTGGTTTCTGGAACTATATTATTTGTGTGACTTAAAAAGGATATTAAATGGCTTGATCGTTTGGAGATAAAACTACAATAAATATGGTGATGTTGAAAGGTTTTTAAGTCTCTACTAGGGTAAGGCTGTATCTGACGTATTTGTTACTCTGTTCCTAATCTTGTTATAGTGCTTGTCACATGGTAAGTGCTCAATATCCATTTCTCACATGATTGTTTATGAATAAAGGGGAAATTGATCCATGCATTTTGGCATTCTGTCTCTTTTCAGTTTGTCACACTTTCCCTGGCAGCCCATTTTAAGCATCTTGTGGGTGGAGATTGTTTCCTATTACTTTTTTTGTGTGTGTTTTCAAAGCAATAGTGATTTGAAAGGCACCTTGTAAGTAACTGGTGGGAGGTTCATGAATGAACAGTTACTGATCAAGGGGTTTTGGTGGGTGCAAAACGTTGAGAGAGGTCGATTATTTGGGAGAGCAGCTTGTGGTTACCATGTTGAAATTTAACAAAGAATTTTAACCTATAGATGAGGACAAAAAACCTAACAGTGAGGACGATTAAACTGTGGGGTGGCCTCTTGAGGCAAACTGCAGAGACTGTTGCTTTAGTTAGTCAAAGGCAAATGCCTCCACTGGGAAGTTGTCTATTGATCTTATTATCTGGGGACTTGAAATAACGTTTCAATTTTCCCCTTGAAAAGCCATGATGTCGTTCTTTTTAAAATCTCATACTTCATCCTTAAACTCTCATGCAAAGCCATTACTTGAGCTAAACCTTCCTCACCAGAAATATCTTCAAGGAACACACTCCCTGTAAAGGATGTGTATTGTGGAAGATTAGAAAAAAAAGTGTTTTGGTTCTCTATGGTACATGGCGTGGGCTCTTTCCAAGGTGAACCCCTTTGGAGGGTGTGAGAAACTTACTATCCTATAGCATAGTATTTTCCATTATATTACTGGCACATAAGCATATATATTAATAAGTTTTATATAAAATCAAGTGGCAGAGTGGTTTAGGGAGAGAGTTCTGGAATTCTGAAAGATGTCAGTTGGGGACCATTCATTTGCTCTGTAACCTGAAGGCAATCACTTAACCTTTGAAAGCCTCAGTTTGCTCATCTATGAAATAGGAATAGTAAGAGTAATTAATGCCAGGATTGGAGGGTATCTGTATAAAGCACTCACTTCAGTGTATAATATCTGATAAATGCTATAAAAATTTGAATTGCTATATTTTATTATTTACGCATGTACTATTTAAGAGATAATTATTGTTACATTGTTAAGACCTAAAGCTGCAATAGCAAGTAATTAATCCCTATAATAGCAATTAATATCTGAGTGATGAATTGTCTTCCCAGGAGAGGCAGCTAGGAGTGTAGTCATCCATGTGACTGTTGCATGTCCCAGGAGAGTTACAGAAGTTAAATTGTAATGGAAGCAGCTGTTGAATCAGCTCAAGGCATAGGCTTTGGAGTAAAAATATTCCACATCCTGATTCACCGTGACTTAGAGGCTCTTTGACCTTGAAAAAAGTGCAAGTAATTAGCCTCTCTGAATTTAGAGAAAATATTTTGGGGTTATTTTGTCCAATATAGTAGCTGCTAGCCATTGTGGCCATTTAAATTCAAATTAATTAGAATGAAATACGATTAAAAATAAGTTCCTCAGTTCTTTGGTTTAAATCGCATTCTCTCAGAATTTGTATGTTGAAGTCCTAAACCCCACTACCTGAGAATATAATCCTAATTGGAAATAGGGTCATCGTAGGTGTAGTTAAGATGAGCCCTTAGAAGGAGCCAGCCCTCCCCACACCCTGATCTCTGGACTTCTAGTCTCTGGAATCCTGTGACAGTAAATTTCAGTTTCTTAGGCCACCTCGTTTGTGATACTTTGTTACGCAGCCCTAGCAGAGAAATGCACCGAGTCTCCCTAGCCATGTTTCAAAGCCAGAAATAGCCCCATCTGGTGTGTGCCTCCTGTACTGGATAGTAAAGATAGAGAACATTGCTCTCATTGCAGAAAGTTAGGTTGGACAGTACTCTTTGGGAGATTCCAGGCTGCTCACAGCCCTTATACTTTCAGCTTAAAACAAAGTACAAAAGGTTGAATGAGTTTTATGAAGTATGTTCTTTGTCCTGAAATCCAGGGCAAAACACATCAAGGATTTAAAAGGGGGAAAAAAAAAAAAAAGCTCTGCCTGAAAACTGGGCTGGTCAGACAGCCAAATATTCAGGAGGGCTTCCTGTTCTGGCGGAGATGGAGAAAGAAGCCAAGACACCCTTGTCTCATGTGCAGGATGAATCTCTGCTTCTGCTTCCACCGTTAACACTCTTACATAATTCTATTCTATATATAGAGCTTCCCTTTGTATCCAGCCCTGTCTTTCCCTCTTGTTTTCTCCTTCAGGCTACATAAAAGTGTTTGCAAGGAATCCTTGCCCCCCGCCGCTGCAAGCTGTAAATACACAGGCTGCTGGGGGATTGCCGCTCTGGTTTTCTGTTTCCTGATGTGCAAGGGTCACAGAGCCTTCCCTGTTCCTGGCCGTGGCTGAGGACGTATGATGAAACTCTTGTGCACCCTCTCTTTTGGCTGGAGCTCAGATGCCAGAGAACCTATCTGGGAGTGGCTCAGGTCACCGGGCTGGCAGGGGAAAGCCTCTCAGCCCTGGACTAGACCTTAAAACCTCCCTGGCACGGAGGCCCCTCCTACTGGATGGGGACAGCAGCTTGCTGGCCCCCGTGGTGACCCTGATGGGGCGAGGTCACCAGCCTTTCTGCACACTTCGTTCTCTTTTCAAGAGGTTGTACCTTGGATGCTAGTCAGGCTCTTACAGTCCTTGGTCAAGTGAAAGCAGTTTGTTCACCTGACCTTGGAGTGGCACCTTTCTGTGCTGAAATGCCCTTTGTTGGCAAAGGTGGCCTTCCGTGAGTCAGAATTGAAGGGGAAGTGTTGGAGGAATATTTGCATTTTTTTTTACCTGTTTAAATTAAGGGTGTTCTTTTAAAAGTGGGGTTATACTTCAGAGTATCTTTAATATACCTTTTATAGCAACTAATATGATCTTGAAAAGTTATCTTTTCATATTAGAATTGTTATTTCAGACTATTTTTATTCATTTAGGGTTTTGTTAAGCTGAAGTCATTGCAATAATGAATATAGAACATAAAGAACTGTTCCTCCCTAAATAGCTCAGAATAGTGTTTCTTGAGTTGTTTTATACTTACTCCTAATACTCTTCATGAAAAAAAAATATTTCCATGTATGTTATAAATAAAACCATTACTGTTGCCCTACTGTGTGCGCCAGATGTTCTGCTAAGCACAATGCATTCATTTTCATCCTTACGCTAAATCTTAATAAAGAGGCAGGTGTAGTCCTCATTCTGTAACCTAGACAAGGAAACTGAGGTTGAGGGAAATCTAAACAGATCGACTGGCTGGAGAACAGTGGAAGCTTATCAGACATCACGGTACAAGCCCCCCTCCCCAGAGAGTGTGTGGAAGGGTGATTTCATGAAACATTGTTAAAACCAAAATTGTGTTTGTTCTTGCAGTCTTGGGAGCACATGGGGCCTTTTGCAGTCAGGACAAGCCCATTTCCTTTCTCAGTGGGAAACATTCCAAGTATTCCTCTTGAAACAAAAACGCCAAGGAATATTTTTGCAGACTTCTGTGGACTCGTTTTTGGACAACACCCTGGAACAGGAAACCACAGTTTTTCCTAAATTTGTACAGGATGAAAATAGATAACATTCTTTATAAAACCACTGCCACAATTAGTGCTTTCAAATCAGCCTCACGGTGGATGGTTTCATTTACGCATTTCGTACCTGAATAAATTACTGGAACCTGCTGCATGGGAAATTCATGAATAATTTTATAGGGCTCTATTTTATAAACTGGAAATGCAGCAAAAAGATATGTGTCATTGAGGGAAAAGAGCACTGTATGATTGAAGCTATTTGAAAGCTTTCCTTGGAAAATGGGTTTGAAGTCAAATAGGGTACTGCACCGTTAAGTGATGAGAACAGGATTTCCTGTGGCTACCTGAAGCCTGGGTCCAGCTAATTGTGGCTGGAGCAAATGTGGTGAGCTTAATGAAATAGGGGATGATAGGTGAGAGAAGTCTACCCAGTAATCAGAAAGTGACTGCACTTAGACTTTGCCTTTTCCTTGTCAAAGAACAGTAGCCGAAACTATGCATAGAACAAATCCCAGGTATACCCATGGCGGATCTGAAAGGATGGGGGTGCTCAACGAGTTTACCCCAGTCCTTGGGCACGGAGTCCTCCTTCCATAACCGTTGGAGCTCCTTTTATATTTTGGGTCTGTTTCTACAAAGTTCCGGTAGCTGAATTGACTTAAGCTGAATTGAAGTTTTTTAGGCTACTATATTTTTATGGTGAATTTTAAATTATTATAAGCAATACATGGTTATATTCTCCTGGGAAAAAAATAGAAACGTTTTGTACAAGCGTCATTCTCTCATTTATTCCCTAATACCAGACCCTTTTCTTTCTTCCTCTCAAATAAAAGATATTGCTGGTTTTGTGAATATACTAACTGCTTTTAATGTGTATATGTGGATCTTCATATCCCCTTGGGAAATATTTATGTCCTTGTTTTTTTTTTAGGTATATATGTTTGGTGTATATGTGTGTATAAATATTATACTTTTTAAATATTTATTTGAGAGGGTGAGAGAGAGAGAGAGCATAAGCAGGGGAAGGGACAGAGGGAGCGAATCCTCAACCAAACTCCCTGCTGAGCATGGAGACCGATGCGGCGCTCGATCCCAGGACCCCAAGATCATGACCTGAGCCGAAACCAAGAGTCAGACACTCAACCAATGAGCCACCCAGGAGCCCCTAAGTATTATACTTTTTTTTTAAAAAGATTTTATTTTTTTTAGATTTATTTATTTGACAGAGACAGAGAGAGCAGGAACACAAGCAGGGGGAGTGGGAGAGGGAGAAGCAGGCTTCCCACAGAGCAGGGAGCCTGATGTGGGGCTCGATCCTAGGACCCTGGGATCATGACCTGAGCCGAAGGCAGACACTTAATGACTGAGCCACCCAGGCGCCCCTAAATATTATACTTTTAAACACCTACTGCCCTGTTTGTGTCTTGCATATGTTGTCCACATCAGTGTGTATTTACTTGCGTTTCCCTTACTAGATGTTTAGCTTGTTTATAATTTGTTGACATTAAGAATTGTACTTGACTGAACATCTGTCTACATGCCTTCTTACATACGTGTGCTATTGTTTATGGTAGGCATATTCAACATTTTAATAGTGCAAAAATGAGAGCGGCATCATTAAACAAATTTTAGGGATGCTTTTTGCAAAGCAAAACATGCCTTTGTGTGAAAAAGGATATATTTAAAGGTAGATCTCAGTTTTGCTTCCCTGTTTAATGTCTTATGTGCAGGGATATGTTCCAAGACCCCCAGTGGATGCTTGAAACCATGGACAGTACTATCTTTTTTCCCTATACATACATACATACATACCTATGATAAAGTTTAACTTATATATTAGGCAGAGTAAGAGATTCATAGCAACAACAATAATAAAATAGAACAGTTACAACAACATACTGTAATAAAAGTTACATGAGTGTGGTCTCTCTCTCTCAAAATATCTCATTGTACTATGCTCACTCTTCTTGCCTCGTGGTAAGATGATGAAATGCCTACATGATGACATGAAGTGAGGTGAATGATGTAGGCATTGTGACATAGCTACTGTTAATTTTTTTTTTTTAAAGATTTTATTTTTTTATTTGAGATAGTGAAAGAGCGTGAGTAGCGGAGTGGGGGGTGCAGAGGGAGAGGGAGAAGCAGACTCCCTGCTGAGCAGGGAGCCCAATGTGGGGTTCAATCCCAGGACCACAGGATCATGACCTGAGTTGAAGGCAGACGCCCAACCAGCTGAACTACCCAGGCGCCCCTGACCTTCTGATGTACGTCAGAAGGAGGATCATCAGCTTCTGACCGCACCTGACCTTGGGTAACTGAAACCGCCGATAAGGGTGGGGGGCAACTGTACTAGGTTTCTGAGAGCTTACCGCACCAATGAGCTTGGTGCCGTGTTAGGTGGGCTTGTCAGACTGCTAACAGTAACTGCCCTTCTTTATGTCTGCTCACTGATAGTAAAGTGTCCTGGTTGTATGGTACCGACACTGAATTCACAAATAATGTAAAAATTAACTTACGGTGTGTCAGTGTCACAAACAACAAAAGGCTATTCTGGCTAAGCTTAAGGAAAGATGGACTTTACTGCAGAAAGATAGGGGAGCTGGGGAACACTCTGGGAAAGCTGAAAAATCCAGCTCAGAAAGGATTGGCTTCAGGGATGAATCTGCTCCACGCTTACTTTAACTGTTGTGTCTAAAAGTCTCTTGGTTGTATCATGGGGCTAGTCTAGGGTAAGGTGAATACCTTGCTTGAAAAGATCTAGTGGGGAAAGCATAGTAATGCAAAAGGAAATCCAGGTGCTTTTGGCAGAAGGCAGAACACAAAGCTGGGCTGTTAGAAGACGCACAGTATCTGCTGCCACTGAATAAATGTACCAATATATTTCATAGCCTATTTTATGAATACCCACTATTTTCAAAGTTTGGGTTTCACATCTAATTCTTGTTTACTCCCATGGTGGGGGAACTGGTTGTTTGAATTAAAGTACCCATTTTCGGATGCCTGGGTGGTTCAGTTGGTGAAGTGACTGCCTTCTGCTCAGGTCATGATCCTGGGGTCCTGGGATTGAGTCCCGCGTTGGGCTCCCCATGCTCTGCGGTGAGCCTCCTTCTCCCTCTCCCTCTGCCTGCCACACCCCTGCTTGTGCTCTCTCTGCTCTATCTCTGTCAAATAAATAAATAAAATATTCTTTAAAAAAATAAAGTATCCATTTTCAAAGAATAATTAGATGAAGGTGAAGTATACATTAAACACATTTGAATTTTCAAGTGCCTGAGAACTGGCATCGGGAGGCTTGGGATTATTAGACTGTTCTTGATGGGTTCATGGTTACTTATTTATAATGATAGAAAAGTATTCTGATGGGGGTTCTCAAATAGCTAGCACAGTCAGTTCTTCTCTCTTTTGCCTTCAATACAGTAATTTTGAATGTCGAAAAGTGAGAAGGTGTGGTGAAGAAGGAGTCATTTTAAATTGGAGCTACATCATTTTCTAATGTTTTCGATTGTGGTTGTATAGACGGCTGACCCTCAGAAACTGGGATGTAATGAATATCAGTGGCTTTGAGTTACTAGATTTTTTAGGTCATTTATTATGCAATAACCGAGAACAAATGCAGTATCAATACAGTTGGACCTGTATTTTTGTTTGGTAGGAATATATTTCTGATGATTTGGGGATTTGATTTTAGAGAATCGAATAAAACTGGCTGTGTTTGCCCTCTTTCTAAGATGTTTAAGGACAATACTAGATTCTAGTTTTCTCTGCCTCTACCCTTCCCTAAAATTCATCTTTGAAAAGGAGGTACTTTGCTTCTTGTTCATTGTGCTTTTCCAAGAGGCCTGACTTTCTCTTTTTATGGTCAGTTCTAAAGTTGTAATGAGGATTATGCTGACCTTTCTTGAGAATCTGTCATGGTGGGTTACGTTTCCAACATGTTGTACAGTGATTATAAGATGGGCCTGGTACCTAGGATAACAACTTAAAAACAGAATCTGACATTAAGATGCAGGTCTGGGTTTAGATGTATCCACTTCCACAATTCTTATATTGCTACTTGCACAGTTTTATTTATTTATTTTAAAAAAAGATTTTTATGTATTTATTTGAGAGAGAGAGAGCAACAGAGGTAGCGAGAGAGAGTATGAGCAGGGAGGAGAGGGAGAAGCAGGCTCCCCACTGAGCAGGGAGCCCAATGCGGGACTCGATCCCAGGATCCCGGGATCATGACCTGAGCTGAAGGCAGACGCTTCGCTGACTGAGCCACCCAGGCGCCCTTCTACTTGCATAGTTTTAAAAACATGCTCATCCTCTGTCAGCCTCTAGCTTCAGTTATAATTATGGAGATGAGTTCTTGGGCACAAATACATTGCTCTTTGTGAGCACTGTTGAGTCCCAGACAGGTGAGGGGACTTCTAACTCCTACAAGTCACACACTGTCGTCTGTGCCTTTGTCTACTGATCCCACAAACTAGCTCTGATTCCTTGGGGGAACATACCAGCAAAGGGTGCGAGTCCCAGGAAGTAAGGATCATTGGGGGCTGTTTTAAGGTTGGCACGCACCTTATCTAAAATTTCAGCTTTCTCCTACTTCTGCTTTAACTTTTTCTCCTTGGAGCTTAACACCTTTTAAATTATTGTATTCATTTATCTTACTCATTGTCCACATCCAGCAGTAGAACGTAAGTCCTAAAAGGTTGGGAGTTTTAAAGTTCTGTTCACTGTTTTATTCCTTGTAAGACTGGGCCCGAAAGGCTCTGTGGCTTCTACCTTGGCCTCACATCTCCTTTGGAACAAGTGACCACGATGTGAGGTGCTGGGAAAGAAGTGGGTCTCCTGCTAACAACCAGCACCATTTTGCTGGCCATGTGACTGGGAAATGGACCTCCAGTTGAAGTTAAGTCTTAGGTGGACTACAGGCCCAGCTGACTTCTTGTCTGCAATCTCATTAGAAATCCCAAGGCAGAACCAGCCAGCTAAGCCCTTGCTAAATACTGACCTGTAGAGACTGTGACAGGTCATGAATGTTTATTGATGTTTTAAGCTACTGAGTTTTGGGGGATTTTGCTACAGGGCACTTGATAACCAATGTAGGGTGCCAGGAGAGACCTTACCTAAAATGGCTTTGGGGAAATACCTGTGCCCTTCTTTCCTTTCTCCTCCAAGATGATGGGTTCTGGGGTGAGCTCTTCTATAAAATGGGTCTGATTTTTTTTTTGAGAAATAAACATGAGCATTTATTTGGCACCTGAAGGAAGGCAAAATACAATCCTGGCAGTGGGAAGGGGAAAGATTCTATCACTCAAATACTTCCATAGGATACTGACCCAAGAGCAGGACTCAGCACCAAGTTCCCAAACCACACCTTCCAGAACAAGTATTTACTGAGCACTGTGCCAGGCAGCAAGGGGGATGTGCGGGAAGTTGTCTCACACATGGCGTCTGTCTTCATGAGCTAATAATACTGGCAGGTAAAACAAAACACATGGAAAAATTTAGAGTATAAATACTAAACTGTGTATATTGTTAAAGGGAAATTTTGTCCAAAGTAGGATTCTGGCTAGGGTTGCTTTCTGCCTTCCTTCACGGGTCTGATTTTACCTACTTCAGTCTGTCTGTCCTGAGATGTTGATAGGGGAAGATAGGCAAAGATCTTCCTCTGTCCTTTCTGTTTAAGTCCATTTGCCCTACCCCAACCTACACTCCATTTCAAAACGTGGATTTTTTTTTTCCAACTAAGATCTGTGCCTCTTGAAAAACAAACCGAACAAAGATGTGAACCTATGTATCTATCTGTATGTATATATGTATTTATATATACGTGTATATACCTGCACACCTTTTTTTTAACCTTGCCCTATTGTGAAGACTCTCCTAGTGCATTATAATGTATGTATAGCAGTAGGAATTTGCAGCCTTATCGGGAGCTAGGCTTGTGGAGGGACATTGATAAGACTCAAACAGGTCTTTTTCTGTCCCCTGAGCCATCTGGGGGGGCAGTACTTACCTGAGGTTTAAACCAGGTGTCAGGTAAGAGCACCACCGCTCTGGAGAACCATACACCCTAGCAATCTGTGATGTGGGGTATGTAGAGAAAGAGTGTTGACTATGCCATACAGAGGGATACTTCATACTTCTGGTTTACCAGATAATGCTGCAAGTATATCTGCATGTTACAGTTCTAAATTTGAGATTCAAAACTCCATCCATTTTAGCTTCTTTCCCCTTAACTGACTGAATCAAATATTTGCATTACTTTTTCTAGTAAAGCTGGAGAGCTGCTGGTTTATAGAGGTCTAAGCTGGTTGTGATTTAGATTTTTCTTATTGTCATTGCATTGGAAAGAGAGCACAGTTACTGTACAATTTTCATGTTTGGTGCCGAGCATTTCCTTGCCTGTCTTGTGCCCAGACTCATGTTGAGGGCCCTAAAAAGATCACTGAGCTCTCTAACATGGCAGCTGCTGACCTGAAGGCATGATCGCGTAGGGGGTGACAGTAGTAGTAGGATTTAAATCTTTCACAGCTGGGCAAATGTATTCTTCTTATAGTTCATCTCTGCCCTTTTATTTCCTGTAGGAATTTTTCCCAAGTGTTTCTCTGAAAACCACAGGTTTTGTGATCATCTCATTGCAATTTACAAGGTTAAGTCTTCTGTAATTAATCCCCTCTATGCTTTCATGGTCTAGATAGAGATGCTGTCACACCCCTTCTAAAGGAACAGGATCTTTGCCCAAGTCTGATGGTTTTTCCAAGTGTATTCTAGAATTCTCTGGCTTCTTGGAGTCTTAACAGAATTTTACTTTCTATATTTTGGTCTTCCGGGTAAAACTTCAAAACTCAGTTTGAAAAAAGACTTGAAATAGCTTTAAAAGTTTATGTTAAAGTAGACTTTATAGTTCTGTAATATTTTACTTAGGGATATAAAATACGATGGTAGGGTAGACCTTTTAAGGTGGAACGCATATGTAATTGTAATTTCTTACTTTCATTACTCATGTTCTTGGTTAGAATAGTGCTTCAGGCTTCATAATAGGAAGCTTGCTATGGTTGAGAGCCTCAGGTTGTATGAACAGGTCTTGCTGGGGGTCCTGGAAGACCTTGGGGGATTGATAGGCATTAAACCAAGAAAGCTTAGGGAGAGACACCTGCTGGAGACCAGGGTGTTGAGGAACCTGGGGTTGGGTTTCCCATTAATTAGGGAGAAGCAAATGTCTATAAACCCTTCTGGGCATAGCTAGGCATACCTCTTCCTACCTCTGGAGGGACTTACAGAGTTCCTTTCCTTTCTTCCCACCACTGTTGCCTTTATTGCTCCAAGTCTACTGGTGGAGGTGTAAGTGATTGTGGTCAAATGTGATGGTCTCAGTCTCTTCTACGCATATGAAACATTAAGACGAAGAATGATGTTGGGGCGCCTGGGTGGCTCGGTTGGTTAAGTGTATGCCTTTGGCTCAGGTCATGGTCCTGGGCTCCTGGGCTCCAGCCCTGAGTTGGGCTCCCTGCTCAGCGGGGAGTCTGCTTCTCCCTCTCCTTCTGCCCTGCTAACTCGTTCTCTTTCTCCCCCTACCTCTCAAATAAATAAATAAATAAATAAATAAATAAATAAATAAATAATCTGTTTTTTAAAAAAGACCAAGAATGGTGTTAATTGTAAAATATATATAACATAAAATTCGCCATTTTAAACACTGTAAATTGTACAGTTCAGGGACATTTAGTACATTCACAGTATAATGCAACCAGAGCCAGTACCTACTTCCAGAACTTTTTCATCACCCCAAATGGAAACTCCATGCCCATTAAGCAGTCATTCTCAACTTCCCACTTCCTGGCTTCTGGCAACCTCAATCTACTTCCTAAGACCAAGGATTTTTGCAGGATATTAAAAATATGAGATTTAACTTTTTAAGCTATAGATAGCATAAGAACAAGCCAAAAGGATGAGTTATGTTGAAGCAAAGCCCACAGTCTAACCCACAATTTTATGCTTCTTTTTACCGCTCCCCCACCCCAGCCTTGGTGCTAAACATCTTAGGGTGTATCCTTCCCCGCTTTTTCTCATTGCAGGCACACACGTATTCACATATCTTTGATTTTCTTATTACTTATGAGTATGAGGTTATACTGAACACATTCCTCTGCAACTGGCTTTTTTTGAACCTATTTTATGGATATCTCTTCAGATAGGTGCAAACAGCTTTGACTGAGTTACTCTGCAGCCCTGTAGTATTTCGTAGTGTGGATAGTCCATAAATTACTCAGTCATACTACTCCTGGGAGCCCTTTGAAGATTTAGTAATTAATCTAGAGGAAGTTCCGTGAGGAGGGCCAGGCAGGTAGAATTAGCCCCTTTTGTGTATTAGGACACTGACCCTCAGAGAGAGGTTAGATCATTTATCTTAAGTCAGACACAGTACTGCTCTGTGATGCTCTTACTCTCTTTGAGGTCTTAAGGATTTAATTCCAGTGGATTTTTTGTGCTATTGCATGCTGTTTCCTTATTTCTAAAGATAAAATGCCCTTTGTTTGTTGGCCATTTCTTTTTTCTAGTCCATTCTCACCCTATTCTCTTATTCCTGTGTGTGTCTAATACCTCTTCTTCATTCGCACCACAGAGCCTCAGACATTTAGTATTTGGCAGTTTGCAGTTGAGCTATGAATACCTCATTACTCCAAAAATCTCATATTGTGACATCTTGCTTCGAGTTAGAATTGAAAGCCCCCTGTAAGAGCCCCTAATGTGTGTCATATACCTGAAGGAAGTAGACTCGCAGAGGTCAAGTGACTTGCTTAAGTTCATACAGCCCTCCAGTGGCCAAGGCAAGACTTGAACCCACCCCTCCTGAAATCCTATTCTATCATGAATACCAGAGAGACAACATCTCCTGGCCAGTTCCATGCAGTGGGGCACCACGTGAGAAAGAATCCGAAACTCGGATTCATTATGGGATGATTTCTGTTATCTGCCATGAATAGAAGAGGAGGGCTGACTAGTGGTGGTACCTGTGTCGTGTCTTCCCGTGCCCCAGTGTCCCGTGCTGATGGTGACAATTCTTGAGTTTAACCAGAGACTTGTGATACTTAGCGAGTTGCAAGAGTCAGCCTGGGGACCAATCACAGACTCAGGTGCAGGTCTTAATGTGTTACGAGCCTTTGAGATTAATTAGCCAATAGTTGCTTTAATTCTTTTTTTTTTTTAAAGATTTATTTATTTATTTATTCATGAAGACAGAGAGAGAGAGGCAGAGGGAGAAGCAGGCTCCCAAGGAGCAGAGAGCCCGACGCGGGACTCGATCTCAGGACCCCGGGACCATGACCTGAGCCGAAGGCAGACGCTTAACCATCTGAGCCACCCAGGCGCCCGCTTTAATTCTTTTTAAGTGGTTGAATTATACGTGGCTAATTGGTGCTGTTACTGGTGTCTTTTTACTCATCTTGGGAAGACTGATGTCATTCCTAACTTTATCCACTTTTAATTAGTGTATTACTCTTGAATGATATGTTTGTGGAATTGGCTTATTTACTTTTTCCTGCAATCAAATAAGACTTTCTTTTTCCTTTAGAAGAAATGACACAGTTAAACACAGCTGTCTCAACCTCAGCCTATGCACTTTGGGGGCTGGATAATTCTTCGTCATGAGGGTTTGTTCTGTGCTTTGCAGGATGTTTAGCAGCATCCCTGGCCTCTGCCCACTAGAAACCAGTAGCCCCACACCTCAGTTTTGACAACTGTGAATTTCTCTAGGCATTACCAAATACCTCAGGGGCAAAATCACCGCTGTATGAGATCCACTGGCTTAAACTCATGCGTGCTTTAACTGGGTTGTAATAATTAAAAAAAAAATTTTTTTTTAAGATTTTATTTATTTGCGAGAGAGACAATGAGAGACAGAGAGCATGAGAGGTAGGAGGGTCAGAGGGAGAAGCAGACTTCCTGCCGAGCAGGGAGCCCGATGTGACCCTCGATCCCGGGACTCCAGGATCATGACCTGAGCCGAAGGCAGTCGCTTAACCGACTGAGCCACCCAGGCGCCCGGGTTGTAATAATTTTTTAAAAAGCTCATTTTCTCTGGGCCAGAGCCCATTTGTATTTCAGGTGTTAGAAATGACAGGAAAACATGAAGGAAAATAAACTCATTATCTTGAGAGAGACAGGACGACGTTTGGCTTCACTGTAGAACAGGCTAGGAAAAAACCCACAAATATAAAAGCTCATTTTGCAACAATAGGTGGCACACTAGTACCAGAAGCTACTTCAGAAAATGGATGGAGGACATCGTTTCATGAGTGAATGCATTTCAACCCATTTTTATTAACGACATTGCCAGCTGCTTTTATTTCTTTTGAAAGGATGTTACCGTCACAGTGGTTCTACAGCCAATTTTATTCTCAAAAACGAGTACAAATTTGCCACTTAGTGTAAAAAACAAACCTATAATCTCGCTAGTGTTTATAATAGGAAGATCATATCATCATGGGAATAAATGAAATTAACTTCGATGTGTCAATTATTTTCTCAGTGCAGTACAGAAAAAAGACATTTTTTATTTTTCCTAGGATATTGGTGTTCCATATATATTTTTTTAACAAGTAAATGAATTTTTACTCTCTGTTAGTACTTTAGTAAAGAAGGTATTAGATATGGCTTCTGTTGAAAACAGGTCCTGAGACAGCCAGCTACAAGGAGCTGAAATTAAGGCAGCCCAATGCCTACTTTAGTAGTAAAGTACCCTGAACTTTTTACTATGGTGTCTTTGGGTATAATTGGAGAAGACTATACATTGAATTTTAAAGATTGTAACCATGGTGCTTATATCTAGCATGACAGACTAGTTCATTACAAGCTCTTTTTAGTAAATTGTACACTAAATAAATTTAAAAATGAACACAGCCCTTTTACTATTTTAGTAAAACTTCACTTCCGGTGTTTTGTGTTTCTAGGTTGTGATGAAAAAATTAGAATATGGAGACAGAATTCTCTGAATGAATATTTACATTTTTTATGATTGTGTCCTTTGACTCGTTTTGCGGTTGGTTTTTAAAAACTTTAAATGGAATAAAGATCAAGCTAGTGGAGACTTTCAAAAAGACTGATAACTTTTTCAAAATAATTCTATTTTAAGTACATTTTAGTATTAATGGTTTTTTTTTTAAAGATTTTATTTATTTGAGAGAGAGAATGAGAGAGAGAGAGCACATGAGAGGGGGGAGGGTCAGAGGGAGAAGCAGACCCCCTGCTGAGCAAGGAGCCCGATATGGGACTCGATCCCGGGACTCCAGGATCATGACCTGAGCCGAAGGCAGTCGCTTAACCAACTGAGCCACCCAGGCGCCCTAGTATTAATGTTTTAAAATATTTAAAGATGCTTGGATTTTTTTAATCATTAGAGTATGTTGATC
This sequence comes from Mirounga angustirostris, assembly GCF_029215605.1. Lineage (NCBI taxonomy): Eukaryota > Metazoa > Chordata > Mammalia > Carnivora > Phocidae > Mirounga > Mirounga angustirostris. The sequence continues at coordinate 186,772,656 of NW_026991709.1, read as the reverse complement.
ATTTATTACATACCGGCTATGTGCCATGCATTGTCTAAGACCTAAGGGACATTGTCGTCCTATAATCCATACAATAATTTTGTAGGAATGAGGAAGTTGAGTCTGAGGGAGGATTATTAAGTAGCTCACATCACAATGTTATTGAATCACAGAGCTGAGATTCAAACCCAGGTCTGATTTTAAATTACCCTTTATCTGAAAATCATAGAATGTCACAGCAAGGAAAAAAAGAGTCATCATGAAATAAAAAAAATCACCATTTATTAACCCCAAAAGAAACAATGGCTTTAACAAGTCATTAATATGTGTTTATAGCATTAGGTAAAAATGTTATGGGGAACTTTAAAATGAATGTGTGGATGATGCTAACACCAACAAACCTATACATCAGTCTTTAAAGATTCTTTTTTATTATTTATTGAAGTACAGTTGACATACAATATTATATTAGTTTCAGGTATATCATATAGTGATTTGACAATTATATACATATGCTCACCCTGGTAAGCATAGTTACCACCTGTCACTGTACAATGTTATTTTAATATTATTGACTGTATTCCTTATGCTATACTTTTCATCTTCATGACTTATTTATTTTATAACTGGAAGTATGTACCTGTTTACACTCTTCTCCTATTTAAGTCATCCTCCCACCTACCTCCTCTATGGCAACTAACATTTTGTTTTCTGTTTTTGTGCATCTATTTCTGCTTTTTGTTTCTTTGCTTTTTTTCTTTCTTTTTCTGGATTTCATGTATAAGTGAAATCATATGGTATTTGTCTTTTGACATGTAACTTCTTTCACTTAGCAGAGTATGCTCTATGTCCAACCTTTTTTTTTGCAAATGGCAAAAATAAACTCATTTCTTCCCATACCTCTCTTACTGGTTTCCTCCTTCCTTTAGGTATGGAAACTTTGTTCAAGTAAAATCATGTTGACAATTGGACTTGTCCTTTCAAGCTGTCACTGACTCAGATGATTCCTCTCTGCTGTTAGGGTGGAAAATGGCTTTTTCCTCTTAGGGCATAGAAGTTTAGCTGTTTTTTAAAATTAAAGTATTTCAGATACCTGAAGCTTCACATGTAGTTGTAACTGGGAAACTGTTTCCTCTAGTAGGTGACATTTTTGCACAACTGTAGGGTCACATCACAACCAGGCTCTTGACATTGATACAATGTGCCTGGCTTACTCAGGTTTGCCCAGATTTCTTGGCCTCATTTATGTGTGTTTGTGTGTGTCCATGTGCACATGTATGCATGTTATGATCTATAGTGTTACCACCTGTGTAGGTTCATGTATCCACCCCCACAGTGAACAGTTCCCAAACCAGATGGATCCCTTGTGTTGTCCTCATTTATCTGTACCTACCCTACCCTCAGCTTCCCACCACTGCCCCTAACTAACCCCTGTCCCCGACAACCACATTTCCAGAATTTTGTCATTTCAAAATGCTCTATGAATGGAATCATACCATCAGTGACATTTTGGAATTTGGCTTTTTTTCTACTCAGTCTGATTTTGATTGTTGAATATATCAATAAGTGGCTTGTTTTTAATGCCAATTTTTAAAATATAGGGACTGTTGTTTTAAGACAATCCGTTAGGAAGCAAGGTTTCATGATCGTAGTTTCGGTGACATAAGGTGTCAAAGGCAGGTTTTTTGCTATAATTGTTGCTCCCCAGAGTGTCCACTGAGTAGCTTTTTTTTAAGTTAAAGGAAAAAAAAATGGCACAGACATCTCTCCTTGAAGCTTTTGTCAAACTGGGGGCCGAAAACAAAATCCCACAAAGGCATCGATCAAAGATATTGTAGGACGAAGTCCTTGAGGGCAGAAAATGCTGTCTTCCTTTTACTGGTGTGCTATGGTTGGCTGTGAGTGGAGTCCTGTCCTTTGTCTTCAAAGCTTTGGAGAAATGCTCCACATAAAAGAAAATGATGCGGGGGGGCCACTGAAGAGGCTTGTCTTTGTTGTTGTTTATGAGGGGAAGTATTGTTCTCTGCTATTGGCAAAGTAATTTTCAGCTCCAGGTGAGCCGAGATCAGTCACAGTGGTTTTCACAAGCCTTATAAGAAGGCCTAGTGTGGTGTTAATTAGTCAGAGATGGGAGCGGGAGGGCATGTGTTGGCATACATGATCAGGTTGGATTTCCTCCTGGAGGCTGGGGCACTCCTCTGCTCTCATTGCCTCAGAGGACAGTTAGTGCACGTGGATGCCCACGGCTTTTATTGTGTTATTTAACTCTTCTGCCATGTATCCTGATGGTGGGGTGCATTGCTGTATGAGACATGCCATATGAGTTGTGACTTTAGATGGAAAGAATTTTATAGGGGCAGAATGAAGATAGGACATGAGCAGAGGTTGAAGGGGTAAATGTCCTTTAAAGGTGTATCATCATGTAATAAATGCGCTGAAACTTTTTAATGTCGTCACCTGGAATAATGGTCTCCCTTGAACTTTGGCCAAAGAACCATAACTCGTATTAGGGTCTAATTAGAGTCTTATACTAATTATTGGAGTTACTGGTAATGTGGGTTATTTCCCAGACTTAAAAGAGTGGCAGAATACAGTTACCTTTTACTATCTGGGCTTCGTGTTCTGGGCCTGTTCATAAAAATCTATTTCAAGGGATTTCCTTCCTGTTCCCTTAGTTTCTTCCTGCCCTGTGCTCAATTCGTATTTCTGCAAAGACTCAAGGCGGTTTACTGGAAAGTTCTAAGGTCTCTGCTAGTATGTGACCCTGGGCCTGATATATAACCTCTCAGGGTCTTAATTGTCTCCAGTGTAAAGTAAAAGATCAGATTTCACTTGATGACCCCCAAAGTCCCCTCCAGTTGTAGCAGTCAACAAAATCTGTGAGTATAAAGTATAAGACCTGCCGCCTTTATCTGACCCGAGATTGAGGAGACGGTGGGTTACTTGGAATTTCTTGCATAGACTCAGGAACTGGCTATTTAATCAAAGGAGTGAGCCAGTCTCATTTGGTTTCTGGTGCTTAGGACCAGGCGGGCACAAGTGGGGTGCTTCATATTAGTTGGGGAATGAGCTAACAGTGGACTGGTACCGTGGAATCGCCTTCCTCCACCCTCTCCTTGAGTGAGGATGGTTTCACCTGTCTCACCTGTAAGGCCTTCCTCGATGACGTCAATGGAAGCATTTAGATGGTGGGCATGTAGGTGTTCACTAGAAAATTCTTTCAATGTTGTATGTTTGAACATATTCATCTTAACATATAGGAAAAAGATCAAGGGGGAATTTCATTGCTTACACTTTGGGAGCAAATCAGAGTGTGTGTTTAGCTGTAGGTCCCTATAGCATAGACTTAATTCCTGGTCTTCTCAGGTTCTTTTTCAGGGTATTCCTGTGGAGTGACAAGTGTCTACAGGGCAAGACTTCGTAATGGGTTAGGGACACCCCCATCTTTACCTTCTCTGCTTTCTTGTGCAAGGCAGTTTATCCCAGTTTTTCATCATGGAGGCTTGGACTCCCCGTGTCATGTTAGGCAGCATGACCCCAGGTTCCTGGGACAGGGCTCTCCTCCCTCCTACATGACTTTGTTTCCCAACCCCCACCCTCCCATCCCCAGGTCATCATTCAATTCTCAGCATATCATTTAAATTAGTAAAAGGAAAGACCTGTTTTGCATGTGTAGTGAGTGTGCAATTCAACTTTTCCCCACTTTAATTAAAAGAGAATTCAGCAGGTTAAGAGAATTACCTAGAAGGAACCTCAGAGTCGCCTCATGTACTTAGCAGAACTAATTTATCAGTGCCAAGTCTGAACAAGCTGCCCAAAGTTGGGTTCATGCTGGTTGAGGAAGAGAGCAGTGGGGCCAGATAACTGTGGGTTAGAATCTGAGATCTCACCCTCTCCTAAGTTAGGGAACTTTAGGTAAGTCACTTACCTTCTCTGAATCCCCAGTTCTTCTCCTTTATAAAACGGGGATGGTAAAATTACTTACCACATGGGATTTTTATGAAAACAAAATAAATAATCCCTATAATATCCCTTTGCACCTGCCACTGATAATGGTGGTAGAATTCTTGCCACCTAATTAAGACTTATTCTATCATTTCAGTCCTCTATTTACTTACCTAGAATTTTGTTCAATACCCCCAGGAGACAAAGGTGTTTTTCTCCTAGACACATGGGGATGTCGTCCTGTGACCTGATCTGTAAAGATGTCCGTCTTTGTCTGACATATTGGCAAGTGGATAGTGCTGCCCCGACCCCTGATTGCTGGGTATGGAGGTTCTCAGCCCCGTTGTAAGCAGAACAGCTAAGCTGAGCATCTCAAGGATTCTAGGAGAATTAAGGCAAATCCCAGGAGGATTAGGAAACCACAGTTGTTTGCTTGTCACTTGATCTTTTCTCTAATCAACTATCAAGTTCAGCTCTGCATGGTGAACAGAATTTGTTTCAGCTCTTAATTTTCACCTTGTCACCATAATCCTCTGGCTGCCATTGACGTCTTTAAACTGGTTCACCAGCCACCCGGAGCATTTAATAACCCAGGCATTTTAAGGTTTCCTCTTCAACATCTGTGCTTTGGAAATTGAGAGGAGACCACATTTTAGGAAATCACTCAGAAGGAGGCAGGAAGGACCGTGGGATCCAGCTCCTCGTACTGTGTAGTGACTGTTTTCTCATTTTTATCAAATTGTTCCGCTGCTATTTAGTGGTTCTGCAGAAGCTCTGTCATGAGATTTCGGTGTCTTTCAAGGGTCCTCCGTGTCAGCATGCTGCTGTCAAAGAGGCGCATCCAGTCGTTCTCTTGCTCACCCACGCCGACACCATTTTCTGTTTTGTTCCATGCCCTGCTTCATGCTCAAGCATTTGGTTGCGTCTGGGTGTCATTTTTGACCAGGAGTCATTTTTGTTGATCGGGGGGATGATGGTGCTTTTGTCCCGAGGGAGACTGGGGAGTTGCTTTGTGTATATGGCCAAAGTATTTGTGGGGTCAGATATGATGCAAATTAGAACGTTGCCATTTGGTGTCTGTTCCCCACTCTATCCATGTCAACCATATCCGTGCACAACAATAGTGATAATGACAATAATAGTAACAGCAGCTACCAGTGAGAGAGCTCCATTATTGGATCATCTCATTTAATTCTCTAAAAGTCCCTTGAGGAAAACACTATCCGCCCCCCCCCCCCATTTTCTAGCTGAGAAAACAGAGCACTAGGGGTCTCTGTCCAAAGCACCCGTCTTGTAAGTGGTGAAGCCAAGATTTGTACCCAGGCCGTCTCTACCCTATACTCGAGTTTGTACTGACTGTGGGTTGGTCCTTCCTGACTGTTATTCTCAGCTGTGGAGTAGGCGGGGGTAGGAGTGATGTCCTAATACAGATGGCCTCATACCTGAGCTAATAAAATCATCCTGTTTTGGACTTGGGCACCCCCCATGCTGACAGGGCAGGTGGCAGCAAGCTGCTTCCACGACGTGAGCATGGCAGAACCTGCCTGCCTTCTCATTGACTGAGTCCTGTCTTCCTGCGTGTGCATCCCCTGCCGGTGTAGCCAGATTTCCGGGCCCATCGCCCCAAGGATAAAATGTATGTCCTCTGAGGGCCATGTAGCTGCGGCAGCCACAGAAGGCCTGGGGTGTTGTAGCCAGGTTATTTTCTGCTGGCTTTATCTGGGCCCTTCTAGGAAACGCCGAGATTCGGCACTTGTTCAAAAGGCACTGACATCTAATTATCATCCTGTAGGCTGTTGCTATCACAGGGCTGCAGAGTTAAGTCAGTGCTGAAACAGGCTTCCTTTGCCCGTCAGAGCCGCTCTGGTTTGTTTATGGTTATAATCTTTAACTCTTCTGAATGGGCCAACATAAGGATAGTGCAGAGATTGGGTCAGCTGTAAATGAACCAGGAAAACTCCTCTGGTCCAGGTAACTTGTGCAAACGCCATCTCCACTACATCCAGAAATGGGCTGACTTTCATCTGTCCCCTCTTTAGGGACACTGCCTCCAATTACTTTCCTTGGATATCACTTTGTTATTCTACACTGCCTATGGAACACCTGTATGTATTTCCCTATCCCCAGCTTTGATGCACATGCAGAAATGCTCTTCATTTTCCCCACGGTAACACACACTTCTGTTCACACTTCACCGTGATCATTACCCTTAGCTCTGGCCTCCCAGAGGAGCAGAAGATGACGTTGGGGATCCGGAAGGCTTCTGACCCCTTGTCCAGGGTGGTGTGAGATTAGGGCTGTGACTGAGGACCAGACGGAGAAAGGAGGAGCATGTCTGCATGTTAAAGCACCTGGCTGGGAGTTGGGGGGAGAGAAGTGGGCATAGTTGGTTCTGTAAAAATGACAATTTATTCAGAGTTTTCCCCTCTGGAACAGGTTGCTCCTTTATCCTGGTGGAGACTTGGGTTTGTATGGAAGAGATACCGCCAGAGTGCTAGGGCCCGAGTTCTGAGAAGGGCTAGACAGGAGAGTGAAGGCTTCTTACTGGCTGTGAAGAGCATCAGCCTTTGAGCCAGCAGTAGTCCTTCCTCAGATTGCCCAGGATTGGGAAGGAAGCTCTACCAGATGGCCTCCTGGCCCCAGAAGTTCCTTCTGGAGCCGAGCAGGGTTTTCTTGTCACTGTGATTCAGCAACAGCAGGCGTTGATGGCGCCCCCACTGGGTGCCTGGCATGGCCTCCTGCCTCCTGCCTCCCGCAGCCTGCAGCCTTCCTCCATGGCCAAGGAGCGACTGCGTGTGGAGGCAGAGCAGAGGCCCCCATTGAGCTCCGTGGTTGCCTGAAGTGAGAATGGTTAAGTGGGTAATTAATGGAAGCAAAAAGCCAAGGGAAGTGGGTCCCTGCTGGGTAGCTGGTTAGTTATAATGGGGCTGAAGTTGGTAACCTTTCCAAAATTCCAGTCTTTTCCCTTCTCTTCTTTCTCCTCTTTGTGTTTTATAATAATAACTTCAGCAATTCATTGCTTTTGTATGAGCCATAACTAAGCTCTTTGCACCCAGTATCCATTTGATCTTTTCATGACTCTTGAATTCGTATTAAAAACAGGGGAATTGAGGCCCAGTGAAGTAAAGTGATGTGTTCAAGGTCATGAGTTTTGGTAGATGACAGAAGCTGGGCCTGGGAAGGCTCTCTTTTATAAGGTGAGGGAAGCCCAGAGCTGTGTGGACCCCAATGGTGAGCTCCCACCTCAGCCTACAGTTGGGCTATAAAGTTGGAGTGCTGCAGAGAGTCTGAGGACTTGGGACAGGGCAGGCCTGAGCACCTTTCTCCAGACAGCCCAGAACCTGAGCCCCTGGTGTGGTTCCCTTCCCCTGTGGCTGTCCCGCAGATGTGGCTTAACAAGTCGGGTTGGTTAGGTATGCCCGTGTGTGTCAGGTCTCCTGTTTCACTCCATTTTCCTCGCTCTGCCCTTGATGTCTCTCTTCATGAAATGAAGAAGTACGGAGGAGAAGAGAAGGGACATGTCTTGAGATCTGGGTTTGTGCCAAGCGCTGGACTGGGCATTTAAAATGTTATGTGTTGGGGCACCTGGGTGGCTTAGTCAGATAAGCATCCACCTTCAGCTCAGGTCATGATTCTGAGGTCCTGGGATTGAGCCCCACCATCAGGCTCCCTGCTTAGCAGGGAGTCTGCTTCTCTGTCTCCCTCTGCCTGCCTCCCCCCGCCCCCCCGCTCGTGCTATCTCTCTCAAATAAGTAAATAAAATCTTTAAGATGATTTAAAATGTTATGTCCTGTCATCCTCATAAAAACTCTGTGCACTGGATCGTGTTCTATCTTATCTCATGGTGAAAGAGGCCTGGGATCAGAGAGGGTGAGGTATCTTTTATGTCCCTTCTTTGTTCACAATCCTCTTGTGGTTCCTTGCCTCTCAGAACAGATTCCAGAATCCCTGAGTTCCAGAAGAAAAGCCTTATATAATCTTGCCCATGGTTATCTGACTTCATTTCCTACCTCTCTGCCCCAGTGCCCTGGCCTCTCTGCAGTCCCTCGGTGTGCTGTCCACTTCCCACCTGGCTTGGCTTGTGTGTCGTCTCTTGCCTCCATCTCTCTTTCCTTGCTCATCTCCCCGTTTCACGTGCCCCCTCCTTCTGCTAAATGTTTCTCGTGTGAGTTTGATTTTGAAGGTTTTGATGGGCAAAGTGAACACATTTGGCTTATAGAATTGCCCTGAGGCTAATTTGTAACAGAACATTGTTTGTGAAGGGATGGATTTTTTGTTTGAGTAAGCACAAGTAAGGCAAACATTCCAGGGTCAATGTCAAATGCTGTTTCTTAAAGCTTTTGAACTTTCGAGGGCCAGGCTGTCTAGTTTTCGTACTTAGCATTTTGGATTCCTTTGGGCATCGCTCTTCATACCTGAAATAGCCTCATATTTAATTCAACATGCATATTTATAACAAGGTTTTATTTGATAACTCCCTTAGGCATTTTTTTTTTTTTTTTTTTTAAGATTTCAGCAGCATCATGGGATCTCTGGTCTTTGGGTTGGTAACCAAGACCTGTCCAAGATCTTTTTTTGGTAGAGCAAGTCCGGTCTCCTGTGTGGTCTCCCTGCTTGCAGACAGTGAGGAAGATGGGATTTCACTTGCTAGCCACTGTGGCCTTTCCTGCCCCAAATTTTAGTTTTGCTCTGAGGTATCTGTGCTTGGTCCATTGTCCTAGCTTAACTGCCAGTTCCAGGTCAAGCGATGATGTGGTCCATGAGGGACTGGGTTCAGATGATGGACAATACTCAGATCTCTCTACATACAGGTTTCCCACTTGGAAGCATCTCCATGGAATTCAGAGTTTATTTTCTCTTTTGACTTAGGGGTGTCCTTGCGCAAACCCCTGTGGTCCTACTGAGCAGGTGACACAGCACAAAATGAACATCTTGTGGTCAGTCTGTAGGAGGCAGATCTTTGTGAAAAATTAAATCATGTTTCGGTATTTTGGCTGCATGACTAAAAAAAAAAAAAGTCGAAACCCTGAACGAACATTTGCTTTTCAGTCAGGCGGCTGCAGGCTTTTCAGAGTGTGCCAGTGGATTCCTTAATGTGTTGACCTGCGAACGTTCCAGAGTTGTCTGTGGTGCACTCCTGTGCCCCGGGTACCGTTCTTGATTTTGTCACTTTTAGCGCCCTTGTGACACTCTTCTCCTTTTCTATCCCTAGTGCCACCATGACCCCCACCCCGCTCCCGGTCCTCCGCCCCTCCTCCTTGTCATCACCCCTGCTTATTGAGCAGGAGTGAGTAAACCTTCCCTGGAAAGCGCCAGATGGCAAATACAGTGGTTCCCCCCTTCTCTGTGGTCTCAAGTCCTCTTATCCCGTAGGCATTTTATTGTCTCACATCCTCACAAGAAGAAGGGTGAATACACTACAGTCAAGATCTTTTTTAACAAGAAAGAAAGAGACCACATTCACAAAGCTTTTATTACAATGTATGGTTATAACCGCTCCATTTTATTATTAGTTATTGTTGTGAATCTCTTACTGTGCCTAATTTTTATTTATTTATTTATTTTTTTAAAAGATTTTATTTATTTATTCATGAGAGACAGAGAGAGAGAGGCAGAGGGAGAAGCAGGCTTCCCGCGGAGCAGGGAACCCACTGTGGGGCTCTATCCCAGGACCCTGGGATCATGACCTGAGCCGAAGGCAGACGCTTAACCATCTGAGCCACCCAGGTGCCCTCTTACTATGCCTAATTTTTAAATTCCAACTGTATCATAGGTATGTATGTATAGGAAAAAGAAGCATAGTACATACAGGGTTTGGTACTGTCTGTGGCTTCAGGCGTTTATGAGGGGGTTGGAACGTATCCCTTATGGATGGGGGGGGCATGACCGTATTTCAGGCTTCGTGGCCCCATGGTTTCAGCTGCAGCTTTTCTACTCATAAATGACTGAGGGGGCTGTATTTGGCTTGCAGACTGTAGTTTGCTCGCTTCTCGCTTGGAGGGATGAGGTCACTTATCCAAGAACGTATAGCTAGTGCCAGGGGTAAAATTTGAACCCTTAGTACCCAATTCTAAAGTCTCTTTGTTGAACCTCTGTGTACTTCGCAAGGGATGTATTGGACTGTTCATCAGCTCATTTGCGCCTTCCTCTTTTCTCCTAAGAAAATGTGGTTAATGGTATTTTTTTAAGGGTTATTTCAAGAATCAAATAACAGTATAGGAAGGGCTCTATTATTTGAAAGATTAATGATACTACATAGGAACTAAAATAGGTCTTTAATAGATGCATAACTATTAAACTTTCAATCTGCCTTTTCTTTTGACTTGTAATTATTGAAATGCCAATTAGACTCTCACTTATTAATGTTATGGAAGAAAAACACAGATGTGCCTATTTATTAGCCTTTGTATATATCAAGGAGTATGTTGATCAAATAAATGTTTCAACTGTTTACAGAGATCTTTCTAGCTTTTCAGAATGTATTCCTTCACTGACCTCAGACTCGTTACCCTGTCCCTTGTCCGAGGGATCAATCAGGTCCTGTAAAAATAATATGCCACTTCCCACATGCTTCTGCAAATTAGTTTTGTTACTTTTTTTTTATGACAGGGTAGCACATGTGTGGGTAAAGTGCACTCACCTTCACTGTTCAGCTCAATGAGACATATGCTGAAATGCACATAACCACTACCCACGTGGATGCCGAGAATATTTCTAGCACCTTTTAACGATTCCCTTGCACATCTTCCTTATCTGTAAACTGCCCTCTCCCAGAGGCAATCGCTGTTCTACTTTCTGGGACCGCTGATATTATGTCGCCTTTTCTCGATCTTCTATAAATGAAATCGTATGATAGGTACTTCCATGTGCCTGGATCTTTCTCTCCATCAATCTGTGAGATTTGTCTGTGCTGTTACATGTACCGGTGATTTGTTCACTCTTCTTGCTGTGTTCTGTGTCATTGTATGTGTGTATTACCATTTATTTATATCTTCTTCCGTGGATGGGCATTTGGGTTGTCTCTGGTTTGAGGCTATAGTGAAACTGCTGTGAACTTAACTGTCAATACAATTTTTGTGGACATGTATATTTTTATTTCTCTTCGATATGTAAGTGTTATTTATGAGGGAACATTGGAGGGCACTGGAATGTTTGTATTTGAGAGTGTTGAAGAGCCATGGTGAAGGAGTTTTATTCCAGATACGTGCATATTAGGGCTTTAAAGATAAAAACACTTAAAGACATAATTCTGAAAATAATTCAAGTGTCTTTTTAAAGGAGGGCATAATCAGTGATGATGCATATTGTCTCAGTTAATTAAAATATAATAGTATGATTTAAAGTCATCCAAGCAAGAATACATGTGAAATGCAAAATGCCCTGCATTATCGTTTCCATCATTTTAGAAAAGAAAGTGTTTATGCTATTGTATAAACATCATTGTTTTCTTGTCTTTTGATGGGAATACATATAAATAGTTTCTATACACAATGCACTTTGCCGATGCTAAATTTTCCATTGTAAAGTAGGAGAAAGGATTCTTACCTCCTTATTTTGAGTATCAGATGAATCATCTGATATAAAATCTGCAAAAGTGCTGTATAAATCACAAATTTCCATTGAGATGTTGGTTAAAATAGAGGCAGTCATAACAATAATAACTAGATTGTGCTAGGCTTCCATTTGAGAAATAAATTAGATCATTTACGGAAAGCTCCACTAACGATTATGACTGTTAATTTTTTTTTTAGAAATTAGCAGTGGAATATAGTTGCAAATGAGGATGCAAATCAAGGGTTTGGGGGAAAACTGAGATGACTTTCTTTTAGATTGTCAGTCTCTCTGGGCTTCAGTTTCCTTGTTTCTAGAATGAAGGGGCAGTAAGTAGAGTATCTTGAAGGTTCCTTCCAGCACTCCACTTTCCCCACATCCCCTTTTCTTGTTCAAAAGCATCAAGATGCTGACTCTCCACTGGGTATTTGATTCTAATAGAAAAAATTTCTCCTCTGGGGGCAGTTGGATCATGGGATGGATTGTTTGATGGAATCTGTAGTAACTTCCGTGAAAAGAAGAAAGATTTGTTGATGTGTTAAAAAATTTATTTTCTCTCTTCTGCCAGGATCTGACTGTTGTGTTCGGAGCCACTGGGTTTCAGATTAGTTACCTTAAAAGTGACAAGTTGGCACAGGGGAAAAGGAGAAAGACTTGTTTCTCTCTAGCCTTCTATTTTAGAATTCATCTTGTGTCCCACTTTCCATTGATTCAGGGGGTAGTAGCTTTGGTAGTCAGGGCAGCGGGTTCTGGAAATCAACCGAGGCCTTTTGGAATCACAGCTCCCAAGCAACAGTGCCTGTTTGCCTTCTCTTTTGAAGGAGATAAATGGTGCTCTCTCTCTTTCTCTCTTTTCTCTTTCTGTCTGCCTCTCAGCAAGGCTGTTTAACCTTAAAGGCCAGAGGCATTAAGGATCCAGGGATCTGTGTTTTAAAGCTGGGTGTTCCTGCCCAACATTTCAGAAGCCAAGCTCAAAGCTCTCAGCTGAAAATACCCGCTTGCTCTATTCAGCCAACACAGGAGCAGCTGATTCTAGGTTAACAGAGATTTTCTCATAGACTCCATTTACTGTAGAAACCTCAGTAAAGGGAAACACTTAAAACGTCTTGTTATGGGGCGCCTGGGTGGCTCAGTCATTAAGCGTCTGCCTTCGGCTCAGGTCATGATCTCAGGGTCCTGGGATCGAGCCCCGCATCGGGCTCCCTGCTCCGCGGGAAGCCTGCTTCTCCCTCTCACACTCCCCCTGCTTGTGTTCCCTCTCTCACTGCCTCTCTCTGTCAAATAAATAAATAAAATCTTAAAAAAAAAAAAACCCCAAAAAACAAAAAACGTCTTGTTATGGAGAGGATTGGGCCAAATAAACACACTTCCGGTGGAAAGTAACATACACACTTGTTGTAAAGGGCAGTCTCTGTAGGGTAGCTGCTATTTGAAATACAAGAAGATTGTGCTGGTCCTAGAGTTAGGATGAGTTGCTCTTCCAGTGTCGGGGTCTGCAGCCAGCAAGCTTCGTGATCTTGGGTAAACTACTTATCTGAGCCCCCATCTGTAAAATGGGCATCACGCTTAGCTCTGGGATGACTTTGACGGTACAGGCAGTGTTTGCTTTGCCTGGCCCTTAGTAAGGCTCACTCAGCATGACCACCCCCTCTTGACTATCTGTGAAGTGTATCATCACATATAGAGAAAGGGTCCCAGCAGTTTCTCCTGGGCAGCCTTTCGCGTGGTCTGCCTCAGTGAGCTGCACCAGCCTGCAGCGTGCTCTTGTGGAGACGTGAGCAGTCTCTGGGCCGGGGCCAGGTTGTATGTGAGACTTGGGTATGGCCAGGCTGCGTTCCCAGAAGAATCCAGAAGTCATGGCAGGAGTAAACTAACCCGGCAAAACGACGATGGAATGGGATGGAAGACGTAAGATGCTTTCCTTGAAATTCTCTTCCTCATTGGAGATCCATCTTTAGAAAATCTGGGCAGTTGGTTTTGGCTCAGACTCATCCATCACGGGAATGATGGAGAGTCAAAAAAGGGATAATAGAGTTACAAAATGTGACCGTCACCCCCCTCTCCTTCCTTAGAAGACTCACTGGATGGGACAAAATTGATGCAGCCATCAGTAAAATGGAAGATGTATATGCTTTATGATCATGTAATTCCACTGGTAGTTTAAGAAAAAAACCTCCTGATACGTGTAGCCTGGGAGACATGTACGAGAATCTTCATAACAGCACAGTTTGTGATTGGGAAAAACGGGCTCAAACCTAACATGATTTTCACCAGGCAGTACGTAAATATATGTGGTCTGTTCATCCCCTGGGGGGACCATGTGGCTGCTAAAATGAATAAACCGGAACAGTTTATCAACGTGGACGCATTTTCAGCTTTACCCTGTAACATTTCCTGTCTTTAATATTAAAGGAGATCTAAAGCAAGAAGGGCAAAGCATTAAACATTGTTAAATAATGGTGGTGGCTATATGGCTGTCAGTCATATTGTTTCTGCGTATTTGAAACATTTCTTTCTTTTTTTTTTTTAAAGATTTTATTCATTTATTTGACAGAGAGAGAGACAGTGAGAGAGGGAACACAAGAAGGGGGAGTGGGAGAGGGAGAAGCAGGCTCCCGCTGAGCAGGGAGCCTGATGTGGGGCTCGATCCCAGGACCCTGGGATCATGACCTGAGCCGAAGGCAGATGCTTAATGACTGAGCCACCGAGGCGCCCCTGAAACGTTTCTTAATTTTAGATAGCGGTTAGAAAAAAAAGAACCAATGTCATAGGATGGGTTATGCGTTGCTCTTGGCATTTATGTTTATGTTATAAAAAGAGGCCTGGCGGAAGATGACCTGAGGAGTTGAAAGCATGGACATTGGTGTTAGATAGACATGGATTTGAGTCCTGGCTCTGTCCCTTAATGGTTGGGGTCACTAGGCAAAGTTCTGGAGGGAAATAATGGTAATGTGTGGCACAAACGAGGTGTTTTGTGTGAATGTGGGTATTTTTCCTGTTGGGGGTAGTTTTTCTTAACCTCATTGTCTCCTTACCATGAAGACATTTTTTTTCCCACGTTGGCTCTCCAATGTGAGAAAAAGCGAGTGGCCGGTCAGAAGGAAGCGTATATGAGGAGCTGAGTGAGCAGGATGCTGAGTCAGCCCTCTGGGTGTCCATCTCTGTTCCTGCTCTGAACAGTTATGGGCTATGAGGACAAGAGCCAACCTTCCGCCCTGCTGCTTCTCTATAAAACAATGTCCATTGGGGTCGTGGGCAGTGAATGGGGTTATTTCTGTTGATTCAAACACTAGACGGTGTTTGAGAACGAATGTTCGCTGTTTTTATTATTATAGTTTGCTGTGGGAAAATAACTCCATAATGCCGTGTCAGGGCCCTAGCAACAGAAGCTCTGCGCCAGGCTCTGTCACAGCCCCGTGAATCCAGAGCCCATAGCACTGAGCCTCGCCATTTCCCCACTATTCAGCTTGTCTCTGCAGCTCCCGATCTCCCTGGGCACTCTAAGAAGTAAGTGCTGTCCCCGTGTCTATCTATTCCCGTCCTGGAGATGTGGGGTTGGCTTGGCAGCCTTTGCCGGATTCCATCAGGCAGCCTGGGGAAGTTCATGATCTCCACTTTGATCCTCGTTCATCAGATGTGTTTCTTACCTAGCCCGTGCACGTGGTTTTGTTGTTGGTGATAACACACACACACACACACATTCCCTTTATGTTTGTAGGACTTGGTCTGGGACAGTGGGGAGTCCTCCACCAGGGGTGGTTGTACCCCTAGTAGACATTTGGTAATGTCTGAAGACAATTGTTTTTAAAAGATTTTATTTATTTATTTGAGAGAGAGAACAAGCAGAGGGGAGGGGCAGAGGGAGAGGGAGAAACAGACTCCCCGCTGAGCCCTCCCCACCATGCGGGGCTCGATCCCAGGACCTGGAGATGAAGGCGAAAGGCAGACGCTTAACCAACTCAGCCACCCAGGCGCCCCGTCTGAAGACAATTTTGATTATTATGACTTGAAGGTTGGAGGGAGTGTGCTATTTGCATCTAGTGCACAGAGGCCATACCCTGCATTGCACAGGACAGGCCCCACAACAGAGAATTCTCCAGCCCCAAATTCAGTTGCGCTGAGGTTGTGAAGCTCTGCCCTTGGCCCAATGAGAGTTGTAAACCGAGGGCCATGATGGAAGTTTCTGGGGCTCATCACATGAGTGTTGTTTCAGCTTGGAATAAATCTGGCATCAGAGACTGATGGAGAGCCAAAGACAAAGCAGGCCAGGGGAGAAGAAAACCTGTTAAGCACCCCCCCCAGCCCTAGCCCCCCCACACCCAGCTTTGGACTCCCAACAGGTGTCCAGGATAAGCCCGAATAGAGAATTGCTTCCTTTAGAAATTCTTCTCCCTCTATTCCCTCTGCCATGTGCCCTATCTGAAGAAGGGAGATTCAGAGTGGATAGTGATCTTGAGAAATCTGTTGCTCTGGCTTTTGATCCCTCTTCTCATTTTCTTCTTCTCTTTTCAGAGGGTAGAAATCATATGTCAAAGCACAGACCTGTTTAGAATATTGAGTATTAATAGAGGCTGGAGCCTTCTTTCTGCTGCATTCTGGCTCAGCAACTGATACTTCCTATTGATGTCATTCAGGAGCCGTTTCAGGAGGGCCCTGGAACTGTGAGGGGATGGTATCAGAAGCACTTGAATCCCATCTGCAAGGCAGAAGGCTTTGAGGGAGAGAGGATCCTCTTTTAAAGGAATCATAATGTTTTTAATGTTAATTATACAGGCTACCTGATGAATCCGTAAACTCTCGTCTTTCTGTATTAGGGGAACTGGGAATTGTTCAAAATGAAGGTTACCTAGCGGCTTGAAAGAGCTGTTTGCTCTGTGTTTATATTTTGGGACTTGGATAGCTAGTGATTCAGACATCTATCAGATGGAGGGCTGTCTGTTTGGAGCTGTGCCTCAGCCGCACTCACACACACGGACACGCACACACACAGATGCACAGATTTTATAGACTGGCTTCATGCATTTGCTGAGGTCCTTCTATTCTTACTTTTAAAAGTGCCATCGTTTCTCGCAGGGATGTAACTGGAGGGCAAACCTTACGGAGGTGGTTGAATTTGTTTTCACTTCTGTCCTCTGCCTAGCATCAAGATGAAGGATAGGCCAGAATCTGTTTCATTCTTGACCCACTTTGGTAAGAACCCAAGGCAAGAGACATAACTGGCAATGGGGAAACCTTATAATTGAAATCCAATCCCTATTTTAAAAAGTCTAAATCATGATCAACTAAAAGCAGTTTTTTTAAATGAAAAAAGCAAGATTTTACTTATTTATTTGAGAGAGAGAGAGAGAGAGAGAGAGAGAGAGAGAGAGCATGTGTGTGGGGGGAGGGGCACAGGGAGAGGGAGAAAGAGAATCTCCAGCAGATTCCCTGCTGAGCGTAGAGAGAGAATCTTTTTTTTCTTTTTTTTTTTTAATTTTAGAGAGAGAATCTTAAGCAGGCTCCATGCCTGGCACAGAGTCTGATGTGGGGCTTGATCTCACAACCCTGAGATCATGACCTGAACTGACACCGAGTCCGACTGAGCCACTCAGGCGCCCTCAAATTTTCCGTTTTTGTTAGCCTTATGTCAGTAAAAGAGATTTTTACAATAAAGCCAGTAATTAAGAGGAATACAACATTACTTATATGACCTTCTTGCCAAAAATGCATAATCTCATGCCAACCTGGGGATGACATCAGACACCCCAAATTGAAAAACCTTCTACAGTAACTAATGAGGACACTTTTGTCAAGATCGGGAAGACTGACAAATTGTCACAAACTGGAGGAGACTAAGGAGAAATAACTTAGTGCAATATGGGATGGGGAACTGGAAAAAGACATTAAGGGAGATGTCTGTTGTTCAGGTAATAGTATCATGCCAGTATTAACTTCTTGGTTTTGATCATTGTACTATGGTTATGTTAGCATTTGGGGAAGCTGAGCGAGGGGTATATGGAAACTCTGTGCTATTTGTGGAACTTTTCTGTAGTTCTAAAAATTTTTTCAGTACAAATTTGTTTTTTAAAAAAACCAGTAATTAGTATGTGTAACCAAACTAAGTTAAACAGCTTCTGTTCTTCCCTCATCCAGGTAGCAATTTAAATAGCACTTCACATAAATAGTTCGCAAGGGTGTTATATGAATTACAAAACCATGAAAGTATCGGTTGCAAATATTAAATGGCAAATTTATTTTTTAGATTGAGAGGACACATTAAACTTTTTCAGGTTAGTACTTGGCATTTAAAAAACTATCATAAAAGTAATTAGGCTTGGGGCGCCTGGGTGGCTCAGACAGTTAAGTGTCTGCCTTCAGCTCGGGTCATGATCCCAGGGTCCTGGGATCGAGCCCCACGTCGGGCTCCCTGCTCAGCGGGTAGCCTGCTTCTCCCTCTCCCTCTGCCTGCCACTCCCCCTGCTTGTGCTCTCTCTCTCTCTCTAATAAAAAATTAAAAATTAAAAAAAAAGTAATTAGTCTTACTGTAAACATTTAAAAAATATAAAGCAGAGATGAGTATTCTTCTCAGTTGCTTTCTCCACTTCTCCTGACATTATCTCTGTGCCACTTTCCATTGTGAAAAGTTAGGCACAGATATTTCCAGGATTTCTAGTTCACCAAAGTACCTGAGTCTATGGAACATCTATTAAGCAGAATGTGATCGTGCTGTATGAACCCTTCAATAACTGACACCCCCTCCCCCACCTAACTGTAACTCAGGGCTTTCTTCAGTACGTGTATTTCTATCTTACCTGCTATCAAATATTATTTTTTTGGATCCTCCATAATGTATTCATTCATCTACTTATTTATGGAAATTTCATCTGTCTTCCAGATTTCATTCATCAAGTGTTAAACATCTCCTCTCTTTGCATTCCTTTTTTTTTTTTTTTTAAGATAGCTTTTAATTCAGGCCTATATTTTTGTACCAGAAAGAGAGTATGGAGTCTTTTTGCCTTGTGCAATCTTTGCTTTCCTTTTTAATTATTTTATATTTACAGTGTAACTGCTAGACACCAATGTGGGTCCAAATATAGTAACATTTTACATTTAATCTGCAAAAAAGCAAAGTCATGTTTAAGTCTGTGGTTTCCAGCTTTTATTGAATTTTTAGACCAGTGTGGACCTGCAGGAACTTAGCAGTGTGACTTTGTGTCTGGATATTTATTCCTAAGTACTGAGAAGGCGGATGCTGTACAGCAGAAGAGAAGTGTGTGTGAATGCTGGCCTGTCCTTCAGAAGTTAATTTTGTGTTTTTTAAACTCTGCTTTACATGCTTAGGCTCCCAGCAGGGGGTTAATAAGTAAACCCCAGAGAAGCCACCCAGGTGCCTAGATTTGGTTGTTCTGTAGTTTATCAGGAGACCAGAAAGGAGGGGGACACAGCTGAGTAAACAGTTCTCAGAAATTTATCACATTTGAGTGGTTCATAAAAATGCATTAAGGAGAATGAACTTCAGGAATTGTGTGCAGGCGTTGGCAGAAAAGGCAGTAATGGCTTAGCTTTACATCAGTAACATGTGCGTGGGATGCTAATATGTTTACATATAGGCATTTCTGAGGCATTGGGACTGATAGAATGAAAATGATGGAAAAACAGGGAGAAAAGGTAAAGTGAGTACTAGCTGGGGAAGGAAAATGTCTCTTTGGTTCCCAAATATTTAAACTCCAAACAAGCCGATCATGTTGTGGAATTTATTGTGTTAGTGGTGACACCTTTCAAAATGAGGAAGAACAAGTTGTGTTCTTGAATATAGAAGGCTGGCATAATTGCTGAGAGTACAGTAAATGTCCCTATCATTCTTTGGGTTTAATCTTAACATAATTAGCTTCTTGCACAATAGAGTATTTGATTTGAAATGCTGCCAAGGCTTGTTAAGTGAGAGAAGTACTTCCTGAGATCTCTGTTGTTAAATTTGGGACTTTGTGTAGGAGATAATTTTCACTAGAATTCTCAGGGTACCTGAATTGTTGCTCAAAAGCAAGTCAGTGGCCTTTATCGCCAAAACTCACTGAATCACTTAACATTTTCAGTTTTATTGATGGAGCCTTTTATGAATATTGTGGAATTTGCCCAATCACATGGAAATAAATTAATTTCTGGAGACCTGACAAGCCCATTTGCCCCGCAGAGTCTTCCTTGTTCAGTGACTTGGGTAGCAAATGGGCATCGGTAGGATTTAATTCCTTCATCTCTTGTTTTGGATTTTCTCTAATTGTTTATTGCTGAGTCACGGCAAGAAATATAAAATGTGAATACCAGTTTTCTTCATTTGCATGCCTGTTTGGGTTGTGAGTTGACATTTCTCCAGGTTTGTAAAACACAGTGGAGTCTTCGACAGCTTTGGGGGTGGAGAGCGGGATACTTCCATGTGCTTTTATAGTTTGTAGATGTATCAAGTGATGTGGTTTCACGAGTAGTACATGCTAGTCTGTAAGATCACTAACCTGTGTATACTAGAATTCCTTGGTGTTTTTAACCTTCCATAGAGTACAAGAAAGAATATCAAGAGTTTTATAAAAAACTGAAAAGCAATCATCATTAAGAACCAACCCAACATAGGTTCAACCTGGAATAAATCCTGTGGAACTCACTTCATTTACTTTTTTGGTAAGAAATAAACCCGAGTTCTAAAAAATTCCTTACAAAAATAATTGGGATGTGTGAGCTCTAGGATGATGAGACAGTTTACTTCACAGGGTGGTCTAATAACTTGGGTGATGATTAATAAGGCAATGGAAACCTAGATAAGGCTCCTAGGCTGCATATCTCTGTGTCTTCAGGATCCGTTCAGATTGAATACTGGGGCAATTTTAAGTCTTCTGATACATGAACATGGGATGTCTTGTTTCTTTAGGTCTTTATTTCCATGATACTTTGTAGTTTTTAGTATACAAGTCTTTTACTTCTTTTGTAAAATATTATTTTTTTTTAATTTTTTTTTTAAAGATTTTATTTATTTATTTGAGACAGAAAGAATGATAGAGAGAGAGCACATGAGAGGGGGGAGGGTCAGAGGGAGAAGCAGGCTCCCTGCCGAGCAGGGAGCCCGATGCGGGACTCGATCCCGGGACTCCAGGACCATGACCCGAGCCAAAGGCAGTCGCTTAACCAACTGAGCCACCCAGGCGCCCTGTAAAATATATTTCTAAGTGTCTTACTCTTTTTTTGTTTTCTTTGTTATTTTTTTTCCCAAATTCCTCAACAATCTTATTAAAATTGCAAATCTAGCAGGCTTTCATATGCTTCTATGAACCGAAAACACAGATGCATATGCACACGTATGCACTGCATGTGTCTTATTCTTTTTGATGTTGTTTTAAATGGAATTGTTTCCGAATTTCATCTTTGGATTATTCATTGCTAGTGTACAGAAAAACCACTGAGTTCTGTATATCGATCTGTGTCTTGTAGTCCTGTAAGTTTGTTGAGTTCATTTATTAACTGTTCGTTTTTTAGTGGTTGTCTTTAGGGTTTTCTATATATAAGATCATGTCATCTGCAAGTGGAGATAGTTTTACTTATTCATTTCCAATCTGGGTGACTTTTATTTCTGTTTCTTGCTTAATTGCTCTGGCTCGAACCTCCAGTATAGTGTTCAATAGAACTGGTGAGAGTGGACAGCCTTGGCTTCTTAATGTATTTCCGGGTGTAGTTTCTTCCTCTTGTACTGGATATATAATCTTATGTGGTGCTTTGTAAGTCTTCACATTATAATGAAACAAACTGGAATTCATTTTGTAGTTGAGGATGGGGAAGAGTGGACCAGGGGTTGTTTTCACTGCAGCGCACTGCCCTTTTTCTGAATTTGTCTTGCTATGTGGTCACACGAAAACTGACCCAGTAATGGTTCCAGTGACAGACTGTTTTCTATGCATCTTCGCTGCATTGTAGTGTAAAAAACAACTCCACAATCTTTGGCTCTATTAAAAGAATAGTCACATCAGGCAGGCGCGTAACGTATTCACCAAATTTTAACAAGTGCTTACCAATACCAGGCAAAGTTGATGTTCTGGAGAAATAGCAGTTCGTAAGAAGCTGAGAGTCTGGTTGCTTGCAGACAAATTAACACTCAAATTGATAGATATAAAATTTGTTTAGACTGTTTATTTCCTCCCCACCACCTTTCCTAGAATTTCTATTTTCAAATGCACTCAGAGACTGACATATAGCATGGTGAGAAGGTCTGAAACCATGTAATGTGAGGAAGAGCTAGAAGAATCAGGGAGTGATTGAATGATGTTTCAGCCAAGAATCGGGATGAATGAGGGAAGAAGGAAGATACATGTTAATGGTTGCTATTATTTGTCCTCTGGACACAGTGACATGTTGGTTAGCATTCAGGTGGTGGCCAACAGGTACAAGTTGGAGTAAGAGAGATTTTCAGTCTCTTTATACCAAGAGATTTCCACTGGGTCAATGTTTCTTTCATTGGAACAGGTTAGACTGTGTAGCCACTGACCGCTTTTGACAAAGCATGCTATCTTTTTTTTTGCCGCAGTCCCTACCATTCCCTGCTGTCTCCATTTGTCCTGTTTCATTCATTTGTTATCTTCTTGGCATCCTTATCATATGTGTCCTTGTCATATCATTTTATAGTGGGATTTTTCTGGCTATTTGAGATGTCCAGAAGCAGAATAGGGAGGAAATCAATGATAGTAAAAGTGATAGCTCCTTTCTTCAAAGGAAATTTCTTAGAAATATAGAGTTGGCTAGATTTATTATTTTTAGGTACAGAACCCTTCACTCAAATACTCTTTCATAACACGCCTCCTTACCCCCTACCTCCAGTACAGAGACATGAAGTGAGAATCTTCATCTCAGCCCTGTCCTCTTAGCTTCCTTTTCATTCCTTAAATAGTTCCTGATGGGCCACTTAAGGACCATGGGACACATGTGGAAAATCACTAGCTTTGATAATCATTGGAAATCTGCATTCCTCTACAATAGTGTTTCTCAAGTTTGGCACGATGACATTTTGGGCTGTGTAATTCACTGATGTGTATGGAGCAGACTATATGTTGTGGGATGTTTAGCAGCATTGTCAGTTTCTATCCCATAGATGCCAATATCACTTCCTTCCCCATGTTGTGACAATCAAAAATGTTTCTAGACATTGCAGATGTCCAGGGGGCTGTGGGGGTGGTCAAAATTGGCCCTGGTCAAGAACCACTGGCTCTACTTCAGTTTGGTTATATCTTTTTAGTCTTCAGTACATAGCTAAGAGTATTTATCAGGTTTTCATGATGATGCATCAGCTTTAGGGAATTTACATATTTGACTCCTCTATGATTTATTTGTAAAATGGATTTTATTAATACCTTTCTCACGGGACTCATGAAAGTAAATGTAGACAAAGTATGTAACAATATAGAACTTAGAGACAGAGTATAAACATCACAATAGATTGGACTGTTAGTGTGTTTATTTCTGAAACTGTTTTGTGCAGGCTATTTCTAAACATTCCTGTAACTCCTTTGAAATACATGTTTATTTCAGAGTGTTAATCACCTTTCAAGGTACCCACTCCTGTGAGCTATATTCTTACAGCCTCCTATCCCCACCCTCAATCACTGCACATCTAAACACACACATATAACAGACCCTGTTGCTTTCCTCTTGAGGTCTCACGCAAGGGGTAAGAGCTTTGTGGGATGGACATTCCACATTTGATTAACTTTGTTACATGGCGTTAATACTGGGAATGTCCTTCCTTCTTTCTCAATAAGGAACTTGCCAAATCTTTCATTTCCTGAGAACATAAGCTGGGAACAATTTTCCAAATGGAAAAATCATTTGGCATTTTGAAACATAATTAAAGAACATCGGAGTAAGTCATAAATTGTGGGTCAGTGAACTGCATGGGCTGTGTACCCAATGCTAGTGACTAGTTGGAAAGCTCTCTCCCCTGACCTGAATGGCTTGCTTGGATTTGCTTTCTGAAAGACTGGGGTTGTTAAAATAGGTTTTGTACTCTTTGGGTAACCAAAATATCCTGGAAACTGTGGTGTTCTGATATGACATAACTTTGAAGTTATATTAATGTACTTACTATGGAGTTATCCTAATTGCATTGGATAGATGAGTTGTTGCTCTTGGTCATGAGGATTTGGCTTGGTCCTATCTTGGTGACACAGTTAGTATGAGGTACTTTTAAGCAGTGTGCAGTGTCACTTACCTATATTTTTTTCAGAAAAGTTTGGAAGTCCCACACACTCCCATGACTGTCAAAATTCATAAGTCATAGATTTATGCATCTAGATAGCTTATACCTCATGCTAGTTGACATCTTAATTTTTAGAGTATTCCTCTCTGGATTCAGGGCACTCTGGGTTTACCTCTGTCAGAATCCTTGTTACATTGTGTTGCAATCACCTGTTCATTTCTCTGTCTTTCCTGCTAGATTGTGTACTCCTGAGTACTAGTTTTCATACATGCTTTTTGCCATTTTTTTAAAAAGAGTGTATTTGTTTATTTTACAGAGAGATAGAGAGAGATCATGAGCATGGGGAGGAGCAGAGGGAGAGGGAGAGAGAGAATCCCAAGCAGACTCCCTGCTGAGTGCGGGTTTCCATCTCACACCCCTGAGATCATGACCTGAGCCAAAATCAAGAGTCGGTTGCTTAATTGACTGAACCACCCAAGTGCCCCTTTTTCTCTATTTCTCTATCATACATGTCCCTAAAGAAAGTAGACACACAGCAGATGTTTGCTGATTACATGAGTGCCTCAGTCTCCTCTGGTTCTTCCTCCACAATCTCTTTCGGTATTTACCCTCCCTTTTGCGTTTTCTCTGTTGCCCTCTCGAGGCTCTGCCATCTTGACTGGGCGATTCTAGGAGATGTTTGGTGGTCACCCCGATGCCCATCTTCCTCTTAGAAGGCAGAAGTCATGATATAACCTTCACCTCCAATGTTCTGAATTTCTCAAGGCAGCTGGTGTCCATAGATGGTCACCCACAGTTGAATGCCATGGCAATTTATATGGACGGGGTTTGAGGCTGGGCCATGGGGCTGTATATCCTTCTTGGGGATTTAAAATTTTTTAAAAATTCTCACTGTCTATGTAATAAAACCTAGGGGAAGAAAAAAAAATGTCATAAAATTGAGATGCTGAACTACATTCCTGTCTTCTAACCAAAGAACCTCTCAGCTTCTTTCTGTGCTCATTCCTGTATCAGGCTCTTTGCCTCTCTTGTGTACTGGCAAGAGTCCTTCTGTTTCCGGTTCCTGTCTGCCCTTCCTGTAGTTCTCCACCTGGGGTGCTCTGGCGCGTTCCACAAGGCCTACGAAGTACAAAAGTCCTATCATTTGGAAATCTTTTCCTGATTTCTCCAGGCAGTATGATCTTTCTTACTAGAATGTCCTTTTAGAATACTTGGGAGAAGGTATTTGGAAATGACATATCAGATAAAGGGCTAGTACCCAAAATCTATAAAGAACTTATCAAACTCAACACCCAAAGAACAAAGAATCCAATCAAGAAATGGGCAGAAGACATGAACAGACATTTTTCCAAAGAAGACATCCAAATGGCCAACAAACAGACACATGAAAAAGTGCTCAACGTTGCTCGGCATCAGGAAAATCCAAATCAAAACCTCAATGAGATACCACCTCACACCAGTCAGAATGGCTAAAATTAACAAGTCAGGAAACGACAGATGTTGGCGGGGATGTGGAGAAAGGGGAACCCTCCTACACTGTTGGTGGGAATGCAAGCTGGTGCAGCCACTCTGGAAAACAGTATGGAGGTTCCTCAAAAAGTTGAAAATAGAGCTACCATACGATCCAGCAATTGCACTACTGGGTATTTACCCCAAAGATACAAATGTAGGTATCTGAAGGGGTACATGCACCCAGATGTTTATAGCAGCAATGTCCACAGTAGGCAAACTATGGAAAGAGCCAAGATGTCCATCGACAGATGAATGGATAAAGAAGATGTGGTGTGTGTACACACACACACACACACAGGAATATTATGCAGCCATCAAAAGGAATGAAATCTTGCCATTTGCAACGACATGGATGGAACTGGAGAGTGTTATGCTGAGTGAAATAAGTCAGTCAGAGAAAGACATGTATCATATGACCTCACTGATATGAGGAATTCTTAATCTCAGGAAACCATCGGAGGGTTGCTGGAGTGGTGGGAGGTGGGAGGGATGGGGTGGCTGGGTGATAGACATTGGGGAGGGTATGTGCTATGGTGAGCGCTGTGAATTGTGTAAGACTGTTGAATCACAGACCTGTACCTCTGAAAGAAATAATACATTATGTGTTAAAAAAAAAAAAAAGAAGATAGGGCGCCTGGGTGGCTCAGATGGTTAAGCGTCTGCCTTCGGCTTAGGTCATGATCCCAGGGTCCTGGGATCGAGTCCCACATGGGGCTCCCTGCTCCGCAGGGAGCCTGCTTCTCCCTCTGCCTCTCTCTCTCTGTCTCTCATGAATAAATAAATAAAATCTTAAAAAAAAAAAAAAAGAAGATAGTAGGAAGGGAAAAATGAAGGGGGGGAAATCAGAGGGGGAGACGAACCATGAGAGACTATGGACTCTGAGAAACAAACTGAGGGTTCTAGAGGGGAGCGGGGTGGGGGATGGGTTAGCCTGGTGATGGGTATTAAAGAGGGCACATACTGAATGGAGCACTGGGTGTTATGTGCAGACAATGAATCATGGAACACTACATCAAAAACTAATGATGTAATGTATGGTGATTAACATAACATAATAAAAAATGCAAAAAAAAGTAAGAATACTTCTAAAATGATATTCCTCATTCAGTAATTCAAAACTCACCATGTTCCAGAAAAAGAATTAAGGTAGCTCATGGGATATGGAAAAGTTTGTTAGAAATCCATGGGGACAAGAACCAGTGTCTTCGAGGGTTAGGATCTAAAACATGGCCAGCGTGAAATTAATATAAAAATACACGTCATTAATTGACAAACAGCTCTAAGAGTAGGTTGTACAGTATAATGATTTGTCTTACGCATACCATGCAATGGTTACCACATTAGGTTTAGTTAATATCCATCATCTCATATAGATCCAAAAAAACATATAGATATTATTTTCCTTGTACTTAGGATCTAGTCTCTTAATAGCTTCCCTGTACAGCACTCAGCAGTGTTAGCTCCAGTCATCATGTTGTACATGATGGCCCTAGGACTTATTTCTCCTATAACTGGAGATCTTTGCCTTTTGACCACGTTCTTCCACCTTAGTTATACTCCTTTTTATTTTTTTAAAGATTTAATTTATTTGACACAGAGAGCGAGTGAGAGAGCACAAGCAGGGGGAGCAGCAGACGGAGAGGGAGAAGCAGGCTCCCTCCTGAGCAGGAAGCCTGATGTGGGGCTCCATCCTAGGACCCCTGAGATCATGACCTGAGCCGAAGGAGCCACCCATGGGCCCCTACCTTAGTTATATTCTTGTCTTCACTTACAAGTTTTTGGTGATTAAAATGGTGGAAGACAATAAGAAACGTGTGCTATCTTTGGGACATTTGTAGCCCTTTCCCTCCTCTCGCCTCTAATACACTGTTTTGGAAGTTTCCCATTTTTTCCTCCTGACTTCCTTTTTGAGACTTACCTATATGGTCACTAAACTGATATCTATGTTACTGCAATCAAATGCTGTAGGAGACAGAATAGGGATTTATTAATTGAGTTAAAGTTGGTGCCCTTCACTTTGTATGAAGCACACAGTGTGTCAGTGAGCTGTAATGAGTACTGAGGTTATATGAGATGTTTGGCTGCCCTCAGGAGCTTAGTGCCTAGCCTAGTGGGCAGTGTAGTCTGCAAAAGATAAGAAACAGATGCATTCCATCCCTTCCACCCCCCACCATAGACACTGGGGGAGGTATGTGCTATGGTGAGCGCTGTGAATTGTGTAAGACTGTTGAATCACAGACCTGTACCTCTGAAACAAATCATCCATTATATGTTAAAAAAAAAAAAGAAGAAGATAGTAGGAAGGGGAAAATGAAGGAAGGGGGAATCAGAAGGGGAGAGGATCCATGAGAGACTATGGAATCTGAGAAAGAAACTGAGGGTTCTAGAGGGGAGGGGGATGGGGGGGTGGGTTAGCCTGGTGATGGGTATTAAAGAGGGCATGTTCTGCATGGAGCACTGGGTGTTATACGCAACAGTGAATCATGGAACACTACATCAAAAACTAATGATGTAATGTATGGTGTATAACATAATAAAATAAAATTTAAAAAAAAGAAAAAAAAGAACCATGTGTTCAATGGTTAGAAATTGTGTAAAGTCCTCTGGAGGAAAGAAAGTTTGAGATAGTTGATCTGCCTTGAATAGAGGTTGCAGAAGGTCTTCTCAGGATTGCATTCAAGCCAAACCACAAAAAAGTGTGAAGACTTGAGATTTTCTTGGTTGTTGAGGTGGGGTGTTGTCTCTGGCAGAGAGAATAGTTTACCCAAAGGCTTTAGGGCTAACGATACCTTGATAGGTTTGAAGAAATTAGAAGTGTCCAGTTATTATTGGGGGGAATAGTACTTAAAAGGTTTTTCATAGGAAAGTTGGAATTCTCTTTAAAGGCATGAACTTTTTACTTTGAAGGTCCTCATCTCTTTTTGATTTAAAGAAGCAGGTGTCTATACATGGGGCTTCCAGGTTTTCACATACCACTTCTACTACACTGTAGGGGAGTCGTCTTCAAATTTGATTCCTGACACACTTAAAATGCCCCTAGCAAAAGAAAACCCCAGGGGAAAAACATGGTTAAAGCCTGGGAAAGTGGGATGCTTCAGGTTTAATCAGAATACCTGCTCTTATGCCCAGAGCTGCATATAGATCTGTCCTGCATTTGTAGTCAGTAAATCATGTTGACGTGTGGTGTTTGCTTTCATTGTCGGCTAGAGCAAAATGTCATTTATTTTACTCTGCCAATTTGAAAACCATGCTCTTTTATGGAAATACAAGTAGATGAGGTGTAGAGGTGGAGTTTTTGCTGTCTTTTCAACCACTGTGTGAATTTCATAGATCATCTAACAGGGTAAACTGTGACAGTTTTGCTTAGAATCAGAAACTGGGCAAAATTTGTTCTGAGTTTTGCCTGTAAATCTCAATTTTGCTGTCCTGTTTCAAAAAACCCAAAAAAACTCCCACAACTCACCTGTGTGGATTTCCTTTGAATACTGTGGGATATTGGAAAATACACTTAAGCCTACACAAGTAAAAATTATTACCCATTCTCCACCACCAAGAACTAGGTGTTATTGGTATATTCTAGTTTCTTTTTCTGTATTAGCATGTTCAAATTGATTTATGCAGAAACTCTTGTGTGTGCAGTTTTATTATCCTGCTTTTTTCTTTCTTCTCCCTCATCCCTCAGTGAATGTCCGTTAATTGAGAGAGAAACCAAGTGTCAGATCAAATTATCCATTTCATCATTGGTAATGCTGAATTGTACAGCACTTCTTGGATCTACAAGTGGACTATCTTTATACTTTTTTCTTCAGTCTAAGTCTTGGGACCTATCCATGGGTAGATAGAGCATGCAAGGTAGATCTAAAGCAGTTAGATAGCTAGACGACTACCCTTTAGGGGCAGGTTGTATACCAGTTAGAGAGAGAGAACTTATCATGGACCAGCTATCCCTAGAAAACCTGTAAGATACTGCACTATACCTACACCTACTAGGTCCTCCTTTCAGTTGTTCCAAATCAGAAGGGCCATCTCCTTCCTCAGGAGAGAACTGGAGAGGGGATTGAGATGGAAAAATTATTCCCCTTTTATAAGGGATGGAGTATGGACCCATTTCCTTCCAGGCCATTTGAGGATACACATAAAAGTAAGCATTTCTGCTTTGAATCTCCAAATCTTATTGTTATGTTGAATGACTACTTAATAGTTCATTTATTTATCTGTATTTTTTATGACTTTTTATGAGGCATGATGTTTTTGTTTTATTGAATATTTTGATTTGAGATCACATGGAAACCATTGCAAAGATGGGTGACCTGGAGTAATTAGGATAGTGGTCAAGGGACGTTGACATTTGATGTTGGTTATTCTGCAGCTTGTCTTGTGTGCCTGTTAGAGCCCATCTGTAGTTTACGATGCAGACAAGTCAGAGGGGAAGGTGGAACACTTGCATCAGGTAATGGGGAACCGATCGGGAGGGTTATTTGACACAAGACATGTTCCTGGGGAAATACTTCGTGGTTAGTCATGACCCATGGTCATTTGGAGCTCTACCTTAACTACCCTTCCATTTTACGTTTCTTTGCAGATTTGTGTTTTATAGATAATCTTTTCCCAAATAGAAGGGTTCTATTTTCTGCTTAATTGAGTGTAAACAATTGATTACATGTTTGCTTTGCAGACTCTGAGTGTTGTGGCATTTTTCTGCTGTTGGAGAATTGATCAGCAAGAGAACTGGACTTTTCTCTCTCTCTCTCTCTTTTTTTTTTTTTTTTAAGTGAAGTTTTGATTAGGGATGAAGTCAAACAGTGCTCAGTGTTCATGGACGATCAAGCAAAGCAATGAAGCATCTTGTGTGCTCTGCTAATAGGAAAAACTCTCCAGCTCCAATTTTCTGATTGTCTTCCACTTAAACATTATCTGTAAATACTATTTTTAAAATATAAATAACCTCAACATCTTATTTTTAAGTGCCATCATTAAATACTCATTTCAGCCTGGTAAAACAAATTCAGTCCTTCCTGGGGAGAGAAAGGAAAGTCGAGAACAAATCTATGGGATGAGACTCTGCTGTGATTGCTAACCCCCTGGCAGTCATTTCTTCACCCCAACCAACAGCCATTAAACCAATTTTAACAAGACCTCTAGACACAGTGAAAAACACATGCTAAGAATAAAGAGTCCAGAAAACTTTGAAGATTTTCTCACTTAGATTTCCCAATGCACTATTTACAGTCATGTCCCCAGTATTGAAGTGTTTTCAGATTTCTTAAGGCTAGGAAAAAATAAACACATACATACCATAAGGGAAACTTATTTACCGAATTAATGAAATTCTTGGAACTTCGGATGTGAGTTGCTGTTTTAACCTTTTGTTTGCTGTGTGGTAGCTTTGGGACAATAATCACATTATATGGTTGGACTACTGCTGTGCAAATTCTAAACCATGTATTACAAGCTTTAATTATGGATGATGGCTTTCAGTAAGCTAAAAAAAAGTGGGGGAAAAAAAGCTGACATTTAAATCATCTATATTTATTTAGGGCCAAAAAGAGGACCTCGGAGTATCTTTGCATATATTCTTTACTCTTAAAACAAAAATTAATACAATACTTATCTAAATATTGCTGAGGTAACATTCCTGGAAATGCAGAGATATTAGAGGAACATTACCCAGTCTAATTTGTCATAGAAACAATGTTATAGATTCAGTCAGAGATTTCTGGAGAATACCAAAAATGGATTAAGGTGGTATCAAATAAGGGAGATATGTTTAAAAATAAAAAAATAACAGAGCTTGAGATACAGATGATATTAAAATATGTGGTTTCATGACTGAGTAAACCATTCATGTCTTTCTCTACACCTTTAAGAGTTTTGGGGGTAACTCTGTATTTTTATATAATTTCAAACTTCAAAAAACAGTTGAAAAATAGTGCAAAATTATGTCTTTAATCCAGATTCCATCAATTTTTAAGTCATTTTTTCTCTGTATTTATTTTATAAAGTTTCAAACATTATGCCCCATAACTTATAAATAAATACGTCACTATATCCTGAGAAAAAGGATATTTTTGTACATAACAAAAGTAAATTGTCTGAATCAGGAAATTCCCTGTTGGTGTGATACTGTTATCTAAATCCACACTCCATATTCAGATTTCACCATTTGTCTTTATTATGTCCTTTATGGCAGTTTTCTCTCCTATCCAGGATCATGCACTGCGTCAGCTGTAATGTTCTTTTAGTGAACTTTAATCTGGAACAGTTCCTTAGTATGTCTTTGCATTTTATGAAATTGGCATTTTGGGGAGAAGAAGCTTGCTTTTCGCTTTTTGTTTTGTTTTTGTTTTTGTTTTGTTTTGTTTTTTGCAAATTGTTCCTCAAATTAGGTGTCTCTGATATTTCCTTATGGTTAGATTTAGGTCATGCATTTTTGGCTGGAATAATCATAGGTGATGTTGTGTTTTTCTCTGTGCATCAAATTGGGAAGCATTGGATGTCAAGTGCTATATATATATTTTTAAGGATTGTGTTTATTTATTTGAGAGAGAGAGAAAGAGAGCATGAGCGGGGAAGGGAGGGGGGAGCAGAGGGACAAGAAGACTCCCTGCTGCGCACTGAGCCAGACACAGGGCTCAATTCCAGGACCCCGAAACCATGCCCACCCAAGCCAAAGTCAGATGTGTAACTGACTGAGCCACCCAGGTGTCCCCTCAAGTGATATTTTTTATTTTATTTTATTTTATTTTATTCTTTTTTAAAGATTTTATTTATCTGAGAGAGAGAGAATGAGAGAGAGCACATGAGAGGGGGGAGGGTCAGAGGGAGAAGCAGACTCCCTGCCGAGCAGGGAGCCTGATGCGGGACTCGATCCCGGGTCTCCAGGATCATGACCTGAGCCGAAGGCAGTCGCTTAACCAACTGAGCCACCCAGGCGCCCTCAAGTGATATTTTTTAAAACTGAAGATTAAATCTGGTATCCACCAGATTTCTCAACTGTGAAGCTATTATATTCTCAGGTGATTATTAATAAAAGTTTGTTGGGTGATAGTGTGTATCTGGGTAAATTTGCTCTTTTTTCATCAGAACTTTACCCACTAGTTTTAACGTCCATTGATAATTGTTGATGATACTGTGACAGTTGCCAAAAGGTGCTTTTCTCACTCTCTGATTCCTTTACAATTATTTCTCCACATTAGTTGGGATTCTACTGGAAGGAAGTACTTTCTTTTCTCCCCAAATTATTAGGTTATTCATTCATTGACGTTTATCATGAGAACTCATCTGTTCTTGCTTTTTATTCAATGGCTAAAATTTTGGTGTTCAAATCGATTGTCCTCGATTTGGCTAGTGGAATCCCTTCAAGCTAATTCCTGTGTCATTTGAACATGTCCCTATTATGTCTAACTTGATTAGAAAAGTTAAATTTTAACACAAGAGTGGAATATTTATATACCCCACTGTGTGAAAATTTTAACCATTAATGTTGCTTTGTTCTATCAGTATTTTTACGTTGCTCACACAAAAGGCTGTGGTTCTTATTTCTGGTGTATGTATTTGAATTGTTAGCTGGTTTAGACATTATGGTCTACTTAAAGTTAATTAATATTGTCTTAAAATGGAATCTTTCAATAAGTGGACGATTCTTAGGGGGATGGCATCATGCTCTGTCCCAGAAATCAGTCATGCCCAGCTAAACTATTTCTGTAATGAACTGCACATGTGATATCAAGTGTAGTTCCTTATTGTTATTTTAATATTTAGCTTATTTCCCTTGTCACTTCGGCGGCAGGCCCATATTCATAATCTGGATTTAATTAAAAATGGAGCCTTATAATACAGTGCCATACCTGCAAACAAAAATCGATGTCAGAGAAACTGAGGATTGGGAGGGTTCTCTGTTAACCACATGGAATCACTTTAGCAAGTGTTCTGCCAAGGGATGGCCAAATCATGAGATTTTGCACATAACTATTCTCATACTTATTGAAGAAAGATATTTTCAGTTTTTCCCACTTAAGCTTTTCTGCAGGGGATATGGGGACAGCTGTTGCATTCTTTTTAGTAGCAGAGTATGATTCATTTTGCAGACTCTGAAAATCAGACTCAATCATTATCCTTAAGGTATTTATTGGATGGAAGATAATCCATAGCTTGATATTTAAGATTAACTGGATTGTCAAAATTAACTACAGGAACAATTTAGCAAAGGATCTTGTCATTTCTTTTTTTTTTTTTTTTTTTTAAGATTTTATTTGTTTATTTGACAGAAAGAGACACAGCGGGAGAGGGAACACAAGCCGGGGGTGGGGTGGGGGAGGAGAGGGAGAAGCATACTCCCCACTGAGCAGGGAGCCTGATGGGGGGCTCGATCCCAGGACCCTGGGATCATGACCTGAGCCAAAGGCAGACGCTTAGTGGCTGAGCAACCTAGGTGCCCCGTGGGGATCTTGTCATTTCAAGTCTTGGATTCTCCTTATCTCCCATCTCAGTGAATACCTATGTTAGTATTTTGTATTAACCAAGCCCTGCATTTTCCCACACAAGGTGATGGGTGATGGAAGTATTGGTAGGTATTTTGGTTTTTCTTTCTTCTTCTTCCTCTCCTTCTCCTCCTACTCCCCCTCCTTCTTCTTCTTCCTCCTCCTTCTCTTTTTTTTCTCCTTCTACTCCTTCTCCTTCTTCTTCTTTGCCTTTTCATAGTTAGGTTTTGTCAATTTTCTTTTCAGGTCTTAACTCAATAGCTCTGTAGTCTTCGAGCTAAGACATCTGGAAGCTTTAGCAGCAATGAAATTACAGGCATTCCTTGAAGGCGTTGTTACTACATTTCATCTCTTTTTGTTCTAAACATGCAGAGGGTTGAAATCAAGTCTCCTTATCCAACTTTCAAGTTTAATAAAGGGTATTTGGTATACAAATTGGATTTTTACATCTAAACCCAACGTGAGCCCTATTGCAGTCAGAGTTCTCGACAGAAGACTTTGCTTATGTCAGTATGAGAGAAAATGGGGTATGTCCCACAGTGTTTATCCTGTTACTTTTCACCAGTGTCAAAAGATAGCTCTTTGTTTTAGAATTAGTAATGCACTTTTACAAAGCTTGACCAGTTTAAAATCATTACACTGGCTCTTGAAAGTTGAGTGTATTCATGGGTAGGAAGTGTTGGTTTCAGGTGTCTGCTTTATTTAATATCATTGGGACCTTCCTCCTCTTCCATGCCACCCTGCATTTGTGGTCAGCTGACTCAGATCTACTCTCTGAGAGACCTTTTTCTGAATCCTCTGAATGACATGAGTCTATATGGAGGTTGTCAATGTGCAAACCATTTATTTTTTGTGTTCCAGTGGAAACATAGCTTGGCAGACTTAAAAAAAATCCTTTCAGTCAGCCATTTTTTTTTTGGTGAGTCAACCTGGCGTTCACCTAATAGTGGAGAACAGATACACGATCCAGAGAATAAAATTCTAGGTCATAAAATGTTCTTATGTAGACACTTACCTTCTGGAAAGCACATGGAGTCACTGAGAGCGGTAGAGATAACCAGAGGTTGGTTTTTACTGTAGATAAAGGTGTATCATCTAAGTTCTTAAAGGGATGGTTCTAGGACAGGTCAGTATGATTTGTTACACATCATGTACTTACTGCAACTTATTTGACTCTTTAACTTATTATGGTAATTATCTCATTATAGGCAATGGTTGATGTAAGATATTCACCCCCACAAGTGTCAGTCCTTGAAGTTGGCACTTTTCGAAGAACAGTTGTGTGATTTCACTCAATTGTTAACACAAACTGGTAATTCTTTTTCAGTGTAAATGGATTTAGCTGATTTTCAAAATAATTTCATGGCTGTCCCTATGAAAGTAGTAATAGCTTAAGTTCTGCTGAGTGCCGACAATGTGCTAGGCATTGTGCTATTTTTAAACATGATTTTCATTCAGTATTCTCCAGAGCTGTGTGACATCGTTAGTATTATTGTTAATCTCCATTTTATAGATGAGAAAGCATATCTCAGCTTAAGGGACGCTCTCAAATCCATCCAAAGTTCACGTATTAGAAACTAGGTTTCCAACCCACACGGTGTGACTGTAATGCTGAGGTAGGTACCTGGTCTTCTCTAGTAGGTTATCAATATCTACATGTATCAATTACTGAATAATAAACCAGGCATACTTTGTTCAGTTTTAAATAAGATGGCCTTACGAGTCTAGGCTGGCTAATAACCAAGGAGAAGGTATAATACAGAATAAGAATCAAACTTGATGTGCTCAAAGCCTCCATTCCCAGTTTCTAACAGTTTTTGACAGGGATGTAACAGATGTGATTGCATTTGGACCGTTATCTTGATAGGTGGCACATCATTATCTGCAAGTACTGATTAAGTGCAGATGACCACTGCTGGGAGCCATGTGCCACTGGGGAGGGAGCTCTAATTGGAGTGCTCTGAGTGCAGAAAATGGAAGACCTTATCAAGGTTTTCGGAGGTAGCATATTTGGAGAAAGTGAGTGAGTCTGCAAGCTGTTGAGAGATGTTAGGGTAGACACATTGAGGAATCAAGAACTATGAGATGCGAGGTTATAACCTTCAAATTCCTTTACTAGTGAGGATAGTAATAGCACTATTAATTGAGCAGGTCCTGTTGGACTGCATTGTATGTAATAACTAATTTCATCTTCATGAGAACCCCACGAGGTAGATACTGTTTTATCTGTTACTAACATTCATAGCAACTAAGACCCAAAGTGCTTTGGTTATATTGATTGTAGGTGGAAAAGCCAGTCGGTGTTTGGATTCTTGACCAGTGTAGTTCAGCTGGCTCTGTGGTTTGATGCCCCCTACAAAGATCCATTTGCAGATTCGATAATATTCCCTTTAACAGAAAGGTTTTCCTTTATCTAATTAGTTACCTGAGTGCGTTTGGAGTCTTTAGGTGCAAACATTTTCTTCTAAACCTTGAAGGAGCCGCGTCTGTGAGTTCTCCATTTCTTTTTAGTACCCAGCATAGCCAGGCTCTCAGTGTGTGCAATAAATATTTGTTGGCCAGACTTAGATTCCTGAGCTGAGGCATCTGGTTTGTGTGACTAGGGGCCCAAAGAAACATTTTGTTTATACAGACAACTCTTAAGGCATATATCTGCCATATATTTCTTTGGTGTCAGTCTTGTGAACTACTGCTAAGATAATGGGAAAGGTGGTTTCTGCATAGTTAAGTTTTTTCTTATATGAGTATTCGTGGAGTGAGGGAAGTGGCTGATAAAGATGCTGGCCAGGTTATCCACAGAGAAAGCAACTGCCACCTAGTGTACATACTAATTAGAAATGGCCAGTTCTTATCTCATGCCACAGGAGAAGAGATCAGTTGAAAAGTTATCCAATTCAACCCCAGAAAGATGTAGAATCAGAAGTGGTTCACTCCATTGGCAGCTGAGAAATAATAGATGGAGGTGAGAATGGGAGAGAGTCCATTCACAGTAACAAAACACATTTCTTGTCTGGGATCTATGCTGAGTCTCTGAGAGAGCCCTATCTTACGTATTTTCATTTTCCTAACAGCTCTTAGAGGGGAAGAGCAGTTATGAATCCCCCTTTACAGATAATAAGTGGAGATTTGCCAAAGGTAACTACCTCGTTGAATGTCACCCAGATATTAAGTGGCAAAACTGGGATTCCAACCTTGACTTTGTGGCTCCTGAATCGATGCTCTTAAAGCATAGTGATCACAGAGAAAATCTTCTTTCTTGGGATGAATCAGACTTAAGAGGATGAAGGGAGTAAGATCTTCCTTTGCCCTTGAAGGGTTCAGTTCCCCTTACAAGCTCTAAGTTATTAAGTTTGCTCTCACATGTTTTTATGGTGTGTAAGTATTCCTCTTGTTCCACCCAACACAAGTCTTCTCTATGTCAGTGACCTTCAACCTCAGCATGACTGATGTGTTGGGCCCAATAATTCTGTGTTATGGGGCCGGTCCTGTGTATTGCAGGATGTTTAGCAGCATCCCTGGTCTCTACCCATCAGAGGCCAATAGTGTAGTCCCCCATTTGTAACAACCAAAATGTCTCCAGACCACTCTATATGATGAAGAGAGCAATACATTGTAAGCAAGGAATTATTTCATCACAGGTTCTGAGACTTTGGTGTGCATAAAGTCACTTGATATTTTGTTCACAGTAGCCCTTTCTTTCTTTCTTTCTTTCCTTTTTTTTTTTTTTTAAGCATACTCTGTCTTAGTAGGTTTTGGTAGGAGCTGAGGAATATGTAAAGTGATTGATGTGGGTTAGTTCTTGGACCATCCTTTAGAGGAAGTGGTCACAGAGAGATGATACTGACATCCTTTTCTACAATCCAGCCATGCTTCCTTCCTACTTAGCAACAGAGCAAAGTACCTTTGTGGGTATTTAAATGCTTTTCTCCCTGTCCTTTTAATCTTCCTTTGATCTGCTGGCCTATCTTGCCAGTGATTAAGTTTACAGTTCAGCTAATGATTTGCTCCAGGTTTTCCAGCTTGTAAAATCGCATGTCGTGCATATAAATGTGTAGGATTTTGACCTTATAAACTGAGGAGCAATTATCTGCATATCTTAAGACAGGGGAGGCCACCTTTTGACTTTGAAAATATCACCAGGAAGGCATTTTATTTTAGGAAGTCAAGTTTTGTGTTCCCAAATACCTGTTTATTGGGCTTCTTGGTAGCAATTTAAGACAAAGTTTTATTATGAATAGGGGCTGAAACAATTGATAAAAATGAAGTTTGGGATTTAGTGATGTACTTTAGATTTTATGTGTTACTTATTTCTTGTTGCTGCAGATAAGCAAGAGTTGGTTCTCTGGGTGAATTCTGCTGGTATTCTGTATTCAGTGTGTTCTATCAAACTCTCAATTGGGAAGACGATCCTTCACATAAAAAGGTGTACTTTGCTTTTCAAAATACTATTTGGAAAAACAAAACAAAACAGAATTAAAAAAACCCCCACTATTTTAGGCTTGCCTTTGATAAATTTAAAAGTGATACCATTTACCTTTTAGTTTATTTATTTTTTTTTAATTTTATTCTTATGTTAATCCCCATACTTTTATTTATTTATTTATTTATTTTTTAATTTTACCATTTACCTTTTAGGATCCCCACATTTAAGCAATATATCTGTCCTGGTCAGCAGCCTACATCTTTTTTTTTTTTTTTCTGTTAATTTAAATTTTTATTGAGATTTTAGATTCACTTGGCAGTTATACAAAATAATACAGAGAGATCTCTTATGTATTTTGCCCAGTTTGCCCCCATGGTAACATCTTACAAAACGATAGTATGTTACAGGATACTAACATTGATACAATCCATTGATTTCATTCAGATGTTCAGAGGTTAATGTATACTTTCTTGTGTGTGTGTATTATGTTCTATACAATTTCATCAGCAGTGTAGGTTCACGCATCCACCATCACAGCCCAGAGAACTGAACAGCTCTGACACCATAAAGATCTGTCAAAATTCCCTTTTATGACATACTCACCTCTTTCTGACTTCCATCCCTAACTCCTGGAAACTCCTATTCTGCCCTCCATTTCTAAAAAAGATGGCCACTTCAAAAATGTTTTATAAATGGAATCTTATAGTATGTAATCTTTAGGGATTGGCTTTTGTCACTCAGTATAAATTCAGGGGATTCATCGAAATTGTATGTGTCAATGGTTTGTCTCTTTTTACTGTAGAGTAACACTCCCAAGTATGTATGTGCTAAAGTTTAACCTTTCACCTGTTGAAGGGTATCTGGGCTGATTTTGGTTTTGGTTATTACAAATAAAACTGCTGTGAACATTCACATACAGCTTTTTGTGGGAACCTAATTTTCTTTCCCTGGGATAAATGTCCGAGAGTATAATTGCTGGTTCTGTGATGGTTGCATGTGTAGTTTTGTAAGAAACTGGCAAATGGTTTTCCAGAGAGACCCTATAGCATTTTCCATTGGCACTGCATTGTATGAGTGATCTATTTTCTCTACACTCTTGCTAGTTTTTATATTGTCACTGTTTTGTTATTTTTAATCTTACCCATTCTGGTAGGTGTGTAGATATAATCTCACTGTGGTTTTAATTTGCGTTTTCCTGAGGGCTAATGATGTCAATATTTTTTCATATGCTTATTTTCCATCTGTATACTCTCTTCAGTACGGCATCTTTTCATGTCTGCTGGTCATTTTCTCTTCTAATTGAACTTCTTTTCTTTTGACTTCTGAATTTTGAGAGTACTTTATGTATGCTAAATACTAGTCCTTTGTGGATTTTTTATTTGCAAATGTTTTTCCCACTCTGTAACTTATCTTTTTATCCTTTTCATATGGGCTTTCACAGAGCAAAAGTTTTAAGTTTGGATTAGCTTCAGTTTATCAGCTTTTTCTTTACAGATGATGCTTTTCGTTTCAAGTCCAAGAATTCTGTGCTCAGCCCTGGACCCCAAGGATTTTCTCCTGTTTTTTTCTTAAAAGTTTTATGTTATACATTTTACATTTAAGCCCATGATCCATTTTGAGTTAAGTTTTGTATGAGGTACAAGGTTTAGGTCAGTGTTCATTTTTTTCCCCTTTTCCTATGGATGTCTAGTTATTCCAGCATCATCTGTTGGAAAGGCTGCCTGTCTTTATTAATTTTAACTCTTCATTAAAAAGAGTTGAGCATGTTTCTGTGGGTCTATTTCTGGATTCTTCCTTCCATTCCATTGATTTATGTGTCTTTCTCTCCACCTTGTCTCGATTATTGTGACTAGCACAGTAAGACAGAGTGATTCTTCTCCATTTATTCTCCTTTGTCAAGATTGTTTTAGCTATTGTAGGGCTTGTGCCTTTCCATATAAATTTTATAATAAGGTATTTTATGTCTACAGAAAGTTTGCTGGGATTTTTATAGGAATTTCATTAACACTATAGATCAGTTTGTGGAGCACTGACATTTTTACTGTTGTGTCATATAGTCCATGAACACCGTGTCTCTGTTTATTTAGGTCTTCTTTGATTTCTTTCAACATCATTGAAATTTTCAGCATACAGATCATGTATGTGTTTTGTTTAGTTTATACCTAAGTCTTTAATTTTCTTTGGAGGTATTTGTAAATGGTATCATTTTCATTTCTGTTTGTTCGTTGTTATATATACAAATGTGGTCTATTTTTTTGTGCTCATCTTTTATTCTGTGACCTTGCTGAACTCACTTGTTAGTTCTAAGATCGCTTCTTTTGTAGGTTCCTTGGGATTTTCTGTGTAGACAATGATGACATCTGCAAAGACAAAAGTTTTATTTCTTTTTTTTGTTTGTTTTCTGTATGCTTTTACTTCATTTTCATGCCTTATTTTAGTGGCTAGAACTTCTAGTACTATGTTGAATAAGAGTGATGAGAGCAAACATCTTGTTCTTGATCTTAGGGGAATGCATTTTGTCCTCCATCATTAAGTATGATGTAGGTTTTTGGTAGATGCTGTTTCTTTTCTTTTTTTTTTTTTTTAAGATTTTTATTTATTTGTTTAACACACACAGAGAGAGCACAAGTAGGCAGAGCATCAGAGAGAGGGAGAGGGAGAAGCAGGCTCTCTGCCGAGCAGGGAGCCTGATGCGGGACTCGATCCCAGGACCCTGGGACCACGACCTGAGCCGAAGGCAGCCGCTTAACGACGGAGCCACCCAGGCGCCCCATAGATGCTGTTTCTTTAAAAAAAATTTTTTTAAAGATTTTATTTATTTATTTATTTATTTATTTATTTATTTATTTATTTATTTATTTATTTATTTGAGGGAGAGAGAGCGCGAGCACACGCGCATGTGTACCAGCGGGGAGGAGGGGTGAGGAGAGGGAGAAGCAGACTCCCTGCTGAACAGGGAGCATAACAAGGGGCTGGATCCCAGGACCATGGGATCAGGACCTGAGCTGAAGGCAGAGGCTTAACTGACTAAGCCACCCAGGCACCCCAGTAGATTCTGTTCTGTAGATGCTTTTTCACATTGGGATAATTCTTTTCTATTTTTAAGTTCCTGAGAATTTTGATCATGAATGAACATTGGATTTTGTCAAATGCTTTTTCTGTAGCAATTGATATGATCATGATTTTCTTTGTATAGCTTGTTCATATGGAAGATTGTATTCTTATGTTTTTTTTTTTTAATCCTTCAATTTCACATTTTATTTTCATGACATTGGATTTATAGAAGAAGTCAGGAAGCCTACATCTTTTTAAGCATTACACAGAGGTGCACTTGCTTCATTGTTTGTTCTCATGCCCATTTTATTTCTCTGTCTTCCTCTTGTTCTGACTTTGTTTCTCTTGTTATATGTCTACAAATTATGCTTCAGGTAGTCCAGGCCAGAAAAGTTGGAGTAGGTACTATTAATTCATACGTTTGAATCATCTGAGTTCATATTTAAATATAGCTTTTCTGATTTGGCAGTGGATATAGGTGTGACATATCACGTTGCATTGTTATTCGCAGGTATTGTCACTCTTCAGTATATGATTTTTTAAAGGATTCTCTTTTGGATTGGCCAAAGCTTATGGAGAAGGACTTTATATGGTAAGAGACATATAAAAGACTTTATATGGTCTTCTCTTGATGGTTTATGTGCTGCAAAGTGATTAAGTAACGGGAATAGAGAGCCAAAAGAGGAACTTTTAAAAAAAACTGAGAAAAATAGAAAATGATTATATTGATTATGGGGTTAAATTAATCTAGCTTGAACCCAGTTTCTGGGAATTAATAATAGTAGGTCCGTGGGTAACATTTTCAACCTTTTACAAGTTTTTTTTTTTTTTAAGTCTGTGAAATGGGAACATCTCTCTCAGGTGCATAAAATGAAATAATACAAGTCAACCACTGCGTAGTCCCTAGGAACCTTGTAAGTTCTTCATCAGTGGTGGCTCGTTCAGGTCATGGTGTTGCTGGACATGGAATGTGTGGACAATTCTAGCAGGGAAGAAAAATGAAAAGTAGAAGGTGGTTGTAGAATGAATGCCAAAATGGAATTGCTACTATTATCAGGTAAAAGGAACTGAAAGGGAATTTTTTTTTCAGGAAAAAGGCCAAAATGCCCCAAACCATTGCTTTTGAGAGTGAACATGATGAAAACCCGTGAATTGAAAGTAATATCTAATGGGTTGTTAAAGGCACCTTCCTGCAGGAGCGCTGCCATTTTCTGCTTTGGTATGTTCTAGTCCTGCCTGTGGGGAAATGTGGGGGCGGGGGGTGCTTCTGGAAGACCCACCAGTGGCAGGTCCTAAACTGGATGGCCCTGCAGACTCACATGGGGGGCCCTCCTGTTACGTGAACAGATTTTCAGGACCTGTTTTGTCAGTACGTTTGTAGGAGGGCCTGGGAATCTGTATGGATTCTTTGAGACAAAGATTCCAGGAAATTCTGAAATGGAGCTGAAAGGGGAATGGGATCCACGGGGATGAAATCACCACTTCAGGTGCAACAGCTGTAACAGCTTTTTAGATTCTTCTACCAATTTTATGTGCAACCCCAGGT
Source organism: Mirounga angustirostris (assembly GCF_029215605.1). NCBI lineage: Eukaryota > Metazoa > Chordata > Mammalia > Carnivora > Phocidae > Mirounga > Mirounga angustirostris. The sequence goes on along the minus strand of NW_026991709.1, from coordinate 186,729,961 downwards.
AAAGCACTTAACCTTTTTATACCTTCCTTGACTCAGCCTTTTGAAAGAGGAAGCATATGGGGCTCCTGGCTGGCTCAGTCAGTAAAGCAAGTGACTCTTAATCTCAGGGTCATGAGGTTGAGCCCCGCTTTGGGCATAGAGCTTACTTAAAAAAAAAAAAGAAAAGAAAAGAGGAGGCATAAGGGATAAAACCCTGGCCCACTTTACATGGTTGTTGTTAAGAATTACTTAAAAAAACTGGAAAGCACTTAGCAAATAGAAATTGCTCTCTAAATGCCTTTTTAAAGAAATGTAATTTTCTAACACAGTTTTAAACACAAACAGTCTTGTTGAGTGCATTGTCTCAAATTAAAAGTATCAGATGACATGGTATCATGATGTCCAGAACCCAGAGTTGGAGGCAATAAGGAAACAACACAAGGTTATAATGTCTTCTTTTTATCTGTATCATCGTTTAAAAATAATGCTGATGCTAACCTCTAAAATCCACATTTGCCCATTTGGTTTGTTTTGTGTTTTTAATAGGCTACTCCCAACAATTTGAGAATTTAACTAGAAAAATAAATGACTTTTACCATTGCTGCTGTGTTGTTCAGCCTCCCTCCCCCAGTCTCTCAATTAGAGGCTTGCTCCTCCTGTCACAGACACATCTGTGGATCTGTTAGAAGTCTGTAAATTGATGCATACCTGCAGAGTTGGTGAAGACACTGTTAGTCCCGCCCCCTGATGCAAAATATGCTCCCCTGTCATCCAAGCATCCCCACAGGAGTTCCCGAATCTGTTCCCCTTCAGATCTGCCATCGTGCAATTGCCAAACCACCCTTTCTCCAAGGCCGAGACAAAAGGAGGCCCATTAGTGCAGAGGTACATGATGTCAGTTTGGGATTTATGGATTATAAACTCATTTTTCACCTCAAAAATCAGTGGCGGTGTTGTTGAGGTGGCAACAAAAATCAGGTTTGAGGGGAGATTCCACGGGCATTGAGAATATGTTAGTTTAGGCAATTGTTGCCATATTCATGTTTTGTAGTTAAAAAAAAGATGTAGGTGGTCATATAGAATAATTGTTCTGGAGTTGGACTGGCCAAGTACAAGTCCTGGACCCATTGTGGCCTTGGGCAAGGAATCTGAACTCACTTAACCTCTGTTACCTTATCTTTATTTTTTTTTTTTTTAAGATTTTATTTATCTATTTGAGAGAGCATGCAAGCTTGAGCAGTGGAAGGGGCAGAGGGAGGGAGAGAACCTCAAGAAGACTCCATGTTGAGCATGGAGCTCAATGTGATGCTTGCTCCCACAACCCTGAGATCCTGACCTGAGCTGAAATCCTGAGTCTGCTGCTTAACTGACTGAGCCACCCAGGCGCCCCTCTGTTACCTTATCTTTAGTCTGGGGATGCTAATAGCAACTATCTCATAGATGTGCTGTGAAGCTCAGTGGAAACCTGCATACTCTTAGTTTGGGTCCTGCCCCACACAGTTGAACATCACATCTAAGATAAAGGCAGTCATGCCTTGTAGAAATAGAAGGCAAACCAGGTGAATGACTGTGGATCTCAGAGCCTGGAGCAGTCTGCATTTAAACATGTTAAACCCAGAAACCAATAAATGTATCTGTATGTATTGCTTACCTTTCGTGGGATTTTCTCTTAAATTATATTTTGTGATGATTCCAGTGAATGTTTGTAGTTCTTGGTACCTAAAACTACACAGAGTGATGATAATATGTGGTTATTTACAATGTGTTTTTATAAGGCAATGGGAAAGAAAGTTGAATTGGAATGCAGCCTCCATTTAAAATTTTTGTTTTGTAAAATGTTATTGGATGTCTGTATTGACTGCAGATGACAGGAAAGTGTTGTCTTAATCAATGGTTGTCTATATTGACTGTTGATGATAGGATAGTGTTGTCAGTTGCTCACTCTGGGTGATGTACACTGAGATCAGGTAGAGTTGGAAATAAGAAAAACTTTGAATGTAGTGCACTAGTCCCTTGGATGCTATAACTCAGAGGGTAAATCTGCATGTGATACCTGCACAATTTATATGCCTCCTAGTTTCAGCTGGAGATCCTTCAACCCATAGAGAAGTGGTCTCCTTTTGCACTGTCTGTTGAGACCAGACTAAGTGTTAATAGCATCCCAGAATCTTCAGTCGAGGAATCCTAGAGCCTTTTCACACTGTGTCTGAGATCAGCCAATTTGCCAGTTGCTCTCCTAGGGTGACCACCTGCTCCTGGGGTCAGAACCATCCTATTTTAGATAAACTGAGGATTCAATTTTATTTTTTTTAAGGGAGAGAGAGAGAGACGTGCAAAGGGAGAGGGAGAATCTTAAGCATGTTCCACAGCCAGTGTGGAGCCTGACATGGGGCTCGATCTCACAACCCTGACATTATGACCTGAGCCAAAATCAAGAGTCAGACGCCTAACTAACTGAGCCACCTGGGTGCCCTGAGGATCCACTTTTTGTAGAATTGCCAGATACTTGCACTATTAAATAGCAAAAGGAATCTGTTTAACAAAACAGACATATTAGAATACTATTACCTCATAGTTATGATTGCCTATTTTTATGCCCACCCCCTTTTTTCTCAGTGAAGATTTTTATCTTGTGAGGAAACATGGCAATAAAGAACAGATTGGTTGAGAAGGTATTTTCCTACCAGGTTGGTATAGAGATTGAAAGTGTTAAGTCTATACAGATTGATGGGTTATCACCCAGTGTGGATTGACTCTATCTTACCCACCCTGATGGTATACCCCATGTTGACCAGTTCACTTGCTTTGTAAGCCTGCAGAGAGAGAGCCTTTTCTCTTCTCTGTCTCCCACGTAGATTGAGATCGAAGAGGGCTGGCGTGGCTGTCAGGGTGCCCTCAGAGAATCTTTCTACCGGCTTGTGGGGAAAGGATTAGGTAGGAGAACATCCAGAGAGTGTGGTGTTGATGTTAGGACTGCTGAGCTGAGTGGCATCAGGCATAGGAGCATGCTTAGATACAGGTGCATCTAGGTCCAAGAGGACACTCTGAACTTCATGAAGCCCTAGTCTCTATCACCTGTATCTTGAGATGACTAAATACTTTTATTTCATCAAGCAGATGATTAATGACACTTTTAACTCACCATTGTGTATGCAACTTACTACTCTTTTATGTACCACTAAGGAATAAGTCTCATTACTAATTTAACTATGACATATTGCTAAGGATGCCATCAGTTATAGGATCTCTCCTGATTTCAGAGAGACAAAGATGTGAGTTGTAAAAAACGGAAGCAATCAGAGCATACATGTGAGAGAACCATAGCACTTCATACCTGTGATATGGGAGTGGTGTCCGAACACATGGTGAGCACTGAGTAATCAACTCTCTCCCCTTACTCCTCTCTCCCAGTGCTGTTTTATTCCTAATCAATTGGCAAATCTCTTCTGAGCACATAATCCATATCTGACCTTGTTTTTTGTGTCTGGGACATATCAGTGAACAAGGAGATATAAACTCTAGTGCTGGTAGACATTGTACTCTACCTTGTGGACATAATAACAGACCTCTTAGGGTCCCTCAGTAACCAGCAGCATTGCCCCCCTGAGTGCACAGCTCCCTTTCCCACCAGCGAGACCTGCTTTTCTTGGCCATGTCGTTGGGTTGACTGTCTCAGTAGCATACACACATGCAAGATCTGCCAGACTCTCAGAGTTTCATTATCCTCCCGCATTTGCTGTGTGCCTTGCTTGCTGGCTAAGCAGATAGCTTCTCTCCGATCTCTCAAACCCTGCCATGCCTCACCTCCTGAGTCTCCCCGAGCTGGTTGTTCTCTGCACCTGGTATTTCCTGCCCTCAGCCATGAACAGGCAGCTTGGAAGTTACCTCTTGCCCGATGCCTCTCCTAGCCCTTCCATCGGAACGGAATTTAATCTTCTTAGACTTTTCCCCCCAGTGTTCCTTTGCATTTGCTTCTGCTGTGTTCCCCTCCCAAGGCAATCTTGTAGCCATGGGGATGGAGGCTCCTGAAGGAAGCCCAGCGAACAAGAATTGCAGGCCACAGATACACGCTTTTATGAATGCATATCAGCACCTCACACTGAATTCCTCACATGGATGTTCTCTGTTTCAAACAAATTAAGTCCAGAGCCTTCTAGCTGGGTCCCATGGCAGTCCTGTACTTACTCAGTTATTTGTATGTTTTACTAATAGGAAGCGTGTCAGGAAAATCTGAAGGCTCTCCCCACCTCTTTCCTTGGTATATGTATCTGTTCTATCTTCTCACGTTTCTGGACCGACTTAAACTTGTCAGCCAGAAAAACGGATGTCATTCAGGTATTGGCAGGAAGAGACGCTTCTGTAAATAGTCTTTTTCACATCTGGGTGTTCGGTTTCTCCTGCTGGGGCTGAGAGAATCTGATGAGCTCTGGGTATTTTTTTTTCCCCCACACTCAGGACAGATCCGCCTTGCCGCTCTGTGCCTCCGCTCTGGCATAACCTCATCCTGTTCTTCCTCGTTCCAACACCCAAGTGCAGCTGTGGGGCCCTTCATCCGCCTCAGACTTGCTGGTACCCACCACTTGAAACTGGGCCCTGCTGTGATGCTAAGTCTCCATCCAGAAGGAGCTGGCTTATTTTTGTTTTTTGTTTTTTTTTCCCCCTCGGGACTCAAGAGACTGTGAAAGTCTCATGAAAAGGAAGAATTTTGTGCCAAGAGAAAGGAGTGCAAACACCCTCTGTTTTCTGCCTCTAAAGCAGGGCCAGTGGTTTCTGCTGCTGTGGGGTTTTTTTATGTCATTTGACTAACCATCTCCCTACAGGCCTGAGCAAATGTGGGCAGCGCTGATGCAGCCTCCCGGGATCCTTTGAGAGTTCCTGTGATACAGTATTTTACTGACTACCTCCTTTATAGGATGGAAAACTTTTCCTCTCAGATGCCCACAAGCCTCCGGCTCCTATCTACCTAGTTTTGTGGTCAGTTCTCTAACTCTTACATAATCCCCGGGCATACAGCTGGGTTTTTCCCTGCATTGAGAGTGTTACTCAGATTTTAATGTAGTCTTTTTCAAAAGCTGTCCCCTAGGTGGCTTAAAGAAGGTGTAAATCCAGTCTGTAAAAGCCACAAGAGGCATATATATATGAACACAGTTGGCATTTAAATATGTGTATTGGCGTTTCACACATACATTCTTTTTTTGGCTGACACAAATCAACCAAGTAATTTTATGCTGGGTTTTCAACCCCGGAAAGTAAATTGTTAACTATGACCAAAGTATAAAGTGATCTTTGATTTTAATCAGAAAGACTTTTCTTTTTGATGCTCAAGAGCAAAGTTGTAAATGGATAGAAAATTGTACATTTGGCTCCTGCTGTCTGTCTTTTCCAGCACTTTGATGAAGGAATGGCTTTTATCAGCACACAGAAGACCTCAAAGGAACTGCTTTTTTAAGGAACAGGCTCCTCCCTGCTCAAAAGATTGCCACACTGTCGATAACTGAAAACCAGATGTAATAATTAGAAGGTTGTTCTGATCATCTGACTGCGCTGACCCATGCAGTTGATATTACACTCACATATATGTTAGTTATTCCATGAGAGCTAGGCAGGGCACCTAGACTTTCATGGGGGTAAACTGAGGTTTATAGAGGTTTTGGAGGCCTGCTTATGATCATAGAGCCAGGGCGTGGTGAACCCAGGACTCCAAGCTTTATTTCTCCTCCATTTTTTTTTTAAGATTTTATTTATTTATTTGAGAAAAAGAGAGAGCATGAGCAGAGGGGAGAGGCAGAGGGCGAAGCAGACTCCCCGCTGAGCAGGGAGCTTGATGCGGGGCTTGATTCCTGGGTCCTGGGTCCTGGGATCATGACCTTAGCATAAGGCAGACGCTTAACCGACTCAGCCACCCAGGCACCCCATTTCCCCACCTTTCAGTGGTCTGGCCACGCACTTTCCAGGAGTCACATTAGAATCTGCAAAGACCAAATCTAGTGTCTGGTTAAGTCCTTGAGAGGATCACTTCCCTTACCGTCTTTTGATGCTTTTCTTCAATCCTCAGGGTTCTTTGCTATCCGAACTTCGTTTTCTGGATTGAACTTTCATCTTCTCAGGTGTAGCTGTTTTTTTAACTGTTGCTTGGCATAGTTTATGAGTTCATCCATTTCTTTGTTGGACACTGAACACAAATTGCCAGGACTCAAAAGTCTCTTAAGTGCATCTCTGAGAACATTTCACATTTTGGGGCTTGCATCAGAGTGAAAAACCCACACATTCAAGACAGAGCTTCTGAAATCATCAAGCACATTCAGATGTTTGTCCAACTTTGTAGGATATTCAGTCTTGCTTTGGTGGAATAAACAGAGGTAATACTAGAAAATTTTCAACTGAGTCGATACAAGTTAAGATAAGAGCCCAAATATTTCTTTGCTCTTCATCTCTGTCCATTTGACTTTCCAAATATTTCTCCTCCAGAAAACATGGAGTGTATTTAATATTGTAACACTCACATCACATTCATCGTGTCTTCAGGAGGAAGGGCCTTTGTATTTCAGCAAAAATATGCTCTTCAGAAAGAATCACGTAAATATTAATTTTTTCATCAACGTGTTTCATTTTAGAGAGTTGTGAACGTATGTAGCCTTATTTTTTATGCTTCCATTTAGTTCCACAATTGCATGTGTCCTCATTAAAGTTGGAGGGATTCTTTCTTGCCGTGGAGAAAGTGAAAGCCTATTTGAGGAAAACATTTCAAGACCTGGGATTTAAAAACTATGGTTTTGTATTCCTGTTGTAGAACGCTAACATATTTGAATTAGGTTTTTAAAGTTCTGACTGCTTTCGCTCCTGGCTAAAACATTAAGAAAAGCGCTCAGCTTTCTCTTTGGGAAAGAGCTGTATTTTTTTCTTCCTTAATAGAAAACAGAATTACTTGAACCAATAAATGAAATTATTGCACTTTTGATTTGGACAACTTAAACACATAAAGTTTGAAATTACAGAGCGTTTTCTTGAGCAGTTTTTTTTTGTGGGTAACATTGCCACCCTATGCTATGGGTCCTGCCTCCCTCCTGGTTTCCCTCTCTTCTTTTTTACATTAATGGTGTCTCCTAATAAATATTCATTGTAGAGTATGCCTGGTTCGTGCTGTTACTAGAAAAAGCTTAAGAGTGACTCTCAACCCTAAGACTAGTTTAAAACTCAGTGACTGGAAAGCCTTCAATCCGGATCTCCAGGCATATCTCTCGCCGTGCTCATGGAAGACCTCGCCAGTGGATCGTCTTCCCTGCAGAGCCCAGATAAGCACCTCCTGGGTCTTTTCAGCACAGCTCTGCAAGCTGCCTCCATCAGTCATGTCAACATGAGATTCGTTTGTCATTTTTGGATGAGAGTATCTATATCGAAGGTCTTTTTATGGGCAAACCCCCGTGCTGAAGGGGAGGTACAGACAAATTCTTTATTCTAGGAATTGGTATTTCTGGTTGGGAGGGTTGCTGCAACACCCGGGACTGTAGCACCATCTTACAGAGGCGGCGGCAAAGTGCACATCGCAGCTTTTGTAATTAAGAGGATACAAATGGTCACTGTCTGCCCAGGAAAGTCCTGAGTTATTCTGATTTTATCTGAAGTCAGACTGTCAGGGGAACTTCTTTCTCAATTGTGGTGAAGCTGAAGGACTTGTTTCCTTGGTAAGTTTTGAAAAGAGACCCTGGTACTTTTTTGAATCAACTTTTTGAAATCCATGTTGGGAGGCCACTGGCTGCACACGTAAACTTTGGAGGACATGGTTAGAGTTTTGAGTAATTTAGGATCCACAGTTCAATCCTGTATAATTTAGTGACTCAGCACAGTAATAAACCCTGGAAACTTCTGCTTCTGTTTCTTCTCTGCAGGAATTAAGGGCAGATAGGAAGAATGCAAACATGAATTAATTTGATTTTATGTGCTTAATTAAGCAGACATAATGAGAATCTGTTGGTGTGGCAGAAGTTACCACCAATCTACATAAAAATGAATAATACTGACATTAAGAGAAAGAGCATTAATTATGTTGCTCTCAGTGCAGACTTAAATCATTTCAGGGGCTTCTGCTTACACATAAGGGTCTCAGGTCTCTGAATTTGTTGGACATTACGGGGAAGCTGATGTGGATCTGAAACGTTGCCCCGCCTGTCCCAAGTGCAATTTCCCGGTGTTCCATTCATTGACTTGCTCTTTCACTAAATAATGCCACCTTTTCTCAGAAAGACTAAAAAAGGCTTTTATGTTTTCCAAGAGTAGAAGCGAAATGGGTTTTCCCACCCCTTTTGATAACCAGGTACTTTTAAATAGCAAGGCTATTCTTGGCTTCGTTTCTTGGCCAGTTTCGTGATAATTTTTTGAGCACTTGGGAGTCCACATTCTCTTCAGTAGAAAAATCAGAGATCAGTAACCCAGGATTCCAGATTTCCTGTTATCAGAGGTCAAGCAAGTGATAAAACCTACACATAACTATTTCTTGGAAGGTAGAGATGCTATTCTCTTAGGCTAAGTTTGTCCTTTCCAGCCTGCTAATATGTGTATACAGATGATTCTTTATGTGTGTATATATTTGTACATTTGTGTATGTATCCATCCCTCCGTCCAAAATGGGTTTCTTGAGGTTTACAAATATAATGAGTTTGGTAATTAATGAATTTCACAAAGGTCTGTTCCATCACCTCCTAGAATGACTGTACCATTGTGCATCACTGGCTTTTGTGTATGGGATTCACATGATCTTACCGATATTTCACATTGCCTGGTATTCTAATCTTTGCCGATCCAGTGGGTATAAAATGGTAACTAACTTTTAATTTTGCCCTTTGTTTCTTGCTACTTAAGTTGAGCATCATTTTATATATCTAACCATTAGATTTTCCCCTTCTGGAAATTGCCTATTCAAATCAGTTTCTGTTTTTTTTTTTTTTAATTTTTATTTTTTATTTAATTTTATTTTTTTAATTTTGTTTTTAAGATTTTATTTATTTATTTGAGAGAGAGAGAGTGAGAGAGCAAGAGCAGGGTGAGGGGCAGAGGGAGAGGCAGACTCTCTGCTGAACAGGGAGCCTGACGTGGGGCTGGATCCCGGGACCCTGGGATCATGACCTGAGAGCCAAAGGCAGACACTTAACCGACTGAGCCACCCAGGCCCTCCCCCCCCCAGTTTCTGTTTCAAAAATTGCATTTCCCTTTCTTTTCTCGTGGTGGTTCCTCTGTTTTCTGAGCTATGTTGGAGAAGTTTGCATGAAGTCATTCTGCAGTACTTGGAGCAGACTCCATGACTATGAGATACCACCTGAGGTTCCTTTTAACAGCCTCTAGACTTGCTTGTCCCTGTGCAGTTGTTCCCCACCTGCTGCTTGTACCCGAGCTCCTGCCTCCCTGCAAAGCGATCCTGCAAACGAGAGCAAATGCTTTCTGGTCATTGCTTTGCTTCAAACCTTCAGTGGCTTCCCTTTGCTTTGAGGATCAAGGTCTGAATCTGCTGGGTCTCCAGGCCTGCCTTTGATTTCATCCTTGACTCCAGTCCTCCCTGGTGCTCTGTGTTCCAGCCACAGAAGACTTCTTCCGCACCTTTCCAGGACCTTCTCTGCCTCAGTCCAGGCTGTTCTTCTGCTCCTGTGGCTGCCCTCCCTCTACCTGGAGCTTTCCATGACATCTTCAGGAAAGCCTCCCTGATCTTCTTCACACTAGGTTAGGTCTCTTAATGGCCCGTATGGCCACCTCTACTTCTTTCTTTCTTTCTTTCTTTTTTTTTTTTTAAAGATTTTATTTATTTATTTGACAGAGAGATACCCAGCGAGAGAGGGAACACAAGCAGGAGGAGTGGGAGAGGGAGAAGCAGGCTTCCCGCTGAGCAGGAAGCCCAATGCGGGGCTCCATCCCAGGACCCTGGGATCATGACCTGAGCTGAAGGCAGACACTTAATGACTGAGCCACCCAGGCGCCCCTCTCCTTCTTTCTTTGAAACTCTTGCTCTTACTGAATGGTATTTAATAAATGTTTTGTTTTAAAAGCAGAAGGGTGGGAGCAAAAGCATTTCCCTTGGGAACTCCATGAGGTCAGTACCTGTGTCTCTATTTTTCTCTTCTGTATCTCGAGCATCTAGCTTAGCACTGGAGATATAGAAGCAGAATTAGCATTTGTTGACAGAAGGATAAAAGTGTATGTACATTAAATGCTAATTCTGTCACTTTGGTTTTGTGTCTCATTTTTGCTAAACATTTGGATTGATTAGTCTCTCTGGACCTACCTTTGAGTCTACCTTTTACATTTAGTGCATAAATGTATTTAATTGCATTTTTCTTGTTGATTGAATAGATAATATTCAAATACATTTCTCTCTCTTAACATTGTCTATGGGTTTATTTTTAATAGGGTTGTGTGTGCATGTTATTAGCTTAAGTATCATATACTGAGCTGCTATGTCATGGTTTGTATAATTGTACCCTTATTTTGAAGCATTAGGTCATTTTCAATTTCATTACTTTATAATGAAATATAATACTTCTTGGTGTAAATTAATTTCTCTTTTTCCCCAAGTTATTTCTTTGGAATTACTGGTTTTGAGCAGCTCTTATTAAAGGCTGACAGATTGTTTAGAAAGATTGAAGTTGGTTTCATTGCTAGGCAGTGTGTACCTGTTTATCTAGAGCTCCACCAAAATTGAGTTTTATAATTTCATTGTATTTTAATAGCTCTGAAGTGTAACTTTAAAGTTGTTTCAATTTGCGTTTCTTTCTCTGCCAGTAAATCTGTGCATTTTTCGCCGCCATGATTTACGCCTTCAATTGCCTCTGCTTAAATTGTCAGAGTGCATCTTTTGATGTCCTCCTAATGTAATCACATCTTTTCTTTTTGTGAGTGGCATAAGGAGCAAGTAGTCAGGATCTTACCTTCCTTCTTACTATTTTTGGGAGTAGTTTTTGAACCTTACAGGATTTGCTTCTAAGACTATTCTTAATACTCTAAGAAAATATGCAACAAAATAGAGTCAGCTTTAGAATTACCCCTTCTTTATAAGTAATTTCCATTTAAATGTTCTTTTGGCCCCTGAATGCTGCTAAAACCAAGCCAAAGCAGTAACACTTCTCTTCGTGTGGGTGGGAAATACTCCGCCAAAAAGATAGGCATGCATGGCATGGAGAGTGTGTTTTCTTGGTTCCCTTTTAAATTTAAAAGTTATTTATGAGTTTATATTCCATGATGTCCCAGCATCATTTGGAATTAGGCTTGCTTATTGAACTCAAACTGCAAAACTTCACTTAAGCATGACTGAATTATGCTTTAATGTACCAAAAAAAAAGGGGGGGGGCAAAGAAAAAAAATCCATCAGAATTTGTCATTATGATTGATTCTTGTGCACAGAAGACTGGCAGTCTTTTCCAAAACTTTCATGACTGGTTTTTTTTGATCCTTTGCCTTTTTGTTTGATATACTTGAATAATCTGCATAGTTTTGATATTTAATTCCCCTTATTCTTGTCAATTGGGAGCTCAGATTGGGAGGCTGGCATTTCTTTATTCTCTCTGCAGTTAGGGGTTTCTTCTAAAGCATTTAAATTATGCAGAGTCTAGAATTATTTCAAGAGTGGTTTGATAAGGGTAGTTTGGTTTATGGGGAAGAAAAGACTGCATGGACTCAAAGCAAGTCCTAGCTTGATGTTTAGGTGTGGTTTTTTTTTTTTTCACTATTTACAAATACTTCTTTTTGTTCCAATTTCTTTTCTCTTCACTGGTTTTTTCATGCTGCAAATAGCATGCATTTTTTCATGGGAAGGGCTGCAGTGGACAGCTGAGCAGGATGTTCACTGTGCCAGAGCGCTAGCCAAGGGCACAAGGTGGCTGCATTCCAGAGCTAGGAGTACCTTTTCCCAAATGACAGACACTCTATGAGGTGGTAGCCATCTCTGCTGGTACATTTGCATTTTTCACCATGATGGATGTGTGAGCTTAGTAGTTGCTAAGCATTTTCTAGGTTTTGTATTTCTATGTGGGTTTCTTTTCTTTTGTTTCTTTATAATCTTGCTTTTCTGATCTTCATGAAGGGATATCCAGTGTTGTGGGGCCCTTTTTTTTTTTTCTATTTACAGCATATTCCTCAATAAATCACCCTTAGCTGGATCAGCATTACTCTGTCCATTTAAGTTCAAATGAGTGTATGCCATTATGTTACTAACCTAAGGGAATACTTCCTAGTTTTTAGTTCTTTCTGGTGCTTTCTTCTCACCGGTGGGAATGTTTAGTTTCTCAAAGCCCTGTAAACTGAGAGGCATGCTCTTAGAGAAGAGCTCCGCTCTCAGAGATTAGTAGAAGTTTACTAAAGAGTTTTCTTTTGTGTCTGTGCTATTACAAAAGAAGAACTTCCCTTTTTCCAGCCTAACTGAGTTTATTTCACAGTGAAATCACGAAGGATCTGGTTTATTTCCCATCTGAAAGGAAACCTTGGGTCCTGGAGTTCTTTTCTTCTCCTTTGGAGTTCCCTTCCAGCATCTATCTTGAGTGGGAAAGGACTTTGGGCTGATGTTCCCATAATTGTTGTCAGGATCACAAATCAGATGAAGGTCATGATAAAGATTCCATTGGCCTCTGGCTTTTTGAATTCTTTGACCCAGCTTTCCTGTGTTGGAAGGGATTCATGTCACTTGACATACCATTTCTTCCTTGTGATTCCATGTTGGCGTGAGACACCAAGTTCATTGACGTTCTTGGAGGTGAGTCTTTCTCTTTAAGAGCCAGTTTAAATCAGTGCCCTCTTGGGAACTTTGGATTTGTGCTCTCTGCTCATTTTTAGAGAAATGTGCTGGGGACTCTCAGCCATGTTTGGCAATTCCTTGCCATCTGGTAGTCATCACTGTCTATGTCTCTTTACTGCTATGAAGACGGCAGTGTAGGAGGGGGATATTTACCCATCTCCTTATTTTCCTGTTCCACGTTTAAGCATCTGAATGTATTCTTCATAAGTAAGTCCGAACGGTCTTTGTCTTTATGGTTGGAGGTGGAATTCTCAAATGACATTAGTTTTTCCTTTTTAGAGAGAAATCTCTGCCCTGTTTCATTAGCTTAATCTGCATCCTAACTTATTACCAAGGAAATAAAAGACAGATTCTACAGAGCAGGCTTGATTTCCTGGGTATATATGTTATAGAAAAAGAACTGGCAGGGTATACATAAGTCTAGGACATCATTCCATCCCCTCTGAAGAGTATGAGGACATGGATCAGGAAGAAGATAAGTGATGCATTTTGTTTCACCAAACACAACTGCATTGTTTGACTCTGACAATGAGAATCTGTTGCTTACAAAATAATTTAAGTGGATACAATTTTTAAAATTATTCGCTGTTTTCTGAGTATTTCAGGATATCTCTCTCTTCTCTTGGCTTGAGTATGGCAGTGATGGGGGAGTTGAGCTAAAATCCTGATTAATGTAGAAGTATTCGTGTTTCTTTACCGTTCTGAGCAAGAGACGGCTTCCAGTTGGAGGAAGGCGTTGTTGTTCTGTAAATAGAGCTGCAAAATCTATCTTGCTTGTCATCATCTTATTATTCTCTGGCCTCTCGCTAGACATCACCATCAAGTTTGTGGATCCCTCTTCAGAAGTATCTGTTGAGCCTTTGCTGAGTGAGGCCATAAAATGGAACTTTTTTTGTTGTTTCTTAGAAGTTCAGGTAGTGTTTGTTTGTTTTCAGATAGTCTTTGTAAATGGAAATTAATATATCAGCAAAAGTGCTCCATTGTAAGGGATATTATCGGAGTTTACAAAGCACAATGTTATCACTTGACTTAATGTCAAATACCTGAACCTGAATCATAGAGGAAAGTCCAAATAGTGACACCGAATTTAAGACAGCTTGGGTTGCATTTATAACTCGTAGCTGTACAGAACGAACAATTCCAGCCCGTTCTGGAATTAATATGCCCGGGCCTGTGTGACTTAGCACATATGAGGGTGGAGTCACCAAGTAAACGATTCACCTCTTGTTAATTCCTATGAATAGGAAATATACTCAGCACCGTTAAGTCAGACATGAGTATTATGACCCTTTAATCCTTCAGCCTAAATGGAGTCCATTGTATTTGACATTGGACATGGAAGACATTTTAATTTACCCTTCAGTCAGGAAGCTGAAGGAACATTCTCCTCTTGAGCCATTAAAAGTTGGCTCTGTATTTTTCTTTGTTGGCATTTGTAAATTGAGGTTTTCATGGCATTCTAGACTTATTTTTGGCTGTATATATAAAGCCATAATATTTATTGAAAATATAATTCAATTCAGAAATAGGGCACTATTAAAAATTATTTCAGTAACAAGATTATCATTGTCATAAATTAATGTTGAAAATCCTAATTTTAGTGCTAGATGGCACCCAAGAGACCATCTGTCTGACCTCTTGGGTTTTTTATAAATGATTTCTAGAGGTGAAGCCATGGCAGAACAAATTTCACTTTCAAATAGGGCACTTTTTTATGTCTAATATGAGATAGTGACAATTTAGGTGAAAGATGGGGGCTCCATAGATTCTTGTTTACTTGTTTCTCTTTAAATCTGTTCTGGAAAAAAAACTAATGAGTACACATTATTTTAATTTTTAACCATTATATATTTTTAATTACTTAATTTGTATTCGGCTCCATACATGTTCAAAATTCCTATGTATATTTAATCCTCATACCAGTCATGTGACAATTAGGTTACTGTTTTCATGCCCATTTTTTAAAAATGAAGAAAATGGGGTATAAGAACATTACATGACCTGCCTTGGGGTCATTTAACTGGTGGCATGTGGTAGATCCATTTCTATTCCAGATCTCAAGCTTTTAATCACTGTTTATAAAACTCCAGCCAGTGCCTTTATAAGTTTAAACATTACAACATTCTGAAAATGTCAAAATAATGGGACCACAGCAATGGTGAATGGTGCCCATTCTTGTGGATAATTTTTTCTTGTGTTCTGAGCTGTTCTCCTATTAAGCCTTCGACCTTTCTTCATCCCAGTGATGCCGGAGCTGGAATCCTACAGAATCAGCTGTAGTGGCTGATGGCAGATGCATTTTGGGTCAAGGTGGCAGCCAATGCTTTTTGTGTCCCCCGCAGCTGTTGAGACAATATGAGTCTGTGCGGTGGAGGTCTGCCAGGTTAGACTCGCAGCTCCTCATTATGCTCCGGGAACTCACACTTTCCACAAACCTCCTGCCCTGCAGCGGCTCACATCAGTGCATTGCTATGTCAGGCTGAATAATTCGCAGCATTTAGCACTTAAATTGGCTCATTGCAGACAATCCAATTAGAATAAAGTCTATTATCGTTTTGGTACCTTGGAATGAAATGGAGTGTTTAAGCGATGAACATGCCACGTTGCTGGCAGTTGCTCTGTGTCTAACTCATCGTCTTGCAGGTCCTTAGCGTCTTGCTAAAATGACGCCCTGCCTTGGTGTGAGTCATGTATGAAGTTCGGTAACACACCTGTCTCATGCAAGTTTTCCTTTGGTATGTCAGGATTTGGGGACTCCTTAGAACTCAACACATACCTCTTCAAATCTTGGTTACGTGTCCTGTTAACAAGGGACATTGAGTTAAGGTTGCTTTTCAGATCGAAGCGAAGAACCCAAACAGGCGTTGATGAAGGAGGTGGTAACATCCTGCAAGGAACAAACCACGCCCCATATCGATCAGTAAAATAGAAGTTTTCAGCAGGAAGTAGTTTATGGAATTCTTGCATCGTGATTCACCCCCACCTCCCAGCTCCACTCCCATAACTTGGCCAGTAATAAGTCAGAAGAGGGGGAGAAAGGGGATAAAGGCAGCATGGTGGAGATGATCCAAGAAAGATGCTGAACAAAAAGTCCCTGCATTGTGTCCAGGATGAATGATGGTTTCTAGATGTGGTGGGGGGTGGGTTTGTGAGCAGTAATTTTGATGTGAATATGAAAGTGAGACAATTTTAGGAGACTAACTTAGAAAGTTGTTCCTAGGGCACCTGGGTGGCTCAGTTGGTTTAAGCGACTGCCTTTGGCTCAGGTCATGATCCTGGAGTCCCGGGATCGAGTCCCACATCGGGCTCCCTGTTGAGCAAGGAGTCTGCTTCTCCCTCTGACCCTCCCCCCTCTCATGTGCTCTCTCTCATTCTCTCTCAAATAAATAAATAAAATCTTAAAAAAAAAAAAAAAGTTGTTCCTAGCTGATGTCATAAGGACACAGATACATTTGGACTGGTCAGGTTTGTAAATTAGGGGAAAAACAATTATTGAATGGATATATATTTTTAAATTTATTTTTAATTATTCTAAGATGCCTTGTGGTGCTCTGAAAATAGCACTGCGTTCCAGACCTGGATTTGACATTCAGCTGCATCATTTTCTAGTTGTATAACACATCAACTAGAGACACACAATTAATTTTTCTGAACTTCATCTATAAATGAGTGTAACGTCATCCCCCGTACAGATAGTAGCGAGGAAAGGAGATAGTATGTAAATGCCACTTGCATTTAGTAAAATCCGTAAATGCTGACTGTTTATTTCAGCTGTTACCCATGGATACAGAAATCCCATGGATAAGGAAGGTGCCTGGAGCAGCTTCCTCTGCCCCTTGAAGGTTTTGAAAGGACTGTATTTGAATTAGACACCATGAATGGATTGGGGGCCAGGGGCGGGGAATGCCCTTGCCATGCACTGAATATGGTGGTGATTTAAACCATCTCTCTCTACCTCTCCTTCCTTTTTGTCAGACATATGTTTTATATAGCTAGCCAACTGATCCTCATTGATTTCTTTTACACTGTGAGTCAAAAAGGCTACCTCGTTTCCTGGGGAAAGCCTGGTTCTGTAAATATTCTTTTATCTGTCTGTAAATGCTGTTAATGGCTCCTTGAGAATTCAGTGGTTGTAAGAATGGAACCAGGGAATCTCTGTAGTCTGCTCCCACATGGTAGGAAGTGAGTTGGTTTTTAACTTGGTTCCCAGTGGCGGAAATGCTCCCAAAGGTCAAGGCATTGGTGCTTGTAATTCCTGTGATTGCCTGCCTTTGATGTCCCACACGTGATCTAGACTTAGTGCTGTCCTCAGTCAGCACCGCTTTCCAGCTGCAAAGGGAGTGTTGCTTTTGCGTGGAGTCTAGCCACCAGATAATTGCTTGTCTCCTGCTCCGTTCCAAGTGTTGTGTGCATCGCTGGTGATGCAAATGCGGTTGATCGTGCATGGTGGAATGGGGGAGTGTTTGGGGTTTCTCCAAAGTTAAGAATGTGACAGTGGTAGCAGAACGTCTAGAGGATGGTTAAAGGGTTACTCTCTGCTTATGTTGCAACAAAGCAAATAAAAAGTCGGACAATATCCAGATTCATTTGTCGATGGACCTAGTTGTCTACTAACCTACTATTAGGTTATATTAGGTTAATTAATAAATTAGATTAGATTAATTAATTAGGTTAGGTTATTAATAGTTATAAATAATATTTATAAGAGAGACCAGAATGGAGTGAAGGAGCAATTTACATGCTTTGGGGGTGGGAGGGTGGAGGTGGACGGTGGAGAGGGGCTCATGTTAAATAATTATAAATAATAATAAATATTTATAATTAATAAATTAGGTGGACAGTGGATGGTGGAGAGGGGCTCATGTTAAATAATTATAAATATTTATAATTAATAAATTAGGTTAGGCTAATTAATTAGGTTAATTAATAAATTAGGCTATTACATTAGGTTAATTAATTAGTTAATTAATTATTAAATTAATTAAACAAGGAGGTTGTTAGACCGAGGTTGCTCTAATGTCATGGTGACCTTCATCACAGACCACATGTTAAGCCTATAAATGCCTCAAGGTTATGAAATTGACACCAAAGGACAACCAGTCACAAGCAGCCAGTGAGGCTGAGAGCTATAGCCAATCAATAATTTCCTTCCTTACTTCCTCCTTTTCTCTATAAAAGTCTCTCCCCGGGTCCTGTTAATGGATTGCTCCTAACCACTTCCGGTTTGGTGTGTCTCCATTTGAATGGACTTCTGCTCAAATACATGGTTAACATTTGTAATATGCCTCCGTTGATATTACACTAGCCATCCACCTGGTGTATGAAAGCTGCAATTTTTAAACAAAAGTGCTTCAGAATTGGGTGAAAAGTTGTTGCCCCTTCTTCCCTTCACCCATCCCTCTTCCCCTCTGCAGCCTGTCCTTAGTACGGGGCACAGTCATCTTCCCGGGGCCTGCCTGAATAGCAATCACAAGTAGTTGCTGTCTATTAATCCTATTAGTTACCCATGAGGAGAAGGAAAAATTCGTCATCTGGCACTGCTGGCTTCCCAGGCACCAGTTAGGAAATTCTCTTGATTCTTGCCTGTAACAGGAGGCACGGTTAAGTGTGAAACTCAACTGCGTTCCAGCTGTAGGGTAGTCTCAGGAAGTGTGATGATCTCTGTTGTGAGAGAGGGAGATGTTCCCTTGATGAAGAGAGGTTTCCCTCCATAAGGAGATAATGCATGCCTGGATATGACCACACATCTTAGTTCTAGAACAAACCCCTCCTCCCTTGTCAAATGTGCTTTCCAGAGTATTTCCAACACTGTGCCTATGGGAGGCCATGTCAGGAAATGTTCTACATCCTTCATCACATACTCCTGTTGTGAGTGAGTGATAGAGCGAGAGAGAGAGAGAGAGTGTGTGTGTGTGTGTGTGTGTGTGATTGTTGCAGGACCCAAGGATTGTCTTCCTTCGGAACAGGCTTGGGGGCTTGCCCTTAGTGTTTCTCATCTGAAACATGAGCCCCTCTCCACCGTCTACCTCTGCTCCCACCCCCAAAGCATGTAACTTGCTCCTTCACTCCATTCTGGTCTCTCTTCAAACTTCACCTTCCCAGGGAGCCCTACAGACAAGCCTTTGTAAAACAGTACTTCTGTCACATTCTATTTCTTTCTCTCAACTTCCTTTAATTTTCTTCAGAAAAATGATCCCGCCGGCCATTGTTGTCATATTCCTCTGTTAGAACTTAACCCTTTGAACCCTGTTGTTTTCCTAGTGCCTAGAGCCTAGTAAGAACTGATTAAAATTTATTAAGTTCATTAATGCTTACATATCATGTCAGTCTTTTTCATAAATTTGAGCCCTTTAAACTACTTGTCTCTTTCCCCCAATCATCACAAAACTAACCTCTGTTTTATAGGTGTGTAGGTGGAAGCCCTCAGGTACGTAATGACTTTAGTACTAACAGTGGACTTACAGATACATGATATTTGCTGTTCTCATGTATTTCTTATGTGCTGACTGAAGTCGCCGATATTTTCCCTAAAGGAGAGGCCTCATATTGCAACTCTGTTTCTTTCTTTCTTTTTTTTTTTTTAAGATTTTATTTATTTGCAAGAGAGAAAATGAGAGACAGCATGAGAGGGAGGAGGGTCAGAGGGAGAAGCAGACTCCCTGCCAAGCAGGGAGCCCAATGCAAGACTCGATCCCGGGACTCCAGGATCATGACCTGAGCCGAAGGCAGTCGCTTAACCAACTGAGCCACCCAGGCGCCCCTGCAACTCTGTTTCTTATTCATGTTTCCTTGAGGAGGAATATTCAGACACAGCCTGCAATAGATTGGTAATGATCAGCTTATATAGTACTTGTAATATCTTTTTCAGGACCAAGCAAATATTGTAGGAGGGGTAGGTTCCAATATAGAAAACAAGGGGTTTGATTTCAAAATAGTATATAGGGAGTGGCGCCTGGCTGGCTCAGTCGGTAGAGCATGCACCTCTTAATCTTAGGGTCTTGAGTTCAAGCCCCACGTTGGGTGTAGAGATTACTTTAAAAAAAAAAATAGTGTATGGGGAAAGGCAATTATATTTTAAAAAGAGTAAAGTTGTTAGGTAATGTATTTGGATGATTTTCTATATTTTTGCTTTAAAAATGAAACTGCAACAAGAATATCTTATCATCTAATTAAATATTCACCCGACAAATGTGTAAGAGATTTATTAGTATTATGCCTATTTTATGGATTAGAAGCTGAGGCATAGAAAGGTAAAATGAAGGGCACTCGGGTGGCTCAGTCGGTTGAGCATCCAGTTCGTGATTTCGACTCAGGTCAGGGTCTCAGGGTCCTGGGTTTGAGCCCTGGGTCAGGCTCCACGCTCAGTGGGGAGTCTGCTTGAAATTCTTTCCCGCTGTGCCCCGACACACATGGACGCATGCTCTTTCTCTCTCTCAGAAATAAATAAATCTTAAAAAAAAAAGAAAGGTAAAATAATTTATGTAAGTCCCCAAGCAGGAATTCTAACTACATTCAGATCCCGTGGTCTGTGTTTTTTGTTTCATAATTGTGTGATTCATTCGTATGCTATGTAATAGCATGGAGGGGATGTATGTACTGCTAGTTTTATCAAGGAAACTCTTCATCTTTGAAAGTAACTAGTAAGCATCTATTTCCATCATACTATTTTGGTGTAAGACAGTTTTATGACATGTTTAGAGGTCTCTTTAAGATATCCTGAAGTAGCTCTTATGCGGTAGGAAGTTGGGGCTTTTATCATCCCTGGATCTTCTGCTTCTTTTTCCTTTATTCAAAATTTATGTTTCCTATTGTGCTTACAAAAGGCGGCCCCCTCCTGCGTGTTCTGTCTGCTGTGATCTCAAGTTGGCTGGAAAACGGGCTGTCCACTGTGCATTTGCCCAGGGTCTAGGGGTCACGCAGATTCTGACCTGGATTTCCAGGTCTCGGGGTCTCCTGCTTCTGGATAAGGTGAGTCCAAATTTGGAAACTCCATTCTATCCTGGCTGTAACCAGTCTAAGAGGAAGGAAATGGAGTTTGTAAAGGACAAAGAGCAGGTTATTGTTATTAATAGGAGGCTATATGAAGAACTGTGATTTTTAGCATATTCTAAATGCCTTACATTGAAGAGTCAGAGAAGGGAGCAAAACTTCAAAACATCTTGATTAAAAAAGTATGGGCTTGGGCACCTGGGTGGCTCAGTCGGTTAAGTGTCTGCCTTCGGCTTGGGTCATGATCCCAGGGTCCTGGGATCGAGCCCTGCATCGGGCGCTCTGCATCGGTGAGTCTGCTTCTCCCTCTCCGTCTGCCTCTGTGATCTCTCTCTCTAAAAAAAAAAAAGTATGGGCTTAATTACAATTCGCATCACTTGTTGAGCGTCTCCTCTATGCCTGGAGCTGTGCTGTGGAGCGGCATCTGGTAAGAAGCAAGATGGCTAAGGAGTTTACTGTCCAACAGGGAGAGAGCAGTAATGACTAGTTCTGGAGGGGCTGTCAAGGTGAAATGGAGGATGAATAAAGCATATAGCATATGGAAAGGTGCTTGAATGATCTAGGCCAGGGGTCAGGAGAGTTCTTCTGAGAAGGGCCAGATAGTACATTTTTTAGGCTTCAGGAGCCAGGTCTCTCTGTTGCAAATACCCGTCTCTGCCACATTAGCACAGAAACAACCCTATCACTCAGTGAACAAATGCATATGGTGGTGTCAGGTATAACTTTATTTATGAGAACAGCAGTCTGGAGTTGGCCTGTGGGTCATAGCTTCCTGACTCCTGATCTTGGGTCTTTTTTTCCGCTTTCATTTTGTTGCTGTGTGAAGTCCTTCAGCCTTGTCTTTCTCATTCTGTGATTTCAGGATGGCTCCCTCAGCCTCTTATAAGCCCAGCCTCCCATGGCAGAGGCCAAAGCAGGAGTTAAGGGAGGAAGGAAAACTTTTTCACCACAGGAAGTTTAGCTGACCTCCCCTTACAAATCTTTGGCCAGTGTTGGATCATCTTCCCACCCCTCTGCCGGGATCTAGCAGAGAGGACTGGGATTCCCAGCACTGACTGGCTTGAGCACAACCCATCCCTTGGGTTGAGTGTGTTGTTGTTCCAGTGAAGTCAAGTTGCTTTGAGTGAGAAGAGAGGAGAAGGCTGAGAGTGACGTAGCCCACAGTGTGTCCATAGGAACCGAGATCCTGGCTACTCACAGCTTGATCCTCTGACCTGGGACATCGCATCACCGGGAAGCTTGTCAGAACTGCAGAACCTCACACCTCACCCAGAACTACTGAATCAGAACCGAATCTGCGTTTTTGTTTTTTTAAAGATTTTATTTATTTATTTGAGAGAGAGAGAATGAGAGAGAGCGAGCACATGAGAGGGGGGAGGGTCAGAGGGAGAAGCAGACTCCCTGCCGAGCAGGGAGCCCGATGCGGGACTCGATCCCGGGACTCCAGGATCATGACCTGAGCCGAAGGCAGTCGCTTAACCGACTGAGCCACCCAGGCGACCCGAATCTGCGTTTTTAACAAGATCCTCAGGTGATATGCAGAAACATTAAAATTTGGGAAGTGCTGGTCTAAAGGGCCATTTTAAGGATGGTTAAACTAGATTGGAGAAAGAGTGTATTGAGTGGTTGGTAGCGCCACCTTGACTCCTGTTCATATAATGTCATCGGTAACTCCAGTTTGTAATATTTCACATTAAAAATTTTAGTACATTTTGCAGTATTGAGTGTTCAAGGTGAGCCACAGTTATTTAGAGGACCCATCTCATTCCTTTTTCCCCCCAGCAAGTCCTAGCTGTGTTCATGGTATTAGGCAATTGAAACAAAAGAAAAGAAAACAAAACAAAACACAAAGTCCGGGGAGTAAAGCAGTCTATTAAACATTGTTCTTTTGGGGCACCTGGGTGGCTCAGTCGATTGCATGTCCATCTCGTGATTTCAGCTCAGGTCATGATCTCATGGGTCATGGGATCGAGCCCCACATCAGGATCCCTACTCAGCAGAGACTCTGCTTGGCATTCTCTCTCTCTCTCCCTCCATCCCTCCCACCAGTCACACGCACGTGCACTCTCTCTCTAAAATCAATTAATAAATCTTTTAAAAATACATTATTCTTTCTTACCCATATTAGAGTGAATATAGGTGACGTGGCATTTTCTTGTCTTTATTTTGTATAAAATTCTCCATCATTCATTATGGGCCATTGCCTGAGTGCCTGTGACTGTCAAGTGTCTGGATTCTATTTTGGACTACAGGAAACTCCACAGTTAAGCAACCAAATTCCACTTAAGAATTCTATTTCTATTTTTTGTTCTTGTTCATTTGATCTTTTCCATTGATAGGCACACTAGCTTCCAAAGCATGAAGGATGTTTTTTCTTCCAGCCGTATTCTGCTCAGAGTGCTGAGGGCTTCCCCAGGAAATAAAAGCCCGACTAACTGGACGTGTGGCTGGTCTCATGGTACATCTTTCGGTCCTGGCCAACAGGTCTTTGCCTGCGGTCATTTTTGTAAGACTTGCAGCGCATTCTAGGGCAGAACTCTCAACTGTCCCCTGGAATTGCATTAACTGGTGTGCTGTCATGAGCTAAATATGGGGAGAGGCCTATTGAAGACTGTTCCTTCCAGCTGGGCAGGTCTCCCACTTGGCCGTTTGGAGGGTAGTTATATCCTGTACTGTTGAAACAGGATGAACTTGGCCACGAGTGTCGGCCAGAAGCCCTCTATCCCATTTATGCGGCCATGCTGGCTGGGTTCTGAGAAGTGCATGATTTCATTTGGGAACTCACTGTGGTTTGCTGCTAACCATCTGAGTCTGCAAAATGATGCCTTTTAAGCATGACCGGGACAAAATAACCCTGGGGCTGCATTTGGTGTGGTTTGTCTGTAAGCTTTAAAAGCTCACTGTAGGATTTTCTTGCTTTATAAAATTGAGGCCTCCTTTAAAGTTCTGTCATTTCTATGGTTTATAAATCGGATTATCTTTCCATTGTAACGGTGGTAGCTTAATATTTAATAGAAACTGGAGATAAGATTCCTCTGTAAAGATTTCGTAAGTGTTTGTTTGGTAAAGTTGGACATTTTCCCTCTCTCCAGGTGAAGTATACTTTTCTCGAAGAGGGAGGGGTGGGGTGGGGAGGGGGTGCTGGGAAAGGGGTTGTCAGGAAGCCATTTGTAACTTGGGTGTTTTGTCTGTGTCGGCCACCCATCTGAGTGTGAAGGAGAGTCTTCCATGAAGGTGTGGAGGAAGATAAATTAGCCAGATGATAGATTACCCTCCATGCCATCCTTCTCTTGCTATAAGGAGTATGGAGAGGTTAAGTGACTGACATACAGTCATGTCATTTGTCAGCAGGGGGACAAAAAAGCAGGGCTGCCTGGCCTTTGGAGCTCGCTCTGATAGCTCACACCTAATTGTTTTTAAGTCATCCACCGATGTGTTTGTCAACCACACAGAATGTGACCATTTTCCATCTCAAGTGAATGGGGACTGAAACTCAGTCACATTTTCCAAATCACGCCTGTTCTTTTGCCTCCGTGTCCATTTTGTATCCCTCAATTTCTTTTGGGAAGATGAAATTACATGAATTTACCGAAAGAAATATCATATCAGTTGTCAGATTGCACGTAGAGGGGATTGGCTTATCTTTCACAGATGGGACCAACATTTCCTAGAATAAGTTGCTGAAGTTTGTGAGCTTTTACATGATAGAATGTTGTTTGGGAGTCTCCATAAAACTGAAGCTTTTCTACCCCCGTGATAATGTGACTTGGAGAAGACCATGACACTGGTGGTTTAATTTTTTTTTTTTCCTTCATTTTAGTTCTTACTTCTGTTTTAAAAGTTTTGGATTTATTTTTGAAATTGCAAAGATGTTGGCAATAAAGAGGTTGAAAATGTCTTTATCTCTTTTCAGGCTTGATAGGTTTATATAAAGGTATCAACTACATTGTGACAGTCTCTGGATGTAATAAAATGTCATTTCTCTATCAAACAGTGAGATTGGAGTAGAACAGTGGTTCTCCACTAAAGGTGATTTTCCTCCACCTCCAACCCCCCAGTAGGGGGTGACATTTGGCGATGTGTGGAGACATTTGTGGTTGTCACAACAGGGAAGGATGTCGCTGCTGGCATCTAGTGGGTGAAGGCCAGGGACGCTGCCAACCATCCTACAGTGCACAGGACCAATCCCACATCAATGAATTACATGGTGAAAAAGAAACCTTGGAATAGCATAACCAAAACCAAATGTTCTGCCCCTGAGCTTTTTGTTATTTAACGTGACATTTAAGACATCCCCCAAAACATGTCAAAAACGTATCAGCCATTTATCACATGCAAAAAGCATTGTGTTTTAAAATAACAAGTGTGAGCCTTCTGAGCCAAATTGTTTCCTAGAGGTTTTTCTCTCTTTGGGAATGAAGGCTGAAGTACTATTTCACATTATAAAATTCTAGTTTTTTGAAGAATTATGTTTAAGTTTTTTAAAACTGCATTGCTTTACAGGACTAACTTTTTCTTTAGTGATTTTCTTTCTCAGTTCAGTGATTTTTGGGTGATCCCATATTTTAGTCCTGAGATTCCTTTCCTAGACTGGAACTCAACATTTAATTGTAAAATGAATAGCCCATTCTGGTTCCATATGCTTTTCTTTGTGAGCTTCCTTTGAGAAAAGCCCATTAATTGAGTCAAATGTCCTTCGATGTGGGTTTTTCATTGTGGATCACTGCCCAAAAGATGATGAATGAAATTGTTAGATTCATTTTAGTTGTGACCTGAGATGAGCAGAAATGCACTTGAAAAATGAAGCACGGATTGTTTAGACACACTGAGCACCACACCTCAGACCCATTACAGGCATTTAAGGCCTGCTCTTTCCCTTCAGCCTGCAGTGTTTGAGTAGAGAGAGCTCTGGATAGATTCTTTGCAAAGTGACATCCTTTTGACCTTGAACTGCATTAAAGTTTTCATGTGTATAGTTTCCGCTTCTTGATTTTTATTTTCTTTGTGTGTATCCTATGAATACAGACTCCTGTATACCAGTTTCTATTAAATAAAAGGCACTGAATTGTCAGTAATGAAATACCAGGTTTTAATTAAAGTTATCAGTAATGCCCTTTCTTGTGCTTGGAACTTGGCTATTGACATACTTAGTGATAGAATAACAGAGAATGTGGTATTTCTTTGCTCCTGCAAATTGCTTTTAATTCTTCATGATCAGGTTGACAATTGCCAGTGGAAGTATTTATAGAAATAAAGCTGGAGCTACCTACACTGTGTCTATAAATACAACTGTACATACACAATGTGATGGTGACAGCCATCTTGACTGTAGCATGTGTGTGTGTTTTTAGGAAGATTTGAATATAAAATATTTATATTTGTATAAATTAGTTTCTGTATTTTGTGCGACTTTTTACTTTCCAAGGTGACCCAGAGACACCAGAGAAGTAATCCCAACAAGTTTCATTTGGAGGAATATGGGTGATTTTCTGAAGATCAGAGTTGTTGCGCTCTTTCTCGTGTGCTCTCTCTCTCTTTCTTAAGGAACATACTTAGAAGTTAACAGCCCAAGGAGGATCATCATATCACTTCACTTTAGGGTATGGGCCTGGAATTTTCATGGTATCTCTTTCTTTTTTACATACTATTAAGAACTATGTTCCTCATCAGTTGGTTAGAGACAAATTAGAAGCAGAAAAGGAGGGAGAATACTGAACATTATTTGAAAAACAAAAGACCTCAACACTCTGAAAGTAGAGGAGCCTGTGGTTCTTCCTTTTTTTTTTCTTGGAGCCAATCGTCTTCTTGGGCATCATCTCTGGGTGTCTCAGAATTAAATAATAGTTTAAGAAATAATGCTGGTAATTGTGCTGTTGAATCCCCACAAAGGAGATTGTAAAAGAAGGTTGTGCAGCTGTAATCCATTGCTTAGGAAGGACCCAGAACTTTCCTGTGCCCAGGGGACCGCACGATCTGCCCCCACTGGCCACGCTGACTTGGGTCTTCCACTGCCCCGTCTCTTCCTCCTCGTGCTTCAGCTATGCTCTCTGCTGCTTCACCGTGCAGTGTTCCCATCTGCCCTTGGTTCTCTGCTCCTGGCTCTTGCCTTGTTGAGCTCATTGTCACTCCCAGCATCTCTTAGTAAATGTACATTCTCATTCCTAGTTGTGGCTAACTCCAAGTTACCTTGTTTCGTTTGTTTTAGAATTATTTTTGACACTGCTGTGTCATGAAGGTAAATTCTTTGAGGAGAGAATTTGTCTCAGTCATTGCTTATCCACTATCCCCCATGCTCTACCATCACCGGCCCCATGGAGGGAGCGCTCAGTAAATGTTTATGGAACAGATGACTAATTTTTCTACCCCAAATTATTTAAATCGTTGTAATTTATTTTAATGATTTTTATTTATTTATTTGACAGATAGGACAAGTAGGCAGAGCGGCAGGCAGAGGGAGAGGGAGAGGGAGAAGCAGGCTTCCCGCTGAGCAGGGAGCCCAACGCAGGGCTCAATTCCAGGACCCTGGGATCATGACCTGAGCCAAAGGCAGCACCTTAACCGACTGAGCCACCGAGGCACCCCTAAATTGTTGTAATTTTAATGTTTAAAGGAATAGACATCCATTTTTCTGGAATTCTGCTTGACAGTATTTGACGAATAAAATATCGTTCAGCACAGACAAATTGATTTTCTATTCCATTTTATACTACAAGGTGATGGCATGTCTACAGTCATTTTAGTTGTGACTACCTTGCCCTCCCTGCCACCTCTGGAGGTAAACTAAACTCAGTGGATCTTCTGGAATGGCACTGTGTGTGCCTGGCCCCACTGGGTTATTGCTCAAAGGACAAGCCCTCCCTCTCCTGGCCTTCGCAGCCACCTCTGACCATGATGTGTCCTCATTTCCCTCAGCCCAGGCAGGTATTTAGGTTTATGATCCACCTCGATTATGTTTTTTGAGGATAGCCAAACTAGCAATGGAGTCAAGGCTCTTAACTTTGCGGTAGATTAAAAGAAAAGAAAATACACCTCTATTGGAAAAATAAAAACAAAACCAAAACAATGCCAATACATTATTCAAGAGTGATGATCATCCTAATATTTTTCAGGGTTCCATCCGTGGGGGTTGTTGGATGGCTATCAGAGCAAACTCTCATCTTTATGAACAACATGGCATTCCCATTCTCTGCTCCAGAGTGAGCCCTTGGGGCCGAAAGTTTTTAAGATTACCCTTGAAACACTGCTCTTCTTTGTTGTCTTCCTTTCTTATCACCCAACAAAACTATTTTACCCCCAATATAATAATTATTATTCATTTGTATTTTCATTTTTTAACTTCCTTTTTATGATTTGAAACATATTTTCTGTGAAAAGTATTTCCCCCTCCAAAATCTGTTTGCTTCCTCTCCAGGTCAATTCAATAGCTCCCACTGAAAGTATGTGATGTGAGGTCTACAGATGTGGGGCTTGCTTCCTTCTTAGGCTGATAGTTTGGTAAAGATTTGTTGACCTGGGAGCTGCATCCTTTGGTTGGATATTGCATAAATTCTTGTTACATGGCACTGCATGGAATTATCCCAACGTGCACATTGGTGTTGAACACAGCAGACCATAAAATTCCATTTTGTTTCTGTTGCATAAACACAGGATCACAAATAGTGTGATTATTTCTAGCAGCCTCAGGCATCTTAGCTAGGAGGAAGATGTGGGAAAATATGAATAGTTAAACGTATTATGAGCTTCCCAGCATGAGCTGACCAAGTGCCTTTGGCATTAGCCTTTAAAAGGGTCAAATACAAAAACATCTAATACCATCATTTGCTGAGTTCTTACCGTGTGCAAGGCACTGTTTTCAATTGCCTCCTCACAGCCGGGCTTCAATGCTGTGGTGCGTTACATTCTCATTCTCCAACTGAGGAGGCCCAGAGAGGTCATGAGACTTGGCAAAGTTGCACAGGAAGAGAAAGGGCTGGGTTTTGAACCCACGTGCTTTGAACCCAAAACTTGTAACCACCACCACCATGGAAATCTTGGTTATGTAGTTAGAAACAATTCACTTGTCTGTTTCTTTGATCTTCATTGGCTTTCCCTTGTAGATTTTTCAGGTGTAACATGCCTCAGTATCTCTTGAGAGGCAGGCCGTCCCTGAGAGGCAGGCCATCCCTGAGAGCCACGAGTCACATGGTCAAGATGGGAGCTAGGAAAAAGCAATTACCACCCCTCCACACACTTGCTGCTTTACTTTTAGCTGAAGAAGTGAAAGTCCAGAATGGTGATGCTGGCCGTCTGGAGAGGGGACTGCCAATTATGAAACCCGTATGGCCAAGACTTTGTGGTCGGACCAGCAAAATTGTTTCAGCAGAGCCTCTGCTACAATTCTGTGGTTGGGGTCCCAAAAGCAAGTATCTGCAGGAAGCCAGGCAGGGATTATTATAATATGTAAAACAGGGAAGGTATAGGAGAGTAGGGTATGATGGAGCTTGAGTCTGCACCGAAGGGTGCATTCTCTTTTCAAGTGAGAAGAGTAACAATAATAAAATTTACAAAAACTTAATGGCTTTTCAGAATGTTGCCGGGATACAAATTTGTGTTCTCTGTAGTTAGAATGTCAATCTATGGAGGCAGAGACCTTGTCTTCTTTTGCTCCTTTATGTTCTTAATTAGTAATTGTACAGGGCACCCTGTAGGCACTCATCGAATCTGTTGTGAATCAACTGTAGGCCTCAGTTTCCCCTTCTGTAAAATGGCCATGATAACCAATTGCCAGTTCACAGCTCAGGGTTATTGAGGAGATAAAATGAGATTTGACACAAAGTACACTTTGCTTATAATGTCTGGTGATTATAAGTAATAACTGAAATATTGGTCGTTAACAATAGTTTCCACTTATTGATTAGTTGGTTCCTGCCACATCACTTCTTGCTTAACTTGCTAGCAATAGACTTTTGGAAAAGATTATCTGAGATTATCGAAGTGTGATTCCCATTGATCGTGGTGACCTCCGCTGCTATTTTAATCCTATTGTTTCTCTATATTTTCTAGGGTTTTTCAGACTCTATCTCACCAGTAGCAAAAGGACATGATGAGATAATCCAGCAGATTTCCTCCTTGTCTACTCAATGATGCCAGTCTTTTCTTTCTTGGGCATTCATATCAAACATGTAATCAGTAGATCAGCTAGTTTGAAAATAGTCTCCACTGTAGAAATTCACTCCATTAGATAGCTGTGCCATCAAGCCCAGGGAAAGCAAATTTCCTCTCTGCAAGTGAGCCATATGTGGATTGGGCTGGGGCCTCGTCTTCCATTCCTGCACCTGTGTTTTCATGCCTGAATATTTTATGGATGCAGTTATAATTACCTTGCTCTGGGAGAACATTTTGCTTGTTCTACTGGGTGTTTTGATTCTTAGTGGTGGGGGGGGGGGATGCATCCAAGTTATATATCTTAGAGTAAAAAGTAAGGTGTCAGTCTTAAACAAAACTCTCATCAAGTTCTCTATATGCATGTACGTAGATGTGTGTATATATATTTACGTATTTTTATATATGAATGAGAATTAGAATCACTGACATTGCATATTCTGATATATGTCAGAATGCCCCCCTGGAGATGGATGTGTAAGTGATCTAGAGTGGATTATATTCTTGCATTTGCCCTACAACTGGAATTTTCCAATACAGTCTTCCTCCACTTTCTGAAAGTAGGATGTTCCTATGAAACCTTTCATAAGCCAAAATGGCATAAAATGAAGGAATAATTACCATTAATTTATATGGAAAATTTTTTGAACATTCCCAGAGCCCCAAAATACCCTCTTTTAGGCTTTTCTGATACCTTACGACACATCTTGTGAACGGATGCAAAGAATAAATCGAGATAAAGCACACATGCTCACAAACACAATTCGGAGCTATGGCAGCTTGATGCGGAGAGGCTGAGTGTAGGTCAGGGAGAGCTTAGGGGGCCGCTCTGGCTGCATGGGGTTTCTAAGGGGTGCTGTCTTTATAATGGCTTGCTGCAACACAAACTTCAGATGCTATTCTCGCTTTTCACCTTTTTTGGTAAAAGGGAAAATCTTCTAATGTTTTTCGTGTAGCAAAAACAGGTACTAACGTAGGTCTTTTGTAAATGTGACATGGTGGAACATGAACTTGGGAAAAGCAGGGATACCTGTATTAATCTACCATTCACAAAATCCAAGTATCTTTTCTGGGCATGTGTGTTTGTATTTTCTAGACGTTGTATTATCCTATTCGTCTGCTGTGACAATGGCCTGTGTAACCGTGGCTTAAACAATATAGTGAATTTGGTTCTCAGGTGGGCACCCCAGCTCTTGCCATCATATCTGTCCTCTGGCCAGGAAGGTGTGAAAGGTATGGAGGGAAGGAACAGGACTGTTCCCTTTAAGCGCAAGTACTTTGAACTGTCCATCCTGTTCCTGCTCTTGTCGTATTGGTCACAGTTTACTCCCATGTGCACACCTAGCTGCAAGGGAAGCTGGGAAATGTAGTCCAGTGTGAGTGGCCATTTGTCCGGGTAAAACTTAGGGGTTCTGTTACTAATTTCTTTCAGTTGAGTTGACAAAGGCTATAATCTTCTCACTGTGAAGAACCTTTTTATCCTGTTGAATGCCATGTCCCTGGTGCTCAGAGATCAGTGGCTGCCACGTCACTGAGGCGTGACATGTATTACTTGAATGAATGAATAAAATGGAGCCCATTTCATCTTTGCAACTTGAGTGTGGGGTTCCCCACAAATCTTTCATTGTTTTTCTTCCTATTCTAAGGGTTTACCGAATAACCCGATTTCTCATCCCATGTATGTGCCTTTGGTTGGTTTCAAGATAACTGCCGAGTATATTCTCCTTGTGCCCCCCCACCCCTCCCCCAGGCCCAGCACCCACATTTCTTTTTACTGTTGCACATTTTTGTAAGCTGAGGTCCTTCCCCCATACTTGTCTCTCACCTCCAAGCACATTCCAGTTTTGCTCATTTCTCATTTAAAAGTGTGATCTACAGAATGGAACACAGCTTCTCAGTTTTGCAAGTAACAGATGGACAGAAAGCACTCTGCTTCATGTGCTTTTGATGGACATCCTGTCTTCTCCAAACTTTTGACTGCAGCTTCTTTCTATGTGGCACAGGAGTGGCCAAGACATGCGTGTGCATATATACCCGCCCACACATGCTGCCCCTCCAAAAATACACATTAAATTCATTTCACAGCAAGTAGAAGGGATGAACTTTCCTCATTCTTCTCTGGATGCTGGAAGAAGGGTTTTGACCTCTGGCTTGCTGCTGATTTCATCTTTTTTTCCCCCCTACCCTCATTCTCAATGCCCCCACCTTTTGAAAAAATGTTACATTTTCTATATATTTGCAAGATGTCTCAAATCCAAGAAGGCACTCTTTATATTAAAGATGTATGTCTTAAAATTATATTAGTATTTGCTACCCTCACGTAACCCTGAGTTGGACCAGAGCATTGTTCTAAGCACTTCATTTAAAATATTTAATAACCCTGTGGAGTAGGGATCACTTGCATCCTCCTCAAGACAACTGAGACTAAGCGAGGCAAGTAACTTGTCCATCCTTCCTTTTCAGAGATGAGAGTCAGCATTAGGAGGTCTGATTGCAGACCTCACGCTCTTGAGCAATCATTAAGCTGTATGGTATTCACTTGTGACTTTGATGGTATCCCATGGCTGTCATCACAGTTTGGTGTACAATAAGTAACCGATAAATGAAAGCCAGAAAATAGTCACAGAATCCCTTCACCCTCCCGATGCTCATACATGAGCATGTACATATGAGCGTGCATACATGCACTCACCAGTCAAAATGGAACCGATCCCAGTCTGTTGGACATACGGTGACGCCCAGAATGGAGAGCTGGGTGTTGAGAAGGACCGATTTCCATTGCAGTTCTGTGGCTCAAAGCATGGTGTTTTGCTTTTCCTTTACACGTCTGCCGCAAAATGGGGGTAACCACATTTGAGTTCTTTGTAACACTTGAGGGCTCGGGGTTCTAGCTCAGATCCTTAAGTTCTGGATGTGGAGATCATGTGTTATTTATAGCTGACACGTGAAGAGAATTTCCAGAAGCGATCATCGGGAGGAGATGATTAATCACGATGAAGCTATTGTCATACCTTCCGTGATTTTACTTTATAAAAAACAACCACCACACAAACACCCCCTTAAAAAAGCCACACTAAAGTGTGTTTGGTGTAGAAGCAAACCTTGATCCTTGAAGAAGTTCAGAAAAGTGAGGTACACCGAAGAAATTCTTCCTCTTAGCCTCACAGGTATCTTGAGAATCAAGTGGCCAGGCAGCCCGAGGCTTTCTTTTTAGA
This sequence comes from Mirounga angustirostris, assembly GCF_029215605.1. Taxonomy (NCBI): domain Eukaryota; kingdom Metazoa; phylum Chordata; class Mammalia; order Carnivora; family Phocidae; genus Mirounga; species Mirounga angustirostris. The sequence goes on along the minus strand of NW_026991709.1, from coordinate 186,696,868 downwards.
CATTCCTCAGCATGTTCTGAACTAAAATAGGAACCTTCTCTAAAGACAGTGCATTGTTGCCTCCTGTTGCTTAGATGAGATGTACAATTGGGGAAAAAAAAAAAAAAAAAGCACTCTGGATGTTTCAGTTGCAAAAGACTTTCATTGAAAGTCACAAGTTGGGACGCCTGGGTGGCTCAGATGGTTAAGCCTCTGCCTTCGGCTCAGGTCATGATCCCGGGGTCCTGGGATCAAGCCCCGCATCGGGCTCCCTGCTCCGCGGGAAGCCTGCTTCTCTCCCTCCTTCCTGCTCGAGCTCTCTCTCACTATCTCTGTCTCTCTCAAATAAATAAATAAAATATTAAAAAAAAAAAGAAAGAAAGAAAGTCACAAGTTTTGGAGGACACCTGATCTGTGAAAGGAACTTTATTCTTGGGAGTCAGCAAGTATGGGATTGACTGTGCCCACCAGATTTGCCTTCCTGCCCGTCCCTTTTGATGAAGAATCCCCAGCCATTCCATTTTGCGCTCAGTACTGTTGCACGCCATCCTTTTGAATCCCGAGCGCACGGACGCAAAGCTTGCCTGCCACATTCTAACATCACGGACATTCTATCTGTGAACCAAACCCGGAGTCCGGGCCAGACAACCCTTAGAAACTGGTTATCAGATCCAAAGTCTTGAAGCCATTTGAAAATACACTTCTTGTCATTGAGGATTTCAAGCGGATCGTATTTCTATTATTCAGAGCAAATGCTTAAAAATGTAAAAGCAGCTCGCAGCTGAAGAAATTTCCCTTTATGGGCTCTCTGTTCTCTTCTTTGAGGCCTGGAAACTTGGAAACATTTTCACAGCTTCCTGCTTATTTTAGAGTCAAGAAACATGCAGTCAGAGTGATCACATTTTTATATTTATAACAGGTGACGGCAAAAGGAGAACATTGTGCTCATCGAACTCCTGGTGCCACTTCCAAGTCCCAGCCCCAGTCTATTTATTAACATCTTTTTGAGTAAAGTCTTAAAATTATCTATTAAGCACAATTTTTCACCCTTTCTGACAGATTACCCATGCTGCCAAGAAGCTTTTAAGCTGTAAATGAAAAGGAAAAACAATCCTGCATTTGATCTTGGGTTTTTTCCCCCACTTCTGTGAATTTATCTTAGAATTTTGCCATGAGTACTTTTAATGGAATTTAAAACTATAGTACCACCTTTTCCTTCTGTCTGGACTTAAGGTTTCCCACTGTTCCAAGCCCGCATTTGAAGTGATCTGTCTTACCTTAGGAAAGGTTTTAAAAATACTGTTCCTTTTAATCTAAATTTCTTTTCTCTATAGTTAACCAAATTTGAATGATTCATTTTAACAAAGCTTTAATATGGTGGGTTTCTTTTTTCTTTCTTTTTTTGTCCTCCTGGGCAGCTTTTCCCTTCTCTCTTTTCCTGTCTTTTTCCTTTTTTTTTTTTTTTTTTTAGATTATTTATTTATTTGCGAGAGAGAGAGCACAATCGGCGTGAGGGGCAGAGGGAGAAGCAGGCTCCCAACTGAGCAGGGAGCCCGATGAGAGACTCGATCCTGGGACTCCAGGATTATGACCTGAGCTGAAGGCAGACGATTAACCAGCGGAGCTACCTAGGCGTGCCCCCCCCCCCTTTTTGCTTTAAATTACTTTCTAGATTTACTTGAGTAACCATGTGGTATGGGTGCATAACTTTTTTGTATGGTCATAAACTTTGAAAATCGGTTTTAAGAGAGTATCTGTCTCGTCTTATCCTGAAAATCAGACTTTCTGATTTGGAAAAGGGATTTCGGTATGCCTCCTACATTTCTCTGGACTTGTATGGAAATGGAAATTTGTTATGAATCAAGTTCTATTTTTGGTGTTTTAGGGGTACCTGTAAATACCAGTAGAGAAGGGAGATGGATCCAGTCTTCAGTACTCTGTGATGAATATAATAGGAAGTGTGTAAGTGTTCTACTTAACATTAGTGATATTTTCTAATACCCCTTCAGAGGAGCCTGCTCATGAAAGCTGTTACCAATTTGTCGCTTGGGGTGTGGTCAGATGAAATATGTACTGTTGCTCTGTACTTTCTACAAAATGGAGTTCAAAATGCTGAATGACAATTTTTCTTATCATGGCCTATTTCTCTAGAAGAAGGGAACAGGTAGATCTTCTGGAATGAAAAGAATTTTTAGCATTGGTCAACATTTTGATCCAACTGTTGTTGATGTCCAGATTATGGCTTTGGGCATGGAAACTTTTATAAGTGGCTTTTAATTCCCTATTCTCTTTGTATGAATGGAAAGTAAATTCAGACATCAATGATGATTACTTGAAATGGCCCGCTGAAGTTGAGTGTAAATGTGTCCTTTCAATTAGAACTTGTAGAAATTACTGATGCTGTTGGCACCCCAGACGCGGGTACAGCTGCAGTGTTCCCACTTGCCATTTTGGCAGGTGTTTGGATGCTGCGTAGGTTAGATAGACCGAACTGGTCATCACACTTGCAGTGCATTTGGGAGTAATTTTTACACAAATTAAGGAAACTTTTAACAATAAAACACTGTTTTCTGATGCAAAGCAGCTCTATATTTACTCAGGCTCAGATCACAAAGCTTAGTGGAATAACTTGCTATCAGGTGCCTCTTAGCAGATGTCAAACAAGCTCCTTACCTCCAATAAGTTTAAGAAGAGGATGCTTACAGAGCAAAATTGAGTAAATATGTGCAGAGCTCATAAAAAGTCATAAGTGATTGAACCTAAAGAAAAAGCCGATGCTTAATGAAATTGCAGGGTGAAGATATAGTGCTAAATCTATCGTCATAGCAAAATGCCAGGCAAACACAGAGAAATTGCCTAAGACTTTCTAAGATTTTTTCTTTGAGGTGTAGGCATGTGAAAGGAGTGAGGCACCACAAAATAATCCATATTCCTATTTCTGAAGTCATGGACTTCTAGTTTTTATTAATAGTACATAAAATGGTTTGAGAGGTATGTTTAACTTTGTTTTCATGTGGCTGGTAGCAGATGGGCTGGCCGGCTGCAGGATCTTGACCTAGCTTTGCAACATTGAGAGACATATGTTTAACTGCATTCGAGCGTCCAGATAACACAGACTTTTTATTATTTAGGAAATAATAATTCTTGATTTTGGAAAGCTAAATAGAAAACTCCAGCTTGCCTTTTCACGGGGAGGTGGAGTTTCTGCACCTAGAATCTTGCGTGCAGGCTCCCCGAGCTGCCTCCTGACCATAAGGCATTTGCTGTGTGTCCACCCATGATAGATTGGGAGGTAAAGCAAAAGAAAATGCTGGAGACCTTTTGAATTGAATAAAAGAAGTCTGGACTGGGTTCAAGTCTTGTCTTCATCACCATCTAGTTTTTGAGGTGCTTGTGTGACTTAATTCTTCTGTACCTCCTTTAAATTTTAAACAAGTCATTTTACAGGAAAATATGGACGAAATAATCATGCAGGCGATGGGTTGTTAGCGCACCAGTTGTAAATGACACGCATGCATGAAAGAAATTTGATTAATGCGGACTTCAGAAGCTCTAATCTCAATTCTTAGAGAATACTTTGAAAGCAGTTTTGATATTTTTTCTAACTTTACCGGTTGCTGGTTTCGGACCTGATTGTTTCTGCATCTGATTTGGCGTATGCTTGTATGTATGTTATGTGATTGTTTCCAGTTTTGTTATGTCAGTAGGATTTTGCATTTTCTTTTCGGGAAAAGACTAAATTTTATTTTGGTTTTTACTGAGTCCTGTGGATTCCATAGATGCTTATGAGATGGTGTTCAGACATGTGGTCTGATGGATGCAGTTCTGTACTTGAGGTTGGACAGATTGACATTGTGATCCCAACACCAATTGTGGGTTGGTACTTCTTTGGCAAATTAATTGACAGCACTGTGCATTCTAAAAAATGGGAAAGAAAAGTCCTATTTCACAAACTTGTGTGGGTCAGAGATGACAATCAGTGATGTCTGTGTAGGAACCGTTGTCCTGTGATCTCCTACAGTGCTTCATTCATATGTGATTCTCATCTTTAGGATTCTCTCCAGGGGTTTTTCTCATGGGGCCAAATAATCAAGATGTTAATGATTTTGGGTACCATAGAATATGACTTAGTGGTGAATTGACCACTTAAATTTAGCCAGAAACCTCTCCCCACTTCTTGTTCTTGTCCTTCTTTCTGTCTTTTACAACAGTTTTTAAATTGCCCATCTTGGCTGTATATGGTTCTTAAGCAGTTTGGCTCCTACTTTGTTGATTTACACTTTGTTTTTAAAGAAATGTTTGACATGCTATCTAGCATATAAAACCATAGATTTTTTTTTTTTTTAGTCAGAACTCTTTGCATCATGACAAAAACTAACCAGAGCAAAGGTAGTACTGTTCTCTTTACCTGAATATGTGCTCTCGCATTAGCCCTGGTCCCCATCTGTCCCTACTGCCTTGTAATTCAGAGGCCAAATGTTCATTGCTATTTGTCACCTCATGCACATGCTGTTTTTTCCAAATAGAACTAAGAAGTGAAGTACCTTTTACCTTCCTATACCTATTAAATAAGGGAAAACAAAAATTAGGCCAAGATCAGCCAGGATTTCCCTTGACCCTATGGAGTCAAATAAGTTTACTGCTTGGCCCCTTTGATCCTTTTTAGTTTACAGACTTTATCTGTGGGCCAAAATCCAGCCTAACAAATATTTATTGCCCACTTTATGCTAAGTACTGTGTTAGGTATGTTCCCATATCTCATTACATCTTCCCAACCAGTCTTTGAGATAGATAATGATTATTATCATTATTTCTATTTTCTTTAGGAGATGAAGAAATTGAGACTCAGAAAGGGTTTGTGAACTAGTCTCAACTAACACAGCTATTAATTAGAAGAGCTAGGCATCACACCCACACCTAGGTAGTTCTCGGTTATTTTTACCCATTTTCACCAAATCTGCCCCAAATCTTGAAGCAAAGATATAGTCAGTTATTATTATCTTTATGTTGAAAATAATCAAGAAAACATTACTTCTCCCTCCATTAAATATCTTTTTTAAAACTGTCCCAGGTTATAGAAAAGGGTGACTTTTTTATAAGACTTGGAGCAAGCTTTCTTCCCTAGCATGAATGATCTAGGAAGTAAGTGCAATCTCCTTCAAGTAACTCAGACTTCCAGAATACTGTTTGCCAGTAGATAAAAGGGCAGTATCCACAATTGTAATGTGGAGAGTGGTGTGCACAGACCTTTGTCATGTGGCTGGTAGTGGATCTGTGGGCCAGATGCAGAATGTTGACTTTGCTTTGCAACATCGAATATTCCAGCTACGCAGACAGATCATTTCGAAGTTCAAGTGATTTGTGTGTAAGCAATTGTGTTTTCATTTCAAGTTTTTTCCTGATGTTGAGGCACCAGATGCTGAAAAATCCCCATGTTAAAAAAAAAAAAAAAGATACACTAAAAATGATTAGTCATAGTGTGAAGAGCACTGAATTAGGGAACGGAGTTACAGGGTTTTTGGCTTAGCCCTACCCCAGTCTGGGACTTTGGGCATATCATCTTATTGTTCTAAGTCTGCTTTTTAAAAATGCTGAAGTATAAATGCTAATAAAAATACATATAATAGTTCTCCTTTCAGTTTACATTGCCTATGCAATACTGAAGAACACAGAGCAATTAATAAATTTTTATTTTTTAATTTATTTTTTAAAAGATCTATTTATTTATTTTTTCGGAGGGGAGGAGAAGAGGGAGAGGGAGACAAGCAGACTCCACGCTGAGTGGGGAGCCTCTCTTGCCAGGCTCATTCCAGAACCCTGAGATCATGACCTGAGCTGGAATCAAGAGTTGGGTGCTTAATGGACTGAGCCACCCAGGTGCCCCAAGATTTTATTTGTAAGTAATCTCTATGCCTAACGTGGGGCTTGAACTCACAACCCCGAGATCAAGAGTCATACACTGTACCGACTGAGCCAGTCAGGTGCCCTAATAAAATTTTAATGAAGGGTAGTTTTTAATCATGTCATTGGCTTAACACCACCATCATTGCCCTAAAGCATTTCATTCCCTTGATGGGATACTTGGGAATTTTTCAGACCAGTCACTTAGTGTGAGTCCCTATAAACAAAGCATGAATGAAATGAGCAGACTCATGCTCTCAGAAGATGAGATAGCTGATGTTTTGCAGATGGAGTAGAGATCATCACCAGTCTCCAGGGTGGATACTGAGAAAATCGAGAAGCAGGAATTTCAGCAGTAGTCTCAAATCTGGGGTTATCTCTTTATACTTCCCTTTAGTTCACTTACACTAAAAGTCATTTTATCTTTTCATTTAATATATATTGAGCAATTGCTATATGCCTGGGAAACAGCAACAAACAAAATAGCCATATTTCATCAGTAGTCTCAGGGTTTCTCAACCCCAGCGCTAGTGACATTTGGTGGGTGCTGTTCTGTGCATTCTATGAGGTTTAACAGCATCCTTGGCCTCTACCCTCGAGATGCCAGGAACATTTTCTCCCAGTTGTGACAATCAAATCTCTCTAGACATTGTCCAGATGTCCGCTGGGGAACAAAACACCCGGGGTCGAGAGCCACTGTGTTTATGATGCACGGTTTTTCTGTATTAGTGTCCCTGTCATTGGGATGCTTCTTACAACGGATGACCTCCTGTAGTCAGGAGCGGCCGCAGTGAGCGGCAGGGTGGCATCGGATCGTAGATGAGCAGACCCTTTAGCCGTTGTTTACTCTGGCTCTGTGCTCAGCTCACAACATGCTGGCTGCAATGCTAGTCTGGAGACCAAATTAAGGTGAATTTAAGTGCCTCCCAGTTTGAAGAACTCCTTGACGTTATGAAAGCCTTAATCTCTCTTTTCCAAAGGGCCAACTTCATGCTACACAATAATCAAATCGTCTGATTTTGAGCCCTTTAAATTTACCGGGGAATGGTTGGGGTGACTTGCCAAAGTATAATCCTGGAAAAAAAATTTTCAATTTAAATCTACAGTCTTTTCCTCTGGAATGTACTGTTACCAACAATAGACTGGGTCTGGTTAATTTTTTTTTTTTAAACTTACATGATTAGCATTTATCTTTATGATTTTAGCTGCTGAATTAAAACCTTTTGGGACCCAGACAAGATGGCATCCTTAGGCAGCAGGCTTCCCTCCAGCCCCACCCTTAACAGAAATTCTTCCCTTTGGTGTTAAAGGTATTTTGTAAAGTGCTCCCTGAGATCTATCCTACAGACTGCAGTGGTTGCTGAGAAAGAAAGGAATTCTATTTAAGCTACAATGTATGTCCTGAAGACTTCCACAGAGTGTGTATGTTTTTCTTCTTTTCTTCACCTGGCTCTTCTGTGAAATGTGTCTGCAGTGGATAACAAAGGGGCAAAGCTGAGTTTCAGTCCCACTGTAGAACAGAATATCCATTCATGTTTCAAGGTATATAGTCTTTGCCAGCAAATTCTAAGCAAAGTACCAGAATTCTTTTATACTTTGACAAACGTCTGCTGAAACATCGGATGCAGCTGACCCTGAAAGTTCAAGATGGAAAACTTTAAATTGAGGCCCATCTAGGAGATTGCATGAACTTACCTGAACCACTAAGGATTCATCTACAGATTTCTCAGGAAAACCATGACCTCATGCTGGAAACATAGATTTGTTTGCTCTATTCATGTCATTTTGCTAAATTAATAACAGGGGCTACTGCTTATTGAGCACTCAGTGCATACCCAGACACTGTTCTGAGAACCCTGAATATAAAATTAAAACCGACAGTGACCATAAAGATGGACCCAGCAGTAGATATGATTACTATTCCTGTCTCATAGGTGGGGAAATGAAGCACAGAGACGTATAGTGGCTTGCCCAGCGTGTGTGGTTATTAAACATCACTGTCGAAATGAGCTCTCCTCTGCCTTGCCAAGTTTTTTGATTGATTGAATTCATTCATTCATTCATTCATTCATTCATTATATTTTCAGTATTGTCTTACCCCTTGTATCAAACTATAAATTGTTACCTAGAATACGGGATGTGTGATTCAGTTATTGAATGTTGAAACAGCACAAAATTAAAAACCTGTTTTGCTGGAAGGTTCTTAAGGCAGGGCTGGGGATGAATATTTTCTGTCTTCCTCATCCAGTTCCAAGTTCTGCTCCACCCTCCCTAGCAGGAAATAAAAATCTGATGGGATAAGAAGTTTCAGATTTGTCTATCAGACGTGTGATCCAGGCTGTGCTCTGAGAATAACACCACACGTGGTAAAAGCTGAGAACAACATAACTTTTTTTTAAAAGATTTTATTTATTCATGTGAGAGTAAGAGCGCGAGCGAGCACAAGCAGGGCGAGAGGCAGAGGGAGAGGCAGACTCTCCGCTGAGCAAGGAGCCCGACTCAGGGCTGGATCCTAGGACCCTGGGATCATAACCCGAGCCGAAGGCAGATGCCCAAAGGACTGAGCCACCCAGGCACCCCAACATACGTTTTTTTTAGTGTTGATAAATAAAAATGTTAATTCCTGCCTTGCCTGAGAAGTTTGGAATGGGAATAGAGAAGGATTTTAATTTAGAGATTATTTCGTAAAGACTTAAGTTATAATTAAGAAGAATGAAGTCCCACACTTTTTTCTGGGACTATTTGATAGTGGGCCAACTCTCCCCTTCAGAGGTGTTTTCTTTCCCTGCTTGAATAGTAGCGTGCATGTTTTATCCAGATGAGTTGCTTATCCACAGGTAAGGCAAGTACAGGTACATTTCATCGCCATAGAATGGAATTAGCTCTGTCTTGATTTGTAAATGAGAGGCCAAAAATACCTGGGCTCGGTAATTAGTCCCGCGTACTGCATCGATGTGCTATTTTGGCACTGCTCTTTTCTGTTGCAGAAATTTGAAGACCTCTGTTTACTTTCAACTCTGAAAGACCTTTTCAAGCACGCTAAATTTGTAGGACATGAGCTTGTTCTTACGTTAGAGTTCCTTTCGGTATCTTATCTCTTCTAGAACATTTTTACTAAATTATTGAAAATTAGTGAAAACATTTGAACAAATTTAGACATGGCATGATGAGAAATGACAGCTCCTAATACAGGGAAGACTGTTCTGCTCAAATCCCTTCCTGGGGGATGTGTGCTCTGGTTAAGTCAGGAAGGGGTTCAGAGGTTTCCCGCAGAGATTAGCCCTTTAGAGAAAAGGCCCAAGTTTCTTTTAAAAATCACCAAAGTGGACTGACCAGGTGACATTGCTTTTATTAGTGGTGATAATTAGTCTGGCTTAATTATGTCAGCATTTGGGCTTTTGGTTCCATGCTAATTTGTGGGCCTGGAAAAGAGATAAACTTTTGTGGAATAAGGTCAGTTTTGTGGTTGGCCTGTGTAATGAGCATCTCTTCAAAGTATATAGAACGACTGTTTAAAAAATCTACCGCAGTTATCGAAGCTACCTGACAATAGAACGGCCAGTCCTTGATTCATACCTGAATGTAACATACGTGACACAGGGGTGGATTAATTTTGGGCAGCAGTGGTTTTAGACCTGTGGCTCAACAGTATAGGAATGCCAGATGGAGATCAAGTACAGACAGGTGAGGTACTCAAGGGACAAATGCTAGTGATGTTTGGGAAATCTTCAGATGGGGGGTTGCCCCGCTGGTCAGGAGGTGCATGTATCCATGAGGATTTGTTCAGGAACATGTAACAAAATCCAGAACAAACTGGACTGTAGCAAAAATGGGAATTTATAGACAGAAGTAACTGAAGGGTCTGGTCCTGGTTCTGGGTTCCAGCTTGAGTGGGTCTGTGTGCCTCTCCTGGGTTGGCTTCCTTTGCGTTTGGGTCCTTTCCTTGTAATTGTCTCTAGCATTCGCAGGCTTAAAACTTCCTTATGGCTTGCAATACTGATGGAACAAGAATGCCTTTCCCTAACAATTCCTGCAAAGGTCTTATCCTGGGACCAGTCACTCTCTGCATCCAGAGAGATAAATATGTCTAATGGCTAGTTCTGGATTTCTGTCTGCCTCCTTTTTCAGAGGACATCCTGACACCTCGCTTGCGTTTTCACAAAGATGGAGTATGGATCGAGGAGATAGTTCTCCCAAGGGAAATCTGAGTGTGTCATCAGGAGAGGAATTGATGCAGGCTAGGCAGGAACAACACCTCTTCTACAAGGGATCAGGAAGGAAATTGTGGTCTGATTATTCATTCATTCACTCATCTTTTCAGCAAGGAATTATTGGGCACCCCTTATGGCCAGGGATTGTTCTAGGTGCTGGGAGTTCCAACAGTGCACAAAACCTCCCCAAATCCCTTTCTCCTTGGAGCTTATTACATTTTCATGCTGTTGTTGGAAGGGTCAAGATTGGAGTACGTTCTCCAAATATGGAGCGATGGTTGCTATAGATACAATGAAGGGTAATGGGGTTGACTGGTTCTGGAATGGCAGAAATATTCAAGGGAAGTGTAGATTGGGTGTGTTAGAGAAAAGGAGAGAAAGGATGGAGAGAGGTTTGAATATCTCTCAAGAGGAGATTGAAGGCAGATGCCTGGAGTATTTTATAAAGCGCAGAGGGATTTAGCACATGTGTGTAAAGAGCCTTTTTATTAATTGGGACTGAGAGTTAATGTATTTACCTTTGAGGATGCAGTCATGATACTGTGTTATTTTAGATGCTTTGCCTGCCCTGGAAGAAGCGCTGAGTTGATGATCTAATAGCTCGTTACCACTGTTAATGTCTATGATTATCTTTGTCACCGTGGGAATATAGCTGTCAAGGAAAGCGAAAGGCATTTCTTCTTCACTTTCAGTAACAGAGCTCAACTTGCTAGCACTCCAAAGAAAACGAAAAATATAAGCAAAATAATGCCACAGGACTCTACCATGTGGTAGATTTTCTTTTCAAGATTTTATTTATTTGGGAGAGAGAGAAAGAGAGCGTGCGCATGCACACAAAGTGGGAGGGGCAGAGGGAGGGGCATACTCCCCGCTGAGCAGGGAGCCCTATGCGGGGCTCCATCCCAGGACCCTGGGATCATGACCTGAGCTGAAGACAGACCCTTAACCGACTGAGCCACCCAGGCGCCCCTCACATGTGGTAGATTTTAATGGCAGTGCTCAGATGGTCTCGCCAATGGCCTGATCCCTGCCCCCCCCAAGATCTCTGCTGTTTAGAGCATGACCTGGTGACGTTACAGGTGTGATACAGGTTTCTGTAATGGAGGAAAAAATTGGACTAAGTGAGCAAATGGAAAAATAAAAATAATACAGCTTTTCTTGTTGATGGAAACAGAATAAGGATTCTGGCACTCTATTTTTTGAGTGGGAATATAAAGGAGAGGATCTGGTACAGGCTCTCTGAGTAAGGATAGTAACATCAGAAATCAGGTATGTGGAGGAGAACCAGGGTCTGAGCGTTGATGGTGAGAAACCGTAATTCAGGTGAGGCTTTGTGTGGCATTTACCATGCACCTCTCACCTCATAAGGGCCTCGTGTGTCTTACCTTTTGCACAGCTCACCCTTCCTGGGAACCCAGCATTGTCCTAATTTTACACGTGAGGAGTTTATGACAGAGAGAGGTTAAGGAGCTAAGTTTCCACAGCTGGTAAATGGCAGCTCAGGCAGTGAAACCCGGGACATTTCTAAGCCTATGGTTTTTAACGACTGCCTCGAATATCTCAAATCATCTGTTCAAACCTTGCAAAGGTGGCAGGGACCCTGCCTCTAGGGATTCCCTGAATGGCTTTGCATGGTCACTGAGATAAAGTCTTCAGTTACTTTGAGTGGATTGCAAAGTTCTTTCTGGACCAGCTCCCGCGGATAGTTCCCACGCTTACACTGAATTGTTTGGTCCTTTCTGACATTCTTTTTGCTCCCATGTCTTTACCACCCCAGACGCTGCCATCTTGTTAACTGCTTTGCCCATGTGATTTTGCTTATGCCTCCTATGGTGTTTTCCCATGCGGGGGCTTTGGGAAGGTTCAGTTTTGCAGAAGTTGCATCTTATTTTTTTTTTTCCACATAGTAGGTATTCAGTGAAGTAGATGCTCAAAGAAAAAGTAGAAATGGTAGGTTTGAGTGGATGAGTAGTTCTTGGTGTCTCTTGTCAGACTGAAGCCTCAAGAACTTTAGGAGTAGCAATCATACCTTAAGTGGTTTTTATTAATATTAAAAAAAAATAATTGAGAGGTGCCTTGGTGGCTCAGTTGGTTAAGCGTCCAACACTTGATTTCAGCTCAGGTCATGATCTCAGGGTCCTGGGATTGAGCCCCGCGTCGGGCTCAGCACGAAGTCTGCTTGTCTCCTTCTCCCTCTGCTCCCCCCACCCCACTGTTTCTTTCTCAAGAAATTAATATCTTAAAAAGAAAATCATTGACTAAGGGTTCGTTTGCTGTGGTTGTGTTAGGGACAGGTTGCATTTGCTTTCTTGCGCGTCTGGTAGTTGGATGAAAAAGTCTTCATTCGCCTAGGAAATCTTGATTCGTACCTGAACTGGCTGATTCAGTCCTCATAATTACTTTGCCATATTTGTGCCTGCCCAGAAAATGTGAAATTGGGTATTTTTAGAACCTTTGGTTTAAATTTTTAATACAAGGAGTCAAAACTGGAAAGAGAGCTCAGGTGCTACATTCATAAACATTTTCAGGTTGAAGAGTAGAATGTCCTGGGATGAATCAGGGGGGTTTCCAATAATCCTTTGTCCTGTGGTGTGGACAAGTCCTGCCTGTGGAGTTGAACCCAGGAGTCTCCAAGCCATGCCATCTTTCCCTTCCAGCTCACTGTCTGTGCAGAACTTGCATCGCAGGAACTTGGAACTGGGTAAAAAATCATTTGCTTTCGTAGCACAAGAGGCCGTGGATTGGTCCATAGTTCTTAAAGACAGTGATCATTGTCAGATGTGATAATGCATACCACGCAGAATTTAGGAATGCTTCAGTCTTTTTTAGCCTGTTATGATCTTATCTTTTCTATTGGAAAAGAGTCTTCTCCCCTCCCATTTGAGCTCATTTTCCTAGTTACTGGAATTGGAAGTGACAGTTCTAATCTCGCCTGTCCAGTGTTTTCTATGGGGCCTCGTCTCTAAAGATTTAGGAAGTGTTCTTATTGGACCAGGGTAGCTTCTCCAGCTGTGGCTTTTAATGGTCTTGGTTTCATAACAATTCTGTCTTTTCCAAAATGTGCTTGCTGTACGTGTTTCTTTAACCTATTTAGACTATATCTTTGTGCTATTTTGGAAATTTATCCTTTCACTTAGTATTACAGATGTCACACCAAGGTTGCATATTTTCCTCAGGCAAACTTTTCAGAAACATTCTTCATCTTTGTATAGTGGTGGGAATTCTTCACATATTTAGATCTGGATCATTCAGCAGCGGGATGCATCCCAGTCTGCCCTCTTTGGTCTTCCTGGAGCAGAGAACTCATCGAATTTCGCTGTGTATCTCCTGTGCCCATTTCACTGACCGGCTCTGAGGCCAGCTACAGAAAATGCTTGGGGAAGGAATGGGCAAGGCTATCTTCTGGGCAACAGTTTACTAAGGACTGATTTTTACTAAGTGCATAAAGCATGTGCTCTGCTGCTGAGAGAGCACTCTTCATGAAGTCCTCCTTGTCTGATGGGCATTAACAGATAACTCAAACCAAAATAAAAATGGTAGAATCAGAGTCCCATCATTCCTTAGACTTCAGAAGTAGAGGCAGGTCATGCTCAGCAGCCTTAGGAAGGACTGCAACCCCAGGGCCCCAGGCAGCCACCACTGACCACACAGGACCGTCTTGGCATCTGGCCTGTCAGCCAGGATTGTCAAGTTTCTGTGGGCAGTGTTGCTTTGAGCAGTGAAGGGGAATTCTTTGCAGCTTTGTGATCTGGGAGTGACAAGCCATCATTTTAACCACATCAAGGCTCTGAATGATAAAAGGGTCGAATCATTGTCGTTCATTAAATTCGTTTAACTGTTGGAATTTCTCTAAGGATCCAGATGGAGGCCCTTCCTCTTCTCACTCTGTGCTCTGTCTCCCCAGGCAACCTTATAATGGCTTAAATTACCATTTATTCCAAGAGCACTCTCAAACTGATATTTCTGGCTGAGAGTTCCTCTTTGATCTTAAGACCTGTATAGCCTACTTCTTCCTCGGGACACCTTAAAATGGGGCTTGGTACTTGCCCCCCTTCTGCTTCTTTACCTCCAACCTGCTCCCTTCCAGTCCTTCCTGCCCCAAGGAATGGCAGAACCATAAGTCCATTCGCATTAACCTCAAACCTGGGCTTCCTTTCTTTCTCTGTCTTCATTAACCATTAGCTAATGTATGTCAGTTTTACCCTGGATGTCTCTGGAATCCGTTTTCCTCATTGCTCGAGCTCTATAATATCGCTGGCCTGAATGACTTAGAAGCCTTCGGACATCTCTCCAGGTTTGCTTTCTTGTGCACTGTGTTTTGCACAGAAATCTGGAGCATCCTTTAAAATGGAACTGTGACTGTATTACCGTCATGTTGACAGCCTTTTAGTGGCTTTCCATTAGTCTGAGGATACTTCCAGGATCCAGCAATGGCTTTTCTTTTCTTTTCTTTTTTTTAAGATTTACTTATTTATTAGAGAGAGAGAGAATGAGAGGGGCAGAGACAGAGGAAGAGAGAGAATCCCAAGCAGACACCCTGCCGAGTGCGGAGCCTGACTCAGGGCTCAATCCAAGGCTCATGACCCTGAGATCATGACCTGAGCTGAAATCAAGAGTTGGGCGCTCAACTAACTGCACCCTCCAGGCGCCCCCAGCAAGGCTTTTCTTCGTGATCTCTCCCTGCCGACCTCAAGTGGCCCACCTCAAGTCCACAGTTGCCTGCAAGTCTTACACCTGCAGCTGATTCTCCTTGGAACTCATTCATCACTACCCCCATGTCCAGTTTTGCCTTTCCACTGTCACTGGTTAAACTCGAACTCCTGCATCAGGATTCAGCTTACATTACCACCTTTGTTCGGACTGTTAAGGATTACTTGTGAGGGGCATAAAAGAGAGAGAGAGAGAAAGGAGGTGCTGGAGTAGGCGTGCAGGTGAAAGGAATGGTTACACCATTGCGGGAACTGAGGGTACACCTTGCTGTTTGTTGTTGACTGTGCTTTAGTATTTAAAAATCTGGCATGATCTGAGAAGGCTACCTACTGTATAATTCCATCTCTATGACATTCTGGAAAAGGCAATACTATGGAGACAGTTAAAATTATAGTATAGATCAGGGTTCCCCAGGTGGCTCAGTCCGTTAAGCATCCAACTCTTGATTTTGGCTCAGGTCATGATC
This sequence comes from Mirounga angustirostris, assembly GCF_029215605.1. NCBI lineage: Eukaryota > Metazoa > Chordata > Mammalia > Carnivora > Phocidae > Mirounga > Mirounga angustirostris. The sequence continues at coordinate 186,681,601 of NW_026991709.1, read as the reverse complement.
TCAGGGTCCTAAGGTCAAGCCCCACGTCGAGCTCCGTGCTGAGCGTGGAGCCTGCTTAAGATTCTTTGTTTCCCTCTGCCCCTCCCTGCTGTATGCTCTCTCTCTCAAATAAATAAATAAATAAGTAAATAAATCTTTAAAAAAAATTATAGTATCGATCAGGGGTCGCCAGGGGTTGGTGGGTGGAGAAGGGATGAATGGCAGAGCACAGAGGATTTTTAGGGCAATGAAAATACGCTGTGTGGTTCTACAATGTTGGATACTTATTATTATACATTTGTCCAAACCCATCCACTATACAATACCAAGTGTGAACCCTAAGGTAAAGTATGGACTTTGGGGGTGATATTGATGTATCAGTACAGGTTGGTTCATCGGTTGTAACAAATGCACCGCTCTGGGGTGCCTGGGTGGCTCAGTCGGTTAAGCGACTGCCTTCAGCTCGGGTCATGATCCTGGAGTCCCGGGATCGAGTCCCGCATCGGGCTCCCTGCTCAGCGAGGAGCCTGCTTCTCCCTCTGACCCTCCCCCCTCTCATGTACTCTCTCTCATTCTCGCTCTCTCAAATAAATAAGTAAATCTTTAAAAAAACAAAACAAAACAAAAAACAAATGCACCGCTCTGGTACAGAATGTTGAGAATGGGAGAGCCTGTGCATGTGTGGGGACAAGGGATATATAGGAAATCTCTGTGCCTTCCTCCCAATTTTGCTGTGAACCTAAAACTGCTCTAAAACCCAAACCTACAGAAGAACCCCTATATCGGTGCTTTTGTAGGAATATGAACCCTTCTGGATGCCAGGCAGCACGTTTGAAGGTTTACCTAAGGGCTCCCTAGTAAATTAATATTGGATATTGCAGTAGCAATTAAGCAGTGTTAATAAACGTGATTGTTGTGGTTGTTCTGTGGGGGAGGGTAGATTCTTCTCACAGGCTGGGTGCCTTCCCCGCTGCTCTCCTAATTAACATAATTTCTAGCCCCAAGGCTCACTGCTGAACTTTCTCCTCCAATGTAGGACTGTGGAGATGTACCTTGTACTCTTTTAACTCATAGTATTCAACTACACTGAGAGTGAGAGGAAAAGAAACAAAGACTCACGCATTTAAATACTGCATGTAGTTCCACTGGTCTCCCAGATGCTGTAGCCGCCTTCATAGGGCAACTTACTGCATGGGATTCTGAAGTTCAAGATAAGTCTGTTTCCTACCCAAGGTCAAGTTGTAAGCCAACTACTGTATTGAGTGTCCCCAGACAGAGAGAGATGGGTTGGAATGCTGGGTAGAGGACAGGCTGAACGGCCTTCCAGTTGTCTCCCTAAAGGATTTTGGAGGGTGATTTTGATGATATTCTGAAGTCACTTTTTGTGCTGACTTTAGCACCTAAATCCCATCCTTGCCTAACTTCCCACCCCCCACCAAATGTACTGGTCCGCTGCCCAGATGTGAATGCATGCATAGTTCCCTGCTGAACTTCTCTTGTTTGAGGTTCATTGTATATAATCTGTAGTGATGATGTGTGGGGAGAAGTATCAGTGGTCAATTTGCACATTTTTGTTACAGTGTTGAGAGAGACTGCACAGGCAAGGGTGTTGAATTACAGGATCCCTGACTCTTAGGGCTGGTAAAAGCTATAAATACCATATGTTCCTATCACCTTGATGGACTGTATATGATAAAATGATAGATAAAGGCAAGGTTGGCTTGCAGAGCTTTTCTATTTAATGAAGTAAGCAATAGAGACCTTCAGAGATTCATGGGGGAGACGTTTCTTATAACCCTGAAAAATGGCACACTTTGGGCAGGCGAGATTGCAGAGGGAGACTGGACTCAAAAGAAGCAAGGGGGAGAATTTAAGATGATATTTCAGATACACTCATAAGATACTTCCCTTTATCCCTTACAAAGTCCCAAACGACATCCATTACTTTTTCTTGAGCTAGGTTATAGCAGTGATTCACTGGAGATACTCTGTGATGAAATTATGAGAATTCTGCAGCATAAAGTAGAAAAATCAGGAGATGTGCAGGGGACAACATCTCAATGAGATGTGAGTAGAAGACTTAACAAATCAGATGGGAGAGGAGATGCTTGAAGAGAAATCAATTCAGTTAAAAGGGATGCAGGCATCAGAGTTTGATTGAACAACAGCAACATATCCTGGGAAACTTCCCTAATAATGGTCTAATCGAATCAGCTTGTGATACACTGTTAGAATCATAGTATTATTTCAATCTAATGACCATGCATACTGGCATCTCCCAGCAATTAATATAACATTAACCCCCATCTTAGTTCTTGGATATAAGCTGTGGTTTCGGCTGAAAACATGATGGATAAAAATTACTGACTGTTCTGGACCTGTGTATAATGTCATATCATTGAATTTTATTGTTATTTTCCTACTTCAGTCTTTTTCAGACCTTCCTCTATGAGACCCAATTCTTGATTATTTGTGACCCGATAGATAGTAGATGTTTTTAAACTGGGAAATGTTAATGACCATTTTTTTTATGAGAAGTAAATGTCGTATAAATTGAATTTTAATGCTTTTATTGTCCCAGAGGAAGATAAAAACCATTAGCTAATGACGATGGTAATGTTCAAATTGTTTTTAGTTTTAAAATAATATTTATAACCTGCAATGCTATGTTGTCTCATTTTGGACTTAGGAAAAATTTATGAACATCTACATAAATGTATGTGAATTAGACAGTAAGAATAAAATGGCTTAAAAGTACAACTATGGCTTAAGTCTATTTATATGTATGTTTGGAAACTGAGCGATATAGGTATCTGGCTAGAAATCTGCCTGCTCAGTTGTAACTGAATGTCAAATTTCCCCTATAGTTAGTTACCCATTATTAAAAATATTCTTGTCTTAAATTTACCTTGGCAGGGGAATGTGCTTGGTGATTATCATATTGGGTTACTCTGGGGATTTAAAGATTTATATTGTTTTAGTTCCGCTGAAATCCTAGCACTCACAGGCACAGACGTATCTATTTGTATATACAAATGTACTTGAGAAGTTCTTTTTTAACAATAGATGATTTTAATATTGTCCGAAATTAAAAATGCTCTGTTTCATATCACTGTGGAATGTCATGGGGTTCTTAATTATTTCTTCGCTCTCCAAATAGGTAACACAACATAATATGTTACGCTAATTAAAGAACAGAATTTCAGTTTCTGCAATAGTTGCCATGTTCATTATTTCTGGAGAAAGGAACAAATACTCCTTTGTTTAACCTGAAGATGAAAGAGTGCATGAACTAATGAAATGTATTTTTTTTAAATGGAATTTTCTGTCTTAGATTGTCTTTTATATCTTTATTTCCAACAGACATGGGATTCCCATCCTCCAAACAGTGCCATGAGGAATTATTTTTAATTTTTGTTCCATTAATTATTTACATTGTATATATCACCATAACATTCAGCACACACACACACACCCCGCGCGCGCGCGCACACACACACACACACACTCACACATGCTTACTGCATACTCCACATTTGTTCTACAGGGAAGGACAGTAATAGAAGAAGGTACTATTATTGATACTAGTTACAGCTATTGCACAATCATCTCAGAGCCTTCTTATTGCAACTTTTGGTTAGACTTTCTGCATATCATTGCCCCTCTGCCCTGCTTCTTCACTGCAAAAATATTTAACAAGGATTGAGTAAGTCACAGTCTGGTTAGTTTAGAGAGATCTGGAAAGACTGATCACTTACCAATTCCTGTTTTAAAAATCATCTCAACATTCAACTCTATGGATGTACCAGACACTTGAATGCAGGGAAACTGAAAGCCAATAACCAAAGGGCAAAAAAGCATTGTTACTTGTATGTTAAAGTGAGAAATATACTAAAACTTCCATATCTGTGTGTTGAGATTTTTACTGGTCAGTGGTGGTAGAGTACAGTGGCCTTTCTTTTCAGAGCCATTGCAGGACGTAGTGGCTTTTTAAAAAAGATTTTATCTATCTGTCTATTAATCTATCAATCGATCTATTTATTTGAGAGAGAAGGAGAGTGCGTGAGCTTGGGGAGAAGCAGAGGGAGACAGAGCATCTCAGGCAGACTCTCCTCTGAGCTTGGAGCCCAGCATGGGTCTCCATCCCACAACCCTGAGATCATGACCTGAGCCAAAATCCCGAGTGGGACGCTTACCCGACTGAGCCACCTAGGCGCCCCCCCATTGTAACATTTCTGATTGGACTGGTTATGTGACATCCAGGAGGGATTTTTAGTCATTGGTGATTTAACCATCTCTCTTTGTCCAGGAATAGTACCTCAGTATGCTTCTTACTCTGTTTAAACATTCATTAATGAAATTGCTCTGTGTCCATGCCCATCTCTCTGATTTGCTTCTTTTATTCTGTTGACTGGTTTAAGGCATGGAGGAAGTTGGGTCGAGAACTTGTTAGCATTCCACATTAATATTAACTTGAACTCTCTCCCTTGTGTCCCTAAATCACTACAAATAAAAGCTTGTACTCTAATGCATGTGGCTTATCTATAAATATCACCTGAAACAGAACAAATAAAGCTGTGTATGTTTAACTGGGAAGAGTTGAGAATTAATGCTAAATTAAAATATTGTCACACAGATTAGTGTAGTCATACTCACAGTCTGCAGTGCTGTTCTCTTTACTGTGAACACCGAATAATAATTATTTTATGAAGGTAGTGTATTGTAAATATTTATAAACAGAAATGTAAAACAGTGAGACCACAGTGAATAAATTATTTTGAAATATTTTAAAATCCAGTTTTTATATGCTTTTTAGTAAAAATTATTCATGGTGATCAATATTTCTTTCTCACTTGCCATCTGCTCTGCTTCTTCGGCTGTGCTGTTCTAGGTGAATGATGCACTGTGCTGTATAATGCACTCCACAGATTTATTGACTTGGACGCAGCATTTTTACGGAGAGCATGCAAACATGTAATCACTAAACATAGGTCTTCTGGTATAGATAATTGCCAATTCTTTCCCACCCCTGAGGACAATTAGGTAGTCATTAGGTTTGTGACGGGATGCCTTCTCTCTTCATGTAGGTGTCATTCAGTGGCTTCTCTGTGGGGAGGTGGAAGAAATTCATCCCATGGATTCCTGGAGTGACTGGGCAAAAGAATTTTATTTTGTCTTTTGCAAGCAATTGAGGATTTTCCCTTTGCATCTGTGTAAATATCCCTATTTTCATGCCATTCCATTTTAATTGACTTTTCAGCAGTAAATTTTGCACTATTGAGTCAGCCCACCTGCCTCAGCTAGGGTCTTTGGGGTGAAACAATGGCACTTAGGTGGTTTGGCCACCCCTCTCTTAATCTGAAAGCAGATGTCTGCAGCCAGTTAATAATCTGTGACTCTTGTACTTTCCTTTCCGCATCTGGCTTGGAGGATTTGCCTTAATGAAGTTTATGTGTTTTGTTGCTTTGTTGGATATACTTTCCATTACCCCAAGCAAACCATTGTAGACCCTATTATTAATTAATTAGTTAGTTAATTCATTAATTTCTGCATGTTGTTGGGCTGGTTATAACTATTCAAGGAATTTTCTTGAATCAGTTGAAATAATAGCGATTTAGTGATACTGCTTGCATTTGAGGACGGATGAGGGTCAGGCGTTGTTAATGGTGCCTGTCCTGTGAAGCTGTCCTTGCTTCTCCTAGTTTGAATTGATCACCCTGTTTTGTATGCTTCCATAGTTACGAGTTTTTCCTTTGTTGTGTTCTTTTATGAGTCTGCCTTGCTTAACTTGCCTTTATGATTGCCTCCCTACCGGATGGCAAAGCCTTCCAAGACAGGAACGGAGTCTTACTCATCTTTGCTTCGCTTTGCAGAACACAGAATATGCACTTGATAATTACTTGTTAAACTGGAGATAGTCAGATTTTTCTAGACTAAATACCCTCTGAACCCTCCTTGTATCCGTCAAGGATTATTGGGTGGCAAGAAGGGAAATCTGCATAAACTTGCTTTAGGCAAAGGCAGGAATTTGTTTGGAGACTGTAGATGTGTCTCTGGGACCCAAGAGACAGGTGTCTTTTTCTCTTCCTGAACTACTGGGGCTCAGGACGATTTTGCCTTTCATTATGCTTTTAGAGAATTATCCATTCCCTTCATTTTGCATGTGCTTGGGCTGAGCCATGCCCTGCTCCCCAACTTCCTGCATTCTCCTTGTCCTTGTCTTCTACACTGCAGGCTTCTTTCCTACTGTGCAGTGTGCCCAGACTGTCCTTCCCTGCTTTTATGTATCCATCAGGGCTCAGCTAAAATGTCACCCGCTCCAGAGGCCCTGTATTGCGGGGAGCCCCCCTGAAAGTTTTACTTCACGTTCACTTATTTCATAGTCTTTTTCTTCAGTGCATTTGAATATGTTTGTGCTTTTTTGCTTCTTTACTGCCCTTCTCACCCTCTGGAATGCAAGCCCCCGGAGGAGCCTTAGGCTGCCTCTGCCTTGTCCACCTTGGATCCCAGTGCTTGGTATGCAGGAGGAGCCCCATAAATGCCTCTTTAACATGCAGTTGTCAGGCTGCCATACATCTCCCCGAGATGTGTCAGAGCCTCCTCTTGAGCAACTGGAGCTGAACCCCGCGTGAGGCCATCTGTATCAGGGTGATAAATTCCTTGTTTGTGCAGTTAGCTGCCCTGCCATGAACATAGCGCTCCATAATGTGCATAATATAATCATTTAGCTTTTGGGGTTGTTTTTCTGCATCATTTGATCAAGTCATAAACTTAAGTTATGAAGTCAACTCTCGAGACTGAGTCTAAGTAAGACAGATCAATGGGATCTGTCTCAGGAACCAGAAATTTAATATACCTTGCTTGACAGCCATTGTGTTTTGCTTCCCAGATGCAGGACTAATTGTCCAGATATGACAGAGGTGTTTGCTTTTTGTTCTTGTTTCTTGATGAGCAAGCTAAGAGTTTTCTTCCCCTCCCTTTTGGATTCAAGGATGAGATGGTTTTTGGCCTGTTAATCATGGTATTAAGAAATAACATCTTTATAGTGAGACTTGGGAGGTATCGCCCATCCCTGTGTTCCAGCTAGTGTTTTCTCTACTCAGGCACCCAGCTTCTAAAATTCCTATGAGGAATTTAAAGAGCCGCCAGTGGTGTGGGTAAAAACTTGCATGCCTAGAGGACTAGGTTGAAGTTCTTGCCATTTCACTGATCAGCAGTGTTATATTGGACAAGTTCTGTAATCCATTGGCCTCTGTTTTTCATTTGTAAAATAGGGATAATAGTATTATTGCTTGAGCAGGGATCCAAGAAGGATTCATTAAGGTGCTCTGTGTTCTCGGGGGCACCTGGCTGCCTCAGTCAGTAGATCATGCACCTCTTAATCTCAGCATTGTGAGTTCAAGCCCCACAGTATGCATAGAGCCTACTTTAAAAAAAAAAAAAAAAGATGCTATGTGTTCTTAACACAAAGGCAGACAGTGAGGTGTTTTATAAACTTTGTCATCACCATCCTCATCTTCATGCCTCCGGGAGACCTTTTAAAAGATGCTACAAATGTTACCTGGAGGGAGGCCAGAAAGGGGGAAAGGTGGTACTTCCAGGCACAAACAGTATTTTGAGCGAGATAAACATCCGTAAACATGGATTCCTTTATTATTTATTGCTTTGAATTGAGCTATCCTGATTGTTTCCAAATGACGTCTTTAGGGGTTGAGCTTGGGGATAGGCATGTGTATGGTTTTCCCTCAGCAGTGGTGATACCTTATGGCTTAGGTACAAACGGACATCTTAAAATTCTAAAATTTGCCTGACAAAGCACAGCAAAAATAAACCACTTTACTTCACTTTGTTGCCCACTTCAGATTGTGTTCTGTTTTCTTGGGGAAAACCCGGCTTAAGGCTTTGCTTTGGCCCTGAAAAATTAAAGTTTAGGCACATCGTTCTTCAAGGGTTGGACACGCTCGCCTTGAAGTCTTGTTCTGTTTGATTGGCGTGCTCCTTTAAAAATAAAAATAGAATGGGAAATATCCAGCCTTGTTCAAAAAATCGTAAGGTTTCTCTGGATCTACATTTCTTGCTTTCAACTATGGCGTCCAGAGCGAAGCTGCTCTCCTTAAACCAGTTGTTTTCAAAGTGTGGTCCCTGGACCAGCAGCATCAGCATCGCCCCGGATCTTCTAAGAAACACGCACTCTAGATCCTACTCCAAGGTTTCCAAGTTAGAAACTGTGAGGTGGGTGCAGCGACCTCGATCAGGCCTTTTCGGTGTTGCTTACGCGGGGTGTTTGAGAAGTTCTTTGTGAGCTTGGGCTTTGAAGTTCTCCACAGTCCCCACCCTTCCTTGTAGTCATGCACCATGCACCCAGCTCGACTCTCTGAGCTAAACCACCTTCCTGGTACCTACAGGCATTTATGTCTGGGGAGTGGTATGGATTTTAGAGTTGGTTTGTCTGTGTGTTGATTTATGTTCTGCTTCAAACAGATCTGACACCGTAAGCTTTTAAGTCCCCTACGTGTCTCTAAATCTAAGGGAGAAATAAATACACAGTGAGAGGGATATGTCTTGAAGAGTATGTTTACCATTGTGGAAGACCATTGACAGATGTGTTGACTCGCAAGACAAGATCACGGATAATAGACTATCTAAAAGGAATGTATTAATTTTATTCCTTGGGACATAAGGGAATCAACCCTTCCTATGTACACCAGAAAACTGGGGTTTAGAATCAGATTTACCTCATTGCAGAATCTCAGCTTTGCTCCTGAATCTGTGTGGTTTGAGTGAACATCTTCAACCTCTCTGAACACAGCTTTCCTCATCTGTGAAATGGGTATAATTCATCCCATCTCAAAGAGAAATGGTGAGGGTTAAGCGATGTGTACACAGAAAACATCTCCTTAGCTTCCAAGTTCATTTGCAATCAAGTGTATCTGGCTTTTCTGAAGAGTGAACACACACATTCAGAAGTATAGTCAAAACTGGTGAACTTATTTATTGATTAATCAGTAAGCCATATATTAATTCGTACATTAATCTGTTATGTGCGTAGCATAAATCCAATATGACTCACACTTTCAATTAATGGTTTTGAGGGCTTAATATGTGTCAGGCACTCTTTTAGAGACTGGGAACAACACAGAACTATTCAGACTATTCATGCTTTTATGGTGCTCATCTTCTAATTTGGAGATGAAGAGAAGAGACAAGAAGCAAGCATATGAATAGATGGGTTCTGTGATTTCACTTATTCTTTCAAATGGCATCCTAGACAGTACTTTAATCACAGTACAGTGGCTCATTGAATGCATTCAGGGAATGTATAAATAGCTGGAAAGCAAACTTTATTAATATAAACAGAATTGCAAATATCATGTGGAACCTGCTTCAGGAGGTGTAGACCACACGGTTAATGTGTTACCTTTTCAGGAATATAAAACAAAGTTGATGGGACAGAGAGAATCATTTTATCTTATAATCGCTAAAGTGGTTTGGAGATTTTCCCAAAGATATTGGCAGGATGGCTTAATAACGTAAACCATGACTTAGAGAGGATGAAATTAATCAATAATCTTCACTGAGGATTAAATGGTGAATGAGGTGGGACGTGTCATGGGGAAGATCCCTTTTTGTACATTTAGGGAGTTTCTTGAGCTGTTCTTCCCCAAGAGTGTCCACTCCTGGCCCGTATTATCACATGTCTTTATTTATTGTGGGGTTATGAGTTGATCACCCACCCCCACTATCTCTGTCATAGCAAAATGTTAGTTGGAAATCAGAACCCCGTATCCAACGTTGTTGAGTTTCAAATTGCTAAACTGCCCTTCACTGCAAGGAAAGTGATACGACCTGTTCTGTGTTTCTCCAGGCACTTACAAAGCCAATAATTCTCCATTCGTGTGAATCTCCTCTTGTCTTTATTGCCTCGGCCCCCTTTCCCCACTCTTTATTATAGTTCCTTTGTCTGTCCTTGTTGTGTCACAGCTTTACACGTATGGCTCAGCCTGAGCTTGAAACTTTGTTCTCGCTGCTTTTTTAAAGGCTTTTTGATGAGTCGCTGGGTAGTTCCAACCCACACTATTGTCATTTGATCGCCTACCGTCTCACTGACCTAGAATTTTAGAAGAAAATGTAGTCTACTTTAGGTGTGTTTGAATTATTCAGCCTTTTTTTAAAAAAAGAAATCCAGCCAAAATGAAATAATAGTGTCTCTAGTAAAGAATCCAGGATATATATGATGCTAAGTTAAAGCTTTTATGAGGGACCCATATTTATGACTAGAAAATGTACAAGTTCTTTGTAACTGGGTTCCTTTTAAAAAAATAGGGATTTTGGTATGATCAGTCATCTCACGGGCCTACTGTGTGTTCAGTGTGATATAATAATAATGCTTACAGTACTAATAGCTGATACTTAATAGGTGGTATCCTCACACTTTGCAAGGCACCATTGTAAGCACTCCACTTTGTTCTAGTGCTATGAGGTACGTACTATTATTATCCCCATTTTACAGACAAGAAAGATGAAGTGCAGAGAGTTTAGGAAACTTATCCAGGATCACTTCCCCACCAAGTGGCAAAGGTGAGATTCAGTGGTCTGGCTCTAAAATTCATGGTCTTTATCACTAGGCTATGCACGTCTTCTTTCCTTATTGAACTTCTCATCTAGTGGAACCTGATCCACACAGTTGTATTTTCAGGGCTGGCAAAGCAAACCTTTCCCATAGCAGAAAGCAAGTCTTTATTCTAACTCTGTCTGCATGACCACAGAATCCGAATTAATGGAGTTCGAAGGATTGAGATTTAACCATAGGTACCATGCCCCCACACCTGACAGGTGACTTGTGTGTCAACAAGGTCTTCCGTATTGACTGACACTTACATGTGATATTTGGTTATGGAGTTTAACTTGGGAAGCAGCTTGCATGCTTAACTACCTGCTGGTGAGATTTTCAATGCCGTGGAATGCATCCGAGCCAGTGGGCATTGCAAGTTAATTGCTTGTGTATATCTCGGCCAGTGCTGCACGCAGGCAGCCCCCAGCCATCGGAGGATGAGCCATTACTTGAGACCCCAGACATTGGGCTGTTAATGAGTCATTTTGATGAGTAGGGAATGGGAAATGTCAAGAAGGCCACGTCTGGCCTTGTTCTGGTGGCATGTTTAGCCTGTGAACCAAACTGTTGTTCTAAGGTGGTGCACTGATGAGAGGTGGACTTCTGGTGGCATCAGGGCAGTTATAGGACAGAGGTTCAGCATTGATAAGGCCACATCAATTTCATACGAACAACATGTGTGAAGATGTTTGGAGCTACTGGCTTTGTTCCCATTCATTTGTCAGTTTGTTTTTCACTTACTCATTCAAGAAAGATTTCCTGGGTGCATATTATGTGCCAGATACTTCTGCTGTGCTCAGTGGGAACAACCGGGAGCAAAATGGACAGGTGGCTTTACAATTTCTATCGAAGATTCAGCCACTGCGGTGTGGGTGGAAGTTGGAGCCAGCAGGATTTGTCTTGCAGCAACATGGGTATAGCAAGCACTTCGCCTTTACTTAGCTTGTATGTTTATTTACATGACGTTGGGGAGGTCCACAGCCGATGTTCTCTCCTAGCTATTTCTCGGAGATGCCATGAAGCGTATTTTTGGTTCTGGTGGGAAGTAGGCATTGTCACAAATACTGTAGCCTCCAAATCTTCCAAGTGAATGAATGAAACTAGGAGCAGTGGTACCAAAGGAAAGCAACGTGGTTTCCTAAAGCTTCTGACAAAGTCAACTGACCTAGAATGGGGTACCAAGGAAATATTCCTTGAATATGTAATTCAAACGTGATCCTGAACTAGGCCTGACCTGGGTCATTATTAGACCAGACACAAGGCCTACTGCAGGTATCACAGGGCTGACCCGTATCCATATTCCTGGTAGGGGGATGCGCCTGTCTGTGGGGGCTGCTGATTGCCTCTCACATTGAACTCCAAAGCCTTTCTAACAAACGAGGCAGAACGGAGTGTTAAAAACCTCCATTAGAAAAATCATATTAGTACTCATTTTTATCAGCAAGACTTTTAATTCATCTCAGCTTTTCCAACTCCATAATATCTGTTCTACTTTGTCAGAAGTAGTAAGAAATATTATCCCACCATAGGAATGGTCTCAAGCCTCATTTCAATTGTTAGTGATGCATCAAAACCCTCAGTGTTGTATTAGCTGCATTCTAGATGTCTAAATTCATTCCCTTACTAGGAAGGAAAGGTGTACAGTTAAAGGCAGAAAAGGGCTAATGGCATAATATTTGATAATCATGGCCTTCTGATTAGAAGTGAGTGACATTCTTCCAGATTTCATGCACATGACTGTCACCCAACACTAATTATAAATTTAGCTAATTTAAATAAATGCTTTCCATGTTGGTTAAGACACCTTGTGAAGGGGCTCTTGGCCGGCTTGGTGGTGGAACATGGGACTTTTGATCTTGGGGTCATGAGTTCCAGCTCCATGTTGGGCGTAAAACCTACTTAAAAAAAAAAATAGCTTCTGTATCCCTGACTATTGTTGTAGGAAAATATTCTTTGAAGTGGAATGTTTGGGTCAAAGTGAACGGGTGTTTCTAAAGATATATGTAAAAAAAGGTTGTATGCATTTTGTGAATGCATATGTATTTGTGTATATACAAATGGCTTTTAGATTTTCTCTAGTGGACATGTAAATGAAGTCTTTTCAGTAATAATACAAATGGTACATGACTAACTTTAGATATAAGATCATGGTCTTCCATGGAGAGCTAGGAGTGGAAAATATGTGTGTTAAAATATATCAAGCCTGTTTTATTTTGGAAGTTGAGTCCAAACATGGAGAAATTCCCTTAACATCTTATTCTTCTGTGAAGTGATTTCTTTGGACATTGAGCTAAGCAGTTGATACCATTCTGATCACAAGCAAGTACTACATTTCGCTATTAAATGATCTGAACCCTTAAAGGTAAAGAATTTTATTTTGTCGAACCTTTATGGTTGTAGATGCCATTATAATCATAGTAGGTATTTGACTTCATATCCTGCTTTTCCTGCTTGTCATAATTGTTTTCCTAGTCATAATCATTTCCTCTGTTTTGGATCTATGTTATATTCCACCAGGTGAGGATGCTTTCTCATTTTGGGACAGGCAGTTGCTTCTTCCTTTCTGTCATTAAGGAAAAAGGTATGAAGCCTATGTACGCATAGCTCTCTTTCTCTACTAAACTGGATTTTCTTGAGTCCATAGATTCCCACATATAGACTCCGTGGGTTTCAGTTTGAAACTTGTTAAGACATTATATATATTGTGAGAATTCTCCCCAAAATATTTGTGCTAAATTGTAGTGCCTCTGGCATTGTCTGACAGTACTTCCACCCTTGTGGTGATCGTGGAAATCACTAGTGGTGTCCTGTGTGGGAATAATTGTTTGACAGAAATTCTCAACATGGTAAAGTCAAGGTGCTGCTATTTCTGAGTTGTCTTTGGGCTGTTCATTTCAGCCCCCTCAACTTTACATTCACCTGTTAAACAGGTGGCGAAGGAGGGTGTGGTAAAGGATGATGATTGTGGTGGTACTCCCCCTGGGACTGAGGATGCTCTTTCAGGGGAATTAGACAAAGAAAATAAATGGTAACACAGTTGGTCCACCTTAAAGAACATTTTTTTAGGGTCACTATTCTTATAGCTCGCTTTGATTTCAACTCACGTTCTTCTGAGACATGGTGTCTGTTCTCTGCACGTTTTATTGCAAAGTTGATGTCATGTATGATCATAAAGAGTACAGATGAGCCTCAGATTCATCAGAATTTGTATTCCCACTCTGTGTGACTTAACTCCTTCATGCATTTATATAGTGGATGTTTTCACATCTATATAATGGGAATGTAATACCATATTGGACACAGGGAAGGATGAAGAGTGAAATGAAGTATTACAGGCCCATTGCCTGGTTCAGTGAATGGTTCACTGATGGTAGGAGGCAACAACCGCAGCAAGACTGGTGGTGGTTGTGTGCACGGGAAATGTGTTCTCCGTTGTGGCTCAGAGCCTTATCCCTCGACAGCGTTCCAGTGCACTCAGGATGCAGAGCTTGGTAACAATGAGCCCTGGAGAAAACCTTGAATGAATATTTGCATCAGTGAATGCAGAATAAGAGTAGTAAATAATTATTGATATGTGGTGAGTGAATTAATTCTTCTTCTTGGGGGAATTTTAATTAAATACATGAAATAGAAAATAACAGTTGGGCACACAGTCATCCAGTACTGAATTGTGTGTGGTGCAAGTTCTCTTGCTCAGAAAAAGTACTGAAGCAGATGAGGAAGGAGAGGGGCAGGACCTGGGCAAAGGGGTGAGTGGAATGTGATCAGGAAATAAAATGAAGAGGTGGGGTGGCTCTGGGCTCTGCAAACCATGCTGTTTAGAATGATTTTTTTCCACAGATACACTGCAAACTCGGTGCCCTTCATTCCCTCCATCTTGCACGTGCTTCACGTGCTTTGTGGCCCCTGGTGAGCACATCTGGCCATCCAGGACTAAACCCTGTGGCATCTTCCAGCTGCAGGTAGCCAACCTGGGGAGCAAACCACCTGGCCCAGTTTGTCTCCTGGCTGCCGTGGGGGAGGAAAGTTACGGAATGTTTTTCCCCTTGGAAAGCTGAAATGGGGAGATGTACATACTCATGTGCCTCTTAGTTCTATCTGTAAGGTAGATTTATTTACATGGGTATGCAAATTAATATGACACCAATGAAGTAGTTTTTGGGCATTACATTTCAAAGTAAGTTTGGGATAATTTTGAGGTCAGCCTATCTCCAGCCATAGATTCCTATCATAATCTTTTTAGCGTGGATAATTGTTCATTTGACTCCAGTCATAAATATTCTTCTTTAAAAACATTTTACTTATTTGAGAGAGAGAGAAAGAGAGAGCGCAGGAGCAGGGGGAAGGACAGAGGCAGAGGGAGAAGCAGACTCCCCACTGAGCATGGAGCCCAATGCAGGGCTCAGTCCCAGGACCCCAGGATCTTAACCTGAGCTAAAGGCAGATGCTTAACTGACTGAGCCACCCAGGCGACCCTCCAGTTGTAAATATTCTTTTTTTTTTTTTTTTAAAGATTTTATTTATTTATTTGACAGAGAAAGAGAGAAAGAATTCACAAGCAGGGGGAGAGGCAGAGGAAGAGGGAGAAGCAGACTTCCCCCTGATCAGGGAGCCCAATGTGGGGCTCGATCCCAGGACCCTGGGATCATGACCTGAGCTGAAGGCAGCCGCTTAACTGACTGAGCCACCCAGGCGCCCCCAGCTGTAAATATTCTTAAGCAAGTTAATGAAATGCCAGCTTTTTGAACCATGTGAGGTGTATCTTCCTGTTGTTTGTGTTTATAATGTCAATTCAAGTTACTTTGATTCACCAGTATAGGGGATCTGGGTGACTTTTGGATGGTGCTGAGAAACTTCATCTCTCATGAGGGAAGGGAAGGAATGATTTTAGCTCCTTTGTCATTTGCCAGCGTTTTTGTATTAAGACCATATGTAAGGGGCTTTCTTTTCTTCCTTGTTTTTAAAAAATTGCCAACAAAGAAATGAAGAAAACAAATATCAAGTGAGGTCTGAAGAAAACACAATCTCCTTATTTTCAAATTTATTGTTCAAGTTTGCTACTTTTAAAGCTAATTTAACATCTGCATCTGCAATTTATAAGTAATACTTGAAAGGACAGACACACTGTGTGTGTTTTGCTTTGAAATTCTAGTTGTTAATGTGTAACAAATTTTCTGTAAATATGCAAGGGAAAAAACACCTTTGGGATTAGAAGGGGTTGCTTGATATAATCAATAGTAAGTGTAGATTACTAGTGGTATCTTAATTGTGATTTTTAAGTTGGATGTTCAGAATTTATTTTGAGCTCTCTATGAAAATTTTAGGATCTGAATCTGAATCTTAAAGTGATACTTACATCTTGGCTTTGAGCTTGGTAGGTCTGCAGTGGCAGGTTAGGGGGAGAAACCCCAATAAATGAATTTGACCCAAGTTAGCTCATGTATGGGAAGTTATACCTGCCACTTTGGCTACAATTTCTAAAGCCCTAAGGCTAACTATGTGATGTTGATTAACTTTTTTTTTTTTTAAAGATTTTATTTATTTTTATTTGAGAGAGAGAGAATGAGAGACAGAGAGAGCATGAGAGGGGGGAGGGTCAGAGGGAGAAGCAGACTCCCCGCCGAGCAGGGAGCCCGACGCGGGACTCGATCCCGGGACTCCAGGACCATGACCTGAGCCGAAGGCAGTCGCTTAACCGACTGAGCCACCCAGGCGCCCTGTTGATTAACTTTTTATTTATTCTCTCTCCTGCGGTTAGTTTATTAATGTCCCGGGGTGGTCCGAATATTAGCGAGTGGTAGTTTCAAGGAGCCCTTGGTTTCCAAAAGTGAAGGTTGCTAATTGTAGATTCACCGTCATGGAAGGACACATCTGGTTGAATTTGAATGAGAGCCCACTGAGGAGGAACCGAGTCCCGTTGGTACTGTATCAAGAGGAGAAAATCTTTTCCACATTTGGGAGAGACAGTGTCAGGAACTCCATATTTGTATATTGATTTCCTGTGTATGTTACCCAGTGTTTTCTGGTAAAAGAACACAATTCAAATTCTTTTTTTTTTTTTTTAAAGATTTTATTTATTTATTTGACAGAGACAGAGACAGTGAGAGCAGGAACACAAGCAGGGGGAGTGGGAGAGGGAGAAGCAGGCTTCCCGCTGAGCCGGGAGCCCGATGTGGGACTCGATCCCAGGACCCTGGGATCATGACCTGAGCCGAAGGCAGTCGCTTAACCAGCTGAGCCACCCAGGCGCCCCACAGTTCAAATTCTACTCCTCTGTTATTTCCATGGATCCCACGGTGCTGGGTACTGTGTATAATCTAAAAAAATGCTTCCATCTTGTAACAAAAGGAAATCATAAAATGGTGAGTAACAGCGGTCCATGACCAAGTTACTTTTATTAAAAATCGTATTCCTAGAAGTTAGATTGCCTTGTAGCACAAGGGAGGAGAGGTAGTGTAGGTACTTTCCAATTACAAATTTCTATCCAAATCATTTGATGTAATGGAGGTGTTCTGAAACTGGAATGTGTTGATGGTTGTATAACTCAATAAATTGACTAAAAATCATTGAATTGTATGCTTGAAATGGTTGAATTTAAGCATATATCTTATACCTCAGTAAAGTTGTTTAAAACCCTGTCTATTTTAAACTGAAACCACATCGTTGTTTATTTATGTTTGGTAGACTATTTCCTGACCTGTGTATATATACAGTGCATGTAACAGGCAGACCCCTGCCCTCATAGAGTTTGCATTCCGGTGGGGGCAGTGAGCAGATAGCAGACAATGTACAAAACAAGTATTTAAAATATTAGGAAGTGAGGGCTTTGGAGGTAAAAATAAAAGGAAGAAAGCACGTTGAGCTGGGGACGTAATTTGAGTGGTGGAGCAGGTCTCCATGAAAAAGTGACAGGTGAGGAACGGTCTCAGGGAGGGGGAAGTGAGGGATTACTTGTTGCCCTGGGTAGGCAGAGAGGACAGCAGGAAAATGCTGGACATGTTCAGGGACAGCAAGGAGGCCTGTTTGGCTTCCATTGTGGGATCAAGGCGGACAGAAGTAGGAACTATGATCGGGGAGGTAATTGGGGTCAGGAAGCAGATGCGTAGCGCCTTGTATACAATTTTTCAGGTCTTTGGCTTTTTCTTTAAATGAGCAAGGATGCTCTTGGAGGTTTTTAAGTCAATGGCTTATGTTTTAACAAGATCACTGGCTGCTGTTCTGATAACAGACTGAAGGAGGTGAGGGGTAGTCAGGGAGTCAGGGGCGGGGGAGTCAGGGAGTCAGGGGAGGAGACAGTGACAGTGATCCATAGGAGACGTGATGGCAGCTTGGGCAGGAGTGGGAGCAGGTGGGAGACGTCAGCTTCTGGATTTGCTGTGAAGGTACATCCTAGAATTTGCTCCTGTATCTGAGGAATAACATATAAAGAAGGTGTGAGGGTTGACCCCAAGATTTTTGTCCTAAGTACCTGAAGGATGCCAATAAGAGGGTGGAGGCCACACTGTATGAAGTTCAGCTGGAAGAACAATCTGGAACTTCAGGATTGCACATGTGAAATCTGAGATGCTCACTAATCACTAGTAAAGATGTGGAGTAGAGAGATGGATTCAAGACTGGGAATTGTGATCCGATGCCCCCATGGGCTTGTAGCTTCTGCCTAAGCCTGTCTGTGGGGTCAGAATCAACGCTTGCACTCACCACAGCTGCTTTCCAAGCTTGCAGAGAAGTGTGAGGCTGAAGGTACTGCTGATTCCTTTTCCACCCCTAGTCTCAGAAGGAGCCTGCATGCCCTTGGGGGCTCAGGACTTTGTGGGCAAATGAGGACTTCAGGCCAAAAGCCATATGGGTGTTAAGTTTTACTCACTATTGATTTTGATGGAGTATGAACAGCCAGGGGAGTAGTTGGATTGATTTCTCTTGGTGTCTACCAATTTGCTTCTCTTTAGAATCTTACACAAAGAGAGGGGGGCAGCCCTAGTTTGACCTATTGTAAAGCAAATTCAGAGTAAAATATTACGTACATTACTTTAAGTTTGCTCGGAATCACAGTGGTTTAGAGGTCTGTTCATATGATCCAGTAAGCATGGTTAAGAACCTACTGCTTAAAGAAATGTCTGTTCCTAATCAAGTCCTTTTCTCCCCCTTGTTTTTCTGAGTTAGGTGTTTTTGGAGCACTTTGGGAAGAATTCTTAATGCTAATAAATGAAAACAACCTCTCTTACCTCGATACCCAAAAGGTCTAGATTCCCCCGTAAAGAGTGGTCCTACGGTTGAGTACTAAGGCTGCAAAGAGAATGAAAGCTGTTTAGAGTGTGTTTCGTCCTGTTTGCCCAGCATCTTCTGAATATGATTATTTTATATTGAGGCTTTGTGTGCATTAGCAGTTTTATCTTCAAGGAAGGGATTTCTAATTTGCTAATTAGAGAGCGTGTTTTTCACAACCGGGATCCTGCTGTTTTGGAAATCACTAAACATTTTCTCTGGGATGTGAGCTCCTAAACTAAAAAAATTCCAGCAAAGTTCATCAGTATGGTGGACAGGCATCGACATGTACTTACCTCGGGCTGTAGTTCTCAAACCCAGAGGGAAAATGTATGGTCTGTCTCCTGCTTAATCACAAGGTATGGGTCCTTCAGTTTCTTTTTGATTCTATTTCTGCATCTTGCCAAGTAAGATTCTTCGTTGTATTATCTAAACAGTGCTTGGTTTCTTCTTTTCTTTGAAGAGTCCCAGATATAGGAGTCCCACCATATAACTGTAAAATTGTGCTTTGTTTTCTTAATATCATACCTAGTATACCTCACGGTATTGATACTTAATCAACTCGTGGAAAAATTATAGAACCAGCACCACCGGCCACACCTCAAGCAAAGCTTTTTCTTTTCATCGAAATAGAGTTATTTACTGTGATGCCTCACCTCTGTTTTCTTTAAAGTGGGTTAATACTGTTTTAAAATATTGTTAAACCTTTTATTCCTTAAGTAGGGAAGACCCTCTCAATACAAAAGGACGTGTGATTTTAATTAGTTGTATGTGTAATTTTTCCCATCAGTTTCTCCTTCCATCTTAATTCTGCAATGTTTGTGATACTTAGTATGGTAACTATGGGACCTTCTGTCCTGTGAATGGCTGCCTGTAGACAACAAAAAGTCCTTGCTTACTCACTTCATTTGCCTGTATCTGTCTACTTAGCTTTGTGCTCCAACTAGAAACACATGGTGTTATTGAAAATGTTAATACATTTGATGTTGATAAATATTTTATTTGCTGATTTTGAGGAACCAAGGTCAAAGCTACCAGTAGGCTATTCTCCCCAATCTATGGCCTTAACTGAGACATTCAGTCCTTTTGTGGAGCAGCTTTTTGGCTCTAGCCATGCAACCCAAGCTGAATTTGACCTCCAGATTCGGTTTACATCAGAACTGCCCAGAAGTGTCTACCCATTAAAATATTACTACAGCAGGATATTTAAAGGGTGAAGGGAGTCTCTGGAGCCAAGTGCCTGCGTTTGAACACTGGTTCCACTTTTTGCTCAATGGTGCGATCTAAATACCAAAGAAAGTAACCTTTTTAGGCATAATATCTTCATCCGTAAAGTGGGAATAGTATTGCCAGGAACAAATAAAATAATCCAGGGACTTTGGTCCATTGTCAGTGACCTGTAAATATTAAGCTATATGTAAAGAATGGGTGTGAAGAGGGGAGGTTAAAAGCTGCTTTTACTAGGGAAGTGGTCTTGGACCACTGTGGCCCTCACCTCACGTGCATCGTCTGTATGATAGGGATAATAGTGAAGTTTACAGCTTTTGATGGATTTGAGGATTAGGTGATATGATTCTTGTAAAGAACTTAGCGCAACGTTTGGTAACAGTTAGTGTCCTGTCTTAGGACTGGTCGTAGCTGTTTTCATTGTTTCCAAAACACAGTTTCTTTGACCTCCACTCTTGAAGGTGCTGATTTGAAGGCTCAGGTATGTGGATTTTATTTTTCTTGAACTTCTCCAGTGCATCAAGCCCAGCATTTGTCTTTGGTTCAGCATTTGGGAGCACTGTTTCCATCATCCCCACGGCCGTCAGTGGGCTGCCACATGTTGCCACTTAAATCCTGAGATGAAGTTGTAGTGCACTTACCGTTTAAAATTGTTGGTATTTTTCTTTCTTTTTTTTTTTAAGATTTTATTTATTTATTTGACAGAGAATGAGAGAGCACATGAGAGGGGGGAGGGTCAGAGGGAGAAGCAGACTCCCTGCTGAGCAGGGAGCCCGATGCGGGACTCAATCCAGGGACTCCAGGATCATGACCTGAGCCGAAGGCAGTCGCTTAACCAACTGAGCCACCCAGGCGCCCTACATTTGTTTATTCTTCATCAGTCATCAATTTCATTCCTAAAATATAATAGTGATTCTTAAGATTTATGAAATTCCCCATCAGACATTTTCTTTTGATCACACATCTTTGACAGAATAAAAAACAAGAGAGCCGACCATTTCTGTGTCTTTCCTGATTGGCTCTTTTTAATATTCCCCTTATATGCCCTATTTATGTCCTGCATTGCTTATTTATCCTAAATGGCTGCACTGCCAGATGTGGGTAACAAGGGCAAGGAAATTCAACTGTGTCCTGCCCTCAGATGTCCTAATGTTCTGCAAGGGGAGGTTCCTGTCGTAAGCTCTGTCGTGTGTTGAAAACATTACTAGATTCTCAGGTACAACCAGTATGGGTATCTGGATTTCAGAGGGAGCCTTGACAGAATATCTCTTGATATTCTCAGAGTTGAGATGGAGAAATGAGGATTCATAGTAAATTGAAAAACTCTTCCCAGGGAATTCTGGATAATGCACCACTGTAATGATGGAAAGTTCTATCTTCGGCTCTGGCCTTTTGAGTATTTTTATCAACAACTTGATGGACGAGATGGATTTATTAAATTTGTGAATGGCATGCTGGTGGGAGGCACAGCACTGAGATTAGATGACAAAATCAGGATCTCCCCAGCTCCTGAGAGGTGGGAATGATGGGTGGAAATTAAATACCATACAGAAGAGAAGCAACAGGTAGTGCGGCTGTATGGAAAAATTGTACAGACTGTTGTTCAAATCACAACTTCAAGACCCGCAATAGCCACTGCAAATAACGACGAGGAACATAATGACTTCTCAATAATATTGGCTCTTTTTATAGTTGTCTCATTTTAAGGTTAAAATAGAATATCTGCTTTAATAAGGATCTGACTTAACAATCATAGGAAAAAGATCCAAGGATTCTTTTTGCCCACATAATTGCATAGTACTTTCTTTTCTCAACCTTGTTTTCTATTATTGTCCATTCCTCCAGGAAGCCTTTTTAGACATTTTTATCCCTATCATACCTAGTCCATGAAATTTTAGTAACATCAGTAAACACAGACTGTGTATGTGATTATGGATTCGATGTATATCTGTGCTTTAAAGCCAAAAAGTAACATTTTGCCCCCAAGAACAAACTTTCTTTCACCCAATATCACCCCTGTTCAGAGTGCATGCCGTAATATATTAAGACCTCAGGAGTTCCAGAGTCCACTGAGAATATTCGGAGGTCTAGATCTCAGAAGTGTATGTGTCCAAGTTTTTTTTAAATAAGTTTTTTGTTGTTGTTGTTGTCAATTACGGAAGTACTACATGTATTCTTTTTTTTTTTTTTAAAGATTTTATTTATTTGACAGAGAGAGACACAGCGAGAGAGGGAACACAAGCAGGGGGAGTGGGAGAGGGAGAAGCAGGCTTCCCACGGAGCAGGGTGCCTGATGCGGGGCTCGATCCCAGGACCCTGGGATCATGACCTGAGCCGATGGCCAGACGCTTAACGACTGAGCCACCCAGGCGCCCCTACAACATGTATTCTAAAAATAAATATCTTCCTAGATCATAAAGGAGTAAGAAGTGAAAAGTCTCCCATTCCTTTTCCTCTTCGTTTACTAGTGTTATGGTTTCTTAAATATGGTTCTGAAGGCATTTTATGTACATACAATAAATATATATATATGGTCTTTTCATTTTTAAAAGAAAATTGTAGCATGATTATAATGTATAGCAGTTTTTTCACCAAAAAAAAAAAAAAGTTATTTGGAGGATACCTGGCTGGCTTAGTTGGTAGAGCTTGTGACTCCTGATCTCTGGGGTCCTGAGTTCTTTGAGTGTAGAGTTTACCTTAAAAAAAAAAAAAAAAAAAGTAACTTGCAAGTTTTACCATTTTAGCTTAAAGAGCTCTCTTTCTCTTCTTTGTTGTCTCCCATTCCATACTATTCATTGCAGTTGATTTCCCCTAGTTTGGTTAACTAGCCCTTTGGTGATGGTTGTTTATCGTGTTTCCAATCTTGGATATTACCAACAATGCTGCCATGACTAACCTTAACCCTGTACAAATGTAAATATATTTGTAGAAATCACACTAGGGTCAAAGGAGTGCACATTGGCTATTTTAATTTTTATTGCCAAATTTTCTTTGAGAAAGATTGTATCAGTCATTCAGTAGCCATAAATGAAAGTGCTTATTTGTATACATCCTTGCTAACAGTGTGTAATCAAACATCTTGATGTTTACTAATTTAGTAGGTGAAAGAATGCATCTATAAAATTTTAATTTGTATTTGTCATTATTAATGAGGCACAGCAACTTTTCCTACATTAAGGGTCCATTTGTATTTCCTTTCTTGGAACTATTGGTTCATAGCTTTTTCCCATTTTTATATGGGTTTTGAGGCTATTGATTTCTAGAATCTCAGTATTCTAAAGAAGGTATATACTAAAGAATTTTCCCTTTTGTGGTATGAATTGCAGATGTTTTTTATGATTATTCATCTTTTGATATTCATCTTTTGATGTTTCTTATGTGCTTTCTGGAATCAGAAAATTAAATATTTGTTTAACATATTTGATTTCATCAGTCTTTTCTGACTTTGGGGTTATACATGATATGTAGAAATGTTTTTCCTATTACAAATTACCCGACAACTGGTTCTTGTGCTTTTTCTTCTTTAAGTGTTTAAACCTTGGATCCATTTGGAATTTATCCTAGAGTAAGATTATCTGCTTTTGAACCATTGAATAGTATTAAGTAATGGCTATAGTTTCCTTAGCAAGTCTCCACTGATTTTTTATGTTCCAATAAAACTTTATTTATAAAAATAACGGGTGGGCCAGATTTGGCCTGCATGTCCTACTTTGCAAACTCTTGTAGTTTATAGGTTAGTCCCATAGATCTGGAATTGACTCTTTGGTCTGCCACTTACTATGTGAGGGTAAGTTTCCTCTCCTGAGCCTCAATTTCTTTATCTGTGAAAGCGGGGAGACTAGCACTTATCTTGACACAAGGTGTTGAAAGGATCAAAGAAGATAAAAATGTCAGAACTTGTCATCACAATGCCTGGCATACATTTTAAACTTTAAAATATTACATTAAAATGTTATTTAACTTGGTAGCCGAGGTTTTGGTGAGTGCCTCAACCTCATCCTAGCCCTTTTAAACAGATATTTATTTATTGAGTATCTTCTGTGGACCTTATGAACAAAATAGACAAAGATCTGACATCATGGAGCTTATATTCTCATGGACTACTTACAAGGAAGATAAGTGAACAAGGTTAGGGAAATGGAGTGTGGATGGGAGTGCTATTTCAGATGGCTAGGTTCGCGAAGACTCCTCTGACTAGGGCAAGTGAAGTTGTTGATGTTCTTCTCACTGTCACTTCTGCTAAATCCCTCCAATTTTCCTTCTTGATCCCCTTTATGGGAAGTTACTTACACTTCTACAGTTATTGAAATAGAGAAAATTACAGGTTACAGTGAAATGTTCACAGTGCCACAGAGACATGGGCTCCGTCATGTTGTTTGGCTTTACGTCACAAATGTGTTGCTTTATGTCTAGACATTCCCCCAGATAGCATTTAATAGTTAATACATTTAGAGCATACATTCCTCCTTTTATAGTTGCCACGGGAAGCGTGTTAATCATCCTGTCTGCACCCTCTGAAGTGTCTCCCAATCCCACACACCCCCCTCCACACCAGGCCCCTTGAGTGAGTGCCTCCTAAAACTGTTTTTAATTTCTTGTTCTTTCCCTCTCAGCCCTTATGTTGGTGGGTTGTTACATAGACTGTTAGCCCTCCCAAACACCAAACTTTGGGAATTTTTCCCTCTTCCTATTCGTGATTGGGATTTCTCCTGAGCATGTGGAGCGTGATGCTGGCATTAGAGAGTCATGGTGAGAAAAAGGACCGCCAAGCCTTGTCTGAGCCAGACCTCAACTGTCGGTTTTGTCTCCTTAGTGGGATGTGGCTGCGACCCCAGTGGGTCTTCCCTACCTACTGATGGTACTGTGGCTTGTGTCTGAGGCAGAAGCCTTTGGTGAGAGGCAGCTTGTTCCAGTGAAGGCTTTCAGGGATTCTTACCCCTGACCCCTCCGTTACCAAGAGTAAGAGTTTACAGCAAGGGACTTCGGAGTTTGTCCCTTTTCCTTTTGTCTAAATGAGATCTTTAAACCCTCTCCTACAGGGAAGGAGGATAGCTAGAGACGCAGGAAGGAAGGGGGATCAGGAGATGTTATCCTTCTATGTAGTCTGTCCAACATGTATTTCTGATTTTTATCTTTATAATTGGACATTTTCGTCTTAGGGATGAATGTAGAAAAAGCATTTAATTATTTAATTGTTGGTCTTTTTGAACAAATACTCTGATTATATCATGTATTTTTCAGTGACAAATAGCAGAAAGCCTACTCAAGCTGTTGTAAACACAAAAGCATATAAAACTGAAAAGTCTAGAGGTGAAATTTAAGTTTCAGGAGTGGTTTGATCAGGCTTGCTTCCTTCCTCCCTCCAGTCCTTCCTCCCTCCTTCCCTCCCTTCCTCTTTCCTCCCCTCCCTCTTTCTACTCCTCTCCCTTCCCCTCCCTTCCCCAACCCTCCCCCTCACCTCCCTCTCCCTCCCTTCCTTCATCTTTTTCCTCTGGCCTTTATACTTGTCAGTTTTGGCCTCTGGTTGATTGCAGTTCAGCTCACTGCCTTCCTCTTGTTCATTCACATTCTGGGAGCAGAGTAGGTTTTCCCTCAGGCTCTGAGCAAAAGTCTGGAGTTTTGTTTTTTTGGTTTTTTTCCATTATGTATATTTAATATCTTTATTAAAAGTCAAAATGATACAAATTAGCCATATAGAAGCAATTTCAGACTTATTAAATAAAAATGAAACATCATAGAATTTCCCTTATTTATGAAAATTTGTAACTAAGCAAATCATAATTCAAATATTTATTTCAATGGAACCCAAATATTACAACAATTCATAAAATAACATTTAGATTTCATTAGTTTAATATTCTTCCTCTAAATACTAAGGTCAAACTATTTTTAACATTAAAATTTTTTTTAAATTTTATTTTATTATGTTATGTTAATGACCATACATTACATCATTAGTTTTTTATGTAGTGTTCCATGATTCATTGTTTTGCATATAACACTCAGTGCTCCATTCAATATGTGCCCTCTTTAATACCCATTACCAGGCTAACCCATCCCCCCACCCCCCTCCCCTCTAGAACCCTCAGTTTGTTTCTCAGAGTCCATAGTCTCCCATGGTTCGTCTCCCCCTCCAATTCCCCCCCCCTTCATTTTCCCCTTCCTACTATCTTCTTCTTCTTTTTTTTTTTTAACATATAATGTATTATTTGTTTCAGAGGTACAGGTCTGTGATTCAACAGTCTTATACAATTCACAGCACTCACCATAGCACATACCCTCCTGAATGTCTATCACCCAGCCACCCCATGCCTCCTACCCCCCACCACTCCAGCAACCCTCAGTTTGTTTCCTGAGATTAAGAATTCCTCGTATCAGTGAGATCATATGATACATGTCCTTCTCTGATTGACTTATTTCGCTTAGCATAATATCCTCTAGTTCTATCCATGTTGTTGCAAATGGCAAGATTTCGTGGGTTTGTTTTTTTTTTTTCTGATGGCTGCATAATATTCCATTGTATATATATACCACATCTTCTTTATCCATTCGTCTGTCGATGGACATCTTGGCTCTTTCCATAGTTTGGCTATTGTGGACATTGCTGCTGTAAACATCGGGGTGCACATACCCCTTCGGATCCCTACATTTGTATCTTTGGGGTAAATACCCAGTAGTGCAATTACTGGGTCATAGGGTAGCTCTATTTTCAACTTTTTGAGGAACCTTCATACTGTTTTCCTGGGTGGCTGCACCAGCTTGCATTCCCACCAACAGTGTAGGAGGGTTCCCTTTTCTCCACATCCTCGCCAACATCTGTCGTTTCCTGACTTGTTAATTTTAGCCATTCTGACTGGTGTGAGGTGGTATCTCATTGAGGTTTTGATTTGGATTTCCCTGATGCCGAGCGATTTTGAGCACTTTTTCATGTGTCTGTTGGCCATTTGGATGTCTTCTTTGGGAAAATGTCTGTTCATGTCTTCTGCCCATTTCTTGATTGGATTCTTTGTTCCTTGGGTGTTGAGTTTGATGAGTTCTTTATAGATTTTGGATACTAGCCCTTTATCTGATATGTCATTTGCAAATATCTTCTTCCATTCTGTCAGTTGTCTTTTGGTTTTGTTGACTGTTTCCTTTGCTCTGCAAAGGCTTTTTATCTTGATGAAGTCCCAATAGTTTATTTTTGCCCTTGCTTCCTTTGCTATTCAACATGGTATTAGAAGTCCTAGCCACAGCAATCAGACAACAAAAAGAAGTAAAAGGCACCCGAATTGGCAAAGAAGAAGTCAAACTCTCACTCTTTGCAGATGATAGGATACTTTATGTGGAAAACCCAAAAGACTCCACCCCAAAACTGCTAGCACTCATACAGAAATTCAGTAAAGTGGCAGGATATAAAATCAATGCACAGAAATCAGTGGCATTCCTATACACCAACAACAAGACAGAAGAAAGAGAAATTAAGGAGTCGATCCCATTTACAATTGCACCCAAAACCATAAGATACCTAGGAATAAATCTAAACAGGCAAAGAATCTATACTCAGAAAACTATAAAATACTCATGAAAGAAATTGAGGAAGACACAAAGAAATGGAAAAACGTTCCATGCTCATGGATTGGAAGAACAAATATTCTGAAGATGTCAATGCTACCTAGAGCAGTCTACACATTCAGTCCAATTCCTATCAAAATACCATCAGCTTTTTTCAAAGCAATGGAACAAATAATCCTAAAATTTGTATGGAACCAGAAAAGACCCCGAATAGCCAGAGGAATGTTGAAAAAGAAAAGCAAAGCTGGCAGCATCACAATTCCGGACTTCCAGCTCTATTACAAAGCTGTCATCATCAAGACAGTATGGTACTGGCACAAAAACAGACACACAGATCAATGAGAGAGCCCAGAAATGGACCCTCAACTCTATGGTCAACTAAACTTCGACAAAGCAGGAGAGAATGTCCAATGGAAAAAAGACTGTCTCTTCAACAGATGGTTTTGGGAAAATTGGACAGCCTCATGCAGAAGAATGAAACTGGACCATTTCCTTACACCACACACAAAAATAGACTGAAAAATGGATGAAAGACCAACATGTGAGACAGGAATCCATCAAAATCCTAAAGGAGAACACAGGCAGCAACCTCTTTGACCTCAGCCGCAGCAACTTCTTCCTGGAGTCTTGTTTTGAGTCATACCAACCTAAAACATTCCCTCTGATCAGGGAAATTCCATGTGCTAATTGGCTTAGTCCTGGGTTAACACCCTTTCCCAAGCCAATTACTTGTTAAGGAGGATGAAATTAAACTGATGGCCAAATACCAATCAGACATTATTTCCAGAGCCAGAAACAGGGTCAGGCTTTCCAGAATTTAGGGTTTGAATGTGGTTTCCAGAAGAAAGTATACATATTCAGGTTTATTGAACAGATACTATGTGCCTAGTACTGTGGGACGTGCTTTATATGTAGTAACTTATTTATTACTCATCACATCTCTGTGGTATGTATTCAGTGAGAAATGTATTCAGTAAGGGTGAATGTTGGCTAGGCTATTAACAAACATTTTATATGCCTAGTTCATTCTTCCAGGTGTTACAGAAAGCGTTCTTCTGAATTTAGAACTCTTACAAGTTTTAGCGATAATCAGATACCATCTTATATTTTGTGTGTGAGGAAATTGAATCACTGTAAGACTTGACCACTGCCACATCCAAGTCTGCCTTCCAGAGTTGAGACTGGAATGAAAAGAGCAATTTTGTGGCAAGACTGTCACCACCTACCTCTCTGGTGCTCTTGACAAGCATTGCTAACTGATCTGGTCTTTACTGATAAGTAATCATACAGTCAATTGGAGTTAACACGTCAGTTAGAACTTATCGGCCATCTTTGATCTAGAAGTCAAAAGGCTAGTTTCATTACCCAGTGCTCTTTCCACTCTGCCACATGGCCATTTTCGTCCTTGGATGTTTATATTAAATTTTGTGGAAGGCAGTCAGAATTCTAAAAGAGTGGATCTTTGTCATGTGAAGAGTGTTGATTGCTTGAAGACATAGTTGATCTGAAGGTTGAAAGCTTCAGGTCTGGAGCAAATTTACCTATAGCTTATAAACACTTGAGATGTTTGGTGGATTTGTTGTTGGTGGTGTAGTTAATAGCTCAGATGCGTTTTGTAACCAATTCTTTGTTGTATCTACAAGAAGCAAAAATGAAGTTGGCCCAACTTTAAACAATATTTGTTAGATTTTGAGTGAATAAACCATCTCAATTATTAGTAGGAATTTTGACTGCATGTTTGGATGAGGGTAGATTCCATGTGAAAGATACAACTTTTTATATCCCAGGTACGTCTAAACATGCATCATTACAGACTTTGTCTTTGAAGGACCAGAATCCTCTAGTCTGTGAATTGCATGCCTGCATAGTGCCTGTTTTACTGCTGTCACATACTCATGCAGACATCACTAATCAATCACCCAATCCTTTTGAGCCTCTACTCAGCCTGAGATCTGTGGCTCAGAACTCCCAGGTAGTCATTACTGGCATCCTTACTCTATGCAATACCCTCATTTTTTTTTTTTTAAGACTTTATTAGACAGGGAGAGAGAGGGAGAGAGAGAGAGTGGGAATACACAAGCAGGGGGAGCAGCAGAAGGAGAAGGAAAAGTAGGCTCCCAGCTGAGCAGGGAGCCCATTGACAGCTCAATCCCAGGACCCTGGGATTGTGACCTGAGCCGAAGGCAGAGGCTTAACTGACTGAGCCACCCAGATGCCCTGTAATACTCTCATTATTAAGGACAATATAATAGGTTCCAGGGAGATCTTCAGCATCAGGATTAGAATCAGGGACCTTCAATTTAGAGATTGTGCTGTTCTCTAGTTTTAACAGCTAGTCCTAAAATAGAGATCCTGTGAAATTAAATGAATAATAGTTGGTATTAAAAAAAGTATAAAGTAGTTCCCATGTCTGGTGTTACTGTCTGTTAGTATTTCTGGTGTTATGGTTAGTTATTGATATTACCTTAAAAACACACCATTGATATGAAATGGTGGAATGAAGTTTTTATACCTAAAATTTAAAAACAAAAAATTTGCCCAACTCTTTTATTATCGGGAAGGAAAATTTACATTTTCTTAACTGGCTTAAAAATTAGAATATTACTATGAATAACATCGAACAACTTCATAATTATGCATGCATAAAAAATGAAAACACCAGAGATCAGCAATATGAATGCTTTTTAGCACTTTTTCCTTTTTTTATATATACGGCAATAAATGCACAAAAAGTAATTAAGTTCCTGGTAGTGGAGAATGCAAAAGAATCGCAAGCTAAATCCCATAAAGCTTTTTAATTAAAAAATGGAATAGTTTTAAGATGTGTTTTAGATTTGGGGGAAAAAGCATTAATTATAATATTAGGTAAAACAATGAATACTAATATTTTTGGATTGTTGCTGTTGGTTAAAAGTAGACAACAAGATGCAGGGTAATAAGCCTGGATTCAGGTAATACTTTTAATATAAGTTCCTTGAGGGAGGCATTAATAAGCATATTTGACTAGAAACAGCACATAACAGGTATATTAGTTTTGTTTTTAATTAGATTTAGACAGAATTCATTAGTTTTAATGGCTTTTCATTAGTGAACAGAAACCGTATTATGGTAAAATAAATTCAAGGTGTATGCTTATTTTCTGCAAAGAATCTCTTAGGTATTTAAAGAAATCATTGTTTGGAACACAAATCCTAGATAGATATTTGAAATTCCTCACTTTTAGGTAAAAGTATGATTTATATGCTCTAAAAGTAGCAATTTTATCTCTTTCTCAAGTCAGGTATTAATAATGAACTGTAACTAAATGAGATTGTTACTTAAATTGTTTAAAAGTCTTATTGCTATATTTATATCTCTTCATATTGGGCTTTTCAAATAATATTGCTGGAAGTGGGGGTCAAAATTAGATTTTTCTCTCAGATTTTTATTTGAATTTTCTTTGAATGCGATAACTTACTTTTGGTCCAAAATTTATGTATGTCCATCAAATTCTTTGGGTTAAATCTGCCTTAAAGAGACACTGAATTTAAAGTGGGATCTCAGATGTGAGCCCAGATTTACAGTATTTGCTATTATTTTCATGTGGGGAATTCTGTCTGCCTTAAATAGGACAGTTGGAATTAAACTCCAGTTGTGTGATTTATTCACTTTACTGTAGAAATATGTCTTCCTGATGCTAGTCTACTGAATTGTAGCATCTCAAAATGAGAAAAATACAGTGACTTGTTAATGGTACACCAGAGAGGTAGAAGTAGGGTTCTTTTAATGCACAAATGAGCCATAAATTAAGCTAATAGTGTTCTTCTTTAACTATAGTTTTTAAAGGTGAATTTCTCCAACTTTATAATGTTTTTATATAACGTTAAATAATGAAATATCACCCACACGCTTGGTGTGTTTTCTTCAAGTCAGTCTCTCTCTTCTTTTGGTTTTACTCAGTGGAAATTCATGCAAAGAGCTTAGGACAACAATCCCAGCATTATCTATAAACCAGTGCCCATCACCTTTATCTGTTAGGTCATAGACCTGCCCCCAAATATATAACAGTACATCCAATAAAATCTGGATATTTATTTGACTTCTGAGCAGTTTCGTAAATATTTCTTCATCTTGTTGGAGTAACCACAGGAAAATGACCCCATAGACAAAGAACAACCAGGAAATAAACATGGGTGTATTACTATTAACTGACTCAACTTCATTCAGAGCTCATGAGTTTTCCCACTCATTTCCATGTTTGGTTCTGCTACTCAAGTCTAGAATACCACCATGTAGTTTTGTTTTGTTTTGTTTTGTTTTTGACCACTCCTTAGTCTTCTTTGTTCTGTGACAAATTTTCAGTCTTTCCTGGTTGTTCATGACCTTGACATTTTTGAGGATTATCAGCCAAATGTTTTCATAGAATGTTCCTCAGTTTGGGTTTGTTTGATGTTTTCCTTATGATTAGACAGAGGCTATGGATTTTTAGAAAGAACCCCACAGAGGTGATGCACCCTTTTTACCACATCTATCAAGATGTGCATCATGGTCTGTGGCATCACAGGTGATGGTAACCTTCACCACCTGGTTAAGGTGGGATTACCTTCTCCACTGTGACGTTGCTCTTTTTCCCTTTGCCTTTTCTGTTCTTTGAAAGCTAGGCACTAAGTCCAGCTGGTGCTGGGATTAAGCTCCTCTTCCCGGAGGATCAACTGTACTTTTGACCCTCGTCCTCCAAAATGGGAAGCACCAGAGCCCAATACACTTCTTAGCATTTCAAGGAGTGACTCCCCTGAAGTGTCACCTTCAAAATCCTGCCCTTGGGGAGGTGAGGCCCCCCCCTTTGTGTATCACAAAATACTTGCATCCACCTGCCTTAGCCCTTAACCCCTAGCCCCTGATTGGACTGCATATTTGTTTCCTCCAGTAGATAGTCAAGTTCTTGAGGGCCTACGACATCTTTTTATGACACAAGAGCAGTGGCAATAGGAGCACCCACCATTTACCAAGTTTTCATTGTTGGGCACTTTTTTTTTTTAATATTTTATTTATTAATTTGAGAGAGAGAGAGAGAACGGAGGGAGAGGGAGCAGACTCCCTGCCGAGCAGAGAGCCCAACGTGGGGCTCCATCCCAGGACCCCAAGATCATGACCTGAGCTGAAGGCAGATGCTTAACCAACTGAACCACCCAGGGGCCCCATTGTTGGGCACTTCTTAAAGTACTTTCCATTGCTTATCTCATGTAATCCTCAAAACTACCCTTTGATGTGATACCACTAATTTTTCCCACTGTACAGATGAGCAGACTGAGGCTCCAGCAGCTTCAGTTGTCCAGGGGAACCCCAGGGGAACTGTGGCAGCTCCACCTGCTGGCACCCATTTCGTAGCACTGTGCCTGGTGCTGAGCCAGGTGTCAATTCCATATTTAAATGTCTACAGTGATAAACGGATTAACAAGACTGTTTTTGCTCTTTAACTGACCTTCTTTCAATAGAGAACTCTGTTAAAGCATAGAAAAAAATAAGAGAGCCTTAAAAATAATCATGCTTCACTAGAGGCGTTAAAAGCGAAGTTCTGTCACATTCCTTTCTTTAAAAAACTGTAATTGCCTTTGGTGGGCTTGTTAAATTTGCACTCAGATTCCATCATGCACATCATATACCTGCAGCTTATTTTACCTTCTCCACATTCGGACTAATTTAACGTATTAGTGATGAAAGGAAGGAGGTTGACATCCTGACTCTTGAGACCAAGGGAGTCGGGAAGACTAGGAAGAAGTCAGCAGATAAAAGTATAAAATTAAATCCAAAATAGCACTGTAGTGTCATTAGAAGACACAACTATGCAACTCGTTAATCTCGTCTTCTAATTCATGTATTTGTGCCTAAAAATATGTACTAGCAGCGCCCTGTAGGTAGGGCCCTGCTCTAGGTGTAAGAATAATGCTGAACAACACAGAGAAGGAAGCTATTCTCAGAGCGTCATGAACTAATGAGGAAGACAGACATTAAATTAAGGAATAGACGACAAATTACATTAGTGATAGGACGTCCCAAGAAACACAGGTGCGCATTGCCAGGATGGTGCACGACCCTTGTGTATGCCTCATGGAAGCCCTCCCTGACAAGGGTGTATTTACGATGACATCAAACCTTTAGGCAGGAATTTTAAATGCACTCATGGAATTCATTAAAAAGAAAGTATTTTTTCATCACAGGTTGAGTGAGGTTCCACTGCCACTGTTAGATTCTCTTGCAGCAAATATGTTCGCAGTGTGTCTCCATTAAGATCTCGTTGCCACAAGACTCTCAACAGGTGAATGGCAGATTACTTTTGGCAGCCCAACTGCCCTGTGGTTTCTACCCTCCCGCTCCGCCCTGCCCACTTTGAGAAGGTAGCCTTGTGTGGTAGGTCGCCATGTCAGAGTTGGTGAGCTGTTGAAAATAGGTCCGGCTACCAACTGCACATATCCTGCTCATTCTAAGAAAGAGTCAGTAAGGGGAAACTGAAGTGCAAATGACTTTTCCTTCTTATTTTAGATGGGTTATGTCGTACCTGAGGGTGGAAGGCTTCTTGCTGATTGGTTTTCTTCCCAAAACTAGGTTTAAGTTAACCATGGCCTTTATTTAGTGTCATGTTTTTTACTTAAAAGCATTTATTCAAACTTCTGAAAAACAAAGCGTTCAATATTGTGAGATTGTACAGCTGCAAATGATTAATGATATAAGTCTCAGCACTTTATAAAGTGTCTTAACGCCGAAGAGATTTATACAGTGTGGAATGGCAGTGGTGCTTCGATGTGAGAATAGGTAATCAATACCTCGAAGCTTGGAAAAGTGTTCTATTTCCTCCACTAATGACATAGGGGTTTTTGCAAGGCAAGGGTGTCTGGAGCATGAAGCACTCCAACGAAAAATTAATTTAAAATCTGAAGTGGAAGATCAGTTTCAATTAAAATTGCACTTGAATGTACATTGGGTAGAAGTGTGAAAGCAAGCATGTAGTCGGCTTAAATCTTCAGATTGTTACCAGTGAATAAATGAATCCCACTGGTACGAACCCTGGTTATATTTTTATAGAGTGCTAAATTATATTTCACCCATGTCTAGAGGGTTTTGAGAAATAATATGAATGGAAAGTACTTTTCAGAGGTTGCAGAGTACTTTTCTTTATTAGTAGGACAATTATAAGGAGTCTGTGTTTTTACAAATGACAGCTTGCATTCTTATTTCTTTGGAGTCATACATGTTTGGATTTATTTTACTGTGCATTTTTTTCCATCGAGTATAATTTTATCGTACTAGGGAGTTTCTAAAACTCAACACACACACACACACACACACACACACACACACACACATGATATTAAAACACTAGTTACCAGGGGCGCCTTGGTGGCTCAGTTGGTTAAGCATCTGCCTTCGGCTCAGGTCATGATCCCAGGGTCCTGGGATGGAGCTCAGCCCTGGGGCTCTCTACTCAGCAGGGAGCCTGTGTCTCCCTTTCCCTTTGCCTGTGGCTCCCCCTGCTTGTGTGCTCTCTCTCTCTCTGTCAAATGAATAAATAAAATTTTGGGACGCCTGGGTGGCTCAGTTGGTTAATCATCTGCCTTCAGCTCAGGTCATAATCCTGGGGTCCTGGGATCAAGTCCTGCATTGGCCTCCCTGCTCAGTGGGGAGCCTGCTTCTCCCTCTGCTTCTGCCGCTCCCCCTGTTCATGCACTCATTCTCTCTCTGACAAATAAATAAATAAATCTTTAAAAATAAATAAATAAATAAAATCTTTTAAAAAATAAGATAAAACGTTAGTTTCCATAATTTGAACATAGAGGCTCATGAGACACATCAACAATCACTTTATTTATCTGGAAGAAAATTTAAAGAATGGACAGGAAAATTGGAGCCGTTCCTTATGTCCCCTTTCGCCTCCTTTTTTGCTTCAAATGTAATGATGCAAGATGAAAATAAAGTTTGGCTAGAATATATGCAAATGCACACTCTGTTCCTTTATGACTCATCAGAGTCTTAGGGAATTTGACCAAGAGGTGAAGAAACATGAGTGAAAAGCCCTTGATGTTTCTTCTTTTAGTAAGGAGTCTTACAGTCAAGAAAATGGTGATGTTAACTTTTTCTAGGAAGCCTTATGACACTTGTAAATGATTTTGAAAAGTGCCCTGAGGTTGCTAAACCTTTGCCAAGCAGTGAGCATGTTCTTTCTGATAATCTCTTTTTATCCTACTGTTTGGGATGAGAATTAGGGAGAATGACCCAGGCCAAGTTATTTGCCAGATAGCAAGAATATGCACCATTTTTAGGGGGTCACATCAATTGCTCTTGTAGCCTTGAAGCTTCTTCCATTACTGAGACTGAAAAGGTGTTCTGTGATTGTCTCTTTTTTCATGGGACCATTGTTTACACCAGCTGTGAACTATATAGGCTTAGGGCGTTGGGAACATTCATGGCCTGTGTGAACATGGCAGTGGGTTGGGCACAGGTGTGTGGGCTTTTATTCAGCAGTAGGGAGACTCTGTGTCTCTGTTCCTCCATCACACAAGGCTAGGTATAGAGTGAGGTACGAAAATACTGGTTGGTGGTGGTTTGGTCTCTTCAGATCACTTTGGCCATTCATCTTCTTCTGTCTGATATGTGAAGAAGTTTAAAGCTGTAAATCTTAGGAATCCATGTATATGTACATATACATATGTATACACATTATACTTTATTGATTAGGAAACCTAAAAATTGTAACGTTTAGACTTATTTCATATCTAATTCTTAAAAAGAGATGTATGTTAATCTTTCTAGTGAAGGATGTTACCTTTCAACGGGCCCTTCTGCTTTGTCATGTCAAGAAGGTTCAAGGCTGGGTGCAGAAAAATCTCAGAGCTTGTAATCAACTTAATAGACATCACCCCCAGATTATTTCATTTCCAAGTAGTGCAGACACGCGGGTGTAGTATGTTTTCTCTGCCTGTGTCTACTTCGTACCCAGTAGGATTCTGCACTGCTGCATTGTCTTTTAGTCTTGCAGCATATATCCCCCCAAAGCCTGTATTTATATGAGAGCTGCATTCAGTCTGCATTTACCTTTATACCTCCATCTCCTATGCCAGGGAGGGATTGAGAAGGGGAGAGGTGGGGCCCCTGGGTGGCTCAGTCGAAAGCGTCTGCCTTCAGCTCAGGTCATGATCCCGGAGTCCTGGGATCAAGCCCCACATCAGGCTCCCTGCTCGGCGGGAGGCCTGCTTCTCCCTCTCCCACTCCCCCTGCTTGTGTTCCCTCTCTCGCCGTGTCTCTCTCTGTCAAATAAATAAATAAAATCTTTAAAAAAAAAAAAAAAAAGAAAAAAGAGAAGGGGAGAGGTGAGTGCCTGAATACGTAAATTTACAAATTCTGGCCAAACTGAAAAATCTTCCACAATTAACCAAAGGAAAACCCTGCCTCATTGCCCCATTATTTGTAATGACTCTCATCCTGTGTTATGGTGCCTTTAATTTTTAATTTTTTTCTTTTTCTAGTTCACAGACTCTTAGGAGCTAATAAGAAAGTTGTGTTTGGTATACCATTGGTAATAGCAAAACATGCCAAACAGAGGAAGGTGTTTTCTTGTGAATAAATGCTTTACTTATTTTGGAAGACTTACTTAGGATTTTTTAAAGATGAGAACAACTCTGACAGCCCTTCTGCTCAGCTTCCTTAATCTGATTACAGATAAAGTAGCAAATGTTTGATTACAAATCAAGAAGCGAAACTATCTTAAGGAACATGTCTTTTCCTCAGTCTTATCGCCCTATCAAGCAAATGGCTTGGATTCATAGTTTTCAACGGACTAACATCTTTGGAGTGGGAACCTGAGGGGAAATGTACCTTCAGAGATACGGCGGTTGGCTTCCTATGTCCTGTTCATTCCATTGCTAACCCTTGGGGCATGAGGATTGAAGTTGTGTTTTCTTTTAACAGGTGCCTATGGCCCTGCGCACTGGGTCACGTCTAGTGTCAGCTGCAAGGGCCGTCACCAGTCTCCCATAGACATTTTAGACCAGCATGCACGGGTCGGCGAAGAGTACCAGGAGCTGCAGCTGGATGGCTTCGACAATGAGTCTTCTAACAAAACCTGGATGAAAAACACAGGGAAAACAGGTAGACTGTGATTTTTTTACTAGTCAGCAGATAATCAATGTGGAATATTTTTGGATATCTCTAGTATTTGCCTTACCCATGATTTGCTCCTTAAGTAGTGCATGTTGTTATGAGGAACATACAGCTGAGTGAGAACTTTGGAATCAGCTAAATTGCTTCAAGAACCAGCCACTTGCTCCCCTAGCTGTGTGATTTGGGGCAAATTACTTAACCACTCTGTGCCTCAGGTTTTAGAAATACAATAAAGATGCATAATAAAATAATATCAGCCTCATAGTGTTGTAAGGATTTAGTGAATCCGTATATGTAAAATGTTTATAGAATGGACTTTCAGAAATCTGCTCTACCCATTATGGTGGCCACTAGCCCCATGGCTATTTAAATTTAACTATTAAGTCAGTAAGTAAGTAAGATTAAAGTTCACTCCCTCAGTTGTAAGAGCCACATATCTTTTTTTGCTTTTCCCCCCGACTTTGTTAGGTTGTCTACGTGCAGTGTTTGAAAGCAGAGGATACACATTCAGATCTTTGTGGAGTTTTTTTGGGGGGAAGTTCACTTGACTTTTATTTAACATTATATAAGTTTAATATATACAATGTGATGATTTGATACATGTTTATATTGCCAAGTGATTATCATAATTAGGTTAGTTAACACTCCCATCACTTCACATCCTCAGTTCCCTCCCTCCCTCCCCCCTTCCTTCCTTTGTTTCTTTTGATGAGAACATTTAAGACATACTTCCTTAGCAGTTTTGAAGAATAAGGTATTGTTGACTATAGTCCCCATGATCTACATCCCCAGAACTTACTTCTCTTAAAATGGACCCTTATATCCTTTGATCACATCTTCCCATTTACTGCATCTTCAGCCCCTGGCAACCACCATTCTACTCTTTGTTTCTATAATTTAGATTCCATATATAAGTGAGAACATGAGTGTTTGTCTTTGTCTGACTTACTTGAGTATAATGCCCTTTAGGGCCACCCATGTTGTCACAAATGGCACAGGATTTCTTTCTTTTTTATGGCTGAATAATATTCCAATATGTATTTTCTTTGGTTATCAGTTGATGGGCACTCAGGTTGTT
Source organism: Mirounga angustirostris (assembly GCF_029215605.1). Classification (NCBI taxonomy): domain Eukaryota; kingdom Metazoa; phylum Chordata; class Mammalia; order Carnivora; family Phocidae; genus Mirounga; species Mirounga angustirostris. The sequence goes on along the minus strand of NW_026991709.1, from coordinate 186,642,758 downwards.
TCTATGTCTTGGCTATTATGAATAATGCTACAGGGAACATGCGGGTGCAGATACCTCTTCAAGATAGTGATTTCATTTCCTATGCATACACACCCAGAAGTAGAATTGTGGGATCATATGGTAGTTGTATTTTTTGGTATTTTGAGGAGCTGCCATACTCTTTTCTATAGGAGCTGTACCAATTTCCATTCCTAGCAACAGTGTACAAGGGCACCCTTTTCTCCACATCCTCACCAATACTTTTTATTTCTTGTCTTCTTGATAGTAGCCATCCTCACAGGTGTGAGGTGGTATCTCATTGTGGTTTTGATTTGCATTTCCCTGATGGTTAGTGACGTTGAGCACTTTCCATGTACCTATTGGCCATTTGTGTGTCTTTGGAAAAATGCCTATGGTCTTTTGCCAACTTTTAAGCAGGGTTATTTAGGGTTTTGTTGTTGTTGTTTGGGTTTGGGTTTTTTTGGATTTTATAGTGGGTTTTTGTTGTTTTTTGCTACTACGTTACATGAGTTCTTTACATATTTTGGGTATTAAAATCTTTATCACATGTATAGTTTGCAAATTTTTTCTCCTATTCAATAGATTGCCTTTTCATTTTTTAAATTGTTTCTTTTGCTGTGGAGAAAGAAGCTTTTTAGTTCAATGTGGTCTCACTTGTTTGATTTTGCTTGTGTTGCTTGTGCTTTTGGTGTTCTGTCCAAAAAATCATCGCTAAGACCCTTGTCTAGGAGATTTTACCCCATGTTTTCTTCTAGGAGTTTTGTGGTTTCAGGTCATACATTTAAGTCTTTAATTCATTTCAAGTTAATTTTTGTGAGTGATGTAAGGTAGGAGTCCAACTTCGTTCCTTTGCACATGAATATTTAGTTTTCCCAGCACCATTTATTGAAGAGACAGACTGTTCTTTCCCATTGAGTGTTCTTGGCTCTCATGTCAAATATTGGTTGATTGTATATTGTATATGTGTGGGTTTATTTCTGGGCTTTGGATTCTGTTCATTGGTCTGTGTCTGTTGTTAGCCAGTATCACTCTGTTTTTGTTACTATAGCTTCGTGGCATAATTTGAAATGCCTGCAGCTTCATTTTTCTTTCTCAGGATTCTTTTGGCTACTCAGGGTCTTTTGTGGTTCTATAGGAATTTTAGGATTGTTTTTACTGTTTCTGTGAAAAACGCCATTAGAATTTTGATAGGGACTGCATTGAATCTGTAGATCATGGGTAGTATTGTACTAGCCGCGTTTCAAATGCTCGGTAGCCACGTATGGCCAGCAGTTACCATAGTGAGGCAGCCAGACAGAGTACATTCTATCATTGCAAAAAGTTCTGTTGGACAGTTCTGTGCCAAATGCATGAGTGGAAGTAAAATTCTTACCTCCTTGAGTTTTTACTTTAATATTTCCTATTATATTAGGGCACAGAGGAACATGTTCTTGTCCTTAATCAGGCCAGCAACTTGATTCTCCCGCCTTTTTTTTTTACCCCCATCAACCTCACTTGTCTTTTGAAATTTATTAATACAGAGCATCGTATTTTCACCATTGCTAATACAAAGAGCTGCCTCCCTCTTTTTTTTTTTTTTAAGATTTTATTTATTTATTTGAGAGAGAGAGAGAGCACAAGAGGGGGGAGCCGGAGTGGGAGAAGCAGACTCCCTGCTGAGCAGGGAGCCCGATGCGGGACTCGATCCCGGGACCCCAGGATCATGACCTGAGCCTAAGGCAGTCGCTTAACCAACTGAGCCACCCAGGCGTCCGAGCTGCCTCCCTCTTAATCACTATTGTGCAATTATCAGTTTCAGATTGTCCATGGAATTAGAGAACGCCTTGCTGTCCTGCGCTGTCTGATCTGAAAATAAACACAGGGGTGTTATATCTCTGCCTAGTGTTACCTGGGTTTTTATTGGTACTAAATATATTTTTTGTATCTTATTTTTTAACTCTTATAACTCTAACCCATTAAAACAAGCTCACTCTCTTTCTCTCTCTCTTTTTTGAAATGATCCCTTTGTAACCAAGGATGTCACTATAAACCACTCTTCGTAATCCCTTTCAAGAGCCTGGGCTGGCCATAGCCCCCACACTGGGCTAAAATGAGTTCACTGTCAGCCCTTTGGTTTCATTCTTATTATGGGTCACAGAGTTGGCTTTTCTTTTTTGTTTGTTTGTTTAAAAATTTTATTTATTTATTTTAGAAAGAGATAGAGCCCCCACAGCCCGGGGCGGTGTGTGTGGGGGGGGTGGCACAGAGGGAGAAGGAGACAGAAACCCAAGCAGACTCTACTTTGAATGTGGAGCTGGACATGGGGCTCGATCTCACAACCTTAAGATTAGACCTGAGCTGACACCAAGAGTCAGTGCTCAACCAGCTGTGCCACCCAGGCGCCCCAGAGTTGCCTTTTCTTTTGACCTAAGTGGCTGCATGTGCAACTTTGGGAGGATCCATTTTCTTTCTCCAAATAAGCATTTATCTGAGATTATTCAAGGCTGATTGCTTTGGGTTGCCCTGGTTTGTTCGTAGAATTGCTTCTCACTCAGTCAGCACTGTGATTCCTGACTTCAGGCTCTTCTTCGTAATATTCTCATAATCAGTTCTCCTTCTTGCCTCATCACAGGCTACCCTCTCCTGTAACTTGAGTCATCCATCTGGGTAGCTGCTCGGGAAATATGTGTGACTGGTAAGGTTATCTGTACACACTTTTTCACCCCTACCTCTAGTCTCCGATGTAGATTGTACATTTATTGTTACAATTCAGAATTTCTTTACCAGTGGTCCTTCTTTGTATTTCCAATGTGAGCATCCTTTGGAGAACCGTGATGGGAATATTGACTCCCCCCGACAATCTGAATGTGGTGGGCGGGAGTGTTGCCGTACTGGGTGTAATCAGATTGCGGAGCTGAGTACCATCTCAGTGCCACATTCCGGAAGCCTGCCAAAGGCAATTCGCTGGGCTCTCTGATGCGGATTTCTACTTGACTTGCAACGCTTGACAGCCTTCTGCAAAGATAACACGTTTCAGTGACAGCTTTCAGCTTGGTATCTCCAATGACAGGTTTTAGATGAGTGTGGGGTTCACCCAATGCAAGTTGATTCATGACCTTAGTCTTCCAGGAGCTGATTATCAATCTCTGTCACTGTGCTGACTTCCTGGAGTGATCCACAACTTGTTGCGTATCTGTGAGTGTGTGCGCCTAGTTTTAGAGCACAGCCATCCAAATGTGAGCTCATCGCTCTCAGAAATTTCAGAAGTACACCTTTCTGAGAAGCAAGAATAAATCCCCGTTACTTCTCAAATTGTACTTACTATAAATTGGTGACATCATCCTAGATAGACTATATCTCAGATAATCTAAGATGATTCTCTGGGACTTTTCTAAAAAGTGACAACCATGTATATGCAATTTCAAACAAGAACATGGAATTATTTTCTGTTCTCTTAAGTTTCAATGTATGATGGCATAGAAACTTGGGTGCAGAAATCACCCTTTTTCTTCGTTTTCTTCGCTTTTTTTTTTTTTTAATAAGCACAGACCTAGAAACTTCTTTCATCCTGTACTTCTTAAAATGCTAAAGGAGTTCATGAATTTTCCAGTATTTTGGAGAAATGAAGATTCAGTGGCTTTGTTATTATGTATGGATCATATAAATTCAACTGAACAACAATATACATATAGTGCAGGGTGCTGTGTCTAAATTAAGGGTGAGGATTGATAATATCCCCAGTGAATAGTGTTGATAGGTAACTTAGAAAAACACACATATCATCAGCCCTAACTGAAGATGAAATGGACCTATAGGACCTCAACTGGGGAAGGAAGAGACCTCAGAGTGTGAGGAGAAAGTGGCCAGCAGAGGAAAAGCACCAAGTGCTAGAAAAGTCCGAAGATGAAATCCCTTTGCTGCTACTCGTGGCATGCAAAAACATGCCGCAGGAAAGCCTCCACAATTCAGATAATGCATTCATCAATGCATTATCTTTTCATTCTACAGAAATGAAAGAAAGGAAAATAACTTTAGATGAAATCAAATGAGAATTCACAATTCAGTCCTGATCCCAGTATAGCTGTGGGAAGACAAATGCTGCAGAGCCCAAGACCCACGGTACAGGCTCAGGGGAGAAGCTGAGAATCAAAGAAGAGGCAGAGAAAGAATGAAATTCTTCACTGGGGAAAAAGGACCCATGACAGACTCCCAAATATCAGAGGCCAAGTTCTTCACTACTCCTAGTAAATCTGTAAGAAAAGCTCCCCACACTCCAGAAACCTGGCCCAGAAAACCCAAAGTTCCCCAGTCGACCTAAAATCAGAGAGTCAACCAGAAGGAAACATCCAAACTCCCTGAAGAGCTTTTTAAAAATACCCAGGTCCTGACCCCTGTTGCAGCCTTCTCCAAAAGTGAGCCCCGGACTTAAGTGCTTTTTTAAAAGCCTTGACAAGTTTTATGGGTGTATGTTCGTGGGTATAAGAACCTGTACTTTGAAGTAAATCCATTTTTTAAAAATAGTTTTTCTGTGTATCTTCTAATATAATAGAGGAAAAACACAATGCTTCTCATGGTTTTATTATTATTAAAGTATAACATTTGCTTCTGAGTAAACTGTTGGCATTCCAAAAAAATTTTTAAGAGTCTCATGCTCTACCGACTGAGCTAGCTGGGTGCTGGTCCAAAAAAATTTTTTAAAATACAAAACACGCATATCATTGAACTATGGTTTTGCCACATGTTACTTTTTTTGAGGAACTGGACAAAGGGGACACAGGACCATTGTATTATCTCTTACAACTGCACGGGAATCTAGAATTACCAGAAAAATTAAAAGGTTAATTAAAGAAAAACACCACATAAGCCACATGGTCTTTCTTTGTTTCAGTTCTTCATTTTATATTTATCTTGGATACCTAGATGAAGAAAAAAACTTCCTTTTCCTTCTCCATTAAAATTTTTAAGCAACACATGTTTTTTCTCCAAAAGTCCTTTTTTGAAATTTGTTCTTCCAGAAAATAAATTCAGTAGAGAGTATTTATTTTTTGTGATGGAAATTTACAGGTCACTTATCTGTAAAATAGACTGTCTTTTGGATATTAAAATATGAATATAGAAAGTTAATATTTAAAGCAGCCTATTACATACAGACGGTAACTTTCCCATAAAACAGTTCTAATGTTCATATCTGTCTTAACCCCCTGAGAGTGCTATATATCCAAACCAGCATAATCAATAGAGCAAGTTAGTTGTATGTAGCCCACTTCTCGAAAGTTGTCTAAAATATCTTTTTAAGACAGATAGCATCTCTCTTTTTCTTCCTGAGGAACCATAACTGTCTGCGGTGCCACTTCTCATATGATTTCATCTTATTTCCCTTTCTTTCATTTTTGTAGAATGAAAAGATAATGCATTCGTCAAGAACATTTCAAGATAATCTTGCTGTTCCTAGCCTTAACTTCTAGCTAAATGATCAGAATTTAAGACTTAGACGGTGCTTCTGATGTATGTTAATAAGCCATGGGCTCCTATGAATTTTAACTATTTGGAGGGCTTTTGGTGTTTCACTACTTGTTCTTTCCTCCCACACCAAGGACAAATAGTAAAGACATTTGTCATCATGCATTCATTTACTTCCGTTTTCCCACTTTATATATTTGTTCACTATGTGCTTTTTTCTTTGCCTACTTTCTTTTCTGTTTGTCTGCTTATGCCACCGTGCCTGGCATCGATGGATTCAGGAAATCGTTGTTAAATTAATAAAAGAAGATAGATTGCAATAGGCCAAGTATGGAAGCAGCCCAAGTGTCCATCGATAGATGAACAGATAAAGAAGAGGTGGTATATATATACAATGGAATATTATTCAGCCACAAAAAAGAACGAAATCTTACCATTAACAACACGGGTGGAGCTAGAGAGTATAATGCTAAATAAAATAAGTCAGGGAAAGACAGATACCATATGATCTCACTCATTTTTGGAATTTAAGAAACAAAACAAATGAACAAAGAAAGAGACAAATCAAGAAACAGACTCTTGACCTCCCGGGCTGGTGGAGGGGTGGGGGTGGAGGCGGCGAGTTAAATAGGTGATGGGGATTAAGAGCACACTTACAAAGAGCAGTGAGTCATGCATAGAATTGTTGAATCACCTGAAACTAATATAATTCTGTATGTTAACTAGCTGGAATTAAGATAAAAACTTAAAAAATAAAATTTTTCCTATTTCAGAGGTCCAAATTCTTGGGTTCTTTCATCCTGTTACTCTTCAGTCTTGCCTGAACTCTGGAATTCAAGTCAGAGCTATTTCACTGGGTCTGTCTTTAGCTAGATACACTACAAGCTCTTTTTCATATTTGCTCAGCTCCATCTCTTTTCTCTGAATCCCACAGCCCCAGCCCCTATGGTAAAACTAGTTTTGGGGGAGACGGAAGCCAATTATATTCCAATTACATAACCAATGATAATGGGGAAACCAGTGCTATTTTATGTGGGGAGACTTTTTTTTTTTAAGATTTTATTTATTTATTTGACAGAGAGAGACCCAGCGAGAGAGGGAACACAAGCAGGAGGAGTGGGAGAGGGAGAAGCAGGCTCCCCGTGGAGCAGGGAGCCCGATGCGGGGCTCGATCCCAGGACCCTGGGATCATGACCTGAGCCGAAGACAGACGCTTAATGACTGAGCCACCCAGGCGCCCCTATGTGGGGAGACTTAAGTAAATTTTGAAGTTTGAGGGTCATTTTTGAAGCCTTTCTTTCTTTTTTAGGGCACAGGACTCTGCTAGATTAACATATATCATATCTTGTATGATTGAAGGGTCAGCTTACCCACTTTGTTCATCCTGCTCAGGTTAGCAGTGAGTTAACTGAGACCCAGGGTCATCCCGTGACTTGACAGCTCTCTAATATCTGAGGCTGTCCCAGCTTAACATGTCCAGTCTGTCTGTAGCAGATGACGGCAGTAACCTCCCAACTTCTGCTCCTACCAACTAGTGTTGCTTTCTTTCCGGGCCTTCTTCACTTAGTAGCCAGAATAATTTTATCTCCTAAATCTGACCATGTCTGTCTTTCTGTCTCACCCTCTTTCTTTCTTGTTCTAACTTTAAGCCATATCAAGGACTTTCCATTTCTCCTGGGGATAAAGACAGATTGATCACTGTCCCTGCCTTATTCCCCAGCTTCTGTGTCACACACCCTGCTGTCTAGGCGCCAACCACCCTGGCTTCCTCTTACTTACTCCCACTACCGCAGGGCCTTTGCATGAGCTTCTTTTTCCTGCTCCCCTCTTGTCAGCACTTCCCAGGGTTGCTCCTTTAACTCTCAGCTCATGTAATTTCATCAGTCCTTGAAGATATACTCTCCTCTTCTCCTGTCTGGGCTTGGATTCTCACCTGTTACCACTTGTCCTAATTGCCAGGCTGTTTTTGCTGTTTAGTTGCCAGGGCCTATCTTTCCCACCAACTGTGCCCTCCATGAAGGCAAGAGCTATGCCTGATTTATTAACCTTTTCTTCCCCAGTCATAAGTTGGTCAATATTTGAAGAAAAAAATGCCTGTGTTAAGCTCATGTTTCTTGACTTCAGACCAGAACATTTCCCTTTTACCAAGGGCCCAAAGCATCCCCTAATGGACACCTGTATTGTGGGTGGTCGGGGTGGGGGGTGGGGGCGGATCCCACCATTAAGATCCAATCATAATGGTCTTTTCTCATTTTATAGTGTTAAAAATTGGTTGGGGATAGTGGAAGGAAGATAGCAAGCAGCTAGTTTCCCTCCCATCCATTTTTATTTAACTTTTGGCACCTACTGCTGTTTACTCAGATTTTGGTGTGAACATTTGCTTTAGCCCAGCATCATATAGACATGTTGAGTTTAATTTATAAACAGTGGGTGGATGTCCTGCAAACAGTGCTGTGGATGCCAGGTCCTCGGTTATCCCTTCGAGCTCCAGAGAAAACTAATGTGACTCGCACCTGTCCCCTCGCCCTCTGCATAGCCTGGGGTATTGTTATATTCTGGGGAGACTCAGACACAAGGGGCTCCTCTCCCTAGGATGATAAACTTTATAAACAACACTTATGCAGTTATGCAGTGTCATCTTTATGCTATAATGTCATATAGCAATTACTGCTGTAAGCATTCTTCATTTGTCATTCCTGTGATCTCCTAGCAAACCCATGAAGCTACTGTGGTATTATTCCAGTTGTACCGAACAGGAACTGGGGCACCAAGAAATATAATGCCTTTCCCACAGTTGGAGTGTGACAGATGGTGGTAGTCAAATTCAGACTCAGCTGGCTCCAGAGTCTGGCTCCATATCTGCACCCATGCTCTGCATTTTACTTCCTGTCTCAGGAGGGTATAGACCCCGAAGCCCAAGGGTGGCTCCTGCCGTGGACTATGAACTCTAGGTTAAGAAACTCAGAACTTAGTTCCTTCCACTCCCTTCATTGTTCTGCTGTGATTCCATCCCAGTCCACAGTAACAGTTCAACAACCAGAGGGCCTTGTTCTAGAAAGTCCACTCCCATGTACCTTTCCTGCTTACCCCTCCTTTCCTATCAGTCTCCATTTGTTAGCTCGTGCTGGCTACCTTCCTAATTGTCTCCTAATCCAGATTCAGCTTACTTCTATTCTTTTAAAATTGAAATTGAAATTCATTACTCCCAGCGTGGAGCCCAGCGCAGGACTTGAACTCACAACCCTGAGGTTAAAACCTGAGCTGAGATCAGGAGTTGGACGCTCAACTGATTGAGCCACCCAGGTGCCCCTTTATTATTATTATAGCATTATCTACTTACTGTTTTTTCTTTCAACTGGCTCTCTTTATTTTAATTAAAGGAATTGAGTATAAAGGAAAACTTTTTACCAGCACCTTAATGGGAAGACCCATGCTATTTGACATGGATAGACTAATATAAGCATGTATGTCTGTGATCTGTGAAAATAAATCAAATTACTGAAGTTACTAAATTTAGCATAATACTCTTGGGTACAAGGGGGAAATGAATGAATATCAGGGAAGTGTGGAAAGCATATTAGCACTGAACTGAGACTTTTTTCCCCCCTTGATGTGACCAAAGCATAGAAAGAATCAAGAAGAGGAAATACCTTTTTACTCTGTGTTGTAATAAATTCAAAGCATCTACTCAGCACTTATGATCTCTCTCAAGTATTGCTGTGGTGTCTGTCCTAGGACACTTCATTTTGTGGGGAAGTCAGTATTGCTTTAAAATGGAACTTGACGGACTCCTGGGTGGCTCAGTCAGTTAAGCATCTGCCTTTAGCTCAGGTCATGATCCCAGGGTCCTGGGATGGAGCCCCAAGTCTGTCACGCTTCCTGCTCAGCGGGGAGTCTGCTTCTCCCTCTGCCCCTCCCCCAACCCCTCCCCCTGCTTGTGCTCTCCCTCTCTCTCATAAATAAGTAAAATCTTTTTTTTAAAAAAATGCGACTCTATCTGAAAAAGGAGAAGTCTAAGGGCCTTGCCACTTAGACCCTGTTAGTGCCATGTGAACAGGGGTGGAGACTGAGGCACAAAGAAGTCAGGTATCTTAACCAAGGTCATACTGCTCTAAAGTAAGCAGAACTGGATTCCAACACACGTCTGTCCATCTTCTGAGCTCTTGGCTTTTAATATATTCTGTATTCTGTGGGAAGTACCTTTATTTTGTTTTCAAACAGCTCTGTGTCATCAGTGGTCATCAGAAAATGGTTACATGATAGCTGGGAAAGTTTTCACTTCCCAATTTTGTAGGTAAACAAAAATAGAAGCCACGTTCAGAAGGGGGGAGTATGAACACGGAGCATGCTGTGTGCTCTAGTGAGGAATACAGTAAAATGAAAAATGAGATTAATGTTTCAGATTGTACAGTTCCCTAATTACGCTTTTAATTATACATATAAAACAAGTAAAATGACCCCTGACAGAGACATAAATGATTTAGGTAAAATCAAATATTTATAAGATGCTTCTGAGTCCCTGGGTATATATTGTAACAGATGCACTCAAAATGCTTTGCCTTCATCGTTCGGATGCAAAGTGTTATGTATAGAATTTGTAACAGGATGAGAGTAATCAACAGTATTTAAGACACTACTGAGCTAATTCGTAGGGATTTTGGCTTTAGAACTAAAGACATATGATTGGTTTAATATATTTTATCTTATAAAATATCGTACTGTGTTTTAAGGATCGCCAAATTACAACCCCTGCTTGTTTCTGCGTTCTTAATGGTTAAAAAAAAAAATCAAAGATAGATTAAGATTCCATGACACATGAAAATTATATCCATATTTTAGTTTGGATAGTTTTATTGGCGCGTTCACTTACATTTTGTGTTTGGCGGACTCAGTGCTACAGAGACTAGGTTGGGTTGTAGCAACTGGGATCCTATGGCCCACAGAGCCTTAAATAGTTACTATCTTGCCCTTCACAGAGAACATTGCCAACCCCTGCTAAAACATGCCTAGCACACAGCAAAGATGAAACAGCGCCATAGCATGTTTAATTGGCGCAAGAAATACTTGCTTTGACTTCGTTTCATCTCTTAATCTGCTGTCCCACTAATTAAACATTCACTGTATATTTTTTTCAGAAATTGGAGAAAAACTGTCTTTTGCATGCAATAAAAAGGGATTTATACGAGCAGGGTTCCTTTACTTGCTTTTAATGCTTCCTTCATATAGAGGATTACTGAAACTAATTGCACTGCTTTAGAGATGGGTCATTAGCCTAGTCCCTATCTTTTATGGAGACCCAATTTTCATGCAGGATTTCTCTCTAAAGCTCGAACTGGGATCTCTTTAGAAAGAAGAGACAGTGATGATACAAGAGCTTTTCTGTGGTTTACACAAAATTGGCTGTTGATCACAAACCATGAAGTATATTGGTTGACATCTTACCCATATTTAGCAGCCAATAAGTGTTTGTTGAACGAATGCATGAATTCACTTTAGAAAACAAACAAAAAAAGGGAATGTATCACTTATAAGATAAAATCTGTTTGTTATGCATTTGGATACTGCATTCCTTTTGGGAAGATAATTGTTATGCTAGTATAAATCCAAGTTATTTGTTCTCAACGTCTCTTTCCTGTGTTTCAGGAGGGGAATGTTTTTGAAAGTTAGGGTTTAAATTGACTAAGTTTTCCTATGTCTTGGAATTCTCAGGTGTTCTTTTGGATGGGCTAAGTAAAATTTTCCTATACATGGAATAAAACAGAGTATTAAATTAGATCTCGTTATCTGCAATTATTTGAATGACTTAACAAATAAAATTTTGCCAGCATTTTCCTGGGCACCATTTTCAAACACCATGAATGCAACCCCCACCTTGGTCGTATGCCCACTGATATTGCCTTAAAATTGGAAGAACCTGCAAATTTTATTTCCTGATATCTTTGCATAAGCTTTCTAATCAAAGAAACGTGCCTCTCACATCTGGCTTATCATATGTTTTTCCCATCTCATTTCAGACCTTGAACCCTGGGGTAGCCCCAGGAGTCAGTGTTTACAAAAAGAAAAATCTCCCTCTCCAGATTGTTTTGGTCATCGAGCAGACTTAGGAGACCCTGATTCAGAGCATCTTACTCTGACCGTCTCCATTCTTTTTCTTTTTCTTTTTTTTTTTTCCATCTGTGAAATGGATAAGAAATTTTGAGATCATTCCCTGGGAATTTTCATGATTTAGAGTGAGCTGGGGCTTGACAACATTCTGCAGCTAGATTGTGCTAATTTATTCAAACTGGTGTTTTTGAGTTGTTTTTTAAACAGGAACGTGAGGAAATAACGCACATCATGTAAGCCTGAACTTCGTTTGAAGCAACGGAGGAAGTCATTCGGTTTTCCTGTGGAGACTCACTTTGTTCCCTTCCCTTCCACTTTATACAGTTGCCATCCTCCTAAAGGACGACTATTTTGTCAGTGGTGCCGGCCTGCCCGGCAGATTCAAAGCCGAGAAGGTGGAATTTCACTGGGGACACAGCAATGGTTCTGCGGGCTCTGAACACAGCATCAACGGCCGGCGCTTTCCTGTGGAGGTGAGAACACATCGAGATGTCAAGTGTAGCCCTTCTTTGGGTCCTCACATTAATGAGATGCTTCCTCTTTACCCCCAGTGACTTCGCAAATCAGACTTGTACCGTCCATACCTTTGTCTCTGGAAATCCTTGATACACAGCCTGATGGGTGTTATTTTCCTCCTCAAGCTTCTCACCTTTGTTTAACTGGAGAAGCATGGGGAAGTCAGGGGCATTATGGTCTGAGTAGACTCACCCCTGGCCAAGGATTTTCAACCATTTGTTTCACTTGACACAATTCCTTTACTCTTGTTTCTGAAGTCCCACTTTTCAAAGCTGAAATTCTGTATGAAACTCAAGTGACTGTTTTCAACCTTTTCTAGAAAAGAGAAAAGTTACTTGGTACATGAAGAGGCATCTCAGAACCTTCTCTCAGTGGGGAAGCTGTTGTAAGGTTTGTTTGCTCCTGCCAGTTGTCGAGAAAGAGGCTGTGGCCATTGGTGGTGTGACTCTCGGTTAACATTGCTGGGATCAATGGTGACATTTTGCCTTTCCTGTGTTAGTTTTCTCAAAGATCCATGCTGCTAGAACAGAAGAAAGGTGTGGGTACAGGAGATGGTTTGTATCTTTTTGGTAAGGAAGGGAGGGAGAGAGCAAGACTCTAAACTCCTTCATTAATGTTGGGTGGGGGCAGCACAGCCTTTCCATTGCTAACCTTATTTTTACCTTTCATCATCATCAGGATGTGGATATTCTTTTGTTGGGGCACAGAAGTTGGTTAGGTTGTTTGGTTCTCTAATGTGGTAAGCTTTACAAATTTGAGGAAGAACTGAATGGGTGTGCCTTCTAGCCTATGATTGGACTCAAACATGGAACAGCAACTCTTAGTGTTTTATAACTTCTAGTAAGTCATGACCTACCCTGATTATCTGAGCCATACTTGAGATCCCCTCCATGTAGGGTAAATACACGGATATACACACAGATTTGCACATAGTTTATAGGGTTTCATCATTCACCCTACCTCCTCAAGCCCATTTATGGACCATATAGGCATCTTTGAAGTATAAGTGAAGAATCCTTTCAAGATGAGAAAATCAGTAGTATTTCTTTGTTTGGAGATGCCTATATTCACATATAAATTTATTTCTTATCTGTGATTGCTGAAGAAACCAGAGATAACTATTCTGAGAAAATGCTTCACATTTTTTCTTGTTCAACAGCTGACAAATTCCCGGTACTAAGATTCTTCTGTCTGTGGGACTTCTTGTACTAGTTACACTATTTAAAGGTCTCCTGAGTAGGGTTTTTGCTAATGGGCTCTCCTCCTCCTTTTGTACTGAATGAATCACTTCTTAGAGTTCTTAGCTTTATTGGTACTTGGAAAACTTGATTTCCAGAAGCAAAATGATACCATCTTTTTCAAGTTTAGGGTTTCCCTTCTGTTCTTGCTGACTGGTTCCCATTGGCAGTATGAGTTGAAGAGATAGTTTGTGTCCAGCTAGTTTTTCTTGAAAGCCTCTTTTTCTCAGAATTGGGCTGCCATTTGTTCATCTAGTGTTGTTCCAAACAAAAGACCTGTGCTTTGAAAGATTGGAAACTGATTTTGGCAGTTGCCTTGGTAAAGAAGAGCTCTAGAGATGGGAACTGGGAACTTTTGCCTCATTCTTAATTACATCCCTTAATGTGGTGACGGGCCTGTCTCCTCATCTTATTCCATTCATATTTGGAGAAATGCATAGACTAGATGCATATTCTTTCTTAAAGTTACTACTTTAAATGAATATTTCACTTTTCTTTTACTCAGAGTGCCCTGAAATTCAGAAGCTAATTAGAAATGGCAGCTACAATGCACAGACTTATTGTTCAACCAAGTTGTTTGAATTTATTTCTTTTAAGTAATGTCAGATGGTAAGACTGCCTGTATTAATTGGGCTCCTCATCGAGGCCCATCTGGTTTGTAGCTTGTTTTTTTATTTTTTTTAATGTGATAAACATGTTAAATTACTTAGGGGATATATTTGGAGGAACTTGAAATTTCAGAGATCAAAGGTAATGGGATCAAATTTAACTTTAAAAAATGCAAGGAAAAGTTGCTCACTTTTTCCCAAAACATGTCTGTAATATTTTATGTTAAATTGTTTTATTTGAGCTCTTTATCAACAGGAACTCTCCCTGATGTTCTTACAGTTTGAACATCTCAGACTTGGTTTATTTCACTCCATATAACTATGTTGCTTTCTAAGAAATTAAAAATGAAAGTAAGAGGGGCGCCTGGCTGACTCAGTTGGTTGAGCCTCTGACTCTTGATTTTTGGCTCAGATTATGATCTCAGGGTCATGGGATCGAGCCCCAAGTTGGGCTCCGTGTTGAGCACAGAGTCTACTTAAGATTCTTTCTCTTCCTTCTCCCTCTACCCCTCCCCCAGCACATGTTCACTCTTCTCTCTCTCTCTCTCTCCCTCTAAAAAATAAATAAATAAATCTTTTTAAAAAATGAAAGTAAGAAAACTGTAGTGTATCATGGGGTCATTTATCAGCATTGGGGACATTATTTATCTGTCTTGTAAACAGATTCAGAGAAGAGTCGTGGTTGAAGATTGTACTGAGATTGGTAGAACACAGCGCTGTTTCTCAACTAGAGATGGCCTTCCCCGCCCCTGGGGACATTACACATTGTTGGGGGACATTCCTGGTTGTCATCACCAGGGGCAGTGGTATGCTCCTAGAATCCAGTGAGTAGAGACCAGGGATGCTGTTAAACATCCAATTCATAAGACAGTCCCCAGATAAAGTATTATCCCGCACAAAATGTCACTGTTGTGAGGCTCTGGAGCAGAGAACGCGGTATGTTTCTTTGGAATCGAAACTTCCTTTACCTGTGTGGCATCGCTTTGAATCCTGACGACTCCCTGCTTGAGGGGTTGTTCCATCTTCTTGTGGATTTCAGAGAGGAAATGTACCTCGCCTGATGGGTAAGAGCATTGCTGGTCCTGGTTCCTTGAGGTTCCACTTGAGGTTAAGTCGTGACCTTGGCTATTGATTTCAGCAGCTGCCTCCGTGCTCCAGCTCTGCAGGCTGAGTTGTAAGCATATGTCCTGCAAGAATCTGGACCTGCTCCCTGAGGGTCAGTTGCAACAAGCCCAACTTTGTAGGTTTTGCTGCTTCCTGGGAATTCCTTGAGGTCACCTATAACAACTTCGTACACATCCAGAGATCAGACCTCCCCACATTTTCCTGGCTGCGATCCTGGACTTGTTCTTGGAGTTCCTACACTTCAAAACATCCCATCTAATAGAAAAATAAATGGCCTTGTAAAAACAAAATAAGAGCCTTTCAATAGCCAGTTTTCTTTACAGCTCACTTTAAGTTAGGAAACAAAGTCAGAATCAGATTACAATGCCATGCCTAGGAGTTTAGACCCAATTTGGATCCCCAGATGCCCTCAGCTCCTATTATGAAGCTTTATTCCTTGCCGAGCAGCAAATTTTTCTGGAGTACCTATTGTCATGTAGGCGCTGGGTTATAAAAGTGAACCAGAAAGACAGTGGCCTTACCCTTGAGATATTTGCACTCTGGTAATGACACAGAAATTGAGCAAGCAGTCACATAAATATAGCTGTGTTATATCGGTTATGATACTGTCTCTGAAGAAGAGGGATATTTTGCCATGAGATATGGAAGACCTCTAGGCAGATATTTATTAAGCTATATTTATGAAGTGGTATTTATTAAGGTGGAAGAGGTAAGTTGGAACCTGCCCATAGAACAGGAACATGCAAAGGCCCTGAGGCAGGAGATACTTGGTAAGTTGGAGGAATAAAGAGAGATCATTGGGGGTTTTGATAGGCAGGACAGTGCCCCCCCAAAAGGTCCACTCACTCACCCCTGAATCCTGTGAATATATATATTACTTTACATGGCAAAAAGGATTTTTTAGATGTGATTAAGTAACCTTAAAGTGAAAAGGCTCAGAACATTCCAGGGATTAAACAATGGTGTGTCCTGCTCCAGTTCTTCCATGGCTCTTCAACTTTGTATTACCTCTGCGACCACAGTTGTCTATGACAGCTTCTACTGTATCCTAAGTTTTCTCTCCGCCCCTGCTCATTCCCTGTTCTGTGATTGGTAACTTCAACAAAGGTTCATGTAACACTGATAGGATTGAATCGTGGTGTTTCCACCAATAACTGAAGTTGGAGTTAATGCAAAGAGAAATCTCCAGATAAAACCTCTGATAGCTCCATTAAAGTGGAGGTTCATTGCATACTTGTCTAAGGTAATTAAAATCTTGTTTATTACAATAAGAGATCGCAGGAGTTGTTGATTCAGACTTATTGGTACTTTATGAGTTGAAATCTTCAATAAGCTTAAATGATCCAAATTGATTGTGTGCGCCCTTTCCAGTGAAACTCACAGCTGGTTCATTTCAGCTCTGCTTAGAGCATCCTAGCAAGTGAATAGCAGCAAAGGCATTTTTCCTAATATACACCATGTACACATTACCATATGGTACAGGCCTGTGATCCCTTAGCTGAAATTCATGAGGCCAGAAGTTTCAGAACTCAGGATTTTTTCTGGAAAGGTATTATGGTGCATATGCTATACATATTACGGAGGACACATAGTGGGGTCTGGCCCTCTACTCCTGAATGCACCAAGAATCCTGCAACATGCAGATTAATATTCATGCTAAGTGGGAAATCTCAGTGTTCTAAATGGCTTCACATCTCTTTACATCAGGTTTTGCCACCAAATTAGTTTTTGCCCACAAATCATAAATAACAATAATCACAAAACACCTTTGGTCTTGAAAGCCTTTGAGATTTCATCATCACTGATGAAGAATTTATGAATCTGTGTTTTATTTTATTTTTTTTTTAAAGATTTTATTTATTTGACAGAGAGAGACACAGCGAGAGAGGGAACACAAGCAGGGGGGAGTGGGAGAGGGAGAAGCAGGCTTCCCGCTGAGCAGGGAGCCCAATGTGGGGCTCATTCCCAGGACTGGGATCATGACCTGAGCCGAAGGCAGATGCCCAACGACTGAGCCACCCAGGCGCCCCTGAATCTGTGTTTTAAAAAGTGGATCCGTAGCATGGCCCCACGGGCTTAGGGCCCTAAGAACATGGGTTCGTTGCTACCATGGCACAAACACACTGAATTATTTGTCTCCCTGGTGGCCCAGTGTGTACAGGAACTATGTGGTGGTGGTGTATGGCTTTTTAGAGTTAAGTTTTGTTCGGGGGGCAAGAACTTACTTGCTTTAGGCTGACCTTGCTCTGTGATTCTTTTCCATTTTAACACTCTGCTTAGGCCCGCAGTTGTCTTCAGTATCCACGTTTTTCAGCATGTTACTTTGACCTGCTCCTGTCTTCCCTCCTGTCCGCCAAGCTCCCATCTTCCTGCCTAGAGACAGGCTGATATTAACCCTTTTCATTTTGGGAAATGGATCTTGGTTCTTCGGATGCTTCTGTTACATTCTGCTTAGACACTTATCTTTCTATTGGACCCCTCGATTATGTTCTCGGTGACTTGCATCTGCCTTCCTCCTCTCAGGTGAGCTCATGCACTCGTGACACACAGAGGCCTCCCCCAGCGTCACTCTCCACACTCGTGCAAGCATGGCAGGCTCCGACACAACTCAGACGTGGGCCAGTCCACCAGAGGCTGAGCTCCTGTATTGACCCCTGGCTTCCATAGTCTGATATGCTGGAGCACGGACTAAATGTTCAGGTTGGCTAGCACTCCTTTACGGATTCCTTCTTTTCTGCCGGAAGTAAATTTAGACACAAAATGCCTTCCTGCAGATGTATTTTATATATTGGCCAATTTTAAAGGCTTCTTCTCCAGTAAAGAAATCTGTTTACGTTTATTTAACTCAGTTTTTGTCCAGACTGGTATAAGCCCAGTGTCCCACTCTCCTCTCAGTTTAAGTTGGCAATATCACTCTTTTGGAAATGAGATTTATAACTTTCTCCTGTCCTCTATTCCATATTCCTTGTAAGAAATGGAGGGATGTCCGGGTGGTGCAGTTAAGCGTCTGATTCTTGGTTTCGACTCTGGTCATGATCTTGGGGTTGTGAGATCAAGCCCTGCATGGGGGCTCCATGCTTGGCGAGGAGTCTGCTTGGAATTCTCTCCCTCTGCCCCTCCTGCTCGTTCTCTCTCTCTCTCTCTCAAATAAATAAATCTTAAAAAAAAAAAAAAAAGAAATGGAATCCCGTTCAAATAAATGTTTCCAGAAGACACCAATGATGATTTTGATTTCACTTATCTTGAAAATTATGAGACCAACTTGGCTTGTTCACAAAACAGTTGTCATTAATAAACTCGATAGCGTTTTGCTTTCTCTGTCATTAAGGGAGATTGAGGGGTACCTGGCTGGCTCCGTCAGTAGAACATCTGACTCTTGATCTCAGGGTCGTGAGTTTGAGCCCCATGTTGGGTGTAGAGATCACTTAAATAAAACGTAAAAAAAAAAAAGGAAGATTGAGACATTTTCTATTAAAAATAAGTTTTGCCACATCATGTTTTTCACCCTGCCTTGTGCTTGACTGAAATTCCTGGAATTATTGCAGTTTCTCTGAAAACTTGCTTTGTTCCTGGAGAGTCCTTTGTGGGTGTGCTCAAGGCACTGTCTGTTTTCCTTGTCCTGCCTCCTAATGAACACTGGAAGTATCAAGGACACTGTCCCTGGTTATCTGGTGTTTGCTGCTCTGTGATGGGGCAATCGTGTCTCTCTCTATAGTGACTTCCATTAAATGGTGAGGGAATTGGCTGAAATATAATCAATGACTTTACTGAAATAAAGATTCCATTTTAGAGCAGAATGTTTCATCCTTTACTAGTGAAATACTTGATTTCCATCTGGCTGATCTTTTATGTGTATGTCCTGGGTTAATTAAGGAGAACATACGAAGGGGCCCTAGTACTTAGCTTATGCTCAGTGGAGGAGTAATGCCTGGTTGTACGAAGCTGGAGAACTCGTTTGGCAAGGCAGAAGCCGCCTTGGCCCCTGGCCTCCATACTGTCCCACAGGCCCCATCACAGAGTCTTCCTTAGATGTGAACTTGGCTCAGGGCTGTTTGATGGTGTGTCACTGACATGTGGTGTGCTGATACTGGGTTGGATTGTACTGAGAATCACAGAAATGCAGATGAGAGTGTGAAAAGAAAACCCAGTTAAATTGGAGATCATTTCAATCTAGAAATGTGATGACCCCAGGGGAGCCCTTGGACAACCAAAAAGAAGGTGGAGAGGTGGTGGTGATGGTGTTGGAGGTGGTGCTGGTGGTTAAGATTGTAATGATGATACTGTAGACACCATTTAATAAGCATTGCCAGTGTCAGGAACATTCTAGATGGTACCTCATTTAATTTTCTCACCTCCCTTATGAGAGGGGTACCCTAAGGATGGGACAACTGAGCTTCTGGGAAGGTACGTGGCTTGGCTGAGATTTACTGTTAGGACTTCAGAATCTAGGCTTCAGTGTCTACAAAATCTTAACCAGCATTCTTTTTATTTGATAAGTCATTTCCTTGTTTTTCTTGTTATTGCTTTAGGTTGTTTTTAGAATCACTGATGCAGTAGAAATAACTTTGCTGGAATCTTAACTGCTATTTATTGGATAACAGGGAGGGAAAAAAAAATCAAAGGGTTTCATATGTTCGGAGTGGCTGAACCAGTAGTAAAACATACAACGAGGAGAGGTGAGGGCAACTGGAAATGCTCTCAGCTCTTTGTCTAGAGGTATCTGTAGGAAACACTACACATTTTGTCTGGATCGGCCACTTCTGTTTATTTTTAATCATGTAGAACAATACTGATAGAAAATATAATGTGAGCCATTCATTGTACTTTTTAATTTTTGGCAGCCACATTAAAAGGTAATAAGAGGGCGCCTGGCTGGCTCAGTCAATTGGGCGTCTGCCTTCGGCTCAGGTCATGATCCCAGAGTCCTGGGATCGAGTCCCGGTTGGGCTCCCTGCTCAGCGGGGAGTTGGCTTCTCCCTCTGCCCCTGCCCCCACTCGTGCCCATGGGCGCGCGCGCGCTTTCTCTCTCTCTCTCACAAAAATAAATAAATAAAATCTTTAAAAAATAAATAAATAAAAGAGGTAAAAAGAAACAAGTTATTTTACTTGACTTGAATATTTTATTTTATACAATTTGTGGTATATAATAATATTTGTTACAAAATCAATTAAATTTCAATTGATTTTAACAATCTATTATTGTTACCCTAATACATCAAAATATTACTACTTCAAAATGTAATTAATATAAAACAATTATTCCTGAGCTATTTTACATTCCCTTTTTTTTGTACTATCTTTGCAGGCTGGTATATACACCAACCGCACATCTCGATTCAGACTGACCAATTTTCAAACACTCAGTGCCGCATACCCTACCTGAAACACGTAGATGTAAGGGCTCCAGGCCACACTCATGGGCTTTAGATGATAAACTAGCCAAAGAACTAACGGGAATTCTTTAGGAGGAATTTTTATGCCGAATTTGTGGTAATTTTCACATTTTTTCTTTTCTTTCCCAACCAAACAATATATACCATTTACCTTTGCATTGCGATCTGAGCTGGTTGTTGAAAGTCTTCACCTAGATGTGATGCAGGTTTTGTTTTTTTTTTTTTTTCTTTATAAGCTTTCAGTATTTCCCTCTTATTTATTTATTTATTTTTACAACGTTTATTCCTGGGGCTTTGAACACTGTTCTTCTCAGAATCTATTTCCAAGCTGAGGGACTCAAATAAAACGGGCTCAGGGAGACCTTTGTGCACCAAAGGTAGAGACCTCAGGCAGCCGGATCAGATGGATTGTAAGTTCAGGGTCAGGGGGATTTATGGGCATAAGGCTCAGACACCACCCCCACTCCCACCCCCGCACTTTTTGCACTTTTTTTTCCCCCTGTCCTGTCAAAATTTGAGCAGGAAGGTTTCAAGCCATCTTAAATCTAAAGCCTTTAGCAAGTTCTTTAATGCCACCACCACTCAGAAAGAACAGTGAGGAAGATTTATAAGGAACAGAAAGAAGTCAGGATTGAAAGAAAGTCTATTTCCCCTTTAAATCCCCGGCATAGAATTGCATAGTACCCCCCCACCCCCCTTAATAGAAGGGAGAGGAAACTCCCAGAAGCTTCCCTCCCTGGTTGCAAGGCCTGGTGCTGTGTTGAGCGCAGATATTGCATTGGGTACATTTACTGCGAGATAGGGAGACCAGCTGGGCAAATTTACCAAAACCTTATTTTACTTAAAAATATAAATTTCATCTCTTGAATGTTTGAGGAGGTCTTAGAAGACAGGGCTTTAAAACTCAGGTTAATACACGAAAGATATTTGGGTTAATAGTAAAATGACTCCTAAATCCCAGCTCTTACTAGATAGACAGAGCTTTGATTTCTGAATCTCCCTATTACACCTTTCCTGCCTTGGTTTATAAAGTTCAGTATTTCAGGGAATCTTCTTATGGTGTGCCCCAGTGTTCCCCATTCCCTGATCAAGGAAGGCTGGGGGTGAAAGAAAACTCATCCCACTACCCCCTGCCATTTCTCAGCCTATTTCTGCCTTTAAATTTGCTCCAGTCTCTGTCTCTGATCACTTTATTTATTGGCAGGGGAAATGTGGGCTAAAACATCATAACCATATGTAGCAGCCCCTGGTACATTTTCTGGATTCTGTTAGTTGGTCTAAATGCTCTGCACAAAAAGTATCTGTGGTCAGATACATTTAGGAAAATGCTGCCTTCTATACCTTTCTCTTGTACCTTGATCATGGGCTAACATAGTAAAATTATTAACAAATATTCCAGCAGAAAAACTTGTTCAATATTCATGTAACCAGGAATCTCCCAAACTCAGTTGACCATGGAGTTCTTTTTCTTTCTTTCTTTTTTTTTTTTGTAATATCCTGAGAGGCTCATGATAAGGAGAATTTCCTGCATGGGGGAAATTCACATGTGGGGGAGCTCTTTTCCACGCCTTGATGCTATATAAAATGTTTAAATTACGTTCTTACACTCTTCTTTCATTTCTAAATTATCAACAGTGTTCATTCAGTTTTTAATAGAGCCTTCTCTGTGTAGGACAAAGAATGCCCTGGCCTCAAGCGGCTTTTATTTCAGTAGGTGCTAAGGCCCTGAGGCAGAAGACTGCCCTGCACGTTTGAGCAAGCAAAGGGCAGAGTGATAGGAGTGCAGTCAGCAAAATAGTTGGGGTCCTGATGATATGGGTCCTGGGGGAGCATGGGCAGCTCTGTGGCTTTTACTCCAGGCGACATGGAAAGCCCTTGGAATGTCCTCAGCAGAGAGTGGACATTATCTGCCTTACGTTTTAGAAGGATCCTTCTGGCTGCACTTGACCATAGGAAACACCTGTGGACACTGAAGTCAGAAGGTGATTATGATACTTCAGGAGAGGTGATGGTGGCCTGTGCTTGAGATGGATATACGGAGAAGATGTTGAATTCGGATTATTTTGAGGGAAGGACATATGCTACTCAAGAGAGATAAGATAGATAGCATCCCTATCTTACCTGTTTGTATTTCCTGTTTTAAAAAAAGTTTGTATTTCCTGTTTTTAAAAAAAAAGGCAATTTTAGGATAAAAAATCATGGATCACTGACCAGTCTGTAATATTTTATAGCATTTTGTTTCATTTTTTAAAAAGTCTTTTAAATTGTTGATTATGTAATTTTCAAATTTTATTTGTGTTATATGGATTATAGACCAGTTTTGATTACATACTATCTCTTGTACACTAAACAAGAATGTCGGGGCAATGTCGGGACAACTGGATGGCGCAGTTGGTTGAGAGTCTGACTCCTGGTTTTGGCTCAGGTCATGGTATCATGGGTCCTGGGATCGAGCATTGGGCTCCGTGCTCAGCTGGGAGTTTGCTTGGGGATTCTGTCCCTCTGCCTTCCCCAGTAAATAAATAAATCTTAAAAAAAAAAAAAAAAAGGAGAAATGTCCCATAGTGAATTGATGAAACACAACAGTACTAAAACAAAGCCCCTCTCTGAAGGCTTCCTTTGAGTTAATAGATGTAAGTGCTTCGAGCAGGACCCGGCACAGGCTAAGGGCTTGCTCGGTGTTAGCTGCTGGTATTGTGTCCAGATCCTGTGCTTACATTAGGCAGCACATCCTGAATTCATCTGTTTCTTTTCTTTGCTACTGTTTCTACCCAGGTTCAGGCCATCACCGTGTTGGCCTTTGACCGTTGCTGTAGATTGCTGAGAGCTCTCTCTTGCCCCCCCACCATCCAGTGCCTATCTAGTAACCAGAGTGTTCTTTAAAACACTTGGCATCACATTATATTTTCCCTTTGTTCAAAAAATCTGCCAGTGGTTTACGGTCACATGATGAATAAATCCAAAGATCCTACTTTATCCTACAAGGCCTTACCAGATGTTGGCCCTACTCCACCCACCCCTCAACCTCCCCATCTCAGTTTTCACTGGGTCTAGAATGTTCTCTCCCCCATTATCCCTTCTTGTGGCTCATTCCTTTCTAAATGCTACCCATCATGATATTCCACGCTCTCTCCTCTCAACTCAGCCCTTTTGTTCCTATTACCCAGCTGCATTTTCTTCATAGCACCCATCATTTTTTAAAATTACTTATTGATTTGTTTACTTGTTTATTAACTCACCTCCCTCACCCCCACCCCTGTACGCTGCATGTCAGCTTCTGGAGGGGAGGGGGGCCTGTCTGTCTTGTTCACTGCTGAGTCTCTGCTGCTGACGGATATAGTCCCATAAAAGAGTAAGCAGTGATACGTATTAAGAAACCAGCATTCTCGGATTGTATCTTCATCTTCTTGTCTCAGTGGTTTAAAAGGGTAAGGAGCTCTAAATCCTGAGAAGAAAAACATGTAATTCATTCATAAAAAGGACGTTTAAGGAAGCAAATCCTCCCCTAAAACTATCTCTCATATTAAGGATGTGAAAGACCCAAATAAATTAGTTACTCCCAAATAAACACATTCATCCTGTTGCCTCACGCTGTGAGGCTGAGGGTTAGTTGTGCAGCTCACAAAAATGATCTTTTTAAGGTCTGTTCTTCCAGAGTGTAGCTCTTATATTAACAACCATTACATCTACATATCAAGACAGATTGTCCCAATTAGTCAATGAGGTCCAGGTTTTTGAGAGCTGTTAATATGTACATGAGCAATTACTGGAGCAGAGTTAAAAGGCGTGCCTTTGGGAATTTTAGATTGAGATTATCAGTTTCATTCATGAGCTAAGGCAGGAACCCTGAGAGTTCTGCGCTGCATTTCTCTGCAGATTCATTCACTAGAAGGTTCTCCAGTGCCTATCCATAAAAGTTTATGAAGTTGCCAGATTCCTGTCCTCTGCCCCAGCCTCACCCCGTCCAAGACCAGTGCCTGCCTCTGTAATCGTTGAGAACCAGGCATTGTGATAAGCACTTGGGAATTTCATAGTGAAGAAAACAATTAAGTCCCTTGACTTCATGACACCTAAGAGACCAGGGTGGATCTTAACCAGAAGTTACTTCAGAATCATGCAGGCATTTAAAAATTTTTTCTAGGGCACCTGGGTGGCTCAGTTGGTTAAGCAACTGCCTTCGGCTCAGGTCATGATCCCAGGGTCCTGGGATCGAGTCCCACATCAGGCTCCCTGCTCAGCGGGAAGCCTGCTTCTCCCTCTGCCTGCCGCCCCCCTGCTTGTACACTCTGTCTCTCTCTGTCAAATAAATAAAAATATTTAAAAAAAAAATTTTTTTTTTCTAAAATCAAATTTATGTAATTTTCACTCATTCCTTATTACTGGTGAATGGAAACAAAACAAGACAAAACAAAAACACTCATTATCAGTCTGCTTTTCAATGTTCAAATAGAATGCTATGTATTCTTCACATGAACACCGTGCCTCTCCCCTGTGCTCAGAGTTGCAGCTTTTACTAGAATCCCATGATTTATGCTGGAACTAGATTTGGAGTCAGGTAATAGATGATTTGTAGACTCTGGGAAACGGCCCCCTCTTTCCTGTAGACCAGTCTCTTTAAATGATTGAGGCTAAGTCAGTGTCAAATGTGCCTGAAGTTCCCCCATTTGAGTTAAGGTATTATTGCCTCTTCAAATGCTAACACAAGGGAAAGAATGAAATATAAGAGTTTATCTCTGTTGAACACATTAATAAAACTCACCAGATCCACTCCTTATTTGGAGTAAGATGGGTCGGAAGTAGACTCTGAGGGGACACAGTGGGTTGGATGAGACACCAACCAGGGAAGAAGGAGGCCCCAGATACCGTGTGAACAAGGGTGCCGACTGGGGAGAGGAAGTGTCAGATCTGGAAGACACACTGGGTTGATCAATGCTGGTACTTGAGCTTCCCTCATCTGGAGAGCAGATGATTGGCATGAACCGTGGTGTGCAGATAAGAGTGTGATAGTGGGTCTTGATATTTTCAAAGGGATTCTCGTGGAAGAAGGAATCCCCTTAGTCTTTGGGGGTGGAAAGTGGAACCAGAACCTATAGAAGCAGACTCTACTGAAGAAACTGGTTACAGCTGGGGCAGAGCACCCTAGCCACATAATTCAGAAGAGATTTTCAAAATCATATTCCCTCAGTCCCTCTGGGAATCTCCTGCATTAAGTGTGGAAAAGTAAAAGATATTCCCCCATTTTGATAGTTCTTCTATCAAAATGACTCCTGTGATAATAAGGATAGGTAGCTCTTCAAAAACTACCCACTGTGTGTATTTAGAGACCTCTATAAATATTGCATCATTTAATCGTCACATATTAGAAACATCTTTCCATAAAAACAGCAGTTAGGAACCAGTATCTCTTCTTCTCAGTTAAGAAAATTGAGGTAAGAGAGTCATTGTGAACGAAATCTCAGAGCCTAACGCTGAATTTTAAGGAGTTTACTGGTCTGAGATTAGATGCCATGTTTAAGTGATCACAGAATGATCTCTGTTGCCATTTTGAACTATTTCCTTCCAATATTTGGCGGAGGATGGGGGGAGATAAAACTATAGTCCGTATTGAAGTGAATCATAGCCTATTCATCACTTCACATTTTGTGAATATTTTCCGTATTTTGAAAGATTCTTCACTCCTTTAAAAATGAAATCTGATTTTCTTACTTGAACTTTGCTGCCTTCTACAAATTTTTCAGAATTAGCAGATTTTACTTTAAGATCAGGGAAGAAAATAACAAGACAATGAGTAATTTAATGTCATTTCAGAGACCTTATTTTTTCTAAGCAGAAGCAGGTACAAAGGCAGCATATGAAAACATAAAAAATAATTTTTTCTCAAATTGCAAATAGTTTCATAGTCTTTTGATTATCGAAGTAATATATGTTCATTATAAAATAATTCAAACAATATATGAGCTAAGAAGAAAGGACATGTTTCTCTTGCAAATACACAATGCTCTTTAGAAATGTCAGTATGCACATCGTTTTATAGGCTCATCATCACTTACTAGACGATGGAAGTCTTCCATTGTCAATAAGTAGCTGTCTGCATCATATTTAAATGCTGCATCACTGAGGCTCTGAGCCAGATTACTAGAATTCAAATCTCATCATTGCCATTTGTGAGCTGTGTGACTTTGGGCTCCTATTAAACCTGTTCCTTTATCTGTAAACTGACATCTAATACTAATGTCAACCTCATGAGAGTTTTTGGAGGACTTAAAAATGTAATATTTATAAAGTGCCTAGTTGAGTAACACATAGTAGGTTGATAAATTTTTGCCTCTCTCTATGGTGTGGGTGTGACATAATTTATTCTAGCAATGCCTTTTTGGTGGACATTTTGGCTGTTCCCATTTTTTCCTGTTACACCGTCACAGCTTTGTAGAGCATGCATTTGGGATAAACTGAGGTTGTCTGGGGACCAGCTATATGACATGAGGTGAAAGGTAGGAATTATCTAAAACGGTTTTTGGATTGTTGACATTTGGGAATATAAGCCAACATTAGTCAGAACTTCCAGCTTTTTCAAAAGAAGCTGGAAATCTCTGTTTGAAAAAGCCAAAATCTCTGTATTCATCTATGTACTACATCCTTTATGTAAAATACACTATCTTGGCTTTCACAGTTTACTGGTGGGCTAGAATTGGTGATCAATTAGGGTTTCATATCCAGGGTGTTTAATCTCAGAGCTAAAGTTTTTTGTGTTACAGTTCACTGTGTCTGCCTTTACCTTCATGAATTAAGAATGTTCAGGATGCGGAGTGCCTGGGTGGCTCATAGTTAAGCATCCGACTCTTGATTTCAGCTCAGGCCATGATCTGAGGGTCTTGAGATTGAGCCCCGTATCGGGCTCTGCGCGGGGCGGGGAGTCTGCTTAAGATTCTCTCTCTCCCTCTCCCTCTGCCTCTCCCCACCCCTCCATCTCTAAAAAAAAGTGTTCAGCGTGCTATACAAAGTCAGTTTGATATTGTATGATAATATAATTTGGTAGCTTGGTATACAAATTCTGAAACTGTCTGTAATAATTACTACTTTCCCCACCAGGATGTAAGTTCCTCCTATGGGGCTAATAAACTTCCTGAAATTCAGTTGTCTTTTCTTTTCTTTTCTTTTCTTTTCTTTTTTTTTCTTTTCTTTTCTTTTTTCTTTTCCTTCCCTTCCCTTTCCTTTCCTTCCTTTCCTTTCCTTTCCTTCCCTTCCCTTTCCTTTCCTTTCCTTCCCTTTCCTTCCTTTCCTTTCCTTCCTTTCCTTTCCTTTCTTTCCCTTCCCTTTCCTTTCCTTTCCTTCCCTTTCCTTCCTTTCCTTTCCTTCCCTTTCCTTTCCTTTCCTTCCCTTTCTTTTCCTTCCTTTCCTTTCCTTTCCTTCCCTTTCCTTCCTTTCCTTCCCTTTCCTTCCTTTCCTTCCCTTTCCTTCCTTTCCTTCCCTTCCCTTCCCTTCCCTTCCCTTCCCTTCCTTCTCTTCCCTTCCCTTCCCTTCCCTTCCTTCTCTTCCCTTCCCTTCCCTTCCCTTCCCTTCCCTTCCCTTCCCTTCCCTTCCCTTCCTTCTCTTCCCTTCCCTTCCCTTCCCTTCCCTTCCCTTCCTTCCCTTCCCTTCCCTTCCCTTCCTTCCCTTCCCTTCCCTTCCCTTCCCTTCCTTCCCTTCCCTTCCCTTCCCTTCCCTTCCCTCCCCTCCCCTCCCCTCCCCTCCCCTCCCCTCCCCTTCCCTTCCCTTCCCTTCCCTTCCCTTCCCTTCCCTTCCCTTCCCTTCCCCTCCTTCTTGGATCTAGGGCTTCATTTAACTCTGGGATTGTTTTCTGTGCTCCCCTGTATCCCCCTCCAAAATAGTAAAGAATCTGGAGGGAAAGGAACAGATTTTTATTTTGTACAGGACTAATTTGTCTTCTACTTTCTAATGTACAGAATATATAAAGTTTACATAAAATTTTATTCATAACCTCATTACTAGTGTTGTGAATTTTCTAGAATCCTGAGTGCTCACAGTGAAGGGTGATGTGTCTGTTCTACCAGCATCAATGAGCATGAACCATCACTCTCTTGTTCATTTCCATAACCTCACTGCCAAGCACAGAACTTACTTTGCAGGTGACCTGTTTAAATTTCTTGTGAAATAAAGGAATGTATCTGCTACTCTCTATCTTAGTTAATTTAGACATATAAGGAGCCTTGGAGCTCAAGCTGTTCACAAGAACTAGCTCATAAAATGCCTCTATCTTTTAGTGAAATCTGGTCCCAGGGCCAGCCCCTGGCACACCAGAATCAGTATTGATGGGCATTTTGTTTTGACATACTGACTGGCAGGCACAATGCTTGTCACCTTCCGTTGGCTCTGGAGAGGGTGGAAAGTTCAGCAGGTCTTACCCAACAGGCTTTGTTCAATTTAAGTAGCTTATAGTGTGAACGATGGAGGTGGAGATGAAAACTGGCAGGGAGCTGCGATTTGAATAGGACCTTCAATTTATTTGACATGTCTAATGATCTTATGAATGGGGATGGAACCCTGGTTTTTGGTGATAGGGAGAAAGATTGGCTTCAGGATTGATAGAGTCTTGGGTGGATTAGTAAATTGATTTGCTAAGAGCTAGAATGATACACTTTTGGGGTCTGAAATTCACCCCAGCAACTGCTTAAGCTAACAAACCTAGTGGTGCTAGCTTTTCAAAGTTATTTTACACATAAGCTGTAAGTGGCTTTTCTATAGAACTATTATTTCTGCAGAAATAAAAGCTATTATTTTTATTCATAAAATAGGTAATTGATTGCTTGGTGATATATTGTTTATCTGAAGCCTCTTATTTTTCTTGGCTGTTCTTTTTTTTAAAAAGATTGTTCTTCAGCCTTCTTATTGTATGTTTATTAAAATAATATGGTAAGTAAATTCAAAACAAAATGATCTCAATACTTAGGAAGATACTCTACCAATTAATTAAATTTGACCTCAAAAGGCTGCAGCTTAACTTTACTGCTACATATTTGTGGTTAAATTACCTTTTCTAAATAGTTTAATAAAACAGAAAAAGCCAGTAACAATGCCTGTTTCCTATTTAGTAAATTATACCTCTGTTTTATATTTACACACAACCCTGAATCAATCTCAGATATGAATATATTAGCAAGCAGATGTTAAGGTTTTTACCTTCATAGTCCGTCAGGAAATCAGAACTTTTCCTCTGCTAAAGATGGAATTGATCAAAGTCATTTATGATGATATTCACATCAGCTGGTCATTAGTGCTACCTAATGCAAATGTACATTTTCCCAGTGTGCAGCCATTTGGAAATTATAGCCAAAGGCCCCCTCCTCCCCCCACCCCTGGTCTCTTCCAGTTCTCTTTATATCTTCTTGCTGGGATTTCTCCAGCCATTTTTTTTTCTTCTTTTTTTTTTTTCTTTTCAAACTTCATTTTCATTTTTTAGTAATCTCTATCTCCAATGTGGGGCACAAACTCACGGACTCCAAAATCAAAAGTCACATGCTTTTCCCACTAAGCCAGCCAGACGCGCCCCATATTCAGCCATTTTCCTTTAGTTATTAGTAAGGGCTTCATCTGGTTTGGAATGTTTCTGATTGTTAATGTATTTCTCTGAGTATTGTTTTTGAGTATGATTACTTTCCATTCTCTCCATGATCCTTGGATAAATACATAAAAAACACACAATCAATAAGCAGAAAACAAACATTCATTTCTAGGCACGGTTACCAAAAATAACTAGAATTTCTGAATTTTAGATGGCTTGAAAATTTGCCTTTTTTAACTGATATGGAAACCCAGAGAGACTGAACGTTCTGAGATCCCAGGGCCAACTTTGGCAGTGCTAACTCTTGTGTATGAAGAAGTTAAAATCTACTTTCTTGGTCTTTGGTAAACATTAAGGAAGGCACTGGTTATTATTGTGTTTTAGAACACACTAGAACCTGGATAAATGTAAGGTTTATCGAAAAATACAGACAAGATTACAAGTTACTGGGGGCGCCTGGGTGGTGCAGTCAGTTAAGCGTCTAACTCAGGTCGTGATCTCAGTGTTGTGAGATCGAGCCCCATGTCGGGCTCTTCGCTCAACTTGGAGTCTATTTGAGATTTTTTTTCTCCCTCTGCCCCACTAAAAGCATGCGAGCTCTCTCTCTCTCAAATAAATAAATAAATCTTAAAAAAGGAAAAAGATTACAAACTACTCTGCAATAATCCTTCAATGACAGTGTTATTAACCTCATTCCTCTTGGGGAATACTTGAATCCTCAATGAAAAACTTATCTTAAGACATCATAATTGTCTTTTCAGACATGAAGAGGTTCAAAGAAGTCTAAGTGTGGTCATTATCAAAAAGACAAATGAAATGAGGTTGTTATGAAAGAGTCTGTTTAGACAACTCTTTCTAGACACTTACTTTCACCATTTTCCAAATGCTTTGTGCCTTAATTCAGTACTTTGGTTTAACTGAACCTGGTGGTAGTAATGAATGAATTTCTTTTTCTATCAAGACACTGTTACTGGGACGCCTGGGTGGCTCAGTCGGTTAAGCGTCTGCCTTTGGCTCAGGTCATGATCCCAGGATCCTGGGATCGAGTACTGCATTGGGCTCCTTGCTCAACAGGGAGCCTGCTTCTCCTTCTGCCTGCCACTCCCTCTGCTTGTACTCTCTCTCTAGCAAAAAATAAATAAAATTTTTTTAAAAAAAATTTAAGACACTGTTACTGATCCCCCATGTCTCCATCTTTCCATGATGTAATTTATTTTGGCAATAGCTATAATGAAAGTCCACGTTATCTTTGTGGTGCGTTTGCTAGAAGAAAGTTATAGAACATACACCTTTCTGAATGCCAGGCAACTTCAGAAGCGCATTCGGCTCTGTTACTGTCCTGGATTGCTTTTGATTTCCCATGCCATCAGACCGAGATAACCTGTATCATCTGCATTTCAGCAGATAGAATGGAAAGTGGACCCAAATCAGAGTTGAACTGAGTTTCATTAGCTGGGTGTGGATTTCCCACTTTACTCACTTCTCTGGAATCTTTTCGGCATTTCACTGCTTGCTACCTTTATATAAAGCAGGTATTTGAAGAAAGTAAATGCTTTTGGAGGCAAGTCTTCTTCTTGAACCCCTACTGCATTATCTGAGAAAAGTTGATCAATTAATGAATGAATTTAAACTCAGTAGGTCTGATAAATGCTTTAGACCTGAATTCTTATAACTGGGCTTAGGATCGTGAATCAGGTTTTGCTGTGTGTGTGTGTGTGTGTGTTTTGACAGGAGATTTTCCTATTTGCCACCATCAGTTATTTGCCACATTTTCAGTCATTATCGGTCTTGAAGAGCGGGTTGCTACCTTTGTCATTAAGACCTACACTTAGAGTGCTTTCTTGTTGTTTATTAGTACGAGAGTGATCTTCCTGGAGCGTGAAAGTCATGCTTGTGACCCCAATTAGGAGGGAGATGTTTGTGTAATGGGCTGGGAGTTCGACCAGAAGGTTTTTGTATGTGGGCAGTGAAGCCCGAGTTAGACGCTGTAACAGGGAGTGGGAGGCAGCAGTAAAAATTTTTAATATGTGGTGTCTTAGCTGTCACTACCCACCTCTGCGCTTACGAGAAGAGCGTATTGTAAAAAAAATTATAGGTCTGAATGCATATATATATATAGTAACACACATATTCTTGATGCAGATGCACTAATGTTATCAGGGGGAACTTTGCTTTACGTTTTGCTTTGGCCTTCGAGAATTTGGTTGTGTGACCTTGCCAGAAGCACTGGGAAGTGCTCTGACAGTGTGTGGTGTGTGTGTGTGTGCTTCTACCTACAATTATTTTTTAGGAATTCTCAATTCAGTAAGATGGAAAACCATTTTTTTCCTAGTTCTTTTGATGGCTGTTTTTCCTCTATTACAGTAACCAAATTTTCGTCTATTATTTTTGAATTGAGATGACCTGGTTTTAAGCTCCTAGGACTTCAAAAGGGAGCCAAGATTTTTGTTTTCTTGACAAATGCAAAATATAACCATTCTGGAGTAATTTCTTTCCCCCTTTGAATTCTTTTCATATGACCCCAATTATTCTTAGTTTTTTCCCTTTAGTATTTACCCATCCTTAAAAATCAAGTTTCAGAACAACCCTCTTTTGAACAATGTAAAAATTATCAATGTTTTAGCATAAAGGCACAATAAAACCAATCTGATTGGGAAAAAAAGTAGTTGGGATAAGCTACGTAGAACCTTCAGCAATAACCTAATTAATTTTTATCCAAGTTTTAAGAGAAAACCTCAAGTATTACCTTCCTTAAATATTGGCTTTTAAAAGGCAAAACCATTTCTATATCCTTTCTCATATTTTACTGATATATTTATAATCACAGGTTTTTCAGAAAGGTTAATAGAAATTGCAGTGCTGTATTGTCACGATGCTTAAATGATTTCTTTTTCAATAGGGCATGTTATTAAAGAAAAAAATGATTTTGCAACCCATGCATTAAAGAATGTAATGCTATCTGTCTTAAGGCTTGGTAATCAATGGTGTAAGTGAGGCCGGTTTATTTCTCATAGATTTACTAGTGTCACTGCATAAATAGCCATAATGGACTAGATCCATTAGGCTGAAGCAGCTTTTATCACGTACAAGGGTTTGATGATGACTGTGTTAAATATTGGCCTTTGATCAGCCGTAGTCTTTCTTGGATACACAGGTTTCGGAAACCTCATACTTAAAAGATTGAAAACGTGTCATTTTTGACATTAAAATTTTTTTTCACATTAACTACTTGCCCATGTGTTTTACTTCCTAGACAAGTCCTATCTTGCAGGTATCTTTTCTGTCACTCAGTAGAGTTACAGTTTCTGCCGGCACCCCCTTTGTGCTCACCTCAGAGACACAAAGAACAATGTGGTGGGGCGCCTGGGTGGCTCAGTTGGTTAAGCCACTGCCTTCGGCTCAGGTCATGATCCTGGAGTCCCGGGATCGAGTCCAGCATCGGGCTCCCTGCTCGGCAGGGGTTCTGCTTCTCCCTCTGACCCTCCCCCCTCTCATGTGCTTTCTCTCTCTCATTCTCTCTCTCTCAAATAAATAAATAAAATCTTTAAAAAAAAAAAGAACAATGTGGTGAATAAGCTCCAAAGATTTGAACTCGGACATGGACCTGGGTTTGAATGGCAGTCCCTTCGTTCCTGCCCGTGTGACCTGGACATGTAACTTGACTTCTGCAAGTCTCAGTTTTCTCATCTAAAAAATGGGAATGAAAGTGCATAGAAGATTACTGTATGAAACAGAACAAGTATGTGTTGATGATACTTGGCAGCATACCCAACATACAAATACATGATCATGATTGTTGCTATTATCGGCTCTTCTTATTACTACTACTGAGTCCAAACAAGACTCATGCACAGCAGTCAATGAGAGTCAGCATGGGTATTGTATTCTCTTGAGGAAAATTTAAATTTTGGGGTGTTGTTTTTTTCCTTTTATCATAGTATTCCCCCCCTCCAAGAGCTATTTAATAGGGTAAATTGGGGATGGCGCTCATTATATTAATCCAAAATGGGTTTTCTGCAAAAGATTTTTAAAAATCACTAACTAATAAGGCAGAGAAGACCTAACTTCTGGGCAGATCCAGCTCCGAAGAGCACTGTGAGGGTGAGGACATCTGTCTGTACACCATCTGGTGCCCTGACTGTCCCCAGAACGGTCCCTTAAGCCGGCTTTCACTGCCTGTACTTTATTCTGATTCTGGTCATAGAAGGTGACTAACAGCCTCACCTCAGAGCCACGGCCCTCCTGCTGCCAGCCCCACCCTGCTCCTGGGAGATGCAGTGTTCACCCAATGGGCTTGCGTCAGAGTAAATCAGCTCCTCGACACCCATTCAATAGACAGAGTCTTAGATGTTCAGGATCCTCACTGAAAGCAAATGCCTGCTTAAAAATAATTTGTCCCTTACCTGAAAAAGCCTCTCTAGCATGCTAAATCTAATGTCTCCAAATATTTTCAAGTGCCAATTCATATTTTAAGCCAAGCAACTGACAAAAATTTACCTGTAGGCTAGCTTAATCTTATTTTAACATAGTCAGAGGCCTAGCCAAAGAAATAAACTTTCTTCGTGAGCACAGATTTCCAAATCTATCAAAAAAAAATGTGCCCCACAGCCAATGTGTTTGTTTGGTTTTTTTTAAAGGATTTGCTAAATGAGCACCCGGGGAATGTGTGTGTGTGTGTCTACAGGACAAGGCGAGGGGTTAGAAGAGAGGCACATTTTTGTGTTTCAGTAAGTAATTTTCCTTGTTATAATAAAAAATCACATCCCTTGTTGGAAATCTGGTTGGTGCCCAAATGCTCTGGGCAAGTGTTTGCAACTCGTGATTATTTATTCCCCAGATCTTTTTAGATGTGCTATGTGTGAATCAGCTCAGCCTGCATTTAAGGCTTGAAAAATGTTCTTTAGGATTCCTTAGTATCAAAGCATCCATTAATTACTGAAAGGATAAGTCAGTGGCTTACTGGAAGTCAGAATCTGCCTGGTTCTTTGTTCTGAAGAGGAGAAAAGGAGTCCTCCATAGAAAGGAGAACCACTTTTAACGATACCCTTTTAATATCCTGTTGAAAGACAGGCATTTTTTTAAATATAAGAGTTCTTTTAAAATGATCTTTTTCTGATGACATTCACATTATACGGGAAAATATTCTTGTGTTTCTGGCAGTGATACACTAATTACTGCCTATACATTTTTAATAGTTTAATCTGTCATATTCTGGGAGAGAACTGATTCTGATTCCAAACAAAACTGAAATGCATGACCAACCACATTATGAAATATGTGGTTTCATTAAATCCTGTTGTTAATTCAGTCAGAAGAAAAGTATTTAGTTCAAACAGAGGAACAGGAGTTCTGAGGTATTATGATTGCATTTCCAAATATGCACAGACCTTACTATTTGTAGTCAAAACTGCCGCCATATTATGTTATGTTGCCTGGTAGTCATCAAAAAAGGAAGTCATGTCACAATTTGAAATCAGAAAATTGTCATATGCTGTGGCTTTGTTTGCATTCATGGGTTGCACAGAACAGAAATCCACTCTGGTCAGTTAAACACAAAAGAATAGTTTATCATAAATATATAGGATTGTCTCATGGAATGCAGGAGCACCACTGTGGCAAGAAAGGGACTAGAAAATGGACAGAACTAATTAATTAATTAATTAATTAATTAATTTTATATATTCCGTTTCTGTTTGTCTTCCTGGTTTCTTCCTTTGTATCTTCTGATGTAAATAGGTTCTCTCAGTCATTGTGTTACATACTGGTTCCTGAGCCTCCTTGAGTTCATAGATTATGGGTTGATTCTGACAGTCCCTTGGGCCTAAGACCAGAGACCCAGGAAAGATAAACTGATTGATCCAGTTGGCTCAGGCAGTTCGTGCCTGGTCCAGTTGGCTATGCCCATGGAATAAGGACAATATGGCAGGCCTGGGCCTATCCTGTGGTCCTCTGTGTGGATGTTTCCAGAGAAAAGGGGGCCTGCAGAGTCCCTAAAATGTCCCTTTTCTTGCACACTAAGAACTTTTTCATTTTTACCTCTGAGAGACTATGTGCATCCGGGCCAGCATCAGATCTCGAGTGATGGTCTGGCAAGAACTCTCTATGTATCACCTAGACATGGCTTAGCAAGCATGACTGACAGAGGTCTGAGTTAGAATTTATCTGGAGACCCTACTTACTACTTCATTCTTCCATTTTCACATGCGTCAAATTTGCCTCCTAGAACAGAAGAGAAAGGTGTCTATTGTTTAAAGTCGGGCTCATTATCAAAAGGTGACCAGGGGTGTCCTAGCTACCATTCACATTCCTAGCACGCCCTTAAAAACTGCTAAAACACTAGGTATTATTTATGAACAAGTCA
Source organism: Mirounga angustirostris (assembly GCF_029215605.1). NCBI lineage: Eukaryota > Metazoa > Chordata > Mammalia > Carnivora > Phocidae > Mirounga > Mirounga angustirostris. The sequence continues at coordinate 186,606,414 of NW_026991709.1, read as the reverse complement.
AAATAGCAGCATGTCCTTTGAAGGGATGCCTGGGTTATTTATTTATTAATTTATCCATCTCCGTTGGAAAACTTACCATCTGGATGCTGTCCACATTTAAAAAACACATAAATTAAAATCCAAGGCAAGTTGACTGTAATGTGGGTGACCTTCAAACCCCCTCTTATCCGAGACAGCATTTCCTATTCTGATGCTACAGAAAGGGGTGGGGGAGAGGAAAAAGGGAAAATGCATGCACACAGATATATCTGTTCTTGTTTATTCAGTGAGATCAGGTCTTCCTTCATAAGACCTTGCATTTACTTTAAACTTTGTATTATAGGCAATGAGAAAATGTGAGTTATGAATACCAGGCAAGAGTCACGTTCCTAAAATAACACAGTGCATTTCCTCTTGCCTGGCCACCTTCCACCTGTCACAGGGCATTGTCCAATCTGATTTTCCAACTTGCATTTTCTGGCTGTGCTTGAATGACTTCATAAATTGCTTTCATGATTATCCTTACGTTCTCTTAGAGGATATGGGTTATATGCGTAAATATATTTTTTACAGTTTGCCTCTATCATTTGTATATTTTGAGTTATTCAAGTTTTAAATTACTTGAGGCTTTTAGGGAAATCATGTGTGTCCGAACACAGGTTTAACTTTGATGCAGATACACGTGCTGTGTATACACACAGTTCTAAAACAATGGAAACATTTTCTCTTCTTTAAAACTAAAGTCATTTCTGCATTTCTTTTATCTAAGTCTATTTTGGCACATTACCAGAATAAAAGTTTAGTTTATTAAAATGTTTTTGTTGTTATTGACATTTATATAGTAACCTAATGTCAAACTGTCAAAATCCTCATAGATGAGTTGCTTGTAAAAACAGTCTTATTGAAATAGTGCTGTAGGGAATTCGAGGCAGGTAGGAAGACAAAATATACATAGACTAATTAGTATTTTTTAATAGATGGCACAACATTTCTATATATTAAAACTTTCAGCCTAGGGATTTATTGTACAATTGTGGTTAAATGGTATTAGTCAGCTTCGGCATGTTTCGTCATTACGGGTAAAGAGAATCGGGCTTTTACTGGAAATGCCATCACTGATCCATAAGTGGACTTTCAAGTGAGTACTGAGGCATAGATCTGGGAGTGGTGGGGGTTTCATAAATCATAAAGTCCAGTTTGGGATGCAAGATGTGCTCATGAACAGTTATCGAACAGCAAACAGTGTGAAATGAAGACTGTTGAGTTGCAGACAAATCCAAGGATCTGACGTGAGTGTCTTTAATGGGATTAGTGGTGCAACAATCTGAACAAGACAGGAAATTGTCATTCACTTCATTCAGGATGAAGGCTGACTCACCTCTGGAACAGGGTAGGCATTTAGACGGACCCCCACCGCTGCTGTAATAGTCGACAAAGGGGTATAGAGCGCGGACTCTATGCCGGTCTCTGTGCTAGGTGAACAAAGTGAAACTAGTGCCCTAATTTCAAAGGACAACAGGTGACCGACAGGTTATGGGGAGAAAAGCAAGATGAGTGATTTATCGAGCCTGGAAGCTCAGGGATGACTTCCTGAGAGGAGCTACAGACTCTCTGAAACCTAAAGAATATGGAAGAGTTGGATGGGGGAGCCTGGGGAACTGTGTGTTTCATGCAAAGGGGACAACACGTCAGGATCCAGAGATTAGGGAGAGAATGGCACATTTGAGGAAAAAAGTCCAGGACAGCTAATGGACAAAGTGAAAGCGTAAGAGAGGAGACGAGATGTGCGCAGTAATGAGTCTGTATTCTATCCTGAGGGAAATGAGAATCCCTTAAAGTGTCCTGAAGAAGGAGAGCAAGGTGATCAGAGTTCTCCATTAGGTAGTGACCGCAACTGTGGTGAGGATGGTGGAATGGATTGAGGAGGCCTGCAGTCTGAGATCACCTTGGGAGGCTCCCACAGTAACACAGGTAAGTGATGATGGTTACTTACCTAGATCTGACTGGACACAAGGGCCAGGGAAAGAAGTGGACTGCTTTGAAGGATATTTAGGAAATGAGATTGACAAGGCTTGATGTGGGTTGTGGAGAGCTAACAGGGTTTTGGTTTTCACAACTAGATCCAAGGTGCTGCTCCCCTAAGAGAGTGTGTCCTGTGGAAGGCCCTGAGATCCGTTCTGTTTTAGATAAACAAGGACGTGTCCAGGGGGAGAGGTCTCAGAAACTGGTTGGTCAGATGGATCTGCCAATCAGGAGACAATTCAGAACTGGAAATAAAGATTCGAGAAGTGTTCACATGCCTGCACAAGTGAATGTCTTAGTGTTGATGAAAGTGAGCAGGGGCAGTGCGGTTGAGGGAAAATGGGGGTTCGTGAGCCGTGAGTGACACCAGCCTTTAGGAGACACCTGGGGGAGGATGGCTCTGCTGAGAAGACCGAGGTGGAATAGTCCCCAAAGTCGAAGGGAAACCTGTGTTCCCAAGGGCAGGGGATACCCTTGTTTTGAGAAGGAGGAGCCAAGACTGTCACGTGTTCCCTTGAAAGCCACATGGGGATAAGGACTGCGATGGAATTCAGCTACAAGAAAACTGGTGACCGTTCCCCAAGCAGTTGCTTTAGATTTAATCAAGACGGATTTAAATAGAAATATTCAACACCCCATTTGCTGAGCAAACCTGAATACCAAACATGCTATTAGAGGAGATTCCGAAGTTTCCAGTGGCTAACCTGGCAGCGCCCATAGACCCTTTGTGGCCAGGAGGGAACGGAACAACTGAATTTTATTGAAAAGCATTCCACTTTTAGAGAAGTATTGAAGGAAAGAGGGAAGCAACAAATCTGATTTAGTGAAGACATTTTCCTTGACAGCAAGATTTACTCCTGGGTTATAAATTTGCCATGATCAAGACTAAAATGCAGTGAAAGTTAAATTTCACCTATATCTCATTCAGCGCCTAACGTGATTTAAATGACAAGATTTCAGAAGTGACATGTAGCCTTGGATCTAAATATATTTTTTATGGCTGGAAATTTTAATTTCAGATCAGTGAAAAATCATGACGCCTCTTCATGTATAAGAGACTTAGAGTGGAGTGTGAGGCCGGTGCAGATGGTTTTGTCAGGCAGAACTATTAATGCTAAAGGGAATCAGATGGCAGAATTTGCACAGGCTTATCTATAAATTCGCTCCTGCAAGATAATATTGAAATGGTTGAATGACCGACCTAGTTCTAAGATAGAGACACGATGAGCTCATCTTGTTTTAATCTCACATTGGATGCTCAATTTGCCTCTGACGATGCTGGCATAGATATCCTATAAAAGTATTATATGTGCATGACCCCCACTCCTGCCTCCCACCCCTGGCCGCCACTGGGAATACTCTTTCCCTTTCTTTGTCCACTCGTTTCAGTGACCCTTTTCCTTTAAATGGCCTTGCCTTTCCTGCCCCAGGACCTTTGGACCTACTCTCCTGGCCTTTCCTCCTTCTGAACAGACTTCTCCTCTTTGTATATAGTCTCAGTGCACATGTCACTGTGGGAGGAAGTCTTCCTTGCTGAGATCTAGGGTCCCTGTCTTCTCTTCTTATTGTCCCCTATACTTTTTTGAGTGAGTGCAAATTAGGGAGGAAGGGAAGAAAAGAGAGAATTTGGTAAAACCACCCCTTTGACCACTCTTGAGGTTTTCAGTGACCATTCTTGTTAACTGAGGATTCTCATAGAGAAAATGATAACACAAACTAATTTTTATTGAGTGCTCATTATGTGCCGAGCATATGGATCATTTGAATTCTCACAGGAACCTTCTGGTGTCTTCACGCACATCACAAGAGGAAACTGAGATACAAAGAGGTTAAGTCACCAGCCCAGGTCACCCAGCTAGTAAGTGCAGTGGGTGGTGTTGATGCAATTCAGACCCTGGAGCGGCGTCCTTCGTGAGCTCTGATGGTGGATGTGGAGTCTCTTTAAAGGCAGCTGCTGAAAGGGGAGTGCTGAGTCTCTTGCTAGGATGTCTTCCAAACCTCTCTTGACTGAACTTCCTAGTTTATCAGTTACACATACTTCGTGGTAGGCATCCATTAAGATTCTTCACAGCTAGTGTAGGTTTCTCTCTTCTGATAGTGACCAGACTAGTCACGTTATCGAGGGAAAGGAATTTTGGCAGCACTAAGTCAGCACTCCCTCCCCCCAAAGAAAGTTTAAAAGTACCCGTCCCAGCAGAAGAAAACTGTGAACGATTTAAAAATAAGTAAAATCAATGCTATGTCTTTGCTGGGTTTTCCGGATGATCGTCTGCAGTGGGCTTGGCCTCCACAGCAGCCCTTCACGGGAGATGCTGGTTCGATAAATGTAATGGAAGCAATCTGACTCTATTACTTTTAAATTAACTTAGTCTGTGTGGCTGTCCTCATCCTTGGCTCCTTTTTGGGGAGCGGGACTGCTTCGTATTGATTCGGGTGATGGATGAGAATATTAAGCGTTTTGAGGCAGGACAGGAACCCTACATTGTGGGCTCCTCCAAGGCAGGCCCCCGGCCTCTGACTAAGTTAGTGCCGCTGGATCAGAACAGCAAAACCCTGGGGCAAATTTAAAGTTGAAATCTGAACATCAAAGCTCTGCTTGGAGCTTGAAAACGACACTGTATTCAGACTCTGCATTTTGAAGACTGTTTTTTTCCACCTACAAGTCAAAGCTAGAAGAGAGTGACATGAATCCCTGGTCATCAGTCAAGGCTGATATTTCAAAAAAAAAAACAACTTCGCAGTACCTGGAAACAGGGAGGTAGTTCCTTGAAACATAAAAGCCAATCAAAACGATTGCAGTTCAGCTTTCATGCCCTGACAAATAGACAGGGTGGGGTGAGAAGGTGTAGATTCTTCCAGGACATTTCAGATTAATTATAACAATAATGCATTAAAATGTCAGTAGGGGAAATGATTAATTGAGTTTGCCCTCATTTTTCTCATTTATTTGCTTTTGGTCCTGTCTTCACTATCCTCCACTTAAAAAAAAAAAAACATACAGGTAGTTCTGTTCTGCCTAGTGCCCAGCACTCTCTCTGAAGTCCTTTATTGTTGCAAAGTGACATATGTGAAACCTTGCCACCGACATTCATAGACTTATAATCCTACCCCTTCCATTGCTTTATTAATGCTTTTGGCTTTCAGCATAAAAGCCAGCATATTGAAAACCACAGAAAATTTCAGATTATGACAATGACATTTATCATTCTCTAATGGAGGAGCTATAAGCTTCTAGGCGGAAAGTTGGCAGGTGCATCCGATGCAAAATTCCTCATTTTAAATGCGATGTTTGCCAGGAGTAGCTGTTCTCTATGGCATGGGAGACCATGTTCATCTTACACAGTCATAGGTGCCTGTCCAACAATTGGTGGGAACACTGTTAATTTTTAACTGTAGGTTTTAGGGGTGAAGAATCGATGTTCTGTTAATCAGTGCTGCATCCCACGTATTTTGAAATGCTTTCTATGTGTTCCAGACGCTATCTACGCACTTGGGATATATCAGTGAGTAGACAAGAATTCTTACCATCAAGGAACTTAACATTCTAACAAGGGGTAAGGCAGACCAAAAAAACATGATAAAGTATCATATGTTAGAAGGTGAAAAGTGCTCTGGGAAGAAGAGTGTACATTAAGGGAAGTCAGTTGGGCCAGGGATTTGTTGGGGATCAGGAGTAACAGCTTCATAGGCCTCATGAAGAAAGTGACATTTAAGGAAAGCCTTGAAGGAGGGGAGTCTGACCTGGGATATCTCAGAGTTCTCACAAGGAATTCCGGATTAGGTGGGGGAAAAAAATCTGTGTTGGAGAATGTTAAATCCTGGGTTGCTGGAAACTAAAAATCCTTTCCTTTCTTTCTTTCCAATTTCTAAGTCTTCTTTCCTTCTTTCCAAGCCCCCAGCAATATTTGAGGATAGTGGCCAACCATCCTGCCACTCCTCACCTCAAGGGGAATTGGATGAGACCGGGAGACTTTGGAATGTGACATTTGTGTGTGATGCTTCCACTGTGTCCTGAGATCCATTCAAGAGCTAAACAAATGGAGGGTTTTGGCTTCAGGCATGCTTTTGCCTCAGTTTTATTAGCGTTCACTGTGATTCACGGACCTGATTCAGTTCTAATGGTTCACTTATATATGCAACTTCGTAGGAAGGGAAAAGATAAAAATGTCCCCAGAGCAATTTTACTGAGATTTTGGTCCAAAAAGAAACAGTGTAAATAAACAGCAAGAAAAGCAGTAGCTAAGGCATTGTGCTGCAGAACAAGCCAGAAGACAAATGCTGGGTAATTTGTACTATCCTCTGATTAAATGGCCATGAGCAAATCATCGGGGCCTCCGGGGCACCCTCCATCCCTCTTTGTTGTGGCTATGGGACGGCGCCCGCATGTACATGGCTCTGCCCTCGGATAACTCATGCTTAATTGCCGCCGCCCCTCCCCACCACTCTCAGTACCACCCACGTAGTGTTCCCTTGTGTACAGACACCAGTAACAGTAATTATTTAATGATAATAATCTTTCTGAGCATTAGCTAATCTCACAATAACCTTATTAGAGAAGTGCTTTTTTTAGGTCCTCGGTCTACAGATTTGGAAACAGAGGCCACACGTCGCTAAATTAGCGATGCCTATCACACACAGCTGGTTAAGTGAAGGGGTCGGGGTGGGCACCCAGTCAGTCTGGCCCCAGGGGTCATGCAAGAACACATCCAGTTATATCCAGATACGTCCTTTATGTTGACTTGGTGCCGGATTATAGGGCTGATGGAGTTTGTCTCTTGATGTTGTAAGTGAACATCGCCAAGATTCACATCTTGACTTTAATCTGTCCCTCCTGTCCATGTGCCCTCTATACTTGGATAGCTCCTTTCTCACCTGGAGACTTTATGCCTGTTGATAAAGTTGGTCACCACGACCTGCCACTTCTCTGGTGCTCCTGGGAAGTTCAGGAATATGAACACACCTGCAGAAGGACCAGTGCCTGGTTTTTCTTGTAGCCACTGGCCTGCCTGGCAGGGAAGGTACTCTCTAAGTATTTGTTACATTCATCCACATGCTCATGCAACAGTGTTTATGGAGGGCGTAATATATGCCAGGCAGTGCTCCGGAACAGGGGTTCTCGAACTCAACACTACTCAGATTTTGGGCCAGATAACTCTATGTCGTGGGGGCTATCCTGTGATTTGTAGGATATTTATAGCATCTCTGGCTTCTCCTCATTAGATGCCAGGAGCACCTCCTCCCGCCTTTGGACAGATACTGCTAAAAGTTCTTTGTGGGGGCAGATGGCCTCCGTTTGAGAACCTCTGGTCTAGGTGCTCAATTTACACAGACTTGTTCTCATGTGCTCAAATCAGACTCTTCACCTCTAGTCAAATTTCCAGTCCATCTCGGAGCTTTCAGCTGTGGCCGCGTGTATTAGTCAGCCTGGGCTGCGTAACAAAATACCAGTGACTGAGTGGGTTCAACAACAGAAATTTCTTTCTTTTTTTCTTTTTTTTAAGATTTTATTTATTTATTTAATTGACAGAGAGAGACAGTGAGAGAGGGAACACAAGCAGGGGGAATGGGAGAGGGAGAAGCAGGCTTCCCGCCAAGCAGGGAGCCCGATGCGGGGCTCGATCCCATGACCCTGGGATCATGACCTGAGCCAAAGGCAGTCGCTTAACCAACTGAGCCACCCGGGCGCCCCCAGAAATTTATTTCTCACAGTTCCAGAGGCTGGAAGGCCAAGATTAAGGGGCCTCTTCTCTTGGCTTAGTAGGCAGCAATCATCTTGCTGTGTGCTCCTATGACCCCTTCTTTCTGCCCTGGGAGAGAGAAAGCAAGCTCTCTGCTGTTCTTGTGTAAGGGTGCTAATCCCATCATGAGGGCCCCATACTCTTAATTACTTCCCAAAGGCTCCATCTCCAAAAACTATCACAGTGGTAGTTATGGCTTCAACATAAGAATTTTGAAGGGACACATCCGTTCAGTCTATAGCACTGAGCCTTGATCTGTTGGAACAATAAAGAGAGAGGATGAAGTCAAAAGACAAGAGTTCACTCTCCTTCCAGCTTAACCTTTCTTAGCCTCTTTCTTGACTTGCTAAATAGAGATAAAATTCTGTGGGTTTTGGTTTGGAGATTAAAAGAAACAATCTGTCCTCAGATGTGTAATTTTTAACAGGAAAGAGATTTTTGTTCTTTCTTTTTCTCCAGAAGTCTGTCTCACCATACATACCCTAGGTGGTGATACAGGACTACTTTCAAAGTTGGAAAAATACACTGAAATTGAAGTTTGTAATATGGTGTTGTAGTCTTTGTAGAGCAGTTGATTAAATGTGTTATAATTTAGCCAACGAATAATTATGCTTTAATACTTCGTCACCAGAATTGTCACAGCTGAAATGAGGAAAAGGTACATGTATGGGGATACATCTAGATCTAGATCTAGATCTAGATTGAGAGATGTATTTTTTAAAAAAGAGTGTAAGTGTGGGGGTGCCTGGGTGGCTCAGTCGTTAAGCGTCTGCCTTCGGCTCGGGTCATGATCCCAGGGTCCTGGGATCGAGCCCCTCATCAGGCTCCCCACTCTGCGGGGTCCCACTCCCCCTGCTTGTGTTCCCTCTCTCGCTGTGTCTCTCTCTGTCAGATAAATAAAGTCCTTAAAAAAAAAGGAGTAGAAGTGTTTATGTGTACACCTTACGTAAAACAAAAATTTTTAAGCTAGTAAGAAACTTCTGGAAAGTTCCTTACCATAAAGAATCAGTGTTTTTATGCAGTCGGGGGGTGGGTGGGGAATCTCGTTTTCTCTAATGAAATCGTGGAAACAAGATGAATAATAGCCATGTGGAAGCACAGAAGGTTTTCCAAATACTTTGTGTTTGACCCACATTTTCCTTCTCTCAAGGCGAATCATAATTGTGTACACAAATGTGAACTTCAGATCGATTTTGGGGTAGAGCTGAAGAGAGTCTATGTACAGAACTATTATTTACCATTCCAAGAAATTAATTTCAGGGATGCTAGAAACAAATGTGGCTGTGTGCTAAGTTGATTTCAGAATATGTTTGGGATGATGGTCTTTGTAGGGGCTTCTCCAGCTGGTGGTCCTGAAAAATGCTTGATACGGAGTCCCGTCTGCTCCCAGCACAGCTGTAAACACTCGGCATCTTTGCTTTGTAACAGTTACAGCACATGCCGTTTTCCCCCCAGCATTAGCGCAATGCTAATCATTAAGTATGTTAAATAAAAAATACCTTCTCAGACTCCGAGTGACTCTGTGTTAAATATTTTAAAAAGTTATTCCACTCAGTGAGACACTCTTGACATTAAATAGATTTAATAAGAAATTGTTGGTTTCTGATGGTTTTCAGTGTTAAGTATTTTTTATAGGTAGTTACTTTTCCAGCCGACAACCAGCTCCATGTGTTTAATATTTAAAAAGTTGCTTTTATAGCTGCTTGGTGCATCTGTGTATAAAACATAACATGAGGATTGCCTCTAAATTTTGAAAGACTCCTCCTAATGAACATAAGAAGAAAGCGTTTTCATTTTCTGAGCGTGTTTATATTTCATACACCAAAGTAGATTCCAAGTTTCACAAATTGGAGACAATTTTCCCCCAAATATCAGTTTAAATGTCTTCTAAGACACTAGACACAAAGCCACAATAGAAGAAATATATTTATCTAGCGTTGAGCACCTACGGGGAATGTGTTGTGGGTAATGATTAAGACATATAATTTTGTTTCCCATGGAAGCTCTCTGAGACATTACAGATAAGTCAATTTGTCTTCACTGAGTTTATCTGAAGTTGTACATGGTTCCCACGAGTGGAGTTTTAAAGTGGAACATAGGGCAGTGAAGTTCAGTAATTCAGAGCTTGGTCAGCGACTTCGGGTGGGAATGAGTCCACACCTTGATTTGTGTTGTGAGAGCGCTCCATCCTAGGCCTCTGCAGTTTATTGCTCTTAAAGCCGCCGTGTGCCCTCGGCATGTACAGTAGCTTCGATAATCTTGCTTATTTACTCTGATCAGGTGGCTCACTCAGGCTAAGCGTTGGGGTTGGTTGACATGCTGCAGGGGGGCAGATGGAGAGATTAGGCAGAGGTGATGATGTGCAGCAGACTGAGCTTTGGGGCCTGGCCCTGCCCACTTGGCTTAGTCAGTCTGGGTCAAGATACTTCACCTTTCATTAGATCATTTTCTTCCTCTATAAAATGTAGATAGTAATATCTGATTCTTATGACTGTCATGAGAATTAAATGAGCTAATGTATATGGAAGGCTTCTGCTCAGCATCCACACTGTATTAAGTATTCATGAAGTATTTACTGCTGTTGTATTTTTGTGTATGTGTGCAATGGAACAGCAGAGTCCCTTCTTTGCAGCATTGTTTCAGAGAAGGATTGACTTGGAGACTTAGAAGCCTACCGGGATGCCAAATTTGATAAATCCAGGACACAAAAGGTTGTTTCTTCTCTTACAGCATTTGACGAACACACTGGCATATTTTCCCGCATGTGAGCTGTTGTGGGCAGAAGGTTGAGGTGATACCACACATGAATTCTAGAAATATATAGGACTCTCAGTCTGAAATTGACAAAGGATTGAGGTTGTCCTTGGATTCCTTCCCCTTTGCAATGCAAGGGGATTCTCCAAAATCTCTCCCTTCAGATAAAACCTATGACCCCTTACTTGGAATATCCAGATTTCCCCCACTGTGCTTAGAAATCATCTATTGGCCATCTCCCCCCCACCTCCCCACCAACATCTGGCATTCTGGGAGAGTCTCCTGGATTAAAGTGGTGAGCTAAAAGGAATTTCACATTTTTGCCTGCAAAATCTTCCACTAGACCTTTTTGCCCAGATATGGTGATGCTGGTGATGGTGATGCTGGTGATTTTGGTGATGGAGATATTGGTGGTGATGGTGATGGTGGTGGTGGGAGTGATGATGATGGAGGTGGTCATAAGGATTTTGACAATAATGACTTTGGTGATGATGGTAGTTCCCTTGTCTTCACTATTACCATGTGATAGGCACAGTGCTAAGTACTTTCCCTGCCTTATCTCATGTAACCCTCTTCTTAATTCATCATCATCATCCCTCTTAATGGGCAGATTTTAGTTGACCCAGGACTTTAACCCAGGAAATGGTGCGCTGAGGTCAGAATCCAGACCTGCCTCAGCTCCTGACTGCTTTGTGTACTGACCCTCAGGAGGTCCCTGACAATCTGACCTGGCTGCCATGCCAGTTACTTCTAGGCTAAGCTCAGAGTCAGAGATGGGCACATTTGACTTGGAGCTTTCCCTTCACTTACAGAGATGTAAACAGTGTTTCTAAAGCCCTGCCCAGGGATTGGTGTGGAGTAAGCCTGGGCCTTGAAGGTGGGAATCCAAGTGACCACGTGCCTTCAGCACAAGTCCCACGGTGGTTCACTATCCATGTTTTAAAGACCTGTGATTTCGACGCTACGTCCTTCTTAGGCTGAAACTCTTGCTGTATTTAAACGTTCTGATCATCTGACAGTTATTCCAGATCTTATGCTCTCTTTCTAGATTCCTGGCCCTTAAGGCTAATTGATGTTTCTTTCCCTGAAACTTTCTTCCCAACTGCTCTCCCACCCCATGTGGCCAATCTTTGCTGTTAATTTTCCTTTGCATCTCAGCTTAGTTGCTTTATTCTAGTAACCTTTAGATCTCTAACTGCCTTCTCGGGTGCCTCTCCTCAGTGTCCTAGGGTCACCTTCTCCTTTCAGAGGCTGTGTCACAATGTGCTTATTTCCTCCTTGTCTTGAGACCATGAGCTTCCTGGAGATGCTAACTCTTGTGGCCCCTTTCATCCCTGTGTGCTCAGATTTAGCATTTGCCTTGGTACAAACAAGGTGCTAGGTAAATATTAGTTGCATCCTTGAATGCATTTATGCCATGTTTGCATCTCTGAACCATAGAGCTAAGGTTGTGACCTTTTATCTTAGGCCCACATTGTAAAAGGGTGAAACCCTTTACTAACGTACAGTTAACCAAGATGTAGTAAAACTAAATTTCCAGTTGGAAGATACTCTTCAGGGTATACTTTTTTTTTCTTTTTGTCATTGAGCAACATGTGTCCAGGAGGGGTAATTATTAGGGTAATGGGGGTAATAAGTTCATCAGTTTCAAATTTTCATTTTTAGCAGACAGAAGGCATAAGGAAATGCAAAACTCATTTTCCTACTCTGTTTAATTTGATCATATAAGATTATCTCGACAAATACGAGGAAGCCCAATATGTTTTTTCATTAGACTTCTATATTTATTTTGTAGGATCAACGCTATAGGTACACCTCCAGCATTTTCCTTCCAAAATGCAATATTGTTTATTTTCATATCGTATTTTCTCTCTCCAGCAGCACACATCAAGACTTTTTAAATCAACATTCAGTTATCACCAAATGACTTTTCTGCCTATTCCAGAATGATTTTAATATGGCGATGTTTATTTTATTAAAGAATTTTTATATCTGCCTTGGGATAATGCAATTAGAATTTGTCCTCTTATGCAGTCCACAGAACCCTTTGCAGGAGGGAATAAAGAAACACTTTCCTAGGGAAGAAAAGTGGTTTTGTTTTATTTTTAAAGGACAGATAAGATTGTCCTGTGCTTTAAAAGGTCTTTTTAGGCCCTCTGTTGAAAATTGAGCAACTTGGGGGACTCTCATGTGCGTAGAATTTAGGGCATCTTGATTTCGGTGTAGAAAAACAAGCTTACGTCAGGGCTCAGTTTTATTTCTAAAGTTCTGCCAGTTTTATTATCGGGATTGTGATAGCCTCTCATGGGTTCCAAAAAGGTAACAAAGACCCAACTCCCATCCAAGGGGTGGTATGATTTAGTTAGGAAATACATGAAAGAGAAAACAAAATTATCGGTGAAATGCAGTTTTGAAATCTCTGTCAGAACCCATTAGAAAACAGGGCAGCTTTTCGAAAGTCATGGCGGGCTAGTGTGCAGATGGTTAATGTGTACAAAGAGCTAGAAGCAACATGGAAGATTGAGGTGGAAATTTTCACTTTTCTTGGGTAAGACATTTGGCGGGTAATCTGTTACCAGTGACAATGGAGCCAACACCCTCTTACCGAGCCATGAGTCCCTCTTTCTTTTTTTCTTCAGCTCTGTCTTTGCAACCTGTCAGAGTGACTGTCACATTTCAAATGCTGCCCCTTTTCAGAGGCAGGATGACCAGAATCTGATTTTGAATGCAGATTCCCACCTTTGCTGCTTAGTAGCTGTGCAGCAGGGAGCAAGTCACATAACCTCTCTGCACTCAGTTTTCCCATCTTTAAAGTTGATAGTGATGCTTATTCCCTCTGGAGATTATTGTAGGATGAAATGAGCTGTGGCATTTAGAGCAGTTAGTTCAAGGCCAGCCACACAGTAAATACTCCTGAAATCTTAGCTGTGGCTATTCATTAAAAAAAAAAAAAAATCAATAACATATATTATTATGCAGCCATACTATCATGATTGTTAATATCCTAATCTCAGATATGCCATTTCTCAGCCCAAATGCCAGCTTTTCCATTATGCTTTCCCTCGTTACCCATTGGAATTAATTACCCTTCTGTATTCTTATTTACTTTTTCCTATATGTTTATTAGAGCCCTTACTACTTAATGGATTTTATTACGTATGTCCTGGAAACTTGGGACAACTTCTTACCCATCCTTTTAATCAAGCCTGAGCAAAGTAATTAATTTTAAATTAAACAGCATGGTGGTAGAGGAGAGGATAAAAGAGTATGACCCGGATGAGTGTTTTAATTTGCTTTCATTGCAAGAATGGGGAGGGGATGGTGTTGGGGGTGAGGGCAGCCATTTCGTGAAACCCTGAAGAGTTGTCCCAGAATGCTACCTTGATTCTTAGCATTTGAATGTTAGCTTTCAAATGATGCAAATGCTGTCTTAGGTCGAATATTCGTTTTCCAGTTCAGGAAGAAGTTTCCCCAGATGGGAAGCCCTGAATTATTTATGCAGTGTTTATCTCTGAGTTTACTTCCCATCACAACCAATTAAGGCTATTTGGTTTCATTAAAAATAGCATTTTCTCGTTTGGGAAAACATTTATCTGAAGGAAATTTAAATTTACCCACTTGGAGGTTCCAGAGCTGGTGTCGGGTTAGCCGTAAACCCTTAGCCAAGAAACAGAAAAGGAAACGGATACATTTTCCTCCTCAATGGACTTTTTTATTCCTTTTAATTCTTCAAAAGACAAGAATTATGTAGCGTCCAACCTCATTTTGTCCAGATTTTAGATTTGAATCTCTACAAGTCAGAAAGCATATAAATGGCGCATGTAGGTAGATTGCATGTCCCTGAAAGCTGCTCTTCTCTCTACCCTGTCAGGTGCCCTTAGTCATGAGCTGTAATACCTTAGTACACGGAGAGTGGGGACAGTCACTCAGTGCTTAACCATTGTTCCCCAGTCATTATCTTGAACAAAATACGTTCAGTCTTCTCTTAGTAGGTCATGACCTATGTAACTCATGGTTCTGAGCTCCTCCCTACCCCTAAGCCTAGTGGAATTCCATTGAAAATTGTACTTAAGCTTTACCTTTTACAGTACAAGCTTTGCATTCATTCATAGATGCCATTTTTAAAAAGATTTATTTATTTATTTGAGAGAGAGAGTTGGGGGGGGGGGATGCGGGCGGAGGGAGAGGAAGAATCTCAAGCAAACCTCCCCCCTGAGCACAGAGCCCAACATGGGGCTCTATCTCATGACCCTGAGATCATGACCTGAGCTGAAATCAAGAGTCAGGTGCCCAATTGACTGAGCCACCCAGGTGCCCTGATAGATGTCATTTTTTTTTCAAGATTTTTATTTTTATTTATTTGAGAGAGAGAGAGCAAGTGAGAGAGAGAGAGAGAGAGCACAGAGGTAGAGTGGGAGGGAGAAGCAGACTCCGCACTGAGTGGAGAGCCCGATATGGGGCTTGATCCCAGGACCCCAAGATCATGACCCCAGCTGAAGGCGGATGCTTAACCGACTGAGCCACCCAGGTGCCCCTGACAGATGTCATTTAAAAATTTTTTAATTTTATGGGGCGCCTGGGTGGCTCAGTTGGTTAAGCGACTGCCTTCGGCTCAGGTCATGATCCTGGAGTCCCTGGATCGAGTCCTGCATCGGGCTCCCTGCTCGGCAGGGAGTCTGCTTCTCCCTCTGACCCTCCCCCCTCTCATGTGCTTGCTCTCTCTCATTCTCTCTCTCTCAAATAAATAAATAAAATCTTTAAAAAAAATTTTTTTTTAATTTTATTTAAATTCAGTTAAGTAACTTATAGTGTATTATTAGTTTCAGGGGTACAGTTCAGTGATTCATCAATTGCATGTAACACCCAGTGCTCATTACATCACGTGCCCTCCTTAATGCCTATCACCCAGTTACCCCATCCCCCTACCTCCCTCCCTGCCAGAAACTCTCAGTTTGTTTCCTAGTGTTAAGAGTCTCTTACGGTTTATCTCCCTCCCTGATTTTGTCTCATTTTATTTTTCCCTCCTTTCCCCTGTGATCCTCTGTTTTGTTTCTTAAATTCCACATATGAGTGAAATCATATGATAATTGTCTTTCTCCGATTGACTTATTTCACTCAGCGTAATACTCTCTAGTTCCATCCACGTCATTGCAAATAGTAAGATTTCACTTTTTTGTTGGCTGAGTAATATTCCCATGTATATATTTACCTCATCTTCTTTATCCATTCATCTGTCAGTGGATGTCTGGGCTCTTTCCATAATTTGGCTATTGTCTACATTACTGCTATAAACATTGTGGTGCAGGTGCCCCTTCAGATCACTTTATTTGTATCCTTTGGGTAAGTACCTAAGTAGTAGGTGCTATTTTTGAGATGAGACTCAGCTATACTTTGGTAGGGCAAAGTGAGACAAAGGGGTAGGGCCAAAGACTGAGTGACTGTTATGCCAGGGCATCTCAAGGACAGTGTTCCAGCTGAGCCACCACAGTCTCGGGTTCTCTATTAGGTGGTTGACTCTGAGAGGTGCTCTGTTCCCTCACCTTCCCCACCTGAGATGGTTGCAAAGATCAGCATTAGCTTCTCTCTGTTGTTATTGAAGGCCATTACTATCTATGGGATGCTTAGTTACCTCACCAGGGCACCTACCATTACAAACCTGCAGAAGGCCAGTTATAACCTGTTAGATAAGAATGGTATTGGAGCAGTACTTAAAATTGGATGATGTTGCTCTTTCTCCCAAAAGATGTCCCTGTGCATTTGTATCCACTCTGCTCTGTCTATGGTTTGAAGGTACATGCCGGGGTATACTCTGCAGGATTTCTTCTGTTTTTCTCTCTTCCGTGTGACTGTCCACCTTCCACTGACCTTTTCTCTTTCAGGAGGATAACAGCAGTATATAATGGAAGAAGTTTAAGTGCCTTATGTGTAAAGCTCCTGAGCCCATGCTAGACCTCACTACCTGATCATAGAATCCTTTCCCCTGAATCTAATAGGATTTCCTAATCCTTCTGGAAGATTGGAGCCAAACAGCCACCACCAATTAGTCAGCATTCGCATGCTACATTAAACCTATTTGCTACCTTTGATTCAAGTTCAACTCTTTATTCCCGATGTTCAGCCTGGGGGTGCTCTCTGTATCTTACCATTATGCACTGATTTTTTTAAAAATCAAACTTTCAGAATTCATGCATCACCTACAATCTGAACTAGTTACATTTCCTCACTAGTCACAGATTTCCCAAAAATCTCTCTATATGTCAGCTATACCTCAAAGGAAAAAAAAATTTTGGGTGATTTCATTCAGAGGAAGAATATTGAAAAAAATCTTTTGGGAAGATCATCTTTGAGTTTAGCAGTAGATATTTGTAGGTTATTTGGATTGTTTTGACCCCTCCTGGAAGGATGTTTTAGACCTGCTGTATGCATTGGGAAAATATGCTGAATATAACCACTACTCTTTATTCGGCACTTACTGGGTGCAGGATTGTGTGCTGAGCTAATTATGAACATTATGGCATTTAATTCCCATAAATGTGCTCAGTAGGTAATATCACCATCCCGTATTATGGATGGTATGAGTGGGGCTCGGAGAGGCTAATCTGACCGTGTACACATGGTGCCAGAGCCCAGAATTAAAACCCCTATCTGCTGGATTTGCATCTTCATCTTGAATTTAAATCCTAGTCTTTCTGTTTAAAATACACTGTTTGACACAGCCCATCGAATTCTGTCTCATTGCCTTGTGCTGCATGCAAGGATTTATTTGAATTTTTGTATCACATGCACAGCTTCCTGTTATTTACATAGTATCCCTGAATGCCTTGCTCACAGTTTCAGATTTGCATGAAGTTGGAGTTTCTTCTGCCCCATTCAGCTGTCACCTTATATAATATGCATTTCCCTCTCTCTTTAATGCTGGATGTCATTGTTGGCTTCCTGAGAGATAGCACATGCCTTGGGATGGTAGGACCCCTTTCCAGATAGAAATCATTCCAGCAGAGGCCTTTGAGTTCATCAATGCAGTAAGCTTGACTCTCCCTGTCCTTACCACTCCCTCCCCTGCCTTCTTAAAACAGATTTCAGGTTGAGACTTACACGAATGCGCAAAAAAAAAAAAAAAAAAAAAATGCCAGCAAGGTTATTGAGCTGCAGTCTGCAGTTAAAACAGTGGGATGCATAGCTAATTTCACTCATATTTTTGTAAATGTGCATTAGTAATCTGACACTCCATTAATTACTATATTTCATATTGGGAAGTGAAACTTGCTTTTCTTAGAAGCCTGCTGAAAGTAAGACAATTACCTCTGCAAGCCGCCTCTGAGTGTTTCATATTTAATATAACATGTTAACATAATAATGTTTTATGGAGAAAAGAGAGTGAATTATATACTGATGTTAAAAGAGCCTGCTCTAAAAAAGAAAGAAAAGAAGGTGATGATGAATGTTGCTCTTTCCCAGGATTAGAGAAAACACACCCACATGAGTCAGTGTCTACACATAAGCCAAAAAAACCCCCTCAAATCTAGTCAGGTGCAGGTGGGTAATGAGTGTTGTAACCTGCTTATTTGGGCAATTTATAACTTTACTGCTACCTGCCTTTGACTCTTAGGGGGTGGGAGTATGGGGGACAGAACAGTCTAGAGTGTCCCTACTTCTCCCAACATGTGTATTTTGTGACCACTAAGTGTAGACATAATAGGTAGAACTAAATCCTTTTGTCCGTTCAACGGAAAACTACAGTAACTTTTTATCACCTCTTATAAAGTTGAGAGGTAGAAAAACACTAATGTTATCAACAGGGAGGACACCTTTTGTAAATGTAGGTCTTCTTACCACCTTTTTAATTTACCACCCAGTCTCTTTGAGTCCCTGGAAGCCCCTGGAACACTTGCAGACTGAAATTAAAGGAAAATGTTGTGGTCTTTTATTCTCCATCTACAATCATGCAAGTTAGCAGCATTACATAATTGCTGTGTCATCACATTTTATTTGATCTGTAAAGGTGAACATGTTCTTTTTCCCCTCTTGCAAGGAACAAAGCCAGAGAATAAGTATAATTCAAAAATTGGTCCAGTGAAGGCACATAACTTTCATTTAATTAAAGGCTCTGAGTAAAGGAAGTTTGAGATAAGCTTGAACAAGTGGCCCACTGCCTGTTTCTCTCTCTGGCCTTTTCAGAGGGGATACAATGTAGAACTGAATTTTTATGAACTGAATGAGGAAATAGAAAAAAGGAGAAATGACTTTGACACAAATTTAAGTTGATAACCTTGAAAAATGGTGTGAGAAAGCGAAGATCCTAAAAAGTATTAAAAAAAAAAAAAAACCAGGATCTAGGAAAAGAAGAATCTCTCCTTGTACCTCTTTTGTATCCTTCAACTAACTCAGTACCAAACGACTTCCTGTCCATTTAGGATTTATATACAGGAGTCCCCCCTTATTCCTGGAGGATACATTCCAAGACCCTCAGTGGATGCCTGAAACCACGGATAGTACTAAACACTATATATACTAAGTTTTTTCCTATATATACATACCTATGATAAAGTTTAATTCATAAACTAGGCACTGTGAAAGATTAACCACAACAATAAAATAGAACAATTATAACAATATACTGTTATAAAAGTTATGTGAATGTAGTTTCTTTCTCTCAAAATATCTAATGGTACTATACTCTTTCTTCTTCGTGTCTTGATATGATACGATAAAATGCCTATGTGATGAGATGAAGTAAGATGAATATAGGCATTGCGACGTAGCATTAGGCTATGCTGACCTTCTGATGATACATCAGAACGAAGATCATATGGTTCGGACCATGGTTGACCATAGGTAACTGAAATCATGGAAAGCAAAACCGTGAATAAGGAGAGAAGACTGTAATGTGAAGCATTGTATAAAAGCATGTTTGCTTTTATAAGGTTATGCTCCAGATTGTACATGCTTTTTTTAAAAAAAGATTTATTGAATTTTTCGAGAGAGAGAGCGAGCGTGAGGGGGGATGGGCAGAAGGGATGGGAAAGGGAGGGAGAGAAATTCCAGCCGACTCCACACTGAGTGTGGAGCCCGACCCACTCGATCTCACTACCCTGAGATCATGATCTGAGCTGAAGCCAAGAGTTGGGTACCTGTCCAACTGCACCACCTGGGTGCCCCTATGCATGCTTCTTTTTGCCTTGAAAATGAGTTTTAGTTTATAGAATTTCTCCATTTCCAAATAAATTAATGAGGTGCTTAGTCATTTGATATACTGGGTAGAGAAGAGTTTGTTTAGAAGTAATTTTGAATGTCTCAGTCTGGTAAAAAATGTCTTTCCCATTTGAAATATTTACATGGCAGTGCATGTTTAATGAGTTTACTTTGAAGATGCTCGTTGTTTCACGTGATCAAATGCATCTTTACTCAGTAAGTTTCTAAGTGATGTGCCGGATTTTCACTGTCTTGTGCCCATTAAAGTCATCAACTGGATTTGTAGATTTTTGCTTATCTTGGTAGATAAGTAGCAAAAGATGCCAGGACGTAATTTGTTCTTGAACTTGCATGGGTTTGCAATACCATGACAGGTTGATGGGAAAACTTCTATGGAAACTTAGATGTAGAACACTTTATGAACTCTGCAGTACTCAGCTTGCATGGTAAGTCAAAAGGAATTCAAAGCAGAGAAGAAAAATATTCCTGAGCTGTTCAGATAAATTCTGAGGAAAGCTAAAATTTGTTGGCTGAAGTATAGTGGTGTCGGGAAGTAATTTTCATGTGACTTTCTGTAGAATTTATCTTGTTTCTCTTGGATGTTGAAAAACACCAAGTATGGTGTTAAAGTAGGAAAATATTAGAAATAATTGAATGTGTGATTAAATTGACACCAAGGAGTTTTTTTAAAAGATGTCAATGGACTGAAAAATTAAGCTTATTCAGTGTTTTAGTGGACATCAGTAGTATCAGAAGAAGGATAATATCTAAATAGGGAAATTGTTAAAAGAGGTACAACAGGTAAAACACAATAAATCTATTATACAAAGAAAAATAAGATACAGTGATTCTTGACTTGTGTAGAAAATAATAGAAATACAGACTTGGCAGGTGCTTGAGAGACAACGCAGTGGCTTTGATTTTTTACAGAAAATTAACAAACAGGGATAATAATGGCTTGCACAGTTGTGTTAGCATTGTTTTGATTGGGAACTACAGAATCCTTAAGAAAAATCTGGGAATTGAGTGGCTCACTTAAGTGCAAAGTCCATGGGTAGGATCAGTTTATGACCATAAAGACAAGTTATCAGGAATCTCTCTCTCTGGCCTGGCTCCTCTTCTCAAGCAGGCAGTCTTCTTGGGGGTGCCTACAGCAACTTCAGCTAATACCTTACTAGGTTCAAATCCCATGGAAAAGAGAATTCTTCCTTGAATACTTCTAGATTTTCCATTGAATTTTGTCTTCCTCTGAATGGATCACATTTCCATCAATCCAAAGCTCCTTAGGAAGCTTTTCTTCTAAGAGTGGGGAAAGTATCCAAAGAAAATCACAACTTGGTTGTCAGAGGTGGGGGTCAAACCTCCAGGTGTCCCAGAGGCCATACATAATAAGGCTACTTCTGGGCAGAACTCATGCTCACCTCTGGGTGTCCTGAATCTATGACATCAGGCTGCCATTCTTTCCATTGGAACCATTAATCCTACAAACACTTAACTGCATGTCATCTGTGAGCAGGGTATAGAAGGTAGCAAGTTTCACTACCAAATTGATCCCAGGTTGGATTGGAGAGACACCAGGGTACTCGTGTCCAAAGCTGGCTGCCATGGGAATCCTTTAGCACAGCTCCTCTGGACTTCCTAGATCAGAATCTGGCATGGGAGCCCAGAAATGTGCTCTTTCAACAGGCTTCCTGATGAGGAACTAACTACTTGCTAGAGAGGAGTGTTCTAAGTGCAGAAAAATGTCTATTAGTCATTTGCAGATTATTTTCTATCATATGTGCAAACCAAGTTGGAGTTTCTCAAAGCTATGGGCATAGAGTACCTGATTTGGAATTAAATTCTTCAGATTCCAGGATCCCTAATGGAATTTCTGATTTTAGGCTTAGGAATCTTTGTTTTCTTTAAGCTACTCAGGGGAATTCTGATACATGATAAAATTATTCTCCGAAGTGAGCTGTATAACCTTGAACCGCTGGGGCTCAGGGAAGAGTATTTGCTAGAATGTTATTTTTATGTTTTTTAAAAGAAAGCTGTATTAATATTTGATATATACATGGCAGCTGGCGCCCTCACGTGGTCTGTGTGCCAGGTGGTCATGTCTTCTGTGGCAGATCCCCAGTGGAAAGAAGGGTGTGCCAAAATGCATAAGCTTTCAGTGGCTTTCAGCATATTGCAGTCAATTGCATTTTATGTATCCCTGTGTAAGTAAATGTATGTATTATTGTGTTTGTAAGTAAACTGCCATTCCCAAAATAGACAAATGGCTTCATCAACATGCCCTATGTCATCCATCTTCTGGGTAAAAATTAATTAGGCTCTAATTGGTTCAGGCAAGAAAACTATAGGTTATCAGGATAATTTGATATGTGCTTTTATGTCCCTTGTCATTAACCATTATCAGTCTCACCTAAAATTACATTTTGTGACTTTACCAAATAGTAATATAAAGATGAGCATTATATTTTGAAATCATGTTTATTTCAACCCTCTCATATTCCTTTTTCTATTTCTACTTCCGTGTGTGTGTTAGGATGAACGTACTGTATTATTTTTATCAGTGAACAAGAAGAGTGAGAATGCATGTGCACAGAAGAATTTGTACTTGTGGGGTAGGCGCATCATCTTAAAGAGATAGAGACCAGTGCTCGGGTAAAAAAAAATTAATGACCATCCTTGGAGGTCTGGCTCCCCTATGATGGTACATTTGGCTAGCCTTTCATTTCCTTATTGCTTGACTTTAAAAAGACAAAAGAGGAGAATCAAAAATAAACTGCCATTTAGTGTTAGATTTAAGCCATAAGGAAACTACCTCATCCGTATTTACATGTTAATAAATTGCCTTCGCTCTGTCAGATTCATTTGCGTATTGCTTTGCTGATGGGAAAGAGGGAGATAACCCAGAGTAGCCAGGGAGCTCAGCTCAGGCCACACATTAATTTTTAAACTATTCTTCAGATCAGAGTCTCTTAAATCCATTTGCTTTTCCAGTTTCA
This sequence comes from Mirounga angustirostris, assembly GCF_029215605.1. Classification (NCBI taxonomy): domain Eukaryota; kingdom Metazoa; phylum Chordata; class Mammalia; order Carnivora; family Phocidae; genus Mirounga; species Mirounga angustirostris. The sequence goes on along the minus strand of NW_026991709.1, from coordinate 186,583,733 downwards.
ATGCCATTTGACAGAAGGATGCGCTAGTGTGCGTTCTCCAGCTTCAAAAAAAAAATTTTTTTCCTAAAGGTACATCAAACTCTTGACAGATATTTGAGTGTCATTTTTCTTGGTTTAATATAGACTGTATTCATATTTATAAATGTAATTACTCTCCAAAGGAAATCAGTAATTTGTAAGCGATTATCTGTATTTTGAACTTCACTGCTTTGCTTTTAATATGTTTGAAATTTCTCTAGCTAGTGCTTAATATTCTGAAGGCATGAATTTGTTTGCTGTAGGAAAGATAAGCATGACATCTGGTTCACACCTGTGGTGTTGGGGATAAAAAGTATGCAGTAAGTTATATTCAGGGCCCTCCGGGTCTTCAGGGAATGGTCTCCCTTCTGAGATTTCTTCTCATCTAAATGTAAACTAAAATACAGACACCCCTTCTCTCTCCTATTCTTCCTCACTCCCAAGGCTTTTTAAAGGGTCAGAAGGCTCAAACTGGTGGATAGGTAGTTTGGCTTCCTAGCTCTTCCAAGCCAGCTATTCATTCAGTGCTAGATTTTTGAAACATGCCTATAGTAAAGTTTTTAGGTAGTAAGTGTACAGCTTGATGGATTTTACAGACGTGTACACCCACGTAACCCCCATCCAGATTAAGATACGGGATATTTCTATCCGCATTGATGTCCCCCTGGGGCCCCTTCCCATTCAGGAACCTCTCTTCATCCCAGAGCTATCACTATGCTGACTTGGGTCCTCTCCTGTCCCCTTTTGCCTGTTTATGACCAAAGTTAATCACTGCTGATATCCTAGTACTTAGTGTATTAGAATATTATTCTTAGGATACTAAAACTTCTATGGCATCTATATCTCTGAACCAGGGGAAAGTCCTATCAGAATTTTACAGTAGGCCTTCTATAGTAATCAAGCATCTATTATTAGTTAGCTACTATTTTGAATTATAGTTTTATCCCTCCTTTGGTCTTCTTTCTCTCCAGTTGCCTTTAATCTACTTGTCACCTGTTTGTTAAGATGTTAGTATCTGCAGACCCATTTGTGAGGGTCACTGGATCCCATTGGCTTGCTGTTCCTTGGCGGTGGGTTGGCCCTCCCGGGAGAGAAACATGGGCCGGGTAATTTGATGAAAAGAATCAAGAAAATCAGTGGTTCTTCTGAGTGTCCCTTGATTTCACCTGTCTGCTAGGCAGAAAGAGCCAAAGTTAACAATGGAGGCCGGGGCAGCTGCCTAATCATGGGTCTCTTTGGGATATTTGAATTCTTCCAAGTTTATGAAAATGGAAACAAAAACGGGGATCTCGATTATGTTTGTGCCTTTAAAAAATCATGTCATAGTCTCTTTTAAAAAAATATTTTATTTATTTTTAGAGAGAGAAAGAGAGTGCAAGCAGGGGGAGGGGCAGAGGGAGAGAGAGAATCTCAAGCAGACTCCCCGCTGAGCAGGGAACCCAATGGGGGCTTGATCTCACGACCCTGAGATCATGACCTGAGCTGAAATCAAGAGTCAGACACTCAACCGACTGCCGCACCCAGGCGCCCCCAGAAATCACATGTCATAGTCTTCACAAAACTGTGTTTTCCTTCATTTATTGAGCATGTGTTCAGAGATGAAAAAGATGTGGTTTCTGTCTATATGGCGCTTACACAGGAGACACATATATGTTGCCAAATAAGTTTAGAGACAAGTTATAAAGGCTGCATGATAGCTTATTTTGGGAGCAAAATGTGGTCCCTGCCCCCCGGGGTTTGTGGGGAAGCAGGTTGGGGAATGATGGCTCCCTGGTCAGGAGAAGCTTCACGTAGCAGGTAACACTGCATCTGAATCTTGGAAGATGAAGAGTGGGAGTTTTCCAGGTAGAATTATATCTTAGGCTTTCCTGCTTCTGGTTGTTCTGAATTGATACACTCACATCACAGATGGCTATTGTGGTTAATATTGTAATTAAGGCCCAATTATGCTTCAGGCATTAGTGGGATCGAGTCCGTGCTTTTACTGCATTGCAAGATTTAAGACAGTAATTAATATAGGACTATTATTATAGCATTACACTCAGTTTAAAGATGACACCATACTTAATTTTTAGATTTTGGATTAGAATTGCAAAATGTGGTTTTAAAAAGGGGGTGAAGGTGCAACAGAAGTAGAGATAACATGGCTGGTGTCGTTGAGGCGAGGCAGGCTAACGGGACGGATGCTGCTTCTTGCTCATCCGATGGCAGGAGTGGGGGGTCACTTTGCGTCTCCCTGTGTCTCACAGCAGCCTTAGATCTAGCCACTACTCTGTTTAGTACCACTTAACAGCTCTAGAAACCCGAGATGTGTACTAGTTTTCTAGGGCTACCCTAACAAGGTACCATAAACAAGAGAGAGCTTAAAACAACGGAAATTTTCTGTTCCTCATTCCTGGAGGCAAAAAGGTCCAGATCAAGATGTTGGCCACGTTGGTGTCTTTTGACAGCTCTGAGAGAGAATCTGTTCTCCGCTTCTGGCAATCTCTGGCATTCTTTGGCTTGTAGACACAGCATCTGCCTTCGTCGACGTATGACATTCTCACTGTGTGTGTCTTTGCGCCCAAATTTCTCCTTTTTTTTATAAGGACATAGTCATATTGGATTAGAGCCCACTCTAATGACCTCATCTTAACTTCATCATTTGCAGAGACTCTGTTTCCAAATCAGGTCACATTCCCGGGTCCTGCCAGTTAGGACCTCAGCATCTTTTTCAGGGGACACAACTCAAACCATAACATTGTGTAAGCTCTCACAGCTAGAACGCAGAAGAGATAGAATTCAAATTCAAGTCCACGTGACTCCATAGCCCAAGGCTCTAGCAACTGTGCCTCCTACATTTGGGAAATGCATTCATATCCAAGTACATGGTGCACTTCTGAATTCAGCAGTCAGTTAGCAAACATTATGATATTAACATCTTGTCCAGACAGGGTTGACCGGGGAATGTGTCCTGGTAAGAAGTGTTAGTCCAGTTGTCATGGACTTTGATCTCCACTCAGATATAAGTTATGTGCTTCATTCTGTGTGCAAAGAACAAATGAGTCACATTGCCTGTTAGTCTAAATAGAGCAGAGCGTCTCAACCTTGGCAGTGACATTTTGGACTGGATAATTCTCTCTTGTGTCACGTGCATTGTAGGGTGTTTACGAGCATCCTAAGCCTCTACCTATATGCCAATGGAACCCCAGCCACAGTTATGACACCTGAAAATGTCTGCAGACATTGCCAAATGTTTCCTGGGGAGCAACATCACCTCCGTTTGAGAATCACTGGTTTAGAGAAGGAGGAATAGCATGTGGCCTGGCACTTGCTCTGCTTTGCCTAGACTTCATGTTTATTTAGGTGGTTGCCAGCGGAGAGGGGGAGGAGGACAAGCCATCCTTGCTGAACTTACTTGAAGCTCGGTGGCGTCTGTGGGCAGGAGGAGGACAATAGAGGTAAAGACAGTTAAAGACCCAAAGCACATTGTGTACTCTCTGAACAATGTGATTTCTTTTTTTTCAAAGCAAGATAGTGGTTTGGGAATACATGTGAGATAAAAGGAAAGATCTTTCATTTGAACATTAAGGGGTTATCCAGGTTTCCAGAAAAAAGCAAATGACTATAATGGCAGACCACAGGTTAGTGTTTTTACTTGCTATTTTGGGAGATACTTGCCATTGAGATCAGGGTTTTGATGTGCCTTCTGTCTTAGGGAAAGGGAGTGGTTTACCCTGGTTACACCTGCAGGACATTCCTGAGGTCTTTTACCTTCGTCTTTATGGTCTGAAGCCCATGGTCACTCTCAGCCGGACACTGGAGCAAATCGTCAGGAAATCCTGACTTAAGGCTCACCCACATCCTTCAGCTTCCAGTCCACACTGTTTTCTCCTGCTCAAGAAAATGGAGTGTTGCTCTTCTTTTCAGAGAAATGCTTCTTTGTGGGTCACTTTGCTGGGACACCCACGGGACACCATTTCCCAAGACGTGCTGGGTGTTGCACCCTAGGGTGTTATCATGTCTCCGCATCAGCTGGTGCATTTTCTCTTGGCCCCAACCATTACCATGGTTGTGTACCCTGGTAACAGCTCACAAAACTGGAAAATGAACTCAGAGCTCTCCTGCAAGAAATGCCAGCTAACAAAGATAGCTCCGCCTAAGCGGTGCCCGGACAGGTTTGTGGTTCCAAGAGCCACTGTGTTGATGGCCTGGAAAAGCCCAAGAGAATGCTTTTGAAAAACGAGAAAAAAATATCCATCTGCTCTGTGGTTAACATTCTAGAAAGGTAATGCCTGAGAACTCCCGAAGGGTCCTAATGTGCTGTTTGAGACACAGGAGCTCTATGTTCCACACCACCCTGTGCTCCCAGACTAGGAACGAAAAACAGGGCATCTCCGTGAGGCGCAAATAGACAATCATGTGGGGGGATCTGTGGGAAGGGATTATTGAACCAGCATGTTAAAAATACTTGAGGTGTAGGCGTTTGAAGAAATAATAAATCCCAGTACTCCAACCTTTAGACCAGGACATAGGGCTATATTAAGATGGAATACAATACTCTGAATAAAAATATAACCCCTACCTGTGACCCCTTTGGAAAGCCAACAATGCATGTGCAGATGTGTTCCTCCTAGCATGCAGATCTTCATTGATCCAGCCTTTCTCTGTGCAGTTCAGAAAGCAGCATGGAAAATTGTGCTCACCTGGCCATTGTTCTTCCCATTAGCTATGCATCTTTCCGTGCCCAATGTAGAATGACTCCACTCCTGACCTCTACTTTAGTAACTGGAAGTGAGCATAAGTTGCCTTATGGTGGGGAGGGAGCTTGACAGCACAATGATGTTTGGGTATTCAGTTTTAAATGTGTCTGTTCTTTTATTCTAAAGCCTGCTCCCTCTCCCACATTTTGTTAGTATCCAAGTAATTGGATACTCCTATAGATTCTGCTGGTCCTTGTTCTCGCCCTGCATTTATGGCTCTGGGAAGTTTGTGTGCTGAGTCTGTGGGTCTGCGCTGGGCTGCAGTACATGCCCAGGTTCTATTGGTGAGGGTGACCCTAGTAGGAGGTAGTGGCCAGGTTGAATTCAGAGTCACTAACAGCATCTAGCAGATTGGAGAGAGTTTGAATTCCAGCCCAAGCTGTTACTAAGGCAAACTAGGTCCAGGGTCCCTAAAGAAAGAAAGCAGAATCCCAGTGATAGGACCCTCTGAAGTTGAGCTCTGATCTCAAGGCAAAGGCTCATTCCTGCTCCAAACTGCATTATGGTGTCTGCTGGGTACATCTTGCCCTTTGGCCAAGAGTGATCATCTCATCAAAGGGGCTCCACTCTTGATGGGCCAAAGTGAATAATCCTCCGGCATCTGACTGGCCCAATGGAGTATACCACATCCCCAGATATCTGATCTGTTGAGGAGGAGCAAGTCTGGGTCCCCAACTGCTTGCTGGCTGTTCCTGAAGCAGTTCCTTCACTTCTCTAAATCTCCCGTTCCCAGCCTTTAAAATGGGGTAACAGCAGCACCTCCCTCACAGTGATGCCACAAAGATAAAATTCCCTTACCTTTGTAAAGTATAGTTTGTGATTTTTTGGAGTGGGAGGTTCTCAAATTCTTGTTCCTCAAACCTCATTCCATCCACCTTGGGCAATCGTCTTCAAAATGGGTCCACTAAAAGTTACCTCTGAAGACTGATACCACTCCACCAAACTCCCATCATCCATAGAACAAGTGCTCACTGATCTTACAGGTGTCAGCCTTGTAAACATATGGACTTTTCCTGATCTGAGAGGATTAACTTTAAAGCATCATAGAATCTCATGCATAGAATGCCCTTAAAAGGAAATTCTGGAAAATGAGTATCTGCTGTTGGAAGTCAGGAGATGGTTACTCTTGGTTGAAGGTGACAACCCAGTGGGAGCACACAGGGTTTCTGGAGGGCCAGAAGGTTTACATGGGTGTGCTTCCTCTGAAACTTCATCAGGATTGCCCATGAGTGCACTTACGATGGGCCCTATTCCACATATATGCCAGTACTTTGTAAAGTTTGATAAATCTTGTCATCCGTGTGCTGTTTGGTTTCCACTTTAGTCTTTCCTTGTGGTTGTTATCTTTCACTTATTATTTCAAATATCTACAGAAGAAGTTTTCATTGACAAATCTTTAAATAGCACTGAACACATGGAGTCAAAATGGAAGCCACTATTTTGTACTTGTCTACATTTTCAGTTCTCAGAGGTAGCCACAATTAAATTTCTCATAGATTGTTCCAGGATTTTTTCCCTCTGTGTATGTTTTGGTATATTTTTCCTTTACTTGAAAAATGAGATAATGTGGGCGCCTGGGTGGCTCAGTTGGTTAAGCAACTGCCTTTGGCTCAGGTCATGATCCTGGAGTCCCGGGATCGAGTCCCACATCGGGCTCCCTGCTCGGCAGGGGGTCTGCTTCTCCCTCTGACCCTCCCCCCTCTCATGCTCTCTCTCTCTCTCTCATTCTCTCTCTCTAATAATAAATAAATAAAATCTTTAAAAAAAATGAGGTCATGTACCATAATTTGCCTGTTTAACTCAATAATATATCATGGTGTCCTTGCATATCAGATACAGAATCGGCACCATTCGTTTTCGTAGCTGTGTAATATTCCACAGTATGGATGCACCCTGATTTATTTAGTCATTCTCCTACTGATTGACAATGGACTTGTCTACAGTATTTTGATATCATAAATAATGCTTCTTGAACTCTGTGAATCTCCCTTGTAACATCTGTGACACTGCTCTAAATCCCAGACAAGGCAGCGACTTAAGCTGCTCTTGATTTAGAACACCTTCTTCATTAAGATTTTGGGCTAGGGTTTTTGTCAGGAGGGGTCTGGAGATAATGAACCAGGTTTTCTGGGTAGACTTCTGAGTGTGTTCACTGTTTCATTACATGTTACAGATTCAAGAAATAAAATGAGCAAGTGTTTGAGCACAGTTATATTTAATGTATAGTCTGTCTGTGTTCTAGTATTAGCTAATCAGGGACATGAATGGAGCCAATCAGTAATGTGATTATTGGCTGACATTCTCTCCTGTAGATTCTTGGCTTCATAAAACCATGGCTTTGATATTTTGTTGTTTTTATCCCCTCCCTTAAATGCTGTCTTTATTTCTAATTATTAACAGTACCCTGCTGAGATGTGGCTATCAGAATCTCAAGATGTTCTCATTAATAGCATTATTAACCCCCTCGCAAACCAGCAAGGTGTCCTCTGGCTTGGACCCAAAGCTTGGAATATATTGCTTGGCTTTCTGTTAATGTTGAGGTTACTAGTTTGACAATGGCTGACTGTTGGGAGAATGATGATGGGTTTTTTTTTTCCTTGAAACCTCAGTATCTGACTAAATGGATGGATAGAGGAATGGACTGTTGCTTGATAGAACTAGTGTGTTAAAATGTTAATGGTAGAATCTAGATGCTGATATACAGGTGTTAACAACAGCGGTATTCTTTCCAAACTCATCCAAAATTGTACTCTGGGGAATTCATAGAAAGGAGGATCACTCAGCCAAGAATAGTTTGGTCTCTAATCACAGTGATGTTGGTGGCAGAGCTCAGTCTTCACCACTAAGGCTGTCAACCTCTCCCAAAAATCATCCCCCCCCCCCAAAAAAAAAGCCTCTCCCAAAATCATCCCTTCCGGGTTGTACCCAGTAAGTACATTAGCAAAGCTGGTGCTCTGCCTGGCTTTGGGCAACCTTGTTTTGCTCCCTTTGCTGCTGTCTTTCTGACCAAAGATATGGTCTGAGACAGTTAGTACTTTGTGTTTACTAGGTGTGCACTATGATTTTATGGCTAAGTAGATGGGAAACTATTCATCTACATAAATCTATTTTTCAACAGAGTGACTAGGTTGAATAGTCTGTGCAGATCAGAAACAGGATCTCCATTTTTTCTTTCTCCACCCTCCCCTCTTTTGCAGTGTTCGCTTGAATGGTTGTATGTTTCATTGCAGGCAGAAATAAATGAGGAGTGAATTGTGGCAAAGAGATATCGAGGGATAAAGCAGGATCATAGCCTGTGTGATGTTGTGCTGTCACTGGGGGCTGATGGATTCATTCCTTTGGAGCACTTTGCTGATAAGGCTGGTTTTCTGAGTTGGGTCCCCGAACAGATCCATTAGCTTCCCCTTCTCCCTCTGCAGCAGTGGTAGGGATTTTGGTTTTCTTCTTTTCCTTTTCTTTTTTTCCCCTTTCTCTCATTTTGAAGAAGACTTTTTCCCTTAGATGGGCGGTCAGTTAGAGCTACCAAGTATTTTAAACAGTTGTGATGAAACAAACCACCTTTCTTGGCCCCAAACCAGTCCGAGCCCCCTCCCTAGAGAAAACCACGGTTATTAGTTTGTGCTATTTTCCAGAACCTTGCCCCTCACCCACTTTCTTAGTTCTGTACATCTGTGCAGATACATACACAACAAATAAAGTATTTTGATTTATGGCCTTTTTTAAGTCAAATGTGTATTTATTTTCATCTTGACTTTCTCCATTAGCAGTATATCTTTGAGAACTTTTAATGTCATTGCCTATTGGTCAACTTCTGTTCTCCCCTCCATAGTTCATTTTACCACTTCTCCTATTTATTATGCATGTCCATTTTTTTCCTCTGTTACCAATAATGCTGGGGCAAATATGTTTGCCTTTGTATTTGCAACACTTATGGCAAAGTCATAATTTTCTTATTAAAGACCTTCCTAAATGATAAAAAGAAAAATCATTAGAAAAAAATGAGTAAAGATCCTTATTCTTATTGGTTATTGGGAAAATTAAAAATAAGAACAGATATGTTCATCCAATGTATAAAAAATAAGAAATAAGAAGGATTCATAAATCCACTGTTAGCAATGGTGTAGGAAGATTGGCATTCCCGTACATTGTTGACTAGAATATAAAAGGTGTGTACAATTTTCAGAGGACAGTTTGAACTGCTTCTGGGTATCTGTCTTAGGGAAAGGATTTTGTGCTCATGGAGGGCATGTTCACTTTTTTTTTTTTTCCTGTAGCCCTGATTCTTAACCTTTCTGGCTTGCAGAGCCCTTGAAGATTTTGACAAAAGCCATAGACCATGTGAGATCAGGGCTAAAAATGTACCCTGAAGAGTTATCAGCACATGGTAGTAGATGGAACCACAAGAGTTCATCTGATGGAAAATGAAAGACACTGTCCAGTGCACACATGGCCATATTTCAGGCAGCCCTTCTGGAAGCCAAAGCCTTAGCTCCATAAATTTGTTTTCCCTACTCTACCAGTCATCTTCCCAAAGGTGTTGGCTGTTAGGGAGACTCAGGAATCAGAGAGGCTGTGAATGGAACAGTGCAGTGCATTTCCTCCAGTGTCAGAAATAACGTCCATTCATTTATCCCACAGTCATTGCATGAGTGCCTACTACGTGCTTGGTCCTGGGGCCGGCACCTCCCGCAGGGAGAGGTCCCAGCATACTGTATCCAAAAGAGTCCATCAGAAGGGAATCTCCACCAGAGTTAAACAGGTGACCCGAGGAACAGAGAGCTGTTTTATAAAATGTTCTAGTTGGGTTGACCCAGCTAATCTAAAAAAATCCTTCAATGTTGAGATTATCCCAAAGACACTAGAGGATTTGATTTTGATTTATAGAACTCAGAAGCATTTGGGAAGCATCCAGGTTGTCTTGCATGTGTGTTCTCAGAAATGTTTTGCATGAACATTTTTCTTACAGATACCCTGCTCTGGTGGCATTCACTATGTAGGGCAAATTACAGTTTTCTGGATAAAACTGCCTAACTTTTCTTTGTGCCCAAGTTTTCTTGCGGGGTTCTAGCTAGGAGAAAGGGAGGAATACCACCGGCGCTATACCTGTGTTAATTTTATTTAGCTTAATTGCAAATTCTTGGCATCATCATTTTCCCAACACTTATTATGGGGTAGAAAATGCAGAATCAGAAGTGAGGAACTAACTATAATGGGAACTTTGGGTGAGTAAGTAACAAATAAACTATATTTCAGGTTTCTTGTATTTCAAAAGGAGAACCGTATTGCTGATTCCTAGTTGGTTTTGAATGATTTATAGCCTTTTATTTGTGGTTGAGTGCTGCAGTCTATGTTGTCATGGAAATTCTATTGAATTTATAGGTCCATTTATCCACAGTGATTTTCCAGACTTCATTTCATGGTGAATCATGTGGCTGTTACTACCAAGTACAAAGCAATTTCTAAAAAGTTTCATATTACAAAGAGCACCAACACTGCGGTGGTTATTTTCGTGTTTTTGAAATACAAATGAGTTCCAGATGCACCTAGGGATCCCCTCCCCCTCCACTGTGTCCAAGGTGTTAAGCTCCACTGCATTTCAGAACCAACCTCATGTGTAATATAGTTACTCAGGAAAGGAAAGTTTGTTTTAATAGAAAAGAAAGTTATTACAGTAACTCCAAGAATAGGTGAAAGTGGTTTGAACTTACTGGTTCGTGCATAGGGGTAAAACTACTCTCCCAGTCTTTGGGCCCCATTACAATAGACTTGTTTCTCCCCCTTTAGAGATCAGTAGTAGTGGGAGAGGGGAAGAAAAACAAAATGCTTTACCATATCCACTGGCCAGGTTTCATGTGACAGTGAGTATAGACAAGGTGTCTACACATCAGCACTATTGACATTTTGGGCAGGATAATTCTTTGCTTTTGGGGGCTGTCCTACTCGTTGTGGGTGTTTAGCAGCATCCCTGGCCTCTACCCCCTAAATGCCTGTAGGACCCCTTCCATTACTGAAGCCCAACATGAGTAGACATGGCCACTGTCCCCTGGAGTCCAAAGTTACCCATGGTTGAGAACAGAGAGGATTTTAAATGCGTGGGTTCTGCAATCAAATGCCTGGGTTTGAATCCCAACTTTATTACTACTCAGACAAGAGTAGTAATGGTGAGGATGAAAGGAATTAATTAATGTAAAGTATTATAAGAATCAGATACATTTAAGCAGCCCAGTGGAATGTTTTATGGACTTGCTACCTCTGGGCTTCCTTGGCCATGTCTGCCTTCAGGGAAAGGGTGGGGAAGAGGTGATGCTTGGTCCAGGCAATTGTTACGCGCGGTCCTAGGCTGGCCTGATTCTGCACACTTAGGGACGGTCCCGTTTAACTTGCTCTCTCAAGCAGATAAGTTATCTCCAGCCTTACCCTCAGATTTGGAGTAGCCTCCATGAAATAGAATGGGTCCCACAGAGGGGTGCAAACTCTTCCCTGCTCTTATTATTAGGTGGCATTATACTTTTGTTTATCCCAGTTTCAAAAGCACAGCAGTTCATGAATTGTATTTAGTATTGAAATATCATATACAAAGAGGAAAATGAACAAATAATACTAATACAGGTTAATGAATTTTCATACTCTTGTAACCAGCCCTGAGATCAAGGAAGAGCACTTATTAGCGCCCCCAGAATCCCTTTCCCACTTACTGCCCCCATAGGTAACCACTGTGTTGGCTTCGAACTGCATTAAGTTTTTCCTGGTTTTTGTACTTCATTTCAATAGAATCACACAGTGAACTTTTTTTTCTAATTTTAATTCTTTTTTTTGAATCTGCTTTATTTGGCTCAGCATTGTTTGTGAGATTCGTCTATATTGTTACTTGTAATTATAGTGCGTATTCCATGGTGTAACGCTCACAATTTGTTTATCAATTCCATTAATGATTAGTGTTTGGTTTCCAATTTGGGGTGATTACAAATAATCCTTTCACCAACTTCTTTCCATTTTATTTTTCCTGTTAACTAATTGTTAAAGACATGTGAATCATTTGGGGGGGCCTACAGTGTGGCAGACGTTGTGGGAGATGCTTTCCTTGACTTATTTTGTTTAATGCTCACTATACCCCAATGCTGCATTTCTTATCCTCCGTTTACTCATGGGGATGTTAAGACTCAGAGAGGGTGACTGATTTCAACTGGGTCACACAGCTAATTAAATGGGAGAGCTGTAGGTTACCACTCCCTTTCCTGAGGACATGAAAAGGGTAGCTGGCCAACATACAGGCAGATGTTGAACCTACCTCCTTTGTGTCTGAACTTATGCTGAACTGTAAGAAATAACTCGTGATTCAGGCATAGTAAATCCTTGAAAAACTCAATCTAATACTGTAAACAAAGCCTGAATAGTTCCTTACCAAGGGAAAAACACAAAGATTAAATATCTATGTGACTAATCAGATGCATCATCGAACCAGAAATTCCAAAAATCAACTGATAAATAGACTTAGAATGGCACAAACAAGTAACACACAGAGACTTTTTAAAGGGATCTCAGAAATCATCCCAGCACCTCATTGTGTATGAGTCATAGCCGTAGTGTGCACTTTGAATTCTTCTGCTCCAGAAATTTGGATTCCTGCTGTAAAGTAGTTGAAGATAATTCCATGTTACAGGGAAAGTAAGGAAAAAAAAAAAAAAGAAATGATTAAGGATTAGCGTACTCCGTGATTAATGATATTGTATAAAGCAAATGTTTCAGAATGTTTATTTAAATGCTACCTTGCCTACAAAGGGGCTGAATACCTGCTATTCTTTAGAGCACAGTTCTTCTAAATATAGTCATCCAGTGAAGGCTGGGTGAAGCCTGCACACACCCTTCTTTGCTCTACCTTGTGGCATGACGCACTGGGTTGTTGGCTGGCCTGTGGAAACAATTCACCTTCAACTTAATTCATATATCCCTTCTGGTCATAAAGTAATAAAGATATGTAGTAATAAAACATGGGAGCCACTTAATTTGTTCTTTCTTTACCATAGCATGTGCATAGTGGATGTGATGAGGTTAGTAATACCCCTGTTGGACAGAAGGGGACAGCACTGAGCCTTGGGGCTCTCAAGTGTCTTCAGTGTTTGAATAGGTCTAACTTTATAGCCCAAGCTCTTGGATCTCCATTTATGTCACCCATAGTCATGTGGTCTGCCATCTTCATGGCCACTTTGCTGTAAGCCACAAGAGTGTGAACTGTGTTTTAACAGAGGCTACATTCTCCAGGGGAGAGCCCTGTTAGAAAGAACCGAATGAAGACGAGAGCTCAGAGCCTAAGGAAGTAACTGGTTTGCAGAATGGTTTTAGAATGTGATACACAGTCACATATACATGTCTCTTATATAGGTGCTTAAAATCAGTCCTGACCTTTGGGGGTGTATGTCTCATTCAGTTGTGGGGGCAGTCAAGTCCAAAATTTGCAGAACAGGCTGGAAATTCCAACAAGAGTTGATGTTGTAGTCTTAAGTCTGAAGGCTGGAAACCCAGGCAGAATTTCTGTGTTAGAATCTGGAGAAACAATTCCTTCCACTTAGGGATGCTTCACACTTCGACCTGATTGGATGACACCCACCACATTATGGAGGGTAATCTGCTTTATGCAGAATCTACAGATTTAAATATTAATCACATCCAAAAAATACCTTTATAGCAACATCTACAATGTTTAGCCAAACAGTTGGGCAGCAGGGCCTAGACAAATTGACCTATAAAATTAACTATCACAGGGGTAAAAATATAATATGATCCTTTTAAAAAGTAACTGGGGTAAAAACTGTTCATTGATATAAAACAAAATTCCCATATAATGATTCTGAATTCAGAGTGTCTGTGTTATCTATTTCTATATACTATATATAGCATGTATTTATCATGCTCTCCGTAATTTACATGACTAGATTTTCTTTTGTTAGAGTATCAAAATTTCAGGCTACTTACTTGTGTAGAAAAGGGTTTGAATTTCTTGTAGATTGAGGAGAAAATAATATAATCTGTGTTTAGCAGAACCATACCTGGGACCACTTAGCATTTCCAAGTGATTTTGGCATATATTTGCACTTCCATGAGCATTTTCTCCAGTGGTTTAAATCCATTCATTCTCTTGGTAATCTAATCCCTCCTTGCTACTCATTTAGTTATTTATTCTTATATATAGGAAGAAACCCATTATATTGTTTTTGGATTTCTCATTTGTCTGTCCTTGCTTTCAGACACTCAGAGCCCCGACCTGTGTTATTCACGCCAAAAATAAATTACTGCTATTTACAATCAACAGCGCTCTGAAAGACCTAGCTTTGACTCAACAGATGTACTTCTGCCTGCATCGATCTTCCTATCTGATGGCAATGGCAGAATTAAAGAAGTAGAACGTGCAGTGTTGAGTGTGTATGATCTGGCTTCATAGCAGTTAAGGTGCAGCACAATCTACAAATCGAGTTAGATTAAGAAGTTATGATGCAAAAATTTCGATTCTGACATCATCCTCTCCAAGTCCTCCAACAAGCAGAACCAGCAGATCATTAACTGTGTTTGAAATTTCACTTTGCCTTTACTGCACATTTTTATACTTGGGCATGTGTTTCTAGTCCTCCACCATGTTCTCAGCTGCCTTACTCCAGGTTGGTGCCAAGCATGATCAGAAAAATACATTTCACCTCTTTGGTTTTGCTATCTGCTACCTCCTGTGTGGTTTTTAATTTCACTGTTGCCTTTCTTGTTGCTGTCTTTATCTCGTCCCATTTACATTTCATCTCTGTCTGTTCTTCTCCTATAGCAGTGTGTGTATTCTTCCACTCCACTGAAGATGCCCAACAGTATCTGGAAATGTCTAAGGAATCTTTCAGTAGATTGCCTTTCCTCTGAACTATCTGCATGCTCTTTCCTTACTTAATTTATCTTTTTTTTTTTTTTTTGCTTGGGTGTGTAGGTATGTGGGGGGTGAAATACCAGTTGTTTGAAATTAAAATGTAGAGCTTTCTAAATCACCAAAGAAGTCACTGTTGGGTTTTTCCACTCCTGTTGGGGTCATTGCCTCTTACCTCCATTATCATGGAGAGGGAGAGCTGACTTATGCTCACAACTGTAACAGTAGATGATAGAAAGTCCACCTTAAAGGAAATGTCCCCTCTGACCCATCACCCGCATTATTTTGCCTCATGTTTTTTTGTGGTACATTTGTGTACGACTCTAACTTTGACATTCAAAAAAAAAAAAAAGTTAACCTTCTTTCATCATTGATACTTTTTTTTTTTTTTAAAGATTTTATTTATTTGAGAGAGACAAAGCATGAGTGGAGGGGGAGGGTCAGAGGGAGAAGGAGAAGCAGACTCCACACTAAGCAGGGAGCCCAATGCAGGACTCAATCCCAGGACCCTGGGATCATGACCTGAGCCCAAGGCAGATGCTTAACCAACTGAGCCACCCAGGCACCCCTCATTATTGATATTTCAATCTTTCTAAGCACAAACTGTGTCTTCATCTCTCATAGTACCTTATATATAATGGATAGTAAGCAAATATACTTGTCCATTGTAGGGAAGCCCAGTAATTAAGACCTGAACTCTCTAGGATTGGAAATATTAAGTTTCTATGACAATCTCCCCCCCCCCCCCAATTCCTTAACTGCTTTGAAAATTTTGGAAATCCTGGGTTTCTTTGGCTATAAAATGAGGATCATGGTGGTACCTACCTCAGTGAGTATTTCTGAATGATAGCACAGTACCTGGCATATGGTAAGCACTCCCTAAATGTTTGGAAGATAACAACATTAATAAAAATATAGAAGGCTCTAGTTTTCAGATTTGTTGCTTTGAGTTTGTTCAGCTTAATACAACTAGTGATTCAAGTTGGAAACCAGGCATAAAGATAGTTTTTATATCAAATTGCACCAAGAGTCATTTTAAATATATGGGGGGAAATGGCTCAAGGCAAGAGAAAGGGGAAGCTAAGTGGGCATTTTGTTGTGACTCTGTATGCATCATGCTAGTACCCTTCAACAATAGAGCATTGACCTTGGTCAACCTTATGCTCACACTATCCATTTCATCCCCCTCCCATTACTTGGAGGTGTTGCTATTCATTCAGGCACTTTTCATATCTATATTTCGGCATCTGCCTCCTGGTCACTGGTAGGGCTTTTTCTCTTTGTAAAATTCTCTTTTAAAAATGTCAGGTTATGACATATGATATTCTGTTTTTTCTGTCACCGTGATCTGGCTAGAGAAATGCCTGGATGGTTTTCCAGTCCAGCCATTCCACAAGGTAGAATCAAATGATCACCCAGGTCTGTGAGGCTTGCTCGTGAATTTGAAGGATTTTGTAGAATTGGTCCCTTGACTGTGCACTGGGTACATAGACTACCAGTGACTTTTTAGTTGATCTTAATATAGTTTGTTTCAATGGTTGAGGAGACTTAACGTGTCTCATGGCACTCTGCATGATAGAGCGACATCAATTTATACAAAGTTGATCCAGCTCTCCTTCCCTTGCAAGGAAGGTTCTGGTTAGAATAGTCACTGAGCCTTAAGCCATATAGTTTTCTTGAAGAATCAAATTTTCTAATCTCAAACATATTTGGAAAATACTGACTTAGGGATATAATGTCTTTAAATACCATTCCTTGCTAAAAGGAACCAGAACTCACCCAAGTTATGGCCAATTTTAGGGCTGGAGCAGGGAAAAATCAAGATGAGTCTAGAACGTCTGTATCAGCTAATAAGGAGATGCTAAAAAATATAAAATGATGGGGACAGAGCAAAATGACAGCGAAATCCATTTGGAGGGTTTCCTACTGTGCAAAAGGTCTCCTATTGAGACAGTTTGTACATTGAAATAAATAATGGTAATGGATTGAATAAAACAAAATAAATGAGTTCATGTGGATTTACATAAATGAATGAAAGAATAAAAAACTATGTGGATGGGAAAGCAATTCCTTACACTAGAATCCCATTCATGCATATAGAAGGGGTAGTGCAGTTAGAAAATCAGCAATAAATACCAAGACTAGTGGATGGACATTAGATGACAGACAATGTGTTTATGTAATCCTAAGTAGCTCCCTACAAAGTACTTTTTAATTATAAAAGGAAAATTAATGACTTTATAGTGGAGAAACCTGGCAGACATCAACTTAGCCATAAGATCAAGTTAAACACCCCTCATACTGGGAGAAATCCACAGGGTGCACTTCCCGATATGGTGCACTGTGAAGACAATGTCACTTCTGTGGAAACCTGCCCCGAATGTATCACCTGCATCTAATCATGAGAAACCACGAGACAGACCCTGATTCTACCTAACAACTGACCTGCACACTTCACACTGTTCAAATGAAGAAAGACTGAGTAACTCTCCCAGATGAGAGTGGGGGCAGGAGGGGTCAGTATAAAGAGGTGTAACAATGAAATGCAGAGTTTGATCCTAAATTGGATTCCTGGACTAAGAACCAGAATAATGATCTGTAATGGACTTTATTTGGGCGTTTGCCAAAATTCGAAATGGATTGTGAATGAGATAATAGTATTGTATCAATGTGAAATTTGCTAATTTGAATAATTATACTGTGCTTATATAAGAGACTGTCCTGATTCTTAGAAATTATACACTTAAGTATTCAGCGGTAAAGGGGCATATTTTCTCCCACTTACTACCTGGTGATTCATAAAAAGAAATTGTATATCAGTGTGCACAGAGAGAGAGAGAGAGAGAGAGAAAGAGAGAGAGAGGATGAAAATAGGATAAAAAGTAAATAATAGGGGATGCTGGTAAAGGCTGTGTGGAAGAGTTCATAGATCTCTCTGTTGCCAGATTTTCCTGATCTTTTCCTTCAGTTGATGCATATCATGATTCTTCAGGAGGAGGACTGATACCCTAAGTAAGCATGACTTTGATCCACTTTATTAGGAAGAACACTCTTGGTGATGCTAGAGGGAAGACTCTGGGAATGGCTTTAGAGAGCAGATACAGAAAGCCATTGGGCTACTGACAATATTTAGTAGCCACCCCAACACCTTCCAAAGATGGTTTTGTGAAACAGTTTTCCAGCTTCTGCCCCAATTTGTCCCATCAACAATAACAACAAAGCGATTTAAAGTCCAGTTCACTCAGAAAAACTCCATTCACTTCTTATTGTCATATTTAAGTTAGCTTCAAAAGTTAACCTAATTCAGTAGACTACAACTTTAGAGAAAAAGCATGGAAAATTAATATTTCAGACTTCTGCTACTGTTCGCTTTATGAAACATTTTATTATCCTGATGGGTGGAGCCATGACTCAAAGACATCTTCTGAAAATGAATTTCCTCACCCGGTCATGAATGAAAATGCCCTTGAAGAGGTCTTAAAGTATTTTGTATCACACACTATTCAGGTGATGCATTAAACAATGCCACCCCTGCTCATGGGCTGGAGAATAAGAAAAACTTCTGTGAACTTACTTAATTTGAGGGCCTGAGTTTTAAAAGGAAACTGAAGTGTTATTTTCTGAATATGCTTGTGTGGTGTTTCTTTCTTGCATTCATAGCATTGTGCCCAAAGCAATTCACCCAAGTATTAAACTCTTTTTTTCTGCACCTCATTGAATGGATTTTTCTCAATGTACATGCATGATGTCTAAAGCTGTCCAAACCTAAAGGCAACACATTTGTAAGAGGCTGCCGAAATTGGTGAGAATTCACAGTGTTGGAAAAATAATTCACTGTAAGAAGGAAAGTCCTTCAAAGGAATCTACCCATCCTTCTTTCATCCACTTGGGTGTCTGACTTTTCCTAGAAAGTATCCTGATTGGGCCACTTGTTACCCTTCAGAAAAGAAGTGTCGCCTTATTCTTAATGTCTCAAGTAACCTTTGACCTATACTTCAGCTAGTTTTTCTGACTTAGCTTTCCTCTCTGGGAAGTTATCATTTGGTGTCATAACTCCAAACTCCCTCTGGGGGTGTGATTGTTCAGTTTGTTGTGGAGAATAGCATCACGTCATTTGGAAAATAGGGACGACCTAATGAATGATAGAGGAAATCTGATTTTCTGTAAGGAGTAGGATCATTCCAGAAGATTCAGTGACATCACAGTCTTACTAGAAATTTTAAGGTGTCTGCCAAATGTTAACCTTAAAATATGATGGTGATAGTGATGATGATGATGATGATGATGATGATGGTGATTTGCTGAGCATAGATGAAGTGTAGGTCTGATGCTGCTACATGCTATACATTACAATGACTCATTTACTCTCCATGCCCACCCTACCAGAGGTAAATGCTTTATTCTATACATGAGGAAGCTGATACTTTGAAACAGGCTTGTTTGTCTGAGGTCTCACAGGCAAGTAAATGAAGAGGCTAGAATAGAAACCCAAATCTGTTATTTTTACTATATATGTATTCTTTCGAGAATACTCCATGGTCCATTTTTGTTCTCTGCATTGTACTAAATATCAAAGACTATTCAAGCATTGAGATCATATAATGATTTTAAATTGATTTGTCTGTATTCTGCTTTTTGAGTACGAAACTCTACCCAAATGTAAGAGAAGGTATTTCCGGTTGCAGTGAGAGCACCTGGATTTTATAGTTTTCCTCTGATGTTCAGTCTTAGCCAAGTTAACATGAACTTTGTAAAAGCACTATTTCTTCGTCTGTAAAGGAGGGTAGTCATTTCTGCCCTGTCTTCACAGGGGTTGTTAGATGAATTAAATGGAATAATGTAAGGTACAATTTTGCAAGGTGGAAAATGTGAAGTATTATTATTATTATTACCATTAAATTTCTGGTGGATTCATTGAAATACTCCATTTGGGCAATTGACCCCTTCAAATTCCACCAAAAGAGTGTTGCTTATAAAGATGTGCCTATTTAAGTATTTATAATTTAAGCATGTGAACTGAATCTCACAGGCTTAGGGGTTTTTTTGTGTTTGGTTTTTTTTTTTTACTTCAAGATGTTTTACTCCATTAAAATTTTGCTCCATAATAGGGAACTTTGACCATGACACGAATATCAGGCAATCAGAAGGTGTCAACATTATTTCTTTTGGGTAGCAGGAAGGCTCTCTGGTATGTGAGAAGTGTGATTGTGTGGTTTGTAGGGGTAAAATGATATGACATCTGGGGTTTGCTCTTCACCTCAGCAAAGGAAAAATATGGATAGATGAATATATTTGGCCAAGTCTTAGGAAGTGAGGAATCTGGGTCCCTTGTACTGTTCTGTCTACTTGTGTGTAGGCTTGAAATTTTCCCTAATACATATTTTAATTGTTCTTTTACAGATGCAGATTTTCTTTTATAATCCAGATGACTTTGACAGCTTTCAAACCGCAATTTCTGAAAACAGAATAATCGGAGCCATGGCCATATTTTTTCAAGTAAGTTAACGGTGGCTCAAGTACTTCAACCAGAGAGTTCTCTGAGTATTTTTTTTTAATTCGCTGAATTGTTCTATGTTTAATGAATGCATCTGTTTTCTAGTTCACACCTGTCTAAATGAAAGATACTTCATATTGTCTGATGTGTGATTTAAAATGTAAATAAGTATGTTTAGAAACATAATGAAAATTTTTGCATGAATTATTCTGATTTTATTGCTACTTGACTGGTGCACAGATTGAAGAACACATTTATCATCTAAGTTACTTCACTGCTGAAGCGTTTTGAACAGGTTCCTTCAGCATATTAAAAGGCTGATGCAAAAAAAAAGGTGATTTTCTTTGGAGCAACTTTAAAATTTGGCATTACTTATAAGTAGATTAATAAATAGCATCAGTCACTTCCCTTTTCTTTCCCTCCGAGAAATCCCCATGGTAACTAAAGTTTTCACTGAGACCATTTCCAAGTTAGTACATTTATGAACTCTCATCCTTTCTTTCTCTTCTTTATTGTGCTTGTAGTGAGTGTTTCTTCTGGTTTGTGTGTTGGTTCTACAACTAGAAGCCAAACCTTGTATCCTCCCATGGGATAATTCTGTCCAGGCTTTTTAATAAGTCACATCAAATTAAAGTAGTGTCAACCATCAAGTGTCTTGAAATAGTAACTGAGAGGAGACCTGGTGCTTTTTGGGCAGAAAGTAACCTGAGTAGTAGGTATGTGACTTGTCTTTCAGTCTTAAAATTTGCCTGAAGACTACATAGTAGTGTTTCTTTCATCAGTGAGGCATTGTTGGACAATGATGTCTTTCTGACCACTCAAAGGAATATTTAGGACAACAGAACCTTTTCCACCATGAGTCTTTGACCCCTGCCTTTTGGGGCAAGCTTTTTTGTCTTTGAGATGGAGCCATTCTTGTTTGCAGTATGTTAATTTCACTACGCTTTTTAGCATATGACACATGATGGACAATTCTATGCACTGCCCTCTCTCCCTCTTAACTACCCCCCCCCTTCCTTTAATGGGTAAAGGTTCAAATGGAAGATTATATATGAAAAATTGAAAAACCCAATATTCTGCCCGAATCTCAGAAATGGTAAGAGTGGTGGTCATTAGGATTGGTTATGGCACCGGTTTTCAAACTGTGGGTTCTGACCTCCTAGTGGGCCATGAAGTAATTTCAGTAAATCCTGCCAGCACTTTTAAAATAATGATGGAATAGAAAAAAATGATCAGAAAATATCAGAGTGTATTACTCATAGTAAGGGTAAATATTTTTGCAGAACTTTTTTTTTTTAAACTTTTTTTAGTTGCTTTTATAGAGAGAGGCATAGTAGGTATGTATTTGGTCATGTTATAAAACATATTTCTTACCATAGCTCATAGTCTGATATCTTGTAAGTTTTCTGTGTATGTATTTGGTTGATCTCCCCTTTGTTCTTCCACACATCTCTTTTCCCTGATTACTTTCATAAATCAGTTGGGCATAGTGTTTTAAAAACTCATTCACTAGCATCAAAACTATTTGCTTTTGAGTCCCATCTCTTCCACTTAATAGCTGCATAATGGTGAAGGAGTTATTTAAACTTTCCAACCTCAGTATTCCTACCTGTGAAATGGGGATGGCAACTTCTATCTACACCATCAAGATTGTAAGATTGTAAGTAGTCATTAAATGAAGCCCCTAACGTGGGTTCTGGCACATAGTAGACATTCGTTCAATGCCAAATAAAGTATGTATCCATGTCCATATCCATACAATTGTTTTCCTATGCCATGGAGACCTATGGTATATGTGTCTTCTTTGCATCAACAGAAGTCTGTTTTGGGCAGGTTCCTTGGGTTCTGTCTGTACCTCTTCTGCATCTAAACCATGATCAGTTTGCCTTATACAATGCTGAGGTCACTTGAGCCATGTTTAAACAGTACCCACTTCCATGGTTAATCCCTTCTTTTCTGTGATTGTCCTCTTGGTGTGCTGCTTTTCTTGTAGCTGTTCCTCTACTCCTGTAGCTGCACCATCAATCTACCCTGTCCTCCTTCTGTCCTGCCCACCCATGCCTGGCCTGACCAGGTCCTACTGTGTAGATCACCTTTCTTAGAGGAAAACAAATTTTAAAGTGTTTCTTTGAGTCCTGGAAGAACTAGTTCACAGTATGTGCTACACAGAAGGTTTCTGTGTTTCCAGCTCCTATAAACTCTTGTGAAATGTAGGACCAATTAGAGTCTTAGGTAGGCAAATCCCGTTGGTTTACAAACCAGCAAAACACCTCAGTGTGAAATGTAGGTTTTAAATTTTTAAAGTATTTCTAGGACATGATGACTAGTTCACACACAAAGATATATTTCATCTGATAAGTCCTTCTAAAAATTTTGGCTTGCTGCCCTGTATACACAACATGGAAGATGGGTAACGTAAAATAGAACCGATTTTCTTTTTAGATGCCAGCTGTGTTGAGCTGCTTCTTTTGTTTTCCTTATAAGTCCACATATGCATTTATACATCTTTGTTCACACTATGTTGAGCAATGGAGAGGAAAACAGTATTACTGTTATTTTAATGTGGCAGTCTAGTTACATTCCATACTTTGTATTTTGCGCCTTCCTGTAAGAATGTTAAATTTCTTCCCCCGAGTAGTCAGATAAATCTTCATATATATTTTCAAATTCAAACCTGGTATCTTGCATTTTGGTATTGAAGAAGTATTTATCATCTATTCAGCACTGGTTCAGTGCTAGGAAGGGCACTAGTAGCTACATTAAATATAATAAATGCAATCAGCTCCTGCCCACTAGGACCTCACTGTTCGAGTTGCACGTGATAATGGCTAGCAAGAGGTGGGTGGAGAAACCCTTACATTTGTAAAGAGGCTGTGTGCTGACTTGGTGCTTATAAACCCACATATTAATTATCCAGAGTGACATGATGTGAATGACAAGAGCATGTCTAGGCAAGGCTGAGTTCCATGTAGATGTTGTCATCTTGATGTTAACTTACTCCGTACCCTAGTTCATACACATCTTTGGATCAGCAGACCCAAATATTTATTTGGGTCACTGAGGATGGTAACCCTTTGAGGATGTTAACGGGGCTCCATTGGGTCTGACATGCCAACAAACGAATGTTTCTCCATTTATGACTGTGGTTGTGAAAAGGCAACAGGGCTTTACAAATCTTAAAGTAGTAGTGCATTCAGAGGCTTCAAAGGAGTGTTTCAGTGCCAAGTTATAGAAGAAGAGCATGTCTAGGTGTTTGTGTTTGTGATCTCCTAGAAGATCTAGGAGATCGGTGAGGGGGAAGGTTGATTTTAAAGGATTTTTAAAACTGATTAAAGTAAGAATTGGCAAAGGATGGAGATACCTGTTGTTAAACCACTAAAGAGAATAAGTGCTTGTATAGCTAATTTATGTAAGTACAGAAATTAAGATAATTGTTTTCTGTTTGTTAAAGTAGAATCTCTACTATTCTTTGCCGTTAGCCTGATTTGAATTCCTGTCAAAATGTAAAATACCAAATGCCATTAAAATACTCTTTAAAAATATTCTATTATTCTGATAATACTCTACCTAGCTTATCTGTTTAAAGAAAGAAATATGAAAAACTTATGTTGACAGGAGAGCTGAAATGATAGGGGAATGATTAAGTAATTTGTGGAAGGATGCTTTGCTTTGAAAACAACACACAAAAGGATTTGATTGGCTCTGGCTTAAGTTTATTGAGTAGAGAATACCAGGTACTCAGAATGAATGACCTTACCTTAAGCAGGCCTGTATGTTTTTAGACCAAGAAATCTTCCATCATCACCATCTGAATTGGTTTTTCTTTCTTCCACTGTTTCTTCACTGTTCCTTGTTGAATGCTTCCCTCTATTTCCCCGTCAGAATCCACGTGACTTCTCTCCAAGCAAACATCCACTGGCTTTCCATGTAATGCTCCTACAAAGTTGGTATCCCCAAGCTTTTTGCAGTTGTGATTACTGTGGGTTTACGGGTATGATGATTGGGTTTTTTCAAGAAGCACATTATTATTGTTGAGTGTATCATGGGGGGGGGCATCTCCTTTGTTTTAGTACTTAGTGGTCATTGTTGGAATGCCTAAAATATTATTTATATTTCCTGATTCCCTTGAACTATGGGATTATAAATGCATGATTTCTTAAGAGCAGCTACATTTAGAAACTTTTCTCATGTGATGTTCTCACCAGCCTCCTTGGTAGACCTTTCTGGGTAGAGTCTCTTCTTAATCTTTGCATCAGATGCAAAGATATAAAATTTTTATTATGTCTGCATCTGGTGGCCTAGTCAATGGCATATGTCTTGTACATTTAAGAAATAAATAAATTGCATCCTGATTTATTTATAGATTGTCTTAAAGTGTTGTGTTTTTTGGTTTTTGGTTTTTTTGACAACTGATCTTCAATGAGGTTTCTTCATTTAATGTTTCAGTTTCACTCCTCCTGGCAACGTTGAGCCCCCTTGTCCCAATATTTTTTTTTCTATTTCTGTGTAAATTTCTGCCCGGAATATGACCACGGTCGTTTGGTTTTCTCTAACGCCTCCAGTTAGGTGGTTGCCCCCTTTTCATTTCTGCCTTCACTTCAGAGTCAAAAGCAAACTTCAAAACTCAAATGTTTCACAAGTTGCTAACCCATTCTTTATATCATGTCGGTGGTACAGACTGCTTAATTATTTTTCTCCATCTGGAGAGGCTTAGTAATTAAATGAAATGGCAGCACCTGGGATTATTTATAGACCTTGAGAAGGCAGGAGGAGTTCTTGATGACTCATCTATCTAGGGCTGGCAAGGAAGGCTTTTTCTCCACTTCCCTGCATTTCGCCCTCCCTCCCCCCGTCACAGGTAGATGGGATTCGTCCTTCCTTTAACCTGCTGTTCTCTGAGCATTCCGTCATGCATTAAAGCTGTTACTTTACTTGCTTGCTTCTGCCTTTGTACTGTGAGATCATTGAGGACTGGGAGTCTTCACTTGGTCATCACTGCATCTCTTGCAAGTGACTAACACTGTGGCTTGGTTGTGCCAATACTTAACTAAATTCAGTGGAGACATACTTAGGCTCTGTTGTCTTGAATGGAGAGGAGCAACCTGATAGCCTATCAGCTAAGGAGTATCAGAAACAGGGCCTAGGAGGTGAGGGACCTGAGAATACTACAATGGAAACTCTTTGAGGCTAAGGTCCGTGTCTTGTTCCCCTTCTGTTTGTACCTGACCATCCACCTTTCCTTTGCCCTCCTATCAGTGTCTTGATTCAGTTACTGTTCAGGAAATATATACTGAGTAGGGCTAAGTTATAGGAAACCTCTCAGGGTCCTACCACAAAGTGAATCATCTGGGTTGTGAAAGAGCATGTCTAGGTGTTTGTGTAAGCTTTACCTAAGAGGGGCTGTGGTCATATAGAAGTTTAAGACCATCTCTTGAGATGGTCAAGGACATGAACGTGAAGGCTACAAGTCTTCTGATTCACTGAGGATGGTAACCTCTGAGGATGTTAACGGGGCTCCATTGCATCTGACATGCCAACAAACGAATGTTTCTCCATTTATGACTGTGGTTGTGAAAAGGCAACAGGGCTTTACAAATCTCTGCATTCAGAGGCTTCAAAGGAGTGTTTCAGGGCCAACAATATGGGGATATATCTGTATCAGAGAAATGTTTTTTATAAAGTTTCCTACTAGGGTGCCTGGGTGGCTCAGTCAGTTGAGCGTCCTACTCTTGATTTCGGCTCAGGTCATGATCTCAGGGTCGTGAGATCGAGCCCCGTGTCGGGCTCCATGTTCCACAGGGAGTCTGCTTGAGATTCTCTCTCCCCCTCTGCCCCTCCCCCTGCTGGCACGGGTGCTCTCGCGTGCGCACGCTCTCTCTCTCTCTCTCTCTCAAATAAATAAATAAATAAATCTTTTAAAAAATAATAAAAAATAAAGTTTCCTACCAAAATGCTTTTATCTCAGTAGATGGTGGATGGAGAGGCTTTTGTGGATTATTTTGCTATATTTCTTTCTGGCTTGCCTGTGGTGGTTTTTTGTTGTTGTTGTTTTTTTTTTTTTTTTTTAGGATTTCATAATGTGCAATTTACTTTTTTTAAATTTTTAAAATTTTTTTTATTATTATGTTATATTAATCACCATACATTACATCATTAGTTTTTGATGTAGTGTTCCATGATTCATTGTTTGTGCATAACACCCAGTGCTCCATGCAGAACGTGCCCTCTTTAATACCCATCACCAGGCTAACCCATCCCCCCACCCCCCTCCCCTCTAGAACCCTCAGTTTGTTTCTCAGAGTCCATCATCTCTCATGGTTCGTCTCCCCCTCCAATTTCGCCCCCTTTATTCTTACCCTCCTGCTATCTTCTTCTTCTTTTTTTTTTTAACATATAATGTATTATTTGTTTCAGAGGTACAGGTCTGTGATTCAACAGTCTTACACAATTCACAGCGCTCACCATAGCACATACCCTCCCCAGTGTCTATCACCCAGCCACCCCATCCCTCCCACCCCACCCCCCACTCCAGCGACCCTCAGTTTGTTTCCTGAGATTAAGAATTCCTTGTATCAGTGAGATCATATGATGACCTTTCTCTGATTGACTTATTTCGCTCAGCATAACACCCTCCAGTTCCATCCACGTCATAGCAAATGGCAAGATTTCATTCCTTTTGATGGCTGCATAATATTCCATTGTATATATATATACTACATCTTCTTTATCCATTCATCTGTCAATGGACATCTTGGCTCTTTCTATAGTTTGGCTATTGTGGACATTGCTGCTATAAACATCGGGGTGCATGTACCCCTTCGGATCTCTACATTTGTATCTTTGGGGTAAATACCCAGTAGTGCAATTGCTGGATCGTATGGTAGCTCTGTTTTCAACTTTTTGAGGAACCTCCATACTGTTTTCCAGAGTGGCTGCACCAGCTTGCATTCCCTGTGGTTGTTTCTTATTTACATCCTTCTGGGGTCTCTTTGTGATAGTTGATGGGTTAGTTTCTTTGTGTCTCAGGGCACCTCTATGTATGTTTCTTTGCTTTTTCTTGCTCTTGCTGTTCTTTACATGTCTGTGTTTTTCTTCCTCTGTCCCCCTTTTTCTCCTTCAGATTCTCTAACAGAACAAATTGTAATATTTTCTCATTTATTTATTCATGCACTCATTTGCTAACTCATTTGTTCATTCTGCAGTATTTATTAAGCACCTTCTCTGTGCCTTTCTCCATGAAAAGTGTCAGTGTATCCTCAGAATACTGGCCTGCCCACAAAGTAATTGGGGAACTGGAGGTTTTGAAGAGATTTGGCCTCTGAATCCTTTCTTCAGTGGTAGCATCATTTTATTATTGGAATACGAAAGGTGGATCAGGTAAGGGAGATGAAATATCAAGGAAAAAATACAACAATTATATCTTTTGTACATTTTCCAAATGGTAAATATTTCATTTTAATGTATGAAGTTCCTATTTGTGAATTTTAGAACTGGGCTCTCCTATCTGCATTTTTTTTTTCTTTCCTCCATCTTTCTACAAAGCAAAACACCACTGTGGAAGTATAACTCATCCCTTTTATGCAGGGTGACCTATATCGATCTTTTTATTTTTTTGACCATCCCCTAGGAGTCTTTTCCTTTTTTAAATGAAGAATACATTTGCTAACATTCCTATAGTTAGCTCTAAATTTTTTTTTTTTACTTTTGACCATTCCTATTGGGAATGTGAAACAAGGGCCCCTACTGCATGGGAAAAAAGAAAAGGAAGGACAGATGGAAGGAAGGAAGGAAGGAAGACAGGCAGAGAGAAAGGAGGAGGAAGAAGAGGAAGAGAGGGAGGGAGGAAAGGAACTAAAAGAGAAAAGGAATTACTAATTATACCCATCTACCAACACCCACCCCAAAAGCCAGTAACTATTTTATCATGGGAGAACTTGTGAGTTTGAGTCAGTGAGTGGTGGTGAGTTGTAAAACTTCCTTTTTAGACTGCTCTTCAGGCCAGTAGCAAATACTGATATGATTCTTAATTTCTTCCTTGCCGGTTGCTGTTGTTTGAATATCATCCTTCTCATTTTTTCCACATCCTTGGTTTTATCCAGTTACAAGTTCACTTCTTTCACTACATTACCTAGAAGTGTAATTTCAGAATGTTTTGGGTTGATTAGGAAGACTTTTTTTATACATACACAAAAATTAAAATACATATGTTCCAATTAAACTGTTTTAACAGCTAATTGATTTCATAGGATTTACCATTAAGTGAAGGCTGGAGTCATTTTTAATGTTCAGATGCAAGTTTGGAGTAGATTTGTGGATGTACAACATTAAATTTATAGCCTATCAGGTGTTTTCAGTCCATCTCTTGTCTGCAAATGGCCTGTAATTCAAATTTCCTCTTAGCGGACATTACGGAGGACAATTTAATAATTGGCAAAGCATCACATAATTAAGAGACTTTGAAAAAGACCGTGTGAAAATTTTCTTTAATTAAATCATTGCACTTCAAGGATGGTTACCAAGTACTTTGCCCTTCTGTATATCACTAAGTGAAAATAGTTTAGAATCTGTCATTTAGTTTAGAATTTAGTTCTTTGGGCCATTTGTTCTAATAGAAGTCATAGAATCTGATTGTCATAGGAACATATTAGGAACTCTGTAGCAGTCCACCAAACAGGACAATTCAGAGACCTAGCTCTGAGGGATTTTAAGATTGACCATGATCCTCTAGCTCTTTGGCATCTACCAAGACAAGAGAATCCTAGTTCCGTGACTCCTGATCCAGTTCTCATTTTTCCTAGCCTTGCTCTTCCCGGAAGTGTGATCTAGTAGATGCTTTGGCTGACTGCACCTTTTGGGAGATACAGACAAAGTACTTTGCATCCCAAGTAGAGAAGGAAGTGGCAATTCATTTTCTTCCTCCTCCCCTCCCCCAGATCTAGTTGAAAAGATGCTTTTAAAAAGAATACGGGGGTGCCTGGGTGGCTCAGTCAGGTAAGTGCCGGACTCTTGATTTTGGCTCAGGTCGTGATCCCGGGGTCATGAGATTGAGCCCCATTGCTGAGGCTCTGCATTCAGCAAGGAGTCTCCTTGAGATTCTCTCTCTCCCTCTCCCTCTGCCCCTCCAACTGCTTCCTGCATGTGCATACACGCACTGTCTCTCTGTAAAATAATTAATCTTTAAAATAAATAAATAGAATACAAATACTGCTAATAAAAGTTAATATCTTATGTGGACTTAATTCATGTAAAATGCCAAAATAAAGTGCCTATATTCAGTATTACGTTATTTAACCTTTACTGGGACCCCTCAAGGTATTATTATGCCCATTTTACAGATGCAGAAGCTTGAGGCATGGAGCTTCTTTTCAGTGTCAATTTCACAAGACTACACAGGCCAATAGAAGTTAGAGCCAGTATTTCAACAGCAACAGCCCATCTCCAGGGTCTGTGCTCTTAGTGGAATACCGAATCAGATAAGTTTGTGTTCTCTTCAAAACGGTAGAGAAAGAAGAAGATATCACTGGTTCCAGTTATTATCACATGTATAGAAGTGCTTCAGGGCCTCTCTTAATTTTGCTGGTACCTGAAGAGCTATTATCTTGTGACTTAAAACTGTGTTCTTATTCTTTCTGCCCGTAATGAAAACCTTTGGTCCTGTTCTATATTCTCTTGCCTGTAAAATTACTTTGTACATTTGATGACAGCTTTTTTTTTTTTCTTCCTCCTTTTTATAAAAAGGTATAGAGTATTGAATGAATGGTGTAGTTAGATAAGGATAATGTGAGTGGATGGGGTAAAGATTTCAACAGTCACTTATTAACTTTTTTAATGACAATGGTTCTTATGGGGGAGGGGAGGGAGGGGACAGGGGATTTTGCCTTGTGGCTATGTCTGGAGACACTTGATTGTCATACTGGGGTGGCAGTGCCCTGGCATCTAATGGATAGAGACAAGGAACACTTGCCCAATGTCCTACAATACACAGGATAGCCTCTCCCAGCAAAAAAGTATCCAGCCCAAAATGTCAGTGCTGAGATTGAGAAATCTTGCTTCATCATTATCAAGTAAGTATTTGAGGACACTTCAACGTTGTAATCTCAGTCGATGAGGGAGCTGTTTGCATTCTTGCTCATTTGATAGCCATAGGAATAACTGAAAATTTCATGCCTGAGAAGTCCCCAATCGCTGGCCAACCAAGGTATGAAGATTTACATGCCAAAATATTTAAATCGGCCCCGTTTTAAATCAGCCCAGGTATTCCAGGTTCATCTATGCCCCTTTAAATTAAAGAGCCCACATGGGTATTTATTCCCAGATACTACAATGGTTTGTGAAAGGAGCACCAATTTGATAAAACATTTCCTCAGCCATAGAAAAATAAAGGTAAGAGCATGTGCAAATGCCTTTGAACTTGAAATCAGTGGGAGCTGGTTTGAAAACCTCAAAGATCAGTGAAACTCCCTTGTGGGGGTGATAGGAGAATCTGCCTCTGCAAATCACAGCGCTACCTTGGTCCCACGGCTTCGCAGAATTTCCCGGGGCAGGATTCTAAAACTATTAATGCTGGTTTTATTTTAGAGATTTGTTACTGTCTCTGAAAATCCTGTTACTGTCTGTGCATCTAGGCATTATCCCAGAGGAATGGTTAACCATCTTTAACTGTGTGAATCCTGATGCTACTCACCTGGGGTGCTGTAACACAGGATTGCCTATAGGAGAAGCGCTTACAATTTTCTTTTATATTTAGGGGTTACATTGAAACTACTGTTTGTTTTCTCTGTCTGTAGCGTCTTGATATATATATGGTATGTCTGTACCCATCTGAAGCCCAGATCCCACTTCTGGAGGGTGCCTCTGATGCATACTTTCAAAGCACATGTCATGTACCATTTGGGTGGCGTTTCAAAACAGACCAGTTTGCATAGATCCTTCCTATTTAGTGGAAATCCGTTCAACCATTTTTACAGGATGTGATAACAAACCAGTAAGAAACTGAGTTTCACCTATCTATGTGAGACTTTGTATGAGTTTCCAGTAACCCCCTTTCCTCTGCACCTTGATCTTGGTAAGACTGTTTGGCCAACTGTGGTGTTTTT
Source organism: Mirounga angustirostris (assembly GCF_029215605.1). Classification (NCBI taxonomy): domain Eukaryota; kingdom Metazoa; phylum Chordata; class Mammalia; order Carnivora; family Phocidae; genus Mirounga; species Mirounga angustirostris. Next base: position 186,552,488 of record NW_026991709.1, on the reverse strand, counting down.
CAGGAATGCAACTTCTTTGGTTTGTGAGGGATTAGGAGACAGAGACAATGGGGAGAACTTCCAAAACAGAAATATTTTATCCTTCCTGCCTTTTAACTTGCAACAAGTGTCCAAATGGGATAGAGTAAAAGGCACAGTAATTGGGGCTCACCTCATTTCTTTAAGACTGCCCACGTGTCTTTTGAGAAAATTATTAGTGTTTGGATCCTCCCCGTTTTGGGCTTTCTTTGTGAGATCTGGGAAACATACCTGCACATAGACTCATCTGGACACATTTGTAAAACAGATTCTGTTTCTTAGCCTTTTGTGTTTTCTGAATATGTATGAAATTACGTGATTTTGATGTGCATGCAAATTCCTAGGTAGCTGTATACAAAATAATATGATAGCACTAATTTAGAGCTTGCTTACCTGGAATTTGGGTTTGTCCAAAGTTGAGGTAAGCCAAGATTGTTGCTGAAGAAAGCATTAATTAAGCACATCAGTCCTATAGACAACACTGAATGAGAAGAATTGCTTAACCTGTGTATATCAATTGAGTACTATCAACCGATTTTATGTAGTATTCATTTGATCTCAGTCCTTTGGTTCTAATAGATAATTTTTATATATCAAATAAATGGGTTTGGTCAGGAATACTCTTAAAATCACACTACCAGGCGTAGTGTGCACCACAGGTATGAAATAAAATCATATATTTCTGAAACAATACCCAGTTCTGACTCTTTGAAAATTCAGTTCCTAGAACTTCTAGATTCTATTACTAAGGTCTTACTCAACTTTCTGCAATGTTTTCCCTGGTAGCTTGGCATCCTTGAGCACCATTCTAATGAGGTTTCAGTGAATTATTTCTATTTTTGGTCAGTCTCCAAAGGTGGCTGCCAGGCACTGGTTCTATTTTTTTAAAAAAAAAAAAAAACAACCAAGTACAGGGTTTAGCGCCAGATGTCTCAGAAATGCAAGCAGCTAACTAACACAAAGCCAATTCCTAAATCTTTCAGGAAAGGAAATGAATATTTAGGGCCACTTCTGAACTTGGTAGGCTGACTAGCCCTCCCCTTTTTTTAATGGCAAGCAGCCTAAAGCTTTGGTTCTTCTCTATTTTACGTTGTATAGATGTCCTCGTCCCGCTAAAACAGTTCCGACAGGTAAAGTCACAAGTCTTCCAGAAAGAGATTTCCAGTTTCTGATTGTCTTTGGATATAAACAATAATTTTTTAAAATAGGTGATAGTTACGGACTCTGGTCCTGTGTCAGGCCCTCTGCCAGTCCTGTCAAGCATTCTACATACATTATCCCGCTCAGTTCTCATAACAGCTCTCTGAGAAGGAGATTCCGGTTCCAGAACCTTCCCCAGATGCTTCGATTCCCTTCGACGATGAAATCAGTTTAGGAAAACCGCTGCAAAGGGTTGGGGTTTTGGAGTGAAAGGCTCTATGCTACAGTTCCAACTTGCCGCTCACTGCCATGTTTCCCTCGACAAATCCGTTTATTCCCTCACTGCTTCAATTCCATTTGTCCCATCAGATGGAAATATAGATAGCGATGGGCTCGTTGTGAACTTCAGATGAGATCGTATGTATGAAAACACCATGGCACAGACTCTGAAGCACTCCATACAATGTGTTAAAATAGTAACGATGATGGTGGCACTTAGTAACAACTAGGGCTGACCTGCTAAAATAAAAGGGAATACTTTGAACCATTCGTCTTGCATATCCCAAAGCCTGGCCCAGAACTGGTAACATTCAAATAAATAAACATACTGCTTGGGGTGCATCAGATGTGTGCCTCCCGCCAGTGTACTTGGGTGGAGGGAGCTTCAGTTCTCGGATGGCCTTGTCTGGGAGACAAGACTCTGAATTCTCAGCGGTTGTTGTTGGTGCTGTCACTCACTAATTCAGGAGGAGGTAACCAAATTCAGATTCCCTCAAGGAGCATCGACACGCTCTCTTACTACTTTCAAGAGGAGCTAAAGTAATTAATTGTAACACCTTGGCTGGTAAAATAAATAGTTATTTAACTGGAGCCTCCAGGCATCTGAGAGCCAGACAAGCAACATATGATACGGGCCCGGATGCCTGCAGATGGTGGGGAGGCCATGTGGAGGTAAAAGGGCATCCTCAGATTTTCCACTGGCCCCCAGTGACTGCTTAATTCCTGGGAGTGAGTTTCTCTCCACTGGCAAAGGTGTAAACCACACAGCCTTTATGTGGCCTTATTTGTGCTGGAAATGTCTCCTCGTTAGGAGATCCCTTACTAGTGCCTGCTTGGTTAGGGGCACTGCCAGCCATAATGATGTGATCGTTACAGGTTTTTAAATACTATGGCATGTGAATTATTGCCCGTTGTGGCAATTCATTTCACTCGTCCTTGTGTTTGATGTGCACTGAAGATCAGGGTTGTGAGTAGGAAGTGTGTTCCCTTCTGCGTTTTGGCAAGTGTCGCTGTGTCCCCCCTCATCGAGCGCTTCCCCAGCACTTGTGAATCAATGCGGGTTGGTACAGATTTCCACTTTGGAGGGAATGTGGGGGAGAGAAAGAGTACATTTTTTTGATGTTTCCATCTTTGTCCTCCTGCTCCTTCTGTGACAAATAATATTGGGGAGGAGAGTTTTATGTTTCTGTTGGCCGGTCTATACCTGTTATCTTTTTTGATGCCTCAGGTTTGTGCAGTAGGAACATCTATGCCTACCTGACAAATGAGGAAACCAAGGAACAGCCATGTTTGATGATTGGCCCAAAGTCACAGGACTAGAAAATGGTGGGATTTGAACCTATGGCTTCCGTACTCTGGAGGCTCTTCCTCTCTTCTCAACCTCAATATTTTGCTGCTTCCTACCATCCTGTAAACTCCATAGCCCCCCTCTGCTCCCCAGTAGTGTAGACCTGGGGTGGACGCCCTGTGGCCGTTCTCAGGACCTGACCCAATTAGGACTCTAAGGGAAAGTCTTCACTGGGGAAACCTGTATTTTTGAACTACTTCTCCTGCCAGCGCCTCTTGTAAAATTTGGATGATGCTAAGGTGGTGAGAGCTTTGCATTTTCTACTAGCCTGCCTCCAAAGCACATGCTTTTAATTAGCTACCCATGGAACCTAGCTTCAAGCCCAGCAAAACTGGATTTTTATGGTGGGGGCCATGCAGCTCCCTCAGTCCCATTGCTTCCGTAAAAGATTTTGGATCTGGGACGTTCCAAGCTCTGGTGGCCCTTGCTAGACGTCTCAGTGCCAGAACCAGCCCCCCCCCCCATGACCCCGTGTCTCTGGTGAGGGCATCTGGGGTCGATGCTGAGCCTCACCAACCTACGGGGCCCAGAGGCAAATGTGTTTGCCTTGTGAGCCTCAGGAGGCTTCGGGGGGTTCTCCGTTGGCTGATGAGCCTCTCGGCTGCTGCTGAAACTCTTCAGAAGCCCAGAAGCAGTTCTTCTCACGTCTTAGCTGTGTTCTGCCAACACTAGGCATTTTTTGATGTTTCCAGATCAGGAAGGCTGTGACCTGCTGCAGGAGCACTTCTGTCCACAAGCTGCCTTTGCCCATCCGGTTGATAATCTACCTTCTATGCCTTTATCTGCTCACGCCCCAGAGTAATAATCTTCTCCCCTCTGGCTTTATAAATGATGAAATGTGGCAGTGTTTTTCTGTCAGGCAAATGTGTAAAATCGGCCCAGACACCCAGCAAAGTACTGTGCCTTCAATTACATCCTTGTTGTAAAAGCTGCATTGAAAAATTCTTGAGCCATAAAGCAAAGTGAGAGCAGTATCTACCATTGCAAGTTGTGAAGCAGAGATGGTCTTGGTGTCAGGGGGGCCTCTGTTAGGCAGTGATGCTATCAGTCACACATACCCTGTGTGGCCTTCAGTGAGCCAGAGAAGGATGTCTAAAAAGATTTTTACGATTTGGTTTGGGTGCTGCCTAACTAAGGGCTTCCAAGACTCTTCTGCATACAAATGACAATAGTGGACTCTACACCACGAGTCCAGCAGATCATGGACCGTTCTGCATCCTCCACGAAAGAACCCTGTTAGTATCTAGGTCTTTCCAGCTTCTGTGTATAGAATTACCTGTCTCCTTTCAGTTTTCATTGACCAAATATTTCTTGTAGCCAAGTGTATGCCAGTCTCTCTGATAGGCACCGGGGCTACCCTGGTAGACACATAACCGTGTGGTCTTTGTCCTTTGCCGAAATACAGTCTGTTAGAGGAATAGATACTCATCAGAGGAATGTGCCAGTGGATGCATAATTCCGTTTGTGTTAAGTCCAGCGAAGGAAAGAGATAGTCAGAGCTTTAAGAGCACATGATGGGGGATCAAGAAGTTCTCAGGTCCAAGGGAATAGCATGCGTGATGACTCCAGTGTGGGAGAACAGAGTGTCCGTGGACCTACAGGAAGGTGCTAGGGCTGGCGCTGGACCCCACGGAGCCTTGAAGGCCATCAACTCTAGACTTTTATCCGGGAGCCATTGAAAAACTGGCTCGGGCAAGGGGACCAACTTGGTTAGCTTTCTGGAGGCCATCAGGAACACTGTGGTGAGCTTCAAGCTGGAGAGAAGCCTAGGAGGATACGCTGTCATCCGTTTGTCATAAAGAAAAGAGATGGTGGTGGCTGGAACCTGGGGAAAAATTATCTCTTTCTATTACCAAGATTGTAGGAATTTTATGTTCTTACAGAGGAGGAAGAAAATTAGTTTCAGGCTCTGGGAGCATGCATTCGAAGCAACTTGGTGACTAATGAAAATAACACTTCTGGGGTAAGAAAGCAGGTCAGAGGGGTTTATGAATGCTGCTCATGATCAGGTTTGTAGAAACATCCTCATTGTTGTTTTGATGCTGGTAATTTCACTGCTTTTTGCATTTGATGTTTTCTCCTGTTGTGTTTATTTCTTTACTTGTTTTATGGGCATTGTGCAAGTGTATTGAATGGGCCTTCTGTCTTCTTCAGCTTCCGTTTTAATTTTGGAGAGCCGGACAGGGCTGTGATTATGATTATCAGTTCATATATGCATTTTGCCCGGGTGTTGTCATTGCAAATTCACCCGACTGCTTTCTGCTGTGAAAGTTAATTTTGCAGGCACATTGCAAAACCTGGAAACCCACAGATCGAACTTCTTGCAGGGGAATTCAGTCATGTGTTTTGCAAATAGTTCTTAGATGTCTGATATATAAAAATTAGAGTCGTCATTCATAATATCACATTATCTCTCCACCCTCTGTGTTTCAGGACAGATTGATGTCCTGGCTGAAACCTGACTATAATTGTCACAATAAAAGGCCAAATTAGGTGGATGGTCCCTAGCTGCAGTGGCCTTTAATGCCAATCACACTTACACTCTGTTGCAATTTACAGTTTAAAAGACCTTCCATTTAGGTTTCTTTTATGGCACAGAAGGATTTAAAAAAAAACAAAAAACAGTTTACCAGCTCATCTTCAAAACATAAAGCAAAAAGCCATCCATCTGAAAAGTGAAATTATGGGGCTAAGCTGGCTTAAGATGACACCATTAGGAGCCCACTTTTAGAAGCACAAAAAAGCCCCTAGCCAGTTACTATTATCATGCATTTAAGCAAAGGGCAAACTCTCAGATTCTCTTTGTAACTGATTGCCTTGCTCCACTTAGTCCTATAAAGGAGATATTGGACTCCTTTATCCAATAGGTTTTACAACCTAATGGTATAAAATAGACCTGGTAAAGGATGGCCTTCCCAGTTCCTTTAGATCTTGCTCATGTAATCTTCCTGCTACAAAGTGAGAATATGACTCCTATTAAATGTAGTTCAGGATGTTCTGCCAAAGGCGATATTATTACTTCAGACCTGTGACTGTTCCAGCAAATGAAGACCTAAGTAAACTCCACAACAGCACCTAGTGTTCTTTAAAGGACTCCTGGTTTGAGCAAGCATTTCCACATAAATAAATTAACACTCTCAGGAGTTTTGACATGCTCATGTTACTGGTATATGAATGTACATTTGGGGGCACGCCTCTTTTAGGGGCAAAAGAGGAGTCCTCTACAGCCCTCCCCCAAATTAGAAAATCCCATAGCATAGTAGGGATCTGTTCAGAAAACAGAGTTCTAGATGGTATCCCTTATATGAAATAAACTTCACTCAGACCTTTGGACCCTCTCTATCCAGAATGCTAAGGAAATAGACTTTTCAAGAATCCCCCCCAAATAGTCCAAAAGTTAAATTCACTGTTTTGTGTACTAAATAATAATGAAAATGATACTGAATTATGTATTTAATAAAGAATAAGTATGAACTAGTCAGAAAATACTTAAAAACTAGACATTTGTTTTCTCAAGAATCTCTTCCATGGAATTTCTATCCTGCTATATAGTCTTTCTATTTTGAAACGTGGGTTGAATTAAATTATGTATTTTTAATACAGAGGAATGGTGTTGATTTTCCTCCTCAGTCCTCTTCTGATTTTCTATTATTTTAGAAAGGACACAAAGTATATTATTTATGTTTTTAGAAATACTGTTAAGTGGAATGACAAGCGTGGCCAAACAGCATTATCTCAGAAAGCAATCTCTGGAACAGGAGACATTTGGGATTCTCAAAAGTACTTTCAGTAAGAAAAAATTTTTTAAAACGTAGTATAATGCTAGGAAATTAACTTTAGTCATTAAAGCAGGCAATAAATATCTCAGAGTAATTACCACCATGATACGTCACCAGGCTTGAACGGTCACTATCTTAGAGATTTACTAATCCTAATTAGACATTATATTCTTTATGGGTCCTAAACTTTTGAGAGATTAAATAACTAATTGATAAAAGAACTAGAATAAATATTTTAATATCATTTTACCTTTCTACAGGGCTTGACAATTCATCAACTGCCTTTACTTACATTGTTTGATCCTTAAGACCAGTAGGCAAATAAGGTAAAGTGGATTTTATCCCACCTCCCATCCTGGCCCTCATTTCTGTTCTGGCGATTTTTCCTAACAGACTTGGAGAAAGAAAAATCAGAGGCTAAGTGACTTTGCCCTAGATCACAAAGCTGGAACTGGCTGGCACTAAATATTATGCCCGTATTCTTTACTTCCTTCCAGGAAAGCTGATGTATCTATAACTGTTGGTCTTCTCTTAGGTTTCGTGGGTGGACAGGTTCAGTGAGTATTCTGAATGGCATGCTAGGTAATTTGATATTTACGCCCAGGAAGGCAGCAAGGTCTAGTGGTTCCTAACCTTCCATGCCTCAAACTCACCATTAACAGGTGGTAGGACTGAATTGAATCCATGCACTGAAAGGGTTGTAGCCACAGAGTGTATCCTGACTGTAGGGAGGAGACACTGAACATGTAGGATGCCTTAGAAACAAAAGTGCATATTTCATTGGCACTGGACAAATTGTGAGACAATGAACTTTTATTCAGATTTAGAACTTAGTGTTTGAGACAGGAAGTGCCTCTGACAGCCATCAGCCATATAGCTGCGTTTTCGGATGTACTCCTAAAATTCCCACATTTAAAGATTCTCACTGTCAGTGCTAGAGGTGGGATCCCTGTCTGGGATGGGACTGTCTAAGAGGATTTGCTTGTACTTGTGACTTGGAGCAAAGCGCCAGAATCCACCGTTGGATTCGTGTAGGGTTTTCAAAACCATTTCTGCTTTCACCACAGCTTTTGGTTGAAACAAACCCTCAGTGTGGAATATGGGTGTTTTTTTATTCTTTACCACCCACCCCTACTTACTGTAGTCTTTCAAAATGGTATTTTAGGACTGAAACTTAGTCCTGAGAAAGGCGTTCCAATGGTGGAAAAGGTTTGGGCACAGAAGTGTTCATTACACTATTATTTATGATAATGAACAAGTCGAGATGCCCAATCTTTCGGAAATGATGATGTAAATCAGGCCCATCCTGAAGTTGGAATACTATGTAGCCATTAAAAGTTATGCTTTATGGAGACTTTGAATGACATAAGTGACAGAAATCACATTATTAAATAATACTATTATTGATGAAATATCATTACCATGACTAAACAAAGCAATTAAGAGCAAACACACGTATTTGTATGTGTTATGAGGTGCTCATCTAAGCACTTGACATACATCACGTCACGCTGAGGTTAGTACTCCTGGTACTTATGAGGGAAGTGCTTTTGGTAAGTTCATTTTTCAGATGAGGAAACTGGATTCCAGATGTTGGGTCACACAGCTAATAAGTGGAGGAGTGGGGATTTGAACCCCTGTCTTAACCACTCTGGTTGTTCTTCCGAATGTCATGTTTGTCACACATGATCTCCTCCATACTGCTGCATGTGTGCATGTGTGTATGGAAAATTTGGAAGGGCATGTGACCCAATTTCCAACTCTGGTGACCGGCGTGGTGGGAATTTGGATGGCTTAACCTTGTCATAGTGTTTCTGTATCTTCACTTGATCTTAGCCAAAAGGCCTTCTAAAGAGCATGTGCTGTTTTTGTTATTAGGACATAATGCAATTTTAAATAAATGAATAAAGGGGAGCCTTCTTTATACTTTCCGGAAATTCCTGTCGCTGAGTGAAAACCCATCCCTACGCTGTCATTTCTGTGTTTTCCAGTTTCTGTACAGTTAGACCACAGTGGCCAGGCTTCCTCCACCATGATTTGGAGGCATCACTTGAGTGGGTTTGGACACATTCCAAATTTGCCCGGACACTTTTCTGCTTGCCAGTCGTATGCAAAAATCCAGGAGGCATGGGAGAATACATGATCTGAGTTCTGGATCCCTCAGATCCCATCTTGTAATTTTTAGTTGATTTGGCTAAATGTATGGGCAGTTTAGCCATGGAACAAATACGAGTAAAATCTTTATGGAATAAATAATGGGAAACATTTTCAAATGGTGCGCTGTTTCCATTGAACTATGGACAGATGGGGTGTTTATGCTATTTCAAATGCAGCCCCCCCCCTTTTTTTTAGTCTTTTGCTGGTAAAAAATAGAATCAGAGTTCTTTTGTTTTTTCCTTGACTTTCTTCTAAACCTATTTATTTATTTATTTATTTATTTATTTATTTATTTATTTATGAATGAGAGAGTGAGTATACAGGTGCATGAGCTGGGGAGAAGGGCAGAGGTAGAGAGAGAATCCCAAGCAGACTCCACGCTCAGTGCAGAGCCCCACACGGGGCTCAATTCCACAACCCTGAGATCATGGCCTGAGCTGAAATCAAGAGTCGGATGCTTAACGGACTGAGCCACCTGGGCGCCTCTCTGCTAAACCATATTTTCAATGTTTGCCTTTATAAACTATAATTTGCAATGATCAAGTCATACCCCAAATGCTAAAGGAATCTCTTGAAAGACATTTGAAAGAGTGCCTTTCTTTTAAAAATATGTATGAAGATAGTGACCAATAAAACATTGGTTGAAGATTTGCTTCAACATAATTGGAGGATGTGAGGATACAGATGAAGGAAGATTGGTCATGAAGCGGAGTGATGGGCATATAGGAGCTCATTACTCTTTCCACTTTTGTTCATGCCGAAACATTGTCATCACCAAAAAAATGAATCAGACACCTAACTGCTCTCCTGGTGATTCCATTGCATCATGAGACACAACAAATGTCGGTTGAAAGGGAAATTTTCAGGGAAGTTACATAGAACTTTAGTCTATAAAATGCCAAAACAAGCAGTTGAAATGTGAAAAATTCTGGCAGTCTATCACACTGTTTGCATACAAGGCTTAACCATGCCAAAGAATAATTTGACTGGTTTTTTTCAACATAGCTAATCTTATAGTAATCATATTAATGGGTTTTGATATGGTAAGTATGGCTTTTGAGCTGTAAGCCTTTTAGAAGCCCTTACTCTCTTACCCATGAACTTTGTGCAAGTATGTGAAATGTTCCCTTGGATTTCAGACTCTCAGCCCTCCAGGCCATCCTACCTGTTCCCTTGAGACTGGTAGCACTTTTCCTTCCTCATGATCCTTGCCTGGAATTTGACAGTGGACCTCTGGTTACCTGTGCATAAGATCTGTGTTAGTCTTGCCCAAACCTACCCTGAAGATTGATTTCTTCGACTACAGACCATTTCCTAGAAATGGAACCATACAATCAAGCAAGAGCATTTTGAAAGCTCTTGATACTCATTTTCAAATAGTCTTCTGAACGGGTTGTACCACTGTGCTCCTACCAAGGATGTAACTGTGCCCATTTCACCATACACACAAAGAAGCAGTGGGCATTATTATTTTTCAGAATCTCTCCTGATATGGGGGGGTGGGGTTCTCCTTTTTATTTATTTATTTATTTTTAAAGATTTGTTTTTTTATTTTAGAGAGAGAGAGAGCACATGAACAGGGGTGGGGAAGGAGAGGGGCAGAGAGAGAGAGAGAGGCACAGAGAAGCAGTCTCACCACTGAAAGCGAAGCCCGGTGCCGGGCTGGATTCCAGGACCCTGAGATCATGATCTGAGCCGAAACCAAGAGTCGGAAGCTTAACCGACTAAGCTACCCAGGTGGCCCTGAAGTCTCCTTTTTAAAAAAATTATCACGGAGGTTGAGTATTTCCCAAGTTTTCATTATCGTTCACTTTTTTTTTTCCATTTAAAATGTATTTGTTCATAAATGCCCATCCTTTAAAAAAAAAAAGATTTTATTTATTTATTTGACAGAGAGAGACACAGCGAGAGAGGGAACACAAGCAGGGGGAGTGGGAGAGGGAGACGCAGGCTTCCTGCCGAGCATGGAGCCCGACTCGGGGCTCGATCCCAGGACCCTGGGACCATGACCTGAGCCGAAGGCAGAGGCTTAACAACTGAGCCACCCGGGTGCCCCATAAATGCCCGTCTTTTGTTATTATCATATTCATATCACTGTTTTACAGCAGGATACAGGCTCACCCTCTGTTCTCAAATGTAAACTTGCTGAGAGGATCCTGTTATCTGACCCATTTCTGCATTCGCAGTACCTGCTCTGATATCTGGTGCAGGGTAGGCACTCAAATGTGCATAGAATACAATAGTGTCCATTTTGAGTAGGAATTTCTATAATATTTGTTGTTAGGAGATCTATTTGATTTCATCAGTGCATCTGAGAGGAAACCCCTGGAGGGTTCTGGGAAGCCAGTGGCTGTAACGCAGGAATAATTGCCCTTCTGATTCGTGAGCTGTGCTCTCCATTATCAGTAGCATCTTGTAGGAAAAGGAACAGTGTTGTGCTGAAATGTGCAGATTGATTGTATGACATCGCACTCACCAGTAATTTCTCTTGCACTTCCGCCATTGCCTAAATTAAAGACTTAGTATGATTGACAAATTTGGGGAAGACTTCTTTTTAGCTTGTTGCTGTAGATTATTCTCAATCTTGGTATTGAATATTAGGAGATAAATCAGAAGCTTTTTATTATTTTTTTTAAGATTTTATTTTTGTGTAAGCTTTACACCCAATGTAGGGCTTGAACCCACGGCCCCAAGATCGAGAGTCGCATGCTCCACCAACCGAGCCAGCTAGGCACATTGCTTTATGTTATTTCTTACTAGCGCATCTTTTTTCGTTTCCTTCTTCCCTTCTTTCCCTCATGATTTTTGGTCCTATAAAAATCCCTTTTTCATAGAGATTTTCTCATAAATCTTGTTTTTCAGCTATTTCTCATCAACTTTCCTTCACTTTGTATTTCTAGCTTCTGGGAACACTGAACCCAAAGACTGTGATTTTCCAGTGGCATGCCTGGACTCTGGTAAAACCTGAGAAAGCTGATCTTTTAGGTTCTTACTGTTCTGGGTAGATGTCCATTACATCACAGTCTTTTTTTTTTTTTTTTAAAGATTTTATTTATTTATTTATTTGACAGAGAGAGACACAGCGACAGAGGGAACACAAGCAGGGGGAGTGGGAGAGCAGGGAGCCTGATGCAGGGTTTGATCCCAGGACCTTGGGATCATGACCTGAGCCGAAGGCAGACGCTTAATGACTGAGCCACCCAGGCACCCTATTACATCACAGTCTTTTTTTTTTATTTTATTTTTTTATTTTTTTATTTTTTTTAAAGATTTTATTTATTTATTTGAGAGAGAGAGTCAGAGAGAGAGAGAGAGCACAAGAGGGAGGAGCGGGAGAGGGAGAAGCAGACTCCCCGCCGAGCAGGGAGCCCGATGCGGGACTCGATCCAGGGACTCCAGGATCATGGCCTGAGCCGAAGGCAGTCGCTTAACCAACTGAGCCACCCAGGCGCCCCTACATCACAGTCTTAATGAAATTTTGTGTCACTCAGCTCTCCCCAGGTCACCGCCACTTACAGAGCTAAGCAGAGTTTTGCCTTCTCTTCCCACATTGTGCATGGAATTCCTCTGAAAAAGTAAAGTAAGAGTCATCCATTTCAAACACCTCAGATTCCAGTCCTGTTTTTAAAAAGCATCTTCCCTGTTCCCACAATCTGAGATGTACCTAGAAAGGCCAGTCCTAGAAAGGAATATTTGATTACCCACCCCCAGTTCATTCCATCTCCTCAGTTCCCTGTTCCATCAAAGCCTATGATGCTTTCTCCTTCTTTTCATTCTGGTGTCATTTGGTGACAGATGGTGAATAAAAGCAGCGATCCCAGGCCAGGTGGCAGAGTATCTGTGTCTGCATTTTGACGACACCTGTCACTGGAGAATCTAGGCATACAGACTGAGATAGTGTCCGGGGACAAGGCAGAGGAAGTGGGCAATCTGGAGGCCCCACCAGCTGAGGAGTGTACTGGGGTCTCACGAGCTTAGGCAGTTTTGATGTGATTTTGTAGTTAGACCCAAATTTTTAAGCAACTGGCATTTCACAGGAGTTGCTCATAACTTGACTCATGTTTTCTCTTGCTTGACTTTCCCACCATGAGGTGCCTGCACTATGCAATAAAATCATCAATGAAATAAAAGCACAGGCAACATTATGCCACCCCTGTGATTAACCAAGGTTGTTAGTTCAGGTTCTAGAATATTAGGTATATTTTTTATTCTCTGGCGTAACTGCTTAGAACTATGCTTTGGTAAAGAGAGTAGGCTGGAATTGTTTCCCTAGGTGACCTGCTATCCAATCTGCATGTCATTTTCAAGTCAGCTGAACTATCCAAACTAAAGTGATCCACCAGCAGAAATCTATGCCCAACTTCTTGCCAAGCTAACATTCTGGTGGGGACTGCAGAAATGGAAGAATTTATCATTTTGACCTCTTGACGTGACAGGCTTCTTTGACACAGGGCAAAAGAGAGGGGGAATATGCTTACATTTTCTCTGTGATCAGCTGTCTTTCTCTTGGCCTCCTAATACTTTCTGTTCTGACATATAGAGAGAGATAGGGAAGAGAGAGAGAAATGTATGGATATACATGTCTGTATCTGCATGTAAGTTTAGCTATTTACTGTCTCTTAAGTGTCACCATCAGTCCATTCTGTGGTTCCCAGATTATAGCAGAGCTTTCCAACTCTAGCTGCTAACACTGATTCATCAGGGCTGCTATCCTCTGGCCATATCAGCAGAGAATGAGCCCTGCCTGGTTTTGAATATGAAGCTTTGTGGCTTGTCTCCCTCGAGTTATCATTTGTCTGATGTCCTCTGCTTCAGGTCACACACTGTGCTACAGCCCACACTTTCTACTATGTGGGAGGGAGCCCTACTTGCTTTACTTTCTGTCCAAACACAAAATGCACTTTATGGCAACACTAGTGTGGAACCTTCCAGAGATTTTTTTTTTTTTTTTAACAAATGGCAGAAGGACATAGGACATTGTTCTGGTGCTGTTTCACCCAACATATCGACTTAGGAACAGCGTCATGGTAACATGATAGTATATGTACATTGCTGTATGTGTATCCTATCCTGCTCCCATGATGTGCAGTTATTGTCTTGTTTTATTTTGTGAGCCAAAAATGAGATTGGGGCATGAAATCCTACAGCTTTGGATATTCCAGAATCCCTCTCTAATAGCTAAAATTAAGTAGCAACTCTAAATGATACTGAGAAGTCCAACCTAAAGAGCTTTCGGTTCCTGGTCTTTGTTATCTGGAAATTGTCCTTCTCTTGGCAATGATTCTGGCTTTATTCACTTGTACAGTCAGTCGTTCACTTAGTAAATTAGGATGAAATACCTGGTATGCCCCAGACACTATTAGATTATCTCATAGCAAGTTCAGTCTCCAGTGGAGAAATGTGGACTGGTGTTTGTGTTTATGGTATTAAGGACCATATAAAAGGGTGGACTTGAGCATAATTCTGTTTCCTCATTAGGTTGCTTTTGGTGGGGAACAGAATTCACTTAAACACTTCCATCGGGAAAAGTCCCTCCATGCTCTGTGGGAGTGAAACCTGGAAAAGTCTGTCTGCAGTGCCATGTGTGACCATGAGTCCAAAATTGTAGCTTTACTGAGTTTTCGAAACCTGGCGATTTTACTTCTAGAAGTTTATCCTAAGGAGCTTAACGTGCATATGCACATAGCTGTGAAGCTGTTCATTCAAACTTAAAAAGTAGTGAAAAATTGAATACAATCTCTATGTCTGAAGGTGAGATGAGTTACGTACATTGTGGTCTATCTATGCAGTGGAATCATAAACATACACCACAAGTGATGTTGGGGGCTCCTGGGTGGCTCAGTCGGTTGAGCATCTGACTCTCGGTTTTGGCTCAGGTCATGATCTCCGGGTGGTAAGATCAAGCCTCTTGTTGGACTCTGCTCAGCTTGGAATGTGCTTAAGATCCTTTCCCCCTCCGTCTCCCTCTCCCTCTCTGCTCCTCCCCCCACTTGCACACCCACTCTCTTTCTCTCTTTCTCTAAAATAAAAAAAAAAAGTGATGTTGAAGAATATTTAATAACCAGAAAAAAATGAAGCTATTTTTGTACATGTACTTTTCACACATTTGAGAAATAGGAAAATGTTGGGGGCACCTGAGAATCCGACTTCAGTTTATCAATCACATAGGGTCACTGTGAAAATCAGTGGGCTAATTCACATAAAGCCCAATATTTGGCACATAATAAATGTGATCTGTAATAATGTCCATGATAACAATGAATGGAGATTGCATTGAATAAAGACTACAAGTCTACACACCGAAATATTAACATGGTTTACATCTGCGTGAGAGAATAAACTTTGATTTTGATTGTTCTTTTTTTTTTTTCCCAGTGTGCCTGAGTATTTTTTAAATTTCTGCAATTAACAGTGGAAGTGTGGTCACTTCGGCATTATGAGCACCAGTATTTTTTTATTAATAGATGTAGGAACTTCATCATTACAGTGGAATTGGGGGGAATGAAACAGTTGCCCACAGATATTTATGGCTAAGTTTCACCAAGACAAAAAGCATGCTTTAGGCATTGTCAGTGGGAAAATTCATTGTATTTCTAGGGCATCTGTATTAGCAGTGTGGCCAAATAGCTGTATTAATGTTCTGGTGTGTGATTTGGGTTAATTACTGTCATAGTTTTATTAGACTTTGACATGACTTTTTTTTCCCCAGGAAGTAAAATTTGAGGCTATTCAGATTGGTATTAACTATCTTGCTGCAAATGCATTTCTATGGACAACTAAAATCAACAACTATAAAACCGCAGTGTCTATAGGGGAGCGAGGATTTCCTAATACAGACATCACATAGAAAGCCTCCTTTGGTTTTTGTTTTTGTTTTTTAAGATTTCATTTATTGGGCGCCTAGGTGGCTCAGTTGGTTAAGCGACTGCCTTCGGCTCAGGTCATGATCCTGGAGTCCCGGGATCGAGTCCCACATCGGGCTCCCTGCTCGGCAGGGAGTCTGCTTCTCCCTCTGACCCTCCCCCCTCTCATGTGCTCTCTCTCTCTCTCTCATTCTCTCTGTCTCAAATAAATAAATAAAATCTTTAAAAAAAAAAAGATTTCATTTATTTATTTGTTTGTTTGTTTATATTGGGGGGGGAAGGGCTAGAGGGAGAGGGAGAGAGAGAATCCCAAGCAGACTCTGTGCTGGGTGCAGAGCCCAACATGGGGCTCGATCCCACCACCAGAGCCCAAACCAGGAGTCGGACACCCAACTGACTGAGCCACCTAGGCACCTGTAGAAGGCCTCCTTTGATTTTACTTGCCTTTGGACCTGTGTTAGTTTACTTGCCTAGAGAAGCATTTAAGACCAGAAGGTTCTAGAGAAGGGACTGGTTGCATTTGCTTCTCTTATTTCCATTAGAACCTTCTTCTTTTTTTTTTTTTTTTTAAGCTTTTTGGTAGTTAACCACCTTTGACTCATTAGCCATTCTTTATATTAAATTTTTCCTGTTCAAAGTACTGATGAGGCTCCTGTCTCCTAACTGGACAGTGACCAAAAGCAAAGGGACAAGAGAAAAGCCACCTGCAAAACGAGTTAATTGCTACCGGACTGTCAACTCATGACCAACACTCTGTATTCCTCAACGTGCTTAATAACTGATTTTATTTTAGTCTGGATTACATCAGACAGCCCATAATCAGGTGCTGAATATGCCCATCAGCATTACCACATTGAGTACAAAATAAGTAAATACCTTCTGTGCCTCCATAACATGAAGGCATTTATCCACTCAGCAGAGATTTATCCATCAGGGTCGGCGTGCTTGGCACTTGAGGAGGTGCTAAAGAAAGGAATGGTCCTCTGGCCTGGCCTTGCAAGCTCGTCGGGGAGATGGGCCCTGGCTATGTGGAAAGTTAACCAACAATGCAATAAGAGTTTGCAAGGCAGCTTACAGTCCCATTAGCATTTGTATTGCTTCATATTTCCAGACTAAGTAATGTTGCAGAACACCAGTATTCTGTTCTGTACCACCCGCTCACATTTCTGAGCGCATAGGCGTTCATTTGTCTTTTCAGTTGTTTTCCATTTTCCCCACATACTCGATTCTCGTTGGTAGGAATTTCAAGGGCTGCAAATGGGTAGGTCCTCTGTAATCAATGAAAATAGTTTATGACACCAGATCTTTGAAATGGTGTCTGAATATGCACACTTTGGGACTTGAGGAGTTATCTCTTTTACTGTATAAATTACTGGCAGCCAGCTGTGCAGGATGAAGCAGGAGTGCTTTGTGGAATGCCAATGGTTTGGAGATTGTAGGGCTCCGTGGGAAGCGACTCAAGTTTTGGAACCTTTACGCAGCTAAGACTCATGGAGCCAGATTGAGAGTCTGGTGTCCCTTCATACATGTTCCCTGTACGGAATAATACTGAAGATGTTCCCTTCTCAGAATTGTTCTACTGAGTCCCTCGAGGGGAACCGTGTGCCCTTCTCTGTGCGGTTCATGCAGAGGTGTTAGATCACACTGACAAGCCATACCTTGGTGTCTGGGACTCTGAACTGTGGTGAAGGTAATACTCTGGGATTTGCTAGCCCAGCCTTTGTCAGCACATGCTTTGAGGAGTACTGGTCCTGGAAGATGCTCGACCTTGGTCAAGTCCTGGGAAATGCTATCTAGTCTAGAATATCCTCCTTCTCTTGGACACTGATGGTGCAGTTTAGCATAACAAAGACTCTCTGGCAAGTCCTAAAATAAAAGGAACCTGTCGTTTTCTAACAAGGTATTCCTGAAATTTTGTCTACGCTGGATCCTTTCTTCCTTTAAGTATTGATTGTCCCACCAAAATACTGTTTTCTCTACATTAATTAGGGAATCTGTCTGTTGTTTTTGAATAGCTGTCTTTAAAGCCTTCACCCACCTTTGTGTGTGTGTGTGTGTGTGTGTGTGTGTGTATGTGAATTTTTTGGTGGCTCCTGCCATCCCTAAGAATTAGAAGGTCGGATAAAGGGTCATGGGGTCTGGAAGGGGAACCATGCATTTGAGGTATAGGAATTGTGATGTAGGCAAATGGCTTAGATTATACCAGAAAGACTATGGTCTCCAGTTGGAGCCCTACAACTTTCTAGCAATAACTTTGACAAACCACTTGTCATAAAGCCTTAGTTGCCAAATCTGTTACGTGAGCATGATTACTTGTTCTTAACCTCAGAAGTATGTTGTGGGCAAAGTGAAAAAACGAACGTAAAGCACGCGGCGTAGTATGTGGCTCCTTGTCCCCTCCGGCCAGATACTAACTGTTATTAATTTGAGGAAGCATAGACGGTGGCCAGCATTTGGGATGGTCCTCTGCAGAGCCCACCTGGGCTTGATAGAGGCAGTGACTGAAATTTTGAACTAGGTTTGCAGAGGTGCTGCCGGTGAAATGGAAGAGATCCTGCCTGATAGCAGGTTAAGCCAGAAACATTGCCATGTCTCTTAGGTGTGTGTGCTTCCATGTCTGCAAGGAGGGGTCCTTGAGGAATGCAAACAAAACCCAGCAACTCACACAAAGGCTTCTGGAGGAGCTGGGCATCCCGTGTCTGCTTTTTCACCCCGGGCTGTGGTGTTCCTCCAGCTTCACTGTGCAATGTGTTTGCTCAGCGCAGAGCACCTACCCTTCAGCGCAGAGCAAGTCCCTTGAAATCCGACCCCAGTATAGAGAATCACGTGCTGCACAATTCACAGGATTAAAAACAGTGATTCCTGTCTCCGAGTGGATTTCACTCTGCGCCTGTTTGGGAAAACAGCTGCTTATGCTTAGCTTAGCAAAACACTTCTCTGTTTTCCTAGCCCAGGTCAGGATGAGGCGGGGCTTGTTAAGGTCCATGGAGATGGTCATTTAGTTGCATTTTCTGTCCCCATCCCCCAGGAGGAGGGGGTGGATGCAAGAGGAGTGGTATGGGAATGTGGCCTCTGGTTTTCCAACCTCTCGACAGTGTGTCAGAAAGACAGCAGCCCATTGGAAGCCAAGGCAACACTGTTGGTGTCACTGGCCCTGGGTTATCTTTGCCAAAACACTGGCTTGCTTTAAGATAGGCACATATGAATGAATTCGTTTATCATGTGAATATTTGATATACATACAAATTTATCAAAATCGATATATACAGATAGATCAGTATTTGAATGCAGTGTTTTCTCAAAAAGCAAATACATTTTTTTCTGGTTCTAAAAATAATCATGTACAAATTTCAAACAGTGTGAGAGCAGGGCCCGTTAAGGAGAAAGGAAACTGGGTTGCCCTTGATCCCACCCTCCAAAGAGAACTGCTGATGCTTGTTCTGTCTGCAATCAGGAGTTTTAAATTCTTTTTTTTTTTTAAGATTTTATTTATTTGATAGAGAGTGAGCTAGAAAGAGAGAGCATGAGCAGGGGGTGCGTCAGGCAGGAGAAGCAGACTCCCCACTGAGCAGGGAGCCCGATTCAGGGCTCTATCCCAGGACCCTGGGATCATGACCTGAGCCGAAAGCAGACGCCTAACCAACTGAGCCACCCAGGCTCCCCAGCAGTCAGGAGTTTTAAAAGCATTTATACATATGTGTCACCTAAGTAGGATGAAACTCTACTATGAAGTGGTTTTGACCCTAGTAGTGTGTCATGGACATGTCTTGATATTGGTAGGTATAGATTTTCCTTGCCCTGTTTTAACCACTTTATTCTGTTATACTGATACCATAATTTAACCAGTTAGCTATTAATAGATTTTTTTAAGTTGTTTCTAATTTTCCCTATAACGAGCAACACCAAAGTGTTATAGTCACCTGTCTGTGCCCTTACTCACTTATCCAAATTTTTTTCTTTATATAAATTCTTAGAAGTAGCTTTCCTGGGGTAATGAGTACGCCCAGCAATTTTGGAAGGTTGTCACAGATGATACTACTCGAACCAAGTCTGCCAGTACCTACTTGACAAATTTCTCATCAACACGGGGCATTTTTGTTCTGGAAGTCATTATTTTAATGTACAAAATTTTTGTGCTATTTATACCATTTCATTCTTCCTCTCTTCTATCTGTAGTAGCCTAATGACTTCACCCATTTCAACTGTTGAAAGTGTATAAGAAGGTTGATAGGAAACAACAACAACAAAAACATACAAAGTTAATTTAGAAAGTAACCAATTTTTTAATCCAAAATAAATACAGCAATTTATACTCTTGGACTAGTAGTAGTAGCTATAACCTTGCTAAAATGGGATCCAACTAAATGCTTTAGCTGTACAGAACACAGTCAAAACTTATAGATTTTCAAGCCATCAGGAAAATATAGATTTCCAGGCCATGATCACGTTTGTCTCTTCTCTTATCATCCTGCCTCCCGCCTCTTCTGTACCCCAGTGGCCTGACTTCCAACCAGACAGAATTTTAATCTCCCTTCAGTTTCAAGGGAGGTGGTATATACAGAGGGTCTCAAATTCATAGATAAACCTCCTATAGGTTTATCTTCCCAACACTAATGCAAATGACTAAAAATCACAAATGAAAATTTTCCTTTCCCTCAGGAGATTAAAAAGAATGTTTATCTCTGACACAGACTCCCAACTAAAATGGCATTCTTTAGTTTTTAGTTATACCAACAGATTTTCAAGGGGTTGGAATATAAGCAGGTGGGTTACTGCTCTGTAAAAATGATTGAGCATGGAGGAAAGACTCTGAAACTCATGTTTGCTCTTCACTGACAGCTAAGCACAAAGAAGAGAATTCATATATCACCTATATATGTGCTTGAAGTATTATTAATTTCTCTTTATTATCTAAGAATTTCAACTTACATTATAGAGTGTAACTGCACCAAGCACCGTATTGATTGATCCAGGACACATTCTCATAGTGGGAGAGAATGTAAGTAGGAGGGTTATTACAAAAATCAGCTTACTATGATTTTTTTAAAGGTTTTTTTTTTTTTTAAAGATTTTATTTATTTGATAGAGAGAGATAGAGCAGAAACACAAGTAGGGGGAGTGGGAGAGGGAGAAGCAGGCTTCCTGCAGAGCAGGGAGCCCGTGGCGGGGCTCGATCCCAGGACCCTGGGATCATGACCTGAGCCGAAGGCAGACGCTTAACGACTGAGCCACCCAGGCACCCCACTATGATGTTTTTAATTAGCCAGAGTTTGTGTATATTGTAAGCAACTTTTCCAAATGTATTTTATATATTGTATCACTATGGTACAGTGATAATAGTAGTTGAGGGCGCATATTCCGTAAGTGGATTATAGCATCAGTTCTCATGACAGCCATAAGAGGTTATTAAAACTGTGTTTACTGAATTTTTCACTGCTTATTTTGAGGTTGAGAGAACGGAATTGCAGTGAGGTTAAATGACTTGCCCAAAGTCAGCCTGATATCCAGAACTGAAACCTGAGGATCTGCCCAACTCTCAGAGACCTTGCACTTGACCATGATGCTCTGCTGACTCCCCTGGTCATGGGACAGATGGTTAGTCTGTCATAGTATCAGCCATGCCTTTTGGCATCATTTGCATACAGTTCAAATTCAGTATCATAGCTGTGCTGCCTACTTTCCCGAGACGTTGTACCTCACTCTTAGGTGCTTTATTGGCTGAAAACCGTCCCATAAACTATGTCAAATTGGTCATGGTTTATATGACAGAAAGAGACATAATTTTCCACTAAAATAGCAAATGTTGGATGAATAAATTATGATATATTCATATGATCGTATTCTCTACAGTAATAAGAAAAAGAACTCTTGCTACATGGAACATGGATGAATCTCATTGATACCGTGATGAGTAAAAGCAGTTGAAATGAGAGACTGTATGATTCTATTCTAAATATACATGGAATATGGAGGGGTTACCAACTGGTGGGGGGGGTGTCATAAGGGCGCCTGCTGGGATGCTGGAAATGTTTGTCTTCATCTGCACTGAGATGACAAGGGTGTGTACATCTGTGAAAAGTCCTATAGCTGTATACCTAAGGTTTGTGTACTTTATTGTTTTATGTTGTATCTCAATTTAAAATCCAGATGAAAAGTAAATCACAGCACATATTTCATCTGGGGCTCCAGTGTCCATGGGAGAGCCATTTTAATCTAAGGACATCTGCATCTTAGAGTTGATGGTTAATGAGACCTCTTATTAAAGCATGCAATACATTTTATAAAGGCTTTATCCAGAATTACAAGAAAGTCTGGGAACTAAAAGGGGATGCTCCCCATCAGCTGACAAACCACTTTATGTGGCTCATTCTCTATACTCTTCGATCAACAGAATGATTGCTCTGCGTCTCATATAGCAAGCAGTGTTGGACTTCACAGATTTAACATTCTAAAGCAACTCTCGTGTTTCCCAGTGCAGTGTTAGCCTTTTTGAATTACTTTTGCAGTGATATTCATGTCTGACTAGCACAACACCTGCCAAAAGCTGTTCCTAGATTTTAGGAGATTTTCATGTGATGTTTACAGATGGACACAGTTCATTTCCTGTGCCGTAAAACTTGGGCAGATTTTATGCCATCATTGGAACTCCCTGCTCCGGAGTTGTAACAACCATCAATCAATCAGCCATTCCCCGAAGATTTTTTTGAAGTCTTAACATGGAAGAGTCCACCGGCTTCCTGTTATAACTCTTCAAACAAAACAAAGCTCAAAGTCTGGTTGACACAGTCCTAATACTATACCTCCTAATACTCATGTCACTGTTGCATAGCTCATAGGCTTTGAGAACATTATGGACAGAAAAATTCATACTCTTGTGTTTCATGTCCTTTTGTTCATCTAATAGATACATGTGCAGCCAAATAGATCCTACTTCAATTGTTGGCACTTATTAGGTGCTTTGTAAATATTTGTTGATTTTATTTTATTTTTTCTTAAGTAGGCTCCACACCCAACGTGAGGCTTGAACTCATGACCCTGAGATCAACATTCACAGACTCTACTGACTGAGCCAGGCAGATGCCCCAATATTTGTTGATTTTTATAAGTTAGTGAGTCAATTAATGAATAGGCAGGTGGTTGGTTGATTGGATAGTTTAGCACAGATAATTGAACAAAAATATTTACTATTCAAAACTTACCAAATTCTTCATATAAATGCCTGGCGCTGTGCTAAGTATCTCATTTAACTTTCTCAACAGCCCTATGAGGGATATATAGTTAGTATCTCCATTTTATAGACTGAGGACACTGAGGCTTAGGGAAGTGAGGTAATTTATTTACCTGAAGCCAGGGCTGGCAAACTTTCTCTGGAAAGGTCAGATAGTAAGTATTTTTGGCTTTGCTGCTCAACTCTCATTGTAGCCAGAAAGTAGCCACAGACAATATGTAAACCAATGGGCTCAGATGGGTTCCAATAAAACTTTATTTACAAAAACAGATAGTGGGTACAATTTTCTCAATGACCGTAGTTTGCTGAACCCTGTCACACCCCATCAGTGATGGAACTTTGACTTGAACCAAGGCAATGTGACTTTAAGACCATACTGTATTTAACCAATTAGGAACAAATTATGATCCATTAAAAAAAATATATTTGTTGATTTTATTTTATTTTGCTTTAGCAGTCTTCATTAATAATTATTTTAGTCTATTTACTTGTTTGTTTTGCTTTTTTCTTTCCTTCCAAAGTCTTCCTTTATCAACCACACTACTTTTCAGTTGTGAATTTGGAAGAAAATAAAACCAAAATTCACCTCATAATAATAGTCCCCTGGTCTGTATGCTGTGGAATGTGATGCCTGTTGTCATTCACATCCTTTCATTATACACCTGCAGGCCTGCCCCAGGAGGTGTGAATCACTGTCCACTTGCCCAGAGGTATCAAGTCATGGACCTCAGGTCACACAACCAATACAAAGCCAGGACTGGAATCAGATTCTTTGGACATAAATCCCAGATTTCTTGGCTAAAATTTTCTCTTATCTTTTTTTTTTCTCTCTTATTTTTTCCCCCTTCTTGCCTCTTTTATAGCTACTTGTTGTTCTTTCTGGAAAGGAAACATTTGTTAGTGTCTGCTCGGTGCTGGTACTCAGGTGGATGGAGCTGGGAATAGAAAATCAAATTAAATAAAGGATGAGCCCCGCCTTCAGGAAGCTGTCAGCCCAGTCAGGGAGACAGGTGTTTAAGCAGGTTGTGCTATGACAGAGGGTGCATTACAGGTGGCACTTGGTGACATTGGGGGGGATGAAGACCTCTGACTTACTTCAACTTGGAGGACTCCCTCCCCGAAGCCTGGATTTCCTCAGTGGACCAACGACCTGTGTTGTTGCCCTCTGAGCTTCAGCTAGTGACAAGGCAGAGACTGGTGCTAGGGAGGAACAAGAGAGTGATGAGTTAGCAGATATCTGGGATGGCCAGTTTCGTTGGGGTGGTTGGGGAGAGCCTCTTGTAGCTGAGATCTGAAGAGGGAGAACCCACCCTGCAAGGATCAGACTGAGGAGCATTCTAGACAAAGGGGACAGGGCCAGGGCCAAAGTGAAAAGACCCAAGAGTATCTGAGGAAGAAGGAGGAGGAAGGCTGGTGAGGCTGGACTGTGGTGAACCATGGGAATCGTGGCAGTACGAATCTGCAGAGGGCCTTGGCCCAGATCCTGGAGAACTGCTAAGCAGGCATGTGTTGTGATTAGATTTACCTTTTGAAGGATCATGCTAACCCAGTGGTTCTCACTGTCAGAATCACCAGGGAGCTTTCAAACATCCAGATGCCCAGATCCTATCTCAGGTCAGTCAGAACAGTATTTCATCATTCTTGTTGTTTGTTTTTCTTGCTCTTTTAAAGCTGATTAAAGGTGATGCCAGTACTTGGAGGGTACAGTAGACAAAGTAGGGAAGCCGGTTAGGTGAGACTGTTGGAGGTCGTTTAGGTTCAGAGTGATGGTAGGCTAGGCAGCAGAATGGAGGAGCTGGAGAGAGGTATGTTTAGGAGGTAGAATCTTCTGGACTTTTTTTTTTTTTAAGATTTTATTTATTTATTTAATTGACAGAGAGAGAGAGAGACAGCGTGAGGGGGAACACAAGTAGGGGGAGTGGGAGAGGGAGAAGCAGGCCTCCCGCCGAGCAGGGAGCCCGATGCGGGGCTCGATCCCAGGACCTCAGGATCATGACCTGAGCCGAAGGCAGTCGCTTAACCAACTGAGCCACCCAGGCGCCCCTCTTCTGGACTTTCTGATATCATCATACGTGGGTGTGGAAAGAAAATAATTCCTGGGTTGGGTGGAAATTAATTCCTGGTCTACTGGGTGGAAAGATGTTACCATATTACTGAAATGACAAATTGAGGGGGGAGCTTATGCTTGGCTGGATTTAGCTTGGAACCCTGATACTGTTGGTCTGTCTGTAACCAGAAGTAACGTATTTGTATCTTTATGTGTGTTTCTGGGTACCAGCAGGGCATGCCTTCCCCTTTGGAGTAAGAGTAGCTATGGCTAGTTTTATAGAATCCTGGGTATGTTAGGCACTGTGCTGAACATTCATTTAATCCTCTTAACAACCCTGTGGGGTTAGGGGACAGTAATCATTTTTTTACAGATGAGGAAACTGAGGCACAGTGAAATTGTAATTCACTTTCACATGATCACCAACTGTCAAGTGGAAGAGGGGTTTTGAACCTGGGTCTACCAACCTGGTTTCAAAAACTCCGCTTATACATGCAAGTTTCCGATGAGTTCATCACAGGAGATGCATGCTCATTGTTTTCCAAGAAGTGACTTATTCTCAGGTCATTATCAATGACAGTTTTCACAAGATAAACCTCTTCCTGGTTAAATATTACCTATATCTCCCCTGCTGGGGCCATTTTTTTTCAAGTGAGCTGCTGGAGGAATTGGAAGATCCTGAGCACTGTTGCCTAAATAAGTAGACTGCATGCTCTA
This sequence comes from Mirounga angustirostris, assembly GCF_029215605.1. Lineage (NCBI taxonomy): Eukaryota > Metazoa > Chordata > Mammalia > Carnivora > Phocidae > Mirounga > Mirounga angustirostris. The sequence goes on along the minus strand of NW_026991709.1, from coordinate 186,526,912 downwards.
TGAAGAAATCATATCATTTTCTCAAAGGAGAGAAAGTTGGCCCAGTTCCCAATGATTGCTGGGAACAAACTTTCTGGTTTTCCATTTTGTTCTGCTACAAATAACACATTCTATCAATCAAGACCTGCTGGGAAAGATTTTGTCTTTTCTCATTGCAATTTAATTTTATCCTCTGTTGAACTCAGGTGCATTTTCCATACAAAGCTGAAGTGTTTAGTTAGCATTAATCTGTGTCCTTCCTGAGATGGGGCTGGCCCTCCTGTAGACTATCACGTACTTGAAATTTATAGATTTGAAGACATTTGTACACTTAAATAATTTCTTGTATCCCCCAAAACATTGCTTAACTAAGGCTCTTAAATCAGATACTCCAACGTTAATGATAGTATCCTGAAAACAATTTTCACTGGTTTGTTGGTGGATGACATGGGATGTTTAAATGAGTTAATGGATTGAGTCCTGAGGCCAGTGATGGCATAAAGTCCCATTTACAGTATCGGGCACCAAATCCTTCACATAAGTGTGTGGTTTGGAATAGGGAATGCCCCATGAGATATTGCTTGGGAAAAGTGGATTGATATTTAATGAATCTTCAGAGGCTACACTATGGGAGCAATCATCCAGTGCTCTAAAAGAGGCACAGAGAAGAAATGCCCTTTCCAAAAAAAAAAAGGTGTGAAGTGTGTAATTAGTCTGCACTTAGCTTGGTTGCTGTGAATCAGAAGCAGCAGCTGCTCACACTGGTGCATTTTGCTGTGCACCTTGCCCAGGGACATCTTTCTTGGAGAAAGCCTTGGGTTTGCTGCTGAAATTTATCGTTTTCCTATGTTTGTTCAACCATAAAAGCTACTGAAAATGCTTTGTCCCAGAATTGATTATGGATGGCTGTTTGCTCCATTTGGGGTTTGCTCACTATTTTTGCCAAATTTCCTGGTTGGAACTTGGATTTTAAACATACTGCTTCCCCTCAAACTCTAGAAGCTGTGATGCAACATAGCATTCAGGCCTGTGAGAGGCAAGAACCTGTTCAGAGGGGTGGGGACTGCCTTGAAGAGCTGATACAGCAGTGTAAGGAAAATGGTGATGTGTGGATTTTTTAGGGAGGCCAGTGCCCTCATCTCCCTGTGGGAATGAGCACTGGACTGTCAGATCTGTGAGGAGGAGGTCTGTGATTTGTTCCGTGCCATAGCCCAGCCCCTAGTTCTTGGCATGTGGTTATCTACTGCTGCATAACAGATGACCACAAGCTTAGCAGCTGAAACCACACGCATTTATCATCTCATAGTTTCTGTGAGCCCCCCTGCTTCCTGGTTTCTAAGCAGGCTGCAATCAAAGTGTCAGCCAGTATTGAGGTCTCATCTGAAAGTTCAGCTGGGGAAGGATTCACTTCCTCAAGGGCTCTTTGAATGAGGTCCTCAGTTTCCTTCTGGCTGTTGGCCAGAGCCCACCATCAGTTCCTCACCATATGGGCTTCTTTAGCATGGCTGTTTACTTCACCAAAGTGTGCAAGCCAAGGAAACCAGAGTGAGAGCAAGATGGAGGTTAGAATCTCTCATAACCTAATCATCGAAGGGTGTCTTTTTTGGCTCGGCTACATTCTACTTGTTAAAAGGAAGCTGCTAGATCCAGCCCATCCTCAAAGGGAGGAGATTACACAAGGGCCTAAAAACCTGGAGCTGGGGATCGTTGAGGGCCATCTTAGTGTCAGCCCACCACAGCATGCAGTTGGCACATGGCACACAGTTACTGAATGAATGAGTATAAGACCTACTTTCTTGCCATTTAGGCCAGGGCATCATTCCATTTTCCCATCACCTCTTTATAGAACTGTAAGATGAGCAAGGTCATTTTAATATTTTGTATATAGTACTTACCTGGTATTTACAGAGTCTTCCCCCATCCCTCATACCACCGTCTGGATGCTTCATTTATTTCCAACCTGATGACCTTACCTACTTCTAAGGAGGAATGTTTTCAAGAGAAGGATCAATCTGGTGACCCCTTTGATCCGATATGCCTCATGTTTTATATTTTTCTTGCTGCACACATGGTAGGGATTTAAAGCAGTCCCCACACAGTGCTTTCTGGATTCAGAGTCTTTTGTAAATGGACTGCCCTAAGCAGCTTTTTGCTTCGGGGAACGAGAAAGCCAGGGTGAGAGTTCACATGTAATGTGTTTTGGTTGAAGCCTCTTGCTCCCTGTGGAAGCAGCCCGCTCTGCTTTCTCCCCCAAGACTTTGATATTGTTGGGGCTTTTCAGTGCATGGCAGGATTATTAACAAGAGAAAGGCCAAATTGTCCAGCACTGCCACACTGAATCGAGAGAAACTTGCAGGCGAGAGTCACTGAACCTGAAATAAGCTTCTTTTGCCCTAGGCTTCCCCAGATTGCATGCCCCTTTTTTTCCCCCCTTAAATTCAAAAATCATAACAATATCTGTGTGAAATGGTTTGCACTCTAGCCTAAGACTCTTGGTCCTACTTTGCTAGGTTGGGTTTTTTGTTGGTTTTTTTTTTTTTTGCCTCTTTCCAGTTCAAGAGCAACTTTTACTTTGAGAAGTCTGGCAGGGGTGGGACAGGCAGGTTCTGGGTCTCTGTTTAGAACTGCAGTAAAGGCTTCCCCACTACCTTCTTGGCTCTGAAACACAATGCATTAAAAAAACAAAGAAGGACAAAAATCACCATGTGGAAGTTCCATTCGTCAGGTGCCCCAACCTGCCCATTTTTTCTCTCTCTCTCTCTCTCCTGCCTTGGCTTTGAAATTGAGTTTTTGAGTGAGTCCAAAGCCAAAGGAAATGGCACTGTCTACTCAGTCCGGGACAGTTTGATCCTCATGAAAAGGAGAAATCGCCTGCATTGACAATAGGCAAGGATGCTGCTGGCAAGATCCGCAGTAGTGCAGATTTGCTACTGGGCCTCGCTGTCACCCTGCTGGGTTGGTTTTTCCAGTAATAGACTCCTCCAAGCCAAGTCTGACAATTAAGTGGTAAATACTCTGGTGAGCAGGAGTGGTGGGAGCAGAGGGATAGAGAAGGTCTGTTTAAGTAGACCAAGAGCATTAAATTCATTTCCTCCATGGCCTTCTCTGGCCACGCATCTCAATGCCCTGGAGATGAATAACTTGTAAATTGACTGGTTTCCACTAATGTTATGAATTAACAGTAAGTAAGCTGTGTCATTGCTCCAGCTCCATGGGGAGGGGGGGAGTGAATTCTATTAGCATTTATAATTGTGTTGCCTTTTCATATTAATTCCTTCCCATGGCTGAGGAGTTAGGAGTTTTCTCATCTGTTGATGGAAACCAGTCCCAAGAGGGTGTCCTGTTAAGTGCCGGAAAATGCATGATGATACGGGGCCATACCCTCCCTCCCCACCCCCCCAACCCCCCCACCCCCCCACCCAGGAGCTCTTGCCTCTCTTGTGAGATGCATCTGTAATGTACTGCATATCTATGAGATAAGGCTTAAAGTATGATTCTGGAAATCTGTTATTCAAAGTTAAACCAGTCCTCCTAGCCAGGAGTCCACACTTGGTGACTTGCCTTTAGCTGGCTAGGAGACTAAAATCCCTCCTTCCATGAAAGTCCCTATAGCTTCACAGAGCTCCTTTTTCCTTTGCCATCCCTCATTCTGGATTGGGTCTCTGTTTTCTCTCTGACCTTATTCCATGGCCCTTGGGGGTGCTAAATGCACCAAGACCTCTGATACTGCCTTTTGTGATCCCATAGCAGCAGTGACAGTCAGGAGACAATAGAAGACATCGTTGGGATGTCAAAAGAGAAAAAAAGAAATTTCTCCCATCGGACACTGAGGCTGTAGGCTGTACATGAAGAAAAGCCCTATTTGTGAATATTTATAAGGAAAGTCAGGAGAAGAACAATGTTTTCAGTGTGGATCAGTGGGTTAGTGGTTTGATGCTATGCTTGTCTCCTTGAACATAGACATGTTTCCTAAATTATCGACCAGCATTTAATTTATTAATAAAGAAATCTGGTCTGTGTCCTGTCTCTGGGTCGGGCTTAGCCAAAATGCAGTTTGTGAACATGGCCAAGTTACGAATGATTTGAGCCAGGAAACTCTTGACGGCAACTTGAATCAAAATATGGTGAGTGGTAACCAAGGTGTTGAGGTCAGAATGAAAGAAGCTGAGGCATCCTTGCTACATGGCTCTTTAGGTTAGAGCCATGGGAGGAAGAGGAGAATCAGATCTGAAATCAAATCTCCTGAGAAGTGCCTGCCCTTGTCCTGATCAGAGGACACAGTTACCCACTGACCCTCGGAGGGGCTGGATCATCGCCTCTGCAGTTCAGGAAGGCCAAACAGGTCCTGCTGTTTGTCACTTTCCTTTGCAGGCACAGTTCAATGGTGTAGCCATTCACTCCCAGCAGGCATAAATCCTTTTTCCCACAAGAGGATATTGGCTGGATGTGACGTTTATAGGACTAAAGGCGCGATGTCGGATTCAAGGCAAGTAGGTTGTCTTGGCCATTCTAGTTAGCAGATGGCCAGGACTTGAGAGATTGAAGATAATCAGGATCCAAGTCAAGGGACAAATGGCACAGTGGACTGGAAAAGTAGATGGTGGCAGATATCTGAACGCTGGGGCCTCTCTGCTTCCGTTTCATCTTGCTTCCAGCAGGAGAGACCACAAGGTCCTCCTAAGAGCCTGGATTCCAGACACAGCTCTAGAGATTATTGATAACTTAGTTACGAATCTGATAGTTGGTTCAGTCCTTAACATGGCCTATTTTTTGGAAAGAGAATGTTAGGAAGATTAGATTTCATCAGGCATTCCTATGAATTTGGCCTTTTGCCCAAACGTACATGTCACGGTTTCCTGTATTGCTGATGTCTCTGTGTAGTTTGTTATATCTGAAGACAACTTAAAGGTTTTAATTCAGAGCCCTCTGTTGTGGGCATGCCGTCCTTTTGAAGATGACTAATGCCACTAAAGCTGCTCCGAAATGGAAGGGCCAGGAGCTAAGTTTTGCAGTGAGAGCACAAACCACAGGGGAAGGTGGCTGGGGAAGGGGGGGAGGAAGGGGGTTCCATTTCTTTGAGGCCATTTTAAGCTCATTTGTGCAATTGCCACCTTCTCAGTATTACTGCACAACTCCTTTGATCTCGGAGTGGAAGGTGGCAAATTTCAAGAGCCAGGAAACCTCCTCATGCGGCTTTAAAAGGAGCAGGGCATTATGAAGTTGAGTGGATGTCAAATAAAACATAAATTTGGATCTTTTGAAATGTGAGCTCAAGTAGGTATTACTTTTAGAGCCAAGTACATTGAGAAGTTCAGGGATGAAATTGCTGTCGTTTGACACTCATTTAAATGTGACCGTTTGGGTCAGGTTGTTGCCCAGTCATTTCCATCCCTCTTGAATGTTGCATTTGGATTCAGCGTGACACTCCAAGCTTTGCACATGTAATCCTCAGGATAGCATTATGAAATTATATCCCCATTTTACAGGTGAGGACACGGAACCTCTAAGGGTTCATCCCTGACTCGAAATTTCATTTTTCCCCCCACCCCTTGCCCCCTCTACTCTGGATTGAGACCAGAATGTAAATACAGGTTGCTCAAACAGCCTTCTTCACTGTAGGCATATTTCAAAGCTGTCCAAATTGCTTAGCTTATGTTTGTGAATTTTTATTTTTAAGTGACAAATTGATTGAAAGAGTAATTGGAAGGGATTATTTCAGTTAGGGTGGTGCCTTTACTGGAACAAACCCACTTATTAGCACGCTATTTGGATTCCCACCCTGAGTTTTGGAACCAAGACACAGACTGGAGAGTAAGCTCAGTATTATTAGTAAGTTACTTGGACCAGCCAATAATAATCTCTGTTATTTTCTCCCCTTCTCCTGATCCGTCTTCTCAACTCCAGCCATGGAAACTAGCAGTGGGGCCTGTGGAGATGAATGGGCATTGTAGAAGGTGTTTTCATGTATGGGGTTGCTTAAAGTCTGGGGTCAAGACTTTGAGCTTGAATGAGACCAGACCTGAGTAATCAGACATGGAGATACTGCAGCCAGAGGTGGTCAGAAAGTAAACCTGCATTAGGTTGCCTGGTTATTTTACTCTTGTATGAGCTCCAAATGTTATTGGTGGGTTTAAGTCATGTGGGGTTAGGAACATTTTCTTTGAGTTTTCTCATCATCAAATAAGACTGAATGCATTAAAAGGTCCCCCTGACTACAAAACATCGCCCCCCACTCCCCACCGTTAGGATTGAAAATTAAAGTGTCTGTGAAATATTGCCCTGGTAGAGGAGGGGGAACATGGTTTTTGCGAAATGCATGAGTTAATTAGGTTGAGGGTAGATGCTGTGTCTTGGTATGTGGAATCTCACTGAGAAACCTTTATGACAAATCATAAGCAAAGCGTATTGGTTAAGAAAATTAATGGCATCATAGTCTGTCCCCAATCCTTCACTTCTACACACACTCATAGAAACTCTAATAGCTAAATTTTCTGCTGTATTAAATGATCCAAATTAGTTAACATAACAATTATTTTATTGCTTTATGACTCTGTAGGTTAGCTGGTCAGTTCTTCTGGTTAGGACCAGTTTGGGTGGTCTCTGCAGACTTCAGGTAGTTCTTCTGAGGCTGGTGAGTCTGGAACGACCTCAGCGGGGACTGCCTGTCTGCTCCATGTTGTCTCATCCTCCAGGAGACTAGCCTGGGATTCTTCAGCTGGTGGTCTCAGGATTCCAAAGAGTAACAAGAGAGGATAAACCTCTGGCAGGCAAGCCCTATATCATGTTCGCCAATGTCCCACTGGCCAAAGCAAGTGATGTGGTCAAGCCCAGTTTCAAAGAGGCGAGAAGCTGATAGACCCTCTTGATGGGAGGAGTGGCCAAGTAAAAGCGCAGAGTTACGTGTGACAGGGATAGCGGGAGTTTGTGGCCCTTTTGCCATTTCCCACAGATGTGAGAGTAACTACGGGAAGTTGAACTGGCATAAACTTCTCTGCCAGACTGAATCTGGACAAGGGAGAAGGAAGACCACGTTTTTGTCTCTAACTTCAGTTTGATATGGGATATTTCTCTCAGCTCTTATTTTATTCTTTCACTTTGGAAACTTGGCCACATTTACTGGTAGACTCACTTGTCTTGCATTCTTGAGTTGTGATTCCATTTTTGACCAGGTTTTTAAAATGTTGGTAAGTATTTGCTATGGTGTAAATATGAATGTTTCACTTTGGTGTATTTTTTGTGAATGTTTGCCTTTCAAGAATGTTTTGTGCTCAACCGGTATGTTAAAGCCCTGGCTAGGGCTTCCTGTCAGGCAATTTGGAGGTATGCTAATGCCAACTCCCAGAATTCCACCATTGTGATCTGATACACACTCGGTTCTTATTCATTGATCGTTTTTTCAGTACCTGTAGTGTTTACGGTGTAGTACCAAATTCCACCTCACTTTATTAGTCTGTAAACATAACACCATACCTAATGGTACCTGTGTTTGAATTTAGTCATAACTCAGGGCTCCAGACATTAATAGGTAATCACTGTCACCTCATAGAGCACGTAACCCGAATTTCTCAACCTCCACTTCTGCCCCATTGACACCTGGGGCCGGGTAATTTCTTGCTGTGTGGGGTGCTATTCTGAACATTATGACATTTTTAGCAGAAGCCCTGCCTCTATCCATGTAATGCTAGTAGCCCCTCCCTCTTCAACCCTACTTGTGACAACCAACAATGTCTGCAATCATGGCCCGATGTCCCCTGGGTGGGGTAGGGAGTGGGAGATAGGTAAAATCCACCTCCAGTTGAGAACCACTACTCTCACTTGGAGATGCTGAAGCAGAGAAGAGAAAGAAATGCATGAAGTATGGGTATTGTCTGAGAGGAAACTAGGAGCAGCAACCCAACGGACAATTTGTAAGGGGCGGGGGGAGGAATGTGGAAAATTTTCAGTTACCTTAAAATTTTCACCTAACATCGTGCTGAATTAACTAGGAGACATCAAGTTGGGTCTTGCTACACGTTGAAAGGTTCACCAGTATCACAACTTCATTATGTTAGAAGTGGATTAAATAAAAATATCACTCCTGGAAAAAAATTCAGGAGATATGCTGACCACAGAGAATGGATTTTGGAAAACTATTTGGGAAAAGTTAGTCATCCACAAAAGTAGAGAAAAGTATATCAAGACGCACTCGATATGCCTCATTTAAGGTCATAAATGATTGATTGAGTGCCAGTCTCACTGCTTCTATGCCCTGCTCGCTTCCTGAATGGCTATCCACTCCTGGTTTATTTTGGAGTAAAATCTAGATGTCATTTCATTTCATTTCATTTCATTTATAAATACTTCAGTAACATGTCTAAAAGTACCTCAAAACCAAAATTACAGTATGCTGGTGGAATTGTAGCCTTCTAGAAAGGGCAAGAATGAGAATTTGTGCTGAGTAATATCAGAAAGTTAGGGAAAAATGGGTAAGAGGCTTGACTTTGGGAGAATTAAAAACCCCAGGGGAAATGAAGTTGGGAGACAGTGTCTCTTCAGGCTCCCCTCCTGTCCTGTCCTCCCCTCTCCTGCTTTGACTCTTAGAAATTCCTCTTACAGTATGGGGTAAAGCTCAGGAGACTGGGAGCCTTAGAAAGGAGAGGGGGCTGGCAGGGCACAGATCCATTTTCCAAAAAGGAGAGAAAAAAAACACATCACAAGAAGGTATTGAAATATTCAGTCAATGATGGATTACTCTTTGATGACTTTCAATGACTTTTTAGCAGATCCAGGTGTACTTTTAATAAAACAAAAGCAAGAGGGAAGTCTTGCGGTTGCTTTTTAAGATTTTACTGGGGCTGTGGTATTTCTCTTCTGTTCTAATGTATTCTGAGAAGTTTCTTTCTTTTGATTTAGACTTCCTCACTTGATTTTATGATATTGTAAATCCCTTGTGTTTGGTGAGAGCCATGGTCTATGGAAGACCTACACAGCCTGCTAGATAACATCTATTTTCCCCCCTTCTCTTCAGAAGATTAAACTGAGGCTGTTGTGTCTGATGCCAGAATAGATTTAACCAATCATGTTTCCTTTACATGTAGGTCAGTCCAAGGGACAATTCCGCACTGGATCCTATTATCCATGGGTTGAAGGGCGTCGTACATCATGGTAAGTAAGCCACACACGCTTCTTTTTACTGGGATATGAAGAGCTAAGGTCTCCACCTAAAGGAAGGGGGTTATCTTGCAGAGGACAGAGGGTGACACCCATTCCTCATCCTCTGATATTGAAGGGCGTTAGAGTCATTATTTGATGGGTAAAGAGCATGCCCATTTATTACCTGCAAATGGATCTGGGTTAACAGTAAGCAATTTGTTTCTCTTCAGGTACCACTTTGAATGCCTATGTTATAAATCAAAGCACCCTAAGATGTACTATTGGTATGCGCTGAACCTGCCACTGTCTCCTGTCTCTCTTAAAAATATTCTTCTTTCAAATATCTTTGCATTAATAAATTTCTTGATTTGCCTCTCAGATTTAGGGGAAAAAATGTAAGTAGCTATGACAAGTCATTAAACTTTGCCGCGTGTGAGCAAGCATCATCAGCTGCTAGCGTGGAGAAAGCTAGGCCATGTTCTGGGCAGCAGACGTCTTATCCTCAGACATAAAACTGGGAGAGAAAGTAAGATAAATGGGTTCTCTCTTTCCCAACTGGTTTTTATTGGAGGAATTTCCCTGCAACTTAATTATCGGCAATGCATCATTACCTATGACATCAGGATCCTATAATTTCAAAAGTACCCTTGTCACAGGGAGGTGTGGAGTCTTGGAGGTAATGCAGTGATTTGCAAAGTTTTAATAATCTAATTAGGATTCCAAAGACATTGACAGAAATAGCATTAGTAACCATAATAAATCTCCCCTTCATCTCCACAGCTGTGATAAAACATCTTCACACCTTTCTGGGAGGATTGTCTTTCGACATTAGCCAACTCTGCAGAGCTTAACAGACATCTTACCCCATTTCTCTCGGGGAAACTAAAACCAGTTGTCAGCGTGCGGATACTCAGTTGATCAAACCCCTTCCAGAAATCCATAGTGTAGACTGAGTTTGGGGGGTTTGAAATGTAGTAAATGATGAGTAGATCTTCATTCCCCCTGACTTTTCATCCTGTTTTAAAACAAACACACCATGGAGAGTTCTAGAATCTTTGAAATAGGTACCTATTCTTCGGTCAGAGAGGAAGCGCTCCACCAGCTATGGCCTTTAAGTAGATCTGTGTGTTCTTATTTCTGCAATGATAATTGAAGGAGATTCCGAATGTTAAAGGTAAGCAGAGGCTTCTATTAGCTCCCAGATCCCCAAATCTCTGTGAACTCGCTGCGTAGTCATCATTTGGTTCATGGGCTCTCTGCTAACATAATCGTGTTATCCTTGCTCAGTATCCACCATTACCCTTCCAGAGGCTGTTCTGTATATGTTCTTCTATGTTTCCCTGTTGCTGGGAGGGTGGCAGAGATGCCTGGGATATGGTTTCAACACTACTTCCTAATGGAGAAGTCAGAGGAGACCTATCAGCAATAATTCCCTACAAAAGGGAGTTTACTTATTTATACAGCAGAAGTGTGGCAGGCCCCCTGTGTGTGATTGAGAGACACGCAGGGAGGTGTCTGGAAGGGAGGTGAGGCGAGGTGCCTCCTCTCTTTTCCCCTCCAGCCTGCCTGGGGTGCTCTCCCTCCCAGCTTTTGCATTTGCTGTTTCTGCTGCTTCTGTCCGGAAAGTTCTTGCCTTAGCTCATCACAAGGGTGTCTCCCTTTATTATTTCAGGTCTCAGTTCAGATTCATGCCTCCTCAGAAAGTTCTTTCTGTATTATCCTATCAAATGCCCCACCCGCTCCCCACTCCCACGGCTCCCTGTCATGTCATCCTAAGTTCCTTCCTTCAAACCACTTAAAAGTATCTGAAATAACTGTGTGTTTTATTTACTCATGTATTACCTACTAAAGTGTCAGCCTCGGGAGGGCAAGACCCCCTGAGTGTGTGGCAAATAACAGACGCTCCGTAAATGTTAGCCAAGTCAGATAAACCCACAAATAAGTGAAAATATCAAAATATAGAACAGGAAGAAGAGGAGGAGAAACCAAAGGCCACTTGAGTTTTGCTTTGACTGGGAAGAGTAAGGAGTAAGAGAACATCTTGGAAATCTGACTTTGTCCCCACCCCCAGTTCTCTGGCTCTTGCTGACTTCATTGTGGTAACAGTCCTCCCTTTTGTTATTCTTCCAACAGAGAATGAACATTTGAAATGGCTAAAACAACTTTTGTTGGAACTAGAAGCATTTTCAAGTTGAAGGTTCTGTGAGGGAATTGAATGATCTGTTAATTCGATGGGACATAAATAATCGTGCCCTTCACAGAATCTCTGGCTTGGAAATGATGATAGAAATGTGTACAAAGGAAAAATCAATATGAATTTCTGTTACAGTTCAGAATTGGTTTTATTTCTTCAGCTCTGGGAGTCATATCTTAGAATATTAATTCCTCATTAAGTCTTAAGTTTGTTTGTTTTTTTTTTAATAGGAAGAATCTTATATATTCTTTGAGCTGAAATGACAATGAGAAATCTGGTCGCCCCCCACCGAGGCAGACTGCAAGGTGGGGTTTTCAGTGCAGGCGAATTTGCTGGCAGGGAGAGCTAAAGAGGAGAGGGAGAAGCAGGGCCGGGTGGGGACAGTGTCAGCACCACAGTATAGGTCTGATCTCTCTGAACAGGGAGGGAATCTAGGAGGACTGCCTGGAGGCAGCTCTCAGAAAGTCTTTTTTTTTTTTTTTTAAGATTTTTATTGATTTATTTGACAGAGAGAGACGCAGAGGGAAGGAACACAAGCAGGGGGAGTAGAAGAGGGAGAAGCAGGCTCTCTGCTGAGCGGGGAGCCCAATGCGGGGCTCGATCCCAGGACCCTGGGATCATGACCTGAGCCGAAGGCAGACACTTAACGACTGAGCCACCCAGGCACCCCAGCTCTCAGAAAGTCTTGGCCAGGCCATTGAAGCACCTCAGAGCCAAGAGTGCATGTGAGAGGCATCCTGTGTTGGGTTCCCCTGCCATGTGGAGTCACTGACTAGAGCGTCCCATCGAGACGGGCCTCCGTGAGAACCCTGCAGTCAGCCCTGAAGGGGCAGCAGCTATTGGCTGGCAGCTAACAAGGCTCCTCATGGCAGTTTGTCTCCGGAACGAAGATCTTGGGCATGTACCTCCCTTGGCTGGCACGGAGGTTCACCTCTTCCTTCCTAATCCCATTTCCAAAGAGGTTTTTACTGGGTCCTCTCACTTTTAAAATGCTCACAGGTTCTTAGAAGCAGTGCTTGATCCTGTCGTGCGTAGTGATTAAGTGCGGAATTGAGGCATCCCACGAAGCTCAGCAGAGAGAGCACAGCAGACGTAGACCTGCCCTCCTTGCATTTATAAGGTCTCCAGGGACACATACGGTTCAGCATTGTCATTGCGTTATTAAAGAGTGGGGAGCAGCAGGTTTAACTCAGACTTGGGGGTATCGAGGAGGCACCTCAGGCAAAGTGACCACTGAGACCTCAGGAGTTCATCGAGAGTGTGCGGGCGGAGGAGCGAGCAGTCAAGGTTTCAAGCAGCGCCACTGTCGATGGAGGTCTCTGGTGGTGGAAGTGCATGTAGCATGTTTGAGGCTCTGCGCTCGGCAACATTGCTTCTTTCCTGCCGGCGAGAGAGATCTAGAAACCTCTTGGCAAACATAAAGTGTTGTTTCTTATGTGTTCATGTTCCTATGTAAATTGTGATTTTTACAAACTCGAGAGCCATGAAGCAATATAAATAGAATGGAGAGATGTGATTCGCCATTGATTCTGGTCCCATCTATCCATTGAGCAATAGATGGAGGCACTAAAATGTATCTAATCAGCTGTTTTATTTACACACTCCCACCAATACTCACCGGGGAGGAAAGATTTAGGGAGAAACTGTGAGTCCTAGTCACCGCATTGACTTAGTCATCTACAGTGCTTTTTGTATTCAGGAACTGGTGCTTAATAGAAGCCACACCTGGAGTGCAAGCTGGTGCAGCCACTCTGGAAAACTGTATGGAGGTTCCTCAAAAAGTTGAAAATAGAGCTACCATACAACCCAGCAATTGCACTACTGGGTATTTACCCCAAAGATACAAATGTAGGGATCTGAGGGGGTATGTGCACCCTGATGTTTATAGCAGCAATGTCCACAATAGCCAATCTGTGGAAAGGGCCAAGATGTCCATCAACAGATGGATAAAGAAGATGTGGTGTATATATACAATGAATATTATGCAGCCATCAAAAGGAATGAAATCTTGCCATTTGTAACGACATGGCTGGAACTGGAGGGTATTATGCTGAGCGAAATAAGTCAATCAGAGAAAGACATGTATCATATGACCTCACTGATATGAGGAATTCTTAATCTCAGGAAATAAACTGAGGGTTGCTGGAGTGGTGGGGGGTGGGAGGGATGAGGTGGCTGGGTGATAGACATTGGGGAGGGTGTGTGCTATAGTGAGCGCTGTGAATCACAGACCTGTACTTCTGAAACAAATACATTATATGTTTAAAAAAAAGAAGAAGATAGTAGGAAGGGAAAAATGAAGGGGGGGTAATTGGAGGGGGAGACGAACCATGAGAGACTATGGACTCTGAAAAACAAACTGAGGGTTCTAGAGGGGAGGGATGTGGGGGGATGGGTTAGCCTGGTGATGGGTGTTAAAGAGGGCATGTATTGAATGGAGCACTGGGTGTTATACGCAAACAATGAATCACGGAACACTACATCAAAAACTAATGATGTAATGTATGGTGATTAACATAACAGAATAAAATAAAATAAAATAAATAGAAGCCACACCTGGTAGAAATATTGGTTCTGAAAAACTTTGTCTAGTTCTGTTTTTTCTAAAAACCATTTAAGGAGCCCCACACCTGTGTGGCTCAGTAGTTAAGTGTCTGCCTTCCGCTCAGGTCATGATCCCAGGGTCCTGGGATCGAGCCCCGCATCGGGCTCCCTGCTGGGCGGGAAGCCTGCTTCTCCTTCTCCCCTCCCCCTGCTTGTGTTCCCTCTCTCGCTGTGTTTCTCTCTGTCAAATAAATAAATAAAAATCTTAAAAAAAAAAAAAAAGTAGTTCAGGGCATAGAAAAGACAGATTGTTTAAGAAAAAAAAACAATGCCCCAATGAGAAATTATTTGGGCGCCTGGGTGGCTCAGTTGGTTAAGCGACTGCCTTTGGCTCAGGTCATGATCCTGGAGTCCCGGGATCGAGTCCCACATCGGGCTCCCTGCTCGGCAGGGAGTCTGCTTCTCCCTCTGACCCTCCCCCCTCTCATGTGCTCGCTCTCATTCTCTCTCTCTCAAATAAATAAATAAAAATCTTAAAAAAAAAAAAAAGTAGTTCAGGGCATAGAAAAGACAGATTGTTTAAGAAAAAAAAAGAATGCCCCAATGAGAAATTATCTGGGCGCCTGGGTGGCTCAGTTGGTTAAGCGACTGCCTTTGGCTCAGGTCATGATCCTGGAGTCCCTGGATCGAGTCCCGCATAGGGCTCCCTGCTCGGCAGGGAGTCTGCTTCTCCCTCTGACCCTCCCCCCTCTCATGCTATATCTCATTCTCTCTCTCAAATAAATAAATAAAAATCTTAAAAAGAAAACCATTTAAGGAAAAAAAAAAAAAACAACTTGTATATGAATTGGTATAGAATCGCAACCATCCTTAAAACTAGTTTTACCCAATTGACCAATGCTCAGAAATGTACATTATATTCTATGTCAATTAAAAAGTATTTTTTTTCCTTTCACATTTTTGGATTACCTGCTTTTCCATTCTTTTTTTTATAATATCCACCCAAGGAAAATCGAACAGGCTGTTTGTGTACATATTCTAGAATACTGTGAAAATGCATCAAAACCCTAACCATTCCCTCTTGTCAATCATCTAAGAGAGACCAATTTTTTATTTTTGCAAGGAAACTTGCTAGTAGTGATTGCTTGGTTGTTGAGCTTTGACTCTCTGTGTTTTCCCATCCCCCCCTCACCATCATCTTCCACTGAATGTACCACCTTAGTGAGCAGGACGGTACCTTTCTCTTTGAGAGGAAATGTGAGGGGGACAGTTAGAAATTGCCTCAGACACTGACCAGAGCCAGACGGCTCATCCCCCTGTTCTCCCTCCCCAGGTTCTTCCAAGAAAGCTGTCAGTGAGAGTACAAATAAATGATCACCTGAGAAGCACCCTTCAATTAAAGAAAGTCACAAAACAAGGTTCTTGCAAGTTTTTCAGTGATGAAAGTTGGGGCTGTGTCAGGATCAAAACTTTCTTCGCAGAATAGCTTCCCAACTGACTCGTTTATTCACTGGGTTCATTTTTGGGATGTTGTACACCCATTTTCTCCCCTACCCTGGGATACTCATCAACTCACCAAATCTATGGACAAAGTCATAGAAGAGCTAGAGTTCAATCCAGGCATTTGGCAGAAAGGGAAGAAATAAAGGAAATTTGCAAATATACGTGACTACCTGGCCAAGCATTTCCATGTGGTGGTAGGAGCTGATGAGTCTGCATCTGCTCTTTTTTCCATATTCCACTTGCTGGAATTGAGGTCCCATAATCAAGAATAACCTGAAAGAGACTCCGGACCTGGAGTGATCTGAATTTCTTCTAAAACAGTGGATAGGCTTTATCTTATACAACTGCTGATACATCACCCACCACATGCACTATTTAAAAAGAAAACAGCCCAGGGCATGGCACCCTTGGCACTTCGGGACAGCCATGGTGGGGATGCAGATGGTGCAGCCTTTCTGAAAGCCATGTGGCCATTTCTGCCAGAGTCCCACCTCTGCCTTATCCTCTGAGCTGGCAAGTCCACATGTAGGTATGTACCCAAGAGAAATGTCCACAGAAAGACTTGTCCATGGGAGCTTTGTTTATATTAGCCCCAAAGTGGAAACAGCCTAAATGTCCACCAGTGGGAGCCTAGATATGCAAACCGTATAATGACCAGACAGTGGAATATTATGCAGCAATGAAAAATAATGAGCTACTTGATTTATAAGAAAACAGAAGAGCCATTTCTGTCAAATTCAAGAACAGACAAAATTAAAAGAAATTCCATTTCTGTCAAATTCAAGAACAGACAAAATTAATCTTTGGTGATAAAAGCCAGAATACTAAGGTGGAGGAGTATAGTAAAGGAGAAGAAACATGAGGAAGTTTCCTTGGATGATAAAAATATTATATATCTTGATCAGGAAGATGATGACATAAGTAATAATATAAAAATTCACCACACTGTCCCCGTAGATTTGTGCTTTTGACTGTTTGTAAATGAAAGAATAGCCCATGTATACTACACATTGACTTCTCAAAGATACTACATTCACAAAGCTCAGACATCTGGCAGCATGCACCACATAGTCAAATATTAAAATTCCTGACAGAGTCCAGTGTCGGCAAGGCTAAGAATGCCAGGAACTCTCACACTTTTCTGGAAACACTTTGGTGGTATCCAGCCAAGTTGATTCAGTACACCAGCTCCTGTGTATGTCTCCCAGAGAATGCAGATAAAAGTGTACCATGAGACACATACAATAATGTCAGTGGCGTTGTTTTCCCTAGCTGCCCAAACCTAGAAAAGCCTCACATGCCTGTCGTCAGTAAGCCAGATAAACACAATGCAGTCCTACAAGAGAACATTTCACCCTGATGGAAAGGGGTGGAATCTTGTGCCTCTCCACAAACCTAAGCACATCTGAGAACCACAAAGTGAAGCAAGAGTCTAAAGAATGCATGGAGTATTTATCAACATAAAGTTCAAAACCTGAGGAAACCCAGCCTGTATTGTTTAGAGGATGCATGTGTAGGTGGTAACCCTAAAGGAAAAGCAAAGTCATGGTTACTTTTAAAAAAAGGATGGTTGTTACTTCTTGAGGCAGGTTGGGAAAGTGATGAGGCTCCCGCCCAGGGAGGGTAGCAAGGACTTCTCCTGTTCTCGTCACTCCAGGGTTCACTTTAGGATTATTTGTCAACAGTATATTTGTGTTATCTATTTATGTTTTGGTCACCTTGCTGCATGTGTGTTAAATTTCACAATCAAAGACAGTCACTAGTTTTAGAAAGTAAGAGATTCTGACTGTGCTTTCCTCTGGGACACATCAGGTACTGAGGGGCTTTACAGCAAGCAGAGAGGGGGAGTGACAGCACTTTAAAAAAAAAAAAAAACTTTCACCGTAAGTACCCCTGACAGGCTGTTCAATTCTCTACAAGTTGGTTGCAGGCCAAAGAAAGAACTATAGCTGCCTTGGGATTCTGTCATTACGAGATGACTTTGAGAGCCAATAACTCCTTTGGGAATTGAGAAAAAGGAAATCAAACAAAGAGGATGGGGACTCAGGTCTCAGGTCTAAAAACAAAGGCTCCCCACTGCTGCTGAGCTGGTGCACGCTGGCTCTGCACCAGGCAAGGGTCTCATTAGCCCGATAGGCACCACGGAATCCCCCAGAAAGCCTCTGAGACACTGCACTCGTGCCCCCCATGATATAGAAGGGCAAGCAAAGCTAGCCTTGGCTGGGTGGCTTGAACCAAGTCTTCATGACTTGAGACTGGCTCATAACTCCCGGACCATCTCCCCCTCTGCTCTCTGCCAAGGTCACACTACCTGCCTCTTTCAGCCTTGATTGAGGTTCGTCACCTTGACTGTGGAAAGGGCAAGTGAAGAAATACTTAACAGGACCGTAGTCTGTCCTCGTCACTCTGGCATCATTGTGATTATCCCCGGGCTCTGAGATCTGGACATAAACTCTCTGTCTGAGGCTAAATGGTGCAAGTTCCCGGAAAGTGTCTTGCATGAACTTTGGGAGAAAAGGACAAATCCCAGAAAAAGGGACTTTCGGGGGAAATTGAAGTATTGGGCAGAAATAGTCTGTGTCATGACAATCCAGCAGCAAGAATATGGGGCAGAGATGCATTGATATGGTTTGAGGGGTTCTTGCCTGTTCTGTATACGTGAACTGAGTGAACTTAAAGCTTCTTTAATCATAGAGTCTAACCATTGTCCCATCCATGGAGGACCTAATAAGTGATAGTCAAGGTGTTGAGGTTTAAATGATGAACAAGCTTTTCCCTGCCTTTAGGGAAATTTTAATATCATGAGAATCCCTCCCCCCCTTTTTTTTGGCCTTCCCATTCCTGTTGCTGAAGATTAAGAAGACTAATATTCTCACCTGCAAAGTAATCTCATGTGTTCATATGAATAAGCAATTACAACTTTGGAATGAGTTTTTTGAAAAGTCTGTGTTACAGAATATGTTTAAAGAAATGGAATTTGTTATTTTTCCCTGATAATGTGACTCTTAGGAACATTGGATTCTGGAACAGTGCTTCAGAGTTCCAGCTGTCTTGATTTTGAATCCTGACTCTCCAGCCTGGGAGCCGTGTGATCCTGCACAAATTGCTGCAACTGTCTGTCCCTGGGGTTCCACCTTATAAAATGGGGATAAGGAAAGTACCTGCCCCAGAGGTATTAATGCTAAATGTATTAGGATAGGGAAAGAACGGAGAAGGAAGGGCGCCTGGCATGTGTCCACTCTCCTGTAAATCGGCGGCCAGCAAGTACAATCTGTGAGCCAAATCTGGCCTGCTGCCCACTTTTGTAAATAAAGTTTTATTGGAACGCAGCCACACTCATTTTCTGACGTATTGTCCATGACTGCTTCTGCACCACCACAGCAGAGGTGAGTAGCTGCAACAGAGATACTCTCTGGCCTGCAGAGCCTTAAACACTTACTCTCTGGCCCTTTACAGAAAACGTTTATCAACCCTGCCTTACGTAAGCGGTAGCAATTCCAGCAGCTCTCCTAATAGAGTTGGCTTCTCCCAGGGGCTGGTTCATGTCGGGATAATGTAAATACCTACTCGGGCCATTAATTACCTACCACTTGATAGACTTTACGGAGATGGGCTTCACTTTTGATCTTGCTCAGATCACCAGCCAGTCCGAATGTGTTTCACCTGAATTAATGAGGGCTGTGTTTTAATGTTTACCTCAGAGAAAGAAATCAAATTATTTTCTCCCTTTTGAATGGGAAGCCCGATGGTATATTATTGAGCAGCCCACGGATAGTTTTGAACATCTTAACACACGACACAATTTCCCGTTTGAAGCTTATGTCTCCGGCATTTAATTACATGGAACTTTCCTGAAGTGTGCTATAAATATGCAGTACCCTGGTCTTGGCTAATTGGCTCACATCTGTTATGGATCCAGGAAGGGCAGATGCTTATCGGAACACTTTTGATCTCAAAATCTTCGAGAAGCAGGCACACTTAGGCCACTTCCACAGTTTCCTGGACCTCAGTGTGTCAGAACCTCCACCATAGATGTGAGCCATTTGCGTTTCTTTTCTTAGCCAAAGCCAGGAAATGGGATGCTGTGCGGCTCCTATTTTATCACCCATAGTGTTGTGAACAATAATGTTAAGGCAGAAAAAGACTTCAAAAGTGATTCCCTTTAGGTCGGATTTGAATTTGAGGCTAGTTGTCATTTGGCCAGCCTTCTCTGTCAGTATTTGATCATTTGGATAGGATCACGGGAGCCCAAGGAAATGCCTTTTCCTGGTTATTTCAATGGGATGTGGAGAGCCAAGAGAGAGATTAAACTGTGTCTCCTGTCATCTACTGCAAGGTGCTCGCTAGAGTAGCTGGGGCTACTTTGTGTGATTTTCTCACCAGGCTATAGCCATGTCACCTTGGTATGGGAGAGGCACTGGGGTGTCGTGGCCAAGGGCACAGGCTCTGGGGGTGAGTACCAGTTCCGCTTTGGACTAGTCGTAGAGCATGCACAAATCGCTTTAGCATTTTGTGGCTCAGTTTTCTCTGAGGACATAGTAATGCCAGCCTTATTGGTTTGTCCCCAGGAGGCAGTGACTTCTCGTATCTAATTGTGCCTCGCACACGGTCAGCACTCGGCAACGGCCACCTTCACCGCCACCATCCCCATGACTGTTGTTACTTGTCGACGGGCCTCTGGGTGTCAGGAAGTGACTGTAGACCCCCGAGTGTTGCCGCCATCACTACCTGGGTATTGAAATAGGATGTGTGTTGCTTGAGTTAGTTGAGTCACACAAAATAAAATGAACTGAGGAAGACCGTGGTCCCCAAATGATTTGGAGTAGCCAGTCCCTTTGAGATCAGGGAAGAGGGTCAGGGGCAAGGAATCAGAAAGTGTGGGAAAGGAAGAAGCAGTAGCCTCTCCTCTGTTAATGCCCGGCTGTGGACCTAGCCCTGCCCAATGTTCTGTATGTATAATCTTAATTAATCCTAGCCAGTAACACAGTGAGGTAGATATTCTTAATCCCGTGTTACAGAGGGGTAATCGGAGATTCAGAGAGATGGGCTAATTTGTCTCAGCTTGTGGAGTGGGACAATAATTTGAACCCAGTTGTATTAGATTCTGAAATCCATTCTCTTGCCAGCTCTGCTGGGCCAGTTTCTGTCTCCATTGACTAACTTCCTGATTGTTGTCAGAACCATCTCATTCTTGCGAGCCTCAGTTTTTCCTCTGTGAAATAGGTCATTGACCGAGCATCAGAAGGAAGCTAAAAGACTGTGCATGCCTGTCAGTCATGGCCACCCTGTAAGGAGAGAGGCAGCAGTGGGACTCTCAGTGACAACACTGGGTTTTTGTCACTGTATGAATCTGTATAATGTTAAGTGTCATGTTCCTTTCTTTAATTGTTGACAAGACCCTGCTCTTTGTGTTTCTTTGGAAATATTAATGACAACATATGTTTCATTCAAATGTCAACCCTTAAATCAAAATGCCACATCCCACCAACTGAAAAGACCAGTAAACTCGAGAAGCCTAAATGTCCTTGAACCAGGGTGGATGGCTGTTTCATGACCTTGGAGCGCCTCTCTGGGTGCTTGAGTACAAGAATCTGTTTAATCCGGTAGGCCGTCTCCTAATCAAGCAGCCTTTGCTCAGGACCTGGAATAACACTAGCTATTCATGTCATAGTATGGGCCTCTAGGATTTTCTCTGGACTGTGCCTGTTGGAAAAGCCAAAGGGTAAGAATTTAATTCTCTGCCCACTGGTGGAGAATGTTTCAAAAGCAGAAATAAGGTCCACACCTCTACATTCCCATGTAGTTTGCCCCATTCATTCTCGAATGGGATTGCTTGTTGCCATCCCTTTTAAATGTCCTACTTCTCATATAGGAACAGGGGCAGCAAGCTTTCTCTGTAAAGGGATCAATAACAAATGTTTTAGGCATGGCTGGCCATATATTCTCTGCTATAGCCACTCAACTGTGCAGTTGTAACCTGGAAGCAGGCATAGATAATTTGTATGCAAATAGCCGTGGCTATGTTCCAAAAAAACTTCATTTACAAAAATAGCTACTAGGCTAGATTTGGCCCCTGGGCCACTTTTGACGTAGAGTTACTTGGTGACTTAGTTTGATCCATTTTTTTCAGCCATGTATGAAGGACCTACTCTTGAAGGCACTGTGTTGTGTCCTGGGGGTATAGTCAGGAGCTATGGTCTTGCTGTAACGGAGCCTCCAGCCTGCTAAAGAGAGACCACTCTCAACCAGTTACACAGCCTGTAATGAGACTGAGCTCTGTACAGTCTTGACCGTGAGCAAGGTATCAGCCCCTCATCAGGATGTCGATACCTACTACACAAAGTTGTGAGGCCTCATTTTGAGAAAACCTACAGCCGTGCTTGGCCCAGTGCTCACAAACCGTAAATGTGACCTGGTAAAAAGATGGGGTCCTTTAATGTGAATCTTGCTGAAAACGTCATGTCAATATCCTAATGTCATCAATTCTGTGACTCTCATTTCTTCATATATGTTTTTGGTCATATGTTTATGACAAGACATTATATTATTTTCAGGTGTACAACATGATAGTATGATATATGTATATATTGTGAAATGATCACCACACCCAGTCCAGTTAATACCCCTCATCACACATAGTTGTGGGTTTTTTCATTTCTTCACAGTTTAACAACTCTAGAGTCGGGATGCATCTTACATTTGATATCATGTCATTGTCTAATTAGCAACATGTTGCCTTTGGTAGTGGCATTTGAAATAATGATGCATCTTATTCATAGTTGTTAGTGACTTAGATATGAAAGAAATACAATATCTAGGATTTATTGGTTATTTAAAATACCCCAACTGCCATGCTTGTTTGTTCCTTCATTCTCTTTTCACATAACTTTTAGGAACTTACTATGTTCCAGGCAGTGTTTTAGTTGCTGGGTGTATGGGCTGAATGAGAAAGGCAAGGTCTTTGCCCTTGTGCAAAATCAGGCTCTTGAGGGAGACAGACAGTAAACGAGTAAACACACATCTGGAAGGAAATGAACTAGGTTTGATAGAGTTAATGGCAGCAGGAACATACAAGATGGGGTGTTCGGGGTAGGCTCTCAGGAGATGACATTTGAGCTGAGTCCCCCAGGGTGAAAAGGAATCCCCCGTATGGAGTGGTGATGGGGAGGTGCATTCTAAGCAGAGGGAACAGCAAGGTGAGGAGACAGGTGGGTGACCAGCAAGGTTGAGAGCAGAAGTGAAGGGCTGCAGAGGTAGACAGATCATGTAGGGCCCCAGGGCCATCGTGAGGAGTTTGGGTTTTATTCTAAAAGAAGTGGAAGCCAGTGGAAGGTTTGAGCTGGGCAGTGTCAGGGCTAGATTTATGTTTGTTAAGCTGGAAGAATTCTTGTCTTCCGTGAAATTTTTCTCACCTCCTCGTGTCTACATCAGGGAAGTGAGGCACTTGGAACCCTGGGACCCAGAATGGGGTGGCAGAAAGAGCCCAGTGCTGGCTGGACATCTGAGACTGAGATTCACTCCCACCTTACTGTGTGACCCTGATCCCATCACTTTTCCTCTTTGGACTTCATTTTCCTCGTTTGTAAAATGAAATAGAACCAATGTCCTCTGTAACTCTTTGGAACCCTGCAGTGCTTTGTGATTCTTGGGGGATTTTTCCCAGGATCCCCTCATTGTAACCTTAGGCTTGTTGCTTAAAATCATCTATCGTGAAGCCTTGTAAATAGCTACACCTTGAAAATGGGCCAGGCCCAATTCCCTTGGTACATCTTCCCCATTCCTTCCTGACAGCCAACATCCAGTTATATAGAGCAGGTATCATTGCTTGTATGTATTTTTAGAGAGAGAGAGCATGAGCACGGGGGAAGGGGTGACAGGTAGAAGGACAGGGGAGAGAGAATCTTAAGCAGGCTCCGTGCCCTGTGCACAGCCTGATGTGGGGCTCGACCTCACAACCCTGAGATCATGACCTGAGCTGAAATCAAGAGTCAGATGCTAAACTGACTGAGCCACTCAGGTGCCCCTCACTGCTTGTATGTAGATCATAAAATTAAGTCCTTGGCTCCTTCTGGGAGGCTTCTGTCACCATCTTAATTATAATCTAATGCTTTCTGACCCTCACAATGGCTTCTAGAAGCCACACTTCTAAATTCCCTGGATTCTGGCCCTCAGGCTCTCTATTTCCATCATGACTTCCATTTTCTGTTTCTGTGGTCAGCAGGCCCTTTAGTCATGAGCTTGTCACACCCAAATCTCCTCCCAGATCATACGGCCCATTCATGGCCGATCCAGACTTAACTCCGAGCTGCTGACTCTATGTTCTGTGTTTTGGCATCTTCACAATTTTTAGCCAAATTCCAGATTGTACTTTAACCAGCAGCTGATCTTTTTTTTCCTTCTAGAGCCCGTCAAATTTTGGGCTCTTGTACTTTTCCTTCTATCTTCCCTCTTGCTCACTTCACTCCAGCCACACACACCAGGCAGAATCCCTTTGCACTAGCTTTTCTCTCTGCCTGGAATGTTCTCTCGAGGTTGCTGCATGGCTCACTTCTGCCTTTTTGGGTTTTTAATCAGATGCTTCCTTCTCAATGAGCCTGCTCTTAAAATTGCCGTTTTCAGAATAGTAGTCAGGGGAGACCTCATTGAGAAATGTGTCATTCAAATATGACTAACTTGTTAGCAACTGAAAGGCATTTGGTCTAAAACCAGCCATGAATAGAGCAGTGAAGAAATGTTTCAGGCAGAGCGAAGAGCCAGTGCAAAGGCCCTGGGGTAATGTGATCATGGGACAGCAAAGAGACCAGTGTGCCTATACCTAAGAGTCAGAAAGTAGCAGTGGATGAGGCTGCAGACAATGTGGGGGCCTATTTACACAGTCCTCACAGAATCTGGCTACAGTAATATGCTCAGCATAAAAATGCAGACTCTCAGCCCCATCCCAGACTTACTGGATCAGAATCTACATTTTAACAAGCTCCCCAGGTGATGTGCGTGAACATTAACTTTGAGCAGTGCTGTTAGGAATTTTCTTCCCCCATATAGAGTGACATATGACCCAGTTTTTTCCAATGTTACTCTCTCCCTACCCTCCCCAACACAAAGCAGAAAACCAGTCCTGCCCCAGTGCTTTTAAGTTTTTAAGGAAGACATAATAGCTTTTCCTTATAAAGTTTTGGGAAATCCTGAAGGAACTAAATAATCACTGGGCTAAAAAGAGAAGCTTGGGCTTTCTTTTATTAGTTTATCTTACCCACTTCCCTAAAATTGGTTGACTGCTTTTTTGGGGGGTGGCACAGATGTTCTTCCCGTGGGGGCCACCATATTCTGCCCCATATACCTTCCAATGTAATACTTTTGTTCATTGGGGTATGTGTGCTTATGTGTGTTTTCAATATAATTCCACGATTCCTGGTTACTGCATAGGTCTCATCTATATTTTGATTGTTCATCGTATCTTATAAAGGACTTTCTTTCTTCCTATATAACCAAAGCATTGAAAATATTAGGTTATTAACACACTGAAAAATGCAGTCAATCAGATGATTATCATCTAATGTTTTAATGATCACATTTTTAATCCAATTATGCATGTTTGAATCTTTCAAATTTTCTTTAATTAAAGATTGCCTCCTGGCACTGCTATCAGAAATAAGGAATTGAACAGAATCAAGCCAGATATAATTTAATGTTGAAAGGAAACTGCAAGGATAACTGGGCCGCGCTGGGTTTAATGGTTGACCATGACTTTAAAGCCCTCATACAAAATTTCCTAATTGATAAGAAAAATTTAATCATCTTCAGATATACTATTTGCATTCAAATAAGGTATTTCTTTTTCTAAATAAACCTCCCCTAACTGATTATTCATATTGTCGTGCAAAATGCTTAAAAATGAAAGACAGAGTTGGGTGAAATGTAGACTACTTAATACAGTGTGTATTTAATATAAAAGTCATACATTATTCATTTTTGCAATTTGAATAACTTTGAATTTAGCATCCCTGTTCTTCATCTTTTTCTTTGATGAACAATTAATTATTAAAATATAATATTGTCTGCATACAGCACTGGGATCCTTGAAAGTGGAATATGAGATTCATTCCCTTTCAATTCTTTTATCTAGTAATGCACAGAACCTGCTTATTATGGTTTAATGGAATGAATGGTGGTATAAATAGAGTGTTTCAAATATTTTTCTCAACTAGGTAAGTGGCTGGGATAGGAATGTTTTGAATTCAAATTACTAATTTGGGTAAAAGTTGGAGGCAGCATGCCCTGATCGGGATGGGTTTGGAGTCAAACTGCCCTTTTCGAACAAGAGCCATTTAACGAGCACTTATATGTACTTATCCTGTGCCAGACACTCCCCTGAGCTCTTAACTCACGTTAACTCACTTAATACTCGTTTATTCATCTGACTTGCTTAGGAGCTTGACACTATTATAATCCTATTTTGCAGACAAGGATACAGTTACAGGAGAGGTTAAACAACTTAATCTTAGGTGAGACCTTTAAGTAGACCAGTTAGGATTCAAATCCCAGGGGCCTGGCTCTCGCACTTCTCTCTGCTTTATAACACCTACATTTATTAAGATTTTCTTAGTGGAAGAGTTTGCATTCTCACCAGAAACGTGCATTCTTCCTTCTTTGCGGTGGCTGTACTCAGGAAGCCCTCGTCTTGGGTCCAGCCACTTGAGCGCCCTGTGGCTTATGTGGGCTTTGTGGCCAGTGCTAAAAGTAGAAGGCTACCGTCTCCAAAATTATTTCTAATTTACAACTAAGCATTGCGAGCACCCCATTTGTTAGTGGAACACTGCCTATGGGCCTGAGCAGGAAATGGAATTTTCAGAAAGATGAGTAAAAATTGATGTTCGTCTTGAACTAGAAAACTCAAGGAGGAAAGAAAACAACTCAGGAGTTAATTCTGTAATGTATGTTCACAAAAGAAATGATCATCAGTGGTGGAGGCATCAGAACATGTAGTTACCCCCCACACACACCCCAATTCTAGCTCTGGCTATCATGGTGACTTTTTTTTTTTTTTTTTAGATTTTTTATTTATTTACTTGAGAGAGGGAGCAGAGCCCATAAGCAGGGGGAGTGGCAGAGGGAGAGGAAGAAGCAGGCTCCCTGCTGAGCAGGGAACCTGATCCTGGGCTTGATCCCAGGATCCCAGGATCCCAGGATCATGACCTGAGCTGAGGGCAGACATTTAACCAACTGAGCCACACAGGAACCCCCAAATTTGTTTGTTTTGTTTTTAAGATTTTATTTGTCAGAGAGTGCACAAGCAGGGGGAGCAGCAGAGAGGGAGAAGCAGGCTCCCCACTGAACAGGGAGCCTGATGCAGCTCGATCCCAGGACCCTGCTGAGATCATGACCTGAGCCATGACGCTTAACCGACTAAGCCACCCAGGCGTCCCTCATGGTGACTTTTCCAACACTGGCAGCACCCCCCCACCCCGCCCCTGCAAACAGTTGCTTTAAAAAACAGCAGGGAAGGGGCACCTGGGTGGCTCAGTTGGTTAAATGGCCGACTCATGATTTCAGCTCAGGTCATAATCTCAGGGTCCTGGGATGGAGCCCTCCTCAGCGGGGTCTGCTTCAAGATTCTCTCTCTGCCTCTACCCCTCCCCACTGCTTGCTCATGCTCTCTTTCTAAAATAAATAAATAAATCTTAAAAAAAAAAAAAAAAGAGCGTAGGGGAAAATGCAGCCTGTTGGCTAAGTCCATTTCACTGACTCTTATTGTATGACACTTGACCTAAGAATGGTTTTTATATTCAAACTCTAATCAAGTGAAATGTTATCCCCCCCAAAAGAATTCTTATTCTTCTCATAGTAGATGCATATATTTTAAATTGTCCTCCGTTGTTATTAGCATTTTGAATATTGTTAATAAGGTTGTGGAAATGTGTTTGTTAATATAAGTACTCCTATAACATCTTTGATTTTGCCTCTTGGCCTGTGAAACCTAAAATATTTACTATCTGGCACTTTACAGAAAACATTTGCCAATCCCTGGCTTCAAACACAAAATGAGCTGGTCTGCTCTCAGCCAAGTGCTTGCC
Organism: Mirounga angustirostris; assembly: GCF_029215605.1. Taxonomy (NCBI): domain Eukaryota; kingdom Metazoa; phylum Chordata; class Mammalia; order Carnivora; family Phocidae; genus Mirounga; species Mirounga angustirostris. The sequence continues at coordinate 186,499,489 of NW_026991709.1, read as the reverse complement.
TTGATAAATCAGGGCTCCCAAGGCACTCTGGTAAGCCCCTTACATTTATGAGCTTGCTTAATTTTCACAGACTTCCTGAGGGGTAAATACTCTATGAATTCCCACTTTACAGATAAGGGAAGTAGCTCAGAGAGCTTAAGACCTTTCCCTAAAGTCACACAGCTGTTAAATATCAGTTGGTTCCAAAGCTCTTACTAGAACTTAGGCAAAGAAAATTCTAACCTGTATTGCTCAGGTTGATGGAGAATATGTCAGACATGATGCACTTTTAAGGCACTAGTAATTAGGGTTTAAAAAAAAGACACATGTGCAGACATTTAAGGAAGCATAAGGTGTAGGCGGCTAGACCTTGGTAGTTCAGAAAAAAAATAATAATGATAATAATATGAGTCATAAGAATTAGAATAAGAATAATATCTATCATTTATGAGATGCTTACTCTGTTTCAAGCTCTCAACAGCCTAGGAAGCTTCAGTAACTAAGATCACAGAGCTTACAGGTGGAGGAATTGGGATTTGGACCCTGGGGGCTGAGAATCTGCTCTCTTGTGTAGGGATGGAGAAATGAGGTGCTGATGAAGACAGTGGTTGGATTTCAGTTTTCAGCTCCTGCTCTTAGGTGACACTTTCTGCTCGTGGGCTTACCGTTCCAGATCCTAAGTAGATTCTTTGAAGAAGGGATCTTATCTGAGTTTCTGTGTGCTCAAGTTTTTTTTTTTTATAAAGATTTTTTTTTTATTTATTTATTTGAGACAGAGAGAACGAGAGAGAGAGCGCACATGAGAGGGGGGAGGGTCAGAGGGAGAAGCAGGTTCCTTGCTGAGCAGGGAGCCCGATGCGGGACTCGATCCAGGGACTCCAGGATCATGACCTGAGCCGAAGGCAGTCGCTTAACCAACTGAGCCACCCAGGCGCCCTTTTGGTTTTTTTTTATAAAGACTTTTATTTATTTATTTGACAGAGAGAGACACAGCGAGAGAGGGAACACAAGCAGGGGGAGTGGAAGAGGGAGAAGCAGGCTTCCCACGGAGCAGGGAGCCCGATGCAGGGCTCGATTCCGGGACCCTGAGGATCATGACCTGAGCCGAAGGCAGACGCCTAATGACTGAGCCACCCAGGCACCCCTGTTCTCAAGTTTTTGACCTCCCCTCGAGTCTTCCATTTTCCTAGCAGTAAAATTAAAGAACTAGACTAAATTGGTAGTTTCCAAAGTGTCCCTATGTTCCCAGCTCAGCTTTAACCATGGTGGAGCTGCATTCGAGCTGTTACAGTTGGCCGCCTCCTGTGTAAGATTTTGTTTGAGTAAAGGGTTCCTTGGCTCCCAAAGCCACTGAATGAGGGTGGTCTAAGCCCCTTCCAGGTCTCAGAATCCTAACCCAATGGCAGTGACTGTGGCAGGGTCAACAAGCAGCAAAGCCTCCTTCTCTGTCCCCTTCCCCCATGTCTACCCGCCCCCCCCCACCACCCATCTGATTGCACCTGCTAATCACTTAAAGCCAGAACCTGCCTCTGACGCCCTTGGGTTGGTCAAGGACAAAAAAAGTCCCTTCTGCCTTTGTAGCAATGGTCATGCCTGCAGTTTCCATCAGTCCCTGCCAAATTCATAAGCCCGTACAAGAACTTATAGGAGACTCCCGATCCTGCTGAAAGCAAGTGCCCTGGTGAGATCCAGTCATCTCAGATGGATGGGGCAGGTGTTTCTGCTTTATCTTTGTATGTTCCTTAAAGCCACGGCCTCTTCCTGCAGTGGATGCTCTGGGTGGGGGCTTCGTCACTGCAGGCTTTTGGGCGCTGTCTTGTCACTACCCATCTGCCTACAGCACGCTTAACTGCAGCCCTAATATTGGATCAGGCTCCTATGGGAAAACTCTGCAGCTTTTCTGGTCATTCAGCCTGAAGCCCTTGATCCTAAGGCAGATTCGCGTGCTGCGGTGTGATGCCAAGTTCACCTACAATGTGTGGGAAAAATGAAGATGGTGATTTTGTGGTTTGTGATGCCAGGCCCTATGCTCCCTCTATTGCTTGGGGCCTTGTGTTGGCTGTTTACGTAGCTCAGGAAGTACAGAAGCAGCAAGCAAAGGCCAGAATTTCTCCTGCTCCCAGCCAACCCAGTCACAGCCAAACACGCTTGCAGAGATTTACCCCATCATTAGGTTGCTGGTAACCAGGTTTAAATTAAAACCCACACTTGCCAGTGGGCGGAGGGGCAATTCGGTGATTTCCGGCCTTTTATTCAAACAGAACCTGCTTTTGTCTTTTGGTTATAGAACCCTATAATTTGAAGACTTTGGCATTTATGAATTAATATTTAATTTTTCCTTAAAAATACAGAATTGAAAACCTGTATGAGAATCGGGCAAGGTTTCTGAGCCTCATGAATAACTGCTTCTCTTTCCCCAATCCCTAGTAATCTTCGGCTTAGTCATTTAAATTCTCTGTGCCTTAATTTCCACATCTGTGAAATTGGAGTATTAAAAAGTACACACTCCAAAGTATTGTAAATTGAAAGCATATAGTAATGGCTTAAGAATAATGAAAGCCTGGATTCTACACTCAACTACCTGGTTGTGCATTCGAACTCTGTAAATTGGTGATGATAATAGGATGACTTCATGGGGCTATTTTAAGAATTAAATAAATTAATCTTTATAAAGCTCTAAGAACAAGGCCTGGCACATACAGTAAGTACTGCTTAAATGTTTGCAACATGTAAACCCTTAGAATAGTGTCTGGCATATAATAATAAAGCTAAATAAATGTTAAGTTTTATTCAATTAATCTTTACCAAAAGAAAATTGCCGTTTTAATTATTTTAAAAGAGTTGATTTCTGTTGGGGCTTTTGCATATCCCCCAGTTACAGAGATCTCTCAAGTCCATGGATGCACATTTGCCCAAAGACCTGTACTGGCATGAAAGAAGAGGAAGGAAGGGGTGTGAACCCAGAAGGACTACTCCTGTGGCACAGATGTGTCCAGGAAGTAACCTGGAGCCCTGAGGTCCCCCCAAGGATGTCCTTGGGCCCATGGTAGAGGCCATTAGGGAGCTAAGGCAAACCATTAGCAGGACTATAATAGCCTTATTACATCCCGAAAAGGGATAAGAAAGGAATCCCAGACTTAAATTCAGGGCTAGACCTTTGGAGACCCAGAGAGAGAGTAGAGCCTTCTCTGATTTGGGAAAGAACCTGGATGATCTACTGAGCCTGATTGGGAGAACTATAATACAGTGTCCTAAACTCTGTTGCACTGTTTCTTCCTGCCTCGGGACATTTGCACATGCTGTTCCTGCAGCCCCAAATGCTCTTCTCCTCTTTTGCCCCCACCCTTCAATATTCACTGAAGTTAACTTCAGCTTCTTCATTAGCTGAGTCAGAGCTGTGCAGGCTCTGGTGTCAGAGGGCCTGGGTTCCTATCCCAGCTTTGAAACTTAGGAGCTGTGTGACCTTGGGCAGACACTAACCCCTTCCACACCTTGTTTTTCTCATAGAGTTATTGTCAGGTATCATTTTTAGGTCTCGGTTGAAATATCATTCCTTCTACTTGAGGAAAGACTCCTCTGATTTTGTAAAAAGAAGCCTATTTCCCCGGCCCCCATTTTATAAGCTCAGGGCTGTAGGTTGGTTAGGTTTCACTTTGATTGGAGAGGTGCTGAGTGAGACTACGGTCAGATGTAACCGATGTCAGAATTGAACTTTACTGTTGGCTGACAGTTTTCTTTTCATGCTGCAACTCTCGTGCATGTCCCAGCGTTTATGCCACTGATTGTTGGTTCCTAAGTAGCGGATGGGGAAGAGTTCGGTGGTGAAGCAAGATTGGGAAAGGATAGGTTACATAAAATCAGGTCCATTTTTTTTTTCTGCAGGACTTCTCAGACTTGACTATGATAGTGTTTTGTCTGTCCTCTGGGCGGGGAGAAGGAGGGGACGGCAGGTTGCCCAGAGGCGCTCTTCATGGAACCCGTTTTTCATTTTTCATGAAATACAGTGCACCGTGGTGCCTCCGAACGCACCCTGGGAAACACTGCTTTGTTTGCTGTGGTCCTCCCACCACCGAATGCTAGTGCTTCTCAGGATGTAAACAAACAGAAGGCTTGTGCCTGGCACCAGCATGCCGGGGGTTTTGACTGTGTGTCTACAGCATAAGATGACTTATCATCATCGTGCCTTTCTTTTCCTTCTTCCTCCACACAGAGAAGGAGACCTTTCTGGATCCTTTTGTCCTCCGGGATCTCCTGCCCGCGTCCCTGGGGAGCTATTACCGGTACACGGGTTCTCTGACCACCCCGCCGTGTAGCGAAATTGTGGAGTGGATCGTCTTCTGGAAGCCTGTCCCCATCTCTTACCATCAGGTAGATATTCAGCCCCACATGGGACCTCTGTGTTCACTTGTTTTGCATTGACTTAACCATTTCACATGGCTACAACACACCAGTAAAGATGTTTTTTTATCTTTTATGTTTTGATCCTCTGCTCCCCATTGATTCCTTTTTTCTTTCCAACACATGTGTTTTTGAACCCAAGACTTCAAAAATATAAAACATGGTTTCTCAGCTGCAAATTAACTGGCTGAGGAGAATTGCTGGTATGAGATCAGGTATTAGGTAAGTATTCAATCTTGAGGAGAGAATAGCTGTTCTCTATGATGATGACAGTTTGTGCCAGAAACCCTGCTGAGCTCTATATACGTGTTCACCCATTTAATCCTCAGGAACAACAGTCTTCTTTGTACCCCCCTTTTATAGAGAAGAGATACAGAAGTGAACTAACTTGCCCAAGGCCACACAGCTGGTTACTAAGCCATAGTGTCTGATCCCAAAGATCATGCTCTGAACCCCTAAACCTACCCGAAGCTCAGAAAAGGGGGAGATTTGTATACATGATGAAATGAAAGAGTAAGTACCATGAATTGAGCTCTTTCTGTGTGCTAAGCACTTTATATATGGCCAGTTTCGTGGCCAAACAGCGTGGAGAGATGGCTACTGCACCAGGATGGTGCACATAAGGATGTCATGCCTGGAGAGATTGGGTAGCATGCCCAAGAATTCATGGCTAATGACTGTTGAGGCCAGAAACCGAGCCCAGGTTTGTCTGATTCCAAAACCCACGTTGCTGACCATTACACTGAACTGCTTCTCTCTGACTGTGGCTGGAGCTGATTTCCTAGGAGGGTGGGTTTAGAAATTGGTGAAATGGAGATGGGGTTGGGGGCTGTGTCAAAGGAAGAGGAGCCACCGGGAGGGTGAGAGTGGGAAGGGGTGGGGAGCCTTGAAATCACCTCATGAGGGATAATAGATGGAAGGCAAAAATTCCTAGAGGGGATATATGAGTCATCGTAATGTAGCATGCACTGAAGTAGAAGAAGAGTATGTTTCTTCTCCATAGTTTCAGAAAATAGAGCCAGCAATAATGGGTAGGATTCTAAGAAATGGGATTTGAGCCATTAAGCAGGACTGTCTAAAAATGGAAGGTTCTTACCAGAGCTGCTCATGGAAATGCCTTCCCAGAGTGTGGGACAGGTAGGAATAAGGGACGTTGTAGTGGGCCAGGAGAAGTTCTAGAATTATGTGATAGTATCGGTGATGTAACTGAAGACACGGGGAACAAGATTATGGATCCGGCTGCGACGGGGAATAGTCCAAAGATTTTCCTGGTAAAGGCAGAGAGTACAGAATAGGGAGTGGGGGAAAGAGGGTTGGATGGTGTCCCGGTCAGGTCTGTTTTGGAGTTAAGAAACAGAAACCCACATAAGGTAGCTCAGGTAAGGGAGCATTTTAAGGAAATAGTGGTCGAGGCATCCTGAGATGGAGCCGTCATAACCAGGACTGTAACTAGGAAACGAAGCACTCTCTGTCTCTCAGGGGCCACACAGGCTCTTAAATCTTGGAGTTTCTGCCACTGCTCTGTGATTCTGTGATTCTGTACTTCTACAGAATTTTCATCCCTTCTTACTCCTTGTTTTGTTTTGGTTACCTGGCTGAATATGGTTGCTCCAGTGCCAATTGACCTTTCAACCCAGGGGCCAGCTACCAACTGACAATAGTGAGGGTCCTATTTCAGTTATTCAAGAAGATAGATTTGAATAGATGCTGGTCAGCCAACAGCTTGGCTGGCCGTGGGTCACGTGTCCATCCTCAGATCAGCAGAGGGACCAGGGAGCTTCCTAAAACATCCAGTGTTGCCGTTCTGGGAGTAAATAGGGCAGGTTGTTTAGAAGGAGCTATGTGCAGGAGAGACATATTGTCCCACTAACAAAGTCAGGCCAGACAGACTTGGCTTCACTGCTGTTGGCAGACGTTTTACTTTGAGAAAATTTTTTTTTTCCTTTAATTCTTCTCTGATGACAAAAGAAGTACTAGCAGTTTGGTTGCTGAACAGGATCTGCTAGCTTTAAGAAGATAATGAAATAGGAAACGAGTTTTCTTCCTAATGGTGAAGCCAGCATTGTTTTATTAGAATAAAGTAAAATTGCAGTCCAAATATTTATATCCCCAGGGTTGGGGCAGGGGACTTTGATAAGAGATGCTTTTTGTCCATTAAGATAGATGCTTTTGTCTTCAAAGATATAAAAGCTTGAGATAATGAGGCTAAGAAATAACAAGTCTGGCCACTTTTTTTGTAGGACACTCTGTGAAGGGGAGAGGCAAAGAGTAATGATTGTGTAGTACTGGGTTTTATTAGAATTTCAAATATTTTTGTGGTTCCAAACAAAAGGCAGAGTTGTAGGCTTGGATGTCTTGTCAAGTGTTTGTCAATTAGAAGCATTTTGACATGTGGTAACTGGGTGTCTTAGAAAAGCCTAGTTAACATCAGTTTACCCTTCACTCCCTGCTATTCAAAGACTCAGAAGAAGTAGTGGAAGATTTTTTCTCTGTGACTTGCAATATATGACTTGTCTCTAGGTAGTTTTGTTTCAAGGAAATAGTGAAGAAATCAATTAATCATATTGGCTTCCCAGTTTCTTTACCATAAACCATCCTTAGACAATACTTTTATCAGACACCACCTCACCTACCCGCCTCCCCCCCCCCCCCCCCCCCCCCCGCCCAAGGGAGGAGAAACAGGTCATTTTCATGTGGCCAAACGGGATCCTTGCTGGCGCGCCTCATGGAGGTCACAGTGGTGGCAGCACTCAGAAGGGAAACCATTAGCCATCCAAGTCTTATCACTTCAGACCTGCCCACCCTGACCCTGCCAACATTCTTCCGGAAGTTAGCACAGAATGTTCATTTCAGAGAGGCAGACAGCCAATGCGGAAAAGCAAGTAGACAGAATCCCTCATCTGCTGCTGTCAGAAAGAAGACATTCCTAGTTCCTCATCCTTCTCTTTCTCCAAAGACTGTTTCCTCTGTCTCTTCCCCCTTACACCGTGTGGGTGCCTGTAAGCAGTGAAAATGAGAATGTGTCCGCCATAAAATGCAGTGGGTAGCACTTGTATGATGACTTGTATGATGGGTATTTCTTTGAAGCCTTCCAGATATGAACAACTACTTATTTTGCCTCTTTTGTGAGTCTCCTTGGACATTCAAGCCAGCCCTGTAGCCAGTGAGCTCTGACTCTGGTCCGTGTGATAAGCTAGATCCAGATACGGTGCTGCTGATGGAATCTCATGTTGGCTTGGCTGGCCAGCAGTCAGCATGGCTTAGGGGGTTGGTTCCGCTGAACATCTACTGTAAATAGTAGGCACACGTCGTGTCGTGACTTTATCATCCAAACAAAATGGTGGCACTCTCAGTGCTAGTTTACAAGGTCAAAGGAGCAAGATTAGCACATTGAGATGGTGCCTTTGTTGTGTTCATGATCAATCAGAGAACATGATCATTTGAGTCCAGTATATGGGGATGTGTTTTATTCTAGAACAGTGACTCTGAAATGATGGTGCGTTGGCCATTGGAAACTATCCCAACCTTCCCTTTCCAGGACTGTTTGCTTCCTGTAGTTTAAAATATGAGACTGCCTATAATTTTTCCTAGCATGAATTTTGTTTAAGTGCTTCTTGGAGGTGCTATCAAAACAGCAATAAATAAATATGAAGATGTCTAGTTTGTTTGCTTTTGGATATTTAATTTTTTTTTCTAACAATAAGCTGGAGTGGTTAGGAAAGGTTTATTTGCAATACTTTTTTTTTTTTTTTTAAACCAATGTTATCTCTATCATAAAGAGCAGAGAAACTCTTTTGAATTAAGACCGTGTCCTATTCGGAGCCAGACTGCCCGGGTTTCATTCTTGGCTCCATTTTTTCAGCCAAATAATTGAGCTACTCCACTGCATACTCTGTGCCTCAGCTTTCTTCTGTAAAATGGGGATGATAAGAATACACCCACTTCATGGAGTCATTATAAAGATTAAATGATGGAACGTGTGTGGCATGCCTGGATTAGTGCCTGGCACCACGGGGCGTGCGCAGGACATATTAGGTGGGGTTTTTTGTTGCTGTTATTAAATGATCACCAAGGCTCAAAGGCAGCACTGTCCAGTAGAAATAAAACAAGCCACATACGTGATTTTCTAGTAGCCACATTAAAAAATGTAAAGAGAAAACAGGTGAAAGTCACTTTAATATTATATTTGATTCAACCCAATATATCAAAATTATTATCATTTCAACACAGGGAGCTCACCACATTTCTAGTGGAATAGCTACATTTGGCTCCTGGCTGTTGTAGCCCTCACATTTATCTCAAGGCCACAACACCTAATGAATCACATAATTCAGAACGTTCCGATTCCAACACCACCTAATGCCCAGTGCGTGTGAATAGAGAGGGATTTTTTAAATGGTGGGGTGAAGGTGTCATTATTAATACCAACAGATAGCTTTCTTTGGTGGTAATTATGGTTAAATTCGTTTCTTTTTGTAGAAGGCCTTTCTATAATTGTCTTCATGCAAAACAGTCTATTGCTGCAGGAGGGACATGTCCTTGCGGTTAGCTAGCTCTTCTTGGATTTTATTTTTACATCCGTGGTTCAATAAGTAAACTTTGGATGATCTGGGCTGTTGGGAATTTAATATTCCATCACTTTTGTTTAATAAGGAGGCAACACAACAGGGCCTGCCCTGTCACCCCTCAAATGTGTGGTGAAGTCAAAGTGTCTCCGTGACCTTAGGTGTGACATTTCAGTTCTTAATGCTTACCCCAGCGTTTATTATGATGTTTATAATGGACTCTGGTTTTGTTGTAAGGCCATTATATGCCCGTCCTATAACATATTGTGCACATCAGCCTTTTAATGGTTCATAATTATATCACTTTTGATTTTCTCTCATTTTTCCCCTTCAGCCATGATGGTCCCTTCCCCACATCTCATGGACGAGAGCTCTTACTGCACACGAACAGCATGAATAGATTTCAACTTTCCTTTGATTTGAACCGACAGATTAAAAACTAATTATTCTCTGTAATATTTTTACAATAAAAACTAAGTTGAAATGGATTTATATACAGTTCCAGCCAAGACATTTGCAATTCAAGGTTAAAATTATTCTTGAAATAACACCAGTTAAAATGCAATTACAACTCCCCAAGCAGGGATAAAAGAAAGAAATGTTTTACTTGTTCACTTCAAAAGTTAAAAAGTCAATTTCACATTATAGAAATAAAAACTTTCATTTATTTTTGCTAAATGATAAAGACTTCATTAGTTATGTTAAAGTCCAGATAAATCCAAGTGTGTTTATTACTTACCTCTGGAAAAGAATAGGTGAATAAGTGTGGGTTTTATGTGGTGCATAGCTCTTCCTCCTTGTGCCCGCCATCTTGTTCCTGGTTCCCAGTTCCTTCTGTGTTGAGCCATAAGCTGTTTCTGTCCAGAGTGCAGAAAAGTGCAAATAGATTTATGTTGTCAGTCGTGGATGCCCTGCATAAGTGATCTTTCAGGGCCAGCTAGAAGGAACTCTTTGGGGACTTCTATTATCACATTCAGTAACTCCACTGCAATGTTACTCTTTCCGTGAATAATGCTGCAGGCCTGTTAGGCATGTGACATGCAGTGGCTGCGAGCATGACAGAGTCATACAGACCTAGGTTTCTAATCCTCACTTCAACGGTGGGGGGCAGAGAGGGGAGGGCGGGATGGGTTGGGGGGTGAGTGCACATGAGCAGGGGGGGAGGGGCAGAGAGAGAAAGGGAGAGAGAGAATTCCAAAAAGACTCTGAGCTGAGCTTGGAGCCTGTTGGGGGGCTCGATTCCACAACCCCAAGATCATGACCTGAGCCAAAACCAAGAGTAGGACACTCAACCAGGCACCCCAGTCACTTCAACTCTTGTTTGCTTTGTGATCTTAGGCAGGTGCTGTAAAGTCTCTATGCCCAGTTTCCTCATCAGTCACAAATAATGATAATGATATCATAATACCATCAACTTTATGAGACTTCTATGAGGAAGTAAGGGAGTAAAAGGAAAGCACATAACACTCTGATCACAATACCTTATACGTAATAAACACTCAGTAAATATTAGCTGCTAGTGTTAATGATATACTAATAGTGTTAACAATGTTACTTTAATGTTATTATTTTAAACTAAAACAAGTTAGAAACCAAAGTAACGTTTGTGAATTCCATAACAAAGTACCTGTCACAGAATGCGTTTGATAAATATACATTCCAAGGAGGACAGGAGGGAGAAGCAGATAGAGCATCTTACAGTTGTTGGAGGTTTATAATACAATCATAGTTACCACACTCCTCATAAAATAAGAAAAATAATAGTAATGTTAATAATACTTAATGAGTATCTACTGTGTGCCCAGAATTATTCCAAACACATTATATATAATAACTCATTTAATAGTAGCAAGAACCACATGGGATAGGTATTAATGTTATCTCTATTGTACAAGTAAGAAAACCGAAGCACAGAAACATCAGATACTTTGACCAAGGTCACACATTTAGCAAGTGGGGATTGAAAACAAGGTTTTGAACCCAGCTATCAAGAGTAAGAGTTCTGAGTTTGGAGAATTAGGCACAGGCCGGATCCTTAGGGCCCCACCATTAGAATTGGAAGCCCTTGAAAGTTTTTGAACAGAGGCGTGATGGCATCTCATGTACATTTTAAGAAAATCAGGGGCTCCTGGGTGGGTGGCTCAGTCGTTAAGCGTCTGCCTTCGGCTCAGGTCATGGTCCCAGGGTCCTGGGATGAGTCCCACATCGGGCTCCCTGCTCAGTGGGAAGCCTGCTTCTCCCTCTCCCACTCCCCCTGCTTGTGTTCCCTCTCTCGCTGTGTCTCTCTCTGTCAAATAAATAAAGAAAAGAAAAGAAAAAGAAAATCACTGTGTGGCTGTTAAGCAGATCTAGAAGAGTTGACAATTTGTCCTGTGGCTGCAGAGTTAGGCAGTGCTGCCATCCGGCATAACTCTAGGGGGCACCTTCTCGTTGTAGTCTTTGTAAATGGAGTCCCTTGGAATCAAAAAGTAGAAGTCTGTGTCGTGGTCGGGTTCACCTTTATCGAGTGTGGTTACAAGGCAAGGGTGACGGTCAAGGACAATGGGAAGTAGCCATGTAATGACTTATCAGTGCATTTCTCACCCAGAGTATCACTGTTCACCTGCCAGAGTGAAAATGTAGACTCCCTTTGCCAATCCAGGCATCGTGGTGGTTTCCACCCAATGGCCAAACATGCCAGGCACCAACGAGAGAGACCACTGGCAATTTTCATTCAACTTAGAGGAATGACAGGGTTTTCGTGAATGCTGCCAACATACCAAAGGACATTTGATGAGTCTGCTAAGCTTGACCTCCTTTTCCTCTTTTGTATGACTGTCAAGCGAAGCTATGATCCAGTTGACAATATAATATCGTCCAGGTCATCAGTTCACTCTGAAAACCGTCACATCCTTCCTTGGAAATCTCTGGGCAAGTTGAGTTAATGACAAGGAAGCAGCCGAGCTTTTAAGACATAGCATGTCATTAAGCTGTAAGAGCAATTTAAGCAAAAGCATTTTTGTGTTAAATTCAGAACCTGCCTCTTTTTACAGTTATATGACTAATTCTTTCCTGAGGCATCAGAAATAAACTTTTTAGGAGAACTAAATGCTAGCTGTGAAAGAAGCAAGTCTTCTAAAGAATAAACAAACCTTAGAGTCGGATTGCCGAGACAGTCTCCAAGGCCATCCTTTTCTGGCATCTCAGAGATTAAACTATTTCAGGACAGATGGCTTCTCTTTCAGAAAATTTCCGGTCTAACTTGCTATGTATAGCAGTCTGGCCGCTTAAAAAAAAAAAAAAATCACCCTGAAAGTTGAGGAATTCTTTCTATTCAACTCACATCTCTAAGGCTTTAATTTAAACCAATTTCCTCCTTTTGGCCTTCTCTGGACATGGAGACTGGTCAGCATCTTCCACATACAAGGGCTTTTAATCACATTACTCCTAACTTGCCTTTTCTTCAGGCTAAACACTTCCCACTTCCCTTCACCTTTCCACATGGGATTTAGCCTCTGTCCCTGTAATCACTTTGGTTGGTCTTTCCCTAGACGGTCTCCAGAGAGTCTTTGCTAATTCCTTCCATGTAATTTTAAGAAGTTATTTTCTGTAAGGAAACTCTGAAACCTTCTGTCATGTATGGATGTGTTCAGTTCCGAGTTGGGTTGTCCTATCAAGTGAGTACACATTGCCAGGTTGAGGAGATTGGATTTTTTCAATACCTCCAATTATCTTCATCTGAGTGGGTCACATTTGGCAGAGTAAACAGTCCAGTTTTCTTAATTTTTCTGCTGTTACTGCCTTTCTCTGTTAACTATAAATAAATAAAGAAGGAACATCGCAAGGAAGACTGGGAAGAAAGGAAATTTTGAATAGCCACCTTGGAGTTGTTAGAAGTTACGAGACTGGTGGAGAATTGGAATAACACCACAGGACCAGATGACTTTTGCTTTTAGGCTGGTTGAGAGATCATTCTGGCTCTATTACCTTGATGAAAAAGCAGAAAAGGTTTCATGGTTTGTTATCACTTTCCATTTACAGAATTGGAGGGGAGGTGGCATGATAGGTGAATACAGGTACTTAAGTGATTTTTCTTGGCTATGATCACTATGCACATTCATTGCTTTCTCCTGCAAAGAGAAGGAGTTTCAGATCAAGCAGGTCAATTTTTGTGACATTGTCTGAAGCTGTTTGAGAAACACTGGGGTTAGTTCCAGGCTTCAAGATGACCATCCGGAAACCCAGGTTGGGGGGGCGCCTGGCTGGCTCAGTTGGTAGAGCATCTGACTCTAGATCTGAGGGTCGTGAGTTCAAGCTTCATGTTGAGCATGGAGCCTAATAGAAAGAGAGAGAGAGAGAGAGAAAGAAAGAAAGAGAAAGAAAGAAAGAAAGAAAGAAAGAAAGAAAGAAAGAAAGAAAGAAAGAAAGGGAAAGAAAGAAAGACCATCGTAATGTTCCTGTATATTTAACATTGGTATTGGCCACCCTCTGGTCCCCGAAAGCCTAGGGCGGCCACTCATTGGCTACTTGGGAAGCATCTGACATCATTCGTCTTATAATTCTCTGCTGCAGAAAGCATTTTGATTGGGTATTCAGTGAGCCAAATGGGCCAGAAAGAGTTCATTCAGTTTCTCTCTTTTTCATTCCATTTTCATCCCCCACTTCAAGGAATTAGTATTTCCCATGGCTGGGCATTTTAGATTAATTTTATTTCTTTGGTGACCAAGATAGCTTTGTGGTCCACTGAAAACAGATCTCTGGCACCCAGCCTCAGCTTCATTTCTCTTACATCAAAACATTACTGTGTGTGTGTATGTTTTTTTAATGAGCAGAAGATTGAGGGCTACGGAGAATCCTTTTTAATAATGGAAATATGACCCTGAAGTCCTGATTTTTTTTTCTTTGCTTTTCCATAAAAGTTTGGTCCGTAGCCTTGTGGAAAGTATTTTTTAATAGTATGAATAATAATGATCACAGCTAATCCTTACCATGGACTTAATGGCTGCTAAATAATTTACATTCATTTTAATCTTTTCAATGATCTTATAAGATAGCTGCTAGTATTATATCTGTTTTATATTACATATATATATATAATGTTTGTATATATTGAGTTACTGATGCTTTAATGGTTTGACTATGATTACCCATCTGGTAAGTGTTGAAATTGGGTAGTTTACCTCACGAGCCATGCATTTAGCAGCTTTCTGCCTTAGCAACTTTGCTGAACTGAATCCCTAGTACATACGCAAGAAGATGCTTTAGTAAAAAGTGAATCACTAGTATTTACTGAGCTCTTCTGTGCCCGGGACTGTTTTAAGCACTGCACATGGGTTATCTCATTGAGTACTGGCACAAACCCTATCGGGGTGGGCACTGCTGTAATTATCACTGTTTTATTGAGGAACAGTTGAGGCTCAGAGCAGGGAAGCAGCTTCCTCAGGGCCCCAGAGCGGGTGAGCTGTGGAGCTAGAATTTCCATCCAGGTCGTCTGGCGCCAGAACCTGCCAGTTTCGCCATAGCCTTGTGCTCCTTCCCAGAATACTAACAGTCTTGCCAGGGGGCAGAGCAGAAGGACTGGAACTCTTTTCTGAGACACAAACTAAAAGAGTTCTGTACAAGTCTCCTCCGGTCGAGTGTTCTCCCGGTTCGCGCACCCCCCTCCCCCGGCCCCGTGTTGTACCACATCGCTTTTCTCATTCTTGGTTTTTTCCCCCCTCCCCTCTCTGGTTCTCTGTTTAGCTCGAGGCTTTTTACTCCATCTTCACTACAGAGCAGCAAGACCACGTCAAGTCGGTGGAATATCTGAGAAATAACTTCCGGCCACAGCAAGGTCTGAATGACAGGGTGGTGTCCAAGTCTGCGGTCCGCGACGCCTGGAACCACGACATGACGGACTTCTTAGAAAACCCACTGGGGACAGAAGCCTCTAAAGGTATATTTGGATTAAGTGCCCCTGCCCGGAGGAAGATTCCTTATCATAAATTACTTTAAATTAAAAGGAGTTCCAAACCAGCCAAGAGTTGGAACTTGGTGTTAAGAACATATGTTTCTCTGTTAAAAGAGGCTTGTCTGGATGATAAATAGAAGCAGTTGTGGGAATAACTTCAGTTAAATAGATATGTTCAGAATTGCCCTTTTGACTAGTAGTACGTCAGTCATCCTGTTGGTATTTTTACCTTGTAACATCAACACTAACTAGTGAATGTCTAAAGGCAGCTCTTGGGTTGCAGCTCTCTTACCTTGCACCTGCCCCTCCACCCCCTGCCATTGGGATCAGGACACTGTCTCTGACCTCAGGCACCAGCACCTTTGACTTGCCCCCCAGCACTCCACCCTGCAGCCTGCCCTTACCTCCTTACTGACCTCTTCCACACCAGGCAGGACCTCCCCCTCCGGCTCTCCATCCCTACCAGATGCCATGTGGCCTTTTTAAAACCATTATTTAACAGTTTGATTCCCATCTCCGATAAACATGAGTTTATTCTTTTCAGGCATCTTAATCTTTTTCCATTTCTACATTCTCATGTGAATTGAACAAAATTTCTCTCCCAGGAAACTAGAAAGTCAGATCCTACCCTCAGAGCTCAACTTCAAGCTCCATGATTTGTCCTCATTGTAGCTTCAAGTTCGGGAAACACTTAGAGACTAAGGCTGATCAAAATTCCAGTACTTGGTGGGGAGGGTGCGCCTGGGTGGCTCAGTCGTTAAGCGCCTGCCTTCGGCTCAGGGCATGATCCCAGGGTCCTGGGATCGAGCCCCGCATCGGGCTCCCTGCTCAGTGGGGAGCCTGCTTCTCCCTCTCCTTCTGCTGCTCCCCCTGCTTATGCTCTCTTTCTCATTCTCTTTCTCTCTCTCTCTCAAATAAATAAATAAAATCTTAAAAAAAAATTTCAGTACTTGTAAGGGAGGACGGAATAAGAAGGACTTTTCTTTGGAAGGGAGGAAGGAATTAGAAGGAATTTTCTTTGGAAGAGAGGAAGGAATTAGAAGGAATTTTCTTTGGAAGGGAGGAAGGAATAAGAAGGAATTTTCTTTGGGTGTGAGGAGATGGTTCTTTCCAGTGATCTCCTCTCCGAAATTGTGAGTTTGGGTCATATGGGAAGGGCTTGTGTCATTAATCAACACTGGACACAGACTGTGGTATTTTTAGTGGGGTAAGTTACACGGGGACATTTTGTTTCAAGAGTGCCCCCACCCCCAATAAAAAGGACCAATTTACTGGCATATGACCTTTGTAGGAACAAGTGGGAGATGCGATTATATTCCACAAATAACTGCATTGATGTGCATTTTGATGATAAGAATGAGCCCATTTTCCAGGCTCATATATCTGAAAAGAAGCAAACAGAAGAGGAAGAGGAGCTTAAGAATGTGATCGTTTCCTTCTTGTGGTTTTGTGTGAGGATGGTGAGAGAAGCTAGTCTGGCCATATGCCATCAAGAAACGCTTGAGGGTCAAGTAATTTGGAGCTGACACTTTGTCAAGGGCGTCATTTGTCAGCTGGGAACAATGGGTGGGTTAAGAAGCATGCAAACCAGGAAATGTCTTAGGTTGGCCAGCATAGCACACCTCACTTGGGCTAATTTTGTTTTTTAACCAAGCTAAAAATAAAACGACCAAGCTCGAAAGCTTTCTCCCAAGAGAACTTGCTTGGGAAAAGAAGAATCTCTTAGGGATTGAGTATTTTGTGAGAGGTGAATGCGGAGGACGTGTGGGGGATGACGAATTTATATCGCAAGTGAATGCAAGATCTGGTAGCTCAGAATTGCTGAGGTTATGACAGTTACAAAGTTCTTTCCTAAGAAATGGGTTGAGTATACAATATATCAGCTGTGCAGAGGGAATGCATGGCTCTTATTACCCAAAACAGTCAGAGAAGATAATGGTCTCTGTCGCATTAAATTGTCAAAGGGGGCAAGATCTTCTACTGAATGGGCTTTCTCTGGATTTGAGCAGAGCCTTGGACCCTACCTTAAATATAGGGAATCAGTTCTTCATACTACAAGATTTTGTTGCAGTTATCATGGTGTGTGTGTGTGTATTGCTGACTCCTAAAATGTGTGAATATTGAAATGGTTTGTGATCTTTTTAGAAGCAGAGAAGGTAAGTAAGTACAGTCCTATTTGTGTTTTAAGCATAATCCTGGAGTGTAACATACAGAAAAGTGTACATGCACCACCTGATGCATTTTCACCCCCCAAATAGACTTGAATAGCAAACCCCCAGGTCAAGAGACGAGCATCACCGGCTTCCCAGGGGCACCTCCATCTCCTTCTTTCTAGTAACTGTCCATTCCCGTGGGTAACTGTGAGCATGAATTAGCTTTGCCTGTTGTTGAATTTCATAGAAATAGAATTATCCACTCTGTCCTTTTTTGTGTCTTGCTTTTTTCACTCTACACTGGTTTTGAGGGTCATCTACGCTGTTCCCTGTAGTTGTGGTTTGTTCTTACTGCTGAATTTCATTGTGAGACTCTACCTGAATTTATTTATCCACTTCAGTATATATGAATTGTATGGATGGTTTCCACATTTTTGTGATGATGAAAATTCTTGACGGTGCTTTTTGATGAGCATCTGGACACATCTCTATTGGGTATGAACCTGGGGGTACAGTGACGGCAGCCTGCAGTACACATATATGTTCCGATTTGGTTGGATACTGCTCAACAGTTCCCCAGAGTGATTCTATGAACCATGTTATGCTCTTGCCAGCAGTCGGTCAGGGTTTCCTGCTTTTTTTATAGCATAACATACATATCATAAAATACAGCTATTATAAATGTACAATTCAGTCATTTTTAATAAATTTAGAGTTATAGTTCTGCTTATAGTTATATATGATCCAGTTTTAGAACATTTTCATCACCCCAGAAAGTTCCTTCAATTCTTTCTCCTGTCCTCAGCAACAGGCAACCTCTGATCTGCTTTTATCTGTCATGTGACATTAGGATTTTAAGATTGTAGCATCCATCAGTAGCTCATTCCTTTTTATGGTACACTAGCATCCCTCTGTTTTTTTTTAATAACGGCTTTATCGAGATTTCATTCACATGCGATAAAGTTTTTTTTTTTTAAAGCGTGCACTTCAGTGGAATTGAGTATATTCACAAAGTTGTTCATCACTACTACCTACTTCCAGAACAGTTTTATCACTCCCCAAAAGAAGGTCCATACCCGTTAGCAATCACTCACTCCTTCTTCCTCCCTTTCTTTCTCCCATTCCTCTCGCTTTCCCGGCCCGAGGCAACTTTCTGTGTCTGTGGATTGGCCTGTTCTAGATATTCCATATAAATGGAATCATACAATATATGCCTTTTTGTCTCTGGCTTCTTTCAGCGTAATATTTTGGCATAATATTTTCAAAGTTCATCCATACTGTAATAGAGCTCAGGATTTTTCATTCGATGGCCAAATAATGTATCATTGTACGAATATACCACAGCTTATCTGCTTATCAATGGATAGATGTTTGAATTTTTTCCACTTGGTGGCTGTTGTCAGTAATACTGCTATGAACATTCATGTTCGACTTTTTGTGTGGACATAGGTTTTCAGTTCTCTCAGATGTATACCTAGGGGTAGAATTGCTGAGTCACATGATAATTCCAGTTTTCCAGTTTTGAGGAACTGCCCACCTGTTTGCCAGAGCCCTTGCCCCAGTTTGCATTCCCATCAGCAATGTATAGGATTTCTCCACATCCTCACCAACACTTGCTATATGTCTTTTTTTATTTTAGCCATCCCCGTGGAGGTGAAGTAGTATTGATTTGCATTTCCCTAATGACCGATGATGTCCCTGTTTGTTTTTAAATGCACATTTCATGGAATCATGGTCTACATGACCAAATGCTCCTCCTTTTTTTTCCTCTAAGAAAACTCAGGTAATTCCATGGCATGATGGGCCAAAAGCCAGCCACAAATGCTCACAATCAGGCAGGCAGCCTAGAGGGCATAGATTATTGACCTTAGACATTTATGCAGTAAAGAGTCCCAATAGAAAGGAAGAGTCCCTTTCTCTTCTCCAGTCTTCTGCAAAAAAGATTTGAAAGAGAAGGATGGTGTCCTATAATCTTCAGGTAATTCAACAAAATGAAGCCTGTCTGGTTGGCATTCTGTATCTGATCACTGTTGGAAATTTTCAGTGCCTAAGAGAGCACAGTGTTGACCGTGGAACTGTGCATTTCTTATGCTATTGTTATAGAAGAAAGAAAAATAATTACTTAAGACAAGAGTCAGTAAGCTTTCTTGATTAAGGACCAACTAGTGAGCACTTAGTCTCTTGTGGAAACTACTCACTCAGCTCTGCCACTCTGGCATGAGGGCAGTCATGGACAATATACAAATGAATAGGTGTAGAAAACATCTTCCCAAAACACCTTATTTACAGAAGTAGGCAGCAGGCCAGATTGACCAACTGGTCCTCTAGGGGATGCCTCAAAGGAAGATGGAGAAACTCAATCATAGGCTCAGTTTAAGGTAAATATTTTCTGTCTTGAAGATGGCAGTGACCATGACCATGAAGCATTGGGTGGTTCTACTTCTCCATTCCACTGCAAGACCTTAGGACCAGTTAGGTATTTATTAACTCAGTAACCAACCACTTACCAGTTCGCTTTAACACCTGGTCATCTTTCACAACAGACATGTAAACAGAGCCTCCGTGGACTGATTACAGCCGCGTACCTCCCTCGTTCCCTCGGCTGTGATCATTGACTGGTGCTCATTGAGCAGCGCAGTGAGGAATGCCTGAGTTGATGTGCCCCCATCTTGCCCTTCTGTCAGGATGATTGGACATACTGGAATAGAGAAAACAGAATCAAGCCTTTCAGTGCCAGCACTAGACCCATGGCCATGTACAACACCAAAGGAAAGGGGGGAGAAATCATCTTAATACTGTATTGTTGCTGAAGAAAGACTTATAATGGATGTCATCCATAAAAAAATATAAAGCTTTAGTTCCAGTAAATGGAAGCAATATTTAGGCTCGGTGGATTGTTCAAGGGACATCCAATTCGCCACTCTGCCCTTTGTCGGTAAATAACTTGGACAGACTTTAGGATTTAATGGGCTGTCATTTCAGTTATTCTGCAACACAGCCCGGGCACATGGAAGAGCATTTGGTGATTAAGTGCTGAATACTGTCTATTGTGAAGACTTTTGGAACAGTGAACGGAGGAAAAATAACTTTCCTTCCAACAACATGAAACATATGGTTTATTAATTTAACGAAACCTGTTCAAACCACAGTGGAATCAAAACCACTTGATCTGATAATTTGATTTGATGGCTTAAAGTGGCACTGCTTAATGTAATAAAAGCAAAGGAAACAGAACACTGGGGTGCCCGTATGCCCCTCCAGTCTCCTAAGTCGTGCCATATTTTTTGAAGGATGGTCTTTGCTTCTGCTGATGGAGCGATCTCTTTTTTAGCTACATTTTCAATGGTAAAGATTGCTTCCTGTTTTGGTTTAAAGCAGTTTTTTAAGAACATATACCACTGTGTGAGAATGTCTTTTTTTTTTTTTTTTTTAGGATTTTATTTATGGGGCACCTGGGTGGCTCAGTTGGTTAAGCGACTGCCTTCAGCTCAGGTCATGATCCTGGAGTCCCTGGATCGAGTCCCACATCGGGCTCCCTGCTCAGCGGGGAGCCTGCTTCTCCCTCTGACCCTCCCGACCCTCCCCCCTCTCATGCTCTCTCTCTCTCAGTCTCTCTCTCTCAGATAAATAAATAAAATCTTTAAAAAAAAAGAAATTTAAAAAAAAAGATTTTATTTATTTATTTATTTGACAGAGACACAGCGAAAGAGGGAACACAAGCAGAGGGAGTGGGAGAGGGAGAAACAGGCTTCCCACAGAGCAGGGAGCCCGATGCGGGGCTCGATCCCAGGACCCTGGGATCATGACCTGAGCCAAAGGCAGATGCTTAACGACTGAGCCACCCAGGAGCCCCTGTGTGAGAATGTCTAAGTAACTAGCCTATTTTAAATCAGAATACATTGAGAAAGAGCATCCCATTTCCCACCCAAATTGGCAAACAAAGAAGTAAATCCATGATTGCTTTTAAAAAGAGTTTGACTTTGAAATTCACGGTTTTTTGCTATTTTGGGAGAAAATATTAATGTTCTGTTTTTAGTTTAGTAATTTCTACTCACCAGATTAATGAGCTTAAATTACTTTATCTTATTAAAAGAAGCTCTGATATGAGCACTTAATTCCTTTGTAGGCAGCTGTCCTCCCAAAAACTCTTCAAAAAGTTATCCTGTTACTTTCAGAAACTTCCAGCACAGAAAAATGCTAAGAAAAAAACACTTTTAACACAGCTCCCATGGAGTGTTTGTCACCCCTTTCTTTTAAAAATAACTGTCATTAGCCATTACTTTTTAACCTTGCGAGTGATTAAAAAAGAAGACAAAAAAGTAGGGCTGTTTTAAGGATTCTCCATCATCTTAGGTTCTCATTCTACTGAAGGTCAGGCCATGCTGTAGCAAACATTTTTACATGCTTCGGCATCCTATGACTACTGTAACTTTATGTAAATATGTAAAGAGTTGGTATAACTTGCCTTTGATTGGTTGACATGAAGTTGATATTTAGTAGACATTTAATGTAGCATTAACTACTCTTACTTCATGGTTTGTAGTCAGTGAATTTCTTTTCACTTGTTAGACATCCTCAAATGCCACTGGGGAGCTTGTTGGCTCTAGAAGCTGTGCCTAAAGCACCAGTGGTTACACAGGCTATGGGGAGGGTGTTATAAGCCAGACGCTATGTTGGCCTCATCTGTTCATATGCCTTCTTTAATCCTGAAAACAACCTCCACCACTTTTCATTTCACTTTTTATTTACCAGATATTTCTTGAGCATCTACTGTGGACAAGCTCTAGGCACTAGCAATAAAGGTAACAAGGGGGCAGAGTCCCTCATCATGGAGCTTGTGTTTTAGTGGGGAGAGAGAAATAAACAAGTCAACTGACAATGATAAAGCTTCAGTGTTCCAAAGATCCAGTCGGGTCATATTGTAAGAGTAGTAGAGTGTGGTGAAGCAGTGGGGAAGAGATCTTCCCTGCATAGGACAAGAGGTGATAAGGAGCCAGCCCTGCAAAATTCTTAGAGGGCAAGGTCATTTGCAAAGGGCCTGAGGCATAGGGACCAGCATGGAGAGATGGGCTAATATCATGTCTGGAAAAGACTCTTCTTGGTATTCTTATGGCAGTGGGAAGCCTTTAGAGAGCTTTAAGAAAGGCTATGGAATGATCTGAACAGGTTTTCAAACCCATCTCTCTTGACTGTTATGTGAAAAATGTTTGCAGGGGACTTGGGATGGAGCTTGCAAGACCAGGACACGGGCGATAGAAATATTCCCTGCGGATAACAGTGGTTGCATGTTGGTGATCCTGGTAGAGGCAGAAGTGATCCATTAGGGATGGAGTTTGGAATAGAGCCTCTGAGATTTTACTCATCATTTGGATGGAGGCTGTTTGGGGGTGAGCAAAAAGAGAAACATAGCATTACTGTTTTTCTTTAACAGATGGGAGGGGTCTGAGACTCAGAGAGAACAAGGGAACATCCAGAGCCTCTCAGCCAGGAAATGAGAGAGTGGGTGGAGATGTGAACCAAGGTTTTCTTATGTCCAAATGCAGCATTCTTTCTATTTTCCAAGGGACTGCCAGCTTCCAAATGAATCTACAAGCAGTGGCCTCTTTGTTTTAAATGTCATTAGGTGGCTTGAATAACATAGTGTATTACTCCCTCTCTGAACAAAAGAGCTTCAAAAATAAACATCCTTGTGGGGATTGGGTATTCTTCCTAAAGATCTGAGTTTATCATCTGAAAAGAAATCATTGGGCTCAGTCTTTATCTGCTTTGCTTACATTTGGAGGGTTATCTTGGGTGCTCAGGGCACGGGCTACTGAGGTTTTGATCACAGGGTCATTCCCTGGGAGGGCCAGTGCACCCACTTGACCTGCATGCTGGGGCCTCCTAATCTGAGGGTCTTGTGCATCCTTGGATCAACAGCACCTGACACAGCACCTAGGACATGGCGGGTATATAGTCATTGTTTGCTCATGAAATGAATGAATGAATGATGAGATAATATAAAGTGATAGGTAAAAATACAGATTTTGGAGTTAAGTAAACCTGAACTCAAATGCCAGGCCAACCACTTACTCTTGTGCATCCTTGCTCAAGATAATACCCAAGTCTTGCTTCTTTGTAAAATACAAATAATAATCACAACCCGTTCCTTGGCTTTGACCTTTAAAATGAAACAGTGTAGGGAACAAAGAGTACAGAGCCTAGGACATGGAAAGTTCTCTGCAGATAATTATACTTTCTTGTCTGTAGGTCCACAGTGGCTTCTTTGTATGCTCAGGACAAACTATTATATGTGACATGATTACTGGAGAACACATTTCAGAATAAGGGGACCAGGATCTCTTCCTGGTAGAAATGCAAACCGAGGCTGTTGGAATGTCTTAAAACCTTCCCAGTGAAATCTGCTGTCCTTACATGGTGCCCACATCCAGGCCCCTTGGTTCTCATTTATGTAAATATGTAAAGAGTTGGTATAACTTGCCTTTGATTGGTTGACATGACATCTTGAACTTCACTTCCCTTGGCATCCTGCACATCAGTTCACCTACACTCCCAGTCCCAGAGTCTGTACCCTCTGCCTCGAAGGCCATTGCCTCACCTCCGTGCCTCATCCACCCCTCCTCAGCCTTCATAGCTCTGCTCTAGGGTACCTTCCCCCCGGAGATTTCCTGATTGGTTGGCCCACCTGCTTGTGTTGGGGTACCAGGACCTTTCTCTGGTAACACTTCTCACAGTTGGAATTTTATGTTCAGTTGTGTGTTTTTCCCCCTAATGTCTAGCTCTCCCACCACCCCATAAGCTCCATGAGGGGTGAGACTGTCTTTTTATTTCTTTTTTGTTGGGGAGAGGATACAGTGCTCACTTTTGGCTCCTCTGTGAATATTTGACTAGATGGGTGAATGGGTGGATAGATGGATGGATGGATGTATGGATGGGAGGATGGGTGGGAGGATGGATGGATGAATGGGATGGATGGATGGGAGGAGGAGTGGGAGGATGGATGGATGGATGGGAGGAGGGGTGGGAGGATGGATGGATGGATGAATGGATGGATGGGAGGAGGAGTGGGAGGATAGATGGATGGAAGGATGGATGGATGGATGGATGGATGGATGGATGGATGGATGGATGGATGGATGGATGGGAGGAAGGGTGGGAGGATGGATGGATGGATGAATGGATGGATGGATGGGAGGAGGAGTGGGAGAATGGATGGATGGATGGATGGGAGGAGGGGTGAGAGGATGGATGGATGGATGAATGGATGGATGGGAGGAGGAGTGGGAGGATGGATGGATGGATGGATAGGTGGATGGGTGGGTAGGAAGGAGGGAGGGATGGTTGGATGGATTAAGCTAATCCATACATGCCAGGTGGCCAAGAGTCAAAGGATTCTTGCCCCAAGAGTTGGCACATTCGGGACGTTTCTAATCTAGGCCAGACTAGGTCCTCTTATGGGAGGAGCATAGCTAGACATTTGGAGTAGGGTTCCACACTACTCCCAGTCCCTGACATCAGAGAGGCTCCTGAGGTTTGGGAAACCATCTTCTACTTTGACCATGAACTACTTAGATGGAAGTGTTCATCTCAAAAAACCATGGACAGAGGGCTTTCCTCTCCATCCCAAGGAGCAACCAGTCTACACACCGAAAAGCACACCAAATAGGCACTGGTGTCAGGATACTTCCAGGCAGAACTGTGTTATGGCTTGAGAGCTGTTGAGCAGATATCAGTAACAGACACCAGGGGCTGTCTATCATTGTCACACTTTATAAATATTACCTAATTACTTAATCCTCACTATCTCCAGGCAGATAGGCAGAGTTTGATCTTCAAGGCCGACTTAGCAACCCTCCTACAGCTTCAGCTTTTCTTTGCTCTCTAGAAAAATCTTCCCTGATGTCGGGTTTGTTTGTGCGGACACTGTGGAGCTGGTGAACAGTAATCTGGAAATTAATAAAGGTCAACAGCATCCTTCCTCCCAGAGCGACACACGTCCCCTTTTCCTAGCTAACCAGAATTCATGGCCCGTGAAGCATGAGGCTCCGAGATGTTCACATGCATCTCCATGGAGTCACAGGAGAAATGTAGCTGGGAGACAGACTATTTATCTTCCCCATCCTTCCCACTGATTATTCCACAAACAAACACACTTTAGTTGAGGCTGTTTTTCTTCAGGTGCAAGGAAGGTGTACAGAACCCTTGGCTTAGGCCACAAGAAACCTCTCACCTCCCCCGTCCCTGGGGCCTGATAATCAAAGACCCCTCTATAAAGGCACAGTAATGGGAGCCCTGTGTCGAGTCCTCTGGAAGCATCTTTTTCTCTTGCCTTCTTGGCACAGCCAGTGGCGCTCATGGCTGCGGGCTTCACTCCTGGGAACCTCTCTTCCGTGGTTCTGTGATTACAAAGCAATGGTCTGAGCACTTGAAATGAGCATCTTGGCTCTCCCCTTTCAGATCTCTGCCTGTGTTGAAAAGGTGCTGTCTACATGTCTGACACTAAATGATAATAGGTATCATCAAGTGCGAAGAGCCCTGCGGTTTCTATGCTCATGGTCTGGTACCAGCAAAGCCTACCCAGAAGAGAGGAGCCTTCTCAGTGAGGAGTGTACTGACCACGTAAATCCGTTGGTTCCAGCAACCAGCTAGAAGCCCATGTGCCTCCTCAGGGTGTGTGGATCCATATGCCAGGGGCAGCCAAGAGACCAAGGGGGCTCAGTCCTTCCCGTGTGCTGAATAGGTAATTGCCCCTGGGGTCCACCAGGGGCACTTCCTGTTCATAGTCTGGTTCCTCTTGGAAGCGGCAGACTTCTTCCTGTTCTCCTCTTGGGACCTCTTGGCCAGGCCTAGGAATGGCTGTTTGAGGCCGCTCCCCAGGTATGGGAGACCCTGGAACCATCCCACTGAGGGCCATCCTAACCAAACGGCCTAACCAAATGGTGCAGATGCCGCATCTGGGGGTTGAAATGAGGTTGGAATCCAAACAGTGGAGCCCATACCCTGAGCCACAACTAAGATCAAATAAGAGGAATATGTCAAGGGAAAGTCAGAGATTTAATTTTTTTTCTAGATTTTATTTATTTGAGAGAGTGAGAGAGAGCACGAGCAGGGGGAGGGACAAAGGGAGAAGCAGACGCCCTGCTGAGCAGGGACCCCCCCCCCCAACACGGGGCTCAATCCCAGGACCCTGGGATCATGACCTGAACTGAAGTCAGGTGGTTAACCGACTGAGCCACCCAGGTGCCCGAGAGGCAGAGATTTAGAGCTAACAACGTGACTGTTGTGCAGGAGCCAGGATACCTCTTTTAATCCTAATAGATACCCAGCCTTGGGGATACCTCTTTGTAAGAGAAAAATTATTGTAAGAACCAAATTGAAACACATACGGACACCCTGACCTAATGAATCACATCATCTAGAATCAATGGCTAAACCTATCAGTGTGGGTCATTAGTTGATCTCTTGACATAGCTATTGGAACCACTTATAAAGGCAGCTCATGGGATCTTAGATCTTGGGTGGTGTTGAGGTGAAAAAATCTCACATTGCTGAGGGCAGCTACAGAACTCTAGGTGACCGGGGCATTTCTTGGTGATCAGTGAGGCCATGACATCATTTCAGTGGTGGGAAATAGGAGACTCAGCCAGAGAAAACCCAGCTCCAGCACGAGGTCCCTGGGCCTCTGTTCACCCTAGCCCTGCACCCTGGTGTCTGGTACAGACCTCCCTGTGGAGCCCGTGCCCAGGGCAAGGCAGAGGGAGAATGGAGAAGTTCAGGGGTGCTGTCTGGAAAGGACGCTGGGCTCACTTACAGTGGGATGGGTCCACTTTGCCCTGCTGGCAGGAAATCACGGCGTCTTCAACTTGAAAGGGAGGGAAGGCAGCCCTACAGTACAGGGAGTCCAGCCTACCACCCAGTGTCCAAGAAGCAGCTGTTGTCAAGTGGGGCTGGGAACATGCATCGTTCTGAACTTGGCCACCTCCCCGAGCGCCGAGCTGAACAATGCTTTTTCCTGTGCAGGACACAGACACCTCCCATGCCTTTAACTCTCAGGAAGAGGGCTCTCACGTAGAAAAAAAAAAGACTCCAAGGAGGTAGGAGAGGTCAGGAAGAGCATAATGTGGGAAAGTCAGAACCGCATGCTTGGAGGACTGGAGAATTGAATTTCTGCTTCAGCCTTCCCAGTCACTGGCGGCTGTAGCTCAGTGCTGAGCATGGGGCTCTGTTACATGCACAGCAGAGACAGCTGATGGGATAAGCATGCTTTTAGATTTGCTGTCTTCCATGGTAATTGTCACACAGAGCATTTAATCCTCAGTTGTTGGCTGAGAAACTGATTGCACACCAGGGCTTGTTCATGGGAATGGAGGGGATGCCATTGGGTGGTGTAGAAGAAAAATCCACAGATAGATTAGAAAAACTTACAGTTCTCCCTCCTGTGTAAGGGAAACCCCAGTTCTCAGTTCTGATACTTTCTCCCTGGAGATAGAGCATCAGATCTCACAGATTAGGGGCTCAGTCCCAAAAGATTGTGCCCACCCCACTTCAGATGCCAGTCATAAGTAGTAGGTCCCCAGGTTCCCAAAAACTTCTGTCCGACTTGGCTACAAATCACAGGTTCCCACAACCCTCTCTTCAGGTTTGATTAATTTGCTAGAGTACCTCACTTGGGGAAACACGCAATTGTGCTCACCAGTCTATTAAACCATATGATAAAGGATACAGATGAACAGCCAAATGAAGAGGTACATAGGGAGAGGTCTGGGAGGGTCCCCAGGGTAGGAGTTTCTGTCCCTGTGGAGTTAGGAGCGTTCCGTCACTTAGAGATTTACAAGAGTTTCAGGAGCCCTCTGCCAGGGATTGGGGTCCAGAACAAACATTAGAACAAGAGATTCTCCTAGTGCTCTTATTACTCAGAAAATTGCAAGGGTTTTAGGGGCTCTTTGCCAGGAACTGGGGGCAGAGACGAACGTATGTGTTTTCTGTTATAACCGGATGCATTAGTTAAGACACCGTAGATTAAAACCTAAAAACAGTTGTCCTTGTGCATGGCAGAATGTGGGGCCATCGTGCACCAGAGTCTCTCCCATCATGAGAAAGTGGCTGTTCAGCAAAGCCTGGCCTTGAGAAAGACCCACCTAGGGATGGACTCTGGCTCCACCACCTCCTGGCTTTGAGACCCAGTCTTGGACCCTTTCTCTTCATTCTCTGCTTGCCAGCCATGCTAGTTTTCTTTCCAGTTTTCCAGCTGCAGGGCCTTTGTACAAGCTGGGTTTTTTCTGTCAGATGTATCTAAGCCTCCTTCCTTCCTGTTCATTTGATAAACCTTACTCTTATTCAGATGTCATTTCAAACATCACTCTGCTCAGTAAATCTTTCCTAACCAACCCCCCAAACCTGGGTCAGGGTTCCTCATTAAACCTTTGTACAGGGGCGCCTGGGTGGCTCAGTCGGTTAAGCATCTGCCTTCTGTTCAGGTCATGATCTCAGGTCCTGGGATCGAGCCCTATTGTTGGGCTCCCTGCTCAGCCGGGAGTCTGCTTCTCCCTCTGCCCCTCCCCCCCGACTTGTGCTCTCTCTCTGTCTCTCTCACACACTCTCTCAAATAAATAAAATCTTTAAAAAAAAAAAAAAACCCTTTGCAGAGAATAACTTAATATTTTTTAAATTACATAATCCTTAGTGCTGGGAGTATTTAAACATTTTGGATGCCATGGACCCCTGCAGCCATCTGGTGAATCCCATAGACTTCTTTTCATATAGATGGTTTTTAGATGCATAAAATAAAGTAAAATAGAT
The DNA here is from genome assembly GCF_029215605.1 of Mirounga angustirostris. Classification (NCBI taxonomy): domain Eukaryota; kingdom Metazoa; phylum Chordata; class Mammalia; order Carnivora; family Phocidae; genus Mirounga; species Mirounga angustirostris. Next base: position 186,470,666 of record NW_026991709.1, on the reverse strand, counting down.
TACCACGGAAGCCAATTATCCTTAGACATTATTAAAAAAATTTTAATTGTAATATAGTAATTAATCTGCTTCTTGATGAAGGCATTAAATTATAAAATCTAGCAGCAGGTCTAATAACCATTGTAATTTTGAAATAATAATGAACATGAAGGAAAATTTGAGATCTTGGCAACAACTGTAATCTACCAGGAATATATCTGTGATTTCTTTTGGTGATGTCTCATAGGTCCTGCAAATTACTGCTCCTGCACTTTGTTGCCAGTATATGAAATGTAAGGCAATACTAAATTTTAGTTAGAGATCAATGAAAATAAAAGTATATTTTTCCCCCATCCATGTTCACAGATTTCTGTGGATTCTATCTAGAGCCCCTAAGAAACCCTAAGTTAAGAACTCTGTTTTAGGAAGATTAAGTGGTTGATGTGTTTCTCTGGGCTGTAATCTCTAGGAGGTCCAGGACCATGTCAATTTGTGTTCCCCCTTATTCCTAGTTCCTGGTCAGCATCCTGGTACCTAGCAGGTGCTCAATAAATACTTAACCATAGCAACTCTTTATAGCACAATTCCTATACGTCAGTCAGAATGTGCTTGCGCGTTTCATTCATCCTGAAAGTTTTACCCAAGCTTTATCCAAGACCATACAGCTGGTATGTCCAGAACCAAAGCATTCTGCCTCCAAAGTGAAAAAGTGAATGGATGACCCTCCTGGATCTCTGACTCTACAACAGGGGTAATGGTGGAGCCAGGAGCCCGAGAGAATTAACAGAGAGGATTTCTCGACATGGTTTGTGACATGCACTAACTCAGCCCAGGGCCAGGCTAATCAGATAGGACTCATTACTATTGCAACGTCAGCACAGAACAGTGCAGAGTAAAGGCCTTGGGAGTGGGCACCCTGCACCACCCCACGTATTTCCCGCATCCCCATGATGGTTTGGGAGACCACGTGCTTAGACTGTATTTCTGATAGGGAGAATGGTGATAGGGCTCCATCCATCCAGGGCCTCAAAGGAGTTGGAGGCTGCTCTGGAAATTGTCTAGAGACCCTTATAATCTCCTCTGTCATTGAGAACAGAGAGGATGGGGAAGACTTAGAGCAGAAGGAGGCTTGCGGTAGCCATGTGTCGTACCTGTTTGGGGCCGGTTTCACCTTTGAAACCTCCGAGTAACACTCCTGACATTTTTATTACCATCTTGCAGATAGGAAAACCAATGTGTGAATAGAACGCTCGTGACCTTCCCATGGCTCGCCCGCCACCCACTCTGGTTTCGAGTGAAACAGATTGGGTTCTAGTCCGGAACCCCCCTCCCTCTCTGTCATTGGCCCGGCGCTGTGACTTGGGCTCCCTGAACCCCATATCCTCCTCACCTTTAAGGAGGAGAATAATTGAACCCACCCCTCGGATTTATTTATGCGTGCATGGATTATCTGAGGTAAGTGCACGGACCTGGCCCTCAGCGTGTGCTTGGCAGCCGGCAGCTCCAGATGGACATTATTCAGATGTCATAAAAACCCAAAAGGCCGGAGCTGAGGCCCGGCTTTGATGTCCCCCTTCCCGGTTCCAGCACCATCGTCCGTGTGCAGCTTCCCTTTTGTGAGCTCTTGGCCGGGGATGGGGGGCGTGACACCCCAGAGTACCAGGATTGTAAGTTTGAAGTCCTACCTGGTCTGCTTGGGGGGATTTCATGTTTACCGAGGCCTCTTTGATTCAGCCCTTCAAAAAGAAAAATCCTTCCCTGAGGCCATTTCTTTGGAAATTTCCCCTACAGGACTACATGTTCAAGGGTTCTTGAGCTGAGCCGGGAGGAGAAAGAAGTGACAGGCGTTTAAGCTGTCTGAGGCGAGGCTCCGTGGCTCCAGGCCACTTGAGTGCGTCTCTTCTGCCCCAAGAGGAGATAGTGTTACTGCCCCTTCTCCCTGCCAGGCAGGGCCCTCGGACACCCACCCTGTGTGGTAGATGATGTCACAGATTCCCCCTTCCCCGGCCCCCTGGCCCAGGCACAGTGTGATTGCCGGTGAAATCATGAGTCTGCGCCAAGTTGCTGTGTTGGAACAGCGCTGGCCCCTTGACTCCTGATCAGGAATCAGCCTGTTGCCTCCCTGGGACACTGGGGCTGTGGGGTGCAGGAAGGAGACCCTTCAATAGTTGAAGGCACTTGCAAGATGCCGGGGACTTTGAAACAGAGCCCATCACATCAGTTTATCTACCCCCCAGAAGGAAGAGGGGTAGGGGTGGGGCTGGGGGGGAACGACCCTTTTCTAAGAACCACTGAGAAAAGATCCTTGACATTGATTTAGAATCAGAGGACCTAGGTGCGCTGCTAGAAGCCTCTTCGTTATTTAATGAAGCCTGGGCTCGTAATTAAAGGTGGTTCAGAAGGAAGGCAGAAATTCTCAGCACTGGTTGAGCATTGTCTGAGATGCCTGTGTAAAGCCATCAGACCCCGGTGAGAAGGTAATCAGGCCCCTGAGAAGGGGAAGGCTGATGTCAGGAACACCTCGCAGGGGAATATTTGTTTAGAGAGCCAGCTGTGGCACTCCCGCATGGTTAAAAGGCTTCGATTGTGTGTAAAAGATGACTGGCCCACTCCCTGGGCTCGGTGCAGCTTGCCATGGTCATTGTCAAGGGTATTGGGCACCTGTTGGATGCCTAAGACAGGGCTCCTGGTGCCTGTTTTAGACCAGCAGAAGCTGACCTTGGGGGCTGGGCAGCTGTGAGTGACGTGGGCCGGGCAGAGGCAATGGGGAGTGGTGGGGACTGTGGCAAAAGTGAGCACCTCCCCCCCCCCCACACACACACACCCACTCTGAAGGGGAGGCTGCTTTGCTGCTTCATATAGATGCAGGCCCAATTTAAAAATCCAGCTGTATATGTAAAATATGCCTTTTTTTTTTTTTAAACACTGTGTGGGCTTATCCCTGTAATTGCCACTGGGCCTGAGCCTCACAGATTCTTGTTCAGCCCCACTATTCTCTATAATCCTCACCCCAGCCCTGTGAGGAGGATTTTGCCAGGTATCAGCCACCCATTTTATAGATGAGAACACAAGGGTGCGTTGGAGCCCATGCTTTGTTATACCAGCTTTTCCAAACTGTTCCACAAAATTCCTCAATGCTCTGTTTTATATTTTGCACTTCAAGGGAGGTTTTTGGGAAAGAGATTTGATCACTGAAAAGGCGAGCAAAACTTGGAACTACGGAGCACAGGAATGTGCTGTCTGCTTATGTGCCTGTTGTTTGGAGGGCATCTGGTCACCTCACATCCCCCAGCCACTGGGTGTACTGGGAGTTTTGTCATCTCTGTAGACTGAATGTTTTTTCTGACTGGCACACATCCCCTTGCCAGAAGATGTCAGTTAAAACCTGGGGGACAGGATCTTCACACAAACTTGAGGCTCCTGAAGGTGACCCCAGGGGTGGACTGTGTGGCACTAATTCTGTAGATGGGAACTTTATCAGTGGTCCTGACTGAAGCGCTAAATACCTTCCCTCGTTCTGTGAATGAAATTTGAGCCCTGCTGAGGGCACGAGTGATGGAGAGTGTGGTCTCTGCCCTGGAGGTGCCTACAGCCCCGTCACAGAGACGGAGAGGTGGGCTGCTTGCTGATGGGGACACACATGATGGACAGGTTGAAGTGGGGAGCTCTGGAAGCACAGAGACGGCAGAGGGGAAGCGTGAGGCTGAATTCACACCTTCAAGGAGGCCGGGTCGGGGTGGGGGGTTGCTGACCAGAGAGAAGGGGGGAGGAAAATGGCCATCGTGGAGGGGGTGATGGCACACAGGCCCTGTGCACCAGGGGAATCAGGCACTTAGTCCGTCCACCCAACATGCCATTCCTTCAGCCACAATGGTACTGAGGGCCAGCTCTGTGCCAGGCTCTGTTGTAAACACCAGGGATAATGTGGCAGGCAAGACAGAAAAGGTACCAGCCTCGTGGAGTTTGCATTCTAGTGGGCAGCTAGATTATTTATTACAGGTAATCAGTGAAGTCAATAATACAATTCCACATAGTAGTAAGTGCTAGGAAAGAGTCTCCGCTCTGTGGAGGAGTGGGCCTCTCAGGCTGCGTGGAGGGGCAGAATCCAGTGCTAAGAATGCAAATGCAGGTGGCAAACATGCTTCAGATAAAAGTTTGGCCTCCTTTTATCTTCCATCAGGGATCAGCAGACCACTGACCCATGGGCCAACTTGACCACAACCTTCTGTACCACCATGAGCTAGGAATAATTGTTTTATTTTAAACAGTTAAAAAAAAACAATCAAAAGATTTTCCAACACATGAAAACCCATGTGTGAACTACGTTTTTTAGGTTTAAATAAATTGAATAAAAAACGACTATTATAGATGACTTGGTATCTAAATAGTAGCTGTGCAAGTAAACATAAAAGAAAAAAGAAAATCATATGAAATTGGAAGGTAGTGTCCATGAATAAAGTTTTACTGGTATGCAGCCATGTTCATTCCTATACATATTGCCTGAGCTGGTTTTGCACTTCAAAGACTGAGTACGTAGTCTGGGACAAGGGTGGACCTTTGGAGACCCCTCAGTTACTGAATTTCAATCCCAGTAGATGGTCTCCTGAGAGGCCAGACCTGCCTCTTTTGTGAGCTTCACTCAGTATTTTCTAGTACATTGTTATATACCTGAAACAATGTAACATGGTATGTCAATTCTACTCAAATAAAAATAAACAGTTGTTGTTTGTTTTTTTTTTTTTTTACAAACGTCCTATGGGACAGAGATTCTCCCTAGTTGTCATGTGATCCACAGATTCTCCAAAATGATAATCTCAGCGTTTAAAAAGTTAAGTGCTAGTTTCAAATAAAAGTCTTCAATTTTAAATATATATATATATATAATTTTTTCCTTCTAGTTCATTGACAGTGGAGTTCTGTACCTCTACCTTCATTCAAAACAGTGATGCCAACCTCTCTTTATTGACAAGGAAATATTTTCATGATTTACTGGGTAAAACACAACAACAGTGTAACAACTATGATGTAAAACCATATCCCATTTACATAAAATTGTATGTGTGTGCTTTTCCATGTGTATGAATAGATACCTAAATAGGAGATCACCAGAAAGTGAACAGTGGTTATCTCTAGATTCTGGGATTTTGGATGATTTTTTTTAAGCTCTCTTCTTTTTTTGTATTACTTGGGTTTCTTTTTAAAAACATTAACATGAATCATCTTAATCAAAAGGAAAACCGAGCTATTTTAATTTCAAAGAATAAATAAGAAGAATGGTTGCATCCGCATGTGGGTGATAGAATTATTTATGTGGTTATGATGTAACTTTTGGAGATATATGCATTCCCATACAGCTCACCACTTATTGGAGCAGAGGAGTGATGTCTTCAGACTAAGGGAGATTAAATAAGAACATGGTAGGATGTGAGCAGAGAGGTAGAGAAATCAGGAAATCTGACATGGTCATCATTGTGAGAGATGGAAGCTTTCCAATATATGAATCTCCTTGGTTCATTATTGGCACCTGGAAAGATGGGGTGTAGATCTTTTCCTGATTCTTGCCCCCCCCCCCCCACGCTGGGTCTTGAGAAACTACCAGCCATTTAGTAAATTGGGGTATTTAAAAGTGGTATGTTAGCACCACCTAGTGTCCTCACGTTGTCATTACACCCCCACGTCTCGCTGGAAGGCTCCCTTCAGATTCCTTGTTTGATGTCCCTGCTCTGGTGGCATTTGCGCGAAGCCTCCGGGGGTTCTGCAGGGCAGTGGGAATGTTTCATTAATTTATTTCTTCCTTCCTGTCTCAGCCACACAAAGCGAATCTCTCTGGCTGAAGCGTGATTTGGCAGTTGAAGAGCAAAAGGATGCCTCCCTGTCAAAATCAATCTCCACTTGTTTCCAGCAGCCAGGTCCTTAAAGCTGAGCCCATGATTCTGTGGCAGGAAAGCCATCCTGCTACACTGGGCAGCCTTGGGCTTGGGGCTCTTGGTTAGAAAATATGGGAGTCTGGCTCGCAGTGGACTGCTTGCCATGTAATTGATCTTCTGGGAGATGCCAGAACCCAGCCATGGTCCCCTGACCTGCGTCCTCCAGTGATGCTCACCTCCTGCACCCCAAACCTGAGCGTGGTCCTCACTGCCCCCCTCTCCCTCACACACTTCCTAGTCCAGCACATCACTCGGCCTCTCTCAGTTTTCCCCTGTTTGCTCTAGAACCCGCTGTTCTCGTACCCTCTCTTTGGTCTGCAAGGCTGACCCTCTGCAGCACCTCTTCCCCACCTCCCTCCTTCACTCCTGGCTCCTCCACGTTCTGCTACCTGGAGGTAGAAGCTCAAGGGATCTTGAAAAGTGCAAACCTGCTTGCATTGTTCTAGTTCTTTCTAGTGGCTTCTCAGTGCTCAGAGGATAAAAACCAGACTTTGCATCTAGGGTGTGAGGCCTCTCACTCCAGCTGCACCAGTCACTGCTTGCCTCTTGCCTTGTTCTCTGGGCCCAGATCCAGCCCTGCTGGCTTCCTTCTGGCCCCTCAGGCCTTCTCCCTGCTGTAGTCCCTTGACCTGCCCTCTCATCCTCTCCCCCTTTCACCTCCACTCACCTGTCAGCTCTCGGGCAGATGTGCCTTCCTCAGGGGAGTGGCTCGCAAAGCCTGAGTCAGATCCTCCCCTAATGTGCTTGGAAAACACCACGTACCTCTCCTCACGTCCATCCATTCTGTCCAGGTGTGTAATACCAGCTGCACCTGTCATTCTTTGCTGAATCCCCATCTCCCCTTCCTTTAGACCAGTGGTTCTCAGCTGGGGGCGACTGGCTTTCCAGGGGACATCTGGCATTATCCGGGGACATTTTTGGTTGTCATAACTCAGGTAGGGAGTGCTCCTGGTATCTAGTGTGTAGAGAGCAGGGATGCTGCTAAACATCCTACAGTGCACACGACAGCCCCCCAAGAACAAGGGATTGTCTGGCCCAAGGTCAGTAATGCTGAGGCTCAGAAGCCCTGCTGTTAGATTCTAAGCCCCCTGGAGGCAGGAATGATGGCCACTGGGAAAGAACACATTTGCAGGCCTATGTCACACTATTAAAGGCCAGCTTGATAGTGTTGACCCTTGAATGGCCTTGTCTGTCGATAGGTGGAGAACCACCTCCTTCCAAACCTGCCAGCCACAAGGGGCAAAAAGGAGAATTTGCCTGGCTTTTCCTCGGGCCCCTCATCAGTACGAGGTACTGCCAGTCCAGAGGAAAATCATGCCTGTTTTTGTGTCTTTGCTTTAAAATTCTTTAAGGTCTCATTTTAAATTATATTTGTTTATACTCTGAACTATTTACAGCCAAATTGCATCTACAATTTCAGTTTATTGGAATACCCCACAAATCAAATGGCCTGGCTTCTTCAAATAAGTCACTGTGGAAAGAAAAAGGCCGGGGGACTCTAGTAGATTTGAAGAGGCTAAGGTGTTGTGACAACTAAATACAACATGAGGTTGGGGGGGAGGGGGATAGCTAGAAGTAATCATTGCACACTGTTAGGTAAATTTGAATATGGACTATATATATTATTTTTTTAAAGATTTATTTATTTATTTATTTGAGACACCAGGAGGGGCAGAAGGAGAGAGAGAGAGAGAAATCTCACTCAGACTCCCTGCTGAGCAGGGAGCACCGCACAGGGCTCGATCCCACGACCCTGAGACCATGACCTGAGCTGAAACCAAGCTACTGCGCCAGCGAGGCGCCCCTCAGATTGTATTATTGAATTAATGTTTATTTTCTTAGGTATGATAATGCTATTATGGTTATTGTCTTAGCTCAGGCTGCTACAACAAACGACCATAGCCTGGGCGGTTTATAAACAACAGAAATCTTTGTTCTCATGGTCCCGGAGACCAGCAAGTGCAAGATAAGACACGGGCAGATTTGCTGTCTGGTGAGAGCCCGCTTCCTGGTTCATAGACGGCTGTCGGCTGGTGGGGTGAAGGGGTGAAGGGGTGAAGGGGTTCTCTGGGGTCTCTTACAAAAAACACAAATCCCCTTCATAATGAGGGCTCCACCCTCATGACTCAGTTCCCTCCCAAAGGCCCCACCTTCAGATATCATGACATGAGGGATGAGGCTTCAGCATATGAATTTGGGGAGGGGAATGCAAGTGTGCAGTGCAATGCAATTATAGAAGAGAATGGCCTTAGTCTGAGGGGATGCAGGCCCGAGTATTAAGGAGTGACGTGTCAGCATGTTTGCCACTTGCTTTCTGTGATTTTGCAGGAAAACAAGTGTGTGTGTGTGTGTGTGTGTGAGAGAGAGAGAGAGAGAGAGAAGGGTCCCTGAGCGTGGCCGTGTGCTGTCTTCAGTTTGCAGCTCTCCGCCCATCCACATGAAGGTGCAGCCTCTGAACCAGACGGCGCTGCAGGTGTCGTGGAGCCCGCCGGAGACCATCTACCACCCGCCCATCATGAACTACATGATCTCCTACAGCTGGACCAAGAACGAGGACGAGAAGGAGAAGACGTTCACGAAGGACAGCGACAAGGACTTGGTAAAGGCTCCCTGTTGCGTTCAGGACGGCAAGGGCACTTCGGAGAGGGGCCCCTGCGCCCGCGCGGGGTGCGTTCTCCGTGTCGGCGCCGCTCCCGCCGCCCGCCGAGGGCGCCCCCGCCTGGGCTGTGCTCCGCGGTGCAGCGGCTGCCGCGGGGCCCGTGGCCGGAGCTCCCCGCCCCCCCCCCCCCCCCCCCCCCCCGCGGTGCCGGGCTCCGTCCACCCTTACCTCGCTGCCTAACTACCCCACCAGGAAAAGCTAGGTCATTTCTTTGGACTCAGGCTCTTGACAACGGACTGCTTGTTCTTTCATTGGAAAAGCCACTAGCAGCAACCGAGAGCTTCCTCCAAGCGCTTTTTAGCGGATCCGGTTATTGCAGATATTAAATGAGCTATGCAAACGCACGACAGGTCCTAGCCCTCAGTGAGTGCTAGATAAAGGCGGGCTATTATTACTAGACTTCTTCCTCCTCCTCCTCCTCCCCCTTGTCTGCTGCCACTACAATCACCCTCACCAGGCAGCTGCCCACCGTCCCCGCCACTCCCGGCCTCGATCAGCCTGTGGTTTTTAATCACTGTTCTCAGGCTCTCAGACCCTAGACTCTCTGACCTCACTTCGAGCTGTCCACGCCCACTTCAGCTTCTCATGTGAACATTTACATCAATGTTTAATGGCCAACACCCAACGGGGCCCTTCCGAACAGATGTTTGCAGATGCTGTCTTGGCGGCTGGAAAAGCAAACACTCCCAACAAGCACGAGGCTTGAAGTCTTTGCCTAGAAACTCCAAGTGACACATTTAGGTTTGAAAGCCTTGCACTTATTGTTAATCAAAAAAAGGCTCTGGCGTAATGAAACCGTAATTGTATGTGCGTATGAAAAATGCAGGAGCACCAAGTGGGGTTCTTAATGACAGTTATCACTTTTTTTTTTTTCTTCCCCATCCAGAGTCCCCAGGGCCCATTCAATCAGTTATGGAATAATACTTTTCATATTCTTTTAGATGAAGATTCCTTTACTTCATTTCCATTTATATTTTCAATTTCCCCACTAGACATTGTTATCTGGGTCACATTAGGGAATGAGGAGTTTCATGAAATCAGAGAGAAATCTGTTGAAAGGCACCCAAGGTTATGATGTGTTCTAACCTTTCTCTTGTCACTACTGGAAGTCCATAAGGGATTTTTCTCTTTCTGGAGTAAAGATGACTTGCATTAATCAGCAGAAACTTGTCTAGGTGCTTATGCAGTTTCTTGTTCTAAGTGGAAAATAATTAAACACACAAAGATAAATAGATACCGGCTGGGAGTGAATTCTAATAAACCCTTGCATAGATGGAGCAAAGATTTTGCTCCGAACGAAGACAGAACAGGGGTCAGAGGTTTAGAGAATGAGGCATAAATTAGTTTCAGACAAAGGGAGAGGTGGTGAGAAAAACATGCTTTGGCAGCAAATTCTTTTTTATCAGAATTTTCTAAGGGTGGTTATTTTCTTTGGGGACACACAAAATGAATTTCCTTAATTCCTCAAGAAGTCAAGAGTGCTGACTTGTGGCAACAAAGCTGTTCTCTAACTGAACGGTGGCTGTGGCTCAGAAACCTAAACGTTAACACTCAACGTTCGTGAAGCCTCTTCCAGCTTGCGCCCTTCTTTCTCGTGGCCTGGCTACACACCTGTGGGGCAGGTGTTATTACCTGCCTTTTCCAAAAGGAAGAAATGAGTCTTCGAGTGAAGTAACTTCACCCCAACCCAGTGCCATCCCCAGGAAGCCATTCGTGAGGTCACGAATGTAGTGTAGTCAGTCACATTGGTGCACCTGTTCAGAGCGTTTCACTAGCCATGTCGGGGAAACCCACTCAGCCGTTAAGCTCCCAGAGTTGCTTTCCATACTTGGCCCAGAATATACGTTCCAGTGACAGGTCAGTTCATCCATTAGGCAGTCTTTGAAAATCAGTTCCTTTTGTTGTGTGTTGTTTCAGGAAGCAAGGGCTGCTTGCTTTTTAGGAATTTTCCATTTTCTCCTTTTCAGAGGCTCTTGGAATAAAGCTTTGAGGAGTGGGGATCTGGATTTGGCTGATGATGCTTGACCAGGGATTGGCAAACCATTTTTTAGAAAGAGCCAGATAGTAAAATTTGGGGGCTTTCGAGGCCATAAGGTCTTTATGGCAGCTACTCAACTCTGCCATTGTGGGGTGAAAGCTGCCACAGACAACATGTAAATGAATGGGTGTGGCTGTGTGCTAATAAAACTTTATTTATAAAAACAGATAGTGGGCCAGATTTGGCCCGTGGGCTGTAGCTTGCTAACCTCTAGACCAGGGGCATTCTTTCTTTTGTGTGGTGTGGAATACCTGTGAACTAGCTTTGCACGGCCTGTGTTACGGAGCACTCGCAAGAACCCTGTGAGGTCGCTGCTACTCTTCCCATTTAACAATCGAAGCTGGCAGAGGCCAAAAGGCATTGAGCAACTGGCTTGGAATCACGCTGCTAGTGAGTGATGTGACAAAGGTAGATCTCGTGACATCTGGCCTCTAGTCAGGTGATCTCTCCTGGCATCGTGCCCCCTATTATCCATTAGTCAAGGTACAAAGAGGCCTTTGAACTGCAAAGAAACCTACGCACCACGATTTTGTTACTGATATTAAGAGCTCTGCATGGTTCTGAAAATTCAGTATATTGATAATTCTAGAGACTGTCTAGGGTCAGTAATGATAGTTTATAACTACACAAAAAGTATGGCCGTTAAGGAAGAAGTCCAAGTTTGGTGAGTGGAAAGAAGGCTGGAGACATGTTCCAAGCCACAGTCAAGAGTGAGTCAAGCCTGATTTTGTTACATCTGTTACCCTGCACATGTCAGTGTTGAAAACAGACTCCCAGCCAGTTATTTCTGAACTTCCTTCCCTTTCAAAGTGAGCCTTTGGTCAGTAGGGAAGTATCATGGCTCTCAAGCTTGGCCATGGGACCCAGAAACCTAAAAGGAATACTTCACCTGATTTTAGGTTTGGCTTCAGAAGGTAAAGCATGCAGCGGCCTTCAAAACCAACTCACTGCCTTTTTCTTTCTTCACCTGCAGAAGGCCACCATTAGCCACGTGTCACCTGATAGCCTTTACCTGTTCCGAGTCCAGGCCGTGTGTCGGAATGACATGCGCAGTGACTTCAGCCAGACAATGCTCTTTCAAGGTAAGGCTGGTTCCCTTCTTTCTGGCCCTGAGTGGCCCTGCGCCCCTCCTTCTTTATGCTGCTTTATCTTTTTTCCTGTTAAGGGACTGGGACCAAAAAAAAATTAATAAATAAGGCTGGCCTAAGAATCAGGGTGGAGTTTTAAATCCCACCTGAAATGCCTCAGGAATTTAGGTCTGTCTTTTAGGTTGAAGGTTTCATAGGCCAGAAGAGGGGGGAGAAGAGCAAAGTGTTGATTATTTATTTTACTATTGATATTTTTCCAACTATGAGGAACCAACCAAGTATTTTTCTAACACTGTCATCACAAAATTGCCTCCCAGTCATGTTGTAGCATATCATCTTTGGATTTCTAGCCTGATTCAGTTAGCTGTTCTCTTAAGAACTAGAGCCCAAACATACGGCACACTCTTCTAGCTCGTAAGCCACACAAATGAGCCCCTGCTTGCAGGATGTTTCTTGAGAAATAGATGCATGTATCTGCTGATATAGGGTCTAGTGGAAATTTCCAGGGCCAGGACTAGGGTGAGGCAAGAGAAGCATTTACTTTGGTGCAAAAGTTAAGAGCGCACCAAAATACTCAGTCATCAAGATATATTTTAATGAAAAAAATTTTAGAAGCAAAATCAGTAAAAAAAAAAAAAAAAGTTTGTGGACAAAATACCCAAATTCTTTTTTTTTTTAAGATTTTATTTATTTATTTGACAGAGAGAGAGAGCACAAGCAGGGGGTGCAGCAGGCAGAGGGAGAGGGAGAAGCAGACTCACTGCTGAGCAGTGAGCCCGATGCGGGACTCGATCCCAGGACCCTGGGATCATGACCCGAGCCAAAGGCAGTCGCTTAACCGACTGAGCCACCCAGGCGCCCCAAAAATACCCAAATCCTAAATAAAGATAGGATCCACTTTGTCACACTTGTCCCAAGCTAATCCCAACCCCGGTTCCACTGAAACTTTATTTACAAAAATAAGCAGCCGGGCTGTGGACCCTAGTTTGCTGACCTGGTTTGGCGACAAGCATCAAGACCAGCATTGGGGGGGAGGGGGCAGGGCATTGGGCCCTGCTCTGCCAGCCTGAGGTCCTCTCTGATAAGGTCCTTTCCTTCCGGGATCTCCAATTTCAGAGAAACCTCCACACCAAACTAGTGGTTCTTAATCTTTTTGAGTCACGTATCTGATGAGGGCATTGGACCTTTTCCATAGAAAATGCCAGAATTTTGCATACAACTTAGGGGGCCCCATGAAGCCCATGGTCTGTGGACCAGCAGCATCAGCATTGTCTGGAAGTCTGTGAGAAATGCACATTTCTGGGCCCTTCCCAGAACAATTGCCTCAGAATCTCTGAGGGTGGGGCCGGGAATCTGAGTTCTAACCAGATGGCCCAGGTAACTGGCCTGCCCAGTGAAAACAGAAGTAGTTGGGCGCCTGGGTGGCTCAGTTGGTTAAGCGACTGCCTTCGGCTCAGGTCATGATCCTGAGTCCCTGGATCAAGTCCCGCATCGGGCTCCCTGCTCGGCAGGGCGTCTGCTTCTCCCTCTCCCACTCCCCCTGCTTGTGTTCCCTCTCTCGCTGTGTCTTTCTTTATCAAATAAATAAATAAAATCTTTAAAAAAAAAAAAAGAAAACAGAAGTAGTGGGCCAGAGCTGGGGCCCCACAGTGGGGTCCCCAGGTTTGAGTCCGGCTGCCACTCAGCGCTGGTGGGACTCAGAGAATGTTTATAAGTTTCTCCAAGTTACAGTGTCCCGGTCTGAAAAGTGGTAATAGTAACAGTACCCACCTCACAGGGGCCTGGTGGGAATGACATGCAGAGCGCCTGGTACCATCCATAAATAGCCCCTCAGTATTCGGTTTGATCTAAAAAATAATAAATGATGAACCCATCAAGAAGCCCTCCAGCCTTCGATTCCCTCTGAGGATCCCTTCTAGCTTTATAGTTTGGCCTTTAACTATTCTTTGCTCATGTTCACATTATGTCACCCTTCCTTTTAAACTAATTGAAATGAGCATGGCTGAATTTTTTGCCCACATAAATCACGCTTGCCACATCCACCTGTGCCCTGAGTGTCTTGGCGGCTCTGGCCGCGTTGAGGAGGGCCCAGTGGGCCGAAGCCAGGTCTGTGCCGGCCCAGGGGAGAGAGAATGGGAGGCCACCATGGGAGCTTGCTGAGGCCGGGGCTCTGGAACTTTGGACACATAAATCATGATTAAGCCTCCCGTGTGCTTCGACCGAGAAGCTGGGCTCTGCAGAATGCCTTTCCTGATTAATAGGCCCCCGAGCTTGCTGGCTTCTGCGTGGACTTTGAAAAATTAAATGTTTGTAATGTAATGTAATTCAAAAAGGCCTTGTCAGCTATAAATTCCAAGCATGGAGTATTTAAAATGTCTGATCACAGAGACTTGTTGAAATTGGCCAGTGTCTCCTTTGTGTACGGACTCACTTTGTTCAGAGGTGGATGTGAGTTGACTCATTTTATATATTGGTGTTTGTCCCTATGTGTTGACAGAGGGGCATGATCCTCCACTCCTCCCCGTGGTAGCTTTCGTGTCTTCCCTACAGCAGCCAGCAGCCAATGTACCAGCTAAACCTTTGGGTAGGCTTGCACACCTCCTGTTGGGAGCCAAGTATGCATTTTTTTTAAAGATTTTATTTATTTATTTTTGCAAGAGAGAGAGAGAGAGAGAGCGTGAACCGGGGAGGGAGGGGAAGAGGGAGAAGCAGGCTTCCCGCAGAGCAGGGAGCCTGATGCGGGGCTCGATCCCAGGACCCTGGGATCATGACCTGAGCCAAAGGCAGATGCTTAACTGACTGAGCCACCCAGGTGCCCCCAAGTATGCATTTTTGAGAAGTAGGGCCCAGTGTACAACACTGAGCAACAATTAGGATTTAAGTCTTAAAAGGGAAGAGGAAAAGCATAGAGAATTTCACAAAAGCCTTGCTCAGAATAATTGGGTTTCCCAGTGATGAAATTTACATCTGGTTTGGGAGCATGAGGAAGCCAGGTAGACTCTTCACATTGTAATAAACATAACACTATTTATATTCTGTATAACATAATAAATGTTATCTATTTGCCTCAGTGTGGTAAATATAATAACAGTAATAATAGCAAATGGTATCTGCAGAATGGCTCACAGTTCCATTTTCCCATTAGTTATGTCATCTGACCCCGTGGCAGCTTGTAATGTACCTGTTATTTTACAGATGGAGAAATGATTTTCTGGGCAGTCAAGTAACTTGCAGGAGAAATTACTTGGCTACTAAGAGGGGTCTGAATTTCTTATTCCAAAGCCCAATCATTTTTACACAGCAAGACCACCCCTAAAGAGTAAATATTACCCTGTAACCCCAGTAACTCAACAAAATGAACGAAAAGATTGATTGCGTGTTCAAAGCCTGTCTGCAGTTCTCAACAGTCTTGGAAAATCGTGGTTCTGGAGCTTTCTCTCTGAGCCACGGACTCATCAGGCAGCCTGAAGCCAACAGATCCTCTCTTAGCATGGCTTAAAATAAATAAGCAAAATACATAGGAAAGGGAACCAATTATATCCAAATACAGTTGTCAAAATATTTTAAACAAACAAATTTGGATGTAGTCATATATGCTTTTTTATTATTATTAAAGCACTGAATGACAAGCAGTAGGTCTGTTGCCTACTGTGATTTCTGAGTAGTGATGAACATAAATGAAGCTCCAAGCTAGCTATGACAATTAGGAGGCAGTGTAAAAATATGTGACTTAGGTCAGAGACAAAGCCACCGGTCCCGCTAGTGTGGCTGAGATTTGTTGCCTGCTTTCATGGTGGAAGGAAACGCTACATGTCAGTGAGAGCTTAGTGGGAAGGCAGATGCCTTTTCTCCCCCGTCCCTGGATCCCATTAGGCCCGTGGGCACCAGGTTCAGCGCTTTGGATCTGAACGGTCCTGGAGAAACGTCCTGGTCACCCCGGCTTGAACCAGGCAAGAGCTGTTCGCTTCCAAGGCTGCTGTGTTTGACCTGGTTGTCCTGACTTCTAGATGGGTCTCTTCTCCACGTCCGTCTCTTCATACATCGGACTTCACAACTGTGCAAAATGAATGTATCACTAGGTCGGGGGTTGCAGACTGACATGCCCCTGGGGCCACACAGGGAGCCTGTATAGAGGAGAGGAGGGTTATCAATGGGAAGCTGGAGATCCTACGTCCACCAAAAGGAAGTGAGGGACGCTCAGCCCCAGCAGGAAGGAGAGTTCAGTTTTACCGAATATTGTGATTTTTCAGGATAAGAGGAAATTGGGATTTTTAGGTTGAAGGCTACTACAACAAATTCAGTTTTTAAGAAAGCTTGCCGGCCAAACAAAAAACTATGTCAGTCATTGGCCACTTCTGGTTTAGGTAAAAACAACAGGTATACATATTATTTATTTTGGCATTTAGTTTTTTTTTTTTTTTCTTGCAGATTTTTCAGTGCCATGTATATATAGGAAGCAAACTTTTAGTTTATATAACAGTACTGTTTTTTGAGATAACCACAGAGGCATTTTTTTTAAAATTACACTGTTTCCCATTATTCACAATAGTGAAGCAACCCAATGTCTACTGACAATGAATAGATAATAAAATGTGGCATATATATCCATACAATGGATTACTATTCAGCCTTGAAAGGAAGGAAATTCTGACACATGGTCCAGCATTGTATGAACCTTAAAGACATCATGTGGAATGAAATAAGCCAGTCACAAAAAGACAAATACATGAAGTAGCTAGAGTAGTCAAATGTGTAGAAAGAGTGGGGGAAAGGGGAAAATGGGTCTTGTTTAATGTGTACAGAGTTTCCGTTTTGAAAGATGAAAAAATCCTGGAGATTGGTTGCACAACAATGAAAATATACTTAACACTACTGACTTGCACACTTAAACGTGGTTAAGATGGTAAGTTTTATGTTATGTGCATTTTACCACAATTAAATATTTTTTTTTCAATTCTACTGTTTACAGTACTAACATATGACCAAAAAATACTGCAAGAAGAAGGAACACCAGCACGATCATTGTGTGGATCATATAAGAATTTGACCACTTAAAGCAATGATGGCAATATCTTATAGGGTTTCAAAACTTTAGAAAAAATATATGACAATACACAAAAGGTGAGGCAGGCAAATAGAGTTAAATTGTTGCACAGCTCTTATGTTTTTAGCAAGTGGTAAAAGTACTAATTTAAGGTACACTACAGTAAATTCAGAATTCTTATTATAATGACTGAATGGATAATATAAGAAATTATAAACAAAAAATAATAGGTATTGAAGGTGGCTTGGTCAGAGGCTCTTGATCTCAGGGTGGTGAGTTCGAGCCCCATGCTGGGTGTAGAGATGACTAAAAAAAGATGATAATAATAAACTTTAAAGAAAGATAACAGGTAGGAATAGTGGAATACTATGATTCCACTTCTATGAAGTTCAAAGATAGACAAAACTCTAACAGAGGTCAGAATTGTGGTTACCTTTCGGAAAGGTGGGGTAGGTATTGAGTGGGGTGTATTCACACCTACTGGGGTCCTGGAGAACATCTGTATGTCTCCGTACAGGTGGTTTACAAAGAAAATTAATTAGACTATATACCTAAGCTCTGTATATTTATTTAAGTTGTACTTCAAAACAGAAAACAATAAAAATTCAAAAAAAATTTTTAAACTAATAGCTTAAGACAAGAGCCAGCAAACTATATAGCATTCTGAAAGTTTTTTAATGATTCACAAGCTAAGAAGGGTTTTACATTTTTAAGTGGTTGGGGAGAAAGTCTGCAGAGGAATACTATCTGGTGACATGTGGGAATTATATGTAAAGCTTAAGTAAAGTTTTGTTGGAACTATAAAAAAAGTGTATTGCTTACAATGTAATATCTTTGTTTCAGCTAATACTACTCGAATATTCCAAGGGACCAGAATAGTTAAAACAGGAGTGGTAAGTAGCAGATGGTAATTGCTTTGTCGTGTCCCGTGGTTAATTCACATGCAATTAAAACTATCACCACGAGGTGGCAGTATGATGTTGTTAAACTGCTCATGAAGAGGTGAAAATCCAGAAACAATTACATTTCTCACTGTTTATGTTATGAAAAGAAGCTATGCAGAGAGTTAAAGCAGTTGTGTTACACTGTATAATTCTTATCAAGATAAAAACTCCAGATTTTAAATTATTTATCATCTGTGGGATCATACAACATAGGAGTGCAGAAGGTCTCTTCCAAGCCCTTCATTGGACATGTGCTAAAATTCAGAGGTTGTCATTTCCCACCGTTACATGGATTTGCAAATTTCTGGAGCCTCAATTAATATCTAAGCTTTGCCAATATTAATCACAGTGTTGGTGATAACAGTAGTAGCCTAAAATTTACTGGCGTTTCCTGGGTTTTAGGCACAGATCATTTTATCATTTTATTTACTCCTGGCAGTATCCCATGAGATTGGTGTTACTGTTTGTTCCCATTTTACAGGTGAGGAAACTGAGGCCCGTGAGTTAAAAGTGATGCCTCCCCCAGACAGGGGCCTGTCAACTCAAGCCCAGACCACCTGACTTCTCTGTCTTGGGTGCCTTATCTTATGTGGCATTTGGCATTTCATTAATCAGCTTCAGAACCTAACATCTGCTAACTCGACAATCCTTAAACTACAAAGTTTCCCAACTACAATATGGTGATCATGTTATGAAGTCAAAGTTGTTCTGGCTGTGTTGTTTTGAACCGTAGAAGTGATGGGATGGAGATCTGGATTCTGTACACCAGGTTATAAGAACGAAAATTAAACGGATAACTTAGAGCAACATTTCTTGTTCTCCCCAAGGTTCAGTATGTGGCTCCACATGTAAGCCCCAGCTGAGTATGG
This sequence comes from Mirounga angustirostris, assembly GCF_029215605.1. Classification (NCBI taxonomy): domain Eukaryota; kingdom Metazoa; phylum Chordata; class Mammalia; order Carnivora; family Phocidae; genus Mirounga; species Mirounga angustirostris. The sequence goes on along the minus strand of NW_026991709.1, from coordinate 186,452,118 downwards.
TGGGAAGAATGAGCTGAGGCTCGCTCACAAGCAGCCCTCCCTCCAGCCCTTAACATCTCTGTGCCTCGGTTTCCTGACCTGTAAAATGGGGTGATGATCCTACGTGCCTCCGGGGTAGGGTGGGAAGGCCCGGCACACAGCTGGTACTTGTTAAATGGAATTTCTCCTGTTGCCACGTACGTGGGCGTAGGTCTCGCCGTGGATAGAGCCAGAAACTCTGGAAGTTGCAGCAGCTGTCAGCCCGTTGCAAAGCGTGCCGTGTTGGGTGTAACTCCTGCCTCTGCAGCGCGGGGGGCCGCTCCGGAGGGCTTTTCTAGACCTCACTGCTGGGTGCTCTCCACAAGGGCCACGGGTATATGAAAATGCAAGGGCTCCTGTCTCTTCCAGTGTTACCCTGGGATCATTCGGCCATCCGATCGATGTTGCCGGTTTATTACTTAGCTGATACTTGTCTTTACGCCAACTTTAATGGTACTTTTTTTTTGGCAGTTGGCTTCCTCCTAAGCAATCAGGGTGAAAAGTTGGGTTTGATATGCTAGTTGAAATTTTTAATGCACTCACAGCCGTTGTAAAACCATTAAGACCAGAGGTGGTCAACCACGAATCACCTCGTGTCGGCTTTGGCACCGCTCGAGAGACCCTGTGAGGAAAATGAAAGATGAGTAAAACCCACTAAGGGTCATAACCAGGGCCTCTTTCCCAATCCTGATGACTGACACCACTCTGCTGTCTCTTCTGTCCCCTCTCCCGCCCTCCCTGGGTGACCCCTTAAAGCCCACGGCGTCTCCTGCCTCGTCGGCCGACATGGCCCCCATCAGCTCAGGGTCTTCTACCTGGACATCCTCGGGCATCCCCTTCTCATTTGTCTCCATGGCGACCGGGATGGGCCCGTCCTCCAGCGGCAGCCAGGCGACCGTAGCCTCGGTGGTCACCAGCACGCTCCTGGCCGGCCTGGGGTTCAGCGGCGGTGGCATCCCCTCCTTCCCCAGCACCGTGTGGCCCACGCGCCTGCCCACGGCCGCCTCGGCCAGCAAGCAGGCCGTCAGGCCCGTCCTGGCCACCACGGAGGCCTTGGCTTCCCCGGGCCCCGACGGCGACTCGGCACCGACCAAGGACAGCGAGGGCGCAGAGGAAGGGGAGAAGGATGAGAAAAGCGAGAGTGAGGATGGGGAGCGGGAGCACGAGGACGAGGGGGAGAAGGACGCCGAGAAGAAGAAGAGCGGGGTGACCCACGCCGCCCAGGAGCCGAGGCAGGACGAGCCCACCGCCACCCCCTCGTCTCCCAACAGGACTGCCGAGGAGGGCGGGCATCAGACTCTGCCCGGGCCCGGGCAGGACCACACTGCCGTCCCCACACACCGGCCCGATGCCGTGGGTGGTGCCCACCCTGGCCTGGACGCCGCCTCGGTCACCTCCACGCAAGTGCCCCCCACGGTCACAGAGGAGCGTTTCGAGGGGAGTGATCCCAGGAGGCCCCAGATGCCATCGAAAAAGCCCATGTCCCGAGGGGACCGATTTTCCGAGGATAGCAAATTTATCACGGTTAATCCAGGTAAGTGGCCCGGTCCTCACCTGAGGCTCCACGCTGCTGTGAGCAGGCTCGTCCTTTAAAAAAAAATAGGGATGGGAGATGAAGCTCCAGAAAGTGCTTAACGTTCCTGAAATTGTATATGTCCCTGGCATAAAAGATGTGTGTGCGTGTATCTGTCTGTCTGTCTCTCTGGTTTCTATTCTAATAAGAATAACCTCCTCTCTCTTTGTGGCTGGATTAAGACCTTCTGTGATATTTGTTTCCTGATAAAATCTACTTAACTCAGAATAACTTCAAGGATTTAAACTACACAATGAGGGGCGCCTGGGGGGCTCAGTTGGTTAAGCGTCTGCCTTCGGCTCAGGTCATGATCTCGGGGCCCCTGGATCAGCAGGGGAGTCTGCTTCTTCTCTCCCTCTGCCCCTCCCCCTGCTGGTGTGCTCTCTCGCTCTCTCTCAAATAAATAAATAAAATCTTTAAAAAGAAATAAACTACACAGTGAAGGAAATGAATAAAAAAAGACATCGATCTTAAGAAGTTTCTTCATTAAGATTTCATTCCTTATTCACTTACTCAGCACCTGGGTTTAGGGACTGTTTGGTGCCAGGCACGGGGTGGGTACCATCCCGGGGGCGGGGGGGAGCACAGCCCCTGCCTCTTGAGGCTTGCTGACTGCCTAAAGGACACAGCGATGGTGACACTGAGCTAGCGTGCCCGCCGGGAAGCTAGGAAGCAGGGTGGTACAGAGCAGGCAAGCAGGGTGGCTGGCTAGCCAGGAAATGAGCTAACTGAGGTTGAAGATGGTGAACAGTAACAGGAAAGAAGCAGGTACTGTTAAAGAAAATCATGAGGAGGGCAGGGACCCATCTTGACGAACATAGGCAAATCTGGGGATGTGACCTGCACCCTGAAACCAAAAGCATGAGATGCCCCAGAGTGGGGAGAGTTGGTGTTAGCCCACCGTCCTCACCCAAGCAATGGGGCTCTCTATGCAGAGCCCCGTTTGCCGTATGCATAACCCAGCTTACGGATGGTGAGGCCAGGGCGTGGCTGGTCTGGCCTCCACCCTGAGGTGGTGATCCCCGTCACCCTGACCCATAGTGATTCGGTGCTCTATCATGTGCTCAGATCCTACCGAACCATCCTGATAGTCTCTGCCAGGCAGCCGTGAGCATGAGGGGTTGTTATTGTTGTGAGGGGTTTTCTTAATAAGAAATTCTTCTTTTTGCCAGACTACAAGATGTTTAGCAACAATTTTTTTTGCATCTAAGCTGTTGTGGAGTTATAAGAGTGCAAAAAAAAAAAAAAGCAACTGGTAAATATTTATTTGCTTTTGCACTTGTAAACATTAAAATTCATCTAAAGCTGAGATCTCGTATGTTAAGATACAACTTAGAATAAATTTTCATGTTTTGAATTACGTTGCTCCTTAAAGCTGGTATGGACTCGTTTTTTGAAGTTTGGGTTTCCTATGGGTGTTGCTCAGTTTGTCCTGGTTTTCAGGAAAAGTGTAGAGTAGCCTTCTGTGGAGTTGAGTGGAGGAAATACTGGGCCACTTATAAAGCTGTCTGAAGCCATTCTGACATGAACGGTGACATTTCCTCTAGGAATTACTGTGAGACGGTAGAATTTCTTGCATTTGAAGATATTAAATATTTATGGAGTACCCGCTGTGTACTGGGCACCGCATGAAACATTGGGAATAGGACACAGATCAAGGCAGGCTTCTGTTCTTCCGGGGGTTTCTGTTCTAGTGGGGGAGCTTGAGGATATTCCAGTGAACAAGTGCGTAACGTGAAATAGTGGTGAGTGCTTGGGTTGGGGAGGGGGGCAGTGTGGCATCGAGTGGTCACTTGAGCAGAGACCCAAGTGGTGAGGAGGTAACCATGTGGAGATCCTTGGAAGAGCATTCTAGGCTGCAGGAGGAATAGCAGATCCAGAGACCCAAAGTCGGGATTGATTTGGGAGTGGTCGAGGAGCGATCCCAAGGCCAGTGTGTGTGGACCCTAGAGAGTCAGGAGGGAGGGATAAGGGATGAGTTCACAGATGGGCAGAGCTCAGACCAGGAGGGGGCTCATCATCCATGCTGAGGTTTTGATTGTAACTCAAATGGAAAACCGGTGGTGGATTTTAGCGGGAGACTTGCTCATCTGATTAACTTTTTTGAAAGACCCCTCTGGCCTCTTTGTGGAGATTATACAGGGGAGGCAAGAGGAGACGCAAGAAGCCCAGTTAGGAGGGGATGGCAGTGGCAGCTTGGACCAGTGGGGTTTCTCCGAAGACTAGTGGTAGACCTTGTCGAGAACGGATTTTCAAGCTTGAGCGGCTTTGCCTGTGGACTCAGGGCTCTGGCAAGGAGGTCCTCTCTGCCTGTTCCTCTTAAACGCGTCTTTGCCCGTACTTCCGACAAAGATGGCTGTTGAGAGCTTAGGTTGGGAGTGTTCATACCTCGTGAGACTAGAGAGCAGTGGGGGACCTGGGCCAGTTCCAGGTGGGAGGCAATGAGTCATTGGGATTGGTGAACCTTGCGGATTTGCTGCCCCAGGGCTGGGGCGTGTGGATCTCCAGCTTCAACCATCGGGCATCCACGTGTGCCATCTTGGCAGAGTCTTGGCAAGCAGCTTCTGGAGTCACATCACCCCAGTAGCCTCTGCCCCTTATTCACTCTGGCTCCTCAGGCGGTCTCTGCTCAGCGTTGTCATCAGTAAAGTGGGGATAACAAGAGCTCTTGGTTCAGACGGGGCTGCAGATACATGGAGTCACCCTTGCTGTCAGTCACGAGGAAGGAGGAGCTGTCCCCAGCCCAAACGCCACGAAATCACAATGGCGACCATGAGGAGGCCCCTAGCAGGTCTTTCTTTTGTAGTCCTCCCTGGACATTAAGGAGCATGCCAAGACTCTGGTCCCCAACTAGCAGGCATTCAAAATGACCCCCAGGAACTGTGCTCTTTCCCCAGACTGGTAAACCAGAGCAACTCCCTCACCACGTTCATCTAGTGGGAAGGTTCACGTCTCAAAGCCTTGTGGGCCATAGGTCTCTGTTGAAACTTGTCAGTCCCACCAGGTAGCACAAAAACAGCCAAAATAATATGTAAGTGAGCAGATGTGGTTGAATTCCAACAAAACGCTATTTACAAAACCAGACAGTGGGCCTGGTTTGATCTGCGAGGAGGCATTTGCCGACCCCTGGTTTAAGTAGAAGTACATGTGTGCTTGTTGGTTGAGGAAGGATGTGAGTGACTCAAGGGTAAAACCCCCAACCCCACATCAGTCCGTGATCCCCACTGCCTCGCTTCGCTTCCAGCCCTTCTAGCCTTTCCCCGCCTGCCTCCTCCAGCTTGACGTTTACTTTTTAAATAAAGCCACTCACCTTCATGTCAGTGGTGACTTATTTTAAAGGTTTTGCATGTACATTTGTTTAAATCTCATTTAGTTTTTCTTCACAGTAAGTAAACACAATTGTTTTCAACAATCTTTAGCCTCTTTTTTTTTTTTGAGAGAGAGAGAGAGAGAGAGAATCTCAAGCAAACTCCCCACTGAGCGTGGAGTCCAACAGGGGGCTCGATCCCCAAGACTCCAAGACCATCACCTGAGCCCAAATCAAGAGTCGGACACTTAACCGACAGAGCCACCCAGGCGCCCCTATAGTTAGCGTCTTTGAAACAAGCATTAATGTTTAAAGTTACAAACTCTGTTCTGTTTTGACCAGCATTTCCAAAAGGCTTGTTTTAAATTCCCTTGATGTTTGGTGACATCTTTTTAAGTCCTGTGAGTAGTAGCTTTAATATTAATTCACAAGGAAGGAGAAGAGGAGTCCTTCTGTGGGAGAAGCAGCAAAGTCAGGCAACTAGAGAAGGCAGACGGGTGGTATCAGTGAGAGAGGAGGACATTAGGGAGGAGTGGGGACCACAGCAAACCAGAGCGCCCGTGTCTTCGCTAAAGAGGAAGCCTCACTCAGTTCCCCTGATCGTAGCCACTGAAGGTGCCTCACGAGCCAGAAGTCCAAGTCTTTGTGCAGCATCTCCCAATTTGTAAGTGAGTCCCAATTTTTAAAACATATTCTCTTTTTTCCTTCTTTCGTTTTTTTGTATGTTTGTTTGTCTGTTCGTTTTCACATATGCCAAACGAAACACATCCCTGGGCCGGGGAGGTAAGAAGCGCTGGTACTTGGCCTCGACTGTAGAGTTGATTGCCCTAGTTCCAGCTGCCCTGCAGGCTGGTGGGAAGGATTAGAGGCCTGCATGCAGCTCCTGTGTCTGTTTGCTAGCATCGACTAGCATGAAGCCCTCGGCGGGATGTGTGCCGCGTGGAAATCTGCCCTGGCCCCTCTCTTAGGAGCACAGGCAGAACGTGGTGCAGGCACCCCCAGTAGCCAGTTGATGCATGTGTGTGTGGTCCTATAGCACCCTTGTGGGGGCTGTTCTGTCCTTGTTGCCTTTGGCCAGTGAGGAAACTGAGGCTCAGAAGGCTAAGGAACATGTCCGGACAACACAGAGCTCCAACACGGGCCCCGACTCCGGAGTCCAGGGGAGTCCCCCTCACATGGTGCTGCCTTCCTTCTGGCTTTGGGCTTATTCCCTGAGTGGGCAACACAAGATGATTTCAGATGACATGTTAATTATTAAGTGAATATTTGTGTGCTTTAGAAAAAATAGCAGTTTTCCATTTATGGCAGAGGTTCTCAGCCAGAGAGCATTCTGTCCCCCCTCTCCCCAAAGGCATTTGGCGATATCTGGAAACATTTCCGGTTGTCGTGCCTGGGGAGGGGGCTGCTCCTGGCGTGTAGTTGGGTAGAAACCAGGGATGCGGGGCGCCTGGGTGGCTCAGTCGGTTAAGCGGCTGCCTTTGGCTGGGGTCACGATCCCAGGGTCCTGGGATCGAGTCCCGCATCGGGCTCCCTGCTCTGCGGGGAGCCTGCTTCTCCCTCTCCATCTGCCTGCTTCTTTGCCTACTTGTGCTCTCTCTCTATCTCTCTGTCAAATAAATAAATAAAATTAAAAAAAAAAAAAAAAGAAAGAAACCAGGGATGCTGTTGAGCTTCCTACCCTGCACAGACTAGCCCCCCCACAACAGACCTACCTGGTCCCAAGTGTCAACAGTGCTGTGCTTGAGAGACTCTGATTTATCATATTAATATAAAGTTTCCTTTTCAAAGTTCACTTGAGGAAACAAGTAGTTAAGGACAGAAATAAGTGGTAGGACAGGTTCGTGAAGACAGGGCAGAAATGAATGTGATGCTCAGCCAGAGTGTATGGAGGTGGAGGGAAATGTAGGAGACTTTATTTAAAATAAATTACGGCAGGCATTTGTATGGACTCTCCAAAGCACTTTGCAGCCAGGGCTTGTTTCATGGGTCAGGTTCCCTCTTTTGGAGGCGTTTTTGAGATTATCCTGCCTGTCCCTGTTCTTGGCTGTCATCTTCTTGGGAGGGCCAGAGGGCATCGGCTGGGAATGGCTTGAAGGAGTTGCTCAGTACCAGTGTGGTTTAGTGTCCTCCTAGAAAGTATCTGGGCCCTCGGAAGTTTCTGTCCCCCACTAGGTGATCTTTGAACTAGGACAGAGTCTATCTTTCTCGGTGTGGGAAATCAGACCCCACTGAGAACAAGTAGAACATTCCACTGAAGGCTGGGGTCCGGAATTCAGGTTGTCATATGTATTTGACATAAGAGTTACAGGCTCTGTCACAACCGAAGGCCGAGTCACATGATGTTGCAACCAAGCGTCCATGGTGGTGGTTTGGTAGGTCAGGACTAGCGTTATTTATAGGGCTTAGAATGAAATTGGGACTTATCAAACACCTTCAGTTTTCCAATGCCTAATTGAAGTAGACACGACAGACTATTGTTTCATTATCTGAGTGTGATGAAGGGAGCTCTCCGTGAAGGAGTAAGGAGTGCTTATTTGCAAGAACTCTGGGTGGTAATATAAATGGAAACACACGATGCTCTAATTCAGCTTGGGCACGGGAATGGGAGCCCAGAGCCCGTGGTCCCTTGCAGGAGAATGTATGTTTTTGTACCTGACAGTCGTGTCTCTGCAACTGTGGCTTAGGTAATGCTGGGGCTCCAGAAAAGTAAGGACGGATTTTGTGGCCCTGGGAAAAACCAGCCACCTTCTCACTTCACACCTGTTTGCACTACCATGCAAACAACAAAACCAAGCAGAAAATAACAACCGTTGGCGAAGATGTAGGGAATTTGGAACGCTCGTGCACTGTTGGTGGGAATGTAAAATGGTACAGCTGCTGTAGAAAACAATATGGTGGTTCCTTAAAAGATTAAAAATAGAACTACCATATGATCCAGCCATCCCACTGCTGGGTATCTACCCAAAAGAATTGAAAGCAGGGTCTTGAAGAGTTGCTTGTGCATTCATGTTCATAGCGGCATTATTTACAGTAGCCAAGGGATGCACATTTGGGTTGTTACCCAAACAGATGAATGGATGAATAAAATGTGGTCTCTACATACAATGGGATGTCATTCAGCCTCAAAAAGGAAGAACATTCTGATACATACTGCAACACAGATGAACCTTGAGGACATGATGCTACGTGAAATAAGCCAGTCACAGAAAGACAAATGTATGATTCCACTTGCATGAGGTGCCTAGAGTCGTCCAAGTCATAGAAGCAGAGGGAGAAAGGTAGTTTAGCAGAGGCTGGGGCGGGGGGGGATTGCGGTTTAACGGGTACAGAGTTTCCATTTTGCTGGTGAAAGACGGAGTCTGGAGATTGGTTGCCCAACAGTGTGAACACACTTGACACGACTGAACCGCGCTCTTAGAAATGGTTAGGATGGTAAATTTCATGTGTTTTTTTACCACAGTTTTTTGGGGTGTGTGTGTTTTTAAAGCAGCCGTCTTCATTCACGGACGTGGGTGGTTTTTAATGAGTGGTGTTACTCAGAACAAATGTAGTCAAGTTGCCCGCAATTGAACCAGGCTGTATTCTGAGTGTGGTGTCCTTCTCTTGATCTTTCCTGAAAAGTGAAAGAATCCCGCCTTCGCCTACTCCTGAGAGTGGTCTCTTGGATCCAAGCTCATTTTAGTCTTGACAGCGTAGGGGTTGTTGTCCCATGGCAGAAGCTGAGCCCTTACCGTGGGGTAGGAAGTGTTTCACATGCGTCCATCTGATGCATCACTGCCTGTAGCATTTATAGTACATTGTACTCCGTTTTTATTTGCTTCTACTGGGATGAGAGCCAAGCCAGTAAAAGGCAAACAGCATTAATTCAGTGATGACATATGCCACTGAAAACTGTTTTTCTTTTCTTTTTTTTTTTAATTTTTTTTTTTTAAAAAGCAGAATGGAGGCACTTTACTCAGATTCTGTTGGATGCTGAGATAAAAGCTGGGAGGAGCAGGGCATGTGGGGAAGGCATTCATCCTTGCCTGCCCCCACCCCCTGCGAATGCTCAGAGCAGGTTAGTTAGCATCTTGCTCTAAGTTTTATATGGAAGACATTTCAGAAGGAGGCTCATTTTCTGAGTCCCCGCTCTGGCTGGCCTCCCTCTTCTTACCTTCCCAGCAGCCCTTTGTCACAGCCACGGGGGTAGAAGGGAGAGGTGGGTATAAGTTACCCCCATCCCATTTCATCCTGGTGCACACGGACCAGCAAGATGCAGCTCTGGAAAGAGTATGAAAAAGGTCCATCCAGGGTCACTGAGGGGAATGGCCCCCATCGTATGGTTGGAGCAAGAGCCTGGTTACTTTCTAATTGATTGAAAAATCAAATCTCTTTGAAAGTAAGTATTGGATTAGGAAAGGTACCTTGTCCAGAAGCAGCGTCTTCTCTTGAGCCAGGTTAGTGACTTTAGAATCCTGGTCAGGAGTTTCTTAAACCATAAGTCTTGCTTTTGATGATGAGGCCTTGTGAAAAGACCCAAGGTCCATGTTGTTCTGCTCATTCCTTGGGTCAGAGCGTGCCCTCCCCACCCCCAACAGACTGGAATTAGATGGGCTAGAGTGAGCTGCCAGCAGGGTCAGGGGTGAGGACAGCAGGTCTGGTGTGTGACATTAGGGAGCAGCGAGGCCTGTGGCAAACTAGGGACACATGCCCTGTCTAAAGAGAGTCTGCTGCTGGGCTCCAGCTGATGTTTGCCATGTGGGAATTCAGGCCAGTGTTGCCAACCTCAAACATTGCTGGTAGGCGAGCCCATTGTTGGTTTATGTGAACTCTATTGCCTATTAATGTTGGCAGCTACTTCACCATCTAATAATAATTAGTGGGGGAGGGGTGCCAAGCCAGGCGCACGTGTGGGTTGCCAGTTCACACAACCCATGGCGGGCAGGAACCGAAGGCTAGTTCTGCTGGGAAAACCAGACCATCTGGATAAATCAGAGATGGAGATGAGGAGAGGAAAACTCCATTAACCCAAAGGTCCTGCACTTATCCTGATGTCAGGATTTGGGCATCGGGGCGGAGAGCATGCCCTCCAGGAACCAGGCAGCCAAGTTCTTGCAGGAGGCAGCTGGGTTACAAGTGAAGCTCTGAATGAAAGTGAGCTGCTCCCAACAATCGGGAGTGTCTCATTCTGGGGGCACTGTTGCCTGGTTCCATCGGAAGGAAGAGAAGAATGAACTCTGGCTGCCTTCTCAGTGCCAGGCACTGTGCTTAATGCCGGACTGGTCAGGCCAGCCTCACGAGCATGGGGACCGTGCTCAGAAGGCCTTGTGCTGGCTCCACGCTCTGCTGTCCCTATCTTGAAGCTCTTTAATAACTTGCGAACAGGAGGCCCCCTGATTTCATTTTCCACCTGGCTCTGTAAATTATGTGGCCATAATTTGCACAATCTTCTTCACGTTGGATGATCTCATTTACTCCTTACAAGCCCTCTGAGAGGTAAGCGTCATCATGTCTCCCTTTGATAGAGGAGGACCAGGGTCTCAGAGATGGGCAGTCACTTACCCAAAATCACACAGCTAGAAGGGCCTGAGCCAGGATTTGTCATCAGGTCAGCCTGACCCTGAAGTGCATGATGTTGGTTGTACTCAATAGTTTATAGCGTGTTCCAGTCCCTGGGGGGCCTTAGCATGGGGAGGATCGTCAGGGGACTGAAGGTCCAGGAGCAGGAGAGTACATACCCAGCCCAGGGGGCACGTCATGTGTGCCTGGTGGTTTCTGGCGGTTCACAGTTTTATTACACTTCCTCCTTTGAAGGCGCGCCAGGCCACAGACTGAGTCGGGGGGCAGGACAGGCGTTTCTGCTAAAGGACGGCAAGAAGCGTGGTGCGGTCTGGTCTCAGGGCCAGCTGTGTGGTTCTGCCTCCGCACCCGCAGAGTGCTAGCGCCCAGCTCGTCTGAGCTCCTGTGTGATTACCATTAGGTACTCAGATGATATCACAGGGCGATGGCACTCCGCAGAGACCCAGTGAGCACTCAGCATCTGCCTTGTGCTGCTGGGGTGTTGACGAGGGAGGGGATGGGGATGCGGATGATCATCATCCCCATCAATAACATTAACCAGCTCCCGAATGGCTACCAAGCAACATTCTAAGTGGTTTATATGTATTAGTTCGTTGACTCCTCGCACCCCAGGGTAGTAGGCAATACGATTGTCTCCATTTATAGAGGAGGAAATGAATGCACAGAGAGGTTAAGGAACTTGCCCAGAGTTGCAGAGCTAGTAGGAGACAGGGCTTCTCTGCTGTTTTTCCATGTGCAGATGGGAGTCAGCCCTCCCTTTGGGGACCCTTGTAGTAAATAAAAGAGCAGGTATAATTGAGGGTGACGGGTACAGTAAGGGAAGTACGTGATGAGGGTGTGGATGAGGGCGAGAGTAGGTACACAGCATTGCTCAACGCCAGGCACATCTTCCCATTGAACTTTGCCACCACCTCTGTGAAGCAGGTTTTTTATGGAGGAAGAACTCCAGGCCCAAACTGATTCAGGTTATTGGTTGAAAGTCACATAGGAAGTGGCAGAGTCAGGATTTGAACCCGTGATCTGAACTCTACTCAGCCCTCCAGAGATACCACAGCCTGAAGGCTTGGGGAGGCCTCTTGGAGAAAGTAGCACCTGAACCAGGATTGGGGGATCGATGGGGGCTTTTGGGGGCAGGGTGGGAAAGGTATTCCTGGCAGTGAGATGACAGGGACAAAGGCGGGGGGGACCCACTGTGGCCCAGCATGGTCACTGGTTGGATGGATGTTCCTGGAACACAACGGGGGTGGGCGGGGAGCAGCAGGAGATAATGGGAGGTGGGGAGGGGGGGTGGCAGGCTTGCTGTCCCTGAGGGCAGTGAGGAATTCCTCAGGAGAGGGACAGGAGCAGAGTTCACATGGTTGCGTACAGATGCGATGAAATTCCAGGCTCCTGGTACCATGAAGGCAGAGCAGGACAGTGAATGTGATGATGAAATCACCTTTGTCAGGCCTCACGTGGACATCCAGGAGTGCTCGTATTTTTGCCTGGCCTCTAGGACCAAGCCCTGGGCACATCCAGCTGCCGGCGGAACAGCATTTTCTCAGGTCTGGAGCGCCGCAACATGTTGCTGACTGAGGTTCACTTCTCCACCCCCTCAAAGCACAGTGCGCACACGAGCACTGTGAAATGTTAGAAAGAGAAGTGACTCAGTCGTGCAACCTGAGGCTAGCTGGGACTTCCAGACCCCTGCTCTGCAGACCATGCTCTCCTCTGGCAAGTCTTCTCTGAGACCGGAGGCTCCCCGAAAAGCTGATGAAAACCTGCACCCTCGCTTTGTGGGAGACGAGAGAGGGACAGACGTAACGGCCAATGCATGGGATTTCTGGGACCGTGGAATATGCCATTGGCCTTCACAACTAGACCATGACTCCTAAGGCCCAGAAATCCTGGAGTGGCCACTGTTTACTGATTTTAGGATGGCAGAGATAGCCTGGAGCTGGTGTTTCCAATGACTGTTTAGAGATATGGGTGTGAGGGGCTATTTTGGCCTAGGGTCCTTTTAAGTGCTTCAGGATGAGTAGGACCTAAAGTTTGCATTCAGCCTCCGCCCCTACCTGTCTACCATGTTAGTAGCCCAGGCAAGAATCCTTTTCTGTCAAGAGACCAGGAGAAAAATAAGACGTTGGGAGTTCCCCCAGGAGGCCAAGGCCTCCTGGGGGGGCAGATATTGAATTCACTGGACATGTGGCCTGTAATGTCAATCCTCCTGCCATAGTTTCCTTTAACAGGACCTTCCGGTCTTTGAAGATACTCCCAACCATCAGCCAGATAGTTGCCCCGCTGTGCCGCCCCCTGCTGGAGCCCAGCACGATTATTCTTGTTTGTAACTGGTTCTTTTAGGCGGTCACCAGAGCTTTGCTATTAAAACATTAGGCCAAGGGAGAGATTGCACACCTGATCTTGTCAGCCTCAGCTTGCAACCCTGCAGTAGCTTCCAATGCTCTTGGGACTAGAACGTGTTCTGAATTCAGCTTACAGGGCCCCAGCAGATGTGGCCTCTACCACTCTATCTTGGTTCCCCTCATTCTCATACTCTCTCCCCAGAACACCCGTCTTCCCCTGCACTCAGCCTGGCTAACTCCCCTTCACCCCCCAGATCTCCGTGTCAAGGAGCCCCTCGAGAACCCCTAGGCTAGGACGGCTCTTCCCGCTATGCACAGCCCTTGGGCTCTCCCTGGTATCCCGTTCATCTTATCCTAATTCCTTGTTCTTGTGCCTGCGTCCCCCGCTTCAATGATCCCCACAGCACAGGGCTGTTTTTGCCTGATGTCCTGCTGCATCCCCATCCCTTAGCACCATGTTGGGCACACTCTAGGGACTTGGCAAATAGCTATCTAATGAGAAATTGTGGAGCAAGGGGTCAAGAGCAATGGGCTGGCACAGTGAGGAAGATACTTCAGTGCCACGTTACGGTGTTTCATCAGAGTATGCCTGCCTGCCTGCCTCTGTCTACTTACCTGTGAGCTGGCCTCCATCTGGCCCCGGGTGATGCACAGGGCTGTGCATGAAACAAAGGAGGTGATCAAAGGAAGTTAGAAGAAGCCAGTGAAAAAAGAAAAAAGCTGGTGAATAACACGCTTTTTCGTTACTCAGGAGCCTTGCCTCTTTATAAATCTGCTCCCAGGGCCAATTATTTCTTTCCTGGTCAACCCACCTTCTCTGACTTGGAAACCTAGCCTGATTAGCCCTGCACTGAAGCCACCCTGCAGAGGGACACTCTGGGCTGGCTGAACGCTGGCCTAATTTTTGCAGAGCAGGAGGATCCTGGCTGAGCACAAGTCAGCCTGCAGCCTGCTGTAGATTTTTCCTGGGGCTTCTCCCCGCGCTCACATTTAACCTTTGCTTTCTTGCCACCTGCCTCCCATGATTGTCTGTGAGCATGCCGGCCCTTCCCAGCCCCGCACGGCGTCCATCGGAGCCTCATTTGCACCACCTGGAGATTTCCAGGCCTCTTCCCCTCAGTATAAAGAAGAGTGGGTTCCTTCCGGAGGCTCCTAGGGAGTTGGGAAGATCCTCGGGGCCTGCGAGAACCAGAGGAAAGAGCTGCTTGGGTAAGAGGTATCTGCGGACCAGAGAGAAGCCCGGATCATTTCAGACTTGCCCGTGAACCTCTAGACTGGCTGCTCTTTAGAGGCAGACTTGTGCTGGGAGCAGAGCGAGGCATGGCTTCCTAGCTCCAGTTGTCTTTGAACTTTTAGAAGCATGGGGGTGGGGAGTAATGGGAGAAGAGGGAAAGTTGGAGACACAGGACCTCCGGGGCTCTGGGGTCTGGGAACTGCTGGGCAGAAGTATCTGGGTGGACTGTGCTGTAATTGAGTCTGAGTGGCTGGCTGGGACTCCAGGGGGAGAGCTGCTGCCCTACCTAGAGTCTCGTGCCCACCCCCACCCTTGCCCGGGAGACTGGGAGTCCCATGCTTGGATGATCGTCCCACTATGACTTTATCTTTTAGGGAGAGGTGCTTTCCCCAAACAGAACTGGGTGCAGGTACTAGAAGAAGGGGTAAGGGGCGCTAAGCAGGCGAAGAATAGAACCATTGTTGTTACTGCTGGTTATCTTAGCAAAGCCCATCCTGCCCTTCCTCCAGCCTTGGCGCTGGGGAACCTGAGAGGCTCCCAGCCACCTCCCACCACTCCAGTCCCTTTCCAGAGGCAAATGTGATGCTGCGTTCAGGCTTGAGCACATTTCTTCAGTGTATCCAAAAGCTGCTTTGGGTCGTAATGTTCTTGGAGTGAAGCTGGATGTCTCTCATAGGCAACTCTCCGTGAGAACATCTTGACCTCCTTCTGCGAGTCCTTGCCTCTGGCAATTAGAGAAAAAGCCCCGCTTGGGTTGAGACTCGGTAGGAAGTGGTGCCCGCTGCAGATTGCCCCTCTTGTCCCAGGACACCCAGAGCAGGCGGCTCAGTCCTCCGGAAACCACCCCAAAGTGGACCAGAGCTCTGTGTCTTACTCTGGCTCCCCGCTCCCCCTCCCCACTAGCCCCTGTCCTCTAACTGCCACGGTTTCTCTTTGCAGCAGAAAAGAACACCTCTGGAATGATAAGCCGTCCTTCTCCAGGGAGGATGGAATGGATCATCCCTCTGATTGTGGTCTCAGCCTTGACCTTCGTGTGCCTCATCCTTCTCATTGCTGTGCTAGTTTATTGGAGGTGAGTAAGCCAGGCTGCACCTACAGAGGGGATGTGGGGGGCTAGGTTCTGCTGTAAGCACCCTGCCCTGGGAGGGGCAGGGTGTGGGGAGAGGAAGCCCAGAGCCTCTCATTCAGTAAGGTGAGGCAGCTGGAGTGTGTCTAGGGTCACCACCTGGGGGATCTGCTTTATTTGGAAGCAGCTGGTGGGCTAGAGCCACGATTGAGATCAAGGCACTTAGGAGGAGCTTCTGTGATTGAGTGCCAAAGGAGATTTTTGCTTGGGAATCAGGGACATCCAGGTTCAGACCCCAGCATTGATACTTGCTGGATTCAAATCCCATTTCCCCCTTAAGCTTTAGTTCCTGAACCTGCAAAATGAATGAATAAGTTTCCTAGCATTTTCAGGTTCTCTGGGGCCATGTTTCACTTTGTTGTATCTGCACAATAACCCTTCTTGACTTTAAGATGTTTGTGAAAGCCTTTTGCTGAAAAATCAGGTGATAGGGAAACATTTAGTGTATCATGTGGCATTTAATACACGTAATATAAAAATGGCTGATTTTTAAGTCTTCCCTAAATTATCACTGTCCTTGAACTGGTTCTCACTGCCCACCCCCCCACCCCCTTGGGAAGCCTGCTTGCAGCTTCTGTTTAAAAGTTCTGTGTTTTCCAGCTACATCTCTGAGGCAGTGTAACTGAGTGAGGCCAACTGGCCCACTTGGTTGGCCTGGCTACCTTCACCTCTCTGACTACTGTAGGAGGCTTCTGCCCTTGAATGAGCTTCCTCTGTGATGAACAGGTGTCCTGTTTCCATCCCTTGCTTCCTTTCTTGCCATTCACTCAGTTAATTTTGAGTTCCTGTTATGTGCCAGACAGTCTTACCTCCTGGAACTTACTTTTTAGTGGGGGAGACCGGCAAAGCACATAAGTAAGATATGTGATACTTAGTGATGGTAAGTGTGTAATGGAGAAAATTAAATCTGGAAACGGGAGGGGCATTCTGGGATTTAGGTTGAGTATTCCAAGTAGTTAAGGAAGCCCTAAGTGGCAAGTGCTATTTGAACAAAGACCTAAAGTAGGAGGGAGTCAGATGGGCTCCACTGGGGCAGGTGACAAGCAGTGGAAACTGCACGTGCAAAGGCCCTGAGGCAGGAGTGTGCCCCAGCACGTTTCAGGCATAGCGAAGAGGTCAGTGTGGCAGGTGAGCATGGGGGAGAGTGGTAGGAGAGAGGATCAGGAAGAGATGGGGTACGTTGCCTTTCACCCTGAGATAAGTAGGGTTTGTGACAGAAGTGTGCTGTGATCGGACTTCTGGGTTACCTAGCTGCCGTGTTGCAAAAAGCCTGAAGAGGATCAGGGGTGCAGCAGAGCAACCAGCCGGGAGATTGAACAAGTCCCGAAGGAGGTGTTGAGGGGGTAGCAGCGCAGGTGGTAGGACTCAGTTGGATTTAGACCTATTTTGAAGGTGGGATCAACAGAATCTGCTGGCAGAAGGGCTGTGGGTCCCTGGGCCCGTTCTCGATTCAGTAGAGCCAGGGGATAATGAAGGGTTCATCTCTGGCTTCCCCAGGTGCCTGATGGCACCTGCAGCACCGTGAATATTACAGACCGGCTTGATCATGAAGTTCATCGCGTTTGGGTGAGCCCAGGAACCCTAGACTCCCCTCCCTGTTGTGCCGCCTCTAGAACACAAAGTGGTTTGCAAACAAACATTGGTCTGGAGCCCATTGGTAAATGGGAAGCTGCCCGACGTGGGTTAAACTGAGCACACAGAAGTAACAAAAGGTCTGCACGCTCCGCTCTTGGCTCTGCGCAGTACCGTGTGTGTGGTTTTAGTCACAGACCCTCTCCGCGGAGGAGTAGAGAGCATGCACAGCTGCCCCCGGACTGGACACAGTTGCTTGGCAGCCCTGGCGTGAACAAGTTCCTGCCCTAAGCAGTTGTAGCGAAAACCTCAGGACTGTTTCTCACGGGCCCACCTTGGTCCTCTGCCCATCCGAGAACAGATCACTGTGAACAAGGGCTGTGAGGCCAAGCATGCAGAGACCAGGCCAGCCAAAACCTGCATGTTGACACTTCAGCCTATGTAGAGGAAGGGCCTGTGTCCTACAATAAAGAGAACTTTGTTTTTTTTAAAGATTTTATTTATTTGACAGAGAGGGAACACAAGCGGGGGAGTGGGAGAGGGAGAAGCAGGCTTCCCGCGGAGCAGGGAGCCGGATGCGGGGCTCGATCCCAGGACCCTGGGATCGTGCCCTGAGCCGAAGGCAGACACTTAACGACGGAGCCACCCAGGCGCCCCAAGAGAACTTTAAGACCCTTCCATTCGAGATGCTTTCCCATTAGAAAATGACAACTGTCTATACTTCCAAAAAAACTGGGTTTGAGTAGAAAATGTTTTGAATAATACTTGATGTATCAATTGTATGATTTTTGTATATACATACCAGTTTGTATATATTCAAAGCTGGATTTAAAATAACCAGAAGTTTCAATGTCAGTGGACTCTGCACACGAGCATTCACTAGACTCTTCCTGCCAGTCCACAAAAGGGAATACGAGGGAGAACATTCTTACAGATGAAAGTAAAATTGAGTTAGTATTAGGACGGCTAAGCATGAGAGCAGCCAGGAGGCGACAAGGACCTACTTTCTGTCCAACTTTTTTGTTTCTCATGAATGTGCAAGAAGGAGGCACTGGGGAGCTCACACAGAAAATTGGTAAGTGTGGAAGAGACGTGCATTTCTCACCGGCGGCGAGGTTTTGAAGCTAGGACCAGAGTGCTAATCTTCTGCCTTTTGAGGCACGGCAAGAGCGGGTGATTACCAGACAGACTTGACTTATATAGAGCATTGAGGCAGATCAAAACCTTCTGGATTGTGTCCTCGGTGGCAGGCCTGGCACTCAGGGGTTCAAACCAGCTTGCTGTGATGGCCTTTTCTACAACCCGGGGCTGACCCTTTGCAGCTCTTCTGGTTCCTGAGTGTGTTGGAGTCCTTGAGACTGCAATCGAATGAATTCATGAAACATGAATTCATGAGCTCTCTGAATTCTTTTTCTCCACCAGTGTCCCCTTGTACGATGATGATCGTGCTTGCTGATGTTTCCCGAGTCCCTTTTTAAGTGCCAGGTACCACGCCAAGCGCTCGCGTGGCACCATCTCCTATGATTGTGTAAACCTTAGGGCAGGTACCATTATCCCCATTCAAGAATAAGGGACTGGGAGCTCCTGGAGGTCCTGTAGAAAGTGGCGAGCTCCGGTTTTGAACATAGGACTTCTTCACTCTAGAATCCATAACCCTATTGAAGCGTCAAGATGCTGGTCTCCCGCCTCCACACTGTGAAAGCGGAGCATGACCGACATTCAGTGAAGTCAACAGAAGGTGGGATTAGTGGGCCCGTTGTGCCACGGCCTTCCTGTGAGCCTCCCCTGCTAGCTTTGACCAGTGGAAGATAAAGGAACTAATGTTTGCTGCAGGCCCACTGTGGGCTAAGCAGTGTGCAGTATTCCCATACACCATGTTGGAATTTACAAAAATCTATTTCAAAGCGCCCTAAGCACAAAGGGATGGAAAATCCGTTGATTCATGGAATGGAACAGTTTAGAGCATCAGGCCCAGCTAGACGGGCAAGATGCAATGAGGACAGCAGGGCCTGGCTTGTGTTGTGTTCCTGTGTTTGTCTCCCTCTTTGTCTCTGGGGTCTGCTCTCCCTGTGTTGGCTTTTCTCGGTGGCCCTGGCCCACATCAGACTTCTATCCTGCCAGCCCAGTAGAAAGGGAATTTCTCTTCCCTGACGGTTCCGGTTAAATCTCCAGATGGTGTCTCTTAGAACAGACTCCGGTCATTTGTTCACCCCTAGAACCTTCTGGAGCAGAGAGATTAAAGACTTTGGTCAGGCCTGGCTCTTTGATTAACTGTGGAGCCGAGAAGCGAGGTCTTTGCCATCGTAAACCACATGCACTGAAACTGCACAAGGGGTGTTTTCCCAAAGGACCCTCAAAGCCCAGAAAGGGGACCGGATGCAGGTGCCAGGCAGACAGAAGCAGCCAGCGTTGGCTCCAAAAGAAGCTGGGAAATTAAATGAGGAGGGCAGGGATTTCTGCTGAGAAAAGGGAATTCTGACTTGGATAGCAGAGAAGGACACATGGGAGTAGGAGGAAAGCAACAAAGTAGGCGCATAAGCTCAGCCTGGTCAGCTTCGGAGTCTCAGTGAGGACTGTTGCCACAAATGCATGGGCCACGGACTGGGAAAAGGGCCACTTCCAGTCCCATCCCAGCTGCAGGATCATTAGAGCGTGATATAGCAGTTGAGCAGTATCATCGTGTTGGATAAATGATAACGCTGCTGCCTCTGTTGCACGGGCACTTCCTCTGTTCATGCGGTGCTTCTGTCGCACCTGCCGCCCATCGTGCTGGGCCTGGGGATTTGGGGATAAGTTCTTTTCTCCCAAGGTCCTTGCAGTCCAGTGTGGGGGGGGCGGGACAGACGAGTACATAAAATTGAGTATAGAGCACGTTTGGAGGATGAAATCCAAGGGCTTCATCCAGGCCCTGGAGAGGGGGTGGGATCAGGGAAAGCTCCCTGGAGGGCTGATGCCCCAGCTGGGTCTTGGAGAGCAAGCAGCTGGAAACGAGCAAAGAGGGTGTACAGGCAAGGGGCTGGAGAGAATCTGGCCAGTCGTAAACGGGTACCCGTGTTCAGCATTCACTGGAGCAGAGTATGGAGACAGCAAGAGCCAGATCCTGAAGGTCCTGGGTGCCACCTGAAGGGATACGTACCTTACCCTAAGCATGGTGGAAAGGCCCTGCGGAACCACGCTGCAGGAAGGCGAGCTGAGAAAGAGGCAGTGCTGTGCAGTGGTGAGGGGCAGCACGGGCCCAGACGCAGACAGCCTGCGTTTAGAGCCAGCTCCACGGCTCAACGACCCATGGCCTCCGAGCAGGGGTCATGAGCAGGTGTGCAGTTATTCCCAAAGGGGTGAAAATGGGCACTTGGGCGTTAGCAAAACAAGACTTACTTTATATAAAGCACAGGTACACAGTACACAAATATACAGCATGTTACTGGTGTTAACATTTCACTGGGGGGCAGTGATCAGGAAGCGGTCTATAAAGGCCCCTCAGGGAGTGCACTTGTCCTGATGAGCACAGGGTGATGTATGGAGGTGTTGAATCACTGTATTGTACCCCTGAAATGAATAGAACACTGTATTCTGTTGACTCACTGGAATTAAAAACTTTTTAAAAAGGCCCCCTAGGGGGCACCTGGGTGGCTCAGTCGGTTAAGTGGCTGCCTTTGGCTCAGGTCATGATCCCAGGGTCCTGGGATCGAGCCCCGCATCGGGCTCCTGCTCGGCGGGAAGCCTGCTTCTCCCTCTGCCACTCCCCCTGCTTGTGCTCCCTCTCTCGCTGTGTCTCTCTCTGTCAAATCTTTAAAAAAAAAAAAAAAACCCTAGGAGAGGTGCCAAGGCGGGGAAGGGACAGAGAAACTGGATCTTTGACAAAACGACTCTACCACCTTCAGTTTCTCTGTCTGCAAAACAATTAAGAAATGTGCCCATTGGGCTCCCATGAGGATTAGGTGTGCACTATGGGAAAGGGTGATCCCAGTCCCTGGCAGGTGGTAAATAAACAACCATAGCTTCAGGGAAAAATCAGATTTTAATTCTGGGTCCTGGGGTGCCCAAAAAGTTATTCTTTAATAACATCAGATTTACAGACCTAAAGGAATGCTGTCCCCTAAATGTAATCCATGTACAGCTGTACACTTTCCAAGCATAGGTCCTTGCTCAAAACATTGCTTGAAAATAGCTTTTGGAAGTTCCTTCTCGAGTTCATTCTTTTGAATATCAGTAGTGCCAAGTATTTATCCTAGAAATAGCTAAAAGTCACATGTCTGGAGCTAAATAGTGTAAATGTAGGTGAACCAACTGAGGAGAACCACTTTGGGCCAAAAAAGGAAAGGTTAATGAAATGGGTTCCGGTGATGTGCCCAACGGGCCTGGAGGCAATTCCAGAAGAGCCTATCCCTAAGTAACTAGGTTAGAGTCGTGACCCACCGCCCACCCCACTTTGAAGCCCAGTGGTCCGCCTCATTCACTCAGGAGGAGCTGCATTAGCTTCAGTAGCTGCTGCAAACGCGCCCAACACCCTAGTGACCTCACCACTTGAAGTTTGTCCCCTGTGTGTAGTCTCGTGGAGCTGGCAGCCCTTTTGCACCCGCAGCTTCTCTTTCTGGGACCTGTGTTTCCCACATGGCTGCAGCAGGGGTAGAAAAATCAAGGAGGCACCTCAATTTCAGCTGCACGACCCAGAAGTGGAATCCCTCCATACCATTTGCTCACCGTGGGCCAGAGATGGTCACACAGCCCCCAAGCACACATGCTAAAGTGGAGAACACACGGATATTCCTTGAGTGGCTGGAAGTATCCTTAAGAATTCAAGCCCACTGGCATCATTTAGCAAAGAGTAGATTTCCCCTTAAAGGAACAACTTTGGAGGTCCGTCATTAGATGAGTCTCCTTACTTCACATTTGGCCCAAACTAAAAAGTACGGTAGGGACCTGTTCCCCCCACCTCCCAACTGAAAGATTCGTAGAGGCCCACTGGGGACTATTTGAGCAGTATGTTTACAGGCAGCAAAGTGGATCTGTGCAAGAAGCTTATTTTTGAGTATTGGTTAGCTCAGATGTCACAGGTAGGATGTTACAGTTCTTTCTTAAATACT
This sequence comes from Mirounga angustirostris, assembly GCF_029215605.1. NCBI lineage: Eukaryota > Metazoa > Chordata > Mammalia > Carnivora > Phocidae > Mirounga > Mirounga angustirostris. Next base: position 186,430,303 of record NW_026991709.1, on the reverse strand, counting down.
CCTGGCAGGGATCTGCATTGAAGAGCTGTAGGGACCAAAATCCCTAACCATGCAGAAATTGCTGTGAAGCTCGCAAGAAATACATGCAGAATGTTTTGGAGCAAAGGTTGGGGCTGTAGGGCAGCTAATACAGATAAAATCAATAGTCACGGTTTGTGTTCTTTTGCAAATGGTGCCCCATGTGCGCCTTTTAAGTATTGTAGTCCATATCAACCGTGCGATGGTTCAGAGCTGTGAGAGTCTATAGAAGGGAGGGAGAAGCAATAAATCGAATCATTTTCGAAGTATGCCATCTTGGCCTTACTACTCAGGATGAAACCAAAATGCACCTTTTGAATTACAGTCAGGAAATGCATTCCAAGAGCTCCAGATCCCCTGTCTTACCAAGACAAGCTGTTTACACGGCACCAATGTGCTGACATTCCTGAAAAGACCGCGAGTCGCACAGCTGCTGCCACTCAGAAAGAAGAGGAACATTTTTGGAAGGTTTCTTTCTGATTTGCATAACTTGAGGTAGAGGCTGGGCGAAGAACTCTGTGCAAGCGGCCCCGTCACCGTGCTTCAGCTTGCAGCTTCTGCATTCACTTGTTCTGTAGCGTAGCTTAGCTACTGTGAGCAAGACATTAGTGTCCACTGAGAATTGGGACTATTGACAAGTCATTTAAAAAATTTTTGTCCTGTAATTTGGAGGAAAATTGCCTTAAAGGTAGCTCTTTTCTCTTTGAGCAAAATTGCACGCCTAAAGTGAGTTCGTGTATCTTAAGGATAGCCAAGAATCTTTTCTCGAATCTTCACCGGACTGCGGTGTGCTTAGCAGATGACATTGCCACCTAATCAGCATTCAGATCCTAGGAATTCCTGCCTTTTGCAGATCCGAAAACCAAGGCTTGGTGAAATCAGGTGACATGCCCAAGTCACAGTGTTAATCTTTGGTGGATCCTGGATTTGAACCCAGCCACTTTTTTAATCATTACCTTATTTTGCCTAAATGAGGAGTAGCATGTCTGGAGGCATTTACTTCCTTCCACAGCCTGTTTTGATAGCATGTTTGTTTAAAAAAAAAATCCTATGGTTTGCATTTGCCAAAACCATGTGGAAGAAAACTTTACAGGACCAACTATAATTTCAGGGGTTCGAGAAACGGAATTAAGTTTTGATGTTGAATCAGATAACCTGTATGTTCTTATTCCAGCTAATCAGTGCTATAGTACCTTGATGACAAGTTGAGCATCTTATTGACCATAATTCTAGCTTGAAGAACTTTCCAGAAACATAGAGCAGGTTTATTATTATTATTATTATTATTATTATTATTAGATTTTATTTATTATTTGGAGCGCCTGGGTGGCTCAGTTGTTAAGCATCTGCCTTTGGCTCAGGTCATGATCCCAGGGTCCTGGGATTGATCCCCACGTCAGGCTCCCTGCTCCGCAGGAAGCCTGCTTTTCCCTCTCCCTCCCCCTGCTTGTGTTCCCTCTCTCTCTCTCTGTCAAATAAATAAATAATCTTAAAAAAAAAAAAAAGATTTATTATTTGGCAGAGTGAGAGAGCACAAGCAGGGGGAGTAGCAGAGAGGGAGAAGTAGGCTCGATCCCGGGACCCTGGCTTCATGACCTGAGCTGCAGGTAGATGCTTAACCCACTGAGCCACCCAGGTGCCCCCATAAAAAAGCTTTAATTCTAAGTTTCAGACAGGGCTGAGTTAACTACATAGACTCTGGAAACTCCTAAGTGCTTACTGTAACATCTGTCCCAGGTTTGTTAGTTCGACATTAGGAGGTTACATTAGGAGGGTTTCACGATCTGATCTGAGAAATGTATGTCCGCCTTCCAGCACATGACCAAGCCATCTGTAAATTCTGTGGCAAATCAGTCAACACCAATTTCGCCTCATAGGCAGAGAGAAAAAAGGTCTCTCTTACTCCCACCGTTACACTTGGAGAAATTTTCCCATGGGCTGGTGCCTCCTCATTAAGAATGCAATTCACGAAAACAAGTGAGTTTTGTTGATATTGCAGTTTTTTGTTTTTGTTTTTGCTTCCCTGGATGTTTAGTGGGAGACAGCGTAATAGGAGGGGATGCAAACCCCAAATGTTGGGGGGGGATTATGTTGGTATAATGAGGGCTCCAGAAAACAGATACATGTGAACGTTGAGAGTGGGCATGTGGTGATACCCCTCTCCTGCTCACGGAGTGACTGAGCACGTGTGCCCCCGTGGAGCACGGATCCCTCCTGGATTCTCGTGGAAGCAACAACGACAGAGCTGCCGTGAGCCCGGGCACAGGCTCTCCACGCATCTGTTCTAGCCGCCAGCACTTCCAACTTTACTCTCTGATGACTGCATTCGGTCTAGGTGGTTGTCCCCCTCCGTCCCAGGGAAGTCACAAAGGAGACGGATGCCATTAAGAGTGTTTTCTCCCATGCATGTGACCGTGAACCATAGCAAAGGGTAAACACTCATCACAATAACCAGTAATTGTTGAATTGATACAAAGCAAACGTTCTATTGAATCCTCCCACCCGACCTGGGTGGTAGCTAAGGGGTCACAACTGCATCTTCTTCTCAAGGGAGGAAACCGCTTCCAGAGGGGAATGACTTGCCCAGGATCACAGAGCTGGTATGTTTTAGAAGTATTCAAATCTAGGGTTTTGTTTTGTTGACCTGAGACCCTTTATGGCTGGCCTGTTTATTCCTTCCTGAGTTGCTTGTTTATTCAAAGATGTTTTTAAAGCATCTAGTTTGTGCCAGGCACAGGCGACTCAGCGAGGAGACCGAGTTCCTGTCTTCAGGCAGCTTATAGGCTAATGGGGGAGATGAGCAGGTGAAGAAAGGTAATCCCAAATGCAGGTCCGAGACCTGTTTTATTTAGCTGATCTATGGTTTTCAAGAATCTGGATTGTTTTGGAAAATAGGAAGATTTTACTTAAAACCCCAGCTATCTGGGTTCTCGTGATGAATCAGGTAAGGTGGTAACATTGTTGTCATGTTCTCCTGTGGCATTAGTGGGCTGGATAGAGCTAACCACGGAGACATCTTTTGGGGGCGAAGGGCACCAGCTGGCCAGTCTGTCCGTCTCTGCCCTCCCTGCAGCCCCCCGGCTGGCCCCTGCATTTGGGTTCCCCTGAGTTCCAGTCGTGACTTAGGGAGACGGTGTTCTAGAAGGGACTCTGACCACTGCCAGGGTGGGGCGGGGATGAGTCCGAGCCGGGGGGAGGCTCCTTGGAGGAGAGGATGTTGAACTGTGATTTTCACAGAACAGAGAAAAGCCACAAATGCTCCGGGCAGAGCTCTGTGTCAGAGCTGACAGCGAGGCACTTGGTCACTGCATGATCAGTTTGCCAGAGGGAAGATGCTGTCAGACTGCCCTTCGTCCATGCACAATGAAGTCTGCTTTTGTGGGTAGAATCAGAATCTTTGCTAGGGGATTTGGCCTATTCAAAGGCACTGGGCTAGTCCAGCATGCTCTTAGGTGGCTTGTGTGCAGAAGGGAATGGGAACGAAGAGTAGGTTTATATGCTTTACTCAAGTCTAGCAAAATCCAAGTTTCCAACTTGCACTTTGTGGTGGCTTTGTGCAATCACCTTTATCTCTTCTGCAAACAGACCGCTCACAGGACCCCTGGTATTCCAGGCATCAGTGTTTTCTTTTAAAACTGGTGACTGCCCATGCCCCTCATCCCTTTCTGGAACCCGTCTCTGTGGCCATATTTCAAGATTTTTTTTTTTTTAATCATTAGGAATAATTTTTACAATTCAACCCTTCAGATCCTGACAATGTGTCAAGCCAGTGGGGAGAGCTAAGGCGCGTTGCATGATGCCAAAATATGGCTTGCCTCGGAGGGCTTGGGTTGATGATATGGTGGTGCTAAGCTGTCTTTGCTCTGAGATGCTAAAAGGCATGGGGGTGGGGAGCCTTCCGAGGTCCCCAGCTGTTCCTTGATGTGGGCACTGTTTTTCCTATCTCCCTGCAGCTGTGTGCCGGGGATCTGGGTCACGTACCAGCTAATGTTGCCGATCCCAGGCAACTTTTTGCTCAATAACCGTTTCCCAAATGGCTACTCGGGGGCTTTTCAGAATTCACAAGAACTGTCAGTTGTTATAGTAACCGGCCCCCTGCTGTCGAGTTGGCCCTGAGATGCCAGTCGAAGCTCTTGGAACAGGCTAACACGTAGTCATTAGACAAAAGCAGGGAGAGATTCACTGCTGAAGGTTGCCATTTAAACATACTCCGTGATACTTAAAAGAAGGGATTGGTTCTGTTAAGGAGGAAAGGGATGGATACATTTTTTTTTAAAAAAGCAAACTGACTTTTCAGGAAAGGGCAATGTCTATGTTGAGTCTCTGCTACATAACCAACACCTGTCTTTGGATTTCTCACAATTAAGTGTCGTCTCTCCCAGGGTCGATTGTGTCTGTCCTGTGGGCTTGCTCAGGTGGCCCCCTCAGTTATTCAAGGTATTAGTTACTGGTTTTATGGCATTTGCTTCTCAGCGAAGTGTTGTCAGTTTACGGGTGGTAGTTTTAAGCGCCTGTGATTGTGTGTGAGGAAAAGCTGCGGAGATAGCCGGCTCCGCTCCAAAATTCCCGAAAGAGTAAATCTGGCAGAATTCAGAGTAGGGCTAAGGGTTGAGAAGAAGTCTAAATATTTTAGGAAGCTGCAAATTTCAAGTTTCTATGAAGATTTGCAAAAACACTCCCAACACACTCGTGATTTCTTCAGATTAATGTTCATCGCTGCACCGAGTACGTTCATGATGTTTTGAGGACAGTTGTTGTAGTTCCAGAAGGTACTCAATAGAGGGAGACAGGGAGTTCTGAATTACAGCACGATCCCTGCCCCCCACCCTGACCCACGCACCCTTTTTAATCATATTCTCCACTTTCGGCTTCTCCAAGTTTTGGTTCCTGTTCCAAGCACTTTTACCCAATATAGAGGCTAATGATCCTCAAAATAAATGAAAGGTGATATTAGAAGAGAAACCTAACACTTGAAAATTCAAGGATGTTCATCCCAGAGTAAAAACTACCAAGTAAATCAGAAGCTCTCCAATGTTCTTTGGAATCACACACCTGAAGTCAGAGTTCTGAGTGGGGCTCAACAGAACTTCCAATGAAAGAGAACTTTGCTACAAGCGAGTTTGCCTTCGCTGTTCTATCAACAGAGTTTGGGAATAATAGGAATCATTCCAGTGTGAATAGCCTATAGGGATAGCCTAGGTTGTTAGGGGATTAAATGTAATTAAGTAAACACCTTCCAGTGTTCCTATGGAACAAAAAATAAATGTATCTTTCAAAAGCTAGAAACAAGACTCAAATGCTGCCGTTACTAAGTTTTAAGGGGAAACTGAATATCAGACCTAGTATATAGCCGTAGACTGCTTCTCTGAGGTGTCTCTCCCACCAATTCCCCAGTCTGGTTTGTGAATCAGTAAAGTGTCTGGAGATGAGAGGCATGCATGGAGAGAAGACAAAACCCTGATTGGTCTAACGGCACCACATTCACATACATTTGCGACGGAGGGGAGGTTCAGATGATCCCCAGGATATTCCTGCTGAGTTCTGTTGACTTTAATGGTGTTTTATTTTATTTTATTTTTTTAAGATTTATTTATTTATTTGAGAGAGCAAGAAGAGAGAGAGTACATGAGAGGGGGGAGGGTCAGAGGGAGAAGCAGGCTCCTCGCTGAGCAGGAAGCCCGACGCAGGACTCGATCCCGGGACTCCAGGATCATGACCTGAGCCGAAGGCAGTTGCTTAACCAACTGAGCCACCCAGGCGCCCCTTAGTGGTGTTTTAAATGATCGCATTTGCCAAAGCATCACATCAAAGGTGGAAGGTTAGATATATGAATGGGAAAATCCAATCATGATTAGATTTGTGATATCCCTACCTACTGTTAAGACCAGGAGTCATACAGGTTTCTAACCTGTAACAACCGCTTTTAAGAGCAAAGTTCCCATGTCGTATTTCTTAACTAAGCACAAAAAAACCTTGATAAACCCAGTCCCCTTTGTGTGTAAGCTTTCTCTTTTGAAAATGCCCCAAATTGGGACCAGTGATGGGTATGTCTGTGTTAGGTGGAGGGAGGGCATCCATGTGGAACTCTTGGTGGCCAAATTGGGACCAGTGATGGGTATGTCTGTGTTAGGTGGGAGGGAGGGCATCCGTGTGGAACTCTTGGTGGCCAACTGAACGTACTGTCTTCCATACCTGTTCTCTTTTGTTTTTTGTCTGTTTAGAGGATGTAACAAAATAAAGTCCAAGGGCTCTCCCAGACGTTTCCGTGAACTGCCTTCTTCTGGGGAGAGAGGAGAGAAGGGGAGCAGGTGAGGGGCGGTCAAGCTTAAGGGGGGATGCCTCTTTGGCCGGGACTGGCTTGCTGGATTTTTGTTTTGTTGCCCTGGGGATGGAAGTCCTTTAGACAGCACAGTGCTGCAACTTACCTGTCTTACCCCAACTCCCAAAAGTTAAGAATTGCAAATACCAACACAGCTTGCGGGTAGCTGGTAGCAATGAAAGTATGTCCCGCGTGTGCTTGCTTTGCTTTATTTGGCAGTTTTGGGGGGGGTTATTTCTAGAAGGGGACATACTGGAATGTTCTATGTTGATGTGTCTGTATGTCAGTTGCATCCATTATCTTTCCAAAATTTCAGATGTTTGCATGTTTCAGAGCTTTAAAAAAAAAAAAAAAAACAACGCATGCATTAAGCCTTACAAGTGACAAATATCTTTTAGAAACCTAAATGTATAAATAAGCTAAGGAAGAAGAGTAGGAAAGGAAGAGAGAAGTGAGCAAATGGGGGATATAACGTGTTTTTCCATAAGAGTGAAATTTTTTAAAAATGAAAGCACACTCGTTCTAGATAGCTTGAAGACTGGGAAAAATTATTGTCCTGGAATGATTTACCTTTAGAAGTCCTGATCATGTGATCTTAATCACCCCACATGAGCCTCTTGATAATATTTTTATAAGGCTTATCTAGGAAAACTCTGCTTAATATTAATGTGGTAATTAATATTTTAATATTGCCAGTTAGGATAATTCACTAATACTGTGTTGTGAGTAGTTTCTTATTACTTTCAATGAACCAATTTATAGTATTTACCTTAGAATCTTTACATGAAATGATTTGTCTCCCTTGGTTGAGGATAAGTCAGATTATTGAGATGAAATTTTAGATACCCATAGACTCTAATCAGGTATACTTATGAGATCTGAGAAGGTAGAGTACAGGAATTGTGGAAGATGAATGAGAAATTCTATGATCTACCTTCTTCTAAGCTACATGGTGTGGTTTTGGCCTTCTGGGGAAAAGGGGTAACTGCTGACACTGGTAATGTAATTATTCTTTCTAAGATCTTTTTACTTACTGAAGTCTTCAATGTTCTAATCTGTTTCCAAAACTCCAATGGTAAAGACCAAAATAGAATCCCCTCTGTATAGTATTAGATTCCAAGTTCTAATCTTAGAGTACCTTCGACATCATGTAAATGCCTAATATTCATGCCCAGTCTGTTATAAATATGATGTGTTTCTGACCGTAACACATTAAAAAGTGGATCACCTCAGGGACACCACAGAGATAATGCACATCTGATGTCTACATTCTCTTCAGATGTGATGCCATAGCTAGGTGGCCCGTGGTTAACTCTAATTTATGTTCCTAGCCCCAGATGTGGGAGAGCTTACTACAGATGTATTTTAGTTCCTAGGAGGGTGTGTTTTGTTACAAGGTGCTCAGTCTCTCTGGTTTCTTCTCTGCTTCTGAGTGCCAGAAGCTTGGGGGTAGCACAATGACTTTCATTTAGATCTAGAAGTTGAGCACTATCTTGGGAAGCTGTATACAAGTGTTTATAGAATCCACCTGATTATGGATCCCATATTTTACTTTACTTTGTTGATAATATAGTAGCAAAGATAGACCTTGGCTCAGGGAGGGAGAGGTTCTCACTGTGGCTCTACTTCTTCCTGGCTGTGTGACCTTAAGCAACTGAACAAAGCCCTCTGAGCCTTGATGTCATCATCTAAGTAGGTCCAATGATAGTTCCTTTTCATGGGGTTGTTGTGAAGAGGAAATGAGGGAGTACATGTGAAGTGCTTAGTGTGTGTAATATATTTCCCCATCCAAAGGATGGGCAACAGAGACTCTGTCTGGGCTCTCCTCTTGGGTGGCTGAGGTGGGACAGCCCTGGGGCGGTCTGAGTCCTGAGCAGTGCCCCTTCTCCTCACTGCTGGATGGGCTTTGCTAATCAATCCATGATGAAGGGTGGGCCAGATAGAGATCCTGTCCTCCAGGGGCTCGGATCTCCCCAATTCCTTATGCCGGCTGCCCTGCCATACTCTGTTCCTCCAGAGCTTACAGTTCCTCGTTCATCTTGATGGCTGTGTGTGCCGAAGACCACTAGCCCACTCTCCCCTCTCCTCCCTCCTCCTGTATCCCAGGAGCATTGGCAGCAGCCTCTGACCCAGTTCTGTCCTCTGCTGCACTATAAAAAGCCTCCCAGAGAACAGGGGCCCCACCCTCCCCTGCCAGGCTGCAGATGCATCAGGGAATCGGGGCATCTCCTGCCTTGGCCTCTTTCTCTTCACTGTCATTTCCTGTCCTGGTCTGCATCCCATCCAAAATATGGCAGGGAATCAGGAGAAGAGCCCAAAAAGCTGCCCGAAGAGCAACCCTCCAAACAGTTACAATAGCTCTTGCAAAGTCTGTGCACATAAACCCGAGGGTGATATCCATTCGCCCATTTGGTCTGACCTCACTTGCCTTGAACAGTCCCTGCGCACAGTGGGAGGAGGAAGCCTGTGCAGTCTGAGGGTGGACAGAACCCTTAAAGCAGGACACTGGCTACAGGAAGTGACAGCCGGTTATCCCCCCAGAACAGAGAAGAAAAAAAATAAATAAAAATCAGACCTACGTATTTAATTTTTCCAAAAAAAAAAGTAGTTGCTTTAAATTTTGAATAGGTAATACTTGACGCAGTTGAAAATCAAAGAGCTTAATATTCTGTATACCCCTCCATCTCCATCTGCTCACCTACCCACCTGACTCCCTACCTCATCACAAATAGGTAACCACGACTGCTGGTTTGTTGTTTCTTCTTCCAGACATTGGGGGCGGGGTGTGTAAGCAAATAGGAACCTCTACCCCCAGATCTCCTTTTACACAGTAGAACATTGCGTACACTGCCCGACTCCTTGCTTGTTTCACTTAACGTGATTTTCCTCTATGCGTCCGTGGTTTCCTCGTGCTTTTTTCCAGAAGCACACTATTCCTTTGTATAGTTGTCCTGATTTATTTCACCAGTCCTGTATGGCTGTCCTTTTGGTTGTTCCTAGTCTTTTGTTATTACAAGCAGTACCAGGGTGAATAACTTTATGTCATTGTGCAAGTGGAGAAGTCTGTCTGTAGGATAAAAGTCAGGACATGGGCTGTGTCAGGAGCGACAAGCATGTGTAATTTTGATGGATGGCACCAAGTTGCCCTCCCCGGAACCATACCCATGGTGGCTTCTCTCAACAACACATGAGCCCTTGTTTCCCTACACCTTACCCAGCATGGTATGGTGTCAAGCAGGAGTGATTTTTCCAGCCTCATGGGCGGGGGGGAATAATGGTATGTTGGAATGTGTTTTCTCTTATCATGAGTGAGGCAGAGCATCGTTCACGTTTGTGTCCTTTGTATCTCTTTTGCTCTAAACTGTTGGTCTTTTGTTCGTTTTTCCTTTGCAACAATTGTTGGTCTTTCTCTAATCAAGAGAGATGACTGTCAGCAATCAGGGTTGCGAATATTTTTTTCCTAATCTGTGGTTTGTCTCTGAACTCTGTTCATGCTGTTTCTTCGACTTCATGTGCTCAGATTTACCCATAAACTTCTTTTTTGGTTTCCAGATTTTGAGTCCTTGTTAGAAAGTCTTTCTCCATTCTGAGATGACTTATTTTAGTACTTTTATGATTTCAAAGTTTAATGTTAAATTCTTAAATCGTTTGGAATTTGACCTGGTTGATAGTGTGATGTCTAAATCAACTTTTCTCTTTCCCAGAGGGTCCCAAGTACTTAAAAAGTACTACCATAGGGCTGTTAAGTGAAAAGACATGTCATACCTTGCTAGATCCTTAAAATAACACTCTTCCAGCTAAAGTCTGACCAACTTAGTATATTAATGAAATAGTCGCCAAAAAGTGTTTACCAGAACACTGTATGTTACAGATGTTGAATCCTGTGCAATGAATAAAATGTGAGTTTTCATTTCCCACCTCCTGCCCAAAAGGAGTCGGACCATCCTGTCCCCATTAACCGCCTCCATCCGTGGTAGATTGTGTAACTGCCTTGAAACAGTGGCAAGAGGAGAGGTGGAGAGTCCCTTAAGCCTCAGTTTAGAAATTCAGAACATTCCAGGCCAGCGTTCTAAGTGTGGGACAGCTACCTCCCAAAGCCCCCGACTTCAAGCCTTCTTTTCTGGGTAAAAGCTCGGAGGACTGGGAAGTGCAGTCTAGAGCTCCCTTGCTTAACGCCAGCCACGACGTAAAAAACTGCCCTGTTCAGGTTCTTGGTCCGCTCAAAATGTGGTTTATGAAACGACCACTGCTGTCTTATCTCCTGGAAAGCATTAGCAGTATTTCCGTCATTCCTACGACTCTCCAGGGATTGCTCGGCAAACTTAATATTTAGCATGAAAATGTATTGTGCTGAAACCACTTAGGTGTATATCATTTAATTTGCTCCCACATTCCTTAGATGCTAATTGCAGGCACTTAGTATCCTCCCATGAAATTCTTGCTTCAGAAATCAGGTTTTTGTCACTTGCAGCTGTAACAAGAGTTGAATGGGCCATCTCTCCTGACCATGTGAGACCCAAAATATTTTGAAACCTTTTCTCCTCATTTAATATGCATATCCTCTCTCACATCTCATCCGTCTTCATGGCTGGGTACACTTTTCCTCTTTCCTTTTTCTCTTCACCTCCTCCTCACATCTGACAGGCTGTACTTATCCAAGGTATGACAACCCTATGTCCCGGGATTTCCAGAATTGCCCTGAGGTGAAATATGTCATTTGATTATTCCCCAAAGTACTTTGATATTTGTCAGATCACATGTGCCTTTTACGGTTTGGAGAATATGAAAATGAGCAGTGCAATTCTGAATTCTTTTTAGGAGAGTCCTTCCTGGAAAGATAATACAAGCATAAACTGAGCTGTACAAACAGAATCCTTTCACATACAGTAAAGGAAACTGAACAGCAAGTGAGTGGTTGCATCTGAAAAAAATCTCAACTCAGAACTTACAGTGGGCTCTTTTCCAAGTGGGACCCCTAAGTTATTTCAAGCAGACACTCCTCTTTGAGGAAAAGCCCAACAACGCCCACGGGCTTTTCCTTCTATTGTCTTTGTCACTTCAATTTCTAGAGACATTTTGCCCTGATAAATCAATCCACATCTTTTTAACACCGCTCTCAATCATCTTCCTTGAAGGCATGTGAATGTTCTCAACTTTCTATTTATAAGTGGCTCTTATTCATACATGGTTTACTACAACAGATCCATTCACGAAAGTAAATATTAACGTGATTTCTGTACTCAGCAGCATGAAAATAAATGGGATTATTAGCAGGCATGGCACTATAAATTTAGATGAGGGCAGTATATAAATCAGTTAGGATTGCTTAATTAATATGCAGCATTAGCTCAGCCAACTGCCCGTTCTCGTCTGCAATTAGCATTTTGAGCTGCACAGTGCTGACAAACTCCTTGTCACCCTGATACGATTATAAACCCGTTAAGCTTAATTGGAAGATAGTGACTGGGCTTCTGATCCCCACACATCGTTCGGTTATTTTGTCATCCCAGGTTCGTGTAGGACTCTAGGAATGGTGTTGTGATCTGCTCTTCCCCGGGCCCCAGCAGTGGTGATGTGGAAGGCGGTGTTGTCATAAGCCAGGGACCCAGAATGAGAACAATGGGACCTCTCGTCGCTTGTGTAAAGGGATGTACACTTTGACCCAGATGTCTATATATCTCAGAAACCTCTGCTCCTGTAAGCAGGGCTGGAAATGCTGCCTTTTGAGGACTCTTTTCGATATACAGTGGTGCTAAGTGGAATTCCAGACCTTTCCAATATTCAGTCTTTCTGAACTAAGATCAGCAGTTTGCTTTTGAAAAGTCTCTGTCGCCTCGATTATTCCCAGATTCTTGTCAGACGGGGCAGAAAGAGATGTAAGTAAGAATGAAGACGGCAAAGGTTATCTCTGCAAGTATTTGGGGGAAAAACTGAAGCAACAGAAAGGCAAGTCTTTCTGTAGAACTTGGGTCATTCTGGGTGTTCCGCGTTAAGGGTGTGTCTGATTCCTGGAAGGAGATGGGGAGGGAGAAGGGCAAGTCTAGAGATTTCTTCCTCATCTTCCTCGTTTGCTGCATTTTATTTGAATAGTAAGTCTCTGTAACTTGAGTAATTATTGATACTGATAAAGTACTGCCAGAGCTGCTGCAGTCGGGGAGTGTGTCTGTCTGTCTGTCTGTCTCTCATCCAGAGAACCAGTTAAACGCCCCGGGCCTGTCCTGTGCTGGCACCGTGTGTGTATGCTGTGGGGAGGGGGGGCTCGGAGAAGCGACACTCATGGCTTGCTGCTACTGGTCGATATTTACTGCATCCTGAGGACATGCCCTGTGCTTTCTCTCCAGCAGAGAACCCTTGGCTTTTGAAAAAGCCTCTCTCTCCAAAATCTCTCCCTTACCTAAAGGAATGAGAAGGTACTTTTAGAAATTTTAGTCCAAGACCAAACGTTCATGACTGTCCACTTAACGTGTCCATGGGCGTTTTACAAGCTCGACTGACCCATCCGTGCACGAGGCACCACACAGGCCCGGACCACAGATCGTGGGGTTGGGCTTGAGACCGAGGGAGCTGCTCGCCGGAATCCGTATCAATTTGATGAGCTACTAGAGAGGGTATCACATGTTATCCTCTTGACTCCCAGTCAAGCCTTTCCTGGAAGTCTTAAAATTTAAGAGCCCGCATTAGTTTTCTAAAAATGGATGAATGAATGGAAAGTGATACAGCAAGTGTGTTTGCATTTTGCTACTTAGAACTTTTCGTGAGTTGCACATCTATCTAATAGTCAAACACCAGAAACACTGGGCTTGGATTTAGGAGCTGTGTTACATGAAAAATGTATACTTTTAAACGGTCGACTGTCAATTCAGTGCAGAGAGGCGGTTTTTCTACGAGAGGCACGTAAGGAGTGCAGCCAACTCAGGGACCAGCAAATGCACATCTCCCTTTTTGTTTGCCTTCTGGTCCCCATACCCCTTGAGTTGGAACTGAGGAAAAATTACCTCGTGCCCACGGGGGGGTCTTTCTTGCTGCTATCTAGAAGCATTCAGTGAATGTTTGATGTAACTCTATCTTGACATTTCTTCATGGGGATGAGTTTGAGAGAGCTGTCTAACTCTGTTTTTCAGTTTTGTTCAAATGGCAGGAGACTTGGAATAAGGACATCAGAACATCCATAAACTACTTAATAAGTAAATACAGATTCAATTCCATGACACAAACCAAAATTTAATTGGCTGGCAGATAAGCAGAGCAGTCCACAAAGGTGGCGTAAAGAGTCACTTTAGGAGGAAAAACTTTCACTTGAGGAATCTGCGATCTGAGAAGATACTTCTCCAATATGGGTGGCAGAACACGATGCTCCAGCTTCAGGAAATGCCATCCTGTTTCTGAGAACTTAGGTTCCAACAGAAACAGAGCGGAAGACCTTTCAAATTCTTATTTAAGTATGTGAGATGCAGTTTATTTTTTTCTGTATTTGAGAGGATTATGTTACCATCCTTGAATTCTCAGCTACAGTTTTTTTTATCCCATCTGGGACCCTATAAATTCTAGATGCTAGCTTTTATGGTCACTTTTAATGGTATGTGCCGTCTAAGACTGTTTTATTTCTTCAGTGGCTTTCTTAGAGTACTGAAGACTCTCTGGAACCATTTTCCCTGTATCACTGTGCTTCTTAACCAGGGACAGTAAACGCCAGCATCCTCGGGGGAGTTTTTCCAGATGACACAGGCCTGTTCCCCCACCCTGGAACTGCTCAGCTGGAATCACTAGGAGTGGGGCTCCTCCATGGGTGTTTTAAAAGCTCCCCAGACCAAAGAGATACATATGTACTGCTCAATGATAACCACCACTTGACTGAAACCCTATTGGCGTGTACGCGTGCGCGTGCGTGTGTGTGTGTGTGTGTGTGTGAGAGAGAGAGAGAGAAAGACTGACTGACTTCAGGACCCTCCAAAACCTAATTTGGATCATGACTGAGCCAGTCAGGGTCATTGGAAAAAACTTACTGTTCTCACTTCCTTAAGGGAGACATATGGGTGGGGCAGCAAGGAAGGTAAGGAAAAGGGGGGAAAGGGAAGAATATAAAAGATACGGTGGGGATCCAGCAGACTATAATTGGTAATTAAACTTGTAAATGTATTTTTCATTCCCAATGTGGTCCACTTCATTGTTTTCCTTCCCTTTTTAAGGTATTTGCTAAACAAATGTTCATTGTGAAGTAATGATAATTTTAGAAAATGGCCCTTTATGATCCAGAACCTGTTTCATTCAAGGAGGCATTTTTAGAATAAGTTAGTTGAAAGAGAATCGGACCTAGACAGAAATTTGAAATTGTATGCACAGGGACCTGCTTGAGCATTTTCAGAAATTCTGTCTCCATTCTCCTGAGCTCAAAATGAGAAACAATACTGTCTCTTCCAACCCATCACAGTGGAAACATTTAGAGGCATGAAAACTTGTTTTTTCTTTTCCCTTGTTTTCAAAATCCCTGACTTGACTTGTTTATCCCTGGACACTGCCGAAGGCCAAAGACCATCTCTCATGGGACTTCTCCGAAAGGAGTGAGTTCAGACCCAATGTCATGTGGCATTGACCCTGGACCAGCTGCTTTTCTTAGGTATTAAACCCACAATGTCTAATTTGCACACAAAAGAGTTCACCTCACTGTGGTCAATGGTGTTGAAAAGTGGACACCAAACTAGCACCTGGATCAGTCCCTCACTCAAAGCAGACCTCCAGGGGGCACCTGGGTGGTTCAGTCGGGTAAGCGTCTGCCTTCGGCTCAGGTCATGATCCCAGGGTCCTGGGATCGAGTCCCGCTGCGGGCTCCCTGCTCAGCTGGGAGTCTGCTTCTCCCTCTCCGTCTGCTGCTCCCCCTCCTTATGCTCTCTCTTTTTCTCTTTCTCTCTTCCCTCTCAAATGAATAAATAAAATCTTTAAAAAAAAAAATAACAAAAAACAAAAAAAGCAGACCTCTAATAATTAGTGATTAAAGGGCTAAATAACCATGTGACACATCCATAAAATGGGGAGGAAGCTAGCATTAATGAGTACGTCAGTTCCTGTTTGTTATAAGGGAGTTAGGTACAGTAGGATTTAATTCTGTTAAAACACAACAGAAAACAGCCTGTCCGTGTGTCTGTATGTGGGTGGATCTCCTTGCTCCATTTTTGCTGCCCTATCCCCCGCTCATCACATGGCAGCCAGAATGAGCGTTTTGAAGATGAGTCCGACTGTGCCCCTCCACTGATTAAAGCCCTTGGTTGGCTTTCCATTTCTCGTAGATACCAGGGAAGCTTGTGCCCTTGGAGCTGCGATGGGCTGGCTCTTGGCCGCCCCTCCCCCCTTTCCCCCTGCCGCCCTTCCCTGCTTTACCTCTCGCTTCCTTTCAGTTTCTACAGCATGTAAGCTCACTCTGTTCTTTTTTTTTTTTTTTTAAAGATTTTATTTATTCATTTGAGGGAAAGAATGAGAGAGAGAGCATGAGAGGGGTGAGGGTCAGAGGGAGAAGCAGACTCCCTGCTGAGCAGGGAGCCCGATGTGGGACTTGATCCAGGGACTCCAGGATCATGACCTGAGCCGAAGGCAGTCGCTCAACCAACTGAGCCGCCCAGGCACCCTAAGCTCACTCTGTTCTTGAATGAGTTGCTTGACCTGCCTACTAGAGTGGTCCTCCCCGACACCTGCCCATGGCTAATCCTCTTCAGCCAGGTCTCCGCTCCGGTGGCGACCTCAGCCTGTCTTACTTTCTTCGTAGCCCTTGACTATTTGAAATCACTGGTTGACTTGTTTATTGCAGATCTTCACCCAGAGAAGCACCTTGTCTGTCTTGTCGGTCAGACCGCTCTGGCCCCTCATCGCCAATGATCGAGGGACAATAATAAAAGAGGAAAAGCATGGAAGAATATACCCCCAAAATGTTAATAGTAATGATCACTAGGCAGAGGATTTGGAGTAACTTTAATTGATTGCTTTTCCTTTTTGTTCATGTGTATTTCCTAATTTTTTTGTTGCCATCATATATTATGTATGTAATTCACATGCTTAGCCAGGCTTAAGGAAGTGGCTTTAAAGCTTCTAAGCAATTGTAGAGGGAAGGCATTATCTGCACGCTCCATGCTGAGCAGAGGGTGCTGACTCAATGTTTGCTGAGTCCTTATTCTAAGGGAAGGTATTTCCCCAAAGTTCTCTAGGTAGTTGCCCACCTGAATCCTCGTGTGGGAGGAAAGTAGGTGTGACATGCACCAAGGTACAGATGTGGAGAGCTGTGTCTCCCAGATTTCTGACCTTCATCCACACTGGTGTACTTTTCTCTGACAATCACAGGGTTATTTTGCTCCAGGGAAAATCCATTATAAACAGCAACACATGGGGCACTGGGGTGTGATGTGCTTCGGTACACACTGCCTTTTTTTTTTTTTTTTTTGTCCCCAAAGAGAATGCAGAGCCGTTAGCTCCACATGTAACAGTGAGTGAACGGTCTGCCGGCCCTTCTTCCAGAAAAAGAATCGACAATATAGTTTATCCTTTCAGAGTGACTGACTTGAGCAATGCCTTGGCCAATAGCAACTCTTTGTACTAATAGCTTTATATATTAGAAATTTAACAGGTATAGTAATTATGTCTTAAAACAGGAGACTCATTTGGTGTGTGTGTGTGTGTGTGTGTGTTTCCAATTAGTTCGAGTCTGACCTGATGAATTGCATGTCATTTCAGTGTTAGAGAGCACTTCTTTGGGCTAGTAAGTTCTTGAATGGTCCGGTTTCTCAACAAAGGCAGATTTTCCCTAGCTATGACACTGGGCGGTTAAGGTTTTACCCCATTTGTGAAGTCTGTCACCTGTGTTTTAACTTGAATGCTACTTTCTGGAAATCTGTGCAAATTTGAGGGAGAGAGGAATCCAAGATTAGAAAACTTGATGACTGATTTAGAAACAGAAAGAAGCTACTCCCTCAGACAAGCAAATCATGTGTGTGTGTGTTTTCACATGGATTTCCATCATTTTCACATTCAGTAGAAGATCTGGTTATTACCAGAGCCCTAAAACATTTTGTGCATTTCATATCCATGTAGCTTAAGTCAGACTGACTGACGTTCTTTCCAAATTTAGGTAAAGGCAGCTAACGATGAGTGATGAAAACTTGTTTCATTATTTATATTACCAATGCCAGGCAATTCGTAGGGGGAAAAAATCATTTTCAGCCCTCTGCACGAGCAGTCCTGCAAGACGTGTGCCGAGTAGGAGTGACTTATGTTCAGAACCCCCTAATGGCATGGAGCAGCAGTCCAGATTGCTTCTAGAACAGTGCCCAAATGTACAATCGGCTAGAGCTGCTTCCCGTCTGGAAACAGGCACGGCTTAAAGAAAAATGCCGTGCCCAGCGGAATCATCCCAGAATACTTTGGATTCAAAGAGCTAAGACAACTCTGAAGAAAAGTTGACTTACTCTAGTGGTTGGAATGCAGCCCCCAGGAACAGTAAACCTGCAGTGTGTGTAGTCGGGGCTTGGTGTGAGGCGCCAGAGGAGCGGGCTGGATCCCAGGGACACCGAGCACCAGAAGGATGCCGCCTGCTTGGCTAACAGCCCCAGCAGTAGGGCCAGCTATTGTGAAGCCCCTCTGCCAGATGAACAGGGACCCTTCTCTGGTCACAATAGCCATTCACGCTGAGCAGCCTCATTAAATATTCAGCCTGTGCTTCCGGCAGCTCATTAGGGCCGCAATGAGCAGTGACGTGGATGCTGGAAAGCCGAGGGCCGGCCAGCATCAGTGCAGAGGCTGAGTGAGCTGCTGATGGCTTTTCTGTGAACTGCCTGTCCTATGATGACCAGTGTTTGCTCCCTGCTTTGCCTGAAGTCCAGGTAAAATAATACAGACAACAGGCAGGGGACACCCGCGAGCTCTAGGTTCTTACCTCTGATGTGGTCTGGCCAGGGCCTTGGATTTTGAGGGCTTGCCCCCTTCAAGCCCTCTGACCCTCTCGGAGAGCGGTCTGTGGCTTCGGGGGCCTTTGCTGAGCACTAACAATGTGGTGCTATTGATGTACTTGGGGCTCTTGATGACTGCGTTTGGGAGGGTTAGAGGTGTGGTTTTGAACTTGGTGCTGGAGGTTTAGAAGACCAAATTACTCTTCTGTAACAGGTCAAATTTAGAAATATTGTGTGTGGGGGGGGGGAGGTGTTCATCCTAACGGTTTGTGCATCAAGTTTTGCTCCGTTGATGCCAAGTGTTGGTGGATTTGCGCAGTTCACCAGTAAGCTTTTCCCTGTTGACTATCAGGAGAGATATGGTACAATAAAAAACAAAAATAAATATTCTTCAGCTCTTGGGGATTCTTCCAATAGACGGAATGTTGTCCTTCTTAAATCTTGTTACTTTTCCATAGGCTTGCACTCAGTGCTGTGTGGTATTTAAAGCTGGTAAAATCTGTGAAGGCAGAATTGAAAAAAAAAAAAAAAATGACCTCAAAATGTATTTCTCTGGTCTCACTGTTTGCATGTTTTTCTCTTTCCTACACAGAAAATGTTTTCAGACAGCTCATTTCTATGTGGAAGATAGCAGTTCACCTCGGGTGGTCCCCAATGAAAGTATCCCTATTATTCCTATTCCGGGTAAGTAAGACACACTCTTCTTTCCAATGGGCTAATTGTTTTTCTCTTTTGTTTGTACTTTTATGTGACAGCCATGACAAAATACTATTTTCCTAGCCTTTGAAAGCTTGCCCTAAGAGATCCTTCACTGAGGGGGATTTAATGAAATCTTTGCTCCTTTACATATCTGCAATGTGATAAAGTCCTCTTCAAGAGGAACAAATAGCTATGAGTTTATACAGGATAGACTCACATGCAGGGAGGGGAGGTAACAGTAGACAAAAGGGAAAGCATAGATATTTGCAATCCACTTGAACCAGGTTTCATTTTGATAAGCAACTTGCGCTTACATTTTTTTTTTTTAATCACAATTTGTGATATGGTTTTCTCCTAAGATTCCTTCCTCTGCAGATACTTTATCTTAGCGTTGGAAGTTTTGCTTCTTAGGATTTTGTGGGCAAGTGTGGGGATACACTCTTGCTCCAGAGCAATGAAATATTTCACTGGTCCTCAGGTAGAAAAGATGAAACACTCAGTTGGTGTTAGGGGTGGGGAGTGGTGGAAGATGCTGTAGTGAATCCTAGCAAATGCCATAAACACTGAGAAGTGCAGCAGCTGGTTGGTTGTAAGTAGATGGGATGTGGGAATTGAAGATGGTCCCACCATGTGTATTTGGCATCCCTTCATTTTTGCCAGATTTGAACTTGCTTCCTCTGGGTTTATGTACTGGTACATATCTATCTTTAGATATCTCTGACATCCATCCTCCTGACGTTAATTACCGTTCTGTAAACAGAGGCACTGCTTTTCGTCTAGCAGTGCGTCCACACACCTGCAGCTCTGCTCATTCTCCAGAAAGGTCTTCCCCGTCTCATATGCCATGTATTGTCCTTATTGGCTTATTGTCTCCTCCTCCTACAATGAGAGCCTCATAAAGGCAAGTGGGTATCTCCTTAGTGCTAGAATAATACCCGGCACATAGTGAGCATTTTTAATTCTCTGAATAAATGAATTCATGTCAGCAAACCTTTCTTAAAGTTCTTCAGAGGCTCTATCTGTGAAGCTCAGAGGCACAGTCGTTCTCTTGGTGCCATGGAATGCTTCTGTTGTTTAAAAACCTTCACAAGGGGCACCTGGGTGGCTCAGTCGGTGAAGCGTCTGCCTTCCGGCTCAGGTCATGATCCTGAGGTCCTGGGAGCGAGACCCACATCGGGCTCCCGGTTCAGCAGGGAGCCTGCTTCTCCCTCTCCATCTCCCTGCCGCTCCCCCTTGTGAGCACACACACTCTCTGTCAAATAAATAAAACATTAAAAAAAAAACCTTCACTAGGTGCAGTTACGGTAGGGGAGTTAATTGGACCTTTATGTGTCGGTATATGTGAAGTCATTAGGTATTGCTGGAATTGGCCATGTTTTCTCCATTCTGGTCACCTTCTCTCATGAAAGCTTGTCACACAGAAACAAGAGGGGTAGCACAAAAGTCTCTGGGTAAGTTCCCACTGGATCATTTCATGGCTGCTAACCCATTCCCAGACAGACGGGATAGGTTTTGTGTTCCCCTCCATTCTTCTTCACTGACCCTCACCCTTGAGTCTTGGTAGAGGAAATTGCACTCCTGCCTTTGAGAGGAGAGGAAGCAGACAGGAATCCTCAGTCTTCCACTTGCATGGAATAAGTAGTTTTGTCCAATCTGCAGGAATCATGCGCTAGCACGTGTGTATAATCATTTTCCTCTTGCATCACCTAGAATTCTCAGAAAATGCCAACCCATTGTTCCTGCCTTGCTGCACCTCTGGATAGGTGTTTCAGACCAGAAAGGCTTTTGAGTGTTTTCTCCCTCATTTCCCAGCTACCTGTTTAATCACCGGGGTAAATACAGTAGTCCTCCCCACCCGCCCCCCCTTTTCCATGAGGCATATGTTCTGTCACCCCCAGTGGATGCCTGGAACTGCAGGTCTTATCAAACCCTATGTATACTGTTTTCTCCTATACGTACATACCTGCGAGAAAGTTGAATTTATAAATCAGGCACAGTAAGAGATTCACAATAATAACTAATAATAAAATAGAAGAATTATAACCATGTATTGTAATAAAAATTACGTGGTCCCTCTCTCAAAATATCTTATTGTACTGTCCTCACTGTTCTTGTGATGGTGCGAGAGGATAAAATGCCCGTGGGATGGGCTGCAGTGAGGGGAGTGACGTAGGCGTTGTGACGTAGCATTCGGCTACGATTGTCCTTCTGACGGTACATCAGGAGGAGGAGGGGGATCACCTGCATCTGGACCGCAGCTGCAGGTACCTAAAACCCCGGATGAGGGGGACTACTGTACTCACAACCCAAGGGCGTTTCTTGAAACGTGAGTATTTCCTAATTCGTACTCGCTGGTGGTGTAAGTACATGAAAAGACAATTGCTTCAGATTCTCCACTGACTGAGAAATCCGTGGTGGTCAGTTGTCCCTTGCTGGACATAGTAAACGCAGCCTTGAGCTGTAATGCAGCTGTGGAAATGAAGTAGTTGGAATGGGGTAGTGCAGTGTGACAGTAAAGGATGAGAGCAACCAAGAGTGAGGCCACTCTTTCTCTGTTTTCCCAGATGGCACAGCCTTCATGGGGGGGAGCGGGGGATGCCAAGACCAATCAACTCATTTCACCCTTAACTGGGAAGAAGTTACTCTCCATGACCTTTCTTTACAGATTTTTTCAATTTCATCCCATTCTCTCCCTTTTTCTGAAACAAAACCCCCACTGACCTGTTTAATAGTCCCATTTGTAAAATACTTTGCAATTTATGATGCACTTCAACGATCCATTATTCTCTTTATTCTTACGGTTTCTTCTGGTTATTAGCATCCAACTATGTCATGTGTAAGAAATTCAATATAGGAATTTTTAATAAATTCAGGAGTTATTTTCACTCTGGTAAAGCTTTCAACCCAACTTTTCCTTAGTGGAGACCTCCTTGGGATCCTTCTGAATGATTTACCTGAGGAATTATCTCGTTCTTATTTCCAAAAATAGTAGGATATTTACAGAATTCATATGGAGTACTTGTTCTACCCGCTAGATCTGAGTTACATATTTTTTTAAGATTTTTATTTATTTATCTTTGTGTGTGAGAGTGCACGTGCGTGAGCACACAGGCAGGGGTGGGAAGGGAGGAGCAGAGGGAGAAGCAGGCTTCCCACTGAGCTGGGGAGCCCGATGCGGGACTCCATCCTAGGACCCCGGGATCATGACCTGAGCTGAAGGCAGACACTTAAGTGACTAAGCCACCCAGGCACCCAAACTCAGTTATAGTCTATCCTTGTTCAAAACCTAATAACAGGGCTACTGGGCCTCCAGTTTATCAACCTTTATCACCTCAACTCCTTATTTCCTATAACTGATTGTTTAAAAAAAGATATTTCCAGACAACCACTCTAGTAAACTGAACCATTATACTGGTTTAAAAATGTTATGGATGCAACAGGGTAAGATAGAAAATTCAGGCACCAAACTGTTATAAAATAGAGCTTCTAGGTCATCACTAGAATGTGCAATAAGCTCTGTTCCTAGGACTTCCTTTACATTTAACCTTGTTTTTAGAAAACATCATGCAAATATATTGAGCGTTTACTGAGGACATGGTTTATTTTCACTACAGTCAGCCCTGTGGAGACAGGTGCCTCATCTTACAGCTGCAGAAACTGAGGCTCAGAGACCCTATTAATTTGCCCAAGCTGATGGGAAGGGTGGAGCTACCACTGCAATTGTGCCTTCAAAGCACAGATGCGTTAAAATGGCTCTGCCACCCCTTGGCGTGCTCTTCTGACAGTTCTGGTATCTCAGGACTTCAAGCTCCTCATCTGGGTATTAATTCATTAAATCAAGGCATTTCAAATACATGTGAATATCCCCTGTAGTTCCCCCCACCCCAAGTTCTTGATGATGATCTTCCACCAATACTGACCTTTTGCCTCTCCGCTGAATTCTCCTACAGCCCCTCTGAATAGTTTCGTTATTCTTTTGTTGAAGTTCCTTCCTTATCAAAAACTCACCTCTACTTCTGTTCCCTGGTCCCTTTTCTTCTCTTACTTCCTAAGAAAAGGACTCTCCACCCACCTATACTTCCATTCCCTGTGCAAAAATAGGCCTATGTGATTTAAATGACTTAGGGAGAAATTTATAAATACGTTGAAACTTTTGGATGATTCTGCTGCAGTTGAATTTCATAAACAGCTCTGGTCTTTAAATCCTAAACAGCATAAGTGGAATCAGTAAGTTACATTAGATTTTTAAAAAGTATTATAAAATAGGCAAATGGTTAAGGAGAGCTTTGCTAATTGATCACTCATCCCTTGGAGATAGCCATTTATAGGAATTTTTGAGGAATTCTGAGTTAGTAATTTTACTTAACTGAATTGAAATTCAGGAGTTTAGAATCTTCAGTATGTTCTCCTGATATAACATAGCGAAGAGTCTTGTCAGAATGAAGACATTTTTTTCCCCTGATCTCACCTACACTTACGTAAAATGTGGAAATGCTAGATAATGTGAATGTGATGGCTGAGGTTGGTTAGCCACATTAGAAAGAACTCTTCTTCGGATGCAAGAGTATTTATCCAAAGTGAAAGAAGTTAAAGAAGTGCTTTTGAAGTTAGGTTCCAATCACTATAGAAGTGATATTAATTCTTTAATCAGGAAAATTTGGAATTAAGAGTGCCTGTTCCATATAAGGGAACAGTGGTTAGATGGTTGGTTGGTTTTCCAGGCAAGTTGAACTCTGACTTGTGCAGGAGAATGAAAGGGGCCTGACTCTTAATATTTTTCACTAAAGGTTTTTCAGAATCGAATGTTCTGTGGCCATGGGTTCTCCATTGTTACCCTGGGAGGGTAAAGCATAATTGAATGAATGCAGTAACTTAGCGATCAGTCCCCTCGTAATGCTTTCTAAGTAATACTTCTGTGACATTTTTAAGATACTGAAGTGGTCACACAGTTCCTTTAAGATCTATGTTAATCTCAACATCTGCAAGTACTTTTAAAAATCTAGACTTTCCAATCAGGAGATACTCATTTTAAAGGACAGGCTTCAATAATATTTTCATTGCAGTTACTGAAGCATTACGTACATACGTCATCTACAGACTATTTTCACTGCATTATAGTATTCTTTCAGACTTTTATTACAGCTTTTTAAAATCAAAACTTAGCTCCTAAAATTAACCTGATTATTGAATGTGTTGTATGGGCTTTTCCAAATGTGCATGTGTTCAGGCACAAATGTCCTTAGAAATGCTTTTCTGTGGAAATTAGAGGCTCTAACTTGCTAATAAGAGCGTTACAAAATGAAATGTTGCTGTTAACCAGTAGCTTGGAAATCCAGAAATGATTCATGCCTTTCCAGCAGTTAAAATACATCTTAATAATTTGAAGGTCACTGGCTTCAGCAGGGTGCCAGCCTATAAAGGGGTTTTAAACATGCAGTTTAAAACCCTTGGGATTAAACCAACCTTGTTGGCATATTTTATTTATACAGAGATTATCTCCAAAGGAGATTCATTGGTCTTTTGACTATAATGAAGCCTTTTCTTTATTGACTTCATTGTGTCATAAATGAAAAGAGATTTCTTTTTATGGCAGGAAATAAAATGTTCCAATCTCCACAACACTCCTTGCATCCAAAGAGTCTGATTTAGACAAAAATCTATTTGTTGTGCCCTAACGCGGAAACTAAAATCCCAATAATGTTCTTTTATTTCATGTTTGCTTTATCTTCCTAAGTGGACACAGAGGTATTACCAAGTGCAGAGAGAGGTCTGAAATTGGCCTCTGGGCGCTGAACAGGCAGGCAAGAAGGGACTGAGTTCCTGAAATCCAGGTCTGTCCACTAGAGAGAGGGCTGGTAGACAGCCCAGTTGTGGGACTTGGGGGAGCAGGGGGTGTAAGGTCTGAGCAGGAGGGACTTGACCCAGGGACTGTGTTGGGGCTTTATAGGTTCCCCCTGCAGAGAGACAGAATTGGTTGGGATTTGGCACAGGGTTGCGGGAACTGCTGTGGGTTAAAGGAACTTCACAGAGATGGGTGGCACAGTGGGTGACTTAAGGCCCTCTGGAATGGGAACGGTAATTATATATGTACCCGCACCCTGCTGGTACGGGTATTTTCTTAAGTGGACGTTAAGCCAGTCAACCCCAGCACTAAGCGTCTTGGCAGGAAGGTAAACACTACAACACTTCATTTTACCTGGCATAATCAACGTGATCAGAATACCAGTGTGAATTTTCCAGGTTGACTGAAGCTTACTGTTAAAGCTTAAGTGTATCATTTCATTCCTTTTAAGTCAGAAAGTTTCTTTAAAAAGCATTATTGGGAGGCGCCTGGGTGGCTCAGTCGGCTAAGCATCTGCCTTCAGTTCAGGTCATGAGCTCAGCGTCCTGGGATCAAGTCCCGCATCAGGCTCTCTGCCCAATGCGGAGTCTGCTTCTCCCTTTCCCTCTGGGCTCTCTCTCTCTCTCTCTCAAATAAATAATGCTTTTTATTTTTTTTAAGATTTTATTATGGTTTTCTGCCCTCTCTAACCACGTATATTCAATTTAAGGCCTAGAGAGAGGTCAAATAAGGTGGAAGACACAAGGCTTTGGATTCAGCCTGGCCCCACGCCTGATAATGACAGTGGACCTTGGCCAAGCTCTTGGGTCTCTTTTAGCCAGTCTCCCCATCTATAAAATGGGTAATCACAGCCCCAAATCAGGGCCACGCATGTAAAACAATTAGCACCCAGCAATAAATCCTAGTTATCAAGCATTTACTAAATGCCAAGCACTCTTGTAAATACTTCAGTCATCTGTTGACTCTTCATAACTCTCTATGAAAAGTCATTATTATTCCCATTTTATAGATGAGGAAAGGGAATTACAGAGAGGTGAAGTCACACCACCAGGCCATCTGGCTCTGGCTTTTCCACTTACACCACTGCCCCTAGGTGCCTGGCACACAGGATGCTTTCCACCATCGGTAACAAGAATGACAGCTAGACAATTTTACTGAGTGACAGGCTGAAGACCTGGCCACGGAGCCACGTAACGGGCTGAGCCCTCTGTGGCACCTCCCTGGGGTTGATGTTCAAGAACAGTCTTGGCTGCTGATTTTTTTTCTTTCTAATATCAAAAAAGACAAGAAAGCGAAATTTTTCCTCTTCTGTTTATGTTATTCCTAAAGAGGAAGAGAAAGCAAAGTGAGCACGTACAAAGAGGTTAGAACCATAGACCAATATAGGGGTGATTTCCCTCTACCTGGCTCCAAGTTGCTAACACAACAGAGACATAGCCAGATTCTGGAAACAGCTTTTCTCTATGTTCAATGTGTTATTCTTTATTTCTTGCGGTGCTTTATTTAACGTTAATAATCTCGAGCTCTTTTTTGCCTCCATGGAATCTCTCACCTTTGGTACTTTCTTCTCAGTAGATGTTCACCCTCTCCAAATGTGCCTCTTTGGGTACCTACAAACCAGAGACTCATTTCAGACTCCATCAGAAGTGGTACATAAGGATGTGGACCAAAATATTAAAGGCCTCTTATATATGAAGTTTAATTCCAACCACCAAAGGCTGAAATCTTGGAACAAAGTGTAAATAATACCGAATAACAATCTCATTCTGAAGGTGCTGATTCTCAACTGACTATACCAAACATCTTATAATGGGGTGATTTAAGGATGACAGCAGGGCTCTCATTTTTGCCTAATTTAAATCTTTGGTATCTGAAAATTCTGTAACTAAAAATATTGGCACAGAATTAAACAGGAACATTTTATCCAAGATACTCCGTTTAATTAACCGAGATACTGTTTAATTTCTTGTTCTTCCTGGAAATTGTGCTTGGAGAATGAAGACAAATCAGGTATCAGTATGGAGGAACACAGGCCTCATGTTCAGTACACCAGGATTCAGATGGCATGCTTTGGACATGGTGCTTCCTTTGCCTTGTGTGTCATGTGAGAACAATGTCCCCTTCACCTCGTTCTGGTAAAGCTAAATGTATGGAAAACATTTAGCACAGTCCCTGGTGACCAGTAAGGGCTTAATACCTGGTGATTCTCTTCTCATTCCACTGAGTCTCTCTTGAGATTGTTTCGTTTTATCATCACCATCTCCCATCTAAACGGTAGTTAGTGAAAACCGCTTCCTTTGACTCAAGCTCATATTTTTTTTCTTCATGACCACCGCGTTGGTAACATTTATTCTCACCTGAGTTATCAAATCCATCCTTTTCGTGACATGTGGAGTCTTCACCATGTAATTCTTGCTCACTCCTGCTGATAGTCATCACTTCTCCAACACAAATGTGCCCTTGGGCAGACACCCATCTCCCTAATGTCTGGCTGAGTCCTGGCTGCTCAGTAAATGCCTCATCCAGTGGTTTCCCATTCACTCTGACCCAGACCACAGCCATTCTCCTTTGACCTTGGGTCTGCAACCAGCTTCTGCCATAGTCCAGCCTTCAGTTAATATTTCTGAGCTTATTTTCTCAACTGTGAGATGAGTAGGAAAATGGTACCTATCTCCCAGGGTTATTGGGAGGATCAGAGTACATGTTAATCCACCTAAAGGGCATAGAAAGTGCCTGGCCCATGGTTAGTGCTGCTAATGGTCTCTGTATTCGTTAATGAAACAGATTATATAAGTGACATAACATCTTTCCGATGGATGTCCTCTAACACCACAGGGTCTTCCCAGACAAAAACCGAGAGGATCAGGTCTACAGCGCTGTCCTAATTGCTTGGCCTTGTGCTAGTTAATAGTAATTTTATAATTATCTGGCTCATGTTGTGAGAAATTTAATAGAAATATGTAAGAGGATAACTATGAGGACTTTCTAATTAGCCATAGCCTTATATTCATCTTAATACTGAGAAAAAAGATTTGTGACCCTTCAGCTTCATTTATCTTGATTGAAAGACAACGTGTTATCTGGGTAGCTGGTGGTGGTCAGTACCGCATGCGTGTGTGTGTGTCTGTGTGTCTGTGTCTGTTTGTCTGCCTGGTAGTTTTATGATGTTACTGGTGGTGCCTGGAAACCCAGAGGGGTGTGGTTAGACTTCCTTGGATAAAGAAGCTAATTGGAGAGACTAGTGAGTCATATATTTCCATGATTATCCTCCTGAGCTCTGCTGGATTTTTCCTGCATCTAGCCAGGGGGATAGCAGGCAGACTGATTTCTGGGCATGTATGGCATTAGTTTGGATGTTATACTTGAGTGCTTGGCAGGAAAAAAAAAAAATAATGAATTGTTACCCTGAAAACATTTTTTAATGACTTGAGGTGGGCTTTGACCTTTAAAATGCCGTGTTTTTTGCCTTTGCAGAGTAAAACACCTCTAAAACTGCATGTGTTTGCTTATTTTGAACTAGAGTCATGTGTACCATAAATTTACTGGAATTCTACAATTCTAAGTAAATCATGGGATAAATGTTGCCTTCACCCTATTGCGCTATTAACGATGTCCCACTCGGAAACAGTGTTGTCTTTGGTTTCTAAGTAAGTTGGAAGGAAATGCTGCAGTCTATATACTAGAGTGTTGGCAGGGCTAGGTTCTGTCCCATCTCATTCATTTTGCCTCTTGTCCTAAGAGGAGTTTCTTTGGGTTAATCTTTTCAAGACTCCAATTTTGCATGTATTAATCCTTATCTCAACTTCAGATCATTTCTTTGCCACTTGATCTTTATTGTAGAATTTGCTGACTTCTAAACATTTTAGGCGAAGTTGATCAGATAATTCTGGAAATTTTTCTTCAACTGTGCATTCTGCTCAATATTCTGGGGAAACGTTTTGGCTCTGCTTACTTTGTTAATGCTGGTTACATCATTATGGGAGCTATAGATTTCTTGGGCGTGCAAAATGATTGCATATTCATGAACATCTTCAATCTTGAAATATTTGTAAATAACTTGGCAATTTTTTTTCATAAGGTGGTCTGTTAACATGATTAGGTCTTTAATTGTTCACACAGAAAGAATTGGTGCTTATAGAGCACCATCTATTTGATCAGTAACATTTCTGCGCTAAGCAATTTGGATTATGAACATATAAGTCACCTTCCTTAAACAAAGTATAAGAGATGCTATTTTCCGCTTAAGAATGATTCAAGTTTGAAAATGTCAATAGATGCAAAAAGCCACCCTAGAGCTTTGCTCTCTCGAAAGAAAGTAGAGAAGGAATGACATAGTCAATGTTAACTGTCACCAGATGAAGAGAAATCAGATTGTCAGGCCTGGATCTATAACATTCTTGCCAAAGTAGGACCTCATTTACACATACAGATCTTCATACCCTTTGCTAAGAAAAGCATCTGCGGCAGTTTAGATGTTTGTGCGTTTGCCAAAGATCTTTCACTCTGAATAAAGTAAATGTCATGTCTGTTGTTTATCTCAAATTCAGCAGAGTATTTTTAAAGAAATATTTGCGGGGGAGGGTCGAGGGAAGGAGGTTGGGGAGCTCCAGTTAGTGGGGTATGGCAGTTTTGTGGCCAGTCCTCCACTTTCGGACCAGAGCTGGAAAAATCCGCTCAAAACGGATACTTTGGGCTCATGAACTGCAAATGTCCTTTTGAAGTGACAACACTATAATAAATTGGAATGTGGAGTCTTCCCGAATCTATACCTAGTCTGTCAACACCCAAAAAATCCAGTTAATTCAGTCAAACTGATTATTTGGCATCGTATAGACACAGCTGTCTTGAACTAAAATTTTGCACACTTAAACATAGATGGCATTGTACCCGAAGCCAGCTGGTACAATGGCATCTCTCTAATCATGTATAAAGATTGCTGCGACTTCAGAGACTGGAAGTAGATCTTCATTGCTCCAAGTTCAAGCTGGACCCCACTGAAGAGCAATTAAAAAAAAAATCTTAGGTTGTGATAAAATTTCTTGACAAATAGGTACCCTTAGGAAGTTCAGACTTTCAGTTAAGAGTATGATGTGGTAATTTAACTATGTAAATTGCCTTGAATATTAAAAAAAACTAACTCCCTATGTACTTCAAAAAAAAACCTATATTTAACCTAGCTTCTAGGCATTCAAAATCCTAGTAAGACAGACAAGTAAAGTACATCCTGAGACTTTTCTTGAGGACATCTACTTCGGGTGATACAGTTCTGTCTACTCCTCACACAAATCAAATGTTTGTCTTTAATAATCCCTTATCGGTGTTACTTGTTTTATCGAAGTATATTCTGTGTGACTCTGAATATCATTTTATCACCCCCCACAGATGACATGGAAGCCATTCCTGTCAAACAGTTTGTTAAACACATTGGTGAGCTCTATTCTAATAACCAGCATGGGTTCTCCGAGGATTTTGAGGTATGTTTCAAAACTGAAAATTAATTTCCAGAAACCTGACTCTTACAGGATTTTTTATAAACTTGACTTGAATCCATTCAAGCATAACAAAAACGATGGCGGAAAAAGTTGGAGATTGTGTGTTTTTTTTCTTTTTTCTTTACACTTCTACTTCTGGCAGGCATTCTTTTCCCCGCAAAAGACTAGATGAGAGGGAGTTGGTTGCCCATGTCCTGCCACGTGCGTGTCCAGAAAAGAACAGACTCAGTGGTGGAAAAGAGGCAAGCCCCCACGTTCTGTCTTCATGGTCATCCTAAGTGGGACAGTGGTCCTCACACCAAGGGCAGGGCTCGCCTCTCTGGGCTGCCCGAGGTGTAGAGGAGACGGCAGATTTGCAGTCTGAGGGGCCTGGGGCTGGCTCCACGGGAGGCGGTGTGCTTCCTTATCCTCGGACCAGTCGCTTCCTCTCCGGTGGCCCGGCTGCCCCAGTTTTTGGAAATGGCGCTCATGTCACTGACATCCCGAAGTTGGGCCAAGTGAATGATGCACGCCCTTGAGGGTGCCGGGTTACCTGTTAAGGCCCTGCAAAGGTGGATGGTGGCGGGTTTCGTGATTATTAATCCTTGGAGAGAAGACGTGGGTTAACGCAGCCCTGTGATTTTAAGAACCGTTGTGCAGGAAACAAGGTAGAGCGCGCACGCACCGCCCTGCCAGCTCTGGGTTCCGTGCCAGTTCAGCAGTGACAGGGTGTCAATGAGGAGCTATTAAACAGACTGCCCTTTTCTTCACTGAGGCGCTTAACTAACGCACATCTCTGGCAGCCAGAGTTGTGCCGAGGAGGCCAAGTTTTCATGGCAGCTCAGCTGTCTTCTAGCTTTGTGGGTGAGTCCGTGCCTTTCTCTCTCTCATTCTTCCTTTAAAATGGAAATGACGATGATGATGCTAAACTGCCCACCCCTTTGCACAAAATGGGTTTCGGGGACTAAACGATGTCATGGAAAAGGAGGCACAATGAGAAATGAACACGGGACCCAAAGCCCCCCGTGTCTGTGCAAATTCAGAGTCCCCAGAGGCCATCGTAAAGGCAATTATATTGACAACTGGTTTGCAAGGAAGTCTTTCTCTTCGTTTTTTGTTTTTCTGAGCAAAACCAAAGCAAAGGTGGGAGAGAGAAGGGACCCTCTGATTTATTCGGCAGAGTCCCATGTATGTATCATGGGACAAACAAAAACATGTCAAGTATTTAATGTGGCTATTAGATGCTTACCAGAAAAAGGTGCCTATTCAAGTACAAAGAACATGGTTTAAAGTCAAACATTTTGTATTCATGAGGACAGCAAATGTGTGTGCTGTTGAAGTGATTTAGTTCAATTGACTGTTGGCTGGATGACTGAGCAAGAATACTGAGGCATTTAACAACGTTGATGGTATTCAGGACAAACATTTATCCTCTGGAGAACAGAATTTGATCAGGATGACCAAATGCAACTCCAGTTTCTCAATTATTTATGATTTGAGACCCCGGTGCTATTCATCACAGCTGGTTTTGACACCATTTAATTATTCAAAATAATCAGCTACACCTCTATAAACTCGATCTGACTTAAAATGGGCTTTGCTGCATCAACATCAAGCCTGTTAACAAATTCTGGGCATCTGCACCCTATTTCTATCCTTAAAAAAAAACATACTGTGGCTTGAAGCTTTTGTCTCCTATATTGAACTTTATAGCTTTAGTCTTATTAGCTGGTGGTGAAGGGAGGGGCCCGGGAGGGCAGGGACAAGGGAGGCCTTGTTCTGTGATTGTCATTTCACAGTTCCTCCTGGTCTGAAGGTGGAAGATCAGAGCTATTCAGAATAGGAAGACTATCCTTTCTTCTGAAAAGAACAATAAGGCAGCAACGTAAAGGGAGGAATGAGACAGAACAAGTCCTTAATATACTGTCCTCTTCTCATTGAGGGAGATTTCGAAGTATTTGACAACGGTAGTGGTATTCGTTTTCGGCTGCTCTGCTAAAAAGGACAAGTGGTAGCAGGCTATTTACGAAATTGTTAAGGCTGTTTTATAAACGAGATAGTAATAGGCTATAAAAGAAGGTCAGGAAAAGAGATTTTTGTGCGGATTTAAAGAAAAACAAAACTGGGACGCTTGCGCAGCTCAGTCAGGGAATCGTGCAACTCTTGATCTTAGGGTTGTAGGTTTGAGTCCCACGATGGGCGTAGAGATCACTTAAAAATAATTAAAAATCTAAAAAAAAAAAAAAGGGAAAAGAAAAACAAAACAGAACCCTCATTATGGTAGGAGAGTAGAAAGTCAACCCCAGATTTCCAGATCTTTTTAAGTGGAAGAACGGTGGCCAGCATATACTCAGCACTGCACGTGGATTATTTCATTTGTTCCTCAGAACTACCCCACAACAGGGTGCTATTCTATGGGCCCCATTTTACAGATGAGGAAACTTCTTCCACGGGAAAACTGAGGCTTTGGGTGGCTCAGTTTTCAAATGGCAGAAGTTAGGTTTTAAGACCAGGCTCTCCGACTCAAGCGCACATGTGTAACCTCGAGGTCCTCCAGACTCTCATTAAAGTAGTGTGTCCTGTAGTGACCTGGAGTCAGAAGGAGGAAAAAAAAACTGAGATTACCAATGACTGTCTCAAACTGATCATGCAGCTGACAAGCCAACAATTGCCTTGGCAAAAAAAAGGGGGGGGAGGGCGGGAAAGGGAACAGTCGAAACAAAGAGCCCCACTAAAAGTACTAGGAGCCCATTACATGATTTATGGCCTAGAGCCTTCCGGATGGTTTGAGGATCTGACTTATAAAAATCTTAACATCTGCAGAGAGGCCTCAAGTTAGTCGAAGAACTCATCTTAAAATTATAAATACCAGGGCACCTGGGTGGCTCAGTCGTTAAGCGTCTGCCTTTGGCCCAGGTCATGATCCCAGAGTCCTGGGATCGAGCCCTGCATCGGGCTCCCTGCTCAGCCGGGAGCCTGCTTCTCCCTCTCCCCACTCCCCCTGCTTGTGTTCCTTCTCTCGCTGTCTCTCTCTCTGTGTCAAATAAATAAATAAATCTTTAAAAAAAAAAATTATAAATACCATTTGACAATTGATGTGCGGCCATTAAGAATAGAGAAAAGCAATTCATCTGACAGTTACGGAGTACTGTTATTCTGTGGACATAATACAAAGTACAGAGTTGAATTTGAGACCTTGCCCTCAAGGAGTTCAGTCTGGTGGGGGTGGAGAGCAAAATACATGCTAAATATGGATAGAAAGTTCCAGAGGAGGGCAAAGAAGAAGAAAGGCTTCTACAAATTTTGATTATTTCACCGGAATTTCTATTTGCCCCATCTTGTTTTAAAATCTTGGATGGAAGTGGGGGGGAAAAAAAATTGGTGAATAGCTGTCATTATTTTCAGAACTTTGCTGCTTGGAGAAGAATGAGAAAAACGATTCACTGGTAATTTTGAGTCTTTGTCTAGAGGTGATGCAGACAGCGTTTTGTCCTTGTCAGATAAACTTTGGAGACTGTTAAGAGCTGGCAACATTATGCCTCTAGCAGATTTTGCAGTCACTGGAAATAACACCAATCCTTATCTCAGGATGGCTGGCGTTCGATGACTCTGTTCCCTTGGCTACCTGAGCTGACTTGAACCTCACTCTTCCCCGGCCTCCACAGTCCTCATCCAGGCGGCTTCCAAAGGTGCAGTGCTAGCATTACCTTTCAAAAGGAGAGAATTCCAAGGCCATGTGGGTCGACAGAATTAATAGGCAGCGGTCAGGAGCATCACAAGTTGGAAGGCTGAGTGCAGAGACCAGG
This sequence comes from Mirounga angustirostris, assembly GCF_029215605.1. NCBI lineage: Eukaryota > Metazoa > Chordata > Mammalia > Carnivora > Phocidae > Mirounga > Mirounga angustirostris. Next base: position 186,396,224 of record NW_026991709.1, on the reverse strand, counting down.
CCAGAGATCCAATACCCCTTGACGAGATCCTTTGGGGGGAATCGCCTTGCTGACAATTAACTCTAGCTGAGCTAAATTTGGGCCAGTTGCTCATCTTAAATCAGGAGAGCAAAGCTTTGTCCACCTGAGCCCATGTGCTCGAGGGATCAGTGGCCACAATCACTTTATGTAAGGTGCAGCGTTCCAGTGTTGCCGGTGACACATAACAGGGTGTCGCCAGATGGGGGGTCATGCTGCATGAGACTGCAGCCTACAAGCTGGCAGAAAAGGACTCTGAGTCCCTGTGACAAAATGCCACTTAGGGTCTGAAATGTCTTAAAGAACATTTTTAAACCCTTAGCAGGAAGAAAATCATAGTTGAGGTTTTTGTGAGGAGTGAAGAGAGAGAGAGCGAGCCAGAATTCACAAATGGTGTATGGAAAACAATTGTACTTTATAGACCCCAAACAGGAAATCCGATGGTCTTTTCAAAGGGCACAGAGGTAAAACTGTCTGGGAATGGGAAGGGAGCTGGATGGAAGATAGGATGGGACCTTGAAAGCCTGGCTAAGGAATCTGTGTTCTATCCAGAGGTTTCTGAGGGAGAGAATAACAGAGTCAAAGCTGCAGCATTTGAAGATGTTGGGGGTGGCCACAATTTGTAGCCTGAGCAGAAGCAGGAAGATGGCATGTCATGGGCACCCAGCAAGGGCCAGCTCTGTGTCAGACACGAGGCAAGCACCAGGCCATAGTGATGACCTAAAGTGATCACCTTCGGTAGCATGGTCACCGTAACACAGCTGTGGGCTGCCCGAACTCACACACTGAAAATGTTCTGTATACTCAGTCTAATGCTTGGTCACCTGGTCCAAAGGGTGTTCTTCTCAACTTCCTTTGGGAAGCTGAGTAATCTGAAAGATTTCCAGATGTATTTTTATTCCATCATGATTTCACATCGAGCCACAGAGTGGTAGGACAGTAGGTCTCCATGTGCCTTTTTGATAGCTTCTCACCTCATTGACTCCAGGCAGCAGGTGATTTCACCCACTCGATATATTCTCTGAATATATCAACTTGTGGTGTTTTCGTTTTAAGTTTTACTTTTTTTTTTTTTTTACATCTCTTGTTTTTACTTGGCTTTTTTCTGTGGTTTTGTGCCTGTCGAAACTCAGGATATTCATTTTGAGAATTCCAGCTCAGTTATATGGACAGTAAAATACAGACAAACTTAAATCTTAAACTGCTTGTCAGACTGTCGAATCGAAGGTAACTTGGCTATACACACTCCATCAGCTAGTGTCGTTTCAAAGGGTTTTAACACCTATTAAAATCACATTAACTTGGACATGCCAGTTCTGATGGAGAAAAGCCACTCCAGGATCAGATGATATTATCAGCATCTAAATGAGCCAAACAGTTCTGCAAGGAATTACAGATGACATTATTATCCACAAGACAAAATCAGGAGGCCTTAGGCAAACCCCTCGGGTTCTAATAAAATCAGATTTAACATTATTTATGACTATTCTTTGTTTTCCGTCATTCACATAATTGGAAGAGTGAAATAGGGGCAACGGATCAGACCCAGGATTTTAGATAACAAAGAGTTTGATTGGCCATATTGAATGACTGCTCTAAACAGTGCAGACAGCTGCTCCCAAGCAGTCTTGGTCAATTGCATTATATTATAATAGAGGCCCGAGCTCAGTCCATAGTTAGGGTGGTCAGATCCACACGATGGGGGAAAAAAATAAATCAATAAACCAAGTGAATCTCAAACTAAAGGACAAAAAGCTATAATCTCTTAACACAAGATGCTTTAGCAACCCAGCCCATGCCAGAAGTATGACCTTCAAAACCCAGAAACAAAAGGATGTCAACTTATTTCAGGAATTTATGTATAGATTGAATTAATGTCTTCCAGAATACAAATCTATTTTCGAAGGTTTTCTGCCCCTGAAACTATTCAAAAGAGTATGCCTCAGGCGTTCAAGGCAATTCTAAAAGGCCAGTACCCCAAAATACTTTGAGTAGAGGTAGCATTGCTTATGTTTTTGGAGATGTTAAGATATCAGACTCATCACTTTGTGCCTTCCCTTTATCTCATTTTAGAAAAAAAGAACCAAAGGCAGACTGAAGCCCCTTTAAATCAACATTTGCAAAACCATAGGTTATAAACCATTTTAGAAGAGAAAATAGCAGAGTTTATCACATTTAGTAAACATAACGAAAGAGTAAGAATTGTTGTGAAATGCACACTTTCCCCAAGAGGTGTGTTGAATTAATACCTGTGGACTTTTTTTTACTTTTTTTTTTTAATGGACAACTGGGAAGGTCTGCAACTATGAAAAATTGAACATACCGCTTCCCAAGAATCAGGAGTTCCTGAGTATGGTTTCTTTACATGGGTAGTGACCCTTTGTTTTAGACTTTAAATTATTTGATTACAGTGAGTTAGTTCCTCCTTGGAGAGAAGACAGGGACACCTCACTGGGAAGTACTTTGTGAATATAAAAGACAAACCGTTCCTTGTTTTCATTATGCCTAATGTAAATGCTATGGAAAACATCCATACTTGCTATGCATCTCCTTCATGGGGGCGGGGGGGAGTCTGCATGCACCTAAACTCTGTTACATCTGTTACGTGTAAAATACTTCTCCTGATAATTTTGTCACTTGCTCCAGCTCTTTGTGGCAGCCGTGCACTGCTAATGACTTCCCTTATTAGTTAACGCTGGTACTTTCTTGGGTTTGAACCGTACACCGTAGAAAAATTTGACTTTACAGCAACCTTGTAATACGCTAATGGATGATATTTACATTCGTGGCAAAGGTAGCTGAAGAGTTGCCTGCTAAAGAAGGAGAATTTAAATGAAACTGGAGTTCGCAACTAATTCATCAAATCTATATATATTTGAGCCACACAGGACAGGTCACTGGGCAAATATGGTAGTGTCACTTCAGGACGGAGGGTAATCAATTTGCGCTCTGATAGTTCTAAAAGGAGCTATATGGTCTATACGCATATTGCAAATGATGGTGGACATTCTACTTCTGCCTGGAAAATTCTTGTTCATCCTTTAAGGCTCAGGTGAATGAGCTGCCTGAAGCCTTCCTCTGTGTTCCCACCATAGCTTCCTGAGGCCTCTTTTCTATTAATCACATTTGACTGTCACTATTTTTGGCATGTTTTCCTCCCTCATCAGGCTGTGGCATATTCAAAGAGAGATATGATGGGTTTTTTTGTAATCCCCATGCCTAGGTCACAATCTGGAATGAAGTAGATGATTGATGAATTAGTAAAAAAAAAAGAAATCCTTTTATCTTCTTCACATCCTCTATACGTTTGTTATGAATATGTCAGTTATTTCTGAAACTGAGTTTGGGGAGGTAATGGTGGCCGCAGCTAGGGAGTGAGTAAATACTTCATGCTTTTGGATATATAGTTTCTTTCTTCCTACACCTTTGCTAGACATCGAAAGTGTGTCTAAAATCTTTGAAATCTTGATTTTTTTTTTTTCCACCAGGAAGTCCAACGCTGTACGGCCGATATGAACATCACTGCAGAACATTCCAATCATCCAGATAACAAGCACAAAAACAGATACATCAACATTTTAGCATGTAAGTAATAAACTTTAAACTATCTGCAACTGTGAGGAAATTAAATCTTCATGCTGGGGATAAGCCGAAAGCCAAGCAATCCGAACCAGGAATGCCAAGAAAGAATTACATTCGCCAGTTAACCTCTCGTTAGCCCATCTTCAACAGAAGATAGGAAGAAGTAGGGACATTTACAGCCCCCTGAGTCTTTCATTAAGCTGTCAGATCTCCGCTTAAGAATAAGGTGGGACTGAAAGAAATGTTCTGAGCTTCGTGGTTCTCTCATGAAGTGATTTCATACCAGACGCTGGGAACCAAAGTTTGAATGTCCTGTGGCTCTCTTGACGTTGTTTTTAAGTGGGGAGAGCCAAGTTTTTAAATAAGATAAGAAATACTGAAAATGGAATCAATAAGCTGAATTTCTAAGACTAGGTAACATACCTTCAGTGGTCTATACCGTAAGGGATGGAGCCACCAGTCCTTGGGGCCCATGCGTTTTGTCCTTTCTACCATTTTTCCGAGGTCAGGAGTACTCTGGTGGTTAGGGATACAAACAAATAAGCATTGTTCTTACAGAGCCTTATGGGAATACCCTAGGAGCACTACTTCTGTGGCTAAAGTGCTACTTCTCCTAGACATTGGGGGTTTGGGTCACTGGCAGATAATCTATGCTTTGATACTAAAGGTGGGGGCACACATGTTTATGGTTAACATACACTGTGGTAAGGAACACATTCCATAGGATTTTATAGTGCATTAAATTGAACCATTTAAATGTGAACACTACTGTAGACAAAGCTTTTTATAATGCTTTAGTGAGATAAAAATCACATACCATATGAAATTCACCCATTTAAAGTTAATTTATATTTAAATGGGAATTTAAATATAAACTGAATTTCAGTGGTTTTTAGTATACACGCAGTTGTACAACCATCACCACTATCTAATTTTAGAACATTTTCAACACCCCAACAAGAAACCCCATACCCATTAGCAGTCGTTCCCAATTCCTCCTTTTCCCTAACCCCTAGAAACCACTTACCTACTTTCTATTTCTGTGTATTTGCCAATTCTGGACATTCCATATATGGAATCATAGAATATGTGGCCTTTTGTGTCTGGGTCTGTTCCACTTAGCATGATGTTTTCAAGATTCATCCATGTTGTCGCTTAGATCAGTACTTCATTCCTTTTTAGGACTGAAAATTACTCCATGGTATGGATATGCCACATTGTGTTTATTCGTTCGTCATTTGATGGACATTTGGGTTGTTTCTACTTTTTGGCTATTATGAATAATGCTGCTATGAACATTTGTGCAGACATATATTTTCAATTCTCTTGGATATATACTTAGGAGTAGAATAGCTAGGTCATATGGTAACTCTATGTTTAACATTTTGAAGAACTGTCATACTGTTTTCTAAAGTGGCTATACCATTTTACATTTCCCCCAGCAATATATGAGAGTCCCAGTGTCCATATTCTCATCAACACTTGTTACTTTTATATATCTGTATCTATAGATATATAGATGTAGATATCTATCTATAGATATATAAAATAACTCTGCTAATGGGTGTGAAGTGGTTATCTCATTGTCATTTTAATTTGCATTTCCCTAATGATGAGTAATGTTGAGCATCTTTTCATGTATTTATTGGCCATTTGTAGATCTTCTTTGGGGAAGTATCTATTCAAATTCTTTGCCCATTGTCTTTTTGTTGCTGAGTTGTAGGAGTTCTTTATACACTCTGGATATGAATCCCTTATATAGATAAACAGTTGGCAAATATTTTCTCCCATTCTGTGCATTGTCTTTCCACTTTCTTGATGGTGTCCTTTGAAGGACAAATTATTTTAATTTTGGTGAAACATAATTTTTCTTTTGTGGCCTGGCTTTTGGTGTCATATCTTAAGAAACCACTGCCTAATCCAAGATCATGAAGATTTACACCTTTGTTTTTGTCAGAGTTTTATGGTTTTAGCTCTTACATTTAGATATTTTATTCAAATAACTCTTAAATGTATGAGGTAGGGTCCAAGTTTATTCTTTTGCTTGTTGATAGCCAGTTGTCGTAGCACTATTTGTAGAAAAGACTGTTCTTTCCCCCACTGAATTGTCTTAGTGCCCTTATTGAAAATCAACTGACCATAAATGTAAGGGTTTATCTCTAGACTCTTAGTTCTCTTTCATTGATTTATATGTCACCTATGGTATGTGATGTATATGTCTATCCTTAGGCCAGTACCACTTCATCTTGATGACAGACTATAGCTTTGTAGTATATTTTGAATTTGGAAACTGTGAATGCTCCAACTTTGTTCTTTTTCAAGATTGTTTTGGTTATTCTGGGTCCCTTGTGTTTCCATATCAGTTTTAGGATCAACTTTTCTATTACTGCGAAAGATGTAGCTGGGATTTTGATAGGCATTGCATTGAATCTGTGGATTAATCTTAACAATACCGTCTTCCATCCATGAAGATGGGATGTCTTTCCATTTATTGAGGTCATCTTTTATTTCTTTCAATGATGTTTTATAGTTTGCATGTGTTACACTTTTGTTGAATTTAAGTATTTTATTCTTTTTGATGCTATGGTAAATGGAATTATTTACTTAATTTTGAAATCTTTCATTGTGTATATAAGTACATTTTTTTTTTTTTAAACATCAACCATGTATCCTACAACCTTGGCTGAACTCATTTATTCTAATAGTTATTTTTTGTGGATTCCTTAGAATTTTTATATACAAGGTAATGTCATCTACTAAGAGAGTTTTACTTCTAACTCTACAGTTTTAAAAGAACCACAAGACATTTTTGAATAAGAGTACTGGTTCCACTTATATGAGAGAATGAGGAGCTAACAAAGAGAACAAGAAAGAGTCAAACTTTGCTTTTCTCTCCAGTCTTCGAATGCATGGACTCTGACAGTATTTGTTGGCCAACCTAGTCAAGGCTCACCTTGCCGAGATTATAAGGATTTGTCCATCTATATACCTCATTTCTAACCATGTAAATCAGGCAGGGATATATACACATGTGTGCCTTGAGTATATCCACACATACCATTCTCTCCACCATGGCAACCCTTCCTTCTGGTGACCTCAGTGTTTGGCTGAAAGTATGTGGCAGAAAAGAGGGAGGAAATCAAAGAAGTGTCTACATGATAGCCCAAGGGTCACGGTGTTGCCTGGAAAGTGTGCCACCTGTGGTTTGTTATGGTTGTACTCTCACCAGTTGATTTATGGTTTCACTTTCACAAATTCAGATTAGATGCGGTTTTATTTTCCTAAGTTCAGAAAGTTGGATTCTGGTGTTCATGATGTCTGGTCAGATTCTGGACACATCACCCATCATCTTGGTCTACCCCTATATTAAGGGCTTAGTATAGCAAGAACCAGGATGGAAATGTCATGAAACAACTTAACTGTGCAGGAAATAAAATGTATGAAAAGCCTTCTCTCACAGAGCCATTACAACTTTCAAGTATGGTGCTTCTGTACCATCTCCTGTATTGATCTATTTAGAGAGGCTGTTACCTTTTAGATTAAGTATGAATTTTGCAACTTGAAGAACATGCATTCTTATTTGTCGGTCTGAAAAATAATATGCAATATAGTGCTACTGAGCTAAGGCATAGTGGTTTGTATTCTGATAACTTGGGGGGAAATTGTCATTTGGAGCCTGTTTCTAACAGGCAGCCCTTCTGCATAGCAAGTGTAGTCTGAGAGTTTGTCAGAACAACAAACAAAATTCAGAGTCACAAGACTGGAGAAGGCTTTCAAAAAGTGCTTGATAAATAGTCTGAGGTCATTAATGTCTAGGCTAAGCCACTCTTTGGACTTCTTCTTGAACTGGACTTTTATAACCAGAAATGTAAATTTACTTTTGCCCTTTTTGTTCCTAGCTAGAGGAAATAAAATTATGACCTTCACTTCTTTTTATTTCATTTGCTGTCCTAAAAATTCCAGTTCACTTTGCTAGGCAACAAGAGGCACATATCCCACTTTTGTGTTCATAAGCTGAGGTTGAGTGGATCCTAGAATCTGATCATTCACCAGATTCCTGCAATGAGATTACTCTCAGGAACATCTCTGGTTTCCTCAATTACTTGGGTTCTATTAGGGTAGAAGGGAGTCTAACTCAATTTAGCAAAGGAATCTCCTGAAAATAGACGTTCAACAAATAGATGTTGTTCTGAACCTAATGTAACAATCACTTTTGTACATTTGTATTAATGGAAAAGGGACACAGCCATGGGTAATCAAAGGCCTTGGTTTTAAAATCCAGGACAAGGACACTTTGGAGGGTTGCAACTTGAAATCATTTTACATGAACTAATAAGGACTTCAGTTTGCATTTCTTGGGCACTCAACAGGTCAGAGCATGATGTAGAAATGTCCCTGCGTTTTTAAGATGGGTTTCAATGCTGTATCTTTAAATTTTTAGCTGTTGTTCTGCCAAAAGTTTTTTTGGGGTACTCTGGGAGATGCCACATTGCCGATTTGCCTTGTTTTCTGCTTTAGAATGCTGGTAGTTTTTGAATTACACATTTTGTTTTTGTTTTTTGTTTTTTGTTTTTTGTTTTATCCTCTACAGATGATCACAGTAGGGTGAAGTTAAGACCTTTACCAGGAAAAGACTCTAAGCACAGTGACTACATTAATGCAAACTACGTCGATGTAAGTCAGAAATGTTTTATAAACCTGTTTCTCATAATTGAAGAGTGCCACAGAGACTGTTGAATGTGTTTTAATACTGCACAGAGCTTTTCCTAAAAACACAGCCTATTCAATATGGAAGGCACTTGAATTATTAACTGGTCTGTGATACTGCTTTCATCTTACTTTGTGCTGTGTCATCTTTGAAGGGTTACAACAAAGCGAAAGCCTATATCGCCACCCAGGGACCTTTAAAGTCTACATTTGAAGATTTCTGGAGGATGATTTGGGAACAAAACACTGGAATCATTATCATGATTACGAATCTTGTGGAAAAAGGAAGAGTAAGAGCCTCTTGGCTTAATATCTTAATCATGTACCTTCATTCAAAACCTCTTTATGGAGCACCTGCTGTAGGGTAGGAACTTGACCAGGTATAAAGAGTTAAGGAGATGAAAAGCATCCTCTCTTGCCCCTACCTTGCTTGTGGTCTGGTGGGAAAGAGCTGAGCGCTTACAAGAGGGAATTAAATGTGGCAAGTGGCAAGAGGGATGAATAGAGTATTCGAATGTGGATGCTGTAAAAGGGATGGATACTCCCCTAGGACTGAGATTTTGTAAAGGAGCTAATACGTGAGGTGAGCTGTGAACAATGAGAGAGGAGGAGGAGTTAGAGAACAACCTTCTAAGAGGACAGAAAACACAACAAACAGGGAAGTTGGCAGAAACGTAGTGTAGTGGGGGAACTACTGATAGTTGGGGGGGGGGAGCAGAAACACTGTTGAAACACCTTGACCATCATTAAGAGAACCTTTTTTTAAGATTAGAGTTAGTAGAGTAGGAGTTTATATTACATGACGCTGATTGAGCCTGGAAATAAAGGCTAAGCCTCAAATTCATTACTCAGAATCGCTACAGCTTCACCTTGACTGTGGAGTCCCGGTTTCACCTTTGGTGACCCAAGAGGTAAAATGAAGATTTTCACTGTTATAAGATTCTCTTGCAACTCGGAAGGCAGCCCAGCCTCCTCACATAGCCAGCCGTATTGCTTATAGGCCAAATACAGGTTTCTTTCTGAGGCCCTCTTTAAAGTGCCTTGTCTGTTGAAAGATGATCATGAATATGAGACCCATTTCACAAAGGATCTTGCCCAAGGTTGTCCCAAGGTTAACCTCTTCAGAGGTTTGTCTACCTCTAAGCCATTGGGCCCATATGTTCCTTTTTCAGTTCAACTATATGGTGATATTACCTGTTTTAAAGACGCTGGAAATCACATTACCAACAGTACAACTGTGGCATAAATTGCAGTTGGAACTGACAACTTTTTCCTTTTTTGCAGCGAAAATGTGATCAGTATTGGCCCACAGAGAATAGTGAGGAGTATGGAAACATTATTGTCACCCTGAAGAGCACAAAAGTACACGCCTGCTACACTGTTCGTCGTTTTTCAGTCAGAAATACAAAAGTGAAAAAGGTATTGAAGGAATATGGGTGGGCTGCCAGGGCATCTCTCTTTAAACTTGTATGAAAATTACTGTACAACCAAGGCCAATTCTCAGAACCAACTTGGCTTTAAAAAAGTATTTTTAAAAAACATTTTTTCACAACTCCTTTGATTGACATCAATGTATGCTGTGAAAGATACTGGCAGAGCCCATAATAGAATTTAACTGGCCTGATTAAATTCTTTAATCTCCTCATGACGGCTTCATTTAAAAAAAAGGGGGGGGAGGTACTTCCAGGTCTCGGTGACCAGCAACTACAGCAGCACCTGTTTGTGGGTTTAGCTTTTCAATAGCAACCTTCTGACAGTTTTCAAGCATTATTTTCCCAAACTGTGTTCCAAGGAACGCTAACCCTGCAAGATGCTTGCAAAAAGGAGATTCTGCTATTTAATAAGTATGGAAAATGAATGCTACATAATATGTATTCCCCTTTAGAAATATGTACAATTTACGCAAGTGGCCAGAGCACTAGTTAAGAAACCCTCTTTCACTTTTTTTGCCCAGTGTTTCCTAATGCGACTCAACATAACCCTTTCCTATATAACTGTTAACATCCAGTTATCTCAATTTCTTTTGTTCAAAATCTGCTGTTCCATCAAGATTCATGGATCATGACAGCATTACTAGGAACTCTAGGTGGATGTTCATTAAGAAAATGTAAAGTAATTGCTCTAGAGAGACTTCGGAATGGCAGTTGTTTGTAGCAATGGATGTAATTTTTTTTTCCCCCCTAAGTCTTGGCCATCTTTGGAAATGTGATCAAACTACAGCCCCCCCTGCCCCAGAAGAATACACATTTAGTCCAATTTTTATATACAATTTCATTGGCTCCAAAACCCATCTGTGATCCAAGGTTTACAGTCTTTTTCTATGTTTAGTTTTTTTCCCAGAATGGCAGAAGTATATAAAAGTCAAGTAGCACTATATTTATCTGTGTTCTAATAGAGCTGTTAGCTGGCTTAAACTAACCAATAATCAGCTTATGTTTACAAAGCCCATTGCTCATGGAAACCCTTCAGGTATTTAAACATGGCCCACTTATTATTTTACAAACCACTCAAGTTGGAGGACAGAAGTCAAATAGGAACTTTAGGTGTTTTGTGCAAGAGGAAAAAGTAGTAACTGAAAAAGAGGAAGAAATAGGAAAATGAGTTAAAGGAAGATTTCAGAAATCAAAGCCATAAGGCTTCTGGAGCCCAGGGTCAAACACCTTAAATGCTCAAGCTGATTAATGACCTTGAGTCATCACAAAAAAAAAAAAAATTCAGACATTTATAAGTTTATTGGTTATAAGAAAAACGACAGCAAGTTACCTGTTTGGGGAAATTTTTCATCCAAAGTGGTTAAAATATAAAAAGCTCAGCCACTTAAAGGAAAACTACTCTGGAAAATTCATTCATGAAAGTGACAGATAAATTTATTATTGATATTGGAGACTGAGAATCACTTCCTGGAGTATAGCAGCAACCAGCACTCCGGCTCCTGAAGGTCCAACCCAGACAGCAGAGAAAGGATGGGAGTCATGGCCCACAGTCAGATGAGAGCAAAGGGACCACGGCCTTCTGGAGTCGGGGCAGGAAGTCAGAACATGGAGGCTTGTGTAGAAATTACAGAGTGCATGAATGAGACGGCCGCCAAGGGGAAAGTACCTAGCTCAAGACCAGTAGTTAGGGCACATGAAATGGAAGGTCATGTTTCATACATCCTTATGTTTGTTTGTTTTTGGTTTTGTTTTTTTTTTAAATCCAAAATGCCCCTGTCTGCTTAAAGACCTCTCTTTTCACCTTTCTGCTAGGGTCAGAAGGGAAATCCCAAGGGTCGTCAGAATGAACGGGTCGTGATCCAATATCACTATACTCAGTGGCCTGACATGGGAGTTCCTGAGTATGCCCTCCCGGTCCTGACCTTCGTGAGGAGATCCTCGGCAGCCCGGACACCAGAAATGGGCCCTGTGTTGGTGCACTGCAGGTGGGGCCATCTTTGTCCTTGTGCCTGGGATTCAACATCTGAAGTGGGCAGAGTGGGCGGATGTGGACCACTGGGGCCCTGCTTTGTTTGATATAGAAGCAGAGTCTTCCACTGAAAACTGGGACCAGTACAGCCTGTTAGGGTTCTATAAAATCACTGCATTCTCAAAACATTCTGAAATCATCAGCTATTTCTGAGGCTTAGAGAATGAATCTCCAGTTTTTAATAACATCTATTAATAAAATCCCCATTGTTTACAGGGAATCTTGAAGCTGCTCCTATTACATGGAAATCTGACCTTAAACACAAGTCCAGGGCTTTCTACACTGGAGAGGTTGAGGTTTTTTGTATATGGCTCTTCTGTAGGGTTCCTCTAAATAATAAAATTCATTGTAGGGGTGAAAAGATCTTTAATTTTTTAATTGATACATGCTCTAAGAAAGACCTTTTTCAGAGCACTGGGAAAGCCTTTTTTCCCTTAACTACCTTTAACAACTTTAATAGGTGGTTTAAGAATACTTTTATTATCTTTCATTTGTAATTGCATTCTTGGCTTTTTTTTTTTAACTTTGATATTCAAATAGATGCTGCCTCTTCTGTGAGTTATGTTGCAGAGCTGCGTGGCATTTTCTAAGCATTTCTTCTGGGCTGTTGCTCATAACATGTGATCACAAAGCAAGTCCTTGGCAGATGTTGGAGCGCAGCCCCTGTTTAAAGCCTCATGAAAAGTACATTCTCTTGCTAACCCATTGAGGAATCGCTAAAATAGACATGAGAGTCTGTCAAAGAGCTGGGGTATCAATGGAGCAGTCCTGTGAGGTGGGGAACCTGCTGGGGGTACTACAGACGCCCATCTTCCTGACTGTTGTTTCTTAGTTTTGTGTTGGTTTTTTTTTTTTTTTTAAGATTTTTTAATTTATTTGAGAGAGAGAATGAGAGAGAGAGCACATGAGAGGGAGGAGGGTCAGAGGGAGAAGCAGGCTCCCTGCCGAGCAGGGAGCCCGATGCGGGACTCGATCCCAGGACTCCAGGATCATGACCTGAGCCGAAGGCAGTCGCTCAACCAACTGAGCCACCCAGGCGCCCTTGTGTTGGTTTGTTTAACAATGAGGAAGTGTGAATAAAAGAGGCCAGATTTTGCAGGCATGCCATTCTGATTCCATACGGGGCTGACTAAAGGAAGGCACCCCTTTAGGTAAGAACTTTCTAATAGCGAACAGACTAGGGACGTGTGCAGAAAGGGGACTTACCGAAAGGATAATGGGTGCTTCCAGAATCATAGAGAGTTGGAGAACCAGGCACAGACTTCGGCATCAAGGACACAAACTTCCTACCTGGGGTCTCGGCACATGGGGTTCTGGTGGGGGGATGCCTCTGCCAAGAAGGGCTGCTCTCCGTCCCTTGCATCACTGACTTCCATCCTTGGCTTGAGCAGCAAGCGAGACTGAGAAAGCAAATACATACGCAACATTTTACCCCAGCTCCCATGGTATTTATGAAAGGCTGTCTTTGCTCTCCATCAAGACTCCTGGGAAATGTCCTAATGAAGTTTTTGGATGCTGTCCACAATGAATGACCTGTGTCAACTCTCTACTAGGTTATCTAAACAACAAGGTTATTTTTAAGCTCGTTCGCTATTTAGACGGTAATTTTTCCAGTCTATAGTTAATGCATGACACGAAAGAGCAAAAGGTGGTGGCTGAGTGTCTTCCTTTCTTCCAGTGCTGGTGTGGGCAGGACCGGCACCTACATTGTAATAGACAGCATGCTGCAACAGATAAAAGACAAAAGCACAGTTAACGTCCTAGGATTCCTGAAGCATATCAGGACACAGCGTAACTACCTCGTCCAGACTGAGGTGAGGAGTGGCTGCAGTTGCTTGCAAGAGATTCTAGCACGTGCTTTAAATGAAAGTTGAATGGTACTGAGGAGAAAATTCATTCTTGTAGGGCCCGAAGGAACGTACAGGTTTGTACTGGAAGCTATGCTGACCATGAGACTGTTCTTTGACTCCCAGTTTCCCATGTCTGTGTGCATCTTACGTGTGATTTCTCAGTCACGACACCAACACTTAGGAAGCAAGATGCAGCTGTATCTAGTGCTGTGTTTGAGGCCATGGGGAGTTAAACAGTTGTCGGGCCTGAAAAGTTGAAGGGTTTCTAAAGACCTTCGTTAAACACATTTCTCCACGGCTTGCTGCACTGAACCTACTGCTTGGGGCATGGTATGGGAAACACAGTCCTGACCCTAAAATAAGTTATGAGGGATAAAGCAGTGAGTATGGGAGCAAGGCACCTGGCTGTAAATGCTTGAAGGAGCTCCCAGGGAAGTCCCTGTGAGAAGAGTTGATCAGAGGTCAGCTTCCTGACTTGGATAGAAGTGGCTACCCCTTACCAGCTCTCCTCGTTCTGTCCCTTTTAGGAGCAGTACATTTTCATCCATGATGCCTTGTTGGAAGCCATTCTAGGAAAGGAGACTGAAGTATCTTCTAATCAGCTGCATAGCTATGTTAACAGCATCCTCATACCAGGAGTAGGAGGAAAGACACGGCTGGAGAAACAATTCAAGGTAGTGCTCTGATTAAACGTCTGGGTTTTGTAAAAAAAAAAAAAAACAAGAAATACAGAAATGGCTTACGTTTGGGGGTCATATCTTTTTTGTTTTTTTTTTAAAGATTTTTATTTATTTGAGACAGAGAGAATGAGAGAGAGAGAGCACATGAGAGGGGGGAGGGTCAGAGGCAGAAGCAGACTCCCCGCCGAGCAGGGAGCCCGATGCGGGACTCGATCCCGGGACTCCAGGACCATGACCTGAGCCGAAGGCAACCGCCCAACCAACTGAGCCACCCAGGCGCCCTGGGGGTCATATCTTTTTGGCATGAATTACCAAATCCCTGAAAGGGATTACCATTTGTATTCTTCAAATGTAACGGGAAGCAAATAAAGTTTCGACCTGTGTATGAACTGTTGGGATCCTAACACCACAGTGACTCTAAGTTGGAGTCTGTCACTCTAGTCCAAAAAATAATGCTGTACTTCTTCTGAACTAACTTATCTTACCCTTAAGAATGATTTATTTTTGGGACAGTAGGTCAACAAATAAGCTATCTGAAAGACTATCAGATAGTTTAGAAACTAAAAGAGGAGGTACTAAGGAATACCAGAAAGAAGTTAACTTTTCCCAAAGGATTCTTCTTTTGCTTGGATAAGGGCATGAAGAAGTTTAAAGGCAGTTAAGGTTTATATGGAATTAACTGAGGGAAAGGTAAAAAAAAAAAAAAGACCATAAGGACAGTAAAATAATTAATATCATTAAAAGCTCAGTCCTGGGCGCCTGGGTGGCTCAGACGGTTGAGCGTTTGCCTTCGGCTCAGGTCATGATCCCAGGGTCCTGGGATCGAGTCCCGCATCGGGCTCCCTGCTCCTTGGGAGCCTGCTTCTCTCTCTCTCTCTCTCTCTCTCTGTCTTTCATGAATAAATAAATAAAATCTTTAAAAAAAAAAAAAATAAATAAAAAAAAAAAAAAAATAAAAGCTCAGTCCTTTATTCTAACCTTCAAGTGCTGTCCCTCCAATTATTAAGTACTTTCTTATTTATTGGTGTCTCATTAGTCTTTTCAATTTTTTTTTTGCATTATTCCATATGTAATTTCTCATTTTGTATCAAGATGGAAAGAATGAGGTATATCTGTACAATTGTACTTTTCATGGTAAAACTTTGTGAAACCATCATTTGAATCAATAAGACTGCCAAGCAAAGTAACAAGCTAAATTAATTTTCATTCCATAACAATCTTAAATTTCTAGCTCTCCTTTTAAAACATCCTAGCCATTTGAAAAACCATTTGAGGTAATTAATGAGGACATATCTCATTTTAAATGTTTAAAATTAATTCTTAAAAAAATTAACTATCAACATTTCTTAAATTCTGCCTTTTCTGTTTCTGCAATATTTGTTTCCACAAATTTTGACGAATTTTTTAAAAGAAATCTCTTCATTCCCTTGGAAACCAGGTAATTGGTTCTTTGGTAGGCACTAACAAGTAGAAGGAAAAAAACAAGAATCAGAGACTTGAAAACTACACCCAAGGCCCTGGACAGTAGTACGAAAGCTAAAAAAACAAACCCGAGGATTGACACAGTGTTTAACCAAGCTATACAAGAACAGGAAGAATAACCAAACTACCGGGCTACTTAGAGTGGCCTTAGAACAATGTTAGTTTAGTTCAACAGAAACGTACTGAGAACCTAGTAAGTTATGTTCAAGAAACATAATTAGCTCCTATGACTATAAAGCAGTCTTTTCTAGTGTAGACCCACCCGAATCTCATGTGCCTGTGAGAAATTACGGAAGACAAATTACAAAAAGCAGTGACATTTTCAACAGAAAAATCCAGATGAACTCATTAAGTATTTACTGCCCACACTGAACCTGTTATCAGAAGCCTAGGGCCTGATAGTAGAAATAAGACAAGCTTACCCCTAACCATGGTAAGGGGACAGAAGTAACCACTACTAAAACACAAAAATATATTCTTTAGGATAGAAAAATGTTTTTGCTCCTCAGTAATCCAATTACTGATTGGCCGCCTTCTGCCAGATTATCAAGCAAATGCTATCAATTATCACTTTGTTTTGTTGTTTCCCAGCGTGACTGAGATGTAACTGATAAATAACATTGTGTAAATTTAAGGTGCAGAGAGTAATGACTTGATGCTTTGCATATATTACAAAATGATTATCACAGTCAGGTTAGTTAATGAAAACTACAACGTTGCTTTTCTTTCAGCTGGTCACACAATGTAATGCCAAGTATGTGGAGTGCTTTAGTGCTCAGAAAGAGTGTAACAAAGAAAAGAACCGAAACTCTTCCGTCGTGCCATGTAAGCTCTTAAAATCAGTTTGACTTGGTTGAGTGTGTATTTTTTCACCGAATTTTATGTATTACGTAGAGAGGCCGCAACTACCAAGGGGAATAGTTATGCCAGGAAAATTAAGGCAGTTTGATCAAACTAGGAGGGGTGGCTGTCCATGCCAGCGAATTGCTGCATCAGTGTGACATGAAGTCTAGCTTCCGTTCACCTCACAATTCAAGATTTAGGGTACTTTTACATTTTAACTTAAAAAAAAAAAAAACAGTAAAGCCATTATCACTATGGCATTAATACTCCTAGAAAAACGCGAGTCTCTGATTAATCTGTACAACTGGAATGCATTATTACATTCTTCTGGCTATTGAGATCAGGGTACTGTGGGTGGATGGGGACCTTGGTATAAATAACTCGGGACCTAGCGGAGGAACCTGTGAGCTGTAGATACAGCATGGGCGATCACTGGAGAGATTCTGAGACTCTACTGACCAAGGCCACTGTTTTCTAAGCATATTACGGGGAGAAAAATGGGAAGGGAATGGCAAAAGAGCAAAAGTATAGTGTGTTGGTATAATTGTAAGAATATCAAACCAGGGCCAAAAATTATCTGAAATCCTCTGTCATCTCTGCACAGAGTGTTCTCTTTGTGATCTGCTGTGAAAACCTCTCTCACAGTAAGATTTTATTCCTGTAATGCCTTTACCCTTCTGGGAATGTGCAGCAAAATTCCATTTACATTCTGCCTTAGCTGACCCTTTAGCTTAGTCAAAAATATAGGTGAGTTTTAAAATGAAAGGGGAGCCAGGGAAATAGATTACTCACCAAGTGAATCTCAGAAAGCATTATTGGTTCTGTGTGTGTAATAAGGCAAATGTGGTGGTTTTTTTTTTTTTCCATACTACAGCTGAGCGTGCCCGAGTGGGTCTTGCACCATTGCCTGGAATGAAAGGAACAGATTACATTAATGCTTCTTATATCATGGTGAGATTCAACAGTTAATTATAAATAAATTCAATTAAACTAAAAGGTGCTAAAGAGCACATACCACCTATGTGGCTGATTTCATTTTTCGAATAATTTTTCGATGTGTAATATAAAAATTAGAGAGATTTCTGTATCTGGTGACCTTTAACAAAAGACTCCGAATCAGCAGGGGTACAGAAATCCTTTAAGAAAAGTGTTAAGGAATTAATTTTCTTGTTAATTTCACCCATCTAATGTTTGAATAAATGTTGAAATTGCTGTTAAGTAAAAACAGCAGGGGTAACGAGAAGGGAATTGTATGTGGAGATAAGATGATCTACACGTGTTAGCATGTACATCTAAAAATTAAACACATGTACAGACTGCCTTTTTCAATTGTTTAAGTGAGGTCAAAACAATGCTGTCTTATTTCATGAACGGATTTTACTACCCCAACGTCAGAATAAAATGTTTGTAACTGCTGATTTTCCGTCTCCCTAACTGAAGGGCTATTATAGGAGCAATGAATTTATTATAACCCAGCATCCTCTGCCACATACTACGAAAGATTTCTGGCGAATGATTTGGGATCATAATGCACAGATCATTGTCATGCTGCCAGACAACCAGAGCTTGGTAAGCAAAGCACATCTGCTATATATTAATGAGCCTGTGAGGCCGTAAGCATAAATCATTCTGATACCTTACCACAGGCCTCCACTGTGTGTGTGTGCTTGGGAGGGCATCTAGACTTCTCTCGGGTTCCTTTTGTATTCTTACGGTACAGTTACTGTCCCTGTCAGCTCCATTACTTGATGTTCTCATGCTGTACATGACCGGGGAATAGAAGGTTTTGGAAAAGGGCCTTTGAGTAACCTCCTTTAACATGTGACCTTAACCTGACCTCTCAGTTGCTAGGTGTCATTTGTAAAAAACAAAATAGCAGCTAACATTTGAGTATGTAACTGTGTTTACATGTATTAACTTGCTTAATCCTCTCTACTACTATCATTTCATTTAATAGCTAAGAAAATTGAGGAAAGTAACTTGCCTAAGGGCATATACACAAATAATTGCAGGCAGGATTTGAACCTGCGTGACCTGTCTTTTAATCCTTTGCTATGCTATTTGTCCCACCCCACATCAGAGAAAGGTTTCCTAGCCCTACCCCAAAAACTTTATATCAAAAGTACTAATGATGTATCATTATTTCTCCCCCATTCCACAGGCAGAGCAGATCCATTACAGGGAAGGAAATACAGAAAGGCTATTTTGTTCCATTTTAAAGGTGCTTTTAAGACCTTGACTGAGCCATAGCCTCTTTCTCTCCTCCCTTGAGTCCTTCCCTGCTGTGTCTGGAGATTATGTAAAAGAAGGGTGAACAAATCTATCAAGATGAGCTTAACTTTCAGAATTAGTTGGGTGGTCAGAAGTTATTATGAGGACATGTAAGCCCACAAAATGAAAACAAAAAACAATGAGGAGTTGCTTCCATGAGTATCAGATTAGTGAATTTTTTTAATCAAGAAAGAACAGCATGTGATTGAACCCCTAGTCTTGATGACATGCATTTGACTGTGTGCCCAGTCAGTAGGAACTTCTTCACTTTGTCGCATTTTGCTCCAGCTTCAGAATACCAAGACTGCTTCTGTATGATAGAATGGCAACAAAATTGAGAATCTTAAGCTAAAAACTGGAGTGTAAATTTTCAAATTAGCTGGCAATAGGGGTCTATTCTGTTTGGCATGTGGAAATTGGAGGCATTTAGGGTTGTTAAAACGTTCATTTGTTGGATGAGTCAGTTATTTTGTTATTGTCACTTAACACAGGATGGTCACCAAAAGCATCTATCACACAGGCTCATTTGTAGTGGGTAGGCTAGACCACCTGAGTCCATACATGCTCTGCAGACAGTGAGGACCTTGACCTGCCCCGGAACAGGTCATCTCAGTGTCTCAGGCTGAGGGAGACCTGGCTAGAATCCATTCTCAGCTCCGGAGTTAAAAGTCAGATTTATTAGTGCACATTTTTCCTGAAAATGTAGATTCTCTTTGTTTGCTTTATTATTTATCACTGCTATAACTTGACAAGACCATGATGCTTTGAGTAGCCCAAAGTCACTGGTTCCTAGCTCAGAAAGCACTGTTAAAAATACAGGGACCTTTGATCTACAAATATATTTGTAAGCAAAATAGCCACGAGACTGGAGTTCCTGCTGAATTAAGCAGCAGCATGTATTTTTCATAGTCTTTGAAGATGATCAGTTTGCGCTCTGTATTCAGAAGGTTTTTGTTGTTTTTTGCCTTTCTTCCACCATTATTAAAATCCCTTTGGCAGTTATTAGGCCAATTTGGTAATTTACGATTCATGTTAATTTCTTAGAGGTACATAATGTTGTTATTCCCACTTTTCAGATATGGAAATTAAGGCCCAGATTAATTTATTCAGGATCACATCCAATCCTAAATCCTATGCTTAAGCTGTGCATATTGATTAAATGTATAGGCCCTGTCCATTATTACCTTACATCTTTAGTATCTGTTAAAAGGGTCTTACTTCCATTTCCTTGGACAAAATGTATTAAAACCCCTGACAGTTACAGACTTCTTTTGTATAGACTAAACCCAATTGCTAATCTGTTTCCCCTTATGCTGAGCTTTAAAAATAAAAATGTACTTGGCAATAAGCTATATTGAAACTTGAAAGGGTGATAAGTCTTATTGGACTGTTGGCTCATTTCTGATGCAACAATGTAAGATTAAACAAAACCTTCTTTGTTTTGAACATTAGAATTATTTCTGACTTCACTAGTAGTGTCTAAGCATTTTCAGGAAAATGCCCCTAGAAGTATAGATAATGCTGGGCAAAGCAGAGTTTGCCATTTGAACTGATGAGAAAGAGAGGCATGGCAATGGGGGTCAGGGGTCTTATCTTAGGATATCATTGTACTTCTCACAAAATCTCCAACATATGTACCCCTTAACTTTTTCTTAGGCCTCTACAGTTTTCAGGGATGGAATTCAAATACCACGCCTGAATATTTATTTTTAATCCTAAAATAGATGAACATTTAAAGTTTGCCTGATTCAAGGCTGAAAGACTTTTTCTATGTTAATCTCCATTTGAAGCCTAACATGGATAGATTAACTGGTCTTTGAAAGAGCACTTTGTACTTCATGCCAACATAAGCTTATTTATGCATGACCTCTTCCCAGACAGGTTCTGTTGCTTACCATTTAGTAGCAGTGTGACTTGAGACAACTTAAGGACTTCCCTGAGTCTTGATGTCCTCCTCTGTAAAGACAGATGATAAAAATCCCTTACCTCACTAGTATATCGTAAAAACTAAGTAAGATAATGTTGATGAAATTCCTTGGCAAAATGCTAATCAACTGTAGAACTGTTTACATAATCCATAGGAAGTAAAAACTAGGATGTCTTAGTTGCTTAAGCAGTTGTGAAATAATATACTAACTCCAGTTGAGAAATTTTCTATAATGTATCACAGTAAAACAAAACAAAACAAAACTTATAAACCAAAAAAAAAAACCCAACCAGGATCTAGGTCGATTAATTTTAATATATCACCTCTAGAGGGAGCATTTTTGGTTGTTACAGTGCCCTAGGCGGGAAGTGCTAGGAAATGGTTATTATCGAGTATATTTTACAATCACACTGAACTTGGTGAACTGGGCATGATGAAATGGTGACTCGGGAGGTACAGGAGATGGCAAACATTATACGTCAATTTGCAAGAAAATTCAAAAACAAATGTTTGACAGCACTGCAGAGGAATTTTTTCTTTGGGGGGGTTCCCATAGGCAGAAGATGAGTTTGTATACTGGCCGAGTCGAGAAGAATCCATGAACTGTGAGGCCTTTACCGTCACCCTTATCAGCAAAGACAGACTGTGTCTCTCTAATGAAGAACAAATTATCATCCATGACTTTATCCTTGAAGCTACACAGGTAA
The DNA here is from genome assembly GCF_029215605.1 of Mirounga angustirostris. NCBI lineage: Eukaryota > Metazoa > Chordata > Mammalia > Carnivora > Phocidae > Mirounga > Mirounga angustirostris. The sequence continues at coordinate 186,374,695 of NW_026991709.1, read as the reverse complement.
CTTAAACCTCCAACAGACATACTTGGGCCCTGCATCGTCTTTAAGTAATAATAAAGTCACTTGCCACCCTCAAGACAGGCTCAGGCATTTGAGTATGACTTAATTTTAAATATGTACACTTCCTTCAAATATTTGCTTTTTCCAGCTGGGTAGATGAAATGTAACAGTTCCTCTGAGCATGCATACAAATAGGTCTGTTGACCTAATTATGAAAACAATATACTAGAGTTCAACAGTCTCTTTGCCCCCCAGAAATGTAAACCTTGCAATGTGTTACAGATGATAATAGTAAGGCTTTTTTTTTTTTAGTAAATGACATTTTGATATGTAATAACTTATTATGGGGTGGGGAGAAAGAAGAGCTATCTTATATTAATAACTTAAATGATGATCTAACCCTTGGTCTTCTTTTCCTTTAAATGTATAGATAAGATAGAATAGGATATAAAGTCTCTTATAATTTATTGTCACTTAAAATTTTATTGTCCCCAGAACAAAATAGGATTCTACTATCATGACCTGGTCGTTTTTTAAGGGCAGGAAGTCAGTCCTCCCTAGTATTTGGCATTTGTCAATTATCTCTAATACATATTTTCTCAGGAGCAAGTTCTAGTCCCCAGATTATAGGTGTCAGGAAATAACAGATGGGCTATGACTTGTTGTATTGGTTATAGGATGACTACGTCCTAGAGGTTCGGCACTTCCAGTGTCCCAAATGGCCTAACCCAGATGCCCCCATCAGCAGTACTTTCGAACTTATCAATGTCATCAAGGAAGAGGCCTTAACAAGGGATGGCCCCACCATTGTTCATGATGAGTATGTATTTCTTAATTTTAAAATTCAAACATTTTTCTTGTTGAATTGCTTTGGGAGTGGAAAGGGAAGATCATGACCATTCTGTGTTACCAGTGTGTACAAGGGCCTGTTGTAAATCTGTTTGCATTTTAATGTGTCAGGCCCTTCCCAGACTTCAGATATTCCTGGAGTGTATGTTCTAGAAGGTCAAAGCACTATACCAGCCTACAAAAGTAGACTTGCAAGCTTCCTGAGGATTTATGTTTCAAAAACACTAAACAGAAAATGTAAATAGTTAATAATTAAATATTTATTTTTATATCCCTACAAACACTTATTAGAGAAGAAAATTTTTTAAATATGGTTTAGTTGATTAGGAGTGAGAAAGTTACTATTAATGATAAATTTAGAGTTTACAATGTGTTTTGGAAGTTTAAAGAATATGACTCTCAAGGAGAACAAATAATTTGCTCCTGGTGTCAGAGCTTCGAGGCATCCACATGGTATTCAAACCCAGACACTTTCCCCTTTAGTCAGAGGGAAAGGTTGATAGATAAACCTTATAGTATGTGAATATTTGGAGTCAAACTTCATGGCTGAGATTGACCTGTAGATCAGACTCTCACAAGCTTTTAGCTAATATGGCACCAATTATAGATCCTCATTTCTTTAAAAACAAGAAAAAAAATTAGAGAGTGGGGGCAGCGGGAGAGAAGCAGACTCCCCGCTGAACATGGAACCCAAGTGGGGCTGGATTCTGAGACCCTGAGACCATGACCTGAGCCAAAACCAAGAGTTGGATGCTCAACTGACTGAGCCACTCAAGTGCCCCTCTATCCTCATTTCTGTTTTACTTCCAAGGTAGCTCCTTTGGTCAGCAAATTCTCAGTGTGTACCCATTACATTCATTAAATTAACAGCTACTCTGGAAGCATAGTTATTAATCAATTTGAGAGTAAAGCTTATTGTTAAGTCTTTCATTTTTTCTAAACGAATGCTGCAACATGAAGTGAGCACAGACTTTCAGCGTAGGTCAGTACCTCAGATCATGGTTCCTCATATTTGAAGATGGCTGCTTCCAAAGATTTTTATGTTCTTTTTAAGGAAACAATGACTATTTCAAAATGTTGGTCCAACTCTTAATTAGATTGAGTTTAGGGGGGAAAGAAAGAGGAAAACATTATAGTCATTACTAAGATGCCTAGAAACAGGGCAACTGCCAGCAGTGTTTAAATAGCGAAGCCAGCATCAAACTAACTGGGCAGCTAGTCCTGGTCTATGGAAATTTGGGGTATGCAGTTATAGTGTAACATTAGGGCTGCTTCTATAGTTTTCCCCCCTACTAATCTGTGTTAGCTTTCCAAATACCTCTGGGGACTGAATTCTAATGCTGCTGCCCAGTTCTGTGACTGATGTTGTTATGATTTTGTGCTCAATGCAGTCATGCAGCTAAACTTATATTTCATGGTAAGGGATGTGGGAAAGAAAAAACTAGCAACTTGTTAAACCATTTAAAAAGAACTATCTGATTCATTTGTCTGTATTCAGTTTGGGGGTATATTGTCTTACTGAGTGATTTTTATTTTATTCCACATATATGACCTCTGAAATTAATCAAATATAGCTTGTTCTTAGGCCTGCATAAGAAAAGAGCAAATTAACTCTGAACTAGATCAGCACAAATCATGTAAGTGAGCCGGACTAAAAGCCACTGAAGAAACATGTTCCTTCCTTTATCCACTCTTCAGGAGATAAGCAATTCTGTAGAAGTTATTTTTCCACATTACCCAAGCATATTAAACAGCTGCTCGTGGTAGTGCAATGTTCTGAACACCACTTAGCTTTCAGTTTCCATCCTACCTACTTTTTGTACCTGTAAATATCCCTTCCTGGTGGCCCACAAACACCTCAAATGTAGCATGTCTAAAAACAAACTCATCATCTTCCCCGCCTGTCCCCAGCCCCAGAGTTGGGCAAACCAGAAACGTGCCAGAGTCCTTTTGGTATGCCCCCTCACCTCCACATCTCACTGGAAGGAAGACTCCATGAGTCTTCTTGATGTCACCCATTCTCTCAGTACACTTTTCAAATTCCTTTACGATCTGGTCGAAGCAATCCTCCACTGACTTCCTGCAAGCCACCTTGCCTCTGCAGATACTATTTCCCTTGAGGGCTCTTTCAGTCAACAGACACTTTAAAAGTCACTCTCTTTGAAGAGGTAATAATTTAAAATCACTAACAAACATCACATTCTTACCAGTGTTCTTGGGTAGCACATCCTGTTGCAACTGCTTGTTCACAGCATTGTCACCCCCACCTTGTTGAGACCAGCAGAGGTAACTCATTTGTCCCAGTCTCCACTGGGTGAAGCTCAATGCCTGGCACAGAATGGGTACCGTGCTGCAAACTGACCTACAAATTAAGGATATGTACAGTATCCTTAATATGAACTTTCCCCAGAGAGCCTTGTGCCTTGCATTTTGTTTCTCGTTATCTTGCCTCCTTACGAATGTTTAAGCTCTATCAAAACTAGAAGTGAGCAGGTCGGAAGAGAAAGCCTCGCTGCTTGCACTTTAAGAGTTGAACTTTGAGTGGACAAACTTGATATTTATCGGGTCTACACAGAGATCTCTTAACACCTACTCTCAGGGCTCTCAGCTGTGTGCCAGATGGATAAAGTTTCTAGATAAATGATCTGAGGATAAAATTCCACACCCAAAAGTAAACTGATTCTATTTGAAGGCAAGCACAGCTTAAAGGCAAACAGTTTTATTCACAGCATCCTGTATTCGAGACCATTCTGTTCAGAGACTCATCTGTCAGCATTACGGTCAGATTTTTTAAGCAGAGCTTACATTCTTGGAACATAAGCACGGTCTTTACAGTCTCATGAGACTACAGAGTAGACGTTCACTCACAGAAGAACAGTTTCTTGTGCAAATATTTAATATTATTCACTGTGGAGGTATATCTATCATCCTGTTAGAGCTCCTAGGAGGCTAATTCCATTAACAAAGTATGATGTGAGTACTGCAGGTTGGGAAGGAGGCCATTAAAAGGTCAAAACTATTTTCGTAATAATGCAAAGATACCATTTGCCTTGTTCATTCTCACTCTGATGGCTACCATAATGTGTGCTTGCATGGTTTTGTGTTTAACATTTTCTCAGTTCCAATTTTTGATACAGTAAATATCAATAGATACAGCCCAAATAAGCAAAAGCTCTTTGAGGATCACCAATAACCTTTTATTTTCATTTGATCCTGAGATAAGCCATAGGAGATGCAGAACTGTATGGACCGCTTTCTCTGTCAACTGCTGCAAAGATACCCATAAATATAACTAATTCTGTTTTTCATTTGAACCTCAACATTACTGCACTAGGAAGATAATTTTAGGATCCCTTAACATGTGTGGCAGTGTGAAGCTAATAGGGCCTGTGTACACAAATAGTGTCAGCCAGGACCAGCTACCATAATTTGTGGGGTCCCATGTAAAATGAAAATGCAGGAACTCTTGTTCAAAAATTAAGAATTTCCAGATGAAGAATTCAAAGTAATAAGAGAAAAGCACTAGTTATTTAGAAGGGAAGCCCCATAAGGCTATCAGCTGATTTTTCAGCAGAAACCTACAGTCCAGAAGGGAGTGGCATGATATATTCAAAGTGTAGAAAGGAAAAAAAAACCACAACCAAGAATACTATACCCAGTTAACATTCAGAATTGAAGAGATAGTTTACCAAACAAAAATTAAGAGTTCATCACCACTGATCCAGCTTTAGAAGAAATGCTAAAGATGACCCTTTAAGTGAAAAAGGAAAGGCTGTAAGTAGAAGAAAATTATGAAAGAAAAAAATTTTACTGGCAAAAGCAAATACACAGTAAAGGTAGAATCAATCGTAAAGCTAGTATAAAGGTTAAAAGGTGAAACTAATATCTAAAGAATTAAGGGATTCACAAAAAGATGTACAATACAGCATCATACACATAAAATGTGTAGCTTTTAGAATGTGTTTGAACTTAAGCAACCACCAACTTAAAATAGACTGCTATATACTTAGGATGTTATATATGAACCTTATAGAAATCATAAACCCAAAACCTGTGATGGATACATTAAAAATAAAGGAATCAAAACACTAAAGAAAGTCACAGGGAAAAGAGCAAGAGAAGAAGGAACATAGAAGAACTATAAAAATAACCAGAAAACAATGAACAAAATGGCAGTAAGTACATATCTCAATAATTATTTTAAGTATTAAATGTTCAATCAAAAGACATAGGGTGACTGAATGGATTTTAAAAAACAAAACCCTGTCCAGATGCTGCCTGTAAGAGACTCCCTTCAGCCCCAAACACATACAGACTGGAAGTTGAGGGGATGGAAAAAGATATTCCATGCAAATGGAAACAAAACAAGCTGGGGTAGCAGTATTTATATCAGACAAAATAGACTTTAAAACAAAGAATGTAATGAGACAAGGACATTTCCATAATGATAAAAGGATCCAGGGCGCCTGGGTGGCTCAGTCAGTTAAGTGTCTGCCTTCAGTTCAGGTCATGATCTCAGGGTCCTGGGATGGAGCCCTGCATCGGGCTCCCTGCTCAGTGAGGAGTCTGCTTCTCCCTCTGCCCCCACCCCTGCTTGTGCTTGCTCTCTCAAATAAAATTTTAAAAAATAAGAAGGATCAATCCAACAAGAGGATATACAATTATAAGTATCTATGCACCCAACATAGGAGCACCTAAATATATAAAAATATTGACAAAAAAAAAATATATTAACAGACATAGAGGGGGAAACTAACAGTAATAAAATAGGTCATCCAGACAGAAAATTCATAAAGAAACATTGGCTTTGAACAACACATTAGACCAGATGGATTTAACAGATACATACAGAACATTCCATCTTGAACAGCAGAATACACATTCTTTTCAAGTGCATATGGAATATTCTACAGGATAGATCACATATTAGGCATAAAACAAGTCTCCATAGGTTTAAAAAGACTGAAATCACATCAAACATTTTTTCTGACCACAACAGTGTGAAACTAAATTATAAGAAAAAAACTGGAAAAAATACAAACATATGGAGGATGAGTTAAGAAATCAAAGAGGAAATAAAAAAATACCTGGAGGAAATTAAAATGGGAACACAAAATCTTTGAGGTTCAAAATCTTTTGAGATGGGGCACCTGGGTGGCTCAATCAGTTAAACGTCTGCCTTCTGCTCAGGTCATGATCCCAGGGTCCTGGGATCAAGTCCGGCACCAGGTTCCCTGCTCAGCAGGGAGTCTGCCTCTCCATCTGCCCCTCACCCCGCTCGTGTTCTCTCTCTCTTTCTGCCTCTCAAATAAATAAATAAAATCTTTAAAAAAATCTTTTGAGATCCAGCAAAAGCAGTTTTTAAAAGAAAATTTATAGCAATACAGGCCTACCTCAAGAAACACAAAAAAATCTCGATCTAACCTTAGTAATCTAAAGGAACTAGGAAAAGAACAAAGCCAAAATTTAGTAGAAGGAAGGAAATAATAAAGATCAGAGTGGAAATAAATGGAGACTTAAGAAACTATAGAAAAGATCAATGAAACAAAGACCTGGTTCTTTGAAAAGATAGGCAAGACTGAGAAACTTTTAACCAGACTCCTCAAGAAAGAAAGCAGACTAAAATAACATCAGAAATGAAAGAGAAGTTATAACCAACACCAAAGAAATACAAAGGATTATAGTAGACTACTATTAAAAATTATAAGCTAGCAAATGAGACAAACCTAGAAGACCTAGAAAAATTCTTAGAAAAAACTTCCAAGGCTGAAGTAGGTGTAGAAAATCTGAACAAACCAATTACTAGTAACAAAATTGAATCTGTAATGAAAACCTCCTAACAAACAAAGTCCAGGACCAGATGGCTTCACAGAACTCTACCAAACATATTTTTAAAGATTTTATTTCTTTGTGAGAGAGAGAGAGAGAGAAAGAACAAGTGGGGGGAGGAGCAGAGGGAGAGGGACAAGCAGACTCCACACGGAGCATGAAGCCCAACAATGAACTTGATCCCACGACCCTGAGATCATGACCTTAGCCAAAATCAGGAGTCGGATACTTAGCTGACTGAGCCACCTAGGTGCCCCTCTACCAAACATTTAAAATAGAGTTAATACCTATCCTTCTCAAACTATTCCAAAAGCAAAACAGAAGAGGAAGGAATTTATTCTAAGAGGCCACCATTACCCTGCTACCAAAACCAAAGATACTACAAAAAAAGAGAAAATGACAGGCAATATCTCTGACAAACATAGATGCAAAAATCTTTAACAAAATATTAGCAAACTAAACTCAGTTCTGATCTCCAGGATCAGATGGGATTTATTCTGAGGATGGCAAGGATGGTTTGATATCCACAAATCAATCACATGATATACCACATTAACAAAATGAAGGATAAAAATTATGATTATGGCAATAGATTCAAAAAAGCATTTGACAAAATTCAACGTCTACTCTTGATGATAAAAACTCTCAACAGAGGGAGTTTACAGGGAACATACCTACATATAATAAAGGCCATATATGACAAACACAGCTAATATTATACTCAATGATGGTAAGCTAAAAACTTTTCCTCTAAGATTAGGAACAAGAAAAGGATGTCCACTGTCACCATTTTTATTCAACAAAGTACCTACAGTCTTAGCCACAATAATCAGACAAGAAAATATAATAAAAAGGCATACAAATTGGTAAGGAAGAGGTAAAACTGTCACTATTTGCAGATAGTACTACACATAGAATGAATGAATTTAGTAAAGTTGCTGGATACAAAATCAATATACAGAAATCTGTTGCATTTCTATACAACAAGTGGCCGAAAACAAGAACACAATCCCATTTATAATTACATCAAAAAGAACAGAATAACTAGGCATAAACCTAACCAAGAAGGTGAAAGACCTATACTCTGAAAACTTTAAGATGCTGATGAAAAAGACTGAAGATGACACAAATGGAAAGATATATCATTCTTATTTTAAGTTATTATTAAAATGTCCATACTACCCAAAATAACCTATAGATTCAATGAAATTCTTACCAGAACTAGAATAAATAACCCTAAAATTTGCATGGAACTACGAAAGACCACTAACAGCAAAAGCAATTTTGAGAAAGAAGAACAAAGCTGGAGGTCCCTGATTGCAAACTATACTACAAAGCTGTAATAATCAAAACAGTATGATGGTACTCACACAAAAACAACCTGGATCAATGGAGCAGAATAAAGAGCCCAGAAATAAACCCACGCTTATATGATCAAGTAATCTACAACAAAGAAGGCAATAATATACAAAGGGAAAAAGACAGTCTTTTCAGTAAGTGGTACTGGGAAAACTAGATAGCTACAAGCAAAACAAAAAGTTAAAAAACCAAAAAAATGGGACCACTTTCTTACACCATACACAAAAATAAACTCAAAATGGATTAAAGACCTAAATGTGAGACCTGAAACCATTAAAGAAAATACTAGCAGTGATCTCTTGGACATCAGCCTTAGCATTATTTTTCTGGATCTGTCTCCTCAGGCAAAGGAAACCAAAGCGCAAATAAACAGTTGAGACAACATCAAACTACAAAGCTTTTGCATAGTCAAGGAAACCAACAAAACAAAGTGCAGCCTACTGAATGGGAGAAGACATTGGCAAATGATATATCTGATATGGAGCTAATATGCAAAATATATGAAGAACTCATAAAACTTAAAATTTAAAGACAAAAAAAAAAACCTGATTAAAAGTGGGCAGAGGACCTGAATCAACCTTTGTCCAAAGAAAATATCCAAAGATGACCAACAGACATATGAAAAGGTGCTCAGTACCACTAATCATCAGGGAGAAGCAAATCAAAATCACAGTGATATGTCACCTCGCACCAGTCAGAATGGCTAATACAAAAAGGGGAAGTAACAAGTGTTGGCGAGGATGTAAAGAAAAGGGAACCCTTGTGCACTGTTTGTGAGAATATAAATTGGTGAAGCCACTGTATAAAACCATACAGCGGTTCCTCAGAAAAGTAAAAATAGGAATACCATGTGATCCTGGAATTCCATTTCTGGGTATGTATCAGAAGAAAACAAAAGCACTGATTGAAAAAGATGCACGCACCCCTAGGTTTATTGCAGCATTATTTACAATAGCCACAATATGGAAGAAACCTTAAGTGTCCATAAACAGATGAGTGGATAAAGAAGACGTAGTATATACATACAGTGGGATATTACTCAGCCATAAAAATGAAGGAACTCTCACCATTTAAAACAACATGGGTGGAACTAGAGAGTATTAGGCTAAGTGAAATAAGTCCTATAAAGACAAATACCACATAGGGACACCTGGGTGGGTCAGTCGTTAAGCGTCTGCCGTCAGCTGAGGTCATGATCTCAGGGTCATGGGATCAAGCCCCACATCGGGCTCCCTGCTCAGCGGGAAGCCTGCTTCTCCCACTCCCACTCCCCCACTTGTGTTCCTCTCTCACTGTGTCTCTGTCAAATAAATAAAAATCTTAAAAAAAAAAAAAAGACAAATACCACATAGTTTTACATCTGTGTGGAACCTAAAAAACAAAAATAGAATAGACTCAATACACAGAGCAAACTGGTGGTTGTCAGAGGGCAGTGGGAAGATGGGCAAAACCAGTAAGGGGATTAGTAGGTACAAACTTCCAGTTATAAGTAAATCACAGGGATGAAAAGTACAGCATAGGGAATATAGTTAATAATACTGTAATAACTTTGGTCGCTACACTTATCTTGATGAATATTTCATAACGTGTATACTTGTTAAATCACTAGGTTATATACCTGAAACTAATATTGTATGTCAGCTATACCTCAGTGAAAAAATAATGTACAGATGGCAACAATACAGCATTAAACTAAGTGCAGGACTCTTCTGAGGAGACCCATCAAAGTGCAGGACTCTCCGCAACTACACAGAGTGAAGCCAGGAAACTGGCCCTGGCTGCAGTCAGATCCAGATTGATCTTCGAATTCTGCTTAACACTGCCTCCCACTGGTTGTCACAGGAAACACTCTTGCACTCATCTCACTCATTTCTTCAGACTACATTTTTTCCGACTTTATTTTCTCATTCACGTCCCAAGTTTTAATTTCTTAAAGTCCTGTGGAAGGCTTTTGTGTTGCCTTTATTCCCCTGGCTTGATGAGTACTCAAGCTTTAACTCTGTTTTCCTTCCTGCCATATTGATTTCTAAGGGAAGCTTTGCTTTCTTCATAGTGACAGGGTTATAACTCTAAATTTCATTCTTAGGATTTTTAAAACCTCTTAAAAGCAAAGGTAGGATAATTGTAACTATATGGAACAGTAAACAGTATCATTAAATGGGCAGGGGCATATACAGTGACAAAATAAGGAACCCCAATGTGTTTTAAAATGAACATAGAACACTTAAAACATTACTTACATCAGGTAAGTAAAGTACAAAAGTACTTTAAGTACTTTTTTTTCCTTGAGGTATGGGCAAGACAAAAATACATTTGGGGGCTCTTTCTTAACGGCACTAAATAAACATTGCTCTCAATGGGCTCTTTGAAAAAGGCAAACTACCAAAGCCAATGTATTTATACACTATTCTTCTTTTATCTAGGTTATAAATTACTTGTATCACTTTTTCACCAAGTCCTTGTAGTTTGAAGTGCAAATCCATGAAACTTGATACACATCCTTTAATCCTACTTAATTGCTAAACTTCTGAGAATGGCCTTCATTTTTTCAGGCTTTATCCTTTCATTATAATGCTTGGTATGTAGAAGATACTTAAATTATCTGTATATTTGACTAATTTCACTTAGTTTCCAGTCATGTTTGAAATCTTACTGTGTAGGTACTTCCTTTTAATTTAGGTACTTATTTGAGAGTGGCAAAAATCTAGGAAAGGCAATCCAAGGAAAGGCCAGAGTAATCCTACAGAGCTTACACACTATATAATAAAATAATAAAATATGTAATACCTGACTTTTCTGAATGGCTATAGATAGCTCTAAGAAAAAGATAAAGTGGGGCGAAAAGGGTCCTGAGTCTTAACAGTTTCACTAGAACAGAGTAAAGCAAAGGTTAGATTTTATCTAAAAAAAAAAAAAAGTTATGCTAAAATGAGAAGGTATACTCGTACAATTCAGAATGTGAGGAAAGCCATCAAATCAACAACAAAAAAGTGGTTCAGTTACTAGAGCAGTATTAAGAGAATTTAAAAATATATGTCCTGAGATCTAACAGAAGACTATGACCTTAATCAGAAACATGTATTATTAAGCAGAAACAAATGAGAGTCTAAGAAATGGGAAAAACGAGATGGGCTAGTAGTGGTAGAACAGACAGAAGTGAAATCAAACTCCATTACGGAAGCTAGATAAGTTCTAGCATATGTCTGAGAGGTGATCCATGTTGAGAAAAGAGACTAAGAAGAAGAGATAATGGCTGAGATTTTCTAAGAACTGAATAAAAGGATGAATAAAGTCTCATAAAACATAAAATTTTGAAAAATGGTAAAGAAAAAAATAAGGGAAGGCATAAAATAACATTGGGAAGGAAAAGATCTACCATTAATCTGTAATTACATAAAAACTATTTGATAACTGTTAATTTGCTTAGGCATGACAATGTTTCATACTTTTAAAAATCTTTATCTTTTAATTCTTACACAAAAATACTAATGAATAAAATATTTGGGATATGCTTCAAAGTATATGGGAGAGGAAGTAGATGTGAAACAAGTTTGGCCATGAGCCCATGACAACTGGAACTGAGTAGTGGCTACGTGAAGGTGACTGTGCTTGTGTGTATGTTTGATGTTTTCTAAAAATAAAAGGTTAATGGGTGCCTGGTGGCTCAGTTGGTTAAGCGACTGCCTTCGGCTCAGGTCATGATCCTGGAGTCCTGGGATCGAGTCCCGCATCGGGCTCCCTGCTCAGCAGGGAGTCTGCTTCTCCCTCTGACCTTCCTCCTTCTCATGCTCTCTGTCTCTCATTCTCTCTCAAATAAATAAATAAAATCTTAATAATAAAAAAAATAAAAGGTTAAAAATAGAAATATTTTAAAGGAAATAAACGCTTGAAATTCTTTATACTAGTAAACGTTGAAGAAATGAATACACAGGTGAGTTCCCAAACTGTTAAGGTCCACCAAGTCCTCATCAGGCTACCCTTGAACAGTAACACAGGAAATTTAATGTAACCATGGTTAAAAAAAAAAGGCTAGCACCAGAATGGAAAAGTATAGGCCAATCTTACTTATTTGATTATGGATGTAAAAATCTAAGTAAAATACTGTCAAATAAAATCAAGTGTATTGGGTTAAAAGAATTTTGTATCATGAAAAAGTAAGATCTGCCCTAAGGCTTATAGAGGTGGTTAAATGTTACCACTGTTCTCTCAAGTGAATGCAGGACATTATCAAAGGAATTTCTAAAAAAGCCAATAGATGTTGGAAAGTGCAGAATAAAATCACACTCACTCATGATCTCCCTCCCTCTCCAAAAAAACACTCTTAGCAAACTGAAAGTCAAAAGCCTCTTCTTGAACTTGATAAATGTTATTTATTGGAAGCCTACAGCAAACATTTTTATTTAATACTAAAAACTTAGTAGCTTTACCATTAAAGAAAACAATGATACCTCCTTACAAATACCGGTTAGAATGCAGAGCTATTGGGTTCTAGCCAATGCAATAAAAGCAAAAGATATAAAAAACATAAAAGTTGAAAAGAGACAAAACTGATATTATTGGTAGATAAAATGTAGCCAACTTCCTAGAGAATCCACCAATTACTAGGAACTTAACTGCGTGGCTGGATACAAGTTCACCATGTGAAAATCAATAACTTTCCTATATATCAACTAAAACCAAGCAAAATGTCATAAAGAGAGGCCATTCTTAGGAGTAACAAACTCAAACACCTAGAAATTACCCTAAAATGAAAGTGGCAAAGACAATGAAGAAAACTACAAAATACAATTGAAAACTGCAAAAGACCCGAACAAAGGGAGAAAAGACCTCATGTTCATGAACAGAAAAACTCAAAAAGATGTTACTTTCCGTATATTCTCAGCCCAAGCTAAGCAAAATCGCAACAAAACTTGTATTTCTTGACAATCCAGTTTCAAAATTAATATGAAACAGGACGCGGAGGGATAGAGGGATAGAGGTATCTGGAAATGAGTATACAAGTGAAAATGAAAATGTTTGAAGCACAAAAGAAAAATGAAACAATGTAGAGACAGCCAAGACTACTGTAGAAACTTGCTTTTTCAGATGTCAAGACTTATCAAAACCTTATGGGAATTAAAGCAAATATGGGGAAATACAAAAAACAAATTGAAGGGCCAGAGAGTTCAGAAACAGGCCTGCATATATGAGGATTTAGTATATGATACAAAGGAAGCTCCAATCGAGAAAAGATGAGACTACCCAATTAAAAAAAGTAGTTATCCATGGGAAAAATAACTAAAATCAGACCTTTAATTACATCAAAATAAGACTCAGATGAATTAAACAATGAAATAAAAAATAAAAATAGAAAAATGTAGGAGAATGTTTTTAAAATGCTGGGTTAGAAAAAGCATTCTCAAGATTCCAGTTAAGCCAAAAATAAAAGACTGATCAATTTGATTATGTGTAAACTATACTTCAGTTTAACAAAAATGCCTACAAACAATGTTAAGAGAAACTAGAGACTGGAAAAAATATTTACAACTTATCCTACAAATAGAAGAGACAAAGCTAAGAAAAATGGCCAAAGTATATTATTAAACAACTTTAGAAGAGGAACTAGAGATGGGCCATAAACCCAGAAGATTCTCCACCTCCCTGGTAATAGAGAAAATACAAATTAAAATGACATTAGATACAATTTTTCACCCATCAAATTAGCAGAAAGCGTGTCAACTTTAAAATGATGAGGAGAGGGGCGCCTGAGTGGCTTAGTCCATCAAGCGTCTGCCTTCAGCTTAGGTCATGATCTTGGGGTCCTGGGATCGAGCCCCGCGTCAGGCTCCCTGCTCGGTGGGGAGTCCGCTTCTCCCTCTAACCTTCTGTCTCTCTCTCAAATAAATAAATCTTTAAAAAAATAAAATGATGAGGAAAAGCAAGTATTCTCCTGCTGGGAACGGTATAAACAGGTAACAACCACTAGAAGAGAAATACCGCACTATCTTTAAAACTAAAGATGGGCATACCTGTGACCTAATTCTCCTACTCATGGTACGTCTGTTAGTGGGCACAAGATACGAACAATGGAAATGCCCATCTACAGGGAACAGAGGACATGCAGTATGCATACAGCACATGAAGTCATGCGCTGGGCTGAAATGTACTGATACACCGAACTCTGGGTGGCTAGACCCAAATGTATAACAAGTTTTACCTCTAGATAGGTTACCTCTCACGTTGGGGACTCTGGTCTTTTTGTATTAAAGATGTACAACATCTGTAATGGTTTAATTTTATATAACAATAATCAGCTCAAACTGCACATTTAATAGTTTTTAACAGAATAGTGAGCACAGGGTATAAAGCTCTAGTTTCATTTCTACCAGCATCACCACCTTGAACAATTCCTTTAATCCTGTTTTCTTATCACTGATACACCACCACAGGTTCCTGGAAAAAATGGGGTTGCCAATCTAGCCTGATGAGGAAGTCTACCCTTCTAAGTGCATGCGCGTGCGCGCGCGCGCGTGTGTGTGTGTGTGTGTGTGTGTGTGTGGAGTGTGCCATATTTTTCCAAGACTTTTATCGAAGGTACTCTTACTAAGTTACACTTCAGTGCCAAAAATAATTACCTAATATGAAATTCATTTTGAAAATTTTCGGACTGCGCTTTGAGCCATATAGTTCCATTTGAAGTCACATTCTGGAAGTTCAATTTAGCTGTTTGGGACGGTTAAAAAAAAAAATTTTTTTTTTTTTTGTTCAGATCCTTTCACCGCCTCTACATGTCCAGGACCCTGTAGTTGGGTTCCTCATATTCTTTTTCCTGTTATGTCCCCCACCTCATCCCCAACATTATGTCTCCTATGGCCATCCCCAGTCTAATGTTGAGCCTCTCATTTCATCTGGGATATAAAGCTGAGCATCTGATAAGCCAGCTTGGGAGATTTCACATTCATGAACAAATGTCACCTTTATGCTATAGCCTCTGCATTTACCCCCCGCGAGCATTTCATTCGCTTCAAGAAGAGTGGTCAGTGCAGTCTACTTTGCTTCTATGCAAATACATGACATTCATTTCATTCCAAAAATTCAATTCCTTAGAAAATCTGAAATAGCATCTTTTTTTTCTCCTCTCCAAGGTATGGAGCAGTTTCAGCAGGAATGTTGTGTGCCCTTACCACCCTGTCCCAGCAACTGGAGAATGAAAATGCTGTGGATGTTTTCCAGGTTGCAAAAATGATTAATCTTATGAGGCCTGGAGTATTCACAGATATTGTAAGTACTTTGTTTCTTTGTGAAAGCTGTTCTGTTATCAGCTGAAACTCCGGCTCACACTTGAATTAGAACACTGGTTGTCACCTGGGGATGGTTTTGCCCCTCAGGGTATGTTCGGCAATATCTAGAAACTTTTTGGTTGTCACAACTGGGGATGGAGGAAAGTACTCATTGGAACCTACCCAGAGATGCTGCTAAACATCTTGCAATGCATCAGACAGATCTCTACAACAAAGAATTATCTGCCTCAAAACAGCAGTAGTGATGACGTGGAGAAACTCGGTTTTCTAGAGTATGATATTCTCCAGTTACAACATACAGATATTCTATGATCTTAATTCACTGTCAACAGAATTAGTTCCAAACTAACAACGATCCAGGTGACATGCAGAATGCATAAGTCTTGATTATAAAGGCTCCAAGTCACCTTTTTGAAGTTTCTTAGCATAAATGCACATTCTCGTTTTTTACAATTACATTTTTAATTGGTCTTGCTACCTTAGATGAAATGACTCAGCTGTTCTTTGTCTCAATTGGACTTCCTCTTGTTTTTCAGGAACAATACCAGTTTGTCTATAAAGCAATGCTCAGCTTGGTCAGCACTAAAGAAAATGGAAATGGTCCCATGACAGTGGACAAAAATGGTGCTGTTCTCATTGCAGATGAATCAGACCCTGCCGAGAGCATGGAATCTCTAGTGTGATTGGAATCCTGAAAGGGCACTTAATTTGTAAAACTTCTGAAGACTGAGAACTTTTTTGAGGCCTTTTTTGCCAGACTCTAGGTTATACAATAACCCAGTTACTTTTTTACACTGATAAAAGTTTTGATATTTATTTTTTGCCATTTTATGTCTTAATGGTATCCTACTGAGCATTTGCACCTCTGTTCATTTCACACAGTGAAACGCAGTTTTCCCTAGTTTGCACTATATGATCAGTGTTACTGCCTATAATCTAATACTAAAGCAAGCCCTGATGTGACATTCCATGACAACATACATGCTACTTTTTAGTTCAGTACAGTGAAGGTCTTTGTTATGACAGTGGATCTTGGTTTATTATTATTATTATTGCTAGAGCAGTTGCATCCTCCTAGCAGGCAATGCTGAGCTTTTCCTCAGTCCTCTCCTATTTTTTTCAGGCACTGCTCCATGCTGTCTGCCTTCTGTATTTTAATGGAGTGAATGGGCATTGTTTTCTTTTAAGGAGTAGCAGGTTCCTGGGAGCTACTAAGACAGTCTATCAACCTCATGGCCTTGAAACAGTTCCATTTATGATAGTGAAGGTATCCATTAAGAAATTAGAAGGCTTTAAGAGCTTTATGTGAACATCACTTATTAGTTAAAGTTATATTCATAGCCTAAAAAAATGCCCAACTGTGTCAAAATAAAGGATATCTCTGTATTACAATTTTCACAGTAGCTATGTGGACGGTGTGTGTTATTTCCATCTTGACCCTCTGAAATAGCTACACCCTACAATGAGGGCTATCTTTTACAATAGAGATATGGCAATATTTTACACATCTCACCTATCCTGTTAGTAACTCTCCATTCATGCTTTTTGGTTTCTAACATCACACCTCATGGCAGATAGAATAATGAAAATTTCTGCAGGTGTGTAATTTTGAAATTAGTCCTCTAAAATATCCCTATTACTCATATAGCTATCTAATAAAAACTACCTATATAGTTAACATTCTTTTCTTTCCTTTTTTGCCAAATGTTTCCTGATAAACCCCATAAATATATACATTCTTCTACTTAGGATAAAAGTGAAAATACCGTATTAGCTAAAGTCTTGGGATAGATTCCCAAGTCTTGTGTAGATTCCCACACATGGATAAGTCTGATTCAGAGAGAGGAAATCAGAATCTTAAACAGAAGGGGAGATCAACATTCTCAAGTAGATTTTAAAAGGAGATGGCTTTGTGTGCGCTTGTGTTGTGGAGCCCCCAGAACAGACACACTTCACTCAAAGAGGCTGATAATCATTACACAGAACCCAAGGAAGTTATTTGATCTAGCCTCGGGAACCGTATTTACCCGGAGTAACTACATAATTGGGAAATTAGGAGCATTAATAAGAAATTTCAGTTCAGTTAGAAAAATAAGCTACTACTGAGATCTGTTCTATTGCGTATTTGCATTTGAGGAATAACTTCTGTTAGAAGTGAAATCATCACCAGAACTGGGCCTGTCACAGAGAAAAGGGTTTTGGTTAATTTTTATGTCAATAAACTTCGACAAAAAAAATCCATACTGGCTACTATCATACTATCTGGGTAGGCTCTATGACATTAATGATAATCAGTGCTGAGGTTCTATTGACCTTCAGTTGGCCGTCTATGAAGTTTGTCAGAGTGGTGCTATGGAACCAAAGCTGCAAAGGAGAGGCTACAGGCCCAAGTTTGGGAGTTCCAATGCAGAGGCCAGGTTGATGGAGTTTTCATGAACTATGTACCTTGCCAGGGTTAATCTCATGTTTTCATCACAGAAATTCTGCAACATGGAAAACAGTCCACTGTTCACGAACCATGTAGGTGAGGCTTAAGAAAAGGTGTACAAGTGAGTAGTGTGCTAAATGGTATGTGCTAGAGGAAAGCAACACCTTTGCAGCCCCGCTGCTCCCATCACAGACAATACCAGGAAGCTCTACCGAACACCTGAGGAAGAAAGCTGAACATAGGACCACCACCACTGCCAGAGGCTGAGAGGAATCAGGAAGGGCAAGATTGCAGATCATGGCAAGAGCTAGATCATTTCAGTCAATTAAGCAGATTACACTTCATTTATATATTGATAGGCGTGAACTCTTTTTAGTAGTTGGCACATATTGGACTTCCAGAAGTCATGTTCAAGTTGGGGCTCATGGTCCCTTGGTAATTTTTTCTCTTACAAGTTAACATTGGTTAGAAAACAGCAAGTGTTTCCTTCTGTGCTATTTATAGTGGGCTCAAGTCCTGGGAAGGCTTAAGTTCCAACACAGTTCTGTGATCATTTCTTACACAGGTATCATAGTCATAATAAAAGAAATATAGCTAGTAAACAGAAACATTTAAAAGGATGGTTTGAAGTTCCCTGAGAAAGTATGTGTCCATAGTGGGCTTGAACCAGTCTACAAATCCTGACACACTGAAATCTGAGCAATTGCTATTTGCCCATCTTGCCAAAGTGGTCCAAACACACTTCAGTGAGGACAGTTCTATTCAGCAGTTCCTCACTTTCCCCAGAGAGTGTATCCTGAATATTATTCTTCATTTGTTATCGATGTTAGTATTCTTGCATCTTTCCAGAGGCAGAGAGTTTCAAAGACAGTGTTTTCTTTGAGACATAAACACACTGCTGAACTACACAACAAGGTTATTACCACTTGCACTCAGGGGGAAAGGAAATAGCTATTGCAGACTAACATGTGCTATCTTATAAAATAAGCTTATTGGGTGTATGAATTTAGCTCTAGGTGAACAAAATGCACACTTCGTACAATAATGAGTTGCAGTGATGAGACCAAGTGGCCATGCTGGGCATCAGAGAAGACCCATATTGCCATCAGGAGAACTCTTGCATCCAAAAGCCACATCATCTTTTATATATGTGTGTGTGTTTAAAAAAGTTACTTCTGAATTTCAAGAATAAGATTAATTGAATTGGCTTTCCTAAATGTTTATGCCTTGGAGCTTTTAGAGTCTATTTCAAGTTGAAGAGTCCAGCATGGTCAGAGAAGGTTATGGTGTTCAAGGTTTGGCTGTTGGAAATTTTAGCCCAGAGTGACATACCGAAATCAACAAATAACCTTAATTATTTTATAATGACACAGCACAACTGCCTTGTTACGAATTTTTTCTTAAATGCATATATACTATATTTAAAAATTAAAATATAGATACCAATTTACCAAAGATACATATTACTAATTCTAAGCAAAAAATAAACCCAAACTCATCACAATTTAAGAAGTAATAATCAAAATGTAGTTTGTCTTAAGAATTTAGCAGTTATACTGGAAAATGCATTTTCAACTCTTACGTTCTAAATTTTATGTTCAAATGGTGCCAGTGAATTTTTATATGAAGGGAAAATGCCTGCTTTTTTTTTTTTTTTTTTTTTAACAGCTATAATTTCACTTACCCCTTTGCGCTTTCCCTTAGTTGCAATTAACATGCAATATTGGCTTCACTTATCTCTAGAAAGAAGGCATGCTACAAATAGGAAGGAATTGTAATAGTATTTGGCCTCTACTTTGTCTTAGCTGTTAAACTGTTTTTAGTATTTTTGTTAAATATTTGCAAAGGGAAGCATTTTCTACAGAGGATAATTACTTTCAAGAAAAATATCTTGAGTTTTAAGAAATAAACATCTCCAGAAAAGGAGACAGCCAATTTTATAAAATGTTGCAACTCTCCAACATTTGGGGTAGTGACTCCTTTTTTGTTAGGACATTTGAAACTAGCAAGCAGCCATTGTTTCTAAAAAAGAAAAAAGAAAAAAAAACCTCAGCCTTCATGTTAATTCATGTTTCTTTCACTTCATTTTGAAATAGCTAAAATCATTAAAACTGTAAATATTTTGTTGCTTGGATAAGCATCTTCTGGGAACTTTGTATCTATGGTATATAATCATAGAATTTTATATTTTCATATAAAGCTAATTTTTTTTCTAGTTTCAACTCCGTCATAGTCTTTTTGTTTTGGTTTGGTTTTTTTTTTGTTTGGTTGGTTTTTTGATTTTTGGTTTTTTGTGGTGGATATGTGAATTCAACTTTCTGTGTATTGAAGTAGCAAAAACCATCTTTGCATTCCGAAAGATCCAACATGTGTTGTTTCTTTGATGCAGTGATTGTGAAAATTGGGTTTTCTTTCTTAATTCCATTGACCATTTGTGCAATAGGAATTAGACATAATTAGTCACTGAATACATTCATTGCATTGACCCATTTGGAAAAAGTGGTTGGTTTGTTTTTTTTTTTTTTAGTTTGTTCAGGGGGGGAGGGGTTTTGTAACCTGAAATCTTTCCCTTTTTTCTTCTGTTTAAAACTCTATCAAATCATTCTATTATAGTGTTATTTAATATGTAAATTGTATTGCTATACATAAAATAAAGTATGGTTTTTGATGTATTCATTAGTGCTGAGCATTTCTATGAAAATATGTCCAATAAAATTAAGTTACTTGTCTCCCTTAACAGATCACCTGCCAACCTTTATACCTGCCAACTCTTTGTCTTAGTTTTCATGGTAGTAAAATAAATGTTAAGAGCATCTTTACATAGGCAGCAAACCAAAAAGAAATGTCTTTTCTGAGTTCTTCCATCTTTAAAGAATGAAGAATGACCAAGTTTTACCTACATTTGGAATCAAACCTTATTCACATTCTGAACCTGCTAAGTTATAAGCATAATTACTATTTTCTCCAGTCTATCAACTAGATTTATAGCAACTTCTCCCTCTTAATTATTTACTATGTTAGATGAAGGATGTATCCTGCTAAGACTATTGGAGAATCTATGAGATGTAGGATCACTACAATTGCTTCTACTTATAAGCAATTTTGACTTTCCAAACAGGGAGGGGTACACAGGTCTCAAACTTGGCAGCTTGGGCCCACCATTCTCTTCGAACTTTCAGTAGGCTCACTTCAGGAGCTCAATTCTTACTACCAGGGACCCAATTTTTCTTTCCCACAGGGATGAAGAGCTTACATTTCATTCTCCCTAAGTAACTGGGAATTTAAGAAACAATATTAATCTAATCTATTCTATCGCTATCTCTTAGACCAATTCCAGCAAAAAAATAATGAATCTCTCTGATGATAAACTCTAGTCTTCCCCAAATTATACCCACAGAGACTCAATACTCTGTATCACAGAGCACAGCACAAACTGATGGCCCATAGATCATATTCATCCACAGATATATGTTATTTGGCCCATAATTTTAACTATTTTTAAATTTTATTTATTTATTTAAGTAGACTCTACACACCCAACATGGGACTTAAATTCACAACCCTGAGATCAAGAGTAAGATGCTCTACCAACTGAGCCAGCCGGGTGCCCCATGGCCCATAATCTTAAAAATTCACTTAGCTACCTACCAACATCTTAAGAAATGGAAACTTTCACATTAAGATTCAGATTTCAAACTCCTTTCAAAAATGCGCACAGTGTTAATACAGCAGGCTCACATTCTCAAATGGCACTAACAAGCTGGACCAGGAGTCACAGTTGCTCCTTTTGATGCTTGTACTCCCCAGTTCACCAGGGTCTCCCCCATCTCTCCTGTCACCTTATGTCTGCCCCCTATCAGCCATTTAAATAACCTGCCTGGATTCTATGAGCAATTGCATAAGAATTTTGAGATCATCTTCCATCATTTAAAATCCTAAGAAGCCAGCATGGGACTTATAAGCCCACCCAAAATGGCTCCGTGCAGAAGCAGTTATAACTGTTCAAAATAATTAACCAAATTAATTCTCTACTACCTGATTTTTACTGTCCAGAAAAGAACTATAGACAAGGAAGCCTCATTTCTGCTATCAAGAATGGGGCAAAGAAACAAGAGTGCAAAAAGCTACTACAAGAACTCCCATTTTCTAACAGTTAAAATTCAGATTGTTAAGAACTATAGGATTTAGCAACAAGTTACTAGTAACTATGCCTAGATTCAGAGACAGGATTAAGGACACTGGCTTTATATTTATGACTGTGTTGGTAAGAGCATAAAGGCACTAGCAAATAAGAACCAGAAGCTGGGAACTGGCAAGGTAAAATTGGCTTTTGTGATTATCGAGTTTGGCAAGACAGATAATCAGAAAAGAAAGAAAGATAATTAGACCAGCAGTTTATCTGAACCTAACAATGACATTATGTTGCTCACAAATTGAAAAATAGGAAATTAACTTTATCTGATTTATGGTAATTTGAAAAGCATTTGACTTGAATAGTTACTGGCCCATAAGCTAATTATCTTCCTTCCCTTCCCCACACTCTACTTCTGCAGGGCATAAAGTCAGGCTTTGTGGCAAGAGCCAGTGAGCCTTGCAAAAAGCTTAGGCGAACATTCTAAATTATAGATAAATTTAGCATTCTGTTAGAATTCATCCCAAAAGCATTTGCTCAATGTCTATCACAGGGCACATGTTAGTTATACCCTGTACAGAATGTAAAGTTGTTGGCAGAGGCATTTCAAGTCATACGAGGCAAAAGTTACAACTTAATCCTAAAAACTCGTTCTTCAACTCACTCAAAACTATTTATTTGGCTCTATCGTAGAGATGGAGTACAAAAGACTATTGTGCAACACTGTTAGCAAAGAAGTAAAATCTGTAACCACGGACTCCCTAACTTACACACTGCTCACACAACTCTTATTTTATATTAAACTTGCCTCCGGAACTTAGCATTTTCCCACGGGGGAAAAAAAATGTTAAAGAATAAGGACTATAGGGGCGCCTGGGTGGCTCAGGCGGTGAAGCGTCTGCCTTCGGCTCAGTGATGATCCCAGGATTGAGTCCCACATTGGGCTCCCTGTTCCATGGGGAGTCCTGCTTCTCCCTGTCCCTCTGCCTGCCACTCCCCCGCTTGTGCTCTGTCAAATGATTAAAAAAAAAAAAAGGAATAAGGACTACAATCCATACAGCCAAAGTGTCCAGTCAAGTTGGCCACTGACTGACAGTGATTTGGGGCAAGCTGCTTGACTTCTCTAAATGCCATTTTCCTCACCTGTAAAACAGAGAAATCAATGTTTACCTCCCAGGACCTGCTGTGAGGAGTGAATGAGATGCACGCAAAGCTCTTGGGACAGTAAATTAATATTAACCATTATAACGATCCTATCACCTAGCTTTATTTTTTTAATTGCTTAGCCGACCTTTTGTCAATCATGAAACAAAAAGTCAACAACCTGAGCTTACCCAATTAAATAGTAATATTGAAAAATTTCCTTCATTGATGAGGAAGCTCACCTCATCAAAGTAGATCCAAGGGAGGTAGATGGAAATGAAGGTGAACAATGAAAGTAGTCCATGTATCCTATAGCCCAAAAACAAGAGTGCCAGAAGCAGGGAATGAACACATATACACAGTGTCCCATATGCTGAATACTTCTAATGGTTTAAATCTCTTAGTGCGTTTTAAGAACTTTTTTTAGAAAAGCTCCATAGTTTGAGAAAAGTCAAATATATTTGTTAACGTCAAACCCAAGTGCAGAATACTACATAGCACTGTGATAAATATGAACATTTCTACACTAGGTATAAGGCCCTATCTCAACTCCCAAACACTATAAACTAATATGAACAGTGATAATTCCTTTTTCCTCAGCCATTTTTTATCTTCTACAGCTCTCAATACTTTTCAATATATCACTCTCATTATCAACCATCATCTTCCCTCACCCTAGACCAGAGTTCGCCTCTTTAGCCACTCACTATTCTACTGTGAAGAAATGGCCATAAATTAGAGACATTTCCTGGTTTTGTAACAGATTCTTAAAGCCTATCAAGTATTATTTCAGAGTATCACCCTACGTAAATAAGATCATTTGTTTCCTCTGCCAAAACTTTGTCGATTGAAGGAAGAACAATCAGAATGAATTATGATTATTTAATATTACAACTTTTGGTGCTTTAACAATATATTAAAATGTATATTCTGATAGGGCCGCCTGGGTGGTGCAGTAGGTTAAGCAACCAACTCTTGGTTTCCACTGGGGTCATGATTTCAGGGTCGTGAGATCAAGCCCCCCGTCGGGCTCTGAGCTCAGTGGGATACTAGGTATGAAACATTTTTCATGGAAAGCTGCACATTAGTCATGTGAACTTAAGCTCAACTTACTGATATGCACTATGTATTAAGACACCTCTTGTTGGGAGTAAATTCTCACATTCCTTAAGAATATTCAAACTGGGGGCACCTGGGTGGCTCAGATGGTTGAGCGTCTCCCTTCGGCTCAGGTCATGGTCCCGGGATCCTGGGATTGAGTCCCACATCGGGCTCCCTGATCCTTGGGAGCCTGCTTCTCCCTCTGCCTCTCTCTCTCTCTCTGTCTCTCATGAATGAATGAATAAAATCTTTAAAAAAAAAAATATTCAAACTGGGGGCACCTAGGTAGCTTAGTTGATAGAGAATGCGGCTCTTGATCTCGGGGGTTATAAGTTCAAACCCCATGGTGGGTGTAGAGATTACTTGAAAAGTAAAAATCTTTAAAAACAACAAAAAAGAGGGGTTCCTGGGTAGCTCAGTTGGTTGAGCCTCCAACTTTTGGTTTCAGCTCAGGTTATGATCTCAGGGTCGTGAGGGCTCCAGGCTGAGCGTGGAGCCTACTTAGGAACCTCTCTCTCCCTCTCTCTCTGTCCTCCCCTGCTCCCCACTCATGCTCTCTAAAATAAAATTATAAAAAGAAAGAATGTTTGAACTGGATTTTGTGTCATAACATCCCAACAGGTTGTCCAGGATTATTTTTAAGCTTTCACCATACCAATAATGAAATATTCTCCACTAGAAAAAAAAAAAATTCCTATTTGCCTCCTTACCCTTATTTTTTAAATGCCTCATGCAGGTGTATGTATGTGAGCATCCAGGCCATACAGTTCCAAAACCATCCCTTGGCTTT
Source organism: Mirounga angustirostris (assembly GCF_029215605.1). NCBI lineage: Eukaryota > Metazoa > Chordata > Mammalia > Carnivora > Phocidae > Mirounga > Mirounga angustirostris. Next base: position 186,349,787 of record NW_026991709.1, on the reverse strand, counting down.
TAAAAATTATCTCACAGGTTTTATAAAATGATGGAGAATTTTGCTATCTTCAAAAAGGATTTGGACCTAATTATCCCCGAAAATTCTAAGTAGTACTAAGGAAAACATCAAGTGCTGCAGCACCTGACCCCACCACCATCTCCCTCAAGAGCTCCCCTTTTGATTGATGTTCTAAAATTTCTCTGGGTTAGATTCATAGGTAACCCATATCTCTTCAGAAGGGTATACATAAGAGCAAGTGAATTATGGCTGCTTAGCTGGCAGTAGCTATAATCTATTTTTCCTATCCCTATCATATTCTCTATTTATAAAACATAAACACTGTGGAAAGCATGTTTTTTTGTTTTTTGTTTTTTTTCCAAAAATGTGTCCTCTTTAATAAGAATACAAGAGACATAATGAACATACTGATTTGCGTTTATAACATCACATTTTTAATCAAGAAAATGTGAAAAAGATATGGATACATTTTCTGTGATTTTTATGCCACAACCACCACTGTTCAGTAGATCATTTAATATCAAACAACTGCACTAACCTATCTTGTTCCATTCTCCCATTAGATAGAAACACAACTTCAAGATGGCTTAAAAATAATCGTTCAGGTCATTCTAAAATGTTTTAGTCATAAAATTAGCAAAATATGCCTTCTATTCCTAAAGCAAACATTTCAAATATAAAATGTACTTGCTCTACTGCAAGCATGTGAACTCATTCTACATGCAGTTCCATTTCTAAAGGTTGAAAAACCATCCTTTCATGAGCTAAATTATGGAAGTTTCTGTATTCAAAGAATTACTTTGCAAGACTATAATGATAAATTACTTTTATTACATAATATTTAGTAGTCAAAAGCATGGTTTTTTTAACCGCAAAGACAGTCCAAATAGAAATACAGATGGTCTCTAGAACTTTATGGCATACTATAACACCTTCACTGACAACTATGTTTACAATTAAAAAAAAAAAAAAAACCTTAAAGGACTTAAGGCTGCCTTATCCCAATAATTCAGGCAAAAGTAAACTGAAATCTTATCAACTTCCCTATATCTGTAACTCATGACCTTTACCTTTACCTCCCTCCTGTTACAGCAGAAAAGGTGTCCTTGCTCCTATTTAAGACAGCCCTTCCATCTTCCATGACTTGTTAATGGCCCATTCTTGTCTCTCAAGGACTTCATCTGTGCATTAGCTTTCCTGTCAACTTAAGTCAGATGATACCTTGCTTTCTCTACTGAATCATTCATTTTGGCATGCAAATACACTCTATTATCACCACCTTAGAAAAACCTTCTCTTGATGCCAAGAATCTTTTGGCTAGCATCTCATTTGGTGTTTCCCTCTGATTATTAAACTTCGTAAGAATTGTCTAGAGTGATAAGATCCATTCCTTACGTCCATTCTCTCAACCTGTGTAAACTGGGATTCCAGCAGAAGCATCCCACAACTCTAAGTTCCCCAAATACCTTGTTCTTTCCCCTCAACTCCACTAATTTGTTAGCAATCAACCACACCACTTTCTTCTTTCAGCACTCAACAAATATTTACACAGCAATCACTATGTACCAGGAGAGTAAGAATTACAGCAAACTTACCATAAACCATTCAAGCCATAAAACAATGGAGTGACATATTTAAAGTCACAAAAGGAAAAATCTGTCAGCCCCAAATTCTATATTTAGTGAATAAGTATTCTTTCACAATTATTTATATAAATGGATAAAACTTATTTTCTATCTAGAGCTATACTCTTTTTTTTAAAGATTTTATTTATTTACTTATTTGTGGGGGGAGAAATCACAAGCAGGGGGGAGGAGCAGAGGGAGTGGGAGAAGCAGACTCCCCAGTGAGCACGGAGGCCAATGCAGGGCTTGATCCCAATACCCTGGGATCATGACCTGAGCCAAAGGCAGACGCTTAACTAACTGAGCCACCCAGGTGCCGCAGAGCTATACTCTTAAAGGCTGTTTTTATTTTCCAAATGAAACTTAACACTTGCTGAAGATATATTTTCCTGATCATGTTCACCAAATATGATTTAATGATAACCTAATTAGGAGTTGTCAAAGTATCTTGCTTAGGGAAAAGTTAGTACAATCCCTATGTAAAACTACCAACTAAAAACAGCTCAAATTAGTAGAGAGAATGTTATTATCACACTTATCCTTTGCCATTGAAATAAGATTATGTCGCTTTGTTAAAGAGTCCAAAGAAACAGATAACTACACCCAGATTCATATCCGTATTATGCAACAAGAGAAAATGAAATAAAAAACATAAGATTAAATCCATTATTGGAGAATAACCAGTACATCTTCAAAAGACACTTTGGCAGAGATCTGAAGAAATCAAAGTACATTGTTGAGTTTGCATGAGGCAGGCTACATGCAAGCCACATGAGATATGGTGCAAAAGAGATAAAAGAAAATATGTTTAACAAATGTATTCAAAAACATTTTTAGAGAATGCAAGAACAAAACTCTGTTAATTAATCTCCTTTAAAAACCAACCAATTTAATCTTGTCAATATTCCTTGGAACATTCAATTGTTTTCTTTCTGTACCATATCAGACGTTACCTCCTGGCTTTAATGTCATTATTCCTCCCTTTACTACACCATTTATCCAACCTTATATTTCTTCTCCTCTTAAACTCACACTTCTATTCTAGCAAAGTCCATTCTATTCACTCAATGATGCAAAGACACGGTTTCATTCCTATACTTAGACATTTGCTAGTCACTCCTCTCACTTGGAATGCCCTTCCCTTCACTCCTATCCAATGCTGATTTCTCCTGGAAACTATTTCTGATTAGTTAACCTTGAAGTTTAAATAGTAAGATGAACCGCTTGGTTCTTATATTCTTGCTTTGACAATTTGTCCTAAATCTGTTTTTCATCTTGTTACACAGGAGTTGTTCCTGAGAAGTTAAAGGTGGTGAGTAAAGAATGAGAACATGAGATGGGTCTTACCCTGTAAGGAGAAACAAGCACAAAAAGATAAAATGGCCAACACTCCCCAAAAAGCATTGGATAGAGTCATGTCCATTTAACATAAGCTGATGAGTAGATAACCTCTCAATTATGACTATATGACCTGGGGACTTCCAGTAACTGAGAGCTGTATAAAGAGAATGTATGATGACTAAAGATTATTTATGTTCCTAAATATGTCCGAGTTTTTCAAAATAAAAGTAACGTTCTACATAGAGAACACTCATGCTCAAAAAGTATGTTATAGGAGTGGACCAGAGGTCAGTCCCTCTTTTATTTTTTCATTTTAATTTTTTAAAGATTTATTTATTTGAGAGAGAGAGAATGAGCAGGTGCGGGTGTAGGGGGAGGGGCAGAGAAAGAGGGGGAAAGAGTATCTCCAGCATACTCCCTGCTGAGCAAGGGCTCGCTCCCACCACCCTGAGATCATGACTTGAGCCAAACCAAGAGTCAGATACTCAACCGATTGAGCCACTCCGGTACCCCAGTCAACCCATCTTTTAAATGTTAAGTCAGACTTCAACCAAGAACTACGAAACTAGGGAAAGCAACTATCATAACAGTTTTAAATTTACTGAACATGTTTTACATACTTCTCCTTGCATAGCCTAAGCCTGGCAGAACATAAGAACAATGTAAAATAATATGCGGTCTCTCTTATACGCACCAAAAATATATACAGATCTGAATGTTAAATAACAGTACATGCCAGTTTATCATTAGGTCCCAAACAGACTAGGATTATTAACAAAACAAGTGCCATGGCAGTTAAGAGGAAAAGTTGAAGAAGGAAATAACACTAAAGTGTAACCCGAAAAGATGGCTGGATATTCAGCGACAAAATAAGTAATGAAGGACCTGCAATTTATGTGAATATTGGGGTAAGTCTTGAATAAGCAAAATTTTCATCTAAAAAAAAATATGAGCTTGGAAAAGGGGGTTGAGGTCTATGCCATGGAAAACCTTAAATATTAGGCTAAAGAGAGGGGCGCCTGGGTGGCTCAGTCGTTAAACGTCTGCCTTCGGCTCAGGTCATGATCCCAGGGTCCTGGGATCGAGCCCCACATCAGGCTCCCTGCTCCATGGGAAGCCTGCTTCTCCCTCTCCCACTCCCCCTGCTTGTGTTCCCTCTCTCGCTGTGTCTCTCTCTGTCAAATAAATAAATAAAATCTTTTTTTTTTTTTTTTTAAGATTTTGTTAATCTTTAAGATCCCAGGACGCTGGGATCATGACCTGAGCTGAAGGCAGCTGCTTTACCAACTGAGCCACCCAGGCGCCCTAAATAAAATCTTTAAAAAAAAAAAAAATAGGCTAAAGAGTTGGGCTTGACTTTGCCGGAAGGTGAGAGCCATTGAAAATGTACGTATATCAATAACATGACTGCCAAACAAAGACTACACAACAGACCATTTCTTGGTTAGTCCAGTTAACTCAAATAATTTTCCTGAAAACATAGCTCTTCTCAAAGATAGATCTGAATTTTCCCATGCAGCTTTAGATAAGGTTCATGCTACTAAAAGTGGCCCTAGGAGTGACTGCATATTTTAAATACAAACAGTATGGCTCTCTTTTAAACAGTAAATCGGAACTAGCTGAATCTTTTTCATACATCTGGGGATTAAACGGTATTATAATTTTGTGCTTTCAAGAAATACCTCGAAGTCCAATAGATTTGTCAATTCTACTCTAAGAAACTTTGTACATTTAAAAACATTTTAAAATTAAGGGTAGATTATTTATCGGTGACTTTTGAGAATTAATTTTTATAAGTTCCAGAATGAAAAATGAATACACAGTACTTTTGAGTCTAAAAAGCATGGAAAAATTAGTTCACAAAGCCTAATAAAAAAGACAAAGGACGTAAGGACACTATTACAAGATTTACTCTAAGAAATTTACTTTTATCTGCATATTAAATAAATGTATAAGTACCTTTATTCACCTGCTAAATAAGCTTAGAATTTCTCAGTCTTTACAGCTCATGTTATCTCAGAGATGAGAGAAAATACTATCTTTGAAAAGATATTAACTGGATAGTCTTAAGCTAAATCGGAACAAAAATACACCAGAGGCTTGCTATCATGAGTCCATGAGACAGAACCACATTCCAAGTTAAGCAATTTCTGGTAAGATTTTTACCACACAAGACTATGTATGATACTAAAGGATAATAGTCTAATAAAATAGATCTACTTTATCATTAATGCCCCCCAAAAGTAAAAGCTTTACATTTCACAGTACCTTTCATTTCTGAAAGCACTTTCATATGCATTATTTCATTTGGTCCTCATGAGTATCCTGTGAAATAAAGAAAGTTAATATTTTCCCTTTCTTGCCAATGATGAAACTGAGTTCTTCAGTAGCAAATCTGGAGCTAGAATCCATGTGTTCTAATTCAGTGATATCTCCATTTCACCACCCTGCCTCCCAGCATGTATCAAGGCAAATATCCAATGCATTTCAGTCAAGAAGGTCAAACCTTTTAGGCTTATTCACGGCATCAACTGGTTTAAAATTCCTATGATGTCTGGGATAGGAAGATGAGTTTACTCCTTTCATATTCCTTTTCCCTGCATACTTTGTTTAAAGGTGGTGTACTTTTAATGAAGATGTAAATTTTATATGGACATATTTATGTATAGCAAAGTACACAGAGAAATAAATTTATATAAAATGAAGGGTTTTTTTTCCCACAGAACTTTCCATAAAGTCACATAAGTACTCTCAACAGACTATATTTAAACTATCAATGAAGACAAAAATGGTGATCTTAAAAGAAATTTGAAAGCATTCACAGCTGTCAGAAATTCATTTGAACCATAAAATTATATAGCTTTGGAAAATAAATAAAATTGGGACACAGGACATAAATGAATGTTCCACTGCTAATCTCCCAAATCATCTTTTTTAGGAAACTTGTCTCATACAAAGAGATAAAAAGTTCATGTGCAAAACAAAATTATAACAAAAATTACTCAAGAAAATCTTGATTTCAACAGTGCCAAAATACTTCCAAATTTACCAAATTCTCTATGTTGTGTCTATGGTGAATTGCCTCTCTACCAAGAACTTCTACACACTAAGTAGATACAATGCAAAGAAAAATACCAAATAAATAATTATTTAATTTTTTTTCTCTGAATCCTAAGTTCTCTGATAGCAATTTGAAATATCATGAAACACATCCTCAGGATTTTATTGTGACCCTCAAATGTAAACACTATAGTGTAGATTCAGAAAGGATAACTTTCTACAAGGTTTTGTATTCATATAATAATCCACATGCAAAAAATCATGCCATGATTTAGTAAGTCATTTACATGAATGTAGTCCTACAAAGCATGTTTAACATACCATTTTTAAATTCTATCACACAATATATAAAGTCAAATTTCTAAAATTGAAAAAAAGCTACTGAGGCTACAACGATGGGCACGTATGTCAAAAGTACAGCACACGAGGTACCTGAGTCATAACTTGCAGTGTCTTCCTAGCTTTGCCCCTGTACCCCTTTCCAAACTTGAAATTTCTCTACTACTCAATACTACCATGGTTGCCTAGATCTTATTTTACAGTTCTGTTAAACAGAATAGGAGGGGATGCTGTTCTAGGTATTGAAGGTACAGCAGTCAGCAAGATGAACTGTGTTCCTGCGCTCATGAAATTTATATTCTCTTGGGAGAGGAAGACAACAAACATGTAAGCAAATTTACCAGATACATAAAGAGACACACACACACACAAATTTGTATCAGGTAGAGGTAAGAACTATTATAAAAAAAAAAAAAAAGACAAGGTAAGAGGACAGAGAATGATGGGAAAAGGGATTATTTTTGACTAAGTGGGCAAAAAAAGACTCTCTCAGGGAGTGACATTTACGGAGCAAATAAAGATCTGTATAAGATGTTCCATGTAGAATGAACATATCTTGAGATGGGGCTGAGCTTGGTGTGCAACAGCAAGATCAGATCGAATGAGGGGGAACCTGGTAAGAAGGTAGTCAGAGAGGTAAGCAGTGCCTGATCAAGCAGAACCTTGTACTGTGTGCAAGGGAGTGTGGATTTTACTCTAAGGGCAATGGAAAGGCACTAAAGGATTTGAGGAAGGGAGTTATGAGTTCTGATTTATGTTTTGAAAAAAAATCAGATTGTAGAGAAGATTGTAGAAAGGGACAAAGTAGAAAAAGAAAAACTAATGAAGAGGCAATCATACACTTCTTCAGTACTTGCATTTTTGGATCCAAAGTAGGCAGCACATGGTAACTATAGCAAAGCACCCCCAAAACTTAAGGTTACTCTTCAAGAATGAAATTAAAAAGAATCAAAATGCAAAGAACGGGAACAGATATCTATAGATAATATTCAAGAGTATGATGGTGGACATGAAATTGAAAACTTCCCGAAAGACCCCAAAATCTAATTTAATTAGTGTAACCTCAAACAAGTACGACTGGACTGTACCATAACTAAAATAATTAAGCCAATCAATCTTATATGTTATTAAAAAAAAATGAGGGGCGCCTGGGTGGCTCAGTCTTTAAGCGTCTGCCTTTGGCTCAGGTCATGACCTCAGGGTCCTGGGATTGAGCCCCCTGTTGGGCTCCCTTCTCAGTGGGAAGTCTACTTCTCCCTCTCCCTCTGCCCCTCCCCCTGCTTGTGCTCTCTCTCTCTCACTCTCAAATAAATAAAATCTTTTTTAAAAATGAGCTAAAAAACATTAGAGTGGTATACATTGAAAGTTGTAAACCATCAGTTTGTTGTTGTATTTTTTTGTTGTTTTTTATTTGAAATAGTTGCTAACACTGAAAAATCAGAAGATTTCACATGAAAATCCAAATTTCTATCTTCCCTTGAAAAATCAGAAGCTCTGGCAACTCCATATCTATGCAAGGCAATAATCGGCTAGAGATGGGCAGCAATTATATAAATTGTTAAAAAATTCTAGTAGAAAGTTCCCTAAGATAGATGGATAAATTCTTTTCCTTTTGTTTTTGAGTAACATGGGACTGTTTTTATGTTGCTTAAAAAAAAATTTTTTTTTATCCTGGGACACCTGGGTTGGCTCAATTGGTTAAGCAGTTGCCTTTGGTTCAGGTTATGATCCCAGCATCCTGAGATCCAGCCCCATTCAGTGGGGACTCTGCTTCTCCCTCTCCCTCTGCTGCTCTCCTGCTTGTGTGCTCTCTCTCTCTCTCCCTCAAATAAAATCTTTAAAAAAATAATAATTTTAAAAAATTATCCTTGTCAACTTAAATATATTCGACTATCATTTATCAAGGCCCTACTATGAACCAATACCTGCTATTAGGAGTTTGGAGTCTAGGAAAATAACTCCAAGGGCATAAGAACTCTCTACAATGTGATCATCTCTCTTGGAGAGCCTATTGAACATTAATTCTACTAACTCAAAAGACAAATGCTGATTCCAAGATCTGAGTTGTTCAAAGTCCAGCTTCCAGTAGGCTGCCCTGAACCTCCACACCTTTGTGGCTGAGAGGCACTTCACCCCTGCCTCCCTGAGTGCAAGGCTACCAAGGTTTTGGAACTATATCAGCTATAATCCACTATTTGAAAATAGACTCAGGTCATAAATTGCTAAATACAAGAAACAAGTCAGTCAAATAAGTCTTCTCCAAAGAATTTAGTTACTTCATATAAACCTGCAATACAACATTTTTTAAAAAAAAGATACCACCTCTTTTCCTTTTCTAAGCCACCTGACAAGACAGATGAGACTAATTAGGTCTACTTTAAATCCTTTTTATTCTATTCACCAGTCACCATATCAACATAATCATATACCAGAGATAGTTGTGCTCCACAAATTTATAGAACATACCGTCTACTCAAAGAGCTGAGACCATGAGAAGAGAACAAAGTATGATCTGCCAAGCTTCTGCTTTCTCTTATAAATACTGTAAGAAACATAATTTAGTACCCCCCAAAGCACCAAGCTAATGTGAATTAAATACTTATATGTAAAAATAGATACAGTAAAATAAAATGCAATCTCAACTGTACATGTAGGGACATCTATGCCAGCTTTTGGAATGGACTAATATAGAACACATTTCCTCGTGAAAATAGGCTTTACTTATATATTAACATTTCAAGACATTAAATATGTAATAGTTTTCCCAATGGCATATGGATTGAATTGATATTGGTAAATAACTGTACATAAAATAAAACTACACTGAATTAAATGTTAGTAAAAATGACAAAATAAAACACAGGCAATATAAGCCATTGCACAGGTGTGTGCCATATTACCAGTTGAAAAAAACCTTGCAATTACAGGCCGACACTATTTATTTCGCTTGTGTGTAATTACATCTTATACATGTTTGTTTAGTAATATCAATCCAAGACATCATTTTGAGAATATAATTAACTGGATGGTAGAACAGAATGTGCGTGTGTTTTACTATTTTTGTGTTTCTGTATTTCAAACAAGTTGGTCTTTGTTAGCTGTGTTTAACTGCCATCTAGAGTTAAAATGAATCCATTTCTTTTCCCTCCTACTAATTTTCTTCAAAATTTTAGGCATTTAAGACAACACGTTTAATCTCTATTTCATATCAAACAAGTACTCTTCAGACAACAAAATTGTAAAGGACAACTTTATCCAATTTTTCAAAGTACCACTAATATTTCCACCAGATGCAAATATTTGAGGTTGACTAAAACTTGAAGCTCACATTTAATCTAATTAAAACATTTTTTGAATGTATAAACTAGTAATTAACCTAATACACATTTGGACTTGGGGAAATACACTAAAAACTTGAAGAAAATTAATTTGCCATCTTTCTCTGTGGCTTCCTACTTGTATTTTTTCCAGAGCCCAAGGAAAGCAGACCCATATGTAAGGATATTGAGGAATTATTTCATGTTGTTAACCTCTGAAAAATACGATTATAAAAATCAGCCAAATCCCAAGTGTATATTTAAAGTTATCCATATTCTTACATTAAAAGTAACATTCATATTCAAATTTGAGATTTGTAAGAACAATCAATACAATCAACTCATCTTTCAATTTAATAAAGTCTGAAAAGCAGTACTAAAGGGATACTTAAGAGAAAAAAATCAGGTTTGAAAGTAAGATCTGATGCTCTAGCAAAAGAAATGTATTCATATAAAATGTTCAAAAAACTAGATAAAACACTGTCTCCTGCTGTTTTCATATAAATGAAGGATATGGGCAATTTTTTAAAAATTATCTGTCCCAAATGCATTAATCCACAACAGATTTTTCTGACAATATCTTTACATATCATTAGATCCTGAAGCAAAGAAGTTGCAATGTGGTAAAACTGCAACCCTTGTTCTTTCAAAGGAAATTATAAATTTTCAAGTGGATGCATACAGCAAACAATAATGATGAAGAAAACAGGCCAGCGCAAAAGGCTCAAATTTTTTTCGTAAACACAGTCGCAGAGTATCACAAAAAGAGGGGAACTGCAGAATACAATGCTCCAAGTAGTCAAGTATGCATTAAGAAGGTTCTTAATTGCTTACTCAATAGTGGACTGAGAATGTTATAGGGTCCTAAGAGCAAAAAGGGGGGATAACATGGAGAAAATAAACAGGCAGGAGGGCTATGAAAGAGAAAATTCCTACTTCAAGAAAAGCCTGACCTAAAGAGTTTGAGAGAGACTAGTGAGTAAATTGAAAGCTGCTGGGAAATCAAGGAACCAGGATAAAAAAAAAAAAAAAAAAAGCTTAAATTATACACAGCTGGAAGGGTGTCAGTTTAAGACAAAAGGATTTCTGTGAGCTTTAAATTACTAAAATTTGGGAATGAGGAACTATACATATTTACTATGTATACAACAGACAAATGATTTGCTAAGTTATCATGTGTGCTTTCAATTTTTAAAATTCTAATGCGTTCTCAAGTGAATTTTAGAACTAGTGAGGTTTTTAAAAATTTTCTCTCCCAAGAAGGAAAAAGCTTATGCAAATTCTTACTGGAAATCTCTAGGAATGAGTGTAGTTTTATCAGCACAGTCTTGTTCTCTCAGCTAAGAATGTCTACAATGCAGGCACCAGCTGCGATAATGATTTCTCTGCTGCAGAGTTTTATCTGAATGGACCTAGATTGATAGCTGATTCATTGACAAAAGATCCTAAAGAAGTATCTGGCTGTAAATTCTCTTTGGTCAAAACCCATCCAGGGCCAATTTAAACCATTTCAGAGATACTATAAGTAAAGAATATTTTTCCATAGTGAAATGGACAATCTATAACTATAGAAAAAGATAAAAGTCTAAAGACTGTATTTCAAAGTGAAGAAAAGCAGAAACACAAGCAATTGGACCCACTTTGCCCAATTTCATCTGGGATTTCCTGAAACAAGGACAAAAAAAAACACTAACTCCATTTCAGGCATGAGTTCTTCATTTTCTTATTATTTGTCTACACAGAGTACAACCAAAGGAAGTCTAAAAAGAAGGCCTCTGTATAAACCGTAACAGAATTTACTGTTAGTAATTTGAAGTCTTTGATACGGTCAAGGATCCTGAGATTCTTTTGTTTCTTACTCTTGAAAGCTTGTCTTTCCTTTTTCATCCTCAAGTCTTTCTATTCTTTACTTACCAGTTTATCTTCTCCAGTACTTCCTTCTCTTTATTACTGCCAAACTTCTGTTTTCTAAGTCTCTGACACCAGGAATGAAATCTTCAAAATTGCGGGAAATGAGGAGAAAACATTCTTCTCAATGCTCCCCCTCCCCTGGCCCTCACCCTAGACATATCTTCATGCACACACTTCTGTACATACACATGCCTCCTGCACTTAGAAGACTTCATGGCCCGTCTTGCCACCTGATACACCCAATTACAAAAGCTGACCTCCAAATTTCACCCAGTTTTCAAAATTCACCTCAGCCTTCCAAAATGTCATCTACACTATTCCAGCTCTTGGTGCTCTCTCCTTTCTTCTCTAGCACCCTCATAATCTGCAGGACACTTTTTAGTTACACGTTCAATATTCTCTATATAATTACATACAATACTAACATCAAACAAGCCAAGGCTCATTTACTTACAGTGTGATCATAAGTCATGTCTCTAAGCCTCAGTTTTCTCAGCTATAAAAATGGGGATAGTAAGCTAGCAAGCAACGCTGTCCTGCTCCCAGGGTTGTTATGAGATTAGATGAGGTAAATCATACACAGTGCCTAGCACAGAATGAGCCCTCGATGAATATTAGTAATTTTTATATTGTCAGCCAAAATCCTCTAGCTTTTTGTGTATACCTTAAGAGCCTTCTAGGCTCCTGAGGGCAGGGACTAGATCTTAGAAATATTAATAAACACATCTTTAAAGAATTTATGACTAAAGAGCACAAGGTTTCTAAATAATGAGGCTAAGGGGACAATTTTAGCATGCTGGTGGAGAGAACTATACCAGGGTTAGGAAATATTGACTTCACTGCACATTTACAGAATGTCCCATTATGAGCCAGGCCTTACTTAGTAGGTTCTAATAATCTGCATGGTAGACCACGAATATCTCATTACAGGAAGTACACAAACTTACCTAATAAATAGAGAAGCTCTATATTGATAGACTGCAATTGCCAGAGACACTTCTTCTCCAGTCAGTTGTCTCACAAAAAAGATCAACTGGGGGCTGTCATGAAGATGGGAGCTATGACAGATCTTTAAGTGGAAAGTACTTTTTTGGGATGCTATAAGATGTATTATCACAGTCTATCTAGACAACCTCTAAGTGTCTGTGAGGTATTCCTGATTACCATTCTCCTAAAAGTTGCAAGAAAATTCCAAGGTATTCCTTGATTCACTCCTAGGGCAGAAAATGATCTAAAGAAGCTAGATTCAAACTTAAAAGGGCTGGGTTTGTCCCAATTGTGTCACTATGCAAACTTACATAAAGCAGAGAGAGGAACAAAGTTTGTTTTAAACAACATACACTTGCTTTAATGTGCAGCTTCTTTGTTCTCTATTTCATGCAACCCATTCAAACGTTTGTTTTTCTTCTTTACTAAGGCTGTGGAACAGCTAAATCAAAGGTCCTATCAACTGAAGACAGACCTCTCTTAAATTATGATGGAATTTCCATCCAGGATTTTTCAAGGCCATTTTAGTTGCTGAGGATACAGCAGCAAATAATCAAAAATACTTCTTAGGATGTTCGAATTCTAGTAGGAGTGCACTGATAAACACATGAACAAGTGATTGTAAAACGTGTTCAATAGTGTGTTCTGGAGAAAAACCAAGCAGGAGAAGGAGGGCAGAGAGAAAAGAAATGGAGGTTGCTATCTTATACTGAAGGTCCAGGGAACGCTTCTTCGAAGAGGTAGCACTGAAAGATGAGGCACTCAGTCTATATGGGTTTCTGGGGAACGGCTTTTCCAAGCAAAGGAACCATGAAGTGCCGTGGTCCTGAAGCAGGAGAGGAGTTTCAGGTAGATACTCTGGGATTTAAGAAATAAAAGACACCTGGACTGGAGTCCTAGCACTTGGCCCTTTACCAACTCAGTAACCCGTAGGAAGAAAACTTAACCTCTCTTGAATCTGTTTCTACATCTGAAATTAAGGATAGTACTTCGTGTCTCACCAAGTTATTTCAAAGGGAAAAAAAAAGGTTTAAGAACGCAATTTACAGCATTAATGGATTATTCCCAAGTGTGTGACCTGAGGCCCGTGAGAAATTTCCTCAAGGCTCTGCTGACTTCAAGCTCCGACCTAAATAAACTGCCATGCTGGTTTGCTCCTCTGTTAAAAGAGGATGATAGTCAATAGCCAAACTATGGAAAGAGCCAAGATGCCCATTGACAGATGAATGGAAAAAGAAGATGTGGTGTGTATATATATATATATATATATATATATATATGCACACACACACATACACACAATGGAATATTATACAGCCATTAAAAGGCGTGAAATCTTGCCATTTGCGACATGGATGGAACTGGAGGGTGTTATGCTGAGCGAAATAAGTCAATCAGAGAAAGACATGCATCATATGACCTCCCTGATATGAGGAATTCTTTTTTTTTTTTTAAGATTTTTTATTTATTTATTGAGAGAGAGAGAATGAGAGACAGAGAGCATGAGAGGGAGGAGGGTCAGAGGGAGAAGCAGACTCCCTGCCGAGCAGGGAGCCTGATGCGGGACTTGATCCTGGGACTCCAGGATCATGACCTGAGCCAAAGGCAGTCGTTTAACCAGCAGAGCCACCCAGGCGCCCGATATGAGGAATTCTTAATCTCAGGAAACAAACTGAGGGTTGCTGGAGTGGTGGGGGGTGGGAGGGATGGGGTGGCTGGGTGATGGACACTGGGGAGGGTATGTGCTATGGTGAGCGCTGTGCATTGTGCAAGACTGTTGAATCACAGACTTGTACCTCTGAAACAAATAATACATTATATGTTAAAAAAAAGAAGAAGATAGTAGGAAGGGAAAAATGAAGGGGGGGAATCGGAGGGGGAGACGAACCATGAGAGATTATGGACTCTGAGAAACAAACTGAGGGTTCTAGAGGAGTGCGGGGTGGGGGGAGGGGTTAGCCTGGCGATGGGTATTAAAGAGGGCACGTTCTGCATGGAGCACTGGGTGTTACGCACAAACAATGAATCATGCAACACTACATCTAAAACTAATGATGTAATGTATGGGGATTAACATAATAAAAAATTTTTAAAAAAACTAATGATGTAATGTAGGGTGATTAACACAACATAAAAAAAATAAAAGGATCTTTAAAAAAAAAAAAAAGGATGATAGTACCTACGTCACCGGGCGTTGTAGGGGAAAGGCTGAGATAATTTACCTAAACACAGCGACGCACGCAAACCCCTCAAAACGTCCACGATCAATATTACTGTCCCTATGCGGGTGTGGGCAGGGGCTCCACTCCTCTGCTCTGCACCTGACAAACGGGGTGAAGCTCTCTGAGGCAAGGAGCTTTTACTGACTGTGCAGACCATTCAAACACTCTGGAGTAATTTGAAGGATTTTTCCCCATTTCCAAAATCTGTGACATTCTAGCTCCCCTCTCTAAAGCATATTCCAGTCTCAGTTTAAAAGACCTCGAAACTGAGCTACCACCAAACATTTCCGCAGGGCTCCGAACGACCGCTTGGGGAAATTTCTCCGCTGAGCACAGCACCGTCACCTTTCGCGCCAGAGGCCCGCCTTTTATAGCGACGTGATTACGTCACCTCGTCCCCGCGTGCGCAAAGATGGTGGCGTGACCACGCCCAGGCCTGTGCTGGGACCCAGCGTAACAGGCGCCTTTACGGATAAGGTGCGCGTGCGACTGGGTGAGTGAAGTCCCACCGCCTTACGGGCGGCCGGTGGGTGCCCTGACTGTCCGAGAGCAGCGTGGGTGCTCGCAGGGCCGGGGAGGAGGATGTTGTTAAAGGGGGAAGAGCTGGGGTGATGAGGAAAGGTCGTGAGTCCTCTGGATATCAGCAGGGAGTTGGAGTGGTTGCAGGGTTGAGGACTCTGAGGCCGTGCGGATCTTTGGTTCGAAAGGCAGAATTTATCTTGGGGTTTGTCTGGAGTGCTGATGGCGGGCGTTACGGAAAAATAAGTTACCGTGGACTAACTTTCCGAGATTTCCTTGACGCTGCATTCGAAAGGGGGAGGAAGGCGGTGACGATTGGTCCGTAGTGATCTTAGAGGATAAGTATCTGTAACTAGATCCTTGCCGGCAAGCGGGCGAGCGATTGCTGTCCGCGGTGCTGAACGCAAGACATTGGTTCCTTTAGAAGGAAACCCGTTGAGGGCAGGGCAGCGTTTCCTTGCCCTTGGCTGGCTCAGTGCCCTACACCTCCATGTATGTGCAGTGAAGGAAGAGCTCAGTCTATCAGCGCTGGACGCTCAGAGATTAGCGACAGTGTTTAAATCGTAAAATTTAGGAAAGCCAGTGCTTCGCTCCAGGAAAAGAATTTCATTCCTGTTTTTTCTCCCTTAGGACTGTCACCTTCAGCTTTTGCACGCAACCAGATGATTTGCCATCAGGCTCTGAGCCTTCAAAGCACTTCACTTGATCTTTATTTATTGGCCCAAGCTCTTCAGTCAAGGTGAGCTTGCTCATGTGCCGTTAAAATGGGCTTTCCTAAACTCCCCAAATGGAAGTCCTGAGCACCCAGGGTAAGGTGAAGAGACCAGTTGGGTTTTCCCCGCCAGTTATACATGAAAAATACTTTATTTGGAAAAGAGATGATAGAACTGGGCAGTCTTCCAATAAAGGAAAGACCATGAGTTTCCAGTTGGTTCTTACACTTGTTTGCCTTTCTATGTGTGTGTGCACATGCATAAGGGATGGTATTCCTGTGTTGAATTTTACAGAGTGGATTTTTTTCTTTCTGTTGATTCAATAAAATGTATACTAGTCTTAGTACCAGCTACTTGTTTGTTTTCAATTCAGATTAAGGTTAAAGTGTGAGGAAGTTAAGAGGACGAAATGTGAAGTATGTTGAGTTTACCTGATTCATGGTGTTTTTGGCTGCATCTGGCATACGAAAAACTGCATCATAAATAAAAATGGTTTTAAATGCATTCTTTCATTTTATACATTATATCTCAATTTTTATTTTTCTCTTCTGAGAGAACCAATGGGTTGAGGTAATAAAACAATCAACTGCTGTAAAGCTGAGGACATTAAAGTAACTTTAAATGTTTTTATTATTTAGCAGAAAGCTTATAAGGCAGCTTTGACTAAAGATGACATCCTTGTTTGCTCAAGAAATTCGCCTGTCTAAAAGACATGAAGAAATGTAAGTTGTTTTTTTTTTTAAGGCTTATCTAAATGAATAAATTGTACTGGCTTTGTTAGTGAAATATTGTGTGCACAGAAGACTTAAGTCTGAAAGTGCGTCATTTAAATTTTCTGACACTTGAGAGATTTTGGTGTTAGGGAATGTCACTGTCTTTTAAGAATAACAAAGATTAAAAGGTATGTTCTCTTCTTACAATTCTTACTATTATCTAGATAAATTCACCCTTCTCACCTTTCTAGGTTTCTCACTGATATTTAATGGACTTCTGTACACCTCTTACCCAGGGCAGGCTTCATGAGTATGTGACCTGTGTACTCACAGTCCCTGTACTTGGTTTAATGCTCTAATGTTGCTGTCTTGAAATTTCTAATAGTTTTTTTTTTTTTAAAGGAGCCCCACATTTTCACTTTGCATTAGGCCTTGCGAACTACATAACCAGTCCTGCACTTATACTTGATATTAACCTTCTCTACCTCTTTCTGTGGGCTCTCATGTTTTCCTTTAATTAATTACCAGGCCCTCTTCCTTGGCTTTCTAAGATCTTTCCCTTATAAAAATGTTGAAATTACTCAATTTTAATTCTACCCTCAAGAACAGCCCTCTGAAACATAGCATTTCTTAAGAATCTCCACAACTATCTGGAAAGTGGTTAGACTGTTATATATATCACATGTATTTTTTTATCATCTGACATTTTTTTAATCAATCATTTAAGGGGACCAAAAAAACTTGTAAAATGAGCATTTGACCAATGAGAAATTTTTAAAGTATATTATATATTAAAAAAGTAGTTTGATAATTTACTTACAACTTTTTACATCTTTCTTCAATTACTGTTTCACCTTGTTGTGAGTATGCATACATACACACAGCCTCTCACTCATATATGGAGCCATCATCTTTCTCTTGGAAAAAGAGGAAAAAAATATTTTTATTGCTTCTTCAAACATATGGAAGTTTAGCGCAATTCTAAATGTGTAACATGAGATTCAGGGGTATTGAAGTGTTAAGCAGAAGGTTTCGTATAGCAAGTTATATCAATGTATGTGTGTGGGGAGGTATATATAAGTATGTGTACAAAGGGATATGTATTACAGTTTGCATTTTCACCAAAAATTAAAACATGTTTTTAACACTCTAAAATAATTGCAAAGACCATAGAGGCTAAAAAAACAGAAGCATGTACTTACGATAGATATGTTAATGAAAATAAGAATAATTTTACCCAGATTTAAGACTTACTGAACTATCTAAGTTTTCCACTGTCTTATTAATGGACATAATAATTGGTTTTCAAAATAGGTTGAACTTGAAGTGAGGTACAATTAAGAAATACATTTTTTTATGTCAGTCAAGCAAAAAATGTACCCTTTTAAGAAAAACTTTATATAATCTTCATTTTTTTCTAGAGTATCACAAAGATTAATGTTACTTCAACAAATGGAGAATAAATTTATAGACGAAAACAAGGAAAAGGCATCTCAGATGCAAGCAGCTGAGACTGCTTTTAAAAGGAACCTTGGTCTTTTAATGGTAAGTTTCCATGACTTAAGTATAGAGATTTTTTTTCCCACTTTTGCAAAAAAAGGTTTTAAGTGAATTTCATAATTTTGATATATATACTTTGTTTTGAGTAATAAATACAATTAATGAAGTACCATCTAGTTTTCAAACCCATGTTAGTTGGATATGTTGCATATGGATTCTTTTTTAAATGAAAAAATAAAAGTTTGTTTAACCTAAGTGTTTTTAATCAACCAGAAGAACCAATGACCATAGAAGAAATTTAAAGGTCACCTTTGTGCAAGTAATAAATACAAGATGTAACTTTCCATCTTCCATCATCTTTATTTATAGGGAGATCCTAAAACCCTATGAAGTACCTATAATGTTTTTAGATCCAACTCAAAACTATTTAACATCATAAAAACAAGAACAATTTGATTTTGCCCTACTGGGGCCACAGTCAGCACGTAGAATTCATATCTAAGATAACAGATTTCCCAGATCTCTCTTGATACTGATGGAGGAGGTGGTCAAAGTATGTGATTGCGCAGGGCCCCACCATTTGGCCAATGTGCCCATTTGGAGTAAAATCATATGTGTAACATTTTTGGCTGCTTGCTATACTTTGCTTCCAGAATTGTATGGCTTCATCCATAATTAAAACCCTAAAGTTTGCTTCCACTCAAGCTTCCAAGAGATCCTATGACTAAAACATTTGGGAGGAAGGCTATATTATTTAAGTTATAAAGCAGTGTTTTCAGTTTTTTATTGTTAAATATTTTCATCGATAGGCATGATATAGTTATCTTATGTAGTCACTAGAGGATAAAGGAAGAGGAAAATTCAGTTATCTTCTCAGCTTCTGGCAGTTTGATCCACAGTAATTTAAGTCACAGCCATAGTGCTACCAAAGCATTCTATGTTGCCATATGTCTTACTTGCCCAATGGTGTTTGCAATATTTATTTTTAAATGGAAATATATAGGATAATCTGGAATTTGCTGTGAAAAGTCAGAAAAACTAAATTAGAAGCCTTGAAGGCTTGATCGCTACTTACCTGCAATGAGTACAGGTACTATTTGGATTTTTCAATTATCTTCCTTTTAGTGAGCAAGTATTTGGTGAAAGCCCAGAGGGGCCTTACTACTGAGCTAGTTCTGAGCAGAAAGTGGAGTTAACAAAATAATTCAGAGTTCTTTACATCAAATAGCTGACAGGCTTAACTGATGACATAAGGTTGTCACACGCAACATATGAGACCTGAGTTGATCGAACATTAAGTTATGTGGAATCCTTAGCACTTTAGAAGTACGTATTAAAAAAAAAAAAAATCACTGAAAGCTAGAGTATCCTAACAAGTCTGAGGAGGGAAACTAAGCTGGAGCTGTATTTGAATAGGCAGAATGCAAAATATTCCACTGCATTCTTACAGAAGAACCAAGACCAGAAGAATGAGTAGCCCTGTTAGTGTCCATGGGACCCTGAGCTAACTGGCTTGTAAAGTTATGGGAAACAAGGTTGGATATGTTTTGTGAGACCAAGTGAAGAAGTTGAGACCTGATACATAGGCATAATACAGTACTAAAAGTGTTAGAGCAAAAGAAAAATAGAGACTTATATAAGAAGCATATGGGTATTTAAGAAAGATTCATTTCCTATTTAGATGCAATGTGATTTGCAGAATGGAGAGATTAGATTTAAGGAGAATAGCTAAGAAATCATTGCCATATCTGGAAGGAAGATAATGAACCTAGTTTCATAGTCATTAGAAACAAGTTTGGATGGTGTTTTTTCCCCGGATTATAAAAGTAATATATTCTCACTGTAAAAAACTGGAAAGAGCCAAGAAGATGAAATAGCATACTTTCCATATCATCCCACCCAGCTTGAAATTAATGTTTTTGTATATTTCCTTTTAGTCTTTTAGTAAGCATTTACTGAGCTCTTATATCCCAGGTACAGTGCTTGCTGTAAGACAGGCAGTCTCTTCCCTTTTTTTTTTTAAGCATACTTTGAATACTTGTATATGCAATTTTTTTAATCCTGCTTTCCCTCTTACTATTTTGTTTTAAACTTTGGAAATAATTTTAAGGGCTGTACCATAGAGGTTATCATGAAAGTGACCTAAATAGGACTTGATCACAGAATTTTCAGGTGGGAGAAACTTTAAAAAGCACATAGATTAGATTTTCACTTAAGGTTGTTTTTTTTTTTTTTTTTTAGCATAAAAACTTTTTTTTCAAAGATTTAAAATAGGTAAAAGTGGACCTGCTTTGGCCAAAGGCCCATCCATTCAGCCCCTCCTTGCCTGTTCTATTGTGATCTAAGGGATGGTGAAAACCACTGACTGTGCTGATCTCCTAATTTATAGAAGAGGAAACCATAAAGTGACTACTCTAATACCCCCTCCCTGTCAAGAACAGGTTCAGTTACATCAAGATATGTACTTAGGTACAGAATACACTTTAAAAACGGTTCCACTGAAACTTGGAAACATTCCTATAAAGATACTAACAAAATAAGTATAAGCTCTATTACCATCCTTTATTTGACCTATTTAGATGCTCTAATATAAGAAACACTAACATGGAGTGAGCTTTAATTTTTGGAAAGTAAGATATAACCCTAGTATTTTTAACTGATAAGGCCATATACTTAGCAAAGCCAAAGTTGTTTAAAACTAGTATGAGTTGAGTAAAATTAACAGATAAAATGTAACCATTCAAAAATCTATAACAATCCTATATATACAAATGGAAAATATGAAATCACATTCACATTAGCAATGAACTTATAAAATATTTGGGAATGCTCTAAACAAGGAATATGCATGATTGGTATAAAGATAATTCTTAACTTCAATGGGAGATTTAAAATTTAAATGGAGACACATGCCTTAATCCTGATGGGGAAACTATTATTTTTCTAAAATCAGTAGTCACAGTGTTTTTAGATTTAAAAATAGCCCCACCAAAATCTGCATCTAACGCAACAAAATTTCTCTAAATGTATTTGGAAAAATAAAAGAATGTTTAAAAATGGGAACAATAACAAAAAGACTAATCCCAAAGGTTCAAGCATAATAGTAAAAGAATGGACATGAATTTAAGTAGTGAAGAAAACTCAAACTGAGGGTTTAGTCAGTAAATATCACAGATGATAATGGATTGTTAGTTTCTGCTAGTTTCCCTATTACATTCATAAAATAAAATGTGTCTGCCTTTTAAAAACAAACATGATTGGTACAGATTTGGAAGAGAAAGAGAATTTTGTTTCTATAAATACTTCCATGAGGTAAACTATCATCTGTTTGACCTCGTTCCCCATCCCACCCACCCCCCACCAGCAAAATTTAGTTTAACCCAAAAAGGCAATCTTGTGGCAGTGAGCATCACTTCATGAGGAAGCTGGACAAACATTCCAGGGTGAGAAAGAATGGGAGTGTGCCACAGCAGATTAGACATAACGGCATGTCCTGGAGGCCTTCTTGGAGAGGCTGACAGTAACAGCCTTCAACAAACTGCACCCCCCACACCACACCCCCCTGGCCAGTGACTTACAGGACCCAGTCTCTCCTCTTTCCTCCTCACACTCCTCACTTTCTCCAATTCAGTGAAGAGCGAGTTTAATGAATGCGTAAGGGTTCCTT
Organism: Mirounga angustirostris; assembly: GCF_029215605.1. Lineage (NCBI taxonomy): Eukaryota > Metazoa > Chordata > Mammalia > Carnivora > Phocidae > Mirounga > Mirounga angustirostris. Next base: position 186,327,873 of record NW_026991709.1, on the reverse strand, counting down.
GAGCCAATGACCCTGTATCTCATGCTTTAGGATCTTCTTTTTTCATTCCCAGAAATTGCCCCTTCAGCAGATTAAAAGATTAAACCCAGTCCAGCTATGGATGGCTTCACTGTATATATTTACAGGAAGATATGTATTGCTGGGTTGGGAGGAAGGGACATGTCTAGGAAGGGGGAAAGAAAGAAATCTCAGTACATGACTTTTTGTGCTCATAGTTTACCTTTCCTAATCATGAGTCAACTCATTTACAGAGGCTACTGAATCCTGCCATAGAGTAACATTTATATCACCATTCATCCTGGAAACTTGTTTTTTAATTGTTACAAAATATTTCAAACCTATGTGGAAGGAAGAATAGAAGAATGTACTTCCATGTGCTTATCACCCAGATTCAATAATTTTCAAAACACAGCCCATCTTGTTTCATTTACACTCGTCACCTTCACCTGCAGCCCGTCAAATTATGTTGAAGCTAACCTTCAGACATCACATTGTTTAATCTGTAAATATCACGTCTTTTTCATCAGTGTTTATCACCCAAAGATAAGGGCTATTTTAAGTACAATCGCAATACCATGATCCATCTAAGAAATTAACAGTAATTCCTCAAATTTTCAGTCAGGATTCAGATCTCCCTGATTAACCTGTTTTTACATTTGTTTGAATCCGGATCCAAATAAAGTCTAGTACGTAATTGATTGATGGGTCTCTCAAATCTCTAAAAGTTCCCTCTGCCTTTTTTTTTTTTAACGCCCTTTTAATTTGTTGAAGGAATTGGCTCATTTCTCCTAGTTTCCCACACTCTGAATATTACTAATTACATTGCTGAGGCATCACTTAGTAAGTTCCTTTGTTCCCTGTAATTCCCATAAATTGATAGAAGTTGTGTTATGCAACAGAAACATAATGCAAGTAATTTTAAGTTTCTAGTAACAACTTTTTAAGTTTTTATTTAAGTAATCTCTACACCCAACGTGGGGCTCGAACTCATGACCCCAAGATCAAGCATCCCATGCTCCTCCCAACTGAGCCAGCCAGGCACCCCCCTAGTAACCACTTTTAATAAAGTTAAAAGACACAGATTAAATGAAATGTATTAAAATTAATTTCGTATTTCAAATGTAACTGCTATTAAAAGTTAGTAAATATTTTATGTTTTTTTCCTCACTGAGCCTTCAAAATTCAGTGTGTACTTTACATTTACAGGGCTCCTCAATTCGGACTTACCACATTTCAAGTGCTCAGCAGCCACTGAGCCTAATGGATATTACATTAACAGTGCAGATCTAGAGCCCTGATCAGATTCAGGTTCAATGTTTTGGGAAAGAACACTTTGTAATGCCTGGTTGTCTTTCTGGAATGTTAGCAGTCACTGATGATCATGGCCTAGATATGTTCATTAAGGGTTGCAAAAAGTGATATTCAAATTCTTCTATTCCTTCTCATTCAATTGCTGATAATTTATAAGAAGATAAATGTCCCCTCATCAATTATTTGGTTACACTTCATATAGGAAAAAGCATAATCAGTGCTTGATTCTTTCTCTGTACTTAATTTTCAAAAATAGTTTGGTTCTCTAGTATCCTCCAGAAGTGACCAATTAGACGTTGATGCTCTTAAATACGTCTGTGATTTGAAAGGTCTTGACCCACGTCAATTTGCATTCCCAGTGATGCTCAAATTGTCCCATTTTTACCAAGTGGGAGCCTCCATGTTAGCTCCTGAATGCCTTTGACGTGATCTTAACATGCTTTGATAGTTTTTCTTTCTGCTGTGATATTTTCCAGGCCATCACTTGCTGCTTAGACCTAGAATTGGCCATTGCTCCAAGGAGCCCTGGATCCTTTTGATGGGAATATATGTTTAGAGCCCTTAATCTGGGTTCTAGGGATGTTTATTACAACTTGTTTTTAAAGATAAAATTCATCAAGAACTCATATCAATAATTCCATTTTGATTACATGATTGTAAGACTTTTAACTTAAAATCATCAATACTTTACCTCTAACTTTTTCCCCCCTCAAACCAAAAATCTCAGTTCCTAAATAATTTTCCAGTACTAACATAACTACTCATTTACTTTATCCCATCATAGAGACAGCACTACCAGCAACAATATGATTATGGAGTATGGCTTTCAGTCAGATACTTTTTATAATTCTTTTTGTCCTTGGGGTAGATCTCACTACAGATGCTCAGTCAAAATACTGTGTTCTAAGACCACCTGATGTACTTTTTCTTGATGTGGTTATGCCACCAACTAGATGGCAGTTAGATTTGTTTCCTTTTGTTTTTAATTTTTAGGGATTGCTTTTTCCTTTGGTTCTGTAACTGTATAAATTTGTAAATGGTCTAGTGGCAGATCTATAAGACAAGATAACAAGGTCTGGTCAGGTAAGTCTAGCCTCTCTTCATTTGCTTTTTTTCCTTTTCTCCCCTCATCCCCTTGGGTAATTTTTTTTTTTTTTTAAGTTTTTCATTTATACTCAGGAAACTTTTGACACCTTAGTCATTTATGTATATAATGAATATTTAAGTGTTTAGTACATGCCCTGCACTTTGTTAGATTCTCGGATGCTTAAAGATTGTATGAGACAGTCCGTACCTTCTGGCAGCATATAGTCAAACAGAAGGTTCTTAATTGGAAGTAATGGGATATAACTCGCTACAGAAGGCAGAGATTTTTCAGTCAGGCTAAGGAATTCATACTTTATCCTCTGTGTAGTGGGTCTCTTTTTTTTTTAAATCTATGTAAAGACATATTTAAAGTAGTAATTTTAGAAAAGCTAATCAATTCCGTATGTGGTTAAAGTAAAATGAGATACAGTCCAAGTACGTATTTGTTGAACCAGTGAGTGAGATAATAAGACCACAGCACTGAGAATGGCATGGACAGGCTAGAGGAGACATCCTGCAGGAATCATCTATGGACCTTTGGAATTTTTAAATGTCAGGGAAAAAGAATAATTGAAGGTAGAAGATACAGCATACGTGTCTGGGGGAGTAGAACTCCCACTATTGTACATTCAGAACACTCAGTAGGAATAAGGGGAGTTTAGTTTTATTAGGTTGAGAAATAAGGGCTGGGAAGAAAAGTTATCTATCCCTCTACATTAATAGTTGAAACTAGATAAGAGACAGTCTTGGAAAGAGAAAAAGTAAAAAGAGGAGGACAGATGTCACAAATCTTAGAAAGCCCACACTTAGGATTAAGAAGAGAAAAAGGAGCCAGCTACAGAGAAAGAGAAGTAGGAGTCAGAGAGGTAAGCAAAACATCTAAGAAAGTAAAATCTCACTTACGAAAGAAGTTCTCTGGAGGGGTGATAATCCCTTGCCGACAGGCTGTAGAGAGGACTGTCAAGTTACTAACCAGAGGCCACAGATCCCTGCTCATACCTACTCTTTCACTGCAAATCTGCTCTTCTAGGAGAGATAGCCAATATCCTTATTTTCAGGTCTGTAAGAGAAGTGTTTATCATCTTGTCTGCAGGTGCTGGTGGCACCTAGATCTACCACCAACAATAAACTTACAACTGTTCTTATAATGAGGTCAGTGGAGCTGTGAGTCTATTGTTTGCTTGATTTATGAGAGTCAAAAGTAATTTTCCCAGGATCTTGTAAAATCTCAGTGCAATCACAGAAGAGTTAATCTTCGCTCTCTGTTGTAGCATCAGCATCAAAAGCTCTTTAGCGTGCGTCTTGGCCATAAACTTCTGGTCGGGAAGAGATGTTGCTAATAGACGGGCTTTTTAGCCCTAAATTGACGGTTTTCCCCTTCAAATCACCTTCTTCAAGACAGCAGGTGCATTAATGGTTGTGCAACTTTGGGGAGTCCCTTTAGGGAATTTCCTGTTTTTCCCTTTTACATTTCACACCCGTTCCTTGCTCCCGCCACTGCCATCTGCTCGCTCTTTTCTCCTGTTCAGCATTGGATTCTTCACACCCCACTCCCACGTCCTTTTCCATCTCTCTCCGTCTGTCCAACAGCCCTGTACTTAGATTGCTCCAATGCTTGTACATGGATCAGAGAACTTTCTCTTTTTGATCAACTCACTGAGCTCAAGGGAGAGACAAAATTTACACGGCCTCCAGCCAAGGCCTCTGTGAACTTGACAAACATAAACAAGCACTAGACAACATAGGTGCCAGTTTGGGGAGCATGAAACAGAGCTCCAGTGTTTTACTGACAACTTAGAGAGCCCTACATTTCTGGGCCTGTACTTCATCCACATATCAAGGTTACATCTTTACCCGGGTAAGCATGAAGTGTGATTACCCCTGCATGAGCTACAACCGTAAGAGAACATGCATACACCCACAAGTCACACTGCAGATTAAAGCACAGGGCTTAAACGTCATCAGCTGAATGATGCACGACCCAGCCATAAAGCTGGCCATCGAGAATGCCCCAGAAATTGAGTCCTAAAAATCTAGAGTCTAGTGAAAAGGTTCTTGTTCCAAAGTACTGAGGTACCTCATGGACTTTCTTTTGAATATGTGGAGGATTTATGTAAGTATAAAATTAAAAAATAGAATACTGAACAGATGAAATGTGTGACATTAATACACCATTTGCATGATCTGGACTAGAACTCTTCACTTGTAAGGTTAGTCAGTGTGGGGCTGACTATCTGACTGTTTTTAGTATCTGAATATTTGACCGTTTTATCTATCTGGCTGTTCTTATTGGTTTTAGAGCTAAGTTAGTGTCCTGAGCAGTTTTGGAAGAAGGTCCTTTTTGCCAGAATTATTGGCATTTACTATTTTAAATGAAAAGGAAGATCTTGAAAGTCCTACCCACCCCACCCCCACTTTTTATTGTAAAACAAGAAACGCTGCTTTCTCTATTGAAACTGATTAAGTAATGATCAGTCCTCCTATTTCAATGCCCTTCCTTCAGTTCAGACTGTATATCCAGAGAAAAGCTGAGATTCGGGATATAGACATTGCTATTACAGGTGCCATTTGTATGTGTTATGTAAGTACATTTTGTTTCTAAAACACTGATACCTATTATAGGATATAGAAGCCGCAGCAAAGTCTCTACAGACCCGGATTCACCCAATCCCGTCACCAGAGGTGGTTTCTCTTGAGGTGAGACTCTTAAAGAACAAATGTATAGGAAGAGACCCCATTCTGTTAGTAGTACATTATAAATTAATTGTGGTTATGTGTATTTCCCAGATTTATTTATTCGGTAAAATAAGATGTGTCTGATTGATCCTTACATGTCCACAGTGCTGTGCTTTTTACACAGTAGGTAATTGATAAGCATCTTGATTTTTAAAAATTTATCAAGCGAAAATTTTATAAAGATCCGATATCGTTTCATCTAGAAACACATATCCTGTTAAACCGTAACAGACAGTAGACAGTATGCACTAAATCTTAAGATGACAGCATGCCTAACCAAAGTGCTTTTCCTGTTGGCTAATGTTAGCAGTTCAGTCCCTTCACCAAATTTCAACCAAAGCTATTTAAATGCATATTATCATGCAGCATAGTGTGGCTTTTGTCTGTTTTATTTTGCTCAGTTCAAGAACAGATTGGGAAGACTGTTGGCAAAAATAAACCCTATTTGGTATATGAATATATCTGTGATGAAAGAAAATTTACTACATATAGAATAGTTTAATTTTATATTCTTAATGACCTTTTTCAAATACAGTTTTGCTTGCTGCCTAAGCAGGGATGTTGAATAGACTCAAAATTAAAGGCTGAGAAGTTGCCCTTCCATTTTCTGTGTCATCTAGAGTAATAAGGAAAGGCAGTGATCAAGGATAGAAAGAACTGTGGTACAAAGTTGTGCCCTGGGCATGTCTTTTTCTTCGTTGAATTCTCCAATACCTTACTCTGGCCTATACGGGGCCCACACAATAGGGGTTAATCCAGCCGTGAATGGTGGAGAAACTCCCAACCACAGGCCTTGGTTGGTATTTTTCTTAGCTAGTCTTGCACAGCAGGATGACCTCTATTTTAAGTGTGTCAGGCTGTTTCTTGGACCACATGCACAGATGGGCAGATATGTAGAACTCACAATTTCAACTTTCAGAACTCCTGTACCTTGTTAACGTGCAGAGTGAATCCTTACGTGCTCTAAATGCCATGTAATTCTTTGGCTGAATTCCCCAAAATGAGATTGATAGTGATGATCCAATCTAAAATGCCCTCCTAGGATACAGAGCTTTTGGCAGTTTACTTTTCTTAGGCCTCCTTAGGGCAGTCACCCAAAAAAACATCAAAGCTTGTAGATATTACATGGTGATCTTGCCTGAGCTTTTATAGCTTATAGACTTGCCATAGTCAGGCCAATAATACAGTGTCTCAACTTCCAAGTTACTGGAATTAAAAATGGTTACATGATACTAGTATTATTTTCTCCATATACCAAAAAAAAAAAATGGGAAGAAATTACATTTTACCATATCGAGTACTCTTCTAAAAGATATACTGGATGCATATTTTAAGTGTTTTTTCCCCATATAATTAAGGAGTCAATTTACCTGAGTCCTGTACTAGAACATACTGGTTATGTTTCATTTCCTGATCTCATCCCAGGTGAAATCTTTTTATGTCAGTTAAAAAGCAGTTGCTCATGCCTAATCATTTCATTGTAATAATTTTAGTATGGGTAATCATTTGGTATGGAATTTGGAAGAGTAAACAAAAACATTTAATGATTGTAGCCATAAGTGATACCACTGGTAATAATCACACGGTTGGCCACAAGAGGGCGTGTAAAATCACAATAAAATCCCATCACCTGTAATTCTGCCAGGCTCTGGTTTTACTGAGAAATTTGAAAATTAACACTAGTAAGTAGCCAGATTTCTTTCTAAAATTAACATAAAATATTCTGTAGAGGAAGTACATTCTACGTATATGTGTATGTAGAGGCACACACACACTTCAGTGAATAAACATTTAGACTATTATGAAGAGCCAAGTTCAATTGCTTGATATGCTTTTTTACTTTTGGATGTTGTTTTTTTTCCAGACTCTTTACTGGGCATCAGTAGAAGAATATATTCCCAAATGGGAACAGTTTCTTTTAGGAAGAGCACCATATCCTATCGGTGTTGAAAATGAAAATGAAGCAGAAAATACCGTTCAGAATGAGGCGCAGTGATAACTTCTTCACATACTCTTTTCAAAAAAATCTGTTTAGTACAGCTGAATATTAAAGAATATACGGGTCATTTCGGGTACCTTAGGAATCGAATATGTTCATATTGTCCCATTACCTCCTCAATGACATGAAGATAGGAGAATCGGCTGACAAGTCTCAGGTTCTATCACTTTGAGACCTACTATTACTTCAGGGTCACGAATTTGCTTTCTGCTAATCCCATGGAAGTGTTAAGAGCTAATATTGAAAAGTGGACTGTTTATTAAGTAAGTCACTAAATAAGTGTTGTGTGTCATTTTTTTAAAAAAAATCATTTATTGTCATTCTCATCTAAACAGTGAATACTGGTTGTTCTGATTTTACATTTTCTAGAATTGTTTTGGTTATTTCTTTATGGGGATCGGGTTTAGCACAGGATCCCAGTAGCTGTTGGCCCTTTTAACAAATGGAAAAAATAGAGGTATTTACCTGCTTCAGTATAGTATTTATTAGACAATGGATTCATGGGATTTTGTCCCTCATAGATAATCAAACCTCTGAAGGTTCTGGAGGAAAGAACTAAACTACAAAGCACTCGAGAAGTAGCCAGTTTCAGGGGGGCTCAGACTTAGTCCTGAAAAAGGTCACCTATTAGAGCTGGGAATGGTTATTGGATTTTGACTTGGTTATTTAAGGACTACCAGCCTATGAATGCAAGTAACTCCTCTCATCTTTTCATCTTGAAACTTGCCCTTCCCTCTCCTGTTTTCATTATTTCTGAAACAACTGTCAGAAAGCTTTGCAGTTCCTCAGTCCTCCACCGCTGGAGCACTCAAAAAGGTTGTTTTTTTTTTAATTTTTTTGATTATAGAGGCAGCTCCTGCTAGTAAGGGGAGTCTATGTTCATTACAATTCAAGAGTTTAAAAATTTCAAACTGGTGTGTATTTTTACATGAAGACAGCAGGACAAGCTTTAAAAAAAAAAAAAAAAAAACAACTATATTGAAACGTCCATTGTGCTGATAAGTTCGTTTAAACCACCATCTTGGAAATATCCTGTTGAGTGGGTGTTGGTGTGGGTAACAATAACGTTGTTTTCATAATATGCGCTGGCAGATTAGCACACTTCTCTACAGTGTTAACAGTTGTAATTAAGGAATAAACAGCACAGAGTGTCAGTCCGATGACAATTTCATCTATAGTGTCACAATACAAAATGTCACAAAATATTAGAACTGTTATATAACTATAAAAAGTACCGGCTTAAAAGCTGAAAGGCTTAAAAAAAAAAAAAAAAACAAGGAAGACAGAAAGGAAGAAAAAAGAAAACTGGCATAGAGACCAGAACAATTTATACCTTCTCAAGAATGTTCTGACATGAAAATAAATTGATAATTTTTTTTTCCCGTTACATCACAGTTTGGTTTCTAGCCATCCAGTTGATTTAGCAGGAGAATACAGGGCTTTTTAGCAGCTTTGAATTGGTAAACAGATTTAGATGTAGTAGAAAGGAACATGAGGAAGTTTTTTTTTTTTAACATCCAATCTTTCCCAGCATATGCACATAAGAAGGTGAATGAAGCGATGTGAAACTTATTTCTCTTTAGTCGAGTGAAAAAAAGGCTAAACATTTGTTGAGATGGTAAAATATTGTGTCAAGCAAGTAGGCACATTCCAAAATTAAACAGTGGTTGATACATTAACATCCTCAAATATTTGAGTGTACATTTCCTTTGAGTTCTGTAAATTAAATCACCAGTAGATTAGATTAAAATACAAAATGAATAGCAATTTAACCATCTCAGAAAAGGTTGTTTTTTTTCTCCCCTAACTTGACTAACTTGCTAAATAGTTTCTAAAAAGAACATACATTTAATATACTCTGGGTTACAACTTAGGGCAGAAGCGATGTCACTTCTAGGCTTTAGCTGTACCATTTCCCCCATTACTAGTGAATACCTCAAAAACTCCCACAGATGACTTTATTCCTGGCCCCCCCAGAGCTTCCCCCCCTTCCCTCCTTGTAGACTGTAACAGATTGCACCACATGGTGTATGTTTAAAAAAAAAATTTCCATAGGGACCTAGATACCCCATTAAAGGGCTTTATATTCCTCATGGCAAATTAGCTTTACATAGGAATTTCCAACTATTGTTTTCTGTAAGGAGGAAAGAAGTATCATATCTAATGTATATTTTGTATTGCTCTTAGTAGGAATCAGACAAGGAAAAAGAAAGGTCATCTACTCATACTACCCGCCCGTCCCCCACCCCACCCCACCAATTCAGTGCCTTTACCATATGCTACATTGTACCTCTTATTCATGAAAACTATGAATTTGTTTTTTGGGGTTTTTATAATAACAAGATTTTCAAAGTAAAGGTCATTTCAAGATATTCTTTGCACAGCCTTTCTTGGATTACTGCAAATGCATAAATACTCAAAGCTCATTTTATGCTGGAACACTTTTAGTATATGAAATTATTAAACTATAAAATACTGAGGTCAGAAGGAGCTGCAGTTTTTCTCCAAACTTCATAAAATAAATTTTACTAGGGAAAAGCCCAATACTCTAGAAACCAGACATCTGGTCCTTCCCGGGTGTTAGGAGCAGTGTGAATGAAAATGAGGTCAAATGGACAGTTTTTCCTCTGCATTACGTGCAAGGTGTTTTCACTTGTCAGCTCAAGACCTAGAGGGCTGTAATAATCTTTACCTTTCTTCACAATTTGGTCTTCTCTGCCTCATCCCCTTTTCCATAAAAAAAAAGAGATGGATATGTGGCTGTATTTTTTAATCAAAATTAAACTTACTTAGAGATTATTTTGTCACTTCTAAGATAACTGGAGACAAGCCTGGGGGTGGGGGTGGGAGGGCTGAAAAACCAGGGTTTGCAATCACAAGAGTAAGGCCCCTAGGTTTTAGAGTATAAAATTCAGTGCACAAGGCCATGAATTTGGCTTATCCACAAAATACATTCTTTTCTTTTCCTTCCTTATTCTATTAGTCTTTATTATTCTAAACCAATTCATTTTATTTTTAAAAAATACTTAAAAAGTTTAAATCTTTCTGAAGAGTTTCCACCCTCCTGTTTCAAGAATTGCCCAAACATAATAGCTACATGGCTTAAAAACACTCTTTATTTCAACAGTCTGGTTGACCTCTTCCACTTTAATTAGGATTCTAAGATTTTTTTTTTTTAAGAGTTTCTGACTAAAAATTTACTCTTCAGAGAAGGTACTAACTAGATAGTGAGTTCCAATGTACAAAAAGAAGAGAAGAAAGAAAGAAAGGAAAGGAAGGCAAGGAAAGGAAGGAAAGCAAGCAAGCTGTGGAAAATATGGAGAAGGGAAAGAGAAATTACTTGAAGAAAGCTTTAAGTTGAAGCAAGAAGTGACCCCCCCTCCCCCACCACCTTCTCGTGGTGTTTTTGTTTCTCTTATAATTTAGAAGTTAATTTGTCTACATAGGAAATTTAAGTCCCTATTGCTAATAAAAGAACGTTTTCAGTTTTCTGAGACAAACATAGGGACGTGTCAAACTTCAGCAATTAAGGAGAGGATTGATATGTGGATTTGACACCTGGCATTGTGATCTCCTTTTCTAACTGGAACTGAGATTATATCCTTACTAAAATCCAAGACAAGGAAAATGACTCCAACAAAGACAGGCTAAAAAATACTTCCGGACATTATCTTACCTCTCAGAATCAAGTTTCCTTGCTTAACAAGAGAAAAAGGACCAGGTTCCCTACTTTACAGTAATGTTGCAAAGTTCCTGCTTTTTTAAAAAACTCTAATTTGTATCTCAAAGACAGAGGCTGAGACTCTGCTAAAGCAGTACCTAGACTGACTAGTACAAATCAATAAATAGTCGCATTGAGCGGAAAACAATGGAGTGTTCTCATTTAAGAAAGGGATGATTTAGTTTGTTTCTGTGTTTTGATGACAGCTGGACCATTTAACCTCCACTGTTAAGGTTAAATTATTTTTTATTATTCCTTCCTAAGTCTGGATTATCAATGTTCAAGTGTCTCTGATGTTCTGCATGTTATCACTTTGAGGACCCTACAGTCAAATTAGAGGGAGACAAAATTCCATGTATATAATTTGTCTAATCCATCTCTATCTTCTTTCCTTTCCCAATACAACATAATCCTTTTTCGTACCTTGTTTCCAACCACTTATAAGGTCTATCACACAGACATTTTGTACTAGAATGCTCTACCCCAGGAAAACCAATAATACTGAGATGTTCAAAAGAATCTAAATATAGAACCTTTTAAAATGCTATCTAGGAAAACATAAAGCTGGGTAACATTTGAGCACCATTCATCCATGCATTCAACAGATCTTAAAACAAGCAATACCTATCATATTAGATGGTGATAAGATCTAATATAGTATGAACATCTAAAATCACTTCTTAATGCAAGAAAACAAAGCAGATTTTCAGTTTCTTAGAAAATATGCCTAGAAGACTTTTCCCCCCATTCAAGATCCTGAGTTGGGGTTTTCCAATGAAGCAACTTTCTCACTGCTTAATGGACAGATTTGTAATAAAGAATGAAATCCTCACTACTTCAGCAGATAATTTGTTACATGAATGTTCACAGCAGCATTATTCACAATAGACAGAAAAAATGGAAAGAACCCAATGCACACCACTGGTTTAAATGAAGAAACAAAATATGGTACACAAAAGAAAGTGGGGGTAGTAGCTATACTTCCATCGGACAAAATGGATGACACCAAAAATAGTACGAAGAGACAAAAAGGTCATTATATAATAAAGGGGTCAATCCATCAAGAAAGTATATCATAAATATATATGCACCCAACATCAGAGCAGCTACATATATTAAGCACATAATAACCAATCTGAAGGGTGCCTGGGTGGCTCAGTCGTTAAGCGACTGCCTTTGGCTCAGGTCATGATCCTGGAGTCCCAGGATCGAGTCCCGCATCGGGCTCCTTGCTCAGCAGGGAGTCTGCTTCTCCCTCTGACCCTCCCCCCTCTCATGCTCTCTCTCTCTCTATCTCATTCTCTCTCAAATAAATAAATAAAATCTTAAAAAAAAAAATAACCAATCTGAAGAGAGAAACAGACAACAATAATAATAGGAACTTCAACATTCCACTTTCACTAATGGACAGATCATCCAGGCAGAAAATTAGCAAGGAAGCCTTGGACTTCAATCATACATTAGACCAAACAGATCTAACAGACATTTACAGAACATTCTAGCCAACAGCAGCAGAATACACATTCTTCTCAAGTGCACAGTGAACATTCTCCAGGATAGATCATAGGATAGGCCACAAAATAAGTCTTAACAAATTTAAGAAGACTGAAATCACATCTTTCCTGACCACAATGGGACAAAACTAAAAATCAATAAGAAAAAGCTGGACATTTTACGGTCACATGGGAACTAAACAACACACTCCTGGAGAGTCAGTGTGCCAAGGAAGAAATCAAAGGGGAAATTTAAAAAAATCTCAAAACAATGAAAATAGAAATGCAACACAGCCAAACCTATGGGATACTGCAACAGCAGTTCTTAGGGAGACATTTATAGTGATGAGTGCATATATTAATAGAAAGATCTCAAGTAAACAATCTAACCTCAAGAACTAGAAAGAAAACAAACTAAGCCGGGACGCCTGGGTGGCTCAGTTGGTTAAGCGACTGCCTTCGGCTCAGGTCATGATCCTGGAGTCCTTGGATGGAGTCCTTCATCGGGCTCCCTGCTCAGCAGGGAGTCTGCTTCTCCCTCTGACCCTCCCCCCTCTCATGTGTGCGCTCTCTCTCTCTCAATAAATAAATAAAATCTTTAAAAAAGAAAACAAAACAAAACAAACTAAGCCCAAAGTTAGCAGAAGGAAGGAAATAACAAAGTTCAGAGCAGAAATAAATTAGAGACCAGAAAAACAACAGAAAAGATCAATGAAAATAAGTGCTTTTTTAAAATAGATAAATGAAATTTACAAAAGTTGGGCTAGACAAACACAAAAGACTCAAAATCAGAAATTAAAGATGAGACATTATTACTGATACTACAGAAATATATAGGATAAGAGATTACTATGAACAATTGCATGTCAATAAATTGGATAAACTAGAAGAAATGGATAAATTCCTAGAAACCTACAACCTACCAAGACTGAATCATGAATAGAAAATCTTAATCAGTAATCACTTAGAAAATTAAATCAGTATTCTAAAATCCCTTCACTGGTGAATTGTAACACACATTAAAAAATAATTAACATCAATCCTTCTCCAACTCTTCCCAAAAATCTAAGAGAAGGGAACTCTCCCAAATTTATTTTATAAGGCCAGCAATACCCTGCTATCAAAGCCAGATAAAGATATACAAGAAAACTATAGACCACTATCCCTTATGAATACAGATGTAAAAATTCTCAACAAAATATTAGAAAACCAAATACAGCAACACATTAAAATTATCATACATCATGAAAAAAATGAAATTTATCCCTGGGTTGAAAGGATGGTTCAATACACATGAATCAATAAATGTGATACACCACATTAACAGGATGAAAGATAAACCATATTATCTCATTAAATGAAGAAAGAGCATTTTACAAAATAAAATATCCTTTCATGATAAAAACGTTCAACAAACTGGGTATAGAAGAACATATTCAACATAATAAACCCACAGCTAACAAACCCACAGCTAACATCATACTTGACGACAAAGATTAAAAGCTTTTCCTCTAAGAACAGGGACAAGACAAGGATGCCCACTCTCAGAAATCCTAGCCAGAGCAAGTAGGCAAGAGAAAGAAACAGAAGGTATGGAAATTGGAAAAGAAGTGTCATTATTTGTAGATGATATGATCTTACATAGAGAAAATCCTAAAGACTCAACCAAAAAAACCAAAAAACTAATCAACAAATTCAGTAAAGTTGCAGGATATTAAATCTACAGAAATCAGTTGCATTTCTACACGGTTAACAATGACATATCTAAAAAGGAAATAAAATTATCCCATTCACAATAGCATAAAAAATAATCAAACAGTTAGGAATACATTTAACCAAAGAAGCGAAAGATTTGAACAATAAAAACTGCAAGATGCCGATGGAAGAAACTGAAGTCACAAAAATTGGAAAGATATTCCATGTTCATGGTTTGGAAGAACTAATATTGTTAAAATGTCCAAAGTACCCCAAGCCATCTACAGATTCAAAGCAATCTCTTTCAAAATTCCAAGGTCATTTTTCTGAGAACTAGAATAAACAATCCTAAAATTTGAATGGAACCACAACAGGCTGTGAATAGTTGAAGCAATCCTAAGAAAGAACAAAGCCAGAGAGGTATCACATTTCCTGATTTCAGACTATACTACAAAACTATAGTAATTAAGACAGTATGGTATGGGCATAAAACAAACACACTGACCAATAGAACAGAATTGACAGCGCAGAAATAAACCCCCAAATTCATGGTCAACTAATGTTTGACAATGGAGCCAAGAAAACTCAATAGGGAAAGGATAGTCTCTTCAACAAATGATACTGGGAAACTGACTAAAACCATATGCAAGGAAATGAAATTGGACCTCAATTGTACACCACTCAGAAAAATTTACTCAAAATGGAGTAAGCCTTTAAAGGGTTAAATTTAAGACCAGACATGGTAAAACTACAATAAAATACAGAGAAAAAGCTCACGTCTCAGCAACAATTTTTTTAGATAGGACATCAAAAGCAAAAACAAAAGCAAAAAACAAGCAGGTCTACATCAAACTAAAAAGCTTCTGCACAGCAAAAGAAATGATCAACAAAATGAAAAGGCAACACACAGAATGGAAGAAAATATCTGCAAACCATGTACTGCTTAAGGGGTTAATCTCCAAAATATATAAAGAATTCATACAACTGAATAACAATAACAACAGCAACAAAGCAATCTGACTTAACAGTGGGCTGAGGAATTGAATAGACATTTTCCCAAAGACATCCAGATGGCCAACAGGTATATGAAAAAGTGCTTAACATCACTAATCAAAAGGGAAATGCAAATCAAACCTGCAGTGAGGTGTTACCTCACACCTGTTAGGCTATCATTAAGAAAACAAGCAATAACAAGTGCTGGGGAGGGTGTGGAGAAAAGGGAGCCCTTGTACACTGTTCATGGGAATGTAAGGTGGCTCAGCCACTATGGAAAACAGTAAGGAGTTCCCATCCAGCAATCTGAAAATAACTGAAAAAAGATTTCTGCACTCCCATGTTCACTGCAGCATTATTCACAATAGCCAAGACATTCAAACAACCCAAGTGTCCATCAACGGATGAATGGATCAAGAAAATGTGTGTGTGTGTGTGTGTACGTGTATACATATGTACATATGTATATATATGAATATATTTATATATACAATTAAGTATTATTCAGCCCTAAGAAAAAAGGAAATCCTTTCATTTGTGACAACATGGATGGACTTTGAGGGCATTATGCTTAGTGAGATAAGCCAAAGACAAATATTGTATGATATCATGTCTAAAAAAGCCAAGCTCCTAAAAATAATAAAATAGTAGTTACCAGGGTCTGGGGTACAGGAGGTGGGGAGTGGGAGATATTGTTACAGACTACAAACTTCAACTGAAAGGTAAGTTCTGGGGATCTAACACACAGCATAGTGATTATAGTCAACAATACTGTGTTATATGCTTCCAAACTGCTAAGAGGGGGTGCCTGGGTGGCTCAGTCGTTAAGCGTCTGTTTTCGGCTTGGGTCAAGATCCCAGGGTCCTGAGATCGAATCCCGGGCTTCCTGCTCAGTGGGGAGCCTGCTTCTCCCTCTGCCTGCCGCTCTCGCTTGTGCTCTCTCTCTCTGACAAATAAATAAAAACTCTAAAAACAAAACAAACACCAAAAAAAAAAAAAACCAAACTGCTAAGAGACTACATCTTAAATGTTCTCACAGAAAAAAGAAATGATCATTATGTGATAGGATAGAGGTATTAAAGCTACGGTGGTAATCATATTACACTATATAAATGTATCAGAGGAACAGATTATACACATTAAAATTACACAAAATTTTATGTCAATTTTACCCCAATAAAAATGGGGTATATACAAACAATGAAATCTTATCCAGCCTTAAAAAGGAAATTCTAACACACGCTACAACATGGGTGAACCTTCAAGACATTATGCTAACTGAATTAAGCCAGACAGAAAAGGACAAGTATTTATGATTCCACTTATAGGAGGCACCTGGAGTAATCAAATTCATAAACATACAACAGAATGGTGGCTGCCAGAGTTTAATGAGCAGAGTTTCGGTTTGGGAAGATGAGTAAGTTCCAGAGATGGATGGTGATGATGGTTTTACAGCAAAGTGGGTGTGCTTAATGCCACCGAAATGTACACTTAACAAAGGTTAAAATGGTATATTTTATGTTATGTGTATGTTGCCACAATTTTACAAATTCCCCACTCAACTTAACCTGAAAACTTCCATAATGTAAGCTATTTGATTTCAATGTCGTTACACGTGACAACCGAGCATATGTATGCAGGTTCATTCCTCCTAGAATACTTCCCTATCCATAGTTAATGCATTACACCCCATGCATTCCAATTCATTTGACCACCCGTCTTTTGAAAGGTTGGTATTCCAGATCACTTAATACCTATGAAACCCCTTACAAACAAGGTTCTAGTCCCAGGTCTGCTACTAACTGCCACTCCGTTTTCTCAGTGAGTTGAAGTAGATCCGTGTTTCCATGATGGTGGAAATGTTCTTTATCTGCACTAAATATGGCAGCTACTAGCCTATACGACTACAGGGCATTTATAATGGGGCTGGCTTCACTGAGAAACTTAATTTTTATCTAATTTCAATTGCTGGAAAAATTTCAAGTATGTTTGGAAGAAGCTGGGTATGTGAATGTACTCTTTCAACTAAGTTTTATGAAATCTAAATAGAGATCAAGTATTTCCACATCTTCCAAATGGAGATATGCTATAAGGGTAAAATATACATTGGATTTTAAAGACAGTATGAGCAAAAAAAGGTAGCTTAATTTCTGTATTGATCATATATTGAAATGATATTTTCAATATATTGGATTAAATATATTAAAATTAATTTCACTTGTTTCTACTTTTTCTAAAGTAGCTACTAGAAAATTCTAATTGCATATGAAACGTGTGCTGTATTTTACTGAGCAGCTTTAAACTAGACAGTTTCCAAGAACACTAGCAACTCCCTGAATCAGAAACTATAAGCATTTTTTAAGATTTGGGAGTCTGCACACATGGGGGGGAGGGGCAGAGAGACAAGGAGACCCCCTGCTGAGGGGGGAGCCTGAGTGGGGCAGCCTCCCAGGACCCTGAGATCTTGACCTAAGCCAACATCAGATGCTTAACCAACTGAGCCATCCAGGCACCCCATAAGCATTTTTAAAAATCCACTCTCATATTTAACAACAAAGACTATAATTACTGAATTTGGGGGGAAATTTTTAAGTAGTTAGTTGACATTTTCATACTTCATTTCCAACAGAATACTTCGGAAGTTAAGTTTACAAGAGCTGAGTAGAATATTGTTTCGTCCTCAGAGTTATATTAAGATGTATGTTCATTTAAAAATCCCAAGTCTGGCTTTTCTTCATACTAATCCTCTCCAGTTTACCCTTTCCCACCTCCAAAAAGAAAAAGTACCTGAATATTCAGAACAGGTGTTCCTGATTTGAAAACTCTAAAGAATTAAACTGGAAAAGGTATTTCACTTATTTTAGTGCTCTAAATCTACTTTCTACAATTTTCTGCAATCAAGGTCCTTAGAATTAAAAGGTGTTTGAATTGAAAATTTGTATAAAATCTAGCAATTCACAAAAATGCCCTAGAAATAGATTCTAATCACCATCATTACATAATGACAAACCTTTTTAAATGTGTCAACTTTGTGGCAAATGCCACCAGAGACATTAAGTTGCACTCATGTATTATAAGTACCAAACTATAAAAGGAGGTCTTGCGCATTTCAAGTTTTCAAGGCACCCGTGTACTTAAAATATGTATGGAGACCTCCTGTGCAGTAGCTTTGCCCCTTTAATTGGGGTACATTAATCTTACGGTATTTATCCACCCAACCCCAGACTGAGATCTTGCTCCAAGGGGCTTTAGGTAGCTGCCAGTAAATTATTTTAATTGCTGTCTTGAAGTTAACAAGTGTTATAATGAAATAATCTACCTGATGCTAAATAAAGGCTTTAGAATGTTCAAAAAAAAAAAAAAAAACCCAAGTCCAAGCACAATGGCTGGGACATACTAGGTGCTCAATAAATAGTTTTTGATGAATATTAAAACTAGGACTTGCATTTTGACCAGACTCTTAATTAAAGTACATTTGATGAGAACGTTAATTAAAGATGAAACAGCATCAGGCCGCTAGCCAGATGAAATAATTTGGCATTGGTTTTCTTACAGTACAAGATAAAAAGAAGTTGGATACTGAAATCAAAGGTTTGTTTTTCCTCTGAGGACCCTGCTAATCACTGGAGGCAATGTTAATACTTGGTGATAACAAAGCATGTTTTATGGGAAAAGTACATTACAGGCAAATACTGTTCATCATCAAATTATAGATGGTGAAATGGAAGCAGTGTGACATGAGTGACTGTCAAAGTCACATCAGGGGATTCACTCCTACACCTGGGCACTCAGCATTCGTAGTTTCTACTTCTACCCTGATCCAGGGTCACACCAACAGGTTCTCCAGAGGAACCAGAGAGAAGCAATTACCAGTTAAAATCAGGTTGAGAGGAAACCCTGCTTTCACAAAGCACGTATTTTAACTTCATAAACTTAACAGGCTGGCTCCAGAATGGAAATTAACATCATTGTCACTCACTGTTAAAGGCTCTGAGCAGACCTTTGTATTAACCTTCATTCAAAATTAACTTTTTCACACACACACACACACACACACACACGGTCCTTGAAGTGCTCTGCTCCTATTGGCAATACCCATGTCATGAGAAATGAGCAAACAACTAATTGATGTGGAAGTAGCCCCATCTAATAGAATTTATTTTCTTTATTTACTCTCCTACATGCGCATCAAATTCAGGTTCCCCTCTAACTACAGCAAAGCTTCCTTCTATCTCAATTCTTTTAGAATTGAATCGGAAGTCAAGTACAATTCAATAAATATTTATTCCTGAGACCCGGAAGCGACCAGGAATTAGGAGATAAAGGATGTGGCTGCCTCTGAGCCTCTTGTCTTTGGGTCGTCAGGCATAATACAGCTAAAGTAGAGTGTTGTAGAAAGAGCAAGGCAGGCGCGCCTGGGTGGCTCAGATGGTTAAGCGTCTGCCTTCGGCTCGGGTCATGATCCCAGGGTCCTGGGATAGAGCCCCGCAGTGGGTTCCCTGCTCGGTGGGAAGCCTGCTTCTCCCTCTCCCACTCCCCCTGCTTGTATTCCCTCTTTCTGTCAAATAAATAAATAAAATCTTTTTAAAAAAAATAAATGGATCTTAAATCATTACATTCTCTTACAGCCTTGCAAAATAATCATTATCTATAAACCTCTCTCCTAATTTATAAAAGTTGTCTGGCTAATATCATTGTATTAGTTTAGACATTTAAAAAAAACAACACAGACTGACTTTGGCACCTAAAAAATCGCCCATACCCCACTTCTTTGAAACTCCAGGAAAACTCTTAAGTTGGAAAAAAGACAAGGATGCTTAATTATAAAGATGTTTTCAGCCTGAACATTTAACTGCCTTATGGTGAAAGCATTCAGTTCATCAGTCAGCACATCATTCACTCATCAAATTTCTGTTAAGTTCAACTGTTTTAGGTGCTGAGGCTACAAGGATAAGCAAAGTCCCTGTACTTGTGAAGCTCACAGATGAGGCAAGTAAAGAGATATTAGATGCATTGCCCCAACAGAGAAATGTAAAATTACAACAGTAATAAGTTCTAGAAAGGAGTGGCCCGTGGTGGTTTAAGCACATAATGGTGGAATAGGACTTAAAAAGCTCAGGGAAGGCTTTGCTAGGGAAGGGGAGATGGAGATTTAAAGGAAGAAAAGAAAAAACCAGGAGAAGCAGTAATGGGTAAAGAAGTTAATTCTTCTTGACAAATGAAACCATATATGCAAAGGTCCTGTGGCTGGAAGGGTAGAATGCCACTATTTCAGTGGACCTTTGAGAACATGGTTGCTGAGAAAACTGTTTCATGCTATTCCCTAATTTGTCACCCTGAAGATAGACTTTAAATATATGTCACATAACTAAATATTGCCATCTTAACCCCACATAATGCTTTTTTTTAGTCAAGAACAAGGTTCTAAATCCATTATTTGCTTGAGGACAGACTCTTAAATGTAAGGTTGCATCTCCTCTAGCCTGCATTATGTAATCAAGTACCACAAATAGTCAAATTAATAGCCTCTTTAGAATGAATGGCTTGTGTATTCATAAAATAAAACTCATACTTCAGCTGGGGGGGGGGGAAGAGCACTTCTGTAGCTCTGCTTACAGGAAACAAGCAATTGTTTGCTGAAATTTTTACCTTATGGGATCTTTAAGCATCTATAGAAACTTCCTGTCTATGAGAAGAAAAGTTTGTTCCTGAGTCTCCAACAAAAACTTGTCAATGTCTTCAGAAATGACTTCCCAGAATATTTTTATTTATAATCTGTATTAAGAAATCTATTTCACCACAGATATACAGACACATAAACAAAAGTTTTATGTTTCAAATAAACCAACTATAAAAAGATTTATTTTTAAAGAGAGTTCTTCCAGTAAAGTAGAATATTTTGATATTCAGGAGCTGTATATTATATAATATTAAATAATTGTTAATTTTATTGAGATTGATAACAATTACATTGTGGTAATGTAAGAAGAGGTCTATAGGGGCGCCTGGGTGGCTCAGTCGTTAAGCGTCTGCCTTCAGCTCAGGTAACGATCTCAGGGTCATGGGATCGAGCCCCGCATCGGGCTCCCTGCTCGGTGGGAAGCCTGCTTCTCCCTCTCCCACTCCCCCTGTTTGTGTTCCCTCTCTCGCTGTGTCTCTCTCTGTCAAATAAATAAAATCTTTTTTTAAAAAACAAGTACATCCTAAAATATATGGGAGTAAAATGAAATAATGTCTGGGATTCACTTTAAAATACATCAGCAAATACAATGGAATATTATGCAGCCATCAAAAAAAGAGATCTTGCCATTTGCAACGACGTGGATGGAACTAGAGGGTATTGTGCTGGGCGAAGTAGGTCGGTCAGAGAAAGACATATCGTGTGATCTCACTGATATGAGGAATTCTTAATCTCAGGAAACAAACTGAGGGTTTCTGGAGTGGAGGGTGGGGTGGGAGGGATAGGGTGACTGGGTGATAGACACTGGGGAGGGTATGTGCTATGATGAGCGCTGTGAATTGTGCAAGACTGTTGAATCTCAGATCTGTACCTCTGAAACAAATAACGCAATATATGTTAAGAAAAAAAAAAAAGGATAGCAGGAGGGGAAGAACGAAGGGGGGGAAATCGGAGGTGGAAACGAACCATGAGAGACTGTGCACTCTGAGAAACAAACTGAGGGTTCTAGTGGGGAGGGGGGCGGGGGGATGGGTTAGCCTGGTGATGGGTATTAAAGAGGGCACGTATTGAATGGGGCACTGGGTGTCACACGCAATGAATCAAGGAACACTACATCCAAAAAAATTAATTAAAAAAAATAAAATATATTAGCAAAAAAAAAAAAGATGAAGATAATATGGCACAAATCTTAGTAATTGTTGGATCTGGGTCCGGGTATATGTGGGTTCATTCTACTGCTCTCTACTTTCTGAAATTTTTCATAATAAAAACATTAAGTTCAAATGAAATGAATCCACTCCACTCTTTCCCCTATTGTGTATAATGCTGCTTGATACTTTCTGTTCATTTCTAAATTAAACAATAGAAAGGGAAAAATGCTAGTAATGACCCGTATATTGATTTCATGATACACTAAAAGGTGTGTGATGCATGGCTAGAGGTTGCTGGCTACCTTGGTCTTTGCTCTGCCCAAACGAATCATTCTCACACAGAAGACACTTTTTGGTCACTTGAATGCAAATTAAAAAACGAAAAGCCTAATTCTCCTCAATGTTTCCAACTTCTAAAAATGTAATGCTTCTTGACATTTCCATAGTTGCCTATTTAAGTTCAATGTAAATAGCTGCTGCTACTTTGGGAGCGCCTGATAATGTCTATCACAGGGTATATGTCTCTCTGGTGACATCTAAATGTTGATCTTGTAAATTCTACAGCAACACATAATGTAGTACAAAGATATGCCAAGTAGCATCAAAAACATTTTTTTTTTTCAAAATCTGGGTTTAATATAAATGTCAAATCAAATTGAGAGGAAAACAAATTTACAAAGTATTTCAGATGACTTCAGCTAATTAATTATCTCCATTGATAATATTCTGAACTTCAGACGTGGACGTTATTAAATGCTTTCCGTTGTTAATTAGAGCTGCTAATTTAGAAAACAAATTAATTGTATAAGCTGCTAATTTAAAAAAAAAAAGACTAATTCTATTCTTGTACTAAGTGGGAATTTCCAACATTAAATAAGTCTATCTATACCCAGTGTTCTCATTGTGCTAAGAGGTGGGTAAAAAAAAACCCTATGATCCAAAAGATATATATATATATCACACTCGACCTTCCTTTTGCTAACCCGAGGAAATCATCCATCGGTTTCTACAATGCCACCCTGGCTTTGTAAAACGCTTTCTTATCTTCTTTCCCAAATTTAGGTGTAGCAGGCACTGTTGGCTGGCTTTCTAGCACTCTTATCACTGCTTCCTCCACCCCCTTTTAATTTTCATTTTTTTAAAAATATTTGAGAGAGAAAGAGGGAGAGAGAGACAGATAATGTGTGTGCAAACAGGGGGAGGGCCAGAAGGAGAGGGAGACAAGCAGACTCCCCCCTGAGCAGGGAGCCTGACACGGGGCTCAATCCCAGGAACCTGAGAGCATGACCTGAGCCAAAACTAAGAGTCAGATGCTTAACTGACTGAGCCACCCAGGTGCCCTGACCTCCTTTTTGACTCCAACTAGGTTTTATTCAGATATCTCATCTCTAAGAATTAAGTACTTCAGGGAAGCTGCCCCACCCCAACAGGTAGTTTCAGGGGATATACGCCTACTGATCTAAGGCCAGTCATGCTAATCCCCTTCTTGCCATTGACTGGTTTAGGAATGAACTCGGTGATAAAATTCTGACCAATGAGGCAGGACAGCAAGTCAGCCAGGAGCGTTTCTGGGAAATATCCTCCTGCTCCTAAGAGACAGAAGATTGTTTATTTGGACATCATCTGGCCTGCACAGAGAGCTGGGACTCCTGCAGCATCTTTCCATCAGCCTCAACGGAGACTTCACACAGGGGAGGGCCAATCTAAGAGAATCACACAGAAACAGACCTGAGGCTCCTACTTCTGACTTTCTTGTAATATGAAAGGATCAATTTCCTGGTCAGTCAAGCCACCTGCATGTAATTTGCAGGTAAGAGTTCTAAATGATACATTCGCTTTTTAAAATTCCAGGCAAAACATCCTATCTGTCATTGGTTAAGCAGGCTGTGAACTTCAACTAATAGCAGACCTGTGCGACTCCATAACAGCTGGTCTTTTCACCTCAAAACAACAACCAAAAAAGTTAAGTATACGAGTTGGTATGGTATCAAGGAAAAACCCCAATGGCACAACTCTCTAAGTCTAGGGGTAGTCTAGCAACTGGGGTAAAAGTAAAATAGAGAGAGCAAAAAAAAAGTAGACAAGAAAACGGATGCCCTATTAGAACAAGGGGGAAAAAAGAACTCTCACACATCTGAATTTCACACATCATTATCCCTAATACATTTGGAGGCACGACTCTAAGGTGTCAGCTGCTAGAGAAGGATCTTAGAATTCTGGCTAATTAGAGACAAGCTGCACACTTAAAAGGATGTCCAAACGGCTAAAGTTCTGAACAGACACAAGATGGGCTGACCTATTTCATTACACAGTACTGCTGCACTGGGTATATAAGCAGGTGATTGCTGAGGTTAAGTATCAGCAGGAAGAGAGACGCTGATCTCATCTTGCGGGGGGGGGGGGGGGGGGGATTGAATATTGACAACAGATCCTTTTGTGGGGAGGGGGAGGCTAGGCCACCCTCATTCTGCAACTGATGAGAGACCCCTGGGCAAGGAAACAATCACTCCTTTCCATTTTTCATTTTTAGAGAGGCATGCCTGGTGCACGAAAAGGTAGGTCGCACTTGGTTTCCATTAACCGTAGGCGGGTAACGTGAAGATAGTGGTTTTGACTCTTAAAAAAAAAAAAAAAAAAAAAATCTTGGGCTCCTTGAAAGAAAGGAACTATGTGATTTTAAAATAAGAATAATTATGTATTTTATGTAAAAGAGTTAGATGCTTGGCTTATGGTATTTAAAGCAAAATGATCGCAGCATATGTTTGTTTTATATTATTTGAGAAGTGGCATTCGAATTTAGAACATTGCCTAGCACGTAGTAGGCACACAGATCCCGGCTGAAGGACCATTTGACTAATTACTGGAAAAAAAAGTTTAAAAGGACGGAGGCATATTGTTTATTCATCTGAATAGAGGGGGGAAAACGTTTTTTTAACTTTTTAAAACTTTTAAATAAGCTTAAAGTCTTTTTTGTACCGGATACCTTGACAATAAACGATTCCTATTATTATCTTTGGGTTTTTTTTTTTTAAGCTGACAATTTTTTAAACTAGCAAATATATTTTTAAACAGTTTCTAAAACTAAATGAAGCTTGATAATTAGGTGTAAATTGAGATGTGAGTGGCAATTCTATTTAAACTCTTTCAAATCCATTCTATACTTGTTAGTATTCTTAATATAACATTTGAATTTTAGAAGAATTTGAATGGAGATAACGTATAGGCATATCTGCCTGCTCTGGAGGCTTCCACGCATTTATTTCAAACAGGTTTTTGTTTTATTTTTTAAAGTTCCATAAGTCTAGTCTAATACCTTAACAGGATTTTCACTGATAGGGGCAGGACATTATAAACCACATCTCAAACATGTACAAAGTACATTTAATTTTAATGTGACCCACACATGTACTATTTCTTAGAAGCTTATCAAATCTAAGCCTTTGAAAATGCATACACTGTAACAGATTTTTCAAAAACATGATGGAAAATATATACCACCCAGCTAAACACTCTCTTGATTTAGAATCGAGGCCTATATGTTTCTATTTCCATAGTGACTATTGCTGTGGAATCGACATGTTTTAATTTAGATTTGAGATTATAAACATCATTTGGAGACAGAATTTATTTTCTCTCCTACAACTTCTGAAAATTGATCAGTCTAAGTGCGACAGAACAGAAGCAAATTCTGGAGCAGGATTTAGAAATTATCTGGCTTAAGAGGCATTGTATCTAACAAAAGGTGAGTATTGACAGAAATTCATGGTTTTTTAATCCTTAAATTTTTTTTTAGTTTCATACTTTATGAAATAAGCGGAAGAAGGGATTTCTTAATCAGGCCTCCCTCTAAACATGTAATTGTTTTAAAAAAACAAAAACAAAACCACAGAGTGATTAGTGAGTACAGATTCTGCACAGATTTTGGTCTAAATTTCCTGAAAAGCTGAAATGAAATGAGACATTTTATCCTGACCAGTTATCTAAGAAGAGTAACTCCAGTGTGATTCACATTTGGGTCAAATGAAAGTTAGCAAACCAAACTGCTAATGGAAGGGAAAGGGGAGAGCAAATTATATGCATTCATTAGTTTTTTCAATGAACTGTTTTGGAACCCCTCCTATCCACGTGCCCAGGAAGCTTGTGGGCAGGGGAGGAAACCAGCAAGTGAGGCAGAGCCTGGAACGTGCTGTGGCAGAGAGCATCTAGGTGCTGGCAGAGCGTAAACGAAGCACAAGGGGGTGGGGGTGGGGGGGCTGGGTAGCAAAGTGTCCTGCGATCTCTGCAAAAGGGAAAGCTTTAATACACTCCAAGGAGGCACTGCTTCTTGAAACAAAAACAAAAACTCAGTCTGCTCTATTTAATATGGCGGAATCACAGAGCCCAGCTGCTCAGAAGCAGGCACCATCCCACACCTTGGGACCTGCCGTCATTAAAAAGCCACACTAATTAAGGTCACACTTGAACAGCCCCATTTAGCTTTGGATGAATAAGGTTGAAAAACGCTTCATAAACCCATGCTCTTCAACTCCTTCTGATTGCTTTTTTGTTTCCACTCTTAAGAGTAGAGAGAAACCTAGAGGTTATCTACATACCCCAAGGATTGAGAGAAATGCCCCACCCTTAAATCCAGCTCCTTAGCCCAGAGAGGGTCTCCCATGAAAAGAAACGGGAGACTGCAGAGGGGAAGCCATGGGAAATGTCAGCAGGGACAGGGGACAAAAGATGGCAGGGAAAGACATTTTGTTTCATCAATAATTAGTCAGATTCACCAAGGACAGCAGAAAGCAAAAAGCTAAGGCTTTGCGGTGTTAGTTCAGTAGTATTTCTCTTGAAAGTCTTGCAAGGGCTTGCTGAGGAGCTGCAGTTAATTCACATGTATCTGGTATACTCTTAGAAGGGACCATATTTAGTATCTAAGTGACAGTCATTCATTCTTTGAAGTGAGACTCAATGAAGGTTTGCTGTTACTCCAAGGGCAATGAAGAACAATGGGGCAGATCAGATGGGGCAAGACAGCCATTCATTTCACATTTACTGAGCACCTACTATGTGTTAGGGTCTAGTCTGGGATCCAGGGTTGCAGCAGTGAAAGAAAATATATAAAGATCCCACCCTAATGAGAGTTTACACTCTAGTGGGGGGAGGGGGAATGGAAAATAAATACAACACAGAGGGGCAGAAGGAATGTGTGACAATAAGTGTATCTGTGAGCATCTAAGGGAAAGTTTCACATTCCAAATAAAATGGTAGAGGAAAGCCTCCTTCAGAGAGCAAGATCTGAGCAGAGACCTGAAGGGAGAAAGGGACGATCCACGGAAAAGAGGGTTCCAGAGGGAGGCACAGCAAATGCAAAGGTCCTGAGGCAGGAGCTTGCCTGGCACGTGTGAGAAACATCGAGGAGGTATGGAGTGAGGGGAAGAAGGCAGAGGAGCTCAGAGACATCAGTTCAAGGGGAGGGGTAGGAGGCTTGTCAGTCACTGTAAGGCTTTTTTTTTACTCTGAGTGGTAAATGGTAAAGCCTTAGAGGGCTTTGAGCAGAGAAGCGACATGATCCAGTGTTTTTCAGCAAATATTCAACTCAGCACCTACTGTGGGCCAAGCACTGTGTTAGGCCATCTACTTGGGTGCTTGGCATATACTGATGCATATGACAGACACAGTCCCCACCTTTCATGGAGCTTATATCTGAGTGAGAAAGAAAGAAAAGCAAGTCAACTGGCTCACAGAAGTCACAGCCAGTTGTGATTATGCTGAAAACCACATCAAGGACCTTACATACTGATAGATAGGTGAGGGGAGTGCACCGTGAGGCTTCTTTTGGGTATGGGCATCAAGGAAGACTTCTTGGAGGTGGCAATATTGGAGGAGAGTCTTAGAGGAGGCAGAGGTGAGAGCTAAATAGAACCGTGGAGGGAAGAATAGGTCAGGAGAGGGAACCACACATTCAAGGGTCTAAGAAATGAAAGTTGTGGCCTGTTGCAAGGACAAAAAGAAACTAGTACAGCTAGTCTCCAAAGCATGAAGGAGAGAGTTACTCAGGAGGCAAGTATAGCATAGGCTGGAGCCAGACCAGGCTGGATGGGTAAGCCCAGGTAAAGTGATCCGAATTAGAACCTGGTGATCCGAGGTAGAAAACAGGCATCCCAAGAGAGCTATGGATAAAAAGCTGTGAGAGTTTAAGACAGACAACTCCCACTGGGGCAACTGGAAGAAGGAAACAGTGTTACGCCAGACCTTCAGGGTGCACAGAATTTAGCCACGTCCAGGCAGGGAGGAGAGCTCCCTGGAAGGGGCAAAGTTGGATGTGGCTTCTAATGCTTACTCAGCCAGTAACAGCGGGGCCAAACTGGAGCCTTCCAGAACCTCCTTCCCCTCAAGTAACAGGACACATGCCTTGCAGGTTGGAGAGAAATAAAAATAATGCTGATAAAATTCCCTTTACGTAGAAGATGCCAAATAATTGCAAGTCCTCATGGTAGAATATAAATTCTGTTGGGTTTCTGCTCCCCACTCTGAGTGAGAACATACAAGCAGAGACAACCACAATCCAAACCTTGTACATCATTCTCCCCACGATATTTTCAAGGAGGAAGTATGTGACTTCATCACCCCGAGATGTGATGGGTGCTTACAACACGCTAGGCATGGAGCGAGGCCCTGGACACGTGCTCATGGCAACACGACAACATGACTGTGGTCCTTCCAGTGTACTTGGGAGCAAACAAGGGAACAAGTAAACACATGATTTGCACATCTCCTAGGAAGGGAAGAAATAGGCAGTGAGTGAGCGGAGAAGAACAGAGGAAGAACGTCTAAGTTAATGAGGGGAGCGAGCGGAGACATAGGCTCTTTCCCAGGATAAGCCTCTTTGTAGGCCTCTTTGTTACTACCCGGTCTGTGTTATTGAACCCCTTCCTTGGCAAGAAAGACCTTTCTGAAATAAGCCCTACTAGGAGGAGGAGAAGGAACCAGCCACAAGAAGAGCGAGGTAGAGGAGGGGGAAGGAGGCCACTCCATGGGCTGAATACAGGGAACAGCATGTGCAGAATACCAGAAGTGGGAAAGCTCAAACGGAAAAAGAAATGAGCCACTATTTAAAAAAAAAACAAAAAAACAAAAAAAAACCTCATGGGGAAATGAAAATCTCCCAAATCTCTCCTCTCTAGCAGACACTTTGGCATTTATTTTCCCAGAGGCTGGGATGTATAACACTGTCTTGCAAAGCTACTGATTTCCCACGATCTACCCAGAAGTGATGTGATGAGTACTTTAAGCTTAGAGCAGCCACTTCTGTGTTCTACAAAGCGCCTCTTGAGGGATGCAATTGCAAACATCAGTACATTCTTTTTCCAACACAATATTCCTTTGCAGTAGATAGTCACTGGTCTAATGTCAATTTTATAGATCTGAGAGAAAACCGTAGAGACCCCACGCATCTTCTTCAGATTAATCTTAGTTCTACAGTCAAATCCCACATTTCCTCTGGCTCGCTCAAGACAGCCAACTTTGCTCTGCCCTCCTCCCCAGAGAAAACCTGCAAATTTTATGATAGATGTATAACATATGAGAAATTTATAGGAGAGAAAAAGTCTGGCCGGGAGGACCCTTTTACTAGAAGCCATGCATTTTCATGAACCAGCCACAGTAGTCAGAGGGCTTTGGCTTCCCGCATTTCTTTTTCCGTGAACTCTGTGCCATGACTGAAGTTGGCTGGCACCTTCCAGTCACAACCCAACTGATGCTAACCCCATAACAACTTGATCAGTATGTGGGTTTGTGAGCGCAGACTTCACAAGATTCAAGATTGGAAGGGGTAATTCGAAAGGAAAATCTCTAAGAAAATCTGATCAAGGAAGCTGTTCTATTTGTTTTCTGGTGTTTCTTGAAGACAGCAGCAGAATAAAACCCCCTGTCGTTCCCATTTTGCCTTCGCTCCCAGAAGATTCAGTGTCTGTCCAAGCCAGTCCTCTCTCGAACCCTTGTAGCTCACACATTTTTCTATTTGTTACCTTGATTTTCTATTTCTAGTGACCACCTTATTCAATATACGGGGTTTAGGGTAAAATTATATTAATTCATTTTTGGAAAAGGACAGATAATAATGCTTCTTGCCCCAAATGTGACTATGTTTTAGGATTTGTGTTCTTCTCGGCTCAGAGCCCCAGAAATTAAAGCCAGCCTTCTTTCCATCTCACTGCTTGACCTCAGCCAACTTTCTTCCTAAAATCTATGTTGAGACATCCTTTTTTGGTGTGTGTACTACACTCTACAAATTGTTCCTACATTATGGGAATGCTGGAAAAAAAAGAACCAGATCATATCCTGAGTATTCTTCCTTCCTTCTTGGGGGGGGGAGGGGTATTTTTTATTTCCCCAGCTTTACTGAGATATAATTGACATATAACACTGCATACAAGGGGTTGATTTGCTACACTTATATTTTGCTATAGGATTACCACCACAGCCTTAGCTAAAACCCCCATCAAGTCACGTAGGTATCACTGTGAGGGCGGGGGGGGGGGGGGGGTTGGGTAGTGAGAACATTTAAAATCTATTTTCTTAGCAACTTTCAAGTATAACATACACTATTATTAACTATATTCACAATGCTGTGTATTAGATTCCCAAAGCTTATTCATCTTTTAAGTGGAAGCTTGTACCTTTTGACAAACATCTCCCCATACCTCCACTCTCCCCCCCCACCCCCCTCCCCGACCTCACTCAAGAGGGCTTTCTACACAAAATAACCCTACATCTCACCACTGCTGGGCTGTGTTTAACTTCTTTCTTCCGTGAATTGCTTGAGGCAGCCTCAGCCCCACCTCATCCTGAATACTCTATTTTTATTCTAAATATGAAATGTGGGGTGTAGGTAGGGTTATAGGGTTTTCTTCCTCCAAAATTGTTTCATGTAGCAAAGTAAGCCATATCCACTTGGAAGATTCTTGAAACTAAAGGATGAATTCAAGTAGACAATGAAAATGCTGGACAAGAAAATCTCATCTTTAACTTCAGAGGTTCGGTTTCTAAAGACTGTAAGGAAAAGGTGGGTCATGTGTGGGAAGATTACTGGTCAGCATCTTTGGTTGTAAGCCACAGAAAACAACTCTAGCCAATTTATGTGGAAAATTAATTCACTGGAATGTTATGTGGGACCTAATAAAACAAGAAGAGCTGTAATACCAGGTTTGGAAGGGCAGGGATTCGAGCAACTCAGGATGTGTGTAAGTAGCAGGCTGATCCACAGTGTCCTTGGAATGAAGGTCCCATCAGTTACCTGTAATCTAATCCCGGTGTTCAAGGGTCACATTTAAAGAAGCCACCTCTATGACCTGGTTCCTGCTCCAGGTCTATCCCTTGGCCAGTGGATGTGGCATGGGAAGCCTTCTTCACAGTTACATTGGTCTGTGCTCAGTGGAAGAGGGCAGCTCCCTCAAAGCAAAAGCAGAATGCTGGTAACCAGAAGAAGGGAAAGGGGATGACGGTCAGGCAAAAACAAACAAATGAACCATCTTTATGCTTATGAGCTGTTCAACAGTGGCAGTGATTGGCACCAAGACATCCCCTAAACCTCCTCGTTCCATGAGCTGTGTAACACTTCACTCTATCGTCCCCCTCTCCTGACACGACAGCTAGGTCTCTGACTCCTGTGACTTCAGGAAGTGTGAGAGAAAGAGTGGTATCCTGGAAAGCTCGCACCCAAAAGTCTGTTAAGAGTCTCAAGTTCCTAAGACAAGCAACTACCTCCTTGTGGAAAAATATGGCCTACCCAATATAACTGTTAAACAGTCACATTTAAGTCAAGGATGTGTTGCTTCGGTGATTCCATCTGGAGACTTGGCTGGGAAACACAGGCTTTAAAAACATGGCAGCAGTATCTCTTTCTATAAATTTTTTTACTTTGATCAATTACCATGCCATTCAGTAGGAAAAATGGTATGTGGGTCAATGGCCTATAGCACCCACTGCCCAGGGATGCTTTTTGTTTTCTGTAGCATACCTTGGAAAACCCTTTTTTGGAGTCCCAAGCAGATTTGAGCTGGACCAACCAAATGGGTACTGTGGAGCTGTGGGGAAGAGGCTCTTTTTTTTAAGTACAAATAGATTAATTCTAGTGTCCAACTTGAGTTTTGTGGATGCTTCGCGTAGCTCCTGGGTACAAGAGGATTACCCACGCTGGTGCTGGTGCCGACCACCTATTTCAAGCAGCCTTCTCCTACGTTAAGTCCTATTATGTCACTCTCTCTTATTTCCTTCCTGGTGTTTACATAATCTGAAATTATTTCCTGACTCTTGGCTTATCCGTCATCTATCTTCCACCACCGGATAAAGATCTACCAGGGTGAACTTTGTCTTGTTTACAGTTCTTTCCCCACCAAAATGCCTGGCACACAGCCTTCAATAAATATTTGTTTTATAACTGAATCAGCACACAATGGAGTGCAAGTGTCTGCCTAGACTGAGCAGGGGAACCTTCTAACCCATGCGGAGGAGAAAGAGAGGATATCCGCCTTATAATTTTAGTATACCTACTATGTGCCAAGCTTTGTGCACACAGCGGTGAACAAAGCAGACAGTCTCTGCCCTTGTAGCACACACAGCACTTTACTGTTAAAGAATACTGCAGTCCTTGATGAGCACTGGGTGATGCATGGAGCTGCTGAATCACTATATTGTACACCTGAAACTAATATAGCGCTGGCTGTTAACTATACTGGAATTAAATAAAGAATACTGCAGGGCGCCTGGGTGGCTCAGTCGTTAAGCGTCTGCCTTCGGCTCAGGTCATGATCCCAGGGTCCTGGGATCGAGTCCCGCATCGGGCTCCCTGCTCCTTGGGAGCCTGCTTCTCCCTCTGCCTCTCTCTCTCTCTGTCTCTCATGAATAAATAAATAAAATCTTTAAAAAAATAAAAAAAAAAATAATAATAATAAAAAATGCAAATTAAAATAAAGAATACTGCAGTCCTACTTGCTTTGCGGACCAAGGATCTCAAAAGTATTTCAGTGATGATTCTAATAGCAGTAACTAGTAGGAAGAGTAAATAGCTGTAATTTATCGAACATTTACAATGTGCCTGGCACTTTACACATATGATCTCATTTAAATCCTTCTAACAACCAACTTAATGCTAAAGATGAGGCAGCTTGGTCTCCGAATGTGAAGTGGAAGCACCCTCAGTCCCACAGCTGGTGAGTGTGGCCGTCAGCTGGTCTACGTGACTCCGAAGCCTCCAATACTCATCTACATAGCCTGCCTCACTCACAAACAGGCAGGCTTCAGCAGCCAGGCAGATGCGGACAGACTAGGGGAGGAATCTCTGCCCTAAGATAGTTCTAGCCCCAGCAGACCACTCCACTGAACCACGCAGGCAATTCCGAATGCCAAGCAGTCACTCCCTCGTAAGGTGCCTCAGCTTCCGCTGATCACAACGGCCGCCATTCACCTGAATGCCTGCAACAGAATCAGGTGTTTGACTTGCCCCACTGCATTGACTCCTAACAGCCCACTTTGCAGAGAAGAAATCTGAGGCTTAGAGAGGGCAAGCCTCCAGCCCAGAGTCCCACAGCTGCTCAGAAGCAGACCTGGGTTTCAAAGTCACACCTACCGATATTAAACCATACCGTATCTCCCAACCCCATACCGAACACCACCTACTTGCATCAAGTCACGGTTCTTTAACTTCTGGGCTTTCGCTTAGGCAGCCGGAGACGGCTCTTCCTCCGTTCCTCCAAAGCTAGCACCTCCTGGTCTTTGAAGGCTCACATCAGGCATCACTTCCCCTACAGTGGCATCTCAGACTTCCCTTTCTTCTGCCCAGTACCAGTCAGAAGTCTTAGGGAGAGAGCAGAGACTCTGTATTAGAGCAACTAGCCATGAAGTCCATGTGTGCTTTGGGCTTCAGTCACACCAGGTTCCAAGGAGGTCTTTAGGGCGGGCTCCTAATTCCTCTCCCTCTCCGCCTTTACTACTCTCAGTACCGGACGGTCTCTGTTAACATCGTAGCAAATACGCCTACACCACACCCCCAAACTGACGACCAACCTTCCAAGAAATCCATTGGAAAGGCTTCCGCTTTGGCCAAAGTCCTGAGTGGGACTTTTATTGGCCCTATTTGGGTCAGGTGCCCTAGTCCTGAGCCACTCACTGCGGCCAGGAAGATGCTGTGCTCTGATTGGCCGGGCCTGGGTCACATGCCCCCCGTGGGGGGACGGACTAGCCCCCACCTTAACCATATGGACTGAGAATGGGGGAGGGGTGACGTCTCCAAAGGAAATGTTGGATGTTGTTACCAGACGGGGAAATGATGATCAGCAGGCAAAAATAACAGATGTCCACTACACACCCAAACCCAGGCTGGATTGAATGCCCAATTTCATGTTCATAACCAAGTTTCGTATGGGGATTTTGTTGTCTGATTTTTCTCCTCTAATAAACTGTGAACTCTGGGACAGAGGCTCTGCCCTTCTCCTAGTACCCAGAGTTGGACACATTGGAGGTATTCACGTCACATTTGTGGAATGAATGACCAAATGTATTCATTGATTTATGAAAAGCTGATGGTGTTATTTCTTCTATCAAAGACAGCATCATGGTGAGGTGGAAAGAACGCAGATGCTAAACAGTGTTTCTTAAAATGTAGTCTGGGAAACCAACCGCTTCAGGTTAAAATAGAGAGTCCCGGCCACAGAGCAGATCTATTGACTCAGCATCTCAGTAAATGGGGTTCAGGTGCATTTTCAGCAAAAACTTGTTGTGATTCTTGTGCACGTTCCTGTTACAACCATGGCAGCATGGTCAGACAGAATCGCCTCAGTGAGTCCGCACACCATTGTGTCCCACCGTGTGAACTAAGGGGAGTCATACCTCCTCAGCAACTTCCTTTACTCCTCTTTAAGATGGGGCTAAGAAAACCTACCTAATACATATGTAATGAATCGACAAGGCAACGCAGGTAAAGTTTCTGTATAAAGTGCTGTATTCCAGTTTCACTACTTGAGTTTTTGTAATCATAATCACTAACTTCTGGAATACTCACTATGTATGTGCCAGGTGCTGTTCTACGTTCTAGTTATACGTGTTAACTCATGTTAGCCTCACATCTACCTTGTGAGGTAGGTTCTCTCTTTCGCTCTCTCTTTTTTGAGGTATAATTGACATCCAACGTTGTATTTGTTTCAGATGTGAGAGGTACACCTACTATTCCTATTTTGCAGATGAGTAAACAGAAACAAAGTCATTTTTCCTGAAAAAACGGCTGAGCTAGCTAGGATTTGAACTCAGCTGCTTGGATACCAGACCCCGCTGACTCCATTTCCTGCTTATAGATAATATATTATCATTCCCTAGGCATGCACCACCACCACGCACTTTGGGGTGGGGGGCAGCAAAATGAGGACAATGAAACTCTTGGAGGAAAAGGAGCTGCAAATATGGCCTCGGACTGAAAAACATTGAAGAGAGAAGACAAACAATGACAATGGTGTGTCAGGTCATGCCTTGGTGAAGAACTAATTATTTCAGTCTCTGCTTCATCTGCAATAGAAAAGTCTCGTTTCCTCCCCTTGCCTGAAATGTACCTTTCTAGATTTTATAACACCTCTGCGCTTTGAAAACCAGAACTAGTCTTTAATCTTAGATGACTGTTTTTATTTTTATTTTGAATTGGTATACTTCTTCTTCCTCATTCTTTACTTCTAGACATCAATATATTTTTTTCCATGAAGCATGAGCAAAGCCTGAAGTGCAAGCCAAGCCCTCAGAAATGTGATAGCTGTTACCAAGGATCTGAGAGTAAGAATACAAAACCTAGAATCAAGATTTAAATGCTGCACTCTAGTATCTGAGATGGCACTGGTCCCACGTCAAAGATGGAATAAATAAGGCATTAAAAAACACACACACACACAAAATTTGTTCTGTGCTCCTTAGCTTTTTCATGGACTGAACTGAAAAGCCCATCTCACTGCTAGATTCTGTTTACCTGGCTCTGGACACTGGGTGTAAAGGAACATCCAAACACTTGTGCTGTTAGGAAGCCTGGACACTTATGTTTAATTAAGATGTAATGTATGTCTCATATAGACACATACCATTGACCTACTTTGTTCAAAAAAGGAAACATTAAAATGAAGTGGTTTCTTAAAGCCAGATGAACCACTATGAGAAACAGTTCTAAAACTTCTTAACCAGTTCCATAAAGCCCTGTGTGATCAGTGTCTTCATCTCCTCGCCCCCTCTGCACTCTGCAAAATTAGGAAGGCGGTCACCTGGTGGGGAGGGTTTCCAATGGTCACCAGGAGGGAGCGCGGAAGCACTGAATGTGAACGGGTGACATATGGTGCTCCTGGGGGGCCCGATGACTCTAGAAGAGAGCGAAGTAGTTTGGTGAATGCCAGGGACTAATTACCAGATTACCAGAACTTTGAGGGAACCATTAAAGGCTAGCCCGATTCTGACCTGAGTGAAAAATTTCACTCAGGAGAGAAACATCCAGAGGGCAGGGGGGTGGGCATGGAGAGCTTCAGATCAGCATCTTCAAAGCCTGGGAGCCGGTGGCTGGAGTTTGCTCTGCGGTGGAGAGCCCACCTTTCTGCCTATTTCCTAGCTCTTGGCCCGTCGAGTTCTGTGTCCAGTGTCCAACAAGGGGCCTGGCCACAGCTCCCTTTTCTTGGGCTATGTACTTTCAACCAGTTTTGAGCAGCCCCATTTCAGATTGGCCTTTTTATGTTTGATATAAAGAATAGTTGTTGGCCAATTTCATCTTTTCATCGCTGTTCTCTAGGCCTGAATCCAAGCAGTTTGTCAGATGCTCATTAACTCCCCCTTTGGCTCTTTCTAGTGTGTCTCCTAAGCTCATTGTGCCAAGAACTAACGCTTTCTTTTACACGATTCTCTTTCTCTGCTCCATCAGGGAGACAAATTACTTTCCAAAAGGGATCGCCAGGGATGGTTTAATGAGAATTTCTTTGGGGCTAGGCATGGAACGCAATATAGTTAACATTCGGTGGACTTAATTGGACTTTTCTTTTCTGCCTCTTTTTAAAAAAATCTGAAGCTATCCTGTTAATCTCTCATTTGTAATCAATTGTGTTGACTAAACAAAAGTCTAGGTCGTCTTTTCTTCCTGTCCCAGACAATCCTTTGTTGCCTCTAAATGCCTCATTCTTGAGTGATCCTGGTCGTAGATGGGCCCGATTGTTGACAGTTCATTATTGCGCTTTTGTCCATTTAATCTTTCTTGCTGTGTTTTGCATGTGCATGCCTTAATGAGCTCCGTTGGCAATTAACATGTTTCTAGGAGCAAACTGGTTGCTCAGACGTTTGAGAGGGAAGTGCAGGGAAAAGGGCAACGCAGCTGCCTTGAGGTTGTTTATTTCCCAGCATTTTCTCAAGACTCCTGTCCTCTCTTTAGCAGCCCCCCACCCTGACTCCCATCCCCCCTCGTCCTCCCCTAGCCCCTTCACCACCAGCACACCTGGATGTCTTGGTGCTATAACTCTCACCCCGAGCTCAGGCAGCCTTCTATCCTCTTGGGAGCCAAACAGCAAAATGGGGACCACATAGATCCACTTCTGCAGCCAAGGCAAGGACGAGTACAGTACCCCCCAAAATGTGTCTGGATGCTGGCAACTTCCCTGTGTCACTCTTTGCAGAGAGGAACCTCTAACCCGCCTAAGGCAATAGGACTGTACAATCTGTTATGTACAAGGCTGTGGCTTTGGAAGAAGGAGGGTTTTTTTTTTTTTTTTTTTTTGAGTCTTGCTGGCAAGATTGCTGAAGTGTGAGCAGTCATGGACAGAACAAACATCTTGAAGGGGAAAAGATAATTGGAGTCTTTTTTGTGTCTGTGACAGGATTCCCCTCCCCCGCAATGATTTTTTTTTAAATATTTTTTAAGGGCGGCCTCTTCAATTTAATCAAGGTTAGAAGATTAATATGCAGCTGATGACTACCTTGTTTAAGTCATTTATTAATATTGCAAACTACAAGTCATGCAAACGGTTTAATATTAAGAGGGGGGAAAATCTGAAAACGGAGCCCTTTCACCCATCAATTCCGATGCATGGTGAATAGCTAAGAAGGATCCCAGTTGAGATGGTTACTGAAAGGCTTAGTGTTGGCTTCAGAACCTTCGAGGGCTGTGAAAGGTGTTTAGTCACTCAGGCAAAAGGTTCCTTTTCTCTTGGTACTCCCCTTTGCAGGTGAAGGAATCCTTTCTTGAATCCCACACCTGAGGCAGGACATCATAAACCTGGAGGAGTGACTTCAAACCTGTGGAAAGCAGAGCTAAGCCCTGTAGATACAGGAGAACGCTCTGTTTATCTGCAATTACCGCCAGATGTGAAATAACACCTCCTCAGGTGAGAGCGATTGACGGGAGCTGGTGTGAAGGTTAAGTAACAGCCAGGTTATGCGGAAAACAACCTCAAGGAGGTTGGAGCATGCCAGACACTCTGCTCAGGTGAACCTCAGAGTCACAGTTACTGCAGAGATGAGCAGTCCAGGAGAGAAATGTCTCGTGCTCCACCCATTGCTTGAATTTCATTTGCTGCCTTGTTTGCAAGCGCGCCATCTTCAGAACTGTCACCTGGAAACAAATTTCTCCAGTTTTATGAGATGGGTGACACTTGTAGTCTTTCTCCTGTGAAAACTTAGTACAGAAGAATTTCTCAAAGTTTTCTCCCTTGAAGGTTAGAAAGTGATTTCCCTGGATGGGGGTGCCCCATCTTTTTTTTTTTTTTTTTAATCTTTTCTTCTTAAAGGGAAAGAAGAGAACTTGATCACGATTTCCACATGCAGGCCAACTTTTTAACCCAATTCTCTTAAGTGGATGATTTGCATGAAATTTTGTGGTGTCTGCCCCTTGCCCAAAGTTCTGAAACTATTTAAAAAGAAGGTGGGCTTGTCCTGACCATTATCTTGTCTCCAAGAAGTGAATCTGCAAAGCATCTTTTCAGGAATGAAAGAAGGAAAGGACTTCAGTTAAGAGGACTGTCACAGGGCCCCGCGATCTCCCAGAAATGGGGGAGGGTGTGCGTGTGTGTGTGTGTGTGTGTGTGTGTAAGGAGGGTCAAATAAAACCTGGTATGAGCACAGGGGGGAAAGCTGACTCCTCAAACCAGCCCGCAATCCCCCTGGGGATAGATGTCTGGGAAAAGCAAGGCGATATTTCCATATCCTTGGCCGCCAAGTCCTCCTCGCCCATCCTGGGGTTTCCTGGGGTTTGTGGCATCCATGGAGATTTCGGAGTTAAATCTGCATATCCCTCTGGGTCCCAATCTCCCCTCAGCGAACTGCAGCCAGAACGAGCTAACATTTAAATTCCTCCTCGCTTCCTCGTTCCCCCTCCCCTCACTGCGTCTTCCCAGACTTGAAGGGGGGGGGGGGATTGCAAAAACGAGGACGCTCTCCTTTCAGGAAATGGAATTCTAATGTACACGTTCCTATTTCTGAATCGGAGGTACTAAAAATACTCCCGCGACAGCCTGAGGAAGCTGTCGCCGTCCTCTGTGCAAACAAAATCGACAATTCTCCTTCCCTGCGCAATGGGTCGGCAAATTGGGCGGGGGCCGGGACCCAACCTTTGGCTGTAACCTGGTCAGAGCTTCCACGCAGCAGCCGAACGTCTTCCTGCGGGTCCCAACCTGGAGATTCATTCCCCCACCCACGAGAACTGAAGGCCGTTTGGGTTTCCTAAAAGCCTCCCGGATTTCGAATCCCAGCCCTACCCAGTCCTGTGACCTTAGGCATATCATTTGGCTTATCTCTGCCTCAATTTCTTTGTCCGTCCGTAAATCATCCGCCGCTTGAGGATTGTTGTGAACATTCGAAAGCACGTGTGGCGAGTGCCTGGAATGGAGGCAAGCCCTCGGGAAATGGGAGCTTTTATGATCGTGGAAGCCCCCTGGAGCGAGCAGCACTGAGCTCCTACTGTATACCGGGTGTTGGGATAACCCGCGCTCAAGTCACTTTCAAAGTTACGGGGGAGTTTCCTTTTGCATTAACTATCTTTCCCTCCAAATAACCTCCACTTGCCGTGGAAATCCGCGTGGGATCGGCGCCCAGCTGCCGCCGCCCGAGCCCTTGCAATGGCAAGGCTGCGTGGAGCGCGCTCCCCGGCCCGGCGCCGCATTTCCTCCCCACGCCCGGGAACATTGTTCCAGAAGACGTGGGCTGAATCGCGGCGCGAATATTAAGAGTGTGTGTGTGTGTGCGTGTGTGGAGTGGGGGGAGGTCCGGCGCGCCGAGCCAGTAATCTGAGCTCTTGATTATCCAGATTCGGATCAAACGGGGCGGCGGCGGCCGACCCCCTCCTGGGAATGATTAGATGATTAATGTAATGCTGTTTGAAGGGTCTCTGTTTTCTCTCTTAATTTGGGTCATTACTTAGGAAGCAAGCGTGAGATCATTTCATCAGCGTGCTCGGCGGCGGAGATAGCTATTCA
This sequence comes from Mirounga angustirostris, assembly GCF_029215605.1. Classification (NCBI taxonomy): domain Eukaryota; kingdom Metazoa; phylum Chordata; class Mammalia; order Carnivora; family Phocidae; genus Mirounga; species Mirounga angustirostris. The sequence continues at coordinate 186,287,559 of NW_026991709.1, read as the reverse complement.
GAAAATGGGCTAACTGCGCGGTAATCAGGGCGCGGGAGGCGGCGGCGGCGAGCTCCCGGAGTCCGGGTGCGCCCTCCCGCGGCAGGGCGCACAGCACCCGGAGGCTGGCCCCAGATCAACAGCAGCGGCCAGGGAGCCCCAGAGCTCCGGCTGGGCTGGGGACCCTTGGCCGCCAGCTCCTGTCTCCCGGAAAAACTGGGAGGAAGAGTCTCCCCGCCCCCACCTCAGAGGTCGCCCAGAAAAGGGAACATGCCCAGAAGCTCCCCGGCGGGGCACTGCCCTGGCCGTTTGCCCTCGCGCGGCAAGGCAATTTACTGAAAGATGCACCTACACCAGCTCTCCTACACCCAGCCACTTTTAACCCCTCCTTTTGTTTTTTTAATGTTCTCACCCAAATAAGGCAACACCCAGAATCCCAAGCGTCGGAAGTCACCAGAGAAAAACTTGGCACCACGTGTAGGCCGAAGTAGACCTTTGCTCCCTCGCTCCCGGTGTGTATGGGGGTGGGGTGGGGGGCTCTTAACATGCAAGCGCCGCAGGAACCCCGGCTTGGCTTCACCCTGGTCCCAGCACCCCAAAGGAAGTCGCATTTGGGCAGGGAAATGCTGTAAACGCCTATTTCCTTCTCATTCTTTGGGGTTGCCGATCTGACCCGGCGGCGAGGGGGGGGAGGGGGGAAAGAAAACGAGCACGAGTGATTCTGTTTATTGTGTTAGACATGTATATATTCCGAGTTCGCTTGTACAGGAGGATTTACATGGCTGTATAAAGATGGCTGGGGGCGCCGCGCTCTTCCGGGGCGTTCACGTGACAGGCTGGGGTGAAAACCCGCCGCCCGAGGAGAAGCGGAGGCCTGGAAGGAAATGCGTTTCAGCGCACTGGGTTTAAATGTTTCCCGAATACACAAAGGTGGGAGCCACGCGTTTGCTGCCAGTCATCGAGGAAACGTTTAGCTTTCCAAAAAATATGCTGGTTTCGATAAATAGATTTTAGCCTCTCTGCTATAGTTTTTTTTTTTTTAATTTTCTTTTAATTTTAGAAATAAGTTTATACGTGTGATCTGTTTTCGGGCTGGATGGGGCTGGAAGGGAGGGCGAGGCAGTAGCTCTCAGCTCTGCACTGTCCGAGTCAGGTCCTTTGTAGAGGGCGCAGTAGGCCCCACGCTGTCGTGGAGTTTGCGCACGTGTTTCTTTAAGTCAAAGTTTCTGCAAAACCCTTTGCCGCAAGTGGCGCACGTGAAAGGCTTCTTGTCGTTGTGGGTGTGCATGTGGAAGGTCAGGTTGTAGACCTGGTGGAAGGCCTTGTTGCAGATGGTGCATTTGTACTGCTTCTCGCCGCTGTGGGTCAGCTTGTGGTTCTTGTAGTTCCCTACGGGAGACCAAAAACAAAAAAGGAGGGCGGGGGGAATGAAGTAGGATGCCCCCTCCACCCCCCGAGCGTCCCGGGGTTGGCTCAGGTGCCCGCGCAAAGAAGGCGACGCTTGGCTAGGCGGGCGCGACCTCTCCGAGTGAAGAAGTTGTCAAACTTCGTCTGCGTCAAGCCGAAGGCTCTCACGGCAGGATGGAGGGCCGAGTCCCCGCGTCGCCGCCCCGCGCCCCTGCCCCGCCCGGTGCACAGGCCCGCGTAGCGTCCCTCCCGCTGTGCTGGGCTGGCCGGGAAACTTTTGCACAACCCAGAGACGCACCGGGTCCTCCTCCCGGCGGCTGCCTCGCTGGAAGAAATTCGCACGAACCCGGCCTTCGTCCCTCAGTTTCTGTTTATCTTCTCATTTTAAAAGTTACTCCCTCTGGTCCCCCCAGCTACCACCTGGAGATCCAAAAGTGCCTTGGAAAACCCAAGCCGGGCGCGCGGGGCCTGGAGGTGTTGGGGACAGGAGTGGTTTCCCCCACTCTTGTTATTCCCAGGAGGTGGAGTTTGCCTCGAATTTTTTTTTTTTTTTTCATCTGAAAGGGGTGTCCCGGCTACAAAGACAAGCTTTTTCTATAGGGCAATAGCCTCTCTTTCTCCTACTTCCTTTCCCTCGGCCCCTTTCTTCCTTCCCACCTCCCAAACTCGGAGTCTCCCCGTGCAACCAGCCTAACTGCAGCGAGGTCTACTAACCCGGCCCGGGGAGCTCCCACCCAAACCCGTCACAACCCGATTCCAAAGAAATGCTGCGCCCGAGCTTGCAGCTCTCACGCTCCCTCTCTGCGGATCCTTCTTTGCCTTCCCGCTCGCAGCGACCCGCCGAGTCCCGAGGTGAGAGGTGAGGAGAGGGCCTCGCCCCGCACATTACCTTTTTGGTGAAAGCCTTTGCCGCAAAATTCGCAGACGAAGGGCTTGTAGCCCGCGTGGATGCGGATGTGCGTGTTGAGCGTGGAACTGCGGTTGAAGGCTTTGCCGCACTGGTTGCATTTATGCGGCTTTTCCTGCGGAAAGGGGCGCGCGCACAGTAAGGCCAAGGCCCCGGCCAGGAGAGGCCACCTCAGGGGCCCCTTGAAGGGGTACCTTGAAGGGATACGGGGCCCCCGGGAGGGGTAAGGGGAACCCTTGCCACCGTCGCTCAGGCGCGGGGTGTTGCGCGCGGGCCGACCTGGACCCGGGGGCCACGTACCTGGGTGTGGATAATTTTGTGTCTGCAGAGCGTGCTGGCCTGGCGGAAGCCTTTGCCGCAGACTTTGCACACGAACGGTCTGGCTCCGGTGTGGACCGGCATGTGGCGGGTGAGGTTATAGTGCGCATTAAACACCTATGGAAGGACACGAGGGGGCCTTGTGGTGTGTCCGGCCGAGCGAGGCTAGAATCAAACTGGGGAGGCCATAGCCTGCACCCCCCAACCAATACTCCCTTCAGAAACCAGAGCCCTTTTCATTTCGCAAAGCGCTTCCCAACCCACTGCGCACTCCAGTCCCGTGTGGCCGCTGACAACGACATCCCCATTTTACAGAACGGGAAGCTGAGGCCTAACTAGGCCCCCAGTGTGAGTAGTAGGTAGCTACTGGGGAGCTCCTGAACTTGAGAAAAGGGCGGTCCAGGCTGCCTCAGGGAAGCAGCTGTCCCTGCTCATCCCTCCCAGCCCCGCGGACCCGGGGCCTCACCTTGCCGCACACCTCGCAGGTGAAGTTTTTGGGCTTGCCGTCCGCAGAGCCCCCGGGCAGCTTGCTGTGGCCCTTGACGCCACCGCGCTCGGCGGTCAGAGCCGAGTTCTCCTTCAGCACCTGCTCCAGCGGCGCGGGCAAGCGCTCCTTATGGGCGTAGGGGGCCGGATGGGGGAACTTGTCCGCGGCCAGGCCGGCCAACTTGGCGTTCTCCAGCAAAAAGAGCTTGGGGTGCGCAGCCAGGGCGGCGGGGGCCTGGGCATTGAGGAGGCCGGATGGGAAGAGGTGGCCTCCGAGGAGCTCAGACGGCGGGTACGCGGCAGAGTCCAGGTAGTTGAAGTAGTAGAGCGAGCCGCTGGCCGGCAGCCCCACCGCCTGGTTGATGACCTGCGGCTTGATGACCCTGCCCGCCGGCAGCGCAGACGGCGCCAGGCCCAGATCGGCCTTGCAGCACACGCCACAGTTGGTTTTGCACAAGCCGCTGGCGCCGCACACCGGGGCCCCCCCGCCACCGCCGCCGCCGCCGCCGCCGCCGCCGCCGCCTCCTCCTCCACCGCCGCCCGCCCGGAGGCTGCTTTTCCAGAGCTCGGAGTAACTGAGCAGCGTCTTGGACGGCACCTCGTAGCCTAGGGGCTGGAGGGGGATCATACAGGGCAGCGGCGAGCAGAGGTTGAGCAATTTCTTGCCCTGGCCGCCGTCTGCCTCCAGCGTCCCCGGCCGGGGCTCAAAGGGCGCACGGGGCTCCGACGTCTTAGCCATGATGCGCTCGATGGAGAAGGCTAGCGTCTTGGAAGTGGCCGGCGACGCTCCAGCGCGCGGGCAGGCCGGGGGCACCATGGTCTCCAGGGAAGCCGAGCTGGCCATGGCGCGCTGAGCCGAGCCTTGCCGTGCCGGACTGGGCCAGGGCGCAGCCTCTCTCCTCTAAGTCTGCATTCCGGAAAAGACAGGGAGGGAAACCGCAATTTAATAAACACCTTGTCGGGTCCAGGTCACCCATTTGCATTCAAATGAACAGGGGCAGAACAAAGTGCACCCAAGGGTACCAAATTACCGCCCATTAACCCGGCGCGCAAAGGAACCCACCAGCCCCTGCCCTGAGACTTTGAAAGGGGGAAGAAGGGGGAGGGTTTACAAAGGAAAAGGAGAGAGAGAAAAAAAGAAAGAAAGAAAAGAGCCTCAAATTAACCCCCCCTGAGCCGTTCTCTGGACCCTGGCCTCCGCCACGCGTGCGGGGAGCTGGACAGTGAAGGGACAAAGTTAAAGAGGACCAGGAGAGCCACCTCGCATTTACCTCTTTCCCCCACCGCCAAGGAGATGCGTTCCGAGCCATGCAGCGTGTCTCCTCTGTCACATTTTGATGGCAAACATCTTCCCCTCCGCGTGAGATCACTGTCTTTTACATTCAGCTGACATCACATGAAGTCACTTGAAGTGGAATGACATGGGCGGCGGCGCGGCTCCCGTAGCGGCCCCTGTGTTCCCCCGCGCCTGCCGGCCGCCGCCGCCACCGCCCCTCAAACTTTAAAAGGAGGCAACTGGCGCCCGCGCTCCCCTCGGGAAAGTGCGAGCGGTTCGCGAATCGGGAAGGAGGGAAGAGACGGGAGGGGGAGGGGGAGGAATCGTGATGGTTTTGCCGGTGGAAAGAAGGTGGGGGGAGCCCAAACCCAGGCAGAGTTCCGTGCGTGATTCACAACTTTGGGGGCCTATAGGTTTGAGGGACGCGGGGAGGGCAGAGGGTCCTGCACGCGCCGCCCCAAAGGGCCCCTGGGTGTCCGTCTAGTCGCTGAACTATCCCTTAGCCCTCTGCAGCCGAGCTGGGCATCGTGCTAATAAACTGCCATTTAGCCACGGAGCCGGCGCCAGCCCCGAACACGCGCAAATGATAATTACCTCATTAGGATGTGGCGCATGGACGCGGGCGCCGCGTTTGGAGGGGGGAACTTGTTAATGGGGAAATATTAATTTATGCAAAAACAACGAGCTCGCCTTGGCTGGCGTCGGGGGTCGGGAGAGAGCTCCTGCCGCCTAAGGACGACCCCGTAGCGTCCAGAAGAGCAAGGCCGCGCGCCCAGATCCCGGGGGCCTCGGCGCCCGGCGGGTGCGCCTCCCCCTCTGGCCGACTCCCCGCCTGCGGCTGGGGGAGACTGCACAGCAAGCTGGAGGACTGTTTGAGATCCTAATCGATCAGAATCGCTGATTTGTGATCGGGTTTCTGAGGCAAAGCCGGGCTCCGCGGCTGGTTTAGGGCTGCGTGCGGGGAGGATTCGGAGGGCAGCTCTCCCGGCTGATGGGTACTTACTGTTTGTATAATTGAGAAGGTCCAATCTCCACCTGTTTAAGGAGCAGATTGAAACAGCAGAACCTCCCCTGGATCCTATTAAAACGTTTTTCCTCCTAAGGCCATTCAGTCGAACCAATTTTCCGAAGTGATTCATAGAGCTGAATTCTGCCAAGGCAGCTCTTTCACTTTTAGCCACTAAAGCACCGCGTGGAACCGGGTTTTGTGTTTTTCTAAAATAAAGAGAAGGATTATCAGAGGGGAAAGGGAGGGGGCTTGAAGAGGGGCGGGCAGAGACTTAGTGTGGCCAGAGGTACAAGCAGAGGGAAGAAAAGGGCCTTTTCTAGACAGGCCCCAAGTAAGTTCGGAGGAATTCAGCGTTTTGTGCCTGGCGCACAAAAGCAGCGCGCTCCACGCTCGGTTTGGAGGGGCTGAATTCATCTGTTTGCAGACCATTCCACCTGCGTATCACAACAAACTGCTCAAAGACGCTCCAGCACTTTCAACAGGCCGGGCGCTCTTGGCGACAACAAAAGTGGTAGAGGCTGAGGGTTCTTGTGGGGGTGGGTGGGGGGACGGCCAGCAGAGAGAGAGCGAGAGAATTAGGTTTAGGGAGGAGGAAGGGGGGTGCAGGGGTTTTTAAAAACTTTTGGACGGTTTTGTTTGCGCGACAATTATATCTTGCCAGCCGGCTTTTGCAAGACCACGAGCTTTGTAGCCGCAACCACAGTTTAAGAGGATTAAGGTGGGTATAATATGAGCAAACAGGGTTGAGGGTTTGATAGTGAATTTTATCTCCAAAGATACACGATCTTGTGGACCCCGAGAAAATGCTACTGGAAGCAAACCCTTTCCTTCTTCACTCAGGAACAGGTCTTGAGGAACTGAGTATCCTGCCCGAGGCCTCTCAGCTGCAAAACATCCCAGAAAACCATCAGGGAGAGAATGGGAAAGGTCTAGTTGTAACTGAAGGCAAAACGCTCCTTTTCCCTTCAGAACTTCTCTCTACTACCCACTCCCCCGCTGCCGTGCAATTTCAGACCCGATATTGACCTGGCAGGTGAGGGAAAGGAAAAGTGTACTTGGAAAGCAAGGGGAGGGAACAAAGAGATGTCTCCGAGGGAAAGTGGCCTGGAGGGTGACATCCGTGGGTTGATTTTCTCACCCTGCCAAGCTGGGAAACTGCCTCTACTGCCCCAAAATTCAGCAGGCATGAGTCTGTCCCCCTAAAACCCTTCTCCCCCAACTTCCAGATTTCGAAGCTAGAAAGCTTGCTCGTCTGAAAAAAAATATTTCCATATACAGCCCATTGAGTTTAGATGTTCAGAGAAGTGGAATTCCAGACCCAGTGTACCCCCATCCCCATGTTAATGTGAAAACAACACAGAGGAACCCCCCCCCACACACACACACCACAGCCACCAAGCATGAAACAAACCAACAACTCACCCCGACATTGAAATAGTATCAATACACCCGCAGGGGCTCAAAACCCGAATTTCTATCCCGACTTTCCTGCGTGTCTCGTTCAGTCACCGGCACTGCACCCCAACCCCCTTTCCAAATTGGGTAATTGTTGATCTCAGCAGCACGAAAGATCTGCTGGTTTGAAAGCTCCATCAAGCTGAAAGGCTTCCAGAGGCTTTCCGTGAACCTGTCTGGCCATCCCTAGCGCTTTTTTTAACTGCATAAGCCGTCCCGCTCTCCCCCGCATCACAAAGGAGTGCTACCTCCACAGAAAGAAAACATTTGGGTAAAAACAAGTTGCCCCTAATGTGCCTCTCTTTCCAAATGTTGGGTGAATACACTGGCTTTTATAAAAGTATTTAATTAGCTTCCACAAACTTCTCCTTCCCTTGCCTGCAGATTATATTGAAGTGGAGGGTTGGAGACTATTTTACACCTTGCCACTCACATGTTAATTAATCTCTATCTAACCCTAATTGCAGTTTATTCAAGCACCGCTCAACAGCTCACCCACACAATAAACACTGATCCTACTTTTATACATATTACTTCACGTTAACACATTGAGTAATTAACTCCAGTACCAACTAATAGTGCAAACAAATATTTTCTGTAAACGAGATGATTTCAGGCAGAATAAAAGAGGACTAGGGAAACGTGGCGCTTGGTGGAGGGAGTGCTGAGATTTCCATTCGCTGCCCCCCAACCCTTCAAATTCATTCTCATTTGCAGCATTTCTTTTTTTTGAGGCTGAAATGTTAACAAAACAAAACAAAACAAAGAGGGACAGCCATAGGAATGAAAATTTGACAATTTTATGAAGTTGATGGCAGAGTTCTGCAAGATGAGGGGTCACTTTTTTTCTACCTACACATTTTCAGTGAAGGGGGGGTCCAAAATAACGCCACGTGAAGGGCAGCAGGAGGCTCCAGGGATAAGTAGATGTTTCCGGGATGTGAATCCTTCTAAGTTACATAAAGGTTTCCAAAGCTTCCCGTGCTAAAGGAAGCCCTGTCCTTCAAAGCAATAGTTAGAAGCGGACCAAGACTGTGGTGATAAATGAGAGGTCCCATCTGTCTCCCCAGTCCAGACTGGTACAAAAGCTCCACTTTGGAGGTGCAGGTGCCTTGGGTGGGCAACCCGACCGAGCAAGCCACCTCACGCGGAGGCACGCGGTCTTGGCCTAGGCGAGGCCCACTAGGCCTCAGCGCGCGCTCCGCCCCAGGGGCCGCATTTCGAGCTGCCCTCCTGCACGCAGGCCCCTGGCGGCCGGTCAGCCTCACCTGGACGGTGCGGACGGCGGCCCACTACTCTTGGCCTGCCAGGCCTGGACCCACCGTGGGGGTCTTCCTCCGCCCTGAGGCCTCAGCCCCGGGCCCCTCTCGTTCCGGCGCCTCGGCCGAGAAAGCCAGACGCTCTGCCCTGGGCCCACTGGGCCCACGCGTGGTCCTCAACACCTCGGCCCGGGTAGGGAATCACGGCCGGAGTTAAGCCTGACGCCCCTCGGCGGCCTGTGCTCGTCCCACGCTGCAGAGCGGGGTGCCACGGCCGGGCGCTTCTGCGGCTCCGCTGGGCCTGACCGACGCCGCGACCTCGGGGATCCGCGGCCGTGGGACGCCGCGCCCGTGCCAAGCCGCTCGCACACCACTGACTGGGGATCCAGGCTCAACCCCAAGGCCTGGAGCGCAATGTTTTAATTGAAATCGCAGGTTTAAGCCCAGCTGGCGGCTGTCTATTGGTTTTGCAAGGGCTTCTCTTGTGGGAAGCATATTAAATATGACTGGCGCTGCTAGAGGCTCCCCTCTCCTTCTGCCCCCTCCCTCTGGCCTTTCTGTGGTCACTAACCCGAACACTGGAATGATGACTTTTGTTTCTATTTTTTGTTGTTGTTTAATGCCAGAAGTCGCCCTCACGTTGGGACAAATTACTTAGACGCCTTCCCGGGGTGGAGACAACCTCAGAGGAAAATCCCTCTCTGGAGCAAAAGCTCACACTTCGCACCACCGCCGGCCTCCCGGGGGAGAAAGGCAAGCGTTTCCACGGCAGGAGAGGTGTCGCGCTTCGGGCTCTGGTCGCTTGCATCCGTTGGTTCTAGATGACAAGAGGCACTACTATTTTAAATATTATTATGATTTTCTCACCTGAGTCTTAGGTTGCAGTGCTTAATACAGCCTCCCGCCATCTCCCCAGGCAGCTGAGCAGCTCGGGGGCCCACGGAGGGCTCGAGGCTGCTGGGCTTGGGCAAACCCCCACCGGGCAGATTCGATGTTTTCTCCCCGCTCCTCCGTAACTTGTTGGGAAAACAAAACAAAAACCCCAAATCAAACTTCACGGTTGAAGCACCCTCCCTCCCTCCGTCCCTTTCTTACTTCTTTCTAAAGGGATATTTAGGATCTGATTTACATGGTGCCACGCTTAACCGCTGAAAATAGATTAACTTCTGAAGAGAAATTTTTCTGCGATCCTCTTTTTTTTCCCACCCCCCCAGGAAGCATTTTATTGAAAACATTCGGACCGGCTTGCCAGGAGTGGGCTTGTCCCAGGCTCAGGGGCCTCCGCCTTCGGTGCGCGCGGTGTGCAGGATTAGTGCGGCCAGGAGACAAAGAGCCCCAGATACCCCGGCCCCGGCTGGCCGGGCGCGCCCGGAGCGCTCCGGGGCTCCGGATACCCGCACGCAGCGCGGGAGCCACAGTCTCGGGCCCGGGCCTCCAGGGACAGACGGGCCAGAGCCGCCTGCATCTGCCCGCGTCCTCAGGGAGGCTGCGGCGCCCACAACCTCGGTGGCCGAGCGCCTGTCCCACTGCGCCCGGCGGCGGTTTTGCAGCACCCGTTGCATTCGGGGACGAGTTTGCAAATCTCAGTGCACCCACGGACTGCTTTTCACCCTTGAACACGAGAGGCGCTTATAAGCCAAGGGCGGCCGGCTTTGCAGCCAAGAGGAGAATCAGGCGGTGGTGCAAACCTATCATGATTTCCAGAATCCTCCCAACCCCCTCTGCCATCACATCAGAGGACATTAGATACGTATTTGGCAATCTGGAAATACGCGCTCCTAGGCCAGAAGGATTCTCCCCAAAGAGCAGATCTGCAGTCTCTACCCACTCAGGTTTAGTGAGCGCTTCTCTCTGACTACTGGATGCATATATAGTCACAAATTAAATACAGGTTTAAATATGTATGTAATTAAGTATACATATTTAAATACATATATATGCGTTATGTATGCGCATCGTGTATATATGTATGTGTATATGGATATATATTCACTGCTATCGACAAGCCTTCACTTAGAAATGCCATTTAATTAGGAATCTGATCCAATACCCTCGCGCAGCAATTTGTCAGCGGACGTGTCATTTTGCGATGCGCAGGGGGGAAGGCAGGCGCCTCACGCAAATGCGTTTTCCTCTTGCGATGCTGTTTTGGTGTGCAACCCGGAGGAAACAATCATTTATGAAGAACAATTGATATATATTACACACACATATACATATATATACACACACACATATATGTGTGTAGTATATACATATTGTGTGTGCATATATATGTGTATACACACACACACACATATATATGAAATTAAAAGGAGTTTTGGTGAGTGACTGGCCCTGCCTAATTCGGGTGCTGAAGATTTCTGACTTCCTGGGAAGACGGCTTAGGATCCTCGGCGTTATTTAACTTGGCAGCTAGTTAAACTCCGTGGTGGAGCCTGCCCAAAGGTATTAGTGTTAAGTGCTGAGAGCTGGAGTTAAGCCGGCAGGGAAAAGGAAGGACTGGAAGGGGCAAAGGGGTGAGAGGAACTGATTTCAGATTCGTCCAAACTTCTGGAAATTTGCCGGGCAGCATAGGTCTGTGTTGGCTGGGCCGTTGGTTAAGAACCTGAAATGCTATGATCACTTTTGAAGCGAATCTCTCCATTCTCTCCTTTGGTGGGTGGTTTGGTTTGGTTTGGCTTTGATAGGCACTTCCCAGGTGTGCGGGCAAAAAGTTCTTTCCAGCCTGGGTTTCTTGAGGTCTACACTGTTCAGCCGAATCCCATCTTCTCCAGTCCTGGGTCAAGATTTCGGTCTGAGTGCTCCACCCTGGTAGTTTGTAGACTGACTTTGGTAAAGACAAAATGGCAACTGCAAGGATGTTGAGTAGAGCTCCATCAAGAATGAATCAGCCTCTTGCTGCTTCCCTTGCTGTCTCCCTCACACACAGACCCTCTCTCTTTGGGGATTAAGCTAGGGTAGCAATCAGTAGGTGATTATTTATTACTGAGGGCCCATTACATGCCAGACACAATACTGAGTTAATACCCACTCTCCTTAGTTCTCACTTCTTCCTATGAAGTATATAGCCATATGCCCATTATACAGATTTGAAAATTGAGGCTCTTGGAGGCTAGATAACATGTCCAAGGTCACATAACTGGGAAGAGTTTGTTTTCAGAACCGGTACGTGAAGTCACCATACTAAAAACCCAGAGCTAAAAACTAGCCTGAATGGCTGGCAGGGTATAAATTGGGACACTTTGAAAACCTGGTTGGCAGTATCTACCAAAGCTGAATATTTGCATTCCTTAGGACCCAGCAATTCCACTCCTAAAAATATACTCTACAGCAATGTGTTCCTATGTTCACTCAAAGACGTGGACTGGAATGTTCATAGCAGTGCTATTGGTAATAGTCTTAAACTGGAAACTGAATAACGATCAAGTGTGGAACTCATAAATAAATAAATAATGGCATGTTCACAAAATGAAATACTATATACATCAATAAAAATCAACAAACCACTGCTATACGAAATAGCACCAGTGAATATCATAAACAATACTGAACAAAAAGAGTCAGATCCAAAAGACTACATATTGCATGATTCCATTTTTAAAAGTTCAAAAATAGGCAAAATTGGGGATACAAGTTGGGGGGGGTTCTGGGGTGTTAGTAAGGGTCTATTTCCTGACTTGGGTTTTAGTTTGTGGATATTTATCAAGCTGTGTACACTTACTCTTTGAATATTTTTTATGTATTTGTTATACTTCTATATAGCTTTTAAATACACTTATATGGTCACATTTCTATATATCTATTATAATATCTCTATGTCTGTTAAATGAGTGAATAATTAGCATTAAGTTGTCTGATTTGCCCCCCTTCCCCAGAATCCCAAAGAGACAATGCTCACCTGCCTCTTGAGTAATGCTCCTTGAATTTCTTCCTCTAGACCAGACAATCCCATTATTAACTGACCTCTCATATAGACTTTTAAAAACAAGCTGCTTCCAAACTCCTAACACAGTTGTCTTTGGAGCCTGGGCCACTGATCCAACTTCCCAGGGAACCTGCAATGGGCTCAAGAATGTTTGGCTTAATCAGAGGATTTTATTTGAAGCATTTTTCTCACCCAAGACCTCAGAGGAAGGATGGCAGCTTTGACCTTGCACCTGTACTCTTTGCCCAGGGCACCAGGTGAAGAATGTCAGGCCAGGAACTGCTTCAAACTTTCCAGAGACACAGTGTGGCAAGTTGCCTTGGGAAGTGGAGGATCTGGTTGAAGGCAGGAGGGTGAGGTACGGGGTAATGGTAGGAATTGGCATTAATAGAAAGCCTTGGCAAGTCTTTAGAGCTCAACTCACTGGGTCTTGGCCCTAGACAAGACCAGGGGAAAAAAGACCGAATCTTGGCTCTCTGGCAAGTGACCCAGTTAGCAGAACTAGCGGTTTTGCTCTGGGAGAGGGTGGCAAAGTTTATTTTAGCAGGAAAAAGCCTTGGGATACAGAAATCAAACCAAATACTTGACAATCCCTTTGTGCAAATCTCTGGTGAATTCTGCCAGTGGCACTGGTTACAAATCTGATCTCAGCACTTTAAGAAAGATACCAAGAACCTACAACTAAAGCAATTAAGGGAGGAGTGAGGAGGTAAGAACTGGTGCTCTAATTTAGATAGACTAAAAATAATTCTCTGGTCCTGAAAGAGTGAGAGGAGATAAGACCCAACATGATATAATTAATTCATTATTTAGCCAGCACACCTATCTTGAGATTTTCTATATTGAGCACCATCTAGATGCCAGGGATATGGTGCTTACCGATATAGACACGATCCCTGCCCAGCTGCAGCTTACATTCCTTCACTCAGCCAATAGGCATGCATCAATACCTTCTGTAAACCAGGCTTTGTGCCCAGAAATGGAGAATGGCTAATGGGTGTGCCTAGGTTTGGTCCAAGATTCTCAAAGAGGGCAGTTAGAGGGGAAAAAGTAAAAAACAAAAGCATACCCAAAGAACTCCCTGACAGGGAAGTTAGAAAATTTAAGAAACTTCCTGCCCCAACAGAGGTGGCAGGCTGAACTAATAAAGAACAGGTTTCTGGAGGCATCTGTGATGGGTGGGTAAACTTCCCCTTTGGCAGCTCGCTGCCTGGTGATTTTTCTAGATATAGGATTCTGGTCTGGGTGGACTTGGGTCTCCCTGGAGCATGCTCTTATGGCACAATATGGAACTCCTTCCTGGGTTTTGTAGGGCTGAGTGTCTTTGTGGCACTGTGGGTTCTAGAATCAGATCAAGTTAGAAGCCTGGCTAATCAGTCAGCTGTGTGTCAACAGGCAGGTTGGAAAAACTCTCTGCAAGCAGGAGTTGCCCAGTTTTGACAGGAGATGGACATCTACTTGGGCACAAGCGGCGAGGACTAAATGAGAAGATGCACGAAGCTCAAGCACCCGTGACTGGCCAAGGGAAAGCACTCCCTTGTGTGTTTGCTATTGTTATTGCAAGAGCTATTGTTATCCATAACCATGGTCCTCCAGTCTGCCTGGAGGAGGAGGAAGAGGGCAAAAACATTACTTTCTTTTTTTTTTTTTTTTAAGATTTTATTTTTAAGTAATCTCTACACCCATGATGGGGCTCAAACTCACAACTCTGAGATCAAGAGTCACGTGCTCCACCGACTGAGCCAGCCAGGTGCTCCCCCCAAAATTACTTTCTTGTTTTTGTACAAAAAACTTCATTTTTTTTTCTGATTTAAAAGGTGATCAATGAAGAGACTTAGGGAAAGGCAGAGGATTACAAAGAATATTAAAAGTGTGCGTAATCCTACTACAGAATCACAGACGCATGAATGTATGTTCTTTCTATGCATTGACAGGGTTGACATCATATGATATATACTGTTTTATGATCTGCTTTGCGTTTAATATAGCATGACTATTTTCCCATTTTAAATATGCTACTAAGACATAATTTTAATGTCTCTGTAGTACTCCACTATATGGCTTTAACTGAGTTAAACAGTCCTTTATCAATGGATATTTAAGTTGTTCACATTTTTTTGCAATAGCTCCCGTCAGGAACTTTCCCATACATACATTTTGCGCATAGCTAATTCCCATAGGACAAATTTTCAGAAGTAGAATTATTATGGCAAATGGTATGCACATTTTTAAAGCTTTAAATATCAACTGACAAATTGCCTTTCAGAAGTAGGTACGATGACTTTTCCCAGCACCTTCACTAACATTGGGCATTATCACTGAAAAAAAAAAAAATCCTTACAAATTTGATAGATCCCAAATGGTCTCTCATTGCTATTTCTGCCCATATGTTCTTGGCCAGGACAGACTCAGGTACCAAGTTATGGAGAACCTGGAATATAGAAATGATGGTACAGACATGGGTGATAGTAGAGATGAAGAAATATGGGAAAGGATATCTCAGAGAGATAAATTTCCAGAGAAATAGGAGACCAGTGTCACATATTTTGTGGCATCCAAATGGTTCCAGATTGCTTTAGGATTTGAATGTTTCCTTGAGAAACATTGCTCTTCAGAAATTCCCAGTCAGAAAGCAAGCTGCTGGCCCCTTCATGTCTTCTAGACCCTCTGTCCCTTCTTGGGTGAGCTCGCCCCTTAGGTCCCACATGTGGGTACTGACCTGTAGCTGGAGGCATAGCATCCCCATGAGTGGGAACCTCGGGCTAATGAGGCCAAGGTGGTCTGCGACTCTCACAAAAGTCACTCAAAGGACTATGTCCTGGCCTTGGACAGATGTTTGTAAATGTAAGCTTGCTGGCCAGAAGGGGCACTCCTGAGAACAGGTGGACCAGTGCAAACCTCTCCCCATGCCTAGAGAAAAAATCAGAAGGGCCAGAGGAAGGAAGTTCTAGAAAATGAGAAGAGTGGTCCAACCCATATCACACAAATAGAAGAGAAGGCACATAGTGGAGGATTATTTATTCACAAGAGCTAGATTTTCATGTCCAATTTGAGCTTCTCCCTAGCCAGCGAACTGCACGCTTTTCATTTACCTTTGTGATTTCTGTTGAATCTTTCCTGCTAAATAAAAAGCAACTGAACCTTATTGTGAGGGCTTTTCAATGGGAGCACAGAATAATATAACAAACCCACATACCCAATCCCAATAAAATCAGTCCAAGGCCAATCCCAATTCCTCTCTATCCCCATCTACTCTGCCCTCCTATTATTCTAAAGCAAGTCCCAAGCATAATATTTTGTCATCCATAATAATTTAACTACCATCACCTAAAATATCACCTAACATCATCAAATACCTGGTGTTCAGGTTTCCAGTTTTCTTATAAATGTCATAACTTTAAGTAATCCTTTGTTTTCGTTAGGATTCAAACAAGGTCCATACATTATGATTGATTGTCAAGCCTTTTAAGTCTCTTTTGATTTATAGATTTGTCTCCCTCTCTCTTTTTTTTTTCCCCTCCCCTTGCAATTTACTTCCTGAAAAAAAAAAATCAGGTTTTTTTTGTCCTGTCATTCTCATAGTCTGAATTTTGCCGACAGCATCCCCGTGGTGTTGGCAATTTAAAAAACTCACTTCTTAAGATGCTGCCCTTCTTTCTGCCACTCCTTCTTGAACATTCCTTTGAGAGCACATTTTTGCTGTTTAAACCCCCTGGCCTGTGACCTCCCGGTAGGCAGGGGCCTCTCTTGTTCGCCTTTGGTCTCTGCCTCACAGCCACCAGCAGACTCGGTTTGTTAGATGAATCAAATGACTGGAAGAATTATGCTCTCTTTTCTTTATGTCTCTGCCATGTACACCCTTGAATTCACCTTGCGGCACCGCATTTTGTACTATTTTGTACTTTCTTTTCCACATGTGGTTAGTGTCTAAGGATAGGATCAGCCCCATGTTGGTTTATAAATACAGAGTTTCTCCCCACTGCCCTGCAATGAGGCTCAGCACAGATCAAGATTCTTAGTTCCTGACTAGTTCAGAGGCATACTGACTTCCCATCCTCTGTGGTTCTGGAATGTATGCTGGTGCTTTTAGTCTCCTTACTCATGTTTTTAAAAATGTTTAGTTTTTAACGAAAGGAAGGCTTCCCAGACTTTTCCTTGGGTATTGGGAAGATATTTATTTTAATTCCAGAATAAAGATTTCCTTTAGATCTTATTCTCTCTCCCACCCACACCTCCATAGGTTCCTTGGGGGTGGGAGTGGAGGTGGTACAAATTTATGTACGGGAGAAACTTAACATTCTATAAATAAGAGCTTGCTTGGGGAATGAAAGAAGAGCCATAGCAAGTAAATCTCTATCCCTCTTGTTAAATTAAATTGGAGCATATGCTTATTTAACATAGTTCAGCATAGGAAGTATTATCTTTTGATGTATGTTTGCAGGTTAGATCAAGTTTTCACCTAGAGAACATGAAGGAGTAAGTAAATTAATATTGATCACCTAGGAGGTAATTAGTAGACCCGACTTCTGTGTTTCCTGACTCATTGACTTTTTGGATGCAACAGTAATAATTGTGACCACTTACTGAGTTGCAACAATATAATATAGTACACTATCTACAATATAGTGGAAATCAAGTCTCCCTTCGGCTAAATCTAGTCTTTTTCCCCAGGGGGCAACCACGGTTACTGATATCTGACTATGTGCCAGGTGCTGTGAGCCTAGCAGTTTTTTTTTTTTCTTTTAGATTGTATTTATTTGTCAGAGAGAGAGAGAGAGAGAGCGCGCAAGCAGGCAGAGCGGCTGGCAGAAGGAGAAGCAGGCTCCCTGCTGAGTGGGGAGCCCGATGTGGGACTCCATCCCAGGAGCCCGGGATCATGAGCTGAGCCAAAGGCAGCTGCTTAACCAACTGAGCCACCCAGGCACCCCAAGCCTAGCAGTTTTTAATTGTTATCATTGTATCACCGGTGGGAGCCTATAAAGTAGGGGGACTGTTTGTCCCCATTTTCAGGTGAAGTAAACCAGGCTTGGTGGGTATCAGTGATTAGTCTAAGGCCACATGTTTAGTTGAGTGGCAGAAGCAAAACTCCTGGCTAGCCAGAGTGGGACCCCAGACTTCTTGCTCTTAGCCATGATCTCACTTTATGTAGGGACACAAAAATATGACATGTTAATATCTTCAAGCAGTAAACTGTTGACTACCATTTGTTGAGTTGTTTGGGCCAGTTGGTGGTTTGACTTTCTTTCAAGAAATTAAAAGTATATAGCTTACATGGCTTGCATGAAAAAGGATAGGATACTGTTAACATTTTATAGGTAAGAGAATTAAGAAGAGAGACAATGGAGGGCGTCTGGCTGGCTCAATTAGTAGAACATGTGACTCTTGATCTCGGAGTGCTGAATTTGAGCCCCACCTTGGGTGTAGAGTTTACTTAAAAAAATAAATAAAACCTTAGTCTCTATAACAAATTTAAAAGAAAAAAGAAGAGAGACAATGGGTAAAGCAAGGAGTGGGTTGGGGAAATGAAAGATGAAGAGCTGTGGCAGAGGTTCTCAACCTTTCTGTGGGGGGTGGGGTGGCAAACATACACCACAGACCCCATTCAGAGTCTGGTAAGCTTGTGGATCCCATCTCCAAATAATGATTTAAAATGCATAAGATAAAATATGTGCAATTCCAAAGGAGACCATTCATACTGACACACAGTTATCAAAATCTTTTTTAAAAAGTGTGATAGAGTGATATATGTGTTTTTTCTAAATGCATTAAATAAGATCAGTGGCAAATAAAATACCTAAGGTAATTTAGAAGTACAGATGAGGGGCGCCTGGGTGGCTCTGTCGTTAAGCGTCTGCCTTCGGCTCAGGTCATGATCCCAGGGTCCTGGGATCGAGCCCCACATCGGGCTCCCCGCTCGGCGGGAAGCCTGCTTCTCCCTCTCCCACTCCCCCTGCTTGTGTTCCCTGCTTGTGTTCCCTCACTTGTGTTCCCTCTCTCGCTGTGTCTCTGTCAAATAAATAAATAAAATCTTAAAAAAAATAGAAGTACAGATGAGTATAAGTGATATCTTGAGATATTGCAACAAGTAGAACATGATATGAAAATTTCTAAGATTTCTGTTGGTAAAAAAGTCAGATACTGCAGATGCTACTGTGGTTTGCTACCTTCTTTTTTCTCCCCTCCTATTCAAGTTCACAGACCTTCTGAGTTCTAGGCGAATACTCCAGGTTAAGATTCTCTCCCTGATAAGAGGACCTGCACAGAAGAAAGAGGGTAATAGTTAACTTTTCATCCTGTGCCTGCTACTAGAACTATACTTTAATCCAGATTCTTCTTGTCCAGATGCTGCTCTATTGGAACACTTTAAAAAGTACATTTATTAAAAAAAAAAAAAAAACAGTCCTTTAAAATATTTTTAGGGGCGCCGGTTGGCTCAGTTGGTTAAGTGTCCAACTCTTGATTTTGGCTCAGGTCACGATCTCAGGGTTGTGAGATCAAGCCCCAAGTCAGGCTTCACGCTGGGCATGGAGCCTGCTTAAGAATCTCTCTCTCCCTCTCCCTCTGTCCCTTCTTCCTCCTCTCTAAAATAAATGAATAAATAAATAAAAATTAAAAAAATAACATACTTTTAATTTGAGGGGCACCTGGCTGGCTCAGTCAGGAGAGCATGTGACTCTTGATCTCAGGGTCATGAGTTTGAACCCCACGATGGGCATAGAGATTACTTAAAAATAAAGTATTTTTTTTAAGATTTTATTTATTTATTTGACAGAGAGACACAGCGAGAGAGGGAACACAAGCAGGGGGAGCGGGAGAGGGAGAAGCAGGCTTCCAGCCGAGCAGGGAGCCTGATGTGGGGCTCGATCCCAGGACCCCTGAGCCGAAGGCAGATGCTTAATGACTGAGCCACCCAGGCGCCCCCAAAATAAAGTATTTTTGATTTGAAAAAAGTAATAAATACACACTGTTAAAATAATCAAACAACATAAAACACTATGTGCTGAAAAACATGTCTCCTTTCCATCCAAAGTTGGCTGTCCCCTTCCCAGCGGTAACCACTGTTCCTAGTTTCTTCTGAAGCCCTCCTGTATCGATCACTGCTCTTGGTCACCAGCAAGAGAAACTGATGTCAGAAGAGGAGCTGATGAATTGCTCAGAGAGAGCTGGGGAAGCAGGCTCAGTGAGGAACCAAGGGACACGGGAAGTGAGGCACAGCCAGGAGAGGCACAGGGACAGCTCTGTGTGGGCTGCACCTGCTTCTGGGTCCATGGCCCCGTCATCGGGCACCCGGGACTGTCCTGAAGCCAGCCTGGGAGTCCTCTAGTGCTGCCGGGCCTCCTCAAGAGCCAAAGTTCTGAGCTAGAGCATCGTTAGCCACATACCACAGTCAGGGGCGTGCAGAGGGAACATTCTTTCCCCTTCAACCTTCCGTGGATTTTTGGATTTGGGGTCTGGGAGGCCAAAATGACAAATGTCCATTTACTCTCTTGAAAATATGTGTATATATAAATACACATACACACATATGGATAGATTTGCTTATTACTTTTTAAGTCTTCTATTTTTATTTTTTAAAAGATTTATTTATTTATTTGGGGGGGATGGGCAGAGGGAGAGGGAGAGAGGGAGAATCTTAAGCAGACTCTGTGCTGAGCGTGGAGCCCGACGCCGGGCTCCATCTCATGACCTTGAGATCATGACGTGAGGTGAAACCAAGAGTTGGATGCTTAATGACTGCACCAGGTGCTCTGACTTTTTAATTCTTTTAAGGGCTGGTCTGCCCATGGATTCTTTTCAAAAGACCAAAGTATATATCTTGGACATTCTGCGGTACCAGCACATATACACGTACTTTCTTCTACCTATCAATACAGAGAACAAACTGATGGTTCCCAGAAGGAAGGGGTGGGGGATGGGCAGCGTGCTTCCATTACGAAGTGAAGAAGTCACAGGGACGAAAGGTACAGCAGAGGGAATATGACCAGTGGTGGTACAATAGCATTGTGGTGACGGATGGGAGCTACACTGGGGCGAGCAGGGCAGGAGGTGGAGAGCAGCCAAATCACCATGTTGCACACCTGAAACTCATGTAACGTTGTGTGTTGACTCTACTCAAGTAAAAATAAAATAAACCGGGGTGCCTGGGTGGCTCAGTCGTTAGGCGTCTGCCTTCGGCTCAGGTCATGATCTCAGGGTCCTGGGATCAAGCCCCGCATCGGGCTCCCTGCTCGGCGGGAAGCCTGCTTCTCCCTCTCCCACTCCCCCTGCTTGTGTTCCTTCTCTCGCTGTGCCTCTCTCTGTTAGATAAATAAATAAAATCTTTTAAAAAAGATAAAATAAAATAAACCTGTGCAATGATAGTGACTATTACAGGAAAAACAAACAAACCCTACTTTATTCTTTTTCCTGGTTCCATTGTATTCCATCATAGTAAAGGCAAGAATTTATTTCACTGCTCATGAGAGGCTTCCAAGTCTAGCCTCGTGAGGCCGTGTTCCTGGCATGAGAAATGAGCTTTCTGTCTTGCTGTCCTCAGGCCAACACTGACTCTGGTCTCTGGCCTGGGGTGCAGAAGGCTGATTTTGTAGCAGACTATGTTGGTGTCCTGCCCACTCTCCCTAGTCCTTAGCACTTCCTCCCAACCAGGCCCGATTTCCCAACACCTTTCTTGCATTTATTTGCCGGAGGCCTTTCTGGGATGACCAGGGTTTTCTTTGTCCGCCTGCCCTGCACGTCTGAAGGGCTGGAGAAATACCTTTTCCTAGCCTCATCTCCCAGCTGTCCTCGGCCAACAGCAAGAAGGGCCAGGGCTGTCAGCCCTCTGCTAGCTCTCACACTCCTCCCGGGGAGTAACGCTGACATGTCTGTTCTGCAGGGGGCTCCTGGACTTCTCCAGGCTGATCGAACTCCAGCTCCCCTCAGTGGCTGACATCTCCCAGTCTCCCTTCCCCATCCCGGCTAGTAGTGTTTCCTGGGATCACCTCCCAAGTAAACCATTGCACTTGAATCCTTGTCTCAGGGTCTGTTTCTAGGGAAACCCAAATGAAAGCAGTGATGTTGAAGAAGGGGAGACAGGAAGAGAAATTCATTTGCTCATTCATTAATTCCTTCAACCACTATTTACTGAGGTCCACAGTCAGAGGAAAGTGGAGAATGCAAATAAATGTAGACAAGAGGGACAAATTCTTCCTTTCCAAGGCACAGAAGCAAATGGTAAAACAAGTGGGCAGTAAGCATACCTTGTTCAATGCACAGCCGTCCAATCCGCAGCTGATTGGGAGTGGTTCCGGCGGGAAGAGTGCACCAGGAACAGGGAGTAACAGGACCCAGCTTCTCAAGGGCGCTGACCTGGCCATACCTGTCATTTGTTCAGAGCCTGAAACATGTGGCAAGCTCTTAAGAGCTTCAGAAATTAACAGTAAAATGTTAGCTAACATTTATTGAGCACTTAGCATGTATGCTGTTTTTTTAGTACTTTGCATGTATTAAAACATTTAATCTTGATAGTAACCCAGTGAGCTTAAAACCATAGGTAAGGCTTGGGGGATTCTTCTGGTTATTCGTATTTTACAGTTGGGAAAACTGAGGCCTAGGGCAATTGCCCAAGGTCACATGGCTAATGATTACCACCAATCATTTGAAATCTGGACCGTGTTCAGCCTGACTCTAGAACCTGTGTGGTTTTTTTTTTTTTTTTCCTTGACCGTATTTTATTATTTCCTTGCTCTTGAGGTTATTTACATCTATTGCATCAAATCAGTCCACAGCACGTCTTTTGGAAAGCTCAAGGGGCTGCTGAGTCATCCTTCCCCCCACGGCAGGCATTGTTACACAGAGCCCATGCCCGTCTTCTCCTGGGAGGCCCCTTCACTTTGACACTGAAAAGCTCCACCAATGAACACCTTCCCACCGATGGGGGAAAGGGGTCCCCTCAGAGTGCACAGTGCAGGGGGGCACCGGATGGTCTGCCTTCTCCAGGTGTGAGGGGAGGGGGGTGCCCGAGTCTCCTGCAGAGGCTTGGCCAGCCTCAGCCACCCTAGCTGGAAACCTTCCATGTGGAGGGGACAGGAGCTTATGCTCTTTTTTTTTTTAAAGATTTTATTTATTTATTTGACAGAGAGAGAGACAACGAGAGAGGGAACACAAGCAGGGGGAGTGGGAGAGGGAGAAGCAGGCTTCCCGCTGAGCAGGGAGCCCGATGCGGGCTCGATCATGACCTGAGCCGAAGGCAGATGCCCAACGACTGAGCCACCCAGGCGCTCACTCTTGGGCTCCGCTTTCTATTCTGTCCTGCTATCCCTGCGGCCCCAGCTTTCACCTTTAACATTTACCTAGGGTGGTTTGAGCCCCCATCCTTTGTCCTAACAGAATCTCGGTCCCTCCCCATCTCAGGATTACCTTTCTTTTATGTATCAGGGAGAAACGGGCACTTCTTACATATCCACTCCTGAGTCAGTCCCTGGTTCTGCCCCTGCGCTCAGGTCACCGTGTGGAAGGCTCTTCTCTGGGACAGGCACCCCCTTTTCCTTGCATTCTCCACGGGAATATGACCCCAAGACTGCGTGCATAGCAGCCTCATTACAGAAGTAGATGGTGGTGACAGAGGGTAGGTGCAATGTGAGTTTGTTTACTTACAGCAGAAGGATGAAATCCAATTTCAGAGATGTTAAAAGTGAAACAAAATTGAGAATCACAGACTAAGAGGTGAACAAGAAATGGATCAGAGATGGTTTTACTTGCTGTCAATGCAGAAAGAAACCCATGCCCTTGATTTGGAAAATCACTAGTCTACATTAATCTGCCCAGAATCATTTTATCATAACTATTCTCTGAGTTTTGGAGGGAAAGAGTTCTCATCCTGGCAAAAATCATTTCATGGGAGTTCAGCTTTCGGTATCACAAAAGTAGAGATTGGTGTTTCATTGAAGTGGCCTCTGCAAAGTTTGACTTTCCAAATACATTGTGACGTCAATACCCTCCATAGGCTCTGGAATTTGGAGTCAATAATCTTTACGTTTGGCTTTTTTGCAGGGTACTTCGTGCTCAAAATGGAAGTAATAGCACCGAGGAATGCTGTGGAGGAATTTGTTGTGTTCACAGCCCTGCATTGGGAGGTGGGGCGGGGCGGGGGGGAGGTTGGTTAGGGTTCAGCCGCCCTGTTTATTATAATGTAGTGACAGGAGAATTTGAAGACTCGTCATAGCTTCCATGTAAACTATAGTTGTCTTTGCATCGAATACCACCCATATTTGCCTTCTCATGTTGCCTCTGATTTCCTTTTAAGTACATCCCTAAATTCCCAACACTTTCTCTGAAATCCTTACTGTCTTCCATTACGTTTCCTGCTTAGCTATTTCAGCAAAGCCTTGTTTATTCTTTGCAATTGTATTCACCACCCAGGAAACAAGCCAACTCGTTTCTGATGGACAGAGGGAAATATGCCAACTTAACCATCTTTATAACTGCTTTGTGCCATTGCACCAGCAATTCTTAGGAAAGAAAAACATTTATTTGCGTACTTTTGGCTTATTGTTTCCTTTGCATCCTAGTTATTTTGCGGTTGGTGTATTAACTGTGATGACTTTATCCCTCTGTTCTCTGGTGGCTGGGATGAATTTGTTGTGCAGTGTTTTTCTCTGACCTGAGGCGTGCCGTCCTCGGGGTAGAGGGCTCGCTGGCAGATTGTGCCTTCCCGGCCCTCTCCTTGTGTTTTGCTTACTTACAACAAATGCAGATTTACAACTTTAGATGAAATGCTTGGTTTCAGAAGTAGGAAAACAGATGATACTTTTCGTATTTAGATGAAGAAGCAAAACAACCTTGAATAAAAGATGAATCCTGATTTTTAAAAATTTGTTTACCAAGAATTGCACAATTGTGCATAATTTGATTTACTTCAGATTGGTTAATCATGTACTGATAAAAACTGGCCACAAAGAACATGCTTATTCTGGATTTTAAAATTTAAAGAAAATGAATATATTGACATTTGTGCAGAAACAATAATGATACCACCGTCGTTGGTTGTTTTCCTAGAATTCCTACCGAACCCCAAATTTATGACATCAGGACTTCATGCCTGTGCTTAGAAGTTCAGGTCACGTTAGTGGGGAGGTAGATGACTTTAGGAAAGCCATTGAGATTCTTCACCTTATTCATTCTTCCATAGACAGAGTATGTTGCAATCCATTTAGTTCATGCTTTCTTGGTCATGATCATGCCCAGGTGTGCCTCTCTGATGCCCACCATTCAATTCGGCCAACATTTACTGAATGCCTACTGAATCCCAGGCACCAGACCGGCACACACAAATGGATACAGTCCCTGACTTTGAGAAGTTGGCAGTCTAGCGGAGAGACAGACCCATCAACAGATCATTATAATACAGTTCAGTTCGATGGGGATTCGATTTGGGGTGTTTCAGAAATTCTTCAGTCACTTTCTTCAAACAGTCTCTTGGGTCACTTCCACAGATGGCTCATTTCCTCCATTATGTTTTGTCCATCCTCATTTTACCCTGGATTTTCATTTTGCCCAAGTTTGCTCTTGATTCTCCTTTGACCAGACCACCTCCTTAAAGACAGCACAACCATTAAAAGTAATACAGAAAATCTCTACGTGCAGAGATAAAAATTATCCTACACTGATAAATGAAAAATGTGATTTGCCTTAGTATGCTCAGGATGAATCCCACTTGTGAAAATATATTTTAAAAATATATAAATATATAAAATATATAAATATATCCAATTGGATATTGGATATGATTTGAACATATTTGGAAGAATATATGCCCATCTGTTAGCAATGGCTACTTTGGGGAAATGGGTTGGGGAAGGAAGAGGCTTCAACTTTTTGTTTCATAGAATTCTACTTTATTTGATTTTTTTTAACTTAAAAAACTTCTTTAAATATTTTGAAAAAAATAAAAATACTGCTTAGTTCTCTGTTATTTAGCCCAACAAACCCAAGCTAAACTAAACTGCATGTCCTTTTTTGAAACCTTAATCCACTCTTTCCATCTTAATCTCTCCAAACCCCCCCAGGAAGCCAGGCTCCCCTAACACTCTGAGCATATTCATTAATATCTTACATCAACATGTATTCGTTGTGTGTTCACAACGAATTCACAACGAATATGTGCGCTGGGAATTTATCAGAGAAGAAAAGAGCTTTGGCCAAGAGGCACATTCCCCTCACCTCCCGCTGCTTTGGTCCGTGTCCTTTCCTGTCCTCCCTATGTGCTCTTCAAGGCCCACCTCCTCCAGGAAGTCTTCCTTTCTTCTCCCTCCTCTGCATCTGTATATGGTCTATATGAAGCTTTTGAAGATTCATATCACCTAAAGGCTCTAGGAGAATAGTCACCAGATCATCTACATTTTTGTATGTTCAGTCTTTTTTTTATTAATCATATATTTAGTGAATACAGTAAGGTTAGAGTAGGGAAGCTGGCACAGACCACAGCCTTGTGAAGTGGAGAGAAGCTGCATGAAACAGGTAATGATGCAAAGAACCCCTTCATGAGGAGTGTGATGAATACTACGAAGGGGAAGTAGAGAGTGTTAGGAGAATATGTACCAGGGACATGGATGCTGAACCGAGGGTGGGGTTTGGGAGGCTTCTCTGGGGAAGCCAAATTTAGCTGGGATTTGAAGGGTGAGATGAGGTGTTGGAGGGAGGCCCCCAAGAGGGCAGAACCATGGTGCACAGGAGGAAGTGAATGTTGGCAGGGGTAGCTGACACGCGGGGAGCCAGAGGGGCAGAATTAATAGAGGAGGCTGAAGGGGCAGGCGAGGGTCAGATGGTGTGTGGCCATGCATGCCACCTTAGTGAATCTGGGCTTCATTCTATGACCAAGGGGAGCCACTGGATGCTTTTAACTGGAGGACAGACAAAATTGCACTTGCCTTTTAGAAAAGTCCCCATGGCTGATGAAGGGGGATGCACTAGAGAGAGCCTGGGTGTTTCTAGCAGTGCCTGGCCAGTATGTACTCAACGATTTGTGGGCTGACTGATAATACAGTGAGTGCTTTTCCATCAGGTTCACATTTCTCTCTACATTTCCATGTCTCACCATCCATCTGGCACTTTTTCCTATGGCCTCTTCCCTACCAGTCCTTCAAAGAACTCTGGAATTTTCCTCTTTTAAAAAAAGGAAAAAAAGACTTAAACCAGCACTTCACAAGAGAGGCTAACCAAACTGCCAGTACACATGTGTAGAGGCAATCAACTCTATTTTTGTAATCAGTTTACTATAGTTATAACCCATGACACCACATACCAGAATGATGGAAATTTAAAAGAGTGACAATAACTGGTACATTAAGGGACTCTTGATGCTCTGCTGGTGAGAGTAGTATGTAGTTCACCCTCTGGAGAAAACTGGCAGTATTTCCTAAACAATGAACATAACTTTACCCTATGACACAGAAATTGCACTGAAAGATATGCACAAAGAAATTCATGGCAGCATTACTCATAATAGCCCCAAACTCAATACAATGTGTGAACATGGATAAATCGTGGCATATTCATCCTATAGAGCATTGGAAAGAAATGAACTACAGCTACACCAACAATATAATGTAGAGCAAAAAGAAACCAGACTTGGAAGAATATATACTGTGATTCTGATTACATAAGGGTTTTAATTCAGGATTGTGGTTACCTTTGTAGAGTGAGGGAGGGGGTAGAGACTGGGAAGGGCCAGGAGCATGGGTGTATCTGCAGGTGTTCATTATGTTCTCTTTCTTGACTTGACAGTTGTCCCAAGAATATGTTCACTCTATTCAGCTCCAATCATTGACCTGCGTGCTTAGGATTTGTGCACTCTTCTGTATGTATATTGCATTTTAACAACAACAACAACAACAAAAAAGAGAAAACTTAATATTCTGTCCCAAAAAAGTGAGAAAAGAGCTCAAGATACCAAAGTGGTCTCCTTCTCAGCTTTAAGTTTGTCGCAAGGGTAACTTTGGACTTAACTTGGGGGTGAGTTCTTTCTCTCTGATCTCGTCTGCTGTCATTGTCTTCTGCCCAGCCCTTCCTCCAGGGATGCAGGCTGGGGGATGCTGTTCACCAGGACCCTCAGTGCTGGGCTGTGCTGACTTCTCCTTTTGGAGGATTTTTGTTTGTTTGTTTGAACCCTGGTTTTGATGGCACAGTCTTTTCAGACTTGATCCTCTTCACGTCTTTTGGATCACGCCCTTTGGTTATTTCTCTAAGTCACTCACTTAGCTCTCCTCCAGGGCTCCTGGGCATTTTCTTTCTCTTTCCAACTATATGATACACTGGGCAGACACTCTGTCTTTACTTTGCACATTTTTGAATTATTCACAATTATGGAAAAAACTACGTTTTAGCTTTGCAACTAAAAATGTAATACAGCTATATTTTTAAAAAATTCTGGCTCTGCCACATTGACTTATCTTGATGCCATTGGGCAAAGATTTTTCACACCTGAATGATATACCCCCACCATTTATGTATTACCAATTCTATGCTAGTGTTTCTGGATTAATGTTTCCGTATGGAGCTGTGTAACCACAGAGCAAGTAACCTTAACCTTCCTGACCTCAATTTGTCTGTTTATAATGTGGATAATAACAGTCCTCTTCCCTTGTGGTGGTTGTGAGATTTGAACAAAGTATTACATACAGACCGCTTGGTACAGAATAGTTGCTCAGTAAATGGGAGTTATCCTTGTAATCCCACTAAGGGCAGGAAGTACTGTTGATTTGTACCTGCAGACCTCAAGGATTAAAGAGAGTAGGATGTACTATTCTGAGGGGTTGATTGGTAGAGAACAACTGGTCTACCTGGTCCTACTGATGAATTCGTCTCTTCCCTAAAACCTCAGTCAGCGCCAAGGGAAGGTCAGTTTGGTTTGGAGACAGACGCAAATAAAACAGATAAGGCTGCAAAATGTTTGATTTGTTTCACACCTGGGTGATTATTTTGCCGACAAGAAGTGGGGAGCAAGAAGAGTGCTCCATATCTTAGAGAATCTTGTAAGATGCTTTAACAAATATATAAGAATCATATATAATTGGCACACGCTTTGTTTGAATGCAAACACTGCTGTTAAAGTAGTGCTTAAAAACAGTTTGTTGGCCTTCTTTTCGTACAGGAGAAACATTCCTCTCGTTTACACTACTCTCTTGCTTAGCAGACCCTTATTTATCCTATAATGCAAGCATAATCTGCCCAACATGTCCAAATGCCCACAGTTCTGATTTAGCGGAGTCTGAATTAGTAGGACTTTTTGCTGTTTCTTGTGAAGACGAGTATTTGAAAACCACCTCTCCAACAGTTTCAAGGACATGACCTCTTCCCTGCTCTTACCCTCCTCTGCCACTTTGTGTGTGTTTCAGTTCTGGCTTTCAAAAGAGACAGAGGAAAAAAGACTCAGAAGTGTATTCTTAGGACATTTGAATAGTTATTTATTGAGAAGCCACAGTTTTCCACACTTTCATAACTGTAGGCTTTATATAAGGCAAAAGCAAGATGGATCCACTACTTTACACAGAAAGAAATAGCTCTGCAGAGGACCCGAGGGGTCATGCAGTTACAGATCAAAATGCAATGTACATAACAGATATAAAAAACTGTGGAACAAAATAAATTATGGTTACAATCTACTGAAGGAAATACCCATATCTTATTATAAACACATTTAGAGTCTAGGGTGGTAATTTAAATATTCAGGTGTTTTACATACACGGTTATTGAAACATAAAAGCAAAATGTAACGTTTAATAGGATAAACTTTGACAGAAGACAGTTGCTCTGAACTGTGCTTGGTGTTAACTCATGATAGGATCACCCTTGCTGTGGCAAATGAGAGGATCAATCCATTGGTATGTAGCCATCCTTTTCTGGCTAACTATGCGGATCGATGGAAGGATGAGTTAACAAGGAAACCGGGGGTTCATTTTTCATTTCAGGGGACCACAAAGAACCAAAAGTTGTTTGCCGGAGCCTTGCCTTTTGTTTTCCAAAAAAACAAAGCAGATCTATGTATCTTAATTAAATTAATTCATTGTACTCATTTAAATAACTGGCATCCACGTAATGTGAAACAAAGAAGTGAAATACTTGGTATACTCGCCCTCACATCCATTTACTGTCAATGCAGACACAGGACATTAATGAAGCATCATTTAACTCTGCTGAGAACAGGAACACACCTAGCAGTTGGACTATGTATTTTCCATGAACGGTATTTAAAGAATGGTGCTCCATATTGCTTGTAAACATACAGACATGGAATCAGGAAATCAGTGGGGTCGAAGGTCATTTGCTAATCTTGGAACCACATAGCTAAAATGGCAATTGTATTGGTAAACATTTCATGAGCATGGTAGTTGACAGAAAATTCCCTAGTGGGGTTAACTAACAGACTAAGGACATGCATTGGTTACAGGACTTTGTCCTAGAGGACTCCAGGCCCTAGTGTTCTAGTCGTCTTCCTCGTCTTCCTCATCGCTGTCCTTCATGCTGATCCCCTGCAGGCCCCCACCCTCGCTCACTGATGCCGTGGCTTCTTCCACAGTGAGCCGGTTCCGGATGGTTTCGTACGTCTTGCTGTTTAAGGTTGAGTCCAGGACCCCTTGCAATCGGAAATCTCTATAGGTTTTCTAAGGAGGGAAAAGATCAGTGATAAGAGAGATCTCATCTCCATGAAGGGAGGGAAAGGACACAAGGCACTTGTGGGTGTGAGAACACTGACCTTCGGCTAAGTGACTCACTCTATGCATTGTCAAATGAAAAGCCACCGTGCTCAGGTTTCACTGGTACTGAAAACTGAGATTTGCCGAATAACAGAAAATGAGAAATTGTGGCAGGATAAACTGTATTAGCTGAGACAAAGCAAAGAACATAAGCTTGTGTTTATTCAGTTCCATAAAGAGAAATGTTCCATGATTGTTTTGATTCTCTCTCTCTCTCTGTTTTTTTTTTTTTTGGTCAGGTTCTTTCTCTTACGTTAGTATAATACAATATGATAGACTGTGTAAGGGGCCGTAACACATAAATAGTGGATCAACTGATTATGGTATTTTGCCATTTCCTTTGCAGTCTGGTCTTTAATATTTTTGAGGCTCATAATTGCGTATCTCTCTGTCTCATTCACAAGACAGACATATGTATGTTGGTATATGAAACCTAGTATGGGCAGCAACAATTATGGGGAAGATGGAGTGCTAATGCCTCATCAATATGTCGCAGACATGTGATTCATTTCTTATCTCCCTGGGAAAGAAGAGTATCTATTCCATTCACAACTTCATGGTCTCGGGGAAGAAATTTGGCTCTTTTTCAAGAACAATGGCTTGGTATTACTGTACCACAAATTCTTTGTTCCTTCAGGCGATTTCTCTCGGATTTCCTGAGGTATCCCAGGTACTGTTTTGTTTTCCTTTTTTTTTTTTCCTAGAAATCCCTTAACGTTAATTGAACATGACCAGAAGCATCTGGCTGTTGTCTGCTTCTTAACATTTTTTTGGAAAAAGGTCTCTCTCTAACAACTTTTCTCATCACACTGCATATCATTTCAGCTACTGATTCTGCTGTGTGTTTCTTCTATTGATGTGGGACACTTGCTAAAGGGGCATGAGAAAGAATGTTAACATACTTCAGTGCATTCCCATTGGGGCTTCCATTTCTTGTCGTCCATCTAAAGCAATTAAAGTATCAACAATCACAGTGTCAACCCCTCTTGAAGGTCACATGTTGTAATGACTGCAGAATTAACTAGTGAATGCAGTCGGCCCAGTGAAGTCCAATAATATCAGATTATGGATATGATGACCACGTGTCCCCTTTATACCTGTTGTCCCAGCATGATTAATCACGGCACCTTCTTTCCTTTGTAAAAGTAATCTGATTTTGGCATAAGTTAATAGGTCCTCCTAATTATGGATCAAACTGCAAGGTTCTCCTAGGTAGCTAGATAGCTACCTGACTTGTCTTCACCTTGACGGGAAAGGGTAGGAGGCTGAGTAAATTCTAGGCATGGTGTAGACCAGATATCCAGAAGATTAACTTGATTTTTTTGTGCTTTTCAATCAGTTGTTCTGTTTCCACTTAAGATAATATAATTGGTGCCAGAGTATGATGGGAAAAAGAAAGGTAGAAAGCACTTGAGTATTCTCCCCTTTATTCAAATTCCAGAGCAGCATTCCCCAACTCAACTATAAATGCCTCAGACAGGGACCTTATCTAGTCACTTTAAAATTCTCCATCTTGTAATATATGGGAAGGGGCTCAACTAATATTTATCCAGTGTTGGATGAGTGAATAAATGCTTGCTGAAGAATGAATGAATGAATGGAGGAATGGAGGAATGAAGGGAATGGATGTGGAGGCAGGAAAGAAAGCCAACTGTCTTTGGAAGTTTGCCTCGGGGTAGGAGACCTCTGGTTAATGTGCTTGGTGAAGAGGTGGTGCATTCTGCTTCATACCTGCGTGTTGTGACACTGGTTAGGCTGAGCCCATCTCTGGCAAAAGTGAAGGGAGTTCTTTTGCCAGTGACATTTCTGTCCCTTCTCTGTGGTTCATGTCTGTGTTTTTTTGGCAGAAGGCTAAGAATAAACCTTCTCTCAGACTTACATTTTTTCCTTAATGAAATATTTATTGCTAGTTCCAATATTCCCAACATAGATCTAGAGACAGCAGTAATGGGAAGATACATATTTTAAAATCTTAAAAATTAATGTCTCCTTTTAATGTCCACCCAGTGTCAAACAAACAAACAAATTCCCCCAAAGAAGAGTATTTATACCCAGGAAATGGAATTGAAGTGGTCAGGCAATGGCTAGTGAGCTTGCCTTAAGGAACTGAAATTTCAAAAATATGAAATTAGGCTGGGTCTAAGGCCCTAGTGCATACATTTCTTTTTTAAGAGCTGTAATACACGGCTGTCTGTAACCTTCCCTGGGCAGACGCGTTGTGAGATCAAATGCAGATGATAATAATTCTCTTTAATTACACTCAACAGAACAGTAATTGGTTTTAAGTCAGCACTGGGGTAGAGGAGTACCTTCAATGAAATGGTGCTAATCCTAAAGAGACTAAGAAATGGGGTAGGGGTGGAGGGGGTGGCGGGGGATGGAGGGGGTAGGGAGTAGAGAGGGGGCGGAGAGGGGGGACTTCTGGCAAATGGTTAAGAAATAGAAATTCAGCTACGTTTTATTGTTAAAATATTTTTAAAGACATTTTCTGCTTTGAATGAAATTTCTGCATCACGAATGTTTTAAAACCCTCTATGGTGAAGCATCAGATGGAAACTGAAATGATCAAAAATGTATTTACCCCCTTCTGTGATCTTATTATTTCATGTAAACCACTGAGATTTCACGCTGAAATAATTATCATTAGTCCAAGGCACACATACAAGAACAGGGAAAAAAGCTACTTTCAGGGTATGTTATCTCACCTTTGTGATCCTTTCCATTCGATTGTATACACGCATTGTAAGAGAAACTACTTCAATTAACTATGAGAACAATATTGATTTGCATCCTGATAATGATCACAGGACATATTTAGAAATAGCTGGAGGTAAATATTTCTATTACATTAATTGTGGCAAAATTTTATTTAATTAAACCATAAATGAAATTGGTAATTATGTGATTAGCATAATGGTACCCAAACCAGCTTTTGAAAGTCTAATGCACAGGGCACGAAGGCCCCTGCAGTATTTTTGCATGACAGATACATAAAGTATTTTTCCGGCCTGGATAAAATATCAAATTCCTTTTCGTTACTTTTTCCTTTGATGTCTGAGTAATGAATTAACCACGCATCCCGAAGTGATTGCATAGGTTTTTCTTGCACGAGATGCTGCTTTAGAAATCATCTTGTTTTATATGTAAACCAATATTCTTTGTGTTAAGGAAGTTCTGCAGCCGGACAGTGAAATGTATTTCAGTGAGCTATGTGCAAAGAAGAATAATTATTCTTTTCTTTTACCTTTACCATCCTAATTAGTGTTTTCAACTGATAAATGTGAAGCTGTAAGTCCATCCGGTCCGTCAACCAGGTGCAGATCACGTTCATGGAGCTGTTGTACCATTGCTGAAAAAAGAGACAAAAGTTCTCCAGCCAACACATCACGGAGCGTTTGCAGAGGAGAGAGGCAACAGGCCACGTTTGAGCACCTGCTCTGTTCCGAGGAGAGACTAAATGGTTAAAAGAGAATTTGAGAGCAGAGACAAATTGTGAACATTAATCGACACAAAATCACAAGGTACCCGATCAGCCTAAGAAGAGATGGGTTTGGACTTTGAATCTAAGACAGAACTCTTCCACGATCGACATCTCCTACACGATCAATTCACATAGACCATTTTTGCTCTTCTGATTCTCCTTTTTGTTGGTTAATTTTACTCCGCTGAGATTCAAGTCACTGTATATTTCTTAATGCCACTGTTTCAGATGCCCAGGGAGATGGGGGTTTCTCCACGGATCAAACTGATGTCATTTTGCTACTTACCTCTTGAAAAATCCAGACCCTGTCTGCGGAGGACAATGCTGGGATTTGGGCTGAGAGCCTTATGAATTGATGGTGATGTGTACCTTCATTTACCCTACTGGGGCACTGGGATAGAGACAAGGAAGGAGGTTTTCTCTTTAAGGGCCAACTCATACTCTGGGCAGCTTCTGTGCCCTTACGTTGGCTGTGCAATCTGTTTTAATCTTAACACCAAAAAATTATGGAAGATGAGAGAAAAAAACCATCTACAAAGGAGCTCATTTCAAGCTGTTGAAATCATACTTCCCCTTAAGGGGGTTAAATTTTGCTTCTTGTCTGTGAAAAATGCTTGAAGCTGTGTCACTTTAGACTGCCACCCCTGTGGTGCAGGAAGTCTCTGGTGCGGTATGATTTTGCAGTACTGCTCATATATTCATAAATCTCACTCGGAGACATATGAACAGTGTTAGGAAGTGTCAGTATGAAAAAAAAATCTAATCTTTTAAACTTCACCAGGTTTCATTACGCATTGCCGCTTACACCAAACAATTTACAAATAAAATGAAAAGGTGTGGATGGACCTATATATTTATTTATGGGGCATCTATATGAACTGTGCACAGAAGAGATGTAAGAAAAAAAGAGTGGTTAGAGAATGGAGACGATGCACCCTCTCATGCTAATCAACACACACGCACACGTGTGCGCGCACACGCACACGCACACACATTGCACACCAGTGGGGATTTGAAAAGCATAAATAAAAACATGTTTCTGATGGTAACTCCACCCTTTCTCACCTAAAGATCATCCAAAATCAGTTTATGCCTAACACTCACAGTTTTTCTGAAGCCTTGTTTCTGACTTAATTTCTTTAAAAAAAAAAAAATTAATTTGGGTTTTTTACTTGCAAGGTAGAACTGCCAAGTTTCACCTTGTAAGAAACGACACAGTCTCAGCCATGGCGTTCAGAAGCCCTCTTTGCAATCTTTCATTTCTAGGCTCCTTCCTCATCAGAGCCAATTGTGGCTCTCCTTGGAGCCCAGCCGCAAACAGAGACCACACTACCCCAATCAAGGCGGCATTGCAGCCTCACAGCCAACTTCTGCTCTTTTAAAGATCATGGAGGCGAAACTGTCAGTTTGAGGAACCTTCTGTCCCTCCCCAGGGAGCAGGCGGGGTGGGGGGTGGGGATTTTTTCCCCTGAGATTCACGGTTCACTCCATGTAGGAGGGGGTTTGCCCGGGTCGAGCTGCTTCAGGCATGGACAGGTTTTCCCCTCTAGGAGTGAGAACATTTTCCTGAAACTTTTTTGGGGGGTGGGGGAGTGATTATTGGGGAGTGTTTTTGGCACCTCCTGCCTTGGGATTCTGGAGCTTTTGCTGTCACTGCATCTGGGCTTGTGAAGATGGGGTCTGGGGACAGAAATACCACTGGGTCACTGGCGTTCCTGCAGCCCTCCCTTACTCACGGCAACTGGGGGCTCTCTTGTGTTCACCCCAGCCCTCAAATTCTGTTTGCTGGGCTTTATCTGACATGCAGTAATATATTTCGAGAGTCACAAGCATCGGTCCCCCCATCTACCCCACCTCCTGGGGTTGGCAGGTGACCTGCAAAGAATGTGGGGACTTCCTGGCCAAACCTGCAAACCCAGGGCCACATGACGGGTGCATCTCGGGGACAGAGAAGAGGAATGTGGCACTCTGGCTTCTAGGCAGAGGTGGCATTTTGCTTTGGCTGTGGCAACGGGCAAACCGGCGCTGGCTGGTATCAGTGCCAGCAAGCCTTGCGCAACATGCCTTTTTCTCTTTGCTGAGAGACGTGCCACCTTTCGGGGGGGGGGGAATAACGACCCCCCCACCACTTTGTATAAGTACTTCCTATTCGTGTAAAATGGCTTTTGGAGAGTAAAAAATAAAAACACAAATAAAAAGGTAGGATACTCTGAATCCTCTCTCTCTGCTGTGGAAAGGGTAGGGAGGTAGGCGATGCGTATAGCAACGGATCAGTGTATCACGCTTGCCGATTCCCACCCCAGGAGAACAAGAAAGCCCTGGAACATCCATGCCTTTCCTCCTGGATCTCACATCTAGCAAGAGAAGTGTAAAAAATGTATGATGCCCCATTGGCTACGCATTTCAAGAGGCAAAAGGGAGTAAGTCACTCCTTTCCAAACCTTATGCTCAGTAGATGAAATTGGAGGCACACAGCACTAACTTGGATGCGGCACAGCGCTAACTTGGTTTTCCAGAAAGGCGCTTAAAGGCATTTGGATGTCAGAGGAAGCAAGAGTCACTGCCTTCTAGAACTTTAAAATGTCAGAGGTGAAAAAGACCTTCCCTGTTATCCTTTGTAGAGGAGGGAACAAAGGCCCAGAGAGGTGAAGTGACTTGCCCAAGGTCACGTAGCTGGTGAGTCCCCACGTGGAGGTTCTTCAGGATGGGGCACTGCCCTGAAATAGCTGATCATGGAATTAGTCCTCACTAGGCGGGGCACAAGAGCGTGCTGGTCCAGAGAGCTGAGTGTGTGTACCTCTTTCCAACCGCACGCTCAGGGTGTCGCATTGACAGCTAGAAATAGGCCTTAGTGGGAGTTTTTACACTGTGGAAATTGGCAAACGCCACAAACCTGGGCATTCTCCCTCCCAGAAAGCCAGTTGTTAAACATTTATCAGCACATTACTGGGTATCTGGGTTGTTCCTGCTTGTTCTCCTGTGGTGCTGCTTATTCAGGTTTGCTTTATTTGAGATTGATGCTAACAAAGCAGATTTGTTAGTATTCTTCAAAACAGGAGATAAAACATTTTAAGGTCTCCCCATTTTGTTTTGTCTTGCCTTTTCCAGAAATATCCTAACACCTGGACACTAAGATTTCGATAAAATGCACTCTGAACCCTAGGATAAAAATTGTGAGCTGACGACATGGACTAAGTATTTAAGTATAATCATGACCCCTTCGCTAGCCTCCCCTTTGTTCAGGTATATTGGAAACTTCCTAAAGTTACTTTAATCCTAAAAAAAAAGCACTAGAGAAATAAAATCCCCAGTACCCGGGGCCCCTCTAAAGTATTCTCTGGGGATGATTCGGTGAGGGTTTTGGTGCTGGAACCCAAAAGGATGCCCATCCAAAGGAAGTCCCTTGGGAAGTTGGGGACTTCTCCAGTAGTTGCAACCAGATCTGAAAGTCTTATTGAGGAGGAGCTAGAACGCTGCTCTGTCATTTTTATCTTTCTTTCTTCCTTTCTACAATGGAGTCCTTAAGAGCAGAGGCCCCACCTGTCTTCTTCCTGGCTTTGTGAGCTTCTGGCAAGTTATTTACATTCTCAAAGACGCAGTTTCCTGAACAGAAAATGGGGATTAATCAGCCTTTTTTGGTAGGCTTTTTGATGACGCAAGGAAGGTATGCTAGGAAGGCTCTCAGCCCCGTACCTGGCACATAATGAGGCCTCGAGAAATGTGAGCTGTCACCACCACCACCACCGTTAACCACCATCACCACTCACATCTTCATCACGATCACCGTCATCCCTCTCTCTCTCTCTCTCACTAAGAAATGCCACAAAACAAGGGAGAAAGCTGAGCAAGTGACCACAGAAAGGCATGGGGTGGTGGAGAAAATGGCTCCTGATGGAATACCTCTGGAATTGTATGCATGAGTCTTATAGGCCACGGACTAACTCTCAGCAATTCCATTGCAAAGTATTTTGTGGTAGATCATCACCCAAACCCATACAACCATCCTGGGTGCATAAAGCACATTTTTAACTATACTGACCTAGATTTAATATTGGATGAAAAGGATTCAGACGAATAATGCATGATTTTTCAAACTTCGTGTGGACAAGTTACAGCTTTAGCTTGGGTTGGCTACTTATTAGCTGGATAACCTTCAAACAAGCTACTTAACTGTCTGACCCTCAGTCTCCTCTTGGGGTTAATACCAGTACCTACTTCATAGGATTACTGTGAGCATTAAAAGAGATAATTATGTAAAGTGCCCAGCAGAGTTACTCTCACATACTAAGCACTCAATAAAATTTAGCAATGGGGCGCCTTGGTGGCGCAATCAGCTAAGTGTCCGATTCTTAGTTTAGGCTCAGGTCATGATCTCAGTATCGTGAGATGGAGCTCTGAGTGGCTCTCAGCATGGAGTCTGCTCATCCTTCTCCCTCCCCGTCTGCCCTTCCCCCGACTCATGTTTGCACGCATGCACTCTCTCTCAAATAAAAAAATCTTTAAAAAAATAAATAAAATTTAGCGACTATTACTACTCTCAGAAACATAAAGATATCCTTTCAATATACAACACAAAGGAATTATCATGATTCATTTCTAGTAGGAGCTTAGACAGTTAATATGCAGATCTCTTCAGGTAACACCTTGTACCCTGAACACATACTGACTTCAGGCAGAGAAACCCTTATACATAACTGTCTCTTCCGTAATATCGGGGTTCACTGTAGCCAGGATTAGGGTTAGACTAGTGAGGCAGGATTCTGCAAATGCAGGATTGGATATTGTCTTTCATTAATATTCTGGTATTTTGTTCATCCTGGATCATTTGCATTCATTTTGATTTTTTAAGATGTATGAAAATATTATTGATCTTGATTACCGCATTTTTTGGTTCCCCCTTAAATTTTATATCTGAGAAGTGACTCATTCACCTCTCCCTAGTCCCTGCCCCGGGGCTCTCTGTTCCCCTGGAAACCTGATCACCGGGAAGAGCTGCAGGATTGAGAGGTACAATGAATACTTGACACGTCACTGGACAATACAGGGTTCACAGGAACTGGATTTCCACTTAGATTTGGAGACGCCCTAATCAGTGAGCGCGACGATGACTATAGGATGATACCTGCTGCCTTTGCATCTTCTGCCATCAGAGCCACCTAGATGCGTCTAAATTCCTCCATAGAGGAGGATCTGAGTTCTATTGTTAGTTCATCTCTAAATATGTATTTCCTTTGAAACCCCCGTTCCCTATCTTGATGTTAATTTCATGTCCTAAAGAGACCTTACTGTTAATGACTCATTTGTCTTCAGAGCAAACAGCATATCACACGTGAGCAGCATGGCAACAAGGAACAGGGGTTGAGCAGAGAACGCTGCGGTGTGCTTCCATCCTCCCCGATCACGAGGGTAACGTATGCCCTTGATGGAAGCAACCCCCTGTCCGATACGACCACGTATCAGGTGTTAGAGCCTACTGTTTTCAACGCAGAACTTTTGCGTACCGGATTTGCAACACATGCAATTAATGAAAGTACGGGTGTCCCCCACTTTTCTAAAGTTCACCTTGTGCCACTTCGCTTTTATGAAAGACCAACATTAGTCCCCGTTTTCGCTAACTGAAAGAAATTGGAAGAGGATTTTCGCTCTAATGAAAACAGGCAAAAAACAAGAAGAGCGGTCAGCATCCCTGTTGCAGCAAGTCCTTAGAGAGGCAGCACGCGCTCTGAGCAGTGAGGGCAGACCCACCAAACTCCTTCCCTGGGAGCTACACTCGGCCTCTCAGCATCACACCGCCAGAGTTTTGACCTGTGTCTATGAGCATTGGTGCTTTCTCTCCATTTATTCTGTGCATCCGTTAGCCAGATGTGTCCTAAGACATCAGAAAAGCCTAAGAGAGGTTATTTTGGGGGGTCTGGGGAAGCTCAAAAATTTTTCCATATAAATTAATGGTAATTGCTGCTTCACTTTATACCATTCCGACTTAGGAAGGTTTTCAGAGGAATGCCCTATTTTTGGGTAGCAGGGGAAACCTGTACTTAGCTACTCATTGAACACCTTGCCCTTAACAATGTTCAAGTGCTCTGCACAGTGTTCTGCAAACATCTTATAATTCAATCATCGAGTTGGACTCCTAGGAGGTTGACATTATTAACAGCCTCATTTTGTAGATGAGGAAAAAGGGCCTAGGTAAATTAAGTTAATAGCCTGGGGTCACACAACTAGTAAGTGGTAGGATAGGCTTCAAGTTGGTTATTTACCACTACATGTGTGTGAGTTGTCCCATTCAACACAATAATGTTAAAAAGTAATGGCCTGTTTATAGAGAGACAACTCCAGTTCTAGGCGGCTCCTCAGCAAAGTCATTCAGCTCTGAAATTCTCAAAGGAGAAGTGTGTGGGTAGGATAGTGTTGTTGAACCTGTTTCCCTCAGAGCCCAAGCTTGGCTTGGGGTTGAAAAGATTCTACTTTTTATGAGCTTAGAAAGTGGCTAAGCAGAGTGTGGGAAAACCACTCAACAGCCTTAAAGAACTAATGGATGGGAGACAATCATTGCTGACTCTTAATGGAAATGATTAGAAAGAACTGGATGAGAATGAGTGCATGCCATTTCTTAGTTAGTATTCTTTTCTTCTCCTTTGTAGCCCTACCTGATCTCTTCGTGTTTGCTTTTACATATTTGCTGGTAACTCAGCAAATGCTATTAGTAGAAAGTTCTCACTGAGGGCAGGTTGAGTTTTCAAGGAGAAATACAACTAGAAAAGTTGCCTTTATCACAATGGACTGAATTTTTCTGAGAGTTTTGGGGATACAAAAGTTATAACACTGAATAAAATTTTAGTTTGGAAAAACTACACATCATAAGCTTTAAAATTTTCAGTGAATAGTGACAGTAAAATAGTAGGACCTTGGGGAAATTTGGTTTCATGTGAAATTAAAAAAGATGCCCTCAGAAAGCGCTATAAAAGAAACAATTTTAGGCAGAGTAACAAATCCAATGCAAACAGTCTAGTGCAAAACCCAGTTCTTTCTCTGTTGCTTTTCTCTTTAAAGAAAGTTTTATTGAGGGACGCCTGGGTGGCTCAGTCGGTTCGGCGTCTGCCTTCGGCTCAGGTCATGATCCCAGCATCCTGGGATGGAGCCCCACATCAGGCTCCCTATTCCACGGGAAGCCTGCTTCTCCCTCTCCCACTCCCCCTGCTTGTGTCCCCTCTCTCGCTGTGTCTCTCTCTCTGTCAAATAAATAAATAAAATCTTTAAAAAAAAAAAAGAAAAAAATAAAATCTTTTAAAAAATGGGTCCTGGGGGTGCCTGGGTGGCTCAGTTGTTAAGCGTCTGCCTTTGGCTCAGGTCATGGTCCCAGCATCCTGGGATGGAGCCCCACATCAGGCTCCCTGCTCAGCGTGGACTCTGCTTCTCCCTCTACCCTTCCCCCCTGCTCACTATCTCTCTTTCTCACTCTCTCTCAGATAAATAAATAAAAGCTTTTAAAAAAAGTTTTATTGAAGTAGAACACCCATACCGTAGTGTCTCACTTTAAGAAAAACATACACACACACATACATGCATATGTCAAACAAGACATGTTGCCCCATGCCTATAATTAAGGATAATATTTAGCTCAATATTGTAAAAATGAGCTCTTTTTGAAAGTATGGCATTTGGCCTACGGGCCAATAACCACCACACACCAAATTCACACATCTTCTCAGATTAAAAATTTGTGACTCGGTCCAATATATCCTAAGCATAAATAATAGCTGAAATCCACAAGGATCTAGTTCTATTGTTAGTTCATCTCTAAATATGGATTTCCTTTGAAACCAGCATGGTCAGGCGTATATGCCAGGCAGACACAGCACTAAACGCCTGGGCAGCTCGTGGCTAAGGTGAGGAATCGGAGACTCAGAGAAGTAGCCTGGCAGCTAGCAAGAGATGGAGCTGAAGAGGCCAAGAGGCAGGGCAGCCTGGTGGCTAAGAGAATGGACGCGACCCGGGCCTCTCCTGTGTTTGTCCCTTAACCTCTCTGAGCCTCGGTTCTCTCGTCTGCTAGATGGGGATTATAATAAAAACTGCTTAGGGTTGTTGGGGGGATGGATTAAATGAGTTCATATGTGTGGAGTGTTTACCACAGAGCCAGGCACAGACTACATGTTAGCTGTTAACACCCTAGCCACGCTATCCTGCTCCGCCTCACAAACAGGGAATCCTACCTCTCTAAGTGCAACTCTTAAGGTTTGCACGAAGCTTTCTGAGGAA
Organism: Mirounga angustirostris; assembly: GCF_029215605.1. NCBI lineage: Eukaryota > Metazoa > Chordata > Mammalia > Carnivora > Phocidae > Mirounga > Mirounga angustirostris. The sequence goes on along the minus strand of NW_026991709.1, from coordinate 186,246,066 downwards.
GCTTCCATTCTTCTAAAAATGTCTGTGCAAACAGGCAATGTATAACCCCTTGGTAACCAGTCTGTACTTCTGGACTGAAGAAACCCAGTGAATGCTGGAGGATGGTAATCTTTTCTTTGGAAAGTACCCTTTCTCCAACTCAACACAGCCATACATCAGAGAAATTGCCTCAGCACCTTGCCTAGAGTGTCTAATGAAGGCAAGGGCATTCTGTTTGTTGGCAAGGAGTCAAAGAGGAAGATAATACGTTGACCACACCCATATGACTAAGTTCTTCACTTTGCTTTTTGTGACAAAAGTGGGTTATTATTAGTTAGGGGGGCGAAAAAAACCCCACAACCTATTTAAATTGCTGTATTGAAATACTGTAATGAAATCTTTTACATTTGAAGCTTTCAATGCATATTTCTTCCTTACAATATGGGTAACTTAAGAGCATGTGAAAAGCATCATCCAGGGTTTCTTTATACTTTTACCAAGGTACCCATAGCTTCGTTAACCCAAGCCACAATTCCACAGCCCCATGGGTCTCTCAGGTCTAAGGATTGCCAGGGATCTGGTTGTATTCAGTGTTCTATTCCAGATTCAGACAGGATCTGACAAAGAAATCTTGGCATGTTCAAGCCATCTACGCCAAATGGGCAAAGCAGTAAACAACCGCATGCAAATTTCGGGATTTGTCAAAGTTCCCCAAGGGCTGAAGCAACACTTTCTGAAAGGGCGGATCATATGAGTACTTTTAAACATGGGCACACAGTTGAAAGATGCAATCTTTTGCTTTCCTCCAGTGTTACTGTAATTCAGGATTTGGTTCCCCCAAACAATTGAACCTAGAAATGGGTACTTCACAGTCATGGCTTCAGGACGCTCAGCTCAAAGCACAAAGACACCAAAGGTAAACAGACACCAAAATCAGAGGATGCAGGCAATCAGAATGAACTTCCGAGCTGTCTCAAAGTCCTTTTTAGTGGAGGTGTTTTTGTTTTTTTATTTAAAACTATGTAATTCTTTGGATGCTTAAAACACCCGTTTCATTGAGGTCTTTGCAAAGCTGTCTTAGTGCTGTGGCTCTTCAAGGTACTAAACTGTGGATTTCACCCCCGAAAGTCTGATGCACTCCAGACTGATGGGGAAGTCAGAGGCACCAGAGACCATATTGACCTACAACCTGGAGCCGAAAGCATTCAGCTACTCTTTGCCTTTAGTGTCTTCTCATAAGGAAGACATAGTGCAAATGAAACAAAAATTTTTAAAAGATTTTATTTATTTATTTGAGAGGAGAGAGAGAGAGAGAGAGAGAGAGCACACTGTTGGGGGGGGCAGAGGGGGAAGCGGACTCCCCGCCGAGCAGGGAGCCCGATGCAGGACTCGATCCCGGGACTCCAGGATCACAACCTGAGCCGAAGGGAGTCACTTAACCAACTGAGCCGCCCAAGCGCCCCAAAACAATTTTTTTAAAACTTCATTTAAGTTATTACTGCTTATGACTATTGATTCTTCTATAGGAAGATGGATAGAATTTAGCATTTGGGAGCAATATTATTTTAACCTCCTTTGAAAGGGCCTAAATAATACCTCAATATTCTTTTATTAAAATAAGCAGTTATCTATTCAAGACCAAATTTGAACTCTAACCTTGAAATGTGCAGAAATACCCAACAAGTGTCTTTAGCACTGACATTTCAAATGAACATTCGAAATGATAAATCCGTACTTGGATCCTGACCTAATGCATTGCCCCCTTCTTACCCGAGTCAGGCCTGTCACCATTACTTGCTGAGGGGTAAATACAAGGGAAGTTAGAGTCCTGAAGGATCCCTTCTGAAAGCAAATCAAGCAGGAGAGTTTAATCCAAAGCTAAGCTTACTTGGACTATCCAGGGGTCTCCCTCTAGAAGACATTCTTTTTCTTTTTTCTTTTTTTTAAATGGTTTGATTAACTTGTTGGCAATCTCTGTAAACTATCCAAGCTAGCCAAAGCCAGATTGGAAAGGAATTTGTTGCTTTTGAAAGAATCGGACTGTATGAAACCCCATGAATCCTGCCCAATCCCACGTCTCAATACGGCAGGTGGCTGCCTGCAGGCAGATGTGATGGTCTCTGAAAGGTTTTCTTTCCTAATACTTGTAAGATATTGCTGGAAACAGTTTACCCTCCCTGAATGAGAGAACGAAGCCAAAGATCAAACCATAGATATCTACCTAATGATAGGAAGGCATACGATAGGAAGGCATATGATGAGAAAGCAGAGGCACTAATGTGAATTTTTAATTGCGGGTGCTATCTTAACTCAAATGCAAACACCATTATTCTTACCAGTTCCACAACCCAAGGAAATGCTATCAGGAAAGGATCTAGCAATTCCACTTTTTGGTACAGATGCCAAAAGACTGAAAGCAGGATCTTGAAGAGATATTTGCATGCCCATGTTCATATTAGCAATATCCATAATAATTCTAAGCCAAAAGATGGAAGCAATACAAGGGTCCACGGACGGAAGAATGGATAAACAGAAGGTGATAGACACACACTGTAGAATATTATTCAGCCTTTAAAAGAAAGGAAATACTGTTATATGCTACAGCACAGAGGAATCTTGAGGCCACTCTGCAAAGTAAAATAAGCCAGTGGAAAAAGGAGAAATACTGTATGATTCCATTTGTACAAGGGATCAAGAATAGTCAAATTCATGGAAACAGAAAACAGAATGGTGGTTGCCAGGGACTGGGGAGGGGGAAATGGGGAGTTATCGTTTAAATGGGTACAGAGTTTTAGTTTTGCAAGATGAAAAGAGTTCTGGAGACTGGTTACACCAATAATGTGAATGTACTCAACACGACTTAACTGTATACTTTGAAATGGTTAATGTGGCAAATTTTATGTTATAATTATTTTGCCACAATTAAAACAAAAACATGGGAAATGAAAAAAAAAATCACTTCCTATACTGAAAAGGAAACTTTCCTTAGGAAAGCTCAGATATGTAACAATATACAGATTCTAGTCCGAACACCCAACCATGTTTGACAAAAAGCCAAAAAATTCTTTGTAAGATGAACATGGGCATTTTGTTTAATACCAGGACTGAGATAAATTCTCGAGGCCGAGTTTTGAGATGGCGCGAAGAACAAAGAACAAATCTGGTAGCATTTGCTCAGTCATTTATTTGGTTTATTTAAAACATGCCACGGGGCCAACATTTCTAAATCTGTGAAATAGAATTAAATGAAGCCCAGAGATGAAAACTAAGGATCCTCATAGAGGCTTGGGTCCAAACAACAAAAAAGGATGCATTTTTCACACTGCACAACACGTCACCTCCTATGTTTTCACAGAGACTCCCCCGGCCCCTGACAGACCCCCCGCCCCTGCTTTTCCAAGCATAGATTTGCTCAAGCAGCACTCAGCCCTGAGATCCCAGTTCCTCTGCCCAAAAGGGCAGCAGCTGCCCATCCAGAATCACTCCCAGCACAACAGACTTATTAAGGTTTGGAATGTGTGTTCAGGAAGCCCTTATTTTAGGAAACAATTAAGTAGAATTAGGCTAATAATGCAAGGCAGGCAAAGCTTTTGCCCTTTGCTGAGAAATAACTCCTGCATGGAACAGTTGTACTAATAAAAATCATGTATTTCTTAAATGCCTCAAAATGATCTTTGCACCAAGCTCAGCAATTAACCCTGCCCCACTGAGGAGCGTTTATTCCCCAGGCTAAGGAGGATTAATCTCCATGTTTGCTCGACCAATGTCTTTCGTTGGTGAAAATGCGGTCTGAGGCTTTGGGCTGGGAACAGAAATTTATGGAAGTGGGAACTGGACAGGAGGGTGGTGAGGTGGACACGAGGGGCTGGACGCCCCCTGCCAGGCCCAGGTGGAGGCCGGGGCCAAGCATCTTCTTGGGCCTACCTGTTCTTAACCTGGCGGGAGGATGGAAGGCCTTTCTTCAGGTGGCCGGAGCCTTGTCTACTGAGGGGATTTTCTCCGCCAGCCTCAACTCTACTCCCTTCCTCACAGTAGCCATTAGTGGGCCTTCTTCTGGGCCAGAAGCAATAGATTTCCCACCTCCAGGCCTGGGCAGGAAGTGACCGCTGGGCAAAAGGGGGACACAGACCCTCCTGTCCGATGCTTTGTCTCCTTGACAACACCCCAGCTGGTGGCCCGAGGAACAGACTTAATTTCTTTTCTTTCTGTGCCCACCCTCCCCGCCCCATACTTCTCTCCCTCTTTCTCTAGACGCAAACGTACGGCATCCAACATAAAGTTGCCGAAATAGCAATCTTGTCTCTGAATATATAAATTGCAAAAATTGATATGAATAAATCTGCAAGTAGCACACTGAGTGTGGCACATTTTATCAAAAAACGGCGCTCGGTTGCTCGGTGGCTGGGGGGGGGGATGGTGTCATTACACATACAGAAAAACATCTGCAAACTCCCAGTTTCTTTACTTAGAACTGAATGGAGGCATGACCTCCTGTTCCTTGCCATGAACCCTGAGTTCACACTCATATTTTACATGTTACAGGAAGCCACAGCTCGCCCCAGGGGTGCTGCAAACAGACACGCAGAAGCCAGATGTAGCCCCCCCCACCCCGCTCCTTAATGCACCTGAAGGAGCCGGCAACTCACATTCAAAAGCTGACATGCATGTAGCTTAAGGTCACTTCAGATTTTGTAAAGAGGAGGACAAAACCAGGAATGCTTCTAGGGCTGGGCTGTCAGCGGGGAGGCGGAGGGATTACAAGGAGCCTGTGACTCTGCCTCTTTCTGCCTTTGCTGGTAGTTTTTTTGTGTGTGAACAAGTGCCATACAACAGATTGAGCCTCGTATAAAGGCCTGAGACTGTGCAAGGGCCCCCCGCTGGGCCTCAGCTGTGCTTGCAATTAGCAATAGGCACAGAGTGATTATTGTTGCGGTAGCGGATGGCAATGCGAAGTGACAAGTTTTATGGGGGAAGTTGAGAGCGGGGATGCTCTGCAAGTTTCTCTTTCTTTCCTTTTTCTTTCTTTCTTTCTTGGTCTGCAAAAAAACCTTCCTTAGGAGGTTGCAACCTCCCGTTGCAGTGAAAGCTATTCCTACCCGCCACCCACCCCCAACCCCCCGCCTTCATTCAAAAGAGTCTTAACAAAAATTGTTGAAAGAATATTTTTCTCGCTGCTTCAGAACGCAGGCTTTCTAGGTCAGAGCTTCCTTGCTGCCCTATTTAATGTCAGAAATACCCATTTGCCTCAAATTAGCAGAGATCTTCGAGTTGAGGGCAGGAGATTAAGCATACAAAATTACTCAGCAGGTGATGGTGGGGTGGATTTGGGGGTTGAGAAGTCTTTAAAACTGACTACAAGACATTATATACTTCTGACAAAAGAACATAGTAATCCTACCTGCTTGCTTTAACCACTGTTGTTTGCCTATTATTATGTGCTTTAATGCTCATGAGAGCAAAAGTGTTCCTGATAGTGCTCAATTACCATAGTAACTCACACCAGTGACCTCTTATCGCAGGGCTCCCAGCCCAGCTCAACCAATCCCGAGAGTCTGTATCTTTTTATTTATTTCAATGGTGACACGTCCTTGGACTGGAAAGCTCCAGGTAGAGGCCACTCCTCTCTTTGTCCAGGACAAGAACTTGTTTCGAAATTTTGAGTAAGGGCCTGTCACCTTTGGAATCCAAGGAGATTCTGAAGTTTATGGGTTTGAGGCTGTGGGATGCATTCAAAAACACCATGAAGACACAGAACAATGCCTAATAAAAAGAAAAGAACACGTGTGCACCAAAGGCCAGCAGCCTCCCAGCTGCAGCGAAAGCCGTGTGCCCCGCTTGGGCCTCTAGCTGTCAGCTCCGGAGTTCGGGAGGAGGAGAACGAGAGGCACTTACTGGGGAATGTTTACCATTTTATCACACCAGTGGAGCTAACTCTAGACAAAAAAAGACTATCTAGAGGGAGTTAATTGCAAAATGTCAAAAGGAAATAAAGGTAATACTGGCATAAATGTTTCCAAGGTTGCATTTTTCACAGGCCTGTGAAGACATATAAGCATGCTCTATCCTTTATCTAACTGCAGTCGGCAATTCAGAGTCACAGGGTTACATAACAAACTAAATGCTCAGATAAGTCCTGCAGTAAAGAAATGCATTTAACTCTGCTTCATATTTTCCAAACATATTTGACTAAAGAACAACTTTCCATGGCCCACCTACTAATATCTTTCAGGGTGCTTCTGTTCTATTGAATGCACTCTGGAAAGAAGCTCTCTAATGACATTAATGTTAATAAATAGCAATAACAACAATAATAGTAGGAAATATTTCATGAGCATGTACATGTCGGGCTCTGTTCTAAGTAGTTTATATGAATTAGCTCACTTAATTCTCTCAGCAACCTCAAGAAATGGTTACTTTTTAAATCCCATTTACATTTCTATAGCAGAGAGTTGTATGAATTCATTCTCTATGAAAGAGAAAAGGAAATGTAATAAGCCATATGTAATAAATTGGCTATTACTTTTCATTATATTTCTCCTGCTTCTGACTCTCCAGAGATCCCATGGGCTCCCTAAGTAAATAATATTTTCTATAACTCCATGCCCTGTTTAATATAAACTGAGGAGCGAGGCATACCTTTCAGCAAAATTCTTCCAATTTTGAACTTAAGGTATCCAAATGGCAAAATATACCTCTCCGCTCTCTTTTGATTAGCCTCCAAGAGAGAATCCAATTTAAGTATCAAAATTAGATCTGTGCTTGCCTGTACACATCATGACTTCTCAAACTGCTGGTCCTCTAAGTAATTGAGTAAAAATGTAACTAGTGGTCAAACCCAGAATGAAAGATGGGACATGGGCCCGGCCGCAGCTGTTCCAATAACCCCTGGCTGATCAGCAGGACCCATCACAGCAAATCAGGACAAACTCGAGTTTCTGGCTTCTGTTACTAGACAAGTTTTCAGCAAAGTCAGAGGCTGATAGCTAACTTTCAGCAAACGGACATTGGGGAACTGCGACATTTAAGAGGAAAAGAACAGCTCTCTGACGTACCTGGATTTTCTCAGTTCAGACTCTTTCTTTCTCCAAGAGATGTAAATAATGAGCCGAATGTGATTGAGCCCTGATCAGCTTCTAACCAGGCCTCGTCTGCCACCCGGGCTGCCCAGGGCAGGTGTGCAGTTTGGGCATTAACAAACTGACCACGGTTAACAATACCTTTTTCTGGGGCCTCTTTTTCTGTGGATATGTTAAGGATTTATTCCTAGGCCTCCCTGTGTACTGAGAAAATGGACCCCCATGCCTTTAGCCTCTGCCCTCTCAAAGGAACCTACTGTTTTGAGAAAATGTATAGTTATAATCCAAATTCACACTTTCAAAGTCATCTCAATCCCTTAAAGCTCAATTATGTTGAAAACGAAATTCTAGTATTGGTGGCACATCCTACCACCCATTATCCGTGTGAGAATTGTGAATAATTATCTGAAAACTATTCTCTGATACGTATTACAAGGACTTCAGAAGTAGGAGAAGGATTCATCCTATGAACTGAATTCAGATTATTCACGAACAGCATCTGCCCACTCACTGATTGCTTCTTAGGTACGGGAAGTGCATTTAGAGTTAAATGCATTAATTTGCAAGCAGATTGACGTAAGCAACCGAATAAGAAATTTGCATACCATATAGAAATGATTATAGAAATCATACTCTAAAATAAGGATTGTAACTCATGTACAGAACGGAAAGATAAAGTGGAATGCCAACTTTGTCATTTTAAAACAGGGTTGGTTAATCACATTAGGGGTAATTTCATAATTTGCACATATTAAACTTTCTAGAGTCATGAATCATGAGAGTTTTGTGAGTCAAAGTTGAAGTTCTTATGCAGGAAAATTTGCACTGACTTTAGAGGGAGTTGTCTTCCTGGACTGAAGTTGTTTTACTCGTTACTCTTAGTATAAAAGAGCATGTCTTTACATTTGCATAATTTCCATGCTGTTATGTGGGCAACATTCAGGTAAATCGGCAAATGGAATGCTCGAGGTCCAACTACACAGCTATTTTCCAAGCAGATAAGAAAGAAAAGGACATTGATACAGCATCCAAGAGGCCCTGTCCAAAGCTCCAAGATTCCAAGAAAACAAAAGCCAACAACTCTAATGGGGTCCAAAGCCCTTTTGCAAAGTCCTCTAAACAATTAAAAAATTAGACCCAAGTCAACTTAGTGAACCCAGGCTCTATGGGAAGTGATTTCTCATAAGGAAAGGGTGTGATCTTCTGAGGAACCAGAGACGGCACTGAGTCGTTTCCTAAAAAGCAGTCACTGGGGGCTCCTGGGTGGTTCAAGTCATGATCTCAGGGTCCTGGGATCGAGCCCTGCCTCAGGCTCCCTGCTCCGTGGGGGGCCTGCTTCTCCCTCTCCTCTCTCTCAAATAAATACAAAAAAAGTGCGGGTGCAGGGACAGGGCTGGGCCCTCGGCCCTGGAGCTGGAAGGGAGTGCTGGGTTTCACAGAGAAGGGCAGGGTAGCCTGAAGGCAGGAGAGGAGAAGGCCGAGAGCAGAGTGGAGAGCGGCAGAGCAGGACCCTGCGGGTACACCTGCAAAGCCTTCTGCAGCTCCCAGGAGCAAACATTTTTGTGTGCAGAGCAACTGCCCCAGTAAAGGAGGCCAGAAAACAGGTTCTGATGCCGGGGCTGCGGGACGAGGAAGAGAAAGACAAAGTGCTGCTTTGGAAAAGTTAACATGTGTTTTCCCCATGTGCAGCTGGGCTCTGCCTCCCAATGGCGCCCTTTCCTCCTGCTTTATTTTTAATCTCTGGAAACCATATTCCCCTCTTACTACTTCTCACTGCGTGTGACTCTAATTTTTTTTTTCCCTCTTTCTGGGAGGGAAAAAAAAAAAAAGCCCCACATTTGCCAGATCACTTACCCAAACCTTATCCTGGGGAGCCCGCCACCCCATCTCTGGGGAAAGCATAACCCTCAGGCCACTGTCCTTACACAAGATGCACACTCGACCTCACTGGATGCCCTTGATATCTAGATGGTTTGGGATCCACCAGCCAGACCCAGATAAGGAGTCTGCGTCAGGTCTCCCACTGAAATATTCAGATGGGTCCAGGGCCCGAGCACATAGAGTTAAACCCTACATTAGCCGTGAGTTAATGTGTGCGGCCTGGATCACCCCGCCTTTGCCATTGATGCTCCCCGTCCTCAAGGTACCCTCCCCCTATCCTCCTCCCCCTCCCTTCCCCCACCTTTTTGAGGCGACAGAATAAGAAATTAAACACTTGTGGGTTCATTCGAAAGAGTGAATGAAATTGAATAAGCTCTCAGTACTTGAGGCGCACAGCAAGCGCCTGAATGGGGCAAACCTCCTAAGTTGAATGGAGTGTCTTTTGGGACCAATTTGTCTCTTTTCACTCTTTATTCTTCCCTTTTTGCTGACAGATGTACAAAGGCGGAACTGCGCCGTGTAGCTTATCCGCATGCACCCACAGCAGCTGTCACTTTTGCCGAGCAAGTTAATCAAGCAAATGCCACCATATCCCACTTTCTATAAGGAACAACATGTTATAGACAGTAGTCTTGCTAGAAAGAGACTTTATTTTAACTTTGATTGGCTTGGTTCCCCCACCCCTCCCAACACTTCCCCCTTTTTTCCCCAAAAAGGAGGGAGAATGGGGGATTGTGCCCAAGCCAACGATTTGGCTATGATCATGTTAGATTTAATAATAATATTGTGCGTGACGCTGAAGACTCATTTGGAGTTCTTTCCTAAGGACCGGGGGGATGCCCCAGGTCTGGGTGTTTTGGTTTTTTTTTTTCTTTTCCTTCTTTGAGTGTGCTATTGTTTGTGCTGAACTGTTAGGCTGCATGTCTCAAGTTATAAAAAGAAAAGCTGAGGGCAGAAAATAGTATTATGCCACGGATGTCTTGGATTAATTTTGTTCTCTTTTGGAAAGCAGGTTGTGTTATTTACATATTTCTTTTGATAAACCCCCTTCCTGGCCAAGCTTACAAAGACTGTGCTAAATACATAATAGCATTGCTTTGTGCATCTTGCCGTTAGTGAGTTCTTTAAGCTGAATGCCCAAATTCATTTCTAATGTACACCAACAAATGCAAACAGGCCTCCACTTCTCTAATTCTGTGTAAGCCAAGTGGGGAGGCTTTAAAAGAATTCCCTCACATCCACGTCCCTGTCCCCGGTGCCTCGGTCACCACTCTTTGGTGGTGTTCAGAAGCTATAGGCAGGAGCCAGCTTCATTAACCAGTGCACAGAGCTGACCTCAGCCAATACCCCCGAGCCCCCACTCACTGGGAAACTGAATGCCAAAAGCAGACATATTTTGAATAAACAAACTCTTTAGAAACAATGCAGAGACCACTTTCCACTGGCCAAGGGATTTGTCACTTTCAAGGATTGGCTAAGAGCTGACGATCTCTCTGGTAAGCTCTTTAAAGCTTCAAGACGAGAAAACAACCCTTGCTCACTCTTTTTTTTCCGTCCTTCCTTCTTTCCCCCCTTCCCTTCCTCCTTCCTCCGTCATCACTTGTCACATTGTTTATTGTAAGCTTTGGCTGGAAATAAATCAAGGAAGGACTTCCGTGATACCCGATCACAAATTTTCACATTGCTGACACTTGAGGCATTATTGGATAATAACCATGTAATGATTTAGTTGCAACTGCATTTGTATTATGCACAGATTGTATAACCATGTTATTCTATAATTTTGGATTACTCCTCCCCTCCTGTAAGGCGCTGCTGATCTGTGAAACCTCATAGTGCCATTGAAAACTTAGCTATGTGGTAGATTAAAAGAGTCAACAGGCCACGTAGGAAAGTCTTGGGCATTGTTGTTTAATAATACCACTGTGTCAAGCTTTGCTTAAGGAACTTAAGCTGCTACCCTAAACCATTTATCAACTGTCTGGGATGTATGTAATGGTATTGTGTTACCATCATTCCCTCTGCCCCAAATATACCACAAAACTTTATTCTTTGGGGATAAAAGATCTTAGACAGAACACAGAGGGAGACAGAGACTGAAAGCTGAAACCCACCCCTGGGTTGGGCCTAGGTAGAAGGGGTTTTTGTAGCACATATGGTATGCAAGATTCCCCACCGTGCTGTGGTCCCTCTCCGCTGAGGATGGGGTTTCACCCTGAAGTGGGTACAGTAGCACTTCCTGGGATCTCTCACCTTTAGGTCTAGGTTATGCTGGTGTTCATGGAACTCAAGCTCTGTGACAATGTCCTTCCATTCAGGAGGATGCCTGCCCTGGCAGAGTTGAATGTTTATTAGGGGGTCTGCCTGATTAGCTGTGCGACTCCCCTCATTGTGAGTGGACAAGCCGTGACTAATAAGCCATCTTCTACCAGGGGTCAAGAAATTGCAATTTCTGCCTTGGTACTGTGCAAGGAAATAGTGATTCTCTTACAGCCTTCAGTGGATGAATTTGGGATGCAGAGCACCCAGTGGAGTTGGACTTTGGGGGCACATATTTGAGTACCGTAGGGTTTTTTTCCCCCCTAAGATATTACGGTTAGGTGTCTACTCTGCATCGGAAAGACAGGAGTTTGATCTAGGATGGGTCACTCCCCAGGTTTCTGAATTAAGTGAAGTCAATTTACCTTTCACTGACCCAACTTCTTTATCTGTGAAAACCTACTCCTCGAGAAAGTTATGAGAATTATGTGAATTATTATTACATTTGATGTCTAGAACGGTACATGGCACACAGAGAGTACCCGATAAATACTGGTTCTCATCAGCCCCCCTAGATGTAAGATGGGAAATGTATACAGAAGAAATTATAAATACTTTATCACTGTTGTTATTAAACAGCCATTTATTAAAACCTTCAACTGATTGGAATTGTTCCCCCTGTTTGCATTTGCCTTTTAGGAGAAAGCTGCCCTTTTTCCTCCCCACAAAAGTCCTCTTTGGGATCAAACCAAGAAAGCAGCTTTCGGATGTGCTTTGGGCTAATAAACATTTCAGCTCCATCTTCCTGAAGCACTGGCAGAACGAGCACTGTATTTAGAGTCTGGGAAGTTATTAGTGTTGCAAGCCTGGATAATTCACTCGTTTTACATTTTCATGACTGGAGAGTGACCCTTGGGATTAAGTAGGGGAAAGCCAGAGCCCTGAAAGATCTTGACTGAGAGAATTAGACTCTGTTTCAAAAAAGGGCAGAAAATGAAACTAAGACATTTTACAAATTGTTTCAAAATTAGAAACAAAAATGGTGGTCCAATAAATCTTCAAATTAACCAAAAAATCAAATGGTCCCAAACTACTCGTTCCTCATTAAATCAACCAGAACATTATATATTCAAGGCTTCTGGAAAAATCAGGTGAAAAGCATAAGCATTCAGAGTGAGATACTTAACAGCCTTGATTAGTATTTTTAGATTTAGAATTGGAAACAGAAAATATCCCTGACAAGGTGCACAATTTCACTGCTCTCAGAGGTTGGGGATGGAAAAATCATAATTTCAGGACTTGGGGCCCCTGGAGTCTTGAGGTCCTGGGCAAGTGCTTTCTGGACCTTAGGTTCTTGTTTTAAAAATGGAAATAATAGGGGCGCCTGGGTGGCTCAGTCGTTAAGCGTCTGCCTTCGGCTCAGGTCATGATCCCGGGGTCCTGGGATCGAGCCCCACATCGGGCTCCCTGCTCCATGGGAAGCCTGCTTCTCCCTCTCCCACTCCCCCTGCTTGTGGTTCCCTTTCTCGCTGTGTCTCTCTCTGTCAAATAAATAAATAAATAAATCTTTAAAAAAAAAAAAGGAAATAATAGTACCTTGTCCTATCTCTGTGTACTGTTGCTATGAATTTTTTTTTTTAAAGTTTGTGAAGTTGTTTTGTAGGATACAAAGTAGAAAAGGTATTGATAGAAATAATAGGTATAAACCTGTCTTTCAGTATCTTTTATCTCCTACATCAGGATTCATCAACCTTACTACTATCCACATTTGGGGCCAGAAAATTCTTTGCAGCAGGGGGCTGTCCTTACAGTGTAGAATGTTTACCATCTACCCTTTAGATGTCAGTAACATCTACCCCCCCCCAAGTTGCGATAGCCAAAAGTGTCTTTAGACATTTCCGAATATACCCTGGGCAACAAAATCACCCCCAGTGGAGAATCACTGCTTTAAATCAATGGTTCTTGATCAGATTAAATCCTTGGACTTTAAAAACAAATAAACAAACAAAAACAGATGCCTGAGCCCTATCTTCCATCTACTAACTCAGAATTTTTGGTATATAGGTGGGGTGAGTACATTTTAAAAATAAAAAAATATGTAATTCTGATGTATATCTCAGGTTAAGAAGCATATATTAAAAAACAGAAAAACTCATATTAATATAAAAAGAATTTAGCTTTTAAGGTGATGGACCGGCCAATGCCTACAAAGCAAATATCTGGATGCCTAGATTGGAGTCATTGTAACCTGGGTGAAGCCTTCCTTTGTCTAAATTCTGAAATGACCTCTCCAAAAAGAAGCTCTAAGGCTAATGAAGACATGGTGTGGGTAAGTCAGGAATGCTCCCAGGGGATGCAGTAATGTCTTCTTCCTTGTGCCTGAGCATAGAATCCTCTCTCTTTCTCCTTCCCAAATCTTAGGCATCTAGATCCAGCTCAATGCTGCCTCCTCTGAGGCCCCATCCCACCGGGATCTTGCTCTACTTTAAAGCAGATTTTCTTTCCCTAAAGATCCAGCAGCTCAACTAGGCTCTTTGTTACCTGCCATCACATTCTCCGAGCTTTTCATCCCCGACTTTCAATATTCCTGTTGACATGGAACGTATCACTACTTTTCTCTCTGCTGCAAAGCCTACCTTAGCATTAGGCAAGGGCGTGTCTTGGTTTTTATATAAGCACCACTGCTGATGGAGAGAACAACAAGAAGAGACATCTGCGGAGTAACTTCCATGCGCCAAGACTGTGGTTTATGCTTTGTAGGCATTGTCTCATTCAGTCCTCTTAATCCAAAGAGCCAGGTACTGTTTTTATCTTCAGTTTTAGAGAGGAGGAAATTGAGGCTTGGTTAGGTTAAGTAAGTTACCCAAAGTCACACAGCTAGTAAGTGGCAGACCCAGACACTGATCTTGGGGATGGCTTACTGCAAAGCCTATGCTCTGAAGGTCTGCCTGATATGAAAGAGCCAGTCCCTTAAAAGCTTCAAGGGACACCTTCCAATAGAAGGAAGCTGTCGTGGTTCATTTAAATGACAAGACTGGAGTTTTCATGGAAGTATGGGAGCTCCCTAGGAACTAGATATGGGTAAGTGTTAAGTTCAAGTTGAGAAAGGTAGATGTTAAGGATTCCTTAGCTTTTATTGTTTAGACCCTTGGTTGAATCTTGTGAAAGGATTTTTAAAATTTATTTATTTTTAGTAATCTCTATACCCAAAGTGGGGCTCATACTCACGATCCCGGGTCAAGAGTTGTACGCTCTTCTGATTGAGCCCTGTGAAAAGGATTCTTGAGCCTGGTTTCTGAGATACCTGACAAGTATACTTGAAAATGACCCACAGAGGGCGCCTGGGTGGCTCAGTTGGTTAAGCGACTGCCTCCAGCTCAGGTCATGATCCTGGAGTCCCGGAATCGAGTCCCGCATCGGGCTACCTGCTCGGCAGGGAGTCTGCTTCTCCCTCTGACCCTCCTCCCTCTCATGCTCTCTGTCTCTCATTCTCTCTGTCTCAAAAAAATAAATAAAATCTTTGAAAAAAAAAGAAAATGACCCACAGATACTGCTCATGATGTGTACCAAAATTTAAACTCACACGGCCCATGTCATTAAAAGACAAAGGATTTGTGTAGGTGGAGGTATCACCTAGAGCAGGATTTCTTAATCTCCACACTACTGGCATTTTGAGTTGGAGGATTTTGTGTTGTGGGGGGCTGTCCTGTGCACTGTAGGACGTTTACAAGCATCCCTCACCCCTCCCCACTCGATGCTAACAGCACCTTCCCATCTGTGAGAGCAAAATGTCTCCAGAAAATGCTGACTGTTCTCTGTGGGGCAAAATCACCTGTGAATGAGTCCTGCTGCATAGTGTTCCCCCAAACTGGTGAGGCACCTAATAACTGGGTTTTTTTCTCTTTAATGGGATAGTTTTCTAGACCAAATAATGAATTATGTGGACAAAAAGGAGGGACAGTTATCTTTCTTAAAAAGTGATTTCGAGAATTTCATGAGGAAACTCATGAATTTAACTTACCTTACTTCACATATTATTTGTTCTAAAAAAAATTCTTTTTACACAAAAAAATGAGAGGGGCTTTTCTAGCCTGGTTGGCATAGAGATCTGGTAATTAAATATTCCCATCCTGGGCAAGACCTGGAGGCTTGTTGGTATGTATGGATGGTTTGAGTAAAGAATTTTGCCAAAGGCCATCAAGGGAACCCATTATGGCAAGTGATACTAGCATTGGAAGCCTTCTGATAGGGGAATATTCATCTAGACTCTATTAACTGCATTTTTATTCCCTTGGCAGTTTAACAGAAGAACAAGAGGCTATTAACTGTTCTCTTCTCAATTAGGAATTTGGAATGAATGAAGTATTCAAGTTGAGCCTTCTTTTCAGGTTTTGGACACACAAAAATAACTTGTAGCCACCTGCTGGAAGCAATGACTTTTTTTTTTTTTTTTTTTAAACCAAGGTCTGGGTGGAATTATAAGAAGAAAAGCAAAGCAAAGCAATTCGGGAGGCCAAAGTGGGATCAGTACAGCTGATCGAACACACCGCTCCAGATCCTTCCGCCAGCTCTGGGTGGACTGTTCTGGGGGACACAGTGGGAGGGCTAAAGAGTTGTGGGTGGCTCAGAGCTTTCCTGTAGCTGCACGAAGGCCCCCCCCCAAACATACTCTACTTCTGAGACTAGCCCAGCTCCCAGGCAAACTCCCGGGTTGACACATGGACGCTTTGTTGTTGCTGTTGCTGTTACTAGAACATATTCACCGTGTATGTGTGGTGGTGGTGGCAGAGGGACATCTGACACGCAGAGACGTAGGGTTCCCTGCATGGGCATCGGGCATTAACTTCTCTTCTGGTTCATCCAGAGAAGTGGCTCTCAACTGGGGGTGACGCCCCCTCCGACTTCCTAGCCTCCCCGCCCCCGCCCCCCAGAACATTTGGCCAAGTCTGGAGACATTCCTGGTCATTACAACCGAGAGGGGGTTGCTGCTGGCATCTAGTGGGTGGAAACATTCTTCAGTACACAGACTAGCACCCCACAACAAAGAATTACTTGCCTCAAAATGTCACTAGGGCCAAGGGTGAGAAACCTGGTTCTAGGTGTGTTTTTAAAAATTGAGGGTTGTGACCTATTAGTATGTGATGAAATAATATTATTGGTTACCACCCACAATTTTGAAAGATGGAATAGAAAATGTCAGACTCTGAGAAACAAACTGAGGGTTCTAGAGGGGAGGGGGGTGGGGGATGGGTTAGCCCGGTGATGGGTATTAAAGAGGGCATGTATTGAATGGGGCACTGGGTATTACACACAATCAATGAATCATGGAACACTACATCAAAAACTAATGGTGTAATGTATGGTGATTAAGATAACATAATAAAAAAAAAAGAATAGGAAACATAATAAAGCCAGCCACCATTCATCAAAAAAAAAAAAAAAAAGATAATGTCAGACTGCATCACACAGAGATAAATATTGTTTCATAAACTATTGTGTGTGTGTGTGTGTGTGCACATCCTGGGTTGCAATGTTCCTTACTGTGAATCGTGGGCAAATAAGGTAGAATGGCACTGATCTTTCCCAGGACTTCTCAAACTTTAACGTGCATCTGAATCCACAGAGGATCTTGCTAAAATGCAGATTCAGATTCCTTTGGGCTGGGGTTAGGGCTGCGATTCTGCACCTCTTATAAACTCCCAGGTGAGGCTGATGCTGAAGGTCCATGACCCACACTTTGAAGAATAAGAATCTAGATGACATATTAAATTCATTCATTAAAAAAAAATATTAGAGCAAGTGGCTATGAGTCTGGGTATCGAGTGCCAGTGAAATCTTTTGAGGGTACCCTCTATAGAGCCTAGCAGGGAGAAAAATAGCTGGTTAATTAATGGGTAGTATTTAAGGATTTAGTACATCTCGTATCTTATGACACAATGTGATAATATTTGTTCCACAAAATGCGCCTTGGCTACTCCGTGTGTTTGTGTGTGTGTGTGTGCCTGCATGCGCGCCCATGTGTGGCGTGTGTTAAGTCTGTCGTTTACTGCCTCCATGCCATAGTCTGCCATAAGAAAAAAAACCCGTTTCTAAGACACAAAAGTATTGTGTGGGTCATGTTAGCAAGGCTACTGTGACCTTAATATAACAGAGCAATCAGCCTGGCTTCTTAGAATGATTATTGGAACATTCTTCTCTGGAAAAGAAAACAAATTAAGTGTATTCACCAAATGTCTCCTGGAACAGAGAAAGCTGTTCTGATAAAGACACTTAGCAAAAACTCTTCCTTGCACACAAGCTCCAGAGAAAATTCAGGACTGGTTTTATATAAGGTTTGCTGAAGAAAAGTCAATGAGACCTATTGCTATGAAAGGCTTTAGGAAGCAGCTAGATTAGAAAAGAACTACTGGAAGTCATGCCTCTGAAATATAAATCTGTAAGGGTGAGGCCAACAAAAACATAAGCAATTACTTTCGGATGGTAAGAATCCATTTGACACAATTAATCCAAATAATCCAAATCTATTAATGCCCCCTTCTCTGCACTCAGGACTGCTGAAACCTCAAATCAGGCAAGGAGAGACACATTCTCATGTCCACATGGAACAGAAATGTGTTTCTATATCTAAGACTCCAAGAAAAATAATGAATTGTTGTCATTTACTTGTTATTCTGAAGGCCATGGGGCAAGAGAGGATTCATATCTGAATATAGGATTCATTGCCAAAGGGCATCAAAGGCATCAAAACACTCTTCTGTCCACCCACTCCCACCCTAATAGAGCTCACTTTCTGTCATATCAAAGATTAAAAACTTCTACTGTTAGTGCTTTATTCCTTTGGCTAAATATTTTTGTTAAAATTGCAAATATCCCAACAAGGGCAGCACTAAGTCTTCTTCACCTTAACAGAGGAAGAAGTAGCAAATTGGATGGCGGGGGAAGTAGGAAAATCTAGAAGACTTTGGGTCCTTGAGGGGCACTAGAGGAGCAAAGTCATGAAGCTGAACTTGGATTGTCCTAGAATTCCCACTTGGAAGAGTCTTGAGTTGGAGGTTCACATCTAAGAATTCAAACCCCCAGTTGTGTGTGTGCATGCGCATGTGTATCTGATAATATAATAATGTTGCAAATCAAGGTGGGAGGGAGAGGCCCTCTACTTCTCATTTCCCTCTGACTCTGTGTTCAGTTTCTATAATCATCTTGGGAAATGACACTCCTCTACATCTCTAATGCATGGCAGGACATGGCTTAATCGTCAGAATTTACTTCGGGGCTCAAAACTAGGTGAAAAAAAAATCAATTGTTTCTCTTTTCCTAACTGCTTTCCCTGGTACATTTCAGATTTATTTTACTGTTCCAATATATATAATCACACAGACTTTAAAGGATGTCCTTATAGATTGGAGTGTATGCTCTTTAGCCTCATAACTGAAGATGATAAGGACAAGGTCAGAGTTCAATTAAAATTTGATCTGAAGAGTGTTGAAAGCTCAGCTTCTGACTGATTTGGAGGACTTAATTTCAGATTGATAACCTCAGGGAAAATCCTAGCAGAATTAACAAAGGAACATTCCTAATGGTCTAGAGGCACATATGTCAATTACTAGTCCAAGATTTCACCACAGAAGTCACAGTGACACAGAAAGCACTGGACCGTGGACCCCAGATTTACCCATCCAGGCTCACATATCTGTGCCTTAATACATCAAATAAAATCCCTGTAGCTCTTCACATAGCCAACGTGTACCCTGGCCTCCGTGGATTTTTTTGCAGTTTAACTGCTTTTGTTTTTGTTTTTTAGAGCCAGCTTAAAAAATTCTCCTTACATACAAAGAACAGCTTTAAAAAACCCTGGTTGAATTATGCTGAGATACTAATTATGTCTAAAAGAACTACTTGGTTGAGTTCAGCTAGATTTTTTTTTTCCTCCTCAAATCAGTTCTATGTTTAGCTAGTAATAAACTCCTCCAGTCTGCAGAACAATTGGCACGGAGGTCCCTTTAACAAGTTAGGATCATGAAAAAAGGGCCAGTGCTGGTAGAAAGAAATTTAAAGAGCATCACCACCAGATGTGATATGTGGCCCCGGTTTGCACAAGCCAGATGTCAAGAATATCTGGGGGACAAGTGGGGGATTCTGAATATGGACAGTGCATTAGAGGAACATTTACCGACATGGAAAATGGAAATCATTAGCTTATAAAAGCACATTCTGCTTAATTTGTTAAAAAATACATAATGTATATAAGCACATAGAAAAAGATCCTGAAGAATAAACACTCAAGTAATAATCTCTGGGTGCTGGGGACATAGCATTTTCTTGTTTTTGCTTCGTTGTTTTTTTTTTTTTAAGAGAGAGAGAGTGCGTGCAAGTGGGTGGGGGAGGGGCAGAGGAAGAGGGGAAGAGAAAGAGATAATCTCAAGCACGATGCTCTATCTCACGACCCCGGGATCATGACCTGAGCCAAAATCAAGAGTCGGACGCTTAACCTACTGAGCCACCCAGGTGCCCCCTCTTAGCTGTATTTTCTAAATGTCTACAATGCCCATTTATTGCATCTGTAATAATAAAAGGTATTAGCCATTCCTCCATGCCCTAAAAAAACTCCTCACATTCAGAAGGTCTAATGTGATTAATGTACCCAGGCATATGGTTTTGTTTAGGGGATAGGCCTAGGTCAATTCAAAATCACTTGCAGGAACAAATAATTCTACAAGATGATAATGTGGATGACCAAAGGCTTCTTGAATCGTCAACGATGCCAGTCTATAGCCAGTATGGTACTTAGTCCTCACAACTATGGTAAGAAGTCAGTTTCTTTACATTTGGGGAAACTGAGGTCAGAGAGGCTAAATAATTCACCTGAAGTCAGCTCAGCAATGGCAAAAGCAGGATTCCTACTCCCATCTGGCTTACTTCAAAGCCCCAGTCCTGACTGTTGTTATTCTGCCTGTTTCAGAGCTACGTTTTACCAAAAGTAAAAAGGTACCAGACTCCTTTCTACCAAACAAGGCTCCGCAAGTCTGGGGTTAGCATCTTAAAGTGACAGCGAGACTCTTACGGCACCTTAGACCGATACGGAATTTCGTTCAGCAAGAAAAGAGGCGGTGTGGGAAAAGCACGTGCATTTCAGGGATGACGATGGCGAAGTGGTGATGATGATGGTGGCGGCTAACACTTACCGAGCGCGCGCCCAGAGCCTGGGACTTGCAGCTGCACGCAGCATCTCACCCCCATAACAACTCCCCGAGGAGGTTCTGCTTATTATCCTTTCTGTTACATAGATGCATCGGCTGAAGCTTTGAGAGATTAAATACCTTGTGGAAGGTCACCCAGCTTGTAGGATCAGGGTGAAGTCTGAAGGCTCCGAAGCAAGGCCCATGATCACTACACCATAGCTCCCATCTGGGGCACTCACACCTGCTTATTGCTTGTAGAGGAGAGAACTCACTAGCTTAGTGCCCAGATGCCGTACGCCTGGGTTTTCTTTAATCAGCCCCCCTGGAACCACAACCTGTTATACTGGTGAGTCTTGGGCACCTCTCCCCACATTGTACTTTTGGGACGAGTTTCCTTCACCCGGACAACTGGTGATACACCTTACAGATATAACAGAAGGACATAATGCTACCTTGTAGCCGATTCAGCACTTGCTTCCTTGAGCAGGAGGACTCCTAGTTGGATTGATAGATGTTCGCATGCATCATGCTTTTGTAACTTAATAAGGTTACTGAAATAAGGTTATCTGTGGCTTCATATATAAATACAGCGAATACATTTTAGTTGGCAAAGGTTTCATTTCTCAAATTACCCCTTTAATGGGAAATATTCACACTAAATTACTGTGCTGACACATAAAGTGGACAAATACCGGATTTGATAATAGAACGGCAAATTAAAATCTGTGCAAGGCAAAGAACACAGGGCAGCAGTCCCATGCGAACCTGACCGCACCGCCTGATTAAGTGCTTATGAGGCGGGTTTGGTAAGGGGCCCTTTCCTGATCTGATAACTGCCACGGAGAAGCCAAAGACAGAGTCAATCTGCAAATACTTAATCCTCCAGAAGGCAGATTAAGTGTATAATTGACCTGTATAATCCATGTATCATCTCCAGTCAAATGTTCCCTGGGCCCGGTTCACAACGACTCGGGGTCTGAGGAACGCCAGTGCGGATTGGGCATTACCACCAACGTGGATTCCATCCAAGTTCGAGATGGTTTTTTAATCACTCATCTCCGAGCCTGTGAGGTTTAAGCAGATGAATTCACCCTAAGCACATCTCTTTTAATCCCGATTTTCTTCTCAGTCTGTGTCTTCAAGAAGTACAAGGAAGAAAGAAAATAAATTAATTTTTGTTTAGACCTTGAAATCTTAGGTGCTTCTCTTGATGATCTGATCTCTAATTTCAAAAAGCATGTTTTTGTTTTGGGGAAGATACTGAATTAATCACCAGAGAAGGGGCGGGGGGAGCCATCTGCATGATTTATGGACACTCAAGCTTTAAATCTCTGTCTTCAAGCTATTTCTTGGGTTTGTGCTTTCCTCCTCAGCAGCTGCTTTAGGAATAGGGAGATTATTTCATGTCTAGATTTTGTATTTGCTTTAAAAGTCAGCAATAATTTTCCAGGAGGCTAAGCTTCCACCTGAGTCTGACAGCAACCCGATTCTCCTTTAAAAATTCGGCATCTTTAATATCATTTAAATTCATGGTTACTGTACATATTGCATTATTCCCTTGCTTTAAATCTCCAAATCTTTTGTTTTGAGATATCTTAAGCTGTTATTTTGCAGCAACTGAAACCGGTTTATAATGGTAGGTCATATTTTTAGAAAAAAATTTATAAAAATGCAGATGAAATGTACAGCTGTATATTTGAAATACGAGGGGAGGCAGTTGGAGAATTCTTTTCCAATCAGCCCTTAATTTTGGACTGGTTAGCTGTTTCTTAGGTGCATGACTAAAAAAGTTGATAGTATTTTACAGAGGGACAGTGTAAATCAATTATTAATACACAGGGAAACTTTCACTTCATCAGAAAGACCTGGTTAGGCAACCTTCTGTCTGAATGTCTTGCTTCAATAAACCTAGAGAATGCCTGTTTAAAAAAAAAGTTGGTGAAGATGAATTTGGAAAGCTGCTCTTAAGTTACATAATAAAATAGATAAAAATGCAGAACATTAAATATAGAGCCCCAAATGCTATGCCGATAATCTCCCACAAGCACCCAATTCCAGCCAAAAGTACAATGACAAGGCAGAGAGAAAGCTAGATCAGAGGGAGCCGCAGGAGAGGGGCCTGGTGACAACAGACGATGCACTCATTAAATGACCAGCTATTAGTCCAAATATTCTCAGATACAAACGCACACTGATGCCATCCAGCCTTTTCTACAAGGCACACTCGAAAGGCAAAAAACCAAACAAACAAACAAAAAAAGGCGGGGGAATGGAGAAACAAAACTAAATATCAAGAACTGGTAAGACGTATCAGGTAAATAAAATGGACACTTTGAAACACAGCTGAAAACACAACAGGAACTCGGAGAATACG
Organism: Mirounga angustirostris; assembly: GCF_029215605.1. Classification (NCBI taxonomy): domain Eukaryota; kingdom Metazoa; phylum Chordata; class Mammalia; order Carnivora; family Phocidae; genus Mirounga; species Mirounga angustirostris. The sequence goes on along the minus strand of NW_026991709.1, from coordinate 186,223,318 downwards.
CCTCTGAGGGACAGATGCCAGCAGGAACTAAAAACCAGGGACTTACACAACAGTCAGAATCAACAACCCCCAAACAGCAAACAATCTCGGAGATATATATTTTTTCCTCATTCAGAATGCTAATTTTCTATTATTCATTTTTGCCATTTATCAAAATGCAACAATTTGGAAGAGAAACCTCTCAGATCAACAAGTTTTTCTCAATAGATTTCTGCCAATTGCTTAGAAACCGGCCTCAGGACCACGATCGCTAAGGAACGGAGTTGAAAGAATAAGTTCACTGTGGCAAGAAATTGAGGATGGCCAGTCTCACAGACCCTTCTGCCTTGATAGTCCCATCCCCTTGTTTAGCTCGGGGGACACAAGAGCCTTGCAGAGCATATATGCAAAGAAATAAACACCATGCTTGAGGAAACAGAAGCCGCAAATAATCAAACATGTTGGTAATCTGATGTTTTGCTGCTAGATTATAGAAAAACAGTAAGTACTGAATTAAATTGCCGAGACTGCATGGTAATGAAGCTTTCTGAGAAGCTCTGGGTTTCTCAAATGACAAATGTTTTAAATCCATGACAGATTCAATAACTTTTTCTGCACTACATCAGTTAGGTTGCCTAGCACCAATGGTCTGTAAATTAGGGGAGCAGGTTATTTGGAAAGTAAGAAAGTAAGCGGCAAGAAATTCGTTCGCTCCAAATAAGCTACTGAAAAAAATTTTTCCACAGGGGTGGGAGTGATGTTCAGTGAATGAGAGTAACGGTGAAGCCTTTAAAATCAGATACTCCAGGGAGTTTACCTAAGACTCCTTCAGGAAACATAATTAGGACAATACAAGAATAAACTGTGAGCATCCTCACAGAGTCGCTGATGCCATTTTACGCTGGTCAGTGTAATTCAACAAGGGGCTAGAAATACTTGCGAGTTCTTGAACGACCCTAAACGTAATTTGCTTTCTGAGCAACATGTTCTTAGTAAATATGTCTTTTCATTACTAATTCACACTAAAAGTCAGAGGGCTTGAATTTGACTGTGTTCTTCCCTCGTCGGACAAGTCTAGTCTTACCATCTGTGCTAGCCACGACTCTACTCTTACTTTTTGAATAACAATTCAGTTGTACTCTCCCTTACAAAAAAGCCACTGAAGAGGACAATTGGCCTTGCTGCCTTCAACAAGGCTACCTTAAAAAAAAATTTCCCCCATGTAATTTTAATTAAAAAAAAAAAGGAAAGAGGGAAGGGTGGGTTATCTGCGATGAAGTGACAGGCTAAGCTACAGATTAAACATCAAATTCAGTACGAGATGTTTTAAAGTTTCAGAGAAGATCAGGCTATGCGCACACACGCTCGCATAGGAACGCGTACACACACGCACGCGGGGGCCACATAACACGGAGAATCAGAAGATACTGATCAAAGGAAAAAAAAAAAGGCAACCTAGGCATTGAAAAGAACAATCCACAGGCTTCTTGAAAATTTGTGGTTTGGAATTTAATTCAGCGGAGATGGGCAGAGTGTCCACACTCCTAACCGCAGACCAGAGGGTGCTGCCTGTCTCTGTTTTCAATGCCTATTGGATGGGTGACTGTGCCCCAGTCATTCTAGGCTCGGTACTTTCATAAAGGCACGCATGCAGAGAAGGGGGAGAACCCGCTGGTGAGCTTTATGCATGTATGAGGCATTCTCAGTGGATGTGGGTCATGCTAGAAGATGTACACAGGAAGATTATTTGATTCTAATTCATGCCACTTGATATAATGTGATAAAACATTTGACATGAGAGATAAGTTCCATTTTAATCTGAGAGAGGACGGGTGGGAATTAAAAAGTAAGAAGGGTTTTCTCGAGGAAAGGTGATGCAGACGAAAGAGCGATATTGAGCACAGAAAGGGGATGATTGGAAAAGAAAAAAAAGAAAGGAGTCTTTTCAACACACGAGGAAAGCAAATGAGCTGGAAGACAAAGCATATAAAAGTCAGAAGCTGCAGAATCCTCAGCACTGCCAACAATGAGCTCACTTAGCTATGAAACAAAAACACACACACACACACACAAACTCAATGTAAATTGCTGAACACAATCACAGAAAAAATATAGAAACACGGATTCCATAGTAGACCAAAACATTAATGTTCGGGCTGGCACTAAAAATATACGAAAACCTGGACAGAAGGAGCTCACGCTTCACGAGACAGAAGTAGGCTGCACAATCAGAGCCACACGGAGACAAATACGTCAGCTTCCATGCACTCTGGCCGGGTCTACACTGGCAAGTTCAGTGGAAACTTAAAGCAAAATATCTGGCTAAATTAGGCAGCCCCATCTGCTTTGGCCTGAGAGAGGCGGGTGGTTTGAGACCAAAGCAGATTCCTACTTTTTTTTTTTTCTTTTAGCCTCGGTGGCTTGCTTTGGAAGTACAGATGTAGTCACAGTGGAAATAAGATCACTTGATAACTATTAACCCTCAGAAATCTGCATTTTCTCAAGTTCATTCTGGGTCTGGTAGCCTGATGTACCTGTTCTCTGTATACCTGCTGCTTCCCCCCCGTTTTCAAGCGGGTGGGTGGGCAGGGGGCACCCCAGTTTAAAACTAACTGACTGAGCAACTCTAGCACAAGCGTTTGCCAAAACCCAGGGCTAACTAAGCATTTCCAGTCTTCCAGAAACAGAATCCTCTTTGAAGGGATAACAATGCCATACTCACTGCACATCTGCAAGCCACGGCTGGGGTCAGGGAGGTACCACTCCCATGAGAGGGAGCTGTTCTCAGCCTCCCAGATGAGAACACCTCCCTAAAGCGAGGCCAGATTGCAAGGAGGAGAACCATGACCAAGAAAGGTCTTTGCCAGTTACAGAAAGCTGCCTCACAAGCTTCGTGCAGAAACAAGGCTGCTTGCTGAGAGGCTGTGCGCTGTCCTACGTATCACACAGATTGGGACTGAGACACGGCCACACCAGGGTGGGTTCGGAACAGACACACGACAGATAAGAGCCTAAGGCAGAAGGAAAGGAAAAGATAGTGCTTGAATCGGGACCAATCCATTTTCTCAAAATGTGACTTATCCTCCTGTCTCTTATTTTGTCACATTTTGGAGGGTCTCCTCCTTGGTCTTCAAGGAGGAGAAGGCATTTACTTACATCAAATAACCTTTCTATATACATCTCCTCATTGACCTTATCACGAAGGACATCCTGAGAGTGGCGGACGAAAGTCACATAGGCGTCGGCCACGTCCATCCCGGGTTTCTGCAAAGAAACAGGAAAACATGAAAATGGAATTTTCAGACAGTGACTTCCTTGATTACTCATGCATCTTAGTCTCCCCACCCAACCCATCCCACCCCACATTGCTTTTGCTGGAATTTGAAGTGATTCACAATATACTGTATAGCTATCCACAGCCTTGGACTGGTAAGAACTGGTATTTGAGCCTCCTGCTCTTTCCAGGAATCAAATCTGGCTAAGAAAGGAGTTGGGATTACAGGGTTTTATAGATATTTTTCCTACAATTAATTTTTTTTCCTGGCATATATACTATAATGGATAAATCGTCACTGGGTAACCCAAAGACATTCTCTAGCTTTTCTTTGGATTGAAATACCCATTTAAGAATACCCAAACATACTCTGTCTTCCACTGTCTGTCCTTAATATAACATTGGAAAGGTGACAGCCTTCCCCAATCTTCTTTCCCTCTTTAAAAAATTGAGAAAATGCTAAGTAAAGAAACTATATTTCAGTGTACACTCCATCTTACCAAAGCCACATTTTGGGTCGTGGCGGGGGAGGGGAAGGCAGGTGGGAGGAATTCTTTAACCTGAGCATGTAGTGAATATTTCCTAATCAGTTTACTCAGAGGAGACGTTCAACCATTGATTTGTCTTTGCTTCCTTCCCAGTGCAGCCTTAGGGTCCAAAAATTTTAAAAAGTGGGAAGTGGGGAGGACGATGAAAGATTTGATTTTTAAATAAATTAGATTTTCTGGAAAGATAAGCAGGTGGTTCTTCCAGAGTTAGGAAATAATTTATTGTAACAAAATAATAATAATAATAATAAAAGGGACTCGGAATGCACACTGCTTGAGATGTCGTAATCAACGTTATCTCCAAAGAAACCTATTAAAACACTGTAATATGGGTCATCAGGAGAGCTGCCACAAACCCCTTAAATTTCCACAGTAGACATGTATGTTTGCTAATAACTAAACAAGATTAGTTTTCATTACTGTGATTTACCTTAGATCACAAAGTATCATTTCTCTACAAGACGTGACTGTCAGGCACTGCAAATTGAAGTTAGTTAACACTTCTGTGTAATTTCCAGGGTGAAAATGAGGAAGGTTTGGAAACAGTAGGACTGTATTTTTTTTTTTTTTTTTTGGTGATACAAAGCAAACAATTATCAAGGAAAGGGCCAATGCTTGGCCCCTGGGATGCTAGTAACATTTCTTAACACCTGCTGAAACAATGACAAGGTATTAATTTGAAAAACAATGAGGACAATCCAAAGCCACAGTAGTCAACTGTTACACTTTCAAGCAATTTTCAGTGAATGGATTGAGCAGGTTCCGTAATGGTCCTATAATTGTTGCAGCTTTATGATACGAAACAACAGAGGTTCTCCAATGAGATGTAAGTGATAGATATCAGTTCTAAACTGGCCCCCCCACGCCTCCTCTCCCTTGGCAGCCGCACCTCAAAGGACATTCTCAGCAGGGAAGGGGACCCCTACCTGGGCGGACTTGAGAAACTTATTAGTACTGTTTCCATTTCTTCCCTGGTGATTCTTGAGGCACTTACGGCCTTTTCCTGGACACATGAAGCCATCTTAGAGCTAAGATTCAAAGCTCAATTCAGCAGACCTATCAGTAACCTGCAACGTTAGTAACCTACAATAATGGTTATATTCACCACTCCTTCTCTTCCCGCAAAATTTACTGTCGTCAAAGGGGCATTTAAGTTTTAAAAACTGATTTTAAAAAGTCAGTGTGGTTCATCTCACCTACATAGTTAAATATTTCCATGGTTCGCTACCATTTGACTGTTTTATTTTTCTTCATCATGCGTACCAATATCTGACACTGTACTATATATTTGCTTATTTGTCTGTCTTCTCTCATTAGAACATGACTCCACAAATATAAGGGCTCTACTTGATCTATTTTCTAGTGTATCCTTAGCACACAGAATGATGCCTGGCACATAGTAGGTGCTCAGTAAATTTGCGCTGAATGCACTAACCCATGAATGAATAAGCCCATTTCCTACCTCTTTTTTGTAAGCTCTTCGGTCCCACTACATGGATTTTTATTAGATTCCCCTACCAACTGGAACTTGCAAAAATCATTTAAATTTCTCCCAGGTCCTAGTTACACCATGTGTAAAATGGGATTAATAATGGCTCTCCTACTTACCTTCAGGGATTGTTATGATCATCAGTTAAAATAATGTATGTCAAAATGCCTTAAAAGCTATAAATTGCTATACAAACATGAGCCACTATGATTCCCATCCCCACCCTGCCCCACAATATTATATCACTTCATAGCCTTACCTACCTTTGGAATCTACTTTGGAACCAAGAAGAAAAAAGGGGCTTCAGAGAAACCAACATCAAAATAAAGATGATGAAGTCTCTGCATGCCAATGTATGTGGTTTTCTCGTAATAAAGTCCCTAGGCCTCCTCTCACAATCTTCTTCCTTTCTCACAGGCTTTACTTCCAAATCTAACAAGTTTGCTTCCCCTCTTTTGGTGGACCAGGAAGGGGGAAGAGGGTAATTGTCTGAAACAGGTATGTTGATAACAGAGCGCTATATCACTTTTCCTGCTGCCTTGAGCAAATGGCAGCACCAGACCCGTAGACTCCCCAACCATGGGGATCTGGGACTCTCAAGGGCAGAGGCAAGCTGCCCCAATTCCCCTGTGGGTAGCGGGTCACTAGGTGGCCACTGGGGAAAGACAGAGTCACCGTGGTGATCCTCTGTCATTGAGGAAAGGTTCAAGTACAGTCGGTTCTGTATTTACGAAGCAGAGAAGGGTGTGTAATGAAGTCCAGGTAGACTTCCAAACAAAATGGTGAAAATACAGACTGTTCCCAGCCAAACAAGCTAACCTGCAGTTATAGATGGAAAATATTCTCGGCTAAACAGCTGATGTTATTAGATATATTAGGCTTTATACCATATTGCTCTCTGAACACAGTGGAGAAAAAACTTTGGGTGACGATGTTTAGTACCTCACACTGTTTATTTTAAATGTGGCTTTGACAGGCTGATGGGATAGGATGTGGATTTTAGCAAATGTACAACACAAAGAAAGAAGGCTCTCTATAGTTAGCTCCATCCACATGTGGCAGATATCATTTGTGAAGAAGCCACTCTGTGGCTTAGGACAAATAGGACATTTTAATCCTAGCTTGGCCCTACCAGGTACTTCTGAGTTTGAAAACAAATTTACATTTTCAGTCACCTAAGCAAGCCTTAATTAGAAATGCAAATCTGCTATGTGTACCAAAGGGTCAAATACTACCTCTAAGACAAAGAGATAGGCTTTGGGGATTATGCAGTGTTTTGAATGAATGGTAACAGCACTTCTTTCCAGTAGTGTGGATAATTAAGAGACAAATCTCTAATGTAACTAACAACTAGTCCCCACAAGGAACTAAACCAATAAGCTGTGTGCCAAAAACCTCACAGGGCAACACAGATGAACTTACAGACTTCAGAGCCAGAAACAACTCGGGAGAGGATTTTATCCATGGTTGTTAAACCTGGCTGCAAATGAGAAGGACCTGGGGAGCATTAAACAATACTAACTCCGAGACCCCACACTCCAGAGATTGTTTTAATTTGGCAGGCAACCTGGCACTCATACTTGTCAAAGCTCCCCAGGTGTTTCCAAGATGTAGCCAAGGTCCAGACTCACTGAATTAGTCCCCTGGTTCCCAAACTTGCGCTATAGATCAGCTCTCTAAAAAGGAATTTCCAAGCTCCCCCCAGAACTACTGAAGTAGAATCTCTGGACGCAAGAGGCTGGAAATCTCTATTTAAAAAAGATAAAAACAAAAATGAATAAAAAAACAAGTATTAACGCTGCCCATTCTGGTGTGAGGACCACTGATTTAAGAGGTGCGAGTCGCTGGTGAGCTGGGACGCTGGCTCTTCAAAACAGAAAACAGAAACAACAAAACAGAACAAAACAACAAACCTTGATGTGTAGTACCTGCCAATTTCCAGGGTGTAAATATTCCCTCCGTGGCGGAGTTCGAGCTACCAACGTGCCCTGACTGAAAGCAGTGTTGGAAAGAGAACACAGTGACTCTTGGAAGGTAGTGCTAGCAGGTTTCCCATGGCCAAACTGCTGTCACTTAAATCCTCGCTCTCCGACTTACTAGCCAGGTGACCTTGGGCATGCTATTAACCTCCCTGTGTCTCAATTTCCTCACCTGTGAAGCTGGTACTCTCTGCTCCCCCACTACGGTTGTTTTGAGAAATAAATGATTACTGTTATTTACCATAGGTAAACAAGGTACATATAGTACATATGTGTATTACATACTATTATTTTTCTATAAAATTGTTTATTTACTAAAACAATATTCTCACTATAATATTATTTGGTATAAAAAGGTGTTAACTTAATTTTAAAGTTTACCTTTGTCCTTAGCCATAATAATTGGTGAAATCATGGGTTTGATGTGCTAACCACATTTTTTCTAATACTCATTAGATAATTACTCAATTATCCTAAGAAAGAGGTTTGTCTATGCACTAACTAAAATCATCTTGCAGATGGCATCGTGTTTAAGGGGACTGGTTTAACTCTCAGTTCTACCACTTACCAACTGTGGGACCCTGAGCAAGTTAACAATGCTGTGCCTCTGTTTCCTCATCTTTAAAGTGAGGCTGTTGTAGAGATTAAATGTAACATGCTTAGAACAGCGCCTAGCACGCAGTGAATGCTTTTTGGGGTTTGGTTTACAATTGCAATTATGATTATTATATATCAACAGTGGTAAATGTACCACATATTGGAACATGCCACATCATTTTCTTCTGTCTCCCTAGAGGGTGAAAACTCTACTAATGCATTTTTGTTCCCTTTCCTGTAGATGTAGAGTCCATTTTTTTTCTTATCTTTACAATGAATCTAAAACTGGTTTGTAGGAATAAGGTCGATCCACATGAAATTGCTGATATTTGACTTTTTTTGACTTCCCCCAAATAACTGGCCCTCCCCAGTAATGTCAGTTGATAGCAATGATTGCCAGATCAAGTTTCTCCTGATATTTGGATCTTGCTTACAGGGCACCTGTTCAAACCTCATTGGTGAGATCTCCCCTCCACCTGCAGGCCTATAGAAAACAACCTCAGCCACCAGATCTTTGGGTTGGGAGACTAGGGTTTCAATTTCTATTACTGCTGAAGACCAGTGTGGGTCAGGGCTACCGTCAGCAAATTCATCCTCCCTCCCTACTTCACCCCGCCACCGTGCAATGTAGTGTGGGCACCCCCTTCCCCCTGCCCACGGGCCCTCTGGTGCTGAAATGTTTAGTGAGGGCCAGGTATGGTGCTGAGAGTCCCATATATGCGTGCCATTTAATCCGCACAGCAAACCTGTGGCTTGGGTATTATTACCTCTATTTTAAGGATGGAGAAACAGGCCCAGAGAATTTGAGTAGTTTGCTCCCTGTGAACTGGAAGTTTATACTTTGGGGCTTGAGAAAATAAATTACTTAACGCCTCTCCTTGCTGCAGTTATGTGCTAGCTTTTTCTCTTCTCCATTATAAAGACTATCCAGGTAAAGGAGTCAGAGGTCCCTCGATGAGAAGTATTATATAAATTCAAAGCATAATTATTGATTGTACATTCTTTCATTAAACAAACAAAATATATGCTAATGCTAAATTCACTCCAATTTTCCATTTTGCCATCCTTTGAGAAATAAGCCAATAAACCATTACACACTTAGCTTCCTGGGGAAATGAATTTAAATGTTAATATAAATCCTTTTAGAAAAAAACAAATTTTAACAAATAAGTATTTGAACAAGGAGGGTACTTAACCACGTTCAGAATGAGAAACGTTCAGTTCAAGACCCTTGGTGGCTGTTGAGATAAGCTCTCTAAATTTAATATTTTATAATAGACTCACACCTCTTTTGTTAGAAATGGAGAAACAGAATCATTTTCTTTTCCCCTTTATTGGAATATATTTAAATCTCTCCAATTTTATTTTGCTAATAGGCAGGGCAAAGTCTGTCTATAAATGTATCCTGACTTATCACAGGTAATCCCACACTCCAGTATTCATGTGTAGTACTTAACCTCAATTTAAATGTAAATTTTGGGCAACCACAAGTGCTTTATCTGTGAACTTTGAGAGCTCTCTTCATTAATGAGGTCTGCACTAATTATAAGCAGTTTTGCAAGGTTTCCTTAAAACAATTGCAGAATTGACCCCAAAATGAACAAATTCAGTATTTATTTGTTTTAAAAAAAATACTGGCACCCTTGTGCAAATTTCTAGCTCCCGGCTACTCCCAAGGTGTGCACACAGAGGGGAGGTGGGCAAGATGATAACAGAAATGAACTGTACCAGAAAAACCAAGGAAAATGAAATGAAAGGCAACCGGGTTTACCCTCAAATAGGACCTCTCTTCTTGATGAAAGAAACCATACCCTCTCCTCATCTGAAAAAAGTTTTACTATGAAATATTCTTGGTTTCTCTCTTTCTGACGATTCAAGTCAGGAATATGCAATTTAGCAGCAACTAATGAAAACAGCACCATTAAATTTCTCATGAAAGCAAAAAAACCCCCACAAAAACAATTTTCGAATACTCACAGGTACATCCACATATTTGGAAGCTGCCTTCACCTAAGGAGGAAAGAAGAGGGCAGAAGTGAGGCTGGTGTTTATGCTTCATTGTCCACAGCTCAGTGCTGTCTGTCATCATCAGTTAACACAATACACTGGTACCCGGAGCTGACCAGGAAACACAGAAAGGTACTAAAAAATGAAATGTGATGGCTATTTTCTTCCCCATGCCATAGCACTGCTTTGGAGAGAAAGAGAGAAAAGAGAGGAAGAGGGACAAAGGGAAGGAAGGGAGGTGAAAGGGAGGGGGAAGGAAGGAAGGAAGGGAGGGAGGGAGGGAAAGAGAGAGAGGGAAAGAGAGAGGGAGAAAGAAAAGAAAAGAAAAGAAAAGAAAAGAAAAAAGAAAAGAAAAGAAAAGAAAAGGAAAGAAACTAAGCAAATATTTACTGATTGGGATCCTGTGGCTGGTGTTTTCTCTGTCCCTTTAAAAAGAAGAAAAGTGACTCTAGCTAAACTAAAATTGATCAGTGAGGGCTTGCTAGTCTAGAAAAGCACCTAAGGCTCCTGTGATTTCTTGTACCTGGGGTCTTTTTGTCATTTGGTTGCACATTTGTCCTAATGGAATCCTTGAGTTTCAGTAAAGTGTCTGCAAGAGGAGGGGATGTGGTGGGTGGGCATCCTTAACCCAGAGGGGGGTAGGTATCTGTGGGTGGGGTTGAGAGGGTACCAGAGCCTTTTAAAGCCCGTCCCAAGGCTGCTGTTGTGTCTTCTGGTTTGCTTTTTAAAAAGATTTTATTTATTTATTTGAGAGAGAGAGCACAAGCACATGAGCAGGGGGAGGGCAGAGGGAGAAGCAGACTCTCCGCTGAGCAGGAAGCCCGATGTGGGGCTTGATTCCAGGACCCCGAAACCATGACCTGAGTGGAAGTCAGATGCTTAACTGACTGAGCCACCCAAGTGCCTGTCTCCTGGTTTTAAATACTAAAAACCCCAGATGGAAAGTGCAGGAAGTGGTTATGAAATTTATTTTCAGGTTTTGGGGAGAGAGTGTGGTATACTGTTTGAGAGCATGGGAATTTGGAGTCAGATCTGGGTTCAAATCCAAGCTCTATGACTTACAGGCTGTGTGACCTTGGGCAAGCTACTTCATCTCTCTGAGTCTCAGTTACCTCATGGACAAAATGCTACTAGTAGATACCTATTTCAGCTGGGTGATCTGAAGGTGAATGTACACAAAGTTCTGGGACAGAATAGGCATGAAACAAATGGTAGCTAAGATGAGCGATTCATAAGCAAATGTGGGTGGGCTCTATGTGCTGGGAGAAGTCAATGCACAGCTGGCTTTGAGGAATAAAACCTATGGGAGTATGTTTGATATTATGTGTGTTTCATTTGGACTCAGGTCATGTTCCTTCAGGCACAGGTGAGATCAATGGGCTACATTTGGGGTCTGAGAGGGTTTTTAGTCTTATTGGAAACCACATAGACTGCGAAGCACATCAAGCAGTTAGGACATCTTTCACATCACAGGTAGGCTGCTTCTTGCCATTTGGCTGAGTCTGATATCAGGAATCACAGCTTCTACCCACATGTCTCCCAGGAAAGTATCCAGGGGAGCATTTCCCCTTATTGCTCTTTTTTCAAAGCTACTTTTCACAATACCAACTCCCAAGGGAGAGAATCCAGTGAGCCAAAGGGGGTGGGCAAGAGCCCAGGATTAAGAGTCCAAAATTCTATGAGTGGCAGAACTAGTTGACCCTGAGATAATCACATCAAGTTCCACAGCCTTGGTTTCCAGAATGGGGTGTAATTCTGTGTACTTTGCAGGGCTGAGAGCCTGACCTAGTGAAAAAAGCATATGAGAAAGTGCTTCATAAACTTTAAAAGGCTGACCACACACATCGAATAGTTAATTATCGAGAGGGCAATGCATCCAAACATCTGGAATCATCACCAGCACCCAAGATAATTCCTAGATTCTCCTGTTATAGATTCTTTTAGACCCCTACATGCAGGACTGATTGCAACTGTAATTCAGTAATTTTGTGCGATGTCTGTCTCCCACAGAATGTCATGTCTTGCTCACAGCTGTCTCCCCAGTGACTCACTTGGTACCTGGCTTAGAAAGGGCACTCAGGAAAAATGGGCAGAAGGAAGGAAGTAGAGAAAGCAAGTGAGCAGGTTGGTTGAGGAATAAGCAGGGGAATGGCCAGATTGAGAAGGCATTGCGTGAGTCAGTGTGAAAGGCAACATTCTGAAAGCTGACCTCTTGCAAAGGCTGGTGGGTGAAAGAAGGCCCATTTTGGGCCATTAAAGGGATATCAGGAAAGCTTTCCAGATTTCACACAATTAACATTTCTACTAAATGATCCCCAACACCAAATCTTTCCTGTCCATTCCAGATGCAGAATTTAGTTTGGGCAAGAAGGTGGCTTTCCTTTCTTTTAAGTCTCCCTCACAATAATATCTAACATTTATATGATGTTTTTTGCTTTGCAAAGCAGATTCATGTACAGTTTCTTCTTTAAGCCACCCTGCAAAATGGGGGCTATGAAGCATATCTATTTACAACTGAGAACACTAAAACCCACAGAATTTAAGAAAGCATTTGCTCATGATCTAGGCCAGAAGGCAGAGAAGGCAGGACTCAAATGTGGTCTCCTGAGCTCCAATTTTTCCTTTGGAACTCCTCACCTCCTCCCCCATGGTAGAAATGTATAGGAGGAATTCAAGCATCAGTCGTTGGGGCAGGTGCCGACAAAATAATTCTTCTCAACTAGAAACTGCCTCCTTTGCTCTGTGCATTCGGTGCTTGGCAGTTGGTAAAAGTTTTGCTACAGCTGAAATGATCAACCTTTAAACACGCCTACTCTCCATTTACCACTAACATGCAGTTTCAATTCAGAGAATGACACCAGTCAAGTTCTATTCCTTTCAAGGCAGTTTGGGAAGATCAGGCAAGCTCTATGCCATGAATGAAAACCATACATTTGACTACATGCAGCAACCTTCGGTTTCTCCCTGGATAACTGTTGACTTATACTCTGTCTTATTGATCTTCCTCCCATCCCACAGTAACAGGAACAAATAGCTCAGAGTAAATTGTGGTCCTATGATTATTTAGAAAAATGTGGTGTATCCCTTTTGGTTCTGGCCACTGCCCTTTAAGAAGGAGGTTGACGAGGCTACAGGAGCGTCTTATAAGGAAAGCGAAAGCAGAGATATCTTGCCTAGAAAAGGAAGGGCTTGTGTGGCATTAATTAAGCAGCTTCCATGTGGAAAGACTGAAATTTTCATGGTGGCTCTAGAGAACGGAATCAGGATGGATGAGTAGAATGAAGAGCCCCAGGAGATGGTTTAAACGGCTCTCTCAGTCCATCCAGGCACTGGTCATCTCTGATGGTTGAGGAGCTCAAGCAGGAGCTATGTGGGCTGCTCTGGATGTGAGCCTTTCCTTCCCTGTGTGACAGGTTACCTCCAAGGCTGCTTCCTCTTCTGACTCTAGTCTCCTTAAGAGGCGAGAAGATTCCATCAGTTCTCTCTTTTTATAGTAGACATTGAGATACAGCAGAGTGAATAAACTGGCAAAGCCAGCATCAGAACTCTGGTTCCCGAACCCATTCCTGCCTACCATCAACAGTGTTGCCTTTAAACATCACATTTATTTTCAGTGTCCATAGGGTGTGTTTTTGCCAGCGATATTCTGAGAGGAAGGACCAGATCCTCCCAACCCATGAGGGCTTCAGAATTATTGCCAAGGGTCAGAAAAATTCAAGTGCACACCAGACACTGTCTCTAGATCAAATAACAGGCCTTACGGTCTATGCAAGATGCTTTCCCACTGTATATAGATGTTATTTTAATGAATAAAACACATTTCTTTAAGGGTACTACCTATATTATAGAATTTTGTCATTATGTATGTTTTCCCATCAGTGGTTCTCAAAAGTGTGTGTGTGTGTGTGTACGTGTGTGCTATTTTCTTTTCTTTTTTAACTTTAAAAGAAATCTTCCTAGTGAAGTAGCTAAAAAGATGAGCTCAGGATTGGTGGGATTGGTGGGGTTAGAAGTCTGGCTTTGCCATTTTCAAGCTTGGTGACCTTGAGCAAATTACTGAACCTCTCTGAGCCTTCTCTGTAGATGGGATGATCATAATATCACTCAAAGGGATACTGCAAGGATTGAATGAGATAATCCATCTAAGTGTGTAGAACAGTGCTAGCACAGGGTAAAAGCTACTTAAGGTATCTTTTCTTCATGGTTACTGGAAATATTGGCTTATTGGTGTAGATGAAGTGCATGCTCCTTGTCCTGGTAATGGTGGTGACAGTTTCACTCCTCACCTCTAGCCCATGGGCAATTTCTTGGCATAAAAAGGATGCTGGAATCTCCCCACGTTATCAGCAGGTATCTGAGCTGGTTCTCAGTCTGGTATGCTTTCTGCCAATTCACTGAACATCTTGTATACTAGAGACTCACCCTCAAAACCTTGAGGCAAACGGCAAAGATGTGTTGCTTAATTCAGGATGGCTGAGTTTAGGCATGAGTAATAAGGCAGTTCCCCAGGCCAGGGTGCTCAGTTATATTCAATCACATGTACCTCCTGCTCTTTGGGACCAAGCCATGTGCTCTGGGGTGCAGGAGATAAGGGGGAGAGGAAGGAGTTTGCCCCAGATACCTGGTCAGATACCCGGTCTGGCACATTTTCTAAGTTGGCACTCAACTGCCCTAAGGGAAAGGCAAGAACTGTGACTTCAGCCACATGTCATTTCCTGAAATCCTTGCATTCTGACCATCCCACTGATGGGACAAAGAATACCCTTTCTGTAGCAGTACCCATGGGCACCCGCCCCCTCTCCCCCTACCTCCCAGACTTTCCCAGTTCTGGGAAAGGATGTCAGAAGAGGACACACAAGGTAGAAGAACCTGAGGGAGACCAAGGATGATGGGAGGGAGACAAACTGTCAGTGAACAACTTGTTCATGTTCTCACATGCTTGAAGCAAAGAACACTTATTATGTACAAGGCACCCCATCAGGGGCTATAGATAAAGGCACTTGCTCCATGATTCCTGACCCCTTTCTTAGATGATGTCTAAGTGCACAATCTCTCCAAACACAGAATGACTCATGTCCATCCAACAACTAGTAACTCTAAGTAACATTTCTGAGTGCTTATGTCTTGCCAGGCAATGAGTCAGGAATACTGCATTTGCCATATTTAATCCTCATAACAACCTATTAATTATTCCATTTTATAGTTGAAGAAACCGAGGCTAAAAGAGATGAAGAGACTTGGCTTAAAGTTATGCAGCTAAGAAGTTAAAGCGTTAGACCTCCCATCCCCTAAGCTGCCTATTATTCAGTTAAAAACAAACAAATATAAACCACTTTTATTGACCAGTCTTATTTAACTCTTGTTTTGCATGTGTGTGTGTGTGTGTGTGTGTGTGTGTTGTGTGTGTTTGTAGACACAACCTAAAATGGCTTCTCCGGGAAAAATGTAGGAGGAATTTGAATAATTGTCTGCACTGACTCAGTCAGGGCAGAAGGTCCAAAACAGTTTCTCTGGCCTCAATGTCCCAGCTAATTACCTCGACCCTCCACCTGACTTAGTGTGTGTGGACAGGCTTAATGGTTTCTCTATTGAGCTCTTCCATTATTTTTCAGGTGCCCAAGGTAATCTTTTCATTGAACACTCACCATCCCGGGATTTTCACAATGCTGATGACTAAGGGATTTTCTTCTGCCTGGTCCTAATAAGGGGACCTGAGTTAATCATTGTGTAGCTTTGATAGGGAGCACGGTGGGGGCTTAAACCACTTCTCTTGCTTCATTAGGGGAAAAAGCAACCCAGGTGCAGACCACGAGGACCTCAGGGTTTGATACTATTAAATCAATGCACAGACAAAAAAAAAAAAGTGGATTAGGCCCTTTTTGCAAACAGAAATCTGGTGGGTAAGACTCAAAGATGGAAGAAAAAAGAAGTCTGAACAAATACCACTGCATTACTGACTGCCCGAGCTCTCCTTTCTCCCCACGGTCGCTTAAGAAAAGATTTTTCTTAAGGAAGTGATTTATTCTCTGCATGAGCTGATGCCACCCTGGCTTGTTTGACTTCACAAGAGCGTGGAGCTGATTTCTCTGCCCTTGCCTAGAAACTGCCAGCCACACCACTGCCTCAAGGGGCTAGCAACATTTACTTCGACATTTGGCTTTTGAGATTTCTGTTGCAAGGATCATTTTGCTGTTTTGTGCCTTTCTCCATTTCTCGAACCCAGGCGATCCCAGAGATCTGGGTTACTACTATTTTTTTGCAAGGTGAGGCAGTTCAGCATGTAAAAATGTTATGTAGGGCCACCATCTTGCATAAAATAATCATCTCTAGGGGTGCCTGGGTGGCTCAGTCGGTTGAGGGTTGGACTCTTGGTTTTGGCTCATGTCATGATGTGGTAGGTTGTGGGATGAGCCCCACTATGGGCTCCATGCTCAGTGGGGAGTTTGCTTGAGATTCTCTCCTTCTCCCTCCGCCCCTCCCCCCAATTGCTCAAATAAATAAATCTTTAAAAAATAATCATCTCTCTTATGTTGAATTTTATCATCTATTACCATCCCCGTGTCTATGAAAAGTAAGAACTTCTCTCTCTCTCCTCAGTGCCTACACTGAGTGATAATAGAGCAGGGGCTCAGTACAAATTTATTGAATGAATGAACTTCTGGGTGTGGCACTCTTAGTACCCAGGGTAGAGGTTTCTAGTATTTTCTTGCAGTTGGTTTTCAAGTTACAACAGTCTTAAAGGCACATTGAAAAAAAGTGTGGGCGAAGGGAACTGGTATTTGTTGCTTCTGTGGGAAGGGCTGAAAGGGTCTCTTGTTCCCACGCCGCGTGGGCAGTATAGTTCAGGGGTAAGGGCGGGGGGAGGCAGGGGGATGAGTCCGACACTGAGGCTGGCATCTAGTTCTATTACCGGCGAGTTGTGGGCCAGGGAATTAACTTCTCTAAACATTAGCTTCCAGATTTGAAAATAGATAGTGACAACAATAACTCCTCATAGGATGGTTGTATGAATCATTAATTAAAAAAAAG
This sequence comes from Mirounga angustirostris, assembly GCF_029215605.1. Taxonomy (NCBI): domain Eukaryota; kingdom Metazoa; phylum Chordata; class Mammalia; order Carnivora; family Phocidae; genus Mirounga; species Mirounga angustirostris. Next base: position 186,206,416 of record NW_026991709.1, on the reverse strand, counting down.
ACAGTTTTTAAAAGTGTTTAACATATGCAGGGCACTATGCTAAGCATTTGATTTCTATTGATTCCTTTAGTGCATGTTAAGGATTAAACGAGTTAATGTATGTAAATAACCTTTGCACAGGGCCTGGCACGTAGTATGTGTTCAATAAACGTTGGCTATTAATTTTACATTCTCTTTTCCTGCCACCTACAAAGGGGCTGATTTGACTGGTCAGGTTCCAGGGCACCGTCTGGGCTGTTTCTGGGCTAGCTATGTATCTGCACACTGAAGTGCTTCAGGTTACAGTGTGTGACCTACCTTGCAGTAAGAGGCCCAGCTGTCTTTTCTCTTTTGCTGGCTTTGAGCCTGGACTCTCTTTTTTATTCTATGTCTGCCTCTTAGAAAGAGATCCCTAGAGACCAGAGTGGCTCTGTAGAGTGCTCCACATTGGAATATGGACCCAAAGCCCAGGTCACAATGTGGGAGCCTGTTCCCAAAGAAGCTTGTCATCAATGATTTTGCTCCCTGTATGGGCATGCCATTCCCTCATTGAAAAGTGGGGTTTATTCCTCCATCTCACTTGAGTCTGGGCTGGCCTATGACTGCTCTGACCCACAGAACATGATGGAGATGAGGCCATGCCAGTTTCCAGCCAAGTTGTGAGAAGGTCTGGCAACTTCCGCTTCCCTGCTTTTGCAAGCCAGTGGCCGTGTACGCGTGAGTACCCCGAGACTACCATGCTGTAAGAAGCCCAAGCCACGTGGAAAAGATCAGCAGGATGAGACCCCATATAGGTCAAAAGAAGCCACATGAAGACACATCAAATTATCAGCCATCCAGCCCCAGCCCAGCCCAGCCACCTGCTGAATGCGGCCCAGAGAGTGACCCCAGTCAGAGCCACATGAACCAAAGAATCTCCTCGCTGAGCTCTTCCCAGATTCCTGACTCACAAAATTGTGAGCAAAACAAAATGATTCTTTTAGGTCACTAATTCCACCATAGTTTTTATGCAGCAGTAGTCAACCAACACTTAATAAGGTGTTCCTTTACCTCATATTCCCCTACCTTTATCCATTGCCTGTATTTCCCTGGAGGATGCTGTCGGGTGGTCCCTAATGGTCAAGGACAGGATTTGGGTATTCCTGGGCCTCCTGGCTATAAAAACATTAATGACTGACCTGATTTTCACCTGATCCTCAATGATCTTTGTTGAGCACATATGTATTGAGCACTTATGTATAATTAGCTCAATTAGTCATCACTGTAGAGCCTGGGATGGCTTGTTTCACCATTCCTGCTTCATAGAAGGATGCTGAGGCTCAGCAAGGGTAAGCAGTTTTCAAGAGGTCAACCAGTAACTGGTGCAACTGGAGTACAAGCCCAGTTGGGTTATAAAGTGCAGAGTCCTTTCATTACACCAAGTTGTTGATGTTCTGAAAAGGATGTGTCATTCTAAAACCACTTCTGACCTACTGACCACCGGATCTGGGAAAAGGAGAGCATACTTTGTGGAAGGTGTAGAAGCTTTGGGTCATACAGATCTTGGTTTGATTATGCTCCATCACTTACCAGTTAAATGACCTTGGGAAAAGTTATTCAACCTTCCACAGCTTCTATAACCTGATCTGCAAGATGAGGATAAAAACTATCATCTTCAGGGGGTTCTTCTGAGGTTGAACAAGTTAATATGTCAAGTGCTCAACACAATGCCTGGTACACAGTAAGAGCTCAATAATCATTAGTTATTATTATTACTAGTGTTTACTTCACTTGTGCTTAGCTGGGAGTTGACTGTGCCAAGTGTGTTCCTCTCCATAGCTTATAGACTAGACAAAAGTTGGCAGACTATGGATTGTGGGCCAAATCTAGCCTGTTGTTTGTTTTTGTATGGCCCATGAGCTAAGAATGGTTTGCACATTTTTAAGTGGTTGAAAGAAAATCAGAAGAATAAGTATTTCGTGACATGTGAAAATTATGGGAAATTGACATTTCAATGTCCATAAATAAAGTTTTATTGGAATACAATCACACCCACTCATTTACAACAAAGGGCAGAGGTTGAGAGACTGTGTGGCCTGTGAAGTAAAAAATGTTTACTCTCTGGTCCTTTCCAGAAGTTTTCTGACCTCTGGGCTATAATATGATTGAGAGACCACAGAGTGGGGATGGAAAGAGAATCACAAAATTATGTCTAATCTTCATTTGCCCATTAGCTAGTTGATGGATCTTAGCTACCTGTCTAGCCTCAGGTCCTTATCTATTATAATAGGGTGCCAGGTTGAGTGTTTTCTCCTGATTCCTTCCAGAATTAGAAAAAAAAAAATGTTTGTGACTCTCAGATGGTGTACGAGGCAGGTTAGCTCTAGGAAGAATGTGGGATAGAAGCACTTCCCACACCTGGAAAAAGTTATAAATACTCTCGTACTAAAACAAGAGGTTTATTAATATTTTAGTATTCATAAGAGCTCTGGACATGAGGCTCCAGGAAAAATATAGTAACAGGGAAAACAAAAAGCATTTGAGATAAATAAAGACCATTCCCGCAGGTACCAGACAGCATAGCATGGCCCCATGGGTAGACCTGGCAAAGAGATAAAAGGATTACAATAGGCAGCATGTGCTGAGTATCTACCCTGTGCCAGGCACTCTTTTCTGTGTTGTTCATGAACCATCCAATTTAATATTCCCAGCACCCTCTAGTTACAGCCCTCTTCCTCTGCACCTCTTTGGGCTATGGTGAGGATTCACAAAGACAATACATACAAAGGGGCGTAATAAAAAGGTGCGGCAAACCTTTACAGTACCTCCTAGTTGCTATACTGGTCTTGCTGGAATGAGCAGGCCAAAGGAACAACCTTCCTGTGACCGGGAAGCGAGCCCCTCTGTGAACTTGCCCTGAGTCCCCACATTTGCCCACATCCTTCCTCAGCTTCCAGTTTTCATTCTGTTTTTTTTGTGTGTGTGTGGCAGAAATGGAATCAGCAGGCTTGACATCTAAATGCATATAGCTCCATGATAAGCATCGTTCAGGCCAGGAACATGGGAGAAGCTGCACCCACATCATTGATCAGCAGATGGGAAAATCTGAAAAAAGATGTAAGAGCTTCCAGAGGGGAGCAGAGGCAGGATAGGGAGGTGGTTCAGAGCGCAGGCTTTGCAGTTGGATCGCAAGGGGTCAAATTCTAGCTCTACCACTTTCTAGGCAAGTTCCTTGACTTTTCCATGCCTCACATTCTTCATCTATCAAATGGGAATACTACTACTCTTCATAGAGTTGTTGGGTTATTAAATGAGTTGGCAGATCAGTTCTCAGGGCATGGGGAATAAGAAATATTTGTCTGCTATTATCACTATTTTTGCTGAAAAAATCAAGTTGTTCTCTGTAATCAGACTTGTATATTAAGCTTGGTCTGGCCCTGCATTATCCAATAGCTCCATGTGGCTATTTACATTTAAATGAATGAAAACAAAATACAATTAAAAATTCAACTTTTCAGTTGTAAGTAGCCACATTTCGAGTGCTAAGGAGCCACATGTGGCTGGCTGCTGTATCAGCCAGTTTGGATACAGAATACTTCCCCCACTGCAGAAAGTTCTATTGGGCAGTGCTGGTAGACTCAAGAGACATTCACAAATACAGGTTCTTACATTGTAAAACGTTGAGAATGAAGAGATGTGCCATCCAGTTCCCATCTTAGAACAAGAGATTGGTTGGAGGAGGAAGCAGGAGAAGGAAAAGGGCATTGGTGTCAACAGCCTCATCATGTGGATGAAACAAGAATTCAAGGTGGATGGGTGTAATTTAAAGTAATCAAGATGCCAAGAGAGGAATGACAATATTGATACAACCATAACGGGAAGAGGGAGAGGGAGAAGTGTAAGAAGCTAAAGCTCTATCTATTACAGTAGGGAGTCAAATAATCTCTAAGATTAATAAATCAAGAAATAGCAATGTAAGGATAGTACTTGGGGCTATGAGGATAAAAACAAAATTGTTTCAGGGATCCTTTCTGGAGTCAGGGATTAAGGGTGGAAAGGGGCAGGACAGAGAACTGTTGTTTCTTAAAAAATTATTACTATGAGTGTCTGTACTATTTCATTTTTAACCCTATATATATTTCTTTCATTAAAAAATTATTGAAAAAAGAACAGAACGAGTGGTAGAATTTTCAACATTTTAGTGGAGAAGGGCATTTTGCAGGAGGAATGTGTCTCCTCCAGAGTAACTTCTTCAAGGTTTTTGGTTGACTGGGGACATGATTCTGAGATATGTCCTCTACAAAGGCAAAAGCAAAACCTAGCAAACCCTCCCCACCATCCATAATCTGGATGCTCTAAGTGCATCTGGGGAAGATGAATACATTGTTAGTGCCAACTGAGGGACTGACTGCCTGGGGGAGACAGAATGTACCAGTGGGTGGATGTACTGGGACTCTGTGTGCGGGTGAGCAGTTGAGCAAACCTCAGTGGCTCCTGCTCAGGGGCGAAGTGACAATTACAGGCAAAGCCCCTTACAACACTTTTGGAGGACTAGAGAGAAACACAACCCTTGAAATATACCTGAAATCATAGAGAGCATGATGGATTCCCCAGCTCTGTGACCCAGCGGCTGAAACGTCTTCTTTGCTGGCTGAAGATCAAGGGTGTTTCTGGCCAGTTATGAAGTGCCCACATAAGCACCACGTAAATGCTACATAGAGAATGTATGTCATGAGGCCATCTTCCCTTCCTTTCCTTTTTCAAAGGGCTGGAGTGTATAAATGCTGTTTTTGCAGATGTGGGAACTGTGACACCAAAAATGTTTTATGGGAGGCTCACCAGGTGGCCATGGCTCAGAAAAATGATCAACTGGTTTTCCAAATCTGGTGCACATTTGAAAGAAAAGACTTAAACACTGAAATGTTTAAAAATAAGGTTTCCCTCAGTTGCTTATAAATAGAACCAGTGTAGGAAAAATTTTCAAATAATAGAATGTGAATATTGGAGTCCAAGTCTGGACTCTCCTGCCATCTCAAATCCTGGCTCTGTGAGTTTGGGAAAAACCATTGTTTAGTTTTCTCATGGACAGCATAGAAATACCAAACACCTGATATATATAGTCATATACAAAACTACGGGCGCATTTACCAATGACTGAATGCCCAACTGACACCATCTTATCTGATGCTTCTAACAACTTGTCCTCTCATTTTACAACTGAAGGAACTGTGACTCGGAGTGGTTAAATCGGTTTCCTCAGGGAACACAGCTGAGAGCTAGGATTTGAACCCAAGTGGGTCTAACTTCAAAGGATCTGCCACCATATTACACTACCCCTACACTGCCCTACCTATTCATAGGATAATTTCCGAAGTCTGAAGATCAAACCTAGATGATGACTGTGGAGATACCTATGATGATATGCACCTATTACCACAAATAAGACCTCATATATAACTGTCGGGTAACCATCATGCATATTCTTTAATTTTCTTTTTAAGATTTTATTTATTTATTTGACAGAGAGAGAGAGAGAGAGATCACAAGTAGGCAGACAGGCAGACGGGAAGAGGGAGAGGGAGAAGCAGGCTCCCCGCTGAGCAGGGAGCCCGATGCGGGACTCGATCCCAGGACCCTGGGATCACGACCTGAGCCGAAGGCAGATGCTTAACCGACTGAGCCACCCAGGTGCCCCAACCATCATGCATATTCTGAAATGACCTCTGAGGACCTCTGTAGGCTTCTGAGGGTCTGGGGGAAGGCAGGAGAGAGCCCAGGCTTCCCTGGAGAGCGTCCTTAGGCAAGAACACGAAAACCTTGAGTTGTAGGGCTGCTGGTTGATTGCACGGCTTCTGTGCATGTTCATAAATATTGATTGTGATGAAACTATTATCATAGTAATGAGGGTAATAATGCCTCCTGCAGCCCATCCCACCACACTCCTCGAAGTCCCTACCTTTCATTAAACAAAGAGCTGCTGGCTCTGCTGGGGAGCTGGGCACGAGGCAGGGAAATGATCTCCATTCAGCAAAAGCATTCTGTTCCATGCACTGATTAGGAGCCGCAGGCTCATTAACGAGAATTGTTCATATCTCCTGTTGCTCAGGGTACTGTGCTTCGAGACTGGGTCCAGGAAGTGTATGTTCTCATCTCTCTTCCCCCCTGGGGCTTCCGAACAGATGCCCGATTGAAGTAGACATGTTTTTCCTTCCAGTTTCCCTCATTTCTGTCCCAATCCTTCATTCCCAGCGAGGATTTCTGCAAGGCTCAAAGGTTCCTTCAAACCCACCCTTTTAACGATGACTTAACAATGGTTGCACGCTTATTATTTGCCTGGCATAAGGCTAAGCACTTTACAAGTAATTAACCCTCACAATGGAGGGCATGATGATTATTAACATGGATGGATGAGGAGACTGAGCTCAGAGAGGTTTAACAACTTCCTCAAAGACACATAGCTGGCAGCATCACGTAGCTTCCTCAGAGACACAAAGCTGGTGTTAATATGGGTGTGCTGGACTCCAGGGTGTGACCTCTTCACGACACTGTACTGCTTTTCCATTTGTCTATTTACATGGCATACTCTCATTTGAGGAGAAACTTGGAAGTACAAACTGAAAAGCTTTAATTTTATAAATTCTCCAAGCAGGTCAAAGGCTTATTTTTATTCCATCATAGTGGGGCCTCTGCCCATCTCTGGCATTTTTGGGTTTTGCTCTGCCTTCAGAACACCTCTCAACACTGAGAAGCCCAACAGAATGAAAGCTGGAAGAGGGCGAGCACCATGTCTTACCTGTGTCCCTCTGGCTTCCTTGGTGCTACGCAAAGGAGAACCGTGCTGTCATGACTGAAAGTCCTGTTTCTGCATGAAGGGATCACCTGTCAGCCGATGCCCTCCCCTTGTCCCCCAGCTGCCTCAGCCTGAACTTGAGGGCACAGATTGTTTGCATCACCACTGCCAGTGATAACTTGTCCATCAGCGTCAGTCTAGGTCTGCTGCACATGGAGAATTCTTTTTCCTCATCTCAGGTAAAGAGTGGAGACAACAAACAAATGGATGAGGGACAAGGTCTGGGTTCTGTGTCTAACATGTCTAGATGTTCAAGTCATTTTCATTCTCTGGTCTCAGTTTATACAACTGCAAAATGGGGGCATGGAGAAGGTATCACAACCTCCCAAACTTCTGGCATCAACACCACGTTCCTGACTTTGGCTATGGCCCATGTGCTGTCTGTACTATACTTACTTCTATACTTAATATTCTTCTTTAAATTGCCTCACTTTTTAAATACTTAATTATAAAAAGAAAATGTATACCACTGCCATAAATGGAAAATCAATATCAAGATACAATCAAGAGGAGAAGGAAGTAAAAGTACACACAACATAAATAAAAATAACATCGTTATATTCTAGGTAGACACGGTTGCCTGCAGAGGGTGCTGAGCCCAAGACCTGCTCCCTCTTTCTCTCTTTCTCTCTGTTACACATGAAGATTTGAAAGTTTAGGGAAGTGTAAAAGACGCATAAGCACTCACTGGATACTTTCCCCTTGATATAAAGATAAAGATGAAAATGAAATTAAAAAGGGGATCATTCTTTCACAGTAGAATTGGTGTTATTTAATGCAGCATTTCTGTGGCATCTAACATCATCTCAGGTACCATGTGGTGCATCTCCGGTGCTTGGAAAACACTCAGGGATACGTAGAAAGGAAGGAGGAGGAGGAAGAAGAGGAAGAAGAGGGAGGGAGGAGCCACCGTGTTTGGCAGCACGTGCCAATTCTGTGGAGGAATTTGACCACAGTCCATTTCGAGCTGTGAGGGGGACATCACAAAATGCAGAGATTGGAAGATATGTGGAGAAGTGGCGCTCACCAGCAGGGAGGAACTGAGCAGACACAGTGCATCACTGGGAACACTGGACCAGAAAACCTCAAATGTTCCTTCGGTTGTATGCACTCTCGATAGTAACTTCCAGACAATGAGAGCTAAGATCTTTTAAAAAAAAAAAAAGTCTTTCTATTTTTACAACTCCTAGCCTAGTAATTTACATATAGCAGTCATGGAAAACATGGTGACAGATCAAGTAATTGGTGCTACTACTCAGGACTCAGTGATGTAACCACAGTAAGAACCATAATAATAACAATAGCAAGTATCAAATGCTTACCTCATTCCAGGTACATAACATTTTCTCATTTAATTCTAACAACATCATGTAATAGAGGTCTTATTATTAGGCCCATTATATAGGTCAGTAAACTAATTAACTGATTAACCCATCCAGGACTATACTCCAGTAATGGGCAGAACCGGACAAACAAGTAACATAGGTGTATGTTGAAATAAACCTGATTCAACCTAAAATAAGCATGGAGAATGGGTTATTCAATTCTGATTAACTGAATATTTTGGTTAATAGGTATTCTATAAACTGTGTATGAATGAAAAATTCTGGAAGAATTAAAACACGAAAGAGGCACCTGGGTGGCTCAATTGGTTAAGTGTCTGACTCTTGATCTCAGCTTGGGTCTTGATCTCAGGATTGTGAGTTCAAGACCTGTGTTGGGCTCCACACTGGGTGTGGATCCTACTTAAAAGAAATAAGAATAAAATAAAATAAAATAAAATAAAATAAAATAACACTAAATACTAAAATACACTAAACTTAGTGGAAAACATTTTTGATGCATCAGAATTTTGAGTACAAGGATGTGCTAAAATGGAGCTGTAGAAGAGTTTTGGTCGATCCTGTGATGAAGAGTGATTTGGGTTGCTTAGGAGAAATGATTACTATACTAAAGACCGACCAGGTAAGAGAATAGTTAAAAGTGCTAGGATCATTTAAACCTTCTTACAGGTTGAAGTTGAAGGTAAGGCTAAGGGCTATTTACTGGGCATCCACAGAGTGCAGGGTGTCCTGCCGGGTCACTGTGCACTATAGATGTAATCATCTCGTCAGCTCTCTGAAAGAGGCACCAGCACCCCCACTCAACAGATGAAGAGACTGAGGCTCACAAATGTTCACTAACTCGCCCACATTTCTGTTAGTCTGGGCTTCATAATCATAGCTCTCCCTCCAACTTTCTGGTGATAAGCTTCCTACTACACGTGGTTTAGAGGTCAAGGCAGCATTTCTAACTTTTAATTTCAGAACAATTACTTTGTTTTTGAAGCCTCATCTGTATTCATTAGGTATTTCTTTCATCGCTGACATTTCTGGGACCCGGTTGCTCAGCATCTCACAGTCTGGAGAAAATACTGTGTCTGTCTTATGTTTGTCTGTTTATTAAAGAACATTAAGGGAAATGGTTAACTCTGGATGCTTCTTTTTTTCTTCTGAAAAGCGTCTGCAGGGCTGCTTTGGACAGCACATATGTTAATTGTCAACTGTGTTTTCAAGGCATGAACTGGAAACAAGGATGATGTCCTACTAGGTGATAAAATTATCTGTCATAAACCCCAAAGTGGATGTCAAGTTCTGAACCATTGGGGAAGGGCTGATGAAAGAGGCCGGTCGAAGGCATGGCAGATCAGTGCTTTACAATTCTTGAACATTTCAGAGCACGGTGGTTTGTTTTCTTTTGGTCAGTGTGAACAAACTACATTAGACAAAATAAGTCTTGCCTTCCAATGGTGGCTCAAAGCTTCAAAATCAGACTACAAATCCCACGTTTCTGATAACAGTAGCCAGTCTCTCTGTGACCTCTCTTAGCTTCTCCAGCTGAATCAGTTTTGGATAATGTCTCTTGTAAGCCCTTTGAGCCCATCACCATGGGCAAGTTCTTTCATTATCAGGCTGTTCCTTCCTTAACAGACTAGCTGTTCTTTCACTCCATGCCTGTCCTTTTCCTCCTTTTAGTCTGGCTTTTCCCCGAGTCACAGTGGACTTCCAGTTCCCAGAATGCCCTGGACCTTCCCTTTCTCCTCTTTGTACCCTGTACTCTTTCTTCTCTTCTTTGCAAGATCCACTAGATCTCAGCTCAAATGTCATTTCCTTCATGGCCTCCCAGATGAGGTTGGGTGCCTTCAGGCTACTGTCCCATTGCATCAGCTACTTCCCCCTCTCTCGGGAAAACTGCCACATGTGTAAACTACTTGTTGAGAATATATCTCCCTCATGAGAATACATACTAAGAGGCATGATCCTTCTTACTCATTGCTATGTCCCCAGTGCCTGGCATCAAGTAAGCACTCAACAAACATGTTGAATGAAGACATAATATGAAACTGAAGATTATGTGGAAAGCACAGAAGAAGTGAGGATTGTGAATGTCTATTCCTTTGGTTTTATTGCAAAACAGTTGGTGGGTAAATTACTTATAAAATATTATTCCTGGTAAGATGTGAAAAAAATAGAGGACTTTCCCTTAGAAGTGGTATCAGTAAGTGGATGGTTCCTAGAAGAGTTGCTAATTGACTTCATTTATGAGTTTCTCTGCTTCTATGGAGAATAACATTCTGGAGATAATAAAGGAATAAATCTAAGATGGAGTCTTAGTACTTGTATGACTTTGGACAAATAACTCAACTTCTCTCATCTGTAAAATGGGGATAATAATCGTATCTATTGCAGAGGGTGACTGGGAGGATCAATGAAGAAATGCATGTGAATCACTTAGCACAGTGCCTGACGCATAGTAAATGTTCAGGAAACGTCAGCTATTACCACCATGATGGGTGCTTCTGTCCAAGGCAGGCATCTCCACTCTGAAGGAAGCCAACTGACTTGAATCACATGTATTCAGCATCTGATAATCTGCTGATGTTACCCTCTGAGGGTAGAACAAGACCTCTCCATCTATTCCACCATCACCAGCCCACACTATGAAAAGCCATCTCTCCCATGCTGGGCATTCCCTGAAGCCAAAGCAAAAATGAGACGTCATCAGAGATAATACTAACAATTATGAACACTCACCCCACTCTAAAATTTGAACTGCTTCCTGACCACAATGTTCTGGGGACAGAAGTGAATTCCTTTGATCCAGTTCTGGCTTTTGACCAAAGTGGCAGTCTTGTTCTTTGGCATGACAACAAGAGCTCTGCATAAAAGCAGTCTATGCTGCTGGTTGATCTGCACTTAACACCAGCCCTGGTCTTAGATTCTAGCAGGAAGAAGCATGTCTACTTTGTTTCATTTCTAAGTGGCAAACAATTAAAATGCTAGCAAATGGAAAGAAAGGGTGAATATGGGTGATTTGAGACCTAGGAGATTGGACATAGGGTGGAGTTTAGTCCCCTGGCAGCTCTGAATGGGGCTTTATCCTGCCTGTCCTGCGTGGCTTCCATTTTCATCGTGACCATCTCAAATGGACTGGCTTGATGGAGGAATCTTGAGTGAATTCTAGGGGCCTTCAGAGGATTTGAGGTAATCATTCTCTCTGCTAGGGGAGTGGGTGTGGGCCCCTTCAACATCGTCACTCCTCCTTGGAGGCTCCAGAGTTTAATGGGAGAGAGTACACTGGTCAAGCTGGAGGGCTTAACCTCTCCGAGCCTCAATCTGATCTTCTGCACAAGAGCATTGCTGGAATGGCAGTGTTCAGAGGATGCAATGAGAAAAATGTATTTAAAGCACTTAGCCCTGTGCCAGGCACTTAGCAAGTGCTTAAAGAACAGGAGCGGTTGCTCCTGTCACTATTTTAGACTTCTGAATTCATCTAATAAAACCATCATCGTATTACGCCAAAGGGAATGAAAAGCCAAGTGTGGTTCTCTGTTCCAGGTCACAGAGCTCCCAGGTGAGGGGCAGGGCTGGGACCCCATCCCAGGTCTCCCCCCCGCCCCCCGGCTGTCTTTCTGCTGTACACCACTGGCTGTCAGGACTCATCTGATGCAGAGGAGCTCTTCAAGACCTCCCCGCGCAGGGGCCTTCCATGGTGCCCCCTTCAATCGAGTCTCCACCCCCAACATGTGCTCAGTCTCTAAATCCTGTCCATGTTCCTTCCAAAATATCCTACAAAAATGCCTCCTACTTTCCTGCCTCCTGGTCATTGCAATTGCTGTTCCATCTAGAAGATTCTCCCCTCTTTTCCAGCCATGGCTGACCCCCCCCTTAGTTTCAGCCCACATCCCTCCTCCTCAGAGACCTTCCGTGACCATCCTTGCTGCAGCAACTCTACCCCCATCTCCTTTCTCTCTTTCTCTCCCTTTCTTTCCAGTTTGTGGCCTGTATAGCACTCTCCCCCCCTTTAATTTTCTTTCCTTTTTTATTGTCTCTTTTCCTAAATGTAAGCTCCAAAAGGACAGAGAACATGTCTTCCTTGCTCACTGCTGTGTTCCCAGCAACTAGCACAATGCATGACACATAGGTGCCTGGTAAATACATGCTGGGTGAATGAATGAATGAGTGAATGAAAGAATGAGTGGATTCCAGAACTAGCATATTTGTTAACACCTGGATAGGACCAAGGAAAGGATTTTAATTTGTTCGGAGAGAGACCTAGGTACCTGCTTGTCCCCCTTCCTGGCCTCCTAAAAGAACAGTGTGAGGCTACCCACCAGACAAGGACCCTTCCAAGCAGGCAACCCACACAAAAGCACATCTTGCAGTCAGGGGAAATGGGCGGATAGTTGCTAATTGCGACTTCCAACTGGGCTGATCTTTCCAAAGTTCGAAAGGCGCCTGCCTCCAGAAATCCCAGGCTGCTCCTGCTGCTGAGGCTGGGGAGGGAAGAGAGGAGGGGTGTGCCTGGATGCCTCTCGGGCTGGCACGAAGAAGCCACATCTCCTCCTCCCTCCTCCCCCCAGCTCCTCTCCAAGAGAGGAAGCAATGCAGATGGAGACGAGAAATAAATATTCCTGCCTGCTCCGTGCCACTGCAGACGTTTTCCAAAATGTCTGGCTTGGACCATGAAATCAAGCCCACCCAGGAAAGGAGGCGCTCAGCGGGAGAAAGAGGGGGGAAAGGGTGGTATATTTGTCGATACTTGTCAGCTTTCTGGGGGGCACAGCACATGGCTCATACTTGGCAGCCCTGCTGAGGTGGGGACGTGGTAAGTGCACAGTAATACTTGAAGAATTGAATCAGAAACGGGAGCAGAGTTAAGGAAATCCTGCCAGGGTGCCGGCACCACCTCTCTGCCTTTGTCCAGAGTCCCGGGACTCACAGCTGGCTCTCGCCTCATTCATTTCCAGGCTCTTTCCACAATGCCCGCTGCCCCTGCTCAACCCTCTGCTCTCGCCTCCACTCCACTCTGGCGTGATTACTACAACTGGGCTGCAGGAAGTCTTCAAAGGCCCATTGAGATTTGGGCAGGAGCTCAGAATCCACGTGCGGAGATAGATATTCCTGCCACCTCTAAGCACAGCTCGCGTTCTCCAACGCTGGAATACCAGCAGGAGATGAGAACAGAGGCTGCAAATGATAAGTGGGTGCTTTTGGCCGTGGGATGGCCAAGTGTGTGGGAGAAGTGTCACTAAGGAAGGGAAGTTACAGGCCCAGCAACAGGCACTGAAGTGTTCTGCAGTTACGGGGACTTCACTAGACATGCTGTGAGGCTGCAAAATGTCTCAGAAAAGAGATGAGAGCATGAAAATTTCAGCTTGAAAACTCCTGCCTAGGCTATGCTAGGTCTTTGTTTCTCACCCTCCTGTGAGAATCCCCCTGGTACAGCGTCCTCGTACTGCTGCTATGGGACCCCCTTCCACTAGTTCTACTGGGAAGTCAGTCATGAGGGTGGAGCCCTGGGTGGACTGAATTCTGCTCTATAAAAAAGCAGAGGGGCTTTCCTGGTTTGCACTCGTTCAAGTCCAGCGCAGTGAAAACACTTGCTCAAAATGAAGACTCGAAGAAAGTGATATCTTTTGTGGGTGTCAGGGGAATGTTTTCCAGAAATGCTGCAGTTAATTCTGCCTCTTTTCACCATTTCCATGACTTCACTGAGGAATGAAAGATTATCTAGTATTTCCCACTCATGTGCCCCGAATTCTTCTTTATGGATCTTCCCCACTCATCTGCCCATCCGACTTCCAGTGCTAGGCAACTGCCAGCTGAATCCCACTCTTTCCAGGAAGCTGTTCAATGGTGGGGGAAGCTGGCAGGAGACGTGGATTGCTGTGTGACCTTGGACACATTACTTCCCCTCTCTGGGCCTTGGTTTCTTTGTCTGTCAAAGGAGTGGCTGGATAGATATCCTATCAGCTGGGACAAATTATGGGTGGTTCTATAGAGAGCTACAGGATAGATTTCTTATTGTCGCCATCGTCTACCCCACATTTACCACTAAATTCCAGGGACTAGGGCCGTCACACTTCTGGGGCTGAGTTCATTCCTTATATCTGGAAGTTTAGAGCTGCATATTAAAACAAGCTGGGTATGTGGATACATGGATGCTATCTAGAATTGTTTTAAATGTTTTTTGTCTACATTTCCCTTAATTCCCAGAAAATCTAACGCATGGGAAATACCAATGGAAGGCATATTCTGGGAGAACTTGTGTGCATGTGTGTTTGCGCTATATAATAATCATGTTGATTATCTTTCATTAATGATAACCACCATTTACTGAGGCCTACTTTGTGCGAGGACTATGCCATGCGCTTTCACTTACATTATTATCTTCACAACAACTCAGAGAAGACCTTATCCACTCCTCACTCCCATACATCGTGGTAGTTGACCACAATTAACACGAGTGTGTACAAACCGAAGCCAAAATTACGCAACAGCACCCCTCCCCAAAGCCAAAACCAAAACCAAAGCAAAGCTTTGGCTGAGAGAGACTGAGACAGCTACTGAAGATCACACAGCTGGTGAGTATTGGCAATGGGATTTGAACCTGATTCTGCTAGATTCCAAAGATGATGATGTGCTACCCCCTAGCCTGTGCTGGGCCTCGTCTCGGCATTCTGTTCCTTTCTAGGAGATTCTTCCTACATTAAGGCTGTTTTAAAGATCCAGAGATAATAGGACTTAAGCTGACTGCCTTTCCTATGGCATTGTCAGAGGAAAACAGCTAGTCTCAGAGCCAGCAAAAACCCTGCTATCAGAAATGGCAGGACAAGATGCAGCTGTCATAGGAAATGAGCACAAGAAGGGTGGGAGAACCAGGCCCCCAAAGCAGCCCATTTCCAGTGACCATCTCCTTTGGTCATTTGCCTACAGAGAATTAGGCTGGCTTCTGCCCACAACCAAACTCGCTTCTAATTCTGCCACAGAATTAGAGCCCCTCACAATTTGTACAGATTCGGTCATCTGCTCCAGATGTTGTAAACTCCGGTGTTCCCAAGCCCAGGCAGGTATATGAATGAGCAAAATCGCCAGGAGGACACTATAGGAAACTGGCAAACACATGTCTGGTCAATGGGGACCACTGTGACTTGGCTCCAGCAGACGGTTGCTATGCATGTATGCAGGCCCAGAGCTGCTAACTGTGCCCTTTATGAATAAAGCCTGGAATATGGACATCCCTGTGAATTCTCCGGATTTTTAAATGAAGGCAACTAATTCAATTAAGAAAAGTGTACCTGACACAGTGAGGACCAAATAAAACATATTTAAAAGCTCTGTCTGATCTGAAGGTCTCTATTTGCAACCTTTGAAATTAATTTTCTTCATTTACAGATGGGGAAATGGTAGCCCAGAAACAGGAAGTGATTTGTCTGAGATAGCTAACTTGGGCTCAGGCCAACAACTCTCTTTTGGATACATACGTATAGAGACATATGTGTGTGTGTGTGTACATACATATATATACATACATACTGGATATTCACAAGTGAAATAGAAATGATTTTGGATTACCTGCTGTTGTGAAATGTCCTGCTTATTCTTCTAATGTTATTATACATTGGCAGTTGACCTCAATTAATATACTTATAACCCAAACCAAAGTGACACATTGGCACCTCGCCCTTAAACCCAAACCCAAACCAAAACTAAAATGAAAACCAGGAAGAAAGAAGCTCTTTACTTACGGTAAATGACAAAAAAGAAGAAAACAAAGTCCCTTCGTCATATCTGGATAATTTTGCCAGTACTCCTTCCAAGATAGTAACAAACTAGTAAAACAGCAAAAAAAGAAGAATTATTATTTCAAACTCTAATTGTTCACACCAAGGAGCAACATTCCCCAATCACACAGAGACTAGCAATGACCTCGCTCGGTTTTGCCTTCTATTATTTGATTCCCGCTTTTGGGGAAAGGAATAGATGCTTTCACACAGAAATATTTGACTTATCCGGCTTTCTCTTCATTATTATGTGATTGCAAATATAGAGTGTTACAGAAGTATAAAGTGACAAAATATTATTGAGTTGCATACAGCATGCGATAATATTAAATGCACTTTTCAAAATCCAAAACTGTGCAAAGCAGTTTTTACGTTACATATTAGCACTACATTTAATCCAATCTATTTTTATTTGTATTTTATCAGTAATTTGGGGGAAACAGAAGTTTAGCACTGGCAAATATAAATGTCTTCCCATTCAGCATTACTTAGTTAAAATTCTATAATTCATGAGGGTGACTGAAATAGCTTTATCTGACTTTTATGTTTTATTATGACTCTCGCTGCATGCGAAACGAGGGGAGAGGGGGTTTTCAGGATGGCAGAATTCCTTATTACCGTTTAACTTTCTGTTTCTAAAATCTAACTTTGTCAGGGCTGAAAAACAAAACAAACATTTTCCACATAACCTAGTGCAACGTCTGGGGACAATTTCTTATTAAGTTAACACATGCCACTTCATCGATTGATCTTCACACGGCTCGCAATCATCAGAAAAAATCATTCTGAGCCTGGGTGACGTACGATCTTATTTCCTGAGAGATACAAGTATCCAGCTCAACTTTTTAACGTGTTACATTTTAATGGAAATGCAGATATAACAAAGCGATGTTCACAATGAAACATTTCACCTGAAGCTGAAGGTTACCTTTGCAACCAAGAGTGTTATCATTTCTTTAACAGTTTCTTCAATTAGTTCATCTATTTTTGAATGGTATTGATGCTAAAGAACACAGAAAGACAAATATTAGCATGTTGGGGAGGTGATGGCACTGCATCCGTCAGTAATTTTTAGACAACACAATTTATAAATAAAGCCTGGCCTGCAGACCCAGTTTATTTCCATACTCCCAGAAGCAGCTGTAAGATTCTGACTCCAGGTCTTTGATAAAGAGAGATCTGAAGCTCTTAAAAAAGTTACCAGGCACATGGTTCCTCACCCAAAGCTTTTGATGGCTTTGATATGTGTAGATACATACACACGATTACAAATAGCATGCATGGATGGCTTCATGGCCTAGCAGTGTGTGGGTCTGGAACTTACAAAACAAGGTATCACAATAATTTAATACAGGGGATGAAAACTTCTCTTTGGAAAACTGCTGGGGGTTGTGGCTCAGAATTTGACCAAGACCACTGTGGCTGATTTTGCAAAAACTGTTCTGAAACCCTCTGATACTTTGGGTTCATGCCCCAGAGCCCACTAGTTCTATCTCTAGATGTTGACTGAGTACCAAGGCAAAGTGTCATTTTCTGAACCCCTGTAGCAGCCACTCATTTTCTCTATTCATGGAAAAGCAGACGCAGGTTTAGAGCCTCCACTAAGACTCCTGTTAAATTTTTCAATTTCTCTAAAGGCTGCTGTCGATTAAATTTAAATAGTAATTCAAAAACAAACCCCCACACAAACAAAAATCTGCTGTAAATGCCAGGAAAAGAGGAAAAGCGATTTCAACAGAAAATACTGTATGCCAGTTCCTTGACATTTATTAGATCATTTTAGTATCCATTTGAATTATTCTGTATTCCTTAATAAAAAATAACAATGCAAGACATTGCTATTTGGAAAGGAAAATGCACTTACCCACTTTTTAGCAAACTTTCAGAAGGATGATTAATTAGGAATAGAAAAAAAAAGGAACAGTGCAAATAAAAATTAGGACAAAAAGACACATGAGAAAATGAAAATTAAACAAACCATTCAAAAAGCTATGAAAACATACAGAAATAATAAGCCATGGGAATGTGGGTTGATATTCTGATAACTGGCAATCAGAATTAATGAAAGTGAGTAAAGGGATGTGAATTAAGTTAATTCAGTAAAAGTCACAGGGGAATTTCGCTTGTAATTGTGAGACCTGGATAAAGTCCCAGTGCAAAGTTAGGAAGTCAGGTCGCCTACGAAAATATAGTTCAGTTTCCTCATCTGTAAAAAAACAGATACTACTACTAACCACTCAGGACCAATGGGTGGGGTGGAAAGGGAAGCCAGTACAAATACTGCTTTTGGAAAGAGAATGAAGCAAACCCTGTTTAAAGATATTTAGCAGCTCTGTTCTTCTATTATTATTATTATTATCATTATTATTATTATCTTATTACTTATTATTATTATTATCTTATTACTTATTATTATTATTATTTAAAAACCATTTCCTGGTGGTCCTGTTCTCAGCCTCATAGATCCATTATGAAGATCGAGTGAGGATCAGATGTGAAAACATCTTGTCAACTATAACTGCAATTCAAATATTATTTGTTCAAGTTCATAAAGCAGAAGCTAAGGGTAAGAAGATATGGTCTTAATGCTCCATCTTCCCATTTTAGTTCCCTTTCAGTTGATTAGAGGAAAAACAATAAACCAAATGGTCCATGTTGTGTAGTCCTGATGAATCAGAACCCACGTTGGCTCTACTGCGAGCTTCACGAAGGGATTTACTAGTAAGTGGCATAAACCTGAAGCTAAATGCAAAAACTATCTGCAGAATTCTGTGCTAGAAACACAAAGAAAGATGTCAGAGCAAAAGAATTCAGGAATATTGACAGGGCTCCAAATTCATTTTTAGGTCTTGAGATAAGATCCAGTATCACATGCTTACTTTCCTCCTCATGTGACTGCCTCACTCTGCTTGATTTTCTTTGGATTACTATAAATGATTCACATTTATTAAATTAATTATGGGATTCAACTAACTCAGAAAAGCAAGTTGTAGGCAAAATAATACAATCTGAAATATTAAACGAGGGGCATCTAACCAAGCAAAGAACATCACTGAGAATAGAGACATTCTCTTGAAAAACTTGGGTGAAATGGCAAGCAGAGCCAAGAGCAGTTGTTTTCCACACATGAAGAAAGATACAGGCTCTTGGTCTGAGGTGTTAGTAACGTTACTCTTTCTTGAAAATCAAATAAGTTTTCTCTTCACAAGTGGGGGGAACCTCAAACCTTTTCATTCTGGAAGGAGTCCAAACTGAAGGATATGGAGATGTAGTGGGTCGATGGGACCCTCTTCCCGCCTTCAATTTTTCCATGCCAAACTTGGCCCTGACCTCCCCACAGAGAGTCCCACTGTCTCTTCACTCTAAACAAATATGATTCTCTCCACTCCTGTTCACATTTCTTTTTTTCTGTTGTGAAAAGAGTGTTTTGATATGATTATTCTGCCTCTTACTTCCAGAGGAAATTTGAACATGTCATTCTCTGCTGGTCTATTTCCTCCTCTCCTCAGTGGGACTAAGAATGACCCCTGTGAATACAGGAATCATATTCACCTAACACAGTAGTGAAACAATGCATGGAAATATGGTATAGAGACTGAGAAGCACTACATAGCGGTATTACTACTATTATCATTAACTGGTTAGCATAGTGGTTACATGCGTGTTGACATTTCTCTACACTCATGTAAAATCTATATATATTCTGTTGTATGTAAATTATAATCTGAATTAAATAAAACCTACTTTGGGAAAGATCGTTCAGCAGGGTAACATCCACTCTGTTTATCATGCATTAAAGTAGTATACACCAAAGCAGTCCCCATTCCTATGTGAGGAAGTACAAAATGCACGAATTTCTTTTACCAGAGTCTCCTGAGACTCATTTGATTAACTAGCTTTTCTGGGGCAATAGTGAGCACTCGACCTTCATTATGCTCTTTCTGGGGAGATTATTTGTTCCATGCACACGTGAAGCTCTATGAAGGGGTATAAACACTACCGGGGCATCTTTTAGGTAGCATTCCCCCAATAAGATAATCTTGTCACAAGTCTCTTGCAGTCCGTCTGGACTATCTAATTCCATCTGCATCTCAATATGGGTACAAAGAGGAATCCTTCCTATTTTTGCATTTTCCAGTTCCCTCTCTGGGTGTCACTGGATTGGCCTGACCCTAGTGGTAGTAGTGGTGGTAATAATAATAATAATAATAATAATAATAATAATAATAATACACATAAATTATATTCTGGGGCACTAGATCATGATAATAGCAAGGGAACTGCTAATCTTCAATGGTATGGAAAGTCTGGGAGTTCACTTCTGCTTCTGATGAGCTGAGCTGCGGCAAATTCACAATCACTTTGTAAAAATCATTCCACTTGACTTCCTGCACTGCACATTTTGCCTTGTCATGGAACAGATTGTGTGTATGTTGTCTCTCTGTTAAGACCATCTGACCTTGGAAATGAGATGAAAACACACTAGACCAAGCAAAAAACTAATACACAATTTCCTCTCTATTGGTGCTTTGCAAATTTTAATGAAAAAATAAATATTTAAGATGGAAAAGTGTGATTAACAAATGTTTCAATAGCTGCCTTTAGATGAGACTTTACCCTGGTGATGAAATTCAGGAAGTGATCTTAAGATGGGAGAATATTGTATCACCTGGCCAGTCACTAGTCTAAAACACTTTGAGAGAGTTGGAATCCAGGTGGAAGCAGGTACTATAACTAGATCTACATGTGAGCTTAATATTCATACTCACAAAGTGAAAACTATGCAAAAGCATCGAACTGCTACCTATTCTCCCAATTTCCAGTCATCCTTGGCCAATCTCATTTTTACAATTCAGTTGACTTTGGAGATGAATATCCCCATTCTGCAAAGTAAGAAAAATTAAGAAGAGACCATTTGCATGAGACTTCCCACTGAAGTTCTATTCAAGGTCACAGCTAGCAAGGTCCCTCAAAGGAAGTATATATTTGCAGAAAATGATGTCTGGCTTCGTTCTGACTCTTACTATTCTCAGTCATTTGGTATTCTAAGGTCAGCAGAGGCCTCTGTTTCCATGAGTTGGTCACACAGGTATTTCTGATTCAATTATGCTAAGGAGAAATGGCATAGCGGGGTCTCTCTAGCATGGCTTGAGAAACTGGCAGTCTTAGGATAAGAGCCACAGACTAGAATACAGTATTGGATGAGTCTTTAATAAAGCTCATTTGGTCTGGGAGGAGGGGTATGGGGGCTCAGGAAAAATGAGAAATGTTTATCAGCCTTGGTTATTGTTTTAGTTAAAAAAAAAAGCAGAAAATTGAATTATTTGGAGGGGATACATGAAGTGTTTTCTACTTTATCAAATAGAACAATGTCCAGAAAGAAGTAGGCATTGCTACTTAGCCTCAAAAATGTTACTATTTGGGCATATCCAAGACAATGTTCTAATCTGACATCCAGAAGTGAGGGAGGTTTATCCTTAGTTTCAACAAGCTCCATATCTCTCAAAGGTTGGGTGTCACCTGCTGTATCTCTCAAGTGACAAATGATGACAGTAAAGTTGTAAGAGTAAGGACTTGCTGAAGGTCACAGAGTTTGGCAGCTAAGGTATGGGCTCCATAATATGTACTTCTTAAGCCACTAGACAACCTGTTCTTCTAGAAAACCATGACCCCAAGTTTAAGCCAAGGTCATTCTACTGTAGCACTGAAGTGATCAGTGGTAAAGAAAAGAGCAGGATCCCCTTGTGACAAAATCAAATTGCTATTTTTCATCATATATCTCCAACTTAACAAGGTCCATAGGTCACCTGAAATGCAAAATTGTGGGAAAGTATTTTTTTCTCCTGGGCACTGGTTCCCTAAATTTTATCAAATTTTCAGTGGGGCTGTGACAATAACCCTTGCCACCCAACTCCCACTACTCTCTCCAAACCCCAGTTCAAAAAGAAAGAAGTTAAGATCAGAATGACTTGGCTTGTTTGGAAAGATTGCTTAGTATCTGACTAGGTATGTGGGAGTTCTTTAAATATGGCCACAATTGAGTCAATTTGAAGAGGGACTGTAAGAGCTGCTGAGGGGAAAGGAGGCCAGTCCTAGTGCAACACAATCCTTCTTCATCCTAGAATGCTGTCAGCCTTGTGAAACTCAGTTGAAAAGGACATCTCGGGAAACTCCAAGGGGAGAGAGATAGACTGGACTCCATCAAACTAAAAAAAATGATTGTGTTTTAAGGGATACTACCAAGAAAGTGAAAAAGACAACTGGCAGAATGGGAGAACATAGTTGCAAATCATATTGATAATGGTTTAGTATCCAGAATATATAAAGAACTCTTTCAGCTAAATAATAAAAAGACAATTTAATTTTTTAAATGGGCAAAGGATTTAAATAGACATTTCTTCAAAGAAGATTTACAAATGGTCAACAGACACATGAAAAGATGGTCGACATCACTGCAAATCAAAACCACTGTGAGATACTATTGTACACATACGAGGGTGGCTATAAGAAAACAGATAATAAGAACTATTGGCTAAGTTGTAGAGAAATGGGATTTCTCATACATTCCTGATGGGTATGTAAAATAGTACAGCTACTTTGGAAAACAGTTTGGCAGTTCCTCAAAAAGTTAAACATAGAGTGACCATATCACCCAGCAAGTTCAATCCTAGGTATATATCCAAGAGAGTTGAAAACATAGGTCCACATGAAAACATAGGCTCACATGAATACATAGGTCCACATGAAAACATAGGTCCACATGAACATGAATGTTCATGGCAGTGTTACTTGGAGTAGCTACAAAGTGGAAACAACTCAAATGTCTATCAACTGATGAACTGATAAATAAGATGTGGTAAAGCCATATAATGAAATACTATTCAGTATAAAAAGGAACAAAATGCTGATATATGTGACAGCATGAATCTTGAAAACATGATGTCATATGAAAAAACCAGTCACAAAAGGCCACATGAGATTCCATTTATATGAAATGCTCAGAATAGGCAAGTCCTTAGAGACAGAAAGTAGGGTGGTGGTTGCCCAGGGCTGGGGAGGGAGGGTTGGGGAATTATTATTCATAGGTCAGGATTCTTTTTAGGGTGATGGAAGAGTCTTGCAATTGATTGTGGTGATGGTTGCACAGCTTTGTGAATATACTAAAAACTACTGAATTGTATACTTTAAAAGGGTGAATTTTATGGCATGCAAATGGCATCTCAATTTTTTTAAAAAAGAGCTCAAGGGGAGAAAAATTCAGGAGGGATAGAATTTTGGAAAGTCTGAATTCAAAGGGATCTTAATGAACATTAGAGATCACCAAAAGCAGGGTTTCTCAAGTGGGCTCTGTGAAGCCCAAGAGACTTCAGGTGGGCAGCAAAGAAATGTAGAGGTGGAAAGGAACACGGTATCTTGAGCACAGGGCCCCTCTTCTTGCCCCCCTGCCCTTCACTCTATCCAGAGCAGCTCTCATTTTAGTTATTTCACATGCTGGCCTTCTTGGTAGGATTTGAAGAACTGATACTGCAACTCAAAATAGCCTGAATTAAATTAGAATAGTGTTATCATTTTATGGATGAGAAAACTAAGGCCCAGCTCATTTGCAGCACAGCCAGGGTAAGAATCCTGGTGGCTGAACCCCCAACCTGAGCCTTTCTCGGGGTGCTGTCCTTCAGGTGTGAGCCCTAATCTTAACTCCTTTTTGGACACTGAGCCTCCACACCAATGATTCTCAACCTGTGGTCTCCAGACCAGCCGGCAGCATCAGCATCACCAGGGGAATGGGTTAGAAATGCAAATTCCTAGACCACACCCCGGACCTCTCAGAAATCCTTGGGGTGAGACCCAACGATCTGGGTTTTGAGAAGCTCTCTAGATGAGTCTGATGCTCACTTAAATCTTGAAAACCACTGCTCCGGGTCACTCAAAGGCAGCACATGGAGCCATGAAACAGAACTGTGGACCCCTTGCATTTGCCCCTGGTGCCTAGACCATAACCCCTGAGCAAATGTCCCTCCAAAGAAAGTCAGTCGGGTGCAAGTACTAACAGAGGTGGCTGAGGAAGCTGATTAGTGGCGAAAGAAGGTTGGAGATGATGTTGTCAGGAAGAGAATACCACCAACCCACATTTAAAAATGGAAGGTGCCGATAAGAGAAAATAAATAACGAACAAGGAGCAAATATAATTTAGTAAGAATTCTGAGCATGTAAGGCTGGTATCGAAAGATCTGATTTAGGAGCAATTTATGCCAATTGGCATCAACATGAGAGTTGCCAGAAATGTTTCTGAATTAATTCTAAATTGGTATATGAATATCTAGCTGGCTTGAGGCCATCAGAGAAAAATGATCATGATAGTCTTTAATCAAGCCCGAGTTGCTGCTTCTTTCTCCTTTACATTTTAAATACCACTCTGGAATTGGAAACTTAGCAAAGGACTAACCTTTTGGTCAGGGAAGATTCACAATCAACTCAATCTAAGGAAATAGGAAAGTCTGTGATTTCTTAAAAATTCAGAACCTGCTGGCTGGGGATGGGGTAGAAGGGTGATAAACATTATATATCCTGGAGCTTGCTTGATGCAAGAAAGAGAGCCCTCCTGTGGTCCAGATGTTCAAAGTGATAAAATGCACTTCAAATGTGAAAATTACTTGCACTCTGGCAAACAGCTCCGTTGGAGATACCAGCCTAATAAATAAGGTCATTGCACGTTATTTGACTTGAAGGAACTTTACGGCCACCCCAACTCTAGCCAAGAATCACTTCCAAGTGACTGGCATTCTCATTAGCACATGCCTTAGAAATTTACTTACCAAACAGATACCAAACATTCATCTGTAGCTTAATCCACACATGTTAGAAGGATATTCTGAAACTAGCAGACTAGTGTAGATGGAAGGAATTTGTGAAGTTTTCTTTTACATGATCAATGGAGGGGGAAAAAAAAATCTGTATTTTTTTTTTTTTTTTTACCTCTTGGCCCATTTCCATGCTGCAAAGTTTTGTTGATTGAGCTTTGGCATCAACCATAACATTAAACATGGTGCATATTGACTGTGGGACTCGAAAATCTGTTGATCGACTGGTTTTTTGCAGCTTAACTTCAAATGCAATCCTGGTTCTATTAAAACAAAGTAGGAAAAGACCAATTCAGCATTCATGGCAGCAGGTGGAGGAGACATTTTCTGAGAGGTCAGTGAAAAAGAAAATTGAAGGCTGTAATCAGTTTCAATCGACAATGACTTCACATGTGTTCTTTTAAAAATGACTTTCCCAACTAAGGAAGGCCTATTCACGGAGACAGCCACGGAAACCCTCCCTTTCTCGGCAGTACACGGAACACCTGTAGCTCAGCGTGTTTCTGTCTATAGTTTACATGCTATGGAGATCCCTAATTGCAGGAGAATGAATGAATTAACAAAAACCCAATTATAGCATTATAGCATATGTAAGTTCTCTCACATTGGCAACTGCCTACCTTGAATCACTTCATTAAAAAAACAAAAAACAAAAAAGCAGCTTTTAATCTTCAAAATCTCATGGTGGGGAAAAAATCTTAAATGACATTTATTGTTTTTTTTTTTCCTTTTGGTTTTGAAAGAGACTGAAGTAAAAAAAAAGATCCAGTTGTTATATGGTTTTAAAGACTAAAAAAATTAGATAGGTACCTTTGGAGAGGAAAGTTAAATTAGGAGGAATGGTATCAGGGGACTTCCACACCATTTGTTGGCAATGTCTATTATTCTGCGATCAGAGAATATATCTCTCTATATTTTTAAGAGTATATATTTTTAGTAAGTGAAAATGGCACAATATACTTACCAATTCAAGAACTGTGTGATGGTGCAAGCTTAATGGGACATAATTCTGACATAGGTCAAATTATGATCCCAGCAACGTGCTAACTGCTCACAGGAAAAACCTAGTCGGACACGGCCAGCTGGTAATACAGGTGTGAGATTTAATCCTTGGTATCGGCATTGTAAAGGGGACCAGCTAGATTTTAAAAGGTTTTAGAGAAGTGGGTCACATCATCCCATGTCTTGAAAGAAAAGCACCTGGTTAGTAAGTGGTTTTATTAAAGCTCCTTTCGCCCAATGCATCTTTTCAGCATTGTTCGCCGTCAGGTTCTGGAGATCATGCAGCCACCAGGAAAGCATTGCTTCAAGAGGTATTAGTAGCAGTTTTCTAACAGTGCAGAGGAGGACCACACAGCTAGTTAGCTCAGGAAAGGATGCCAGCTTGCTAACACACCCTGAGTGCATGCAGGGAAGCCAAGTATAATTTCTAAGGTTGGAAGCCTAGTTCTTAAGAAAAAAAACTTAAAAGAAAAAAAAAAAAACCCTTAAAGCACTCCTATATATTATATGATCATGTTAAAGATAAATGTATTTTGGCTTCTAAAGACTCGGTGCATTGAAGTAGCTTTCTAATCATGATGATCATTTTAAGCTACACTGAAAATACATCCTTTCTGGTCTTGTGAAAAGGAGGTCTGATGGGGACTGAGTTGGACAGGTCCCTGTGCTGATCTTCTGAGGCCGGCACACCAGTTCCGGCCCAATTGGAGAAAGGGGAGTGCTACATCGTTCCCTTACAATGAAGCAAACATCTTCTGTTTTCACAGGGGAACTGTGTATTGCCCTTGGAGGGTGCGAAAAGAGGAAACCAAATGCAAAATTAGTATGACTGCAAGGGCTCCAGGGAGGAAAATGCCAGGGATGGAGAGGTTACTGAATTCAACGGACTGTCCTTGAGGACAGGGTTAGGGAGCCGGGTTTCGATGGCACACAGTATCTGGTATAGACTAGACTAGAGGCTCTGTCATGTCCATCGGATGAATGATTTAAATTTCCCAGAAACTTGGAAATGAAGAGTGCTTGATTTACTTTGGATGTTGTATATTTACATCTATGAAATAATGTCCTTATGGTGATGTCCTTCTAGAACGACGGCCGTTTATTCCGTCACAAAGAGGAAAGCATAGATTCTAGGCTCTAGTCACATAGATTCTATGTCTTAAAACATCCAAGGACTTTTTCATGTTTTACCCTCTGCATCTGGAGGTCAGGGGATGATATTTGCACTTATATTTGCAGTTGTCTGCTTTTGTCTGGGGATGTAATTAGAAGGGACATCAAGAAATTTAAGCATCTGATGTCAAGTGTGAATGTGCAGTTGATCAGCTTCTGTTAATAAGAGGTTACTCAACAGCTACTATGTGCCAAGCATAATACTGGGACCTGGGGAGGGCCAGGGGCTCAAAATAAATAAGATAAACTCCCTGCTGGTGAGGAGTTCACACTCTTTGAGGTGGCTGGCCACAAAGATTTGTGGTAACAGTCATTGTCTACCTTTCACATCCACATGTCTTCCCATTTTTCCCCTATCAACTCCCCACTTCCTACTCCCTACTCGAAAGACTGGCTTCTCAGAAGGGCATATCTATTTTTTTGTACAACTGTGTGCACAGATCAGAAGCCAGTAAGTGTTCATTCTAATGTGCTGCAGCCCTGACTACAGATCAGGAGAGAATTTTTCACCACAGGGGAACTGCCCCATAAGAAGTCTTTGGTGGAATGGTTTGGCTGCAAGAAAAGAGTTGCTTTTCCTAAAACTGATGGAGACTATATAGGAAATGATAGAATTCAAAATTATAAGGAAACATCTTGACCTTGAACAATAGGTCTGCCTTTGGTTTTAAGAGTAGGAAGAAAAGAACGAAACACACAATTTGGATTGCCAGGACTTTGAGCTTCCAGAAGTGCCGTCAAACACCTGCCCAGACTCCCCCCAGCATGTACCTCCTTCCCCAGTTTCTGCTGAGATGTTCACCTGCCTGGACCTGCATTGTTCTTTTGCCCTTTTGGGTTCCAGTTTTGATGTTATTACTTCTCTTTTCTTCTTCCAAGATATAAAATTCAGATCACTCCCAGACAAACCCAGCCCCCATCACCCACAACTGATCCATCAACGAAACTACACAACATCTGGAGATCTGGAGTGGCCTGCGCTGCTTGTGGGCTTTCTTTTTTTCTTTTTGTTTTGAATGAAGAAAAATAACGGAATGATTATGAACTGGAAAGGAACTTGGATGTGTGTCTGGGGAGAGACAGGGTGATGATAATGATGTTAAACCAGAGGAATTCCATCTCTGTGTCTTTTAAACACATCTAGATCCTCCAGGAGGGAAGGGATGTGGTCTCTCATTCTTCACGGCATGGCACACCAGGAATGTAGCACTGTGTCTGGCAGGTAGGAGAAGCTAAACAATCTTTGTTGACTGGATGCATATTGTTCTCATTTTCTTCTCTTCACCTTCTCAGAACACTCTACCTGAGAACTTCAAGTGCAGCATTCCCACCTCGACCCTATATGCCATGGCCACAAAGCAGGCAATTTGTAGAAAGTTCACATGGATGTTTAACATCTCCTGCCCCCTCACTGATGTCTAGTTAGATTTGGGGCAGGACAACTCAGAGTCGGCACAGAGTATGTGCTCAGTTCACGTATATGGAACAAATGATGTTGCTGAGATCCTGCTCACATTTCTGCAAAGGTACTCATTTCCTGCTACCTGTACCGGGTTTCCGGGCTCCAGAACTGTGCATACTTCTCTTTTCTCCATCAGCCATCCCCCTCACACACACACTTACACCTTACACACATACTTTCTAAGTAAATATTGTATGTCAGGTGCTGCTAGATACCAGGGATACAGAGAAGAACAAGAACAGACATGGGTCCTTTTCTCACGGAGCGAAGTGAAAAAACTGGCTACCGTATCGTGTGGGGTTTGGGACAGACGTGGGGCAGGTGAACAGGAGCTAGACTTGGGTGGCCACCGCTCCAGCTGACTTGGACAAGCAAGTACCTTCTCCAAAAAAAATCCAAATTATGGGCAATTGAAAGAGTGGCCACCTACCATTCTCTGAGTCAGAGTGTAGTGGGGAAGGCGTGCGGGGCCCGTCCAGCCACCAAGGCTTACCTTTTGACACAAGATTCAATCATGTCACTTGCCATCAGCTTCAGCCGTTGTTCTAGGTGCTTTCCAAACTCTTCCTCAGGCCAGTGCAAATCCCGAATGAAGGTCTGAAGGGCATCGAGTTTCCAGAACAGATCTTCTGAAGTGCCTGATCCATTACTGGCAGGATAAAAATTAGAAAACGAGAGTCACCCACAGGCTTTGGATTCTGGAAAAGCTGACACAAAGACAACTAGGTGCTAGAAGGCTTAAGGCAAACAGTGGCTTGAACATACAAAACGACGCGTGTTGGCGGTGGAGGTGGGGGCCATCTCCACCGGCAGATTTTGAGTTTTACCATACATGACTTAGTCTGCTTTGTTCGGCCAATTATTCCAGACCAGTGAGAAGTCTGAGGAAAGAAAGTTGTTGCCCCACAATGACGAGGAGAATGGTGTATGGTAAAAATCAGCCTTCTTTTAATAACCACATTAACACATGTGATGATTCAGATGAAGGCCACGAACCAGAGGGAGAAGTCAGTTTCAACAGATAATAACTACATGGCATCATGCAGTTATTAAAATTCAGGGTTTCATGCACTTCCCCAGCTCCCCTCCAGAACGGAGGTGTCTTGAAGATTGCACAAGACTTTCAGTTTTAAAAGGACAGTGCTAACAAAGTGGTGAGCGAGGACCTGCTTTCTCTCTTGAAGAGCTGGAAAGAAACTGGGGTGACTCAAATCAAGACGAGTACATCTGGATACCTTGAGTCCAAGATTCTTGTTCAGTTTGGTTCTCACTCCAATTATCACAGACCAGCCTGTTGCATAGGCAGCCCCAGGACGCTGTGGGGGTGGGGGGTGATGAGCCAACAGGGGATATTTGCAAAACGTTAGGGCTCAAAACCTGAGCTCTTTTTACCATTGCACCACCTTACCCAGTCGCCTGTACAGATGGAGAAATTGGTCTTGATTCCCTTCTGTACAATGAAGTCTAAGAAACTTTTACCTGGGGCATCCACGGAAAGCCTGTGTATGGGAAATGCTCCATCTCTCACCCTCTTGTCTTTCTCTGGCTGGCTTTCCCTTTGGTTAACAGTCCCCTTTGGAGCCCTGAGGAGTGGCCACCCACCCCCCTTCCTCGCATACCACTAATGCTAACATGGTAATTTATAAAATGTCCAACACACCATGCATTACCACTTGTTCTGACATCGTCTATAGAAACAGATGAGAGTGGGTGTTTCTATTGTGACAGATGCCAGCTGCATTGAATTAATGCTTCAGAGAGAAATATAGCTAGTGCATAAACGCATACACAGCTACTGTGGGGTGGGGAGGGGGCAAACTCCCAGCATGCCGAGAGGGAGCCCAAGGCCTGGACCAACAGGGTAAGGTTTCCAAGGACAGACCAGTCTGAGGTCAGTATGTAGATGTATCTGACACGAAGGAGCAGGTAACATGGAAACACGTCCTTAAAAATGAAAAGTGGCAAAGGAGGAAGCTGGAATTATGAAAAGATATAGAATCAGGCATTTCCTGGCGGGTGATTGAGGATCTACGCCTTCTATTCAGATCCTGCCATAAGCACCGTTCAAAAGTGGGGGAATGCGTTATTTCTCCGTGAAAGTTCAGCCTTCCCCCTACTCCCCATCCTATGCTTGGGAAAAAGAAACCCCAACTTTGTCTAGTCTAAACCCCGTTTTGGAACTGCATGGTTGTATGTTTTAAATCATTAAGTACATATGAATGCAATAATTGGTATTTATTACAACAACATTTTGACACCCATCTGGTTTCAGAGTTTCAAAAAATTCTTCTAGGGTTTTTTTTTTTTTCTTTGAAGAGCTTATTATTAAGTTTTGACATGAGGAAAAGAATATTTTCTTTTTATTTTTAAGATAAACTGTTAATGTTAAGGCAATAGCACCAAGACTATTTTGATTGCTGAGCAGTTACCAAAATGTGTTCCCACTCATGCCTTAATTAATTGAATGGAGACCATTATCTGCTTTATTACAATGTCTTGATTCATATCTTTTCAAAAACAATGTCACAGAGCATGCATAGAAGAAGGTGAGAAAAGCTTTCAGATATTTATATTTTAATTTTTAACAGACTACCTAATCTAACTTTTGATATAGTCATCTTAGCATGAATATGATTTACTTTTTTTAGAAGAATTTTTTTTCAGTTATAAATTTTTGGAGGTTTTAAATTTGTCTTTAAAAGAGAATCAGACACATTAACTATATGATTTCATTGTGCACTTGTGAACGAATAGAGGTTTTTAAAAATGTTGGGCAACTTCGAAGCAGCCAAGTAGAGCAGTCATTTAACTCCCTGTTTCTACCTGGATCACTGCAGAAATAAAACTGTTGAGGGCCATCTTGATGAATGTGATTTCGAGATTTCAAAACATCACTGCTAGTTTCAGATCATTTTTTATTCCTTTGATAATAACACTTTCCTTTGAAAATGTGCCAATTTATTCTTTCAAGAAAAAGCTTATCTGGCCTATAATTAGCTGTGGTCTAAGAAAAGGATCAAAGGAGGGTATAGAATCACTAAACCCTATTTCACTTATTAAATCATGCACATGGTTTTAATTTAATTTCCCTGAGGTAGAATTTAGGGGTGCTGGATCTTCTTCTTGCTACGGGAAAAAAAGAAAGTGGGTTCACTTCCTAAGCTAGAAGTGGCAGCTCAACCTCGACCCCTGAGCTCCTGCCTTTAAAGGGGCGGCCAGGCCTCCCCAAAAGACAAACCCCATGCATTCCTGGCATTTGTATAGATGAATGTAAAGAATGGCCCTATCCTCATACCACAGATGATACAGCTATTGCAAAATTTAATTATTTGTTGTTTGATTCTTGCATTCTCAAATTTAGATATTTTCTTGCTACCTAGATCCCAATGCTCCATATTGCATTATGACCTTGGAAAGTATCTTTACATAACATAGACATTACTAAGGCTTGATCCATTCAGAAGTTTTCATTTAGCCCTGAACATACTGTTACTATATCCTGCCATTTGCTGACACCAGAAATATGCTTTATGGTTTAAACAGTCTCTAGGAATTTTTTATTTAAAGAAAACCCCAACTTCTAGGTAAGTGTGCTTTCCTCTTAGATTTGGATCAGGCCAGAGATGACTGGACAGCCCATCAAAGAGGTTTCTTGGACTATTTTTGAATGAAGAACTCCTAGAGTCATGGCACCTGAATTAAAAAAAAAAGAAAGAAAGAAAGAAAGAAAGAAAGAAAAGCAACAACAAAACCAAAACAAAACATGGGCAGTCTCCTTTTGCAAAAGAATTCAGGAAGTGAAACATAGTCCTCAAGCGTTCAGTGGGCGTAAGACAAATTGTTAGTGCTGTATATATAGCAAACGTCTTACAAACACACTGCATGCCAGAAATAAACAATATTGTCTTTGTATGATCAGCAAAATATGTCTAATTATCCATCTCCATCTCTGTTATATAGGATGTATAGAAATAAACAATACATATCCATGCCAAGATCACTTAAATTTAAATTAGATCTAATGTGAACTGAATACACACTCAGCATCATATATAGCAGCCATCCATGACGGTGCCGAAAAAGTAGGCATTTGTGGGATGCCTAGAGGGATGTTAACTGGTAGATTTGGTACTTTGGGAAGGTTCACATTGGGTAGGTTCACATTGGGTAGGTTACTGGTTAAACTCCTGTGGAAGAAACAGACAGAAAGAAAAAATACCATCACAGTGACAATGCAGATGTGGCAGAAGCACATGAACAGTTGTAAATAAATTGGCTAAGTCCACAGCAAGACAACAGTGAAAACTCAAGCAACACACTTCAGAAGACAGCGTATGGATGGGGAGCTCTGGTGCGGTTCAGGATTCAGAGAGAAATGACAAAAGTGAATGGAGAAAAATTAACCACAGAGTGACTTAAAAGTGTGGAAACTCAAAGACACCCATACACAATGATCACATTATTTAAATGCCGTGGTGAGGGGCTTTTGGCTTCCAAATCTACCGCCGTGAGAGTCTAGAACTTGTCTGACGCCAAGAACTTGAAGTTCATGGAATTCTTTTTTTTTTTTTTAAAGATTTTTTATTTATTTATTTGACAGAGAGAGACATAGCGAGAGAGGGAACACAAGCAGGGGGAGTGGGAGAGGGAGAAGCAGGCTTCCCCGTGGTGCAGGGAGCCCGATGTGGGACTCGATCCCAGGACCCTGGGATCATGACCTGAGCCGAAGGCAGACGCTTAACGACTGAGCCACCCAGGCGCCCGAAGTTCATGGAATTCTTGGCATTGGTGGAGCTGGGGCTGCTGGGGAAATAGCTGGGGTTGATTAGCGATAGTGGCGCATTTTCGTTTTCTTTTATTCATAAATTATTTTTGATCGAGGCACATTTCTCAAGTCAGATATTAGACACAAGGCATGATGGGAAGTTCACCCACTTGAACACATACTTTCCAATTGTTACTTCTGAAGACAGGTGTATGTGCAACAGGGTGTCATAGTTGATGGCAAAGATGAAGGAATTGTATCAAGAAGAAGGATTAGCTTTGAATAATTGTACAAAACCACTTAAAGAAACGTCCTCCCTCAAACTAAGTCCAATTAAAATGGAGAACTGTTTACACACGTAAAAAGACACCTAGGAAAAGAGAAGAATCCCAAGCTCCCCTCTAATTCTAAATGCTTGGAGCACGAGTGGATTTCAAATGTGGCCTTGTGTTAGAGTAGTCACCCTTGGAAGTGATATAGAGACTGGGAGAAAGGAAGCAGGGCTTTAGAGGTGCTGGGGATGTTCTGTTTCTTTATCTGTGTGATTGTTACAAGGGTGTGTTCAGTCTGTGAAAGTTAACCAAGCAGCACATTTTTCTGTAAAGTGTTAAAATTAATAAAAAGATAAAAAATGTGACCTGCATCAGTTCTTTGTTTTTTGAACGAAGATGGATCAACTGACGTGATGGAGAGATGGATAACTTTATGAATAAAGAGAGAAATAAAACAAAAACAAAACCCCAACTCGAATCGAGCGTATCTCTGTGGAAGGACTGTGGCATTTACTCTCCACAAACTGGCACCGTGTGTCTTCTGTAGTGGCATTTTAAGGGTGCTCCATCCAGCCAAAGTCAC
The DNA here is from genome assembly GCF_029215605.1 of Mirounga angustirostris. NCBI lineage: Eukaryota > Metazoa > Chordata > Mammalia > Carnivora > Phocidae > Mirounga > Mirounga angustirostris. The sequence continues at coordinate 186,172,387 of NW_026991709.1, read as the reverse complement.
TGGCACGGTAGAGCCCAGCCTAACTCTGCATCTGAGAGGAGCCTTCCTGTTTAAGTGGAGTTGACAGAACTTTGGCACGGGAGTTGAGGGTTTCTTTTTGGATCTTGCAGAAGAGCAAGTTTTGCCAAAGCAGCTCTGCCCCGGGCAAGCTGTGTTTGACTAACAGAACTCTTGCAAGGGCTGGAGCTGCCTCTGGGCTTGCTTAGCAGGGCAAGCCTCCGGATAAGTCAGAAATCCTGGAACCTACAGAGAGTCTGGACACCTGCCTCCCTCCAGAAACAAGTTACTCTTTCCCAATGGCAACACGGATGGAAAAACCTAGAATGCAAAATTGCCAACCTGGCATTCTTTCCTTAAGGGAAACAGGTGTCACACGGGTTAGTTCTTTACACTTCACATTTTGGGAAAGCCAATTACACTTCTCTACTTGGGATGAGAGGGTGCTCTTCTTGGAACGGTCAAGAGATTAGCTAAAGAGGACTATGAAGTAGAAGGAACAATGGAAATTTTCTTCGATGTTTCTCTGTTTAACTGGAGAATCTGCCTCTGAAGTCAGTCCCTGGTGGCTCTCAGACTTAAACACTGCCATGTAACAAAACCGTTGGCGATTTCCGTGAAGACATGTGTAAGCCTACATAAGCAAATGTGATCATTAGATGATACACACACTGAATAATGATCAAGGAATTAGGAGATCTTTAGAGATGGCAGCCTGGCAAGTTAAAATGTTAATTCAAACAAATTAAAAGTAGCTAGGAATGAATAACATACAGATGTATGCAAAAGCAACTTAATTTAAACATATTAGTGGATGGTGGGTACACAAATTAGAAATGAGCTTTGTTTTACATATGCAAATTTGAAAAATACTTATATTAATCAGAACATACTGTATTTGTAAAATATGACATTTTGGCTGGACTACTGTGCTGGACTCATGTAGAAACATTTCCTTCATGTGACATACTATAATGCTCTATGTTTAAAAGACTAAAAAACATGCTTGATATTTCTGTTTAGCAAAATAATAGCGTGTACTATTAATGTTACTGATATTTTATTTGGATATTAATAACTTATATTAATAGTCAAAGAGGCAATTCCAAACATAATATACATGTGAAAAGGGAGAATTTTCTAGTAGCACATGGGTCAGATCAGGCTCCAGGAGCTGCTGATGGATATAACAAATTATTATTTTAGAGGGCCCTTCAGCAACTACCTAAAAACAAGTCCATCACATGCTTCTCTGTGAGAATCATAATGGGATATCTCTGGATAGTATAAAAAGTGTGAACTGCAATCCTAACAACTGATATATGTTAAAAAATAGACTCATTCTGGGGCACCTGCCTGGCTTAGTTGGAGGAGCGCATGACTCTTGATCTTGGGGTTGTGGGTTTGAGCCCCATGTTGGGGGTAGAGATTACTAAAGAATAAATAGACTTAAAAAAATTAGACTCATTCACTGTGGGGACTCTGCTAAGAAAGGATAGATAGCACCTATTCAGGTCAAATGCGCATCCCTGGGGCACTGGATTAAAAAGTTCTCATCTGTTCTCTCTCTCTCACACGGATGAATGTCACAAATGTGCATACCTCATTTCTATGGATGAAACGACTAGAGGTAGAGACATCCCTCACTTCTGGAATAAATTCTAATCAAGACTGTGTCTCCCTGCAGAGATGATATGGTCGGGTATTCTCTCAAATACTTCTGGATGGGGACAGATTTGAGATTCAGAATGCCTCCCACTTTATGAGCCATTCGTTACATGAATGTACATCTTGTCTTTTGTTGCTCTGGACCCTAAAGACTTTCTCTGTGCTTATCCTTAGGTTAATCCTTAGCTTGGGGAGGTGGGCACTCTCTGATATCTTCCTATAGTTTAGAGTGGTGTTTCCCAATCTTTTATTCATTAGCACCATCAGGCCCCCAACTGCCTTCCCCATGAGAATTTAATACCATCAATACACTGTAGGTCTGTTTATGTACTCTAGGTAGACCTGTGCTTTATACATATACATGACAGGAGTAAAATTTTTTTTTTGCCCCTCTGCCCTGCCAAGAACCAATTTTTACCAGCCTGGGAGCTGTAAAGCCCCTGTTTGAAAAGTATGACCTAGAGAATAAAGTTCTAAACTTCATGGGCTTTTAGAACCTCCCAATCAACTTTCCAACCTATGGCTTACCTCCCTCCTCATTTGTGCTGGCCAAACTCAAACATTCACTGTTTCTATCACATACCCTGCTTTCTCCCACATTTCTACGTTTGCTCATGCTCTTCCCAAGCACCCTTCCCCTTTGGAAATCTTACTCTCCAAGCTATTTCCTTCGTGACTCCTCAGTGGAGATTCATTCATTTCTACTCTATGATCTCATCATTCTTTGTTACATTATTTGTACAGTGGTAAATATTTAAAGTCATTTTTCTTGTGTGTATGTTGCTCAGACCCAGCCAGATTGAAATCCCTGACCAGGGGATTATATCTTTTCCTTTTCCTCCTCCCCATAGTTTTCCTACTGTAGCCTTATAATTTTCAGGCTGTATGGTTCCTTAATAAATGTCAGTCAGTAAATATTTATTGAGCATCTTTTGTGTCCCAGGCCCTATTCCAGGTGCTAGGGAGGCAGTGGTGATCAAATGGCAGGGAGTGAATATGGAAAAATCACATTTTCTAGAATGCTAAGTGTTGAAAAAGTCTTGGGTATTCAAAATCCTTGTTTTACAAAAGAGGGTACTGAGGCTTGGGAAAATCATCTGACTTGCCCAAGGTCACCCAGCAAGTTAATGTCAGAGTCAGAAGTGCAGACTCCTCCAAGTCTAGTACTTTTGTATTTCATACCAGGTCACCTACATGTTGCTAAGATGTCTTTGGTCTGATGGTTTATGATCATTAAGATATCAATATCCTTGAAAATCTGGAAAATGGAAGTTATTTTAAAAATACTTTTCATATGTATATCTCAGGCAGAGAGAGATAGCGTGCATTTTGAGAAATGAGAAACAGGTTTTTCAGTGTGCATATATCAAGATCAGTGTTTAGTGCAACCATTCAGAACCATCCTAACCTGAAATGGGCAACCATGAAGCACGGATTCTCTGTGCCTGGAGGTGTTTGAGTGGAGATTGAGAGAAGGTCAGTCAAGGAGAGGGTAGTGTGGAGTGGGTACTTGGTACTAGTCCTGGGAAGCTTTGGATTGCATGCTTTCTAAATTTGCTTCCACACTGAAGGCCAGAATGACTTGACTAACAAGGAGCCGATTCTAAAAATCTGGTAGAAATGTTGTCCAACTGCCAGTTAGGAACAAAAGCTTTTATTCAGGCTATGGGAGAGTTGTGAACAACCTGTCCAGCAATGGTCCTATGATGTGTCCTCATGGACACCCACGAGAGGGTTATGGGCTCTAGCTTGAGCCTGTTCTTGACAGGCTGACTATCTTCAGCTATGGTTAGAAGCTGTGTGACGACATTTTTCACAAATACACTGAGATTCTAATTATGACTGCATCTGGCTTAATGGAAACAGAGATGCAGCTGCCCTTTCTCTCCGTGCAGAGATGGGCAGCCACCTTTCTAGAGAAAAGCAGCAATAGGACTTGGCCATTTGACCCTTTCTCTCAGGTAGCTTCGGTTGTATTGAGCCCAAAGGACTGTATCTCTGTTTTATTTTATAGGTCCATATTTTGAAATAAGAAAATCTGAAGAATAGAGAATATTTTTTGATCTATTTTTAGCAAGCTCAATATATTAGTAGCATTTTCTTGCCAGAGTGCCATTTTTCTTTAATATTTTGAATGCTAGTTTTTCTTTCTTTTTTTTTTTTTTAAGATTTTATTTATTTATTTGACAGAGAGAGAGAGAGCACAAGTAGGCAAAGAGGCAGGCAGAGGGAGAGGGAGAAGCAGGCTCCCTGCTGAGCAGGGAGCCCGATGCGGGGCTCGATCCCAGGACCCTGGGATCATGACCTGAGCCGAAGGCAGCCGCTTAACCGACTGAGCCACCCAGGCGCCCCTTGAATGCTAGTTTTTCTTGAAGTAAGCTTTACAATGCATTTCTCAGTCATTTTACCTATAATCAAGTGCCTGTAGTCACAACTTTTGAAAAATGGAAGGACAGAAGTACTTGAGTATAACAATTATTTGAGGGAAAGGTTATGTGTGCATGCGTGTGTATGCGTGTGTGTACGTACTGGAGGGACACATGTAAGAGCAGAGAAGGTTGAGCGAACTAAATCTATGTATCTAAGTCAGTTTCTTTTTTTGAGTAAGCATAATAAAAAAAAATTACAAAAAGGTCACCCTTGACTTGGAAAAATATCCAAAAAGGAACATGAATCTCTGCTTCTTCCCTAGCAGTCAGATAAAAGCTTGTATGTTCTCTTCACCTGGTAGGAAGTATAGGGAGACTCATTCTTCTTAGCACATAAAAGCACGTGCCCAGGCTCTTTTTACCCTTCATTTTGTGCCAGCCATTCTGTTAACTCTGTCATAGCATCCACATTCTGTTTACAAATCAGCTAATAAAATGCGTGTTGTTTCAAAGTATTGTAATTTAGTTTACGTTTTAGTCGGCACTTTCAAATACCTCTACGTACTCTAAAAGGCACGTACTATTTACCATTGAGTTGAACAGACCACAATCACAGTCACTAACCAATGGCACAGTTTGGGACAGCAAAAAGCTACTTGAGGAAAAAACAAAAATACAAAAAAACATCTGCATCAAACATTCCCAGGTTATTCTTCACAACCATTAATCCTTCCCTAATTTTCAGGTCTTTAAATTACTGGTCCAAGAGTTCAAATTTTATTTTTTAAGCATTAAAAAAAATCCCCAACAAAAACCTTCCTTGACTAACACTTCCAATCGTGAAAATAATTTTGATTCTACCTTTATATCTGATGGTATCAAGAATATTTAATACTTCAAGAGGAATAGCAGTTACTTGCTTGAAGAATTTAACAGATTATAAAATGACATTGGTGACATTATCACAGAGCTTCATGACAATTCTCAGACACTGAGTAGGGACACTTTAAAAAAATCAGTTTTACAGATGAGAAAACAGTTCATGGAGTTTTCAAGCCTTGCCTTCTGGCTGGTGAGTGGAGGGCAAGGCCCTAACTCTGGGGCCCTTTAAGAAATAGTGACAGATACAAATCATTTCCTCCCATGTGGTCCGTAGTAGCAGCATCCACGTTTAAACCCAAGTAAGTAAAAGCAATTTCAAGACCATTACTGTTTTGAAAACGTGAACATTACTCATTTGAACCTTTTCCTTTTCTCAGATGTTCTCTACAGCACAACTGTCTTGAATATAATGAGCATTAAAAAAAATACAGTCGCTTGTTCATGCTTTGTCATTAAGGGACCCAGTTTAATTCTCATGAGTTAAAAGTCAGCAGGGCCATATTAAGAGATGGTATAAGCCTGAGAATAACAAGATAAAATTTAGATTTCTTGGTGCTTGCAAATGAAGAGCAACTGCCCATTAACCTGCTCTCAGTGGGGTAAGTCAAGAAACTCCTCTCGTGACTTAGACGTGGAAATGGCGGGGGTGGGGTGACCGAGAAAGCTATTTTGCACAGGTTTCTTTATCAGTTAGAGTCATGCAGTAAAATATTAGAGGAAGAATCTCAATCCAGAAAACTGCTTAGAGGTAAGGTACAGGTCAAGTCTTGTAAACTGAGGAAAAGAGTTTTGAATATTTGTTCTGGAGTGTCTCAAAGTGTGCTGTACATAGCTCCCATTTTGCTCTATACTGGTTGCTACTTCCCAAAGATGTAAAGGACTAGAAAGAACAAAATGCTTTTCTTACATAAAAGAAAAAAAAGAGTCAACAGGGTAAACCTAATACCAGGCTTTATTGGAGCTTTTCAAACCATACCAGAAAATTCTCTCCACCTAGGAGCCTACTATGTCTCTAGAAAGGGGAGCCTGAGACTGACCCTCTGGCAGCCCTGAGTCACAGCCCTCCCCCTTGCTGGGAAACAGAGGTGGCACTGAATCTGCCAGACATTTTCAAATAAGATCTAAGATTTGTTAAGCAATTGTGGAAATTGCCAAATTCACACCCTACAGGATTTCCTATCATTGGTCCTACAGGATAGATATTCCCCTGGGGGAAAAAAAAAGTAGCTAAATACATTTAGGAAGCTCCTGGTGAAGCAGAGTTAAATAAGGGTCTGTATGACTATGTTCTCCGGGTTTTCCAATATGCTGTTGTGCTTTGTGGTTCTCCAGGAGATATGTGTGTGGGGTGGATGAGTGGGGTATCTAGAGTTTTCTAAACATATCTGGCCATGGAGTTCTTTTCTTGAGGTGTGTCTCAAAGGCCTAGACCAGGAAATGGCAAACTATAGCCCATAGGACAGCCTCCTGTTTTTGAAGGTAAAGTTTTATGGGAACACAGCCACATTTGTTCATTTGCTTTTTGTCTCTTTTTGGTTTTTCACTACAACGGTAGAGCTGAGAAGTTGTGACAGAGATTGTGTAGTTGAAAGGCTAAATATTCACTATCTGGCCTTTTATAGAAAAAGTTTGCAGACCCCTTGCCTACACCCCTATGGAACACACTGTGGGAAACATTATTCCTAAGGATATCACCACTGGAGTAAGATACACAGTACAAACATCACAGCCAAGTTTATATCCCTTATTTCTTATTTATCTTGTTCAATAAAACAAAGATTTCCTTTTATAAAACATTTCTTAACCTCCTCCCACCTCCCCTGCTTTGGACAAGGACAGTATGAGCATCACAGTTGGAAACATGTACAGTGTTTCCTCTCTGTCCATGCTAACAATAAAAACTATAAGACACCATTAATCCATTTCTGTATGACTCTCCAGCCATTTGCACCCAAACTCCAATGGTATCAAAAAAGGTTTCCTTACTTGACTGGTTCCCATGACTCCCGCTCAAAGCCCCTGTGAATGGATTGTGCAATTGAGGACTCCATCAAATCCACATATCTAACCACAAGTGGGGCAAACAGGTCTTGCAGGTGTTTGTGAAATTTTCCATTGCACAAATTATCTAGAACAGATAAGCAAAACCTTGGTAAGAACCTACAGTTGCTTTATCAGCATACGATGTACATACAGAAAGGATTATCTTCTATATTAAATATACTGCTTCTAGGGGATGCAAGAAAAAAGGGGGGTATAAAAGCACATGAACAGCACCGAAGCTCATGATTAGATCTGTATGGAAGGAAAATGGAGTTCAAAAATATTTCACCCATTTGTTTCATTCTTCTAAAAAGGAAAAACAATCATGCTCCTTTAAAAAACAGTAAAAACAATAACCGACAACTGTTTTTTAGGTTTTCTCCTTGTACCGGCTCCCCTTCCTCCCATGACATTAGCAGAAAGAAAGAACATTCTGTACCCCTCCCTTCCTTCATCATCTTCTTGGAAGGAAGGTCTATTTTATGCCTATGTATTGCTGTAAGATACTGAAACACTTGGGGTGTTATTTAGCTAGAAATTGTTTTTCATCTAGAAAACATCTTTCAATAAAAATTTCAAAATATGAAGAGGTTAAGTTAATTAGCTTGTTCAAAAGCAAATAAAACACATAGGCATGAATATCGCTTATCATACTGCTCTTGGGTTCTTTTGCCTAGTTAAGAGAGGGCTTCGGTGCAACAGAACATTTGTTGAAAGAAAGAGAAGGGCCATCAGCTGTAAGTTTGGTTTTTTTAAAGCAATAAGAAAACTCTGAAGAGGTTTCACTAGACTGTAGTCTGACTGGGCCAAAGACATTTTAGTGATCTGTTTATCTGCATACTACTTAGGAAAGTCAACCAGTCAAAGATAGTACATACAGTCGGTACGGAGAAAATCATTCAGCAGTTGAAACAGTGGAAAACTGTCCCACGTGTCTGGGGGCTGAACCTCTAATGCTGCATCCATGTCCACTGCAAAAAGTGACAGGAACGTCTCGGCATGCTCCACCATCAAGTCTGACCACCACGCGAAGGCCTTTGAAATTTGGCAGAAAAACAACAGACAAAGAGGCGATGAGCTTCTCTCTCCGACCTAAGATGTGAAGTCAAGCCCTCACTGGTCAAGATTAACTGTGCATCAGCAGGGTTTGGTAATTTTATTGTAAAAAGAACAGCATTTTTGATACAATGGGGCCTCTCAGCGTCCCAAGGCCATGCCTTTTCATCATTCCAGGCCTGCCTCAGAAAGTCTTTATTCTGACCTGCTGGTCGAGGATGCAGCTGTAGAAAGGACAGACGTGGAACTTCTGTTCAATTTACAATAACCCAGTAGGTTTGGAGTCATGCTCTTTGTCATTATCGTTGGCTAGCTCTTGCTCTAAGGTATTCGAATTTGGGAGTTTCTTCACTGTGTTTATGGGTTTTCTGCTGGTCTAACTTGAAAATTTGCAGTTAGGGTTCACTTATATCTACATATCTGGGCTTCATTGTCTATGGTCTCATACAAGCTCAGCAACTCATATTTCTCTATGCATTGGTCATGTTACTCCTATTTCATACCAGGTCACCAAACGTTTGAGTCAAAATCTCTTTAAGCGGGGAGCCTCTGGTTTTGCATCCTGTCTCTAGGAAAGATCAGGTGTAAGCTAGGAAACAGTAAGATTAGGACTTACTTTTCTGGGGGTTGGACACATATGTACATTGAAAACCAAAAAATATCAGTGAAGTAACTCATTTTCATGCACGTGGGTCCTTGGAAATCATTGTGCAGGGTCTCAGGGGCAACATTCACATCGGACTGGGCCAGATGTGAATGCCATTCAAAGGCATGCATGCATGGTGACTAATCATTTCTGGCAGGGAGCATGCAGAATGAGTGACGGTGTCAACAGGCCCCCCCCCTTTTTTTACTGATTTCAAAGAGAGCAGAGAAACAAAAACAAATTGCCAGCCCCTGCTTGTCCCCCACCTCCCCACCCAATGCCGTAAAGTATTTACATTGGAAACACTTTCCGGAGCATTCACCGAAAAAAAGATGGGAAGGCATTTGGAAACATGAAAGATGATTATGGAAATAATTCCATAAATGAAAGAGTTTGTTCAATGGCCAAGCTCTTGTGTGATTTATTAGTTATTTGGGGATATTCTAACAGCCACTAGGAGGCAGAATAGGGGTCCACCTCTCTTCTTTCATGAGATTTCATTTTACTTACTTCTCCTTTATCAACATGTGGCTGGTGTGCAAATTAAATGGAAAAAATCAAGTCATGGACCATTCTGCAAGGTCAGCTTGGCTGGAAATAGACACCTGCTGTTTCCATTTTAATTTACAGTAAAACCTCACTGATTCAGAGAATGAGAGAAGAGAAATGCTCATCTGTCAGCAAAAAAGCTAACTTACGGGGTTTTCTAAAAAGAGGTATCATTTCACTGCTTTCAAATGCAGTCTATAATTGGGCACCAAAGTAAAAGGTATTTGCTGGTTACCATATCGATGTATCATAAATGTAGAAATTTAAAAAAAAATTCTAATAATTGTAGACAAATTGACCTATAAAGTGATGTCAAAGAGACAGAAATTTTAACTTCAGAGGTCCTGATATGAAATTTATGAGCGAGCCTTTAGAATTTCCAGAGAGAGTTGAGATCACGTCAAACATTCTACTTAAGAAAAATTATAAGAGCTGCATCTGCAGTTGAATTGTCACAAGCATTTGTGTCTGAATCGATGAGGTTTTATTGTAGTTTTACTAACTCGGTGTGAGAGCCCTGGGGCTTGGGGCTAGCTCCCCTGACTACCTGACTAAATCCGGCAGAGGAAGAAATCCTCCACTCCACTCCCAGAGCTCTTCCAGCCACCTGTCTTTTAGGCAGAGACTTTCTAAATATTGGAACTTGCTGGAGTCCCACTCCCACCCCCAACCCTATATGGGGGGATGACTCTCATCAATCCTGATGCAGGATATTTGCAAAATCCACAAAGGCACACCAAATGTTGGCTGGTACTCATTCTTTAGTTATTTGATTAATTTTACATCTTCAGGGTGAGTCCAAGTAAACAGTTACTAGGGAGACTGAGTTGCCTTCCCAGACACGATTTTGCTCTAGGATGATAGGAAAAAAGCAAAAACAAAACACAGAACAAAAAACCAATCCTAAATGCCTGAAATTAAAAATGTCTTAGCCCAACCTCATACCTGGTTCTTACCACGTTTATTTAAAAGTTGCAAACCAGAGGCCCTAAGAAGCACCCACTTCTACTATCTATCGAGAACTTAGTCCTTCACTGGAATTTAAAACAATTGAACAATTACCTATAGTTGTTGCATTAATCATCATGTAGACAGACAGCCCTACAAAGAACAATGACTACTCTGATGTGAATTATTACTTTTGAAGTCTGGCAGAGAAACTTAGGATTCTAGAATGAAGATAATTTAAATATAGTAGTTGTAGGAGAAATGAAGACCAAATCTATTTCTGTACACCCAAGGTCATTCCTCCAGAACTTCATCATCAAACCTGACTCTCTGAGAAGGAGAAAAAGATTCTGGCAATGGTAAAACAAACAAACAAACAAACAAACAAAAACACCAAAAAGCCATTATCATAATTTCAATCAAATGAACAGAATCTGTGTGACTGGGTTGGGGCAAGGCAAGCTTTAAAATTAAAACAAAACAAAACAAACAAAACATCCAGACCCAACAACTATATTTATTTTATGCTTGCTCATACAGGTGAATGCTATTTTTGTACATGAGTTAACTCAAAGTTTGTAGGCATCTAAAGTCTTTGGAAATCTTTTCTGAAGACAATAGGGAGATGTACTTTGGCTTCTAAACACTTACCTGGTGTGTTTCATTATTTAAAGGCAAAGATGTATGCTTTAGGAATACAGTCCACCACACTGAACACATTGTATATTTTGTACACAAACTACATGTATATATGTACCCCTCTGTATACCACAATACATATATACATATACATACGTATACATAGAGAGAGAGATTGGGAAGGTGGAGCAATGATACATGAAGGCATAATTTGTGTGCGTGCGCGCGTGTGTGTGAATAACTTTTTCGGCTCTGAGAGCAGAATTAAGCTGAAATTAAGAGGTAAATAAGAGAACTGCTACTGTATCATGCCTGGGCGTATGTGTGATGCATTTCTAGCTGATGAGCATGTTTTCTCTTGGAGCATTTAATTACTTTGTACTGGAATTAAACATGGTTCTAAGGATTATTGTTTTCTTGGTGGGGGAGGCAAGTCTACTTGTCAATTTCATTTGTGCGGTGCCACCGAACAGCATGGATCTATAGCCAAGATCCATGCTCAGGATTGAGTGATTTTCTAGAGTTCATTGAGCACTCAGAATATACAGTTGAGTACTGGTCAGTGGAAAAAAATCTTCATAATTCATTCTCTGGGTAGCAAAACCTCATCTTAATTGTACCAGGGCAAATTCCACTTCTTTAACCATAGCCCAGGGGCTTTTCTTGACCCAGGTATCCCCTGAAATCAGATGGGCAGCTTTTAAAAATTACTGATAGTCGGTCCCTCCCCATGAGATTCTGATTAATTGAGCTGGGGCGAGACCGTGGCATCAGCCATTTTTAAGAGCTTTCCACGTGAGTGCAAGCTGTAAGTGAATGCTAAGAACAAAGGGTGCTAACTTTCTGGACCAGTCCGCCTTGCAATGAGCCTATTCTTCTCTCAACATATTCTGTCTGTACCACTCAGTTGGTACTTTCCACATAGGTTTTGTCCTTTTCATGATCACATATTCATATATTTTGCTTCTTTAGCAATTTGTCCTTAATAATATAACAGCCAAGCTTTGTTGAGAACTTACTATATGCCAGGCAAAACACCAGATGCTTTGCTTAATGTCGCTTTCCATCCCAACAACGACCATCTGAGGTAGATTCTATTGTTACCTCCCATTTACAGGACTAGACAGGTTAAGTAACCAGGTTGAGATCACAGAGCAATGAGGAGGTAAAGCTGGAATTAAAACTCAAGCTTCTCTGGCACAGAACCCAAGCTATTGGCCAATCTGCACTGTACCGTTTGAAGGCTAAGACTACCTTATGTCTCCTTGTCCTTCCAAAAAGCACTGAGGTAGTAGCCTCAGTGCTCAGCAGATAGGTAGTTTTTGATTGCTGATTGAAATTTTTGTGATTGGATGAAATTATTAGTTCAGGAAATAATCTTGTACATTTATCTAAAACCAAACCGAGTCTTCATATTCCAAAGTATGCTGAAGTTTTTAGTTGTAACTCCCCAAGTTAACAAATGAAAATGGAATTGAATTTATTTCTACTCTATGTATTTACCCTGAATGGCTTTTGACTGTGTAAGATTAAAATATTTTTATGATGATGGTTATTAGGGCAGTTTAGGATGATGATTAGCACTTACTGAAAGAAGTGCTTTTTGGAAAAGAAAAAAAAAATATCGGGGCGCCTGGATGGCTCAGTTGTTAAGCGTCTGCCTTCAGCTCAGGTCATGATTCCAGGGTCCTGGGATCGAGCCCCGCATCAGGGTCCCTGCTCAGTGGGAAGCCTGCTTCCCCCTCTCCCACTCCCCCTGCTTGTGTTCCCTCTCTCACTGTGTCTCTCTCTGTCAAATAAATAAATAAAAATCTTAAAAAAAAAAAAAAAAGAAAAAATCTTCTTTGGAATATCAACTTCCCTTTGGTACCTCTTTGGAGGTATGGAAAATATCCATCCTTCCTTAGCCTGTAGCAGCCTCAGAGAATAATGTGATTACAAATCAAGCATGTGTCATTTTTCTTCTTTTACTTAAAAGCACAGCAACACAGCTGTGACTGAGGAAAATGATCTTCTTCGTATCCATGTCTTCAGAAATGTGTAGATTTCGTTCAACATCGTGGGAAAAGCCTCAACGTCCTGATCAGGGTAGGGCCTCTGGAGATGATCTGGTGGGCACCCAGAAAGAACATACTTACCGTCACTTAAGCCTGAAGGGCCCCCAATCTGAAAAGGATGTCCTAGAGGATGGAATAAAAAAAAATTCTAGCCCAACTTAATTTTATATGTCTGGAGGCATGTCCTAGGGTTTCCATGTTTGGAGGGTGTTGATTTGGCCCTTCTCATTCCTGACCGTGTACTGCTGGGTGCTTTGGAGATAGTTACACTCACCTCAAGGGGTCTTCACCCCATTCTTATGAGGATTTTCGGGGAAATCATGATTCTTTGGCACTCTCTCTATATATAAATACTGTATATATGGTTCACATACAGACAGTCGTAGAGGAAGATTAGTATCACTCTGGCCAGCTACGGGTTACTACGGTTGGTACTCATCTGCTGTGAGAAAGGGAAGTACAGACGGACATAGGAAACTGAGACAGGCTAAGGACAGAATCCAGGCAGGTGGGAGGCGCGTGTCGGGATGTAACTGCCGTCGTTGTTAGGTATATCAATCGCTTCATGCACGCACAAGAGAACCCCCACATTTACCCTGCCGTGGAGGGCCACCATTTCACAAGCAGTCCACTGGAAGTTGCTGTTACATTCCTTGGGTCAGTGTTAGAAAGCAGGAGCACCCAGGAAAAGTCCCAGTAGAAGACATGGTACTGGAAGGGCATGCACAGACTATGACAGCAGGTGGCTGGCTCATTCGGTTTAGTCACATACCTCTTTCCCCTGCCACGATCAGCCATGATTGAGTGGAACAGTAGAAAAACAGGGAGGAAATTTAAATATGCAATCAGGCATTAGTCGGGACGGTTGGATTTATGGTGTATTATATATTATTTAACTATACTGTCAATTTTCATTTATCATGGGAATGATCATTTTAAGTGCTTGAGAAATTGCTTTTATGGAAAGCCTTGTTTCCCCTTTAGCTGTAGAATTAACTGGAGAGGAAGAGTGAAAATTAGTGCAATTTTCAAAAAGGTTATTTTAAGAGCAATGATTTTAAATCTCAGTTTTGAAACAAGAGCTGATGAAATAGTTTGACCATAATGGAATCTTGGAATCTTTTTTTTTTTTTTAAGGGTTGTGTTGTTTAAGTCCCTACAGGTTTGGGATTTAGTTAGCCTTGAAATCCCTTAGTTTACAATGATTATCAAAATGATCATTTTTGACAGTGGTTCGTAAAAAAAAAAGAAAAGACAGAAAGCTGTATCTATCTATTAGATGTATGTTGGCGAATTGACAGGTTGAACAACACAGAATAATTTGCTTCCGTCACTGTGTTTAGCAACCTAGGTCATCCGAGATTAACAAATGAAGACTCTAGTGCAAGCAGAGAGTAAATTACAGAGATAAATTCAAAAACATGGCCTGTGATCCACACACCAAATAAAATAAATAAAAACAACAGTGGTAGCAACAACGACAACCACAGAAGACCAAAAAGTATATTGTGTGTTCTGGACAATAACCATATGCTGCTTGAATAAATTATCTTTAAAATATACTCACCTCTTCTGCTTCTTGCTAAAACATCTGAAAACTTAAGCTGAAATGGACAACATGTAACCACTTTTTGCTTGTTTTACACAACCTTCCAAAGGCTTCTCCTTGCAACACTTCCCCTTTCCTTCTGTTTGCAAGGCCAGTTAAAAGAAAATGGGTGTTAAGGAACCTTGTTCATGTCGCTGGTAGGATCAGTTCTGCACTTTCCAGCTAAGGGACACCCAAAAAGACATTTTCCCGCCATGCCTGCTCACCTCTGCGTGGTGCTCCTCATTCTGTTGGAGAACCTCAATGACTAGCTCAGCAAGGCGGATTGTGTCTTCCAGCTTTTTGGCAGGAGTGATTAACCGGCCTACATTTTCTGTAGTACAAGAATTTGTGTTAAAATTCAGCGAAAGCCTCAGGCTAGTTTTGTGGCCGTTAGAACTAGTGGATAAGAAATGTCAAATAGTTACCAATTTTTTTTTAAAGTTTCATGCAGATGTTAAGTGCCACGTAATTAGTAGTGAGCAAACCATAAAGCCATTTTGTTATTATCACCATCGTCCTCAGAATACATATTAAGAAAAAGCAGTGCTCCAGCTTCGAATTTGCATATTAAGCTACCTTAAGTTTATGACAGCCCATTTCAAATTTAGTGACATTTTGTACACATGTTCTTTAAAGACAGCATAAATGTACTATCTTAGATCACCCTCTAGACTGCGTTCATGCTACCTGAAGTGGGAAGCTTACTCTTGATTGCTGTGACATTTGTTTCCTGCATTTATCCCCGAACATTTGATAATACAGCATTGTTTTTCATTACAGGTCTGCACGTTTAACAGGTACTGGAATGTTCATTTTGAACAAACAGAATCAAAGGTCTGGCTGTTTTAAGTTGTCCAGGGAGGAGACTGAAAGTTAAGAGACATTCCTGGGCCATTAGGTAGAAGGCAGGATAGAATCATTAAAAGGGTGTTGGGGGTGGATTACAGGATGAACTGGTGGGAGTTTGTGCCACCTGTTGGTGCAACTGAAATTTTATCAGGCGGGTGGCAACAATGTACTCAAAACTGTTTCTTTGTTTTTAGTTTTGATAGTGTTGATAGCCACAAACTTGACCTGGTTGATGCTGAATCTTTTGTAGAGCTGAATTCATGAATGTTTGGTAAGGTCATTATGTTACCAAAAATTAAAAACTTTTCTCCTGGGGAAAAACAGTAATATTTAAAATACAAAGATTTTCTTGGCCAATGAAATTGCTTCAATTTAACCAGTCTGTACTCACAGGGGATCTTCTATTTCATGTTGAAACCTTCAAACTTTGAAGCCTCAGAGTCCTTTGGAACACATAGAGTGTAATGGCAATAAGGATCTGTTAGTGTGAGTCCATGGGCAGGTATATATGTGCACAAAAAGACTGCCAAAACTTATTTTTATCTCTTCATCTAAAGCAGATATATCTTGGCTTCAGGATTTTCCTAGCTAAAGGAAATATTCAATACTTGACAAGAAGGTTTTGTTGTTGTTTGTGGTGTTGTTGTCTTGGGGTGGGTGGGGTTTAAACAAAGTCATGGGTGACTGCTGATTTACAAAAGAAATTTAAGAGAGCCATATAATTTTCTTTTGTACATTTGTTAGACAGGTGATGAACATGTCAGATGATTAGTAATCTGGGATTTAATAATGAAAAACAAATTCAGTGAAGCACTATGCAAAAAGAGTGTCTCAGCCAATGGAAACTAAGAATGGTAAATGGGGTTGGGTAAGATTGTCAAAGTACTGAAAATTTCAGTCCAACAAGGTCCAATGACTGGTGTGAAAGTGGGCTTTCTGGATTCAGGCCGATGGATCCCTCCCTTGTCTCTACTGTGTACAGGTGGAAATGTGGTTGGATATGGTTAGGGCATGAAGGGGGGAGCGGCGGGGAACATAAATATACAGATCAGGTGGGGAATATCCAACACTCAGAGGAAGGAAATGTGCCGAGTTTAGGGTTGATAGCTCATTGCCTGGTCCGGAGCAATAAATATGTGGAGAGAGAATGAGTGACAAGATTGACTTCTACGCTTTTGGGGCACCTGGCCTGTGTATAGTTTCATAAATGGGCTATCATAATTTCATCAGTAGACTTTCAGGCATTTCTACAAACATACTGTGTATATATGTTTGAGTAATATGTGTAGAATGAGGTATTTGCATTTTGATAGTAAATATGCATAAGCTACTATTTTTTATTAGTTGGTATTCACATTTACCCATCAATTTGCAAATTCCTCATCCTATGCTTATTACCCATTCGACACATACACCCACATACACACATCACACACTTACATACATTTTCTAGTAACCAGACAAGCCTGCACATTAATACAAATCTGCAGGAAATCCCACTTGGGGCACATCTTTGAAATCTCTTGCTTTGAGAATAAAGAACATTCTTGCTATGAGGCGAGAACATTGTCCTTTGCATGGAATACTCACCAAATCTAGGGGAGTTCTAGCTGTACATGACATATGATATAGACATGAAGTAATTCCCACCAATATTTTTATGTATTTTCATTTAAAGACCGTGAATGATTTTTATGTTTGGAGAAATCCAAGATGCTTAAGCTAGGACCACCTGAAGATTTGTTTTGATATGCAGTACTCTTAGACTGACTACAATATATATTGGTAGATACACATAAAGTGTACATGTGCATGCAACCATTCTAAGTGTGAGCACATGTACACAGATATGTGTATGCCTGATGTATATATACAAACAGTATGTTTAATAAAACCTTTTGCAAGTTTACTTTAACATGCAACCATTAAAATAAGCAAGTTTAGGATCCTTTAATCTAGGATGCTTGATCTTCCAATTAACCCACGTAGCAGACTTCCATTTACCATTAATTAGCTGCAATACCATTATCTATAGATCAAACCACTTTATTGAGACATGACGCTGTTTTCTTCTTCATTTGCATATCTAACTGACTAGCTAAGTGGCAAAAATGGTGCTAAAAACAACTTCTCTAAGATGTTGTCTTTAAAGAAAATATTGTGCAAAATCCTCTAGCACGTCCTCCCTCCCCCCGCCCCCCCCCATCAGAGGTCAAGAAGAAATTTGTGCTTAGACATGATTTTTTTTTTTTGTCACTTCTGCTGTCTTGAAATGGATTGCAACATCACTATCACCCAATCTTGTACTAGCTGGAGCACTGAAGAAGGGGAGCTGTAACTACCATATACTTAGTAAACATTTCATACAACAGAACTGAAGCTCATAACATATAAAAAAAATCGTCATGCAAAATGTTATGCAACAACAATGTTATTTTGTGCTGACATTGAGATTTGAAAATGTTGCATATGTCAGACATAGCTAGACAAAAAAATGTGGACATTTGGAAATAAATGCTCTCTTTCGACTGTCTCAAAACCTACAGTGTCAAACTTGAGAGCCTGAGCCTCAGCTTAGTGTTCCAAACCGAAACAAAATTTCAAGAAGAAAAATGAACAGAAAAGCAAACTAAACTAAAAAGCTGCTGAATAAAGTAATGGTAGAAGTTTACAGTACTTGGTTGTGGCCTAGGCATGCCTTTGAGCCTCCGATATAACATGCTGGTCTGCTTTTGGGTGGGTGGAGGAGGCCCAGGAGGTGGCGGGGGAGCTGCTCAGGGAGGTGAGGAGAGACAGTAAAAAAAGGAAAGAGACAACGTGACTTTCACAAAGGTGACCAGGAAGATGATAAAGTCTGAAAAGAAAAACCAAACAAGCAACAATGATAGAACACAGACGGAGGACTGCTGCTTTCCTGGAGTTACTGCAGTATTACAGAGGTGTGACATTGTGTGACAAGGGACGGGACTCTTACCAGCGTCACCCATACTACCCTACCGAGACACTCAGAGGCTGAACGCAAACACTGGATGCCTTTCTCCAGATGGATACACATGAATGATGATGGCAGCATCATTGACAGAAAGAAGATACACTTTTGTTCAATGAAGAACGCCTCTATGTGAATAGCTGCTTCCTCTTCCCAGTGATCAGACTTGACGGATTCATAGCTGGAAGATCTGGCTTCTCACCCTCAATACGCTACTTAACTTTCTCATGTAACCTTCCACCTTCTCCTTAAACTTCTCTGTGCTTCCGGTTCCTCAGCTATGAAGCGAGAATATTAGTATCTTTCTTTACATACCTTGCGGGGCTGATGATAAGAGCAAATAAAACAGTGCGTGGACAGATCTCTGTAAAGCCTAAGGTGCCTAAAAACGTTTACTGTTCTCTCCAACACTGTGAGAAGGCAGGAATTAATTGCTTTACAAAAGCAGATGAAGGGCCATTATTAGTTCAAGTGATCTAGGGAATATTCTTGCTCCCTTTGTGGAATTTCAACATGTCAAAATCTGTCATTTTGGGGAAAAATGTGTGGTATCTGATTGTTTCCAGCTCATTTAATTATTTTCAATTTGAAATTCTCGTGGCTTTTATATTGTGGGTTGAATCATATATAAAAACTTGCCAGCTTATCAAATATGTTACTTGCTATTCCAAATGTTAGAATACTGTAATCAGCACTTGACCCATCTGTCATGTGGTTTACGATAACAGCACAGCAAACATCCTATAACAATAGCCTCTCCTTCAATACACACACAGAGCACTATCAGCTTCTACAATTCTCTCTCTTTAATGAGTGTCTCATTAATCTTAGACCTGGTCCTTTTTAATAGTTCCTCATTTATAAAGCAATCTGTATGGTGAGGGGGGACATACTACATTGCCAAGTTTGCTTCTTGGTTTGCTTGAATTTTCAGCTGGGAAAATGAATTTTACTGCAGGCTTATAGGAAATGGAATTCTAGCAACATTGATAAAAATATAAGAAATAAGGCTAAATATAATATTCTGGTAAAACCATCTATTGAAAGAAAAAGTTGATGAGGTCTTTTGCTTGTGGGACCACCTCAGTGTTTTGAATGCAGGACTAAAAAAAATATTTACCAGTCTCCTCTTATTTAAATCTTTTGTTTGGAAAATACTGTGCCTAAGTAGAATTTGGAAAAATCAGTGTTGAATTAAAGCTATTTAGAGGACGGCAACTACTGATCCTTTATAAAAAAGTACTCCATATTTTAATATATTTGTTAAAATCTGGTTTTCCACTTACAGCTGTACTGAAAGTTAGGTGCATCTCTGGTAACACATCTTCATGGCTCTTTCCGTGAATGTGTGTTACCTGAGCATGCAATTCTCATGGCAACTTCTTACCCAGATAGCTGAGCCTGTGTAGAGAAACACTTGACCTGGTGGTTTATAAAACAATGAAATGTCCCCGGGCTGATCCAGAACCCACCCATGAGGCAGCCGATACATATTTCAGCTCAGTGGGTCTTGATGAAAATTCGTAAAGGGATTCCCTCCTGCCAACTGCCTGTCCAGAATTCTGACAGTGAGGTTTGCCACCATAGAAAAACACGCTCCCTATTTTTTTTCCTCGCAGAGCAAAACAAAAACATCATACCTTGGTTTCCAACTTCATTTACCCAATTACCATTGCTCATGTTTACACAATTAAATCTGCTTGGCTTCCAAAGAGAGAGTTAAATGTGACTGCAGAAAAACAAAAAGAGAATTCCTCTACATGCTCAGCTAAGCCAAGGAAGAGAAGCATCCAGGAGTGAGAGACACTCCAATTAGCGCTTAAATAACCTGACCATCTCTGCTTCCAGCGAGGGAATTGCCAGTCCCTGAAATATCATATGAGAGATGGATATGGTTGATGGAAAGCCCACTTACCACCAACTTCCAATCTATTGATGTGTTGCTGAAGATGACAGTGTTAGTATTATGCTATCACTGGAAATAACTAGCCTGTAGCACTTTGCTACAATTTGGGAGTGGTGGTGGTGGGGGGGGTGGGGGGCAAGAGCTAGAGTAGGAATAGAAAGCTAAGTAGATTGCCACGACCTGCTTTCCAGAGTACCCTGCCTCTCTAAAATGATGGGTCCATGGAGCATAATTCAGCATAATTTCTTCAGTGAGGTTATCCATTATATACACTTGATGCCTTGCATCTTCATCACTCCCTTTCAGAAGATTTCATCTCTAGCACAGTATAAAGTATATGGTAATAAAGATGTGGATGAATCATGGGTTGTTTTCTCTACTATTTTCCTGGTAGCCATCTTTCTCTTCCCTATAAGGCCATGGGTGGCATGGCCTATCCATTCTATCCCCAAAATGTCTCTTGATTTTTTCTTCCACTGTATTAGGTCATGTGCCCACACTCTTGCTGAGGGGGTAGACATGCAATTCATCTCATCATCTCTACCTCAACTGTTGCTAAAGACTGCCAGCCAGCCTTTAGTCCCGTTCCTCCTCTGAAGTTCATTGTCTATGTAGCAGCCAGAGTGACCTCGTAAAGCACACATCTGAGCCTGTCATACCCCTGCTCAGAAGCCTTTACGAGATCCCTTCATAACAAGAGCTATACCTTCATATGCCATAACAAGAGTGCCTTTATAACACAGGTCCACCTCCTCTGTTGATACCTCTACTTGAGCACATATGGCCCTTAAAAATAGCAAATCATATTCAATGTCAGTCTCTACCTATGCCCAATGAATTTTGTATTTCTAGGGGCTAAA
This sequence comes from Mirounga angustirostris, assembly GCF_029215605.1. Classification (NCBI taxonomy): domain Eukaryota; kingdom Metazoa; phylum Chordata; class Mammalia; order Carnivora; family Phocidae; genus Mirounga; species Mirounga angustirostris. Next base: position 186,151,338 of record NW_026991709.1, on the reverse strand, counting down.
GAAGTTCCTGGCAGGACCCTGGGGCTGGTCCTCAAATACTGGTGGAAGGAAATCCTCAGTGGATTCTACCCAATGCAGTGCTTTGATGGAAAAACAAATACTCTGTAGTTGCAATATGCTTATAGCTATACAATAACTTTATCTGTTACCAAAAGCCCCTGGCTACTTAACAAATATACTAAACTAAATCACTGAATAGTAAACATCATAACTTAAACTTCCAAATCAGAGAACAACTTCGGGTGTCTTGATGCAATCAAAAATGATTTAAGATCATTTAAAATACTTTTTATTTAAATTACATTGCATCAACAAGGAAGAAATAATGCTATTACAATATGTTTCTTCTCTAGTTTTGTATCTTTGTACCCTAAATCAGGCTTTGCTCTTAAGACTGAACTGTTGCACTTAAGAAAAATAAACTTAATTTTGGATGGACACAGTAGTGGACATCTGTTATTCAAGTATGTACAGTAACCTTCCTCAGGAGAATTGCCTCTCTACTCCACATGGTTCTGGTGGGAATGTCAGGCAATAACTTCCACAAATACAAGGGCAGTCATATGAGCCAAGCCAGGCCAACCACAGCACCCCACTTGATCATGGGTGATATGATTGGTTCAGGGATTAACATGTGACTCAAGCTGGGCCAATGAGGCCCTTCTCTGAAATATTATACAATTGCCTGGAAAGGAAAATTCTTATTCTTCTAGGGTCGTCTGCTAGGATAAAAGCCTGGTGCCATCTATAGCCATGTTGTTCCCAACCCCTCTATCATGACTCCCAGTCACATTAAAGAAGCCTGCCAGCAGTTGGAGAGATCAAAACACACTAAAATTCTTTATCCCTGAGTCCAGTTCCTCCATGCATTTCCTAGCTACGTGGGGGAAAAATTCCCTTCTTGCCTAAGCTTTTTGAGTTTTTTGTTTTTGTTTTTTTTGTTTTCTTTTTTGTCACTTGCTATAGTAAGAATCCTGCTTTAATGATTAAATATCCATGCAGTCCCCAAATAAGCTTTTATGTATATGATCACAAGCTCTCTGGGGCAGGATCCTGGCGCATTTGGAAGGATGGTCAATAGAGGCAAACACTTCAACAAGGACAGGAATACCCCATACAGTTCTTGGGGAATCAGCCCTCGACTTCCAGGACATCTCCTCTTGGGAATGCTTCAAAGACCCTGGCTTAGGTAAAATCTCCTTGTACTGCCTTCCTGCAGCACCTTACATTTCCCTTTACATTTCAGCAGAATATAATTACTTGTTTTACATTTGTGTTCTCTACCTTATTATAAGCTCCCAGGTAGGGACCAAGGCTACTTTTGCTCATTGCTCTGGTGCCTGGCAGAGCTCCTGGAACTTTGTGGGTATTTAACAGATATATGTAGAGCTTTATTGCAATGTTTTATTTTGAAGTTTATGATAAAACAATAAATCAACTTCCCCCTAGATTTCATTGACATCCCAATGGCAATCCCTGGGTCAGTAGCTTCAGCATCATGTGGGAGCTTGTTAGAAATGCAGATTTTTCAGGTCCCACCCAAGACCTACCAAATCAGAATCTACGTTTTTAACAAGATCCTCAGGGACTTGTATGAACATTGAACTTTGAGAAGCATTGTTTTATATTCTATTTCCGAAATCAAATAATATGTCTACACTACACATCTGGATTTAGAAGTTTCTTTTTAAATAAAATAAATGATAACAGCTAATATATATAATGAGTATTTACTATGTGCCAGGTAGTGTGCTAAAAGCTTTATTTGGAATATGTATTTTAATCTTGCCAGCAACCCTTTGGTGGAGGAACCATTATCAGCCCTTTTTACAGAAAATAAAAATGAGGCTTAAAGAAACTCATTGGACCCAAAATAGTGATTTAAGTTTTTGGTGTAACAATTCCTGAGTGCTCAGGCTGGTTCTGAAGTAGTGTTTTCTTGGAGCTGTACATAAAGGATGCTAACTGGACATCATCAGCTGTCATACTGAAAACTCATGCCAGCTAATGGATTATGGGTGGGGCCATTATCTTGTGGCTGAAAGATAAGGTGGGCCATGGGGTGGGGGCTCCTGAATATGTGCAGGACCTTGGACCTATGGGAAGTTTGACTGGAGACAGGAAAAGCTACAAAGTGTTGACTACAGAATCTGCTTGGCAGTCCTTTGGATGTGTTTGACCTGCTCTAGCAAGTTTCTGTGAATTGTAGAGAAAAACAAATCCTCAGTTCTTTGGCAATCTTAGAGAATCTCAACTGCTCAAGAAGACGTCCCAATGAAAGGATTTTGATAATGATCTGGTCCCGAAAGGACTGCTCTGGTTTCTGTTTGTTTGTTTGTTTTTTGTGTTCTTCCTGGATCAAAAGTTGTAGACACTTTGGAACTCAGTCACTGAATGAATGGATATTGTCCAAATTGGAAAGGCTGCATGGTGGAAAGAAACAAAAAGGGATGTTTTTGAATTTAGAAAGATCTGGGTTCAAATCCTTCTTGAGAACGTCACTTATTCTCTCTGAATTTGTAAAAGGGGCAATAATGAAGCCTTATTTATAGGACTAAAGTACAGATTGAATTAGATCCTCCATGTAAAGTCCTCAGCATAGTGCTTGGGCCCATAGGTGGGCTATCTATCTATCTATCTATCTATCTATCTATCTATCTATCTATCTAATCATATAATTCCTTGGCATATTTGAAGGAAAAATTGTTTTATTTCAAGTTCCAGTAGAATCCTTATGATGCTCAGAAAATTATGCAAGTATTTAGCCAAGAATTGAGGCAAAACAGCAATAGTAGTGTAGACTTTCTCAGAGCTTACTGGGTTCAGAATGTGTGACAGCTTAAATGAAATGTATTTAAAATTATAGAATTCATTTGCAGGAGTCACAGTTTTTCTTTCATAGAGTAGCAGCCTTTTACATCGTTTTTTTTTTTTAAGAGACTGTAATTAAACAGAACATTTAATTTCTAATAATGCCACCAGACAGAAAGCATAAGTCCACCAAAATGCCATATGCCGAGTCCCATAGCTTCTTGAAGTACAGCCTGACTAAAGAACTCTGTAGCTGTCCACCCCAGGTTACACAGGTGACTCCAGCTGTGCCCTGCCCCCTCCATCAGTTGGTTTTGCATACCCATCTGCATGTTTTTGCTTTGTTCCCCCTAAGAAAATTGAAGAGGGAAGGGGAGGGTAAGAAAAAAAGATGTAAAGGTCAGGGAAGAAGCAATTACGATGATTGCGATTTAGGTCTGCTTTGCCTAGAAGAGGTCCGGGACATACCAAGCTTCAAACCATCTCTGCTTTGACCTTAACCTTTTAGGTCTAGTTTTATTCTCTTTCTGCTACCCAGTTCTTTCTGTCCATCATGGTATGGACAGGATGATTTTTCTGGAATGTAAATTACCAAGCTATTCCCTTGCTTAAAAAGCCTTCACCTTTGGAAGTGAGACCTGTGGAGTTTTTCCCTTGAAAAATCCATATGCATGCAAACATTGGCATAGATTCCAGGTTAAGAACCTCTGGCCCAGGAGATATAATCTGAACCCCATTATTAAGGCATATATCAGACCTTGCCTCCTGCATGCATTGCCATCATCAGCACCCATTACTGCCATCATTGCACCTTGTCTTGCAATCACACTGAATTACAGAGTATTTAAGAGTGTGGCCTCTGTCTGGGCTCAGGTTCTGCCTCTACCACTTACTCTGTTAGGAGTGTGTTTTTAACCTGTGCTTCAGATGGCTCCTCTCTAAAATGTGAATAATAGTAGTATCTAACTCATAAGGGGTTTTGAGGATTAAATGAATTAATACATATAAAACACTTATACCTGGCACATAATACACATTGAATAAGAATTAGCTATTTTTTTAAACAATTAGCTATTTTTATTAGCTATACAGTTTTGTGAATTTGCACATATTCTATCTAGGATGCCTTTCCACTTTCCAATCCCAGCTCCCTTTCACTGATTCTGATTTATCTTTCAAGATGCATTCAAGCTCACCACCCTTGTGGAAACGTCCATGGTTTTCTGATAATGCACTCTTACACATCACTCTATCAATTGGTGTTACCGTGTACTGAATTTGTAATTTACACTTAGACACCCATTTGCATATATGCTCCATAAGGTTAACAGCTACTTCCCTCTTGTTTACTAGTCCCTGGCTTTCACAACTGTACCTGGCATATGGTAGGCTCCCACTAAGCACTTGTCTAATGAATGAATAAATGAATGAATGGATGAGTGGACGGACGGATGGATGGATGAATGAATGAATGAATGAATGAATACCTTCTCTTTCAGGGAGAGAAAGGCTCATGTGTTTTGAACATAGGTTTGTGAGTCTTCAAATACCTCTTGCTAGCTTGGTGCTTGGCATGTGCACAAAACTGCTTTCTGAATTGATCTGAACTGCATTCAACTTTGATTAAATGAAATATGTTTCATTACCTTTTGAGGATTTTTTAGACTTAAAAACAATGATCAAAAGCATGTATTTATTAAAGTTTTAAGTTAAAGCTTTCCTCAAAATATGCTCAGAAGTTTGGGGACCAAACAAGAAGAAAATTTCCAAAGCCAGAGAACTCTCTAAGATCTTTCCTCTCATGAAACTCCAGCAACAGCCTGTGCTTAGCCACCCTCTGCGTGCATCCTGTCTCATCACACGATACGTACAAGAACAACATGGACACAACTTCTCTCTGTCTTGGCTGATAAACATTCATCAAAGAACACAAACTTCTCATTAGGGCAGAAAACAGAAAAAATAAATGAAAAACAAAGAGGAAGAGTAGTTCGGTTCAGTAACTTTTGTTTTTTTTTTAAGCACATGAGGCCAAATCACTGAATCCTGAAACCAAAGATGAAACGAAGCTCCGCAGCAAACCAGAGTTCTGTTCCTTCAAAGCTTATGCCTTTACATAAATTCTGCTCTATAGAGGTCAACATCTAATGGGCAAGAGATATAGTTAGACAGCACAAATTAACTCCTTAAGTATCATTGCAACCCCACATCAGTCTTTGGGAGCCCATACGTTAAGGAGCTCTTAAAAACAAAAACGAAAACAGAAACTCAATATAACTCAACAGTCCTGATAGTTTGTAATGCATATACAGTTGGTTCACCTGCATCCTTTTGATTCTCTATTTGAAAGAGAGAGCACAACAAGGAGAGAAGAGAGAGAGAAACAAGAACACATATGCAGGATTAATGAGCAAATGGACCAAAATGCCCCCCACTTATGTGTGATACATGATATTGGAAGGAAAAGGTTGCCCTTGGGTTCCCACCGCCCCGAAGCGTGGGGGCCAGCAAAAAAAGGCTCCTTCACAGAGGTGGAAAATGCTGCACAAATAGAAAATTAGTAAAATTAAGTTTAATGTGAAATCAAGCTATGAAACATACACGAACTCTCCAAGTGACAATTAAGTCATATGTTCTAGCCAGAGCTTAGAGGACAAGGACAAGTCAAAATCTCCAGAGAGAACAAGGAAAAGCTTCCCAGCTTGAAAGAGAATAGACAGGAGGCATATAAGATCTAATTTTTACAGAGAATGGACCACCTTGCGTGATCTTATACCCAAAATAGTTTGACATCTTAAACATGGAAAAGAAGGCATGATTTTGCCCCAACTGTCCTTTATCTGACACCTAACGCATTGCTCCCGGCCTAGCGGCTACCTTTTCATTGTGTACCAGTGACAAGCACTTTACATATTGGGGTTACACACAAGCAAAGTAAAAATGCATTCAGGTCACAGACAGAGAATAACTGAAAAACTTACGGACAAATCTGAGTTTACCACAAACAAATGGCTTAATTGTCTAACCTGTTTTAGGCTGATAAAAAGTGACTGGACTTCTCACACTGGGTTTCACAGACAGAATCAACAGACAAGCCAATGCTAAAAAACTTGAAGCAAGGAGAGTGAGTTGGTTTGGATCTGGATTTTCTTGAAATAATGAAAACAGAAAGAGTGAAGACAGCATGGCGAGGAGGTGGTAGGTACTCACGAATGGTTAAATCCATCACTTGGGAGGCCAAGCAGAAGACAGGATGCTCATACATTTCTCTCTTTTTCCCTATAAAAGAGGATTTGGGCATGCAAGAGGCTTAGGTCAGAGGTAAAGAGGTTAAAGGTCATAGGTTAGAGGAATACGTTACATTAGCTCAAAGGAAAATAGCCACAGAGTATTTTGGGATAAACACAGGATAAAAGAAAAAGGAGTTTCAAAATTGGAGATCTACTGGATTAACCATTCAGCATGCCGTGAGTCACGTGAGTCACGAGAGAGATTGTGACCATGATTTTACACGTCTCTTTAGAATTGTTTGCAAGAGTACAATGACCAAAAACATCATGAGTAAAGGGAAACAGAATTTCATTGATTTAAGGCTCCAAGATACTAAGGATTTCAGACTTTAGTATCTAAGGCTCTTGAGGTATTTCTTCATAAACATAGTCTCCAGCAATATCACTACAACTTCTTTCCAAAATTCTCAGGGGACTAAGCTGTTAGTGCTCACAGAGGGGCTCAAATGTAAAAATGTAAGATTTCTTTTCTGAGCATAGGATCGGAACCTTGTAAAAGAAAGTTGTTTGGTAGTAATATCTTCAAAGCTGCAATGTCTCAGCCTACGGTGGACTATGTTCATGAAAGAAAACCTGATACATGCAGCCAGAGGATGTTGGGTTGTCTGAATTAACAATCCCAGCATGCTTTGAAATTGGTGTCACAGCCACTTTTGCAGAGGTAACATCACAAAGTGGCTGAGCCAATCACGGACAAGGAAGGAGAGAAGCGGAAGAGAGCAGGTAGTGTGGAATGAGGTACTTCTCTGAAAAGAGAGTTGGAAAAAAAAAGATTGGTTTCTTCAAAGAATCCCCAGACCTAAAAGTCACAGTGCAAAAGATAATTAACACAACCAAGAAGAATTGAGGCACAAAAGGAAATTACAGATCAGCTGATCTACTTTGGAAATGAATGCATTTTTACTTACAGATCTTAAAGTTTGTTTTTGGATATATTTATCTGAAAGAAGAGAGCAGATCTTACCAAAAGACTAGTAATAGCTAGACCAAGGCCTACGAGGCAGCAGCCATGGCAACCGAACGTTTCTTGATCCCATCCCATCTCTGGCCTTGCCTAGAATTATTAGGTACCTGGTTGACTTTACCAAATACAACCAATCATTATGTCCTGGGAAGGTAAATGCTAGAACAATGATTTGCTAACATAGCCCTTTAATGATCTTCTTGTTCCTCTATTTTTGTCACTCATTACCAAGTCAAGAGTTGATAAACGTCCTTTTAGTGCCCAATTCTTAAGTGTTTCTCCCTGGGTGCATAGCAATGAATTCATTACCACTGGTACACAATTTGCATTGTCAGACAGACAAAATTGAGAGAGGGAGGACATGTAATGTACAGAACACTGCGATTTGACATGATCTTAACCTAATTCTCTAAGGAAACAAGGACTTCAGCAGGGTAAGTGATAGGGTTTTGGTGGTTGGTTAGACTTTTTTTTTTCCCCAGTCAAGTCCTGAAGGCAGACAATGGGCATTTGCTGGTTTTAGTCAGGTGTTTCACATGTGAGAGAACATCAGATTCCAGAATGCGGACACACTGAGTTTTGCACACAGAACTTCCACATTTATACACTTACACCACTGGTCAAGTTGGGTGTGGTTTTCAAATCACCCTATAGCAGCCAACAGGGTAACAATGAAAAGTGATTAATACCTTTGCAAATGAATAGGTCCCAAAGAACCATATCTTCTCAAGTAGAGTTTACTCAAAGTGTCTTTTGGGTGATTACTTGGTCATCAGTGCCTGCTTCCCTAAAACTTGAGAGGGCAGTGGTAACAACCATCCTAGGTCTGGAGCAACAAGAATGAATGAGATCTAAAGCAAACCTGGAGCCATCAGAGACAGCTGGACACTAACCTGCCATCAAGTTTGAAATGTTACCAAAAGACAAGATACTTTCAAGGGGCAAGAAAGAGTTAAGCAAAATCTTGATGTTTCGTTCCATGCTTGTTCTACCTCCACAGTGCTTTGTTTTTCTCTACTTAAAGAAGTTAACAATCCTACAGAACTCTTTCATAGGAAAACAGTCACAGAGCAAACTTAGTGACAACACAGACTCTCAGGAGGACCTTAGTTATCTGATCACATCCTATATTCAGTATTCTTCCCCTACAAAGACTGTTCCCTGCGCCCCTGTTCTTCATTCATTTATCTGGCCACAGCCAAGGAAGTGTTCACATTTCAAGTGCTTTCAAGTTTCAATTTAACATACTCAGATGGACCACTCTTTTCTGGTGCCCATTAGAAAAGACAGATTCTTCTTCCCCAGGGAGGTATACCAAAATTTAAATTAAAAAATGGGGGCAGAAGGGAGCCTTACCTTCGATTTTAGCATATTCTGATAGCCGGGAATAGTTGACTAAAGCAGCCTGCTCTAGACATTTCCGGATGACTGTTTTTACCTCCTCTTGTGGTACTGGGGTCACGATATCTTTCATCAAAACCTTTCAGTGGAAAGAAAAAAGATTATTAAGATGGTTCAACCAAATGTGTTACTCATTTATATTTCTTAAAGAGCTCAAGTTTAAAATGAGTTGTGAATGCCTCCTTGTGACTTAATATTGATTGAGAGCCATCGTTAAAAAGAAAACACAGAACTGTAATGCACAGTTAGGATGGCAAAGCCCATCTATGAATCGGGGAAGGGCCAGGAACATATCTTCAATATATGCTAACTATTTGGGAGTCTGGAGATAAAATATCTAGAGTTTTGGCAGTTTCCTTGCGTTTATTCTGGTATTTGATGAATGGTAAACGAAGCCTTGAAAAATGACAAACTAGGTCATTCAACTACAATATTTCATTACGATTATGTTCGTGTCTGTATCTATGTAATCTGTCTTTTACTTTCATTCTTACCCTTTCCAAGAGTGATAGAGTAGCTTTTAAAGCACCTTCAGGTCGACCAAATGGAAAGCAATACCTAAAAAAGAGAAAATTCTTCAGGTTGCCCAAATATATTACATTTTAGCATGAAATATGCTGCAATTTGATTCCTATAGCAACTCTTTCTGAGGAACAGAAAATGCTTTTTATTTTGTCACGTTGTGTTATGTTAATCTGAATTCACACCATATATGTGTGTATATAATGTATATATGTGTATGTGTGAATAATGACTAAAGAGAGACTCTGCAAATGTCTGCAGCAGAAAAGAATATTTAGAGTGATGACATAAGGCTCTGTTTAGATTTCTATTGTGAAGGAAAACCATTTGTTAGCTCACATGTGACCTTCTATATGATTATAGAGACCAGCAGTAAACAAAATATTGGTTGAAATAGGCTAAATCCAAACACACTTACTAAGTCTCCAAAGGATTACTATAGGAAATGAAGGAGTGTATTTTGAGCAAGTTTATAATTTTGCTAAGTGTCCTTCCTTGACTGTGGTTTTTAATTGTTATTGGATCTTTTGTTATTGGCAATACCTCTTGCATATAGTGTGTAATCAATAAAAATTTGTCCAGGAGGATTTTGGTGGTGCAGATGGAACTATGTCATGGATTCCTAAGAGTTTTTCAGGCTGTCGCAGATCCTTCCAGACACTGTTCCTCATGGTACAAAGGGACCAGCAGAGACAACTTAAACTCAGAGTATGTCCTATGTAGGTGTCGGTGGGTGGTCTAGCACAAGTCCTTAACTCTCTCAGCTTCAGTTTAATTTATATTTAATGGGGATTATAACAACGACCTTACCAAGTTGTTCTGGGAATAAAAAACTGAGTTAATGCCTAACTAGCCTCTAGTCCTGTATCTTGACCCGTGGGAAGTGTTTAATAAAAAGGAACTGTTTATTTTGTTATTTTAAACGTTCTTACTATTTTTGAGTTACTATTTCAGGATTTCTAGTCCAGAACCACCAGCGCAGCATTACAAATGTCTGATTTGCTACAAGGGAGAAGTGGGCTATGTGGTGCAAGGCTGAAACCTTGGACACACTCGCTGTCTTGCATGTATGGGGAAGAGTCAATCTGCCAAGTCTGATCTAAGTTTCTCTCTTTTCCTGCATAGACAGCTAGTCCTGTTTCTGAGGCAAGGGAGAAAGTGGAGACTCTCATGTGGGTACCACTGCCTTCCTTCCCTGTTCATATGATCTGATTCCCAGGACTTTTCACTGATATAGGAACCTTGAAGTAACTTCACCTTCAACTTTGTAATAGATTTTAAAAGAATAGATTGATGACCAGGGTCAGCTTGCACAAGAAGGGCTCTGTCCTTTCAGTGGAAATAAAATGCACTTAAGATTGCAAAGCCTTCTGGCTATCGTAGAGCCCTGTCCTACTGGTTTTTGCTTCCATTTAGTTATTCATAAATCTCCAAAGTGTCTCTGATAGGTTAACAGTCTTAGAAAATCAAGCCCTTTATTTGCCCCTCCCCGGTCTCACTCTCCTAATAAACCCCTCAACTCCAGATCCTCACCTAAAATGTGTAATCTGATTTTCCAGCAGAACTCGGAGTCTCTCTTTGATTTCTTCGAAACGTTCCTTCTCTTCAACAGTCACTGTTCCAATTCCATCAGGCCTGAAAGAAGACATGTCATGAAGTGACGGGAACCTCATATACTGACACCATGAAATCAAATCTCTAGCAGGAGGAAACTGTCCATTTTAGAAGAACAACTACAATGATCGATGTGACCTTAGGAGAAGTCCTGCTTTTCAGCGCTGGCTACTAAGGGACATGGGGTATTTGGGAGGTTATCGTCTGGAGACATTTGTAGAACTGTCGCTCACTTATTGTGAAATGGTAAAATATACAAACTGGTGGCTGTAAGGCCAAGTTCCTAGACCTTTTGTTCGGCTCACGGCTTCTTAAGATTTTGAACTATTTGCCAGCATTTTCGAAGTTAGGAAAGTCTTATAATGCAATTCTTTTGAAAATTTGGAAAAACTGGCATTAATTGGTGAGTGCCAAGTAACAACTTCTTCCTTAGCTGGGGCAGGCACTCACCTGTCCACATCTCTAATTTGTAGTACCTACCTCTTTTATAGGCACTTAGGTTTGGGACCCCTGAATGATTCAGAAAGACTTATGAAAACCAGGTGCCTTGTAAATGTCCGTCTTTCTCAGTGTTAAATGTTCTTAAGTGACTCAATTTCCAGCTTACAATTATAGATGTTCAGATTAACTTAAGCACTCATGTATTAAGTGAAGAAACAAATTTAAAAACATTGTGAAAAGTAAAAGACATTAATGAAAGAAATTAAGGAAAACACAAATCAGTGGAAAGATACCCTGTATTCATGGGTTGGAAGAATTAATACTGTTAAAAGGTCCGTACTACCACAAACCATCTATAGATTCAGTGCAATCCCTATCAAAATTCCAATGGCAGTTTTTATAGAAATAGAAAGAACAATTCTAAAATTTATATGGAACCATAAAAGACCCAAATAGCCAAAGTAATCCTGATAAAGAACAAAGTTGGAGACCTCACCATTCCTGATTTCAAACTTTATTACAAAGCTATAGTAATCAAAATCATATGGTACTGGCATGAAAACAGATACACAGGCCAAGAGAACAGAACTGAGAGCCCAGAAATAAATCCTTGCATATATGGTTAACTAATATTTTTGACAGGGGAACCAAAGATACACAATGAGGAAGAATAGTCTCTTCAATAAATGGTGTTGGGGAAAACTGGATATTCACATGGAAAAGAATGAAACTGGACTCCTATCTTACATCGCTCACAAAAAAATGAGCTCAAAATGGATTAAAGACCTAACTATAAGACAGGAAACTGTAAAAATCCTAAAAGAAAACATAGGGAAAAAGAGCTCTTTGACATTGGCCTTAGCGATGATTTTTTTTGATATAACAATAAAAGTACAAGCAACAAAAGCAAAAACAGACAAGTGGGACTACATCAAACTTTTTAGACTTAGTAAGTGTGTTTGGATTTAGCCTATTTCAACTAATATTTTTTTTACTGCTGGTCTCTATAATCATATAGAAGGTCACATGTGAGCTAACAAATGGTTTTCCTTCACAATAGGAATCTAAACAGAGCCTTATGTCATCACTCTAAATGTTCTTTTAGCTTCTGCACAGCAAAATGAAAGACAAAAAGAAAACCTATGGAATAGGAGAATATATGTACAAACCATCTATCTGATAATAGGTAGCAGAAATATAAAAGTCATAAAACTCAATAGCAAAAACCCAAATAATTCAATTAAAAAATGGGTGGAGGATTTGAATAGACATTTTTCCAAAGAAGACCTACAAATGGCCAAAAGATAAATTTAAAAAACAGTAAGCATCAGGGAAATGCAAATCAAAACCACAATGAGATATCACCTCACACCTGTCAGAATGGCTAGTATCAAAAAGACAATAAACGTTGGTGATGATGTGGAGAAAAGGAACTCTTGTGCACTGTTGGTGGGAATGCAAATTAGTGAAGCCACTGTGGAAAACAGTATGGAGTTTCCTCGAATAGTTAAAAATAGAACTATCACATGATCTAATAATTCCACATCTGGGTATATATCTGAAGGAAAGGAAATCACTGCTTTGAAGATATATCTGCACCCCTATGTTCATTGCAGCATTATTTACAACAGCCAAGAGATGGAAACAACCTAAGTGTTCATTGATGGATGAATGGATAAAGGAAGTGAATGGATAAATATATATATTATGGAATATATCTATTTTTATGTGATGGGATATTATTCAGGCATAAAAGAAAGGAAACCCTGCTTATGACAACATGGGTAGACTTGAGTGCATATGCTAAGTGAAATAAGTCAGACAGAGAAAGACAAATACTCTGTTCTTAGATGTCAAATTTGAAAAAGTCATCCTCATAAGAATACAGAGCAGAATGGTAGTTGCCAAAGCCTGAGGGGTGGGGGAAATAGGGAGCTGTTGACTAAAGGGTACAAACTCCCAGCTATAAGATGAGTAATATACAGCATGGTGACTACAATGAACAGTACCATATTTATATACTTGAAAGTTGTTAAGAGAGCAGATCTTAAATGTTAACACTCACACACAAAGAGTGGTAATTCTGTGAGGGGATGAAGGTGTTAATTAACTTTGTCCTAATAGTCATTTCACTATATATGTATATTGAATCATCACATGCCATACCTTAAACTGATATATGGTATATGTTAATACCTCAATAAAGCTGGAAAAAAAAGAGAACAAACCACATACGATGCTATCAATGCTAGTGAATTATTGCTCATTTTAATAAAAAGAAGGACCCCAGCAAAAATAAGTGAATTTCAGCTTAATCACAGTATTCTCATATTTCTAAATCACCATTAGGTTCACACACATTTTTCCTATTTGCTTTGGACCATTCAAGTTGAAAATACAAAGAGAAGCTGCATATTTATAGCCCAAATTTATCTGTGCCAAATTAGACATAGGATAATCTGACCCATTCAAAGACTTCAGCTTCCCAGATCCCATAGTGACTTGTTTTGACTACTGGCTGAGCCAGTTTGCAGATTGGTGTGTCACCATGAAACTTCTATTGGAACATTCTTCAGTTTGCAAATGCAAGTCATCTTGAGACCAAACAAATGGTCTTATTTATAGGCCTTCTCAAGGATCCAGCATAAGTTGGGAAAATCCTGTATACTAGACCAGTCTGACTGCACAAAAGACTTGGCAAATGATAGCAATGCACCTCCTGTTAGGGGTTAATTGGTCAGCTTCCCTTCTTTTTATATACTAAAAATGCCCTACGTGGGGGAAAAAAAATAAAACAAGAAAACTTCCCCTCCCCCACATATAAAAAACACCCCTAAACAGTAAAATTCTATAAAATCCGTTTCTTCACACTTCCCTGAACTTAAAGGAAGAAAGAAGGCCAAATGGCAAATATCAGGTAGGCTGTTGGAATCCGTGAATATGCCCTTATTTTAATATTTTCTGGAAAAATCTTAAATGCTAATATACAAAGTTTATTTAACAACATTTTTTTTTTTTTTTTTTTTACCATGAAATGTCCATGAATCTGTATTTAAGACTCAGGATGAATTCATTGGCCTCCACAAAATACATGTGACAGTTTTTTGTGGTAACCTCTCCTGTTTCTATTATAATCTACAACTTCCTTTAGGAGTGGCTTTTAGATTTAGATTTTGTTTACACAAAATACGGCTCACTAATGCACCGAACACATTTATACAATTGGCGTGTGCATGCACACACTCGATTTGGGAAAATGGAAGCCATTTTAAACATTTTGTTTCTGAGCAGGGAATTAGCCCAGAGAAAAATGCTATTAAATATAATTTACGAATCAGGGGCACCTGGGTGGTGCAGTCGGTTGAGCAACTGGCCCTTGATTTCGGCTGAGGTCGTGGTCTCAGGGTCCTGGGATTGAGCCTCGCGTGGGGCTCCATGCTCAGTGGGAAGTCTGCTTGAGATTCTCTCTCTCTCCCTCTCCTGCTGCTCCTCCCCCTGCTAGTGTGCACACACGCGCTCTCTCTCAAAAATAAATAAATAAATAAATAAAATCTCTTAAAAAGTATAATTTACAAATCAGAGAGGGGTTTACAGATGACAGGAAAAAGCATGAAAACCATTTCACATGGGCAGCCCAAAGATGTGTGTGGCTATTATTAAGAGATAAACCTCCCTGACAAAAATCATCCATTTTTCACTCAGTAAGCCTTCTAAGGCAATTATTAGGCAATGAGAAAGTAACTTCTAGGTTTGTTTTTGAGATGATAAAAAGTGAGCATTTAGTGTGTGCCTGGCCTTCTCAGTTAATCTTCACCACAAAGGGTATTATTATGAACATGAAATTTGATTATATTTCTTCCCCTTTTGTTCTGATGATTCACATTTGTGGTTATTTAAGGTAGCAGCCACTTCCACATCCCTGACAATCTCTCCTTCAACTCCTTTCTGAACACTATTAATCTCACTATTTAAAAAAGGTAAATGACTAAAAATTATTGTTATACTGTTAGGACGCCTGGGTGGCTCAGTCGTTAAGCGTCTGCCTTCGGCTCAGGTCATGATCCCAGGGTCCTGGGATTGAGCCCCACATCGGGCTCCCTGCTCAGCAGGAAGCCTGCTTCTCCCTCTCCCACTCCCCCTGCTTGTGTTCCTGCTCTCGCTATGTCTCTCTCTGTCAAATAAATAAATAAAATCTTAAAAAAAAATTATTGTTATACTGTTTTCTTAAATTTGCTTCTTAATTGCCTATATCCGTGTGAATGGTTTTCTCTTAAAATAAATGAAACTAACTTTATGTCTGGAAGGTAAGTAGTACAGAATTCACCAACAAAAATAGGTGATTAAAAAAGTCACGATTTTGACATGGAATGCAAATTTGTTTGCAGCTGCCAGAATTGTGCTGAAATGGTACAGGGGATAGAGGATATTATTTTACAAACTGAGGAAGAGACATGAAGGAATAATACAATTTGTCAAAGATCACAGGTTGGAACTACATCAGTTGAAAAGTAAAAATATCCTTTTTTTGGGCACCTGGGTGGCTCAGTCAGTTAAGCGACTGCCTTTGGCTCAGATCATGATCCCAGGGTCTCGGGACTGAGTCCCGCATTGGGCTCCCTGCTCAATGGGGAGCCTGCTTCTCCCTCTGACCCCCCCCTCTTGTGCTCTCTCCCCCCAGTAAATAAAATCTTAGAAAAATATCCTTTTTTTGACTTAGTTTCACTTAATTATTTTTGAAAATTCTGTCAAATATCAATTTCTTTTTTGTTGATCCCTATAATTTGTCAATGTTAATTATACAGGCTTAGATTTCTATGGAGCTACTAACTAAAAATCCCAGCTCAATATTTTGGGGGACTCTGTTCTCACAGAAGCAATAAAATACTTTTCCTAGAGAGGTAACCCTCCAACCTGAGCATGCCTCAGAATTACCTGGAGGATGGGGCTGAGAAATTGCTTTTCTTTTTTTTTTTTAAATATTTATTTATTTGAGAGAGAGAGAGAGCACAAGGGCCTGGGAGGAGGGGCAGAGGGAGAAGAGAGAATCTCAAGCAGACTCCCTGCCAATTGCAGAGCCAACCATGAGATCACAACTCAAGCTGAAATCAAGAGTCAGCCGCCCAACCAACAGAGCCACCCAGGAGCCCCAAGAATTTGCATTTCTAACAAGTTCTCTGCTGGCGGTTCAGGGACCACACATTGAGAACCTCTGCTTTAGAGCAAGAAAATATTTGGTGAGTGGCTCTTTTAGTGACTAAAAAGGTACGTTTGATTCAGGGTTACCAATTTCCCTTGGATTGGAGTGAGTTTGGAAGCAGAGACCTTCTCCAAGTATAATGATCCCCTTATAAAGCCACAATCCCTTCCAGAGTGGTGTTTGCACTGTTTCAGGGTGTCATCCCAAGCAGTGCTGGTTGTAAAATAAATAGAGGAACTGTATTGGTGTCTCTTAGAAGCCGTGCTTTTGTTTTTGTTCTTTTTTTTTCTTTCTGGAAACATTTGGAGGTGATTCTATAATTGTCATAAAACTGGCTCTGCATCTTGTTCCTTTCTCCATAGTTTTAACACTTAAGGAGTCACAAAGAATGAGAG
Source organism: Mirounga angustirostris (assembly GCF_029215605.1). Taxonomy (NCBI): domain Eukaryota; kingdom Metazoa; phylum Chordata; class Mammalia; order Carnivora; family Phocidae; genus Mirounga; species Mirounga angustirostris. The sequence continues at coordinate 186,134,703 of NW_026991709.1, read as the reverse complement.
AAGAGGGATAAAGTTGGATTTTAAATTCCTAGCTAGTAAATCCCAGGCTGAGATGTGTCTTTACTTAGAACATGTGTTTAGAAGCCCTGAATCCCCCATCCTCCTGTGTCCTGAATGCTGCATTTTCTGCCCTCTTGTTTTTTGGCTTCTTAGCATCCACTGTCACCTCTTAACAACACCTGAATGTCCTTTGGAGGAATGACCTTGGCCACACTGTTGGTATTCTTGCGGGGGGCGGGCAGGTAAACTGGGATCCAGTTTTCCCGTTGTTTATACCAAGGGCCTTCCTACAAGCCAATTCCTGCCTTTCATGGCCACTGTGCATCTAAGCTAGGCTATGACCTAAGTTCAGCCAACTGGACACACTTTTCTGGAACCTTTACATTGAGTAAATAATGCAAAGATAGAAGAAACAGGTGCAATTTGCTCACCCTAGCATTTGTGCCCTGACCAAATGGACTGTCCTCACAGGTCAGTAGTGCTTAATTTTTGGCTGTACTTTAGAACCATGTGAAAGCTCTGAGAGGTCTCATCCTCAAGCTCTTGATTCAATTCGTCTGCAGTGGGCCTAGGCATTTGTTGCTTTTAAAGCTCCCCAGGTTATTATAATGTGCCGTTAAGGGTTGCTTTTGTCCTGTTTCCTACTTTTCTGTAGCTGCCTTGATTCCAGTTTTCCTCTCCCTCTCTTTGAGGCTCCCAACATCATCCCCCCAAAAACTTGGATGATAGATGATCCAGACTTAGTGTTTGTTCCTTATACTAAACTGATGTGAGTTCATAAAGCACATATTTCCTCCTTTGTAGTAGAAGGAGGGGATATGGGCTTTCATCGTAGAAGCGTTTGATGCCTTCTAACCTAGCTTTGGAATCACACGTGCACGCCCGGAAGCACACACACACACACACACACACACACACATGACAGGGAAATGCGGTCCCGGGTCTCTGGTTCCACCTAACTGCACACTGGCTAACAACTCACTTCTTGTATATCATGATCCTGCAAACCTGAGATGATCTGCGGGTCTTGTGCCGTCATTTTTGGAGTCCTGTCAGGGACTGGGAGCTCCCCCACCTGCAGGCCACCACTGCCACCAGAAGTGGGTCTCTCAACCACAACAGACTATATCACATCTGACACAGCAGGCATCTCTCAAATCCACCTTTCAAGTTTTCGGCAAACCATTTTCTCACTGTCCTTCACAAAGTTGACATTTTCGGCAGCACGATAGGAAAGATGTCATGTCGGCTGCTCTTCAAGTCCTTGTCACCGTGGTCAGCTGCAGTTCTGTCACCTTCACTCTCCTCACACACTCCCATCTTGAGCCATGTCACAAATAATAATTTATCTAGAGTTGTGTCTTTCCTTTTTTTGTCAGACTGGAACTACCATAACCCAGCTGCCCATCCTTTAAGTTACTAGTTACGCAGAGTGTGCCCTCATTCCCCAAATGCTTCCGGGCTAGAGCTTATGAATTAATGTCTATTATTGGAAAAATCGAAGATGATCAAGTCCTAGGTTTTTAATGGGAATGATTTTATTTTGATATTTGAAATTAAGTGTGAATAATCTAGTCAAAGAAACCAAGCGGCAGTGTGATTTGTGAAAGCAAATTTATCTCCTTGGGTCATTAAACTGTCCCTACACACCCAGGTGAGCACACAGATTCCTGGCCTTTTGTTACCCTGCTAGCACAGTTCTCCACATTATGTTGAAAGCTGGGACACAGAACCCTTGTTTGGAAGGTTAGGTATCTTTTCAAGAAGGTCAGGTTACTAACTTAGTTCAAGGCTTACAGTGATGAATATGTTTCTGATATTGCATCTATTTAGTGATCAAGTATAGAACCCAGGTGGGAAAGAAAATGTATGGATTCAAAAGAGGAAGAGGGTCTGGTCCACTTCTCTTCATACAGCCAGCTTTAAGCTCCAATCACTACCAACAAGGGGTAAAACTCCAGCTGAAGTGGGAATATACTTTCTCTCCAAATGCAAATGTCCACATATGCTGGTGCAGGCACCGTAAACATGATATATTCTCTCTCTCCAAATGGATGCATGCCTGCAGACCGCATTATGGATCCCTGAAAATGTCCTTAAACAAGCATGATAACTGAATCCTACTTACTACTAAATTGTTCCAGCCCAGAAACACGAGAGCTTAAAGGGCCAGAGTGGGACAGAATATCTTAGTAGATGTACCTTGCAATGCTCCCTAAATAGAACATTTAGGCCAAACACACTCTCTTAACCTCTCTCTCTTTTAAACTGACTTCTCCTAGCAACTCTTTATCCTTAAAACTTTTAGAGTGATACCTTTGAATTTAATCCTAGAGCGGAATATTTTCCTTTGTCTCTTTCAAGTGGCTAATAACTACAAATTCAAGATAACACCAAAGCATTATCATCTCAAAAGGAGACATCCCTGCTTGCTCATCTGGATAGATTGTATAATTTCTACCTTAATTATACACTGTAATTAGGACTCTCATATCCAATAGTCACTGCTTCATCATGAAAGCCCAGCCTTTCCCTTTCCTCTCCTTTCCCTCCAGCCCAAACCCCTTTTCTAATTATGCCCTGATGCCCTGGGGCTCAGACACGCTGCTAAAACAAATATATCAAAGTGTTTGTTTCACAAAGACTAAGATAGGAAGCAACAACAAGCAGTTTCTACAACCTTACAAAGGGGCATTGAAGCTTCTTGAGGTTGGTTATTATTAATTTGAAAAAGAGGCTTGGAGAGGGCAAAAATATATCAGTGAGGTCTTCTTTGACTTCTTTTCTGTTTTTCTAAACATGTAGCTAAAACCCAACAATATCAGAAGGTATCTTTGCTCTCTCTAAAGATGGAAGTGCTTGAAGTCTCTCCTGACCAAACGTCAAAGAATATGGATGCTATTGATAAAGGAACACTAGTCAAAGTGTTTTAGGCTCAGTCCAGGTGCTGAATGGAGAACCCAAGAGGAGATTACACAAATTGTATAAAACGCATGCATTGCAGGAAAGCATGTATTTCTTTTCCCAGAGAAGGATCAATTTCCAAAATTGGTACTATACAGATTTTTCTCTTTGAGGAATAAGAGAAGAGATGGGTTTTTGTTTGTTTGTTTGTTTGTTTGTTTCTAGACAAACATAGACAATTAGGCTTTAGATTCTACCCTTAACTCCTTATGTATAGACTTCTAAGTGATTAGACCAATAATATATGTGGTTTTTTGGTATAATACCCACCCTGGAAAGGGTGTGACATCTGGAAATATGTTTTTGCCCTGGTGAGGTCAACAACCATAGGATGAGGACACATGTTGAAATTTTAGAAAGGAAATGCGTATTACTTGATGTGTGGCTATGGGCCAGAAAGATTGCTCCGATGGAATCGATAATTCAGCACATTTTATGAGATTTTATGTCTGAGTTGGAAAATCTGTTGTGTTCATGGGGCAAATTTCATTTAGGAATGGAGTCACATGGGTTAGAGGTTTGAATATAAGATCTAAAGAGAATTCCTCCTTGGGATGCAGACTTTTGCTTGAAACGTGCTTGATCCCCCCACCGCCCCAACAAGTACTTTCTATTGGATGAAGTTGCTTCTTTAGAATTTAAAGAACATGACTCAGTTATATACGCAAGGCCAACACCTGCTCAAAGTTGGAAGGCCAACAAGCCACATGTCCCCAAGTACACTAATGTCTTATGTGAATGTGTAACATTATACTAATAATGTGGGGGCCACTGTCATCCCCCATTCATGTCTGCCTGCTACTCAAGTGCTGTATTCAGAGATCGGTAAAGCCCAATCATCCCTGCTACACAGTCCTCTCTCTCTCCTTCTTTTGGGGAGGGAGAGTTAAAAAGCACTAGACATAATATCTTCAGGGGTGTACATGTGTGACAGAGATGAGAGGACAAAGAGAGGGTGAGAACAGGGAGAAAGTTGAGGTTGGAGTGAAAGAGAAACATTTACATGCACAAAAATGGCTAATTGACTTCCAGGAAGGCATTCACAAAAGAGAAATGAAAGAACATATTATGCAACATGGATTGGGAGTGAGGAACCAACACTGGAGGCAAGGACATGGTCAACAAAGCATTTGCTATAGTCCAGGGGAGAGAAGAGAGACACCTGAACTCTGGTCATGGCACTGAAGAGAAGAAGTGGAAGGGCTGGAGAGATATTTAAGGGCACTGACGGGGCATAGTAACTGAATCCTTGTGATGTGCTGAGGGAGAAGGACGAGTCTAGGACAGCTCCCATGGTTCTGCCTTGGGAAACCAGGTGGATGGAATACTCACTGATTTAGGAAGACTGGTGGAGTAACAGAGGAGAAAAATGAATTCCATCGGATCATTCAGCAACTCAAATCTAACCCATAGGGATCACGATTCTCTGCACAGAAGCAGAACCTTGGCTCCAGTTACATCTTCTGAAAGAATCCTGGGACATGTTTTCAAAGATTTCTAGAACTCATGCTCTCTTACATCTGCTTGCAGACTCATTAATCTATGCAGCTTACTTTGGATTGGGGCGGTTGGCATTATGGATTTGTTAATTGCTGATACAATGTACTTTCTACACAGGCCATATGTGAAGAGCAGCACTGGCATTCAAGAAATGTTAAATAATAATGTAAATGAGAAAAATTTCCAATCCCAATAATAAAGGGATCCAAGGAACATTGACGCAACTCGCAATCATCGGAGCTGTTTGATTGCCTTGTCACTGCGGGACAGTGACCAAAGTGATGCTAATCTAAATGTCATCTAGAAAGAATACTAAAAATATTATGGTGAAAATTAAGTACTGCAACCTTAGGAGCTGATTTAAAAATTAGAAGATATAGCGATTTACATCTGTGGGTTTTATGATCGCCAAGTGCAACCAGCTGAACATACTCACATTTTCTTTTTCTTTCTCTCTTTCTTTGAGAAAATGGGTTCAGTTTTAAAGAGCTGGCCCAAACTAGTATTCCCTCAATCAGTGGTTCTTTTTTCCTTTTTAAAGATTTATTTATTTATTTGAGAGAGAGAAAGACAGAGACAGAGAGAGAGAGTGTGTGAGCAGGGGGGGAGGGGCAGAGAGAGAGAGAGAGAGGGAGAGAGAGAGAATCCTCAAGCAGACTCGCAGGTAGGCGCAGAGCCCAATGCAGAGCTCCATTACAGGATCAAGACCTGAGCCAAAATCAAGAGCCAGATGACGAACTGACTGAGCCACCCAGGCGCCCCCCTCAGTCACTGGTTCTTAAACACTGCTACCTATTAGAATCACTAGGGGGAGATTTTTAGAATGTGATACTAAGGCCATATCCCAGATTAATTAAACCAGAACCTCTGCAGGTGGGGCTAAGGTTTCAGCATTTCTTAGGCTCTCCAAGTGATTCCAATGGGTAGCCAAGTTTGACAACCAAGGCCTTAACTAAGTGAGATCTGAAGACCAAATGCCTTATAATTATCTGGGGAGGAACTGATTAAAAGTACAGATGCCTGGCTCCATCTAAGGCTTGCTGAATCAAATTATCTGAGGATAGGATCTAGTACTCTCCACTTTAACAAGCTCCCTATGTGATTTATATGTAGACAACAGTGTGAGAACTACTGCACAAGGTGAAAATCAGTGGTGGAAACTCTTAGGCCTTTAGACACAGAATAAGGTTGTGTAAAAGAAACAAAAAAATCCAAGTAAAAAGGAGAAATTCAACCCATCACCTGGGAGTTTGGTTTTTTGGACTTTGTTTGCAGAGGGCTGTCCTGTGCATTGTAGGATATTAAGAAACATCCTTGGCCTCTACCCACTAGCTGACATGAGTACCATTATTGTCCTCCCCTCCCCAGCGTGACACTCACAAATGTCTCCAGACATTGTCAAATGTCCCCTGGGGGGAAAGATCACCCCCTCCTCCCCCCGAGTCAAGAACCACTGTTCTCAAAGATGCCAAACATGTGGATGTTTCCATATCTTCCAGTGCCTGGAATTATAAATGGCAATCATCTTCCTGATTGACAGGATATGTCTACTTTTGATTAGATGTTGTGGATTCACATAGGCATATGGAGATGTGGTGCAGGCTTCCAGAGAAGTTGGGAGAAACTTAGTCATCAGCAGCTGAGTGGTCATTCATGATTTCCAGCTGCAACAGAGCAGGGCTCTGCCTCCACCTTTGGGTCTGCTAGTTATTAATAGGTAAGAAGTTGATAATTATGTAAAAAGCTACATTTTACCTAATCTGAAGCTGGTTATGAGGTGATGATAGGAATGAGTTCTATTGTTCAGTTAAATTCAGTTAAAGGGTAATTTGTTTCCATGAGTCATGACTGCCTTCTTAATCTGGGCCAAAGAATAGATAATATCTCTGCATGCAAATAGTGTTCATCCTGGTGAAAGAGGTTAGGAAAATGGTTTCCCTATACCAAAAGGCTGTTAATTAATGTTCAAATGAGACTCTGCCCTCATGTGGTCTAAAACTCCAGATATACTTTTGTTCTCTTCACAAGGCCAAAATTACCAGGGGAGCCATGTTGATTTTGGACATCTTTAGGACAAAAATGCAAAACCCTTAAATCAATTCAGATGACTGCTATAGTATCTAGCCTGGAAATGTTGAAACTCATATCAAATGGCTGAATTTGGCATCATACACCATCCACAAATGCAAGCTCCTAAGTCAGACTACCTGTGTTTGAATTAGGATCACATACTTGTTTGCTACAGAGTAAATGACTAAACTTATCTGAGCCTCAAACTCCTCAGATGTTAGATGAAACTGATATTAATACTTCACAGGGATGTAATGAGGATAAAATGAGATGATGAATCTAAACAGCACTTCACACAGTGCCTGGCATATAGCAAGCACTTATTCCGTGGCAGCAATTATCCTTACTTGAATTAAACTTTATTTATGGAATATAACAATGGCTTGTTTCTTTTGTTATTATAATCCATAAAGATAATTTTAGAGGTTGATGGGATATCACAGATGCTATGATTCTATGTGTTCATTCTGCAGATGAGAAAACTGAGGCACAGAAATGAGATACAGTAATTCCAGATTCATGCCAAACAGACTCTAATACTCAGATCTCTAGAATCTATACAAATGCTGATGTAGTGCAAAGAGGAAGAGCTTTGGACTCAGAATATCTGAGTTTGCCACTTATATTTGTAGGCATTCAGTTTCATCCTCTGCAAAATGGTTGTAAAAAATAGCTGACCTGAAAATGTTACAGCAAATCAGATGGAATGTATGAAAGCATAAACTGTGGAGTGCTACACAACTGATACTTAATATTGTGATTTCTTCTGCATTAAAAATGCAATACACACATAGACACTGGAACACACATAAGCTTCTCAAAGTACCATTCAAGATCCTTTCTGATAGTTTTTCCTGGCACAGGGTAGGCTCGATCAAGTGCAGTGGTTTACTTTCTGTTTCAAAGCTGAGCACTCCAAGAGCAGCACCTTGGACAGCATCCAGAGAGGCTTCTTTCAGGTACCTATAACATTCTCTATGTGCTTTCTTACTGGCTGCAAGCTACCCTTGCCTTGCAGTCTGACTCTCATAGGGAAACACAAACAGAAACTTCACTTCACCTCCATCCTTACATACTGCAAGTTTGAAAAATAGGGGTCCACATGGAATCAGGGTTTTTTTTGACCTTCACTAATAGACCTGGACATGTTGATTGACAGCCTGCCACATTCTCTAGGAAGTGAAAGTTGGTATTTTCATTCAGTTTGCCTACAAGTGAACTGTATATATTTCAGGACCTAGAAATACTCCAGTGAACAAATTCATACTGAAGCATAAAACATACCTGCTTGTGAACTTTGTGTCCCTTGGCAATGCCAGGGTCAGAATGTCAGTTTCAAAACCACAACAACAAAATTAAAAAAAAAAATTCTTTTTTAAATGTCAATGTTAATTTGTGGTGAGGGTAGAGAAGGTGAAGAAGGACATAAGGATAACACTAGAAATAATTACAAATCTAGTTTAAAAGGGGAAAAGCTACCAATTTGTCATTTTATCAATTCACAATGAGAGCAGCCCTAATGGACAAAGAAAACAGAAGAGGATAAATATAATTTTAGAACTTAAAAGTGACTTCAAGGTGACCTCATTATATAAGTGATTCTACTAAGAGCTATTCATTTAGTCATAGGTTTTATTTTGTGTTTTTATTATAAATCTTTATCTAAAGATAGCTTTGTTTCATGAAATCAATGTGGAACTGAGAAGGGTTTGCTAAAAATGATGGAGCTATTATAAATGTATAGACCCAGCTTACGACAACCCATTCTAATTGCTCCTTAAACATAATTTCAAAATTATAAAGCATGGGTTGCTTATTATGAATGACTTGGTAAGGTACCAGGCCCTTAACTAAATGCCACTAAAAAAGCAATCTGATTCATGATTCTGTTTACATATCGCTGTTTTTTCAATATGAATATGTTTTAAGAGTCACTAAACACCTGACTCAAATTCAGTCCTAATGCATGGTATTTTGCCCATTGCTAGGATTTTCTTTTAAAGTGTACCTTTGAAAAACCTTAAAGGAACAGAGACTTCAGAAATACACAAAGCTCGCTCTTTGCTAAGGTGGAAGTCATGGCATGGATGGGGGGAATGTCACAGATATTGTAAAACACAAGCCAAAGCACACGTAACTTCTTACCTTTTGGGCTCTGGATTTGCCTGGGTTTTGTAATCTTTTCTTTTTTTGGATTCCTTTTTGGTATCTTTTTTAGCCTCTGGTTCAGATGGGGAGGGAGTTTTGCTCCCTTGAGGGTCTGTATTTGGTGGCAGCCCACTAAGGTATACATGCATTTGTTGACTTTGGAGAGGGGGTGGTCGCATGGGGCATGCACAGAGGGTGGCCAGCCACAGGAGAACCAAGAGCACGCATGCATGCACAAACGAAAGAAAGAAAAAGAAGGATGTATCAAACAGCAAGAGCAAATGCCTTCAAACTAAAATAATAAGCAAAAAAAAAAAAAAAAAAGATGCAAACTTGCATAAGGAAAATCGGAACTGAAAAGAAAATAAGAAATCCAAAACTGTTTCCATGACAAGATGTATAAACCTAACTGTGAATCAAGTGGCAGTCTTACAATATGAAATCCAGACAATGTGTATCATAATTCATGATGATGTTTACCAGGGAGTTTACAAAAACACTTCATTATTTTATAACACTTTCTTATTCAGTAACATATGTAGAATACAGTGTGACAACCCAGAGAATATAATGCAACTTCTCTCTCTCTCTTTAAAGAATTCAGTCCAAGAGGCTGTAACAGATAGTCATCAAAGTGTACATATTTATAAAAAGCAGAGTTATGCACAGATACTCTTCAGGTATCAGAGTTTTCATAAATATCTTTTATGTAAATAAAAGGTCATGTGCTGGGCTAGCAAACCTTATAACAATGGGAGGTGATGAAAACTTGTTTCCTGTTAAATATTCAAACCTACAATGCTATTGTTAACCTAGTTCTAAATGTTGAAGTTGCATCTCATAAAACCCACCAGCGCTAGAGAGAAGAAAAGCACAGGACAAATCCCACAGATATTTCAGAGTCATCTAGCTTGCAAAGATGAAGATAACGGACAGTCTGATTTAAAATAAATGCAGTCAGTTCGGGATTCTCCCACAAGTGAATTTCCCCACAGCACCAACTTTTTTGGGTTTCTGAAGCCACCTAGTTTTTCCTGGATGTGCCTTTCCTGGCTATTGGTTGAGGTGCTTGAGGTAATGCAGGCTTGTCTTCCTAGTAACGTGAGGCTACATACATTGGGATAGTAAACTGGCTGTGGCAATGTGGAAATTTATTCCATATCTTCAGAGCCAAATGGTAATGTTCCTAAATTATTTGCTGCTTTGCATTATTCAGAACATGGATCTTTTCCTCCAGGAGCTGGGCAACGTCTAAAGAAAGAGAGTACTTAGTATGGAGTTAGAACTGATGTTCTGGTCTATAAAACCTATAAAATGAGGGGGTTGGTTACAGTGTGATCTCTGAAGTTCTTCCCAGCTCCATGGTTAAACTGTAAGTGTTATGATTAACTTTGCCTTCCAGCTTCACCTAGCTTATTTCAGCTCTGGAAGTGTGCTTGGCTTCCTCCTTCAGCAGGGCATTTGTACATGCTGCTCCTTTTGCCTGGAAGCACTCAACTCCTACACATGCTTCAATTCTCAGCCCAAGCCTCTCTTCCTCAGGGACACCCTCTCTGCCATCCTAACACCCCATCTGAGCTATCTTCCTTTATTAAATGCTAGTATGGAATATTATTCCTTGTCGTCAGAGCACCAATCTCTATGTAACCCTGTCCTTGTTTGGTGTCTTGTTTGCTCACTGAGTGAGCCTGGCAGTAAGTAATCATTAAATAACTATGGAATGAATGATAATCATGAGAACAACAAAGGTAAACAACAAAGGTAAACATTTATGTTTATGAGAACAACAAAGGTAAACATTTATGAAGCTCTTGCCATGTTCCAGGCATGTTCCTGAGCCACCTGCATCCTCTCAACAATGCCATGAGGATACTACCATCCCTGTTTTACAGATGACAAAACTGTGGCATGGAGGGTTTCATTACCATCCAGCATCTTTGCTAGTAAATGGAGGAGCCATGATTTAAACCTAGATTGTTCTACCTTCAGAGACCACTTTAGAAGTTCTGTTTGCTATGTCTTTAAGTTCCTTGAAAGGAGAAGAAACTAAGACCTTTGTGTTCATGTGTGTGATACAGAAGGAATGGGAATGGACACAAAGTTAGAAATAATTCTAAAAGCAGGACCAATCATAGACCCTTGCCAGTGGCTTAAAAAAAAGACTTTTCTTTTTTTTTTTTTGAGGACTACTTCTGGACAAGTCCTTACCTGTTCCCGTGGACATGGGATGCACAGAAGGCAAAGCTGTAGTGGAGGAGGGTGGGGTCAATCATGGCGCCATTTTCCGCCCGTTCAAGCAAGTCTCTGAGGTAGCAGAGATGTCGGTGACACCCTCGGACTCCATTTCGGGCGCAATACTCGTCTAGGACAAATACCTGGCCAGGACTGAACCAGCCCTGTTTGGGGAATAAAGGAGAGACTTTCTTTTAAATACAGGTTTTTGTTTGTGGTGGTGGGTTTATTATTTATTTATTTATTTATTTATTTATTTATTTATTTATTTATTTATGAGAGCTGCTACAGTTGGGGGTGACTGGAGAAGGGGGTTCAAAAATTGCCAGAGCCAACACATTTTGATTTCTTCTAAGTGCCAGCCACTGTGCTGATCCCCTTGTGAGCGCTGGCTGCTTTAACCCTTGTACCAGCCTTGTGAGGTAGGTCCTGTTATCTCTGTTGGATGGGTGGGGAAATCGAGTTGAGGGAGGACATGGAATTTCCCTAGGATCCCAGAGCTAGTACGTGCTGGAGTCTGGATTAGCTGACAGCATGATTCCAGAAACAGAATCTCACCTGCTGCTTTAACACTGGGCCATACACCTTCCAAAAGCATTGGAGTGGGGACAGGGTGAAATCTTGGTTACTGATAAGAGGAAACAATAACATGAGGTCTTAAAATTGGTATCGTGCTTTACACAAAGAACTTTCACTTGAGCCCCATAGCAATCTCCTGAGGTGGGCAGGGTAGGTTTATCTTCACCTTATAGATAAGGAAAGAGATCAGGGCTGCTAAGTGACTCGCAAATAATACAAAACAGAAGCAGCGCTGGCTTACTCAAAGTCTTCTGTTTTTCCTACTCTGAAGCATTAAGAAATATTAGGATTGGTCTACATACATGCCAGGACTTCATAAATTCTTTCACTTTGAAAGACAATCCTTTTTAAATTTTAAAATGAGGATAATGACACAACTTCATAAAGAGAGCAACATGACTAAGTTTTCAAGGTATGAATCAGACATGATTCAATTAAACTCAGAGGTGCTTCTGACGTCCTGGCTTAGCGTCTTGTTTCATTTTTTCCTCTGGCAATTATTTGTTTTCTTCTTATTTATTTGCTCGCTGTATGACCAGATGAAACTCTGCTATAAAAGAGAACCTGGATGGGATCTCTGTTTCAGAGCAGACTGGGAAGCATGATGGCATAGAAATCACTGCCTCCATGATGCATTTAAAAAAATAGATGCTCAGAAAGGCCAAGTGGCTTGCCACTCAAGGTCACCCATCAGCCAAGCCAGAAATCAAATCACTTCTTTTGGTTTTAGTACCTTTCAGAAGCAAAAAGATACAGGTTTCCCTCGTTATCTGAAAATGGAGTGTTCCTACAAAACCTTTCATAAGCCAAAATGGTGTCAAATGAAGAAGCAATCACCATTTCGTAAAAGTGAAAATCCTCTTTGGATCTCTTTTGGTTATTGAAAACAAGTACTAATATAGGTCTTTTCATAAAAGCAAAGTGGCCTAGAGTGAACTTTTGGATAGTGGTGGGGGTAGGGGGGCAACCTGTAAACCAATTTAGGTTGGTACTTTGTAAGCTGGGAATTTAGAATTGTTTTAAATATAAATTTAATTGTACTTTGAGGGTCCTCTCTGAGTCTTGTGAATATCGCTCTGTCTTGGGAGAGAAGAGGCAAAAGGAGAAAGTGATGGTGGGTTTTGCGGGGGCGGGGGGTGGGGTGGGGAGGCAGGTACAGGCCACAGAAGCGCAGTGAGAGAGGCCTCTGCAGTACTCTGATCTTGTATTAGTGATCTGGGGACTCTTCGATTGACAACATGCAGCTCAGCAATACATCCAACGAAAGACGGCATCTTTCCTATTTCAAATTATAAGTTACTGCAGAGGGCGGGAGAGTAGTCGAGGCAGTGGGCTGCCCCTATAGGCAACTTCTTTGCCACTCCATCTGCTACCCCAAATGCTAAATCTTAGAAACAACACTGCTGTGAAAGATTAAAATATATTTTCTACGACTCAGATGACACCAAGTCTTTTGTAGATGCCAAAATAGCTGCTTTGAAAAGAGTTGAAGAAATATCAATTAGGAACTCAGTCGAAGACACAGAAAAATTTATGTATCCCTGCTGGTCGGTCTCCAAAACTAACTGAAAAAAAAAAAAAGATTGTAATAATGAGAAAATGAAATATATAGAGGCAGAAGATAAGGTCCTTTTAATTGCTGTTATTTTCTGAAATTTGGGGATAATGATTAATAGATCCAGGTATACAAATGCAGAAGGAAACTATTTTATGATATTTGTAATTAATTTTGGGTTTTGGAGCATATTTTTAAGCCTATACATGATTAATAGGAAGCAAGCTTCACAATTTCACTTCTTGTTCAATTTTTTTAGAGGGCATTTGCTAACTCTCCTTAGTGACTGAATCTCTTAGCGAAAAAGAAAATTGTTTTTAAAATGATGTGAAAAAAGTCTTGAAAGTAATACACTTTAAAAAAAATTCCTCAAGAGAATAGGAATTAAGATCAGCAGCATAGTCTTACAACTTTCATGAATGCAATTTATAATTACATGAATAATCACATAATCATAGGAAACACATTTGAGAAAAATTGCCTTGCAATGCAAGGTAAGCTTTTTTTTTTTTTTTTTTTTTAAGTCAAAGTGAAGTGTTCCCTTCCAATTTGGCAAAGTTCAGATTCTTCTGATGAAGTGATTCTAAACCCGAGATCATCAATGAATCTTTTATGAGACTCAGATTAATAAATTATTCCGTATAATCCCATTTCTGTTTTAAAGACATTTTATCTACTATTTTTAATAGTTTGGCTCTGGTTAGAGGAAATAAAATGGAATTTAGAATAAAAAGTAGAATAGATGTAAGAAATAGCCATGTCATTTAGAAAGGAAACAGATTTTCGTTATATTTACATAAATGTCAATAATATGTTAACCTTAGTAAATTATATAATATTGGCAAAATACAGATATATTAACCTTAGTGTTTAGAGTCAGGGCTGAGGCTTTTCCTCTGTGTAAAGTCATTTCATTATTTCCCCTCACCGTTCCCATCTATAAAGTGGGATTAATATCATTTACCTTTAAGAAATGAAGTAACAATTTACGGTTTATAGAAGGAAATAAACGGGGTCTTTTTTAGGCTTCTGAATTTGATTAGTATAAAGTCCAAAATATATCTTCAGAAATCCAATAAAGATAGAATTTTTAAAAAGACATAATAGTTGTCCCTTGGATTTAAATGATTCAAATCTAGGCTTAGAACAGGATTTTAAGAAATGTTAACGCTCTTGCTGGAGAACTGGACTTCCAAATGTCTAAAGCACCATAAAAAATTCCCCCCAAAGGGTGAAAAATGCTTTGAATATTATGAAAAAAATTAGAAGCCATCCAAACAAACAAACCCAAACCAGTTTAGCTTATGAAAAGCAAAGTGAAGTTTATTTACAAATCATTTTAATTTTTGAAAAATAAACAAAAAGAACACATTCATTTCTGAGACAGAAGCACCGGGTCTTATCAACTGAGGAGGGAAAGGAGGAGGAATCTTAAAGTCTAAGAAACCGAGGCAATTTTTACAAGTTCTCCACAAGCAGGTGCCAAACTCGATTACCCTCTTGGGAATATTTCTCATGTAGCAGCTGAAAAGGGGGAAGCTTAGCTAGGGAGGCTGGGGAATTGGATCCGTCTCTACTGATAACTTCCTCCCGCTCTGTCTTCTTTCTTTGGTAAGTAAAACTATCTCCACCCAGGAAATCAAGAACACATTTTTAATTGTTAAAGGGGCTCTGAAATGGAGAAAAAGAGCTTCTGATAGAAAGGTAGAGATATTTTTTTATTAAAAAAAAAACAAAACGTTATCAGGTTTAAATTGCTGTAGACCAAAGAATATACTTGCCAGGCAAGAATACGAATCATTAAGTCTGTGATCCAAAGTAAGGCGTTGCACCATCTCAAAGAGGGAAGCGTGGTCAAAGTTACAGGGGTTGGAAGAGATAAATTCATCCATGCCATGTTTTTGAGCTCTATCTGCGTCTGTTCATTTATACATGTAGAGAGAGACACAATTTAGAGAAACACATCACATTTTCTTTGACATTTCAAATACACAGGAATTCACTAGGCATTATGAACGCTAGCTGCTCCCCCCGCTCCCGTTGCCTCCCACCAACATCCGCAAGATACTCTTTTTACCTCCCATTGTCAACTTGCATCACTCACTGGTGAGTTTATTGCATTTAGGCAAAAATATATTGGCATCAACATGTTTATCAAATGATCACAATTCCAGTGCATTTATGTTGTTCTTTAAAAACTAAGCACACGACCGTAACTTCGCCTGTATTTCACCAAACACTGAAAGCAGATCGGATCTTTGCTTATAAAAGCCTATTTAGCTTTTTTTTTTTTTAGTTTTTTTAATAGATTCTGCCATTCCAGTGGTTATGTCTAGAGCAATTTCTCTATAATTATTGGGATTAGCTGGAAAAAGGGGTATGCTGATTTTCAGCAACGTGACAATATTTGTATCCTCCCCTTCCCCATTCCCGTTGCCAATTTGGTTTCACAAAAGATTTGGGTCCCAACCCTCCAAAATTAAAAAAAAATAATAATAACAAAAGATTTTCCTTGAAACCTGGAGAATAAGTTAAATGGGAATTTAGTTTGTGATAGCCAAGGTCATTGCCTTATAGTGTGCTTACAGTTAGCAAAGCTTATGGAAGAGACAAACAGATTTACTCAGCAAGGGCTATGATCTGCCATTTATTGTGAATTAATAGTCTCAATGTATTCACACTTTTTCTTACAGGGTGAAGGCTGCAAGCAAAACCTCCTAAGGGCTAACTAATTAATCTCAATATGTGTAACTAAAATGCTCTATACTCAATCGGCAAAATAACTCAGAATTCAACTCAAGGGAGACCAAGTAAATCCCGAAGAGGTAGGAATGAAGATCCTACGCATTAAAGGAATCAGCTCACTCCACCTCATATTTACTCACTCTCCTGATATGCAGACTGCAAAGAAAAAGAATCTTATATCAAATTAAGCCAGAGTTTATTCATCCCCTTGCATGCAGTATTCTACCGGATTATGGGGACCTGCCAGGGACCAGCGATGCTGTCTGGACAGGAGGAAAATCAATTTCTGACTTGGGAGGGTGTTTGGATATATTTTCATACATGGCCTTCATCCCAGGCAGTTTTTCCCCCCGTCCATACTTGGGGTATGACTGAAAACTTGAGTTTTGGTAGCAGGGTGACGTTAAGAAGATGATTTCTTATTACATTATTGGTTTTGTGTATCCTTCAGACCTAAATCCATGGTATGTCAGATTTTTGCCCTCTTACTGTTCGATTTTTTAAATCTCTAGTCATTTTCCATAGAAGCAGCAAGCGGTCAGTGTTTGAACAGGATGTGTTGTTTATGTCCTAGACACACAGAAGCAATGGTTTCCAGAAGACAAGTTGAAGAATGTATATTTTAATAGCCAAATTGTTCCATTAGGATGATGCAACATAAGCTTTTGGAATGGATATCACATGTACGGGAATTACACTAGAAAGAATTCTCTTTGCTCTGTTAACTGCCTCGGGTTTGTCTTTAAGAAAGTGCTTTCAGTTTCAGGTTAGGTGCTTTATCTACGAGGATTTCTTTTGTTGGCTCTTTGGGCTCCAAGCTGTATTTCTCCTTTGACTCAGGACGGTTAGGAAGAGAGGTGGCCAGGAAGGTGATGCTGGGGAGGAAGCCATCTGCTTCTGGAGTGTGTCTGTGTGAGGCTCCTCTGGCCCGAGGCACTCGTCTTAAACCTGCTACAACTTTAGCTCTGCACCAGCAGGAGGACAGTCCTGCAGTCCAGGGGACACTCTCCAACCCACGGGACAGATTATGCCCTCCCACCGCCCTCCGGTCAGTCCCAGGTCCGTTGAATTTAGGAAAAATAACAGTGGGGTACACAAATTGCTCATCCTATTTCATCCTCATAAAAAGCCTCACCCACCTTGTGCCTCCCAATTTTAACAGATAGATGAGGCATTTTGGCTAGCACCAGCTTCTTGCTCTCGAATTTCTCAGAAGAGGCTTGCAAGCTGACAAATCGGCCCAGGCCTTACTTTGCCAGTTTGGCTCGCTATTTTATTGCTCTTCAATTATGATGGTGCAACTGGTCATTTAGCTCAGAGAGAAGGGGGCTCTTTCGTAGCTGTTAAGAATATGACATGTTTCAAGTCTCTTTTTCGTTATTTGTTGAACCTCTTGAAAAGTTTGCGGTGAACTATTTCGCCTTGCTGTCTGCCCACTCAGGAAACAGATCTGAAAAGACAACTTGGCTCCTCTGAGGGACCTGGATAGAGACCCACTCCCCGCCCCCCTGATGCATCACAATACAGCTTCACGGGGCTAATTCCTGGCTGAGAGTACATCTAAAGAACAATTTCGCTTTTACTTACGTTTTAAAAAAGCAGGCTTACAGAAAAATATGCTTAAAATCAGCCTGCTTTCCTTTTCAGAAAGCAACTCTGTCAACATAAAAATTCCTTTTTCCTTCTTCCTTTCTTCCTTTCCTCTCTCTCGGTCCACATGTAGATGAGCCTGGGACTGCTTTAGGAGATCTGGACTCTAGTTTGAGCTCTATTTTTAAATAAGCTGTGGGATGGCGGCTTCTTGCTCTCTCTGAGACTCAGTTTCCTTGGGTGTAAAATGAGCCGAATTTCCACTTCCCTTGGTGGGGTCACTGTCATTTAACCATCCTTAAGATCCCTTGCACAACTTCCACATGTGTAAGATGGAGCTGAATGCAATGGGAATTTCCAGCAGGTGAAACGAGCAGCCTCTGGATTTTGCTTACACAAAATCATCACTTACTCAGATTTAGGCTCATTATCTTAATGATTCCAACAACCCAAGAGTGGTTAAAGGGTGGTTGCCTCCCATAAAATCTTTGAGAGTTTCACTGAGCTTATTATATTCAGAAAAAGAAAGAGGAGCGGGGGGGCCAGGGATGCTATTTTAAGGTGTCAGAGGAAGGGATCTGATTTTTAAGCTCCATCCCAGCAGGGATTTTGGTACTTTTGCTCTCTGCTGTATTTTCAGCACCTAGAATGGTATACCTCAGTTCCTGGTACATAGTAGGCACCCAAAACGTACGTGTTAAAATAATGAATTTATTTCATTAAAATAAATAAATTCACTACTTCAACAAATATTTTCTATTTCTTGATTTTATGAAATGTTGATATACTAAATTCAATGGGAACGGTGTATTTGAGCTAGGTTAGCAGGTGGTTAAGTGGGTGGGCTTAGGGGGTCACAAAGACTGCATTTGAGGCCAACCCGGTCATTACTAGGCATGTGATGTGAGGCAGGTTGATTAGTATTTCTGAGTGTCCTTCTCCTCCTTTGTAAGCTGAGAATAGTGTTTGAGTCTACCCTTGGAAGGTTACTGAGAGGTTCTGCTGAGGACTTGTTGAGCACCTGGACACCTAGCACATAGTAAGTGCTCAATAAACCTTAGCTGTGAGCCAGTGGGCAGGTTTCTTAGTGCTCCCGAAGCCAGATTGTTTAATGTTTTCAGCAAGCCAAGGATGTCTCTGCATTTATAGCTAATGTTAGTTGCAGGTTGCTTCTTAAACCAGATTGCTTCTAGGAAGCTGGGAGCATTCCCAATCTCTCTGCTTTATGCTTCTCCTCTGCCCCTGTACCACTAATTCCCACGTCCTGTCTCTGTGTTTTTGCTGGTTATGTTCCAATTTCTCAGTGGTCAGAACACCCACACACAGTTGAATCCCTTGATAGATAATATGTTCCTTGAGGGCAACTTTCTGATCTGTTCTTTCCCCTGCCAGCTCCCAGAGGAGCCAGGTCCCTAGGAGGTATTCATTAACTGACTTTTTCTGACACTTCCATCCCAGGAAACTTCCCATTGACTTTATTAAGGAGTCACACACATGGGAATTCAGATGGCATCTTGCAAATCCAAAAGTGGGAACATGTGCTCTTTGGGGGAAAAAAAATCTTATAGAAGGAAACAGAATTCTAGGTGCAGGTGTCTTTGGATACCATTCAGATTGTCTGCCTGTGTCTCCATACATGTCTAGGACCATATGCATTACATATGTTGTCTATTTTAAAATAAAACACTGCAGTGGTCCAGCTGTTCCAAATTCTGTTTCAAAGAACTTGTGGGTGCTTCCCAAGCAACACCATATAGTCATTCTTGCACGGCCCCAGTCTGTTCTTCTACAGTGTGGAACATTACAAAATAGATGCTCCTTGCAACTCCATTTCCCCCTGTACAAACAATTGGAACTGGTTGGTGAAAAAAAAGAAAACTCCAATGCTGACGTTAGCAAGGGGAAAACAGCCCAAAGCAAAATATGAGAAAGTTACTTCCTGAATTCAGGACACCTTGGGATTGCTTCCTGTGCCAATGTTTGGCTTGTGTCAGGAGAATGAAAATGAATTTGAACACTAGGGTGAGCAAAACAGAATTAGGAGGGTAATGTGGCTGCTGAAATCTCCAATGATGTTTGGATTATCTCTGGCTTTGGGAAATGTATACCAATGCTCTTTTTCCTTTTTTTTTTTTTAAAGGTTTTTATTTATCAATGCTCTTTTTCATTAATATGTCTTCTTCTTCTTTTTAAAGAGATCAAGGATTGATTGCATTTTAAGAACTGACTTCAACCTTTACCTTTTCCAGACCTGGCTGAATAGTTCCTAAACCTTCCTTGGTCTGCAAGGGCTCCAAATGTCCTAAAAATCGGCTGTGTAATTTTATAAGCTCTGCAGGTAGGGCATAATTCAACACATCTTCCAAACAATGCTACTTGTTTTACTTCTGGGGCTTAATTGAATAATGATTCTGAAGCCCTGTATAGCGTGGGCATAGACAGGACTTCTGACTAACCTTGGATTAATAAAGCTGATATAGGTACCTAAACTACATTAAGAAACTTAAAAGTCTTATTAATGGTATCCACGACACAGAAGCAGGCTGATGGACACAAAGACTTATGGAAGGCAGGTACACTTTTGAGTGGAAACTCATCAAAACTTTACCCCAAGTTTACTCAGAAATAATTTTGGTTTGGCATTTAAGGAATGTTGGGAAAATACTGGTTTCTAAAGTGATATGATTATGTGGATTTTATACTCTCATTTCATCTACTTTATTCAAATTCAAGTGACGTCACTAATTGATGGCCCTACTAGTTATGTTGTTCTTTAACTGATCATGATGTTTGGGTTTACTTCATGTGTGATATTCATTTCCTTTTTCTTCCTTACAATGAGAAACATATAATATTTTTCATGATCTCTTGTTTTAATAGCAAGCATTGTTTTAGATAAGTTTACAATAAGGTCTACCAGACAAATGTAATTTTCTTGGTGGGAATAATACAGCTTTCAAATGTTCATTTTATTGAGATTTTCCTATTATTCTAACAGCTGAGGGAATGAGGACAAAAGGTCAAATCTCTTTTTATTTTGTAATATTACATTTTGTAACTTCTCATAGGCTAGGGAAAAAGAAATTCTGCTGTTGAAAATAGTTATGATTCTACCGTTAATAAATTGTCTAAGAGAGGCTCCTTTCTCTAATGAATCCTTTTTATAATAAGCTAGAGGTGCCACTTTATCACTGAAATGTGGAGCACAGTTATGGCTGTTGTTACTCCTGATGGATGCTAGAGGCAAGAGAATAGCTAATGTGACTCTAAAGTCATTGTGAACCCAAACTGCAAATTAAAAGGTGACTTTGTATCTTTCTTATATGGAAAATGTGTGCTTGTCATATCTGCTTGACAGTACAAGAGTGAATGTATGGGTTGGACAATAACGAGCAATGACAGTAGTCAACCTCATCAGAAGACATGAAATAAAGAAATGACAATGATTGATGGCAGCTGGCTGTTTACGGATTTTTCTAGAAGAGTTTTTGTTGGCATGATCAAGTAACCAGGGGATGTTGCTGAGCTCTGCACAGCAAGCAAAAGATTGGTCCTTGTATGCCTGCTGCCCTTGAGAAACAGCTTAATTCCTTCATGGTCCCCTTGACTCAGTCAAGCTACTTGCATGGCCAAGAGAGAATGGCTTCTTGGAAGTTATGAAGGGCCACGTTGCGTTTTGCAAAAATCTTGAATTTAAAACTACTATGGCAGTACACATAAGGGGATAAACATGTGATGTTTATTTCGAGTTAATTTTTATAATTCTTTATAAGACAGTTACTTTGAATAAAATTCATAGCAGAGATTTTGTCAATGATCTCAAAATGAGTAAGTAAATGATCTGTAATTTTCCCCTCTGTATTTATTACATTTTCAATTAATTTACAGAGTACTCGATGATGTCTTTATGTTCCCTGTGGCATGAGCAAAATTATAAACTTTCTGTAGTTGGCTAATTAATAACGTATCTTACTGTAAATCACTATATGACATGAGTGTCCTCAGCTGATGAGTGAATAATACATTTAAAATGTGCCTGAAGTAGTTCACAAAGAAATGAGCCTTCATTTAACATGGACTATGTAGATCATGTCATGGCGTTTGGAAAATTTTCGACCTGATTTTGGGAGTCTATTTCTTTTTTAAAAAGTCATTTACTTTTGCAACGAGAAGGAAAATGATTTACAGTGTGGTTTGGGGTCATGCAAATTAATTTGACATTGAGTTAATTCTTTGATATTGCATTCCTGCAACGTAGCAACTGCAAGTTGACAATACAAGAAGATATAGCAAAACTCTCATGAGATAAAACTATAGAAAGGAATAAAGGCAAAAGACTATTTGGAAATCTACTAGGATAGCAATGCGTTGTTGTGCAAATATATGTAAATTCTCTCAGAACAGATTTCATTCAGTCATCTATTCACCCATCCTTTCTTTCATTCTTTAAAAAAAAAAGGTATAGCAAAATCCTAAATTCCCACTATATTCACATTCTATGGTAAGCTTTTAAAATGCCTCATCAGACATTCAAAGTAAAGTAAAGTTAAATTAAGTATCTGCTTGGAGTGGTGAAAAAAATCTGTCTGCTAGCCAGGGGTACATTTATGCAAAACAAAAGAAAAAAGAAAGAAAGGGGTAAAGAAAGCAAATTAAAGAAACAGAAAGAATTAGAAGAAAGTACTATTATTAAATGGGCAGGAGGAATGATATGACCTTCTTCTAAATCAGCATTCAGAATACTCAAGTACATATTTGCCTGCTCTCTTGACTGGTTTTTCTGTTTCCTTCTAAGGTTAAGTCTTCCCTCAACACGTTGGGTGGACAGCTTTTCCCTATATGAATAAAGGAATTGTAGATTCTCTTTCATTAGTAACTCAAATAGCGAAGAGAAAGGTTTTTCTAAGTTTTAATTAAAGTTTCTTTTTTCTCTTACAGGTGTATTTTTAGAAAAATTAATACCAATACAGATGACGTCAAAAAAGCTATTGTTATCTTTGTGGTTGGGGGAGTAGCAGGGAGATATCCAAGACCAGAGGTTCAAACCCCCCACGGTATTGTGAGATTGTGAATCTGAAGCTTCTGTGAAAAAGCTACATGGACTCAATCATGTCCTTAATTTCCTGTTTTTGTGTGTGGTGGTCCCACGTATTATAGCTCTCCTTTCAAAATTAATCCTCTATTGGGTCTTACTTAGAGCGCACCCTCAAGTCAGGTAGAAGGAACTCTTTAGTGTTCAAATAATGCATTTATTTTATTCATTGTATTCTGCAGTTTCTTGAAATCTTATTCAGTTAACAGCTTTGGGTGTCCTACCCCACCTTTCTATTTGTTAAGGTATCCATGGTTACCACCCCACAGGTACAGCTGACCATTCTCATCTTTGGAATGGTAGAGGAAGAACAACAACACATTATCAGAGTGCAAAATGATCTGTTTTCAGGCATTAAGCAGTCAGGTAGCTGTGAATTCCATGAAACAAAGGCATCATTTGCCATTTTGTTGTGATGCTAATTAATATTCTTGGAATGAAAAAAAATTAGGAGATGTTAATGGTTGGCTTTACTCAGAGGATCATTTGATGCCAATATGAAAGCCAAGGAGAGGAGGCAATTATGCACACATCACATGCATCCTAGTTTCAGTATGGAAGCTTACATTTCAAACCTACGTTCAGGAAAATAACATGAAAAGTTTTACTACAAAGTCTAGACATGAGGAGATTTAAGAGGAGAGGGAGGAAGCACATTGCAGGTGTCAGATAATCTAGTCTGATTATCTGAGCTGTGCTAGCTATAGGGGAACACTTACCCTTCAGTCCAGCTAGAAGTTAGCAGGGTAAGAAGGAACAAACCAGAATAACATAAAGACTAGCAACAAGGCTCAGGAAAGCAGACAGGAGTTCTAACCTAGCAGCTAAAGTTCTTGGGTTTGAGCAAAGACTGAACAAGAAAACTTAAATGAAACAAAATAAAACAAAAACCAAAATCAACCCCCCCCCAAACCAACAGTAACCAAGACCCCACTAACTGTTGAAGACTGTTTGGGTGGTAGTAAAAATAGAACAATTCTCAAAAACATCTGACTTTGGGGATGTATGATGTGATTAACAGTTATTAGTTGAGAAACAGACATTAAAAGGAGATGCATTGCAAGTGATACATCAAGTAATCATTGACCAAAGAGCAAAGCTTAAAACGCCCCCTTCCCCCACTCTGAATGAGAATGGAGGTACGGGTTTTCACTGTTCCTCTAACACAGGCTGGACAGGAATCTGGTGTCTCGATGAGAGGCCACTTGGCATAAGAAATTGTGGCAGCACGCGACAACAGACTTGAACACAGTTTCCAAGGTGAGCAATATTGGCCTTATTAAAAATTGGAAAATCGCAAATATTTGTTTAAAAACGTTGTATAGCTAGCCACTGACTTAATTTTTTCAAGTTTAAACCAAAATAAAAGGGGAAAAATTAAATCAACAACAACACACACCAAAGAAAAACCACAAAAGAACAAAAAAGTTTTAAAGTTTGGTGGAACCCTCCCCAAATCATTGTAGAGTCACATACAAACTAATGAATAGCAGGATCTATTTTCTCGGTTTTTACAATTCCATATAAATACTCCACTCCACTCTTTCTTAGACGTGTCTTTTCATTTTAAAAATTGCAAAAAATAAAAACTGCACCCAGAAGTCTGTCAAACTGAATTTAGAAAGACCCAGATAAACTCATAATTACTCCCGAGCTTCCCAAACTGCAAAATGTTCCATTCTCAAGTTTCCCCTTAAGCAGACAGCGACATGACAAGACTGGAGTGTTTATTTTTCTCTACCCGAGAAACCTCTCCCATTTTTCTGTAGCTTCCCTTTGCCAACTAAGACTAATAAAGGGATTACAAAAGTTAACTCACTGAAACGTTGTTCTTAAAAATCATTCACTTGCAAGAATGGCAAAGACTTCGAACAAATATTCGAAACCAGGATTTGATGAAATGTGTACAGGACTAGGTATTTAACAATGACCCTTACCTTTTAGAAGTCAAGGAAACCTTTTTAAAATGCAATACTTGATTGTGTTTACTCTTTGTGTTATAGAACACGTGACTGAATGTTTATGATGTGACATTATAGTCTGAGAAGCAGCTATCAGTGATGGATCAAAGTTTGCTGTTTATTACTATGTTGTGATTGTTTTTCATTTCCCTAGAACCTTGCTTTGTTGTGCTAGGTGACCAACCTGTCCCAGTTTGCCTAGGACCAAGGAGTTTCTGGAGACACAGAACTTTCAGTGCTAAAACCAGGGAATTTGCAGGCAAATCTGGATAAGGTGGTAACTCTAAAGTATGAATCAACCCTGTGAGTTTGACTGCTACCCACAAATGAGGCCTGATCTGTTTAATAGGGATGGTTTGAATTTAACAAATTAAATGCAGCTGTAAAGTAATTGTGACATAACCACTATTCTGTAACAGATTCCAGTAAAAATTAGGATATACTCTCAAACCCCCAGCCAGTTTTTGGTTGTAATGCATCACTAACTCAGTGACCCCAGGAAATGCAGAGCTCCTTTTTCCTTTTTTGATCTTTATCATTGGTTTTATATACACCTAACTCCAAATGATCAGGTGCAGAAGGCTAGGTTGGTTAAAATTCTGACTGGATTCCTCTGCTAAATTGTGGGAACAGAAGGCTCATTTGCTGGTACTCTGGTTGCAGTTTTTATTAAGAGCCTAAACTAGCAATAGACAGAATCTGGAGTGGTATTGAGCCTCTGTTTCAGGAGTAGTGAAGTAACTATGGGATTACTGGATTCAACATTATTGGATTGAAGCTCCACGTAAGGACTGTCATTTATTACAGGGTCAATGGTGCACAGTTGTGCAGATCGGGCACGACACAACTCAATAGGCACCATTCACATTTTTGTGTGCGTGAAAAGTGACTAATGAAGTGCACAGTCTGCACGGATCAAAGTGGTAGTTTTTTGCTTGTAAAACCTGGTAGGTGTGGTAAGGCCTCGCACTCTTTGGAGAAACCTTGTTCCTCAGCAGGGATTAAGGAGACAAGAGAGAAGGTGGTTCCACCACCAGGTACTGACAAATTTCAGAGGCATGAATTATCTTACTTTCTCACTCATCCCTCAGTCTACCTCCCATGTTCTCTAGGGATGATATTATCCACCCCCTCAAATTCTAACCCTTAGAATTCTGCTTTGGATGCCCCATTTAATACAAGTTCCCTATGTCAACTAGGGTGGCAAAATACATCAAGCTGATGTGCACTCAATTAAATCTTCCTGCTGATGCCTTGTGTTCAGCATTCTAATTTCACTGCTGAATGAATCCTATCCACAGAGGGAAATCTAATCAAGAGCCCCTGTGTATTTCCATAAGGAGACCCCATCCCCTCCTTACAACCTCCTTCAATGGTCTTTTTTTAAATAAGTGTTTGGTTTCCATTTACTTTTACTCCTGAATTCCTTCTTCTTTCCTATGCTAGTGAGGAAGAAGTGAGGCTAATCACAAAGGAAGCAGTAATTTCTTGATCTGGGCAGATGATAGAACAGAAACACTGAAGGTAAGGTGGAATGACTTCAGAAGAAATTGAGATTTTTTGGAAATAAAACCAGTATTTTCCAAATACCACCTGAGATACATGTTCTATGAGGTTGATTTGGATGGTGATTATAATTTGGAATCCCCACCCCCCCGACGTACAGATAATTTCACAGGATGTGTTGTTTCTAAATTTATTAAAATGGAGCCTCTCAGGCAAGGTGAAGGGATGGATTCCACCACAGAGTAGTTTTTAAAACAAACTTAATAAATATTGGGGTATGCTTTATCTCAACTCATGACTAAACCAATGCAAAGAGATGTTGCCTTCTCTCTTTATTGCTCTCAAGTAAACCTAAGTTTCCCAAATGTTAGAGAAAGCAAGAAGAGTGTGGGGAAGTTGGTGGTGGCTACGGTCAGGAGGGCTGTCCCTTAACCCAAAGTCCTTCCTCAACCTCCTCCTCCTTCTTTTATGGTTTTCTGCATAGAAACCCATGGTGATTGTGTGATTATCCACAATGTTCCATGGGGAATGTATCTTCCTTTAGGAAGCCATCGGTACTGGACAGGAATTTCCGGGAGCACCCGATGGAGAGTATTTCTCCTCCAAAAAGAATTGTTTTCCCATAAGCAAGGGAGTTACAAGGTTTAAGAACATAGTTTGTTAGAAAGGGACATGGCAATGGAATCCATTGGAGAGAGAATTCACCTCTATTTAGTTGTGTTGCTGCAAAATCATTTGAATCATATGCACATTTTGTTTAGGAGCGACAGGGAGAGACCATGTAGAAGTGCTGGGGTAAAGGTCAAGTTTCCATCCTGGGCTTTTGTACTTGCTTTCCCATCTGGTACAGTTCTCTTTTCCAAGGTACATGTGGAGCTGACTTCCTATCGTTTGGGCTTAAGTTCAGATCATGCCTCTCCACCCAGTCACCACTGCATTACATTCTTTGTAGTTTCCAACGTCTACAATGATCTTATTTGTTTTTTGATTTGTGTGCTGGCTAGATACCCCCACGGGGATGGACGTATCCTGAACACGGGGATCTTGTCTGTCTTCCTCATCTGTATGTCTCATCATCTATACAGTTGTCTCTGTGAACCAGACCAAGGGGGGCCCAGGCTCAAGTAAGGAATCATCATGATGATCGCTAAAAATGACTTGTACCTGAGTGACCCTAACTGACCTGATACTCTGCGTAAGAGAGAAGTCTCTAGTTAGGGTTAACATTTGTAACTAAAACGAATTACTTTATTTGGTGCTGTATGTTTCCAGTGTTTCCCTTTCCTTTGCTTTAATAACCGCCTCCAAGCGTATGCTGGATTTCACCTTGCCTTGTGTATCAGAAGTGTTGAGAGGAAAAAAAAAACTATCCCAGATAGCAAAAAGTCATGGCAAAGGGGCAAGAAATTAAAATGGATGTAGAGGTAACAGGAGAAAAAGATGGAAAATGAACCAGAGCAGTTTAAAGAGATGGTTTCATTTTTGGGTCCTGGTATATTTGCTCAGAATGGGATTTTAGGCACCATTTTTTTTGTTTTTTTGTTTCTTTCCACTGCATGTGATAATGTCATCATTTATTTTTAAATGTTTCTAAGTTGCAGATTTAAATTTATTTCGAATCAAGCCCTATTTTAAAATTACTTTTAATAGGAAGAAATGAGTCAAGGACATACATAACCTACTATATTTGAAGGACTCAAACAAACACAAGCCTGACTCTGAATTCCAAACTCTCACCAAAACAAAGAGATAAAAATCCACCTAAAATATATTTTCCTCTGTTTAGTCCTTGGGGGGAAATGTCAAGTATTGCACTTTAAAATTACTTTCATCTAACATTTTTGTCCCAACTCCCCCCCCACCCCACCCTGAATTCATCTTTTTTTTTTTTTTCCTACCAAACATGTTTTATGAATCCTTAACACAAAAGCAACTAGATTTTTCTAATTCAGCTTTGGAAAATTTATTCTCCTCTACAGAGCTATTTTTAACAAATGGCATATTTACTTACAAAATTGGGAGATGGGGGCGTCCAGCTGAGGCACGTTCCCTCCCTTAGCGTTGAGCTTCTGGACTTGGGTCGGGGGCACAGGCTTGTGTGACTGCCCAGTGGCCCGATACATGGCTTGGACCCACAAGATGCGATCTTGCTCGTCATCACTTGCAAATATCACGGTGTCTCCTTCTTTGACTGCATTGAAGAAGGCTCGGCCACCCTCTAAACCTGGAATACAAGGGAATAAACACTCCTAAGCTGAGCTGCCATGTTCTTAGAGGAACCAAGCCCTGAGAAAGGCCATTTCTGCTGCTTTTCCTCAGGCCAGAGAATGGAAGAGCAATTTATCTAATTCTAGGAGGGTAAGTCTGATACCCACTTGGCCACAGAGTGAAGCTCATAATGTTAAACAGACGTTCTGAGACTGGCTCTTACCTTTGTCTTTGTCTGACTGGGGACAGGAATGTCAAGTAGGCTGGTTGGGTAGATATCTACCTATAAGCACACTATTACTTTTCTTCATCTTTAAAAACAAACCACCCACCACCACCACCAACAAAAACATCACTTGACCCTACCTCTCCCTTCAGCTACGGTCCTATTGCTATTCTCTTTAAAATATAAGGGGAATCTCTACCAGGGTTTCTTAAAAATTTAGTGTCCCTGTGAATCCCAGGGGCATCTTGTTGGAATGCAGCTTCTGCCTTGGTAGGTCTGGGGTAGAAGCCTGAGAACCTGTATTTCTAACAAGTTCCCAGAGGATGCAGATGGTGCTGGTCTAAGGACCACACTTAACAGTAACAAAAGTCTCTCTCCTAGTCTGTCCTAAAGCTTCTTCAATCAGGCTGCTGCCCCATTGAAACTTGTCAAGGTCATCAATGACTTCCACAATGCTGAATCCAAAGGTCACTCAGAGTCTACATTTTATTTGATCCATGGACCTATCAGCAGCATTTGACACTTGATTCTCTTTGAAACACTTTCTTCACTTGGTTCCAGGTTACCCAGTTTCCTCCTTCCTCCCTGGAGGCTGCTTGTCAGTCTTGTTTGCTGGTTTCTCTTCCTCCTCCTAACTGTTAAATGTTGTAGCATCCTGGTGTGTCTCTGGACCTCTTCTCATCCCCAGTGAGGCCATCCAGTCTTAAAAGCCATGAATCTGCTTATAGTCCCTACATTTCTATCTCCAACCTTGACCCCTCCTGTGAACTGCAGACCTGTACATCTAATGGTGTTCTTGACTTCTTCACATGGGTATCTGATAGACACCCCAAGCTCATCATATCTGACACTGAACTCCTGGTCTTTTTCCCAAACTCTCTCCAACTCAGTAAAACTGAGCTTGTCCCTCTAGCTGCTCAAGCCCTCAAACTTGGAGTCCTTTTGGACTCCTCACTTTCTCTCACTACCCACTTCCAATGGAATTCTGAGAACATTCTACCAGAATTCTTCCACCTGCAGTGCTTTCTGAATCTAGTCATGCTCATCTCTCACCTGGACTATTTTAATGGTCTCCTATCTTATCCGCCCTGCCTCATCCTCACTCTCTATAGTCAATTCTCAGTGGCAGCCAAAGTAATCAGTTTAGCAAGAGTCAAGTCATGTCACTCCTCTTCTCAAAACCTGCCAGTCATTCCTCATTTCACTCAGAGGAAAAGTCTAGGTTCTAACAAGGCCTGCAAGGCCCCCTGGATCGACCCACCACTACTTCTACTCTTGTCTCCTCCTACTCTCTCCCTAATGCATAGATGCACATACTTCTCGGTAGCCACACTAAGCTCTTGCTGTTTCTTGAACACTTCAGGTATGTTCTCATCTTGAGACTTTTGCACTTGTTGTTTCTTGTGCCTAGAATATGCTTCCTCCAGATATCTGCATGGTTCACATCAGCACCTCCTTCATACCTTTGCTCAAACATCGCATTCTTGTTGGGTCCCTCCCTGATCTTTACCCTTGAGTCACCATCCCTCTTATCTCGCTTATCACCTTCTAACAAGCTATATAATTTACTTAACTTCATAAGGACAGGGAGTTTTTGTCTGTTTTGTTCACTGCTGTATCCCTAGTACCTAGAACAGTGCATGGTATATAGTTGGTGTTTAGCAAATACTTGTTGAATAAATGAATGCTCTACAGACCTGTCTTTTTTCCACAGGCAGCTCTCAAGGTTAAAATTTGGAGAGAGGTAGGTGAAAGCCTTTTTGGGCTCAGGCCAAAGCGACATTGTGTCTGTCAACATACTCTAAAAGATTGCATTTTAGGGTCACTGGATACTCTCTGGCTAGAAATAAAGCTTCCTATCTTTATCAGATTCCTCCTCATCCTCCCAATTACTGGTTTAATACTGAGAGGAGAATGAGCAGAGTGAATAGCACCCCCAAATTTCCAACAATGCCCTGTCACTAGCCTGCTTGACATTTGGCACTGGAAGATTTCTGGTGACAGTAAGACTTCTCCATGGTGCTGATAATGTTAATTCAGGTGCCTATTCCATTGAGAAGGTGTGTGTTGGGAATTCTGCACTTAGAGTTGCCAGGGACTCTAGAACAATCAACAGCTACTTCTTCATGTGGAGGGTTTAGTGCTAAGGCATTTTTAACAAAAGCTTTTTGGTAGTTAGGATTATGAGAGAGCATTTTGCCTAATTCCTTATGGAGGGTTTTTAAATGTGTGGTTTGGATAGGATGATGTACAGTTAGCAAGCAGGGAAAACCTGATGAGATGAACGGGCGACACGAGAAAAAGGCAAATCTGGAAGGGAAAGGAAGAAGAGCTTTGAGGGAATGCTCTAAGCCCTAAAAAGTGAACACGAAGGAGCTTAAAGGAAGAGTGAATCAACAGACCTTCTGCAGCCTAGCCTTATGGTAACTTTTGGGATAAGCCACATCGATACTGTCAGTGAATGCTAGGCCCCCCATCACTGGAGGTGACTCCCCCCTGCCCACTCCCCACAGCTGGGGGTGGGGATGCCGTGTTTCCGGAGGTACGGTCAGAACATAGTTCACGGGATTGCTCTGGAGAGTGGAGAGGTAGAAGTAGATACTAAGCAATTTTCAGATTGTTATTCGATCCTCCCAACGGTGCTATGAAGTAAGTACTATTATTCCCACTTTATAATGAGGAAACAACCACAGAGAAGGCTATGACTAGCCAATACACACAAAGCAGGGCTGTAAGCATCAGAGCTGGGCTTCTAGCCCCACTGTCTGGCTCCAGAGCTGACAACTGGACCCCTTGTGCTGTTCGGTTGCAAAGCTGAGGAGCATGGCCTGGCGCACGGTGAAAGTGCTCTGAGAATTACCTGTTAACAACAGAATGAAGCCTAACTGTGGTGTGAGTGGAGCACAAGGAGAAATATCGAAAGTGGCAGAAGCTGGGGAAATGACAGCTGCAGAGAGCAACAGAGCTATTTCAGACGGCATAGGAGACCAAGGGCACACCAGTGAAAGCAAGGAGGGAGCAGAGAAAACCAGGGGAGGAGGAAGCCAAGTGAACATCGGCACATGCTCCGAGGCAGCAGAGGTTTCGACAGGGCAGCTATTCCTGGGGACTGGATCTGTAGACGGTGATGTGTGACAGGGCGAGGGCTCTTCCTGGAGGACGTGGAGCACAGCCCCACAGGTACTGACCTGTCAAGCACAAGGCGACAGGTCTGCAAAAGGACAGAGGCAGACCAGGCAGGCAGGGAGTGGTGGCTGGTTCCTTGTGGGGCTGGGGCGGGGGCACTGCTGTTCCAGCAACCTGCTGGATGGACACAGTCTGTTTACGATGGGAACACTGTCTAAGGTTTAATGCAGTTGTTTAAATTGTGCTGTTGGATTATTCTGAATATCCTTTTATTTAGACTGAATGACTTAGTCTAATAGGACTTGAGAGATTACTGTATACTCTCCCAACCATACCCAGGGAAACTGAAAGCGAAGCATTTTCATTTTTAGCTTAAAATGAGTATCCTGGATGGAAAATTCACATACAATTATTTACTGATTCCCCAAATTAATATTTCAAAGATTCTAAACAGGTGGGGCTGATTTGGCTCACAGGCTTGTGTCTGGGCGCCCATTTCGACCCGAGGCCGCTACGGAGGCAAGAACACACACGCCTGCAAGGCTACCTACCCCGTGAACAATTTCCGCCTGTTGGTTCCACAGACAACCTGCAGAAAGCCAAGAGCGGGAGAAACAGGAGGGACTCAGAAGTCCCCCCCACCCCCGTGCACACTCACCTGTCAGGGAGAGGTTGAGGAGATTTTTCCAATCTCTGAGGACAGTGGCTAAATTGTGCATGACTTCCATCTCCAGCTGGTCAACTTGACTGTGCACAGGAATCCTCGACTGTCCTTACTTAAATGTGAGGAATCTGCCCTCCTCCCTTCTGGCTCATAGGTTAGGAGTGGGGCCCAGGAGTTAAAGCACTCTTTCAGAAAGTCTGAGTTAGACTTCTCATGACAATTGGGCGTATTTAAATCTCCGTTTTCAATCAAACATTAGGAAATAAATAGGACTTGGCACATGGAAGAGCAGAAAAGAAGCTGCTTATTATTCTCAAGAACATAATCAACTTACTTTCCATTTACATCTTTGGTAAAGGAATTTATAAATTATATCCCATGGGATCGATGTGGAACAAAGAAAAGAAGATTTTATAATATATGTACACAGTTAACTTTTGCATGTATGTAGAACAGCTTTCTCTCTGCTCCTGCCCTCCCCATTGTGGGAAGAGAATTCTGCTTTCCCATAATAAAATAACAATTCTAGCTTTGCTCTGGCGGCACATGGAGTTATGCTTTACGGCAAGTGCCAAAGAATGACGTGGGCTAGACCCTGAGTTCCAGCTCTTTTTTCTTTCTTTCCAAAACGGGAAGATAATCCTGGTCCTGCCTCCTTGGTAGGACTGTGGTCAGATCCAAATGCAATCGTGTAGGGGAAAGGAACTGGGAAATGGGTTAGAAGGAATTACCGTCAGAAGACGCTACAGCATTTTCTTCTCATGTGGGCCCTTTTGTCTCCCACTTTAAAATGCAGGTCTTTGGAAAGCTGGAATCTATTTTTCTGAAGGGAACCCAATGGTTTGAGAAGAATGTGGACTATTGCAGGAACCCGTGAGGGCTGGTTTCTTAATGCAGGAGCCACATCCTTTCAATGAGATGTTGCAAGAAATTGTTTCGAACTCGTAGGCTCTATTCAGTATGAAAGATTTTTAAGCAGAGCCTTTAATTCTTGCTTTACATGGTCAGCTCTGTATCATGCTCTGGCTGGAAGCAAATTACCAAGGGGAGAGGTGGGGGCTGGTCCAAATCACTCAGGGTTGGGGCTCTGAAGGTACTCATTTTCCTAAGCAGCCTGGGCCCAAGGCCTTCCCTGCCACACCTTTTCAGGTTAACATTCCATCTTTTCTCAAACTCTGTTTTTCTTTTATGTGTATTTTGTTGCATGTGGAAGAGCAATATGGGAGTAGAAAAAAAGGTTTTGGGCCAAATAATGCAGTATGGTTGGAAATGCTTCCCTTGTGCAGATTTGGCATAAAAATAAACTTCTCTGGGAGAGGGCTGTTGGTGCTTGTTGTTCATTAATATGCTGAAATGATTTCGCACCCCCCCCCATTTTGAAAGTTCTTTGAGGCTGATTTTTATTCATTTTTTTTCCCTGGGAAAAGATAAAATGGGTGGGGGGAAGAGGTGTGAGGGGGCAGGATGTAGAACTTATGAGAAATACTACCATTTGTGTGGTTCTTTTAGTTACATAAGGCTTAGGAGATTGGATGTCTATGCTTGGGGATTGGTGTCTTCTTAGGAAAGAAGACATTTAGGGAGAGCTTTCTTTTCAAGTGCCATCAGCTAAACTTGACTTGTAGTTAGCAGATATGGATGTACAGGACAGGCTCACTTAGACATGGAAACACAATACCTGCCAAGCCCACACATCCCTGGTGAAAAACCACACATGCTAACATACACACGTGCACACGGTCCTTAGTGAACATATAAGACTCCTCTTTCAGTAATTTCTTTTTTAGCATTCTAGGTGGGGTACCTATTTGATGTGGGCACAGCTAGGTAAAAGAAAAATGTATTACGTTTTCTTTTTGGTTTTATGAGGATCCCTTGAGTCAAACCAAAGCCCTTGATTGGGATGCCATTCCCTGAACCAGGATGGAAACTCTGTAAGACCAGGGACTGTGGCCATCCTGGTCACCTGTGAAACCTAGTCACTCGGCTTAGTGCCTAGCATGGAGGTAGTGCCCAGGAAATATTAGTTGACCTGTGATTTGTGTCAGGGGAGAGTTCCGGGGGTTCATAGCCTAGAGGGTGGGTGGGTACCTGGCTGGGGGTCCGTGTAGTCCACAGTGTAGCCATCCAGTTGTAGAAGTTCCTGAGGCTCCGCTTTTTTCTCCCGGTAACTGCACATGGCAAATGTGTACTGACTGACCTGGGAAGGAAAAGCACAGATGGTAAGGTTGCTCCCCTAGGGCCCATCTTCCCTGAAGAAGCCCTCTCTGATCAACCATGTCCTTGTCCCTGAGGCCCTGCACTTAGTAGCTGGCTTCCAATTGCATTTTGCTACCTCCTGGCTGTGTGACTTAGCGCAAGTTACTCAGCCTCTCTGGTCCTTTGGACCCTCCTGGGTAGACTGGATGCAATCTGAGAACTGACCTCCTCACTGGCGTATTGTGAGAGCTGAATGAGTTCACATGTGGCATGCACTTGGGATTTGTTCCTAGCACTAAGTAAGTGCTTGATAAAAGCTGTTTGCAATTACTATTACTGTTTGTTATTTTAATTGGCTAAGCCATATGAGATTGCCATTCTTTGTAGGTCAAAACTGGTTAAATAGTGGCAATTTGATAGGTTTTACCTAATATAACCATGGCCCTGGCTGGTTCCCACGTTCCCACAGGCCTTTTGGTCAGCATGTAGGGACCAGACGTTCATTTATAAATGCCCCAGCGACTTTTGGTTACCATTTTATTTTTTGCAAGCCAATTCTCAGCATCAAGCCACACATTTTATTTCCCCTCCCTCTTCTCCTATGGAAGGAGTGCTTTCAGTTGCTTTGAGAAGTCTTCCTTGCCTCTCAGACAAGTGCAGGAGTGACACGCTGTCACAAGCAATGAGCGCTCTATTGCTAGGTGCCAGTCACAGTCGAGCCATCCTCAGCCCCCGATGGCCTGGCCGTTGTCCCTGTGCAGCCCTCATGGCCGGCACAGGCGTCCCTGCCAGTGCTGGGCGGCTGCTCCACAGCTGCAGGCCGGCCTTCGGGACCCTGTCGCCACAGTGCATGCACAGCCGGCATGGATCCTTCGCATTTCTACATCTGGCTCATCTGCAAGGAGTCCGTGGGAGAGCAAGCACCCTTCGGGGTTTGGGCTAAAAGCTCGTGGGCATGTTTACCATCCACGATGTCACATGTCTTAGAGAAGGAGTGCCACATCCCTTATCTCTTTAGTTCCCTTTATTAAGAGAGACATTTTCTAAGTGAACTTTGATCCCTGCTGGGGACATTTTTAGCCTCCTCCATGGTGAGATCTTTTTTTTTTTTTTTTAATGGTAATAAGAAATTGGTGCTTTCAAGCCCTGCACCCATCTCCTGCATCGTCTCGGGCCTCCCGGTCCTACTGGCAGATAAACGAGAAGGATTGGTATATCTATTGCTGCCCTCTGTTGGTTCCTGGTGACAACTTTCTTCGTAATGCGTATGATCTGCAGAACCGGCTCCTTCTAGTGCAAGGCCTGGAGGGACTTCAGGGGAAATAGAAGGCCAGATCACGAAGAGTATTTTCATAAGTGGACATGTATTATTCTTTGTAATAAGCAGAATAACCAATAGCATCCTCTTCTCTTAAAAAGGAGGGTTAGGAGTGCAAGCATGGGGGTCACATTGGCCAGGGGTCCTATCCCAGCTCTGATAAGCTCCCACCTGTCTCAGCGTCCTTGTCTGTATTTTACGTGCATCTTACTGTTGCTGGGGGATTAACTGAGCAATGAAGGGCTTCACATACCATGTACGACAATCACAGAGCAAATGCTCAATATATGCATTTAAATAAGC
Source organism: Mirounga angustirostris (assembly GCF_029215605.1). Taxonomy (NCBI): domain Eukaryota; kingdom Metazoa; phylum Chordata; class Mammalia; order Carnivora; family Phocidae; genus Mirounga; species Mirounga angustirostris. Next base: position 186,098,717 of record NW_026991709.1, on the reverse strand, counting down.
AGCTTCCTTGCATTTAGCACCAGCATTCTAATATAGAGTAGTTGAATAGGTATATTTGCCTACTAGATTATAAATCCTTTGAGGGTAAGCCTAGCGAGTCATACATCTTCGTTGTATTTCCCTCCTTATAAGCAAAATCTACCATATAAAGGGCATTTGCTCTTTGAGTCTGATTGGTTCTAGAAAGTACGTATAACCTAATAAAGAGGGTTTTTCCTTCCAAATTTACATATGTTACTCCAAGCACAGCACCAGGCCTTTCCAACTCATTACTGGTCTGAATAACTGAGCTCCCAGGTCCCCAGCATGATAGTGGTCATACATATTGCTGGAATGTTTCTGTCGTGATTTTTACCTGTCTCTGGCAACACGAGAGATGATGTAGTTTGTTAATGGGATGATTAGCCAGAGAGTTGCAGATACTAACTTGAGATCAGAAAAATATAACAACAGAAGGGTGTTATTTCAAGATTTATGCATTTACTATTGCTACACGCTTTGGGCTCTTAGATTTTTCTGTTCTAGTTCAGGTGCTTGCTTTCTGGAGCGCTGTACTCTGTTGCCCTCTTCTGGTGATATGGCAGAAGTTGTCCTGACAAACTTCGGGATCGCATAAACTAGTTGGTTTATCAGAAGCATTTTAATTGGGGATTTGGTGACTTTCTTTAGGAAATAAAGGCAGGGAGAAGAAATTCTAATTACTGCAAATTTCAGGGGGAACCTAAGTTTTTCTGGAGTGCTTGAAGGGTGGGGAATAGTAACAGGTTTGGAAACTTTTTGATTTTTTTTTAAAGCCTCTACAAGACAACACTAAGCGAATGAAATGAATGTTTCTCTACCACAGTAAAATTCTCTTTCAACTGCAGTTTGATAAGAAGTTAATGAGATGGTGAGCTCTATTGTAATGATGGCAGAGAGGCACCTAGAATACATGTCAGAAGTCAGAGAGTTGGCCACTGCTGTCAGAGACGCTGGCCTAGAACAACAGAAAACAGAGATCTCGTGACCACTTTCATCTGAAAGTGTCCTTTGGGGAGAAGGGCGAAAGGACTGTAGTGTTTACATCTTTGGGATTTTCAGCTGGTGGTACTTTCATATAGAATCATGGGATGGGATGGGCTGCTGGGACTTCAGAGGGTACAGGCTTCGAGATTTAAGAGCTGCTGGACCTCCCATACACAAGGCACCCTCAGCTTATTTTCAGATACTATTTAAACTGGGAAGAGGTTTATTAATAATGTTTCTTAAAGAGTGGACTGAGGCCATTTTCATTAGAGTGTATGTATGGGAGGGTGGGGGAGAGGTTATAAAGATGCAGATTCTGTAAGTCATAACAACAGGATCTCAGGTCAGGGTGAGTCTCAGGGACTGGCATTTTACATAATTGCTCTAGATATTTCTTAAAGCACACTAAAGCTTGAGAACCATTGCTTTAACATATGGGAACTGTCCAGAAACTTTCAGGTTGTCCCTGACTTTCAATTAGATTTAACAACTTGAGTCCAAATAGGAGATGGAAGGATCAGTGCTTTCTGGTCCCCTGACTCTCCTTTCTCCTTCCTCCCATCACCCCTGGAAGACTGAAGTGCATGCACATACAACAAATGATACAATGTATTTGTCTAAACCCCCTGGCTTTGCCTTTACCATCACTCCTTATAAATGCCTCAGCTGTCATTTTTCCTGAAACCCTGGTCATTAGCCCTTGCCCAAAGTTCATACATATCCATTTTAGAAAAGAGTTCTTTATTTATGGTTCATTCATTAATTCATTCATTTAACAAATATTAGGTATTGTGTTTGGTGCTAGGAATATTAAGATGTACAAAACTAGATAGAATTTCTGTTCTCCTGTCTAGTGTGAAGGTAGACATTAATCACATTACCTCAGAAATGAGTAACTTTAATGGGGACAGGTATAAAAAGAGATATATGATACTGTAAGAGCTTGGGGATTTGGTCTACTTGGGTGGGCAGGGAAAGTTTGCATGAGGAAGCACTGACTGATTGAGCCAAGATCTGAAGATGGAGAAATTTTTATGATGTGAAGAACAAAATTCCCGGGACCAAGGACCTTTTCTCTTTTTTTAATTTTATGATGCTTAACTTTTTTTAAAAAACACATTTTATAAGTAATCTCTACACCCAGCATAGGGTTTGAACTCACAACCCCAAATCAAGAGTCGCAGGCTCTATGTAATGAGTCAGCCATGCGTCCAAGACCATCTTTAATGTGACTTGGTTGTAAATGAAAGGTCACAGAGTTTAAATCCTAGACTCCTGATTAATTTTAACACGAAAGCCACTTGGTGGAGTAGAGGAAAAATAGGTTTTGGAGTTATACAGACCTGGATTTGATTCTCAGATCCCTTATTTTCTAGGTGTGTGACCTGGTACAATTCAGTTAACTGCTGGGACTCAGTTTCATTATCTTTAAATCAAGATGATGGTAACAATTGTGGAACATTTCTTATATTTGAATACAGAGCATTCATTTCCCTGGTAGCTGAATCCTGATTTTACTTGGGGAATCATGGCCTTCCCCACTTTCAGCCCATTATTAGTTTGTTTGGGGCTAATTGAGCCTCAGTGTGGAGGTAGGGTGGGTGGGACATGTGGCCCAGGCCTAGCCAATCAGCATCACATCTCCTTGGCAGCAGTGATTGGTGCAGGGATGGGCACATGACCACACTGGGCCAACGAAAGATCAATTAGGGGATGAGCTCAAACTACAGAGAATGAAAGGCTTTCTTTCCTCTGGGACTGCTAAACTGCTGTAAATCTTGACCCATGTTATTCTGCTGCATGGAGAGATGTTGCTTGAGGGTGGTGCCAGCTCATCGGAGAGCATGGTCAAAAATCAGAGTGGGAGATGAACCATGAGAGACTATGGACTCTGAGAAACAAACTGAGGGTTCTAGAGGGGAGGGGGTGGGAGGATGGGTTGGCCTGGTGGTGGGTATTGGGGAGGGCACATTCTGCATGGAGCACTGGGTGTTATGCACAAACAATGAATCATGGAACACTTCATCTAAAACCAATGATGTAATGTATGGTGATTAACATAATAAAATTTAAAAAAAGAGAGAGCGAGATGGTATTGATTGAGAGTCAAAGCCTTGATGGCTGTGTTTGAGACCTGGACCTACCCATGCCAGAAAACTCTTTATTCAACTGCTAATTTAATTAACTAACCAATACAGTTCTTCCCTTTTTATAACGTATGCTAGTTGGGTTGATTGTTGTCATTTGCAACCAGAATATAAATAGAAATGCCCTTTAAGGCAATGTAATTTTGGGTGGGAAAAATAGACATTCATTCAGAGAGTTATAAATCACTCAACTACTTATATGTTTCACAATTCATTTGGAGGGGTTAAGTTACTTTAATATGGTTTCCTGGGTGACAACTGCTATATTCCAAGGCATTTTACATTATATGACAATATTTTATTCAGATTTAGTGATTTTTCTGAAAGCTGAAGCAGTCAGAGTGTTTAGTCTTTACATTATCTGTAGAGAATCAGCAATAGGATATGGATTTAGGATATTGGTTCTATCTGATACAAGGTAATTGAGCTCTAGAACATTGTATATGCATAAATCTCTTTGGGGACCTGTTCCACCTGAGTGCTTGGAATCACGGAAAGCCTTTGGAGTCAGAAGACGTGCATTAGGTTTCACCTTGGCTGCCTATTAGCTGTTGACCATGGGCAAGTCACTTAGCCACTCTGAGCCTCACTTTCCTCAAATATGAAATGGGATAAGACTTATCTTCACTGCAGTGTAGAAAGGTTGTAAAGACCAACTTGATGAACACTTTATAAAGTCTAAGAGACCATATAAATATAAGCAATTGTTAGCATTATCAGAAGAGACACAGAATATTATGGTTTGTATGGTTCTAAAAGGGGGAAAAAAGGCTCAGAAATACTTTGGATGACGACCAATCAAAAACTGATTTTAACCAGAAGTCTTCTAGGCATAGAGTAAAAATATTTTATTTTTAAATTTAATTTATTTTATTGAGTACAAATATTTTTAAAATAAAAAGATCATAGCGATGAGACTTTCTAGCCTGGTCTGGGTGATGAGTTGGCTGCTTTCATTTCTCCCCTATACACCCAAGGTGGGGAGCTCTAGAACTCTATGGAATTGGCACCTTCATCATTAGCATTGGTTTGGTCAGAGTTCCTAACAATGGTAATCAGTGTGTTTAGTCCTTACCGTGGCATCTGGGGTTTAGAATGAATTTACCAGCAATTTCTTGATTTGGAGTGCTCTTAATTTCCTCTTAATCTCTGGGTTAGAGTTTGCAGCCATGATTTGGGGACATTTACTGGAATGTAAAGGAACATCACTGAGGAAGCTTTGTCATTTCATCTGCATATAATCATTTGTGTAGCTACTCTGATGCTCGGCTCCATGGAGGGCATAAACTCTGAGAGGGTGTAGTCTAAAGGGGTTGGAGCCTTCCCTTTAAAAAAGACAATGACCACTTAGGCAATGTTTCTCCAAAGGTAGTCTCTGGACAAACCTGCATCAGTATCTCCTGGTGTACTTGTAAAACATACAGATTCCTTGGCCTCATGCCAGACCTACTGCATCAGAATCTTCTGGATGGTGTCCTGGGATGTGGATTTTAAATAGCACCCAGTAAGGTGGTTCAGGCCCATACTTGGAGAACACCATCTCATTGCATAGGAACACTTAAGTCTCCAGCACAGAAACACCCTGCAACTGCCTCATTCTTTCCACGCCTGTGGGGGTGGGCAGCCTCCAGCCACATCTATAATGATGTTAGCCCCAGTCCTTAAAAATGGGAATCACTGCTTGGGTTCAAAATCCCTCTGAGGATGTCCTTTGTCCCGGGCTAGTAGGAAGTCCATTTACAATCTATCTGTTGGTTCCTCCAAGGTAATAGCACTAAAAGGAAATCTCACTTAGGGAGAATTTTAATAGCACTGCATGACAGCCAAAATTATAGACTCTGTGTGCTTGTCTGTGTGTGTGGTGGAGGGGAGACCTGGGGGTGGGAGGGGAGATGATTCTGAGGAGACTGGTGTTGGATGTGTTCTCTTCCTCTTAGGTTTTTCAAACTATTTTCCCTGTATTAAATCTAACGAAATTCATAACTGTGTTGGAAATTATATGTTGCAAACTCTTTATAAAAACACCTCCCAAGACCTAACGTCCGAGTAGAGAGGAATAAACATTCAGTAAGTCACTCGGGTAGACATGCTGCTTCTGTGTGGTTTGTGCATTGGGCTCTACAGAGCATGCTCCGGTGCTGCCTGGGAGGCCAGGCCAACTCACAGGGGATTCCAAGACAGGTTGCTGTGCCCAGTGAGAAGCACTGAAGGGGGAGAACCTTGCATCATCTTGCCCTGCCTCTTTTAATGCATTTTTGTCTGTTTATAACACGCTCTCTTTAGAGGGGACATCAGCTGTTTTTGCCCGTCCAGCACCCATTTCTCTTTCTGGTAATGGCATCCTGATTTTGCACTGGAGACAGCCCAGTGGGACTGTGAGTCAAAGTGCCTTGGCCTGCCCCTGCTAAAAGCTGGGTGTGTGACCCAAGCTGAACCAATCTCTCTCTCATATTTGGCCCTCAAGTGGAGATGCAAGGATAGAAAATGGTCAGAGCCAATCTTGTCTTCTGACCACATCGATGACTGGCCGTGGTTCCCTCCGCCTGGATTTCTGGAACCTACTCTGAGTCCTGTAGTAAGGATGGGTCATTCAGCTTTTTCAACAATCCTATAAACTATCTCAAGAGCCTTCTAATACATTATTATTAATACCTTAATTAGCTTGGGTCTGTTTCTGCTGTTTGCATATATAAAGCACTCTTAACAGACACCCTTCTGGAAGTGAGAGACCAGGCCTCATAGTTCTTCTCTATGACCTACCAATGTGCGCCACACAAAGTAGGGGCTCAATAAATGTTGGTCAGTTGATAGTTTGAGAAAATATATCTCAGGATGAAATGTCCTCCTTTGCCTACCCATGGATTATTTGGGGGGTTGGGCAAAATTCCAAAGTTTTCCTCGGGCTCATTTATTCTAAGGCTTTGTTGTACCCCATAGCAATCATGAAAGCAAAGATGACCTCTTGCTTATAGCCAGAGAGATGCATTTTTCCTTAGTGGCACAGCAGAAACTTGACTAGATCTACAGAAAGTCTAGTCTTAGAAGGTTAGAGTTGGTAGAACTTTTAACGCCATTAGACCTAAGAAGCAGTTGCTTTATAGTGAGGTTTTAGAATTGGAATTGCCCTAAATACCAGTCAGTGCTTATAGTTAACACAGTAACCCAATGAACACCTTTAGTCACTAAACTACAAGTTGACTTGCTTTGTGGCATCTTCCAGAATACAGCATATATTAATTTTCTATATGCTTTGGTGGAACTTGGAAATTGAAAAGGGGCAATGGCAAATTTCCTTGTAAATGGAAAAATCCTGGTACAAGAAGCAAATGAACCAAATTTTAAAAAGTCAGGGGAGATTCTCAAGGACAAGTATCACTATTTCTGGAAATTTTTTCTTAAATAGACAAGATAGCAAATGTACTATTTATATATTACTCATGTATTATTAATATGAATATCTGCACCTCCCTCTGTATCTATATATAGATAGATGTTCCTTGCTGCATGGTTAATAATAGTCCCAACTGGGGAAGCCCATAAGTCTTCAGAAAGGAAAATTCTACAGGTAGTTGAGCCAGAGCTATATATGCAATCATGGAAAAGTGTCTATAGTGATTTATGTTAAAAAAAAAACAAAACAAAACAAAAAGTGAGCTGCAGGACAACACAAAGAGTTTAATTATACAGTAAAAAAAAGAGTCTATCTGGAAAGATACATTCCAGACTGTTAAACATAGTTATAGGAGGTTAGTTAAGACTTCTGGAAGCTCCATGCATCAATAAGAGTGGAGTGCGCCCCCACAGGGAATTCAATATCAAAATACTACACAGTAAAATAGATGTCAAAAGTCTAAGTAAATTCTGACTTTTCTCATAATGAGTATCTTAGTGCCTTTAGAAATAGCAAATTCTTCTAAAGCAGTGTCAGTGTTCCTAGTGCTCTAACCGGGCACGTGTTTGCTTCCTCCCTGGGGACCTCCATCCCGGCAGTGCGGCAGTCCACTTCTCCTACTTATCTTATGTGCTCCTGTATTCTTAGACTTTTAAAAGAATGAGCCATTAATTTTGAAAAATTTAAGTGATATAGAAATAGGGAAAAGGAGCACAAGGGAGTGCTGTGGGGACCAGAAATGTTCTACGTCCCTCTGCATGGTGGTTAGTTACATGCTTATACATGTATAAAAATTCACTAAGCCAAATGCTTGAGCAGTGTGTGCTTGAGGTAAGTTATACCTCAAATAAAAAACATTAATTACTCCTATCAAATCTTTAATACTGATGGCTCTTAGACGGACAGAGTTGAAGAGTTACCTGAACCAGTACAAAAAACCTTTTCTTCCATCTCTTCCAGACATTCTTACCAATGGCCCATAAATACCTAAGGAAAAGGAAAAAGACGAGAGTTGCATTAATGCTTGAGTGACTGCACTGTTTAATTCATTTGACCATGAAGTTTGGTACTCATAAACAAGGAAATGCATGCAGCTCAGAAACAGAAAGCAGATTTGGAACCTGTGTGATTGAGAAGGAACAGCCCACAAGTTTCACTTCCATTTATAGAAGGAATTGTGGCCCCTCATCACACTTGACTTAGATTCCTTGATTGATTCCAGAAAGCACCTTGGAAAATGTTACATTGTGACTTAATTTTTGTATGTGCTAAAAGTCTATTAGATCCGGAAACTCCTGCCAGGTGCTGCACAGGGAGGAAAAAGAATGCTAAATCCTACAACTATTACTCCTTTGCCTCTTTCAAGTCTCAGTCAGGAATCCCCCTCCATCCCCTTCCCCCAGGGACTTTCTTTTTCTGTAATTCTGTCAAATGCAGGTATATTATAGGGAGGAAGTTTGGAGTCAACATAGAAAGTCCTCCCTATACCTCTCCCCCTTTTCCAAATGCTCCTATGTTGATGGAAATTAATCTTGATATAGACAAATGAAATAAAAGGAGAATTAAGAACCACAGAGGCACAACTCTAAGCTATCTGGAGATTTTATGAGCAGTGTCACTTCATTCATGAATTACTCCATCGGCCTTGTGGATTGCTGCCCGCCCACTGGTGCTGATCAAGGAAGTGAGGTTTTCAGGCTCTACTGGACCAAGTGAGGAGAGATCTGGTCATCCTCAAAAACATTCAAATACTTGAGGTCCAAAACTGGCTTTATCTGCTATAAAAACCAACTGGACAACATCCAAATTCTCACTTCACCTGGAATCAGAATTTCTGCTTTGGAACATAAAGAAGAATGCACCTAATTAAAATTTATACTGTTTGACAAATTTCAGGGGCTCTTAGAACTGACTGGTGGCCAAAATCTGCTCAGACCTTTAAGCCAGAAACCCAGGAGTCAACCTGGGTCCCTCTGTTTCTTCATCCTTTTTCCTTAATTACCAAGTGCAGTTGAGATATATATATTTACCTCCTGCAAAGTTCTCCACTCTGCTTAGTCTCTCCCCTTCATACCTTCACTATTTCAGTCCCAGCCCCAGTTTTGCTTCCATAGACAACTGTAGAGGGAACTCTTTTTCTTTTTTTTTTTAAAAGATTTTATTTATTTATTTGACAGAGAGAGACACAGAGAGAGAGGGAACACAAGCAGGGGGAGTGGGAGAGGCAGAAGCAGGCTTCCTGCTGAGTAGGGAGCCCGATGCGGGGCCGATCCCAGTACCCTGGGATCATGACCTGAGATGAAGGCAGACACTTAACAACTGAGCCACCCAGGCACCTTGTAGAGGAAACTCTTAATGGGTGTCAGGGACACCCAGAATGATGTTCATCCTCCTCCTGGCTGTGACATGCATCCTACCATCTGCAAATGCGATCATGACTTTCCCTGCTGAAACTCCTTCCGTGGCTCACCCCTGTTTACATGAAGGGAGCCTCAAACTGTGGCCACTCACATTCCGCTTTGCCAATTTATCTTAGATCTGTCCACCTATTCTATGGTTTACTTGACATTTTCCTTTAAAATGACTTATTTAACATGAATAAATTTATTTTGAAAGAAAACTTTATATTTTAGCCTTGATACACTACATATTATGCCTTCTCCCAGCATCTTATGTTCAAACTCACATTCTTCCTAAGTTTAAATCCCTACCTTGATGTCATCACCTCCTGGGCCCTGCTGATAATTCTTCTGTTACAATGATCACACTGCTATAATTTATTTGTTTTTATATTTATTGTTCCTCCTGGACTGTGAGTGAACTCCTCGAGGGAAGGAACCTTATTCCTTCTTTCTAAATTCTCGTTTCTAAATTCCTAGCACAGAACCTTGTTGTTCTTTTTAAATTCCTGGTAAAGTTCTTGATATGTATGCAGTAGGGAGTCAGTGTATAGTTGTTATATTTCATTTGGTTTTGAATGCCATGCTCTTGGGGAACCAGAGCATCCTTTATAAAGGTTTCTGATGGGATTTTAAAACACTGCATAAAGACATGCAATCCATCACCAAGTTCTCTGAATTTTCTTTCCAACATATATCCCAATTCTTTTTTTTTTTAAGATTTTATTTATTTATTTGACAGAAAGAGAGACAGTGAGAGAGGGAACACAAGCAGGGGGAGTGGGAAAGGGAGAAGCAGGCTTCCCGCCGAGCAGGGAGCCCGATGCAAGGCTCGATCCCAGTACCCTGGGATCATGACCTGAGCTGAAGGCAGACGCCTAATGACTGAGGCACCCAGGCGCCCCAAAATATATCCCAATTCTTTCCATCCCCACTGCTACTCCCCAGTCAAGCCTCCATGATGTCCACCTGGGCCATGGCAACAGGCTCCTAACTAGTCTCCCTGCTTCACTCTTGTCCCTACTCCACTCACGACACAGCAGACAGAGTGACCTTTAAATGGGTAAATCGGATCATTAATACACTCATTCTAAATCAGGATGGGAAACTGTGGAAGGATTTCAAGCAGGGCAGAGACACAATTATATTTCTATTTAAGATGATCCCCATGGCTGCTGGGTGGAGGAGGCATTGTGGATGAAAGGGGCAAGAGAGAATGCAAGGAGATCAGCAAGGTCACGGGTGCAGTGGTGCAGGTGGGAGAGAGAGGATGCTGTCTGGACTGGGACAGAGACCATGGCAGTGGTTGGACGGCTGGTAAGTGCATCAGCCCTGAGGTCAACCTGGTCAGCTCCACTGTTGTGTGGATTACCCAGCTGTAATCCACTGTCCTGGACAGTGCTCTCCACCTTCTTGAAATAATCTATTAACATATTCATGGCAGAAATTGACCTTCAATGGGAGGCGTGGCCAGGGCTACTGAGAGAGGGTTGATATTGTCTTCCAGTTCTAGTTGGGATGGTTGCTCTGAGATGCTGGGCAAGGTGCTTAACCTCCTGGTGTCCTAGAAAACAGGTTAGGGCCAGCAATGGTTCTTCTCAAACAGGGTCACTGTGGGGATTAAGTGAGATGATTCTTGTGGAGTATAAGCACAAGGCACAGTAGAAAGTAGATGCACAATAAATGCCAGCCTTATTTTAAACTATCTCTGGGTACAGAGGAAAGCATATCATTACTAGTAGTAAATAATAGCTAAATATGTGAAAAGAAATCTCCCTGGACATATAGACATAGAAAAATAGATGAAACAAAAATCAAATGAAGAAAGTGGGTGAAAAATTTTGTATTTGTACTAATGACTGGCAAGGTTGTCACAGTCTCATATTTTTCTGGAGTTACATCTGGCAGCTACTACCCATTATGTCTTTCCCCTTAACTTGAACCCATGTAGAGAGATTCAGAACAGTGAACACAGTAGAACACTACATCTGAAGTTTATAGTTTTAATTGATGGGAATGAAACCAGGAAAAGGAATGCATGAAAACCCACAGAATGTAACTCATACTGAAGCATTAATTCTCCCTTCAGAATAAAAATCCTAGCTACTGCTTGACCACATTTTACTACTGTGCTGTGCCAGGCCCTTTGCTTGAATTTATTGTATCTACCTGGAGGGGGTAAGGCCTTGAATCTGGAACCATGTTGCCTAGCTGTGTGTGAGACCTTCAGTAAGTTACTAGATGTATCTCTGCCTCAGCCTTTCATCTGTGCAATGGGCATAATAATAGTAGCTACTTCAAGGACTGTTGGGAGGATTAAATAGTTAATGGAATCTACAGTGCTCAGAACAACACCTGACACAAAGTAAACACTTACTAGCTACTTCATGACATCACTATTCCTATTTTACAGTTGAGGAACCTGAAGTTGCAGGAACCCGCTCAGGGTTCTGCAGCTGGTGAAAGACGCAGCCAGAATGAAAACTTGGAACAGCCAGGTTCCAGAATACCCCTTCCATGCTGCTATTCTTCCTCCCATTTTAGATGATGACAAACTTTGGTGTCTTTACCGAAATGAGAACACGAATCATTCTTCCAGTTGAACTTTTCCAGTGAAAGGCTTCTGAATGGGAAAGCTGAGTGGGATCAGAGAAAAATCAACAATTCTCCTTTGCAAAATATCAGTTGGTTTGTGTGAAGGAGGGGCTTTCCCTCAGAGGTTTTCCTCAGAATTTATTGCTAATTTGGCACATACCAGAAGGTGTCAAAACCAAGAAAAACTGAGGGCTGCACTGTATCATTTCTGTCTAGTCAGCTCCGGCTCTGTGTTCTCTGAGGTTGAAATGCGCTCAGTAGACAGAATGAGAAGTACCTGGAGCAGATGGGAGCTCTGTCCCTGCAGACATCCAGGTGGCTTTCCCCTCCAGCTCCTCACACTACAGACAGATCTATCTGCATGGGCATGAGTGGCCTTCAACTCTCTCTTCAGGCCATCAGGATTGTGGAAATTTGGATTTACAAGTAGATAAATCATCATTCTAGTGTTGTGAGTAGAAGTTTAACCTAGTGGTTATATCTTAGGCTCAGGGTGGAAAAACCTATGTGGGAATTTTGGCCCTGCCATCAGCCATCCTTTGGCTTGGCTGTCTTGTGCCTCAGTTTCCTCAGCTGCAAAATGGGGATAGTGTGTGAATTTGTTGTGAGGACTGATGGAGAGCATGCATGGCCAGGGTTTAGCACAGACTGGCACACAGGAAGTGCTTCATTACATTAGGCCATATTGTTGCTTGGCGTTATCCTTAGTAGTAGCAGCAACAGAGGTAGAAATAGTAGTTCTAGTACAAAGAGCACTTAACCACCAACTTTGCAAAGGATTCATCTTTGGATTCTTTATTTGAACTTTGGTTTGGCTTTGGGGTGCACATCTACTGGGAAATAAAGCAAAGTACATGTGTCTGGGTTTGGAACTCCAAGCCACATTTTGCTTTGTGATTCTAACATATCCTTGCTTGTAATATTTTTGTAAAACCTATGCCAGCAGGTCATTGACATCCCTGTCATTCGCTGGGGGCATTTTTGTTAGATGAGATCCCAGAGTGAACTATGAAGGACTAAACAGAGAAGAGAAAGATGCTCTTGGGTCTCCCATGGCCCCCTGGCTTCAGCATCCCTCTGCCCTGGGGCTCCTTGGCAGGACAATACCCATGGTGATGCTTGTAACTTGTCATATGTATAAAAAAAAATGGGATGGTCTTCCTTCATCTGACGTTTGTGAATGTTAATGAATTAGTCAGCTCTATTTATTAAGTATCTTCTGTGCTTAGCATGAGGTGTGCGCATGGTGGGTGCTCCCTAGCTATTCATGGGGAAATTTTTTATTGTATGTCTTCTCCCAGGATGGATGAGTACCTAGTGCAGAGAGAAGAGTACGTGCTCCCCTCAGGGTGTCTACCAGAATCAACTTGCCCCTGGACACCGTACAAAGGGGTAAGGTTGGTTGAGAGGGACATGGAAACCGGGGATAGTTTAAAGTTTCAACTTGGGGGGCTGTGGAGCCAGAAGTCACCGAAAAGCCTAGAAAATGAGGAGTTGGTGCCATTCTGGTTTGGTGGAGATGAAGTTCAGCCCTAAGGGAGGAGGGGGCTGCATTTGTTTTCCTCTTTGTCCCTGTGCTGCCATTGCACCTAGCCCATCACAAGTGGTAATGAGGCCGGGCCTTTTAAAAACATTTTCTTTTCTGCTAGAAATTCTTCATGTGAATTTCTTTTAGAAGAGCAGTCACACTGAGACAAAACCAAGATTCCCACTGGGAGGCATCCCTCCCCTCCTGCGAGAGTGAATGAGAACATGGAGGGTGCTAAGACTCCAGATGCCTCAGGCTTCTTGCAGCAGCCCAGCAGGAAAGAAGCATGGGCTGGGGAGAAGCACAATAAATTAATGAAAGCAAACAATGGTGACAATAGTCTCCACCACCAACTCTTATGTAGCTGTAGCCCTAACCATGTATCAGCCCCTGTTCTAAATGCTTTACATGTATTAACTCATTTAATTCTCACAGCAACCTTATGAGGCAAAACTATCATGACTTCCATTTTATGCTGAGCAAAATGAGATTCACAGAGGTTAAGCAACTTGCCTACAGCTGGTAAGTGGTTAGTGCCAAGGACTACATCCTAGGCGATTGCCTAGTTGGCACTTATAGACAATAATACAAAAAAGAAGATAAAACAGAATCATAAAAGTATTCAATTAGTCTAAAAGAACGCAAAAAAAAGGAAAAGAGAACAAAGATCAGATGGAACAAACAGAAAACAAAAAGCAAGGTGACAAATAGCAATTTAATTTAAACCTAACTATATCAATAATCACATTAAATATAAATAGGTTAAATATCCCAATTCAAAGGCAGAGATCTTCAGATTGGATTTAAAAGGCTAGAGCTAATTCCATGCTGCCTACAAGAAATGCACTTTAACTCTAAAGGCATAAGTTAAAAACAGTAGGATGGAAGGAATTTACCATGCTAACATTTGCCATTTATTTTTTTTTAAACTTTTTTTTTTTTAAAGATTTTATATATTTATTTATTCATGAGAGACAGAGCGAGAGAGAGAAGCAGAGGGAGAAGCAGGCTCCCAAGGAGCAGGAAGCCCAATGCGGGACTCGATCCCAGGACCCTGGGATCATGACCTGAGCCGAAGGCAAACGCTTAACCGTCTGAGCCACCCAGGCGCCCCTAACATTTGCCATTTAAAAAGCTGGAGTGGCTGTATTACTGTCACACAAAGTAAATTTCAGGGCAAAGAATATTACTAGGGATAAAGAAGAACATTTCATAATAATAAAGGGGTCAATTCATCAAGAAGACATAATAACCTTAAATGTTTATGCATCTAAGAATAGAGCTTTGGGCGCCTGGGTGGCTCAGTTGGTTAAGTGACTGCCTTCGGCTCAGGTCATGATCCTGGAGTCCCGGGATCGAGTCCCGCATTGGGCTCCCTGCTCGGCAGGGAGTCTGCTTCTCCCTCTCCCACTCCCCATTTGTGTTCCCTCTCTCGCTGTGTCTTTCTCTGTCAAATAAATAAATAAAATCTTAAAAAAAAAAAAAGAATAGAGCTTCAAAATAAATGAGACAAACATGGACAGAATTGTAAGAAGAAACAAACAAATCTGTAATGATAGTCAGAGATTACGATACTTCTCTCTCAATAATTGCTAGGAAGTCCTTAAGTTTTTGGATGATTTCAACAATACTACCAACCAACTTAATTTAATTGACATTTATAGAAAATAAGCCAACAAGGGAGAGAAAATGGAATCCTAAAACTATTCAATTAGGTCAGTAGTAGTAGTCTTGTTTGAGAGTCTGTGCCAATCTGAGTGGTGTTTTAGAGATTTGCAGGGAGGAGAGAGAAGTGTGATAGTTTTGAAGAACAAGAGGTCTAGAGTAGTGGCACAGCTAAGAACATGGAAGAGGAGAGGGGATTTTTAAGAAGCATGGCTGAGACTTATAAACTGTATCCCCTTCAAGTTTCGTTGAAGCATAACAGGGAAATCAGATTTGCTGTAAATTACTCTGGGTTGGTGTACTGTGGTTCATTAACTGAATCCAGAGTGGACTCACGGGAGCTCTGTATTTCATTCAAGTTTTGGGTCCTTTGTTAGAATAACACAATTCTAGACCCAGCTCCAATGTATAATCTCATTTGGGCAAGTCTGTTCACCACTCCACATCTGTTTCCCTATGTGTAAAGTGGGATTCATTCATTCACTTATTCATTTACACACGAATAGGCTAATTTATTAGACTTTTACTACATGGCAGGCCCTGTAAGAGCTACTTTGAACAAGGGATACAAATGTCCCTGGTGACAAGGAACTCACAGTCCAAGGGGGAAGAGAGATGACAAACCAATAAATAAAGAAATATGTGATGTGTGAGATGATGATAAGTGCTCTCCTGAAAATAAAGCAGAGTAAGAGAAAGAGAGAGGACACACGTGGGCTAGGAAAGGAAGGCATTTTGATATGGTACAGAGACATGCAGAAATCAGGTGAGCCATGTAGAAAGCTGGGTGGAGAAGAAGAGGCATCCAAGGCAGAGGGAAGAGTGGGGACAAGGGCCCTGAGGTGCAGGTGCACTTGGAGTCTTTGGGGAAGAACAAGGAGGCCAATGTGGCTGGAGGAGTGATCAAGGTCAGGTAGGCAGTGGAGTCTTATAGCCATGGTAACAACAATGGGTTATACTCTGAGATGGGGGATCATTAGAGGTTTTCCAGCATTGGAGTGGCATGATCTAACTTGTGTGTTAAAAAAATTACTCTTGCTTCATGGTGGGAAACAGACTACAGGGAAGCAAGGACAGCAGTAGGGGGCCTGCTTACAGAGTAAGGGCACACATGAAGGGGAAGAGGGATGGAAGCTTGGATCCAAATGGTGATACAGTGGTGATGAGGAGAGGCTGAACTCTAGGTTTATCTTGAAGGTGCAGTGAACAGAATTTGCTGATGGATGAGATGAAGAGCAAAAGCAAAAGAGAAATGTCCAAGATGACCCCAAGGTTCTTGGTCTGAGCAACTGGGTGAAGGAAGAGGCCATGTATTAATATGGGAGGATAATGATACCTAGTCCCTGTGAGGCTATTTCAAGGATAAAATGAGAAAGTGCATGTGAATACACTTGCTGAGCTTGAAAACACCATTCGGATGTAAAATATGAAAAATTACTCTCCGAGGACTTGCTCCTTGTCAATAGGCCCAGATCCTAATGTCTTAAGGCCAGAAAGTAGTGTTGACTTTCTCAATAACATTTTTCTGTTCAGTAAGGAAAGTTATTCTGAGTGGTCCAGTGGTTCATTCAAGGAAC
Organism: Mirounga angustirostris; assembly: GCF_029215605.1. Lineage (NCBI taxonomy): Eukaryota > Metazoa > Chordata > Mammalia > Carnivora > Phocidae > Mirounga > Mirounga angustirostris. The sequence goes on along the minus strand of NW_026991709.1, from coordinate 186,082,410 downwards.
CACAGTCCGCCAACAAGGACTCATTCACAGTAATTCTGATTTTCCTTTTACGTTTTGGTAAACATGAAAGAAGATAAAATTTATAACCTCAGCCATGCATTTTAATTCCCTTCTCTCTACTATTCTTTAAGCTCTAACACTATTTTGATATTTCTCTCCTTCTTCCCCACACAATAGGGCCCAATAAAGCTATTTTAACTTTAAATGAAAAAAAATTGCAGTCCATAATAAACATTTTTATTTTCCTTGAGTCACCCCTTGCACAACTAATGCTGTGCATGCCTGATTTAGGCCACATTGGGTCTGACAATGTGAGTAAGAAAGCTATTGGCTACTTCTCAGGGCTCCCGTAGGCCTTCCTTGTTATTTCCTGGCAGAGGGGTGATTTTTACATGGCAGGCTAGTAATATGAAATAGCGATATAAGCTGTCAGAAGGGAGTTACATATTTCTTCTGTCATCTGTAGGGTCAAGGTAGCCTGAAATGTCTCAATAATTTTACAAATGAATCAACAGAAAAATCAGTGAATTCAGATCAGTCAGTTCAGTTTCCAACAGAGTAAATGAAGAGAACGTGGGAAATGGGAATGTGTCCCATGGAAAAATTAATACCCATGTAAAGTATGCTGTGGGGATTGAATGTGGGAGTACTTGGAAAACTCCTAGTTTGGTGCTTCAAAGGGGCTGAGAAGGTGGGTTCAGCTACTGATCCTTGAAGGAAGTTTAAAAAGACTGAACTTTTGAGGACAGACACATTCAATCATATTTTTGTTCGGTCTCTCTCTGGTCTGTCCTACCCTCCTCATTTCTCTCTCTCTTGTCTCCTTCCATCCTGCCCACTCACACTCTGGTTCCTTTAGCAAATAGTTACTGAGTATTTATGAGCCAATATTTTGCTAAAGATGCAGAATCTTTTCCTGTGTGCTATAGAGACCTAAAAGAATTCTCAAACCCATTGTCTTGAAACTGGAATGTTAACATCAAGGGGGAAGAAATATGGGGGAGAAATTCCACTTAACATTTTTGGAATATATGCCAGGAGTATGATAACAAAGAGGAAAAGCTGACTTCACAAACATTTCATGAGATATCTTCGTGAGATGCTAACTTGATTGAAGAGAAGCTGGCTGCCCTTCATCACGAACGGTAGAAAAAAGACTACATGTGTAGCAAGGGTCTAGCTCACTCTCCCATGGCCTTCCCATGGCCACAGGCAGAAGAGTTTTGGCATAATCCCATCTCAGGCTCTGGGAATAGTTTGGCTTCAAGATAATGCCATGCAAATTCTCTAAGTCCATGCCATAGCTCAGGTTCAGTACTGGCCCTCCAGCTTGTTGGGAGACCTTTTCTTTTCTGGAGTTCCCCATGCCTGAGGCCTCCAGTGCCTTGACTGGGAGGTATCTATCTTTCTCTAGAACCTTGAGTGTTCCATGTTCCCTACAACTCCAAGGCACCAAAGCTGGAATGCTGTTCTTTTTCCCCAGCCACATGTTGCTGTGGTCTGCTCATTTGCTGGGGCGTGTACTTCCTGTCCTGACTGCTCCCTCCTGGAACTGTTTAAAGTCTCTATTTAAATCTGTCTTAATCAGTGGCTAGTCCCTGGTGTTGGGTTTTTGCATTCCCCAAGCCTCGAGCACATAACCAATTCTCAGTTTTCATGTCAATTTTATCATTTTAAACCATCTCATAAATGCACACACCCCAAGAGAATTGAGACGTATTTACTGACCAGAAGGGTTAAGCAGAATGGCAATCGGTACCTGCAGAACCCCTGAAAAACAATCCATTCCCTTCCACTGGTTAGATATCCCGCCCCATTCAGAGTTATATGGCCCAACTTCTCTCTAAGTGACACATTCACATTTACTGTGATGGTGGGGTCCAAGCAGTTTAATAGACCATGGCATATACCCTGTTGTCAATAAACAATTTCTGTAAAAATCATTGATCTGTGAAATAAAACTTATTTTACTTATTTTATGCTACTTGAAATCACTTAATTGCTCATGTCTCTCAACCTTAAGAAACTGAAGGTGATCATAAATTTTCTATGTTTTGGTCATTTATTTAAAGACTACACTAAACACTAACACTGATTCAATGTGAATTGAACGTTCGAATGTCGCCTATGGTACCTGCTCACGTCTCTTGGATGTGGCTGTTCATGAAGGTGAAATTGGATGATTCATATAGTCTGAAAGATCTAGATGCCACTGAAAAGGTACATAAAGCCAATAAAACCTCCTAAACCGGAACCACCCAGCATGCTTCTGGGAACATTTTGAATTGTACTGGAAATCCTATTAGAAAAGAAGGAAATTATTCTATCTTGACAGCACAAATACACATACAGTAATCATAAGAATTGAGGAAGCTTATAGTAATCTCTCATGAATCCTTTATATTTCCTTCCATGTACTTCTCTGAAGATCAGTTTTTCTTTTTAGAAATTATTTTAGAAAATATGGATGGAGATTTCTCTAAAACTCCCACTCGGAGAAGAAACACTTACCCAGAATGCTTCATGTTCTGAGGCTTATCCATTCGGACAGCAAGTTTGATTTTGAGGTCTTGATCGGGGCAGTTTTTGGAGACTGTCATTTTGTGCCACTCTGACTGTTTGGGGCTGTTTGGGGTGGGATGGAGAATAACCTGTAGGGAAAAAGGACAACCATCTTAGCCAGAAAATGGAAACCTGGTCATGGGCATGTTTTTAATCAATGAGAAACTTTGCTGCTGAGAAGCTGAGTGTCTTGTCCAGCTCCCATAGCTGGCAGGCATTTAAATAAAGCAAAGCCTGGCCGCTGGACTCCAATCCAAGGCTCTGACTACCAACTGTGGTTGCCTCGTACCAAGCAGACCAGCTCGAGGACAGAAATGGTATTCTCTTGCTCTCTTCTCTCTCCCCTGGCTAATTCAGCAAAAGTCAGGATCATGGTTTCTGTGATTCTGCTTTTGCATTTTCCTAAAATTCAGAAGTCCTAACGCAACCCAGAACAGACAATGTTCACACACGATTCTCTCCCTGTAAGAAGATAGATGTATGAAAGGAAGAAATATCCTTACACATTAGGGCACCTCTCGTCCGCTCATCTTTCTACTCCTCAGGATTCCTTCTCCTGTTTCAGGAGGAGACATCCCTCAAAGGACACAGGGGAAAATGGAAGGGACTTTATGTGAGACCTACGGAAGGGAAGGGTCTTGCTGACACTCACACATTTGCACACCATTTCACCAGGACTTGACATCTCTGTCACAAAACACCCAGCTCTGTCTTGGCTTGAAAGGAAGCACACACAGCAGGAAGGATGGGCTCTTTGAAAGTGTCTTTCACTCTATGCTTCAGATATGCTACTCTCAATGTGGGTCTCCTGCTTGGTTCTCACTGCCTCCAGGGCCAGAAGCGAGGCAAAGATTTATGGATAACTCAGCACATCCCCTTCTTCATTTTGCCACCCGAGTTCTCAGGAGCCACATGGGATCCGAGGAACATGCACTCAGGCAGGAGCGAACTATCTGGAAAATCCCCTAAGCTGAGGGAACAGGCACTAAATATAGGCACAACGAAAGCTGGGCTTGCTAAGATTTGCTTTTGTGGTGGCAGCGTGCCCTGCTTTGTTGCACGTGGGCTTTGGCTCTGTTTTCACAGCATCTATTTTCTCTAGGTGCAGGGGAAGGCAGCCTCTCTCCTGGGCTGCTTGCACCTCTGCAGGGGGACGGGAGGGGCTTAGAGTCTCAGAGGCAGATACAGCCTTCCAGATGCTGTCAGCCTCACCGTCCGCCTGTAAGCCTGGCTCGTAGGGAGGGTGGGAGCCGATGGCTTCCCGCGAGGTGGCGCAATGAGAGCTCAGGAAGAGTGGGAGAGCTGGGCGGAAACACAAAATCGGCCCCCTCTGACGGGTCTTGTTTGTGCTGATTTTTCACCCCTTCTCATTCCAGGCCTGAATTCCCTCTCTCTGATGAAAGAAAATAGATCATTTTTGCTAAATGCAAAATTTGAGTCTTCTCAATGTCTTATGGCATGATTGAAATAGGAGGCCCGATTTTTTAGACTGGAGGCTGCCAAAGATTTTTTGATCATGCCCTATGCCAGTAAAATATGTTGAGCCAATAGCCCAATTTCTGTAAATATACTGCTATCGATATAAAAATATATGACCATCAATATACAAATATATAAATATCATTATTTATATGTTATATAAATATATATCATTATATTTATATTTTATATATTTATATTATATACACTTACTTTGTATTAATATATTACATTGTTACATGTAGCATAACATATACACAAATAAAGAAGTCTTAAAGATGAGCTAAAGATAAAAAGCTATATTTTTAAGTATCTTGCTAATTGTGGTGGCTTTATACTATTATTAGCCATATTTTAAGGTACCCCATATATTTAGGGCAAGGCTTACTGTTCATGATACTGGAAGTAAATCTGTAGCTCAAGTAGTCTTGTAAATCATTTCAGAATCTCTTGACTGACATCTATCCTATCTGATTACTTTGGCAGTGATTTTATCTCACGATGCGGATGACAGCACGCCTGCTTAGCAGGATGGGTGTCAGCTCCACCATTTTTGCGCTGTTTGCCAGGCTTGCAATACTAGTAGCATCCTGAGATTATAGCACTTTTGTAGTAATATTTGCAGGCCATTTATTCATTCTGTGAGGGTTAATTTCATTAAAATTCTATCATCAAATGGATCAACTGACATAAATGGTACCAGCAAAGTGTAGTATGTTGTAGGATGCTGGAGGCAAGTAAGTCAGGGTGCCGCTGGGCAACAGAGACCCTTCCCTCCCCTCAAGAGAATGCCTGTCCCTATATGTCACTCTATATGGTGTTCTATTTCCTGGGACCCCAGCTTTGGGGAGATGAAGAGAAGGACGCTGCTGATCCCAGGGAAGCTGACCCTCTTTCCTCAGCTAGTTTGGCCTGAGGGGTGAGGGGGGGTGATGTGCTGGGAACCAATGAGGAGGAGGGACTGGTAAGAGAAAGCCCAGCCAGGGCCAGAACAGCAGCAGGCAAGGCCCTGAGCCTCCTTCTGCTCCTGCCCATTTGGCAAAATCAAAGCAGGAGCAGTGCTCTGGGCACCCGGAGCTCGTTAACAGGCCTTCCACCATATGGATTCTGGGCGTGTTTCCCACTGGCAATATGGTGTCCATTCGCCGACACAAATGACCACAGCTCATTACTGGCCCCTCCACAAAGACTTCTTCTTCCACATGGTGGCTCCCCAGGGAGACTTCCTCTCCGGGGTAGATGGAGAGATGAGGTCACTGCAGTTCTCCTCCATCTTCATCTCCACCCTGCCATGTGCCTGACAGGTTGACGACTCCTTTGTATGTGTCAGCCCTGCTGAATTATTAGGGTCCTCCTGGGTGCACATGAGCCCTAAGCAGTCCAGACACCTCATCTGGACATTCCAGGCTGCTAATCAAGCACTTTGTCATCTCAGCCGAGGCCCATGTATGCTGTGCTTTGATGTGGTGATGCTGATGTGGGAACACAACCCACTCTGTGCAGCGAGCTGCATGCCAGCCAGCCCCAGCTTCTCTTTGTTACCTGGGCGCATAGGCAGGTCCTTCTGAGGGGCTGCTTTACCCTGAGGCTTTACCTGACTGATCCTCTCCAAGCCTTAGCCTATATATCCTTCTCTGCATCCACCTCAGACCCGGGGAAGGCATTCCTGACGATCAGACTGGGTTATGTCCGCTGGCTATGTGCTCCCAGGTGTTCTTTCTCTAGAGACCACTTACCACATAGCACTATAATTCCGTTTTTATGTCTATATCCCTTAAGTTTTTTGAAGTCAGAGCTTTTTGCCTGTCATTATTTCTGTTTGCTCTCTGCATGCCACAAATGATGGGACACCATGGGCTCACAATCCTATCCCATGAATAGAAGTTTGATAATATTACAGTATTTGTAAGCATGTAGAGAAACAGTCACTTATGCCTTTTGTGGAAATATCAATTGGTGTATACTCTTCAAGGGACAATTTGGTAGTATCTGTCAAAATTCAAATTTCATTCAGCAAAACGTTTTTTTTTGAAAACTATCCTACATATACACACACACACATGTGCAAAGAAATAAATTCAAGGCTATTCACTGAAGCATTGTTTATGCAGCCAAAGACTGGAAACAATCTAAATATATTATGATCCATCTATACATGGAATATTACACAGCTATGAAAACAGGAAGCACGTCAGCATGGGCTGACATGGACTAATCTCCGAATATACTGATACTTCAAGCAAAGTGCAAAGCAGTATGTATACAGTAACTTCCAGCTGTGCGCTTTCTTTCTTCTCTCTTTTCTTTCTTTCTTTCTTTCTTTCTTTCTTTCTTTCTTTCTTTCTTTCTTTCTTTCTTTCTTTCTTTCTTTCTTTCGTGGGATGTATATACATACATATGCTTGTACATGCTATGCTTGTACATGCATAGAATACTGGGTGAAGAATACACAATAAACTGAAAACAAGGTTTTTCTCTGTAAAAGATACTAGGGCAAGGTGGGAAGAATCATTCATTTTCACTAATACCCATTAAAAAAATTTTTTTTGCAGCACATGAATTATTTTTTCAATTAAAAAGTTGATTAAAAGGAAGCATAATGAATATAGAACAAACTAGATATTGTTGAATGAATGAATGTAGCACTGGGATTTTAAATGTGGCTGTGTCCTGCTAAGCTTGGGAACAATTAGAGCATAGAAATACTCCCTCAGGGATACAAGAAATTGCTTCATTTTAAAACAGAAAGCAGTCCTCGCCAGCAGCAGCGTGCGGAGGGGCCTCCAGCAGAGGGCGGCCCAGCGGGCATGTGGACCACACAGGCAGGTTCCACGGCAACTGGTGGAAAGCTTCTTTGGTAGGAAGAGTAAATTCTTTTTTTTTTAAATTTTTTTATTGTTATGTTAATCGCCATACATTACATCATTAGTTTTTGACGTAGTGTTTCATGACTCATTGTTTGTGCATAACACCCAGTGCTCCATGCAGAACGTGCCCTCTTTAATCACCAGGCTAACCCATCCTCCCACCCCCTCCCCTCCAGAACCCTCAGTTTGTTTTTCAGAGTCCATAGTCTCTCATGGTTCGTCTCCCCCTCCGATTTCCCCCCGGAAGAGTAAATTCTTATCTGGGGAAATAGGTAATGGGGCTGGAGGAGAGAATGAGTTCTTCAGAAACGAAAAACTGTATGGGGCTGTGGCAAGCCCGTGGCCTTCACCACAGCAGCAGAGCTGAGGGTTTCATTTCTGCATAGGGACAAAGTGGTACAGTGGAAATGGTCCTGGAGATGAGCCAACATCATTCCTGGCACGTTACTTGCCTCCTCTGGGCCCCAGTGCACTCATCTGGGCAGGATGAGTAATAACTAATTAGGGTTATCATGGAGCATCAGGGAGGGGGCTACACAGCGTCCTCAGGGATGGGCACACATACAGCGCCTGGGCACCACCCTCACTGGGTGGCTCTGGGGGAGCTTCCTGCCTTCCATGGGAATCTGTTTTCTCATTTATAAAATAAAAAGGTTTGACTAGCTCAGAGGGCTTAACTTTCCTGAGTGGAAACAGCTTTGAGAAGTTGGTGAATGCTTTGGACTCGTGAGTCCAGAAAAACGCACATATGCCCCTCCCCACCTCAACAGTTTGCAAACCATTTCAAGGGGTTCCTGGATTCCATGGAACCTTCTGCGGACTCAGGCTGAGCACTCCTGGACTCGCCTCTTCTAACACTAATATCCTGGTCTACATCCTAGTAATATGATTCTGGGTCAGCTCTATAGATGAAAGCCAGATCAAGTGGGCACGAAAGGACGAAAGAAGAAAGCCTGCTTACCGTGTTCTTGCTGGCCTTGTTAGGGCTGTGTGCCTATGCACTTGTTCTCACATTATTCCACTGATGACACACCAGGGGCTTAGAGAGGCTGAACGCTTGGCTGAGGTCAGACAGCTTTCGGAAGGGATTATGCAACCAACCAGTATGGAATGAAATGTATTGGGAGTCTCTGTGCTGGGGTCGGGGTATGGGGTAGTGAACGGAATAGTTTAGGGTTCTATGCCCATGGGGTTTTCGTAGTCCAGTGTGAGAGACAGAAGCCAAAATTTCTGTAAATTCTTCTTTCTTTCTCTCATTGGTGATCAAGTTTAGTGGACGGGTGGCTGGGGTAGTGAATGAAGGAAGATGGGCAGTCAGGAAGGGGCTCTCTGAGGAAGCAGCATGTATGTAAGGAAGGAGGCAGCCTTTTGAAGAGCTGGGTAGTGGGGACCGCTCCAGGCAGGGAGAAAGTCCTCCAATGCAGGAAGGAGTGGTTTATTCGGTGGACTAAGATTTGGCCCCGATACTGATGCATAGTGGATGAGGGGAAAGGTAGCAACAAAAGAGGCCGAGGAGGTGGGCAGACACCAGATCATATGCATCCTTGTAGGCGGTGCTACCGAGTTCCAATTTTATTGTAAGCACTGTGGAGTGATGGAAGCATCTGAAGCCAGTAAATCTAAGTTACATTCTGAAGAGATGGGCTGCCTGGTGCAGAGTCAATGGCTGAGAAGTAAAAAGAAATGTCTTTATTATCTCAGTGGTACTCAAAGGGACTGGTACCACACTTTGGGATGCTTCAGAAATTTGGGGGACAATTTTGGTCGACAAAATAATGGTGCTGGGCTCTGTTGGTATTGAATGGCTGGGGCCCAGGGATACTACACGTCATGCAGTGAATGAGATGTTCCTCCCCAGTGAGGAATCGTCCTGCATCTCACCCGACTTCTGAATATTCCCACCGGGTGGGAATGGAGGTGGAAAAGCCTGTTTATAACGAACTGAGTCTAGATCTTAAATCTTCTTTACATATTGTTAAAAAGAAAACCACAGGCATCAAATGGTGTTACTTGTTCCCAAACCGGTGCTCAGGATATAATCTAACTGCAGTTTCAACCCCCCCAGAAATGTAGTCTTAATGGCTCAGTCAGGAAGTTTTCGGTCAGGGCTGGTGAGTCCGCTACTTGGGCCCTCTCCATTCCCCAAAGAGAGATGGGGTCATCTGTGTGATAAGACCCCTCACTTTTCCCCCTAAAGGAAAGCCACCTTGCCTAAAACAATCCTTTTCTTCTGGTGGTAATTTCTTCCCCCTCATCCTTCTGCAGAAACCTTGGTTTTCATACATCTTCTTGGCGCTCCCTCTACTTGCAGATGGGATCCTGCCTGATTCATGGATCATTTAATAAGCCAATTAGATCTTTAAACTTCACTACATTGAATTTTTGTAATTTGGAACAATATACACTCAAAGTATTTTTGGCACTTTTCCAGGGAAATTGAGGAAACCGTGTTACCAAGACTTGTGGGCGGTTTGAAGAAATCAGTTTACTGACATTTAAGCTTCGGAGCTTCTCCCTTCCATGGCGGGTTTTGTCGCTGTGACCTTCAGAGTGGTCCCCTATGTCGGAACAAGGACAGCGTTCCTTCTTTAGGTCTTCTAGTGCAGTTGTGCCTGAATCTTTACATTTTGAAGTTATTTTATTATTAATTAATTCCCTTTTATTTCTTCTTCATATTATGTCATTGTACTGATTTTTAAATTGTTAGGTGGGTCTGCTTGTTAAATTATTCCAAGAATTTCACTGCAGGATGGGAAGGGCTATTGCAACTCTTTGCTCTACAGGGTGTCTGGGTCTGAGGGTGCAGAGAACCCCTGCTGTATCTTCTGCAGGGTGCACTATTGGTAGCCCAGATTTAAGAGGAGAAATGGAGGGTGGAGAGATTGAGGGACTTGCCCAAGGTCACACAGTCAATGGAGATTAGAGCTTGTGGATTCAAACCCAAAGCTGGACCTTTCAGTACTTGGCAGTGCTGCCTCTTGGGACCTGGGGACACAGCTCTCTGGAGCTCCTTGTGATGGGCAGCGCTTACCCGTCCGAGCTCCTTGTCCTCCAAGGCCAGGACCCCTGTGCTCTCTGTGAACAGTTTCACCTTCACAGCTGGCAGTGCGTGGGTCGTCGAGAAGTCACCCTGGGTGCCCCAGCTGCGGACAGAATCAGAAAGGTCAGTGCGGAGCCCTCTGCCTTGACAATGCTAAATGCAGCTGCCTTCCTCCCGAGTAGGGGGAATGCAGGGTTAACCCAAGGCAGCATTGGCTGTCACATCCCCCTCCCCTTGCCTCCCCTCCAAAGCTGCTGGAGTGATAAAAAGTGTTAATTAACTTGTTAGGCAAATGCAAGACAGATGCTCAGAAAGTTGCCACGGGTCTTCACAGAGCACTACCAGGAATCACTTGGAATTAGTATGGAATCGAGTTGTCGAGAACTCTTCCTCGTGCATTTGCTATCCTTACAAACTATTTCAGGGTCACCACGAATATTTCCTTGTATCCTTTGAATCCCTAGTTCTTGGAAACTGCAGTTCTAGATTTTGAGATAGGGCTTCATTTGGTCAGAGCCAACATCCAACTTTAAAATGCGTTTTACAATGAATCATGGAACACTACATCAAAAACTAATGATGTAATGTATGGTGATTAACATAACATAATAATAAAAAAACAAAACAAAAAATAAAATATGTTTTAAAATACGTCAGTCGTTTTGGGGAGGCGGGGGGCCCCATTTCCTCTGGCATTCAAAGATGAGTTGAATAGAGTAATGGACGGAGCTCAAAGGAGTGGAAGGTAGAAGGAGGAGAAGTGGGAAATGCCCTTTCCTACTTGTCTGTGGAAATCTGAGTCTTAGATCTCCTCAGAGCAGAGCCTGGCTTAACCAGCTTCCGGGTGGGGTGCTAGCCGGGGTGGACACGAGCCACCGATGGGTCCCTCAGACAGGGCCTTTTCCTCTACTCATCATTGTTATCACAGAGCCCTACCATCCGTTCTGTACCTACAGTCAGTGCGATCTTCCAGAAGTGTCCACTGGATTGCACTGAGCCCCCAGGGTGCAATCCAGACCCACTGCGTGTAGTCTCCCACTCGTCTGCTCCTAACTATGCCACCTCAGGGCCCCTGCATGCATGCTTCCCTCTGTTGGCAATGCTTCTCCCCACCTGGCTACCTCTTCAGAGCTCAGCTTCAATAACACTTTCCCATCCCTGGTCTCCCAGTCTAAATGTGGTCTGGTGTTAAATTCTCTGGAACATACTGTTTAATGTTCTGTCCTAGCAATCACTGGATTTGTAATTACTTATTTCTGTGTGATTATTCAATAGCTGAATCCTCTGACTGGATATTTTTTGCTTATGTTGCATACTTAGCATAGTGCTTAGCACATAGAAGACACTTAAGAAATATTTGGTGAATAAATAAGTGATGCCAAATATACATTCTTTTACAGAACTAGGAAACAGGATAGATATAATTTTGTATAGAGGTTTTTTTTTTTTTCATTTAGCCTTATATGATGGCCAACATCCATACTGTAAAATATACATTATAATATTATTTTTAATGACCCTATAATATAATTCCTTATAGGTACATCATAATTTATTTAACCATTGTTCTATTATTGAGATGGGGCTGGACATGACTTTTTAAACTTCATCTTTGATTATTTCCTTGGGAAATATCAATAAACATTATACTGCTCTTAAAATGCTGCAGGAATTCTGCTCATCAATGAACAAAGTCTTGGGATACCGATTCCCAAAAAACTTTCCACAAAGGTGGCAACCATCGTCCCAGCATCTGGGAATGAGCGCGAATCACAGTGCTTCTTGCCTTCAAGGGATGCCCCTATTCACTTTTTCTTCTGGCTTACTTTGTCTTTGGTGTTTTCATGGGCATTTGTTTGACTAATAGCATGCTTGAATGTATTACTCTGCTTGTTGGTTGTATTTCTACTTCTGTGAATGATAGAAATGAATTCTAGTCTCCATGTTGCACTCAAATAAATCCTGTTGACTAAACTCAAAGGCATGAGGAATCTAGAGAAAGTTGACAAGATAGCACCAGAAAAGTGGAGGTAAGGAGGAGCCCAGATTGGAAGCCAAGGGATAAAAAGTCATTGAGGAAAACCCAATAGTCATGACTGAGAAAGGGAGAAGATATGCAAAAAGACAGAACAAGAAGCAACAGGTTCCAAACACAACAGCACAATGTTAGATGTACAGATAGAAGCTCCTAATTTTGGTCACCAGCTACTGCAGAAAACTCCTAAGACAGGGAATCAATTTATTAGCAAAAGCAACATGACAAAGTATAGGGTTTTGAATCAGACACCTTTACTTCAAATTCTGGTTAGTCACTTATGAACGGTAGGACTTGGGGCAAGTAATTAATGTCCCTGTACCTCAGTGTGCTCAGCTCTAAAATTTCAGAGTAGTGACATAATAAAGATAAATAAAAATAAGATAAAGATAAATAAATAAAAGGATAAAAAATAAAAAGTAAATAGTAACAGGCTTGAAAGAGCATGAGAACCCAACAAAATTTGGCTACCTTCTCTCCCCCAAATAAGGATATGTAAGATATATTCTAGTAACTGTGATGATCACTTCTATTTTGTGTTATCCATTCAACACGTATTAAGAATCTATGACATTGCCTTCCTACTACACAGTGTAAGTAGTAAAATAGTTATCATCCCCATTTCACAGATAAGAAAACTGAGAAGAAACTCAAGATCTTGTCCGTTTTACTCCCGTGAATTTTGACCAAGCTGGCTAGAACCCAAATCCCTTAATTCCCATGTTACAGCTTTCCCTGCTAATACTGTCATAATTATCAATAACAAGCATTATTAATAATTAGCAATATTGGCAAAAACCATGATCATTCATTTATTCTTTGTGATGAATTGTGCTATTAATCTCTTTGGGCATTTATCATGATTGGTCATGGAGATGAGGAAGATTCCTTCTGGAAATCAAAAGAGTTCTGGAATGAGATGCATTAACACCAAGCCACAAAGAGGCCTTGATTTCAGTGCCCCCCGGGGCCCCCCCACACTGTATCTCTATGATACTGTTGTTGGAACTGGTTTGCTGCTACCCAAGGATGCTCAGCTCATCAGGCATTCAACGTGACTCAGACTGTAGGGCAGAGTGAGCCCTCCACCCTGTCAGTTGGATGCAATTCAAGCTACTGGAGGCTGCCCTGACCACCCAGTCCATTTGGACACTGAGTGGCTTTTCCTTTCCCCCAGATCTGCAGCTGTGCTTTTGGCTTCCCACCATGACCCTTGGCTCACCTCAAGTTTTTAGGTCACTGCTGAATCCCAATTTATCCATCAGATTTCAAAATGGCAGGCTGGCCCAGTGAAGCAGGCAAAAAGAGAAAAGTCTCCAGTCTAATCAGGTTGGGCTATGTCATTTCAAGGCCTGTGCAAAATGAAAATGTGGGGCTTCTTCTTCAAAAAGCAGGAGAAAGTGCTACTAAGGGTACTGAAATATAGAGTCTTTCTCTTTTTCAGAGTAGTTCTGCTCAAATGCATGCTCCATTGTTCCATCAAACTTCACTTAACAAACAGGGTGAAGGGTAAAATAATTAAGAATTTCAAGATGGCAATGCAGAGCATTAAACCAAACAGAGGTCTGAGCGTAGGACCTGTGTAGTTGCATGAGTCATAAGCTCACAAATAAGGATCTGGGTTCAATGACACCCAGTCTGTTTAGCTGGGACTGAGGATGGGTGATGCAGTGGAAATGGGCTGTCACTGGTGTTGACATGAAACTTCACCCTTCACTGTAGTCCTTGGACTTTGTAAAAGAACGACTCCTGACTTCTTTTTGTAGATGCTTCCTATTCGTAGAAGACCCAGGGAGATTTAATTATAAGTACTGTTTCCTGTCCCTTTCCCCTTTGAAAAAAAAAAAAGTCATGGAAATGTCCACTCTGTCTTTTTCCAGCCACAGAGAGACCTGACTATCTTTACAACAAACAGCTAATATTTATTCAGAGATTACTATGTGCTAGGCACAAATTCCTCCCTCAAAAGTGTCACTCAGACATACATGCATTTCATTTTTTTACGTCCTCTTGGCCATCCTGTGAAAAGCTTATAATGGTTACTCTCACAGTTACAGACAAGACAGACTCAGACAGGCTATAATGTGTCCAGGATCACACACAGGGAGCAAATGGCAGTCTGATTTCATGACCCAAACTCAACCATGGCACCATATGGCCTTCCTTTCACGTTCCACCAACTCACTGCTCTGTGTCTTGATCCAGTTAAATCAGTTATGTTTGTAACTGTACTTTTGCCAAGCCTTGGCCTTTTGGTGGGGCCACACATCATTCAATGAATCTATTTCTCAATGTTGCATTCTTCTCTGCTCATTTCTTTTGCTTTGCTGTGCACTGAGACTGTGGTTATTAAGGTGGATACTTCTTCTTAAAAGTTCCCCAGAACTGAAATACAATTGTAGTTTGATTTGAGAAGACCAGAGGTTGATAATATTTATTGCAAGCAGCAGTTGGAGAGGTTAACAAACTTCTCTCTGAACGCAGGTAGATAAAGTGGGTGAGGTCTCCCTTTTGTGTGACCTCATCATATCTGCCACTATAATCACACCATAGAGCTAGCTCACAGAAAAGCTAAAAATAGTCACCAATTAGCAAGTGCTTAAATTTTGCCATCCCGGGCTGAGGGCTTTTCATGGATTATCTCGTTTAATCCTTCTGACTGCTCTTATGAGGTATATTCTGTTATTATCCCCATTTTAAAATGGAGAAACTAGGACTTGGGGAGGTTAAGTAACTGGACCAGGGTTTCAGACTCTCACAGAGCCATGCTTTAAACGCCTAGGGTTTTTGACTGCAGAGCCCATGCATGAAACCATAGAGCTTCACTGCCTCTCAGTAACACATAACACTGTATCATAGTGTAGTCTGACAATTATCTGTGTGTGTATCTAGCTCTCTCTCTAGATAATGTACGCCTTGGGAGCAGGGAGCATGGCATAATTTATTATATTTAATTAATCTCCTGCACCAAGCACAGGACCTGGCACACAACAAATACTTACTTAATGACTAGGAAGAAGTGACAAATTCAGAATAATCATGTCACCAAATTCAGGGGATTATGGGGAGATGTGATATTTGGGATAGCCAAGGGTCTGACTGCCTCCTTTGAGCAAAACTGAGACCTTTATATCCTTAGAGATAAGATGATTTTTAGGAGCACAGCAACTCTCTGCAGTGCACACTGAGGCTGGCAGCATGCAGTGGAGACCCAGCGTACCAAGGACAGTTAACTTATGAGGCCAAGGGCTGGCAGCAATGTGAATGTCAATGGTATAATGCTGGAAAGTGCCACCAAGTTATAAAATGGACTATTATCGTCACTTCTGGTCTTTCCAGCCATCAGCACATAAACATAGACTCTAGAAATGCAATCACTCAGAGTGGCACCTCCAAATATAAAGCAACGTATATTGACACATGTGAGTCCATTCCAAACCAGTACCTTTTACAAGAGGGTGGGGAATAAACATAGGAACAGTCCAGGTCTCTGTGGCACTGGGTGAAACTGACTTCTACTGCTCTAGGGATCGTACCTCTAATTAGCCCTTCATTTCTTTCTTCATTTAGAAAATAATTCCTGCATGTCCCACCATGTGCAAGTCACTGTGTTAGGAGCTGCTGTGGATCCAAAAGGTGAAAGAGACATCAGTACTTAGGGATATTGTGTTTTACCTGGAGAGATGTCAGATGCAGAAATGATAACACTTATTAGAGTGAGTTTGAGCCTTGACTTTCACACCTTTAACTGGGGATAAGGATAATACTGACCCCAGAGGATTGATGGACAAATAAATAGGAGATAAGCTATTGTATATACACTGTTCAACTCAATACCCAGCACATGGAAAACACTAAAAAGTTATGTCTTTCACTGTAGGTTTATAAACCAGGGGTTGGTAAACTATGTCCCAGGGGCCAAGTCTGACCAAATACCTGCTTACGTATAGCTGATGAGCTAGGAATGGTTTTTCCATTTTTAAATGACTGAAAATAATCAAAAGAAGAATGTTTTGTGGCACAAGAAAATTACATGAAATTCAAATTTTAATGCCCATCAATAAAGTTTTATTAGGAAACAGCTATGTTCACCCCTTTACATACCGCCCATGCTGCTTTTGCACTTCAAAGGCAGAGCAGAGTAGTTACGACAGAGACCATCTGGCCAACAAGCCTAAATTATTTACTTTCTGGTCTGTTATAGAAAGAGCATGCTGACCCCTGATAGACAAAGTGAAATCGCTGGTTCAATCTAATGGGAATACTTTTATTTTCATTAGCAGATCAGAAGGAAGTATGCTCACTGGAGCAGATCCATGAAGATAAACTGTAAACATGCACTTACAAGGACAGCTCAGCCCATGATGATTCGATTTGCTGCTCTAAATTCTTCATGGAGCCCTCTCCAGCACTCTCGGTGTATTGGAAAATCGGGGATTGTGTATCATAGCATTTCAGACACGTGGTGCCCAAATGCTGCTTCCAGATCCACTTGAGCTGGCTGACTCATTTAATCACACTACATCATTATTAATATCAAATAGTAAACATAAGTAGCAGATAATTCATATTTTGGGGGGGGCGGAGATGATTTTTTAAAGTCACAGCACATTATTTCTCCAAACCCATCCCACAGTGCCACTGCTTTGAAAGTGAGCACTTTGATCTGGGGAAGAAAATAAGGGAGAGGAATATGCTTGGGTGGAGGGAAGGAGAAAGCCACTGCAAAGCAACCTTCTACTGTGTGTTTGGAGAGCATCTGCTTCATCACAGTCACATCTCTGTTTACTATTTAAAGCCTCTTATTTGCGGAAGCCTCCTCAGACCATATGTTATCAACAAATGTTGCTAATCAAATACACACAGTAATTTTCATTAGAATTTCCTCCACCCCCCTCCCCCCATGAACAAAAAACAACATTTGCCACAAAGGGAATATACCTCCCAAAATGACAGTAAACATCCACCACAAACCTTTGACAACAGAGTGATATTTACAAATGCATATGTGAATAAGCCAAGACAACACATCCACTTTAGGCAAATAAGGACCCTTGGAGAATTGGATTTTGTGCAGGTTGGTCTTGGGGGATGATGTCATTAGTTGCCATGGCAATGCTCAGCATAAGGCCATAATTCATGCCACGGAGACAGGATTTGCATTTATTCAAGGTATATGGCTCATGTGAGCTGGGTGTTAAATTGGTGTGGTTCTTAAAATTAACTGTGAGCTTTAACAAGGGAGAATTGTCATTTCAGGGAATGAAAGTGCCTTGGTCCTGTTGCTAAGAGGGAAAGTTAATAATTGCCTGGAGACAACTGCATTAAAATCTTCTGGCCTGCCTTTCAGGCAGACTGCATGATATTCTATGCCAAGCGAATCAATTGTGCCATCACGGTGTGTCTCATGGAAACTAATTGATAGGATGTGATTCGGGACCTTTAATGTACCAGAAAAGCTAAACTACCTCTTATCTACATAAATGAGGCATTTGCTCTGTAGAAATTGGGGTTGTCTGCGAGGCGGAGACGTGAAGGCTCTGGTTCGCCTACTTGACATTTCCACTGGAATGTCTCCTCTCCAGGAATCTGAAATCAAATGTATCCAAACCTCAGCTTTAGCTTTCTCTCCTCACATCTGCTCCTCTACGGCTTCCCCGGCTTAGCCAAAGGAACTGCCAGTCACCCGGACTTCACTCTTGTTTTCTCCTCTTCACCCCTTGTCCACTTCATCATCAGGTCTTTCATACCTCCTACATTTATCACACATTGCTATAGAGGAAAATAAACCAGAAGGAGGGAGGTTGGAAGTGCCAGGAGGAGGGTGGGCCAGTGGGATATCAGCAGATGTGATGGAAGCGGAGGCTTGCAATGTGCTTGCGTGGTGGGGCTTACCCTCCAGTGCTTCTGTCATCACCAGAAGCAGTAGCTGTTATTGCTCCAGCCTGCATCCAAGATGCAGGAACAGGCCTGAGCCCAATCCACAGTGAGGAGCCAAGACCAACCAGACCCACATCTTGAAGCAGAGCCACCCAGCTGAGCCTGGCATGAATCAGCCAAGCCCCAACGATGTGCAGATGAGTGAAGGAAATAAATGACTATGGTTTTAAGCCATTGAGTTTTCAGACAGTTTGTTACAGAGCAATAGCCAACTGATACAGTGCCTCTGTTTGGTACTTAATCACATCATCCTGGTTCCACTCTATGTCCTATAGTCTGGTCTAGAGTCGTCAGGTAGAATAGCATATCCTGGAGAACCCAGATGTATCTTATAGTCCTTTCATATGATTAAAAAGTCTATTGCAGTCATTCAATAAACACCTGCCTAATGACCTTGCTGCCTTGGAAAAAAAATAGTTCCCAGCTCATACGTCTTCAGAAAACAGCCTCCCTGTTTGCCAGTCTCTCCACAGTATGAGAACTGGACTGAGGCCTGATTGTGCTGGCTGAAGGCTGCCAAAAGCACGGTCCAGGTCCCCTAATGAGCAAGAGTGTCAATACCTCCCAAGACCAAGGCAGGCAGCCAATGTCTCTCAAACCACTTGCGGTCAAGTGCTCCCAGAGGAAGCCCTCGCCACATCAAAGGTGCCCCCGCTCGAGCCTCCCACATGGAAAGCAATAACCACGAAGCCAACCTCAGCAGCAGTTGAGTGCCCCCAGCATTTGTGGCTCTGACTGAGTGGGCACCCAAGCTGCGGTGGGCACACACAGGCAGCACTTGAGGGGTTCAGGCAGAGCCATTCAGAGGTTTGGCTGTCCTCCATGCAGCCAGCCCCATCCTGTGAGACCTCCCAGGTGCCTTTGATGGAGGGGATTATGGGAACTGTTGTTGGTTTTGCTTTCATGGGCTGGGTTCTCATCATGCCACAGAGAAGGATCCCTGAGGACACTGTTGTGAGCCATGCTTGTCTCTTCCTCTGGGACTGGCTTGTGGTTTTGTTCTTTTTTTTCTCTGTTTAACATTTATGAGAAACCACTGGGAGTGGTCATGAATGCCAGGAGTCTCAAAGGGAAATGGTGAATGGGCCAGTTGGCCAAATGCCCCTCAGTATGGACTGAAGGCTGAAAGCATTGGGGAAATTGCTCTTGAAGCCAAAGGTATGGCATTGGCCCAATCTGGAGCCAGAGAAGTCCTTCAAAAATGACAAATCCGAGTTGTAGAGAACTATCACCACTGCTCAAGCCATCTTGATCATCTCTACCAATACCATCTCAGTAGAGTGAAAATACCACCTATATTCGCAGTCAAATTTGGCTCTCCTTGCATTGGCCACCAGGGTCCTCCACAAAGCCTAGCTATTCTTACTTTGGGATTCCCACCCACATAATGTTAAACATGCTAAAGGTACTCTAAACCATGTTGTAAAAAATGTATAAAAAACTGGATGAAAGTTGAATTGCAGTCAACTAATTAAAAGACATTTAATTCAATATTATTTTTGATTTTGCAGTTATCTTTATTTAAGAATTAATCCATTTCCTTTTGAGCTTTCGATAGTTTCTTAGGCTCTTGAACACTATTTGGGCCCAGGCACTGTACCTACTTGAGTCTAGTGAATAAGGCCAGATGTCTTGGGCCCAGATGTAACTAAAATGTCATGACTGGCACTGGTTTCATTCTGAAATAATAAATTTGAAGGCTCACCAATTGATAAGAGCCAGAATTAACTATAATTTCCTTCAATTCTAACTTGCACACATTCCTAATAAAAATCTGTTTTATATCCTCTGTCCAGGTAAAGTAAATGGACAGATATTTCTGCCACGCATTTCCAGCTATAAGGTCTGTGTACTCTCCTTGTCTCAGTACTAGGGAGACATAAACTTATAGGAGAGTGCTCAACCAAGCGTACCTGGAATGCCCAATGCGAGGGCCCATCATTTCAGCTCGGGACTAAGTCTTCTCATTTGCTATGGATTTGACAGTAACAAAACTTGTCTTCTTTAACTCCCCGAGTGGATAACGGTTGTAAAAACCTTTTAATGCTTCTAAGGCCCTTACAAGTGTTACTTATCTTTTCAGTGGAGACTTTTTTTTTTGGTCCTTCCTGCATCTTCCCTTCCTTGTTTAGAGATGTGTGCAAGGCATACAATGAAATCCATTTGGAACTCGTCAGATTCTGAGTGCCCCTTGATTCCTGCTGCTCCCGCTTGTCAGGTGCTTAGCTTTGCTTTTTATAGTTTCCACCTCATTTAGGCTCAGTGCTTAGAAAGTTGAGTGGCAGAAAACGAAGCCAGGTGCAGCTTCTGAGAGAAATCTGAAGGTAATGAGGTTAGAAATGTGGGCTTTACAGTTGTATGGACTGGTGTGAATCCTGGCTCCACCTCTGAGGAGCTGTGTGATTGTGGGCAAGAGACATAACCTCTCTGAGCCTTAGTCTCCTCATCTGTAGACTGGAGATAAGCAAAATACCTACCATATGGGGTTACTACAAAGAATTAATTATATAATTCAGGTAAAGCATTGGCACAGTGAGCACATACTATGGCTTGGCTAAATACATGTGAGCTGCTCTTATGAATAGGGTCCTGGAGGTAACTGGGCTTTAAAAGGAACTTTAGAAAGCCAAGTGGTTGAATTTGGAGGCTATCACAAATTTAGTCATGACTCATCTTATAAAAAACAAACACACACAACCCTTTCTTTGGCATAGCTGGATTGTTAGGACCAGCCATAATCTACTTACCATTAAATTCTATGCATTTTAATAGACTTGTTTACAGAGGTCTATGATTAAGATATCTATTTAGAATCATTCAAACAGCAAGTGAAGCACAGATTCCTTCTTCTGGTCCTCCTTCTATCTCACTGGCCATGCCTCCTCAGTCCCCTTTGCTGCTTTTCTTCCTCTTCTCTCTAAACTTTAGCACACCCAGGCCTCAGTCTGCAGACCTCTTCTTTTCTCTGTCCACAGCAGTGGTTCTTAATGGGGGCTGTTTTGCTCCCTTCCTCCTCCCCGGATACATTTGGTAATGCCTGGAGACATTTTTGGTAGTCGTGACTGTGGTTGGGGGGTCACGACTAGCATCTTTGGATAGAGGCCAGGGATGACACTAAACATCCTACAATGAACAGGGCAGTCTCCAGCAATGAAGACTGATCCAGGTCAAAAGGTCAGTAATGAATGGATAAAGAAGATGTGGTATATATATACAATGGAATATTATGCAGCCATCAAAAGGAATGAGATCTTGCCATTTGCAACGACGTGGATGGAACTGGAGGGTATTATGTTGAGTGAAATAAGTCAAAAAAAGAAAGACATGTATCATATGATCTCACTGATATGAGGAATTCTTAATCGTAGGAATCAAACTGAGGGTTGTTGGAGTGGGGGGTGGGGTGGGAGGGATGGGGTGACTGGGTGATGGACACTGGGGAGGGTGTGTGCTCTGGTAAGTGCTGTGAATTGTGCAGGACTGTTGAATCTCAGATCTGTACCTCTGAAACAAATAATGCAATATATGTTAAGAAAAAAAAAATAAAAGAAGAAGAAGAAGGTAGCGGGAGGGGAAGAAAGAGGCGGGGGAAATCGGAGGGGTGGACGAACCATAAGAGATGATGGACTCTGAAAAACAAACAGGGTTCTAGAGGGGAGGGGGGTGGGAGGATGGGTTAGCCTGGTGGTGGGTATTGAGGAGGGCACATTCTGCATGGAGCACTGGGTGTTGTGCACAAACAATGAATCATGGAACACTTCATCTAAAACTAATGATGTAATGTATGGGGATTAACATAAGAATAAAAAATAAAAAAAAAAGAAAGAAAAAAAAAAAAAGGTCAGTAATGCTGAGGTTGAGAAATCCTGGTCCACACTGAGCACACTAGTGATGTTTAATAGGAACTCCAACTTAATATGTTTAACACTCAACTTTTAATCTCTACCCCAAATCCAAACTGGCTCCTCCTGAAGTCTTCCTCGGGTCAGCAATTTGCAATTCCATCCTTCCAATTGCTCTGGAATCATCTGTGACTCCAGCAAATCTGTTGGTCCTATCTTCAAAGTACAGGCATAATTGGACCACTTCTCACTGCTCCACTGACCCCACCCTGGTCCAAGTCACCATCATCTTTCCCTTGGTTTATTACAATAGCCTTCTAACTTGTTTTTCTGCATTTTCCTTGTGTCCTGCAAGCCCCCAGAAGCCAGAGTAATCCTTTAAAATGTAAATCAGCTATGATCACTCCTCTGTTCAAAACCTTCCCAATGCTTCCCCACCTCAGTCAAAATAAATGACAAAATCTTCACCATGGCCTCCAAGGCCCTATATAAGTTGGACCTTCATTGCCTCTGACTTTGTCACTTTCAGTGTCCTTTACTCAGCTCCAGCTACAAGAGTCTCTTTGTCGTTCTTCAAAAATCCTAAATGCACTTCCACCTCAGGGCCTTTGTACTTGAGGTTTCCTATTTTTTGAAATGCTCCTCCCCCGGTATTCTGCATGAGTCAGTCTTCAGCTTCATCCAGGCTCTACCCACAGTCACTTTATCAGTGAACTCTCCCCTGACTGTCCTGAAGAAAACAGGACCCCCAGCACTCCTCATTCTCCTTCCCTACTCTATTTTTCTCCTGAGCACTTACTGCTATCTAACATATATTTTATTCTTGTTTTTGTCTTTATTGCGTGTCTCCTATCACTAGAAGCCAAGCTCTGTGAAGGGCAGAGGCTCTTGTCTTCTTTGTTCTCTGCATATCTGTATCTAGACTAATGCCTGGCACACTGAAGGCATGTCATAAATACTTGTTGAACCAATAATCAATTTTGAAATGGTGCTATTTGTGAATTTTAATGTCAGAATAATTTTCATTCATTATAAATAGACTATTCCAAACTCACTAGGCCAGCTAGGAATCTGTTCTTTGCCACTTAAAAGTTGTATAACCATGGGAGGCTACTTAAATTCTTTGGGCCTCAGCTACCCCATCTGAAAACTCACCAGAGTTTCAATTTCTAAGCTGTTATGAGGTTAAATGAAATAAAGCATATAAAGTATTTGGTATAGTGCCTATAACATACAAAACACTGAAAAACTAGTGACAGGTGCAGTGATAATAATAGGGCTGTACATGGGGATTTTCTCTAGTCTGTACAGGAACCCACCAAAAATTCCCCCTCTAACCTCTCCCTGAGTGTCCCCACCTGCCTCTTCCTTATCCATCCACAGCTAGAATTCTAGGCCAAATCCAGGGTCTGCCAGACTTCTGAGCCCTCTGATTCCACTTATTTTAATCCAATTCTATTCAACAGATAAGGGACCTAAGTGCATTATATCTATAATGGAGATGAGTCAGTGGGTGCCAGGCAAATGACTTTTGCCCTGCACTTGCAAGATGAGAGGCGGGAGCAATAACACAGAATTGTGGGCAATAGCGAATTGATTGGATAGCTTCCCTTGTTGATCTTTTTGAGTTTCCCATTGAATGAGAGCAGGTTTATCGATTTAGCCTCAAAAGGGCTAATTTGTTGTTGTTGTTGTTGCTTTTTGTCATTGTTTTTCATTTGTTTATTCATTCACAAATTCACCCACCTGCCCACTATGTTGAGCACCATATATGCCAGGTACTGTTCTGGGCTCAGGGCAAGACCCAATGAATAAGACAGAGAAGGTCCTTGCACTCATGAAGATAACCAAGTAAATATGCATGGTGATTTCTGAAAATGATAGCACCTATGAAGACAGCAGAATGGGTTCATGAAACAGAGAATGGCTGGGGCAGGGCTACATTAGGTGGGTAGTCAGGGGACATCTTGTCCCAGGACGTGGAGCTTGAGCTGAGACCAGAGAAGAGGGGTCTTCATCCTCTTCTTTTCCCTCCTTTAGTGAAGTAAAGGGAGAAGGAGGTGGGGGAATCACAGCTTCAAACCCACCAGAAGGGAGGGACCTAATTCTTGGTCTGCACTTTATCTCTGGTACCCAACATCTTGAAAATACACATTGAGTGAATGAATGAGTCTGATTTGTTATCCTCTCTCCCTTCCTCCTTCCCTTTCTCTCTGTCTTTCTCTGTATCCCTGTCTCTCCAGTGCTCTTTCTCAGTCTCACAAGCTCTAAGATGAAAGTACCTGAGCATGAGTTTACTTAGCAGATGTTATAAGAAAGAAGGGTCTCATGATGAAACTGGCTCAGGAAATACTGGCTTAACCAAAAATTGGTGCCTTTCTGCAGGATTTTTCAGAGTTTTTATTATGCTAATATACATTCTGAATCTTCAAGAGGGGCCATAGCATACATTTCCCAAACTTATGTGACTAGAGAAAATTTTTCCCAAAAAGCTTCATGAATGGATAGTGCGTAGTGGGTAATACTTCAAGAAACTCTGAGTGAAACTGACCAATTGCACCAAGGAAATTCTTGTTAGCTAATAATTTGGTTCTGGATAACCAATGTCATCTCTAAGGAAAGTTGGGGCCAGGGTGTCCTCCTCTCATCCCAATATTGGTATCCTGGTATAATCAGGTAGAACTAATTACTACTATGTAAAAGAAAGTAATCAAACCACTTAAAAGGCTTGGTTAGAAAGATGGAAGGCAGGCCATTCAATTTGCTGTGGGTGGCACTGTTGGTGGAAAAGGTCTGGGGGATGTAGAAAAAGGGAGAAGGTAAAGGAGAGACCTCCACATACATTGTTTCTCCCAACTCCTCTCTGTCCTTCCTGAGTTATCACCAATCAGCATGGCCATGAAAGAATACCCCTTCCCTGCATTCTAACTCCCTACCTCTTGCAGGCAGAGGGCTTGGGGAAATCTCAAGTTGTTATACTCCAGGCTGCATCATGCAACCATCTTAACTAGTAATCACCACCATGGTCATCAGTTCATCCCAACAGCTCCCATTTACTGAGCACTTACTATGAGCCAGGCGCTGTTCTTCATGCTTTCCACTATACTATCTCATTTAATCCTTACAGTGATGCTATGGGGTGGTGAGGGTTGTTTACCCTGTGTCACAGATGAGGAAACTAAAGCCTAGAAATATTAAGTAATTTGACAAAAGTCACATGTTTGCTAAGTGGTAAATGTGACTTCACCTTCCTGATGTTTGAGTCCCATTCTTAGCCATTTTACTCTGACGACTTGATTGCAGGATGTCAGGTAGGGTCAGCAGACCCTAGAATGCTCCACACATGTGGGTAACTGTGCAGGCAGTGGTCAGAAAACCAAGCTGAGTTGAATTTTGTGAGCCTTCTCCAAAGGTAAACTTTCGACTCCTGTTTGCGAAGTCAGTGCCTGAGCTATGATACAGAAATTCTCATAATTAAGAAGCAAAGATCTAAAAAAGAACAGTAAAGATTAATACTTTAATGAATGATCCTTGTTGATCATGTTGATGATGATTTCCTGAAGGTAAAGAGGTAGAGACCTGGCCACTGTTTGAAAAGGCTTTGTACCTGGGTGGGCACAAACTTAGCTCCTAGTCCTTATCCCTATCATCTTCTGGAATCAGCACTTGTTGCCTGACCCTTGTAAGCATTTCCGTTTGTGATCCCTGCTGCAAGGAATAGGGAGTCTTTGGCAGGGGAGTAATACAGTGATTATTGTATATGTATGTACCTAATGTATACGTAATGACATGGTAATTATTATGTAGCATTTAGGATCTGGAGCTCTGAAATCAGGCACACCTGGGTTTCATATATCAGGTATTGGTGCAGATACAAATACGGCAGAACACTAGCTATGTGATCTTGAATAGGTCTTCTAACCCCTCTGAGCCTCAAATTTCTCATGTGTAAATGGGGAAATAATAATGTCTACCTCTTTTGGGTGTTGTGAGGATTAAATGAGACAATGAATGTTAAGGGTTTAGCACAGTGTCAGCTACCATTGAAAGTTCTCGATAAATGTTAATTGGTTTGTAACTGAGGATGATAGTTGGTTGAGAATGTGCAAAATAAATTGGACTAAGGAGAGGCCAGGAAGCATATAAGAGTTTTGATGGGACAAGATAAGGGTGTCAAAATCATAAGTTGAAGGGAGGATGGATAAGGTACTGAAATAGAGATTTCTAGGTTCTATCTCATATTTACTATGCAAGAATTTATAGAGAGCAGCCTGTCCAGGAGTGTTTATTTTCAATGATCTTCCTTGGTGATTTTGCTGCTTGGTTATGTTTGTGAACTACTGCAAATAGTCTACAGCAGAGTGCTGGACAAAGAGAAAACAGGCCTACAGAAAATACTTTAAGTTTCATGAAGATGAACAGGTGGACAGGCTTTGGTCTCCCAATCATAGATTTCCCCTTAATATTAGGTGGCCCTTGAAGGAAAAAAAGAGTAATTATTCGGTTTCCTTGAGATGCTGACCACAGGTAAACTGTCTTTTCTAGTTTGTGAGTTGCAAATGGGCACACTGGAACACACTGGTGACTTTGTAAGGGTTACTACAATAGTGACTTTTAGAAGTAGGAAGTTATAGCATGGCTCTCCCACTCTCTCGCAAAATAATGACAAAGCTCTGACTGAGTGCTTACTATGAGTCATTGTTCTAGGTGCTTTTACATGGGCTATCTCATTTAGTAAACTAAGAATTGAACCTGAATGGAATGAATGTTGACTATTACATGTCTCAATTGGACGGGGTCAGCCAAAGTCAAGAAGACTTGATTGATGAAGCATGTCTAAGACACCTATTTGCACTCTATTCCTAGAAAACAGATCTAGATGGAGAAAGAATGGTCTGCCTTAATGTGACTGTCTCACAATATTGTGGGACTATCAAGCAACCAACAGATATGAGGCAAACCCCAGAGGGAGAGGGAGAGAAGCAGAAGGAGAAGGAGAAGAAAAAGAAAAAGAAGGAGAAGAAAGGAGAAAAAGGAGGAGGAGGAGGAGGAAGAAAGCATCTGTCTCTGAGTAAGATGCTATAATAAGTAAGTTTGTTGAAAGTCAGAATTCAGTAACCATTAGTGTTTTAACCCCTCCCCTCATTGCTTTCAGATTTACATAAAGAAAACAACTTCATGACCTTCCAAGTGCTGCCACATAGTTTCACCTCCTTTCCCATGATGGAGAAAAGCAGAATCAATATTACACTGCTTTTCAATTAAGCTGTAGTCTACATTGCCACCAAAAAGTATATATGTCTTTTTTCTCTGCCTACAAATACCTTCCCTCCCTCCGACCAGACTATCAGTAGCTCAGGCTCTGGCAGTTCATTATAAGCACAATAAAATTCTCTCCATCAATCATCCAAGGAAATTCATAGAAACTGTGGTCATTAATTTCATCACTTTAAGTGGGGAATGATAATTTCATTATCCATTATGATTGCTTGTAAATTTTTATGAATTATTTGCATCATTAAAAATTCAACATGTGGGGCGCCTGGGTGGCTCAGTCGGTTGAGCGACTGCCTTTGGCTCAGGTCATGATCCTGGAGACCCGGGATCGAGTCCCGCATCGGGCTCCCTGCTCGGCAGGGAGTCTGCTTCTCCCTCTGACCATCCTCCCTCTCATGCTCTCTGTCTCTCATTCTCTCTGTCTCAAATAAATAAATAAAATCTTTAAAAAAAATTGTTTAAAAAAAAATTCAACATGTGCCTAACATGAAAATGTAGAGTTGCTTGGATCAGACAGACTTTTGTTTTTCTTCTCCTTCTGTCTTATGTCAGGCACAATTACTGGGGATGTTTAGGGTGTTAAAACTTTCTCTTCTTCTTCATAGAAGGTGGCAAAAACAAAGCTATGTTCTGGGGCAGAGTGAGAGAAAATGCCAAAAAATCAGATAAAGGACACAAACGAGTGACTGATATATGGTTTAGCCATTCCTACATCAGTGGTATTTGTAGGGTACTTTAAGTGTTTGGCGTATATTCTTGCCTTAAAGAGTTAGATTACACTTGATGGTCATGTCTAGGGACACTGGCTTGGTCAATGCTTTATTGTAATAATGGATCCATGTCTCAGCACATCTTGTCTGTAATTCCACATCTCTGTATATTGTCCGCAATATTTATGCTTACTATGCTTCCTATGTCCTAGACATGATGCTCAGCCCTGTACAGCCATCATCTGCTTGAATCCTTGCAACAAACCAGTGATGTAGGTATGACTACTTCTATTTTATAGCCTGTCCCAGAGACTCACCAAGGCTGAGGGCTGAGGGCATGTTTAATACCAAAGATAATTTATCATAAGATATGGTCTATCTATATATTGTTATTACATCCAAATTTTATTAAAATTGAGCAAATTTAGCCACATTTTTAAAAAGAGAGAGACACAGAGAGAGAGAATGCAAGAGTGGGGGGAGGGGCAAAGGGAGAGGGAGAAGCGGACTCCCCGCTGAGCAGAGAGCCCAATGATGTGGGGCTCAATCCCTGAGATCATGATCTGAGCTGAAAGCAGATGCTTAACCAACTGAGCCACCCAGGCGCCCCCACATTTTTAAATTACAAATAAGTTTTTATGCAAATGTCCCTTTAACCCTGTAAAAAATCCTGCAGAAAAAGATAGACATCTTAAATTTTATGGTTTTAAGGGTCCCTGGCACCCTGGGAGAAGATTTATGACCAATCTCTCAATAGACATTAACTGATAATCTACTCTCAGTACACCACAATGTTAAGTTTTGAGGTGCTAAAAAGATGTCTGGCTCCCATTTTCTGCCCTAGTTCATTTGAAGAACTGAGTAATTACCTATACAATTAAGGAACTGCAAAAAAGAACTAAATAGTTTAATATAGTTCAAGAAATGTCCTAAGGCAGAATACAGTGAGCTAATAAATGAATAATAGAGGTAATGAACACTGTGGTTCAGGAGAGAATGAAATTGATGTGGTGGCAGTGATTTGGGAATCCATCACAGTGTGTATATGTGTGGAGGGGGCAACTAGAATGGGTCTTAAAAATGGATAAAATCTGGATGGGCAGAGGGAGTGTATTGGGGAGGAGAAGTTGAAAGCAATTATTACTAAAAATCCTTCAGTATTGTCCTTTGCTCTCAGGATAAATTTCAAATTCTGTGTTCATTTCTTCAATTAATAAATAGTTATTAAGCACCTACTATGCTTAGAATAATTGCAGACATGGTCTCTGCTTTTATGAGCCCCTAGGCTAATGGAGAAGCCAAAAAGGGAGTGAGGACATGTGTGATGATATTTATGAAGGGGAAAGCAGAGGTGCTGAAGGATCATATGATGTGGGAGAGTATTTAATATAGGGATGAGAGAGGGGAAGCCTGGTTAGTAACTCTATAATGGCATCTAACACACATAGAGTCAGTTCTTCACTTTCACAGAGAAGTGTTGGTAGTTATGGAGGATGGCTGAATCAGGCTGCTGGATAAAGGGTAGAAATTTGTAGGTTTGTTATGATAAATGAGCTATCACAGGGCAGACAGAGCTGGTCCAGGGGAAATTGGTGCAGCTCATAGACATCTGTTATTTTTGCCTGTTCAACATCCTTGCCCCTGCTTCTAGGTAGAGCATTCTAATTCTTCCTTGGGCATCATCTCTCCTGGACCTTGTTCACATAGTTTGGGTGAAACTGACCCCAATCCTGAACTGAGAGGTAGTCATTCTTGATGCTGTATTTCCTAGGCTATGATGACTGGTTCATGGGTGGATACCTGACTCAGTTGATTCAATAAGAGTCAGCCATAAGACTTGGGCTAAAACCACAGGGAAGGAGGAACAATTTCTGTTGGGGTTACTATACTCACAGAATGTAACCCATGAACTCTTGGCAGCAAACAGCGACCATAAAGTATTGGCAGCCCCCTTCCATAAGGCAAGAGGCTGCCTGATAATGAAGACAACCCAAAGGAAAGGAGTGGAGATTAAAAGAAACTTTTGTTGATATTTTTTTTGTTATTGTGTTATGTGAATCACCATACATCACTAGTTCTTGATGTAGTGTTCCATGATTCATTTGCGCATAACACCCAGTGCTCCATCAGAACGTGCCCTCTTTAATACCTATCACCAGGCTAACCCATCCCCCACCCCCCTCCCCTCTAGAACCCTCTGTTTTTCAGAGTCCATAGTGTCTCATGGTTTGTTGTTGATATTTTTTGAGCGTCTAGATCCTGCCATGCCTGTAGCCCTAGACTCTTCAGTTACATGGAATAATGCAATCTTTTCTCAGTCTGAGCTAGTTAAAATCAGGGTTCTATTAATTGCCACAGAAGAAGGCTTTAGTAAAGCAAAGTCCCATCTATCTGTATTTTTCACCCGCCTCCTTATTTCCCATTTACTTCATTTTTCTATGTATCTCTTCCTCTCAAGTGCCTGCTGCCTCATGCTCAGAGCCTGACATTTTCTTTCCCAATTGTGTTGGCACTATTCCATCATTTGGACATTTCTTGAAAACTCCTCTTAATCAAATTTTACTTGCCCTGAGTTACCACTGACTAGTCTGAAAACTAGTCTGAAAAAAATACTGACTAGTACGAAAACCTTTATCTATTCATTCAGCTCATTTATTGGCACCTAGTGCCCAGATGCTGTACTAGATACTTTGAATATTAGATCATAAATGTCCCTGCTCTCAGGGAGCTAGCATTCTAGATTAGTTACAAAAATCTAAGCTTATTTAGGTACTGATGACGAGGGATAGTCTAACACAGAGATTGCCAAACTATGTCCTGTTGGCCAAAGCTAACCTGCTGCCTGATTTTTGTAAACACAGTTGGATTGGGGGCACATCCATGCTCATTCATCTATGCAGCTTATATGGTTGCCTTCACACCAGAAAAGCAGAGTTAAATCGTTGTGACAAAGACTTTGCATGGCTTGCAAAGCTGAATTATTTGCTCTATGGCCCTTTATGAAAAACTTTGCCAATCCCTGGTCTAACCTATGTTTCCTTACAAAGGAATACACAGCATAAATGGAATCCCAAGAGATCTGGTGTTTCAATTCAGATCTTTTTTTTTTTTTTTTAAAGATTTTATTTACTTGAGAGTGAGAGAGAAAGAGAGAGAGTGCAAACAGGGGGAAGGGCAGAGGCAGAGGCAGACAATCTCAAGCAGACTCCCCGCTGATTCTGGAGCCCTATTCGGGGATCTTACGACCTTGAACTCATGACCTGAGCTGAAACCAAGAGTCAGACACTCAACCAACTAAGCCACCCAGGCGCCCCTCAATTCAGTTCTTTTTAATGGTGGAGGTACATAAAGGTAAACATGAACTCTCAAGAGCCTGGTAGCAGGTCTGAAATGTTACTCTGTAAGCATCACATTTATCCAAAGTATTCTGATTTTAAAAACCCTACACATTTTACATGGTACCCCATAACATGTTGTTTGTTCAATATAAAAATAATGTTTCAGATTTTACCAATACATTGATAGGACAAGGACATGCTCCCTGTTGAACTCTGTGACTTTGGGTTCCACGCATGTTCCAGCTTGAAAAGCATGGTCTGTATTCAAAGTAATATATCTTTCATGTGGAACTTTTCAAGTCAGCCTAGAGGAGAGGGGGTTTTCTCGAGCCTCACTACCCCTTACCACCCAGCAATCAGGAAAGGCCAGTTCATCTAGTTGATATTTGGTCCCAAAATCTGCCCCTTTTGCCTCTTTGGAATACTGGGAATATACAAGGATCTGAAAAAAGTTTTCGGTGTACTATACTTCTAGGTTTTCTGAAGCATTACAGTTTTCCTAATGAGAAGAGACATTTAGATATTGTTCACTGTGCTATATTTTATGCCTTTGCCCCTAGTGACCTCTCTTAGAGGTGCTTTGTTGGAGCCCATCAATATATTATTTGTGGACAGAGGCTGTTTAAGTATGTATCTCTTGGTTTGAGGTTATGCTTATGGATTCTTTTGTTGCCTTTGGAACGTTTGGTGGTAGAAAGATTGTTCTGTGTTGATTGAAGCATTGTATTTGTTATTGATGTACAAAAAGGCATTCATTATTTATTGGGTACTACTGATTTTTATTTTATTCTTGGGGAACTGGGATCTGTTCATATTATTAAGTGTTATTTAAGCCCATTAGAAAGAGAATCAGTTAGCTGCACAGACTCAGCCCCTTCCTCTTGGCGGGGATGGATGGTAGGTGGGCTGTGGGGCTGTTACCATTTAAGGGTAGCTCATGAAAGACACTGACTGAGGGCCTACTATATGTTCAGTGCTAAGGGCTCTGCCTGAAGGATCTCACTGAATCAGTACCACAGTCACTGTAAGGTGAAGCTTTTACTCCCATTTTATAGACATTGAAATTTACAGCCTTTAAGCAACTTGATCAAGGTCACTCAACCGAAGAACAACAACAATGTAAGTATATAATAGTAAAAGTTAACATTTATGGAACACTCAATATGCTCGGCCTGTGCTAAACACTTCACACACAGTATCTTTTTTCATTGTCATAGCAGCCTTCCAGAGCAGCTACTCCCATTCCTGCCGTGGTACAGAGCAGGAAACTGAGGCTCAAAGACATCAGAGAGTCTTCTGCAGGTCGCCAGACTAGTAAGGAGTGAAGCTGAGACTCAAGCCCAGACAGGTTGACTTCAGAGTCATTTTTTTTTTTTAAAGATTTTTTTTTTTTTTTATTCATGAGAGACAGAGCGAGAGAGAAAGGCAGAGGGAGAAGCAGGCTCCCAAGGAGCAGGGAGCCCGATGTGGGACTCGATCCCAGGACTCTGAGATCATGACCTGAGCCGAAGGCAGACGCTTAACCATCTGAGCCACCCAGGTGCCCATCTGAGCCACCCAGGCACCCCAGAGTCATTTTTTAAAAAACCTGTACTAATGCCCATGTCCCTCTAGGCTGGAAGTGGAACTGGGATCTGACAAAGGCAGCTCGCCCTGAGAGCAACGCCCCAGTGGCTCTCCTATTAGTGCTGGACCCCACAACCTGCCAGAGCTGGCCCCTGGACTGGTGCCTCTGGCAGAAAGCCCACCTTCCTAACTGAGCAGGAGTTCCAGAATGGAAGAAGAGCTCCTCCTCCCTGGGTCTCTCTCAGGAGGTGGGTGGGGAATTAGAAGGAGAACGGGGTTGAGAGTTCAGAGCCCCAGGTTCCAGCCCCCGCTCCAGTCCTGTGCGACCCGACGCCAGCCCCAAGCTCTCTCTGGCCAGTGGCCTCACCTATAAAGTGAGGGGGCTGGGCAGGATGAACTCAACACTCTCTTCTGGGTTCAGCTTCTTTGTTTCTGTCATTTCATCTCTGCCCAAGGTGTTGGAGATTTTCCTGTGGATCCTGTGTGAATACAAAGTATAGACAAATCTCTGGATGTCGGGGAGCCACAGACTCTTCTGGGAAGTGGACTGTGAATATCTCATTCTGGGAACCTCCTTGGGGCCCTCCCTGTGTCCAGAGGACCTTGACCTGGATGGAGGGATGGAAGGCAGGTGGCAGAGGAGCATAAAGAGGTTGCTGGTGTGAGAAATGGCCTACAGGAAGTCAAGAGCTGTGGACGCCACTTGCACAGAGCATGGAAATGCTTGCTGGGTTGGCAGATCCCAATGACCCAAACTCCCTTTCCTCACTCCTAATGGTGACCTCATTCTCCCCAAGCGCCGTGGTTCTACTCACTTCTGAGCCTTTCCTAAGGCTGCTTTCTTCATTAGTGATGCCTCCTCATTCCTCTTACACAAATCCCCCTCACCACCCCCATAGAAGTCTCATTTCCTCTGTGTACCCTTCCAGATAATTCTAGCCCTCACTCATCTCTCCTTCCATCTGCAGTCACCTCTACCATGTAGCATTTCTTTAATTGGTTCCCTTGTGTTGTTTTCAGTTTGGAGCTGGAGTATCCCTGGGACCTTGGCTCAGGACTGTATTGAACACGCCCTCCCCCCATCTCAGAGGGTCTGGGGTATAAACAGGAGATGAAATGGAGTTAAATGCACCTGACTTCTGCATACCTTCCACTCTCAAAAACAAGTATTTCTTGCATTTCAACAATGTGCCAGGTTGCATTCTTGGTGTGATGGATATACAACAGAACAGAAGACAAACACAACATGGTTACTTGTGTACCAGACCTTTGCTCTAGTTTCTGTGCCATTAAACTTATTCCAAAAGCTGAACAATCAGGCCTAGATGCATAAGCACATCTGATTTGTTTTCCAGAACATGATAATTGTAGGCTTTCCTCTTTTAGCCAGGATTTTAAAGGTAGGGAGTCAGCTTTGATTAAGTAAAAATATGAAAATGTCCTAAAATGGAAAGAACCAAACATTAGCTATTGGTATTTTTAAGGATCCTATTTCCTTCTTCTTATGTAATTTTTTGCTGTTTGTCCGTGGGCTGGGTTGTGAGGATACACTGGCCCATTTAAGAATTTGTTCACTGATAAGACACTTGGAGACATGTAAGAGATTCTTGAAGCATTCCTCCCCTTTCCCCGCAAAAGGGAAGTTATGATAGGATTTAGCCACTAGATGGCAATCCCGGGCTGTAAATGCTTCCCCAATTTTGCGACTACGGGACTTTCAAAAAGAATGTATGGTGATTAACATAAAAAAAAAAAAAAAAAGAGCGTTGATAAAATTCAGCCATGGTACATTTTTATCCTGCGTTCCCAAGCACACTTTCCTTCGATGCAGAAACATTTCAGTTGATTTGGAAATGGTCAAGAACACACTAGGTCCTTTGCATTCTTTTTTTTTTTCTTTTTTTATTCTTATGTTAATCCCCATACATTACATCATTAGTTTTAGATGAAGTGTTCCATGATTCATTGTTTGTGCACAACACCCAGTGCTCCATGCAGAATGTGCCCTCCTCAATACCCACCACCAGGCCAACCCATCCTCCCACCCCCCCTCCCCTCTAGAACCCTCAGTTCGTTTTTCAGAGTCCATCGTCTCTCATGGTTCGTCTACCCCTCCGATTTCCCCCGCTTCATTCTTCCCCTCCCACTACCTTCTTCTTCTTTTTTTTTTTCTTAACATATATTGCATTATTTGTTTCAGAGGTACAGATCTGAGATTCAACAGTCTTGCACAATTCACAGCGCTTACCAGAGCACACACCCTCCCCAGTGTCCATCACCCAGTCACCCCATCCCTCCCACCCCACCCCCCCACTCCAACAACAGTTTGTTTCCTGCGATTAAGAATTCCTCATATCAGTGAGATCATATGATACATGTCTTTCTCTGTTTGACTTATTTCACTCAACATAATACCCTCCAGTTCCATCCACGTTGTTGCAAATGGCAAGATCTCATTCCTTTTGATGGCTGCATAATATTCCATTGTATATATATATACCACTTCTTTATCCATTCATCTGTCGATGGACATCTTGGCTCTTTCTACAGTTTGGCTATTGTGGACATTGCTGCTATAAACATCGGGGTGCACGTAGCCCTTCCCTACTTTTGTATCTTTGGGGTAAATACCCAGTAGTGCAATTGCTGGATCATATGGTAGCTCTATTTTCAACTTTTTGAGGAACCTCCATACTGTTTTCCAGAGTGGCTGCACCAGCTTGCATTCCCACCAACAGTGGAGGAGGGTTCCCCTTTCTCCGCATCCCCGCCAACATCTGTCGTTTCCTGACTTGTTAATTTTAGCCATTCTGACTGGTGTGAGGTGGTATCTCATTGAGGTTTTGATTTGGATTTCCCTGATGCCGAGCGATATTGAGCACTTTTTCATGTGTCTGTTGGCCATTTGGATGTCTTCTTTGGAAAAATGTCTGTTCATGTCTTCTGCCCATTTCTTGATTGGATTCTTTGTTCTTTGGGTGTTGAGTTTGATGAGTTCTTTATAGATTTTGGATACTAGCCCTTTATCTGATCTGTCATTTGCAAATATCTTCTCCCATTCTGTCGGTTGTCTTTTGGTTTTGTTGACTGTTTCCTTTGCTTTGCAAAAGCTTTTTATCTTGATGAAGTCCCAATAGTTCATTTTTGCCCTTGCTTCCCTTGCCTTTGGCGATGTTTCTAGGAAGAAGTTGCTGTGGCTGAGGTCGAAGAGGTTGCTGCCTGTGTTCTCCTTTAGGATTTTGATGGACTCCTGTCTCACACTGAGGTCTTTCAAACATTTGGAGTCTGGTCCTTTGCATTCTTAACTGTCTTGTTAATTCAGCCAAGTAAAGTTAATTGACTAATAAAGAGGATCTATAGCTAGGGTTAACATTCAAATGTAATTTAGAAATGTACCTGGATTAATTAAAACAATGGATTTAGATTCTACTTTATATGCGAGAATACTGGTATGAAGGTTAAGTGTATCTCAAGAAAATTCCATCTCCCTTCTCTGGGAGTAGGCCCCCATGCATGGCGTGAAGATGGGGGTCTAGTGGTTGTGTCTACACCACGTGACTTTGCCCCTTGTCTAGGGCTACTGAGCCCAAGGGAGACCCAAAGTCCAAACAGAGCCATCCCTGGTCTCATACTTTGGAGAATCACATACTTAGATCAGGGAGACAGAGAGGTGGGAGTTGAATTTTTGAATGGAAAGTACCACTAAATTATTCTTTATTGGTGGCTGATAACTCCTTAGCATTTAATTAATACTGAAATACAATCTCTCCATTTTCTCTGATTGAATCATCTGAATCAGGTTCCATTCCTGGACACCATCAGGAAATGGACTAGACCGAAATGGATTTCTATTTATTTCTGGCATGTAAGAAGGTAATATGACTCAAGAAGAAAGCCACAAATTGATTTACAATAAATGCCTAGTCTTCTTGCTTGCTATCTGTACCTTGGTCACTATTTGGCATTAATGTGAGGAGTGTTAGATGCTGGACTGACTATTTTATGAGTTAGTCACCTGGCAATCAGACTCTATGATACAGTCCTTAACTGATGATATTGCCCACAAGGCCAATGAGTATAAACTATAATTCCCCAAAGTTGAACTATCCTTTTCTTAAACCACTGTTTCAGTCAGTGGAAATAAATTAAGATGGTTTGATAGCACAGAGAAAAAGGATTATTAGCTAAGTCAATGGTTCTCAACTGGGGTGATTGATTTTACCCTCCCCCTCCCAGGGGACATTTGGCAATGTCTGTCAACACTTTTTGGTTGTCACAAGCAGGGGTGGGTGGGGATGCTTCTGGCATCTACTCAGCTTATACTTACAGATTTCATTCTTTTCTCTTCTCCTTTCTATAGTTTCTTTTTTTTTTAAAGATTTTATTTATTTGTCAGAGAGAAACATAGCGAGAGAGGGAACACAAGCAGGGGGAGTGGGAGAGGGAGAAGCAGGCTTCCCGCCGAGCAGGGAGCCCGATGCAGGGCTTGATCCCAGGACCCCGGGATCATGACCTGAGTCGAAGGCAGACGCTTAACAACTGAGCCACGCAGGCGCCCCTCTCTTTTCTATAGTTTTTAAGAACTCTTTAGAACTTTTGAAGTCCAGGAATGCCACTAAACATCCTACAATGCACAGGAAAAATCCCTGCAACCAAGAACTGACGAATGTCAGTAGTGCTGAAGTTCAGATACCCTGGCTCAAACTTTTCACCTTCATCCAGTGGTACAAAATTTTAGATACTTCGAGGAATTTCCTAAGTTACTCTGGAGTGAGGGAATCTGATTGGCTCAGCCTGGGTCGGGATTGGCTCATCCCCCTAAGAGGATGGATGGGGATGTCTCTGGCTGTTTGGGTAGGATACAGTGTTTGGTCCCTGAATCTCTGTTCTCACAGCTTTTACTCCCCATCTCCATCCCTTTGCACACCCTTTCCAGATCCAGTTGTTTGAGAATTGCATGAGACCATCCATCTGTCTCCAAGAAAAAATAATCCAAAATGCAAATGTTCTCTGCTAAGTACACAGCTGTGCAAAGAACCATTTAAACCAGGGCTGGCAATTTTTTTTTTTTTTTAAAGGAAACTATTCCAAAACTTCTACAGCCCTTTAAAGAGTACATTAAAAAAAAAAAAAAAAAAAAAAATCTCTTGTTGAGAGAGAAAGTTGCCCATCTCTTTTCAATGAACTTGTTTCCTGCTTACATGAGACTTTGGGAAATCCTAGAGACAGATTTATTTAACTTCTTTCCTTTGTATTGTCAAGTTCCCTCCCATTTGTGATGGCAGATCACCCAACAGTACTGGGTCTCAGTTTTTATCTATAAAATGGGGATGATAACACCTACTTCACGAATTGTTCTGAGGTGGCTGTTCACTCCTGTCCAGCTCAGGATAACCTCTTCTCTCCCGGCCCACCTGCACACACTGGTTTGGCCTCCGGTAGCCGTGTTTGTGGTACGTGATCTTGTCCTCCCGGCCGTACCTGATTGGTCCAGGGAGGAGCTCCCGACCCAGGCTGAGCCGATCAGATTCCCTCACTCCAGAATTTGAAACTGAGAATGGGGACGCCTGCAAGCAGGCAACTGCTGGAGCTGGATCTCTGCGATGTCATTCCTTCTCCAGGCTTCATGTTGTGCCTTCTAAATGTACTTATTTCTTTAAGTTCTCTTTCCTGAGTTTAACTTTCAAAACTTTTTTTTTTTCCTGACTTAGCCAATATTTGTAGATTTTGTTCTCTTCCCTTTCTCCTTTTATACCTATTTAGAACCTACACTCCCCACACCATCCTGCACCTCCGGTACTGTGGGCGTTTGATGGACGCTGCTTCCTTTAGCTGGAATGCTTTCCCCATCCAGTCTGCACTTGCAAGCACTTCATAGCCAAATTCAAAGGCCACTTCAAAAGCTCTCTCCTCCAGGACTGTCTGGTTTTCCCCAAAAGAAGGAATCTACAGGTTGCTTCAGAAGGGAATCCTTTCTGTTTTATATTCATTATTAATACACATCACTTACTTTCCTGTGAGTGTGCATGCCTCCTTGGGGCAAGGTCTTTGCTTTTCATTTTTTCATCTTTGGTATCTAGTACTGTTTTACACATGGTAGATAATTGAAAGTTATCAAATTAATGAATTATTCATTTTATTTATTTGTGGCCTGGGAACTTCTTCAGTAATAGTCATCTTTTTCAGGGCCATAATAAAATGCTAATGTATATTAAAATAAAATTCAGAGAAAAGTAAGGGCCTATTTCAGATGTTTCCTTCTCTGTGGTGTTTTCTTTGGATTTCCCCTCAAGACTTAACACTTTCATTTGATATTTTAGTCAGATAATTCAGGAGATGAAGCCAGCTGGGGAGAGAAATATTTTCTCTCTTTTGTCATGACTGTGTGGACAGTATCACTAATTAAGTTAAGCTGGCATGGAAAGATTTACATAAGCATAAAAGAAACGATGGAATGTTCTAGAAAAACAACCCAAGATGATAAACATAAGCCAGGGAAATTTAGAGTCTAGTTAAACCATTCAACAAACAGAGATGGAACACTGTGATTCTCAAAAGTCAGGTCCTGTATCCTAGAGATGATTTGAGGTGGCACAGAGGTGGGGAATCAAATGGCCTTTATCCATTCCTTCCGATTACCTCAGGAAGAACGTCTCAGGGTGGCAGAAGAATGTCTTCAATTTGCTCATCCCCTTCTGTTTTAAAGACAGGGTAGTTTTGTTGATATCTGGAGCTCCTTTCTGCAGGGAACCGTATCAATCTAGAATTTTACTAACATTGTTTTGTCACTGAAGTTATTTTTATCTTATTTACAATCAGACAGAAAAAGATTCCCTTTAAAACGTAAGTTTAAAAATGAGAGTAGAGGGGCGCCTGGGTGGCTCAGTCGTTAAGCGTCTGCCTTCGGCTCAGGTCATGATCCCAGGGTCCTGGGATCAAGCCCTGCATCGAGCCCTGCATCAGGCTCCCTGCTCGGCGGGGAGCCTGCTTCTCCTTCTGCCCCTCCCCCTGCTTGTATTCCCTCTCTCGCTGTCTCTCTCTCTGTCAAATAAATAAATAAAATCTTAAAAAAAAATGAGAGATTTGAAAAAATAAAAAGTAAAACAAATAATAGCACCAGTGGTGTGCAGGTGTGGTGTGAGGGTGGTGAAGAATCATGTTTTAGAAAGACGTGCTGTACACTGCATGTTTAACTGTGGTGAATGTTAAAAATATGTCAGATTTGATAAAGGGAGGGTGACTTACAAGTACATATCTGTCCTAATTCTTTTCAAAGCCACGTTTGGAATAGATTTCTCTCTGAAATCTCATCATTAATATGTATATATGAGGATTTATTTTTACATAATGTTAAGTCCTTAATTCCTCTGAATCATTTCCATGTTACATTTCACTTTCTTTCCACTTTGTGTGTGTGCGTGTGTGCATCCTGCTTTCAACAGAACAGAATGGCAAACATTAACTGTCATATTCTGCTTCTGACAAACTGTGCAAACCTCTGCCTAATCCAATTATTCTGTATAATTAAAGCAGTTTTAAATTACAACTGAGCTCAATTTTAAGGGAAAAAAATAAATCTCTTTTTAATTTTCTAGTGCCTTAGTTTTACACAGCTTTGCAAATTGTACTTATGGCCGACATATAAAAATAAACCTAAATGTAAATTATGATTTAAATCCCCATGGACAAGCTGTTCTGTTTTATTTGTTAGAAAGCAAATAAGACCTACTTTATGGCCTGTTTACTAAACTGAAAATTTCAAATTGAGGGATTTAAAAGACATCAACTATATTAATGCCATAAACTATAGAAATTACTCAGTAGAGTAATGCTCTTTGGATAATCTGAGAATCTTTATAACAAACCATTATTTGATGTTTTCCTTTTCAATTACATGGTAATAAGGAATTAAAAAAAATATATGCACATGACATATGCTTACCATCTAAGCTATTGTTTAAGCAATCTATAGAGGCAAAAGACTCTAACCTGTGAGTTTTTTTGTAAATTAGTTCAGTGACTGGAGATCATTCAAGTATACATTTACTCTCTTCTCTTCCCTATCAGGATTGTTTCACTACCAACACTTTAAAAAAACCAATGGGAAGAAATTGGATTCTTTAAAAGCCATAATTATTTGAGGTCGCAAATATATTCAGCCTCAAACTGTCATATGAAATTCTAATTGAGACACCGCAGAGTAAACAGTGTGTTCATAAACCGGTTAAGCCATCCCTTGCCTTGAGGAAGTTTTTGCAGGTACAATCTTTCATGCTAATAATGTCTAAATATTTAGGGCTCCTCTATTGTAGAGTAGAGTGTTCCTCCTTCTCTGTTCAGATTCTCAAATTAGGTAGAAACAAATTTGGAAGGTGTTCTGCTCCGTGACTCCCTCCCATGGGCATAACCAGATTGGAAAGAAACACTTCCTGACATGCAGGGGAGTAAAGCGCTCTACCAGTTTGTACGGCTATGCATTGAATACCACCTGAGCTGTGTTCACTCACTTGGCGCCATGACACGGGACAAAGCAGCATGTGGATTAGATACAATTCCCTGTACATATTAGTCAGTAAGCAATCATTTCCTTACAGACTCAAAAAAAAGTATATAAAAGTACAAGAGAATCAGAGGGCTATTGATACAGGGACAATCCGGAATCTTCTATATTTGACTGTGTGTGTGCAAAACTTAGTAACTAATTACCAGAAACATGCTTCCTATTGACGGTGACTTACCAGCTGTGGTGACAATGAATGACCTGCTCTTCTGCTACTCAGGCAATAGCACCACAACTGTCCAGTTACTCCAACCACAGACCTCGACACTGTCCTGGATTCCTCTTTTGCCCCCACTACTTCCACACACACATATTTGACTCGACCATGAGACTTTGTGTATCATTCTCCAAAACGTATCTATTTTTCCTCACTGTCAATCCATCATCACCATCATCACCTCTTGCTTGGACAACTCTCTACTAGTTTCGTTATGTCTGCTTTTTTTTTTTTTTTAAAGAATATATATGAAAAAGTTTTTTCCTAAGAATTTTTAAAATAAAACTTTATTGAAGTATAATTTACATGCCACGAAATTTTTCTCTTTTAAGTGTACGGCTCAATGATCTTTAGCAAATTTACAACATTGTGCGACCATAATTATGATCCAGTTTTAGAATACAACCGTCACCCCAAAATGATCTTTTGTGCCTGTCTACAGCCAATTAACCTCCCATCTGAAATCCCAGGCAACCACGAGTCTATTTCTTGTCTCCATAGATTTGCATTTTCTGGACAGCTTATATGAATGGAATCCTACAATGTGGGATCCTTCACATCTAGCCTCTTTTACTTATCATAATGTTTTTGAGGCTCATCTGTATTGTAACACTCATCAGTACTTCATTCCTTTTTATTGCCAAATGGTATACCCTAAAGCATGTGTAATTTTTGAAGCATAGTAATTAAATAAATACCCAGGAAGCCATCACTCAACTTCAAATTAAATTACAAAGCTACTTAGTGCTCTGCTTCTCCTTCCAATACATTGCCCATGTAGTAACTGGCATCATGGCCATCCTTCACTTACAACTTTCTGATGGCTTCCGTCACAGTTACATTAAATCCAAGGTGCTTCCATGGTCCATAAAGCTCTACCTGATAGGATCCTTGCTTATCTCCCTTATTACTTTTCCCCTTACTCACATACTCCATATATAATGTTCTTCTTTCTGTCCCTTGAATATCACAAGGTACTTCCACATTGAGGATTTTAAATCTGCCTTTTCCTCTTCCTTAAATAGTTCTTCTGCTTGATCTTCAGGTGACAAAGTGATTCCTGACATGGAAGTTTCAATTCCAATAATGCCTCCTCAGGGAGAGATTTCCTGACCAGCCAATCTAAAGGAAATTTTCCTCTACCCAGTCATTCCCCATCATACCACTCTGTTTAATTTTTTTCATAGTACTCACTGCTCTCTTAAATGATCTTATTTGTTTACATACCTATTTTATGTCTCCTCTCACTAGAATACAGTCTCCTTGGGGGCAGCGACCATGCCTGTCTTGTTCATTGTTGTATCCCTTGCACCTAGAGCAACATCTAATTCATTCTTTTATGTCAACAACTATTTATTGAATGAGTAAGGAAACAGGTATGAATAAGGATGCAGAATTAACAGAATAAATCAGGATACAAGGTGAATCTGGAGATCTGAAACAGCCAGACAAGATAGTAGAGCTGCATGAAACCACAGTCTTTGGTTTGGTTGGACTGACAATATTTTTGGATCTGTGAGTT
The DNA here is from genome assembly GCF_029215605.1 of Mirounga angustirostris. Classification (NCBI taxonomy): domain Eukaryota; kingdom Metazoa; phylum Chordata; class Mammalia; order Carnivora; family Phocidae; genus Mirounga; species Mirounga angustirostris. Next base: position 186,039,455 of record NW_026991709.1, on the reverse strand, counting down.
CCCATTTTTTTTTTTAATTTTAATTTTTTAACTTTTTAAAAAGATTTTATTTATTTATTCATGAGAGACAGAGAGAGAGAGAGAGAGGCAGAAGGAGAAGCAGGCTCCCCAAGGAGCAGGGAGCCCGATGTGGGACTCGATCCCAGGACCCCAGGATCATGACCTGAGCTGAAGGCAGACGCTTAACTATCTGAGCCACCCAGGTGCTCTCCCATTTTCTTTTTAAAATAAGTCTTCCTATGAATAGATTTTAATTACTTATCCCTTGATCAGGTTTAACCTCATGTGGAGAGAGTATGTACTTCTGTTCAGCACTTGGGCCTAAAAAAATCAGTGCAAATACTGCTGGTTTGGAGTTTTGTGTGATTTACCCCACTTTAAACAAGGTGTTTGACATCAATTTCAAGAGACTTATGGTTTCAGTCATCCTGGCAACCTGGGTTTAGAATTAACTACTAACTGCCTCTCTATTTAGAGTGTCCTCAAGGTTATGTAGATTTCTGACATCTTCAGTGCCTGGGTATTTTATATTTCAAACACAGGTCAAAACCTTTTTATTAGTTTACTTATTAAAAAGAGATAAAAGCCAAAATGAAGAAAGAATACTTTCCTCAAATATTTTCCCTCAAATATATATACAAATATTCCCTCAAATTATATTTATATTTCCTTTTATATTTACACATCCATTTTTTCTATATATCATACTTTTTCCTAGACCGTATAAGAGTTTAAGTATTAGACAATGAAGTTGGTAGCTGATTTTACATTACTTTAACTAAAGCCAATGGTATTAACCTTAGTCCTAAGACTTGCTTGGCAGACATATTTTCACTTGAATTTAGCACCTACAATATGGGTATGGTGTCTTGATCCCCGCTAGGTTAAAAAAAAAAAAAATTGGGAGGGAACTAACAAAAAAACTCCATTTAAAAAAGGACTTAAATTGTTAGTGGTTATTGTAAATGACCTGGAAAACTCCCACAATGAGTTGTTTGTATCATGTGCATTGTTTCTCCCTCTAGTTTAATCTGTGACTTTGTTTTCTCCTGATGCTGTAACTACACTATATCCCACACAAATATAGCCAAGATGTTACTTGCTCTCACTTCAATGTACAAACACTACAATGTAATCTGCTTGCATGAAGTTTCACTCTGTTGTTTACATAATAATTCTAATCGTGAAGCTTTTTATGTATCCAGACAAATGGAGCAAATTGAGATTGCTCAGTGAGGCCTGAGCATGACCTTCATTTGAACACAGTGACTTGTTTGCTGCTTGTATACAAACAGCTAAACTGTATCTTAATCCCAGGCTCAAATTTAAAAGCTCCAGTGAATGCTCTAAGGCTACCAGAGACAAAGATGGTATCTGATGGTGGAAGCTGAGGAGACAGAAGTCTCCCAACAAATAAATTCAGCAAGTGACTATCAGTCAGACACCTTCCCCCAGTACACAGGATGATGGAAGTTGAATAGACGTGTTCACTCAAATAGGATGACCAACTGTTCCACTTTGCCCCCCGGGCACAGGACTTTCAGTATTAAGACTGGAAAGTTCTGGGCAAACAGGATGAGCTGGTCACCCTATTCACCAATACGTAGGAACTAACTAGGTATGAAAAAATACCATCCCTAGGAATTTCTCCAAAAGAAACAATCATAGATGAGCATAAAGATTTCTATACAAGTTTATCTATCACGTGCATATATCCGCGGGTGTGTATGTTCACACGCTCACATATACAGAAAAGCAAACTGGAAACACCACCATAATATTTACAATCATTATTGCTGGTATTAGGATCATGAGTAATTTTTAAATTTTTTCTTACACTCTCCCTCAATTTTTGGCAACAGACATATTAAATTTTTGATCAGAAAGTACTGTATCTAATTTTAAAAGCTAAGCCAATAATAGGACTGAGCATAGTACCTTATACAAAATAGATGCTAAAAAATATTATTTGAAGTATATGTACAAAATATGTATTTATTTCCTGCCCAGATTTTTCAGCAGCTGCATCTGTTAGCAGAGTCCTGGGTCTAAGATTGCACTGTGAAGTTGGGAGTCAAGCCTGATTTACTTAAATGTAATTAAACATTATCTTCACGAAAGACTTCAAGTACCCAACACTCACATTATCTATAGAAAACTGCTCCCTTGCTCAATGAGATTGGATCCATTGTAGGTTATTTCTTCAAATTCTTTCACATTAATACCTCCCTACCAGCAGCAAGAATTACCATAAGCACAGTGCAATCTGACTTTTAAACCAAGCACGAAATGAAACCTTGAGGGGAAAGTGAATTCATTAATTTTCTTTTTTGGTTTGGTGTCAATGTCACCCTAATGTCAGCATGTAACATTCTGTTAAAGACATGTCTTGGCTAACGTGGAGAAAGAACAAATTTGGTACAGCTGTAGAGTAATTTTTGCAGGGAATAAAAGACCCAGCTAGAGAATTGACTGTCTCAGTTCCCAGCTGTACATCCATTACCCACAAAGTTTTAAGAGATGCCAGGCTGGCTTCAACTCACACAAGGTCATTCACCAAGACACAGGAATTACAACTTACAAATCGGCAAGCAGTGTGTGCAAAGCAAGGTTAGGTGGTAATAAAGAAACTTAACACTAATGAGGGAAGGGCCAAGGGTCGTACGGGGTTAGAATGTAACCTCTAGAGTGCATAGCATTTCCCTAGGGATGGGTAACAAATGGAAGTAAGAAGGGTCTTGGCTCTTTGTCCCCATGTTTCTTGAGCCTGTCCCTTCCACTCCCCTTCCTCTGCCACCACCAAGCACCATCATCTCCCACATGACTGTGACAGCCGCCCAGATGGTGTCCCTGTTTCCATTACTGCCCATTCCCCGTGTAGTCATTCTCCACTTAGCAGCCAGAAGGCTCTTTTATATACGTAAATACCATTAGGTTACCTTCAAGCTTAATATCCACATTTCAAACTGTGGTCTCCAGACCCTGTGAAATCTAGCTTCAGCCAGCCTCACTGACTCACTTCCAACTCCCTTCCCCCTCACTCTGCTCCAGTTCCCCTGGCCTTTTATCTGCCCCTCAAACATGCCAGGCTCTTCCTTACAGGGTCTCTGCAATCTCTATTATCTCTGCCCAGCATGCTCTTTCCTGCACCAGCTCCTTCTTTTTGACTTTTAAGCTCAATTGTCATTTCTTGGGAATACTTTCTGACCAACTTGGCTAATCTCCACGCAATCACCCTGCATCTCTGTTTCCCAGCAAAGCTGGAGGGCCCTGAACCCGCATTTTAACTGAATCTTAAATGGACTGAGGGTTACAATAAATATTTTGAAAAGGTTGAGCACTGACATCACAAAATAAGCTTCTGGGAATACAAGAATCCAATAAAATTATTAACAATTTAGTCATATTATAATTTTATTATTAAAATTTTAATAGTCAAAATTTAAACTTTTGTTATTATGTGGTAGGAACAAGAATTTCTTAGCACCCTCAGCTAAAATCTTCCCTTCGGTGCCCCTATATGGCGCATTTATGACGGATGCCAAATAGATAATTGCTTTGCTTTGAGGTTGGTGGAGGAGTGAAATATTTTGGGGCCTGCTCTGCCAGGGTGTGGAACTATCAACAGTGACAATGACTTATTAAGCTTTTCTTTTTTCTGGATAGGAACAGATTAGGGTAAGCTTTATCATATTTTGTTTTATGGGATGAATGCTGGTACACCAAATGGGTCTACAAAGATTAGAATTATGATACAGCCTAACTTTTATTTTTCTGCCTTGTACTACAATTTAAATTTTATAAAAAATTTCTTGGCTCAAAAGGGATATAATGTTCCTCAAGATATCAAGCTAATACATCTTTTTAATATCCATCTACTTATTTAGCTGTTTGAAAATCTTAATGGTTTTTTCATATAAAATAGTTTTAAAGTTGTAAGTTATGACATATGTCGACAATTTGGTAACAAATATGTGTGTTAGTGTGTGTACAGAACCACTGACTGATAGAATTCAACATATAAAGCATATATTAAGATTTTTACTCTAATGTGCATTTGGAATGTTCACTTATATTTCAAAATGAATATTCAGATGTTAACAATAAGCCAGAATGATATACCTTGCCTGTATTGTAGACATTATCACGTGATTGGCTATGGTAGTTAATTATGTGATTACATGACCACTGAGCACACACAAGTGCAGTGATGACAGACATGACTTTGAAATAACATGTGACTATCAGGTCTTCCAAAGACAAAGGTGAAGCAAAGTTACTAGATTTTAACTGAATAGTGAGGCCAAGCCCAAACTTTGGTGCATCCCTACCCAATGATCTGAAGTGCTCTTGTCTAATGATTGTCTGTCCTGTTAGACTGTGGGTGCCACAATGGCAGGATTTTTGCTTCTTTTGTTCCCTGCTCTATCCTCAGCACCATGCACAGTGTTTAGCATATGGTAGGTCCTCACACACATGAGACAGAGGAAGGAAGTGTTGATTGAATGAATGAAGTATAATGAATAGCATCTTGTGCTCTCCTCTCTGCAATCTGATGCTCCCTTTGACCTACAAATATCTGTGTGATCAGCAGGTAACAGGCCTTTGGTATGAATTCTGGTCACAGCTAGACCAAAAGAGCACAATGAGTCCTAAAGGCTGCCATTTCTAGAGACCAGGCTGGTTCTGAGATTTGTTTTGTTTGGGGTCTCTCTAAAGTAGGGAAGTGAGAAAGAGAGAAGCATTTTCCAGGCCCCAAGTCTTGATATACTTGGCTCAGCAGATAATCATTTAGTTTTGCTTTGGAGGAGATAGTTTGTGTGATTTGATGCATCAGGGAGAAAAACAAGGTGACAACTCATGGCAGGGTAGAACTGGGATTTCAAATGCCAAGATTCCTGCTTCCAATTCCTCTCTCCTAATAGCCTTCAATTATTGATATTGCAACTCTGTTGTACTACTTGATACGTAAAGCAATGGTAGACAAGTGCTCTCTTTTTATTCCTTTTGTCTCTCTAGTAAATTTACAGAAGAAAAAAAATTCCAAACAACAAAACCTTACCTTAATTAGATTGCATGATAGCCTATTTGCTAAATGACAAGATACACCCCACTTTACATAGATTTACTTTAACTGGTGATGCACCTAGCAATTCCTTGGTGTGCATGTATGTGTAAACATATGTGTATTTTGTTCATTACTTGAAAAGTGTTAGTGGTTTGGTATCAAGAAGAGCTCACGAATAGGCTCACTTCATTTTTCAGACTTGTTCTGTTCTTTTAGATACTGAGCACTCATTTCAGTACAGAAAACTCTGACATAATTATCATTATGACCATTAGTATTCTAAAGAGGTTTTCAAGTCCATCACAGGGACCTTCTTCTTAGCTTCTCCCAGAGCCATTTGCCATTAAGGCTTAGCTCTGAGTCGATCAGTATTTATTGATCATCTATTACAGGTAAGGTATTATAAGAAAACCAGCCTGATATACAGATTTTTTTCAAGTACAAGTAAGTCATCTACATATAAATGAACACATTCCAAGGGAAACTAAAAAAGTGCATCTAAACTAAAAAAGGGCACCCAACTGATGACCTTTGTTCCCTGTTTCCCTTTCACCCTGGATCTACTGAAGACAATAATAAATTATAAAGATAAGAATAACAATGCTTAAATTGTCCCAAGTGTTTTGCATATATTATTAAATTTGAATCCTCATCAACAAGCCTATAAGTATCGTTAGCTCATTTTATAGTGGAAGAAACATAGGTTTAGAAAGATTTAGTAATTCATCCAATGTAACAAGGTCAATGGCACAATCCAAACTACAGATTATCTTACCCCAAAGCTTTTACTCTTATGCTTATACTGAACCCTTATTTTCCATATTATCACCAAAATGTTTCCAAACAGATTCCAGCTATGAAAGGCTCTCTGGAATAGCTGCTTCACCCCAAACTCTCTGAACCACAAGCTATGGGGTACAGAGAAAGCTTTAAGTCCTTATAAAGGAGCCCAGGGAATTTTGCGACTCCAGAGTTTAAGCACTAGAATCCCAGAAGTTTCCAAACAGCATGATGACTGGCATTATGATAAGAAGAGCATCTGCATTCCCCAGAAGCCCCACACTCATCTGCATCCCTGCAGTGAGGTGAGCTCTGTGTCATAGCACAGGAGGCTTTGTGGTAAAACAGATAAGACACAGAGAAAGATGATCTCCGCAGCACTCTAGCCTCTCTTGAAGAAAGGCTCTGATCCAGAAAGAAGCTGGAAGAATTGGCCTGTAGAGAGCCAGGCTTAGGGGGCTGAGTGATTTGGCATGGTGTGGCTCTGGGGGAGGACTTGGGAAGGACTGCTGCCCTTTTGTATTCCTCTTGCCTTCAGTAGCTAGCTCTTGTATCATCAAATTGATGGCAGCCTACCCTGAGGGTCTGCCCTCTGGCTCTGGAAAGAAGTTTGGACATAGTGCCCTTCCTCCTTAGGCAGGTTTGGCTCTTTGCTTTCCAATGGTTTGGAGTCATATAGCCTGGATTTAAGGAGTTGTAGGATTTTAGGGCAGGCTTCCTAACTTCTCTGAGCTTCTTTGTTATGTGTAATGAGGACATAGAGGGGATCTATTTCTGACAGTACCAGGTAGGATTCAGTGAGATTATAGTCCATTTTTGGCCATTATTTCTTGAGAGGTTACAATATGCCATGCACTGAACTCAGCTGCTAACATGGATCATATTTTTCAACACCAAGCCTATAGGGCAGGTTGTATTATTGTCTCTGTTTCAAATTTGAAGAAACGGAAACTCAGAGAAGAGAATCTATTTGCCCAAGGTCACCCAGTCTGTAGGGTGGAGCTGGGATTTAAACCCCAGGTTTTCTGACTCAACCATATGATATTAGCTAGCTCACTACCTGGCACCTAGCAGATTTCAAAGCATGGTAGGGGCAATTGTTATTGATAATGATTTCCATGAAGAGGGATGATGATCATTATCATCAGTGGCTCTTCTGGGATTTTGTAAGCACCTCGAAGGTTGGGGCCTCCCCTGGTTTATCTTTGCAGACTCATCTATGCAGCACCTAATAGTGCTGCTGCATATGGGTCGAATGATGCCTGCTGAGCTGAGTGTCTGCGGTGGGGTGAAACACCTGTGTTAGTGCTAATGTGTGACAATACATTCATCATCACTGAAACAGGGGCAGAGATTTAACCCATGACATAACTGTGTTTATGGAAAAGAAATGAGCCTTATTGGATAGTTTCGCTGAATAGTCAATGCTAATTAAAAAAAACCTTCTCTTAAATGTCCAGTGGAAAAAAGACAGTCTCTTCAACAAATGGTGTTGGGAAAATTGGACAGCCACATGCAGAAGAATGAAACTGGACCATTTCCTTACACCACACACAAAAATAGACTCAAAATGGATGAAAGACCTAAATGTGAGACAGGAATCCATCAAAATCCTTGAGGAGAACATAAGCAGCAACTTCTTCAACCTCAGCCGCAGCAACTTCTTCCTAGAAACATCACCAAAGGCAAGGGAAGCAAGGGCAAAAATGAACTATTGGGACTTCATCAAGATAAAAAGCTTTTTTTGCACAGCAAAGGAAACAGTCAACAAAACCAAAAAACAACCAACAGAATGGGAGAACATATTTGCAAATGACATATCAGATAAGGAGCTACCCAAAATCTATAAAGAACTTATCAAACTTGGGCGCCTGGGTGGCTCAGTTGGTTAAGCGACTGCCTTCGGCTCAGGTCATGATCCTGGAGTCCCTGGATCGAGTCCCGCATCGGGCTCCCTGCTTGGCAGGGAGTCTGCTTCTCCCTCTGACCCTCCCCCCTCTCATGTGCTTGCTCTCTCTCATTCTCTCTCTCTCAAATAAATAAATAAAATCTTAAAAAAAAAAAAAAGAACTTATCAAACTCAACACCCGAAGAACAACTAATCCAATCAAGAAATGGGCAGAAGACATGAACAGACATTTCTGCAAAGAGGACATCCAAATGGCCAACCGACACATGAAAAAGTGCTCAACATCACTTGGCATCAGGGAAATACAAATCAAAACCTCAATGAGATACCCCCTCACACCAGTCAGAATGGCTAAAATTAACAAGTCAGGAAATGACAGATGTTGGCAAGGGTGCGGAGAAAGGGGAACCCTCCTACCCTGTTGGTGGGAATGCAAGCTGGTGCAGCCACTCTGGAAAACAGTATGGAGATTCCTCAAAAAGTTGAAAATAGAGCTACCATATGATCCAGCAATTGCACTACTGGGTATTTATCCCAAAGATACAAATGTAGGGATCCAAAGGGGTACGTGCACCCCGATGTTTATAGCAACAATGTCCACAATAGCCAAACTATGGAAAGAGCCAAGATGTCCATCAACAGATGAATGGATAAAGAAGATGTGGTATATATATACAATGGAATATTATGCAGCCATCAAAAAAATGAAATCTTGCCATTTGCAACGATGTGGATGGAACTAGAGGGTATTATGCTGAGCGAAATAAGTCAATCAGAGAAAGACATGTATCATATGACCTCACTGATATGAGCATTTTGAGAAATAAGACAGAGGATCATAAGGGAAGGGAGGGAAAAATGAAACAAAACGAACCCAGAGAGGGAGACAAACCATAAGAGACTCTCAGTCTCAGGAAACAAACTGAGGTTTGTTTGGAGTGGAGGGGGCTGGGAGGGATGGGGTGGCTGGGTGATGGACACTGGGGAGGGTATGTACTATGGTGAGTGCTGTGAATTGTGTAAGACTGATGGATCACAGACCTGTACCCCTGAAACAAATAATACATTATATGTTAATTAAAAAATAAAAATAAATAATAATGCAGGAATAGTGAAAAAGAAAAAAAGAGTAGCATGGGGATCATCATGGATTCTGGACAAAAGAGAATCAAGGAAAACAATCTTCCCAGCACACTCCAGATAAGATTTTCTAACAGACCAACAATGGGGTCTCTTAGGTTCAAGTGCCGTAGGAATATTATGCAAATGTCAGATAAAATATTCTTTTTTCATTAAAAAAAAAACCCTTCTTTTAGTGGCATAATATCTTTTAGAAAGGCAGAATGAGTTAAAAGTACAAGTTTTGGATTTGGCTCCTGGCTCAGCTATTTATTATCTGTGCAATTTTGACCAAGTTACTTAACCTCTCTGAATCTCAATATTTCCATCAGTAAAATTTAGGGAATAACAATAGTACCTATCTCATAGGTGTCAGTAGGGCATTAAACAAGACATGGACTATGAAATACTTAGCATAGCACCTGGCCCATAGAAAGTGTTGCATCAATGTAAATTACTATTTTAGACCCAGGCTATTTTTTCCCCCATCGCTCTCTCCTTCCCCCAAACAAGAATGAAGCTATGATAATAATAGTCAACATGACAGGCAGTGTTTTAAATACTTTGTATTTGTTAATTAACTTAATTTTCACAAAAATGTGGAGACTGAGGCACAAGAGTTAAGTTAACCTGTCCAAGCTCATGCAGGCTCCTGATCCTATGCTCTTGTCCAAAATGCCACATTGCTTCTATGTATTGATGAATCTAGACCAAGCCTCTCTTATTTTCTTATTAGTGAGATAAATCGAGTTCCTGGGTTGCATGCCATTATATTATTACATATAAGAAATAATATACCATTCCTTCCTACATTCTACCCGATCACTAGGTAACAAGTATAGTGGTTTTCCATACCTACAGATAAATGTATTGCCCTGGATTTCCACTAAACAGTGATAGGTCATCAGTCCAGATCCCAGATAACTCCAGCATTAGGTACAAGTGATAGGTAAGTTCAGACAAAGTATTCAAGGAGCTGAACCAGAAAGTAAATGAACTTTGTATCACTTAGTCCTTAAAGGGTTAGAGTAAGAAATATCTTTGTTTTATACCTACCTTATCTTGGACTACCCAGGAAATCAGAACTTTCATGAATTTCTCACATTACAATGGAGCATCACTGTGTAACTGTCAAACTTAAGCCACTACTCTATTATCCAGTTCTGAACTCCTACCAACTCTAGAAACTTCACCCCCCACCCCCGCCTTGTTACTTGAAATTCCTGAAAACTCTGCCATAAGGTCTGTCATTATGGCTCTTTTCTGGGTCAGCTGGATGAACAACCTATAGAATTGCTGGGGGAGCAGTGGTCTTGGATACCACTCATCAGAACACAGTGAAGCTGGAAAGCTTGCTAACCTGTATAAGATGGGGTGGCAAATTTATGACAGAGTTGGGTATAGCAGGAGGAGCTCTGTCTCTGAAGCTTAGTCTCTAGCACCCCATTCCTTTCCACCATCTACCCTACTGCTTCTTGTTTTCTCACTCCCCAGCTCACAAGCAAACACAAACTGGTTTTCAATAAAAGTTGTGGCTTCTGGACCAAGCTTTCTGGGCTGGGAGGCGGTACTGCCTCGGAGAGCCCCAAACTGTAATTATAATTTTGCTTCTTCCCAACCCACACATCTTCTGGGAGCCTAGCAAAATTGAATTTCTGGGTCAGTGTTGGCCTTTACCATTTATTATTTAATTAACTCTGAAAGAAGCTAAGCCTCTCTCTCAGAAAGGAAAAACAAGAGAAATGGTAGCCAAGCTCCCACTCAGTACAACATAAACGTCTCCTGGACTGTGACCTTGAACATGGAACTCAAGAAAGCTAAACAAGAAAGCAGGTGATTCTCAGAGGCCTCACACCCTTGCCAATGAGGTGGTCTTTGCAGTTCTGAAAGCTATAGTGACTCCTGTGCCTGGGACACTTGGATTTTTCCCACCAGCTTTTCTCTGTGGCTCTATGCCAAGGATCAGGTCTATATCATTCCCCTAACCCTAATGCCTGGGAAATAGTATGCGCTCCATATTTGTTGACTAATACACCCTTTGTTCCAAATTAACTCTGGTCCTTAAAGATGCTTTAGGTTTCAAGACGGAAATCCAATCATATCCTCCCTGGCTTAAAACCCCCTGACAGCTTCTCCATGGTCTCGGAATGAAGTTCAAACCCTGCATGTGGCCTAGGAGGCCCTGAGTTGGCCCTGCCTTCTTTTTCAGTCTCCTCCCGTAGCGTGCTCCCCATCATTGACTAATCTCTACTCACACTGCTCTCCTTTCTGGTCCTGGAACACACGGAGCTCCTTCCTATCTGAAAGCCTTTGCACTTGCTCTTCCCTGCACCTGGCATCTTTTCCTTGTTATTTCTTCTTCTTTTTTTTTTTTTCCTATTTTTTAATTGAAGTATAATTAACATACATCATTATATTAGTTTCAGGTGCACAACATAATAATTCAACAGTTCTATATATTACTCAGTGCTCATACTCTTGATTCCCTTTATCTGTTTCACCCATTTCCACTCTGGAAACCACCAGTTTGTTCTCTGTATTTAAGAGTCTGTTTTTTTTGTTTGTCTGTTTGTCTTTTTTTTCTTTGTTTGTTCATTTCACATATGAGTGAAATCATATAGTATTTGTCTTTCTGTGATGGACTTATTTCACTTAGCCTTATACCTTCTAGATCCATCCATGCTGCCTTGTAAATGGCAAGATCTCATTCTTTTTTTTTAATGGCTGAGTAATATTCACACACACACACACACACACACACACACACACACACACCACATCTTTTTTATCCATTCATCTATGAATGGATACTTGGGTCACTTCCATATCTTGGCTATTATAAATAATGCTGCAATAAACGCAGGGGTACATGTATCATTTTGAATTAGCGTTTTCATTTTCTTTGGATAAATACCCAGTAGTGGAATTACCGGGTCATATGTTCCTTCTCATCTTTCAGGTAGCAACTGACACATTACCTATTCTGAGCAGGGTTTCTTGGCCACTGAAGTACCCTACCTCTCCATCACTTTTCACTGCAGCAGCCTGTTCATTTCTTTTTGAACTAAATTACAATCTGCTATTATTCGTTTATTGCCTAAGTCCTTTACTAGAATGTACATTCTATGAGGCCAAAGCTTGATCTATATCATTCATGGCTGTAGCCCCAGCAGGAAGTGGACACAAGGAATGTATCCCATGTACACTTGTTGAGGGAAGGCAAGTGCCTATCATTTATATCATTCTCTTTCATCTACATTTCAAAGAAGCCATTCAGGAAAGATATTCTGTTTCCATTTAAAGCATGCCAAGGCCCAGTACACTGAAAACATTTTTGGTTACACTGAGACAGGAAGTACCATTAGGATGATACATGAGGCAAGGAATTGGCCCCACAACTTCCTTTTCTGACTTTGTAACTGACTTACTGTGGGGGTGATTTAATGCGACTCCATATGTATGAGTAATTTGGGTGTAATAAGCCTGGCCCATTTTGAGTTGCCATAATGGACAAATAATATATTTCACAGAAGAAAAATGTTACAGAAAGTCATAGCATTTTTTTTTTTTTTGCTTTAATGTGGTCTCATTAGATAAGGTGCCACTGAAAAATGCTAGGGCTATGACAAGATTTACCAGCGAGGGAATCTTATTTTCTTCTTCCCTTGGAAAGTGGCAGGAAACAGTCTGGTTGTGTTTTCTAATTCCTGACAATAATGAAATCCATACGTCATGAAGCCCGTGGCTTGTCAGGGAATAATAAACTGGTTAAATAATCAAATGTCAAGTAGCATCCTTGGTTTCCATTCAGAGGAATACAATTTCAGATAATTTAGCACAATATTGGACTGCTAACTAAAACTGCCTTTCTTTTTAGCCCAATTACTTAAATTTCTCTGGCATTTAATCCTCAGGGGTTACTTTCTTTAGAGGGTAACTTACATGGTACAAATCCTCCAAGAAAGTCACTTTGAAGTATATCTTCTACTTAGGGAATATGTTCTGTTTTCTTACATCAATTTTCCCAAATTAAAATAATTTGCATACCATCTTCCCCATCTTTGCTATTCCCACGTATCAATACAGGATACTTCTGTGATTAATTTTTAATCATATCCAGGTACCACCTGGACTATTATTTACTTAATATATTTTATTTAAATTAATTCACTTTTAAATGTTAATATATTTCTTTAAAGAAGAACACTTATGTCACTGATGCAGAAGACAAAGCAGCACCACCAGTCATGAATGGAAGGTAACACAAATTAGAAACTGTTATTGCTTTACCTGTTTATTTGTTCATATGTTTACTGACTGTGCCCTTTACTAGAATGTCCACTCTACGAGGCCAAAGCCAGATCTATGTCAAGGCTGTAGCCCCAGCCTAAGGTGGACACAAGGAAGGCATCACAGGTATACTTGTGGAGGGTGTGCAAGTGCCTACCCCTCCTGTCTTTCCCTTAGATCTACACTTCAAAGGAGACATTCAGAAAAGGTATTCTCTTTCCATTTAAACCACTCCAAGGCCCAGTACACAGAAAACATTTTTGGATAAGTGAGATCTAAGCAATGCTATGAAATTCTAATTGGAGGCTCTTGTCTGCAGAAGACGCAGAGCCTGAGGCCTCTGGGGGTGTTAACAATCTACTAGAACCAAATAAAAACATTCTCCTGAACCTGATCAGAACTGATAAACAAATGGAAAAGCAGTTACTTCCTTATCACATGACTTGATTTTACTCAAAGCCATGTCTTGTTAAAACCTAACATAATCTGTTATCAGCAGAGCTAAGAGTGCTGTCTTTTGAAAAACACCTGGCATAGGAAGAAAAGTCTGCTCTGTTTCATAGGAGGTGGACAAATATATCTGACTTCTTGAATCCACAAAGTATTTCTCTTCTCCATTCTCATGCCTTCCTGAGATTGCCTGCCTAAAGACACGATTTCAATTACTTCTGCCTCAGCACCTCCATTGCTTTCCCACAGAAGCAGAAACAATGTATTACAAATGGAGACAATATTCTTTGAAATAAATATATTGCTTGAAAACTTGTGATAACATATTTTCCTGGCTTTCCACGTTAAAACCCAGGGGAGGAGGACAACTGAATTGAGAGGATATATAGTCTGCTTGAAAATATCCCACATGTAGCACCCAGATTGATAAAATGAAGGACTAACAGAGGATACACACACACACACCATTTTTTCCAATCACAAAGTATATTTAACTCATGAACACAGCATTCTTATATTATGCACCTGATCCAAAATGATCATGCCAGGCAGGGCCCTGGTTGTAACTGAAGAGATAGCACTGGCTAAGGAGGTGAGGGAGAGCTTAGAACTTCCATTCCTAGGTTTGGACAATAATAGACTAGCATTTCCAATGGATGCTAATAGGTATTAGTTGAAATAAGTTTGGGAAACTCATGAATAAACAAAGCTAAATAGGTTTATTTACTGTTGGAAATCTTCAAAGGTTTTTAAATGCTGATGAACACTGAAAAACTCAGAAAGACATGTAATGTCTTGCATTTCCCAAACTTAATCATGGCACCACTCTCCCTGCCCTTGTTTTTATTGGAGTCGTCTCTACATTAGAGTTCTAAAAAAATACACCCTTGGACAAAGTGGGTTATGCGATGTACTTCTGGATTTGTGACTGTACTTGGTAAAAAACAAAACAAAACAACAAAACAAAAGTCAAATTCCTTGTAGACATGATGGGATAAGATGTGGGTTTCCAGTTACTGGGTAAAATTCCTAGTAGCAGCAACAATAGAATTAATGAGTAACAAATAAACTGGCTTGAATTGAATTTTGATTTTAGAATGTATAAATAAAGTAGGGGCATCGGGGGCTGTAAGAAGAGTCAAAGATGAGATTCAGAAGATGAGTAGGGCAGGAAAAGGGCTAAACTTGTCAGATGACAAAGTGGAATTATTAGGATAGATGAAAGATAACCCTCAAAAGGATACTTTTGGGGGTAATCAAAATCAAGTAGCAGACATGATAGCTGGGGATTGGTAATGGGAACAATTATAAGTAGAAGTAGAGAAGAAAAGGAGAAGAAATACAAGTTTCAAAGAAAAAAGAATGACAGAGAGGATTTTGAGTAAGTCCAAACTAGGGAGAGAGGAAGAAAATGTACCTGCACCAACAGGGTCATTCATCCAACCAGATAAAGCCAGAGGCAGAGAAAAACTTCCAGAACTGAATGATGACAAAGAAAAAGGTAAAGAAGAGAATTGGGAAAAGAATTGTGGATTTAGAAGGAAGATGAGTGGAGGTTTAAAGAGAATTGATATAGAAAGGATAAAAAAAGAGACAGCAAGAAATACAAGCATTGCTAGATTTCAGACTCTGGGTATATCTCTTTGGGATACTAAGAAATGGCAAATACAGGGCACTTATGCCTTTTTTTTCTCCTATGGCAGACATAACAAGTTTATCATGTACTATTTTCCTCTGAGTATAGATTTGCCCTCAGAACTCTTCTAACACAGCACTCAAAGTAGCCACTATTGACTGATTTGACTTGACCCTAGCCATGAAACTTGCATTCTTAATGTATTTAAAAACAAACAAGCAAATCCTCTGTGAGGTTTTAGTAATACCTGCTCACTGATGGAAGAGAAATAAATTATTATACTTTTGGCTAGAAAAGCAAAATGTTTCAGTGTGAGATATTTATTCATATGGACATAATAATGCACATGTGTGGATATGAGTAAATACATTTATGAGATATGAGTATTTCAAGTAGGTAGACCAAAGTGTTCCATATTTATTTGTAATCTGAAACTCTGTTTTAAACATTCATAAGCACAGGAAAATCAGCTCATCATTTACCCTGGCAGCTGAAACTTTTAAACCCAATAAAATGATATGAATTATGTTTTAAGTTAAAATAGTTCATATGAAACAACAGCCTGTTAGAATAATCAGAGCTTTCTCCTTCCTTCTCTATCTTATGACACCATATTGGGCCCATCATCTAAAAAGTTGGCAGAAACATCAAATAGGTTTTTCTTCCCCAACACATGACACATTTTTAAAAGCATGGATAAATAATGCAGCATAACATAATACATGATAGCATTGATAGCCATCAGGCCATGGTGACAGGTGTGGGAGAAATTAGGATTTTTATCAAAGGCAGGCAGTAAAAAAGAAACTGCATTCATTTTCAGTTTAAAACTAAGTTTAAAAAAAGGGAGGAAGGATAGTGTGTGACAAGTTGTATTGGTTTTTGTTTCTTCTTGCTTACATTCATTAATTTTGCCCAACTTCTGAGATCTGAGGCCTTTGCCTATTCATGCAAAGAACCACTTGAAGGCATACAATGCCCTCAGATTTGAACTATTTTGTTTGAACATGCTGGTAAGTTATTCATGTTCTGCTAAACAGTTCATAATGCTCTGGGGAAGAGAGGAAGTACATTGCTATCAGGAGTTACCGTTTTTTTGACTTTTATGAATTAATAAAAATAAAAAAAGAATGCTCATTAGTCTAGGCTGGCTTAATTGAGACAGAAAAGGAAGGGAAAGAGGCAGTGGGTAGGGAGGGAAAAAGGCAGTGACCTCTCCAGAATTGTTGAGGCCTGAGATTCTACTGACCCAAATGAATTGATCATCATCACTCTTATGAACCACTGCCATAGAATCCTAGCTGGTCTCCCGCATCAACTCTGGCTCACTCCGCTGCAGCCACAGTGATCTTTTTAAAACACATATCTAATCACCTATCCCTGTACTTTCCTCTCCATGGTCTAGCAAGGCCCTTCATTGTGTGGTCCCTTCCTGCCTCACTGACAGCTTCTGGCATACCTTGTTCTCTGAACTCTAGCCCCACCAACCTTCCTTCCATTCTGCTTTCCTACAGGGCCTTTGCTGACCACAGGGCCTTTACACAAGCTGACTCTGCCTGGAATGCTCTTTCTATTCCCACCCCATCTCACTCAACTTTTATAATACTAGCTCGAATGTCTTATAGCTCCTAAAGAAGGCCTACTCTGACTCTGTCCCCACAAAGTGATTTAGGTCCCCTGCTACCTCCTCTCAAAGCACTCTTTCCTTTTCAGCATTTATAACTATTTGTAATTATATATTTATGTGATTATATTTCTGATCCTTCCACTCAATGGTGAGCTCTGTAGGGCTACAGCAGTGACTATCTTCCTCTCCACTGGGCAACACTACCTTGTACACACACACTGAGCATTTGACAAATATGTGTTGACCAAATGAATTAATGTATTATATCTAATATAACACACTGATATACTGACATAGTCATAACTGTGGCACATAGAGAAAGATTTTGAAAAAATTGCTTATACCATGAACCAAATGTGATTTAGCAAATCTTATAAAACAAATTTGTATCAAACTCTCCTACACATCGTATCAAAGGATTGAAGCTGAGGTGAATATATAAAGCCTCCAGAAAGGAGATTGTTTTTTTACTTTCCTTCTGTTCTCTGCTCTTAAAGAACTGGAATCCTTATTATGGCTGCTGAATAAGAATGTAATCAAGTCATCTTGTTTGGAAAACAAACAAGGTACATGCCTTCTAGAACCTTCTGGGGAAACCAGACCTTTAACTTGGAGTTAGACAAAATGGTGTCAATGAGAACAGCCTTCTGGAAGATGAACTGTGGAGGAGCAGAACTTACGTTGGTTTAGAAGCCTCAGCCTGGTCAGTCTGTAGTTTCTCTCCTCCTTCCACCTCCATTGTGCAATATACAATGCGATTGGGAGCCAAGGATTTGAGGCCTTGGACTTCCATGATCACCACCTGGAAAGAGAATCACACATGGTGGCGGTTACTGCCAAAGCCCATGGACAGCATCCCTCAGAAGAAAATATAGAGATGGGAAGAAGTTACCAAAAAACCCAACAGGTATCTGGTGGCTTTTATCAGTTTTCTATCAGTCAGGCTGGTACCAGTCTAGCATGAAGATACCATTCTTCATAGTGTAACTGATTGCCTCCCGGATGGAAAGACAACCCTCACTACTTTAGAAGCTCACAGGGGCTAGACAGGTAATGTGAAATGGGCTGCTTGTTCCCTGGGTTGAATGCATAAGATCATTTTTCATTTCTGCAAAGAAATAGGCTCTCTCTTATTTTCTTTAAAAATAGTCTAGCTTTTAATTCAGAACTTGGAAGAGACAAAGGCCCAGAAATTCACTTTTCTCTTTTACAATGAGATAAGTGATAAAACAAATGCTAAGATAAAGGGCAAATAACTATTCAGCATTAGAGTTGGAGATGCAGAGGGAGTAGTGAGGCCTGGGGCAAAAGAGGAGAGCATATGCTCCATCCAAACAGAGCAGTTGGTACACAGTTGCAGTCCATTGTGGCCTTGTCTTTCCTTAGTCTGGAGTTGCCAGATACTGCAATTTTTCCTACCAGAAAATGGAAATCTGAATCAGAATCAAAGTCAGAAATCTGATTTTGAAGTTTTGACAATAATCCAAAAAGGGAGGAATAAAATACACAAACTCTGGGCAGGCCAACATGGTTGAATCAAAACAAAAACATGTCTGCAGCTGCATACTCTCTGTTCTAGACTGAGGAAAAAAGCTGGTGTTTTGCTGGACCAACATATATCCTTTACAATTCCTGGCACTTCCCACCACTACCCTTAACTCCATTCAATCACCTGCTATTCTCATATCCAGTGGTATGTCCTGTCATTTATCAGAGGGGAGAGGACAGGAGGGGAGGATAGGGCAAATATACCGATTTAAAATTCTGAAACAAATGACCTGCATCAGGGATCTATAGTAAGCAAGGGATATAAAAGTATCACTCAGTTGTACTCCAAAAGAGGTAATGGCAGGACACACAGAGAAGGATATGGTTGTGCAAAAAAGGTACACTTCTTTCTTTTTTTCAAAATTTTTATTTAAATTCTACTTAGTTAACATGCAGTGCAATATTGGTTTCAGGAGTAGAATTTAGTAATTCATCACTAAAATACAACATCCGGTGTGTACACTTCTTCAATGGGCTTGATTCAAGGAAGTACAATAGGGCCTTAGTGCAAATCAGAAATATCTGGAGAGCTTACTAAACCCAGAAACTGCTGGGCTCCACCCCCAGAATTTCTGATAAGCAGGTCTGGGATGGAGCCCAAGACTTTTTATTTCTAATAATTTCCCTGGTGCTGCTGATGTTGATGCTGATGATCCAGGAGCCATACTTTGAGAACCACTGTATTACTCATGTGATGTTGGGCAAATGACTTGGCTGTGAAGTCATTCCACTTTTCTTTCAAATCTCCTGAGTCTCAGTCTCTTCATCTGTAAAATGGGGGATAATAATATATGTCCTATATCCCCTGTTGTGTGAGGACCAAATAAGATGATGTAGGTAATTGAAAATTTTCATACTGGGAAGAATCATACAAATGAAAGGAAATGCGAGGCACAGTAGAAAGAACAGCATTTTTTTGTAATTTAAAAGATTTGAGTTCAAATCCTGAATCTGATCTTCACTAGCTGTATAATCATTTATAAGTTCCTTAACCTCTCTGCGGCTTTGTTTCCACATCTGCAAATGGCTCAAAAGATTGTTGTGAGGATTCACTGAGGGAATGATGCAAAGTAGGCTTAATGGCCCTCTACATATGCCCATTGTTTTCCCTCAGAGTACTCCCCTGGCACAAGGCCGTGCCACTGGGCAGCCTGGGCCTCAGTTCTCCTGCTGCAGTTAACTGCTCTATAGTGTCCTTCCCAGCCATGCAATTCTATAAGTTCATGAAACATGTCTTGTACCAACCAGCAAATTCAAACTCAGTCTGCCCTGATGAGATGATAATCCTCTATCTCCCTCTTCTCATCCCCCCTCACTGTGTCACCCAACACACAGATGCACAATGATTTTTGTTGGCAGTTTTAGTATATGTGCAATTTAGTGTTCCAAGTAAAAAGTATTTGGGAGCCCTAGGGAATTGCATTCTGTACTTGTGCTTATAAGTTAAAGCCTGTTTGAATCATGTGCACATGGAAGTGTGGTTGGAGACTCACTCACATCTATATTTCAGATAATCAGCTGTATAATATTGAGTACAGATAAAGAATTAAGAAATTATGGATTTAAAAGCTTCATGAAAATCAATAAACCACTTTTTTCCCACTTCCTGTGGAAAGACAAGAGGCAGTAGGGAATAAATTGCCACCTCTAATTGGCAATAATCAAATTCAAAGACACCTAAGAAAAAGCATTCAGTACCTCAGGTGGCAGTATTAAAAAAGAAAGAAAGGAAGTAAGTTTCTGTGAAATTACACTGATGATTTTTTCACACACCAAGTGCCCTATATTTAACTGAATACTGCCTCTTCCAACTGCAAAATACATGTTGAAACACTGTAATATGACTATCTTGAGCTGAATTGAGCACAGTAAAACAAATTATTTGCAGTTAATTCACAGCAAGCCTTAATGATGTTCTAGAAAATTAATGTAGTCTTTACAAATCCTAATTAAATCTACAGAAATTGGATCTATTCTCTTGGTCTCCCCAAGTCTAAGGCTATCATAAAATCTTTGTGGGGTTCTGAGTTTTAATAAGTTATGAATGGTTCTGACACCATTGAGGTATATTTTACAGATCATATAATTAACCCATTTCAAGTGTACAATGCAATGATTTAGTAAATTTACTAAGTTGTGTGACTATCATCATAAATTAGTTTTAGAACATTCTTATCTCCCCCAATAATGTCCTTCATGTCCATTTCCACTTCCTGTTCCAGGCAACACTAATATAATTTCTGTTTCTAGAGACTTGCCTTTTCTAGACATTCTATATCAATGGAATCAAACAACATGTGTCTCTTGTGTCTGCCTTCTTTCACTAAGCAGAATATTTTTGACATTCATCTAAATCAAAGCATATATCTGTAGTTTCTTTCTTTCAAGTGCTGAATAGTAACCCCTTGTATGGATGTACCACATTTTGTCTATCCATTTACCAGTGGATACACATTTAGGTTGTTTCTATTTTTGGCTAGTAAGAATAATGCTGCTATAAACATTTGGGGAGCAAGATTTTATGGGGACATGTGCTTTCATTTCTCTTGGGTAGATATCTAAGAGTAGAATTGTACTCTACAAGTGGTAAATTTATGTTTAGCTTTTTGAGAAACCACCAAACTATTTTTTTTTAAATTTTATTATGTTATGTTAGTCACCATACAATACATCATTGGTTTTTGATGTGGTGATCCACGATCCATTGTTTTTGTATAACACCCAGTGCTCCATGCAGTATGTGCCCTCCTTAATACCCATCACTGGGCTAACCAATCCCCCTCACCCGCAAAACCTTGTTTGTTTCTCAGAGTCCATAGTCTCTCATGGTTCAACTCTCCCTCCAATTCCCCCCTCATTTTTCCCTTCCTTCTCCTAATGTCCTCCATGCTATTCCTTATGTTCCACAAATAAGTGAAACCATATAATAATTGACTTTCTCTGCTTGACTTATTTCACTTAGCATAATCTCCTCCAGTCCCATCCATGTTGATGTAAAAGTTGGGTATTCATCCTTTCTGATGGCTCAGTAATATTCCATTGTATATATGGACCACATCTTCTTTATCCATTCATCTGTTGAAGGGCATCTCGGCTCTTCCCACAGTTTGGCTATTGCGGACATTGCTGCTATGAACACTGGGGTGCATATGGCCCTTCTTTTCACTACATCTGTGTTTTTGGGGTAAATACCCAGTAGTGCAATTGCTGGGTCATAGGGTAGCTCTATTTTTAAATTTTTGAGGAACCTCCACACTGTTTTCCAAAGTGGCTGTACCAACTTGCATTCCCACCAACAGTGTAAGAGGGTTCCCCTTTCTCCACAACCTCTCCAACATTTGTTGGAGAAACCACCAAACTATTTTCCAAAGTGAATGCACCATATTTCCCCCGCCTCGAGATTTGGGTCAATAGGTCTGGGTGATGCCAGGAATCTGCACACTGAACCAGCTTCCCAGGCAATTCCAATGTAGCCAGATTAGATCCACTCCCTAAATTATACGTATGAAAATAAAACGTAAGTAGAAGTTAGGATTTATTGACATGTAGAGCATTCTGCCACATTCCCAGTCTGAACAGGTTCTTTCTTTGGGTGATGAGATCAACTAAAAAGCCTTCACTGCAACAAGAGGCTCTCTACCGTGTAGCCAACAGGAGAGACAACAGGAAAGAAAATCTACAACTCATCAAATGATGCTAGATATTTCCCTCATAACTGTGACACAGGATGCCAAAATCTTAAAATTTCTAAATTGCATAAGGTCTTTACAAAATCCTTGATCATTACTTTAAGATGGAAAATAATGCAGGATTAAATTTAGTAGGTGGTTCTTAAGACTGCATTTCCTTAAGGAAAGCATGGGCTCCTGGAGATGGGGAAGCACTTGCTGATTAGCTGACCTATGCTGAGTAAGCTGTTATTTTAATAACTGCTCTGGGGGTTCAAGGACGAAAGCAAGTTGATTGTGGTGCATCTAATCACCCACATCCTCCTGGCTATGCCAGGAAACTTTCAAGGGTTTAGGGCTTTTTACCTCCAGGGAGAAAGACAGCACAACGTCTGATTTGGAGAGCTGGTTCTCACTCTCCTCACCCATGTCGATGATGGAAGCATTGTGGCTGCGTTTGAGTTTCTGCAGCTTGAACTCGCCGCCTTTGGACACTGGCATGCTCTCCAAGTTGGCCATGAGCAGGTTGACTGATGACTTCAGCTCCTCGATGTACATGTTCTCCATTTCTTTGGATACAAACTTGGGAAATTTGCGCTCCTTATAAAGAAAAAGAAAAGTATGAGCAGAAAAGTAAATAGAGACCTGATTTACATAGAAGGTTTTCATCTTATAGCCCAGAGTTATAATAACATCTACCACTGGTGAAATTTTGCTCAGATATTGTGGTATTGTGCTAGAAAAATATTCACCCTAGTTGAGTAGATAGCTGCCTGCCTTCTAGTCATTTACAATCTCTAACAGCTAAGAGATATATACATAAACATATAGTAAGAAAGAGTCAAATGTTTTATTATAGTTCGATTTTTTCCCCAGTTTTCTCCAGCAAATTTGATTTGTGGAAAGAAAAATGGGGTGATATTTTTTGAATCTGGTTTCGGTTGAAACAGTTTCTTTTTAGCAAAATGCAATCAGTTGTTTTTAAGTTTGGAGACAGAAAGACACCCTATTTCTGGATACGTATAGAGATTTTCTCACATGAATAATTCAAGAGGAGCTCATTTGAGATGTTTCAAACATAGCCTGTAGCTATTTCTAAAAGGAATAGTAGAAAGAATAGTTACTGTTTTCAAGAAAAATTGAAAAAAAATAATGAAGTGATGAAAAACGTGATTAGAATTCTTTAGAAAAGAAGATAAAGCAATTCAGTATCAGAACTGACCTCTATTTTTTTCCTTCCTTGCTTATGAATTCAGTTGTAATAGCAACATGCTTTAGTTATGCTATTTTTTTCTTTATACCTCTAGGTTGTCCAAGTGCCTTAAATATATTTTGGATTAATCACCTTCTCAAAGAATCATTTCCCACTTGAAACATGAACTTGCCCTCCTTAACTCTGGTCCATACTGATCAGGTCAAGGGGCAAGCCACATCAGTTTGACTTCTTTTTTGCAAGTGACAGAAAAATCCAACTTGGAACTGGCTTAAACAATGAAGGGAATTTATTGGTTTGAAATGTCCTGGGGTAGACCAGCTTCCAGTGAGGCTGAAATCAGGACTCAGATGATATCACAACTGAATTTTTCTCCCAAATCTTGGTTTGGGTTCCTTGTGTTGGCCCAATGCTCAGTCTGGCTCCCCTTAATGTCACAGAAAGCTTGCTAAAGATCTGCACCTTATAACATCACATCATGCTATCTAAAGGAAGGGTGAATATCTCCTCTTGTACTGTCTTTTATCCCCAAATTCTCACCCAAAGTCTGACTTATGTACATACCCTGAACCACCTTTTTTAAGGCTAGGGATATGTTGTGTTGAGTTGCTTAGGAATGAGTTATTTCCGCCATCCCTGTGGCTGAGGGTAGAATTCCACCTGGATCACATGGGACATGAATTGGTTCACCAATTCTGGGTGGCAAAAAAAATGTGTAGTATGTGGGCATCTGACCCAAATCAACCAACTAATTCAATTAAGTGGGCAACAGTCAACCAGATTTACTCTCTTAAGCAAATGAACTGAGAGATATTGAGATTGCAATTAGCAGTGCAGCTGAAATAGCAAGATCATGTAGACTCATAGGTAGGGGCCATATTGGAACATGTGAAAGAATAAGACACTTGACAAACAGAGAGAAGGAGGTAGAGAGAGGGACAGAGGTAGAGACTAACAGACGGAAGAAAGAAAGGCAGGAAGGCAGGAGTAAGGGAAGAGGAGAAAAGAAGCTATTTAGAGTCACAGAAAGGAGCTCTGACATTTATTGGTCTTCTAATTCCCACAAAGCCCACCTATTTCCCCTGTTGGCTCCTTTGAGATACTTTTGTTTTCCTTTCAATAACTCTCCCCACACACTAGTTAGCTAGAAGGGTATTTCTTTCTTGCTACCATAGAAGTTTCACTAAAATTCATATAGTAAATCCTCTGTATAGAGCTTGGAGATGCCTTTGTGCTATGCCAGTCTTCTTCCTACCTAGGGGCTGTCATAAGCATTCCCCTTAGCCCCTTGCTGCCCTAGGTAATTCTCAGCCATCTTGTCATCTTCTTTATTTCAGCCTCAAAATTTTATTTTCCTAGGTTGAATCCCCTTATTCTACTTTCTTATAATACCTAACTCAACCTTTTGGTAAAACTTATTATAATTAATGGAAAATGGTGAAATTTATTTATTGTTTATCTTTCTTGCTGGGCCATGATGTCTGTCTTGATACCCTTGGTGAATTCTTATTCTCTAGAATAATCTTCGGCACATAGTAAGTATTTAATACATGTGAGTTGAGTGAATGAATGGATGGCTTGTCAAAAGTCCATATTAAGTATCAATGCAGCTAAAACTCAGTCACGAGGTGGAGGTGGAGAGATGATGAGATAGTTCTGGAAGAACAGTGAGATTCTCCTTTTTCATGTAAATGAGCAAGGGGGTCTGAAATCTACCCAGCAACCTTTGAGTACTGGTTCTTTCTGGAACCTCTTAGTATAATCACTTCTTGCTTAATGGTTGGGCTCAGCCCACCACGTGGTGCTTTCTAAACACACTGTGGGTAAAAGTTAAGAGGAGAAGGAGGATGGACACCTCTGAAATAACATGATAGGCTGATGAGCTCAATGAGAGCTAGTAATTGTTCAAGACAAGAATCTTATTTCTTCAAAACTTTTGCACAGTGGGCTTCCTTTTGCTTCTTACCATTCTTGGACTCAATCCAGGATGATTGTGAGCCTCAGAGACTAGGGTAAACTTTATGAAAAAGGCCACAGAGATGTGGGGACTTGCCTGCTGGTCCACCATCACTTAGAAAATATTTACCACTGCCAACACTGTGCCTGGTTTAGTGTTAGGCACTGGGGTGGGGGCGAGGATCATGATGAAGGGATGTGGACTGTTCCCCTGAAGGTTAAAACCAGTGGGGAGAAAGATCTATTGGAGAAACATCAAGGTAGATGCTGTAACAGCAGTGTATGAGACATGAACTCTTGCTGAGAGAATCAGGAGTGGCTTTCCAGAGGAGGTGACCTCGGGCTGAGAGTCTGATGGATGAGGAAGAGTTTGCTACCAGTTTGAGTTGGCTGGGACAGGATCATTGTTCTTTTCTCCTTTCCATGGAAAATATACAAGCAACCATGAATCTAAGAAGGTCTGTATTACTGTACATGGCCACAAAATATTTCCTCATCTCCTTTTGAACATGGCCCTTGTTGAGAGCAAAGGGAAGAGTGAGGGAAGTTAAAGTGGTCAAAAAGTGGTCCTCAAGGCCATGTTAGAAGATACCAAACAGGTTACGTACCAGCAGCCTGAGGTCTGTTATACTGACCTCTTTCCTCCTCATGTTGGGGCTCAAACCTCATAACTCTATGGGATTCTTAGGAAACTGGATAAGTGGTATCTCTCATTTTTTACTGGCAGTTGCTGGCCTTGCAGTTGTCATGGAGATGAAGAGAAAAACCATTGTGTCTGTGAAATGGATTTTTTCCTGCTAATCAGCATTGAGAGACCTTACTATCAAGTGTAGTCCCTTTTATCACACCCACCTTTAGGACTCACTCAATGCCTCTTAACTCCATAGTCCTGAGGTTTTGCAAGAAGACCCAGTGGTTATAGACAATACCACTTTAGCCCAGAGTTAGAGTCCAACAAACTTTATGCAGGAGAATACTGGAAAAATCCAAAGAATGATCACTCCTCCCAGAACTTAGACAGTTCCTAATGACATCATTAAAAAGAGACTCATAAAACTGAAGTCTGCAAGGGAAAACAAGGACATTTTTCTGCCCTGGGTACTAAAGCCTTGAGAAGAAATAGCATTCTGTCAATCTAGGCTGAGGTTCTTTTTTTTTTTTTTTTTTTTTTAATTTTTTTATTCTTATGTTAATCCCCTTACATTACAACATTAGTTTTAGATGAAGTGTTCCATGATTCATTGTTTGTGCACAACACCCAGTGCTCCATGCAGAATGTGCCCTCCTCAATACCCACCACCAGGCTAACCCATCCTCCCACCCCCCTCCCCTCTAGAACCCTGTTTGTTTTTCAGAGTCCATCGTCTCTCATGGTTCGTCTACCCCTCCGATTTCCCCCGCTTCATTCTTCCCCTCCCGCTACCTTCTTCTTCTTCTTCTTTTTTTTTTTTTTTCTTAACATATATTGCATTATTTGTTTCAGAGGTACAGATCTGAGATTCAACAGTCTTGCACAATTCACAGCGCTTACCAGAGCACATACACTCCCCAGTGTCTATCACCCAGTCCCCCCATCCCTCCCACCCCACCCCCCACTCCAACAACACTCAGTTTGTTTCCTGCGATTAAGAATTCCTCATATCAGTGAGATCATATGATACATGTCTTTCTCTGTTTGACTTATTTCACTCAACATAATACCCTCCAGTTCCATCCACGTCGTTGCAAATGGCAAGATCTCATTCCTTTTGATGGCTGCATAATATTCCATTGTATATATATACCACATCTTCTTTATCCATTCATCTGTCGATGGACATCTTGGCTCTTTCCACAGTTTGGCTATTGTGGACATTGCTGCTATAAACATCGGGGTGCACGTAGCCCTTCGGATCCCTACTTTTGTATCTTTGGGGTAAATACCCAGTAGTGCAATTGCTGGATCATATGGTAGCTCTATTTTCAACTTTTTGAGGAACCTCCATACAGTTTTCCAGAGTGGCTGCACCAGCTTGCATTCCCACCAACAGTGTAGGAGGGTTCCCCTTTCTCCGCATCCCCGCCAACATCTGTCGTTTCCTGACTTGTTAATTTTAGCCATTCTGACTGGTGTGAGGTGATATCTCATTGAGGTTTTGATTTGGATTTCCCTGATGCCGAGCGATATTGAGCACTTTTTCATGTGTCTGTTGGCCATTTGGATGTCTTCTTTGGAAAAATGTCTGTTCATGTCTTCTGCCCATTTCTTAATTGGATTCTTTGTTCTTTGGGTGTTGAGTTTGATGAGTTCTTTATAGATTTTGGATACTAGCCCTTTATCTGATCTGTCATTTGCAAATATCTTCTCCCATTCTGTCGGTTGTCTTTTGGTTTTGTTAACTGTTTCCTTTGCTTTGCAAAAGCTTCTTATCTTGATGAAGTCCCAATAGTTCATTTTTGCCCTTGCTTCCCTTGCCTTTGGCGATGTTTCTAGGAAGAAGTTGCTTCGGCTGAGGTCAAAGAGGTTGTTGCCTGTGTTCTCCTTTAGGATTTTGATGGACTCCTGTCTCACATTGAGGTCTTTCAACCATTTGGAGTCTATTTTTGTGTGTGGTGTAAGGAAGTGGTCCAGTTTCATTCTTCTGCATGTGTCTATCCAATTTTCCCAACACCATTTGTTGAAGAGACTGTCTTTGTTCCATTGGACATTCTTTCCCGCTTTGTCGAAGATTAGTTGACCATAGAGTTGAGGGTCCATTTCTGGGCTCTCTATTCTGTTCCATTGATCGATGTGTCTGTTTTTGTGCCAGTACCATGCTGTCTTGATGATGACAGCTTTGTAATAGAGCTTGAAGTCCGGAATTGTGATGCCACCGGCTTTGCTTTTCTTTTTCAATATTCCTCTGGCTATGCGGGGTCTTTTCTGGTTCCATACAAATTTTAGGATTATTTGTTCCATTTCTTTGAAAAAAGTGGATGGTATTTTGATGGGGATTGCATTGAATGTGTAGATTGCTCTAGGTAGCATTGACATCTTCACAATATTTGTTCTTCCAATCCATGAGCATGGAACGTTTTTCCATTTCTTTGTGTCTTCCTCAATTTCTTTCATGAGTATTTTATAGTTTTCTGAGTACAGATCCTTTGTCTCTTTGGTTAGATTTATTCCTAGGTATCTTATGGTTTTGGGTGCAATTGTAAATGGGATCGAC
Source organism: Mirounga angustirostris (assembly GCF_029215605.1). Classification (NCBI taxonomy): domain Eukaryota; kingdom Metazoa; phylum Chordata; class Mammalia; order Carnivora; family Phocidae; genus Mirounga; species Mirounga angustirostris. The sequence continues at coordinate 186,011,000 of NW_026991709.1, read as the reverse complement.
TCCTTAATTTCTCTTTCTTCTGTCTTGTTGTTGGTGTATAGGAATGCCACTGACTTCTGTGCATTGATTTTATATCCTGCCACTTTACTGAATTCCTGTATGAGTTCTAGCAGTTTTGGGGTGGAGTCTTTTGGGTTTTCCACATAAAGTATCATATCATCTGCAAAGAGTGAGAGTTTGACTTCTTCTTTGCCAATTTGGATGCCTTTGATTTCTTTTTGTTGTCTGATTGCTGTGGCTAGGACTTCCAATACTATGTTGAATAGCAGTGGTGATAGTGGACATCCCTGCCGCGTTCCTGACCTTAGGGGGAAAGCTCTCAGTTTTTCCCCATTGAGAATAATATTTGCTGTAGGTTTTTCATAGATGGCTTTTATGATATTGAGGTATGTACCCTCTATCCCTATACTCTGAAGAGTTTTGATCAAGAAAGGATGCTGTACTTTGTCAAAAGCTTTTTCGGCATCTATCGAGAGGATCATATGATTCTTGTTCTTTCCTTTGTTAATGTACTGTATCACATTGATTGATTTGCGGATGTTGAACCAACCTTGCAGCCCAGGGATAAATCCCACTTGGTCATGGTGAATAATCCTTTTAATGTACTGTTGGATCCTATTGGCTAGTATTTTGGTGAGAATTTTTGCGTCCATGTTCATCAGGGATATTGGTCTGTAATTCTCCTTTTTGATGGGGTCTTTGTCTGGTTTGGGGATCAAGGTAATGCTGGCCTCATAAAATGAGTTTGGAAGTTTTCCTTCCGTTTCGATTTTTTGGAACAGTTTCAGAAGAATAGGTATTAATTCTTCTTGAAATGTTTGGTAGAATTCCCCTGGGAAGCCATCTGGCCCTGGGCTTTTGTTTTTTGGGAGATTTTTGATGACTGCTTCAATTTCCTTAGTGGTTATAGGTCTGTTCAGGTTTTCTATTTCATCCTGGTTCAGTTTTGGTAGTTGATACATCTCTAGGAATGCATCCATCTCTTCCAGGTTATCTAATTTGCTGGCATAGAGTTGCTCATAATATGTTCTTATAATTGTTTGTATTTCTTTGGTGTTGGTTGTGATCTCTCCTCTTTTATTCATGATTTTGTTGATTTGGGTCATTTCTCTTCTCTTTTTGATAAGTCTGGCCAGGGGTTTATCAATCTTGTTAATTCTTTCAAAGAACCAGCTCCTAGTTTCGTTGATCTGTTCTACTGTTCTTTTAGTTTCTATTTCATTGATTTCTGCTCTGATCTTTATGATTTCTCTTCTCCTGCTGGGTTTAGGCTTTATTTGCTGTTCTTTCTCCAGCTCCTTTAGGTGTAGGGTTAGGTTGTGTACTTGAGACCTTTCTTGTTTCTTGAGAAAGGCTTGTATTGCTATATACTTTCCTCTTAGGACTGCCTTTGCTGCATCCCAAAGATTTTGAACAGTTGTGTTTTCATTTTCATTAGTTTCCATGTATTTTTTTAATTCTTCTTTAATTTCCTGGTTGACCCATTCATTCTTCAGTAGGATGCTCTTTAGCCTCCATGTATTTGAGTTCTTTCCGACTTTCCTCTTGGGATTGAGTTCTAGTTTCAAAGCATTGTGGTCTGAAAATAGGCAGGGAATGATCCCAATCTTTTGGTACCGGTTGAGACCTGATTTATGACCTAGGATGTGGTCGATTCTGGAGAATGTTCCATGGGCAGTAGAGAAGAATGTGTATTCCGTTGCTTTGGGGTGGAATGTTCTGAATATGTCTGTGAAGTCCATTTGGTCCAGTGTGTCATTTAAAGTCTTTATTTCCTTGTTGATCTTTTGCTTAGATGATCTGTCCATTTCAGTGAGGGGGATGTTAAAGTCCCCCACTATTATTGTATTGTTGTTGATGTGTTTCTTTGCTTTTGTTATTAATTGCCTTATATAATTGGCTGCTCCCATGTTAGGGGCATAGATATTTACAATTGTTAGATCTTCTTGTTGGATAGATCCTTTAAGTATGATATAGTGTCCTTCCTCATCTCTTATTACAGTCTTTGGTTTAAAATCTAATTTGTCTGATATAAGGATTGCCACCCCAGCTTTCTTTTGGTGTCCATTAGCATGGTAAATGGTTTTCCACCCCCTCACTTTCAATCTGGGGGTGTCTTTGGGTCTAAAATGAGTCTCTTGCAGACAGCATATCGATGGATCTTGTTTTTTAATCCAGTCTGTTAGCCTGTGTCTTTTGATTGGGGCATTTAGCCCATTTACATTCAAGGTAACTATTGAAAGATAGGAATTTAGTGCCATTGTATTGCCTGTAAGGTGACTGTTACCATATATTGTCTGTGTTCCTTTCTGGTCTATGTTGCTTTTAGGCTCTCTCTTTGCTTAGAGGACCCCTTTCAAGATTTCCTGTAGGGCTGGTTTTGTGTTTGCAAATTCCTTTAGTTTTTTTTTGTCCTGGAAACTTTTTATCTCTCCTTCAATTTTCAATGACAGCCTAGCTGGATAGAGTATTCTTGGCTGCATATTTTTCTCATTTAGTGCTCTGAATATATCCTGCCAGTCCTTTCTGGCCTGCCAGGTCTCTGTGGATAGGTCTGTTGCCAATCTAATGTTTCTACCATTGTAGGTTACATATCTCTTCTCCCGAGCTGCTTTCAGGATTTTCTCTTTGTCTGTGAGACTTGTAAGTTTTACTATTAGATGTCGGGGAGTTGACCTATTTTTATTGATTTTGAGAGGGGTTCTCTGTGCTTCCTGGATTTTCATGCCTGTTTCTTTCCCCAAATTAGGGAAGTTCTCTGCTATAATTTGCTCCATTATACCTTCTGCCCCCCTCTCTCTTTCTTCTTCTTCTGGGATCCCAATTATTCTAATGTTGTTTCGTCTTATGGTATCACTTATCTCTCGAATTCTGCCCTCATGATCCAGTAGTTGTTTATCTCTCTTTTTCTCAGCTTCTTTATTTTCCAGCATTTCATCTTCTATATTACTGATTCTCTCTTCTGCCTCATTTATTCTAGCAGTTAGTGCCCCCATTTTTGATTGCACCTCATTAATAGCCTTTTTGATTTCTACTTGGTTGGATTTTAGCTCTTTTACTTCTCCAGAAAGAGTTTCTCTAATAACTTCCATATTTTTTTCAAGCCCAGCTAGTATCTTTAAAGTGATGATTCTGAACTCTAGATCTGACATCGTACTAATGTCCGTATTGAGTAGGTCCCTGGCAGTCGGTACTGCCTCTTGTTCTTTTTGTTGAGGTGATTTTTTCCGTCTCGTCATTTTGTGCAGAGGAGAATAGATTAATGAGAGAACAAAATGCTAGCAGAGTAACCACGTCCCCAGAAAATATACTCTAAACAAATCAGAAAAGACCTGAAGCAGTGGGATAAGAAGGGGAAAGAGAGAAAAAAAAAAAAAAGAAAAAAAAAAAAGAAAAAGATAAAGATAAAAACAACAACAAACAAAACAAAAGAACAACAACAAAAGAAAAACCAGAATGTGATCAAATATGATCTATATGGTATATAGATCAGTGCCACACACTAGATTTGGGGTGTGTTTTGGTCTTTTAGAAGAAAGTGTCTCCCAAAATTTTAAAGAAAGAAAAACTTATATATGTACAAAAATAAGGGTTGATATGATGAAGGGATGGAAAATGACTGTAAAAATGGAAATTATAAAAAATTTTATAAAAGGAATTGATAAGAAGTTGTTTGAAAAAAGAAAGAGGATTTAAAAAAGAAAAAAGAAAAAGAAAAAAAAAGGGAGAGGATGTGATCAGGCAGGGGAATAGAGAACACCATATACTAGAGATTTAGGGTATATTTTAATCTGTTAGAAGAAACTATCTCAAAATTTTAAAGAGAGAACAACTTATATATATAAGCCAAAAATATGGGTAACTACTATGAAGGGATAGAATATGACTCTAAAAATGAAAAATAAAAATGTTTTTTTTTAAAAAAAGGGATTGATAAGATGTTGTTTGAAAAAGGGAAAAAGAAAAATTCAAAAAGAAATAAAAAGACAAAAAGACAGTTAAAAAAAAAATTAACTTTAAAAGACTAAGGAATCATGGTAAAAAAGCCGTGAATTCTATGTGCAGTAGTCCCTTAGCGCTGGAGTTCTGCTGTTCTCATTGATCGGTAAACTTGGTCTTGGCTGGCTGTTCTCGCTGATCTTCTGGGGAGGGGCCTGTTGCCGTGGTTTCCAAATGTCTTTCCCGGAGGCGGAATTGCCCCGCCCTTGCCCCCTCCCGGCTAAGTAATCTGCTCGGGTTTGCTCTCCAGAGCTTTTGTTCCCTGCAAGCTTTCCGTACAGCTTTGGAGGCGGAGAGTGAAAATGGCGGCCTCCCAATCTCCGCCCCGGAGGAGCCGAGAACTCGGGCCCGCTCCTCAGTGAGCCCCCAGAGAAAAGCCGTCAGTCACTCCCGTCTCCCTGCTCTCCGGCCGCACTCTGTGCTCACCCGGCCTGTGACCACGCGTTTCTATCTCTGGCACCGGACCCGGTCTGGAGTCTCCAAACCCAGCAGATCCCTGCGGTGCACTCCCGCGCGGCTCCTCCCGGGGGAGGAAGGTGAGTCTCCCCGGATCGGCCGCTTGTTGGGTCCCTGCTGGAGGAGCAGGGGCCCGACTGGGCCGCGGATCGCGGTTAATGGCAACCCCAGCTGAGAGCCCGCGCCTGGGCTCCGCCTCTGCAGCCGGCTTCCCTGCTGCGTTACCTGGGAGCTCTGCTGCCCTCAGGCACCCCCGGTCTTTCTGTGACCCCGAGGGTCCTGAGACCACACTGTCCCGGAGGGTTCCACCCCCCGCTGAGCCACCAGAGTGACGTCCCTCGGCGGAGCAGACTTTTAAAAGTTCCGGTTTTGTGCTCCGCGGCTCTATCACTTGCCAGAAGCGGCCGACGGAGGCCCCTCCCCCGCCGTCTATCCTCCCGAATATCGCCTCGGATTCACTTCTCCGCACGTCCTACCTTCCAGAAAGTGGTCGCTTTTCTGCTGAGACAGTTGTTGCTCTTCTTTTCTTCGATCTCCTGTTGAGTTTGTAGGTGTTCAGAATGGTTTGATCCCTATCCAGCTGAATTCCTGAGAGGAGACGAAATCCAGGTCTCCTACTCCTCCGCCATCTTGCTCCTAGGCTGAGGTTCTTGAGGGGAGTTTTCAGCAGCAGACCCATTACAAACACATTTCAAAGCTGAAGTTGTGCCAAAATAAGGAAAATGTAGTCGTCCATCTTGATTGCTACTTTCCCAGGCATAAAAGTAAATTCGCCTTGACAAAAACATTGTTTATTCATATTGCTTTATGAAAGACATAGCATATGGGTAGGCAAAGTCTTCCAAAGAAAATCTCTGCTGTCCATTTATTCTGTTTTGGACTGATAACATTCCTCAATGGGGATGGCCTTCCAAGGACAATTCTTAACAGGGTTATTTATGTTCAGCCACACTGAGTGATTTTTTGGAACATCTTGAAAAATAGCATTTGACAGTGCTAACAGCTCTGTCAGCCATCTACTTTTCTTTTCTGTCTTTGCATTTTTATCCACAGAGGATGAAGTGGGTACATGTAAAAGCTGACAAAGGTACCCCTACTCAGACAGAGGATCCTTAGACTCCAAAGGCTCAAATGACAAACTGATAGGTGATCAGAAGGAAGGTATGGCAGAAGGACACTTTCTAGACACAAAGCTCACCGACAGTGTTGCACTTATTCAAAACAACCTCTCAAGCAATTCCTGGGCTCCTATCATGTGTCAGATGGTGATGAAAGAGTCAGCCAAGAGGCAATAGTGTGGGGTTATGCCAGCAAATGATCAAGTAAACACCAGGTAACACATGAAGTAACAGGCATGTGCAGAGTACAAAAGGCACCAAGGAATCTTATCCAGTCTAGATGGGTAAAATCAACTTGACTTTGAATCCTGGGTCTACCTCCTATTAGTTGTGTGACTTTACACAGGTTTCTTCACCTGTCTGAATATTGGTTTCCATATTTGAAGTGGAGAGTTATTGTGAATGAAAGATAATAACAAATACCAATACTTTTTGATTATAAATCTGTAAAATCAGCATATGTATACTATATATGTGTATATAGTATACATATGTATACACATACACATACACATATACATACATGTATGTATATAATATATACATACACACATACACATATACACACATGCATGCACACACACCCACATCCATGTATCCATGTATATCAGGCATCATGCTACCAGCACCACTGCTAACAGTAACAAGAGCAATAATAGTGATGGTGACTATCATAAAGACCATGATGCTAGTTGACATTTACAATTGTTAATTGTGTCCTGGGCATTAAGCTAAGCACTTTACATGCTTTCCCTCATTTAATTCTTCGAACAACTGAGGGTAGTGCTGTTATTTAATCCCATGTTCTGGAGGAAAATGATACACAAAAGTTAAATCAATAATTAGTAGAATTGAATTTGAAACCTAGAGCCCCTGTTTTTAGCTATCATATGATAGGGCAGAACTATCTGGCCCCAAATGGCAAAGAACCAAGGTAAACCCTATGGGGCCCCTCAGCATGGCCCACCCTCTGCATCACTTCATCTCAGTGTTCAGCGGAGGACCAGGGAAAGCCGAGCCCTCCACAGCAATGAGCGTTCCACTATTACCAGTCAACGTGGATTGTGTAATGGTGGGTGTGGGGTGAAGTGCAGGGAGTGATGGGGGAAAGGTAGACATGTTAAATGAGAGAAAGAAAGTCTTGGTAAATAATCTGTAAAACTCAGCATCACACACATTAGAAGGTATTTTGGGCACAGGGATGATAGCTTCCAGGATTGGCTTCTTTACTCAAACCCATCTTTAAGAGGTTTGGTGTTACTGAATGAACTTCAGAGGATCTCCTCAGCATTTAGATTTTTTAAAAAAAGATTTTATTCATTTATTTAAGAGAGAGAGCGCGCAAGGGAGAGAGCACAAGCGGAGGGGAGGGGCAGAGGGAGAAGCAGACTTCCCACTGAGCAGGGAGCCTGATGTGGGGCTCGATCCCAGGACCCTGGGAGCATGACCTGAAGCCAAAGGCAGATGCTTACTTAACCAGCTGGGCCACCCAGGTGCCCCAGCATTTACATTTTTGTTTGAATTCAGATTTTCCTGGGTTGTTAACTACCTGCAAAGGTCACACTCAGGGAGATGCTCCCTACACACATTCTTCCAGGTAAAAAAATCTAACTTAAGTTTTGTGCGCCTGGACCCTGCTATTTCCTGACTCAGGGTGAATGTCAGGTAGAAAAAATTAATTTCTAAGCGTGGGGGGGGTAGTATCATTCTCTGGCTGGAGAAGATTCCATTTTTATCTGATTTTCAGCAATGCATGGAAAAGAACCTTTTCATCAAGGAAATATTTAGACATTATTTCTTTCCTGGGGGCATAGTCTCATCAATGTTTGCAACAGGACCATGATATGAGATGATAATTTTGCTCTGCAGAGAATAGGGGTTTAAATGGCAACTCTACATTTAACTGATAGTGTGAAAAACCAATGGTGTTTCACTCCCAGACCTCTGCCGTGAATATTACAAAAGCTATATTATTTGTCTTATATAATTAGTTCACGAATTTTGGAATTTTACCTCAAAATGTGGCCAAAAGGATTGGCCAATATCACAGTACCACTAATGGCATAATCTGTCTGTTTAAGCTCCAATGTCAACTTCTGATCACACAATTTAAATAACTTAGACTTAATTCCTAGGTGAAATCTGGGGACATTTTAATATCAATATGAGAGGATTTGGGAAAATGTCTGAACAGGGATAAGAAGTGTTTTCTACCGCATTTAAAAAGGCATTCAGATCTCTTCATGGAACATTTTTTTTTTTTTTTTTTGGGGGGGTATGGACAGAGGGAGAGAAAGAGAGAGAACCTTAAGCAGGCTCCATACCCAGTGTGGAGCTCAATGCAGGGCTTGAATCTCAAAACCCTGAGATCATGAACTGAGCCAAAATCAAGAGTCAGATGCTTAGCTGACTGAGCCACCGAGGGGCTCCTATTCACAGAACTTTTAAGACAGCATGTCTGATGTTCACAGTGGAGGCTCATGCAGCCATCTCTGTCTGATGATTTGTGGCACATGGATGTGACTGAATTGACAGATTACAGCACAGGGTTTCAATGGAGGAAGGCTGCCCTGCACTTGCCTCCCTTCTCTCCTAGGAAGAAAGGACAAACCTACGCCTTTTATAAGCGTGTGAGGATGACAATGCTGCCAGCAGAAACTCCAGGCTCCTTACAACCTCTTTTTCAGATCCCAAGGAAGTCAAAGCAGAAAGGATGCAGAATTCCAGGAGCCAGTTCTGCCTGATGCTGTTGCTTCATTGGGCCTTCTGGATAAACTAAAGGAAATGTACAGTAAATTTTAGTGGAAGAGAGAAAGTGGCTTCCTGGAGGGGCAACCTGATCAATGACAGAGAGATTCCTGTCCTGGTGTAACTTCCTGCCTATCATCTGACTACTCAAAAAAAGAGCATGACACTTGGAATCAGAGCAGTCAGTGTTCTACTTACTGGCTAAGTGAACTTAAACTCTTTGATGTGCCTAAACTGGGGAGATTTATTGTAATTCCCTGGATTGTTTATCACAGGTCCAAATGAGAGTTTACATGAAATTGTACAGCCAATGCCCAAAACATTTAATAAAGGCCGGATGAGCAGAGAGAGAGAGGCTAGGAAGAGGTAAGGTGCAGTCCTGGTTGAAAGGCATCTTGAATCTATGACTAGGGGTGATGGGAAAAGTGAGGAACTGTATTTGTGAAGGCATTTTTTAATTTTTTAAATTTTTTTTAAAGATTTTATTTATTTATTTGAGAGAGAGAGAATGAGAGACAGAGAGCATGAGAGGGAGGAGGGTCAGAGGGAGAAGCAGACTCCCTGCCGAGCAGGGAGCCCGATGCGGGACTCGATCCTGGGACTCCAGGATCATGACCTGAGCCGAAGGCAGTTGCTTAACCAACTGAGCCACTCAGGCGCCCTGTGAAGGCATTTTTTAATTGAAGTATAGTTGACATACAATATTATATTAGTTTCAGGTATACAACATAGTGATTCAACATTTATTAACATTACAAAGTGATCACCATATAAATCTAGCTACCATCTGTCACCAAAAAAGGTTATTACAATATTATTAAGTATATTCCCTAGGCTGTAAATACACCCATGTGTCTTATTTATTTTATGACTTTTATACCTTTAAATTCCCTTCCCCTATTTTGCCCAGACCCTCTTCTCCTCCAACAACCACCAGATTGTTCTCTGTATCCATGAGTCTATTTCTGTTTTATTTTGTTTGTCGTCTTTTAGATTCCACACATATGTGACATCATACGGTATTTGTCTTTCTCCTTCTGATATATTTCACTTATTAAATACCCTCTAGGTCCATCCAATGTTGCCACAAGTGGAAAGATCTACTTCCTTTTTTAGGGTTGAGTAATGTTCCATTGTATATATACAGCGTATCTTCTTTATCCATTCATCTGCTAATGGACACTTGGGTTGCTTCCCTATTTTGGCAATTGTAAATAACGCTGCAGTAAACATAGAGGTGCATATATTTTTTTCAGATTAGCGTTTTTGTTTTCTTCAAATATCCAGAAGTGGAATTATGAAATTGCATGATAGTTCTATTTTTATTTGTTTTGAGGAAACTTCATACTGCTTTCCATAGTGGCTGTATCATTTTGCACTCCTACCTATAGGACACAGGGTTCCCTTTTCCACACATCTTCACCAACACTGGCTATTTCTTGTCTTTTTGGTGATAGCCATTCTGACAGATGTGAGGTGATATCTCATTGTAGTTTTGATTTTCATTTCCCTGATGCTTAATGATGTTGAAAAGTTTTTCATATACCTATTGGCCATCTGTGTGTCTTCTTTGGAGAAATATGTATTCAGGTCCTCTGCCCATTTTTTTGGAATGTTGGATTGTTGGATTGTTTTTTTGAAATTGAGCTGCGTGAGTTTTTAAAATATATTTTGGATACTAATCCCTTATCGGTTATATCATTTACAAATATCTTCTCCCATTCAATAAGTTGTCTTTTTGTTTAATGACGGTTTCCTTCACTATGCAAAAGTTTTTTAGTTCGATATAGTCCCATTTATTTTTGCCTTTGTTGCCCTTGCTTGAGGAGACAGACCCAAAAAAATATTGCTTAGACTTATGTCCAAGAATTTTCTGCTTATGTTTTCTTCTAGAAGTTTTCTGGTCTTACATTTAAGACTTCAATCCATTTTGAATTTATTGTTGTATATGGTATAAGAAAGTGGCCCAGTTTCATTCTTTTGTATGTAGCTGTCCAGTTTTCCCTTATTGAAGAGACTGTCTTTTCCCCATTGTATGTTCTTGCCTCTTTTGTTGAAGATTAATTGACCATATAAGTGTGGGGTTATTCCTGGATTCTCAATACTGTTCCATTGATTCATTGTGTGTGTTTTTGTGTCATACTGTTTTGATTACTATAACTTTGTAATATAGTTTGAAATCAGGGAGTGTGATACCTCCATCTGCGCTCTTCTTTCTCAAGATTTCTTTAGCTATTTGAGGTCTTTGTGGTTCCACACAAATTTTAGGATTATTTGTTCTAGTTTTGTGAAAAATACTATTGGTATTTTGATAGGTATTGCATTGAATGTGAGGACTGCTTTGGGTAGTATGGAAATTTTAACAATATTAATTTTTCCACTTCTTGAGCAAAGTATACCTTTCTATTTATTTGTGTCTTCCATCAATGTCTTAGTTTTCAGGGTAACAGGTTTAAATTTATTCCTAGGTATTCTATTCCTTTTGATGCAATTATAAGTGGGATTGTTTCCTTACTTTCTCTTTTGGATAGTTTGTTGTTTGTTTATACAAATTCCACAAATTTATGTATATTAACTTTGTATCCTGCAACTTTACTGAATTCATTTATTAGTTCTAATAGTCTTTTGGTGGAGTTTTAAGGGTTTCCTATACACAGTATTATGTCATCTGTGAATAGTGACAGCTTTACTTCTTCTTTCCCAATCTGGATGTCTTTTATTTCTTTTTCTTGTCCAATTTCTGTGGCTAAGACTTTTTAAAAAATATTTTATTTATTTGCCAGAGAGAGAGAGAGAGAGACACCACACAAACAAGGGAAGTGGCAGGCAGAGGGAGAGGGAGAAGCAGGTTCCCGCTGAGCAGAGAGCCTGTTGTGGGGCTTGATCCCAGGACCCCCAAGATCATGACCTGAGCCGAAGGCAGACACTTAACTGACTGAGCCACCCAGGTGTCCCAAGTCTTCTAATACTATGTTGAATAAAAGTGGTGAGAGTGGCCATCCTTGTCTTATTCTTGATTTGAGAGGAAAAATTTCAGCTTTTCACCATTGATGTTAGCTGTAGGTCTGTTATAGATGGCCCTTATCATATTGAGGTACATTCCCTCTGTACCCACTTTTTGAGAGTTTTAATCACAATTGAAAATTGAATTTCAGTGAATGCTTTTTCTGCATCTATTGAAATGGTCATATAATGTTTCCCTTCTTTTTGTTAATGTGATAGATCACATTGATTGATTTGCAGATATTGAATCATCCTTGCACCCCTGGAATAAATCCTATTTGATCATGCTATATGATCCTTTTCCATACTGTTAAATTCAGGTTACTCATATTTTGTTGAGCATTTTTGTATCTATGTTCATCAGGGATATTGGCCTGTAATTTTCTGTTTTTGTGGTGTGGTCTGGTTTTGATATCAGGGTAATGTTAATATCTCACAGAATGAATTTGGAAGCATTCTTTCCTCTTTTGTTTTTTGGAATAGTTTGAGAAGGATAGGTATTAACTCTTTTTTAAGTGTTTGGTAGAATTTATCTGTGGAGCCATCTGGTCCTAGAGTTTTATTTGTTGGAGTTACTTGATTACTAATTCAGTTTCATTAATAACAATCAGTATATTCAGATTTTCTATTTCTTCTTGATTCAGTCTTAGCAGATTATATGTTTATAGGAATTTATCCATTTTTTCTAGGTTGTCCCATTTGTTGGAATATAATTATTTGTAGTAGTCTCTTATTATCCTTAGTATTTCTGTGATATCAGATGGAACTTCTCTTTTATTTCTGATTCTATTTATTTGAACTCTCTTTTCATAATGAATCTGGCTAAAGGTTTATCAATTTTGTTTATCCCTTTAAAGAACTAGCTCTTAGTTTCATTGATCTTTTCTATTGTATTGTTTTTAGTCTTTACTTCATGTATTTCTGATCTGATTTTTATTATTTCCTTCCTTCTACTAACTTTGGATTTTGTTCTTTGTCTAGTTCCTTTAGGTGTAAGGTTGGATTGTTTATTTGAAAATTTTCTGGTTTCTTGAGGTGGGTCTGTATCACTATAAACTTTTCTCTTAGAACTGCTTTTGCTGTGTTCCATAGACATTGGACCTTTGTGTTTCCATTTTTATTTGTTTCAAGGTATTTTTAAATTTCCTCATTGACCCACTGGTTGTTTAGTAGCATGTTGTTTAGCCTCCACATGTTTGTGGGTTTTTTTGCAGTTTTCTTGTGGTTGATCTCTAGTTTCATATCATTGTGGTCCGAAAAGATACTTGATCTGATTTCAATCTTAAATTTATTGAGATGTGTTTTGTGGCCAAACACACTATCTCTCCTGGAAATTGTTCCATGTACCCTTGAGAGGAATGATATTCTGCTGTTTTGAATGGAATGCTTTGTATATATCTATTAAGTCCTTCTGAGCTAAGGTATTTTTTAAGGCCAGTGTTTCCTTATTGGTTTTCTGTTTGGATGACCTCTCCATTGAGGTAAGTGGGGTGTTAAAGTCTCCTCCTATTATTGTATTACTGTCTATTTCTCCCTTTATGTCTGTTAATGTTTGCTTTATGTATTTAGGTGCCTCTATGTTGGTTGCATAAATATTTATAAGTGTTATATGTTCTCTTGTTGTATTGATCCCTTTATTATTATGTAATGCCCTTCTTTGTCTCTTGTTACAGTCTTTGTTTTAAAGTCTATTTTGTTTGATATAATTATTGCCACAACAACTTTCCTTTAGCATGAAATAGCTTTTTCCATCCCTTCACTTTCAGTCTGAACTTGTGTTTAGGTCTGAAGTGAATCTCTGGTAGGCAGCATACAGACGGGTCTTGGGTTTTTTTAATCTATTCAGCTACTATATGTTTTTTGATTAGAACATTTAGTACATTTACATTTGAAGTAATTACTGATAGATATGTACTTACTGCCATTTTTTGATTATTTTCTGGTTGTTTTTGTAGTTTTTCTCTCTTCCTGTCTTCTTCTTTTGCTCTCTTCCCTTGTGACTTGGTGACTTTCTTTATTGTTATGCCTGTATTCCTTTCTCTTTACTTTTTGTGTGTCTATTATAGGTATTTGGTTTGTGATTACTATGAGGTTCATGTATAACATCCTACATATATGGCACTCTTTTAAATTGATGGTTGCATAAGTTCAAGCATATACTAAAAGTACAACATCTCCACCCCTACCTCGTTTTGTTTTTGACATCATATTTCACATCTTACATTTTGTGTATCACTTGATTAATTATTGTAGGTCTGGATGATTTCATTACTTTTATCTTTTAACCTTCATACTAGCTATGTAGGTGGTTCATCCACTACCTGTACTATGTTTACCTTTGCCAGTGAGATTTTTTCTTTCATAATTTTCTTACTTCTAGTTATAAACTTTCTTTTCCATTTAAAGAAATCCCTTTAAGACTCCTTGTAAGGCTGGTTTGGTGTTCATGAACTCCTTCAGCTTTTGCGTGTCTGGGAAACTCCCTGTCTTCAATTTTGAGTAATAATCATACTGGGTAGAGTATTCTTGGTTATAAGTCTTTTCCTTTCAGCACTTTGAGTATATCATGCCACTCTGTCAGTCTGCAAATTTCTGCTAAAAAAATCAGCTATAATCTTATGGGGGTTCCTTTGTATGTAACTATTTGTTTTTCTTTTAATGATTTTAAGATTCTCTCTTTAGGGCGCCTGGGTGGCTCAGTTGGTTAAGCGACTGCCTTCGGCTCAGGTCATGATCCTGGAGTCCCGGGATCGAGTCCCACATCGGGCTCCCTGCTCAGCGGGGGGTCTGCTTCTCCCTCTGACCCTCTTCCCTCTCGTGCTCTCTGTCTCTCATTCTCTCTCTCAAATAAATAAATAAAATCTTAAAAAAAAAAAAGATTCTCTCTTTAACTGTTGACATTTTGATTATAATGTGTTTTGGTGTGTGTCTCTTTGGGTCCAACTTAGTAGGGGCTTTCTGTGATTTCTGGACCTGGATGCTTGTTTCCTTTGTCAGGTTAGGGAAGTTGTCAGCCATTATTTCTTCAAATAGGTTTTATGTCCCTTTCTTTCTCACTTTTCCTTCTGAGACTCCATAATATGAATGTTAGTACACTTGATGTTGTCTTGGAGATCTCTTAAACTATCCTCATTTTTAAAATTCTTTTTTCTTTTTGCTGTTCTGATCGGATGATTTGCATATCATATCTTTCAGGTCATTGATCCATCCTTCTGCATCATCTAATCTGCTGTTGAGTCCCTTTGGTGTATTTTCCATTTCAGTTATTGTGTTCTTCAGCTCTGATTGGTTCTTTTTCATATTTTCTATCTCTGTTGAAGTTCTCACTGTGTTCATCCATTCTTCTCCTAAGTTGGGGGAGCATATTTATGACCATTACTTTGAACTCTTTATCTGGTAGATTGCTTATCTCCATTTCATTTAGTTCTTTTTCTGAGGTTTTGTCTTGTTCTTTCATTTGGAACATACTCCTCTGTTTCTTCATTATGCCCAATTTTCTGTTTATTTCTATCTATTAGATAGATCAGTCTCCCAGTCTTGAAAGAGTGGCTTTATGCAGAATGTGTCATGTGGGGCCCAGTAATGCAAACTCCCCTTAGTCACCTGAGTGAGGTGCCCCAGGGGTGTCCCTAGTATGGGCTATGTACACTCTCCTGTTGTGGCTGGGTGACAACTCACTGTTGTGCAGGGCTGGCCCCATCCCATCTGGCTATAAGGCCTGGCTGTGAGTACTACAGGTATGCTGATGGGTGGGGTTATTGTCCTTTTGGCTGAGAGGCCTTGCTGAGGTACAGGATTATACAGGGCTCTCAGTGGGGCACATCCCCTGACACAGCATTCTAAAGGGAGGATTTCACAATGGTGTCTACCAGCACCAGGATAAGCACAGCAGAATGAAATAGGAAAATTGGCTGCAGCCAGTGTCTCAGTCCCCCGGGAGAGGCTCAGCTCTCTCTCCCATCTCACTGGCTGACGTTCCAAGATTAGTAAGTGGATCTCCTTCACCTGTGGTCTATGTGCTTTTCAATCTCTTGTTTTTGCACGGGTTTCTGCATTGAGTGAGTCTGTGCTTAAGCCCTTTGATAGCAGTTTTGTTTTCTCTACCAGGTTTTCCTGAGAGCATTCCCTGTTGGTTGGTTTTCAAAGCCTAGTGTTTGGGGGGCTGATCTTCTGTGTAGGATCTAAGGGTTGAAGTTTGATGTGGAGCTCAAATCTCTTGCTCCTCAGCAAAAATTTCTATATTTCTGAGATCCTTCTGATTAGAATGGGATGCTGCATCTGGGTTGTGGTTTCTTCCTTAGTGAGACTGTGTCTCTGTCACTTCCATCCATGTCAGTGCTATCCCTTGTTGTGGAGGCCCTGCTCATCCAGTTTCTAGGCCCCCTTCAGAGAGGACAATTCCACATGCAGTTGTAGACTTGTTGTGTCTGTGGGAGGATGTGAGTTCAGGATCTTCCTACGCCACCATCTTGCCTGTCCCCTATCCAGGAATTTCTGGTTATGATATTTACAGGAGCTGATGTTCAGCCATATGGGTTGAATTGCACACTCTCACTAAAATTCACTGTGATGCCAGAAATAGAAAAATCAGGATTTGCTAAAAGAAGATAATAAGCTGGGGTACTTTGTTTCAATATCCCTTCATGACCTAGCCAATATCTAAAATCTTGATATTTTGTTTAATTTTTAGCAGATATTTATCAATTTTCTTTAGTATTAGCCAGGCTGGCTTAGGCAAAGAGAATTTATTTGTCTCAGAACCCAACTAAACTGAGGGAAAAGCAGTTACACAGCTGAGACTCAAGAATAAGTGCAACCAGGGACTTGAACATCCTGAGTATCTCGGTATACTTCCTGCCTCTATCTCTCTTTGTATGTTGACTTCATTCTTTTATCTTCTTTTCCCTACATGGAAGAATTAAGCATGACTGCTGACATCTTTCTAGCATGAGAAGACACAGCCCTGTTGGCCCAGAGTCCACAGGTCCCAGGGCAGTAATTCATTGGTTTAGTTGCATCAGGCATCCATTTCTGGACCAATCACTTGTGGTCAGGGCAGGCTGGAAACCGTGCCTGATTCCATATGGGTAAAGAACATAGTTCCAGGACTAACTAGTTATGGCAAGGAGACCACTGGCATGAATAAACATTGAAGAAGATAGTCCATTTCTACAAGAACAGGAGATAGTGATGGGCAGACTCTTTCATAGAAATCCTCAATACCCTAAATGTTTGGAGGATTCTCCATATACTTGGAAATTACTCTCCATTCTCTATAAATAATAACCAAGATTCACTCTAATTGGCTATTTCATTGTCAAAGAAAGTCTAGTTCTAAGTAGTCAATAATATCCTACTTGTTATCAAAATACCTAGTGGCATGGGCCGAGGGAGAGAGTTTTTTGGCCTACCATTGTTCAGAGATGAGCAATTTGGCTCACTATATAACAGTTGTTCATTCATGGTCTTTTAAAAATTGAAATTAGCCTACACTAGTTTCTTAAAGTATCATGTGAAGCCTCAAAGTAAACAACTAAAATAAAGGTGCCATGAACTTGTTTTTGATGTGTGTGTGGAGTGTGTGCGTGTGTGTGTGATTTTCTTCAAACAGGATGAATACTTATTAGTTGGGGATGTAATAGTTGCCTAAAGGCAGAGAATGGACCAAATGAACTCTATTTTCTGGATAATCTGCTGAGGAGACACTGAGTTTACAGAAGTAAATTCTGAAGACTTATTGATGTTTTTTCCCTCATTAAGCAGGATTTTCAAACATAAGAGCCTTTTATGCTACCTTTCAGCAAATCCATAACTGCATATTATTTTTAGCCAATAGACTGACTCTACTATAAACTTCGAAGATGTCCAAAAACAAGATGTAAAATATTTCAAAAAAGCTGCTTAAGCACAAACGGAGATTTTTGAGCTTTTTGGAATCTCTTTTTGGTTTCTCTTCTAGTGGAAGTCCTTCCCACATGTCCAGGTCCTGAGACACTTCTTTCCATGAAGAGAAAGGCTGGATGCTAAGCTCTGCTAACTGTCCATCCTCCCTACCATTTCCCACAGCCCCCTACCCTCACAGGCACACATGTTCTGTGGTTACCATAGGAACTAGTAGGATCTAATTATTTAAAATTTTGATATTTTGTTCTCCATGGATTTTTGCGTTAATTTTGATTAAAAAATATTTCATTAAAATGTTCTTTATCTTGCTTACTGCATTTTTGGCCCCTTGCTTTTAAAATTTTGTATCTTATGTGAGTGTCTTACCTTGTCTCAGGCCTCATATTTAGACAGACTTGAGTTAAGAATCTAGTGTAGCACCTTAACTAGTACCTATCATGCTCAGTCTTGATCTCCCCACCTCTAAAACAAAAATGATAACTGAAATATACTTATAGGGCTGTTTGAAGGATTAAATGAGATGGTACATGAAAAGCATTTAGTATGCATGAAATGGAATCAGTATTCAGTGAATATGACTAGCATAACTACTGTCAATAATAACACAAGTGACAGCAAAAGCAGTAATAGTAGATAACATTTAGGTGCAGTCAATAATAGTAAGACATAATCCCAACTCTAGAGAAATCCTTTCTACTGGGAGGCTCAGACATATAAAAATATAGTCACCATTCAATGAACTGTTATAAAAAGGTTTATATGTGGTATGAAGAAAGCATGAGAGTGAGGAGAACTAGCTAAGCTCTTAGAGAAGGGGTTTTGAGCACCAAAGGCTGAGTAAGAGGGTTTGCTAAATGGAGAAGAAAAGAAAGATCACTCCAGTGCGTACAAAGTCACCGAGGCTGGAAAGGGCCTGCTGGACTGTTCAGAGGGAGACATTCTCTGTAGCTGGGATGGGGAATTCTGGTAGGAAAGTTGTGGGAGTTGAGCCTAATAAGAAAGGATCTAGTCTGTAGATTAAGAGCCTGGAATATCATTCTAAAGAGTTTAGATTTTGTTCTGGGGACAGTGGAGGAGTCTCCTGAAGGATTTTGAGGCTCTGTTTTTGAGATGTTCACGCATGAGGTTTAGAAAGGTAACTGTGTGAAGGATAGACAGGCGAGGGGCAGGGGTGGAGCCAGGGATACCCACAAGGAGGCTATTGTGAGATCCAGGCGATGAGGATGAGGGCCTGAATCAAAGCACCAGCAGTGGTACTGAAAAGCAGTCAAGAGATCTGGCCCACATTTCAGAGGCAGAATTAATGACCTGGGTGGCTGACTGAGTGTGGGGTGCTTTGGGGATAAAGGAGAAACTGAGAATGCCTAGGAGGTCCCATCCACAGTAACTGACAGAACATGTGAAGAGGAGCCAATGTAGGTAAGTATGTATGGTGGGAAGAAGAAGATAAGGAGCTAGATTTTGAACAATTTAACTTGGAATGAAGGGGAATATCCAAGAGGACATGCTCAATAGACAGTTGGAAATATAAGGGAGGGACCTGGGAGAAAGGGGAGGCTGGAGTTTGTGTGTTGATT
This sequence comes from Mirounga angustirostris, assembly GCF_029215605.1. NCBI lineage: Eukaryota > Metazoa > Chordata > Mammalia > Carnivora > Phocidae > Mirounga > Mirounga angustirostris. The sequence goes on along the minus strand of NW_026991709.1, from coordinate 185,992,195 downwards.
GGAGCATAGGAAATTTATGTACTATCTCTGGGAGAGCTGCCCTGAGAAGGGAGGGTTGAGGGCCCAATCAGATGATTGTCCTCATCTTTCTTCCTCTCTGCTTCTCCGTTTTATCTTTCCATGGACCTTAAAAATCAGTGTGCTTCCTGTGTGGGACTTTGGCCTGGTTCCCCAGCAAATGTCCTCAATGCTTCCTTACCCTGGCTATTTGGTCTGCCATTTGGAGACGTCCATCCAGCTCTCGTCTGATCTGGGCTGCTTGCTCATCTGGATTGTCCAGCTGCACAAAAGCACAAATACGGAGACTTTCAGTCTGGATCACAAAAACCAATGAACTAATGATGTTGCATTTTACATGCCCCAATTTCTGCCCCCATAGACATATTTCACTAAAACTTAAGAATCTTATAACAGACAAATACAACTGGAAGGAAATCTTAAGTTAAATCCTACCATGTGGTAGGCAGTTGCTAGGAAAGACATTTGAATGAACTTGCACAAGAATCATTTTGGAACTGCTAGACAGCAGTGCTTCTAATAAGGGCCCAATACAGCACCTCTATTTTGGTCCAGTGAAGAAAGTGTTTACATGACAGACAGACAAGGAAGGAGCCAGTAATATAACTATTAGAAATGCGTGGAACAGACATAGTGCTTATCCATAGTGCCTACAAGGCATATATCCTACAGCTGTCCCACCCCTAGACCATGGGAGATTAATCAATCATTGCATTCCTTCTCACTGAGCCCTAAGACTTTCTCAGCCGGTACTCCAGATGGCCATTACCACTGAGTTGGTGTTCATATCTAAGTTGAAATCTATCCTTGTCTTCCCTGTAGTTAGAGCTATTAGAACGTAAGAATCAGCATACCCAAGCATAAATAAACCTGGACAACTCCCTTCTCTGGTTTTCTCATCTATAGAATGAAGGGGTTGGTTACATAATCTCCATCCTTATCACATCTTTGAAAGAGACTGGTAAATATTTCTGTAAAGGGACATATAATTATTACTTTGGGCTTTGAGGGTCATAAGATCTCTGTTGCAATGACTCAATTATTCCAATCAGATGTGAAAACAGACATAGACAATACATAAATGAATGAGCATTTCTGTGATCCAATACAACTTTATGTGCAACAACATGTGGCAGGCCATAGTTACTGATCTCTGCTCTTTGAATTAAGTTTTTCTCTTTATTTCCAAGCAAGCCTATTGTTATCCTTCAAACTGTAATTGAGTTTGTTTTGTTCAGTAGTTTATGATTAATTTTATTCACAGAAAAGTTTAATAAATAGGGAATAATGGCATTCAACTAGAATGGGCTTTATTCCTCTTTATAGTGCATATTAACTCACAATAAAATATAGCTTAAGAAGTATCTGAGTTTTCTAAGTCCCTTTCCTTTAAAAGCCATTTTTATTTAGAAATTTGAAAATAAAAACCCAGATCCAGAGGCGCCTGGGTGGCTCAGTCAGTTAAGTGTCCGACTCTTGATTTCGGCTCAGGTTGTGATTTCAGGGCATGAGATTGAGCCCCACTGAGGGCTATGTGCTCAGCAGGGAGTCTGCTTGAGATTCTCTCTCTCCCTCCCCCTCTGCCCCTCTTCCCTCTCTAAAATAAAAAACAAACAAACAAACAAACAAAAAACCCACCCAGATCCATGCTTAAAAAAAAAAAAGAATCTCATCTATGGAACAAAATGGTATAGAAAATAAGTTCTTTTTAATATGATGTAAACAAGAACACTGAAAAATTTATGGTCATACTTTTGAAGCATCGTCAATGGTCTTTTTTTAAAGATTTGTTTATTTATGAGAGAGAGAAATGTGAGCAGGGGAGGGGTAGAGGGAGAGGGAGGGAGAGACTCTCAAGCAGACTCCCCACTGAGCACAGAGCCTGTTGCTGGCTCTTGGTTTCACTCAGGTCATGATCTCATGACCCCGAGATCATGACCTGAGCTGAAACCAAGAGTCAGAGGCTTAACTGACTAAGTCATCCAGGTGCTCCATGGTTTATTTTATAAAACACATAAAAATCCATCTAGCTTTATGCCATGCATTTTTAGCACCTGATTTAATTCAGGAGTTGCCCTTTCTTCTCCTTTCTACAGTTTTGAGGGGCAGGACTATTTCCTAGATCATAAAGACTGGATTGCAACTTTTGGCCATATATTCTAAGGCAGCACTTCCTAAAGAGTTCTGCCAAACAACAATCTTATTAAATCCTCCAGAAGAAAGGGTTCCAGAAGAATGGTCAGTTGAGTTTCGAAAATGGTGTATCAAAATGCACAAAGTCTCTGAGAAGTAAGGAAGTCTGCTAGACTCTGATCAACTTATTCTTTAATTCAAACTGAAATTTTTATTTTTTATTTATTTATTTTTATTTTATTTTTTATTTATTTATTTTTTAAGATTTTATTTATTTATTTGACAGAGAGAGACACAGCGAGAGAGGGAACACAAGCAGGGGGAGTGGGAGAGGAAGCAGGCCTCCCGCCGAGCAGGGAGCCTGATGTGGGGCTTGATCCCAGGACCCCGGGATCATGACCTGAGCCGAAGGCAGACGCTTAACGACTGAGCCACCCAGGCACCCCTGAAATTTTTATTTTTTGCACAATACAATGCCCAGAGAATGAGCTGGAAATCCTGTTCTACATATATATAAAGAAAACCACCCGAAAGCAGTTACACTGCTGCCCAGGGGTCCATTCATCACAAGCCTCCGCATAGGCGCACATGGGAAACACAGTAGCCTCTGCTTTGTTTTTAAGTGCCAATGAGCTGTCTTCATTCTAGTCCCTTGGAAACCCAAGACTTCTTTAGCTCCAGGTGCCAACCCACTGGGAACACTCAGACATGTCATATTCAAAATACATATGCAAACAAAACGTCTGACTTCTTCACTGAGAAGCAGCAAAATGATTTGGTTAGGGGCTAAAGTTGGGAATTCTGTCAGAAGATACAATGTTCACAGAGGTTAAAAGTGAAAAGAGAAAACACAGCCCAGTAGAACCATCCCCACTACTAAATTTTATGGAGGCATCTGGCCTCATCAAACGGAAATAGGGACAGCAGACAATGCCGGCAAAGAAGACGAGCAGGCTAGGTCTACACTACGCTTCATTCATTAGTTCATGCATTCTCTCATTTACTCATTCATTTATCAGATCTTTATGGAATGTCTTGATATGTCAAGACAGTGGACTACAGAAAGGCACAAGAGAGACTTAGTCACTGCCTCCATGGAGCTTAAATCTAGCAAGGACAGATAAGGTTATTTGAACATTTGGGGCACAAAAGAGAGGAGAGTAGCATTTATTGATGCCTATGTCGAGCCCAGGTATCCTATGGCCTATATTTCAGTCTTTTCTGAAATGTCTCAAGAACTAGATATTAATAAATTCTCCCAGGGAAAAGACTCTGGGGTCAGGAAATGCTGCTCCCTCCTGAAAACTTATAATACATATTAGTATGATTAAGATTCTGAACAATTCTAGAAATAATAAGCCTATTGAACTGCATTTAATTTTGTCTTTTACATAATTATTTCACTGAAGAATATTCCACAGGGCAGTTTGGGAAATTTCGCATGTGAAACAACTTTATGCGGGAGGTATCATTATCGCCCCCATTTTACAGATGAAGAAACTGAGTCTCAGGAAGGTTCAGGAACTTGCTGCAGTTCACACAGCTGATAAAGTGGTATGACCCATTAGAAATGGAGTCTGTCCTGCCTCTAACTGAAGTTCTTTTGCTCTGCCATTATGTTGGCTTCTTTCTTAAGTGCCTTGTTTGGTTTCCTAATTGGTCCTGACAATTAACTAACTCAGTGCCCTCACTTTGTTCCTTGTATACATGGGACAGTTTAACACACTGAGCCACCACTAGGGGGCAGACAAATGTCTACCCTCCTTCACCTGTCATGACTGGCTGATGTCTTCTGGAGAGGCTACAGCAGTGCCAGAGCCCTCCCCCCAAAATGAGAGCAATGAGCGTGTCCTTATCCTGGCTCTGCCCCTTAGTTAGCTGTGTGACGTTAAACAAGTTACTTAACCTCTTTGTGCTCCAGGTCTCTTCATCTGAATAATCAGTGTAATAAATCGACCTAAGGCTATCATGAGAATTCACTGAGGCATCGGGTATAAAGTGCTCAGCCCAGTTCTTGGCACACAGGTTCCTGAACAAACCCTAAGGAAATGGTGGCTGCCTTTTGTGTTATTAAACAAGCCCATGGTGGCTGTATTTCTGACATGGGCCACAGTGGGGCGTCCAAGATTCAGATGAGAATGTGCCAGACGGGACTGTGTCCTTCTGTGGTGTGGCTGTGGGGGTCCTGCTCTATAGTCTGTGCACTAGAAAGGAAGGGATCGGGGCTCCCCTCTCTTGACAAATTTCCTAGGCTTCCCAGTGTCATCCACATTCTCCAGGGTCAAGTCCCTTTGCTCTGTTAGACTTTAATTAGAAGGAGTGACCGGAAGGCAGACACGGGTGCCTGACAGCTAAGGATCTGAAGGGAGGATGAGAAAGGAAATGCAACCAAAGCTCCCTCAAACAGCCTGGCATGATAGAGAAGGCCATCCTCAATCGAGGAGCTTGACAGCCCCACTGTATGCAATCCAAAAATATAAAGAGAAATCAAGTAATTACCTTTTCAAGTGCTAGAAAGAAAAAGCCAGAGAGTGAGCTTCCATGGAAACAAGGTTCTGTTTACTGCACTGGCCTTTTCCACCAAGGAAAGGAAAAATCAGCTGGCAAACCAGGCCAAGGGCAAACCTTCCCGTTGACAGCTCATTAGGGTTAAAATACGTACATGTGCATGAAGGCTCTTTACCTAATTAGACAAATAATCTTCCTACTAGCAGAGGTCAAGCAGAGGCAGCGTGGTGGTTGTCATGATTTGCCTGCCAAGCAAAGGGACTATTTCCCTGCACTATCCTCTTAAAGTGATGGGAAGCTGAGCCCAGCACTGCCCAAGTGCTGACAGGTATCACCTAAGCCATCAGTTCCAGCCCATCCCAAGGCTTGAGATTCTCTCCAGCTCATGGCTGTGCCCCTTTAGTCCATGCAGAGGCAAGAACTCAGACCAGCGTTGCTGTGGCCTGGTTCACACCTTCAGGAAGACCATGCCGCAGGGGACACAGGCCTGAGAATAGGGCAAAGGGGAGTCTGTGCCCAGCTATCTTACTTCCTGGTTCCATGACCATGTCAGGTTTCTCAATCTCTGAGCCTTAGATTCCTCAACTGCTGAGTGGGGATCACTTTGATCTTGCAAGGCTACTGAAAGGACTAAATGAGACATGTGGCATGTTTCAAGGGAAGTCAGGCCCATCTGGGTCCAAATCCTGGCTCTGCAGTTCCCTTTTTCAAAGGGATTGAACAAGGGACTGAACCAAAGCCTCAGTTTCTGGGATAACATAAGATACCTACCCCAGTGTGTTCTTAAGACCGACTGAGATGATACACATGCAAAGCACTTAGCATGGTGCTGGCACATAGTAGGTCTTACAGTTTAGAAAATAGTTTCTAGAATTATCCTGATTCTAGGGTGGGCACTCATCAGATGTCAACTCCCCTCCCTGCCCTTTGTGATTTATGATGGAAACTAGACCCTGGACAGGGAAGCCCTGGAGTGGACAAGAGGAGCCCTTGTTCTGGTCCTCAATTTGCCCTTAGCTGGGAGACCTGGGGCTGATGTCATGACCTCTCTATCCATAGTCCCTGCACCTGAGAAATGACAAACCCTCACTATTATGTCCCACTAATCAGCAAAGTCTAGACAAGCGTTTCTCAAAGGTATATTCTGGGGATACTAGTCCTACAGAGAAAGGGGTATGTGGCCAGTTAGAGTTGGCTCTCTCTCTCTCTCCCTTTCCTATACAGCGAGACACATCAGTGAGAAGACAACCTTGTGTGGCCCTACATTTCCCAAACTTTTCTGATCCTGTGTGTAATACATGTGTGTAGCACATTTTGGGATATGCTCACCTAGACAATTCTCGTGTGTGCTTCATTTTTCTCATATCCATGGACAGAGCCAGTTTTTTGGAGGGAGGAGAAAGGGAGGAAGCAACCCCACTATGTAAGTCGATCTATATGTCAGTTTAAGAGTGACCCAGCTAGGAATACTCTGTTTGATCTCTAGGGTGACAGAGAAATCATCACTGGGCCCAGACTTGGAATCTCCTCATTAGCCCCGGAGGCCCTGGAGGATCAGCCTGCACGGGAGACATCCTTGGGCACCAGCTTTCCCTAGGATGCCTGAATTCTTTGGGCTTATACATTACGATGATATGGGGGCAAGTCCAATTCTGGACTCTTCCAAACTCATCATTATTGCCGCAAGGCAGTCTCCAGTCAAGCAAAAAGAAGACATGGTTCAAATATGCAGAAAATTTAAACAGAAACAGGCAGATTACTTTATGCATTATTTGAATAATTGCTCTACTTTCTGGAAAAATCTGCGGTACTCAGCCTCAGAACGAATAGAGCAACTTCAGCCTCAGGACTGCAATGAAAATGATCCAGACCTGTGGCTGCAGTGTCCTGCTCCTACTCGAGACAGTGTAGTAAGCACAAGCAGGGGGTGGGCCCTGCTGAGCTCTTTGGCCTGTTGGAAACCACATCCCCCCTTTCCCCCTCCTCAGTGCACGGCACTGGGCTCCTTGCTGAGGCCTCTGGAAGGATTTGTTTTCTCCTGCTGCCAGGCGTTGGCACATACTGTTCCCCACGTCTGGAACATTCTCCCTTGTCTCCTCCTTGACTCATAACCAGTTCTTATTCTTCATCCTAGGCTTTGCAGCAAACTCTTCTCCGACCTTCCAGACTTGGTGAGTTTCTCCTGCCAAGCTCTCCTAGCACTAGGCAACTCTCCTCTTATTAGTATTTTTCATAACTGTAATTTTACATGCACTTATGTGATTATTTGATGTTTACCTACTACACTGTTAAGGTCCATGAAGGCAGGGATGCATGTGGTTTTGCTTCTCTCTGCCTTCCCAGCACCTAGCACGGTGCTGAACACATAGTGGGCTCTGATAATTGCCTCACCGACTAAAGGACTGAGTTAATTAAATGTGACCCAAAGAGGGGAAGTGACCTGCCCACAGTCGCACAATAATCACTGAGAGGGCTGGGACCAGGTTCCCCACCTGCTACCTTCTAGCCTGCTAAGCTTTGCTGCTTCATGATTGTGTTCTGGGAAGGGCCATTCTCTGCAGAAATAGGCAAAGACTGACCTTTGCTGGCCTGTCACCAGTTACATTCCTGATAAGGCATTCTTATTTCTGGGCTCTGGGGGCTTGAGGCAGGTGCGCCTGTCAGCCGAAGCAGTGCAAGCCACCTGCTGACCTAGGTTCACTGGATCTGTTCTCCCTGTTCCTCTCCACTTCCTAGCCTGGCCCCTTAGTTCCCAGGGATTAGCGTCTGAGAAGAAGGCTGCCAAAAGCGACTGCAGAGGAGGGCAGAGGCGCTTCCCTGTAAAGCACTGCTATCAGCTGGCACACTCCTCCTTTCCTCCACAGCCCTGTGTTTTTTCTCCTCCTTCACAAACTGCTCCAGCAAATCCTGCCCTCCTGGCACATTGCAGTCTGGAAAGTTACCACCAGGACAGCGTCAGTCTCCCTCCAGGGGCTGTGGGTGTCCAAGCTCCTGTCTCAAGAATGTACTGAGGTTTGGATGGTGGCTACATCACTGCATTCAGCACCTGGCTGCCACCTCCAGACTCCTTTCCTGCCGACCTCTCTCCACTTTGTCCACATCTGTCTGATGAGGCTGTAGGATGTGGTTGGCAAGAGCTCCCCCTCTACTGAGCAGCCTCAAATCCTTGCCTTTCTACTTAGAGGCCAAGCAGTGCTGGGCAACTTATGAGAACTCTCTGAGCCCGAATTTTTTATTTTTTTCCAACTCCCTTAGCTCTAAGATGGGAATAATAATGATAATACCTACCGCATGGACTGGTGAGAGGTTAAATGAGATGGTATGTGTATACCCCTTAGCAGAGAGCCTGGCACGCCATCACTTTCAGTAAATCTCAGTGGCTATTAGTACTTGACATTCTGCAGCCTGTGTATCTCATCCTTAGACAAAATCTGATTCTAATAATACTTAAAAGGGGCAGAACAAGTTTTCCCTGCTTTGAGGAAGGAAACCAGGTTTCAAAAGATGAAGTAGTTTGCCAGTAGTTTCAGAGATAATTGGCCCTTCACAGAGGACACACGCCTCAGAAAGTAGAGCATGGATTTTAGAATCAGAAAACCTTAAGATCAAACCCAACCCCTGTCACATACTCACTGTGTGACCAGGGCCAGGGCATTCAACCTCTCTGAGCATCTCTACCCATAGCTTTAAAGTAATACCCTCAGAGGACTATTGTAATGATGATCATAATAGACATTTTCACACTGTAGGGGTTCAACACATTGCAGGTTTATTATTCTATTTTTATTACTGGGGGGTGGATCTCGTGCAGCCTGCAGGCTTGCCTGTGATCTGTCTTTACTAGGGCTCTGTTCTGGGATTATTTCTAGAGAAAACGTGGAATTTGGTGTCCCATGCATACTCAATTCCATTCTGTTTTTATTAAAATCACTCAAGGAGATACTACCTCACCTATTGAAGAGTTAAAGTAAGATCATTAGTGTCTTTCTTTACCATGCCTTATTTATTTCCTCTCTAAGAGAAGATCTTGAGTAGGTCAAAGTTCCCATCTCAGGGAGGTACTTCTTCTTGATTGCAAAATGCAGCGTTGAGCTCCCAGGGTTTGCCAGCCAATAAGAACATCCTCTGTATTTGAGTCACCAGTTTTATGTCTTTGCTGGCTTCTGGCGATGCAGTAAATATAACACAAGAGCTCCAAATGCAGTAATTCTCTGAGCAAGCAGCAAATAAATACATAAAAATACCCCAAACAGAAAACCAATCTATTCCTTTATGATCCTGCAGTGTTCAACCAGTCTTTTCCCATTCTCACCCGGTCCTGGAATGACCTCTTCTCTCCTTTCCATTTCAAATCTGACATGTAGTTCAGGGTCTGGTTTCAGACCCGCTTCCTGCAGGGAAGCCCTCCTTGATTACTTGAGCCAGGTATCAACTTGACTCCATAGGTACCACCAGCCAGTCCAGTACCTAAGCCTTCTGTGTGTTCACAAGTCTCACATTTCCCTTCCCCACCAGAATAGCTATAGGGCACAGTCATCAGGGACCCAGGAACTAGAAACAGTCGGATCTGGGCTCAAATCTTTGCTCTGCCACTTACCAGCTCCGTGACACTGCACAATATACGGAACTGTCTCTGCCTGTGGCCTCTTCTGCGAAGTGGCAGTCCTAATAGTAACAATGCCAACAGCAGACACTTGTAATGAGAATGAAAAATGGTACTCATAAACACTTAGCATGACCCCTTGGATAGGATGCAGGTCTACAGGTTCAAGGCTATAATTTAGTATTCTTGAGGCCAGACACTGGTTTTTATCCAGCACGAGGGACACAGCTGTGTTTTTTATGGATCATCTTAACAATCTTCACAGCTGGGGTTGGGAGATGGTCCAGTTCACCTGCATTATCGCGAGGACACAGGGAACTGAGCCATTCAAAGAAGAGTGGGCACTATCTTTCCAGGTGGGAGTGTGACAGCCGAAGCCCAGGGTATTTTGTGACACAGGTGGTTTTGTGAAGAGAGGATGCTTGGAACTAGGTTGGTTTATCCCTTTGTAATTGTGCATCCTCTTCTAAATATTTCTGGAATCCACCTATTCTGTTTATCCACTTCCCTAAGCCAGGTTGCCATTGGCTCTGTCCTGGACTGCTGCCCACGTCCAGGACAGCATCCTCTTTGACACGGCAGTTCTCAATCCTGGCTGCACACTGAGATCACCTGCAGGAGACAGAAGGAAATTCCAATATCCAGGCTGCAGCTGGACCAGCTAAATCAGACATCTGGGTTGGGCCCAGGCATCAGCATTTTTTAAAAAATCTCCATGTGATTCCAAAGTGTAGGAAAACTTGAGAACTTCTACCAAAAGCCAGTGGTTCTGAAACTATGGTGCATATGAGAATCAACCAGAGAACCTGTGAAAACACAGTTATGGGGCTCATCCCCAGAGAGTTTTGATTCAGTGGGTTTAGGGCAAGACCCAAGAAGGTGCCCTTCTAACGAATTCCTGGATGATGCTGATGCTGCAAATTACACTTTGAGAACAAAGGACTGAATCCATGCTCAGCATGTGCATCCTGCTCCTGCTTAAGACTTGTCAGTAATGTTTCATTTTCCTTGGCAAAGGAGTCTGAGGTCCTTCTCGAAGCCTAAGGAGCTGCTGCCATCTGGTTCCTGCACAGCTCTCCAGCCTTATCTGCCAACACTGGATCTTGCTGCTTCTAGGTTCTCAAACATGACATATTCATGGCCCTAGGCTGATGCACATGCTTTCCCTTCCCTCCTTCTGGCCTTTGTGTGGCTAACCCAGGTTTGAGCCTCCACAGTGCTTCCTTAGGAGACTTTTGGGGCCCAGGCAAGGTCACTTCCTCTAGGCTCTCACAGCATCCTGAACCTCCTCTTTTATTCCTTCCATCACATTTGCATTATTTGCTCCCTGCTGTGTTGTCTGCAAGACTATAAAAGCCTCCAGGGCAGGGACCTTGTCTGTCTTATTCACTATAAGATCTGCAGTGACTGATGCATGGTAGGAGAGCCAGGAATATTTGCAGAACTAAATTTGAGATAGAGCTAATAATATTTACTGGGTTTGCTCTGATGAGTTAATAAGATAAGTTTGTCCAGGCACTTAGTGTGGTTTCTGATGCTTAATAGGTGCAAATGGTTTAGACTTATTAAACCCTTGTTGAACATATAACTGAAATTGAGTATTTAAGTGCAGAAAGGGCAGAAAATAACTGACTAAAGTGTTGTGAATAACTGAGGTGTGAACCAATGAAACTCTGGGAGCCTCAGTTTCCTCATCTGGAAACTGGGAATATTAATATTCAACTCATCGTTTAAAGCATACTCACTAAACACTTGCTTTAGACGCAGGCACTGTGGTTTGAGCTGTGAGAGCAGGACAGACATAGACCTTGCCCTCTTTGAGCTTATGGTCCACAGGAGAGCTAATGTATATTGAATCCTGAGTACTTAACTATAGCCTGGCCATACCAAGTGTCTCATTCATTGCCTTGTTTAATCCTAGGTTAAGTATTACTATTACAATCAAGATCACTTTACAGATGAGGAAGCTGAGTCTCAGAGAGATTAAGGTAACATCTCAGAGAAGGGGTAGAGCTGGGATATGAATTCATTTCTGTCTGAATCCAGAGTGTAAGTTTTTCAACAGTTCACTGTTGTAATGTTCAGTGGGGATAACTTTCAAAAAAGAGGGTTATTTTTTCAAAATTGGCAAAGTATCTCACAAATGTAAATTACTATTTTCATAGTCATTAGTCTTGAATTTAGTTTTTACTAATTTCTGAAATTCTGTTGAGGCAGCCGATTTGATGGAAAACGGTCACTTTTTCAAAATGAACCCTAGGAGATTTTGACATAAATATTATGGGAAATAAAAATGCTTTTTTGTACCGTTAAATAATTTTGATATCACATCACCGACTCATGGTGAAAAGCAATTTATAACTGGCAAAAATAATGTGCTCAACAGGAAATCCAGAAAACATCCAGTGATGTCCAAAATACCTATATACACTAATAAAATTGAATGCTTTTGCTAAAAATGCCCACTCTTTAAGAGGAAGTGAATTTCATTTTCAAATATCGACAAGGCAGTATAAAAGTTACTCACAAGGACAAAATGAAATCGAGTTTTCTGGCTTCTACAATGATGGTTCTAGTGAATGTGTATGTTCAAGCAGGTAAGTGTACGTGTATGTGTGTGTGTATAACAGACATCTTGAGCAGTTGAAAACATTCAGAGCTATAAGTCATAGAGCTGCTCATGTCAATTAAAATTGAGGCAAAGTAGTATAATTTCCAGGGTACATGAGAACTGTCACATACACCTCTGTTTCTTTTGAGTGGCATGTCACAAACACAAAACGTGCTTCATTTCTAGTCCCAGGTTGATCATTACACAAGTACTTGGTAGAAATTGGGTCTATTCATAAGTCTACCCACATGTATCATTATCTTCATTTTGCCTGCCCTGAAGAGTGTGGCTACCCCGGTGATACCATTGTTTAAAGCCAAAAATATTTATAAAAGGTGTGTTTCACCTTGATTAAGACCTTTCAAAGGAACAGTTAGTTCCTGGTGTCAAATCCATTAATCAAGTAGATATATTTTCTATTAGTTATTTAAAAAGTATCAGTGGGCAAGGGGAGGAGGCAATATTAAAAAAAGAGTGAGAAGTCCCAAATTTTCCAACAGATGGGATAAAAGAAATGATTTAAAAACATCAAATTATATTGTCTGCACTTATTAAATGCTTTCTGCTTGTAATAGGCTATATCATGTGCTACAGATGAGCAAAGGCATTAGAATATCTATTCTAATATATGTGACAGTTCTTAATTTGTGGAAATATATGAACACCTACTCTTGCCATATTTTATAAGTTGGAAGTGGTGGTGGGGGGGATTTGGAAGTAGAAGACTTTGTATTTTTGATGAAGTTGGGGTCAGTAATTCCATGTCAGTCACAAACAAGGATAATCGTGTGTTATACTGAAAATATGATACTGAAAAAGTAAATTCAAAAAGAGGAACAAATTCATCCAACTAGCCTAATTTATTCCTTGATAACAAATTAACCCTGAAATCTCAGAGGCTTAAGACGACAGTGGTTTATTTCTTGCTTATTCTACATGTCCATGTGGATTATGGGGGACTCTGTTCCACATAGTCACTCCTGAGTGACCCAGGCAGATGGAAGAACCACCATTTTGTGACTCTGCCATCTCAACATGTAGCTTCCAGGCTCACTGTGACAGGAGAACACAGAGCATAGAACTCATGGCCTGTTTGCTGGAATTAGTCATATGGCCCTAACTATTGCAAGGGAAGCAAGAAAATGTAAGGGAACATAGACAATATTTTGTCTCTGTCACAGAAAACAACTGTGGATTCTGGTTTAAAAAAAGTAGAAAATCTTCTAACAGAAAATCTATTTTGAGTATATGGAAATTGCTTGATACTCTAGTTTACCTGACCTATGTGGATAATTCTACATCAATTCAAATTAACACAAGTGAACATAGTGTAACATAATTAAAATTTCATTGTAAAAGGCAAATACGGCTGTGGCTGAGAGGAGGGAAATTAAAAAAAAGAAGTACTCTCCTTTGAGAGAAAAATCTGCAAATAAAGAGTATTTTAGGCCATATAAATCAAAAGAATATTGACTGAAATACACAATTCTGGCACTAGAGAAGTTCAACTCAAGAAGGCCCTAGGGCCTCACAATCTTATGTTATGTTAATCACCACACATTACATCATTAGTTTTTGATTTATTTTTGATGTACTTATAATTTTCCAGGCAAAGAAACACTTTGAGCAGTAGACCACCATCAAGATAGATGATTTCTTGTCTCTTGAAATTTTATTTGCAATTCAGCCATAAGAATAATCCTCTATGAAACTGTTTTTAAGATCAGATCATTCATCTACTGATGCTGTCTTTTCATATTTGCAAAAGCACCCGAGTTGAATTTCCCAGCAAAGGGAATGTTTTATAAGGCCTTTAGAGAAATAACTTTGTAGCAATTGTAGTAAATTTCACCCCACCTCATAATTACTCTACAATCTCAAAGGAAACAGAAATTTAGCCAGGGACCTCAATTAACCCTTAAAAAATTACTTTCACAAGTAAATTCACAGCAAGGATTGTGTTTTTAAAAAGCAACACCAAATATATGTGTCAGGTCAATAACCTGCTCTTTTTATGTTAGCATTCCTAGACACAGAATTGATTTGCAAAATGGTGCCCTTCAACAAGATGTTTGTTATATTCTAAAGCAAGAGAGTGGAAAAATACATTTTTGAGAAGTGGCTTTAACACGAAGTAAAACCCAATTGGTTTTTAGGTTAATAACTCAGCTAGTGCCTGCCATAAAGTGGGTGTTCAAAATACATTTATTGAGTGATTGCACATAAATATTTTATCCTCCACGTAACAGGTAACTCTCAATATTCTAAGCTAATCTATGAGTATTTGTTAATTAGAAAATTATCTTCTATGTTTTTAATCATAATCATGGTCATCATTAGCAACTCTATTGATAAAGAGATGACTAGATCAGCTACCTATTCATTATATTTGATAAAAATAAGGGAATGATCTAAAACTGTAGGGTTTGAAGAAAATGAGATACCTAAATAGACATGAATAGCCTCTGAATAGTTGAAAGGACTCTACTGAGTTTATTATTGTTGTTGTTGACGGTGTTTCACCCCCTTTTAAGTCTTACAGGCATTCTGCTGACATTTCAGCAAAATGTGTACTCCTGTAATTTCTTATTGTAAAATTCTGCCATAGAGACATCAAATCATGATGCCACGAAGTCCCCGCTGGTTTCAGACAGTACTTAATGGAGTCTGTCTCTACAGTTTGACATGTGCAGTTGAGTTGGAAATGGCTGATTAAAAAATTTGGAGTCAACATATGCAGCCAGCCTGCCTGGAACAAGATAACGCCCCGGGTGACAGCCTGTGGCTTTGATGTAGGACAGTTGGAGCGGATCTTATACTCCTGATAGTAAGTCAGACTGCTGCACCCGGCAAGGAAAAAATTCTGAAAAATTCATAAGCTTTCCTATCATTCATAATTAATCTCTAAGTCAATAAGCACTGGCAATTTATACTGGCCAGCACTGGGGAATAGCCAAGGATTAGAGCTATACCTCCTCCTGCAAACCCCTCTGAATGATTCATTTCGTGGCAACCTTTAGTTTCTTATCAGGAAAGCAGGGCTGCAGACATTCAGGAGACAATCTTCAACATAAACGGTGATATTAGCCATCATAATTTATAGGATGAAGGCATCAGGTCTCCCCTTAACAAAAGTCTGCTAAGGAAACATTAAGATTCCACAGAGACCTGGATTGGGATTTTTTTCTGGCAAATTCTACGATCTCTATAGGCTAGTCATTCTTAGCCAGGTAGAGAGGTGGGAGTGCTATTCCTCCCCGCAGGCCACCACCCCCCCCCCCCCCCCGCCCACCAGACCCCTCCCAGGAACATTTGATAAAGTCTAGAGACATTTTTGGTTGTCACAACTGAAGGAGAGAGTGCTAATAGCATCTAGTGGGTAAGAAGCCAGCATCGCTGATAAACATCCTGTGATGCCCAGGACAGACCCCACAACAAGGAGTTATCCAGCCCCAAATGTCAATAGTGCTGAGGTTGAGAAATCCTGCTGTAGACGTTTGACCTCAGGCAAGCAAGATGTGTGCCCTAACAACATTTGATTATGGAGGCAAAGAGATGCTGTCAAACTGACATAGAGGCTTAGCTTCATCATGTTAATCCTCTGTTAAACATTTCCCAATATTACCAGCTGGGCTGAGATCTGAAATAATTTGAGGAAAGAAAAAAGAATGGGAATTTTGGCCGTTCATGCTATGGTTAAGAAATTTGTTCAGGAAGGTGCTAGGTTTGCAAAAAAAAGTCTGGACAGATATATGTGGCACCGTGCTTTCGAGGTTATTTCACTGAGATGTGTAAAACACGGGGCACTGCTCGAAGCTTGCTGGCAGCCTTCTGAGCTCTGTGTGCTCCTGCTGGCAGCTTCTGTGTTCCAGGAGGAAGCTGTAGCAGCATCCCTGGAGGCCCACATCTTCTCTAACATTCTGCCAGGTGTATCCTGACCACAGCATCCTCACATACCAGTTCCCCAACCTTTTGCTCAGAGGGTCAGGGTGACATGAACACACAACCACCAATCCTTGATTTAAAATCCAGAGATGAGGGGCACCTGGGTGGGTCAGTCAGTCAAACGCCTGCCTTCGGCTCAGGTCATAATCCCAGGGTTCTGGGATTGAGCTCCACATCGGGCTCCTTGCTCAGCAGGGAAGCCTGTTTCCCCCTCTCCCTCTGCCTGCCGTTCCCCCTGCTTGTGCTCTCTCTTTTCCTCTGTCAAATAAATAAATAAAGTCTTTAAAAAATAATAAAATAAAATCCAGAGATGCTTCCCAGGACCAAATCAGAACACAAGAAGTAGAAAACCTGGGGTGGGGGGTAGGAGAGAAGTAGGGTGAGGAGGGTGTCTAGGTGGGTGATCCTTTGATTCCTTCATCAAATTCACCTTAAGATAAAAGTAGAAAAACCCCACTTCATTTCCAATCAGGTAAAAGACTTGGCCCTCCTTCCTCACTAAATTCCATTTACACTAATCTTTTTAGGTTTCCCAACATCACTATTTCATAAGGAAAAAAAAATAATGCTTGGTTCTAACATCCGTGTTTCTGGGGATTCTTTCATTGGAATGAGAAACCATGCTGATCTTGTAGAAAAAGAAAGAGCTTGCAATGAATTCATTTTACCCAAGAATATCTTAAGCCAGTTTCTCTTCCCTGATAAACTACACAGTGAGCATGAAGTTGAGATTTCTGGGGCTGTTTATATCATCCTTCCCTTGTTAAAAAAATTTTTAAGCATAAATGTATGGATATTTTACATATGATTTCTGCATGAACAAAGTTGCAGAGGAGAAACACACTGACTCAGAGAAACATCTCCAACAGGCTGTCGAATGGGATTCATCCTGCTGTTCAGGAATTGGAGACACAGACTGTAGGGGGAAATTCATACCCCCTGGGGTTTATTGAGAGATGTCCGGCTTGACCTGCTGGCCCTAATCATCACCCTATTGACCCTCCCCACCAGCCTTGCCCCATGGTTATAGAAGCAAAAGACCAGGAAAGGAGAGGAGAGGAACCAATAGAAAGAAAGAGAACTATCAGGGTTCCTGGAGCATGAGCAAGTGGCAATTGCCATGGCTCTTCTTTATTCTCCCTGTAGGGCTACCTACTGCTCTTCCTCCAAGAAAATAACAGAAAGACTTGGATGCTGGCAAGAGAGTGGGCATCCCATTTTTCCTGCGGGATGATTGCTTTGCAGCCAACTGGTTGGCTGTGTTTAGTTGCGCAGATCTAAAACACAAAGAGAACTGAAGGAAGATGGCACAATAGGGGAGTGCCTATGGCCTGTCCTTACCACCACTATTTGGTGTGTCAAAGATGCATGGTTTTTTATGGGCCAAGTGCACACTGAGAAAGGTAGCCGAGCTAGAGCCATTCTGTTGGAACTTCATCCTCGTAGGTAGTAGATGCTGGTCCAGGGAACCCTCACCATCAGAGGCTCTAGAATGGAGCCCCAGGGATGAGAGCTGATGTGTGAGTGGAATACAAGAGGCTGAAGAAGGTCTCTCTCATGAGAAGACATCTCTGCATGACTAGGATCTCCTGCGCTTCAGAGCCCATTTCAGATGTGCTGTTGCCCTGCCTAGAATGCTCTCACCCCACTCTGTTCAAAGTCACCCACCCCCCGCCATCTTTCCTCTGTGAGGGCAGGCTTTCCACCACATTCTGTCTTCCAGACTCCTTTGTCAAAGGCTCTCCTAAAACCATGCACTTGCCATCACAGAATTCAGGTTAGTCTGCAATTGTACATCCATTAGTATGATTGCTGATTGATGCCTGTTTCCCCATTAGATTGTAAGTGCCATGGTTTTTGTTCCACGTAATAATCTCAGAGAATAGCATAGAGCCTGGTCTGTTAGGTGCTTAAATTCTTGTGGAAAGAAAGAAGGAAATGAGCTTTCTGTATGTAGCATTCCTGGTGGCCCCTTCTCACAGCATTTACCACTGTGGAACTTGGTATTATTATAATTATTATTATTTGCACACATATCTAATGCTTCTACAAGACTAGAAATTTCTAAGGACAGGAACCATATCCAGTTTCTCTCTAGATCTCCCATAAAACCTTAAAGAAAGAAATGGCGGGCACGATTTTCTTTGTTTGACAAATCCACATGAACAAAAACCTAGAATGGATTCCTATCCTTCAAAGTTGACCCTCAGAGTTCCTACTATAAAATCTTGTTTTGAAGAACTCCGATTCTTCAATCACTGAATCAGTGACATCAATATGTCTACATGGTCTCCAAAATTCCTCTGCTTTATTCTAAATTCTGTTCCAGACTGACTTATGTAATAGGCAGGGAGGCACAAAGGGTAGTGTGTGTGGATGAAAAGAGGGAAGAATGACACTCTAGGCCTTTTGTTCTCCAGAGGGAACTTGGTTGGGGAAAAATCATTTGGAAAGAGATATACCATGTCTGCACCTGTAGAGGAATTAAAAAGTATTTATTTCAGGGCTGCCTAATTAACTAACGGATTCAAAGGCAGTAAGAAAATAATCGGAAGGAACGGTGAGCTATTTCTGGAAGCACAAGGGATGAAGGCAATTCAGAAAGGTAGAGGCTTCCTTCCTCAATAATTGAAATCCTACTTCACGGTCCACAGATTTTGTGGCTGTGCCTTGATACCACAGTAAAAGTATTTCTGGAATCAAGGAAAGAATTCAGCTTTTTTTTTTGACGTTAAAGATAAGTGCAGGAGCTATTTTTTTTCACTGTTTATTCTACTTTAGCATAGGAAACCTATACCCCCAGAAACCTGGTGAATCACTAAATGACCAGAAAATGCCAGAACAGACCTACTCAGTCCCAGTTATGCGAGACACTTAACTCCTAAAGGAGCTTACATAGGAACCCTGGCAAGGAAGTCCCAAGCACTGCGGTGCTAGTTCCTCATGACTGCCTCGTGTACTCCTTTGCAAGCACTATTTCCCCACTCTGAATGTTAGTGCTTCAAAAATCACCTCTGAGAAAGACATGTATCATATGACCTCACTGATATGAGGAATTCTTAATCGCACGAAACAAACTGAGGGTTGCTGGAGTGGGGGGTGGGGTGGGAGGGATGGGGTGGCTGGGTGATAGACACTGGGGAGGGTACATGCTCTGGTAAGCACTGTGAATTGTGCAGGACTGTTGAATCTCAGATTTGTACCTCTGAAACAAATAATGCAATATATGTTAAGAAAAAAAAAAAGAAGAAGAAGAAGGTAGCGGGAGGGGAAGAATGAAGCGGGGGAAATCGGAGGGGTAGACGAACCATGAGAGACGATGGACTCTGAAAAACAAACGGAGGGTTCTAGAGGGGAGAGGGGTGGGAGGATGGGTTAGCCTAGTGGTGGGTATTGAGGAGGGCACATTCTGCATGGAGCACTGGGTGTTATGCACAAACAATGAATCATGGAACACTACATCTAAAACTAATGATGTAATGTGTGGGGATTAACATAAGAATAAAAAATTAAAAAAAAAAAAAGAAAAGAAAAATCACCTCTGAAAACTGGTAGTGTCCAGTGAGTTGTAGGATTTTTGAACTAGTCTATTTTAATACCCTCCTAAGTTTTGCTATTCAACAGAATTGGAAGCTGAGAGGTCAGGACACTAGTTTAATATTTCAAAATTCTTATTGGGGAAGTCTGGATCTCTGGGAAAAAAGGTTTCTAAAAAGGATAATAATAGAGGCAGTTCATTCTTTCCTTCCTTCTTCTTTCCTTAAGCATTTATGAAACATAGATTGTGCCAGGCAATGTGGTAGCAGCTAGGCATACAATGAAAAGCATAAATGAACTAACGGGCTCTTCTCTTATGAAATGTATAACTTAATGAAGGATGCAGACATTAATTATGCATATTAATAAAAACTTACAAATAGATTATTGCTCCACAGGATGAGAACAAAATTATGTGACAGACACCTGACCTAGTGGCTCTTGAATTGAGAATAAAAGGTTAACTAGAGATTAACTAGGCAAAGAGTGGAAAAGCACCTTGCAGACAGGTATAATATGTGCAAAGGGCCTGTGGCAGCAGAGAATTTGGGAGCAGATTAGCGTATGGCTGGAGTACAGGGCGAGAAGGGGAGTTATATGAAATGAGGCTGGAGAGATATACAGAGGTCAAGCCATGCATAGGGTCATGGAAAGACTGTGCAAGGGGTCTTGTAGATCATGGAAGGTTATTCTTTTTTATCCTAGAAGCAGTAGAAAAACACTAAGAAGTTTTAAAGCTGGAAGGTAGGGTGGGAAATAGGGAGAGGAGGGATGAGAAACTCAAATTAACATTTCAAATGGCTTATATGGAGAATGGAGCAGAAGGGTTAAGGGTGAATGGTGCTGATGGTAGCTAAGTCTCCCAAATATACCAAGTACCTACATTGAGCTAAGTACTTTATAAATTCCTTTGATTATGACTACAATCCCATAAA
This sequence comes from Mirounga angustirostris, assembly GCF_029215605.1. Lineage (NCBI taxonomy): Eukaryota > Metazoa > Chordata > Mammalia > Carnivora > Phocidae > Mirounga > Mirounga angustirostris. Next base: position 185,971,905 of record NW_026991709.1, on the reverse strand, counting down.
GAAGGACTTTTTATATTTAAAGAAACTTTTTTAGAATAGTTTTAGATTTATAGAAAAGTTGCAAAGATAGTACAGAGAGTTCTTGTATACCCCACACCCAGGTACCTTTATTGTTAATATCTTGCATTACCATGCGATATTTGTCAAAACTAATGAACCAATACTGATACATTATCATTAATTAAACTTCATAATTTATGTGGACTTTCTTTGTTTTTCCCCTAAGTCCTTTTTCTGTTTCCAGAATCCATTAAGGATACTGCATTACATTTGCCTTTATGTCTCAGACTCCTTTGGACTGTGAGAGTTTTTCAGACTTTCCTTGTTTTTTTTTTTTAAGATTTATTTATTTATTTATTTGACAGCGAGAGTAGGAACACAAGCAGGGGGAGTGGGAGAGGGAGAAGCAGGCCTCCCGTGGAGCAGGGAGCCCAATGAGGGGCTTGATCCCAGGACCCTGGGATCATGATCTGAGCCGAAGGCAGACGCTTAACGACTGAGCCACCCAGGTGCCCCACTTTCCTTGTTTTTGATCACCTTGACAGTATTGAGGAGCCGTAGCCAGTTATTTTTGGAATGTCCCTCGATTTGGGAAATGCTGGTTTTTCTCATGGATAGCCAGGCTTATGGGTTTTGAGGATGAAGACCACAGAATTGAATAGCCATTCTCAACATAGCATATTGAGGGTACAAGCTATCAACATAAGTTATCACTGATATCCACCTCTATCACCTTGCTAAGGAAATGTTTTCCAGGTTTTTCCACTATAAATATACTTCCTCTCCACTTCCTCTCTTCATACTGCTTCCTTTAGAAGCAAGTCACCAAGTATAGTCAAACTTTTTGATACTACTCCTTGAGTAGTATCTACATAAATTATTTGGAGTTCTTCTGTATGGGAAATTTGTCTCCCATTTGTCTCCTCTCCTTTACTTATTTAATCATTTATTTATTACAGTATAGACTTAAGGATATTTATTTTATACTTTACATTATAATAGCCCAATGTGTTATTTAATGTGTTGCTCTAATTATTATCGATTAGACCTTTGTGAGTTCTTTATGTTGGCTTCTGTGTCTCTTTAATATATATGTCCATTATTTTGTGGGTTTTTTTTTTTTTTTTTTAGCGATTCTTTACTTTCTGGCACTACATAATGCTCCAGGTTCATCTTGTATATGGTCTACCCTAGCCCTAGAATTAGTCATTTCTCCAAGGAGCCCTGGTTACTTTCATGGGAGAATGGTATTAGAAACCAAGATATGGGCATTAGATGTGCTCATTGCTGCTGGGGAAAGAAGGATTTTTATCCTCAATTCAGATGAGAACACAAATGATTAGAAAGCTTAAGTGACTTGCCCAATAAAGGACATAGCCAAGATTCAACCAGATAACTTTCCTCCATTCTCCTCTGTAAGAACACTCTAAATTTCATTCCATATCCACCATATCCCTCATTGGCTCATGCATTTTGGAGAAAGCTGACCCTATCAGCTCCAGGTGAGAGTCCTCCCTGGCTTAAGTCATTCAGCAGGTCCCAGGTAGCTGGTCACAGGGCCCGGACCATGGACATGATACCTTTGTATAATGTATATGCACCAATCAGATGCAAGATGACATTCTCACCTTTCTGAGAGAGATGCTGGGGGAAAATTCTCTTTTCCTGCTGGATGTAAGTGGAACTGTAAAAAGAACCTATGGCAGGATAAGATGATGAGAGAAACATAGTGAGAGAAACAGAAGGCAGAGACTCTGTTCCTGAACTCAGTAATTTACAACCATAGTAGGGCATAAGATCAGATACAGTTGAAGATTCTGCAACCTATTAAAGATGGAAGGTGATTCATCTATTCGTTTACTTATAATTTATAATATGCTTACTTTGCTTCCACAAAAGAATGAGGTGGCTTCTAAAAGGTATGGATGCAACAAACCTCTATAAACGAGGCTAAAAAGGACAAGAATCAGCTGGAATCTGGCAATGGTAACCTCATTCAAAAACCTAGGCTAAGGAAATGTAGTAAAACTGAGCGAAAATAGGACTCTAAATTCCTAATCACGAAAGGCAAAATGAAGGGCTTGATGAATTATTTTGTTTGCATAATCAAATTTCAAAACTGCTCATTCTGAGCCCTGAAAGGAACCTGCCACTGGACAACCTGCAAAGGAGACAGCGAACTCCATAAACGTTGGCGTCAGAAGAGAGTGGTTTCACAATGCACAAACATTCCTCCGAAGGCCATTTCTTATATCCACTCTCAATAAAAGCCAAGGGTATAAAAGATTGTTCCGTGAAGGCTTCCAAAGAAACCCAGGATGTACTGCCCAAGTGGATAGACTTTTTGGGAACTAATTTCAAATCGTATGAGAGGACAAAGAATCTCAAGGAATAAAATAGTTAACATGCCCCATTGGCTTCTCCCATCAACTATCAATTGTCTTGGTTTCATTTTTAATTGGAGATTCATAGCAGATAGCATGGAAATGAAAATTCGCTTTGAACTCAGTATAGCATAGTTAAGAATCCTGACTGTGGAGTCAGAGATCTGGGTTGTATTTCTCATTATTTGTGTGTGTTTTAGCCACCATTCTTTAGTCATTGGTTTTCAAAATGTGTTCTACTGAGTCCTGGGGTCCCCTGTAGGTCCTGGAGGAGGAGGGCTCCAGATTTTCCACCCTCACTTCTAGCAGAGCAGCTTTAGACTTTAATCCCTGAAACATTTCATTTGAAAAAAGGATCCTGCTACTAAAACAACTGCACAGAAGTAACAGAAACCTATTTTTGACACGGAAATATATCCATGTGCATGCACAAAGACAGAGAAGTAGTGGGCCTACAGATGTCAGAATGTTAACTGTAGTAAGCAGTCTCCAAATATGTTCTCCAGACAGCCTCTCCTCCCTGGATTCATGTGCCCCTCATGGTATAGGAAGTGCAATCTATCTCTTCTCTCTTGGAATTTGGGCTGGCTTTATGACTCGCCTTGGCCAACAGGATGTGGCTCAATTATGCTCTGGCACTTCTGAGTCCAAGCCTTGCGTGGACTGGAAGCTTCTATTTCCTGGCTCTTGGAGCCCAGCTCCCATGCAATGTGAAGCTCAACACACGTGGAGCAGAAGAAACACCCACCTAATCCCTGCCAACCCACGAAATCATGACAGATAATAAAATGGTTGCTCTTTTAAGCCAAAATTTTGGGGTCAGTTTCTTATGTACTCATCATAGATAACTGAAACAGGAGGTGTTTGTTTTCTTCTAAGTAGTTTTCTGATTCTTTAAAATATTATTTTGCAATAGGCATGTTATTTAATCCCTTTGTTTAAAAATGAGTATAAAAGTGTGTAAGTAGAGAAATGATATATTTTGCTTTTATGATTACTTCCTTTGTCCAGTTTTTATAATCAGTAGTGTGGACACGATGTGGGCATGATGTGGTCACGGAGCAGAATAAAGCTAACCAATTCTCACAGATATTGAAGTTGACCTGCCCCCCGCCCCCCACGTCCCTGACACAAGTGATCCAGAAATGTATAATCAAAGAAACAAATAATTAACAGACTCTCTATGCAAGTGTTTGGTGAAGTATAAACATACCATATAAATCAAAGAAGAGGTGATAATGATACTAGTGTTTAGAAGAGAGAGGAGCTTAAAATACTCTGACCCTAACATTTCAGTTTAGGGGTTCATATGTGAAATGACCCGTTCACATGCCAGTCAGGAGAAAACTACAAATGAAAAACAGTGGTGCTAAGAGAATAAATTAACTGCTTTCCAGTGAATGAAAAGAAAAAAAACAAACCCTATGTACTTCCGGCCAATGGAAGAGCTTCTTTTACTTTTCTCTATATAATATTTCAGAAGCATAATATGCCTGTGCTTTCTTACGGCACCAAAACAATACCCAAAAAACCCATTTATTCCAAGTTATTTCAGAAAGTCAAGTGGGAGAGGCAGTCAGCGGGTTCAGCTGACATCAGTGGGCTGGAAGTTGTCTTTGGTTCCAAACAACATAAATACATGTACGTGTTAACTGTGAACCTGACAGATACTCCTGTTGAGTTCCTGAAGTGTTTTTTGTTTGTTTTCTTACAACTGGAATTAATGTACACTCTAAGTCATAATGTAAGGAAAAAAAGTGATTAGTCTGCAAACAAAGGGAGGTAAATTAAATCCTCAGGTTTCATGATGGCATATGCTTGAGGATTTACCAGTTCCAATCCTTTTGTGTTTGACTTTTTGAATGCCCTGTTAATGGAGTATATTTCGAGAAGGCACCTTGCCTATCTAGTATTGGTGGTTCACAGTAAATGAAGTTTAACTCCGTAATTTAGTGTGCATTTCAAAATAATCATTTATTTAATATTATGCAATTTGATAATATCTTTCACTTAGGGAGTGTCCTAGGGTGCACTGGGTAACTAGGCAGGGATGTATTTTAAGTAGTCAGGGACAAGAGAGTTTGCCCTCACTACACATGCCCTTTGATCTCTGATGCCCAGAAGATGCTGGGCTCATGCTAGTTCTTAGTGACATAACTGTGATAATGGTGATGGTTGTGGGCTGCCACCAAGCAACAAAGCTTCAGCAGCTGTCACCAGAGCCTGGGTACTGCCATCAGGAATGACTTTCCTCCTTTATGGCCAAAGGCTTGGAGCCCAAAACAGCATGAAGAGCTTTATTTATGGCAGAGAAGAGGGATCGACAGTCTTGTTTGTGTAGATTAGGGTTGGGGGGGGGACCAAAATGGGGGCAGGAATCTCTCCCATCTGTTCTTGTTTTTCTAAAGGGCTGATGTCAGTGAACAAGTGAAAATGGCTAAAATTCCCCACTCACTGCCCTCAATATCAGCTTATAGGTTTCTAAATTCACACTGACCTCCTCAGGGAATCTGTGAGAAAGTCCCAAATGGAGCAGGAAATACTGCAAAGTGCCATCTGATTCAAGTAGAAATCATTTCTATTGACAGCCAGGGGCATTTTATTGGGAGATTGTTAATAAATTCTAAGGAATAGCACTTAACTGCTGCCAGCTAAAGGAACTTCTTCTTGGTTTTAATTAAACGACAAGAAGGTAAATAATCAGACAGGGAGGACAGTGAGACCCAAGAGGCAGGAGTTTAGGGCCCGGATGTGTTGGTTTGAACATTTGCAGTTTTCAGGGTTGAGTATCACGACTACATTATCTTTCTGTTGTTGTTATCTATTGTGCATTTTCAAATCTTGTCCTTCGATTTCAATATGTGCAGGAAGAGCTTTTATTGCTGCTTCCTGGTTACCTTTCACTTTTCTTTTTGCTTCCACCTTAACAGGCCTATGGTAAAATCCCTTCTTTTTTTTTTTTTTTTAAAGATTTTATTTATTTATTTGAGAGAGAGAGAATGAGAGAGAACACATGAGAGAGGGGAGGGTCAAAGGGAGAAGCAGACTCCCTGCCGAGCAGGAAGCCCGATGCGGGACTCGATCCAGGGACTCCAGGATCATGACCTGAGCCGAAGGCAGTCGCTTAACCAACTGAGCCACCCAGGCGCCCGGTAAAATCCCTTCTTATTATACTTTTTGTTTCTACAGTTTATAAAGAATTTTCAAGGACATTATCTCACCTGAACAGTAGGTACAGTAGGTGGAAGTGGTGCTGCTGTGAAGCAGGTAGCACTGAAATAAGTCATACCCATTTTACAGACGAGAAAATTGAGGTCCAAAAAGGCAAAGAACAACTCCCAGGGCAAATCATTCCTCTAATCCTGTCATGCATTCATTCAACAACCATTTAGTGAGCACATGCTATGCTACATGTGTCATGATATTACACTGGTGAGGTGCTAAGGCACTGGACCAGAATATGTTTGGGAGCAGACACCAGGATTTAATAAAAATTTCCATCAGCTCATCAGGGTTTCTCAACCCTAGCACCACTAACATTTTGGAATGGATAGTTCTTTTTTGTAGGGCCTGCCTTATTCATTGTAGGATGTTTAGCAGCATACCCAGCTTCTACCCAATAGAGGCCACTAGTCCCCTTCCCCCCACTGTGATAACCAAAAATGTCTCTAGACACTGGTAAATGTCCCCTGGGGGCAGAATTGAGAGCCAGTGAGAACTGAGTTTTGTGGTCTTCAATTCCTCATGTATAAAATGGGTACATACATCAGTCTCTACTTAATAGCATTGCTGTGGTTAATGAATTGACCAAAAGTGATCAGAAAGCGGGAGATGTTTCTGTATTATTCTTCTTATTCAGATTATCTAATATATTTTTAAAGATTTTAATTTATATATTTGAGGGACGAGAGAGAGAACATAAGTCAGGGGGGAGCAACAGAGGGAAAGGGAGAAGCAGACTCCCCATTGAGCAGGGAGCCCGACTTGGGGCTTGATCCCAGGACCCCGAGATCATGACCTGAGCCGAAGGCAGAGGCTTAACCAACTAAGCCACCCAGATGCCCCCACGTCATCTAATATTTATGTTGTGCCTACTATGTGCCCTGCAAACAGGAAGGTGGAGGCAGATTCGGGCCTAAGTTCTAGGCCTTGCCTCCCACGTCTGTGCTTTGTTTTCTCCACTGGCTGTCAACTCTTCTGAGCCTCCCACCCAGCCAAGTCTCATTTTGTTCTTGGTCTTGCCATCTGTAAACATCTTGCTCTAGTCTGTTACAATCTCTTGTCATCTAAGTATAAGGAAGCTTTCAGTTTTGAAAAGGTTTTTCTCAGGTTTACCTTTTAGAACTTGCCATGCTCAGAGGCTCCATGTCATCTTGCTCTCCTTTCTCATGATCAACCCAACAAAGTCCATCAGTCCCTGATGTCTATCATCAGAAGGAACTGGGGATACTGTAACCCACTGTTCCCAAAGTGTCCACGGCAGCAGGGAGAGGTGGTATAAGAAGAGAGGAAGAAGAGAAATGGAGTTGACACTGTCAGTAATTTTCTCTAAATGAGCCCCAGAATATTATTCTTATTCCAGAATGTAAATGACAGTATGACAAATAATTTTTTTTACTTCCTTTGTTACTAGGCTGTGATTTGATAGCTTTCAAGAGTTTCAATGATATTTATTTGTAGAAAAATTTCCTAGTTCTAACAATGAATACTTCTTGAATAAGGAATGGCTGATGTTTGATTTTGTCCAAGCAGTATTTTCTCTAAGCAAAACAGTGCAATTAATTTTTCCATGTTGCACCTTAACTGCAAGAAAAAAAATGCATTCCTCCATTCCATTTTTTTGTTTGTATGTTTTACCTTAGGTGACTTATAAACACTTTCTCTATAATAGGAAATGGGAATCTAAAGAGACTGTATACAACGAACTTTAAAATCATAATGTAAACATAATTAAGAGACAATGTCAAGAGAATAGAATGTCATCTTGAGATAATGACCTCCTATTGCTGTAAAAAGTGTGGAAGGAGAAGAAAATCGATGCCCAGAAATACAGGTTGGGTGTCAGCCAAGACCTTCACTTGAATATCAGTACCCTAGGACTCCCTGAGTGATAACTGAATCACTGTTTTGTAAAATATAGTCAATTCTCCATCATTCTCAGGAGGGGGGTTGTAGGGCATACAACAAAACACAACATATTAATTTGTATTTGTATAATCCTTTGGACATGAGTGTACTTGACATTATAGATTTTCTTTCTGCCAAGTTGTCGAAATTTATCAGACCCTTGTTCTAATCTTTCAAAGCCTTAGGTTAGACTTCTGGTTGGTAAATCAATTCATGCAAATGTGCTAATAGCTTTTCAAGTCATCTTTCCCAGGAGATACATTTCTCTTTTAATAATTGGAAAAGCTTCTAGGAAGAATTAGCTCCAAAGGTAGGCAGGATGGGTAAGATTTCAAAGAGTGGCAATGGGAGATGAAATAAGATGCCATTCTACATGGAGGAAACAGCATAAGCAAAGCATGGTGGTAGGAAAGCTCACAGCAAGTTTAGAAGGATGACAAGTAGTTTGGTTTGACCATAGGGCAAAACCAGTAGAGAAGAATAACAAATATTTTAGCTGGTAAGAGTACTGATTCTTCTTTAGACTAGAGCCCCTAACACATACTTCATTTGCCAAGTTTAGAGGGAAGATGGGCTTTGATTTTCCTGTGCAGTATATTTTTAAATATATTTTTAGCTTATCCTAAAAGTCTGGAAGATCTGTCAACAACAGGCCTATGATCCTGCTGGAGCTGGAGCCAATTAGCAGCTATCCTCATTAGGGAGGTGTTCATTCTCCAGTTGGCCACAGTCCCCACAACTCCCTATTTGAGTTCACAACACACCAAGGGAAAAACGAAGTTGTGATTTATTGTCGCATTTTTCTTGTGGTAGAGAATCATCTCCAATAAGATGCAAGGTTGTACTGTTCTTATACTAGGTTGTATTTATTCTTATACTGAGGGTCATAAACAATGAAGTTGAATTTCTAACACCAAACTCATTTCACTCATTTCCACTGACTGTCAGCATTTGAGATGATGACCCCTGCTTTAAATAGGGAAAGAATTTGAAAGTTTTTTGGGGTGGGAAGTGACATGAGCAAAAGTATATCTTAGTTTGCGCATGAGAAACCACTGCAGATGAAAAAGAAGAAAGTGCTCAAAGACAAGAATGGAACTAGCAGTTGACTCTAGTACTAGAGGCTCAACATCACAAGATCTGAACAGGCTAAGAGCAAAAGCAGGGGATTGTGCAGGTAACTGAGAGGCAGGAGTGAAAGGGATGACATTTTGCAGTTCTTATTTTAGCTTCCTAAATATATGACTTTAGAAATTAGAAATCTGGAAGAAGGAATTAGACCTGGTGTGTTGAGGTGAGTGATAAGCTCATTTTGGATATGCTAAGGATATGGGGCAGATTAGTTCGAAATATGAGATTAAGGCATAATGGAGTGACTGAAGCAAAGGGCAGGGCATTGGGAATGACCTGAATAGAAAGCAGCTGATATCACTGGAAAGAAGGTCTCTAAAGCTGAGAGACTAGAGAGACAAGTCCATATAAGAACCACAGGGAGAGCTCCATTTAAGAGTGTCTTAGTTCATTCCAGCTGTCACGAAAAGATACCATAAATTGAATGGAGGCTTATATATAATGGAAATTTATTTATCATAGTTATAGAAGTTGAGAATCCCAAGAGCAAGGCTCTGGCAGATTCTGTCTGGTGAGGGTCTGCTTCTTGGTTCATAGACAGCTGATTCTCACTGTGTCCTCACATGGCAGAAAGGACAAGGGAGCTCTCTGGGGTCTCTTTTATAAGGACATTAATCCCATTCATGAGGGCTCTACCCTTATGACCTAATCCCAAAGGACCTGACTCCAAATATCATCACTGCGGGAACTGGGCTTCGGCACATGAACTTTGGAGGGGGTGTGGCACAAACATTCAGTCTATGGTAAGAGCAATGAGGAAACCACCAAGGAGTCCAAGAGGGAGCAACCAGAGAAAAGGAGGCAAATCAAGAGAGCAAAGCATTAGGAATGGCAGGAGGCAGGGAAGTTTGAGATGGAATGATATGGCCTCCAGGGTCAGTGTTGTTGCCTGAGGCAGGACCACTGAATTAAGAGGACTCTATGGAGGTGATGCCAAATACAGAGAGGAAAAGGAGAAAGTTGAGGAATGATGGATTTAATAATCTATTACATGAATTACATAAAGGCTTACTCACCAGGGTTTCTGAGTATCAGAAGATAGCAAGTAAAGAATATAGAAACTTAGGGATCAGAAAGAGTTGTTTTAAATCATCCAGGTCATCTACTAGAACATGCTTGTAGAGAGAGACTGGTCCTTCTCATGGTCATCAGTGACCCTCTGGAATCAGGCATACATTCATCCATATTTTTAAAATGAGAACCTGGTTTGGGGCTGTGCATGGATGTGTGGCTTTTGTTTTGTAAAACCACCCTGCCATTTTGACGTCAACCACTTAAGCTTCTCAAACCACTGTCACAGTTCTGCACGATATAGCATATAACATGTAGGGTGGAAAGCTGCTGTTTCTTGATTGTCTCTTTTTCTCTGGAAATGGGTGCATTGCATTTCTTTTAGTGAACTACCACACACCCTAGTTTCATTTTGTTCTGGTGAAATAGGAGCCTCAAACAAGGTACAGCCTTCCTACCCACTGCCCCCATTCTCCTGTGCAGGCTAAAACATGGGTATAAGACCTATAAAGCCAAGCAGACCTCCCCCTGAGAATCTTAAATGTAAGCAGAGGAGTGCAAGGGCAGAATTAAGCTGGAGTTGCATCATTCAGATGGCAGCACCTTAAAGACACTGCCCAACTGCACCTGCTGCTGTTACCCTCAGAGTGGTCCTGTTCCTGGCATTCCCCAGGTGGAACGGCCCAGCTAATAAATGTTGTCATTTAAGTTAGCTGGAATCAGCTTAAGTTGCTTGCTACTCAAGTATTCTCACTGCTAAATATGTGTTTAAGAAGACACTATTGGTGAGTTTTACCAATGACACGATGATATGATGCTGTGGCTCAAGATGAGTGACCTGGAGATTTGCATGATTAACTATAAACATGGTTTAGAAGCATACCATTAACTGCCATCACAGATTCTCCTCAAGACACTCTCCTCTTGCTCTGTGGGAGGAAGACCAGGGTCTGATCTTCATCGCTAGAGCACTAGTGCTTGGAACAGAGCTGGCACATAGTAGGTGCTCATGCAATGGATGAGTGACTACATACAACAGTAGATACTCACTGCCATCATGGCACCCATAGAGAACCTCACATTTTCTTCCTCATCACACTCCTCCAAGGTGAATAGCAGACTCCTTTCTTTATGGACTAGGAGACTGAAACTGAGTCACTAAATAACTTTCCAGGGCCACAGGAGACGTCAGTGCCTAACTTGGCAATAAAATGCAGCAGCTCCAGAGGCCATTTTTTTTTCTCTGTATAAATTAAAAATAAGCACCTGAGCTGTCTCTCTGTTCACTACAGCATTGTCATGAGCCACTGCTACTCACTAAATTCTGCTCTACCTACCAACCTCGCTGGACCCTGGACCTTAGGGTTGCAGGCTGGAAATCTAAATCCATGGTTAGACTACTGCATGAGTCAGAGAAAGCAAGAGTGAGAGTGAGAGAGAGAGAATCCCACCTGCCTTGTTACAGAATTTCTTAAATGTATATCCACCTGCACACAGAGTAAGACACACCTCAAAAATGATTCTTCCAATGGCAGCCAGTAATGTCATTTCCTCTCTCGGAAGTCGTTGGGCTAAGATAGTAAATGAATAGAAAGTATGATCATTTCAACAATGTGGTCTTCTTTTTTAAAATATATATTTATATGTCTAGATGCATATGGATTTTTTTTTTAAAAAAACACTGTCATGTAGCATCCATCATTTGACATTCTTAACCTCACTGTCTTTATAAAACCTGCCAATAACGTACCTTGTAGAATATGGAGATGGCATTTTGACTAGGCTGTCAAACTCTGGTATGTAAGAGAATAGAGAATTACCTGAGAGTTTGAAAAGAAAGATAGATGCTCAGATCTCATCCCAAACCTTTGGATCAGAACTTCTAGGGGATGGGGTTCCACTTCCTGCATTTTTGCTCTATTTCCAAGAAAATTCTTATGCTCAACAAAGTATAGGAACCAGTAGGTAGAAAAGAACCATCTGATCCAGAGAAGACAAAAACCTGGCACACTTCCTACCACATTTTTCTTCTGCATCAGAGCAGATACCACTAATTCATCTCTGCACTCTTTCCCATCGAGCCCCAAAATTGCTTACCAAAGCTACCATACAATCAGAGTTGGCTCAGATGATAAACCTATTTCTTGGCTCAGGAGATAAAACCCATATTTTGTTCCAGTCTTCTGAAAATGAGTTGGAACCAATAAGACCACATCTTATTGGCCTACTGCAAACATGAATCTGATTCTGTAACCATATCTTGAAGAATGTCATTCTTTTTTTAAATTGAGGTATAATTGACAAAACTGTAATATATTTAAAGTGTACAATGTGATGATTTGATATATACATACATTGTGATAGGATTCTTACCATAGAGTTAATTAACACATACATCACCTCACATATTTACATTTGTTTTGTTGTTCTTTTTTTTTTTTTTTTGATGAGACCACTGAAGTTCTACCTACTCTCCTGGCAAATTTCAACTGTACAATACAATATTATCAACTATAGTCACCATGTGATACACTAGATCCTTGGTGGTAGGGACGTGGGGAAATAGGGAGAGGCTGGTAAAAGGGCATAAACTTCCAGTGATAAGATGAATAAGGGTGCCACACTTTCCAATTCCAATGGTCACCATCGTGTCCTGAGCCACCATGCTTGCTTGCCAGGACAGTCTGTTAGCATTCTACCTGGTCTTCAGCTCTGAGTCTCGGCCCCTGTACTTCTCCATATACAGCTGCACAGCAGCTTTTCTCCTTTTAAATAACAAAATCTGTTAGTATTTTTATTAGGAGTATATTGAATTTGTTAATTTATTTAGGGAGAGTTGACATCTTTATAATGTAAAGGTGGGCATGTCATGCTCAGACTAGAACACAGCAATGTCTCTTCTCACTTGTTTCTAGAATAATCATGGCCTCTCCATAGATGGTCTGTTCTCTACTAACTTCTCTAATAGCATCTTGAGTCATGCTCCCTCTTCACTGAACTTCCTGTTTTTTTCAAATTTCTGGAACATCAAGTGTTTCCCCGCCCCAGAGCCCTACAATTTCTCTTCTTTCCGTCAGGGACACTCAGCCCCTTTCTCTTTCCATGCCGGTTCCTCCGTATCCTTCAGGTCCCAGTTTAAGTTCATGTCCTCAGAGGGGTCCTCCTGATCACTTTATCCAATCTAGTGCTTGTTACCTCCCACCCCACTGCTCTTCATTCCATCAGTCTGTTCATTTCCCTTCTGGTAATTCTGATAAGCCAGTATTATTTTGTGTATTCATGTGTTTTAGTTTTTTACTGATTCTCACCCTAGGTTGTAAGCTACACACTATAAGGACAGGGACAGATCTGTTACAACATCAGTTGTAACCCCAGCACTTAGCATCATGCTGGGCACAGAGCAGATTCTCAATACATATTTGATGAATAAATGAATGGGGAAAATATTCAAAATTCCATTTCCTTTCATTTCTGTCACCAAGATGAGCTACCAATAGAATACCTGAATTTCTTCATTTGCCATTTTATAATCACATCTGCTAAATTTATGTTCATCAGCTCTAACATGAAATGTATCCACATTTCATTTGTGTTTCATGTGATAATCCATCAGAAGACCACCACAGGAGCATTGACAAGGTGGACAAAAGGATATGTTCTGTCCATGTCAATCAGCCTCTTCCCCCGGCCACCCATGTGCAAAGTAGCCATAGTGGCAAGGATAGATGCCACACATGACTCAATAATATTAGCAGTGCTGATGTTACTGCTGAGTGGCTAATCAGCCAATGGCAGAGACCAACACTGAGTCCTTAGTATTACACCATATCCTGGGAGCACCGGTATGCAGATTGACTACATTAGACCCCTTCCATCAAGGAGGGAACAGAAATCTGTCCTTATTCTATTTTTTTTTAAGACTTTATTTATTTGACAGAGAGGGAGAGAGAGAAAACAAACAGGGGGAGCGGCAGGCAGAGGGAGAGGGAGAAGCAGGCTCCCTGCTGAGCACAGAGCCCAACACGCGGCTCGATCCCAGGACCCTGGGATCATGACCTGAGCCGAAGGCAGATGCTTAACTGACTGAGCCACCCAGGCACCCCTGTCCTTACTCTATATACACATACTGTGGACATGAATTTTTCTTCTCCGCGCATGTGATCCGGTCAGCACCCCATCCACGGACTCCTGGCATGCCTGATCCCCCATCAGGGTGTTCAGCTCAGCACTGCATCTGGTGGAGGAACTCATTTTGCAGCACAGGGAGTGGAGCAGTGGATTCCTGCCCATGGAACTGACACGTCTTACCATACCACCCTTACCCCTCACATGGAAGAAACTGGCCTAACTTAAATTTGACATGGTTTACTGCAGACTCAGTCACATTGCCAGTTAGCAGTAGGCACCTGAAAAGAATGGGGGTCTGTCTTACGGAATAGATGCTTTAAATCAGAGCGGTATGGTGCTGTCCCCCTCAGCACCAGAGCTCATGGGTGCGGAAATCGAGGGTGACAATGGGACTGTCTCCTCCCACTGTTACTCCCCCACAGCCTGTTTGTTCCTGTACTGGAACTTTGAGTTCTGCTGGTTTCCAAGTCTTGGTTTTTCATTCCCCTCATCGTTTTATACGAGTTTGTTGGAGGTTAATTTTACAATTTAGTCTTTACCTAACAGAAAATGCAGGTGGGACTGCAGTTGAATTTTACTAGGAATTAATAGAGCCCAGAGAAGGATATAATGACTGTGGGAATTTTGCCTCCCTTCATTTTGGGGAGAGGGTGAGAATGTTGTTTTTTTGTTTTTGTTTTTTGTATGAAGGATCCTTATGTCTTGTGAGATGGAAACAGCATAGTTCTGTGATCATATGGAAATCAGTATCATAAAAGAGTGTGTTTAGATGGTTAATAGCCAAAGAGGTGAATCAGGCTAATAATTGATTGTCTATCAGCTCTAAACCCATTTTTCTATACTCTGCTGTGTGACACTGGGGCTGAGAGTCTGCAAAACCTTTTTTCTGCTTTACAAGTTGCTGCATAGGTTCTGCCAGTAGCAGTAGGCTGCAGAGTGGAAGAGGGAAAAGGTAGTTGCTCCCTCCTGTTTGCTGCCTTTACCGTGAGTTGCACCCCAGCAAAATGTCTTCCTCCTGACACAACAGTGCCTTCTCCAGCAGCTGCTGAATCCAGTGTGTAACATTTTCAATGCAGAACCCATCTCCTCACCGTACCTCCCTCAGGGAAACCAGCACCCCCTCCTCAGAGGTCTGGGCACCTCCAAGCTCTGACCTCAGAGACAACAGCATCAGTGTCCAGGACCTTCTGAGTTGCAGCTCTGTGTAGCCCCCTCCCTTAAACTTCTAAATCTGTATAATTCCAACCTATTCTCTTTTCTCCTGCAACTCTAGGGGTGCTGGCTGCTCCCTGCATTTGCTGTTTTTATGATACCTTAAAGTTCTTTTTACTTAAAAAATAAGATTTTATTTATTTACTTGAGAGAGAGAGAGAGAGAAACTGAGTGGGGGGTGGGCAGAGGGAGAGGAAGAAGCAGACTCTCCACTGAGCATGGAGCTGACTCTGGGATGGATCCCAGAACCCTGAGATCATGTCCTAAGCCAAAGTCAGACACTTACCCAACTGAGCCACCCAGGTGCCCCTTACAAAGTTCTTTTTACTTTTGCAGTTACTTATTTAACATCTTTAAAAATAGCTAGTAATCTTTTCTATTAGATCCCCTCTGTAACTGGCCATATTTCTGTCTCCTGACTGGCCCTGACTAATACAGGCAGATAGATGAAGAACAGTGGGTGCTGCCACAGCCTAGAAGAGCAGGTCTCAGCCTGGCATAGAGGGCAGGTGACAGCAAGAGGAGGGCCTCTTGGCAAAGGGCTCCAATTTCCTTATTGAACAGACAACCCGAAACAGTATGGAGATAGGGGTGAAAACTCTATTAATGACAGTGAAGGGGTTCTGTGGCAGGAGAGAGAAGGTAGAGATAGAGACACAGCCACCTAGATGCAGAATGGCCTGTGTTCATCAGCACTGTACTGTGGAGATAGGGCTCCCACCTCTATCTCTGTGCAGGGATGCAGAGAGGCATCCCCATCTATCATGGGGCATGGGGCTGACCACAACAACGCTCTGTGCATGTGAAGGTGTTCTGATGGATTACATTCTCAGAGTACCTCTCACCGATATCCTTGAATGTGAAAACTGAACTCCTATAATGCCTATCATATGTATAGTGCTTTAGAGCCTATAACCCATTGTTATAGATTATCTGATTTGATCCTTATAAAAACTTTGGGAGATACAGCCAGGCAGTCAAGTGCCTGGGCTTTGGAGATGCAAAGACTGGAATCCTGGCTCAGTCACCTCCTGGTTATGGAATCTTGGGCAAGTCACTTAAATGTTTTCATCCTTAGTTTCCTCTTCTTCAAAAATGGACACCCTAACATCGTCCACCTCATAGGGCTCTTCTCATAGTTAAGAGAGAGAAAGTACATTAAGCATGTAGCCTATTGTCTCATATAATAAATTTTCAAAATGCTTGCTATTACATCATGGGTGAGAAAAGAGGGAGTTGAGAGGTGAAATTTACCCACCAAAGTCACTGAGTGGTGAATCCAGGCCTTACACTTGTCTTGGATTCAAGTTCCTTCATGCTTTTTACCAGATGAACAATTCTTCTGGAAGCCCCTTTGCAAGGGGCCCAGGCCCCTGGCCTACCCAGATATGCCTGCGCAGCAACATTCACACATAGTTTCTGATAAGTCAAATGCAGCAATGGGACCCCTTTTCCTAATAAATATCAGACAGTCCTAGCACTAATCCATTGTGGGTGTGATTCATGGCTCATCTTTTCACCCTCCTGGGCCTCAGTTTCCTCAAGTTAGCATGGTCACCTCCTACATCAGTGGTTCTTCTTAACTCTTACTACTTTGGTATCACCTAGGGAATTTTTTTGTTTTTAAATACTGATATCTGGGTTCTCACCCCCAGAGATTCTGATTTAGTTGGACTGACCTGTGTCCAAGATATGGGTCATTAAGAAAAAATCCTCGAGTCTCCTGTAAAGCCAGGGTTGATGAACATTATCTAGATATGGAGTCAACAAATGTGGCCAATGGTCTGTTTTTATAAATAAAGTTTTATTGGAACATAGACACAGTTGTTTGTTTACATATTGTCTATGGCTGCATTCACAGCATCACAGCAGAGTTGAGTTGCAATAGAGACCATATGGCCCACATAGCCTAAAATGTTTATTAACTGACCTTTTATAGATAAAGTTTGCCAAGCCCTTATTTTAAAGGTCTATATATGACCTCTATAGGTCTTCTATCTCTACCATTCTATGGATCCATGATTCTTATGTGATAAAAGAGATAATATAGTCAACCTAGGGAAGTGAATGTCAAACTTTTTAGACCATAACCAACAGTAAGAAATACATTTTATATCTCTTGGTTGTTTTTAAAAATGCATCTACAAAGTCTTCCTTTCTAGAGAAGGAGTCTAATTGTCCTCCTCTTGAGTGTGGGCTGGACTTAATGACCGGTTTCAAAGAAACAGAATTCGGCAGAAGTAATGATTTCTCACTTTGGAGACTTAGGTCATAAAAAGGCATTGTGATTTTTATCTTGGTTGCTCTCACTCTTAGATTCCTCCAGGGATTAAATAAGATAATGCAGGTCAGACATAGTAAGTGCTCCTTCAAAAATCTTAGTTCTCATTACTATAATTATCATTAACTCAATCCCTGACAGTGGCTCACTTCTGTTAGGGATGATTCTTGCATTTTAAAGGAAGGAATTGGGGAGCTAATCCTATGACTCATTGATTTCATTAAAGTAGGAATTCTAAGACTAACAATATAACCTCTATTTAGTTCTTACCACGCCTCAGGCAATGTAATGTGCCTGTACTACACATGCTTTGCCTCCCTTAATTCTCAGAGTAATTCCATAAGGGCTGTACCATTATTATCCTTAGTTTGTGGTTGAGAAGATGCCACACAGACTTTTTAAGCAATATCCCCAAGGCTACACAGCTAGTAAGTGGTAGAGGCAGCATGGGACCTTAGTTGGATCCCAGAAACTGCAGTTTCATTCACATTATTCTTCTAGGACAAGAGAGAAAAGCTATTTTGGGGAAAAGTTGTTATTATTATTAGTGATGTGGTTGTGGGGAATGGGGGTCCAGGACTAAAAGATCCTAGTATAGGGGCCCAGAGCTACCCTACCTAAAGGCACAGGTATGAATAGAACGTGGACAGGAGCATATCTCCTGGCCTCTGCCAGGAGACCATGAAGCCCAAGGGCAAAGCAATGGTTGGAAGAGATGTTCTGCTTGTCATCTGATTTCACAGCAGGTACCCACAGGCTCATACCTGTAGGCACTGCCTTGGGGCACAGAAGTAGCTCAGAGAAGGGTACCTTGCAGAATCACTAGGAACTAGATATAGCCCATTTCCGGTAGAGGAAGATTTGTTCATTTATTCATCAGTTCATTCAGTCATGTGAACATTTAAATGCCTGTTACATGAGCAGGGCTGTGGGAGATACAAAAATAAATAAAATGTGGTCTCTGCCTTTGAAAACCATGAAGGATCATGACCAGTCCCAGGGCTGTGGGCTGAGCCCAATAGAGGTGGAATGAGGCAAGTGCTATGGGGCTCAGTCTGGGAGGCCCTGGAGGATGACACGGAGGAAGAGAGACATCAGGAGACCAGCTGAGCTGTGTCATCAAGGAATAAGTGGATGATGAGAACAGAGAGAAGGGTACACACATGAAAAATATGAACTCAGGAGGACCTGGTGACTGACTGGGGGGGAGCAAAGGAAATGCCAGTTACTGCAATGATATTAAGTCTGCTTCTGGTGGTCTCTGTCCAATAGAACTTTCTCTGATGATGGAAATGTCTTATCTGTATTGTTCAGTATGGTAGCTACTAGGAACACTTGGAAGGTGACTAGTGCAATACCCTTAGCCCCATTTCACGGATGAAGAAGCCGAAGCACAGAGAGGTGATGTCACTTGACCAGGATGGCACAGCTAGTAAGTAGAATCTGAGCTGAGATATCTTGGCCCCGGACCCCATGCTCTCAAGCACTCCAACATTATGTCAGCATTCTGTTCTCCAAAATCTTTTTGTAGAGATAAGCCTATTATGTAACAAACATTTTAAACTCTTGTGAGATTTTGACAGTAGTATTTATTTACAAGGTATTAAGGCAGTTTGCTCTTTAAATGAATTCAGGTGTGAACATCCTGATTCAACATTTTGCTAAATCTATAGGAGTTTGTTCAGATAGTTCATACTCCAACTGAGTGACTCTACTTAATGAATTCTGAAAATGCATTAAATTGCTTAAGGGACTCCAAACCCTTCTCCACCAGAAGTCACTTAATCCAGGGAGGAAACTCTCAGTGGGAATGGAGAATGGTTCTGTAGTTAATCTAAGGGAAATCAGTGAGCAATTTTTTTTTTTTTTGACTTCCAGTGTAGGGAATTGGCATTAGAGCTCACAGCTGGAGATGCTGTTGCGTGGACTTGAGAAAGCTCCTGGGAACATCTTTCTATAGTCTTCAAAGATTGCTGACATTTGGCCTGTCCCACCAGGACGCTAAAATTGAATTCTGAGGCCAGTTTTTTTTTTCCCTCCCAGTGGAATTAATGGCAAGTTGGAGAGAGAAATCTTAGAAGTGGCAGACCCTAGGGAGGGAGTAAGAATGAATTACAGGGCTCTGAGATAGATTTGAACTTGTGGCTCCTAGGCTAATGTGGCACAGCGACAGGACACTGACAAAGGTCACATAACGTGTTACTCTAAGACGAAGAGCAGGCAAATCATACTGAGATGAAATGCCAGATCATATTTTTTTCTTAGTTGCAAAAGGTGCAATTTTAAAAGATGAGTAAAGACTCACAACAAGCCAATGTTCAATCCAGCAAAGTAACTCCCTTTGCAAGTCCCCTCATCTAGAATTACGTGTCCACAAGTGAATTCCTGGCAACATAGAGAATGTTTAGCCAAGCAACACCAGGTCATCATGCTGTATGATTTAACTCTTTTTTTTTTTTTCTTAAGATTTATTTATTTACTTGAGAGACGGGGAGAGGCAGAAGGAGAGAGAGACTCTCAAGCAGACTCTGCACTGAGTGCAGAGCCTGATGCGGGGCTCGATCTCACGAGTCTGAGATCATGACTGAGCCACCCAGGTGCCCCAGGATTTAACTCTTAAATACATTCATTCCTTCTACCCATTTACTGAACACCTACTTGAGGTCAGGCAAGATTTTAGATACTGGGGACATAGCATTGAATAAATCAAATAAGATCTCTGCTTATTTGGAGCTAAGATACCAGTGGGGAAAAGACAATAAACAAGAAAGTCAAACAAAGAAGACAATTTCAAATCATTATACCTGAGTTTCAGAAAATAAAATAGGATGCTATGATCCCACAGTGTAATTGTCCAGGGGCATTTCTCTTGGCCTCAGTAAGAAAGGGTAACTTCATTCTTTACTCTCAGAGAATATTGTTCCCTTGCTCTCTGAATCTGTTCTACCAGTCACCATTGGCAAATTGCAGCTGGGAGATGCCTGTCTGTGCCTTACTCACGTGAGTGTACATTGGACTTCCGTTTGACACACATATGATTTAATGATATCCAAGGAAATTTGCTGGTATCCTTTGGGATTCTATTTATTCATACAAATGTTTTCTTCAATTTTTGCCTCTAACTGAGGTCCCTAATTTAGTCTCTCATCTGGCAGGCTTTCTTTCATCTGCCCACTCTGAATTGGACTTAGTCCTAATGATGATGGATTTGCTACACGAAAATTAAAGTTACTGTCATTGACAAGTGGGGGTGATTACCGAGGATGACTTCTTCCTCTTGTACAAAGCTAATACCAGACAGACATGGCACTCTTGAACCTAAAAAGGGTGCCACAAAATTTTAATAGGCATAGGAGGATCTGGTATCAAGCACTCGATACTGTTTTTACAGAATTTGTGGGTGTTCTATAAATGGACAGCCTTTCAATCAATTTACAAACCAAAGCACAGAAAGACTCTTTCCCCCTCTTTATTGTACCACTTCTGGAAAGCCCAATATAGGGAAATACTCCTAATGGAGTCAGCAAAGTAGAAGGATCAAGAGCCCAGAAAAATCCCCACGTAAGTTAATCAAGCCCAGCATACCTCTACTTTGATGCCATTTAGGATTCCAGACTGGTGTTAAAAACAATTTAGGACAAAAGTAGTATGTATGTGAGATGGAAGCATTGTTTTGGGAGAACACTGGTAAAACCATCTTCCTTTGCTGCATTGTCTTCCTGAACTTGACGATAGACTGCAGGATTCCTTCACCATTTGTGCCACATGCTCTAATTCTGGAAAGGTAAATGCAGGTGGGGTGAAGTCATTTGGGCTCCTCTCTCCCATCTAAGGCAGCATCCTTATCCTTCCAGGAAGCTGCCATAAGAGGCACACTGAGGAATTCTCCTTTGCCCACAAATACACACGTTCACCAGCTCACTCTTCTTTCCTCAGTTGCTCCTAATTTCCCACCTGAGAGGCATACGAGGGGCCTTCCTGATTCCCTCTCAATGCATTCTGCTCTCAACAGAATGTCTGTCTTCCCATGGCATTCTCCCTGTGTGTCTGTCCAAATGTTGCCCTTTTATAAGGGAAGCATTTCACACTGCATTAAGACACACCCTAGTGAGCTCATTTAGACTCAGTTTCCTCCGGTTATATTCACTGGAGGTTAGGACTTCAATATAGGAGTTCAAGGGGGTGGGTGGATACAATACACCCCATAACAAGACCTATATCATTTTGTATCCATAACACTCAACACAGGGCCTGACACATAGCAGACACTTAACCACTTCCTGAACGAATGAAATAATCCAAAGCTGATAATGGGTCCCGAAGGAGTAATCCTAGACTGGTAAATTTTCATTAAAGGAGGGTGATGGGACAGGGCTTTGCTGTCAGTTACAGCAGGCTCTAGCCCCATGGGGCTTTGACCACTTGAGATATGGCTAGTCCAAACTGAGCTGCTGTAACTGCAAAACACACTCCAGATTTTGAAGACTTAGTTTAAAAAAAAGGTAAATATTTTCTTAATAAATTTTATATGTATTATATGTTGCAATAATGTTTTGGCTGTATTGGGTAAAATAAAATATATTATTAAAATTAATTTTACCTGCTTATTTTTACTTTCTTTAACGTGACTGCTAGAAATTTAAAATAACGCATATAGCCTGCATTATATTTGTATTGGATAACACTGGTAGGAAGAGAGCTTGGAGCATAGAGAAAGTGTTGAAGTGGGGAGAAAAAAGAAAATGTAATAATAATAATATTTGTTCATGTGCGCATTAGTATGCTTGTATATACATTGCCTGTATGTAGATCCTCTGTGTGTTTGTGTGTGTATATTCTTATGCATCCATCGTTGTCCTAAGTACTCTCTATGCAAAATCTCATTTAATCATCACAATCTGATGTGTGCTGTATTGTTATTATTATTACCTTTATTTCACAAATGAGGAGAGTGAAGTACCTGGAGGTCAGGTAACTTGCCCTTACTCTAGGTGGGAATTTAAATCCAGCCATTCTGTCCCAGAGCCCACTCCCTTATACACTGCTTCCTTTTCAGGAGAGAGCTATCTATTTGGAGAGGTCAAAAGCATTGAGAGGAGCTGAAGCCTGAGTTGGGTGTGTAGAACCCTGTAGGGAAATTCTATCTCCTTCCCAGTCTTTATTAGGACTCAGCCTCAACAGACATAATGAAGAAACCCAGTTGAGTCACTTTTCACCTGGCTATAATTGTCTCCACTGTTGGATCAATGATGAAGTAGAAAGTTGAGCAGCTGTGGCATCTGCAGTAGCTGAATGGGATAAAGAAAGGGGCAGAGGCTTAGTAAGCGTGTTTCTACTTTCAAGGAAGCTCCAGGGACTGGAAGTCCAGCAGAAAGCAAATGCAGACAGAACAATTAGCTAACAGCCTCCCTTTGCCAGGGCTCTGCCCCAGAAGAAAGCTCTTGTAGGATGTGAAGAAATGAGCTCCAACACCAGAACACCTTCCTTTTCACTGCAAAGGCATTTGAAGGTATTTGCAAGAGTCAACTCAAAGCTTCCACATCCTGTATTCCACCCTCTTACAGTAATACTGGCTTTAATTAGGGCATCTCCAGCTCCCACTCAAAGAGAAGGGTGTGTCAAAGCAATAATCTGATGAATCAGGTCACTCTCTTCTCTTCTCTTCCCCTAATACTAGTCTCTCCCTCTCGCCCGCCGTCGAGGGGAGAAATAAAACGAAGCCTACATTTTTTCATGGACGGTCAAACTGGAGGTCATTATGAGAGACATGTGCTTGAACTTCCACTCCCCAACTTATTGGACCTTGCACAAATTGTTAACGTCTCCAATTGGCAGTTTCCTTTTCTGTAGAACTGAGTTTTATTTAGTGCATACCATCAGAGAATTGTTGCTTATTATTAAATTAGATACTGTATATGAAGCACTTCGTCCAGTAACTCATACATTCAATAACTATTACTCTCCTACTTTGTGCCAGACCTTGTTATTTTCCTTTTTTTTTTTAAGATTTTATTTATTTGACAGAAAGAGAGAGAGCGAGCACAAGCACGGGGAGAAGCAGAGGGAGAGGGAGAAGCAGGCTCCCCACTGAGCAGGGAGCCCGATGCGGGGCTTGATCCCAGGACCCTGGGACCATGACCTGAGCAGAAGGCAGACGCTGAACCAACTGAGCCACCCAGGCACCCCTTGTGTTATTTTCCTTAAGCAGATTATTTAGACACCAGCCCAGGCCTACTGAGTCAGAATCCCTGGGGTGCTACCTTGGAGCCTTATTTTCAATATGCTCCCCAGGTGATTCTGAGGATGGACTCTAAAGCTGGAGGACCCCTAGATTACACATTACACTTACAAAGTCTTGGAATAGAGAGGATCTTTCTCTATCCACATTACTTGTTAACACACAAATATTTCTGGACTTAATGACTGAATGCATGATTCAGTCCTGTGATGCTCAGAATCAATTGAGTGGACGTGAGGGTAGGGTTGGGAGGGGAGGAGCTTTTAAAAAATATACTGGTTCCTGGGCTCTACTCCAGATCAACTTAATTAGACTTTTCAGCGGTGGGCCTGGGAATCATTTTTTTTTTTTAAATTGAGGTGTAAGTGTACAAATGTTAAATGTGTAACTCAATGCATTTTTCTGTATGGATATGCCCATTAAACCACCACCTAACTTAAGACATGGAATATTTTCACCTATCTAGAAGACTCCCTCATTCCTCCTCCAGTCAGTAGCACATATGACCCATATCCCTCTCCACTGATATTTTTTAAAGGCTCCCCAAGTGATTCAAATGTACAGCTAGGTTTGAGAATCACTGATTTAGAATCTAGAACATTGGACTTTCCATCTCTGCCCCCTCTCACCACATTTGTGAAACTGTCTTTGGGCAGTTTCTTCATGAGGCGATAGAGAATAGAAAATAATGGAATTAATCTTAATTAATTATTAGGGCAAAGAGGAAATGAAACTCTCTCAGTCTAAACCAAGCTTAACATTGCTGCCTACCCATGCTTATCATTTCTTTCAATCCCTGATTTATGATCTCTGTGCCTATTCTTTCATGCTGTCAGGATCCCTTTGTGAAATGCAACCTTTTTAAAGCCTGTGCCCCTTCTCAGAAAGTAAGCCACACATTTTTGATGCAGCAGGAAAGCAAAAAAGAAACAAGGTAGTTCTTAAATTTCTTTTGTGCCAAGCACTCCTTGGCAGCAGAGTGATGAAGCCTATAGATTTCATCATAATGCTTTTAAATGCGTACAATAAGATATATAGGATTATTAAAGAAGACACACAGATGTCCAGTGAACACATGAAAAGATACTCAGCATCACTCATCATCAGGGAAATGCAAATCAAAACCACAATGAGATATCAATTCACACCTGTCGGAATGGCTAAAATCAAAAACACAAGCCACAAGTGTTGGTGAGGATATGAAGAAAAAGGAATCCTTGTGCACTGGTGGTGAGAATGCAAGCTGGTGCAGCCACTGTGGAAAACAGTACAGAGGTTCCTCAAAAAATTAAAAATAAAATTACCATATGATCCAGTAATCACACTGCTGAGTATTTACCCAAAGAATACGAAAACACTTATTCAAAAGGATATATGCACCCTTATGTTTATAGCAGCATTATTTATAGTAGCCAAATTATGGAAGCAACCCGTGTCCATCAACAGATGAATGAATAAAGAAATTGTGGTATATATACAATGGAGTATTACTCAGCCATAAAAAGAATGAAATCTTGCCACTTGCAACAACATGAACGGAAATAGAGAGTATAACGCTAAGCAAAATAAGTCAGTCAGAGAAGACAAATACCATATAATTTCATTCATATGTGGAATTTAAAAAACAAAGCAAATGAACAAAGGAAAAATAAATGGACAAACCAAAAAATAGACTCCTACCTATAGAGAACAGATGGTTAGCAGAGGGGAGTTAGCAGAGGGGAGGTGGGTGGGGGGATGGGTGCAATAGGTGAAAGGAATTAAGAGTATACTTATCTTCATGAGCACTGACTAATGTATAGAATTGCTGAGTCACTATATTGTACAGCTGAAACTAATTTAACACCATACGTTAACAATACTGGAATTAAAATAAAAAAATAAGAAATAAAAAAGGAAAAAAGATGTAGGATTACAAAGAACCAATTATGTTGATAAACAGATATCAAAACAATTTTAAGTAACACTTTAAACAAATGTTTTAATAATCCATTAAATAACAAATTATTTAATAATCCATTAAATTACAAGATCTAGTAACAAATCTAGTATCTATGGTAATTTTGGTGTAGTGATGAGTGTAAACACTATTTCAAGGTATCTGTAGCAGCTAAGAGATAATATGAAAGTATCTGTTAATATTATTATAGTTTTTTTGCCTACATTCTTTTTTTTCCTGAACAGTTTTTATTAGTGTGCAGAGCTTTTTTTTTATTATGTTATGTTAATCACCATACATTACATCATTAGTTTTTGATGTAGTGTTCCATGATTCATTGTTTGCATATAACACCCAGTGCTCCATGCAGAACATGCCCTTTTTAATACCCATCACCAGGCTAACCCATCCCCCCACCCCCCTCCCCTCTAGAACCCTCAGTTTGTTTCTCAGAGTCCATAGTCTCTCATGGTTCGTCTCCCCCTCCGATTTCCCCCCCTTCATTCTTCGCCTCCTGCTATCTTCTTTTTTTTTTTTTTTTAACATATAATGTATTATTTGTTTCAGAGGTACAGGTCTGTGATTCAACAGTCTTACACAATTCACAGCGCTCACCATAGCACATACTCTCCCAATGTCTATCACCCAGCCGCCCCATCCCTCCCACCCCCCACCACTCCAGCAACCCTCAGTTTGTTTCCTGAGATTAAAAATTCCTCATATCAGTGAGATCATATGATACATGTCTTTCTCTGATTGACTTATTTTGCTCAGCATAATACCCAACAGTTCCATCCACATCATTGCAAATGTTTCCCTACATTCTTAAGTGAATGAAATGCTAAGTTTCAGGTAAAGGCTAGTAAAAATATACAATTTTTTCCCCAGTTGAGTTCATGGACCTCCCAAATGCAATTTATAGGCCCCCCCCCGAAGTCTCCCTAAATGCCCTGTGTGACAACTTCAAATTCTGTCTTAGTGTGATTTTCTGGATCAGAAGCCACTAGCTCTTCAGGGTGATTAGCTTGGTCACCTCAGCGATGTCATCTGCAAGGAAGCTGAGATATGGAGAGCTGAAGTGACTGTCCGGGGTCACCCAGTTGGTCACTGGGATTGAATTCCAGGTCTCCCTCCCCCATGCCAACACTCCTTGCAGCTTGTAATGACCTGATTGTTCTCTTGGTTTTGCACCAGGTTTGCCCAAGATTCACTATTTATTTTAGTATGTATTCATACTGTTGCTTTATATTTTAATAGCTACATGCATGCCTATCATTTCTCTCCTATTATGATTTATTAAAGCCCAAGACCAAGGAATTCAGTCTTATTTTCTTTTGTGACCTCACTAGCCCTGTAGTGGCTGCTCAACAGCAACTTAAAAGGCCAACATATTCCTGAGTACTAGCTTTTCCGTCCTTCTAAAATATCTAAAAGCACATATTTACAAATGGATCCATTTTTCTGCAACCTAGTATCTGCCCTTTAAAATGTATTTTGGACATCTTTCCATTTCAGAAGATAGATACACTTCATTCTTTAATGACTGCAAAAAATTTTGATTGTACGGTTATATCAAAACTTGAAACAATTCCTCAAATCATGGCGTTTTGATGGCTTCTAATTTTAGCTACTAAAAACAATGCATATTCATGTACATAGTTATTTGATCTCATATAGGAATATTCTGTAAAGTGGATTACTAGAAAGGGGATTATTGGATTAAATGGTATATTATTTAATTTTGACAGATATCATCTTATTTGTCTTCCAGAAAGGCTGTGCCAATTTATATTCTTAACAGCAAGGTGTGAGGGTATCAGTCCCTTGCACCCTCGCCAACACTAGCTATTGATAGATTTTATTTTTCAATGTTGTCAGTATGATAGCTGAAGTCTGACAGTGCTATCAAATATGCAATTCTTTGATTATTGAGACTTTTTTATATGCTTATTGTATATTTGTATTTACTCATTGTTTATGTCCTTGGCTCATTTTCCTGTTTGGGTTACAGACATGTTTCTTAGACGATGAATTAAAAACGAAGCCTTATTGCTCACCCCTGAATTTCATTTCACCAGCTTGCACCCCCAACTTGATTGGTCATTGCTACTCATATAAAATAGGAGTAGCCAAAAATCCTTTCGGAATGAGGCAGGATTATAAATAAAAGAGAATTAAAAAAACATGTACACTAAGTTCTATGCAAAATGCCTCAGTTCTTCTGACCCCACTGGAGGTGTTTGGTCCTCTGTCTTTCCCTGAGTCCTTGACAATTGGTCAGAAATTGTGCTCAGCAGCAGTTCTCAGATATAACTCAGTATTATCAACGCCATATTGTACAAAGGGGAACGGACCAGAAAGGTTAAGACTCAAGGTCATGAAGTTAATGGATGCAAATGAACCCACATCAAACTTGGCCAGTTCTGAGCACTGCAGTTATCATGTCAGGATTTCTCCTAGTGAAAGAATTGCTAATGACTGGATAGCCTTCCATCATGACTGAACTGTTGCTCATTTTCTCCTTTATACTTACTGTAATAATAACACTGGCTACCATTTATTGAGCTTTTACCAAGAGCCAGACACTGGGAATTTCATATGTAATCCTTATTAAAACTCTGTGAGAAAAATGACAGGCAGTTGTTTAGTTGCTTTGCTGTGTTTCTGTTGTCCAGAGCAATCCTCTTTCTCCTAGTAAAGGACTACAGTTTCCTTCAGGGGATGACCTCTTCCTCACTGTGTTTAGTCATGGTGGGACCTGGCAATTAAGGAGGAGGGATATGGCAACCCAACCATGGCTGTCATTACTCTCGAGGGACTTGGAATCTTTCTTGTTAAAGATGATCCGTCTCAGGGATTGTGAACTGGAGGGGGTGGGATGGGGCTTACTTAGATCCCTATAGCCGCTGAGCTTTCTGCTTTTTCTGAACCTAGTTTCCACTTTTTTTTTTTTTTGATTCTCTGAATTCTTCATATCTTTCCAATATCTTCGCTTTTGGTAAACCAATCAGATTTTTTATATATTTTTATTCCCATTGTACAGATGAAGTAATTGAAGCTTATCCAACTAGTAAGTTAAGGAGTTAAGGACTACCAAAAACCTATTCTATACCAAAAAGCTCTTTTTTTCGTCCAAATTTTTATTTAAATTCTAGTTAGTAAACATATAGTGTAATATTGGATTCAGGAGTAGAATTTAGTGATTCATCACTTACATATAAAACCCAGTGCTCATCATAACAAGTGCCTTCATTAATACCCATTACCCATTTAGCCCATCCCACACCCACCTGCTTCCATCAACCCTCAGAGTTTGTTCTCTACCATTAAGAGTTTCTTATGGTTTCTTCTCTCTCTCTCTCTCTTTCTCTTTCTTTTTTCCACCCTCCCATATGTTCATCTGTTTTGTTTCCTAAATTCCACATATGAGTGAAATCATATGGTATTTGTCTTTCTCTGACTTATTTCGCTTAGCAAAATGCACTCTAGCTCCATCCACGTTGTTGCAAATGACAAGATTTCATTCTTTTTGATGGCCTAGTAATATTCTATCACACACACACACACACACACACCACATCTTCTTTATCCATTTTCAGTTGATGGACACTGGAGTTCTTTCTATAGTTTGGTTATTGTTGGTGATGCTGCTATAAACATCACGGAGCAGGTATCCCTTTGAATCTGTATTTTTATATACTTATACCAAAAAGCTCTTAAAACACTGAAGTGCAACCAAGGTCACAGTTAGTTGGTAGAGAGGAAAAGCAAGCAAGCAAACAAATACACTTCAGCAGTTTCTTTTAATTTCTGTTACAAAGTAGTTGAGTTTAAAAACTTTTATAATGAAGGAATTGTATATACAGCATTAAATACCTATATATCATGGTTAATTAGTTGCTCATCTTGCTCATTTTTGCTACCTAATACTGCACAAATTCCTAATTTTGGAGAGATTGTTTGGGGAACTAGAATCCCCATTAGGCCAATTTTGGGGCCCTAACAAGGGAGGCTTTCCCCTTCCAGTTACAGCTTTGAAATTGTGGTTTAGCTGTGGTGAATGGAAGCCAGAAGGGAAAGCCAACCATGGCAGGGCTGTGGTCCTAATGGCAAGGGGAGGAAGTGGGGGTGGAGAGGATTGCTCTGTGCAAAGCAAGAGATTTCTAAGACAAAAAGGAGAAGCCTGACTGCAAAATATCAGGTGGTTCAAATAAACCAATTAGATGGGTAATAAAAACAAATAAAAAAACAGTATTTGACAAAATTTACAGATATAAATAAGATATGATTAGGCTAGAATCCTAAAGAGAAAATGCCCAAGAGCACAATATTCTTGCCATTTTAAGTTTTTGCTGATGCAAAATTTCCTGCCATGTAGGATGCTCACTTTTCCTGGGGTCAGCAAAACTTTCATTTAAAACAGTAAAATTTTTACTTACAGATTAAAAAGAGGCTGGAGAGGTATAGTACCAATCACAAGACATGGGCCTCATTCACACAGCAATTTGAACAAACTATAAAACAAATTTATGTACACACACACACACACACACACACAGAAATGTAACCACATTTGATATTACATGATAAGAAAAATTTGTAAATTTGTTTAAGGTGTGATAATGGTTTTGTGGCTAAGGTAATTATTTTTTAAAGAGCTCCTAGCTTTTAAAGATATGTACTGAAATAAAGAGAGATGATAACTTGTTTGATGAAAAAGAGCTCCTACCTTTTAAAGATATGTACTGAAATAAAGAGATGATAACTTGCTTCAAAATAATCTGGGGTCGAGGGTGTAAGCAGGGATGAAGATGAAACAAGAATGACCACAAGTCAATAAGTGACAGGAGATAAAAGCTGAATAATAGCTACGTGGGGGCTCATTATTCTGTTCTTCCCACTTTAGCACCTGAGAGAGATTTCCCATGGTAAAAATTTAAATTAAAGGGGTGAAATGTATTTCTTAAGCTAGGTATAGGCATTTATTTTATTCTTCTTCTTTAAACTCTCCATATACAATACATATACTGTTTCTATATATGGTAGGTTCACATCATAGAAATTAATTTTTTTTTATTTAGCCAATGTCTGCAATATTTAGTAGGCTTTGAATGTCCTTTGCATGAGTCTCATTTCTACTCAGTTATTGGGCCTTAGGCAAGTTACTTCCATCCCTATATCCCAGTTTTCTCCTCTTTAAAATCAAGATAATGAGAAAGCACACCTTATAGAATTTTCGTGAACATTACATTGATAATCCCAATAAAGTAGTTAGCCTCGTTCCTACAATAGTAAAAAAACTTAGCAAGTGTTAAGTACTACCATTATAATTATTATTAATATATAACAAAAATTTTGAGGTATTTGTTCATTCAACATTCATCGAATGCCTATGTTTTTGATATTTTGGGGGGCTTATTTTTTCTCGGTAGAATACTGTAAGCAGAAGGGATTTAGTAAATATGGGAAGTAAGCATTATATTACATTCACTTCAGTTACAAAAGATACCATACCCACACTGTATTACAGTAAAAGACTTTTTAGCTAAACCTTAGGAATCACTGCCACATATTAACACATGCATATTAAATACAATAAATGCTATTTGAAAATATTTAAGGTCTTATGAAAAATAGAGCTACCATACGACCCAGCAATTGCACTACTGGGTATTTACTCCAAAGATACAAATGTAGCAATCCGAAGGGGTACGTGCACCCCAATGTTTATAGCAGCAATGTCCACAATAGCCAAACTATGGAAAGAGCCAAAATGTCCATCGACAGATGAATGGATAAAGATGAAGTATATATACACAATGGAATATTATGCAGCCATGAAAAGGAATGAAATCTTGCCATTTGCAATGACGTGGATGGAACTGGAGGGTATTATGCTGAGCGAAATAAGTCAATCAGAGAAAGACATGTATCATATGATCTCACTGATATGAGGAATTCTTAATCTCAGGAAACAAACTGATGGTTGCTGGAGTGGTGGGGGTGGGAGGGATGGGATGGGGTGGCTGGGTGATAGACATTGGGGAGGGTATGTGCTATGGTGAGCACTGTGAATTGTGTAAGACTGTTGAATCACAGACCTGTACCTCTGAAACAAATAATACATTATATGTAAAAAAAAAAATAAAAAAAGAAGAAGATAATAGGAAAGGAAAAGTGAAGGGGGGGAAATTGGAGAGGGAAATGAACCATGAGAGACTATGGACTCTGAGAAACAAACTGAGGGTTTTGGGGGTGGGGAGTGGGGGGATGGGTTAGCCTGGTGGTGGGTATTAAAAAAAAAAAGAAATATTAAGACATTCTGCTTAATAATTTAAAATTCAGCATAGAATTTAGCATTATATCAGAATATGCAAATTCACATTATCTCTTGTTTATAGATAAGAAAACAACAGGTTGCAATATGTGGTACAACATTTCAATTTATATTATTGTAAATCTAGATCCAGTAGAGAATGGTAGGAAATTTTCTGGAAAAAACCAAAAATCTTAGGGTCCAGGTCTCTGAATGATCGTTTTTTTAAATGTGAACTCAGACCTTTATGCAAATTCTGAACATTCTGTATTATCTGCTCGCTGTATAGTCTGATAAATCAAAGCACTTTGCCATTTTCTGCAGGTGGCATTACATTAGATAACTGTCACCCAAATGCGAAGACTTTATTGCTATTTTATATTACTTGTCTATATCAAAACCAAACCTTTAAAAATGACAGAATTGGGGCAGAGAGATGACACGATCTTTATTTTTCACATTGGACTTATGGATTATCAGAGCAGTTAGCTGAAGAGGTCCCTTATCTTCTGCTTGCTTTGACTATCTAACCTCAATCATGTAGCTTGATTAAATTTCTTTATTTTGCAGAGAGTCAAAGCATCACACAGTCTTGAAAATCTAGTGTTCATGTACCAAATGATTCTTTTTTTAAAAGTTTTATTTATTTATTTGAGAGAGGGAGGGAGGGAGAGAGAGAAAGGGAGTGAAGGGTGGAGAGGAGCAGAGGGAGAAGGAGAGAGAGAATCCCAAGTAAACTCCCCACTGAGCGTGGAGACAGATGTGGGACTCGATCTCAAGACCTGAGATCATGACCTGAGCTGAAATCAAGAGTCAGATGCTTAACTGACTGAGCCACCCAGGTGCTCCCCAAATGATTCTTTTTTCTAACCTCCTTGTTACAAATGCAGATCCTAGAAATGTTAACGGTTCATAATACCAACTCTAGGCAGGCAGAGATAATTAAAAACCTAGTGACATCCACAGTGTAGACATCCAGGCCAGCTCTTCAATTTCAGATTGTTTTAAAACTTCTCAGTGGCAAAGCAATTTACTCTTGCAGCAATAGCTATAGCTAAGTCTGTATACTGGAACTGATTGATTTTGTGTTTTTCTTCTCCTATATGCCAATATCTCCAATTCATTCACCTCTCTTTCAGTGGGCCCATCACACTGAAGACTAGACAGGTAAAACAATCAGTGAAGAGTTGTATTACCTGGTCATCACAAATCACTAGGAGAATGGATCTCTAATAGAGTTCAGCACAGAATCTCACATGTAACAAACACATTATTTGTTAAATGAGGGAACAAAGAAATGTCAAATGTTCTGGTAATGATGCAAATTAGTCGTGTGGTATTTGGCATTTATTATACAACTGAATACCCCAATTCTATCTCCAGCCCTGAGCTCCGTACATATTTGTATGCCCCTTAAACATGGCCACTTAGATAGCTAATAGAAGTATCAAAATTAACTTGCACAGAAGAAAACATCTTGGTTCCATCTACCCTCAAACCTGCTCTTTTCTCATGTTTGAAAGTTACATCCATCTCATCGCTCATATTTAAAAGCCTGGGGGGTCTTCCATATTTCCTCTTTTCCCTCACAGTCTGTATTCAGTCTAGCGGTAATTCTTACGGGTTCTGTATCTGCACTCTGTTGAATCTGACAGCTTCTTAGTATCTCCAGACCAACATCATTGCTCACTTGAACACTGCTCAGATTCCTACCTGGTCTCCCTACATCCATGCTTACTTACCTCACTCTCCAGCCCAGTTTCCACAAAAAGCCAGAGTAATCTTCTCAAGGCATAAATGAACTCTTATTACTACTGTGCTTAAAATTTACCGATGGTGTCCTGTTGTAGGTAGGACACAACCCAAACTTATTGTCATGGACTACTAGACCTTATAAGACCTGGACCTTGCCTACCTCTCTGACTTCATTTCTTACCATCTTCCTCCCTGTCCTCCATGCTCCTACAACATCCCACACTCATTTTCTCCTTTCTATTCCCTCTGTCCAGAGACTTGGCTCCATCTAGCTCATGGCTGCCTCCTTTTTGTTATTTATTTCTTGTATCAAATGTCCCTATTAGAGTGATTTTTCTCCTGGCCACTCTAGCTAAAGAAATTGCTCCTCCCCTCCTTGATACTCTATTCCACTCTTATTTTATTCATAACACTTACTACCATCTGCAATTACCTTACTTAATTATTTACTTGTTTATTATGTTTTCTCTCATCAGAATCAAAACTCCATAGAACTGAGAACACATCTGCCCTGTTTGCATCTGTCACATTTCCAGTATCCAGTACAGTCTGTGTCTCATTGTAGGTGCTCAATAAATGATAGCTATAGAAAATAAATTAATCGGGCGCCTGGGTGGCTCAGTTGGTTAAGCGACTGCCTTCGGCTCAGGTCATGATCCCGGAGTCCCGGGATCGAGTCCCACATCGGGCTCCCTGCTCAGCAGGGAGTCTGCTTCTCCCTCTGATCCTCCTTTCTCTCATGCTCTCTGTCTCTCAAATAAATAAAATCTTAAAAAAAAAATTAAAAAAAATGATAGCTATAGAAAATAAATTAATCAATACATTAAAGAAAAATCCACGCATTTAGATGTTTGAGGGCCCACTATAAACCAGAAACTTTTTTCTGAGGGTGCAAAGGCTACACAGTTTCCACCCTTATTGAGTTTCCAGAAACTCTATTTTTCAACCCAAAGGGAAATGACCAGAGGGCTGGCTGTTTTTCTGTCCAAATCTAATAGGCAACACCCAGGCTATTTCTCTCCTCTAGGATAAGCATGACAGGTAAAACAGTAGTGTGAGAATCCTGGATGCTTCCCAGTTGAGTAACTGTTACTCACTTCTTTGCATCCATCTAGAGACCTGGACATGAGACTAGGTGGGCTCAATGAGTTGATCGGTTTTGGCGGGAGACTGGAAACTCTAATCCTCAAGGTGAAGGAGGTGGCACATTCCAATCCCGCATGTCTGAAGGACTGCATACAACCCACATTTCCAGGAGGGAACAGTGTATGGCCAGTCACATCAGGAATGTTTTGCTCCCTGAAGGCAGTTCTGCTGCTGTGTGTGGGTATGTCATTTCCTTCTCAGAGTCTGTGGGAGGCCTCCTTGAGCATGAGACGTGCAAAGAGAAAGGGACACATTGGTTGTACACAAGATGGCTGTGGGATTCAGGTTTGGAGACAGGCTCAAAGTATTTGCTTTAAAATGCTGCAGGTAAAGGAAACTTCCAAACACAAGGACTCCTTTGTAAGTTCAGAGTTCATGGACATGCCATCTGTGCTCAGACGCCAGTCCTTTGCATTAAGTTCTCCGAAGTCTTCAGCTCATAGTGGAGATGAAGAAGTGGATACTGATCAGGCCTCACCTGGGATCTGCGTGGCCTGGTACCCGCCTACCTTCCCAGCCGCATTGGCCACCATGCTTCTCTTTTGCTCAGCTCTAGCCACACACACCTTTCAACCCCTCATAATTTTAGCTCTCTCCTGGCTCAAGGCCTTTGCATGTACTTTTCCCTCTGTCCTAAATTTTCCTCACTTCCCTCCTACCTCACCTGCTGAATGCCTACTCATCCTTTACGTATCAAACTTAAACATCAGTTAAGAGAAGCTACTTCTGGCCCCTTGATCTATATCAGATTCCCCCACAGAACTCTGTTCATTTCTTTCAGTTTTTATCTCAATTTATAAGTATAAATTCACTAGCAAGAACTTTAAATTAATTTTGGTCTCCCCTAAAGGTACATGGGTAAGGTATACTGGCACAGGAATTTTATCTGTTTTTGCTTACCATTGTATCTGTAAATATAAATAATTGGGTAATCTGTAAATAAGAGTGATGTATATTCTTGGAACACACACATGCTGAAAAATGTGGCCATTGCCAAAAAAAAAAAAAGTTCATCCTACCATTGTGCTAAAGGTCTGACTGTGGTGGTCATTTGTTCTGTTAGCAAAGCGTTTCCAGCTCCCTACCTAAGCTAACATGGTAGGAGCCAACTTCCTATACTTCTGGTATTGAGTAGGGTTATGTGACTAGTTCTGTCCAGTGAATTGTGAGCACAGGTGCTGTGTCCCTTCCAGGTTAGAGCCTTTATTTGCTGGTGCAAGATCCCCTAGAACTTCCTTTTACTCTGGCACAGTGGGAACATTTGAAATCAAGGCTGCACCATTGGCTTGGATCACTGAGTAATTACTATGAACAGAGCTCCTATGGCGGATACATAATATAAAGGAGAAATAAACCCTGGAGATTTGGGGCTGTTTGTTACTACAGCACAATGTAGCTTATCCTGACTGATGTAAGAGCTGAATCCAAACTTCCTTGCTTAAAAAGTAACAATACAAAATAATGAAAACAAGGATAAACATTTATTGAAAAGTTACCACATGTCAGGTATAGCTCTATAAACTTTATAGGAATGATGTCAATCTCATAAAAATGATATAAGGGAGGTAATATTTTTATTCCCAGTTTAGAGATGCAGAAATTAGGCTCAGGGAGGTCAAGTAAATTGTGCAAAGTCATCTTGTTTGTGAGAGGTGGAGCCTTATTCTGCCATACTCCAAAATGCACATGATGTGGAGGGAGCGTGCACGCGAGTGCACAAGTGTGCTCAGGCCTGCCCAGCTCAGGCATAATTACACACAAACAGATTAATCCAACACAGGTTTCTCAGCCTCAGGACTAATGACATTTGAGGCTGAGTACTTCTTTGTCGTGGGGGCTGTCCTGTGCCCTGTGGGATGTTTAGCAGCCTCAAGGCCCTAGCCACTACCAGATCCTGAGAGTACCTCCACCCCAGTTGAACCAAAACTGTCTCCAGGACAGGTGTCAAAACTGCCCCCAACTGAGAACCACTGGTCTGGCAGCTGATTTCACTCATTTGCTGAGGACTTAGCATAGTGCTCGGCTCTAGAGATGGTGATGGAAAATCAGAGGTGGCTGGGCCCTTCAGGGAGCTTATAGCTTTCAGAAAAGAGCCAGATATTAACCACACAATCCTGTGAATAATTCCTTGTGGAAAGTGCTACAAAGGAAAAGTACAGAGCCTTCAGCTGGGATGAAAGATGTTCTTGGGCCTGGCTGCAAAGAGGTAATTCATATTGACTAGATTTTTATCAAGAGAAGATGCTATAGGTCTCCAATGAATGCCAGTAAATTTTGCTGAGCTCGAGTGTGACCAGGCTCTAAATCACCTTAAACTCTTAAGGTTTTTCCAGTTCAAAGGACTCTAATGCCAGCTTTAAGAGTGGCAGACAGGTGGAGGGAAAGGTCCTAAGTGTATGCTGCCTCCTTTGGCAACATGGGTACCGGTGTGGGGCTGGCCTCTGTCATCTGAATATACATGAGCTAGACTCTACCATGCCTTTCATCTATCAAGTGGCTGTCAGAGGGACTCAGCGGGTCTGGGGATAATGTACTTGGATGTTTATCAGGCCAAACAGATAAAGCATCCACCGAGACTGAGGCAAGGGAAAAATATATCCCTCTAAAAATAAACCCGATTTTAATTTCAAACTGGGTCAGTTTGGCTTGGGAATTATTGGGGAGGGTGGCTGAGCTGCTCAGGAGATGAAGTGGAACCCTTGCTAATTTAATTTGCATATGCTGCTTAAAATGCGAAAAGCCTGCTGCTTGGAGCCTGGCAGCTCTCTGGGCCTGGCAGTGCCCTTTCCTACCTTTGCAGGCTCTGTCTGAGAGGCTCTGTGGTAGTCATTGTGTCAGAGAGGTGCAGAACTCACCAAGGGGCTTTGGAGAGCCTTCTCCTGGGGGCCGGGGCAGAGGAAGGGCATGGGGTAGAGGGTGTCACAGGTCAGGTGGTCTCACTTGAGTCCTGCTGTGGCCAAAAGAGCCTGTGTTTCCTGGAGCCCTGAGATAGGAGCCATCTCTGTCCCTGCATGCACTTAACCGTGATGTACATGTGCTCAGGGTGGATGCTCAGGAATTGCCGTGGAACGGCGTGAAATAGAAGTGAAGCTACTGCAGCAGGACTTGAGATCATTCTTCACTATCTCTGCTTCATCCAGAAGCAGGGAGAAACCACAGAGTCTTTGGAGACCACTCTTTTCCCTTATTCCCTCCTCCTTGATTCTTCCCCATCCACATGTCTGCTGGCTCATCTCATTCATTCTGACACCTGCCTCCTCCTTTCCTTAAGAACTCATCAGCTCTCACCTGGGCACCACTGCAAGGGTGTCTAAGCCAGCAGTTCCCAGATTTGGGGACTTCATGCACTATGAAATAATCATTTTAAAACAAATCGAGGCATGTTTTTATTTTGTCTGGTAAGGAAATGGACTTGGTACTACATCTACTGTGATAAACAGAATGCATTTTTTACACCAAAAACATAGAAAGGCAGTCATCTCTGAATAACAAGACATTCTCAAGAAAGTACCGTTGGAAATTTGGAATTCTCACAGACAGGGTCACATGTTCAACACACACACACACACACACACAGGTTTTACCTTCCTGTTTCTCGATGGCTCGGTGAAAACCCTGCCATGAAGTGCCACCAGTCCAAGGGCCCGCACGTGGCCACCACCACCCTACCTTCCCTGACTCTGATTTCTCTTTCATCAGTCCTCTCTATGAAGCCTCAAAAGACACCTTCCTAACAGGCAAATCTTACCATGCCTCTCCACTGCTGAAAACCCTCCAACAGCCCCTCAACCACTACCCTCGGGATAAGGTGAAACACACTTGGAGAAACAAAGAGAAGTGAAATGATGTGCCTGAGTCACACAACTGGCTCTTGGCTGGCATATCGGGAGCACTGGCATGTGTGGTATTATTCTTACTCTGAGTGAGGCCCCATGATTAAGTTTAGACTAGCTGCTAAAGACAGGACACTGGTCCTGCTCCCAAATCCATGCTTCGGAGGTGTCACTCTCACAAAGACAGGCCATGGGAACCTCAGCAGAGATGGCAGAGGCAAGCTACAGCAATCTCACTTCACACTCACTGCCCTACTAGGACATGGGATCACCACTCCCCATTTCAAAGAGAGGGTAACATCTCTCATGAAGAATGCGACTCTGACAAAAGGCCGAGAAGGAATGGACAGAGGACAGAAACAGGCTAAGCATGGAGCCAGATGGACATTTTCAAGCTCTGTCCTTGGATAATTGAGGATGGAGGAGCGAGAAGCTGCTGGACAAGTGACCGTCTGCAGCTATTGTTGGTAACTCTGGCCTGGCATAGATCCAACCTGGCAGGGGGGACAGCAAAAGAAACATCCACTTTGGCTTCACAGAAGAGCTTTTGAATTCATTTGGCTGGAAGAGTAATTACACCAATTTCCTTCATAGCACTTTGCAGTGTGACTAATGCATTTATACCTCTTTCCCCAAACTGAAACTCCTGACTTTCCTATATTCAGATTTGAAATAAAACTCTGGTTCTGGATGAAATGGAAGTCATATCTCTCAGATTAAACAAAAATGATCCTGAGGTTCTCAGTAGACCAGGCCTTAGCCACAAATATCAGGGGACAAGAGTACTGCCTACTGCTGGCAGGAAACTTCAGCCCAGCCCTCAAAGGAAGAGACAGAATTATCTTATAACATGAGATATACTCTATGGGGAAGCTAATTTGCTTTACTTTTAATTGCAGAGATCCAAGATCACTTCATTTCTAGTTATACGGGGAATGTGCAATATTTTCCAGTGACCCATTAAGGGTATTGATCAATGGCTAATGATAAATAATACAGGATTCTGGCAAAAGAAAGTAACAACAGTATTTAGCCCAAAGTAATTAACCCTTCTACTTCCTTTATATTTTTCCTGATGGACAAATAAACCCTCAAACAAAAATTCTCTCTTTTTTTTTAAAGCTTTTACTTATTTATTAGAGAGAGATAGCGAGAGAGCATGAGCAGGGGAAGGGGCAGAGGGAGAGGGAGAAGCAAGCTCCCGCTGAGCAGGGAGCCAGCCACGGGGCTGGATCCCAGGACCCTGGGATCATGACCTGAGCCGAAGGCAGATGCTTAACCAACTGAGCCATCCAGGCACCCCCCTCTTTCTTTCTTAATGGCACAGTAAGATCAGAAAAAATATTCATAGGAGAGTTAGTTCCTGCTCTATTCATAGCTCTATCTGGTATTGGTAGTCATGTAGGTGAGTTATGTGGCATTATACAGGTTTTTATAGGCAACTCTGTTTGAAAAATCATTGCTTTGAAGGGGCACATGTACCCCAATGTTTATAACAGCATTATCAACAATAGTCAAATTATGGAAAAAGCCCAAATGTCCACCAACTGATGAATGGGTAAAGAAGTTGTGGTATATATATACATGGAATATTACTCAGCCATCAGAAAGAATGAAATCTTGCCACTTGCAATGACGTGGATGGAGCTAGAGTGCATTATGCTAAGTGGAGTAAGTCAGAGAAAAACAAATACCATTATGATTTCACTCATATGTGGAATTTAAGAAACATAATGGATGAACATGGGGGAAGGGGGGAAAAAAAGAAAGGAAAGTAGACCATAAAAGATTCTTAACTATAGAGAACAAACTGAGGGGTGATAGACGGAGGTGGGCAGGGGATGGGCTAAATGGTGATGGGTATTAAGGAGGGCACTTGTGATGAGCACTGGGTGTTATATGTAAGTGATGAATCACTAAATTCTACACCTGAAACCAATGTTACTTATATGTTAACTAATTAGAATTTAAATAGAAACTTGAAATTAAAAAAAGTTACTGCTTTAAGATAACATAGGTAAGACCTATTTGTGGGTGAAAATGTGAAGCACCCAAATTCGCTTACATTGCTGGTAGCAGCATTTATTGGTAAAACCACTTCGGAAAATAGTTTGGCAGTATCTACTAAAGATAAACATCTATATATCTATATCTGTCACAGGATCCAGAATTCCACTCCTGGGTATCTACTAAAAGAAATGAGCACCAATGCCCATCAAATAGCATAAATAAGAGTGTTTGGAACAGTTTGATTCATAGTAGCTCCAAACTGGAAACAACCCAAATGTTCATCAACAGTAGAATGGATACATTTTGGCATATTTACACACTGGAATACTGCATAGCAATGAATGAGAATGAACTACTATTATCTGCAACAATAAAAATACATCTCATAGAAGTGAATTTCAGAAAAAGAGGCAGACAGAAAGTATATACACTTTATAATTTCATTCTTAGGTAGCTCAAAACAGGCAAAACTAATCTGGAAGAACAGTTGCAGCTGATGGGCAATCTGGGGATAGATGTTGATTTTAGAAGCCCAATACCTAGTTTTTCTCTGATTTCACGGTTGTCTCCATAGCAACAGTCACAGACTCTAAAACGGGTAGCCTCTTCAAGAAGAGAGACATTGTCATTCTCAACAGCTGCCTGGGAAAGTGGCACCTGCAGAGACGTGGGGTTTCCTACTATTTTTCCCGTTAGAGAAAGGTTTTGTGAGTGATAATACTAACACACCTTTGAATGAGAACACCATGGAGGCCTTTTACAACCATTGTCTTGGGGGACAGGAGTGATACTCATGTGGAAGTGAACATTATTATTTCAGTCCTGGGAGCCTGTGATTTGTCTGGTGGAAACTGGATACAGAAAATGGAAATCATGATAAAGCTTCCCCCCCCCCCCAAATACTGAGTTTGCTTTAGTGGAACTAAAATGAGAACATTCTGACTGCTGATCCTGTTCTTCTGTAAGTTCAGGAAGAGGGATAGGTTTTAAGAAATAGCATAAATTCAATTTCTGTTCAGCTCATGCTTGCTTAGCTCTTATCAAATTATAAATGGCCATCTACACACTGTGTCCTTTGATTCCATAATAACCCCACAAGACCAACAGAGCACATTTTACTGGTTTTATTTTGCAGGTGGGGAAACTGAGTCTTAGCAAGGTGAAGTCACTGCTCAAGGTCACACAACTAGTAAATGATCGGGGCTGGAATTCAAACCCAGAAGGGTCTGTGTGCAACATTTTTTTTTCCCATCAGCCATGGATTGGACTCTTCTAAGATTTGTGCAGGGAGGGAGATGTTAGACGCTCCTTATTACCTTTAACAATCTGTTTCAAACTTAATTAGGGAAGTCTTTTTCCTTAAATAAATTCATTTACATTCTTTGGAAGATACTAAGAGCCACATCTCAGCTTTCTCTTCTCCTGCTGTATCCTCATTCCTTTAACGATAATTATTACCAAAGATCTTCAATAGCCCCCTCAACTATGGCTTTAAAAACTAGAGTTTGAGCTGAAGAAGATGGTGGACCCAGTGTCATTTCATATCCAAATTCAAAGATTCTCTCAGTGATAATAACTTGAGTAAATGGCTGAGTTTTCTCATTCTGGAGGATGCTTGGGCAAGCTTGACTGTATTGAGACATGACACGCTCAATAATTCTCAGGTAACCTCTTCAACCAAGGGAAGAAGAAAGTGAAAAAAATTCCCTGCCTTGTATTCCCCTTTCTCTTGGAAAT
Organism: Mirounga angustirostris; assembly: GCF_029215605.1. Lineage (NCBI taxonomy): Eukaryota > Metazoa > Chordata > Mammalia > Carnivora > Phocidae > Mirounga > Mirounga angustirostris. Next base: position 185,929,657 of record NW_026991709.1, on the reverse strand, counting down.
AAATATTATCAATTTGACTTGGGCGCAGGGAAGGCACTATAAAGAAATGTATGTGTGTTTTTAAAATGTTAAGCAACTGGGGCGCCTGGGTGGCTCAGTTGGTTAAAATGTTAAGCAACTTCATGTACCCACTAGAGTGCATACATGCTTGAAATCTGTAATCAAATCTGGAATCCCTCCAAAGACCTGCTTGTTAGCTTCTCCTAGCTTCTTCCAGCTTCATTTCTCACCCCTGAAATGGTGATATTAATGGTATTCATCTGCATGATATAATACATACTAATAACAATCCCAAGCATAAATGTTAGTCATTTTTATTATTGCTTGCTTTTGTAATTAACCCCTTGGCCTTAGCATCTGGGACGCAGAAACACTAGGTGTATCTAGACTTGTCTCAAGTGGAGTGGTCAAAACATCCTGAAATATTCACCTGATTCTAGTGCAGGAGCCTGTTTTCTTATTAACCAATGATGTGGAGCTTGGTGCTGTCTCTGAAAGGCTGGAAACATTGTATTTATTTCTCTGAGCAAGATCAGCCCATGATGGAGTGACTGAAGGCACTCTTGCAAATGCTCTAGGGAATGGTGGGATTCATGAAGTAAATTGTCAGGGAATAGAAGGATGGAACGAGTTTGCAAACACATCTCTATCATGCCTCAAACTTAAACCTCAAAGGTACAGAGCAGGTTATAGGAGAGATAACTTGCTCATTCATCCCAATAGTGAGAGGAAGTGATTTGCACACCAGTCAGATTGATTTATAAAGTAAGGTGCTTAGTCTTTAATTCAGAGAGACCTTGGATCAAACCTTAGTTCTACAACACACTAGTTGTGTGATTCTAGACAAATCACTTAAGCATTCTGTGTCTCAGTTTCATAGTCTCTAAAATGAAAAGAAGTACTTTCTTCATTGGGTTGTTGTGCGAGAATTAAATGATCTGACACATAATAAGCGCAACTGAAATTGTAGTTATTACAACAGTGTTAGTCTTGTTTTTTTTTTTTTTTTCCCAAAAGTACTGGGCAACCTTATATATTCTGCCTTAACACTTTTCCATTCTGTGTCAACAGGGGAGAGACCTCTTTAGCACCTGTCATGGTCCTTAATGCTGCTAACCAAATATTTCTAGTTCTCTCTGGGGGGCCCATGGTAAGGCTACACTTCCTGGTCTCCCTGTGGTTGGTGAGTCCAGTTCTGACCAATGGGTTATGAGAGAAAGTGATATAAAGTCTCTGGGATAAAGCATTTAAATGCTGGTTCTAGACTTACCAGAATACTCTATTCCCTCTTACATGGTAATTCATGAAATGTTGGAAATGTTGGTTGTTCCATCAGTCTGAATCTCTGAGTAACTGAAGTCTAGAATCCTTCTGTCACCCCACAATGGTCACATTGCATGTGCTTATTTTAGTTACTGAGATGTTGGGTTTGTTGCTATATCCTATCTAGCCAATCCTGACCATACCACATCCTTACTGAGTCCCTCCTCACCATCTTAAACCCCCTTACCCCCAGATCCCACTCCCTGTCATCAGAGAATGTGTCCATAATGCCTGTACACACACCACAGGGACCATGCTCATTTCTCACTATGCTTGGTTACCTGGGACACTGAGCTACATTAACATCAAGTCCTGCCTGCAGTCCACCTCTGGAAAGGGTACCCTGGGGCACAAACCTGAAGTCCAGATACTGCAGGAAAAACAAGCCTTCTTTTTCCTGAAGATCCCTCTTTCTGTTCTTCCCTTGCAGGATGCCACTGAGTTATAACTTTCCTGATATCTTCTGGCAAAATTACACAAAAATCCATATACTAGTTAAACATACCAGTTTAAGAACTTGGAAAAGAAGGAGTATTTGATGTAAGTATGGGATGTCCATTTGGATCCAGGCTTCTGACAGTTTTGACAGTCTAATACCTTGGGGCAAGGCCTGAGTTGAAATTCTAATAAGCCTCCTTCAAAAAGATTTATTACCATATTTGATAGAAGTTTAAAAATGACGTGTCCAAGGTAACATGAGTAGGGGTAAAACTGAGACCAGAAACCAGATCTCCTGCTCACTCTCAAATCTTTAGTCTTTTTTGTATATATTGGGGGAGGGGCAGAAAGAGGGCCCGGTGAGTGGTAGTGAATAGACTCATGGTAGAATTAGCTTGGCCTTCAAAGTCTGGTTGCTCTGAGTTTTTAATTTTTAATTTATTTGCCCTTCAGTCTCCTGTATAAAAGTTGCGATGAGAACTGGGAGGAACACGTGCAAAATTTTTAATACAAAGCCTGGTATTTAGTTATTACTTAACAAATAGTGGCTATTATAGCACTGGAAAATGCAGCCCTTAATGCTGGGATGGGGGGCAGAGCAGGGAAGGGAGGTGACAAAAACCAAGCACAGATATCACTATCATTTGTATGACAATGCCTCAATATTGTCTTATCTCCCCCATTTAGGTAATCGAGCCTTGTCATTGCAGTTTAGTAATAACTTGCACCACCAAGTTGATTTGCTTTGCTCTCAGATCTCAGCCCAATAAAGAACCCCCTACCCTGAGACCAGCCCTGTTCTGATTCTAAGCCTCTAAAAGCTATTACAAGCATGATGACTCAAACTGGCACTAATTTTACAAGGCAAATGAATTCCAGTGGGATGTACCAGTATAATTTATTCAATGCATATTGAATCCATGAGAGGAGTGAACAGGACAGGCTGGGTTCCTGCCTTCATGGAGCCTGCTTTCTAGTGGAGGAGACTGAAAACAAGCAAATAAAATAATGATGGTTGGTAATTTGTGCTTGAAATGAAACAAATAAGGTGCTGGGTTAAAAGAATGTCTTAGGGATAATGCTATAATATTCAGTGAAGGCCCCATGGAGGTGGTGGCATTTAAGCTGAAATATGAGGATGAGAAGGATGTGGAGAAAGTGCATTTTAGGGGAAAGAACAATCTAGGAGGAGTAAAGAGCAAGCATATCATATCTTTCATAGACATTGCCTCATTTTGGACTTGTAGGTAGCTTTGTGAAGTAGGTGTTGGTGGTAGGCAGCTTCTGACATGGCCCCCAGTGATCCCTACCTTGGAATTTATACCCTTGTGTAATCTGTCCCCCTTTAGTCAGGTCTGGACCTAGTGCCTTGATCCTAACAAATCAAATACAGCAGAGCCATGGTATGTCACTTCCATGATTAAATGACAAAAGATTATGACTCCTACCTTCTTAGCAGACTCTCTCTCTCTTGTTGGTGCAAGCTGCCATGTTGGAAAGAACCACATGGCAAGAAACTGAAGGCTCAGTCCAACAGCCCACAAGGAACTGAATCCTTCCAACAACCACTGAGAGAGTCTGGAAGCAGATCCAGCCCTAGTTGGGAGGATGGTGGCTCCAGCCAGTATCTTGACTGTAGCCTTTGAGAGACCCTGGAACAGAGGAACCAGCTAAGCTATGCCATTTCCTGACTTTCAGGAACTAAGAGATACTATATGTGTGTTGTTTCAAGCCACAGTTTTGGGTGGTGTGTTATGCAGCAATAGATAATACAGCATTCACTCATTCTCTTTTGAGATATCCTGCAGGGCAAACAGTGGCCTAGGTGCTAAGGAAACAAAGATGTACTTCACAGTCCCCAGATGCTCACAGTTTCATAGAGGGAGACAATGTGCATGGTACTAAAGAATAGGACAACTGTACTCTCTGTTGTTCCAGTAGTCACAATGTCCTGTAGAAGCCATAGAGAAGGGAGAAGGGAGACAACAACTCTTCCTGGCAGAGTCGGGGAAGGCAGGAAGTGAGGAAACTGGGTCTCAGGGAATGTAAGAAATTGGCCACGGTCATACAGCTCATCTAATTCCTTCTGCTGTGTTCGCACATGATGGAGGACATGTGTTTATCTCTAGTGTAAGACTGTCTATTTTAGGGGCACCTGGATGGCTCAGTCGTTAAGCGTCTGCCTTTGGCTCAGGTCATGATCCCAGGGTCCTGAGATCGAGCCCCACATCGGGCTCCCTGCTCATTGGGAAGTCTTCTTCTCCCACTCTCCCTGCTTGTGTTCCCTCTCTTGCTGTGTCTCTCTCTGTCAAATAAATAAACAAAATCCTTTTTAGAAAAAAGAGACTGTCTTTTTTAGCCTACAATTCTCAGAATCTTCTCTCTTATGTTTCTTAATAATCTAAAACCAAATATATGGCGAAATGAATTCTTTATTGCAAATGCAAAATAGGCAACGGGTTAATCAGGTTTTGGTGATGAAAATTAAAGTTACACTTCCAATTAACTTTCATAAAACAAAAATCAGACCACTTTAATCTAACTCATTACTCTGCATGCATTTCCACACAGTTGGGGGTCACGCATCTCTACACAAACAGAGATGCTGGTGTTGGACAGAAAATGATGGAAACCATGCTTCATGATGGAATTTAATTAGCAACATAGATTAGTTACATAGAAATGTAACAAAGGCAATGATGCCAGAAGAGCATCCATGGATGCTTTAGAATTTTAGAAAACTTGCCTGAGAGATAAGCCTAAGGTTTTTATTTTTGGTCTGATAATTTGCTAAACCTGCAAACCTAGAAGGAGCCTAATTAAAGTTAATGAGAAATAATCTCCATTTAAAAAGTCTTATTAATTTGTTATTTTTGTACAGAGCTCTTTTCTCCTGAGTTCATATCATATATTACATTCAAAACTCAAATCTGAAAAGCTCTTATTTATAAGATTTTTTTCTCTTTTCTTTTTTAAAATTTTTGCCCCCTTTATTTTGTGAGGCATAATATTTATTTTGAAGTGTATTTTATGAGGCATACATTTTTTAAAGTGCAAATTTTTAGGGCATAGCTTGATTAATTTTACATATGTGCACCATGTAAACACCACCCAACTCAACTCAAGATATAGAACAATGCTGTCTAAAAGAACTTGTGTGATGATGGAAATGTTCTGTCTCTACTGTCCACTTTGACAACCACAAGCCTTATCATATATGGCTGATGAACACTTGAAATGTGGCTAGTGCAACTGAGGAACTGAATTTTAAGTTTATTTAATGAGGCTATTGGCTACCATTTTGGATATTATAGACATAGAACACTTCGAGCATTTAAGTACCTTTAGGCCAACACCTACCCAGTGTATTCCATGTGTACTCCTCCATTCTACTGAGGCCCAGCCTGTAGAAGTTAACAACTCCATGAGGCCTGTTTTTCTCTTCGAAGATCACCAAAATACAAGACATCAAAAGCACATATACAAGCACATATCAAGTCCTCTACTTTTCAAGTCTGCTAACTGCCTAATGACAAAGTAAATGTGATGGCTAGGTCCAAAGTCAAGATGTGGATAAGTTTACTTAAGACCCATAAACCATTTTATGATACAATTTCTTCTCTACTCTGGTCTGTTGCTAGGCACAAAAGGATAGTAGACACCTCAGATAATCTCTCTTCATTTAGCCTCAATTGTCTCCTTATCATTCAAACTCAGCTCAACCAGTACTTCAGTCTATGAAGTAGCTACTAACCAATCAAATTCCATTGTTATCTAGATTGCCAACATTCTCTAGTTGTTGACATTTACACCAATATGCCACCACCCCATCGCCCTCATCACCATTATCATTAGCTGTCCTGACCAACTCAGGCTGCTATTTGCTGAATCTCTAGCATGTGACAGGCTCTTATTCTACCTGGTAGCTATTAGTATGTCTGTTTTACAGGGAAGTTAATGAACTTCCTAAAGGTTACAAAGATAATAAGAAACTGAGCCTGGACTGATACCTAGATGTGCCTATAAACACAGTATCTCTATCATATCATGCTGCCCCCATATATTACAACAGGCTACTGTGTCACATATTGACTTTGCCCTGTGGATGGATTTTGCTTACATATTAGTTTTGTTCCTCCAAATTACACTATATACTTCTAGAAGGCAAGGACTTTGTGTTACACTTCTTCAGGTTTTTCCTTAGCATGATTTGATTAATTGTTTGATTTCAAGAACTGATCCCAGAAAACCAGCCCAATCTTAAACATCATTATTCATCAGAATGGAACTTTCCCAAGACACAGGAATTGGATTAATCAATGATAGCCAATAATAACTAGCACCAACTATATTAGGTGGGTATTATTATTCTCATTATATATATATTTCATATATATATTTTTCATATATATATATATGAAAAGTGAGGCTCAGAGAGGTTAACTGACTGGCTCATGAACACAAAGTAAGTAGCAGAGACAGAATGCAAACCCAAATCTCTGTAATTTTAGAGTCCTATTTTTGTCACTAGCGCTCAATGTTTAATTTCTGCACAATACCGGCGTTAAGTTATAACTATGCTGAAGGCTTTAGCTATGAAATTCTATAAAGATCAACCCTTGGTAAACCCTTAATCATGGACCAAGTCTTGACTCTAGTGGCAATAATAATAAATGATAATGCTATTTTAAATTTTTTAAAAATGCATATATACCAAGCATGGTGCTAAGTGATTTATTCATTACCTTATCACAACCTCATAATAAATACAGTAAAGCATATTCTGCTATTATTCCCATTTTACAGACAAGCACATTGTAGGGAAGTTAAGTGACTTGTCCAAGATTTTGAGTGGTAAGGTAAATTCAATTTTAAATTTTTTTATTTATTAAAATGTACCTTAATTTATAAAATCAACCAATCAAAATAGAAAACAAAAAGACTGTAATGAGTCTAGGAGATTAAGATTCTGACAGCACATACTTGCCTTCTGTGTTACATAATGACTGTCTTCAGTCCCAACATTGTAAACAACCATCACTCCCCACCGTTCACAGAATGGATGGACTAAGTTTTATGTTAAAACTTTCTGGGTTGAAAAGGTAACATCTTATATCCATTGGGCCACTTTTGGGAAAGTAAAGAATTCTTTCTGTTATGATATGATATATTATTTAACCTCAGGGGTTGACATACTGCAGCCTTTGGGTCAAATCCACCTGCTGCCTGCTTTTGTAAATAAAGTTTTATTGGAACACAGACAACGATGCCCATTCTTTTGCATATTTCTGTGGCTGCTTTTGCTACAGTGACAGAATTAAATAACTGCGGCACAGGCTGCAGGGTCCACAAAGTCTAAAATATTTACCAAGCCCTGGTTTAATTCTTCGTTTAAAACCTTTGTCATTTGAATGTTCATGCATGCTTTTGTGGGTGTTCTTTCTCCAAAGAACCGCTTTGTTTTAATTCTGGGGTCCCTGGGCCCTGACAAGAAGGTACTTACGCTGTGAAACACAAGGCAGTCACTTTTCCAAGCCATCCAGTTGGCTTGATTGTACAATAAAGGGCAGGATGAGAAAAACAAGCATTTCCTGTCCTTAACCATCCTCTGAACACTGTGGGGCTTTAACCAGGTTTTCAAAAATTAAATCAGGAAACACTTGTATTGATATGACTGAACCTAAATGAGCAAAGCAAACATAAACCTAATCCATCTCCATTGAATAAAGACACACCCACTGAACTCATAATTAGCAATACACAGAATCAAGTCCTCAGCTGACCTTTCTTTTTTCTCTAACAACTTTTAGGGGGGAAAAAAGAGCAGGCTATACAAAAAGTCACTACTAAAAGATTTAATAAAATACATGCATAATTATCTTTCTAGAGTATGGACAGGATCAAAAACTTCTACTTATTCTCCAGAGCCTTCTCTATCAATGGAAAATCACAACTATTTTCAGCAATTGAGTTAAAAAGCTTATTTTGGGATCATACAACCTTGAGTTCAAATCCAGATTTTGCTCCCGACTGCCTGTTTGACCTTGGAAAGCTGTTTTAACTTCTCTCTTTTTTAGGCTCCTTATTAAAATGTGAGTAAAAATATCTAGTTTACAGGCTTATACTGAGGATTAAATATGATAATATATGTAAAGTGCTAGGCTTAGTGCCTGGCACATAGTAAATGTTTCATATTTGGTAGGCATTAATACTGCTCAAACTGGAGGTCAGAAGATAGATCATTTTCTGACACAGAATCATTCACTAGCTGGGCAGGAAGGAGAACTAAGGTATTTTATGCATATTTTCAGAAAGGATTAAAACCCAAAAGGGTTAACAAACTTTAATCCATGCACTATCCTCTATTACCCATGTTTCTGCTAACTGTAGGTCTGAATCACCAAAGAAGCAAAGGATACACATTGGAGGAAGGTAAATTCAGATCATTACCATGGGGAGTCTGGGTTGGTGAAACATGGCAGAAGGCTTGTAAAATATCTTTATTTGCAAAGCTGTGTTAGATGGTTTATAACAGCTTCCACCATTCAGTGAAAAGTGGCAAAAGTAGAAAATACTCTTTCATCTTTTCTTAAGATTTTTTTATTTATTTGAGAGAGAGAGAGAGCAGGAGAGGGGAAGAGGGAGAGGGAGAGGAAGAGAATCTCAAGCAGACTCCCCATGGAGCGTGGAGCCCAATGCAAGGCTCCATCCCATGACCCTGAGATCATGACCTGAGCCAAAACCAAGAGTCAGACACTCAACTGACTGAGCCACCCGGGTGCCCTGAAAATACTATTTCTGTACGTCTTTTTCTGAAAGTACACCTCTTTAACACCTCTGATTACAGCTTTGTGGTTCAATGCTTATGAGAAGAGTTTGAATAAAAGAGCATATTTATGATTCCATTTTGGCAACTAAAGGAAAAGATTGCTGAAATGTCTAGAGCACTTTTGAAGGCTGCCTTCATACCTACTTCCCTGTTTTTCAGATGTAAAATAGTCACTCTCAATTTCAACTTTCCATAGCAGTTAGTCTCTCAATAACAGTAGGTGCAGGCAGATAGAAATATCTGCCATGAGTTCTAGGAAGAACTGACAGAGGAGTTAAGAATTTTCTGATGACCGCATCATGACAAATCATTGCTCTGGGAAAATTGTTGCTCTGGGAAATTAAATATTGGCATCTGTCTTTGTGCCCCTTCTATCTTTAATGCCCTCTCATTTTGCCCCTACTAACAGAGTAGAACATGTTCATGTGGTATACACATCTTGAACTCTTTCCATATCCCAAGAATGCGAAATTAAAGTATGATTGCCAAGCAAATCCACTGAAAACCAGTAGCCCATCAAATAGCTAATGATGGTTGGAAGCAGCATGTGACTCTGGAAAGACAAGATTTAATTTATGCACCTCTTCCTTCAACCCTGTGATGGGAGAGACAGGTTGAGTATGAACAGAGAGCAAGTTCGTGGCTGGAGATGTACTGTGAAGCTCAGGTGAAATCCCCACTATAAAATACGAGTATTGGGTGCCTGGGTGGCTCAGTTGGTCAAGCGACTGCTTTCGGCTCAGGTCATGATCCTGGAGTCCCGGGATCGAGTCCCGCATCGGGCTCCCTGCTCGGCAGGGAGTCTGCTTCTCTCTCTGAACCTCCCTCCTCTCATGCTCTCTATCTCATTCTCTCTCTCAAATAAAAAAAAAAAAATCTTAAAATACGAGTATTAGTGGACTAGTATTAGTGGATTCAGATCTCAGATTGCAATGCCTGTTCCACTGCTGCAGTTGGACTAACCAGAAAAAAAGACCAAGGACATACCTTTATAGAATGTGGGCATTTAAGTACCAGAAGGCCATAAGTGCCTTGGCATCTGCAATAAGTTATTTAGTTAATATTTAGTTGAACATCTATTTTGTGTCAAGCATTGTGACAAGTGTTGACCCTCTAGTGGGGAATAAGATGGACACAGTCCTTGCTCTTGAAGAGATAGTCTGATAGTCAATAAAAGAATGAATAAGTATGCAAGGTAATTTCAGATTGTATGAAGTTCTAATGATGGTAATAAACAAGGCACTGTTACAAAAAAAACAAAGCAAGGGAAAGTCTATTTTAGGCAGAATGATGAGGGAAAGCCTCTTAAAGAAAAGCTTACTTTTAAATTGATACTTGAAGGAGTCCCTCATATGAAGAACCCTGGGATGGGGGAAGTACACTTGTGGCAGAAACCCTAGGATGACCACCCAGTGAGTCACATCCTGTTATAGTCTCTTCCCCTTGAGTGTGGGTAGAAACTGTGACTTTCTTTTTTTTTTTTTTTTTTGAAACTGTGACTTTCTTCTAATCAATAGCATATAACAAGAGTGAAGAGATTTTGCAGATGTAATTAGAGTTGTTAATCAACTGACTTTAAAAGAAAAGAGTGATTATCCTGGGTGGACCTGAATTACTCAGATGATCTTTTTATTTTTTTTATAGGAGATTTTATTTCATTAATTTGTTTATTTAAAGTAATCTCTAAGTTTATTTAAAGTAACCCAACATGGGGCTCAAACTCATGACCCCGAGATCAAGAGTCATGCTCCACTGACTGAGCCAGTCAAGCATTCCCCCCAGATAATCCTTTTAAAAGAGGGTCTAGGGGTGCCTGGGTGGCCCTTCGGGTAAGTGTCTGCCTTCAGCTCAGGTCATGATCCTGGGACCCTGGGACCAAGCCCTACATTGGGCTCCCTGCTCAGCAGGGAGTCAGCTTCTCCCTCTCCTTCTGCCCCTCCCCACCCCTCTTGCACTCTCTCTCTCTCTGTCTCAAATAAATAAATAAAATCTTTAAAAGATGGTCTAGAAATCTGAGACTTGAAGCACCAGAGACTTCCTGTCTCTGTGTTGCTGACTTTGAGGAATCCTATAATTGCAAGGATATGAGTTGTGCCAACAACATGAGGGATCTTGGAAGCAGATCCTTACCTGTTGAGCCTACAGATGAGAACAAGACCAGTCAGAACCATAATTCAAGCTTCTGAGTCCCTAGCAAACAACCCAGCTAAGTCGTGCCTGGACTTTTGACCTACAGAAACTGTGAGATAATAAATGGGTATTCTCTTTAGCCACAACATTTGTGGTAATTTGTTGCATAACAATGCACTGGAAGCAGATACAATACTCTAAGTAGGATAACACCTATAAAGTCATTGGGAGGTGAGTTTAGTGAGTGAGGAGGAAGATATAGTCAGAAGCCTGGAGCCATTCTGTGACAAGTAGGAAAGTTTAGATTTATCCCCAGCATCTGACATGCCATGTCTAGTGCACAGTAGGTGCTTCAAACATCTGTTGAATGAATGAAGAATGAATGAGTGGATAGATGATGAAAGTATGTTGCTAAGTAACAGTTTTAAATACTAGACTGCCATTGCCACCCCCGCCCCCTCAGATTTCAAAGCATTTCTTCAAAAGATATTTACTGAAAGACCATTATGTACAAAGAACCATACTGGTGTTAGAAAACCAAGAAACAGATTGAGAAACAGAGCCTGGCCCAAGAAGCAAATACTCAGCTAACAAATCTACTTGAAACTTCTGGATTAGGAAAAAGCTATGTACTTATATAGAGATTAAAGACTCCATAATGAGGTATGGATAAAACCCAGTAATCTGGGTCACAGCTGAAAGCTTGATAATTTGAGGTTTCTCTGCAGTGTCTAATAAACTATCTGAAAAGCTGTCAAGTGCTAATCAGTCTAAGAGAAATGACTCTGTAATAAGATAACCATATTGATGACGGTTTGGAGGAAAGGAAATGAAATGTTAAGAAAATCAGTAGTTTAGCAATGATGGGGAATTCAATATTGAAAATGCAAAGGTATTTATAGATTGGGAAATTATATTCCATGTGTTTCCAATCAACTCTTCCAGATTATGTGAAAAAATCTCCAAAAATTTAGAGAAGATAAATGAAGAGAGCACTGTCATCTTCTGTTAGTTGGAGCATACATGCTATCCCTGCTGGCCATGAGGCACATGTAATGGCTAAGGGGATGCTAAAGTCATACTGCTGATACTTCCAGGAGCTATGGGTGTCCTCAGTAACAGCACAACTAGAAATACCTTCCTGCAAAGCAAAATTGAAACGTGAAGAAACTACTGGCTTCCTTAACTCATATTCCCCATACCCGCTTAAAAATTAGCTGGGTTCCTCAGGAAGAGTTTATTTGTATTTAAAAATATATGAACATACAGACCTCCCTCCTTTTATTTATTTTCTTTCTTTCTTTTTTTTATTATGTTATTTTAATCACCATACATTACATCATTAGTTTTTGATGTAGTGTTCCATGATTCATTGTTTGCATATAACACCCTAAAATTTATATGGAACCAGAAAAGACCCCAAATAGCCAGAGGAATGTTGAAAAAGAAAGGCAAAGCTGGTGGCATCACAATTCTGGACTTCAAGCTCTATTACAAAGCTGTCATCATCAAGACAGTATGGTACTGGCACAAAAACAGACACATAGATCAATGGAACAGTAAGAGAGCCCAGAAATGGACCCTCAACTCTATGGTCAAATAATCTTCAACAAAGCAGGAAAGAATGTCCAATGGAACAAAGACAGTCTCTTCAACAAATGGTGTTGGGAAAATTGGACAGCCACATGCAGAAGAATGAAACTGGACCATTTCCTTACACCACAAACAAAAATAGACTCAAAATGGTTGAAAGACCTAAATCTGAGAAAGGAGTCCATCAAAATCCTAAAGGAGAACACAGGCAGCAACCTCTTCAACCTCAGCCACAGCAACTTCTTCCTAGAAACATCTCCAAAGGCAAGGGAAGCAAGGGCAAAAATGAACTATTGGTACTTCATCAAGATAAAAAGCTTTTGCACAGCAAAAGAAAGTCAACAAAACCAAAAGACAACTGACAGAATGGGAGAAGATATTTGCAAATGACATATCAGATAAATGGCTAGTATCCAAAATCTATAAAGAACTTCTTAAACTCAACACCCAAAGATCCAATCAAGAAATGGGCAGAAGACATGAACAGACATTTTTCCAAAGAAGACATCCAGATGGCCAACAGACACATGAAAAAGTACTCAACATTGCTTGCCATCAGGGAAATCCAAATCAAAACCTCAATGAGATACCACCTCACCCCAGTCAGAATGGCTAAAATTAACAAGTCAGGAAATGACAGATGTTGGCAAGGGTGTGGAGAAAGGGGAACCCTCCTACCCTGTTGGTGGGAATGCAAGCTGGTGCAGCCACTCTGGAAAACAGTATGGAGGTTCCTCAAAAAGTTGAAAATAGAGCTACCCTATGGCCCAGCAATTGCACTACTGGGTATTTACCCCAAAGATACAAATGTAGGGATCTGAAGGGGTACGTGCACCCCGATGTTTATAGCAGCAATGTCCACAATAGCCAAACTATGGAAAGAGCCAAGATGTCCATTGACAGATGAATGGATAAAGAAGATGTGGTATACACACACACACACACACACACACACACACACACACAGGAATACTATGCAGCCATCAAAAGGAATGAAATCTTGCCATTTGCAATGACGTGGATGGAACTGGAGGGTATTATGCTGAGCGAAATAAGTCAATCAGAGAAAGACATGTATCATATGACCTCACTGATATGAGGAATTCTTAATCTCAGGAAACAAACTGAGGGTTGCTGGAGAGGTGGGGGGTGGGAGGGATGGGGTGGCTGGGTGAATAGACATTAGGTAGGGTATGCGCTATGGTGAGTGCTGTGAATTGTGTTAAGACTGTTGAATCACAGACCTGTACTTCTGAATCAAATAATACATTATATGTTAAAAAAAAATGAAGAAGATAGTAGGAAGGGAAAAATGAAGGGAGGGAAATTGGAGGGGGAGATGAACCATGAGAGACTATGGACTCTGAGAAACAAACTGAGGGTTCTAGAGGGGTGGGGGGATGGATTAGCCTGGTGACTGCTTTTCTCTGGGGGGTCACTGAGGAATGGGGCCCCAAGTTCTCAGCTCCTCCAGCTGAGGAGGAATGGGAATATTTTGGGAAGCTGCGATTTTCACTCTCATTCTCCAAAGCTATACGGAAAGCTTGCAGGGAACAAAAGCTCCCGAGAGCAAACCCGAGCAGATTACTTAGCCCGGCCCCTGCAAGGGCGGGGCAATTCCGCCTCCAGCAAAGACATTTGAGAACCACAGCAACAGGCCCGTCCCCCAGAAGGTCAGCAAGAACAGCCAGCCAAGACCAAGTTTACCAAAGATCAATGAGAACAGCAGACCGCCAGCACTAGGGGAATACAGCACATAGAATTCATGGCTTTTTTCCCCCTGATTCTTTAGTCTTTCAAAGTTAATTTTTTTTTTAACCTCCCTCCTTTTAAAACACACCTCAGAGGTGTTTTTTCAGGGAAAACGCTCACATGTTTTAGAATGAAGCAATTAAGGATAACTCATACAGTTAAGCAGAGGGGTGGGTAGGAAGTAGAAGACATCTGGTACAACTGGGCAGCAAATCAACTCCAGATTTGGAGGCCACTGAAGAGAAAGGGGGAGAACTGGTGCTTTACATTTTTAAATACCACATCACCACCACCACCACCACTTGGCATTTTATGAAGATAGAAAGCAGGTCTAAGTCTCATTTCTCATAAGATGCAGCCCATTCTCAAAGATGTTACTCTACTTTTTTAAAGTTGGGTTTAGAATTCAACTCAAATGCTCAAATGGTGACATAATTGACTGCTTCCTCTTAAGAGTCTAGGATAATAAAAACAATACATGTTTTTAATTATTTTATATTGATTATTATGTTGACTATGAGCAAACTCTTCCATGAGATAGAGTCATGTATTCTCAAACAAAATAGACTTAAAAAATTCATGCACAAATATGGAAACATTTGTTAAGCCTCTTTGTGTGTGTGTGTGTGTTTAGTGTTTTGATAGACATGGTTCATGTTACAACAGACAACTGATACGTAACTGATATAACCACTCTTTGATAAACGTAATTTCTCCTTTGAGATGAAAACTGCACTTACTGGCAGAACCTCATAAAGAGAGATCACGGGAACCTTCAGAAAACAGTACCAGAAATCAGATTCTAGCTTCCACTAGGATGTGATATGCATAAGAAGAAAACACTGTGAGCATTTCTGATTTTGGAAGCATCTAGGAATTGCTAGGAATCCTCATAAGGATAAGAAGGTCCAGAAAATACAAAACAAAACAAGAAACAACTGAAGCAGAGCATGGTACGAAACAAAGCCATAGCATTTTCACTTCTATATCTTTGCTCCTGTGAGTTGACAGTTTGGCAGAGCTGAGTGTAATCTGTGAGAAAGTGAGTGAGTGAATCTATAATTTCTGAAACCTGATTGCAGGGCGTGGGAAGTGGACACTTCATGTGAAAGCTGTTCTGGTCAGTCTGAGGCTATTTGCAGGGATGGCGTCAGAGAGCTCCATGCCTCCAGCCTCAGCATATCAGGGCACTGGTGTCCCCAGCCATGCCTCCCACATCACTGGTGGTGTGAGATGACATAAGAGGGCCAACTGATGAGGAGCTTCTATTTTAAGGGTTATGTTTCGCTTCAACACATATTGTTAAAAAAAAAAAAACTAGAACATAAAAGCTGTGATTTTGAATATATTACTTCTAAAGATAAGGATAGGTTAAAAAGTGAGTTAAGAATTGGTTTAATTAGAAATATTAAGTAATCATACAGGTAGTCCTTGGAAATGGCAAAAATCATGAAGGCAGTATATTAACAGCTGAAGTCTAGAAAACAATGCAGAAGATCATTTTCTCCCTATCCTACAGTTTTAATAGCTTCTTTGTTGAGATTTTTGTTCATTGTTTCTATTGACAAAATACCTATATGCTTAGGGCAGAAAATTTAGAAACACAGAGGAGCACAAATGAAAACCTTAAAATCAACAAATGCTAGCTCTAAAGATAAACATGGTTAAGATTTTGCTTTTTGCCCATCAAGTACTTTTTCCATAAAAATGAGAGTATGCCTTCATATTGCTTCATTGCTTGATTTTCCACTTAGCAATATCTTGTGTACATTTTCCCATGTGGTAAGATTTCTTCTTCAACAACTGTTTTTTCGGCTGAAGAGTATTCTCTCAAACGGTCAAACCAAAATCTAATGAATTAATCTCTTACTATTGGGAATTACAGTTGTTTCTATTTTTCCACTGTCATATGGAATGCTGCAGTGAACATCTTTGGGCTTCATACTCTTGTACACATCTCCTAGTATTTACTCACAACAAATTGCTAGAGGTAAAGCTGCTAGGTTAAAAGGTTTGCTTATTATAAAGTTGTTATCCTACAAATTAACAGATTACTCAACAGAAAGTTTACAGTAACAAAATATTCTAACAGTAAGTTATGAGAATATCCATTTCTGTAACATCTGGCAATGTATTATCAATTACCAATGTTAACTTAAAACAATGCTTTCATTGCTTACTAATACACTTATATAACTCAGATTACTGAACACATGGAACTTAACAATCATCATGTGTTTAGAATTAATTTGTATTTCTTCTTTTGTGAATTACCTGCATATGCTCTTTGTCCTAATTTCTACTGATGTGAACCGTGAAGCAATAGGCAAGCTTAGTGTTTGTAAAGGAGTATGGAACATAATATTACATGTCTTAAGTAATCCTGTCCCAAGAAGTACTTTCTTTACATTTCCTATAATTTTCTTTTAGCTATGGGGACAATTATTATTATTATTCTTGGGTGGGAGGACATTATTCTTTTATAATGTAAAAGAATTTTAATCTAAAATGGAACTGGAGGATATAAAATGGTTAAGTCTCACACACCTACCCTTAGGAAAACAAAACTCAAGGACTGGGAGAATGATTTCTTGTATATTCCCGATTTACAGAAAACTGATAATCTTGGAATTTTCTTCAATGATAGGGAGTTGGTCAGGGGTTGCTTCATATCAACCTTGGGAAGTTTTGCTTACAGTTTCCAGAGGCATGAAAAAGACACGACCCAGGGCAGGTTGGTCTCACAAAATAAGCTGAATTAAGCTCTGTATGACTGGACTGGTTTTGTCTGCTTGAGAAATTTTCAAAGTTGATCTCCTTTTGTTTTTAATTTTAACAGGCTCTAACTAGACACTCCCCTCTTTACATTCCCTCCCCATAAATACGGTTTACCTCAAACCCTCAATGGACTTGCCTATAGCTTGCTACAGTTTGCACATCCTGAACTGCAATTCCTCTGCTGTTTCCAAATAAACTTTTGACAATTTTGAGCTTGCCTCAGTTTACCTCTTTATTTAGGTCGACATTCCTTGATGTCAGAAGTGGCATGGGAAGGAGATGACCCCTGAAGAATGACAACCCTCAGAATGAAGCAAGGCTCCACACTGAGCCCCTTGAGTCCACTGCTTCCATGAGTCACTCTCTACTTTCATTTGGCGAGTCTCCTTATGGATTCTGAGCTCCCTCCCTTTGGTTGAGCTTTTTGATTCAAGCTCTGTTGAAAGGCCTCTTTATGTTGTCCTTTTTGATGACTACTCTGTTTGCTTTCTTATTGGAAGCACACTAGAATTTGGGTATAATTCTCTTAAAAGTTTTGAGAGAAGGGCGCCTGGGTGGCTCAGTTGGTTAAGCGACTGCCTTCGGCTCAGGTCATGATCCCAGGGTCCTGGGATTGAGCCCCACATCGGGCTCCCAGCTCAGCGGGGAGCCTGCTTCTCCCTCTGACCCTCTCCTCTCTCATGCTGTTTCTCTCTCGCTCGCTCTCTAATAAATAAATAAATAAATAAAATCTTTAAAAAAAAAAAAAAGCTTTGAGAGAAAAAGTAAGTAATAATTGTGGGCATGGGTAGAGCAAATAAATGCTGCAAGAATACTCACCACTTCCTTATGAGAGACCGTCCCAAAGCAAGAGCCTCACCCAATAGGACAGGATAAGTTGGTCCCAAAGGGCCAGACTGAACTGTCTGTCAACTGCAACATAATCTCTATGCAACAAGGGACACCTGTTTACCGGTTGGAAAACTAGAGCAAAGGGTGTCCACCAGGGGGAAAAAAAGTATCTCATGAAAGGCACACTGTAAAATAAAAGACAACTTCCAACCCTGAAAGCACATCCATCAGGCTGTTTAGTAACTTTTCTTTTACTCTCCGGAAAACTTCTAAAATGTGGAATCCCAGTCATGTGAATGTTCTAAGGGTGGCCCTCCCTCTGGGCTCCCAGTTGGTTTTATGTTATAAAACTATGGTCTCTTCTCATGTATATTTTTGACTAAATGGACCACCTTACTAATGATAATTTAGGACTTCAATGGCCATTATGGGGAACTTTCAGTCTCCCCAGGCTTGTTTTTCTCTGGACTGAATTAGAAGTCCATGGCAATAGAACAAACAATCTGAATGGGATAGCTATTTTAATTGGTACCTAGAGGCTTCTAAAAGTATTCAGGATTCTGAAACTGCCTCTTTACAAAATACTACTTTTAAGTAAACTGAAACAAATAAGCAATGAGAGGAGATAAAGAAGCATCTGAAGTCTTTCCCTTGCAGCACCAGCGAGGTCTCCCCTAATCCCAGTGCTCCAGCTCTGCTATATCCACCTTTGCCCTATTATAATCCCTTCCTTTATCCCAACTCCCCTTTTTCTCTAGTGCTGAAACCTTGCCAACTGAACCTTAAAACTCTCTGACAATCCTGCTAAATTATGAATTTCTTATGTATCACGGACTAAAGCTGAATTTAGAGCTATAGTAAGAGATTTTCCCAAGGTAACTGAGGATCCTCATAGATTTGTTGAAGAATTCAATACTGTCACTCAAAATTATCAATCTGGCTTCTCTAATCTTTATCAATTAGTTTATATGTTTGTTGGAGAAGGTCAAGCCAAGCAGTGGACGAAAGCTGCTAATTGAGCGTTAAGTCAAGTACCAGCTCTTTTACATGACCAAGCTTGTGCAATAGCCAAAAGGCTGCATCTGGCCATTCTGAGGGCTTTCCCTAAACCAGTAAACTGCAACAAATTCAGACATGCACCCAAAAGTCTGATGAATCTGCTCATGATTACTACAGCAAACTCCAAACTGTTTTTAAAGAAAATTCTGAACTCCCTATAGACATTCAATCCCCCAGGGTGGCCCTTAATTGAATGTTTATAAGTGATTTAAACAGCGATCTATCTTGTCAATCTAACTAATCAGTTAGCCTACACCCTAGAAGATGATTCCAAAAGAAGGGTAACTAAAATTTAAATCTCCAACTTTAACAGCTGAAATCTCCCAAGCAGACTCTCCCTGCTGGACTCTGTCATCATCATAGAAAACCCAGCCATCAGAGAAAGGACTGCTACAAATTAAAAAGATTCAGATGATGACAACTTTCCAAGAACCAAGGGTCAGACTCATCCCAATACGGGCTCCAAGACAACACAGGGACTGTTTCTCATTCTACCATTAAAGAGACTAGAGGAAACTACTCTCCAGATTGGGCATGAACCTCTTATAATATTAACTGACACAAGAGCTACTCCATCAGTGCTCAACCCCATTACAATTAAACAGTTCCCCCCGTGGATTAATATATTTATTCAATTAATGGGGGCCTCAAATAAACCAGTGTGTTCCTGTTTCTAAATGTATACACTTTTGCTTGGGACATTTGCAAGATAAACTTCCATTTCTCCTCAGTGAATCAGCTCCCAAACACTTATTAGGACAAGGTTTCCTAGAAAATTATTGTATTGCCATTTCCTTCTCTTGAAAGGGAGAATATAATTCTTGAGTTAGAATCTCCTGAACTTAAATCTCTCGAATTTAATCTCCAAGAAAATCCAAACTCTTTTTCTTTCACAAGTACTTTACAAATCAGGGAAGATCAAATTTCAGACTTATCCCCATTATTAGGTTTAGTATCCCCTGCTCTATGGGCAAATCCCCCAGGGACATATGCAGAATTCATAGTGCCCAAAGTTAAGATCCAAATTGATCCTTTGAAACCTCTCCCCAGAATCAATCAATACCCCCATGAACAAAGAAGCTCTGAATAGGAAAAACAAAGATGGAGATCTAAAGGCTGCTGGTATCACGAAGAAAAGAAACTCTGATTCAGACCAAATAACAAACCGTTCCTACCAGAAAATCTAAAATTTCCATTATTAATCACCATACATGAATTAAATCATTGGTCAACTGATGAAGTAACATTCATAAATCAATACTGGTGGGGAAACATTGGCAAGGCCACACACAGAAAGTACCTTTCTTGATTGCTCTTATCCTAAATGTAATCCAGGGAAGCCTATTCATACTGCCCCCAAGATTTTAATTTACCCAATGAACCATTCGAGGTTTGGCAAATAGATTTCAAACAACTGCTCCCATCTCATGGATATAAGTATGCTCTGGTAATGGTTTGCATGTTTTCACATTGCACTGAAGCTTTCCCATGTAGATAGGTGACTACCTCTTCTGTAGCTGAAGTCCTATTAGAAAAGACTATTCCTACTTGCAGAACACCCCTTGAAGTTCATAGTGATCAGAGAACCCATTTTACTGGTCAAATACCTCGACAGGCTATTCTGTTTGGCCAATTCTGTAGCACTTTCACTGTTCTTAGCATCCTCAGTCTTTAGGACTGGTCAAGTGTACAAATGGATTTATTAAGACTTAGCTAAATTAATTGAAATCCTCCAAGTACTCTGGCCAAAAGAATTACCATTGGTTCTTCTAAATCTTAGATCTACTACCATTGGGATACATAAAATTTTTACCTTTTGAAATAATTACAGGATGGTTGATACACCTAGACCTCACTTTTTTTGCCCCACAACTAATAAAGGGGGATACACTTCAAGCTTGCAAGGGCCTGATCAAGTCCATAAAAAAGAATCACACTCTGATAGAAAAATCTTTCCCTAGTGCACTCCCGGGAGATGAAGACATCCAACGTCACACCCTACAGCCTGAAGAGTTCATCTATCGGAAAATACATCTCCAAAAAGACTTTCTTCAACCTTGCTGGAAAGGCTCCTCCCTGGTATCCTTAACTAACTCCTGTGCAGCCAAATTCAAGGAATAGACTCCTGGATACAGGTGCCACATCTAAACAAAATCCCCAAAACCTGAATGGACCTATATACCAAATGGTGACCTGAAACTGAAAGTTTCTAGGGACTGAAGTACCTGAAGTCTAAAATAGACAAGATATCTGGACCAGGCCTGTATAAATTTCCTTTTTTTCCTTTCTTGTCTCACTCTATATTTAGTTAAATCATGCCATCAATTATTCTTTCCCTAGTTTTCCTACCATTCTTTACTTTAGCTTTAACACATCCTTTTATCCCTCCCTTAATAAAAAACTCTCTGATTCTGCTAAATTTATTTATTTTTAAGATTTTGTTTATTTGACAGAGACAGAGAGGGGGAACACAAGGAGGAGGAGTGGGAGAGAGAAAAGAGGCTTCCCGCCGAGCAGGGAGCCTGATGTGGGGCTCAATCCCAGGACCCTGGGACCATGACCTGAGCTGAAGGCAGACACTTAATGACTGAGCCACCCAGGCACCCCTCTGCTAAATTTATTGATTGTTGGATTTGTGCATGAGCAAATATTCATGATGAATGTGACTTGTTGGCCTGGCCACCTTCTTTAGAAGGATGGCAAAACCTATCTGGTAAGGATATAGGATTTTCCTTTGATAGCTTGGAAATCACACATGTCCTCCCTTTCAGAAGACTGGCACCAAATATTATGGCTTTCCTTTGGATACTCCCTATTCATAATGGGATAACCCTTACTCATGTCTGGACTCTTACCCAAAATCTTTGTTATATTTCAAAAACATAATGATGGGAATGGCAAAACTATAGGATGGTTCCCACTAAATATTTGTAACTATACCATTTTATATAATCCAGGTGAACATGAATTCACTCCCTGCTGGAATCCAGAAGACTTTATCATTGCCTCCATTAATGTATCTTTATGATGGGGCAATGAAAACTAATAATACTGGAAAATTGGAAGCTAATGTCCTCCCAACTCAATGGTACTTCGTTGGGAATTAACAAAAAATCTGGGGAATGGTGGAAACTTAATTCAAATTACTTTTGCAGTAGAAATCCTCTATATCTCCACCAAAATCTTATTTACGCTAGATCAGCTCTCTTGTAACTTCAGATCTACAGAAATTTAAGGTACTCACATAATCATTCCCACAATGCTAGTAAATCAGATTATGATTATAATGATTATATTTCTGATCATGAGATCCCCTCTTTTATTCCAGGGAAAATATCTGGGCAAAGAGACCCAACTGTGCCTTAGAAGACATTGGGTATTTCTTTTTATGTGGAAGAAACACGAACTCTACACTTCCCCTTAATTGGAAGGGATGTTTTGGGATCACTGGCCTCCCATCTGGCAGTGAAATTAGAAAAACTCTTCCCTCCACTGCTTATATACCTAATCTGGGGTCCTTTATCAACTTAAAAGGGTGTGCCAGAACTGGAAAGGTTATGACTTTGGATGGATGCCTACATATAACCCTACATTAGATAGAAAGGGTTTGGGGCAGGCTTTCAGCAGAGCCTTTTTAGCTTGGGTTGGAGTAGCAGACCTTGAAAAAGCAATTCACAATCTTTCTACAGTTATGTCTACCACTTTCAATGCTTCTATCTGAGCTTTTGAATATCAACAAACTCAAATAGACAGCCTTGCTGAAGTAGTCCTACAAAAACTGCAGAGCCCTTAACCTTCTCACTGCTCAGCAGAGGAACCTGTGCCCTACTTGAAGAACTTCGTTTTTATGTCAGTAAGTCAGGGAAAATAACACAAGAACTAAAAATAATGAAGGACAATATCAATTTGCTAGCAGAAGCTGGCCAAGCTCCTAGAACTTGGGGCATTTTTGATCTACTAAATATAGGCAAGTGAGGAAGCTGGCTGAAAAGTGCATTTTAATCAATAGCTATCATTGGGCTTTTGATCCTCAGTTTAATCTTTTTAATTAAATTTCTACTGTTTGGTATTAGTAAACAAATGCCTTATTCCCAAACGTATGTACAAAATAAAATTCTTCTCCTTTCAAAGGCTTTTCCTGGAATTCAACTGACAGTAGAAACTAAACTGTGTACTTCAGAGGGACATGGCTGAGATTCCTCATTTTTCAATCCTCTTGTTGTTCAAATGAGGCAAGTGAAACTCTTTATCATTTCCCTCCTCCATGGGACAAGACACCTGAGGATAGTCTTCCTCAGCTTAATGGGAAAAGACACCTGAGGACTACCCTCTAAGCTCCATGGGACATAGAATACAATCTACCTGCAATCCAAGTACACTTTTAAAAAAATTAGCAGACAACATCTGAATGACATAATTGATCCGAAGTGTTTTCTGAAAAAGATCTTGATCAAAAGGAGGAAATGTGATGAATTTCAATCTAAAATGGAACCAGAGCACATAAAACGGAAAATTTCATGCATGTGTCCTTAGGAAAACAAAACTTAAGGACTGAGAGACTAATGTAAATAGAGCCTACACCAAACCTTCAACAGACTCACCTGTAGCTTGCTATAGTTTGCATGTCTGGAACTGCAATTCCTCTCCTATTCCCGAATAAGCTCATCTTTTTGACAAGTTTGAGCTTGCCTCAGTTTACCCCTATATTTAGGTCAATAAGAGTACTGTATGTTTTTTCTAACTTGTGGAAAACATGTTGAGATTATGAATCTAAATAATTTCTTTTCAGGGGAAAACATAATCCTGCCACTTAACCCTATTTAACAAGTTCAAAAACACTGATATGAGAAATGGCATAACAATGCATTCATTCCAATAATGCTGCTGTTTTTAAGAAGAAGAAAAATTAATCTCTGGAATCATTCTGTGACTAACAGGTTTAGGAACACTTAACTAGCTCTGTGATTTTGAAAGTTATTTATAACCCAAGCAGGTGATTTGACAACCCATATTCTTGAGGTTGGGAATACTACTTGCTCACCCCATTCTAAAAGCACCGTGTGGGATGTAGTAGTATTTTAAATAAAAAGAAAAATTAAATTTAATTTCATATTGAGATTTATCTGGTCATTTCAAAATATTTCTTGACCCATCAAAGAAAACATCTACCTTTTGGTTGGCAATCAGTGTTCTGAATTGAAATTGGCTGAGAAGAAAATAGGATGTGAGAAATATTTTTGAATGCAATATCTATATTACATTATGAAATGATAAACAGATTCCTACTTACTAAAACATCCAGAAAGTTCTAGGTGAGCTATCATGGTTGATACCAAGACCCCATCTACCAATTAAAATAAACTGCCATCGGGGCGCCTGGGTGGCTCAGTCGTTAAGCGTCTGCCTTCGGCTCAGGTCATGGTCCCGGGGTCCTGGGATCGAGTCCCACATCGGGCTCCCTGCTCAGCGGGAAGCCTGCTTGTCCCTCTCCCACTCCCCCTCTTGTGCTCCTGCTCTTGCTGTGTCTCTCTCTGTCAAATAAATAAAACCTTTAAAAAAAAAAATAAATAAATAAACTGCCATCATCCATTTATTAATTCAATAGGCAATTCCTGAGCACCCGGTATGTGCCAAGAATTTTTCATGCCATTGTTTTATGGAAATATTAGCAAATAAGGCAAAAGGTGAGTCACCACCTTCACAAGGCTAACATTCTGGTGAAGGATAGGAGTGGAGCGCGAGACAGGTAATAAACAGGTAAAAATAGATGAAGAAGGAATGGAAAACAGTGGTAAAAACTATGATAAAAATAGAACAAGGGATGGGATAGTGACTCTGTGAGATGTAAAGCAAGAAAAACTTTCGATGGGGTGGTCTTGGAAGACGTCTTAGAAAAGTTGACATTTAAGCTGTGGCATTAATGCAAAGGTCTTGGCAAAAAGCATTCTAAACTGAGGGAGGAGCAAATGCAAAGGCCCAGAACCAATTTGGTGTTTTGGGGAAACAGAAAGAAGTCCAGTGAGTGAGCATGCAGGGAAAACAGTTATGAGCAAGAGTAGTTCATGCACTGCCTCAAGCCTTAGTGAAGAGTTGGGATGTCACTCTAAAGATGTTGGGGTGCTACTGGAATGTCTTAAACAGGAGGGTGACCTGATCCAATTTATATTTTAAAAAGCTTGCACTAGTTGGTGTGTGGTGGGCATGTTACTGTGGGGCAAGAGAGGAGGCAGGGTCACCAGTTGGGTAGACACTGTGGTCATTCAGGTAAGAGGTGTTGCTGCCTTCAACTAGAGGGTAGCCATGAAGGCAGAAAGAAGTAAGCCTCAAAATCTTATAGTTCTTATGTTAACCATTTATGGCACTGTCTGTGGACTTTTTGCCTCTTCTGGTGGACTATTATAACTGCTACCATTTATAAAGTGCCCCATGTTGCTCTGGGCTTCGTACACATTGAATCCTTGTAACAATTTCATCCCAAGCTCATGTGTGAGGAGGTTAACTAACTCCCCAAGGCCACAAAGCTAGTGAGGGTCATATTAAGATTTACCTCGGTCTGTCTGATTCCGAGCAAGGCACATCTCGGCCAATATACTGTAGTGTCTTAATTTAACCTACCTTAGGGGCCGAGTTAGCCCAGGGAAATCAGAGCACAGCTGAGTTTCATTAATGGTTCTTAAACAAAGGGCAGTAAAACTACCAGGAAGGGAGCTCTTGCCTAAAATGCAGATTCCTGAGCCCTGTCCTGAAAATGCAGAATCAGAAGCTCTAGGTTTGGGGCCTGGGAATGTGAATTTTAAAAATGCTCCCAAGTGACACTCAGGAAAATTTGCAAAGACCGCAAAGTAGGTTGGTGGAAAGGTTAGGTAGGAAATGAAGATCTAGAGCACCTCACTCCTACAATCCCTGATCCAGAGAAAATATAGGCCCACTTTGAGTGGGCCCAAGCTGAGTCTCAGCTAGCCCCCTCAAATCCACTTGGAAATTCATGATATGAGTAATATACTGGTATGATATACTCAGACCTTCTGGAAGCTTTCTATTTTAAATAATTACTCTGGATGATGAGGTACTAAGTCCATTTGTCGCCCTAGCTGAGGAAGTACAAGCCACTCAACTTGTAAACATCATATATTTTAAAGGCAAAACCATCTTTCTAAAAAATTGTTTTGATATTTTAGCTTTTTCAACACATGGGAGTCAGGCCATATTCATAAAACCAACTTACCTATTAGACAGGATATACACAGTGCCTAGGGCCCACAAGACTTCTAAGGGTGTACAAAAATGTTTTCATTTCTTTTAAAACCAGAAGATAAACACGAACATATTCTGGCCTGGGTTATATTAAATTTTTACCAATGCAATTATAAAATATAATTTTAATTATTTTTTTTAATCAAGAAGTGGCCCATGAAGACAACAGTGCCTCGGGCACACAGAAGTAATAATGTCACCCTACTTAGTCACAGCTCGGGGCCCAGGTGAGAGAAACCTTACCTGGCATGCATTGTATAAGAGCTGATGTTCGAACTTCTTGATCCCCAGAATGTTCTGGAACATCTCATAGAGCTGCTCCTTGCTCAGAATCAGCTCGGAGGCTGCACTGGCTGTCATCCGGGCCTGCTGCTTCCTGGGGTCCTCTTCCCCACGGTAGATGGCATCAAACTTGGCCATCCAGGAGCTCAGCACAGTCTCCTTGCTGAGCCCATCAATCTCAGGCAGGCTGCGCACCCTCTTCTCGATGTGCTTCTTGAAGACCTCCCTGGAGTCATTGGCAGAGCAGCCCCCACTCTGCACCATACGGGCCACACGGTCACTCTTCAGGAACACCTGAGCAAGAATAGGGACAGGAAAGATATTAGGGACTCAGCCCTGGAAATACCAGTTTCCTAGGGCTGAGGGCTGGGCTGACCGCCATTATGGGCATCATGGGAGAGACCAGCATCCTGCCCCACTATCTCCTAGGTGTGTGAACTCAGAGAAGTCACTTACATGTTTTGCTTTTGTGTCCACATCTGGAAAATGAAAATAACAATAATACTTACCAGGTTGTTAAAAGGATTACATTGGGACAGTAATATCATGAGAGGCAGCATATACTACATAGACTCTGTGCTCGAACAGCTTGGGTTCTTTCTCTACCACTTATTGGCTGTTGTTTCTCTCATCAAGTTAACCTCTTTGTACCTCAGTTTTGTCATCTATAAAATGGGATGACAGTAGTCTCTACAACATAGGTATTTTAAAATGAGGATTAAATAGATTCAAATATGATAACCACTTTAAAAAGTGGCCCATAGTAATGCCGTATGGGTTGTTATTATGGTTATCATTATTTTTTTGACTTTTTACATTGAAGTATAGTCAACGTACAATGTTACATTAGTTTCAGGCATATAACATAGTGATTCAACAAGTTTATATGTTATGTCACACTGACCACAGTGTAGCTACCATCTGTCAGCATACAATTCTATTATAATACCATTGACTATATTCCTTATGCTCTGCCTTTTATCCCAGGACTTCCTCATTCCATAACTGGAAGCCTGTATCTCCCATTCCCCTTCACCCATTTTGCCCATCTCCCACCCCTCTCCTCTGGCAACCGTCAGTTTGTTCTCTTTATTTATGGGTCCATTTCTGCTTTTTATTTATTTAATCATTTGTTTTATTTTTTAGACTCCACATATAAGTGAAATCATATAGCATTTGTCTTTTTCTACCAGATTTATTTCACTTAGAATAATACTCTAGGTCTATCTATGTTGTAGCAAATGGCAAGATCTCATTCTTTTTTACGTCTATGTAATATTCTCAAGGGGGTACATGTACACACACATACCACATCTTCGTTATCCATTCATCTACTGATGGACACTTAGGTTGTTTCTATACCTTGGCTACTGCAAATACTGCACTGAACATAGGGGTGCATATATCTTTTCAGATTAGTGTTTTTGTTTTCTTTGGGTAAATACCCACTGGATCATATTGTATTTCTCTTTTTAATTTTCTGAGGAACCACCACACTGTTTTCCAAAGTGGTTGCATCAATCTACGTTCTCACCAACAGTGCATGAGCATTCCTTTTTCTCCATGACTTCACCAACTCTTACAAGCCAGGGTGTCTCACCTCACACCAGTCAGAATGGCTAAAATTAACAAGTCAGGAAATGACAGATGTTGGCGGGGATGTGAAGAAAGGGGAACCCTCCTACACTGTTGATGGGAATGCAAGCTGGTGCAACCACTCTGGAAAACAGTATGAAGGTTCCTCAAAAAGTTGAAAATAGAGCTACCATATGATCCAGCAATTGCACTACTGGGTATTTATCCCAAAGGTACAAATGTAGGGATCCGAAGGGGTATGTGCACCCCGATGTTTATATCAGCAACGTCCACAATAGCCAAACTGTGGAAAGAGCCAAGATGTCCATCGACAGATGAATGGATAAAGAAGAAGTGGTATATATATGCAATGGAATATTATGCAGCCATCAAAAGGAATGAGATCTTGCCATTTGCAACGACGTGGATGGAACTGGAGGGTGTTATGCCGAGTGAAATAAGTCAATTAGAGAAAGACATGTATCATATGACCTCACTGATATGAGGAATTCTTAATCTCAGGAAACAAACTGAGGGTTGCTGGAGTGGTGGGGGGTGGGAGGGATGGGGTGGCTGGGTGATAGACACTGGGGAGGGTACGTGCTCTGGTAAGTGCTGTGAATTGTGCAAGACTGTTGAATCTCAGATCTGTACCTCTGAAACAAATAATGCAATATATGTTAAGAAAAAAAAAAAAGAAGAAGAAGAAGGTAGCGGGAGGGGAAGAATGAAGCAGGGGAAATCGGAGGGGTAGATGAACCATGAGAGATGATGGACTCTGAAAAGCAAACTGAGGGTTCTAGAGGGGAGGGGGGTGGGAGGATGGGTTAGCCTGGTGGTGGGTATTGAGGAGGGCACGTTCTGCATGGAGCACGGGGTGTTATGCACAAACAATGAATCACGGAACACTACATCAAAAACTAATGACATAATGTATGGTGATTAAAATAACAATGAAAATAATTTAAAAAAAAATAAACAAGCCAGGGTGTCTCGGAGTGCTCACTGCAGGGGGTGCCCTAGTGGGGTGACTAGAGCTGAGGTGAGGTCCTGGCTGAGGCACTCCATGCAGGGAACCAAGGCGGGCATGGACTGGAGTTCCTGGGGCATTCTGCACAGGGGGTGCCCTCGTGGGGGTTGGGGATGGGCTGGGGGCCGAAGAGGGCATGGGCCACGAGGTCCCGGAGCAGTGCCCTAGCAAGCGCCTGAAGCCCAAGTGGTGTGGGCATAGGGTGTTCTGGGCTGCTCTGTCCCTGTGTCGCGGCAGCTAGAGCTGTAGTGAGCGCCAACCAGAGGTGTCCGGGTGTGTAGGGGACTGGGGCCGCCTTGGGGGGGCCGGGCTTGCTGAGGCAGCTGGCGGGCTCTGGCGTCCAGAACCCCGCTCCTGTCACTTGGAGCGGGTGTAAACCCGGCGGCTCGCCAGCCTCTCTGACCCAGAGTTCTGGCGGCTCGCCGGCCAGCCGGCGGCGTTCAAGGACCAGCTCCTTTCTATTCTCCTTGCTCTTCTAAACTGCGGCTCCCTCAATCCGGTCCCTCCCTTCTGCAGTTGGCAGCTTTAGGGGCGCGAATCCCTTTCGTTACCCTGTCCCTGTCTCTTAACTGTTCTCTGTGTGGTCTCTTCAGCTTTTGTCATACAGAAGCTATTCAGTCAGCCCTCAGTTCTACTTCAGGAGGAATTGCTCCATAAATAGGTGTGGATATGGTTTGTCCCTGTGGAGGAGGTGAGCTCAGGGTCTTCCCACGTTGCCATCTTGGACCAGATCCCCAGCGTGGCTGTTACTGTTATGTGCAAACATGGCATGAGGTCTGACACACGTTAACCACCATTTATATTTCATTTTATCCTCTCAGTGATGCTCACCACACTTGAAATTGAACAAGTATTGGGTAAATATGTATTTAATGTCTCCCTTCCTGAAATGTGAACTCCATTAGGGCTGTGCCCTTCTTGTTCCCCACAATGTCATCTACCTCTGGTATAGAGCCTGGCACTTTAAAAGCAAATGAACAAAGAAGGTAGGCATTATAGTCGGTCCATCTTATAGACTGAAAACCAAGACTCCAGAGAGGGGTGGGGACTTGTTCTTGGTAACTCAAACTGGCTGATTACAAGGTAATTTCACCCTGGCTCCTTCCTTCCCTAAGGGTCTCGACTGCCTGGTGGAGAACCTCTTCTGTCTGGTGAAGAACCCCTGGTTGTTTTGCTGGTGCTGCCTAAGGTCCTGGGACCAAGCCATCCATTAAGAACAGTTTACTTTTGGGGCACCTGGGTGGCTCAGTCGTTAAGCGTCTGCCTTCGGCTCAGGTCATGATCCCAGGGTCCTGGGATCGAGCCCCGCATCGGGCTCCCTGCTCGGCGGGAAGCCTGCTTCTCCCTCTCCCACTCCCCCTGCTTGTGTTCCCTCTCTGGCTGTCTTTCTCTCTGTCAAATAAATAAAATCTTTAAAGAAAAAAAAAAAAAAAAGAACAGTTTACTTTTGCTCCAGTGCCCACCATTTGAAAGTGTACACAGGTACATGGTTCTGGGGTGTAATACAAGGTGGTGAAACTGCTGCTTCATATTCATGAAGAGGAAACATCTGACATTTTTGAGCTGTGTCCTGGTCACACGTCTGAAGGTGCATAAATATCCTTCCAGAGGCAGAACAAATGTTCACTCCCCTGTCAGATTTCAGGAAATGCCCTTGTTAGCCAGGAAGACAGCAGTGCTTGGGGGACATCTCACTGCCTCCTGCTTCATCACAAAGCCTTCCTTGGGGAGGAGAGATGTTAGAAAGGTGCTCTCCATCTACTGCTAAATTAATGAACTAATTTAAAAAGAAGGAGGGCTGAGGATTTGCTTCACAGGCGAGGGCCATGGCCTGCTTCTCTGTGCCTGGGAACTAACTGGTACTCAGTTGAGACCTTAGAGTTCATTTAAAAATCAATTGTAGAAAAAGAGCTTCAACTAAATCCTTAGGCCTTATGAGCTTTAATGAAATAAAGAATTTTCCTGAAAATCTGTAATGTTTAATGCAGATAGTTTCTCCATCTACTTAATACATCATATCCCAGTTATAGGTCTGGGTCTCAAAGAACATCAAAGTTTCGGGACGACTGGGTGGCTCAGTTGGTTAAGTGTCTGCCTTCGGCTCAGGTCATGATCCCAGGGTCCTGGGATCCAGTCCTGCATTGGGCTCCTTGTTCAGCAAGGAGCCTGCTTCTCCCTCTCCCTGCCTCTGTCTCTCTCTGACAAATAAATAAATAAAATCTTTAAAAAAAAAAAAAAAAGAACATCAAAGTTTTGAAGCAAAGAGAGGAAGTTTCTGCAGTATAGCATTGAGACAGGAGGTATAAACCATGGTCCCAGGCCAGTTCTACTACTAACTTGCTGTATGACTTTGGGTAAGTCACCTCCCCTCTCGGGTTCTCCAGCTTCTTTTTTGTACATGAAGAGAATTGAACTAAAAAAATTTGAGGTTGCCCTTTTGGTTGTAATGTTTATACTCTTCTTCATGATCACATTCATCCTTTCTTTGGGCACTCACTAGGTAGAAGCCACTGTGCCAGGTACCAGCAATATAGTGGTGAGCAAAACAGATGCAGATCCAGCCTTCATGCCTCCATGACATCATCCAAATAATCCCACAGAAATATTACAATCTGGGACAAGTGCTTTCAAGGGGAAGTACATGGGAACATGGGTGTCTATAGCTAGGAAACTATTCCAGTATGGAATAAGGAAAGACTTCCTGGAGGAAAACTCCTTTGGGATGATATGTAAATGATGGGTAGGTAAAAAGAGAGTGAAAGAGTATTTCAGAGAGAAGGAACCATATGTGTAAAGATCCTGAATGTCTGAGGAAATAGGGAGAGCCATTGTGGCTGTGGCAGTGAGGGGTGGGGTGTGACCAATGGCAGGAAGGAACCAGGTGGTGGAGGTATGGGAAGCCACATTATGGTTATTGGTCTTAATTTAAAGTGCACTGGGAAGCTACTGAAGGTTTTAAGCAGGGACATGCATGATCAAGTTCAGATTCTCTGGCTTTAATGTGGAAAAACAACCTGAAGGGGGTTAAGAGAATAGGTAGGAGGCCAGGTGGGGGGCACTTGCAGGAGCACCAATGAGTGATGATGGTGGTGAAGATTCAAAGGGGTTAATTATTTGTTTTCAGCTCTAATGAACATCAGTGACTTAAAATATTTGATCAACAAAGCACCTGTACTCTCCTCCCATCTGTCCACACCAGTGTCCCTAGAGCAGGCCCCTGTTATAAGCTCTTTGCACCATATTCCTTTCCCCCAAAGCCCTTCCATAGCTGTCATTTTTCTCTGTGACTGTTTGGTTAATATCTGAGCTCCAGCTAGACTGTAAGTCCCAGGAAGGCAGGAGTTGTAGCTGTTTTTTCCCCCATTCCTTTTTCTGAGTGCCTAAGACAGTGCCTGCCACATAGTTGGTGCTGTGTTAAGAATGAGTGAATGAACAACACAAACAAAGTAGATGTCTTAAAGCAGAGACCTTATTGAGATTATATCTGGATGGGAGCAAGCAGGTGAAGGGAAAATAAGGAAGCACAATATATCGGTCTCTTAACACAATGGACTGAGGCTAGATTTTCCAAGGGACGTGACAATAGGGGTAAGAAATGAGGATGTTGGCACATTACTCCTAGCTGGCATCCATAACTGACTGGGTGACCCCTGGATCCTGCATACATCATCTGTATCACGTAGACCCTTCTTTGTATAAAGTATCCACTCAATAAATATTTATTCAAATACTAGTGGATGACCAAGTCACTTAACTTCTAGAACCCTCACTCTCCTTTGCTGTCACATGGGGTTAATTCAGCCAGCCTTCTCTGACAAGGATCAAACTGAAAGAACTTTGAAAAACAGAGGGCTTCATCTGTCTAGAGATAAGATATGACTGCCAGGCCCCAGAATGAGGGGAGATGAGTAGAATGTCAGTAGCATGAGGAAGGAGGCCGGAGACTGAGGAGACAACAAAGATGAAGTGCCAACCAGGAGGTAAGGCAGCCATGGGGAGAGAAATTGGCAGCAGAAAACTAATTTTCCAGGCACATCATCTGCCTTGGCTTTTTAGTCTGTCAGAGGGAAGCATGAGAAGGGTCTGGGCCAGCCTCAACCTATAGTGAATATGGCACCTGAGTACCGATGTGCTTGGGTGTCTCTAAAACCACCCTGGAAACCCATTTGTAGTGGGAGCTGTAGCTGGTGTTTCTGTTTCCTGTTTTCTTTTTTGGTGGCTATTGCAAGAGACTGCAACCCCAGGCACAGTTCTATGTAGCACATCCATAAATCCTTCCTGCTCCTCTGCCAACTTCCCAGACAGGTCATAATGGGAGATGGAAGATAAACAAATAAATACAGAATGGTGAAGGGCAGTCAATTCAGTGACTTGACCTCATCCATCAGCCCTTCCCTCCATTGCCAGAGCCAAGCAACCTCAAGGTTGTTTTAGGAACACCCACGCACATCAGCACTTAAGGACTGTAAGGGTACGAGGTAAAGCTGGCCCAGCTCCCACTTTCTGATCCTTTCCTGCTCTATAAAAGCATCTCATTCCAACATAGATAAGAAAAATACCTAGATGTTGGAGTAAATAAGGTTTAAAAACACCCACAACAACTTGGTTGCTACTAATGAATGCTACATTGGACAGCCCAGAGTTCAAGTCCCAACTCTACCAGTTGCTCGCTTTGTCACCTGAGCAAGTTACTTAATCTTCCTGGGCTTTGGCTGCCCCATCTTTCAAATGGGAATCCTAACAATCCTCCCATGTAGGATTTGGATGAGGATTCACTGACACAATGCATATCAATTGGTGGGCATATAAATGGTCCTGGGAAAATTGGACAGCCACATGTAGAAGAATGAAACTGGACCATTTTCTTACACCATACACAAAGATAAACTCAAAATGGATGTAAGACCTAAGTGAGGGCCAGGAATCCATCAAATTCCTAGAGGAGAACACAGGCAGCAACCTCTGTGATCTTGGCCACAGCAACTTCTTGCTAGACACGTCTCCAAAGCAAGGGAAACAAAAGCAAAAAATGAACTATTGGGACTTCATCAAGATAAAAAGTTCTTGCACAGCAAAGGAACCAGCCAACAAAACTAAAACTCCCAACCTATGGAATAGGAGAAGATATTTACAAATGACATATTAGATAAAGGGCTAGTATCCAAGATCTATAAAGAACTTATCAAACTCAGCACCCAAAAAACAAATAATCCACTCAAGAAATAGGCAGAAGACAGGAACAGGCATTTCTCCAAAGAAGACATTACAAATGGCCAACAGACACATGAAAAAATGTTCCACATCACTTGGCATCAGGGAAATACAAATCAAAACCACAATAAGATACCACCTTATACCAGTCAGAATGGTTAAAATTAACAAGTCAGGAAACGACAGATGTTGGCGATGATGTGGAGAAAGGGGAACCCTCCTACACTGTTGGTGGGAATGCAAGTTGTGCAGCCACTCTGGAAAACAGTATGGAGGTTCCTCCAGAAGTTAAAAATAACTGCACCTGCACCCCAGTATTCATAGCAGCAATGTCCACAATAGCCAAACTGTGGAAAGAGCCGAGATGTCCATTGACAGATAAATGGAAGATGTGGCATACATATATACAATGGAATATTACTAAGACATCAGAAAGGATGAATACTTACCATTTACATCAATGTGGATGGAACTGGAGGGTATTATGCTGAGCTAAATAGGTCTGTCAGAGAAAGACAATTATACAGTTTCACTCATATGTGGAATATAAAAAACAGGGCAGAGGACTGTAGGGGAAGGGAGGGAAAACTGAATGGGAGGTCATCAGAGAGGGAGCAAAACCACGAGAGACTCTTAATTATAGGAAACAAACTGAGGGTAGCTGGAGGGGAGGTAGGTGAGGGGATGGGATAATTGGTGGATGGGCCTTAAGGACGGCATGTGATGTGATGAGCACTGGGTGTTACACGCAACTGATAAATTATTGAACACTACATCTAAAACAAATGTACTACAAGTTGGCTAAATGAATTTAAATAAAAAAATTGGTGAGCATAATGTCTGTAATGGTGCCTATTATATTTACTACTGAATGTAATAGAAGTTAGCGGTTATTTTTAAATAGAATATCGTGCAGCCATGAAAAAAGATAATATTTTCTTATTAGCATCAAAAGATGTCCTGATAGACTGTCAAAGCAGATAATTCCATGGTAGAGGTAAAGTGAAGCTGGGGGGATAAGAGCATGACCCTGTATTAAGAACAGTACAGGTAATAAAACTGATGAGAATATGTCCTAAGTGTGACTGTGCAGAGGTAGGGAAGAAATTGAAACCCACTGTGCTAAATGAAACAAGTGGGTTAGTAATATTTTGTGGTTATTCTCCCTGATAATCTTAATTTGGAAATCAAATAGCTATCTTTATGTTTATGGACACATTAAAGATACCTGAAAAGATACATACCAACATTTAATAGTGGTTGTCTAGGGTGATGGGATTACAGGTGGTTTTCCAACCACGTGCTTTGGATTTTTTTTCTACATCATCTATTTCTATAATTTCTGTAGTACATATTTATAATTTTATGTTATGTTTTACTTTATAATCACTTCAAACACCTCTCCCAAATGGAAAAATTACAAATTTTACCTTCACTGAGGCAAGGAACATGTCAGTTTCTAAAATAAAATGCACCTTTGGATCTGAAAGATACCTTTCACCAAAAGTAAAGGACCCTGGGGCAAACTTCAGAAGCAGATCTGGGACTTCAGAAGCAGGAAGTGGTGGTAGGTTAGCAGCAAAAGCAGTTCCATCCATTTCCTATTTGTATACCCTGTCCCCCAGGCTTGACCTTGTACCTCCCCTACCCCACACCCAAGCCCTGAAACTAGGGAGTGGATTGATTCTATTAATTTTCAACTCTCTCCTATTATTTCTATGCAGCAGATGTGTACTGACCACCATCCTCCCCCTCTAAACTTAATATATTTATGATGGCCCTTTCCAGGTGCCAGATTTAGGGTGAGGTTTTGTGTGTGTGTGTGTGTGCGTGTGCGCATGTGTAATTTAATCCTGACAACAATTATGCAGGAAGGTCCTAGTACAGATAAAGTAACCAAGGCTCGGCCTTGGCCGAGGTCCCACAGCCAGTGCACAGTAGAGCTAGAATTCAACCCCACATCCTGCAGGCACGACACATCCTCCTAAACCTCCTAAACCACTCCTAAACCACTCTGACCTCTGCCGCCTCCTTCCTTGCTCCACTTTCCCCATGAGAACAAATATCTTTACCATGGATGGTTACTCTTCTCCTAGGGAGACATCTGTTCTAAGGCCACTGGGGAGTTATAGTGGTTTTGCTTATTTAAAAGACATAGCTTCACGGGGGAAATCGGAGGGGTAGACGAACCATGAGAGACGATGGACTCTGAAAAACAAACAGGGTTCTAGAGGGGAGGGGAGTGGGAGGATGGGTTAGCCTGGTGATGGGCATTAAAGAGGGCACGTTCTGCATGGAGCACTGGGTGTTATGCACAAAAAATTAAGCATGGAACACTTCATCTAAAACTAATGATGTAATGTATGGGGATTAACATAAGAATAAAAAAAATAAATTAAAAAAATAAAAGACATAGCTTCATTTCAGAGAAATAGTCAGATATGACCTGACTTCTACTTTAATTAGATTTAAAAAAAAAAAAGTCAATCATAAAGACTGAATACACTGTCATCGAGTGTAGAGGACGCCTGCAGTTTATGCCTGCCAAAGATCCTTCCTCTCCCGATCACAGTGCCTCAGCCTGAGAATGTCTTTGCCACTGTGCACAGTCTCAGGGGGACTGTCAGTCATGAGAGTATGTCCTTCCTTAGCCGTGGTGGGTTGTAACCTGAGGCCGGCTAGTCAGATTCAGAGTGGGATGGCACAAGAATGGAAATGGGATTGGAGGAGAGTCATACCAGTGATGGGGTGTCCACTGTATCCAGCCGCCTGGCTTCCTGAGGTTAAGCTGCTTGGTTTCCCTTTTTTTTTCTGTAGCTTGGTTATAACCTTTGATATCTTTTATTGCTGTTGTTATTGTTGTTGTGCTGTTGTTGTTGCTATTATTATTATTAGGGCTTAATTTAACCAGTCCGTTAGTTGTTGTTGCTAGCAAATACAAAATTCTGTTTTATAATAGCAGTCAAAGTTAGTTTGAAAAAAACCAACTGGGCCTTTGTTAGAGATTAGCTAAGAACAAAATAAATCCAAACAAACTCAATCAGAGCAGTGTCACTGGCTGAAGCCCAGATATCAGCAGAAGCATTCTAAAATGGGTGTGTACGTCTTCTACCTCATTCTACCTCCCCACTTCCCACCAAACCCCCGTTTCCTTCCAGGCAGGCTCCGAGTGAGAGGTTTTATAAATCTTTTCCATCCACCTCTTTTCTCTGACACCAGGACCAGCATGCAAAGGAACCAAAACAAAGCAGGGAGATGGGGAGTGAGGGTGAGAATGCAGGGTGGGAGGGCTTATGTTTTAGACATTTGTCTTAAAAGCACTGAGAGTTAGGGAAGGTGTGGGGGCCCCGTAGAAATGGGTGAGCTCTCTGATGTTTCCCACACCTGTGGGAACGGGACAGAGTCACTCGGTCAGATCTCCCAGATCTCAGAGCACCCACTTCAGTGCCCAGCCCTCAAAGCCAGGATGCAAGAGATTAAAGGATTAATCTGCTGTCCTGCTTGATCGGCTTTGGCGATCAGGGCCAGCAGGAAAGGATAAAAAAAACTTTCATGCTCTCAGAGCCAGAGAGAACACTGGTCTCCCATTACCCTGCCCAGCTCAGGTCCCAGGCCCAAATGGCTTGATGCTAATGCTGGCCAGTGGGGTTCAGATGGGCTGGATGGGCACAGATGGAGAAAGAACAGAGCTACCTACTCCTTTTATCTACAAACATTTTCTTTACTACTCTAGGGTGTGGAAAAAACATTATTGCCTTGGCAAAACAAAGCCAATGCCTGAAACCACTTTTTCTAGTATAGTCCTCTCCAAACTTTGATGAAAAGTTGTTTTTCAAAAATATCGTTACCGGGGCACTTGGGTGGCTCATTTGTTAAGTGTCTGCCTTCAGCTCAGGTCATGATCCCAGAGGCCTGGGATCGAGCCCCGCATCAGGCTCCCTGCTCTGCTGGAAGCCTGCTTCTCCCTCTCCCACTCCCCCTGCTTGTGTTCCCTCTCTCACTGTGTCTCTCTCTGTCAAATAAATAAATAAAATCTTTAAAAAAAAATCATTACCATTAGCAAACTGGGATGTGAAGGTGTGGTATGGTGGCGTGGAATGTGTGTGTGTGTGTGTGTGAGAGAGAGAGAGAGAGAGAGAGAGAGAGATTGAACATGTATTTAGAAGGATATCCATTGGTTTTGCCTGCCAAGCATACATTCCCCCTTCTGGTAAAAAGCACCCTCATTTCTCAATGAAAAGTCACTGTACTTTCACTATAGAACCATCTATAGTGCGCCTGCTCACAGCCTCCAGAGGTGGTATCTGTCCTAGCAATGATCCCCTGGTCTAGTTCACCCTCCATCCATTGTGATTGACTCCAGAAAGGACACATGACCCATGTCAGCCCAACCAAGTGACCTGAGGCCTCTTGCTGGGACTCTCCGCAAAGAGGTATTCTCTTCACTCCTGCAGTTGCTAAGCTGGTAGGGCATGGCCTGAAGTTGCCAGGATCCTCCACATGCAGAAAGCCAGCCCAAGAATAAAGCCAACACAGGGAAGAACAAAGCCAGGGTGGGGGAGAAAGATACCCATCCTGCTGGCATCTTTGGATTTTCGGATCCAGCCACAGCTAAAACCAGGTCTATTCCTGGCCTTTTAAGTTGCTTGAGCAAATAAATCTCATTTTTGACTTAAGCCAGTTTGACCTAGGTGTCTGTCACTTGTAATCCAAAGAGTCTTGTCCAAGACAGATATTGACAGGGAAGCAACTGGATCCTGGAGGAGGGTATAGAAAGAAACCCTAGCTTCTCCACTGCCAGTGAGTGAAATGAGAGGGAGAAAGGGAGGAGTAACAAACTTGGAGCTCTCCCAAGGAAAGTGTTAATCTTGATCCTTTGATTGGGGACCTTTGCTTCAGAGGATTAGATTTCCCAGGAACATGCATCCCAACAATCTAAAGTTTACTAATGAATACAGTAAATAATTTACACCACACATTATTTCCTGTTACTCAAATCTTAATATTAACTACTCAGTGATTTCACAATGCCTGTATTCTCACCAAACTAAAAAGAGGCACTTTTTTTTTTTTTTAAAAGATTTTATTTATTTATTTGACAGAGAGAGACACAGTGAAAGCAGGATCACAAGCAGGGGGAGAGGGAGAGGGAGAAACAGGCTTCCCGCGGAGCAGGGAGCCCGATGCGGGGCTCGATCCCAGGACCCTGGGATCATGACCTGAGCCAAAGGCAGATGCTTAACGACTGAGCCACCCAGGCGCCCAAGAGGCACTTTCAAATAAACTAGCCACTATAGAAAAAAATATCAGCATCACTATAGATATAATGGTAATTTCCAGAGACTCCTTAGCACATTGATGACTATTAATTTTCAAAGTTAATTAATAGATAGAAATGGCACTTTCTTTTAATTTATGTCATTAGTCAAATGAGCTTTCTAATTAAGATGTGCAATCTACAAATTTATAAACTGGTGAATAACTCCAAACATGGAGAATTATTAGTGAGGGTCTGCCTGGTCTGAATTGGCTTCAGAACTTGCAAAAAGGGGGAGAATTAATTTCATTCCCTGGCGGTTTCTCAACAAAATCTTCAGTTAAATATATTCAAATTATTCATTACCATACCATCATCATGGTTCTGAATCTCATTTCCACTTTCTGTTAAATTCAAATGAAATATTGTACCACATCTGATAAACAAGAAAGTTTGACACTTATTGACAATATCAATACTATTTGTAAAATGAAAACAAAAAGCTTAAATTTGACAAATATAAAAATAAACCAGACTTCTAAAACAAACCCAAATAGAAATTTCATTGAGAAAATGTGTAAAATGAGTCTGCGCCTGGACATAGCAAACATCAAAGAGACAAAGGCTGTTTACCATTAAACACTAATTAGCAAACCAGTCAATAGTATTTGCACAAGATCTAATTACAGTCTTGCTCTACTCTCTCTGTGAAAAGAGCCAAGTACTTCAGCAAGTGGGAAGGAGAGTTTTACTG
Organism: Mirounga angustirostris; assembly: GCF_029215605.1. Classification (NCBI taxonomy): domain Eukaryota; kingdom Metazoa; phylum Chordata; class Mammalia; order Carnivora; family Phocidae; genus Mirounga; species Mirounga angustirostris. Next base: position 185,889,561 of record NW_026991709.1, on the reverse strand, counting down.
AATCAATCAACTAACATTTTTAAGTGTCCATCAGGGATTGGAGTGTCCGATGCGCAGAAGCATGTGTTTGGAGCATCTGTGAAGTGGGAGCAACAATCTTTTTGTTTTGAGATAATTTGCTACCTAATAATTAAAAACAGAAAGGAAAGAAGTAAGCAAATCAGTGAAGTGATCCTATGGGAAAAAAAATTAGAGTTGGTTGGATTCCCTTACACTTATATTTTAGTTTATTGTTATTACTTTGAATTGCATATGGCAGGATGTCATGAGTTTTTCAATGCGTGGGGGTTGGTTTCTAATGGTTTTAATCTAGCCTTGACAATGGGTATAACATTTGGGGCATAGGACTCCAAATACAGAGAATATCTGGTTCACATGAAAAAAAGATTAATATAAAGTAAAATGTCTTTTAATGACCGTATAATAACTTTTTAAAAATATGCCCATCATGGGGCGCCTGGGTGGCTCAGTTGGTTAAGCGACCGCCTTTGGCTCAGGTCATGATCCTGGAGTCCCTGGATCGAGTCCCGCATCGGGCTCCCTGCTCAGCAGGGAGTCTGCTTCTCCCTCTCCCACTCCCCATTTGTGTTCCCTCTCTCACTGTGTCTTTCTCTGTCAAATAAATAAATAAAATCTTTAAAAAAAAAAAATATGCCCATCAGGTTACCATAACCCAAAAGAAGGTATGGCATATCCACCTCATTAATAATGTATAAACAATAGCCAATGTGCACATTATGGAAGAATAATTATAAAATTTAAATATACTAATTCCAAAATCACTTTACTGATAAATAAACCTTTGAGGTCTAGAGGTGAAAATTCACTTGTGATATATATTCAGGATATATTGTCTCACTTACAGATTTTCTCTTGAGAAGAGTACTATGCTTTGGATGGCATTCTAACTTATAGAAAAGAACTCACAGCACTATTTTAATAGAAAGTACAAGGAAACTAGTGAAGGCACCATCTTGGGAGAGGTTAACCTCCTTTACAAAGGGTACAGTTGCTGGGGGAAAGCTCCCAACTCAGTTCAAATCTTAGCTTGTGGCATTTAACAGCTGTGTGACTTTGAGTACTTGACCTAACCTCTCTGAGCCTCAGTTGCTTTACTGGTAAAATGGAAATAATATCAGGGCCTAACTCATGAGACTGTTGTACAGATTAAACAAGAAATCATACATAAAGCAGGCAATGTGCTGAGTGCTTTGCATATAATTTCTTGTTTAGTTGGTAAACCAGTGGTTTCGATTTTAGCTTTCTCCACACAAAATGCTGTTATTTCTTAAAACTGTAACCAGTCATCAACCCTTTTGCCTTGGGAGGGATGGTCCTGTAGGAGGCCAAGGCTGCTGTTCCCACTGAACAGTAGTCTGGAAATTCTGGGCTTCAGACGTGAGCAGTCTTGACATTCTTCTGCATGGTGAGTCTTACCTCATAGTAACTCTGGACAGCATTCATGAAGGCTTCATCAGCCACAATCTGGGTTTCCCCATTGAGGAAAGCCTGAAACCGGTCCTTGACTGTCTGCAGCTGCTGTTTGCTGATCTGTAAGGAACAGAGGAAGCGAGAACAGTGAGGACTTGTTCTAGACAAGGATCGTGATTCCATGGAAGATGCCAGGCCCATTGGTGTGTTAGAGCTGGCTTGTTCAGGCGCGCGGGAGCTGATTGTTAAATTTTCAGGAGTTTACTAAAAAATAGCATACATTACAGTTAAATAAAGTATATTGAAAATAAAGGTAACACATACTCCAAATTCATTGCTTCCTGATTATTTTAGCATTACCTGTGCTTTTGAAGTTACTAACATCTATTGTATTTGTATGGCAGAAATGATATATAACGGGTGCTACCTTATACCACTCCCCAACTCTACATTCGGTGACATCTTATTGGAAGCTAGGTATCAGTCAGGATAAGAGTATTTACACCATGGAAATTGGCAAGAGCTACAAGTCAGGTGTTTTTGTTGGTTAGTTTTTGTTTTTTTCGTGAGAGATGGTTGTTTAACACGTCATTGCACAGGCCCCTCAGGTCATCTGAAATACCCTGCTTTATAAAGTTCTAGTCATCAAAACAGTATGGTATTAGCATAAAAACAGTCACCCAGAAATAGACCCATGAATATACAGGCAACAATATTTGACAAGGGCACCAAGATATTCAAAGGGGGAAAGGATACGCTATTCAATAAATGATGTTGGAAAAACTGGATATTCACATGCAATAGAATGAAATTGGACCCCTATCTTATACCACTCACAAAAACTAACTTAAGTGAATTAAAGACTTAAATGTAAGACCCCAAACTGTAAAAGTATTAGAGGAAAACAGGGGAAAACCTCATTGACATAGGTCTTGGCAATGAATTTTTGGATACGACATCAAAAGCTCAAGCCACAACAGCAAAAACCGACAAGTGGGACTACATCTCTGTAATAATCTATTGCACAGCAAAAGAAACAACAAGCAAAATGAGAAGGCAACTTATGGAATGGGAGAAAGTATTTGTAAACCATTTACCTGATAAGGGGTTAATATCCAAAATATATAAGGAACTCATATAATAGCAAAAAAAAAAAAAATCCAATAAAAAATGGGCAGAGGACTTGATTAGACATTTTTCCAAAGAAGACATACAAATGGCCAACAGGCCATGAAAGGATATTCAACATCACTTCTCAGGGAAATGCAAATCAAACCCACAATGAGATATCACCTCATACCTGTTTGAATGGTTATCATTAAAAAAACAAAAAAACAAAACAAAACAAAAAAACCAAGAGATAACAAATGCTGGCAAGGCTGTAGAGAAAATGGAACCCTTGTTCCATACTCTTGGTAGGAATGTAAATTGGTGCAGCCACTATGGAAAACAGTATGGAGTTTCCTCAAAAAATTAAAAATAGAAGTACTATATGATCCAGCAATTCCACTTCCGGGTATATATCTCAAGGAAAGGGAAACACTACCTGAAAGAAATAGTGCCACCCCAATGTTCGATGCAGCATTATTCACAATAGCCGAGACATGGAAACAACCTAAGTGACCATGGATGGATGAGTGGGTAAAGAAAATGTGATACACACACACACACACACACATACACACACACACACGCTTGATCATTATTCAGCCATAAAAAAAAAAAAAAAAGAAATCCTGCCATTTGTGACAACATGGATGGACCTAAAAGGTATTATGCTAAATGAAATAAGTTAGAGAAAAACAAATACTGTATGTTCTCACTTACATGTGGATTCTAAAAAATGTTGAACTCATAGAAATAGAGAGTAGAATGGTAGTTGCCAAGGCCTGAGGGGTGGGGAAGTGGAGAGATGTTGAACAAAGCATACAAACTTCCAACTCTAAGATGTAAATTCTGAGGATCTAGTGTACAGCATGGTGACTGTAATGAACAGTACTGTATTATATACTTGAAAGTTGTTAAGAGAGTAGATTCCACAGCCCTTTATTTTAATTACTTGTTACTTATAATTAAATTTGTTAGGTGATACGTCTCTCTTGTTATTTGCTCATCGATGTTTCCCCAGGGCCAAGTTAGTGCTTTATGTAAGACAGGCACTCCATAAGCTCTTATTGAATAAATGAGTGCAGTGTATGAAAGAGAAATTATTTTTGAATATCCTTTAATCCATTCTAATTTATATAAAAAGAAAGTCAGGTAAAAACTTTGCTTTTTTACTATTATTTATAAAAACTTACACTTTATAAACTGATCATGAGATGCTGTGTCTGAGAACGACTGTTGTAGAAGAAAGAGTAAGAGGATCATTCCGGTCCCAGTTTTATCAACCATTGTGTCATCTTGGAAAAGCCACTTACATTCTTTGAATTGGCCAGAGGGTTAAAAGCCCTTCTGGAATAGGGCTGGGTTTAAATAAATAAATGTGATACCATCCTTAGGTTTCTCACTTGGAAAATGGTGATAATTCTAATTACTGCCTGGGCATACGTAGAGCTATTTGATAACATAATATGAGTTCTTTTTAAAAATTATGAGTTTCTATATACATTTAAAGTGCTTTCGTCATTAGAATCAATACAAGTCCTGCTAGGAGATAATAATGTTAAGAACTATAGGAAACTGAAGGCTGGCTTGAGTTTTGACTCAATCAGGAAACAAAGTAGAGTTCTGAGAATGGACAGAGATGGGAGGTGAGGTGCTTTAGCTAATTTTTTTTTTTTATTCTTATATTATCCCCATACATTACATCATTAGTTTTAGATGAAGTGTTCTATGATTCATTGTTTGTGCATAACACCCAGTGCTCCATGCAGAATGTGCCCTCCTCAATACCCACCATCAGGCTAACCCATCCTCCCACCCTCCTCCCCTCTAGAACCCTCAGTTTGTTTTTCAGAGTCCATCGTCTCTCATGGTTCGTCTAAAAGAGGTAGGTTTTTATCAGATTGGTATTTGTCACGTTCTAGAGCACCACTGTCCAAGGTTAGCCACACACATAATTTTACATTTTCTGGAAGCCACATTTTAAAAAGTAAAAAGAAACAAGGGAAATAAATATTAATATACTTTGTTGAAGCCAATATGTCAAAAATATTATTTCAACATATAATTATTACATAAATGACTAATGAGATACTTAACATTCTTTCTTTATACTGTATCTTTGAAATCTGGTGTTTACGCCCACAGTATATTTCTTTTTTTTTTATAAAGATTTTTATTTATTTATTTGAGAGAGAGCACATGAGAGGGGGGAGGGTCAGAGGGAGAAGCAGACTCCCTGCCGAGCAGGGAGCCCGATGTGGGACTCGATCTGGGGACTCCAGGATCATGACCTGAGCCGAAGGCAGTCGCTTAACCAACTGAGCCACCCAGGCGCCCTACGCCCACAGTATATTTCAATTCAGAATCACCACCCTGCCAGTGTCCAGTAGACACATGTGGCTGGTGGCCACTGCATTGGACAGCCAGGCCTAGAGCACGGAATGATCCCATTGCTAAGCCACGTAAGCTTTCCTGGTCTGACCCAGAGATACTGGTATTGCTGGAGTTAAACAGTAAAATTGTAGTTATTTGTATGAATGTGAAAACATTTCAACTGAATTATTAGGCACCAGTCGATTTTCTCATAAAAATGGCACCATAACATAAATTTCTTTGGAGCAGGCCAACCTCAACTGGCCTAAGTCACAAATCCTTACAGTACAGTACCAACCAAGGCATCTCACAGAATTTACATTCAGAATTCCTTCCAACACTAGGTCCATACCAGCTCCGCATGATTTTGGGGGTGGGACGGGGTGAGGTAATGGAGCAGGAGAGGGAGTGGCCACCAACACACCTTGCTTTTGCCTTAAATCTCAAGTAATTGAAATAAAAGTAAGTACACACCATCTGAACGGTGACGATTGATTGCTGACCCAAGCCAAATCTATTATCACTCTAACCTTTGTTAAGTAAGCAGAGTGCTCAGTTCTTCAAGAAACATTTACAGAGCATCTGTTACCTGCCTGGCCCTATGCAGTGCCCTGAGGTTTCAGTGGACAACAAAACAACCCAACCTTGATCTCACAGGGAGAGGCACAAGGCAACGGGGAGTCCAAAGAAATAAGGGATTGTCCTCAGGGGCCTCATAGTCTAGATGGAGAGGAAAAAACAGTATTATAAAATGCTTAAAAGGAGAAGGCTCTCAGGAACATTAATGTCGGTCATATTCGGAGAACATCCATCGAGAAGCCCTACAAAACACCCCCACTTCCCTGAATACCTCAAGCTCTCAGTGGGAGAGTTAGGGGCACAGATTCCAGAGGCAGAGCTATGCTTATGTTTGGGTTTTGATGCCTGCCAGTCCATGTTCACTATTTTTCTCACCCCTAATTAAATAAGCAAAGCATCTACTGAGTCACCCCACTCACTGTGTCTCACTGGGCAAATGACTAACCTCTCTACACCTCTGTTTTTCATCTGTAAAACAGGGCCAATGCTGACCTCACAGGATTGTTGTGAAAATTAACTGGAAATAAGTGAATTAGTCACTGCAGAACCTGGCACAGCACGAAGGACCAGTAAACAGGAGATGATATGGTGATGAATCCTCAGCTTTGAGGCTTTACACATTCTGTTCCCTCGAGAAAGTATGCCTGTGGGACAATTCCAGATGTGTATTCAAAATCCAGCCCACATGCTCCTTCCCAGAACTCCCTGGGTAGAGCTGGCTAATTCCTCATGATTTTATTCACAGTCCTAAGGTTACATGTAGAAGTTTATTTAGATGCCAGTGCTCAGAGGCAGGGTCAGGAGTCAGGAGATGAGAACACAGCCTTGGGGTCAATGAGATGTGGGTTCAAATCCTAGTGATAATACTCATTTCCAAGGGTAACCTTGGGCCAACGAAATTCCCCAAGCCTTAGTTCTTCATGCATAAAATAGGGATTTTAAGACCTACTTGCAGCGCTGCTGGAAAGATAAAAAGAACATGGGAGGATGTGCCTAAGGATCTTAGCATGCTGCCTGGCACAAAAGAAGAGTCAAATGATACAGGGCAGACCATAAACTAAATGGCCTTGAGGCCCCGCATGATGTAGCCTCTGTCTGATGTTAGCTTTGTTTTGTCTCACTCTGCTCTCCACTTACTCTGTTCTAGCCACGCTGGCCTCTGTTCTCTTTCTCAAGTGTGCCCCAGTGTTTCTTTCCTTAGAGGCTTTGCACTTGCCATTCCCCCTGCCTGGGATGCTCTTCCCCTGATCTCCCCAAGGCTGCCACTTACTCACCCTTAGGGTTCAGCCTACCTAGCATCTCACAGGAAAGTCTTCCCTGACCACCCTATCTACAGTAGTGCTCCCCAGAGCTAATGTCTAACAGAGTGACCTGGGCCCCATGCAATACCCTTACAGCCATGATCACAGTCAGTAGTTAACTTCTTGAAGATACACTTATTTAGTTGAATTGAACATGCATATGGAAAAATACATGTCATAAGCACAGAGCCTGGGAAATCTTTGTAAAGTGAACTTTCTAATAGAACCAACTCTCCTATCAAAATAAAGAATATTACCTGGACCCCAGAAGCTCCTGGAATGTCCCCCATACCATCGCCCCTCTCCAAAGCTGACCACCAGCCTGACTTCTACCATCATAGATGAGTTTTGCCTGGTTTCGAACTTGATGTCAGTGCAGTCATGCATTATGAGATTCTGCCATGTGGCTGAGGGTATCAATAGTTTGTTCATCCTCATTGCTAAGTATTCCATTTTATGATTCTACCACTATTCATCTACTCTCCTGTTGAGGGACATTTGGACCTTATTTCTTTATTTTAAAATTGTGCTTCTTTTCATTACCTCTCCCCATAAGAACATACGTTTCATGTATACAAGACCCACATCTATCTTGTTTACTGCTGTGCTTCTAGTGCCTAGCACATAATGGGCTCTAACCAAATATTTGTTGAATGAATACAACTTGAACTTATCAAGTGTTTAAGGTATACCAGGCGCCATGTTAGGCTCTGGAGATATGAAATGACCAAGGCACAATCTTAGCTCTCAGTTTCCTTACACTGTAGTCAGGGATCACATATTCATCTTTGATTCCTTAGCATCCTTTTGATGACTCTGTGAGTGAATGAACTTAGGAGCTCACATAAATAGCCAGTCTAAAAACTAATCTGTGGATTTATGTCTGGTTTAAAGTTAACCGACCTAGATAGGATTGAACACTGAAGGTGACCTTGCATGAACACACTGAAATAATTGGTCCCGAGTAGCTGACAGGACAATTCTAAATAGACAAGCAGGCTTCTATGGGCCACTTACAAAGAGAACGCTCCTAAAATAGAAGTCCATCTAAAAGCACTCAATATGTATAGAAGCCACGTGTGCATCAGATCAGAATTCAGAATTGAAGTAATGAGTTCCAAGAGCAGAAATCCTGAAAAGATGAAAGGTGATTATTTCAGAGGAAAGAGCTGCAGCACGTTCTGCTGGCGCTAGTCCAGCACTCTGGGCTCAGCCCACCTCATTAAGCAGGGCCTGAAAATTCTCACTGCATTTCAGGCAGTTTGTAATGTACTGAACATTCTGGAGAAGCACGACCTGGGAAATAACCGGAAGAGAAACCGCATGTCCTAGGGGCTGGTCTCGGGAGAGGCAGTGCCGAAATCAGGGCAAGCACAGGCCAAATCTTGGCTTTAACACAAGTCTTTGGGCAAGTAGTTAACTTTGGTTTTCTCCTTGGTAAATAGGCGATCTTATCTACCTTACAGGGTTTTTGTGAGGACCGGGTGAGATCACGTATGTAAGGCGGATAGCATAGTACCTGCCATAGAATAAGGATTTGATTAATAAAAACAATGACAAGAAGTATTATCGTTATGATGTAGTTTTGCCTTTTTCCTTTCATTGATCTTTTATCTTCTTCAATGCTTTTTTCCCCTTTGTTTATTCAATCTTTTGAAATTTCTCTGATGCGGTATTCTTCGTCCCCTTCTCCTTGGTCCTCCCATTTGAGAGGCTGAAAAGCCAAATACTCTTTTCCCATCTCCCTTCCAGCTATAGGTAGATATGCAACAGGGGCAGACAGCTACTGGGGATCTTCTGGAAAAGTTTTTGAATAAAATCCTTATAAAAAGGAAACTGCTGCTGATATAACCCTTTCCTTGGGCCAAGAGCATCATAGAGATGTTGGCCCTTACACTTTTGAGGGGTTGAGCAAATGTTTGTAAACACCTATCTCTGCCCTTCTTATGATGCAAGAAAAAATGCATCATTTTTTTAGTTCAAATCACTGTGTTTCCTTCTACTTGCATGCAAAGGCTTTCCCAATGGCTACCTGAAGCTTTCTCTAGGCATAAAAGAAAGTATTCTTATTAACGTGTGTATCACTTACTATGCCTCCTATCACAGCAGCAACCGTATTATAAAAGAGGGAGAAGCAATATTTACCCTCAAAGAATGGATCTAAAATGGTAGCATTCTAAGCATAGGCAATAGATAGTAGGAAGCTGTTTTGGGGTGTAAGGAGATGTTCCCGTTATACCCATAACTGAAGTCCATCTCTAATGTATAAGGTCAGTATTGTATATTACAATCTAGTAACATGAGCTATGCTTTTCCGTTTTTAAAAAAATTGAAGTATAGTTCACACACAATGTTATTTTGGTTTCAAGTGTATAACATACTGATTCAACAACTCAGTATCTGATGCTGTGCTCACCCCAAGTGTAGCTACCATCTGTCACCATACAACACTATTACAATACCATCGACTATATTCCCTATGCTGTACATTTTATCCCCCAACTTATTCATTCCATAACTGGAAGCTTGTATCTTTCATTTCCCTTCACCCATTTTGCCCATCCCCACAGTCCCCTTCCCTCTGGCAACCATCAGTTTGCTCTATTTGTGGGTCTGTTTCTGCTTTTTTTTATTTGTTTGTTTGTTTTTTTAAGATTCTACATATAAGTGAGATCATATGGCATTTGTCTTTCTCTGTGTGCTTTTTCTTTTTAAGGAAGAAATCATTATTTGGGAGAAAAGTAGTTTTTAAAACTCTACTTCATTATAGAAAGCTGATAGGAACGTTAAGTCAACAAGTGCTTTGAAAACCAAACTTAGCCTAGAGAGGTAAGAGCAATGCTTATTTAATTTTCTTTCTTTAAAGCTTATCAAAAATTTAAATTTATACTGGTCCATTAATTTTATTAAAAAATAAAATATCCTCTTCCTACAACTAGATTAAAATACTGTCTGGCCTAAATGAAGTCTTGAGTCTAGGAAATCTAGAAGTTGTATCATCCTAACCAAGTATTTACTTATTTACATAAAATTCTCTTCACCTTCTATATTATGGACATTTGCATAATGTATTCTGAAAAAGGTGTTTTAAGTGAGTTTCATTCATTTGGCTTGAGTAAAAAAAAAAAATCCATCTGAAAGCCTTCATCATGGGAAACTATCACTGAATTATTCTGCAGTGGAAGTTGAAGGGGCAAAAATACTAAAGATGGGAGGTTATAAATAATAAGCTATAACCTGGGACTTCTCTTTGCAACATGGTTTCCCCAAATTCAGCCATTCAAGTTAACACCCTCTCCATATACCAACCAGACTACAATTTACTTTATATTTTGCCTTGAATGTATTGCAAGTCACTTCATTTTTTTTTTAAACTGAAACTTGTTCTAAGGAATAATATCTAAGGAATAATGAAATCATAGGCTTTATGTGCTAGCTATAGTTAAAGTAGATAGCTACTATTACCTTGCATACATCTACCACATTTTAGGAAGTGCTTCTTTAGAAAAGAATTTAAAATCTACTACAAAAGTTCTTGCTCATTAAAAAAAATTTTTTTTAGACTAGCAGCCACCGAATATCTTTAAGTTAGTTACTGCTTTTTAAAAACTAACTCTGAATTTTTAAATCATTAAGTAATAAAGAGACCCACTAGCCAGGTTATTCCTAAAGACCAATTTGTTCAGAAAAGAAACAACAGAGGGTTCTCTGACCGAAAGGAAAGTGGCCTTGTAAACAACATGAAACACTGCCTACTCTGGGATTCTCTCAGAAAAAAATTATTTAGTAGAAGAACAAAAAAAATTAAGAAAACTGAATCTAGAAACGGAGTCAGGATAACAGTTGGATTAGAAATGGGATGAGAGGAGAAAAAGGATAGAGATGGGGAAAAGAGCAGGAGCAAGAGATCCCTACACACACCGAAGATCATCTGAAAAGTTGGGTCACATGTCCTGCCACAGAACAAAATATGTGTAATTTAAAACAACAACAACAACAACAACAACAACAATATACTCTTCTAATTTGGAGACACTTGGGCAATATTCACCTAGATTCTTCTGACAGGTGGTCAAACATGGAGTTTTAGGCCCAAAGTCCTCATTAAGAAGTGCCTTAGTGGCAAGAGTTCTCAAATATTTTGGTTTCAGGTCTCTTTACACTCTTAAAATTTACAGACTACAAAGAGCTTCTGTTTATACAAGTTATGTCTATTGATATGTACTGTAATAGATGTTAAAACTGGGAAGTTTCAAGTATTTATTAATTTGTTAAAAATAAATTAATTGCTCATTAATCTAAACAATCCACTTTTATGAAAATAACTACATTTTCCAAAACAAATATTAGTGAAATGAAATGGCACCATTTCATAGTATTGCAAATCTCCTTCAGAGATTAATAGAAGGCCGTTGGAATCTCATCTCTGTTTCTGCATTCAATCTGTTGTGATATGCTGTTTTAGTTGAAATATGTGAAAAAAAAAACTGGCTTCCCACAAGATATGTTTCTGGAAAAGGGAGAAATATTTTAATAAGCATTCATAAATGTGGAGAGTCTTATTTGATATGATACCAATGCTCAACCAGTGATATTTTCTTAAAGGTTAGTTGGAGTATGAAATTGGAAACCATAGGAATGAACTATTACCTTAAAATTCACTGGTCTTTCTTGCTTTTTGAAAGAATCTTTTACCCATGCATGTTTTGTTTAAATACCATACATTGGTCATATGGAAAATATTAGTTCATTGAGTTATGTAAATATTCCAAATATTGACACATTTCATTACACAACATGTAAAGTATCATATCACTTAAAAATCACCACTGGCATCACAAGAAAAGTCTTTGGGTGTTGGAAAACTGTCAAGCTTATAGTGGTGGATTGAAAGCTCAAATTTTATCACTGGCAAAAAATACTGTTAGCTGTTTTTCTTGAAGTAACAGGCTCCCTTACAGGCTCCCTTCATTTATTTTCCAGATAACATTTGGGAAATGCCTAAGTTTGAATAACCTTTGTTTGTCTGTCAGTTGTTCTTTCAAGTAAAATTTTTCCGTTAAGAAAAAAAAAGGGGGGGCGGAGCAAGATGGCGGAGGAGTAGGAGACCTGGATTTCGTCTCCTCTCAGGAATTCAGCTGGATAGGGATCAAACCATTCTGAACACCTACAGACTCAACAGGAGATCGAAGAAAAGAAGAGCAACAACTCTCTCATCAGAAAAGCGACCACCTTCTGGAAGGTAGGACGGGCGGAGAAGTGAATCCGCGGCGATATTCGGGAGGATAGACGGCAGGGGAGGGACCTCCATCGGCCACTTCTGGCAAGTGATAGAGCCACGGAGCACAAAATCGGAACTTTTAAAAGTCTGCTCCGCCGAGGGACGTCACTCCGGTGGCTAAGCGGGGGGTGGAACCCTCCGGGACAGTGTGGTCTCAGGACCCTCGGGGTCACAGAAAGACCGGGGGTCCCTGAGTGTGGCAGAGCTCCCAGGTATCAGAGCAGGGAAGCCGGCTGCAGAGGCGGAGCCCAGGCGCGGGCTCTCAGCTCGGGGGTTGCCATAAACCGTGATCCGCGGCACAGTCGGGCCCCTGCTCCTCCAGCAGGGACCCAACAAGCGGCAGATCCGGGGAGACTCACCTTCCTCCCCCGGGAGGAGCCGCGCGGGAGTGCACCGCAGGGATCTGCTGGGTTTGGAGACTCCACCCGGGGTCGGGTGCCAGAGAGAGAAACGCGCGGTCACAGGCCGGGTGAGCACGGAGTGCGGCCGGAGACCAGGGAGACGGGAGTGACTGACGGCTTTTCTCTGGGGGCTCACTGAGGAGCGGGGCCCCGAGTTCTCAGCTCCTCCAGGGCGGAGATTGGGAGGCCGCCATTTTCACTCTCCGCCTCCAAAGCTGTACGGAAAGCTCGCAGGGAACAAAAGCCCCGGAGAGCAAACCCGAGCAGATTACTTAGCCGGGAGGGGGCAAGGGCGGGGCAATTCCGCCTCCGGCAGAGACATTTGGAAACCACGGCAACAGGCCCCTCCCCAGAAGATCAGCGAGAACAGCCAGCCAAGACCAAGTCTACCGATCAATGAGAACGGCAGAACTCCAGCACCAGGGGACTACTGCACATAGAATTCACGGCTTTTTTTACCAGGATTCTTTAGTCTTTCAAAGTTAATTTTTTTTTAACTGTCTTTTTGTCTTTTTATTTCTTTTTGAATTTTTCTTTTTCCCTTTTTCAACCAACATCTTATCAATCCCTTTTTTTTAAAAAAAAAATTTATTTTTCATTTTTAGAGTCATATTCTATCCCTTCATAGTAGTTACCCACATTTTTGGCTTATATATATAAGTTGTTCTCTCTTTAAAATTTTGAGATAGTTTCTTCTAACAGATTAAAATATACCCTAAATCTCTAGTATATGGTGTTTTCTATTCCCCTGCCTGATCATATTCTCGCCCTTTTTTTTTCTTTTTTTTTCTTTTTTTAAATCCTCTTCTTTCTTTTTTCAAACAACTTCTTATCAATTCCTTTTATAAAATTTTTTATAATTTCCATTTTTACAGTCATATTCCATCCCTTCATCATATCAACCCTTATTTTTGTACATATATAAGTTTTTCTTTCTTTAAAATTTTGGGAGGCCCTTTCTTCTAAAAGACCAAAATACACCCCAAATCTAGTGTGTGGCACTGATCTATATACCATATAGATCATATTTGATCACATTCTGGTTTTTTTGTTGTCATTGTTGTTTTGTTTTCTTTGTTTTTGTTTTTATCTTTATCTTTTTCTTTTTCTTTTTTTTCTTTTTCATTTTTCTCTCTTTCCCTTTCTTATCCCACTACTTCAGGTCTTTTCTGATTTGTTTAGAGTATATTTTCTGGGGACGTGGTTACTCTGCTAGCATTTTGTTCTCTCATTAGTCTATTCTCCTCTGCACAAAATGACAAGACGGAAAAAATCACCTCCACAAAAAGAACAAGAGGTAGTACCGACTGCCAGGGACCTACTCAATACGGACATTAGTACGATGTCAGATCTAGAGTTCAGAATCATCACTTTAAAGATACTAGCTGGGCTTGAAAAAAATATGGAAGTTATTAGAGAAACCCTTTCTGGAGAAGTAAAAGAGCTAAAATCCAACCAAGTAGAAATCAAAAAGGCTATTAATGAGGTGCAATCAAAAATGGGGGCGCTAAGTGCTAGAATAAATGAGGCAGAAGAGAGAATCAGTAATATAGAAGACCAAATGATGGAAAATAAAGAAGCTGAGAAAAAGATAAACAACTACTGGATCATGAGGGCAGAATTCGAGAGATAAGTGATACCATAAGACGAAACAACATTAGAATAATTGGGATCCCAGAAGAAGAAAGAGAGAGAGGGGCAGAAGGTATAATGGAGCAAATTATAGCAGAGAACTTCCCTAATTTGGGGAAAGAAACAGGCATGAAAATCCAGGAAGCACAGAGAACCCCTCTCAAAATCAATAAAAATAGGTCAACACCCCGACATCTAATAGTAAAACTTACGAGTCTCAGAGACAAAGAGAAAATCCTGAAAGCAGCTCGGGAGAAGAGATATGTAACCTACAAGGGTAGAAACATTAGATTGGCAACAGACCTATCCACAGAGACCTGGCAGGCCAGAAAGGACTGGCAGGATATATTCAGAGCACTAAAAGAGAAAAATATGCAGCCAAGAATACTCTATCCAGCTAGGCTGTCATTGAAAATTGAAGGAGAGATAAAAAGCTTCCAGGACAAACAAAAACTAAAGGAATTTGCAAACACAAAACCAGCCCTACAGGAAATCTTGAAAGGGGTCCTCTAAGCAAGGAGAGAGCCTAAAAGCAACATAGACCAGAAAGGAACACAGACAATATATGGTAACAGTCACCTTACAGGCAACACAATGGCACTAAATTCCTATCTTTCAATAATTACCCTGAATGTAAATGGGCTAAATGCCCCAATCAAAAGACACAGGCTATCAGATTGGATTAAAAAACAAGACCCATCGATATGCTGTCTGCAAGAGACTCATTTTAGAACCAAAGACACCCCCAGATTGAAAGTGAGGGGGTGGAAAACCATTTACCATGCTAATGGACACCAAAAGAAAGCTGGGGTGGCAATCCTTATATCAGACAAAGTAGATTTTAAACCAAAGACTGTAATAAAAGATGAGGAAGGACACTATATCCTACTTAAAGGGTCTATCCAACAAGAAGATCTAACAATTGTAAATATCTATGCCCCTAACATGGGAGCAGCCAATTATATAAGGCAATTAAAAACAAAAGCAAAGAAACACATCGACAACAATACAATAATAGTGGGGGACTTTAACATCCCCCTCACTGAAATGGACAGATCGTCTAAGCAAAAGATCAACAAGGAAATAAAGACTTTAAATGACACACTGGACCAAATGGACTTCACAGACCTATTCAGAACATTCCACCCCAAAGCAACGGAATACACATTCTTCTCTAGTGCCCATGGAACATTCTCCAGAATCAATCACATCCTAGGTCATAAATCAGGTCTCAACCGGTACCAAAAGATTGGGATCATTCCCTGCCTATTTTCAGACCACAATGCTTTGAAACTAGAACTCAATCATAAGAGGAAAGTCAGAAAGAACTCAAATACGTGGAGGCTAAAGAGCATCCTACTGAAGAATGAATGGGTCAACCAGGAAATTAAAGAAGAATTAAAAAAATACATGGAAACCAATGAAAATGAAAACACAACTGTTCAAAATCTTTGGGATGCAGCAAAGGCAGTCCTAAGAGGAAAGTATATAGCAATACAAGCCTTTCTCAAGAAACAAGAAAGGTCTCAAGTACACAACCTAACCCTCCACCTAAAGGAGCTGGAGAAAGAACAGCAAATAAAGCCTAAACCCAGCAGGAGAAGAGAAATAATAAAGATCAGAGCAGAAATCAATGAAATAGAAACTAAAAGAACAGTAGAACAGATCAACGAAACTTGGAGCTGGTTCTTTGAAAGAATTAACAAGATTGATAAGCCCCTGGCCAGACTTATCAAAAAGAGAAGAGAAATGACCCAAATTAACAAAATCATGAATGAAAGAGGAGAGATCACAACCAACACCAAAGAAATACAAACAATTATAAGAACATATTATGAGCAACTCTATGCCAGCAAATTAGATAACCTGGAAGAGATGGATGCATTCCTAGAGATGTATCAACTACCAAAACTGAACCAGGATGAAATAGAAAACCTGAACAGACCTCTAACCACTAAGGAAATTGAAGCAGTCATCAAAAATCTCCCAAGAAACAAAAGCCCAGGGCCAGATGGCTTCCCAGGGGAATTCTACCAAACATTTCAAGAAGAATTAATACCTATTCTTCTGAAACTGTTCCAAAAAATAGAAATGGAAGGAAAACTTCCAAACTCATTTTATGAGGCCAGCATTACCTTGATCCCAAAACCAGACAAAGACCCCATCAAAAAGGAGAATTACAGACCAATATCCCTGATGAACATGGATGCAAAAATTCTCACCAAAATACTAGCCAATAGGATCCAACAGTACATTCAAAGGATTATTCACCATGACCAAGTGGGATTTATCCCTGGGCTGCAATGTTGGTTCAACATCCGCAAATCAATCAATGTGATACAATACATTAACAAAAGAAAGAACAAGAATCATATGATCCTCTCAATAGATGCAGAAAAAGCTTTTGACAAAGTACAGCATCCTTTCTTGATCAAAACTCTTCAGAGTATAGGGATAGAGGGTACATACCTCAATATCATAAAAGCCATCTATGAAAAACCTACAGCAAATATTATTCTCAATGGGGAAAAACTGAGAGCTTTCCCCCTAAGGTCAGGAACGCGGCAGGGATGTCCACTATCACCACTGCTATTCAACATAGTATTGGAAGTCCTAGCCACAGCAATCAGACAACAAAAAGAAATCAAAGGCATCCAAATTGGCAAAGAAGAAGTCAAACTCTCACTCTTTGCAGATGATATGATACTTTATGTGGAAAACCCCAAAGACTCCACCCCAAAACTGCTAGAACTCATACAAGAATTCAGTAAAGTGGCAGGATATAAAATCAATGCACAGAAGTCAATGGCATTCCTATACACCAACAACAAGACAGAAGAAAGAGAAATTAAGGAGTCGATCCCATTTACAATTGCACCCAAAACCATAAGATACCTAGGAATAAAACTAACCAAAGAGACAAAGGATCTGTACTCAGAAAACTATAAAATACTCATGAAAGAAATTGAGGAAGACACAAAGAAGTGGAAAAACGTTCCATGTTCATGGATTGGAAGAACAAATATTGTGAAGATGTCAATGCTACCTAGAGCAATCTACACATTCAATGCAATCCCCATCAAAATACCATCTACTTTTTTCAAAGAAATGGAACAAATCATCCTAAAATTTGTATGGAACCAGAAAAGACCCCGCATAGCCAGAGGAATGTTGAAAAAGAAAAGCAAAGCCGGCGGCATCACAATTCCGGACTTCCAGCTCTATTACAAAGCTGTCATCATCAAGACAGCATGGTACTGGCACAAAAACAGACACATAGATCAATGGAACAGAATAGAGAGCCCAGAAATGGACCCTCAACTCTATGGTCAACTAATCTTCGACAAAGTAGGAAGGAATGTCCAGTGGAACAAAGACAGTCTCTTCAACAAATGGTGCTGGGAAAATTGGA
This sequence comes from Mirounga angustirostris, assembly GCF_029215605.1. Taxonomy (NCBI): domain Eukaryota; kingdom Metazoa; phylum Chordata; class Mammalia; order Carnivora; family Phocidae; genus Mirounga; species Mirounga angustirostris. The sequence goes on along the minus strand of NW_026991709.1, from coordinate 185,872,044 downwards.
TAGCGACATGCAGAAGAATGAAACTGGACCATTTCCTTACACCACACACAAAAATAGACTTCAAGTGGTTGAAAGACCTCAATGTGAGACAGGAGTCCATCCAAATCCTAAAGGAGAACACAGGCAGCAACCTCTTTGACCTCAGCCGAAGCAACCTCTTCCTAGAAACATCGCCAAAGGCAAGTGAAGCAAGGGCAAAAATGAACTATTGGGACTTCATCAAGATAAAAAGCTTTTGCAAAGCAAAGGAAACAGTCAACAAAACCAAAAGACAACCGACAGAATGGGAGAAGATATTTGCAAAGGACATATCAGATAAAGGGCTAGTATCCAAAATCTCTAAAGAACTCATCAAACTCAACACCCAAAGAACAAAGAATCCAATCAAGAAATGGGCAGAAGACATGAATAGACATTTTTCCAAAGAAGACATCCAAATGGCCAACAGACACATGAAAAAGTGCTCAATATCGCTCAGCATCAGGGAAATCCAAATCAAAACCTCAATGAGATACCACCTCACCCCAGTCAGAATGGCTAAAATTAACAAGTCAGGAAATGACAGATGTTGGCAGGGATGCGGAGAAAGGGGAACCCTCCTACACTGTTGGTGGGAATGCAAGCTGGTGCAGCCACTCTGGAAAACTGTATGGAGGTTCCTCAAAAAGTTGAAAATAGAGCTACCATATGATCCAGCAATTGCACTACTGGGTATTTACCCCAAAGATACAAAAGTCGGGATCCGAAGGGGTACGTGCACCCGGATGTTTATAGCAGCAATGTCCACAATAGCCAAACTGTGGAAAGAGCCAAGATGTCCATCGACAGATGAATGGATAAAGAAGATGTGGTATATATATACAATGGAATATTATGCACCCATCAAAAGGAATGAGATCTTGCCATTTGAAACGACGTGGATGGAACTGGAGGGTATTATGTTGAGTGAAATAAGTCAAACAGAGAAAGACATGTATCATATGATCTCACTGATATGAAGAATTCTTAATCGCAGGAAACAAACTGAGTGTTGTTGGAGTGGGGGGTGGGGTGGGAGGGATGGGGTGACTGGGTGATAGACACTGGGGAGGGTATGTGCTCTGGTAAGCGCTGTGAATTTTGCAAGACTGTTGAATCTCAGATCTGTACCTCTGAAACAAATAATGCAATATATGTTAAGAAAAAAAAAGAAGAAGGTAGCAGGAGGGGAAGAATGAAGCGGGGGAAATCGGAGGGGTGGACGAACCATGAAAGACGATGGACTCTGAAAAACAAACAGGGTTCTGGAGGGGAGGGGGTTGGGAGGATGGGTTAGCCTGGTGGTGGGTATTGAGGAGGGCACATTCTGCATGGAGCACTGGGTGTTATGCACAAACAATGAATCATGGAACACTTCATCTAGAACTAATGATGTAATGTATGGGGGTTAACATAAGAATAAAATCTAAAAAAAGAAAAAAAAAAGACTAGTTTGGTTTGATAACTCAATAACACAAGTCCCTTTCCATAAGACAACCACTGCCTGCCCTTGTTACACAGCTGGGGTGCTTGATGTATATTTACCATTTCATTCTACAAAGTATTAAGAGAATGTGTACTCTGGGTCAAAATTTAACACAGCTAATTTCTACAGCTTTATCACGAAGAGTATTCAGGGACAGTTTTCGTACAGTGAGCTCATGGCTACGAGGAGGACAATGAGTGTGGTCCGGCACCACAGCCTTGGTTTGCATCAAGACACCAGAAGTTTTACTCACCACCACTTTTGCATCATTAGTGCAAATGTCAATACAGTTGGGGAAAAAGGAAGTAATGTCTTAGTATGATTGGGAATATCACCCCAGGGTTTTACGGACCACACTTTGAGAACCAGTGTGAATCGGTGAATCAATGAATCTGACCAGCTGTTAATGCTGCAAGGTAGAGAGTGGTATAATCAGATCCTTGAGAGGTAGGTGCAGGGCCTTGTGTGCCCAAGTGCAGAGTCTGGGTTTAATTCTGAGCAGGATGGGAAACCACAGAAGTGCTTTATGCAAGGGAGTGACATGATTTGAAAGCAGGCAGGATCAGGGAACAGTAATGAGTTCTCAGGTTCATTGCAGAATCAGGACAATGTTTCCCGCAAGCTGTGATAATCTGAGGAGAGGAGGATTTTGAAGTGTCTAGAATCTCAGTTGGCTGAGAAGTCAGGAGAAGAAGAAGTGGCAGGGCAAGTGGGAGAAGGGAGGAGACGGGGATTCTAGGATGGGGGAGTCAAGAAAGATGAGAAAGTGTGGGGCCTTGTTGTAGGGACACGATAAGAATTTCTTTTGTCAATTTATAATTCAGACTCTGCTGACTAGAAAAATAAAAAGAGTAAGAACAAGAACAAGGGGGCACCTGGGTGGCTCAGTCGTTAAGCGTCTGCCTTCGGCTCAGGTCACAATCCCAAGGTCCTGGGATCGAGCCCCGCATCGGGCTCTCTGCTCTGCAGGAAGCCTGCTTCTCCCTCTCCCCCTCCCCCTGCTTGTGTTCCCTCTCTCGCTGTGTCTCTCTCTGTCAAATAAATAAAAATAAAATCTTTAAAAAAAAAGAACAAGAACAAGAAGAAAGAGGATTAGAGGCTGCTCTCAGTATAAGCATCGAGCATGCACAAGAGAGCTGTCCAAAAATAAAGTCACAACAACCTTTTGCAAATGAAACAGCAGATAGTTCCATTTGGCTGGAGCCCAGATTAAAAGCATGCTAGCACAACATATGAAATCACTAAATCACCAAACACCATTCTGAGTCTTACCAGGTTTAATAGTGAACTTATCAATAGCAACTATCTCCAGAAAAGAAGTTGAAAAAAATCTAAATGCAGTCTATGAATAGGTTATGGAAGATTCTCTAATGTAACACCTCACAAACTGAAACTGGGAGCTTCACTGAAACTGATTTAGATAAGAACCTTGCTCTGTCGGTCATGAACAGCGAGAAAAGGTACGATTGATTGGCAGGCATTCTTCAGGCTGCTGGAATGTTTGGAGGGATGTGGAGACCTTAACTGGTTCTGACAATCTCTGTTCATGACCCAGAATTGCAGAGAAAAAATGGGACAAAGTCAGAAGGTGCTCTGCAACTGGGAAATACTAAAAACACAAGCATAAACCCTAAGTAATGGAAACGATGGACTTTAATTAATAGTAATGTACCAGCACAAGCTCATCACTTGTACCAAATGTAGCACAGTCATGAAAGATGCTAGTAACAGGGGAGACTGTGTTGTGGGGAGGGGGGATACCGAATATATGGGAACTCTCTGTACTTTCCACTCAATTTTTCTGTAAACCTAAAACTGCTTCAAAAAATAAAACATATTAATTAAACACACACACACACGGAATCAGATTTTCTATAAAGGAACCCAAATATAGTAGCACACACAATGCAGACGTAAGCCTGCACAAGGGGGAACAGAAAATCCTGCCATTGACGCTTGTCCTGAAATTCAGAAGCAGAAAAGCATAACAAGCCATCGGTGTTTTTGAGTTCCCGCACCTCATGGCAAAGTAAACTACCTGGGTTGTGCAGAGGTTTCAGGGAACTTTCTGCACCCACAAATGAGTTCTGGCTTATTAAAATGATATTGATCATTGACTCAATTCCTTCCCATGAGATTTTGTGTTCCTGATATTTTAAAGGCATTAGTGATTTAATTACCCCTACTGCATCTGACAGAGACATAGTTTTGGTTCCTTTTGGAAGCAGCCAAGAGGCTGAACTTCAAGTTGAGTCAGACCGCTTGTCCTACCAAGATACAAGCGGTGTTTATTTCATGCCTTGGTAAGCACTTAGGTAGACTGCATGGAATAATACTGAAATCTCTTTGAAGAAAGTTCCTTTTTTATCTCTTGTAATATCTGTCTGCAATCAGGAAGCAATATGTTTTTATGTTGTATCTAGAATATTGCCCCTATGGTTGGTTAACAATAATTCGATTTTCATTTTCCTGCAAGTCTTCACAATTCCACTTATGCCTTCATTTTGGGGGGATAAGAATGTCACTTAAAGGCCTTTCCTTTTCCCTTCACTTTCTTCACTTGGCTAAGACTTACCTGTATATCAAAATGCTGCAAGAAGGCCACTTCCCTCTGATGGCTCCCCCCAGTCACTGACTTAGACACCCTTTCTCTGAATTCCTTCATTCCCTGCCTCTTGGCATTTATTATATTATAAATATTAATGTAAAGCATGGAGTCTTATGTCTGTTCTTCTCACCAAACTGTTAAAGAGAGGAACCTTGGGGCGCCTGGGTGGCTCAGTTGGTTAAGCGACTGCCTTCGGCTCAGGTCATGATCCTGGAGTCCCGGGATCGAGTCCCGCATCAGGCTCCCTGCTCGGCAGGGAGTCTGCTTCTCCCTCTCCCACTCCCCGTTTGTGTTCCCTCTCTCACTGTGTCTTTCTCTGTCAAATAAATAAATAAAATCTTAAAAAAAAAAAAAAGAGAGAGGAACCTTTTTTTTTTTTTTTAAGTGGGCTCAACAACGCAGGGCTCAAACTCATGACTCAGAGCAACACCTGAGCTAAGATCAAGAGTTGGATGCCTAACCAGCTGAGCCACCCAGTCACCTCGGAACCTTCTTTTTTTAAATCACTGAGCCTCGGGTCGATAGCAGCCAAGAAACCCAATAAATTTGGGGGCTCAGCCTTTGTATCAGTATTGCTCACGTAGAAAATATTGATACCAGCAACCCTACTCACTCAGAAGGGGGTGGAGACCCAAGTGTGCACAAGTTTAGAAACTTCACAAACACTTCTGAGGCACAGCCGAAGTTGAGAGCCCCTGCAAGAAATACTACTTCCTGAACGAAATGAAGTACGGTGTATTTTTATATAGGATTAAAGGCATTTTCCTAGTCTCTTGCACATGGATTGAATAGTCCTCAACTTTATGGGAAATAGAAAATAGATTTTTCTATGCCATTCCAGAAGACTAAGCTAGCATTAGATAGAAAGTACAGGAAAGCTGATTTAGGGGCAATATGAGGACAGACTTTCTATTATTTGGAATTTCTGGAAAATGGACTAGGTTGCCTTTGATTCAGAGATTCTTGTTACTGAGAGCATTTGGTTGTTTAGAAGGGATTCATCATTGAACTAAGAGTTGGAGTATATTGCCCCTTGCATACAGAGTTTATGGTACTTTATTCTACAGAGGCATTTTCCAATCTTAGAAATGTATAATCAGCAGAGACAGGGAGCAGTTAATTCTAATGATAAATAAACCTCTGGCTTTGCAGTTCCTCCTGGGAAAGCTGCCCCTGATGTGCTAGTAAAGCTCTAACAACCAGAGCTCTGTGTGAAGGGGAGAAGAACACTGATTTGTAGCATTTGATGGTTTCCATGATGTAAATATTTCCACCATGATGGATCTCAGGCTACCAATGTGACATTATTTGGCTCAAAACTTACCCGGAAATGTAACATGCTGTCTTGAGACCTAGTTCAACACACCACTGAAAAGCTGCCCTCTTTTCTCCTCATTTCTTCCATTCCTCTTCATCTTTTATCACCATATAATTCATGACTAGGAATAATTTAAGTTGAAACTCCAAGAAAATTCATCTCACTTCTTTAAAATCTGGAGTTCTTATTTGAATCAAGCAACTGGGAAATATTCATTCAGGGACAAATAGTCTCAATGCAGAGCTTTAGCACATACTTGTAATGCTTTACCTCCCAGCTCCCACTCCAATTTTAATATTAAACTCAAGTAAAAGGTCATCTCCTCCAGGAAGCTGTCTCTGAACATCAAGATAAAGCTCTGTACATCTATGGATCTTTAAAATTGCAATTCTCACCACCCTTGTATTTATTTGTCGAATGTGCTTCTTCCCTACTATAATGTGCCCCTAAGGGCCGGAAGTGAGTCCGTCCCGCTCACTACTGAATTTTCTGCACTAGCAGAGTGCCTCATACAGAGAAGCTACATATTCAGTATTTGTTAGATAAATGAACATATCATAAAATACAGCTGGATATTTTTTTAAAAGTCTAGGTAGGGAATGAACATGACTATGTGCTCTTCCCTCCTCCACCACCTTTGAACTCTGTGACTTTGAGCTCTAATTCCTCAGTTTGCTGGTCTTCAAGCGGAGATACTGATACTTACATTTTGGTTTCTCAGAGATTAAACTAGGTAATTTATTAAGGAAAATTATCTAAAACTTGGAAATAAAGGTGAAAAGATGACTGTATTACTTTTTGTTGTTGTTGTTGTTTTGGTCACATAGGGCACTTTCAACCAAATCTACCCAGATGTCACCTCATGTTCAGGAGAATTCCAAGTTTGTTTGATTTATTTGTTTCTATTCATTAGGGCCCAGACTCTGTGCAGTTAGAGATTAATTTGTAGAATATGGTAAGCTGCAAATGATTTCTGTCTGGTCGAAAAAGATAACCTTCAAAGTTACACAGCTTTATTGATCTATAGGACACTAATCAATTTTGAATATAATTTAGTAAACTTATTTTAGCACTACCTTACTGGCTGACTGAATAAATCTCTCATCCTCTAATGCTCTTTGAACCAGCTTTTCCATCTTGTTGGTACTTTTGATAGGGAGTTAATAAATCTTTGATAAATGTTCATTGTGTATTTATATGTGAGTCATGTTCTTAGGTTCCGGAAAAATATACTTTGACAATATATAAGGACTTATCATAGAACTTGGCAGTTCAGTGCTAAGTGTTAGTCCTGGTCTTTGTCTCCAGGACTCAGTTTCCACATGTATAAAGAGAAAAAGTTGGGCTGATGCTTATCAGGGTCCAATCTGCTTCATGAGCTATGATTCTGGCTGCTAATGTGAATGAGACCCATCGGACAGGAATACTTGAGATGTAAGAGATGTGTCTTCCTGAGGGTGAGAGGACATACACTACTGTATTCACAAGACTGATAACTAAGAGCCACAACCAAGGGCTGACCTCTCAGTCTGTCTGCAGTATGTTTACTGCCCTGAGGGCTCACAGCAGACAAAACCACCAGCCCTTTTCCACTAAGTGGTCCGCTGCCAAACATGTGAGAGCAGCGAATCTGCAGGAAGGAAAAACCTGAGGGTTTCTTAATAAATTTGCCAATTTCTATTAAATGAATAAAATCCTTCAAAGACTACTAAAATACTAATGGTCAGCGAAAAAGAATTAAATTATCTAAATAGCTGTATATCTAATAAAGAAATTTAGTTCCCAATTTAAAACCTTCCCACAAAGAAAATTCCAGGGCCAGATGGCTTCACTAGTAAATTTTACCAAACATTTAAGAAAAAACACAGGTGGTAAAAAAATTCAGAAAACAGAAGAGAATATACTTCCCAACTCATTGTATAAAGGCAGCATTACCCTAATACAAATATGGGACAAAGATAATAGAAGAAAAAGAAGGCCAACATCCCTCACAACTATTGACACAAACCACTTAGAGCATTTTAATAAATCAATTCAAATAATATATATATAGGAGGATAATACATCATGACCAAGTAGGGTTTTTCCCAGGATGGAAGGTTGATTTAACATTTGAAAATGAATCAATACAATTCACTATATTAATAATCAAACATGCAGCCTTTTCATTTAGAACTCAGTATGTCCCTGCTTATTCAGTTTATATTTTATGTCCTGAAATGTTTCATGGATTTTTTTTTCATAAAAATTTTACATATCTTCTATCAGATTAATTCCTCTGTAATTTATATCATTTTGTTAATTCCAGAACTTGTTTTTCTCCCCATGTTTCAACTCTTTTAAATCGATGGTGTCTTCTGAGAGAGATGTTATCTTACAAATAATAACAAACATAACTTTTTATAGTCAATAGTTAATGAAACTTACCAATGTATTTTATCAATTAAAACAAATCAAATAACCAGGTCCTTATATTTTGGAAATTCATACGTAAATATTTATAGATGTAATGATGTTGTGTCTGGGATTTGCTTCAAAATAATTCAGTAGGGAGGCATGAGAACTATAGATTAGCCATGAAGTGACGATTAATAAGCTGGATGAGTGCATGAGGGTTCATTACACTACCCTCTCTACTTGCATATACATTTGCTATATGTATAATTTAGAAACAGTTTTTTTAAAGATAGTGAGTGATCTCACTCTGGTGGTAGTGATGGTTGGGGTGAGGGTAGGGAATATCAGTGACCAGGGTTATTTGTAGCAATTTAACTTCCCCACCATGATACTGAGTCTCGACCTCCTAACACCATGAGTTTCATGCGATTTTACTGTACTTCAAATATTAAAAAAACTGGATTTTGAATGTCGTACACCTTAAGCCTGGCTTTTCCCATCCAGCAATTTCTTTGGTTGATACCAAAGTTGCCTTCTTATAGAACTACAGTTCATAATGCAGTTCACCCAGTTCTTAATAGTAAGATCTCTGGGCACTCCTCAAACTAACAGAACCCATACAAAGAATGCAAATGTGATGCCTTAAAGACCCATCGACTTCCCACCACCCATCACTGTCTGGGGTAATTAAGCTGATGATAACAGGATTGGCATAGTCAGTAGAAAAATGGCAGAATCAACACTTCCACTCTTACTCCTCCTCAGCCATATTATAAGGTAAAAACAAAGATCAGCTCCTCAAATTTATCAAGCCACCAGCCCTCCCCATTTTAAAATTATGAGGAAAAATATTTGATGTATGGATAATCATCAACACTGAAACATGCTCTATGCATACTATCATGAGACATTAGCTAATGATATGAAGCCATCACAATTAGCAAGACATATAAAAACCAAGCATCTAGAACATAAAGATAAACTCTTAAAAACTGATGTTCTGAAGAAAGCAATTTGAAAGCAGAAACTGTTTTAGAAATGATTCTTTTATGGTGTGCTGCCAGGATGTATCCATATACTTGATGGACGTATGAAAATCTCTTTAAAATATTGGAAGCAATTTTATAAACATGATTAATCAGTTTCCAGAGGTTTTGAAATAACAGTTTCTGTAAGTTTTAAACAAACTTTTTAAAAATATGAAGATAGAACATTTGTTGAAGAACGAAAGACTGGCATTGGGAAAGACAGCAATTTACTAACTGGATTTCAATAAAAATCCTTGCATAATTGGTATATATAACTGAAACATGGATATCTTGATTTCAAATGTGCATCCAATGATGCCCATTTTCCCATTTGGATCTAAGGATCTTTTTGAAGAATCTTTGCTAGGTATGACCAAGTAATGGAAAAAAACCTCAGAACTGGGCCTTTTAGTTACCAATCCAAACACACTGAACAAAAATTTTCAAAAATACTGAAGCATATTTAAACATATTACTTTCACCAAAACATTAATTATAATTATCTTTTCATGGGATCAAAAATACTTTGTTCCATTAATAAATGTGACAACATCAATCACTATTTCATCTTTGTTTCATCCTCCTTAATTTATTCCTTATATATATTTTTTTATTATGTACATAGTATACTAGTATAAAATTAGTTATCAAGAAATAAATACAGAGTATCCTCAAAATGTTTTACTGATGGGCATGTGTTAAAAATGTTTGAAGACCATGGATATAGTGATTAAGGGTCTTCATTCTGAAATCAGTTTGAGTTTGAATTCTGGATCTATTGCCCAGTAGATATGTGGCCTATGGACAAAAACCCGGCCTCTCTAAGCCTCACTTTGTCTATAAAATAGGTATATTAATAGTGTCTCTATCAGGATTATTGTAAATAGTAAATGAGAAAACGTACACAGTTGTAGTTCTCCCCTTGGAACATAGTATACCCAAGCGTGAGGTCATCACGGTCACCATGGTCATCATGGTCATCACCACAAAGTCACCCTTCTCTCTGGTCACTACCATCCAAGTTATGCTCTAAATAATAAAACTCCAGTAAACTTCAGTGTGTCTTTGAGGGAATCTCACAGTTGTATAAGAAATTCCATAACTTATTTTGGCAGTTTTATTAAAGGCACAGCTGCTCAACTAGGTCAGGAGTACCTCAAGGCTCACTTGAACGACATGGGGCATACCACACACAGTCAACTCTGAGATAATGGAAGGGCAGAGGACGCAATACCTTTCCTCACTAGTTGGCTCCCTTAATTTGTTTACAAAGTGTTTAAATGAAAAATAAGAGGCCCTTGGAAGAAGTCAGACAGGGCACTGTTCTTGTCACCATACATATTCTTTCCCCAGTTTCCGCTCAGTTTCTGCTTATGCAGCTGATTCACATGGTTTCTGTCTCCCCAGATTTCCTCGATGAGAACAAACTGAATGAACAGAAAGTTGAAGGAAGTATGCACTTTACAGTGTGGATACCTAGGAAGTTGGTGACTCATGGAAAATTATTTATTTCTCAATGTCCACTTGAATAAGATTCATGCCTTCAATCCATGTATTTTAAAGACCTATCAGAATGACCTGGAAGACCCAGAGAGTTGCCTTTTAAAGTTCTGCCGAGCCATTGCACGTGTACTTTAGTCCCTGTTCTAGCTCCTGATTCAATGACATGACTTGTTGCTAAAGAGACTTTCCTGCAGACAGTGCCTCTCTTAAATAACAAGGTTATTAGTGTGCTTTTAATCAGATGACTTGTTTATTTGAATAATCTGCTGTCTCGCTCCTCTCTGTGTGCTCAACCAGAGAGCTAATGAATACAGGCAAAATAAATCTCCTCTTACAAAAGAAAGCAGGATTTCATTCAGATATTTTTCCAAGAAGGCTTTAAAAATAAATTCCACTGAACTTCAAATTTGAAAGGCTCGTGGCTTCGGGTGTTTTTCACTGATCTTCAATAGGACTACAAATAGGAAACAAATTTGGGTTGTAATATTGATCTGGCTACATATTCAATCCTGGTGATTTGGCAGTCATTCCAGTGATCAGAAAATATGTTCTCACTGACTTCTGCCAAGAACGGGACTCGCTTCTGAATAGTTCGTTTTGTGGGGCAGGTTGTGGTAGTCTGAAGCGCAGGTCTGAGCTCCAAATAGAACAGCTCTACAATTTCCACTATGTTATCCTGGACAAATTAATGAACTCTCCAGCATCTGTGGATTAATATCACCTATGTTTGTGGTTATTGTGAGGATTAAATAAGATAGTATGTATAAATGCAGACTTCCCAACCAAAAATAAACACTCATTTTATGCAAGGTTTTATGAGTATCATGATGATCATTATTATCACCAGCACTATTTACCTGATTATCATGAAGTAATCTGACGCTTTGAAGTGAGAACAGAGATGCTTTGGTTATCGTTCTAGTTCCAACATTTTTCTGGATCTCTGGCATGCCAGAAGCATTTGCTATGAGACTTTGGGTTTTATTTTCTCCAAGTGGAAAATGGTTCAATAAAATCTGCTGAAAGCTTTCCCCAAGTGGTAAGCTCAGCAGAATTTAATGAACTAATCTCTTAGAATTTGGAAGCAAATGTCAAGTCGATAAAATAGAACTATGGGGACATAAAACTGTACACATTCAGTTCTCAGACACTGGTGTTCATGAAGTTCTGGTGACAATGGCCACTGCTTACTGGGTGTTCATTCTGAATCTAGATTTGGTGCTAAGAGCTTTATGTGCACTTACGGGCTTTTCTTGCCAAACTTGAGAAGTGGGCACTGCTGTAACCAATGAGGAAATCAAGACCTGGGGAGACTGAGAAATATGTCCTAAGTCACAGACCCAGGATAAAAGATGCCAAGTTCCAACCCAAAGCCAATCTTTTTAATAACCCCAATGTATTTCTCTGAAAAGAGGAGGAGTGTGTGAGTCCAACCAGCAGACACACTAAAAAGCACTTAGACCGGAGATGGCATACCTGTTAACATTTTCTTTGTTTTTCATAAATTCAATAGTATTTTGCCCAGACTTATTTGCCCCAGTGGGTTGCATTCTTTGAGCATAAAAATCATTTTGTCTAATCCTCCCATTTTGCAGATGGCTAAACGAAGGCTCAAAGAGGAGATGTAATTTGCAGTTGGTACTAGTTAGAGCTGGTGTTAAATATACAGTGATATTTGCTGAACTACTGTAAATCTAGTTTTCTTTTTCCCCACTGGATTATCTATGACTGAATGACATAGTGATCACTAAAATATAACACTATTTACTTACATTTCTTTGTATCCTGTCAAAGATATAATGGAGACATTAGATATCAGAAATAAATTGCCCAGAATGGAAACAAATAGGGCTACAAGATTTATAAAGTAATTTCTTTTTTGTATCAGTGGTACCTATTCATTATAGAAATGTAGAAAATACAAATAAGAAAAAAGAATGAAATTTATTTAGATCACCTCTATAGTGCACTGACTCAGAGACACTACTATAAATTTGGTGATTATGTAGACTTATTTTTCTGTGTTTGATTTATAAAAATATACATCACAAATATATATACATATATATATATCTCACATACTCTTTTGCAATATCATGCACATTTTCCCAAATCACTATATAAGGTTCTAAATCATTTCTAGTGGCTACAGTAATATTACTATTGTGTGGTGATATCAAAATTTATTCATGTGAATCACAACTGATCAACATTTATGTTGTTACTTTCTTACTTATTTTAAACAACCCTGTAATGAATGTCATTGTAGGAAAAATTAACATAACCTTCTTTAGGATAAATTCCTAAGAGTAGAACTGCTTAGTCAAATGTTTTTAAAAGATTTTAAGCTTTCTGATGCAAATTTTCGAATTCCCCTCCAGAAGGCTCATACTCATGTATGTAAGAGAAAACATAAAGATAACCTCCCTGAGGATATGGACTGTGGCTACTTTATTCAAGGTTCTATCTGCAGAGCCTAGAACAGTACCTAACACATAGTAGGCCCTTAAAAGTTTATAGGTTAATTATACCAGAGAGTACTGGGTTTGCTGATCCACCCTCATTGTTTGTTTTCTGAGTGTCATTAGAACAATTTCAGTAAAGTTCTGGTGCTTTTGGAGTTGTGACAATCCTGTGGCTTGTTTTTTTTTTTTAAAACCAAAACCAAAAAGTGTCTTTTTCTTTTTTCTCAAGCACAGAGGTTGGATCCTAAGTAAAAAAAAAAAAAAAAAAAAGTAAATATATTTATCAGTATTATTTGTGCAATATTGCCATTTCCCTTCAAAGATTTGGGTATCTAATGTATGGAAAGGATAACCTATAAAATGATGAGAAAAGAGACTTTTTTAGGCCAATGAAATGACATATGAATGTTTTGGGGACTCTTAAAGTGGGTTAATTTTCTACATTAACTGAATATTCTATAGCAATGTGGTCAATAGGACTTTTTGCTATGATGGAAGTGCTCTATATTTGCCTGTTAACATGGTAGACAATAGCCACATGTGATTTTTCAGCACTTGAAATGTCACTAGTGTGATTGAGAACCTGGATTTTAAATTTAATTGTTTTAATGAATAGCTACATGTGGCTTGTGGCTACCTCACTGGACAGCTCTGGTTGGAGTATTGCAGTGTGAAGTGTGGTCCACAGACCAGCAGCATCAACATTTCCAGGGAGCTTATTAGAAATGGAGAAACTCAGGGTGCCTGGGTGGCTCAGTTGGTTAAGCCTCTGCCTTTGGCTCAGGTCATGATCCCAGGGTCCTGGGTCTAGCCTTGTCGGGCTTCCTGCTCTTCAAGGAGTCTGCTTCTCCCTCTGCTCCCCCGACCCGTTGTGCTCGCTTGCATGCTCTCTCTCTCTCAAATAAATAAGATCTTAAAAAGAAAAAAAAAGAAATGGAGAACCTCATTCCCTACCTGAAACCTACTGGACCAGAATCTGCATTTTAACAAGCTCCCCCAGGTGATTCATACGCAAACTGACTTATAAGAAGCACCACTGTAGAGACAACTGTTCAGATTTCCATTTCACTCCATCTGTCAATCAAGCACCCACTGACCTTTTGATCAGTCAGCAGGTACCAGTATCTGTCCATGGCCCCAGGCACTGGACTAGGCCCAGCTGGGAAACTAGAGAAGGGAATGGAATGGGCATTAGGTGGTAGAGCAGGGCAGTTAAGAGCATGAGCTTGAGATCAGACTGTTCTAGCAATACTAAATGAGAAACTCAATTTACTTCTCTGAGACATTTCTCCATCCTCTAACAATTAGTTTGTAAAGATTGTATAATGTACATTAAGTGCTTATTAGCACATATCTGGCACATGGCAAGTGCCCAATAAATGGTCATTTTTGTTCCTATTTTAATTATCAAGGTCCTTAAGATGCAGCTACAGGAGATTCACTCTCTTCAACCAGTTATTTAGATGAACCCTTCTGGTAGATGAGAGTGTAAACTATATAGGCCATGCTGAAAAGACACTGTGGCTTCTCATGTGGCTTCATTCTCAGGGAATCTCACTCTTCCCAAACTCAGCATTATGAAGAAATAGACCCTCTGTGCATAGATACATTTTTCATTAAAAGAAATATCATTAGGTAATCCATTCATGTGAATAATAGGTTTATTATTCACTTTTTTTTAAAAGATTTTATTTATTTATTTGAGAGAGCGAGAATGAGAGAGAGAGAGCATATGAGAGGGAGGAGGGTCAGAGGGAGAAGCAGACTCCCCGCTGAGCAGGAAGCCCGATGCGGGACTCGATCCCGGGACTCCAGGATCATGACCCGAGCCAAAGGCAGTCGCTTAACCAACTGAGCCACCCAGGCGCCCTATTATTCACTTTTTAAAGACCATGTCCTGTGCCACAGGACCAATGAAAGCTCACATGGTGATTTATTTATTTAACAAATATTTACTGATAACTTTGGGAGGCAGTATGCATAGAGATTTAGAGCATGGATTCTGGAGCCCAACTCCCTGGACTGGAAACCCAGCTCTACCACCTACTAGCAAATTTTTCCTGTGCCTTCTTCTCTTTATCTGTAGAATGGGAATAATAGCAACAACAACTGCACAGGGCTGTGTAAAAATTAAACGAGTTGACACATTTAAAGTACTCAGTAGAGTGTCAGGTACATGGCAGCTCAGTAAATATAAGCTAGAAAGACACTAGAGGTAAATAAAACATACATCTACCTTAAAAAACAACTCAGTAGCCAAGTGACTTAAAAAAAAAACTGCCTAAAGCTTATCTGTCAAGGAAGTGTTTGTTTTTTTTCTTCACAAATTAGTTCTGCCCCTACTTTGTCCAGTTTTTAAACCAAATGTGGCAAGAACTTGTGAATGCCCATGACAACCAGCATTTACAATGCTAGTGAAACATAATGCACAAAATTGAATATGGTGCAGAATATGGCATCACTAATTAACTGATTTCTTATAACGAGTATATTAATTGGTAGTTTCCCTCTGTGATTTCTTTGGGGGTCAACGCTGCTGTTAAGGGTGAAATAGTTATCCTTATAAAGCAGGCTCCTTCTGGATTCTCTGTAACTGAATCTTCTGGGAAAACATCCAACACAGACCTGAATTATACAGAATCAAGGTTTTTTTTTTTTTTTAAGTTTATTTTTATTTATTTATTTAAGTAATCTCTACACCCAACATGGGGCTTGAGCTCACGACCTCAAGATCAAGAATCACATGCTCTTCCAAGTGAGCCAGCCATGTACCCCCCAGAATCAGTTTCTCTGGTGCTGCTGACCAAACTTATCCATGAGCTGAATTAAAAATTATGGAAGAGATTGGAGAACAAAATTCCACATTTGAGCTACTATATGCAGCAGACCATCCCATTAAGCATCCTTTTTTCACTTGCCAGCATTACTGTGAACCCAGAACACAGACCTTTCGACACACAACACTGCCAGAGAATGACTGCACCGAACAACAGGGGACACTTCTCTTGACTCATCCTGACCCTGGCTACAGAAAAGTGGTTATCTCTGATTGATCAGGGGCAGCATTGTTTTCTGAGGGTTGCTGACCTTGTTTTTGGAGAATTTCAACAGATATGTTTATGGATTTCCCATTTTCAGAAGAAATTAAAGAAAAAACAGAAACCATCTTGAGCACTTGGTTTGTGTATGTGTGTGTGTGTATGTACGTGCATGTGTATTTGAGAATTTTGTTCCTCTGAATCACTACTATAAAGTGCAGCTAACACTGTGGAAAAGCCTTGGAAAAGCAGGGGCTCCAGTTAACACCTAGTTTGTTGAATGGGCCTGTGCAGCACTCTGGGCTGCCCCAGAGACCAGAGTGCAACCCAAGACCCTGGGAAGCGTGCAACCAAAGACTCCGGCACATGTATGCCCCCTTTTTCTTAACGCCCCACAAACAAACAAAACTTAAAAACAAAATCTGCCAAAATGAATGTATGAATAAATGGGCTAGTTGGCAACCCAGATGATAACTCTAATGTAAACAAAAAGGATGACAGAGCAAGGATTAAGAGCTTGTGCTCTGAAATCAGTCTGGGTTCAAATGCTAACTCTCCCACCAACTAGCAGGTCAGGTAAAGTCTCTGCAGTTTCCTCATGTGCAGAATGGGAATAACAATCTTACCCACCTGATAGGTGGTTGCAATAAGCGAGTAAGTTCGTGATAGAAGCTTGCATTTACATCAGCATGTGTGGAGAGCTATTGGAAGCACTTTTCATATATGACCTAATTACTCCTCACAATGGTCCACTGGGCAGCATTATTATCCCTTTTTCCTCCCATGTTAGAGATGAGGAGATGAAGTCACGCAAGCTTGGTAACCTGCCAAAAGCCACAGAGCTGGGGAGTGCAGGAGTGCAGTGAGTATTTGAACTCAGGGAGTCTAACTCCAGAGGCCATGTGTTCACCATGGTGCTGAGTTGCTTGGCATAGTCAGTGGTACAAGTAACTGATGCTATTAGTTTTTATTGTTCCTGGAGTTATGCTGGACAGTAATGAGACACTGAGGAGAAACCATTGCTAATGTCCCTTATGCCATTACCTGTCACTTCCTAGGGAACGGAGGTCCCTGCTGATATTTTTTGGCCTAGAAAGTCTGTGGTTTGTGTTTACAAAGCAGGGCAAAGTGGTAAAGAATGCAAGAGCGCTTCCTAATGAACGTTCTGGTCTCTGCAGCTTAGGTGAAGAATTTTTCAAAATCTGATTTCTCCCTTCCTGTTCTGTACATCAGTTTATGAAATGTGGATGCTGGAAATTAACCTGTGGGGAGCTCTCATTCAAATGCTTATCTCTCTGCCAGAGCCTTGTACGCTGGAAGGGGTCCTTTCTCTGGGGGGGTCCTCTGAGTCCTCTGTCTCAGAGTTACTGACAAGTGACTCTTATTTGTAAGGACCATTTTCCTTCTGAACTCAGGCCCTTCACTTCCCCAACCTGACTTACATATAATGATAGAACATCTTTTCCTCAAAATCTTGAACTTTATCCCACCTCAGGGCCTTTGCACATGCTAGAACACCCTCTTACCAGCTCTCGGCAAAGTGAGCCCCCCTTCTTACCCTTTAGGCACCATCTCCAAAATCTTCTTCTTGAAGAGACCTGCTCTGACCATCCAGTCTCAATTTCTCCCTGACCACCCTTTCATTACCTTCACTTTAGTTCTTCATAGTACTTACCTTTTTATTTATTTTTTTAATAACCTAGGTATACATCCTAGAAGTAAGCTCCATGAATTAGGGTCTTTTTTATCTTGTTCATCACTGCACTTCCTATATTAGCACATGGATATTCAATAAACATTGATTCAACAAATACATAAATGTGCCCCTCTTTGCATTAGCTGTATCCCTCAGATCTGTCTTCTTGCCTCCCTAGAATTGTACTTTATGGTTTTTCCTATCTCATTAAATTCCCATTTCATTTTCTTCCTCATGGCCCCTCATGCATTGATTTATTCATTCAACAAATATTTATTGACTGCCCACAATTTGACAGACAGTGGGGCACAAAGATGAATAAAATACATTCTGGTGCTTGTAGAAGTTTTAGTCTACTGGCTGAGGTAGATGATTTCAAAAGAAAGTTCTGACTACCATTGGTATTAAAGGGTGCAGAGGACTCTTAGCCAAACCTGTGCAGTGGGTGGGGGGGGGGGGGGTACGGAGTAAACTTCTTGCAGGACATGAAAGGGAAGCCAATTTTTGCAAGACAAGTGGTAGTCAATTAAAGAAATTTGGGACAGCTATTCCAGGAAGAAGGAACAGCATGAACAAGGGTACAGAAATCATGATGGTGGAGAAACTCTAAGTGGCTCGGTATTAGATGGTTAGGTCTATGAAGTGATGGCACGGACCTGACCACAGATGGTCATGAATCATGTACTACAAAGCTTGAACTTGATTCTTGAAGCAATGGGGAGCTACTGAACATTTTATTCAGGAGAGTAAATCTCCAGGGAAGGTATTAAGTTCTTTGGGTTTTTAAGAAGCAAACTTAAAACTTCATTTCCTTGAACTCCTAAAGAGCAGCCATTTACACTTGGTCAAGTTGAAAGAAGGAGCAATGAAGTCCAAGAAGGAGTTACATAAGAAGACAAATGCTGTGTTTAAAAGACATTAAAATTTGTTCTGCAGCAGGCATATAGCAGACAGAGTCTAGGCATGAGCATAATTGCAACTCTTTTTTTATACTGGCATCATTTGCTTAAACTAAAAGATGATTTCACTCTGATTGGAAACCATTTCTGATTCAACTTAAATGACCTGCATAAATATCTTATAACCACTCAGGATCAGCATATTTTGAGAATAAGCTAGGCTACTTAATAAACTTGTATGCTTCAGTGCTGCAGAGAAAAAAAATAAGATTTGAATAAATGAAGGGAACGTTGGAATCAAAAAGATGTGTGATGGAAATTCTTTGAATAAACAAACCATTGCTACGGCAACACTAGTTCCCATGCATTTAGTCGTTAGGAATCACCTACCAATTAAATAAATCCTGGTGTATTTCTAAGTTTAACTCACCATTTTTCTCAAAACTCTAAGCCTGCCTACCAATGGCATAATTTTTCCTTATTCTAAGAGAAAAATAAAAGTAAGATGAGGGTGGGAAACAGTCTGGGGAAATTAATTATGTACAGAGTGAATCTGTATTTTATCCAACCCAAAATTTTCCTCCCAGAAAACCAAAATTCTGCAAGGAATGTCCAAAAAAAAAAAATAGTCTTTTAACTCCATACTTTTTTATTTTTCAGTTTTTTGTTCTTTCTTATACAGTGTGCCTGCAAATTGTGTCCCAGTTTGGCTATGTTTGATTTTCTCATGGATAGTGATCAAGTTGTTGGCTTCTACATGACACTCAACATCCAGCACTTTGTATATAGGAGATGCTAAAAAATCATTGAATACTGAATGAATCAGTCAATCAATTCTCATTTCACTTTTCTCCTGTCTTGTGTATAAGAAAGATATTGCCATGAAGGCAAATTTAAAAGGTTTCCTGCAAGCTACTTATAACAAAAGACTCTTTTGGGACTGCAGAATGTGCGTATGTAGTTTTTTAAACACCATCATGAAGAATATAAGCAAAACTTCATGTTTAACATTCATTCATTCTACAAATCCTGAGTGTCTACTGTGTTTCTGGCACTATTCTTGGGACTGTTGAATACATGGGAGGTAGATAATATACAAGTGAGTGTTAAATAAATTAAACATTCCTCATTTAGATAAGTGAAATTTATGACATAAACAGGGATATAAAATTTCCACTCATTTTTTTTAAAGTTCAGTCCAAGTGTTACCCATGTGAAGCTCCCCGCAATGTCCCTAGGATATGTTTGTTACATTTCCCTATATTTTTTCATTAAACTTTCCATTCAGCTTTTCCTTATATTTTTCCATTGTATTTTAATTACTTTGTATTCTAATAACAGGCTGGCTTGTCAGTATTTACACCAGAATAGGAATAAAAATCTCACACATAGGAGATTTCCCTTAAGAATTTGCTGATGAATACCTGCCCTGGCTCTTAAAGTATCACAATCTCCCAGGTGCTGATGGAGAATCCATTGCCATGAGCCTTTCTAGATATCAGAAGATATTTTGGCATTGACCTCATGATCCACTGCTGGTGTCACCCTATAGAATTGCTCTCCCAAGTTTGCTGCTTGTCATTTCCCAGCATCCTGCTGCAACGGTCCATCTCCGGACAGCCCATATGGGTCATGTATTTCTAAACTGCCCACGTTCTCTGTGAAAAGACCAGCAGCACTTCACACCATTGCTGACAACACTTTACCCTCATGCTTTGAGGGACCATGTATTTCTTAAATACAAAGTTAAAGTGCCAAATAATGGGGGTGGTTGCTGAGAGTTAATTCAGGACCCTGGCTTTTACAACTAAGGATTCATCTGTCCAGTGTTGGCTATAAAGCCTGGCAGTGAAGTGCTCCAACTTTGGAGACAGACTTCCTAACTTCAGATCTGCACTCTGTCACCTACTCTCCCGGTAAGTTCACTTGTGAAACACTCTTCCTTGACATCTTGGGAAGAGGAAAGATTATACCTTTACAGACCCAATCTAAATTCTTTCTATTTTTATATAGCAACTTGTTTCTTCCATGGCAAATATTCAGATGTAAGTATATTTTGTAAAGCAGCAAGGTCATGTTAGGGTTGAGGGCAGAGATTCTGGAGTCAAATAGACCTATATTCAAGTGTTGGCTCTGCCATTTTCTGCACATGTGACCTTGGGGAAAGTTGCTAAACCTATCTGAGTCTCTACTATGTTTATGTATAAACGTGAATAATGCTACTTCTAGGGTTGTCATGAGGGTGGAATGAGATTATGTACATAAAGGGCTCGTCCCAATGGGAAATGGGAGCTCAATAAATGCTGGCCACCGCCATCACCACCATTGTTGGGAAGTGACTCTCTAAGGTGTTTCTGCGATTCTTGTGACCACGTTTGTTCTTGATTACCCTTTTGAGGGTGTCTATATTTTGGAAGAGAGAGAGATAGTGTTTCACAGCAGGGTGGAGGGAAGATTTGTTTCCTGACCAGACTAATGAAGACACCAGCTCCCTCCAGGTCAGAGACTGGGGAGGTTTGCAGGTAACACCTTATAAGGTTGGGGTTTCCTAAGCTTGGGGCTCCTCAGCTGTAACACAGACTCACTGAAGTATTGACTTGGACTCCTCCATGTCACCCTCATCAGACATGGAAAACATGGGGAACCAGTATAAGTAGGAAGCATATGTCCCCTGCTGTGCCTTTTGTGAGTAGGAAAGTCCTTAGCCATTGACACAGGAATTTTGAGTCATCTGCCAACATCTGTGAATCTCTGGCAAGTTAACTTGCTAACTTTTAAACAGAGTAAAATCTCAGACCCTTCACAGTTCTTGACAATCATCATTATCATCATCATCATCAGTCTTTTGAGTGAAAAAAATGTTGAAAGCAAATATTAAGGTCTTTATCCTAAGTGAAGCTCCTTGTATGATTCAGGGGAACCACACCCTTTGAAGACACTAATCAGTTTAATATATGGACTATGATTAATTTATTATACTCAGAATCATGTAAAAAATGAAAATTAAATGAACTGGGAAGATATTTTATCTATCTATCTATCTATCTATCTATCTATCTATCTATCTATCTATCTATCATCTATCTATTCATTTAGGGTGCACACAGTGGGTGGAGAGAGCAGGGGGAGGAAAGGGAGAGGGAGAGAGAACCTTAATCAGGCTCTACACCCCAGCACAGAGCTTGCTGTGGGGCTTGATCTCACGATGCTGAGATCATGACCTGAGCCAAAACTCAAGGATCAGTCACTTAAACAACTGAGACACCCAACACCCCTTACTGAGAAGATATTTTAAATGCCAGTTAACTTTGAGTGTGTTTACTGGACATGAGTTAACCTGACTGATTATATAGAATTACATTTAAGTTACAAATTGCAGATTTGTGCTTTCCTCATTAATATAAACAGGTCCATTTATTTCTGCTTGTTTTGAAGGCACAGAGTTCAACACCAAGCCGTCCGTGCAATTTGGTATATATATTGTACTGCCACGATCTTGTTGAATGTGTTTCCTAATATCCTTTTTATCTATGTCATTTTAGTTAAATGATTTGGAATAAACCAGAACAACAACAAAAAGATTAAAACGTTACTCCCAGAAAACTCATTTACAAAACATTCTTCCTTGATGTCTCAGCAATAAAACAATGTTAGACCTAGAGCCCCCAATTTAATTTCCCTTCTTTCTATTTTTATGTAAGGCCCTAGTTTTTCACATCATGGGAACATAGTCTAGCTATAAGTGTTATGGTGGTAGGCTGGGGTCGAGGATAAGGATGGAATTGAATGAGTTAAAGGGACCTTGGTTCACATCCTCAATCCATCTCTTATTAACAATGGAGTGTGAACCTTGAGGATCTCATCCATAAAAAAGGCATTATAACACATACCTCAAAGACTTACTTAGACATTTAACTGAGAACATGAACACTACTTAAGTGTGTGTCTATAAAATAAAAAAAAGAATAAATGATCTACTTTAATACACACCACTGATGGCAAGAATTTTTTTGGCGGATGTACGGCTGAATTAAAAATAATCCCTGCCAACAGCTGCTTTTTGGCTTTATGACTTTTGCTTACATAGAATTTATATTTATTTGCCAATGGGGATGAGGTTAAAGATATTGTCTTCTATACTGTCCAGTGAAGTCTCAATGAAGACCTGAGTAAAACATTTCTTTCATGCCTAACTTCTCAGATAATCTTATCTTGCCCAAGGAATTTCTATTCACATGATTAGTCATGTTTTGCTATGGACACCTAAATGAAGCTCTAAATGAAATCTGTGGCTCAGTGCTTAAAATCCGGGAATTCCAACCTCATCATATTAATCACGATACTGCTAGCCTCCATTTATTTAGTGCCAATAATGTGCGAGGAGTTTTTCATAAATCATATTTACTCTTCACATTGATCCTATAAAGTAGGTGTCGTTACCCCATTTTGCAGATAAGAAAGCAGGTTCAGTCAAATGAAGAAGTTTGTTTAGGGTTACAAGGGAAGTGAAGCTAATTGGGTGGTTCTGACCTCAAAATTTATGTTCTTTCCACAATGTCATACTACTTCCAGTTTTGATCACCTAGGCTGTCTAGAGTGTCCTGGATCCTGATTTTTTTCCTCTTTGTCATTATTTGTTTTGTCGGACACAATCCTGTAGGCATCACTCTTCCGTCACACTTTGCTTGTGTTAACACATGATTTTCCATCCAGTGAGGCTTTCATGAAGACAAAGATACAAATTGGCATATTTACCCTCCAAAGCTGAGCTAAACAGCGTAAGTCTATTCCATGTAAGCAAATAATATGTATCAATGGAAATTAAACATGATTCAACTACAGGACACATGCATTTTGAATATAACCTACTGTGTGCAGTGTGGGCAGCTGCCAATGATGCCAAATTAAGGCCCATGTGCACCCACATGCACACATCCAAACCTAGACACCAGTAAAACACAGAACCTTGGGCTTCATGAGATAGTCAGCCTGCCTGCCGGGCTTTGCACACATTCTCTGCCTGGAGGGCTTTACTTGTCTTGACCTTCTTCACCTAATTCATGTCTATTCATTCTTCATATCCCTGAATAGCTTCATATCCACTGAGCAGTTTCCTACTCCCCTCACTCCAAGACTAGGTCAAACTTCCCCAATCCCCCTAAGAGGTACAGAGCACCTTCCCCTTCAAAGTGGTGGTCAGAATTGTCCTTTGACATTTATTTGTGTGATTCCTTGATTGGCTTCTCTCTCCTCTCAACACCTTAAACTCCATGAGGACAGAGAATGTGGAGGCTAGCCCATGACAAACACCCAGTGCATTTTCACTGAATGAATCAGTAAATCTTTGGCTGCTGTTCTTTGATGGTAGTACAGTTAGAGACCTTGAGTGAAATGAAAAGGACTCAAAACATCCCCTTGATATCTCAGATGTTGAATGAATCAAATAAAACGAATCAATATTTATGGCCACTTATTAAGTGACATTCATGTTAGGCACCCTCATACTTTTCAAATTGAGATTCTGAAGCTAGCTCACTATGGTATATCACTAGTTCCAAAAGTAAGGCACAACCATCCTTCCCTTTCCCACCATTCTCTGGTCCAGAGTGCTGCCCAGAGAAAGGATGCACTGCTTCTGTGTCCCCAAACCTGGTCATCACCACCCACAGTTCCATCCACTGCTAAGAGGCACTAGTTCTGAGTTAGGGTACCGGGTAGTGCTGAGTGGGCTTCTGAGATGAGCAAGAAGAACCCTCATGGATGGAGAGGGCTAGGAGGCAGAGAACACTGGGTTCCTCCATGACCTGCTTTGACTCCCACATTCCACTCTTCTATCTGCAAAACCTGTTTTAATGCTCAGGAAAGCTGAGCCACACAACTCCCCATCACTGCTCTTACTGAGTGATTTATGAGTGGGTAGACCCATGGAGTTCACATACCCACTAAATGGGGAAGGAGGGAACCATTGCTCTGAGGTGGTTGATCTTTGCAAGAACCATGTCTTGAAGCAAATGCAGAGAGAGCTTAGAAAGGAGTCTGGAAGTTATCAGCACAGTGATTACTGGGTGATGGGATTTGAGGTGTTTTAATTTTCTCATTTTTCTATAAAGCAGGGGTTCTCAACCAGGGAAGATTTTGCTCTCTTCCTCCCAAGGGACATCTGACAAAGTCTGGACATGTTTTTGGTTGTCACAAATGGACAAATGGTGGGAGAGAGGAGGTTGCTACTGGCATCTGGTGGGTAGAGGGCAGTGTAGCTGCCAAACATCCTATAGTCAACCCTGTAGCCCCTCTCCCCTCAACCCTGCCCCAGGTCAACTGCAGTGAAGTTGAGAAACCCTGATATAGTTATGTGACCTTGGGTTTCTTAAACTCCCTGCGCCTCTGTTTGCTCATCTGTAAAAGTGGGTATAATTATAGATGTGAGTATTAAATAAGCTACCATCTATAAAGTGCTCTCAGCTCACAGAAAATGCACATTAAATATTAAGAAACATTAAATTGCTGCCCAGCTTAAAAATACATGCATTTTTCCCCACTGCTTTCAGAATAACTTCAAGTTCTTGGGACGCCTGGGTGGTTCAGTTGATTGAGCATCTGCCTTTGGCTCAGGCTTGGGGTCCTAGGATCAAGCCCTGCGTGGGGCTCCCTGCTCAGTGGGGAGTCTGCTTCTCCTTCTCCCTCTGCCCCTCACTCCTACTCATTCTCTCTCTCTCTCTCAAATAAATAAATAAAATCTTTTTTTTTTTTTTTTAAAGAATAACTTCAAGCTCTTCATTGACCTAAGAAGGACTCTGTTTTTGTTTTCCATCATGATCCCTACTTCTTATTACAGCCTTGGTCATAGTACTTCTTAATTTGTTTCCTTACTTGATTAATGTCCCTATCCCCCCCAGAGACTGTGTGCTCTATGAGAAAAGGGATATTCTGCTTGTTCTACCTTAGGCAAGGACTGGAGTAAAAATTCAATTATGACTGAATGAATTGGAGAGCCAAAAATAGCACCCTTCCTTTGAGGTCGGAGGAAATGAAACAAATAGCGAAGACCCAGAGCCGTCTTGAGGTGGAAGGGCATTCTGCTTTAATAACCTTAACCTTCTCAAGAGGAAAGTCGATTGCTGCCAGGGGCCACAACACTGGGTAGAATGGAATGGAGTTGAAGGATAGGCAAAAGTGATAAAGAGAGGAAAAACATAATCCAACTGTGTTTAAGGGCAGTCTTTAACTAAATTAATGTTTAATTCCAGTGACCTATTTCAGATTCATTAGTTTTATGAGTTTGTGGCTTTTGTTTCCTATAGGAAAGAGCCTCACCAGAGATTACAGCTGCAGAAATAGTGTGCTGTACACATTGCTCCCTAGTGATTTGAAATGCCCCTAGAAATAGTTCTGTGTTATTGTTGCTTTACAAATCTATAACATGCATTTGACATAAAGTGCTTTAATATTGGGTAGTTGTAGTTCGGGTTATAACCTATCACGGCGATTTTCTATTTTCTTGTATTTATTTAGTTAATGTAGTGGAAAGACAAAGTCACAGAATGTCGAAGTGTTATATCCATGATATCGCCTCATCTTTTTATGGAAGAAGGAGGACAGACAGAAATCTCAAACTTACTGAGCGAAGAAAGGAATGATAATCAGGGATCTTGAGAACCAGTATCAAATAATACGCAGGCCCAAGGATGGAAATGCAGAGATGAAAACACTCTAGGCCAGGGTTTCTCAACCTTGGCACCACTGACATTTTGGACCAGATAGTTCTGTGTTGTGGAGGGCTGTCCTGGGCATAGGAGACTGTTTAGTTGGATCCTTGGCTTCTATCCACTAGATGCCAATAGCACCTCTTCATTTGTTTCAACCAAAAATGTCTCTTGATGTTGCAGAATGTTCCCTGAGGGGCAAAATTGCCCCCCATTGAGAACTACTGATACTGAGAATTCACTTACTAACATTTCTTCAGTATTTCTGTGCCAAGCGTACTATACACATCATCTCATTTACTCAGAAGCAGCCTTAACATAGCTATTAACCTCATGTGCCATTCTCTAAGAAGAAGCTGAGGCCAGGTCATTAGTAACTGCCCTTGATCGTAGAGTTAGGAAGGGGTAAAGGCATGATTAAAACTGGGATAGGTCTGATCCCAAAATTTACCTCCAAACTACTATGCCATTATGAAGAATCTTTCTCAGTCTACATTTAAAGATGAATTGTCAACATGTTATGAACTATCTTTAATCAGTTTTGATTCCTTTCCTTCCACAAACATCAGCACCTGGTATACACACACACACACACACACACACACACACACACACACCATGGGAGGCTCTGCTCCTCACTGTCAGGTTACTTCTCAGATCCACTTTCTCCCTTTCTCCTCCCTCCTTTACATTTAGGGATGTTGATTTCTATAGACTGTCTTGGCTTCCTTGTTGTCTGGCTTTCTCTTGAGCTCATCCAGTGAGAGGCACCAGCAGGAAATCAGAGGGTGGTATGTGAGAGAGGTTAGATTATTTATTCTACTGACTCCCTTTCTGTCCATGGTAGTTTGGTACTTCTCTGTCTAAAGCCATGGCTCTTGTTGGGTGGCCCTCCTCCCCTGCCTCTTAAGCTATGGATGCTAAAGGCTCCCTGCTGTTGCTAGCCCCAGGGTGCTTCTTTATCCCTTATGGGTCTCCCTTACTCTGCTCACTTTTCTGTAGATAATCCCTTCAATCGGCACACCTCAGTTACCCAGTCTGGGTGAGCCAGCTGTTTTCCAATAGGGCTCAGATGACTGATACAGAGGGATGAAAGGACCTAATAAGAATGGCACAGGGCCTAACTCTTGTCTTGGAAAATTTGCCTCCTAACTGGGGGACAAATCATTCAAACGAAACAGCTAGAATAATTACATTGTAAGCATAGAACATATGCAATATATTAATAATAGTGGCCTTAGTAAGACTACAATTTATTGAACATCTACTTTAAGCCTGGGTATTTAAAGTCTTCCTCTCACTTATTTATTGCAATAATCTTGTGGTGTGAGTGTTACTGCTCACACCACAAGGTGGTGTGAGGAAACAAGATTAGAAAGATTAAGTAATTTGTTTAAGGCCATATAGCCAGTAACTGGCAGAGCCTGTTACTGAATTTAGGGATTGAAAGAGAGTCAAATTTGACTAACATTAACCTCATTTGTGACCAAATACGTTTTTTTTTTTAAAGCAAGCCTAAGAACAAACAAGTATTTTAGAGAGAATTGTTTCCACTTAAAAGGCACTAATTCAGATGACACTAATTCAGAAATTGTCCTTACTCAGGCAAGGAATCTGCAACTCTTCCTGAACGAGAAGCTGGAATAATTATTTCGTCTCTAACATTTATAGTCTTAATCGAGACAGCAAAAGCTGCAGTCCAAAAGTGATCACTTTTTCAAATCAAGGGCTTTGAAGTTCAGAATTACTTAAATGGGGCTTTAACTTCTGGAACAGCAGTTAACTCCTGCACTTTAGAGACAGTGTGTTCATGATGTATTTTTGCATAAAATGGGCCTATAAGGAAATAAGACACTTTGACCCCAGAGTTTGACCTTGCCATTTCAGTGCCACATATCTTTTGATTATAAACATACAAACATTAATCAGATTTAAATCAGCACTGGAGAATCTTCATCAAGGAAGTAGCTTCTCAGGTAAATGTCATTAGGCCAATTTAATTCCTTAATCAAGTTTCTATCCAACACAAGTCAATCATCTCCAATTTTTCTGTTTTTATTTTTATGTTATCAAAATTATTTTCATTGGGGTGAATTCATTTCTTCTAAAAAAAATTTAATAAACATTTGCTTCTTCTATCAGACTTTATCCACAATAACTTCAAAGATTTTTTGCCACAGCGAATCTTCTCAGCAGCTGTTATTTCTATCAAGGCTCATTTTCCTGGGTCAAAAATTGCAAAATCTAAATTTTGTCAAACAGAGGTTATTTCCCATCATTTTAAAGGCAATATCAAATTTTATCACTTGCAGCTTTAAATATCCTCAGCTTTACTCTATCTGAATATTTCTAAATTAAATAAATATAATTCTTCGCTCCACTCCTAGTCCTTAACTCACTCAGGGCTATCATGAGGACTCAGGGCCCCAGTAAGTGTTAGATACCAAGCCTAGTGCTGGGCGGGGCACACAGTCAAACCAAGCTCCCTTCTTTCCTTCCACTTCTAATGATCAAAGATCGAGATTAAAGGAATTAGAAGTGGGAAGCCAAACTAATAATTGGGGAATAGTACTCATATAACCATACTCTGTTTATAAATCAGCCTTCTGTACCCGTAACCCATGGCATAGTAAGTTAAAAAGGTGGATGTTGAGATATAATTGCATACAACTGAGGGAAAAGATGGCGGAGGAGTAGGGGACCCTATTCCAACCGGTCCCCGGAATTGAGCTGGATATCTACCAGACCACTCTGAACACCCATGAAATCAGCCTGAGATGTAAGAAGATCTGGATCTCTACAAACAGAATATTGCAGGAGGTTGGCTTCGAGGTACAAAGTGGGGAGCCATGATTCCGCAGGCAGATATTGAAGGATAAATGGCAGCGGGAGGGAGCCTGGCCCTTGGGGATCCTACACCACCAGTGAGTGATAGCCTCCTGCGCTAGGGACAGGGCACAGGCTTGCAGACAGGTAGTGGCAGGGAAAGGACTTTAGGGCAGCCTCTGGATGGAAACCCCAAGCGGTGGGGCTGGCAGTTTTAGAAGCACAAAGGGCAGAGACAAGCCCCAACCTGGAGGCAAGGACTGGGAGCGCTGCTGAGGGGCGCACAACCCAGGACACTGCGGTTTATAGCAGCACAGACAGAAATGGAGATAGTGTGGCCTGGAGAGCTCACTGAAGAACAGACTGCGATCTCTCTGCTCTGAGGCACAGTGTTGGAAACGGTCTCTTCTGCTCTCTCAGAAGAGACATGGAAAGCCAAAGCTGCCAGGGAAAGCCGCCAGAGAACAAAAGCCCCCCAAAACCGGTTCCCACTGAGCCCATCCCCCACCACAGGGGGTAGGGCAACTCTGTCCAAACAGGGTTGCTTGAGTAACAGCAAGGCAGGCCCCTCCCCCAGAAGACAGGCTGGGAAAACAAGAGGCCAGCAACCCTAAGATCCCTAGAAAACAGGTACATCTTGCTTGGGTTGTGGTCAATAATTTGGACTCTGTACATTCCCTCAACCACCCATCAGCAGAATGACTAGGAGGAGGAACCCCCAAAATAGGAAAGACTCAGAGATTATGACTTATGCCACAGATTTACAAATGGATGCAGATATAACCAAGATGTCGGAGATAGAATTCAGGCTAGCAATTGTGAAGACAATAGCTAGAATGGAGAAATCAATTAATGGCAACATAGAGTCTCTAAGGGCAGAAGTGAAAGCTGAATTGGCAGAACTTAAAAATGCTATCAATAAGATCTAATCTAATCTAGATGATCTAACAGCTAGGGTAAGTGAGGCAGAAGAATGAATTACTGGCCTGGAAGACCATTTAATAGATAAAAAGGGAAAAGAGGAGGCCAGGGAAAAACAACTCAGAATCCATGAAAATAGAATCAGAGAAATAAGTGACACCATGAAAAGTTCCAATGTCAGAATTATTAGAATCCGCGAGGGGATGGAGAGAGAGAGAGGACTAGAAGATGTATTTGAGCAAATCATAGCTGAGAACTTCCTTAATCTGTGGAATGAAACAAAACTTTGTGTCCTAGAGGCAGAGAGGACCCCTCCCAAGATCAAGGAAAACAGGCCAACACCCCGGCATGTAATAGTAAAACTCACAAATCTTAGAACCAAGGAAACCATCTTAAGGGCAGTTAGGGGGAAGAGATTCCTTATGTACAGAGGGAGGAACATCAGAATAATGTCAGACCTATCCACAGAGACCTGGCAAGACATATTCAGGGTACTAAATGAGAAGAACATGCAGCCAAGAATACTTTATCTGGCAAGGCTGTCATTTAGAATGGATGGAGAGATGCAGAGCTTCCAAGACTGGCAGAAAGAATATGTGACCACTAAGCCAGCCCTACAAGAAATATTAAGAGGGGTTCTATAAAAGGAGAAAGTCCCCAAGAGTGATATACAACAGAAATTTACAGGGACAATCTATAAAAACAAGGTCTTCACAGGCAACATGATGACAATAAATTCATTTGTTTCAATAATCACTGGACATATGTTTCAATAAAATGGCACAGGGTTGCAAACTGGCTAAAAAGACAGGACCCATCCATATGCTGACTACAAGAGACTCATTTTGAACCTAAAGATACATCCAGACTGAAAGTGAAGGGCTGGAGATCCATCTTCCATGCCAGCAGACCTCAAAAGAAAGCCGGGGTTACAATTCTTATATCAGACAAATTAGCTTTTATAAACTAGAGACTGTAGTTAGAGACACAGAAGAACACTATATCATTCTTAAAGGGTCTATCCAACAAGAAGATCTAACAATTGTAAATATCTACACCCCCAACATGGGAGCAGCCATCTACATAAGCCAACCGTTAACCAAAATAAAGAGTATATTTATAACAATACGTTAATTGTAGGAGACCTCAATACTCCACTCTCAGCAATAGACAGATCATCTAAGCGGAAAATCAACAAAGAAACAAGAGCTTTGAATGACACACTGGACCAGATGGACCTCATAGATATATACAGAACATTCCTCCATAAAACAACAGAATACTCATTCTTCTCAAGCGCACATGGAACTTTCTCCAGAATAGACCACATACTGGGTCACAAATCAGGTCTCAACTGATACCAAAATATTGAGATCATTCCCTGCATATTCTCAGACCATAATGCTTTAAAACTGGAACTCAATCACAAGAAAAAATTTGGCAGAAATTCAAACACTTGGAAGCTAAAGACCATTCTACTTAAGAAAGTTTGGGTCAACCAGGAAATCAAGAAGAACTCAAACAATTCATGGAAACCAATGAGAATGAAAACACATTGGTCAAAAACCTATGGGATACTGCAAAGGCGGTCCTAGGAGGGAAAAACATAGCCATCCAAGCCTCACTCAAAAAAAATAGAAAAATCCCGAATTCACCAACTAACTCTACACCTTAAAGAACTAGAGAAAAAGCTACAAACGATGCCTAAGCCATGCATTAGAAGAGAAATAATTAAGATTAGAGCAGAGATCAATGAATTAGAAACTAGAAACACAGCAGATCAGATCAACGAAACTAGAAGCTGCTTCTCTGAAAGAATTAATAACATAAATAAACCACTGGCCAGACTTATCCAAAAGAAAAGAGAAAGGACCCAAATTAATTATGAATGAAAGGGGAGAGATCATGACTAACACCAAGGAAATAGAAACAATTATTAGAAATTATTATCAACAACTATATGCCAATAAACTGAGCAATCTGGATGAAATAGATGCCTTCCTGGAAAGCTATAAGCTGCCAAGACTGAAACAGGAAGAAATTGACAACCTGAATAGGCCAATAACCAGTAAGGAGATTGAAGCAGTGATCAAAAACTTCCCAAAAAACAAGAGTCCAGGGCCTGATAGATTCCCTGGGGAATTCTACCAAACATTCAAAGAAGAAATAATACCTATTCTCCTGAAGCTGTTTCAAAAAATAGAAACAGAAGGAAAGCTTCCAGGCTCATTCTATGAGGCCAGCATTACCTTAATCCCCAAACCAGGCAAAGACCCCATCAAAAAGGAGAATTTCAGACCAATATCCCTGATGAATATGGATTCCAAAATCCTCAACAAAATCCTAGCTAATAGGATCCAACAATACATTAAAAGGATCCTCCACCACGACCAAGCAGGATTTATCCCGGGGATGCAAGCGTGGTTCAACAATTGCAAATCAATCAATGTGATAGAACACATTAATAAGAGGAGAGAGAAGAACCATATGGTCCTCTCAATTGATGCAGAAAAAGCATTTGACAAAATACAGCATCCTTTCCTAATTAAAACTCTTCAGAGTATAGGGATAGAGGGAACATTCCTCAAGTTCATAAAATCCATCTATGAAAAACCCACAGCAAATATCATCCTCAATGGGGAAAAGCTGAGAGCCTTTCCCTTAAGATCAGGAACATGCCAAGGATGCCTTGTTCAACATAGTACTAGAAGTTGAGCATGCATGTTCAACATAGTACTAGAAGTCCTAGCAACAGCAATCAGACAACAAAAAGAAATAAAAGGTATTGAAATTGGCAAAGAAGAAGTCTTTTTCAAAGTGCTGGAACAAACAATCCTAAAATTTGTATGGAATCAGAAAAGACCCTGAATCGCCAAGGAAATGTTGAAAAAGAAAAACAAAGCTGGGGGCATCATGTTGCCCGATTTCAAGCTATATTACAAAGCAGTGATCACCAACACAGCATGGTACTGGCACAAAAACAGATATAGAGACCAATGGAACACAATAGAGAGCCCACATATGGACTCTCAACTCTATGGTCAAATAATCTTTGACAAAGCAGGAAAAAATACACAATGGAAAAAAGACAGTCTCTTCAATGAATGGTGTTGTGAAAATTGGGCAGCCACATGAAGAAGAATGAAACTCAACCATTCTCTAACACCATACACAAAGATAAACTCAAAATGGATGAAAGACCTCAATGTGAGACAGGAATCCATCAAAATCCTAGAGGAGAACATAGGCAATAACCTCTTTGACATTGGCCACAGCAACTTCTTTCAAGATACATCTCCAAAAGCTAGTGAAACAAAAACAAAAATGAACTTTTGGGACTTCATCAAGATAAAAAGCTTCTGCACAGCAAAGGAAACAGTCAACAAAACAAGGAGGCAACCCACAGAATGGGAGAAGATATTTGCAAATGACACTACAGATAAAGAGCTGGTATCCAAGATCTATAAAGAACTTCTCAAACTCAGCACCCAAAAAACAAATTATCAAGTCAAAAAATGGACAGAAGACATGAACAGACACTTCTCTGAAGAAGACATACAAATGGCTAACAGACACATGAAAAAATGTTCATCATCATTAGCCATCAGGGAAATTCAAATTAAAACCACATTGAAATACCACCTTACACCAGTTAGAATGGCAAAAATGGACAGGGAAAGAAACAACAAATGTTGGAGAGGTTGTGGAGAAAGGGGAACCCTCTTACACTATTGGTGGGAATGCAAGTTGGTACAGTCACTTTGGAAAACCATGAGGAGGTTCCTCAAAAAACTAAAAATAGAGCTACCTCATGACCCAGCAATTGCACTACTGGGCATTTACCCCAAAGACACAGATGTAGTGAAAAGAAGGGCCATATGCACCCCAATGTTCATAGCAGCAATGTCTGCAATAACCAAACTGTGGAAAGAGCTGAGATGCCCTTCAACAGATGAATAGATCAAGAAGATGTGGTCCATATATACAATGGAATATTACTCAGCCATCAGAAAGGATGAATACCCAACTTTTACATCAATATGGACGGGACTGGAGGAGATAATGCTAAGTGAAATAGGTTAAGTAGAGAAAGTCAATTATCACATGGTTTCACTTATTTGTGGAACATAAGAAATAGCATGGAGGACATTAGGAGAAGGAAGGGAACAATGAAGGGGGGAAATTGGAGGGAGAGATGAACCATGAGAGACTATGGACTCTGAGAAACAAACTGAGGGTTTTAGAGGGGAGGGGGTGAGGTGATGGGTTAGCCCGGTGATGGGTATTAAGGAGGGCATGTACTGCATGGAGCACTGGGTGTTATACGAAAACAATGGATCATGGATCACCACATCAAAAAGTAATGATGTATTGTATGGTGACTAACATAACATAATAAAATAAAATAATTGCATACAACTTCTTTTTTTCTTTTTCAGGGGGTTGAGGTGGCGAGCAGAGCCTTGGCTTTCATCAAACTTTCAAGGAGGCTGATGACCCAACAAAAGCGAAGAATCAGAGATGTAAATTGCAATAAAGAACTGGATGTAAAGCATGCTTGAATGAGTCCAGTCAAACTCTCTAACATTACTAGTATTTAACAAAAAGAGTGGCCTAACATTTTTACCTAATTGCTCTCTCCTCTTGTTTCCACCCACTCCTCCTACCAGCCAATCTTATGAAAAATCTGTACAGTAACCCTTCCCTGCATTCCTTCAGTGCTGTGCATTGCATAATCACCACTAGTTCTCACTGCTTGGCATTTTCCTTTCTCAGAAGTACACAGTGTCCATTGCAAGCTTCCAGAAAATGCATGCATTTGGCAGTATGGATTTGTATCTGTTGTATTAAAATAATCACAAAAACCAGTATTTATTGATGAAGGCATATACCAGTGATTACCAAAAGCCCTGCATTACAGAGACTTATTTCAATCCTGTCCCATCCTTCAAAGCCCAGCTTTGAAGGCCTATCAAACTCTTCCTGAAACCTTCCCATGCCCACCTCTCTTCCTTCTCTCACAGGTATGCCACCTAATTATTTTGCCCAAGCAAATAAAAAATTGTGTCAGATTGTAATTGGCAATTCACGATGACTTCATACAGGACAAGGACTAGTGTTTATGACATTCTCATCAGTTGAATTTTGTTACAAAGTCTTTCTCCATAATGAGGACATCCATTATCTCTGAGTGTTGTAGTTTCAGCAAATTAACTTATAAGATGTTAAAAAAGAGAAGACAGACTCAAAATGAACTCACTTGTGTTAAGCCTCACATCAGCAAACCAAAACTTAATACCTAACCTAATTGTACTTTCAGCCTCTCTGAAGGAATGCAACCTTTAACCAGTCAATCTAGAATTACCCGGTCAGCACTAGTGAGGTAATCTGCCTGACAGACCCCTGCCTTCCTCCAAAGGAAGATGGCTTTGCCTGAAACAATCCACTCTTTGCTAGAAAAACTTCCTTGCCCTGCTTCTTTCTGCCAATAAAAATTTTCCATTTTGTTACAGCTCCTGAGAATGCTCTCTATCTGCTAGATGGGATGCTGCCTGATTCATGGATCACTGAATAAGGCCAATAAGACTTAAATTTATTCAGCTGCATTTTGGTTTTTAACTTCAAGAAATCAAAAGGCATATTATGTTGAAGTGTGAATTAAACTTTAAAAATATTATATTTATTCTGCTTTAAAATTTTAAATTGCCTTTTGTTTACCTAACTGTCCTCCCATGGATTAAATGTCTCTTATCTACCTAAATGCCCTCTAAAAGATTAAATAATATTATGTTCATCCCATGACAAATTATGTATGAAATGGAAATTATGTCATTAAAGTTTTTTTCTTTCTGAAAACATTTTTACACAATACTTATTCAATAATTCTATTCTACAAAATATTTACACAATAATGTCAACTGAAAAATGTATAAATATAAATGTCGTATAACCTCAACTATGAAAAAATAATATCCAAAAACAAATGGATGGAAATGTACAAAAATGTGAACATATTTTTCTCTGGTGGGGAATACAGGTGATTTTAAACTTATTTTTATATACTTTTCTGCATGAGTACATTTTATACAATAAGCATTTTAATTTTACTGTTATAATCTGACAAATGTCACTTTTTAAAAGCACTTTCGCCTTCGTACATAAGCTGACCTTCACCTGTGGGTGATGATGCCCAGACAATCTAGTTAATATGTCCAAGGTTAATCAGCTAGTGAGTATCAGAGCTGAAGTGTGAACCCAGAAGCTGTCACTCTTCAGAAACGATTCCTTCTTGCTAGAAAAGGAGTTAACAAAAAGCCATATTTATTCTGAACCCATGTAAACATGAAATCATATAAGTCTTCCAGCTTCAGACATTCATGCAATCTCATCTTAAAGACAGCGGGAAAAACAAGTGGCACATGCCATCTCAGGCCACACATGCTGTTGAAGGGTTCCATAGGCATTATGCAAGTCACTCACAGGAGCAATTAACTGGTTCAAAATGTACCTTCTCTGTAATCTGAAAGAAAACATCCATGCTCTTTTAGGAAACCTATGTTGGACCCCTTTCTGAATTTGAAAAGATTGAGTGGATTCTCCATCACTCCATTTGAGACAGCATCCCAAAGCATCAGCCCAAAGACATGGTTCCACAGGCAAGTGATTTCTGTACATATGTGTAAGATCTTCCTGAACACTCTTGGCTGGTGACCCTCCTGATCCTCTGACTTCCTGGTAGAAATTAAACAAGCTTGGTTCTGAGGACAAAACCATGGGAGTAGAAGGGCACTGGTCAGAAGTATCTAAAGTAGGTCATGTTCCACGATGTCTCCCTTCTCTCCCCAGAGTCTACTTTCCATACACTCACTGTGTTCTCGTTTCTCTCTTCCACTTGGCTCAATAAATCCCCCATGCTTTGCCTAGTTGCCACCACACAGAAGCTCAGTAAATGTTTACTGAATGAATGAATGAATGAATGAATGAATGAATGAATGAATGAATGAAAGAAAGAAAGAAACATGTGGGGCTTTCATCTTCACCCAGAGGCATGGCTATATAACATGTTTTTGTTACCTGTACACACACTTGGTGCTTACTAAATGTCTATTAATGTTATGATAAAAATTATGAAGTAACAAAATAAAAGATAGTTGCAACCAAGTTAAGCCTACATATGTCATGGAATCTGTGGGTAGATGTGGAAAATAAGTAGTCAGATAATAAGCACATCTGAAAAAAACTTATTTCTCCAATCCTGTCAAACTCATTGTTTTCTGGGCTGAACCACCAGTCTGGGGAAGGTGATGTCAAGGTCTAAAAGCACAACAGAAATTTAATGTGAGCCACCTATGTAATTTTAAATTCTCTAGTAAGCCCCTCCATAAAGTAAAAAGAAATAGATGATGGGTTAATTTTAATAATTTATTTAACCCAATGTATGTACAGTATTATCATGTAAAATGTAATTGGTATCAAGAGTTATTCCTGTGATACTCTTTTTCATGATTCTTCTAAATCTCATTTTTACCTAATTTACAAGTATAGCACAGGTTTACAGCTTGCCAAGGTCTAATCAAATTCCAGAAAGAAGTTATAGTACCGGAGAACCTAAGCTACGGTTTTTGTCAAATTTACGATTCCTCTGAAACTGGCAAGCCATATTGTGAAAATGCCAACGTGAGTTTGTTATTGCAAGAACTCGTTTCCAGTGGGGTGGAGGATGCTCTGTGTGCTCTGCAGTCATTAGGGATTATTTCCATGAAACTTAATTGTGGAGCACAGGGAGTACCCACTCTCTTCCTCTTTCAACTGTTTTCATTACTTTAAAATTTTTTTTTTTTTTTACAGATTTTATTTATTTATCTATTTGAGAGAGAGAGAGAGAGAGAAACAGCATGAGAGGGGAGAGGGTCAGAGGGAGAAGCAGGCTCCCTGCTGAGCCGGGAGCCCGATGTGGCACTCGATCCCAGGACTCCGGGACCATGACCTGAGCCGAAGGCAGTCGCTTAACCAACTGAGCCACCCAGGCGCCCTGTTTTCATTACTTTAAAGATCAAAGCAATTAGTTGAAGATATGAATCACTAAACAAATTTTAACATTTTAAAAGCAAACCCAATTCTGAGCACCCAGCAGAGACACAAACTTCACAAAACAGATTTTGCTTTACTTCTGTCTTCTCTTTTGGTCTTTCCCTTCGCAGAGCTTGTCAACCCTTTTGAAATTGTTCTGCCCTTGAAGATGCACAGTTTTTGAAAAAAACTTAAATTTGTTTCTTAGATTTCTGTGAGGCTACAGTTCTTCAGATACATGGAGACAAAATAGGTATGTATATATTCACCAAAAGATATGTACGAGGTTGATCATGGTAACATGAACTGTAATAGCCCCACACTGCAAAAATAAACAAACAAACAAACAAAACCCTGAACTATCCATCACCATTAGAATGGGTGAAAAACTGTAGTATAACCAAAGGCCTATCCATGGAATGAAAATGAACCAATTACCACTACATGCCAAAACACAATGAACCTCACAAACACGTTAGTAAGAGAAAGGAGCCAGGTACCAGGGACTTGCATTGTATGATTTCAGTTTTACAAAGTTCAAAAACAGGCAAAGCAAAGGCATGGTGTTAG
Organism: Mirounga angustirostris; assembly: GCF_029215605.1. NCBI lineage: Eukaryota > Metazoa > Chordata > Mammalia > Carnivora > Phocidae > Mirounga > Mirounga angustirostris. The sequence continues at coordinate 185,833,498 of NW_026991709.1, read as the reverse complement.
AAGTCAGAAGAGTGGTGACTCTTGCTGGGAGTAGTGGCCCCTCTCACTTTGAGGGGCTGTGGGGGTGCTGGAAACATCCTGTTTCTGGATCTGGGTGCAGATTACATGGGCAATTTTCTGTATGTTCATTATACTTCAGTATCATTTACATAAAATTACTGAACACATAAGAAAGTTAGAAGCTTGGTGTTACACACTCGTGCCTCCTGTGTTTCTATTTTAAAGACTGGTTACCTTATGTTGCTTTGCGCTGCTGCCTTCTTGAATTTCTAAGTTAGCTGAGATTTAACAACTAATATGGCTTTTAGGAAAAAGGTATTTTTTTCCCTCTGTGTGCATATGTGTCTTTTGTTTTCTCTCTGTCTGTCTCTGCTTTCTCCTTCTCTCTTGATTCTACCCTTCTTGACGTTAGCAAATTCACCGATAAAGGAGACATTGGTAATAACTAAACTTTTCTAATTGGATTAGAACTGGGGCTGTCTCTGAAAACTTCATGTTAATCTTTTCATGGTGGTGTCTGGGACTTGAATAGTTAAAATCTTTATTGTCAGTTTCTCATTTCATTTTCCAATTTGAGCTAGAAGAGAAATCAATTTTTCTTTACCCATCTAGCTCCCACGGAGAGTGACCATGGAAGATGGATATATTTTTATAAAGCTATAAATTAATGCTTGCATGATAGATACTCTGACCTCTATCTTGCTGTGAGTGCTTAGCATATTTATAAGAAAGATAGGTATGGCCAAAAGGATGAAAAGGTGTGTTACATACATCAAAACATATATATATATACACACACACACACACACATATACATATATGTATATACATATATATACATATACATATATACATATATATACATATACATATATATATATACATATATACACATTCCCTTCCCATTTCAATGGTGCCTGGACCAGTGCCTCTTTAGGAAAAGGGTAATCTAGCTGTAGGCTTTGGATGCAGTCCCCAAGGAAGTGACTACATCCTGGGCTTAGAGGATGTCCCCCGTTCCCCACTCCCACATATCCTCAAATAAACTTGTTTGCAAAGATGGGTATTCATCTGTACCTCCCACTGAAGTAACTTGTATTAAAATGACCTATTTCAAACGATCATTTGGAAACTACAGCACAGAGTTTTTGAAAAATATCTGTTTGCAGTTTAGGACAGCCATTTAGAGCAAGAAAAAGGAAGAAATTCTCCTTGATGGCACATTAAAAAAAATAAAAATAAAACAAAAATCAGGCACAGTTAAATGAAACCTTGCTGGCACTGCGGGATAAGACAGCCCTGCCATCTGCAGAAAGTTGCTGTAGTGAAGACTAGTATGAGGCTGTGCATTCAGAAAGCCTCATGTTTTTCACAGGAGAGTTTTTAAAATGCAGTTTCCCCTGGAGTAAATCAAACAGGGCTGACACATAGTCATCACTCCTTTCACGTTTCAGCATCTTGTGCGAATCCCGCCCCCGCCCCCACCCCAGCTCTCAAATCTCCACAGTCTGCAGTGAGAAAGATAATGGAAATCTACTAGTGGCCAGGAAGCTGCGCAGGTTGGAGCCCAGAATCTCCTCCACCCTGTCCTTATCAAATATTTCAGTGAGTTGCAAATGAAGTGAAGGATCTGGGTTGAACTTTTCTTGGCCTTTCTCAACCTTGACCTAGTGGGAAAGAGCAGGAAATAAAAACAAAGGCAGATGAGGTCCCTGGAGCAAAGATCACTTGGAGACTCAGGATTTGAACATCTTCCTTCCCTAAGATTTAAAAATATCTCCTCTCACTTACATGGAGAGTGAAAGTTGACTGATGAGCCTATCTAAACATTGGGATAACAGAATATTTGATAGACACTGCATAATTTGTTTGCTTTTGCTCTCTAACTTTAGAACCTCATATCTTGAAAGGTCAAGTACACAGTTTTGAAAAAGTACTTTCTTGTTCAGGAATGGTGGGCATCACAAATCAAGTGCATCCTACCTTCCTAAGAAATAGGGAAGGAAGGGCCTCTGCATGATCCTCCAGGAATCCACATCAATCAGCATGTTCAATGAGATGCATTCTACCTGCCATCATTGTATTAGCTTATTAAGGCGGTAGGGCTCCTTGGAAAAGAGAAATAATCTATTGGCACATTTTCAGATGCCTAAGTTTGTAGAAACTTTGATTCCTTGAATAATTCATTAGCCCTTCAACTCTCTGAACTTAGGGTCAAAACAACTTCCAAATCTGGACTTTCTTGTCAAGAGAAAATGTTTAGAGTTTATCAAATAATGGGGTGGAATTATTTGTTTAATCTTTTCATTGGAGGGTAAGTAAGGGTCCTTAACAGATAGTTGGTTCGTATGTTCTGTGAATCAGTATGAAGTTTCAAGGAGTTATTGAGTAGAAGGCTAACATTTGGGTCAGGAAAATTGTCTGCTAGACAAATTGGTATGATATGAATGTTAATACAAGGTTCAAGTTGTTTCCAAAAATGATTTTACTTAAAAAATGCAAATTTCATATAGCCTTCCAAATTCAAATGCCCACATGACCACATTTCCCTTTGAGGGAGGAAAAACAAAGTGCGGTTAAGATGCTCCAGCAAATGGACTCAAGCACCCTTTAATAGCTATGGTGATACCCTCTAGGCAACCACATGTGGTTTAAGTGACTGCATCCAGCCTGGGAATTTTCCAGTTCAAGTTTCATGTTAAAATTCAGTGTCTTGTCCAGAGTAAGAAGAAAACACCACACTGGGAGTCATTTTTCAAATGTTTTCTTTAACAATCTAAAATAATCACCAGGCCAGCCTTTGGATGGGAAAATGTCAAGTTATGCCTACCCAGAACAGGTGAAGTCTTAGCAAACTCACATCTTACCCATTAACGCATGGTCCTCAAACTTGTCTGCACTTCAGTGTCACATAGGACCCACACCAGACCTACTGTATCAAAATCTCAAGAAAGGCTAAGCCAGGAACAATACTCCTACAACCTAATAATAAAATGTCCAGGGGCACCTGGGTGGCTCAGTCGTTAAGTGTCTGCCTTCGGCTCAGGTCATGATCCCAGGGTCCTGGGATCGAGTCCCACATCGGGCTCCTTGCTCCACGGGAAGCCCGCTTCTCCCTCTCCCACTCCCCCTGCTTGTGTTCCCTCTCTGGCTGTGTCTCTCTCTGTCAAATAAATAAATAAAATCTTTTAAAAAAATAAAAATAAAAAAAATAAAATGTCCAACAACCCAGTTTTAAAGATAAGCAAAAGAGGAGTGCTGGGCGGCTCAGTCAGTTGGGTATCTGACTTCAGCTTGGATCATGATCTCAGGGTCCTGGGAAGGAGCCCCGCGTCCCCATCAGTGGGGAGTCTGGTTCTCCCTGTGCCCCTCCCCCACCCTTCTCCCCACTCATGTTCTCTCTCTCTCTCAGATAAATACTAAAATCTTTAAAAAAATAAAGATAGGGGCGCCTGGGTGGCTCAGTCGTTAAGCGGCTGCCTTCGGCTCAGGTCATGGTCCCGGGGTCCTGGGATCAAGCCCCACATCGGGCTCCCTGCTCGACGGGAAGCCTGCTTCTCCCTCTCCTGCTCCCCCTGCTTCTGTTCCCGCTCTCGCTGTGTCTCTCTCTATCAAATAAATAAAATTAAAAAAATTAAAAAAAAATAATAAATAAATAAATAAATAAATAAATAAAGATAAGCAAAGACTTGAACAGACATTTCACAGATGAAGATGTGTGAGTGGCTAATAAGCACATGAAGAAGTGCTCAACATCATTAATTATCAGGAAAATGCAAATAAAACTACAATGAGACACTATACACCTATCTGAAGAGCTAAAGTTAAAAAGATAGCCATCTAATGTTGGAGGGGAGGTAAAGTACCCACAGCTCTCATATATTGCCAGTAGGTGTGTAAAATCATACAACCACTCCTCATAATGATTTGACAGAGAAGATAAACACATACCTACCTTACCAGCCAGCAACCCCACTCCTAGCTATTTACCCAAAAGAAATGAGAACTTACGTCCATAAAAAACATGTATGGAAAAGTACGCAGCAACTGTATTCATCATAGATAAAAACTGGAGAGAATCCAAATGTCCATAAAAGGAGAATGGATATAGAAATTGTGTTATAGCCATACCATGGAAAACAACTCAGCAGTTAACAGGAATAAATTACTAATATATGCTAACATAGCTGAACCTCATTATTCTGAGTGGGGAGAAAAAGATGCAAAAAGACCACGCATTGCGTGTGTCCTTTTATATGAAGTTTTAAAACAGACAAAACAAATTTTTGGTGGGAGACAAGAACAGTAACTGGCTCCAGGGGATGGAAATGGGGGCAGGAGAGCAGGTTGGCAGGGACTGACTGTGAAGGGGCATCAGGGAACTCTGTAGGGTGACAGAGAGAGGGAGAGAGAGAGAGGGAGAAGGAGCATGTGTTATCATAAAGGGTTGATTCTGCAGATCTGGGATATTCAAACCCTACACCTTCCAAAGAAAGATATGCCCCCCACCCTTTACCAGCTCTTGGGAGATCATCTCTAAACCATTGAAATATCTTGCCTGGTAAGAATGTTCTTATTTACTTGGGGTCTTGGGTTGTGATGGTTAGTTTATACTAACAAAGTGTTTAATGCTGGGGCCTTGGGCTGGGGTAACAGTTAGACCTCTGGAGAGGGTAGGGACTGAGTGACAAACATCAGCCCCATGGACACTCCAGGCCTGCGTAATTGACCTCCAAGAAAAACCCTGGATGTCAAAGCTCAAGTGAGATGCTCTGCCTGTTGTCACACACTGTTTTACGACACCCCTAGGAGGGCACAGTGGGAAGCTGGCACCCAGTCTCTCTCAGATTCTGCTCTATGCATCTTTTTCCTTTGGTGATTTTAATCTATATCCTTTTGCTGTAATAATGGTAAGCATGAATGTAATAGCTTTTCTGATTTCTGTGAGTTCTTCTGGTGAATCATTGAAACCGAGGGTCATCTTGGGGAGCCCAGAGACAGAGACACAGGCACACAAACACTGACACACACATATGCACGTGATGCCAGTAACTTGAAATTCAAGAGATAGTAATACAAGTCTGCAGTGCCAATGGGAGCAGAGGGTTTTGGTTATTTATATTTTGGTTATATAGTTGGTTCAATGAAAGCCCAATTCTCCAGGACAGGCTAGACCTTACTACTCCAGAGATACAGTCCTGTGTTCAATTAGGGGGAATGGCTAGACTTTTCTCTGCTGGCTTACATCTGAGAAGGTGCAGGTGGCTACTGTAGAGAGGGTGCTAAGATTATTACAGCAGTATACTACTGAGCACTGTAATAAGGGAGACTTACTGTGATTTCCTGAAATAGTCCACAGGGAGAAAAGCAGACAGTCCCAGCACCCTCCTTGGTCTGGCCTTGCCTGCCTCCCTGGACTCAGTACATCATTCTCCCTCCCTTGTCAACATTACATCCAATACTCTGTAGCTTTCTGTCTCAGTCCCATGTTTCTTCCTTCGTAGTCTACCTTATACGTTATAATTATTTTGTAGTCTGCTTATATGTTTTTAATCTCCCTTACTAAAAATCTGAGCTCCGTAAAACAAGGATGATGTCTGTAGGTCCTAATTTTATCTCCAGCACCTAGGTGAGGCCTGGCATTGACAGCAACGCTATCTGAAGGGAGAAAGCCTGAATAGATTCATTCCTGAAGTGCAGCTGGCTCTTGTCTGTCTCAAGGTCTTTGCAGGTGCTATTCTTTCTGTTTAGAACAATCTTCCCTTTCTCCTTTCTGCTAGATAATTCTTACTTATTCTTTTTCCGCATCGTACACATCCTCCTCAGACAGCTGCCCTCGGATTATGTAGATGAGGTACTCGTTCCATACTCTTCTGTAGTCATTGTCTATTGCTACGTAATTACGTCAAACGTAGGAGCTTCAAACAACACCCATTTATGTCTTATGGTTCTGTGGATCAAAGGCCTGAACAGGCTCAACTGGGCTCTCCGCTTTAGACTTGCTGTATTCATTTCCTAAGGTTGCAGTAACCAAGTACCAAAAACTGGGTGGCTAAAAAAACCCCAGAAATTTATTGTCTTATGGTTCTGGAAGCTAAAAGTGCAAACTCAAGGTGGTAGCCCCAGGCATTCCTCAGCTTGTGGCAGCATTATTCCAATGACCACTTTTGTCTTCACATGGCCATTCCCCTGTGTCTGTGTCTTCACCTGGCATTCTTCAGGTGGGTCTGTGGACAAATATCCCTCTTCTTGTAAGGACACCAGTCATGCTGGATGAAGACCCACCCTCATGACCCTACCTTAACTTGAGTGAATCTGCAAAGACCCTTTCTCCAAATAAAGTCCCGTTCACTGGTACCAGGGGTTAGGACGTCAATGTATCTTTTTATGGTGGACAAAGTTCAACCCATAGCAGTCTCACTAGGCTGAACTCAAGGTGTCAGCAGGGCTGGATGCTTCTCTGGAAGCTATGGGGAAGAATTCACTTTCAAGTTAACTCAGGTTGTTGGCAGAATTCGGTTCCTTGCAGATGTAGGACTGAGGTCTCCATCTTCTTGTTGGCTGCCAGCCAGGGTTCAGCTCTCAGCTTCTAGAGGCCACCAACATTTTGTAGCACATGGCCACCTTCATCTTCAAGCCAGTAATAGTGCATCAAATCCGTCTTAGGCTTGGAATCTGACTTCCCCTTCTGCCCACCAGCTGGAGAAAATGCTCTGCTTTTAAAGGGCTCATATCATTAGAGCAGGCCCATTGGCATAATTTTCCTTTTGTTATTTAACTTAACATAATCAAAAGACTGATATCTTAGTATATTTACAGGTTCCACACACACACAAAGCAGAGGGAATTATAAAGATGACGGTTACTGAGGGTCACTATTATAATTCTGCCTACCACATCTTCCTTGCCAGTCTCTTTGTCAGCTTTCCTCAAATGTCTAATTACTTATTCAAAATCCATGTTAGATTATAAGCTACAAGGGAGAAGGGAATAAATGTTTGTTATTCACAGCTGATGTTTGAGCACCCAAGCAGGAGACACCCGAGAAGGTCCTTGTTGAATGAGTGTATCAACGAAAAGATGGATAGATGGATGGATAGTTAAATAGGCAGATGGCAAGGTGGATGGATTTCTTCTAGTTCAACATAGTAGCTGACACAATTAGAATGTTTATTGGGTATAGAAACATTAGGAAACACAGTCTGGGCTGATGGGACTTTTGTTTTCAAGCAGGAAAATGGTGGAAAGAAATTGGATTTGCAGATTAAGAACCCAGATGTCAAGGTTGAGATAATGAACCCAGAACCTTGACTAATGACAGTCAGAAACTTACAAATGCTTAAGTTCTGTCACTACATGAGAAATGGTCTGCCATTTATTCTGCCACTTTCTTTTGGTTTCTCCAGGAATATCTATAATCTTTTCAAAAAATTAATAGGTGCAGACAATTAGACAATTAGACAGCTAATGAGAAAACAATGTGCATTTTGCAGCTGTACTAACTCAGCTGATACGACTTAAACCAGCAGGCATACTGTGTTGCTAAGACTGAAAACCTACACTCAGCCCTCAGCTGAATCGCTAGGTGGGTAAACAGTCTCCCTGTAAGTACAAAATCCCGAATGAACTAGAGAAAAAAATATTTTAGATATACAATGCTGCATTTCTGAAGAAATAACCAGACTCGTGTATTTCAAAGTTAATCACATGTCCAAAATCTGTCCTCACTGAAGGTAATACAAACGGTTACCTTTAATTATATTTCCCCCTTGGGTGATTCAATGCAGTACTATTTTTAATTGAGTTTTTAAAATACCTTTTTTAAAAAATATGTAAGAAAAGTGGTTGAGGGCAGAAAGCCTGTAGCTAATAGAACAGCAGACTTCAAAGATGGGGCAAGATCAATGTGTAACTCCAGGATTAAAATACACAGCTGTAGTTTGCAAATTTGAATACATTTTAAGGCCATCTCCTCCCTCCACCCCCTAAAGGCCTAATCCCTTGACTGACAGTTACAGTTCTATCAGAAAACCAGACTGCATTTATTCTGGGGCACTGAAGGAGGTAAGCCTTAATCTGTTTAATCGTTTCATCCGTGATTTCTTTGAGTAAAGGAAAGCAATTACTATTTCAATTCCTGCTGGTCACCTTTCCTAGGAATGAAGTGATTGAGGTTCAGGAGTCCTGTCAGTTCCATCTTTGCTGGACCCTAGGGGGCTGTACCTTTACACGTTGCATGACAGCCTAAGGTAACACTGCCCATGTTTTTCTGCCATGACTCCTGCTGTTATTGTCCATCTGACTTCTCTTTGCAGACATTACATAAGGCACAAGGGGGAAATGGCCTGAAATAATCTCAGTTTAGGAGGGCTCGGACGAAGAACCAAATCCAAACTGACATCCAAGGCTGACGCCATTGCCAGTCACGTCTCCTGACTCTGAAATACTTTTTGGCCTGTGTTTTGATACCTGTTGCAATAACCTCAAAAAAAAAAAAAAAAAGGTATCTTCAAAGATACAGTTCAAAGCCCAGCCAGCTTTTTGACAGAAAGCTAAAGTCACTAATGTTTATATAATGCATGGATATTCAACAGTTATCGTCTGTTTAAAATGGTGTCAATTATACCATTAGTTACATCAATGGGTTCAAGAGCATCTGGAATCTGGAAGTTAAATATGAGGCTAGAGCAATAAATGGGGGCTTTGTCCTAGGCTGTGAGAGTGTTCTCTCCAATGTTGGAAGCCAGAGCATGTAAGGACTCTGGAAAGTGAACTGATAAAAAGAAATCAAGGGTTGCATGCAATGTCAGGAAAGCCAGGGCACAGAAGATTATTAAAATAATCCCTCAGGTTCAACCTGGGGTTTTGTCTCTTACAAAAAACCTTCATGGGTGCCAAGAAAATAACATTTAAAGTGATTTTCTTTATATCACTTACAGCACAAGCAAAACATATCAGTGCTATTTTTTTAAGGTACTTCTATAGCCTGAAGTTTATTCTATCAAAAGCTGATGTAATTTGGTATATTTAAAAAAGAATAGGCCAGTGACTGAAATATTTTAATTTGCTTCTCTAATGAGAGGTTCTCTGAAGTTCTTCTAAGAACACTTGTTTTCCTAAGCTTCCTTTTTCCACATTTTCTCTCACATACACATGCCAAAAAATAACACATAAGGTACACCCACCTGGTGAAAATATTATGTGTTGGGGGTGTAGCTGGTGGATAAAAAGCCAAGAAGTGTGTGTACTTACGTGTGTGTGAAAGCACATACCTTTGCACATACATCCAGCGTGAAACCCCTCACTCTAAATTTGTTTCTAGGGGGAAAATCACTTTTAAATTGGGAAATATCAAAATTGGCTGTGTACCATTGTCAAATATGCTTGATGACGTCACAGCCTTTTGTTCTACATGGATTGTTTAGAAGTTAATCAGGGGGTTGGTTTCAGGAAATTCTGAGTACTCAGGTTTTTTTGGAAAAGTGGGTACCTCATTCCTTATTCACTTGGAGGGGAACTAGCTTCCTCTGGATGGATATCAACGGTCAGATGTGTGACGAGGCACTTCATGACCCTCATATTAGGGGTTCCCAAAGTGTGATCATGAAGAGATCACCAGGGTTCCCAAAATGTGATCCCCAAACAGGCAGCAAAAGCACCAGGGAACCTATTAGAAATGCACATTATCAGGTCTCACCCAAGGCCTGCAGAATCTGAAACTCTGGGGGTGGGGTCAGGCAATCTGTTGGGATAAGGCCTCCAGGTGATTCCAATTCATGTTTAAGTTTGGGAAGCAGTTCCTTATGTCACTGAAACCTTGTAACTGCCTTATGAGGTATGAGTTATCATCAACATCTCCAATTTCTTATAGATGGGGAGGTGAGGTCATTTGTTGCATAACTGGTCGATAATGGGGCTGGGATTTCAACTCCAGTAGTTCAGGCTTCTAACCTTAAACCATTTCCATTTATGTCTTCAATATAGTCACTGTCGGCTGTAGAAAATAGCTTCAGACTTTGAAAACAGCTCTGTCTGGCCTTACCCAGAAATGAATCAGCTTCCCAGGCACAGAGATGCAATGGTCCTTCCTATGTGTACACCTGCAGTCAAAATTCTTCTTTTATCCTCACCCTTCAATCTGACAGACACAGAACTGCACACTTGAGCTGGGAGCTTCAGCAGCAGTTAAAACGACAGGAGAACAGCTCAGGGTGACAACCAGCTCTTCAAATTTCTTGACCTCAAAGAATTCAGACTTTAGCCTCCTTACTATACACAGGCCATGGGCTTATAAGTAACTGAAACAGAACGGTTGTGCTTGATCTTACATCCTAATGTGACCCTGAGGCATAGTTCTTTACTCCATCCCCAAAATTCTGAGTCAGGTGATAGAAGAGACAGTATGAATAGAAGTGAAAGTCAGAAAATTTCCTGTGGACTATTGACATTCCCAAGACCATTTTGTTTGGCTATGCTTTCAACTGATCAGAGTTATCAAGAAAGATTTTTCAAAACGGGGATTTGTTGCAGTAGGTTTATATTTTCCTTAAAATTGGTGTCATAGTGCATGTATAACTGGTGAGATTTGAATAAAGGTGATGGACCGTATTAATTTCCTGGTTGTAATATTGCATTATAGATGTGTAAGAGGTTCATTGAAAACAACTGGGTGAATGTATATCCACCTGCACCAAAGGGAACCTCTTTGGATTATTTCTTACAACTGCATGTGAATTTACAACTATCACAACACAAAAAGTTAAAAAAAAATGGTGTCATGGCTGGATGGGGTGAATGGGGAGATGTTGGTCACAGGGTATAAACTCTTAGTTAGAAGATGAATACTTTTGGGGGTTATAATACACAGCTTGTTGACTATAGTTAATAATACTATATTCAATACTATATTCAAGTATTGTATACTTGAAACTTGCTCAAAGAGAAGATCTTAAGTGATCATTTCACAACGTGTATATATATGTGTATATATATATATCATCACATCAAAACACCTTTAAAAATTTATGCATACAAGTTAAAGATATACAATTTTTATTTGTCAATCATGCCTCGATAAAGCTGGAAAAAAACTGATGTCATGGCAAGACGTGGTCTGGGGCCACAAGACTTCAGATCCTTCAATGTCATGGCTTCCTAGGCCTTCGAGTCCCTGTAGCTCCCAATCAGCTGAAAGGGAGGCTCTCACATCATCTCTCCCATTTGCAGGAGTCACTGAAACCCAGATGCTTTTGCTCACTCTTGAAGCCATACTCAGGGAACGTCTCTTTGATCTGGTGATTAGGAGTGGTTGCTAGGTAACATGGCCACTCTGCTATTTTGGTACAGCTTATCTCAACCTATTCCGCCCTCGGAAGGGGTGGACAAGTTGTGGGGAAGGATCTTTGTTGGAAAGAAAACTGTTGGTTGCTGCCTATTCAGTTCTTTTCTTTTTTTTCCCTTGAGCTGCCAGACGGGATATTTAAAAATACACCTAAGCTGCTGTTGGGAGCCAAGAATGTCACATCAACTGACTGCCTGTTAATAGTTTTGATGGGAGGCTTGATAGGACATCCCAGCATTTCGGGAGATAATTTGATTGTAGACAGTATCAGATAATATACTGCAGGTCAAGGTGGAGGCTATTTCTTGATTTTAACCCTAGTCCTATGAAGAAATCTCTCTACTTCATGATATAGTCCCTAATCACATCTTTCCAGGAAGTCTGCAAATGGGATGGATGTTTCCATTGGTAGTGAGGTGTGAAACCAAGGTAGATTGGCTTCTTTTCAAGCAAATGTTGGGGGCCTGGATAAGATGGAGGTATATTTCTACTAGAAATACTCATCATGTCAAAGATATATCATTTAACTCTCACAACATTGATGAGGTAAGTATTTTAATCATTTTATAGATAACTGATTAGAAAAGTGAATTAATTTACCCAAGGTCCCACAGCCAATGTGGATGGGTAGGGTCAGCCTCAAACTGGATGCTTTTGAACTCTAAATTCATACTCCTAGCAGTCACACTGTGTATGCTACATAGACTTCTCTGATCCTAGATTTTCCAAGACTCTATGAATAATCAGGAAAGTATTCTTCTGAGTAGCTTTGATATTAAATTAGATACTGGCAAATGACCACTGTAGCTGACACTTTCAAAAGTAAGTACATCTTGGGATTTTTCCTAAGAGTAGAAAGAACCAAAAGACATTAATGGATCAAAATAACCCTCTCAGCCCAGGTGATCCAGACTAAGCCATGTTAAAAAACAAACAAAACCACACACACACACACACACACACACAACAACAACAACAACAACAAACCAGGAGAGAGAGATTATAGATCTGTACAGTTCACAATTTGTTGTAAAGGGCTTTGCCTTTCTTTGCCACTTAGTATAATGGTTATAATACCTCCCATGCATATGATGTTTTAGGGCTTACAAAGCACTTTCACATATATTATCTGATTTGATCTTCATAACAACCCTGTAAGCTCAGTAGGACATTTCATAAATGAGGAAAATGAGGTGTACACAGGGTAAATACATTGCCTACAGAACTGTTTCTCAAAGTGGGTACTTCTGAGTTTTGTCCAGGACAGTACTTCATTATGTGGGGCTGTCCTGTGTGCCTTGCAGAATGTGTAGTAATCCTAGGCTCCCACCTATTAGATGCCAAGAGATCTTACTAGGCATTGTCACAGCCAACCCAAAATCTAATCATATTTTCAAATGTACTCAAGGGGGGTTGACCACCCCCACACCTTATGGAGAGCCACTGATATATGGCTGGGGTCAGGGTGGGGTCACACTTTTGTAAGTCATGGAGTGAGGGCTCAAATCTGGTTTCCAAATAGCAATCCCAGCACTCTTTCTACCATATTGCTATTTTAAGCCATAAAATCTGTAGTAGCCTAACCAAGGTTTGATGGTCTCCATAAAATAGTTCCCATTGTGTGAGTCATCATGGAGAGTATTGGAAAGTACCTGGGTAAAAAGAGAAGATTATCACCAAGGAACTGAGCAAATAACCAATGGGTCACTAAGATAATCTTACCTTGACAAAAAAAGTTTTTTGTTTTTTTTTTAAAGATTTTATTTATTTACTTATTTGAGAGAGAGAGAGAGGGAAGGAGAGAGAGAATCTCATGCAGATTCCACGATGAGCACAAAGCAGAATGGGGGACTTGATCCCACGACTCTAAGATAATGACCTGAGCTGAAATCAAGAGTTGGACGCTTAACCGACAGAGCCACCCAAGCATTCTGCCCCCCACTTTTTAACATAAGTTCCTGGAATCTGCACCAAAGGATACAGAATAGCCTATATAACACAAGGGGCAGGTCTAGATTTATCTTGCAAATCAGTAATCTTTTAACATTCCATTTAATTTAATGATATGTTTATAGTTAGAAAGCCAAATTGGATCTTTATTTAAGCATGCTTTTAATAACACATAAATATGTACCAATTGATCTTTATAAATTAGTTTTTCTACTTAGTATTCTGCTTAGAACATATTTTATATTGCAATTCCTCTGTAGGGGAGACAAATAGGCTGCTTATGAACCCAATCCTACCATTAAATGGGAATATCTGCTTTGGTCTACCTGTGTTTTTTATTAAGAATTTTATTTTTATTCCCTTTAATTGATCTATGCATGCTCCATTTCATCACAGTCTCCACCACTTCCAACTGTGTTCCATTTAATTTTTTTTCTTATATATAGGGTCCCTGTAAGCAACTGAATTTGATGGCCACATAGAAGTGCAGTCTAGGGCTGATTATGCAAGAAAAAAAGTTAAGGATTAGTGAAAATGATGGCATATCAAGATCTTAAGGGCCTGATGCTCATGGTTTAAAAGTATGTAGACTTTTCACCTTCTGAAAACTTGGTTTCCCAGAATAAAAAAAAAATAAGATTAGTATTATAAGTTCACCCGTATTACATGTAAAGACTGAATGAATGGCTACATGGGAAAACATTTTGATAAAGCTTAAAGTGCAACATTTATTTATCAAGGGCCTACAATTTCCCAAACACTCTTAGTTCTTGGGTTCTGATCCAAGAAAATGAGCAAGTCAAGGCTTCATTGAGGTGCTTTAACTCTTTAGGCTTTATATTCAATGTTAATGAGTACTCCACTCATTTTTGACAGCCATCTCTTTGAAAGAGAACCAAAAAATTGGTTCATATTGAGAAAAATGCAAGATGGAAAAAGAAATTGGAGGAGATGCTATTTCAGCTACCCACTTGATTGCAACATTCAGGAATTATCCCTGCCGAAGAGTCCACATGCTTTCAATAAGCAGGGGCATCTCCCAAATGAAAGATTGTTCCTCCACCCTGTCTTCTGCTGCCAAGTAGGTAGGTTTCTCCTCTCTTTGCTCCTAAAACATCCTGTGTTTGCTCTGTGAAGGCATCTATCACATCATTCCATTACAGAAGACCGTAAGCATCTTCACACAATCCCGTCTTGGGTGGAGGTCTTGTACCTAGTGGGTCCTCACCTCTGAGACCTACTGAAAGACCCAACTAGTGCTCATCTTTGAAAACCATTCTTTCTCTCCTCTAGCCCACAGCAAGTCACCAAAGTTGCTTCCCTTGGTTCTGACATTTTTACCAATCAGGATCATCTTCAGCATAAAAGAGAGCATTTACTTCTACCTGAGTTCAAAGCTTTCTCCTAGTCTATTTGAATCCCAATCACTTGACAGTCATCTTTTTCCCCCCTCGGACATGCTTATCAGCCAAATGTGTACACTAAGTAAGGGAAATGCTGAAAATTCTTGTGCTGTAGTCTTTGTAGCCCCTCCTCATTTTTCCCTGGAAGAGTAAATACAGGAAAAACAAGGAGAAGGGATAATGGCTATGCTTGGTGCTAGGAGCTAATTAGAAACTCTACAGTATTACTCAGTCATAAACAAAGTCTCCCTACAGAAAATTCATTCTATAGCTGCATACACATGATTTAAGAAATCTTTCAATACATGGCCCTTTCAATAATGTTAAAGCTATTACACTGAGGGATGGGCTGTGCTGGACCTAGACATTTCTCTCCTAAGATAAGACTCTACATGTTCCGTGGAGAGTCAATTAGATTATTCTTCACATTAGGAAAAAAACAAACACGCACAAGAGATCATCTTGCCCAAGCTCAGGTTATACATGCCATAGGATATTCCTAGTGTCCAGTCGGTCTTTTTATAAATAGATGTATAACATCCTCACATATCCTCATGCAAATTGTGCATTTTACCAACTGTTAGCCATGGATCAATTCCAATTTGCTGGGGAGGATTTATTCCTTCATTTGCACAAATGTCAGAACCGTTGTTTCCTAGACATACAACTGCAGACGAGTTTGTACATTTTAAAGAGTATAACCAGGATATTTGCATAACAAAACCCCACCATTTTAAGGGCAGCAGGGCATGGAGCCTCCCTAGAGTCCTGGGCAGCTTTTAGGTACAGCCTATTGACTTTTAACCATAGATATAATAACAAGTATCAGAATAACTTAACATCTATTATGTGTTACATGGCAGGTACTGGGCAGAACTTTTCATATATTTAACCCTCACAAAAACTCTTTGAAGTAAATGGGATTATCTTCATTTTTCAGATGAGAAAACCAAAACACAGAGAGCTAAAATAAACTTTTCCAAAGTCACACAGCTAAGTGACAGTCCCTTGTTACACCTGGGCAGTTCACAATCTTATCCCCAGTATGAGGCTGCTTCTGTGACAATTGTCCCATTGTTATAGTCACTGGTTAGAGAATCAAGATAGTGACTTTGTCCTTTGGAATGAGCATTGGGTACAAGTCTTAAAACCTGGATTGCAAGCATGGCTTAATCACCAAATTACTGTGAAGCCTTAGAGAAATCACTTAATTTCTCTTAAACTTCAGGTTTTTATTTGATTCAGGCATAAGAAAACACAAGTTTTTGTAAAAATTAAAGAAGGTCATAGATATGGTCTTCTAAAATGTAAATTTCATGAACATATTTTCCCACACACCTAGAACCATAGTAGGAAGTGCTAAAATTTTTTTTGTTGATAAATGAATGATGCAACAATGGAAAAATCACTACACAAAAGGCATTGAGTATAGCAAAGATTTATGGTGTAGCTGATCTGTGCTGACTACCTACTAGGTGCTGCAAGCCTCACATATAAATTTCATGAAGTCTCAAGACCATCCTACAGTGTAGGCATTTGTATTCCTATCCATAAGGAGCAAGTAAGGAAACAGATGTAGAAGAGCTAAGCATTTTGTCCAAGACTGCACAGTTAATAAGTGTTAGAGGTAATTTTTGAACCCAGGTTCCCTCTGGTCAAGATAAGGTGGGAAATAAAAGATGAATTACACATCTGTTTCTTTCCTTAAGGAGCTTATATCTCGTTGTCAGAGGTAAGCCACATGCAGAAAGAAAAAATTGAGACCTGTTGGGTTAAAAGTTATAAAAAGCAACACAAAACAAACATAGCAAGGTGAGAATAATTCTGAATGGGATTGTCAGGGTTATTGTTTCTTAATCCAATCCTGGCTCTACTTTAGAATCATCGGAGCTTGGTATTGGTAGTGTAAATAAAAAATACCACAGGTGGGTAGACAAACCATGAGAGATGACGGACTCTGAAAAACAAACTGAGGGTTCTAGAGGGGAGGGGGGTGGGGGGATGGCTTAGCCTGGTGATGGGTATTGAGGAGGGCACATTCTGCATGGAGCACTGGGTGTTATGCACAAACAATGAATCATGGAACACTACATCTAAAACTAATGATGTAATGTATGGGGATTAACAAAGAATAAAAAAATTTAAAATATATATATAATTACAAAACAAAACAAAAAAAATACCACAGGTGATCCTAATGTGCAACTAGGTTGAGAGGCACCACTCCATGCAAATCTCTTAAAGAAGTGTTTTTATAGTAAGCGTTCAGGGTTAAGTGAAGTGTCATTATAATTTTAGAGGCAAAGAGAGCTTAAATGACTTGCCCAAGACCACATTATCTATAATATGTCAAAGTTAAAGCAGAATCCAGAAACCCTGTACCAGGATCTTGGAGAACATGTTGAGATAAAGACGCTTCACTGTGTTAGACAACTTAAAATGTAACCGGGGAAGGTGATTTCATTCCACCAGAGGACTTGCAGAGGATAAATTCCACCTTTGGAGCAGAGTGTTCACCTAGGATCATAAATTCTAGCATGAAGCACACTTGTTACCAGTCGGGCTAAGAAATGGAGAGTGGGGAAGAAACTGTTTAACTGTCTCTCCTCACATCGCTCATCATCAGCTTCTGATGTGAAAACACGAGGCTTTGCTTAGTCCGTATCTATGAAACCTGAATGTAGAAAGACAAGCTGCTGTGGCTGAGGCATTGCCTGGCATGACAGATGAAGCCAACTATTGCAACTGCTGAAAAATCTCCCAGACTCACAGTCAGAAAACTAAAGGGCAGAGAAGAAGGGCCATCTGCTTCTTGCTGGCTACAGATTCATTTCTGCTTGGATGGAATGAAGAGCCCCTCCACTTCTTTAAAACAACAACAACAACCAACAACTTCTTGTTCATTTTTGGAGGAATTGCTCCTTCTAGGTAGGGAGTGTTTTAAATACGTATATATGTTTAAAATCAGGAAAAAGCAGGAAAGCCACAGAGTACCTTGTTTTTGTCCCCAGTTCTTCAATGCTCTGATCTTAGGAAGAGTCTAGACGACTTTTCTACACTGGGAAAAGACAGCAGACTTTTCTGTTATTCTTAGATTTTTAACAAATGATAGTTTCAACAGTTATCGCTGCAATACCTTTTAATATTATTTTTATCCTGGAGGAGATGTTCATGATCTAAGTTCTGGGCCTTGCACTGGTAGAATATAAAATGAGATCTTAATTAATAGCAAAAGAACAAAGGTTTTCAAGGTGGGCTCTGTAGAGCACTGTAGTGCTTCAGGATCCTGGGGGTGTAAGGGAGGCAAAGAAGCCACAGCTGAGCGTGGCCTCACTCCTCTCCCTCTGCACCCCTTTCCCCAAAAGAGAGCATCTCCATTTTTATCTGTTTATCTCTTAGGGTTCTACATAAGATTGTTTTTAAGAAAACTATTTCAGTTACTAAAAAAAAAATGGAGAAAAAATCAGATCATTGACCACATATAGAATATGACCTCATTTTTCAAAAAATGTACAAAATTTAGAATGCATAGAAAAAAGGTACAAGAAATATGCACACCGAATTGTCATCTCTTATGAATGTGACCAGTAATGAGTCATATTTTCCCTGTTTTACTATTTACATTTTCTAGGTTCTCTGTCCTGGGTCTTTGTAAGAAGGAAAAATAATCATGAATGTAGGTAGAAGAAAAAGTCATGTTTTCAATGAATTTAGACCTCTAAGGACCCCTTGGCAGTGTGAAGTTCGGTACAACTTCTAGGCTTGTCAATTGAGGATAGCTCCCAGCTGCTGGTGTGCAAGCATTTGCTTTGGGGTGCCTCTACACCCTACACATCCGGAATGGCACAAGTTGTCTTCTTTCTATTGGCCCACCCACCATCTCTATGATAATCACCATTTCCAACTGGATGGAGATGGGACATTCAATAGCAGACAATTCAGACTAAAAGAACAGCCTAACACACTTGGACAGATGCCTTATTTTTATAGATGAGAAAGCCCAGAGGAGAAGTGATTGCTGAAATGCACAACACAGGACTAGATCCTAGTTCTTCTGAGTTCTTCTAAATTAGCTGGGTGTGGTTTGTGCTTGTTCAGTGACAAACTGAGGCAAAAGCACCAACTTTGGGGTCAAACATCTGTCAGGACCTCGGCACCACCCCTAACCAGCTGCAACCATAGGTTAGTTACCTAGTAGTTTCTTTACATGAAACATCAGGGCCACAACATTACTGTACAGGGTTTCAGCAAGGCTTAGATTCAATAACCTCATGCATGTCAGCTAACACAGGGCCAGATCTAGTCTGGGCTCCCCAAATATTTAATAATATACTAAGTATTATTACCATATTTCCTTTGCTCATCCTGTCTATCTGCTTGTATTTGATTGTAAGTCCAGCCACATTATAGGGGATGACATTATTTGGTATTTGGGAAAACAAATGCAAGAGACGGTGATATTCTTCCAATTATAATTCTCTTACACAAATATACCTGGTAACAGGGAGTAGTCTCATAATCTGGGCTGTCATCAGAATTCAAACAGGGAATTTTAAACATCCATTTTCCATTTGCTTAGAAGAGAGGATAATATTTAGAGGAACAAGTTTCACTGGAATATAAACTATGAAGTATGATGAAGCAGAGATATTTATATAATTTAATTTGAAAGTTTCTAAATCTCTGCAAACTATAAATCCATTTTAGAAGAAAAATGCCATAGTGGTAACTTTTAACTTGAAAGAAGGAAGTTAGAGCACATTTTTTTAGTTTTATGGGAATAAATGAAGATAGAGAAAACAGTAGAATTACCTTTCTCCTGTTAAGTACTTAAAACCAGAAAGAACCAATATTACAGGCTATCTTGCAGCTAAGTAAAATAATCAGGAAATGGTAAGGAGATTGGTGTGTCAAATTCAGAAAAGTCCATGTAAAATCCATACTTCAATTGAATTTTCAAAAAGCTTGTTTTGATCCAGGTATTCTGACAATCTCCAAATTCAATTTCCTTGTGTCATGTCTGTCCAATGACACCCAAACACATCCTCCCTGTTATTTTTCATTTTTGAGTCTGTGATGTGTTTATGCTTGGCTTTTTATGAGGAAATAGGGGGCCATGTAAATTAAACATCAGTTTCTTTCACCATCACGCTTATACACCTTGTAATCATGAATTATGCAGGCCAGTATTGACTCTCTTATTATGAGAAAGTGCAGCTGCATGGACCTCAAAAAGCAAACACGGGAAGTCAGAGAAGGGGCAAAACTGAGCCTCATAATCTTGATAGGAGATACCGTCAGACATTCTCCTGTTTACTGGGATGTTTACCAACATATATTTACAACATTTCAGGGAAACTCAGCTTTCCTATCCTGGACCTAGACTTAGCAATGCCCAATGGAATTAGAAATGAAAGAGAAAGAAGCTGAAACTGTATATATTAAATTATTTTTGAAAAATATTTTGAATCCCTGGGGGTGTCCAACTCCTTAGGTTGACTCAATCAAAAGCTAATGATGTCTTCTTTTCCCTTCCTCTCTACTCTCCTGCCCTCCTTTACCAACAACTGTGCCTATTTAGACACCCTGCCTGGAAGAGAGTTACTGATCGAATGATTCAATCACTACACATTTGTTGAGCACTTTCTGGCTAATCCAGTGTTCCTTAACTTCTGGATGCACATTAAATCACCTGGGAAATTGTAAAAATGTACTGATGGCTGGGCTTCTGGATCTTTCAGAGCTCCTGAGTGAATGCAGTGTGCACCCAAGGTTGAGAATAACTTGTCTAAACACATGGGATTTATAGACAAGTCAGGCATTTCCCTTCCTTCCTAGGAATTTACTGATTATCAGGTAAATTCAGACCCCAAAAAACGAACAAAAAACTGAGCTAAGAAATTCCTGGAACCATTTTTTTCTTTCTTCCTTCTTCCTTTTATTCAAATATGTACTGAGAAACCCGTATGCGACAGAAACCAAGGCAACAGAATCAGAACTGTCCCCCCAGGAGTGTATGGTCTGGAGGGAGACACAGACAGTACAATAAGATGAGGACAAAGGTAAGCACTGGAGTCAAAGGGACTCCCAAAAGAAGGTCCTTTGGCCAGCCAGGATGTAGGTTTAAGGAAAAATCTTTTTTAAGGTGGTAAAATGTAACTAGAATTTTTGAGCTTGTGCTGGAATTGGCCCACATATAGATAGAATATGTGTGTGCATTTGTGTGTGATACGTATGTGTGAATATATAAAAGCAAGGGCATTCTAGTCAGACAGAACTACACGTGCAAAGGCATGAAGATGAGAAAGGACCATGTATCTTTGGAGCCCTGAGGTTTATCAATGGGGCTGAAGTAAAGATTACAAGCAAGACCGGAGAAGCTAGATTCAGATTATAAAGGAGGAGCATTTGCCATGCTCAGAAGTTGGAGCTTCATCCTGAAGGCTATGGAGAAGCTTCTGAAGAAATTAAAACTAGTAAGGACTAAGTTTTCAGACAAATCCTAGAAACTTCTTTTGCTAAAAGAAGGAATCAGGAAAAATTTGTTCATCCTAGGATATTTATAGTAAACAATTTCTCTGAACATCTTTTTTTTTTTTAAGATTTTATTTATTTATTTGACAGAGAGATAAAGAGAGAGCACAAGTAAACAGAGCAGCAGGCAGAGGGAGAGGGAGAAGCAGGCTCCCCATTGAGCAGGGAGCCCGATGCGGGGCTCGATCCTAGGACGCTGGGATCATGACCTGAGGAGAAGGCGGCCACTTAACCGACTGAGCCACCCAGGCACCCCTTCTCTGCACATCTTTATGCCAATGTGGACACCTTGCTGCTCAGTCTGAATTTATTAAATATTTTCATAGATGACTATTTACGATGAAGGACGAAACATCACACCATGTCTTGGTATCTGAAAGGCCCAGAAGCTTCTTTTTCAGGTAGTACGTTAGCAATAGTAATATTGATAACATATCACATTCTATGTACCAGGGAACTTATATACATTTCGTCCTTATAGTAACCTCTGTTAAGTGGTATTATTCATCTCATTTTACACATGATGAAACTGAAGCTCAGTGAAGTTAAGTAACTTGCCCAAGATCACACAGCTTGTATGTGACTTAGCTGGGCTACAAACTCACATCTGACTTCAAAGTTAGGGCTCTTGTCTTAAACATTTTAGTTCCCCCGCCCAACCCATACAGAGAACACCTTCTGCTCCTCCTGGCCTCACAGCAGAAGGTAAGTTGAGAGAAATACAACATGAACTATCTGCCAGGGCACCTCCAGCGACCCTATGAATATCAGTTCAAAAAGAAAGATGCAGAAAGCACAGCTAGTTCCTTCTGGTTACACCAACAGAGCATCATGAATATTAATTAGAGTCCAGGCACGTGGACCGATCAGAGCTTATTTTCAGAGTAGCTTAATGTGCTGAATAGATCTTCCAGAAGTAATGTGGAACAGCCCCTGATTCATAGCTTCGGTTACTCAATGTTCCAACCTCTTTATACATTTGTTTCCTTTTGATCTTGGGAGCTGCCCTACATCATGTTTTACAGTGAATTATCCAGTGAGTCAGTGCCAGGATATGAGGATATAGCCAATTAATAGATATTTATTGACATAGGAAGACTACAAAGCAAGCTATTATAGAACAAAGAATATGGACTTCGTCAAATACAGATTTAAATCTCTGCTTCACCACTTTAGCTCCAAGATAACTTGGGGCAAAAGATTTATCTTCTCTATATCTCAGTTTCTTCATCTGCAAAATGCACAGAAAAAATTGTGACCACTAGACATAATGCAAGATGGTCGAAGTCTAGCCACACAGTGAGTTCTCGACAAAAGTAGAGTTTCCTCCTGCAGATGTGAGTAATGATGGATTAATTAAGCATTAGTGAAACAGTCTCCAAAATGGCCATGGTAAAGCTGACAGAGGATTAACTTTACATGCATGGACGAGCTTTTAAGAAAATGGATGTCACTTTCTGATATGGGTGAGAAATCCACATGCTCCTTAAGTATGTTACTGAGCAGTGAGTGCTGAACATGCAGCACATGTGCAGACTTGAAAAGACATGGCTACTGATGAGGCATTCCAGAGACTAGCCAGGGGGCTGCTTTCACTCCCTGTATGTATAAGTATCCTCACTAACAAATGGATAGTGAAAGCATGAGGCTTGGAGATGCCTCCCAAATGTGTAGATCCCCTGGTCGGACAAAGCGGGCAACACAATTTAAAGTGTTAGGGAAAGAAAATACTTGGTTTGTAGAAGGCAAATTAAAAACCCAAGGTCAGGAAGCAGGAGGGAATGAGTTATAAACTATGCAATACTTAAAGATCAGAGTCTTGACCAACTATAGAGGCAGGAAACCCAACGTTAGGATTGTTTAGGTGTGGTTCTCAAACAGGGGATTCTTCTACAGTCCTTAGGGAATCTATGAAATTCCTAAAACCATGTACAGAACAATACATGTGTTTTGGGGGCAGAAAGTCTACATTCTTCAGATTTTCAAAAGGGTTAAGGGCACAGATTCTATGTTCAAATCCTGACTCTGCTCATTTCTAGCTGTGTGATTGTTATGAAAATTGCTTAACCTTTCTGGGAATGATAATAAAACTTATCCCATACTGTTGCTATGATAATTAAATGAGGTAATATTTATAACACACCTAGAAAATACCGGGGACATAGTTAGTATTCATTAATAATAATAATACTCATCTTGGATGTAGAGGGAACTGCTTAAATCCTAGGTTTCTGGGTCTTGGAAAAGCCTGGCCCTAAAATTAATGAACAAGTCACTTGAAAAATCTGGGCATCAGGTGTCTAATATATCAAATGGGATGCCTCTGAGTTCTAATACTTTTGAACACTTGCTTTGCTCCCACCATATTTACCTTTAAATATGAAGGTAAAATAATACCCCTTTCCTGGAGGAACTCATGGTTTGGGATGGGCAGATAAGTATAAAATAAACACAGATACAGTTGACCCTTGAACAATGTGGGAGATAGGGGTACCAACCCTCCCCACAAAAATCTATGTGTAACTTTTGACTCCTCCGAAACTTAACTCCCAGAGCCCCAAAGACCTCCAGACCAGCCCCTGTGACTGTGCATGCTCAGCTGCAACTTGCCATAGGTTTTGCAACAGGAATCCTTCATTCTCTGTCAATGACCTTTGCTTGGGGAGTTGTCTCAGCTGCTCCAAAATTGATCCAAGTTTAGATAAACAATGGACCCCGTGGAAGGCGGCACATGGAAAACTACACAGCATGGATGAAGAAGGACAGAAGAGAACAGTGGGAAAATAACCTGAAAATGATTGAATAGCACAGCTGGGAATATAGCAAAGGGAAATACACCTTCACAATGGGACTGAATGCTTTTAATAACACGATTGATGAAGAATTCAATCACATAATAAATGGCTATAAAATCCAGAAACAGAAAGGAAATGTGTACCAACATCTCCTTGCTGAGATCCTCCTATCTATGGACTAGAGAAAATCTGTGTAACTGCTGTGAAGTCAGAGAAAAACAGGAAGCATTTGATGTCATCAGGTGAAAGCACAAGAGAGTAAAGGACACATGAATTATCAACAAGTTAAATTTAAAAAGGAAGCAAAACAAACAAACAAAAAACAAAAAAACCCACTTGACTCCTAATAGTCTACTGTTTTCCAGAGAAGGCTTACCAATAACATAAAGTTGATTAGCACAGATTTTCTATGTTATATGTATTATATGCTGTATTCTTATAATAAAGCAAGCTAAAGCAAAGAAAATGTTATTAAGAAAATCATAAGTGAGGGATGCCTGGGTAACTCGTGATTTTGGCTCAGGTCATGATCTCAGGATCGTTGAGACTGAGCCCCACATTGGGCTCTGTGCTGAGTGCAGAGTCTGCTTGAGATTCTTTTTCTCCCTCTCCCTCTGCCCCTTCCTTGGCTCTCTCTCTCTTTCTCTGTACTTTATTCATTGAAAAAAATCTGCATATGAGTGGATCCATGCTGTTCAAAGCAGTGTTGTTCAGGAGGCAACTGTAATTATAATTAACTGGCAAGTTCAATAACGGAGATATAATCAGGGGTTTATGGGGACACAGATGAGAGATGGTGATTCATTTGTGTGGACAGATGACCTTCAACACCCATCCAGGAAAGATTTGCTTAAAGAGGTGATGTTTTAGGGGGAGGGAATGGGCTGGGTCTTTTAAGCAGAGAGAATTAGAAAAGGCCAAGAGATGAGAATCACCACTGCACTTGTGAAGGGCCATGGTGAATTCATGGTACTGGAGTCCAAATTATGGGATAAGAAGTGGTGGGAAGGGAGTAGCAGGGTGGTGCTAGACCAGGAAGGACCTGGATGCCTGGGTAAGGAGCTAAGACTCATTCTGGTAGGGAACATTATGGGGTTTACATAGAGGGATGAATCTGGCAGTAAGTGTGAAGAATGGGTGGGAGAGAACCAGGACCAAAGGGAAGGAAACAAATTATAAGAGGTTTTAAGTGGGGAAATCAGAAGGGGAGACAAACTATGAGAGACTATGGACTCTGAGAAACAAATTGAGGGTTCTAGAGGGGAGGGGAGTAGGGGGATGGGTTAGCCTGGTGATGGATATTAAAGAGGGCACGTATTGAATGGAGTACTGGGTGTTATACACAACAATGAATCATGGAATACTACATCAATAAATCAATAAATCAATAGAAAAAAAAAAGTTTTCCTAAAGATTGCCAAAAAAAACCCAAAACAAAACAACAAAAACAAAAAAATAAAGAAACACGCACAACAACAACAACAAAAAGAGGTTTTAAATTACACAAAGAGAGAAATACGGATGGCAGGAACTAAGGCCAAACTATTTACTGGGTTTGTGGCTACTACGAGGAACATAGGTACACAAAACATTTAGGAGATAAACATGGATGATTTATTGATTGATTACACATGGGATATAAGAAAGACACGTTCAAGTCTAACCACTGAGATTTTTAGCTTGGGTGAGAGGTGAATGGTGATTCCAAAATCTGAGATTAGGAGAGTGAGGAGGAGCTAAAGCATGTTTAGGGAGATACGCAGAGGGTAATGAGCTCTGTCTGGGACATACTGTGTTGGAGCAAATTGAGTAGGACATATTCAGTGAATCCAGACGAAGTCTCTAATAAAGATCAAATTAGATAATGCACATGGATTGCTTTGTGAACTACAAAAACCTAATTATCCTCATTATTATTGCCATTAGCTTACAGGACAAGACTCACGAGTTCTTATTTAACCACTCTCATTCTTAAATCTTCCATCCACTTCAATGTGGGTAATAACCGCCCATCATCTCTAACTCATAAGATATTTGGGTATAAAATAAAGTTATCTATGAGACATTGAGTTCTTTGTGGGAAAGACATATAAATCCAACATAATATTAAATGGCATTAAATTCAAAAAGATGAGGCAGTGTACAACAATGATTTCCATGATATTTACTAAGTGAGAAGACAATTATAGCTGTGGAATGCATGGTTTAACACAACAGCTACATTGCCATGATATTTTGAATTATGTAAGTGAAAATTTAGTTTTCCTACCAGTCATATGTCTATTTTAGAGGATTCCTTCACAGAAAACAAAATATTGTGTATGTTTTTGTATTTTTTTGTGTGTTGGGGCATGTATCTGAGTGTGCCTGGAAGTGTGTTGCCCCTCACATTTACCGACTGTAAATAAACAATATAATTAACAGCCTGGATCCCTGGGGTTGGTTGGTAAATCAAAGCTGAGGAAGCAATACTTTTTATACAAAATCTTCACCCTTTAATATAAACCTTTGATATCATGACCAGCAGAACTGGCTCATAGGAAATAATCAGAAGTAAAAATTAAGGACCAGCAATTATCCAAGGTATTTAGAGAAATGTGGGTCCCAAATGGTGCATATTCTTGTTTGCATATCTGATTTTCTGGATTACTACGAATGCTTTGCAATACACTGACCAAGTCAGGAAACCACAATAGAATCAATTAGTCAAAATTCTGTTTTACAGTACTAATAATCTTGGTATCTCCAAGAATCAGACAGTCGTTACATTCATTCATCTAAAACTCCATTCACTTTTGAGCAAAAGGGACCTCATTTACTCCCTTCCCCATCTCCAGGCAGTAAATGAAATCCCTAAATTTCTCCCTGTAACACTTTCTATTCTTTAACGGCCCATATTGTTGGCAAGTATCTCCTCTGAGTCTCATCTAAATCCATTGTTAGATACCAAACAGCATGTGAAATGTTGAGAGGAAAATGTATTGACTAGTATGAGTTAAAGAAGGAAAACCTTTCAGTCCAAAACAAACAAAAGGAAGGCCACTAGCCCAGAAGATATGTGGCACACTGTATGAGCTTGTTTCATAGCTATCTTCTCAGAGAGGGAGAAACATTTATTTCCTAAGTACTCATATTGGCACTTGGATCTACAAGACATAAAATAATTCATATCAAAAGGGAGTAAGATGGAAAATCCTATGGTCACCTGACATCCCCTTGTAATACTGGAACTTCCTTAAGAAGACACTTTGGAATTATGTCTGCCATCTATAATGTTCTCTCCCAAATATCAATGTATTATGTCTCTCTGTCTTGTAGTTCTTTTCTCCTACAAGTGAGGATTGAGCAAAATGATTTATTTCCTCTAAGTGAAGGCCATTGTTCACTTACTACAAATGTTTCTGTAACAGTTCTCCTATTTGTGGACTTTAGCAATAAGTGTAGATTTAAACAACCAGTATCCTCATATTAAAACCAAACATGAAGAAATTATTTAAACCACAACCACAAAGCAGATAATTCTATTTGAAATCAACCAAGATATCTGGGATGGTTTATATAGAAGACAAAATCTACATAGACCTCATTCATCACTGGTCAAGAGGGCAGAGCGTTCACACATCTATCTAGCAAAAAGAGCGGACACTAATATAGCCCTTACCAGTGCCTAAGCATTGTTCTAAGAGCTTTATATATATTATCTCATCTAATTTTCACAAGAACCCAATGAGTTAAACACGATCATCCTTATTTTTCAGGTGAAGTAACTGAGGTGTAGTGAAGTCAAGTAACTTGCCCAAAGTCACACAAGCCGCAAGTGATAGGGATAGGATTAGAACCCAGATAGTCTGGTTCCTAACTTTGTACTCTTAGTCACTATGGAGTGAGGATTTTCTTCAGTAAATATATCCATTATACAGTTAATCAAGATCATCCTGTTTTTAATTCCATAGCAAGACTGTGTGTTTGATTTTCTGCAGGATCACCTCAATTATCCATGAAATTATCATTATCATCATCATATTAACAATAACAATAATTCTAACTGCTTTTTATTGCAGGTCAAAGATGTGCTTAGTACAATAATAGGTGCGTTATTGGTATCTCCAAGAATATCTCCTAGATATATCTCATTTAATTGACTTCCTATAAAGATTCTAGCCTCATTTTACAGGTAAGGAAATTGATGCTTAAAGAAGTTAAATACCTTTCCCAAGGTCAAAAACAAGGGGGCGCCTGGGTGGCTCAGTCGGTTAAGCGACTGCCTTCGGCTCAAGTCATGATCCCGGGGTCCTGGGATCGAGTCCCGCGTCGGGCTCCCCACTCTGCAGGGAGCCTGCTTCTCCCTCTCCCACTCCCCCTGCTTGTGTTCCCTCTCTCGCTGTGTCTCTCTGTCAAATAAATAATAAAAATAAAATCTTAAAAAACAAAAAACATTGTTTAAAAAAAAACAAAAAAAACAAGGATGTGGAGAGCCAGAAAGCTAGACTTCATGTCTCATGGACTTCAATAATGTTACATTGCCTCTATCTCACTCTCTTTGCTCAGAATTATGATGGTTTAAAAGTTTTATACTCATCTTCATGATGTTCAGGATTAGCCATACATATCTGTACCATGTACACATATTGGTACTGATTAGCCATTAATCACTTTGAAGGTTCTTGGACCTGCACCCAATGAGCCTGAATGACAGTTTAGGTTCTTTCTAGCCCCTGGAAGGCATGGTATTTATAAAGCACACGACAAATGTGCTTAAAAGAAAAATGACAATCATCAAGTTTAGTGTCACTATCAGGCTCTGGTATAATGAAATGTTTTTTCATCTATGTTTTATTAGATAATTAATTTCCTTTTTTTCCCCCCTGAACTGCAAAAACATTAACAGGTAATTCTATCAAGAATGATCTTTCCCATGAAACAAATGATGCAGTTTAAAGTTAAAGTGAATTAATCTTCTGAGTATCATAGGGAAATACTTAATCATTTCAGTGATTATTAATAATCACTATTAAACAGAAAACAATTCCACATTATTTCCTTACTCTGTTTATGACTAAAACCACATGTATTTTCCATTATTAGTGAAGTTAATAAATTATGAAGATGCATGGCCATGCAACAGAAATATGTGAGATATTTTTGCTAAAGACAACATCTCATGTTTATATTTTGAACAGAGATACAAATGAATTATAAAATATGACCAAAGAATAGTGTAAATAAGATAGCAGTTGTGTGTGTGTGTGTATGTATGTAATGACACACATGCACATGCAAACTAATGCTGAAGGAAAGCAGTGCAGAGGTGGACTCAACCTCATCTGAGTTAGGAAGAAACCCAGTTACTTCCATTTCATTGCTCCACCATTTTTGAAACAAAACTTCTGCCTGATGGTCCAAAATGGCTGCTCAAGCTCCAGCCATCAGGTCTGCTTTCTAGCCAGCAAGAAGGAAGAAAGAGAGGCCACTAAATGACACTTCCTGGAAGTCACTTGGACACTTTTGCTTACATCTCATTGGCCACAACTTAGTCCTAATGCAATATCAACTACAAGAGGGGAGTTGAGAAGTGTCTTTATTTTATCTCCAGCTAAAACATAAGTCCCTATTATTAGGAAGAAGAGAATGAATATTAGAAGAAAATTGAAAGTCTTTACAGAGCTCAAGAATGTAAAAAGATCAATACTCTTTTCCTTTAAAATAAGACATTACCCTTGGGCTTTATTGGTATTTCACCCCCCAAAATGTAGGTCCTAGGGAACTATATGAAATCTAAAAGCTTAATTCATGGGGCGCCTGGGTGGCTCAGTTGATTAAGCGACTGCCTTTGGCTCAGGTCACGATCTCAGGGTCCTGGGATCGAGCCCCGCATTGGGTTCCCTGCTCGGCGGGAAGCCTGCTTCTCCCTTTCCCACTCCCCCTGCTTGTGTTCCCTCTCTCGCTGTCTCTCTCTCTGTCAAATAAATAAATAAAATCTTAAAAAAAAAAAACCGCTTAATTCACATTGCATAATTCAGAGCTAAATGTAGACATTTTATACATAGGAGTGAGTGTTAGTGTCATGCTCTTTCAAAATGTCTTTCATTCAGTCTTTACCCCTATTGTCTGGGAAAGGAGGGAGAAAAGCACAGAGCCAAACAACAATGTTAAGATTAGACCTCTTCTGATAAAGTTAACAAGCATCAATGTCATCCATTAGCATAAACTTCGATTCATCAAGTTTAAAACACTGAGCTAACACCAACATGTTCGCAGCAGTTATGGCCTGGCCTCACAGCCAGCTAGGCCATGGGTCCAGCCCCACCCACCTGGAGCAGTTATGGCCCCACCACAACAATATGTGCATGCAGTCCACATAAAGGACACCTCTGGAGCACCCAGCTCTGGTGGTCGGGGGGACTGTGCTTCTGGGACCACAGGGCATCTCCTATGTAAGGCCACTCTTTCAAGACCAGGAGAAGTATCTGAACTACCTAATATACATAAACATATAGAGTTGGGCAAAATGAGGTGACAGAGAAAAATGTTCCAAACAAAGGACAAAAAAAACCCCAAAAGCAAAAAACAAAAACCCACAGGAAAAGAATTAAATGAATACAGATAGGCAATTTACCTGATAAAGAGTTCAAAGAAATGGTCATAAAAATTCTTACGAAACATAGGAGAGGACTAGATGAACACAGTGAGACTTTCAACATAGGAAATATAAGGAAGTACCAATAAGAAGAGTACAATAAGAGAAATGAAAAATACAATAAAGGGAATGAATAAATAGCAGATTCAATATTACAGAAGGCCAGAACAGTGATCCAGAACACAGGGTAGTGGAAATCACCCAAACTGAACAGTAAAAAGAAAAAATAATTTTTTAAAAAGTGAGGTTGTTTTAAGGGATCTCTGTGACAACATCAAACA
This sequence comes from Mirounga angustirostris, assembly GCF_029215605.1. Classification (NCBI taxonomy): domain Eukaryota; kingdom Metazoa; phylum Chordata; class Mammalia; order Carnivora; family Phocidae; genus Mirounga; species Mirounga angustirostris. The sequence continues at coordinate 185,802,557 of NW_026991709.1, read as the reverse complement.
TACTAACATCCACATTATAGGAGTCCCAGAAGGAGAGGAGAGAGATAAACAGGCAAAAACATTATCTGAAGAAATAATAGCTGAAAACTTTCCTAACCTGGTGAAGGAAGCGGACCTTGGGTTCAGGAATCAAAGAGAGTTCCACGGAAGATAAACTCAAAGAGATATACACCAAGATACATTATAATTAATGTGTCTTAATTAAAATGTCAAAAATTAAAGATAGACAATCTTAAAAGCAGAATCTAAAAATCTAAAAAAGGAAAAACTGTTTGTATAAGGGAACCCCCATAAGGCTGTCAGCTGATTTTATAGCAGAAATTTGGCAGGCCAGAAGAGAGTAGTGTGATATGTTCAAAGTGCTAAAAGAGAAAAACTTACAACAAAGAATACTCTATCCTGCAAGGTTATCATTCAAAATTGATGGGGAAATAAAGCATTTCCCAGACCAGCAAAGGCTAAAGGAGGCATCACCACTAAAATGACTTTACAAAAAATATTAAAGGGACTTGTTTAAGCAGAAAAAAAGGCCATAACTAGAAATAAGAAAATATATGAAAAACATATTTCAATGGTAAAGGCAACATATAAAAAAGGTAGTGGATCAACTACTTACAGAGCTAGTATAAAGGTTAAAAGACAAAAGTAGTAAGACCAACTAACTCTACAATAATTAGTAAAACATGACATCAAAAACACAGAACATGAGGGAGGCAGAGTAAAATGTAGTGCTTTTAGAATGCATTTAAACTTAATAACCAACTTAAAATAGATGGCTCTATATGTAGATTGTTAAATATGAACCTCATGGTGACCACAAACCAAAAACCTATAACACATAAAGTAAAAAAAAAAGAGAGAGAGAGAGAGAAAGGAATCCAAACATAAGATTAAAGAAAGTCATCAAATCATGAGAAAAAGAGAAAAAAGGAACAGAGAAGAACTATAAAAAAAAACAACTAGAAAACACAATGGCAATAAATACATACCTGTCAATAATTACTTTAAATGTAAATGGACTAAATGCTCCAATTAAAAGACACAGGATGACTGAATGGATCAAAGAAACAAACACCAAGACCCATCTACAGGCATACCTTGGAGATATTTCAGGTTCTGTTCCAAACTACCACAATAAAGTGAGTATTACAATAAGGCAAGCCAAACTAATTTTTAAGTTTTCCCAAGCATTTAAAGTTATGTTTATACTATACTGTAGTCTATTAAGTACGCAAAGGCCTTATGCCTAAAACAAACAAATAAAAAAACAAATTGTATGCCTTAATTTGAAAATATTGCTTAAAAATGCTAACCATCATCTGAGCTTTCAGCAAGTTGCAATCATTTTGCTGGCAGAGGATCTTGCCATGATATTGATGGCTGCTGACTGATCAGGATGGTAGTTGCTGAAAGTTGTGGTGGTTGTGGCAATTTCTTAAAATAAGAAAATAAAGCCTGCTGCATCAATTGACTCTTCCTTTCAGAAACAATTTCTCTGTGTCATATGATGCCGTTTGATATCATTTCCCCCACAACAGAACTTCTCTCAAAATTGGATTCAATCTTCTCAATCCCTGCTGCCACTTTATCAACTAACTTTATGTAATATTCTAAATCCTTTGTTGTCATTTCAACAATCCTCACAGCATCTTCACCAGGAGTTGTTTCTATTTCAAGAAAGCGCTTTTCTTTGCTCACCCATAAGAAGCAACTCCTCATCTGTTAAAATTTTATCATGAGATTGCAGCAATTCAGTCATGTTTTTAGGCTCCACTTTTAATTCTAATTCTCTTGCTATTTCCATTAACCTCTAATTTGTAAAACAAAAACAAACAAAAACACAGTATCGATGAAGTACAATAAAATAAAATGCAATAAAACATGCCAGTACAGAGGGACTATACCTCAAAATAATGAAGGCCATATATGACAAACCTCAGCTAATGTCATACTCAATGGAGAAAAGTCGAAAGCTTTTTTCCTAAGATCAGGAACAAGAAAAAGATGCCCACTCTCACCACTTTTATTCAACATAGCATTGGAAGTTCTAGCTGCAGCAATCAGACAAGAAAAAGAATTAAAAACATCCAGATTGGAAAAGAAGTAGTAAAACTGTCACCATTCCCAGATGACATAATACTATATATAGAAAACCCTAAAGCCTCCATCCAAAAACTATTAGAACTAACGACTGAATTCAGCAAAGTTGCAAGATATAAAATCAAAATGCAGAAATTGATTTCATTTCTATACACTAATAATAAACTATTAGAAAGAGAAATAAAGAAAAAAATCCCATGTATAATTGCATCAAAAAGAAGGAAATACCTAGACATATATTTAACCATGGAGGTGAAAGACCTATACTCTGGAATCTACAAGATATTGATGAAGAATATGAAGATGACACAAATAAATGGAAAGATATACCATGCTTATGGATTGGAATAATTAATATTGTTAAGATGTCCATACTATCCAAATCAATATATAGATTCAATGCAATCCTTACCAAAATACCAATGGCAGTTTTCACAGAACTAGAAAAAACAATCCTAAAATTTGTATGGAAACATAAAAGACCCTGAATAGCCAAAGCAATCTTGAGAAAAATCAAAGGTGCAAGTATCACCCTCTAGAATTTCAAATTATACTACAAAATTATAAAAACCCAAATAGTATGGTACTGGCACAAAAACAGACACACAGATCAATGGAACAGAATAGAGCACCCAGAAATAACCCAGGCTTATATGGTCAAATAATCTAAAACAAAGGAGGCAAGAATATACAATGGGGAAAAGACAGTTTCTTCAATAAATGGTGTTCGGAAAACTGGACAGCTACATGCAAAAGAATAAAACTAGACCACTTTCTTAGACCACATACAAAAATAATCTCAAAATGGATTTATGACTTAACTATAAAACCTGAAGCCATAAAACTCCTAGAAAAAAAAAACATAGGCCGTCAGCTCTTTGACATCGGTCTTAGCAATTTTTTTGTACCTGTTTTCTCAGGCAAGGACAACAAAACCAAAAATAAACAAATGGGACTATATCAAACTAAAAAGCTTTTAAACAGTGAAGGAAACTATCAACAAAATGAAAAAGCAGGGTGCCTGGGTGGCTCAGTGGGTTAAGCGACTATCTGCCTTCAGATCAGGTCATGATGTCCTGGGATCAAGTCCTGCATCAGGCTCCCTGCTCAGTGGGAAGTCTGCTTCACCCTCTACCCGGACCCCTTCTCGTGATCTCTCTCTCTCATGCTCTCTCTCTCAAATAAATAAATAAAATGTTTTTTAAAAAATGAAAAAGCAACCTACTGAATGGGAGAAGATATTCGCCAATGATATATCTGATAAGGGGTTAACATCCAAAATATACAAAGAGCTCATAAAACTCAGTGTCAAAAAAAAAATCTGATTTAAAATTGGGCAGAGAACCTAAATAGACATTTTTCCAAAGAAGACATACAGATGGCCAATAGACACATGATAAGATGCTCAACATCACTAATCACCAGGAAAATGGAAATCAAAACCACAATGAGATATTATATTACCCCTGTCAGAATGGCTATTATCAAAAGACAAGAAGTAAGTTGGTGAGGATGTGGAGAAAATACACTGCTGGTGGGAAGGTGAATAAGCGCAGCCACTGTGGAAAACAAGATGAAGTTTCCTCAAAATATTAAAATATTAAAAAATAGAACTACCATATGATCCAGCAATCTATCTCTAGGTATTTATCCAAAGAAAACAAAAACACTAATTAGAAAAGACATATGCACCCCATATGGACATTATTTATGATAGCCAAGATATGAAAGCAACCTAAATGTCCATCAATAGATGAACAGATAATAAAGATGTGGTATATTCCACATGCTAATAATGCAAATGAGAAAATGGATTCTTAGTATAATATGTAAACTAGAGAAAAAGGTAACTACTCTGTTGGTCTTATTTAATTATATGGCAAAGTGACAGGCACAGTTTTAGACAAACTCGTGGTAAAATTCTGGCTAGGCCAATCAAGGTTTTTGACTGCAAACAAGAGAAACTAATTCTGGTTAACTTACAATTTTATTGTATTTTCCAAGAAAACACAATATATTGGAAAAATACTGGGTAGGCCCCAGGGTCTTCAGGAAGGCAGAAAGGGTTTGGAAAATAAGCAAGAACAAAGCCAGGCTGCTGAGAAAGAGCCAGCTCATTCTTGAAAACAAGCATAGACATTCAACATCACAGGGTTAGACTTTTAACTCTCTTTTCCTCAGTCCCACTGGACACAGGATACTATCATTGCTCATGGAATAAATCTAAATGGTTCCTATCCCTTTTCTTTGACTGTTTTATACTTTTCCTTTCAGAAAGAAATGCCCATCCTATAGGCCCATCTTAGGTCAGATTTTCAGGCCCTGTTGGATAGCATCTTGAGCTTCCATCATAGAAGATTGAGCCTCATATCCCAAGATTCACATCTTTACAATTTCCTTTTAATAGAAGTGTCCAGATGTTGAGAGGTCAAAAATGTAGCCCCTTACATTGAATCTGCAATTTACCAGATGCATGATCTTCAGGAAGTTTCTTTAACTCTGAGTCTCAGTTCCATTACCTCTGATAAAAAGATAGTTAATGAATATCTTATAGGGTCATTATGAAGATCAAATGAGATTATAAATGATAAGGCCCATAGTAAGCCTTCAATATACTGGCCTAATGTGCAGTTGTGAGGAAAGGCAGGAAAAATGCTTGATCCTGTCAACATTAATATGAGAGTGATTTTCATGGCTGTTACTCTTATCATTGTAATTATCAGGAGTGGGTTTTGAGAATTTAAATTCCAAATTCTATTTAATCCCTGCCCTGAAGTATTTGATGTAATTGGTCAATAGGTCTCTTAAATTTCTTTTAATCTGCCAATTTTTTCTCTTCTTCCCTTACCTCTTCCCCTTTTTCTTTCTCTCTCATTTTTCTCTTTCTGTGATTTTGTTGTTGTTGTTGAAGAGACCTGGTGTTTTTATTCTGAAGAGTTTCTGACAGCCTGAATTTTTCTGAATTCAACCCCATTGCGCATGGGGCATATTCCTCTCTCACTTGTATTTCCTGTAATTTTGTGGTGAGATCTAGAAGACTGATCAGATTCCAGTTCAATTTTCTAGCAAGAATACTTGGTAGGCAGTGTGTTGTGCTTCCATCAGGAGATATGTAAGTCTAGTTATTTCTCTTTCTATTTTGTCAGTACTTATGATCACTGCCTAGACTCATTAATTCATTAGGGGTTACAATTCTATCATTCCTTCTTTCTAAGTTATTTGAAATGCTCTGCAAGGAAAAACTTCCCCTTATCTGGTTGACCTAAAGTACAGTTCTAAGTAAGACAGGAAAAATGCTTAAGTCTTTCCCTTTATCAGTTTTCAAAATATGTTGGTTTTCTAGCATCCTCCAAAAGTTACCAATGAATGTTTTCTTAGTATTATTATAAACTTATGCATTTGAATAAATTTGATGAGTTTCAAACCCATATCAGTTATTATCCTTACTAATGCTCAATTGGCCCCTCTTCAGTCGGCCAAAGCCTTTTCTAGTAGGTTTCTGGGTCCCTTTGACATGAACTAGTAGTCTTCAATAACTTTATTGATAGTTCCTTTGTTTTTGGTATGACAAAATGTTCCTGCCCCACAACTTCAAGTTACAAAATGCCATGAACATAGCCTTCGAGATGACTTTTACATCCATCCCTTTCTTTTTTCTCTGCCAGGAATCAAGTTCAATTCATAATGGGTGAATTGGCTCCATCATGAGACTGTTAACATTTTTTTAAAAATTTATACCCTCTCTCTAATCTTTCTTCAACCACACCTCAGTGACTTATCAAAAAAAAAAAAAAAACCCAGAAACAAAATCAAAAACTCTTATAGGCATTACCTTATTTAAAAATCTTTACTAACTCATTCCTTCTTATATATAAAATAACCTCAAATCTACTGACCTGATTTTTGAGGTTTGTCATGATCTGGCCCTAGCTAGCCCCCTTGTACTTCGAATTTCCTGAAGCATATCCTATGGTCCAGCCAAACTATATCACCCCAATTCTTTAAAGATGCCCTGCACTTCTGTACCTTCATAACTCTGCTTAAGCTGATTTATGATTTTCCACTTTTTGAAATATTAGTAATATTTTAGGACTCAGGTTAGAAACCACCTCCTTCTGGGAGCTTTCCTAAGCCATGAACCATCTTTTGTCTCTTCCTTCTGGTATTTTTCTACTCAGCATTTCATATCTTAGTTACTTATCCATATGTCTATATAGCATTGAGTAAATGAGTAAATAAACACAAACAAAATAACTTAGGTCAGAGCCGTATTACTGATTTTTTTCAATATTCAATTATCCTTTTATTTAAAATAATGTTTAAAAAATACTGGACTGATAATATCTTCTGGCATCTTTTTCCCAATTTTCCAGTGATATGTAAATGTACAGCAAGCCCTCGGAAGCCTACCTAAGCAGTGGTTCAAACGCTTTTATCTTGCACTTGATGTATAAATTTTGCACAAAGGGAATGAACTGAATTCCTAAATGAACAGCAGAACAAACGGGGAAACATCACTCTGATCACTGCCACTTTTTAATCACCTCTTTCTGTAGGCAGAATAAGAAAAGAAAAAAAAAAAAGAAACCTTCAGAAAATAAAATATAATTCTACCAGGTCAAGTCAAAATGGATTCCATCATACTCAATCACCCTGTTTTCAGTATTTATGGCCTATAGTCAAGAATAGAGTGATACTTTGTGAGAGATCATCTAAAATATATAGGATAAAATAAGTAAAAAGATTGAGTTCTTTCTTCTTGAAGTCGTTTTTATACTCAACCTGTGGATGCTCCATTGGCATGCATTGTAGCATTTTCAAGGCCACTTAAAAAAAAAAAGGTTTTTTAAAATGAATTAAAATGCAGAAAATGCATCTTAAAGTGACTTGCTTTTCAACCACTCCAGTCTATAATTCCACACTTCTGAAATTATGCAAGCTGAGAAATGGAATCCTTGTGGTTGAAATGGACAGAATAAAATCACTAATATTCCTGTTAAAACAATAAGTTTCTCTCTGTACATTCCTTTCACAGTTTTGCCCTGTGAAGGTCACAGCAAGCAATCAGTGTATCTAGTGGCAGGAACATTCATCTTTTTTGGTGCAGTGAATTTTATTCTAGAGTTTCTAATATAAAGAGCATAATTTTAAGCTTCAAATTACACATTTCTGATGGAGGACACACATTAATGACAAAGGGGATTCTGGGAAATGCCTATAGAATTGGGTGTTCTCTACTGTCAAGGAATATGGAGAATAAGAAGAGTTTATTGACTATCTTAGGGGTTTTATATGTTGCTTTCCTACATGAATGTGGGTAAGAAATACCAAGGTAGGAAAAGATTAGCTTACAAAAGATTGCATGTATCTTTTGGTTGGCTGGGATTGTGTAGTCATTATTAAAATGCTGTTCTGTTTTCCTTATCTTCTTCCTTATAAAAGCTCCTACCCTGAGCCTGAAAATATTTCCCCTTTGTGCATAACAAATTCTTCATTAAAAAGTCGAATAATAGTGAAATTAAAATGGAGAGGGAGCACTGATTTCTTGATTTTTAAAAAGGCAACTGTTTCTTATATTTTATACATTTTTATTTCAAAGATTCAAAAGTGTAAGTATTTATTCAATACATTTTAAACCTTTTAGTCTAGGCTAAGCTATTTAGAAGGAGCCCTCTTCACAATAAACATATATCTCAGCATGGAAATTGGACTCCTCTCTCTTGGAGCATACTTAATTACACTAGATATAAGTTTCAATTATTTTTAAAGAAAACTATAATAAAATTAATTTCTTGATTCAAAAATTTTCAAAGTTTATGAACCTAAAAGTGTAAGCACCATGTTATCTTGTCATATACAGTAATAGAGAAATTAATGTTAATCAATGAATTTAGGAGAAAAGATAATCATATGGGGAAAAAAGCAAAATTATCATTTTATTTTGAGATAATTCATTCTCAAAAAACAACAAAATAGCTTAAAACTATTTAAAATAATAATAAATATATATAAAAATTTTATTTTTTTGTACATGCCAACAAAAAGATAAAATACTGTAGAATTCTTATCCAATGCAATTAGGATAGTATTTGTTGAAATAATTTAAAAAAATAGTTGAAGTAGAGAGTCATAACACATAAAGTAACAAACATCTAATTTTACTTAACATTTATAATTGTTTGTTGATTTTTTTGGTGTAGGGTTATAACCTTGCCTTTCAGGTATAGGTTCACGGATCGAAGTTCCACATCCTCATTAACACCCATTATATGTGGTCTATGATTGTCAGTTTTTATTTCTTTCAAAAGGAGTAAAAAGATTAAAGAACTTATGAAGCAATCTGACCAAAATACCTTTAGATTTTTATTACTTTTCCAATAACCAAAATGTTACTGTAGCTTTGCCCAACTACAATTTAATGACATTTAAAAAATGTCATTGAATTGTCCCAAGGCAATCAACTTGGTTAATATAAACAAAGACTGTCCCTTGTTTTCACAATCATATCCATTGTTATGTAATATTTAATTGGATTATAAAATTACACTAACTACAGAAACTAGCTTAAACAGGTTTGGGAAACACAATTACTTTTGATGAGTATACATCTAGCTGATGGGGGCGCAGAAATATCCAGGTATATTAGAGAGTAACCCATTGGTCCAGAGCACGGATGCTTTGCAGAGGGAATGGAGAGTTTTAGTTAATGCAGGGAGTTGGGTAAGGGTACTCATCTAATGAATGTTATAGTTTACTTAGGAATAAATTTAACAATAGATATTTAGGGCATATATGCTTAAAACTGCAAAAACAAATTAAGACACATCAAAAATATTTGAACCAATGCCAAGATATTCTTAGTCCTTAGAATTACTCAGTCTCATAAAGGTGTCAGCTTTCTCTACATTAATCTATAGATGTGATGGAATGTCAATCAAAATCCAAATGACCTTTTATTTTCAAACTGACAGAATCATTAAAAAATATTTTCCCAAAGAATAAAAAATTCAAGAAGAGTCAGGGATATTCTGAAGGTGTGTAATAAAAAGAGCTTTTTTATTAATATATTCTAAAACCTATCATAAAGCTACAGTAATGAAATCATAGTAGTTATGGTGGAGCTTTTTTATTAATATATCCTAAGACCTATCATAAAGCTACAGTAATGAAATCATAGTAGTTATGGTGCAGAAAGGAAAAGTTAGATTAACGGCTTTCTATCCAGAACTCAAAAAAGAAAAAACCTATATATTAATAAGAATTTAGTGTATTTGATAAGGAGGCATTTAACTGGAGAGCAAATAGATTCTTTAATCTACAGTGTTGAGACAACTGGCCAGTTGCTTGAAAAAAAAAAGTAAGTTGCTTTCAAATACTTCATTCATTACACCATAAAAAATTTCACAAGAGTCAAAAATGTAAAGATGATAAATGAAGCCATAAAGTAGTAGAAGAAAATATGTCTGAACAATTTCATAATCTTTGGGTGAAAAAGATATTTCATTACATGAAACTCAGAAACCGTAAAGAAGAAAAGTGGTTAGATTTCACTACATTAAGTTCTGTTCAGCTAAGCAGAAATAGGCCAACAATGTAACAAACATAAAAAAGATCCAACAACAGAGGACAAAACGTAAATTTCACACATATGACAAAATGTTAATACCACTAAAATAGAATGAGCTCTTAGAAACAACAACAACAACAACAACAACAAATAAAACAGAAAAATAGATGAAATGTAGCAGGGAATTTGTAAAGAAGAAATATAAAGAGGCAATATACATGTCAAAAGGAAATATAAATATAGAATTTTAAAAAATACCCATCAGGTTGCCAAAGCTGAAAAAAAAAAGGATGTCCAGTTCTTTTTTTTTTAAAGATTTTATTTATTTGACAGAGAGACACAGCGAGAGGGAGCACAAGCAGGGGGAGTGGGAGAGGGAGAAGCAGGCCTCCTGTGGAGCGGGGAACCCAACACGGGGCTCAATCCCAGGACCCTGGGATCATGACCTGAGCCGAAGGCAGATGCTTAACGACTGAGTCACCCAGGCGCCCCGATGTCCAGTTCTTTTAAAAAAAGATTTATTTATTTATTTGAGAGAGAGAGAGTGCACACACACACGCACACACACACACAAACACATGCATGGGGGGGCAGGGTGGAGGGAGAAGGAGAGAGAATCTCAAGGAGACTCCCTGCTGAGTGCAGAGCCCAACACGGGGCTCAATCTCATGACCCTGAGACCATGACCTGAACCTAAATCAAGAGTCTGAAACTTAACTGACTGAGCCATCCAGGCTCCCCAGAGATGTCCAGTTTTAGCATGAGAAACCAGACATGCTCATTCTCCACTAGTGGGAATGTAAATATTTACAGATGCTTTGGAAACTGGTAACAAAATTTTAAATGAACATACTTTTTATATTAAGGATATATGCACTTGAAGAATGTGGAAATTTGAAAAAATTATAGAAATACATGTACAGCACCCCAATGTTTATAGCAGCAATGTCCACAATAGCCAAACTATGGAAGGAGCCAAGATGTCCATCAATGGATGAATGGATAAAGAAGATGTGGTAAATATATAAAATGGAATATTATGCAGCCATCAAAAAAACAAAATCTTGCCATTTGCAATGCCATGGAGGGAACCAGAGGGTGTTATGCTAAGCGAAATAAGTCAATCAGAGAAAGACATGTATCATATGATCTCACTGATATGAGGAATTCTTAATCTCAGGAAATAAACTGAGGGTTGCTGGAGAGGTGGGGGGTGGGAGGGATGGGGTGGCTGGGTGATAGACATTGGGGAGGGTATGTGCTGTGGTGAACACTGTGAATTGTGTAAGATTGTGAATCACAGACCTGTACCTCTGAAACAAATAATACATTATATGTTAAAAAAAGAAAAAAAAAAAGAAGATAGTAGGAAGGGAAAAATGAAGGGGGGGAAATCACAGGGGAAGACGAACCATGAGAGACTATGGACTCAGAGAAACAAACTGAGGGTTCTAGAGGGGAGGGGGGTAGGGGGATGGGTTAGCCTGGTGATGGGTATTAAAGAGGGCACATTCTGCATGGGGCACTGGGTGTTATACACAAACAATGAATCATGGAACACTACATCAAAAACTAATGATGTATGTATGGTGATTAACATAACATAATAAAATAAAATAAATTAAAAAAAAGAAATACATGTACACAAAGATGCTCACTGTAGAATGCAAACAGTAAGAAACAGAAATCAATATATAACCAGTTGAATAAATTACGGTGCATCCATATATTAGATTGCTACAAGCTATTTAGAAGGAGACATTTTTATATTTACTGACATGAAAAGATTTCCTTTATATACTACTGTGCAAAAAAGCAGTTTGCAAAACAATATGTACAGAATTATTACTTTTATGTAAAAGTATATATCTAGGTAGATGATATAAATATATTTTATGTGTAAACTGAATGTCTTTGGGTGGTAGGATTAGTGGATTACTTTAAATTTTACTTTATATATTTCCATACTATTTGATTTTTCTGAATGTTTTATTTTTATTTACAGAAAAATATGTAAAATTTTCAATTTAAGTCAGAGTGAGGAAGAATTATTTCATTGAATTCACTTTATTTAGTTATAATAAAAGCTAACCTTGTACACTAAGATATGATTTATATTAATCAACAAACTTGTTTTGGCCAAATTATACAGAGTTAGAAGGAAAAATTCTTATTTTGCTTCTTATATGGTAAATAGAATTATATTTCTACCTATGTCTGAATCTAAATATGCTAAATAAATTAAAAAGTTAAGGCTCAATAATTCAAGTCCCAGAATTCTGTTTTGAAGAGAAATACAACATAAGGGAGATGAGTTTGGGCTAAAAGTAAGATAAATTCCAATTCAAAATGACTTATACAAGGAAGGAATTTACTACATTCTTAGAAATCAGTATGAAAGGTAGACTCCAAGTCTGGCTGAATGTTGTGGCCCAGTACCGTCATCACAAACTCATGTCATTTCCATATCTCAATTATTTCATTATCTTCAGGCCTAGCTTCAAAATTGGGTCTCCTCCTGGTTCTAAGACGGCTGCCAGTAATCACGACAGCACATGCTTTCTTGGTGGTGTCTATCAGGAGAGAAGGAGTAAAACTTTTCTCCCAAACATAAAATATAAACCCTTCCCTTCAGTCTTACTGGGTCAATTTAGGTCACATCGTCACCCATGAACCAGGGGTCTTTCCAGCACCGTGTCATTTCTGATGGGCTTGCACTAATCTGCATCTATTCCTGAAGCTGGGGATGAGGGAAAAATGATCTGAAACAAAACTAAACTAAACTAAACTAATTCTGTTTGGAAATGGGGAATGAATAACAGGTATATAACCAAGTGCCCACAACATACGGTATGTAGATTTTTTTAATATTTATAAGGCACAATTGAAAGTTTCATTTGAATCATCTCAATTGGCTGCTTATATTGATTAAAATCAATGGGTAATTCTGCAGATTATCCACATTACTTTAGTAATATGAGTTTGCTGTCATGGAACAAGTGAAAATTTTCATCCAACTTAGCATAAATGTCTCATATTGCTGTTGTCCCCAAAGATCCCAAAGGCATTTCAAGTAGGCAGATAAATTTGGTGTAAATAAAATTTAAAAAAATACACACTGCACTCTCTAAATATCTTTGTTGCTATTTTATCTGTAGAAAATCTTATGATTTTTTAAATCCTAGGACCGAATTATTTTTGTTCTAAAAATGTAGCTCAATGAGAAAAATAATACGGAGTAATAGATTGTGCTGGAAACAAAAGAATATGCCAAAGGATAGTGATTAGAGAAAGCCTAATATGAAAGCATTTGGATAAGTACCCAACAGAAATACAGAGTGCTAACTATGAGTTGAGAAGGAAATGTTGTAGATCATAAATCTCCCTAAATTTTGGTGCATACAATATGTATAATGTTGAATTTCCAACGTCATTTATTGCTAGCTCATAAGGAAGTAAACATACACTTAATTTGGCATAATATTTAATTCATGCTGCAGCAAACTTCTATTTCTTTAGTGAAAGGTGGTGAGAGCAAATGACTAACTTACACTCCTCTGTAAGAGCTCAACACAGCCTTCTGACTCAAATCCTAATTGAATATTGACTAAAAGATAGCTTTGAGCCCTCAGCACACAGAAATTAAAGGAAAATATGAAAAGCTCACTGGACTAAATAGCAGATCCACAATTGTTTAGAACTGCTGCTTTGGGGAGATAGGGTGGGTAGGGAATGTACTTTTGATTAATTAAAACAACTACAAATTTTAACCTATGTGTGTTCACTTTGAAGGTCTATATGCTGAATCATAATACACAGCAGTATATAGGCTGCCTGTAAAAACTAGATAGTAGAAATCCTTTTCTTTTCTCCCTCACCAGGCAAACAGAAAGGGTAGCAAATGATGTGGAGCCATTGTCAAAGCTCATAGGAAGTTGTTTCTAACTTGGTCATGGAAAAATGCTAGAGCAAATCATGCCCTTTGCAAATAAGACATTCCACTTGTATTGACAATATTCTTTGGAAATTCTGAAGCCTCAAAATGCCTTATAGGAAAACACATCACTTTAAGACAAGGTCAAGGCCAATCACTCCCCATCTGGCAATCAGCCAGATGTCTGCATCATCTTTGATAGGCCATATGCCTCAGTTCAGTGCTATTTCCACTGGAACTGCTAGGAGGACAAATCATTTTCAGAGGCTCCTGACTGCCTACAAAATAAAGGACAACGGACCAAGTCCAATAGCATTCAATATTTACCACTACCTGGTCCCAAACAACTTTTCTGATTTTATGCCTTGTGAGTGCCCTTTGTTCTGGCTTTGTGTGGCTTCTGAGACTTTGCTCATGCTGTCCCTAGAATACATACTCTCCTGCCTCCCCATGCCGTTCCTCAGCTACAATGCAGCCCTCCTCCAGGACGCTGGCTGTGACCCTCTGGCAACTGATGAGGTGTTTTGAAGCCTTTGAGATGGTCATGACCTGGTGACCCAAGAATACCTGAATCTTATATTAGACCAAAGTCACCTATCTTCTCAGGAGAACTATACACACAGCTAACAATGTCAAATAAAAAACAAATTCCCTCTTTATTATTAAAATCTTGGAAGATGAGACTCCAGCATGAAACCTTTCTCTACCTCCTATGTCCACATGCAAATCTTATCATCCCTATGAACAGATAAAAAAAAGATGATGGTACCCAAGAACATGCAAGAAGAGAGATTATTGGAAACCGTATGCTTCCCTTTCAATGGGAGAGACTCTGATGACTAATAAACGTAATCCAATAACTTTTCTCAAACATTGCCACTAAGATCAGAATATTCCCACTTGAGGAGTGAGGAAGGACAGAGAGTACGAATGTTCTTTATCCCGATTGCCTATGCAAACCTAGGTTAGGCTTTAGGATGGAATCATATGGTGGGAAGGACAAATCCAAGATTCTCTTCTAGTCTGTTTAGGTACTCTTTGAAATTTTCTCTCCAGAAAAGCCACAAGCCCAGGCCCCCTCCTCTGTCCTTCTGTGGGCTTGATCTGAACCTGGGCTTACTGTGGGGCTCATGCCCTCTTGGGGCCAGATTAAGCTCCATTTGAATCCTCAAGGTCAGCTGGAATCTGTAATGGAATCACATGTACATTTTCTGAAATTATAGCAGGTTTACTATGATCTCTGTCCAACAGTCATTATGTTCCTCATAATGTTATGCAAAAGTGCTTTGGCACCTGTATAGGAAGGTATTAGAATATTGGTCACTAAAATTAAATATAATTTAAAGGGCAGGCAATTTTGTTTCACATATTATGACAAATACATAAAAATTACTCTGATAAAATGAAGGCAGTAATCAACAATCGTTCTAAGGAAATGCTTTTGAACTAGTGATTCAAGACACTTCCACATATAGGCATTAATTTTCTGAGATTTTCTGCAAACTTCCCCATAAGACTATAAGATGATCTGTGCTGGATAAAATGTTCAAGCCTAATTGGTGGCCTTTTCTCACAGTGTGAAGACATTTATACTCTTCCTTTCTCCCTTCTCCATGCTTTCTACATGCCTTCCTTGGATTAGTCTTCTTAAAATATTACAATGGTCATGTTTCAGCTCTGCTTAGAATTCTTCAGTGGTTCTTCACTGCCTATAAAATCACCCCTGTGCATGGCAAAGGAAGCCACCAACAAAATAAAAAGGCAACCTACTGAATGGGAGAAGATATTCACAAATGATGTATCTGATAAAAGGTTAATATCTAAAATATATAAAGAACTTAAGCAACTCAAAACCAAAAAAAAAAAAAAAAACAATCCAATTTAAAAAATGGGCAGAGGATCTGAATAGACATTTTTCCAAAGAAGACACATAGATGGCCAACAGACACACAGAAAGATGCTCAGCATCACTAATTATCAGGGAAATGCAAATCAAAACCACAAATGAGTTATCACCTCACATCAGTTAGAAAGCCTAGTATCAAAAAGACAAGAAATAACAAGTGTTGGCAAAGATGTAGAGAAGGAACACTCATGCACTGTGGGTAGGAATGTAAATAGATGCAATCATGTGGAAAACAGAATAGAGGTTCCTCAAAAAACTAAAAATAAAACTACCATATAATCTAGTAATTCCACTACTGAGTATTTATCCAAAGAATCTGAAAACACTAATTTGAAAAGACATATGCACCCCATGTTCACTGCAGCATTATTTATAATAGTCAAGATATGAAAGCAACCTGAGCGCCCATCCATAAATGAATGGATTAAAAAATGTGGTATGTATGTATATATATGCAATACGATACTACTCAGCCATAAAAAAGAATGAGATTTTGCCATTTGCAAGACCATGGATAGACCTACAAGGTATTATGCTAAGTGAAATCAGTCAAAGCAGAGGAAGACAAATACCACATGATTTCACTTAAATATGGAATCTAAAAAATAAAACAAACAGAAAACAGAAACATACTCATAAATACAGAGAATAAACTGGTGCAGAGGGGAAGGGTTTTGGGGATGGGCAAAGTAGATGAAGGGGATTAAAAGGTACAAATTTTCAGTTATAAAATAAGTCAAGAAGATGAAAAGTACAGCATAGGGGAATGAATGAATGAATAATAAAGCCCCCACTCCCCCAATGCCTGTACTCTGGTGTTGAAGGACATCCACAATCATGACCAAACCTTTATTCTTATTTCTTTTATCTCCAATATTGGAACCTTATTCAGTCATATTTGGTCAGAGGTCCTCAAACTTGCTTTGCATTACCTCATCTCTGACTACTTGGAAGTATCTTTCTTTCCCTCCAAAATATATCACATCACTGTCCTTTGATCTTCTCAGTCAGCTGGAGGCTTAATTCAAATGCCACTTCCTCCATTAAGCCTGGACAAAGGCTATTTTATCTGTGAAGTGACTAGAGTCTTGAAACTTCCCAGGAACCTAAAGAAATGTCTGAGTCCTTAAATAAAATGTATTGTCTCCAATATGTAAAACTAAAAATGAAAAATCAAAATGAAAAAATGTTCAGGTAAATGACTTCCAAACATATGCCAGCTTTATTAATTGTTAAATACAGTACTCCTATCACTACTTTTGAAAACAATTGGTGTGGTTGGTTTTTCAGTTTACAAGGATTCCTATAAATGCACCATGATTCCTAAGAAGTCACAGTCATTTATTTAAAAAGTTATATAGACAAATAGTTTTAAAAGCAAGATTGAAAAAATTCTTTCCTTTTTAACAATACAAAAAAAAGTGTACATGAGGTATATTTTAATAAGTTTGCTATGAGGTGAGATGGGCCTTCCTAAGTCTGCAATGGCCTCAGTCATACTAACCATGAACCCAAGACTGACAGCACAGTGGTGAAAGCCCTAGGTGCATTCAGGAAGCCAAGGGTGGTATCCTATACTTCTGCCCAGCCAATGGGACCTCTCCACACCACACATTGCCTGCCACAAAACAAGGACTTAGAATACGTGCCTCCCTGCTCAAAAAGGTTTTAAAGAAGAAATGAGACCATCTCAGTGAACACGCTATTAATGGTAAGGAGTATTTATTATTGTTCTCTAAATAATCATGAATTCAATAATCATGAGTTCTACATCAACAATGTATTGAGTACCTACAGGAGTATACACTATCTACCAGACACCAGAGGATAATAAATGAAATCATCTCTGTAGTGTCAGGAGAGAACAACAGACATACACTGAAGTAAAGTGTGTTCAATCCTCCAATTTATTTAGTAGAGCATATGGCTTAGAGGGCAGGCTAGAGTCAGAGCACCTGGGCCCCAACCCCTCTCTACCACTTACGAAGTGTAGGACATAAGACAAGTATCTTAACTGCTTTGCCTCTTGGTTTTCTTATCTATAGGATTGAGATGATTAATACTTATCTTACAGAGTTACTTAAAGATTAAGGGAGATAAGGCTTATAAATTGATATAGCAGTGATAACAGACAATAAACATCCTGTAAATAGTCATTATTTATTCCTGTTCTTTATAATGACTGGCATCCACCTAGGAGAGGGATAGCAGGCAAGGGTGGGGAGGACTTTTCAAGCAGGAGGAGCAGCATGTGTAAAGACACTGAGGCACAAGAGAGCATGCAATAGTACAGGGATGCTAAGTGGTTTAATAGGCTAAAGCCAACGGTGGGTGCAGAATTGTAGGAGTAGAGCCTGGCTAGGGAGAGAGAATCCATTTAGTCCATGCAAATGAGTTTAGAGTGTATCCTGTGTAAGAAACAGAAAGCTACTGAAGAATTCTGAGCAGAGAAAGTCCTGATTGAGTCTATGCTGCAGAATGATCACCCTGGTATCTGAATGGACTGTGGGCAAAAAAGGAGACAGAGAGAACAGTTAAAAGGTTATTGCAAAAGTCCACACAAGCAATCATGAGGACCCAAAACAGGGCATCAGTAATGAAGATGAAGAAGAGGAGAAAGAGGTGAAAACTTGCTAAAGAGGAATATCAACAGGATGTGTGCAGCCTTTGGTGGCGAGGATGAGCAACAGTGAAGATCTGAAGTTGAGTTGTGCACTACTGTCTTGAACAGCTTGGTTATATAGTAGCACCATTAGGATATTCACTGAATTAGAAAATAAAGGGGAAAGAGACTAGGTGAGAAATTCTGTTGTTGGGTGGTCTGAAGACATCCCATGGGAGATATCATGAAAGTCCATGTTCTTCCAAGTATAGTCTGTAGACCTGTGCCATCTATGAACTGCTGGTTATTGGTCCTTAACCAAGATAAAATGTTAGTACCAGAAATTACATCAACTTCATTACTAAGGTGTTCAATTCAGCTGACAATTTTTTTTTTTTTTTTTTTTTTTTTGTAGCAAGACTTTCTTAAAGAAAGCAGGGAGTTAACTTACATACTAGGGCAAGTTCCTTATTTCATTGTAAACCCTTGATGAAGCGTTCACTGACTTGTACCAGTCTGAGACCACACTTTGAGCAGCCCTGATATATAGGTTTGAAAGGCTGGTGAGAGAACCATGCTAGAGCCAAAGATCTAAGAATGGGAAGAACAGGGATGTTAGTAGCTAAAGCCATCATTAATGGTGAAGTGGCCCAGAGAGATGACATGGAGGAGAGGGCTATAGTAGTTTGATAGGACTGCCATAAAAAGTATCACAAACTAGGTGGCTTAAACAGAAATTTGTTGTCTCACAGATCTGGAGGCTAGAAATTGAAGATCAAAGTGTCTACAGGGTTGGCACCTTCTGAGGTTATAAGGAAAAATATATTCCATGCCTCTCCCCTACCTTCTGGTGATTTTCTGGCAATCCTTGCTGTTCTTTGCTTGTACAGGCATTACTTTAATCTCCACCTTCCTCTTCACATAGTGTTTTGTCTGTGTGTGTGTGTCCCTATGTTGAAATTTCCCCTTTTAGTAAAGACATCAGTCATAATGGGTTAGGACCTTGAAGGACCTCATCTTAACCAATAACATCCTCAAAGACCTTATTTCCAAATAAGGTCACATTCTGAGGTACTGAGGATTAGGACTTCGACATGAATTTTTGGTGGCGGGGTGGGACACAATCAACCCATAACAAGGGCCAAGGATAGAGACCTAAAACATACCAATATTTAGACTGAGACACTCACTACATCCTGCCTTACACTATAAGCTACATTCTATATTGGTGCATCTCATCTTCTTAACCAGATTGGTAGGTTCTTAGAGATCAGGAAGGCTGCCTAAAATGTCTTTGCATATTTTGCCTCCAGGATTTACTGAGTTTCTTGTATGTGGAAGTGGCTCAAAACAATGTTGTTTGATGATGTATAACAAACAAAAATTGAATATGGAAGAGCCCTCAAGAAATGTTTTGAACACAGTATGTTATGACACGCTGCCTTATAGACAACAGTTGCTGTACTTGTCAGAAAAATCACCAAAGTCGATGTTCAAGATATATTTTAACTCATTTGCTTAAACAACTCTATGCCTACCATCCACACCAAAAGGCTGTTTTTCTGCATGGGCAACAGAAGGCACAATTATTTGCAGAATTTTCAATGTTTTTCCTTTGCTTTCTTAAGTGGCACAGTAGATTCTCTGTACCACTCTGCATGTTTGCCAAAATCCCATTGTCTTTTTCAAAGCACTAGAGCCCCTGAAGGGTCTGTAGCTTAGCATGTGCTCCTGGAACACTTAGGGATTAAAAAAAAAAAGTTAACCCCACAGTATCTCATAACTTTCCTACTGCACGGCAGTGATGGTGAAAAATACCACATGACAGGTTGATATCTTCCTCCTATAGGGGCTGCTGAGAGGATGTCAATACATTGTCAGATTATTCCATTTCTCTCAATTTTAGAAGAGTGGTCAGGAGCTTGGAACACTTGGAGGCTTGATAATTCAATTTATTTTTCAAAATTCTCCTGCTTGTTAAAATGAAAAGAATGGCTTAGCAAAGATAATTTTCCCCTTGATTAGTGAAAGGCATTAGAAAAATCCATTCCTAAGCAGTTTTACTTTTTTAAGGATACTTTACACCCATCCCATTCTTATTACTGTATCCAATATACAACAGTGCAATGGTTATTATTTGTATTCTAACTATACTCAGAAAAGACTTCAGACAGCTTACAGTGAGAGAGAAAATAGTCCCCAAATCCCATAATAGAAGTAGAGAAAAGCATATCTATGTCTAAACACGTACAACTATAGATTCTATTATATAATTTTGGTAACACTGAGACTGATAATATTTCAAACAGCCTAACTTTCACTAACATGCTGTTGACTGCCCATTCTTTGTTTTTGTTTTTTTTTCCTTCAGAAAGGGCTAAATCAAATAAAACTTACTAAAGAACATATACCCAATATGGAGATTCAGTTCTCATTTTGGCTCTTTCTGACTTAATGGTTGGCCATGTAAACGTGTCCTACAGTGACTGAAGTTCAACTGGGATTCAGCCATTTCAAGAAATGCATAATTGCTTATTGTCTTTAAAAGAAGATGCTTCTCTATAATATCTCAAGATGTGTCCATTGTTGGTATAAACAAGCTAAGCTGGGAAGTAATCAATGGTATGTTTCTGCTACATAAATTATTTTGAAACCATTTAGTAATTGGTATGTTCTTCACGTTTTCCACGGAGAAGCTTTTATAAAAGTAAACAAGTTGTGTACCTAAAATAGAGGCTGACTGTATTTAAGACTCTTTCACTTCCTCTCTTTAGAAGCTTCCTAGGAAAGAAAACATCAGTGTGGAATTTCAAGTCCAAATGTTTACAAGTACCTACTTTGTGCCAAGCACTGTTTTCAGAAAATGGGGAATCAAAGAGTAATAAATGTGGTCCCTGTCTTTGGGGTACTTACAGTCTAGTGGGAGAGAGGCATAAACATATAAGGTAATTTAAAAATAATATACAGGGAGTGAAGTGGAAATAGACTAGGGAGCTGAGAAAGCATTTAGATTTGGGTAAGGTTTCCAGTAAGAGATAACACCTGAGTTAATTAAAGGATGAACAAGAGCAAATCAGGTGAAGAAAGGTGAGATGTTCTAAAATAAGGAACAGCATGAGCAAAGATATTGTAGTTTGAAATAGTATGGGGGCATTTGGTGGACAAAAATGCAGGAATTACTGTTACTGACAACATTTGCTCAAGATTTACTCCATATTGAGGACTTGTTAAGCAGTTAACATGCTTTTTTTTTTTTTTTTTTCTTGTAATCCTCAACATTATTTTCCCCCACTTTACAGACTTAAAGAGACTGGATAATGTACCCAAGGTCACATAGTCACCAGGTCACAAAACTGACCCGGGACTTGAATCGGAGACTGGTGACCTACAGAGTTAGTGAAGTGTTTCAATAAAAGAGGAATAGGGATGCACTGTACCCTCAACCCTGACTACTCTGTAGATGATGCTACGATAGTAACCATTGCCTTCCAGGTCTGCTTATCATGTCAATAATGATAATGATCACAATGATGACAGAAATATGAATATAAGGTTTGCTATGATCAGTACTTTGCATATATTAACTTTCTCAGTCCCTTTACAGATAAAAATAACACAACGTTGCACATATCAACAATAATAAGAACTAACACTTAAACAGCACTTACCACATGCCAGGCATTGTTCTAAAAGCTTTAGTGTATTATCTCACTTAATTTTCATAAGAATCCAAAGATGAAGGTACCACTACTCTCCCCATTTTATCAATGAGTAAACTGAGTCACACAGAGGTTAAATAAGTTGCCCAAAATCGCAGAGGCAGTTTGGGGTACAGCCAGGGAACAAACCCAGGCATTCAAGTTTCTGAGTCTATGTTCTTAACTACTGTTCTTCATTGTCATGTTAAGTGCGATGACCAGACTTCGAACCATTTGCAGACTTCATCCTCCCTTCCTTACCTGCTAATATCAGAGAATTCTATCACATGCTTGGACTGATACATTAAAAAAAAAAATAGCAAGGTAATTCTGATCATCAGCTCTCCGATTCTGCAGAAACTATAAATCTGATCCTACTAAGGAAACTGTTGCCAGAGACAGGGAACACAGAGTTCCAAATTTTCAGATCCTTTTCTTGGATGTGCTACAGTGGCCAGGGTCAGACCATTAGTATCTGTGCAACAATAGCAAGAATAGATGATGTTGGCAAGAACCAGATAGCTGGTGTCCTACCATCCAGATGTATATGGTATCCATCTTAGAACAAAAATAATTTGTTAAAGGTGATCAATATTTCATTATTTAACTGATGGCTTGGTAGTCTTATTTCTATTGCTTTTTGAAAACTCATAAAAGAACAAACTCAGGCTCAGCTTCATCTTCCACTAACACATCCAGTTATAAGAGAAGCCAGAAATACACATTTTTTTGGTTAAGTTCATGGTTTTAAATGTTGATAGCTAATTCAAAAAACTGAAAAATGCATTGTAGACAAAACAAAATACACTTGTGGGTCATTTTAGCCCACAGGTCACAATTTACAAGCTCTCATATAGTTTGGAGTCTTATAAACTTTTAAGATCTCACCTCCTCATCTGAATATTTAGTTGGACAAAGTGAACTCTAACTTGATTTCTGCTTCAGATTCTTTGAAGACACTGCCTTATATTGTAATGTAAAAATATCACAAATAGAAGATTGAAGGAAATGTTAAGTCTTGATAATGAGGAGCTGCATTGCCCAGCAAGAACTATCAACTGTTATTTGGAGCGGGCACATTAGAGATAATCTGAAGCTTCCCCATCCCCCTCTTCATATGAGAGATGAAGAAATTATCCAGAGATAGAAGTGGACTTGCCTATAAGCAGTGGCTTAGTAGTGGTAGTGACTAATCTCAAACACAGTTTGAAGTTTGATGTATATATCCTTTCTATTCATCTTTCTTCATTCTGTCAAGAAAGTCATTTGAACCCCTAGATCCAGCCATGCCTGTAGTCACCCAGCACTGAATGCTTTTCTCTTACACACCAATAAATCTTTCCTTTCCCCTTTGTTCTCCTTTTGATTTAGCCAGCTGAGTTGGGTTTTTCTAACTTGGAACTAAATGATTGGACTAACAATGTCCCACAAACAACGGCTCTTTTCCATATTACTGCTACCTCAGGCTCTTCTCCAGACTGGAATACATGTCTTCCTCTAGGCTGATACAAATCATACAAATTCTTTAAGACCTAATCCTAGTCTACTTCCTCCATGGAGATTTTCCCTACTATTATATCCAATTCTGTGTGTATGCATGTACACACTCACTCTCTCTTTCCCTACACTTTAGTACTTGTAATCAGCATCTTACAATTAAACACTTTCTTATTCTCAACTTATTTGACATGTGTATATGTTATCTTCCAAACTAGAACATAAGTTCCTCGAATCAGGAACATATCTCACAGGTATCTTCTGGTTCTGCTACCAAGCCTGGGAGAGAGAGTGCTTGATGCAAGGAGTAACTAGTCATCTATTTAAAACTTAGTTCAGAGTTAGGAGAACTCTCTTAATCATTCCAGCTTAAGTTGTATAGACACCTGACCCCAAATCACAAACACTGATTATATTTTAATGCAAGAGCCAATGACTGTATATGAAATTTGCTTTTGTAGGAGAAAGATCTATGAATCATTTGACTTTTACCACTATACACAGTACAATTCTTCAGGAATGAAGGATTTAATTTCCTTTGTTCTTCAGTCCAGTTTTAGGGAAGCATGAGGCTATTCCAAGAATGTAATGAGGCAAGAGCCCTCTCATACTATTTTTTTTTTCTGTTAGTCTGCATCTTCAGAATTTCTCTGCTAATACTAGTGCAAAACAGTTCCTGCCCATTGCACCAAGGAGATTGGAAGGAAAATGCCAAAAAGCATATATAAAGATTTCAATTCTTTTTCTGATGAAGAGAGGAACAATTCTTTTTGAAGGAATCCTGGCTTAATAGCCATTTCATTCTCTCAAAAGGTTAGAGCATGTATTTTTTAAAATCCAAATCATATGTGGCATTGACAAGGTGACTCTTAAGAATTTTGAATAGTAGAGCTAACCCAAATGCCTCAAAACCTATCTGAATGGATGAGCCCCTATTATGGATTTAAAATATATACATACACTCATGCACATATATAGTTAGCTAAGAC
Organism: Mirounga angustirostris; assembly: GCF_029215605.1. Taxonomy (NCBI): domain Eukaryota; kingdom Metazoa; phylum Chordata; class Mammalia; order Carnivora; family Phocidae; genus Mirounga; species Mirounga angustirostris. Next base: position 185,778,264 of record NW_026991709.1, on the reverse strand, counting down.
TAGGTCTTAAATTTTAGGAAAGGTAAGGGCTTTTGAGCCATGACCAACTCACAAAGTCAAATAAGTAAATGAATAAAGACAGAATTTTTATGGCTAACAGTGACTCAACATTAGCCATAATTTCATGGCAAGCTATGGGATGAATCACATAGAAATGAGTAGTTTGATCTTACAACACATTTGGTCTACTCATAAAGTCCTCTTGAATGAAATAGGAGTTCATATAAAATAAGCATGATTTTAGGATTGCCCCTTTCCATCATTACATACACACACACATTGATATACAGGTACACAAACGTATATATGCACTCATATTCATTCATAATCCAGACATTACAATTCCTAACCAATTAAAAGATTGGTCATGTCAATCTACATATTACACAGAACTGTTTACAGTGCCTGCTTTTACATTCCCTCAGTAACATCTATAAGTAGCTAGTTCACTTGAGGTAGCCACTCATCACCGTTACTACATAATTTAGAAACATATGGCACAGCTTTGCCATGCCAACTTCTAGGTATTCACTTTACCATTATGACAAAAGAGGACAAATAAAAAGCACAGAATAGTTTTTCAAATTGTCATTTATGAACAGCTGAAACATACACTGTGATAGTCAGAAGGATAGATTTTTGTTTTGGTCATTAATTATCACTACTAGCATGTTATATTTAGATTCACGGTAGTACAAGAAAAGTGTACCTATAAATCACAAAATACGTTTTAACATAGTCTGTTTAAAGTCCGTTCTTTTAACTGGGGAGATTATTGGAATGACCAGACACTCTTTTCCCCAGGAAAAGTGAAATCAAGATAATTAACTAACAAAATGATCTAGGAATGGTATCTTCTCCCTCTGCTCCTTTCCAGTTGTTCTTCCTGGCTAAAATACTTTTTTTTTTTTTGATCTTCCGCTCAAACTACATAGAAAGCCTGGCAAGTCTGGTGTTCTGATTTACCAGCCAATCGCTCATCTCTTTCCTTCATACTTTTAATGAGGTTAATAAATGTCCATTTTGCCCGTGTTATTTGATAGGTGTCCAAAGGATCTCTCTCAACTCAAATAGAAGGAACCCTGGGCTTAGAAAAAAAAAAAAAAAGTACACCTGACATGTCAGGATTCTATTTTTCACTCTAGAATATTTCTGGCCAGTGTTGCATAGTAAAAAGACAGGATTTGAAATCAGAATAACCCATGCCTCAGTTTCCACTCGTTCTCCTATCTATGTAGTGCTTTAGGCAAATTATAAAACCTCTGAGTCTCCATTTCCTAAAAATGAAGATGGTAATTCCTACATTGTTAGAGTTAGGAGAATTTAAAGTGATCAAAGAACAAAAAAAAGAAAAGTAAAAACTAAGGAAATTTCTAAACTACCTATTTTTGTTAATTATGTATCAATATTGGTTCTTTAGCTATAACAGATGTGCCATACTATTGTAAGATATTAATAGGGGGAAACTGGGGCTGGAGTATAGGGAACTCTCTGTACTATTTGCTCAATTTTTCAGTAAATCTAAAACTCTTCTAAAAAATAAATCCTATTTTTAAAAAATGATCTAAATGAAGTGCCTTGCACATGGTAGGTTCTTGAAAAATTACAGCCAGTGTTAGGATATAGACTATTTGGTTTCATAAACTGTCTTATTCTCTGTACAATATGATCTTTTCTTCTCCGGCTCTGTTGGGGTATAACGGACATACAAGATTGTTTAAGTTTAAGGTGAACAGCATGATGATTTGACTATATGATTCTCTTCCCCAATTCAGCAACTTTTTCATAGGCAGTCTTCTCTGGCTCTATTCCCTTCTTCCACATCATTTTTCCTATTTCTAATTCATCCATTTCTATTGTACTATAAATTCATATGTACTTTACAACAAGTTTATATTTCTCCAAGACTAATTTTGGCTTATCAATCTTATTTGTTGGCCTTAAATTTTACCACAATGCTTATGCAAACATTTATTACTTTCAATGACTGCCCACTAAAAAAAATACATCAAAGTTCCAAGCTTTCTAAAACATTCTCTTCCAGAAAGACACTAAAAACTTAAAGATACAGAAATGGAAAAGCTTGTTTTCTTTTGTAATAAGGAAATAGATATTCAGCTTCCCAGGATAGCTAACAGCCCTGAGGCAGCTTTGCTGGAATATGCATTTAGCCCTAGTTTGCTGTAATAACTAAAAATAGGTTGACCAAATGCCCTGTTATCAATCTGTCCTGTCTCTTTGATGTTAAGGTCATGTGTAAAAAGAACCCACTTGCCCCTCAAAATCACAGCTTTGAATTGATTCAGGTAAAACATGCAACCAGACCAGAAAAACTTAGCCTCATGATGATCTTTTCAGGTGGCTGAAGTTTCTTTTTAGAAGAAATGGGCCACTGTGAGAACGGATTTCTTTCCCCAATCTAGTGCTGAATTTTAGCCTCTATTTAAAAGACAGAGCTCTAGAGCCTTTTGACTGATAAAGCAAAGTTTGTTTTATATTTTCTCTTTAAATCACAATAGTTTTCATTGCCAAGGGAATAGGACATCTTTGGTTGGTGCTGTTATTAATGGGATAGATTTTGAAGATGACATTTCCCCTGCTATAAAGACACAATTATCATAATAATTCCAAGCTGAAACTTGAAATATCAGGCCCTGTACCTGAACCCAACACCCAACCTTAATAGAAAATCCAAAAACTTTTATTGTTCTGAGGATACTTTTGTCTACTGTAGTCCACAATAGAGGCTGAAAAAGCAAGGGGCCACAGATGAGGGGTAGAGAGCAGAGTGTGTAGCCCACCTGCTATTCCCCAACCAGGAAATGAGTTGTATTTTTAATAAAACTGATAACCAAGCTTGTGATAGCTGAAATAAATCATCAGCGCTGGGTGGTGTGTGTACATATATAAGCAAAACAAACAGAGAAATCTGTGCTAATTTAAGATAAGGGTGGATAAATACAGGAAACCCTAACACGCTACTACAGCAACATGGAATTCAGTCTCAAGTGACAGCAACCAAGAAATTCACTCTTTTAAGAAACCGTCCCTCTGGGGGCTTCACCGGCTATGCTTTCAAAATGGAATTGACAAATTCACTTAAAAGAAACAACGAAATGCGGATTTTCTTCACTAACTCCCTCCAACCTCCAACCGGGGACCTGACCTCTTCTCTTCTGGTCCCACCATAGCCCCTTATCCTGCAGTAACCTTCCCTCTCCTTTCTCTGGCTGGGAAACAGCTGATAGAAATAGGCACTTTTTTTCGTATCAGAAGCAGCCCGGAGCCGCCTCAGCCTTGCCCCAGCCTCAGACACAAAAAGCTTTTGATGCTCGTAATTGCGAAGCTTTTTGCAGCTGCACTTTATCAAGCCCAAAGCGGCTTGGCTTGAGGGCCTCGGAGAGCCAGAAGGTGGCGGCGAAGTCACCTTGGGAAGAGAAGAGGGTCAAAGGGAGGAAGGTAGAGGAGCTAACCCTGGTAGAAGGACCAGAGGGCGTGCCCCGGCTCTGGGGTCACTGAGGAAGGGGCAGAGGGTGTGGGGGTAACATCAGCCAGAGGGGGAAGCGGTGCCCGAGGACCCTTAGACTACCCTAGTCGGGATCAGCTGACCCCGACGAGGGGAGGAGGGTGCCCTTCGCCGTGTGACTGGAAGCTTCGCCTCCGGGACTTGCTTTGTCCCGCCTGCCCCTGCGGCTCTCTCGGCTAGGCGAACCAAGCGCGACTCGGAGGCGCTCTTCTCGCTCTACACGGGTGCCCCCACCTGCCGGGTGCCCCCGCCCGCCGAGCGCACGCCCAGGAAGGCGGGCCCAGAGCTGAGCGCAGCCGCCAAGCCGCTGGAGAGTGCCGGGAGCCCGGCAAAAGGAGCAAGGCCTCTCTGGGCGCCGCGGGCTGCAAGTCACTCCCCGAGCCTCCCGGGCCATAGAGCCGGACCTGCCCACCTAGCTCCCCAGCGCTCCCGGGTGGGGACACACGGCGCTGAGGTCCAGGCACCTCGCGGGTCCCCGGCAGCTCCAGGCGCGCTCGGAGCTGGGCCGACCCCGGCCTCGGAGAGGGGGCCTCGTAGCCCCTTCCCCAGGGCGCGGTCTACTCCTCCTCCTCCTGCTCCACCTCGCCAGCTGCGCCGCCAGCTCCCATTGTTCGCCCCACCCGCCAGGCTACGTCCCGGCGCCGCTCCCGGGGCCTCCCAGGCGCACCTACCTTCTGCTGCCGGCGAGCCATGTCGGTGGGCTGCTTGGCGTTGAAGGGATAGGCGATGCAGCGCATCACGAACACATAGAGCTGCAGCCTCTTCTTCCTCTCCTCCTCCTCCTTCTGCAGCCGCTCCAACTCCTCCTTCTCTTTCTCGCTCACCACCGACGGGCTGGGGCTGGAGGGCCGACCGCCACCGGCGCGACTGCTGGGCTGCAGCCCCCCGGCCCCGCCGCCGCTGCTTGCGCCGCTGCCCCCACCGCCGCCGGCGCCCACCCCGGCTCCGGCACCGCAGCCACCCCCAAGCCCGGCGCCGCTAACGCCGCCGGAGCCCTCGCTGGTGCGGCTGGGAGACAGGCGCGCGCCGGACGCGGCCGAGCCGAGAACCTCCTTGCCGCTCTCCTCCTCCACGATCTCATCCGATTCCTCTTCGCTGGACGAAGGGTCCAGCATGGTGGCGCCTGGGGAGGGGGGTGGTCCTTGGAGCCCTGGGCTAGGGGTGCAAAAGATGGGGGGCGCTGGAGGCAGCTGAGGGTCGGCTCCCCGGGATGGGCGCTTCTCCCCAAATCAGGGAGCGGGCGCTGCTGCTCAGCCTCCGCCGCCGCGACTGCTTCCTCTGCTCGGCGATAGCGAGCTGGGCTCAGACCCAGGAGTGCGAGGGGAGGAGGGGAAAGGAGAGGTGCGTCCGTGGACCCGAGGTGGGCAAGGAGGAGAATCAATTGCGAGCCCTGAGCTCGCAGCCGGATACCATCTGCAGCCGCTGAAGGAGGCGCCTCCAGAAAAGATGCCGAGTGTTGCAAGCTGTCGATGCAGCCAAGAGCCTAAGAGGCATCTTGCCGATTGGGGAGGGAGCGGCGCTTACGTGTTTATTGGCTTAACTCTCCCGTGTCCGCTGCGTAAAGGGTGGCTGCAGAAGGCTGGAGCGGGGAGAGCGTGGAGCGGTCCCAAAGTCTCAGAGCTTCAGTACCGACCCTAACACTTTCCTACCACTCCTCACCCCCTTCCCTTTGTGGATAATTTCCTTCTTGATCCCCAGTTCTCATTGCCTCGACCTCACTCACCCTCCCTCGGACAAAAAGTTCTTGGGGGAGGAAGAAATAGACAAACCAGTAATGACTTCTTGTTAGCGAAGAGTGGGCGGTCTGTTTGGAGACGCTAAATCCAGAGGTCTCGCGGAGAGGAAGTCGGTGAGATCCCATACAAGAAAGAAAGAGTTTATCTCCTTTCCCCAGCCTTCTTCACACCGGGGCTTGTGGGCAGTTGGTCTTGGCAGCCTATTTGTCCCACCTGTGTAAACTTTGATTCCAGCAATTTACATACACCCACTCATTAAAATAAAAGTGAATCAAATTTTGAATTGATTGGTGTATGGACCATGTAGCTCAACTATTTAAGTAGAAGCCCCGCCCTTCCCTACCCCGCAAAAGCTATGATGAATATTCTTCAATTCCAAGAACTGGGAACACTTTCTGCTGAGGTAAGCATACCAGAGAAAATAGAAGGGCTTCTGGTTGCTCAGCCCTTTCTCTTTTCTGGCCGCTGGAGATCTGGGTGGAGGAGTGGGGACCCTGAGATCAGACAAAGACACCCCAAGAACTCAGCGGCATCAACATCCGATATGTTGACTCTGTCTTACTGTCTTCATCCCTGCTTCTCGGTTATCTATTAATTCCAAGCGGCAGATGGTGCCTTCCTTCCCCCTGCTCCTTTTACTTAGGCCAATAAACCCGGCGGACAAGGGAGCTGGCCAGCGTGCTGAATCTAATCAGCGACCCGCAGATGGATTGAAAACAAACCAACACCCGCCACCCTTGGATCTTAGGCTAACTAGAGACCTTTCTCCAGCTCCGCCCACCCCCCATCTCCTATATTTATGCATTTTCTAATGTTCGGATTATTCCTAGATACTCATGGGAGTTATTGTAAAAGTGTAGCGTGAATTTAAAGTTTACATCACATCTGTCTTTATGTATTTTCAAATTTACCATGAGTTTTACTGCAGGTTTTGATATTCAAGTGAAGCTTTCTCACTAATTTGAGAGCTAAAAAGGGACTAAAAACAACATTTAGCTTCACATCAACTCCAACAATCCTGTTTGAGACTTTGAATTAATAATACATGTATAGCTTATGGTTGACTTCACCACCATACTCATCTCAAGGACATAACTACTGTGGTCATCACCCACATTCTGTATCAATTTAAAACAAATAATCCAGCAATGTGGAAATTATTACAGTTTTGCAGTCCTCATTTTTTAATTACTCTAAAGAAGTAAAGGATGTTCAGATCATGTGATATTGGTTTCCCTGGGATAGAAAATATAGTAGGCCAATCAATCGATAACCTTTATTCAGCACCTTTTTATGGAGTGAGCATTGTTCTAGTTGCTTGGGGTAGATGGAATTTTTAAAAGACATTCTCTTGAAGAGTCTATAATCTCCTTTGGGAGATACAACATAAACATGTGAAAAAGATCGACAGCACTTATTTCAAGGCAACATATCAACAAATCCAAGTTAGTAAACTGCTAAAAGCTTGCATGAATGAAACGACTGGGAATGGAAAAGAATTCTGTGTTTCTCAAAGAAGAGAGTTAAATTTTAAAGGAAGGAACCATATAAATGAATGGTGAAAAGAGAAGATATTACAAGTGAAAACATACTTGGCAAAGCCATAGCGATAAGACAAGGGACCAAGTATGGTACAAAGTGTTATGGAGATGGGATACAGATAGGTAAGGGAGAAGTGGGGAGAATAAAAGAAGCTGAAATAATAATGCATTTGGCCAAGTGGAGGGATCATGTTTAGGGCACAAAAATGAATTAAGTTACCTAGGGAGAATATGGTGATTTGAGGAAGGAGTGATCTTGAAGGCCAAACAAAGGCCATTTACCAGTTAAATATTTCTTCTTTAAGCAGGTTTAGGCATTTAAGTGTTATCACATTAGACACTGGGAGAAGAGTGACCATGAATTCTGTCTTCAGAACCATTTGGAACTTCTCAATTGCTATAAAAAAAGTTTTGTTTACTGTTGTATTTTTACAAATTCCTTTGCCATTATGTGGGGGTATTTATCCCAATTATACTCATTAAAACAAAAACTCAGTGTCTATGTTTTATTAATCATATAAATCTATGACTTGGGTATTAAATGTAACATTGCTTAGCTAAATCTAAGAATCTTCTCAATCCCCTCCCCATAAGTTTTCAATCAGAGAGACTTAAACAGATTTTATGAGAAACACTTTTATATATTTTTTCAAATGGTGTGCATTTTTGTCATTTAAAGTGTACATCCTTTCAAAGATATATTTCACCTTAGCTAAAAGTTAATTCAAAGTCCTTGGGGGATATTATAGCTCTTCGCTACTGCTGAAGATAAGATATGCCAACTCCTTAGACATTTAAACCAAGAGTCATGGCTTTCTAGATACAAATTTTGATGAACAGGAGTGAAAATAACCCCAGAACACATCCAAAGGCTCTTAATATTTGTTTATCTTTTGTTAACACCCATGTTATTATTTTTAAAAAAATATAATTCTACCACAGATTCTGATACAGACAAGTATCTATAATCTCAAATAAGTTATCTTAGATGCTTCCATGTTTGCCCCTACCTCCAGTTCTGCTTTGTAGGAAACTTGAATAACCTCAAGGTGATGGAATAAATTTTAGTCAGCCATCTGGAGACCATATCATGAAAACGGAAGTTATAACACCGATTTTTTTTAAAATCCCACCCACTAAAAGCAAAATCTAGAGGAGATGGAAACAACTGAAATATTAACCCAGGGTTTTCTTATCTAGACCATTCTCCTCTGAAGTGTTTGCTATGATCATGTAAAAGGCCACAAGTATGAGAAATATCAGAGTCATTGACAATTAATAGACACTTTGGTGAAAAACACTTTTGTATGTCACTCATATAACAAATAACACTGAGTTTAATGGCCATTTTAATGTTTTTGCATGTTTTTTACTTGAAAATAGTTTGGTTGAGTTATGGTTTTTTAAATCTCATAACAAATTTCATATTATCTAGATGTAATCATCTCATAATCATCTCCAATCAATATTTCTTTTATTTTTAAAATTTTAGGGATAGCTCACAAGCACAAAAAAGGAGAAACATGAACCTTATGGAATGCCTATGTCAAGTTAAATGCTTGGGCTCTCAACCTAGGCAGTTCTGCCTCTGCCACTTAACAGCAGAGTTATTCTGAGAAAATTACCTAATGACTCAGACTCCGTTTCCTCATCTGTAAAATGAGGGACAATTGTACTCACTTCCCTTGGAATGACAGGAAAATTAAATTAGATTTTATATTAAAAGTATTTTTCAACAAATTAAAAATAGAATTACCACATGATCCAGTAATTCCACTACTGAGCATTTTACCCAAAGAATATAAAAACATTAATTTGAAAAGATAAGTGCACCTTTATGTTCACTGCAGCATTATTTACAATAGCCAAATTATGGAAGCAGCTCAAGTGTCCATCAATAGAGGAATGGATAAAAAAAGATGTGGTATATATACATACACAATGGAATATTATTTAGCAATAAGAAAGAATGTAATCTTGATATTTGCAATGACATGGAGAGAGCCAGAAAATATAATGCTAAGTGAAATAAATCAGTCAGAGAAAGACAAATACTATTTGATTTTACTCATGTGTGGAATTTAAGAAACAAAAAAAAGGAAGGAAGGAAGGAAGAAAAGAAAGAAAGAAAGAAAGAAAGAAAGAAAGAAAGAAAGAAAGAAAGAAAGAAAGAAAGAAAGAAGGAAAGAAAAAGAAAGAAAGAAAGGGACAAACCAAAAAGACAAAAACACTTAACTAAAGAGAACACACTGATGGTTACTAGAGGGGAGGCTGGTGGGGGGATGGATGAAATAGGTGATGGGGATGAAGAGTACACTTATCAAATCATTATGAGCACTAAGTAATGTATAGAATTGTTAAATCACTATACTGTAGACCTGAAACTAATACAACAGTATATGGTAACTATACTGGAGTTAAAAATTTTTTAAGTATTTTTCAATAGATTTTAGGTTTAAACTTTTTTTTCAACTGATAGGAGAAGGACTTTTAACAAATGAGATGACCAGAACTTGGGCACAAATAGTCAAACGGAAAAACCACATTAAAGACACCAAATAATCCAGGAATACATCCTTATGTAATAGAGTATTTGCCTATTTATTTCATTGATCCCTGTCTTGTTTTGGATAGTATTTTCAGGGACTTAGAAAATGGTTTATTTTCTTTGAGAAGCCTACTCTTCATCGTTACTCTTTATCATATGATGATTCTTACTAAAGTGAAATGAAGTGGGTTAGGATGGAATTAAAGTGCAATCATCAGACTGAAAATAATAAAATCAAACCACACAAGAACATCTTCTTTCACTCCAGGCAGTAAAACATGTTTTAGAATGATAAATAATACTACTTACAGGAATTGGTTTTGGAAAACCACCTTATTAGTTAAGATAAAAAAGAAAAATAGAACAACATATTTTACAATAAATATTTGACTTGAATTCTGAAAACCAACTATTCACCAGGGTAATCACATTTCTTACATATACAGTTTCTTTTAATAGAAGTGAGAGCTAGATGTGGTATAGATTGAAAAGCAGTTTATGTTGGTGTTTACATGGACTAAATGGAGAATAGAATCTTTTGCATTGACATGGACATGGCGACATGCCAGCAAATAAAAGAGAACAAAAGGACCCACATATCTATTGCTATGTAAGATATTAGGTAGATAATTTGCCTGATTTGCCAAATTCTCCAATTTGGCTTACCTTGGTAAATGCTGCTACCATTATATCTTTACCTTCTCGAAAATATTTTTCTGGGTTTATTATCTGGGTTATATTTAATTGTTTTCACAAACTACACTGGCTTTAGATTGAGAAGTTTTCCGAGGATTGTAAGTAGGAATGACTGAAATCAGGGTGTTTTTATATTAACAAGTTTGTTTTCAGTTTTAAATAATCGAAAATAGCAAACTGTAAAGGGAAGTTCATACATTAAGGCCTGGGCTTTGCTCATAAAAGTGCCCTTTTTCTTCTTTCCCTTCTTAGGGTGACACTGACTCTGCTTCCATATATTCCAGCCCACTGTCTGTAAGAGCACCATACTCTTATCTTGTTTCTTTCATCAATAGGGACTTCCTGCCTGGTGTGTTTCCAAAAGAATATTTAGGGAGATGTTGACATGCTGTTATTTTTCACTTATAAGTTGTATCTAATGATATTCCATGAGGAGCAATGAACTCTTATAAGAACCTAAGGTTCCTTTGTGACAGGATTTGATATACTCCAATCACGTACTTATGATTGTCCAAATCCTTTTCTTTCATTGTCCTTCATCCTGTGTGGCTCTTGGGAGAGATATGCAAATAACAAATGCAGATGAACATCACAATATTACTGTGATGACTACTGGGCCAGGGCTTAATACTTCCCCTGCACAGAACTCTGATAATGCTCAAGTGAAACATACATTTTAGGTTTTATATCTAAGCAGCATCTCTACCTTCATAATCCAGAATTCATATTTTGTTGTTTTATCACTTTCTAGCAAGTTTCAAGATGCAGGAGGCTGAAATAACAATTGGTACCATTAGGCATGCCTGAAACAAGAGATAGGCATGCCCCAAGATTGCTGGTCTTGAATCCACTCACCCCAGTCACATGGAAAAAGAAAATAGAAGAGATATACATGGGTGTTGTAGCTCTTCAATGCACAGTGACCTGCCCACTCATAAACATGCCTCAGCTGGCATATGTCATCTAATAAATCTGATTAATATGCTCTGTTCTTGAAGAGGAGATAAGAAGTAGGAAAACATGCTGACAGAGAGCCAGAAGCTTGCCTTTCTCCCTGCAAGATCATAACCCAAGCTACCACCTTTCACCAAGTGGCTCAGGCTCTCAGCTCCTGGATTATCCGCAACCAAGAATCTAGATGAATCTCTGTACTTGTTTTTTAAGAGTCTATCAGGTATATTTATTTGGAATTCTGGCACTCTTCTTGCCAATGTCTTTGAAGGAGATAATGAGCTAATGCATGTGTGTGCTTAGAACAAAGTCTAGCCCACAGTAAGCTTCTGATAAATGCCTGTGGAGATGGCAATGCTATTACAAAATTTTATTCCAAATAACAAAGCTAAGCCCTGTTTTTGCTTTTTTGGGGGGGAGGGTGGGAGGAGGGAAAGGGACATGGTTTACTAAGGCCAGTGAAAAACCTCTTGCGCCTCAAGAGAAAGGCAACTTAGCACTGGAAAGCTGTGGTGGGCTATGACAGTCAACACCAGAGGGACAACACAGGTCTTGGAGGGACTGGGTGTTGTGTTCTTCCAGTGTAGATTTAATACCCCACCCCCAACACCTGCTCTACCCATTCTGATATTTTGGTCTACTTTTATATTTTTAGAAGGTATACCAGCATAAGAAGGAGAGTTAAGTGAAAGATGAGGCAAAGTAGCAAATCTTGAAGAGTTGGCTAGGACTTTAATGAGAGCCCTGGAGTGTATTTGAACAGGCACATCAACTGCCATAGAGATACTCTTCTTCATTTCCTTGCAGGACATTATTACTTCATGCCATAAAATGACCTTATACAGACTTCTCCCAAATTAGTGAAAATCAATATGCATTCCAATCAAATCATCATAAGAAATGCAATGAATGTTTACAGAATATTCTGCACTCAAAGTCAACTTGCAGTGGAGAAACTGCAAAAAGTTAGAACAAATCATAAAGCCCTATCTTTCTTTGCATTATTATTTATACTGCACAACAAAATGAGACTTCTAGGAGTCACCAGTACTTTTTTGTGCTGTCAGCCATTAAAATGTTAAAACAGCACATTTACCCTGCATTGGCCATAACCCATTTGATTACTTCAGAAAATGTGTGGGAAAGGAAAACAACACATGTGTGATGATGCCTTCAGGCAATAGGTTGAGTAATCACATAAAACTGAGTAATCATTTGTTTTCCCACCCATACATGTGCATAACCTCTAGTGACTTGACAGCCAGTAGGAATGACTTCATAGAGTAACTTCATCATGGGGCTCAATCATGTATTCAGGGCTATTGAGGACAACGGAATCTTCACTTCCTTGCTGACATATTACTAGTTGGGTGATGAAAACTGATGAATGTTCAAATTATGCCCATATTCATGATATAAAATATATGACTTTAAAATTAATCTCTCAAAGGAGCAACTAGTTAAAAAAATGAGAAAAACTGTAGCCTTGTAAGGGTTTTTTTTTTTTAACCCAAGTTTGCCCAGGTTAACTGGCATCTAGGTGATAAAGGCAAATTTCTAATATCTCCATATCAAAATTATGTTCCATAGTTACTAATACAGTCCCAGGGTCAAATATTTGTGTTTGTTTTTTTTTTTTTTTTGCCTCATAATTACTTTTGTTATTGTCATGGTTTGTTTATTGTTATTGTTTTTTTAGTTCTTATAGACATGATTCACTGGGTAAAACATGTCTAGGTACCTCTTATTTTATTAACTGAGTTGTTTCTAGAAAGAAAGAATATACTCAAACCAAGAGTCTAAAACACCACATTTTGCATTTAAACGTGGATTTAGATTCTGGTTCTACGAGGTATGTGACCTGGAAAAAAGGCAGTGACTTCTTTGATCCTCAGTTCTTTAACCTTTAAATTGGCAATGAAAAAGTACCAATAAGGCAGAGGATGTTTATGAAGGTGAAACAAGTTCATGCATCTAAAATGCTTACCACAATATCTGGCACATATTCATGAAATGAAAGTAATGATCAACATTATACATGAATATGTGTCCCACTGACTGGGCAGACCAAAAGCAGAGATATGTCTAGCATTTGCCTTCTGCAGAGAGGACAGGTCCTATTGGAGAAATTTCTAAAAAAATTCCACTTTGTTATCAAGAACTTTACCTTCCATCCAGAATAAAGTACTTCACTTGAGATAGCTCATACAAATACATGAAGTTGTCACTATATATATTGTCAAAATTCATCTCAAAAAGAACTTAATTGCCAAGTGGCCACAAAATAAGGATGTTATAACCAGACTTGTAATGAGGTTGACATTCCTGGAAGAAAAAAGAAAGAAAAGGCCATTCAAACATTGCTTTTTGAAGGCTCAGCTAAATAGCTTTCAGAAAGAGCTTCCACTAGCTTGTATTTGCATAACAAAAAGATTCCCCCACCTTCCTATAGTCTTATTTGCAGATCCCAAATAGAATATTTATTAAAGTCTAGATGCAATTAAATCTTTTGTGAAATTTGTGTTTGATCATGAAAAGGGGTGAGTCAGAAAGTCTGTGAACATAAAGTCTGTGGAACATAAAGGGAAGTATACAAGAAAGCATTCTTATCTTATATTTAGCAATAACATTCAAATGACAAAAAAAAAGAGAGAAGATTTTAGAGTAAGATGAAGTTTTCCATTGAGTGCTTTCACTGCTAATCTTGGTTTCTTTGTTTATTGCTTTCATTAATTCAACTAACATATGCTAGATGTTGGAAGAGTTGCTTATAAAATGGTGATGGGAAAGGTAGTCTTTGCCCTAACCTAATCTGTCTGGATTCTGAAAGTGCTTTTGTATGAATGGAAAATATAGTGAGTCCTCAAATGTGTGTTTCATTAACATAACAAAAACCGTGTTTTAGATTACTACAAAAAGATGCCATAAAATCTAAGCTTTTTTATTTCACTCCAGAAACATAAAAGGAAGTCTGTTCTCACCTTCATTATTGTTCTGAATTAGGATTTTCTTAAAAACAATCTGTATTTTAATGAATATTTCAAAGAGGTGGTTCCTGAAGAGTTTACCTACTCTGGAAAGGTATTTGGGGGGTGGGTGGTCAAGCAAGGTGATTTTTTTTTTAACTTAAAACATGTCTTAAACTAATCAACTAATTTGTCCATAATTCCACAGAAACCAGAGCAGAGTTATGCCTTTGGATAGTGTGACCAAGTAAGGGAGAACAAATTTCCTTTTACTATGATTTTGTAGAATTAAACTTCCAAAGTAATTTTTTTGCCACCTGACCTTATTTTCTTTTGCAAAGGCCAAACAAATCAACTTGAGAGAAAAAGGGAAGGAAAACAATAACCTATGTTTTGATTTTCCTAGATTATTTGATTCCCTGGTAAGTTTGTCTCGCTTACTTATCATCATACCAAAATATTCATAATTTAAAAGTTGGCAGGAAATGAGACTGCAATCCTTCTGTCCCTGTTGGAACATATCAGGGAATCAGGATTTTCTCTTACCCCAGAGATTCCTTTAAGCATGAGCCAATTTTCAAGCCTGGGGATGCTATGTGACAAGATTTACATGTGAAACCTTATAATACGCCAAGAGTTCTAGTGGATGCACCCTAAAAGTATGTTCCAGAACCTCAAAGGCATTTCTATTCTGTTCATTAAAATGTGGATGTGTTTTTAACCACTGGGACCAGCATCACTTGTCATTTAAGTTAGATATTGTGAGCCAAGGCTCTGGTAATCCTTATCATTTATGGCTGGGACTTCTAATAACACTTGTTAAATAACTTTTGACTTTAGAGTTCAATTATTTTTTCATTGATTTATTAAAGACACATTGAGGCCCTATTATGTACCAACTTCTGTATTAGATCTTGAGCCAAGTGTTTTGCTTCCAAGGGACTCACAGTCTATCTGGGAATATAGGCAATAGAAGAAAAATGATAATGTCCTCTGGAAGGTTCAAGAATAGATCTATCAGCCTTGAGTGTTATGGGATCAGCTAGGAGGACCACTTACGGTTGGGCTGTAAAAACTAGATGAGGAAGTAGAAAAGTGGAATTGACAATAAGCTATAGTCCAATATGTTGGAAAGATGGAAAATATACTAAAGAGGGTGATCTGGAGAAAATCTCTATTTTGAAATATGTCTCTATGATAGTGCCAGAAAGGATTCAAGGTGATACCTTTCTAAAAGGAGAAGGGGAACTCAGGGGGATTTCTGGGCAGGGAGAACTATGTGAGGAGAGGCTCGAGGGCAAAGAGCAGAATTGTATATGGAAAGGTCTGCTCAGATACTGGAATCAGGCCTGGGTTCAAATCCCTACTCTGTCACTCTTTAGCTAATACTGAGATAATCCATGCAGAAATTTCCTAGAGCAGTTGAAGCTACTCACAACCTGCCTTGTTATTCTATTTTTAATTCAGACATTCATTGTTAGCTTTAGAGAATTCTAAGATTAATTAACCTTAAAATTTGCCCTATTTGGGGAATAATAGTAATGATCACAATGATAAATGTTGTTGATGATGATAATGATGTTGAACACAATGTTCATTCATGGGATGTTTTCTTAATATGTGCAGATGCTAAGGGTTTAATGTGCTTCCTCTCATTTTTTGGCTAATAATTGCCTCATGGTCTTGATTTGAATTTGTGCTGTGAGACACCTCAGTACACTATAGGGTAGATGAGCTTCTAGGATTGCTTCTTGCTTATAGTTTGGATTCTAGTCATTATAAAGGCTATCACTAGCATAGTAACCTGGATTCAGATCCTGGCCACAACACCTAGTAAATCCATGTATCTTGGCCAAGTCAATTAATGCTTCAAGTCACAAGTTTCCTTTGTTATGGTATTTTCTTCATAGGATCATTCTAAGGACTAAGAAGTAAGGGTCAAGAAATATACCTACTAAATCTCATTGTAATCATCATGTAGCTTTTTTCCCCATACTCCTGATAAATACAGCAACTATCAACAAGAGCATAGGTCAGGACTCTCGTTTTGATTTTTTTTTTTTTCCCCAATCTCCTCACTTTAAGGGAGGGCTCCTGAATAAAGATATTTGATCTTGTGGGGTCAGTCATTTTGCCACTTTTCTACTTCTTTCATGAGACACCATTCAAATACCATAATGGACAACTCTTGCCTTACCCTGCCTGCTCCTTAGAAAGTCCCTTTGGTTCAATTCACATCTGTTAATAATTTGGTACTCCATATCCCATTAATAATTTCTAGTATCTATTCCCCATCCTTTTCAAACTCTAGTTTTTTTTTCCTTTGTCCCTCCCATGGTCATTAATTAGCCTCAGAGCTCAAAAGACATGGCTGTAAAATAACCACCATCCCCATTACCAAAAATGCAGGTTATGGTCTGTAAAAAAAATATTTCTCACAGCACGCTATCATGGGTGGCACGAGGGACAGCCAAAACTTCAAAGTCTACAAACAGTACTAACCATAAATTTCATGAAAGTGACTTTGAGTTGAATAAGGAGAGGAAAGTTGGAGCTTCTAGAATTGCTTAGGTAAGTCTCTCCCTATGAACTAAGGGAGAACAGGACCTATTACTCTAAAAATGAGGTGGGAAGAAAAATGCAGAATTACGTGACTTCTGTCCTTTCTTACCCCCCCCATTTGAATACTGCACCTTCATGTGAGGCTTCTTCTGGACATCAGAGGGGTTTAGAAGGTCCTACTTTGGGGGTATCTGGGTGGCTCAGTTGGTTAAGCATCCAACTCTTGATTTCAGCTCAGGCCATAATCTCAGGGTCCTGAGATGGAGCCCTGTGGCAAGCTCCATTCCCAGCAGGGAGTCTGTTTAAGATTCTCTCTTTCTCTCTCTCTCCCACTGCCCCTCCCCCTGCACATTCTCTCTCTCCCTCTCTCTCTCTCTCTCATTCTATCTAATAAATAAATAAATCTTTAAGGGAAAAAAAGGTCCTACTTTGCATCTGCTCATGGTAACTCAAAACATCTGCTTTGAGCTGTGGTTTTCAAATTTTAGTGTGCATAAAGGATGCCTGGAAACAATCTTAAAGTTGGAAATTTCCGGGCCCCATCCCCCTAGTTTTTGATGTATTAGGTCTGTGGTAGGTTTCTGGAATATGCATTTTTATCAGTTGCCCTAGGATGAATTGGTGCAAATAATCTGTCTTCCATTTGAGAAACACCCCTTACTGAACTTTCATTCCTATGACATATGGATAGAGGAGATAGGCTATAGTTCTCAAATTATTACTTGTACAGGAAATGCTGAATTGAACATGAAAGAAAGATATTTTCTTCTATATATGTAGGAAAGAGAATCCTTAGGGGAAAAACAACCAGAATGGGGTCTTAATGACAGTATCATTCTGAGGGAGTTAGAATGAGGAAATACCCAAGCCCAAGAAAATTACATTGTCTGCAAATTATAACCAGTCCTGAAGAGTTTGCCTTCTTCTGAAGATTGGTTTCCTCTCTCTCTCCTCTCCACTTAGCTCCAGGATAATCTAAGCAGCCTCTCCCAGAAGACTTCCTTGTTCTGTTCCAAGTCATTCTTGGCACTCCATACCTTACTTCTTAGTCTCTGGGTTCCAGGTTTTGGTTTGATGGAAACAGGATGTGAACACCAGATGCATCCCTCTTGGCAAAATGAGTCTGAGCCTCTATGGCCTTGTCCCCTTCCCAACCTGAGGGAGGAGGAGAAGCTGCCTCAACAAAGAGAGCTAGGAAACCTGGACTGGAATCTCCACTCAAGAACAGAAACCCTGGGGTGCCTGGGTGGCTCAGTTTTTAAGCGTCTGCCTTCGGCTCAGGTCATGATCCCAGGGTCCTGGAATGGAGCCCTGCATCGGGCTCCTTGCTCAGCGGGGAGCCTGCATCTCCCTCTCCCACTTCCCCTGCTTGTGTTCTTACTCTCGCTATCTCTCTCTGTCAAATAAATAAATAAAATCTTAAAAAAAAAAAAAAAAAGAATGGAAACCCCTGTGCACAGTATCCAGGCAAATCACCTCCCAGTACACTAAGGCTTCTGTCTTACTCTGTTTTGACCATGGAAAAATGAGTCAGGGCCCAGACAAAAATTTTCTTCGGGGTGCTGCTCAATGGCAAGTGTATTTTAAGAAGGGAAAGCTATTTTTAAGGATTACTTTTATTAGTCTATTGATTCCAGACCCAGAAATGGGTCAGCTCTCCTCCTGTGCTGCTAACGGTATTTTTGAGAAGTTGTTAAATAAATGCAAAGTCACTAATTTGCCACTTGGAGTCCTGACCCACTCTTATGCTCTGCCGAGGATAAGAGATGATTTTGTTCTTAGCCTATTTTGCTGTCAGCCTATTTTTCATTCACTGAGAATCTCTGACCTCTCCATCCCAGGTTAGGCAGTCAGGAGCCCCAGCGGGATTCTCAGACTCAATCTGCAGTTATTTTAAGAATTTAAATTACATAAGCAAGACCCTTTTTAGAATCCCTTCTTAGGGTCAGCCGCACACAAGACATCATTAAAATTGCTGCCATGAGCATGTGAGTGACTTTTGCCATTAGGTCTCCAGAGGCTGTTACCATGAAAAGTCGGGGGGGTTGCAGGTCATCTGGCCTCTACTCCTACAGAGTTGCTGGGAACAACACTCTTAGCACTGAGGAAATGGCAAAGGGAACATTGGTTATGAGAAATAGAAACTCAATTCAAACCAGTTTAAGCAAGGAAAGGAATGTATGGGCTCACCAACCTAATCCAGCAATAGAGCTTTAGGCACAGTTGGTCCAGAGCTCAAGAGAAGTTAAGTTATCAAGACTCAGTCCCTTTTTCTTTCAGTTCTGCTTTGCTTTGTGTTGACTTTAGTCCAGGTTAGGCCTTCTCTGTGTAACGTCCCCTGGCAATTCCAGACAATGTCCTTTGGAAAGAAATACATTCTTTTTTTCCCAAGAGTTTCCCAAAAGTTTTGACTTGAACTTCATTACACTGATTTGGGCCAAATGTCATGTATGCTTGATTGCCATGGCCAAGGGCATGCAGTGCTCTGATCAGGTGATCCAAAATCACATGCCCACTCTTAGAGTCAAAATCACCCACCAAAGGACATGAATTATGATGGAGAGGTGTGGTTCTCCAAGGGAAACAAATGTTTGGTCTCAGAAGAAAATCAGTGGACGTTAGAAAGAAAACAACAACCCCATGACATGCAACTTGATTAGACAAAATAAATGATGGTTATGAGTCCCCTGATGGACTCATAGGTGTTTCCCCAAATCCAGAGCATTCTCATTCCCAAATCTCATGTAGCCCCTGAAATACAGCCAAGAGAAGAGAAGCAAAAAGCAAAGCCTGTCATGGAACCACTTGCCTGTCCTGCCAGAGAGTTCAGTGCAGAAGGCCAAGATTACAGCAAAAGTTTGGTCCATTTCTAGCTCTACATATCACATGTCATTCAATAAGAGAAAAACTGCTATTATTTTGTTAGTGTCCACCATATGCCAAGTGCTGTGTTGGGTGTTACACACACACACACACACACACACACAGAGCAAATATTGCTGATCTAAACATAATATTTAGATTCATACTGCTGGTCTGTGTGTATTATTTAGACTCACTGGATAGGGGGCCTGAAGGCACTGCAGTGGTAAAAAATTTCTTGAGGGTAGGAAATATATCTTGTTCATTTCTATATCCTTATTATTTTACTATATTCTGGCTACTATGTAAAGTACTTTTAAAATCCTCATTCATTTAACAACAACCCTATGAAGTGGTTACTGTTTTTAATCTCTGTTTTAGATAACGAAATGAGGCACAGAGAGGTTACACAGATGGTAAATGGAATAGTTGGGATTCAAACCCAGGCAGTCTGACTTCACAGATTCTCCTAAAAAGTGTACTAATTATTTTTTTAAAGATTTATTTTTTTTGCTTGGGGTGGGGGGAGAGCTGGGGGAGGGGCAGAGGGAGAGAGAGAGAGAGAGAGAGAAAAAAAACTTAAGCAGACTCTCCACTGAGTGTGGAGCCTGACTTGGGCCTCAATGCAGGGCTCAATCTAATGACTCTGAGATCACAACCTGAGCCGAAATCAAGAGTCAGACATTTAACCAACTGTGCCACCCAGGTGCCCCAAAGGTGTACTAATTCTTGTCAGTCTAAACATGGAAATAGGGCTCTAGCTCCTTGCCTCACAATTTTGACAAAACCATACAGCATAGAGATAGATGCTCTATACCTGTACAGTCTAATATGTTATTGGCCACATGTTGCTATTTAAATTAAAACTAATTGAAATTAAATTAAAATTTAATTCCTCAGTTCCCTAGTCACATTCCAGGTGCTCAATAGCCACATGAGGCTAGTGCAAATAGAAAACAATTCCATTCTTAAGAGAAAATTCTATTGGGTGACAGTAGAAGATGAATTCTAAGTGCCATTTCTAATCTTTTTTTTTTTTAAGATTTTATTTATTTATTTGAGAGAGAGAGAATGAGAGAGAGCACATGAGAGGGGGGAGGGTTCGAGGGAGAAGCAGACTCCCTGCCGAGCAGGGAGCCCAATGCGGGACTCGATCCAGGGACTCCGGGATCATGACCTGAGCCGAAGGCAGCCACTCAACCAACTGAGCCACCCAGGCGCCTGCCATTTCTAATCTTGATATGGGGAAGAGGAACTGACTGGTTTGGGTAGAGCATCCCTACCAACCATGCTGGGTTCTCTTCCCCATTTGCAGTCCATTCCCTCCTCACAGTGAGCAGCCATGCTCTTTCATGCCCAGTCCCTTTACACTCTGTCTGCTCTGGGCCTCTCTACAGTCACACGAGGCAGGAATCTATAGTTCATAACTGCCACCCCTTCTTCAAGTTCTACTGGAAGTTTTAAAGCAGGGAATCTGGCTGTACTGTAAGCAGGAAACCCTGGCAAAGTTGGGGCTTGATATAAAACTCTGGGTTTGATATCCTATAAGATACTGGCTGTGTGGTAAAAAGCCCAGGCTCTGGTGACATACAGACATGGGTCTGAATCCCAGATTACCACATACCTATGATAGGACCTCAAATAAGTGGCATGGCACTCTGATCCTCACCTATAAAACTGAGTTCACACCATATTAGAATTGATGTCTTTGACATAGCATTGAATAGATTGGCAGTTACTGAGGTCACTATTATGATTACATAACTCAGGTGACCCATAGTTCTCCATTCTTCAGGGTCACCCTTCTGTTTAAAACCAACAATATCCTGGGCAGAGCAAGATGGCGGAGGAGTAGGAGACCTGGATTTCATCTCCTCTCAGGAATTCAGCTGGAGAGGGATCAAACCATTCGGAACACCGACAAACTCAACAGGAGATCGAAGAAAAGAAGAGCAACAACTCTCTCATCAGAAAAGCGACCACTTTCTGGAAGGTAGGAGGTGCGGAGAAGTGAATCCGCGGCGATATTCGGGAGGATAGATGGCGGGCGAGGGGCCTCCGTCGGCCGCTTCTGGCAAGTGACAGAGCCGCGGAGCACAAAATCGGAACTTTTAAAAGTCTGCTCCGCCGAGGGACGTCACTCTGGTGGCTAAGCGGGGGGTGGAACCCTGCGGGACAGTGTGGTCTCAGGATCCTCGGGGTCACAGAAAGACCGGGGGTGCCTGAGTGAGGCAGAGCTCCCAGGTATTGGGGCAGGGAAGCCGGCTGCAGAGGCGGAGCCCAGGCGCGGGCTCTCAGCTCGGGGTGGCCATAAACCGTGATCCGCGGCCCAGTCGGGCCCCTGCTCCTCCAGCAGGGACCCCACAAGCGGCAGATCCGGGGAGACTCACCTTCCTCCCCCGGGAGGAGCCGCGCGGGAGGGCACCGCAGGGATCTGCTGGGTTTGGAGACTCCACCCGGGGTCGGGTGCCAGAGAGAGAAACGCGCGGTCACAGGCCGGGTGAGCACGGAGTGCGGCCGGAGACCGGGGGGATGGGAGTGACTGACGGCTTTTCTCTGGGGGCTCACTGAGGAGCGGGGCCCCGAGGTCTTGGCTCCTCCGGGGTGGAGATTGGGAGGCCGCCATTTTCACTCTCCGCCTCCAAAGCTGTACAGAAAGCTCGCAGGGAACAAAAGCCCCAGAGAGCAAACCCGAGCAGATTACTTAGCCGGGAGGGGGCAAGGGCGGGGCAATTCCGCCTCCGGCAGAGACATTTGGAAACCACGGCAACAGGCCCCTCCCCAGAAGATCAGCGAGAACAGCCAGCCAAGACCAAGTCTACCGTTCTATTGACCTGTAGAACTCAAGCGCTAGGGGAATACTGCACATGATTCTTTAGTCTTTCAAAGTTAATTTTTTTTAACTGTCTTTTTTTTTTGAATTTTTCTTTTTCCCTTTTTCAACCAACATCTTATCAATCCCTTTTTAAAAAAAAAAATTTATTTTTCATTTTTATTTTACATTTTTAGAGTCATATTCTATCCCTTCATAGTAGTTACCCGTATTTTTGGCATATATATATAAGTTGTTTTCTCTTTAAATTTTGAGATAGTTTCTTCTAACACATCAAAATATACCCTAAATCTCTAGTGTATGGTTTTTTTCTACTCCCCTGCCTGATCACATTCTCTCCCTTTTCTCTCTCTCTTTTTTTTAAATCCTCTTCTTTCTTTTTTCAAACAACTTCATACCAATTCCTTTTATAAAATTTTTTATAATTTCCATCTTTACAGTCATATTCCATCCCTTCATCATATCAACCCTTATTTTTGTACATATATAAGTGTTTCTTTCTTTAAAATTTTGGGAGGCACTTCCTTCTAACAGACCAAAATACACCCAAAATCTAGTGTGTGGCACTGATCTATATACCAGCCTGATCATATTTGATCACATTCTGTTTTTTTTGTTTTGTTTTGTTCTGTTTTTGTTTGTTTTTATCTTTATCTTTATGTTTTTCTTTTTCTTTTTTCTCTCTTTCCCTTTCTTTTCCCACTGCTTCAGGTCTTTTCTGATTTGTTTAGAGTATATTTTCTGGGAACGTTGTTACCCTGTTAGCATTTTGTTCTCTCATTAATCTGTTCTCCTCTGGACAAAATGACAAGACGGAAAAAATCACCTCAACAAAAAGAACAAGAGGTAGTACCGACTGCCAGGGACCTACTCAATACGGACATTAGTACGATGTCAGATCTAGAGTTCAGAATCATCACTTTAAAGATACTAGCTGGGCTTGAAAAGAGCATGGAAGTTATTAGAGAAACCCTTTCTGGAGAAGTAAAAGAACTAAAATCTAACCAAGTCGAAATCAAAAAGGCTATTAATGAGGTGCAATCAAATATGGGGGCGCTAACTGCTAGGATAAATGAGGCAGAAGAGAGAATCAGTGATATAGAAGATCAAATGATGGAAAATAAAGAAGCTGAGAAAAAGAGAGATAAACAACTACTGGATCATGAGGGCAGAATTCGAGAGATAAGTGATACCATAAGATGAAACAACATTAGAATAATTGGGATCCCAGAAGAAGAAGAAAGAGAGAGAGAGCCAGAAGGTATAATGGAGCAAATTATAGCAGAGAACTTCCCTGATTTGGGGAAGGAAACAGGCATCAAAATCCAGGAAGCACAGAGAACCCCTCTCAAAATCAATAAAAATAGGTCAACACCCCGACATCTAATAGTAAAACTTACGAGTCTCATAGACAAAGAGAAAATCCTGAAAGCAGCTCGGGAGAAGAGATATGTAACCTACAATGGTAGAAACATTAGATTGGCAACAGACCTATCCACAGAGACCTGGCAGGCCAGAAAGGACTGGCAGGATATATTCAGAGCACTAACTGAGAAAAATATGCAGCCAAGAATACTCTATCCAGCTAGGCTGTCATTGACAATAGAAGGAGAGATAAAAAGCTTCCAGAACAAACAAAAACTAAAGGAATTTGCAAACATGAAACCAGCCCTACAAGAAATCTTGAAAGGGGTCCTCTAAGCAAAGAGAGAGCATAAAAGTAACATAGACCAGAAATGAACACAGACAATATACAGTAACAGTCACCTTACAGGCAATACAATGGCACTAAATTCCTATCTTTCAATAGTTACCCTGAATGTAAATGGGCTAAATGCCCCAATCAAAAGACACAGGCTATCAGACTGGATTAAAAAACAAGACCCATCGATATGCTGTCTGCAAGAGACTCATTTTAGACCATAAGACAACCCCAGATTGAAAGTGAGGGGGTGGAAAACCATTTACCATGCTAATGGACACCAAAAGAAAGCTGGGGTGGCAATCCTTATATCAGACAAAGTAGATTTTAAACCAAAGACTGTAATAAGAGATGAGGAAGGACACTATATCCTACTTAAAGGGTCTATCCAACAAGAAGATCTAACAATTGTAAATATCTATGCCCCTAACATGGGAGCAGCCAATTACATAAGGCAATTAATAACAAAAGCAAAGAAACACATTGACAATACAATAATAGTGGGGGACTTTAACAACCCCCTCACTGAAATGGACAGATCGTCTAAGCAAAAGACCAACAAGGAAATAAAGACTTTAAATGACACACTGGACCAAATGGACTTCACAGACATATTCAGAACATTCCATCCCAAAGCAACGGAATACACATTCTTCTCTAGTGCCCATGGAACATTCTCCAGAATCGATCACATCCTAGGTCATAAATCAGGTCTCAACCGGTACCAAAAGTTTGGGGTCATTCCCTGCCTATTTTCAGACCACAATGCTTTGAAACTAGAACTCAATCATAAGAGGAAAGTCAGAAAGAACTCAAATACCTGGAGGCTAAAGAGGATCCTACTAAAGAATGAATGGGTCAACCAGGAAATTAAAGAAGAATTAAAAAAATTCATGGAAACCAATGAAAATGAACACAAAACTGTTCAAAATCTTTGGGATGCAGCAAAGGCAGTCCTAAGAGGAAAGTATATAGCAATACAAGCCTTTCTCAAGAAACAAGAAAGGTCTCAAGTACACAACCTAACCCTCCACCTAAAGGAGCTGGAGAAAGAACAGCAAATAAAGCCTAAACCCAGCAGGAGAAGAGAAATAATAAAGATCAGAGCAGAAATCAATGAAATAGAAACCAAAAGAACAGTAGAACAGATCAACAAAACTAGGAGCTGGTTCTTTGAAAGAATTAACAAGATTGATAAACCCCTGGCCAGACTTATCAAAAAGAAAAGAGAAATGACCCAAATCAACAAAATCATGAATGAAAGAGGAGAGATCACAACCAACACCAAAGAAATACAAACAATTCTAAGAACATATTATGAGCAACTCTATGCCAGCACTTAGATAACCTGGAAGAGATGGATGCATTCCTAGAGATGTATCAACTACCAAAACTGAACCAGGAAGAAATAGAAAACCTGAACAGACCTATAACCACTAAGGAAATTGAAGCAGTCATCAAAAATCTCCCAAAAAAACAAAAGCCCAGGGCCAGATGGCTTCCCAGGGGAATTCTACCAAACATTTAAAGAAGAATTAATACCTATTCTTCTGAAACTGTTCCAAAAAATAGAAATAGAAGGAAAACTTCCAAACTCATTTTATGAGGCCACCATTACCTTGATCCCAAAACCAGACAAAGACCCCATCAAAAAGGAGAATTACAGACCAATATCCCTGATGAAACATGGATGCAAAAATTCTCACCAAAATGCTAGCCAATAGGATCCAACAGTACATTAAAAAGATTATTCACCACGACCAGGTGGGATTTATCCCTGGGCTGCAAGGTTGGTTCAACATCCGCAAATCAATCAACATGATACAATACATTAGCAAAAGAAAGAACAAGAACCATATGATCCTCTCAATAGATGCAGAAAAAGCTTTTGACAAAGTACAGCATCCTTTCTTGATCAAAACTCTTCAGAGTATAGGCATAGGGGGTACATACCTCAATATCATAAAGCCATCTATGAAAAACCTACAGCGAATGTCATTCTCAATGGGGAAAAACTGAGAGCTTTCCCCCTAAGGTCAGGAACGCGGCAGGGATGTCCATTCTCACCACTGCTCTTCAACATAGTATTAGAAGTCCTAGCCACAGCAATCACACAACAAAAAGAAATCAAAGGCATCCAAATCGGCAAAGAAGAAGTCAAACTCTCACTCTTTGCAGATGATATGATACTTTATGTGGAAATCCCCAAAGACTCCACCCCAAACTGCTAGAACTCATACAGGAATTCAGTAAAGTGGCAGGATATAAAATCAATACACAGGAATCAGTGGCATTCCTATACACCAACAACAAGACAGAAGAAAGAGAAATTAAGGAGTCGATCCCATTTACAATTGCACCCAAAACCATAAGATACCTAGGCATAAATCTAACCAAAGAGACAAAGGATCTGTACTCAGAAAACTATAAAATACTCATGAAAGAAATTGAGGAGGGCACAAAGAAATGGAAAAACGTTCCATGCTCATGGATTGGAAGAACAAATATTGTGAAGATGTCAATGCTACCTAGAGCAATCTACACCTTCAATGCAATCCCCATTAAAATACCATCCACTTTTTTCAAAGATATGGAACAAATCATCCTAAAATTTGTATGGAACCAGAAAAGACCCCAAATAGCCAGAGGAATGTTGAAAAAGAAAAGCAAAGCTGGCGGCATCACAATTCTGGACTTCCAGCTCTATTACAAAGCTGTCATCATCAAGACAGTATGGTACTGGCACAAAAACAGTCACATAGATCAATGGAACAGAATAGAGAGCGCAGAAATGGACCCTCCACTCTATGGTCAACTCATCTTTTACAAAGCAGGAAAGAATGTCCAGGGGAAAAAAGACAGTCTCTTCAACAAATGGTGTTGGGAAAATTGGATAGCCACATGCAGAAGAATGAAACTTGACCATTTCCTTACACCACACACAAAAATAGACTC
This sequence comes from Mirounga angustirostris, assembly GCF_029215605.1. NCBI lineage: Eukaryota > Metazoa > Chordata > Mammalia > Carnivora > Phocidae > Mirounga > Mirounga angustirostris. The sequence continues at coordinate 185,751,386 of NW_026991709.1, read as the reverse complement.
CAAATGGTTGAAAGACCTCAATGTGAGACAGGAGTCCATCAAAATCCTAAAGGAGAACACAGGCAGCAACCTCTTCGACCTCAGCCACAGCAACTTCTTCCTAGAAACATCGCCAAAGGGAAGGGAAGCAAGGGCAAAAATGAACTATTGGGACTTCATCAAGATAAAAAGCTTTTGCAAAGCAAAGGAAATAGTCAACAAAACCAAAAGACAACCGACAGAATGGGAGAAGATATTTGCAAATGACAGATCAGATAAAGGGCTAGTACCCAAAATCTATAAAGAACTCATCAAACTCAACACCCAAAGAACAAAGAATCCAATCAAGAAATGGGCAGAAGACATGAACAGACATTTTTCCAAAGAAGACATCCAAATGGCCAACAGACACATGAAAAAGTGCTCAACATCGCTTGGCATCAGGGAAATCCAAATCAAATCCTCTATGAGATACCACCTCACCCAGTCAGAATGGCTAAAATTAACAAGTCAGGAAACGACAGATGTTGGCGGGGATGCGGAGAAAGGGGAACCCTCCTACACTGTTGGTGGGAATGCAAGCTGGTGCAGCCACTCTGGAAAACAGTATGGAGGTTCCTCAAAAAGTTGAAAATAGAGCTACCATATGACCCAGCAATTGCACTACTGCGTATTTACCCCAAAGATACAAATGTAGGGATCTGAAAGGGTACGTGCACCCCGATGTTTATAGCAGCAATGTCCACAATAGCCAAACTATGGAAAGAGCCAAGATGTCCATCGACAGATGAATGGATAAAGAAGAAGTGGTATATATATACAATGGGATATTATGCAGCCATCAAAAGGAATGAAATCTTGCCATTTGCAACGACATGGATGGAACTGGAGGGTATTATGCTGAGCGAAATAAGTCAAACAGAGAAAGACATGTATCATATGATCTCCCTGATATGAGGAATTCTTAATCTCAGGAAACAAACTGAGGGTTGCTGGAGTGGGGGGTGGCGTGGGAGGGATGGGGTGACTGGGTGATAGACACTGGGAAGGGTATGTACTCTGGTAAGCGCTGTGAATTGTGCAAGACTGTTGAATCTCAGATCTGTACCTCTGAAACAAATAATGCAATATATGTTAAGGAAAAAAAAAAAAGAAGAAGAAGATAGCAGGAGGGGAAGGATGAAGGGGGGGAAATCGGAGGGGTAGACGAACCATGAGAGATGATGAACTCTGAAAAACAAACTGAGGGTTCTAGAGGGGAGAGGGGTAGGAGGATGGGTTAGCCTGGTTATAGGTATTGAGGAGGGCACGTTCTGCATGGAGCACTGGGTGTTATGCACAAACAATGAATCATGGAACACTACATGTAAAACTAATGATGTAATGTATGGGGATTAACATAACAATAAAAAATTAAAAAAAAAAAAACCCAACAATATCCTGAGTCAGTTCTCAAAAGACCATGATCTTCTCCCTAGATAATTTCTGGGACATGCTGAAATCAGTTTTGGAGACTTTATGTTACCCCTCAAATCTCTCTTTGCCCCGCATAATCTCTGCAGAGCAACATGAGTCAATCGTATCATCCTGTAATGTGTTTCTCTCTGTTTCATTCATTCCAAGCATGACCACAGGACTTTCTTTTAGCCCTTCAAAACACGATGACAAGTAGATTGTGTTATTTAACAGATTAAGGAAGGGAATTACAAAGCAGAAAATGAAAATTTAACATTGGATAATAATTATTACTGTTTTTGGTGTCTGTAGATTACATGCCTCCAGAGGGGTCTCCCAGCCCTCTGATCTATCATCATATTACAAGGGCCATCCAACCTCTTTCACAGGGGAATTATTTTGACTATGACCTTGTTACTCATGGCTTAAGGCCAGAACTGTCCCTTACCCCAGAGCAAGATAGAATGATCCTGTTCCAGCCCAGCCCAATACCAACTGGCCTCCATATTTGTCCTGGGAAGACTGATTCAGACAAAAAATTTCTACTTCCTAATCTTGAGGACAATAGGTAGAAAGCACGGTGACACGGCAGCTAGTGAAAAGCCAAGACAAGGAAATATATCTCCTGACTCCTTAACTCCCCCAAACCCACATACTTCATCTCAAAGTAGGTTGAAGGAAATTTCTCTACTTCCATCCAGTCCTATTTGCTGCTCTTTGATCTCTTGGTTTGTTCTGGGCTGCAGAGCAATCAGGAGTTCATGTGGTCTTCACGCTGTGGCCTATGTAGGGGCCTGGGTCTCCTGAGCATTGGTTTCCAATTAAAACACAGGCTGGATCTCATGTTCTCAACACTTTTCTGCAGCCTTGATTCTAGTACCAAGGCCCATATTAATCTCTCAGAGTCAGGGCCAATGGGCCATAACAAGAACAGAGGGCTCAGGAGAGAAAGGCAAGCAGCTACAGAAGAAAATGCCTAAGTGATCTCAGAGAAGAGCTAAAGCTTCCTTAAGGAATTACCACATTCAAGTGGCACTTTCCAAGTAACAGCTTTGATTTATTGAGAGCTCACTATGCACCAGGCATTGTGCTTACACTCTGGAAGGCAGGATCCCATCTCATTCTCAATCGGTCATGAAAGTAGGTATAGTATCCTCTTTTTGGAAGCTGAAGTTCAGAAGGCAAGTAATGGGATCAAGATGACCCCAAAGTAATCAGGAAAGCCATAGTCGGATGTTGGTTGACTCCAGAGTCCATGTTCTCAACTTTTTTGTTTTTGTTTTAGAAAGGGAGGGAGGTGCCTGGGTGGCTCAGTTGGTTAAATGTCTGACGCTTGATTTAGACTCAAGTCATGATCGCAGGGTCGTGACATCGTGCCCCCATGAGGCTCAGCACTCTGTGGGGAGTCTGCTTCTCTCCCTGTGCCCTTCCCCCTGCTTGCACACATATGTGTTCTCTCTCTCTCTGAAATAAATGGGTAGATCTTTTTTAATTGTTTTTTTAAAGGTTGTATTTATTTATTTGAGAGAGAGAGAGCACAAGCAGGGGGAGTGGGAGAGGCAGACTCCCCACTGAGCAGAGAGCCCAATGCAGGACTTGATCTCAGGACCCTGGGATCATGACCTGAGCCGAAGGCAGATGCTTAACCAACTGAGCCAGCCAGGTGCCCCATAAATGGGTAGATCTTAAAAAAAAAAAAAAGATCTGGGGAGGAGGGGCAGAGGGAGAGGGCAAGAGAGGATCTTAAGCAGGCTCCATCTCACAATCCTGAGATCATGACCTTAGCCGAAATTAAGAGTCCTACACTCAACTGACTGAGCCATCCAGGCACCTCATCAACTTCTATTCTTATATTGGCTTCAGCGTTCTCCCACATATGTTATTTTATTGAATGCAGTGAGGTAAAGAGACCAAGGGCAGTATTAGCCCCATTTTGCTGAAAGGAAATGGAAACTCAGAGAGTTTACATGACTTGCTCAATGTTACCTAGATCTCCTGAGTTCTAGCCCAACTTGTTTCTGTTACACTGAACAGAAGTGGCTAAGCTAAGTTCCAGCTACAGTTTTATAATATAAATTCTTCTCCACTGTGCATTTGGAAAGCTCACAGGGGCTAATCTGTCTTCATAGGTTTCTGATGAGGTATAACATCAATAATCATAAAGGAATTGATATTTACTATAAGGAATCTAATATCTTGATTGGGCTCCAATTTAAGAAAATGACCTCTCCCCTTTCCCTAGTAAACCATCTCGGGGTCAAAGAGTGCTACAGTGCCCTACAGATAAATCATGGCTTTCCTTTTGTTATTTGTATTACCCCTAACTAATTATTTAGAAAACAGCTACTATTTCCAAAGGCCCCTGCCCTCCCCCAACAAAAGAAGGATCCAGTCTTACTTAAAAAAAAAAAAAATTTAAGTACCTTGGTTCTTCAAAATAGGAATAGTTAGTGGTGGGTAATCTCTGCAGTCCAAGGAGGAGGCAAGCACCCTGGTTAAGGTACTATTAGAGGACCTCTTTTCCTTATTCCCCTTACCAAGAGGTTGTCATATGATGAAAATGGGGCATGATGGTGAAGGGCCTAGTGAAGTTACCTTCAGACCTTGGTTTACAGAAATCTCTGACAAAAGTTCTTTCCATCAAGCTCATCTGGGGACTTTGCTTGGCCCTATGATATAGAGGATATTTAAGCCAAAGGATTTACTTTGGATTCTGCTGATTATTGTCTTTTTGACTCTATTGTCTGTATGACTCTAAAAGTGTCCCAAATATTAATAGGGAAAATAGATACTTATATTTATAATTGCCTTTATGTCTGAATTACAAAGTGGGTGGCTTCCTTTAGCCAATAATCTCATTTTTGGGTATCTTTCTTAAAGAAATAAAGTATCTATACATATCTATTTATATAAAATGTAGATACCAAATATATAAATATAGAAATAGATATTTACCATAACATTATTGTAGTGGAAAACAAACCTGGAAACAATGTCTACCAATAGAGGGATGGTTAGCTGGTTGATTAAATGATGACATTTATACCATGAAATACTAGTACATAGCTATAAACAGAGTAAGTTAGATCTGTAAGTATTGGCCTGGAAAGATGTTTGTGATAGAACTTTTTTTTTTTTAAGATTTTATTTATTTATTTGACAGAGAGAGACACAGCGAGAGAGGGGACACAAGCAGGGGGAGTGGGAGAGGGAGGCAGGCCTCCCACTGAGCAGGGAGCCTGATGCGGGGCTCGATCCCAGGACCCTGGGACCATGACCTGAGCCGAAGGCAGACGCTTAACGACTGAGCCACACAGGCGCCCCGAACTTTTTTTTTTTTTAATAGGTTCTATGCTGGGCTTGAACTCATAACCCTATCAACACCTGAGCTGAGATCAAGAGTTGGACACTTCACCAACTAAGCCACCCAGGCGCCCCAACATGATAGAACTTTCAAATAAAAAAAAACAAGTTTTGGAGTAGAGTGAGAGATATGATCCCATTTTTGTAAAATATTGTGTCCAAAACCTATTTATGAGCATTTATGTTTTTACATGTTTGAATGAGTACAGACACCATGTGAATGATATCTACTAACCTATTAACATTGGATTCATTACCTGGAGGGTGAGGGAAGGGATGCTTGGAGTAAGGGCTTATTATATAAATTAATTTTTTTTTGTATATCTTTTTTTAAAATTTTAATTATTTTTTTATTTTATTTTTATTTTTTTATTCTTATGTTAATCCCCATACATTACATCATTAGTTTTAGATGTAGTGTTCCATGATTCATTGTTTGTGCATGTCACCCAGTGCTCCATGCAGAATGTGAAGGGCTTATTATAAACTTGTGTTTGACTTGTTATGATAAGTGCATATTGTACTTTAAAAGAAACCAATAAAATAAGTTCAGTAGTAAAGGGGAGGGAGTGCTTTAAGGCAGAGATGGTACCTGCATGTTGCTTCATGCCAGAGTTATCCGGGAGGCTGGCACAGGTACATCCTCTGATCTTCAGAACCAACATCTTATGACTGAAACATACCCCAAGAAAAGGGAAGGAATGGGCTATTATTTGCTAAAGTTTTCCTCCCTGATGGCATTTTCCATGAGATCCCATAAATAAATCTATTATTTTTTTCTTCCATCTTAGAAAGCATCATATAACTGTAGGAGTATTTCTCAAACTCAGCATTCCTGCAAAAGGAACACTGCTATAAGCATTTTGAATGGGAGAAGAAATGCTGGTGTATTAAATTAAGCCCCTGGCAGGATCTGTTTTTAACCGATCTGGTCTTCTCTCCTCCACTCCCTTCCTTCCCTCCCTCTTTTTCTCTGTTTCTCCATCTACCTTTGTTTTCTTCTTTTTAAAAAATTTTTATGTATTTTTATTCTTTTTTCAAGATTTTATCCATCTATTTGTCAGAGAGAGAGAGAGAAGGAGAGAGAGCACAAGCAGGGGGAGTGGCAGGCAGAGGGAGAACCAGGCTCCCTGCTGAGCAAGAAGCTGGATGCAGGACTTGATTCCAGGACCCTGGGATCACGACCTGAGCCAAAGGCAGATGCTTAACTGACTGAGCCACCCAGGCGCCCTCTTCTTTCTTTTTTTAAAAATAAAAAAATACTTCCTTTATTTAATATTTCAAACAGATAATATTATATTAACTCAATTCTTTGGCTTGCAGGTAATATTATATTGACTCAATTCTTTGGCTTGGGCAATTTAGTCTTTAAATTATATTTTTCATTAATTTGTAGTGAGAGTTATAGTCATATATACATAACGATGAAGAGTATGTACCCTTTTCATCCCACATACATTACCAAAGAAAACATGGAGTATTCTCTACCACATTACATTTAAAATCAGAAGTCCATTTGGATGTCTATCACATGTTAAAACTTACACACTTCCCTCAGCTTATGCTGAATTCTGCTTGCATTATAGTTTTTTTTACCTCACATTTTGGGGTATCACATACATTTCAGCAAATAGGTTGCCTCTGTTGGGCAGTTTATTATACACATTTTTTTCTAAAAAGTATTAATCACTCTTTAAGGAAAAGGAATCATATATATATGTACATATACACATACACACACATATATATACATGAGTGCAATTAGCACATAGTGGGGATCTAGTAACTAGTTGATTCTAAATAACAGAATTTTCATAAAACAGCATCCAACGTTCTAAATGCATTTTAGATTTTTTCCCAGATGTGAAAACTTTTTGTGTCTTTCCTCTTCTCTTTTGAAGAGAGTTTGAACTTGACCAATAATTTTTTTTCCCACTTTGACCTCTAAGTTAACCCCATAGCAGTTTTTCTAACTTTAGGGACCTCCCTATCTCTGGTTAGGGCCTTTCCCACATTGCCTTTTTCTTAGAAAGCTCGGCCTTTCTCTCTATGGGATATATACATTTATAAATCATATAAAATATGATTTTTATAATCATTGATTCTTGAAACCAGGCACAACACTTATGGACTGATCAATACCCTTAAATGTCAAGGCAATCAGGAGTACAAACTGGAAGAGTTCCCATGTTCATGAGTACATGTTATAGATCCCAAGATACCAAGTGCTGACAATAAAAGACAAATAGGCAAAAGTGCCTTCTATGGGTGATGCCCCTTGATTGGGAACAAAGGTCACATTTGCCTGCTTGTACTTCCTCTTCTCTTGTAACCCCAACATTTGCCACAGGATGCAGGTTGCTATCGTGATAGGGGAAGAGAACATTGAATTGGAAGGTCATTATAAAAATATTGCAGTGGGCTATCAAGGGTATTTGAAACTAACTTTTTATTTTTGCAATAATTTTAGATTACAGAAAAGTTGCAAAGGTAGTGATAGGGAGTTCCTGTACACCCCTCACCCAGTTTCCCCCCTGATATTACCACAGTACATTTGTCCAAACTGAGAAACCAATGTCGGCACATTACTATTAACTAAACTCCAGATTTCATTTGGATTTCACCTGTTTTTCCACTAATGTCTCTTTTTAATGTTCCAGGATCCAATTTAGGAATCTACGTTGAATTTAGTCATTATGCCTCTCACATCTCTAGGTATGGTTCCAAATCTCCTGCATCCTGTGATAATTACCCAGTCTCCCTTTATTTTAAAAAATATTTTAATCTACCCGGAATTTTATCTAAGTTTATTTCTTTAAAGTGGACTTGAGTTATCACGTTGCTGCCTTCTTTTGTGTTTTGTGGTTCTTATGAGGACAAAATATTTGTTAGGACTCTTATGACCTGGCAAATAATATTTCTGTTTTTTTTTCCTCTTTGTAGTAATCCCTTCACTGAAGGAGGGCATGATCACCAAGATGGGGATGTTTTTGGCTGGTAACATTTTCCTTCTGCTAGGCATATCATCTTAATTCTGTTGTAATTAGTTTTACCTCCAATTCAAAATATTCAAATAGTTTTACTCCACCATGGCATATTATATGAAACAGGTTTCCCCCACTACCTTCAATGATCTACAAATAGATAGTTGTTTCCTTTAACAACGTTCTTTAAACCATCCGTTTGGTGCTTCCCCACCAAGCAAGCTCCACACTCCAATCTTTTGCATTAGCTCCCACTATTTAAGTGCTAAAGTCCTTGCCAAAGTAGAATGTCCATAATCCCCCCGTTGCTTGACTTTTGTTGCCACCTCTCTGTAAGACCTGCTTTGAATTCTAAATTGAACATTTCTTTTGGGAAGCTTTCTGTTATATTCTCTTTCCATTAAATAAGAGCATGTAGTTTGGAAACAGAGACCTGAACTCAAACTCCAGCTCTGCCACCCACTATGTGACCTCAAGCAAAGTACTTACTCTCTCTGAGCCTCCGTTTCTTCATCTGTAAAACAGGGAGACAGCTTTTTTCTTGGACTTGATTTTCAAAGTCCTTCCTATTTTCTGAGTTGTTCCTTTTGTAGCTATTTGCTATCACCCCAAGTTTAGCCGGGAATCAAAGAATCTAAAACTAGAGACAGCTGCTTCTCCTTCCCTTTCTCCTTCATTACCCTCAAATTCCCAGGGAATAAAAAGAAAGGAGTAGAGGTAAGAGGGACACATGACTGTGGGCCAAGTGTTTGTTTTGGACGGCTTCATATGGACGTCTGGAAAGGGGCTGGGGCTGCTGCACTGGGAGGCAGATAGGAGCAGCATTTTGCAGTTCATTTCAGGGGGAACAGTCAGCAGATCTGCTCTGTTCTGTAGAAGCTTGCTTCAAGTTTGTATCCATTGCCTTTGGGTTAGACGTGGTCCCTGTGCTTGGATTCTCTCCCTCGAGAAGGGCTCCCTTCATCACTGTGTCCATGGGACCACTCCAGCCATCTTCTCTGTACTCTGGAACCACTGACTTGACGCATAATTCCTAACATTTTTCTCTGGACCTTGCCACAAATCCCACACACACTTCATATTTTAACTAATGCAATTTTGGACATTATTTCTGATTTATAGACATAAACATAAGCTATATCTATAGTCTAAAAAATACATTCACATTTTTACATTATTGTTTTTCCCTCTAACAATCCATGTTCATGAAGAATATTTTCACAGCTTTGCTGATCAGGAGGCCAACTCACTACAAATTTTGTGGAAAACAAAGAGAGGACTCCTTTGCCACCCCCTATCCCCCCGCCAGCCCCAACTTCAGATCTGTCACTTGATGCTTCCTACTTTAAGGTATTAGTTTGGCTATTTGATTCAACATATACTTAGTGGTAATTATTCTGTAGTAGGCACTGTATTAGGGGCAGTGCTGGTGTGTTAATTAAAGAAATAACTATGGAAAGCACTTAGCACAGTACATGATACATCTTCAGTGCTAAACATTTTTGCATTTGCTCCTTTTCTCCTCTGTCAACACTCATCAATCTAGTGATTAGAGTGATCAACGGTGCCTAGTGCAGTGGCTTTCCATTCTTACAGAATAAATCAAAGAAGAAATGTTGAAATATTCATGCTATTTCTTTTTCTAGCCCTGTTCTATTTAGAGAAAATGTATGAGGTCAATAGAGCCAGGGATTAAGAATGCAGAAAATAGTGTCACACAGCTACTTTTTGAATCCCACTCTGATGCTTACTATGTGGGTCAGCTTGGGCAAATTACTTAACATTTCTGAGCTTCAGTTTTCTCATCTTTGAAACAGATTACAACTGTAACTACTTCATAGAGGTGAAGACTTAAAAAGAATAGGTGTAGAACCTTTCACACAGTGACTGACATACAAATAAGTATTCACTAAATGGTAGGTGTTATTCTTACCATTATTATAAACATTATGCTCTGGGAAATCATTATTAGTAATTTCATAGGGTCTTTTATTTTTTTTAAAGATTTATTTATTTATTTTAGAGAGAGAGAGAGAGCCAGGGGAGGGACAGAGGGAGCGAATCCTCAAGCAGACTCCCGCTGAATGTGGAGCCCGACATGGAGCTCCACTCCAGGACCATGAGATCATGGCATGAGTCAAAATCAAGAGTTGGCCACTTAACCATATGAGCCACTCAAACGTCCCTTCATAAGGTCTTAATAGAATAAGCTACTCTAAAAGGGGTGTGTAAAAGTTTAGCCTACCATGAGAGTCTGTTATCCTAGTCTGAATGTTTTATTTTCAAAACAGCTGTACCTACCTGTTTTCCCACCCCATGCCACAGGAGAATCTCAACCTGCCAGATGATGCTGTTTACTCCTGGGATCACCTTTCTCCTCAGTGTTTGAATAGCCTGTAATAAAAAGAGAATGAAAGGGTAAATATAGAGTTTGTGAGGAACATATGTCTTTCTTGTCCAAATGTACATTTAAGACATTTCTGTGGTGGGTATAGAAATCACAACAGTTATCTACTCCCACTGAAACGGAAATGTTACCCTTACATAGAAGGTATCATTATCTAATTGAAATACTTGATGAATGAGTTGGAGAAGTAGGAGAGAAAGAAATGATTGGTGGTATTAGAAATAAATTAATAAAAGATTAAATTTCAGGAAGATTAATTTGGAGACAATCTGTAGTATAGATTAAAAGAGGAGAAATCCTTAGAGGAAGATTGTTAAGGTAATTATTTAAAATCTATTCTGATTTCCTTTTCTTGAGTGAGCCACTAGACTGGTAAACTAGGGATTTTAGTAAATCAATTAATATCATGCCTTGATCCTTAATGGATTCAGAGTGGCTTAAAACTTGATATATTGTTCTCATTAGAAACTTTGGGTTTTATTATACTCTCATTCATTCATTCATTTACTCATCCCACACCTGTTGATTGATGGTCTACTGTATGCCAGGTACTGTGCTATTGCTGAGCATATATATTTGCTGATAATATCATGGCCCTTAGCCCTGCTGAGCATACAATCCTGTTCTAGCTGATGAGAAATTCTGTGTACTATTTTGTTCTTTCCTGGGTTTAAGCTAAACATATTACACATTGTAAAGTTTTTAATAAATTCTTTTGGTTCAGAACACCGATGTGCTTCTAATTATCTGTAGGTGGCAATCTTTTGGAGAGATACAGATTATCTGAGAAAGATGCTGCTCATATTGGGAGCTCATGGAAGACTCCAGTCTCAGGAGGTGATCAATCACCATGATTAATACTGCCAAATAGCTAAGGTTAAACTGTCATTTAGAACCCAATTAAATGTGATTAAACAAGCCAAGATGACTAAATATGATACCACAAAAACTGATTTGATTTCCCCCATTTCCAACTAGTAAATCTTGACATTTTGAATAACACTTTAATCATACAAGCAAAGGTCCTTTCTAGTATAACTCACCAGGAGAGTCAAAATAAAGAGGCTAATGAACAGTTTGGTGAATTTGACTTACCTCCTCCAGCCAAAGGTTTTTAGAGAAAAGGTAGAAAATGAATAAAGTATTGATATAAGGGAATATGATTAGTTGTGTATCTAAATGCTGTAGCCAACATTTACTGAGCACTACATATACCAGGCACTTTTGCTGAGTGCTAGAAAACTCTAAGATACACATATTTTATGTAACAGATCACACATTTTAGGTTCAGAGAGTTTGAGTAGCTTGTCCAAAGTCACGCAGCCTGTAAATAAGTGAGCAGGGATTCCAACCCAGGTTGTTCTGACTGTGAGACTTTGCCAAAGTATTATATACTGCTTCTTTCTGTGCCTTCCTTTTCTGCAATGTTCTAGGCATGGCCAGGGCACTTACAAAAAAATTTCCAGATAGTACCTAACATTTATTTAACTCTAGATTCAGAAACATACTTGACTTGAATGATATTTAGTATTATCTAGTGTTAGTAAATATTCAAGGTAAGGAGGGCTCAGGAGAAGTCTGTGATAGCTACAGGGGAGTGGTAAGACTTGAGACAAGACTGGAAGGATGGGTGGGGCTAGAATGGGTGAGAAGGATGAGTACAACACTGCTCCTAGGAGCTGACATCCGAAATTACAGAAGCAAAGGCCAGAGCCTGAGCTAGTCAAGGCAGAAGGCTCATGTTGGAGCATAAAGGCAAATAACATCAGATTAGCATGATGAAAACAGTCTTGAAGGCCTCGCATTCCAGGAAGAGGACATATATGAAAAAAAAAAGAAAGTATTTATGGGGGGTTGATTGTATTTTTGACCTGCATTCACAGCCTCCTTTGACTTATTGCCTTTGTAATATGACTTTGCAGCATCTCTCACCAAGAGAGGGAGTCCTGTTTAGCTCCCTCACCTTGATCTCAAGGCTGTCTTGGTTTCAGCCTCTTATTCACATCTTGTGTTATTTAAATGGTTTGAGATTTGATAGTCTCTCTGTTCATAGTCATTCTGAGGGTGCCAGAGGTTGAAGATGGCATTCTTTTCAAACCCTTTGGCTGTCTCAGAATTGTGAGCGAATATGGGCTATCGTGTAGCTTGCTTTGGCTAATAGTATATGGCAGACTAAGTTTCTGAGTTTGGGCTTCTCAAGACGGTTTGCTCTCAAGCAGAACTGCTCAAGGCAGTTTCCACTGCCTCTTTTAGATTCCTAACTTGCCTTGAGAAACAGCTCAGTCTAGCCGGCCAGAGGAGGAGAGATCACATGGAGGAGAGGCCATTCTATACCAGCAGCCCCTAGCTACCTCACCAGCAGACCACAGACAGGAGTAAACCCAGTTTAGATCAGCTGGGCTCAGCCCAGATCAGCAGATCCATCTAGCTATAGACTTAAGAAGCACCAATAAATGCTAATTACTGTATATCAGTGAAGTTTTGGGGGTGTTACTCTGTATTACTCTGGTACTAGATAGCTGATATAATATAGTTCTTTATGGATAAAGATGCAAAACTCTTTTTTCCCCTTCTCTTTAAAAATGGGAGCAGTCAAGGAAATTAATAATTATCTTTCCAACCCTCTGCCGTTCAGGAAAACTATACGGGGTCAGTATAGCCAGGCATTCAGACAGCAGGCAGTAGTATCCTGCCCAGTGCTAACTGGGTCACCTTGTACATTTCTCAACAGTTCTGAGCGTCAGAGTTCTCATCTCTGGAATTGCGATTACAACAGTAACTGCTTCATAGAGAGGTGACAGGTGAATTTTGTAAGGTCTTAACACTACTCTAAGAGGGTTGGTTAGCTTTCCCTGAGAGTCAGTTACCTTAGTCTAAATGTCCTATTTCCAAAACAGCTGCACCTACCTAGTTTCCCACCACGTGCCATAGGAGAATATGTCAACCTGCTGGATGATGCTATTTGCTCCTGGGATCACCACTGTCCTCCTAGTCGTTTAAATAGCTTATAATAAAAAGAGAATGAAAGGATAAGTATACAGTTTGTGAGAGATATTTGTCTTTCTTGTCAAACAGTACATTTTCAAGATGTTTGGGCAAAAAAATCATAGCAGGTGGCTACTGTCATTGAAATGGAAATGTTACTTTTAAATACAGTGTCATTATCATCTAATTGGGTTGAAGACATAGGAAAGAGATAGAAATGATAGGTGGTATTAGGAATAAACTAATAAAAGATTAAATTTCAACAAGATTAATTTGGAAATGATTTGCAGTATAGATTAAAAGGGGGAAAATTCCAAGAAATTCTATGAAAACCACCAGTCTGGAGTCAGGGGACTATTATAGATAAAGCATGTCTGGAATGTATCAAATGAATGTGACAAAACTTGTCATGAAGTTCAGAAAAAAGGAAAGGAAACAATGGACAGAACAATATACAGAGAAGTGGAGTTGCTAAAGCACATGATTCCAGGAGTGCTGTTTAATCGCATCTGTGCCAAGAAGTCCACGTGTAGATACATGTCTTTAGTATGATTCTGTTGACACTTTTGTCAATGACTTGTTACAGTGCAAATCCATAGGTGACACAAAACTGGAGGGAATTCTAAGCAGTCTAATAGATGCTGACCACCTAAGAAAATGAGATAAAATATATTTTAGGGCAAGATAGTGGATGTTGAATGGAGGTGGTTTTGGCTACAGACATTCAGGTGGTAAAGATACGTGGCATGGTTTAATAAACAGCAGCAGGATATAGACTCCGTGAGTTCAGGGCTGATGTTTAGCCCCTGGCACAGTGCTTGGTGCATTATAGGTACTCAGTAAATGTATCCATAGGGAGGAAGGAAGAAATCTGAAAGACAAAGAGTGGGTGTGGAGTATAGTATAAAGAACCAAATGGAAAGCAATCAAGTCCAAACTGAATGTTAAAAATAACTACGTAGAATGGACACTGTCTGTGCTCCCCCCAGATCCCCCTAGAATTCCCTTTTCCTGCACCCCCTCTCCTGTCTGCTGTGTGAACCAGCACCCACAGCTCTCTTTGGCCTGGAACCAGCACAGGTCCCTTAGGTAGAAAGATAGAAGTGCTTGGAGGATAATGTCATCCCCAGGGCACCCTTTTGCCCAGGATTGTCTGATGCGGGGCATGAAAGCCTAGCGCTCCTGCCTCTGGTAGGGCAAATGATGAGAAATAATTTAGAGTTCAGACTGACAGGACTAGTCTGAGGTTAAGATTCTGCCTGCAATGGCACCTGTGATTGGCTTTTACCCCATCCCCTCTCCTGATTCCCCCTAAGCCTTCACTAATTTCCCCCAAGAGTGCGGAATAAATTACTTGCAAATGAATCCAGGTTTGGGGTCTCCTTCTGGTGAGTCTGACCTAAGACAAAGTGATCTCTTAGAGGTCAAAGATTGTAAAGTCTTCATCATCTCATCCCCAGGAAGTGATAGAGTGCCAGGCCTATGTCAGGTGACTCATGAAATCTTAGAACAAAGGGATGAAGGAAGGAAAGAAAGACGGAAGGAGAGAAGTTAACCTGAGAGACCGGGAGGAAAATTCTACATATAAGTGTAAATAGAATGTTCCAAATAGGGCGCCTGGGTGGCTCAGTTGGTTAGGCGACTGCCTTCAGCTCAGGTCATGATCCTGGAGTCCCGGGATCGAGTCCCTCATCGGGCTCCCTGCTCAGCAGGGGGTCTGCTTCTCCCTCTCGTGCTCTCTGTCTCTCATTCTCTCTCTCAAATAAATAAATAAAATCTTAAAAAAAAAAAGAATGTTCCAAATAAATACTCAGAGATATTAGTAAGATTTTTGTGGGACATGATTGCGGCATGTGAACACTTCTAAGGATAAGAAGAGAGAAGAGAGGAAGGGTGAAGAAAGGTAAATGTGCATCTACAGAAGAGCTATTCATTCCCATTTGGCAAGTATTTATTGAGCACCTACTACATGCCTGTTACTAATGCTTAGGATACATCAGTGAACTAAATAAGGACCCCCACACTCCATGGGGCTTACATTTTAGTGAGAGAAAAGGGGAAATATTAAACCTGAAAATAATAAGTAATATAGTAGGTAAGAAAATTATAAGTGTTTGGAAAAGAGAAAAAAGTTGCGCTAGCTAAGGAGCTCAGGGTGGGTGGAGGATGGGGAGGCAGTTTGTAATTTTGAACAGGTCAAAATAACTCTCACTGAAAAGATGAAATGTGAATAAATCCTTGAATTGAGGGTTTTATGTTGAACACTTGGGGGACAAATGTTCTGAACTGGGAGAACAGCTAGAGGAATTTTCAAGGAATAATGAGGAAGCCAGTGTGGCTGGGATGGCATGAGGGAAAGAGAAGAGGTCACAGAGGCAAGTGGGGGCCAGAGCATCCAGGATACTGCAGGCCACAATCAGAATTCTGGATTATGGGCACAGTTTCACCCAGATCTTACTAATGTGAGCTTTAAAGATGGGCGGACCTCAGTCTGAATCTTAGTTTTGTTCCTCCAATCCTACTTCAGGCAAGTTACTTAAATTCTTGAAATCATTGTTTCCTCATCTATGAAATGGGTATAGTAATAGTACCTACTTCATAAGGTTGTTATGAGACTACAATGGGATACTTAGCAGGTAAGAGAGATGAATAAAGTTTTGCATAAAGGAATATGGGTCTGACAGCTCAGATTTCTGCTCAGTCAACATCAAGTCTTGATGTCCCTCTCCCCTTACTCTGGAAGTGATTCTGTAGGAAGAGGCAAGAAGTTAAACTTAGACTCTCAACAGCTACCCTATATGAAAAAGGACTTAGCAAAGAAGTCAAGACAAGTGTGCCCTCTGTCTGTCCATCTAGATGGAGATAATGGGGCAAACAGAGAAGAGATCATTATTAATCCAGCCACTACAAGACATGGAAACAGGAGTAATAAGACTTTTCCCTTTTTAAGGAGAGGCAGATTCTTCCAGTGTTGGGTGTCCACTGGGCTGCTTCCTTTCATCCTGTTCCCCACAGCCTCATTTTAGGGACATGTTCCAGCTCAGTGAACCCCAGACACTGGATCTTGGAAGTTCACCTTTTGTTCTTTGCCATCTTCCAGTGTCTATAGGAAAATGGTCAATTAGACCAGATTATGGGTAGTTTTTTCAGTGAATGGTAACTGCAAATGCAGCTCCCAGGAAGGAAAAAGAATCTTCTTAGTGGAGGATGTCAGGGCATTGAGGTTGGGTGCAGGACTTTGGAGTTAGTCTCTCAGCTCTACCACCTGCTGTTCAGTGGCTGGTGATGCCATCAGTTCTTTGCTGGGAGATGATCAAATGTTTAGATGGATGAATCCCGTGCATAATAATAATCACAACTAACATTTAATATAGCAATTGTTAGGTTCCAAGCACTGTCCTAAATGTTTCATATTTGTTAATTTTCATGATCTTAAAACAATGTCATGGATCTATGCTATGGTTATCTCCATTACAGAAAATGTGGGACAGGGAGCATAGGGTCATACAATAATGGAGGGGGCTATGTGAGTGTGAGCCCAGAAACTTGGTGGCAAAGTTGATGTGTTTACCCACTGTTCTAGTGTCGTTTACAAGTTTTTGTCTTGTTTACCTTTCATCTTATCAATATTCTAAGTGGGAACTGTTGCAGACTTACTCTGACTTCTGATTTATTCTCTTTCAGCTCTAGATGATATTTAACAGTATCACCTAATATTAACCTACTAATAAGCTGGTTTAATTGCATGACATAAGCACTGTGCAGTCTTCTGAAACCAGAACATGAAAACATTGCAACCAGTCTAGCAGTTACTTTCTGAACATACACTGCACATGAGCTGCATAAAATTCCATTAGGAGCCCCATGCAGGATTTCTTTTTGGTTCAAATTGCTTGAAATCTTATTCAGAAGGCAATCAGTGATCCTTCCAAAATATCACAGCATTTGGTTCACTGGCACCTTACAACATAGGACAATCTGAATCTCACTGGATCAAGCCATGGGTGATCAGTTCTGTGATAATTCTTCTCTCCGTTTCCAGCTATTTCTATGAATAAGGTGCACTCCCACAAGTCTCTTAACAAGTAGCAATTTATAGTACTGATATTTGTTGGGAGAATGGTTGTTACTTCCAGGAACTCTCCAGGAGCTCCAAAATTGGTCATTATCGCTAGACACTGAATCATGATGTGGTTTTTACTCTCAGATTTTCCCAGAAACTTCATCCAAGAAAGGCAGATTTTTGGGTGTGGAGAGAACACGAAGCTGGAAGCAGGAATCTCAGGTCCTGTCCCAGCTTTGCCTTTGCGCAGATCCACTCTCTTCAGTGGGTCTCAGCTTCGTCTTCCATAAAATAAGGTATTAGACAAGTCTCAGGTCTTACAAACTGCCATTTGTTCATTCATTCAACAAAAATTCCCTGGGCACTTCTGTGAGTCAGTTCTCCCTGAGACAAGGGAACGAAATAGGGAACAAAACATGCATAATTTCTTGTCCTCATGGCATATATACTCTGTGAGAAGACTGCATTTTCCCAAAATGGTCCCAGCAATATTTCTAATCCCACATGTTTTTCCAGAACTTTGTCACTGTCTATCCAATATGAAGCCTATTTCTCTCCACTTTGTACCTGGATGGATTTGTGATGGCTGCAACCAACAGAATGTAGCAGGGTGATACTATGTGATGCCAGGCCAGGTCCCAAGATGCTTGCCTTTGGGACACAGGCACTTGCACAGTGAGGAAACCTAAACTAACACATGAACAGTGACCACATGAAGAAGCCTATATGGCCTGGAATGTAGTAAATGTTTACTAACTATTGGCTATCGTTACCTTAACAGAAGTAGACAAAAAGATAGTACTTTTAGCAAGAAATATCAGACACGATATAGCCTTTCTCATCTTGCACCAATCTTGCATCTCTGAAGAGAGATGAGGAACCAGGATCAGAGAGGTTAATTAACCTGCCCCAGGGTCACACTGGTAGCAAAAACAGAATTTTGGTGTGGACTCCAATCGTCTTGGTTCTGAAGGTCCTTCCTACTACATCCTGGAATTAAATGTCCATGAGTAGGCCTGTACTTTATCTTATAGGTATAGAATTCCTATGCCTTTGTTTGTAAGTTTAAATTTTTGTTAAATACCTGAGTGTGCTCTAAGTTATATTTCAAACATCCAACTGGAAATGCAGCCATGAACTAAACAAATGAGTCGTGTTAGTAAATAGAAAAGTTGAGCAGCATATTACTCAGGACTGACAAAGAATAAATATTGACTATTCCTCAATTCAAATACGGCATGGAAATGATATAATATAGTGTTCTGTGCGCTTAAACACAAACAAGAGTTTCAGAGACACTGCCAGCCTTTCATCAGAATCCATCTCTAATTAAAGACACTTTCCGTAGGTGTAGCCTGATGCAGCTTGCAAGTAGGCACCCAGTCTGTCGGGACTGAGTAATTGGCATTTTACTTCCCTTCTCCCTCTCTGCATACTTGGACTTTATTTATCGTCATTTCTCGTGATTGGCAAGAGACCACATGGGTCAGCCAAGAACAGGGAGGGTGTGGGCAGGAGGAAGAGTCTTGGATTGGGAGGGTGGACACCTGGCTTCTAGACCCATGTCTGTCTCTGACTCACCATGTGACCTCAGGCCAGTTATTCCAGCTCATCAAGCTTCAGATTCCTCATTCATAAAATGAATCGAGGTAGACTGGCTTTGAGAGACAAAATATATTTATCTTATGTACCATCTCTAATTAATTAATAACAGATGTTCTGAAGGTTCTGCTGAGAAGAACTCTTAGGTAAATCCAGGCTGGGCAGGAACAAGCTTCATGTTTGGTTACCACATTTGCCACGGGTGAGGGAAGATTCGAAGAAGCATGTATGCCTTAAAGTAGCAGGGTGATTTGACAAATTGAGAGAAGATGGTGGGGATTCTAGGCAGGGGAAATTCAGCGAGCAAAGGCAGAGGGTACAAATTTGCTGCTGGTCCTCAGGGAGGAACCACTAAACCAATTTGACAAGATTGGCCCCATTTTTTCCATACTTCCATCATGATACTCTCCATTTGTATTTAATTATAATTGTCTACCTATTTCTCCTTATAGAGAGTGAGATGTTGGTGGATAGGAACTGTGTAGATCTCACTCTGGAGATACAGTGGGGAACAATAACTCTACTTAGATTCTGGAGTTAGAAAGATCTGGGCTTGAATCTTGACTCTACCATTTATTAGCTGTAGGGCCCCTAGGAAGGACAACATCCCCTTTAAGTTTTGGTTCCCTCAATCATAAAATGGATGATAATAGTACCCACATCCTATACTTATGATAAACATAAAATTGATAAGCGCAAACAAATTGCTTAGCCTGTGTTTAGGCTGTATTAGGCAGTTAATAAATATTAGTTATTTTCATTATTATGATTAGTTTTTGAAAGCCTAATGGCTAGAACAGGGATGGTGCATGGTAGGAACACAATAATTGGTCTCTGCACAAATACTTACATATATACATATATACATGTGTGAATGTATGAATAAGCAGTGACATGTAAGCTTGGAGGTCTTACATTTCACGTCAGTTTTCAGCTCTGGTGGGACGTGACTATCCTATGAGGGATATGGATTATATCTTGAAGGAAATAGAGCTGTTAAAGGTTTGGAGCAGGAAGATAGTACACAGCAGCCGTGGGTCCTCTCTTATTTGTCATCAAAAGCAGAAGGGGTGGGGGATTGGGCCCAATACTAACCCTAACAAAGGAATACTTGAAGGTGGAAGACTGGAGCTATTATGCACCAAGGCCTTATTAATCTTCAACTTGGAGTTAGTGTAGAACTGAAACCAGCAATCAGAGAAGACAAATCACTTCTAAGGAAGACTTTTTTTTTTTTTTTGTAAATCTGAATTTTGTGGCTTGACTGTTGATTCACTTACCGGATAATAGTCATTTCCACTTCATTGGGATTTGTATGGATACAGTCTTTTACCACAAGATTGATTAACTGTTGTCAGAATGTAAATTCAAGGCAGAAAAGAAAAATACACACAGCTAGAATTTGGACTACATTCATAGTCACTGAGGCTGGGGGTCTGATCACTTTAGCTTTGTCCTCTGCTGGCCTTATCAAGAGATATAAAGCACTAAGAATAGAGGATAATGAGTCTGGGCGAAACCCTTGGTTTCACTTACCAGTAAGGTGACCCAATCTCTTGGAGACTCAGTGTCTACATTTGTAAAAAGTATAGAACTTGTAGATTGCTGGTGAGGATTCATATTCATGGTGGCCAAAACAAGTGGATTATTGATCCTACTGCTTCTGGGCACACAGAGACACCAATAAATATTATTAATAATAATAAATCATTAATTATATATGTATATTATATTATGAATAATCATTAGTTTATATATAATTATTGACTAGTTAATAATTATATGACAATAATTACTACTACTACTCAGCTGTCAGGCCCTCTTAGTAATTTTGAACAGCTCCTTCCCTACTTTCAAAATAAATATTTATATCTCATCATCATTGTCCAAATAGTTTGCTTGAGTGAGAGACAAGTTAGTAAGAAGGAATTGGACCTGCTCCTGCTTGCTTGAGAAAAAGGGAAATTTGCTGCAAACAAAAACACACAGATACAACAGGCAATCTTACACACCTCCAAGGTTCAGAAACAACAGTCTGGCCACATAGGGACTAGAAGTGGAAATCTGGAATACAAAATTACTTGCTTTGTCCATCAGTGACTTCATTGGGTTCTATCTCTCTCTCCTGGGGACTATGTGGTCCCTCTCACACTCACATCTCTCCCTCTTGACTTGTTGATTCATTCGCCAGTGGCCCTAAGTGGCCAAGGCTAACAGATGACATGCCCTTATGGCTGCATCCCACAGTTCCCAGTAAATACAGACTCTGTCTCTTAATACCTGTCCTCAGGCTGGGATGATTGGCTCAGCTCCAGTCTGCATGCTCGTTCCTCTTGGGTCAGATGTTCACACTGGTCTGAGCTAGGGATCACACTGCACATTGAACTGCCACTGCCAAAGTCACTGGGCAGGAAGGGATTCCTAAGAAGACAGGAATCTTTGCACAAGACAAAGAAACTAACTGACCCATCCTCTGCATAGAACAATGACCTTCAATCATTTTTGACTGTGACTCTGTAAGAAGCACACTTTACAACATGACCCATCAGATACAACCCCCTCAAACAAGTACTTATTAAAGCAACACTTAAATGTGATGATTGCTAATATACAAGGATATTTCTTAATATGTTTTTTTTTTCTGCTTCATTCTCTAACAGTGCTGGTCATGACCACTTAAATTGATTTTACCACCCGCTAAAAAGCTGTGACCCACAGAAATAAAAAAAACTGACATGGACCATTGGAATAGTCTTCTGATCTTCCCTTTCTAGTCCATTCTATAGACTTCTGTCAGATTAACCTGCTTTGAAGCCCAGATCCTATGACATCATCAGAGTTTTTCTGCTAGCTATGGAACTGATTAATCCTACATGCCTTAGCTGACTGTGGTTTCCATCCTCTGGCTTCATCACCCCCTTTGCAGCTTTATGTCCTTGACACAAACTCCATACTCTGGGAACTAACTGTGCTCTATATTTTCCTGTCTTCTCACCTCTTCTTCCTGTGTGGAGCATCCTTCCATGTCTGGCTTCTTCCAAACCTTGCTTATCCTTCAAGGTCCAACTCCAATCCCACCTCCTACATCATCTCCTCTTAGTTTCTCAACCAGATGTGCCTTCTGTTTCCTCTGAAACCAATTCTTTTGTAGTTCCATTGAAGTAATGCTCATCATCCAAACCGTACAGGAATTGTGTTATAATCGCATGAGTACTTGCTTTCTTGCACTACTTAGGATTGTGAGATTTAGGGGTTGGAGGGGAGTAGTATGTCTAGTTAAATTTGCCTTTCAGATAAACAATAAATAATCTTTTTAGTAACACCATATCTAAGTCTTACATGGGATATACCATTCTGACATTCAAACTTTACTGGATGTCCTGTATTTTATCGGGCAACTCAAGCCCCACTGGGTTGTAACCTTTCAAAATTAGGTACTATGTCTGGCTTACCTTTTTATCTGTCTTTCAGGAAGGAAAGTGGACTTCAAGCCCCTAATAGAGAGTGAGTTCTCCTTGGGTGTCCTCGCTGTTCCCCTGGATGCTTCTTAGAATCTTCTTACGTACTGAGCCAGGAAGAATTTCAAATTTGTCACCAAATTACCCCAACAGCAGAAAAGGAGGATTGTATGATAGGGAATAATTAGCTCCCCTCAAGTGTACACACACACACACACACACACAATTACTCTTACAAGCATATAACAGCTCTGTTTTTAATGTCTTAAATTGCTCACCAAGGAATACAAATTGATGCTAAAAAAATTTTAAAGGCTCTTTTTACCTTGCAACTTTGCATAACTCCCGCACACTGTTGCTTATCTCTGGAGAGATCCCAGCTGAAGAAGTACCAAGTCGGTTGGATTGTGACACAGTTGAGAGATGGAACAGCCTGGGGGTGGCTTCGGAAGATGGGCTGGGGAAGTCCCAGGCACAGCACTGTATCTCTGAGTGGGAGGTGGGAAATAAAGCCAGTGCAGTGTTTCCCAAACCTGCTTTATCAAGAGACTCACCTGCTGAACTGCCTTGAGCAATTGTTTACCATGAGGCAACTTAGACACACATGAGCATGAGAGTAAAAAGCTCAGGTTTTGCAATCAGAAATGAATCTGTTTCTCAACTCCAACGCTTACTAGCTATCTGTGTGGTCATGGCCAATCATCTCACCATTCTGAACTTCAGTGTCCAGTAAAATGATTATTAGAATAGTTTTGCTATTGTTGTTGTTTTTTAAAGCCAGCACTAAATGAAGCCTAGACGCCCACAAGCTTTCCCTGGATTTGCTTGTTCTAGGATAGTGGTTCTCAAAATGCAGTACTCCACCCAGCATTATAATCAGTACCTGCGATCTTGTTAGCAATGCACATATTTAGGCACCACCCCAGCTCTGTGGATAGAGACTCTGGAGGTGGGGCTTAGCAGTTTGCGCAGGTTCTACGAGCCCTCAGATGATGCTGATGCACTGAAGTTCAAGAGCCATTGCTCTGGTGCCTTCTGATTTAGCTGCTTCCAGTCCAATGATCATTGTGCAAAGTCTCACTAGTTTCTACATCTTTTTTTTTTTTAAAGATTTATTTATTTATTTATTTGAGACAGAGAAAATGAGAGACAGAGAGCATGAGAGGGTAGTTTCTACATCTTTGAGGGATCAATGGAAGGTACTAACCTGAGTCAAGATTTTAAAATAAAAGGATATCTTTTTTTTTAAGATTTTATTTATTTATTTGACATAGAGCACAAGCAGGTGGAGCTGTAGGCAGAGGTAGAGGGAGAAGCAGGCTCCCCGCTGAGCAGAGAGCCTGATGATGCAGGGCTTGATCCCAGGACCCTGGGATCATGACCGGAGCCGAAGGCAGACACCCAACCCAACTGAGCCACCCAGGTGCCCCAAAAGGACATCTTTTTGATATCAACATCTATTCGAATTTAAATCTCTTTACCATGTATTTGAATTCAAATCTCTTAACAAACAGGAAAAAGGAAGTAGGATATTGATATAGTCAGTCTTTTGGGAAACAGTTCTGCACTTTATACCTCAAGGTGATTCAGGAACTGTGTTAGATGCCAGTAACCGTGGGATAAAAACCAGAATCAAAGAGCAAAACACTCTTGGTCCTGGTCCAGCCCTCATGAAGCTTATGGCCTCATGGGGCAGAGACACTGATCAAAAATCCACAGGCAAATGTGAACATCCAGCCAAAACAAGAGCTAAGGAGGGGCATGAAGGAGGGAGACTGGCTGTAATAAAGGGTGAGATCCATTAAGGGCAGATCTTACTGTCATTTCTCTGTGGAAGTACCACTTGAGTGAGCTCTGAAGGATAAACAGGACTGATTGTGCACAGAAGGTGAGGGAAGGTCATTCCACACAGAGGCATTAGCTTGTGTTAAATCCATGGCAGAAGGGAGCGTGGCCACAGCAAGGAGAGCAGAGAATGCAGGGTTTAAGATCTGAACTGACAGGCAAGCTTGGCCAGACCATGGTCACCAAAAAGGCCAAGTTTAGATACTGTGCCTTTTCCTCAAGCAGTGGGAAACACTCTGTTCACAATTAAATCCACACAGTGAGTGCCCACTACGTAAACACCCTGTGCCTTTATTTTAGGTCATTGGTCCTCAACTGGGGTGCTTTTGCTTCCCTGGAAACATTTGGCAATGTCTGGAGATATTTTTTCATCATCACAGGGTTGCAGGGGCAGCAGGGAGGGGAGAAGCTGAACTGACATCTAGGGGATAGAGTCCAGATGCTGTTAAATATCCTATAATGCACAGGACAGTCCCTCACAACAAAGAGTTATCCAGCCCAAAATGTCAACATACTGAGACTGAGAACCCCCAAACTAAGTGAAGAAAAGATATGTAGGTGTCTTTTTTTAAATAAAAAAAATTTCCTCCTCAGGAGATTTTGAGGGCTCAGTCAGTTGGGCAACCAACTCTGGATTTTGGCTCAGGTCACGATCTTTGGGTTGTGGGATTGAGCCCTGCGATGGGCTCCATGCTGAGCGTGGAGTCTGCTTGGAATTCTCTCTCTCCCACTCCTTCTTTTTTGTCCCTTCCTCCACTCATGCTCTCTAAATAAATTAAATAAAATCTGTAAAAATAACCCAAACAAACAAAACAAAAAGACAAAATGTGGATCGCAATCGTTCCTTTCTAAAAGACAGACATACTGTGGCTCAGAAAGAGAATTTGGTCTTAATAAAACACACACACACACAGTGGCTCAAAATTAAGGTCTTTACATGTTCTGATTCTGTAACTGATAGACAGGTAGTCAGTGTAGCTATGATAAGACGTGTGACCCTGCTTCTGCAGGGAATTTCTTCCTTGAAAACATATGCACACAAATACATTAAAAAAATCCTCTGAAGTTTGAGAGAAAGAAGAAGACCTCTTGGGCATTTCTCTGATAGAAGAATTGCAGCTGATAGAAACAGAGCAATAACTCTTTGCTGGCAGGTTAAGACAGGAGGGTGGGGGACGGATTTGGACAATAATTGCATATTCCTTATCAAGGTGGCCTTGGTGCAGCCCGAAAGCCATCAGCAGACTGTGATCAAGAGGATGGGAGACTGTACAATTTGCCAAAGGAGGCATTTGCCGAGGCGTGAGAGGGTGGCCATCTCCTTGACGCTTCAGTTTGCATTAGGAAGGGCTAGCCAGATGCACAGTGATGGTGGCCATCTCGTTATTCCATGGTGTTTTATTTCCATTCATTTGGCAGCTTGTGTCCTAGCTGCATTTGTCCTCCCTTCCCTTGGATGGCTCAGGGGACTCACCCAGCATCATGGTCTTTGAGCAGGCTGCAGAGATCTGTGGGCTCCTGGGAGCGCAGGAGCAGCCCTCCAAAGACAAAAGAGAGACTGGAGTTTCTGAAGGAAGAGAACACATCAGCCACCGCCTCAGGGATCCAACAAAGCCCTAGAAGCATGTCAGCTTTTGGCCTCAGCCACCTGCCCACCTTGCTAACGCCAACATGTCAGGCAGCTCTGTGGCCCCAGCTGCAGCCACAGTTGAAGCCGGAAGGCACAAGATGACCCAGACGCTGGACCTGCCATGATTTCTTCCATTCCTTCTTTGCAGATAGTATTCGGGAGTTAGCTGCAAAACAAGGAAAATGAGAGTTCCGAGACAGGACAGCAATAATCTGAGAATTTATCACATCTTTAGGTCAGGTGGGATTGGCATTGGCCTTTCTTGTTCCCCTTTTACAATCAAGGATCGAGGTTGGAAGAAAGAGACCTTAGTGTCTTGTCAGTCTACACCTCCATTACTTCGCTGAGTCCATTTCTCCAACCTCCTTTCGGAAAGAAGACCCTTCTCCAGATTATCCTTAGAGTTGGGAACTTTATTTGGATCTTGACTATTGTGCTGAGGGCACTGCCATGTCAGTTTTACTGTAGAACATCCTCTATTCTTGGCTTTTTGTTTGTTTAGGGGTTGGAAAAAAATTCAAGTCTTATCAGGGATCAGAAATACCAAAGACAGGCAGGAACTTTGCCCTGTTCCACTTGCTGAGTGGCACCTAATAGCTCCTAAGCTCTGTAGGAGTGAAGAGTGTAAGCTGTTTGTGCCTCAATTTCTTCATCTCTAAAATGGGGAAAAAGCTTCAAAATGGGGGCCTATTTCATAAAGTTATTAGCAGTACGTGAGATTGTGTACATAAAGCATTTAGGATAGTTCAAGCCAATAGAAGAGGCTGGCACATATTAGTTATTATTTTATTAATACACAGAGACTTCAGGCCAAACCCAGACTAGGAATGAACACAGCAGCCAATCCCCTCTGGGAAGCTCTCTGTGACAGGGGTGAGCAAAAGAACCCAAAAGCAAACAAAGAAACATCTGTCCAAGTAAAGCTGGGCTCAGACATCAAACAAATTCTAGCTCCAGGACTTTGGATTGGGAAGCCTGGAGCCCCCCACGTTGCTAATGGCCACAGGTGGAGCTAGCTGAAAGAGCCTATGTGGAAGAGGTGGGGTCCTGACGAACTCAAGTGTGCAGGAGAAGCGGGAAGCAAGTATGTGGACGGCACAAGAAAGCAGAAGCCATGAGAAACAAGGTGAAGGTAAAGGGAAACATAGAGCAGTGGGCAAGGAAGCTTGGCAGTGAGAGGAGAAGCCAACATACACAAGGATGGGACAGAGAGCAGTGAGGTCAGCTTCTGGAGGGAACATGGGTGGAAATATCCACACAGGTCCGCTGCTGAGACCTCGAGGTGCTTTGGCTTCCCCACTTCCTTCTCTCAGGCTCACTCACACTTGGGTTTCTATTTTGAGATCTCTGTCTCCCCGACCGTGAACGTTCCCTTCTGAATGTGGTCTGAGTCCCTTCCTTGTGGCCAAAGAGCTAAAGGGAAGCAAACACCAGCATATCCGTGCAACTGTCTCTACACAGGACTTCCACATGGGCCATCTTCTCTCCCCCATTCTTTGTTCATTGCTTGTTCATTGCCTACATTTTTCAAAGGATGGGACTTGCTCTTTGTTCTGCTTTGTGCAAGTGATGGAGGCAACCATGTCAGCTTTTATGATCCCCGGGTACACAGGGTCAGAAAGAAATGGGCACTTGTGATTCAATGCTACAGAGGAACAGTGCTGTATTTTAGAAGCCAGCCTCTGTCATCGCATTGTATTCGGATCCTCTAAATTCACAGAAGTCGAAGTTCAGCTTTTGAGACATTTCTGAATTTTTTCTCTTTCTTTTCCTCTTAATTCTGAGGTAAGTTACAGCATGATATAGGAGAAAGAGCATGGGCTCTGGAATGCAGGAAACTGCAGGTGAAATCTTAACTACTTCTAGTCATTTAAATGCTTTGGACTTGATACTCTCAAGGATGTCATGAGAATTAACTGAATAAACTTACATAAATGTTCTAGCACGCAGTAGACATTTAATAAATACTGGGTCCCTCCCTCATTTCTCACAGGATTAGGACACTTCGCATTGCAAGCAACAGAAAACAATTCCAGCCATCTTAAATACACTGGGAAATACATGGTGTAGAGACACAGGCAAATCCCTGAACTCAAAGGAGGAGATGCCACTGGGCTTATCAGGGATTTGAACTACTGGAAAGACAAAAAGAGCATGGGTAGCATGTCTTCTTAATTTTTCTGCCCTCTGCCATCCAACTTTTCCTGCAGCTCAGCCCCACATCATATGGAAAATATGTCCACCCAATACTTCTCAGATTATATTTTGTCCAGTTTTTGAAGCTAACATAGAGAAAACAGCAGTCTCTAAAATTTCAGTTCCATATTTCCAGAACTACCTCAGTTAGTCCTTCTTGGGTAAGATATCTAATCCTAATAATAGTAATCAAAATGGCAGAGTCACATATACCAAGCATGGCTGTCAATAAGCCAACCTGAATGAGAGAAACAGGTAAATGGATCTGCAAGGCTGTATAGTGGTTAACATGGGTTCTAGAATCAGAATCCTGAATATGATTTTCTAGTTTCATCATCTTTATGCATGTGAAGTTGAGAAAGCTCTTTGATGTTGCAAGTCTCAATTTCCCCATATATAAAATGGAAACAATAAAGCCTACATCATAGGTTGTTGGGAGGATTAAATGAGCTGATCTATGTAAATATCTTAGCATGGTGCCTTGCACCCAACCATTAAGGAGTGGGAGGCAGACACAAGAAGGTGTCTATTATAATTGCATTACAGCACATTTTGGTGACTGAATTTTAATTCCTCAAAAACATGCATTAAAATGCCAAGACTATCAACTCCACTTTTGTGGAGGCTTTCATAGTTGGAAATCTTTTGTGGGGGCTTTCATAGTTGGAAATCCCAAGGGCTAATTTAGAATTTCATTGAAGAAAATAATGTAATTTTTTCTTTTATTTTGAGTGCAACAGTTCTAACATCGAAATTACAGATTAAATGAGGTTATTAGCTCCAGAAGAAAGCTTTAAACTCTGCTGAAAACATGAATATATCTCAGGTAGAATAGAAGCTTGGTATCAATGGCAACCCTAATCCAGTTCTGTAAAGAGATTTTAAACAGAATTCATACATACTCTTTGCCTTTAATGTATATTTTGGATTTGAATTTGAATGTGACATTCTTGCTTTAGATACATCTCATTTTGCCCTGTCATTGTAATAAATACCTTGCTTTATGAAACATAAGATTCCATTCACCCTGGGGCTGGAGTCACTCTTTTATACTATGTTCAGCATTTAGGCAGGGGCCCTAATTCTTTCAAGTCAATTCTTTTCAGGCTGCAATATTTTTCATCTACTGCCTTGGGGAGAATTAGGTCCATAAAAGCTTCCTCCGAAAGACTCATTTTTTATGAGCATTTGGATATAAAAAATGTGACTGAAATAGGGTGATGTGCGTTTGTCAAATATGTATGTATCTTTGCATGGGTGCATAGATAGATGGCTGACTGAATGAATTAGTGGATGGATGGATGAATGGGTAGATGGCTGTGCAGGCGGCTGGGTAGATGGAAGCTTGGATGGGTGGGTAGATGGATAGCTGGGTATGTGGATGGATGGATGGATGGGTGGATGGATGGGGAGATAGATCATATAATGGATATTATCCAATCATGGCAAGGTGCCATAACTATTAAAACTTTTTTATCCTCTTAGAAATGTGCTGTTGTGTGCACTCCTGGGAATTAGAAAGCAAGTGGATCCAAATTCTTTTTTTTTTTTGTCATTCTGGTAAGTTCAGGGACAGGAATTTGACCTCCTCTTAGCCAATTGGACAGTCTCCTGTAGCACTTGGAATCTGAGTAAGTGCTATAGAGTGTGGCGGCATCTGGAGGAAATCATCTCCTGGGGATCCATGAATGGACCTGTTCCCACCAGAAGAACTGTTCTGGTTCCTGATGCCTAGCTCTCCAGAGGTTGCTTGTTTGGGACTTGTTTTCTAAGCCTGTTTTTTGCAGTCTTCTTGGTCCCCTCATAAATTTCTTTCACTTAAATCAGCAAGATTATTTCTATTGCAACCTAGAAGTCTGATACAGATACTGAGAAGTAATGGAGTCCCAGGCATATTCTAAGTTCTTTATAGGCATTAATTTATTTGATATTCACAATGATGCTATGAGTCAGTTACTTTTATTATTCCTGTTTTACACAAAAAGTAAACACAGAAAGCTTATTTAGTTCTCCCGGATTACCTAGCGACTAAGAGCAGAACTTGCATTTGAATCCTGGTAAAGCATACTTAACTCTGCATTCTTAACTATTTTGCAAATATTGCTTTTGCAAAGATGAGAGAGTGAAGGAGGGAAGGAGACAAAAAAAATGTAGCAGAGACTATATGTTCACTAAAACATTTTCCTTTTTCCTCCTGGCACAGTTAGACTAATTTTCCCTCCCTCCTTTGTATCTGGATGTAGACATGTGACTGAGTTCTGGCTAATGGGATGTGAAGATAAGTGATTTTTTTTTTTTTCATTTCTAAGCCAAAGTAACTAAGATGTGAATGTGTTTTTCCTATGTCCTCTTTCCAACTGCTGGCTGAATGGAGAGGACCCGAGGGCCTAGAGGAAAGTAGAGCCATAAGATGGAATGACCCAGTAAAAGTTTTCCTGAACAGGAACACCCCAGGACTATGATATGAATAAGAAATAACCTTGATTTTGTTACACTACTATAATATTAAGGTTATTGGGTAAAGCCCCTAACCTACCCTAAAATGAGTATAAAAGTAGATGGTGGGTAGAGAGGTGATGGAACAAAGTGAACCTGGGTCCCAATGTAGGGAGACCTCTGCCACGTTAATGGGTGTGTGCTTTTCCACCTGGAGGTGAAACTCTCATTCCCTCAAGAATTTTTCTTGACAATCCCACTGCTCCATTATCATTTCATCAGTGCCTTAAAAAGTCCTGATTTTCATAGTTTTCTCTCCCCAAATGACTTCCACTTCTTTTTCCACTGCATCCCAAAGCAGATGGGATTTGGAGATTGAATCATATTTTAAATCTGCCTTTTGGAACTTGTCCAAAGGCTTTGATTAGCCTGAACCTGTAGTATCAGCTCTGAAGTACTCTTTTGTTGTAAGTCGTATCTTGTATTTTAGAAGTGAACATTTTCCTCCATGCCCACAAATTTTGGTGCTAGGCAAGAATAAAATACGGTAATTTCATGACATTGAGTTTGTTAAATTATAACTGATGAGGCTTCATATTTCTCCTTCTAATTAGAGGGTAAGATTTGAGTAATAGCAAGTAAATTGCTACAACATGTCTAAACGTATTATTTTATTTTGAATGACACCTAGTAATAAAAAGGACTAGTTTCACAACAAATCTCTTATCTCAAAGGTCAAAATATTATATATTTTCAAAAGCTTTCCTACCTGTAAAACATCTTCTGGGAAATATAATACCCTGCCTTACGGGGAAATAATTAGCAGGGAATATGGATGCTGTCTATCAAAGAATTATTAAACTATAAGGAATTATATAAAAGGGGTTTATCTTTGCGTTTGCAAAATTGTACAAGAAGAATTTCCTTAAATGCATGTGAAACTACAACGGGTAACTTCCAGTGTTCTTCATCAAAATGGGGGCGGGGATATTTAGGATCATAACATAGGTTGCGAATGACATCTTTGATTAAGTTAACTCAGACATTTGCCCTTGAGCTCCATCAAAATGAAGATACTGTGTATAAAACATCTTTGTATATTTTCAATTTAGATGGGAGACTCAGAAGAAGGATTAGATGACCTCTCAGGGCCTCTATGATTTTAAGTACTGTACAATTCACCTTTTTTTTTTTTTATCTATAAAGAGGGCAGATGGCCAGAACCATTTATTCTGTCAATTAAAATTGGGTCCACTTAAGAGTTCTATGGAATCATAATGCATGGTCAATCACAGTATCAAAAATTTGTAAAATCTGAAAGAGGCAGTCATCTGGTCTAATGCCTTTATTTTATAGATGAGGACAATGAAGTCCAGAGAAATAAAGTGATTTACTCAAGGTCTTCTATCAAGTTATTGCTTAATGTAACTGAGAAGTCTAAAAGTGAAATCCAGCTGAGTTCTATAATGGCTGGATCCAGGAGTTCAAACGTGTCATTGGGAACCGGTCTCTATGGGTCACTTGGCTCAGTTTTCTCTGTTCTGTTTTCTTCTCAGGAATATGGTCTTCTTGTGCAGTGCTTAGAATATTCCAGTCTTTGGTCCTTCTATCACAGTGGCTCAATCCAAAAGACAGCTTCTTTATTCTACTGGTTCCAGTAAAAATTATTAGTCCAGTTTGGGTCATAGTCTAGTTCTGAATTAACCACTGACCAGGGTGTTCCACATTCTGATTTTCTTGATCTGAGTCAAGGTGCCCATCAATAAGGCAGGTCAGCTTCACCTAACCCATATGGGACTGTGGCTGGGAAGGGGTAGTTCCCAAAGGAGGCTCCAGGCAATGTTGCCAGAAAAAGAGATTTCCTATTGAATGGACAAAAGCAAAAAATGTCTACTACATACAGCCTCATGAATCTCCTTATTAGCTTATTATGTAATTTCATTATTTCTTTCATGGCATATCATAAGGTTTTATTTTAAAAAATATTTAGGTTTATATTGTATAATAAGATAAAATTTAAAACGATCAACTGTTATCACTTTATATGTAAAAAGAAATGCCAACTTTACTCCTTTAAAAAAGGGTAGACACTAGTTAATCTACTTGGAAATAATTCTGGAATACAGTTTAAAGGACATTATATCTAATTTAGTTTTATGATTGAATGATTATTTAAGCAGAGACTAGGATTTAACAGGTGTTACAGCATCAAAAATAGATTTTTAAAAATGGTTTCATGACTCGATTGTTTGGAACGCTTAGACTTTTCACTTAAACTGGTTTATTTTTAATGTTTTTCTGTTTTGTTTCCAAATGACAAGTTAATAAGAAATTTCAGTGCTTCTATTTGCAACATTTCTCTACAAATAACCCATCATATGGATAGTTATTATTATCTCTAACAAATCAAAAGCCACCCCTGAAGTTCTTCTATTGAGCAATGGAAGTTGAGGCCGTATAGACAACCTGATGTGTGAGGTTTACATGTTCTGATCAGATAAGTCAATGTATGAATCCATAAGGTATCAATTTGAGGGGAAATTGCAGATGATCATTATCATGATCATTAATTTCTTGTTTTTCTCATACTTCCTATCTTCTATCTGTATCCTGTCTAGTAAAAGTATAAATTAAGCAATATGTGAATAAACAATAATAATCAAAACTGAACAAACTGTGTAATTGTAAAGTCCCTGTTTGGGTCAACAGCCTTTAGTTGAGTGAAAGTGATTACATACCTTAAAAGTGCCCATGACAAGAGCTGCAAGTCCTTGGATTATTCTATTTTAACAGAAAAGAATTTTATCCAATTATTTTATTTTATGGCCTTAAAAAAATAAAAATGAATGCAGATATCCCAACATTTCCAATATGACTGGCACTGTCTAGGCTAAGGCCCCCAATCTACTATATGCCAGCAGTCAGCATGTGCTTAACCTAAGTTCCAGTCTACTCATACGAAAATGGGATAATGGGAGTACAGATCCCTCAGGAGATACGGATTTCCCCAGCTCCCTCCCTTCTGGGTGGCCTCTAAGGAAGGTCACAGCTCTCTCAGCTGACTATCTTCATACAGCGCTTTTCAGGTTCTGGCAACCCACCCCTTTCCCCTGACAGCTTCAGGCTTACCTTCCTTCACTTTTGTAAATATCTTTATTAATGTTTCCCCAAATGTGAATGTGTGCACACCTTGTGTTTCGTAGCATATACACCATGAAAAGTGCTTCGCCAGGTACACAACAAGCACTTGTGTGGTTGTTGGGAGGACTAAATAAAACTATGTGCTTAGAATGATTGATGCAGCATAGGAGCAAATTCCTGATAATAATAATATATTAATACCACAACAGCTATTATTTATAAGTGCTCATTACAGACAAGGCACCAGACTAGCATTTTATATTCATGATTTCATTCCGATTTCCCTACCCCCAAATCTATAAGTAGTTACTATTCTCCCCAATTTATGAATAAGACAGAGACTCAGAGAATTTAAGTAACTGGCCCTAGGACACACAGCAGATTTGTACTGACTCATCCTCCTAAACTATTTCACTGCCCTCATAAGCGTTTCTACTCTAGGTTCCTGATACAGATTTTTGTTTTTAAATAACAAACGATTTTTTTTAGATTTATTTATTTGTTTATTTTAGGGAAAGAGAGCACGAGCAGGGGGAGGAGAGGGAGAGGGAGAGAGAGAATCTCAAGCAGACTCCCCCATTGAGCCCAACGACCCTGAGAGCATGACCTGAACCAAAATCAAGAGTCAGATGCTTAACCGACTGAGCCACATGGGTGCCCCCAGTTTTTACTTAAAAAAAAAAAACCAAAACCAAAAAAACACAGGAATTTAGATTGGAATAGTATTTAACATAGTTTTGGAGAGAACTGACCACCTAATGATGTAGAATCCTCTTCCTTCCCTTTAACATGGTAGCAATTCTTTTAGCTTTACTCCTTAGTATTATAAAAAATGTTATAAATAATATTATGTACTAGGCACTGTGCTGGATACAGAAGATCCAAAGTTGAATCAGTAATATATGGAATGATATATGAGTAATCAGTAAATGTATGGAAGAGAAAATCTCACCCATTGGAAATTGAAAGATTGTAGAGGCCTCTTAATTCCAATTTGACATATCACTTCAAATATATTAATCAGATATAATTTTATGTAAGGTGAAGTAAGACCTAAGGTAGCCAGGAAAAAGGTAATCTAAAAGATTTCAGCATAATAATTTTGTCAGATTCTCTTCCCTTTTATTGTAGTGAACACAAAAGGAATCCCTTGCACTGTGATATGGACCCATTTCAGATATGATTTTAGGTATCTTGAATGAGTTCTATCTGTTGATTTGGATCTTCTGAATATATGGTTCTTTGACCAAGGGAAACACTGCTCCTCACCTGGAATACTTTTGTTTAAGAACAAACTGAGCATTAAACCAGACAGATGCTTTGTACAGTCAGGAAAATGAATCCTGTTAGGAACAGTTAAAGCCCATTGATATGGTAATCTCCCCCACCAGATATCTTTCTAATAGAATTTCACACCAGCTTGGACAATCTGGTCAGCCAGATTCATTCTCAATGACCCTATGGAAATGGCTGCACAGAGAGGTGGAAAGCAAGAAAAGAGGTAAGAATGTGGCACTCAGGACACAGGGGTTTCGCCCCAGCCCTGCCATTTACTGGCAAATCATCTCCTTTTCTGCACTTCAATAGCCCTGTTTATAAAATGAGGGGGTTAGACCCTCTGCATTTTTTTTTCAAGTTTAGTCTGCATAAGCATTGCCATTTGAGCTGATTAATATACAGTTCTCAGCTCCCACCTACAGATCATTCACTCATCAGATCTAGGCCATGCCAAACAATTCCCATTTGCAGACAGCACCTGAGTTAATTCCCTTCCCACTGGTTGGTCCTATCAGCACTAGATGGTCTTCATCACTAGACTAGGTGATCTCTATTCCTGCCAGAAAGTACTGTAGTCTTTTTTTTTTTTAAGATTTATTTATTTTTTGGGGGGGTGGGGAAGGGGCAGAAGGAGAAGGAGAAAGAGAATCTCAAGCGGACTCTGCACTGAGCTTAGAGCCTGACACAGGGCTCAATCTCACGACCCCGAGATCATGACCTGAGCCGAAACCAAGAGTCCGTCGCTTAACCAACTGAGCCACCCAGGTGCCCCTGTAGTGTAGGCCTGAGGTTAAAAGCAATATATTTCCAATGTTAGTGAATAGTTTTTTGTTTTTTTTTAAATCACTTGAACTGTGCATTTAAAAAAGAGATATTGGGGCGCCTGGGTGG
Source organism: Mirounga angustirostris (assembly GCF_029215605.1). NCBI lineage: Eukaryota > Metazoa > Chordata > Mammalia > Carnivora > Phocidae > Mirounga > Mirounga angustirostris. The sequence goes on along the minus strand of NW_026991709.1, from coordinate 185,715,673 downwards.
CTCAGTCGTTAGGTGTCTGCCTTCGGCTCGGGTCATGGTCCCTGGGGTCCTGGGATTGAGCCCCGCATCGGGCTCCCTGCTCTGCGGGAAGCCTGCTTCTCCTTCTCCCACTCCCCCTGCTTGTGTTCCCTCTCTCGCTCTGTCAAATAAATAAATAAAATCTTTAAAAAAATAAATAAATAAAAATAAATAAAAATAAAAAAGAGATATTTTTGCCTTGTTTACCTGTTGGTTTACTTTTATTTGAGTCTTACCTGTTATCTCCCTAATTTGATAGAGGTCATCAATATCCTTTTACCATTTTTATTTCAGATAGGCTTTAGTGTATATGTCTGTTCATATTATTTGGGTGACAAAAAAAATCAACTGCTAGTTTTAATGTCTGAGAAGCATTCCAGTAATGGATTTCCTGTAAGACAGAAAAATATTAAGCTATCACCAGGTGTTTGCTGGGAATGATACTGAAAATAGTGGGAAAGCAAACAAAATCTGAATTATTGTACTATTGAATTCAAATCAGTAGTGTAGGAAGTAGGAACACTGGACTGGTTTTTAGACAGGTAACTTATATCTTCAACTTGTTCAACTGAGGTTTATCCTGTAATAAGAAATGATTTGAGAATAAATAATATAGTTTCCCAATCTTTGATACAACTAGTTTCTAATATAAAGCAAGTGATAAATAACTTTTCCCATCTTTCCCTTAATTGGATAAGTGCTATGAACTTCTGTGATTTTCATCTGCCTGCCATCAAATCATTCTTCTTCTGGTAATGGCACCCTAGTTTTCTCTGAGCAAAACAGCTTCCCTCACTCTTAGATCACATGCTGTGCTTTGGTGGGGGGGAGGAGGTAGGGATGGGGGTTGAGAAAGAGAGACAGAGAAAGAAAGAGAGAATATGAATGGCCAAGACCTCAAGCTATATTTGAAGCTCTCAGATCTATCCCCTGGATATATTCCCATGAGGTGATTTTTTTTTTTTCTTAAATCACCTCTCTTTTGATCACTTGAAACCAAGCTAATCCTAGCTGATTCACTGAGCAACTTTGCCCAAATCATGTAAATTCTCTAAGCTGCAAGGCTTTCATTTTAGTTTTTTAAAAAATGTATGCAAAATAAGGGTATAAATTGGAAACAAAGTTTTTTGGTTTTTTGTTTTGTTTTGTTTTGTCTTGAGAGAGAGAGAGAGCACAAACCAGGGGAGGGTCAGAGGGAAAAGGAGAGAGAGAATCTGAAATAGGCTCCATCCCAGTGCAGAGCCCCCTCAGGGCTTCTACCTTGCAACACTGAGATTATGACTTGACCCAAAATCAAGAGTCAGATGCTCAAGTGATTGAGCCACCCAGGTGCCCCCCAAACAAAGATCTTTAACTCTCTCATGCTGTAATAAAATTATCAGAATATTTATGCATATACAAAAAAAGGATATATAAGAAACTAATAATGGTATTTCCTTTGAGGAGTGGAGAATTAGAGCTGTGAGGGAGATAGATTGATGTATACCCTTTTGTACTATTTGTCTTTTATTTTTATTATGTATACATTTTACCTATTAAAACCCCAATTACATGATTCTACAAAGACAATTTGTTTCTTTTTTTAACTTGTAGTGTAGTTGACATACGGTATTATATTAGTTTCAGGCGTGCAACATAGTGATTTGACAATTATGTACATAACAAAATGCTCTCCACAAAAGTGTAGCTACCATCTGTCACCATACAATGTTATTACAGTATTATTGACTATATTCCCTATGCTGTACTTTTCATCCCCCGACTTATTTATTTTATAACTTGAAGTTTGTACCTCTTTATCCTTTTGTCCATTCCCCTCTCACACCTCTCCCCTCTGGCAGTCACCAGTTTGCTCTCTATATTTATAAGTCTATTTTTGTTTCATTTGCTTTGCTTGTTTATTTATTTATTGCTTTGTTTTTTAGGTTCCATATATAAGTGAAAACATATGGTATTTGTCTTTTTCTGACTTACTTCATTTAGCAAAAGACATAAGCAATAGCTTGTTTCTCTCATAAGCAATAGCATGTTTACTATTTATATACCAAGTTTGCATTTTGAATTTACTATGGTAGCACTGTAACACAGGGAATAAATGTTAAAGTATACCTTTTTATCTATTAAGGTTCTTTTTTCCCCAAATGTGCTAAATAATGATGATGACACAAACATCTAAATTAATCTTCAGATACATCAAAACATAGCATATACTTTATTTTAGTAGAAATAACTTTCTGGATGTTGTAGACAATGTGTCTCCTCCCTCATTTTCAGAGTATTAATTTAATTTATCAAGATGCCATCTGTTCAATTCCTCTAACCCTCAGCTCACCTATTTTGAAGATGAGATGTCTCAAAGTAAATGCATCATTCAAATTGAGGACTTAGAGGCAGCTTACGTAATGGTGTTTCATTGCCTCTTCTAGCCTCAGGGATGGGTTGTGCCATTTCATTTTATTTCCCATTGTCCCCACATCATCCTACTGTTCGGTTTTTGGAGAACAGAGCTTACTGAAATGATTTAAGTGAACTTTCTGCTCAGAGGAACAGAAAGACAATACCTAGAAATGAGATCTATAAAGATGAATATTAATTGGGTACATTTTGATCCTCTTGTATTTTCTTTATCTTCACGGAATTACATGTCAGGGTCAGAATGAGGTGATCTTTGGAGGCTGGTTCCACTGCTCAGTTATTACTTTTCTATCTCCTTCTCCTTCAGATCCTGATTGCAATGTCATTCATACTTTTGATCTGAACAATGGAACTGAAAGGACCCTATCAGGACTCAAGGATCTAGAGGTATTTTGGCAGTCTAGATCAAGTGTTAGAAATTGGCTCCAAGGTGGTATAAAGTCATCTAACCAGCATTATGGATAATAATATTATAATTACTAACAGTTCATTTTGTTTAGTACTCTATGTCAGGTCTTTTACCAGATGTTTAATGCTCACTTAATTCTCTTAATATCCCTCTTAAGCAAATGCAATTATTACTCCCACTCGACAGATGAGAAGAAACACTTTTTGGAACCAAGAGGTAGAAGAGATGGGTATATTATAATTCAGCTTTTTTCTTTATGGAACTTCAAACCAAAGTTCTTGTGTCAAAAAGCTTTTCAATTTCAGACAGAGAGGAATTGAAGTTACAATATTAAGAATGTTTTTGAATGTTTTGTAGTCCAAGTTTTTCAAATCCCTTCCTACAGGGTAGAGGGGAATCAAATAAAGGTTAACTCAAATAAAGATTATTCTATTTGTTCCTAATTGTAATGATAGATCTGTTCAATATAGCAAATGGGGAAAATAAAGTGAAAAGAAAGCAAGCAAAAATATTTCTACCATTAAAATATAATCATTGTCAATATACTTGTATTTTAAGTGTATTTTTATCTTCTTTTAGGAATAGTAACACTCTGAGGGACCATGCTGGGAATTTTATATTCATCTCTTCCTTTAATTACCACAACTCAGTGAGTTGGTATGATCTCCATGGTTTAGGTAAGGAACTTAAGACCATAGTAGCAGAAATGTTACTGGCATGGTAGCCCCTCCCTGTGATACAGCAGTTCAGCACTCCTCTTCAGGAGTTATTCTTTTACTTAACCTCTCATGATGGAAACTTCAGACTTAGACAAAAGTAGAGGGAAAAGGATCCTGAGCCTGTATGCATCCATCACCACTTCAACAATTACCAATGTGGGTCAGGTTTGTTTCACCAACTGCACCCACTTCTGCTCACATCCTTTGACTCCAGGGTTCCATGTGAACTTCTCTGTGTGTAGAGCACTTAAGGATAACTTGCCCTGCAGATCCTCAAGGATAAACCTGAAATAGTCCTGTACTTTCAAAGAGGCAAGTTTGCTCTGTCAATCTTGCCTAAGAAAGAAAAACGTGCCTCCTGCCTACTGTAGTGGGTTAAGCCCTGGTTCGAGTGAAGCCCAAGCTGAGAGGAAGGTACTGAGTTCCAGGAGCTGAGCTACCCATACAGACACTGTCATGAAATGTACATATCTACCTCCAAAATAAGAAGGAACAGGATGCTACCTAGTTTGCAAAGCACCCTCATACGTTTCATTATATATGATGGAACATTCCTCTTTGCGAAAACTGCTCTGCTCTGCTCCAGATATTGTTTCTCTGGCTCCCAGAGAAAGCCTTTGCGGTGCCAGACTGGACTGTTCTCCCCTCAGTCCTTGTCACCCAAGGGCCAGTCCCTCCTTCAAGAGTAGGGCTGGCGTGCTTCGTTGTGCCACCATCATTCACCCTGCAATGGATAAGTGGTTAATATTCATGAGGGTTTCTACCAGTGGAGTCTGTAGGGGCATATGGAAACCACAGCCTCTATTCTTAGCAAGTTCGCACCAAAGCATCTGAGTCTATTTACTCACAATTTGCTGATGTTTTGACATTTCCTTGCTGATTTGCCTCTTGAATGAACGCCTCATGACACATCCGTGATCAGAAGTGATATCCCAATGAGCCAAAAATTGGCTTCTCCTGTTGCCATGGGCCATCCCATCTCATTTTCTCACAGAATAAATGTAGCACTTGAGGCAAAATAAAGAAGACGGTGGCCCTAAATATCTCTAATTTCTGTCTCTTCCACCTAGCCCCCGTAGCTGAGAAAGGAGAATAGAACCGCCATGCACTCTACAGCAATTACTTTTGTATGATAACATCTTTCACTCCCATCTTGTGAGATAAGAATAGACATTGCTATCAGACTATTTTTCGAGTTAAGAAGTAAAACGTGTTTGCTGTCAATATACAAAAAGTGTAAAAAGTATAAAAACCTGGAAAGCAAAACTACCTCTCCCATCTCACTCCCCAGCCCTAGTCACTTAATTCTTCTCCTTAAAACTGATTACTGTGCATTTGGTATGCATATTTCTAGACTTTTTTCAATGCTTTGAAATATATATCTAGATATGTTTATAAGTATAGATAGACACAGTGTAAAAAAACATATGAACACATCCATTCACATATGCATGTGATTCTTTTTGCATACTGCATTAAATCTAAGACGCCACTGAGTGTAGAATCTGTCATTATTTTATGTATACCATCAAGACTGTTCCTTGGTCGATAGCAATTGTAAGACACCATCAATTATAAGACTCTTCTTATAATAATGTGAAAATATGGAAAGTGCACGTCTTGGAATCAATGAAATATGGCATTGTTTTGCATCTTCTTTTTTTCATTTAACAGTATAAAGATATATTTTCACTTCAGTGCAAATGGATTCACCTTTCTTTTTTTTTAAACTGCTGCACGTTATAACACTGTTAGCTGTTCCACAATTTATTTAGCCATTCTCATACTGTTAAACATTTAAGTTGCTTCCAAATTTACTATTAAAATAGCATTGGATGAATACAGGTCAGCATAAACTTTTGCATACTTACATGAAAGTTTTATTGAGTGTATTCCTACAAGTGTAATTTCTGGGTCAAAGGTTATGAGCCACTAAAATGTTTATAGGTACTGATAAACTAGGAGCTTCCTTTTCCTGGACAAGAATGCTGTGGTTCTGAGGATTTAAGCACCTTGCTCCAGCTCACGCAGTTAGTAAGGGGCAGAAGTTGCCAACTGCTTTCTGACTGGGGCAGTATTCTGAACTGCATGCTCACCTTCCTCTGTCCTTTCCACTATGGATTTATCTTTGATAGAACATACAACAATTCATAAGTTTAACAAGCATGCGTTTCAGTCCTTGAAGAGAGGCTTTTCTCCCCCCAAGTCTCTGAGACTGACATTTCTGGGAACAGCTGTGCATTTGGTGGGTTTTTAATGACCTGTGACTGTAAAGACACCTACATTATTTGTACACACGTCTGAGCAATCAGATTCAGAGATGACTGGTCCAGTTCAGTAGAAGCTGTTTCCACTTTGTGGGAGAAACGGAAAAGAAGGCATGGGTGTGGGGGCTTCTTGGTTCTATGGACTGCTGTGATTACTTGTGAGTTGTACTAAATTAGACTGTCCAGGTTTGGTGGTCTGTTCCAGTTTTGTAGCCTTTAAACTGATCCTTCTTAGCTTTTCACATTCCTCTCTCCACCAATAAGAAAGAGTAACCACTGTAGACCTGGTCACACAAAATAAAGCAAATTTCTGCTGTCATCACATTCAAGCAATGTTAAATGGAAATAAAAGTTTATTTTAAAATCCATATAATTATCCTGGGGGACAGCACTATCCAAATCTCCTAGCACAGTACTATGCAAATGATACTGTGCATATGAATCCCTGGGGTGTTTATTAGTTTTATAATTTAGATTCTAATTTAGTAAGTTTGAGATGGGGCTCAGATTCTGCATTTCTGGCTCAGGTGATGCCTATGCTGCTGGTCCACAGACCCCACTTTGAATAGCAAGGTCTTAGATCAGAAGTCAGCAACTATAGCCAATGGGCCAAATCTGGCCCTCTACCAGTTTTGTAAATAAAGTTTTATTGGAATACAGCCCATTGTCCATTTGCTTATGTATTATCTATGGCTATTTTCCCACTGCAATGACAGAGCCAAGTAGTTATGACAGAGACTTTATGGACTGCAAACTAAAATATTTGCAATCTGGCCCTTTACAGAGAGAGTTTGCTCCCCTCACCTTAGGTGTTTCCTTTGATGTTAAATATTTGGTCCTCAGAACAGATTTTCAACATTTATCCAACATCCAATAAATCTTTATCTAATGCTAATTATGCTCTAGACATTGAGCTAAAAGGATACAATTATGAACAAGATACAATCCCTATTCTCATGAAGCTTATATTTATTCTCTCCTTCAATATTTGAGCAAGTTACTCTATGCTCTAAGCCTCATTTTTCCTATCTGTAAAATGAGATGAAAATACCTAATGCTTAATTAAGGTTGTTGAGAGGAGAGGGGTAAGCATATGATAAATACTCCAGAAAAGGTTAGTTGTTATTACATTATTTTTATTATTATTCTTACTCTCCAGATTTCTGGACAATAACAATAAATATAAATAAAATAAATAAATAAAATAAAAATAAAATCCCTTATATCTGCTGTGTGTGTGTGTGTGTGTGTGTGTGTGTGTGTGTGTGTGTGTGTGGTGTTTCCTTCCTGGCTGTTCAGAAAGAACTGGAGCTGAAAGTGACTTTTCCTTAAACTTTAAAAGAAAGATTTAACAATTCAATCATAGTTTCTGTCATTGACACCATTCTTTGATACTAAGACCAAAGCAGGAACAATGTTCTTGGTTCCTAAAACTGGCCTTTCTGTGTTTCTCTAGTTGATTAATCTGCCATCAGTGAGGTGCTAATGTTGACATGGCCCCTTGTGGGGAAGGGTGGAGAGGACAGAGGAGGGCCTTATTCTCTCAGCAAGAGGGACAGCCTTTGATGGGATTAACTAACAACTCCCTTTGGTAACCACAGACAGCCATTATGCTAAAAACAGCTTGAGGTGAATTTTTAATTCATTATTTATTCAATTTCAAAGGAAGGCTGGAAGAACCAAAATATTCTCTTTGGGTCATTGGAAACCTGCATGCACGTTAATGTTATTTTGGGTCTATACTGAATCTTTACTAGATTATGAATTCTTCATGGTCAGGAATGATGTAAATCTTGATTTTGTTTCCTAAGAAGCAGATCTCAAAGCAAAGATTTGAGTGTAAGTAGTTTATTTGGGGGGCAAGGAAACCAGTAGGGCAGTGGAAAAACAAGATGGTGAAGAGAAGACAGTGAACTCTGGGTGTGTTGTTGCTGGGGGGCAGAGAGGGGGGTAGCATCCAGCTGCCCCTGCAGTGCTCCTAGAGAGTCATCATGCTGTGAAACTCTGGGAAACAGTGAAAAACATGCCTCAGAATTATCCCATGGAGAGCTGCAGGTGCTAGAGATTTTCTACACCAATTCCCATACCTCAGTCATTGGTGAAGTGCTCCTGGAGGGGTGTGTATTAATTTTCTAGCATTTCTGACTAAAGGGCAGCAGCTACTGTCCATTGGAAGCAGCCAGAGGGCACTGAGGGTAAGGCTTGATGGTACACACAGGGCACCAAGAGTCTCTGGATGGCTTAGCTATTTGTGCTTCCCATGCCTGAAGTTTGCACAAACAAGGTACTTACTAAATGTGCATTTTCGTATTCTGGATGAATCGAGACATACAAACCAAATTGCCCAGAAGTCTGCATACAAAGCAAGTGTTGAGACCGCTGAAGTGAATTTGATCATTTGTGGGCAAGTGAATGAGAGAGAACGCTTCATTCTTAGTGATTTTGAAGAGAAAGAATAAAGTTACCTTGGTGTTGATTGGGGTTCAGGAGACACTGTGCCCAAATATGGCATCTTGGCATATTGAATATTTTAAGATGAAGGAATTTGAGAAAAATGGCAGAAGCAGGAAGGTCATTTCCCTTCCCTCCTGAAGTAGGTCATAAAAGACTTGTGTGAGGAGTGCCCTCCCTGTACCCAGAGGAAAGAAGCATCCTTATGTCTGAAGATGAAGGGATGTCAAGAAGACTCAGAGCTAATAGGTCCTGCTAAGTTTCCCTCAGTTTACTTCATTTATTTTATAGTCTCTAACCTATCCTATTTCTCCACAATCAGGTTTAACTGTTTCTTCAGGCCTTCATGTCCTTTTGGAGGCTCCTGTGTCTTGTAAAATTTATATGAAATAAATGTGTATGCTATTGTCTTGTCAATCTCTTTGTCAGACCCAGCCAGGGACCCTCAGAGGATTGAGGAAAACTTTTTCCTCCCTCACAATGCTCTAGGTACAAGAGGTAGAAGGGGAGAAGCTAAAAAGCTAATGAAACAGACAAATTGAAGTTCTAATTCTTCACACTTTGCCAAGGCAAGCACAGGTTTTCCTAGGTAAAATGCCACACCTGGGGTAATATTAGACATTAGAGATTACAGTCAATAGACAATATAAAACGTGATACCAAAGTGATCAGGGATCATGTTTCAGGGACAAGAATTTTGAATGTCTGAGCATCAGGCTTTGGGTTCTCAGGACATAGTTGCTGAGACAGAGTTTACCATGTGGGAGGTTTTATCTAAGGAGTATCCTTGGGACCAACACTTGTGGAAGGGAGGGGAATGAAGTGGGACTGAACAGAGAGAGAAACCAAGCTGTGATGTGGGCCCAACCACAGCTTCTGCCAATAGTCCAAGGATCTCTGGGCTAGAAAAGCCCTACTGAGGTGTCCCAGGTAGGGCTAAGATGCCCAGGTCATTATACTCATAGCCATATCTTTCATACTAGGCCGGGGCCACCCTGGAAGGAGCTGACACCTGAAGGCAGTCTGCTGCCAGCACTCCTAGCAGCTGAGAATGAGTCCTTCACTGACGAGAGAGCTGGTGGTGCATCAGTGCCGCCCACACTGAATATTCTCAGCCACCCCTCTCCCTCAGTACTCTGCCCCTAGCATGGACTCCAAAGAGTCTCTACCTTGGATCACCAGGGTTATATGGTTTAAATTTGATGTGATTCTCATGTTTCACATCCCTAGTTCTTCTGGAACCTGCTCTGTCTTCACCATTATTTGGTGCTAGGGGACTATATTATTGATCTGTTGGAAACTCAATTTACTACACATCACAGTAGACCACTTGTGATGTGGGGCAGATAGGTACCTAAAATCTGTCATGCTTGCCCTCCAAGTTCTGATATTCTGATTTCCACAGTCTTAGATACATCCTCTTGGACTGCCAGGAGGTATCTGCATGGGTGGTCTGTGCTTAGATACCACATCCTCTGCAATCCAGAGCATAAAATCTCACCTCAGTTTTCATTTTCCTGGAACTTGAAATAGGAGGCTGTCTTAATAATTATTTTGGGTTCCATGGAATTAGGCATGCAGCATACAACAATGATGTGTGTGTGTGTGTGTGTGTGTGTTGGGGGACAGGATTTCTCACCTAGCACAAGGAAGACAAGAGTCCCAAGAAAAGCTGGGGCTAAACTTTGAAAAGCACCATATAAAACAGAGGCTGAGAAACATCAACATGGGCCATGCATGCAGGGAGTAAATATTTGCTCAGTCTCACTTCACCACTTAGAGCCACGGAGAGTCCTCCATATTTATGGTTCCATCCAAGAAGTCTTTGCCAAAACCAAGGTAACAAAGATGTACTTCTATCTTTTCTTGTAAGAGTCGTATGGTTTTATCTCATACATTTTGGTGTGTGACCCACTTAAGTATTGTGGATGGCATGAGAAGGGGATGCAACTTCATTCTTTTGCATATGGATATCCACTTGTCCCAGCATAATTTCTTGAAAAGACAATTCTTTTCTGCCATTGAATTATCTCAGCATCCTTGTCGAAAACCAATTGACTATAAATGTAAGGGTTTATTTCTGGATTCTCAATTCTATTTCATCTGTATGTCTATCCCATGCCAGTACCACACTCTCCTATTACTATAGTTTTGTAGTTTTGAAATTGGGAAGTGTGAGTCTTCTGACTTTGTTCTTTTTTAAGGTTGTTTTGCCCATTCTGGGTTCCTTAAATTTTCATATAAATTTTAGGATCAGCTTGTCAATTTATGCAAAGAAAACAGCTGAAATTTTGATATGAATTGTGTGGAATTTGTAGATCAATTTGGAGAGTATTGTCCTCTTAACAATATTTCCTGATTCACGAACATGAGTTGTCATTCCCTTTATTTGGGTCTCCTCTAATTTCTTTCAACAATAGTTTACAGTTTTCAGAGACTATATTTTTCCCTGCTTTTGTTCAAGTTATTGTTTAGGTATTTTATTCATGTGGATGTTGTTTTAATATGAATTGTTTTCTTAATTTCATGTTTTATTATTTATTGCTAGCTGTGTCAGCTTGGGTTGCTATAACAAAATACCACAGGCTGGGTGACTTAAAAGGCATTTATTTCTCAGAGTTCTGGAAGCTGGGAAGTTGGATATTAGGATGCTAGCATGATCATGGTCAGGCCCTGATGATCTTTCTTGGCTTGCAGGTGGCTGCCTTCTTGCTATATCCTCACATGGGAGAAGAAGAGGGAGAGGGAGAGAGATGGGGGCACTTTCTGGTTTCTTCTCATAAGGACACTAAGTTCATCATGATGACCTCACCCTCTTGACCTTATCTAGACCTAATTACCTTCCAAAGGCCCCACCTCCAAATATAATCAAATTGAAGGTTAGGGGTTCAATGTATGGATTTTAGGGGAGCACAAACATTCAGTACCTAATGCAAGTGTATAGAAATACAAATGGGGGGTAGGAGCAAGATGGCAGAGGAGTAGGAGATCTGGATTTCATCTGGTCTCAGGAATTCAGCTGGATAGGGATCAAACCATTCTGAACACCTACAAACTCAACAGGAGATTGAAGAAAAGAAGAGCAACAACTCTCTGAACAGAAAAGCGACCACTTTCTGGAGGGTAGGATGTGCAGAGAAGTGAATCCGAGGTGATATTCGGGAGGATAGAAGGCGGGGGAGGGGGCCTCCGTGGGCCTCTTCTGGCAAGTGATAGAGCTGCGGAGCACAAAATCGGAACTTTTAGAAGTCGGCTCCTCTGAGGGATGTCGCTCCAGTGGCTAAGTAGGGGGTGGAAGTCTCACAGGACAGTGTGGTCTCAGGACCCTTGGGGTCACAGAAAGACCGGGGGTGCCTGAGTACGGCAGAGCTCCCAGGTATCGGAGCGGGGAAGCCAGCTGCAGAGATGGAGCCAAGGAGTGGGCTCTTAGCTCGGGGTTGCCATAAAACGTGATCCGCGGCACAGTCGGGCCACTGTTCCTCCAGCAGGGACCCAACAAGCAGCAGATCCGGGGAGACTCCCCTTCCTCCCCCGGGAGGAGCAGTGCAGGAGTGCACCGCAGGGATCTGCTGGGTTTGGAGACTCCACACGGGTCGGGCGCCAGAGATAGAAACCCTCAGTCACAGGCCAGGTGAGCACGGAGTGCTGCTGGAGAAGGGGAGACGGGAGTTACTGACTGACTGCTTTTCTCTGGGGGCACACTGAGGAGCCCCCAGAGAAATGGAGGCCCCCATTTTCACTCTCATCCTCCAAAGCTGTACAGAAAGCTTGCAGGGAACAAAAGCTCCAGAGAGCAAACCTGACCAGATTACTTAGCCCCGACTGGGCAAGGGTGGGGCAATTCCTCCTCCGGGAAAGACATTTGGGAACCACGGCAACAGGCCCCTCCCCCAGAAGATCAGCAAGAACAGCAAGCCAAGACCAAGTTTACCAATCAATGAGAACGGCAGAATGCCAGCACTAGGGGAATACAGCACATAGAATTCATGGCTTTTTTCCCATGATCCTTTAGTCTTTCAAAGTTAATCTTTTTTCTTTTTTCTTTTTTGAGTTTTTCTTTTTCCCTCTTTCAACCAACATCTTATCAATCCCTTTTTTAAAAATCTTTTTTTATTTTTCATTTTTAGAGTCATATTCTACCCCTTCATAGTAGTTAACCTTATTTTTGGTATATATATAAGTTGTTCTCTTTTTAAAATTTTGGGATACAGTTTCTTCTAACAGACCAAAATATACCCTAAATCTCTAGTGTATGGCTTTGTTCTAGTCACCTGCCTGATCACATTCTCTTCCCCCCTTTTTTTAATTCCTCTTCTTTCTTTTTTCAACCAACTTCTTATCAATTCCTTTTATAAAATCTTTTATAATTTTCATCTTTAAAGTCATATTCCATTTCTTCATCGTATTTACCCTTATTTTTGTACATATATAAGTTTTTCTTTCTTTAAAATTTTGGGAGACACTTTCTTCTAACAGACCAAAATACGCCCAAATCTAGTGTGTGGCACTAATCTATGCACCAGCCTGATCATATTTGATCATATTCTTTTTTTATTATCTTTTTCTTTTTCTTTTTTTTTTCTTTTTTCTTTCTTTCCCTTTCTTTTTCCCTGGTTTCAGGTCTCTTCTGATTTGTTCAGCATATATTTTTCTGGGGTTGTTGTTACCCTGTTAGCATTTTGTTCTCTCATTCATCTATTGTCCTCTGGACAAAATGACAAGACGGAAAAAATCACCTCAAAAAAAAGAACAAGAGGCAGTACCAACTGCCAGGGACCTAACCAACATGGACATTAGTAAGATATTGGAACTAGAGTTCAGAATGATGCTTTTAAAGATACTAACTGGGCTTGAAGAAAGCATGGAAGTTATTAGAGAAACCCTTTCTGGAGAAATAAAAGAACTAAAATCTAACCAAGTCAAAATCAAAAAGGCTATTAATGAGGTGCAATAAAAAAATGGGCACGCTAACTGCTAGGATAAATGAGGCAGAAGAGAGAATCAGTGATATAGAAGACCAAATGATGGAGAATAAAGAAGCTGAGAAAAAGAGAGATAAACAACTACTGGATCACGAGGGCAGAATTCGAGAGATAAGTGATACCATAAGATGAAACAATATTAGAATAATTGGGATCCCAGCAGAAGAAGAGAGAGAGGGGGGCATAAGGTATATTGGAGCAAAGTATAGCAGAGAACTTCCCTAATTTGGTGAAGGAAACAGACATCAAAATCCAGGAGGCACAGAGAACCCCCCTCAAAATCAATAAAAATAGGTCAACACCCTGACGTCTAATAGTAAAGCAGCTCGGGAGAAGAGATATGTAACCTACAAGGGTAGAAACATTAGATTGGCAACAGACTTATCCACAGAGACCTGGCAGGCCAGAAAGGACTGGCATGATATACTCAGAGCACTAAACAAGAAAAATATGCAGCCAAGAATACTATATCCAGCTAGGCTGTCATTGAAAATTGAAGGAGAGATAAAAAGCTTCCAGGACAAACAAAAACTAAAGGAATTTGCAAACATGAAATGAGCCCTACAAGAAATCTTGAAAGGGGTTCTCTAAGCAAAGAGAGAGCCTAAAAGTAACATAGACCAGAAAGGAACACAGACAATATACAGCAACAATCACCTTACAGGCAATACAATGGCACTAAATTCCTATCTTTCAATAGTTACCCTGAATGTAAATGGGCTAAATGCCCAAATCAAAAGACACAGGCTATCAGATTGGATAAAAAAACAAGACCCATTGATATGCTGTCTGCAAGAGACTCATTTTAGACCCAAAGACATCTCCAGATTGAAAGTGAGGGGGTGGAAAACCATTTACCATGCTAATGGACACCAAAAGAAAGCTGGGGTGGCAATCCTTTTATCAGACAAATTAGATTTTAAACCAAAGTCTATAATAAGAGATGAGGAAGGACACTATATCCTACTTAAAGGGTCTATCCAACAAGAAGATCTAACAATTGTAAATATCTATGCCCCTAATATGGGAGCAGCCAATTATATAAGGCAATTAATAACAAAAGCAAAGAAACACATTGACAACAATACAATAATAGTGGGGGACTTTAACACGCCCCTCACTGAAATGACAGATCATCTAAGCAAAAGATCAACAAGGAAATAAAGACTTTAAATGACACACTGGACCAAACGGACTTCACAGACATATTCAGAACATTCCATCCCAAAGCAACAGAATACACATTCTTCTCTAGTGCCCATGGAACATTCTCCAGAATCGATCACATCCTAGGTCATAAATCAGGTCTCAACCGGTACCAAAAGATTGGGATCATTCCCTGCCTATTTTCACACCACAATGCTTTGAAACTAGAACTCAATCACAGGAGGAAAGTCGGAAAGAACTCAAATACCTGGAGGCTAAAGAGCATCCTACTAAAGAATGAATGGGTCAACCAGGAAATTAAAGAAAAATTTAAAAATTTCATGGAAATCAATGAAAATGAACACACAACTATTCAAAATCTTTGGGATGCAGCAAAGGCAGTCCTAAGAGGAAAGTATATAGCAATACAAGCCTTTCTCAAGAAACAAGAAAGGTCTCAAATACAAAACCTAACCCTCCACCTAAAGGAGTTGGAGAAAGAACAGCAAATAAAGCCTAAACCCAGCAGGAGAAGAGAAATAATAAAGATCAGAGCAGAAATCAATGAAATAGAAACCAAAAGAACAGTAGAACAGATCAACGAAACTAGGAGCTGGTTCTTTGAAAGAATTAACAAGATTGATAAACCCCTGGCCAGACTTATCAAAAAGAAAAGAGAAATGACCCAAATAAATAAAATCATGAATGAAAGAAGAGAAATCACAACCAACACCAAAGAAATACAAACAATTATAAGAACATATTATGAGCAACTCTATGGGAGTCGATCCCATTTACAATTGTACCCAAAACCATAACATACCTAGGAATAAATCTAACCAAAGAGACAAAGAATCTGTACTCAGAAAACTATAAAATATTCATGAAAGAAATTGAGGAAGACACAAGGAAATGGAAAAACGTTCCATGCTCATGGATTGGAAGAACAAATATTGTGAAGATGTCAATGCTACCTAGAGCAATCTACACATTCAATGCAATCCCCATCAAAATACCATCCACTTTTTTCAAAGAAATGGAACAAATCATCCTAAAATTTGTATGGAACCAGAAAAGACCCCGAATAGCCAGAGGAATGTTGAAAAAGAAAAGCAAAGCTGGTGGCATCACACTTCCGGACTTCAAGCTCTATTATAAAGCTGTCATCATCAAGACAGTATGGCACTGGCACAAAAACAGACACATAGATCAATGGAACAGAATAGAGAGCCCAGAAATGGACCCTCAACTCTGTGGTCAACTAGTCTTCGACAAAGCAGGAAAGGCTGTCTGGTGGAAAAAAAACAGTCTCTTCAACAAATGGTGTTGGGAAAATTGGACAGCCACATGCAGAAGAATGAAAGTGGACCATTTCCTTACACCACACACAACAATAGACTCCAAATGGTTGAAAGACCTAAATGTGAGACAGGAGTCCATCAAAATCCTAAAGGAGAACACAGGCAGCAACCTCTTCGATCTCAGCCACAGCAACTTCTTCCTAGAAACATCGCCAAAGGCAAGGGAAGCAAGGGCAAAAATGAACTATTGGGACTTCATCAAAATAAAAAGCTTTTGCACAGCAAAAGAAATAGTCAACAAAACCAAAAGACAACTGACAGAATGGGAGAAGATATTTGCAAATGACATATCAGATAAAGGGCTAGTATCCAAAATCTATAAAGAACTTATCAAACTCAATACCCAAAGAACAAATGATCCAATCAAGAAATGGGCAGAAAACATGAACAGACATTTTTCCAAAGAAGACATCCAAATGACCAACAGACATGAAAAAGTGCTCAACATCGCTTGGCATCAGGGAAATCCAAATCAAAACCTCAATGAGATACCACCTCACCCCAGTCAGAATGGCTAAAATTAACAAGTCAGGAAATGACAGATGTTGGCGGGGATGTGGAGAAAGGGGAACCCTCCTACCCTGTTGGTGGGAATGCAAGCTGGTGCAGCCACTCTGGAAAACAGTATGGAGGTTCCTCAAAAAGTTGAAAATAGAGCTACCATATGACCCAGCAATTGCACTACTGCATATTTACCCCAAAGATACAAATGTAGGGATCTGAAAGGGTACGTGCACCCTGATGTTTATAACAGCAATGTCCACAATAGCCAAACTATGGAAAGAGCCAAGATGTCCATCGACAGATGAATGGATAAAGAAGAAGTGGTATATATATACAATGGGATATTATGCAGCCATCAAAAGGAATGAAATCTTGCCATTTGCAACGACGTGGATGGAACCAGAGGGTATTATGCTGAGTGAAATAAGTCAATCAAAGAAGGACATGTATCATATGATCTCCCTGATATGAGGAATTCTTAATCTCAGGAAACAAACTGAGGGTTGCTGGAGTGGTGGGGGGTGGGAGGGATGGGGTGGCTGGGTGATAGACATTGGGGAGGGTATGTGCTGTGGTGAGCGCTGTGAATTGTGTAAGATTGTGAATCACAGACCTGTACCTCTGAAACAAATAATACATTATATGTTAAAAAAAAAAAGAAGAAGAAGAAGATAGTAGGAAGGGAGAAATGAAGGGGGCGGAAATCGGAGGGGGAGACGAACCATGAGAGACTAGGGACTCTGAGAAACAACTGAAGGTTCTAGAGGAGAGGGGGCTGGGGGGATGGGTTAAAAAAAAAAGTACAGGGCACCTGGGTGGCTCAGTTGTTTAAGCGACTGCCTTCGGCTCATGTCATGATCCTGGAGTCCCAGGATCGAGTCCCACATCGGGCTCTCTGCTCAGCGGGGGGTCTGCTTCTCCCTCTGACCCTCCTTCCTCTCATGCTCTGTGTCTCTCACTCTCTCTGTCTCAAATAAATAAATAAAATCTTTAAAAAAAAGTACAAATGAATTTTGCATATTAATCTTGTATATTGCAAACTTGATGAGCTTATTTTTAAATTATTTTTTAGTGGTTTTCTTAGAATTATCTCTAAACAAGATAATGCCATTGGCCCATAGAGAAAATTTTACTTATTCCTTTCCAATAGAAATGTCTTTTATTTCATTTTCTTATCTAACTGGCCTGGCTAGAATCTCTAGTACAATGTTGAGTAGAAGTGGTGAGAAGGGATGTTTTTGTCTCATTCTTGATCATAAAGGGAAGCACTTAGTCTTTCACCATTAAGTATATTGTGGGTCTTATCAGAGGAAGTTTCCTTCCGCTCCAAGTTTGTTGTGCGTTTGTATTATGAAAGATTTCTAAAATGCTTTTTCTGTATCTACTGGGATCATCATGTGACTTCTGTTTTTTTATTCTTTTGATATGGGGTTTTCACATT
This sequence comes from Mirounga angustirostris, assembly GCF_029215605.1. Lineage (NCBI taxonomy): Eukaryota > Metazoa > Chordata > Mammalia > Carnivora > Phocidae > Mirounga > Mirounga angustirostris. Next base: position 185,697,960 of record NW_026991709.1, on the reverse strand, counting down.
GATTTTTGGATGTTAAAACAACCTTACATTTCTGAGATAAATCTCATTTTATCATGATGAATCATTTTTTTAATGTTCCTTGATTTAGTCTGCTAGTATTTTGTTGACAATTTTTGTGTCTGTATTCATAAGAGGTATTGGTCTGTAATTTTCTTTTTTTGTGATATCATTGTCTAGATTTAGTATCAGGGCTGTACTGGTCTCATAGAATGAGTTGGAAAGTGTTTCTCTTTCATTCTTTGGTAGAGTTTGTGAAGAATTATTAGTAATTCTCCTTTAAATGTTTAGGAGAACTCACTAGTAAAGTCATCTTGGTGTGGGCTTCTTTTTCAGAGAAGTTTTAAAATTACTAACTCAATCTCTTTACTTGTTATAGGTCTATTCAAATTTTCCATTTATTATAGAGTCAGTTTCAGCTTTTTGTGTCTTTCTAGGAATTTATCTATTTCACCTAAGTTATCAGATTTTTGACAGATAGTTGGGTTTTTTTTATAATTGTCCTTTACAATCCTTTTTATTTCTGTAAGATGAGTCATGATGTCCCCTCTTTCATTTCTGATTTTTGTAATTTAAATCTTATTTTATCAAGTCCCAGGATTTAGATTAGAAAGAGTAGGATGTTTGGCACTAAACTCTTCTAGGTTCAAATTCTATCTCTTTCACTATGTGATTCCCCTTTCCAAACCTTGGGTTTTAAATCTACATGATGGAGATAATTTAATCTGTTCATTCTTTTAACAAATACATTTGGAACATCTATCATGTGCCAGGCACTATTTGTGTGTGTGTGTGTGTGTTGGGGGGGATGAGGAGGCAGCAGTGAAAGAAACAAAAGAACTTTCCCTCATGGAGCTCACATTTCATCTTGCTGTAAGGTTTAAATATGATGATATTATAGAGTTACTGGCATAGATAAATGCCCAGTGAACCACAGCTATTGTAACTGTATCTTTTTGTCTCCTGTGCCAACTCAGGTTCTCTAGGAGAAAACATTGGATCGCTTGTGATACTTTCCTGAACTCTGAGGTCTTTCTCACACCTCATCATAATCAATTCTGCTCAAATACAAACATCATAGCAGCAATTTCCTTTTATGTCTAACTTCTAATTATCTATAAACACATGCTTTTATGAGATGGCTCTCATCCTTTGATATATGATCTCAGACATTTAGCTAGTCAAAACCCTACTTGACTACCCTGCTTGCTGCATTAACACTCAAGTAGCACAGACCTGTGGTAGAGTCATTTACATACATGTTAATTTGTATGTTTTTCCCATGTATTTTTTCTTTCCCCTTCCCTCACTCAAGCATATAGCAAGGCTTGCTCTCTTGCCTCCAGGAAGGTTAGCAGGAAACAAGAAAGAGGGGATAGTTTCCTTTTGGCTTTCGATTTCAAAAGTTTGAGTCTATTGAATAGACGATGCTAGCCTTCTGGCAGGACTAAGAGATAGAAGGGATCCTCTATGGGGAACAAGAGTAGAAAGGGAAGAAAAGAGATTTAGGGAGATGGAGGGGTGTGTGTGTGTGTGCGCACACCTTAAGCAGTGGAGATTGTGGCCATCCCTGGAAGTACCCTTGGGAGATATCCAGACTTCCAATGGGACTAAGTGCTTAAGATCCCTGGAGATATGAGAAGCTCCAGCCTTCCCAAAGGTCCCAGGCTCCAAGCAAGGCCCTGAGACAATAGTCCCACCAGAACTGAGGGATCTTATGGACTGGAGGCAGTGTGGACTTTCAGTGGTAACCAGAACAGGTTAAAGTTTATGACCAGAGAAGCTTCCCTGAGCTTGTGCTGCTACCTAGCCTTCAGGATGTCCGTCATCTTCAGGAGGGAGACTCTCTAATGGCCCATCCCCCACCAGTCAGCCAGGGGATGTGGACTCTGAATTGGAACCAAGAGGCTTTAAAGAAGATAAAGAAATAGAAGGCTTTTAAAATTTTGGTTTGGTTGTTTTTGTTTTTTGTTTGTTTATCTGTTTTACACAGCTAAGCTCGTGAACTGAGAGTTATACTTGCTGTCTAAGTTAGCCATGGGACAGGAACTAATTAAAACTCAGGACTTCTGGCTCTATCCACTTAGCACACACCTCACTTCTGAGAGCCTACAACTTAGAAGTGTGGGGAATTCTCTAGCCATTTGATTCTGTGCTCCAGAACTTTCCAGCATTAGTTGGCTTTGATAAGTACAGACGGATGCAAGATGAGAAAGGGATGCAGATACCCAGCACAGACCATGATTCATACAGAACCCTAAACAAAGCAGTAGCTGAGTGATTTTCCTGGAACTCCTTACAGAGTGATGAAATAATGAGGGGCCCATTTACTATAACAGATGGCCAGGGGACATTCAGAACTCAAGAGCACTTCAAATCTACCTTCTAATTTATAAACCCAATTCCCCCACAGGCTGTAGGTTCACTGGTTCCCCACTATGGCTTGCACAGTGGCTGGCATAGGACAAGTATGTTATATATATATATATTATATATATAACATTATACACACACACACACACATAAATTAATTAAAACATCTCATTATTGAAAGCCTACTATGTTCCTGAAATTGCTCATGGCACTGGGGACAGCATTATCTTGTTCAATCCTTTAAAAAACCCTGTGAGGTAAGTTGCCCAAAGTCTCACAGTTAGTGAGTGGCAAGTTTCCAGCCCTGGTCTGACTTCGAACTCACCATTTCTTTACATATTTGAGTCTCTTTGGGATAGTGGTAGATCTTGTCAGAAGCTAATAATTTGGATTTTAGCTTACAATATTAGGGAATCAGTAAGGAAGCAATTCTATTTCCTCCTTACTAATCCTTTTAACCATTCATCTATTCAGTGAAAGAGTATATATATTGAGTTATACATGCCAGATACTGGTCCCTCTAAATTACTGTGCAAATCAGTCAGAAATTTACAGAACTGAAAAGAATAAGAAAAAATATTCAGGTTCCAAAAATATCTAGCTGTCTCAGAGACTTCTTACTAAGGTTGCCTGGGCTGATGGAAAGGTTTTAAGATCTGGAATCAGGAGACCTGGGTTTAAACACTGGGTTAATAATAGCTAGTCAAATCAGAACTAAGAGCTCGATAATCAAAATTAGCTAGTTTTACTTTGGGCAATTTAGTTTTCCCGAGTCTCAATTTTCTCATCTGTACAATGGGAATAATATCCACATGTGCGGAACTTGTGAGGTAATATATGCTACCGTAATTTGGCAACGAAACCTAAACACATGTAATCTTTACTATGATCATTGTTATTATCTATAAGAAGAGTTGTAAATGTATGTACTCACATATAATAGATCTACTATGGGATAAAATGGAGTTTTGGAGACAAGGTCACTTTGGTATTTGATTGATTGTGAGGTTGGTAAACCTTAGAAATGTTTTTGTTACAAATGAAGAAACGCAGAAGGAAGGTAGGAAGACAGTGTACAGTTGTGTATTTTGGGGCTGTACAAAACACCTGGCTTGGGGAGGTGGAGAGGTGGACTGAAATATGAGTCATGCTTGTTGAGGGACATCTGTAAGAAGCACCTTTTTCTTTTTTATAAATTTTCTACCAGAGAGGGCTTTTATTTGCATTCACACTGGGAGAATCTCTATAATTTGCTCAAAGCCTCCCTTTATAGCAAATCCTGGGGTGAGGACTTGGGTGCAGGTAGTTTATTTGGGAGGGGATACTAGTAAGCATAGTGCTAAAGAAGAAAGAGTGAGACAGGAAGGGGAAAAGTCATTAAGTCTGAATTATTAAACTGGTTTGCACTGTGGGCAACTAGAGCTCAACTGAGGTCCCTCTGGGGAAAATTTGGAGAAATTGTCAAAGAATGAAATACTGGGACATTTATTCACTGACTTCTATCCTCTATTGGCTGAGGATTGTCCCCGGGACACTAATTACATTTTAGAGCCTATTCACTTTCTGAGGCAGAAAAGTGATAGACTTCCCCACTTATGCTCTTGAAGTGGGACAGCGACAATGCACATGGAACTGTCCATCATGTGGTTCTGAAGTTGTGTGGGCTCAAGGAATGTGCTTCAGGGCACAGCTCTACGCTGAGTTTTGCCAAGAGTGCTCAAGCAGATGTGGGTTTAGGGAAAGGGCATGTTAAGGAGGTCCTGAATTTACACTGACCCGGCCAAGAACTGATCATGTTTAGCACTCATTTTCATTCCATTTTCCTTCTACTTGGTCTCTTTGTACCCATGAATCATACAGAACTTGGAATCAACTCCTTCCCCCCTTCCCTTAAAAAGCCATCTGGGTAGCCAACCATATGACTGGATACAGAGGACATTTAAAATGATAACTTGGCTATTCATAGATGAATGTTGACCTGCTGACTCGTCAAATTGCTTCGGTGCCACAGCAAAACAAATCTACCAGTGAGCATGGTCTCCAAGGGTTCTAAAGTATCTCTCTTTATTTCTCTCCATCCCCTTTTATTGCATTAACATACATTAATGGGAGTGAGATTATGATCTGAATAATTACAACCATTTCTAATTAATTGAGGTATTTATTCATACAAAAAATATCAAATGTTTATTGAGTGCCTGCCTCAAGTCAAGCTCTAGAATACAGGAGAGAGCAAGATTTAAGATTTCTGCCTTCACAGAGTTTACTTTCTACGGGAGAATAAATACAGAATAAGAAGAATATAATGAAAGAAATAGAGTGATGAGAGACAAAGTTCCTGGTGTAAAAAATAAGATTTCAAAATGAAGCAAGCAATCCTAGCTAAGAGAGTCCTTTTTTAAAGTAGGGTGAGGAGGCCATATAGGAAGAGAAATTTACGCACATCCTCACTGGAGAAATCATCAACTTTTAAAAAACATTCAACCAGCTGCAAGAACCTCAGCCTGCACTTAACTTTCTCCTCACCGTGACACCTGAATCATCTGCATTCTTCACTTCCAAAGGAGCCAATGCAATTTAACAAGTTTTCCCTCATTTGCATATTAACTCAACCAATCCCAGCTAACCTAGTTTCAATTCCTGTTTTGCATATAAGACTTGAATGAGAACTACACTTGCAGTCTTTTGCCATATAACTCTGTCCCCTCTTTGTCTTCTGTGGAACACAATTTAGGTTTCTACTTAAATCTATGTCTTTCAAATTACAATTCTATTTGCCCAAATAAATGCCTGTCTGCTTACATTTTTGGTAAATTCTGTTTTGGTTGACATCTCTTAACATATCCAGAGCAGCTGACTCCAAACCCCCAGCACTGCTCTGGACATATGAAAGATACTTCCAAGAGACCATTATTCTCTAGCATTTCCACTGGCAGACCTCATAGTTCTGGCAGAGAGTTCTTCTGGATCCAAACCTATTTTTTTAGCTGAGGTTCTGATCAGGCTTTATTTGGGCAAAATAATGGTTTCTGCCCTCACTGCTTTGAAGGGGTGGATGTCATCATTATCTTAACCGTCAGAGGATTCAGGTTTCAGGATATTTACTGGACAGTCCTTAACTTATTTTCAGGTGACTACATGGTCTTTCAATTTAGAACTGGGTTGTTCTCTTTAACCAACACAAAACCCTTAGTTCTCTTGCTAGTGAAATGAGAGTCTTCCCACTCCAAATATAAAGGACATTGGTCCTTGACATCCTTTTGGATGTTTAGGGAACTAGAAACCTAGCAGAAATATTGGCACTCTGTCCATGATGTGCAGCAAGCTCATAGGGCCTCCCAACAGAACATACCCTGTACCTGGGTGAGAAGAAACTCCATAGCTCATCTAAAAGGTACAGTTAAGGGACCAGTAATCCCAGTGCCTTGAGCAACCTAATACCACTCAGTGTTCAGGAATCTCCCAGACACATACAAGAGACCAACGGCCCATTGGTAACATTTTGGAAAGTGGTCCTCAAGCAGCATGTACCTGACCCCAAACATTCATCCTCTTGCCTCAGTCATTTAGAGCAGCCATCAATGATCAACCTCCTTCAGGAAACCCAGCAGGATTTATGTAATTTTTTGCTCTATTAGACTCACTTTACCTGGGCTGATTTAAAACTTCATTGGCCAAAATGGGCCATTTTCAATATCCCAAAACTAGTGTATGTATGTGCACCACCGGAAAAGGATTATAAAACCAAACAAAACAGATGGGAAACTCATTTTAATTGGCATTTGGAAACCTTCAAAAGAAAAACAATAAAGGTTGCTTCCCTTCATACAGTTAACTGTAAACTTTCAGAAGCTAAAGACCTTTTCAAGAGACTTTCAAATTAAAAAAAAAAAAATCAGGGGAAGTCTCCCAATCTTTTCTTGTTCTTTCTTTGCCACCACCCCACTGTATCCCTCCTCCTCCAGCCTCTTTTTCCCATTCTCCACTTATATATCTTGGTTTAGCTGAACTTCCATTTTATAATGACAACCCTGAGATTCCTCTAAATCCTCCAGCCATCCAGGCTCCTTTTACAGTTCAACATAATGAAAGAGGCTTTGGGGCTTCAGCAATCACATGGGAGCAATGCTGTCAGTTTTAAACACCACCAACCTCTCTTTCCCCCTTTCCTTCTCTCAAAAGAAGGATCTATTTTTGGAAATAGTGGAATAGCACATAAAAAAATTCAGCTTAGCTTCTGGATTGTGCAACTTCTTCAAAGTTTCCCCAAAATGTGCCACTTTGGCATGTGAACTATTTTGAGCTGAAGGCAATCGAGTCCCTGTGGGCTCAAAAGAAAAAGCTATTCCCCTCCTGCTCATCTGGTTTTGTCTGCTTGCTTGGGACAGACAGTTGTCGATTCTTTCTTTTGGCTATCTTCGGGAGTGACTCTGGATTGAAAGAAGGTAATATTTTTCACATCTTCTTTGGGGGCCTTGTCTTACACTCAAGGGGTGGTTATTTAATAGTGCCAGAAATATTTACTCTTTGTCCTGGCTAAAAACTGGCAAGAATTTTTTAAGTAGCACTGTAGTCAAAAGTTGGTCAGGTGGAAGCTGATATTCAGAGCCTGAAAGGAATTTTTTTTTTGAAGCCTTCTTCCCTCAATTAAAATTAGAACTATGTACCTGGAGGGAAAGAATCTAATTGAGGATAATGTTGTTGGATAGGTGAATCAACCCAAGGTATATTTAAGTTGTAACTCAATTCTTTGAGGAATTGGGAGTGTCTGTCCTTATCTCATAAATCCTTACAAAACTAGAAATAAGGACCCAGAAACAATTCAGTCCTTCAGCCTATCTTTTTCACCAATCCCCAAACCTCCCCTGTTTTATCTCAGAAGGCTTATAAGCTCTTATAAGGTTATAACCTCTCTGAGAACTCTTATCTAGATCATCCCCAATTCCCAAGACTTAAAAAAAAAAAAGCAAAAAGAGGACTTTTAAAAAATATAAATGGCTTTAGAAGTACCCTTGCCCAAAATCTAGTCCACAGTTTCCATAAGGTTACTTGTCAAGGACAAATGCAAATCTTAAGTGTCTTCTCCACAAATATCAGTAGAAAATTCTTTTTTTTTTTTTAAAGATTTTTATTTATTTATTTGAGACAGAGAGAATGAGAAAGAGAGCACATGAGAGGGGGGAGGGTCAGAGGCAGAAGCAGGCTCCGATGCGGGACTCGATCCAGGGACTCCAGGATCATGACCTGAGCCGAAGGCAGTCGCTTAACCAACTGAGCCACCCAGGCGCCCTCAGTAGAAAATTCTTAAGCCATCTGAGCAGGTAACCTTATCTTATTCCACCCACCATAAATAAATAAATAAGTAAGTAAGTAAGTAAGTAAGTTTAGCTCCAGCTGTCCATTTATAAACTAGTCAATTCTACATTATCATACCTATCTCATGGCTAAACATTTTATAACAATAACTTTTAAGATCCCTGTTTGTGCCTGTCTGTATGTTCATATGTGCTGTAAGTATGTGGTATTTTTTACCTCTGAATGATATTGCCAAAATTAATTTGTAAAAGAGCTCTGTTTAATTGCCTTAAAAAATTAAGCACTTAAATAGATTTGATATTCACAAAAATTGTCAAAAATATAGTGAATACTAACACAAATAAGTTTCAAGTTCATGTGATCTGGAAAGATATTCAGTTGCTAGTTTAATTAAAATAAACTTGTCTTTATTTATTTTTATTTTTTTTAAAGATTTTATTTATTTGACAGAGAGAGCACAAGCAGAGGGAGAGAGAGGGAGAAGCAGGCTCCCCACTGAGCAAGGAGGCCGATGTGGGACTCGATCCCAGGATCCTGGGATCATGACCTGGGCCGAAGGCAGCCGCTTAACCGACTGAGCCACCCAGGCGTCCCTAAAATAAACACGTCTTTAGAGTTATCAGCACTAAACTTAAAACTTATATGCTGCCTACGTTTACTTAAAGTCAAATAAGTTGATAATATGTGTTATAAAATGTTTTTTAAAAATATCTTGGAAGAATAACTGACTTTGATATCTCATGAAGTGTTTATGAGTAATCTAAGCATAATTGTTAAAAACAAGTAAATTGAACAGATGTAAATAAAATAAAATTTTTAGGCAAACTTTTAAATAGTCCCCCAAATCTTTTTGGTAACCTAAAACCGTAAAGTTTTGCTGAGTTGGCTTAAGTGATTGAGTTAAGTTAATTCATTAAATATCTAGATCATTTCCAAATAAAACAGTAAACATGTTTTGTGCAATATCGAAAGATTGTATTATTTAAATAGTACATGTTTCTAGAAATTATGAAGTGTATTCATAAATTTGCCAATCTAAAGAATGCTGGTATAATAGTTCACGATTGCTTACCATCTAGTTTTACTTAGTTAAGATTTTTGAGGGTTAAAAATTCTAATTAATATATGTAACTAAAGTGACTAAAAATAATAAAGGAAATATCTTCTTATGCCAGGAAAGTAGGATGTATGTTCTTGGTAAGAAAAATATGAGGAATGGAAATACATTTTTGTTGAGGGAAAAGAAAGTAATTTTGTTCTAAAATGAGGCTGGTTATTTAAAGAGGGAAAACTTAGAACAAAATCTGAATGTAAAAAAAATGAAAGTTGTAGAAGGATTGTGGAAAAGGAATCTTTGGAAAGAAATTTTCGTATGTGATCCAGCTGACTCGTATGCAAAGGCAGCAGCAAGAGAATCTATAAAGATTGTGGCATGTGTAGAAAAAGTCCATTCTGCTTCTGCAAAAATGGCCCCTCGTCGCCAGCTTTTGCCATCCTGATGTCCTTGTAACGTGCCAACAGTCTGTTCCTGAATCAGAGAAATTAAGGTGGGTAAACAATGACTGTAAATTAAACCAATAGTTGGAACCATGGGAAACCAAGACAGCCACTTGGTTCTTCCTGGCTCCCTGGCAAACCATTTTTTGTTTTTTGCATGCCTTTACCCACCATAGGACATTTAAGATGACTCAAATTATGAATAGACATTGGTGGGGATACTTCTCCAATATGGCACAGTCTACTGGCAGGTCCATATTCCTGGGAAAACATTTTTTGTTCCCAAAGGCCTGAGACCTCCTCCCTCTGAACCATTTAAACACCTGCAGTTGGACTTTATTCAATGGCCACTTTGTATTGGTTCTCAGTATGTTCTTATTACTGTATATATGTTTCCTACACAGTTTGAAGCCTTCTCCTGCTGCAAGGCTGATGGCCCGACACTAGCAATGAAACTGTGGGAAAACACGTCTCCCACTTGGGGCATACCTTCCATGATCCCCAGTGATCAAGGCACCACCCTATGAGCATGAGCAAATCATAGGAGCCCTAACATAAATTTTGCAAACTTCCTGGAATTCTACTGATATACCACCTTCTGCTCATCTCTTGTCTCACATGAGTATGACTAGCCACTATACATCTCTAGTGTTTTATACTCAAGCTTATCATCAACAGGTTAAAAAAGGGGTGGGGGGGACTCCTGCATCCCAATTCAGAGGATCCAGTTGGTCACAGTTTAGTGCCTGGTAATTGGGCCTTCTGGAGATGTCATCAGAGATGGCAGCCCTTGAGGCCCATTGGAAAGGACCTTACCAAGTATTCCTGATCACTGGCAGTGCTGCCAAACTAGAAGGCATTAGGCCTTGGACATATGTCACACAGCTAAAGAAGGCTCCAAGGGACGCCTCGTCCTGTACAGACGCTGGAGAGTTTATTTTTGCTTTTGTTTCCATGCCTTAGGAGACATACCTAGAAAAATGTTGTTCCAGCCAATATCAGAGAAATGACTGCCTGTGTTCTCTTCTACAATTTTCATGGTTTCAGGTCTCACATCGAGGTCTTTAATACATTTTAAATTTACTTCTGTGTATGGTGTTAGAAAGTGGTCCACTTTCATTCTTTTACATGTGGCTCTCTAGTTTTCCCAGGACCATTTATTGAAGACTGTCTTTTGCCTATTATATATTCTTGCCTTCTTTGTCATAGATTAATTTACCTTTTAATTATGGGTTTATTCCTGGGCTTTCTATTCTGTTCTATTGATCTGTGTGTCTATTTTTGTGCCAGTACCAGACTGCTGTTTCATGCCAGCACAATAACTTTGTAGTATATCTTGAAATCTGGAATTGTGATGCCTCCAGCTTTGTTTTTCTTTCTCCAGATGGCTTTGGCTATTCCGGGTCTTTTCTGGATCCATACAAATTTTAGAATTATTTGTTCTAGTTCTGTGAAAAATGTTGTTGTTATTTTGATAGGGATTGCAATGAATTTGTAGATTGCTTTAGGTAATATGGGCATTTTAACAATGTTAATTATTCCAAATCCATCGGCATGGAATAGCTTTCCATTTGTGTCATCTTCAATTTCTTTCATCAATATCTTATAGTTTTCAGAGTACAGGTCTTTCACCTCTTTGGTTAAGTTTATTCCTAGGTATTTTATTCTTTTTGGTGTGATTGTAAATGGTGTTGTTTCCCTAATTTCTCTTTCTGCTACTTTGTTATTAGTATATAGAAATGCTACCTATGTCTGGGTATTAATTTTGTAATCTGCAACTTTACTGAATTCATTTATTACTTCTAGTAGTTTTTTGGTGGAGTTTTTGGGTTTTTCTACATATATAATATTATGTCATCCACAAATAGTAACAGTTTAACTTCTTCTTTACCAATATGGATGCCACTCATTTCTTTTTCTTGTCTGATTGCTGTACAATTACAAGAAATTAAATTGAATCAGGAATCAAATAGTTACCAAAAAATAAAAGTCCACAACCAAATGGGTTCACAGGTGAATTCTACCAAACATTTAAAGAAGAGTTAATACCTATTCTCCTCAAACTATTCCAAAAAACAGAAAAGGGAGGGAAGCCTCCAATACATTTTATGAGGCCAGCATGACCCTGATTCCAAAACCAGAGACACCACAAAAAAGCCAACCAAACAAACAAAAACAAAAAACACTACAGACCAATATCCCATGATGAACATGGATGCAAAAATCCTCAACAAAATATTAGCAAACTCATTCAACAATACATTAAAAAGATCACTCACCACAATCAAGTGGGATTTACTCCAGAAATGGAGAGTTCAATATTTCCAAATCAACATGATATATCACATCAACAAAATGAAGGATAAAAATCATTTGATCATCTCAATAGAGGCAGAAAAAGCATTTGACAAAATTCAACATCCATCCATGATAAAAACTCTCAATGATTTAGACAGAACGTAGATCAACATAATAAAAGCTGCGTATGAAAAACCCACAGCCAACATTGTATTCAATGGTGAAAACGGAGAGCTGTTCCTCTAAGATCAGAAAGAAGACTAGGATGTTTAGTCTTGCCATTTTTATTCAACAACCTTTTATTTCACGTTAGAAGAAAATCTGTGTCCCTCATTTTCATAAGCAAAGCAAGATATCTCATTGGTTGACTCCTCTGAACTTACACCATCAAGTTAGAGAGGATCTGCTAGGGGGCTTTCATGATTCAGGATCCACTCCTTTTGGCAGGTTCCTACTTCCCTGGTTAGGGATAAAAATAAATGAGACTATGATCAAGAACTTCTTCATTCCTTGAAGATTCTTTTCAAAAAATCTCTCAATCAAAAGGGGGAAATGTACAAGAAGATTTCAATATGGAGCAAGCAAACCTAGCTCTTTCTAAAATAGGGTCTCTTTTTAAAGAGTGTCTTTTTAAAATAGGGTTCGGAGGCCATATGAGAGGATGAATCTATGCACATCCTCACTGCAGAAGTCAGAACTTCTTTTTTTTTTTTTTAAGATTTTATTTATTTATTTGAGAGAGAGAGAGAGAGAATGAGAGAGAGAGAGCACATGAGAGGGGGGAGGGTCAGAGGGAGAAGCATACTCCCTGCTGAGCAGGGAGCCTGGTGTGGGACTCGATCCTGGGACTCCAGGATCATGACCTGAGCCGAAGGCAGTCGCTCAACCAACTGAGCCACCCAGGCACCCCAGAAGTCAGAACTTCTTAAAAACCTTTCAGTTAGAAGGAAGCCCTTGGCCTGCACTTAACTTCCTCCTCACCATGACACCTGAATCATTTGTATTCATCATGTCAAAAGAAGTCAATGTGATTTAACAAGCTTCAAGCCCTCATTTGCTTAGTAACTCAACCAATCCCAGTTAACCTGGTTTCAATCTCTGTTTTGCATAGAAGACCCAAATAAGAAATATATTCGTAGTCATTTGCCTATATAACCCTGCCCCCTCTTTGTCTTCCTTAGAACACAATTTAGGTTTCTACTTAAATCTGTGTCTCCCAAATTGAAATTCTAATTGCCCAAATAGATACCTGTTGGCTTAAATTTTCAGTGAATTCATTCTTGGTTGACACCAGGAGGGTCCTTTTTTGGATAAGGTGGTCAGCGGGGGACACTTCAGAGGGGCTAGTTGACTTGCGATATAAATGACAGAACAAACTTCTTAAGCAGAGGGAAATACAAATTAAAAGGCCCTGAGTGGGAAAGGGCCTGTTGTATGAGTGTCTGAAAAGAGGCAATGTGGTTTTAGGCATTATAGTACAGTGATTAATATATATACAGTGATAATATATATTAATATATATGTAGCCTAAAGTCTACCTATAGGTTCTGGTGCCATATGCTACCACTTCACAGCTCTGTGATCTTGGGCACATCATTTAACCTTTGGGAGCCTCAGCTTCTTCATTTGTAAAATGGGATAATATAGTTACTACCTCACATAGGTGTTGTAAATATTAAATAAAATATTGTATGTTAAGTGGTTATCACCATACCTGTACATGGTAGGAGCTCTACAAATGTCATTGGGTTAGTCATAACTCCATTTCCCTTGAAAAACTCAACTCAGACAACAAATTGAACTGTGTTGCTTCATATGTCAGAGCATTCTATGTTAAGTCAAACTTTCAGGTGTGGTTTGATCTAGAGATTTACAATGGACTCTGGCTCTCATTCCCTTAATTCTATTGGTTAGACCCTGGTGAATCTGCATTTTCATCTGACTGGCTTCCCACATAATGACAAAGGTGGCTGCATCTGCCATGGGGCTTATTCTGCACATTCTTGCAGGTGTTCCAGGCTTCACATGGATATTCCATTCTCTTTAGAGAAAGAAAGTATATGTAAGAACATTTCTTGTTGAAGTTCTTAAAGTCTATCTGATTGGATTGGTTTGGGTCACATGCTACCCTGAACAAATCACTGCAGCCAGAAGCTGGCTTAACTTAGGTCATGTGCTCCTGGAGTTGGGAACGGAGTCAGATTTTTTTTTTTTTTTTGAGAGAGAGAGAAACAGCATGAGGGGGGATAGGGTCAGAGGGAGAAGCAGACCCCCCGCTGAGCAGGGAGCCCGATGTGGGACTCGATCCCAGGACTCCGGGATCATGACCTGAGCCGAAGGCAGTCGCTTAACCAACTGAGCCACCCAGGCGCCCATGGAGTCAGATTTTTAAAGACTCTGGATTACCAATGAAAATTGGGAGCTGATGGGAAGGCAGAAGGGGAAATGATGCTGGGGATCATTGCAGTATATTCAGGGGTATTGTATTTTATTACTATCGTTCTACATAGATAATAGAACAGTGGCTTAGGGTAAGAGAACTACGTTGTAATTTTGATCATCTTGTAGCTATAAGACTCACATACTCAACTGACCCTTAAAGCATCAGTTTCCTCATCTTAAATTTATTTGCTCAAAAAATTTCTTAAACCTCTATGATAGGTAAGACACTGATACAGTGAAAATAAACAGAACCATCCCTGTCCTTATCAAGCTAATGTTCTAGGGTAGTAGGATTTAAATATGAATTTTATAGACTCATCAAGCAGATGGTCTTAACATCAAGGTGCAATAAAATCTGGTGCAATCTGCTATTTTTGACCTTGTGTTTGATTCTTCTGCTTTATGTCCCATGAGGGCAGAAACGGAAATATATCAGAACTGTGGAAAAGTTCAATTTAAGCTTCATTTAAAAAAAAATTCAATTCAAGAGAAGTTGGAACCTACTGGAAACAATTCTTTCATGATTTCATGTTGTTTTATTAATTGTGGTTTCTAAAGCATTTGTTATAAAAAATACTAGGGTGTAAAAGTAGACATGATACCACAAAATATAATTTATTTGTCAAGAAAGATAAAAAGGTACAGTAAAGATTTACAGCATCCCTTGGGGGAAGTGTTTGATTTAATAAGGCATCATCTAATTAACTATTAAAAGTCAATCATCGAAAATAAAACATGTAATTCACAACCTGAAACTCAAACTTTAATTTCTGTTTTTCTTTTAAAGCTAACTTCCCTGGTTGGAGATGTTTGCTGGTTTTGTTTTATAGAAATAATCTTCTTTTCCCTGTTGAAATTTATTGCTCCTTATGAGAGCTGAGCATGGCTGTTACATTTTGCTGTGAGTTCCCACCACAGAGATTATTACTGTCACTATAGAAAAGGGCCTACCAATTATGATGATGGGAAATGATGGAATGTCTTATTTGGCCATGGCTACAATTTTGAGGGAAGATTGATGAATTTCTTCTTCTGACTAGTATAAGCGACAAATCACGCAGCCTATTCTCCCTTTGCTTTCTACCACTGTGCCCTCCTTCTGCCCTTTATTGGACCACTGACTCACCAACTGCAGCATCATGTTGGATATTTACTACTTCTGAAAATTCTTTTTTTTTTTAAAAAAGAATAAGCTTTATTGAGGTATAATTGACCTGTAAAATTTTAAGATATATAAAGTGTACACCATAGTGATTTGATATACCTATATACTGTGAAAGAATTTCCCCCATCTAGTTAATTAACACATTTATCACCTCATATATTTATATTGTTTTATAATGTAAATGTTCTCACAAAAGAAATTATTTTAAGTCACATCAAAATTTGACCATGGCATTAGGCTTCTAGAGGCAAAGCCACACTTCTTGCTTGGTGTTGTCAGGGGGCATATAGAGTGGCCAACCTCTTTAGATTTCCCTGAGGACAAAAATTGCTCATGAGGCTGGGATGTTGACTTTCCTCTGGGACTCCTCCAATTTCAGCCAAGGGCTTTGGAATGAAGTTGACTCCACCCCCAGGTCCAGGTGTAGATCTTGCCACCCAGGCCTATGCCTGCTGAATAATTGTTCCCCTTGCCTGTATGTTTAGTTCATAAATGGGCACACCACCAAATCAGGCCAATCAGAGATTCAACTAGAAGCAGTTTTTGTAAGCTCCGAGAAAAGCAGGCACTCTGTCCCCTTACTGGACACAAACGAGTGATTATATATTCTGAAAAGTGTTGATGTTTATGTTGGGAGCAGAGGGAATGAGACTGCCAAAATCAATTTCTGGCAAGGAGAAATTGGAGTTCAGAAATGGAAAGAGAAGCTAAGTCCTGGTAACATATTTTAGGCACCTGGATCAAAGTTTACCTGAAGCCTGCTGGGCTTTTCAAGGACATGTTTCCAGTTTGGACTGGGTTTTCTTTTGCTTTTGACAAAAAGATTTTAACGGATATGCTACAAAACACCAATACGTCCTGTCAATCTCCTCTTTAAAAATCCTCTAGTAGTTTCTTATTTTCTTCAAGATAAATTCAAACTTGTGAACTTAGCACAAGATCTGACCCTTCTTACATTGACATCTTTCCTCTGGGAATACCTAATTTCTTTGGATTCATGCAACACACTGTTGTTTTTTTGTTGTTGTTTTGTTTTGTTTTTACTTATGCGCTCTGCATATATCAGCATAGCACAGTTCCAAAAAAGAAAAGAGAGCTTCAGTTCCATTATCTGTAAACTGGGAATAAGAACAGTCTGTTCCCTACCAGTTGTCGTAATGGTTCCCATGCGCTAATAATATGTGTAAAGTATTTAATGCATGGTATCTTCTCAATAAAAATGCATTTATTAAATGCAAAAAGTGACTGAAAAATATTAATTAAGGAAACAATTCTCTGAAGTCCTGGATGATCCGTGTGATAAATTAAGTGCTGTTGAGGAATATGTACACTTCCAGACCTTCTCCCCACCATGTTAGAATTTTTACACTGGAATGATCAAATCGTAAAATTTCTAATTAATTAAACATGCTCTCAAATTGAAAGAGGAGAGGTGACCTTTTGGTTCCCTTATTCTTAGAGGAATCACTGTTTCTCTTTTATTTAATAAGTTCTGCTCTTTGCCTCAGAAATCCCAGGTATTGTGTCTTTGTAGAATTATTCATTCTAATAGGACATATTTTTTGCTTCTGAGCTCTATTTTTTTTAATACCAGTATAGTTAACATACAGTGTTATATTAGTTTCAGGTGTACAATACAGTGATTCAACAATTCTATACATTACTCAGTGCTCAGCAAGGTTAAGTATACTCTTAATCCCCTTCACCTATTTCACCCAGCTCTCCTCTGGTAACCATTAGTTTGTTCTCTATAGATAAGAATCTGAATCTTGGCTTTTTTTCCCCTCTTTTTCTTTGTTCATTTGTTTTGTTTCTTAAGTTCCACATATGAGTGAGATCATATAGTATTTGCTGAGGCTCTATTCTTAATGAATTTACTGAATTCCTAATTTAGGCCTTTTTCCAAGGAGTCCTGATGAAGTTTATGGGTCCACCCAAGCCTCAGTAAAGTCAGCTGAGGGTCCAAGACACACCGAGTGCCCTGGGTGAACAATAGCATACAGCTCAGTTCTTATTCTCTTGGCTTCTAGAGATCTGTCCTTGTAGCATTATGATTATGTTAGTGTCATAATAAAGGATGCAGAGTGGCATAGTGGTTAGGGCTTTGGCTCAGGAGCTATGCTGACCAATACTCTTGCTGCAAGTCACACATAGTTGCTGACTACTTGAAATGTGGCTACCAGGATTGCAGAACTGTATTTTTAATTTTATTTAATATTATATTAAATTTTACTCAAAATATGAAGTCTCCCATTCAGTTATGGGAAACTTTTAAGTATGCTTAGAACAATTTGGTTATGTGAATCTTCTTTTTCAGCTGTAAATTTTATGAAACTAAATACAGATTAAGTATTTCTACTGAAAATTTAGCCTTCAAATGGGGAAGTGTTCTAAATATAAAATCACACTAGATTTCAAAACTTAATATGGTTAAAAAGAATGTTAAATATCTCATTAATAAACATTACATTGATTATATATTGAAATAATATTTTGGATATATTAAGTAGAAGATACTGTTAAAATTAATTTCACCTGTTTTTCCTTATTTTTTAAATAGTTATCAGAAAATTAAAAATTGGGCACCTGGGTGGCTCAGTTGGTTAGGCGACTGCCTTTGGCTCAGGTCATGATCCTGGAGTCCCGGGATCGAGTCCCGCATCGGGCTCCCTGCTCGGCGGGGAGTCTGCTTCTCCCTCTGACCCTCCTCCCTCTCATGCTCTCTGTCTTTCATTCTCTCTGTCTCAAATAAATAAAATCTTAAAAAAAAAAAAAGAAAATTAAAAATTGTACGGTTTGCATTATGTTTCTATTAGGCAGCACTGCTCTAGAGTAAACTCCTCTAGTTCGAATTTTAGTTCTTACAAGCTGTGTGACCTTGGGCAAGTTATTTAACCTCTTGGCTGAGTGAGACTGTAATAGTCATGTTCATTTTTTTCTCCCTATTTTTTAAGGATATCATGACTTAATACATATTTTGTGCTTCACACAATGACAAATGGTAGTAAGCAATAACTATTAGCCTTAATGTATTTAATGTGTATAAATTATTATTGCTTTGCATATTTATTATCTGTGCTACAATTTTCATTTCGGAAAAGATCAAAAAGCTATTACCATATTTTTCCATTACATGGGGCCACATGTTCTAAAAATATTAACAGTATTTTAAACAATTGGGAAATTGGGTGGTATGTGAGAAAGAACACTGTTTTTGGAGTCAAGGTGTGTGTCTGTTCATCCCTGATGTTCTGTAGTCTCACTGTGTGACCTTGTTCCATTCATTTTTTGTGTCTGGTCTCAGTTTCTTCTTATAAAGATCACTGATGCTGGAGTAGATGATCTCTCAACTCCCCTTCAGATATAAAATCCTGGAATTCCTTGGAAATTGAAAATGAAGCCATATATAGGTTGAAAAGAAACCTAATCGTAAAGTGGGAAGAGGGAAAGAAGAGGAAAGTGTTTAAAAATACAAGTTCTTTCAATGGGGCTTTCAATTTAGGTCTTTTTCAAATAAGTTCCAAGGCTCAGTTAACTCAGCTAAGGACGACCGAAGATGCATGAAGTGGCTCTGGATAAACAGGGTTGCAGGATTCGGTTCTCATTTCCTTAGGTGCTAATACTGTATTAGTGTAGCATTAAAGGAGACAGAGCGGAAAGGTAGTAGTCTACCTAATAATACTTAACTAGTTTTCGCATACATCACTTACTATGAGCCAGGCACCGTTCCTTTCAATTTATAAACACTCACAACCGTATGAGGTAAGTTTTAGGATAGGGTCTAGCTCCTGATGAGACATGCAAGCAAATGAACTGAAACTGCCCAAGGTCACACTGCTGGCACTGAATTCAAACCCAGGCAGTCTGACTGCCATGCCTACATGCTGCACATGATGTTGCGTTGTGCTGGCCCCCCAGGCCCAGTCTTAGGGTCCTGGGGGAAATGTGACATGTGGTTCCTGCCCTCATAGAGGTTAGAGTGTTTTTGCAGAGATGATACATATTAAATGCACAAAGAGCTACTGTTTTTTGCATATTTATGAAGTACAAGGCATTATGTGAAGCGTGTGTAATAAATCATCTCATTATTTTTTTACAAAAAAAAGGGGAGGAAATCTATCACGAATGCTAGAAAAATTTGAGGAGTAATGTAACAGTATGAAACTGGGGACCTTGACCTACTTTAGGTGCATGAAGAACATCCAGGGACTTCTTCCTTAAGAAAGAGAAATTTCAGCTGACATCCGAGGTTGCATAAGAGCTGAACAGCAGTGTGTGTGTGTGTGTGTGTGTGTGTGTGTGTGTGTGTGTGACTAACAGGAATGATGGGAGTATTCTGGGTAAATACCCTTGAGGTGTTTCACTCAGTGTCTGTATATGCAGTTTGTAAAATTTCGAGGCTGTTTTAAGTCCTAGCATCCTTCCTTTGTTATTGTGCTTTTTTTAAAAAAAAAGATTTTATTTATTTATTTGACACAGAGAGAGAAACAGCGAGAGAGGGAACACAAGCAGGGGGAGTGGGAGAGAGAGAAGCAGGCTCTCCACCGAGCAGGGAGCCCGATGCGGGGCTCGATCCCAGGATCCTGGGATCATGACCTGAGCAGAAGACAGACGCTTAACGACTGAGCCACCCAGGCGCCCCTGTTATTGTGCTTTTAACATCAGCGCCGCCATCACGTCTTCGAGGAAACTATCTCTGACCGACTCTCCCAATCAAGCCCATAACATTAAGTTGCAGTTTATTTGAAAGATTTTTGGATAAATACCTGACTCTCACCAAACTATAAGATTCATCAGGGCAAGCACCAAATTTCTTTTGCTCAACATTTTATTTCTAGCACTCAAAATTTGTTAAATAAATGAAGAGGTCTTTTCAGATTAATATTGTTATTAGCTTAAAATTATCAACTAGGAATTCACATTTATCCCTTAAAGCATACAACCCCACATGAAATGAAAATGAATTTTGGATTATGGACCATTGCAATCTGCTAATAGGGCACACAGAGTTGGCCTTGCTTGCCTTTATAGCAAAGCCTTTAAAAGTGATCTATATTCACGCTGTTTTCTAAGTAATATACATTATGCAAAAGCACACTGACAAGTCTATGAATGAGTTGGTAAAATAGGCAATCTAAAAGTTTCTTTATTCTTTGAAGAAAAATGAATAACTGTCTTCTAAAAAATACATCATAGACCCCTTTACATTGATTCTTTGATTTTTCTAGGTAGTGAATCAAATATATTATTTACAATTAGTTTTTTTTGTTTTTTTTTGTTTTTTTTTTCTATGTGGTTTTCCCTTTTTAAATTTCAAAGAGATTAAGAAGTAATGTGTTTTGTCATATGTAAAATGAAAGAAACCAGATGAAAGAGTATATATTTTATAATTTCATGTGAAGGCCAAACAGGCAAAATTAATCCACTCTTAGATGTGAGGTGAGTAGTGATCTTTGAGAGAGCAGACCCTTAGTGGATTTCTTGGTCAAGGGGCTCATCATGTGGGTGTATTCAGTTTGTGAGAAGTCATCCAGCTGTACAATTATGATGTGTGCACTCTTCCTGATGTTGTACTTCAATAAGGTTATACAAATTCAGACACATAATGAGTGTTTTGAAGCAAGGAATTCACCGTGTTTGGGGAGATTTCCAATGACTTAGATGGAAGGCCATATTAAAATGCCTAAGAGTTAAATATTTCAGAAAAAGGCCTAAGAGAGGTTAGTTGAAGGAACAGCATTGGATTCTGGCCAGTATCTTTAGGAAGGGATGCTGTGTGCTCCTCCACCCTCACGTGGCTACTTGTGATGTCCAGGAAACTTTAGAAATGCTGGGGAGACTTGGAAGCAATGTTGCAACCTTGGCAGGCTGACTCCTGAGCCTGACTCCTAACCCCTGCACTCGACTGTGGGCAATACCCCTGGTCGTCCAACCTGGCTGCAGTTGCAAGTACCTGGGAGGTTTAAAGAAACAATGCCAGTGGCCCACCTGTGGGGATTTCCAGATGAAATTTATGTGGGGGCTGGGTATTAGAATTTTTTAAACCTCCCGTGGTAATTCTGGTATGAATCAAAGTTTGAGAATTGCTGTTCTTTTCTATATATACATTTGCCCCTTGAACAACATAGGGTTTGGGGTACCAAACACCACCCAAGTGAAAATCCACTTATAACTTTGACTTCCTAAAATTACTAATAGCCTACTACTGTTGACCAGAAGCCTCACTGGTAAGAGTCAGTTAAGGCATATTTTGTACATTGTATTATTACATACTGTATTTTTACCATAGAGTACACTAGAGAAAAGAAACTGTTATTAAGAAAATCGTAAGGAAGAGAAAATACATTTACAGTACTGCACCATAGAGAATCCACATAGAGGCAGTGTGCCCAGTGGTCCCTGGATCTTCTCTTGCTTCAACAGTGTAGACACAGAACAGACCCAGGGATGCCCCTTCTCCCAGTCCCATCCCACCCTCCAATCTCTTCCAGTGGGAGCCTTTGGAACCATCTTCTCAGTCATCCCTTGCCTCCAAAACCAGCCAACACCATCTTTTGAGCTTAGCTCCTTACTGCTGATCAACCATGAGCTCCCACATGTCTCAGAATTATTTCACTGAGTTGGAAGCTGCTGTCAACCACCTGGTCAACGTGCATCTGCAGTCCTCCTACACTTACCTCTCTCTGGGCTTCTATTTTGACCTCGAGGATGTGGCTCTGGAGGGCCTGGGCCACTTATTCCAGGAGTTGGCTGAGGAGAGGCTTGAAGATACAAAACCAGGACTTGCAGAAGCCATCTCAGGACGAGTGGGGTAAAAAGCCGAGGTCCTGAAAGTTGCTATGATCCTGGAGAAGAACCTGAAGCAGGCCCTTTTGGATCTGCATGCCCTGGGTTCTGCTGGTGTGGACCCCCTCCCGCTCTGTGACTTCCTAGAGAGCCACTTCCTGGATGAGGAGGTGAAACTCATCAAGGAGATGGTGACCACCTGACTCACCTCTGCAGGCTGGACTCCAGGCTGGGCTGAGCAAGTAGCTTTTTGAAAGGCTTACCTTCAAGCATAATTAGGAGCCTCAGGAGCTCAGCAGCTCTGGAGGGGCCCCTCCGGCATTCCCCTGGGGTCAGACTGCTGTCTGAGTCTCTCCCTGTAGCCACTGGCAGGTTTTTAATCACACTGGAACCCTCTCTCTAGCTATGGACCCAATGGAAACAATAAAACTTTTTGCAGAAAAAACAATCCAAGTATAAATGGACCCAAGAAATCAAGCAGTTCAAACCCATGTTGTTCAAGGATCAGCTGTATTAGATTATGTTATATACTTTACCATAGTCTAATATTATACTATGCCATGCTGATCTATGCTCTGCTATGCTGCAGTATAGTACACAGCTCCCTAACGTTGTGTATTGCCTACAAATACATATATATATAAGATGAATGCATGAAAATGTTAAGCCCCACATTCAAGATGGTAATTACTCCCAGGAGAGAAGAAGGGGGCTGAAATCAGGAAGGAGACATGGGTGATCTCAACACACACACACACACACAATATTAATTTTATTTATATTATGTGCATTTATAGTTTTTTTAAGCTGGAAGGTGGGTGCAGATGAAGTTGAAATCAATCATTCATTAGAGTTATTTGTTGAGCTCTTACCTTGATCCAGATTTTTTTCCTAGGTTCTGCAGGGGAAAAACAAAAAACCCAAAGCAAACCAAAACAAAACCAAACCAGACAAAATCTTGAATTCATGGAACTAATATTTTAGTTAGGGCAACCAGGTAATAAATTAATGTACAACTAAATATATACTTTATGTGATCAGCGCTATGGAGAAAAACAAAGCAGGATAATGAGATGCTGATATTGGGGTGAGGGAGACATGGCTCTTTCATGTAGGGTTGTGAGGAAAGCCCTCTCTGATAAGGACAGGCCTGAAGAACTCAGGGAAGGGAGTCAAATAGATATTTAGGAGAAGAGTATTGAAGGCAGAGAAAGCTCCGAGTGCTGATGCTCCAGGAACCAACACAGGGAAACAGGAGTGGGGGGCGGGGGGGACAGAGAGGGAGAATGGTTGGCAGGCAGGGGAAGGCTCCCACGAAAGGCTGGGAGGTCAGTGTGGTGAATATGCATTTTATTCTTTTTTAAAAGATTTTATTTATTTATTTGACAGAGAGAGACACAGTGAGAGAGACAACACAAGCAGGGGGAGTGGGAGAGGGAGAAGCAGGCTTTCCGCAGAGCAGGGAGCCTGATGTGGGGCTCCATCCCAAGATCCTGGGATCATGACCTGAGCCGAAGGCAGACGCTTAACAACTGAGCCACCCAGGCGCCCCTGCATTTTATTCTGTATGAGATAGGAGGCCTTTGGAGTATGTTTCACAGAAAAGCCCTATTCTTTGTGCCTTTTGTATCTGCCTTCAACTTTTTTTTTTTTTTTAAGATTTTATTTATTTGTGAGAGAGGGAATGAGAGACAGAGAGCATGAGAGGGAGGAGGGTCAGAGGGAGAAGCAGACTCCCTGCCGAGCAGGGAGCCCGATGTGGGACTCGATCCCGGGACTCCAGGATCATGACCTGAGCCGAAGGCAGTCGCTTAACCAACTGAGCCACTCAGGCGCCCCTGCCTTCAACATTTTTTAAAAAATATTTTATTATTTATTTGACAGAGAGAGAGAGACAGAGACAGAGCATAAGCAGGCGGAGAAGCAGGCAGAGGGAGAAGCGGGCTCCTCGCTGAGCAAGGAGCCCAATGTGGGACTCGATTCCAGGACCCTGGGATCATGACCTGAGCCGAAGGCAGATGCTTAACGACTGAGCCACCCAGGCGTCCCTGCCTTCAACATTTCTAATACGTTTTTTAAAATAGAGATGTTATCAGACACAGATATTGCCCTGTTAAATTATTTTATTAGATTTATCATCTCTGTGATAAGAAGGAGACCCCATGAGGGTAAATTTGTTAAACGTGGAACAAAGGAACCCAAGAAGGGAGTGTGTGTGTGTGTGTGTGTGTGTGTGTGTGTAGTGAGTGGTTGCAGAAGACAAATTGTACTTTCTCAATGTGATGATCAGATAACAGTATGCAAATAATGTTCAGGGATGTGCAGGGAGTCCTGATCCTCAGGCAGCGGGCTGGAACAATTCTTAGGAGACCAGACAGCATTTTCAACGAAGGCAGAGAGGGGTAACAACTCAGGTCAGCATGCAAACAGGACACATGGATTCTGCCTTTTTTAAAGCCCCCATTGTAAATGCTTCCCATTTCTTCTGTTTCAGTTCAGCTACAGCTGTGGAAGAGGGGCAGCTATGGTGCATTAGAATTTGAAATGACTTGGCTGTTCTTAAGAAGACACGCTAGTAAATTAACTTTTTATAGCCTGACACCATCTTCAGTCCATTTGCTTAGGGGCCATCACACTGCTCTGAAAAATTTCTATGGTTGGTACTTTCCATTTGAAGCTCATAAGGAATATATTGCCTTTGCTAGGCTCCCAGCTCCTACTCAGGGGAGATAGAGAATTCTCAAGGCCAAATGCTGAACTGCTTATTTCCCTTAGAGGTTTTCAGACTGCACACACAGTTACTGATGCAAAGCAGAAAAAAATCCACAAAGTGTTTTTGTCCCTCACCCAATATGCACTGTCTCCAATCTTTGTTAAAATAGGCTCCAGGAAACTAAAAATGCTCACCTTTTACATTTTTACCCTTTGTTTCCTTATGTTTCATTTTTTCTATCAATTATGGGTATGGAAAGTGGTGACCAAGCTGAAAGAGTGTGAAGAATCCATTTAAAACCAATGTATCTGCTCTTGGCCGTAGGGAGAAAAAAAGTCAATTAATAATTTCATTTTAATGTCTGCCTGCCAACTTGGATAAAGCTGTAAGGTCACAGTCCACAAAGAAATCTGGCCTGGTGATAAATGTTTACTATTCAATTCTGGTTTTGCAGATGATCATCAAAACTACAAAAGTCAGTGTTTACATTGAACGCTATATAGTAAAAAACTGTTGATCTTTGCAATGACGGAGGAATTCTAAGAAGGTGGAAGACATACACAACAGGGTAAAGAAATGCATCTATCGTTTGGGAGAGAATGAAAGTCTATTTTATTTACATTTCTAAAATTTTCCACAGAATAATAGTAGTGGATATTTATCGAGCATTCACTGTGTGCCCGGCATGTGTCATATGCTTAAGATCCACATTTTTCAAGCTCGAATGTGGTGCAAGTCCCCTGGGGATCTTGCTAAAATGTAGTTTCTGATTTGGTAGGTCTGGGGGAGGGCTTAAGATTCTGCATTTCTAATAAGCTCTCCAATGATGCTCGTATGCTGGACTTCCATCTACAACTGGCCTAGCAAGGCATTATAAAATGCATTACATAATCTAATCAGAGCACAGTCCAGTGAGGTTGTTAGTATCAGCATCTTTTTGTAATTTCGGGAAACCAAAGATCAGAGAGGTCAGGTCTCAGGTAGGACATGGCAGATGTAATTCTGACTCCAGAACCTCATCGCTCAACATCTTTTAATTGCCTCCTCTCAAAATGGAGTCCCTCTTGATGGCTTTATCCCAAAATTAATGAATGACTTTTAATAGGTAATAATATGTCTGAGCCTTTTAGTTTGGTCAAGTCAGTTTGCCTTCATTTTAATAGGTTTCTGCAGCCTGAGTAAAGCTCAGTTTATTAAGGGGAGCTTGTTTTCTTCTTTAGACCAGTTCGTAATCACAGACCACACTGACATTTCCGAGATCGCTTCTGGCATACTAACTGTTTTAAATGTTAGTCTGCTTTCATGGGAGACATTAAGGAGAACATCAATCTCAGCTTAGAAATGTGCCCTGCATTAAAATGCAGGCTGGAAAAACATGCAGGCTGGGTAAGGGTGTTCTTTTTTTTTTTTTTTTTAACATTTCCCAAACTAGTCATTATGTATGCATATTGTAAATATTCATATTAGGTACTGCAGCAATTGGTTTACATTCAGTCCAATTGCAGAAGCATTTATTGAGCACCTACTAGATTCTTGATGCTGTGACTTGGACTATAGTGGAGGCAGACATAAATAATGGTAGGCCAGGTTTTCCTAGGATCTTATAGTGTCCTCAGTTCTCTATGCATCTGAATTTTCTGTAGTTAATTAACACTACTGTTCAAGTGTAAGAACCAACCATGGACATGTTCACAAATGGGGCAATATCTTCCTGCATTAGACACATTTGATTTTAAAGATTTATTTATTTTAGAGAGAGGGAGCATGGAGGGGGCAGAGGGAGAGAGTCTTAAGCAGACCTCTGCACTCAGTGCAGAGCTCAGTGAAGGGCTTGATCTCATGACGCTGAGATCTGAGTCGAAACCAAGTCAGAGGCTTAACCAGCTGCACCACTCAGGCGCCCCTAGACACACTTGATTTTAGAGAATCTTGAGAATTAACAGGTGTAATGCTGTTGATGGGATTCCTTACCTTCATCCCAAGTGAATCATTTGCCTGTGTGGAAATACTCAATTTCTCCTGTCTTTTATTAGCTGAAATTAACATCTACTTTAAATTGAAAAAAAAGTCTTATGTACATTGTGGGTAGGGACATTGGAAAGAGAACAATAGGTATTATCTGTGAGCATAAGAATTCATTCAATTAGCTAATGTGTATTGAATACCTGCTAACTCCAATACCGTTGGTCAAGTTTTGGAAAGTACAATAAATGTGTTAGTCATTGTCCTGCCCTTAAAGAACTAACACTGTAATTCAGTGATACCTAAAATTTCATGTGCATAAAAACACCAAGGGTATATTCATACACTCAAATTCTCCTTAGTGACCTTAAGAAATGAACTATTAATATGCTTAGCAATATGGATGTATCTCAAAATCATTTTGCAAGAGAAAGAAGTCAGACATAAAAAGTATACTGGGTACACTCATTAACTATTATGAATATACCAGACAACTATCAAAGAGCCTCATGATTTTGATGCTGTTTCATGGAAACTATCCTTGACCACCCAATCTAAAGGAGACCCTCTCTGTTTATTGTCTTCATGACATTAATCATAATTTGTAATTATATATTTATTTTCTGATTTACATGTTGATCTCCTGTCTCTGTTCTAGACTATAAGTTCCATGAGGACAGGAATTACATGTTCTTTGTTTGCTATGATATACCCAATGGCTTTTACAATGCTCAGTATCAATAAAATGTTCTATAGGTATTTGTTGCAGTAATGATCACAGGCTCCTTAAGAAGAACGCTGGCTCATTTTTCTTTATGTCTCTCATAACTAATGATAAGGACACAAAGGGGGCTTTCAAAAATACTTTCTGAATAAAAAAAATCACTGGAAATGGTTGTATAGCTTATAATCTAGAAACAAAGAAAGTGATGTGGGATTCTTCATGCAAATTTGGATGGATGTCTTTCTAAGAAGGGAAATCAATTCATCAAGTAGGTTTTGCAAAACAAGTCTTCATTTAAGCTAATTAATGAAATAAATAACTTGAAAGGTGCTTCTCTAAGCTAATCTTGATACCTTTCTGAAAATGGCAGTTTAGATCAATGGTTCTCAGTCCTGACTGCACGTGGAACCACCTGAAAAGCTTTATAAATTGCAGGTGCCTGGGCTTTCTCCCCACCCCCGGAGGCTGCAACTGAATTGCTTTGAATGGGTCCTGGATGTTAGTTTTCAAGGCTCCCCAGTTGATTCTAATGTGCTGTCAGGGCTAAGAACTGCTGTCTAAGGAAGGGATGTCTACAGAATATAAGGTGGGCTTTGGTCAGAAAACACAGAATTCAAAACCCATCTTAGTCACTTTGTAGCTGCACAGATTACTTAACCTCTCAGAGCCTCAGGGTTTACATTTATAAAATAGGATAATAATGTCTGCCCTTTAAGGTGGTGAAGATTAGAAAATACATAAAGTTCCAGTAGGTTATCATAATTGATCACTTTTGTTATTTCTCTATGAAGGTAAGATGCTTTTTGTTTGTTGTCTTTGGTTTAATCCCAAACATGTCAGGTACATGTTATGTGGAGCTCAGGGTGACAGCACCTTACCTGGGCTGTCGACATGGAACTTGCATCTTTAAGAAATCAAATTGGCAAATAAGGTGACAGCTTTATTATCAAAGCTAGCTTTTGAATGGTATACCCCTCTCAACTCACACTATTTCAAATGAGATCTAACAAAATAAGGTCAATTGATAAAAACAGAAAATCAATAATGATATTTAACTTTTCTTACTTATTTACCACGAGCCAGGCACTGTTCTATAAGCTCTCCATGTATCATTTCATCTAATCCTTAGAGCATCCCTATGGGATGGGGACTTTGGTACTCTTAATATTTCCCCATTTACAAATAAGGAAAATGAGGCACAAAGGTATTAAATAATTTGCCCAGATCCCTCGATTGGTAGGTGGCAGGGCAAAAACTTGAACCCACACAGTCTGATTTCAGTTGCCCTATTCTTAATTACCCTGTCCCAATCACTTTCTCCTAGACAATAGCCCTATATAAATATATCTACAAAGCTGAGTAAGGGAAATGACACCTAACTAGTCTGATAAAATACTGTGTTTGAGGATCGGGTGAAGGATGTCGAACAGAAACAAAATGGACAGTATATGAGTTACAGAGAATGCCTACAGGCCGTGGAACAAGTTTTGAAAGCTATATATTGAACAATCGATTTTACATCTAAGCATTTTTTACGTGTAGTTTTTCTTGGGAAATAAGAAACATTCTCTTGTCGTTTTAGTATTTTCAGCTGCAGCTCTCCTCTCTGTCCCTCAACTGAATTACATGGAAGACAGAGGCCAGAAATGTGTCACTAGTGGGGCTGAATCTCATTTACATTCAAGCCTCTTATCCAGGACAGCCCTATAATTACCCCGAGTTCCTTTGTCCACTTGCTGGCTAATGCACATGTTAGGGTGGGTGGACCATTGATAGCTTGGAATGACTCTTTTTAAGGGAATGCATGGATGTTTCCGGAAGCCAAATTGTATCTGCAACTTTTATCTCTAGAAATCGGTTACCTTGTGTTGTTTACCCTGAAATGTGAAAGCTATCAAAAGGAACATGACTTCTGGTTAAGTTCATTCATTCCCTTATTCAACAGATACTAACTGATCAAAAACCTAAGGCCTGAAGGTAGTAGGTACTGCGTATAGAACTGGAAGGAACAGAGTGTCTTCCCCAAGAAGCTCATAATTGGGTGAGCTCAAAGTAAAGGACTTAGGTTCTTGTCCTGTGACTCTATGAGCCAACCGTATGATTAAGGGAAACTAAAGGGAGTTGGAAGGGCTGGGTCCTCCTCCGGCCCCACCACTCATTGTAGCCCAGTCCTTCCACCTGCTTTGGTCCAGCCCTGTGGCCGTAGGGCAGAGGTCTGCTGGCCAGTGGACCTTGGCCTGAGTCCCTGCTCCTCCCCTTCTCAGTGGCGACATCCTGGATAGCTTACTTAGCTTCTCTAGGTTTCTCCTATATAAAACGAGGGCAATAAAAAGCCTTCTCTCCGAGGGTTGGTGCGAGAATTCAAGAGTTGCCACGTAACGCTCTTATCTGAGAGGCTCACATGAACAGGTGCTTGGTAAAGGCTCAGGATGATGATTTGTTTTCAGAATGTTTGGCAGATTTCTGCAAAGGAGATCTCTGAGATTTCTTGCACATCCAGCAACCTCCGATTCCCAAACATCAAACACAGAAATAAGGGCTAGCAAACTGCGAGAGAATCGAAGGACCCCGATGGTGGTCATATGTATGAAAAGGCCCTGAACCTGGAATACTGTCTGCTGACCCGAGAGCAGGAAATAAGGATACTTATTTTACCATTTTAAGAAAATAAACAAATATCTCTGCCAATGGGTTAATAGTGAAGGAGCAACTTCCTACTAATCAGGGCTCCATAAACTTATGTATTTGAGATATTTTCCAGTTTTTCCTCTCATACAGTAGAATGTGTTGAATGGTAGAATATTTATTTTACCCTATTGAAAACAGAGTCCCTGAGGTTTTGGCCAACAGTCGAACTTGGTGTTTTTATTTATGGCATTCTCTGCTGCATGCCTGACTGACGCCAAACACAGGGGCCCTGATTAATTTTGTGCTTGTCTCGCAGAGTGATTTAGAGTAATTGAGGCTCTTCAGATTCTCGAGAGTCATTTCCAAAGGAAATGAATACAGTTTGGGTCTGGACAAAGTAGAGCAATTTGAAAGAAATGGAGTGCCTTCAGTTTTTTTAGAGGGCTACATTTTGCAAACCTTTGGAGTTTGGGAACTGGTGGGCATCAGTGATTGTCAAAGACCAGGGCCCCTGCAAAAAATATGATCGCTGTGCTTAAGAGCTGGTGCCCTGGGAATCCTACCCCCTGGCTTCCACCCTCTTTTTCCAATGTTTTGGGTTGGGTTGGGCTGCCGAGGAATAAAGTGCAGTAATGATAGAGTACAAATCTCCTGCTAAAAATTCAACTCACCAGCTTCTCTCTCCTTGATATTATTTCAAGTGGCCCTAAAGGGCCAGACACATGCAAACCACCTTGCCTTCTCCCTCTAGCCTACCCCCACCCCAGCCTCTGGAGATGGGGGCTGAGCTCTGAAGAGGAGAGAGGACCTGCCCCTCTGCCTGCAAACTCACAACCCCCAGGGATGTTTCTCTCCTGAGAGTGAGAGGCTGCAGCATGTGGTTCTGCTCTACTCCTGGGATTTGCTGACTAGGTAGAGTGTCTGATGGAGAAAATACAAACTAAGGAAAAATGCAAAACCACAGAAACACTATCAAGTTACTGAAAATAAACTCTGCGTACCCCTTTACACACTTTTTATTTTTGCAAAGAAATACTGGTCCTCTATGGAAGATCCCCAGACTGACCTCCTTCAAGTAAACTTCTGCTCATCCTTCTAGACCTGGTGCAAATTCCCCCCATCCCCGAAGCTTCCCTGACAGTTGCACGGAGCTTTTATACGGTTACAGTGGGTATCCAGTGTACCATCCCTTCCTGTCACCAGCAGCTGATCCTGTTCAGGACAGGGGCACGTCTTGTTCAGCTTTCTATCTCCAAGTGTTTTACTGAAGAGAAAATGTGAAATGACACTGAGCTCATGGCTACTTTATGTCTGATTCGGAGGTGCGGGCTCTTCCTTTCACGAGTCAGGAAGCTTCCACAGCTCAGGGGCTGGGTACTAAGGGTCTCTCTCTCTCTCTCTCTCTCTCTCTCTCTCTCCAGGTGTACAACTTAGTGATTTGACAAGTTTATACATGACGCTGTGCTCACCACAAGTGTGGCTGCTATCTGTCCCCTTACATCATTAATACAACATTGTTGACTGTATGCCTTATGCTCTGCCTCTTATTTCTGTGACTTACTCCTTCTATAACTGGAGGCCTGTATCTCCCTCTCCCTTTCACCCATTTTGACCAACCTCCCACCCTCCTCCCTTCTGGCAACCATCAGTTTGTTCTCTGTATTTACAGGTCTGACTTATTTCACTTAGCATAATACCCTCTAGGTCCATCCATGTTGTCTCGAATGGCACAATCTCATCCCTTTTTATGGCTGTGTAATATTCTATTATATATCCCCCCCCAATCTTCTTTATCCATTTATCTATCGATGGACATGTAGGCTGCTTCCATGCCTTGGCTTCTGTAAACAGTGCTGCAATAAACACAGAGGTGCATGTACCTCTTTGAATTAGTGTTTTCTTTTTTTTTTTTCTGGGTAAATATCCAATCGTGGAATTACTGGATCATATGGTAGTTCTATTTAAAATTTTTAGAGCAGCCTCCATACTGTTTTCCACAGTGGCTGCATCAGTTTGTATTCCCACCAACAGTGCATGAGGATTCCTTTCTCTTCACATCCTCACTGACATTTGTTGTTTCTTGTCTTTTCAATTTTAGCCCTTCTGACAGGTGTGAGGTCATCTCTCATTGTGGTTTTGATTGGCATTTCCCTAATGATGAATGATGTTGAGCAACTTTTCACATGTCTCTTGGCCATTTGCATATATTCTTTGGGAAAAAAAATGCTTGGCTACTTTTCTTGTCAGTGGTAGGTATCCTTTTGATTCACTTTTTTCATATAGTAGTGGTCAGATCTCACTCACTTGTGGACCTGGGAAAGAGATCTGGGAAATGGACAAATGAACATTTCTCACCAACCATTTGATTCCAAGTATTTAGGTGTTTTAAAATACATCTGAGATTTTTTTTAAAAGATATTTATTTATTTATTTGAGAGAGAGAGCAAACCAGTGAGAGAGAGCACAACAGGGGGAGGGGCAGAGGGAGAGGGGGAAGCAGACTCCCCACTGAGCAAGGAGCCTGATGCAGGACTCGTCCCAAGACCCTGAGATCATGACCTGAACCAGACGCTCAGGCAGAGGCAGACGCTTAACCGACTGAGCCCCCCCAGGTGCCCCATGGGATTTGTTTTAATCAGATGTGGTAACACACGCAAACATGGAAATGATGTTCATGAAGGAAGAAGTTTTGCTACTCACAAATACCTAGAAATAGGAAGCACATCACTCCATGAAGGGCTACATGGGAAAGTCCCAGCATGGGTCAGGAGGTAGAGGGAGCAAGGGGGAAATATGGCAAGAGCCCTTATTGTGGTTTCTGCAGGAAGGAACTTCTGAGGCAGGTAAACAGTTTTAGAATTGGCTTGTTGGAATAATCTCAGTGGATTCTGAAGCACAAAATCTTAGTCCTCCAAGATCTGGCCCTGGGGTGAGTAGGGCTAGTGGACAGTAGCCTAGAGTATAAGCTAGATAAAAGGAGGTGAGTGGCGAATATGGGCTCTGGATCGATTGGTTTGCACATGGAAGGTACCCTCCTGAGGGAGTTGTTTGCTTTTTGAAGGAATTAGGCAACTCTGGGAGGGATAGTCTCTTCCAAGTCAGCAAGGCCCCATGATGTCAAAGCATCAGAATAAACACACTTTAGTACATTAGAACTGACTAGCTCACAGGATGACATCTTTGCTTGGTCTTTTCTGATAAGAGTTCTTCATTGAGCTCTGGAGCTAACATCATAATGACACTTTGGACTGAAAAGGGAAAAAAAAAAGGCAACAAGGAAGAGAGGATAATTTTTAAAAATAAAAAATGTGGAGGGAAAAGGGAACTGATCTCACAGTATGTGCTCAGAATATAGTTGATGAATAAATAAATAAATATCAGTCTATCTATCATTTTCCTATCTAATCATATTGTAGCATTACTATCAATGCAAGTCCCTGTGTTAGACCCACTAGAGATATTTGCAATTTAAGCCTTATGTAATCAGAGACTTGGCAGGCTGTCAATTTGTGGTCTCACAGAGCGGATGGATGGATGGATGGATGGATGGATGGATGGATGGATGGATTTTCCACAGCCCTAAAATTACAGCTTGTAAGGAGAAGCTAGCTGGTCTGCTTGGAGGGTGGTTCCTGCACACTCGCTTAAGGGTTCAATCACTTAATGACTGAGTGTAGTTTGTAGGTTTAAGAATGACATTTGTGATTCTAGGTGAAATCTCAGTGGAAGCCCTCCTCAAACTCTGAATTCTGAATCCACCTGTGAGTACATCCAGGGATGCTTCCTTTTTTTTTTTTTTTTTTTTAATTTTACTTTCCAAGGCAGACAAATGACTTCAGCAAAGATTTGACACTGAGTTGCTTTACAAATAAACTCCTCCAATAAATGGAAGTGTTTGTTTGCAAATCATTGTAAATCAGTTTGTCAGGGAGGCTGGGACCAGAGAAATCTGGGAGCTGAGAGTTACAAGATAGCCAAGACTCATAGATCGTGCCAAGATCAATCAGCAGTGATGAGAGCTAAAATAATAGGTCTCTAGGGAAATAGGATCAATTTACAACAATGTGATCTACATACAATATTTCAAGTTTACCTTTGCCGAGTTCAATTCTCTGAGATGATGGTGGAGGTTAGACGGGTACCCTGCATTCAAGTAGCTGAAAACTCAATTTTTCAATCATTAGAAAGGATACAAGTAGCTTAGGATTGATAGTCAATCTGCCATAAATTTGTAGTGGGGTGACCCAGCTGGGCATAAGAGAGTTTTGGGGTTCTAACACCCTCTCCTTTCCACACAGGCACTGACTTACATAAGTTGATGTATGTGGCAAATTAAAGGCAAAAATGTCCTTAGTTCTCCATACCTCCTGTCCCCTGTATCCATGTCCATTGCATGGCCAATACTTGCCAATAATTAACTCTAGAAAATAGAATGTGGTAGAAGAGACAGTGGGCCAGCTCCTAGTCTGGGCTTTAAGAGGTCTGGTGTGCTTCTGCCTTCTCTCTTGGGAACTCCACTGCATCTGTGTGAATAAGCCCAGCAAGTCCACAGGATGATGAGATAGGGGCCCTAGCATGCCATTGCTCCAGTCAACATCCAGCCATCATTGACCAGCAAGGTCCCCAAAGACCCTGCCTGGATATGCATGAGTAAGCCTAGCCAAGGTTCACCCAGCCTGGCCCAGTTCAGCAGTGCTACCTGATTGATAAGTACAGTCACAAGCAAAAATTAATTTTTATTATATGCCATTGAGGTTTTATGGCTGTTTACTCTGTAGCATTATTACGGCAATAGCTGCTGCAGTGTGCAGAAATGTTTTGCTCTTCGGTAGAAAGAGTAGAAGGTGTGTGCACTCATTTTTCATTTCTGATCAAACACCAGGTGGTGCTCATTTTATGTCCTGGAACTCTTCTTAATGCATCCACAGCTCATTGTCCTCACTGCTACTCACTCAGCAAACTTCTTGAGCTGTCTGGTACCACTGGGCATGTCCCTCCATATATCATTAGAATCTTGAGTTTTGCAAGATTTAGAACCCAATTTTATTGAGACAAGGGCATGGATTGACATTTATTGGGCACCTACTTTATTCTAGGCACTTAATTAAGCTTATTAACTAAGTATATTACAAGCATAATCGTACTTATAATAAAATAGCAGGCAATATTTATTGAGGACTTTCTATATGGCAGGCCCTGAGTTAGGGACTTAGAATCTTTATTTCACTCTTCGGAAAAACCCTAAGAGATTGGTATTATCAATGTCCCCATGACATGGTTAAGGAAAGGAGCTTTCCCAGCTCTTCTCTGAGTTGGCCTAGGTCACACAGCAGATAAGTTAGGAGAGCCAGTCCACAAATATATTTGCTCTCATTTGATGGTCTCTATGAAAGCAGTTGGTCCAAAGTGACATCACTCATTTGACTTGTGGTGGGTGTTAAGGATCCACTTGGCTGTGTGGCCACCTGTTCATGTATTCAAAATCCTGGGATTCTCCACTAGGACAAAATACATGCATTTGGGCAGAGGGGGAGAGGGAAAAATTAGGAGCAAGGAAATAGCTTTTTTCTCGGCACAGAGGGAAATCTGGGCTGAGTTGGTAAGCCTTTATCCTTCTTGTACCTTAAAAAGATAATGTAGAGTAATTAAAGCAAAATGGGTAGCAGAATTCCCAGGATAGATATTCCACATTCTACCAGGGACTCCGACTTCCCTCTCAGACTGAACAGCTTTGTGTGTGCTAGGGAGCCTGGAAAAGGAGACTATTGTTCTATTTGGGCCAATAGCAGCAAAGATCCCCAACGTCACGGGCACTGTGGACACTCGGCATGGGCATACCTGTGTTCCTCTGAGCCTTATTTTCACAGTCACTGGGTTATTACCCCAAATGTGAGAGACCTAGAAGAGTGATCTCCTTTCCCTGTTGTGAGCTGGTTAGTGGGAAACAAAACATGGTGATCAGGGGTATCATAGAGCCATTTGGTTATGGAAGTGAACAAAGGCCTGGCTTCATTGTAGCCTCCATTTTTCTCTCATACCTCACATTTAATCCCTCAGCAAACCCTATTGGCTCTACCTTCATGTCCAGAATGTGACCACCTGTCACTTCCGCCACTGCTTTTGACATTGACACCACCTTCATTTTGCCTGGGTGGCTACAGCAGCCTGCACTCTGGTCCCCTTGCCTCAAAAATATGGGCATATGGATACTGTTATAATAAGAGAGCAAACCATTTCTCTGCCTAAAATGCACCCACAGCTCCCAGCTCATTCTTAGAAAAGCCTAAGTCCTCACAGGGCCCATAGAGCCTTACAAGGTGTGGCTGGCTGCTCTCCTCCCCACTCACTCCACCTCGGCCACACTGACCTCCTTGCTGTTTCTGTAACATGCCCAGCCTGCTCTCACCCCAGGGTGCTTTTATTTGTTAACCCCCAGATACCCTCAAGGGCCCTGCTTCACTTCCTTCAAGTCTGCTAAATGCGACCTCCACTCTATAGCCATTGCTAAGACCGCCATATTTAAACACTCATTTCCCACTGCACTCCCTACTGATTGTTCATGCTCTTTCTTGCTCTGTGGCACTCATCATCTTCCAAAATATTATACAGCTTACTTGTTTGTTTATTGGCCTTTTTCCTGTAAAGACCAGAGCCTCATGAAGCCAGAAATCCTTATCTCTTTGGTTTGCTGATAGTGCCTGACACATACTATATGTTCAGTGAGTTTGTGCTGAACAAATGGGTGAAATTTAACAGGGCATACTTTAGTGTGGTGTTTAAGAACATGGACCATGGAGTCAGACTACCTGGCAAAATTCCTGCTCTACTGCTTACTAGTCTTGGGACATTTACCTCCCCTCTCTAAGCCCCTGTTTCCCCATCTGCAAAATGGGCATGCTCATAGAATACAACTCATGGAGAGAATGCATACAGGATGCTTAACTCAGCATCTAACATATATTAAACACTCAATAAATATTAACTGTTATTTGATATTTTGAAAATCAGTATTCAAATTCTTCTTTTGCTTTCTTTGGAGGTGATTGCAGAACAAAAATGAAGTATGGAGGAAGGGTGTTATTATTCAATGATCACCTCAGCTCATTCAATCCTCACAACCATCCTATGAGACAGTGTTATTTTCCCTGTTCAAAAAATGAGGCCATGGAATCTCAGCAAGGCTGAGTAAAATGCCCAAGGTCACAGAAGAGGCGGAGCATGGTTTCACATCCATATCTGCTTTATCCTATTGGCCTTATTCTTGCCACTGCAACATGCTCTGTTTCTCTACCCCTGCTGTAGCAACTTCCAGCATCTTCACTTTCCCTGAATACCTCTGCCCTTTCCCAAGAGTTTGCTTGTTTGCTCTGGCTGGACTCACCTTTCCCTTCACTTAGCCCCCTTGAAATCCTATCTCTTCAAGTCCTGCTCAAAT
This sequence comes from Mirounga angustirostris, assembly GCF_029215605.1. Classification (NCBI taxonomy): domain Eukaryota; kingdom Metazoa; phylum Chordata; class Mammalia; order Carnivora; family Phocidae; genus Mirounga; species Mirounga angustirostris. Next base: position 185,660,624 of record NW_026991709.1, on the reverse strand, counting down.
GCCACCTTTTCCCATTAGCCCTTTGAACAGTCCTCAGATTTAACCCTTTCCTCTGCTCTGTGTAAGACATTCACTGACTTCTTTCCTTGTGCTCTAGTTATTCTGCACCATCTTCCTCCCACATAAGGCTTCCTCCCACTTTCAAGGATGTCCTTGAATTTGGAAACTGTACAAGGCTCATCTTTGTGCTGCTGCGGTACCTGGTACAGCACAATGGAATGATAACACGGGCAAATCCAACTTGCAGGCTAATGTGCAATGCCATGGTTACATTTGTTATTTTAAACCATCAGTGGATGTAAGTAAGCCTGCTATGGTCAATGCATACTGGCAAAACCATTGGGGAAAAATGTATGGATGACTCTAAGGTATTCTACCTGGTCACCAAGAGGTAAACACATTGATGGAATGGCCAGGCAGATAGGTGGTGATGTAATATTAATATCCTCAAGGGAAAAAAAATCAAGTATTAATTGTTAGTCATGGAGTAATATTGAATAAAAAGAATATACACTGATATAGGGCTATAAACACAAAAGTCACAATACAGTGTGATACACACTGGGTGAGTCAGGAGCAGTTCATAGGTAATTTTAGCATATGCAATTTTTGTCTAAACACAATAGGCATTCAATAAATGTTTGCTAACATGTGGAGTTGGTTTGAATTAAAATAAATCATAAATGTATGACTTTGAAATTGAGAGGACACAAAAACACCAGGAAAAGAAAATTCCTTTCTATCCCTTGTACAGTTTTCCATAATTTGGTATATAAATAGAAATATATCTTGAAGGCTAAAGATAGCACAAGTAATTGAAGGTGGACTGAAGGGTGACAAGTGACTTGATTAGAAAGGAAAATTCATCCTGTCACTTATTACCTGAAATCCAAATTTATGCAAGACCAGCCAGAAGGCAATTTTCATTTTATCCAGGATAAACTAGAGCTTAGGCTACCAAAGCTTGTTATCTTGAATGTCTCAAACAGTCATTGAAATAGTTGGTGCCCTCTTGTTTAGCATATTTGCTATTATAATTATCAAAATGCCTTGATTTTTCTAAAATATTGCAGAGTACGATCTCATTATAACAGGATTTGCTATAGAATGACACTTCATGGTAAAGACTACTGAGTTACAAAGACTACTGTATCTTTTTGTAAGGCAAACAGTCTTGGTGGTCTTCCATCATGAAACCCCCACACGTCCAGCACAGTTTTATGGTGGAACATTAGTTGTGTATCAATTTCCTTCATCCTTTATGTGAATATTTCCCTTAATTCATGTTTCAACAATGGCAGATCATCATCAGCAACATCAACCCACCTCATTCTATCTCATGATGGTTATTTTTCTTTGGCCCTCCATATGCATTTCCATCCTTCTCCGCTGGACTTTGCGCCCTGGGAGGCTGGGCTCTGTGCGCTGCAACATCCAGGATCCCCTGCCCTTTAGCTTCTAGTTGGGTTCCACTAATTATGAGGCAATGAGAGAGGCTGAAAAACAGGAAGAGAGTGATTTGGGGGTCTCTATTTCTGCCCAGACATGATCCAGCTGTTGTTGTTTTTTTAAAAAGCCACAGCTTCTGTTGAGTATCTCTCTTACAACTATAACAACCCATTCTAACTTCCAAAAGCTCCTCCCTCTCCTTGTGTCTTCATGCCTAGACATGGTAGAGGGACCATACTAGCCCTTTTAAATTTCCTTTAGTTCTACCCACAACTTTGTAATCTCTCATTAAACTCTATTCAGTATCCTCACTTAAGTGTGTCATCTGTTTCTTAATAACTGTGTTTGCTATGTGCCCCAAGATCAGATGACATCAATGAAATGCCTATCTGTACAGTTCCCTTATACTTGCTCCTTGAAACAACCCGTGATCTTCTCTGACTATAGCTACAGTAGGGGCCTTGCCATTGCCTTTCTTTCAGGTCATTCCGTTTATTTTCCTCTTAGCACGTATCACTATCCAGTAGTAAATATTATCAATTTATTATTCTTCTCTTTATCATCTTTTTCTTTTACCAGAATGTAACTTTCATAGGGCCAGGTATCATGTTTATTTTGTAAATTGAACAATAGTAATTGATACACAGTAGAAATAAAATTTCTGTTGGGGAATCGATAGGTAAAACAGGATCACTCCCAGTTTATGCCTGGTCAGGAAACCTGGAATCCAGCACATGGTCATGAGTTAATCTGCAGGAGCTATGCAGGTTCCGGTCTCAAGCTCAGCTTTGGGTGGAATAGGACAGTAATATTTGGGGTTCTCTGAATTCTAGGGTCAGTTTGCACCGGCTTTTCCATTGTTGGAGGTTATAAGGAAGGAAGAAGGCGATTCCTTCAGGCTGGAATGGCTGCAACTGGCTTTGATACTTGGAAATAAAGGTCAGGCTAGTGACCTTTAAACTACATTTAGCTTAGAAAAGAGGCTTAACAGATGTCCTACTTGTAGTAACTGGAAACATCACTAGCACATGAGAATTCAAGATTCAGTTATAGCATCTATGACCAACATGGGAGCCCAGGGAACTCACTACCATGTCCTTCCTCAAGGGGAGGATTAAAAATGATTGATTTTTTATTTTAAATGATTGTCATGGTTCTAAGATGTTGTGGCACAGTGGAACCTGAGAGTTTTACACACTAAGAAATGGTATCCATATAACTGTGTGATATGGGATACCTTCTCAGCTGTGACAATTGGAGAATCTTCTTTCTACCAAACCAATAAGCAAAGACCAACATGAAGGTGACAGTCCAGAAGCAGAACACGGAAGCAGAGTGCAGACAGGGCACAGAGAGAGCCTGAAAACTGCAAAGGCATGCAAATTGAAAGGAAAACCATTACTGGTTAATGGGCAAAAGGCAATTTGCAGAATGCAGGAGAGGGAAGCAACCTCAATTTTTAATTTAGTTGATCAAGACTTTATTGTACTTCAAGTGAGCTTACCACACAGAGATTCATAATATCAACAGAAAAGCATATTGTGAAGGTCAGAATAAAATAGTTGAGGACTTCAGCCCATGGAGTTTCTCAGAAACAAGATAATTCCAGTTCCTCCTCTAGTGTTCCCTTGAGAATCAGCCTCATTAGTGTAAAGGCTTTAGAAATGCTGCCCCTCGTGCTTAGGCTTCTTCCTTACAGGATTCTTACAGCTGAACCATGACTCTCTTAATAATAATGCTGAGCACTTAACAGCATCTAGCAGGAGGCCCTTTGTCTCTTTTGCAGGACTTTCATCACCATTATAGATGAAAGTGTTTACCAAGCCTTTCAGACAAATGCCAGGTAAACTCTGAATCTAGTGCATTAGCCATACTGAAGCTTAATGGGTCCTTAGGGAAGGGTTGGGGTACAGGGATGAAACTAAAAATTATGGATGAAGATAGAAATTGGGATGATGCTCTTAATGAGATTCACTTCCCTAATATGTCATTTAAGAGCCTTTCCCCCCCCCTCCCCTTGGATCACAGGTTTTAGGCATTCCAATTTCTACTTCAAAATATACTTTTGCAAGTATTAGCTAGTATTTGTAGCTCGAAACCTTTCCATTTTCTCATCTAACAGCAATGGGGGTCATTGGTTAAATGATGGTAAGGGACATTAGGTTTCCAAATTGTTAGGAAGAATGGATTCTCTATGTCATTGTGTCTGTTTTGAAAATGACTCACCTATCACTCTCTTTCTCTGTATTTCATGAAGGGGAGAATAGAATACCTTAGGAATTGTCCATAAATGATGACTTGACGTTCTACCCATCACATAACATTGCCTTGCGGTTTCTCAAGAATGGAGATCACTTAAAAAAAAGAAAAGGGAATGGAGACCACTTAAATTCTTATCATTCCCTTAGGTTTGTTGATCTTAAAAGCTTACCAATTTCCTTACTCAGTATGAAATTTTATCACTTCCAATTTTAGAAAAGTTTCATAAAAAATAATATTTGAAGACTGAGAATTCAGTAAGATGTCCCCCCAAACCCCAAACTCCTTCAAATTAAATGGTTTAACATTTATGCTATCAAGTAACTTGGCTGTGAGTGCAAGGATGGCACTTAATGCATCTTAAGTGTTGCTACTTAATTAGATTCAATAAGTGGGTTGAATAAATGAAATATAAATCTCTATTTTATACAGTCTGAACTGAAATGTCTTCTGATCACACTGTGTTCATACCAACCCAATTCCCCCATTCTTTTCTCCCTACTGAAGTTGATTTTAAACAGCATGAAGTGAGTTAAAATTTAACAATTATCTGGTTAGTTTAGTTAGAAGAGTTGGCTTTAATAGAAGGATGCACCCAGGAGATTGATTTTTTTTTAAGATTTTATTTATTTATTTGAGAGAGAGAGAATGAGAGACAGAGAGCACGAGAGGGAAGAGGGCAGAGGGAGAAGCAGACCCCCCGCCGAGCAGGGAGCCCGATGCGGGACCAGGAGATTGATATTTATCTGCAATGTCACCAAACGATCAAATCAAAATCGGTTATGTCCATACAAAGATTGTACAAGAATGTTCATAGTAACTTTTAATAATAACTCCAAACTGGAAACAGTGCAGATGGCCATCAAAAGGACACTGGGTAAGCAAATTGTGTCTATCCATACAATAGAATACTACTCATTAATAAAAAAGAGCTAACTGCTGATACATACAACTACTTGAATAAGTCTTTAAAATGTTTTGTTACATAAAAGAAAGAAGCTGTACACAACACACACTGCATGGTTCCATTTATATGAAGCTCAAAACCAGGCAAAACTAATCCATGGTGATAGAAATGAGAACTAAGATCCCTGCATGGAGTGATGCTACCCTCTGATAGGGGCATTTGAGAGCTGCCTGCTTCCACCAGGCCAGTTGAGGGATGGAAAATCGGCTTCCTGCTTAGCCCCACTGACACCGCTTGGGCCCGGTGAATCAGAGTGCTGATTGCTTGCTTAGATGGGAGGTCAGCTCCCTGTTTGACTTTGCTTTAATCCCGGAAAGAGGGTGAGTTTGGAGAGGGTGATTTGCTCTGTTGGTATCTGGTTAGTGTAGGGTGGTCATTACCAAAAGGCTTTCTATTGCTAGTCTGCTCTTTTCCTGGTCCTTTGGTTAGGAGAACAGGCTTTTATTGGAGGTTTTTTTTTTTTTTTTTTTGTCTGTACTAGTTGGTGGTTCAGAGCTGAAGGCTTCTGGGCCACCCTGTGTGAATATAGGGAAGGCAATAAGGGAGTCCAGGGAACTCAATCGTGTGTCATTCTTCAAGTCCCAAGGCCCTTGGGCAGTCTACCCTCTTCTTTCTACATTCCAGAGTCTTCCTGTACTGTGTTTTATATTAAATCCAGAGATTTTTAGTTTGAAGAGGGGGGACCCAGATGGAGCGGGGCTACTCTTCGAGGTGTTTGAGTTAGAGGTCCTATAAAACTGTACATTGCCAAAATTATCATTATAGTTTTGCTGCTAACCCAGTGAAAGCACCAGTCTGAGGTTTCCAAAGAACAGTCTTTGTGATTTTTTTTTTTTTCTTGTGTGGACATTTGCATTTTCAATGGGTTCCTCACAAATTTCCAAGAGGTCTCTAGTTTCAACATTAGTAATACACTTTTACCCATTGTGTCTGGGGCAATCCATAAGAGGAAGTACATTCTACCTCATTTTGACAAGTGTAATGAGAAGAATAGTAAAACTTCTCCAGGGAAACAACCAAACAGGAGCGCCTGAGAGAATGATGTACCCTCACTCCATGTTGGAAGAGCTATACACTCAAGCTTAAAAGGAAAACACTAACCAATGCATTAAATGGATTTGTTTTAGATTGCATATTTTCTCATTTTGTTACATTTTATTTAAAAAAGGCTGTGGTAAAATTATAAAAATCCACACCTATTATTGATCTGAACCTAAAAGCTTCCTATTAGGCACAAGAGATTCAATAAAAAATTTTTTTGAACTATTTAAGGGGTGCCTACATGCTCCTGTGACTTCCCCTCCAATGGCTTTGATGTCTTCATAAATGTCGCTGAAGAGGGGACCCACACCCCTCATGGACTCCTTGTTGATTCCCACCTCATCAGCCCATGGGGTAAGTGTGGCCCCCCCAGCTGCTTCCGTAAATAAGGTTTTATCGGCACACAGCCACATTCATTCTTGTACGTACTGTCTAAGGCTGCTTTAGGGCTACAACAGCAGACTTCAGTAGTGTGTATGGCCCACAAAGCCAAAAATGTTTGCTATCTGCCCCCCCTCCCCCCCCCCCCGCCAACAAATACAGCTCTCTGCTCTACATCCTACTTACTTCACTCACCGCTTCCTCCTCACCTCCTGATTTATAAGCCCTAGAGTCTTCCAGCGGGTAGTTCCTAGGCATCCCTTCATCTCTTCATTGACTTTTTAGGTCAATGGTTCTCAACCCCAAGAATCACTTGGGAAGCTTTTAAAAATATTGATGACTCACTGTCATCCCAGAGGTTTTGATTTAATTAGTCTGGGTTAGGGCTCAGTCTTGAGTATTTTCTGAAAACTCCCCAGGTGATCACAGCTGTACAGCTAGGGAATGGGAGCAGCTACTCTAGGTGAGCTCCACTAGCCTAAAGGCTTTATATTAACTATATATCAACAACTTATATATCCAATCCCAACAACTCCCCTGAATTCCATCTTCACATGTTCAACTGTTGCTTTGACATTTCCATTTGGATTTCTAACAGGCATCTCAAACAGAACACATTTAAATCAGAACTCATGATTTCCTCTCCTTTTCCTTTTAGTGAACAATATTCCATTCTTTCAGTTGCTCAGGACAAAAATCTTAAGTCATTTTTGACTCCCCCCTTTTTTAATGTTCCATCTCATGTCCACTAGCAAATCCTACTGTGCATTCAAATTATATGAGTCCACCCACTGACCATCCCTCCTACTGTCATGTGGCCCAAGCTATGATCATCTGTCATAGGTTTCCTACTGTCATGGTCTCCCAGTTTCTGCTCTTTGCCCCTCTGCAGTTTCTGTTAAAATAGAGGCCAGAATGATTGTGATAGACAATGAGTCAGATCAAATCACTCCTCTGTTCAAAGACTAAGAATGACTTTCCATCCTTCTCAAAGTAAAAACCAAAGTTATTACACTGGCCTCAAAGACTTGGATAATCCAGCTTCCTGGTATATCTCCCTCTACCTCACTAACTGCGGTTGAGCCACAGTGGGCTCTTGGACATTCCTTGAACATACTCTCCCCCTGAGAATATCTGCACCTTCTACCCTTGGATATCCTAATCACTCCCTCTTGAATATTACCTTATAGTATTGCTCTGACCACAAAATCTCAAATAGCTTTCCTCAATATTTTCTTTTCCCTTATTTTTTCCTCAAAGCACTTACATGTGATATTCTTGTTTGTTTAGGCTTTGTCTTCCCCTTACTAGAATGTATGCTACAATTAGAGCATAGCTGCTGTGATGTACAACCCCAGGGGGTGCACATCATTGTCTATGTGAATGTGTCACTGAGAATTGTGCAGTACACAGCTTGAGCAGCTGCATGTAGTAACCCTGCTTAAAGCAAAGGGCTTGGTTTAGTTCACTGCTGTATTTTTAGGGCCTTGAACACTGCCTGATGCAAAATAGGCTCTCAATTGTGTTTGGTAGATGAATTGTTGAACATATACCACTTATAATTTTGCTTGGATTGATATTCATGAACAAGATGATTTGAGGTACTTTTCTATACTGTTTTAAATATGTTTTTCATCTTGACATTTTATATAATTTTATGTATTTTATATAATACATAATTATATATAATTTATATATAACATGCAATTAATAATTTATATAATACATTTACATAATTTTATATGAAGGCTTTTTCTTCATATTTTTTAATGTCCTGCTATCAATGCCTATTTTCTTTTTGCTTGTTTTCATGAGCAAGATGAAGTCTTCTGTAAGTTATCTGACTAGCAGTTCCTATTGTTTGTTATAGTTGAACTCCACTTTTAAAAAAATCACATTTTTTACCTGTCATCATAAAAATATTTATTTTATGTCCCCCTCTCTATTGGACTGTGAGCTCCAGGATGTAAAGATTTTATTTATTTTTTCACATCCTGGCCCAAAATAGGTGTTCAATTAATATTGGTTAAAAGGAAGGAAGGAAAGAGGGAAAGAAAGAGGGCAGGAAGACAGATTAGAGAAACTCAGAGTAATCAGAAAGGTTGGTACTAAAGGAGCTGGAGGCTTTTCTCTCAGTGTATCTGATTCACACACCGGCAGCCAGAACAGAGTCTGTTCTCAGCTATATGGGTTGATGGTCTTTGTCAATAAAATGCCAAAGATTGTTTCCAAATATTCTTTTTTGGACCAAATAAAAAACTAAATAAAATATGTGCCCATTAAAATCGAAAACATTTTCAGATGAATGGATAAAGAAGAAATGGTATATATATAATGGAATATTAGTCACCCATAAGAAAGAAGATTTCACCATTTGTGACAATATGCATGGATTTTGAGGGCATTTTGCTTAGGGAAGTAAGCCAGACAAAGACTGCATGCTATCACTTATAAGTGGAATCTGAAAAGAAAAAAAAAGGGGGGGGGTCAAACTATAGGAACAGAGCATAGAAAAGCTGGGGGCTGGGGGGTGGAGATAGTGAGAAGCTGGTCAAAGGTATAAGCTTTCGGCTATAAGATGAATAGGAAATGAGGACCTAAAACATGGTGACTCATTGCTAACCCTGTACTTTACATATAATTGAAATCAGCGATGAGAGTAGAACTTGAATGTTCTCATGAAATAAAATAAATAAATATGTGAGGTGATGGATATGTTAATTAATTAGATGGGGGGAATCTTAACACAATAGAAATGCATATCAAGTCACCACAATGTGCACTAAGTACCTTATAATTTTATATGTCAACTGTACCTCAGTAAGGCTGAGTTTTTCTAAAAAAAAAAAAAAAAAAAAAAGACAAACTAGCTTGAGAATCGAAAAAGTAAGTGGTTAAAGGAATATATTTTGTAAGCCAATCAGAGAAAAACATGTATCATATGACCTCACTGATATGAGGAATTCTTAATCTCAGGAAACAAACTGAGGGTTGCTGGAATGGGGGCTGCCATGGGAGGGATGGGGTGGCTGGGTGATAGACACTGGGGAGGGTATGTGCTATGGTGAGTGCTGTGAATTGTGCAAGACTGTTGAATCACACATCTGTACCTCTGAAACAAATAATGCAATATATGTTAAGAAAAAAAAAAAAGAAGAAGATAGCAGGAGGGGAAGAATGAAGGGAGGGATATCGGAGGGGGAGATGAACCATGAGAGACGATGGACTCTGAAAAACAAACTGAGGGTTCTAGAGGGGAGGGGGGTAGGAGGATGGGTTAGCCTGGTGATGGGTATTGAGGAGGGCATGTTCTGCATGGAGCACTGGGTGTTATGCACAAACAATGAATCATGGAACACTACATCTAAAACTAATGATGTAATGTATGGTGATTAACATAACAATAAAAAATTAAAAATATATATATATTTTGTAGTCATACTGAGCTTACCATAAATATCAGCATTGCCTCTTAAAAAAGAAAAAGATAAATATTTGATGGTTTTGGAAATAGAATCAATAGGGATAGACAGAATTAAATAAAGCTCTAGATACTTAGTATGCTGGAAATCACATTGATTTTGTTTGTTTATTTTTCTTATGCATTGTATTTATATAGATTATCTTTATCAACTTTGTTGTTGTTGTTTTGATAATTTATTTCCTTTTCTTTTTACTTTTATCTTGAAAAGAAGTAACCCTTGAATTTAAAGACCAAAATGGACAGGAATCTATACAAACCAAAAGCCTGAGAACACTTTTTTTTTTTTCCCCCATTGCCAGCAGATCTTGATCAGCTCCAGAAAAGAATTCTTATGATGATGAAGGGAAGAACAAATTGATATATAGGAAAGGATTATTCCACAAAGGTTGAAAAGAAATAGTTGAAATAGTTGTACTTTCTAAAATTCTTTCCAATGTTCTTATATTGCTTGCATTTTACATTATGCATCTTTTCATGAAATGTCACCAATGATTTTTCTCCAGTCAGCTTTAACTGCTGTATCTGTGAAATTATTTGTCTTGAGCCACATAATTGCATATTGTGAGCAACTCATCTTTCAGATGCTAGAGGAAAGAAATGCAATCTCAAAATGATACCTTTCTTATCTATGGATAAAGGGGAGAAAGTCTTATACGTACTGTCACTTTTCCTCAGAAAAACTGCCATCTCTTTAAAAAACATTGTTTGAAAGCAGTAAATGATGCAGACCAACAAGCTGTCAGAGGAAAGACCAGGGATATTTTAAGACCTTGCATAACATTTGTAGAAATTCTCAGCACCAGCGTAGACATCATAATCTTGAGAAAGGTTGCACTGAATTCAAATGACTGATCTTCACCATAGAGGGGTATTTCTGCCTTAAAAGAAAAAAGTTTCTTGCATAGAAAAGAGATCTGCTCAATTAATGCCTTTCCTAGGTTCTTTGCTTCAAACAGATTGTTGTAAGACTGTTAACTGATTTTAAAAAGTCTGTTAACTGATAATACTTTAATCTTTTTATCTTAATTCCTTTAGGCAACTCAAGGACAGGAAAGCCTAAACATTACTGGGATATTAGGAGTGGTGGTGGGGAATGAGGTGAGAAATATTTTTTCTTGAAAGAAATCAAAAAAATGTAAGAAAAGAAAAATGAGGTGCAACTAATGATTACTTTTAAATTTGAACAATGAAGAAATATGTCCAGAGGGGAGCAAATTCAAATGAGAAGTAGTGATCTCTTATACACGTTCTCTATCTTTAATATAAACGTAACTACTTTGTTGGCCATTGAGAAAAACAGAAGACTGAAAAAGAATAAATACTAAATTATCCTGAAATCAACCAGGAGTGAAATACTAACTTAAACTATAGAGAAAATGCCTTGCACTTAAAAGGAAAGGACCATTGACTACAATGAGAAGAGAACATTTCCCTTATTTCCTTCTTTAATTAACCAACCTGAGCTGGTAGCAACATAATCTGAGTTCCAAGTTTTTAAGGAGATTGAAAATAATCCAACTTTGCTTTATGATCTTTTTACACAGGTGGGTATTAAAGAAAACAATCTCTAACAATGAGAAGTCTATCAATTCTCATGATCAAAAAGTATCTGAAAGTATCTTTACACATAATGCGGTTATTGGATTGGACAAAACAAAGGAGAAAATATCTACAAAGCTAATGTTGGTGAGTAATTTAAATAATAACTAAGTTCTGAATGGAATTTCCATTTCTATTCTGCTGATTCAATGATGTAAGTAGATATTAAGTCCAAAACTCTAATTACTTTTGAGTTGGGGATTAAGCCTATCAGTGATTTTTTGCCTAGTTCTTTTCTTATTTTAGATATGGTTGTAAATCCTACATGAAAGTATATTCCTTTCCTCTTCACTCCCACACATTCACGCCACACACAGCTCACATATCCATTTATGGTTTAGTATAGGGTTTGCAAACACATTACCTTAAAGACAAGGCAAGTAACATAAAGGAGAAAAAGCTTTGTATACGACAATAGTGAGGACTGCAGCAAACTTGATTAAACCAGTCACTTAAGAGGATAGCTCCTAATTATCTCCAGCCAATTACTGACACATGAGAATGTCAGTACTGGTAAATTCTCATTTTGCAAGAGAAGCCATGAATCCATATGTTTTATGAAATCTCCCAATATTTACATAGTGTCAATTAGTTCAACTCAACAAACGAACAAGGGGATAGAACACCTTCCTCACTAAAAACTTATGTCTGTAGGTTGATTTGAATCAGTTCCCTATCAGGATGTTGCCTCTGGCCTGGCAGAGAATGTTGCGAGGCTTAGATTTTAGTCGCTCCTTTTCACTCCCTTGCTGGGAGGTCTTGGACAAGTCCTATAAAACAAGGGATTTGCATCACAAATAGAAACTGACTTGACATTTTAGAGGGTAAGAGAATTTAGAGAACATTTCATCCCAGTTATTTATTTTAGAGATGAAGATATTTAAGTCTAGATAATTCCTTGATTTATCTAAGGTCCGAGGGGACAGTAATGTGAGAGTTGACACTAGAAACAGCTTCCGAATCCCAGCCCATGGAGCCATTCAATGACTAAAGCAATGAGAATATTCAGGTCAAGGGGGGATGAAATCATGACTATAATTTTTAATTTTAAAAAATTCACAGTTCAGGAACTGCTAGAGGACAGAGGTATTGTCTACCTATCCAGCATACAGCATAGTCTCTATCACAATTTATTCTCAAATCTTACTCACAATCTTACTCTCAAACTCCCCTCTCAAATCCGTATTGAATGGATGAATGAGTAAATGAATACATTAACAGGGAAATCATTGTTGTCAGAACAAAAAGGTCATCATTAAGAAGCCAATAACTGAAACAACAGAGGAAATCTGTGGTTGGGGGATAAACTGAACTCAAGTAAAATGCCTTATTGTTCACTGGAAAGAATATTAAAACAAACACAATGGAACAAAGCAGCTCCTTCCTGATGAATCTCTGACTTAGAGCTGAATAGGAATATAGTCTTTCCTGGACATGATATCTGATTGCTTTTTACTAATGCTGGAAATTCAATTTATCAACTCTATCAAAGTGCCCTGTGGAGAAGAGTATATGCCCTGGCTGAATGTAGGAGGTAAAAAGAAACTTGATATTAAAGATGGTTTACATGATAGTCCACAGAAAATATAGCCAAGTCAAGCATGCCCTTGTTTGTGGCTTATTAAAAACTGATTTTTTTTTCCCCAGGAAGATGTATATACTTTATGGAGCTCTTAAGGCCTTAAATTTAACGCACATTGTTTTTATATCCCCTGTGAATTCCTGCTGCTCCCAAGCTTAAAGAGCTTGTTTCCTGCCTTCCTCTTCAGTTGGTCCACTGATTAATTTTTCTCTTTTATTTTATTCTTATTTTATTTATTTATTTTTAAAGATTTTATTTATTTATTTATTCATGAGAGAGAGAGAGAGGCAGAGGGAGAAGCAGGCTTCCCGCAGAGCAGGGAGCCCGATGCAGGACTCGATCCCAGGACCCTGGGATCAAGACCTGAGCCGAAGGCAGACGCTTAACCATCTGAGCCACCCAGGCGCCCAATTTTTCTCTTTTATGAAAAATTGAAATGCAAGATGAATGAGACAAGCGTTGTCCAACTCTTATAAAGTTATATTTGAAATATTTTTATAAAGTATCAAGTGGAACCTATATACGATACACATGACAGTAAATGAACATGATAAATTATGCCATCAGTATTCTAGTTTTGATGTAACAGGGCACAGCTCCCCTCTATAAAATATTTCTTATTGCATAAAACGTTAACCATCATTTTTCCACCTTGTCCTTTAACACTCCCATAAAATGGGGTGTTAGTAGAACATGTAAGGGGGGATTGTGAATTTTATTTATGGATTATTTGGTTTTAGATTTGTCGGTGGCTGGCTAAAGAGGTCAGGTATGAATGTCTGGGTGGAAATCCATGAGGTGTGACCCAGAGCCATGGTCAATGCTGCTGTACAACATCCACACTGTGGCTACACCCGGGCTGAATGCCCGTGGCATTTCTGCCCATTGTGGTTAAAATCACAGAAATAAGGATTTTGAGTCTGTGCAAACAGACCCTTCTACTGAGATGAGAAATGCTCTGCCTTGGGTCGTTCAGGGTCTTTCCCTTGTGTACGTGTTTGTTTTCAAGTCTCCTTTTCTTCTTGCAACTATAAGCAGATACTTCAACTCATGAATATCTATTAATTGACCTATGTGTATCCAATTCTGAGACACAATGGCTACTCTGAGAAGCTACAAAACATTCTTTGGAAAAGCAGTAACTGACATTTATTGAACATGTCCACATGTTGGGTGCTAGGCATTAACTTCCATATATTATCTCACTTGAGTCTTGCAATAACTGTATCAGTTTGAGTCTACTGTCAACTTCTTTTAACCTAACACTTGGGTTAAACTACTTGCCCAATCCAGGTCTTTCTGCCTCGAATGTGAACTTCCTTGCAAAGTCATAACCTCATTCTTTAGCCTCATAGTCCCAGAGAGAGTGGGGACTTGGTAATGGTCGTAACATTAAGATTGTTCATTTCAGTCATAAAAACAAACTCTGGAAAAATACCTGGGTCTACCGTGAATCAGGCAGAGAGCCTTAAGTATGCTTTCTGTCCTAGGTACCTAATCCCCTTTGGTTTTGTTTCCATGGGAATTTATGTTGTTTTACCAGCCACAGCTCACTGTTGACTCCAATTATTCCTACCAGCAATTAAAATCCCCCATTCTTTTTTTTTTTTTCTTTTTCTTTTTATCCATGCTATTAAGAAGTCTCGTTTTCTCCTTTTTCTACTGACACAGGAGGAACTTTTGGACATACGTGCTGACATTTAGCTTTGTTAAGAATATCCATCTAAATTATTCTGATCTTTCTTGTTTAATAAATTATAGACAGTTCCAAGAATTATGATGTTTTGGTCACCTTCTTGATCTTGAACATCCATGTAGTGGATATTGGCCATTTTTTGAACTACCCAGTTTTTTGTTTGTTTGTTTTAAAGATTTTATTTATTTATTTGACACACAGAGAGAGAAGGAGAGAGCAAGCCCAAGCAGGGGGAGTGGCAGGCAGGGGAGAAGCAGGCTCCCTGCTGAGCAAGGAGCCCAATGTAGGGCTTGATCCCAGGACCTTGGGATCATGACCTGAGCCAAAGGCAGCCGCCTAACCGACTGAGCCACCCAGGGGCCCCTGAACTACCCAGTTTGAACATGGTTCCTACTTGGGGTAAATCATTAGTCTGACTCATGGTGGGAAGAAGAGGCCCCAGCCTCCTATTATAGAACCCAAAGAAGGCAAAGAGAACATTTCCCTGTCCCTGGCAGCTGGGGAACGGGCCTATGACTGGGGCTGGCCATTCAGGTGATCCTACCAGGGCCTGAGAATCTTAAGGGAATGCTGTGGAGATATAGGAACAGGGCAGATATATTCACAGGGAGGTGGCAATGCAGAGGATGCAGCTTTGAAGGCTGGAAGCATGGTGCTGGCTCCTGCGCTGTTTCCATGGCACGTCCTGGCCTTATTTCTGCTGCCTATGTTTCTTTGTTCCCTGGCCATCTGCCTTCACATATATGTCTCCCCACCCCCACCCCGCCCCAACTCTCTTTGGTGATAAACATAGCCAGTCAGTTCCTAGCACTTGCAACTACAACCCTTGACCAAGGCAGGTCACTACTCTTGTCCTCACTGCTCTGCCCCTGGAGTGAGAACTCATCATCTCACAGCTAGACCAGGGCAACAGTCTCCTGCCTCTGTGTTCCCACGCACCATGATCTTCCCCTTGCAGCCCACTGGGCCATCACTTAACACTGCAAGTCAGATTAGGCCATTCACCTCATAAAACCCTTTATGGGCTTTCCATCACATGAAGACCCAAAACCCCAGCCTCCTACCTTGATGGCCTCCATTTTCAAACTCCCATTGTCTCATGTTGCTCCCACCCCCAAACTCCAATCTTCAATTACATCGAGGCTGGTCCTACTTCTGAGTATTTGTGCTTTTAGGGTTGCTAGATTTAAAAAAAAAACCTTTCATTACCAGGGGGATAAAAACTCATTTGTTGTTTATCTGAAATTCAAATGTAACAGGGTGTCCTGTATTTTTATTTGCAAAATCTGGAAACTGACACTTGCAGTTGCATGGCCTGGCCCCCTCCTCTCTCGCTTCCTCAGCGAGTCCTCACTAAATCTTCTGACTAAAGATGCCACCCCCACCAGTCAGGCTGTGTTTACACCGTATTTATCAAAGCACTTACATTCTCTCAAGTCACCTTGCACTTCTTTTCCTGACTATTTATGGGCTCGCCTGTGTTGGATGTGTCTCCAACTGGAAAGTGAATTCCATGGGGAGGGTGGTCTTGACTCCACTGGCCTCTGCTGTACTCCAGCACCTGGAACTGAATGGCTAATAGTAGATGCTCAATAAATATATATTGAAGGAGCAAATGAAATTAGTGTCTGATAGGAAGCCAAAGAGGGAGCCCCAAATTCAATGATTTTCCAAGTAAAACCTTTCTCTTTTCCTTTCCTTTTTTTTTTTTTTTAAGATTTATTTATTTGAGTAGAGAGAGAGAGAGAACAAGAGTGCTCAGGAGTCAGGGGAAATCCTCAAGGAGATTCCCTGCTGAGCACAGAGCCTGATGTGGCTCAACCCCAGAACCCGGAGATCATGATCTGAGCCAGAATCAAGTGTCAGACACTTAACCAACTGAGCCACCCAGGCGCCCCTTTTAGTTTTTAATTGTGTGCCAATCACCCCCGAACCTTAAAAGTAATCTATATAGTAATAACCCTGGACTTGCATAAAAGTCTAGTTGCAATAAGGCATATTACCCACAAGCTGTGGTTATTTCATTAGGAATGCTCAACGGGACGCTGACTCCTAGGAAGCTATGTGTAGTTTCCTTTCTCCTCAATGAAGGTAGGATAATTATACCATTTTTCAAATCTAATTTGGTTTGTACCCTCTATCTGAAAGGCGAAATGGACACAATGAAGACTTGGCTTATTGTTTTTCTATTTCTGTTTGAATACTGAACTGATTTAGAAAGGATCCTTCATTATTTCCCTTATTTCTCTGACACCCTGAATATTCCTTGTGTTACCTCCAGGATGATGAATGGGACCCCAGGGCCACATGAGTTTATTCAATAAGGAGGCATCTGTTTTTCCCCCTTTTCAGCATAGCTTCATAAAAGCCATCAGCATTTTAATAGAGTTGGGTATCTATTTGGAGGTTTATAAACCTGGGAAAATGAGTATGTGCTCCACAATGTAGACATTGATATTTTTATTAATTTGGAGAACTGATTTCCCCAGGAGAACGAGATTCTGCTTGAGCTGTCTGCTAGTCTTTCAATTGTTCTGAAGTCCTATGCTTATATTTTGTGAATCGAGCTGCAGAGCCTACAGAGAGATTCATTCTTCCTATAATTTGGGGAAGGTTGGAGCCAAATATGAAGTGAAATTGAGAATACACATCACTATGGCAAGAGTCCCAACCAAACTGAGAGAGGGAGAGAAATAGAGGCAGGACAGGAGGGAAAAAAGAGAGAGAGAGAGCAGAGTGGGGGCAGGGGGAGGGGGGGAGGAAAGAATCTATTGATCCTATAACTGAGAAGTCTGGAGGTAGGTCTGGCTCAAGTATGGTTTGATACAGGGGTTCAAATGATGCCATCGCACTTACTCTGTCTCTGTCCACTTCCTTCTTGCTTGGCTCCACTTTTGATGAGGTATGTCCATTTCCTTATTTGTTCCCACCATGATTCAGATTGGCATGATGGCTGCAAATCTCTCCAACTTTCTATTTCATCCAGCTAGTGACCCCAGCAGAAATAAGAACCTCTCTTTGCCAATTCTATCAACAAATGTCCCAGAGCTGATTCTCAAGGACCTAACTTAGTTGGGTCAAGTGCCTATCTCTGAACCAATCTCTTTCACCAGGGGGATAGAATATACTTATTAGCCAGCCCTGGGTCAGTCCTGCCCCTTGGCCAAGGAGGAAGTGGTAAGTCATGTTGACTCACTCAAACCACACTGACTGTGAGTGGGGAAGGGTGATTTATTGATGAAATTTGGGGTGCTGTTTCTAAATAAAGAGGGAATGGTTACATAGCCTTCTTCTCCACCACATCCTCCCCTTCCTCTTTCCTCATAATATCCTACTGCTCTTACACAAATGACTTCCTAATAGCTCAGTGCATTTAGGGAACCCAGAGGCTGCCATCACTCCACTGTACCAAGAGAACACTGCAGACATGTTAATATAAGCTGGACAAGATGTAAGCTTGACTTTCAGATCAGTAGACTGCAACTAGCAGAGTACATATCTGAAAGTGTTTTCTTTCAGGCAACAAGGCACTGAGCAGATGAAAGACCCTCCCTTTGCAAGACTTTCACCTACTACATGCCTCCTCATCCTACTTCTCTCAGTTCTCTCAAATTCAAGAGCCTTTGGAAAGAGCAACATGGCTTCATGTAGCAATAGGGACTGCCTTCATTACGGATCTAAATTTGACTGATTTATGAAATAATGATGGTGCTCCATTCCTAAATATATAAAACTTCCACAGTGCACAATAATGATAACCCATATTGCTGTGTGCTTCCTATTCCCTAGTCACTAAGTGTATAATGCTACCAACAACCCTATTAGGTAACTACTCTTATTACCACCATTTTGCATAGAGAGGTTATATAACTTATGCAAGGTCACATAGCTATTAAATTGTAGAGCTGGGATTTAAACCTAGGCAGTCTGATTTGGGCACCTGTGCTCTAACCATTAGATTCTGTGTTCTTACCACATTTTTGTATGCATGATCATCCTCACTGAAGTGGTGTGTTTGAGCATTATCAGTCATACTCTACCAATGAAGTAATTAAGGCTTAGAGAAGGAAAGATGGCAGGTTTCAGATTTTCTGATTCCCACATTAGCATTCTCAGTAATTCGTGGTTCATATTCTGAGCTGACCTGCCCACAGTGTACTCTCCCATCTCCCTACCACTCCTTCAAGGCAAAACTAGCATGAGATAAACAAACATGAGACCTACCCATAAGGCTGTTTAGAACAAAATCATTAGAGCTAGATTGCTTTTGTCCTGATGCCAACTCCATCTCTTACTCACAGGTTATATTGACTCCTCTGGTCTTCAGTAACTGCTCCCAAAGAGTTATCATACGTAAGGATGAAAGGAGTTACTGTCTGTAAGAGTGCTTAGAACAGTGCCTGGCACATGATACATATTCAAGGACCCATTTGTACAGGACACTTTACTATTACTTGTCAGGACTTCATACTGTTTAAAAGAGAAATCCCCCCCACCCCCGCTACCACCCTGCACCCAAGGACATCCGGTTAGTGAATATACTTTGTATTATAATGATTTCTCTTTCAAAATCTACAAAATCTCTTACAAAATCTTTCTTACTAGTATTCCTACTCCAACAGACAGTTTATTTCTCATGACTCTGGACATTTCCTGTCAAGTTAATCTGCCAGCTTACAATAACAAGCATGGTTTGGTGTGGTAGAAAAAAAACCTAGGTGTGGTACAGTCAGGAGAAGTGAGATCAAACCTGGACCCAGGCACTTAAGGACCTGTGTGAGCTTAGAGAAGTTACTCAACGTCTCTGAATTCCATTTCCTTATTTGAAAAAGATGATGAACACTTCCATAACCGAGTGACACGAGGCTGACTACTGTATGTACTAAATGCACGGCACATAGCCGGAAGTGGCAGCTCTACTGATAATGACTTAGCAGGTCCCCAGTTCTTGTCACATCACTGTTTTCCTGATTACATGCTCTTTGCCTGTGAGAGCAGAGTCTTTGGAAGCTCCTTCAGAATTCTGCCTGCTTTGGGATGGTCTTTGTGGGCAGACTGTTCAGAACAATGCAGCGATTTACTGGCCAGCTCTTTAGTCTCCAGATAGAAGCATTTTTCTATTTACTTTTCATGAATACAGCAGTTATGTGATATTTCAAAACTATGGCCCAGTGATAAATGCTCAGCAGGTACAGCTTCTATTTACTGAATCTCTGTGTGCCAGACATTTTACTATGGTCTATACACTGAGCTGAGGACACTGGGAATTGATGGAAGAGGAAGTGCCTAAGTCGTAGAGTTCCAAAGGTGGTGTGCCAGCCCTCAAGCTCATGTTCTCACAGTCTGTTAACTCCTTTCCATCCTCCCCTTCCCCCCTCCCCGTCCTCCCCTTTCTCCATCCTCTCCCCGTCACTCCCTCTCCTTTCTTCTTCCTTTATCACTTCTTTCCCTCCCATTTTCCCTCACCTTTTTCTTCATCCAACAGATGTTTTCTTAGTACCTACAAGAATGTCAGTGTCTTGTCGACGCCTGGGATTAAAAAAAAAAAAAAAAAAAGATAAAGGAAATAGTTCCAGATGCAGAAGAGATGACTTACCAGTCTTGAAAATCATTTTTTAGACTAACTGTGGGGTTCTCATGAGAGAATACTCACCAGACTTCAGATCTTGGACAATCCACTAGGTGTCATCCCAACTGATTTCAAGTAAAGTTCTTTGTGTTCCTTTAAAACTTTGACATAGAGGCTCTTGTCAGGGAATTTGAATTTCCAGTATGGGTTTTATTAATGAAAGAAACAATACAAATATAAAAAGTAGGAACATCTGAGGGGGAAAATGAAGCCATGAAACTATCAGCACTATTATTGTCTAAAAGGCTATTACTGCGGTGTCATATCCTATGCCTAGATAACTTTCTTAAATCATATGTATGGGCTTGACAACGAGAGAGAAAGGGGGAGTGGGTGGAAGGGAGGTGATAGTGAGAGCAGGGACAATTGAAATAATGCAGGAAATGTAGGCTATATTTCGCCAGTGTCTACCTTGGGGTGAGCTTGGGATCTGACCGGATTCTACTGTGTCCAGGCTTACCTCACAGTGCAGGCACCTTGCCGTGCTTAATGTGCTTCTAGGGCTTGGAAGTCATTATTTTCTGATTCTACATGTCCCCTAAATTCCAAGGAACCTGATGCTCAAAAAGGAAGGGTGATCTTACTGGGTGTGCAGGACTGATGGACAGCAGCATGTTGATCTCTAATGCAGTGCCATTTAAGGGCTTGTTAAGACGGTAATCTTGACGGCACACATCTTTCTTCTTACATTCTGACTTTGGAAGCTTACTATCTTGTGGTTAAGAGACACCTCTGCAGTAGGTTTAAAGTCTGTGTCTGCTAAGCCCCCTATATAATAAATAATGGATTTGCATTTGCAAATTGTAATAATCTGCAGGGACACTAACTTGATAGGCAAGCTACCATTAATTAGAAATCTTAGGATGCTGACTTCTAACTGGCTAATTAAGCCTCTGTTGAGATCAACTGCAGGTAAGAGGCAAGGAAGAACAACCCAGGAATATGAAAACAGCGTTCACCTTTGAAATTGACTCAGCTCAAAAAGACAGGAAAGTCCAGGAGGAAATCTAGGTAAGAAAAAATTATCCACCAACAAATTAAAAAAGAAACCACAGGAAAAAATAAAAGCTTTCAAAATTAAAAATAGAGTCCATTACCTGTTGAAACACTTGCATCATTGCAAGATCTGAAAATACTCTCAGGATTGCTTTTTTAAAACAAGTGTGTAAAATGTCTTTAAATCCTCCAGAGATACGCCAACCATTTGACTAGACTTAAATATTTCTTATATAATTTGACATTATGTTTTCCCCCCATACATTATAAGAGTGTAAAGTGATACCATTTTAACTGTCAAGAAATACAGAAGCATCACACTTATATTTAAGTCCTGCCATTTTGTCACTTCTCTCTCTTTTACAAATTTGTTGGGAGCAAGAAGCTCCATCCCTTAGTTTTCAACCTATCCCTCATAAACTGGATTTGGACATTTCTGAGTAAAAGCCTTTGAGAAATAAGTTTTTTTTTTTTTAAAGATTTTATTTATTTATTTGAGAGAGAATGAGAGACAGAGAGCATGAGAGGGAGGAGGGTCAGAGGGAGAAGCAGACCCCCCGCTGAGCAGGGAGCCCGATGCGGGACTCGATCCCGGGACTCCAGGATCATGACCTGAGCCGAAGGCAGTCGCTTAACCAACTGAGCCACCCAGGCGCCCCAGAAATAAGTTTTGATCTCTTCTATTCTGGATCATTTGCTTCAGTTTTCTGAGAGTAGTTTGGACTGAAAGTGGCAACCTTGCCAGGGATCATCATGGAGGGGGATGGCTGGTGAGGGGAAGGAACCCAAAAGTTGTTTTGTTTTGTTTAAAAGTAGGCTCCACACCCAGCATGGAGCCCAACATGGGGCTTGAACTCACGACTGTGAGATCAAGACCTGAGCTGAGATCAAGAGTCAGATGCTTAATGGACTGAGTCACCCAGGCACTGCCCCCTCCCCAAAGTGTTCTTATCCCCTTCACTGACCATTCTCCAGAGGAACACTTGTCAGTAAATAAACAAGCTCCTCTTTTCTTCTGACTCAAACAACCCGAGGTAAAACATGCCCCCAAGAAGCATGTTAGGGAAGCCCACAAAATGAAATTATCCCCTCTTTCAGACATAATACTTATTATTTGGAAATCAACAAAAAGCCGGGAAACCATTCACAAGTTTTTGAGCACGGTTTTCTCAGTTTTAAGCAACAGAAAGCCACCTGGACATTTTATCTGAGGCAAGAGAAAATGTACTAGAGAGCCATCAAGGGGTCATGGAACATACAGAAGGTCGCAGGGGCATGATGGGGGCCACAGGACGGCTCTAAGGCAACTCCAAAGAGCAGTGACCCTAGACACATCATTACTAGGGAAGGGACAGTGTGTCACAGGGCCTTTGCTGAGGTAAGTCCCACCAGCCATCCCTCTGCTTTTCTGCCATTTACTCAAGATTTAAACACCTGGGACACAGAGCTCGAATGCCTGAGTGTAGGTAATACGACTGCCATCTCCAGCCTAATCCAGCCTTCTAATTGAACTCTGAGTTTTAAGGACTGTACTAAGTTCTCTTTTAAAGAATAGGCAAGAGCTAAATTTTCCTACTTTCATTTCAGTTACCTGTGTTCCACTTACCGTCGATATTCTTAAACATTTACTTCGGATTAATAAGTTTGTAGATAATAAATTGGAAATATGTTTATTAAATGAAAACAAGCCACTATCAATTAACTCTCCTGATTTAGAATTCATTTATTGCTATTTGAAGTAAAACATGAGTTTTCTCCAGAGAGCCGCTAAGATAAATTGTTTTCTAAAAGAACGGGAATAAAAATTTGTCATGCAATTTTTTCAACTATTTAGAAAAAAATGCTCATGGACAACAAAGATTCATATTTCACTGATTTCTTATAGTGTTCTGATGAAAGAGCTGGTTTGAAGATACAAAAGAATGTATAGAAAAAACAAGAATATATTATTATAATGTGGCACCACTCATGGGATTCATATAAGGTGAGCTGGGGACATGCCTCTGCTGCAAGCACAACAGAGCTGTCCAACAAAAACTGAATATTCTAAGTTAAATTCACCTGAAATGCTGGTTCTGAAGAAAAGCGATTGTCTCTCCATAAGTCCCCAGTGGGTTCTGAAAGAAATACTTGTCTGGGAGTAAGTATCCTCCCACCTGTTTATCTTCCACCACCCAGTCTCTTAGTATTAAAGTAAAAATTCCAGGATCTATCCCTTCTGATTCCTCTTCATCAGCACTAGACTTAATTATTTACATGTAAATTTTTGGAATGTTAGTGTTTAATTTTGAAAGCAAGTGGTTATCAGTGCTTTAATAAATAATGTTTAATACCAACAGGGGTGTAAAAAATGTGAACTATTCAGCCTCCTGTTTTTCCTGCAAAATGAAAAATTTTGAAGCTGTATACTTCCCATGATCTCATCATAACCCACTCCCTTACTTTCTGTTCACTGCTAAGTGTTGAAATTGGCATGAACCTGGCTGGATCCACAATTCAAGAGATTAAGTGTCATAGAAGGAGTCAACCAACAGTCTTGTGCCAAGAACTCTCACCCCAGGACCCTCCTACCTCTCTGTGGCCAGGGAAGAGTGGGGAGCCTGTCAAAGCAGAGTTTCCAATTAACTACGTACTATTACAATCTAATAAATATCAATGCTGCCACCTTCCACCCATTCTTCTTCTGATTTCCAAAATTTTCCAAATGGCATGCACTATGAAAAACTTGGTCACATCAGATCCAGGAGAAGTGGGAGGGAACTTGATTAGACATACTAAAATGTATTGACATAAATATCATTGGATTTGGATATTAAATTTTATCAGCATATAGCTTGTGAATTTAACACCTCTGCTGAAAATGAGATTCGTAGAAGCTTGCCCTGTGTGCGTAATTCTAAGAAAGAGATTCAAAAGTTTTCCTTCACAGAAATGGAGTGTCTGTCATCATCTCATTATCTGGACTAACTAGAGAGAGGCAGCACTGGGATGTCGCATTTTTATTTTGGCATTTTAAAGACTGCTTGTGTCTCTTCCCCACCATAAATGTCTCCCATTTCCTCTTATACTTTCTCCTTGTTGTCCCTCCTCTGCTGCCACTTCTCCTTTGACACAGCTCTGTTCTCATTTCCATGAAACTTTGGTGTAACATCAGTTAAACATTCTCTACAGGGCCTGGAGCTCCTTGGAAAAGGGATGTTATATAGATCTAATGAATAAATAAAAGATCTGCTATATCCTCAGGCCCTTGCATTGCCAGCTGCTGATGAAGTTAGCAATTTTCTAGGATTTGAATAAGTATGTTAGTGCAATGGAGACCATGAAACAGAGTAAACTTCATTTAAATGAGGAGAGGCTACTTTGGGGTAATTCTAACCACAGTAAGGGTCTAATCATATCTCCTGTGCTTATGCCTTTTTTTTTTTTAAGCTAAGGTATATGTACCCAACTCATATTCATAAGACATTAAAATTCATTTTATAAACCTTCACTCTTTCTGTATTGTACTTATATTTTTCTGTTGGAATAACACATGCACAGTTAGGAAGCCTGTGTGTTTATGTAATTATATTTGGGTTTCTGGTAAAGTCCTCTAGGGACACTTGATTGATTTAAAATAAACGAAAGATCATTTGTAAGCTTATGGGAGGCTTGGAAAGTTGGATGCAGTGGTGTGCTGAACACAGACTCTGGTATCATTATGAAAGGACCATAAACATTGCTGTTTCAGCTTTGCTGATCCCTTAATTGTCACAAATTCTCCATTTAATACACATCTTAACATCTAAAAATTAGAAAAAATTCTCTTTTTTCAGTTTTGTCCCAACACATTAGGACTTTTTATTATTCAAGGAAAAGACAGTGATGTCTTTGAAAATGACAATTTATTTCATGCCTGCTTCTATCCACTTGTGCCAATGGCTGGAACAACAGGGAAATGGTGTAAATTGCACTCTGAAATAATGAAGCAAATAAGGGTCTCTTCAAATGGGAGTGAGCCTATTTACATTTGTAAATATTTCCTATCTGGGTGCTCTTATTGTGTGAAAATAATTCACTGACATGGAGATAATGTGGAGTAGAAAGTGGAGGAATAGAGAAGGATTTTATAGGTACTCCCATTGGGACAGTTTTCTTGGAATGAGTCAGGCTTAGTCTACTAAGCTATATGGATGATGCATTTTATTGGTTTCCTTGTCATTTTAATAAGATGATTTTGGTCTCAGATGTGTCTGTCTTTGTTTAATACATTGGCCAATATGGTAATGAGCTACTGCTGCTAAAAAAAAAAAAAGAAATTGGTATGCCATTAAATGGGCTCATCTTGGAAGATTTGCATTTTTCTCTGGAAAATATTTATAAAGTAAATATCCTGAAAATTGCCTAATACATTTAGCCACAGCTGATTGGCCTAAGAGTGAGCATCTGGCATAAAGTTAGTCAAGCCATTAACAACTAATGACCTGTGAAATAACAGAGTTCAGCAATAAAAAAGATAAAATGAGCCCCTGTGATTGTCTGTCTCTTGGGAGTTTGAACTGGGGACAGAGAGAGAGAAGGAGGTAAATAGGAGGAGTCAAGTCTGTAAGGTTGAATAGAGAGGCCCTAACAGGGTTAGATCATGGTAAGCTGTAGCTAGGAGGTATCTCCAACCATGAGAAAGTGCCACCTGTAAGATAAAGATATCATATCAACAGGGCAGAAAGTTAGAAGTCACAGTTGAATAGGGAATGTAGCTCAGTCACAAGTATTTGCTCCTCCCTCCCTCCTTTCCTTCCTCTCTTCACCAATATTTATTGAACACTTACTGTATCCCAGGAGGCAGGCATAATGATAAACAAGACAGACATAGTTGCTGCCATCATTATGGGAGGTCAAATCAAATAAAGGGGATGGACAAGTACCACGGCCTTGCCTAACCTTGGTCTCTAGATTCATGCTGTAATATAAGTTAAGACATTTGCTCAGATGGCAGGATCTTAGGGTATTTGACATGCACAGGGACACAGATCAAACCTGAAACAGTGGGAAAAAGAATTGATAAGTGCTAGAATGACACCTTCCTCCAGCCCAATGTCAGCAATCCTACCCCACTTTCCCTCCTCTCAATATTATACTGTAAACATGGAATTTTCCAGAAGACACAGCCCATTTCTGTCAGATTTGCCATGTATCATGAGAAATGGTAACTTGTTCTATAATATGCTAAAGAGGCCATAGTCAGATTCCTTGGACCTGTGTCAGAACTCAAAAACCCTAGAAAAATCTGTATCTGATAAACCTGATGAGTTACTGAAGGTATTCTTGGTGTCTAAAAGAGTGCATGGGGTATAGTAGAGGATCCCTGTTACTCCAGAATATCTACTGTAATTTAGGAATGGCTGCTGAGGCTAGAGAAGCCAGCAGAGGCCAGGTCATCTTTGGAGGACAGCAAGAAGCCTCAGGCCACCGCAGTCAGGACATGTCTTCTTTGAGGTATATAAACCATGGAAGTTTAAGGGCAAAAATCACTACAAACTGGATTTTTGTTCCTACTGTCAAGATTTCAGGGAATAAAAATGACTGTTTGTTTTAAGCATAATAGGCTTCCTACACCAAGAAATCTAAAATATTAACTACCCGAAATGGCCCATTAGAAAGTAAAAGGGTATTGAATGAAACTTAAATCCAGCCTTTGTCTACTTGGAAGTCACTAAGGTGGCAACTGAACTTTCATCTGGATAATACAGTCAATGCAGAGAGTCAGTCTGGGTACTTCAGGCCCATGCTTTCTATGGTCAGATTTTGGGGGTCTTAATTTCCCAGTTAACTACTTCTACTCTCCTTTGTAGTGGTTTGGTGTGGACACAAATTTGTTTTCTGGATGGGCAGACAACCCCACACTGGACATGCTTTACTAAAGACGATAACAGTTCAAAGGAGGTATTTATTGAATACTGGCTGTGTGGCAGTCATATGCTGAACTGCAAATATGTACATAATCTCACTGAATCATCTGGACAATCCTAGATGATTACATGTAGTACCATGTTCAAGATCATACATGGAAGAAGTGGTAGAAGCAGGTTTTGAGGCAAGGAAGGACACAGAGAAACATACAGAGTGGGTGTGGTGGAGGCAGAGACTGGAGTTCAGCTACCATAAGCCCAGGAAGGCCCAGGGCCATCAGAAGCTGGAAAAAGCAAGGAAAGATTCTCCTTTAGAGACACGGGAGGGGGTATGGCCCTATCAGCACTTTATTTAGGACTTTAGGCTTCCAGAAATTTGAGAGAATAAATTCTTATGGTTTTAAGCCACCCAGTTTATGGTACTATGTTATGGCAGCCCAATGAAACTGATATGCTCCCCATAAAAAAAAAAAACAATCAATAAACATGCATAGATGAACACATAAGTGAATGACTTGGGGACCCAGTGAATGGTAACCAATTCTCTACACCAAACCAAAGACTTTCAGAAATTTACTGGAGACCTAGATCTTACCAGGTGAGTAAACTGGGATATAAAGAGGTGAAACACCTGCCTGAGGTCCTTAGGAGAGTTAAGAACCCCTGTCTCTGGACTCCCACTCCTTCCCACCTACCACCAAGTTGTGCTGGCACTGTATTGTCAGAGTCTAAAGCAACTTCATGGTAATTACACTTGAGCTGTGTGAGAGCTTCATAACGGAGGCAGAACAGAAGTAGGCTAGGCATTGCCATAGATGAGCTAAAAGCTGAAAAGGTACAATTAAGAATCTCTTAACTGTAGTGTCAGTTGCAAAAACTCTTCTACAAGCTTGAAGGCTTCAGTGTGGGAGGCCGACATGTCAACTCTTTTCTCTTCTTTGCTTATCTCAGACGATGTGATATTTTGTTCTTGTAGGGGAACATGCTTGCCCTGAACCTCTCCACCTCTCTGCCTTAGCCCACGCTGTACCCCCTGCTTGGATTGCCTATCCTGGATGTCTATTGAGAGTGTCAAAATCCTACTCTCTTTAAGACTTAACTCAAATACGGGCTCTATTCTGACCCTTCGAGCTCTGAGTTCTCTAGCATTTAGAGTTGTTGCCACCATCTGGGTCTTAGCTTACTGGTCCTGGCTTTACCCTGGACTAGCCAAGGAACCATGATTAAGTCTCATTTAATTTCTCTGAGCCTTACTTTCTGCATTCCTTTATTCATTCAGTCATGCAATCTTTGGTATTTTGTAAGCAACTAATACGTTCCAGGTAGTGTTCTTAGTGCTGGAAAATGAAGGAAAAATACAAACTAGGATCCTACTCCCATAGAAATTATATTTGAGATTGGGAGGGGCAGATAATAAACACATAATGAATGGCATATTATCAGTGACCAGATTTGGGATACACTGTTGAGGTAGAACTGACAAGATGGCCTGGAGGTTGGGGTAAAGGACGAAATAGGATTATCTAAGGATTACTCTTATGATTTTGACTTGGACCAGTTGAGGTGCCATTTACTGCACGGACTTACTCCACACCTTGGTGCTGTCATGATCCAAGCAGCGCCAACTCTTAGATTTGTGAAATCTATATTTGTGAGGAACTAGAATATAGTGATTAAGAATTTGAACTCTGGATGCAGACATAGGGTTGAATCCTGGCTCTGCCACTTCCCAGCTCTGTGTATCCCTGAGTAAGTTGATCAACCTCTCTACAGCTCAGTTTTCTCAACTAAAAAATGAGCTGTAGAGAATGGCTGTTATTATGAGGATTTAATAAGATAATATATGTAAAGTGCTTAGTACAATTCTTGGGACATTAGCCATTCAAAAATGCTGGTAGTAATAGTCTTTGCTGTCCTCATTTCTTTTTTGATGTACTTTCCTGGGAGAAGTATCCCAGCTCCTCAGACTTCCAGTGCTCCTGTGGTTGTCTCTGATTCTCCTACTCTGTGTACTATAGTGCTTCACCTAGGCTCCTCTCCCTCTCATAATATCGGTACCCCTTCTCAAAATTCACTTTTGCCATATGCCTAGCTCAGTCATAGTGTTGACCTTCATTACCAGTTCCATTTGCACAACTTTAGAAGAGGCTATCTTATGTAAGGGAAAAATCACCGAACTTGGATTCAAACATCTCATTCACTAACACAGAAGCTGCAGTTTTTGACAAAGTAAAATAATTTTTTAAACAAATCCTTCTGAATTTGGAAAGAATTTAGGAGAAATTTTGTGGGGATAAGGCAAGAATTATTATTTACCACTCTTACCATGCTAAGAAATGGGCTGGCAGCACGAGTTTGAATTCCAATGAGACCAAAATGGCCCTGTGAACTAGAGCTTAATACAAGATATAGTAGGCACTAAATAAACACCTAATCAATTGGTTTAAAGTAAATGTTTGTGAAATTTTTAGTATCTCTTTGTATTGCACAATTGTAGTATGATTGAAGAGTAGGTAAGACTAGAGATATTCAAACAAGACTTCATTTGTACTAACTATGAGGGCAAAGTTTATCCTTCTGCTCTATAATTTTAATTTTCACAAAGCCTTGAGTCAACATTATTTAATATCACAGACCTAGATTTTTTGCATATTCTCCATAATGAATTACTTATCTGCATAATTTATAATAATTTTTACTGTCACAAAAGAACAGATGGCAATTAAATGAGGTTCTATCATTTATTATGCCTTTGAGATTTGGTCAGTGTGAGTGACAGTTAAGTCTTGTCATTGTAGCTAAACCTCTGCTTACTGAAATTCCAGCTCAGTTCCCATAATGGTTTAGTGATTGCACCACATCTAAAACAATTAGGCATATTTCTTGGAAGTCAAATGGGGCTTGGAACAAAACTGGAAATCTCTGAGTTTCCATTTGAGTGGCGAGTTCAAAATGTAAATGATTGTCTTATGATAACTACCTAGAGTGGAGAATGACAGGCAAATTCCTTACCTAATTAGGAAATACTTTTTACGGCTATAAAGTCTCTAGATTTAAAATTAGACTGGTTGTCAACCTATGGGAATTGGTTGAGTCATGCAGAAGTCTAATACAATAGAATCTGGATCTTGGCTTCTATATTTAGCCTCACTCAAATGCATTCTTTTTTATTTTTACATGCATACAACCCAACTTAGCAACTGGTAATTATTGGGTAAGGTAAGAGATATCAGGGTTTTTCTTAGATTGCAAGTAGGGTCTTGTCTACAGAATTGTATTTCTCAGCTAATGAGTTCTAACGAGGTCAAACTTTGAACTTGACACTTTGGTTGACAGGTTCACTCGGAAAAAGACTGAGTCTAGATGGCCATTCACTGCCCCTTTACCCTAAATCCGCCACCTTGAAATCCATGCCCTTTGTCATGGCAGTTCAAGTCCTTTTTAGAGGGATTAAAGTACCTTAGCGATTTAAAAATATTTTTGTGACCTATAATTACTAGTGGGAGAAAACTCAATGCACATGTTTGGTTATACTAATGGGTCTTTAGTTTTATCTTTATATAAAAAGTATCGTGTATTTGAGGCGAACCTGAGATGACCTTACATTGTACCTATTATAGAATATATGGTAAATGTATTCAGACATGGGCATGCATAGTAACACCTCTCTGAAAGAGCCAAGCATATCCTACTATATTAACAGCATAATTTAGAACTATTTAGGATGTTTTATGAAATGCCTCATTTCATATGCCCTTTATTTATACTTCACAGTAAGGTAAGCTAACATTTAAAGGCAATGAAATGATTATGAACATCAAATAAATGAAATGTGCAGGCCCCAATAATACTGCCAACCATATAAAATGGTCTTTATGAAAGCTCTAAATGGGAAAACACACAATATTTATTTGTATTCCAAACCCAACATATTTTTTAAATAAATCAACCTTGACCACATGGGCACACTGCTTTAAAAATTCATAGACTCCTTTTCAACAGGGCCAGTTGTTCTCCTTTTGATTTTATTTTACTCAGGACAATGATCATTTCCTACCACAAAGTGAGGTTCACATGTCTGTAACAAAATTTTAAATTGTGGCATCATCCAGAGCAAAACAGAAATAAGCCTAAAATAAAAGGGGGTGGATAGAAATCCTCGAGACCATCTCAGCTTCAGAATGCCAAGAGGACAGACATGCCTGTCTGAGAGATCAAATGTTCATTCTTGAGTTAGATGAATATGGTATTTGCTCTTCTAACAGATTTCATATTACCTACCCATTTAAAAGATTGGTACTAGCATTGCTGGACACCTTCCACTTGGGAACAAAAGCTGTGTTACTGAATAAGTAATAGCAATTAAACCCTCCATCCTGGGGCATAGAGTAAACCAGGATGAATAGCAAGAAAGGGTTATAAGAAGGAAACACATGAAAAATATGCCTTGAAAATAGACAAAATCAATTCCATATTAAATCATTAGATAATCCTGTCCATTGGAAACCTATTCTGTTTTGTTTTCTTGGCTGGGAAGCCTTATAGACCTTAGTTTCTAAGTTCTACCTTGTAGTAAGTTCATCTAAAAATGCTAACCTCTCATCGACAAAGACATCTATCTTATGCTTCCATTAACATCTTCTTCTTCTCCCACAGATGTGTAGTACTTAAAATTCTCAGCCTTTAAAAACTCTGCCAGGCGACTCAATTGTTCAGAAGGAAAATCCATTTCCAACAAGCTTCTTTCCCTCAATTCTCAGTTCCTGCTGCCCTCTGGCTCCCTTTGCCACCTGTGGCTCCTCCTTTCAGTGGTCTCTCAAAAAAATCCCAGTGTTTTCAGTCAGACCAGGGAGGTTTCCAGGCCTGCAGCCTTCGAGGTCAGAATTACCTATCTCTAATTATTGGCCTTGCCACATTTCAGTTTAGGGACTCTGAATAAATCACTTTTAATCTTTATGCCTTAATTTCTTCATCAGTAAAAAAGAAAATAATAGTAATGCCTACCTCACTGTAAAACACTTTAAAAACTAAGAATACCTCCTAATGAATTTTAGCTGTTTAAAAAAAAATAATTTTTATTATTTTTAGGGATTCCCTGCCCCACCTCAAACAGCACAGTATGGTGGAGCATACACAATAATAATGGTAATAATAATACTTAACATTGAGCCTTTACTATGTATTCAGTTGTTCTAAGTGTATTATGTCCATTAATTTACTTTTTATAACTTTCAAGTTGTTCTATTATCATCCACATTTATAGATCAGGAAATTGAACCTCAGAAAAGTTAAAAACTTGTCCACGTTCACATGGTGAGTAAACAATCCAGGCAAGAATTAAGTCCAGGCAGTCTGGAAATTGCTACAACGCATAGTTGTTAAGTTTCCGACTAGAAATCAGCAGACCTGGGGTCAAGCCCCACCTTCATCACTTGCAAATTGGACTTGAGTTCAATCATTCAGGGCATCTCTCTGCACTGCAGCTTCCTCATCTTTAAAATGAGCATAATTGTTTCCCACCTATCTATAAAATATGGTAAGAAGTAAATTAGAACAGTTTGGAGCCCTTGATTAGCTCTCATGAGTGTTGATTATTATTATTAATTTTCAGTAATGTTTATAGAAGTGTTTTATAAACTCTAGAAGAGCTATTTAAATGTAGAGATGCTGTTGTTGCTGCTCATGATAATTCCCAAAGGGCCTTGATCACTGCAAGAAACTGAGAAATGAATCCAGGCTAAAGTCTTCTTAGCTCTTGGGAGTTTAGGATGCTCTATCTTCTTTGTTAATGACATAACATTTGAAGAGATTACTTCACTGCTCAACTCAATAACAAGGATTTTGAAAACTAAGTTTCCTGAGATCATCTCACTTATGCCATGTCCTCTGTCTACTGAAAAGAAAATTGTTGAAGACTTGCTTATTTTGTGCCAAAAGTCAATGATGAACAAGATATTTCTATGCGGAAGTGTTTTACGAATCACTACAGCTAGAGTGATCTTTTCACAATCCAAATCTGAGTGAACCATCCCCTTGATCATTATCCTTCAGTGTGTTTATTGCTCTGGATATAAAATCTGAAATCCACATCCTGATCTGCATGTCCAGGATGGTGATCTCCCTGCCTCCTTCTTCAGCCATAACACACTCTTCATTTTCTGCTCTCACCACACTGGTCTTTTAAATCTGTCTCCCCACAGTGCTCTTGTGTGGGCTGTTCTCTCTGCTCAGTACATTCTTGCCCCAGCCTCTCCTTCTTCTAGTTAATTTAGCTCATGTGTCTCTTCCTCAAAAAAGCTTCCCTGACCTTCCTGATGAAGCCTTCCCGAACAAGTTTTATTGGACCCTATAATTCTCCTCTAGCATTCTCAATATAACTGCACATTTATCGATGTAATTATCTAACTTATGATTCTCTGCTCCAGCAGATGGAATGTTCCAGTAAACCTATCAAAGGATCAAGCCTTTTGTACTCAACTACATATGTGTCTATTGCATGAATGAATGGGAATATTCTGCCATCTTTAGTGATTTCTCCACTTTCATTTGGAAAACAAATAACTGGAGCCAAGCTCTCCTGCTTTTTATCCTCTTGAATATATGACTTTCTTCCTGGAAATGGTAGAATTTGGAAAAATAAAGAACAACATAGAAAGCCCTCCAAGATTTTCCAAATAGAATAATACAGAAAAAGCAAAAGAATAGTGATATTTTTCTCCCTTTGTAGAGTAACAGTAGAGAGGAAACAAAATAAAATGATGAAAGAGAAGGTAAGTAGATTAAATTATAGTGACTTCCAAGAAGCCATCAATCAAAACTTCTTTTTAAGAAGAAACTGGAACAAAGGGAGCAATAAATATAATGGGACTGTGAGTTTTGAGGAGAAAATGTAAGGAGAAGAAACCAACGTTTCATTTTCTTTCATGGTTTTAATTTAACATTCTGTCATAGTTGGTGTGTTTTAGCAGAATATCTTTCGGGAATTTGCTCATGTTTCCTGTGCATTAATGAGAGCATCATTAAGAGGCTGTGTGGCATGCTAGTGTGGAATGGGGGATTTGGAGTCAGATCTGTGGATACTCTGCCTGGCTCTGACACCCACTAGCTATGTGACCCCAGGTAATTTACTTCTACCTCAGCAATTCACTTTCTTCGTCCATTAAATGGGAATAATAAAAGTACCTATTTCATGGAGTTATTCAGAGGAGCCAGTGAGATAAAGTAACAAAGTCTTGGCACACTGCTTGGCACATAGAAGGCACT
This sequence comes from Mirounga angustirostris, assembly GCF_029215605.1. Taxonomy (NCBI): domain Eukaryota; kingdom Metazoa; phylum Chordata; class Mammalia; order Carnivora; family Phocidae; genus Mirounga; species Mirounga angustirostris. Next base: position 185,626,390 of record NW_026991709.1, on the reverse strand, counting down.
TAAGAAGCATTAGCTGTCAGTATTATTATTATTATTATTTTAAAGATTTTATTTATTTATTTGAGACAGAGAGAATGAGAGACAGAGAGCATGAGAGGGAGGAGGGTCAGAGGGAGAAGCAGACTCCCTGCTGAGCAGGGAGCCCGATGCGGGACTCGATCCAGGGACTCCAGGATCATGACCTGAGCCGAAGGCAGTCGCTTAACCAACTGAGCCACCCAGGCGCCCTAGCTGTCAGTATTATTATTGGCACTTCATGGTTATCTTTCAGTGTTCTAATCTAGAGGTCTTGGTTTGAAGGTAAATGTATGTATGTCACATGCTAGGTCACTGTTTGGAAGCACAAGTGTGGATTCACGGTCTTCTTAACAATACTGTGAACTCACTCTTTCAGAGCAGGATTCATGGTTTATGCCTCTAGAGAATTAACCAGTTAAATTACCTTATCCTGAACCTAGGAGTCTCTCTTTCTCTCTCCTTCTGAATGCCTAAGAGGGTCTTCTTCTGGCTTATTGCATACTGAAGAATGATATTTAGAGGAGAACCCTAGGTTGTACTCAAAGTAGTGTGGGTGATTCATTTGAAGACTCGTGTATGTTTGCATGGGATTACTTAGGGATAGAAAGTATTGTTACTATCCAGTCAAATCTAAGATTAAGGACAATGCTTTGCTTAGAATAACCAAAGAACTGGGTTGGAACACCTAAGAAATCATTCGGTCTACTATTCCCAAACCTGTCTTATTATTAGTATCACCTGGAAATCTTTAGATTTCCAGGCTGATCCAAACCTACCAAATGTGATTTCAACAAAGTAGAATGTCAATCTGACGTCTATACCTCTCCCTGGGGGACTGGTTAGGGAGTGGTGGTGATTGGTCAGGGTTGAGAATTACTGGCATGAAACAGAGCTGGCAAATGGGCATGATCCCATTGCCCACATTGTGGATTGGGGGTAGCTACTGGAGTGCTGGAATTAGAAGCATTGTATCATTCTTTCTGGATCCAGTGAGAAAGTGTGCTGTGATCAATTAACAATGTTTCATATGGTCTTGGATTAGGAAGATGATGGCTGTTGTGCCTTGTCCTTAACAGCCCTGATCTGATTCAATACCCTCATTTTCAAGATGTGGAAAGGGAATCACAGAAAGAAACTGAATTACTGTATCAGTTGACTTTAGCTATTTACAAACCCTTCCCGACATCAATGGCTTAAAACAACAGTCATATTTGCTCATGATTTTGTGGGTTAACTGGGTGGGTTTTCTGATCTGGCTTAATTTCTTGTCTTAGCTGAGGCTGAATAATTTAGAATAATCTCACTCACATTTCTTGCAGTTGGAATACCAGTTAATCTAGTAGGACATCATTCACAGCCTAGCTATAGGCTTAACTTATAGCATCATCCAGCTGGCTAGTCTGAAATTGCTTACATATGGCAGCATAGATCTCAGCAGCCAGAGAGAGCAATGCCCAATGTGCAAACACTTTTAAAGGCACTGCTTGTGTTGTATTTGTTAGTGTTTCATTGACTGAGCATGTCACTTCGCCAAGCATAGCTTCAAGGGATTGAGAATTAGATGGCACTTCTTGATGGGATACAAAATCACACTGCAGGGCGCCTGGGTGGCTCAGTTGGTTAAGCGACTGCTTTCGGCTCAGGTCATGATCCTGGAGTCCAGGGATCGAGTCCCGCATCGGGCTCCCTGCTCGGCGGGGAGTCTGCTTCTCCCTCTGACCCTCCTCCCTCTCATGCTCTCTCTATCTCATTCTCTCTCTCAAATAAATAAACAAAATCTTTAAAAAAAAAAATCACACTGCAAATGAGTATGCACACAGACATGAGAATATCTTGTGATCATTTTGCCATCTACAACACTTGCCTAAAATCATACATTTGATTTGTAGAGGAGCTGGGACTCGAACTTAAGGTGCCAACTTCCAAGTTCAAAGTTTTTGCCTAAATTGAAACCAAAAGAAGTATTATGCATATATAGTCTTTGATACATATTTGGACCTCAAAAGTAGGACAGGCCTGGCAGAACTGGGGTTAGAGATGGCCCATTAGACTGTATGTTGTAGGACTTGTCATCACCACAGATAACCTGAAGGAAGATGTCCAGTGGGTTCTGACAGACTTAGGCTTATTTCAATCAAGGTCATATCCAAGGAGACCCAGCTCGGTGAGTGGGGTGTGGCAACTGGAGATTCTTAAATAGTGGCTGCTTGGGATCCATAGAGTGATGCCATCATGATTCTAGGTGGTCCCAAAACCTGCCAGTGGGACTGGGTCAGCCTGGAAGGCAAGAGGGGGGCTTTCGAGAGGTATGTAGGTTGTTGACTTCTAGAGTAAGACCCTCCAGGTTTTCTAATGTGCAACTCTAAGGGAGGGCCATTCACGTGGACCAAAATGTGAATGGCATGCCCTGGAGTAGTATTGTGCAACATGATGGCCTGGGTTTCCTATCCCAACAAGGGACAAAAGTATCTCCAAAACGAAGTATTGTCCCAGTCAGACAAATAGTAAAATCTTTCCTGACAATACTTTAAGCGGTATATATTATATTAGAACAGATAGACACAGGTTTGGAAGGTGGTAATAAAAATGCTAAGACCTATCATTTTTCATAACCTACTGTGTGCTAGATAGACATCATCCTAAGCACTATCTATCTATCTAACCACAAAGATTCACAGAACATAGTTATTTTTTTTTTAAAGCCTGTTCTCTAGATGAGAAAATAAGGCTCAGAGACGTTTTGTGATTTATTTACCAACTATCTAGTTAGTGAAGGCACTTGACTGCTAACCCAGGTTTGTTTGAAGCCAAATCCTGCGCTCTTTCTTCCATAGCATCTTTCCTCACCTTGAGTAGACTTTAATGTAGCAGATTGTGCCTGGACTGGACCATCACTAAGACCATCAGTGACCCCCTCTTTAAGGTATAGTTAGCCATTTTTCCTTCCAAGTATGGACAAATGACTAGCTTGAAAATATATTACTTTGGCTTCCATTTAGGAAGATAAAATAGCAGAATATTTTTTTATTAAAGTCATGAATCTAAAAGGAGAAACTAAAAAAAAAAACCCTCTAAATATCATTTTTGCCCAGTTACTTGGAAATCCGGCAATTATCACATGATTACTCAGGCTGGTAATGAAATTAAGATAAAGTTTCATCAAAATAGCATATGCAATTTTACAGCCGCAAGAGAATTGGTGTAAATATGAGCAGATGTGTCTGAATTTCTCAGATTTATAAATATAGAAACATTGTTCCCATTTGGGGTAAAAATCATTCTTTACTCTGGATGTAGAAACAGTGCAGCTCAGGGCCCCGATGCTGGCAGAGATGGTGGGGAGTCATAGCCAAGAGGCCTCCTCATTCCCTGCAACTTCCAACAGCAGATACTCTTACCTGGGAAAATGTCTATATTTCTGGCAGTGATTATATACATTGGGGAGCTGAGATAAAATGGTGAACTATGTATCAAACCAGAGGGATTTTCCAGATAATACACTGGTTTTTCTCTTCCAGGAAAAGAAGCTAAGTCATGCTAACACTATTTTGAGTTCAAAATACAAGCAAGTTTGGGGCTGCAAGTGTATTGTACATCAAAGGTAGCTTTGTACACATGACATGACTTACCCAGAAGTAAGGTTTGCCTTTTCCCCCCAAAACTTGTCTTCTTACAAAAGAGTTAACAGCTGAGCCATTAGTAAGGAGCTTCTGTTATTCTCCAACAGGGTTTAAGGAGGAAGGAAGGCAAAAGAGAGAGAGAGTGACAGAGAGAGAGACAGAGAGAGCTCCCAGTTTCTGATATAAACACCTCTGAGGAAGAAAGCTGGTTATGCTCAGAAAGGCCAGAGAAGTAGTGATCAAGAGCACAGGCTCAGAACGACCTTGGGTGTGTCACCTAACTTCTCCAAGCCTTCTTTTCTCATTTCTAAGATGGTATTTTGTGTACCTGGCACCCTATATGCCAGGAGAAAAATGAGCCACTATTATGCAGGTTACCTGGGGAGAAGGAAGCGTAAGAGGTGGAAGTCTTCCCCACAGAACATTCCTGCTGCAGGTGTTCCATCCTCCCTGTCTGGAGCCTCCTTCAACCCCCTCTTGAACAAGACTTTGGCAGAAGACCAGAGCAGCTGAGTCATGTTCAAGGAGGAGTTTTTATCACCACATCCAGTAAGCACTTCTCCAGTGGAAAAATACCCGGTGCTTCCAAGCAGCAGTCCTGAGCACAGGGGTGGGAGAGTGGGGGCTTGAATGACTGGCACAGCTTCCTTCTTGTGCCCAAGTCCCAAAGAAGCAAGTCCCTTTCCCTCTGCTATGCCTGAAGTTAAGGGGAGCTAAGTCAGTGGCCGCTTGGACGTAGGCTGCCGAAAACTAACACAGGCACCTGCTAATTGGCCTAAGAACCATTCTTCAAAACAGGCTTTCCATCCAGGTCTTTCTTCACCACTGCTGGGAAATGTGGTTCGGGGAGAGAACACATTTTGGTTAAAATACAAGCTCAGATGGGCCATAAGGAAGAAGCACTAGTTCCTTCACCTCTCCTCATAAATGTTAGAAGCCCCCAAGCTCCAGCCCTGGTCTTCAAATTGAAATCTATTACCTGACCCTCTCTGCTCAATCTGGACTCCTACGTAACTGTCCCCTTGAAACTTCCACTTGACTGGCTAGTAGGCATTTCAAACTTAGCACATTCCTCCACAAACTCCTAACACCCCATCCACACTTCATGCAAATCTCCTATCCTCGCACTTATAAATGTGATTTCCTCCCAGTGGCTCCACCTAGAAAATCTGATGTCACCCTCAACTCTTCATTTTATTTCTCCATCTCAGTATGTCTCATTGGTTTTACCTTTAAAATATTTCCAGAATCACATAGCTTCTGTTAACCTTAACAACAATAACAACAGCAACAAAAAACCAAAACCAAAACCAAAACTGCCATGGGACGCCTGTGTGGCTCAGTCGGTTAAGCGTCTGCCTTCTGCTCAGTTGGTCATCCCGGGGTCCTGGGATGGAGCCCCTGGTTGAGCTCCCTGCTCAGTGGGGCATCTGCTTCTCCTTCTCCCTCTCTCCCCACTTGTGCACTCTCTCTCTCAAGTATATAAATAAAACCTTAAAAAGCTTTTTTTAAATTCAAGAATAAAACTGCCAGGGGTGCTTGGGTGGCTCAGTTGGTTAAGCAACAGGCTCTTGATCTCAGCTCAGGTCTCATCTCAGGGTCTTGAGTTGGAGCCCTGTTTTGGCTCCATGCTCCGTAAGGGGCTTACTTAAAAATAAATAAATAAATAAATAAATAAATAAATAAATAAATAAATAAATAAATAAATAAAAAAAAAGAAAACTGCCAGTTATTTTACTAGCAAAAGATGAGTTTACCAGGGAATATCAGAGGTACAATCCAGAAGAAACAAAAGAGAAAACTGGCTCTTTTATAGAGGAACGGGAAACTTCTGGAAGCTCTTAAAAATAAAATGTCTATTGGAGTAAACTGGGTGTTGGAAGTATAGTGGCTTCTCATTGGCTGAGGTGTGACTGCCTCTCATTGGCTGGGTTGTTGCCGGGGGAGGGGGGAGAAAGGCAAGCCTTCCTACCTTCTGCTGGGGTAGTAATGTATTAGCTAAAGTGGTATCCATGGGCACCTGTGTGGCTTAGTTGGTTAAGCGGCTGGCTCCTAATTTCAGCTGAGGTCATGATCTCAGGGTCTGGGGATGGAGCCCCACTCAGTGGGGAGTCGGTTTGGGGATTCTTGCTCTCTCTGCCCCTCCCCCAACTTGCACATGCACTCTTTCTCTCTCTCAAATCAGTCAATCAATCAATCAATCTTAAAGTAGTATCCAGAGCAAGCTCCATCTCTTCCCATTGATTTGCAATTGACAGGGAGTGGTAAAGCTTGAGAACTCCCTTTGCTGGCCTCCCAACTCCATTTTAGTAAGGTTTCCCTTTACTAATTTTCACACTTCTTAGTAGTTCCACTATTACCACCATGATCTAAGCCAACATTATCTCTCATTTTGGTTCTATAGTAGTCCCCTGTCTGGTTCTCCATCTCTCCCGCATTTCCTAATCTATTCTCAACCCAGCAAATAGAGTGATCCTTTAAACATACATCAGACCATGCCCCACTTTTGTGTCCCAACTCTCTCATCTCACTTGGAGTAGGAGTCACTATTTTCTCCTTAGCCTGTAAATCTTTCACAATCTGCACCTGCCTTACATCTCTGGCCTCTTCTATTATTCTCCTCCACTCACTTCCCTCAGCAGCATTGATCTGCTTGCTCTTACCAGAATACAACACTGCAACTTTGATTCTACCCCAGGATCTTTGTACTTACTGTTGCCTGTGACTGAAATACGCTGAACTCTCAACTCTTTCAGGTCTTCATTTAAATGACAGCTTAAAGCAACCTTCTCAGATCCCTATATTTCAAATTACAACCCTCACCCTCAGAACCTCTTACCTTCTTTCCTTGGTTCAGTTTTCACCATAGCATCTATCATCCATCATCTGTTAGATAACAGAATTTACTTCCTCATTTTTTATGGCTTTTCTACATGTCCACTGGAATTTAAGCTAAATGAGGGGTGGGTATTTTGTCTCATTTTGTTTAATGCTATATTCTTGGAACCTAGAACAGTATCTCTATGTGGTAGGCATAGTAGACATGCAATAACAATTCACTGAATGAATTTTTACAATTCTATGAAGAGGCCCTGCAGCAGGTGTAGTGCTATTGGGGGTGTAAAAGACTATTGAACTCTTGATGATTTCAGATCTATTACAACTTGTCTATCTATCCATCAACCTATTGTCTAATTTTGCTTTCTAGCTCTAGATACATTTACAATGAAAATACATTATTCACTTAACCATCTTATGAGTATTCCTCAAAGAGACAGGAAAAGAGTGTCAGTGTTGCCTGTGAAAAAAGTGTTAATTACCAGGTCCTGACATATTCTCAGTATGTTTCTCTAGTGATGCCATCTCTGTGAAGTGGTAGATATGAAAAACTTCTAAGAGGCTGTATTTGTGGCATGGTTGCCCTTAAGTGAGCAACTGTGTGCACAGTGAAAAGAGCTCAGGAATTATACCAGGCATCAAATTCTGCTTCAATTGTGCTGATCATAAGCATTTTACTTTTTAAATTTTCTGCCAATGAAAAAATATATAAGTTGATGTGGGAATATATGCACATTCTATGTGTCAGGCAATGTACTTAGTCAACCCTTTCATAGAGAAGAGGAGATTGAGGCTCAGAGACATCAAATCATGTGGTCAGTGTGGCACTTGTGGGACAGGAAAGCTGGGATTCAAACCCAGATTAAATTCACTCCAACACTCATACCTTGTTCCTCCTAACATACTTCCAAGTGTCCTTAGAGAATAGAACTTTTTATTTTTATTTTTTTAAAAGACTTATTTATTGGGACGCCTGGGTGGCTCAGTTGGTTAAGCATCTGCCTTTGGCTCAGGTCATGTTCCAGGGGTCCTGGGATCAAGTTAGGCTTGATCAAGTTAGGGGTCACATTAGGCTCGTTGCTCAGCAGGGAGCCTGCTCCTCCCTCTGCCTCGGCTGCTACCCCTGCTTGTGCGCTCTCCCACTCTCTCTCTCTCTCTCTGACAAATAAATAAATAAATATTTTTTAAAAAAATGATAAAAGACTTTCTTTCTTTCTTTCTTTCTTTCTTTCTTTCTTTCTTTCTTTCTTCTTTCTTTCTTTCTTTCTTTCTTTCTGAGAGAGAGAGAGAGAGTGCACATGCACATGTGCAGAGGGTGGGGAGGGGCAGAGGGAGAAAGAGAGAGAAAGTCTTAAGCAGACTCCACATTGAACTGGGAGCCTAATGCAGGGCTTGACCTCCTGACCCTGATATCATGACCTGAGCCAAAACCAAAAGTTGGATGCTTAATCAACTGTGTCACCCAGGTGCCCCAAGAAGAGAACTTTTTTAAGTGACTTTTTAAAAGTCACTAACTAGCTATCAGATCTTCAAGCAACATTCACCTTTCTGGGTCTCTGTGTTCTTGGCTACATAATCCAGGCGTATTTTGCCCCAGTTAAGGACCCGTCCATTCTGAGCAAGACTATGCCTGATAGTGTGTTATCATAGGGGAGAGGACTATGAAGGGACTAAGACTTGCTAAAAGGAATTTACTCTACTTTTATAGCCTGTCAATTCCAGTGCTCAGCAATATCCAGAGATTTCCCAGAATTGCTCCTTCTGAATGTCTCACTTTCCCAATTGGTCTTGGGCACCAGGATGGGCCAAACTGTCTCACTGTTGGGGGCAGACCACAGAGGGTTGCCTGCAACTCTGCTTCTATGACTATAAACATGACCAGGAAAATGCAGAGGAGGTATCCTCACCTCTTTCTCATTCCCTTTAGGACAGAAATTGTGGCCTGGGCTTCATCAAACCCAGTCTTTAATATCATCTGTGACCTTGAGGGATGACTTTGTGACTTTGAACTTTTTTTGTAAAATCATAGAGATCAAGCAAGCAAGTTTTCTAAACCAAAAATGGATTTGAGCAGGGAATTTGTAAAAGGAAAAAGTGCATCTTTTTGTAGGTATTTGGCCTATCTTCATGTGAATTTTACTATGCCTTGCTGAAATCTAACAGCTTACACAGTCAAATCAAGACATCTCAAGAGGAACTGTGAACAGACTCCTGGGTCCTTTGTGGGGAAATGTCCCAAGGGTATTGCAGTGTGAGACTTGAAATTAACATCACGTGCTCCCTTGACATCTGGTAAAATCAGGAGGGTCTCAAATGACCTAACTGTAAGTCCCCTTCCCCACTTTGCTCTGTGGAAAAGGTCTCCTGGGCTTGTTATCAAAGGGACCAAATACAGTTCCTGAGTATCCCAAGTGGTGGGTTTCAGTTCCCTGCCGGCCCATAGAATTACTGAAATAAACCAACTACACCCTCCCACTGGAACCAAGAGTTACCCTAGTCTCTTGGTAATACAAAGCCTGCCTCCCACAGTCTCTGATTATTCACTCTGTTCCCAAGTACAACCGCCACGTGGCCCTGTGTGGCATGTGGTGTCCTCCTCCCCCAGATTGTGAGTATATGTGACTAAGAAACTGCTGTCAACTTCATCTGTCTGGTGTTGGGTGTCTTGTGTTTGGTCATCCCCAGAGCCCGAGGGTGGGGATTCCTTCACCAGAGGAGTGAAGAGGGGGTGATCAAAACAGGTACATTCTGTAATAAAATAACTTGTCTCACTAACTACCTTTTAGGACAAGGTCGAATGTTCAAGTTTGAGATGAAGATGAAGCGTTATATGATGGCTCTGTCCCAGGTTAGGAGACATATCCTGATGGTCTCAAATTTATAACTTCCCAAACTGTTTTTCAAAATTGTATACACCCAGACTTTGTGCCATCGAATGATTATTTTCCCAGCTTTAGCTATTTCAAGAGTTGCAGGGTTTCACTCGATGGCTTTGGCCAACACATAATAAATGTAAGAGTCGGGAATCAATTGTGTAAAGTTAATTGATTCTCGTTTGGCTGTAACACATTTTTGTTCAAATATATCTGTTCAGGTTATAACTTCAGTTACTGTATCTAATAAATGAGTCATTGTTCTAGATGGTAAGTTAGTCCCAGATAAATAAATCTTACAAGTATAAAAAGCTGGGCAAGTACTCCGCTGACCTGTTTGAATTCCTTCCTGAAAGTCTTTTGGAAGCTATGGGCAGTGCACCCTGGTAGCAAAAACAAGTTAATACCTCTTCGGAAACTCTTACTTTGCCATGAGAAAGTTATAGAAAAGCTTTTGTTCTTTATAGTACAGCTGTATTAATTACATAGTGCTGGGTAACAAATTACCCCCCAAACTAAGCAGCATGAACCAACACACATTTATTATCTCACAGGTTCTATAGGTCAGGAATCTGGGTAGGACTTTACTGGGTGCCTTTGGCTCCGAGGTCCTCATAGGTTGCAATCAGGCTGTAAGATGGGCTGCTGTTTTCTCAAAACTGGATCCATTTCCAAGCTCACTCATGGTTGTTGGCAAGCTTCAGTCCCTTGTGGGTTATTGGTCTGAGAGCCTCAGTCTCTTGCTGTATCTCATGGACCTTTCCATAGGGCAGCTCACAACAAGGCTGCCGGCTTTCCCCAGGAGAGGGAGAGAGAACAAGACACTCTTGGTGGTTGTTGTTGTGATCTAATGCTGGAAGTAACAATCTATCACTTTTGCCGTATTCTGTTCCTTGGACTCAAGTCATTAGGTCCAGCCCACACTCCAGGGAAGAGAATTACAGGAGAGTATAAATACTGTGGTGGGGGACACTTCTGGGGGTCATTTCGGAGTCTGTCCACCACGGCACACGTTGCTGGTTTACGTGGCATGCAGCATTCCAGTTCACGGGAGGCCATCCTACCTCAAGAAATTGCAACGCTCGGAGGCGTTCTTTGGCCACAGGAGTCTGCCTGGCTCACAGATGGGACAGACCACAGTGCTGGGGAGCTCACACCTCCAGGAACAGGCCTCAATTGGTAAAGGGCGGGGAGGGAGTAGTTGAATAAATACCCCCAGGACCCTGAGGCCACACGGCTTGCCCAGTGTCCCTGAGGGCACTGAGCCATCGTTCCCACAGTGGTAACCTGTTTGTGAAAGCACCCTTTGTTAGCTGTCTTCCCAGCCGGCCCTATTTCATGTTCTCTCCCTTCACTGGTGCCTCCTGGAGTCACCTGTCAAGGTACTTAACTCCAGTACTTGTCTCAGGGACTGCTCCTGAGGGAACTAAGAAAACCGCAGATGTTAAACATTTCTTACACATTACAGCAATACCAGAAGAAATTGCCAGGTACCAAGGAATTACACAGCTGTGTAAATGGTTCTTTTTTCACTTAACAATTACTTATTGAGCAACTGCCCCAAGCATACATACTGCTGATGTCCCGGACACCCCAAATTTTAAAAAGTCCTATTTTTCACTTTACGGGCTGCTTTGAAACAAGAAAGAATGAAACTCTTTGTTCTTCGTTCTCATGTTAGTTGCAGGCTTGGGAGAGAAATCTACAGGCTGGTAATGTTTATATTTATTCCTATTCCAACGTTGTGGACTATCTATTTTTGTGTCTAGGGTGTGTGTGTGTGTGTGTGTGTGTGTGTGTGTGTGTGTGTTTGTATCACTTGGCATAGGTTTTGAAAGAAATACATGTCATGTTTTTTTGAACAGTTATTTGATAATCTCAGCTTCCATGTGCATGCTCCCCAGGGTCTAATCCAGTCCACCTCTTAAAAGTTGCTGGGAAGGAAGCAGTCTAGGTAACCGTTAGGGTCCCCATGCCCAGCAGCCTTTCTGCCAAATCTGTCACCATATGGAAAACTGGTCATGAACAGTCATGCAGCTGGGAACTCTAGGAATAATGTGAATAAAGCAATGGATGGATGGTCAGTTCATGGCCTCTGCCTGACAGGATGAATGATGCATTCTAGAACGTTCTTCTGCAATCAAGAAATTCAGCTTTAAAGCTTCCTACACTTTCACTGAGGATGCCAATGAGGAATTATGTGGTGGGAATCCTATCAAGAAACATAGCACACTTTGACCTACATTTCAGGGAAAGCAGTTGTCTCAGATAAACAATCATCTCTGACAGACAATCTCCTGGATAAGGAATTCCTTTTATTTGGAAAATTTCCCCGAAATATCCCACCCCTGTTGATCAATTCAAGAGGTGCCCATGACTATCATGTTTGCAGTCTCAAAAGAAAATAAATATATAACCTCTCCACAACAACTACAAAACAATTCTAGCAGCAAGATGTATTTCCCTTCAGCAAAATCTCTGCCCATGTCAAGCTAGCTGTTGTGAGATTTGGGATTTCCAAGCACCATGAGTGCAAGAAACACTGGACAGGTTCTTTGTGGAATAGAGAATGTCTGCTGTCTCACGCTTGCTCAACTCAAAATGACTGAAAGGATTTTCCTCCGGGTGTTTTAAAAGCACCCGCCTTGGGCTGAGAGGGAGAGCGAGACCTTCCAACCGGAAGAGGGTGGCTGTTTGTGGGGAGTGGCAGCCCCGCAGCTGTGACGGAGTCCCATCCTCACCTGTACTCGGATGTACGAGATGGTCGCTTGTGTGTAGAGACTCTCAGATTTATTTAGGATGATCCTCCCTCCTTTACAAAGCACTTCAAATATGGAACAAGGAGCCAGAAAGGGAAGGAACTATTCATGGCTGTTGCTGAGAAGAGTGATGGCCAATTATTGTAGGGAGTCTGACACATTCGGATTAGAAATACAACCCGGCCGTGTTCACACCTGCATGCCTTTAGCAAGTCACTCATATTTGCTGAGTGTCAGTTTCCTCATCCATAAAATGGTAATAATGATGCCTCCTTCTCGGAGTTGAGAATTAAATAAAGAATGCAAGTAGAGATTAGCTATAACCTTTCCTTCCACCGGGGAAGCGGCTCTTCAGATTTGTATGTATTTAGAAGTGATTTTAACTGAACTGGGAAATGCCATCCTATTTGTGGCTAGTCATATTATAGCAGCCTTGAGAAGAATTTAAAATAGTCTGAAGACTATTTATTTGACCCAGTGTACTAAGAATGGACTCCGAATGCAGAGTGGCTTTTAGAAAGAAGAGACTTCATGTCACCTTCAAAGCTTTCCGATTTCTCCACAATGAATCCCAAGAAACTTGGCTGACTTGCACTTTACCCGTCAAGCTAGTTTTAACTCCTCCAGACTTGAGTGATCATCTGCTATTTTTGCCTCTCTGGACCCATTCCTCCTTTCTGGTAATGGCATCTCAGTTTTATTTGGGGGATTCATTTCCCCCCTAATCTCAGACAGTAGAAGAGTTCCAGTGGGATTTGCTCCATTGCACTGCCCCTGGGCTAGGAGAGGTAAGGCCTGGTCAGTATAAGCTGCAGCAATTAGGTGGAAGATGGCTAAGTAAGAAGTTTAGCTCAGCGTGCACCAGGACTGTAGCTTTCAGTGAAACTATTGGGAAAGGATTCTCTTTCCAGGGTAAAGTGTAAGCCGCTAATGAGAACTCAGATTCTTGATGGTGTAAGTTGAGCTTCTGGATCCACCTGTATCTGAACTTGATAATTCCCTAGAGTTGTGAGTCTATAAATTTCTCTTTTATTTTTATGTTTGTTGTATTTTATGTTTTGCTTAAGCTTGTTTTGGTTGGGTTTCTCTTGCTTAAACAAAAAAAAAATTATTGTCCGATACCCAGATGATAATGATACTATATAACATTTGTTGAGCACTTACTATGAGACAGACATCGCTCAAAGTCCTTAACAAGTTTATTTCATTTAATCTTTACAAAAATCCTATGAACTGGGAACTAATATTAGTTCTATTTTATAGGTGAGAGAGAAATGAAGTGAGATTTGTTTGTTTTTAAAGATTTTTATTTATTTATTTTAAAGAGAGAGAGTGTGTGAGCAGGGGGAGGAGCCGAGGAGGAGGGAGAGAGAGGGGGGAAGAATCTCAAGCAGACTCCACGCTGAGCACAGAGCCCGACACAGAACTCAATCTCACGACCCTAAGATCATGACCTGAGCCGAAACCAAGAGTAGGACACTTAACCAACGGAGTCAGGCGCCCCTGAAATGAGAGGTTTTTAAGAAAACTGTCTGTGTCTATACAGCTAGTAAGTGCTAGAGGCAAACCCAGGTCAGATTTCAAAGTCATACTCTTTATGTTTAATAAAACATGATTAATAAAAAGGGGCAAATGTCTTCACATAATGGACAATAAACCTTTGACATTCTGCGTGTTTATCCAGGATGTAAAGAATTACTCTAAACCACATCCTTTTCTATTCTAGAAGCAGTTCTTAGTTCCAATCTTCTGGGTTCTTCCCTAGGGTGGTCTTATGGAAAGGATAGTGGCTCACAGAATTAGAATGCTGGCAACTATAGACTTCAGCCAACAAAGGAGGGGGGAGAAATGATTCCAGTCAAGGGCTGTCCTTGGACTTTATCAATTTCTTGTGTGTGTGAAAAGGGAAAGAAGGGAGGGAGTGGAGGTGGAGTATTTATGAGAATATGTGGGCAGCTTGTTGAATTTTAGTGGTTTAAAATAATTTGCTTTACATTATTTGGACTAATTAAAATGAAAGGTTCGAGGCTCCTGAGTTGACTCATTCCCATCATCCTAATATAGATGAATCGAGTTCCATTTGGTTGATGGTCTGTACCAAATTTCTCAGTGTTGGCTGACAGCCTTGGAAAGATCTGTTCATTTTTACAACGTTTCAGTGAGTCATTCCACACACATTGTGGGCATTGGTTCCCTGAGGGGAGGTGGGAGGAGGCAGGAATTTTTCCAAGCAAAGTGATGGGCTTGGAAGTTCACTGGGGAACAGGAGGCCATCAGCTTTTATCCAGAACAAATTTGGGGTTTAGGGTCGTAGTTTTTATTCCTGAGCTCAATATTGACTAGCATGGGCATTGTGCTCTTGGGACAATGATTCAAATTATATAGTCTCCAGAAGGTGAAGCAAATGGGTTTCTTTTGTTAAAAATCCAGCTGATGGGTCTTAACAAATCACACACACACACACACGCACACGCACATGCACATGCCCACACACACTACACACACATGCATATGCACGTGTGTGTATCCCTTCCCCCCAAAACAGTTCTTTCATATATGAAATCCAATTTGACATACTGAAAATAAGTAAGTGCTATGGAATCTAACAGCTCTGGGTTTAGATCATAGCTATGTCATGTATTATCTGGCTTTAGGCCACTTAACATCTTGGAGGCTCAGTTACCTTCTCTTTAGAATGGGAATGATATTTATTTTACATGCATATTTGTGGAAATTAGAAATAGTGTATTCTAAGTGCCCAATACATAGTAGGCACTCAATAAAGCAGTAACTCATAGCACTTAAAAACTGAAAGACTTTTATATTTATGCTTTATTTCTGACTCTACCATTTAGCAGATTTTCATAGTTTGGATTTGGGCAAGTATTCGACCTCTCTTACTGTTTCCTATTCTGTAAAATGGGATAATAATATTTGGTAGGATTATTGTGGGATTGAGTGATACATTATTAACTATCATAATTAATGCCAGTAATTGTGAATCATTTTAATTATGTTAAGCCCTTTCATACAATGCACATAAAGCATTTCATATAGTTCTTAACACATAGTAAGAAATAAACATTAGCTATTATTGTTAGGTTGACCTACAAAAATGGCAATTTATATGGTTCAACTGAATATTAATGTTCCTAAAGGATACCTGTCTATAATTGTTGTCAAGATTCTGTGCCTAGTAATCCAGTAGCCTAGATGCTCTTGTTTTGTTTGAGAAGTAGAAACCTGAGATTAATTGCTACCTTTCCCCGCCCAGGACTTTGGGTTGTGATTGATTGAACTTCACAGGAGTCTAATTCACCAGGTTCCCATGAACTTCTCATGAGCTTAGGAAGCCAGGTTTCCCTCCTAGTGTTACAGGAGTAGGAAATTAACCCTAGAGAGAGAGTGGCTAAGCTTGTGATCTGCTGCCACGGGATGTCAGCTCATGCTCTTCCAGTATAATACTCAAATTCCTGATTCTCAAGAATTCCTAGATTTTGCCCTGAATTGGGAAAATTCATGACACAGTGCTTTGACTTTTCTAGCTTGCAGTGAATTCTCCTTGATTGAGTAGGATCTTAAAGATTTCCAAGAGAAAAATAGGCATTATGTTGGAGATCAGTTCTGTCTTTATCAGGAATGTCCCATGATAATCAATTTAGGACAACTCTGAACTCAGTAATAGACTAGTTGAGGAGACCAGAGAAGAGGGCATGGTGGCTTTAACTAGGGTGATAGAGCATTGGCAGTCAGGGACAGATATAGAGTATATGATATATTTAGCAGGTGACCAGTAGGACTTGCTGATTGATTATTTGGATAAGGAGATGAAATAGAAGAGCAAACTCAGTTGGGCATTGGGTTGATGGTGGTGCCATTTCTTCAGGTGGGGAAGACTGAGGATATGGAGGAAATCAAGCACTCTAGTTTGGCTGTGTTAAATTTGAGATGCTTACATATTGGATATCTAAGTGGAAATGTTAAGGAAGCAGTAAAGATACAATGTGGGAGTTCAAGGCATAAGTTGGGACAGGGGATTTATTGAACATCACTCTGTTCTCCATTATGCTATATTTGAGAGGAAAACAAAGACACATGGTTGGAGAAAACACTGATAAACAGAGAAATAACAGGAAAAGAAAACCAAGAGTTTGAGCATCTGAGAGCAAAAACAGATAATGGAGGAAAACAGGACTAAGAGTCAGACACCTCTTGATTTGAATTTGTAGAAAGTGCAAGGCATTGGGCTGGGCACTTTTATATATAATAGCTTGTGTAATGCTCATCCCAACCCTTATTACCCCTGAGAAAAATGACACTCCTGGAGTTTAAGTAACTTAACCTAAGTATCACAGCTAGTCATGGGTAGAGCTGAGACTCCAAACACATTGATCTGACTCAACTCAAGCCTGCGTTCAAAATGAATAAGATGTGTATTCCTCCTTGTCAGTAAAATAACATAATTTCTTAACAATGAACAAGAAACAATGCTGAAGAAAAACACAGGTTTTTCCTGGCCTGCAAGATGCCTGTCTGCAAAGCATCATCCACTGGAGTTTGTGCCCTTTGTGTCTGCAGAATATACACCTCATTTGGAGGGAGTAGGGATAAAAAGAAGTAAACAGAAGACAACAATTCAAAATAAGATCACTTCTTGAGTAGGGAGCAGAGATTTTTTTTTATTCCATATGTCATCTCTACGTTCTGCATGACTTCTTTTTGTTTTGGTTGTTATAAACACAACTTGTCCTTCCACTGGGAATTTTCTGACCAGCCTATGGATTAAAATTGTCTTCCACCCATTCTAGACACTCAGTTATAGTTTACAGTTAGTTGTTCCATATTCTCAGCACACTGGTACTTTTTGTTCTGACTTTTAAGCAATATTTCTCCAGGAATTCATTGGTTTACTTAATTGGAATGTCCAAGGGACAAACTTTTTTCAGGCACAGATGGATTCAGAAATTTAAAACTACTGTCAGGGACCCTCTCTCCCCAGCTCTCGGCTACACACAAATCACTTGGCTTCTTTTTCAGACAGGTGTAGTATCTGTGATGATTACATGGTATCTGGTATTACATAGCTTTCTTCTTTATAGTTTAGGATGATGGAGGAGTAAAAAGAGGCTCTGTCCCTCTGTCCTTCTATCAACTGTCCTAAAAGAACTCTGATTTTCCCTGTTTGTATCACATGCCATCTCTGCAATCAATCACACAAGAAGATGATCAACTAGGTCTGCATCTGATCCTTCACCCTTGCAGGTATAAGGTAGGCAAGCCTCTGCGGTGTACAGTTCTGTTGGTACCATATGGAGCAAAGGAGGGCAGTTTCCCAACATAAACACAATAGACAAGTATTTCAGTGCTTAGACTGGATGTAGGCCATTGCTCTTATTGGTGTTGTTCCTAGCACTGCTGCTATTTTTATCCAGCCTGGGGCAGTATCCAAAGCCATACAATAAACCCAAGATTAGCAGCAGGTCCCTGGTTTGATCATTGTCATAGAAAGGGTCTTACTTTCTTCCTTTTTTAATGAGTGTTGCATGAACCCTGAGCTCCAAGTAGCTCTGCAATAAGTTTCTGAGATCTTATCAAAGGAACGACAAATCAATTTGGAAAGCAGACCCATGGAAATGTCTGAACAGATTCAGTCCTCTCTCTGACCTTACAATTCAACTTTCTCTTTAAATCCAAGGCCAGTTTTATGGAGAAGCCATTTCTTTTCTTCTTGAGTCTAGGAAGGCAAATCTGATTTATTAAATCTGCAGGATTCAGTGCTCACATAATAATTGCTTTTTGATGGTCCTTTTGTGAGTTTCCTATAAGACCAGCCAGCAAAATGGGTAGTTAATTTAGACAGAGTTTGCTAGCTTGATACACACAGCTGTCAAGAACTGCCGAATTGGGCGCCTGGGTGGCTCAGATGGGTAAGCGTCTGCCTTCGGCTCAGGTCATGATCCCAGGGTCCTGGGATCGAGTCCCGCATCGGGCTCCCTGCTTGGCAGGGAGCCCACTTCTCCCTCTGCCTCTCTCTCTCTGTCTCTTATGAATAAATAAATAAAATCTTAAAAAAAAAAAAAAAAAAAAAAGAACTGCCGAATTGTAGCTCTCACAATTGGCCTGAAGGTATGTTCCATTTGGTATGCATAATGTTTTAATAATTTGATTTAGTTTCCTTTATTTTAAAAACAGGTGGTTTCACATTAGAAAAAAATACTGTTTTCAATCTTATTGGAAGAGGTGGTGACGCTGGGCCCACATTCCCACATTTGATAGTTGATGGGAGCTGAACAGCAGCTACCTCTTTCGTTGGGACATAGAGCAGTCAGTCAGGAATGCATTCTGCTGCAAGTAATAAAGGTTTAAACTGTATGAACTTGTATTGTTTGCCCAACAAGGAGTCTGAGGGAAGGCTTGTTTAGATTTCATTCAAGAGCTTAACAACAGTATCTTCCTATCTTTTGCTGCCATCCTCAGTGTAGTGGCATTTTCTCTTCCTCCCTATAATACCAGCAGGAAGGGAAAGAAGTCATTCAGGGGAGTGGTCCTTGCCCTTTTCATCTCTTTTTCAAGGAAGGGAAACATTTCCCAGAAGCCTCCTAGACATCTTTCCCTGGACCTCATTGGCCAGAGCTGGGCCACACAGCCATGCCTACCTGCTAGCAAAGGATATTGAGATTACCACGATTGGTTTGCACCAATCCTGATTCATCACCCAGGCTTGAGAATGCTATGACCTGAATGAAGTCAGGCTTCTGTTAGCAAGGAGAGAGGGTGTCAGGAATGACTGTGGTGGGCAGCCACCAGGGACTGCCCCAGGGGCTATGCTCTCCATCTTACCACAGCTGTCGTCACTTCCTGCCTTCTTACCCCTGCCACCTTCACCTCTTTACTTTACCTGAATGGCCTTTGTAGGTGTTTGCATTTGTGGCTCCAGGTACAGAGCAGCCATTGCCATTTTTCCGGTTCTGACCTGATTCTGGCAAAACAAGATGCCTGATTCATTAAATTAGAAGAAACTTACTCTAAGTTGCAACTCTCCACACCCAGCTGTGTGGCCAGGGACATGTGAATACTTTCTGACATTTCCTTAAGTGTAAAAGGGGGGTGCTTTATTAAACAGTGTTAAAATTCTCAGAACTTATATTACTATCTGGTATCTAGTAGTTGTTCAAAAAATACTTTGCCTTTTCTAACTCTTTGAAATATGTGAAACTTTGACAATATGCAAAGAGAGAACATCTTCCTTGTATAACCCTAGCATATTACTTCGGAGGTAGAGGCATTATTTTTTCAATCTAGAAATATTCTGGTCTACATGTAATACCTCCCCATGTAAAAGGATAGGAGATAGAATTATATATTGTTTTGGAAGATTTTTTGTTTGTTTGTTTTTAAAACAGACTTAGGGTCCAACAGATATTTTAGAACATAAGAGCTGCCAATGAGAAAGTTGATATGATTAAAATTAAAAAAACTTTTAGGTTTCAAATAAATTTATCTGCTCTTATAATAAAATTTAATCTCTGAGATCTTACTTGGTGGAAATCAATCATTTAACATGAAAAACTGGAAGCGATTTCTTTAGTTATATCAAATATGTTATTCATAGAACCACATTATTTTTCTCCCTGTATTGTTTTAAGATCTCATTTTTTTTTTTTTTTACATATTCACATGGTAAAACCAATAATCGCTAACTTACATTAAGCAGTGAGTGCTTATTATATGCCAGGCTCAATGCATAGTATGTAATAAGTACTCAGTAAATCTCTTCATAAACAAATGAATTCAAGACCAGCAGAGGTAGGTGGTCTTGGCCCTTCAGCCCTGACATCAGTGAACACATAGGAGGGCTGGTGGAGTGCAATGAAAGAGAACCAGGCACAAGAATCAGACTGCCCTGGATTTGAATCTCCATTCTGCCATTTTCTAATCATGTGTCTTTGGGTCAATCACTTAACTTTTTTTAAGAGGAGAATAATTCCCACCCCTCTAGGTTGTCTACGAATTAGAACAAATCATGCATGTTAAGTCCTGAGTTCAGTGCCTTGCACAAGGTGAGGACCCAATTGGTATTAGCTATCGTTATTACTCTGTCAACTACTGTTCAGCAGTGTTGCATTAAAAAATCACCCTGCAACTCAGTGGCGCTCAATAATAAGCATTTATTTTTCTTGCCTGTGGGCCTGAGGATCAGCTGGAATGGTTTTTGTTGTGCTGTGGGTTGACTGGGTTTGGCTCCCTCCAGGCTACGAGTTGGGTTCAGTTCTGCTCATCCCATCCTGCTTGGATTTGTGCCTCCCTAGGGATGTTCCTCTTGTGAGGAATGGCAGGAGTTCAGGAGAACAAGCCAAAGCATGCTAACATACGAGGGGCCTCAGTTTCCTTCGTCCACGTTCTGTGGGTGAAGTGAGTCACGTGGGCAGGCCTCTGGTCAGTGGGGCAGGGAAGTGTTCCATTCAGTGTCCATCTAACTCTCAGCTGCATACCTTTTGCTTCACAGGGGAACACCATCCCTTCTATACCACACATATATAGTCTGTGCCTTTTCTCCATGTGTTCATGGAATTTGGTTGCTTTGAATTACGTCACAACAAGGCAATAGTAATGTGTTTCCCATGATATTTCGAAGCTAACTCTCTCACATGACTGAAAATTACGGGCCTTTGATTTATTTTTCATGCTCTGCCTCCACTGCAGCAATGTTGACATGTTTCCTGGGAAACTCTATGGTATCATTATGGGATGATAGCGTTAGTGAGCTGAACTATTTAATCGGTCCTGTATTAACCCTGAAGTTCTAATAAGTCACTCAAAGGATTATACAATTTTATGTACAGCATTCTCTAGCTCAGTTATGTTTGGAATTACTTTGCTACAGACTTTAATATTCTTTTGTCTGTGTCACAAAGCCCAATGACATTTCAAGGATGTTCCTTCCGAACATTTACCATTTCACTTCCCAGTTATTTGTCAAAGCTGCGTTAGATCCTCGGTGCATATGGATTTAGTATTTCCGTTATTTGTAAGGGACTCTAAAGGTTGATCCTATCAAAGAATTTTAAATTTTTCTAAGATACAAATATGAATTGTGTGGGGGAATGAGTACCCTAGCTAGTGAATGAAACTTGCTGAGCCCCAAGCATATATAGTTTAAGGAGCTTTGTTGTTCTCTAGCCATCTTTGCAGAAGCAATTGCTTTCCTGGTGTCACTACTTTAAAGAAGTTTTTAAAAAGAAGTAGTTAATGTATATTGAGCATTTATGAAGTACCAGACACTAAAGGCTTAAAATGAATTGTCACATATCAATTAGTGTCATTACGCCATTTTACAGAGGAGGAAAACAAGGCTTGCTGAAAAGAGGTCTTGTCAGATTTACAGAGTACTAACCGGTGGAGCCAGGATTTTAATCTGGGAAGTCATACTCCTGAGCCCCACCCCTTATCTACCACCCCCTTCCAGCACTGATGGATGGACATGAAGAGGTTTACAAAATTAGGAGTTCTTATCTGGAAGTTACATGTGTTGGAAACATCAAAGAAGAAAATGTCAAACTCAGCAGTGGGTCAGATCTCTACACTTTCTATTAGGAAAACAAGAAAAAAAAGATTTGTGAAATTGTTTCAGTGAGTGCTCCAACCAGTATTTATTTTAATGGCTTTATAAATGACTTTAGTCCCATATTTATAGAATCATTAAAGACTGAGGGGATTATTTATAGTTTCTCAGTTATGCTTTACTGCATTTTGTGGGGGAAAATATAATTCAAAGAGATTATCTGAGAGCTTGGTGGTTTTCAAAGGCCTTGGAGTACATGCCACTGGGCTCTCAAGGGCCGCTGTATTACCATCATTATTTCTTATTTTATAATATAGTGTCTACCTGCACAGAGGAGGAAACAGATGTAAAATACTCAACACCAAGAATATGATATCAAATTCCTAGCACATGTTCATGTATTAGAACTCAGAGAGTCATTGCGGTGCCTGGGTGGCTCAGTCGTTAAGCGTCTGCCTTCGTCTCGGGTCATGATCCTAGGGTCCTGGGATCGAGTCCCACATCTGGCTCCCTGCTCCGCGGGAAGCCTGCTTCTCCCTCTCCTACTCCCCCTGCTTGTGTTCCCTCTCTCGCTGTGTCTCTCTCTGTCAAATAAATAAATAAAATCCTTAAAAAAAAAAAAAAAAAAGAAAGAACTTAAAAAAAAAAAAACTCAGAGAGTCACAATTTGTCCCTCAAACTTGAGTTGCTAAGGTACCATATGCAGCAGTAGAGGTGAGCAGGTTGGCAGGGCTGCCTCTATATGTAGAGCTTGAAGGGATAAATGAGAAAGGATAGGGAGCTTCAGGGCTGGGGACAAACGTGAATTAGTGGTGAGAGAGGGGCATTCTTCAAAAGTGGTCTTTCCAAAAAAAAATTCTAATGGCTGTATGACAGTCATTAGAGCTATAAAAATATTTTATACAAGGTAGCAAAATAGTAAGATGATGAGGTAGTGAGGTAAGTTGCTCTAAGGCTGGTACCTTTTTACAAGCTTGTTAGCTCAGTAAGCACTAATCTATACCTCTAGCCTGACCCTCAGGCTCTCTAGTTCCCCTTCTTCTGGTTCCAGTATCGAATTTTCTTTGGGGGCAATAATTTCTCCCCCACTGTATGCCATCTTGGTAGAACTGCCATTCTAGGTACACCGTCCTCCCCTTGCCAAGAGGGGGGCCTGGAACCCAAGCTGAACAATTACACTTTGTTTCCCAGTATTCTGATTCTTTAATGGAGTACCGTGAAGGCAGCAAAAACATTTGGAGCTGGTTCATCCCAGCTGTGGTGGCTGATGAGTTGGCCAATTTGTTCTTGTTCCTAAGGTGCCCAGAAGATCACTGGTTCCTGGTAGCCTTTTTTTCTGTCTGGCTCTTCGGCCTTTCCCTCAAATCTGAAAGTTCTCCTTAGCACTTCCAATGGATTACTTTGTGCTTTAGTTAGATGGACCTGATCAATTTCTGTTGCTTGAAAACTAAGAATCCTACTGAAATAGTTGATTTTGTTACAATTAAATGTAGAAGAAGAACTTTATAGATAAGATTTCTGAAAATATCTACACATGGTTTCAGAAGAGTAGCATTATGTAAAATTCCGAGGAAAAAAATACAGCAAAATTATTTTCAGGAGCTTTTCAACTGTGTGATTTCCTCTACAACTCAATGGAGGTCTAAATTGTAGAACTGAAAACAAAATTCTAAACTGATCTCTCCCTGGTAGTTACCACAAGAACAGAGAACATAAAATCTGAATGTTTGTCAGAAAGAGCTCTCCTAGCTCTTCCCCCAACCCATATATGTATACAGGTTTCCCCCACTATCCAAAAGTAGAGCATGCCTATGAAAACTTTCCTAAGCTGAAATGGTGCAAAACAAAGAAGCAGTTACCATTAATTTCTATGGAAAAATTATTGAGCATTCCGAAACCTTCAAAATACCCTCTCTTAGGCTTTTCTGATGCCTTAGGATGCATCTTTCTAATGGATGCACAAAATAAATCGAGATGAAGCACAGATGCTCACAGACACAAGTCAAAGCTATGGTGGCATGATGTTGAGATGCTGAGTGTGGTTTTGGGGAACAAGCTCGCTGGAACCACTCTCTGTGTGTGGGGTGACCGCTGTCTATAAGCACTCACTGCAAAACATAAGCTGAAGGATATTTTTGTTTTTCACTTTTTCTCGTTAAGGTGAAAATCCTCTTCAGATTTCTTTCAGTTAATGAAAACAGGTACTAATGTAGGTCTTTTGTAAAAGTGAAGTGGCTTAACATGAACTTTCAAAACGTAGGGGAACAGCTGTATTTAATTTAGCCTACAGCCTTCTTCTCTGAATAAATGTGTGTTCCCTCTTCTGTGTTTATTCAACAAATAGTTTTCTTTTCTTTCTCTCTTTAGGTCAGGGAAGAAATCATTGGTGTTACTCTTTAGTTTTTGGTTCTTCTGAGAACCCATGAATTAGTTTGGGGGGTAATCAATAGAACACAAAATGGAAGGATCTCCATGTCCATCAGCTTGTCATAAATAGATACATCCTGCAATTATCATCAGAATGATTTGTTACCATTTGCGAGTAGATGAAGAAGGGAGATGCCAGTTATTCAACATTCAAATCCCAAGAAGTTTTCTATTCATTCACTTTTCGAGTAATTCTTTGGGTCTGGCTGGTTTTTGCTCGGCTTTTTCCACTCTTTCCTAGTTTCTCTTCTGCCAAACATCTAATCATGCTTGGATGCATTCTGCACAATAAACATACTCTTTGCACTTCCTATGACTATTTTAGTACAATAACATTTTAACATCAGTCTGTTCCGTCTCCATATCCTTCTTTGGATTAACTATTTAACACTTGGGCTGAGTCTGTTTTCAGAGTGAAGGGTAAAAATAATAATAATAATAATAGTAATAGTAATAAGGTCTCCATCTTGTGCTTGATAACTGAAGGTATATGTACTCCTTTGTGTGTCAGATATTTAGGAATCCATTCTAATTTAAGCCCTCACTTGATTCTTTCAGATACTTGACTGGAACCTCTTTGATGTAACCTGAAGTCAACTGTCAGCCCTTAATATTTCTAAGAAAAATGCAAGCAGAGCACCTGACTTTTACAGTTAGACATACATGGGTGTTTGCTTTGGGTTTCCCAAGAGGATGACTCTGAGTCAAGGATTAGAGGACTGCTCATTTATACAGGAAGTGATCACAGGGAACGCTCCTAGAGGACAGGATCAGGAAGAAAGCCGATGAAGGGAAACTTCACAAGCCAATCACCACTGTGGACAACTGGAGCTTAGTGCTTTGGGGGAACTCTGAGAGACAGCTAGAATATGATTCAAGTACCCCAATGGAGAGGAAGGAAGCTGGGGTGTGGATCTACCAACTCCCCAATCGATGTTGATTGAGAGCTTTCTTAGGGGTATTCATTCTCCAGTCTTCCACCTGGACATGCATGGGCCAAGTGTGCTCCCACAGCCAGACAAAAAACCCTTAGACAGAGGCTCAGATGTTCACAGGAAGCAGCTGTTAATGTGAAAAGACTGGTACTATGGGTTGGGCACAGACAGCATCATTTATCCACTTTGCAGATCTCAACATACAGGAAGTGGGGGTGGCTGCTCTATGAAAAGACCAGATTAAATGTTGCTTATGCAGTATGTTTTGAAAGGAAAGGCATCTTTGCTCCAAGATTTCTCTTTCTCAGGAGAGATTCAGAGATTTCTATATTTCAGAAACATAGTCATTGGAGAATAATTCGTTTGGGTTAAACCAATGGGAACTCAAAGTAAAGTCCTTGAGCCATCTTCATCAAAATTACCTGGGAGTGCTCTATTAAAATTCAGATTTTGGGGTCTTACTCCAGACCTGCTGAATCAGAGCTCTGGGAGTTGGGGGTTAGAAAGCAGTTCTAAGCAATATTTATGACCTCCTCAAATTGGAAAATACGTGAGTATTTGGCCTTTCCCTAATGACCATAATATTTTAAAAATGAAAATATACCTTACTTTTCCCATTACAATGTTAGTACATACTTGAGTCTATGTAAGGCCTGCCTGTCTTATTTCACCTCTACCTCTGCAGTGCTTACCTAGCGCAGGCCTGTCACATAGTGAACGCTCAATAGATATTAGTCAAATGAGTAAATTTTCATTATAGAAACTAGAATGCAAGGATTTTTGGTGATTGAGTGACTCACACCTTAGTGTGAATAAATTTGTCAGCTCTTTTCCTCTAAGGAAGGAGGAACAGATGCAATAATAGAACACTGGGAGCCAGAGGGAAAGAACTGATAAAAATGGAATAAGGATCAGTCTTGCCAACTACAAGATTATCCATCTGTAAAATGAGGATGTACTCAGCACCTGATGTTTTTGCCTGCCCAGTGTCCATTATTTTGCCATTGTATACTCATGCCGATATTCCTTTAGGAATCCACTTCTCCCCCGTGCACAGTCTATATTGCTTGGGAAGGTTTGACTTAGACCAGCCAACCATCTTATTTCAACTCCCTGCCCACAGGTGATTGATTCATGAATGGATTTGTGATCCAACCGAGATCAATTAAAATTTAATCCAGATAAGAAATAAAAGAGACACTTTCTCAAATTTGTAGTGAAGAGAAGCTAAACACCTGTTGGCTATGCTCAAGTGATAATATATAGGCCTGTAATTGGTGGTGGCCATCTTTATCACCACATGGGGAAAGGCTGCTTAAGACTAAAATCAAAAGAGAAGGCAAAACCAAGAGATGGAGAGAGATAGACTCTAAGGACATTGTTGGAGCTCCTGGATCCAGCCATGTCTGAAGCTCCTATAACTGGCATGATTTGCCACTTATGTGAGTTAACTTTAGTTTTATTTTTGTCACCTGAAACAAGAAGAGTCCTGATTAAAAAAGAGAGCTTGAAACTAAATGCTCCAAGGAGGATCATCAGATTACCATTAAATGACTATGGATGTCTAAAAGAGTTGGGCCTGCATCCTTGCTCTACTACTTCCTATCTCGGTAAAACTTGAACTGTTACTTGGTGATTCTAAGCCTCAATTTTTTTCTTATTATAGAGAACTTGGAATATTGTTTACCTCATTATGTTGTAAGGATTAAATGCATGTTGTAACAGTAAAGTTGCAAATAAATAGAGTTATTCATTAAAATTCTTCCATACGAATTTTTCTCACTTTAGGAACCCCTTGGTTGTTCCTAACAAAGACATCTTGATAACTCCAAAAGCCTCCATTAAATACTATTGCTCACAAATTGAAGACATGCTACAT
The DNA here is from genome assembly GCF_029215605.1 of Mirounga angustirostris. NCBI lineage: Eukaryota > Metazoa > Chordata > Mammalia > Carnivora > Phocidae > Mirounga > Mirounga angustirostris. The sequence goes on along the minus strand of NW_026991709.1, from coordinate 185,599,479 downwards.
ATGGAAGGGTAATTTTTTTCTGAAGGTATTCAAGAAATTGGGTAAGTTCTTTTTCTCCTCATTTCCAGATCATTTGAGGACAGCAGAGAAGCTTTTGGCCTCTTGCAAAGAATGATGAAAAAGGGAAAGTATGGAGTTGAAGATTGCAGCAGATTGTATTTTCCAATGTTTGACACAATATCTCCCATCCCACATGTTCTTTGCACAGTGGCTTTGTTTCCTCCATCAAGAGGTAGAATCTATTTCCCCTCCCCTTGAAACTGGGCATTTCTTAGTGATTCACTTGTATCATAGAATTCAAAGGAAGTGATACCATATGACTCTCAAGTATGAGTCTGATGACTTGAGAGGACACTTGTTCTGCAAATGTTCCCATTTGGGATACTGCTTTCAGTACTGAGTTGCCATGCTGTGAGAAGCCCAGGATACATGGAGAGTCCACATATAGATACTCTGGTCCATGGTCCCAGCTGAGTCCAGCCTTTGATTCATTCCAACCCAAGTGCCAGGCATGTGAGTGAAGACACTGCTAGATGACTCCAGCCTCTAGACAATAGAGTCATCCCCAAACCCCAGGGAACCCTAGATGTTGTAAGCAGAGAAGAGCTGCCCTTGCTATGCCCTTTCCAAATTAATTCCTGACACACAGAATCTGCTGTTGTTTTATACTACTAAATTTTGATATGGTTGCTAATTATTAGCAATAGATAACTAGAACATAAGGGATAGTATGGCCATCAAGGAGCATTCTTGAGGATTAAAGTTACAGTATTCATTGGGCCAAAGCTCTGTCAAACAGGACATGTCTACAGTGACAAAAATTAAACAAACAAACAAATGGAAAACACGCTGGAAAAACCCATCAGAATAGAGCTCAGAAGCTTAAGTTGCTAGACTTGAAAGTATGTTTAATGATCATTATACAGACTTTCTCACTTACAGAATAGAAAAGCACCCCAAGAGTTGGTGGTGTAATGGAAAGATCTCCTGTTCAAGATCCAAGATATCTAAATCTATACTTTCATGTATGTCATAACCAGCAAGGTGGTAGAGCATAGCTAGAGCCCTGGAGTCAGCCAAACCTGGGCTCAAATCTTTGCTCCAAACCTGCTAGTTGGGTAAACTTTAACAAACCTCTTGACCATCCAAAGCCTCAGCTTCCCCATCTACAGAATGGAGAAACCAGTATCTACTTCATAGATTTATTTTTAGGATTAAATGAGATAAAATAGCTCTTAATATACTGCCTGGTACTTAGTAAGCATTCTATGTCTTAACTGGTATGTTAAAATAATTGTGTTAAATATTCCATGCCAAGCTACTTTTCAAATTCTAAAACATGAGATAACTCAATAAATATAATAACAATATTTTATGGTGAAGCAGAATAAGAATTGTAGTTATTATTAATTAATATTCACATGTGTCATGTGCTATGCCAAATTCTTTACAAGAATTGTGTCCCTTAATTATCACAACAATGCTAAACATCAAGTACTATTACTTCCCATTTCAGAGGAAGAAACAGAAGCATTAAAAGTGTAGGTACTGTGCTCCAGGTCAAGCAGAGTTTAGATGGTAATCAGACTCCAGACAACAGCTCTTAATCACTCTGCAATATCTTACTTCCCTGTTGGATACATTCCCTTTCAGTTTTGAGGTGGGGAGTTCTCTTTTAGGTCAAGTCAGCACCATTTACACTAGCAGCATGATCTGTGGCTCTGCAAAAATAGGAGGTCTCTCAGGGTTACCACACTGAGGTGTAGAGCAAGTAACTCCCCTAATGTATGCAATAGGGTGGTTGAAAGAAATGGAGACATAACTGAACACAGAATGAAGACAGATTCATTTTGGTTGCCCATGGATGATTCAGCATTTTCAAGGTGAATTTAATATGGGGAATGTTGCCAATTCCCCTTCATTGAAGACCTGGTGCCTGAGGCCAAAACCACTTAAGTGACTCAGGAAAATCTGTCCTTACCATTTTACATTGGGTCTGGCTTTTAAGGATGGAATTGGTCTCTCGCTTTGATCTTTGGCTCAGGCTGGCAAACATCTCAAATGTGTTTTGAAAGATCCTCAGCCTACAGTCCACTTCCTGCACTAGAGGTGAGGCAGTCAAAAATATTCACTAGACTCTCCCTGGTCAAAGTGTGGACCATGGACCAACAGCATCAGTATCTCCTGGGAGCTTGTCAGACACACGGGATTTCAAGGCCCTCTCCCAGTCCCACTAACTCAGAATTTGCATTTTAACAAGGTCTTTAGGTGTTTCATACACAAGTTGAAGTTTGAAAAAGCACTATTCTAGACACATCTTTATTGAAAAGCTCCTATGTGTCATACACTTTTCTAGGGTTTAAGGAGGCTGATCAACTTTCTGGAGTCAAGAGAGACAATGAACAGGAATCAAAAACAAAACAAAACACAAAACAAAAAAAAACAAAACAAAACACAATTCCACTTCTTACTAACTGTTATGAGGAAAATAGCCCCTGAAGCTTCTGAGAAACTTGTTTAGCATGATCAGGAAAGGCTACTTCAAAGATCTGAGAACTAAATGAATGGAAGAGGTGGACATGAAAAGCAAGGAGGAAGGATGCTTCAGGCTGAGGGCAAAGGCAAGTGCAAAGACCAGAAAGCAAGAATGAATCTAGAATGTCCTGAGAACTGAAGGAAAGTCAGAGCGGTGAGTGACAGTAAAAGTCATAGGAGATGAGATCATTCATTCAACTGAACATACACTATGTGCTAGGAAATGTCCTAGGGGCTGGAAACATCGCAGTCAACAAAACAAAAGTCTTGTCCTCATGAAGGTCATATTCTAGTGACCGAACCAGAGAAGTAACAAAGATGAACAACCAAATGCAGGATATAGGTATTGGGAGTTATGGAAGGAGTCTTATCTTAGGGAAGGGGTTGGCATGCTATAGCTCACAGGCTGAATCCAGAAAGCCACCTGCTTTTGTAAGTTCCAAATTTTATTGGAACACAGCCACAGTCATGAATTTATGTATTTTCTATGGCTGCTTTCCTACAACAATGGCAAAGTTGAGTAATTGGCACAGAGATGGGATGGTCCCCAAAGTCTGACATATTCACTCTCTGGCTTTTCACAGAACAGGTTTGCAGGCTTCTGTCTTTTTTTTTTTTTTTTAAAGATTTTATTTATTCATTTATTTGAGAGAGTGAGAGAGAGAGAGAGAGCACATGAGAGGGGGGAAGGTCAGAGGGAGAAGCAGACTCCCTGCCGAGCAGGGAGCCCGATGCGGGACTCGATCCAGGGACTCCAGGATCATGACCTGAGCCGAAGGCAGTCGCTTAACCAACTGAGCCACCAGGCGCCCGCAGGCTTCTGTCTTAAGGGATAGATGGGGCGTGGGGTGAGGGGCTGGCTCTCTGAGACAATGATAATTAAGCAAAAAGGTAAGAAGGATCCTTGAGGAGTCTGGGTTTCAGGTGTCACAGAATGTCAATGGATAGCTCTAAACAGGAGAGTAAAATGATCTAATACACCTTTTCAAAAGCTCACTAGCAGTCCATGGGATTCCAGACTAGTTGGGTTTTTGCCTATTTTCAGTCAACAAAGGCACCTGGAGATGTGAGCTGAAGTGTTTTCCTTTTAATCTTGGCTCTGTCTAGGTGATACGGATTTTTGGCCAGAGTAATAACCAAAAGGCGCCTAATGCAGAGGAGACAGTACCCTTTCCCACCCTTGCGTTTTATAATAGCATTATGATTAATAGGGCTTTGTACAATTCCTTATGAGTGACTGATTTGGAACAATTCTTTGAAGGGGATGTAGTAATTTAGCCCCATTGCATGTCTACAGAAGAACAAAGCTGCCTTATTTTTAGCTTAATGCCACGATTACTTTTGAATGTCTTGGCTGCATTTATTCATTCATCTATTCAACAAATATATATTGAGTGCCTATTATGAACAAGGCCCTGTATTTGTCAGGGTAGATGAAAGGCCTACCTTAGAAAGGTCTTATTTAGTGTTGCCAGAAAGACTGAAGAAGCAGCTGTAGGAGAAATTGCCAGGCGACTATAACATTGAAAGGGATGAAAGAGATGTGGGCTCTTTAAAAGGATTAGGGCTTTTATATTAAAAAAGAGGAGGTTGAAAGGGGATATAATTGAAACCATTCCAATACTGAAGGGCATGGATTCCTTCAACAAATCCAGAAATATTAAAACGAGGGTCACATAACAGAATAAGATGCTAAGAGTTCACATACCTGACATTTATGTAGCACTTAGTATTTTTCAGGTACTGGAAAATAGATTGATCTAATCCTCACAATACTTATTAGTAATATTATTACTTTAAGAATAATAAAAATAGAGACTTACGGAGCTTAAGTGAGTTTTCCAAGATCACACAGCTTGTAGTGGCTGAACCAGGAGAGGAAATCAGGGGTGTTTGACCCCCAGGCTGATATGGAACAGTATTCATTCAGGTTGCTCATATCCTAGGTAATACTGCTCCATTCAGGAAAAGATTTGGGGGCAGGGAGAGGGAGACTGGAAGTATTGTATCTTTACCTTTTAAAGCTGATTATAAGGAAGACAGTGATTTTCTTCTACAGCTTTTTTTCTTGGTACCTTTAGCAGGGAATGAATCTTGGCCCAGAGTAGAAATCTTTATACTATGTGGCAAAAAGAAGTTCACTGCATATGAATCACTCCATTCCTTGGCTCAGAATTGAAAACCCAAGCAGTGAAATTCTTCCTCTAGACCCAGTCTAAAGGCAATCGAAGGGTACATGCCAAATCTAAGTTTGTTATTTACAAAAGATAATGTATAAAAGTATTAATAGATGAAAACTGTTTGAGAAGCTAATGAGTAACAGTGCTAGCTAAAATGGGTCGAATGGTTAATATGAAGTTAGTATTGTGCTAAACACGTTATGCACATTATGTGCAGCAATCTCATGAGTTCATTGTTACTATTATGCCGGTTTTAGAGACAAAGTAATTGAGGATTAGGGTTGTTGATCACCTAACTCCTAGGTGACAGAATCAGGACTTACACCCACCTCTGTCTGAATGCAAACAAAGCTTAGGCACTTAAGTACTCTCTATTAGACTAGTGTGATTTCTTTTTTTTTTTTTTTTTAAGATTTACTTTTGTATTTTGAGAGAGAGAGAGTGTGTGTGAGCAGGAGGGGCAGAGGGAAAGGGAGAGAGACATCCAAGCAGACTCCATGCTCAGCGCAGAGCCCCACGCAGAACTCCATCTCACCACCCTAAGATCATGACCCAAGCCAAAACCAAGAGTCAGGCACTTAACTGACTGCGCCACCCAGATATCCGTATACTAGTGTAATTTCTATGCTGCTGACTGCATATTCCATCCACAGACATATACCAATGTGAGTTTTTAAACTTTAGTTGGAAGTGACCTGCTGGATTCTTGGCAAGGTGGCCAAGAAGGAATACAAGTGAAGGTGGCTAATCTCTGATGTGCAACTTATGATTGATAGTTCCTCATATGCCTTCGGCTGTAAACGGGAGCCATGCTGACCTTTCTATCAGTGACTTGGGAAATGAGTCAGCCCAAATTACACTCTAGAGGAGGCAATGCCCATTGCAACTCCAGGTAGAGCAAGACATAAATAGGAAAAGCAGCCTGATTAATTCCAGCCATACCATTTGTTAGTGATGAGTCATGTTAGGGACCACAGGGAGAGAAGGGGCAGTGTCTTTCATTACTTTGCAATAAATAAACCACTTTAAAATCCATTTCTGTGGCCTCCTTTACTAGGGTTTTATACTATTGATGTAGTGATGGATTTCAACTGATTGGCTGATTGATCTATCCCTTCATTTATCCATCCAGCAAATATTTATTAAGTCTAACTATGTTCTAACTTAATATTCCATTTCATCCAGGTCAGTGGCCCTAAACGTATGGTCCCCAGATCAGTAGTAGCATCAGCATCACCTGGGAACTTGTGAAAAAAATACAGAATCTCAGGCTCCCTCAGATAATCAGAAAATGGGGGTCTAGTCCAGCAATCTCTGTTTATTAAGCCCTGCAGCTGATTAGCATAGGTGCTAAATCACTGATCTTGGTAACTCCTATACCAGAAAGATTTCTGTAACCACCCTTTCTCCCCAGTCTTGACTGGACCTTGAAGGCAGGACCCTATTTCTCGCTATCCCTGCTAGGTCTCTAGTGCCTAGCACAAGACTAAGCACATTCTATTTTCTTAAAAATATTTGGTAAATGGATGAATGAATAAAGTTAAAAAGATACATGTAAACAGGGTACCCTTAGTTTGATCCCATCCAGTTTCATAATTTGTGAAGAGACCCAAGATTAGAAGGTTGGAAGGACTTAGTCAATATCTCAAGAAAAATCTCAGACACACCAGGGTCCCAATGCCAATCAAGAGAATACAGATGACTTCACTCCTTATTCCTTTTTTTTTTTTTTTTTTTGAGTTGGACGCCATGACCTAGCTCTCCTTCAGAGAAAATCACTAAGACCTAAAACCTTTAGAATAAGTATCTTTGTCATGATTAATGATTACATGAAGGGCTCTGACATGGGAGCTTCTGGCCACCTGTTTGCCGTTCATCTCTACTAAGGACAGAGCAAGAGATGACATACTTTATTTAGAGCAAGAGAAAATAATCTTAGAGAAGAAAAGAAAAAAAATTTCCAACCTTGAAAAAATATTATAGGAATCTCTTATTCATTCATTCATTCACTCATTCACTCAATAATATTTACTGAGCATCTAACTATGAGCCAGGCATTGTGCAAGCTGCTGGAGATCCATTGTGAATGAGACAAATAATTACAAAATGGATTAGTTGCAACTGGACTAAGTGCTATAAAGAAAATTATATGATTCTGTGAAAGTTAATAATATGGGGACCTAAACTATTCTGGAAAGGTAAGGGAAGGCTGCTCTGGAAAGTCACATATAGCCTGGGACCTGAATGGATAAGTAGCAATCAGTGAACTAATGAACTAATGAACACCCCTTTCCTGGGTTCTTATAAGTGTTCTTATCAGGATGGTTCATCTAGGTTAAAGGGAAGGTATAGGCAGAAAGGAATTTGTGCCCAAGGGTGAAGTCACTGGTAACTTCTCAGGGCCCTGTTCCACCAGAGTATTTAGATTTTCTGCTTATAACAGTCAGAGAGGTTGTAAACTAAAGGCAGGATTCAGGCCAAGGGTAGGTCATCTTTTGTTTGTTTATGAAGGCAACCTTGGCATAATGACCATGGTCAAATAATCAGTGACCATGTTCTTGAAAGATAGAGTGTGCTGTGAAAGATAAAGATGACTGACTTTGACTTTCTATGTCAGCTGGGTACCTTGGTTATTGGAAGCACCTGAGCACAAAGATTTGAGCATGGAGAAGTGTTCTGAAAATGCAAAGTCTAGATTCTGTGAAACATTGCTTATTTTTGTTTGTGTATTTCAAAGTGAGAGTGTTGAGAGAGGCAGAAGAAATAACAAATAGAAGGGTTGAGAGTCTAATTTTCACACACTGCTTGCAAAAGACAGAGCAAGAAAATGAGGATTATCAAAATTTATGGTCAGGAATGCATGTATGTGGTGTTGACTGGGAATAGGACCATCCCACTGGCTGTGGAATGATCCTTGCGCCAGATACAATGGAAACATCATGTGGGTACCAGTAATTCAGTTCATTATTATACTTACTCTGCTACACCGGGAGTCAAATCGTACCCAATACAATCCTATGTAATTAATACCTGTTGCAATCGAGTCTGCCCACGGTGTGGTCATGTCCTGTGTACTAGTACTATAATTATTCAGGAGGGTCATGAGGATATCTGTGGCAGCTGTAATTAGTAACAACTTTACCTTGTAACAACTGCAGTGTAGACAGGTGAATCTTACTGTCAGGTGGCAGGCTGAAGTTAATAGATGAGAAAACATTTAGCTTCTTGAAGGCAAGATGATGGCTTCTTCCTCTCTTTATCTTTTGTACCCAGACAGTGCTTGACACTTTGGAGCCAGAGTTAGGGAGAGGAAGACTTGAGTAGGTGGGTCTAGGGAAGGAAGGAAGAGAGGAAGGGAGGAAACCTGTTATGAGCTCTAGACAGGTGGTTTTCTACTCTGGCTACGTAGTAGAATCACCCAGAGAGATTTCTATTTATTCTAATTTTTACTGAATATTACATGCGCAAAGAGAAGTGTCCACATCATTAGTGTACAGCTTGATGGATACACATGGATACACATCAAGAAACAGAACATTATTAACATCTTAGAAGCTCCTTCTATGCCCCTTTGCATTCATTAGCCCTGACACAGGGTAAACACTTTCCAGAGTTCTGACATTATAGATGAAACATTTAAAATAAATCCTTTATATACAAAAATTAAAACAAACAAACAAAAACTCTATAGATGAGTTTGGGCTGTTTTTGACATTTATATAATTGGAACAATCAGAATATAGTCTTTGGTGTCTGGCTTCTTTCCCTCAATATTGTGTGTGAGATTTCTCCATACTGTGTGGAGTGTTAGTATGTTGATTCTCACTATTTATAGTGTTCCTTTGTGTGAATATAAAAATTCCACTCTTGAAGGATAATTGGTTCCTGTTCTGCTTTAAGCTCTGTTGTGAACATTTCTGGACATGTCTTTTGGTGTACATAGGGCAATTTCTGTTGGGATGTATTTCTGTTGGGAGTGGAATTTCTAGATCACAGGGCATTTGTATGTTCAACTTTAGTAGATATTGCCAAGCAGTTTTCCAAAGTGGTCATGTTGGTACCCATGCCCACCCGTAGTGTGTAAGAGTTCTAGTTGCTCCATATCCTCATCTATACTTGGTATTGAGTGTCTGTCATTTCCACCATTTTGGTGGGTATGTAGTCATATTGCCTTGTGGTTTAAGGTGCATTTCCCTGGTAATTAATGAAGTTGAGTACTTTTTTCTATACTTACTGATCATTTATATAACCTCCGTTTTAAAGTTACTGCTCTAGTCTTATGCCCAATTTCCTATTGAATTTTCTCTTTTTCTTCTTGATTTGTGGGAGTCCTTAATGCATTCTGGATATGAATCTCTGTTGGATTTGTGTATTGTTATTATCTTCCCCCACTCTAGGGCTTTCTTTTAAACTTTCTTAACTCCTTGTTTTGATGGACAGAAGTTCTTAACTTGAATGTAGCCTGATTTATCAGTTTTTTCTTTATAGTTAGTATTTTTAGTGTCAATTCATGAAATTTTTACCTGCTCTAAGTTCATAAATGTATTTTCTTACTTTTTTCTTCTGAAAGTTTTACTCTTCTGTTTTCTTCATTTAGATATGCAATCCACTTGGGATTAGCGTTTGCATGTAATGTGGTACAGGAGTCAAGATATATTTCTTTTTTCTATTTGGATGTCCAGTTGACCCAGCTTTATTTACCTTTCCCAACTCGTGACAGCCTTCCATTGTCATAAATCAGGTGACCATGTAGGTCTGCATCTGTTTCTGGACTCTCTTTTCTGTTCCATCTTTGCACTAATACCACCACTGGCTTAACTGTTATAGGTTCATAACAGGTCTTGCTATCTGAGTGTAAGTCCTACAGATTTGTTTTTCTTCAAGATACTCTTGATTACACATTTTTGCATTTCATTGTAATTAGCATTAACCTGTCAGTTTATACCAAAACCAACCTGCTGGGATTCTGATACAGATTGCATTGAATATATCGATCAGTTTGGGAGAATGGACAACTTTAGAATATTGTCTTCTTCCTACTCATGTACATGATATACTTACCTAAGTTTTCTTGTGTAGAATTTTATAGTGTTCAGTAGTAAATAGCCTTGCATATCTTTCGTTAGATTTATTCTTTACTCTTTGGTACATGTTGGTGCTACTGAAAATGGTACCTGTGCAGCTTTTAAAAAATGCTGATGCTTAGGCTGCAGCGTTTAGAGATTCTGATATAATTCTTCTGGGATGAGGCCTCAGTTTCCATGACCTACACAGCCAAGTTTGAGTCTCTTTGCTTGCTTTTGGAAAATCAGTAAACCATTTGAGCAATCATATCATTCTTTGAAAACATGGAATAAGAATATCTGCCTTCCCAATTCAGGAGTATTCTGTGGTTATAATTTGGTGCCAAATATAAAACTAAAAAGCATAATTAATTTGACCTAGATATTTTATTATTTTCAGGGTAGATAACAAGATTAATTTTACTTACAAAATACAGTAAAACCACACTAATCTAATGTTGATTTGATCACGTTATCCGGGGGCCTAAGAACTCTCAAAAGTGAAAATACAAGTCATCAAGACAATGTGATTCTTTCCCTTAGTCATAGAAGAATCCTCCACTATTTCACTCAGAACCTGTTTATTCTTATGTTGAAAACAGTTCTAACAAGCTTAGTCACCTAGATTCTCAGACTTCAACAGAGGGACGAAGCAAGAAGAATAGAATAGAAGGCAAGACCACCAGAAATAAGCTCATAGGCATCAGGGGAAGTGATTGTGAGAAACAGCAAAGATAGATAAACTCAAAGAACAGTATGCTGGGCCACTTAGTTTCAGTTTGGGGGAAAAAAACAAGTCAGTAATGCTGGAGAGTATTATTTTGTTATACACAGTCCTGTAACTAATTGCCTTTATTTAAGTCCCAAATCAGCACAAAAAGGCTGTGCACTTTTTATAAGATGGTAGGGAAAATGGATAATATATTTTAAAGAATTTTCAAAAAAATGATTAAAGTAAAATTTTGACATTTTTGCTATCCAAAAATACATTTATTTTCATCTCTTTGAAATATTAGATAAATGGTATTTTTATTTACCACTTCTCCATGGGTAAAGAGGTAAGCACTTACAAATCTTTTTCATTTTATTCCACCTTATGGGAAAATGTTATTAATTACCATCTGCCTGGCTCTGTTGCAAGGCGGAGCACCCATCTGAAGTCTCCCTTAAAGAGTGAGTGTCCCAGATTTAACCCTGTCTTTATAACCATATTTGTCATTTAAATAGTTTAGAGCTAATGGTATTACAATCTTGCCTGACTCACACATTTGATTTCCCTACAAATTTAGAAGCAGAATATTTCCATGGGAAACTGAATTATTTCTCCCTGAAGTTGCATTTCACCAATTCTTGCTCCAATATCTGTGTACCAAATCCTAAAATAGAATGATCAATACTGCACTTTACCTGTGAAATTAGATCCTATGAAACCATTATTCAGCACAAAAGAAGCCAGAGCACATGTTTACTCACAGCGAAGCCGGCCAACCCCAGATAAGTGTCTGCCAAATATCTGGGAAAAGTCCAGGAATCTGGGTGGCAGATGTTGCTTTCTGACCACAAACAAGCAAAACACTGTAGGAGCTAGACCTTTGAGTATTTCTCTACCTGAACTCTCTCTCTCTCTCAAATAAATGAATAAATAAAAACTTTAACAACAATAACAACAACACAGAGGCCCAGACCTCCCTTCACACCAGCCAATCAGAATCCTATCCCTAGTACTGGATCCTGAGAATCCGTGTCCTTATGTTTTTGTTTGTTTGTTTGGATTTTAAGCTCCCCTCCTCCCCACCGGTAATTTTAATGTGCAGCCAGAGTTGAGAGTTGGTGGCCTAAGTGATAGCTGTCCAGAGTAGAGGTTTCTGTCTCTGTGTGATCTTGGATAATATTCTTAGCCTGTCTGGACTGCCGTTTCCTCATCTTTAAAGTAAAGGTGCCATTGTGGTGAGCATAGCATAACATGCAGAGTTGTGGAATCACATGCTGTGTACCTGAAAGTACTGTAACAAACACTGTGTGTCAACTATACTTCAATTAAAAAAAAGAAAGAAAGAAAGAAAAATGAACTCACTAATTAATTAATTAAAGGTGCCAGATTAGATGCTTCTTTCATTTTCTGGCTCACATTTCCAGGTTCTGAATGCCTCGTGTTAGGGGCACCTGGGTGGCTTAGTGGGGTAAGCACCCGACTCTTGATTTCAGCTCGGTTCTTGATCTCAGAGTCAAGACCTGCATTGGGCTCTATGCTGGGCATGGAGGCTACTGAAAAATAAATAAATAAATAAACAAACAAACTCCTTGTGTTAATTCACTGGTATTTTAAATCTATAATGACCCTGGGTAAGTTTCGTACACTTTTTTTTTTTTAAGATTTTATTTATTTATTTGAGAGAGAGAATGAGAGAGAAAGCATGAGAGGGGTGAGGGTCAGAGGGAGAAGCAGACTCCCCGCTGAGCAGGGAGCCCGATGTGGGACTCGATCCCGGGACTCCAGGATCATGACCTGAGCCGAAGGCAGTCGCTTAACCAACTGAGCCACCCAGGCGCCTCGTACACTTTTTATGGCTTAACTTTTTCATCTGGAAACCCGACAGAAATCGTGGTGTTAGTAAAAGAGTGTATGACCTGGGGAGAGAGAATTCTGACCAAGTAAGTCCAAGTAAGGTGAGCCTCCTTGCTCTGTGGTCTGTCTTCTACAAGTGACTGAATTACGAAGCAGGTGGCCGGGTCCTTTAATCTCCGCCTGCATGGGCTTGATGTAGGCACCATTATCTCTGGGGCTGTGCCACCCATGAGGCTCAGAGGTGATGACCCCACCCCCCAGAAAAAAAACCAAAAAAACACAAACCACTTCTGTGGGCAGTCTGGCTAGACTTAGAGTGTTCTTGACCAACAACCATGATGTTCCGGGCACGGTAACAGCTGGAACTCTGGATCAACGCTCCTAAAGGAACCTGGGAAGCGAAAATTTGGCAGAGATTTCATGCCTTGCTCTCTCAGAGGCTCAGAAGACCTTTCCCTAAGCAACCCGGTTAAGGTTTCTTTTTTATTGGTCTGCTGCCCTCATTTTTCCTCGGGAAATGGGCTGTACCGATGCAATGCCAAAACAAAGGAATGAAAGGAAGCCATCTTCCTCATATTTTTGAGAGACAATAGAGAAAGAAAACAGAAGAAAAAGAAAAATAAAAGGTCTCTGGGGGTTCACACTGGCTTGCTCAATACTTCCTTCTGATAAAAGAATAACCTGAGCTAACTTCCCTACATGCTGGGAAAGGAAATCAATTTCCAATAATGGAATAGTTGACAGAAACTCTCTAGAATGGTGCCCAAACTTAAGTTCATGGGAATCTTCTGGGAAGCTAAATAGAGAAGGCTCCTTTCTCAGGAATTCAGTTTTCAGAAATGCCTACAAAGTAATAGTTAAAAAATTTTATTCATCGTTAACAATGAATAGTTCAGTGCAATTTTAACCATAATAACACAAAATATAACAATATATTTAAGAAAAAAATATGGTAGAGTCATAAGTAAACTTTCTGAAGTTGGTAAAAAGAAAAAAGTGCCTAAAGGCTTGATGCCTGGGTCTGAAGACCCCATCTCCAGGATTACTTCTGTATGGAAATTTATCACTGAGGTTATTACATTGCATTGATACTTTATTTTATTATTTATTTATTTATTTATTTATTTATTTATTTATTTATTTATTTATTTATTTATTTAGGTAGGGGCAGAGGGAGAGGGAGAGAGAGAATCTCAAACAGGCTCCACACCCAGCGTGTAGCTCAATGCAGGACTCGATCTCACAACCCTGAGATCATGACCTGAACCCAAATCAAGAATCAGATGCTTACCTGGCTGAGCTACCCAGGTGCCCCACATTGATATTTTCAATGACCCACGATTTCCATCTATGTGACCCTATATAAATTGCTTCCTTTCTTTGTGCCTCCATATTCTCATCTGAACTGGAGAGAAATATCGGGGTTGGTAAGAGTATATGACTAGTAAGAGGAAATTGCAATTATTTTGGTCTTTCTCTTTTTTTTTAGGCCATTTGATTTTTTATGGCAAGAACTAGATCCTAGTGCTGGCATACAGTTGGCATTTAAACATGTTTGTTGAATGAATGAATAGATAGATTCTTACATGAAAAAATGAGTAAAAATGATGGGAGGACAGAAGCCTCATAGAACTTGTTTCCCTTTGGCTTAAACATCAAGATTTCCAAATTGTGTTAGAATTACTAGCCCACATATTTTACCAGCCCACCCTCCTTGAGTATGTCCCATGCAGTGAACTCAGTCAAATCAACAGTTAACATTCTTTGGGAATCTATGTTTTCCTCTGATTACAGTAATGGAAAATTCTTAGTTGTAATGATTTGATCATATATTAACAGAAATCAAAATCTCAAAGTTGGACTCCTGAGGTCACATATAGTTATTCCGAGTCCACACATCCCTAAGCAGCCAATTATACATTTCTTTTCTTGCTTCAAAATGTGTCATTTAAAAAGCAAGGGTCAGTTGAAAATCTTCTCTCTCATTGTTTTATCTCAACCTTTAAACTCTACCATCTAATGAAACCATTACATTTTCTTTTTTTATAATGGCACAATTTAAAAGTACACGTACAGACTACTACTCAGCAATAAAAAGGAATTGACTATTGATACACACAACTTGGGTACAACTTTAAAACTTGCTGAGTTTGAAAAGCCTGTCTCAAAAGGTTATATACTGTTTTATTAATATTTATATCACTCCTGAAATGACAGAATTGTAGAGATGGAGAACATATTAGTGGCTTCCAGAGGTTAGGAAGAAGGGAAGGAAAGGAGGTGGTTATGGCTATAAAAACATGGCATGAGGGACCTTTATGAGGGAACTGTTCTGTATCTTGACTGTGGTCATAGTTATATGAATCTACACTTGTGATTGAATTGCACTGAAGTAAATATACATACACACATAAATGAATGTACACAAAACTGGTGAAATATGAATCAAGTCTACAGATTGTACCAATACCGATTACATGGTTGTCATATTATACTACAGTCACATAAGATGTTACCACTGGGGGAAGATTGGGGAAGGATATAAGGGATCTCTACTAGTTCTTACAATACTGTGTAGATTATTTCAAAATTATCTCAAATTAAAAAAAAATTTAAGTGTGTGTGTATATGTATGTATGCATGTATATAATAAAATGCATGGATCTCTATATATGTATGTATGTATACAGACACACACACAATTTATACCCCACCTTAAGAAAGTCAAATATTATCATACCTTTGATGACCCTGCAACCCTCTCTCTGATGCTCATTTCCCTCCCTCACCTCTGAGAGGAACCACTATCCTGAATCTTCTGTTTATCATTCTCCTACTTTCTTTACAATTTTAACACATGTGTATATACAAGAAAGATTATACAACTATTGCTTGTAGTAACAAAGAATTAAACAAAGCCCAAATGCCCACCAAAAATAAAATATCAATAAGTTTCAGCCAACTCATACCAAGGCAAAATAGACAGAAATGAAATAAATTATAGTTCTATGAATTAACAAGGATGACTCTCACAGCATAATTTTGGGCAAAAAAAAAATAAAATAAAATAAAACCCCCAAATAGCAGAAATATATCCAATATGATCTCATTTTTATAAAGTACAAAACCTATGTGAAGCCAAGCAATGTTATTTAGAATAAACCATATTGCTATTTCACTTTACTTAAACTGAATTATCAAAAACCTCAAGCTTTGGGGGGAATATGGGACAATTTGATCAATTGTCTCCAAGATCATCATGGCAGTGTCATATAAATGGCCTTCAGAATTTTTCTCCTGGTGACCTAGTTCCCTTTTAGAATCTGCTTCACTTCCCCGGTGAATGATTTGAAGTGAAAATGGTACAACTTTCCCCATTTCGGAAAAGTCATTTGAAAGATGGTGCTGGCTGCCACTTGAAATTTTCTTTACTGGTTCCAGAATAATAAGAAATCACCTGAAGTTCATCTCATTGGGTCTTGAAGAGGATCTTCTTATTTTGCAGAGTTGCTGAGAACCAATGCAACACATCAGGTGATTTTTGCAAAGGCTAAATTGCAGTTATTAGCAAGCTAGCAATGGCTGGCTGGTACAGATGCTGATATGGATTGATGCAATTTTTTTTTTTTAAAGATTTTATTTATTTATTTGACAGAGAGAGACACAGCGAGAGAGGGAACACAAGCAGGGGGAGTAGGAGAGGGAGAAGCAGGCTTCCCGCCGAGCAGGGAGCCCTATGCGGGGCTCCATCCCAGGACCCTGGGACCATGACCTGAGCCGAAGGCAGACGCTTAATGACTGAGCCACCCAGGTGCCCCTCAAGTCAGTGTTTTACTTGGTAAACATGTCTGAGACCATGCATCCCTGGCTGCTAAGCACCATGGCGGACAGGGCTAGAAAGGTAACAGCTTTATTTTGAGCAGGGGGCAAAGACAAGGCAGCACTTTATAGCTACATTGTAACTAGATCCTGCATCTGGATTGATGCAATTCTTAAAACGGTCAGTTGGTTTTTCTTTTTCAGTACGGGCCTTTTCTTCCCCTCTAAGGATATACATTTCTGGAGCTGCAGCTATCCTGATGGTTAATAATATAACAGCAATACTTACAGAGGACTCATGACCTTCCAGGTTGTTCTAAGGACTATGCATGTATAGACTCACTTAATCCTCACAACAGCCCTGTGGGGAAACTGAGCATGAGGGGTTAGGGAATCTGTTCAAGGTCACACAGCTGGCTAGGGGCAGCTAGCCGTTCATGCTTACAATAACCACAGTCAACTGTCTGTACAAAGCTGAAGGCATACATATCTGTGTGTTAGATGTGTAAACATATTTCAAAAGAGACAATGGAAAAGATCAGGTCATATATATATATATATATATATATATACATATACACATATATATGTATATATATATGTGAAGTAGGCTCTATGCCCAACGTGTCACTTGAACTCATGACCTTGAGATCAAGAGCTGCATGTTCTACCAACTGAGTCAACCAGAAGCCCCTGAAATATATTTTTAAGACACAAGGTTTTATAATTCTCAAGCTCAGTAAACTTAATCTTCAGATAAGTAATTTATACATATGGAGATAAAAGGAAGTGTTGTTAACTAGGCCTGTTTTCTTACATGTTATATGTTAGACCTTAGGTTTCACTGGGCAGCAAAGATTCACATAAAAAAATTAATCCTTAAAAAGCTCAGGAAAAAAATCTTCAATTAATGTACATAAGGAGAAGCAGTGGTGGTCAAATATCTTGTTGTTAATACCCTCCCAGACCCCCCTTCCCCCCACCCTGCCCCAGTTAATGCTTATGCTCAGCCAAGGTGAAGAATACTTTATTGGTTAACACTGTGCTTTTCAAAGAGAAACCCTTGAATTGCCAGTATCAGAGCCACATTATATCAGCTACATTTGAAGATCACTCTTTCAAAATTAGCTTCATCTTCAAATGGGGAGGTGTGGTGAGAAACGGTCCCCAGCTGTGGGCAGGGTAGGAGCAGAGTGCATAGTAATGATAACAAAGACATCGTCTTCATTTTCAGCTGAGGTTGATTATCTTCTATGTGTATTGGCTTTATGAATTTCTTCATCTGAAACGCCCGCCATTGCCTTAGACCAGGTTCTGTTAGTTGATTTATCTTTTGCACATTAATTGGCAGGTATTTTATATCCTGAATTCATTCAGTCTCTGGTAGATTTCTATTGAGGTTGTACCGTGGGGCCAGGGCTGTTGCAGGTGTTGGCGGTACAATACAAAAACGGCAAGGTTGCTATTCTCATGACTGTCTGTTCTATAGATATGTGGGAAATAGACAATAAAATATACAGTAGATCCTCTAATATTAGATTTTCGTAAGTAGTACCATGAAAATGATCTCAACATAATGAGATAGAAAGTAACTAGTGCAAGAGGGGATAGGTGTGCTGAAGTCTGCTTGTCCTCGTTTGCAAGGGCTAATTGTTTAATTTTCAGAAATATTTCAAGCTGGTTGTTTGACACAGCCATTATTAAAATGTAAATCATATAAACTTGTAATTAAATAAATTCTATTGAACACAAAGGTAATAAGTACTTAAAACTTAGCTTCTAATTACTCCACTGCATTACATCTATTGTCTCTGTGGGTTACAGTGTATCTCTTCAAAACTCTACCTTCAGTGGTAACTTGAAACAGGTCATGGTGGGAGAATGTACACCATAGAATTGCCAAACACTAATAATCAGGGCTTGATTTATTGTTTTGTGGATTGTCTAAAATTAAGAATGTTACAGAGAGAATATTAATAATGTAAATTAAGCTTAATAGTGTGTCTTATCAGTAGCTGTTATATTGTGATTATCACAAAAAACTGAGAAAAGATTCTTTCTGTATTTAAAACTATTATCCTGGGATGCCTGGGTGGTTCAGTCAGTTAAGCATCTGCCTTCAGCTCAGATCATGATCTCTGGAGTCCTGGAATCGAGCCCCGTGTCGGGATCCCTGCTCAGCAGGGAATTTGCTTCTTTCTCTCTCTCTCTCTCTGATCCTCCCCACTGCTAGTTCTCTCTCTTTCTCTCTCTTTCTCTCTCAAATAAATTTTAAAAAATCCAATTATCCAATTCAGCATTTTCTATGGCCCAGGCCATCAATATTTTCTTCCACGCTCCCAAATACAAACTCCTCCAAATTTGGGATTCTCTGGGTTATTTAAACACAACGACAAAAACAAACACCTGGTGAGAAATGTTATCAGCTGTAAAGTGGCCTCTTCTCTGTGTTGTTTGGCTGTACCTCCTTTGGCTAAGGCTGCAGTCCCCACTATAGCTTAATAGGCTGTATCTGACAGAGCTCAGTGATGATATCAACAGTGGCTTGGATTGTTTCCCATTCCTGCTGTCAGTCAAGCTTCCTCCAGATTGGAGGCTCTACCCGTTGTATTGAGAACCTCCTGGAGATGGCTTTGATTGAACAAGCCTGAAACTACCCCATAAGAATGCTACATTGTTGCCAAATCTATTGAGCTGCCACATGGCTTCCACTTACATTCCACTACAAATTTTTGCCAACTGTTATTAATCATATCTTTCTCTCAGTGAAGACTTAAAAAAAAAAAAATTCTACGCCCAAGAGTGCTATGAAACAGGAAATAATTGAAGACATGGAAACCAAGGTTTCTATTGTCTGGGTTATTAAGGTTGAGTTGTTGAGACAAACTGGGTTTGTGTATAACTTCAAGGTCATTGGAATGGTAGGATTTAATAGAATCTGTTAGAATATTGGTTCAGAAAAATTGCATCAGTATAAACTAAAACAATCAGGGATAGTCTAAATACGGATTTAACTAAAATCAGAGCTTCAATTCAGATTTGCCTCCATTAGCAAGACATAGGTATATCAGGAAAAGATATTCCAGGATGAGGAAAAAAATGTGTGATGAGTGGGAGAGGTCATGAGCATGATGTATGCTAGCTAGACACATGGACCTGCATGTGTTGGAGAGGGTGAAGAAAATGAAAACCAGCAATGGTTCATGTTCTTCCCTCTTTTTCTTTGACTCCCCATCCTGTCCTTATTGCTCATCTTGCCTTTCTGTTTTCTAAAGGCATCAAACATGGAGAATTATTGTTGGAATTTATCTCTTGGAAGTGGTGAAAAAAATTAATTTCCCTTAAGTGTAGAGATGCATTCTCTTTCATTTCATCTCAATCCAGGCCCTTCCACTCTTGCGCTGTGTGACCTTGAGGGCATTTTTTTAGCCTCTTTGAATCTCATTTAATTCATCTGTAAACAGGGATTCATAAGACTTCCCTTGCAGAGATAGAAGGATTGAATTAATTCGTGTTACGACTGTGGTCACAAATGTCAATTTTTCTTGTGAGATTTATTCATCCATTAACTTATTGCTAGGGGCCATTTTACTCCTACAACCTCTCTGTTCAGCTTTGTTCTTCCAACTCTTACTTGGAATCTGTTACATGCATGATAGATGGTCAGGCGAGACATGATGAATACATGAATGAATGGGTGAATGGAGCAAGAACCACCCCGAACTCTTGTTTCCATAGAGAAGATCTGAGAGACGGTTTTGTGTCACTATGCTTCCATAATGCTCCGAGTTATCTTTTGTCTTTTTTTTTAACTGCTTAAGATCACAGCAGGCCTTGATCACTATTCCTACTCTAATGCAGAATGACTTCCAGGACACAGGCTGAGAGAAAAATAACAGAATGTGCCTTTGAGTTCTGTGAACAAAGGAGCTCTGAATGCTGTTCTAACAGTATTTTATGACATTATTTCTCCCATTGTATGCTCTTTCCTGCATCCTTACTGCTGTGTATTGATTGAAAGTGTCTAAAAAGTACTGAAAAGGGAAATGGAGTCATCCTAGGATGTGTGTCCTATAGAGCGTTAGACAGAACTGTGGGAGGGAAGGAAGGGAAGCAGATCTGGAATAAGGTGATCTGGACAAGGGACAATGGGGAGAGTAAAAAGAAAAAAAAAGAGAAAGAACATTATAGTAGCAGGAATTAAGGAGAAACATGCAAAAAATGTTCTTTTGTCAATTCTTAGAATCTCAGGCCCCTAAAGGAGTTTCTGAACCCTTTCATCTGAATGTTAAGAGGAGACCTAATTTCATTCTTGGCAAGAAGGCTAAATGACAGAATTCTCAGGATTCTAAGGTACTCTATGCTCAAGTAGTATAACCAAAAGCAGTGGTAGTGTCTCTTCTGAATCACTGCTTAATAGGTATCTAAGCCGGGGAAGAATAAAGGGGGAGAAATCAGAGGGGGAGATGAACCATGAGAGATGATGGACTCTGAAAAACAAACTGAGGGTTCTTGAGGGGAGGGGGGTGGGCGGATGGGTTAGTCTGGTGATGGGTATTAAAGAGGGCATGTTCTGCGTGGAGCACTGGGTGTTATATGCAAATAATGAATCATGGAACACTACATCAAAAACTAATGATGTATGGTGATTTACATAACATAATAAAAAAATGCAAAAAAAAAATAGGTATCTAAGCTGTACTTGCTTGCTTCCAAATGTGTTGAACTCACTACATACAAGTATTTCATACTCGTTCTTCCCTATGCTGCACTGAAATCTTTGTCTGTAATTTCTACCTGCTTGTCTTGTATGCAAGTTCCACTGCTTACTACTGGGTAATCTTTGGAAAGTTAGAGAATCTGGGCTTCAGTTTTCTGATCTATAAGACTGGTATAACAGTACCTAGTTCATCCAGTTGTGGTAAGAATGAAATAAAAATAATCTATTTGAAACAAAGGACATCTTTGGGTCCTTCCATATTTTATCTGCTGTGGTTTCTAGTTTTCTCCCCAGTCTGAAAGTTTTTGGTTCTTCTCTCATCCTTTAAAATTATTCCCAGTTCTCAGATTCCAACAAAATTATTTGGTGACCAATTTCCCCCTCATCTAATTTTACATCACCTGCTATAGAACTCACAGAATTTCAAGAATGTAAAAGGATGTAATTGACCTAATTTATAGATTGAGGTTCCCTGCTGTTAAGATGAAGGTCTCCTTTGCCCCCTGATAGAGATTCAAACTCTCACTGAAGCCCTGAGATCATTTAGATAAGCTACCAATGATTCCAGGGAAACATGTAGAGTGGGATCTATCTGTTTAAAAATGTAAGTTCATGGTTTTTTTTACTATTATTGTATTTATACTTTATTGTTTTATGTTATACTTACAAAAATAATGCATGATTATGGTAGAAAGAGGAGAAAATAAAGATGAACAAATTATCCACTTCTACAAAATATCCATATATAATTGTTTTAGAGGTTTTGTTTATATCCCTCCAGACTTCTGTTTTCTGTTTAATATACAAATAGAAAATATAGTTGTTTTACAAGTTGGGATTATTCCGTACAAACTGATCAACAGATCTTCTGTTTCATTCTACCATATATTTTGAAAGTTCTTTGAAGTTAAATGCATATTCTTTATAATTCTTAGTGCATAGATAATATCCCCATAGTTATTTACTCAATTGCCTATAGGTATGCAATTATGATTCCAAATCTGTGATTTTACAAACAAATGCTATAATAAGCATTCTTGCACATCTATCTCTTTGCACTTATATGACCATTACCTTAAAATAAATTTCTTTATGTGGAACTGATGCACCTAAATGTCTGGTTTTTTTGTTTTGTTTTGTTTTGTTTTTTGGTCTACTGATTCCTATTAAATTGGCACCAACAAAAGATTGCACCTAAATGTTGTATAAAAATGCTTATTTCCTCACATATTCTATGGTTACTAAAAAGAAAGAGCTGAAGATGATGGCCAGCTCAATAAATGTTAGCTATTATGGTCATTGTCAATATTATTCTATTACTGTTGTTCTCTTGATGTTGCCATTTTCCATTTTTCCTCAGTGGATATCTTGTGACGTAATTAAAATGGAGTACTCACTTTTTTCCTAGAAAGATCCCACACTTTAAATCTCTGTATCTTGCTCATGTTGTTCATTCTAATTATAATGTCTTTTCCTTTTATCCTCACCTGTCAGTATCCTACCCATTGTGCAAGGTCTATGTCATATAGACAAACTTAAATTGGTTTTTGTTGTTGTTGTTGGTTTTTGTTTTTCTGAAGCCCTCAACCATGGGATCTATCTCTTCGTTTTTTGAATTTCTAATAGAGTTCAGGATATCTCTTTCTGAATCATACTCATTTGCATTCTTGATTTAGGATGTAACAATGAAAGTGTAACTTATTTGACTTTGAGGAACATGTCCTTTTTTATAGCTGCATCCCGTGTGGTGCCTAGCACTCAGACAGGGACCTAACACATGTTAAAGAGCAAGTGTCAGACTGAAGGGGCTACCACCTCACACTAGGGCTAATACCTCATACCTAACGCTAATGAGGTATGATCATCTAAAGTACCTTTACAAAGAAACAGTTGTTTACTAAAAAGAAACTAATTAGTAGGCAAATCTTCACAGGAGATTTACAATCCCTCTTAACCAAGTATGGTGCCCTTCGGGACTTTCAGCAAGACATAGACAAACTCAATAATTGTATTTGAGGTCGTCTTTATGGAAATTTATATCCCAAAAGATAGATTTACAGGGGACCAGCTTCCCCAGCACTCACAAATCTGACCACTGTCCTATTCTTTGTTGTTTACAGGACATTTGCATTGAATGATCAAACATAGTTTGTCACACAGAAATCAATAAAAACTGTTCTGATAACAATGAAAATCCCTTTCACTGGTGTGGAGATGTTAAATTTATAAAGTGATTTCACTGGTATTGCACACTTTCAAATGCCAACTGAATATTTCAAGTTGGAAATTCTGTGGTTTAAAAAAAAGATTAACAAAGTTTTCCATTTCTTCTGATACATCAGATAGCACTAAGTAAAGTGTGCTTTGTGGGTTCTCAGTAAATATGGTTGTCCACCCATCAGGACCTAAAGACCACAGAACCCAGTAGCATCTCAAACATCATTGCATTTATACTACTTTAAACACTCAGCCTGAATCCTAGGTTTGTATTTCTTTCCATCCTCCAGTTCAGATAAAAGCATGAGTGTGATTAAGGAGTTGTCAGGCAACTTCAATACCTAATAACTTATATTCATTCCTGAAAGCAAGAGATGGGGATTATGGCTAATCCAGCCCTAAAATATGCTTTTTTGGGTTAATCTCCCAGGCCAAAGTTGTTTTTGTAGTAGTAGCTTATACATTGGGCTTTTTGAAAAGTCAGAAGGGGGCTTAGGGGATTTACAGAGAAAGCTCAGATCAGGATGGCACCTAAATTCTAGTTCAGTCCTATTGTTTGATGATTTGCCATTTTCAGCCAGGTCCCACTAGGATGTGGCTTGGCTTGAGAGATTGTCATTGGATCAAAACTTTACATTGCAGCGTTCCAGGCTGCAGTTCTATAGTGTGGGTGGAAGGAGGCTCAGGGTGTTTATTAAGCCCCAGGGATGAGAGGAAGATCTGGAAAAGAAGGATGTAATTTGCAGAGCCAGGAAGCCTTCTGCCCTCAGAGTGGTAGACAAAACCTTTGTTACCTTCATATTAAGATGTATTCTCAATGGATTACGTAATTATGAGGGACCAAATGAAATGCCCACCGTAACATGCCTTCTGTTTCTCTACAATTCAAATAGATCTGTTTTAAGAAAATGTAATGAAAGAAGCCTTTGACTATATTAGTAATATTTTGTTTCTTACTCAGAGAAATGAGTACACAGTTTTCCTCATATTGTATTTTATAACTTGTGCTGTACCTTAAATATTGCACAACTTTTTAAAAAAATATGATGCATGGCTTTATATAGTTAGCTGATAAATTATTGATAAGTGATGTTACAATATTTTTCCTTTACACATAGATACCATTTCTGGTGATATGGACCTAGGTTGGATTGGGTAAAAGAAGTGAACTTTAAGAGTGGGAGGGAGTATTTATACCTAGGTTTCATGTTCATGAAAGGTCTAAAGTTTAGTCATTTAAGATTATGTGCAAATAAGGTTATCATGTAGTTATGGAGGCACAGTGACAAGATTAAAGGAAAGGTTCATCTTTCAACCTTGAGCTAAGGCCCCATTATCAGACTTCGTTGCCTGAAGTACACTGTAAATCATTAATGTATGTATATATTCATATCCACACCACTATTGTTTAGAATCATGTATTGGTATTTCTTATACTCCAAGCATTGGAGGAGTCTGGCCTTTCCCTGACTGTAGATGAGCCTTGCTAATGAGCTGCTCCATGCAGTGAAAGATCTCTGAGTTTGAAGAAAAAGTTCTATCTCAGATTCATACCAAATGGGCCATGGAAGTCAGTTCTTAGTGCCTTCCAGATTCTTCTAAAGAATCAAACACAGTGAAATGTGTGCCTCTGGTGAATTGGGACTCCTTATGTTCCTGAGCTTTTTACTTATATTATCTCATTTAATCTCCCCAACAACCCTATGAGATAGGCACTATGATTATGCCCATCTTACTGATGTAGACATTGAGGTTTTGGAGGGTTAATTAACTTGTCCAAACTTCCACTACTGTTAGTTTTCTGAGCTGATATTTGAGCTGAGGACTAACTTTAAAGCCTACGTGTTTCAACAATTTGGAATTCTATACCCATTGTGAGCAATCAGAAGACTCTGATTGATTTCTTGACTGTGGCATAAGGATAGAGGCTTCCTGCCATGTCCGAGTACTGTCAGGGGTTTCTACAAGCCCCTCATATTTCAGCCCTACCCATCTTCATAGGACTTATCCACGTTAAACTAGAAGCTAATGGTCACTTACTAATAGGATTCCTAAACCGTATGCCAGCAATCCAGCATTTTTGTAAATATTTGGCTAGAAGTAAGAAGGCAGAAGTTCTGACTATAGCACAATTTGGAAAACTATTTTATAATGTTTCTCTTCTTATGATTTTTTCAGATATATTTTGATTTAACAATAAACAATAAGGAGAGAGGAAGGAAAGACATTTCAATCATCTGACACATATTGTTAAAAGAATGCAACCCTTTGGGATATATAAGTCTTAATCAAGTGTTATCTTTTAAAATTCAAATGTCCTTGGGTGGGATGACTCATAACATTAATTGATGGGAAGTCAAGTCTAGCAGAATAGTTATGTATCTGAACTGTGGAATATTACAACCCTGAGTACAAATTCAGCTATCTTATTATTGGTGATTGGTGAAGAAAGAGGATGGGTAAAACAATTCAAACCATTGTGTAACCCAAAGAACTTGCCCTAGTAGTGATTACATATGTACCATCTGTACCCATCATAATTTTCTTAAGTGCAAGTAACAAAAAATTCAGTTCAAATTCATTTTAAAAAGAAGATTGGTTCTGCTTTAGGCATGATAAGCTCTAATCTGAAAATTATTTCACTGGATTCCAGGTTATCTCTCTACTTCTCTTGGCTACTCTGTTCTCTGTAGGTTCCTTCCTTAGATGCACTCTTCTAATGGGGTGACAAGAAGGCTACAAGTGGGTTCAACCTTATAGTCAGTTTCAAAGTCAGACCTGGAATGCCTTATTTCTTATCTTTTCAAAGTAAAGTGCTAGGGTTAGTTTTGATTTAATATATTGGCTTAGCCTATAATATGTCACCATTTCTCATCCAATCACTCTGGCTAAGAAAATAGGATGCTTCAGGAGTTAGGTCTGTGGCCCTGCTCCCCCATGTATCATATCACACAGCATAGGGGAAAGTGATTTCCTAAAGACAGTTGGAGTACTTTTACTAATGATGGGGGTTGATAAATTGTAGTCAGGCAAAACAACAAAATTCTACATATATACCTTTTTCTTTAGAAAGATCTGTGTACTACTGGATACAAATAAGGTGTATTCCATCACTGGCGAAGAATATACATTCTTCTAGAAGAGAAGATTGCTAGCCACCTAATAGATGGGACTGCTGCTTTCCACGCTGTTCAGAGCTCAGCTCTAGCTGCTGATTTGAAAAGTCCCTTCTTGCATAATAATTACACCTGGCACACTCGCTTGGGAGCATGAGGGGGGAGTTTTCTTCATCCTTTCTTAAAGATGCAATTGTTTCTGACAGCCAGTGTCATCTGCGATGACAGATGTCACTTCTGACTCTCATTCACGGCAGACAGCTGAGCTCAAGGAGACTGCTAGTTTTTGAAGATGGTTTTAACTCTTACCTAGAAAAGCCAGAGCACTGAAAGGTTTGGGTTCATGACTCTGTTAGTAATATATGTAGTAAGGCAAGGGCTCCTGATGCAATTGCACACCCATGTCCTTCCCTTGTCATCAGCCATAACATGGGCCTCACACATGGTTGTTCAGATACACTACAGTGTAAACATCAAAAGGGGGAAACATTGGGTTTTGTTTGCTTTGTCTTTTGTGGCTCTTTGTGATTGGCACAGGGCTGGGCAGGTAGTAGAAGCTAAATAAATACCTATTTGTCAAATGGTTGAGTGAATGATCGAATACACGAATTTTAAATGATATTTAGCACTCATATGGTTATAATGTGTATGTGCATATGTGTACACATATATAATGTGACTAGGGTCTGTCATTTTTACCTATTGCTCATATAGGAAATTGAGCACAGTGGTTAGGGAATGTTTATAAAGCCCAACAGGAAATTAATACCATGGCTGTAATATAGCTTATTTTAGCACTATTTTTGAAGTCTTTTATGGAAATTACTCAGCTGTGTCCAATATCTTCCCCTTGTATACTGTTTTGCAATCCATTTACAACTTACTTATAACCTACATTCAGCAGATACTCGCTACAGAATTACTGCTTTCCAGACATGTTTACATTCTAATTTTGATGCTGAACCCCACAACTATCCCTCAACCTGCAAGAGGAATTGAGACTTAGCAGATAATGTGACTTGTCCACAAAAATAGCAAATGACAGAATCAAACTGAATTCTTCTGATCCCAGGTCTCAGCTCCTCTCCACTGGGAAATGGCCCTCTGCAATCTGCTGAGAATGGGGTATTGTTTCCTCCCTCTAAGTCCCTGCAACTCTCCTCTATCTACTAAACTGTCATGCCCATTCCTGAGCTTTGAGGATGCATAGTTTTGAAACAAGAGCAGTCAGGCACATCATTTCTCACAATCATGACTGATCCTGGAACTGAGTCTAGACTTTGCTGTTGATTTCTCACTCATTCTTTTCAGACATAAGTTAATGAAATGGAATATAAGATTAAGGTCACAATAAGCACAGTTTTTGGATCTTGAAGTCTCTGAGTCACAATTTTTCAGTGACTGATCTGGCAGAAACACAACTTTGTATTTTTTTTTTTTTTAAGATTTTTTATTTATTTATTTGAGACAGAGAGAATGAGAGGGAGGAGGGTCAGAGGGAGAAGCAGACTCCCTGCCGAGCAGGGAGCCCGATGCGGGACTCGATCCCAGGACCCTGGGATCATGACCTGAGCCGAAGGCAGACGCTTAACCATCTGAGCCACCCAGGCTCCCCACAACTTTGTATTTTGATCAGCTCATCAAAACTAAGGACAGGAAGATAACAAATTTCAAGTACAAGGATTTCTCTGTCTCTGTCTCTGTCTACATGACTCACTTGGGCTGTTTTCTCCTCTTATGTCAACTCTTGGGTATATGACTTCTTAATCAAGGTTATTACAAAAAATAGTATTTTTGGACTCTGAGTTCCCATTATTATACTACACAAGTTTTCTTAAATGTGTATGTTTTGGAGTTTTCAAACATGTATGATTGAACACAGATAGTGTTAAGGACAAATAACTATAATTTCTTGATTTTATCTAGTATTTTCCTTCTAATGAGGTCAAAATATCCCCGTGACCTATTTTACTTTTCATGTACTTTGCTTATTTTCCATGTGAGCAAATTAGGGTATGGAGAATTTGAGAAAACTTTCAAAAGGAGACATTTTAGACCCAGAGGCATGTCCCTAGATTTGTCCCTAGGTTCCTATCTTTTCTACTGTCCTAGGCTACTAGTTTAGGTTATATATTTTTGGATAAAAGGAACAGAGTCTTAACTAAAACAATCCAAATAAGGTGAGTAGTGGACTATCATAAGACTATTTTGGGGGATAATAAATAAGACAGGGAAAATAACATGCAACCTCCATGGGTTAGATGCTTTGCTTTGTTTTATCTTCCATGGAACAGGGTTTTGTTTTCATCCACCACTGCATCCCCAGGGTGTAGAAAACTGCCAATATTAGAATCTCAACATATATTTGAATGAATAAATTTTTTAAAAATTTTATTTATTTATTTGAGAGGGAGAGAGAGTGCACTCATGCACATGCATGTATGCATGAGTGCGTGCGGGGAGGGGGGGCAGGGGGAAGGGAGAGGAAGAGGGAAAAATCCCAAGCAGAAGCCTGATGCATTCTTTCTCTCTCTGGATTTCAGTTTGGAGAATTTCTCTTGGGCTGTCTTCAAGCTCACTGATATCTTCATCTATTCTGTTCAGTCTGCTGTTAAACCCATCCAGTGATTTTTTTGTTCATTTCTATCATTTATTTTTATTTCGAGCATTTCAGTTTGGCTCTTTTTTATAGTTTCTGCTGAAATTCCTCATCTGTTCACACACATTGTCCACCATTTCTTCTAGATTTTTCACCTATTTTTATCATTATTTTAAATTCCCTGTCTTATACTATTAATATTTGGGTTGTCACCAAGTCTTCCTCTATTGATTATTTCTTACATGACTACATGTCACATGTTCTTGCTTCTTCAAAAGCCTCACAGTTGTTGTTGTTTTAAAGATTTATTTATTTTTATTTGCGAGAGAGAGAGCACATGAGCAGGGGGGAGGGACAGAGGGAGAAGGAGAGAGAGAATCTCAAGCAGACTCCGCACAGGTGCAGAGCCTGACATGGGGCTCGATCCCATGACCCTGAGATCATGACCTGAGCCAAAATGAAGAGTCAGACGCTTAACCTACTGAGCCATCCAGGCACCCCAAATCTCACAGTTTTTGTGTGCGTGTGTGTCCTACATACTGTATATAAAAGGCCAGCAGAGATTTAAGTAAACATTATTTGTCTCCAAAAAATGATATGTTCCTTATTCTGTAAGACCAATAATGTTGGGAGCTGAGTCAGCCCAATCTATATTTAGCTTTGATGCAGCTTTAGTTAGATTCAATTCACCTGAAGGATTTTTCCTTCAGGACTTGAGATCTGAATACTGGTAAAACACCTGGAATCTCTGTTTTATATCCTCTCCAAGCATTTGGAATCTCTGGGGAGTTTTCTTTGCTCTCCAGTACTGTGCACCTTGGGTAATTTCTCTCAGCCTCCTGCCCTACCCTGAGCCTTTGGAGGACCACTGAAGTGCAATCTGTAGCAAGTTCCTTGGAAGAACTGCTCTCAGGTCTCTTATCCTGCTCCCATTCTTTATGCACTCAGTGGAAGCCTGTGGGGAAGAGTTGATGAATGCATGAAGAATCTTTCTATAGTTGAAGCTTCTTAGAATTCTAATCTCTTATGCTAGCCATTAATAGTTTGTTATCTTAATCCATGTTTTAACAGATTCCTCTTCCTCCCACAGTTCTACCAGAGATTAAATAACTGTTCTCCTCTCCCTTATCACTTTATGGAATTTAGTTCATTAGGCTTCCTTGTACCCTTGGCTCTCTGTAGCTTATCCAAGAAGTCACTTTAGGGTCATTTTTATGATAGCTTTCAAATTCAGAAGACACTGGAAATAGGAATAAACTGTTGGAGACAAGATGGGCATTGTACATTTGTATAATCAGAACCTGTCTCATAACTCCCCTTTTTGGCTACTTTTTAATAGTTGAATAATAGAGTCAATTAACAGCACAGCAGCCAACAGCAATAAAAGGGTGATGTAAGACGACACTTCCGGCAGTCCCGTGCTGATACTCAGCACTGCTGAAGCACATCATGGTTTTTCTGCTTCATTTTTGTTACTATTGTTGTTTTCTGTAAAAAGAGCTGTTCTGTTTGAGTAAAAAAATATATATATATTCTTCCTGATATGACAGATGGCGAGGTGGATATGTTTGCTTTCAGCAAATGCATAGGAGGAAAATCTAAGCTACATTCTGTGGAGAGGAGGTAATTGACCAAATATCAAGCATCTAGGTCATAAATGGAGACAGTGTCCCTGCTGGGTTTCTTCACTAGGGGTCTAGTTATTTTGGATCTGCTGCGGCATTGATGCATTGGGAAGAAAGAGAAAAAATGCTTTGTGTCGCAAAAAATGTGAAGGACAGAGGCTTGACTGGGATCTCAGCCTTTAGTGAAGCACTGCCTCTTGCTTACTCAAGAGTTCATACCCCTCAGTATCCTGGGTCCAATTGAAGTCCCTAAGATTATGCCCATTTATTAAGTCACCCAGTTCACACAGGCATAAAGAGATTCTACTTACTTCCAAAAAGTCTAAGCTTCCTTGTACATTCTCATATCTCTCAATATTGGCCTTTTATAGTATGAACACTTAGGTCCCCAGAAAGTCTATTAAATCATCTACAAGGGCAAATGAATAACATTAAATGCAAGGTGAGTTTGAAGCAGAATTGATTATTTCCTCAGCTGATATCAGTGGAAATCTACTGAGTCTGTACTGCACTCATGAAAAACAGATCATGTTTGACAAATGTGGCTGGATATTTTTATACATTTCCACTATTGTTTGATAAGTAGGAGTGAGGGAGGTGGAATTTCTCTGAATATTTGTAAAGTGCATGACATTGAACCCATAGGTGGAATGATTTATAAAGCTAGCAATGCTTCCTTTCTTGGAAGAGTGGAAGTCATCTAGCACAGTGCTTAGGAATATAGGCTTAAAAGTCAGACTTCCCTGGGTTTGAGTCCTGATTGTACCATTTATTTGGGTAACTGTCTATGCCCCAGTTTCCCCAGGGTATTAGAGGCATCTGTTACCTATCTCTTGCTATTCTTTTAAACACAGTTATTCTTCTTGTAGAATTTTGTACATTGCCTGGCACACAGTTGGTGCTTACTAAGTGGTAATAACTATAACATATGGAAATTAGATTCATGATAGAAGGCTGCAAGGAAACCCAATCACTAGTATGGTGGTAACTCTTAAAGGCTTTCTCCAATTGTACTTGTATACTCATGTTATTCTAGCCTGGAGGTCTGATTGGATATTTTTTTTTCCTACCAGTACAACTGACTAGCAGAGAATTTGTTGCTCAAAATCTTTTTGTTCAACTTTGTAATGCACGGTAAGATTTAGAAGGAGTGTGTTGTTTACTGTTCTATTTAGTTTCTTCACAGTTCAAAATTAATAGAATTTGCGTCCTAGTGGGAAAGGAGGATGAGAGAGATCTGGCTCCAATGTTCTCTGGGTGTCATGGTAAAACCATCTGGAATTCACAATGTTAATGTGGATAACTCAGAGCTGAATATCACAGGGTGCAGGAAATGGGAGACTAAGGCAAGTGTCTGTTATTTCTTGGGATAGTCACACCAGGATCTTAGCTACCAAGTCTAATATTTATGCCTATAGATAAGAATGTTGCCAAGGTTTGTTAGTAATGGATCTTACATAATGATGCCAAACAGAGCATGAAAGTACAGTTATTAATCTCATCTCTGGCTATTTAAGTATTTCCTTACCTCCTTCCCATTACCAGAGAGAGAAGCAAAAGGCAGAACAGTATAGTGGTTAAGATAAGACAAGAGGTTGGAGTCAGACAGCCTGGATTTGGATCCTGCCTTTGCTTCATTGTAGATGCTAAGTCTCAAATTCCCCAACTGAAAAACCAAGGTAACAGTATTTACCTCACTGGGTTTAAAGGAGATAAGATATGTAAAATACAATGTTCCATAAATCTTGACTCATCTTATTAATTCAGAAAAGAAAGCTTAAGCTTATACATTCTCCTTCTTGAGACTGAAGATACATGAAGGCCCAGATGTGGACTGGGGTTACTGGCGGCCATAAACCTCATTTTCAAAGCAGGATCTATCCATCTTACTACTTCCAGCTGTATACCCACAGTGGCTTTCACTGGGATTCTGCTGGAGAGATGTAAAAAAGACCAATTTGGAAGCAAAGGATAAATAAAGTGGCTTTCTTCCCTGAATTCGGATTGAGTACACAGCTGTGTGTGAGGCTTCAAACCCTGCAAGATGTCATCAACGTCAGTGTCAATGCCAGGAATAAAACAGTGCCAAACCACTGACAGGTGCCCCTGCTGAGCCAAGCATTGATCAGTGAAGGCTCAAGGCTTTGAGACGCATGGTGGGAGCTGCTCCCGGGTAAGAGAATCACTGGTGATAAAGGCATCAAGCCAGCATTAGTGTGCCCATCCTTCTACCAGGGATGCCAGGAGAGCTAATAGGGACCATGGGCCTGCTTGTAGCAAATAACCACACTCCAGATATTTCACTCTGTGAAATGGCTCCCCACCATTTCTGTACAGTAAAGTTATTTATTTCATTCAGGAAAATTTGGAAATTCTGGCTCTACCATGCTGGTTATATAATAAGTTAGATGCCCAGGAGAACATGGTGGAGTCTTTAATTTTTTAAAAAAAATTTAAAGATTTTATTTATTTATTTGAGACAGTGAGAGAGAGAGAGAGAGAGAGAGCACAAGCAGGATGAGCAGCAGAGGGAGAGGGAGAAGCAGGCTCCCCGAAGAGCAGGGAGCCAAATGCAGGGCTCGATCCCAGGACCCCGGGATCATGACCTGAGTTGAAGGCAGATGCTTAACTGATTGAGCCACCCAGACGTCCCAACACAGAGGAGTCTTAACACTTATCTGTATCTTATTTATCACTGTACTCCTCTGGGCTTAGCGCAAACCTTAAAATAGTGATTCTTCCTTTTTTAATTTGGTCACCATCTCATTCATACTCCTTTTCTTGTTCATGTAGAGAAACTATCTAATCCAATTCATTCTGCCCATTATACAGAGAACATTAAGGCAGAGGAGCAGGAACTGGCTCAGGATCACATCCCTATTCAGTAGTTGAGCAAGACTAGAATTCTTTGATTGCAAGCAACAGCTATCCAATATACTAACTTAAGCAATAGACAGATTAACAGACAAGTGAGAAGGACACTGGGCAACTCATAAATTAGAAGAAGAGCTGAAGACCTAGGCATTGAGAGAGCTATGAACAAGCATACTCAGTGGTCTTGGTGGTAGGAACTCATTAGCAATCTTACCAGGATCCTACCATCAGGTCAATCAGCTTCAGCCACCTCACGGATGTGGCTGTTCAAGATCCAAATTCCTGGAGAGAGCGATTTCATTTGTCATCAAGTCAATTCTTGTCATCAGGGACTCTGGACCCCATGACTGATACCCCACTAGATTCACATGGGGTCAGAGTAAGCGGTCAAATTCTCAAAGGATACTGAGAAAACAAAAAGAAAAAATTGTATGAGGGGTGACTCAGTCGTTAGAAGTCTCAGTCGTTAGACGTCTGCCTTTGGCTCAGGTCATGGTCTCAGGGTCCTGGGATCGAGCCCTCCATCAGGCTCCCTGCTCAGCAGGAAGCCTGCTTCTCCCTCTCCCACTCCTCCTGCTTGTGTTCCCTCTCTCACTGTGTCTCTCTCTGTCAAATAAATAAATAAGATCTTAGAGAAAAAAAAGAAAAAAATGTATGAAATAAGTATATATTGCATGTTTAAAATAAGACAAATCATTTTCCAAAAACAAAACAATTTTAAAATATATAATTCTTAACTTTCTAGAAAGTTCAGAAACAGGCATCTTCTTTGTTATAAAATGGTTTCTTTAGTGTAACTTCAGTGTGACAGATGATGATGGAGGCCCTTGGGACCACCTCCAGCTTTTCTTCTTGGGACCTGGCCCTATTTCTGTGTTGGAAGTCAGGAAACTTGCTGTTCCAGGACTTAACCTACATCTAGAAAATGACGCGGACCTGATGTAGAAAGTTCCCAGATATACCTTAGCTCTCGATGAGCATTTTGATCTTTTGGAAAATCTTCTTTGCAGGATTTTTTTTCAAAAAACTGTATCAATCATATCTTGAACAGAGCAAAGTTCAGCCTGAAGTAGAACTATGCCCAAGCAGAAAGCACCACTGCCTGGAATCTGGAAGAGTGGTTTTGGGTCCTATCTCTGATATTCGCTATTTTGGACAAGGCAGCTTTACCTTCCTTGACCTCAGAGTTTTTTGGTTTTGTTTTTAAATTTATGTAGTGAGGATGTTGAACTAGAGATTTTCTAAAGAAATAGTAGGACAAGTGAACATGAAAATGAATGTTTTAATACTTAATAGAACTAAATTCTATTCCATGGATGAGCCTTACTTTGATTCTTTTATTTTTTTAAGATTTCATTTATTCATTTGACAGAAAGGGGGAGGCAGGCAGAGGGAGAGGGAGAAGCAGACTCCCAGCTGAGCAGAGAGCCCGATGTGGGGCTCGATCCCAGGACCCTGGGATCATGCCCCGAGCCGAAGGCAGATGCTTAACCGACTGAGCCACCCAGGTGCCCCACTTTGATTCTTTTAAACACCATTTCAGGACATATAAAGATAGACAAGATCAAATATTTTCTTCATTACTTTAATTACATTTTGTTTTGTCTCTAAGAAAAATTATAATCCCCATTGAGAGCCTGTGGACAGTACTGTCTGCTCTGTGAAGAAGATGTGATTGTTTTGAATGCCTGAGCAGTCTTGAATGCCCCTTCTCCTCATTACTTCTTCCCTGAGCTGTAAGTTGCTTGGACAATCTGGTGGACACAGAAGGTTAGCAGGCCACCCAGCTTCTGACCCGCATTTTTATTATTTTATCACGAGCAGAAATGTTAGGCAATATTAGCATTCAATCACAACTCTCTGATTTCATTTGAGGCAGCTGGGCAACTTCTCCTAATGGAAACATTAAACAAGTAGGCATAATTTCTGAAGAAAGAATTTTTTAGAGGGATCTTGCATATATTACATTTTATTTCCATTTCTATGTTTAATTTAACTTCTTTGGTGGGGCCCATAGAGTTTAATGGTCATATTTTGTTAATATTATCCCCTGCGAGGGAAAGAGAAAATTAACAACATCAGACATCAGGAGCTCTACATAGAGTCTCCTTGAAAAATCCAGGCACTCTGCTGGTCTCTAAATATAGAGTCTGAATCCTTGCTCTCAAGGAGACCACAGATGGTGGGGTAGGGAGAGGAGTGCCTTTCCATTACCCATTCAATGCATAATCTACAGGTGTAATCAATACCTACCTGTGAGGCTGGCTAAAAACCACCTTGTGCATAAGCAAGCCCAGCTAGGAGTCCAGTGCCCTGTTTTGCCAGCTGTCAGGTTAGAAAGGAGGTGAAGCAATAGAGGAGACAGAATCATTGTCAGTATGTGTTACATCTCTATCTAAATAATCTGCAACTTTAAGAAAAGGTTTTTTCCTCCTAGGTACTAGCAAAGTAAGTTCACCAAAAGATAGCCTAATGATCAGACTTATCTGCCACTTTGATACTGTTAGACTCCAGGGAGTAAACGTCTCTCATTATTGTAAGAGAGAATTATGGAAGATTTCTCTATGAACCATAGACAACCTTATCTCCATCTTCATTCTTCCAGGCAGTTGTGTTGAACATGTAAATATTCCCCCTGTTGTGATTATTAGTGCAGATGGCCAGAGATGCTTTATTTTCAAGATGCTGATGTAAGAAATAGGAGTATTGGGAGCACTGCACCCGGTAAGACTGTACCCACTGCCAGGTGCTGGTTTAGAGAGTGACAGCACTGGGTTGGGACAAGGTTGGAGTTGTACTTTGTCTTAGTCAAGGTTTATTTGCTGTTACAATTAACATATGCCTCCTCAAATTAGCTGAAACATGAAGGTGGTTATAGGAGAAGGATGCAGGAGCATTTAATGGAACACAGGGGTGTTAATTATAGTCTGACCTCCAAAGAGACTAGGCTGAGAAATTAAACATCTATTCTCTGTCTCTCTGAGACCATATGGTCTCTCATTTCCCCTCATTTCATTTTTCTCTTTTCAACATTCCTGCTTTATCTCCATCTCTGTGCATATGGCAGAAAGTATCTGTCCCCCGCCCCCTCCCTCCTCCTTCGCCCTCCGACTTGTTCACCTGCCCTTACCATCTCATGTTGAGTCTGAGTAAAGACTGAAACTCCCATATCTTTGACTTCAAATTCCCAGGAAATACTCTGATTAGCTGAGTTTGGCTTATTTTATCTACCAAAGGTCCAGACAGCTATTGGAAACCCTAAAGCCCAAATATGGACCCCCAACAAACTCAGACCTCATATTAAGAACCCTTCACTGAGCATTGTCATGAGCACTTCATGTGCATGTCTTTGTCTGAAATTCACAGAAACGCTATTAAGTAGGAATTATGATCCCATTTTACACATAACAACGCAGGTTAAGTAATTTGTCCAAGATCATACATTTGTTAACGGCAGGAGTGGAATTTAAACCCAGCCCTCCTCAACTTCAAAACCCATGCTCTTTACCATTACCCTCTCCTGCTCTAAAACAGGACTTCTCAAATTTCAATCAGCATCAAAATCACCTGGAGGACTCATCAAAATCCAGATTTGGGGGACCTATGCCCAGAGATTCTGATTCTGTAGGCCTGGGATGGGGCTCACAAGTTTGCATTTCTTTTTCTTTTTTTAAGATTTTATTTATTCATTTGACAGAGAGAGGGAAAGACCACAAGCAGGGGGCAGTGGCAGAAGGAGAGGGAGAAGCAGACTCCCCACCCAGCAGGGACCCTGATACAGGGCTCGATCCCAGGACCCTGGGATCATGACCTGAGCCCAAGGCAGACGCTTAACTGACTGAGCCCCCCAGGTGCCCCCAAACTTGCATTTCTAACAAACTCCACTATGAAACTGATGCTGCTGGGCAAGGGACCCCACTTCGAGTGGCATCAGTCACGAAGTCAATATCACGAATGAACAAACCTCTCTGAGTTGTATGCACACCCCCAAAATAAATACAATAAAAGAAGTTCTTGTGAGTTCATTTACTTGCTTCCTCTAATCCCCTCTAATATTCTGCTTTTAACACTACTTTCTAAGAAAGGAAACCGTTCCTGGCATAGGATACTTACATTGTGAGAAACTCTTGGGAGTCCTAGAGATACACACAATGCATAATCTTTGGACGTCACTGTGAAAGTTACCTTCCATACTTTTCCCCTCAACCTTCCAGTCAAATAAAAAACAAAACAAAACACTCTGATGCTCATCGGAGAAATAATTCTGAATAATGTGGCCTCACAGGGAGATGGCAGAGACCAGTTTCCCGAACTAGGATATACATGAACTTCACTCTTCTCACCCGGCATATTTTTTGAAAGGTGTTCATATGCACTAATGAGAATGAACTAACTGCAACAAAATACAATATCATGAATGAATCTCATGCACACAATGTTTAACAAAAAAAAAGCCAAACGTGATAAAGTACATACTTTATGGTTCCATTTATATAAAGTTCTAAAATATGCAAAACTCCTCTATGGGGATAGAAATCAGGATGGGGTTCCTGGGTGGCTCAGTTGATTAAGCGTCTGACTCTTGATTTCAGATCAGGTCATGATCTCAGGGTCAAGAGATGGAGCCCCAAATCAAGCTCTGCACTCATCCTGGAGTCTGCTTGTCCCTCTCCCTCTGTTCATCCCCCCACTTTCACTCTCTGTCTCTCTCTCAAATAAATAAATAAATAAAATCTTTTTAAAAAAAAAGAAAGAAAAGAAAGGAAAAGAAAAGAAATCAGGATAGTGGTTGCTCCTAGAGCAGGAGAGCAACCGAAGGGCACAGAGCAGAGCCAAGGGAGAGGGGTGGGAATGACCTGTTTCTTGATTTGGACATGGGCCATGGGCATGTTCAGTTTGTGAAAATTGATCAGCTCATACATTAATGAACTGAGCACTTTTCTCTATGTATATTCCAATATAAAGATTCAGAAGAGGTAAAAAAAAAAATAACCCTCAATTGTGGACAAGCAGAATATAAAACTATATTGAGAGCTTTATCACAAATGTGCCAGACTTTCACACCTAGAAAGAGTAAGCTTGAAAGGAAACACCACAAAATGATAACCAAGGCTGCCTCTGGGTGGCGAAAATGCAGGTGACTTTATTTTTTATACCTTTCTGCATTGTTTAAATTTTCTACAATATGCATGTATTACATTTACAAAGATGTTTTAACCTACTAAGTTTTTATTTAGAAGCTTTTACTTAAAAACAAATCAGTTTTATTAAGGTAGAAGCAAATAAGAGGACCAGCCCCAACAAATTCAGAAAAAGAAATTTCAGGTCTACAAATGCCTATCTAATACAGATGTCAAAACAAAAAAGTGACCATGGGAATTGAGGGGCCTTGACATTCACTTTATCCCCCATAAATGATTATTTCCCAAAGGCCACTTTCAGCTTCTATTGGTACTTGTAAAAAAAGATTCACGAGGGAAAGGCCCTTCACAAGTGAGGAAATGGTCATTTCATGAGGTTTGCAAAACAGGGTATGAGTGTCCAAGGACCAAGTGATAAACAGAATGATAAATGACATTTTAGACCAAAGCTCAGGAATGCTAAGAACTCCAGGAAACCCATCTCGTGCTTCCTAGTACTTTTAATATTTGTGACAGTGATAAAATTGAATAAAAATATAGATGTGTCTGAATTTTAAAAGCATTCTTTCATCATTTCCCCTTGAAGCTCTAGAAGGGTGAAGTTTTTTGAAGAGGTTATACTTTTTATGTTAAGAATCACAACGTGTTTGACTAAAGGAACAATAAAAGTTTCTTGAGAGTCAAGAGAAAAAAAGAAAGGCGGTGTGATCTTCCATTCTGGTCTCTAAATATTTCCTAAAGTTTCACCAGCCATGGCAACATCAAACACACAAGGAAGAAAGAGGAATCAGTGGGGAAGAAAGGCCAGTGCTGAACTGGCTGGCAAGTTACACTACTTTGCTACATTTTGAAGGCAATTTTTTCAGGGCTTCATGGTTATGCTCTCCTCCCCTAAAAACTCTTCAATGACAATGAATTATCCAATGATAGGTATTTGGTAACAGACACACACATGTACATGCATGCACACACACAAAGCAATATGTGTGTATGTGTATGTGAGCAGTGGTATAGCATACCAGTAAGAACATAGGCTCTGGAATCAGTCTCCCTGCATTTGAAACTTCCAATCACTATGTGTATGACTTTGGGCAAATTTTAACTTGGCTGAGGATCAGCTTCCTTGGCCATAAAATGCAAGTAATTTGTATTCCTTCCTTATAAGGTTATTTTGAGGATTATGAAAATTTATTTTTTTCTTTTCTTTTTTTTTAAAGATTTTATTTATTTATTTATTTATTTGAGAGAGAGAGAGAGAGCACATGAGAGGGGGAGGGTCAGAGGGAGGAGCAGACTCCCCGCTGAGCAGGGAGCCAGATGCGAGACTCGATCCTGGGACTCCAGGATCATGACCTGAGCCGAAGGCAGTCGCTTAACCAACTGAGCCACCTAGGTGCCCCTTCTTTTCTTTTTTCTTAGATTTTATTTATTTATTTGAGAGAGAGAGAGAGAGAGCAGGGGGAGGGGCAGAAGCAGAGACTCTCAAGCAGACTCCACACTGAGTACAGAGCCCGACATGGGGCTTGATCTCATGACCCTGAGATCATGACCTGAGCCGAATCCAAGAGTTGGACGCTCAAACAACTGAGCCACCCAGGTGCCCTGGGGATTATGAAAAATTATACATAAGGCAGTTATCAATTGACTGTCTCTTAGCTCCAAATTCGCCCTTCAATACCCAGTGTACAATAATGGATAGAAGCTTTTTAAGTATTTTTCCTTTACAATGAGCACAATGTTAAGTTTTCTCAAAACAGGGCACTGTTGGGACACTGCAAGAGGAAAAGGGCTCTACTGCTGGTTGCAGAGACTGCCCTGACAGTCATTGTATGGATGGGAGGACATCCAATGGGTCTCTACCCTTGTAGTGAGCCCAGAATGTGGGTTCTCAGTGAGCTCACAGTCCCGGTTAGACTCACCTTTCTATGGTCCCTTCAATAGGACACTGACACCTAGACTTTCCGCCCATACCTCCCCAACTCCCTGCGCAAGTTTGCAATGCCCAGTTACGAGTTGCACTCCACCTTGCTCCGAGGGTTGCTTCCTTTTTGCTCAGCAACTATAGACCAGCTCTTGCCCAACAAACCAGGGAATTTTTCTACCATCTGGTGAGCAGTAACTACACTTTCTCTAGTGGGGTCTGAACCCCAGCCTTGAAAGGGGGCCCAAGTTTGTCCCTTTTGGGTACTCTCCCTCAGCTCTCTTACCATATAGAGTTATTTTATATCTTATAGTTAATCTTTTATGATAGGAATGAGCAAATTTTTCATGTAAACAACAGAGTTATAAAAGCAGGAGAATCTCAGGGTCAATAAGACAGCCCAGAGCCCAGGCAAGCCAGGGGTCTCTTTTTACACAGCATGTGATCTAAGACGTCTTTATATTTTTAAGCAGTTGGATGAAGAAGAACACTAGGTATATTCTGTATTTTCTTAAGCTAAAATGTGTGGAGCTTGACCTTTTGAATGTCTTCCAATGGACTAAACAGATATATGTAGACAGAAAGCATATTTTTAAAAGACTTTATTCATTTATTTGATAGAGATAGTGACAGAGAGAGCATAGAGTGGGGAGGAGAAGGAGATGCTTCCCTGCTCAGCAGGGAGCCTGACGTGGGACTTGATCCCAGGACCCTAGGATTATGACCTAAGCCAAAGGCAGCCGCTTAAACAACTGAGCCACCCAGGCACCCCAGAAAGCATATTTTTTAAATAAAGGAACAGAATAACAGTCACTAGAGGTGGGAAGTGAGGCTGCAGGTTTGTATGCAGATAATTTAAAAGTAAATATCTACTTTTTAGGGCTTAAAAAGTCCTTTAGCCATTTTTACTGATTTAGACACTAGGCATGAGTCTTTAGCCCAATTTCTTGACCCTCTCTGTTTTTATCCATTTACTAACTGATCTCTAGCAAATTAAAAAGAAAAGAAAAAGCATATTACTTTATTATAAAGAATAGTTCATCTCTCTGTAGGTTAACCTCTAAATTCAGTTTGGAATCTCTCTTGCACATCCAGAGATTCACTGATGTACTCAGTTAACAGAGAGGCTTGTTCTCCAGAGAGAAAAGTAATAGACTGTGGCATACACAAAGATGCATTGCCCAGTTAGCCCATCAAGGAAGGACTTGCTGTCCACTGTGGGAGAACAGGGTCAGCAGACAACATTGCCCTCAGTTGCAGAAAGCCTCTCTACCTGAGATAATGCCCTTCCTAGGGAAGCCTGCATTGATTGATTCAGCAAGGTGGCAATATGAAGGGCCACCATCTTGGTTATTCAAGACATTCTCACAGGCAAAATTTGCCCCAAAGATTTCCTGCCAAGTTGGCCAAGGCTTGTTAGGCTTGCATCACAGTTTGATTTTTCCTCTGCTCAACCTGGTCCTTTCCCTTCCCTTCAGAGGTATTGATCCCTCATAAAAATCTTGCATGTTAAACTCTGACTCAGCATCTGTTTCCAGAGAACACAACTGGCAACAGACTTATGTTCCCATTAGCATGAAATAATCTATATTTATTCAATACATTCTTGAGTGCCTATTTTATGTCAGACACTATATTCGGTAGTGGGGTTATAGTAGTAAAACGATACATCTGTGCTTTCTGCCCCACAGAGCTTGAGGTCTGGTGGAAGAAACAGACAAAACATAAACAAATGAATGAGCATGAATGGGCGAATGAAAGAAGTGCTTCAGTTTATGTTGTGGTTGACTGGTTAATATTTTGTATACCTTCAGTAAATTGACCCAAGCCAATTTACTTTGGATCTTTGGACAGAACTTGCTTATGGAATATTGGACAGCCAGTTGTCACTTTTTTTTCAGTTCAATGAGTTTTCTCTCTGTCTCCTCATTCCTTATTAAGAAAATCATTCAGACTGCAGCTTTCTAGTTTTAGACGTGCCCATTGGCAATTGGAGCATCTAGTTTGGAGACATAATTGAAAAGACTAAAGAATGCACTGAGGACCTTTTGGCTGATAGATGCTGAAAAAGAAGCCAAGGTAGTTTGGTCAAGATTTCTGGAATACCAGAAATCTTATCTAATTATAAGAGATGGTATTTATTTCCTACTGACTCAAACAGTGGCAAGGTTTTAGTCAAGGTGATTTAAAGATTAGAGAGAGAGGTGGAGGCTTGGGGCATACTGGAGAGAAAAATTGGTTATTCTGCCATTAGTTTTTACTCTGCAATGTTTTTAGCTTCCAAAAACACTTTAATTGAGTTGGACTTTTTGTCCCTTGGGAATTGGGGAGGCTCCAGAAAGAACACATGCCGATTAGTTGTACATTTTCTCATTAAGTGTTATCTTTCTAAGCTCCCTAGTGGCAAATTAGCTAGTTTTGAAGAGTTATTATTGCATCCAAGACATCATGGATGCTTTGGGATTATGATGTAACCCAGAAATGTTAAACACTCTCATATGGGTGCCTAGAGTCTTGGCAAAGTTTTCCCTAGCTAATCAATGTTTGAAATAAATACATAAATAATAATAATAGTTAACAATTATTGAATTTTTACCATATGCTGAGCACTGCGCCAAGTACATGATACATACATTTTCCCATTCAATACTCACAAGTATCCTACAAGGTAGGTATTATCCCCATCTCCATTTTATAGAGGACAAAAATGGGGTTTGGATAGATTAAATAATTCACCTAGAACATATAGTTAATACATGGCAAAGCCAATATAAAACCTCAGTATACCTGACTCCAAAACCACTATAACATTCATAATAAAGTAAGGTCCTATTCATTTGGAAGCCACCAAATCAAAGTTTCTATCGTAATTGTTCCATATTCAGCAACTCATGACATCCTGTTCATACACTGCTTTCCATACTGTTCTCATCAGCCTTGGTGTCTAGAATAAAAAATGGCACAGTCTAGTCCATCTTAATTCAATCCACTTAGAAGATTCATATGGCCCATGAAGTGTTTTAGTTTCTGGGGAGAGGCAGACAAAGATGAATAAGAAACATTTCTTGCCCTCAGTGAAGTAAGAGTCTATCAGGGGATTTTAGTCTTTATCATCTTGGAGTCTGTATTCCCCATTTCTCATTCCTTCTCTTTAGAAACTAGACCATGGAGGGAATGAAAGGACACTCACCTAGGAAAGCCTTCAGCTCAGGTCATGATCCCAGAGTCTGGGATGGAGCCCCTTGTCAGGGCTCCCTGCTCAGCAGGGAGTCTGCTTCTCCCTGCCCCTCCCCCAATTTGTGCATGCACACACTCTCTCAATCTCTCTCAAATAAATAAATAAA
Organism: Mirounga angustirostris; assembly: GCF_029215605.1. Lineage (NCBI taxonomy): Eukaryota > Metazoa > Chordata > Mammalia > Carnivora > Phocidae > Mirounga > Mirounga angustirostris. Next base: position 185,555,759 of record NW_026991709.1, on the reverse strand, counting down.
ATCTTTGTTAAAAAATAAAAAAGAAAGAAAGGAGACTTACCTAAAGCATTAATGAGATAACAGTTCAGGACTCAATGTGATATTTGGCAAAGAACCAAGTAAATTTCCCTGACTCTCATGAAAATGGAACCCAAGGCCCCTGCCTCAATCGTACTATTAGTATTAAGTATGCAAAGCCAGTCCATTACATGATTACACTATAATGGACAACATTTCCTTTGGGATATGGTTCTAATCACCATCTGATCAACCCCATCTTTCAGGGGATACTACCATGCAGAAAATATGCCTCTAGCAGTCATCTGCATAGCCCTATCCCAAGCCATAGTTGGTTAGTCAATGGATCAACAATAACCCAAGCTGAGTCAATCAGATTATTTTCCCTGGAATTTTTTGTATACCCTATCCTTGTGAGTGGCTGAACCAGCAACACCTAAACTTGGGGGCTATGGAGTGGCCATACATTTGTATGTGACAAGGAGCGAAGAAAACCTATCTGCATCTAGAAGACAAATAACACTGGTGTGAAGGGAAATAGCCAGGAGAAATGGAAAGAAAGTCATGAAATTCTGGTTGAATTTCTGGGTCCAGCCTGGTTTTCTAAATTCTGGTTACAATCCCCAAGTCATTCCTTTATTCTTACAATAAATTTCCATTTCTGGGCATAAGCTAGCTTCAGTTGGTTTCTGTCACTTGTCATCACTGACACTTAGTGCAGAGATTAAACTTAATCTTTACCAGAGCTGCCACGTGCACTTAACATATTGCACAATGTTAAGGGGTGTTAGTCACATCGTAGTTTGCATTATGTAACCATACGCAGAGACACTGACCTTCGAGGTCATTGAGTCCTTGAACAATACATTTCCTGTGTTCAACTCAATTTATCAAATACTGATTGAGCACTTATTCTATGCCAGAGATTGCACTAGGTATAGGATCCAAAAATTAAAAATAAAAATGGGTCCACAGGGTTATAATCTAGGAAAGCAGACCAATGAAAATCAGTCACAACATAATGTGATATAGATGACACAGAAGAATTTCACAGGGAAAAGTCAATAACTGCCTCAGGGAGGATCAGGGGAGGCTTCAGAGAGGAGGAATGCCCAAGCAATTTCCAGCAGTGAGGACAGCAGATGTAAGTGGAATTGCATGGTATGTTTACAGAACTCTGGATGGTTTGCAGTTCCTGAAGGTAGAAGGAGGGTAAGGTATGGGGCAGAGCTAGAGGGAAGAGCAGATGACAGTCCACAAGGAGTTTTGCTTACCAGGCTTAGCCATTGTACATTATGCTGTAGACTAAGGCTTCTCACATAGTAATAAGATACCAATCATCTGGGGTCTTGGGAGAATGTAGATTCTGATTCAGTACACCTGGGGTGGGACTTGAGCCTTTGCACTTTCTAACAAGCTCTGTGGCCATGTCAATGCTGCTGGTGCATAGACCAAACCTAGAGTAACAAGGATTTAAGCAATGGGACGCTGAAGGCTATGAAGCAGGGAATCATATGGCATTCCAGAAAGATCACCCTGCTATACTGGGATGGTCATATTAGACCAAGAGGTGGGGAAGATTTACGCAGAAGAGCAATTAGGAAGATATTTCAAGATCCATGTAAGAAATGATGAAGACAGGAATTAGATTTACTGTGCCAACCTGAGTACGTAGCTTTGGGAGAAGTAAGAAGAGCTATTCCTTTACTTTCCTGATTTTGTCAGGACTTATGCTACAAAATAATGAAGAATTTTAGATTTATGTTCTTAAATTGCACAATATATTTGTTGAGTGTTTATTTTTTTAGTCCATTGCATTTTTAAAGCCCATTTTAAAACTGTTGTCATTTCAATGTACAAAATCTACGCTTGATAATTTGCAATCAAGTGGTTGTTTCAAGTGGGCCAGATTGGTGCTAAAATAGGTTTGTGATGAAATTAATTCTTCACAGGGAAATGGAGGGTGTTGTCATTTTAACTAGGGACAAATTCTGGCTCCAAGCAGACCAGAAGTGAGGTGGCACCTTGGTTTGCATAAGAATCACCTGGAGGGATTATTAAAAATGCAGACTCTCTCCCACCCCTCACCTTCTCTCATCCTTAGTTTTGTATGCCTTCCTTGGGCCCAGACAGCTGCATTTTTAACCAGCATCTTCAAGAGAATCTGATGCAAGTGATATACCCAAGAGAAATTGAGAAATACTACTGCTTGTTTTGGCAAAAACTGCCTTCCTGTAATGTGTTGTCCTTACCCTTTACTGACTAATATACCAAACACACAGACAAGATGGTCCCTGCTCTTAAGAGCTTATCTTCTCAATGAGTTAAGTGATAAGGATGTTTTATGTCTCTACCCAAGACCCTTATTCCCACACCATGCATATAAAGACTCTTGTGTCTGGTAAGGCCCACATTACATAACCACCACTAATAACCCAAAAGTAATTTCAAAGTGTTTTAATATTCATTTTTCTATTTGATCTGTGAAATAGGTAATGAAACTCTTATTTTCCAGATCTGGATAGAAAACCTTAGAGATAGCATGGGTCTTGCTTAGCATCACAAAACCAGTTAGGGGCATAAACACTGCATCAGAATTTTGCTATATCTTCAAAGCAAGTAAGGCAAGGAACAAGAAATTCTTATGGTCAGGTGCCTGAACACTGTAGTTTTCGACACTGGCTAATGTGAGGATTACCCTGAGAGCTGCTTTTTTTTAATTAAAAAAAAAATTTTTTTTAAAGATTTTGTTTTTGGGGTGCCAGTGGCTCAGTCGGTTAAGCGTCTGCCTTCGGCTCAGGTCATGATCCCAGGGTCCTGGGATCGAGGTGGGGAAATCTCTGCTCAGCGGGGAGCCTGCTTCCCCCTCTCCCTCTGCCTGCCACTCTGCCTGCTGTGCTTTATCTCTCTGCGTCAAATAAATGAATAAAATCTTTAAAATAAATAAATCTATAAATAAAATAAATATTTTACTTTTATTTGAGAGAGAGATAGTGAGAGACAGCACAAGGAGGGGTAAGATGGGGCAGAGGGAGAGGAAGAAGCAGACTTCCTCTTGAGCAGGGAGCCCAGGACTCTGGGATCAAGACTCGAGCCGAAGGCAGTCGCTTAACCGACCGAGCGACACAGGCAACCCCACCCTGAGAGCTCTTAAAAACCCTGATGCCAAAGCCACACTCCAGAATCAGGTGGAAAACAGTATCAGTATTTTTTAAAGCTGCCCAGACAATTCCAATGTGCAGCCAAAGCCAGGAACCATTGTGGAGGCAACCTCTGTCAGAGATGGATTTGCTGTGGTTCTAATGAAGCTTAAGCCTTAGAGGTCTTCGGGACACCTGGGTGGCTCAGTCGGTTAGGCATCTGCCTTCAGCTCAGGTCATGATCCCAGGGTCCTGGGATGGAGCCCTGCATCGGGGTCCTTGCTTGGCGGGGAGCCTGCTTTAGTCTGCCGCCCCCCACCCCCTGCTTGTGCTCTCTCTCTCTGATAAATAAATAAATAAATAAATAAATAAATAAATAAATAAATAAATAAAATCTTTAAAAAAAAGTCTTAGAGGTCTTCATTTCCTCACAGACTGCTTACAAGGATGCATATTTAAATCCGTATTCATGATTTTTCTTTATTTTTCTCAATGAAGGCCCCTTGTGTCAGTGCGGTCCTCTAAGAAGCAGACAATTGATGTGCAAAATGTTCACTGAGAGAAGGATGAAGGGGAAGGGAATGGAAGTGGGTGGAAGTGGGTGGCAGAGCCTTCGGACCTCAGTGCGGGTCTCCCCTTGTGAAGGGAAAGAAGGAAGAACTGGATCTGGGAGAGAAGGAGGGGGAATCAGGATTGGGTAGGAAAAGCCTCAGAACGTAGAAAGTTATAGAAAGTCTTGGCCAAAGGGCCGTCCCTGAACAAGATTACTCTTTAGACGTGTGGAATAGAGCAGAAACAGTACAGATTTGGTAACTCTCTTGGGCTCAGTTACTAGCTGGAATAGCCAGACCTCAGCACTGATGTCATAGCAGATCTAAGATGCCATCAGCCCACTATGAATCCTGCAGCAGTCAGAGGGACACACCTCCATGGCCACTACACCTCTCATCTCCAGAGACTTCACATCCCCCCTTCGTCTGGACTGTCAGTTCAGGAAGGAGAGAATTGATCACACAGCACCATGCTTAACTTCAAGAATTTCCAGTAATAATTCATGGGCTACACGCACAACCTTCTTCCTTCTTTTTTTTCTTTTTTTCCAAAAATTCACTGAGAAAGCTTAGCTGTGATGTGCAAGTGTTTTCTCTTGAGTGAATAAACATTGAGTGACTAAACACCACCAAGGTGGTGATCATTCTGTCAGCCTGTTGTCTTCAGGGACCTGCCATTTACGAAAACAGGTGAAACTTGGATTTATTCATTCAGTTAGTCAAACAACGATTTTCCGTAAGTGCTTTTCTATATGTCAAATGCTACGTGATGCTGGGTGTTCAGGATACAAAGTCTGGTTCCTGTTCTCATGAAGCTTATAACTTAGTGGGGAAGATGGACCAAAAGCCAATGAATGTAGAAATAAATAAAATGATTACAGCTTATAACAAAAGTGTTAAGAAGGATACAAAGGGCTTTAACAAAGAGTAACTCAGATGGGGAGATATTTTAGATAGGCTTGTTAGAGAAAGCTTCACTGAAGTAGGGGACATTTAAATAGAAATTTGAACTCTGGGGATGAGAATAGGGACAGGGAGGGTGAAGGGAAGTGTTCCTGATAGAAAGGAAATCTTCGTTTGTTCCATGGGTTGTTCTAAATCTGGTGTGACTAGTGCACGCTGACCAATGGGAAGCCTGGCAAAGAGTGATTTTGGAGAGGTAAGAAAGTCATACACACCTCATGGGCTATGGCAGGAAGTTTGAATTAATTGTATTTTAAATGCAAGAAAAAAGTCATGGCAGGATTTTAAGCAATACAGCAGTGTCAGTGGGCGTAGAGGTAACATGATATATCACTTCTAAGGGGATTACTTTGGTTTGTGGGAATGGATAAAGGGGAAAGAGGGGAAGTAGAGGAACCAGTGAGCAGATTGAATCTTGAGATTTGGTGTTGGGTAGATGGCCCAGAGGGAGTGGGAGCTCATTAAATTCTTCCAATATCTTTTTCCTATAGACTATCTCAGTAGCTTGGAGAGCAGCAGCTAGGTTTAAAACATAATAAGACATCAATTCCAGAGTGTATTTGAGGGCAACTTTAATAAATAACATCTATGAGTTCTTATTACAAATTAAAAATTCTTCCCATTATTATGTTTTAAATTCATTTTTTTAATCTTGATTCTTTTACAATATAACTTGAGTTAGATAGTTGTAGTAAATAACACTTTACATTTCAGTATTTGTAATTGCTTGTGATATTTTCTCAGCTCTGTGTGGCCAACAAAAAGAAACACTATAATTTACTGAGCTCCTATTATATGCAAGGCACTGTATGAAGATAGATAGATATAGATACAGATAGAGAGATGGAGGTAAGGAAAATCAGCCTTGAACAACTGAGGACCCATCCAAGATGGGATTGGAACCTTGTCTACCTGATTTCAAAAGCTTGTGTTGAACTACTAAGTATATTGCCTAAAGATCATTTTGCATCCTTTTTTCCCTTGAAGCATAGGAAGGAGAGTTTTTTATGTCAACATGGAAACAGCACAAGCTAGGATTCCTCTGCCCAATCCAGTTCTGTATTCATTAGGAAAAGCCACACTTCTGGGTGTGAGGTGTCTGTCTTTATAAACTAGAACTCACCCTCTGAAGATTTTTCTTGCTGATCTTACCACACGCTGGCTGCCTTCTGAAACCAAACCACAAATTCCTGTTTCATAGGTAGACAAACCTCAACATCCCTAGAGACATCCCTCAATTTCCCACTTGTGAAACGTGACCTGCTTAGCATTTACATTAAACCCTTCCCAAAGGTATATTTGTGGTTCATTTAAAACATGTTCCATCTTATTCCCTAAGTAAAATAAGTCACCTCTCTAAGCATGCCTAATATCAGTATAGTGTTTTGCAGCTTGTAAAGCACTTTTGCTTTATATCATTTGATCTTTTAGGGACAACTAACACAGGTGCTATCATCCTTTTTTTAACAGATGAGGAAATTGACTCGCAAAGAGGTCCATGATTCTTTCAAGCAAGGTTCTAGCTCTAAGAAGGGTAGGGCTAGGAGGAATACCTGGGTGTAACAATTTCAACAGCTTTACAAAAACTAGAAGTAAAGAAGTGGGAAATGGTTATAACCATTATTATCTAGAATAAGTTAGTCTTATAGATAGACGCATCCCCATATCAGGGGGAGCTCTGGACCTCTCGGGGAAAGGACTGATTGGTACAATGTCTGTAGGTATTTGCAAGAGTGGTATAAATAACAGAAGTGTGAATGTCTTCTATACTTAGATGCTTCTGGCAGTATCACTACTGATTTCCCGTCACTGTTTCCATTCATTGCTCCTTTCATTCACAGCTGGCTTCTGTCAAGGATTCTTTTCCTCCCATGCATTAAATTCCATTCCATTCAGAATCAGCTTGAATCTAATATAACCATGAGAGGTGCCTTCTGGAGAATACAGAGGCCGTGCCCGTGCTTTGATTTGCAACGGAACACAGAAGGAACTGAGGCGGTGGAAACTACAAAAGAGCCAGACAGGGTGTCAACTCATTCTGCAAACAGTGAAAGGGATCCCCTGAAGCAGCGGAACCAAGCCTGTTTGGTAAAGCCTAAAAGATAGAATCAAAAGTTGTAAGTAGAAATCACTAGCCATCCACTCATTCATCCAACAAACTCTGAGAGACTCTTGAAAATCAGTATTTTGATCTAATTGTAGGATTCATTAAAAGTTTTCCTAGGGAAAGGCCATTTAAATGAACACCTGAAGGAGGCCTTCATCATAGCCAGATGAACACCAGGAACCAGCATTCCAAGCAGAGGCAACTGAAAAAGTGGAAAGAACTTGGTACTTTCAAGGAGCCGAATGGAATTCTGTAGCTTACGTAGCAAGGGGGACCCTTATCGGAGAGAGCGGAACCAGACCATGAAGTAGGTCATGATAAAGCAAATTGGTTTTAACTGGCTGTACATAATACAATTCTATCACACAGATCTGTCCAGAAATGGACCAGGCTTCTGATGAACAAGGATGTGTCTGAAGAAGCTGGGTGATTCTCAGGAAGAACACTGGTTAAAGAAATGAAGTGTGAGACAGGGTGGAAGGAGGAAGAGTGGACTGGTCACATGATGCGTCAGGTCTCTTCCAGTGTTGAAGGTCTATAATTCCATTACTCTGACAAATATCCAATGTGGCCATTTAAATTTTTTAGAAATTCCAAGGTTGTCTGTCTGTAGCAAATTTTACAACCAACAAACCTTGGGGCTTTAGATGTTGTTAACAGCAAAAAATAAATAAAATGGCAAGAGGGGAAGAGATGTATGGTGGGAGTAGAGGGGTGTAGATGGTGTGGTGGTAAAGATTATAGACTTGAGGTCAATGCTCTTAATGTGGGGTTCAAATTCCAGTTGCTAGATTGGTGACCTATAATATTATAGTCTGGTTGCTAAGTATATGGGCTCTTGTTTGTTTACTGCTGTACTCCAGGCCTTATAACAGAACCTGGCACTGCAATGAATATTTGTTAAATGAATGAATAAATGAAAGCTCCTGCTATGGTGGTCTGCCCAAGGCTGCCCCTCAGTTGTTGCAAAATGGTGATTTCTTTATTTCTGTCCATAAATTCCTGGCAATGCCTGAGAGAGGCAGAGAAAAAGAAGTAATGAGCTCCTACATCCAATCACCCAATAAGCCCTTCATTCCCAGGGAAGGGAAATCAGCTGTCCTTTTTCCCTTTGTGTCTCCCTGAGGCTCAGCTCTGGTCATTTCTCTTTTCCTTCAAGGCCGCCTGTGATATTCATTTGACCTGATTTCTCCTGTACAGTGTTATAACTGATGATTAGCAAGCTCACCCTTGCCTGCTTTTGAGGAGCCAGCTAAGACTTTGCCTATGGAGATCCCTACCTCCAGCATAAACACTCACCCACTTTATTGGCTCAGAATATAGAATACTGCACCATCATGGGCATTGTCCAATGCAGCCAGTAGAGAGCTCTGTGCTAACTGTGAACAGCAAAGAAAAGCTGAATAGGGAAGCAGAGTGCCTGGCAGCACATCCTTCTTCTAGTGCTTCCTGCCCTGGACCAGATCCCAGGTATTCCAGCAAAATCTCTGCATGATCTAGAGCTCCTGGAAATGGCCTATTAAGGACAAGACTCTCTGCCCAGTAAACAATGGTACATTAAAAGGGCAGAGTCTCCTCTGTTGTCTGGGTTTCCTGAGGTTCACTCTGTGTCCACTGGTTTCAGTCTGGGTTCTCTGCAGTTTGAGGATCCGCAGTAAACTCTGTCATGATTATAGGAAGAGAGATCACAGGAATGCTATAGAAAGAGCCCTAGAGCCAGAGCCAGCTAAGGGTTATTATTTATTAATTGTGAGGAGCCAGGCACATATATCATGCGTGGCAAACACAGTGATGAGCCACCCAGATCCCCCTTCCAGCTGTGGCTGCAGCTACTGGAAGTGCGGCTGGCAGGCAGCCTTCTCTGATCAGCCCTTTGTGCTTTGCTCCAGCTGCAGAGAGCTGCCTTCCCCCGGTGACTCACAACCATGACTGATCAAGGTGAATCTATAAAGGCTGGACCATCAGGACAGCTCTGATGGGCCATTTTTTACTCCAGAGCTCCCTTTGAGTCAGCTAAAGCTGTCCCTGGACGGGCATGGCAGCTTGACTTTTCCCTCTGCCCAATCCTGCTTCCTTCCCTGCCCTTCATTAGGGGTTTGTCCCAGCCCCTCTTCTTAAAAAGATCTTACGTGTTAAACTCTTCCTCAGAGTCTACTTCAAGGAAAATCCAACCTGTAACAGCAATGGTGGGTAAAAAGGATTGACATGTGACTTGCCCCGTGCTCACCAAAAAGGATTCTGGACCTGCCCACTCAGTTTCCTCTCCTGAAAAGAGTCCCATAAATATGTAGGAGGAAGAAGCTGTTGGGAAGAAAGAGGGATGAGAGGATTTGGGGTGTTGTATGCTTGTACTAGGTGACTGGAGGGCAGCTGAAGACTAAAGGATGAGGATGTTTTCTCCCCCCACATATTTCTATAGTGGTTTAAAGCACAAGTAAATGCCTTGTTGTTTTGAAATTATTTTTCAGTTTTCAGAGGAGTGTGTTCTTGGACCACGATGCTGCTCCTAATCTGGGCTGTGTGGGTCATGGCTTCAATAGGGTTACAGTCACAACTTTTAGCGTTGTGTATTATTATGCCCATCTTACAGATAAAGAAACTGAGGTGAGAAAGGCTACCTTTTAGGATCGATTTTACTTCTATGTGACCTTGAGCTATTCATTTAACTTTCTCGGACATTGTGGCTGAAAGACAAATCTTAAATGCCAACAATGCAAGGAAATGAACTAAACATTGAAATCCTTTCCAATTCTAAGATTCCCAATTCTTTATAGAATTAATAATTTAAAAGTATTTTCCTGTGTTAATTGTGATAGGATTATATGCAATTAAGTAATTGCAGTCAGTTTTACTTCCTTTACTACCTATAAGCTATGCCTATATCATATATGTATGGATTATATCTAGTACCTTGTAAATTATGCAGGGATGTACTGTTTTCCCAGTTTACATCTGGAGAAACTCAGAATCAGAGAAAATGATTTATTAGTACAAAGATATTACTGCTTAATTTAGATCCAGAACACAGACTCAGGTTTCCTGATACTTATAATACTTATTCCATACTATTAGACTAATTCTCTCTAGTCTTATATTGGTTATCCATTACTGCATAACAAATTATGTTAACATTTAGTGGCTTACAGTAACAAACATTGGTAATTTCCCACAGTTTCTGAAAGTCAGGGGGAGGCTTAGTTAAGTGGTTCTGGCTCTGAGTCTCTCATAAGGTTGCGGTCAGGATGTCAACTAGGACTGCGTTCGTGAAGGCTTGAGTGGAACTAGAGAATCCACTTCCAAGATGGTGCACTCTTTTTTTTATTATTTTATTATGTTATGTTAGTCACCATCATTAGTTTTTGATGAAGTGTTCCATGATTCATTGTTTGCGTATAATACCCAGTAAGATGGTGCACTCTTTTGGCTATTGACTAGGCACCTTCATTTCTCCCTGGCTGTTGAAAGGAAGCCTCTATTCTTTTTTTTTTTAATTCTTTATTTAAATTCAATTTAGTTAACATATAGTGTATTATTAGTTTCAGGAGTAGAATTTAGTGATTCATCAGTTGCATATAACACCCATTGCCCATTACATCAAGTGTCCTCCTTAATGCCCATCACCCAATTACCCCATCCCCCCACCCACCTCCCCTCCAGCAACCCTCAGTTTGCTGCCTAGAGTTAAGCATCTCTTATGGTTTACCTCCCTCTGTTTTTATCTTATTTTATTTTTCCTTCCCTTCCTCTATGTTCATCTGTTTTGTTTCTTAAATTCCACATGAGTGAAGTCATATGGTATTTGTCTTTCCCTGACTGACTTATTTCACTTAGCATAATACCTTCTAGTTCCATCCACATCATTGCAAATGGCAAGATTTAATTCTTTTTGATGGGTGAGTAATATTCCATATATATTGTGGATATGGAGATATATATATATATATATAATCTCCCACATCTTCTTTTTCCATTCAGCTGTTGATGGACATTTGGGCTCTTTCCATATTTTGGCTATTGTGGACATTGCTGCTATAAACATTGGGGAATATGTGCCCCTTCAAATCACTATGTTTGTATCCTTCAGATAAACACCTAGTAGTGCAATTGCTGGGTCGTAGGGTAGCTCTATTTTTAACTTTTTGAGGAACCTCCATACTGTTTTCCAGAGTGGCTGCACCAGCTTGCATTCCTACCAACAGTGTAAGAGGGTTCCCCTTTCTCTGCATCCTCACCAACATCTGTTGTTTCCTGAGTTGTTAATTTTAGCCATTCTGACCCGTGTGGGTGGTATTTTATTGTGGTTTTGATTTGGGTATCCCTGATGCTGAGTGATGTGGAGCATTTTTTCATGTGTCTGTCGGCCATTTGTATGTCTTCTTTGGAGAAATGTCTGTTTATATCTTCTGCCCATTTCTTGCCTGGATTTTTTGGTTTTGGGGTGTTGAGTTTGATAAGTTCTTTATAGATTTTGGATTTAGCCCTTACCTGATATGTCATTTGCGAATATCTTCTTCCATTCCGTAGGTTGCCTTTTAGTTTTGTTGACTGCTTCCTTTGCTGTGCAAAAGCTTTTTATCCTGATGAAGTCCCAGTAGTTCATTTTTGCTTTTGTTTTCTTTGCCTTTGGAGACGTGTCTAGTAAGAAGTTGCTGTGGCCAAGGTGAAAGAGGTTTCTGCCTGTGTTCTCATCTAGGATTTTGATGGATCCCTGTCTCACATTTAGGTCTTTCATCCATTTTGAGTTTATTTTTGTGTTTGGTGTAAGAAAGTGGTCCAGTTTCATTCTTCTGCATGTGGCTGTCCAATTTTCCCAACACCATTTGTTGAAGAGCCTATTTTTCCGTTGGATATTCTTTCCTGCTTTGTCGAAAATCAGTTGACCATAGAGTTGAGGGCCCATTTCTGAGTTCTGTAATCTGTTCCATTGATCTATGTGTCTGTTTTTGTGCCAATATCATACTGTCTTGATGATTACAGCTTTGTAATACAGCTTGAAGTCTGAAATTGTGATGCCTCTAGCTTTGGTTTTCTTTTTCAACATTACTTTGGCTGTTCAGGAACTTTTCTGGTTCCATATAAATTTTAGGATTGTTTGTTCCAGCTCTGTGATAAATGCTGATGATATTTTGATAGAGATTGCATTGAATGTGTGGACTGCTTTGAGTAGCATAGATATTTTAACAACGTTTTTTCTTCCAATCCATGAGCATGGAATGTTTTTCCATTTCTTTGTGTCTTCCTCAATTTCTTCATAAGTGTTCTCTAGTTTTCAGAGTACAGATCTTTTATGTCTTTGGTTAGGTTTATTCCTAGGTATCTTATGGTTTTTGGTATAATTGTAAATGGGATCAATTCCTTAATTTCTCTTTCTGCTGCTTCATTATTAGTGTATAGAAATGCAACTGACTTCTGCACATTGATATTATATCCTGTGACTTTGCATCAGTTCTAGAAACTTTTTGGTGGAGACTTTCAGGTTTTCTACATAGAATATCATGTCATCTGCGAAGAGTGAAAGTTTGGCTTCTTCTCTTCCAATTTGGATGCCTTTTATTTCTTTTTGTTGTCCGATTGCTGAGGCTAGGACTTCCAGTATTATGTTGAACAACAGTGGTGACAGTGGACATCTTTGTCGTGTTCCTCAGTTTTTCCCAATTGAGGATGATATTTGCTATGGGTCTTTCATATATGGCTTTTATGATGTTGAGGTATGTTCCCTCTATCCCCACATGGTGGAGGGTTTTTATCAAGAAGTGATGCTGTATTTTGTCAAGTGCTATTTTGCACCTATTAAGAGGGTCATATGGTACTTATTCTTTCTTTTGTTAATGTTGTGTATCACATTGACTTATGGATGTTGAACCACTCCTGCAACTCAGGAATAAATCCCACTTGGTCATGGTGAATAATCTTTTTAATGTACTGTTGGATCCTATTAGCTAGTATCTTGATGAGAATTTTTACATCCATGTTCATCAGGGATATTGGTCTGTAATTCTCCCTTTTAGTACAGTCTTTGTTTGGTTTGGGGATCAACATAATGCTGGCCTCATAGAATGAGTTTGGAAGTTTTCCAGGAAGGTCTTCACCACATGGTCCTTTCCATGGGCCTGCTTGAGTGTCCTCACAACATGGCAGGTGACTTCCATCAAAATGAACATTTCAAGAGGGAGAGCAAGGAGGAAGCTACGGTGCTTTTTATGACCTACCTCAGAAGTCATATATAGCCACTCCTGCCATATTCTATTCATTTTCAATGATTCATTAAGCCCAGTCCCTATTCAAGGGGTGTGGAATCAGCTCCAGATCTTGGAAGGATAAGTATCAAAGAATTTATGGACAGATGTTAAAACTATCACAGTCCTGTTCTTTGGATGGCTTAAAAATTCCCTATTAATGGGGGCAGTGTTGTTTCCTCCCGGAAATTCAAGCCAGCAGAATGAACCAGGGTGCCAAAATTTTACTGCAGGGAAAGTTTTTCAGGTGTCATATTAGATGGCAGTTTGATAGCCCTTTATTCCTTGGCCAGGGTTGGCTTCTAAAAAACCAAATTCAGATACTACTATAATAATAAGGCAATGATGGAGAAAATCTGTAGTTTTTGCTGTCTGGAATCCATTTCTCATTCTTCTAACTTTACCTTCGGAACCCCCATTCACCTCTCCTAGTCAGAGTGGAACTAGAGATTTAAAGCCACTTCCTTCAGTTCCAGAGATGGTCATGTGACCCAGGCCAACCAGTGATTTGTTCTGGGCTAGGAATGCAATGGGTACAATGCTAGTCAATATCCAAATTTTGTTGGAATTATGGGGAGCAGTTTTCTTTCTGCAGGGTTTGCAAGACTCCTTCCATCAAATGGGAAGAGTTTGTTTGAGAATGAAGTCAGCACAGAGGAGAAATGGCACCAAGACACACAGAGAGAGATTGAGAAAGAGAGAGAGATTCTTGGTAATATTATCATTTGCAACTAGAAAATCTAGCATGATTCAGGCAAACAATTTGTCCAAAGTTATACAGCTAGTGTTGGTTTGCAACCCTCTCAGCAGTGTCCCAGATGTAATCTGAAACCAACCCCTGTACTCAGAAGGCAGGGAGAGACCTAAGAAAGAGGCAGACCCCTCCAGGTTGGTTGGTGGCTTTTTGTCACTCAACAAATCTTTTAAGTTTATAAAGCAACCTTAACTGGATTCAGTCACATATACTGTGCAGGTGTTTTCAACACCACACCACTATCTCAAGGTTATGTCCTTGAAGCAGTCTTTGGGAGTGGGAAAGGCAAGTGAAACCCCCATTCCAAGGACAGGGGAGGAGACGAGAAGCCTCTGATCACCTGGGAATAGTTCAGTGGTCAATCAGCAGCACATCTTTCCAATGACCTCTCCTAATAATAGCTAGTAAGAAGTAGAACTGGGTTTTGACAAAGATATAGTTGATGAAAATCCACACATATTTACTTTAATACCAGTGAAGATTTAACAATTAATAGAATCCATGGGTATTTTAAAAAGAACAGCAGGTCCAATTCAGGATTTTAAAAAATATTTTCTCTCCTTCTCTTAGGGTGACCAACACATCTTGGTTTCCCCAGGACCTTCCTATCTTTTAAATTGAGAGGTTGGCTCCTCTCCCTACCTTCCACAGGCAGTGACAAATGGTAAGACTAGGCTGTTTGTCCTTGGCTCACAGAGAGAAAAGGGAATTAGGGCTGGGACTCCTTGCCACCCAGTCCCCAGAGAGAACAGACCTCATCTCAGGGTTTGGGGAAGGTAAGAAAGCAGGAGAAGCCTGGCTGCATTAGCAGCTCATCCATGGGATGAGCTTGGAAGGCTGAACCCAGGATGTTCCAGTGTTGAAGATGCCTTGAGCCTACAAGACACGCTTAGCTCATCAGCACTTTAAGTCCCAGCAGGCCGTGGCCTTTGTCAAAAAATGTACCATGTGAGGTGAGAGCATTTTTTTGGAGTAACTGTGGAAAGCAGACAGAGAGCGGGTCATGGGGTAAGAAGCCTTAGGTTTGCACCCAGCTTGGCCACAACTCCTGTGTTATCCCTGGGCCTTGGTTTCCCTAATCTATAAGATACAGTGGGCAGTGACCACTTCAGAGTTCTGCAGTGTGGATTAATGCATTAACATGCAACAGTGCTTTGTATGCTGAAATGTTCCTGAATATAATGGATGATGCTACTGATGATTTTTTTCATCACATTTTGAAATCAGTATCTTTCTAGCTTAGGTTCTCATTTCTGTTTTTAACTATGCACACTTCTGAAGGATTCCATCCAAAGGAATCCATCCAAAGACTTAGAACATATAAATTGCTCTGTGTGGTAAGCAGAAGAATGGCCCCCAAAGATGTCCATGTCCTAATCTCCAGGACCTGTCATTGTCATGTTACATGGCAAAGGGTGAATTCAATTTCAGATGGAATAAAGTTGGTAATCAGCTGATATTAACAAGGGTCCTTAAATGTAGAAGAGGGAAACAGTAGAGTTAGTGTCCGAGTGATACAGCATGAGAAAGGTATGACTGGCCATTAACAATTTTGAAGATAGGGGAAGGGGCTACAATCAAGGAATGTGGAGAAAGCCTCTAGAAGCTGGGAAAGGAAATGGGTTCCCCCTTGGAGCCTTCAGAAGGCAATGTAGCTCTGGTGAGAGTGAGACCCATTTAAGACATCTGACCTCCAGAACCATAAGATAATTTGTGTTGTTTTAAGCCCTCAAGTCTGTAATAATTCTTTAGCAGCAACAAAAAATGAATACATTCTAAAATTAAAACAATCCAGCAAGAAAAATACATAAGATTGTCACAGGAGGGGGATCAATTACTCATTGGGAAGTAGAGCATTTACTCATGTTTCTCTGGGCAGCCTGAGAGTGAACCTTTTAAGATTTTAAGGCATGGCATTTGATGGAGGCATTTCCAGCATCGCCCTGGGCCACTGTAATCCACAAGAAGACATGGGGGCGGAGCCTTTAGATGTAAAAGTTGGTAAAAACATCATCACAATTTCACTTCTACTGGATGCTTTCAAAGTCATCCAAACTGTTCTTAGCCCTGTGCTTAGGTTTACTGGAATCAGTGTTTAAGGATAAATGACAAGGCAGCTCGTGTTTTTTGTGAGTTGGTTTCAATGTGGTATTTTTTTCATTCTCTCTAAAGAAGAGGCAGCCTAGCAAAATGGCACAAGGGCTATGACTTGCAATTAGACTGACAAGGTTTAAACTGTACCCCTACCACTTACACCCAGTGTGATCTTGTGCAAGTTACAGAGCATCCCCAAGCCTTTTCTCATTGACAAAAGTGGGCTGATAAGAATAGCTCTGTGAAGACTTCAGAATATTAAACAAAACAACGAAGGTAAAGGGTTTTGCGTGGTGCCTGCCGCATGATAAATTCTCCAGAAATGTTAACTGTTTTGCATTGCCCATTTCTGATCTGAAAGAAATGAAGGAAAGAATCAAAGCAGCCCAGGATGGAGAGTGTCCTGTGAGAAGGTAGGTACAAGCAGGATAATCAGAGGCAGAGTGGAACCCAGGAAACCAAGGGGGCTAGGCAAATACTGACTCAGCTACTGGCAGATCTTTGCAATGTGGCTGAACTCAGTTCTGATGAAAGTCTTGTTCACCCTGTCAGTCTTCCCAGACATCTCAAAACCTGTGTTTAAAGAACAGCCAACTAGGTGTTTGTGCACAGCAAGTATTTATTAAAAGTCATTTGCAGCCCTGGAGGCTAGTTGACTGGAACACATCTTACTGAAGGCCTTTATGCCATTAAAAGCATCCAAAGCAGGGCGCCCGGGTGGCTCAGTCATTAAGTGTCTGCCTTCGGCTCAGGTCATGATCCCAGGGTCCTGGGATCGAGCCCCGCATCGGGCTCCCTGCTCGGTGGAAAGCCTGCTTCTCCCTCTCCCACTCCCCCTGCTTGTGTTCCCTCTCTTGCTGTGTCTCTCTCTGTCAAATAAACAAATAAAATCTTAAAAAAAAAAAGAGCCAAGGGTTCTGGCGGGAGTCCAGATAATTTAGTGGGCAGAGCGAGGGCCTTAGAGTCACACAGACCTCATTTCAAATGTTGGCTCTGCCACTTTCCTGCTGCCCCTATAATTTTACCTATAGAAAGGAGAAAATGTTACTTTCCTTCAGAGATCTTTTCCAGATTAAATGTGAAATGCAGGTAAGGAGCCTGAGTAGTCCAAGCTGGACCTTGTCATAGTTGTTATGCATTATTGATATGTATTATTTGAGCCCAGAAGGCTTAATTCTAGTACTAGCTTTGTTATGTAATATGACCTTGGAGAAATCCTAAACCAATTCTAAGGTTGTTCCTCCTTCTGCACAAAAAGGATAATAAAAAGTGAAGCATCTACTTTTAAGGCTGTTAGGCACACCAAATGAGAAAAGGCTTATATATGAAAATCTTATATTAGGAGTTTATTAGAATATAAATTTGTCTGGTTGTGTAATTGGCCCCAGTATCCCCATTTTATTCCCTGTTGGCCTGCCTCAGTGGATGACCCATCCACTCTTGAGTTGTGTTAAGGTAGTAAATTGTTAGCACTTTGGACCTCATGGATAATGTCCCATGGGGTTGAGGTCAACAGACACAAGGTAAGGAGGTGATGGAATGGTAGGGGGGAGAGTGCAAGCTGCAGACAATTGATGTTCTACTCTGTAAAAAGCAAGGCTAAGTTTCTGGATTCCAGCAGGAGTGCAGGGGCCATCAGCGTAAGTAATATAAAAGCCTGGACATACAGGAAACTAAGCAGGGATTAACCTCGTATGTTCCAGGCACTAAGCCATTCACTTTCCACAGATAATCCCAATTAATCTTTCCAACCACCTTGTGAACTAGAAATCACTTTCCTTGTTTTCTAGCAAAGAAAATTGAGACCCAGAGAGGTTAAGTAAACTATCCAAGTTCACACAGACAGCAAAGAGTAGACCTAAGATCTGGGTCCGGATGTGCTCTGGGTCCAAAATCAATGCTCTTTCCCCACATCCACATTGTATCCCTGAAGTCCAGTTTGATGATTCTGTGACTCTTCTTAGACTGAGATTAGCCTGGACACCAACAGGATCTAATAGCATGAATAGCATGAATCTAATAATGCCTTATATTATTAAGGCAGAGAACTTTAGGGAATATATTGGAACTTCTGATCCAGTGGGAGCCTTGCCATAGTCTCAGAATTGCTCACTTAGCAAGTTTCATTGATTGTGGTGTGCAAATATTGATGTACTTATATAGCATTTCTCAAGGTAGAGCCCATAAAATATTATATTATTAATATCATTATTATCAACAAAACCCATAACTACTACAATTAAACTACAACTAAACAAACAACTACAATTCAAATTTACAGAGGGCTTATTATAAGCCAGGCATCACTTAAGTGATTTAAATGGACTATCTTATTAAATACTTAAAACGTTCCTATGAACTAGATACTATTATCTTTTTTTACAGGAGAAGAAACCAAATCTTGGCATGGTTAATTATTAATGTGAGAAAAATAAACTATTCTCTCAAATGTATTTTTAAACTCTTTAATTAAACCAAGTTAAACTGTTCTACTCACTACAGGACTTCTCAGAGATTTTACTGAACTCTGAGGTGCTCTAAGAAGAGAACACCTATTCAGTGATTGCCCAATGTATTTGACATGGGTTTCTTTCTCTATTGGAGAACTTTCTGGGTAATTCTGCCCTTCTTTGATGGCCAGCTTGCCTGCTCTCCCCGGGGAAGCAGAGCTCATGCATTGTGCTCATACTGTTCCTTATCTATTCACCTTGAAAAGCCCCATTTTTCTTTCCCTTTCCCAGAAGCTCTTCATGTTTATGGACTCTGAGAGGGGTAGAGGGAAGTGTGAATTGCTTTTTATAGAGAACTGAGTCACTGATAGTTGGACTTAACATATGAGACAGTGACTGTCTGTTTCCTGAGGAGATGCAGAGCTTAGGTCTGAAACAAGGAGATAAAGTGGGCTTTCCATTGTGCAAATTGTAGAAGTGCTCATGGGTAGGAAAGAAATGGGAAAAATGGGTTCGCAAAGGTTGTGAATGTGAATGATGATCTGGGAATGTTTAAACCTGGAGGCATGTTGCAGGCATGCATGGTTTCTTTTATCCATTCTCAATTGACTTTAAGTATCTGTCAAACAGCTAGGGATAGTGTAGAAAATAATAAAATTGTGTGGGTTTCCTGCCCTCAAAATGTTTATGACTATAAGTTTACATGAAAAAAGCAATAAGACAGGAATAACATTTTATTTAAATGCTGCTAATTTTAGTTTTGATATGTATTTAATTAATGTAAAAATCACCTGCTTGTAAATCAGTTGCTTTGGCCACTTAAAATCTATTTCCTGGACTTCCAGTTTTAAGATAATGATATAAGATAATAATGTAAGTAAGTCAACTTCCTCCTTTTGAAAATCACCCCCAGAACATGAAGGAATACAAAGATACAAACTAAATCTTGGATTAAATTAAATGTATAATTCCCAAACCATAGTGTATGAAGACAGAAGGCAGTTATAGGAATGGTGTCAGATTGTACAGAACTTCTTAAGCTCAAGAATTGAGGGCACCTGGTTTTTCAGATGGTGGTAGTCAGGCTGAGAACAGGGAAGTGGTTTTGAAAGTCAGTATAAGGAGCAATTATACCTGCAGGTCCTTAGGCCTCTACTTCTATAACCCTTCACAAAATGGAAAGAATGATCCCTTGATGGTAGTGAACCAAAGAGGCTTCAGTCTTGGGAGTCAAAGCATAGACGAGGGTGGGAGAGAGGTACAAATAAAAAGTAGAGACCTAAGTGAAAGCCTACTTACTGTAATAAGATCCATAGCCCCTACCTTTATCCCATCAAAGTTCTAAGAAGCAGGCTTTTCTATTGGTATAGCCTTAGCCCCAAGCATAAGATTGAGGGATCCTTCTTTGGAGAAACTGAACTGCCCCCCACAAAAGATCTGCTTGGGGATCTCAAATAAAATCCCAAATAAAATATCCAACTGGCTATGAAAATTAAAATGAGCCCACCGGGTAACAAGCCCCAACCATTCACACATACTTTCCATTCATCTTTTTGGTACCTAATTCAGGAAATCAAGCAAATATTTGACAGAAGCCATTAATCTATAAGAGAAAGGGAAAAATAAAGTAACAGATGCTAGAATAAACAGAGACAATGCAAAGAGAAGAAGAAAACTTAAAATTTAAAAATATCTTCAAGTAGGTGAGAGAAAACAGTGCTTTCACGAAACAAGAAATGCCTATAAGAAAAGAACACTTATTGGAAATAAAAAGTATGATGGGGGAATAAAATAGAAGATATGTATACAAGGAAATCTCTTCCTCCAAAAAGTAACACAATGACAATGGTAACAAACTACAAAAGGGTGGACAGTTGGAGGTAAACAATATGGAAATTAGAAGCTTTATCAGGTAAACTCATTAGTTGATTAACCAGAATTCTAGAAAAAGAGAACTGAGAACGGAGGAAATGGCTTGGCTTGAGATCCCTCAGAAGCCAACTCAGATGTGGATTAGAGCTGAAGTTGTTAATTTGGGAGGTGATCTCAGAACAACAGTAGGGTTGTGGGATGGGGAAGCAGAGAAGGAAAGAAAGCTGTTAAAGTACAGATGGTCCCCAACTTTTAACTTAAGATTTTTCGATTTTATGATGGCATTAAAGCAATACACATTCAGTAGGAACCGAACCTCGAATATCGAATCTGGATCTTTTCCTGGGCTGGCCATATGTGGCACAATGCTCTCTCGTGATCCTGGGCAGCAGCAGCGCAGAGGCTCCCAGTCAGCCCTGCGATCACAAGGGTCCCCAAACCGACACACTTACAACCATTCTGGACCCATTCAGCCATTCCGTTTTTCACTTTCAGTACAGTGAATGAGTTGTTCAACACCTTATTATAAACGAGGCTTTGTGTTAAATGATTTTGCCCAGCTGTAGGCTAATCTCAGTGTTCTGAGAGTGGCAAGGTAGGCAAGGATAAGCTACGATGTTCGCTAAGTCAGGTGTATTAAATGCACTTTTGACTTATGATATTTTCAACTTATGATGTGTTTATCAGGAAGTAACCCCACTGTAGGTCAAGGAAGATCTGTGTGGGTTATCAAGTTAATTACTATGATAGGCAACCAGAACTCAGTCCATTTGGGAGAGTCTGGAAGGTAGTAGAGAGTACAATTCAGAGTTGTCAAAACAAAGGTGAGTAAACTGGGCTATTAACCCACAAGACCTTTTATGCTATGTTTGAGGGTGGCTTCCAAGCAAATTTGGTTTGTTCATATGCAAGCCAAAGGTGCTCCCATGATGAGAAAAATAATCCTTCATCACAGAGGTCATGGTAAGGAGCCGTATTAGTTTCCTAGGACTGCTGTACCAATTCCCACAAACTGAGTGGCTTAAAACAACAGAAATTTTTTTCTCACAGTTCAGGATGCCAGAGGCAAAAAAAAATCAAGGTGTGAGCAAGATTGGTTCTCTCTGAAGTTTCTGAGGAAAAAACCATTCCACATGCCTCTTTCCTTGATGGTAGTTGTTGTTAGCAATCTTAGGTGTTCCTTGGCTTGTAGACATATTACTTGAACTCTGCCCTCATTGTCACCTCACCGTCCCGTAGTGCCCATGTCTTTGTGTCCTCTCCTCTTTCTATAAAGACAGTGGTCACTGGATTTAGGGGCCACCATAATCCAATATAATCTCATCTCAATCTGCAAAGACCTTTTTTCCAAACAACATCACATTCTGATCTTCCAGGTGGATATGAAATTTGGGGGGACGCTATTTGTCCTACTGTAGCAACCTGTTGCATGGAGACTAATGCTGAGAGGATATGGACAGGGAACTAGCCTCTGCTACAAAAATGACTGAAGAATACTGTAAACTTTGGAACAAAACAGATCTAGATTTTCATCTCAAAAAATAAAAAGGCAGTAGAGTTTAAAATTGGGTGAAATGATTGGGCATCTCTGATTAGTCTGTCCAGATTTTAAAGTAAGTGTCATTCCATTAAAAATTTTCACTATAGGGGTGCCTGAGTGGCTCAGTCGGTTAAGTGTCTGCCTTCGGCTCAGGTCATGATCCCGGGGTCCTGGGATCGAGCCCCGCATCAGGCTCACTGCACGGCGGAGAGCCTGCTTCTCCCTCTCCCTCTGCCTGCCATTCTGACTATCTGTGCTCGCTCTCTCTCTCTCTGTCAAATAAATAAATAAAATCTTGAAAAAAAAAAAGAAAAGAAAAAAAAAGAAAATCAAAAATTTTCACTATAGAATATGCCAGGCCACTGTGAGAACCACACAAGATATTCCAATACAGTGCTTAGAATGAGGAAGCTTCCACTGCAGTAACACACACGAAATAATTCAAGACTGGGGCAAAGCAATAAGCAATAAGACGATCAGCTGAAGTGTAGCATTCACTGCCTGAAGTTTTGGCAGGAAAAAAGAAAGAAAGAATTTTATGAAATTTTCAAGGACTTAAAAATGTGAGTGTCCAGGTTCAAAGACACCACTAAGTACACATCACAGGTAATGACATGGAGGTAAACAGATCTATGTTGAAGCATCATCATGACATTTCAGAAGACCAGGGATAAAAAGAACATAAAACTCCCCAGAGTGAGCGGGGGTACGCTTCAAACAAAATATCAGGAATCTGAATGGCATCAAGGTTCTCAATAAAAGACTGAGAGCTCAGAGACAATGAAAGAATAGCTTCAAATTCTGGGGGGAAATTATTTTCAAGCTAGAATTTTGTACCTTCCAAACTATCACTCAAGTATGAGGATGGACAAAGAGTTTTCAGATTTTTCACATTCCAAAGTAATTATGTTTAATGCACTCTTTTGGCTTTACCTTGGTAAAATGTAAGAATGGACTAAGATAGAGGGAATCCAGAAAAGATGATCTGCAACCCAGGCTAAGGGAATTCCCATAATGGTGGCTAAGAGAAACTTGGAATTCAAGTTGTGCTAGAAAGATGGTAGTCCAGCTTGGAACAAAACAATGGAGAAACATCTTCAAGAAAATATTAAAACCAGGAGATTTTATGTTTTACATTGGAAAAAAGTGTGTTGAAAGTGTTTTGAAGAGTTATTAGAATGTGTGGCAAGAGTTCATTGATATACAAAAAACTGAGCAATAAAAAGGAGTCAATTTTAACTTCAGGTAAGACAAAAGTAATATAAGAAATTAAATGTAATGGTGGTACACCACTTCACTGAGCAGTAAGAAATATTTACATAGTTATAATAATAAAAGCACTGATGTATAGTTAATCAACACTTGCAACATAATTATATTGAAAGGGGTAGAGGCAAGGGAAATGGAATGTGATAGAACTAAAATCTTCATATATTTAAAGAGGAAGTGGACAATAGCTAAATTTGAGATTTCGAGAAAAAAGTAGTTTAGGCTTAGTTTTTGGAAATAAGGGGAAATAACCAGAAGATACAGCTAAAGGACTTAACAGTAGTTGCCCCTGGGAGATTAAGAGATAATAAGCAATGTGTCGTGAGGGGTCAAGTGTTTCCTGGTGATTTAGGGTTCTGGTTCATTCCTTGAGTCCCAATTTTCTCTAGCTTTTCTAATTCTGTGAGCTGCCTCAGTTTCCTTCCTTGCCACATGATCCAAAATTATTCTCTTTTACTTAATCCACTCTGAATTAAGATTCTGTCACAACTCTTAAGAGTCCAGGCCATTATAATGATAATGTGGATCCCATTAATGCACATATCCTGATGACTCCTTTTAATAAACTAGTTCTGATTCATGCCCAACATATAATCTGTTCCATATGCTTAGTGAATAGACCAAGTTCCTTATTATAATGTCTGGCATCTTTCCCAGGTTTACCTCCCGTCATTCTTTTTTTTATGTCACACTTTAGTCATATCAAACTTCTTTCAGTTCCCCTACTATGACCTCTACTGCCCCTCCCCCTTCATCCTCCCCCAGTGCTTTTTATAACCTTGGGGTTTTTTTACATCTGAATAATTCTTACTTAAGTCTTTAAGACTCAGATCAGGTGTCCCTTCCCTTAACCTTCTCTGATTTAGTAGATTGGCCTTAATATTCCTCAACTGCACAGCTTAGTGTGAGCACTTAAAATATTATGTTGTAATTCCGTGATTCTACTTCTGTATCTTCCTTTAGATAAGAAGCTCCTTAAAGGCTGTAACTCTGTAATCATAACCAGTACTCATAGTAGTTGCTTAATAAATGTGTATTGAACTGAACACTTTAGCTTATGTCTACATGGAGCAAGACAAGTGTGATGATCTTGGTATTTTAGTTATCTATTGCTGCATAAAAAATCTCCCCTAAATATAGTGGCTTAAAACAGTAACCACTTATTTTCTTATGATTTTGAAATTTGAGCATGAGAGGTGGATATAGCTTGTCACTATTTTATGTGGCACTCGCTGAGTCACACCTATGCCAAGATTCATTCATGTGTCTGGTGCCTCACTGCAGGAGGCAGCGATGGCTGGGACTGGCTGGGCTTCTCTCCATGAGGTCCCTCATCATTTAGTAGTAGCACCTGAGATCCTTTACATGGGAACTAGATCCTAAAACGACACAACTAAAAGCCGCTAATAGTTTTAAGGGCTCATTGTTTGGAATCCCCAGTGCCACTTTTGTTACATTCCATCAGTGAAAGCAAATGGCAGGCCCATCTCAGCTTTAAGGGAGGGAGATAGGTTCCACTTGGTGGGAGTAGTGACATGCACATACAAGGATGGGGGAAGGTGTTGGCGTCCATCTTTACAGATAATCTACATTTGATAATTATTTGCTATGGGTAGTTAATCAGATAATCTCATTCTTACATATTTAAATCAAAATACTTATTTTTGTGCATTATTTTATCCTTGGATAAGTCAAGAAGTGTGATTGGGAGGAGGCATGTTGTTTTGCATAAGTTATTTTAATTTCAAAAATAAAAACGAATAGATCAATCAATCATATTTGAATAGCCATGCTAAGACACGGTGCTGATGCACTTTTCTACAAATTATAAAGGGATAAGTAGCTTTTGTAGAACACTAATGGAGGAAGAAGGGGCTAATGTGGCCCTATGACAGCAGAAACTTTTTGTGAAAAACTTGTGAAAAATCGCCCAGATAATATTTCTGAAAATATTAACTGTCCTCAGCCAATATTTAAAATAATGTCCATGCTTAAAATAATCCATTATATGTAGTCATTCTGTCTTGAGACACACTTTCACATATTAATGTTTTAGAGAATATGGAATTCTAACAGAATAATGAATGGATATACCTGCATTTTAGACATGTCCATTACACTAATTAAAATCTAGTATGACCACAGGTTTTTAATTACTTTCCATCATTGCTGCAGTCAATGAAGCTAGCTCTATTACTCACTATAATGCCTCACTTATAATAAATTTTCATAAAACCTGAGAAGAGTTTCCAATTATAAAATTCCAGAGGCAGGCTTTTCTGTCTGGCTTTGCTTGGAGCAGAATGCAAAAAGAGCCTTATTTGCTTGTTAACCTGAGAAGGCAAGCAATGAAAATAAGACTAAATAGGACATATGCCTTTTTCTATCTCTACATGACTATCCTTTTCTTGTATTTCACTGTATTTTTAATTCATTGTTGATAACAATTAACCACTTAGGACAGAAGAGTCAAGGCACTGAATGAAGCTTTCAGAAATCTTGGGTTCTGGATTTGGTTTTGCCACACACGAGCTGCCCTTAAGCTTTAGGCAAGTCCCTTAAACAGCCTGAATCTTGTTTTTGTCAAGTGTATAAAAAAAATGAGTTCAGCTTCTTTGCTTTCTTCTCAATGAAAGAAAGACAAAGAAAGGGCTTTGCAAACTACAAATCTCTAAGCAGATGGGAGGAAAGAAATTGATGAAACAATAAATGAGATAGTGGAAACCACAAAGAATCAAAGGCCAATTTGGGCATTCATTATTTTGTAATTTAGTAAGTACTGAGTGTCTAGTATGTGCTAGGCATTGTGGTCAGGGCTGGTGATTAATAATGAATAAGATGGGTGAGGTCCCCCCCATCTCTGTGGAGCTTGCAGCATGACAGGGAAGACGTGTATTAAACAAGTAAGCAAACAGCTCATCTCTCTGTAATACATGTTACAGAGGAAGGAACAGGACCCTATAAGAGAAAGAAACAGGGAAAGCTGACTTGGTAAACTTCTCTGGTATGGGAAATTAAGCCTGTTGGGTGGTATGAAATCAGACCAGCAGATAAAGGGATATGCAGGCGGGTGCAAAGCAAAAAGCAAGTGAAGAAAGGCAAGCATGCCTTGAGGATCCTGAAGAAGACAGGGAGACAAGCACAGGAGGGAAGAAACATGTAAGCCATGAAGGGGTTTGCCTTTGATCCTATAAGCCATAGAAAGCAACTGACAGCTTTTAAGCAGAAGAGTGATGGGATCTAATACTACGCTTTACAAAGGTCACTTTTGCTGTTGGGTTGTAAAGGTCAAGAATGGAAAAGGGGAAGCTGCTGCAGAGCCAGGAAAGTGAAGATGATGGCTTAGGCAGGAACTAACAGGAGAAATCATAGGGATTAGATTAATTCAAGATATATTTCGGAGGCAAAGCTGACAAGATTTGTTGATAGAATAATTATAATTGGTAAGAGTAAAAGGAGACTCCAAGATTTCTCGCTTGAGCAATTAGAAATATGGTTCTGCTGTTTACAGAAGTAGAGAAGCTGGAATAAGCTTATAAGGGAAATAAAAATATACCAGGTTGAAATGAACATTCACATGTAACTATCAAGAAGGCTGGAGAATCAGGATATGGGTTCGATATGGACTCTGAGAAACAAACTGAGGGTTCTAGAGGGGAGGGGGTTGGGGGGATGGGTGAGCCTGGTGATGGGTATTAAAGAGGGCAGGTACTGAAGGGAACACTGAGTGTTATACGCAAACAATGAATCATGGAACACTACGTCAAAAACTAATGATGTAATGTATGGTGATTAACATAACATAATAAAATTTAAAAGAAGATATGGGTTCGAGAAATATATAGGTCGTGAGATTCATGCTTCCAAATGCCCTGTGGTGCAGATTTGGGGGAAAGCCATTAACTTATACCATTGCTGTGCTGACAAGCTTAGTCATACCATGCCTGTAACTGACTGGACAAGTGGTTTTCTTTTCAGGCCAGGATTAAGCCTTTCCCACTTCCTCTTGAATTATCTATCCCTATCCAAGTCACCAGTTTTATTCCATACATCATTAACCAGAGAGTAGCACATAGTTTTCAGATACAATATTGCCCTGCTTTGGAGAAAGCAATTGGCGGAATTTCTTCCTTCCTTCCTTCCTTCCTTCCTTCCTTGCTTCCTTCCTTCCTTCCTTCCCTCCCTCCCTCCTTCCTTCCTTCCTCCTTTCCTTCCTTCCTTCCCTCCTTCCTTTCTTCTTTTCTTTCTTTCCTTCCTTCCTTTTTTTCTAGAACCCAAAGACACTGTGTTAAGAAGTGGTAAAAATAGTTGTATAGGCGAGGCTAAGTTCTGCTGAATACCTAGTTTGTAGCACCCATTCCATACCTAAGCCTGTACCTCATCACAGCTCTGTTAGGTAGGCAAGGAAAGTTGGGGAAACTGAGTCTGGGGTAGGTGACA
Source organism: Mirounga angustirostris (assembly GCF_029215605.1). NCBI lineage: Eukaryota > Metazoa > Chordata > Mammalia > Carnivora > Phocidae > Mirounga > Mirounga angustirostris. Next base: position 185,528,346 of record NW_026991709.1, on the reverse strand, counting down.
TGATTTGCTCCTCAATGTCAGGCCTGTTATTTTGGTTTTATCTACAGTGCTATTTCTAAGGCCTTTCTAAGGCTAGGGGAAATGGAATATAGATCCTTGAAATTCAGTATTGTTTCTGGGTTTGACTATGTTTGAGCAACCAGAAGCTCCTGACTTGCAGTGTGTGTGTGTGTGTGTGTGTGTGTGTGTGTGTGTGGTATGTGTATTTTAATTTTGCTGAAGCACGAATCTGAGTTGCTGCGAGGCTGCTATGTGGGAGTGTGTGTACTGGACATCTGTTATTTTTGCCTGCCTGGCATGTATTCTCCATTTTTTAGCAATAGCTCCTTGGGTTTACTTTGAGGCTCTGTGCCTCACCTGTTGGATACTCCCTTAGTGGGAATGTTAGCCGAGGAACCCAGCACAACCCCAGAAAAGGCCCAGGCATGTGGTCCAAGTTCAGTCCATCACTCCTTCTCCAAGGAATTTGAATCTTTGAAACAAGAGATAATGAGAATTAAAAATGACTGGGGAGGATCCAGCCCCTCCATGATATCCTGACAATACTGTCCATTCATTCCCATTATTTGGAGTAGAGATTACCAAGATTTTTCTGTAAAAGACCAGCTAAGAAATATTTTAGGATTTGTGGGCCATTTGGTCTCTGCCTCAACTACTTGACATACAACTTTTCCTTTTTATTCTGTGGTCTCCCCACTCCTCCTTCTAAGTAAATTCCTTTCTCTAGTTAATGTCAGTAGAGTTAATTTATGTTGCTTGCCACCAAAGAACTTTACTGATGTATAGTGAGTCTCTTGGCTGATGAGTGAATCTAGTTTACTGCCCAACATCCACATATCATCAGGGCTTTCTCTTTATGCCTCCACTAGTGTATGGAATAACAATTGAGAAACAATTGATAGAACAGTGTCTTCGTGAAAAATGGCTAGGTCTGATGATATAAATAAAGGAGAAGTGAAGAGTCTACAAAAAAGAAGATGGTGCTGAGTCAGATGTTTAGGATAAATTAAAAAACAGAATGCTGAGTTTTTCAGTGGTTCAAATCTAGGACTTAAATTATTAGCCTTTTATAATGAAAAAAATGGTAGGTTGATAACATTGTTTTAGTAAGTGTGTTGAAGAGATTTTTTTTAAATGATCAAGAGAAAAATTTTTATGTATGTATGTATGTATGTATGTATTTATTAGTGAGGGAGCAAAGAGGGGCCAAGGGAAAGAGAATCTTAAGCAGGCTCCATGCCCAGTGTAGAGCTTGACACAGGGCTCAATCTCACAACCCTGAGATCATGATCTGAGCCAAAATCAAGAGTCAGAAGCTTAACCGACTGAGCCATTCAGGCACCCCGATCAAGAGAAAGATTTAAACTGTTAAAAAAATTTTGTTTTAATTTTTTTAAATATTAAAATGAGGTTTGCCAGTGGTTTAGGTTAATCTTAGGAATCCTGAACTTTCCATGTTGGATGATCCTAAGTCTGTACAAACATTTTCACATTGTGAACCTAAAGGTTATACGAGGGTCTCAGAGCATATTCCCCCAGAGTGACAAGATTTCACTTCTGTCAACACTTCCTCTTTTCTCTGTCTCCCACTGTTCTAACAGAAAAGTAAATATTGTTGGACATCCTATTTAGATTAAGTAGATAAAATCTTCAAGTCTTTTCACAGTCTGGCACTAGCACGAATATAAAATGAGCACCATCTCTGCCCTTAAATAAGTGTCTGTCTAGCTGAGATGAGGATGTTACTCACCCAGGAAATTTCTGGGTAGTACCAAGTCGTCAGGTCAATTCAACAAAGAATGAATGGGTCATATGAAGTTCTCTAATGATGCTAAACAGAGGGATACAATAACACTAGCTTCATCTCAAGCAGCAACAGAATGCTTGCATTCCAGAGATAAAAAGAATCTTAGAGGCCAGTTCCTTCATTTCCCACAGGAAACACTAAGGCACAAGGAAGCAAACTCTAAGATCCTACTTCTGATTAGTGGGCCTAGGAGCTGGTGTTCCTGATTCCTATTCTTAGTAACTTGGATGTATTAACTCAACTTCACAATAATCCTGTGAAATAGGTACTGTGACTACAGGCACTGCAAGGGTAAGTAATTTGCACAAGGTCATACAACTAGAAGAGGTTTAAACCCAGGCTATGTGGTCACACATTGTGTTCTTAAATACAAATTCCTATTTTGATTCCAAGAGTGTGAGTTTGTCTGGACACAGTTAATTTTGAGATATGATCTAAAGGGCAGAGTCTATTAAATATAGATTTCCTTCTAATGATATTGCCCACTTTGATCGAGGTCTATTAATAATTTTATTTTTTTAAAAAGATTTTATTTATTTATTTGACAGAGAGAGACATAGCAAGAGAGGGGACACAAGCAGAGGGAGTGGGAGAGGGAGAAGCAGGCTTCCTGTGGAGCAGGGAACCTGATGCAGGGCTCGATCCCAGGACCCTGAGATCATGACCTGAGCCAAAGGCAGACGCTTAACGACTGAGCCACCCAGGTACCCCTAATAATGTTATTTTGTAAGTACCTACAATGTGTGAGATACTCAGCTAAGTGGTTTGCAGACACTACATTTGATTGTTGCAGCAACACTGCAAAGTAGGTAATATTGTCCTCATTTTCAGAGGAAGAAGCTGGATTGATTTGCCCCAAAATACCATAATAATAAGTGCAAAAGAGAAATACAAACCAAGCCCTAGCTAGTTCCAAAGCCTATGTCTTTAATCATCCTCCAAATCCAAGATTCTGGCTTTTTTATTGCTGTCCTCCAACTTACAGAGCATTTTCTATACCTGCATCCTTATGCCTATAATCAGAAATGAGTTGGATATTCTTATTCAACAAAATGCATCATATTTCAGCCAAGTAGTTCAGTCCTTCAGGGCTTCCCATAGCCAAATTAACCAGTATTTGGAATGGAAGTCAGACAACAAACCCCAGTGTACTGGATTGAAAATTACAACGTAGCTGGGTTGGTGGCTGAAAAAACAACACAAGGCACACAGATAATAAACAGCAGATTTTGGATGAGAAAGCATGGCATTAAATAATTGAAGCCAGTGAAAGTGGAATGTGGGGCCAAGTCTACACAGCTATTTATGAAACTGAGAAATGGAATATTGATGTTTGGTACCAGTACTGAGAGCTTTCTGGTTAATTGCATTCCTGGGTGAAGTCAGAAAAATATGATGCTTATATTTTTGAGTGAACAAAATAATTTTCTATCATTCACTGGGAAATTGGTTAACTCCCTAGCTCACCTGCTGTGTGCAAAACCGGGAAGAGCATTCTGTTGACTGAAAAACTAAATTTGTGGTCCTGATATGTCCTAATTATTTTACAAATTTATTGAGCACTTGCTATGTGCCAGGCAAAGGTCCTTCTCAGAGCTCACAGTTGGCTGAACAGACACAGGGACAAATAGATCTAACATATGACAACTACTAGAATAAGATCCCATTCCCTTCCCCATCAATCACCTACCTTACACAGCCTATATTTTTTCAGAGTATTAATCAGTACCAAAGATTATGTATTTGTTTGCTTATTTGCTTACTGTCTGTCTCCCAAAGTAGATTGTAAGCACCAGTAAATCAAGGGTTTTGCTTATTACTCTGGTTCCAACATCTAGAACAGCTCCTGGCATATAATAAACATCAGTGCCAAATGCTATAGAGACAATGGAGGGAAAGGTGATCAGATTTGTCCAGGGGTGGCCTGGGGAAGGCACCAGAATGGGCAATGTTTTAAGCAGGGTGTTGCACAAGGGTTTATCTGTGAAGGAGTAAGGTTAAGAGCATTTCAAGCAAAAGGAAAGGTAGAAATGGAGGATGGATGCATGAAAATGCATGATATGTTAGGCAGTACTGTATAGTTGTAAAAACTGAGTCCCAGGAGAGTGGCTGTAAACAATATATAGCGTGGTCAGGTGAGACTACATACGATATACAGTGATGATACAATGCGTTAATCCCCATTTATCTGCTCCACCATTGGGCACCACCGACTTCCCCTACTCCCACTTTGGTTTCCAAAGATATTTTCTCAAGGAAGACTTCAGCACCTTTGGCTGTGCTCTAGTGTGTTAACCAAGCATGTGGTTCCCTTTGGTAATCTCCATTCTATTTCCTTCAAACTTGGGTACGATTACTTGCTCTACCATCATATGATTATATCAGAAGAATTTTTAGTTGACATTCCCAGTCACAGAGCTGAATTCAATTGTTTTTGATGGTGAAGGTTTTATTAACCTCAGATAATTAGGCAGTACTTGAATGGATATGAAGAAGCCTAAGTATTCTCCAAATGTGTCAAAATCCATAATGGGTCACTTTTTGGCTTGTGCCTTTTTTTCTTTTTGCTTTTTCACTAGCACTGCTTTTTGAATGAGTGCCAAGCTGTTTAGAGTTAAAACTCTTAGTCACAATTAACAGAGAACAACAAAGCTCAAATAATAAAAGGGGGAATTATTGAGAGAACACTGTGTTATCCATAGAACCCTGAAGCAGCTGGGCCTCTCAAATAACTTGAAAAAGAAATTTGAAACTCAGGCAGTTTTTAATCTCTTAAGCTCTTGCTCTGTCTCTCTCTCTCTCCCTGGTCCTAGCCCTCTCTTATCTTTGCCTCTGGCTCTATTTCCTGTTCCTGTCTCTTTCTCTGTTGCTCCTGTTTCCCTCTGCTTGCAGTTTCTCCCTTCACTGGCCTCTCTATTTCTCACTGTCTTTATTATTCTGTCCTCTCATTATTTTCCCTCCAACAGGCTTTCTTTACTTTTCCATATTCATAACAAAACCATGCCCATAATTCTCCAGATTATACTGCCTCCATTTAAGAGATCAGCCCAGATGACTGGCTAATTACCTAAATCTCTCAGATTTCATAATCCATAGGAAGGAGAACTGATTGGTCTAGCCTGAGCTAGGCATCATCCCTGGACCAATCAACTGTGAGCAGGAAAACAGTGGCAGTCCTGTAGGGTATGGAGAGGAATATTTCTCCAAGAGTATCTCTGTGAATTAGACAGATAAGCTAAAAGGTGTCTGCTACCTCCAAGCACAGTTTGGTTGAATATTAATGGATGAATTAATATTCTTTTTAAACTAATACGAGTTGATCAAGAAAGTTTGATGAAAAATACTTTAAGGAAAATCAGCACTTCATGTGGATTCTTCTTGGGAAAATTGATCAAACTTTCAAACGTTGGGCCATTTTGTCTGATCAAACTTTAAAATATCTGTCCATTTTGTAGATTTGTAGAGTTCAGGTTCCTTGGTCAACAGCTTTTTGACATCACCAAAGGCCAGAGAAGAAGAATCCTGCAACCCAATGTTGTCATAGGGGAACAAAGGTACCCTTTAGCTGATAGGCAGATGTTTATGCCTAACATGGTATCTTTGCTGTTTTCTTTGCAAAGTAATTTCTTTCCTGCCCTCAGCTTACTCATCTGTGAAATGAGGGGGTTCGATGTGATGATTTGTGTTTCCTTTAGTTCAGATATGCTGTGACTCCCATTGGATGCAAAAAAGGCCCCTCAAGGTCTGAACTGCTTTGGGAGAGAGCTGCCTGCCTAATCACAGCTCACATAAACACTTGTGTTTGCCAAGCCCTCTGATTCCTCCTCAAAGCCATTACAGCTGAACTTGGGATCCTATTTTTATTTTCTAGGTAGTCTGAAATTAGATTTGCCAACTTTGCAGCTCCTGTCAGATGTCTGCTTCTCAACAGAGAGATTTTTCAGACTTTGAGCCAAAGACTTTCAGCTACCAGGGACTGTGGTTACTTTTTTCATCTCTCAAGACAGAGCTCTGAACAGCACCTGGACCTCTGACCAGGAACTCCTGGGTCCCCTTTCCCAGCTGTTAACAGTGGAGGTGCTGCACCCAAACATTCAGCTCTCTCCTGTAGGATCTGTCAGCATGACAACCCCTACAGCTGTGGACAAAGTCCAATGCAATGATACTGAGACTGGGTGTAAATGGCTTTACCTGGAAATGACCAAATTGTTTAAGTGAGGTTTTGATTATACTCAGATTCATCTGGGCATTTGGTGGAGTGTGTAAAAATAAAGATGGAAAAGGAATGGAAATGCTGTGAGAAGACATCTTTAATTCTTGTCCTTCCCTTTCTTCATTCATTCAACAAACATTCATTGAGTACCTTGTGTGTTCTAGTTCTTGTATGTTCATGTAGCACTCTGCTAGATGCTGGGGAAATAGGAATGTAGACACATGGCTCATCCCCCAGAAAGGAAAGACAGGCTGGTCAACATAAGAACATCAGTCTGGGGCTGTGGTCAGGATTATCTATGTTCTCTCCTGATCTCCTTCCTTGATTGTTTATTTCCTTATGTCTGCACCTGGAGCCTGAATGAGACCTATATGAGAGGATAAGGGTAGTGTTGCTGACAGAGATCTGATGAGCATTTCTGAGTTCAGGATTTTCATGGTTGGAAAGTAGGGAAGGCAGTCCATGTGTAGGAACTAGCATAAGCAAAGTATAGGGTATGTTTGAGAGAGCAAATGGATAGGGGTAGAACCATTCATCACAATATTATACTCCATATTTTCTTTCTTTTGAATACTAAATGCTTGAGCATTTGTTTATCATCATAAATGAATGTTAAGATGTAAACACTGCAGATACATAAAAATATGCCACCCCAATCCTGTTATATCTGCCAGGGTTCTCTATCTAAGTAACATAAAGCAATTCTAGTTAATCTAAGTATAATTAAAATTTATTAAATGATATTGCAAAACTCAGATAATCACTAAGAGGACCGAATTTGGATGCTGGCACTCAGGAACAATGTTCAAAATCAGGCCATAGAACTGATTCCATGAAGGTACTGGGCACACATGCTACACCTTGTCTCACAGACACCACAGGGCTTGTACCACTGGACATTTCCTCTGCCACCGAGGCCTCCAGAAACTGGCAACAGCTGCCATATCTGCAACACTTTCCTGGGAAGGAATTAGAGCAGTTCTACTTCTTAATATCAATATTTTCCATTTTGAGTCTAGGTAGTCCATCTGAATGGTGGAGTCTAAGTAGTGCCTGTATCCCAGCTACAAGAAAGGCTAGGAGAGCCAGGATCTGGTGTTTTCAGATACCTATGAGAAAAGATGGCCACAAAGGGGGTGATTTCCCCAGTCACATGAATAGATTTTGGGTGCTGTGCAACAACAACAAAAAAAGACAAATGTTTAATACATCCACGTTTCAAAGGTAATGTCTGTTATCTGTTTATTTTTCCAGATTTTCTTTTCTATATATATATATTTTCTATATATATATATATATATATATATATATATATATATATATGTACTTTTGAAGGAAAGTCCTTCTATACCTAGTTTGTTGGAGTTTTTCTCATGAAAGGATATTGAATTTTCTCAAATGCTTTTTCTGTATCTATTGAAATGATCATGCAATTTTGATCTTTCATTCTGTTAATGTGGTATATCATGTTAATTGGTTTTTATACTTGACCCATCCTTGCATTCTAGAGATAAATCCCACTTGGTCATGGACTATAATCCTATTAAATGTACTGTTCAATTTTGTTTGCTAGTATTTTGTTGAGAATGTCTGCATCTATCTGCATCAGGGATACTGGCCTTAGTTTTCCTAACTTGCAGTATTTTTATCTGGCTTTCATGTCAGGATAATGCTGGCATCATAAACTGAGTTTGGAGGTTCCCAAAGCTCCTTCTTCTCAATTTTTTTGGAGAAGTTTGAGAAGGATTGGTGTTAATTCTTTAAACATTTGATAGAATTCACGAATGAAGTCATCTGGTCCTGGGCTTCTCTTTGTTGGGAGGCTTTTGATTACTGATTCAATCTCCTTTCTCATCCCTGATCTGTCCATATTTTCTATTTCTTCACGATTCAGTCTCAATAGGGGGTATGTTTCTAGGAATCAACCCATATCTTCTAGGTTAACCATTTGTTGGTATAATTGCTCGTAACAGTCTCTTATGATCCTTTTTATTTCTGTGTCATCAGTTGAAATGTCTTCTCATTCAATTTTTATTTTATTTTAGTCTTCATTTTTTCTTAGTTAACCTAACTAAGAATTTATCAATGTGTTTACTCTCAAAAACCAACTCTTAGTTTTGTTGATTTTTCACTATTGCTTTTCTATTCTGTGTTTCATTTATTTCTGTTCTAATTTTCATTATTTCCTTCCATCTACTAACTGTAGGCTTGGTTTGTTCTTTTTCTAGTTTCTTGGGGTATAAAGTTAAGTTGTTTATTTGAAATCTTTCTTCTTTTTTAATGTAGGTATTTATCACTATAAACTTATCTCTTAGGGCTGTTTTTGCTCTATCCCATAAATTTTTATATGTTGTATTTTTGTTTTTGATATAATTCCTAGAAGAAAATGTGAGGGAAAAGCTTCATGTTAATAATCTAGGCAGTGATTTCTTTGATAGGATACCAAAGCACAAGCAACAAAAGCAAAAACAGGCAAGTGGACTACATCAAACTAAAAAGCTTCTGCACATCAAAAGAAACAGTCAGTGGAATGAAAATGCAACCTATGGAATGGGTGAAGATATTTGCTAACCACATATCTGATAAGGGGTTAATATCTAAAAAACATAAGGAACTCCTATAACTCAACAGCATAAAAACAAATAACTCATTTTAAAAAATGGGGAAAAGATTTGAGTAGACACTTCTCCAAAGGAGCACATAAATACCCAACAAGTATATGAAAAAATGTTCAACATCTCTAATCATCAAGGAGATGCAAATCAAAACCACAATGAAGTACCATTTCACACCAGTTAGGATGGCAATCATTAAAACACAAAAAATAAAAGTATTGGTGAGGATGTAGAGAAATTAGAATTCTTATACACTGTTGGAGGAAATATAAAATGATTTGCTCACTATGGAAAATAGTAATCTGAGTTCCCCCCAAAATTAAAAATAGTAAAACAGCAATTCTGTGTTTGGGTTTATATCCAAAAGAACTGAAATTAGGATCTTAAAGAGATATTAGCACTCCCGTGTTCATTGCAGGATTATTTACAATAGTCAAGATGTGGAAACAACCTAAATGTCCATTGATAGATGAATGAATAAGGAAAATAATGTATGTACATAAAACAGAATATTATTTAGCCTTAAAAAAGGGAGACCCTGCCATATGTGATAATATGGATGAACCTAGAAGACATTATCTAGTTAAGTGAAATTAGCCAGTCACAGAAGAATACATTCTGCATTATTCCATTTACATGAAGTATCTAAAATAGTGAAAACCATAGAAACAGAGTAGAACGATGATTGCCAAGGGCTGCAGAGACAGAAACTGGGGAGTTGCTTTTCAATGGGTATAATGTTTCAGTCATCCAAAATAAATATGTTCTAGAAATCTGTTGTATTACAACATTGTGCCTACAGTTAACAATACTGTGTGGTACAACTTAAAATTTGTTGAGAATAAATCTTGTGCTGTGTTCTTACCACAGTAAAAAAATAAAAAATAAAATAAATCCATTTTCCCCCAAGAAAATAAAAAAGGATTTATTGTGACTTTCTGCCACTCTTAAAAATTTCCAGAAGCCAAAAGCCTCACAACATTATGAACCTTATTCTTTCAAAAAATGGAAGTATTCTTCTGGGAAGCACAGGGCCTGTTATCTTTGACATGAAACAGATCCTTCTAGATATTCTAGGTTTTTCAAAGGACCAGGAAGAAACAAAAAGCTAGGATAAGTCTCCCAAGAGGTCTGCTGGTAGTCTTTGAAGCCAGGCCAGTGATCCTTCCCCTTTGGCCTGGCTGTCACAGAGAGCAGTCATTCCCTCTGGCATCTTTAGAGACTGAGTGCCGTGCAGGATGATCCTTGTGTCTATTCCAGGCTATTATTTCAAAATACTATGGCTTAAGGAAATGCAAAGGTCATTCAGAAGCTCCATCCTTCCTTTAGAGTGGTCCTGAATGCAAACTGCTACTTTAGTCAGGGAGCGGCATCCTGCTAGAATGGAAGAATCCCCTGGAGTCAAGAGACCCAGACTTGGATGCCTGCTCTGGCAGTGGAACCCTCACCGATTCATGTAGTCAATCCTAGTGTTAGTCACTTTCCTAGCAAGAGAAATAGGTAATCAGCCCAACTCCAGGGCTTTAGCATTGCTGGACTTTGATTTTAAACAGCCCTGAGTTTAAATTCTTGCTCCAATACCCATGTGACTTTGGACAGACAATGTTGCCTGTTTGTTTTTCAATTATTTTCATCTGCAAGTTAAAATTCATAATACTACATGACAGCATTGTTATAAAGGAAATTCTATAAACAAAATTGTTTTATCTACTTGCTATTTCAGATTAAAGCAGTTCCAGGGGTTTCGCCACCAAATTTGGATCTATGTTGGGTAGATGGTCTGACTTAAAATTTAAGTGACCATGTGACCATATGGGCATCTGTACATGGCAAATTCCAGGGTAAGAAATGACAAGGAGGGCAATCCCTCGCTGAGTGTTTACTGTGCTCCCAACATTGTACTGAGCGCTTGACATGCAATATCTCTTTCATTCTCCATCACCAAGGAGGTGGTTACTATCATTACCCAACCTTTACAGAGAAGGAAGTAGCAGCAGAGAATTAATTTAACCCTGGGAAGAACAGATAGTAAATTATATAAATCCCTTAACACCGTTAGTTATATACCTAGCACAGTGCTTGGAAACTGGCAGTAATTATTACTAAAAGCTGGTTAGTAAGTAACTTACTCTAATATCATATCAGAAATAAAATAACAGCTATCTGTGCAATGGGCTATTTTCGACTTTTGATTTTGTGCAGATTCAGAGAAGACTATGGAAGGAAAGACAGCTGAGCTGACCCCAAAGACTAAATAGGATCTCCTATGAAGACAAGAGTGTTGAAGTATGTGCAGGGGGAAGGTGTTGTAGAAGCAATGAGAAAAAGCAGAAATAAAGGCATAAAGGCATAAGAATACAAGGTGTATTCTTAGAAGCTGTAAGTGGTCCAAGGTTGCTAGAGCAGATTACACTGGGGATGAACAGCAGGAGATCAGCTAGGATGTCAGCAGTTCTCCTAGGTTGGGAAGACTCTGAAATTTACCCCATGGGTCATAGATCTCAGACTGGTGGCCCACTGGCCACATTTGCCCAACATGTCTTTTATGTGTACTACCCGCAGTTATTTTCTTTTAAATTTGAATTAACTATCAACATTTTAAAATCTGATGTTTTAGACCAAATATTCTCAGTTTTCTAGAAAATCTGGAAATTGGGATATTTGGCCGTTTTGATTCTTCCTTCGACATGACAATATCATCTAGGGCTGAAAAGTCACTACCCCCTTTAGGCAACTCACTTTCCCCTGTTGTTGCACTCAGGAAACTTCTTTCCTTTACCTTACCTGTTAATTTCCTATAGGCCAATGGATTGACAACCATTGCCGTGGGCAATGTGGAGTAATTAAAGGTCATCTAAAAATGACTTATAATGTATCTAGTGTCTACTTCTCTGCTAGAAGCAAAGAAATTTATTAATCATTGTTTTCTTTAAGGAACTGTCTTTCTAGTGCTGCACTGAACAACATGGTAGCCACTTGCCACATGTAGCTATTTAAAATGAAATAAAATAAAATAAAAATTAAATAAATTGAAGTAAAATTTCAGGTCCTCAGTTACACTAGCCACATTTCAAGTGCCCAATGGCCACATGTGGCTATGGCTACCATATTGGACTGCACAGATATAAATATTTCCCGAAGTTCCATTGAACAGTGCTGTTCTAGAGAACAGCCAGAGCTGACACACATGAAGCAGTCAGAGGAAAATACAACATAAAATACCAACCAATTGGCTTGGATAGTGATAGAGAGGTTGAGGAGGAGGAGATTCCCATGAGTAATAACAGCAAAGGAAGCTTTGTTCAGGAGGTAGATTAAGGATGGTTAGGATTATCTTAGAACAGAAGAAAAGGGTAAGGTATGAGTAAGTATAGAAGGGGGATACTATCTGTTAGAAATGTATTGTCAGAAAATTATAGAATAAATAATTAACAGTAGTTTAAGCAAGTAGAAGTTTATGTTTCTTACCTAACAAGAAATCTGACTTTGGTTCAGAGACTAAGTAATGTCAGGGCCAGCATTTCTGACATTCTTGTGGTCTTTCCCTAATCACTGGAAGTTAGATATTGAAGATCCAGCCTTCATGTCTTCAATAAAAGTAGGAAAAAAAAAAAAGGGAAAAAGAAGTGCTGGCCAATTTCCATTCATTGGCCAGAGAAGATCAAGTTCCAATCTGGAAATGGCCATGGCCATGATTAGAGACAGATGGTCCTGGGAGTAGAAAGCCAAACAGGAGCAGAAGAAATGGGCAAAAGTCACCATCAAGAAGGAAGTTGGAGCTGATAATGATAGAGATTGAGATCTCATGAGAACAGAGCTTGACATGGTAGAAGATCTTTGTTGCCCTAGCTACCTGATTTGTGCTTTCTTAGACCTATTCACTAGATTAACTTATTTCAATAAAGATTTATATTTTCTTTTTTTTTTTTTGCAGTTAAAAAAATAAACATGCCACATATCATGACCTGCAAGGTGACACACAAGCCAGCAACGTTGCATCTCTCTGTGCCTTTCTCCTGTAGTCAGATCATCCTCTGATTCTCTTTCACCTCCTTATTCTACTTTTAAAGACCTTCATGATTACATGGGACTACCTAAATGACCCAGGATAATCTCTCTATTTTAAATTTATCTGATTAACAAACTTAATTCCATCTGCAATGTTAATTCACCTTTGCCATATATCCTAACATTTTCACAGGTTCAAGGAATTAGGACACAAATGTCTGTGAGGGGAGGGGTGCATTATTATGTTTTCCACATGGATGTTGGCACAAACTAATTGGAGATCAATCCAGAAATTCCACTTTTAGGCATTATCCAAAAAATTAATGCGATAAGACAATAAACACATATGCACTGTAATTTGTTGTGTAGATACTTAGAATAGCAAAAATTTAGAAGGAAAATCAATGTCTATGAAAAGACTGGTGCTGAAACAAATCATGGTTAATCCATATGATGGAAAATTCTGCAGCCATATCTATCTATTGATATGAATGGTGTCAACAATATATCAAGTGAAAAAAGCAGATTGTAGAATACTTATAAGACATTATCCCATCAACACAAAATGTATGTGCATACAGAAGACATGTATATACATACATTGAACTATTAATAGTAATTATTTCTGGGAGAGGTAGATTTGGGACACAAGAAATTTTCATTAGATAATGGTGATTTTTAGAGTAATTATATATTATCAAAGTAAAATTAAGTTATATCCTTTAGGAAGAACAACCTCAGTGTTGTAAAATATTTTATCACATCTGAATTATTTGCCAATAGCTACCTCTACTGAAGACGTTCTTCCTTTCCACGTAGGAGTCAAACAATAAGGTCTAAAAGAAAAACAAGGTGCACTGCTAGGAGTCATGGTGTGTGTGTGTGTGTCTGCATTAAAAAAATCACATACAAATCATTGTTTTGCCACTTTAATTATCTCACTCTTTTGATTTTGTTTTATAACCTACATGCTGTTCTCATTTGTCAGCCTAATATATCAGAGCTCATTCCACCCAGAATCTCAGAGTTTATTTGGTCATTTCTCACCCATGAGATAGATTGTAAGCCTGAGACCTCAGGCAGCTTAACATTTTGAATTCCAAGTGTCTACAGACAGATACACTCACCGTCTCAACTACCAAAACTTAGCAAGCACCTACAATGGGCTTATCATGATGTACAGCAGGCAGGTGCTGTTCTTGGAGGTGACTGGTTGAAAGAGATGTGAACTGAACAAATGCCTGGATTTCAAAGAAGGCAGATTAGAGATCATCATATACAGGGGAAGTGATGGTCAGATCTGCCGAAGCCTTGCTGTCATTTATATACTTTATTCGTGTAAGATGTTTCCTGTATTCTTTCCTTAAACCTCTTTGTTGCATGAGTTAAAGTGTATTTCCCTTTGCAACAGTATGTGTCCTAATGAAGACAGTCAGCATTTCCCAAATTACATTTTTCTGTACTAGTGCACTCTGTAGTATGTATAGAAATATCTTTCCATAGAAAGATAGCAACATTGATTTTTTTTCCTCCAAAGTTTCTTTAATATGTATAAGTGCTTGTGTGCATGTGCACACACATGCATATGTATATCACAATAAACAGAGACAACTGACTTGGGACATAGTGTGCCATTCCCAGGAACAAAAAGAGCATGAGAGGCTGCAACCAATTCATCAATACAGATGTAAAATGATGCTTGAGACACAGTTACCAGCTCACCCTGGAATGGTAGACCATCCTGTTGATGATCACTGGTGTCTGTTATATATCATAAGCCTTATGATTTTACATATTTGTGATATTATTTAATTTGCATATATATTAAACAGAATAATAAAATGTTAATCATCTCTTGCCACAATTACTTCATCTACAAGAACATTTTAGTTTAATCTTACTATTAATTTTAATTCTTAGAACTTTATGCTCCCTCAATCCATTATACCAGCAATTGCACTACTGGGTATTTACCCCAAAGATACAAATGTAGTCATCTGAAGGGGTACGTGCACCCCAATGTTTATAGCAGCAATGTCCACAATAGCCAAACTATGGAAAGAGCCAAGATGTCCATCGACAGATGAATGGATAAAGAAGAAGTGGTATATATATACAATGGAATATTATGCAGCCATCAAAAGGAATGAAATCTTGCCATTTGCAACGACGTGGTTGGAACTGGAGGGTATTATGCTGAGCAAAATAAGTCAATCAGAGAAAGACATGTATCATATGATCTCCCTGATATGAGGAATTCTTAATCTCAGGAAACAAACTGAGGGTTGCTGGAGTGGTGGGGGGTGGGAGGGATGGGGTGGCTCGGTGATGGACATTGGGGAGGGTATGTGCTACAGTGAGCGCTGTGAATTGTGTAAGACTGTTGAATCACAGACCTGTACCTCTGAAACAAATAATACATTATATGTTAAAAAAAAGAAGATAGTAGGAAGGGAAAAATGAAGGGGGTAATCGGAGGGGGAGACGAACCATGAGAGACTATGGACTCTGAAAAACAAACTGAGGGTTCTAGAGGGGAGGGGGGTAGGAGGATGGGTTAGCTTGGTGATGGGTATTAAAGAGGGCACGTTCTGCATGGAGCACTGGGTGTTATGCACAAACAATGAATCATGGAACACTACATCAAAAACTAATGATGTAATGTATGGTGATTAACATAACAATAAAAAATTTTTTAAAAGATGAAAATAAATTAAGGCTTTGACTAATTTGAAGGGTACAGTGAACTAATGAAGTTTTACAAGTGAACAAATAAAATGCAGCTCCTCTCCTTGGAATATATAATAAATACTTATTAATATTACAACATGTTTAACACTTGTTATTGAATGGTACAGCCTACAGCACAGGATTTCATCGAATTCTGTTTCAATTATGCTGGACAATTGAAATAGACCCATCTCAGCAACAAAGGAAGAATTAATTATAGAACATCATCTTGGTTGGCTTCATAAATCAGTACAGCACCTTTGAAAAGTGATTAACCATATATACCAAAAGCCTTTAAAAATGTTCATTATCTTTGCACCAATAATTTTCACTGCTAAGAAGCTTCCCTAAGGGGGACACCTGGGTGGCTCAGTAGTTAAGCGTCTGCCTTCGGCTCGGGTCATGATCCCAGGGCCCTGGGATCAAGCCCCGCATCGGGCTCTCTGCTTGGCAGGAAGCCTGCTTTTCCCTCTCCCACTTCCCCTGCTTGTGTTCCCTCTCTCGCTGTCTCTCTCTCTGTCAAATAAATAAATAAAATCTTTAAAAAAAAAAAAAAAGAAGCTTCCCTAAGGAAATAATCAGAGAAGTGGACAAATATTTGTATTTAAAATAGGTGGTTGCATTTATGATATCACAAAGTGGGAAATAACCAAATGTGTGACTGTAGGGGACTGTTTTAATAAATGATCATGTATATACATTACAACATATTAGGCAGCCCTAATAACTACATTTGTAACATATTTAGGGACAAGGGAGAAAATACTGCACAATTTAATGCTGAGGCAAAAGCTTTAACATGCAGGGGGTATCTAAGGCTGTCAAGTTGCCAGACATAAGACATTTAAAAAGGAGGCTGGATTTTGTTCATTTACATAGGAAGGAGGAAATGAACTAGAGAGAAAATGCAAAACAGTTAAAGAGAACACAGTGAGAAGTGAGGGAAAAAAAGCATTAGGTGCTGGATTGAGCACTCAGAGACCACCCTCCACCCCCATCCCACCACACACACACACATCTGAAGGTCTAGGCTAGTGTTTCTCCACCTTGGCTTCACATCACAATCATCTTAAAAATCCTGATGCTCGGGCTCTATCAGGCCTATAGAATCAGAATCTCTGTAGTTAGGACCCAGGCATCCGTATGTCTTTTTTTTTTTTTTTTTTAAGCTTCCTAGGAGATGCCATCTGCAGTCAAATTAAGAATCTGATTGAAGACAGTTAACACTGGGGGCTTACCCCTTATGCAGTACAAAGGAGAGTGGCTAAGTCAGAGCACCTAATATTTCTTTTCTCCCTCTACCTTCCTGTCCTCTCAGTAGAGGGTTGAAACAGTCCCCCGAACCCGTCAGTGAAGAACTGCTTAAACATTCCTCAAATTTTGTTCCAGGAAAGACAGGAGTGGAGGTTTCCTGTAGCCTTCCCCCTCTAAAAGCCCCTTGTCCCCAAAGGCAACTAGAGACACACCCTGGCCATTCAGCCCATGGTTCCAGCTTCAGCCTGCCATTGGGTGACAGCAACATTGATCAGTAGTTGATACATTTCCTATCATGTTAGAAGATTTACAAGAATCAGTTTGTAGTCGTAAGGCTGGTTCCAAGTACACACACAAGCTTGGAATTCAACATTTAAAACTCCAGGAAAATATATCTACTTTGCCCTTTGCTTTAGCAGAAGAACTGGATGTTTAGCCTAAGGAAAGATAGCTCTGTCATCAGTACAAAGAGATCTTTGAAAGATTCCTCAGCAGCAAAATGAATGAGAGTGAGTGAATGAGTGAATGAATGAATCTAAGAATAATTTTAAAATAGAGATTCATTGTTCCCCTAAATTGGGATTTGCAAACTGGCATCTCTAGGCTACATCAAACTCCTAATTATATTGCATTAAGCACACTCTTGTTTACAAAATACTTGAATTTGAATCCCTTTAAAGGGGGTGTGCAATCTCCAGCTGATCCCACCGGGACTCTTGCTGTGTTTGATTCATGACAACTAGACTTTCTGTTCTTTGGTATTTTAAAGATTTTATTTATTTATTTGTCAGAGAGAGAGAGCACACAAGCAGGGGAAGCTGCAGGCAGAGGGAGAAGCAGGCTCCCCACAGAGCAAGGAGCCCAATTCAGGACTTGATCCCAGGACCCTGGGATCATGACCTGAGCCAAAGGCAGATGCTTAACCAACTGAGCCACCCAGGCATCCCTGCTCTTCGGTATTTTAAATTCTGCATTCTCCACAAAGATTAACACGTAACACTAATCTGTGTTACAGAGGTTCCAGCCAAGAACCATCTTTTCTATCCTCTCCTTGAAGGATCTCGGACACAAGCTTGGACCAATTCGCGAATCACTGGTCAGTGCTGCTCTGAGAAACAGATATCCAGCTCTGCAGAAACGAACCCAAACAAACTGTAGAATTCACCAGGGACAAGGCCTGTAGCTCCATCTGACACCACTCCATCAGAGTACCAGCTGCCATGTTCCGCTTTTGGCCACACAGAGGTTGGGTGGCAGATCATCAACAACTATGCAGTAGGGCTAAGACAGAGGGGAGCTAGCCAGTGTGCTGGAACCCTGCAAGGGGGACGCATTATCTCCCCCATGAAACCTTTTCCTTTTGAGCAGAGGTCCACAATGAAAAGTAATAAATCTCCCTTCATTTCAGTGACAGGAAAGTTTGTAATTATTACTTTCACCTTCCGAAAGCCCACAGAAAGGAAATGTACAGGGGTGCCTGTATGGCTCAGATGGTTGAGCGTGGAACTCTTGATTTCAGCTCAGGTCTTGATCTCAAGGTTATGAGTTTAAGTCCCGCATTGGGCTCCATGCTTCAAGGCAACTTCTGAAATGCCCCCATAGTTGCTATAAATGAAATCTGCTGTGTGTTTGGAGGAGGAAGTTTTCTTTTTATTACAGGAGTTTGGGATAGATTTTTAGAGGAAGTGGTATTTGAGCTGCACCTGGAAGGATAAGGACAGTCATAACAGGAAGATGTGCAAATCAGCAGGAATAGAAAAGTGTAGAGTATTTTGAGATATGAAAGGACCAAAGGAAATTGCTATGTCATTAAAGGGAGCCCACTTAAAGTGGGAACCAAAATTTCATAAGTAATGCAGGGAAATTTGATTGAAAATGTATCTCAAAAATAAAACAAAAACTTATAAAAACAAATTTAGTTTATAACATTATATTTATATATTACAATTTGTCAATTATAATCACAGTGATATGCTAAATTTTAAACAATGGATCAAGATGTGTGTGTATGTGTTTGTGTGTGTGTGTTTGTGTGTAATACTTTTGACACAATTTTATGGTAACATGAGATGACCTGTTTCACTTTATACTTGAGTTTCACAGATTGGCCATGAGGAGGTCATACTTGCAAAAATATGTGAGAGCTCAATTAATTTCTTCTACATCATTTTTATGAACCTCATAAAATGTTTCATTGTTTTTATAATGTTCACAGTTCCACTGGCAATCAGTTCAAGTTGTATTTACCTTGTACTGAAGGACGTTGACACTGATGATCAATGAGAAACCAAGAGATTAACTCAAAGTGCAGAGATGTTCAAGGAGGTTCTAAATTTATATATATTTTTTCCCTTGGCAAATATTTTTCCTATTCTTATAGCTTTGACTTCCTTTTGGAATATCATTACCGTGGAGATTCTGATAAATACTATTTATCAATAGATGGACTAATATCAAGGCTATTAGTCCATCGCTCATTTTCTAAAGCTTCTGGGGCTAAGGATCCCTGATGGTTGACTTTGACTAGAATATAGGATGACAAGGTTAATGAGGCCTTGAATACTGGGATGAAAAGGTGGGGGCTTTCTTTATTGACTTAATGGACAATAGGGAGCCACTGAAGGTGTTTGAGCACAGGAGTGAAGTAAACAAAACTATCCTTTAGGAAGAAGTGTCTGGCAGGGCTGGGGAGGATAGGCTGCAGGAAAGGCTACCAGTGTGTGTACAGTTAGTTAGTAGGCTGATGTAATCCATCAACACTCGTGTTTCCTTACAGAATGTCTATGGGGAAAGGCAAAGACGCCTCGTTCGTTGATCAATGCTTTCTGTCCTCCTTTGACTTCCATTGATAGTGATGCACACCTTCATTTATCTTTGTAGGATGAGAGACATTTCTCAGAGCCATTTGCATGCTTTAAGCAGCCCACACAGAGACTAATGTGATTGGCAATTTGGAACATATTGTCTTTATTCAGCTCCAGAATCATGCCTAAGGGAAGAAGGATTAAGTAAGAAGGAAAACAGCCCCCCCTTCTCACCTCAATGAAAACTTGGAATTAATTTTTCATCTTGTGATGTTTACTTTCAAAGTAAAATAAGTGAAAAGGCTGGACTTTTTTTTTTTTTTAGGCTAAAGACTTAGTGAAGTCCCAGAGATTAAGAATAGTTGAAGTTATTTTTTTTTTTTAAAGATTTTGTTTATTTATTTGACAGAGAGAGACACAGCGAGAGAGGGAACACAAGCAGGGGGAGTGGGAGAGGGAGAAGCAGGCTTCCCGTGGAGCAGGGAGCCCAATGCGAGGCTTGATCCCAGGACCCTGGGATCACAACCTGAGCCGAAGGCAGACGCTTAACCGACTGAGCCACCCAGGCGCCCCTGAAGTTATTTTTTAAGGCATCTTTCTAAAGCAATTTATTTAATACAACTCTATGCTATCCTTTTGGAGCCTCAAATGAAGTGACATAAGTCATGTACTTTTTCCAGAATGTTACATGAAAATACTTTTTAACTATGGTACTTAAAAAAACCCTGAATATATCCACACTTCCCTTCATTCTTCCTTTTCACAGCTCCCTAACCACCCCCCTCACACACACACACTCACTAAACAAAGGATATGTTCTAGTAGGAGGAGGATAAATGGAGGTTCAGTAGAAGAAAATTAACATGTCCAAATAAGAATTTTGGAAGTCAGGCTTTCATTCTCTCAGTTGAAGGCTCTGAAAATCTGCACTTAGCCACCATAAACCAGTAATGGGTCTATTTCCTGAACAAATGGTAACAACGACAAAAAAAAGAGCAGGGTAAGTGCCCCCTTAGAATAATAAATGTTTTGAAATGTTTCAAAGGGTGTTGCTAGCAGGTAGAAGGGCCTCAAGGCTATTAGTCCATCGCTCATTTTCTAAAGCTTCTGGGGCTAAGGATCTTGCAAATGATTTTTGTAACTCTTCACTGGCTTCTATCCAGAGCCTCTCCTATAACCAATCCTGAATGCTCTGAAAACCAGAAAAATCCTAAATTGAACATAATGATGATTTCTTTACTTTCAATCAAGTACTTTACCTGAAAGGCTCAGCGACTAGTTCTTGGCAAGCTAATGAAGGCAGCAAACACATTTCCTACCCCTGTCAGGAAAGCAGTACATATATTAGGCTCCTACTTCATGCTGGTAATGTTCTAGCAATGAATAAGGCAGAGAGGTCATCTGCCCTCAAAACATTAACTTTCTTGACGGAGGAGCAGAAAAGAAAAAAATGAATGCAATAAATTCCATGATAGCTTAGTGCAATGAAAAAATGGGAGCAGGAATATTTGTTGGAGAGTAGGGGGAGCTGCTTCACCCAAGCTTATCAGGGAAGACCTTCCTGAGGAGGTAACAGTTGAGTAGGAACTTATATATATTTGGACTTGAATTCTTATTTATTTATTTATAAGATTTATTTATTTATTTCAGAGAGAGAGGGAAAGAAAGAGCATACTCCTTGGGGGAGGGAGAAGGAGAGAGAGAATCCTCATGCAGATGCCCCACTGAGCCCAACTCAGGGTGATCCCAGGACCCTGAGATCATGACATGAGCCGAAATCAAGAGTCAGATGCTCCACCCACTGGGCCACACAAGGTGCCACTGGACTTGAATTCTTATTTAAACT
Source organism: Mirounga angustirostris (assembly GCF_029215605.1). NCBI lineage: Eukaryota > Metazoa > Chordata > Mammalia > Carnivora > Phocidae > Mirounga > Mirounga angustirostris. Next base: position 185,507,069 of record NW_026991709.1, on the reverse strand, counting down.
CAAAGTCAGGTTGAGCACATTGATCTAAGTTTAGTCTTCCCAAAACAAACTTTAGGTTTCAAAAACTGGTATTTACTTTCCACAGCCTCACAAAGGTGCTTCCTTTCCACATGCGTGACATGGAGCAAATAGGGAGCCTGTCCTTTCATGAACCACGTTGTGGAGTAAGAAACTCTCTTACAAGTTTTATAGAAAAGGTTAAATAAATGAACAATTTATTTATGGAGTTGTGGGGTTTACCATTCCCACGTTACAGACTAGGAAATGGAAGTCAGAAGGGTTAAGTGAGTTAATTGCCAAAGCTCACATGCACAAAAGATAGAGGAACCTTGGTGTCCTTAGTACCATGTTTCTCAAAGTTTCTAAAACAGTTTTGCAATTTTGATGATGTATTCGTTCTCCATTGCTACATGACAAATTATCCCCAAATTTAGCAGCTTATAACAACAAACATTATCTCACAGTTTCTATGAGGCACAGCCTCTGACTCGGTCTCTCAAAAGATTGAAATCACAGATCAGCTGGGCTATAGGCACCTCAAGGCTTGACTGGAGGAGGATCCACTTCCACCATCACACACTTGAGTTGGCAGCTTTCAGGCCCTCATGGGCTATTGGCCAGAGATACCAGTTCGTTCCACGTGAACCTCTCCTTAGGGCTATTCACAACATGGCAGTTCACTTCCCTCAGAGCAAGGATGAGAGGGAGAGAGAGAGACTGAGAGAAAGCAAACAAGATGGAAAGCAGAATTTTCTGTAACCTAGTCATGGAAGTGATAGCCCATCACTTTTACCACAATCTATTTATTAGAGCTGAGTCACTGAGTCCAGCCCACACCCAAGGGGAAGAAAATACAAAAGGCATGGGTACAAGGAGGGATAATTGGAACCTATTTTGGAGGCTGCCTACAAAAAAGGTTATTTTTAAAGTAGTATGTAAGTCAAAATAAATTTTTCATTAGATAGCTATTTAAAAATTCAATATTGTATTTTGGGGTACATGATTAAATTGAATACCTCATCAAACTAATGATTAGAGATTAAAAATAACTTCATTATTAAAATGGGGGGGGGAACAGAACTGATAATGCTAGCCTGAAATTGAAAGATTCAAACTGAGAAGTGAAACTTGAAACATGCAAATATCTTTTTCATTTTATTGTATTCAACATCATCAATTTAATTCCAGGAAAACAAAATCATTCATCAATTAAAGTCAATTTGGATTTTATGGGTTGATTGTTTTGTTTGTCTTTATTTGTAAACTTCACAGCAACCCTTTGGAGTAGGTGCTATAATTGGCCTCACTCTACAACTGGGGGGACTTTGGCCCTGATTGGTAAGGCAACTTGCCCAAGGTCAATAGCAAGTAAGAGCTACAATTTAGCATAAAAATCTGACCGCAGAACCCACATGCTTAAACAATTTTGGTGAGATTCTGAATCACAAAGAAAATAAACAATTTAACATAGGTCACCAGCTCACTTGTGAAGGGATTGGCCCACATCTATTTGTTGAGGTACACTGGTTGAGAACCAGATGGACTCATTTCCACTTCCCTTCAATCCAATGACATCCACTTTGCACTAGCAAATAATTAAGCTAAAGGAACATCTTAAGTGGGCCCTCCTGATTTATCACACACCCAACCATCCAATTAGCCAACCATCCATCCATGGACTCATCCATCTATCCAACACTCTTGACTCAATTACACATCCATCTATCCTTTCTTCTAATCCTCCCAGTTCATCTGCCCTAAATCTGTGTTTCTCAAACTCCAGCCATTAACAATCTGGCCTCAATATCTATAGTCTTATCTGCATACTACTTATTCTATTAAAATTTTTTAAAATTTTATTTTTAAGTAATCTCTACACCAATGTGGGGCTCGAACTCACAACTCCAAGATCAAGAGTCTCATGTTCTACCAACTGAGCTAGCCAAGTGCCATTCTATTACAATTTTTTAAAATATCTACTTTACTTTAAAAAATACAAATGCCTCATTTGGCTTTACTCTAATATTTGTGAATTTGAGGGCTTTATGTGGAAGCTTATTTTTCTCCAAATACACTTGAAAATAAATTCATGAGTTAATTTTTTAAAAGTATTTTACCTATCACAATTACCAAACCTTGGGATTCAGTTTGCCCCTCTCCTAAAGTGTTAGAAAGAGGGGAGGAACAGGTGTGCCCCATTGTCTTTACGTCAAGACCCGCCCCACAGGGTGGGGACGGGCTGAGAATCTGGACCCAGAGACCCACTTTAACCTGAGGCTCTGGGAAAGGGGGGGTGGTAAAGAACTCTCTCCCTTCACCCCCCCTCAGGCTATGTGCAGTTGACTGGTTTGAAATGAGATTGTTTTCCTGAACACCTGTGGGGCCATCCTTGAGTCAATATTTCATATTCATTAACTAATGAACAGCTGGAGGCTGGTAAAGCCTTTCTGTCAAGGCTGCTTTCAGATCTTGCTAAATCAATACCCCTTCCTTGATTGTTCCCCCTTCCTGTAGCTGCATGACTCTCTCCTAAACATTCGCTTCTGGGCCTAGATGTTGTAGCCTACCTTGACATTGTCTGATGCCAATTTGGGGCCTCAGAAATAAGTGTATTGGGACTATTAAAGTGCATGAAAATAAAGTGTAGGCTAGTCACTCAGATCCAAGAAGGTCTTTTTGAAGGCTCAGGAGAAATTTTTCCTGATCCACCTCCCCTCCTGTCCCTTTCCTTCTTTGTGGCTCTGTTCTGTCTCCTCCCTCCCTCCCTCCCTTCCTTCCTTCCCTCCACCTTCTCCCCAAGCCCTTCCCTTCTGGTCCTATCCTTCCTTCTTTATCTTCATCTCTCTCCTTCTTCTTTCTCTAACTGCTTAATTCAAAAAAGATTTCTTAAATAATCTGTGTTTATTTCAGGCCTATTGTTATGGAGAAGACTATTTGGAGCAAATGGAAGAGGTACCAGTTAAAATGATCCCTTAGTTTACTGGAAGTTTGGGAGGGGGGAGGTTGAGTACCTACCTCTAGGAGTTTTTGTAGAATATCAAACAAAATAATGTTCCTAAACATGTGTTTGGCATATAGAAATTTCTCTAAATGCTAATTTTATTATTTTCTTCTCCATATCCATTAAAAAGAAATAGTTTCTGACCACCTTTTTTTTTACTAAGCCACCTGACAATAAAATTATATTATTATTCGGGACTACAAACATATTTGACAGATATTAAATTTTTTTTAGGCCTTGCCTTTTTCTGAGGGACTGACTTAGGTACTCTTTCTCTTTATCCCTTAGTCATGTGGCTCCACAAAATAATGTTAGCTGCAAAACTGATCATGCTTTGCTTTCCTATGCTTGGGAGAAAGCATTCATTGTAGTATTTAAAGGTGTTAAGAGATGCTCTTTGTCACTTCTTAAATATTCTTAGGGCGCCCTCTTCTGTTTCCTAACAGTGGTACTGCAGATTATTATTCTGATTTAGGCTGAAAAATGGGATGTAATTATTCTGTGTTAAAACATGCATGAAAGTAGGATAGTGTGAGCATCAACTCTAGCTGGCAGTGAAGCCAAAGGATGCAGAGATGGGACTGGACAGTCTGTGTAGGATTGTCAGAGCATCATAGCAATCATCACAAAAACAATGTTTGCAGAGAAATGAGATATTATGATCCCTTATTACACATGAAAAGGGGGGAGAAATATTTCCAACTACTATGGACTCTCCCAAGTGAGGATTATTCCTTGGTTGTTTAAGATGTAAGTAGGTGACTATTTTCCTTCCTTCTTAGGACCCTCTGACTATAAGCAACTGAAACCAATGAAATTTAATTTGAGCAAAAGGAGGGAAATTATTACAAGTGTAGGAGTAGAGGGCAGACTCCCCTAAGATGGGCCATTTTGGCATATGGATTACTGAGTTGAAGTTAACTGAGATTCTGCGGACTCAAGAGAAACTTTTGTCCCTCCCTTAACTACATAGAAGAATCTAAATTAGAAGGTTTTTTTCAGAATAAGAGTTATTATCAAAGATAAATTTTATCAGAGTAACCCATCTATGTGGCAGGGCAAATATTTGTTTACCAAATATTTACTTTTTCATCTTCCTGTGAATTATATTCCTTTCCTCTGAAATCCCAAACCCCTACCCCCTTCTCCTTAGTTCTCCTTAGATACCTCATTTTGCCTGCCTTTGGAATTTCCATGTCTATGTGGATTCTCCATATGTACACTATTGAATTTGATTTTTTTTTCCTGTAATTCTGTCTCATGTCAGTTTGATTCATAGTCCAGCTAGAAGAACCTTTGAGAGGACAGGAATTTTTGCCCCCTGACACAAGATACAAGGTGTCTCACAGAACCCAAAGACCAGGGGTTCTTGGGCAGAGACCAGAACTTGGCACAGCTGAGCCACCAGGACTGAAATTCTACTGTCTGCCATTTCTCACTCAGTTTCCATCTTTCTGCTTTCTAGTTTCTTCTTCTGCCTCTGAGTTCTAAGTCTGCATGTCTGGGACTCCTGGGACTCTCTGGGACCAATACTCTTTTTTGTCTCCAACACAAATTACCGGGAGAGAGAGAGTCAGAGTGCTCTTGTTAGAATCAGGTGTCCGGCCCTGAACCAATATGGTCAGAGGAGCAGGATACAGCAGAAACATAGAACTCACTCTTGCAGAGTTCCTGGAAAGAGTTCTTCAATCAAAAATTGATGCCTGAGCTACTTGAGCAACTAACTGAAAGCCAGAGATGGGCTTAAGTATATTCCGTTCCTCAAGGAGGAACTTCTGAAGCTTATAGCCCAGGCCCTCCCCTTCCAAGTGGCAACATCCTGATCAGTGAGGCCACTGAGGTCAGGGCCAGAGACAGAGATGTCCTCCATAATTAGCAGCCACAAACCAAATATCTGAGGACATACTCTGAGAACCCTCAGGAGAGTAACAAGCTCTTATCTAAGTCTGGGAAGGTCCTAGAAGCATTACTGACAACTCTAATAGAGAGGGCTTTTTCTGTGAAATGGTAATACATTATTGTTATTATTAAAGAAATGCATATCTTTCACTCTCCCCAAATCCTATGGAAAAGTAACACAATAGTCATTGAAACCCCCTTTAGTTTCTATGCATGCCAAGAAACAACTAATGATAACACTTGAAAATAGATCATATTCTTACAAAGAAACAGGCCCCAAATGGAGTCACTTATGTTAAGCCTCACCAAGACTTAGTCCCTAACCTAACTATAGTTTCAGCCTCTCCTAGGAGTGGAATTTTAAGCCAATCTGTCTGGAATTTCCTGATCAGCACCAGTGAGGTAATCTACATGATGAGACTCCCTATCCTTCTCCTAAGGGAAGTTGACCTTCCCTAAACAATCCTTTCTTTTCTTTTGCAAATAACATCTTGCCCCACCCTCCTTCCTATAAAAATCTTCCGTTTTGTACAATTCCTCAGAACTCCTTTCTACTTGCTAGATGGGATAAATTCATGAATCATTGAATAAAGCCATTTAGATCTTTAAATTCACCCAGAATTTTTTTTTTAACAATACCAAAATATTTTCCTATGAGTATGCAAAATTGTATATGGGGATCCACCATGATATGTGAGACAGAACTTGAGGTGCAGGAACTGTAACATTCCTTTATTTTTCTAAAATAATCCAGTCGCTTGCCAGAGTTGGTACATCTTGCATTTTGATGTCATGTGTGCATGTGTGCATGTGTGCATGTGTGTAGGTGGGGGGAGACTTTCCTTTCCTACCTTGAAGTTATACTGAAATGTTTGAATTTATTTGGTCCAGAAATATGGTGAAGGGTCTCTGGTCCTCAATCCACCAGAGTCCCTCTCCTTGTGCTCTCAGCTTGATCTCCACACTCTTTCTGTGCCAAGCTTGAGGTTGAGGTTCCCCACGACTCTAAGCTCCATGCTCCAGCCCAGCTCCCTGGGCTTCAGTTTATGCTGCTTTTCCCTTTCAGGGTTCTGTGACCTGTGGGTGTTTCACAGGGTCATTCTACCATTCCTAGAACTACTCAAAGCTTTAATCCTCCCAAACTCCAGAGAACTGACTTTCTTCCTCAAAGTCCCTTCATATAACCCCCTCACCACCATCACCACTACCTTTGGGTGACAATTCTAACTTGCCCACAAGAACTTTTTTTTTTTAAGATTTATTTATTTATTTGAGAGAGAGAACGGGGGAGGGGCAAAAGGAGAAGGACAAACAGACTCTCTGCTGAGCATGGAGCCCCACGCGGGGCTCAATCCTACGACCCTGAGATCATGACCTGAGCTGAAATCAAGAGTCAGCTGCTCAACCAACTGAGCCACCCAGGTGCCCCAGAATCTGCTTTTGAATGAACTATAAGGGCCGGTAATTGTGGGGTGTCCTGATCTGGCGGGGGCCAGCAGTGCCCAAAGTAAAAGAATTCACCCACGGCAGAACAAAAAAGACAGAAGTTTACTGAATACACTTCAAGGGAGAAAGGAGAGAATGTCTGCCATGAGAGTGAAGTGAAGAAGCATGGGGACGTAGGGAATTTTCCCTTTTTTGGTAACTGTACCCTGTTGTAAGTAGCCCATTAGTCAGTTAGGGCCTATGGCCTAATGAGCCTGTTTGCATTCAGCTCAGTGGTCACTGTGGGCCCTTTTGCCTTGCTCAAGTTTCTATTGCTCAAGCTGTTGCCTAAAAGCTGCTTCTACGGTAATTAAACCCTATAATCTGGCTGTACTCTACCTAAACTTATTTCTTTATATTATGGTCATTTAATAATTTGACATTTCTTCAATATATGTACAGTACTTAAATAATTACTTAAATCTATAGCTTTGTGTTAATTATAGCATCCGTTTTTGAAAGTCCCCTAAGATCCAGACACTATGCTAATTTCTTTTTTTTTTTTTTTTTAAGATTTTATTTATTTGACAGAGAGAGAGGGAACACAAGCGGGGGGAGCAGGAGAGGGAGAAGCAGGCTTCCCACCAAGCAGGGAGCCCGATGCGGGGCTCGATCCCAGGACCCTGGGATCATGACCTGAGCTGAAGGCAGACGCTTAACGACTGAGCCACCCAGGCGCCCCGACACTATGCTAATTTCTTAACTTTCATTAGTTTTGATCCCTACAATAATTTACATATAGGGAAACTGAAATTCAGTCATTTACCAAGGTTATAGAGCTGTACTATCAAATAGAAATATAGGTGAGTCACAAAATTTCACATATAATGTGAAGTTTTAAATTTCAAATTTTAAATTTCATAGGGAATTTAAAATCTTCTAGAGTCCATGTAAAGAAATATTTTTAAAATATATTTTAATTCAACATATCTAAAAGATTACCATTTTAACATGAAAATCAATATAAAAATTGATGAGTTATTTTATAATTTTTGTACCAAATCTTCAAAATATGCAGTGTTTTTTTCACTGACAGCATATCTCAATTTGGACTAGCTGATGAAAACGTCATTTAAATAATTCTGCCACATCATCACTAATCATCAGGGAAATGCAGATCAAAACCACAATGAGATATCGCCTCAGACCTGTTAGAATGGCAATTATCCAGAAGATAAGAGATAAAAAGTATTGATGAGGATGTGCACTGTTGGTAGGAATGTAAATTGGTGCAACCACTACAAAAATGATATGGAGGCTCCTCAAAAAATTAAAAATAGAACTACCATGTGATCCAGTAATTCCACTACTGGGTATTTACCCTAAGAAAGAGAAAATACTAATCTGAAAAATATAAGCCCCCCTGTGTTTATGGCAGCATTATTTACAGTAGCTAAGGAAGCAAGCCAAGTGTCCATCGGTGGATAAATGAATAAAGAAGATGCCATATATATATACACAATGAAACATTATTCAACCATAAAAAAGAAGGATATTTTGAGGGCATTATGCTAAGTGAAATAAGTCAGAGAAAGCCACTGAGTTATCTCACTTCCATGTGGGATCTTAAAGAAAAACAAAAACAAAGATGAACTCATAGATACAGAGAACAGACTGGTGGTTACCAGAGACAGTGCTAGAGAGTGCGCAAAATGAATTAAAGGGAGTCAAAAGGTACAAACTTCCAGTTATAAAACAAGTAAGTCCTGGAGATGTTATGTATAACATGGTGACTATAGTTAATATTATTGTATTGTATACTTCAGAGTTGCAGAGAGTAGATCTTACCACAGGAGGAAAAATTGTAACTCTAGGTGGGGATGGATGTTAACTAGACTTATGGTGGTGATTGTTTCTCAGTATATACAAATACCAAATCATTCTATTGTATACCTGAAACTAATATAATCTTATATGTCAATTATATCTTAATAAAAACAAACAAACAAAAATAGTTCTGCCTCATCCTTAGGCCAGTGACATTTTTTGGTCTTTGCTTTTATTTCTGTATAGACTAGGAGAGGAAAGACACCGGCCTTGGTGTTCTAGAAGGGGAAGAAAATATACAAAAAGCACAGGCAAATACACCGAGATATAATATTACTGCTCTACCTATTGTTGTTACTTTCACTAGTGCTCCCGGCTGTGTACTGAGGCCAAGTGGAAGTGATCGAAGGTCTGGTCAGCCAGCAGGTAATTAGAACTCAATAAGGCCTGGCTTTGTCAGTTAGGCTGCCTCAGGAAGGTGTCACAGCTGTTTATAGCTATGCATGAGATGCTGGACTCCTTCACGGATTTTTGTTAAGCCTCACAGGTATTTTTTTAATTTTATTTTTATCAAGGTATAATTTACATACAGTAAAATTCATCCATTTTTCAGTGTGTAGTTCTATGAGTTTTCATAACCACCACCACAATCAAGATATATAGTATCTCCTCCCCAAATTCTTGTGCCCCTTTGCAGAGAATCTCTACTCTACCCTGGCCTCTGGCAATCACTTCAGTTTTCTGCCTATTCCAGAAAGTCATATAAACGTATTTATAGAGTATGCAGCCTTTTGATTCTGGCCTTTTTCACTCAGCATAATACTTCTGAGATTCATCCATGTTGTTGTGTGTATTATTAATTCATTCCTTTTTTATTACTGTGTAGTATTCCACAGCATGGCTATGCTACTTTTTTTTTAATCCATTTATCAGCTGACAGATATTTGGATTGTTTTAGCTTTGTAGATTACAAATAAAACTGTTAATAAACATTTGTATTTTTGTTTGTTTTAAAGCCTTATTTATTTATTTTAGAGAGAGAGAAAGAGCACGAGTGGGGGTGGGGGCAGAGGGAAAGGGAGAAGCAGATTCCCCGCTGAGCACAGAGCCTGACTCAGGGCTGGATCTCACAACCCTGAGATCATCACCTGAGCTGAAATCAAGAGTTGATGCTTAATGGACTGAGCCACCCAGGCGCCCCTAAAACTATTATAAAGATTTGTATACAAAACCTAGAGGCAGTCTCATTTGAATTTTATAAATTTTATAAATAATTTCACAGTATTTCAGTCACATGCTATGTTGGCCTCCCCAAGATGTTAAATTATATATATATATATATATATATATATATATATATATATATATGTGTGTATATATATATATATATACACACATACACACACATAATATTTAAATAACATGAATAGCCATATATACTAGCTACTTAAAAATAATGTAAAATTAGTAAAACATTTTCAGCTGTTGACTCCTGGAACATTCAGTTCAGGATCAGCAAGAGCTTTTCATTTGAGATTTTGAGCTTGTTCATTGTATTTTTCCCCCCACATGTTCTTTTCCTTACTGGTATTCACACAAAGCAGTAATATAATAAATATTTCCCCTTGGTTTTATTCCACATCAACTGATCTTATTTGCTCACCCCCCACACTGCCCTAGACTGGGGCTGAGATGTTCAGTCTTTGGCAACATGATGATTTACAACTGCCTGTCTGTGCTCCCATGAAATAGAGAAAAATGGGATCCTTCTGAAAAAAATATTGCTTTTTTTTTCAGTACCAGGAAACTATTGGTACATCTGGTGGATTTCACTTTGAATACTTAACATTTAACCCAGAGATGTAGATTTCTTATATTTTTTAGATATCTAAAAAGAATGGCCTTGGGGCACCTGGGTGGTGTAATCAGCATGGAGTCTGCTTGGGACTCTCCCTCTTCTTCTGTCCCTCCCCACCCTACTCTCGCTTGCTCGCTCTCTCTCTCTCAAATAAATAAATAAATCTTTAAAAAGAATGGACTTGACAAGTGCTATGATTTCAACTATCATGCCAGCCAACTGACTAGGACAAAAATTAAAATTTCCCCGTTGGTTGCATGGCTAAGTATTTTAGTTCCGCTCTAGAAGAGAAGCAGGTAGTTGAGCTAAAATGAGCATGCTTTACAAAATTCACACCTGTATGTGACGGCTGTAGAGCATGGACTCCAAGTTACTGGATGTTTCTTGATGGTCTCACTGATGCTTACCATATTATTTTCTGACTATTTAAGGGAGGAGGAAGATTCATCAGAGAAGAGCATTTTATTCTTCTTTTGTTTGTTTCTATACCCAAGCACTGGGTATAGACAGAAGACTGAAGCTCTATGATTATGAGTGAATCAGATTTGATCTTAGGTATCCAGAAAAAAGAAAAAAAAACATAAACAGCAATAATAATTGATGTCATTTATTGAACATTTGCCACTTGGCTGATATTGTGCAGAACTCTATTCATTGCAGTATTTTTATTACTCACAAAAATAACCCCATAAATTAAATACTTTTACTCCCTTTTTACAGATGAAAACACTGAAGCTTACTGAGGTTAAATGGCTTATGATGGAACAGTTAGTATGTGGTAGAGCTGGGTTTGGAATATAGTTGTATTTGACTCCAAACTTATGTATGTTAACCACTAACATTTAATTGCCTTCTGGGTCTGTCCAATATTCCCTTGACTCTTTTATCTGTTGGAAATAGTGGACCTATTTGCTGGACCGAATACTTTGATTTTCTTAAGCTCTTATTCATGGACATAGCCCCCATTATGCCCTCTGTGGAGTCCATTTGTTGTCTATTCTGTATTTTTCCCCAATGTATTATTTTGATGATATTTTATTTAACTCTAGATGTTAAATAGACTCTGGAAGACAGGATTTTTTTTAGGTTAAACTTTCACAAATAACTTTCTTTTGGATACACAGGTGGCATTTGATTTCTGAAGCTACCTTGGGTGGGACGCTGAAGTTCAAAAGAGCCAGAGAAAGGAAGGTCAAGTGTTCAGGCTGAGAGCTTTGATGTGCCAGTAACCATAATGATACTTTGTAAAACCTCAGTTGCTTCTGCCTCCCAACTAATATTTGAGTAAATATTATGACTTATTTTAAAGATGAGGAAACTACAGCTCAGAAGGATGAAGAGGCATGTCCAAGTTCCCTCGGCCAGTAAGTAGTGGGGGATTGATTTACACTTCTGTTTCTTTTTAAAATTTTTCAGTCTTTCTCTTCATCTTTCCTGAATTTGAAAAAGACTACAGACCCTCATGTCTTCGTGCTGTTTACTACCAGCGTGGTGGTGGCAGTTTGAAGGCAGCTCCTTAAACATTCTGAAAGATTTATCTGCTTTCTGAGAGAAGAGAACATTGAGAACTGGATGTGCTTTTACTTTGGCCCGAGTGGGATGACATCAATGTTCTGTCTCAACAGAAGAAGCAAAATGGGCCAGTAGGAGGTGGGTGGAAATGAGTAAATCTAGATGTGTCCAGGCGGTATCACTTCTATTTAATGTTGATGAAATTATATCTGGAAATATGTTTTATGTGTGGATTAGGTTCTAAAACTATCTAGTAAGAAGAAAATTGCATAGAGACAAAATTATCCTTAAAAATTCCTGAGTAAGAAGAAATGGGGACTGAACAATTGTCTCAAAGGTTTCCTTAGGCTGATTATGCTCCAATATTAGAACAGATTGCTGTTTCTTCAATGGAGCACAAGGTGAAAGCTGGTTTGGAGGAAGGTGTCGTGTTACACAACCACCACTTCTCTTGAAGTGTCTGTAAGATGTGCACACCAGGGGCAACACAGCATGTGCATACCTCCCAGCCTAAATTCACAATGGGGCACAGTCATATGCCATTTCCCTTCTGCTGTGCCCATCACCTTTCTGGAAGGCTATTGCTTAGGTGCAGAATCAGGTATGCAAAACATGTATCTCTGTGGGGTAGCAGTGACAGAACAAGCTAAGACTTATTTCCATAAATGCATTAGTAAGAATTTTTAGCAGCCTGGATGGTAAAAAGGGCAGAGATAGCAAAACACGACTCTTCTCTCTTAGATGGTTGGTATGGATCAGGAGATGTTTTTTTACCTGCAACCAAAGATTGCAGAAGGGAAGGAGTGAGAATATAAAAGAGCCAAAGCAGATTTTTTTCAGTTATTTTCTTAATATTTTATTGTTCAGAAGGGGAAAAAAATATCTCCACCAAGAATAGAGAACTTACAATGAATATATGAATGTGTGAAAAGAGATTATTTGTGGTAACTTAAAGGAAATAATTTATGTGTTACATGGACAATTAAAACATACAACTTTACAAGGTATTTACTATTTATAGATTTTCCCACCCCATTTTCTTGAATTGGTTTATTGAATTGGTTAGTTTCACTTGCAAAGAAGGTATGTGCTACTGAGATTCTTGAATTAGTTGATTGCCTTTTTGGTGATCTTCCTTATATCTGCAATTAATGTCTGGATTCAAGTGCTATCAGGAGTTTATTTAAGTTTTTTAAAAGCCCCCAAAGACATATTTCAAGAGGAGGTAGGGCTGAGAGCAAACATGTCTAATCTCCCTCCTGCTGTGCTATCCAATCAGCTGTGTGGCATGGTATACTGTCTCCGGCTATCCAGAACTTCACTTACTTAAAAACAAAATAGGTGTTTTGTACCAAATGACCCTCAGAATCCTTTCCAGCTATAGCACTATCTTTCTTGGTTAGGATGGCCAACATTTTGAAGTCTGGAGCTATCCATTTCAAATCACATTTAAACATGTCATTTGAAAAAGCATTACAATTTCTTTTTTGTTCAGAACTATTTTTTCCACACTCTGCTGGTAGAATTGCTTGAGTGGAGATCTCTCAAATGAGACTCAGATGGGAGAAGAGAAGGGGAAGGAAGAGAAGGGGAAGGAAGATTTGAGCTTCACAGATTGTAAGCAGCTATTCCCCCAGCAGGCCATGCATGCAGGGAAGAGAAAAATTGTAGGGCAGGATTGCAACTAAGTATTGGGTAGCAATTCCTAGTTCTGAAAGTGGAGCAAGGGCACAAAAATATTATTTTTAAAAACTTCTCTGTATTTCCAAAAGTAAATTCCTTGAAAAGTTAACAGGTACATTTCACCTATTTCTGGTTTTGGTTTGGTCCGAGAGTATTTCATGGTCAAACATATTTGGGAATTGAGGTTCAAGTCTTCCTACAGAACTTCCAACAGACAATAATATGTTAATGCACATTATGATTCTGCAAGCAGGAAGAAACACCCCAAGAAACTTAGAAATTCCTAAACTTCTTTGGCCATGGAATATTTTCTGAAATGTATTTCTTAGAATTACTGTTCCCTGGAACGCAATTTGGAAACATCTGCTTCAGCTGTCCAGTATTAGCCAGTAAAGAAAGCTTGATTCCTAAAATCTGGGGTAGTGGGAGAGAAAACTGTGATCTTAATAGGTGGCCATTTGGAATGTTGGTTAACTGTCATTCTTGCCTTCTTCCAATTCATCTATGAAGAAATTCAAGTGACCATAAAGTAAACTTATCCTCTCACACAGGACTCAGCCATTATTGCCGTATTGGTTCAAAACAATGATCTGATTCCCCAGTGTTCTTAAGAGTAAGACCTTCAACAAGATCTTCAAGGCCCTGTGTGGTCTGGCCTGCTCTGCACTTCAGGCTGGTTTAATACCAGTCTTACTGCACAAATGTTTCCTGGGGCTACACAAGGAAGTACCACACATTGTTGGCAGGGCCCTACTCCCTCCGAAGCCCTAGGTGAGGACACTTCCTTGCCTCTTCCAGCCGCTGGTAGACCCAGATGTTCCTTGCTTCAGGGCAGCCTTAACTCTAGTTCCTGCCTTTGTCTTCACATGGCCATCTTCATTCTATGTATCTGTTTCCTCCTCTTAGAAAGACACCAGTCACAGTGGATTAAGGAACCACTCTACACCAATGTGACCTCACCTTAACCACTTCTATCTGCAATGACCCTATTTCCAAATAAGGTCACATTTTTGGGGGTTAGGACTCCACATACCTTTTTTTTTTTTTTTTTTGTATTCTTTTTTTTAAATTTTATTTATTTATTTTTTATTATGTTATGTTAGTCATCATCCACATATCTTTTTGAAGGACACAATTCAGCCTAGAACAACACCCTTGCTCTCTCCTTCATCAACTTCTTGAATTGCCTAGATCTCTCCCCAACACCCCCCATACCAAGCTAACCTTTGCAAATAAATACTCCTCCTCCTGGCTATTCCTCAACTGGTTATTCCAACTGTTACCCCACCACTCTGTTTCACCACCTCTAACTTTTCTGACAGGGTAATTTCTCCATTTTCTAGCATCTCACAGTGTATTCCAAAGCAGTTATTTTGTAATTTTATATTATGTCTGTGACTATTGTCTTCACATCTGTCTTCCTCATTTCCCCTTTTCATAGACAGGGGCTATGCCAGTTTTTTGGGGTTTTTTTTAAAGATTTTATTTATTTATTTTGAGAGAGAGAGCATGAGTGTGAGCGAGGGGAGGGGCAGAGGACAAAGGAAAGAGAGAGGGAGAGAATCTCAAGCAGACCCCACACTAAGCATGGAGCCCCGTGTGGGGCCCAGTCTCACAACCCTGAGATATGACCTAAGCTGAAACCAAGAGTCTGATGCTCAACTGACTGAGCCACCTGGGCGCCCCGCCAGTTTTGCATTCAGGTGTATCTCTAGCACATAGCATAGTTCCTGGCACAGCTTAACAAAAACTGTGCCTTAATATTTTTACAGCAGTATTTTAAAACAGACAAATTAATCACTAGACTAGATCAATCAATGAAATGAGAGCCTTTGTGACACCCCCAGATTGAAAGTGACGGGGTGGAAAACCATTTACATGCTAATGGATACCAAAAGAAAGCTGGGGTGGCAATCCTTATATCAGACAAATTAGATTTTAAACCAAAGACTGTAATAAGAGATGAGGAAGGACACTATCTCCTACTTAAAGGTTCTATCCAACAAGAAGATCTAACAATTGTAAATATCTATGCCCCTAACATGGGAGCAGCCAATTACATAAGGCAATTAATAACAAAAGCAAAGAAACACATTGACAACAATAAAATAATAGTGGGGGACTTTAACACCCCACTCACTGAAATGGACAGATCGTCTAAGCAAAAGATCAACAAGGAAATAAAGACTTTAAATGACACACTGGACCAAATGGACGTCACAGATATATTCAGAACATTCCATCCCAAAGCACTGGAATACACATTCTTCTCTAGTGCCCATGGAACATTCTCCACAATCGATCACATCCTAGGTCATAAATCAGGTCTCAACCAGTACCAAAAGACTGGGATCATTCCCTGCCTATTTTCAGACCACAATGCTTTGAAACTAGAACTCAATCACAAGAGGAAAGTTGGAAAGAACTCAAATACATGGAGGCTAAAGAGCATCCTACTAAAGAATGAATGGGTCAACCAGGAAATTAAAGAAGAATTAAAAAAATTCATGGAAACCAATGAAAATGAAAACACAACTGTTCAAAATCTTTGGGATGCAGCAAAGGCAGTCCTAAGAGGAAAGTATATAGCAATACAAGCCTTTCTCAAGAAACAAGACAGGTCTCAAATACACAACCTAACCCTACACCTAAAGGAGCTGGAGAAAGAACAGCAAATAAAGCCTAAATCCAGCAGGAGAAGAGAAATAATAAAGATCAGAGCAGAAATCAATGAAATAGAAACTAAAAGAACAGTAGAACAGATCAACGAAACTAGGAGCTGGTTCTTTGAAAGAATTAACAAGATTGATAAAACCCTGGCCAGACTTATCAAAAAGAAAAGAGAAATGACCCAAATCAACAAAATCATGAATGAAAGAGGAGAGATCACAACCAACACCAAAGAAATACGAACAATTATAAGAACATATTATGAGCAAATCTATGCCAGCAAATTAGATAACCTGGAAGAAATGGATGCATTCCTAGAGATGTATCAACTACCAAAACTGAACCAGGAAGAAATAGAAAACCTGAACAGACCTATAACCACTAAGGAAATTGAAGCAGTCATCAAAAATCTCCCAAAAAACAAAAGCCCAGGACCAGATGGCTTCCCAGGGGAATTCTACCAAACATTTAAAGAGGAATTAATACCTATTCTACTGAAACTGTTCCAAAAAATAGAAATGGAAGGAAAACTTCTAAACTCATTTTATGAGGCCACCATTACCTTGATCCCAAAACCAGACAAAGACCCCATCAAAAAGGAGAATTACAGACCAATATCCCTGATGAGCATGGATGCAAAAATACTCACCAAAATACTAGCCAATAGGATCCAACAATACATTAAAAGGATTATTCACCACAACCAAGTGGGATTTATCCCTGGGCTGCAAGGTTGGTTCAACATCTGCAAATCAATCAACGTGATACAATACATTAACAAAAGAAAGAACAAGAACCATATGATCCTCTCAATAGATGCAGAAAAAGCATTTGACAAAGTACAGCATCCTTTCTTGATCAAAACTCTTCAGAGTATAGGCATAGAGGGTACATACCTCAATATCATAAAAGCCATCTGTGAAAAACGTACAGTGAATATCATTCTCAATGGGGAAAAACTGAGAGCTTTCCCACTAAGGTCAGGAACGTGGCAGGGATGTCCACTATCACCACTGCTATTCAACATAGTATTAGAAGTCCTAGCCACAGCAATCAGACAACAAAAAGAAATCAAAGGCATCCAAATCGGCAAAGAAGAAGTCAAACTCTCACTCTTTGCAGATGATATGATACTTTATGTGGAAAACCCCAAAGACTCCACCCCAAAACTGCTAGAACTCATACAGGAATTCAGTAAAGTGGCAGGACATAAAATTAATGCACAGAAATCAGTGGTATTCTTATACACCAACAACAAGACAGAAGAAAGAGAAATTAAGGAGTCAATCCCATTTACAATTGCACCCAAAACCATAAGATACCTAGGCATAAATCTAACCAAAGAGACAAAGGATCTGTACTCAGAAAACTATAAAATACTCATGAAACAAATTGAGGAAGACACAAAGAAATGGAAAA
Source organism: Mirounga angustirostris (assembly GCF_029215605.1). NCBI lineage: Eukaryota > Metazoa > Chordata > Mammalia > Carnivora > Phocidae > Mirounga > Mirounga angustirostris. The sequence continues at coordinate 185,489,775 of NW_026991709.1, read as the reverse complement.
ACGTTCCATGCTCATGGATTGGAAGAACAAATATTGTGAAGATGTCAATGCTACCTAGAGCAATCTACACTTTCAATGCAATCCCCATCAAAATACCATCCACTTTTTTCAAAGAAATGGAACAAATCATCCTAAAATTTCTATGGAGCCAGAAAAGACCCCGAATAGCCAGAGGAATGTTGAAAAAGAAAAGCAAAGCTGGCGGCATCACAATTCCAGACTTCCAACTCTATTACAAAGCTGTCATCATCAAGACAGTATGGTACTGGCACAAAAACAGACACATAGATCAGTGGAACAGAATAGAGAGCCCAGAAATGGACCCTCAACTCTATGGTCAACTCATCTTTGACAAAGCAGGAAAGAATGTCCAGTGGAAAAAAGACAGTCTCTTCAACAAATGGTGTCGGGAAAATTGGACAGCCACATGCAGAAGAATGAAACTGGACCATTTCCTTACACCACACACAAAAATAGCCTCCAAATGGTTGAAAGACCTTAATGTGAGACAGGAGTCCATCAAAATCCTAAAGGAAACACAGGCAGCAACCCTTTCGACCTCAGCTGCAGCAACTTCTTCCTGGAAACATCGCCAAAGGCAAGGGAAGCAAGGGCAAAAATGAACTATTGGGACTTCATCAGCATAAAAAGCTTTTGCACAGCAAAAGAAACAGTCAACAAAACCAAAAGACAACCGACAGAATGGGAGAAGATATTTGCAAATGACATATCAGATAAAGGGCTAGTATCCAAAATCTATAAAGAACTTATCAAACTCAACACCTGAAGAACAAAGAATCCAATCAAGAAATGGGCAGAAGACATGAACAGACATTTTTCCAAAGAAGTCATCCAAATGGCCAACAGACACATGAAAAAGTGCTCAGCATCGCTCAGCATCAGGGAAATCCAAATCAAAACCTGAATAAGATACCACCTCACACCAGTCAGAATGGCTAAAATTAACAAGTCAGGAAATGACAGATGTTGGAGGGGATGCGGAGAAAGAGGAACCCTCCTACACTGTTGGTGGGAATGCAAGCTGGTGCAGCCACTCTGGAAAACAGTATGGAGGTTCCTCAAAAAGTTGAAAATAGAGCTACCGTATGATCCAGCAATTGCATTACTGGGTATCTACCCCAAAGATACAAATGTAGGGATCCGAAGGGGTACGTGTACCCCGATGTTTATAGCAGCAATGTCCACAATAGCCAAACTGTGGGAAGAGCCAAGATGTCCATCGACAGATGAATGGATAAAGAAGAAGTGGTATATATATACAATGGAATATTATGCAGCCATCAAAAGGAATGAGATCTTGCCATTTGCAACGACGTGGATGGAACTGGAGGGTGTTATGCTGAGCGAAATAAGTCAAACAGAGAAAGACATGTATTATATGACCTCACTGATATGAGGAATTCTTAATCTCAGGAAACAAACTGAGGGTTGCTGGAGTGGGGGGTAGGGTGGGAGGGATGGGGTGGCTGGGTGATAGACACTGGGGACGGTATGTCCTCTGGTAAGCGCTGTGAATCATGCAAGACTGTTGAATCTCAGATTTGTACGTCTGAAACAAATAATGCAATATATGTTAAGAAAAAAAAAAGAAGATAGCAGGAGGGGAAGAATGAAGGGGGGGAAATCGGAGGGGGAGACGAACCATGAGAGTCGATGGACTCTGAAAAACAAACTGAGGGTTCTAGAGGGGAGGGGGGTAGGAGAATGGGTTAGTCTGGTGATGGGTATTAAAGAGGGCACGTTCTGCATGGAGCACTGGGTGTTATGCACAAACAATGAATCATGGAACACTACGTCTAAAACGAATGATGTAATGTATGGTGATTAGCATAACAATAAATTTTTTTTTTTTAAAGAAAGAAATTAGAGCCTTTGTGAACAAATGTTCCAGAAAGAAGTCTCTGCTATTTTTTCATATAACATCAAAAGACACCTAGCCTAGGGCCGAAAGGGAGAGGTACAAAAACACCCTCTGTGGCATGTTCCTCCTCACTCATGGCGGGTTGTGCCTCTGAAATTTTGCAGTTGCTGTGAAACTCCTGTCATTGTTAAAGTTGACTCTTGCAAAACAATGTGATGATCATCACAGTGCTGTCTCTGAGTGCAAGATCATTTATGTACCCCCTTTGTGGAGTATGTTCTTCCCTTGACAGGTGCTTGAAAAGAGAATCTGTATCATTTCATTCAGCCGATCTCAGAGGAGAACTGAGCTCTGCCTGACTGCAAAGCTGGCTTTGCATTCATAGCCTGAACAAGCAATAGCTATCTCTATTATCAGCCTGGCAGGAACAGGTAGTATGTTACCTTCCTTGGCTAGAAAATTCTTCTCATCCGAAGTGGGATGCTGCACATCTTTTCATGAGAATAACTGGACATTGCTGGCCACAAATCCAAGGAGCATGTTAAATATAGTAGTGAAAATCCTCTGAGAAAGTTTGATTCAGGAGTAAGGGCTTGGTAGTTCTCCTGGTGAGAACCTTTCTAGCAAGGTTCTAGCAAGGAAACCTAGCAAGGAAAGGATTCCCCAGAAACAATCAATAACGAGTTTTTTTCTGTTCTCCCCTCTATTGAAGGCCCTTCTCTTAAATTCTTAGTCCTGCTCCTTTTTCCCTTTTATTTAATCTAGAGCCATATTTTTCAAACTGTGTCCCATTTACAGCAGAATCACCTAGAGAGAGCATGGACAAATCTTTCAGACTTACTTAGACTTTCCAAGGTAGGGCAGAGGAATCCTTATTTTCAACAAAATCTATGGGAGATTCTTTGTGCCCTAACATTTAAGCACCACTTGCTGAGAATGACAAGCTATGGTAAGATTTCTCCAATGAGAATTCATAAATATATCCCAGTAGAAAATCACATAATATTTAGGTTTTATGTGATTTATTTTAATCATTCAAATATTACATTGTTTCAGCTAAAACTTTTTGAACATGACATAGAGATGTATTCCCATTTAGATTCGAAAAGGCATGAAAAGTATAATGGCAATCATTTTGTGTACCATGCCTCTCCATATGTGAACAGCAGAGCAGATGGGCCATTGATCTTGGCCACAGCTGATAACACTAGAACCATGTGACCTAAGTTGAGCCAGATACTCTGTTTTACAAAACTGAAATTAGGGCACAGAACAGGAATTAGGAGGTTATGCAGATCTAGGGCTGTGGCTGGCGTTGCAATTGTAGCTATCATCTTGCTCTAATGGCAAAAGTAGGGGAAATGTCAGCAGAAGGAAGACAGAATGAAGTTGACATGCATGCATGAAGGGAGGGGAGGCACTAGGCTTTCAGGGAGAATGATGGAGGAAATTTAGTTACTAGTTGTGCAATTCTAGGTACCAGCTCCTATTGGGAATGCACTGTATTTTCTGGTAAAGAAATGACATTTAATTTTTGTACTCTTGTCATCCTTGTAACCAAGGTTATTGTTAATAAATGTGCAGAATTTAGTCAGTGATGAATGAGGTAGGGAGGATGGAGGATCATCACTTTTCATTGAGTGTTTTTACTCAATGGTGTGTGCCAGGATACAGGTCAGCCTGACATATATTTAAATGTTCTACTAAATAATTTGCTTCTATCCTGTGTTCTGGTCTGGTTTCTCCTGTGGTATTATCTGACAACACTAATTCTCTTAAAAGTAGATTTGCAGTCAGGGACCAGAGCAAGTGGACATAACCTTTGGCTTCCTGAGTTTATGGCATTATCACCAAAAGGAAAATGACTCACAGGAAACGTTTGTCACTAACAAGATTAAACAATTTAATAAACATTCTTGAGTATGTTTTACGTACCAAGACAACTTCATTATACAGATTTACCTGAAATAAGTTATCTTTTGTATGCTTCTAGATAAAATCACAAAACAATACCCCATAACTCAGTGTAGTGTGAATCATGTGGATCTACAAGAAGTAGAGCCCTTGGGGAAAAAAAAAAGTTCATTGAAAAGGAAAACCCTGAGATGCCAGAATGGCTAGAAAAGTCATCTCTGGTCTCTCTTAATTCTGTATCAGGAAATCTCCTGTCTAAATACTGTCTGCAGCATTTTAGAAAAAAAAAAAAAAACATGAAAGAGAAGTCTATTCAAACGCCAACATCAAGCATGATGAAATTTAATAAGCCTAAAATAATATGGAAACTAAAAGGCCTTTTCCATTGCTCTACCCCAGCCAAATGCCCATTATCTTCAGTTATTTGGGCAACACCAATTCAATGTTTGTTCTCCTGGAAGAACTTCAAACAAGATCTTGGGTTGGAGATGGTCAGAAGATAAAGGAAATTTTTCATTAGTTCTTCACACACACACACACACACTCACAGAGTCATCAACTTCCAGAATACACATTTGTTTTCAGAATGAAGAGATGGTTGTCTTAATTAGCCTCACACCTAGAATGATACCCTTCTTTGAATTAAAATTGCATAAAAATAGACACCACAACAGGACCCAGTTGTTGCATAATTGGCATGAGGTTTAAATTGCTTGGGGAACATTAACTGATCTGTCTCCAGAGTTGGTCTGAAGAAAGATGTGGATTTCTGATGCTTATCATGAGAACTGCCTGATGTTCTTGTCAAATCCAGTGCAGAGACAGTTAGCATTTCTCACTCTGGGGCACACAGGGTCTTCTAATGATGCTTCTCCTACATTATTTGAAAAGGGCATCCTCCCGTATGTCCTCTGGTTTATCCTCCAGGAGACAAGGTCTCATCTTGCATTTTTAAAAGTATGTTTCCTTATGACTCAATCTAAGTGTTTTGGGGATGCCTAGTACTGATTCTTCTAGATAGGACTAACACGCATTTCTCAAATACTGTTCAATGAGAGGCTCTGCTGAAAGAGAATTCTGTACAGAGGTAAGTTTGGGAAGTCCTGTAAACTCTTTGGGGATCACTCTATGCTTTCTACTCTGTAAAGTCCATGGGGTCAGGGACCATGTCTTTCATAGTCATACTATATTCTTGTGTTCAGTATAAGATTGGAATGTTCGTTGAAAACACTGATTAGATGGAATAGTAAAGGCTCTGAGGAATCCTTCAATAAGGAAACCTGTTTACCTTTATTTAACCTACTATTTCCCCCAAAGGTTTAACCACATAATTCTTCTGTTTTTAAGGTAACATCATATTATATCCACAGAACAAAATTTGGCAAATGGTGGCCTCCATCATTGTCCCTCTGTTCTCTTCTAAGGTTTATCTTATCTGTTCAATAAAGAATTAAAAATATGTATAACTCAGCCATTATCTAAAAAGATCCATCTACACATCATTTTATATTTTAAAGTTTAGGAAAAAGGAAACAATGGGAGGAAGAATTTAAAATGGATTAAGTCCTCATACCCCAGGATCAGCTATGCCACACATCCAAGACTTTGACAATTTTCATGTACAGTCAAACATAGAAACTTGAGTAATCTGCACATCCAGCTTAAAAACAAAATACAGCCATGGAAAGCTGCTCATAATCTTACAGGCTTCTGTCATCCTCTCCAACTCTCTTTGTGTTACTTCTCCCTCGCTGTGGGGTTTGGCTCACACTAACTTCCTTTGGTTCCACCAGCATGTTATGCTCCTTCTCACTTTGGCAGCTTCACACAATACTGCTTAAAAACAATTCTCCTTTTCCTTATTCACTTAATCTTTCCTTAACTTTCATATATGGGTTCAAGCATAATTTATTTTTCAGGAACGAATTCCTGAGTCTGTAACTTCATCACCTCCTCAGCTTCTCCATTGTAGGATTCATCATGATTTTAATCAGATAATTAGGTAATGAGTTGCTTAATATCCATCTCCTCTATACACCTGAGGCTCCATGAGACAGGGACAATGCTGGTCTTGGCTCAGTGCTACGTAAAATCATGTGCTTGCGAACTCAATAAATATTTGTCAGATTAATTCAGACTTTATTTTACAACTAAATAGGGTTCAGAAAACTTCATAGAACACATATTAGCAAACACTTTTTTTCTCTAACAGGACATTGTTCTTACTAAAAGAGCAGTCAAACATAACTGCAGAAACTATTTGAGTATTTAAGTAAATTATGAGTGTTAGTTTTGTACAACCAAAATGGAGATTCAGTTCATTTGTACCTCTTATTCACCAATGAAAATTGCTCTTTTCTTGACTTACATATCTCTGGCCAGCATTAGTTATTAAATACTTGTATTTAATTCAACTGCAAGGCCTACTATGTGGTCCATGCTGAGAATAATGAAAAGGCTAATGTTAGTGGTCCCCTTCCTCAAGGAATAGGTAATCTAGCTGAAATGGAAGGGTCCTCAAAAATTAGGGCTGATTAGGGCCTAAGAGAAATTTCATTCAATTGAAGTGAAACATATTGTGGACAAAGTGGTTTTATACAAGGTCTTTTCCTGTAATCCCCTTTTTTTCTCTTTATCTCAGGATCATCAGAGTTTGCAAAGTTGTTCTAAATCATGTTCACTACAAGCAAAGTAGATTTGGTTGGTTTGGTTTCCTACAAACCCTACAAATTCTCTTTCCTTCCCTTTTCTCACAGTTGATGCCTTTTGATGTCCTTATCCAGAGAACTGAGAAACAAAAGAATGGCTGAAGAAAGACATGATGGAGAGACAGTAAAACCACTTAGTGCGTGTTAGTAAAAAAAATTATGTCACCCATATTGATTTTCTATAAGCTGTTTCTATCATTCTTCTCTCTTCCTTCCCCCTCCCCTCTTTTTGTCCCTCCCTCCATTTCCCTCCCTCCCTTCCTTCCTGCCCTTTTTCCCTTCCTCCCTCCCTCTCTTCCTTCCTCCCTGCCCTCCTTCATTTCATCCCTCCCTCTCTTCCTTTCTTCCTCTTTTTTCTTTTTCTCTGTTTCTCTTTCTTTCCATCTTCCCATAAGTCCTTCCTTTTGATCTTCCTAGTACATATCAGACATGTGTTTTAGTGACTACCTCTCATCAACAATTTGAATATTGCCTTGTGGATTCTCAAATGCCTATATGACCAAGACATGTTCCTATGAAAAACTGAATATTAAAGATGAATTGTTAGCTAACTTAGGATTTCATTTCTATTTCATCTGTCAAATCACATGTAAAAAAGTTCTCTCTTTATTAGTGCTGTCTTTTTAATATCAAAATCTCTGCCTTTCTAATACTGAAAGCTATAATCAAGTCACTAGGTTATGGGGAAGTTAACAAATATAATGGGGAAAAAAATACCACCTCACAAGAAAAAAAAAAAAAAAAAAAGCCCTAATTCCAGATGGTAACCATCTTTAGAGGAATTTTAGGCATGGTTTGTTTTGCATTGGAAACTCTCCCAATTCCAGAGTCACACTTAGAATCTGGAGACATTGCCATAAATCACCTAGAACTGTGATTTTCACTCTTTTTAAAGCAGTGGAACCCATTTTTCAGACATGAAATTAAAATATTAAAATGACAGATTGGAGCTGCTTGGGCTGACTGAGGGGTGCCAGACACGTGATCGGCCCATTCTCCTTCTCCCTTGTCCCCTCGATAAAGTATAAGTTCAACAGAGCCCATTCTAGAAATCCCTCATTTGATTTTATACTATGTGTAACTACGTGACTAACACTTTTGGTTATCTAACTTCATATTTGACATCTTTATGTATGGCTCACTGATAACCTCAAACCTAATATGTAACAAATAAATTCTTGCCACCACTGTTCAGACTCTTCCCTAGACTCTGCAAATCTAACTATAGATTTATTTTCCTGAATTAGGCTGGCGGAAAAGGTACCACAATGCCTTCCTTTACTTCAAGTTTGTCTCCATCCTTTAGAATGATGCCACAATACTAGAGCAAGGAGACCCAAGGTTACAGTCTTTTGCAAAAACAGTATTCTGTTGAATTCACTGTCTCTCCATAGGTTAGTCCTGCTGTTATTTTGTTGTAAGGTTGTTCTCTTCCTTAGTTTCCATCTGCTTTGGTAGATGACAAAGACTTTCGAGAGCTCAAGCTGTTTTCAATTTTGGGGAGGAAGAAAAATTAGCCTGCCATTTAAGCCTCCCAGGGTCTGTAATGAAGCACTCTGCTGAGAAGTCAGGTTTTAGAAAGTGGCTTGGATCTTTTCTTTCGTTTGAAATTTATGAGGACAGATTCCTTAAAATGTGCTGTGGTCTTGGAAGGGCACATCGCTAAATCAGAATTTCATTTTATTTGGGGTAGGCTTCCCAAACTTCATCCAAAAGCACTTCTTAAACTGCTCGGTTATGGCAGGCTGTCTCAGAGAAGCTGCATATCCATGTGGCCACTATTCTTGATGAGAGAAACCTCAGACACTTCAATTCTTATGCCTCCTTTCTGACATCTCTTATTGCCTAGTAGCATCTTATTTTTCTCTAGTTATTTCATTTGGATTGGTTGTTTTTCCACAATTAGTTTTAGTATTCTTAAGGGCAGGACCAGGTCTAATATTTACTGGCAGGCTGAGAAGATGAGAGATGTAGAGAGGAAAAATTACAAATATGTCATTGGCTAATAACACCATCCACTAGTGGTTAATATAATCTATGCCAGAATTATGCTATCAATATGTTTCCATTATTCTTAGCAGACTTAGCAATTTGTTTCCCCAATAGATGGACAAAGGGAGTAAGTGAAAATGTGGGAGCTAACATTCATATTGAGAACCTACTATGTGCGACATATTGTAGCAATTATCTTGTATGTGTTATTTCATTAGCTCCTCCCAACAATCCTGAAATATCAGAATTGTAACCTTGATTTTACAGATAAGAGTTAGCATTGGAATCTAGTCTCTTTAGAACTCAGACCATAGCTTTGTCTCTAAACTTTGGATGCCTCCTGGGGTCTCATAAAAAAGTACCTGTAAATCCTTTGCTCTTTGCCCTGAGAGAATAAAGCTTAACTCTAGGTATCTTCTGCTTCAAAGGTATTTTTCCTGAAGTTAAACAAGGGCCAGAGAGGATCACAAATGAAAGCCCGTATTACCCAATGTCTATTGATAGAACATGAGTTTTTTTTTTAGAAGGGTTGAGAGGTATTATGTTAAGAATGGTCTGTGGCCAAATAAGTTTAGGTATACCTGGGTTAAACAACATTAAACAAAATTAAGAACTATTTTAGAGCAGTATTAAAACTTTCTAGTGGATTTGGTACTGAAATTAGGCAGAAAGAAAGAACAAAGGATAATTCAGTTATTAAGTCATTAATAACTGATGGGCTGATTATCAGGGAATTATCCCTCTGTAAGTCCACCCTCTCTACTCTTCTGTGTGATGCTGGGGCTGGGACAGCAAACCCAGTTCCTGCTTTTCCACTACTCCCTGTGTGCCTCTACCGTTAGGGGGCGCCATAGACTGCACAGCAGGAAGAAGAAGGGACTTGGTCCTTCCTGGTCACTTTCTGTGGGCTTTCTCCTCCCAGGAAAGTCACCCCCAGCCTCTCTGTTCTTCACCCCAGCAGAAGCTTTCCTTCCCACTGCAGAGCCTAAATCCAGTTTGCAGTTTCCAACCCTCACAGCCTCACTGCTTTGTCAGATACCAACGTCGATTGGTGCTCTCTTCTCAGATCTCTGAGCCTTATCTCTGCGGGTACCACCCTTTCCAGTGTCTCTCTTCTTAACGAACTCTGACCTTTATTCTTCGTTCTCCAGGCCCAGAGCTGGTGGCTGTTCCTTGGACTGCTACTTATGTAACAACTTAGTGTTCCTTGGTCTTTTCAATTACCTAGTCAGCAACTTTATAGCTAACTAATTCTTTGTATTTGATCGATTTTCTGTTCAAATAACTGGTGTGGTTTCTCTCTCCCAGCCAGACCCTGCTCAATGCACTAGGGTTCTGATTTGATTGATAGGAGCATGGGGAAGACTGGAAGATACATGAATCAAGTGCAGAGTGGAGAAATGAAACCAAAACTGGATTTGAATATCTTAAGCTTGAGATGCCTGGGATAACCATTAAGTGGAGATGCCAAGCAGGCACTTGGGTGAGTAAGTTTCATACTCCAAGGAGAAGTTTAAACTTGAAATATGATTTGGGAATTCAAGAATTTTATCAGTATTTAAAGCCACAGGGCTGGATGATTTTTACCTAGGGAGAGAATGTGAAGACATTAAAAGACCACACCTAGAGAGAGAAGAAAAAGGGGCCCTAAGATTGAATAGCTATTCACTATGCTTATATTCATTACATATCAACAATCGTTATGGGAAAGAATCGAATACATTTTAGGAAAAATTGGTCTAATCCTGCCCTCTTTGGTCCGTGCAAGGGACTCTGGAGGGAAGGCAGTGTAGTGAGAGCCCAGGCCCTGGGGATCTCCTCTCGACCCCTGAGAAAACGCTCCTCCTTGAGGGCTGTGTTGGACTGACTGGCATTCTCTGATCCAGGTGCTGAAGGGCAGCCCCCTAGGAAAGGAGAGCAGGGGAAAGAACCCCTGGTGCGAAGTGTGAAGACATTTTGCTGCCAGCTGGCAGAGCTGATCCGCTGGCTGTGAAATACAGATGTTACCAGCACTTGACTTCACCCAAGTCCAGTTGTACAGGGCTCAGGTCTTCTTTGCAGCTTTATTGGCAATTTAAGAGAGATATAGATGAACACCAGCCCCTAATGGAGAGTGTTTTACAGAAAGGGGAGATTCTTCCCCAGTGTGAAAGGATGTCGTTGGGAGGATCTTGAGGCAGTTCAGCCAGCTGGAGTACCACACAGATCCCCCTGTATGACTCTTCATTAGCCTCTCATGGGCGTGCTGACTGGCTGCACCCTCAGCCTTCATAACATGACACTGGCCCAAAGAATTGCTGATGTGAAGAGGGTTAGCAGTCTGGCATCTTCTCAGGCAGAGATGTAAACTGTCAGCTAAAACCTGGCTAATGGGGAAAAAAACTTTCAGGAAGTTGCTGCAAGAGCCATTTAACACTGAAATCAAGGGGGAAACTTAACTGTAATGTACTACCTTTAGCATGCCTTTTTCTTCCTGAAAGAGAAGACTATTGAGTCTTATTATAATTATTATTGAAAATGAACCTTCCAAACTAAAAAAGCCTCTGCCATCTTGGACCTTCTATGTCCTAAGCAAAGCATTAAGCAGCTAGGACATATACAGATGGACTGAGGGGAGGAATCTCAGCATTGCATTTGTGACTCTATTTCCCTGACTGGAAGTCAGCAGAGTTCTGTGATTACATGCATGGACTCTTTAGTCAGCAAAACCAGGTTTGAATCTTGACATTAATACTACCTACCTATAAAAGTTTAGGAAAGTTTACCTTTTCTGAGCCTGTTTTCTTGCTTGCAAAATAGGTGTAAGAATTTATACCACAAGACGCTGTAGGGATAACTAGAGAATATCTTTAAAGGCTTGGTTAGCATAGGGCCAAGCACATTGTTAGTGATCAGTAAGTGGTACCTGATGGTAGTAACTGAGGCAGCCCTCAATGCAGTAGTGGAAGAGTATCTTATATGGCTCTGTGAGACACCTTACCCAATTGTTTCTTGCAAAATGCTGAAAAGAGTGGCTCCTTAATGTAAGCTTCTGGTTTAATGGCAGGTATGGGTCAAACTTCTGCCATTTTAAAGACCCTTTAAGCAAAATATTCTTCCTGATAAAGAAAATAGCAATGAACAGCTGGGAGCATGGCTTTGGCTTCCAAATGAAAGAGATCAACTCAAGATACAGTCTCCAGATGATTCATGGCTCAGCCAAGCCCTAAAGGAAAGTGATAAATGACAGAACCTAAGAATAGAATAATATAATGAAAATGTAGAAGAACTGATCCAGAGGGAGGAAGAATTGGTGTTACGCCTTGAGTTTGAGTATAAGGGTCTATCTCAAATTTTAAGGTGATTCTCATCTTTTACAAAACGCCTCCTGACTTCTGTTCTGTGAGGTTTAACTAAAGGTGTAATGGGGAGGCTATTGACGGCTTAAAAGAAACCAATCACATTATTTGTATCTTGATGAACAAAAAGCATTTAAAATAAGTATCAGAAAGATGTTTTGTGTTTGTGTGGTCAGAACCCTGTATTAGTCAGGCAAGGCTAGCTTTAGGCATGGTGATAACAACTCCCAAATCTCAGTGGTTTAATATGTAAAAGTGTATTTCTGGATCAGTCAAAATCTGCTGTGGATCAGGCACTATCCCAGGCTGCTGTACCCTGTGCAGTGACTCAGCAATCCTATGTCCCCATCATTTCAACACCTGTTGCAGTGACTCAGCAATCTTGTGTCCCCATCATTTCAACACCTGTTGCAGTGACTCAGCAATCTTGTGTCCCCATCATTTCAACACCTGTTGCAGTGACTCAGCAATCTTGTGTCCCCATCATTTCAACACCTGTTGCAGTGACTCAGCAATCTTGTGTCCCCATCATTTCAACACCTGGCTTCCATACCCCTCATGGGAAGGAAAGAGACAGACTCAAGAATTGCACAGGGAGGTTTTACTGCTTGAGCCTGGAAGGGACACACGTTCCCTCTCCTCCATTTCATTGGCCAATATTGGTCACATCACTCTGCCCAACCCCCAGTGGTTAGGAAATGTGCTCTTCGGTGGCCCAAGAAGGCAAGGAGCATAATGACATAAGCAAGCCCTAGTAATGTCTGCTAGAGACCTTGAGGTGACTTTGGATACGAGTTTCCAGTTCCTAGATCCTATTCATTTATTGATTTATTTAACATTACTTGTGAAGTTACTCTGTTGTGCCCTGGTGTTGGGGACATTTTGATTGCTTGGCCTCTTGAACTCTTTCCTATGTTTGAGAGTTTTCCACCTAATAGGCCCCCATGGGACGAGGGTGTGGGACCAGCTGGGGCATTTCAAAGCAAGTGGTAACCACAGCAATGTTCTCATCAGACTACTGCCATGATTTTGGCTGAGGCTTGGACCCCATTTGTTCCTGTTTTCTCAGCTTCATTCTCCAGTCTTCCTGGAAATTTTGTGAGCCAGCCCAATACCTTTTGAAAAATTCCCTTAAAAAAATTAAATAGTTAAGAACTGGATTCTGTTGCTTGCATCCAAGAACTTGACTAGTATAGCAATGTTACAGGTACTCTGCCCAGAGAGACCATCCAGCCAAAAGGATTATCCCTTCTTTTACATTCTCATGGAATTTTATTTTCTCTCACTATGTCACTTTTTCTTCTTTCAATGGTAGTGTTTTACATACACAATGACTCTCTGCTAGACTGTAGGTTGAGTTCCTTGAGAGCATAATTCACGTCTGAATTTGTTAATTTTTGCACACCCCATGATAGCTGTCATAATGCCTTGCCTGTGGTAGATGTTTAATATATTTTTGTTGGGTAAATAAATTTTATTTGTTTCAAAAAATATACAAGATGTAGTCCTTGCCTTCTTAATGTATACAATCTATTAGGGAAGCTACACATGGAAAATAATTATGGTTCCAAACTGAAAGAAATGAGTGTCTTTCAATGCAAGAGTATGGTAAAAGATGTGACTCATATTTATCAGGGAAGGAAGGTTAGAAAAAAATAAGTTCAGTATAGTAGATGACAGTTGAACCAAGTAATATTTTGTTAGGCAGAAAAGGTAGAACAAAGGAACAGCTTGGACTTTTTAAGAGGAGACATGGAAGTTCTTGGGAAGTTTTACAAACTTCAGGTTGTCCAGTGTGGATACAGCACAGAATCTGTAGAGCTCTGTCTTATAGTATGGGGCCTGAGACAAAGTTGTGGAATCCTTGACTACCATGCCAAGGAATGTGGGCTTTATTCTTGAAGCAATTCAGAACATTAAAAAAACTGAGGCAGGAAGGATGATATGGTGGTATGACCCAGACTGTTGTCTCAAGAAGTCTGAGCCCTTGGGTGCCAACACCCTTCTCAGGCCATGTCTGCTGTACTCCTGATTGCACACCAGATTGAGCAATGCAGTGCTAAGTGGCCATCAAGGTAGACTGGATGCCAAACATTTCCCTCCTTGTTCCCACTGTGTACCAACCCTACCTCCTCCTGATAAACAGAGTGATTGCCTTGTCAGGATAGTGATATCTCTTCATTCTATTGGTCCTCTGTCGTGAGGATTCTGATACTCCTTGACTGTAGCTATAACTTTTGCTCAATGAGAGTCTCACTATGTCTCTTGACAGAGGAGTTCCACCTTTTGGAGACAGACCTCTAAACCTGCAAAGGCCAGAGTTGTGAGAAAGGTAAGCGTAATTTCCCCCCAAGGGTGTCCCTGAGGAGTGATGGAAGCAGGGGACCCATGTACTCTATATGTTGTTGACACAGTATCAATAAATGTCACTTAATTTCATTGATAGATGAATGGATAAAGACGATGTGTGTACACATACACACACACAATAGAGTATTAACCATAAAAAGAAGACAATCTTGTCATTTGGGGCAACACGGATGGACCTAGAGAGTATTATTATACTAAGTGAAATAATCAAAGACAAAGACCGTATAATTTCACTTATATGTGGAATCTAAAAAACAAAAGAAACAAAAACAGACTCATAAATACAGAGAACAAACTGGTAGGTGCCAAAGGAGAGAAGGGTGAGGTGATGGACAAAATAGGTGTAGGAGATTAAGTTATACAAACTTCCAGTTACAAAGGAAATAAGTCACAGGGATGTAAAATACAGCATAGGGAATATAGCCAATAACATTGTAATAATTATGTATGGTGACAGATGGTAATTATGCTTATCATGGTGATCATTTTGTAATGTATATAAATGTTGAATAAGTATGTTGTCCACCTCAAACTAATATTGTATGTAAACTATACTTCAACAAAAACAACAAAAATAAGTGTCCCTTAATTAGAGCGTAACCATAACCTGGAGGATGGTAAACCCTCATTGAGAGCATGGTCTCTGAGACGCAATCTCTGCTGTGCCTTCTGTAGGCCATTCCCTTGCTCTGCTGAGCGAGTAGCTTCAGGATGATGCAGCATGTGATAGGACTGATGGCTATCCATCCTCCATTCACCAACAGTGATGGGATTCTCACTGCCATCTGGCTGGTAGATGATCCAGTTCTAGATTCTCACTTTAGCATCCATTCCTCAGACTACACCTGGTACTAACTCTTGAGAGTTGGTCTCCCTAAGAGGCAAACTCTGAGATGGTAATTAGCATGCAGGAAGTTTATTAGGGACTGCTCTGGCATTCAATACCTTTGAAAGGAAATAGAAGAGAAGGGAAGGAACAAAACAGAACTGAGAAGAGAGAGTAGCTGGGCTATAATACAGTCTCAGCAAAGGCCTCAACCAACTCCACAGTAATTCTGATATTGGGATAGTCCTTCATGGCTGTCTACTTTTGGAAGGGGCTAAGGTTGAGCATTTATATCCCTGAGTTTCTATGTCATGCATGTGTGCAGCCCTGGAAAGGAGTTGTTACTTTGGGAAGGATGGCTCTCTTCAAGTAAGGGCATCTTCTGGAGAAGTCTAAGAGCAGAAAGCTGTCAGTTAACAATCATCCCAAAAGCCAGGAAAATAAGTCTTTCTGCTCTGGAGGGAGGATCTGGGATGCACAGCACACTGTATCTACAACATGTGGAATGATTAAGGGGGCAAAGTAAAAGATAAAACCAGATAGATAGTATATTACATAAAATTAGTTTTGGCAACTTGAAACAAAAACTAGACAACAGTCACTTAACCAAATATAGATGTATTATTATCATGTTAGCAAAAATCTAGAGGTAGACACTTCTAGCTGGTATCACATTTAATGCTATCAGGCCTCCAGATCCTTTTATCTTTTGCTCCTCCATATATAGCATGCAGGCTTCATCCTCATGGTCATGGAATAGCTGCTCTACCTGCATGTATTATATTCCCATTCAAGGCAGGAAAAAGGTGAAGGGTAGAAGACCCATGCAAGCTGAGTCTTTCCTTTTCTAAAATGATGAAAAAAAGTAGTTTTTTTCAGAAGGACCCCACTAAAAGTCTTTCACTTATATTTCATTAGCTAGAAATGGGTCATATAAGTACTCTTTTTTTTAAAGATTTTATTTATTTATTTGACAGAGAGAGACACAGTGAGAGAGGGAACACAAGCAGGGGGAGTGGGAGAGGGAGAAGCAGGCTTCCGATGAGCAGGGAGCCCGATGCGGGGCTCGATCCCAGGACTCTAGGATCATGACCTGAGCCGAAGGCAGACGCTTAACGACTGAGCCACCCATGTGCCCTGCATATAAGTACTCTTAACTCTAAACTAGTCTAGAGAACTGAGAGTTTGTTGTAACTGAGCTCATGCTGTCATACACAAAACTGGAGTGTTCATAAGAAACAAAGGAAAACTGACATGATACTGGATGGTCAGCCAGCTGTGTCTACCAGAGGCAGGTGGACACCAGATCATGTAGGACCTTGTACACATCTAAAGGAAAGAGTTAAGATCTTATCCTAAATGCAATGGATGGCCATTGAAAGGTTTTAAGGGGGAGAGTGCTGTGATTTCATGTATTCAGGCAGTTGGATATAGGACGGGGTAGAGAGAGGAAGAAAGGAAGAAAGGAGGCCAGCTTGGACATTGTTGTAACAGGTCAAGGGAGAGATGGGATGGCTGAGAAGAGGGGGCATCAGTGCATCGTGGTTGGTTCATGAAGACTCTCCAAACTTCAACATGTAATTGCCATCTTGGCTACATAAATCCATTCAGCTCAGAATCCTTCTACCATGTGGGAAGAGAGGATCCTGTTAGGTAAATATAGTATCCATGTGATTAGTGGCTCTAACAGAATCTGTGGTCTTGGAGGGCGAATCTAGCCTAAGTGAGTCACGTCATCCTTACCCTCAGGTGGGTAAGGAATCATTTTCTTCATTTTATAGATGATACAGTTGAAACTGCAAGCAACTATACCACCTCTTTAACTTATCATTAAAGGCAATTAGTTGAATTTGTTTCTGAATCTGGCATTTGTGAAACTTTACTGGGTATCACATTTGTTTCTTCTATCCACACTTGTTTCAGCCTTACTCCTTAGTTTCATTTCTCCTTTATTTTTCTCCCCATTTTCAAGATTTCCAGACTCTTCCCCCCAAAATATTTTTATGGGTTAAACCCACACTGAAAATATTTATAAACAGCAAAGAGGAGACTCTGGTAGTCTTACACAGAAACAGTATTTCTGGACTTTTTTTTTTTTTGGCCTTCACATGAACAAAAATAGACCATCTGGCACCCCCAAGTGGCTACTACAGAAATTGCATAGGGAAAAGAGTAAAACTTGGTTTTGCTTCCTGCCCACCTGAGACTGGTAGGAAAGCAGGCAATAATTTGCTGCCATCTTGGAATGATATTATTACATAAGCTTCCTGACCCCTGGAATCCTTTCAAATATAGAGGAGAGAAAGCAGTATTCAGACGATGGGGAAAAATATCATTGCTTTAGATCTCTTTGATTGGCTGTAATCTTAGCCCTGCATATACTGAATCCCAGAGAGTTTCCATGACTTATCTAAGGTCCTACAGCTAGCAAGCACGGAAATTGGGATCCGACCACTTCCTCCTGGCTCTT
Organism: Mirounga angustirostris; assembly: GCF_029215605.1. NCBI lineage: Eukaryota > Metazoa > Chordata > Mammalia > Carnivora > Phocidae > Mirounga > Mirounga angustirostris. Next base: position 185,472,275 of record NW_026991709.1, on the reverse strand, counting down.
TGTCCAGTGTTCTGACACGCATGGTATAATAAATCACTGTTATTTACAGACAACAGCGACAAGAAGAAGTTGTGCACTTTCAAGCATGAAGTCAGTCTTTATGATAATGGTTGTTGAAGCATCTGAGGACTCCTCTGACCTTGATTCCTGTATCATGTACTGACATTCTCCAGCAATTACTAACTTCTGCATGGTAGGAACTCATCAAATGTATTTTGAATGAATGTATGAGTAAGTTTCTTTCCTTCCCGGTCATAGTAGGTGGAGTGGAAACAAGCCATGTCTCAAGCCATTCTATCTAAATGGTGTCACTCCCCATCTGAGAACCATTCAGATGCTCATGTACCCAGAATACTATTTCACTCTTTTCCAGTGGGGCTTATCTCATAGGCAATTCCTTGACATAGGAGAACTATGGAAATATAACACCTACTCTTTTTTAAAGATTTTTTTATTATGTTAATCACCATATATTACATCATTAGTTTTTTGATGTAGTGTTCCATGATTCATTGTTTGCATATAACACCCAGTGCTCCATTCAGTACAGGGATTTTTGATTCAAGTCATCAGCCACAGGCTTTCTATATCAGCTTTGTCTGTCAAATTGTCATGTTGTTGGATGATGCCAATTGATGCTGCAGAAAATATAAGTCTGAACAGTTCTAAAAGTATGGGAACAGCTACTCAGAACCCTGGTATTATCTCAGTAGCTTAACTTTTGAGAAAACCTTTCCAGTGATCAGGAGGAGATACAGTGATGGGACCTTAGCTGTGAAAATTTAGTACTTGCTCTCAATCCTGGCCTAATCCTAACAGTGACCACTGATGGGTACTGCACCGTCATTTCTTTTAAACTAAGAGCCCCTATCCTCATTAAAGAAAATTCTGCTGAACTTACAATTTTTTCTCCTATGCCTGTGCCTGTTTAGAATTCCCCACTTTTATTATATCAGAAATCAGGGCAACACAGGAGAAACAATTGGCATATTGGGACCAAAGTGTTCTGGATTTGAATCCTGGTATACCATTTAATGAATCTGTAGACATGGGCAAAACCTCATCAACTACAAATTAGGGGCATTCATATTTAATTTTCAGAGACATTGAGAAATTACAGATAAACTACTGAGCACATCATCTGATGTATACACACATGTGCATACACACACACATACATTATGTGCTAAATAAATGGGAGCAATCCACATCATTATTACCATTGTTATCATTAATATAATTTTCACCAAAAACAGTTGTTTGCAAACCTACTTTATCTAACTTGGCCTGGGTATGTAAATTCATTAGGATGAATGTGGCTCTTCTGTGTGCAGATATTCTATGTCAGGTAAAAGATCAAATGAGGGTATTTTCCCTCTCAGCACTATCATGTAATATGGGAAGAAACTAGCTTCTATTCATGATCCTTTCGACCACTCTTGTGTAATGTGCACAGTTGCAATTTTTTCACAGTGTGGAAGTTTAAACAGCGTTAATAGTGAAAATCTGCATGGATGTTTGCTGATACTAAAAATATCAACTGTAATTGTACATTTGGAATCATTTTTCTAGTGCAAGTACTTATGCATTCAGTAGAGCTTTCACTTGAGTTTGTTCAAATTAACTAAGTTCATCATTAAGTGTGACAGCATTTATGTACTTTTGTAAACTAGCCCTATGTTTACTAGTAAGAGGTATTAATTCAGTCCTCGGTCAGTGTTTATCAAGTGTGTGTGTTCTCAGAGCCTTTGTGATAACTCCAAGGTCTTCTAGGTGTCCACTGTCCCCAGAATGTACCCCCTGATCTATTCTACCCCTCTCATTTTACGGTCAAAACTACTCTGGATTAGAGGTGTGAAAATGGCTTACCCAAGTTCATTTCAGAACCAGAAATGAGACCCAAGTAGTGAAGCCTTTTTGTTGTATACTGATTGTATCATATTAAAGTTTCCTCAACTCCAGTCCCTCTTGTACAGAACCTTCAAAATGTTGTCCATATCTGTTTGTCACTATTAATATTATTCACTTAATACTTCTGTTAAAATCAAATTTAAATTTTCTCATTTCTTAAAACTAGGCCTTGGCCTAAGAAACATTATCCACAAAATCACTGGTTTTAGATGCCAGGCTTTCCCCCCAATCCCTATTAAATTAATATGCAACTGTTGAAATTTCTTTATAAAAATTTATCTATGTAGCATCTGGAATCGTGTCAGATACCACCAGAAACACAGGACCACCTACTGCACACCCAGCCCAGTGCTTTACTGCTTCCCTGGCCTAGCAATTTCAGTGTTGCTCTTTCTTTCCAGTGGTTTTCTTTTCCCTCTTGCATGTTTCAGTGAGTACTCAGGATAATCAGTAAAGATGGAGCTTTAAACTATTATGAATTGAGGCACCTGCCTTGATGCCCCAGAAATGTAATTTAATGTATATCTGAAATAACACCTGTCTCTAATGTGAACGTGCACAGCATGTCTAGATTTGGGTTCTTTAAATACATTTGCTATTTATTCTTTCTGTTTCCAGAGATTGTGAAGGAAGGAATCTGGTCTCCTACAGTAAATAGAGCATGAAAATCAGGTCTGGCTTGAATTTTATCCTAGACATTAACTGTATCTCAGCTTTTGCCAGCTTATTCTTACTGGCTAAGGTATGGCTCATAATTAATCCTTTTTCCCTTTCTGAGAACACCTTACCCTTAAAGAGAAGATTGATACACATCGTGTTTCAAAATTCAAAATGGGGTCATCCACATAAGCATTCACTGGATACATTTTTCTCTTTGTTGTCTTGCTAGGGGCTGTATATAAATTAAGCATGGGAGAGCAGTGTGGTTAAGAGCAGGCACTCATAATTTGCCTGGCTCATCTACCTCTAGTTTTTTATATTAATCTCCTTACCCCACCGGAATATCAACTTCATAATCTGTAAAATGGTGATAATAATAACATAATAGGGTTGTTATGCAGGATAAATAAGATCTTATGGATAAACAACTTAGCCCAATGCTTGACACTTACTAGGAGCTTGGCAAATTCAGTTTTTATTATAATAGCTAAGACTGGTTTGCCCCTTTGGGAATTTGGAGTTTTACAACCCATGTTATACATAAGTGGGATGCTTAGGAGATGCCATTTTAAAGGGCACAGAATGACTGGTGGATTCCCATTAAAAAAGGGAAAATACAAATTACTGCCTAGTGCCTCCTTATACCCCAATTAAATTCCTAAGTCTTTCATTTCAGGAAATCATCTCCATCACAATAAGGAAATAATACTATTGCTATTTCCTCACAGGGATAATACCACTGTTGGGCCTGCCAAATACTAGGCCCTAGATCAAAAGTGGTCCACAGCCTTCTAAAAAAAAAAAAAAAAAAAGGCCATTTTTTTTTTTTTTCTTTTAGCAGCTCCTGGCAGACAAGCATGCCAAAAAAGCACATGGCTCCACCAGGCGTTAAGCCATTCAGTAAAGCAAATGCCATGTCAGAAAAAAAAAAAAAAAAAAAAAGGAAGAAGAAGAAAGAAAGAAAAAGGAGAAGAAGAAGAGGAGGAGGAGAAGGCAGAGGAGGAGAGGAAAGTTTAACTGTTTTGCACAGATTTCATTTTCAAAGCCAAGACCACTTAAAATATAAAAACTGGCTAATTAACTGGAGTGTTTACACCTGTTTCCCTTATTTTAACCAGATGAACAAAGAAGGCCCACCTTGCTGTTGTTCTTTTTAATCCTAATTTATATTGTCCTTACTTGGGAAGTTACAGTTCTACCATTTAAAACAACAACAAAATCATGTGTATAAGATGAAAAGGCAAAAATCAAAGAGTTATAACTCAGAACGAGTCTAATCCAGTGGAAAAAAGAAAAAGTGAAATGAGGAACTTCATCTAACAGAGGATATATCAGGTGTATAGTCATTAAATAGGGTTTACCTCACAGCTCTCAAAGACGTTTCAAGTGAATATTTCAGATTATGGTTTTTGTTCGAACTATAGCTAAAGGAACTAAAACACAATAATGTGGTATTCCTTTTTCTACCCCCAGCACCCCCAAAATTATCTTTTTTTATAAAGTGGTTTATAGGAAATAATGTTGAATGGATGGGCAAGCCACCTGGGATCTAGTCTCAACTCTGCTACTAAGTGGTAGAGATCTAGAACTAGTTTCCTCCTAGAGGTGGGAGAAGGTGGGCTCCCTTATTGCTAACATCCTATAATGACATCACCCAGAATGACAGTGTGTTAGCAACTGAGGAAATATTTTAATCTGAGCAAGTCATTTGATTAAACTAGAAAAAAACAAAGAGGGAATAAATCGCTTTTCCAAATAATATCTTTTAACATTTCATGTGAAAAAATCCATATTAAAAATGTTTTAAACACTCTGATTCTTTAAAAAAATACATACACACACAATTTAAACAAATGTGTTCAAAACTCAAAGTTTTTATATGCTACCATCTAGTGGAGACTAGAACCTACTTTGTTAATTCCATCTGAAAATGCACTCAGATCTTTTGTTCATAAAACAGGAATAAGAGGAGTTTTGTTTACACTGCAATCATTTACAGTTCTTCTCAAAATATAATCCAACAGCATGGGGTATCAGAATTAAGTGGTTAAACACACAGCTTCCCAGAGCTCATTCAAGACCAGCTAAACTAGGTTCCTTGAGCGGGGAACCCAGGAATCTGCATGGTTTAACAGAGAACCCAGCTGATTATTAAGCCCACTGGAACTTGAAAACCAATGTTCTAGCTCCCCGAGAGGCGTGCTATGAATGTGGGCATTATCATCAATCCAGTGTCTAGTTAGGATGCAAATCTCTAAATCTTGAGGGAAGATATAAATTGAATTGAAATTCTTTTTTCTTCATCCCAAGGGTTAAAACAAGTAGAAAGTAAATAATCCATCAGTTTCCTGTCAACTTAAGAATAAAGATCATATTCCTTTGCACAGCACACAAGGCCCTTCATGGTCCGGACCCTACATTCCCAGCCACCAGGCGGTGGTACTTCCATTAGTCTCTTTGTCTTTGCCTCGCATTGACATCACTGCCGCCGTTAAATTCCACACGGAACTCTGAATCCCTAAAATAGTCTGTGCAATTGATTCTACATTTTTAAACATGCTATCCACTCTGCATGGAATATGCCTTCCCCTAACTTAAATTTAATAATCATACCTTTTTAGTTATCATTAATAAAACTGAAAGGATAATGCTCCTTGAAGTGGACATCAATGTCAGGACCATCAAGAGTTGTCCTGCAGGCTTTTATTTAGGCTATCTCATCTCCATACACCAGTTTTTCCAAGTATGTTTGGGTTTTTTGCTTGCAGAGGCAGCCAACAGAAAGGTTGCCAGTGGCCATTCCCCCTTCCAATCATACGGCTGACCTAAAGCCCCTTTCTTCTTTACCTAAGTGTAGAAATTCTTGAGAAATAGGCCCAGGACAAATATAAACAAAGATCTATCAAAGTGTCCACTTTATTTCTGACAAAAGCTTGGTGGAAGACTGTAGCTAGATCTTTGGGTACCACTCCAAAGGGAAGGTTTAGGTCCACAGAACAGGCACACTGGCCAAGAACTTCCAGCCTGCATTGTTTGGGGGTCAAGCTGGAAGAAGAGGAATCACATTCTGGTGTTGTAGATTAGCTCTCCCCAATTTTGAAAATGAACAAGAGTTGCCTCTAAGAAACCCCAGCTATGGATACTCTGGAGTTGCCCCTCTGTGGAATTATTAGATGAGAGAAGTAGACTTCCTTAGCTCCAAAATGTATTTTTCATTATCTATTCAAATGATGACTTGCCTGTAGTCAGAGTTCTTGGTAACAGAGTACAGTATGTTCTGCTCTGAGCCAGTTGTCCTGTGCCAATCTGGTTGTTTCTAATAAAGATGCTGTTTTGTACATGTACATGCACATGTTACAGGAGATAGTTAATGCAATAGTAAAAACTTCAATTATTAATGTGATAATGAGATGCTATTTCCTTAATTCAGTTTTATTGAGATAATTATAGATTCACATGTAATTTTAAGAAATAATACAGAGCAATCTTGTATACTTTGTCTAGTTATCCCAAATGGAGGAAGTTTGCGAAACTATAAATAATATCACAGCCAGGATATTGACATTGATACAATCCACTGATCTTATTCAGATTTTTTCCAGTTTTACTTATGATCATTTGTATACTCAAATATGTACATGTGTGTACTAAGTTATTTACAATTTATCACCTGCATAGATGCTCTTTGTCAAAGTAAACTCATCTGTGTCCACCACTAGTCAAAATACTAAAAAGTTCCAACATCACAAATATCCTTCACATTTCCCTTTTATAATTACACTCACATCTCCCTTTGCCCCCTAGTTGCTCCGTCTGCCCCTAAACCTTGTCAACCACTAAGTGGTTCTCCATTTCTAAAATTTTGTTTTGAGAGATCTTTATATTCTAAATACTAGTTTTTTGTTGGATATGTGGTTTGCAAATATTTTCTCCCAGTGTGTAGTTTGTCTTTTCATCCTCTTCATACGGGCTTTTTCACAGAGCATAAGTTTTTAATTTTGATGAGGTCCAGTATATTGATTTTTCCCTTTATTGATCATGCTTTTTGGTACTAAAATCTGTAAAGTCTTTGCTTAGCCCTAGATCCTGAGGATTTTTCTCATATTTTTTCTAAAAGTTTTATAGTTTTATGTTCTATTAGGTCCATGATCCATTTTGAGTTAATTTTTGTATCAGGCACATCCGTCTGAGGTTCCTCTTTTAAAAAAAATATGTTTTAGCCTATGGATATCCAATTGTTCTGGTGTCATTTATTGAAAAGTCTGTCTTTCTTCCATGGACTTGCTTTCTCATCTTCGTTAGTGATTGGTTGGGTGTTTGTGCACGAATTTGTATTTGAACCCTCCACTCTGTTCCACTAATCTATGCCTCTATTCCTCTGCCAGCACAACACTGTTCTCATTATTGCAGCTATACGATAATTCTTAATATTGGGAAGAGTAATGTCTCCCTTCTCATTTTTTTTTTTTTTTTTGGTTAAGATTGTTTTAGCTATTCTAGGGACCATGCTTTTCTATATACATATTACAATAAGCTTGTTGGTGTCTACAAAAAAAAAAAAAAAAAAAAAAAACCTTGCTGGGATTTTGATAGGAATTGCATGAAGCCTGTAGATCAATTGACATATTTATTATGTTCAGTCTTCCAATCCCTGAATATAGTATATCTCTCCATTTCATTAAGTCTTCTTTGATTTCTTTCATTAGCATTTTGTAATTTTCAGCATATTGATCCCACACATGGTTGTGTTAAGTACTTATATCTAAATACTTAATTTTATTTGGAGTGATTGCAATGGTATTTTATTTTAAATTTTAATTTCCCTGTGTTAATTGTTAGTATATAGAAATGTGGTTGATTTGTACATGATCTTATATCCTGAAAGCTTGTTAAACTCACTTATCAATGCTAGAAGTATTTTTGTAGGTTTTGGGAGTTTTTATTTAAATAATGTGCAAATAGAGGCCATTTTATCTCTTCCTTTCCTGATCTTTATACATTTTATTTCTTTACCTTGCCTTACTTTGGTGGCCAGAACTTTTTTGTTTTTTAAGATTTTATTTATTTATTTGACAGAGAGAGACAGCGAGAGGGGGAATACGAGCAGAGGGAGTGGGAGAGGGAGAAGCAGGCTTCCCGCGGAGCAGGGAGCCGGATGCAGGGCTCAATCCCAGGACCCAGGGATCATGACCTGAGCCAAAGGCAGACACTTAACGACTGAGCCACCCAGGTGCCCCGGCCAGAATTTCTAGTACTATGTTCAACAAGAGTGGTGTGGATGGGCATCCTTGCCTTATTCCTGATATTAGGGGAAAGCATTCAGTATTTCACTATTTAACTCAAGGTTAGCTGTGGATTATTTTAATAGATGCTCTTTATCAAGTTAATTCCCTTCTACTCCTAAATGCTGAGAGTGTTTATCATGAATGACTGTTGGATTTTGTCAAATGCTTTTTCTGTGTCAATTGATATGATATATGATTTAACTTGTTGGTATATGGTGATACCATATGTATTGGGGTTTTTTGGTTTTGTTTTTTTTCCCCTGCTACTGTCTCCAAGTTCGCATTGCTCTGTTCATGTTTTTCAGTCTATTTTCTCTCTTGTTTAGATTGGGTGAATTCTATCGTTTGTCCACAAGTTCACCAGTTCTGTTGTCTGTTGTCTTCACTCTATTCTTTTTTTTTTAAGATTTTATTTATTTATTTGACAGAGAGAGAGACACAGTGAGAGAGGGAACACAAGCAGGGGGAGTGGGAGAGGGAGAAGCAGGCTTCCCGCTGAGCAGGGAGCCTGATGTGGGACTCGATCCCAGGACCCTGGGATCACGACCTGAGCCGAAGGCAGACGCTTAACGACTGAGTCACCCAGGCGCCCCATCTTCACTCTATTCTTGAGCCCAACCAGTGAATGATTTATTAGTGTTGCATTTTTGAAGTCTAATTCCCATTAAAAAAATTTTTTTTATTACATTGCTGAAATTTTCTACTTTTTCATTTGTTTCAAGTAAGTTTATAATTGATTGTTGAAGCATTTTTATGATGGCTGCTTTAAAATCCTTGTCGGATAATTCTAACATCTGGTTTATGTTGGTGGATGTTGGCATCTATTGACTGCCTTCTCTCATTCAAGTTGTGATTTTCTTGGTTTTTGTATGGATGGATGATTTCACATTGGATTGTGGACACTTTGACAATTATGTTAGGAGACTCTAAGTCCTACTTAAATCTTTCATTTTAACAGGCAGTCACCTGTTCAGGTTTAATTTATAGGTTTTAGTCTATTTTTGTGGGCTGTGGTTTCATGGAATTTTAATTTTCTAAGCCTTTGGGGTATTATTTTTGGTCCAGTTGGTTTATTTGGTACACCTCAAGCTCCCACTGGTTTCTGCTGGTGTGGCCTGAGAGCCCGGAAGGAATTTCCTCAGGCCTCAGGTGGCTCCGGAAGGCTGGAGAGTCTCAGACTCGGCAGAAAAGGGCTGCTTATTTTTGATGGGATTCCCAGTGGACCCTCCTTGTCAGTGGACTTGGATTTGCCTGATGTTGCCAGCAGGACTCTTTTTTGATCTGCAGGAAGAATGAGCCCACTGGGCTGCCTTCTTTTGTTAGGTCACGAGTTGGGAAAAGATGGGTCCTAGTCATCTTCTCTTGTTGGATGACAGCCTGCCACTATTTTGTTCCTTAATTCCTGAGGAAATCATCTCACTTTTTTCTTACAACGTTTTAGCATTACCCCCCTGCATCATTTCTGGGGTTTATATTTGTGCCTAGTCGGGGAGGAGCAAGGAGGAACTCATCTCGGCCATCTTGTCCTGACTGGAAGTCAGTCTCTTTCGTTTTAAAGAAGAAACTTGGTCTAAACAAGTAATAAAAATTTTTTTTTTCCTTTGAGTCAGTTTCTACCTACCATAAAGAGGCAACATTGGTACTGGTTTCGGCCTGCTTTTCCTCTCAGCTGTCTTGTTTCTTCTCTCTCCAACCTCCACTCCCCTCATCTCCCCCATCCCCTCCCATCTACTGAGGGATAATTTTGGAGTGATTTTTAAACGTATGAAAAACCAGTGGCAGGGAATGCAGAAACACAAAACAGGACAGGCTTCATGTTAGATTAAACACAAAGGGAGCTGTAAAACAGAGGTGTAAGCCTCAGTGGTTTTGTAGTGCTATTAAATTAATTCTGTGATTTAAAATAAGAGATTTAACGTTAATTCAATTAATTTTAATGACTGATGGAGCTTATATGTTTCAACAATCTTAGAGGTTATTTGTATTTAATACAGATTAAAGTGAACCAAAATAAAGCCCTAAAGGCATAATTTCAGATAGGTAGTAAGTGAGGATGTTATTTCATAGCAGTGAGTTTTGAAGTGTGATTGAGGGTAATTCAGTACACTCCTATTTTGGAGGAAGTTTTATTATCTTTAAAGAACAGATTCTAAAATTATCACTATTTTGTTATGGTTTTGATCATTTCATTTATTTTGAACTTAAAAAATGAAAGAATCATTAAGATTTTTAGGTTTGATCAAAACCAAGATTGAGCAGTATTGTTTTAAAGAATAACATGACACAAACTCCATCTTCCTATGGGGATGACTGGTAATTAGGCTGTAAGTTACAGGCTCTTGTCCACTGAGTATGAACTGTGGCACTGTTTTCCAGCTCTCTTTACAGATGTGGACTAAAAAATGTGTCATTGCTGACATTCACACTTAACACTCTGACACTATTCCTTCAAAATCCACCTTTGCTCCCCCTTGTCAGGGGAAGTGTGACAGGTGTCGTGCACCTGTTCTACCATTGTTAAGCAGCTGTTCAATGCTTAAAAGACTTATGAGATAGAAAAAGGTTATGAGATGGACTTACATCCTTGATAATCTTATTTATTTCTTTATATCCCAATTGGGCTAAGGAAGTTCAGTTTAATTAAGCTGGGGTCATATGTGAGATGGGGCAAGTGTCTGATCTGTTGCATCCTTTTTATCCCTTTATATTTTATCTCCTCATTCCTCATGAGCTTTTTTTTGAGTTTTTAAAAAAATGTAAAACATATTACATCCATAACATGCAAAGCAATCAATACTGGCAAGAGAAGAATTTTTTTAAATTTATTTATTTGAGAGAGAGTGTGAGAATGAGAGAGAGAGAGAGCATGAGCAGGAGGAGGAACAGAGAGAGAGAGGGAGAAGCAGACTCCCCACTGAGCAGGGAGTCCAGATGTGGGACTCCATCTGAGGACCCCAGGATCATGACATGAGCCAAAGGCAGATGCTTAACCAACTGAGCCACCCAGGCACCCCAAGAGAAGAATTTATTTATTTAGCAAGATAAAAATGTTTGATCTGCTTTAATCTAAAAAGCTTAGCTCTTATTTTACCTTCACTTTTTTCCTGCGTTAGAAGCATTCATCCCATTTTAGCAGGGCAGTCACCTCCATAGTCTACACTCCGGTAGAAAAAGCAAATGTTCTCCCTCACCATCTAGAAAATGTTAAATGCAGTTTTCCCTACACTTATGAAAAGAGAAATAGCTTTTCTTGTGGCTTATGATTTGTGCTCTGGATATATGGTTCTTTGGAGTCTAGAAGGAAACAAAAGAAGAGACAAATATTTTGTGTGGAGGATATAAAGAAAGCATGGAGGTGGGGAAATAAGTGACATGACTGATAAATACCAATGACATCACCCTGGGACACTTGTCCAAGACGGCACTGTCCCATATAACCCATGACATGCCCAGTGAGTGAAACAAGAGAAGGAACATTACAAAGAACACTGTTAAAATGTCCATGACCCACAATGTTTTGGAGTCATTGTGTGAATGAAAAATTTTCATTACTCATAATACAGACCATGAAACCTGTGCCAGTTGGGACTCCAATTTGTACCAGGAGGAAACCCTATTTAATTCATACTAGCACATCACCAACTAACTGCCCTGCAGTGGTAATGTTCCACTATGCCATGACATTTTATACTGTCCTCATCCAATGACACCTGTTCATGCACCTCTCAACAATGTCATGGGACTTCTGAAAGACCAAGTTTCTAAAACAGGATAGTGATGAGTATGGCCCCTATTTATCTTGGAGATGATTCAATCTGAAGATATTTTTGAAAATCTAGGCTTTGGGGTGCCTGGGTGGCTCAGTCGTTAAGTGTCTGCCTTTGGCTCAGATCATGATCCCAGGGTCCTGGGATTGAGCCCCACATCGGGCTCCCTGCTCAGCAGGAAGCCTGCTTCTCCCTCTCCCACTCCCCCTGCTTGTGTTCCTTCTCTCTCTCTGTCAAATAAATAAATAAATAAATAAATAAATAAATAAATAAATAAATAAATAAAATCTTTAAAAAAAGCTTTGCACAGGCTGCAAGGAGGTCCTAACTATCAGGATCCACCTTCACTCTCACTGGAGAGAGACAGAAATAATGGTAGTCTCCAAGATTACTTATGCCTTAGCAGGGGCTGGGACTGGAAGAGCAAAGAAGGATGGCAAACAGAAGAGTAAAGAAGCCCAGAAAATGGACCTCTAGGTTTTTTCCTAATGCTATCTCTGAGTGACCTGACTTTGCCCCATAGCTGTTTCCTGCTCTTCAAGGTAATAGATTCTCCATATCGTTCAGTCATTGGGTAACCTTGCATTTCAGAGAAGCCTGGACTTATTACCAATCCCCGAGTGAGTCCAATTTGATCTTTGCCATTTGTGGTAGTTCTATTTACCTTGCCAGTGATTGGCTTGAGAGTGGGCATATGATACATTTCTAATCAATGATATGAGGGTTACACCACTAGGACTTCTAGAAATTCTTCCTGGCTGTCAAGAAGAGAGGCCTAAGGAAGAAATAAATTTTCTTTCCCCCTTTCCTACATCTTGATATATATTAAGGTTGACACGCCTGGAACTGCCAGAGTAATCTCATTAACCATGAGGAGAAGCTGAGAGATTTGAGAAGAATTTGAACTGGAGCAAAAATAAGATTTAGCCACTCAGTTAACCAACCCTAAAATGGCCCTACTTTTAGCTATTGGATAGGTAAGAAAATAAATCTTTCCTATTGTTTAAGCCAATTATAGTTGAAATTTTTGTTACCTCCAGCCAAAAAACATACCAAATGAATAAATAATCTGATGAAAAAAATATTTTGCATTGTCTCACGAGCCCCTTGTGGATTCATGATTATCTAAGAATCAAATTATTTTCTTTCTGGTAATGGATTATACTTACATCCCCTTCTAGGTGTCTCTGAGATTGCATAGACTATACTCTTTGCAAGAATCTTTCTATAGCCTGCGACCACCATGTCAGCCCCTTGGGTCTCAACGAGGCTGGGTGACACTGAGAACGGGAGACAAGCCAATTTGGGAGCAGATTGGATCCAGCTTCATTCAACATTAATACCAGTTATTTGATTAACGACAGAACCCAATGAGGTGCAATTTATATTGATGCATCATGCCTAATGTGGGAAGGACAGCAGTCCAGGGGAAAGCTGCCATGTGGAGAAGTTGTCTAGCCTTCCATTCCAGAAAATGCAACACAGCATCACAGTGCAGGACCATCAGCCCACATCAGACAGCTGCATCATCAGCATTGTTGTGGGCAAGCTCAAGACTGATGGAGACCCCATCATAAGGTTCCACCAGATGTTCCTGTTAAAGAACATCGTCGATGCTTGGGTTTGCACCAATGACATGTTCAGGTTTGCCCAGCACAGCTTTGGCTGACGTCTTCCCAGCCAGGCACTCATGCTGTTTTCTCCTCCTTCCTCTTCCTGATATTATTCACAATCCTCCACATGCTTCAAATACCACACACAAATGAGCAGGGCCATGGTGGGGGCAGGCACAGTGTACTGCTGATGATGATGTATTGGGCATGATGTTTGGACGCTAGACTAGTTGCATCTGACAGAAATTTGTGTTGTACCAGCACATGCCTTGGAAGGACTTAAGTAATACAAAAGGTCGTCTTTTTTTTTTTAATCTACTGATAAGTTGCTCTAGTAACCCAAAGAAGTGAAGGAGAAAGCAGTTGCCTCACCACCCAGATATTGATTTGTTTGGATGTTTCAATGCCCCATGATACAATAAAACTACAAAAATTTTCTTAACAAAAAAGAAGAAGAAGAAGAAGAAGAAGAAGAATCATCTTTCTATATTTATCCAGCATTTCTTTCAACACAGCCAATATGGGGAGTAACACTGAGGAAAGGATACCCTTTATTAGAATCTGAATTCATAAAATATTATATAAGAAAATAAAAGATATGTGAATACATATACAAATTTTAAACCAAAGAAGGAAATACTCATTTCCAGAAATGCAAAGCAAACTCAGATCAGAAGGGTGAGAAGGAGCTTAGGTTAAAATGTATTAGAGTATTATGACAAGCAGGTATACGTTCCAGGTATAGGTTCAAGGTGTAGGTTCAGCTGGATTTGGGGGTTTGTACATCAGTACAGAGAAGGTAGTCTAGGACACAGGCCCCATTCATGCAGGGAACTAGAGCTGAGATACCTACAACAAGCCATGAGTTACAGGGAAGACTCTACCCCTGCCAGCTGCGGAAAGCAGCAAGGAAGTGTGCAGCATATCCAGGGTTGAGATTAGAAAAAAGTAACTTCCTAAAATGCAAAACCACCATCATGTGAATGAGCAGGTCCAAATTCATACCAACAGTATGGGGCAGGAGCTCCTAACTGAGAAATCAATATAAAAAATGACCCAGAAATAGTGAAACCACAGACTCTCTGAAGAGGCAAAGCCAATATACCCCAACAGGGCTATTTCCATAGCTCAGGGAACCCAGGATACCACGGACATCAGTCTCCACTGAAGATTAGCTGCCAGTTGAAGATTTGAACCACAGGAGAAAGTGAATTACTGGAATGGAGTGTGAGAGGGTACAACAAAAAGAGGAATTTATCCATTAAGAATGAGAAATAGAAAATCATCTAAAAGAGGCTTTATAATAATTTTTTTTACTTTTTTAAAATTTTATTTTATCATGTTATGTTAATCACCATACATTGCATCATTAGTTTTTGATGTAATGTTCCATGATTCATTGTTTGCATATAACACCCAGTGCTCCATTCAATATGTGCCCTCTTTAATACCCATCACCAGGCTAACCCATCCCCCCACCCCCTTCCCCTCTAGAACCCTCAGTTTGTTTTTCAGAGTCCATCATCTCTCATGGTTCGTCTCCCACCTCTGACTCCCCCCCCCTTCATTTTTCCCTTCCTACTATCTTCTTTTTTTTTTTTAACATATAATGTATTATTGGTTTCAGAGGTACTTATTTTTTTAAATGTATATATAGGTAAAGGGGAAGTAGAAAAGATAAATACACAGGAAAAAAAATAATGTATATATTGGAACATAGCTCTAAAGAAATGACCTAGAATGTGAAACAGAGAAATAATAAGAGAAGCTGAGATATGGAAGATAGGAAGACAGGGTCTAAAATATGTCTGATAGGAATTCTAGCATAAAATAAAATGAATATGGGTGACTTAATGTTATAAAAGAAAGTGGCTGAGAATTTTCCAGAATTCAGAAAAAGTCATTGATCCTAAGATTTTAAGGAGCTAAAAACAAATTCATATCTAAAAGAATCACTGTAGTAAAACTGCAGAATATTAAAGAGAAGTAAAATTCTTAAATCCTACTAGAGATTAAAATACATATTCCTATAAAGGAAGGACAATTAGATTCACAAAGACGTATAGTTGGCATAATAGCTGGTATTTACTCAGTGACGGATGTGGGCTCGACATTGTTTTAAGAATCTCTTAGTTAGGGGGGCGGAGCAAGATGGCGGAGGAGTAGGAGACCTGGATTTCGTCTCCTCTCAGGAATTCAGCTGGAGAGGGATCAAACCATTCTGAACACCTACAAACTCAACAGGAGATCGAAGAAAAGAAGAGCAACAACTCTCTGAACAGAAAAGCGACCACTTTCTGGAAGGTAGGACGTGCGGAGAAGTGAATCCGAGGTGATATTCGGGAGGATAGACGGCGGGGGAGGGGCCTCCGTCGGCCGCTTCTGGCAAGTGATAGAACCACGGAGCACAAAATCGGAACTTTTAGAAGTTGGCTCCGCCGAGGGACGTCACTCTGGTGGCTAAGCGGGGGGTGGAACCCTCCAGGACAGTGTGGTCTCAGGACCCTCGGGGTCACAGAAAGAACGGGGGTGCCTGAGTGTGGCAGAGCTCCCAGGTATCGGGGCAGGGAAGCCAGCTGCAGAGACGGAGCCCAGGCACGGGCTCTCAGCTCGGGGTGGCCATAAACCGTGATCCGCGACCCAGTCGGGCCCCTGCTCCTCCAGCAGGGACCCCACAAGCGGCAGATCCGGGGAGACTCCCCTCCTCCCCCGGGAGGAGCCGCGCGGGAGCGCACCGCAGGGATCTGCTGGGTTTGGAGACTCCACCCGGGGTCGGGTGCCAGAGAGAGAAACGCGCGGTCACAGGCCGGGTGAGCACGGAGTGCGGCCGGAGACTGGGGAGCCGGGAGTGACTGACGGCTTTTCTCTGGGGGCTCACTGAGGAGTGGAGCCCCGAGTTCTCGGTTCCTCCGGGGCAGAGATTGGGAGGCCACCATTTTCACTCTCCGCCTCCAAAGCTGTACGGAAAGCTTGCAGGGAACAAAAGCTCCCGAGAGCAAACCCGAGCAGATTACTTAGCCCCGACCTGGCAAGGGCGGGGCAATTCCTCCTCCGGGAAAGACATTTGGGAACCACGGCAACAGGCCCCTCCCCAGAAGATCAGCGAGAACAGCCAGCCAAGACCAAGTTTACCGATCAATGAGAACGGCAAAACTCCAGTGCTAGGGGACTACTGCACATAGAATTCATGGCTTTTTTACCATGATTCTTTAGTCTTTCAAAGTTAATTTTTTTTAACTGTTTTTTTTTCTTTTTGAATTTTTCTTTTTCCCTTTTTCAACCAACATCTTATCAATCCCTTTTTAAAAAAAAAACACATTTTTATTTTTCATTTTTAGAGTCATATTCTATCCCTTCATAGTAGTTACCCGTATTTTTGGCTTATATATATAAGTTGTTCTCTCTTTAAAATTTTGAGATAGTTTCTTCTAACAGATTAAAATATACCCTAAATCTCTAGTATATGATGTTTTCTATTCCCCTGCCTGATCACATCCTCTCCCCTTTTTTCAAACAACTTCCTATCAATTCCTTTTATAAAATTTTTTATAATTTCCATCTTTACAGTCATATTCCATCCCTTCATCATATCAACCCTTATTTTTGTACATATATAAGTTTTTCTTTCTTTAAAATTTTGGGAGGCACTTTCTTCTAAAAGACCAAAATACACCCCAAATCTAGTGTGTGGCACTGATCTATATACCAGCCTGATCATATTTGATCACATTCTGGTTTTTTTTGTTGTTGTTGTTGTTGTTTTGTTTTGTTTGTTTTTGTTTTTATCTTTATCTTTTTCTTTTTTTTTTTCTTTTTCTTTTTTCTCTCTTTCCCTTTCTTATCCCACTGCTTCAGGTCTTTTCTGATTTGTTTAGAGTATATTTTCTGGGGACGTGGTTACTCTGCTAGCATTTTGTTCTCTCATTAATCTATTTTCCTCTGCACAAAATGACAAGACGGAAAAAATCACCTCAACAAAAAGAACAAGAGGTAGTACCGACTGCCAGGGACCTACTCAATACGGACATTAGTACGATGTCAGATCTAGAGTTCAGAATCATCACTTTAAAGATACTAGCTGGGCTTGAAAAAAATATGGAAGTTATTAGAGAAACCCTTTCTAGAGAAGTAAAAGAGCTAAAATCCAACCAAGTAGAAATCAAAAAGGCTATTAATGAGGTGCAATCAAAAATGGGGGCGCTAAGTGCTAGAATAAATGAGGCAGAAAAGAGAATCAGTAATATAGAAGATGAAATGATGGAAAATAAAGAAGCTGAGAAAAAGAGAGATAAACAACTACTGGATCATGAGGGCAGAATTCGAGAGATAAGCGATACCATAAGATGAAACAACATTAGAATAATTGGGATCCCAGAAGAAGAAGAAAGAGAGAGAGGGGCAGAAGGTATATTGGAGCAAATTATAGCAGAGAACTTCCCTAATTTGGGGAAGGAAACAGGCATCAAAATCCAGGAAGCACAGAGAACCCCTCTCAAACTCAGTAAAAATAGGTCAACACCCCGACATCTAATAGTAAAACTTACGAGTCTCATAGACAAAGAGAAAATCCTGAAAGCAGCTCGGGAGAAGAGATATGTAACCTACAATGGTAGAAACATTAGATTGGCAACAGACCTATCCACAGAGACCTGGCAGGCCAGAAAGGATATATTCAGAGCACTAAATGAGAAAAATATGCAGCCAAGAATACTCTATCCAGCTAGGCTGTCATTGAAAATAGAAGGAGAGATAAAAAGCTTCCAGGACAAACAAAAACTAAAGGAATTTGCAAACACAAAACCAGCCCTACAGGAAATCTTGAAAGGGGTCCTCTAAGCAAAGAGAGAGCCTAAAAGCAACATAGACCAGAAAGGAACACAGACAATATACGGTAACAGTCACCTTACAGGCAATACAATGGCACTAAATTCCTATCTTTCAATAGTTACCCTGAATGTAAATGGGCTAAATGCCCCAATCAAAAGACACAGGCTAACAGACTGGATTAAAAAATAAGACCCATCGATATGCTGTCTGCAAGAGACTCATTTTAGAACCAAAGACACCCCCAGATTGAAAGTGAGGGGGTGGAAAACCATTTACCATGCTAATGGACACCAAAGGAAAGCTGGGGTGGCAATCCTTATATCAGACAAATTAGATTTTAAACCAAAGACTGTAATAAGAGATGAGGAAGGACACTATATCCTACTTAAAGGGTCTATCCAACAAGAAGATCTAACAATTGTAAATATCTATGCCCCTAACATGGGAGCAGCCAATTATATAAGGCAATTAATAACAAAAGCAAAGAAACACATCGACAACAATACAATAATAGTGGGGGACTTTAACAACCCCCTCACTGAAATGGACAGATCATCTAAGCAAAAGATCAACAAGGAAATAAAGACTTTAAATGACACACTGGACCAAATGGACTTCACAGACATATTCAGAACATTCCACCCCAAAGCAACGGAATACACATTCTTCTCTAGTGCCCATGGAACATTCTCCAGAATAGATCACATCCTAGGTCATAAATCAGGTCTCAACCGGTACCAAAAGATTGGGATCATTCCCTGCCTATTTTCAGACCACAGTGCTTTGAAACTAGAACTCAATCACAAGAGGAAAGTCGGAAAGAACTCAAATACATGGAGGCTAAAGAGCATCCTACTGAAGAATGAATGGGTCAACCAGGAAATTAAAGAAGAATTAAAAATTACATGGAAACCAATGAAAATGAAAACACAACTGTTCAAAATCTTTGGGATGCAGCAAAGGCAGTCCTAAGAGGAAAGTATATAGCAATACAAGCCTTTCTCAAGAAACAAGAAAGGTCTCAAGTACACAACCTAACTCTACACCTAAAGGAGCTGGAGAAAGAACAGCAAATAAAGCCTAAACCCAGCAGAGGAAGAGAAATAATAAAGATCAGAGCAGAAATCAATGAAATAGAAACTAAAAGAACAGTAGAACAGATCAACGAAACTAGGAGCTGGTTCTTTGAAAGAATTAACAAGATTGATAAACCCCTGGCCAGACTTATCAAAAGGAAAAGAGAAATGACCCAAATCAACAAAATCATGAATGAAAGAGGAGAGATCACAACCAACACCAAAGAAATACAAACAATTATAAGAACATATTATGAGCAACTCTATGCCAGCAAATTAGATAACCTGGAAGAGATGGATGCATTCCTACAGAAGTATCAACTACCAAAACTGAACCAGGATGAAATAGAAAACCTGAACAGACCTATAACCACTAAGGAAATTGAAGCAGTCATCAAAAATCTCCCAAAAAACAAAAGCCCAGGGCCAGATGGCTTCCCAGGGGAATTCTACCAAACATTTCAAGAAGAATTAATACCTATTCTTCTGAAACTGTTCCAAAAAATAGAAACGGAAGGAAAACTTCTAAACTCATTTTATGAGGCCAGCATTACCTTGATCCCAAAACCAGAAAAAGACCCCATCAAAAAGGAGAATTACAGACCAATATCCCTGATGAACATGGATGCAAAAATTCTCACCAAAATACTAGCCAATAGGATCCAACAGTACATTAAAAGGATTATTCACCATGAACAAGTGGGATTTATCCCTGGGCTGCAAGGTTGGTTCAACATCCGCAAATCAATCAATGTGATACAATACATTAACAAAAGAAAGAACAGGAATCATATGATCCTCTCAATAGATGCAGAAAAAGCTTTTGACAAAGTACAGCATCCTTTCTTGATCAAAACTCTTCAGAGTATAGGGATAGAGGGTACATACCTCAATATCATAAAAGCCATCTATGAAAAACCTACAGCGAATATTATTCTCAATGGGGAAAAACTGAGAGCTTTCCCCCTAAGGTCAGGAATGCGGCAGGGATGTCCACTATCACCACTGCTACTCAACATAGTATTAGAAGTCCTAGCCACAGCAATCAGACAACAAAAAGAAATCAAAGGCATCCAAATCGGCAAAGAAGAAGTCAAACTCTCACTCTTTGCAGATGATATGATACTTTATGTGGAAAACCCCAAAGACTCCACCCCAAAACTGCTAGAACTCATACAGGAATTCAGTAAAGTGTCAGGATATAAAATCAATGCACAGAAATCAGTGGCATTCCTATACACCAACAACAAGACAGAAGAAAGAGAAATTAAGGAGTCGATCCCATTTACAATTGCACCCAAAACCATAAGATACCTCGGAATAAATCTAACCAAAGAGACAAAGGATCTGTACTCAGAAAACTATAAAATACTCATGAAACAAATTGAGGAAGACACAAAGAAATGGAAAAACGTTCCATGCTCATGGATTGGAAGAACAAATATTGTGAAGATGTCAATGCTACCTAGAGCAATCTACACCTTCAATGCAATCCTCATCAAAATACCATCCACTTTTTTCAAAGAAATGGAACAAATAATCCTAAAATTTGTATGGAACCAGAAAAGACCCCGCATAGCCAGAGGAATGTTGAAAAAGAAAAGCAAAGCCGGCGGCATCACAATCCCGGACTTCAAGCTCTATTACAAAGCTGTCATCATCAAGACAGCATGGTACTGGCACAAAAACAGACACATAGATCAATGGAACAGAATAGAGAGCCCAGAAATGGACCCTCAACTCTATGGTCAACTAATCTTCGACAAAGCAGGAAAGAATATCCAATGGAACAAAGACAGTCTCTTCAACAAATGGTGTTGGGAAAACGGATTGCCACATGCAGAAGAATGAAACTGGACCATTTCCTTACACCACACACAAAAATAGACTCCAAATGGTTGAAAGACCTAAATGTGAGACAGGAGTCCATCAAAATCCTAAAGGAGAACACAGGCAGCAACCTCTTTGACCTCAGCCGAAGCAACTTCTTCCTAGAAACATCGCCAAAGGCAAGGGAAGCAAGGGCAAAAATGAACTATTGGGACTTCATCAAGATAAAAAGCTTTTGCAAAGCAAAGGAAACAGTCAACAAAACCAAAAGACAACCGACAGAATGGGAGAAGAGATTTGCAAATGACATATCAGATAAAGGGCTAGTATCCAAAATCAATAAAGAACTCATCAAACTCAACACCCAAAGAACAAAGAATCCAATCAAGAAATGGGCAGAAGACATGAACAGACATTTTTCCAAAGAAGACATCCAAATGGCCAACAGACACATGAAAAAGTGCTCAATATCACTCGGCATCAGGGAAATCCAAATCAAAACCTCAATGAGATACTACCTCACACCAGTAAGAATGGCTAAAATTAACAAGTCAGGAAACGACAGATGTTGGCGGGGATGCGGAGAAAGGGGAACCCTCCTACACTGTTGGTGGGAATGCAAGCTGGTGCAGCCACTCTGGAAAACTGTATGGAGGTTCCTCAAAAAGTTGAAAATAGAGCTACCATATGATCCAGCAATTGCACTACTGGATATTTACCCCAAAGATACAAAAGTAGGGATCCAAAGGGGTACGTGCACCCCGATGTTTATAGCAGCAATGTCCACAATAGCTATTGGAAGAGCCAAGATGTCCATCGACAGATGAATGAATAAAGAAGAAGTGGTATATATATACAATGGAATATTACGCAGCCATCAAAAGGAATGAGATCTTGCCATTTGCAACGACGTGGATGGAACTGGAGGATATTATGTTGAGTGAAATAAGTCAAACAGAGAAAGGCATGTATCATATGATCTCACTGATATGAGGAATTCTTTTTTTTTTTTTTTTAAGATTTTATTTATTTGAGACAGAGAGAATGAGATACAGAGAGTATGAGAGGGAGGAGGGTCAGAGGGAGAAGCAGACTCCCTGCCGAGCAGGGAGCCTGATGCGGGACTCGATCCCGGGACTCCAGGATCATGACCTGAGCCGAAGGCAGTCGCTTAACCAACTGAGCCACCCAGGCGCCCGATATGAGGAATTCTTAATCGCAGGAAACAAACTGAGTGTTGTTGGAGTGGGGGGTGGGGTGGGAGGGATGGGGTGACTGGGTGATAGACACTGGGGAGGGTATGTGCTCTGGTAAGCACTGTGAATTGTGCAAGACTGTTGAATCTCAGATCTGTACCTCTGAAACAAATAATGCAATATATGTTAAGAAAAAAAAAAGAAGAAGAAGGTGGTAGTGGGAGGGGAAGAATGAAGCGAGGGAAATCGGAGGGGTAGACGAACCATGAGAGACGATGGACTCTGAAAAACAAACAGGGTTCTAGAGGGGAGGGGGGTGGGAGGATGGGTTAGCCTGGTGGTGGGTATTGAGGAGGGCGCATTCTGCATGGAGCACTGGGTGTTATGCACAAACAATGAATCATGGAACACTTCATCTAAAACTAATGATGTAATGTATGGGGATTAACATAAGAATAAAAAAATAAAAATAAAATTAAAAAAAAAAACTGGCAAAAAAAAAAAAAAGAATCTCTTAGTTAACGTTCACAGCAACCTGATGGGGGGAGATACTGTTGCTATCCCCATTTCACAGATAGATACAGAATAATGGACAAAAGACAATGGAATAATATATTCAAAATGGTGAGGCATAATTCTATCCGTAGCTCTCTTCACCAAGAGTGACGCCGGGGGGTTGTTTCTTTCTTTCCTGATGGATGCATTTAATAATCCATAAACATTTGAAGAGTTGAGTAATAATATAGAATATATGTTAAATACAGTCACACCAGATATGTCACATTGTCCTAAATTCATCAGAGTTACATATATGGTCATTTTGTGTGTGGTGAGCAGGGCAGAAACTGGTGGAGAAGATAGTTTTTAACTGAATCTTTTTCACTGCCCAACCAGATTAACTTAAAGAAGCTGCAAAATAAAATATGTAGGTTAAACTGGGCCAGGGATTCCTTTCCAAATATTCCTATAGCACAAAAGATGGTCTTTTATATCAGTAAAACAAGAGCTCTTTAAGTATTTCAAACCAAAAAAAAAAAAAAAAAAAAAAAAAAAAAAAAATCCAATACAGGGAATTGCTTACTTAGGGATGGAACAGCTAAAGAACCAAAGAGCACAATGAAGCAACCCTGCATTTAGCAAAAGCAAGGCAGCTACAACCAACCCAGGGCTGGAGTGAGAAAAGCAGGAGATAGCTGTACCAGAGTTGAGGAATCAGGGTCACCTGGTGGGCCTGTCTAGTTAGAACTGAGATCATGGAAGGAAGGGACATCCTCTAGGAACTGGAGCCACCCACTATTGCAGCATCTCCAGGAATTGCCACCTGAAACAGAGCCAGGAGCAGGGGGGGGTATCCTGGCTTTTATCCATCCCTAGCTCTCCACACTTCCACCAGAGCCTTCGATTAGCTAAACCCATCTAGAAGCAGAAGGCAAGAGAGCACAGGAAACGTAGTGTCCTGCAATACACACACCCAGGCAGAGAAGTGCAGAGAATGGATCTGAGAACAAATATGCAAGTGATCAACTCACCCCCAGCCGATGAATTCAGGAGAATCAGTGCAAAGCCTTTTAGCATGAGGGCAGGTGTTTAAGTGTCAGAGGCCTGTTCAGTGTCTGCTCTGTTCTCTAACTCTTCCATCTGCCTGAGTTCCCCCATTTTAGCTTGCTAGCCCATGTGGGTGTGAAAGTGGCATTTGTGTGGGAATGACTAAACTGATTCCTCTTTTGTGCAAAGGCATTGCTTCTTTCCAATGAGAGTGCTGCTTTACAGGCTCTACAGATGCAAACTTCACTTAAGACCATCCATCTATTGAGTTTTTGCAATACATACGTCCTCTCAAAGCTACTCTGCCTAGAAGCTAATAGTGCAATGTAAAAATAATAGCGTTAGCTGTCTTTCAGCCTGGCTTTTCTTCTTTGTATTCTAAGTAACTCATGTAGGCAGACATAGAAAGCTCCTCTTATTTGCATTTATTTTGCCCACAGAAAATTTACAGTTCACATGACTGCTCCACTTCAAAGAAATAATCAAAACACAAATTGCTTGAAATATAAAGACAGGAGCTCAGAAAAACTAGGATAAGGAAGAAAAATTAGGGCACATTTTTAAACATAAACGAAAGGTGTTTTTGTCATGGCTATCTTCAACTTCTATCACTAAAGCACAAGTAGAAAGGAATTTTGAGAACTGCTTAGTTCATAGAAACTTCATCCTTCCTGAAATTTTATTTTTGACCAATTGAACAAGAAAAGATGTCAATGTCAAATCTCTGTTTTCATCTGGGGTAGATAACCAGAAACTATAATACAATTTTTCTTGAATCACAGTTAAGCAGTAACTACTAGTCATCTTTATCCACTATCAAAAGAAAATCATTTGAAGAATATGCTATTAATCAAATGAAAAGTGTTAACTTTCATTTTAAATATGTAATTGTCTATAATATTAAATTTTAGCCAAAACATTTTTTGTTCATCTATTAGCTTTGATAGAAGTTCATGGTTTAATGAAATATCACAGTATTAAGTCTGTTAGGCAATTTTTGGTGATAGAAAATACACTATTTTTGGGTGATGGTGTAGTCAATTGTCAACTAATGTGTCCAGAACTAAGGTAGATTTTATAAACTATCCCAATTCTCAAAAACTTTTGTGCTGTCAATAGGCAATGATTTTGGTTTTTGAACTGCCTGTGTTTGTACATTTTCTTCTTAACATTCAGTGCATATAGTTAGTATCACCTTATCAATTACCTAAGAAAGCTTTGTTGAGAGAGTGTGTGTGTATGTGTGTGTGTGTGTGTGTTTGTGTGTGGCATATTTCATAAAGAACATTAGCACCCTCTTCTGGATGACTTTTGAGGCTGTAATGAAAATATTCTGTCAATCTCTTCCCATTTCCTAACAATGAACAGCTTGAATATTCATTAAATTTGCTCCTGATTAAAACACAACGTCTGAGTAATTTAATTATACCATATATTTCTGAAACACTGATAAGTGCTAGAGTCAAAAAAACACTTCATTGCTAAATGTTACCCACTGGGAATAAGTGTTTGTCTTATGAAAAGGAAAAAAAAAATGCTGCTTCTACATTTCTCAGATTGAGTGTCCCCAATGACTCTTAAATATACAGAGCTATGCAAGGAGGAAGGAGCACAAGGACAGACAAGGAGAGCAGACATATACTTTCTTCTGCCAGCTGTCAGTGCTTGAAGGAAAAGTTTATGCTCTCGTATGCTTTAATATCAGCCACTGACATAATTCAATATTCTTTTATTCAACTGGATTTTTAAAAAATCAGATACCTTTTAAATCACACTGCCTACAGTTCCACAGAAGCATCTGTGATAGATATCATATGAGGCTGATGATGAAGATGTGATACACTTGCTTGATTCATTCATTCACTCACTCATTCATTCTACAAATATTTAGTGAGCATTTATTGTGTGCCAAGCACTCTTCTGTGTCCTGGAGATACAGGGAACAGACTTAAGCTCCTGACATCATTGAGACTACATTTATGAGTGAAGATAGATACAATGCAGAAGTATATACACCGTATGTCACATGATAATAAATTCTATGTAGGAAAATGAGACAGAGTAAATGGAATAAGAAGTGTTGGTATGTGGGGGGGTGAGTATTTTATACAAAGTGGTCAGAAATGTGCTATTGATAAGGTGACATTAGCAGAGACATGAGGTAAGTGCAAGTTTACACCTTGTGGATATCCGAGAAAGAGCATTCCAGGTGGAAGGAGCAGGAAGTTTAAGCCCTTTGAGGTCCGGCCCTGGATTCCCTTTAAATACTTCCAATGCTGTGGAGCAACTCAGCATGTAACAGAAGTTAAGAGCCTGCCTGAGCTTTGGAATTCAAAAACTTGGATAAGATGCTATATATTAGCAATTGACAAATTACTTAAAATCTCTGAGCTGTTTTTTTCTCTTCCATAAAATGGAGATTTCTACAATTTCGTTCTTCCCAGGATTATTGTAAAAATTAAGTGACATATTGCAAGCAGAATTTAACACTGTGCTTAAGTTGGCATTGTGCTTAAGTTCAATAAATGTTAGCTATTAAAGGGAAAAATGCTTCTCAGGGACACTTGAATTTTCTGCAACATTTACATATTAAATGGATCACATGTGTTGAACTGGAATGCTCTTCTAAATACTAGTCAAAAATCATAAGGTTGTTTTTTTTTTTTCTATGAGCAGAAATGTTTCTTTTTCTGTGTTGTCCTGGACAAGCTACTTTACCATCATGAACCTTAGGTTTTGCAAAATGAGGTTACTAAATTAAATCAGTCACTGCAGTCTGAAGCCTCCAGGGAGTATGAGAGCTACTATTCCTGTTCTAAACCCCCGAATAAAATGTTAAATTACTTCTGATAAAGGTAATGAGAGCCTAGACTATCAGGTTTGCTTTGGGTTGAATTATGAAGCATGAAGTTCAGCGGCTGAGGTTTCCGGCTATGGAGTGTGACAATCTGGCCAAGGTGCTATCCCAAAAAGTTGTCCAATTTACATTTACTTGAAGAGCACTGCTTCCTTAAACACCTGTATTGAGATATTTTCAAAGGGCTCCATCATCCAAATCTAACTCCAACACCTTCACTACCACTGAGCCTCATCCACAGGATTAATTCTCCTTCCAACCCTTCTTTCCAAATCCCATTCCTTTTTCTTTCTCTTGAGGGAAGGCCCTTTCCAAACTCACTCAGTAAGTCAGCTAAATATGGTGAGATGAAGGATCAGAAGACTGGGGGCCGGGGGGAGCACTGGCGGGAAGGGACTAAAGGAGCTGGAAGTAGAGGAAGGAGTCCCCCCTAGGACCATATCCCATAAGATGGGATGTGGAATCAGGAATCTAGTCTATTCCTCATAAAGCCTGTTTGTCCATGTTTGAAAAATTGTCAGCGGGTCATGTAACACAGACTGCCTTACTCATCCTTATAATCTTTAAAAAGGATTAAACAGAACTGGTCAGAGCACTGAAAGGACAGCTCGCTGCCCAGAGGCAAAGTAATGTACAGGAGGCCTTGGCATTGCTAGCTATTAAGTAGCACTTCCAGCAAAGTTTATTTCAAGAAATGCCATGTTAAGAATCTCCTTCCTTTTTCCTTGTAGAATTTATCAGACCCCCAGAACCTGTTAATGCTGATTCTGCAACTTACTGGATTTTGACTCTGGGAAAGTTTTTCAACCTCTCTGAGTGTCAGGCTGTTTGTAAAAATCATGATAATTAGCCAGCAGAGTCTCCTGGCACATAGTTTGGCTTCAAGACATGGTAGCAATTATCAAGACAAAGGGGAAGTGTGCTGGTTCTAAGGAGTTATGCATATTGTAAGGTGCTTTCTAGCGGAAGATAGTATGCTAATTTCAGTAAGGTACAGGTAAGTAAGTAGGAAATAGAAAATATACAGAATGGGCATGAAGATCTGAAGAATGAAAACTCAGACACTTCAGGTGTTACATAATTTAGGTGTGGAAGAATTAACCACTCAGTTGGCAATCAGGCCTCGTTTATTCCTCCTGAAGTTCTTACATGATAGCAAATCAACTATAGTGGAAACTCTGAGGCAGCGACAACATAGGACGTGTGAAATGAATGCTCTGCAACCAAGTGCATGGAGACCAAAATCCATTGTACTAATTAGTTATTGGGATCTTTGCATAATTACACAAGCTCAAGGGACATTTACTGATTTTGTTAGCTCTCATGGTTGCTATCATGTGACCATTGGGACCATGACACCTTGATAAGAACTAGCTCTGTATTTGCAGTGTGGAGATATTATAACATTGTCAAAGCATAATTATTAGCTCTGTGTTGGTGATTCAATTGTTCAGTTTCAGTTTTGTTTTGTTCCTAACCCTATATAATAGTTATTTAGTTGCTGTCAGATGAAGTAGAGACTGGGAAATAGTTGCCTTAAATTCTATGTAATCTGCCTCCCCGAAACAAAAATAAACAAATATATAACTCTTGAAAAAAATTTCTATTAAAACCACTTTAGGATTACTTAACACAACATTTTTCGTGTCAATAAGCATTTCAGGAAACACCAGGTGCAAAAGGCTAGAACAATGTGAGAATGTGTTCAATCTCTCTTTGAATTAAAGACATGGGAAATCAGAAAACCAGGAAATAATACTTTCAGCTATCGGATTGAAAAAGATTTAAATATGTGATAAAACCCTAGTGGCTAAAGCTATGGAGAAACAGGCACTCCTACACAAGATTGTGATGGTATAACCTTTCTGAAGGGGAAATATTATGATATCCATCAGTATTCAAATTACACTTTCCCTTGCCCTTTTCCCTGGGAATTCCAATGCTAGCATTTTTATTGTCAATATGCTTACATAAATTTTCAAGATATATGGGCAAAGATGCTTATTGTGGCTTAACGACCAATGGAAACAACAGAAATTACTACCTATAAGAATCATAAGTAGGGCATAGATATATGTGACTAGATAACATTTTGTAATATTACCTGTTTTTTTGGGGGGGGAGGTTGATTGAATATCTTTTCCACCTGGTGTATTGGATGCCTTGCTTCAGAGGACAAGTGGCACAGCAGAATGCAAATAACAAATACACAGAGGACATCTGGCTTTTGAGTTTAGAAGCTTGTGAACTAAGAGAAACTTACCTATGTGCCCCCCTAGATAAAAATTTCCTGGGTTGGGGGAAGGGAAGGAGTTACAAGGAGAGCATATATGTGTACTAGAAAAGAACCTTCCATTTAAGGCTGAATTCAGGGATGGGAAGTAACAAAAGCTACAGATCATTTTGCTGAGTCTAAGAGAAAAGAAAACTTGCTTCTTAGGAAGATGCCTGCATATGACTAGAATCCCCACGACCACTCCCATGACCAATTTTGACATGATCCTGACATAGTGACGTGAGAATAGAATAGGAATAGCTTCCAAATGCCATCGCGGCTCAGAAATCCCCTGTGTCTGAGAGTAATGGAGACACATCAGGGAGATCCAAAGGATCTAAGGGAAATGGAGTAGGAGTCAGGGATGATCATCAGAGATATACATGGTGTAGTGCTTGAGGATCAGATGGGACAGTACACATCTCAGCATCTGTCAGCATGGAAAGACAACAGCAAACAAGATGCCACACCATGCCCCAGGACCTCGGCTCTACAAAAGTTTCATGGAACTCAGGTAAACGTCATGCAGGAAAACCTTAAACTGGCAGAGATTACGTTTTGGCCACCCAAGGGAATTGAATCCTGAGATAAAATTAAGTTTAAGAGAAATAAAGATAATTGAATGTCTTCCTTACCTGAATTCTTGGAATGAGATAGTCTCTCACTTCACATACCATGGAGTAATATGTACCAAAAATAATGAGGCAAGTAAATATGCTCCGATGTGAAAGATCTGCAAGATAAATTTTAAATTAAAAAAGCAAGGGAAAAAACAATTTGAATAGTATGAATCCATTTGCATAAAAATGTTGTATGTTCTAAATGTTGCAAGGATATGGAAGAAATGATTAACTGATTTCCTCTAGAGACTGAGACTTTTCATTTTATAACATTTTATAAAGATTTTTTTAAACCAAGAGCATATATTACTGTTATAAAACATAGTTATAATGCATAATAAAATATCCTTTTCATTGTTATGCCATGTTTTGTGATCCATTACATTGAATTAGAATTTCATTTATGTAGCATTTATTTCAATAACTTCAGAATAAAGGATGAAAACATGGGTCTTAAATATCTTTTGAGTGTAGCATAAAGCTGACAAAGAGAACTCATTTGGTTTTCTTTTTCGGTGACAAAGGGTGTTGCAATGTGCCTTTAAGGAAAACAACTCTCCCTACATCATTTCTGTAAAAGTGAACATTCAATTTTTCTCACCACAAAGGTACAGAAAATTTTTCTAAAAATGTGTTGATAATCGGAACAAAGACGTATGACTTGAAGAACTGGACAAAGTCATACATTTTCATATGCTCATACATGTAGGTAAATAGACACTGAACATATCGCCAGAACTTAAATACACAGATAAGATGGCTGCTTCCAAAGTCATCTTGCAGTTATTCTAAGTCACTAAAAATATTTAGTAAGCCATTTTTGGGAATTGCTTTTAGAATTGATAGCATATTTTTTTTGAGTGTTCTAACAGGTGACAAGTAATCGTCATTTGAGGGTGGATTTAAATTTTAATAGCAGCTAACGGCCATTTAGAGTCAAGTATGGTGAATAAGGCAGTTGTTCAATGAGATAATAAATTTACAGTTAAAAAACAAGTGGGGTAATGATAGAATAACATGATTTATTCTACAAACTCTGGAGGAAAGGACATCTATCCCCCATGTCTTAATGTCTTAAATGTCTTCAATGTCTTAAAAACTGCAGTATCATTTGAACAACTGCATTGCCTTTCTACCAGTCTGCTTTAAAATAATAATTTAATGAATGAATTTAAGCCTCTCTATTAAAATTCGGTCTGATGACTCATAGTGGTAGCATTCTATATATCATTTTTAAATATGGAACTACACGATTTTAAAACCCAATTTAGTGGTTGTAACCAATATTATAAACATAGAAAAGAAAATATCAGAGTGTATCATATGTAGTCAGGGTTAAGTATTATTTTATCAAACTTTGTTTCAGTTATACATTTTTAGCCACACATTCATTATTCAGTAAAAATTTATTGAGCCCCTCTTAGGTGCTAAACCAGGCTCTAGACCACAGTCTTGCCCTTGTTCAAATTTTGAGCCAGGTAATCTCTTACTGTGTGTATGTCTGGTGAGGAGAAGGCGGTCCTTTGCATTGTAGGATATTTAGAAGTGTCTTAGATGTTATGGGCTGAATTGTGTTCCCCAAACTTCATGGGCAAGGAGTTCCCTACTCTTCTCCATGTGAATCTGTTCATAAGCTTCCAGGACTTCTCACATGGCTGGGTGGTTGGGTTCCTAGAGCAAGAATCCCAAGAGATAGTGAGTGGAAGCTGCTAGTTTCTTAAGGGTCCAGAACCACAAAATATATTCCATTGACGAAGTAGCCCTAAAGCCCAAATTAAATAGGAGGGGACATCGGCTTCATTCTTTGATTAAAACAGTGTCAAAGAATTTGGGGGTCATGTTTCAAAATTGCCACATCTTCAGATAACCAAAGAGGTGTGATTTGTATTAATATATCCTAATCTTACAGGCAAGGCAACTGAAACAAAGATTAAGTAATTTGCCCAAAGGCACATAGCTTTTACATGTTATTTTTTGGTATTCAAAAACAAACTCTCAGTGATTCTGCTGTTCTGTCTCTACTTGTGATCAGTGCATATAAAACTCCACATCCTTCATAATTTATAGCATAGAATTGCTGCTTGAGGATAAAAGACCCAGGGGTTCCATAAATTGAAAAAAATATGGGTAGGGATTTTATCTGATAGTGAACAGATTAAAAGGTGAAGGAGCTCAGTAATCTGTGCAAGAAATAAGGAAAAATTAGCAGATATGTGACCAATATGATGTTTGAATTTAAGCAAAATAATAATACATGAGAAAAGTCCATTCCTGACTTAAGCCTTTTTGAAAAAATTATTCCAGATAGAGATGCACATGTCCATTAAGCATGCAGTGAAACTCTTTGAGCTTTTAAGAGGAAAAGTGCTCTAAGTAAAAAGTAATTTTATTAAAAGCCAAAACAACTCCTATCAGCACATAGCAGGAGTATGTGTATTTTTTTAATGTGTCTCCAGAACTGAATGCTAAATAGAGTCCAGTATTTTTTTTCTGTAATGTAAATGTAAGTGGTACTTAGACATTCAACATGAAACTCACTTCTGCCCCATAAGAAAAGCCCTTGCTCTCTAACAGAAAATAGAGAAATGTTTAAAATTCAGTAGAGTGCAAGGCACATCACTGGCTTATTGACCCAACAGACATCTTCCTACAAGGAAGACACAGGAGCTATTCAAACTCATAGATATAATTTAAATGCATTTTTAAGTATACACTGTATAGTGGCAGTTTGGTTTCCAATGACATTCTTTAACTGAAATTTGGGCTTTCTGTTTAAAACAAAACAAAACAAAATTCCCTTTCCTTTTCAATCTAAAGAATCAGGGTAAGGACTATTAGTATTGTCTAGTCAGTAATAAATATCTTTGCTTCCATGATGTTCAATACACTAGCAATTGGAGAAGGACAAAGTATTTGATCACTAGACTGCCACATTCCATGTGGGCTGGGAACATCCTGCTGCATTCACTATTGTAACCCCAATCCCTATCACAGTATTTGTGTTAAGTAGACATTCAATAGACAGTTACTGATGAATGAGATGTTTCATTTGCTTCAAGAAATAATATTGAACATGGCGGCCGGCTCATGGATGGTGAAATAGACAGTACCGGGCAGCGTGAGGTGCTTGAGCTCTCCGTGGTCAAAGTGCAGGTGGCTGGCTAGTACGTGTGGTGGCCGCGTGGCTGGGTGCACGAAATGTGCCGAGAAGTTGCTTGGGTAGCAGAACTGGTGCTCACAGGTCGGGTGCAGCAGGGCTACCTTCAGGTTGTGGCGCTCAGTGAAGTGGAATAGGATGTTCTGGACGGTGGTGCCTATAGTCTTGATAACTCATGCAGGGAGAAGCAAGCTGCTGCACTGTGAGCAGCCCTATGGGGAGGTACCATGTGGCAACAGTCCATGAGGTGCTGGGCCCTCAGTCTATCAGCCTGCTTGAAGAATGAATGCTGCCAGCAACCACCTGAGTGAGCTTGGGAAGGGAACAGTCTGACCTTCAGATGAGACTGCATCCTCAGCAACCTGCTTGATTGCAACTCCATGTGACCTTGAGCCAGAGGTACCCAGCTAAGCCACACATGGATTCCTGACCCACAGAAGCAAGACAATAAATGTCTGATGTGTTCAGGTGCTAAGTTTTGAGGTAATTTGGCCACACAGAAACAGATAACTAATATAAGGACAGAGGCCCTTGGAGATCCTTGAGAACGTCTACTCTACACATGTAGAAACTGAGGACCAGAAGAAGAATCATTTACATTTTCTGGCAACTCAGATTAAAGTCACCATATCCTCTTTAAAAAAAAAAAAAAGAAAGAAAGAATATTTAGTCATGGTGCATGTCAACTTACTAGACTTAAATCAGATTTATCAAAACTTAAAAATGTATTTTGCCTCATTTCCCTAATTGTTATAGAGCAGGGGGGGCTTTAGAAACCACTTCTCTTAAACTTTTTTTTTTTTTTACTAATGAAGAAACTGAGTCTAGAAACACAGAATCTAGCACACCTGGCCAAAGTACACAGATGCTGCAGAGCTCCAAACCAGAGCTCCCCTCCAAGTACACATGGATTTTGATATACTAACTATTAATGGGAAAGGAAACACACCTACCTCTTACCAAGTCAAATACATGCCCATATTTCCCCAGATGTGGCTTGGCCCAGAAAAGAGTGGAATTTACCACATCAGTGAGTCCAAGCATTTGGGTTTCTTTTTCTTTTTTTTAAGCACTATTGGCCTGTTACTATTTTCATTACATTTACATCACCTGACAACATTCAAATGTTGAAAATATCAGATGTCTGTTGTGTTTTTTACTACTACAGTGTCTAGGACATGATAGGTGCTCAATAAATTGTTAATAGGAGGAAATGAAAAATAAAGTTCTGTTGTTATAACATCCCTGTGAGTCTCACTTGTTCAATATATTTATTACAACTATGGAGGCTTGCTCAGGACTGGCTTCTCCACTCAGCCCAGAAGGCACAGTATCTAGGAACCATGAAGAAAGAGGCTCATGAAGATGTTTCAATTTCTTTTAAAATCAGAAGAAAAAATGAATATGATCCATATTGATTACATTCATCTTTATGCCAACAGTTATAAAATATGTTTTAATATTTGTAAAGAAAGGGCCATGAAGGTAAACTGCTTAGGGCCCACAAAAGTTGTAATATGGCCCTGAGCTCTCCTGAGATGCTTTAAGGACTAATGTATGAAGCTATAGGTGTGCACTGAGCTCATTAAAAATCCACAGACGTGAACATGGAGCTCAATGTGTGTACCCAGCAGTTGCAAAAAGTGAGCTGATGTCTGGCTACTTTCTGAGAAATACACTGGGTTTACTAATGGTAGGGAAGTTACAGTCAATGGTGGAAACTCTGGGTGAGCTGTTCTCTCAATGTTTATTGGGGAAAAGGATTCAGAAGTTTTTCCTATGGAACACCCACGAGCCACATGTAAGGGAGCACTCACAGGACCCTCTTAGCCTGAAGGGTCTGCCATGTTCTAAGAAGCTGCAGAAGGATAGCATGACCAGCTGAGGCAGGGACACACACCTGAGGTCAAGGAGGGCCAGGTGTGTGATCCCTAACAGTAGGGATTGGGAGTGTCTTTCTTTCTTTTTTTTTTTTTTTAAAGATTTTATTTATTTATTTGAGACAGAGAGAATGAGAGAAAGCACATGAGAGGGGGGAGGGTCAGAGGGAGAAGCAGATTCCCCGCCGAGCAGGGAGCCCGATGCGGGACTCGATCCTGGGACTCCAGGATCATGACCTGAGCCGAAGGCAGTCGCTTAACCAACTGAGCCACCCAGGCGCCCTGGGAGTGTCTTTCTAAAAAAAAGAGAATCTTCTAGGCTGAGAAGGAATGAAGCCAATTTACAACAGTGCCAGTCAACTAGGAGCTTTCCTGTTCTACTGACCCCTCTTCATTTCTGTCAGAAAGCTGTTAGCAAGGGAGAAAGGAGGAGCAAGGAAATAAAGAAGAAGCAAACCACACCATCCTCCACCATGTTGGCTTGGGCTTAGGGAAATATTTAACTTTTACTCAGTTTTGCTACTTTGATTATTACAAGGGACTGGGAATTACAAATTTCAGAATCAAGAAAATTGTAAATAACTTATAACTTTGTATTGAGAGAGCAATTCAAAATCATGCCTGAGGTTTGTTTCAAGGGCCTAGGGGAACTCTCCAGCAACTGAATAAATTTAAAGAAATCATGGGAGACCAAAAAAAGAGAGGCAATTTGTTCAGTATCATCCATTTCAGTGAAAATATTCTAAAAGAACCTCCAGAAATGGTTTTGCAAATTCAGATTTCCCATCACTTGAATATTCATTATTTCATACCATGGAATAATCATTCTTCATGTAAACAAGCAAATAAAATGAGCATAGAATTTAATTCATGATTCTATATACCATGTCATAAGTGAGGGGAGAAAGTCTCCAAAGAGTCTTTTGAAAGAAGATACCAATCAACCACAGCATGATATCCAGACAGCAAAAGGAGAGGCCTGGGTGATATGGAGGAAGTTCCCATTTCATGTTGTGGACTACTTATCAATTAACGAATCTATTATTGATACATATAACACATGTGTTTGTGATCATTTCTGTTTCTATAAAAATATTTGTAGAAAATATGGAATATTTTGAAAATTTAGAGAACTTAGTATTAAACCTGTTTTCAAATGGGGGAGTTGAATGGAACTGTTTAGCGCTCAAAGTAAATGTCCCCAAAATGCTACTTTTGAAGTTTCTTTACTGTGTCAACCTAGAAATTTCTTGGTTTTTTAAAATGTTTTCACCATCTGCCATTATATAATGTTATTACAGTATTATTGACCATATTCCCTACGCTATACTTTTCATCTTTGTGGCTTATTTATTCCATAACTGGAAGTTTGTACCTCTTAATCCCCTTTATTTTGCCCATCCTCCACCCCCACCCCTCTGGCAATCACCAGTTTGTTCTCTGTATTTTAAAGTCTGGGTATTTTTGTCTGATTTCTTTAGATTCCACAAATAAGTGAAGTCATGTGGTATTTGTCTTTGTCTGACTTACTTTACTTAGCATATCAACCATAGAAACTTCTTTCAATTTCTATGTAATTTTACTAATATAAATTATTAGTGAAAATATTTTTCAAATAATTTTAATAATAAATGACTGAGAAGCCCTATTTAATTATACCTTTTATCTATTTCCCCAATTATAAGCATAAATTCTATTTTCTTAATAATATAAGGATATGATTTGCTTATGTAAAAGGAAATCAATTAATGATGAATTTTCTCACAAATGTGAGACCATGGAAAGGTGGGTGGGAGGTTTCAAGTTGAAATGAATAGTCACACAACTGCTTTTATGATATGGAAGGCTCCTCTCAGAATTTATGTAACAGCCATTCATGTCTGGTTCTTTTTTTTTTCTATTGTTATTTCCAATGATCATTTCCCAGATATAAAGGAATTTTAAAGTATTTGCTGGTGGAAACACTGGTAGATAAGCCTTTTGTAAGGACCTTCTTCACCAAAAATACCCATCTACTGCCCTTTGCAGAACTGGTAATTTTAAGCCCATCCCATCTTTTCTAATAACATCCCCTTCAAACCCAGTTTGTTGCTGTCTACATTTATGGGCCACCAAAGAGATGCCAGACACTGAGCTTAGCAATGAATGGGCTACAAATATGAGTAATCCATATTTCCTACCTTTAGGGAGATCATTTATTTATCCAACAAACATTTGCTGTGAGCCTATTATGTGACAAATTTCCTGTGGAAGTTGTAGATACAGTTACCAGAAAGGCAGCCAAGATTCTGACCATATGGAGCTTACGTAGTATAGTGGGAAGGTAAACAGTGAAAAGGTAAATTTGATCATAACTGTTACAAAGAAGTAGAGGGTATTTTGAAGGCACGTGACAAGGGTATCTAACTTAATCTGAAATATAAAGTAGGGCTTCTATGTTAACATCAAACATTACATTAAAAGAAGTATAATAAAACCAGAGGATTATAAGCTGAAAGAAACATTTTCAAAGTACAAAGAGCACAGGGATAAGAGTGACCAGTTCTGATTAGCATATGACTAGAGGAGGTGAAAATCTGGAAGACTTCCCAGAGTAGATGCCATTTGAATGGAGCAATGAGGGACATTTTATTAGTGTACAATTTAGGCAATCTAACAAACTCCAAAACATAATGGCATGAACAAAGTACTACCTTGTAACAGATCAAAGATAAGCTGATGCTATCATCGTCCAGACATGACATCCATCTTTGACTCCAAGGTGGCTGCTACTGTTCCTGCCATCACATATGGATTCCACATGGCCAGAAGAAAAAAAGAAAGTAAACTGATATGTAAAGACAAGGAAAAGTAACCCCGATGAAATGTAAAGTGAAAAAAGTAGGTCATATAATAATGTAAATGGTATTAACTCATTTCTATTAACAATAGCAAAAATGTGCTACTTGAAATAGATATAATAGGTACATTATATATTTGAAATATAGACATATATTTATGCATATGCATACATTCACATACCTATATTTCTATACAGAAAATTGTATATTCTCCTGGGCAATGGAAGTAGGAGGTAGGAAAGAGAAAACTTCTACCTTACATAGTTCTGTATTACTGAAATTTTATGTGTATTACTCATAAATATTTGTAAAATAAAGAAAGGATACCAGAGTGTTAATGTGCTTATATTTTCTCTTTGTAAACTCCCATGAACACAAACACACATGACATATACATTAAATTTAAAAAAAAAAACCTTTTTCTTTAATCTTTATATAGAAAAGAAATCTTTAATCTTTATATAGAAATAAAGCCATGCAGAAAAAAATTACATTTCTCTTACTTAATTTACAGATCATGCTAAGGAAAAAGTAATCCAACATTCATTTCACTACTCACAGAGTTTCATAAGCATGACCTATTTCTTATTCTATCATTGAACATGATGGGTCCCTGACTAGGAAAATAATAACACTAAGTAATGATGGACTTTTTTTTTTTTTTTTTAACTTCAGGATGCCAACCTAGTGTTGCTAGAGCTATCATTTTAAAAAATTAAGACTATTCTTTTCAGGGCAACTTTAGGTTCACAGCAAAATTGGGCAGAAGGCACAAAGATTTCCTATATACTGCCTACTTCCACACAAGTATAGCCTACCTGTATTATCAATTTCTTCTACCTGAGTGGTACAATTTTTACAATTGATGACATTACACTGACACTGTAATCATCCAGAGTGCATAGTTTACATCACAGTCATTCTTGGTACTGTATATAATATAGGTTTGGACAAATGTATAATGGCACGTATCTATCATTATGATATCATACAGAGTATTTTCATTGCCTTAAAAATTCTCTGTGTGCCACATATTCGTCCCTCCCTCCACCATAACCTCTGGTAACCACTGATGTTTTTACTGTCTCCCTAGCTTTGCCTTTTCCAGAAGGTCATACAGCTGGAATCATACAGTGTGCTGCCTTTTTAGACTGACTTCCAATGTTTAATATGCACTTAAGTTTCCCCCATGTATTTTCATGGCTTAATAGCTTGATTAATTTTTTTTAATTTTATTATGTTATGTCACCATACATTACATCATTAGTTTTTTTTGTATTTTATTTTGTTATGTTATGTTAATCACCATACATTACATCATTAGTTTTTGATGTAGTGCTCCATGATTTATTGTTTCCATATAACACCCAGTGCTCCATGCAATACGTGCCCTCTTTAATACCCACCACCAGGCTAACCCATAAACAAACATGTTCTTATCACCTCATTAGTATACAACCTATAACACTAAGGTAAACAAGAAATCTTTTAAAATAATCCTTTAGAAATCTTGAAAATAAATGGGAAAAGTGCTTTTGTTAAGAATAAGTGATATTGCAAAAATCATTAGTAGTAAAACTGAAACTAAAAGGACATATAAGGATTGAGACTGTGGAATACTTGGGAATAAACTTAACCAAGAAGGTAAAAGACTTCTACATTGAAATCTACGAAATATTGAAAGAAATTAAAGAAGATAGGAGTAAATGGAAAGACATGTATTTATGGATTGGAATATTTAATAATGTTAAAAATATTCATAGCACCCAAGGCAATCTACAATCAATGCAATCCCTATCAAAATCCCAATAACATTTTTCACAGAAATAGTAACAATCCTAACATTCAAATGGAAAGACAAAGACCTTGAATAGCCAAAACAATCTTGAGAAAGAACAAAGCTGAAGGCATCACACTTCCTGATTTCAAAACATAAAGTTACAATAATTAAAATAATTTGTACTGGCATAAAGACAGACATAGATCAGTGGAACACGATAGAAAGTCCAGAAATAAACCCAGTCATACATTTAACTGATCTTTGACGGATTACCAAAAATACCCGATCGGAAAAGGACAGTTTCTTCAGCAAATGTATTGGGAAAATTGGATATCCACATGTGTTCTTACCACAAGTTAAAAAAAAAAAGAAAAAGAAGAAAAGAAAGATGAGAATGTGGATGACCAGTCCCTAATGTTTAATTAGGTAGTTGGGGTTGGCGACTAAATAAAAGTCTTATCAATATCTCCAATTTCCAGTTGTGATCTGAGGGATGTAATTTTTATATTTTGGATAATTAGGATGTATAAAATTAGTTCAAACTCTGAAGAATTATTGGCTTCAAATGGCTTAACTTCCAATTAGCTGTATGAACCTGCACAAGTCATTACTTGTCCATGGTTCAGTTCCATTATATTCAAAATCTGGATAATAATAACTAATTTGTAGTGGTATAAGGAGCTCATCACAATGCCTGGAACATAGCAAATTCTCAATAGTAGTAACTTACAATGAAGCTGTTGATGATATCTGCTGACCGTGATTTGGGGAAAGGATTCTTTCATTTTCTGTTGTCTTTCTCTACCTCTGTTTCTCTTTCCTTCCTTCCTTCTCTTTTAGTGACTTTTGGGGGGGGGGGGGAGTATTCTAATTTGTCTTCTATTTCTGCCAAAGAATTGTACCTTCCTTCTGGATATTATTCACGAAGCAGTGCAATATAACTTAGCAAAAGTGCAGTGCAATATAATTTAGTAAAAACCTAATTTTAGGTATTGGATTTGTGCTCCTCTGTGTGAGTGGATCCAGCAGTGTCCTCACACACTTGTCAAGCTGTGTGAAGGAACCTTGGCCGGCAGAGAATATGACCATAAAGTGAAAAGGAGTCAATTTTCTAACGTCTCACATTTGAATTAATTCGAGTTTGTTTTTTACTTAAAGGTTTAAACTAGTAAAGACTAAGTAAATGTGTTCTTATAATTGTTGAATAGGGTGAGGTTTTCTTTGCGCTCATTTAGAGTAGATGCAAAAGTCATTTTGTCATTTTGAAGCATAAGGTCTAAAGACCATCTGGAGAATTTACTGAAATGAAAAGCATGCAGTATAATTTGGATTACATACCTCTATTAAATATATGAAGGAATCCATCTGATCTTTCCTATCTTCATCATCTAAGGGTTTTTTATTATATAACTATTCCCTAAAACAAGAATAAAATTATTAGAGATTGCAAATATTCCCAAGTAAAACTATTTTTAAGAAAATCATAACAATCCCTGTCAAAGCTTCACTTACAAACATCAAAGAAATTAAAAAAAAAAAACTTTTATGTTGAATTGTATGTTCTTGGAAAATATATGTATATCAGAAAGCCTCCCAAAACGAATGTTATGGATAACCCAATATTCTTACCAACCTCTGAGGAAAATTCCCAAGATCAACTGACAAGCTTGGAGTTTAAGGAGAAAGGAAAAAAAAAAAAAGAAACATTTGGAGGAAAAAGAAATGAGAATTTTGAAAAGAAAAAAAGGAGATAGAAGAAAATAAATGATTTTAATTGTTTATGGTAAGTCATGCTATATGACTTGGGATGCTAAGATCATAAAGCCATATCCCTACCATTGGTGTAGGTCTTGTATCTTGGCCTTTTAGCAGCTTTCTGTATTTGATTCTCTAACGCTAGATATTCTTCTGGGTCCTTTATTTGTGTTAAGTCATATATTCCTTCTTACAAAGTGATGTGAATGGTCCAGTTATTATCCCCATTTTGGAATGCTACTATTCCATAGAAGCCTATGAAATGTTATTTTGTGATGAAGTTTAAAGGAAACTGAGTGACAAGAGTTTAAGTGCTTTGCTCAAGGTCACACAATAAGGGAGTGATAGAGCTAGGATATGATGAACTCAGTTAATCTGATTCCAGAATTTGTGTCATCCTCTCTTATGCTAGACTTTTTTTCAGGCAGGAAGACTTTAGGCAAGATATATCCATTCTTTGGGCTTTATTTACCTCATTCAAAAATTGCAATGGGTTGATATAAGATTAATGGAAAGCTGTTGTGATCCATGAGTCTGTGAAAGCATGGGAGTGAGCCAAGGAAAACATCAAGAACGATGAGCATTTTAGAAAACACAGCTAATGATGAAAGACAAAAATAATTGGAATGATTGAGGCTTGGAGAAGGGGAGGAGTTTCTTCTAATAATGTTCATAGAATAATAGTGGTAGAAGTGGTACTAGGAGTAGACAATGGTGCCCATCTTTATTTCTTTGGGGACATTTTGTTTATGTTTCAGCAAGAAAAATATTTTTGCCTAAAGCTTGTGACATTTTCAAATTTGCAATGGAAACGGCATAAAATCTTTTTCTTGGAAAGTTGTAAGGGTAGGAGAAAAATCATGACTCTGCTGTTTACTATCTATAAAAGCTTAGCTGAGATTTTTAATTTCTTTGAGCCTGTGTTTTCTTGTCTACACAAGGCAAGGAACAGTGATACATACTTATGAAGTTGATGAGGATATTGAGTTATCCCAGTAAGGGCACTTAGCATTCTCTCCAGCATATACTTAATACTGGGAGTCATTATTATGATTACTGTTACAACTTTTATTCCCTGAGGTCAATGGTGAATCCTTTGACATGCATTTTGGTCCTCTAAATTTGCATGTATTTAAGCGTGGCTATATTTACACAGGCAACTTTTGTTTAAAACAAAGATGCAAATAGAAACAGTGAAAGCATCTTGTGATGTGAGTTTACATTGGCTATCCACATTTGAATTTTTATATGAGTAATGATTATTATTAATTAAGAATGATCCTATTTGTTTTTTTTTTTTTAAAGATTTTATTTATTTATTTGACAGAGAAAGACACAGCGAGAGAGGAAACACAAGCAGGGGGAGTGAGAGAGGGAGAGGCAGGCTTCCCGGGAGCAGGGAGCCCGATGCGGGCTCGATCCCAGGACCCTGGGATCTTGACCTGAGCTGAAGGCAGACGCTTAACGACTGAGCCACCCAGGCGCCCCTAGAATGATCCTATTTGAATGCTACGATTCCACAGAAGCCTATGAAATGTTATTTTGTGATGAAGTTTTTTTTTTTTTTTTAAGATTTTATTTATTTGAGAGAGAGAATGAGACAGAGAGAGAGAGCATGAGATGGGGGAGGATCAGAGGGAGAAGCAGACCCCCCGCCGAGCAGGGAGCCCGATGCGGGACTCGATCCCAGGACTCCAGGATCATGACCTGAGCCGAAGGCAGTCGCTTAACCAACTGAGCCACCCAGGCACCCATGTGATGAAGTTTTAAACCAAGTGAACATGCATGCATCCTTGTATATTGCATTGCAGCCATTAAAGACTGAAACATAAGTAAGTAAAGATGGCTTTATTTGATCTTCGGGTTGACAGATAATGCTGTCATTTATTATAAAATAAGAATTCTTGAAAATATTTCCACACCAACACCTAGTTGTGTACCTGTGGCCCCATGCAAGCCAAACATACAAACAAATAATTACACAGACATGCTATTGGCCTTTGCTTTTGTACTCACTAGTCAAGGAAAGATTTGGAAAGTTCAGGTTAGCAGCATAAGCAGAGAGTTAAATATACAACATTTTAAATGACTTATTTCCAGTATTTTAAATATCATAACATATGGATAGTATTTCCTCCTGTATTAAGTTGCTATGGATAAAATTTTAAATTACTTTCTCCTCTTTGCCAGAAGAGACATAGGAGGATGAAATCCAAGTATGTTATTCCCTGAGAGCAAGATTTAATTTGCCTGAATAATGCAAGTTCATCTATGGCAGTTTCATACTTTAGTTTTTATAATTTTGATCTCCTTTGAGATTCAAAATGGTTGTTTTTATAACTTGCATCTTGTTTATTTGCTTGTTTTACCAAATATGGACCTTGAACATATTAGATTTATGGCATATCCCACTACAGTGTAAGCTCTGTGAAGGCAGGATTTTGTCAAGCTCTTTACAGCACCCAGAACAGTACTCACCCCAAATAGGCATGCAGTCCTTACTTGTTGAATGAGTAAGTCAAGGTTTCTCAACCTTGGCACTATTGACATTTTCTGGATAAATCTTTGTTGAGTGCAGCTGCCTCCTGTATTGTAGGATGTTGAGCAGTATCCTTGGCCTCTACTCTCTAGACACCAGCAAGTGCCTGTAGCATCTTTCTACTCCTCCCCCACCCAGTTGTGACAACTTAAAATGTCTCCAAACAATGCCAAGTGTTTCCTGGGGGAAGGAAGGGCCTAAATCACCCTTTGTTGAGAACCACTGCAGTAAATGAGTGAACTGCCTTGGCAGGTCAAAGGAAGTCTTCATAACTATAAGTCTCTGGTCAAAAACAAAAGAAGAATTTAGAAACTGATATATATAATTAACATAGGCCACTAAAATGGATCCCTTATACCCCATCCTAGTTAACATGATTGTTGGGCCAGTGTGATACTCTGTTATAGTAAGAAAGAAGTTATCTTTTGCCATTTTGTGGCAGAAGAGAAGGCATCACCCTAAGCCAGTGAGAGTAATATTGTGGCAGTGTTTATGCCATCCCTCCTACCTCTCCCAATCTAGTTCTTTAGGGAACCCAATGTTATTTACAAGCCTGAAGATAGAGGTTCTAACCCCAATGTCTACAAAATATTTAACATTGCAAATGTGATATGGAACTCTGGGTTATTTTGGTGATGCAGCTGTTGGAAGCTCATACATTTCTGGAACGTGAAAAGCATCCTGTGACAATGTGCAATTGTTGCCTAAGCTATGACACATTTGCCATTTGCCACAATTCTGGCTTCCTTCACATGATGTTTGGAGGACTGGAAAAATCTGCCACCGTATTAAGGAAGAGAAATGTTGAGTGTGAAGAAAGACCTAAGGGGAATTGGCTCACACTTCAACTGTGCCAAGTTCTCAGCTCAAATGAAATGCTGGTGGGCAATATTTTAAATAAATCACTCTCTCTGTCTAAAGACATGTTTAGATGTTTAATATTTAAATGACCTTGGACAAGTTACCTAGCCTTTCCAGGCATGGAGGCGCTATCCATAAAAGAGGGGATTTTGGTCATGTTAAAATGATGTATTTAAAACATGTAGCACAACACCTGGCATGCAGTAAGAACTGAATTGATATAAGCTATTATGATAATTAACATCATTATTAAACATAAGCAGGAGATGTTATAGCCATAAAGTAATTGACTATGATGGAAAGAGCAAGGATACAAGGACAATGAGGTCATACAGGTTCGGGGGAATCATGGCTGTTTTTTGTGTTTTGTTTTTTTTAGATTTATTTAT
The DNA here is from genome assembly GCF_029215605.1 of Mirounga angustirostris. Taxonomy (NCBI): domain Eukaryota; kingdom Metazoa; phylum Chordata; class Mammalia; order Carnivora; family Phocidae; genus Mirounga; species Mirounga angustirostris. The sequence continues at coordinate 185,427,612 of NW_026991709.1, read as the reverse complement.
TTATTTGAGAGAGAGAAAGAGAGAGCACAAGTGGGTGGAGGGGCAGAGGGAGAGGGAGAAACAGACTCTCCAATGAGCAGTGAGCCCAAATGGAGCTCCATCCCAGGACCCTGGGATCATGACCTGAGCCCAAGGCAGACACTTAACTGACTGAGACACCCAGGTGCCCCAGTGTGAACTTTTTTATGAATCAACTTTTATGTTGTGTTGTAGTAACAAAAAGACTTAAAAATCTTCATTACTTGCAACCCAAAATGCATTTCTTGCTCAGTTGCCATGCTCTGCTCTTCATCAATCATATGCCAGGACCCAGGCTGTCAGAAGGGCCTTTGTGTCATACATTGTATTCATCGTGGTATAAGAAAATCAACAAGACGGCAAATCACTAAGAGGTTCTTAAAATTCCTGCCCAGAATGCACACATCACCTCTACCCACATTTCACTGGCCAAAGCAAGTAAAATGGCAACTGCTGAGTTCAAAAAGGCAAGGATATATGAAGGGATACTGCAGAGAGTGGCAAGACAGTACTCCCAAGGCCACACCTCCGCGGAGGACCTCTGAGCTTTCATCTTTGCTTTTTCAGAAGTGTGGGCATTGAGAAATGTAACTACTACATGTTTTGAGATTATGACTTGCCAGACTGCCTTAGATATGTTATCTACAAAATCTCATTGAGTCCTCACAACAAACAGCCAAGGTAGATATTGTTGGCTCCATTTTACAGACTAAAAAAAAAACAAAACAAAAACAACAACTGAGGTCTTGAAGAGGCTAAGTAACTTCCCAGGTAAGATAATATATATAAATTGTAGAGCACACACTAAGTACTTGATAACTTAATTCCCTTCCTCTCCCCTTGTTAAGTTGCATAATAGCTTATTTTTGAAACAACTGTTTCCAATTGTTTTAGACTATCTGCATGTAGGAAGAGCAGTAGGAACAAAACTGGCTGACTGCAGATGGTGCAAGTAGCCCTTTGGAGTTCTTACTAATTTCTAGTTTTCTCTAAGAAAATCCATGGTGGGGAGGTGGGACATGTACTCTGGATGTGCTCTTTCTTACCCATGTTTGGCCTGCTGTCTCCCCTTAGCAGTCTCCTAACTCTTCATTTCCATTTTCATCCCCTGCTCTTAAATATTAGTCACCTCTCCATCCCCCCCACACAAACTCCAAACCTTTTTGGCAAATCTTTGTAGTAAACAGATGGGGTATCTGTGTTGCTGGGAGACCACTTCATATGTGGAATCCTGTCCAAAGCGAGTGAGAAAGAAAGGGGCATATCAGCAAGATGATTTAGTGGCTAAGCACTCTTCCTCTGCTCTTTTTCTGACTCTTTGAATTCAGCTCTGGCTTCATTCTCTGTTAGCTGTTTAAACTGGAGGAGACCACTTCCCTTCCATGACCCTCAATTTCCTCATCTCTAAAATGAGAATAATAGTATACTAACCCATGGGGGTTTTGTGAATATGTGAAGTAATGTTTATAAAGCCCTTAGCATAATTTCTGACTTACAGAAGGAACTCAATTGTTTTGTTGTTGTTATCTATGATTTTCGGCAAGGTTAGCCGGCCAGGGGAAGGGGAAAAAAAGTATGAGTTTGGGAGGCGCGGGCTAAGTACTATTTAAGATGAATTCGGGGATCTTCATTTGGGGGTTATTTCTTCAGCAAAGGATCTCAGTGGAAAAGCATGAGTTATAGAGGAACTTGAATTTCAATCCCTATTTGACCTCTCATGAGCTTCGAGTTATACCTTGGCTAAATTGGCCTTTGTAAGTCTCTTTTTTACCTTTAACGTGGGCATGATAACTTGCTCCTGACCTCACACAGTGACCCCGAGAATTACGCGCCTGGCGCACTGGCCCATATTCAAGATGACTCTGTTCTCCTCTCTCCCCTCTAGCCGCGCCCGGCGGTCCCGATCCTCTCTCCAGGTGCTGGGGAAGGCGCCGCGTTACCCGGTTCCCCGAAGCACCCCCGCACCTGGCGCTGCCTGGCCGAGCCGAGGGCGGTCCCTGAAGCCGTGTGGGAACCGAGGAGTCAACAGGCTTGCTTTGGTGTCCAGAAGTCACCAGCCCTCACACACGTCCCCAGGTAAGGGGTGGGTGCCCTTCCATTACCTGCAACCCCTTCTTCAGTCAGGGAACCGCGCTGCGGACGGAACCAGCCGGCTTTCCCCGCCCTCCCGCCCCGAAGTTTCCCCCGAGCCCTAGGGCACGGGTGCGCGCGGCCGAGGCTGCCCGGAGTCCGCGCTCGGCCTCGCCAGCCCCCGGCCCTCCCCTCCCGGCTGCAGCTGGCCAATGGCAGCCCTCCCCGGGCGCTCCCCCTCCCGCCGCCTCTCTCCCTCCTCGCCCCCTCCCCGCCGCCCGGCTGCCTCCGCTTGCCGCCCGGGAGCGCAGGAATCGCCGAGCGCACGGCAGTCCGAGCGTCCGCCAGCCCGCGCGGGCCCCGCTCTCGCCGGGCCCCGCCGGCGCCTGCCCGCCCCGAGCCTCGCCCCTCCGGCGCTTCCCAGAGCGGGGCTTCTGGCCCCGAGGACTGCGCGGCGGTGCCCTTCGAACTTCATCGGAAAGGGAGAAGACTGCGCGCGGGCGAGCGATGGACCCCGTGAGTCAGGTAGGTCGCACCTGGGCAGGGCGGCGGGGGCTGGGGTCCCCGCGGTCCGGAGAGGCGCCGCAGCCCCTTCCTCACGCGCTCTCTCTCTCTCTGTCTCTCTCTCTCTCTCTCATCTCGCCCGTCCAAAGCTGGCCTCCGCGGGCACGTTCCGGGCGCTGAAGGAGCCCCTTGCCTTCCTGCGAGCCCTGGAACTGGTGAGTGCGGGCTGTGTGCTGCGGGGGGAGCCGGGCAGCGAGCCGTCAGGTGAGGAGAGGTCGGGGGGGCGCCCTCGGTTCGCGGCCGCCGCAGGCCCGGAGTTCGGCCGCCGGGCTTGAGATCTCCCCACTCCAAAGGTGCCGTTCCGGGCTGGCGGGGACGGGCTGGAGGGACCGCGCTTGGCGGCGGGAGTGCGGACGGGCTTTTGCAAGAGCTCCGAGGTGTCATCTCACTTGCCAAAGGCACACTCGCAGCGGCTGCTGTCGGGAACCTCCCCGGGAGATGGGGAGGTGGGGAGCTCAGCAGATGGAGTAGCCGCCGCTGGGCTCTCGGCCTCACCTGCACTTCTGCGGGGGCGGGTGTGTGTGTGTTTGGGGGAGGGCGGGTAAAGGCTGGAGAGGAGGGACTCTATGAAGGCTGGACCTCCACTTGGCCAAGCTCGAAAGTTGATCAGCATGGGGACAGCTCTTCACCCGCCGGGACTGGGATGCTGGAATCGCTGTGGTCAACTGCCCTGCGGGAGCTCCACCGAGGCGCGGTGAGGCTGTGAATGCTGTTGGTGGGGAGAGCAGGACTCTTTCCTTCCCTGTTATAATTTCTCTACCCTGGCCACTCCTCGAGGGCTCTAATGATTTTTCCCAGCAGAACCTCTCCCCAGACCTCAGTCTTCTGAGAGAGCCCTTAGCTCTCCAGCCACTGGGCTCTCCGAAGTATTGTTACTCTTCTGTTTTGTCCCCCTTAAAGAAAAAAACAAAACAAAACAAAACAAAAATCCCACTCTGACAGTCCCATGGCAACCTACTGACAAGGAATGAGGCACAGAAGCAGTCACTTAGAGGGCCACAGAGCAATGTTAGTGTTGGCTTAGATGATGGTTATTCAGAGTGAAATCTGCAGGTCGCACATTCCCTCTTGCTAGGAGCTCTGAGGGGCAAGCAGACCTATCTGGACAGAAAGTTCAAAGCCCGTCATGTAGCATTAATCACAGGCCCTACCACTGACTAGCTGGGAAATTATGTAAGAGCATGCTCTGTCCTCCCAGATCTTAGCTCCAAGGGCTAATGTCTGGCTTTGGCTATACAACTGTGGTGCATGTTTGCATGGATGATCCACAGGGTAATCACATTTGCTTGTTTGTGGGCCTGCATAAAAACGCACAAATATATCAATTTGGCATACATCAGGACAACATTTGGAAGGCTTGAACCTTGTTCTGGGATGGCCATTCTAAAAGAGTTTTCCTTACAGCCAGGTTAAACAAAGCAAGCAGTGCTCACAGTCCATGAAACTTCCGGTCGGGCTTTCTCAGAATTCTGCCCACATTCATTCACTCAGCCATTCAGTAAACATTCCTTGTGCAAGAACAGAGGGTTTTGAACAAAGTAATAGCTCCATTGCCAAGCCATTGTCTCTCAAAACAAAATTCAGAGAGTTGACATCATTTTCTGATATCTCTTATTGTCTCACCTTGTCACTTACCTGACACGTTAATTTGTATTCTTTTCAGTCCTGTGACATTATTTCATGCCAGTACACACTTCACAGCCTCTGCTGGCATATTTCAAAGTATAGTGAACCTGGATGGATTTGTTTAAAATGCAGACTTCTCGACATCAACTCAAAATATTGGGAAGCTGGGTACCCAGGAATCTGCATTTTAAACAAGCTCCCAAAATAATTCCTATGCACTTTAAACTTGGAGGACTACCACCCTAAGCTATCTAGGTGGACTACCACCCTAAGCTATCTAGGTTCCCTCCAAAACTCAAAAGTACTTTTTACCTTCAAGCTCTTGCTGTTTCTCTTCATACTCACACCAGAAGCCTAGGAAAAGTGTTTGGCTTTTAACCTCAGTTTAAATATTACCTGCCTGAAGATTTCTCTCATATTTGTTCCTTTCCCCTTTCTCTATCCAAAATGGAATGATTCACCCCATTCTTTGGGCTTCCATTACATTTTATTCATGAGAATTTATCACACAGCATTATAGTTGTTTTTTTTTTCTTGATGTGTGTGTAGGGGGAGAGAGGAAGGGAAGGAGAGAGGGAAAGAAGGAGAGGGGGAGACGGAGAGGAATAGCAGAACATTTATCACACCTAAAATATTTATAGTCTTTTCTCTCTTCTAGGCCTCTAAGCTTCTAAGGTGGAAGAGATTTTGCTTGCAAATCAGTGACTAGCTTTTCATTTATGGAAGAGAACCTGAATAAGGGGCCAAAAAAACACAAAAAACAAAAACTTAAAAGGTCATTTAAGTTAGTTGATCTACCTTTTAAAAGAGCTAAGGTAGAGAAATGAGAGCAGAGAGACAGAAGAAGGTTAGTTACTGATAAAGTTTAACAAAGTGGAGAGAGGGAAGGAAAATATATATTACATGTATGCACTGGTATGAGGAGACACTCTGAGGTATCTTTTCTGTAGGAGATGGTGACAATGAGAGAGTGATCTCTTAGACATCAGGAAATTTGTTCTGTTCCTCTCTGTGTTTCCTACTAGTGCCTTTCATAGTACTTGGTAAACAGTAAGTGACCAGCAAAAGGTGTAAATTGATTATGACAGAGCACTAACAATACTCCACTTTCTCCTTTTCTATGGAGAGCAGCTTTAAATTGGTACTCTTTAAGGTCTTTGAACCATAATCCTTTTGTTTTTCAGTATTTATGCTGTAGAAATAAAAGTGTTTATAGAGATACATGTTCAAGGATATTGACTGCAACATAATTTGTAGAGGAAAGAACTGCAAACAATTAGTGAGTCCCTTAATAGGAAAATTGTTACTGTATGATTCATACATGTTCTGAAATATTATACTGCCATTAAAAAGAATGAGTAATATGCATTGACCTGGAGTCAGTATATGTAATTGTCTTCGATAAAATTATCAAGTGCAAAAAAAATGGGTTTCATTCTTAATATTTGATATATTGTTAAATGGAAAAAGATGGCTTTCATTCTTTTAATCAACAACTTAATCAGATTTCAAACTAGCATATCGATCACAATACCATTTTTGTAAAAATAGGAAAAGGGGGGTTGCCTGGGTGACTCAGTCGGTTAAGCATTGGACTCTTGATTTTGGCTCAGGTCATGATCTCAGGGTTGTGAGATTGAGCCCCACGTAGGGCTCTGCACTCAGTGGGGGAGTCTGCTTTTCTCTCTCTCCTCCCCTCCCTCTGCCCTTCCCCACCCCCTCACGCTTGCACGTGCCCATGGGGGCACATTCTCTCTCTCAAGTAAATAAATTTTAAAAAAATCTTTAGAAAATAGAAAAAGGGAAATATAGTTTGTGTGTGTGTGAGAGAGGGAGAGAGAGAGAGATTTGTCTGAGCATAGAGAAAAACAAATGTTTACCACTAAATTGTTAAAATTGATTTTTCCCCAAGGGTGTAATTTGAGGTGCAGTGGGGAGAGGAGAGGGTAAAGGAAAGCTGTGGTATGCAGGAAGAATCATAGACATATCATTTGTCCACAGTTGTGCACATGAGTAATTAAAAAAAAAAAAAAAACTCGTATTTTGAATGATGTCCTATGGATTGACCAAATGAAGTGGCATTACTTCTAAGGACATTCTCTGCTTTTGGATTTATAGCCTGAGGGGGAAAATGCACTGTATTTATGTGCTCTTTGTTTAGGAAAGGCTCATGGATACAGTAAATTGAAAGTTTAACGTATAAAAGTCAGGCCTTCAGGGAAAAGCTTTAGCTAATTTCAAAGACTTTGAGGCAAAACTCCCAATTCTTAATCTCTACTTAAATGAGGGCAGGGACTTCTCACTGTATTTTGAGTCAAACCCCAAATTTAAGGTATAGCATTGATTCCAGTGGTGTTTCATTTATTCCCTGATGATAGAATAGATCCAGCAAATCTCTTAAAACATCATTTGGAAATGCTAAAAAAATTAAATTTACTCTATTTCTTTTTTTTTTTTTAATTTTATTATGTTATGTTAATCACCATACATTACAGCATTAGTTTTTGATGTAGTGTTCCATGATTCATTGTTTGCGTATAACACCCAGTGCTCCATTCAATACGTGCCCTCTTTAATACCCATCACCAGGCCAACCCATCCTCCCACCCCCGTCCCCTCTAGAACCCTCAGTTTGTTTATCAGTGTCCATAGTCTCTCATGGTTCGTCTCCCCTTCCGATTACCCCCTTCATTTTTCCCTTCCTACTATCTTCTTTTTTTTAACATATAATGTATTATTTGTTTCAGAGGTACAGGTCTGTGATTCAACAGTCTTACATAATTCACAGCGCTCACTGTAGCACATACCCTCCCCAATGTCTATCACCCAGCCACCCCATCCCTCCCACCCCCCACCACTCCAGCAACCCTCAGTTTGTTTCCTGAGATTAAGAATTCCTCATATCAGGGAGGTCATATGATACATGCCTTTCTCTGATTGACTTATTTTGCTCAGCATAATACCCTCCAGTTCCATCCACATCATTGCAAATGGCAAGATTTTATTCCTTTTGGTGGCTGCATAATATTCCATTGTATATATATACCACTTCTTCTTTATCCATTCATCTGTCAATGGACATCTTGGCTCTTCCAATAGCTATTGTGGACATTGCTGCTATAAACATCGAGTTGCACATACCCTTTCGGATCCCTACATTTGTATCTTTGGGGTAAATACCCAGTAGTACAATTGCTGGATCGTATGGTAGCTCTATTTTCAACTTTTTGAGGAACCTCCATACTGTTTTCCAGAGTGGCTGCACCAGCTTGCATTCCCACCAACAGTGTAGGAGGACTCCCCTTTCTCCGCATCCCTGCCAACATCTGTCGTTTCCTGACTTGTTAATTTTAGCCATTCTGACTGGCGTGAGGTGGTATCTCACTGAGGTTTTGATTTGGATTTCCCTGATGCCGAGTGATGTTGAGCACTTTTTCATGTGTCTGTTGGCCATTTGGATGTCTTCTTTGGAAAAATGTCTGTTCATGTCTTCTGCCCATTTCTTGATTGGATTCTTTGTTCTTTGGGTGTTGAGTTTGATGAGTTCTTTATAGATTTTGGATACTAGCCCTTTATCTGATATGTCATTTGCAAATATCTTCTCCCATTCTGTCGGTTGTCTTTTGGTTTTGTTGACTGTTTCCTTTGCTTTGCAAAAGCTTTTTATCTTGCTGAAGTCCCAATAGTTCATTTTTGCCCTTGCTTCCCTTGCCTTTGGCAATGTTTCTAGGAAATAGTTGCTGTGGCTGAGGTCGAATTTCTTAGACTTATTTTGAAACACTAAGTTTGTAGCATCCACTGATCACTTATTTTGCTACCAATTCTTTACAGTAGGAGGACTTTGGCCTTCTTCTTCTTTTTTTTCTTTTTAAAAATATTGTCAGCACATTCTTTCTTCTCTCTACTATTTATAAGGCTGTGGATATACACCTGTGAATTTATGTGTAATGGAATGTGGAGACCCCAACACATCTATGTCCTCAGGACCAGAATTGATGCAGCTATAAGGGCATCAAAAGGACTTCAACTCTGCAAATGATATTTGGCATAGTCCTCTAATAACATGATATTGCAGGTCCAGATTCTGTCCCTCTAGAAATAACTGCTAGGTCAAATTGCCTGATTCCTCTGATTCTTATTCTTTGACATCCATCTCATATTTTGCTATACCATTTCTGCAACAATGCTGGACTTCACATTTCCATTCTGCCTTCACAAAGGAGATCAGCTAATCCAGAGATGCAGTGTGTCTGATATATTAGCTGTAGAGGTACTACTTTATTTAAATGAAGGCACCTGCCTTGCATAATCTTCATCCCTGAATCTAAATTCTAAACTGTGTTTTTCAAACAAACATTATTCTGCTTACTTGATATTAATAGCATTTAAATTCATGTTATTGATAATAACAAAATAAAGCAATAACATAATTAATGTGATATGATATGATATATAATATATCACCATTTTAAACCCTTAATGAGAAAGGTAAGAAGAGCTACCTTTCTCATGCAAGTTTCATATGAGGGAATGTATTTTAGTGCTTTCAATACATCATTATGTCAAATCTATATGACTAACATTTCCATTTCACCATGAAGCTCAGGGATGTTAAATAACTCATCAAGAACAAAATTGTAAGAAATGGCAAAGCCAAGATTTGATCACTCTCACTCCAAACTGTCTTCTCTTAAATGGTATACTTTTTGCTTCCTTCAGTGTGGCAGGCACCTGCTGTACCTTATCCCTAATCCTTGAAGAAATGTTAAAAGGCAGATACTATCCTATTTTGCAATATTTATCTCACCCACTAAGATACATTTTTGAAACCTTTTCTGAAGATGCCAAGGAGTGTTTGCATGTAGAGATGAACATAACACACATCAGTTGTCTTTTATATTATTTTATTTTATGTTGGTTATTAATTAACCAAGATAGAGTTAGTTCTAATTAAAAATTAGTATCTTTTCATTTAAAATATGTAGAAAAAGACTATGATTATCAAGCCAATAATTTAATCTCATTTTATGGTCTTTTTCTCTATTTTCTTAAAAAAATCTGTGTGCATGAGTCAGACAGCTCTTTCTTTTCCCTAAGTATAAACAAGACAGGGAATTCTAACATACAAGTTATTTAAATTATGAGCAGCAATCTGTCATTGAGGGTCTGATGTAATTTCAAAGCTACATTAATGTGGGTTTAATTATAACTTTCTAGCCTCTCAATTAGTGACAAAAATCTTATGCAATTAGAATATGAATCAATAAATACACTTTTCATTAAAGAGCAACTCCCCAGTATGGTAATGGAGTCATCACTTAATGCATTTCCAAGTTTATTAGGACAGTTGGTGTTTGGCCCCACAAAGACAGAAACAAAGTGAAATGTATTACTTATGGATTTGAATCCAGATTTTATTCTTCACTAACATGGTGAACTTGGACAAGTGATTTAACTTCATTTGCTTCATTTTTCTCATCTATAAATTGGATTGATATGGTTCCTCCTTCAAAGGGTTACCATAATGATTAAATGACTTAATGAAAGTAAACCTCTTTGCACAGTGCCTGGGCTATAAAAAGTGCTCAACAAATTATGAAGGTGGTGGTGCTGCTGCTGCTGATGATGATAATGATGATAATGATTTGGGTGATTCTGGGGATGATGAAAAAGGAGAAAGTAAAAATCCATCAGAAGGTAATTTAGAACATTATGGCAACCTCTTGCAAGTTAGGGTCTTGGCAAAATTCTGATGTAGAAAATCTGTATTCACTTTACATGTACTTCTTGGAGTCCCTCTATCTATATACCATACTGCCATGGTTGTTTTGTTTTGTTTGTTTGTTTATTTTCCATTGCATAAGTGACTCTCCAGGGACTTGCCCTTGGAGTATCTGCATGTCAAAGAACATTGCAGAGAGGCAAGGAATAGGTTTCATGAAAGAATTACAGGCACTTGGTTCTCAGGAGTTTTTTTGTTGAGGTGCAGGGAGAGTCTTTTCCTAATCTTTCTCAAATCATAATCTATAGACATTGCTTATGTTTAGAAGAGCTACATGTATCCAACTGAATTCTCCAGGTTGTAGATGAAGGTCCTGATAGGATCCTCAGTCACTTCCAGCCACACCCTAATACTCAGCCACACCTGGCACTTGGGAGTCTCCCAGGTAGGAACAGGGTAGGAATCCTGCCCTCATGCTTGAGTAGAGACATTATTCTTAGCTCTGTGTTCCCCCAGAGGATTTATACCTCTTCCTGATCCAGGTAAGAAAAAAAAGGGTCATTTGTTAATAGAAAAAAATAATAGTCTCTAAAGAATGTGTGTAGAGAACCTTGACTTTCCTTTGAGTCTTCATCTTCTGCAGGCATATATTTGACTTTGGCTGTATTTGTAATTATTCTTGTTCATTCTATTAGGTTTGCCTTTCTTTGAGAACCTGTTTCCTCACGTGAATAGTGGGGACAATATCTCTTGCTTCTCACAGTTGTAAATTTTAAGTGAGATCAAGCATGTAAGACACTTTGTAAACTACTAAATGTCCGCCAAAGTAAAGATAATTGGGATCATGATGATGGTCATGATAAAGAATCACTTTTTTTCCAGTCTAAGTGACTCTGGACAACATAAGATAATTGCCCTAGTGTGAAGGTTGAGACGTGAAGTGTGAGTGCCTTATCTCTGCTCCCAGAGTAGCTGAGTCCTTCCCAACACCAACTACCCTCTAAGCCTCTGCTCATGTCTCTTTGACCTCTTTGGAACATACAAGAAAAAAATGATGCTGCCCATTGAAACTGATGCCTCATCAAAACTTGGCGGAGGTCCATCCTCACCCCTTTTAGCTCTCATACTGAAATCCAGTTTCTTGCTCTGTACACATTTCACATTTCTTAGATGTTTTGGAGGACTGGAGATGGTTTCTTGCTGATCTGATGGACTTTTGCACATGTCTCTTCCTCTGCATTTAATACTACGGTTCTCTTCTCACCCAGCCCCATTTAGCTGGCAAATTCCTCTTGTCCCATCAGGTGTCAGCTTAGATGTCACTTCTTTTGGGAGGACCTCTCTGAGTAGGCAGGTCCCACCAGAAGTTAGCCTCCTGTTGGCTCCCCGAGCACATTCTTTAATGACTTGTTTGCATTTTAGCTTCCTAGCCATACTAAAGGCTCCATAAAGACAAGGATATTGTTTGTCTTGTTCATCAGTACATTCTAAGTATCTAACACAATGCTTCACACATAGTAAGAACAACTCCAGGGACACTTACAAATCCCATCAAAACATCTGGCAGTAGGTCCTCAGTAAGTATTAGTAGACTGAATAAATGAATCTTTGAGAACACATTGGATGTGGTGTAAATTCCCCTTCATGATCTTCATTGTGAAGAGGAATTGTAAGGACTCCTACAGACGTAATTGTTTAGCTGTTACTCTTGGTTGTGGAGGAGAGTAACTCACATAAACAGACTCAACTGTTAAAGGAAAGAGGTCAGTTGTAGGCATACTCACTGCACAATAAAGGAGGTGAATTCTTACAGCAGTAAAAGTATGAGGACTGAAACAGGCGCAGGTCTTATGTCTTGAGTTTAAGGTAATGAGTACAACTGCCTTCCCAAGAGTGCTGCCATTATTGTGTTTTGACCACCACCCTGCTTGCTCTCTTTGTGTGTTCACTTTCTCTTCCCATTTAGCTTATTCTTTCCCTGATTCTAAGCTAATGTCCTAAGAGAAAGAATATGATTGCCTTAGCTAATAATTTTTTTCAGTGTGGACACAACTCTCAGCCCCAGGCCATATCAGGTCATGGATTGGCTGCCCATGGATCGAATGCCTACCACTAGTTATTGTCGTAGCCTGAATAAAAAGGATCCTGAGATTCAAAACATGTCTCCCAAGATTATTCTTTCAGGGGAAGAGTGGAAGCAATAATTCTTGCAGTCATAGGCACATTAGGCCCAGTGAGGTTTACATGTGGAAGAATAAATAATTTTTTTTTCATGAGTACATCTTTGATTAAGGTAGCACTAGCAGTTTTCTCAAGTATTGCACCTTTGAGATCTGGGACCAGAATTCCCAGAATAAATGACTTTTTTTTTTCATGAGTACATCTTTGATTAAGATAGCACTAGCAAATTTTCTCAAGTATTGCATCTTTGAGATCTGGGATGAGAATTCCCAGAATTCTCTATGATGAGATCCTTTGGTGGATTTACATTGGTGATATGATTCGAGGGGTGTACCTTTGGCCCTTCAGCACACAGGGCTCCATGAGCTTGTGCCATCTTGTTTATCACCTCTTTCTGAAAGGAATGATGAGGTTTTGCCTGTGATTAGATAATCCATTTGTGAAGGAAAATGTATTCCCTCCGACTGCATGCACTTCATCTTTATTCATATACGGGTAGGTTAATTGAGCGCTGGCCCTTAATGTTAGAAGACTAATTACTACATCAATTATTTCTTGTGTTTATTCATGTGGTAGAAAACAGAAACACACTAATGTGTACTTTTTTTTAAGTTTAATATTCTTACCCCAATTAATTTTTTTGTTCTGCATATTTACTCATGGAAGAGTCATTAGCTTGCCTGGTGTGGTAGGTGCTGTTTGAGGGAGGGGAGGAGAGGAATTGGTTGACAAGCAAGAATCACTGTGGGAAAAGGCAGCATGGGGCTTGAAGGAGCATGGGCTTTGGCATGAGCCTTATGCTGGAAAACTGGCTCTTCTTTCCAGCCATTGGAAGTGGAGCTGACTACATAATCATGCTGCTCCTCAGGGTCCGCAGCCATCAAAGGAAGAGCATTAGAGTCACGTCTTTTGGATGCCAGTAGGGTTAAGTAATTTAATGTTTGCAAAACCCCCAGCAGAATGTCTGGTCCATACTAAGGCTTCCTAACTGTATCTAAGGAAGAGATTGTTAAACATGATGGTATGTTATCGACAAATGCATTTAACATTTCTAGCACAGTATAAACATAAAGTTTGCTCAATTTATTATTGCCTTATCATTTCTATTATCTCTCTATTGGGAGAACATTGTGAGATGATAATAAAATATATACAAGTAATAGGAATACTAATACGTAGAGACAAGCACTTTACTAAATGCTATAGTGATAGAGCCAGAATTTGAACCCGGTCAGTTGGATGCCAGATTCCTTCATCCTAATCATTTTTCTATGTTACCTCTCATTAACAGTGATCACTCATTGCCCCCAGCTCTTAAAATTAAATGCTTTCTCCAGTGAACACGGTAAGAACAATATATATCATTCCTTCTTAAAGTCATGTCTTCTCAATCCCGGTTCAGGTCCCTTTTTACTCATGCTGCCAGAACACAAACAAAATTTCAGTACCCCCCCATAATGACTAGGAATGTCCAGACCCACTCAGGAACTTTTCTACTCCTCAAAAATACTCCTATTCCCTGAGAAAATTTTACTGATCTTGTGTATCTTTTTCTAACAAAATCTTTATTCACTGATCTATTGTATAAAGATATTCAAGTTCAGGAATGTGTTGTGAAAACATGCTTATGAAGTTTCTATAGAATTCAGAAAGGATCTGGATATGAAGATGTGATGACTTAAATTCTTTTTTAGACACCTGATAAATTACTCAAGTCAAATAGGTTCAATCATGGATGCAGAAGGAGCAAACAAATTTTGTCTGTCCTTTGTGTGTATGTGAGCAGCCATTCTTTGGATTTGTTGTTTTGAAGGATTTGTGTGCCAAATAAAAAGACATACCCCCTATGGCTTTAACAAGAAATGCTCACATATCCATCTGGTCTACCATGAGACTGCCTGGCTGTGCTCTCATGCCCTTAATTCACCTGACGGTTGCACCTGATAGACAGTTGGCATTCCCCCTGGGCTCCTTCCTGAAGCTGGGAATCCAGAAGAATTGAGAAAGCAGAAGGGTTAGATTGGAAGAAAGAGTGATACCAGGAAGTTACTAGGCATGAGCCCATGATCTGAGTGAAGAATGGAGATCCCGGAGATATTTAAACTGAAAAATGGGATAGCTGGATGAGTAAGGATTATGTTGATGACTTGGAGTGCGTTGGCTTTAGAGCCACAAGCTTGGGTTCAATTGCAGAACTTGGGTGTGTTCATGGGCAAATGAATTTTACTGAGCCTCCAATTTCTAGGGATTTTACCTATATCAAAAATATGTTTACATGATACAAATGAATAAATGCCTGAAAAACTTTGGATGAATCCCTTCATCTCCTTGAGCTGTAGAAATGGGATAATATCCATAACACAGTGCTTTGGAATAAAATGAGCTAATATGCATGAAAGTTCCTATCAGAGTGCTCAATAAATGTTGACTGTCACTGATTATAGAAAACGAAAGCTCAGGTATCCAGGGAATCTTTCCTGTAAGTGCCATGCCTGATGCATTACCCTTAATGTTCATCTCTAGCTGCAGCTGTTTGAGGAAAGGGGGGAGGCTTATTTGCATGTTTCATAATCCTCTACTAGAATTTATATAAGAACTTTTGTTGCCAGAATCACATTGCAAATTCTATTTATGAAACAGTTGAAAGCAAAAGCACAATTATTATATATGAATTTGGAATTTATCTTGAAAGACATGTACTTCATTGGTTTAAAAAAAGGAATATGTGTGAAATTGTTAGTGGTATTAACTCTAGCTATTCTAGGGGAAACCACTAAGTTTACCAGTCACAGTAGGTAAATTTGAAGTGTAAATATTATACTTTCTCTTCTTTTAAGTTACTTTAAATTGCTGGCTGATATGTGTGTCTTTTAATGTCTGGCTTGATTTGCTACATTTCCCTCATTTGGTAACAGAGAGAATACTTGGGTTTGACTGTCAGCTCTGTAACTGACAGCTATATGACCTTGGATGTGTTCCTTACCCTCTCTGGTCCTTTCATATTTATACCAGTGAAAATCATAACAACTAGCAGGTGAACTACTGTGTTCATTAAACGAGATAACATACGCAAAGTGTGATGACACATAGCAAGCATTCAATAAATACTTATTCTCTTTCCTTTTTTCCCCCGGAATATGTTTTACCGTCAATGTGTAGAAGTAATAAATTGGAAAATTCACAAGTGTGAGTTTTTTTTTCTAGATGTTCCTAGATATTTTGCCTCCCACCCTCCCTCTCACTCCCTCTCCCTCTCTTTCTAATACATGCACACATGCATTCTTCATACTGAAGGCCATAAAGATCAGGTCTCTGTAACCCAAATGAGTTCGAGTGAGATAGTAAAATTTGGCAGGTATGGTTGGCAAGGAAAGAATGATTAGACTGGACTGTCAAGTCCGAGATCAGTGTCCCAGACACATTGGAGCCCCAGGCTGCCTGCAGGCTTTGGCAAGGTGACCATGAATTTGTGAAGCTGTTTTCCAAAAGGAATAACATACTTCTTTGTTTTAAAAAAGGACAAAGCTCCCATACATAGTGGGAGTTCAATGTAATGGCTGTAAAGAAATGATCTCTTGCTAGGTGTCAGCTGTATATCTCAGTGCTACCTACATTATATACATAATTTCATTAATACCTTACAGTCACCTTATAAGGTTCACTTGCCCAAAGTTACAGAAATTATAAGTAAATGACCAAAGGAGGATTTCAAGCCATGTCTATCTGACCCCCTGACTCCTTCTGTGCCTGCCATGATCTAAACATACTGGATATATGTGTATTCTAGGTGGATTTTTTTGACATGTTATTTAGAGCCATTTTATTCATAAGTAATATATTTATTAATTTAAAATAAAAACCATTAGTAAATAAAAATTACCCAATGTCCTTCTACTGAGAGATAACTAATGTTGATATTTTGAAAAATGTTTATGTTCATGTAACTTTTTTTCCTGCAAAAATGATATGTTAATTTGGTAGGGCTGACATAACAAAGCACCACAAACTGGGTGGCTTAAACAAGAGAAATTTATTGTCTTACATTTCTGGAGGCTAGAAGTCCAAGACAAAAGTGTGGATAGGGTTGGTTCTTTCTGAGAGCCTTAATGGACAGTCTGTTCCATATCTCTCTCTCCTAGTTTCTGTGGTTTGCTAATGATCTTTGGTGTTCCATAGCTTGTAGATAATACACTGCCTCAATTTCAGCCTCTGTCTTCACATGGTGTTCTCCTATTGTCTATGTCTAAATTTCTCCCTATTTATATGACACCAGTCATATGGCATTATAGCCCATCCAACTACAATATGACTTCATCTGAACTAATTACATCTGCAATGATCCTGTTCCCAAATAGTCACATTCTGAGGTACTAGGGGAAAGGACTTCAACATATGAATCTTGGGTTGGGGGTGTGGGGGATGGACACAATTCAACCCATAACAAATAGGTTCTTAGAATAGGTACTGTTTTGTCACCTGTTTTGTTCCCCTTAATATATCATGAATGTATTTCCATGCCACTAGATAAAATGTCTATATATGTCTATATGTAAGTCACAGGCAGAGTGCATCTATAATGTTAATGCTGTTGATAGCAAGTGTGGTCTAGAATGTGATCCAAGAAAGAGAGGACATAAATGTCCTTGGCATCAGGCAGCTGCTGAATTTATTTTACTTTATCGATAAGGCTTTCTACAATCAAGAGCCAGATATGACCCAGTATTCCTCAGATGATGCAGTAACATTCTATCCACTCTGCCTTTCCCTCCAAAGAATTATTAATGTTCCGGGGCGCCTGGGTGGCTCAGTTGGTTAAGCCACTGCCTTCAGCTCAGGTCATGATCCTGGAGTCCCGGGATCGAGTCCCACATCGGGCTCCCTGCTCAGCAGGGAGTCTGCTTCTCCCTCTGACCCTCTTCCCTCTCATGCTCTCTGTCTCTCATTCTCTCTCTCGCAAATAAATAAAAAAAAAAATCTTTAAAAAAAAATGTTTCACTAGGTATAAAAAGCATGTAAATAGAGGAGCTATTCTTGGGCCACAATCTTGATGGAATGGAGGTAGCGGCTCATAGTGTTAGAGTAGGCAGTTAGTTATGATCTGTAACCTAATCCTACTTAGGATACCAGGAGGCCAGCAAGGAGGAAGTCATGGCCACCTATTGGGAAAGGCAGAGGCCTGTCCTGGCAGCACTCCACAAAAAGCCAGATCAAACCAGATAGGCCCAAGGTGGCAGGTGCCATGACAGAAAACCCCTGACCAAATTAGGAAGAACAAGCGGGAAACTCCGCCTTCCACCCCAATTAATGAATATTCCACCCTCTAGTGAACAACTGTCCATAAAAGATAGAAATCCAACCCTCAGTGTGCTCGCTCCCTCTCTCCTACCTCTCTGTCTCTCTTTCACTCTCACATCTCTGTATTCTTGCTTTAACAAACATTCCCGCTTGTGTCGCTCCTCCACTGTGTTGTGTGTCTGTCCTTGAATTCTTTCTCATGACAAGACCAAGAACCTTTGGTGACACCTTTAGGATGGCCAGGAGGACCCTGCAACAACATTGGCAATACAGGGTGAGTTAGTAATACAGCTCCGGGTACTGGATAAGGTATTAGGAAGAACTGAATTTCTCAGTCAACCAGTATAATCTCAAAGAATTCTGTTCATAAAAAGTGCAGTTTAATTATTTGTAGTTTAAAGAATCAATGAATAAATGAATCCTAATGGAAGGGGATTCTGAATATTTATGTATATTAGGACTGTCCAAAAGGATATTCTGCAATAATGGAAAGGTTTTTTTTTTTTTTTAAAGATTTTATTTATTTATTTGAGACAGAGAGAATGAGATACAGAGAGCATGAGAGGGAGGAGGGTCAGAGGGAGAAGCAGACTCCCCGCCGAGCAGGGAGCTCGATGCGGGACCCGATCCCGGGACTCCAGGATCATGACCTGAGCCGAAGGCAGTGGCTTAACCAACTGAGCCACCCAGGTGCCCTGGAAAGGTTTTTATATTCACTGTCGTATACAGTAGTCACTAGCTACGTGTGACTACTGAGTACTTGAAACTAAAGATCTGTGGTTTTTATTTTATTTATATTTAATTAATTTAAATTTAAATAGCTAGTAGTGGGGCACCTGGCTGGCTCAGTTGGTTAAGCATCCGACACTTGGTTTTGGCTCAGGTCATGATCTCATGGATTGTGGGATCGAGCCCCACTTGGGGCTCTGTGCTCAGTGGGGAGTCTGCTTGAGATTCTCTCTCTCTGCCTCTCCACTCACTTGTATGCGCTCTCTCATAAATAAATAAATAAATAAATCTTAAAAAATAAATTTAAATAGCTAGTAGTTACCATATAAGTAGCTAGGGGTTACCACATTGTACAGCGTAGTGGAGAGATTTAGCCCATCCTTCTGGTTTACAAGGGAGTTTGCTGAACTTCAGTAAATAACTTAGGTAGAGACTGACTTATGTAGCAGAATATAGTTATTGTGAAGTGGCTCTGTTCTTTAGAACTTTCATTTTTACATTTATTGTTCAGTACACCTCACACAGTGTGGGTGGCAAGGAGTTTTTCAAACCAACTTGTAGAAGTTTGTTGGACTCTGGATTTTCCAAATTTTACCATTCTTTGGGTTATACTTTTTATGCATTTTATATATTTTCATATGTTTATGAATTTTATACATTTACACATGCATTTTATTCTTTGAAAAGATTAGACAAACTGAAACTTTTTCTATTTGCCCCTGATATGAAGCAAGATGACAGTTTTCAAAGTTTGCACTAATTTGTTAGCACAAGAATATCCCATAATAATAGGATTTTTTAAAAAAAGATTTATTTATTTGAGAGAGAGAGCATGAGCAGGAGGGGCAGAGGGAGAGAGAGAATCCCAAGCAGACTCCACGCTGAGCATGGAGCCCAACATGCTTGATCTCGTGACCCTGAGATCATGACCTAAGCTGAAACTAAGAGTCAGACACTTAGCTGACTATGCCACCCGGGTGCCCAATAGTTAGGATTTTTTTTTAAGATTTTTTTTATTTGTCAGAGAGAGAGAGACAGAGCACAAGCAGGGGGAGTGGCAGGCAGAGGGAGAAACAGGCTTCCCGCTGAGCAAGGAGCCCATGTGAGACTCGATCCCATGACCTTGGGATCATGACCTGAGCTGAAGGCAGATGCTTAACTGACTGAGCCACCCAGGGGTTCCAATAGTTAGGATTTTTTAATGAGGATATGCATTTCATTTGGGAAGCAGATTAAAAGCTATGAAGATTGCTCAGTATTATGTGATGCAGAGAAACTAAACAGTTTCTTCAGTGTTTAGTTAGTGAGAAATCATGAGGGGATACTTACTTATTCTATGATTAGCAAGGTAGTCTGGTAATGTTTTGACAGTGGCCATATGAACAGTACCATTGAAATTCAGGTGCACGTGTAAGAGGAATAATGGAATAGTAGTCAGATTAAAGAGAACAACAGTGGTACAGCTGCATCGTGGTTGTGTCAACCATATGGACAAGAACTGGGAATGTGCGATTCCATGTGTATCACATACCCCATCCCGTTTAGTCACCCATAGAGAGTATGGAATTTTAGAGATAGCCCAAGTATCCTAGTTATGTAGAATCCTAGTTATGTAGAATCCTAGTTTGATTCCCCTGAGAGTAAAACCTAAGTCAAATGTGGCAGCTCTGAGCGTAGTGTATTGGGAAGTGATACCAGGGAGCAGCCATGAGAGACCAGGGATGTAAAATGGAAACAGAGGCAAAACAATAGAAGGCCACATTACAGAGTTGTTCCTCCTTGTGGGAGATCCTTGCATAAACATGCGGGGCTTCCTGAGCACTCTCATGAAATGCATCTCAGAACTATCTACCCAGGGGACAAAAGGATGAAACAGTAACACCTTGCTTCCATTGCTCATTAGTCAAGGGTGACCTCATGGAAGTTAACTCCTGTCTAATATGGGTTCTGCAAGAGCAGACTCTGAGATGAGGATTCCTGTAGTTTATTTGGGAGGTAATCCCAGGAAACACTGGTATGGGAGTGGAGAAGTAAAACAAAATGAAAAGTGAGGCAAGAGAGAGTACATTATTTAAAATGTTACCACTATTGGCAACTGCAGGTTAATCCCACTGGGAGGCTCTAGGGACTAGTGTCGAACACCCCCAGTGGCTATAATTGTATCACCTGGCTACCCTTGTGTGCAAAAGAAGCTGGGAAATACAGTTTTTAGCTGGGCATGTTGAAACATCCAACAAAACTGTTACTAAGAGAGAGAGAAAGTGGATCTTGAGGAGAGAGTTACCAGTCTCCGACAAGATACACAATAGATGTTCTTCAAGTAGTTGCTGCATTCCCCCCCTTTGCTTTGGCTGAGATGATGATGATAATATAATAATAATAATAATAATAATAATAATAATAATAATAATACTTCCATCCTGATTCTTCAGTGTATCAGAGATCATTAAACAGAAATCAGTTGGTTGTAAGGAACAACAACTCATTCAAACTGGCTTAGAAAGAAAAAGCAGGGGGCTCCTTGGTGGCTCAGTCAGTTGAGCATCAAACTCTTGGTTTCAGCTTGGGTTATGATCTCAGGATCGTGGGATCCAGCCCTCTGTTGGGCTCTGCACTCAGCCCAGAGTCTGCTTGGGAATCTCTCTGCCTCTTCCTCTCCCTCTGCCCCCCAACCTCACGTGTGTGCTCTCTCTCTCTCTTTCTTTCTCTCGAGTAAATAAATAAATCTAAAAAAGAAAAGAAAAGAAAAAGGATAGGAAGGAATAAGATTTATCAAAAGGCGAGAAGTTAAATCAGACTTTATGAGGGAGAAAGAGAGGGAAATGAGGTCTGGGAGGTGGAAAACCAGCTGGAAGAATTTTCCAAATCATCTTGCTGGGCCCTTATTATATCTGCTCTTTGCTTCTCTTTGTGTCTTGGCTCCAGTTCTCTGATTTTTAATGTAAATATCTTGCTTTGCTTTTTTTGTGTTGAAAGAAGACAGTATCTGCCTCAAGCCTAATTCTAACCTCACAATTCAAGTGTCCATTGCTGTTGCCCTTGGCACAGATTCTCAAGAGAGGAAAATGACAGACTCAGCCTCACCTATGGCATGGTTCACCCTGGGGTCCTATTGCCAGATTTGGGGTGAGGGACAGGACCATGTAGCATACAAGGATAGCCAATTTTTTTTTGGCGGGGGGGCAGGGGAAGAGATTCTTCAAGACAGGACAATGGGTGGGGAGAAAATTGTTGCTATTTCTACCTTACTGATGATACTAACTTTTTTCAAGTATGATAAAATGCAGAGTTTATAAGAAAGCAGAATCCCAGGAATTTGGTAATCAAAGCTAAATCACAAACTCCCAGGAGACTGACAGTAGTAGTTTCACAATAATTGAAAAACTAACACAAACGAGGTATCTCTGTGGGTGGTGACAGTCATTTAGATGTTGGGGATACTAATCTTCAGACTTATTTCCTGTGCAGCAGGATTAGGTACTTATATGTTTTGTACGTAGCATCATTGAATTCATTAATCATTAGAGGTGCTTGGTATTAAAATTAGCAGCAAATGATGAGTGTCCTTGATTGCAGAATTGGGATATATTTTTCACTTGTGATGCTCAAGAGTGATTTGGATATGTTTTGCTAACTGTTCCAAGTTTCTCTGCCAGTTTCAGAAGAACTCGTCACAGCAGAGTGGGTGGGGTTACAGAAATGGGGGGCAGAAGAAGGGGGAATCTGACTTACTTCCAAGTGATGACTTGCAAATTGTACTTTGACAATTGACATTTTATAAAATTTGTTACCCAGAGCACCCTTTAAAATGTACTTGAATTCTGAGTTGTGACTGTGAATTCTAGAAGGTGAATTGCTTCTGTCTATTGTCGGGAACAAAAGTTTTACCCTACCTATCAAGGTTCTTGTGGCTGGTCTAAGAATTAAATTGACAAGAAACAAATTAACAGGAGAAAAACAGATAAAAATTAATAACATGTATTATCTCCTATGTAGATAGGGGAGACCCAGGAAAACTGAGTGACTCCTTGAAATGGCTGAAGCCATTACCTTAAATACCATCTCCAGCTAAAGACAAAAAAATACGTTGAGTTTAGGGAGTCAGTTATGGGAGGTTGCCAGGAAAAGCACCTTAAACAAAGATAATGTTATCATGCGAATTTAAGTCCCCACCTTCTGCATTGATAAGAGTTTGTAAAGATTTGCTCATCATCTTCTCCTGTACTCCCTCACAAATGGAGATTTCTCTTATAAATGTCAGTGTCTCTTACAAAAGAATAACTTCTACTCAGTTTTCAGAGCTTCTCCTGTGTTTGTAATTTTTTTCAAATAATCAGTCTAAAAGGATACTTTACCAAAGACATATTTTGAGGTGCCAAATTCTGCTCTCCTACTTTGTCCATCCATCCATCCATCCATCCATCCATCTTCATTCTAAGGTAGTGTCAGCATGGAACTGTTGACTCCAATGCCTTGGTTAAAAAAATGTTATGGGGCTGATATTGACCAGCCTGGTGCCAATCTTCACGTATGCTTTAAGGATAAAGTAATTATGGTGGACTCTATTAGTCCCACTACCAGGCTAGTGCACAGCCCTCCCCCCCTTCCTCTGCTGTCGTGAATGTTGACTGCTAACAGGTTAGAGCTGCCCCTTCTCTAGAGAATTGCCTTTGACTGAATGGAAGCCACCATACCCAGGAACTTATACTCTTTAGGGAAACCTACAGCCATTAACAGTCTAATACAGGGGTACAAAAGGCTGGTTCCCCTACCTCAAAGAGGACACACTTCTGGTATGATTCACACTTCAGAGCCCTTGTGAGGGCAGACTGTACCTCACATCTAGCTGATACCATGTCCTCCATGTCCTTGCTCAGCTACTTCCCTTTCTCTCTCTTTTTTCCTAAAGAGTACTCCCCCAATAAATCAAGAGTACCTGAATTGGGGCGCCTGGGTGGCTCAGTCGTTAAGCGCCTGCCTTTGGCTCAGGTCATGATCCCGGGGTCCTGGGATTGAGCCCCACATCGGGCTCCCTGCTCTGCGGGGAGCCTGCTTCTCCCTCTTCCTCTGCCCCTGCTTGTGTTCCCTCTCTCGCTGTGTCTCTCTCTGTCAAATAAATACAATCTTTAAAAAAAAAAAAAAAAAAGAGTACCTGAATCTTTGTCTCAGGCTCTGCCTCTAGGGAACCTGAACAATATAGGAATATTACTGTAGTTAGACCTTATTTATAAAAAAACATATTGGCAAAGGAAGTTGTATAGGGTTCTGTTTCTATGAAATATTGATATTAAATGCAGTGAAATATGATTTAGTGAAAAAAGAACTGGACTTGAAAATCTAGGCTTGAATCTTTGTTCCTCCATGTAACATTAAACAAGTCACTTTCTGAGTGTCAGCTCCCTCATTGGAAAAATAGAAATACTAACCTTCCTTTCATCATCTATTACTAATCTTGTGTTTTGTAGACATAGCCTCTTTTCAGTAGTGTTACACTGAAAAGTTGGAGAAATATGTCTGGATATTTAGATGTTTTGGATAACCTTTAGGCATGAGATGTGCTTAGCACAGTACCTAATATATCATGGGTGGGCCTTCAGAAAATGTGAATTTTGAGCAGTTATTTTTAAATATTTACATTGAAAAAGACATATGTTTTTGAGTGTTGACTGACTTAAAAGATAGCTCAAGCCATAGAACGAAATCTAGAAAAGGCTTGTTAAAAAGCAAAATTCAACTGAATACATTTGAAGATCTAATTGGCTTTATTCAATGATTCATGAATTGGGCACATCCCATCTAGCAAGTAGAAAGGAGCCCCTAGGAATTGTACAAAATGGAAGGTTTTTTATAGGAAGGAGGGTGGGGCAAGGAAGTTATTAGCAAAAGAAAAGAAAAGATTGTTTCAAGCAAGGTCATCTTCTCTTAGTGGGAAGGACAGGGGGCTTTTCAGTTGGATTACATCATCTTCCTGGGGTAGGGGGCCTAAGTGTCCAATTACTTCATTAGTGCTGACCAGAAAGTTCCTGACTAAGACTGCATTTCTGGGGGAGGTTGATACTGCAGGTAGGTTAGGTATTAAGTACTGGTTTGGTGACTTAGCCTAGCATCAAGTGACTCCATTTTGTGGTTTTCTTTTAACAGGCTCCCGTACAAGGATCTAGCTATTTTTTTTTTTAATTTCTTAAATTTTTTTTAAAAGCTTTCATTTATTTATTTGAGAGAAAGACACAAGAGAGATAAAGAGAGAGTGAGAGAGGGAGAGAGGGAGAGCATGAGCAGGGAGAAGGGGCAGAGGGAGAGGGAGAAGCAAGCTCCCTGCTCAGTGGGGCTGGATCCCAGGGACTGGATCCCAGGACCCTGGGATCATGACCTGAGCCCAAGGCAGACACTTAACTGACTGAGCTACCCAGGCCCCCTCTAGCTATTTTTTTAAGTTGGATTAGTATGGAAGAAATGGATTGAAGACATTGTTTGGCCAACTTATATTGAGTTTGATGCATATACCAACATTCATTATTTTGAGAAATTTATTTTTGTACTGAAGCATATGAACAATTAAAATTTCCTACAGTATTCTTTTATCAAAGTGAAAGATTTTCTGTCCTGAGACTATGATGTGAATCTTCTGAAAATGACATATTGTAATTTATACAGTTCTTCCAAATTCACTACATCAGGCTTGTGCTTAAATACATATGATTTAATGAGGAGAGTTGAACTATTTTAGAAAATTCTCTGTAGAAACTTAGCAGTAACTAGCAGCTGTATGCTCATGGCATTAATTTGTGTCACTTCTTGACACTTCTAGATTTTGTAAAGTTCCTACCTTGTCTTCTGCAGCACAAAAAGATTCAAATGTTCACTTCATGTCAAATGAATTAATTTCACTCTAATATTGAATGTTACACATGGAATGTATGCTCCATGAGGATGAGCTTGTCTGTCAACTTCACCTCTACAATTCCATTACCGAGAGCTGTGCCTGTTTCATGGTAGGAACACAGATATTTCCTAAATGAGTAGATGTATGAATAAATTAATTAGTTATTTTTCCACTTAGGAATGTCATTCCTCATCAACGTCCCTTGTTTCATCATTTTCTCCTCCAGAACCATCTCACACTTCCAAATTGTTCCTTTACTTATTTTAGAACTTTCATAAAAGAGATTTCTTCCTCTATTTTGAAAGGCTCATGGTTTTCCTGTCTGCCCTCTTGAGTTAGGCTGGTGTTTCCCACCACAAACTGGGCTTTTGCAGCAGGAATAGGGTTCATGTCCCAAGGATGTCCTATGTAATTAATTAAACTGTCCCAGTGGGTAATTCTGGGCAGTTGAGGAGCAAAAATATACTGTTGCCAAGAGCTGTAGAACTGACTCAACTTTACCTTGAAACATCACATGAATTCTCCAGTGAGTGCTTTTGGCTTTTATTCACTCTTTTCCTATTCTAGGACTGTTCAAAAAGCTGTTCATTCTGCAGTCAGTGATAACATTTAAATGGCAAATTTTCTTGGAAAAAGAAACAGCTGGGTTAATTTTATATTGTATAGTAAATGGCTGCTAGCAGATCCTTTTCTGCAGGTGGGTTCTCTTATAGGGGAAAACATTTGGGAACTAAGGGGAGAAAGAAAGAAAGAAACTTATCACCAATGCCAGTCCAACTCCCGAAACAGTTAAGATCTTCAATCAGCTTGAGAATCAGGTGAATAAGAAAAACATGTGTGTGTGTGTGTGTGTGTGTGTGTAAAAGAAATCTTAAGTTACTGGTCATTTGGATATGGATACTGTTTTCCTCTTTAAACAGTAGCAGAATTACTTAAAAAAAATCAGGGGTGCCTGGGTAGCTCAGTCAGTTAAGTATCCAACTCTTGGTTTCAGCTCAAATCATGAGCTCAGGGTTGTGAGACTGAGCCCTACATCAGGCTCTGCGGTCAGCATGGAGTCTGTCTCTCCCTCTGCCTCCTCACCCTTCTCCCACTCTCACTCTCTTTGTAAAATATATAAATACATCTTTTAAAAAATCAGAATTACTAAGAGCAAAGGAGGATCAAGCCACAGAAATGGCATTATTTACCAGGGAGTTGATCCTCTAAATTGCAGGACATGACAAAATTTTTCATTTCTTGTTAAATATTTTGTCTTTCTCTCAGTACCTCCCCAATGGAATTCTGTGATTCAAAAATATCACAAGTGAGAACTGTATGAATGACTCATGCAAAATACTCAGCATTTTCTTCCTCTTGGGAGTATAAGTATCACAATCTTCCCCCCAACATACACACCTTTTTTTTCAATAAAAACATCATTTGTGTCTCACTGGAAGAAAAGGAGAGATTCAATTTTTGAAACCCCTCAGTTCTGGGCAATTGTTAATCAATTTTATTTAATGTTAAATGTATAATTGTATTGTTTAGTGATGAGACAAATCAATGTCATAGTAAATATGATTTCATATGATAATTTTTATTGAATGCTTTTTGTGAAGAAGACTAATGTAGTTATTACATGATTTTGGACAAGTTAAAGATCAGACAGGCCTTGATTTTGGC
This sequence comes from Mirounga angustirostris, assembly GCF_029215605.1. Lineage (NCBI taxonomy): Eukaryota > Metazoa > Chordata > Mammalia > Carnivora > Phocidae > Mirounga > Mirounga angustirostris. The sequence continues at coordinate 185,400,859 of NW_026991709.1, read as the reverse complement.
CCCAGTCCTGCCATAACATTAGAATAATGTGGAAAGTTGTGTTCTTTCTGAGCCTCAGTCCCAGATCTATATAGTGGGTCCAGTTTGAGAGTGACATGTACTAGCTGGCCTCCAAGATGGTTTCCAGTGACCCCCACCTCCTTGGTAGTCTCATCTTTCTTTGTGTAGCCCCTTCCCACACTGCAGTGGGAAGTTGGTCTGCCCAATGGAGAAGCCCAGGAGGCAGGAATCTGAGGCCTTCAGCCAACAGTCAGTCAAGAAATGAGGCCTTCAGACAATCACATGAGTGACCTTGGCCTTGAAAATGTATCCTCCAGGGATAACTGGGTGGCTCAGTCAGTTAAGCATCTGCCTCGGCTTAGGTCATGATCCCAGGGTCCTGGGATCGAGTCCCGCATAGTCCAGAGTTTCTCCCTCTGTCTGCTGCTCCTCCTGCTTGTGCCCACTCTCTCTCTCTGACAAATAAATAAATAAAATCTAAAAAAAAAAAAAGAAAAGAAAAGAAAAGAAAAGAAAATGTATCCTCCAGCCCAAATTGAGCCTGGAGATGACTCTAGCCATAGTTGACAGTTTGACTGCAATATCATGAGACACGCTGAGGCAGAACCATCCCTCTAAACTCTTCTGGATTCCTGACCTGATGAAGTAGTAAATGTTTGTTGTTTTAAGTGGCTAATTTTGGGACTAATTTGTTATACGATAACTAGTATGTATTATGATAGAAAAAGAATATTCTTTATACTATAAACAAGTGAAAGCTTATTGAATATTGTACTCACATGTAGTGAGTACATGAGATGTGTTTTAGAATTTTTCCTTACACAAACCCTATGTTCTCTGCTAGTTTTCAAATCATATTATGATTAATCATCCCCTGAAGAACTTGTTTAAAACACATACAGCTAGACTCTACCACCAGAAAATTCTGATTTAGTAAATCAAGGGTAGGGTTGAGGCATCACCCTCCCTTCCTCCCTCCCTCCCTCCTTCCCTTCCTCCCTTCTTTCCTTCCTTCCTTCCTTCCTTCCTTCTTTCCTTCCTTCCTCCCTTTCTTCCTTCCTTCCCTCCTTCCGTAGACTCCACACCCAACACGGGACTCCATCTCAAGACCTTGAGATCATGACCTGAGCTGAAATCAAGAGTGGGATGCTTAACCAACTGAGCCATCCAGGTGCCCCCAAGGCATCTTTATTTTTAACAAGCATCCTAGGTGTTTGAGATACAGGTTACTCACTTACACATCAGCTCTCAGAAACTGCACTTGTCTGGGGCGCCTGGGTGGCTCAGTTGGTTAAGCCACTGCCTTCGGCTCAGGTCATGATCCTGGAGTCCCTGGATCAAGTCCCGCATCGGGCTCCCTGCTCGGCAGGAAGCCTGCTTCTCCCTCTGATCCTCCCCCCTCTCATGCTCTCTCTCTCTGTCTCATTCTCTCTCTCAAATAAATAAATAAAATCTTTAAAAAAAAAAAAAGAAACTGCACTTGTCAAACTGAGCTGTTAGATACTCTCAGAACCAGATCCAGCCCTTCTTGCATATCCTAGGATGACAACTCCTCCCCGTTTGCCATGGTATTTCCCAGTTCCAACGTGGAAAGACCTCTGTCCTGGGAAGCCCCTCAGTTCTGGGCAAAAGAGATGATTGGTCATTTAGCATCTTCCCAAAACAGCCACTGCAAACGGAATGCCCTATTCACCCCAGTTTCTGCAGTTCCACTTGCCAGTGTCTAACACAACATTCAAGGCCCAGTTCAGATGCCACTTCTTCATCCCAGACAACTTTTCATATTCTTCACCATTATCTTGAGAGCCTTTGGATTTTCAAAGCACATTTTCTTTTATAGTACCTTATAAGAGTAACATTTGTAGCTTCTATATCCTTTGTAAATCCTTGGAGGCCAAGACTGCTGTCTTTTTTTTTTTTTTAAAGATTTTATTTATTTATTTGAGAGAGAGAGAGAATGAGAGAGAACACATGAGAGAGAGAAGGGTCAGAGGGAGAAGCAGACTCCCCGCCGAGCAGGGAGCCCGATGCGGGACTCGATCCCGGGACTCCAGGATCATGACCTGAGCCGAAGGCAGTCGCTTAACCAACTGAGCCACCCAGGCGCCCAAAGACTGCTGTCTTATTCATCTCATAATTGAATGTCAGGCTCCTTGATTTGAAATGTCGATTTAAGTTCAGGTGCTAGCTTGCTGCAGCCCTGAGGAGTAAGCCTTTGGGGCAAGGTAGAAATCATCTCTCTTTAGTGAAGTTTCTCAATATGCTCCCTTTCAGGATGTGTGAATTTAAAGCAATCCTGTATTCTTCACTCTCAAAACATTAAATAGGCTGCCATTATAAATAGGATGCTGCACTAAGGCAGGTGACTTTTTTCCTGACACCTGATGGTTCTTCCCTGGCAGGAACCTGACAGGTTCCTAGGGACTTTCACTTATACATACCCAACCTCTGTCTGTCAGATTTACCAATGATGAAAAATAATATAAAATTAGTTTGTAGATGGCCTGTTAAAATTTGGCAAGGAGTTCATTATAATGATAAAGATCAAAGAAGCAGGGAACTCAATATGCTTAATTATGACTTCAAAATGGAAAGAAATCAATCATCCTTGAAAAGGATTAAGTTTTCTTTGCCCAATTTCAGATGGATTCCATACAAATGGAAGACTGCAGTTGGGAGACAGGTGATTTTAATGAGGGGTTTGACACCAAGTCAGTTTAGACTTGAGGAATGCATATTCATTCAGGTGATCTAGGGAAGGGGGGGAGGGAACGATTGTTTTCAACTGTCATTATTTTTATTCTGCTTGTTCTCCTAAATTGTAAAATTTACACTCTCCATGGTGAAGGCAGAATAACAGGAGGAAGTTTCTGGATAATAATAATAATAATAATAATAATAATAATAATTGTCATATATTAAATACTTTGTGCAAGGTTCTGTGCTAAATGAAAGCATCTCTCTTTAGTAGCGTTTCTCATTATGCTCCCATTCCCTATGTTGTCTATTTATTTATTTATTTATTTATTTTTAAAGATTTTATTTATTTATTTGAGAGAGAGAGAATGAGAGACAGCATGAGAGGGAAGAGGGTCAGAGGGAGAAGCCAACCCCCCGCTGAGCAGGGAGCCCGATGTGGGACTCGATCCCGGGACTCCAGGATCATGACCTGAGCTGAAGGCAGTCGCTTAACCAACTGAGCCACCCAGGTCCCCCTATGCTGTCAATTTAAGGTAATCTTGTGCTTTATCCATTTGTTGCATATTGCATGATTCAATTCAGTTTTCCCAGTCTCACAAAGGAGGAGATACTATTACTGTCTCCCTTTTACAGATGAGGAGGTGGAGGCTCCATGGTTAAGTGATTCACCTGGGATCACACACAAGTTACATGAGTGAGCCAGGATTCAAAGCCAGGAAGTCTGACAACCAATCCCAAAGCTCATGACTACTATATCATCTTCCCTACCACCCTCACCACCTTTTTAAACAAAAGCCTTCTACTGAAACCAATTTTCTTTTTGGAAAATCACTTTACAAATGGTTTACTAATATATTAACGAAGTGCCAAGTTTACTTTCATTCCTTCATTCCTTCTATGTTTGTTTCCCCAGAGGTTGTATACTAATATATTCATATTTTCTCATTGACTGACATTATAATTTCAGAAATGTTTCATCCTCTTCCACCCTCTAATTAACAGCTTCCTCAGCCTCCAGCTTGCAGTCTTGCAGCCTTTCCTTTTGATCCCCTCACCTCAGCCTCTGTCAAATAATTTTTTTTATGTTGAAGGAATTCTTCATGAAAATCTTTTCTAACATAGACAATCAACCCTCAATTTGCAAGTTCTTTAAATTTTGATTTTCATATATTAAGTTGTCTTAAAAAAGGTCGCACATGGAGATGAAGTGAGAAATCTTGTGTTGATAAGATTCCCAGGAGGAAACCTATTTAGAAAGTTCACTTTCAAGAAAGCAACGTAGACTCTGGTCTAATTGCAGTTGGTATTAAGAGACTAATGGAGATCTGATATCAGACTTGAGAAGGACATAGTTCATGGCTTTTAATCTCACTCACATTAGGGGAAAATAATGAATGAGGATTTTTACCAAAGTAAAGGACTGTGAAGGACAAAGAGAAAAGGAAGGTTATCTTCAATAATAATAGGAAATATTAAGGAAGAGGAAGAAAGTGCATCTGAGTCTCTATCAAATACAAGGAATAGTAGAGCTAAATCCTTCATTTTGCTTTGGCATTTAAGTTGAGAGATAAAGAGGAGCCTATTTTTTGTTTTGTTTTTTAATTATTGGAGCTTTTTGCTGTGGTCTCTCTCATCCCATTGTAGTTGGCAAGCCATTCTGGGACAAGAATGGATCCAATCAGTGTTGTTTTTCTCAGCATAGAAAATGTCAAACAGGGACACCTGGGTGGCTCAGTCAGTTAAGCATCTGCCTTCAGCTCAGGTCATGATCCCAGGGTGCTGGGATCGAGTCCCCCATCAGGCTCCTTGCTCAGTGGGGAGCCTGCTTCTCCCTCTGCCTGCAGCTTTCCCTGCTTGTGCTTGTGCTCTCTCTCTCTCTGGCAAATAATTAAAAAAAATCTTTATTTAAAAAAAGGAAATGTCAGGCGCCTGGGTGGCTCAGTCGTTAAGCATCTGCCTTCGGCTCAGGTCATGATCCCAGGGTCCTGGGATCGAGTCCCACATCGGGCTCCCTGCTCTGCGGGAAGCCTGCTTCTCCCTCTCCCACTCCCCCTGCTTGTGTTCCTGCTCTCGCTATCTCTCTCTCTGTCAAATTAATAAATAAAATCTTTAAAAAAAAAAAGGAAATGTCGAACATATAGCAGAAATTCAATAAATATTTCCTTATGCAAATTTTATTTACCTACATATATTTTATTTCTTAACACTTTATTGAGGTATACTTGACATATAATAGGTGATGTTATTACCATTCTTAGTGCTTCTCATTCCTGTGCATAGCTCGACATTTCCATCTGGTACCATTTCTCTTCTGTTAGAAAGATTTCAACTTTCTTTCCTTCTTTCTTTCTTTTCCTTTTTTTTTTTTTTTGTGGCATATGTCTACTGGTGATAAATATTTTCAGCTTCATTTTGTCTGATAAAGTCTATGTCATCTTTGTTTTTGAAAGACATTTTTGCTGTGTATGAAATTCTAGGTTGTGAGGGTTTTTGCGTTCAGCATTTTGAAGATATTGCTTCACTGTCTTCTCACTTGTTTTGCTTTGAACAGGAAAATTTCCATAATCCTTATCCTCCTTCCTCTCTACATAACGTGTCTTTTCTCCCTGGCTCTGTTTAAGACTTTTCTCTGTATCATGTTTTGAGCAATCTAGTTGTGATGTACATTACTATAGTTTCCTTTATGTTTATTGTGCTTAGGAATTCATGAAGCTTCTTAGATCCATGGGCTTATAGTCCTCAGCAAATCTGGAAATTATTCAACAGTTATTCTCCAATTTTCTTTTCTGCTCTGCCTTCCTCTGGGGATTCCAATTCTTATGTTAGACCTCTTAAAGAGGTCCCACAGATCACTGATGCTCTATCCATTATAAAATTCTTTATTCTTTGTTTCATTTTGGGTAGTTTCTATTGCTATGTCTTTAAATTCACCAGTCTTTTCTTCTATAATTCTAATCTGCCATTAATCCTATCAAATATAATGTTTATTTCAGACTCTGTAGTTTTCATCCTTAGAAATTCAATTTGGGTCTTTTTTTTTTTTTAAATCTTCTATGTCTCTACTCAACTTCTTGAACATCTGCAGTACATTTATAGCTGTTGCAATGTCCTTGTGTGCTAATTCTAACATCTGTATCACTTCTATGTCAATTTCAATTGATTTTTCTCCTCATCATGGACTGTATCTTCCTCTCTGCATATTTGGTAGTCTTTCCTTCGATACTAGATGTTGTGAATTTTACCTTGTTTGATGATGGTGTGTGTGTGTGTGTGTGTTTCTATAATTATTATTGAGCTTATTTCTGGGAATTGGTTAAGTTACTTGGAATCAGATGGGTCCTTTCAGGTCTTGCTTTTAGGATTTGTTAGTTGGGACCAGAGAGGTGTTTGGTCTAGGGCTAATTACTCCCCACTGCTGAGGAAAGACTCCTCTGAGTCTTCTATACAATGCCTATAAATTAAAGCTTTTCAATTCTGGCTAGTGGGCCGAAGCACAGTTCCCAGTCCTCTGTAAGATCAGGTACTCTTAACTTTAATCTTTTAGATGGTCCTCTCTCCTCCATGGGCAGCCCCCTCACATGCTGACTAGTACTCTGCTGAATACTCAAGGAGAGCCCTCTGCAGATCTCCTTCCATGATTCTTTCTGCCACCCTTTCCATTCCAGGGCTTTATCCTGCAAACTATAGGGACTCTAGGAGATGCAAATAAGTGGCCTTCTTCTGCCTGATGGCTTCTTCCAGATTTCTAAGATGGGATTTGCATGACAGTAGACCATCTCTTAAAGCCTTGTTCTGGGTTTCCAACCGCCACCACCCCCCGCCCCACCCCTGCCCAGCCCTAGTTCTACTCTACTGAGCAAATGTTTCCTCAAGCAGAGACCCAGGGCCCAGCTGGGTTTAGGGAGGAGCTCTTCCCCATGTCCCATCCTCCACCTCCAAGGCCAAGCCCTAGCTCCTCCTTGACCCTACCATCTAAGATCCTCTTCTTTTTCCCTTTGGTGGAGTTGAGATGGAGTCCCTCTCCTTTGTGTGTGGGTGTGTGTGACTATTATTTTATTTTATTTTACTTTTTTATTTATTATTTTTTATTATTATGTTCAATTAGCCAGCATATAGTACATTAGTTTCTGATGTAGTGTTCAATAATTCATTAGTTGCAAATAACACCCAGTGCTCATCACCCTCTCATCTCTCTCCATCAGTCTCTTATTTACAGAAGACCTCACCTTTTTTTTCTTTTTTTATTCTTATGTTAATCCCCATACATTACATCATTAGTTTTAGATGTAGTGTTCCATGATTCATTGTTTGTGCATAACACCCTGTGCTCAATGCAGAATGTGCCCTCCTCAATACCCACCACCAGGCTAACCCATCTTCCCACCCCCCTCCCCTCTAGAACCCTCAGTTTGTTTTTCAGAGTCCATCATCTCTCATGGTTCGTCTACCCCTCCGATTTCCCTCGCTTCATTCTTCCCCTCCTGCTACCTTCTTCTTCTTCTTCTTTTTTTTTTCTTAACATATATTGCATTATTTGTTTCAGAGGTACAGATCTGAGATTCAACAGTCTTGCACAATTCACAGCGCTTACCAGAGCACATACCCTCCAGTGTCTATCACCCAGTCACCCCATCCCTCCCACCCCACCCCCCACTCCAGCAACCCTCAGTTTGTTTCCTGAGATTAAGAATTCCTCATATCAGTGAGATCATATGATACATGTCTTTCTTTGTTTGACTTATTTCGCTCAACATAATACCCTCCAGTTCCATCCACATCGTTGTAAATGGCAAGATCTCATTTCTTTTGATGGCTGCATAATATTCCATTGTGTATATATACCACATCTTCTTTATCCATTCATCTGTCGATGGACATCTTGGCTCTTTCCATAGTTTGGCTATTGTGGACATTGCTGCTATAAACATCGGGGTGCACGTACCCTTTCGGATCCCTACTTTTGTATCTTTGGGGTAAATACCCAGTAGTGCAATTGCTGGATCATATGGTAGCTCTATTTTCAACTTTTTGAGGAACCTCCATACTGTTTTCCAGAGTGGCTGCACCAGCTTGCATTCCCACCAACAGTGTAGGAGGGTTCCCCTTTCTCCGCATCCCCGCCAACATCTGTCGTTTCCTGACTTGTTAATTTTAGCCATTCTGACTGGTGTGAGGTGGTATCTCATTCACGTTTTGATTTGGATTTCCCTGATGCTGAGCGATATTGAGCACTTTTTCATGTGTCTGTTGGCCATTTGGATGTCTTCTTTGGAAAAATGTCTGTTCATGTCTTCTGCCCATTTCTTGATTGGATTCTTTGTTCTTTGGGTGTTGAGTTTGATGAGTTCTTTATAGATTTTGGATACTAGCCCTTTATCTGATATGTCATTTGCAAATATCTTCTCCCATTCTGTCGGTTGTCTTTTGGTTTTGTTGACTGTTTCCTTTGCTTTGCAAAAGCTTTTTATCTTGATGAAGTCCCAATAGTTCATTTTTGCCCTTGCTTCCCTTGCCTTTGGCGATGTTTCTAGGAAGAAGTTGCTTCGGCTGAGGTCAAAGAGGTTGCTGCCTGTGTTCTCCTTTAGGATTTGGATGGACTCCTGTCTCACGTTGAGGTCTTTCAACCATTTGGAGTCTATTTTTGTGTGTGGTGTAAGGAAATGGCAGAAGACCTCACCTTTAAGGAGGAAGGTGGACTCTTATTGTTTTGCCCAATTAAAAAAAAAAAAGTAATAATATCCAAACCTGCTTATAAAACAGGGAACTTATAGGCTTATGTGACTGACAAGTCCATGGTTAGAACTGGCTTCAGGTCAGAAGTTCAACTCAAGGTTATCAAAATTGACTAGATTGAACCATATGAACTTAAAAATATTTGACAAGTTTGACTTTCAAAATGTGGAAACCTCATCATTTTTTTCTGTCCCTCAGCTCTATTTTCACCTGTGTTGGCTCCCTCTCAGACAGATTCTTGCTACCGCAGCCCCAACCTGTGTCTTCTTAGACTGTGACTTCCAAGTCCAGTGGAAACAATGTTGCTCCTGTTCTAAAGTCTCAGCAGAAGGTTCATGCTGGCCCACAGGCTCTGATGGGTACCCGTGTGCAATGCTGAGCCACTCTTGTGGCCACTGGGGGGCACTGGCCGGCTTAGGTCTGGTCTATGTTCCAGCTCTAGAACAAGCAGTGGGCTCACCAGGAAGGCCAGTTTTCTTAAGAGAAACCAGGAAGGGTGCCCAGGGGATGTGCTCAGACCATGAGAGTATCTTGCTTTGGATGCCAGGGTTAAACATGTGAAGACCAGTGCATTAGAGGGGACACTGATGAGCTGTTCTCTGCACTCCGAACTCCTCTGGCTAGCTCAAGGCTATCCACATAAATGCCATTTAAGCAGGTGTCCTTCCCACATTCTTTCAAAAAGCAGGTGTGTGAAGTTGAATGTGTGTGAATGAACAGAAGGCAAGAGAAGGCGGTAGTATTTTGTTTTGTTTTATTTAAAAGTCTCTGCTTTCTTTGTGCTTTTGCGGGGGGGGTTGCTTGTTTTTGTTGTTTTTAGAGAGAGAGAGTGCACACGAGAACCTGGGGGGTGGGTGCAGAGAGAGAGGGGGAGAAAATCTTAAGCAGGCTCCATGCTCAGTGCAGAATCCAAAGCGGGGCTTAGTCTCAGGACCCTGAGCCAAAGTCAAGAGTCAGACTCTTCACTGACTGAGCTACCCAGGTGCCCCTCTTTGTGTTTTTAATTAATGTCTGGTGTCCCTTTAACGTCTCACTATAAAAGGAAATGAGGTGTAATTATATTTTATGAATCTCAATGATCAGTTTGAGAAATTTTATCTGTGACCGTGACAACCACTGGCTGTCCATGGGATAATGGTGGTAAAGAATCCCCGATCAACTTCTCCATACATGTGCCCCGTGTGGCATCTATAGAGAGAGGTAATTTCTAAGATAAAAGTAGATAATGTGTATATGCAATCTAGATTTAAAGTTGTGTGTGTACACATATATATGCACAAACATATACACATAGATATACATATATGCATATATCCTCAAACCAGACATATCATTATCCAAAAAGTGCCTTCAACACCCAGGTTAAAGACAGTCTTCTATACATTATTTTAAGTTTAATACCCTATTTGAATTTCCATAAGAAAGACTCTTGGGTAGGGCACCTGGGTGGCTCAGTTGGTTAAGCAACTGCCTTCGGCTCAGGTCATGATCCTGGAGTCCCGGGATCGAGTCCCGCATCGGACTCCCTGCTCAGCGGGGCGTCTGCTTCTCCCTCCGATCCTCCCCCTCTCATGCTCTCTGTCTCCCATTCTCTCTCTCAGATAAATAAATAAAAAATCTTAAAAAAAAAAAAAAAAGAAAGACTCTTGGGTAGGAGTTAGGACACCTGGGACCCACCCATCTCTGCAGTTAAATCCTTAAAGGACTTTTTAAAGATGAACTTCCTCTTTCTGGGCCTCACTTTCCTCATATTTAAAAGGAGAAGGTAGGACAAGACAATCCCTCTCAGATCAAGAATTCTGCGGTTCTCTAAATCCCCTCCCCCATTGACAATATGATACATATCGGTGGTGTACAAATATGAAATAAATCTAACAACGAAATGAGTCGTATTAAATAATTCAAGCAATAAAAAATAAAGTATACATCAAAATCACTTACCCCATAAGCAGATAGTGCTTGACATATTGAGGAATTTTCTCCTAGATATCTCTCTCTCTGCCTATGTGCCCAAAGATACACCCATATGATTTTACATAAATAAGATTGACTGTACTTGCTATTCAGTAATCTGCTGGCCAAAGACTTAATTTGCTGTTATTGAAACTATAAATCCACAGCCTTGTACCAGCTGGGACCTGGGTGCTGCCCAGCAATCTCTGTTTCCTTAGTCAGCTCGCTCTCTCTCTCTCTCTACCTGCTGTACTTCAGAGAAGTTATTTCAAACTGGACCACATCTCCTTAAACTTTGGCTCCATTCATTTCTCCCTTCGCTGTCAGCAGATGCATTCATTTCTTACTTTCAGATAAAAGAGAAGGCATTTCCTTTGACTTCCTGTGGCCAAACCTGCTTACCTAACTTACACATCCTCTTCTCTTTCCTTCTTGACATGATGAATGATGTTCCTTATCCTGCTCATGCCTGACTTTTCCACCTGTGCACTGGATACCTGCCTCTCCCATCATGGCACGGCCCAATACAAGTCTTTAGTATTGAACTCCCCAAAGCTCAACCCACTTCAGGGCCACTAGCCTCTCCGTTCTTTGAATAGACTGTTTTCTGCCTTAGGACTCTTGCTGTTGTCTCTGGTCCTGGAATGTTCTTTTCTCCACTCATCCTTATTGCTTCCTGTCCTTCAGATCTCAATTTATTATTATTATCATTTAAGATTTTATTTTTAAGTAATCTCTACACCCAACGTGGGACTTGAACTGGCAACCCTGACATCAAGAGTTGCATGCTGCACAGACTGAGCCAGCCAGGTGCCCCCAGATCTCCATTTAGCTATCCTTCCTTTGCAAGTGCTTCTGTAACAGTCTCTGTGGATGCTTGTTCACCCTGGTAGACTTTACACTGGCGCCACGCTTATTTCTTTCATAGCACTGATCACAATAGACATTATTGGCTTCTTGGTTTGTTCCTATGTTCATTCTCTGTCTCTCACAAATTTAGAAACTTATAAGGCTAGGAACTCTTTTTTTTTTTAAAGATTTTATTTATTTGAGACAGAGAGAATGAGAGAGAGAGAGCACATGAGAGGGGGGAGGGTCAGAGGGAGAAGCAGGCTCCCTGCCGAGCAGGGAGCCCGATGCAGGACTCGATCCAGGGACTCCAGGATCATGACCTGAGCCGAAAGCAGTCGCTTAACCAACTGAGCCACCCAGGCGCCCGGCTAGGAACTCTGTTTTAATCACTAATGTATACTCAGGGCCTAGCAGAGTTCCAAATACTATTACCATATACTGTATGAATGAATGAATGAATGAATGAATGAATGAATGAATGAATGAATGAATATTTTCCTAATTTGGAAAGCCCTATCAATTGAAGAAAAGCTGACCTAATGTTGTATCTGGGCCAACCTTGTAAACGTATAGAGATGAAACTTTGTGGTATTGCCTTGAAGACTTCATGGTTCTAGTCTGGGTCTTGAACACTGTGCACTGTCTTCTCAAAATTAATAGAATCCTCATATATGTTCACATGAAAAGTAAGATATGAATAGACATTTTATTTATTTACTTATTTATTTTAGATTTTATTTATTTGAGAGAGAGAGAGAGAGAGCGAGCACAAGGGGGGAGGGGCAGAAGAAGAGGGAGAAGCAGACTCCCCACTAAGCAGAGACTCCGACATGGGGCTCAATCCCAGGACCCCCAGATCATGATCTGAGCAGAAGGCAGACATTTAATCAGCTGAGTCACCCAGGCACCCGTATGAATAGACATTTTAATATTTATATGAATGTAGTCCTTTCCCTTACTTGTGTGGTGAGAAATAAATATAGGAGATTTTTTTTAATGAGATAGCCCTTATTCTATGCATACAATGTAACATTGGAAAGTACTTTGTAGATAACTGACATAAAGCTTTGTAGAATCAGGACTTATTTCAGTCTGATGCAAGAGGTCAAAAGTGTCAGATTTTCACAGATTATGAATTTGGGGCTTGGAAAAAAAATGTAATTGTGTAATGCCATGTTATTTCTGTCACCATACAGCTAAGAGCTATTTTCAGACTACTGAAGTTAACAAAGAAAAATGTGTTTGAAAACATTTGTTATTTATCTACAAAATAATTCAGTCACTGAATAAGGAAGAAATATATTTCTCTTCAATTTACATTTTTTACAGTGGTCCAGTGAGTGCACAGTCATGCAGCATTCAACCTGGCAGTTGCCGATAGCTACTGTCTAACATTCAGTTGAAGAATTAGGAAGAAACTAAATGGTTAGGTCATATGCATCTCCTGTTACAGAAATTTAGCTTTTGCTGAAATAATTTTTATCATAGAAAGCAGATTGGCATAATTTTTATTTAAATGGCAGCTTTTTCTCCCTGATTACCAAAATGACAACCTTTGTTGTCAAAATACTGAAAAACAAAAAAGAAGAAAATAAGCATCACTCTTAATTACAACACCCAAAGATAATGCCCATTTTTAGAATATACTGTGTATATATGTTCTACAAAATTAGAAGTACGCTATCAATATTGTTTTGTAACCTTATATTTTCACATATTACAATGTGAAACATTTTGTATATCATCAGGAATTTTTCAAAGATTACTTTTTTCTAATGGCAGGGTGCTATAACATTGTTGTATATTAGTTTATTTAATCAGTCTCTAATTATAAGGAAATGAGGTTTTTTCACTTTGCTACCTTATAAATAATGCTATAGGGAACATTTTAAGCTATACATCTTTATGCACATTTTTTATTTCTTAATTATAAATTCTTACAATGGAGTTCATGAGTCAATGGGAAGTCAGCACGACTACCCTTAGTTATTTAAAATGGATGTCAAGTTAAAATAGAAGGGAAATAATCTTATGTATGACCACCATATCTTTTGAAAATACTATTCCTTTTAGTAAATATTTGCAGACTAAGCTGAAGAAATCTATACTCAACTTGCTGGTGGGGCACTGTAATAAAGGCATACCTTGTTAAAAATAAAATAACTGAAGGGATCCCTGGATGGCTCAGTCAGATGAGCAGCCAACTCTTTATTTCACCTCAGGTCATGATTTCAGGGTCCTGGGATAAAGCCCCATGTCAGTCGGGCTCTGTGCTCATTGGGGAGTCTGCTTCTCTCCCTCTTCCTCTGCCTCTTCCCCAGCTCATGCTCTTTCTCTCAAGTAAATAAATAAATCTTTAAAAAAAGAAAAGAACTCAATATAGAGAACTTGGAATCTAGGAACTTACTCTGTATTTCTATACCTCTTGACGAGAAAGGCAGGGTCTAGGTATAGCTCCCCACCCTATGTCCACAGAATTTAGAGAATTGCCTGGTGCATAGCAGTAAGTTAGGATGTAGCTAGTGAATGAGTGAGAGAATGAATCAACCATCATTGTTCTGATTGGTATAACAGAACTTTTAAAACTTAATAGCTTAGGGGCGCCTGGGTGGCTCAGTTGGTTAAGCGACTGCCTTCGGCTCAGGTCATGATCCTGGAGTCCCGGGATCGAGTCCCGCCTCGGGCTCCCTGCTCGGCAGGGAGTCTGCTTCTCCCTCTGACCCTCCCCCCTCTCATGTGCTCTCTCTCATTCTCTCTCAAATAAATAAATAAAATCTTTAAAAAAAAAAAAAAAAAAAAAAACAACTTAATAGCTTATCCGTACCTTTCAGAAACTGTGTTTCCTAACTCGTTTACTGACTTTGTGAATGGAAATGACAGCACTTGGAGAAGCAGAAACAAATTTTAATCTTTGCTTTGTGTTTTATTCTGTTCTTAGCTTTGTTTGTTCTTAGTTTTCTTCTCTGTAAAATGAGGATACAATACTCAGTTTTCCAGAAATTCTTGCCATTTCAAAGAAATTGTCATCCAAAGTCTGTTCTGTTTTCCCTCCTTTGATTAAATCAGTGTGTTAAGTTTGAAAGCCAGGAGAATTAATAGTGCTAGAAAATATGTATTCCAGAAAAATCAGGGAGAGCAAAGAGCATTGCTTGGGAAAGCATGCTAGATATGGATTGGATACTTCCACCAGAATAACCTAATTACTTAGACTGTATCTTGGGGCTTTTGTTTTTGTTTTCCAGTTTTGGGGGGTATTTTTTTAGACTGCATTTTTGAAGTTTATACCCTCCAGATACTTTTTTCAAATAAAGAAAAGACCTTACTTGTTTTAGAACTTATTTTCAGAAAATATCAATATTTTATTACAGCATTTTCATTTTGTCAAAATACTACTTCAAAAGGCTTAGTTCATTTCTGACCTTTAAATACAATAGCACTTTTTCTTGATAGTCTTAGTATAAAAGTAAACCGTATTTATTGTAGAAATGTGGGTCCTGGAGAACAGTTCAAAGAGGAAAGTGTGTTTCATTCTCTCCTTAATCTTGCTTTGTTGAGAATTGAGGAGGTGAGTATTTCCATAAGAACCCATTTCTATTTCTGGAATAGAGTAAGGTGATTACTGTTAACAACGGTTATGAAAGTCAAGTTATATGTGGGCACAGATAAAGGTGAAATTAATTTTGAATCCCTAAAGAATGAGTAGTATGTGTGTCCAAATTCCCTGTGAGCTTGGTGGGGACTTATTAAAAAGGAGAACTGTGCTTTGTTTTCTCTGTAGTCCAAATACCCAGGTCATTGCTTAGCGTATAGTGGGTGCGTACTCTTCAGTATCATCTAGAGAAGGAGAAACTCTCTGCTCTCTTTTAGGGAGGAGAGTCTAAATTTCTAGCCTCATGTGTATGCATGGAAGTTCTCCATGTGTTTCCACACACCTGTCCACATGGGTAGCCAATCTGAACACAAAGAAAACTCCCCTTGAATAAAATCAGCTGAAGGTTTTCTTATATCCCACAGTAGAAAGCTCCTCATTGAGCCCTCTGAAGTTTCCCTTGAAGGGGCCAGCTAAAAAGCAGCCATGTCAGGCTGACTGGCAGGGTATTAGCAGTTCTCAGCTCTGAGAAGTTTGAAGTTGTAGCTGTTCCTCTAGTGTGTTTATAGCTCGCCTGTCACCGAGGATGTCCACTGTTGTTACAAACCTAATTAGGTCTGTTACAACAGTCAGTGAGGGGAGATGTTGCCTTCTTGCAAAATCCCTGCTTGGCCAGCATGTTAGGAAAGGCTTCCTGATAGACTGTGAGACTCAGTGATGCTGGTTGGAGAAGTACACAGCAATTCTCTGCATTTGATGCTTGGAGGAGTATAGGGTTTTCATAATATAGTCCATAAATGTGTCATGAATGTTCTACAACACGGGTGCTGGAGATATGAACACATGTAAACCGAGGACATGGGCATACAGTCTGGAGTGTCACACATGGACTGGCTACACTGCTAGGCACTTTACTTTCTTAACTCATTGATTTTCCATAGGTTTTCAGGCAAGTGGTCTTGTTTCCACTTTACAGATGAGGAAACAAAGCTCAGAGAGGTTAAATTGAGGTCACACAGTTTGAAGGGGCCCCGACATCCTCCCTACCCTTGAGAAGCTCATTACTGAGATGAATCTACACAGACGCAAAGAGATTTACGAGTCCCCATCTCAGGCTTACTTGGTCACTGAGAGTGATATATCGGGAAGAGGCTGCAGAGTCAGTGTAAGGGCTGTCTGATAAATGCCACACGGCATAGCCGTGACTCACCAGTGTCTGTGCTATGGTGAACGCTGTGAGTTGTGCAAGACTTTTGAATCACAGATCTGTACCTCTGAAACAAATAATACATTATATGTTAAAAAAAAAAAAAGAAGTAGAAGATAGCAGGAGGGGAAGAATGAAGGGGGGGGAATCAGAGGGGGAGACGAACCATGAGAGACAATGGACTCTGAAAAACAAACTGAGGGTTCTAGAGGGGAGGGCGGTGAGAATGGGTTAGCCTGGTGATGGGCATTAAAGAGGGCACATTCTGCATGGAGCACGGTGTTATACGCAAGCAATGAATCATGGAACACTACATCAAAAACTAATGATGTAATGTATGGTGATTAACATAATAAAAAAATAAAAATAATGCCACAGGGCATTTATCCTTCCTAAGCATCCCCTGAAGGGGTAGGGAGAGACTGTTCACTGGGGATTATCCAATGAGAGCTTATTAGGCAGGCACTGCAAAGATGGGAGTGGAAGATAAGACCTTAACCTCAGAGAGGCCTCTTTTTCAAGATCTAGGAAAGGCTCAAAGAGAAGGACTCGTTAAGCACATCAAAAGAATTCAAAGTAGCAGGGGTTTTTTTTAATTTTTTTTAAAAAATTTATTGTTATGTTAATCACCGTATATTACATCATTAGTTTTTGATGTAGTGTTCCATGATTCATTGTTTGTGCATAACACCCAGTGCACCATGCAGAACGTGCCCTCTTTAATACCCATCACCAGGCTAACCCATCCTCCCACCCCCGTCCCCTCTAGAACCCCGTTTGTTTTTCAGAGTCCATCATCTCTCCTGGTTCGTCTCCCCCTCCAATTCCCCCCCTTCATTTTTCCCCTCCTGCTATCTTCTTCTTTTTTTTTTTCTTAACATATATTGCATTATTTGTTTCAGAGGTACAGATCTGTGATTCAACAGTCTTGCACAACTCACAGCACTCATCATAGCACATACCCTCCCCAGTGTCTATCACCCAGTCACCCCATCCCTCCCACCCCACCCCCCACTCCAGCAACCCTCAGTTTGTTTCCTGAGATTAAGAATTCCTCATATCAGTGAGGTCATATGATACATGTCTTTCTCTGATTGACTTATTTCGCTCTGCATAACACCCTCCAGTTCCACCCACGTCGTTGCAAATGGCAAGATCTCATTCCTTTTGATGGCTGCATAATATTCCATTGTATATATATACCACTTCTTCTTTATCCATTCATCTGTCGAAGGACATCTTGGCTCTTTCCACAGTTTGGCTATTGTGGACATTGCTGCTATAAACACTGGGGTGCACATACCCCTTCGGATCACTACGTTTGTATCTTTGGGGTAAATACCCAGTAGTGCAGTTGCTGGGTCGTATGGTAGGAACCTCCATACTGTTTTCCAGAGTGGCTGCACCAGCTTGCATTCCCACCAACAGTGTAGGAGGGTTCCCCTTTCTCTGCATCCCCACCAACATCTGTCGTTTCCTGACTTGTTAATTTTAGCCATTCTGACTGGCGTGAGGTGGTATCTCACTGAGGTTTTGATTTTGATTTCCCTGATGCCGAGCGATGTTGAGCACTTTTTCATGTGTCTGTTGGCCATTTGGATGTCTTCTTTGGAAAAATGTCTGTTCATGTCTTCTGCCCATTTTTTGATTGGATCATTTGTTCTTTGGGTGTTGAGTTTGATGAGTTCTTTATAGATTTTGGATACTAGCCCTTTATCTGATATGTCATTTGCAAATATCTTCTCCCATTCTGTCGGTTGTCTTTTGGTTTTGTTGACTGTTTCCTTTGCTATGCAAAAGCTTTTTATCTTGCTGAAGTCCCAGTAGTTCATTTTGCCCTTGCTTCCCTTGCCTTTGGTGATGTTTCTAGGAAGAAGTTGCTGCAGCGGAGGTCAAAGAGGTTGCTGCCTGTGTTCTCCTTTAGGATTTTGATGGACTCCTGTCTCACATTGAGGTCTTTCAACCATTTGGAGTCTATTTTTGTGTGTGGTGTAAGGAAATGCTCCAGTTTCATTCTTCTGCATGTGGCTGTCCAATTTTCCCAATACCATTTGTTGAAGAGACTGTCTTTTTTCCACTGGACATTCTTTCCCTCTTTGTCAAAGATGAGTTGACCATAGAGTTGAGGGTCCATTTCTGGGCTCTCTATTCTGTTCCATTGATCTATGTGCCTGTTTTTGTGCCAGTATCATACTGTCTTGATGATGACAGCTTTGTAATGGAGCTGGAAGTCCGGAATTGTGATGCCGCCAGCTTTGCTTTTCTTTTTCAACATTCCTCTGGCTATTCGGGGTCTTTTCTGGTTCCATACAAATTTTAGGATGATTTGTTCCATTTCTTTGAAAAAAGTGGATGGTATTTTGATGGGGATTGCATTGAAGGTGTAGATTGCTCTAGGTAGCATTGACATCTTCACAATATTTGTTCTTCCAATCCATGAGCATAGAACGTTTTTCCATTTCTTTGTGACTTCCTCAATTTGTTTCATGAGTATTTTATAGCTTTCTGAGTACAGATCCTTTGTCTCTTTGGTTAGATTTATTCCTAGGTATGTTATGGTTTTGGGTGCAATTGTAAATGGCATCGACTCCTTAATTTCTCTTTCTTCTGTCTTGTTGTTGGTGTATAGGAATGCCACTGATTTCTGTGCATTGATTTTATATCCTGACACTTTACTGAATTCCTGTATGAGTTTTAGCAGTTTTGGGGTGGAGTCTTCAGGGTTTTCCACATAAAGTATCATATCATCTGCAAAGAATGAGAGTTTGACTTCTTCCTTGCCGATTTGGATGCCTTTTATTTCTTTTTGTTGTCTGATTGCTGTGGCTAGGACTTCTAATACTATGTTGAGTAGCAGTGGTGATAGTGGACATCCCTGCCATTTTCCCGACCTTAGGGGGAAAGCTCTCAGTTTTTCCCCATTGAGAATGACATTCGCTGTAGGTTTTTCATAGATGGCTTTTATGATATTGAGGTATGTACCCTCTATGCCTATACTCTGAAGAGTTTTGATCAAGAAAGGATGCTGTACTTTGTCAAATGCTTTTTCTGCATCTATTGAGAGGATCATATGATTCTTGTTCTTTCTTTTGTTAATGTATGTATCAGGTTGATTGATTTGCAGATGTTGAACCAACCTTGCAGCCCAGGGATAGATCCCACTTGGTCGTGGCGAATAATCCTTTTAATGTACTGTTGGATCCTATTGGCTAGTATTTTGGTGAGAAGTTTTGCATCCATGTTCATCAAGGATATTGGTCTGTAATTCTCCTTTTTGATGGGGTCTTTGTCTGGTTTTGGGATCAAGGTAATGGTGGCCTCATAAAACAAGCTTAGAAGTTTTCCTTCCATTTCTATTTTTTGGAACAGTTTCAGAAGAATAGGTATTAATTCTTCTTGAAATGTTTGGTAGAATTCCCTGGGAAGCCATCTGGCCCTGGGCTTTTGTTTGTTGGGAGATTTTTGATGACTGCTTCGATTTCCTTAGTGGTTATAGGTCTGTTCAGGTTTTCTATTTCTTCCTTGTTCAGTTTTGGTAGTTGATACATCTCCAGGAATGCATCCATTTCTTCCAGGTTATCTAATTTGCTGGCATAGAGTTGCTCATAATATATTCTTATAATTGTTTGTATTTCTTTTGTTGTGATCTCTCCTCTTTCATTCATGATTTTGTTGATTTGGGTCATTTCTCTTTTCTTTTTGATAAGTCTTCCCAGGGGTTTATCAATCTTGTTAATTCTTTCAAAGAACCAGCTCCTAGTTTCGTTGATCTGTTCTACTGTTCTTTTGGTTTCTATTTCATTGATTTCTGCTTTGATCTTTATTATTTCTCTTCCTCTGATGGGTTTAGGCTTTATTTGCTGTTCTTTCTCCAGCTCCTTTAGGTGTAGGGTTAGGTTGTGTACTTGAGACCTTTCTTGTTTCTTGAGAAAGGCTTGTATTGCTATATACTTTCCTCTTAGGACTGCCTTTGCTGCATCCCAAAGATTTTGAAGAGTTGTGTTTTCATTTTCATTGGTTTCCATGAATTTTTTTAATTCTTCTTTAATTTCCTGGTTGACCCAGTCATTCTTTAGTAGGATTCTCTTTAGCCTCCATGTATTTGAGTTCTTTCTGACTTTCCTCTTGTGATTGATTTCTAGTTTCAAAGCATTGTGGTCTGAAGCTTTGTGCAGTGGCAGTATCGTAGCCAATGAGGTTTGTCCGGGGTGCGATTATTGCTAATCAAAGCACTGTGGTCTGAAAATAGGCAGGGAATGATCCCAATCTTTTGGTACCAGTTGAGACCTGATTTATGACCTAGGATGTGATTGATTCTGGAGAATATTCCATGGGCACTAGAGAAGAATGTGTATTCTGTTGCTTTGGGATGGAATGTTCTGAATATGTCTGTGAAGTCCATTTGGTCCAGTGTGTCATTTAAAGTCTTTATTTCCTTGTTGATCTTTTGCTTAGATGATCTGTCCATTTCAGTGAGGGGCGTGTTAAAGTCCCCCACTATTATTGTATTGTTGTCAATGTGTTTCTTTGCTTTTGTTATTAATTGCCTTATATAATTGGCTGCTCCCATGTTAGGGGCATAGATATTTACAATTGTTAGATCTTCCTGTTGGATAGACCCTTTAAGTAGGATATAGTGTCCTTCCTCATCTCTTGTTACAGTCTTTGGTTTAAAATCTAATTTGTCTGATATAAGGATTGCCACCCCAGCTTTCTTTTGGTGTCCATTAGCATGGTAAATGGTTTTCCACCCCGTCACTTTCAACCTGGGGGTGTCTTTGGTTCTAAAATGAGTCTCTTGCAGACAGTGTATTGATAGGTCTTGTTTTTTAATCCAATCTGATAGCCTGTGTCTTTTGATTGGGGCATTTAGCCCATTTACATTCAGGGTAACTATTGAAAGATAGGAATTTAGTGCCATTGTATTGCCTGTAAGGTGACTGTTACTGTATATTGTCTGTGTTCCTTCCTGGTCTATGTTGCTTTTAGGCTCTGTCTTTGCTTAGAGGACCCCTTTCAAGATTTCTTGTAGGGCTGGTTTCGTGTTTGCAAATTCCTTTAGTTTTTGTTTGTCCTGGAAGCTTTTTATCTCTCCTTCTATTTTCAATGACAGCCTAGCTGGATAGAGTATTCTTGGCTGCATATTTTTCTCATTTAGTGCTCTGAATATATCCTGCCAGTCCTTTCTGGCCTGCCAGGTCTCTGTGGATAGGTCTGTTGCCAATCTAATGTTTCTACCCTTGTAGGTTACATATCTGTTCCTCTGAGCTCCTTTCAGGATTTTCTCTTTGTCTCTGAGACTCGTAAGTTTTACTATTAGATGTCGGGGTGTTGACCTATTTTTACTGAGTTTGAGAGGGGTTCTCTGTGCTTCCTGGATTTTGATGCCTGTTTCCTTCCCCAAATTAGGGAAGTTCTCTGCTATAATTTGCTCCAATATACCTTCTGCCCCTCTCTCTTTCTTCTTCTTCTGGGATCCCAATTATTCTAATGTTGTTTCATCTTATGGTATCGCTTATCTCTCGAATTCTGCCCTCATGAGCCAGTAGTGGTTTATCTCTCCTTTTCTCAGCTTCTTTATTTTCCATCATTTGGTCTTCTATATCACTGATTCTCTCTTCTGCCTCATTTATCCTAGCAGTTAGTGCCCCCATTTTTTATTGCACCTCATTAATAGCCTTTTTGATTTTGACTTGGTTAGACTTTAGTTCTTTTATTTCTCTAGAAAGCGTTTCTCTAATAACTTCCATGCTTTTTTCAAGCCCAGCTAGTATCTTTAAAGTCATGATTCTGAACTCTAGATCTGACATCGTACTAATATCCATATTGAGTAGGTCCCTGGCAGTTGGTACTACGTCATGTTCTTTGCATTGAGGTGATTTTTTTCCAGCTTGTCATTTTGTCCAGAGGAGAATAGATTAATGAGAGAACAAAATGCTAACAGGGTAACAACGTCCCCAGAAAATATACTCTAAACAAATCAGAAAAGACCTGAAGCCAGGGGAAAAGAAAGGGAAAGAAAGAAAAAAGAAAAACGAAAAAGAGAAAAAAGAAAAAGATAAAAACAAACAAAAAACGAACAAAACAAAACAAAAAAACAGAATATGATCAAATATGATCAGGCTGGTGCATAGATCAGTGCCACACACTAGATTTTGGGTGTATTTTGGTCTGTTAGAAGAAAGTCCCTCCCAAAATTTTAAAGAAAGAAAAACTTATATTTGTACAAAAATAAGGGTTGATATGATGAAGGGATGGAATATGACTGTAAAGATGGAAATTATAAAAAATTTTATAAAAGGAATTGATAAGAAGTTTTGAAAAAAGAAAGAAGAGGATTTAAAAAAAAAAGAAAGAAAAGAAAAGGGAGAGAATGTGATCAGGCAGGGGAGTAGAACAAAACCATACACTAGAGATTTAGGGTATATTTTGATCTGTTAGAAGAAACTATCTAAGGGGTGCCTGGGTGGCTCAGTCGTTAAGCGTCTGCCTTCGGCTCAGGTCATGATCCCAGGGTCCTGGGATCAAGCCCCGCATCGGGCTCCCTGCTCAGCGGGAAGCCTGCTTCTCCCTCTCCCACTCCCCCTGCTTGTGTTCCCTCTCTCGCTGTGTCTCTCTCTCAAATAAATAAATAAAATCTTTAAAAAAAAAAAGACAAACTATCTAAAAATTTTCAAGAGAGAACAACTTATATATATATGCCAAAAATAAGGGTAACTATTATGAAGGGATAGAATATGACTTTAAAAATGAAAAATAAAAATGTTTCTTAAAAAAGGGATTGATAAGATGTTAGTTGAAAAAGGAAAAAAGAAAAATTAAAAAAAAAAAGACAGTTAAAAAAAAATTAACTTTGAAAGACTAAAGAATCATGGTAAAAAAGCCATGAATTCTATGTGCAGTATTCCCCTAGTGCTGGAATTCAGCCGTTCTCATTGATTGGTAAATTTGGTCTTGGTTGGCTGTTCTCGCTGATCTTCTGGGGGAGGGGCCTGTTGCCGTGGTTCCCAAACGTCTTTGCTGGAGGCGGAATTGCCCCGCCCTTGCCCTGTCTGGGCTGCCCGGTTTTGCTCTCAGGAGCTTTTGTTCCCCACGAGCTTTCAGTACAGCTTTGGAGGCCAAGAGTGAAAATGGCAGCCTCCCAATCTCCACCCTGGAGGAGCCGAGAACTCGGGCCCCGCTCCTCAGTGAGCCCCCAGAGGAAAGCAGTCAGTCACTCCCGTCTCCCTGGTCTCCGGCCGCACTCTGTGCTCACCTGGCCTGTGACCGAGCATTTCTATCTCTGGCACCCGACTCAGTGTGGAGTCTCCAAACCCAGCAGATCCCTGCGGTGCGCTCCTGCGCCTCTCCTCCTGGGGGAAGAAGGGGAGTCTCCCCGGATCTGCCACTTGTTGGGTCCCTGCTGGAGGAGCAGTGGCCCGACTGTGCCGCGGATCACAGTTTATGGCAACCCGGAGCTGAGAGCTCCTCTTCGGCTCTGTCTCTGCAGCTGGCTTCCCCACTCCAATACCTGGGAGCTCTGCCGCACTCAGGTACCCCTGGTCTTTCTGTGACCCCAACGGTCCTGAGACCACACCGTCCCAGCGAGGGTTCCACCTCCAGCTTAGCCACTGGAGCAATGTCCCTCAGCGGAGCTGACTTCTAAAAGTTCTGATTTTGCGCTCCATGGCTCTATCACTTGCCAGAAGCGGCCGACGGAGGCCCCTCCCCCGCCATCTGTCCTCCCGAATATCACCTCAGATTCACTTCTCCGCACGTCCTACCTTCCAGAAAGTGGTCACTTTTCTGATGAGAGAGTTGTTGCTATTCTTTTCTTCGATCTCCTGTTGAGTTTGTAGGTGTTCAGAATGGTTTGATCCCTATCCAGCTGAATTCCTGAGACCAGACGAAATCCAGGTCTCCCTACTCCTCCGCCATCTTGCTCCGCCCTAAAGTAGCAGTTTTGACACCCGTTTCTTTTGAAGCAACAGCAGAGCTTTTGAATCATCAATAATTCTTTTTCTTGAGGGCACAATTCTTAAAAACTGGCTCCAGAGGAAATAAGAAAGGGTCAAATGTAATACTAAAGATTGACTCATGTATTAGAAATGCTCAGTTTCCAAGGGACAGTCTTCCTTCTTTCTCTTTACTTCATAGCTTCAGTTCCCAAACCTCTGGGTCATTTGGCAAAAGAGATGGGAACCAGATAAAACATAGTTCCGTGAGCATTTGCTGAGGCCCTATGGAGGTGATAGAAAGATGAAGTAGACTGAGTCTCTGTCCTCACATTTGATCATTTCATTGTTGAGATAAAACATACACAGTCCAGAATGCCTCAGTTCTGTTGGAAAGCTACTCCTTTAAACTCCCAGAGTAGTTTATTTCAGAGAAGTTATTTCCTGCTGAGGCATTAGGAAAGGCTTCCTGGAGGAGGAAACATTTTGGGTGTTTGATCTGGGTTTAAAGATTATAGGACCTGGAGACTTATAAAAGGAACATAAAGTGTGTAGGGTGGTTCTAGAATTGAGGGTGGGGAGTGGAGAAAGCAAAAGCGAAACATGCAAAGAAGAGGAATGTATATTCAAAGAGAGTATATTAAAGTAATAATATAATTATTAGACTATTAAGCTATTAGTTATTAAACTATTAAATTATTGAGTAAATAATAACTCAAAATAGGACAAGAAATGATTTCCCCTCAGCACTTACTTTGTTCCAAGAATGATGTTAAATTTTTCATAGGCATGCTCTGATTTAATACTTACAGAATCCCAAGAGGCAGGTATTATTATTTCCATTTTACTGTGGACAGTGAGGCCCAGGAAGGTGAAGTAACTTGCTCAAATCACACAAGTAGCAGTCATCACCGAAGCCCAGACAGTCTGATCGCAAAATCCTAATGTTTAACCATGTAACACTGTACTGCTTCAAAATGTAGGCCATTGTTGCTGGAATATTGGCCAAAAGCAGGAAATAATACTGAAAAAAGTAGTAATTATTAGAACTGTCATCTCCACTGAGGAGTATTTTCAGTGCAAATGTACTAGGCAAATTATTTTGATCTAACTTAATCCCTACCACAGTTGTGAAAGTGTCATTAATCTCATTTTAAGATGAGTAAACTGAAAGAATAACTAACCTGGTAAGAGGATATATTAAGGAAATAATAAATCTGAGCTTTGAATCAATATATCCATAACCTCAACCATTACATTATATTGATTCCCAAAACTAAGACCAAATGATAAGAGCCTTGAAAACTAAGCCAGGAAATTCGCATTTATCTGTAGCCAACATGGGAATATTAAAGGTTTGTGATGTGGCTTCATCAAGGCTTTTGGTTGATTAACCTGGAACTGCCGTTGGATAGAAAATGGCTTATAGAATAGAAAATCAGAACAGAAGGGACCAATTATGGGATTATTGTTATAGTCCACAGAAGAGGTCTTATCTTGGTGAAATGTATGGTTGAGGTAGGTCGTCCTGAAAGCTCAAAGAGAAAGGAACTGTGTAGTATTGAGTTTGTGAATGGTTAGGGTGCTCTTTAGTGCTTTGAAATCTGGATCTTTTATTAGAGAAGGAAGCTGCACATAGTGAAATCTGATGGCCAGGCAGCCACTTGAACTAGCTATTTAGCATGTAGACAACTGGGAGCTATGATTATCAGACCCTGGGTTGCAGCTGCAACCACCCAGAATTAGCCTGACCAGATGGTGATGGGTGACTGGCTGTTCTCCATAGATTTCAGGGGAGAGCATAACACATATCGCAAGTGAGAGGCACATGGCTTCCCATGAACACAGAAAACCTGTGTTGTCAGTTTCTGATTCTTTCGAGATACTTCCATCTCATGTTGTCTGAGTTACATTAACTCAGGTTGATAAAATGCTTTATACAAATCAGATTTTTTTTTTAATGAGGCCATCTGGTAGGTAGTCTGCATTTACATCCTAATATCCAATAAATTCCTTCTAGCAGGTTAAAAGCTGAAAATCTCACTGCTAGTACAGTGTTAGTAGGCACTATTTTTAGCATGGCAGAACAGCCACTGCGATTACAACTTAATTCTTGGGTGACAAGAGACAGGATGTTAATTAGATCTTCAGGATAACAGTAATGACCATTTACTTGTACCAGGCATTTTCCCACATGTAATAGGTATGAATTCTCAGCATCACTCACATGGGGTATACAAGAAACATAATGTTAGTAGTTTCTTTAACAAAATAATTTGAACTCACAATCTCCCTATTGGTCAGAACATCATCTACACATGTCTAAGGAAGGTCTGATCCAGAAAATGTGTTAGTCCAGGTTTGGAATTCAGTCATGTCCAGAATCCCCCCTCCCCCTCCAATTTATTCTCCCTTTCCACCTAGGGAGGATACTAAGCCCAGGACATCTCACAGATGCCAAACTGGTAACAGTAGGGAGTGGGTGTCCACTTCTCTGTCTGGACCCAGCAGGCCTTCTGCTGTTCTCTTACACTCAAGATAAATTCATTTAGTCAGACCTTAACAAACTTCCAAATGGAGACCAGTTCTGACTGGTCCCCATTAGATGCCTGGCTCAGATAACCTGGTGAGGTGAAGTTTAATCCGTCCCTTAGTTTCCAGTGGAAACTACCCACACAGCGCACATCTGGCACCTAGGTCCTTGTGCCCACAACAGGACCCTGTACAGGTCCATGCATCTCTCCTCCTCAGTCAATGTTCACGTCCCCCTCAAGACCCTTGGCAAGTTTTGGATGTCCTATCCCAACAGCACTACAGGGCTCTGAGAGTCTTGGATTTATGAAAGGGGATTCATCTTGTCTCCACTGCTGTGTCTGAGTTGGAACCAGGATCTGAGAAATTGTCATTTTCATTCATTGGTCCAATTTTAAGGAATCTAGCTCCAGGACAAATGGTGGCCCTATATCTCCCCATCTGCATGGAGATGAGATGGGGAAAATAAAAGAAAGAATTGGTTAAGACCTCAAATTATGATTCTGCCACACACACATGATCTCTAAATTCCACAGCACCTCTTACTTTAACAATGAGAAAAATGAAGGCTTAGAAAGGTTGGACATATTAGAGGTCCCACTGAAGCCAACAGTAGTACAGGAATTTGGACCCATCTGTCTGACTACAGAGGGTGAGCTCTTACCCATCACTCTACAGATAGCAGAGGCTGAGGCTGGCTAATGGGACCTCACTTAGAACTTTCTCTCAGGGTACATACTTGGGACTGTTGTGTGGATCAAATTACCTTGCAATAGATCTATTTTATTCTTCCAATTTCAGATATTAGGGGCAATAGGTGAGTCACGTCTACATTGTATAGGTCTCCTTCATAACAAATGGGATTACACTGAGATTCCAATGGTCATCACCATTTCTTGTGAATTAAAAGGAACTCCAGAGGGCCACAGGTTGGAATTACACTTTGTTTATTTCAGAAGACTGAGTGACCAGTCTTGTTCTAAAGGTGATATCCTATAATGATAAAACTGGAAGGCTGAAGGCCTAGATTCTGGTCCTTAGTCTTCTATCTTCTTCATCCATTTGTGTCTCTCTCTCTCTGTTAAATAGCACCAAGAAAGGGAGTTGTGGTTTTTACTGATTTTGAGATCTTTAGAAGAAAGCAGAAGTTCATGGCAAGAATTGGACTCAGTAACTCATGGAAATACTTGAAGGGTTGTGCTGGTACTGTTTCTAAAGTTTATATAGGGCTAGTTTTAGGATGTGTAATATGGAAATATCTTGGATTTAAATGGCTATCAGAGTCATTTCTGTGTCCCTGAAATTTACCAAAACTAAGAGCAATATTTCTCAATCCATTAGAAGACTAAATTCCTAATAGAAATAAATGACCACTGACATTTTATTTTTTAGCTTCCCCCCCCCATGACTAGGTACATGTTAATTATGAGCTATGTTATACTTACAGTCATTCATGTAAATTGGGACGGAAAAAAATAAGTCACTGGCTATGACAAATGGAGAATAGAGATAAATACACACACTATAAAAGTAAATGACTTTTGCCCCTGCCAAAATGACTGAAATGAAAAAGGCAATACCAAGTGATGGCAAGGATATAGAACTAAAACATTTTTACACTGTTGGTAGGAGAATAAATTGATATAACTTTGGACAACTGTTTAGTAGTACCTACTAAAGTGAATATATATATGTAGGTTTTATTTTGAATATATGTATAAGTATGTATATGTAATATATGCATATGGAATTACATATAATCTATATATGTATATTATATGTTATTATATATAACTGTATATAAATATATCCAAGTAACTCTATTCTGATATGTGTATTTCCCAAAGACACAAATAAGTATGTCCATGGGGCACCAGGGTGGCTCAGTTGGTTAAGTGGCTGCCTTCGGCTCAGGTCATGATCCCAGGGTCCTGGGATCAAGCCCCGCATCCGGCTCCCTGCTCAGCCAGGAGCCTGCTTCTCCCTCTTCCTCTGCCTCTCCCCCTGTTTGTGAACTCTCTCTCTCTGTCAAATAAATAAATAAAATCTTTAAAAAAAACCCAAAAAACAAGTAAGTATGTTCGTAACAGTCCACTTACCAAACCACAAATGCCCATCAGTATTTGATGACATTGTGTTGTATTTATACAGTAGACCACTTGCAGCAAAAACAAACTAGGAGTTCACACAACATTGATGAATTTCATGCAAAAAAAATGTAACAAAAGAAGCCAGATACAAAAGAGAATATAGTATATAATTCACTTACAAAAATAATCTATGGTCATAGAAGTCAATACAGTAGCTAACTTTGGTGGGAAGAGCATAGTGGGATGGGACTTCTGGGGTTCTGATCTAGGAACTGAGTAGATAGGTGCATGCACTCTGTAAAAATCCATTGAGCTGTTTTGCACTTTTCTGTATATATGTATATGTCCAGAAATTTGCTTTCAAAAAGGCAGTGTATGAAAAGGACCAGGAGAGGCACAGATGGGAACAGTAGCACAAGCTAAACACTGTTAACAAATTAATTGGGCATAAATTGTAAAATGTTATTCAAATGTAGAATATCACATATGCTGAATCTAAAATAGATTTTAGTGGCCCCATCACTAGGTTTTAACATGATTTCTAAGAAATTCCACAAACTTCAAATCTGTCACAAGACTCATTATATCATTCAAGATGCTCGATACTAAGCTATAACAACAAAATATAGCACAGCCCCAGAAAAACTGTGACAGAAGTAGAATGGGAGTTCCTTCTCACTTTTCCCTTTATCCCCAGGTTGTAGAAGCTCAGAGCCCTCATCTCTCTCTTTGACTCTGTCCAGAATCTTTTATTCAGGCTGCACATTTCACCCAATTAGGTAACCTGTTTAGCATTACTAGGGTGAGTCAGCTCATTTCATATCAAGTGGAAGTGGTCTATATTTAAAAGAAAGAATTCATAATGTATCAGCATAATCTAGGAACTTAATCATTAGGTTGAGAGCTCCAGGCCCCAGTCCTCCTGACATGCCTGTTCTCTCTGGCTTTGACTCACAATCATGTGTATTCAAAATGGACAAGACAATGAGCCTAAAAGCAAAATTGCTGGTGACTAAGAATAGGAGCCAGCAGTCCTGGGAAGAATTCAGGGCCCCAGTGCTTAGCAAGATAGCTGTGGAAGCTTGTGTTCATGCAAAATAAGCATTGGATTGGGGGATTGATGTGACCTCTGAAGAACTGAATTCCCCAGAGCTGGTGTCTGAATCCACTATGATTAAATAAACTTGTCATATTTTTTGTGGCTTGTGGTTAAACACAAGTATTGTATGGCTTTATTTTTTTCTTTTATTTGTTATAATGTTCACGAGAGGCCAAATTTGCTGTTTTCTCACATTTACTGCCATATCTCCAACATTTATTAAATAAGCTCTACTATACTAACTGCTCAATACATTTTTTATTTGAATGTTTTGAATATAATCTATAAGTCAAATCCAACCTGAAGGTTATTTCAGCTATTCCATACCTTACACAAATGAGCCCGGGAGAACACAATGCCTATTTAAGTGAACAAATCAAAGACTCTTGACTATTCAGCAAACTGGCTGCAGAGTTCTCAATTCACAACCTATTTAAATATTAAAAATAATAGCCACTCATAATTGAGTTTACTGTGTGTGAGCCATTAGCCTTGTCACTTACCTACATTTTAATTTAATTATCACAACAATCCGATGAAGTAGCTGCTCTTCTTAGCCCTATTTTACAGGTGAGAAAACTGAGGCACAGAGAGATAACTTGCCCAAATGGCACAGATGTTTAGTGATCAGCCAGGATTTGAACCCAGGATCTAAAATAGATTAATACAGTGTATGAAAAATAGTCTAATCCTTTAACCAAACTGCTCTGATAACCTTTGGCCCATCATCATGATGTAGTGATTTTGGAGAAAATGGAACAAATTTGATCTTAATCTGAATAATTTCTTGAATCAGATCAGATCTCCAAAATGTAATGTGGTACATTTCTTGAGGAGAACACTGTGCCCCCTCATGACTAGTAAAGGTCGATTGGATGTCTTGGGGCTGCCCTGGCTCATACCTAGTCCTGGAGCAATTCATATTGTCCATTCTCACTCATTAAAGTGTCTCTGTACAGTAAATCATATGGTTACTCTGTGAACCAACTTGTCTTTGCCAGAAACATCCAAATCTTCTCAATTAAAACTCAGGTGTCTAGAATGGAGGCTAGATCAAGGATGAAACTGATTTCTTCATCTGACCCAGGACTCTTAGGATCAAGACCAAGTTCTTGACCAGAAACAAGTTGTCCAGGCACCTTTGGGTTTCCCCCACAGAGGTAGTCTTTGTTTGTCCAAGCAGCCACCTCTCTTACCTCCTCCTTATTAAAGGAAAGAAGTAAATGCCACAGCCCAGCCTTCTGAAATCAGATGGCATACCAGGAGGACATGGTGTGACTTGTTTTCAGGGCTGAGGACATCCCTGCAGATATTTTAGCCTCAATTTGGGCTGGCTGGGCTGAGAGAATCCTGTGATCTGGCACATGTAGGCTCAGCTGTGCCTGGTGTTGTCAGGAAGCTCAGTGACGCTTTCTGGGTTTCAAAGTGCTTCTTAGCCCTCAGGAGCCTTTTATCTAGCAAAGTCCCCTTTGGAAAAGCAGTCCTGGTGCTCTGTTATTCTTGTTGATGGGACTGATCAATCTCCTCCAGGTCCTTCAGGTGCATTTTTCTGGAACACATGACTTCAAGAACAGACCTCTACATGGGAGTTAAAAGTCCCTTGCAAAAATAGTGAAGGATCTTGTAATTTTGAGTGTCAAAAATATTCCTCAAACTCGAGCAAAACAAACAAAACCCAACCTTTAAGTCTAGGTTTGGATTCCTGTGTGAGATATGGCTGGATCCACGATTTCAAATGGTGTCATTAGGATCTAACTTTCCATCTCCATATTTGGCCCTTCTTTCCTGTATTTGTAACAGAGTTTCACCACATGCAGCCATAGTGATCACAAATAGGTCTGAGCTTCTGTGATTCTTCCTGAGACTTTCTGCTTAAGACCTCAGAAAGAGAGAGACTACTTCTCTCCCAGTGTGTATGTCAGTCCTTAAATAAATGCCCTAACCAAAGTAGGGATAAAAGAGATGGTGAACACTTAAAAAGTCTTGTTATATGCTAGTCACAGTTTAATTCTTTATTTACATGTATTAATTCATTTAATCTTTCCATGAACCCCATGAAAGAGGAATTATTATTACTATATCCATTTTACAGATAAGGAAACTGAGGTACAGAGAGATTAAGTAACTTGTTCAAGGTCATATAGCTTGTAATTGGTGAGCTGATATTTGAACCCAGGGAGTCTAGCTATGGAACATGCTCTTGACAGTCCATTGTACTATAGAAGCATATAACAAATAGCTGGTATATGATGGATAGCATATAATAGATTAGGAAGAAACCATTTTCTTTTATTTGTTTGTTTGTTTATTTATTTATTTATTTATTTGACAGAGACACAGTGAGAGAGGGAACACAAGCAGGGGGAGCGGCAGGCAGAGCAGGCAGAGGGAGAAGGAGGCTTCCCGCCGAGCAGGGAGCCTGACGTGGGGCTCGATCCCAGGACCCTGGGACCATGACCTGAGCTGAAGGCAGACGCTTAATGACTGAGCCACCCAGGCGCCCCCTGAAAGATTGGTTTTTTGTTTGTTTGTTTTTATTTTTTTTTTCTTAAAGATTTTATTCAATTATTTGAGAGAGAGAGAGAGCACAGAGGGAGAGTGAGAGGGAGAAGCAGACTCCCCGCCGAGCAGGGAGCCCAATGCGGGACTCGATCCCAGGACCCTGGGATCATGACCTGAGCCGAAGGCAGACACTTAACTGACTGAGCCACCCAGGCGCCCCGGAAGAAACAATTTTCTAAAATAAAACTTTCTGTTCAGACAAAAATTAATAGTAAAAGAAGTCCACTGACCTCGTCCTCTAGATTTAGGTTACACTTGTACAGATCACTGAACTCTGATCCTTCATCATCACTGTAAGGAAAATATGGGTCTAGATGAGGGTCAGAAACACACAACACACATGGTACTACCATCCTGAAGCCCATGCTGTTCCCATGGCAGATGTTACTAATTGATTACCAACCACATTGTCCTTTAAATCTGGATACAGCCTCAGGATGCTTTCCAACGCATGAACCCAGGTAGCCCTACTAGTTGGACAGAGTTTACTAGTGAAAATGAAACCTGTTGCCATCCTTTGATTAAAAGATTTCTAAAGACATTTCTGAGGCTAATGTTTCAGAATTCTTCTGAGGCCACCGAAATGAAAGACTTTTAGATAACAAAGCATAATCACAGAAGTTGAACAAGTGCAGTTCTAAGAATTCTTGAAGAATTGCTCACCTGTGCCCCAAGTCATCCTGCTGAACTGTTTGGTTTTGTTTCTCGTCCTCTTCTAATAAGAACAGGAATAGTGATAACGTACCATAATCCTCTCCTAATATGCTCAGATGCATTTATAGCCACTCTCTGAAGTGCATTCCATCAGGACCACTGAGACAGGTCAGCAATCTACAAGGGTCCTAGGGCTCAAATATAAAGGCACCGAAATATTTTTTACCTGGGATCTTGAAAAAAAAAATTCTTAACAGGGTGTGAATCTGTTTTTAGAGACTTGGGTAGTAAACTCTTCCACTTTCGTTGAGGAAGTTGAAACTCAGAGAGATTAAGAGATTTTTCTAAAGTCACACAACTGAAAGTAACAGAATTGGGTCCTAGACCTTGGGCTTCTAGCAACAAATCAATAAATATCTAGTGAGTTTTTCAGTCCAGGCTATGTGCTAGAAGCTAAGGGTTTGGAAAAGGTTTAGGCCAGTGTGTCTGTGCTGCCACATACTTTCTAACTGGCAAAATCCGAAGAATATACAACACTGAAGAGATAAAAAAGTAGGTACTCTATGAATTCTAAAGTTAGCTTTAGCTGGTAGGCATCCTGAGGGTCATGCTTCCATCCTCTTTGGGGTATATTCCCTTTCAAAAAACACCTAGCATATAGATCTAGAATAAAAAGTTTCAGGACACACCCTATGGGAAGAGGAGAAGCAGAAGGGTGAGTTTTCTCATTGGGCCTCATGAAATCCTATGCCTCCTCCCACCTTAAGAATTTGAGGCTTGTGATTCTCTGGACTTGGTGTTCTCTTCCTCACCCTTCTTTACTCACTACTGTGACTCATCCTTTACATTCAACCCCCAGGTCCCTTCCACAGGCAGGAGTTCACTGATGGCCACCTCCCACCGCCGCACTCAGGTTTAGTTCACCTTATGCTTGTGTGGTTTTGTACAGCTCATCAGTGTTACACACCTGAAGTAACTGATCATTTAATGACCGTCTTTCTTGATGTGGAGAACAAAGGCAAAAGAAATTTTAGAAAAAATTTAAATATCCTTACAACTTACAACCCACTGAGTCCTTGAGACAGGCAGAGTGACCTTCCTCTAGGAGCTCAACTGCCTCAATGTTAATACTTTGCTAAGGACAAAAGGCAGCTTTATCTTAACATTAGCCCGACCTCCAGAGTCCTGTAAGTCTCCTTTAATATATAAAAATTCCTTTGGGAACTTCCTTTATCTCTACCCCCCAAGATATGTTAGCAATCATCCTCCAAGCTTATGGCCCACTGATATACATCTGATGGGTCTCATGACTAAGGTTTTACTAGAC
Source organism: Mirounga angustirostris (assembly GCF_029215605.1). Lineage (NCBI taxonomy): Eukaryota > Metazoa > Chordata > Mammalia > Carnivora > Phocidae > Mirounga > Mirounga angustirostris. The sequence goes on along the minus strand of NW_026991709.1, from coordinate 185,366,627 downwards.
AGTAGTAATGGCCTTTTCCTAACAACAGCTAGTCCCTCAAGGCCCTGGAAACCTTGTTTCCAAATTCCCTAGAGACTTATATTACTCCCTAACCCCCTCCCAACTTGAAAGTATATAATCAGCCACTCCTCACAACCCCAGCGCTGCCCTTTCTGCCCATGGATCCTGTCCCCATGCTTTAATAAAACCACCTTTTTGCACCTAAGATGTCTCAAGAACTCTTTCTTGACCGTTCATTCCTGAACTCCAACATTTTCTCATCATCTCATACTGGAATGCAAACTCCTTGATGGTTAAAATATGTCTGTCCCTTCTCCTGTTGTATCCCAGGCTTTAATTCAGTACTTTGCTAAGAGTATCTCCTTAATGTGTTTATTAAGGAGAGAAGGGAGAGAAAAGAGACATGTATACAGCTTAAGGTCTTAACCTTAATAATAATTATGAAAATGAGACTAATACTTATTGAGCCATTATGTCCCAGGCTTCTCTCATTTCCCTGAGATGTAGATTTCATCATCCCTATTTTGTAAATAAGAGATCAAAACCCAGAAAGGTATAGTAACTTGCCTAAAGTCACTCAGCTATTAGGTGATACACCGAGGATTTAAACTCTGTCTGACTCCAAGGTTCATTTTGGAGTCTCTGTTATCAAAGAGCAGGCTTTCTCCATGTTGGCTTTATTGGGCTACAGAATCCCTTGTTGTAGAGGCTCCTAGGTGCACTTTAGGATGTTTAGCAACATCCCTGGCCTCTACTCACAGATACCAGTAGAACCCCACAAACACCAGTTGTGACAACCAAGAATGTTTCCAGACATGGCCAAATGTCTCCTAGGGGACAAAAATCATCTCTGACTGAGAACCACTGCCTTAATAAGCTATATCCTTAAAAAAGCAAATTAAAATTCACACTTTCTCAAAAAATGTTTTTTTTCCCTAAGCCTTAAATTTACCTTAACCTTACTTGGCTGAATTCAAATTAAGGAGACTTTCAAATCTGATGAACTCTTCATTGGTTATATTCAATCTCTTATTAGACTTTTCAGAAACTTAACAGACAGACTGCCCCCTCTCCCCAGCCTCCTGTCATCTTTAGATCTGAAAAGAAAGAGAATAGCCTTGATTTCAAGGGAAGGCAAGCACAAAAGTGATGGCTCACACTTAAAGGGGGAATTTGCGATTTGTTATCAGATTATCCCTTTTTTGTTCATAGCAGTCAACAGTCCAAAGATAGTTGTAGAATTAAATGTGTTATTAAGTTTTGTCTTTTCCATCTAATTTTATATGCTTATTTTCATTCACTGCAAAGGGGAGTTTTTTTAGAGCTGAAATGTTTATTAAGACATTTTCTAAACAAACTATATTATGAAGAGATGGTCTATAGTAATAGAAATTGGTGACACCTGGTGGTGGACTGTATAAAACTTCTTAGAGTTTAAACAGGGTTATTATTATTAAGAATAATCTGTGCTATTTCAGTCAAGTACTATGAAGTATTTTTGGCTCACAGCTGTTTTAATGAGCAGGGCAGGAGCATATAATTGCAAAGGGTTTAATTGTGGAATTCAGAATAGCTAATACAACCCCCCTCCCCTGTGTAAAAGCTTTGTGCAGGCAGGAACAGAGAGCAGAGGCAGATCCATATGCTTATAAGACCTCCATCAGGAACTGGCTTTGGCTCTTATAATCAGAAATGAACCACGGGTGGCCTTAGAATGTGGCCCACCAGGAGAGGATATGGCTTAGACATGGTTGCTATCAGGGAGGGTCCAGTGAGATGGAAGATGGATGCTGCTTGCCTGGTGTGGCAAGGATATAGTCAAGAGAGACCAGGTATACCTAACAGCCATCATCATACCTACCTTTCATTAGCTACTCTGTTGAAGTTCACCTGAAATACACAGGTAATTGTCTCAATTGTGTGTATATATGTGTGTGTGTAGAGGCAGATGGTGGTAATTGGAGGTCACTTCACTAGCCCCAGGCACTCAGAATGCAAGCTGGCTGCCTCAGAGGTAAATGTTTCTCTCACATTTGTAGAGAATCTACACAACTGAGGATTTTGAGTCCTAGGCTGATTGATAATTGGTATTTCCCTGCAGTCACTCCTGGCCCTGCCTCTTGCTGATGAGCATTTCCTTTGACTCATTGTAGCTGCTAAAATTAGTTCCTCTAAGACATGCTTGGAAAACCTGCTCCTGGAAGACAGTTTAATTCCAGAATGGGGACTGAGCCCCTAATATGTGCCTTGCACTGTCCAACATCTGGACTATAAAGGCAACTGAGACACAGACGTGTGCTCAGGAGTACAAAGTCCAGGGGGAGACAGTGATCATATCAGTCTTGGGTTTGGTACTATGGAGACAGAGCACAAAGTACACATGGGACAGGAAGGAGGACAGGGCCAATAGAAGCCACCACCCTGGAAGTCCACACAGTTTCCATTTTCCTTGAATTTGGTTTAACCAGAGTCCTAGGAGCGGTCGTACCTTTGGGAAACTGTTCATCTGAGGGCTCTTACAATCTGGGTAGCTAAGGCTACCCAGTATTCTCTCTCTCTCTCTCTCATTTTTTTTTTTTAAGTCATCTCTGCGCCCAACATGGGGCTTGAACTCATGACCCCAAGATCAAGAATTGCATGCTTCACTGACTGAGCTAGCTGGGCACCCCAACCCAAGTATTCTCTTGTCACACAAAACTCCCTCGCCCTCCTGACCTTGTACCTTCTGTCTGGGCCTCATTTCCTAGACTTTAAAGGCCACTTTCTGGGCCTTACTCAAGTCCAAGATGATAGCTTCCTTCCTTATGTCTCAATTAACAATAAATAGAAATATTGGAAACAACCCAAATGTTTGACCATTAGAATTTGGTTAAATATATCATGGACTAGTATGCAGTGACAAAAAAATTATAATATAGAAAATTTCTTGGATAAAATATTCATAATATTTGGTTAAGCAAAAAATTCAATTATAAAAGAGTATGTATAATATTTTCCAGTGGCCACAACCATGAATTGCTGCTTTAGGATGAAACCAGAAATTACCTCAAGAAAGTACTGAGTAGGGGGAAGATCATATATAGTAGGATTCCAAATACACAACACACACACACACAAAATGGAATAAAAGACTATGAAATATTCACCAAAATGTTACCAATGATCACCTCTGGGTATCCATAAACATGTAATATTTTATAACTGAGAAAAGTTTATTTATAAAAATCCAGCCTCAAGGCAATCCAATAGAGAAAGGATAGTCTTTTCAACAAATGATGCTGGAAAAACATTTACATGCAAAAAAAAAAAAAAAAAGAATCTAGACACTGACTTATACCTTGTGCAAAATTTAAGTCAAAATGGATCAGAACCATGAGAGACAATGGACTCTGAAAAACAAACTGAGGGTTCTAGAGGGGAGGGGGGTGGGAGGATGGGTTAGCCCAGTGATGGGTATTAAAGAGGGCACGTTCTTCATGGAGCACTGGGTGTTATGCACAAACAATGAATCATGGAACACTACATCTAAAACTAATGATATAATGTATGGTGATTAACATAACAATAAAAAAATTTTTTAAAATGGATCAGAGACCTTAATGTAAGATGAAAAATTATATAACTTCTAGAAGAGGACATAGGAGAAAATCTAGGTGACCTGGGGTAGAGTGATGACTTTTTTTAGATACAACTCTGAAAACACTGTGAAAGAAAAAATGGAAAAGTTAGACAAAAGCTTATTCTCTGTGAGAGATACTGTTAAGAAAATTAAAAGGCAGCTCACAGACTGGGAGAAAATATTTATAAAACATATATCTGATGAAGGTCTTGTATCCAAGATATATTTTTTGAAAACTTTTAAATCTCTAATAAAAAAACAACCCAATTAAAAGCTGTATAGACACCTAGCCAAGGAAGAGATGCATATGGAAAATGAGCATATGAAAAGATGCTAAACATCAGATGTAATTAGAGAATTGCAAATTAAAACAACAATGAGATAGCACTACATACCTATTAGAGTGGCTAAAATGCAAAACATTGACAACATCCAAAGCTGGTAAGGACCTGGAGAAACAGGAAATCTCATTCATTGATCGTGGGAATACAAAATTACACAGCCACTCTGGAAGACAGTCTCTACTTACAATCTCTACCCTGGAAGACTGTTTGCCATCCTCTTACAAAGCTAAACCTATACTATGAAATGAGTGTGCCCTAGATATTTACCCAAATGAGTTGAAAACATGTATACACAAAAAAAACTGCCCACATATGTTTATAGCAGACTTATTCACAATTGCTAAACACTGGGAGCAATCAAGATGTCCTTCAGTAGTTGAATGGATAAACAAACTGTGGTACCTCCATACAATGGTATATTATTCAAAAATAAAAGGAAATGAGCTATCAAGCCTCCAAAGACATGGAGGAAATTTAAGTGTATATTGCTAAGTAAAAGAAACCAATCTGAAGATGTTTTATATGAGATGAATTCAACTATAGGACACTGTAGGGAAGGCAAAACTATAAAGACTATAAAAATGATCACTGGTTGCCAGGGCTTCTGGAACAGTGTGGGAGAAGGAGGAAAGGAGGGATAGGTGGAGCATAGGGGATTTTTAGAGCAGTGAAATTATTTGGTGTGGTACTAAAATGGTGTCTACATGACATGCATTGGACAAAACCCATAGAATGTACAACAGGAAGGGTGAACCCTAGTATAAACTATGTACTTTAGTAAAAATAATGTATTAATATTGGTTATCAACTGTAACAAATGTACCACACCAGTGCAAGATGTGAATAATGGGAAGAAATATGTTTTATGGTGGAAGGAGGGGGTAGAGAGGAGGAACTGTGTGGGAACTTCCTGTTTAAGTTTTATATAAACCTAAAACTGCTCAAGTAATAATAGTCCACTCATTTCTTAAAAAAGAAATCTAGCTTCCAGTAAACCCTTTGAAGACTCTCTTCTGACATTTGATCCTAGTGGACAACCCATTTGGCCTCTTAGTCACTTCTGGTGAGAAGTGTTCCTATGGAGTCAAGTCCTAAATGGTGGGGAATCTAGATGTCTAGTCCCTTCAAAATACTGAAGGAAGTGGGGCACCTGGCTGGCTCAGTCGGTAGAGCATGTGACTCTTGATCTTGGGATTGTGAGTTCAAGCTCCACGCTGGGTGTAGAGCTTACTTAAAAAATAAAATGGTTAAGGGTTAATTTTTAAAAAATACCAAAGGAAGGTATTGGGCAGGGGGTGGGGGGGGAGGGTGTCTGGCTTTCTTGGTCATTTTTTCTCTCCATTCTTGTACATCTTTAAATAGTCAAGTTGATGGCAATAGAGTAAATTTCTAAGCAGGAAATCTGGCTGCCTTTGGATTCAAATACCTTCTGAATATTTTTCAGAGGTTTCAGGCAGCTTATCACTGCCATCAGCCAAAGTGTAAGAACCATTAGAGAACTGTGGGCCCGACTCTAATCTATGAGTTACATACACACGGAGGTAGTGTTATCAATTCCATTTATAGCTGAGGAAAATGGCAGCTCAAGGGCTCTGACTAGTTTGCCCAGGGGCACACAGCTAGTGAATACACACAGTGACATTGCAGAGACTGGTGATCACCCTCTCTACTCTCTTCAGACAGGCTTTCCAGGAGCGGGGATATTTCAGAATCCAGCAGTCCCACCACATGCCAACTCATTTTCTGGTTTACCTTGCCTCCTTCAACTCTCATTTTGCATTGCAGCTCATCACTGTCCAAAGAGGGGTGGCCATGTCAGTGAATGTTAGGGTACCCTCTTCTTTTTGGGGGATGGAGAAGCACTATGGATGCTTTTTAAGGCTACGCAAATAGTCCCTCTTCTAGAATGCTTGCCTCATGGTTTTGCTTGGAAATTCCTTAAAGATGAAGATTATTCTTGGCTTCATCTTGGTTACCTGGTATGCTGTTAGGTGCTTAGGTAGTGCTTGGTAAGCTTCTGTTGAATGAATGAATGAATGAATGAATGGAATCATACCTCTGTCATAACAGCTATTTCATGCTGACCTGTTATTGTTTATTGCACACATTATTGCACCTACTATACCCCAGGGAATCATGATGGGGTTCAGCAGTGAACAAGATAGGCAATAACCCTTCTCAGGTGGTATTTGCATTCTATTGCAAAGAGAAAGGCCATAAACAGATTAATAATTTTGTAGTGCATTTAACTTTTTAAATTGAATTTTTATTGAGATAACTGTAGATTCACATATAATTATAAGAAATAATACAGCGAGATCTCGTGTACTCTTTCCCCAGCTTTTCCCAGTACAAACATCTTGGAAAATTATATAGTAGGGTATCATAACCAGAATAGTGACATGGATACAATCCACCTATCTCTTCCTGGTTTCCCCAGTTTTACTTGTATGTACGTGTGTGTGTGTGTATTCATGTGCACGCATGCACATACATGTTTGTCGACTTCTATACAGTTTTATCATATGTGTAGGCTTGTGTATCCACCACTACAGTCAAGATAGAAAACAGCTCCATCACCACAAGGATCCCTTCTGTTGCCTTTGATAACATACCCACTTCCCTCTTCTACCTTGTACTTAACTGCTGGCAACCAGTAATGTGTCCTCTTTTTCTATAATTTTGTCCTTTTTATAAGAACGTTATATAATGGAATCTCACAGTATGTAACCTTCAGGTATTGGCTTTTTATTTTCACTCAGGCTTTCCTTCAGATTCATCCAGGTTATTCTAAGTATCAGTAGTTCAATCCTTCTTAATCCTGTGTAGTAGTCTAAGAATTCACTCATTGAAGAACACTGAGGCTCTTTTCAGTTAATGGCTGTGATGAATGAAACTGCTATGAACATTTGTATATAGGTTTTATGTGACCAGTTTTTTTCTCTCAATATTTTATTATAAAATGTTTCAAACATACAGCAAGGCTGAAACAATTTCAGTGAGCTATACCTACCACCTAGATTCTACCATTAATTTTTTAGTTAATAGACTTTATTTTTTAGAGCAGTACTAGGTTTACAGATAAAATTGACCAGATACTATAGAGAGTTCCCATATACCCTTCTCCTCTATATAGTTTGCCCTAGTATTAAGATATTACATTGGTATGGTATATTTGTTACAATCGATGAACCGATATTGATATATCATTAACTAAAGTTTGGAGTTTACATTAGAGTTCACTCTGTGTTGTACATTCTATGGATTTTGTCAAATGCATAATATCATGTATATACTTTTACAGTATCAGACAGAATAGTTTCACCACCCTAAATATCCCCCTGTGCTCCACCTATTCATCCTTCCTTCCTCCTCAGTAGAGCCCATGGCAACCATTGATCTTTTTTTAAAATTATTTTTCCAACTTTATTGAGATATAATTGACTTATAACATTGTGTAAGTATAAGGTGTACAATGTGATGACTTGTTATACCTTATTGTGAAGTGATTACCACACTAAGGTTAGTTAACACATCTATGACCTCACATAGTTTTCAACCACTGATCTTTTTTTATTGTTTCTGTAGTTTTGCCTTCTCTAGAGAGTCATATAGTTGAATTCATACAATATGTAGCCTCTTTAGACTGGCTTCTTGAAATTCTCAATATACATTTAAGGTTCCTCCATGTATTCTGTGGCTTGATAGCCCATGTTCTTTTTATTGCTGAATAATACTACATTGTTTGGAGGTGCCACAATTTGTCTATCCATTTAACTCTTGAAAGTTATTTTGGTTGCTTCCAGTTTGGGGCAATTATGAATAAGGCTGCTATAAACATTTGTGGGCAGGTTTTAGGCGAACATATGTTTTCAACTCATTTGAGTACACACCTAAGGACACAATTGCTGGATTAGATGGTAACCTAGGTTCAGCTTTGTAGGAGAGTACAAACTGTGTTCCAGAGTGACTGTCCCATTTGGTGTTCTGCTTGTCAATGAATGAGAATCCTTGTTGCTCCACATCCTTATCAGAATTTGTTGTTATAAGTATTTTGGATTTTAATCACTAATAGGTAGGTAGCGGTATCCTATTGTTGCTTTAATTTGTAATTCCCTAATGATATTTGATGTTGAGCATCTTTCACATACTTATTTTCCATCTGTATCTCTTCTTTGGTGAGATGTCTTTTCAGATCTTTTGCCCATCTTTAAGTGTTTTCTTTTTATTGTGTTTTAAGTGTTCTTTATCTATCTTAGATACAAGTTCTTTTTTTTTTTAGTTTTATTTATTTGAAAGAGAGAACATGCACTGGGGGGAGGGGCCAAGGGAGAGGGAGAAGCAGGCTCCCCACTGAACAAGGAGCCCCATATGGGGCTTAATCCCAGGACCCCAGGATCATGGCCTGACCCAAAGGCAGTCGCTTAACTGACTGAGCCACCCAGGCATCCTAAGTTGATTTTTTTTTTTATTTTAATGAAGTCCATCTTATCAGTTTTTTTTTCTTTCATGGATTGTGATTTTGGGGTTGTACCTAAAAAGTCATTACCAAATCCAAGGTCACTTAGAAACATTTTCTCCTATGTTATCTTTTAGAAGTATTATAATTTTGTTTTTTATATGTAAGTATATTGTCTACTTTAAGTTAATTTTGTAAAAGTTGTAAGGTCTGTGTTAAGTTTTTTGGGGTTTTTGTTTTGTTTTGTTTTTGCAGAAGGGGTTTAGTTTTTCTAGCACTCTGTTGAAAATACTATCCTTTCTCCATTGAAATGCCTTTGTTCCTTTTTCAAAGATCAGTTGACTCTATTGATATGGGCCAATTTCTGGGCTCTTTATTCTGTTCCATTGGTCTGGTTGAATATTCTTTCTCCCATACCACACTGCAATGATTATTATAGATGTTCTTTATCAAGTTGGACAAGTTCCTTTTTAATCCTGGTTTGCCTTGGAGTTTTAATTTTTATTTATTTATTTTTAGAGAGGGGAGAGAAAGAATCTTAAGCAGGCTCCATACCAAATGCAGAGCCCAGCACGGGCTAGATCTCACAATCCTGAGATCATGACCTGAGCTGAAAGCAGACACTTAACCAACCGAGCTACCCAGGCACCCCTTGTTGATGATTTTATACATAAGTTCATGAAAGATATTGGTCTGTAGTTTTTTATTCTGTGATATCTTTGTCTGTTTTTTTTTGTTGTTGTTGTTGGGTTTTTTTTTAAGATTTTATTTATTTATTTATTTGAGACAGAGAGAATGAGAGAGCAGAGAGTACACGAGAGGGGGGAGGGTCAGAGGGAGAAGCAGGCTCCCTGCCGAGCAGGGAGCCCGATGCGGGACTCGATCCTGGGACTCCAGGATCATGACCTGAGCCGAAGGCAGTCGCTTAACCAACTGAGCCACCCAGGCGCCCGACTCTCTTTGTCTGGTTTTTGTATCAGAATAATGCTGGCCTCATAAAATGAGTTGAAAAATATTCCCTCCTCTTATATTTTCTGAAAGAGATTGTGTAAAGTTGGTGTTAATTATTTTTTGAGTGTTTGGTATAATTTCTAGTGAAACCATCTGGGACTAGAGATGTCTTTATCGGAAGCTCTTTAATTACAAATTCAATTTCTTTAATGGTTATAGCACTATCCAGATTGTTTATTTCATGTTGATTGAGTTTTGGTAGTTTGTTGTTTTGGAGGAATTGGTTCATTTCTTCTAAGCTGTAGAATTTTTTAGTATAAAGTTATTTGTAGGATTCCCTTATTTTTCTTTTGCATGTGCTTTTAAATAATGATAATTGCATGAATAAAATAAACAGGAGGGGTGCCTGGGTGGCTCAGTAGTTAAGCGTCCTTCGGCTCCCGTCATGATCCCAGGGTTCTGGGATCAAGCCCTGCTTCAGGCTCCCGGCTCGGCGGGAGGCCTGCTTCTCCCTCTCCCACTCCCCCTGCTTGTGTTCCCTCTCTCACTGTCTCTCTCTCTCTGCAAAATAAATAAATAGAATCTTTAAAAAATAAAAAAAATAAAATAAACAGGAGTGATAAGGAAAGGCCACTCTGAGGAACTGATAGGTGAGCTGAAATCTGAAGGAGTCAGCTACGGAGAACTGCAGAAAGCATTCCAGGCAGAGGGAGAAGTTAGTGCAAAGGCCCAGAGGAAGGGCGTAAGGTTGGCCTTCTTAAGGACGAAAAAAATAGCGGGAGTAGAAAAAGCAATAAGGAGAATGGTTGGAGCTGAACCTAGAGAGGAGGACAGGGATTAGCAATGTGGTGGCCTTGAGCCATGGGAGGGACCTTAGATGTTATTGTAGGAGAAGGGAGATATCACTGGATGGTTTAAGGAAGGAAAAATCATGCCTGGATTTATATTTATAAAAGATCGTGGTGGCTGCTGTGTGGAGAATGGATTGCAGGAGAGCCAAGAATCAGAAGACAAGCGATGAAGAGTTTGCAGTCTCTGCAAGATGATGGTGGCTTGGATGCTAGGGGCAGCAGCGAAGATGAAGAGTAGGAGGCAGAGCAGGAACATGGCTTGAAGTTACTGTTTCTACCCCTCTTTGACTACTGGCCTACATGCTTGCTCTTAAGGACTAAAAACAACCACCCTTTTTTTGTTGAGCATTCAGCAGAGTTACTCAGTCCATGAAAGTTTAAATAAAGTTCAGACTATCAAAAATCATCTCAGCTATGTTTTGACTTTTTTTTCATTCATAGTCCATTCAGGCTGCTCCCACAAAAATACCATAGACTGGCTAGCTTATAAACAACAGAAATCTATTTCTCACAGTTTGGAGACTGGAAAATCCAAGATCAAGTCACCGGCAGATTAGGTGCCCAGTGAGGGTCTTCTTCCTCGCTTATCAAGGGCCACCTTCTTGCTCACAAGGCTCTCTGGGGTCTCTTTGTAAAGGCCTTAAGACCTTTCAAGACCTAATTAATTACCTCCCAAAGACCCCACCTCTAAATACCATCACATTGGAAATTTAGGATTTAACATATGGATTTAGGTGGGGGGGAGGGGGGCCCCAAACACACAGTCTGTAATACAAGCCCATCTAAATCCATGAAGTTAAATAAAGTTCAAACTATCAAAAATCTTTTCAGCTATATTTTGGCTTTCTTCTACAGTGTAAATTACCCTAGAAGTTTTGTGCAGGCTCATGATTCACTGCCTAACTTCAGAGGGTTTCTTGAAAAGGCTTTGGCCATTTGTTTTGTCAGAGGCTCAGGCCATTGTTCAGTGTTGAGAGATAACAAGAGTACAGTTTAATGTGCTACAGATGTCTGGGACGGTGACTCAGGCTTCTGGCAGAGATCCAAGGCAGGAAACCTGCTGCTGCAATTCGTATTCTCTGTGTCTGTGCCGGAAATGGCTCGAGCTGTAATTGCAGAGTTTATAGTGATGTAAATGCAGCCAAACCCCAAGTGAAGCCTCACAGATGTACATCATTAGGAGAGCTCTCAGCCTCTTATATGCTGTTCAGAGGCGATTCATTTGCAATCAGTTTCAAAGACTCTGTGGACAGGAAGAATGTTCTCTCATATTGTCCAGCTCGTTTAAAAATCTGTCCTTCTGACATTTTGATAAAAGGTAATAACCAAACCTCTTGTGTTCAATAGAATGTGCTTATAATAACAAGCCTGGCATTAAAAAAAAAAAAAAAAAAAAGACCCAAAGTATCAACAGCCCTTTAGAAATGGAATACATCATTTTCCATTTGACCCAATTGTCTGCAGCACCTCTTCTGTCTTTACCTATTTTACAGTTAGTAAGGAGGCCAACACTTGTGCTCATAAGTCAGAAAACCCGGGGTACAAGTTTTAGAAACTCTGCTTGTTTTCTAATGTGGGGAAAAAAAAAAAGTTTTGGTCTACTTAAATATATAAGGTCTTAGAAATATAGAGGAAATGGTTAATATGCAATTGTAATAATTAAATATTATAATATTAAGATTTAATTTAATTCTCTGGAGTATATTTAGATCCCAATGGGAAACAGATACATACTGAAACAAGATGGTTCACTTTATTTATTTATTTATTTTATTTTTAAAGATTTTATTTATTCATTTGAGACACAGATACAGAGAGAGAGAGAGCAAGAGCAGGGGGAGAGGCAGAGGGAGAAGCAGGCTCCCCACTGAGCCAGGAGCCAGACGTGGGGCTCGATCCCTGGACCCTGGAATCATGACCCGAGTCAAAGGCAGATGCTTAACCATCTGAGCTACCCAGACGCCCCAAGATGGTTCATTTTAAAAGGAGTATTAATGTCGCTGGGTGTGCTCATCCAGTGCAGGAAGAAGCACCTGACCTGTGGAACCTGGAAGGAGGGAACAGTCATGAGAAGGTGGTGACCTCCAGTGAGGGGTGACTTCATAGGGAACAAAACTGAGGAAACCCATACCCTGACCTCACTCTCCCCTTCTCCCCCACCCTCTGATCTTCTGGGCTCCCACTGGCTGAATCCAGCCCAAACCAGAGGCCAAGGGAGGCTGTGGGTGTGGTCCATCCAGGTTACTTCCTGGGGGAAAGGGTAGGGGCAAAAAGGGTGGAAAGTAGATCTGGAGGGACAAATTCATATGTTTTTAAAGATTTATATCCTACCATGATACATTAATTTTCAAATATTGCCTTTGCCTACTCTGGCTTTTCCTGAAACTATTTTATGTGAACTCTTCGTACAACAATTTTGTTTTCATCGCTAGAGCCATCTTTAAGTCCCCTAATACAGCCTTAAGAGATCTTCCTTTTTTCAAATATAGAACTCTTAAATCTTTCTATGATCCTATTACTGGAATTTTTACCCAAGTCACAAATACAGATTCATATATTATGACAATTTTAAAATTCTTCTTGTAGGTGTGTTTTTCACTGTAGCTATTTACTGTTTTACTTCTAAAAATTATTTTAACAGTTACTTATAATGATATTTGTTCCTTGCACTTGAGAAGTCATATTAACAGAAAATATGATGAAATATGTACAAAATTTCTTTGCCTTTCCTTCGACCAATTCTATCAGCTTACCTTAATATGCATCCAAAAGTAGGATTGATTGAGGTAACTTCAGAAATGTTATATGTTCCCCAAGTGGCATTTAGGGATGGCATACTCTAATTTGAGAGACTTTGTAATGACATGAATATAAGGCTATTTTTACTTCAGGAATAATCTTATGGAGGGAAACATTCTTTTATTCAGGCATATATAATGCTAAGTCTGTCTAGACCTTAGTTTCCTCATCTCTGGAATAAGAATAATACTAGTATTTACCCCACCAGAGTTATTCAGAAAAATCGAAATGATGTAATTAACACAAAACTGGGGACACAGTAAGTGTTCAGTTTCATTTGGCTTATGTGAATTATTTATAAGATTTCTAAATGGCCTCAAAAATCTATTTCCTTAAAGAACTATCTTCTTAATTGATGATTACTCTTTTTTCTCTTTTCTTATTCAGACTGGTAGGTAGTAGATTAATGGAGTGATTTGGCAATAATGAAATGCAAACGTGGTTGAAAATCCGTTTTCATCTGGTTGCTGTGGATAAATTCCAGCATTTCCAGGTTTTTTTGGTCAGCATTTTATTTTATTTATTTTATTTTATTATGTTATGTTAATCACCATACATTACATCATTAGTTTTTGATGTAGTGTTCCATGATTCATTTTTTGCATATAACACCCAGTGCTCCATTCAATATGTGCACTCTTTAATACCCATCACCAGGCTAACCCATCCCCCCATCCCCCTCCCCTCTAGAACCCTCAGTTTCTTTCTCAGAGTCCACAGTCTCTTATGGTTCATCTCGCCCTCCGATTTCCCCCCTTCATTTTCCCCTTCCTATTCTCTTCTTTTTTTTTTTTTAAATATATAATGTATTATTTGTTTCAGTGGTACAGGTCTGTGATTCAACAGTCTTACACAATTCACAGTGCTCACCATAGCACATACCCTCCCCAATGTCTATCACCCAGCCACCCCATCCCTCCCACCCCCCACCACTCCAGCAACCCTCAGTTTGTTTCCTGAGATTAAGAATTCCTCATAAAAGGGAGATCATATGATACATGTCTTTCTCTGATTGACTTATTTCACTTGGCATAATACCCTCCAGTTCCATCCACGTCGTTGCAAATGGCAAGATCTCATTCCTTTTGATGGCTACATAATATTCCATTGTATATATATACCACTCTTCTTTTTTTTTTTTTTTTAAGATTTTATTTATTTATTTGAGAGAGAGAGAATGAGAGAGCACATGAGAGGGGGGAGGGTCAGAGGGAGAAGCAGGCTCCCCGCCGAGCAGGGAGCCCGATGCGGGACTCGATCCCGGGACTCCAGGATCATGACCTGAGCTGAAGGCAGTCGCTTAACCAACTGAGCCACCCAGGCGCCCTATATACCACTCTTCTTTATCCATTCATCTGTCGATGGACATCTTGGCTCTTTCCATAGTTTGGCTATTGTGGACATTGCTGCTATAAACATTGGGGTGCACGTACCCCTTTGGGTCCCTACATTTGTACCTTTGGGGTAAATACCCAGTAGTGCAATTGCTGGGTCATATGGTAGCTCTATTTTCAACTTTTTGAGGAACCTCTGTACTGTTTTTCAGAGTGGCTGCACCAGTTTGCATTCCCACCAACAGTGTAGGAGGGGGAACCCAACATTTCCAGTTTGAATTTCAACAGGAGGCAGGCTACTTTCTGGACCATTAGAAAGAGTTTATGAAGACCAGTTGATCCTCTGCCTGAATCCCACACCTACCTATTATTACCTTTTGTTAAGCACACTATTGCTGAATCAAGGCAGATCTTTTTCTGTTGGCTTGAGAACTGAAGGACCTTTTGCCTTATTGTGAGCAATTGCCTTTGCCCAATAGATGATGAGAACATAGAAGATTTGCCTGTACCTGTCAGGTAACAAATGGTACCATTTTGACTCCATTTGATTATCTTTTAGTTTCATTTTGTCTTCTCATAAAGGTAAGACAAAAAAATTAGAACAATCCATTGAGTTTGTCCAATCACAAGTAAGCTTTCATTAGCTTAAATATAAGCTGTTCTTTTTTTTTTTTTAAAGATTTTATTTATTTATTTGAGAGAGAGAGAATGAGAGACAGAGAGCACGAGAGGGAAGAGGGTCAGAGGGAGAAGCAGACCCCCTGCTGAGCAGAGAGCCCGATGCGGGACTTGATCCAGGGACTCCAGGATCATGACCTGAGCCGAAGGCAGTCGTTTAACCAACTGAGCCACCTAGGTGCCCCTTCTTTTCTTTTTTCTTAGATTGTATTTATTTATTTGAGAGAGAGAGAGAATGAGAGAGAGAGCACATGAGAGGGGGGAGGGTCAGAGGGAGAAGCAGACTCCCTGCTGAGCAGGGAGCCCAATGTGGGACTCGATCCCGGGACTCCAGGATCCTGAGCCGAAGGCAGTCGCTTAACCAACTGAGCCACCCAGGCGCCCAAATATAAGCTGTTCTTAATACCTTGGCATTATGATTCTAAATGCAGGTCTTTTGCAGTCACTGCATACTGAAACTGATAAGAAAAGCAAACATCATGATTTTACGTTTTAGTATCCCATCTACAGCATTTTAGGAAATGAATCTTAATTATCAAAAGACATCTTTCACGTTTACAATTATACTTAGTATTTACAAATATTAAGTGGAAGGGAAAATATGGAGGTCGATCTCCTCCCACCTACCTATGCCCTACACACACCTACCCTACACAATTATTAACTCTTGAGTGGAGATGGAGACTTTTTCCTTACAACAAGCACTTGTGTCACCCTAACTTCTCACTTGCTGAATCTACTACTGACTCTGTGTTGGGGATGGGAGACAGGGAATAAGGGAGCCCTGTCTGGTTCATGTGTGTGTGTTTGTTTGTTGGCAAATGAGGACTTCAGAGTATATCATGATGGAGGGTGAGAGAAAATCCATATCGCAAAAGGTTGTGTGTGTACGTATGTGTGCACATGCGCGTTGGGGTTGAAGAGGAGCGAGATGTTGCACCATTATGCAGAACATCCCAAAGGGAGTAGACAAAAGTATAAAGGCAAATGCCTGCAGGGGCCAGGCAAGTCACACGCATGCACGAAGCAGGTTGGCTGTTAGAAAATCATCCGTGTGGGCGCCTGGGTGGCTCAGTTGGTTGAGCGACTGCCTTCGGCTCAGGTCATGATCCTGGAGTCCCTGGATCGAGTCCCGCATCGGGCTCCCTGCTCGGCAGGGAGTCTGCTTCTCCCTCTGACCTTCCCCCCTCTCATGTACTCGCTCTCTCTCATTCTCTCTCTCTCAAATAAATAAATAAATAAAATCTTTAAAAAAAAAAAAAAAGAAAGAAAATCATCCGTGTGCTAAATGGAAGTGACACTTGCACTCAGTACTGACATCACAATCAGGAATGTGCATGTAAGTGCATTGGAGACACACCGGCTGCTATAAATTTGAGAGCCATTGCCCCTCCTGGTTAATAGTTTAACCTGTGGGCCAAACCATGTCTGTCGCTTGGATCTGCTCCAGAGCCCGTCAGTGAGTGATTTCTTGACCTCTCACCAAGGTGCTTGAGGTCTGAGGTCACTTCTTAATCCCTCCTTGTTTTGCCAATGAGGAATTTGACACACACACCCCAACTAGGGATACATTAGGTCATACCTCATTCCCTTGAGTGTGTTCCTTCTGATACTGTGTTTCCTTCTTGCATATTTTCCCTTCTGTTTGATCCTACTTGTTTCTTAGGTTGTCCTAAAGTGACCAGTTTTCCCTGATCTTTGTTGGTCTTACAGGAAGAAATATGTTCAGTGTCTCAAAGGCGAGAATTCTGAGTGATCCGCTCAATTGGTCTTGGTGGATTTAATCCTCAGAGCAGATAAGCACCATGAGTAGTGCTCATTTATTTGTTTTGGGTCTTGCTCTTTTCATCTGCTTACTTCATCTGGTTTCAGGGGTAACATGACACTCCGTGCCTAATGGGTTTGACAGTTTGAGTTCAAGCTGCAATATTGCCTAATTCCAGTAGAGGGCAGTTGTGCTTTTCAAATCAAGAGTGAATGCACGGTAAGGGGGGCGGAATCTTTTCAGCTGACCTTCTTTTGATGTTTCAGGAAACAGGAATGCTTGGTTTTTTGTTGCTTTAAGGAAATTTAGGCCAGGTGTTCCTTAGCTGAGGAAATTTAAAGTAGAAACAGTGGTGGGTTTTTTGTTTTTTTGGGTTTTTTTGGTTTGTTGTTGTTTTGTTTTGCACTTTCAGAGAGATCAAAGTTTGGGGCAGTGGATGATACACTGAGGACTATTGTCTAAGATGACAAATTTCTAAAGGTAAATGTGATGTTTGGTTTTATTAACCCAAGGCTGTTTTTAGAGTAATATCATATTTAGGGTAGTGCTCAAAGATTATCTAATATTCATAGATTGCATTTATTCATCAATATTTAATAAGAACTTGCTGTGAGTGAAGTTCTAGACATAGGGGATACTGCAGAGACAAGAGAAGGCTCCTCCCTGCAGTCATAGAACTTAAGCTCCAAGTAGAGGAGAGGTAAAACAGTAACCAAACAAATCCGTGATGACCCATTCAGACAATGATAACTACTGAGATGCTCTGATAGGCAGTATGGACGTTGAGAAGCAAAGTGGGACAGGTTAGATGAAATGTCCTCTCTGGAGGTAATGCTGGAACTGACTTGAAGGGAAGGAAGGAGCCAGCTGTGTGAAGACAGGAAGGAGAGAGTTCCAGGCTGAGGGAACAGCAAGTACAAAGGTCCTGGAGGGGAAATCATGAAAAGAAAGCTAATGAACCTGGGGCGAAGTGAGCAGAGAGATGAGGAGGATAGAATACGCTGGAAGAGGTAACAAGGAGCCAGTAGTCAAGACTGTAGGCTTTGGCAGAAGCCTGCTGTTTTGTCCCATGAAATTGTGAACATTTAGTGTTGGAAGGGACTTTAGAAGTTACCCTGTCTAGTTCTCAAAGCCTGCAAGGAGTCTCCTGAGGAGATTATCAAAATAGGCCAAGTCTGCTGGAAATTCTGATTCTGAGGTTCAGGGTGAGGACTATGGATCTGAGTCTTTAAGCTCCATGGCTCAGAGATGCAACTAGTCCTTGGGCCACCTTTTGAGAACAGACTGATTTATCAGTTAGGGTTCTAAGGTTGCAAGCAACAGAATCCGACTCCAGCTAACTGAAATACAGAGAATTTAAGGAAAGGCGGGTGGGGAGCTAATGGAACAAGGGAACATGGATCAACAAGACCCAGAGAGGGGCATCTGGGTGGCTCAGTTGGTTAAGTGTCTGCCTTCTGCTCAGGTCATGATCTCAGGGTCCTAGGATCAAGCCCCGCATCAGGCTCTCTGCTCAGTGGGGAGCCTGCTTCTCCCTCTCCCTCAGCTGCTCCCCCTGCTTGTGCGTGCTCTCTCTCCCTGTCAAGTAAGTAAATAAATAAAATCTTAAAAAAAAAAAAAAAGACCCAAAGATGCGACAGGCTTCTAGATTTGCAGGAACAATGGGAAATCTTTTTTTTTTTAAGACACTGCAATTTCTAGATCAGCTCCAACCCAGGTTCTCTGCCTCCTAGTGCAGACTCTTTGCTCATTCATTACCACACAGTTATTAGGCATCCACCAAGTACCAGGCAATGTGCTAGACATTGATGGTACAGTGATGAACAAGAGAGGTCTGAGTCATTGTGTTCTTTCTAAACCATATCTTCCTATGTCCATATTCATTGAGCAAATATTTATTAAATGCCTACTGTACACAGTCATCCTCATCTTCAGGAAACATATAATCTGGTAAGAAAGGCACAAATAGAATGTTACGGAAATTCAGAGGAGTAAGAGGTTGCTATCAAACAACAGGAGCTGAGACAGCTTCCCAGGAATGAGATGGATCATCTTTACCTTGACAGTGAAGGAGATTTAATGAGGCTGCCTAGAATTAGGAATGCTCTGGGCTACCTGCTAAAATGGAACCTCTAACTTTCACCTTGAACCTACTGTGTTTTAAGTAACACATTCTGGGCGTATGCCATTCATGATGGGTTATAAAGTCTTTGCTCATCTGGCCCTGCAGCAGAGATCTGGGAATTAGCCAATAGTTGGGTCACGATGTGGACAGATCCACTGGATGATTCAGGCCCTCTGCAGTCACACTTTTGCCTGACTCACTGATGACTCCAGTCTTCTTCATCTAAGCTCCACTTTCGGCGACCTATCCCATCCACTTATAAAACTTAAGTTTTACATCACTCCAAGCTGTTGATACATCCAGCTAGGTGACTGAGGCAGGCTGCTCAGTGCTGAGGGTGGTGATGTGGTAGGATTCCACACACAGGCATTTTCTTAGCTTGAAGATATATGTATTTTTTGTGTGAATGTTAATTCACAAAAACATAGTGCTCTCAGATCCTCGTTTCTCTCTTATTTGCTCTTCATGCTTTGTGTTACATTTAGAAAGATGAGTTGACACTTTCAGTGTGAAGGATGTGCTTTCTTATGAGACTTTTTTATGCATAAAGGCAAGAACACAGATTCTGAAGTCATACTGCCTGGGTTCAAATCTCAGCCCTGATACTTAGCTGCAAAACCTTAGGCAAGTTGCTAAACCTCTCTCTGCTTCAGTTTCTTCATCTGTAAAATAAGCACTGATAATAATAACCATCTTATAGAGTGCATCAATTAGCGATTGCTGCAGAAATGCTGCATAATAAGCCACCTGACATCCCAGAGATTTAAAACAATGATTACGTGCTATTTCTTGTATAAATAAGAGTCCATTAGACGTTAGTGGATTAAAGGGAGCTTGGCAAGGCTGGTCCTTCACACTGCAGGATTTGCTCCGCATGTTCCTCAAACCAACAGAATAGCAGAGGATGCATTTCTCATGGTGATGGGCACGTCATACAAAGGGCAGATGGAAGCACATAAGGCCTATTAAGACAGAGGTTTGGAATACGCACCATTATTTCTGCCTTGTTCTCTTGACCAAGGTGAGTCACATGGCCAAACTCAAAATCAAAGTGCAGAGAAATACACTCTAGCCCTTTGATGTGAGGAACTGCAAAGTCCACATGACAAAGGGAGTGGCTACAGGGAGGAGTGAAAACTAGAAGCAAATAATGCACATACCATCCAGGGTTATTGTGAGAATTAAATGTATTAATGTATGTTAAGTATTTAGAAAGATGCCTGGCAGGCGCCTGGGTGGCTCAGTTGGTTAAGTGACTGCCTTCAGCTCAGGTCATGATCCTGGAGTCCCGGGATCGAGTCCCACATCAGGCTCCCTGCTTGGCGGGAAGTCTGCTTCTCCCTCTGACCCTCCACCCCTCATGCTCTCTCTCTCTCTCAAATAAATAAATAAAATCTTAAAAAAGAAAGAAAGAAAGAAAGATGCCTGGCACATAGTAAATACTGTATCAGTATTAGCATTTATTATTATTCTTTTTCAAATGTCTTCTCAGTCTAGAAAATATTGCAGGAATTATCATTAGTATCTTTAGACAGAATGGAGCCTGTCTTATAAGATATTGACATGCATGTTTATAATAACCACCATCAATATGTGTTGAGTGCATTTCTATCCATTACCTAATTTAGCCTTCACAGTCAAGCTGAGGAGTAGGTATAATTTTACCTTTTGCAGGTGAGGAAGCAGAAGCTCACAAATGCAGACTGACTTAGCCCAAATCACAGTACAATAGATCCTAGGATTTCACCCAAGGTTTGCTAGTTCAAAGACTGCTGCAGCAAGACCAGCATCTGTTGTAGACCCTAAGCCCCCACCTTCCAGATCATTCAGATTTCCAGAGCTAGGACAACTGCCATTGGCATCAGTTTCTCCACTGGCCTGCTTCCCAATCCATTCTATACTCATCAGCTATGATGATTCTTTAAAAATGCAATTTTGATCTTACTAGTCACCTGAATAAAATCCTGGATAAATCACTACCACTTTCACAAATCTTAAGGTTCTTAACATAGCCTACAAGACCTTGATATAGAGTCCTGCTTTCCTTTTCATCCTCCATCCCCTCCCATTTTCCCTCAACTAGGTGCTCTGGTCTCCCCAGCCCTTGCTTAGATCCCCTTCTTGGCATAGGACCTTTGCAGATGTTCTGCCCCATACCTGGGCTTCTCTCTCCTCTTTCCCTGGCATTCTACTTAGTTGACTTGGACTCATCTACCATGTCTAAGCTGGAAGACCACTTCCTCAGGAAAGGCTTCCCTGACCTTGCTGAAGGTCATTTTCTCATTTGATGTATTTCCTTAGGGCTGTCCATCCACCCTACCAGCACTTGTCAAAGTTTTGTCCCTATGTTGGTAATTGTATGATCTGAGTATCTTGAAAGCTCATCTCTCTGTTTTAGAGTCTTTAATAAAAGGTATGATGTGGCTCTTCTGCCTGTGATCTTCTGTACATGCTACCCAGCCTTGGGACTCCAAATTATCTCCTACTTATCTTTGGTCTTAGCTCAAGCCCATATCCTCAGGGAATAAGGGCATGGCATCCTTCTTTACACATGTACTTTACACACATGTTACTTTTTCATTCAATGTCTGTCTTTTGTGGATGTCTGCAAGCTTCACAAACTCATCAAGGACTAATGTGTTCATTGTGTTTCTAGCAGCTAGCACAGGGCCTGGTGTGGAAGCTTGGTTAGAACTTTTGAACCAAATGACAGTAGAATCACAAGGCATCAGGAATGTGTTAACTACCCTGGTCTATTTGGCTAACATCTATCGTGCTCTTTGGGACACTGTTCAAGACCTACAACAATAGCATGGCATTTATAAAATACTTACTATATGTTAGATACTATGCTAAACACTTTACAAACATTATCTCAGTTAATCCTTAGAATAACCCGTTAGGGTTCTTTTCTCATGTTGTCTCTTGCAGATAGGACAATAAAACTGAGAGAGATAGGTCAAATAATGTGTGCAGAGTCAGTAGGCAGTGGCACCTTCCCTGAATCTCCAAGAATAGATTAGTGCTGTCCTCAGTTTGCTGTGTTCCCAAAGGACTCACTGCATTTGTCATTGTCATTCGTCCTCTCTTCTCATGGCACTCTGAGAGCCAAATGGTCTCACTCATCTTTCTAGTCCCCATGTGTATGTTCTTGGCACACATTAGGTACTCAGTTAATGCTTACTGAATATGAAATACATTTGTCCTGGTACAAACCCATAAACGGTTTTAGAAATGGGAAAAAGAAGGGTTTTCCTAACAGATAGAGGCAAATAAAACAAAGCCATGACATCAGCCAGTGTGAGCAAAGCAGAAGTCAAGCATTAAAATGTAGAGGTTAAATGGGCTGCCTTTATACCTGAAAAATCTGTGGTCCTGTGTTGCTTCTTCCTCCTCGCTATGTGAATGTTGGCAAGATAGTTATCCACTGTAGGCCTCAGATTCCCCATCTGATACATAAGAGTGATAATACTATCTATACCCCATTCTAACACTGCATTTATTTAACATGTGGGGGAAAAAATGCTTAGAACAGTGCTTTTCACATTAAAAAAGTGCTCTACAAGTTGTAACTATCATTATTGCAAATCTTTGACTTGGTCCCAAATGCTAAACATGAGTGCCCTAGTTTCTCACGTCTCTGACATTGAAGTTGGCTTTCCTGGCTCTGGCAGGGTCCAGACCCTGTACCTGGCTCTGTCCCCGGTTGTGCCTATAAGGTGGGCAGCTCTCATCTCCACTACTGTCTGGGTTCTCACACCACCTCTGTGTGGGCCCCCCAGGGGGCCCCATGGAGAAGTGCTCCTATACCTGAGACCTAAAGACCCCTCCTGCTTTAGATGGCTTCTTACCACCCTCTCTGGAACCTCCATTTGTACCCTGAAGCCTGGCATAGCTAGTTTGTGGCTGAGTTAGGATGGTGACCCAGGCATTTTGACATGAGAACTGTTAAATATAAGCACTTTACAATCTACCTCTCCTTCCCCGGGAGTCTAAAATGAAATTCCTGTAATACCATTTAATGTTCTTCTATTAACTTTTTATGATGCTAAGAATTTTTATTTTTAATTTTTATTTTTATTTTTTTTAAGGATTTTATTTATTTATTTAAGAGAGAGAGAACGAGCAGGGGGGAGGAGCAGAGGGAAAGGGAGAAACAGTCTCCCTGCTGAGCAGGGAGCCAGACATGGGGCTAGATCCCAGGACCCTGGGATCATGACCTGAGCCCAGTCAGGGTTTAACTGACTGAGACACCCAGGTGCCCCGATACTAAGAATTTTTAAAGCCTTTACTTTTTATTAAGAAATTAAAATATTTTCCACATTCTTATTTTTAAAAAACCTCATTTTTATTCAAAGTGAAAGTTTTACTTAGTACCAAGTACTGTGCTGGGCTCTGGAGAACACTTGAGTGAGCAAGAGAAGCAACCCTCTTTTTCTTCTAGGTAATAACCTAAAGAGATGCTGTCCTTAAATAAGGAAACCACAGAGCCTTATTTTTTTTTTACTTCATGTAGATAAACCTTATCAGATTCTCCAGACAAGAGAGTGCATCAGCCTCTAAGAATTTCGCTGTGAATTAAATTTCTATACCTGGCCATAGAAAAATGACTTTCCCCTTCCTTGTCAACCCAACTGCTCTCCTGTTGGGAGAACTGAACAACTGAACCAAGAGTTGAGTTGATTGCATTTTGCAACAGAGACTTGGTGTAAAATAACAGTGTGCTGCCGAAGAAGAAAAAGCAAACTCCTTGTTGCTTTGAGAAATTTCAGGTTGGCAATTGCTGGCTCTCCCAGAGAGATGCCCTTTGCTATTTGAAGTTGTGCCTCTCTCCTGCTTCTCTGTGCTTCTGTGAAGTCACTTTGAACCGTGCCCATGGCCCCAGGTCTTTGAAGCCTTTTTGCTAAGGAGAACAGTCAGGCAGTGACTGTGTAATACTGACTTTAGAGAGATGGTATCTTAGGAACACACCTGGCTTCAAGTTCCATCTCTGCCCCTTGTTATCTTTGTGATTTTAGTCAAGTTACTTAACCTTTCTGAACTTTGTTTCTGTATTTGTAGAATGGAGAAACTAATAGTATGTATCAGGGTCTTTGGTTGCAAGCAACAGAAACTTACTTTGAGACACAAGATGTAGAATTTACTTGAAGATTATGAGGTAACTTGTAGGCTCAACAAAAGTATAAAGAAGCAGAAAGAATCAGAATCAAGCAGCCCTGGAGATTTATGAATTAGGAATTAATGGCTAGTTTCATCAGATTCTCAAATATACATCCCAGCCCCTACCCCTCTTCTGGTGTGACTTCTCCACCTGGAGGTATAATAGGCATCTCAAGATTAATATTCAAAACAAAACTATCTCTTTACACCCTGGAAATCCTGACTTTTGTAAACATACCCCCTTTCGCCCAGTTCTGCTAACCATCTTGTCCTCTTCTTGTAGCCATCTGTGTCATCTTCTATTTATACTTTACATGCAGTCCATCAGCAAATCAACATGTGTGCCTTCAACATGTGTCCCCTAATTCTGACCACATCTCACCTGCCATATGTCACCCACAGGCCAGGAAGCCCTATCTTATATGGATGGGGAATGTGACCTCTTTGATCTTCTCCCAGCTTCATTTCTTGCCCCCACCCCACCTCTGTTCTACACACAGCAGTCAGATTAATTATTTTAAAGATAAAATCAAAACATGTCAACCTTCATTGAACCCCCTAATGACTTTCATTGCATTAAAAATAAAATCTAGTATTTTAATTTTGACCTACAAGACCCAACATTATCCAGACATTGGCTTCATCTCCAAACTCACTGTGTAGCATTTCACCGCCTGCTTAGCACCGTAGCTTCCTCAATATTCCTTGAATAAGACAAGTTCATCGCTGTCTTGGGGCCTTGGTGCTTTCTATTTCCCCTTGGCCTAGAATGCTGTTCCCTTGATATTTACATGGCTAACTCCCTCACTTCATGCACATCCAGAGTCACCCTCTTAAGAAGCATTACTGACTATCCTATGTAAAACAGTCCCCCACTTCCACCGTATTTTCTGTGGACTCCATGAAGGCAGGAGATATGTGTATTTGGTCCACTGTTGAAATGCCAGGAAGCGTCTGGGCACATAGGGACAATAAATACATATTGGAATAAGTTAATAAATATTTTAGAGTGTTACTACTGGGATATACAGCTCCAACCATTTTTCCATTCCATCTCTTGGAGGTTTTCAAATCTCCAACAGTCTTAATGACCTATTCTGAGTTGTATGCCCATCTCTTGGTCAGGGGAAGACAAGCTTCTGTTCCAGTCACACCCACAAGGCTGTGTGCAGTGAAGGACTTGTAGCTCCCTAAAGGTAAATTGGAGGGGTCTTATCAGGAGAAGGCAGAAAGGATACCAGGCGTTCAGTTCACATTTTCTCCTCACAGGATTATGGTGAGTGTTAGTTCACATACTGCATGTAAACCATGCCACAAAGAACATATGGGTGTAGCCTTGGTTGCAGTCATACTCATAATGGGGCACTAATAACTTGAAACTTGCAGCCTTGTTTGCGGTCATAATGGGGCACTAATAACTTGAAACTCCAGCTGTATCTTCCCATATACATACATATATGAATATACACAAATACTGTATACAAACATTAGATTGTTTTATAAAATAAGAAATGGGTAGCCTTATATAGCAACTCAAGAAAAATAGCTGATTTTATTAGAATATGTTCAATAATTGGTTTGATGGTGGATGAGATATTATTAATGTTCACCCATATGTAATTCTTTAGTATTGAATACAGGAGGAATTTTTTCCCCTATTCCTTTCCATTTAAGTGTAGTTAATTGACTAGGATGGCCGGTACAGTGTGGGTAGGGTGTTGTAAGCCCCTTCTGATGGAAGCATGGAAGGGCGAGGGCAAATTCTCCCTGTCATCTTCCCCCTGCCACCATAACCAGAGATGTTTCAGGTGATGAAGCCACAATCAGACTGTTTCCCTGAGTGTGTGTGTGAAGCACAGCCCCCAACACAAGATGGACATATAACATATGTGAGAAATAAACCTTTGCTCTTTTAAAACTAATCAGATTTGGTGATTGTTACTACAGTATAACCAAGCCTATTCTGACCCAAACAAGGAACTTTATTTATTTATTTATCTATTTATTGCGCATATTAGCTGAACAACCACTAAGTGTAAGTGGCAGGTACTATGTTAGGAAGCAGGAACTTTACATTTTTTTTTTTCTCATATTAGCTGTGCATCCACTAAGTGACAGGCACTATGTTAAGAAGCAGGTTTCCCAAGATAAAAAATGCAGTTATCTCTCCATTCTAGCCTCATGGATGTGTGTGTGTGTGTGTGTGTGTATATATATTGCTAAGCTTAATGCTAAGCCCTGAGAAAACAGAAGGGAACAAATAGACTCACATTTACCTTTAAGGACCTTATAGTCTGGTAGGACTTAACACTGAGTAATCACACAAAGACACAAAGATAGCACTGGAATTTCAACTGTGACGAATGCTGTAGGAAGAAAGTTTTGGATTTCAGGGAGGTTAGGGGGTAGGCTTCCTAACCTAGCTTCATTAAAGGAGTAGGAGTGTCAAGGAAGGCTTCCATGAGGAGGTGACATTCATGCTGAGATCCAAATAATGAGCAGGCATTTCTCAGCCTCTAACCAAAGATGCTGACATAACGACTCTACTTTCTGAAATCTGTTCCTTTCGGTCCCTCGATTCTAAAATTGCTCTGTATCTTCAGTCTCTTACTAATAAGACAAAATTTCATAGAGAGCCAAAGTCATTATCTGAATGATTCCTAAGGAAGGCAACTGTCAACACCAATAGAATCATCTAAACCATGTCCTGAATATGGAGACTGGATAGTAGTAAGTATGGCACCAAAATTTCTGCAATATTCATACACAATATTGCTAATCTGCTTGGTGGTAAATATAACTTTCAGTTCTTATGCCCTCCAGAGTAATGTTAACTATTGGAGGCCAGCATCATTCTCCATAGTTATCTCTTGTGTGCTGCGATTTTAAAAATTTCCCTTTGCACAGCATCTGTGTCATAGTAGGAAATATCAGGCCCTTGGCATTTAGATATTAAAGCATCTTATTCAAAGAAATATTTGAGAGATAATAAAAATAATTCCTCATGTTTAACCACACATTATCTCCTTTGGGTGTTAAAACAAACTTTCAAGGTAAGCAGGACAAGCAACATTTAGTTTTTGAATGAGAATACAGAGACTCTGGAAGTTTCTGAGACTCTCCTAGGATCTATAGTTGGAGGTGACTGAACAGCAAAGCAAACTCAGTTCTCTTGATACTGTGGCTTAGAGACAGATGAGGTGTACTCATGATCTGGCAATTGAAATACGTGGCTTGGGTTGTTCTTAGATCGACTCTGTGATATTCAGCAAGTTACTTAACTTTTCTGAGCCTCATTTTTCCTCATCTCTCAGGTACGAGAATGATAGCTAACTCATGGTGTTATTGCAGGAATTAAATAAACAAGGTGAGCTGCTCTATATTCATGCTATCATCTATTTACTTACTCATTTAGGCAATATTTGAGCCCTACTCAGTGCCAGATACTCTCCGAACACTCAGAAAGCAGCCTTGGATAAGAAAATCCTTGCATTTATAGGATGTCTAGAATAGGAGGTAATAGTGAAAGTGCTATAAGGCTCACAAAATAGTATTTCCTTTTGCCCAGACTCTTTTTTATAAACACCTATCTAGATTCATTGCCTGCACCAAGTATGAAAACTATGCATGGTAATGAGGAGGAACATTAAGTATTAAAAGGAAATTTATTACCTCTACCTTATTACTACTATTGCCACTATTATCTCTGAAGAAGCAGGTTCTTTGATTTGAATGGATGAGAAAATGTTAACAGGTAATACTGGCTAATAATAATATTGTAGTTACCATCTGCAAAAGCTTTCCCACACTTCATTTCCTCTGTCAGAGAGTGACCATAAGTCTAGAAATGTAAAACATACTGCTGCTAAGGATATTGAAGCTACATAAAAGAAATCTAGATTAGTTCATTTGTTGAGTTCCAGATGAATTGCCCTTTTGTGCAAGGTATTAAGAGAGTTTTTCGATTTGCATAGATATTGGTGATGTTTTATAAGGGGAGTGGGAACTAGATCGTACAACTTATAGATTCAGGAACTTAAGGTCAGTCCAATGCCAAATTCCAGGATAGATAATCAAATAGATAGATGGCCTATAAGCACATAGAGAAGGCACACTAGATAGAAGTACTGACTTCACTGCCTTTTAAAAAAATTAGGGTTAGAGAAATCTTTCAAACAGATAAATCTGGATGCAAGTAAGGATTTGGGAAAACCACTCAAGAAATTCTTGTCTTCAGTTTGGATAAAAGTAATTTAGAAGAGGATAGAGTCAGTGAATTCTTAATTGTTTGAACTGTCAAGTATAAATTATGAATTAAAATCAACCATAGGTCAGATAATCTCTGTCCTTGGTCCTGACTCATTCACTATTACAGAGGACTCGTATTAAGACCTCAAGTCTTGTTTCCCACACATCCAAATCAGCTGGGGTGCATAGGAAAAACAGAGCTGCTTGGATCTGCCATTGAAGATTATGAGAGTAGGCATGGGAAGGGACATGGGATGCTCTACTTTAAAGAAGTTACCTTCATCAGACTTGTAAATGACGTTAGTTGGAGGATGATTTAATACATTTAGGTGACTGAATTACGATCTCAAGTGACCTGAAAAAACTGAAATAAGGGCCAGTTTTAGTGAAATGACATTTTTAAAAACAGATAAATGAAAAGCTTTACTGTAGAGGTTCTGAAAATCATCTGTACAAGTATATGAAGGAGACATGATAGTTTAAGATTAGTAAGTAGAGAAAATATTTAGGGGAAGTTCGCTGACTGCAAAATAAACATGTGCCAGCAGAGGGCTGTGGTTTGCAGCACAGCTGATGTGAGCTGAAACGGGATATTGGCAAAGGGACGAGAGTTGAGATGTATAATTCATAATTCCCCTCACAGATTCCAACAAATGACACCATATCTTTGAATGTTATGTTCAGCCACAAGAATGTCAGGGAAAAATAGAATTTAGAGCTTGGGATGATCTACAGCCATCTAGTCCAAAGGTATTCACACAGGGTTCCATGGATCCCAGGGCTCCACAGGGAGTCTTCCAGACTGGTAGTGGGAGGTGTTGGGTCAAGGAAGGAGTGCGGGAGCTCAGCACTCCCACTCCAAACAAAGGTCCGATGGGAGCAGCTCTGCTGTTGTCTGTTTTACATTTTAGGTGTCCACATAGAAGTTCATATGGGGACCTTAATTTTAAATTTGGTTGGTTAGAATTTAAATGGGGAAATAAAGCTGAAGAATTACTGAAAAGTATGTCAGCCCTACAATTTGCTGTCAAAAGTATCATCACAGTGTATTTCCTCAAAAAGATGCTGAAAGAGGAAAGAAACATATTCAGTGCCCCTTTTATTAATTTGAGGGAAAACTGTTAACCAGGGCAAAAAGGGCCTGTGTGTATTCAGAGGTGCTATAGATACAGATAGATAGATACATAGATAGGTATAGATCGATATCTTTATTTTGTGTATACATATATCTTTTTTTTTTTAAGATTTTTTTTATTTATTTATTTATTTATTTATTTATTTATTTATTTATTTATTTATTTATTTATTTGACAGAGAGAGAGCACAAGCAGGAGGAGCAGCAGGCAGGCTCCCTGCTGAACAAGGAGCCCAGTGCAGGGCTCCATCCCAGGACCCTGGGATCATGACCTGAGCCAAAGGCAGACACTTAACCAACTGAGCCACCCAGGCACCCCACATATATCTTTATTTTGTGTACATGTGTATAAATAGACAAATACATTCTTTCACTACATTTTCTATTCAGCTAAGAAGTGATGCAAACGTTTTGAGCCTTGGTACCACTTTAGAATGATGAGTCTATAAATAAGGATATACCTCATATTCTGATTATTTTTCACGTAAACAGGGTGAGCAAACATCTGTGAGATGCTTCTGGTGCTCTATTCCCTGATTTCCTTTGTTGTAGCAATAGCTCTTTGCTATTTTAAATGACACTGAATGTTGTCTGTACAATTCATAAATATTTGCATTTAGTAATTATATTAATAAAAGAGCTGGAAGACTGAATTATGCTGAATCCATTTTATTTTCTGCAAAAGAGGCAGAATCTTAATTAGCTTTACTTCTGATACTCATTAACCCACATATAATCTCTGATTATGTATTGAAATCAAGTAGAGTTTAAATCTTTTAAAGACTTTCTTGAGATAAAATTGAGGAGTTTTCCCCCTATACGTTTCTATTTCTTCTAAAATCCTAATTTTATGCAGTGAGTTGTCAAGAAAAGGAATATTTATGGTCTTAGATAAATTTAGACATTTTCTGTTACCACAATAATAAGGCTGGAAGAGAGTAACTTCACTATGCTATGAAAGAAAAAAGGCAGAATATGTTATAAACCATAAAACATAAGCCACCCTCAGAAACATTCTAGATCACAGCTTCAAATAAAGAGTGTGTGCCTTTATAGATAACAGTGTTACCTGGTAAGTCATTCATTGTCACTCACTGAGCAAGGGTTTATTGTGTTTTCTCTATGTTGTTTGACCCTGTTAGGAAAACAGAGTAAATATAAGATACAGTTCCTTTTTGCTGGCAGCTCATCAATCTATGTTAGAAAATTGGAGATGGATACACTTATAACACACTTAGTTTTACAGTCTCTATCCAGGAGTTACAATGAGTGATGCAGAGTAAGTTTTAGTACCATTATTGAGAGCTCACTCTGTGCCAGGTGCTATAATGTGTATGTATTATCACAGTCACTCCTTACAACACCCATTTTGAAAACTAAAGCACCTGAGCTTTAGCGTGGTTAAGAAAATTACCCAAGGTCACACAGATAGTACATAGAGTGAAGATGAAATGAATAGTAAACAGTAATCACAGTGGCTGGCCTGTGAAGCATCATTAGCTCACAGACAGTGGTAGTGCCAGTGTCCTTCATAATAACCCTAGGAGCCAGTTACCAATTTCAATCCTGATTATTCATCTGAGAAACAGGCCCAGAAAGGGTAAATGACTTCTTGGAGACACCAAGCATTGAAGTAACAAAGCAAGAATTCAAATCTGTAATTTTCTTCCAGCATTTCCAGCTCTATAGCTTGGATTTTAGTCTTCAGAGGGTCAGTATACTCACTGAAAAGTTTCTGCAGGGAATGACAGTGACCACACCAGTAGTTAAAGGCTAGTGTGTTATAGTGATATTCTGGAGAGACAAGTGGTGAGGATCCAGTGAAGTGGAGATAAAGAAATAAAGTCAGTTTGGAGGTTATCACGTAAATCCAAGGCTGATAAGATTGATGTAAGAGGAAACAAGATACTAGCATGTAGAGAAAAAGGAACTCTTGTACACTGTTGATGGGTATGTAAACTGGTGCTACTATGAAAAACAGTTTGGAAGTTCCTCAAAAAATTAAAAAATAGTAATACCACATGAGTCAATAATTCCACTATTGGGTGTTTTCCCAAAGAAGACAAAAAACTAATTCAAAAAGATATATGCATTCCTCTGTTTACTGCAGCATTATTTACAATAGCCAAGATGTGGAAACAACCCAAGTACCCATCAAAAGATGAATGGGTAAAGAAGATGTGATATATATATATATATCTCCCCACTATGAAATATTACTCAGCCATCAAAAAGAATGATATCTTGTTATCTGCAATAACATGGATGCACCCAGAGGGTATTATGTTAAGTGAAGTAAGTCAGACAGAGAAAGACGAATACTCTATGATTTCACTTATATGTGGAACCTATAAAACAAAACAAATGAATAAACAAATAAAAAGCAGAAACAGACCCATAAATTAAGAGAACAAACTGATGGTTGCCAGAGAAGAGGGAGTTGGGGTGGGGATGGGTAAAAATGGGTGAAGAGGAGTGGAAGATGCAGAAAAGAAAGCAACAAGATGTTGGTTTTGACTGCAAGGAATTGTTTAAAAAGAGAGAAAGAGGGATGTGAGCCCCAGGGATGTTTGGAAGGAAGGATTTATGGACTCTAGTGACCGGTTATGGGACATGAAGGGAGAGCTTGCCTAGACCAAGAGCAAATTGCAAGGTTGAGGACTGTGTCTATTCCATTCACCTGGTATCTGCTTTGCTTAGCACCATAGTGCGCCTCCCAGCAGGGGCTCTACACACACACACACACACACACACACACACGCACACGCACACACAATACATTAATGAATGATCAGAGAGAACAGCAGGATCAGGCCTAAGGAGTGTCCCCACAAAAAAGCAAAGATAGTACAGGGAAGGGCATTAGTTTGAAAGAAAGAGGAATGGGGATTTGCATATGCTGAGTTTGAGCTGAAAAAAAAAATTGCAGATGTAGAGCCTGGAATTGAATAAGAGACCTAAGTTCTGAGGCAAATCAGGACAGGCAGTTCACCTAGCTATGTAGGAAATGATGGTTGAATCAGTTGAAAGGGCACAATTTTCTCAAGGAAAATGAGAACAGAGCAGACTACAAGAACGAGATTGGACCTTAGGGACAGGAGCAAAAATAGAGGGGAGAACCAGGAAGGAATAACAAGGGATCTTTTGGAATGTAAAATCAGGTCCCCAAGGAAGGAACGCATTTCCAAAAGGAGGCGGCAGGAATGGAGTCCAGTGGTGCATACTGAACCAGGGGATTCAGTAGAATGCAGAAAACGGTCCTTGAATTTGGTCAAAGGAGATTATCAACAGTTTTGTAAGGAGTTATTGTATTTATAAAGTCTTGCTTCAAGTCAGATTCTGAAGATTTGATACAGTGATTGTGGTGAGAAAATGAAGCCACTCATTGATAGGTGTTCAAACCAGACCTGAGTGAGGGGGTTTCTTAGAGGTGAGAAGGAAGTCTTAGGTGAAGATGCTGTTACTTTCAAGATTAGGAAAAACAAATCATCCATTCTTATAGTGTATGTTACTAGGTGATTGTGTCCCCCCGCTCCCCAAATTAACATGTGGATGTCCTAACCCCAGTAACTCAGAATGTAACCATATTTGGAAATAAGATCTTTAAAGAAGTGATTAAATGTAACCATATTTGGAAATAAGATCTTTAAAGAGATGATTAAATTAAAATGAGCCTTTGAAATTAACAGGTCAGGAAATGACAGATGTGGGCTAGGATGCAGAGAAAGGGGAACCCTCCTACACTGCTGTGTGGGGATACAAGCTGGTGCAGCCACTCTGGAAAACAGTATGGAGGTTCCTCAAAAAGTTGAAAATAGAGCTACCCTACGATCCAGGAATTGCACTACTAGGTATTTACCCCAAACTTACAAATGTAGTGATCCAAAAGGGCACCTTCACCCCAATGTTTATAGCAGCAATGTCCACAATAGCCAAACTATGGAAAGAGCCCAGATGTCCATTGACAGATGAATGGATAAAGAAGATGTGATGTACATATATACAGTGGAATATCATGCAGTCATCCAAAAAATGAAATCTTGCCATTTGCAATGACATGGATGGAACTAGCGGGTATTATGCTAAGTGAAATAAGTCAATCAGAGAAAGGCAATTATCATATGATCTCACCGATATGTGGAATTTAAGAAACAAAACAGGATCATAGGGGAAGAGAGGAAAAAATAAAACAAGATGAAACCAGAGAGGGAGACAAATCATAAGAAACTCTTAATTATAGGAAACAAACTGAGGGTTGCTGGAGGGGAGGGGGGTGGACGGATGGGGTAACTGGGTGATGGACATTAAGGAAGGCATGTGATGTAATGAGCACTGGGTGTTATATAAGACTGATGAATCACAGACCTGTACCTCTGAAACCAATAATACATTATATGTTAATTAATTGAATTTAAATGAAAAATATTTTAAAAATAAAAATTTAAAAAAAATTAAAATGAGCCATGAGGGTGGGGACCAAATCTGATATGAATGGTGTCTTTATTAAAGGAGAAAGAGATACCAAGGTGCATATTCACAGGAGGCAATCAGGTGTTGAGGAAGAAGAGGATGATCATCTGCAGACCAAGGAAAGAGGACTCAGGAAACCAAATCTGCCAACCCCTTGATCTTGGGCTTCTAGCCTCCAGAATCATGAGATAATAAATTTCTGTTTTTAAAATCCCCAGTCTGTGGTGTTCTGTTATGGCAACCAGAGCTGACTAAGGCAGTCTTCCAGGTAGGGAGTGAAGTAAGTATGGAAAGGATAGCCTATATAGTGGAAACAGACCACAGAGAATGTATGTACAAGCAAAGACAATATAAAGTCAGTCAAGAAGTTAAAACAGTTACATGCTTATTTCCAAGTAACCTGTCCCATGTGATATTCCTTGATCTTTTACTTTTCTTGAAACCTTTTAATATTTGTCTTTTTCCCCCCAAATACACCTATCAAATCTGTTGAAATTTGGAATATGGTGATCAAGCTCTGTAAAATCTAATCTCTTCTTCCATTCTGCTGCCTTTTTGTTGTTGCTGTTTTTAATAAATCACTGTCTACTAGTGTGAAGGTGAAGGAGAGAGGTTGTTGCTTTCAAGGCCTTCCATGTTATTATTTGTTATTTGACTGTAACTGGGATAGTCGTTTATCATCTAATACCCCATTTTACTTGTTTTAAAACATTTTTACACTCCCTTCTTGTTTCTTTATCACTATATGGAATTCTGAGATTGATTTGGGCTAGTGAAGACTAAGAAAAATTCCTTTCCTCATCTATGGAATCTAAACATCCAGAAACCCAGAACTCATTCAAGTCCTCTGCTTGTCCCGTGACCATTTTTGAAGGGCGTTGTGGGGGAACCCCTTCAAGTTAGCTCATTTGAATCTTATTATCTAAAGCAGAGAATAAAATTAAAAAGCAATTTGTGTGGCTCCATACTTGTGAATTAGCCACATTCTTTCTGATTTTTGAAATCATCAAATCATTTTGCCAAATCAATTATTTTGCCAGATAGTCAGCCTGTGGTTAGGTGGATGGAGGAGATATGTCAGTGAGGGATACATTTGTAGGTGTCTGCATGAAGTGGATGTGTTAATCCTCTTTTATCCTCTGAGTTCTCTGTCCTATGGGAGACGCTTTCCCCAAATCTAGCCCAAGATGAGAACAATGATATTTTTAAATACTTGGTAAGATTTCGTTTAGAAAACTAGGCCCTTGAGAATGTTCTGAAAGGATTGACTCTGCCTCTATCTGGGATTTCATTAATCCTTCCACCATCCTTTAGGTGAGTTTTTTTTTTTTTTTTTTAATATATTAACAAGCTGTCTAGTGTGCCAATAAGGAATCTATTGGATACTTTCTTTTAATGGAACTTCATAATCTCTCTTCTTTAGGGGTCTGAAAACAAAATTTTTGCTCATCCAAAAAATTATAATGGAACTTAACTATGGGCATTTCACACTGTGATGTTTCAAGGGGACCAATACCACATGGCCTTTTGTATATCGTGGGCATAGCTGGAAGTTTCTAGGCCAGAGGCAACACTTCAGGATGGCTTTCTTAGCATTTGGGGGGGGGGGGGAGTTCAAAATAAGTGTATCTTCTGTTCTTCAGCAATTTGGAGATTGTTTAGATGTTATTCAGGCCCACTGGGGAAAGGAAGGAGGAATTTTATATTCTACACTATCACATTGAGCTTTGAATTAATGAGTGAGCACCTTATAAAAATTTAGAATGTTGAGTTACAGAAAGAATCCTATATATACATAGTACATTCAGAAGCTCAGAAAAACCCTCCAACTCCCAACGTTGAATTGGTACTTAAATTATCCCATTTTGATTGTATGATTAAAGCACTTTTAGACCATGAGTCTTTAAATCCTTCAGTTTCCAGTTACACTTACAGGATATTTTGATTATAGTTGTGAAAGTTGAAGAACCTGCCATCAGTTTTTGCTAAGGCCTTAGGTTTACAGTAAATTCTATCCTACACAGGCTCCCTGAAATGCTATTTAATGCCAGTTTAATGATTTCATTTAATTCTAATTTAAAAAATATTAACTAGATGCCAGTGTGTCCAAATATCTATCTCCAGCCCTGACTTGCCTTTTAAACTCCAGACTTGAATATGCAATGATCCACTAGCTGTGCCATTTGCATGTCTGAAGGCATCTGGAAATTAACATGTCTAAAAAGGAACTCTTGGTTTCTACCTTAAAACCTGCTCCTCTACTTTTCTTCTGTCAGTAAATAGCAACCAAACAACCACCCAACTAAAGAAACCCAAAATCTGGGAGTCAACCTTGGTTCTTCTCCTCTTATCTCCCTGTTAAATTCATCAGTAAGTACTGTCAATAACACTTTTTTGGATATATCTCAAGTCCATCTGCTTCTCCACATCTTCACTATCCCTACCCTCGTGCAAGCCATCACCATCTTTCAAGAGGGCTCCTATTAATAGTCTTCTAACTTGAACCTTCTTGTAGTCTTGCCCCACTAAAATCCATTTTCCAGATAGCTGCAAGAACAATCTTGTTACAATTTCAATCAGTTTGTATCACTCCCCTGTGAAACCTCTAATGGTTTCTCCTTAACACTTAGGATAAATTACAAATTCTTCATTATGGCCTGCAAGGTCCTATATGTTATGGCCACATGCCTTTCTCTCTACCTCATTACAGACCTCTCTCTACCTCAGTAACCATTCTCCCACAACCCTGAGCTGCTTTCTGTTTTTGTAAAACTTTGGCAAAACTTCCCCAGTGCCTTTGCACTTGCTGAACTCTCAGTCCAGAATGGTATCCTGCCTGACACTCCACTCTTCCCCCAGATCTTTGCATGATCCATCGAGTCTTCCTCCTCATCCAGACTATAGCTCAGGTGCCAACTTATCAGAGTGAGCTTTCTTGATCATCTCATCCAAAGTCACTACATACATCACCTTCACTATCACTTCCCTTTTGTTTGATTCTTGCAGCTAATTACTGTCTGAAATTATTTCTTTATTTATTTGTTTGTTGACTCTCTTCTCCACTACAATGTAAGCTTGACCAAGAAAAAGGCCATACTTGTCTTATTTGGTATTATATTCCCAGTGCATAAAATAGCTTGTGGTGCATAGCAAATGAAGAGTCATCAAAACAACAGTACTGTATTCTCATTATAGTGTTTTTCACAAAGTCATGCCTTAGACTAATTTCCCTCTGTATCTTTCTCTCTTGAACTAAGTAAAACTGACTTAGCTATGTATAAATTGAGGCGATGGTGTCATTTTTACATTGTCAACAAAAAGGTTAAAAGAAAAACCAAGACTAAAATATGTTGGTAGAGTTGGTAGATTCTAAGTCATGGAGATAGCATTTGTAAAATACATCTGATGTTAATTAAATTAAACATCTATTTAACAAGAACCACATGACAAATACTCAATTTACTTAAAAGCACTAGAAAAATGTTTTATATTGAAATATGTTAACAGGATGTGGCCTTTTTTTTTTAACCAACTTTTAGCCAGTGGTTCTCTAGTCTCCTGGGGCTTAAACAGACACAGTTTACAATTCTAGTTTAAAAGGCAACTTGCTCCTGTTTTTGAAGTCACTTTCAGGTAAGAAAAGAAGTCTTATTTTATAAGTATAATTATCAGGTTTAAGTGAAACTGACAACCTGGAAAAGAACAATAAAATAGCTTCAGGATAATAGCAGATTTCAGTAAAGTAATGCCAACCTATCATCTTTAATGAAATCACGTACTTTGAGTGAAAGTCTTTGGTTTAGTGTGCTATAAAAGGAGAAAAAACATTTTTTAAAGAATCAAACAGCAAGGAAGAAGCAAACCAAGTGAGATACATTTTAGATGCTTTAAAAAACCCTGCTTCATGAAGACACAATGCTCCAGAAAATTGGAATCTATGTTATTAAGTAAAAACATTAATTAAATGGTTTTAAACTTAGCAGAGCACTGTAGAGTTATTATACAGAATGTTCTATGTTTCATGGTTTTATCTCCTTACTGCCAAGTGGAATCTGTAATAAAACAAGTATAAAAGAAATGAGAGGAATATAAGAAACCTGGACTGGCAGAATAAATGGACATAAAATATTGCACAGATCAACTTCACTAAGAAGTCTCATTAGTGTTGGTTCAGAAAGTAAAGAATAAAAATTTCAAGTTATGGGGCGCCTGGGTGGCTCAGTTGGTTAAGCAACTGCCTTCGGCTCAGGTCATGATCCTGGAGTCCCGGGATCGAGTCCCGCATCGGGCTCCCTGCTCGGCAGGGAGTCTGCTTCTCCCTCTGACCCTCCTCCCTCTCATGCTCTCTGTCTCTCATTCTCTGTCTCAAATAAATAAATAAAATCTTTAAAAAAAAAATTTCAAGTTATGAATCTTTAGAGTTGATACATGGATCTATATTGCATTTATTATAAGAGCATAAAATAAAATATTTTAAAAAGGAAAAATTGTATAATATAGTAGAATATTTTCAACAAAGAATAATTCCATAGGTGTTTTTGTATGTAAATTATAGATCTTTAGAATGTTAGTATTATAATTGGGTTTGCTTACAGTTTATTTAATACAGTATATCATGATGTGGCTTTAAGTTGTTCAAAGTCATTGCATTAAATCACATTAAATCATACAGTGAAAATGATACTTTCAAATTCTTTCTCTCTTTAATACTCCTTGTTATGGAACTTTACAAACATACACAAAAGAGAGAAGAGAGGAACAAACCACCATATACTGATCACCCAGGTTTATGTTTTTGCTAAACTTGGGAAATTTTCAGCTATAATTTTTTTCAAGAACTTTTTCAGCTCTATCTTCTTTCTCTTCTCCTTCTGGGACTCTAATGATATGAATGTTAGATCTTTTGTTACAGCCCCACAAATCCTTGAGGCTCTGTTTAATCTAGCAAGACAGAAGACTTTTGGACAATAGCTAGGATGTCTCACTCTCACTACCACCAACACTACCAAGTGCCTTCGACTACTGAGGTGTCAATGGAGGCCAGGTGGGGAACCAGGACTTCTACTCCCATCTGGCAGTAATAAGGTAGCATTCATAAACCCCCTTTTCTGTCAAAGCAGTTTCCAAGGAAGCCAGCTAAAACATAATGCTATGAGACTCTGCTCTTTTCCTGTTCCTTTGTCTAGAGACAATAGGATTTTGTTAGGACTTTCTTTTGTCTGCATCCCTTGGTGTTTTGGGTTGCTTATTTCTTCATCTCCATGAGGCAAAAGGAACACTCCAGGGATCATGCCACAGGATAAATGGCATTATGTACTGTAGTGAACAACACATGAGGGAAGGTGAATAGTGCAGGCAGAAGGGAATGAGTCCTGTGGGTAAGGGAAAAGCATTTTTAGGGCTGGAACAGCTAGTGCAAAGGCCCTGAGGTACGTGTGTGTGGGTGTGTCTGAGGAGCAGCTGGGGAGAATCCAGCTAGAAGAGGAGTGGGAGAAGTCAGAAGGGCTAGCCAGGAGAGGGGTGGGAGGTAAGGTCAAGGAAACCAGCCAAGGGAAGGGTGGGAGGTGAGGCCAGAGGGGCCAGCAATATGTCATATGCGTTACAGGGAAGAGGGGCCATGGAGGCTTCTGAGCAGAGGTGTGCTTGGCTCTACTGAGAGACAAGACTGCAGGGAGGGATGAAGGCAGCTCAGACCTGTCACCCATGAGCTCAGCCTTCCCCAGGGGCATTTGTAATGCAGGCACAGTCCCTCTCGTTTCATAAGGTTCTTCCCATAAACACGTTCGGAATAAACAAGTCAGAAACAACAAAAAAGAAAAAAGAAAACTCCAAGGACTCACCTCCATGTTGTTTCTTCAGTCCCATTGTTCCTGGTCAGTCTGCCTTTTTCTTTCCTCCTTTCAAGAGTCTTCTTATGTTTGTTTTATATATAATTACTAGGGTTTGTCGTGTCATTGTACTTAGCAGGAAGAATAATGAAAAATATTTCTAGTCTGTCTTCCTTCCAGGCAAGTTTTTACTCTTTCACCTCTTCCCCTTTTCCTGCCACTTATTTATTGAAAAGAGGAAAGTTTTCATTTTTTATTTGTTTTGAAGAATTTGCAACATCCTGGATTACTGATTGCATTTTTATGTATCACTTAATAGGTTATTCTATTTCCTATATTTCCATAAACTGCTAATTAGAACTAGAGTCTTGATTAGCTTCAGGTTTAGTTCTTTAGAAGAATTATGTTATAGATGGTGCTGTGAACTTCACACCAGGAGATGCTAAACATTGGGGCACCCACTTTTAGGGAAATAAAAATTTATTACAGAGGTAAGAAATTGTTGGCCTTACTTATTTATTATATTTTTATATTTTATACTTATAATTATATATTATTATTATCAACTTTCTTTGAAGGCGTTCACATTCAATTTTCTTTCAGTCTTATAGAATAGCATCCCTTACCCAACCACATTCTGAACAAATTGGTAATAATATTAAGGAGTAGCACATGGAGGCCAAGGGTGGAATTGGGGGGAAACAGCATAGTGTGAGACTCAGTAACTCCTAAGAGAAATGAGTGGCTCTGAACCAAGACTGTCCTTTATCCTTCCCACATTTATCAAGCAGATAAGTCAGTTCACCTCTTGTGGAACAGCATGAGCGAAGGAACGAAAGAGACCATAACACTAATGGAACCACCATATGATGTAGCACTCCTCCGTACACTGATACCAAGAAGCACATCTTGGCTTCATATTTATCTCCTCTATAATAGTTTAATAGATAACTGGCAATACATTGTGCTAAGCTTAGAGCACCTGGGTGGCTCAGTCAGTTAAGCATCTGACTTGATTTCAGCTCAAGTCATGATCTCAGGGTCATGAGATCGAGCCCTGCCTCAGGCTCACTCAGCATGGAGCTGCTTGAGATTCTCCCTCCCGTCCTCTGCTGCCCCTCCCCTCCTGCTCCTGTGTGCTCTCTTTCTCTCAAAAAAAAAAAAAAAAAAGATTGTGCTAAACTTTTGTCAAATGTTTATTTTATTTTATTTATTTATTTTTTTTACAAATGACTTCCATTTATGTCATAAGATGCCAGTTTTTAATTATGGTAGTCATACAGGATTTCCTTTGAAAAATAATTTATCAGGGCACCTGGGTGGCTCAGTTGGTTAAGTGTCCAACTCTTGGTTTCCACTCAGGTCTGGATCTCATGGGTTGTGAGATCGAGCCCTGCATCGGGCTCCAAGCTCAGGGGGAGTCTGCTTGGATGTTTTCTCTCTCTGCCCCTTCCCCTCATGTTCTCTCTCTCTCTCAAATAAATAAATCTTTCAAAAAAAAAAGAAATTTATCAAAATAAAAACATGAAACTTTGAATGAAAAAATACAGTGTGGTGGAATATAGATATGACAACAACTGTAACTATGTTATATAAATGCTTGATATTTGGGAAATTCTGATTAAATATCTAATAATTTTGCTATATCAGTGGGGACACTCAGGTAAAATTTATTTTCCAAAGCATCACATCATTTGAGGGCAATCCAGTTACCTAATGCCTACGTGGTTTCTCCTTTCCAAGTATGCTTTTTCCTGAACAAGGGCTAGGAAGATTATGTGACCTCAGGGCTAGGGTTCTAGAACATTTGATTGCACCACTGTGAAGGCAGGGTCTGGGTCTCTCTTATTTATTGTTGTAGCCCCAGTACCTAGTAGAGAATATAGAACAGAGTGAGCACTTAATAAACATTCTGAAAATTTGCTGGATACTAGTATATATTCTGCAAAATATTATCTTCTTCTAAATAGAGCATCCTTTGTTGAGATTCAGTTAAGGTCAAGTTCTCACCTCTCCCTTTCCCCAAAATCTAGCTATTTATGACAATATCAATATCTTTGACCAAAAGGTATGATTTTAGGTTCCCTGTATCTCAAAAAGTCCTTCTTAGGAATAAATCTTATAATTCCCTAACCATGGTTGGGGTTTGTCCTCAAAAAAATAAACAGTATGTCCTAAGATAGACCAGTCAGTTCCTGATGGTAAGAACAACCACTCATTGTAATGCTAGAATGTTCAAACATTTAGCAGAGTTCTGATTAGAAGCCTTTTAATCAATTTTTTCCCAGCCTATTAAATTATAAATAACAATAAAAATTGTATATATTTAGGTTGTACATGTGATTTTTTAAGTGTACAATGTGATGATTTAATACTGTGAAATTATTACCACACTCAACACATCCATTACCTCACATAGTTACATTTTCTTAACAAAGTTCAAGTATACAATTAAGTATTTTAACTGTTGTCACCATGTTTTACACTAGCTCCCCAGACCTTATTTGTCTTATACTTAGAAATTTGTACCCTTTGACAAACCTCTCCCAAACCCCCCACCTTCCAGCCTCTGGAAACCACCATTCTTCTGTCTGATTCTATGAGTTCAATTTTTTTAGATTCCACATGTAAGTGAGATCATACAGTATTTGTCTATCTCTGTCTGGCTTATTTCACTTAATATAATGTCCTTCGGGTTCATCCATGTTTTTGCAAATGGCAGGATTTCCTTCCTTTTTTATGACTGAATAACATTTCAGTGTGTGTGTGTGTGTGTGTGTATGTGTGTATCATATTTTCTTTAGCCATTCGTTTGTTGATGGACCCCTAGATTGTTTCTGTATCTTGGCTATGCTATAATGAACATGAGAGTGCAGATATCTTTTTGAGATACAGATTTCATTTTCTTTGGATATATATACCCAGAAGTGGGACTGTTGGATCATATGGTAGTTCTATTTTTAATTTCTTGAGGAACTTCCATACCATTTTCCATAATGGCTGTACCAATTTATATCTCCACCCACAATATACAAGGGTTTACTTTTCTCCACAGCCTATCCAATACTTGTCTCTGCCTTTTTGATAATAACCATCCGAACAGATGTGAGGTGATATCTCATTGTGGTTTTAATTTGTATTTCCTTGGTGATTAGTGATGTTGAGCACCTTTTCATGTACCTGTTGGCCATTTGTGTGTCTTCTTTGCAAAAATGTCTATTCAGGTCCCTTTCTCATTTTGTAGTCAGGTTTTTTTCTTCCTTTTTTCTCTCTCTCTCTCTCTCTCTTTTTTTTTTTTTTTTTTTTGCTATTTTGTTGTAGGAATTCCTTGTATGATTTGGATGTTAATTCCTTATCATATATATGATTTGCAAATATTTTCTCCCTTTCCTTAGGTTGCTTTTTCATTCTGTTGATTATTTCTTTGGTTGTGCAGCTTTTTAGTTTGATGTAGTCCCACTTGCTTATTTTGTCGTTGCTGTTCCTGTGCTTTTGGTGTCATATCCAAAGAAATTGCCAAAAACAATGTCAAGGTGCTTTTTCCCTATGTTTTCTTCTAGGATGTTTACAGTTTCAGGGCTTACACTTAAATCTTTAAACCAATTTGAGTTAATTTTTGTGAGTGTTTTAAGATAGGAATCCAGTTTCATTCTTTTGCATGTGGATATCCAGTTTTCTCAATACTCTTTCTCCTTCTGTGTTCTTGGTGCCCTTGTCAAAGATTAGTTGACTGTATATGTGTGGGTTTATTTCTGGGCTCCTGATTTTGTTCTCTTGGTCTGTGTGTCTGTTTTTATGCCCACCCAATACTGTTTTGATTACTATGGCTTCGTAATATAGTTTGAAAGACAGAAGTGTGATGCCTT
Organism: Mirounga angustirostris; assembly: GCF_029215605.1. Lineage (NCBI taxonomy): Eukaryota > Metazoa > Chordata > Mammalia > Carnivora > Phocidae > Mirounga > Mirounga angustirostris. The sequence goes on along the minus strand of NW_026991709.1, from coordinate 185,322,995 downwards.
CAGCTCTGTGATGAATATTTTGAGCTGACATTTATGGAGCTCCTGTATCTGTGGGACTGTGCTAAATGCTTGATATGGACTTTTCTCATTGAAGCACCACACAACCCTTTGAGTTAGATGTTATGCTTATCTCCTTTTCTAAAAGGTAGATACTGGGGGGTTAGGAATGTTAAGTAACTTGTCAGTAAAGCATAGCTAGTGGCATTGAAGCTGCACTCAACCTCAGATCTAACTAGGTAGGAGAGCTCTTAACCTCTACTCAGACTTACCCTTGAAATGCTTTAATTATTTTGGAGGCATTCTTGAGGTGGAAAGAATGAGGTGGAAAGCTTGTCCCCAGCTCTCACACCTACAGCTTTAGGACCGGATGCAAAGTATGGATGTGAACTTCTGTCATCTAAAACCACTTCCTCAGGTTTTGTATTATATCGATACCTCCTGTATCGATTTACTTAATTATTTACTTAATATGTACTTGGTACTCTTCTTTAAGTAGATAGCTCTGAATACGGTGAAGAACGCAGTATTTTTAAATTCTTCCTAAAGATGGCACAGTGCTTTGAAGGTGACAGTTATGTGCCCCCCAACCTCTTCATTGCTTTCTCTTCTTCTCTTCCCACCTCACAGGTTGTTAGTGAGTATTATGGAGGTGTTAAGGACATGCTAGCACCAGACTGAGACTTTTTCCTGGATGTAATAAGCAATACTGAAAAATAATTAAAAAGAGGGATAACTTTTAGATGGTGTGATTCAATGTCATTTAATATTGTATATTATGTAATATCACCTCTTATTCTAAGAATGTGCCCCACAATTTGAGAATCACTGGTGTAAACTCTTTGAGAATTTTTGTGACAGTCGAACAGAGGAATGGACATGAAATCACTCAGTAAACTGGAGCGTTCTTTTATAGCTCTTCCCTTTGGACCGAAGACATATAAACTCATAATCTGGCTGTAACATTAATAGCACTTCCAGCTCTTCTCCCCGCAAACACTAGTTTATATTTTTCAAAAAAATCACCTAGAAAATGTTTTCAAATGTTGTAGTGGCTGAGGACTTAGGAGTATGTGTCTAGACTTCTTGTGAGGCCATGTAGAAGAAAGCTCCCTATCACAAGTTTGGGAAAACACACATGCTGTGTTATTTACTATTCTAGTCACGGAGTTAGTCACAGCTCTTTTGAAGCACGTGCTATGTGTAAGAAACACCAAATACGGTTCTTAACCTCACAGACTACGAAAGCTAAGAGGCTCAAGACCAAATGTTAGCTCTCTCAAGACCTTGGTGGATAATTGCTGAATTATGTCTTGGGAATTGCAAGTAGCTAGAAGTGCATTCACCTCTATTTCATCTCATCTGACACTTACTGGGCCCCTATAATACACTGGGTGTATGCTCAGTATTAATTATTTCGGCAACAGATACACCATATCCCATTTGTACCTACTACAAATGAGGCTTTGTGGTATATGGCCTTACGCATTTCTCATAACTGTCATTAATCCTTTTTTATAAATAGGAAATGGAGGCACAGCGCATGCATATATACTAAGTGACTACATGGGATTTGAGCCCTGTTTTAGTTGAACCCACAGCTTCTGCCTTAGCATACTAAGCCTCACCCCAAAAATAAAGAAACAAATTTCTTCTGCCGTGTAGGAGTCCGCATGTTCCACGGCCGCCTGCCATTTTAAAAGGCACGGGGCAGTGCTCAGTTCTGGAGTAATGACGAGGTGTCTGCCTTCCTCGTTAACAAGCTTTGTTTGAGTCGTTTAGGTGGCATTGTTAACGTTCCTGAAGCCTGCTTTGTGTTTGTTTAATTATAATATAGTCTGGCACTTTGACGTTAAATTTTCTTGTTTGGCTGTAATTATCTTCTATGAGAGTAAGAGCAGAGTTGGATTATATTTACTTCCTTTCTTCATTCTCTCTCTCTCTCTCTCTCTCTCTTTTTTTTTTCGTTTAACACACAAATCTGACTGTGACTCACTGTGTTCTGATGAACCTGCATTCTGGATGACTGACCTGGGATCAGCCTTAAGAGATATGGCTATGCAGCCAGCCGGGTTCAACCTGGTGGGAGCCGGAGGCTGGTCATGTCGAACGCAGCGTGGTGCTGCCGCAGGTCAGCGCACCAGGCTGTGCCACAAAGCACGCTGTCTATCTTGGTGGCTGATTGTGTGCCTCAGGTCACAGGAGAACCTCAACAACACAGCGGGGACCCTGCTAAGTGGCCTCTGCTCTTCTTTCCAGATAATTAGGGTTTTTTAAAACAAATCGTCTTGTCCCTCAAGAATACCATTTCTCGGGCGCCTGGGTGGCTCAGTTGGTTAAGCAACTGCCTTCGGCTCAGGTCATGATCCTGGAGTCCCGGGATCGAGTCCCGCATCGGGCTCCCTGCTTGGCGGGGAGTCTGCTTCTCCCTCTGACCCTCCTCCCTCTCACGCTCTCTGTCTCTCATTCTCTCTCTCAAATAAATAAATAAAATCTTTAAAAAAAAAAAAAAAGAATACCATTTCTCTGGGGTCAGGCTTTATTTGGCCTGGTAGTCCTCTGAGGAAAACTGCCATCTCTTTAAATCAGTACTATCCTTTAGTGCAATGTTCCATAGAGCAAAACAGATATTTTCCACTCAAACACAGTGTTTATGCTTGCATAATGCTCTGACCTGATCCCCACAACAGCTCCATAAGAAAGGGATACCTATAATTTATATTTGCATACCACCTTTGCAATTTTCACCCTATCCAGAATCTACCTTATATCCAAATACACAACATATGTTTTGTTTCAATCACCATATTTTTAAAAATAAACTTAAAAAAAAAAACCCACACAACTATGTGGAACTCCAAAATATTTAGAAGGGAGGGTACAAATCTGTGATTGTCTCATGGATAGACTTCACATTGCTTAACCTTTAGAGTTTTCCATTGACATGTTCAACTTAATGATCTTTAAATGCCACCAGTCACTGAGGTCCCCACCTCTTTCCATATTTGGATTTACTACTGTGTAAAAAAGGACTTTGGCATCACTGTGATATTGTATATTTAGAACAACTTTGAATGTACCCTCCTAAGTCTTCCCTCATTCCTCCAGCAAGCCAAAGACTCCTCTTTACTAGCCCTGTTTCAGAATTTGGAGAGTGGTAGAGAAAAGGGCCTTTGGAGGGGGGGGATGAGAACTGGTTCATAATCAAAGAGACCAAGCTTATCAAAGAGCTGGGCCAGAAGAGAGTGAGGGAAATAGGAAGAAGAGCGTCATTGGGGTAGGGGCTATTGAGGGGCTTGGGGGCTTTGAAGTGGCAGCTGTGGGGTGTGGGAAAAAGCTTTGCGGATATACTGCTATCTGTTAAAGTTTGGGTTTTGCAGGAAGCTGCCCTGAGTCAGAGACTTGTAACCAGGACACTTGTCAGAGAGGACTTGGATCAACACCTGGAGATAGAAAACAGGATTGAGCAGAGGAAGATGAGCCTCAGTGCGTAGTCACAGGGAAGACTTCAGCTGACTTTGTAGGAGTTCTAAAGATGGGATGACCCATTACAGCTCTCCACAGTTGGGACCAGGGGCCCAGACTTTCTGCCATGCTTAGTCATTGAATGTGGGTTGTCCCGGGAAGAGTTTATGACTTTGGGTAAGGATGCCCTCTTCAACTGAAGCACGACATGAAGGGGCTGGTAGCTGGGCAGTCTGCCAGTAGCATGATCTATAGCTAAGGTAATATGTCCCTTATTCCTGAATGGATATCTGGGTGGCACATCACAGCATCCACCTTGAACTGGACCCCATTTAATGTTTTTCATAAGCCCAAGTGAAGTTTGGAGTTATTTTTAAAACTGTATGTATAGGTTTTGAAATATGCTTTAAGCATGACTGTGCAGAGATTGAACCCCATGGAGTTCCAGGAGTTATTGAATTTATACCCAGAAATTTGATAGTAGATTCCCAAAACCATTAATTGATAACTGCTCACACAACACAAATTGCCGTATATAGAAAAAAAAGGAGGTGGGGAGAAGTGGTTTTTTTTATATTTTAATAAAACTATTGTCCTGATCTCCAAACTTAGGTATTTTTGGACCTTTGTATGAGGAGATGTAGAATTTTAGCTACATCTGGGCTTTTATTTTTATCAAATCATGACCAGCAAGAGTAAGAGTGATGATCTCTTTGAGCCGCTGTTAGAGAAATTAGGAATAAAAGAATATGTTTTATTGAGTCCCCTTTGTATATAGTGTATAGTTCATTAACTGGATAGAGTGTGTTTGGGCTCCATTTTTAGACAAATACTTTTGGCTCCAAATAACCAAAATGTACCTTAATCATAAAAAAGAGGGGGAAGAGGGAATTCTTATGCTCAGCATGGCTGGGGCACAGTCCAAATGATGTTATCACGTTGGCTTCATTGGGAGGTAGCTCTCCCAAAGATGGCTATTGGTAGTCCTGGGCTTACAGCATCCCAGGTTAAGTACTGAGAAGAAAGCGTGTCTCTTCTACCAATGGGTCCAGCCAACTCAGTGGGATTGATGTTCTTTGGCTCTGATTGGCTCACTTAGGTGATGTACCCATCCCTGAACCAATCACTGTGGTTGGTGGGTAGGGTATCCTCATAGACCAGGTGGGTGTTATGTGGGAAACTGGACAGCCCATCAGTCCCTCTGGAACCCTGTGCATTGAAAAGGCAGTAGGGGTGATTCTGCAAAGGAAAATCAACATGCTGTCAACATTAAAAAAAAAAAAAGATGTATGGATGCCAAACAAAAACATCTGACATCTACTTTTCTTTATGACCAAAGTGAAAATTCTGCCTTTGCCACTTTTATTTGGCAAGTTACTTCCTTTCTCTTTCCCTCACTGTTCTCATATATAAAATGGGGCTGATAATTCTGAGTTGGCAGGATTGGTGTAAAGATAGTTATTAATGTGTACATAAAAGCCCTTTGGAACATAGGAAGTGCTCACTAATTAAGAACTGTCATTATAGTTAATAGCAAGCATACTCTGGGCTCTATACTGGCATTTACACAAGTATCATCTCACTTTTGATTAGGAACCTGTGAAAGCTTTTAAATTGGACCAAGCACTAATGACTTCCACTTTTTCACAGGATACTTAATATTGTCTTAGCACCATGAAGAGAAAAGCATGTGATACGTCAGCATTTTCTACCCTGCACACAAATTGGCAACAGGGAAAGAGTTCTCTCTCTAAAGATCATGATAAACAAATGTGTTTTGTAGCCTAATTTTGAATCTTCATCAAAAGATTGAATAGAAGTAGCTAGAGTTCCAGTCTCTCTTGAGGGTACATTTAGCAAATCAGAGTAGCAAGAATATAGGCTCCAAATGATGCTCAGGTGGCAGTTAAATACATCAAAGGCAGGAAACCCAGGAAAGGCTGAATGACTATGAAATTCAAGCGTGTTGTGTTTTGATGTGAGTAACTGAAAGGTCAGAGATAAATGAGACTGTGGACCTGAAAGAAAGGAATCCATGCTGATCCTTAAAAAAAGATAGGTGTCACTGTCAGTTGCTTCCTGAGGGCATGTATCTCATTGCCAAACAGTGCCAATGGCGCTCCGTGAGAGGAAATAGAGCTGTCTTTGGATCAGACAAACTTGGGCATGCATCCTGTTGTATGAACTTGGGCAAAATGTTCTAACACACTAGATCTTGGATTCCTCATTCTTTCACACATTCCTAGTGTTGCTCTAGCTCCAGCCTGATTGGGGTTTTTGTGTGTGTTTTGAAAACTCTTTAATGCAGCCTTCTCCAGGGTCTTCTCCCATTTCCCTCTGGCTAGAATGCTCACCTTTAACTCCTCCCAGCTACTCAGCCAAGCCCTCCTTCTTTTTGGAAGTTCTCTCGCTCTCCTGTGTTTCCTTATGTCCCAGGACCTCACTTATACCCCCCAGAGCCCTCTGTCTTCTTTCTTGTGTTTGCCCTTAGGTTGTCAGCCTCAGGAAGCTGGGGATCATTTCTACTATGTTCCGAGTTGTATGCCCAGCACTAAGAATAGTGCTGAGCCACAGCAAGTTCTCAATATTTTTTGAACGGATTAATTCATTATCATTAAAATGAGATTTACTGTATTCATCACAATCCAACTTCTTCTAATAATAATCTTTTGGCCTATTTATGGGGGAAAACATGGGGGATGACTCTCAGAATTCTTTCCATTGCTACTCAGAGCTCTGGCCAGGCTTAAAAATAGTCTTAGTGGAGCTCCTCTCTCCCACCTGCCCTTCTCAATCCCTCCCTGCCCTCCCCCACCCCAGGCCACTGCAGACTCTGTCTAACTGTGACATGAAAAGTCCATGAAACTTGCACCAATGTGTCTTTGTGACTATATATGTTTCATATAGGCATTTGTTTTGGCTTCCTGAGAACATTTGTATCTGTTAGTCATTCAAGTAATAGGTGTCGACTGAGTATCACTTTGCACCTCTCCCTGGAGAGGAATCTGGCCCCCTGTTAGCCTAAATCTGAAAAATCCCCTTTCTGAAGGTCAGTAGTATTAATAGCACCATTAGCATCCATTGCCATTTATTGAGGACTTACTTTGTGCTGCATACAAGTTAAGGGCAATAATAGTTGCTAATCCTTATGACACTGTTTGTGCCAGAGATGTACACACATTTTATATTTAACATACATATTAACTCATTTAATTCTCACAACAACACTAAAGTGGGTACAATTATTACCTCTCATGCAGATGAGAAAAGTGAGGTAAGGGAAGATTAAGTATTTTGTCCACAATTAGATAGGATAGTGGCAGAGGTGAGATGTGAATCAAGATGAATGGGTTCAGAGTCTGCTTTCTTAGCTCCTAGGCTAACCCTCTTTTACAGATGAGGAAGCTGAAACTGACAGAAGTAATTTTAAATATGCAAAGTCTCATGGCTTGTAAATAGCAGAGGCAAAATAATAATTCAGGTGTGCCTGACTCTAGTGCTTTGCCCCTTGATGACCCTGCCCTTTGCCCTTTCCTAAGCTATGCTGCCTTTTCAGATGTGAGTGGTGAGCAGAGCCTTCCTTCTAAGTGTGAGCTCATATTACAAGTAATCTCCAACTCCATTAGGACTAGCAACTCTGTTGTCTAACTAAAATGCACCATTAATAAGTAATATTTGTATAATCATCAATATATCATGGAGAAGACATGAGAATCAGTCCCAGAAATGGTACCACATGTTCCTCCTCAAGGTCTTGCATTAGTAGATGCAAAGTGGAATATTAGATTGCCTAATTCCAGGAAGGAAGAGTCAACTTTTCAGAAATGATACTGCTCTCTGGTTTCAGAAGCAAAAATCAAATAGGTTCTCAGATTACACAATTGTACACAGACTCTTCAAATGACCATTTTCCATCCCCATTTGTGCCACCAGAGGGATAGCCATATACACAAAAGGACTCCTTAAATCAGGCTACTCATGATCCTTGAGGAAATGATATTGTGTGTTTGTGTATGTCTGTCTGAGGAATCTTGGAAATGTGTTATCTTTCCCGTACTCTTGAGCATCATCTTGGGAATACAGCTGCATCCTCATAAGACTATTGTGGGAATCCAGGGAGATAATGTATGGGAAAAGGACTTTGAGAACTGCAAAATGCTGGACAAATGGAAAGCAGTATAATTATCATCATCCCAGGAATTCAGGTATATCTCAAATGCCTGATGGTTCAGCCATAATAGCCAGCCTGAGTGGTAACTTCTTCTTCTCAAAAGTGGTGAAGAACTAGGCCTCCATTTTCTTATTGGGGGATGCTTTCACTCAGTAAATATCATTTTCTTTTTCTTTTTATTAACTTTTATTTACACAAGTAATTTATGATTGAATTTATGAGCCAGAAATTCCATTTTTTCCATTAATGTGGAAAATTTTACATTAATGTGAAGGAATTTTCCATTTTTTTCATTTATGTGGGGAAAATATACTAAAATATCATAGGTATTTTTAGTTTTTCTTGACTTATACACCAATTCCCATCTGCCCTCCTTCCTCTGAGGCAAACCCTATAGTGAGTATACTATGATTCTTCTATACATTTTTTTCTCTTCTGTACATTTTTATGCTTTCCTATACATGCATATGGCCCTGGAAAACCCTAGTGTGGCTGGGAGTCTAGCATAAATGATATAATTTTGTATGCATTGTTCTTCAACTTGGATTCAACCATAAATCACTGAAAAATATGTCTTGGATGTTTATTTGTTGGTTATACACAAACCTAAATCACTCCTTGGAAAAGTTGTGATATTAAACAGGATCAAATACACCAAAATATATTTTACCCATCTCCTTACTGATGAATACCTGGGTTATTTTCTTTTTCTTTCTTTCTTTTTCTTCTTTCTTTCTTTCTTTTTTTTTTGTATTGTAGATAGGGCTAAAGTAAACAGTCTCATTCATGTCATGTCTCCTTCTGCACGTACGTGAGTATGTTTCTAAGATAAAATACTAAGAAGTACAATTATCGGTTTATAGAGTATACAGGTTTCCAAAGTGGCTGCCCATTTGATATTTACTGCTTTCACTAGTGTTAGTGAATGTTTCCCCACATTATCATGGAATTGTTGCCCAATTTCTTCATGTTTGCTAATGTAATGAATAATAAATGGTATTCTGTTTTTGTCTCTTTGTTGATAGGCTGTCTATTTATAGCTGTTATTTGTCTACTGAACTTTTTTTTTTTAAGATTTCATTTATTTATTTGAGAGAGAGAGCATGCACATGAGCAGGGGGAAGGGCACAGGGAGAAGCAGACTCCTTTGAGCAGGGAAGCCCAACACAGGCTCAATCCCAGGACCCTGGGATCATGACCTGAGCCGAAGGCAGCTGCCTAACTGACTGAGCCACCCTGGTACCCCTACTGAACCTTTTCTTATTGATTTGTAGGAGTTCCTTATATATTATGGCTAATAAGTTTAATATATGTAACACAAATATTTTCTAAGTGGGTATAATTTTAACACCTATCTAAAAGTGTATGCAAATTGAATTTTGGGAACTATAATACAGTGTAGATATTTTCTTTTCTTCCTTCATGTCCCTACATAAATATCTCCTCCTTAGGAGATCTTTTACTTCCCAGATCAGATCAGGTCCCTTGATATACCCCTTCATGACACAGTGTGCTTTTATTTCATTGCATCTGGCATAATGCTAATTAATTATTTGCCTAATCATTATTTTTATCCCTATTTCTTCTGTCACAATGTAATCTCCCCAAGGTCAGGATTTTGTTTAGTGTTACCCAGTACTTTTTCCCAGATCATAGCACTGACAGACCATAGGTACAAAATAAATATTTCCTCAGCAATCAAATGAATTTTTTTTATAGGACAGACCTGAATTCCAATCCTACCTCTTCCCCTTTCCTGGTTGTGCAACCTTGAACAAGTCTCTTAAACCTCTCTTAGCCTATTTCCTTACTTACATCACATTTTATAATTCTGTTTTCTGCTCATTCTTTTTTTTAAAAAAATTCACTGTTAGAGTCTAGCTTTAACCCTACTTATTCTAACCCAGACTTTGATGTAAATTAAATCTTGTTTTGACTCTGTCCAAGAGATTGTTACTAAAAACACTGGAAAGGTGTGTTCATATTGAGCATCTATCTCCTGGCTTGGTCCCTGAGGACAATATTAATGAGACTCTATGTATACTTAACTTTTGTTCTTGCTTTCTTAAAAATTGAGCAATTGCATCTACAGATTTTTTTAATATGACAAAATATTTTACCTTTAAAGCAAATCCACTCTCAACTTTTCTGGATCAAAGAGGCCATTCAGCTCTCTTCCAAAGAGAAAATGCTCCACAGATTTCCCTGGGCAGTAAGTATGTTAAATTGCTATAAGCCACACTGCCAAGATATAACCAAATAAAGCTGAAACACCAAGTCTCATTCTGTTCAGAATTACTTCTGCAGAATTTCAGCTGAGAGAATAAAAATATGTTCAAAGAAACAAAAATGCCTTAAGTAATCATGCTTTAAACAATTTTTTAACCAAAAACCAATATTAACCACTAAAACAATTCTGAGTAGTAGCATCAGGAAAAGCTTGCAACTATCTCGTATTTATGGGACAAAATTTATCTAATTAAAATCTTCAGTATAAATAAGTGCATCCATCAAGACAGGGATTTACTAGTCCATACCACCATAAGAAAAGCAGTGTGCTATCAGGTGAGAAATAATAGGTTTAAAAAGTTCTACATCAGACTCATTCCAGGGTCTGACCACTGACTATTAAATAGTTCTGAGGGGAAAATTATCCTGGGGTGCTGGTTTCTGGCTCCAGTTTCCAGATTATTCAGAGAGTTGTTAGATGACCATCCTTCTTTGCCTAAAACACAGGATTATTGGAGATAATGCTACCAATGGCAATTTGCACGTTGCTTCTTGACTCTCTTGGATTATTTCCTTATAATAAATGTTCAGAAGTGGAAATAAGCCTCTTTGTGACTCATAGTATGTGAATTTATCTTGATTTCTCTTTCCAGAAGGGTGACACACATTTTCAGTGCTGTTGACAAAATATGTGCAATATACATATTATAACAGTAACAAATAATTATAACAGTAACAAAATAATTATGACATTTTGAAATTATAATAATTAGATAATAGTTATTTAATAATTATAACAGTAACAAAGTGGCCAGGTCTCATATGCTGAGTGGTTACTGTGTTCCAGGCACTGTGCTAAGCACTTTACACATACTATCTTATCTGAACCTCACAACAACACTGTGTGGTATGTACCAGGATTATGCCTATTGCCAGATGATGATGAGATTGAGAAAACTAGAGAGAGGCTAAGCAAGCTGCCTGAGCTCACACAGCTCATGAGTATTGTCTCTTCATTAGATGTGAAGTAAGAATAGTAATAACTAGCAATAACAGATAACAGGCTTTAAATGTTTAACATATACCAATGAATGTATGTATATACATCATATTATGTATTATATATACACATTATCTCTTTCAGTGTACGTGGCTTTATCACTATATCTTTATCTGCATCGGGTGTTGTACTTCAATTTATTTTTCTTTCTTCTTCTCTTTTCCTTATTTAATGGGTACAAAATCATTTCTTGGGATTTAAAAAAATTTTGTTTTTGTTAATTGTGAAGATGAACATCTATTTTACAGCATCAGTGATTAAAATCCTAGAAATGCATTGCATCTATGTAAAAGCTTCACTCGGTGTCTTAATTAATCTCTCTTTCCTCATCTCTGGTGAGGATTAAATGATTGAAAACCTGTAAAGCATTCAGAACTGTTTCTGGTCCATAGTAAGCAGTCTAATAAGGGTAGCTATTATCTTACTGGGGAGCACACAAGCCTAACCAACCATCTGTGCTTGAATTCCTCACCAGATAGGGACCAGATATCATTGCATTGGTTACATACTTAAATTACACCTGCACATTGGATAGCCCTTTGTATGACATCAGGTCCACAATTAATTAATTTGGGGGCTCTCATGTCCTCTCTGTGAAAGGACTCTCTAAATGCCCTTCAGTTCAGTGATTCATCATGTTGCAAGGCTCTTCAAGGTTTTTGTCTTTTTTTTTCTAAGAAAAGCTATTAGCCTAAAAATGAAACTTCGAGAGCTCCCTTTCTCATGAAACAAGTTTTAAAGAAGTGAAACCTGAGGAAGAAAATTATAAAACCAACTCTTTGGGTAAGTCAATATCCCCTGTCTAGGGAGGGAGAAAATTTCAATCACTCCTTCCTGAGACATCCTAAATCAGTATCCCTTTCAGAAACAATATTAGTTCAGGTATTACCTCTTTTTCAGCCAAAACATATTCAGTTCCCAGATTGATAGCATCCTTTTTTCTTAACATGTCAAGAACACTTTTGGATAAGTCTCTGGGCTGTCAAGTTGTTAGTTGGAAAAGATGTGTGAGGGAGGGGCCAGGATCTCCCTCCAGCTCAGGGACCATCAATACTCAAAATCTGACAAAAAGGCCAACAGTAAAATTTAAATATTTTGTGCCTGTGTTTTATTTTATTTCCTGTGAGAACTTTCTGCCTATGATTTATTTCAGGCTTTTCTAGTACTAGAATAATGGGAACATTGACGAGGAAAACATGGTGGGGTGGGTTAGTCCTTGAAGGTTTTAAAGGAGGGAGAGAAGAGAGAGTGCCCTATGGGGTGCTGAGGTATCTGGGAGCAGTCTTGGTGCTGCTATTGACTGAGACCTGGAGACAACCATCTAAACTCTCTCTAGAATCATAGACCTGGAAAATGAGGGAGTTGGTTCAAACTGATAGCTTTTTAAACTCCTTAATGCAGTAGAACACTTTAAAACAATCCTAGTCGGGACTCTGATGTATGAAACAGAAATTGAGCTGCTCTGTTAAAATAGAACTGAGGGCCCAAAATGCTACATACCTGGCTTCCATTTCACTTACTTCCTCCCTTCTTTTCCCCCACTCCAATCCCTCCCTCATTTTCCTCTTTCTGGCAGCTTCTGAGGCACTCTTGGACCCAGAGGATCATACTAATGAAATCACTGCTTTTAGCAAATCCTAAGGTGTTACTTGTTCTGAAGATCAATATCAGAAGCTGGGTCAATACTGGGCCACCTTGCATGGGGTAGAATAAAGACTGTCAATCTGGGAATTAGACAGACTCAGGTTTCAATCCATGCGCTGTCACTGACTAGCTGTATGACTTTGAACAAGTCAGTTATCTTCTTTACAAAAACTCTTTTCTCATCTGAGGAAGATGATCACTTCCCCCCAAAATATAACAATGTCCATGACCAGTGTTCAAGAGATATTAATTCTCTCCTTTTCTGTGTCCCAAGGGTTGTTTTTGAAGAAAATAAAAAGTGGCATTGAAAGAGGCGTTCAGATAGCTTCAGCAAAGAAATCATTTTGGGGTATGCAACATGCTCCAAACGTAATGGAAAACAGAATCTCCAGTTATTCTTGGAGATAGACAGAGTAGGGAGAAGCTTTTCACTGTTCCAAGAGGGCAGGATGAAAGGTTTTTTTTGTTTGTTTTTGTTGTTTTTTCAAACATGGGTTACAGAATGATCAAGTGTCCAATTTGTTTTTGGGAGCATGACTCACCCCAGGTTCGACTGTTCTTTAGCTTTTGTAAATGAAGTCAACTCCCAAACCAAGAAGGACTCTCCAATTCAAAAATGACAAAGTGACTGCCTAAGTAGAGGATGGAGCAAGGAACAGTGTCTTTAAAAAAAAAAAAATTCTGAGTTTGTAGGTAAAGCAAATGCAATCTTAGGTGCCATTAACAAAAGCACCATCTCTATGACAAAGAGAAGCTCTCCTTACTCTCTGCTACTTCCAACATGCACGAAGGGCTATATTTGAGTCTGACCACTGTCGAGTATACTTCCAGAGGAATCTATCAGATGATAGCAATTAAATGTTGAGGGAATCAAAACCACATCCCATGATGAACATTTGAAAGACCTGGAGACCCAGGCTAGGAAACAGACAGAAATAAAGACAGTTCTTGGGCTAAGAAGCTGAAACACATAACTGTGTTTCATGGTAGGAAAAGCTTCACCAGGACCTATAGCTAGAATTAATGAGGTACAAAATGTTGGAGGAAGTTTCTTCAACCTTGCACCATTCAGCTTGAGATTCAGAGCATGAGGGGGCCATCTGATTAGATCAGCTTAGGTCAAAGTGCCTGCTCAATTACAGAGTAAAAAGGATCCGACTGTGGTAGACTAGATTATCATGCCAATGCTTTACTGCCTCCCAATAATGGAATTATACTTCCATAGTCTTTGCCATGTGACTTTGTATTTCCCCTCACTAAAGGATATATTTCTGCATCTTGAATTTGCATTCAACTATGTAAACTTGCTTTGTCAACTGAATGAGGTAGAAGTGAAAGCATGTCAGTTCCTAGTCCAGGCCTTAAAAGCCTTCCCATATTTATGCTTGTTCTTTTGTGCCTCTGTCATTTCCATGAGAAGAAAATGTCTAAACCACCTCTGTTGTTCAGTGGAAATGAGAATCACATGAAGCAGAACCGTATAACTACTCATTCTGTAGAGGAATGGGCAAGCTCAGCCAAGATCAACAGAGCCATCCCAGCTGACTTGTAGATATCTGAGGAAAAGAATGTTGATATTTATATGCAGATAAGATTGTGGGGCTCTTGGCGCCTGGGTGGCTCAGTTGGTTAAGCGACTGCCTTCGGCTCAGGTCATGATCCTGTAGTCCCGGGATCGAGTCCCGCATCGGGCTCCCTGCTCGGCAGGGAGTCTGCTTCTCCCTCTGACCCTGCCCCCTCTCACGTGCTCTCTCTCAAATAAATAAATAAAATCTTTAAAAAAAAAAAAAGATTGTGGGGCTCTTTTGCAGCAATAGCTTGTTTTCCTAGTGAGATACAGTGTATTAGTTATCTATTGCTGCCTAACAAATTGCCCACAAAACTTAAAGACTTAATATAAAAGTAAGTGTTAATTATCCCACACAATTTCTGTGGGTCAGGAATCAGAAGCAGCTTAGCTGGGAGGGTTTGACTTATGTTTTTTCATGTGAGGCCACTTTCAAGATGCCTGGAAGGCTGCAGTTATCTGAAAGGCTGAATAGTTCCCTTCCAAGATGGCTTACTCACATGGATGGCAAATTGGAGCTGCCTGTTGTCAGAATACCTCATTTCCTTGCCATGTGGATTTCCCTAGAAGGCTGCTGGTGTGTCCTCATGGCTTGGTACCTGGCATTCCCCACAGCAAGAGGTTCCCAAGAGAGAGATCAAGGAGGAAGCCACAATGTGTTTTGGGGGGATAGCCTGGGAAGTCACACACTATGACTATTGCAACATTCTGTTCCTTTGAAGAGAGTCACTAAGTTGAGCCCACACTTAAGGAGAGGAGAATTAGCTCTACTATTGAAAAGTAGGAGTGGCAAAGAATTTGTGGACACGTTTTAAAACCACTGCGGGCAGATACTAGATTAAGTGATCATTGAATTGAACAAAATGGGGGAGAGGTATTTCCCCAGAATAAACTAATTCCCCCAGTGAAAATATTTGGGTAATTCCCCAAAACAAAATGCTATAGGAAGGGGACGTGAAAGCAGAACAGTCTGTAAAAATGAAATAAATACAGGGCGCCTGGGTGGCTCAGTTGGTTGGACGACTGCCTTCAGCTCAGGTCATGATCCTGGAGTCCCGGGATCGAGTCCCGCATCGGGCTCCCTGCTCAGCGAGGAGCCTGCTTCTCCCTCTGACCCTCCCCCCTCTCATGTACTCTATCTCATTCTCACTCTCTCAAATAAATAAATAAATCTTTAAAAAAAAAAAAAGAAATAAATACAAAAGGAGGAAATGCCAACTTGAAATGTCATGAAGAGTAAGCTTAGACTCATTTGGTATGACCCAAGGAGAAGGACTAGGGCCAATGAGTATAAGAGCTGTAGCAAAACAGAATGGCTTGATATGTGATGGAAGATCCTCTGAAATTGTCCAGAAGCAAAGCGAAATTGGCAGTAGAGCAACCAATGGCAGAATCAAGGTGGGGGTACAGGATCTGGATGTAATACACACAAGAGGTTTAATTATGATGCTGACTGAGAGGCCCCCATGTGAGAGGGAAAGGTTTATAAAACCTACAGTGCTTTGAAACCTATAATGCAGGTGGATAAAAGAAGAGAGGTAGAGAGACGGAATTCATGCTCATAAAGGTATTATGAGGAAATCCATGAGGGGAACTGTAAGTGAAATGGCAAAGGAAGCACTGAGAAGATAATTGGATTTGCTGATGAGTGGCCTGCGGGTGTGCACTCACCGGACTGGCCATGAATCAAATAAAGGCTTGATGAGAGCCATTCAGGTTAGAGCCTGCAATAGCTATAGTCAGTTACAAGTAAGAAGAAAAGGATTGCAATGCCCAGTGTTTACCGCCAACTAGAACTGTGTCAAGGTGAGGTTGGAAGTGCTACTCCAACCACAGGCCATTGTTGGTCAGGCCTCCCTACCTCATGTCACAGGTGAACTGGCCTAAGGACAAACAGCAAAAGGAGAGGGAGACAACACAATAAAGCCTGGCTGTCTGAATACTGACTTACCCCAGTTATCTGTGCAAAATTCGACTGTCATTAACTGTGAGCTTTTTAGAGAGTCATATGTCTAGCCCACAGTAGAAAGCAAACTTCAGGATCAGGTTAATAGCAGAATAAAAGACTTAGCCATTCTATCATGAAGGAATAGCACATATTTGGTACTGTGCTTGCATCCATGGTGCACATCTCTAGTAGACTGAACGTGGCTTTGGGAATCCTTACAGGCATCAAAATCGTGCTCCAAACAGCTGCTGCCAATGAATCAGAGCTGTAGTGAAGGTGAGCTTTATTTGCCCTCCATAGGATCAGCCTCATTCTTGGCCAGTAGGATATGAAGAAAGCAGTGCCCTTGGCAAGGGAGACAAAGTATGCTCCAATCTGCTGACCCTCAGAGACACACGTTGCTCCCTTGAGACAAAGAAGCCCCTGCTGTTCATCCTTAATTTCATAAATTCAAACCTGTTTATTAAGCAAGAGAACTATTGCAAAGGAAGGAACCACTGCTGTCCTAGTTAAAGATGGAGTCAGAAGCAGGAAGGAGGGTTTTAAAGAAGACCACTTTCCAGATCAGGTAACATTGGCATTTTGGGCTAGACACTTCTTTGTTGTGGGAGCTGTCCTGTGAATTATGAGCTGTTTAGCAGCATCCTACATTCTAGACACCAGTAGCCAGTCACAACCAGTAAGTTGTGACAAAAAAAATGTCAAATTTCAGGGCACTTGGTTGGCTCAGTCAGTTAAGTGTCTTCTTGCTTTCAGCTCAGGTCATGATCTCAGGGTCATGAGAGTCAGGCTCCGCGTGGGCATGGAGCCTGCTTAAGATTCCAATCTTCCCCTCTGCCTCTGCCCCTCCCTCACCCTGCTTGCATGCTCTCTCTAAAAAAAAAAAAAAAAAAAAAAGTCAAATTTCCCAGGAGGGTGGGAGGATGGGTTATATACAGAATCGCTCCCAGTTGAGAACCACTGCTCTAGATGATAATGGGAGATCCCCATTCTGATAACTCCAAGTAGAGGAGGTAGGTGGGGGTACGGATTGTATGTCCACTAAATGAGAGGGGACAAGTGTTGCTGCAAGGCTTAGGTCATTCCCACCTTCAAGCTTTGCTTTAGCTATTTCCTGGGCCTGGATCTTTCTTGTCTCAGATCTGTATGGCTAGTCTTTTGTGATCAACAGGGCTTAGTTAAAATGTCACTATTTCAAAGACCACCCAACCAAAGGTAGTACATCCCCTCAGATACTCTTATCCCATTATACCATTGCATTTTCTTCAATATATTTAATTTCTGTATTTGTTTTCTTAATTCAAGTACATACTTATTTAATCTCCAGACGCTCACCAGAGTATAAGCTCTACTGGAGCAAGGACGCTATCTTTTTCACTCGTTGCCATATCCCCCATGCCTGGCACCAAGTGGGAGCTCAAGAAATATTTGTTGCGGGCGCCTGGGTGGCTCAGATGGTTAAGCGTCTGCCTTTGGCTCAGGTCATGATCCCAGGGTCCTGGGATCGAGTCCCGCATCGGGCTCTCTGCTCCCTGGGAGCCTGCTTCTCCCTCTGCCTCTCTCTCTCTGTCTCTCCTGAATAAATAAGTAAAATCTTAAAAAAAAAAAATTTGTTGCACAAATGAATAAAGCATGGCACACTTGACATATAAGTGTTATGGTAATACAGAAGGTATAGGGGGCTGTGGGAGCACACAGCATGGAGATCTAAACTGTTCTGGAACATGAAGGAAGGCTTTCTAGAAAAAAGGGCCTCAAATATGAGAGACCAGAGGACTCTGGCTATGGTAAGGGTCCATAAGAATAAACATTTTTGCATAGATATAGATAGGTAGATAGATAGATAGATAGATAGATAGATAGATAGATAGATAGATAGATAGATCTCAATGTGTATATTAATACATTCAATCCTCATAACAACCCCATGAAGTGAATATTTAACAAATGAGAAAACACAGGTACCCATAGGCTAAGCTGACTTGCTCAAGGTCGTACTGCTCATAGTATGGAAAGCAGAGATATAAAAGTCAATGTTCTAATATCAGAGCCTACATCCCTAACCATCACACTGATGAAGGGAGACAGAGGGGGCATGGCTAAAGTCCCAGAGGCAAGAGAGAACATGATGCTGGGAAGCTGGAAGGAGTCCAGGATCTGTCATGCAAAGAGAACAAAGAAGAGGGTGGCAAGTGTTGAAGTAAGTCAGAAAGGAGCCAGATCAAGGAACACCTCATCAAAAAACTATGCATTAGCAAATTCTGAAAGTCATCCTTAATCAATACAACTCTTAGATTGTAGATTAACATCAGCAATTCCTTAAGCCATTGGATGGATTTAATTTCTTATGACCAGGTCCAGTTTATCAGTTAGCACTCTTTAGAAAGGTGTTCATGGTGGCCGTCCTACCTCCAACTACCATTTACAGGGAGAACAAAAACAGTGAGCCCAGGTGTTTAGCATCCTGGTTTGTTTTATTTTTTGAAGGAAAGGCAACAGAGCATTAGTTTTTATTCTGGAATAGATGGTTTGTCCAGCTGTAGATGCTGTAGAAAGGAAGCTGAATGTTAATTAGATGTCAACAGTAATTATGGTGATTATGGTTTTTTGAATAGCTATTGGGAATAGCTGGAGTCACATCTAGAATGTGATGTGAATGACATTTTAATAGTTTTTTAAAAGAAAAAGGGAGCAGCCTGTTACTAAGGAAATTACAGTGAATAGAATTGTAGTAAAATAGATTTCTTAACAAAGAAATCTATTTGTGAGGTATCTAGTATATATTGAGGAAAATCATGAAAAAAAGTTTTTGAGACAGGATCCCTTATTTAAAAGAAAACCAGTTATCTTAAATCTTTGCCTCAAGGTTTCACTGGACTGTTTTAGGCTATATCTTTCTGATTTTCCTTAGAAGTGGGTGGGATCACAGTTTTTCTAAATCTATCATTTTAATGATATTTTAATTACAAGCTTTTATCTACCACAGGGACTCTGGTACTGCAATAGCTTGTATGATCATCCACTTCATAAGAAATTTTTATTGAATTAATTTATTTTAAAATAAAATCATGATTTGGAGTATTAATATTTAAGGAGATATTTATCTTACTTTTTATATTGAAGGATCCTTCCTTTTTATTAAAAAAGAAGTCACTTGATTATTTTAAATAGAGCATCTGCTCTATGTATTTAACATAAGCCGTGCAAATCTTGGGGGTAAGACAAGATCAACCTGCCCTCTCAAGCCAGAATTTACAAATCTACAGAAGAAAAAGGCATTGCACTCACTCTTTTAATCATAAATTACAAGCCAGCACTGTAAATGAATGTACTAGCATTTATTTAATCATTCATTCTACAAATAGTTACTGAGTACCTACCCTGTGTCATATATCGTAAGAGATGAGTGGGTAGTAACCCACATTATTTGGTGACAATCCAAAGGAAAAAGACATATTTCCATCAGTATAAGTGGCTCCCTATCTCAACTACTGCAGCGCAGGTGCTCTCTGTCTCTCCCCCTGCCAGCTGAGAAATGTGACTCACATACAAGGAAGAACAAGATGGACTTTGTCCCTGTATATAACCATCTATGGGAGGGCCTCAGAATTCAGTGGACAAATAATACACAATGTAATGGATAGTCTAACAGAAGAAATTCATGAAGCTGAGAGGTCACATGGAAAGCATGCAACATAGGTTAGGGAAACCTTCCCAGAAGAAATGTTCTATGAATTGATAGGAAGGTGGTACCAGATGCAGAGGTGGGGCAAGGGTGAATAGCAAAAGCAGAGCGCTGAAGGCAAAGAGTGCAGCACATGTTCAAAGAAATGAAGATAGTTCTATATGGCTAGATCCTGCAGGGTAGAGGAGGCTATGATTAGTGTTGAGGCTGTAAGTATGTTTAATGTTGAGTCCAGGTAAGTTCAGGGCCTGTGGATGATATTAAAGACAGGACATTATCTTAAGAGCAATGGGAGGCAGATAAAGGGTGTTGAGCAAGAGAGTGAAATGATCAGATTCACCTAAGAAGGATCCTTCAGCCTGCCATGTGGGGACACCAAGGCGGACAGCAGGGAGAACAGGCTACTTGCTGCATGATTCTGGGAAAGAGATAGGGGTGGCTTGCACTAAGGGATGGAAAAGAATAAATGGATTTGAAAGGAAGATTCAGTAATAGAATCTACAAAATTTTGTTTACTGTAGCTTGAATTCTGTATTACTGGAGAACATTTCAATATGCTGGTTTCAATAACAATAACAGCAATCAAAATAATAGCACTTATTGGGCATTAACTCTATGACAGGCACTTGGTTGGCACTTCTCTTTGAATCTTCACACTACCACCATGAGTTAGATATAGTCATTTTATTCTTCCTGCCTTATAGAGAGAAAACCGAGGATCTGAGAAGTTGAATTTCTTGCCTGGGATCCCCCTGCTAGTGGGTAGCAAAGCTGGGATTTGGGTACTGATAATCTGACTCCAGAGCCCAGGCTCTTGCTAGAAGTGAATATTGGAGACAATAATGAGATTTGAATAATGTCCGAGTCTTGAGGTATGTGGGTTAAGAGAGTAGCCTTTTACCACCAAACCCTCTGTACTTATTAGGACCAATATCCCTGTGTTTTTAGTGAGATTTGCTCCTTTTGCTATAGGGAAAACATAGGTTTGGAGGAAGAAAGAGAAAAAAGAAGGAAGAAATCAAATAATTAGAACAGACATGGAGTAGATACCATCATAACTTCACTATACCAGGTACTCCACTAGGTGCTTTATTTTTATTCCTCACTGTACTGGGTTCAGGGGATGTATTATTTTGAATCTTCCAAACAACTCTATGAGGCAGATGTTGTGGTTCCATTTGATGAATTCAGAACCTAAGAGTGAAAAACATTTAGCTATATGTCCAAGCTCATTCCCTTGGGACAGGGCAGAGCCCAGCCTGGCTCTGGTTCTCTTTCTAGAGTACACTGCTGCCCCCCAAAGAGAAAAGGAAGACAGAGATGCACAAGGCAGGTAGACATTCAGACAGAAAGAAACGAGGATTCAGAAAGTGGGAAAGAAGAAAGAAGGCTTTACCAAATATAGAATTTGGAGCAGAGCAATCTTACAAGCAGGTCTCATTAGAGTAAGAGGGGTCTCTTCTCTTCATATTGTTGCCAAGTTCCTTGACAGCAGAAGTGTGTTCTATTAACTTTAGTGTGCCACTTTGAACTCCACAACAATTAGAAGTCAGTTCCACTCTAGATATTTTTACTGCTGGTAGAAGTGATCTGGTGCCATTTGGATTGTCACAGATCAGTCCATGTTGATTAATTGAGACTCCAAGGAATGTTAGCTTGCCTCTGAATTTTCTTGGAATAGATTATACCTTGGATTCACGGTGCACCTGTCCTCGTGCCAGGATCTTATAATTGGAGGACTGAAAATATGTAACAAGTAAAGCACAAACAGTTTGAATGATTTATATACTTACGTAGAGTCCCACATGTACCTGGTGGTAACGCTTGCACAGAGTTATTTCCACTGCATTTTGGTTTTCCACGGAGAAATCACACTAACAGTTTAGGGCTGTTGCAGTAATGAACCACTGCATTATAGACCCAGCGGGGCTCAAGAGTAGTCATATGCTATGCCTGACTGGTTTCTGTATCTCCGTGATTAACACAGTGACTAATTTATAGCAAGCCTTCCAAAAAGATTGCTTGAATGAATGAAGGATAGCAAGAGTTATGAGCAACCTATTCCTGTATTTTAAAGAGGCACTATGTGGTTAAGCAGCTGGCTCTCGGTTTCAGCTCAGGTCATGATCTCAGGGTCCTGGGATAGAGCCGTGCATCGGGCTTTGCACTCAGCAGGGAGTCTGCTTAAGGATTCTCTCTTTCCCTCTCCCTCTGCCCCCACCCCACTCTTTCTCTCTCTCAGATCAATAAATTTTTTTTAAATCTTAAATATATATATATATATATATATATATATATATATATATATATAAAAGGGCACTATAGTAGGGGTTAGGCCTGTGGATGCTAAGCTCAAACTGTCTCTGTCCAAATCATCGTAGCTACATACTTGACATTTCACTCTCTCAACTTCAATTTCTCATCTATGAAATGGAGGAATACTGTTGTAAGATATTCCACTTAAACTGCTTAATAGGGCTTAACGTATAGTAAGTGTTCATAGTGTTAGCTGTTACTTATTTATAAGCATTAATAACCTACAAGTGAAATGTCCTACTTTATAATCTTGTAAAATTTCCCAAAGATATCTTTGCTGAAGAAAGAAAAGAAATACAGATGCAGAAATCATTCCTTTGCCAGATGGAT
This sequence comes from Mirounga angustirostris, assembly GCF_029215605.1. Taxonomy (NCBI): domain Eukaryota; kingdom Metazoa; phylum Chordata; class Mammalia; order Carnivora; family Phocidae; genus Mirounga; species Mirounga angustirostris. The sequence goes on along the minus strand of NW_026991709.1, from coordinate 185,300,583 downwards.
CCAGAGATGAGCAGTCTAGTCTTACTGGGGAGCAAGACAAATGGAGTGAGTAGAAAGGCTACTCAGGAGTTAGACTGTAACCCAGAGTGGGTGTCTCCATTTTCCCACCCAAGTACAGATGCAAGGGCTCTCTTTTCAACACCACTATTTTAATATTCATGGCCTGTCTTTCAGAAGATTAGAGTACCCAGGTTCATTTGAAGGGGGTAAGAATGTCCACCTGGGTTGGGACTCAGCAAAGGTAATGGACATACTAAGGACATCTTTCTATTGATTGATTTACAAGAGTCTAGAAAACTGGCCAGATTGGGGCACCTGGGTGGTTCAGTCAGTTAAGTGTATGCCTTTGGCTCAGGTCATGATCCCAGGGTCCTGGGATCCAGCCCTGCATTGGGCTCCCTGCTCCGTAGGAAGCCTGCTTCTCCCTCTTCCTCAGCTGCTTCCACTGCTTGTGCTCTCTCTCTCTTAAATAAATAAATGAAAGAAAGAAAGGAAGAAAGAAAGAAAGAAAAAGAAAGAAAGAAAGAAAGAAAGAAAGAAAGAAAGAAAGAAAGAAAGAAAGAAAAGAAAGAAGGAAAGAAAGAAGGAAAGAAAGAAAGGAGAAAGAAAAAGAAAGAAAGAAAGAAAGAAAGAAAGAAAGAAAGAAAGAAAGAAAGAAAGAAAAAAGAAAGAAGGAAAGAAAGAAAGGAGAAAGAAAGAAAGAAAGAAAGAAAGAAAGAAAGAAAGAAAGAAAGAAAGAAAGAAAGAAAGAAAAACTGGCCAGCTTGTCTTTTCAGAATGGCAACATAGTGCTTATCTTTATGGCAATGGAAGTCCACAGGTTTGGGCTTGGCTCCCCTTTAACTGCCCACAGAGATTCTTTGCAGCCCCTGTGCTGACTCTGCCTCCCACTTCTCTTTATGAGGTCTCTTCTCCCTAATTCCACCAACCTTCCCCAGGATTTTTGAGCCTGATTACTCTCTTCTTCTCTTTCCCACCCTGCAAAGCCAGGTGACCCTTATCTTGTCTCCCTCCAGATCAGTCAGTCTGCAGCTTTCATTCCTCTTATTCCCATATGGTCATAATATATGTCTTACACCCCTCATTCATTCCCCAGGGCCTTCCATTTTGATTCTCAAAAGCCCTTTCTCCTCTCAACAAAACTCCTTATATATTCAAAAAGAGCTCTTGAAGCTATTATTTTTGATGTGGGCTGCAAGAACATATTTTGGAATTCAGAAAAACTAAACATTGATTTTTTTATTGTTGTTCTCTTTACATTTCTGCTGCAATCACACCAGTGCTCCTTGAAGCAATGTGCTGCCTGTGACTGACAGGAGGAAGGGTCATAATCAAGGAAGGAAAGAAAAACACAAAGATTGATACCTTAAGATCATATCTTGCTATATCACATTCATTCATGTGAGCTCCCACTTGCTGAAACTGGCTCTTATCTTTGATTTATTGCTGACATTGAGCCCTGGATCTGCCCTCTTGACCCTACTGTGAAGATGTAAAGTGAGGACCATAGGGGTGAGGTTTGTCTGAAATGCACTTGTTCTTCATATCATAATATGCCTTATAAGTTTCCCAAAGTTTACATATGGTTCCTTAGATACATATTGGGTGTTTACCACGTATGTCTCATTCAGTCTTCACAACAGTCCTATGAGGTAGATACTGTTACTTCCTTATTTTACAGATGAAGAAACAGATTCAGAAAAGTTGAGGTCATCATTTCTGCTATTTATCATGTAATTTTAGCTCTTCTTTTGAGCCCTGCTGCCCCTTTGGAGTTAAGTGTACCTATATGTTGCCTTAGCAAATAAAATTTGGGTAGAAATGACATGTACCACTTAATGAAATGATGGAGTCAGGTTTCAAACTCAGACCCTTGGATTTCAGAACTTGTGCTTTGAAATCCTGCATTCTACTCTCTTAAATAGAGATTTCTAGAATAGTTTACAATTGGTCTTAAAAATCTTTCACGTTCTAGGTCTGGTCTCTCTCAAACAGAATAATAGGCTAAATTGCTTAGGAGATGTCAGTTCACTTGTGATGGGCAAAGCAAATAGACCGAGTCTCACCACCAAAGAGAAGTTGAACATGATACCAAAGTTTTGACCATCATTCATAGAATGGGCATGGGTCATGTTTTCTGGCTGCTTAGCATTTTTAAATACCCTGTTACGTTTCCAGGATTTTTCCACTTGATGAGTCCCACCTTCTCAGTGTGGGAGCCTAAAAACTCAGTTCCAGCCCTCTTTGCAGCTAGAGCATGGGCATGAGATCTTTTCCACCAATTAGGTTCACCCCCTTTAGACTTCAATTCAGAAATGAGCAGTCTGAAGGAAAAGGCTTACTGTGGAATCCATTTAGCTGGTGAGAGCACCAGAGGTCCTGGCTTTAAAGACAGGAATGGCAGAGCCGAGTGCCTGGCACATGTGTAATGGCTGTAATGATGCTACAGTGTTGAAAGTAGCTCATTCAGTAGTACCCATGCTGGGCGGGGTGGGGGTGGGGTGGGTTAGAGTAGCCTTCTTATCAGGCTAGTTTTAGAACATGGTTTGGGGCATTATTCCTGGAAATCTGGCATTAAGCCCAGTTCTTTAAACCTTCCAATAATTCTGTGTGGCTACCTGCTATCCTTTAATGAACCTTCCTGCTTAATCAGCCACAGTCAGAGTATGCTTCCTGCAAGCAGGAACCCCAACTGGTACAGTGCAGAAGCTGAGTCAGAAAAGTTTCAAGCCAGATCATGAGAAAAAAGAACAGCAAATGGCTAATCTAAAGGTGTGGGAGTGGGTGGGTGGGTAGAAAATTAAAGTCCTGAAAATCTGAGATCAGAAGTGGTAAGGGTTGAAAAGGAGGTGAGCTTTAGGTCCACCGTGAACAAATTACAGTGGGCAGCATCCTTCTGCAGGCCTATGTCCTCTTAGATCTGTTCATTCAGTCATTCAACAAATATTTATAAAGCACATACTCTGTGCCTGGCCCCATGCTAGGCAGTAGGGCATATAGTGTTGGATAGGTCAGGCATAATCCTAATAGTTTCATGTAGTGGAAAGGCTGATCATAACCAAATGGTCACACTACTGAAACAATATATAATTACAAACTGATAATAAAAGAAAGTTCTATTCTAAATGCATATAATAGGATGAAATGACCAAGTGTGGGAGTTCAGGGAAGGCTTCCTGAAGAAATTATTCTGGAGCTGAGATTTGAAGGCTAAAGAAAGGTAGGGGCTGGGAGAGAGCCTCAGAGCATTCCAGGAGATGTGGACTGGGTGTGCAAAGACTCTGGAGACAGAGTGAATGTGGCACTGAGATTCAAGTGAAGAGAAGAGGTCAGAATGGAGTAAGAAACGTTGCAGTGCTCCTGGAGAGTTAGGGAAGATAATGCAGTCTGGAGACTCTATTAAGGTTTTTTTTATTTTTTATTTTATTTTATTATGTTATGTTAATCACCATACATTACATCATCAGTTTTTGATGTAGTGTTCCATGATTCATTGTTTGCGTATAACCCCCAGTGCTCCATTCAATACGTGTCCTCTTTAATACCCATCACCAGGCTAACCCATCCCCCCAGCCCCCTCCCCTCTATTAAGGTTTATAATCTTCTTCCTAAAATCAATAGGAGACCATTGAAGAGTTTTAAGCCAAGTGGTAATACTGTCAGGTCTGCGTTCTGAAACGCCATGTTAAATACAGTGGGGACTATGGATGGGGCGGCGAGTGGAATGAATATAGGAAAGTGGATTAGGAGGTGACTGCAATAGTCTAGGGATAAACGGGTTGCTAGATTAGGCTAGAGCATTGGCAGGAGAGATAGAGAGGATGAAAATCAGTGGCCTTCACAATGAGTTAGATATGCAATGAGTGGTGACTCCAACTTTTCTGATACGGGCAATTTATGCAAGGACCATTGGAATAACATCAGATTGGGCAGCAAACGAGTCCAACTGAAATTGGAGTGTTTTTATAACACTCAAGAGAAGACAATAGCTAGACAGTTGGATATAGGGGCCTGAAACTCCATGGAGATTTTTACATTGGAGATGTTGCTCTCTTGATCTTAAAAGATGAATCTTCTGAAGCTGGGACTGAAAAAAACAAGTTTGGTACACTCATCCATTTTTTCAAAGCAGTTTTATCCAGCATATTTCTTGCACCTAGTACTAGGGATACAGAGTCAAGACAGGGATACTGATCTAGAGGAGCCAATAGTGTTTTTGAGAAATAGAAAGGTCAATACATGAACGTAATACAAAGTAATGGATGTATGTACAGGTTTCTTTTAAGAGACACATTTTGGAGAGTATATGTTAGAGTTGAGGTACAGAGGTGAGTTGCGTTCTAGGAAGGGGGGTCAGGACTGCAAAGGCTTAGAGACATGGAACAGTAAGTACATTGCTCTTAAGGAATAACCATTATTAAATATGGCTGAAGTGAGGGAACTAGGAATGGGCAGTAGAACATGAGACTACAGATTTAAGCAGGAGGCTGGTGTCAGCAATCCTATAAACATTTTGAATTTAACCTAAACATCGCCAGGTGTGGCTGAAGCTTTCAATGCAATGAGAGCATGAAATGAGGTTTGTGTTTCATATAGATAACTCTGCTGGAGTCATGGTAGATGATTTTAATTAGAAATCAATATCAAATATCCAAACTTGCTATCTGCATCCTTTTAGTAGGTAGATTTTACATTTATTAGTGCTTTTAGGGTTCCAAGTGTTCATGTCATTATCTTATTTACAGCACAGCAATTGGAAAATGCTACAAATCAGCATACTATTATACTTTATTCTTTTCATGATTAAATTAGATAATGATCACAAAAAATAGCAATGGCTTGCTCACTTGCTAGAAGCCATAAAATAACCTTCCTCATTAAGTAACCATTTTCCTGTCACAAAGCAACAAAGTACAGTGTATCTTTAATCTCTCTTTAATTGATACACATTACCTTAATGACTCACTCTGTCTTGACTATAAGTGACTTGAACTGTAATGGTTCCTTATCTTTCTACCATGATTTGCAAAAGGCTCAGAGGGTAGCTGCCAATGAGAATGTTGAGGGAAAAGTTTGGGTTTGTTTGGTCTTAATTTGAATAATGAGTAAATAATTGAGAAAGAGTTCTAAGGAGTCCCTGAAGGCTTATGTAATGGCTTATTTGGGTCTACAAATAAAGCAAGATAGAAAATTAAGTTTTGTTAGTTAGATGAAAGCCATTTTATTTTCCTTCATTTATACAAGTGAGGAGGACAAAAATCAAGACAAGACCACTGGAACAAATACAGCCCCAATACAACTTTAGCAGAGAAGAGTTATGCTCAGCTGGAACTTTAAATAGCAATGCTATTGATGCTTTTGGCTTTCCCCATTCAAATCACTATGAGCTATTGTCTTCTTGTCTGTTGTTACTTGTAAGTTGCTAGCAGCTGCTGCTAATGGTGATTGCTGTTTGGGGGACGAGGGACTGGGAAGAAACTTCCCCCACCAACTGTTTTCCATGCTGCCCAAATGCTAAAGTTCTATTGGTATGGAAGGATAATGGGGGAGTTGAACATTAAAAAAAAAAAAGTGATCTTTTAAAAGCTAGGAACTGTAGTTCATCCAATAAGGAGCATTTTTCCATGCATTTCCTTAGTAACAATTGGAGGTGAAAAGAAGAAACAAAATATATCTCTGAAATAAAAGCAGATTCTTGGTTATTTTTTCAGGCAGTAACTTGGATTATATTGATTGACAACCTCTGTCATGAGGCCAATATTGTGAATAAAATAATGATTCTTATGTGGGAAGAAAAGCAAAGAAGGCATAGAGTGATTTAATAATAGCTTTCTGCTGGCTAGATAGTTGAAAACTTAAAATATGGTTGACAGTAATTAGTTTTGTGTTTCTTTTTTCTTAAAAACATAAAATGTTAAATATCTTTTTAAAAAATCCATACACAATAGAGACCCATCTGATGAATTCCTTACTCCTTTGAGTTTTTATTAGGCTGTGAATGTTTCACCTCAGCCTGGGTTTCAGGTCTATTGAATTGGAAGAAATGTAAAAGCAGCCTTTGCACCATAAATGGGCCTAGTGCCTTCTTCATCACGGGAACAATGATAGCGAGATATGAGCAATGCTGCAAAAAAAAAAAAAAAAACCTATCCCTGCTTCTTTATTGTTGAAATTCAGAAATAATGTGAAGATTCACATTTATCACAAAAACTTTCAAAACCAACCTCCACTGATGAAAAGACCAGAAAATGTATCCACTAAATATTTTGAAACAATCAAGATAATATTCACCTGCTACTGAGTTTATTTTTCTTGAAGTTAAAAGGAAATTTATTTGGGAGTGGACAATATGTGATCCGATTGCTGACTGACTCTATAAACTATGACACTTAAGTTTAGCTATATCCTAATTACAACCAATATCATATGCACATACATTGTAGCTAATTGGCCAATATATTCATGATTAAGTCTTCCCTTCAAGTATATGTGTATACTTTAAAATTTACCACTTTTTAATTTATGGTATGATAGTACAGTTTTTTCCTTTTATCCCCAAGAAGTGAAAATTTCCTAAGCCCAGTGATATACTTTTGGAGGCTTACACTGGATCACTACGAGCCAGTTGTTAAATGTTCAAAGATGTTGTGAACTGGTTTCTAAACATGGTCAAATCTTATAAACTTACAATTGAATAAGTTACATTAAGAAAGAATAAGAAACACTTACAGGGCACCTGGGTGGCTCAGTAGGTTGAGCGTCTGACTCTTCATTTCAGCTTAGGTCATGATCTCAGGATCATGAGATCAGCCTCACACTGAGCTCCACCCTCAGCGGGGAGTCTACTTCTCTCCCTCTCTTTCTCCCTCTCCCCCGACCTCCCCATCTCCCTAAAATAAATAAATCTTTTTTTAAAAAAAGAAAGAATAATAAACACTTAAAATTCACTATTTTCTACTTATTTTACTATATCTTGCTGTTGATGTGTTCTTGAGATATCACGTGTCATGATTCATATCTATATCTGTATTGTATTCATATTCATATCTGTATAGTAAAAATACTATAAAATGGCATGATGCTGCACATTTCTTCCCAACAGTGGGTTTGATGATGCATGTTGGTAGCTTGAAATTGATCATGCTTGTAGTATTTATACCATAGCAATAGGCAAATGCTACAAATCAGAGTTTGATTTATTGTTTTATTATCTAGACCAGAGATTGGAAAACTATGGCCTGGAAGCCAAATCCTGTCCCAGAGAACTAAGAATGTTTTTTTAAACATTTTAAAGAGTTGTTAAAAAAAATATATGACAGACCATCTTTGACAAACATTTTCCGTAAAGGGCTGGTAGCAAATTTATCAAGATTTGTGTGCTATAACGTCTCTATCACTGCTACTCAACTCTGTCCTTCTAACACAAAAGCAGTCATAGACAAGGTGTAAACAAATGGATGGGGCTGTGTACCAATAAAGATTTATTCACAAAAACAGCTGGTAGGCCTGATTTGACCCTCCGGCTATAGTTTTCCAACAACTAGTATAAGTTTTAAAGAGGAATTTCTAAGTCTATGTTCTGCAAGTGTCCCTCTAATCAGCAAATAATAACGGTAAGAATCTTTGGATCTAGGCAATGCCTTTAAAGAATTTAAAGTATCAATGACCTTTAGCTGCAGCAAGTTGCCACATAGCTAATTTGAATCACTTTGCAATTCCATTAAAGGAAAATTTCATCTCTGAAGGCTCTTTGGTCAATCTGTAATGGAAGTTGTGAAATGAAGCTTTGCGGTTTTAAAGGCCCTTTAAAGTTGCTTGAATCACTAAGCCACACAGGTAACCCCCAAAAAGCAATAGAAGGTTACAAGCAAGACACAGAGGTGTCTATGTATTCAACCCACTTATCTCTTAAGTGAACTAAAGCCAAATGTTTGGGATGTACACTTAACTTTACCGAGATTTTTCTGTTGAATCATTGAACATTACATTTCAGTTCATAAGGTAGTGGAAAGCTTGGCATTATAGTGTATTTCATTCTATTTTATAGGAGTATGTTTATGTGTAGCCACAAATCCATGTCCATACATAGGATAGATATCAAACATGCCTAAGGCACAAATGTTATCACTATGCCTAATCTTTCCACCCAAAAATCAATCTGGAAAGTCTGCGCAGATTTTAGGCCCATAAGCCACTGAGTATCAATGGTGTGTTTGGTTTAATGGAGCCTTAAGAGGTTGTTTCCATTTCTAATTTCGTCTTAAAGGACAACATTTATGTGCCTGCATATTCTTTCCCCTTTATCTAGAATTACTCTACATGAATCCTAAAAAGAATCAGTGCCTCAGTGGTTTCCCACCTGTCAAACAAACTCTTATTTTTTGACACCTTGTGAGAAGAATCACAGCTTGTACCTTGAAGGCTCTGTAAAATAATCAGACAATATAAGTAATAGTAAATCTGCCATGTGTGTAAGTCTGCCACTGAGTCCTAGGCCTGGCCTTGCCTCTGGCTGACTGTATCAGCAGAGGCTAGCTGCTTCCCTGTCTTAGCCTCAAAATGGCTATAACTATGAAAACTGAAGTAGGGCTAGACAAACCCTAATAACCTTTATAGTTCAGAATCTGTGCGGTCAGGTACTTAGAGCTAAAAATATGTCCCAGGCACATTATTCCTGCCCTGATCACCCTCATAGGCTAGAGGATTGTGGTGCAGGGAAGGACACTAAACTGAGTCTTGTGGTGCCAGGGCCACCCAGAAGTTGAGAACTGGCAACACTCAGCTTATCAGGTCTCAGGCCTGCTTCGTTTAGCCCATATAATGTTCAATGGTTTTTTGGGTTTGTTTTGTTTTGTTTTTTTTAATAATTTGCCACTGTTTAAGAGTCAGAAAAATCCATATTAAAATTTGGATTGTCAGATTTTCTTGCAAGATTGAAAGATCTAGCAACCTTGGTCTCCACATTTCCTGATTGGAATGTTATCTGGAGCCCAGGTGGAGCTGCCCTCTAAATGCATCAGGGAGGGCGCCTGGGTGGCTCAGTCGTTAAGCGTCTGCCTTGGGCTCAGGTCGTGATCCCAGGGTTCTGGGATCAAGTCCCGCATCAGGCTCCCTGCTCAGCGGGGAGTCTGCTTCTCCCTCTGCCTCTGCCTGCCGCTCTGCCTACTCATGCTCTCTCTAGCTCTCTGTCAAATACATAAAATCTTTTTTAAAAAAATAAATAAAATAAATGTGTCAGGGAGGTTAGAGAGTATCTATATCTTGAACACCACACCGACTATGGAAGGTGACTTTTCAGGAAAGGCATGTGAAACTCTAATGTGAGGGATCACAATGAGCTCTACTTTCTAAACAGAATAGAGAGAATATCATTGTAAACATCAGTTTATGAACGATGTCAGGAGTAGGTTCATTTTCTTTGTTAAAGCATCTACTTGTTGAGATGCCAGTTTCTTCACATTAAAACTTTCGTAGGGAAATAGCTATAATAATTTGCATAAAATTTTAAGACCTTATCTACCTAGGAATAACTCTAATAAAGGAAGTGAAAGATCTTTCTGGAAGAAAAAAATGCAAAATGTTATTAAGACATCTAAAAGAAGACAAGGTAAATTAGATATAGTACGCTCATGGGTAAGAAGACTCAATATTGTGAAGATACAAGTTTTTGCCCAATTAGTCTATAAATTCAGTGCAATTCTAATGTTAAAAATGCATCAAAATTTTTAAGGTAAATTTATTTTTAACTTTAAAGGAGTAAAATCCAAGAAAGGCCAAGGTAATTCTGAAAAAGAAGACAAAAAAAGGAGAAAATATCATAAATGCCCTATGAAGCTTATTGTAAAGATATTATAATTAAAACACCATGGCAGTTTCAGTAATGATCAAATATACCAATGCATCTGAATAGATACATAGGGGAATTGCAAATCAGTGAAGTAAGGATGAATTATTTTATCTGTAAAGTTAAGAACAGTGGTTTCTTTATAGAAAAAATCATTGTATTTCTGCCTCCTTATATAGAAAAATAAACCCCAAAAGGAGTAAAGGTATAAATGTGAAAAACAAAACTCTAAAAGTATGATAAAAAAGTAGGAAAATATCTTTATAATCTCAAGTCTTAAAACAAGTAATAGAAGCAAACATTTTTTAAAAAAATAAATTACTTAGGCTTTATTAAAATTAAAATTTTTATATGACAAAGGATATTTTAAACAATGTTAAAAGACAATAGTCAACCAGGAAAAGACATTTCCCTTGCCTAATAATAGGCAAAAAACTTATATTCAGAATATATAAAGAATTACAAATCAGTGAGGAAAAAAAACACAAATAACCCAATATAAAAATGGCAGAAGATTCTAAGAGGCAATTTGTTGAAGAGGACAACCAAGTAGACAGTAAAAGGTAAAAAGGTAATGAATCTTACTAATAATCAGGAAGATTCAAATTAAAATAAGAGAAATGAAAATATATGTCCACACAGACTTGCAGTTTTATTTGTAATTGCCAAAAAACTGAAAACCACCCAAATGTCCATTAACAGGTGAATGTATAGACAAAAATGTGGTATATCCATATACTGAGTAGAAACTAAGTATTGATACACAATATGAGTGAATCTAAAAAATTATTAAGCCAAGTGAAAAAATCCAGACCCCCCCCCAAAAAAAGAGTATCTACTGTATGATACCATTTATTTTTAAAAATATAGAAAATAAAAACTAACCTAGGGCGAAAGAAAACAGATGAATTGTTGCCAGGCATATTGCTGTTTATTGCTGCATGAGAAATGATAATAAGCACAGAGGCCTGAAATAACACACATTTATTATCCCACAGTTTCCATGGGGAAGCATGAAGCTGGGTTATCTGCTCAGGCTGAAATCATGCTGCAAACTCTTCTGAGCCTCTGGAGGGTCTTTCAAGCTCTCTGGTTGTTGGCAGAATTCAGCTCCTTGCAGCTGTAAGATTGAGGCCCTGCAGTCCACAGGCACCTGTCATTCTCTTTTTTTTTTTTTTTTTATTCGACCTGTCATTCTCTACTACATGGCCCTCTCCACAACACTGCATTAGGTTCTTCAAGGCCAACAGGAGAGCTTGTCTGTGGCTTCTTTCTCTGACCTTTAGAACCTCTTTTAAAGGACTCACATGATTAGATCAGACCCACTGGGATGACCTCCTTCTTGATTAACTTAAGCAAGTTAATCAACTTGATTAGAGACCTCTGAGTCAACTGATTAGGGACCTTAATTACATTTGCAAACTCTCTTCCCCTTTGCCACAATGTAACCTAATCAGGAGTGCTGTCCTATCCTATATACAGGTCCCATTCACATTCAAGGTCAGAAGATTACATAGGGGGTGGGGAAACCTCAGAGCCATCTTAGAATTTTGTTTACCACACCTGTGTTCAGAAGCTGAGAGAGATGAATTACAAAGAGGAACGAGGAAACTATTGGAAGGGATGGATATATTCAGTATCTTGATTGTAGTGTTAGTTTCATGGTATATGCATCCTCTCAAAATTTATCAAATCATCCCCATTAAATATGTGTAGCTTATTATTTGTCAGTTATGACTCAGTAAAGTTGTAAGTTAAATAAAAAAAAAAACTTCATCCATCTGATTGGCAAATTATTGAAAGTCTAAATGTAATAAGTGGAAGCAATGATGTGACATAATGGAAACATGCACACAATGCTGGGGTGAGGGTGTGTAAACTGGAAGGAATTTGGTCAGACCTAGAAAATCTATGAATATGGCCATAGTTTAAGATCCAAGAATGCCACTGCTAGATATATAGTGTTGAGAAATTCACCCACCTTCACCAAGAATAAACACAAAGATGTTCATTGTACATTGTTGCAATAACAAAAATAAAAAACAACTTTATCATCTGAAAAATAGATAAGCATAACGCATTCATAAAACAAAACACCATGGAGGAGTTTAAAAATGAGTGAACTAAGTCTGTATATATCAACCAGGTTTCAAATATCTAATGTGTCTAAAGAAAGCAAGTTGCAGAATAATTGTTCATTAAGATCTATATAATAGAAATATAAAGTATTGCTGCATGCTATTTATTGACAAATACATCTAATAAATGAATGTAAAAACATGGATGAGAAAGATATAAATTTTGGGGACAAAGGGGATGAAACTGGGCTCCTGGTTGGCTCAGTCGGTTAAGTGTCTGTCTTTGGCTCAGTCATGATCCCTGGGTTCTGGGATCAAGCCCCACAGCGGCGGGCTCCTTGCTCAGCCTGCTTCTCCCTCTCCCTCTGCCTGCCACTCCCCCGTTTGTGCTCTCTCACTCCCTCTCTCTCTCTGTCAAATAAATAAATAACATTTTTAGAAAAAAAAAGGGGGAATGAAACTGAGGAGCAGTGTAAAGGGGACCTCAGTTTCATCACTTACTTTTTTTATTTAAAAAATTCTGAAGCAAATATGGAAAACATGAGGGTTTCTTAATTCTAGGTGGAGGGTATTGAGTGAATCTTTCTGTTTTGTTTTTATTTTTATTTTTTTTTAAAGATTTTATTTATTTATTCATGAGAGACAGAGAGAGAGAGGCAGAGGGAGAAGCAGGCTCCCAAGGAGCAGGGAGCCCGATGCAGGACTCGATCCCAGGACCCTGGGACCATGATCTGAGCCGAAGGCAGACGCTTAACCATCTGAGCCACCCAGGCGCCCTCTGTTTTGTTTTTAAATTACCACCCATAACCCCTGTCTCACCATGAGAAAAACATCAGAAAAATCCAAACAGGGATAGTGTATCTATAAAGCACTTGACCAGTTTTCCTCAACAAGGTCATGAAAAAATGAGGAAAATCTGAGAAACCATCACTGTCTAAAGTTGTCTATGGAGTCACAATGAGTAAATTAATGTGGTCTCCTGAGTGGGGTTCTAGAACAGATAAAGAACATTAGGTTAAAAATTAAGGAAATAGGTATGAAGCTTGCACTTAGTGTATCAGTATGGGGTCCTCGTTGTGGCAAATGTATCCCCAGTAATATCAATGATAGAGAAAACTAAGTGCAAGGTATAAAGAAACTGTGATATTCTTCCAACTTCTCTGTAAATCTAAAACTATTCTAAAACAAAACGTTATTTAAAAAATAAGTATCCCCTACAGCACCAGGGAAACAGCTTTGAGCATGGAAGGAGGTATAGAGAAATGCTGCTTTGATGGCAGATGAGTCAACATTGAAATCTTGGCCCTACCACCCACTGGCCTTGTTGCCAGTCATATACCAATGTCCAGCTTTCACTTCCTCTTTTGCAAAATGTGGACAATCTCCACTTTATAGAATCATCTAGGCATTAAATGAGACAATGTGTAGGCATTTAGCACGTAATAAGGGCTCAATAACAATTATCACTCCGATTTTATTATAATTGCTACATTATTGTTACCTCAGATGTGTTTGTATTAGGTAAAAAAACCCATAGAATCCAGAGTCCATATTTATTAAAAAACAAACAAACAAAACAAGCTTGAGTTGTCTGAGTTTAATATACCAGTGTTTCAAGAACAGGTTCGTAATCACTCTATTAACAAACATTTAAAAAAAATGGACGTGGAGCTAATAGTCCCTTTGACAATATGGGGCATTCTGGAGAGTGGAGGCATATTAGTAAGTTATACTGGACATTATGCTTAGGCTGGAGAATTTTCTCTTCCACTCTTCATAAGTCCAAACCCAAATCTCATTATACTACTCTCTATTCAATGAGAAGAGGGAATACAAAGGAAAAAGTGTGTATATAATGATGGCTGTCTGCCTCCATCAGCCAAATTAATAGAGGGGAACAAAGAGAAAGGAAGACCCCTATGTGTAAATTCTTAGCACAATAATCCTTACTAGGACTGTGCCTGATGCTAGTCACATTAGCTCTATCCTCTTGGGGAGGAGGAAAGGAAAGGGCAGAATCTGCCCACCTCTCTCCACAGTTTATCTGTAAAATGAAATCTTGCGCTGTCAATGAAAAATCCCGTTTTCACAGGATAGTATGTGGGATGGGGAAAATGCTTATGGTATAATCATCAGGCAGAAAAGGCAAAATTAAAACATACTTATAGAGGAATCCACATTTTGGTTTTAAAAAAAGAGCCAATATTCATTTGCATAGGGAAAAGGCTGGAAGGATATACTCTCCACCAAAGGAATGGTCATCTGAATGGTGGGATTCAGAAACTTTATTCTTTATACTTTTCTGAATTTCTCAGACAATAATTTAGATATGATTTTAAAGAGAATGAAAGGGAGTAGGTAAAAGTTAACTTATTATTAAGGGTATATGTACTAGGAATCACTAAAGGCAAATATGAAGGTAGCTTATAGTCCTAACAGAGGGCTCCTCATGTAAGTATTGACTCAAGGTACTCCTCTACCAATAATGGTATTAGAACACCATTTCTGAGCTCTCACTATTTCAAGCACTCTGTAGAGAGTATTTTACTTCATCCTTATAGCCACCTCACAAAGATCCTGCCACTTTTACTAAGTTGCTAAAGGCTTTGGAATCAGCCTGCCTCGGTTCAAATCCGGGCTTTATCCCATACCACCTGTGTGACCCAGGCAAGTTATTTAACCTCTCTGAGCCTCAGTTTCTGCATCTGTAAATTAGAGATAATAATAGTACTTAAAATGTGGAGTTATTATAGGTAATAAATGAAATAATAGAAACGAAGTCCTTAAATATCTTGGCATATGGTGAATGTTCAATGTCCTATATGTGTTGTAATTACCCTGTTATACAAATAAAGATGTTAAGTTATTTTCCAAGGTCACATGCCTGTGGTGGGAAGCATTCAAACCCTTGTCTTCTCAAACATCAAGCTTTTAATCATTATACCAGGGATTACTGTCACTACTAAGCTACATGAAGCTTAAGACTTTACAGACAAGTGATTCACGCTGGAATTTTTCTTTTTGTCTCAGTAAGTAATTTTATTGCTTTGTGCTTGAATTCAACTTTCAAATTAAAGTAATTTTCAAATAACTCTAAAATCCTATCAAGCTTTCCAAGTCTACCAAAATAAATATGCTTGTTGAGCTATCTATCTTGATAGCTCCTTTTTTTTTTTTTTTTAAGAAATCATATAACAGAATAGTATCTTCACAAACTTCAGATTTGGAAGACCAAAAAATTCTCATGCTATTCGTTTGAAAGAATGAGTTATATAGAGTGGTAAGTTCTGTACCTAAAAAATGTATTACAAAGCCCCAAGGAGACAATAAAATTTAAAATAACCTGTTACCTTGACTTGATTTACTGCTTTTTTTGAAAGCTAACACTGAGCTGTATATTAATATATAAGATAAACCCTTTCTTGGTATATTTCAACTTGTCAGAAAGTCAGTTACTTTGGTTAGAGTTCAGAGGACGTGTTCTCAGTGAAGAATAAAACATGTATTCACATTAATCATTTCCCTAGAGTATAAAGTATGTATTAACTAGGATGAGGCAGAAGCTGGCCTTTGGAAGAAGAGTAAACACTTAGAACAAGCGTCTTAGTGGATTTCTGTCCTTTGATGAACTTGGGATAACCCTCCTAGTTGTAAGCCATGTGAAACCTTGGCTCAGAAATCCCATGGCTTGAGTTCTGGTCTCAGCTCAGCCATTGATTGACTCCCTGGGGAGCTTTGGCTTCTTATTTAATCCTTTTTTTTTATCTTCATCTCCCACTTGAAAAATGACAAGTGGGTGGATAATTAAAGCAGTTGTCCCCCAAACTGGCTGTGCATCAGAATCTCCTGGGAGAAATCTCAAAACATACAGATTCTTGGGTCTTCCTCCGGATTTACTAGAACAGAATCTCTGGCTGTGTGGCTTCAGAATCTGCATATTAAACAAGTTCGTTAGCTCATTTGTATGTAGCCCACTTAGTTCTTGCCATGCACTGATATTTGGTAACCAGCAGAATAATGATTTCTGCTTTACAAGGTCCAGATCAGTTCTACTGCTATAGGACCCTGATTCTTTTATGCTTTTTACTTGAAGAAATGGAAACTGAATAAAAACACAATTACCTCTAGCCACTGGTTTCTTTACCTCCATTGTTGTCTGTCTGCTTATTTATTCCTTTATTTACTTAAGATTTTATTTATTTATTTGAGAGAGAGAGAGAGAAAAAGAGTGTGAGCAAGAGAGCACAAGCAGGGGGAGCAGCAGAGGGAAAGGGAGAAGCAGACTCCCCACTGAGCAGGGATGCAGGGCTCAGTCTCAGGACTCAAACCATGACCCAAGCTGAAGGCAGCTGCTTCACTGACTGAGCCACCCAGGTGTCCCTGTCTGCTTATTTATATTTATCTTCTGATATTGTGCTATCACAAGAAATATATATTTGGTCTTCATCCCCAATTCCTTGTACAGAGCTCCTAAGATCTTGTAACTTCCTGGGTAATTCAGGTGATAGGAATGCCTTACAGAGAGCTCCTAAATCCCTTGGAATTTTCTGGGTGATAGGAGGAATTTCCTGGGTGATATCTTTTGTTCTAATGAGGCAATTCTTGGCAGACCTCTAGACAGCTTTAGGATGGAAGCTGGTTGCCGGAAAGACCAGACTTTAATTGGAAGCTTGGAACTTTTAGCCACCCCCCGCTTCTCCCCCTGCCAAACCTCCAGGGAGTGGAGAGTGGCCAGAGATTGAGTTAATAATCCATCATGGCTACATGATGAGACCTCTATGAAAACCTCTAAAAGATAGGGTTCAGGGAGCTTCTGGGTTTGTGAATGCATGCATGTGCTGGAAGGGTCGTGTACTCCAATTCTACAGGGACAGATGCTCCTGTGCTCAGGACCCTTCCAGACCTTCCCCTAGGTACTTGTTCATCTGGCTCTTCCTTGGTCTCCTTTATAATATCTTTATAATAAGCCAGTAACAGTGTTTCCCTGAGTTCTGTGAGCCATTATAGTAAATTAGAAGACCAATAACCTGTGTTCATTGCATTGCATAATTGCCTCTCCTAAGTAACTGTAGATTATTTAAATATCTGACAATAGAACATTTAAATTAGTTATTGTATATCCACTGTATGACATATTAGATAGCCATTTAAAAACATGATTTATAACATAATTACCATTAGGTCAACTAAATGCATGCATATTGTATAAGCTATTGTTGCATAGCAAACCACATAAAACTCAGGGCTTACAACAATAGACATTTATTATTTCCCATTAGTTTCTGAATAAACAGACTTGCTGATGATCAGCTGGGCTTGCTCTTGTGTCCCAAGTCAGCTGTCAAGCTGGCCAGATACATACTGGTTTAGAGTGACTTCACTGACATGTTTAATGGTCAGTTAGCTGTTGGCTGGGCAAAGGGGGCGGCTAGACCATGCATCTTTTCAGTGTCATTCAACAACCTATTCCAGGCTTATTGTCATGCTTGCTTGGAAAAGTTTTAAGAAAGACATTGGAAACTGCAAAGCAATTTAAGACCTAGACTCAGAACAGGTTCAGCTTCACTTCTGCCACATTCTACTGGTCAAAGGAAGTGATAAGGAGAACCCACATTCAAGGATTGCAGACATAGTTCTATTACTTGCACAAGAAGAGCTGCAAAGACACCTGGAATGAGTGTGGATACAGGAAAAGGAATAAGGGGATCAATTTTGCAATCAGTGTATCACATATGTAAACAAGAACTGGAAGGCATATAAAAATGAAAAAAAAAGGGGTGCCTGGGTGGCTCAGTCGTTAAGCATCGCTTTCAGCTCAGGTCATGGTCCCAGGGTCCTGGGATCGAGCCCCATATCAGGCTCCCTGCTTGGCGGGAAGCCTGCTTCTCTCTCTCCCACTCCCCCTGCTTGTGTTCCCTCTCTCGCTGTGTCTCTCTCTGTCAAATAAATAAAATCTTAAAAAAAAAACCTGATGTGTTGGCAAGTTAGGGCTGAGGCTGTTTCTTTTTCCTGTATATCTTTATTGTTTCATGTAGGTAGCTATAACAGTCAGTGCAATAAACAGTGACTGAAAGCAAAAAAACAAGGGAGCCATGGTAAGAATAAGATCACCAACTCCATTACTCACTATACTGAGAGAATTGTGTCAATAATTTGCATATCATAAACCCATATAGCCTTCTGTCCTGTAGTGCAAGCAGGTGGGTGGCAATGAAAAGATCCTCACATTTCCAAAGCTAAGTAGTTCTCTAAGATATATCTAATAGCGTTGCATCTCAAGTGGAATCTAGCCGTGAAATACTCAATTATTCTTAGCATTTCTGCATACTCTGCATTTTATCAGGGCTGGCACATTCTCAGGGCTATAACACGTTAGCAATCTCTGGAATCCATAGGGAACACTTTTTCTTAATAGCCATGATTTCTGATAATTGAAATTCTGCCCATTTAAGAACCAAAATTTTAGGTGTTTTTTTTTTTTAAAGATTGTAAATAATTTGGGGGCGCCTGGGTGGCTCAATCGTTAAGCGTCTGCCTTCAGCTCAGGTCATGATCCCAGGGTCCTGGGATCGAGCCCCACATCGGGCTCCCTTCTCCGTGGGAAGCCTGCTTCTCCCTCTCCCACTCCCCCTGCTTGTGTTCCCTCTCTCGCTGTGTCTCTCTCTGTCAAATAAATAAATAAAATCTTTTTAAAAAAAATAAAATAAAAAAATAAAAGAGTTGATAGAAAACATTTTAACAGTTTTTGGCATACTGGGTTTTTTTTGTTTTTGTTTTTTTGTGTGTGTGGTTTTTTTTTTTTTTGGTTTTTTTTTTGCCATGATGAAATGACATTCTCAGAGCCCATGGAGCAAAGCAGGGTTTCTTTGCCCTTACATAAAATATTCTGAGAATGCTATACTTTCAAGTTCTCATTTATTTATTTCTGTGTTCTCTCTTGCTCCCAGGGGCTCCAGTCATGCCTGTGTCTGACAGTTTGTTCCATTTTACTTGGCTTCTTCCAATATGCTTTCATCTTAGAAAAAAACAAATTTATTAGGATTATTTGTAAAGTAAAAGTAATTAAGCTCTGAGTAAGGGCCAGGGGGCCTCTAATATGAGCAAGGTACTAAATTTTTAGCATATAGAAACTTGGTGATTTGTCCTTTGGCTGATTATTTCCTGGTTCAAGACAGACAAGAGCCAGATTATTGGGAGTCTAAAGCCTTGGTGTATAGTTAAGTGTTGAGGAGGTAAGGTTATGAGTGACCTGAATGGATAAACAAAATAAATACCTTCTAGATGGGCTGACTGTGCTCAGGAAATTAGGCTAATATTACTTAACCCAACTTTGTCAAAGGTTAGTTTGCCAAAAATAATTGGAACTTTTTCAAAGAATTGACTTAGTTTTACATTATATTTTAAGGTGTGAGATGAGTTTGTTCATTCATTCCACACCTTCATTTATTCACTCCTGCACTGAGGATGCACATATGCACACATAGACACATATAATGCTAGATATATGTACTCACTCAGGGTCTTAATAAATCTTCACAATAAACCTGAATGAAGACATATATACTTGAAAAAAAAAGTTGCTTATGTAAAGGATGTGGTTGGCAATAAGGACTAGCAGAAAGTATGTGTACTTTGCTGTCTGAGAGACTTGGGTTCAAATCTTGATTTCATCACATATTAGCTAGGTTTTTGCTTAGTGCCACTTTTCTGAAAATGGGCTAATTCCTGCCTTGTAGTATTGTTGGAAGAATAAAATAAAAGAACATAAGTAGGGACATCTGACTGGCTCAGCTGGAAGAGCAGGCAACTCTTGATCTTGGGATCATGAATTGGAGCCTCACATTGGATGTAGAGATTACTTAAATTAAAAAAAATTTTTGTTTAAATAACGTAAGTGCCTCACACAGTGCCTATAAAAGAGTAAGTGACCCAAAAATGTCACCATGTTTCTTTTTTTCCTATTCACAGAGGGATGACAGATGAGCTTGGTTTTGAAGGCTGAGTAGGAGTTCACAAACCAAATAACAAAACCCCAACAGGGAAAGAGTCCTTTCAACAAGAACAACAACAACAAGAACAACAGCAACATTTGGATATTTATTTCTGAAAATGGAGCATGATTCATGAAGCTGTTGCCACTGCCTAGCAAAGCCAACAATACTTCTCTTTTTCTTTCTCCGTCTTCAGAAATGTTAGGTCACTGACCTAGTGGATTTGTCAATTTACCTGTACCACCTCATTCATAAAACACATTTGAGCAAACATTGCAATCAAACGGTGATGTAGCATTTATGAAAAACAGAGAGGAAAATGCTAGAAATCAATAACACTGAATGAAATAACAGAATTTTGAAAATGCACAAGAGGGAACAAGATATCCCTTCCATAGCCACAACCATATCCCAGGGTCTGAAGGTAAATCATATGTAAGCTTGAAATCTCTTTATTTAGAAATGGTCTACCCATCCAATCAATAGGCATTTATTAAGCACCTATCACTTGCAAAATCTTGGTTTAAGAGGGGAGACAAACATGAAGATGGCTAACTATGACCCAGGAAGAAGGAAATAAGGTCTATAAATGAGAAAAAAACTAAAAAGAATAGCAGTGGTAATTTCCTTGGCCTTTGAAGGACAAGTAGGGTCATGGTTATCCAAGAAGAAAAATGAGGGCATTCTGTTGCAGGGAACAGCATAAGCAAAGGGGCAGAGGCATTAAAGAAAATGGCCGGAAAGAACAGCTTGGTCTGTTACCTAAATCACCAAGCCCATTAAAAACAAAACAAACACAAAGAAAAAATTCATGCAGACCAAGTAGAGCCAGAACCAATACAATCTGTCTGTGGAACCCTCATAAAAAAGTCACTGTTTCCTTTTTTTCCATCCCTACTTGTAAGGTAAGCCTTTCAAAGGTACCGGTAGGCATTGCAACAGTCACTGCCAAGGTCTTGCCTGTGCACGTGGCACTCAGTGCTCTCACACAGAACCTTAGCATCCCCCTGCAGGAACTGGATCCTCCTCAGCCTGAGGGCTTTAGGCCATCAAGCAGGATAAGCAGGAAATGCAGGGGGAGGAGATTTAATGCTTGTGGGGGCCAATAAGGAAAGAGTCAGAGGCTAGGAGCACCAGCTTCCTGAACCTTGTGGTTATCTGTTCATTAATGCATTACCTTTGCTTCCCTACTCGCTTTCCTAAAATCACCTTCCAAGTAAACTACTTGCACTTATATCCTTGTGTCAGGAGGAATCTTGCAGGACAGAGCAACCAAGATAGCATTGCTTAAGGCGACTAGTGCTACATGGGGACGCAGAGTTGATAAACTGACATAGAGAGGGAGGGCTGGTTTGAGGCAAGAGAGTAGAAGCCAAGCTGATTCTAGGAAATGGTTCAGGGAGCACTTCTGTTGGTCTTTGGACTTTGAGCTTTTAGTCTGTTGTATTTTAAGGAGGATAAATGAGTTAATTCATATGAAATGTTTCGACAAGAGCCTGCCGCATAGTTATCAACCATGGTTGTTACTGTCATTACTTAGATAGTGGTTTTCTCCTCTTGTTTGTGTGCGTGAGCAAGGCTTACTCAAAGAGAAGACCCCAGACATGAAAGAGGTATAAGGAGAGCTTATGTGAGGGCTCATTAAGTACACTTCCACCCCCATGGAACAGATTCCAGAAGGCAGCCTTTCTCCACTTAGGTGAGACTCCTCTTCCTACTCAGAGCCTTTGCTGAATATGGTACTCGTCTTGTGTGACAAGCTACAGTGGTCTTGTTGACTATAACTCTATCCAAGTCCTCGAGCACTGTGCAGGGGTGCCCTCACACCTGTGCGTTGGCAAGCTCACACTGGCAAGAGGTAGTTGGGGACCCTCCTGACGATTGATTGAGGAAGTCTGAGTTTGGAATTGGTAATTCATGGTTTTTATAAGCTGCCCAGGTGATTCAGATGTGCAAGCAAGTGTGAGAACCATAGTGCTATATAGCTTCGATCCCCCAGATCCATATCCCAGAGCATTGTGAGCATTTTTTCTCTGCACAGAATTTTTTCTCTGCACATAAGCTCTCCTTATACCTCTTTCATGATTGGAGTCTTGTCTTTGAGTAAGCCTTGCTCACGCACACAAACAAGAGGAGAAAACTACTATCTAAGTAATAACAGTAACAACCATGGTTGAAAACTATGCGGCAGGCTCTTGTCGAAACATTTCATATGAATTAACTCATTTATCCTCATTAAAATACAACAGACTAAAAGCTCAAAGTCCAAAGACCATTATGAGCATTTTTTTCTGCACAGAATTCAGGCTGACTCTCCTCCTACAACTAATGTCAGAACAAGCTGTGTTATAGCCCCTTCCAGGGAGTTTCTGTCTCCACACTTTACAGAGAGATGAGAGGAAAAGAGCTGCTCTTGGAGTTAAGTGACATTCTGGAAATATCAAAATGTCCTGTTCTTCAGATTCACTCTCTTAATTTGTATCATTTAACAACTTGGGGATGGTTTGAGAAGGAACTAACATTTTAAGGAAGATATTGGTAAGGCATTCTATTTTAAAAATAGATGCACAGCTGAAGAAGAAAACGGGTTTCTCTCTGTGTGAGTGCACATGGCATTTTGAACTGTTCTAAGCAGGCCTGCAGTAATAAATAATCAACTGTCAGAAGAAGAATAGTTGCCTCTTATGTTTGTGGAGGGAGAAACTGAGCACAGCAGCTAACAGGAGCTCCCTTTGGTATTGCCAATTTCAGTTCTCAAAGTACTTCCACAGGAACTGTCCCTGTTGGCATCACAGCTGACCTGTGAGATTGGCAAGGCTGCAGCATCTCTCCTTGTAGCCCTGAAGCCAGGCGTTAGGGAAAATTACAAAGAATGCAGAAGCATCCTCCAGATAGGAGGGATTTGTTGTTGTTGCTGTTAGTGAAATTACAGGAGATTTTATTGGCCAAATGAATCTTATTGGTTAACAAATACTTATTTGCTTTAAGCCAAATGGCCAAATCCTGTATCATAGGAATCCAGAGACACTTCTGGCATAGTACATACTCAGGCAAAAGAAAGAGGTTTTTCAAAGATTTCATAAGCCCCCAAATTAAAATAATGCCCCAGGTCCCTTTGACCAGCTCCATTCTCTTGCTGCACAGCATCATAACCATACACATCCCTAAGATTGGGACTGAAGTTGAGAACAGAGTGGGGAGAATGCTTTCGGATAGAATCATAACCAAATAGACCATGACCAGTGTCCATGGAGCTAGTGCAAAAACACTCAAATGTTATAAATTCCACATATTGTAAACTACATGGAGGGAGATAGACGTTCATTCTCTTTCCTACCTGTGCCCTATTTTATTTATTAAGAGCTGTAATTTGGTCTTGGTTTTGGAGGCATGCTGATTTAACAGAGGGATTTTAACTTAATTTGTTGAGAAGGAAAGGAAAACCAGAAAGCCATTTTGCAAGCATTTGATTCTTAAATCTATCTTGCGTTAGCAGGGAGAGAGAATGCATGTCACTTATGTTGTTATAATTACGAGCAGGCTTCCTTCTGTGTGCTATTTATGTAACTCAGCATTATCATTCCCATTTTACAGGTGAAGAAATCGAAGTTTAGAAAGGCTAAAAGGGTCACACAAGTGTACACAGTCGGCTATGACCCCTCCCTTCAGAGGGAAATCATCAGTGAAAAACTCACGCAGCTCTTAATCTAATTTACTATTCACTTCTCAGTGTATTGGGCAAGATGATTGAAAATGGTCTTTGTGTTTTTCTTCTCTCGCTCTTATTAGAGAAGATCCATGCAAAAAAATGGACCTCGGGGATTCTTTCTGATACGAAGTTTTAATCCTTAATCATAGCAACAACTACTCATCTTGTGGTTCCACGCCAGGCTTTAAGAAATATGTGTCAGGAACAGTCAAACTTGTAAGCCATCTATTTATTGATAGAGCTCTCTCTATTATAAAAAATGATAGGAAGAAAACAGAGAGCTGTGTCTTTGCTCTTTCCAACTAGAATTATGAATATGGGTTTAAACAAGTTTATCCATTGTTTCTTCTTTTTTAATTACTTAGCAAAGACATATTTAGTCCCTACTATGTGCAAAACAATATTGGGCTATGCAAGATAGAAGGAAGAATGATTGTACGGTCCAGAGGTTTATGATGGGACCACTTTTAACCCCCTACACCAGAACAACAGGTGTAATCATCAGAAATTATGCAATTCAAATGCATCATTGCCTTTGCTTTCCAGTGAGTACAAGCTCAGTCAGAGAGGTGATGTTCAGCTGCCCACCTTGTATATGCTAAACCCATTAACAAGGCTAGTGATATGGAGATTTACAATCAGGACTTTTGAGTCAGACAACCCAGCTTCAAACCCTAGCTCTAACACTTTTTAGCTGTGCAGACCAGGGCAAGTTCTTGAACTGCACTAAACCTTAGCTTCCTCATTGTAAAATGAAGATAACAATAGATTCTGGAAGGGTTGAATGATAATCGTATGAGACCGTGCATGAACAGAGCTTAGGCTAATAGCCAGGAATAAATATTAGCATCATTATTTGTATCAGAAAGATTCACTGCAGGAAATGACAATTGCCAGATTTCTCCATTAGGTCAGTGGTTCTCCATGCTTTCTTGCTTAAGATATAAAATTTTTGCTCAAGTGCAGTCATGTACAGAAGCCTGGGATATAGAAGAGCAAAAAGTGGAGTGGTTTGAAGCAGAGAAGATAGAGCCCCCTGCACCATCTTCTATCTCCATTGTGTGCCAAGGAGCATCTCCACAGCTTTCTTGGCATTCAGCTTAAAAGTATGATATTAAAGGTTATCCTTATATATTGTAATAGTGTTGTATGGTGACAGATGGTAGCTACACTTGTGGTGGGCATAGCATAACATATAGAGAGAAGTTGAATCACTGTATTGTATACCTGAAACTAATGTAACATTGTATGTCAACTATCCTCAAGTTAAAAAAATATTTTTTAAAAGTAGGCTTTATACCCAGTGTGGAGCTTGAACTCACAACTCTGAGATTAAGAGTCCCATGCTCTACCGACCGAGTCAGCCAGGCGCCCCTAAAAATTGTTTTAAAGATTATCCTTATACTTATATTGTTTGGTCATTGAATGTGCCATCTATACATACAAGAATTTCATCCAAATATTTATTTTATGGTTATATTTTACATTTTAAAAATTGTGAGACTAGGGGTACCTGGGTGGCTTAGTCGGTTAAGCGTCTCCCTTGGCTCAGGTCATGATCCCAGGGTCCTGAGATCCAGCCGGGCATGTGGCTTCCTGTTCAATGGGGAGCTTGCTTCTCCCTCTGCCCCTCCCCCTGCTCATGCTCTCTCCCACTGGCTCTCTCTCTCTCTCTCAAATAAATAAAAATCTTTAAAAAATATATAAATAAATAAAAATGTGAGACCAGGGCGATATGTTCATGCTTTTCCTTTATAATTAGGACATGCATCATAGAAATTCAGAATTATTCATTCAATAATTCCACAAATATGTATTAAGCATTATTTATACACCAGGCCCTGGTAGGATCTTGCCTTATGCAGAAAAATCAGGAAGATCCAAAGTTCATTTCGGACAGGAACGATGTTTAACTTTTTCATGACCAAATCCGCAGAACTTGGCACATGCCTGACATATAGCCCATACTCCATAAACAGTTGTTGAACTGAAATTTTTAGGCTAATGAATGATTGCCCTCTCACTTTAGGACATTAACAGTTTCTGTAGATTTCAGAATTGTTCTTCCCTATTGAGAACATGAGCCTCCAGGGAGGCTTTAGCTGTGATATGTAAAACCCTAGTCCCCTTCTCTCCAGAGACATATTCTTTCTGGGATATTGAGGGAATATCTGATGGGACTAAGCCCCTCCATTGGCTTGGAAAATTTAATTAGAGCAGGAATGAATGCAGAAGATTACCCAGTACATAATAAATCTGGAGTCATTGCTGAGGCCCTGGATCATGGATGGATATCCAGGAATCCATAAAGTGTCCTCCACCAAGTATTGAAAAGATGCAGCTCTCCACATACCTGCTCTATAGGCTGAGTAGATTGACCAGTGTACTCTGAATATTCAGAAATACCAACTCTCAAAACCAATTTTCAACAAATATTTATTTGCTTTAAGCCATATGCCTCAATGTCATTTCTATATTCCCTCATATTCAAGGAAGGAAAATCTGCTAAATCTTTCTGAACAGGGCATGGGCTTTCCTTTCCTTTCCAAAACATGATAAGCTCTTTAGAGGAGAAATGGAAGAGCTATGCATCATGTCTATAAAGCAAACAGAAGCTGGCAAAGATGATCACTATCAAGATTATAACTGTCATCGCTATTGTTATATGTCAAATGTTTGCTATGTACTGAGCAGTCTGTATGTATTAGTTTACAAGTACCCAATTTTATAGGTGAGGGCATGGGACAAGACTACATGAATGGTAAGGGACAGAACTGGAACTCAAATCCACCTGTTTGTATAGTCAGGTTCCAGGTGAGTCAAATTGACTCACTGAGAAGAGTTTTTTAAAAAGAGGTGAATTAAAAAGACTTGGGCAGTGTTTAAATAAAGCAAAAAGTGATGGTGCATGTACTGTACCTAGTAAGTAACAGAGGGGAGCTGTTACCAACCCAGGCCTGAAGTGTCAACTGCAGGGAGAGAGAGACACACAGAGAAAAACTGTATGGAGAAGGCAACTTCACAGCACCTGTAGCCTTTGCCAGAAGGGTATACCTAATCAGGGACCCAGCAGGAGGGATCAAGAGAGTAAATACCCAGACCACAGTTTCCTCCCACTCTCTGATCTGACTATACTTCCCACTGGCTGCATCTCCCATTGGGATGACGTGGGGAAAGGTTGCTCATTGATGTGGTCATTTAGGTCAGCCTGCTGGGACACAGACTGGGCAGGAAAGGGGATCTAGAAGGAGAAACAGAAGCTGACTAGCACAATGCCTTCCTTAACAATGCATATTCTGTCCCTAGATGATTCTGTCCATCCCTCATTACACACATCATCTTTGCTTGGCTGCTCTGTGCCAGATACTTTCCTCTGGGCTGAGAATGTGGAGATGAGTAAGATACTATCCTCCCTTCGAAGAGCTTAGACTCATGGTCTTCAGAAAATGGGTCTTAAACATGTTTGATTTGCTATTTTAACTACCATTTTGTCTCCTTTTTCCTCCTGGGTGGGACTACATTTCCAACCAAATATCCTAACACTCCTCAAATCTTGTCCCACTATATTTCTTAGCTTCCCCTGTTTCCACAAACTTCTCCTCTATGTTCAGCTTCTTTTAGCCAGCCTTGAATTCTAGTGAGGAAAGTTAATGACCTAATAAATAAATATGTTCAAGTGATACTGATTTTGTCTCACTAGATATTTGAAAAGGAAAAGACACAGAGTTGGCAAAAGTACTCTTTCTCTTACAAGGGAAATAAAAGACAAGAGGTTTAGACAGTTCTGCCCTGACTCTATATATACCTGTTTACATTAGAATAAATTGCATTTTACCCCTGGTAGGAGTTGTGCTCAGTCAGAGCAGGAAAAGCACCATTAAAGATGTCAAGGTTGTTCCGTAAGTGGATTGATTGTAAGTGCTCTCATTGCTATAGCTTGAAAGAGTTGAAATTTTTTGGAAGCGAAATGGAAGAACCTTAGCTAACTCCCTTGGTCTTTTATTAGTATGGACAGAGTAGTCTTCTTGTCTTTCATTACCTCCCTTCCCCCACAGCAAAGGAGAGATCCTCATGGTGCTGGAATTTTCCTCTCCATGTTTGCTAAATGCATAGAAAGCTAGGTCTCCCACTGTCTAACCCCTGAGCAGGCAGGCCTGAGAGGACTCCTAATGAGAGGCCAGATGTTTAGCTGTAACTTCACAGCACCTGTAGCCTCATGAGCTTAGACTCATGGAGAGGAACTGTTACATACACCAGAAGGTATGTCCACCAAAGGAGAGACAAGCTTTCCGGTTCAAAGAAAAAAAAAAATTTGTTTGAAGTTATCTGAAGGCCATGTGCAGTTGAAAGCTCAGAATTAAAGATTGGATCATATTGGAAATTAGCATTGCTAATGAGATTTTCAGAGACTCACAGATTATTTTAATCTACTTAACCTTCTCTACAAATACTCAACTTAGAAAACACTGTACTTCTATTTTTAATAGTCTAATAATGGATAAATGTTATTTTTTAAGGCAGTAGCAACAATGTTAATATCACTTTTCAAACAAGAACAATCAAATAATGGCATATGGGTTTATTTTTGTCGGTTCCAATGGCATGTTAGAGAGTGGTAGCTAACTGTCTGAACTGCTTGGTAAATTGGAAGGTAAGGACAGTCTCAGTGGCTAGCTGACAGGACTAGTTCTTCTCTAAAGACAAATGCACAGTTGAGTATCAAAATACCAGCTTCTCTGTATGGGCCTAGGTGAACTGAACCCTGGGAACCCAAGTTTCTATAAAACATCTGATCAGTGTGGTTCACAATAGGAGCCCTCCACTATCTTTAGCATGACCTCCACTTAAATCAACATGATGCTGAAATCTGCAGCCTTTCAGGAGTGTTCCCTGAATGAGGAAGTAAAAACAGTCTTTGTCCATTAATATGAATGAATCAATCACCCTTGTTCACCTGCTCTGTTTTTCAAGGCTAAGCTTCTTTTATAAACTTAGATTTCCTTGCCTCTGTCTCAAGCCTAATTTGTTCTCATGTTGATTTTTTCATTTATTCATACATTTGTTTATCCAACAAATATCAGTTGAACACCTGCTATGTTTTTTTTTTTTTTAGTTTTATTATTAAACACCTGCTATGTTAAATGCCAAGGATATAGTGTTGAGCCAAACAAGTTTCTTACTTTCATAGAGTTTATCACCTGGTGAAGAAAGATAATCAATAAAACAATAAATAAACAGGGGCAATAAGAAGTACCCAAAAAACCACATCTCACACACACATACCAATGACAATTAAAGAAAAAAAAAAGGATAATGGGAAAGGGGGTAGCTGGGAAGAGAGATTTTTTTAGGGTAGGTGGTCAGGGAAGAAGGACCCTCTACAGAACAGAGTATAGGTAAGAAGTGAATGTCAGAGGAAGAGACAGTAGGCAAAGATCTAAGGAGAGAATGTTCTAGGCGGAAGGAATAACAAGGACAAAGGCATAGAAGGCCAGTGTGGCTGAAGAGTAGATAGAGAGAGGGTTGGAATTAGATGCAAAACAAAAAGGAGCCAGGACACAAAAGGCTTTGTAGCCACAGTAAAGAATTTCAGTTTTACTTTAAGCCTACTGGATAGCTATTGAAATTTTTATCAGATGAGTGATATGATTTAATTTATACTTTCAATAGCTCAATCTGGATAATACACAGAGAATGATTTATAAGGATAAGAGTAAAAGGATGACTTGTTGGGGGTCTATTGCACTGGTTCAGGTGAGAGATCATTGGTGGTAGGGCGGTAGCAAGGAAGTTGTAGAGAATGTTAACACTATTTGGCACAAAATATGAGGCCAAAAAAGGTAACTCAACCATCAGATTTGAATTGAATTTTTAGTCTTAGACCCTTATCTAGTCAAAGTGGACCCAGGAAGGCCTTTAGAGATCATTCAGTGGAAACCCTTCAAACATGAGAAAAACTAAAGCATGGACATTTTAGGGTACACACAGGGTCATTGAGCAGACCGCTAGCAATCCCAAGACTGAGCCTCATGCGTCCTATCACCCAGGGTGTTAAGTAAGGTGGCCAAGTTCATACGAAATCAGCAGAGCCTGGGCGCGGGATTTGTCAGCTCAGTAAACCTTCTGTCTACACCAGGGTTCCTGGTCTCTACACTGCGAGAAGAGCGGTGGAATTATTTCAGGGTCCATGTGGATTACTCATATTCTGTAGGCTAAATAAATAAAAGTGTAGGTACCATCATGTAGTACTGGAAGGAGTAGTTAACAGCTTGGAGTCTGGCATCTGACTAGGTTCAAGTCTTGGCTTTATCAAGTATTGACTATGTACCTTTAAATAGGTTGCTTAACTCTGGGTCTTGATTTCCTCTCTGGTAAACTGGAATGAAAATAGTAGCTCTTCCTAGTTTTTGTGATGCCCACTTAAGGTAATCCATTTATACTAAAAAAAAAAAAAAAAAGAAGAAGAAGGAAGGAAATCACTTAGTAGAGTATCTGGCACAGAACAAATATTCAAGAAATGTTTGCTATTATTATGTGGAAGACAAAACTTTTCTTTCTTTTACTTGAAATGGGGATCTTAATATTCAAAAGGGCTGAGACTGACTCACTCTCCACCCTGAGAAAACTATTAAGTGTCGTTCTCCCCTCTGGGTGTGTGGCTAGAACAGTGACTTCCTCAGCTCTGCTCTAACACCGCTCACCAAGCAGCTACAGCATGGGGATGTTACTCCTTCACTCAGTTTTTCATTAATTTATTCAACAGATGTTTACTGGGTGTGAACTTAAATGCCTGGCAGTTCTTAGCCTTTTCTGTTCAGCTTCGACTGTGTTCATTTGCTTAATTTACTCCCCTGAGTAATTTCCATCACTGAAATGCAGTGATTTTTCAATTGGCAGATGAGGGGTGGTGGCAGAGAGTAAGGGGGCATAAAGTTCCTATCAGAATTTCAAAGGGACCATGGGGTGTACACAATTTGAAGCGTTCATGAGTGCCCCGAAGGCTTGTGTGTAAGGAACAATTGGATCAAAGCTGGAGGAGAAAGGCAGCTGGAGGATCCTTATCCCAGGTTGTCTGTGTGTGGTGTGGGTTGGGAAGCACTGCCTTAGCCATCTTTCGTTTGTTCCCCACACTTCTCCAGTGACAGCACTGTGTGGTGTTAGCATGCCCATTTTACAGAAGACCGAGGCTCAGAGATCTTAAGGGACTTCCCAGGTCACTTGGCTGGGAAGTGGAGGCTCGGGACTAGACCCTGGGTTGCCTGGCTCCTCATCATGTTTTGCTTGTCTGTTTGTCTGTTTGGTCCTACAACCTCCCACAGGACCTGCCACCTTTCCCTGCCCACTGAGTTGTTACTCTGTGTATGGAGAAGGAAGAAAGGGAGTCTGGGAGGTGGTGGTGATAATGATGATGGGATGCAGTGTGGTGGTGGTATGTGTGTGTGTGTGTGTGTGAGTGAGAGACAGAGACAGAGGGGTGGGGGAACCTAAAGGAAGACTCTGGACAAATTCTGAATTATTATCTACCAATAAAAAAACATGGCCAGTCAAGGTGAGTTTGGGTCTGGCCTTTATCTGCACAAAAGATAAAGCAGAGACACCTGAGCCAACCTAACATTATTCCTGTACTGAGTGGGGTCCTGAAGTGGGGAACGGGAAGGGAAGAGGCCTAAAGGTCTCTTGGGCCATTGCTGTGGTAGGCCATGGAGAGAAATCACCCTCAGGAAGCCTGTGTGAGGAGAGCACGGAAGCTGTGGGCAGCCTCTTCATGAATTTGGTGCCAATTCCCCCCCAAAACATGTTGCCTCAGCATGCCATGATTCTGGCCCCTTGAACTAGCCAAGCTCATCTCTTTCCTGCAGAAGCCCATTCGTAGGAAAAGCAGACCCAGCTCATGTTTAAACCTCTGAAGCCTTTTCAGTTTTATGATTTTGCAGAAAGCTTTAAGTAACACTCCTGCGACAAATGGACACCCAAATTGTAATTTGTTCCTTCCTTCCCCAGTTGCCAGAGCCCAAAAAGTTGTCCTATACCATCACCTTAATGATTTTTTATGGGTGGTACATGAATTTCCCAAATGGGTATCATGCATAACATCCAGGCATTTCCATAAAAATGAGGGCAATATTTTTTTAACAAACATATAAACATTTACCTAATCTATGCAAATCTATTCATCAGGATTTTATAAAACCACCACTTCCCACCCACACCCCCAACCCACAAAATCCTGGCTCCTTTTTGTTTCCCAGTTTGTTTCTAAGCGCTATGTTGAGAGAGGAGGGGGCTCCTGGAGTAAAGGGGGAGATGGTGCTCTCTTCATGATGCAGTCTGCTTGCTCACAGCAGCCCTGCGCTTGCAGTTGTGAGCAAAGAGCCAAGTGTGGGAGCTCACCATGATGGTAACCACCTCCCCACAAGGCAGGCAGCCTTTCGCCAGAGGGAAGTATCAGGTTGCTGTACTTCGGCTGTGGGTTGTCACTGTCTAATAATATGACCGTTTTGCCATCTCTCTGCAAATAAGGCAGAAGCTGCTACCTGATTGGTATAACATCTCACTTTCCCTCCTCATTGATTTTCTTGTTCTCCTCCTTTGCTTCGTAAAAAGAGGGACAAGTGGCTGGTGCTGTGGACAGAGAAGCTTTATTTTTAGCATGAGACAACCTCTATTTTCTTTCAGGAGAGGGAAGTTGGATTATCAATTCTTTTGTAAATGTGTATGGTGATATTTGCTCCGGTAAGTTTTTATACCTCTCTCGATTTACTGCTGTCTGGGGAGATGTGTGTGTGTGTGTGTGTGTGTGTGTGTATTTGCATGAGTACATTTAGGCTGCACACTTTTCTTTCCAAATATCATTTTTTAAATCTTTAGTGGTAACATTTTTTTTTTTTTACTTTGCTTTCTTATAGTCATATTTTTAAGCCAAAGAGGCTGTGCTGTGTGATAATGTGATGCTTACCTTAGTTGTTGAAGGATGTGTTGGGTTTCTTTCAACATAGTAAGGAAACTATTTAAGCAAACTTACATTTGGCTTTATAAAAATGTAATGTCATTCTACCCCACCCTTCCCCTTTGGAGTGTTTAATGTCCTAAGTATATTCATTGTGTTACAGCCTGCTTACCATTTTAATTAAAGTTTCTTCATCAGTGTCAGAACATGAATTTCTTCAACTCCATAAATAGCTGCCAAATATCGTATTGCAGTGCCGAAAGGGGTGTGCTAATTTCATAAGGTCTTACAAAGGTGGAATGAATGAGATGAGTTTTACTGTAAAATTGGGTACGTGTGAACCTTTAAATGAACTGAATTTATGAAAAGTATTCAGATCATTAAAGTAAATCTCTAGCCTTCCGTGAAAAGATGCAATCACAAGCTGTTGCTTCTCTTCTGTCTTATTTGCACAGTATATTTGTGCCACCATCTGTCAGATGCCCAGCCCTGGCTCTTATGTTTCTGTATCCGAAGCTGATGAAGAGCAAAGTTGCTGTTATTAAGTTCAGACTAGTGCAACATGACTATCTGGTCACCACTGCTCATAATGACTTTTAAATGCATTACCTGGCTAGCTGCATTTTTCTTTTGTTTCCAGAGAGTCTTAGAAGGTCTGAATTCTCTGTTATTAATTCAGAAGTCTGGGAGAAATTCTGTGAATATAATTACCCTAGACAGAGATGATAAGATGATTAAGTAATTGCTCCAACAGAAACAAACTGATGCTTTAATTTTCTCTTTATGTTACACAATCAACAAATCTGCACAGGCTTTATCATGGTGAAATAAATTAGAATATATTTATAATGAAAGTTGAAGGCACCTTTGAATGAGATGCAAGATGAGGTCTGATTAAATATTTTTCAAAGATTTTGAAAGTGAAGTTGGGAATGTTGTGCATGCCTAGACATTTTAGGCATAGAATCTTCAGAATAGCAATTATTTAGATCCTGCATCATCTAAGGACAATTCATGGAACTAGTAATGAGTGTCTAGGAATGCACTGATCCTCACATCTACTTTCTTTGGGGCATTCTGCCCCTCACACGCCTTTTGCATGCTGGAATGAATCTACTCTTTTCTGACAAACAGAATTCTGAATTTTGATTAATCTAGTTCAGCCTCAAAAATAGTTCAACCTCAAAAACCCTACAAATACACATGAACTTATATTGCCTGTTACCGGGTTCACAATGTTACTAATAACAGCTTTCGATGCCATAAACCCTCACTGGAACCAAGTGTTCCTTAGCAGATTGTTTATTGAAAAACAAACAAAACTTTTATCCTTGGGCTGTTGGTATTTACTGCTAAATGAACTTCCCTCACCCTCCCCACCCATACCCTCTTCCTCAACTTCCCTAATGCCTTTTGTCATCCTTCTCCTTTCATGGCTTTAGAACATGTTATGTACAAAGTTATTACCTGAAAACAGAGTTTATCATCATCTGAAGCTGTTCAGTAATGTAGATTAATGAAGATGTGAGGGGGGATAGCACCCTACGGGTAAAAGCATCTGTCTTTTCCTCCAGGTTGCCACCTTACAAAAGTGTTAAGCCTCCAAGCATGCTTGGACTCACTGACATAGGAAGGGAAAGGGGCATCTGTATCTTAAACAGGTCAAGATCCTTAGTTTGACTCAGTGTTAGTGTGCATGGTCTTTAAAAGCATCACTTCAGAAAAGCCCAGAATGCCATCACCAAAAAACTGTTGTAATCTATTCCAAGGAATAAAAATCTGTGCCATGTTGGGGAAAATAATACAGGGAATTTTTATGTCAAATTGAGATCATTTATTCTTTTTAGCAAAATAAAGAATGCAAAAGTGGCTTCCATTGAATAAGTACCACTGTGTGCTTAACTGTGCCAAGCATTTAAAATAGCTTATTTAACCTTCATCACCATCCCACGAAGGAGATAGCACAACCTCCCCATTCTACAGATGAGAAAACAGAGACATAGAGCAAGTAT
This sequence comes from Mirounga angustirostris, assembly GCF_029215605.1. Taxonomy (NCBI): domain Eukaryota; kingdom Metazoa; phylum Chordata; class Mammalia; order Carnivora; family Phocidae; genus Mirounga; species Mirounga angustirostris. The sequence goes on along the minus strand of NW_026991709.1, from coordinate 185,266,002 downwards.
GTAAGTTGCTTGAGTCAACACAGTGATGATGGTGATGATGATGATGATGATGATGAAACTCAGAACCAGGTTGGTTCATTCTAAAGTCATTCTTTTCATCTGTCCCCTCTGTCTGGGCTTCACTTCATCCATGCAATCTTCAATTAACTCCTAGACTGGAATGATTTCTCAGGACTTACCATAACACACCGTATTTTTGTTACTGTTTTTCCCCCTTCCGACACTATATAACCTCCTTCTCGGGCTGTGCTTTTGTGACTCCAAGCTAATTATGTGTTTGAAACCAGAGAATGTGTGTTTTATTTCTACTCAACTTGTACATCTAGAAAGATGTGGACATGACAAAAGGGAGCCAGCCTACGGAGAGATATATGCAGAAGTGGCTAAATTAAGGTAGCTTTTTTAACTGATTAAAAGAGATCCATCCCTTTGACTTTCAATCTTTTGAATGTAGAGTAAAAATAAAGATGGGACGATAACTTCAAAATATCAAAATCTCAGGTCTGGTTCATCATTGATGCAAATTTAAAAAGCAATTACAACTGAATTGGTTATTTGTAGAGAACTTTGTAGAATTTGCAACTTCCTTTTACTCACTCCAGCATGATTTTCTTTCACTTTTGGCTACTGGAAAGAACTGAGGTGGCACTTCAGATAGAATATTGCAAAGTGTCTATACCACCTGGGTCATTAAAAAATGAACACAGCTACCGATAAGCATGCTAAGGAGTGTGACAAAGTTGAAATCGAGAGTCCCCAAATGCATTCTTTTGCACCTGAGCTTCCCATTTGAAATCCATTTAAGCCAATAAAATTCAATTGAGTCTTATGGGGGAAAAATGCACTGACATAGAATCAATATGTTTGAAATTTCTCTTCAACTGGCAGTTTTTGGATTGGAGGCAGGCCATACTAGTCATGAGGTGAGTCTGTGAAATGCTGCATTTTATTTCCTTATTTCCTCCAGTGAGAGAGAACAGATAAGTTCATAAGTGGTGGAAATGTTACTAGAAGATAGAACCCAGCACAGGACACCCTTGCTATACTTCACCAAAACCCAGAGAAATCTAAAAAAATGAACAAAGAAACAAAACAACCCACCACAAAATGGGAGGACTAAGAGTTAAGGTTTGCGGTGTTGACACCATATTGACTTCTTGGTGTGATTTGCTGTGTCTAATAAGCAATAGCTTTTGAGCTCTCCACCTCCTGCCCTGGTGTAGACACCCAGTTAATTAAAAAGAATTCAGCATGTAGTACACAATAAAATGTTTCCAAAATGATAGTCATTTTTGTCAGAGGCAAGCTTGGAAACTTATTGATTCTCTATTACTTCTTTTTCTTGCTCTTAAAAAAATAATAATTGGGTAGTTTAATCAGAAAGTGTGGTATTTAGAGCCAGTCAGGGTAAAGACATTTTAATCAATCTGTTTTTTCCAAGAGTATTTATGAGGATCCTAAATATATTAGAGCCATCAAATAAGCACTTTTACTGTAATGAAATATGTTGTGCTCCGCCACAGTGCTCATCAAATACAGGCTCTTCCTTAAAACTAAACTTAAAGACAGTTTTATGAAGCGTGTCGTATTTCAGTCTCCATCTGCAAGATACAGCTTTCTTCACAGAGGTGATCAAATTCAAAATAAATAGCAGTAGAGATTGTACTTTATCTTACCTATGTTTCCTTCTGTCTTTTCTTTGGCTATAGATATGTCTACTTAAACATGTTGATCATTAAGAGCTTAAAAATGATCTATTAAGTAAGGAGAAAGCAGCTGGTCTAAGGCATAATGAGTGTTAGAGCAGTCTTAAATTTGTCATCAAACATTCTAAGCTGGTGTACAAACAGAGTTAGTGGTCCTGTTCCATACTTGTGTAAGAAAATGGAATCAGTGAGGATTTAGAGCTTGATAGGAGTACATGAAGTGCTAAATCCTCTAAAAGAGGTTCTTGGTCATCGATGTATCTTTAAATGTTTCAAGATTAGGGACGAGTTGAAAATGGAAACACCTCGGTCTTTCTACTCTGCTGACTAATGGATCTGCATAATTAATATATTTTACAGTGGTCATTTTTTTGACACAGATTCTAGCCAAAAGTACTAATGGAAAATTATTCTGGGGCAACTTGAAACACATTCCACTACAGTTTCTGGGAAGCTTTTTCCCAGCACAGGGCAAGCAGTTCACTGTGGAGCTTTGGGTTGTCCAATATAACTGGGTAATCATGACATTATGGTCCTTTGGGGGACTGATGTGTTGGGCACAGAAGGTTTTTATTGATAGTCCCTATGTGACCTCTTTAGCCTTGTTTACTGAATCTTTAAATCCTTCCAAATTACCACACATTGTCTCAGTGCAGACTTTCTGGCAAAGATATGACACATATTTCAGGCTTATTTTATTTCTGGTATAATATGGTCTTAAGAATGTTTGCATCCAATATGAATTATTACTGCAAGGACTTTTTAAGTCACCTTATTGACATCTACCTCTCAGTGATGAACCCATATATCTTTATCTGGTTTTGGATCTCCATGACAGAGAAAAATGGATATAATTTTTTCAAAACCTAAGACTTTCAGATTGCCTTCCTGTGAAATTGGATGGTTGAGACTTAAAATTTTTTTAATTGAAAAATTTTAAAAAATTATTTGGGGGAAGATTTGAGGAAAAGATTGGAACATTGACTTCACCAGGCTCTCCTTTCATTCATCTTATATTTAAGGATGCCTGTCATGTGCTAGGCACCAGGCTAGGTATGGGAGATACATGGATGAACAGATAATATTTGCACTCCCAGAACTAAATGCCTTTTATTTTCCATTTTCTCACCTAAACCTAGTTTCTATTTCATGGCCCATGATGTGTCTTCCTAAAAGCATAATTGAACTGTTTTAGCAAGACATTTGCAGGAAATATGTGCTTTTGGTCCTATCTGTTCATGCTCAGAGAAGGAATAAGAATGAATCCATTTATTTACAGATGTGATTACTATCTGGCTGAAATGAATGGTTTGAAGGGGGTAGCTAGAAGAGTTCATGCAAAGCTTGTGTCTTATAAGCATTATTTCTTGCTCCTAGGCATTCTCAGATTTGGCAGGCTGTGCTTATTCTTGCCTAGTGTTAGGGAAGGAAAGAAAGGGAAGAAGCTTCAACAGGGCAGGAAAGCAAAGAAGATGGAGCATAAACTGAGAGGAAACCTAGAGGAACTAAGATTTTCCATGGCCATCTGAACTAGGTTTAACTTACATTATCTGGTTCTCTGTTGGTGTTCCATTCCCTCACCCAACTATTTAACAAATGTAGATAGATTAGATAGATAGATTAGATAGATAGATAGATAGATAGATAGATAGATAGATAGATAGATAGATAGATAGACAGTGTCCACTTTATGCCAAGTACAGTGCTAGATGCTAAGGCACAGGAATAAACTGAATATACTCGTTTCTTAACTCCTACAACTTCTTATAAGCCAGGATTTCTCAGCCTCAACACTATAAACATTTTGGCCCAGATAATTCATTGATGTGAGGGGTTGTTTTATGCATTGCAGAATGTTTAGCATCATGCCTGGCCTCTATCCACTAGATGTCAGTAACAACCCCCACCACCACCACCAAGTTGTGACAACCAAAATTATCTCCAGACAACACCTAATAACCCGTGGTTTAGAACCACTAGGCAAGAAACTTAGTGATCATTAGTGACCATCATCTGCTTTGATCAATACTTCCCATTTCTACTTTTCTTACTTTCAGATGCTTTGCTGCATGGTTCACCCCAAGATTTTTATGCTATTTTTTTCCAAACATTTTGTATAACTTGCCTAACAAAGACAAATAAGATATCTCTATTTTTTTTTACTATTGTTATCCCTTCTGTATAACACTTTACTACATTCACTTGGCTTACATTGTCTCATTTGATTCCAGCAATCAACAAATGAGACAGTGTTAAAATGTTATGAACTTTTAACAGATGAAAAAATGGACATTTAGAATGGCTATATGCAATTAATGATGAATAGAACCTGGATTCACACTCGCATACACTGACTAAAAATCCGGTGTTTTTCTAAAGAATTGTAATACTTAATAGAGAAAAGGTAAGTATATTTAAAGTACACGTTTTCTCTTGGAGGCTATTTTGGAAATAAATGCAGTATAGTAGTGGATGGAAGGCCAAAGACTTGACTCCTTACTCAGTATTTATTAGCTGGGAAGTTTGGGAAGTTTACACTCTTAGTATTTCCTTGGTAGTTCAGGGAATACAGAGTGATACATTGCAAAAGCCAGAGGAAGCCCTAGAGATCAGTCTAGCAGAGTGGATAGGGCCCAGCTTTTGAAGTCAGATGGACCTACCATATGAGTCAGCATCCCAGCAGTAAAAGATGACACCCTCAAAACATCTGACCTCTTCCTGATGACTGTAAAATATTAAAACTTAATTTCTTCGAGTCTGAAAATTGAACCCCCAGGAGGTGAGTTAATTTTCTCAAGACCTTATGGTGAACTTGGTACAGAAGGAAGACAAAAGCAGAGCTTAATGTCCCTCCATACAAATGACCTGAAAAATCATTTCAAATGGAGAAAGGTCAATTTATGGTTCTGGCACATACCAGAAACGTGTATGTTCTGGGTTATTGCCAGATGTCTAGGTGCCTGAGATAGGTCCCTAGTGGTTTTAACTAAGTATACCCAAGAATCTTTGGGGTGAGTATAACCATGTTTCTGGCCTCATTAGAAGCTACAGAGGCATGGAGTATCTTGATGGATCTTAGAAGAGTGAAAGACATTGAGAGCACCTGAAAGACAGGTGGTAATTCGCTATAGCACTCATCACATAGGCTCCTGAGCTTGAATAGATGCATGGCTTTCCCAGGACAGGGGCTCATATTGTACCTGTGCCCATATCCTTGTTAAAAGGTGTCTGTAAGTGTTGAGACACTTGGCTCATTTGCCAAGATAAAAGGCTTTCTAAGCATATTGTTCTGGCAGGATGCCCATCAAGAAAACTGTCTTCTGCCTGCACTATCTTGGCGAACTGACTTGGAATGAGAGGAAACCAGTCCAAATCCTGGCTCTGCCACTTTTGCTCCTTTAGACCATTCATTTGCCTGCTCTGGGCCTCGGTCTCTTTATCTGTAAAGTGGAAATAATGCTTCCTCTCTCTAGAGTTGCCGAGAAGATTGCTGTCATAGACAATGTAGGAAAGCCTTGTTGTGACCGTGCAGGCCTAGACACTATTGTGTCTCTCTGTTGTCACTGTCATCATTTCCTTCCTTGTGCAGTCACGGGCCATTCTGCTCTCAGTTTTCACTCCATGTCCTGATGAGTGCTTGAGGCAGGGGAAACGTTTCCCCAGTCTACCAGGAAAATGACTGCAGTTATGGGATGTGTCTAAAGTTGTCTGGAAATGCTTTGATGGGCAATTCCATCTCAAAGGGAGATTTATGTCCAGATTATAAATTGCAGAGATGGTATCATCACTGAAGAATAACTATAATAAAACCAAATGCGATATGGGGAAAGCAATTCCCTGTGATCAGCTCATCTTAAAAAAAGCCCATGAGTTTTCCTTTCTACTCCTTTGGAACCTTTTCACCCCCTCTGTCCAGGCATAACCCATTTGCTGCGGTGGGTGGGAGAGGAGGTAGACATGACCTTTGATGTCTGTCGTGCATCATGTTCTAATACTGTGTGATTTTAACCCTCTCCTCTCTCTATGTGATCCCAGAAGCTCCTCTGGAGAATTCACAAATGCAGATTGTCTCCTCCCTGATGACCAAAGGTCAGGGAATACCTGTCAATACCTGCACTGGGTTCCTTGTTAGCCCCCAATGCAGGAAATTCAAAGGTTTCTCATTTTTCTTATTTTAATTACCACAAAGCACCTCCTGACACATCTGATCAGAAACCTCGGTTAGCTCATATTTTTTTCCAAGACCATTATCTGCTGGCTGTCCTTCCCCAGACTCCTTTCCCTCAGCTCACTTTTTCACTCCAGACTGGCATTTATAAACTCCTCATCCTCAAAGGAATTTGGAAAACACTTACTCCAAACCTGCCCCAGACCAGTTCCCCAGGATCATTTTTTTTCTCCCTCTCCCACTGCCTCTATCCTCTAGGAGAGTGTTTCTCAAACTTTTTTCCTGTGGATCTCTTCTGGAAGTCAAGGATGTTTTTTTACTCATTCACTCGTTCATACATTCATTCATTTATGCAATCTACTGCATTTACTGAGCAGTGATGGTATGTCAGGTTCAGTGTTAAAAAAATTGGGATACAGAGAGGCACCTAGCTGGCTCAGTTGGTACAGCATGCAGCTCTTAATCTTGGGGTCATGGGTGCCAGTCCCATGTTGGGTGTAGAGATAACTTAAAAAAAAATCTTTAAAAAAAAATTGGGATACAGACGTGACTAAAACAGATGTCGTCCCTACTCCCCTAAGATTTGCAGTCTAATGGGAGAAGAGCTGATTTAAAAATCCCTCTAAAGTGATTTAATTACCACTGTAGTAAGTGCTAAAAGCTAAGCCATCTTGGGTACTAATTATGTGACAGGCATGGCTCCAAGTGTTTTATGCATATTAATTCACTTAATCTTATAGCAATTCTTTGAAGGAGTTAAAAGGAGGAAGGATTAGAGCCCATAAAATCCTGAAGGACGAGGACTCCTTTCATATGTCTAGGGATGTTGAATGAGAGGGTCACACAATAGGACAACGTGGTAAGAGGCCACATAGCTGACACTTAGGCAGCACTTGCTGCATACCCAGCACTGTGCTCTCCACCTCACAGAGTCTGAACCATCACAACAGCATGATGAGGAATCACTATTATTATTTTAAGGATGAGGAAAAGGAGGTGTAGAGCCTGAGTCACTTGTCCAAGGTCACACGTTTCGTAAATGGTGATCTGAGACCCGGACCTGTGCTCTTACCCACTATGTTAACCTGAAAAAAGCTGATTAGAGCACTCCTCATTTGGTGCATATCCTGGAAAATGCTGGTAAAATGGGGAAAAGAAGGTCCTTGTAATGTGTATCTGAGTAGGACAGCAGTGATCCTTGTTGGAGTGAAATGGGACTTGGGCGCCTAAGAATGTGGAATGCTTAGCCTTTAAGCATATTGCAAGGGTGGACTAGACCAGCAGCATGGCCTGGGAGCAGAATATTGGGTTCCACACCAGATCTACTGAGTATCAGAATCTACATTTAGATGAGCTCTAGCTGATTTACATGTCCATTTAAGTTTTAGAAACTCATTTGTAGAACAAGTTAAAAGATTGGGCTTCCAGCTCTGGTTTTGATGCCAAGTGACCAGTTGTTTGAGCTGCCCAGATTTTCTTTGCTCTGCCTCTTCAGTGAGAATGACCTCAGACCTCCTCATGGATGGAATCAAGGGTCCTCCCCACCACCCCCTGCCAGAAGAACCTGGAGCTGTTGGGAAAAAAAGATTCTGTAGAAACTTAGTCTCTTTAACTTCCAGAATCTTTTTCTCCTAGTGTGGTCCATGGAGCATCTACATCAGAATCACCTGGGAAGTTTATTATAAATGATGTTTAGTTTAAAAGTAGACTTCTCAGAGCAGCAATAAATGCCAAAATACAGTGTAATGTCTTTAAACACTAAGAGAAAATGACTCTCAGATTAGAATTGAAGATTCCTCTTATGGTATTTATGCAGAACAAGGATGCAATAAAAACATTATCAGACAAACATTAAATCACATTTAATTTTTACCTTTAATTAATCCTTTTTTGGGAGGAACTATCAGTGTGGAATGTGTACTTTGGATCTATCCAAACCTTGGGTTCAAATTCTGGCTCCCTTTCCCCACTAACTGTGTGATTTTTAATCCAGTGATTTACATTTCTTGAACCCCAGTTTTCTCATCTGCAAAGTTAGGAAAGAACTTTCACTATGGGGGAAGGAAGGGCTGTTGTGAAGTCTTCAGTACTATTTATAAGTATGTGACACCTAGTACTAAACCAAATAAATCGTAAGAGTTATTATTGGCTGTTAAACAAAATGAAATTTCACAAAGTTACTCTCAAATTATCTATAATATCATGATATAATCGTGAAATTATAGTTTGGTTGCTATAAATAGAAACCTACTTTGAAAATTTTAGAAGTGATTAATTTAATTTAGCATGTGTATCTTATCATTTCATTCTTTCATTTATTTAGTCATTCAACACACATTATTTAAGATTCTACTAAGTGAGGGGGGTGGGGGGATGGTTTAGCCTGGTGATGGGTATTAAAGAGGGCACGTACTGAATGGAGCACTGGGTGTTATACGCAAACAATGAATCATGGAACATAAATCAAAAACTAATGATGTAATGTATGGTGATTAACATAACATAATAAAATTTAAAAAAAAAAGATTCTACTAAGTGCATGGAACTTTCCCAGTCACTCGAAATGCATGAGTGTTATATGTTACTCAGAGTTGGAGATGGGGGCAATAAACAAATAATAGAAAATGTTAGATCATGGTAAGAGCTATGGAGAATTATAGATCAGGTAGAAGAGATCTAATTCTTTCAAACCCATATTTTTATAAATTAAATTAAAGAGTAAATTTATTAAGAGAAACCTACAGCAAGGCTTTAGGAGTGTAAATAACTATTTTTCATCCTTGTGAATTTTCAGATTTTCTCTCTAGGTTTTCTTTAAAATCTAGGGTCACCTTATTTGAAAAATTTAAATGGATTCAAGGCTTGATGACCAACTGGGACCACCTTTCCATCTTCCCACAGAATGTTTGACAATTGCAGGTTCATGGCATTGAATACTCGACAATGTCATGCATCATTCCATGTGATGTAACAATAACCCTAGAAAACAAACAGATTAATTGTATATTGAGTTTTCCATCAAGTGAGGTAAACTATGGCTTAGAAAGTTGATTTTCAATTGACCAAGGATTTAGTACTGGCAAGTAGTGATGTGAAGAGTCAAACCCAGGTCTTCTCTCCCCAGATTCAACATGAATTCTACCATAGAACCTCACCTTATTTGACAGTCCCTAAAAGCCTCATAAAAGAAAGGTCAGGGCCCCAGGATAGTGAATGGCTCTGTGTGATGTCCTTGCTCTGCATTATGGGAACTTGTCAAGGTTATTTTAGGTTTAAACTATTACCATTGTCTAAATATGATGGTATTAAGGACGAAAGTGGAATAAATAATATACTGGCAAATAGAATTTGTGAGCCATGGAACATCAGCTTCAAAACAATTGTACATATATTAAAAAATACACACACAAACCTGTTAGGCTATTATGAAATTTTCCAAACCAATTTTACTTAAGGTTTAGAACGGGCTTTTAAAGCATTTTTCTCCTAATATCTCTTTTTTAATACCCTCTGATTTTAATATAGGAACAATTTTATTCTTATTGGCTCAAAATTGAGATTATATCTTAGGGGCTCCTGGGTGGCTCAGTCGTTGAGCGTCTGCCTTCGGCTCAGGTCATGATCCTAGGGTCCTAGGATCAAGCCCCGCATCGGGCTCCCTGCTCAGCGGGAAACCTGCTTCTCCCTCTCCCACTCCCCCTGCTTGTGTTCCCTCTCTCACTGTCTCTCTCTCTCTCTCAAAATAAATAAATAAAATATAAAAAAAAAGAAATTATATCTTAGTGAATTCTATCAGCTAAGTGTCCAAATGTACGTTAAAGATGTAACATCCCTCCTTCTCATTATGCCACTAGTCCACAAACAATACTATAATCTAATAATGAAAAGATTAGAGACAATATGTTAAAAGAGGAACAAATATCAGAGCTGGATCTAATTATTAACTCTTTGAGCACAATGAGAACACAACTGGGCTCCAGTGAAGCCATGTTCACCCCTAGACTTTAGTAATCTCTACACCCAACGTGGCGCTCGAAATCATGACCCCGAGATCAGAAGTCCACCTCTAGATTCTAGAATGGTTTCTGCAATGTGGTTTCCTGGGCTGTCTCACAGGGGCAGCTCAGCTAGGTGTTAAGGTAGGATCGCTTATAAAAGTGGGCCTTTCTCTGCATGTTTCTCCCCTACATGGGGTCATCACTCTCCATGCTAAGAATGCCTTCTTCAGCATGCCTCAGAGTCTGTCTCCAGAAGTTATCTGAGGCTATGATGCTCAGAGCCCCCTTGTTTTCCTTCTCTCAAGGTAAGAATTAGCTTCCTGGTGAATTCCCCGATGATGACTTTCTAAGGATAGTTTTCTTTTTTTTTTTTTTAAAGATTTTATTTATTTATTTGAGAGAGAGAGAATGAGAGAGAGCACATGAGAGGGGGGAGAGTCAGAGGGAGAAGCAGACTCCCTGCCAAGCAGGGAGCCCGATGCGGGACTCGATCCCAGGACTCCAGGATCATGACCTGAGCCGAAGGCAGTTGCTTAACCAACTGAGCCACCCAGGCGCCCACTAAGGATAATTTTCAATTTCAATCAGTTATGCCTTTTATTCTAGTAACTCCATTCTATTGACCTGATACTTCTACTTAGAATAGCCCTTTGTTATTATTTCATTTTTCTTTCTTAAGGTCTTAACAGGTCACTGTTTTTCCCCTTAGAACTTAAGGACAGCTAAGAACTTAGCAATGAGCTTAGCTCCAAAAGCACAGAAGGTACATTTTAATGAGCTCTTCAGTGATGTTTCTTGCATCTGCTAAAACAAATTAGGTCAAAATAAGATTGAAGTGAGCTTCAAGAGTTTCAGCATCTAACAAACTGATTTTATCATCTAGAAAACAGGAAGAAGTGAAAAGGACTTGAAGAATAAGAAAGTCATTAAATTCCTGCACTTTATTTTTTTCTTTTATTTTTTTATTGTTATGTTAATCACCATACATTACATCATTAGCTTTTGATTTGTGTTCCATGATTCATTGTTTGCATATAACACCCAGTGCTCCATTCAATATGTGCCCTCTTTAATACCCATCACTGGGCTAACCCATCCCCCCAACCCCCTCCCCTCTAGAATCCTCAGTTTCTTTCTCAGAGTCCATAGTCTCTCATGGTTCATCTCCCCCTCCGATTTCCCCCTCTTCATTTTTCCCTTCCTACTACCTTCTTCTTTTTTTTTTAACATATAATGTATTATTTGTTTCAGAGGTACAGGTCTGTGATTCAACAGTCTTACACAACTCACAGCGCTCACCATAGCACATACCCTCCCAATGTCTATCACCCAGCCACCCGATCCCTCCCACCCCCCACCACTCCAGCAACCCTGTTTGTCTCCTGAGATTAAGAATTCCTCATATCAGGGAGATCATATGATACATGTCTTTCTCTGATTGACTTATTTCGCTCAACATAATACCCTCCAGTTCCATCCACGTCGTTGCAAATGGCAAGATTTCATTCCTTTTGATGGCTGCATAATATTCCATTGTATATATATACCACATCTTCTTTATCCATTCATCTGTCGATGGACATCTTGGCTCTTTCCACAGTTTGGCTATTGTGGACATTGCTGCTATAAACATTGAGGTGCATGTACCCCTTCGGATCCCTACATTTGTATCCTTGGGGTAAATACCCAGTAGTGCAGTTGCTGGGTCGTATGGTAGGAACCTCCATACTGTTTTCCAGAGTGGCTGCACCAGCTTGCATTCCCACCAACAGTGTAGGAGGGTTCCTCTTTCTCCGCATCCCCCCCAACATCTGTCATTCCCTGACTTGTTAATTTTAGCCATTCTGACTGCTGTGAGGTGGTATCTCATTGAGGTTTTGATTTGGGTTTCCCTGATGCAGAGCAATGTTGAGCACTTTTTCATGTGTCTATTGGCCATTTGGATGTCTTCTTTGGAAAAATGTTCATGTCTTCTCCCCATTTCTTGATTGGATTAGTTGTTCTTTGGGTGTTGAGTTTGATAAGTTCTTTATATATTTTGGATACTAGCCCTTTATCTGATATGTCATTTGCAAATATCTTCTCCCATTCTGTCGGTTGTCTTCTGGTTTTGTTGACTGTTTCTTTTGCTGTGCAAAAGCTTTTTATCTTGATGAAGTACGAATAGTTCATTTTTGCCCTTGCTTCCCTTGCCTTTGGCAATGTTTCTAGGAAGAAGTTCCTGTGGCTGAGGTTGAAGAGGTTGCTGCCTGTGTTCTCCTCTGGGATTTTGATGGACTCCTGTCTCATGTTTAGGTCTTTCAACCATTTGGAGTCTATTTTTGTGTGTGGTGTAAGGAAATGGTCCAGTTTCATTCTTCTGCATGTGGCTGTCCAATTTTCCCAACACCATTTTTTGAAGAGACTATCTTTTTTCCATTGGACATTTTTTCCTGCTTTGTCGAAGATGAGTTGACCATAGAGTTGAGGGTCCATTTCTGGGCTCTCTATTCTGTTCCATTGATCTGTGTGTCTGTTTTTGTGCCAGTACCATACTGTCTTGATGATGACAGCTTTGTAATAGAGCTTGAAGTCTGGAATTGTGATGCCACCAGCTTTGCTTTTCTTTTTCAACATTCGTCTGGCTATTCGGGGTCTTTTCTGGTTCTATATAAATTTTAGGATTATTTGTTCCATTTCTTTCAAAAAAGTTGATGGTATTTTGATAGGGATTGCATTAAATGTGTAGATTGCTCTAGGTAACATTGACATCTTCACAATATTTTTTCTTCCAATCCATGAGCATGGAACGTTTTTCCATTTCTTTGTGTCTTCCTCAATTTCTTTCATGAGTATTTTATAGTTTTCTGAGTACAGATCCTTTGTCTCTTTGGTTAGATTTATTCCTAGGTATCTTATGGTTTTGGGAGCATTTGTAAATGGGATCGACTCCTTAATTTCTCTTTCTTCTGTCTTGTTGTTGGTATATAGGAATGCCACTGACTTCTGTGCATTGATTTTATATCCTGCCACTTTACTGAATTCCTGTATGAGTTCTAGCAGTTTTGGGGTGGAGTCTTTTGGATTTTCTACATAAAGTATCACATCATCTGCAAAGAGTGAGAGTTTGACTTCTTCTTTGCCGATTCGGATGCCTTTTATTTCTTTTTGTTGTCTGATTGCTGTACTCCTGCACTTTATAAAGGGTCAGAAGTCTTGGTGGGGCAAATTCTAATTTGTATTACCTAAGAAGGTGGGATAAGGTCCCCTGAAGAACTACACAGGCCCACAGAGCTCAAACCATATCCGGGACACATTGAATATTTAGCAAGCATTTGTCTAGGAAAGGGGAAGACTCTGCAGCCTGACTGGTTTCCTGCCTGGCAAATGGAAGCTTATATAATTACCTTACTCCTGGCTGATGCTTTGGATGTTACTGATAACATCTGACATGATAAATTTTATATTAACTTGTTCCTCTTGCCTTTGTTCACTCTAAATGGTAGAATTGTCAACCCACTTCTTATGAATCATTCTCTCCTTTCAAGACCCTCAATTAATTTTTTTCTTACCTTGTCTCCTAATCCTAATTATGCATGCACCTTTTGTGAAAATCAGGGTATTTGGGGCATTAAAACTTTGTTGGCTTTTGATACATGATGAAGTAATTGAATTCTTGCTTTAATAAAATCTTGTAAAATCTACAAGGTTAATTCTTCCTGAATTTATGGGATTTACTTAGATAACACTACCCTCTGCTTGTCTCTCTTCCTCTCCGCCCCCCCCTTCTCTCCCTCCCTCTCTCTCTCAGAGTTTATGTGTCAATTAGCTTTGGTTGCATAACAAAGTATCCCAAAATTTAATGGTTTGAAACCACACTATTTATGTAGCTCAAGATTCTGTGGGTCAACAATTTGGCCTGAGCTCAGCTCAGTAGTATGTCTGTTGGTCTTGACTGGGCTCAGTCATAATGCATTTATGGTCATTTTCTGTTTTTTAAGGTGACTGTCTTTTTAGGGTAGGCTATCTCCCAGTTGGGAAAATATGAGTGACTGGACAACTTATCTCTCTCATCATTTAGGAGGCTAGCTTGTTCTCATGGCGATCTTGAGGTTCCTAAAGAGTGAGCATGAAAGCTGCAAGCCCTTTTAAGGCTTAGGCTTGATATTCACAGAAAGTCACTTTTCATCACATTCTATTGCTCAAAGCAAGTCACAAGGTCATCACAGATTCAGGAGTTGGGGAAAGAGACCCCACCTCTTGATGGGAGTAGATGCAAAGAATTATAGCAATTTTTGCAATCTATCCAGTACTCAACTATCATTTTATGACTGTGTCCCTTAAATCTTGAATCCAGTTTTCTTATCTCACTCACAGAATATGCTTACTTTATTATCACAATCTCATCTGAACTTGTTCTCTTCAAAACAGGCCTACCTATTGTCTCCCTTTCCTCGTAACCCATTTCTGACAGTAAAACTGTCATTTTCCCACACTCTTCACTGAAAACCCTGTACTCCTTTCACACTCTCCTTTCTCCACTTCCTTTATGGGCAAAACTGCCAAATTCTGTGACTCTTTCTGAAGTATCTCTCAATCTCTCCTCCACACCACTCAGATTTCTCTTTGATTTCCTTGTTCTTCCATCCAGAATATCCAGCACACTCTCTCCTAACTAGTCTCTACCTATTTCTTCTCTCTCCTCTTCAGAAACTTCCGTGGCTCCCCAACATCTTACTACACCAACATCAAGCTTCTCTGCCGCAATGCACTTTCTGATTTGGCCCCAGATTTATGTCTAGATTTACTTCCGCTATCCACCAGTTTGGATTTTCACATTTCAGTGAAATGAGACACTTCACTGACTCCAAACACTCTTTAATTGCTTCTGTTTCTTTATTCACACTATGTTTTTCTCCATTTTTACGATTTTTATTTATTTATTTACTCATTTTGCCTTTTAAACTTTAACCCACATATAGGACTAAAACCAAATTCTCCTTCCTATACAGTAGCCAAAAGGCAATAGTCACAATGATTTCTCACTTTCCTGATGTTCAGTTTTGTATTTAGCCAGCACTATATAATTTGCTTTGCAATTATGTTTTTTCCTACGTAACCCTGATATTCATGTGCACTAGTGTTGTCTTCTCCAGCTAAGTTTGTTATCCTCAAAAAGTAAGGAAACACATCACATCTTCATTTTGGATTTTCCAGATTTCATAAGACATGGTATAGGCAAAATAGATATTCAACAAAAACTTATTATATTGAATTAAATCTCTAATTTCATTCGATTACCTCCTTTGAGAAGATCATTTTTCTGTCATTTGAGGAAGCAGAAACTGTGATTTATCAACTTCACACAGCCTAATGCTTAAGGGGCCTGAATGTAAATATGGGTTCCTAAACTGATCTGAACTGGTTCAGTGTTCTTTACATGGACTCCATAGCATCTTAATTCTGACAAAATTATTTCTACTACCAAGCTATAGGAAAATGCTGTATTCTTTCATTCAACAAAGTCATCCTTGACACCTCCTTCACACACCAACATCTAACTCAGATCTAAATCCTGACAATGTTGCCTCCAGAGTATTCCTCAGTTTGTGTACTTCTCTCCATCTTCACTCTTATCCCTCTCTCTCCCTTGGACTATTACAACTTTCCATAAGAGGTCTTACTGTGCTTCACTCTTCTTCTCACACATTTCCTCCAAGCCCTTTTCCACATAGTAACGAGAGTACTCTTTTCTAAATTCAAGTCTGCTTATCCAGCTCCCCTGCTTAAAATGTTCCATTAAATTCCCATTGTTGCTAGGTTAAATGTCAGTATCCTTATCAAGATCCATAAGACCCTGAAGTATCTAGCCCCTGTCTGCCTTTCCAGATCATGTCTTCCCAAAATGTCCCTGTTTGAATGACTTCATACAGCTCAGAAGCTTCACATATTCCATTCCCTCTGCCCACTCTGACAGGTACATCATCTACTTTTACATATCCTTCAGTCAACTCAAATTATTTTGGAGATTATTTAATTAATGTCCACCTCTTCCATCAAATTGTAAGCTCCTTGAAGACAGAAAGCCTCTGTACGTGCTTTTCAAAGCATTTACTGAGTGTAGCAGTGTCTGGTGCATATTATACACTCAATAAATAATATACATTTGAATGAGTGAATGAATGAACAAGTAAATGAATGAATGAATAGCTATCTATGTTCCAGCCCTGTGCTCATGCATAAACATGCATGAGACACAGTTCCTGCCCTCAAGAGCTTACATTTTGATTAGGAGAGGAAAGTGTGTGAATTACGAAGTGTAGAGGGTCTAATAGAAGTTTGAAGAAAGAGGGATGAATTTTCCCCTGTGACAGAGGGAAGGAAGGACAGGAATGTGTACTAGTTTACTACTGTCACAATTACTACAAATTGCCACAAACTCAGTGACTTAAAACAACACAAGTTTATCTTAGAGTTCTGGAGGTGAGAAGTTCTAAAATCAAGGTCTCAGCAGGGCTGCATTCCTTCTGGAGGCTCTCAGGGAGAATCTTTTTCCTTGCTTTTTCCAATTTCTAGAGGCTACTTGCATTCCCTAGCTTGTGGCCCCTTCTTCCATCTTCCAAACCAGTAACCTGGTTCAGCCATCTTTAAATCAATCTCTCTCCTACCCTGTTTGTTTTTGTCACCACATTTCCTTCTCTGACTCTGAGCTATTCGCCTCCTTCTTATAAGGACTTTTGTGAATGCATTGAACCTACTCAAATAATCCAGGATAATCTCATCTCAGGGTCCTTCATTTAATTGCATCAGCAAAATTGCTTTTACCATGTAAGGTAATTATATGGCAGGAGATTAGTACATGAGCGTCTTTGTGGGGAGGGTCATTATAATGTCTACCACAAAATTATGAAGAAGAGCTATAAGAATGACTTCACAAAGAAAGGATAAGAATGGCTTCATGAAGAAAGGACACTTGAATTGGGTCTAAAAGGCAAAGATGGGGAAGGCCCTCTAGGAAAGATAGCAGCATAGATGAGAGCTTATATACAAAGAATGGCTAAGATTTTTTCGGTGGGGGGTGCAGTTTTAAGTAATTCCTTGTTCACTGAAGACAATGAGAAATGAAGCTGGAAAGGCAAAGACCTAAACGCATAAGGTCTTACACAACATGCTAAGGAAGTTACTTTATCTGGTAGGCAGTGGAGAGTTACTGAAAGGTGGTAAGTGGGGAAATGGAGGCAGCATAATCAAACTTGCATTCTGGGAAGATCATTCTTGTAGCAGAATAGAGCCTGGATGTCCTGCAACAAGGCTGGAGGCAGGTACAGCTGATGAGACAACGCATCATTATCCTGGGTAAGTGATGATAGTGGCCTGCAAAGACAGTAGCAGGTGAATAGAGAAGGGGACACAGCTATGACCATTATTAAGAATACAGAACCAGCAAAGTGAGGTGAATGAGTGAATGAGATGAGAGAAAGAAGAATGCAGGATGGCTCTCAGGGTTTTGACTCTGATGATGGGACAGAAGGAGGTACCATGGGCTGAGTCTGAGCCTATCTCAAATGAGGCTGTTCCCATGGGTTCTAAGAGTCACCCTAAAAGGAACACAGCCTTTACATGCTCATTAAGTTGAGTATCCTAATGTCATACTGGATTTGTTGTTTCATTCCCAATGCTTCATTGGACTTGCAGCATTCAGAAATGAGAACATAATAATCATAACCATGAAGAAAATCTGATTCCTATGAAGCAAGATCTACATTACCCAGCTCTTTCTACTCCCTCTGGCATTTGTCTATCAGTCCTTTCCAAGGAACAGAAACATATCAACCAATAAAAGCCAAATAAATGTAGCAACTTCCTCCTTTTACTTGAGCAAGTCTGTCACCTTCTTATATCTTTATTCTGGCCTTTTTCTGGACTTGTGTCAAAACACAGCTTCTAATCCTTTCCCCATAAACCACTGGTTCTATTAGGATTTTGGATTCCATTTTAGCATCTGCCAAATACAATAGTAAGTCTGAATGAGATCAAAAGGAGCTCAGGTCCCTCTAAGTTCTAATCCAAAGGCAGGTTCTGCTTGTCTTGGAATGCTTCTAGGCATGGATGATAGTCAAGAGAAAGATGATGTCTCTAGATTTGGCTAAGAATTCAAGTCTTACAGGCTAGGGTTCACCTCCTGGCTTTACCACTTAATCACTGTATGATGTTACCATATTATGACTCTCAATTGCCCCAATGTAAAACAGGGTAGTATCTATCTTTCAGGCCTGTTGGGATGACCATTTCAGATAATGCATGTAAAGCACTTTACTCAGATCTGGCATGTAGTAGATGCTCCCTCAGTATTAGTTATTCTTTTGATTATGAGTGTTTTATTAATAATAATTACTATAATGTGGCTCATAAATAAATAACAAACAGATTTCATGTAGTAAATCTAGACTTCTTATGAGGACTTGCCTGGTCCTGCCTCAAGCTTCAACTTATGCCATTCCTCTCCTTGCCCATTGCAGTCACAAGAGCTTCCTTTCATTTCTTCAAACCTGCCAAGCTGTTGCCCTTCTCAGAATCTTCTGCCTGGGATTTGTCCCTTTATCCATCTCTAACTGTTCCCAGCACTAGCTCCTTTTCAGTGTTTTGGGCCTAAGTGCTGCCTCCTTAAAGAAGCCTTTCCTGTCCACCTTATCTAGGAAGGCCCCACTGTTATTCTCTAACACTGTACCAGCTCGTACCTTCATCTCCTTTATCACAATTTTGTATTTGTTTATTCATTTATTGCTTATTGTTCCCACCATAGTTTAAGCTCCAAGAGAGTGGCACTAGTATATATCTCTATCTATCTATCTATCTATCTATCTATCTATCTATCTATCTATCTATCTACCTATCTATCTATCTCCAGCATTGACACACCTGGAACTCAGTAGGCAGTTAATAAATATTTACATTTAGAAGATGATGTTCATTTTTTTTTTAACTTTAAGGAGGAAGTTCACGTACCTCTGATAAAGTTGCATTAGATAATAGACTGTTCCAGGAAGAACCATATATCAAATAAAACCTTGAATTCCGTGATGTGAATTTATACTCATTAACCTTTAATTTAGGTCACTGCATTACACTTTATTCTCAGATCATAGGGGACCCGCTTCCTAGAGTTGTTGATAACAGAGGTCATAGAAGATGCCTTTCCTAAATTGTGCATTGATATAAAATGAACTGAGACTTACCTCTCTCAAATGGTGATATCCTCTCACATCTATTATGATTGGGAAGAGAGGAGATGAAAACATTAGACTGGCAAATTATCCTTTGCATACTTCAGTGTGCGTCCATTAAAATACGCATTTCCAACCAATCTCTGCTAAGGAAGTCAAAACACTGTAAGTTTTCAATGGTCTCAAATCAGCCTCTTGGGCATGTGTTTGGTTTCCTATAAGGGGAAATGTGATGGTGTACAGCAGCCAGGGCCATCAGAGAAATGAGTGCAGGTTGGGCTCACCATTCCTGTCAGGCTCCTCTGCTCCACAGACACAAGTCCAGCCACCATGGCCGCCATTAACCACATTCCACAGAGACCAGTTTATTCCATTGGAAATTGACTCAATGCCACATGTAGTGACTGAGGTCTCCCTTGTGCCAGTAGATTTCCCAGAAGGATTCTGTCACTTTCTTCTATAATTGAGGGAACAAGAGAGTCACTGGCTTTATATTTTACTGTGGAGCATTTTATAGTTTACCTATAAAGTGATTTCTATTCCATGGGTGATTTCCATTCAGGTTAGCCCCCTTATAAGAAGAGCCAGATCCTGCTCAAAAATCCAGATCCTGGATTTCATGTTTGACAGAGTTCCAGTACACATGGAAATAACAAAAAAGGAATTAGATAGTGACATAATTCTAAAGAAAGTGATTTATGGTAAGTATTGAAGGCAATTGGAAGGAGTGGGATCAGAAACCTAAGTTGGAGGGGGAGGGATAGACTGGAAAGTGACTTGGAGATAGTGGTGGCCTGAAAAGTAACTGAGGAATGCACGTGAGGGACAGGTCCTAGTAGGAGGCATAAATGGTCTGCCACCAGCTGTAGTTTCTCATAAGTTGTTCTTCTCTTTCAGGACAGTTGAGTCTTAGTCTGAGGTCCTTGGATAGCTGAGTGTGTCTTATTAGAGAGCCTCAAAGTGTCTTCAAATCCACAGTATCTGTGTGATGATTTTTAAATATATTGGTGATGAGAATTTTTCTATGAGGAAGTGCATAGCCTTCAGCAACTTCCCAAAGGGTAAACTGAGGTAAAACAGCAGCCCACAGATATTCCCCATATCAACCCATCAGGACTTTCCTAGATGACCACTATCAAATATCCCCCAAAACAAGTTCATCTTATTCCAACTTCCAAGATGATCCCACTCCTTGGAATGTTGCCATTCAAGTATTGTAACTCTTATTTATCTACTTTTGTCATATTGTTTCTGCCTTTTTCCTTTACATGACTTCAAATTTTATGTGGGTACCTTTTCTTCTAACTTCTAGTTCTACTTACCTCCTTTTAGACTCTTATTTGAATCACTTTGGTGAAACCCACCCACCCACCCAAATACTTGGAAATAAAGTTGTGGATTCTTCCCTGTTTGGAGGGAGAATCTCAGAATACATCCCTGGGGTGTATTTTCATCTATTCAACAAATTAATATTAAATACCTGCTATGAGTTAAGCATCACATTTACCCTGGAGACAATTCTATCATGTTGGTCTTTATTCACATTCATCAAAGAACTGACAAGTTTCTCCAGCTCATGCAATTCCCATTTTTTAGAAAAATGGCACTATTTTTTACATAACTTAATTCCCATGAACAAATAAGGCAACTCTCTGATAGTATTTTAACCTTGTTCAATATGTTAGAAAGTGCTATAAGTATAATCTGGGAGCCAGAAACTAAATTTTTTAGGAAAGGTCACTTGCTCTGTCTTTTAGTTACAGAATCACTGGATGGCTTCATATCTGCAGTCTCTTTTGCAGTGCTGAAGTGGATGGGATAATATTTATGTCTCTGCTTATCAGTTTGGCCTATATGAACTCCACTTAACAACATTAGTACTCAGAAACTAAAACTAATATATTAAATATTAAGTAATTTGATATATTTTATTACCTCTTGAATTTAATCAATAGAAAGACATTATTGAATGTTGATGGGGATTTTTGTCTTATTGTCTAGGAAATGATGTCCTTTACATGGCATGGATAGTCCTTTAGACTATGGTGATCTTTCATCTCATTAAAACATAATGAGAAAAAGCTGCTCTTTCATAATAAGGCAGAACTAAATGGGTTCTTAGAACAATCAATAAAAGATTATTAAGAAAGAAAATTTTGTTAAAAAATAGAATCTATTTTCTTCTAAGTCCTGCAGTATTATAATAATAGAACAGAGTGAGGCTTCCTTGCTTTAAAAAGCATTCCTCGGGTGCCTGGGTGGCTCAGTTGGTTAGGCGACTGCCTTCAGCTCAGGTCATGATCCTGGAGTCCCGGGATCGAGTCCCGCATCGGGCTCCCTGCTCTGCAGGGAGTCTGCTCCTCCTTCTGACCCTCCCCCCCTCTCATGTGCTCTCTCTCTCATTCTCTCTCTCTCAAATAAATAAATAAAATCTTTAAAAAAAATAAAAATAAATAAAAATAAAAATAAAAAGCATTCCTCTCAGGAATTTTGATTAAGATTGTTTTTGAATACCTTTTAAAAATAAAACATGAATACTGTTTACATATATATTAAATTAAAAACTATTGAATTTTATCTATACATATACATTCACATCTAGGTTCCTTTATAATATGATCTCAGCTGTTAAAAACTTTGAAAATTTTCAGACATAAAAACACAGAATAATGAGCCTTTGTTTACTCATCACTTAGCTCCAACAATAATCAACTCGTAGCCAGGGTTGTTCCTTTTTATGCTCCTATTATTACACCTTCTTCCCAGACATCCTATCATTTTTCTTATAAATAAATTGGTATGTATCTTGCAAAGTAATTGAATACAAAAACACCACAATACCATATCTCACATTTTAAAAATTGCAATAAATCAGTATCATTAAATATCTACAAATTCCCAAATGTCTCATTTAATTTCATGATTTTTTATAGTTTCCTTAAATCTGGGTTTTTTTTAAATCCATCATTGGATTGATATATCTCTTAAAACCTTTTTAATATATAAGTTCCTCTCTCTCAATCTCCCCCTCCAATCTTTCATGCACGCTGTATATTTTTGTTGTTTGTTGTTGTTGTTCTTGAATAAACAAGGTGTTCTTCCTTGGAGAGTTTCTCAGGGTCTGGATTTTACTGGTTTAGTCCCTATGGTGTCATTTTATATGTTCCTATCCCTTCTATACTGTTTTGTAAATTGGCACATGGGCAGAGAATCTCACTGAAATTCAGAGTTTGATTGATTGATTGGTTGGTTGATTTCATATTGCCAAGAATACTTCACAGTTGGTGAGGTCTTCTTCTATCAGGATAAGGCACATAATATCTGATTGTGTCTCTTTTTGTGTTATCAGTCATCTGTGCTTAGATTTATTAATTCACTAAGGGTCGTGTCTTAACTCAGACTGCCATAACAAAGTACCAGAAACTGTGGGGCTTAAATAACAGAAATTTATTTCTGACAGTTCTGGAGGCTGACAAGTCCAAAGTCAAGGTTCTGGCAAGGTAGATTTCATTCTGAGTTCTCTTATTTTGGCTTGTAGGAGTTTACCTTCTTACTGTGTGCTCACATACCCTTTCCCTGGTAAGTATGTCTGGGGGGAAAGAGACACAGAGAAGCAGGGAGCTTTGGTGTTTCCTCATATAAGGATACTAATCCTATTGGATCAAAGTCCCACTCTTACAACTTAACCTAAATTACTTCCTTGGAGTTGACATCTTCAAATACACCCACACTGGAGATTTGGGCTTCAACGTATGAATTTGGGGGGCACACAAACATTCAGTCCATAACAAGTTGCAAAATGGCGATATTCTAATTCTGTCATTCTTTCTTCATTATTAGGGGAATAGTTTTATAAAGGGAGATTTCCTCTCTTCTACTGTTTAGTCACAAGTAGCGCTCTTAAAGAAAATGTAAGATAAATGATTGATTCTTCCCTTTTAGTTACTAGTTTCTAAAATAATGGATTTGTTCACTAATATCCTCTAACAGTGACCAATTAGATTTTTAATTTTGGTTGTTTCTTTTAGTGTAATTATGAACTCATGGGTGCAAACTATCATTCCCTATCTGAGTGGCCTTGGACAAATCCCTTAACCCCTCTAAGCCATGGTTTACCTAACTCTGAAATGGGGATGATGATGGTACGTACCTCACAGAATGATGAGATTTCAGAGATAACAATGTCTCTAAAGTGCTCAGCACACTGCTGGTAACAAATAGAGTCTCACTAAGTAGAAGCAACAGCTGTGTTCTTATTATGATTTGAATTCTAATCAGAAAATATTACTTTAGAATCTATTTCAAACTGCTCTTATAGAACTTCTACTCTACTATTTTGAGTATTTTTCAATATCAATGATATGCTACCTTTTAACTGCCTGTTTTAGGTTTGCTTTTTTTCCCCATTATGTAATCAAAATAATACATAGTGGCAAGTTGTCTGTTATGACAGAGGTGATTTGATGACCATGCTTCATGTCTGAGAGGTTCAGAGGTTTTACCCAGACATCAAATGGTCAGAAAATCAGAATGATCAACAAATGTATGAATGTCTTAAAGTATGAACAGTATAGAGATGCAACTTGCCAGTGAGGTGTTTAAAGGGTAAGTAGAACATGGGAAGGCCTTCAAATCTCTATATACAGTTATTTGCATATTTTGGAATTCTTCTGACAATCAATGGTTCTATGAGTAATTCTGAGCTCATGAAATCATGAGCTCAAATATGATGGCTGTTTATACTCATGGCTTGTATTTGGTAAGCCCTAGGTTTTATTTAATATAGCCACAAAACACACACACACACACACAAACCAAAAATAAGCAAAAAAGAAATCAACTGCTCTTCTTTTCATGGGATTCTGTGCTTGTCTTTCATCAAGAAGAGCCTGAATTTACGAAACAATTTTTTTTAAAAAAAAGAGAAGGAATGAGAGAAATTTCTTTTGTAATGAGCTATGCAGTCTAGTAAAAAAGAATTAATTGAATGTAGCCAATTGGTTATGGATCAATATTTTTTTCCAAAATAATCTGTTATTCTAATTTGCTTTGGGGATATAAATACAACTCTAAGTCACAAAATGTTTAAATTTTAAAGAAGAGATGTCTAATACTGAATTTAACTGGGCTAGAATCCTAACTTGAACATGGTATCTAAGGCAGATTCTTTTTTAAAAATGGGGTTTACGGGTTGTGACTTATCTTCGGTTTAAGAAAAACATCTGGTCATTCTACATTATTATGAAAGCATGGCTTCTGGCAAAGAATAGTTCATGCCAACATATTCAATACATATTATTGAACTACAGAATGAAAGCTATGTTCCCTGGGCTTATCTTGCTTTAATTTTCCTGTCAAGCAGAAGTATGCAGTTAAGATGTCTATCATCAGTGATTTTCTTCAATGCTGTAGAGATGGTTATGATAGGTAAGAAAGTTCAGGAAGTCCATATCACAGAAAAATGTCTAATTTCAAAAACACCACAATAAGCAAGAAATTAATTCACAAGATTCTAATCAGGTGTCATAGAAATGGTGTCAGTTCTGGGTGAGAAGCTCTACAGAATTTTTATTTTTTCTTGCTATCCCATTATGACAGATATGAGAGAATTAGAGTCGATTCCTTTAAAAATAATTGCCATCACTAAATCTGATGAAAGATAAGTTGCACTTTTTAACTCAATTGATGATGGACAGTATACTTGGGCCCTATGTTCCCATGGTGTATTTTGAAATATTCTTACCTTGATCTTAATAGTGACTTTGCCAAAATATTTTAATAACTAAGCAGGTCAAAAATGTTATTCCATTTATATCCTCTGCAAATGTAAATAATTTGAAGGTATTATTGAAGATAATTCTGGAAGGGAGTGGGGTTTTTTTGATTTTATATTTTTTTCATCCAAAGAAAGTTAAAAACAGCACCACCATCTAATGACAGGCTCAAATTACTTTGCTCAGGTTACCCAGAGGTTGTCTAAATTTGTAATTTTAATAAAATCTTTTTTTAGTTACAAAAGTTATACATGCTTATTGGCAAAAATTGAAACAATACAAAAATAATGAGGGGTGCCTGGGTGGCTCAATCAGTTGAGTGGCCAACTTTTTTTTTTAATTTTTAAATTAACATATAATGTATTATTTGTTTCAGGGGTACAGATCTGTGATTCATCAGTCTTACACAATTCACAGCACTCACCATAACACATACCCTCCCCAGTGTCCATCACCCAGCCACCCTATCGCTCCCACCCCCCTCCACTCCAGCAACCCTCAGTTTGTTTCCTGGGATTAAGAGTCTCTAATGGTTTGTCTCCCTCTCCAGTTTTGTCTTGTTTCATTTTTCCCTCCCTTCCCCTATGATCCTCTGTCTTGTTTCTCAAATTCCTCATATCAGTGAGATCATATGATACTTGTCTTTCTCTGATTGACTTATTTTGCTTAGCATAATACCCTCTAGTTCCATCCACTGGCAAGATTTCATTTTTTGATGGCTGAGCAATATTCCATTGTATGTATATATACCACATCTTCTTTATCCATTATCTGTTGATGGACATCTAGGCTCTTTCCATAGTACTAGAAGTGGCTGACTTTTGATTTCAGCTCAGGTCATAATCTCAGGGTCACGGGATCGAGCCCCATGTCAGGCTCCATGCTCAGTGGGGAGTCTATTTGGGATTCTCTTCCTCTCCTTCTCCCTCTTCCTCTGCCATTCTCCCCCCAGCTTGTGCTCACTCACATTCTCTCTCTCTCAAATAAATAAATCTTTAAAAAAAAAAAAAAAGAAACAATACAAAAATAATGAAAAACTGAATTTCTGGGGTGCCTGGGTATCTCAGTTGGTTAAGCGTCTGCTTTGGCTCAGGTCATGATCCCAGGGTCCTGAGATCAAGCCCTGCGTCAGGCTCCCTGTTCAGTGGGGAATCTGCTTCTCCCTCTTCCTCTGCCGCTCCCCCAGCTTGTGCTCTCTCACTCTCTCTCTCACTTGCTCACTCTCGCTCTATCTCAAATAAATAAATAAAATCTTTAAAAAAAAAAAAGAAAAACTGAATTTCTGCCTCCAAAGTCCAGTCCTCAATGGTAACAACTGATGGTACTTTAGTGTTACCTTTCTAGACCGTTACAAGCCTGTTTAATATATATGCATGTAGAGTATACTGGGCAATTTCCCTTTTTTTCTTTGCAAAAAGATGAACAACTTTTTATACTGCTATTCATTCTTTTTAGCTATTGCATAATATTCCATTGACTGAATATTTCAGAATTTATTTAATTACTTTATATTTTTATAAGCATGAAGATTGTTTCAGATTTATTTTTACTATTTCAACCATGCATTTTACATCAAAGAGTTATCAGGCTTTAATTCTAGAAAATAAAATTCAAGCAGAAATTTACATTTCAATTTATGAGCAGGTGTTAAATTAAACCTATTATATGTGCCTATTATATGAGGCACAGGACTTTCTAGGCACTGTCTAGGACAAGGGAAATGACCACTTACAGAATGGGCTTTCCTATGCTGTCTTGCCTTTATAAAATGCCTCGGATACTTGCTTTATTTCTGCCCCTTTCTCTCATAAGTTCCTGTGGCAGACAGTGGAGATTGACTCAGCAACCATTCTGAGCCTTTGTCCCCTTGCTTATTTTCCCTATGGAACCCCAGGAAAGTTGAATACTCACATTCCAGTCTCCCGTGCAGCTAACATGTCCATGGACAGAGCAGCCATTTTGTGACTATGAGGCCAAGACCGTAAGGACCAAAGAGATGTGTGTACAGATGTCATCAATTCTGGACTTCTCAATATGTATGAAAAGTAAACCTTTATTTGTTTAAACCACTATAGGCCAAGCTTTCTGTTACCTGTGACCAAATACTTTACTAATTGACCCAGTCTCCAGGCTGCACATTTAAGACAGGAGAGCAGAGAAGTCATTGGCTTTGTAAGTAATTTGGAGCTCTTTTTCTGTAGCACATGCTCAGAATTCCTCTGGCGATGGTATGAAGTACCAATTCTGTGAGGCTGCTTTTGCCTGGGAGGATTTCACACAAATCACAAAGCCGAGAGAAGGGCATGATATCCAGTATTTGACAGGTAGCGTGAAATGGAATGCAGTGTGGCAGATACTGGTGCTGGTTAAGAACACGGATAGTTACGTACAATGACAGGAGAAAACATACAGCTCTACACAGGAAAGGTTTTTGACAGTAGCTTTCAGGGCCTCCCTATAAGATACAATTATATTGTCTTCCAGGGACATCTTGCAGTTTTATCTTCACATGAAGGTCCCATCTGAGGTTTTACAGGGTTATTTACAGAAGCTTTCTGGGTCAGAATATTGCAGTAACCATAAACTGATAGTGAAGAAGGTGCTTGGTCAATTTCCTCGGAAAAATCCAATTATCAGCAAGAGAAGACAAACTAAAAGGAAGAATTAGACCAAGATGAGTAGAAATGGAACATTAGGTTTTAAAGGTGCTCATCAGTCTGCTGGGGGCCTCCTGGGTAGCCAGTGGGGTGTGAGGGAAGCCACAGTTAATCAAAAACTCTTTCTGCACCAGAAGCTAACTTGACAGTATGTATTCTTCACTTTTCCAGGGCTACTATTGAGATAGTCAGCTCCTGGAAACAACTGTGTTCCCAGAAATGCTCTTTGGGGGTTCTCGGGACAAATGGCTCATCAGCCCAAGACAAATCATAAAAGGAGAAGGGACAAGAGGGGTTCATCAGAGGGAAGTGAGGAGGGGGAATTGGGTCCCTTTAATCTGTAAACTGTTGGATGATAGAGATGTATGAAAATGAACAAGCCACCCGCCCTGCTGTGGCTGACAGGAGGGACTTGTGCGGTATAATTGACATGACCTACTCACAACAAGCTTTCTAAATGTTCCTGTCACGCCAGACTCTAACTCCCTTCCCCTGGTGACCTGTGATACTGTGGAGTGAAGGTTTGTGTTGCTGAGGCAAAATGTAAGAGCTACCACAGGCATCCATTTGGATGATCAGGGCTTTGTCCTATGGATGCTTTCCTTAGTCCTCATTTGGCTTTCTGAGCATTGATGTGATGGAGAACACCTTCCCATACCCATAATTGGCATTTCTGTATTAGTCTTTCCATAGCATGTGCCAGCCAAGAGAGACCCCTTTCACAGCCCTGGGGAAGTTGAGAAGGGAGATAAACTTTAGAGAAAGGCGGGTCTGAGTTCAAACCACGACGACGTCACGTATCAAAAAAACTGTGTGGCCTTGGGTGTGCTGTTTTACCTCAGTTTTATCATCTATAAAAATGAGGGCTTTTGTTTCTACTTCAAGGGGCTGTTGAGAGGATTAAATAAGCTAACGTAAATAACATACTTCCTGAAGAGAACCAAATATAATTGTTTTATTGTTACTGTTGTCAGCATAATGTTTATTATTGTATTCAGTGCCAAGATACGCTTTTCTGTGCACTTCATCCTCTCATCTTCTCTTGCCCATTCATTCATATATTCATTCCTTGGCAAAAGGTATGAGCCATGAATGATGTTTTGGCACAGCAAGGGATATAAAGATGACGGGGCATGGTCCTTTTGGCACAGGGTGTTTAGACTCTAGAGAACTAAGACACTTGCTGGTCTTCCAGCACCTGTCCCTCCCTCTCTCACTCCACACTCTCCATGGCAACCACCGTGGCCTGTCTGAAATGCATATTTGTCATGCCCCTCCCCTGCTGAAGTCCCAATCCCCCTCATAAAACTGGGGTTTCTTCAGGTTTCCTTGGGGCTTTTTCCCATTGACAGACTATTTCTGTAAGGGCCGGATAGTAAATATGTTTGGCTTTGTGACCAGGATCTTTGTTGTCAGGATTCAGTTCTATCATTGTAGTGTAAACACATCTATACACATACACGAATAGTTGTAGCTGGATGTGACTGGATACCGCCCAGGGACCGTAATTTTGGGATCCCTGCTAGACCATACCTGAAACATCCCTGCCTCACTCTTGAACAGAGTCACCCCCTTCTTCCCTCCTTGCAGCGTCTGCCCCAGATGTGCCTCACTTGCTCATTTGAGTCTTTGACTTGTTGCTCTCCCTGCCTAGAATACTTTTCTTCTCCCTCTTACCTGTATAAAACTGGCAAGGTTTCCTAATTTCTCTTTAGCTATCCACTTCTCCAGATAGCTATTCCTTATTTCTCCTCCACTCCTCTGCAAGTATGTACCATATGTACCATATTTTCCTCTAACATGCTCCAATTACACAATAAAACACTGTCACGGTGCCTTTTCATCCACTTGTCTGTATCCCCAAATAGACAGCAAGTTCCCTAGAGGTGGAGGAGGGAATTATCTTTACTTATTTAGTCAACAAGTATTTAGGGTGTACCTATTTCATGCCAAGCATTGTACAGGTGGTAGAGATCCAGCAAGAGACAATAGACATTACCTTTTCTCAGGGAAGTGGTCAAACAAAACATAAACAGGTGAATAAGTAATTCCAAAAGTACAGATTTTAAGACATCTGCCCATGTAAAAGCAAAGAAAGACAGGGAATAATGGGGTCAGAGCTGGGGTGGGCTGAGGTCAGGAAGCCTGTTCTGGATAATATGGTCAAAGAAGAACTCCTATTTATAAAAGAGCTCAGCTTATTTAGAGAGGGCTGGGGAGATGAGGGTGTGAAAAGATGGAAGCTGAGGGCATGAGATAAGGTGTGTCAGGAAGTACAATTCATTTTATTAATATAATCCTAGGGTACATTACAGTGCCTGAATAGTAATAGGCCCTTAGTCAGGGTTTGATAACTGTCTCAGTTGCAGTCCCCCAAAACAGACCCTGAGACAAGAATTTTGACTCAAGAAGTTTACTTGCGAGGTGATACCAAGAGGCAAAATGATGAGTAGGGAGTTGAGACAGGGAAAGGAGGAACGCCCACGACAGGTATTAATGAGCAGATGGATGTTGCTGTAGACAACGGGGGCTCAATCTCAAAGGGCAGCCTCTGAAAAACTGTACTAACCACACCTCAGAGTTTCCCCACAGAGGGCCAAGAACACTAGGGTTTTGTCCACTAATTTCCATCCCAAATTGGTCAGAAGCTGGCAGAGAATTAACTCCAGGGGACTTCCATCATGCCCCTGTCACAGGCTGAGTGCATTCCTGCTGCCCAAGAAAGCCCTCAGCAAAGAGGATCGGGTGTTGGAGGGTGAAGCCTTTGGTCTGTAGGTGGACCAGACCTGCTCCCTGAGGCTGCAGATGACCTCTAGGCCCAGCTAAGGGGACATAGGCAAGGCATAGACAGCCTCTGCTACATTAACTAAGTGAATAAGCGATTGGGTGGATAAATGAATGAAAGGATGAATAGTTGTACCTGATGAAAGAGGAGTGAATCAATTCAATAAGCCCAAGGTGAGTGATATGAAATAACAGGAAATAAGAAATAAGAGGGGTGAGTCAATGAAATAAGCCCAAGGCTCTTGCTCCTGGGGAAAGCTCTTGGGAGTAGTGGTATGCTGGAGCTCAGCTGATGGTGCAGCACTCCTTCCAATCAAGTTTGCAGGTATTAAGAGTATAGCTTGGAATTGGCCATAGCAGGAGTATTCACATCATGGAAATTGGCAAATCAAATGCTAGAAATCAATGCTTTATCCCCTGGAGTTATGATTGTCAGCACACAGCTCAGTGGCATCATGAGTATTAGTACCTGGTTTCAATTTTCCAATCCCTTTCGTACTAGTCTTCTTATTCTCACTTATTTCTTCCAAGGTATCCTTCATGCCTGAGGTTGTATATCAGGCCATGGAAAATGTCCTCTCCCTAACTTTCCTGCAGACCACAGGTCCCTGTGAGAGCCATTAATCAACCTGATTTCCTGTCCTCCTCTAACCTAGTGCTTTCCACTATACCTCGAAAATTAACCATAAGGATTAATAGCATCTTTCATTGATATTCCTTGTGTGGTTCAATTAGTTCCAAGGAGGGAGCTGCTTGCCCTCTTTCCAGGGAAAAACCTTTGGTATCATTAAGTGTGCAAAGATATGCCTGCTATGGCTGATTTTGGTTTATGGATGCTTATTAAGCCAGAAAATGCTAGGCATCTTTCACCTGAATGTATTTCTAATCAGTCTTCATGCAAAGGAAATCTCTGCTGGTTAATTTTGTCCATTTAGAGAATAGTTTTTTGTTGTTAGGAACAGAGCTGTAGATCATCCAAGACAGTATTGAAATGAGAGTTCATTGTAGGAGATTTATTTCTGTCTCTTAAATTCAAGGGAGGTGAATGATTGGGCCAGTGGTTATGATATTGATTATCTTAGAATGTGCTGGAGGGTGAGCTGTCTGCTTTGTTTGAGAATTGGAAGCTTGAGGAAAGATAGCCACACAAAGATTTTATAATTTCACTTGGTTGGGTAAATGGACTTTTGCCCCAGGGCTATGGCCCCAGGATCTACAAAGGTAAGTAAGTAGATTGCATTACCAGAAGGAATGCAGTGCTAGGTGAGGATGTACACGCAGAGCCTAGGATTTGGAAAAAATGACACATGCATGCATGTGCACACACACAGACTCCATGTCTTCATGTCTCTCATCAAGTTGCTTGTAGTCCCTGCAGAGTCAGCTTCCAATGGAGGTCTTTCTCCCTAGTCCTTCTCTCATCTCTTCCTTATACCCCACATAGTCCCCTCAGGCTCTTTTCTCTCTTCAGACTTACAGGACCCACCTCCAGTTCTCATTCCATCTTGGCCACATAACACAGTTCCATCTCCCAGCATTAGCCTTGCAGAGTCAAGCATCTACAAGACACACAAACCTTCCTCTTGCTAATTTTAACGGCCTCTCAGAGAAATGGTTGTCAAGATAAGGAAGTTTCTATCTCTTTATGTCTTCCAAGAACCTCCTTCTAAAATCCTCCACCTGATCAAGAGTGAAAGAAAGGAAGGAAAGAAGGAAGGAAGGAAGGAAGGAAGGAAGGAAGGAAGGAAGGAAGGAAGGAAGGAGAAAGAGGGAGGGAGGGAAGGAAGGAGGGAGGGAGAGAAGTAGGGAGGGAGGAGGGAGGACAAATTGATCACAAAGCATCCATTCTGCTTGGCTAGTGAACTTGCCCATATGTGCCTGTCAGACACTCAGAAGAAACATGAAGAATCTCAGGCCACTAAAGCACCATGGTGCATTTCTGGGTAAAGAAGCCTGGAACATTTGACAGTTAACTCCCACCCAGGTGGCAAGGAATTGTTCTCCCTGCTATTGTAGAGCTAATTAGAAGAATGCTGACTCAGGGAGTCCAGAGACCAGGAATCTAGTTCCAACTCTGCTCTAGCTGAGTGGGGGCAAGTGAATTTTCCTCTGGATTTCTTAGTTCCTTCAGCAGTGTAGTGGTGATAGTAATAGTAGCAGAGAAGCAGAAGGAGGAGGAGACACTTCAATGTTTGCTGAGGACTGTGAGCCTGATGCCTTACATATGTTCTCCCAGCTAAAGCACACAAAACTGTGTGAGGCAAACACTATTCTTCTCAGCCTCTTTCATGATCTGATTGCCACATTGACCTCCCATTGACAAGCTTTCCTCCCTTGGGGTTTCACTTGAGCTGTTCCCTCTGCCCAGAGCACTTCCCTCCACTCCCCATGGCTTCCTGTCCTTCATCCTCAAGGTCTTAGCTTACATGTAACTTTCATCAGGTGTACCTCCCTGTCTAGAAGAGCTTCACCCCCACAAAACATATAGCACAATGTGTAATTGTTTCACTTGTATGTTCTTTCTGACTCTGTCCCCCCATCCAGTGTTGAGCTCCATAGTGAGCAGGGGCCTTCTTTGTCTTTGTGTTTTCTCTTTTTTATTTTCCTGTTCCCTCCCAGCTGACACCAAGTAAGTACACCACTGAACGTCTGCTGAATGAACCAGTGAATTAGTCCTGATTTAAGAGATGGAGGAACTGAGGTTTGGAGAAGTTAAATAACTTGCTCAGCGTCAGACAGCTAGGAATTGGACTCACACTCAGGTTCTGCCTGACTCCCACAACTGCTCTGCCCGACCACCTAGGGAGGAGCGGTTGGGCAGACTTCTGGGAGGGGAATCCGTGAGAGCATTTTCTGAGTTCCCTCCCACTCTACATTCCTCTTCAACACCAAGGGAATTTTGACCCACCAAAGAGCTTCCGGTCGCCTCTCCCCACTCTGTCTTGATGTATTCCAATTATAGACCTAGGCCCCTAGTTGATAGAATCTGAGGGAGTTGATTTCACTCTCCCAGATATGGAATCAACCATGCCTGTAATACGTTATTCACTCAGCAGGATCTGACTCTCCCAGTGTTGTACAAACATTATCTGTTTAATCCTCACCAAACCCATGTGAATTTGATATCGGTCACACAGTATGATTTCCCTTTAATCAGTAAGGACTGGGGGAAGGGAGAAAGTTAACCAGAAAGCCCATAGGTACCATATTTAACTCAAGTACAATGTCTTAATGTTTTCAGAGCTCGATAGAAGTAAAAGAAAAACTAGTGGTGTGTGTGGTTTTAAAAGTCTGACACCTTCCTTCTATGCATCTAACATTTTGAATAGTTAAATACATAATTACCATTCCATCTTAAGTTCATTACATGGTAGTATTAATAATTCCTTACTGTATATAAAGCACTTTAATGTAAGATGAAAAGCCAAGGGTAGTTCCCTTATAGCTATTAAGCACTGAAATTAACAGGATTTATCTTTATGTCCCTTCAAATCTAACTTGCTACATTTTAATGTTTCAAGGAATTTTTTAAAATGCAACTGCTTAGAGCCATTATGCTATTCTGCTACATCTTTAATATGGGAATGCTAAGCTTCACACACACACTCACATCATTGCTGTTAAGAGAAAATAATATCACATATGTTAAGTGCTGGGCCCAATACCTGGCCTATAGTAGGCACTTAATAATGGCAAGAATAGACAATTCCTCCTAACCTTGACATGTACAAGTGCTGGTTACACCCTTAGGACTCTTGCCCCATAGAAGTATACATGTGTAAATACCACATAAATCTCTCATGAATTGAGAGGGGCTGCACATAAATATGTATTCCATCTTATTTAATTCTCTCAGTGATTCAAGGAGTTACAGAGGACATCCCTGTCTTACAGATGAGGAAGCTTGAGCAGGATAAGGGCTGTCTCCATAGCCATACCACAGAGCTCAGGGCTCCATTACTCCACTCTTTCTTCTGGAAGAAGTCTTACCAAAGGCAGTATTCTGACAGGGAACAAAGGGCTGAGACATCCAGTATTATATTATGCAACTTAGATTTAAACATTGAGCACTTAAACAACCTTCCTACTTATTCTTACCAATACTAAAAGCTGACAGAAAGAGCATTTGGTCGTGAGAAGTGAGCAGATGCACACAACAGGGATAAAAATCAGGTTCCCTTCAGTCTTGGTGTTCTGTGTATATCAGCCCCAGATGGTGGAGTGGATTGGAGTAGCTTCTGAACGCCTCCTCAAATGCTATTGATGAGGCAAATTAGGAAGAAAAGCAAAGCAAAACAGATCAGTTTTTCTGGAGTGCTTGGATGCAAGTTCACTGGGGCTGATGGTCGCGTCAATTTAGCTAGAGAGTAAGTCTAAATTTCCTATTTTATGGCCTGGAACATCTAAGGAGCCATCCACATCCATTTAGAGTAATAACATTTGTTAACGTTTATTGAGTACTTTTCCTCTGCCAAGATCTGTTCTAAATGCTTTATACACAGTAACACATATAAACACAGTTTTCTCTTACTATATCTACTATGTCTTTGGTCAAGTTGTTTCCATTTTTAAAATACTGATTTTAAAAACTAGTAACTTAAAACTGCCACACACAGAAAAAAAAATGGTCCCCAAAATATTCCTTTCCCTGTGAAGGTTTTATCATTAACCAGTCTTTCCTATTAAAGTTTGATGGCCAGTTGAGGCCAACAGCTCTGAGACTCTTCTATCGAGTAAGACTGAGGTGGCAGGTGTTATAACACTCATTTTGTCTTCTGTGCTTTCTGAATAGGCTTGGTAACATTACCAGTTCCAGCAGCCTTCTTGTCCACAGCAACTGTCTGCTTTATATCACCAATAGCAAAATGACCCAGAAGAGTTATTATCAATGCTGTTTTACTGATGAAGAAACCAAGGCATGGGGAAATTAAGGAACCTTCCCAAGATCACATTCCAGAGCCCATGCACTTAACCCTTAATTCTGTTTGCTGTGCAAAGTGAGCTAGTGTTCCTAATGGGACCCCAAACTACCTCAAGAACCTGAATTCCAAAATGAAAATAAAATAAATGGGAGTATTACAACATGGGTTAGTGTTAAGTGCACTTGACTGACTTTCTTTGGAAATGAGCAGGAAATACTTTTGAATTTAGCCAAACTAAGCAGACAAAGTTTAGCATTTGCTTCCCATCTTACGCTATCCTTGGTCTCCCAGATGTATCTTCTTTCTTAAAGCCTTCCCTGATTTCCTGCTCCTCATTTTCAGTACCTAATTCCCACAGACCCATGTTCTACACCAGGATAGACTATGACATTAGTTGGTAACCAGCTGAACCTTTTAATAGTTGACAAAGAGCAACTAATACAGAGATGTAACAACCAGGGAGGCTTTGAGGCTGACATACTGAAATCAGATGCCCTGAAGTAGAGCCTTTTAGATACTCATCTACTCTCCCAAAGCTCTTTAGCTCTCAAATTCTGACTATGCCTTTAAAAAAAAAAAAAAAAAACTATATTACTCCAAAAGATAAAATATATTTATTGCAGAAGACACAGATAAACCAAAAGAAGAAAGCAAGGAGACACCTCAAATTCTTCCCACCTGGAGACATCCATCATTAATCCCTTAGGGTGTAACTTTCCAGATGTTTTGATATGAGATCGTATCTCTACCTTCTGAGGCATGACAGCTCTTTACACAGTCGAACACAGATATTTTGTCCTTGTGTTCAGTTTTCCTCCAAGCAAAGTTACCCCAGCTTGCCGGACTATTTTTTCAGAGACCACCTCTACAGTCCCCATCATCCTCCTGGCTTTCATCTTCCTTCCTGAACCAAATATAATGCCACATTTCAGAAGAAACATAACCTCTCTCAACCCAGGCAGTAAACTCCTATTTATATATTTCATTAGATTAGCATGATTCTAATGACTCTCTTCTTTCTTGTTTTTTTTGTTCTCCACAGCTTTTTGCAATCTTTGCATTTGCAACATGTGGTGGCTATTCTGGAGGCCTGCGGCTGAGTGTGGACTGTGTCAACAAGACGGAAAGTAACCTCAGCATTGACATAGCATTTGCCTACCCATTCAGGTAGGAAATGGCCATTCATGCTCACAGAGAGGGCATTTCTTTCTTATTTTAGAGGAGGGGGAGGGACAGAGGGAAAGGGAGGGAGAGAATCTTAAGCAAGCTCCACACCCAACGTGGAGCCTGATGCCGGGCTCGATCTCATGACTGTGAGATCATGACCTGAGCCAAAATCAAGAGTCTGACAATTAACTGACTGGGCCACCCAGGTGCCGCTACCTGGTATTTTTACTTGTTTGACAGAGAGAGAGAGAGAGCACAAGCAGGGGGAGCAGCAGAGGGAGAAGCAGACTCCCCGCTGAGCAGGGAGTCTGATGGGGACTTGATCCCAGGACTCTGGGATCATGACCTGAGCTGAAGGTAGACACTTAACCGACTGAGCCACCCAGGCATCCCTGGTATTATTTTTTAAAACAACTTTCAGCACGATGTTTGGCATCTCACTAATCTACTCTCTTGTTCACTTCAATTAAACATTTATTGAGTAATCACCTTGTGCCAGACATGGTGCTGGCTCTGGGATTACAGAGAAAAGTAGAAATTGACCCCTGAAAACTTTTCTTAAATAGGAAAGTACAGTATTTTCCAAAATCTTTCCCATGGAGCCCTAGGTATTTAATGTTTAATGAAGAAAAGAAGGAGGGAGGGAGAGAAGGGGTGAGGGATAATTTAAAAATCATATGGTCAAATAAATTTAAGAAATACTTCTTAGCACTCTGCTTTTCTAATGCACATTTTGAATCACCAAGAGAAATACAATGTTTCTCAAATATGTTTGACTGCAGACACATTTCCTCACTGAGCATCTCAGAGGATCTGTGTATCATGGAACACATCCTTATTATATTGATTTAGTGAACTTTCCCTAGTCCAAAACAAAAGTGCCTCAGCTCATAGCCAATGAATCATGGGAAGTGGCATTTATACCAAATATACTGAATGGTTTTTAAGAGTAGAACTGATAAAAGTTGCAAACACCTCTGCTCAAGTAGACACTCTCTAAACTAAGAGAGTGTAAAACTCGGTAATATTGAGGATAGAATCCCTGGTAATTTGGTAATAAAAGCTACCTGCATGAGTAGAAATGAGGCTGATGGGGATGGAGGGAGGGGTGCTTGACACTTCTAAAGTTCTGGATGCATTCCTTGGCTTTCATGGAGAATGGCCAAGCCAGTGCACACTCATTGATCAATATGTGGGATCTAGGATAGGAGATAAGAACTACCAATGGCTGGAATCTAGCACAGGAGATAAATGTCAATGGCTGGGCAGCAGGGGTAGGATGCTTAGTAACATTATTCATGAAATTGTAAGGTCTGCATTACCTTCACAATGACTTCCTACCAAAAGATTGGTAGCAACAGATAATTTGAAAGTCAGTCCATTAAGATTTGAAGATCAACAAGTCACTAAACATTGCGCACAGGTCTCTCTGTCTCTCAAACTGGAAGAGAGTAATCAAGAGACCTGTTTAGATAGGAAAACAGTGCCTGTTCTGTTTTGTTTTGTTTTGTTTTTGGTGGAGAACAGAGTAATACTTAATTTCATGCAACCCTTGGCTAAGTGTACAATTTGAAAAGATACTTCAAGCAAACAGTTTCTGGTATTGGGCTTAATTTTCTTCCCAAGACATATTATCCAATGAAAGGCAGCTGAAGAAATTGGATACAAATGTTTATTGTCATCTATGAGGACAGTGGCCCACTTCTTTGAAATATTTTTAGCTGGGTTCTGAGACAAAGATAGTGCACTATCGTTATCTTATTTATCTTTATTTATCTTATTTTTTCAGTAGCAGACACGTGTCTTCCAAACACTGCCTTGCTCAGAAGCTCTGTTTCTAGAACAGATGGGAGTCCCTGAGAAAGCTGAAGCCAGTGAGAAAAGGGGCTTGAAGCACAAAGCTGGTCTTCCTTCGCCCTCTCCCTGCCAAACACATCGCCCACTCCCTGCTGCCGCACCTCCAGTGTCTCCTTAGAACCCTAGGTCTCCTCTAAGCACTTTAAAAACCACTGTTCTAGAAGAAAATATGAAGCCACAGTTGGTTTTCTCTAGTCATGGTATCTTAGCAAAATGGTGGGTCTCTTCCTTTGGAAGTCATACTAGCATGTACTTCAACCTCAGTTTCTGAAAAACAGAAGATTGCTCAGATTTTGGAAGTGATCTACGGCACCTCCAAAATAAATTTTGTATAAGACATAGTCTATACTTTGGCAGTCCATCCCAAATATATTCTCTAAATTTGGTGGTTAACCACACTTCTTTTCTCGTGGGATACCCAAATAACAAAAACTAAGTCATATTTATGAAGATTATGTCATGATCGTTGCATAAAATTGTTAATTTATTTCTCTATGGTGAAATTATGAATGAATCAAATATTCTTTTTATACTTCCTACATTTTCCAGATTTTCTATAATAAGATTTTATGACTTTTTATACCGTTAATCTACTGAAACAACATAGTATAGCTTGAACTATGAAGATGGACTGCCTGGGTTCAAATCCCCACTTTGATACTTACTAGTCATGTTTTATTGAGAAAGTTGCCTACCTCTTTGTTTTATCTGTAAAACAGAGACAGTGTTACGTATTTCACAGTAGTACTGTATTAAGTGAATCATATGTGGGAAATGCTTAAAACAAGGCCTGGCATTCAATAAGTTCTCCTTTAGTATAATATTTCTACTTCCATTATCAAGAAAGGAATTAAAAATAGAGAGCTAAAAAAGATGATTATTTTGGTTAATTAGCAAAAATACCCCCAAGACAACAAAACAACCCCTTTATTATGTTACATTTTACCCAGAATGGTAGCTTCCCCAACTCTCTCTCTCCCATATGCAAACATTAAAAAGTGCATACATATTTAACTGTCTCATATTTATTAACTTGTTTTTGGCTCTTATCTTTAATGCTTATTTAAGGTGTCCTTGAAGGTATCATCAGGTCTGTATTTTTTCTCATTAAACTAATGGGAGAATGAAATCCTCCCAACGTGGCAGAATGGAGAATGTTCAGTTTCATTAACATGGTACTGCCGGGGTTGTGTGGCCTGAGTGGGGTGGGGGAATGCAATTCTGAGTCTGTTCCTCATGATTTTTTTTTTAACATTTTTTTTATTTTATTATGTTATGTTAATCACCATACATTACATCATTAGTTTTTGATGTAGTGTTCCATGATTCACTGTTTGCGTATAACACCCGAGCACTGGGTGTTATGTTCCTCATGATTCTTGAAATGGAATTTGAGAAGCGGTCTTCTGTATTGAGGGAAAGGCAAGCTGGGGTGCTCAGCTGGGCACTGGCTGCATAAACCCTGTTCTCCCCTTTATAACCATAGCCACTTGCTCTGATTCTGCCACTCCTGTTTGGAATGGTGCAGGTGCATGTTGATGCCAGGAAATCTGTGAAATTTGGGCCATTACCTAGTGATGCTAGCTCTGTTGGTGGAAAAGCATTCTTTCTCTAAGATCCATACCCTGGAGCAGTGGTGATAAACTGTTCTTTTTACCATAAGGGCCAATTTGGGGAAAATAAAAATGTTAAGGGCTTCAATTTTTTATTCCTTGTGTTCAGGAAATGCTGCATTTGCAATTACATTTAAGCATTTGTTTATTGTTTCTCATTACCAAAGGGTTTCACTCTTTTTGGCTAACGTTTCAGAAACTTTATAACTACAGTATCTCATCATAATGTTGTGCATTAAAATAAATTTTGTGTGTGATGAGACCTGGTGGTTCTATGGGGCAGGGAGGGCTGAGAAGATTTGAGGGTGGTGTAGCCAAAGGGTTAATGGGGTATCTTTCGCCAAACATCTGGCTTCAAATCCAAGCTCTGCCACCTAGCGGATGGACAAGTTATAATCTCCCTGGGCCTAGGTTTCCTTATTGTAAGAAGGAAATAATAGTACTTTCCTCTTAGCATGGTTGTGACCTTTCAGTTAAGTCATACAAGTTATTTGTGTAACACAGAGTTTGGCACACATGG
This sequence comes from Mirounga angustirostris, assembly GCF_029215605.1. Classification (NCBI taxonomy): domain Eukaryota; kingdom Metazoa; phylum Chordata; class Mammalia; order Carnivora; family Phocidae; genus Mirounga; species Mirounga angustirostris. The sequence goes on along the minus strand of NW_026991709.1, from coordinate 185,225,633 downwards.
AGAGTTCACTGAATTGTAGTGTCCTTGTTGTGGATACGATTAATAGTTTTTGTTTTTTTTAAGAGATTTATTTATTTATTTGAGAGAGAGAGAGCGCGCATGTACAAGTGGGGGCAGAGGCAGAGGGAGAGAGAAAATCCTCAAGCAGGCTTCCTGCTGAGCATGGACCCCCTGATGAAGGGCTCAACCTCAGGACCCTGAGATCGTGACCTGAGCTGAAATCAAGAGTCAGTCACTTAACTGATTGAGCCACCCAGATGCCCTTGATTAATAGAATGTAATGCAAGGAACTGGCATAGCTGTAGACCAAGAATAAGGACAGCCATGTTTGGAGATCCCTGCAGTGAAGACAAAAACTGTCATTTGTAGGGAGTATCTGCAGAGATCACAGAAAACACGTACAGTGGCTGCTGGCATGGAACGAGTTAAATGAAAAAATTAGTGAATGACAAATTACTCCATGCCCATCCCACTGTGTAGATTAGAGCACTTATGTTGCAACACTTCCCCAAAAGATGAGTGGTGGTGGGGACTTAGGAGGATGCCTTAGTTGGATTCTCACAGAAGCACCCCTGACACAAGGATTTGTAGTGTCTGGGCATGTGATCCCTGACAGCACCAGTAAGGCATGGGGAAAGGGAAGAAAACCAATAAAGAGTAGATTAATGAGCAAGGTACCACCATGATCAATTGGGGCAACTGAGACTTCTAGGAAAACACAGATAATATGCTTCAGAGTAATTCTATCAGGCAAGTGATGAAGCTGGGATAATTATCTACCAACTACCATATTGGTCAAAAACTACTACTGCAGCTTCTGTTAACTCCCTGGCACTGCATGCAGACCAAGCATACACTTGCAGCCCAGCAAAACCTTCAAGCAGAGATCTCAGATGCTTGCATTCGAAAACCGTTAGAGAAACCTGGAGAGATGTGGATGGGTGACGGATGGCCTCTAATAGGGTGAGGAGATTCTTTAATCGTCTTTGCTACATCTGTGAATTACCCCATATCACTTAGTCATTTTCCCAATAAGTATTTATTAAGCACCTACAGTGTACAAGGCCCTGTGCTGTGGAGGCACATGGTATATATTGGTGAAGTGGACATAGCCCCTTCCCTCTTAAAATTTACAATTATACGGGGATGGGAGGAAGACATTAAAGATGTGGACAAAGAATACACACACACACACACACAGAAAGAGAGAGAGAGAGTAGTGGTTATTTCCAGGAAGAAGGTGAACATTGCATAGAGAAGTAAAATAAGTGTTGGTGGAGTGGAGAGAGTTAAAGGACACCTATATAGAGAGAATGATCCAGAAGGCCCTCCCTGAAGAGATAGCATTTAAGCCAGTAAAAAGAGAAGAGGAAAGAATGTTCTAAGCCAATGGAACAGCATGGACAATGCTGACAGGAAATTAAGAAGATAAAGGAGATTGCAGGAGGAGCTGTGTTGTGTTAGATTAGCTGGTTTGGGGCAACCTCCCTGAGAAGTGACATTGGAGTGCGGATCTGCAAGAATTGAGAGAGGGAGAGCGAGTGACAGAGCTTGCCTCAAAGCCCCAAGGGGCATATTCCTGAGAGAGGGAGGAGCAAGTGTAGAGGCCTGATGTCTGAGCTTGGGGAGGGTCTGAAGATCAGCAAGGAGACCAGCCTTGCTGGGTTGGAGTGAGGCTGAGGGAGGGAGGCAGGAGATGAACTTGAAGAAGCAGACAGAAGCTGGATCACATAGGGTCTCGTGGGATAATATGAGGAATTTGGATATTATACAGGGTGAGATGGGAAGTCTTTGGAGGTTTTGAGCAGCAGAATCATGCAACTTTATGTTTTTGAAAGATCTTGCTTGTGGCTATAAAACAGTTAGTCTTAAGGGGGCATGGGGCAGTAGTGGAGTCAGGGAGGCCAGTTAGGAGACAGCGGCAGCCATCCAGGGGAGGGTTGTTGGTGACTTGGACAGGGGTAGAGGTGGTCAGAGGGTGCTGTGTGGTATGTAGCACTTCATATTCACATAGTCATCCATGCCTCACCTCCTATGGGAATTTGCATCTACAACCCAATCCTGTTGGTCATCTTTTCCCAGCTTTCTCCATCACTTTTGCCAGTGATGTTAGGTAACATTTGGTCAGCATGGAGGCCAACTTTGGCTTATAGGCACCTCTTAGTGCCATGAGTTTTTCAACACTGCATGAGGACGTCAACCAGAATGGTCACACACACGTAGGCAACCAGCTGACCTAATTTAATTTAAATGGAAACTTACAGGATTCCATTGAGATGTGTTTGCACCCACATTTCGGAAAGCCATAAGAAATTTATGAAGTGGACAATAATTCTACTAGTTGTAAACAAGTCATTGCCAGTATCAGTCAAGGTCCAGTCAGAAAAAGAGAGCTCATCCCTGATGGCTCAATTTTTAAAAGGTAAGATAGGGAACTAGGTAGACAGGGGTTGCATTATGGGAAGGGGGACCAAGAGGCAATCCAGAGGTTAGTAACTGTGCGACAACACCCCCACCCCTAGGGTTAGAACAGGAGATGGCAAAGTAAGGCTCTTGAGCCAAATCCAGCCAGCCCACTGCCTTTTCCGCATGGTGTGTGAGGTGAGAATGGTTTATATATTTTTTAATGATTACATTATATAAGTACCTACAGAATATCCTCAGTTTTGCATATTGGCAGGTGTTTACTGACCCCCTCCCCGAGCAAGAGGCATAAAGGGAAGAAGGGGTCTTATTAGAGCAGAGGATGGGGCCTGTGTGGCAGAAGCTGGGACTATGGAAGGAGGAGGCATCCAGAAGGAGCATGAAACGTAAAAGAGATGCAGCCACCGCGACAGATACTGCCCAAAGCAGCAAGAGAAAGAGAGGGAGAGATATCCTGGCTTCTCCCTTACTGCCAACCTCTAGTCTCCCACTGGAGCTTCCCATTGGTTGAACCTAACTGGAAGCCAATTGGTAAGGAAATCAAGCTCCCAAAATGCAGAAAAGAACGTGGAAGGAGGAGGGAACTGAGAACAAATAGGCAATGACCAGCACAGAGTTCCCATTTGAACCTGTTTTCCTTATCTATAAAATGAGAAAATTGAATTGAAATTTTCTTTTTTTTTTTTAAAGATTTTTATTTATTTATTTGACACAGAGAAAGAAATGAAGAGCACAGCAGGGAAAGCAGCAGACAGAGGGAGAGGGAGAAGCAGGCTCCCCGCTGAACAGGGATCCCAATGCAGGGCTTGATGCCAGGACACTGAGATCATGACCTGAGCCGAGGGCAGACGCTTAACTGACTGAACCACCCAGGCGCCCCCTAAGTTAAAGCTTTCTTAAGAGAGAATTAGACCCCTAATTCTACGAAGATGGAAATACATCGCTTTCCTTCTTAGGGCAACAGTTGTACTTGATCTTGGCCAGGAACCCTGATCATGCCACCGACACTGCTTTAGAGAGAGCAGAAGGAAATATGAAGATTCAATGAAATTACTTTATACAAGTCTCTTTCTTTCAGCTTCACAGGGCTTGCCTGATATTTGTTCTATTTAGGTAAAATCTGAACAGGATTTTCAAGACCAGGATTGGGGGGCACTTACTGAGAATGATTGTAGGTTATGTGATCAAGGCTGTTGTTTCAGTGGAGCTCCCCGAGAGAGTTGACAAGTGGCAGAGATTAAATTAGTGTATGCTGAGTGAGCCTTTTATGTTGTTCTTGGTCTCACTGTGTGTAATTTTACAGAGCAGGCATGAGGGAGTGTGGTGAGCAGAACTCATTACCTGGGAGAAGCTCTACACCTTGAAAGGATGCAAGCATTGCTTTTCTTCAGAGTTACAAAAATAAGTTCTAGTTCTTTCTTTTGTCTGTTTTCCTTCCTAGAATTAGAGAGACAGACAAAGACAGAGACCAAGTTGCCTAGAAAAGAGCAAAGGAATTCAGCTATAGGAACAGCTAGGAATGTCCGAAGGAAACATCCCACTCATATCTATCTGTATGTCCCATCCCTTGAAAATGTTAGGTGCCTGTTCCAAGGTCCCATTAACCTCCACCTCTGCTTCCTTCTTTTCTGGAAACAGAGAAATGTTAGAACATTCTCTGCATCCCCTGGAGCTATCAAGCTGGTGGCCAGAAGTCACACAATAGACTTCATGAGGTCAAGCTGCTGTCAGTTGAGTGGTGGGGGACCTGTGTTCCCTCTCCTTTCCCAGCCCCACCTATCCCGGAAAGAATGGCATCTTGTGAGCCATGAAATGAATTGAATTGTCAGGGGGCCACAAGGTCAAACAAGGAGGAGGCAAGTGCTCAAGCTGCCTGCTTGCCAGATGCTCTGCAGTCGGAACAGGAAGGTAAAAGCCTCAGGGCTGAGTGTGTGTAACGGTGATTACAACTGTAAGGCTGAGATTCACATTCCTGATTCCCCTTCTAGGACCCAGCGATGGGAGTGCAGAGCCAGGACATGACTCAGGACTTGAGAATCTCTCCTGGTGTGAGGTTCAGGGACCCCCTGCCTGTGTCTGTATCATGTAGAAAGCTTGGTAAAAATAGAGATTCCAAGATCTTGCTGCAGACCTGCCTACTCAGCAGGAGTGCCAGGTGGGCCCATGTGATTCTTAGACATACGGAAGGTGGAGAAATGGGGACCTAGAGAGAGATAAGTAGAGCTTCAATTTGCAATTGCCTGATATTTTGCGTTTTAACGTTGATGGATTTTTCTTAAAAAAGTTTGAGATTACACTTTGGTTTAAGCAAACACTTGCCTTATTTGTTACACTTAGCGTGATAAAATAGAAAAAGAAAGTTTTTTTTGTTTTTTTGTTTTTTTTTTAAGATTTTATTTATTTATTTATTTGAGAGAGAGCGCGAGCACAAGAGGGGGGAGCGGGAGAGGGAGAAGCAGACTCCCCGCTGAGCAGGGAGCCCGATGCGGGACTCGATCCCGGGACTCCAGGATCATGACCTGAGCCGAAGGCAGTCGCTTAACCAACTGAGCCACCCAGGCGCCCCATAGAAAAAGAAAGTTACCATGAATAAGCAAATGGATATTTCTATTTTTTGTTATTTCCAAATGTGACAAAGAAGCAAATAGTAATTTAAACTGTGTAGTAATGGGTGAACTGTAGCAATTTCACTGTCACCCCATTATGTGCTTTTGAGCATGCCCCCCGCCAGCCCCTGCCAAAAAGGCTGAAGCACAAGTTGCCTCTCCCCACTAGACCAAGTGGAAATGAGGGTAGAAATCAGAAAGTAGGATGGATGTGTTAATTTTTTCATCTTATATATATGTATGTGTGTATGTGTGTGTGTGTGTGTGTGTATAATTATTGGTATGGTCATTATCCCCTGGATTGTCAAACAACACTGTTAACGAAAGCTGAGCCAGAGTATTTTTATTCCCCTTTTTACAGATCAGCACGCAGAGACTTAAATCTTTTTCAAGATCACGCAGCTAGTAAATGCCAAACCTGGAAACCTGTCTAAATCTTTTGATGACCATGAGTGTTTTAACAGAGTTATTTACAGCCACCCCAAACTCTCTTCTAACAGGAATGATGATCATGATGATGGTGATGATGATTCTCATCATCATCATGATCAGCACCATTATGATCAAATAAAAGCCAGATAATTTTACCAGATAAGAGGAACTATGCAAAACATGTCCCATATATTATGTTCTAACATCCCTGGGAAATAACATCTCTATGAGACAGTGACTCTGAACCTCACTTGACCGGTGCAAAAACAGGCTCACTGAGGTTGAATGACTTGCCCAAGGTCATACAGCTGATAAGTGGCAATACTGGGATTTGAATATCTAGGTTTGGCTTACCTCAAAGACTCTTCACCATTGCACTGTAAGGAACATTAGTGACGTCCTCAGGTTGACAAACCCCGCAATCACAGTGACTCCTTCCCTCCCTCCCAGATCTATAGCCCGTTCCCCACAGATAGGCAAGCTGGGCAGGCAAGAGGAATTTAGGGAATGGTTCTCAGAGACATTGTATTCCTTGGGACTCAGAATTACTGGCATTTGCCTTCCAGTTGATTTCCCACGTCCAGGAATAAACTATGAAGGAAAACAACTCCAGGCTGGAGCTGTAATGATCACCATTTTTCCTTTTTTACAGCTGGCTAGAATCTGAAATAAATGAGCTGTTGCTGATACAGTTTGTAGAACTTTTCACTTTTTATTTTGTAAGATTCTGTGCTGAAGTAGTAGCTGTCACTTGGAGGCTAGGTGTTAAGGAATCAAATAAATGACATGGTTTTCTAACAAAGTTATTCCAGAGGGTTTAGTGCTGTGGCAGATCCTCATGTCCCTGGCAAAAAGGTGGATTTGGAAGGAAGCAGGAGTTGGTGAGCTGAGAGTTCCCAGCTACTAATCAGGGAGCCTGAACATCTTTGATTACAATGAAGGATTTATAGTCGTAATGCTCCTTAAGCCCAGCACTGAGATATCATAAATAAGTGGAAAGTACAGAGAATCACTTGCAGAGTTGGGACTTCTTCTGAGATGCACTTGATTAGTTCTTGGAATCTTTAAAAATTAGCTGAGAATTATGTTCAACAGCCTCCACATTCATACTTTATGTTAGCATACATACCAGGGGTTTCATTTTTCCATCCTTTCTTCCTCTGTCTCACATCCCATCATCCAAAACTGTCTCATTTTCTGTTGTTTAGAACTACATTTTAAAATATAATTTACTTTATTAGAAAAGGAACACATTTTATTTTCTGTCTTGAAAAATCCCACTGTACAGAAGTGAATGAAGTAGAATATCAGAATCTCCTTTAATGTAACTTCTCAGAGGTAATCACTATCAAGAGTTCTGATTGCAAGCTTTTTCTTTGCATGCACTCATTTTTTATGCAGGTTGATTCTAAGTGTAAATATTGTTTTGCAAATTAATTCTTATTTTTTTAAATTGCTTTTTTAATTCCATGTCAGCCCTTATGGGTCTACCACATTCTTTGGCCTCATTGTTATACCATAATTTATTGCACAACTGTACTAAAATTTATTAAGCCAATCACCTACTGATGGATATTTAGGCTGTTCCAGTTTTTCACAATTATAAATAATGCTACATTTTATGACTTCATGTGTAAGGTAAGTTCCTGGGGCAAAGGTATATAAAACTTAATTTTTTATAGATTTTGCCAAATGCCTCTTCAGTAAAGAATTTATATGCCCACCAAGAGGATATGAAGGTGCCTGGTTCTTCACATTCTTCCCAATATGGAATACAATAAATGTGCTTCTTTAATCATTGGAGAAGATAAACACATTGTTATATAACTATTAGACATTTATATTCCTGGCAAAATTTTTGGAGAATGCCATGTCCATCTTTCTTTACACCTGATCCCTGGCAAAAATATCTTATCACTTGCCCCATCCCAGTTGCTTCATTAAATCAGCATTCTTCAGTGAACTCCTATGAGATTTATTAATCGATACAATAAGTGTTCAGTATGGTGCCGGGCATCGGGCCTGTCAATGAAGGAAATCAAAAAGGAAAAGAGATACTCTTTTCGTGGAGCATAGTCTTTTAAAAGAAATACTCAACATTGATGAAACTGAAACACAGAGAGTTTATATGTCTCATTCAAGACCCACAGCAAGTTCTCAACTATACAGAAATTTGTACTAATTTCCCTGAAATCCTTACCTAATATTACCATCACACAGAGTCATAGTGCAGATAATTAGAATTAAGGCCTTATTAATCTTTACTAATGATAAGGAGGTCTGTAACAAATTGCCTAAATTAACAAATTAATATTTACACAGCATGATAGAACTTTTTAAGAATTCATGTATCAAATTAATTTACGTCATGGTGCTCACCTTAACAAACCCTCATAAAATGTTGGCATTAAAAACAGTCTGCCCAATAGTTGCAAAGAGAACTTGTTTGCTAACCCCTCTTCCCTCACAGATACAAGAATTTGAAAGAGTTTGTCTTCAGGGTTAATTTTCAAGAATTTATTCTTATTTACCTCTAGGTTGAGTTTATTGCTTGTCAAAATGAGAAGGGACTGGTCTCTCCCGTCTTTTTGCAAGTCACCACAAGCAATTGTTAGGACAGAATAAATGCTATGGATAATGAACCATTAAATATGATTTTTTTTGTCACTTTAAGCCATCATCTTAGACTGACATGAACTTTACCAATTCCAAACCTGAAACTACTACTCTGATTACCATGGTCTTTAGAGATGGGATTTGGTCCCTCTACAAAATGAATGTTCTCTAAAGAATGATAAAGTTTGTTGTTTCCTTTATGCAGATAAAAAAATAAAGCATAGATATCCCATATTGGAGCACACAGTGCCATGGAAGAAAATGAATATAAATGCCTTATGTTGTGCAAGACTAAATGAAAATGTAATGTGAATTACTTTCTAGCTCAAGCTCATCACTAGTGCCCAGATGACTATGTTTCTGTAGTTTTAAAAATCACTTCAATTTTCAACCAAATGCCACTAGCCAAATAAACAGTGTGTCTCTAGCACTTTTTAAAATGCTTTCTGAAAGAGAAACATAGACAGTATGAAAAAAAAAAGCAAAGCACACTCAGCTCTTCTTTCAGTCTTATTGTGCATCACCAGAAGTCTTCAGAGACTTGCTGAACTTTTGAACTTGTCCATTTGATCATTTGATTTGATCAGTATGATCAGTAATTGGGTGCCAAGTATGTAACCAGATGATTATAGGGTGCTTGCCCTCTGCTACAGATCTAAACCATGTGCAGCCATGTTTGGGTCCTAGAGGCCCCACCCATTTTGGTTAATTTTATGATGGGTAGGCACCAAATTATTAGTTGGTCAACAGTCTATGAATGGTTGCTGGGACAAAGAGAGGCTCATTCATTCATTTAGCACATTTTTGTATGCCTACTCCATGCAAAGAGGTCCAGTTTTTGGTGCTGGAGGTCCAGTGGAAAACATGATAGATTGGGTCTTTCTTCTCTTGGAGCTTGACATTACAATAAGGGGAAGGAGCAGAGAAAGAAAACAAGCAAACAAACCAAAGACCAAGATCATGTCAGATAACAACAGGTGTAATGACAAAAATTAAACAGTGATTGGTGGAGAATAACTGGGAAGGGGACAGGCAAGGAAGTTCCTCTTAGGAGGGGATATTTGAGCTAAGACTTGAATGACCTGAAAAGAATGAGCCATGTGAAGATCTGGAGAAGAAATTCCTGCAGAAAGAAAAGCAAGTGCAAAAAAAATAAGAAGAAGGAGAAGGTGGAGGAGGAGGAGGAGAAGGGGGAGAAGGAGGAGAAGATAAAAGAAAAGAAAAGAAAGAAAAGAAAAGAAGAAGAAGAAAAGAAGAAGAAGAAGAAGAAGAAGAAGAAGAAGAAGAAGAAGAAGAAGAAGAAGAAGAAGAAGAAGAAGAAGAAGAAGAAGGAGAAGGAGAAAAGCAAGTGCAAAGGGAAGAGGGGACCTGGTACAGTAAAGGAGTAAGTAGGAGAATATAGTAAGAACACAGTGGATGAGAGGGAGAGTGGAATGCATTGAGGCAGGCAGGAGCAACATCAGATAGAACATCCTGAGCCATGTAAGGCACTTTATTCTAGATGCAACAGAAATCCTTTGCTTAAAAGTAGGAGAGTGATATGATCTGATTTATATATTTTAAGAATTTTTTAAAATTTTTCATTCCAGTATAGTTAGCATACAGTGTTATATTAGTTTCAGGTGTACAATATAGTGATTCAACAATACTACAGATTACTCAGTACTCATCATAAGTGTACTCTTAATCCCCTTCACCTGTTTCATCCATCCCCCCACCTCGCCTGTGAGAACCACCAGTGTGTTCTCTATAGTTAAGAGTCTGTTTCTTGGTTTGTCTTTTTTTCATTGTTCATTTGTTTTGTTTCTTAAATTCCACATATGAGTGAAATCATATGGCATTTGTCTTTATCTGACTGATTTATTTCACTTAGCTTTATACCTTCTAGATCCATCCATGTTACAAAAGACAAGGTTTCATTCTTTTTATGGCTGACTAATATTCCATTTTATATTTTTACCACATCTTCTTTTCCATTCATCTATCTATGGACATTTGGTCTGCTTCCATAATTTGGCTATTGTAAATAATGCTTCAATAATCATAGGGGTCCATATGTCTTTTTGAAGTAGTGTTTTCATGTTCTTTGGGTAAATACCCAGTAGTGGAATTACTGGATCATATGGTAGTTCCATTTTTAATTTTTTGAGGAACCTCCATACTCTTTTCCACGGTGGCTGCACCAATTTGCATTTCCACCAACAGAGGAAGAGGGTTCTTTTTTCTCCACGTCCTTGCAAACACTTGTTGTTTCTTGTGTTTTTTATTTTGGCCACTCTGACAAGTGTGAAGTGATATCTCATTGTGGTTTTGGTTTGCATTTCCCTGATGATGAGTGATGTAGAGCATCTTTTCATGTGTCTGTTGGCCATCCGGATATCTCCTTTAGAGAAGTGTCTGTTCATGTCTTCTGCCCATTTTTAATTGGATTATTTGTTCTTGGGGTGTTTAGTTATATAAGTTCTTTATGTATTTTAGATACTAACCCTTTATTGGATATGTCACTTGCAAATATCTTCTCCCATTCTGTAGGTAGCCTTTTAGCTTTTGTTGATTGTTTCCTTCACTGTACAGAAGCTTTTTATTTTGATGTAGCCCCAATAGTTTATTTTTGCTTTTATTTCCCTTGCCTCAGGAGACATATCTAGAAAAACGTTACTACAGCCAGTGTCAGAGAAATTACTGACTGTGCTCTCTTCTAGGATTCTTATGGTTTCAGGTCTCATATTTAGATCTTTAATCCATTTTGAGTTTATGTTGTGTATGGTGTAGGAAAGTGGTCCAGTTTCATTCTTTTGCATATTGCTGTCCAGTTTTCCCAACACCATTTGTTGAAGAGACTGTTTTTTCCATTGCATATTCTTGCCTCCTTTGTTGAAGATTAATTGACCATATAATTTTTATTTTTAAGCTATTCTGTTATTGATCTATGTGTCTATTTTTGTGGCAGTACCATACTGTTTTGATTACTACAGCTTTGTAGTATATCTTGAAATCTGGGATTGTGATACCTCCAATTTTGTCCATCTTTTCTAGATTGCTTTGGCTTCTTGGGGTCTTTTGTGGTTCCATACAAATTCTAGGATTATTTGTTCTTGTTCTGTGAAGAATGCTGTTGGTATTTTGATAGAGATTGCATTAAATCTGTAGATTGTTTTACGTAATATGGACATTCTAACATTATTTGTTCTTCCAATCTGTGAGCATGGAATATCTTTCCATTTGTATGAGTCATTTTCAATTTCTTTCAGCAGTGCTTTATAGTTTTCAGAGTACAGGTCTCTCACCTCCTTGGTTAAGTTTATTCCTAGGTATCTTATTATATTGGGTGCAGTTGTAAATGGTATTGTCTTCTTAATTTCTCTTTCTGCTACTTCATTATTAGTGTATAGAAATGCAACAGATTTCCGTATATTGATCTATCCTGTGACCTTACTATATTCATTCATCAGTTCTTGCAGTTTTTTGGTGGAGTCTTTAGGGTTTTCTGTATGTAGTATCATGTTGTCTGCAAATAGTGAAAGTTCTACTTCTTCCTTGCCAATTTGGATGCATTTTATTTCATTTTCTTGTCTGATTGCTGTGTCTAGGACTTCCAGTACTATGTTGAATAAAAGATGTGAAGTGGACATCCTTGTATATTTCAGGAATTATTTTAGCTGCTATGTGAAAAATATATTTTTCAGTGGGACAAGAAGAACAGTTAAATGACTATTGGCTAATGTAAGCAGGAGATAATGGTGACTTAAATTAGAGTTTTATCAGTTGCAAAGGAGAAAACTGGAAAGATTTAGAATATATTTAAAGGTATGGTCATAGAATTGGCTGATGGAAAGAATATATGGGAAGAAGGTAAAGCAAAGAGGGAATCAAGGTTTGGGGCCCAAGAACTGAGATGATAGTGGTAGCGGGTTGGTGGGACATGAATCAATTGTTCTATAATGGACATGTAAAGTTGAGATACTTATTAGATGCAATAGTTTTTGTTTTGTTTTGTTTTGTTTTGTTTTAAACAAATGATTGAGTGACCTGTTGTCAAGAGCAATGGTAGACCAATCAGATTCCCTATTTGGAGAATTTGCACTAAGAAGCTGGAGAAAGGGAGGGGGTTGCAGATCACAAGTGAGGTGCAGTCAAAGCCAGAGAGGCTATGGAAGAGCCAAAATTATAAGGAAACAAATTCTGAGTCAGAATGGAAGCCAGTTGGAGGAAGGAGAATATCAGAGAGAAATAAAGAACTGTGTGGAATCATGTCCTGAGAGGGGGATGGGAGGTGAGCCATTGACCGAAGAGTTGCCTCTATCATTTTTACTTCTAGATCTGTCCACACATGTCCTTCTGAAAATAGACTCTTTTTCTTGATGTAACTTAAGTAGGTCTCTGTTTCTTTCTAAAATACTAACCTAATTGAGATAAATGTCTCAGCACACTGAGGACCACCAAGATGAATAAAGTCATTGTCCCCAAGGAGTTGACAGCATAGTGAAGAAGCAAAGATAATAATACAAAGAATTGTTATGTAAAGCCAAATGGAATAATGTTGAGGGTGTAAAATGTTTTAGTCACCATTGGTGTTACATATTCTTTTTTAAGCAAAAAAAAATTACATGTACAACTTGTCCCTTAGAATCTGCACCAAAATAGAAACTACAAGTAATAATTTCTATTAGGAAATATATGGCATTATATAAGGTGGTCTCTCCTAAATTTCGGTTAGGTTTTTACCATATGTACTTACCACCTGGGCTGTTATTTACTTAACATTTTCATTTGGTTAAACTCACTTTTGTAACTTAATACATACTAAGCAATAAAGCCCTTGAAATAATGGTTTGCTGTACTCCATATATTTTTCTAATATCCGTAAAGATAAATATTGACTGCAAAAATAAAGAGCAGTCCTGCTTATGGCTAAAATCATATCACAACGACTAGGGCTACTTTTACCAGATTCTTGGGAACACTGACTTATAGAAAAGCATGCTAGACTCAGATTAACAAAATCTGACTTTGGACTTGGCTCTTTCAACAAAGAGCTACTATGCGATCCTGGACACGTCAATCTCTTTTTCCCTCAATGATAAAATGAACATATATTTCGTCTGCCCTCCTAATGTGATTAGAAGGATCACATAAGTCAGAATACATCCAAAGCGTTGCAAAAGATAAAGTACTCAACAAATGGCAGTCCTTATTTTAAATGCAGTTATTGTAATGATTGTATATGTGGGTTCCTGATATAAGTGCCACTTGGACAATGCTGGCATTTAAAACCAAAAAGAATATTTTCCCCCCCCAATCTGTGTTCCAGAATGATCCAGCTCTTTCTACTAAACTTACCTTCACTTATTATTAGAACCACACAATTTGGACTGTGCTCAAAATAATTTCTAATTATTTCTAGTAAGCAAGCCCTGTCTTTCCAAGTGTTTAAGGGAGTCCCCAGAAAAAGCACCTTCTTTTGTCCAAAATGAGTTATGTATAAGTAGACTATACATTATAGTAAATAGCATGGCATGAGCAAAGATTTAGTTCCACTTATTGGCTACAGTCTTTGTATAAGATAATTAAGCTTTCTGAATCTATTTCTTAACTTGGAAAAATGGAATTAATAATCCCTATCTTATAAGATTTTGGGGAAATTTAATGAAATAATGACATTTAATTGGTTAACATTAGTGCCAGACCCATAGCAAGCACTAAATAAGTATGGTCCAGTATTACTGCATTGAATGAGGGATGAGAAGCACTATCCACATTGGTGAAACCTGTATTAGGAGTCTACAGTTCTGAGTATCATAGGACCCACCACCTAGGGTTATCCTGAGAATTAAGTGAAAATTCTCACATGTGAACAATGTCTGACACATGGTAAGTGCTTTTTAATAAATGTAAGCCTTTGTTATCATCATTAGTCTTTGTTACCTCAGTGTTTATCATAGTGACTCTTACTTTAGATAACCTGGGGTATAATGACTTTAAGGACTCTTAGTTGTAGAAAATTGTATGTTGAATCCGAATTGATTGTCTATATTGTTACCTAGGGTCTGTTCAAAATACTGTAAGAATTTAGTATAATATTAGAAAATAATAGACATTCAAAAGATACTACTAGATAAATACGAGAAATTAGGTTTGATTTGAATACCTAAAGCTCTTTATTGATAAAGATCTAGACTTGCTATTATATACTAGTTACATGTGACTACTGAACATGTGAAGTGTGCCTAGTCTGAATGAAGTTCTGCTGTAAGTGTAACACGTGAGATTTCAAAGACTTCGTATGAAAAAAATTTAATAATGTTTTATATTGATTAGACATTGACATGGTAATATTTTAAATATATTGGTTTAAATAGATTATTTAAATTAATTTTACCTGTTTCTTTTTATGTTTCAAGTGTAGCTACTAGAAAATTTAAAATTACACATCCATCTCCCATTGTGGTTTGCATTATATTTATATTGAATGGTGTAAATCCAAGCCGTTTTATAGTTCAAATGTTGACAAAATATCGTGGCTCATCTTATAATTGTACAATATAAGAATGGCCTTTTTCGAGGGAGACAAACCATAAGAGACTCTTAATCATAGGAAACAAACTGAGGGTTGCTGGAGGGGAGAGGGGTGGGGGGATGGGGTAACTGGGTGGTGGACATTAAGGAGGGAATGTGATATAATAAGCACTGAGTGTTACATAAGACTGATGAATCACTGACTCTACCTCTGAAACCAATAATACATTATATGTTAATTGAATTTGAATTTTTAAAAAAAGAATGGCCTTTTTGCACCTTAAATAGTAGCAAAGTTTTTTTTTTGAAAATTTAATGTCAGTTGGTTTTGGGCTACTTGTCTGTTGAAGCCACTTTCTAAAATTATTTTATAGCAAGCCATAATTTTAAGGGGGTAGAGTTTTGGTCATCTAGTTCCAGTTTGGGGGATTTCCTTTTAAGCTTTGTATTTTAAGTAATCTCTACACCCAATGTGGGATTCAAACTTACAACGCTGAGATCAAGAGTCCCATGCTCTACCAACTGAGCCAGTTAGCACCCCTGGTTCTAGTTTTGTTACTTGTTTATACCTTGTTATAGTTTAAATATGTTATTTTGTAACGTAAATAAAATTTAAGATAGTTGTTTCCACTGGATTAAAGAGTATAGAAAAATGAGAGTGTCCCCCAAAACTAACAAAATAATAACACACAAATGAATAATGTTATAATTACATAAATGATCTTAAAGGGGAGCCAGTGGCTGGAATTAGGTGATAAGTCTGAAAACACTATCAATGATACTTTGATTATTTTATATGAATAGAATATTGCTTTCAGTCATACCCAGCAATAGTGTAGATTGCAGGTTACCATGTTCTAGACAACATTCCATATTAATTTGTGAATCCAGTGGATTTTTATTAAAAATAATTGTACATAAAATGCACATTCCCAAACCTCCATCAAGTAGACAGTATGTATAACAGGATGACCTTTTAATGAGTTAATTTAGTTCACTTTTGAAATGAAAAATTTTACAAAATAATGTGTTGGTAACTTTAAAAATCTCATATGAATACATGTGTTTTGGCCATGCATATACATGCTTTTGAGGAAGTTATAAAATGAAGAGCCCTTGTCGGCTAAGAGTAGAGAGAAACTACAGTTACTTTACAGAGATCTTGCAAACAGCATTTCAGAAACTTTCTAAGCACCCAAAATAGCTTTCTGTAAAGAGATACTAAGCACCAACTTGCTTTAGTTTAGGATTTGTAATTCACAAAATAAAGCAAATGAGACATCACCTGTACTATCCTTCTTTGCTCTTACAGGAGTTTAACAATTTGATTTCCTCCAAATTCACAAATAAATTGCTTTTCCAAAATTCATTTATAAGTCATCATTTTCCTCTTGCAGTGTAAAGTGTGTTAGTTTCCAAGACTAGCCTACTAAAGCTCCTATAGTACTAAAATGGTATGCATTTACAACGAACAGCATAGATGCCAGATAATTAATTAAGAGGTTGCTACAAAACTGAATATGATCTTTAAAATATGTCTGAAAATCCATGCTTGAAGAAAAGCAATTTTTAATCAGCAATTGAAGAGATGGTAAGAGGGACTTCTTTGGACATTTTGAAAGCTGCTTTGGGAACTTTGAAGGGCCTTAGAGTTTAATGGCAAAGGTTCTTTATGACATCTAATAGTATTTCTAAATGTTAAACTGTCTTATCACTGACAGGGGTATGTCTCCCCCCACCCCATTACTCTTACACTCACTAGTTGTGATGAGTTTCCTTTGCTCATGTGGACAGAGGGTATGGGGGAAGGGAGGAAAGAGCAGGACAGTATAGAGAGATTTCTGAGATGGTTAAGAAAGAGGTGAAAGAGAGAAAAAGGAAGTTATTAAAATGATTGCATGTGAGTAAAAGACAGTAACTGAACTGGGAAGGAAGGAGGAAGAAAGAATATGTGGGATATACTCTAAGTGAATGATAACAATTCCCATTTACTGAGCTTCCACTCTGTT
Organism: Mirounga angustirostris; assembly: GCF_029215605.1. NCBI lineage: Eukaryota > Metazoa > Chordata > Mammalia > Carnivora > Phocidae > Mirounga > Mirounga angustirostris. The sequence continues at coordinate 185,209,030 of NW_026991709.1, read as the reverse complement.
CAAGGACTGTGTCAAGTGCTTTTCACACCTGTAATTTTCACAATTAAAGGCAGTCCCACTTTAAAGTGAGAAAACCAAAACTCAGAAGTTTAGATGTTAGACGGAACCACATGGAATTGCCATTTACCAATCAAACCCATATGAATGTTGGCAATTCCATGTGGTTCAGGACACAGAACTAGTAAATTTTGAAATGAGGATTCCAATACAACTATACCTGGCTCCAGAACGGTAACTCTTTTTCCTACTTTCCATACTTCTACATAACATTGGAGGGAAGAGAAAATGAGTTATGGGAGAAGCTTGCATCAGACAGGACCCTATTCTCTCCATGACAGTGGCCCCATCGGGGAAGGAACGACTGATAGCTTTTTAGAGCAAGGTTGAGGGTTGGATAAAGAGCAGGACCAATCATTTGAATGCAGAAGTTATTTGAATGTCTGCTATTTGTATCTTTTGAAAGTTGTCTACATTAAATACTTTATATGCATTAAAAGAGTTAATCCATATAGTGAAGGCCATTTCTACAATAGCATGCTTACATTGTAAAGTGGTAAATGATAAACATTTTAATCTCTCCTCACCCTTCGAAAGATTTATCAGTTATCAATAGTTAGTGTCTTTAAGCAAATTACTCAGTTCCAACTGGCTCTAAGTTTCAGTGAACAGCTTCCAACAGTGAGATGAGTTCAATCGATGACATTAATGTCTTGTGAAGGGCCTTCTTTGTAGACCTTTTTATTGATTTTTATATTTACATGTCTCCAAAGATTTCATTCCTGAGCTGAAACCTCTACCCATCAATAAATGTACCTCCATCTGTTGTTCTGGGCTTACTTGTCATTCTTCCTGGACATTATCACAGTGCAGAGATTATTCTTGCACGCATTACCAACTTCAAAGTTGGACCCTGCTTTTTTCCTCCCTCCTTTTTCCTCTTCCTGATGTCAGCCTCATAGAGCAAATCTGTGAGAGGAATTACTGATTGGACATGAGCCCAAATACCCTGAGTAGACAGTGGGATAGACCTGAGGTGGCTGATGGAGGACACATGCTACAGGAATGTTACAATTCCTACTTCTCAGCAGTGTTCCCCAAAAGGAAACATTTGTGACTTTGCATGCAGCATATCCTGAATGTCCTTTGAGGAACACTGCTTTTTCCCCACTAACTAGATAAGTTTGGGCAGTGATCCTCAAAATGGCTCTTGAGAAACATTAGTCCTATTAAATGCTCTTCAAAGAAAGGAGTCACGCAATTTCAGAAAGATATCTGCACTTCCATGTTCATTGCAGCACCATTCATAAAAGCTAAGACATGGAAACATCAGTAGATAAATGGATGAAGAAAATGTAGTGTGTGGGGGTCACATTTATATATGTGTGTGCATGTATACGTATATATTACATTTATATATATTATATTTACATATATAAATATATACACAATGGAACATTATTCACCCATAAAAAAAATAAATCTTGCTACTCGCGACAGTATGGATGGACCTTGAGGACATTCTGCTAAGTGAAATAAGTCAGAGGAAGACAAATACTGTATGATCTCACTTACATGTGGAATGTGAAAAAGCCAATTTCACAGAAACAGAGTAGAATGGTGGTTGCCAAGGGTTGGAAGTGGGGTTAATGGGGAGATGTTGGTAAAGGATACAACCTTCCAGTTATAGGATGAATAAATTCTGAGGATCTAATGGACAGCATGGTAACTATAGTCAGCAGTACTGTATTGTATACTTTAAAGTTGCTAAGATCTTTAATATTCTCAACACACACACACACACACACACAAAGGTCATTAGTGAGGTGATGGAAGTGTTAACTAACCTTATTGTGAAAATTATTTTGCAATATATACATGTATCAAGTTGTCTTGTTGCATACCTTAAACTTAAACAGTGTTGTATGTCAGTTATATCTCGATAAAGCTGGGTGAATAAATAAATATTAATGAGAGACTGGGAAAAAATAAGGAATTCAAATACTGTTGAGAAACACAATGTACTGGCATCCTTCACAATGTACTTTGGAATGACAGGGCTCTGGTAAGTCCTGCAGTAGAGAAATCTGTTTAGTATATTCTTCCCTCAACTTCCTAGTATTAATATCTCATAATACTTATATATAATTGTAAGACCAGGAAAAACTAGGAACTGTCACAGATTTAAGGAGACAAAAGAGGCATAATAACTAAATGCAGTGTGGGATCCTGGATCAGAATCTGGAACAGAAAAAGGACATTAAAAGGAAAATTGTTGAAATTTGAATAAGGTCTGTAGTTGAGTTAAAAGTATTATGAGATATTAACACTAGGAATCTGGGGGAAGGTTATACATTAACTATATAATTTTCTGCAAATTTTCTGTCAATCTGAAATTAGTTCAAAATAAAAAGTTAAAAAATAAAGGTAGCAGTAAAACAAAGAAAAAGAAATGATGAGACTGAGAAATTCCAGCACTAACCTATAAAAATACAGTGTGGGGGTGCCTGGGTGGCTCAGTTAGTAGAGCATGTGACTCTTGAACTCAGGGTTGTGAGTTCAAGCCCCACGTTGGGCATGGAGCCTACGGGAATTTTTTTTTTTTTTAAATACAGTATGAGCCATGAATATGAGTCACAAATGTCATTTTAAATTTGCTAGTAGCCAAATTAAAGGAAGTAAAAGGAAATGAATAAAATTGATTTTAATAATATCAAAGACATTCTCATGTCAACATGCACTCAACATAGAAAATTGCTAATGAGATCTTTTACATTCTTTTTTGTCTTAAGTCTTCAAAATCCAGTATCAATTCAGACTAGTCCCTTTTCAAATTGTCAATAGCCAGATGTGGCTGGTGACTACCACATTCTCTGTGCATCTTTTATTTCTGCTGCTTTCTACAAGGGTTTTGTTCTTTCCCACTATAAAGTCCTCCTTCCTTCCTTCTCTCACTTATGAGCATTAATATGTTCCAGGCATTGTTCTATGCACAAAACTGACAAAAATTCTCAGCTTCTGGAGCTCCCATTCTCAAGAGGAAGTGACTGACATAAAAAGTAGCTGTAGTAAATAAGTCAATTATATAGTAATAGGTAAGTGCTATGGGGTTGGGGGGTACAGAGCTGGGTAAAGTGACTCAGATGGGCTGGAGGTAGGAGAGTTAACTGAGGCAGGATCTATATCTGAACCCAGCTCACCTTTGGCTGCATTCTGATTCTTTCCATTCTTTAGTTTCAGCAGACTCTCTTGAATGGAGGGAACAATGAGCGAGTAAAATGATGCCCTGCTTTTACTTATTTGGTACTTAATAATGAGTCAAGTCCAGCTCAGCCATAGACGAGACACTCAACTATTGTTTTTCAACATCTGGTTCAGCAGAAAACAGAGGGTTTTGAAACTGTGCCTCCCGCTGCAATTTCTTGATGTGAGTCTAAAAAGGTTTGATCAAGGGGCGCCTGGGTGGGTCATTTGGTTAAGCCACTGCCTTCGGCTCAGGTCATGATCCTGGAGTCCCGGGATCGAGTCCCGCGTCGGGCTCCCTGCTCGGCGGGGAGTCTGCTTCTCCCTCTGACCCTCCCCATTCTCATGCTCTCTCTATCTCATTCTCTCTCAAATAAATAAATAAAATCTTTAAAAAAAAAAGGTTTGATCAATAAAGTTTGATTCTTTCCTTGAAATTTGAATAATTGCCTACAGCATGGTGAATTTAACATCTTAAAAATTATTACTTCTCTATAGAAGAACTCTATAGAAGAGTTGAGTTTTGTTGATTTTCTTTGTAATAGAGTTTGAGGTTCCTTGTTTGTTTTTTAAACCTCTGGGCAATAATGTCTACTCATTGAAATGCCTCCCCTTCTCAGTTCCTTATGCTCTGGGATATTAGAGTAGAGTGGCAGTCAGAAATATGTGTAAGTAATCCCACATCTCTGCTTTTCAGAATCTGAGATAACCTTTAACAAGTTAAAGGGCAGGAGGCATGATAGAGAGAGAGAGAGACAGAGAGTATGTGTGTATTTGTCCTGCACCTGATTATGCAAGGTGCCTGTTGGAATGCATGGTATTGGGCCTAGCCCCAGATCTCCAAATTCCAAATCTTGGGGAGGAGGGGGAGGGAGGGAGAAATCTGAGAATCTGGGTGGTTAACAAGGTTCCTGAGTGATTCTTATGTCCTCTGGGCATTGAGAATCACAGACCCAGGCACCAGAAAGGCCCACATTTGAATCCTGATGCCTCTGCCAGGGCGCTCCGATGGTCTCTTTTAGGGAAGTGACACCAAACTGCCCTGTGCATGTTGGTGGATTCTCTATCTATGAGGACTTGTCACAAAGAGAAAACAAGGGAATTAAAATCCAGCATATTGCATCCCACTGTGCCAAGTCCAGTAGGAGAATTCTTCGGAGTTCTTAACTGTGACATTTTAACAAACTTCTGTTCCCATTTTTTAATGCAGTTGGAGTCAAGGCTGCTTTTGTCTCTTTGTTTTGCTAAGGGAAATGCAGGCATTTGTTTCTGCTCCTTTTTCTTTTAACTTGGATTCCCATAATGCACATATTTATAGTCTGAAGATGCAAGAAAGAGAACTAGGACAAACTTGTGCTTTCAAGGCCTGTCATGCGGACCCAGACAGGGACATGTCCGGTCTGTGGAGATGAGCCAGCAAGTTCTTTGTCTCTCTGAGCATAGGCCTTTTATCATCTGCAGTCCCATCTAAATAGCTTTCTTAAAGGATAAAATATATTATCAGGACCTAAGAAGCAACTTGTAATTATGAGCTCTCCAATGGACTCATGTACTATTTAAAAGCACCAGATGAAAGAGAAACATATGAGGTTTCTGCCCCTTAAGCTGGACCTTGGAGCCCTGGATGAACTTACTTTTAATGTAACAGTCTCTTATTTTTTCTTCACTTTTAAAATTACACAAGTAATATATGCCTTTGTACAATATTCATACAATACAATTAAGTCAAAAATGAAGGCTACCTCATATCAGCCACTCCAATTCTATTAACTGCAATTCTAGATGTTTCTAGACATATATAAATACATATGAAACATACACACACACAAGTAATTAGAACTCTTTAAATTGTAATTGAGAGAAATGCAATTCAAAAATGTTTTAAACAGATGGGAGGAATCTCTTCACTTGGATAATCTTACTGAAGTGAGGTATATTGGTTTCAGGAATGGCCAGATCAAGGAGCTCCAACAGGGTGATTTTAATTTCTCTCATTTCTCTATCTCTTGGCAGTGCTTCATTTTTCCCTCCTCAGTGGGCTTTCTCCATGTGTTAGAGAGGATAGCTATCTGCAGACCTGGATTTACTCCAGATTTGGGACAAAATAATGCCCACCCACCAATGTCATTGTCATCCCCTGAACCTACAAATATCCTGCCTGACATGGTAAAGGAGAATTAAGATTACAGATGGAATTAAAATTGTTAATCAACTGACTTTAAACCATGGATGTTATCCTGGATTTTCTGGGTAGGCCTGAAGGAATCACAGGGGTCCTTAAAGGTGAAAGATGTAGGTAGCAGAATTAGAGTCAGAGAAGGAGATGTAATGATGGTGGCAAGATTAGAGAGATGTAATGTGAGAAAGATTTGAACTTCTGTTGCTGGATTTGAAGATAGAGGAATGGGACCATGAGCCAAGGAAATGGATGGCCTGTAGAAAGAGCTAGCTGGATGAGGCAAGGACATGGATTCTCCTAAAGAGGCTCCAGAAGGGAACACAACCTCCCTGACACCTTGAGACTTGTGTCATACTTCTCACCTACAGAATGATGAGATAATAACTTTGTGTTCTATTAGGCCACTAAGCTTGTGGTAGTTTGTTCTAGCAGTCATAGAAAACTTAATCAGAGCCTAACAGGCAAGAGACTTTTTCTCCTCAAAATCCAAATTTTAAAGATCTTTGGAAGACTTCTGACTAGCCATCTTGGTTTTCACCCCAATCTCCATCCCATCACTGTGGTTAGCAGATACTATGATTGTCTAGTATCTGTGTCTTATGGCACAGAAAGGGGATTGAGAGACTGATTGGCAGTCCCCCTTCTTGGAATCACATTACTGACATCAGAACAGAGAAATTCCTCGAAAGGAGGATTGTGTGGGTTTGTTGTTTATAGTCTTTTTTTTTAATGGGCTAATGACATGTATTTTGTTCTATAATCTGCTTAATTATCTTTGCAAAATATTTTGGAGATATTTCCATTTCAATTCATGTAGGCCCTACTTTGTTCTTTTTAGTAGCTGCATGTTATTTCTTTGGGTAGATGAACCAAATTTATTTAACCAAGTCTCCTGTTAATGGACACTTAGTATGTTTCCAATCTTTGCTTACAAAGAAGACTGAACACTGTATCCTTCCATATTCTCTCTGCATGTTATAGGACTTTTGTTTTTGCTCAACATTGGTAATATGATGGAAAGAGAACAAGGACAAATGTAGTAGGTTGAATAGTACCCTCCCCCTTCCCACAATATGTTTACATCCTAACCCTCTGTACCTGTGAATGTGCCCTTATTTGGAAATATGGGCTTTGCTGATGAAATTAAATGTCTCGAGATGAGATCATTCTGGATTTAGGGTGGGCCCTAAATCCAATGATGAATGTCCTTATAAGATACAGGAAAGGAGAACACACAGAGACACGGGGAAAGGCCATGTGAAGATAGAGGCAGAGATTGGCATGATGCCACTACAAGTCAAGGAATGCTAAGAATTTCTGGCAGCCACCAGAAGCTAGGGGAGAGGGATGGAATAAATTCTCCCTCAGAGCCTCTAGAAGGAACCAATCCTGCTGATACCTTGATTTCTGATTTTTGGCCTCCAGAATTGTGACAGAGTAAATTTCAGTTGCTCTAAGCCACCCAGTTTATAGTAATTTGTTATGGCAGCCCTAGGAAACTAATACATAGGTTTTGAAGGCAACTGATTCTCCTGTATGCCTTCCTTTGGCTTGTGACCAACTCCCAATCACCTGGGAAGACAGAGACATGGCAAGTCAGATCATATGAAGCTGTATAGCATACAGAAGTTGTTTTAATTTCTATTTCTTGTGAATGTACTTTGTGAATTTCATTTTCTAGTGTCATTTTGTCTAAACAAATGACAAAATTAGTTTACACTTCAGAGTCAGCTCCCAATGGATATATGGAAGGGAGGCAGATCCAGTGGAATACAAGAGGCAAAGCAAAGTGAAGGCTTAGGCAGAATATTTCTCCCCAGTGATCCACAGCATCAAAGACCTTTAATGGTTGTGCATAAGAAGAAAAAGTAATAAAGCAAGGAGGGGAGGAAGGAAAGAAAGGGGGCAGGGAGAAAGTGAGGAAAGAAGGACAGATGGAATAGACCATGATTATGACAAGTGAGTGACCTTTGAATGCCCCATAGGGCATCTTGCAAAAATGAATCCCTTTATATTTAATTCATAAACACAGGTGAAAATGCTCCTAAAGTTCTTGGTGTCCACTACAGTGATGCAAGCTGGCCAGCCCACAACTACTGTTTCAAGTCAGATACTGATACTTTTTGATCAGTATAGCACCAAAAAAAAAAAAAAAGGCAATAAGGCTCTGTGCCTGCAGGTATGATCAAAGTACACAGGTCTATGTTTACTGCCTTGCATTTTTTCTCATCTGCCTTCTGACATGCGTGAATTCGGGGCCAGGAAGCTTACACTTGGTAATGGGCAGCTGTATTTTAACTGCAGGTCTGCATGTTTTGGTAAGGAGAAAAAAAAAAGAAAGATGTTGAGATGCCTGTCTACAGGATGGGCAGGTATCACTGCACACTTTTAAACCTGTTGAAGGAGACAGAGTAAGTCATAGGAAGTCACGGAAAATGGAGCAACTCTAAAAAATTTCTACATCTTACGCCTACTGAAGTGTACCTATTTTGGCTTTCAACTTCCCAGCGCATAAATGGCCTTGGTTCCTACCACTCCCATTTCTGGATCCCTCCCCTCATCGTGGCTTATTGCAAATACCACTCTCCTTCTAACCTGGAAAGAACTTCAAGGGAACAGCTCACACATCTTCATAAGTTGGAATAATTAACATATGTTGTAGGAGGAGGCCATTTGGAGCCAGTAATCAAGTGAAGAAGTAAACCAGTGTTCACAAGAACTGGATCAACCAGGTTCCAAATAAGCTTTTTTTTTCCCCCCTAAGCATTTTCCCTGAGTTCCTGATGAATAACCTTCTGCTCTTAGGATGCCTAAGACTTGCCCTTTTGATAGCCTCAGATGTGCTTGTTCTCTCACTGCATTTAAATTTGATCACAGGGCAGGGGCTGGCTGTCTTCTATGGCTTCCCCCAAGAATGTGAGTCTGTGATGTATGTTTAATGTTTTCCCTCTGTCACAGAGATAAATGTCATCGGTAATTCTGATTGGCAGGCCCCATGTTTAAGGCTTGTGGAATTATGTGAGTCCCAGGGCCACAGGAATTGTTCCTCATTCAAATATCTACAAAGCATAATTAAGTGGATTAATGATGTGGGGTTCTAGAAGCAATATGGTTTTGTAAAAATTTTGAGCAGCTTTCCCTTCCTCCATTTCTACTAATTTTATCATTCTTTTTTCCCCCTTCTTTTTTTTTTTTGATTTGTGATTTTTGCTTTCAGCCCTCAAAACCTCTATGAGCTTATTATGGTATTTCCTTGCACTGAATGTCTCATTTGGCCCCTCTCATTACTACCCCTTGGTTGATTTCCTCTCCTCAGTATCCAGAGGCCCCCTTGTGCTTCTCAGATTAAATCTTCCACTCTTGTCATTGTCCTCCTCACTTTGCTTAATTAGATAATTTCAGAGACAGCTTTGAAGGCCCTAGGTGTTACTCCAGTGCTAAATGGGATAGTTATAATTATTATCTGGAAGACTGACATCAATATCATCAGCTTCTCTCTTCTTTTCCTTGTCCTAGGCATCTGGGTATGAATAATGAAAACAGTCTTTTCTTAAATGGAAAAATTATAATATAGTTATGTTCTTTTCCCTAAGTTGCCTGTTAATGGAAATTGAGGCATATCTGTGTCCTTTTGGCCTGTGTAAAGGAATAGGGATGGTTAGGACATGGTAATACGTATTGTGAATGATCAACGTCTTTGATTTTTTTTTTTTTAATGATTTCTGTTTTTATTACCAAACCAACAGAAACTTGTTGTAGAGAATTTGGATAATTCAGAAAAGCACACAGATAAAAAGACATATCATGTGTGTTTTCACCTTACAAATTTTATGTGTACGTATGTGTGTATGAGTCTATTATATTGATATTAATTTATTTTTACACACAAAAAGGGTCAAACTGAACATTTTTTCTACCTTACATATTAAGCTTAATGCATTGTGGACATTTAAATTAAATTTTTTTACATCAACATGACCGTAGAGCCCCCCTTTATACAGATCTAACTAATCCCCTATGAACAAGTATTTGGGTTCCAATCAACAATTAGTCCAACAATTAATTGTACTAGTATAAACAATGCTGCAATCAACATCCTTTATGCATAGCCATGATAGTTTTTTTAAAAGAATTATTTCTTCAACAAAAATTTCTGAAGTTAGATTTGCTGTTTAAAGACATGAAATTTTAGTGAGTATTAGGTATACAGGAAAACACCCACCCAAAATTGAACCAACTCATGCTGTTGTCTTGGTTTGGGTTAGAACACTCCATGTCAAAGAAGCTCTTTCCCAGTCTTTGCTTACCTTGGACAACAAACACGGGATTAGTTTTTTTCTGGTTACATATATTTTGGAAATGTCAAAGACCATGACCTTTCCTCCCTTCTAAAACTCCCTTCTAGCACTCAGTTTTGCAGTTTAATATGTCAGAGCAGAGTTCCAAAAACCATGATTAGTCTGCATCTAATTTAGTTCTATTTATCTTCTCTCATTTTTTTTCTTTCTTTTTTTAATATCAGTTTGGTATACATTTGCCTTTCCAAGTGTTGTTAGAAAGCAACTTTTCTCTTGTTTTACATGTGATTCATGTTTTCATTAGAATCCTTAATGTATTCAAATATTCTTCTCTTTTTACCTAACAATATAATATATATTATCTATGGGATGTCATTTAAGCTCCCTTGCAAAATCTGTTTATAAAAGCAAGACCTATTTGTTCAGGGAAGTTAACATTCTGACTCAAAGGGAAGATACCTGAGGGTCTCAGAGGGATCTACCTACGTGTGTCTAGACTGAATTCTGAAGTAGAATTCTGACATCTCTAGACCCAGATGTTCTATAAACCAAACAGTGGACTGGTTGAGCTCATATCCATAAACTGAGAACTCTAACAAATATGAGGTCACTATGGCATAGGGGGTAAAAGCACAAATGGACAGCTTTAGAACCAGTCTTACCTCAAAGTCCGATTTTCCTTTCCGTTATAATGGAGAGACACTAATATTTATTTGGAGAATCACTATGATGGTTAAATGAGCTGATATGCTTTCAAGTGCTTTATAATAAGGTGCTTGGCACATAAATTATATCTCAATGTATGATCATGGAGGAAAAGATATTTTAAGAAGCAGATAAAATCTATATTAAGTGAATTTGTACTGGAAACGCATAAAAGGAGTATAAGAACAGATTCTCCTAATATAGAAATCGAGGATATAATATCCCCTTTTTTCTTTACTATAAAAAGTGCTAGGAAAAATCTAGAGCCTTCCTAAACTCAATTTTAACCAATTAGCAGCAGAACTTCTTTACTTCTTACAGAACCATGCCCCTCCCCATTTGAGAATCTAATAAAGCTTTGAATTCTCGATAGAAATATGCACATTCATGTCACATTTTGCAATCTGGGACACCAATCTATACCAAGTGAAAACTGCCCCCAAACATAAAGATTGTAGGCCATACTTTGATTTATCTGAACAAAGTCAGAAAGGAGAGGTTATGGCCATCTTGGGGCTGCAGATGGATATACCTGACTTCTGAGCTGGAGATTCTAATCATTACCATATGCTGGATACATTCTATGCCCTTGAGCACTCATAACATAGAAAGAAAGACAAATCAAGAAATAAATAAGTACGGCGCAGTGTGGCAAATGTGACAATAAGTGCATGTACTGAAAGGAATGATTTCATGGGAGTGGGGTACAAACCTCACAAAAATGACTCCTACTTCCTCTGATTTCACAAGTACAGCAGTGGTCCCAGGGTCTTTCAGAATCTTGGGAGATTCAGTGGATCACGTGGCATACATTGTGTCAATATCGAAGTCCCAGATTAGAGGGAACTCACAGAATCATGTTCTGTCCCTCTAAGTCCATCCCCCTTCTCTATAGGAGATACATGGAGCAAGGGAGTGTGGGTGAATGGAAGCTTAGCAGAAGACATACCTTCACCCTTTGCTTGGCACATGTGAGCTCATCTGTAATATACTAAAATGTCTATGATTCCCCCACCAAACCTTGAAATCTCTGAATTCTTGATTCCAAATATCCAGAGGAGGGAATGGACACATTTCACCTTGCACATACAGCCTTGTTTATGGAGGGCTCTAATAGTGTTCCAGCCCTGCTTATTCAACGAAGAGTTCTAACTTGTATCATCCTTGCTCAAGGGCCATGCTAATCCTCTCTGTATCCTTCCCATTTTAGTATATATGCTGCTGAAGTGAGCACAAATGGCTCTAACTTGGACAAGCAAGAAAGAAAGGGTACTAAGAAAATGGTCTGATCATTCAGTTACACTCAAGTTATATGGGAGCAAAATTAGGGTGATTTCTCCTACTCCCAAGGGCATTGCTAACTCCGTTTGCATAAGACCATTGCTGACTAGTATTTTCCCTCACACACACCTAAACTCCAATCATTGCCTTAGCGCCTGCCAGCCTTGAGCACATTATGGAATAAGTTAACATGTACCGAATGCTGACTGTATATGTGGTAGTGTCCTTAGTGTTTTACATATGTGGGCTTGGCCCACCCTCCCAACATTGTGAAGAAGAAATAATAATAATAATAATAATATCATTAGATGTTGCTCAGGATCACACAGCAAGTGGGTGGAGTTGGAAACAGAGTCCAGGGTGTTAGCCCCAAAACTCATTCCCTCATGCACAAGGCCATGGTACCTCCAGAAGAGCAGGTCAGTTTCAATGTTTGTAAAAATGGGATGATGCTGACCATTCTTCAGGGCAATAGTAGGATTAAATAAGATTGGTTTTGGCAATCAAGTAGTATCAAATAATAGGGTCCCTGGCCATGAAGGGAATCTTTTTGGAAGCATCCACAGGTGTGGAAGTCAGGCTGGCCACCGGTCGTGCACTGTTACACACCACTGATCGTGGCAAGTGAATCCACAGTGCTTTTTATTTATTCTCTTTCTCTCATCTTTCTGCCTTCTGTTCTCTTCTATACTACTTGCAAGTGTCTGTTTAAGTGAGTTAAGATGATGGCATTTCATTTTCTTGTGGTCTTCATTTCTGGCTATGTGGATCATTTTTAGTCAACAAATGAGTTGGCTTTCCCAAAACCGCCTGGGTTGACATTTTTCATTTGAATTGCAATATGTTCTTCCAAAGGTGAATGATCAGAAACTATAGTCTACAAGTCAACAATACACTCAGAGGCAGAGAGCCAATACAGTTTTCTTTGTTGCTTTAATTACTGTGTGTGCTTAGGTTTTTTGGATTGTCATTATTCTTGTTGAAAGGAATTGAATGCACATAAGTAACTCTTCCATAAATATTGCTTGAGCCCTGCATAATGCAAGGCTAGCCCTGAGCTAAGAGCAAGGGACTACCAGATAAATCAAAACTGGGGTTAGATCCTAGCATGTGGCAGGTAGTAGGGGAAAGACAACAGGCTGAGAAAGATAGATGAGACAAAGAGCTACCATCCATTAGAAAGGTGAAGGTAATGGGCTGTGGTGGCTTAAAGAGGAGAGAGATTGTTTCCATCAGGAATGATCATGGAGGGCTTTCTAAAGTTGGTGGCAATTGAATAGGACCTTGAAGGACATAGAGAATGTGGACTATGGTTGGTAAACCAGAAAGGGTGAAGGACATCCCAGTTTTGCAGAACATATCTGGAGAGTAGCATATGATTATAGAGACTTTAAGAAGAAGGTTAATTTTTATAAAGAAAAAATGACCTCATTTGCTAGGAAATAAATAGGGAATTAATCAGATTAACAGCTCTGAACTCATTTCTCACCATTCTTCTCTGGCTCACAATTCCTCCAATACACTACTGCCTCAGGGCCTTTGCACTTGCCATTCCCTCTGATATGAACATTTTTCCTAGATTTTTGCTTGCCCAGTTCTGTTTTGTCTTTCACATCTCAGTTCAAACAACCCCTCTTAGCGAGAGCATGACCTCTGTGATGAGGTTGCCCTCCCTCACCCCCTGTTCATGCCCCCCCTTCATCTACCCACACACATACACCTCCTCAGCAGTAACTTACTATGACAGCATCCTTGTTTGTTTCATAGCACTTTCCATACTGTCTTGTTTAATACTCTATTCCTGGCACAGAGAATCTCAACTCCAATATATTCCTAACCCATGTAGCTACATCACATCAAAATACTAGTTTTCATGCAATCCCAGAGAGCTGAAACTCTTGATTTTTCCTTCTATAAAAGTGGATGTGAAAATGCTTGCTTCCCTTCAAGTAGTGGTTCTCAGCCTGGTGCACATTAGAATCACTTTGGAGCTTTTGAAACCCCAGGTAATTGAGCCTTAACCCAGAATAATTAAGCCCGAATCTCTGCAGGTGAGGCCCAGGCCATGTCAGTATATTGCTCCCTAGCTGGTTCTTGTGGACAGTCCCAACTGAGAACCAATGCTTTGGAAGGAGAATGCAAGAGCAGGCACCTTCACTGCTGATAGTTCCCTTCCCTGCCTGCTCTGGCAGGGTGGGGGTGGGTAGCAGGATCAGGGGCACCAGATTATCCAGGTCCCAAACAAAGATACACAATCTGGAAAGCAGAAGCAATATACACTTCCTTCATTCCTTCATTCCACAGAGGGTTAAGGCATGTCTGCCTTGTGCCAGAAGCTGTCCCAAAGGGGTTCAGAGTTGAGTGAACTAGACAGAGTGGTCAGCATTCTACCCTTTAGGTCCCATAAAATGCTAACCTTCTCTTGGAGACAACACTGCTTGACTGCAGGGTTTGGTCGTGAACCAAGTAGGATGTTCTAATTAGAAGTCCAAAGGAATCTTTCCTCAGATCTTCACTTAACCAATGATGTTACTTCCTAGAGTTCAATAGCATGTTCCAGAAATGCCATTCCTTTCAGAATATGATTCAGACTCATTGCCAGCATTTGTTTCTCCAGAGGCAATCAGGAAATCCTTCTCAAAAAAGTACAAGTTTGACAAAAATGGGTGATTTCAATTGGCAGAAATGGGAGCCAAGGCATTCCAGACAGAGGGGACACTGGAGTAAAGCCAGGCAGAATAGTAGCTGCAAATAATTTGGGAAAATGAGATCACAGGCACTATGAAAAAAAAATCTGTGGGCTTTACTGGAAAACTTATGTAACACTTCCTATTTGCTTGCTTTCATGTATTGTGTCCATGTCCTCACAGAGAGGAGCTTCAGGAAGGTATTTCTCTTTCCAAACAACCAATCTCAAATCCTTTTTCTTTCTATAACAAAAATATCTGGAAAACCCCATCCTGTCATTTCCATTGTAAGCACACAGCAATCAACTGCTGCCCTAGATTTGCATTAAAAGGATGCCTGACCTTCATTAAAAACTCCAGTAGGCATCTGGGTGGCTTAGTCAGTTAAGCAACTGCCTTCAACTCAGTTCATGATCCCGTAGTCCCGAGATCAAGCCCCACATTGGGCTCCCTGCTCAGCGGGGAGTCTGCTTCTCCCTCTGTCCCTCACCCCGCTCATGTTCTCTCTCTCTCAAATAAATAAATAAATAAATAAAATCTTCAGAACAAAACAAAACTCCAGAGAATGATGGTATTGCTTGCCAGAGTCCTGAGCAGCACTGTGGATAGAGACCTGCTCTCTATCAGCACCAAAAATCCAAATAAATCTACCCTCGGAACTATCAAAAGCCCAGCCAAAGCAAAAAGGCTCTTGATGCAGTCCTTCAACTCAAGAGTGAAAGTATCCTTAAAAAGAGATTTCCCCTGATAGCCAAGTGCATAAGCCTTCCTACTCCCTCTCCCAGCAACCTCCTGATGGGTAATTAATGTCCTCTGCATGGCAGTATCCTGCTACTTTGCAGTATTGTGCCCCCCATGTGTGAAGCTCATGACCTCAGTGTCCATTTTTAAAAGTTAATATGATTTAATGTGGCACTCTATCTTCCCAATGCACTTCAGAGTTAACATCCTACTTAATTTTGTCAAAGGTCTTTGTCTTGAGTTACAGCCTGGAAGAGAAGATTCTAGGGAGGGCTTTATGATATTAAATAATGCATAGAGAAATGAACCACCCTTCCCAGTGGTTCAGAAGCTCTTGCTGGTCCCTAGCTCCCTTCCTACATGCTAATATCTGATTTTGATTTTGAGAAAACATCCACTTGGAAGCTAACAGCAGGAGAGAATTATCCTCTCCCTACCCTCCCTCTCTCTCTCTCTCTCTGAATTAAAAAAAAAAAAAAATCCATGGAGTCTCCCGCTTGATCTCCCTTTGTCATTAACATCTCATTTTAAACCAAAGTGTGTTTCACAGAATGTTAATGGATGTTACACAACCTCAATTTGGAGCCAAATAAACTTTTGGGAAAATGGAGTTAAACAGTTAAGTAGGTATATTATTTACTGAGGTCAGGTAATAAAGCCTTTAATGGTGACTCTGTACTATTAATATTCAAGAGGGCTGTGTAATTTGTAGCATTTCCCAAATTAAGTGTTTCCATGGAACGCTTTTTTGATGTAGTGTTTGGAGAGACATGAGTTCATCAACTAGTGTTGAAATAGCAAAAAGAGGCCTGTCTCTGTGACAGATGCTCAGATGTTCCCCAGGAGAGTTATGATTGTTGACTGAAAAACCACTAGGTAGGTCAAGTCACAGGAGTTGTGTTCAACCGGGAGGAGAGGTAGGAGATCTCCCCACAATTTCCAGTCCGCCTTCTCTCTAATTTTCTCATGTATATAATGGGGAATAATAATACCTACCTCTCCGAATCGTTAATAGAATTGTTCAGATGACTAATGCTCAGCAATACAGCAGAAGGGAAGCATTCATTCAATTAACAGTAACTGGTATCCCAAGGTCCTCTAGGAGAGTGTTTCTCAAATTTTACCATGTGCATATTCTCACTGGAGTTTGTTACAATGAAGATTCTGATGCAAGAGGTCTGGGATGGGGACTGAGATTCTTTGATCCGATGCCCCTAGTTTGAGGACCATAATTTGAGAAGCAAGCCTTTCAGAGATACAAAATGAACCAAACAGAGTCTCTACTTTTAAAGTAATAATATAGAGAGAAATTAGACATGCAGTGAGCTACCTCAATGGCAAGCAAAGGCTGGTACAAAGAAACCACTTGGGAGGACAAGGTTATTCTCACTCACACTAATTCACACTTGCTCTCAAGGGGAGTCAAAGCTGACTTTGAATGATGAGCAAGCCAGGAATCCTGGGTCCTGGCTGTGCCAGAAAGGAAACACATTCATGGAGGTAGGAAAGCATATGGCTAACTTAGGACATGTGCATAGTTCTAGGGAGCCCCGAGCCTAATGGTGAGGAGGAGGCAGGTATACAGGGGTGCATGAACCTGCATGTCTGTGTCACAGGTATCAACAAAGCACAGGATAGGAGAGTGATAAGCAAATGTATTAGTTTCCCAGAGCTGCTGTAACAAAATCCCTCACACTGAGTGGATTCAAACAACAGAAGTTTATTATCTTCTGGATAATCTGGAGCCTAGGCCTCTGAGATCCAACAGGACCATGCTCCCTCTGAAAACTTCAGGGGAATCATTCCTTGCCTCTTCCTAGTTCCTGATGGTTGCTGACAGTCTTCGGCATTCCTTGGCTTTCGGCTGCCTCACTCCAGCCTCTACTTCCCTCATCCTGCGGTGTTCTCCCTGGGTGTCTCTGTTTTCATGTGGTCATCTTCTTATAAGGATACCAGGCCATGTTGGATTAGGGGCCCACCCTACTCCAGGATGACCTCATCTTAACTAGTTTCCAAATAAGGTCACATTCTGAAGTACTGGCAGTTAGGACTCCAACATATATACTTTTGGAGGACCCAATCCAACCCATAATAGCAAATCCGTATGCACTCATTGGGCCCAAGCAATCTCCTGTGCCCTATCAGATAAACTTCAAAAGTAGCCTTTTCCCCAGCGAGCATTGGGAATAGTGACAAAGGTCTTTAGGACATTCTGAGGGATCACAGAACTAAGCAGAAAATTCGGGACACTGATATTGGAAAAATAGGGCAGCATTAGAATTCCTAATGAAGCCTTCTTTCCTTTTTCTGCCTATTTCTATAGGAGTGTTATGTCATTCCCAAGGAGCTTCTGGGAATGTGAGCCCCTCTAGGTTCCTCACTAGTGTGTGCATACACAGCAGGGTTCAGTAAACCAAGGATTTCCAATGTCTTTCTCCTCAGGTCAATAAGAAGCAGTGACCTTCCATTCTTTCTCTTTTGTCTTGCCCAATGGAAGACTAATGTAAACACTGTCCAGAATGTGAATTTTGTAGGCAGGCGGAGGGGTCATTGGGCAACTTATTTGATCAAATTAAACCACTCTCTTAAAAAAACAAAACAAAACAAAACAGAACAAAAAAATGGAACTTTTAAAAAATAAGTGGCTTTTCCTCTTTCAATTATATTCTCTCTGGCGGGAGAGATGAATTCATTGTCACCTAGGTACACAACATTTTGTGTTCCAAATAATGCTGCTCCCTCACATCTTAGAGGTTACCAGCATGAAAGGAACATTTCATGCAAAATCCCTACAAGTATTGCCACGAGCAGTAATAAGTTTTTCAAGCCTGTTCTGTCAGACTGATTGTCCGTCCTAGATTAATTCAGAGCACCCTTTCTCTGCTAAAATGAAGAAGAAATTTGGCTTCACTATGTGGACAGGAAAAAAGGAAGATGTGGACATAAAAGAATATGAAATGAGTATCTTTTTCAAGGCAGCTGAAAACAACTTGCAGGTTCTATCCTTGCTACTGTCTCCATTTAAAGAAAATAAGCCTAAGCAGCCCCTAGGAGCTGGTAGTTAATTTTAAACCATATTTAAAGCTTGCTAAGAAGCACAGTGGCCCCAATATAGTCCATGGTCAGTTGTCATTTAGTCCCACTGACTAAAAAGATGCAAACACCAGACCCCAGACATATTAGGCACAGACCAGCAGGGTTTGACATCCATATTTTCTCCGTCCTGTCCTAAGCAATTTAGTACATTGCCCAAGAAGACATAAACCTTGGAAACTGTAATATGCCATGCTAAGAGAAAATAAATTAACTTCTACAGGTCAGGCTTAATTTTGCAAACTCCATTTCATGGAGATAATTGGCCACTGGGCACTTACAGGAGGATTGGTTAGCTTGAAATTTCATCTCCTCCCCTGAAATCTTCCCCAATCCTTCCAGCCTGAATTAATCTTCCCTCCTTTGTGCTCCTTGAGCACTTGATCTGTACCTCAATTATAGCTCTTATCACAGTCTCTATAGCATTACTGTTATTTCTGTGGGCTTTATCTCCCCTAGTAGACTCCAGGCTGTCTAAGGAACAAGACTCTGTCCTAGTCATTTTTGTATTTCTAGCATCTAGGACAGGGCATGGCCGGTCCTCAATAGATATTTATTGAAGAACTGAAGGATGGAAGTGGAAGAAGGATTTTGTGATTTTCTCTATCATTATCAAATGTCACTTTCTCCTATCCAACAAGGTCTTAATAAATCCTTCGAAGGAGAGTTCTGGAACACTTTAAGAGATTCTGGGACTTAAAAGGAATAGGAGAATTTCAAGGGAATTTAAGGGTGAGCCTTTGGGGGAGATTAAAAAAGTCAACAAATACATATGGAAAACTCACTTGTGGAGCCTACTTCTTTTGGAGGGTCTGGGAATGGGCAGGGCTGGAGGCAGACTTTGTATCACTGAGAGTTCTTGAAAGTGCACGTAACAGAAACTGCCTTTGAGTAACAAAAGTGAAGTCATTTATTGAAAGGACATAGAAAAGAAAGGGAACACTCAGGAACCAGGCTTAAAAAATACAGGAAATGGGGCAGTTCAAGGCACATATACAGTAAAAATGAAGGAATGGCTTTAATTCATAGTTCAGTCCATGTATTGCTATAGGCATGATTCAATTCAGCCCTTCATTCCATCCTTACATCATGTCATTCAAGGTCCAAAATCCAGAAAAATAATCTAGTTGATCTAAGTTGAGTCATCTATATTACCTCTTGGCTTGGGAATGTCCCTTCTGTAGAAGAAGGACAATCCCCCAAAAGATGTGATTCCCCAAAAGGAAATCAAGGTGCTATTAGCAAAAGAAGGGAAAATGAGTGCTTGACAACCAAAATGCAGCTGATGTCTACTATGGTCTTCCCTTAGAAAATATCCATATTAGGAAACTACTTTAAGAAATAAAATTATATTATAACTAGTGGGAAAGATGAAACACTAGAAAACTTTTATTTATCAGTAAATTAGAGCTGAAATTCAAGTACAACACATTTGGACGTGTGCTGTCCAATATTTTATCCACCATGCTTATTGCCCACATATTTTAGTTTTTTTACCCTGTTAAATTGCTTAGAAAGCCATCTTTTTAATAGAAAGATGAAGTGAACAGCCTTGGAAGAAGTCAGCAAATAATGACTAATCAGAAATTAACTGAATTTCTGCCAACCCTTTTTTCTGCTTTTTCATGTGAGTATGGAACCAAGTTATAGCTAGGAGGAAAAATTAACAATTTTTTGGTGAACTATCTCTAAGAATTACTTATTGTCCTTTTCCAGTTTCTCACTTTAACACCTGAAAATTACATTTTGTCAGCAGATACTTTTGAACATTTCCTACTAATACTAATGGCTAAGGCTTTTTTTTTTAAGTTGGTTCTGAGATAATATGAAGAATCTCAATACTTTCCTTATTGTTCCAGTATAGGATGTTATACCTAATAATGGTTTATTAGTCTAAGCTTTTTAAATTCTTCTGTGTATCAGATGCTCTACTAAAATCTTTACATGTGTTTCTTTTCCTAAATTTTTTATTGTTATGTTAATCACCATACATTGCATCATTAGTTTTTGATGTAGTGTTCCATGATTCATTGTTTGTTCATAACACCCAGTGCTCCATGAAGAACGTGCCCTCTTTAATACCCATCACCAGGCTAACCCATCCTCCCACCCCACTCCCCTCTAGAACCCTCAGTTTGTTTTTCAGTTTTTCAGAATCCATGGTCTCTCATGGTTCGTTTCCCCCTCTGATTTCCCCCCCTTCATTTTTCCCCTCCTGCTATCTTCTTCTTTTTTTTTCTTAACATATATTGCATTATTTGTTTCAGAGGTACATGCGTTTCTCATTTAATATTTATAAGAACTCAATGAGAGTATACTCTTGGTATTAGGAAACTAGGAGTCAAAGAAATTATGTAACTTTCCCAAGGGTACACAACCAGTAAATGGCAGACGTAAGGTAAAATACATAAAATGTTGATGTGGAAAATGAATACACTATGCATACATTCATATATACAGTTACAGACAGGGTTATTAACCTTGGAAATTAATTTCTGAAGCATTTAGATTACCTATCCTTACAAAGGGTAGGTCCTCAATAAATGCACATAAAAGGCAGGAATTTATAATGTGATTCTAAAAATATAACTTCCAGGAAATTTTTGTGGGTAAGGAAAAAGATCCATCAGCATAGAAGTACTTTTTAAATAGAATATGATGATCTGTTATTTCAACTCTGAAAATGATTTTCAGTTATTAAATTCAGATAGAAAAATAATTGATTAATTTTTTTGACCCTTGGGTCTTTTTTTCCTCTTGAATAGCTTATTAAAGGCAGTGGTGGAATGTATTTCTCTATTTTTAAAAATCAGAAGAAAATGTGGTGGGTATTGGCATACAGGTAAACGTATAGACCAATGAAATAGAATTGAGAATACAGAAATAAACCTTGACATATACGATCAATTGGTTTTCAACAAGGGTGCCAGCCATAGTAATGGAGAAAAAATAATCTTATCAACAAATGGTGCAGGAACAACTGAATACCTGCATGCAAAAGAATGAAGTTGGACCCCTACCTCACAATGTATATAAAAATTAACTCAAAAAAGATCATAGACCATGTAAAATCTAAAACTACAAAACTCTTAGAAGAAACCATAGGAATAAATCTTTATGTACTTTAATCAGGCAGTGGTTTCTTAGATATAACATTGACAGCATAAGCAATTCAAAATAGATAAATTGGATTCCATCAAAATTTTTAAAAACTTCTCTGTTTTAGAGGACACTATCAAAAAAGTGGGAAAAAATAAAATTTGAATAACTTAGATATGTATAGTATCTGACAAAAGTAGTAACTGATACCTCTTATTCTATTTAATGAATTATATAATGATTGGACTGAACAACATAGTCTTGAGTCAAAAACATCGTGATATAATAAAGAATTGAGTGATTTTTCTACTGTGATTCATAACTTGTTCAGGAAAGAAGTTCAAAATTAGAGTCTCATAATTATTTTTTGAGTACTGTTTCATCTTTGGCATAAATGTATGGTTCTTAAATATGATTATTTTGAAAAATAAAAACATTTATTTGAAGCCTAAAAATAAACAAATGAAAGTGAAAAGACAACCCCCAGAATGGGAGAAAAATCTTCTAAATCACCTATTCAAAAAAGGACTGCATCTAGCATATATAAAGAACTCTAATGACATTTAGAGAGAGAGAGATCTCTCTATAAAACTCTCTCTATATAAAGAACTCTAACAACAACAAGAAGACATCTCAGTTTTAAAATGAGCAAAGGACTTACATATTTATCCAAAGAAGCCATACAGATAGCCAAAAAGCACATGGAAATATGCTCAAGATCACTAGTCATTAGGGAAATGCAAATCAAAATTACCATGAGCTATCACTTCAACTCCATTAGGATGGCTGAAATAAAAAAGACAAACAATAACAAATACTGAAAAGGATGTGGAAAAATTGGATCTCTCGTACATTTGCTGGTGGAATTGTTAATAGCGCATCCACTTTGGAAGACAGTTTAGCAATTTCTCCAAATGTTAAACATACGATTATGTTAATGTTAAGCCATATGATCCAGCAATTACACTCCTAGGTGTATATCTAAGAGAAATGAAAACATACATACAAACAAAAACCTATACACAAATGTTCCTAGCAGCATTATTCATTATAGCTCAAAAGTGGAAACAACACAAATGTCCACCAACCGTTAAATGGATAAACAAAGAGGTATAGCCATATGATGGAATATTATTCAGCAATATAGAAGGAGTGACATGTTCAACAACATGGATGAACCTTGAAAACATTATGCTAAGTCAAACAAGCCAGTCACAAAATGCCACATATTGTATGATACCATAAATATCTATAATGCACAAATTCATAGAAACAAAATAGATTAGTAGCTTCCAGGGGTTAAGGGCTGGGGGGAATGGAGTGTGACTGCTAATGGGTGTAAGACTTCTTTTTGGGGTGATAAAAATGTTCTGAAATTAGATAGTAGGTGTAGGTTGCTGTGTGAATATACTAACCTCTGTAAATACACTAAAAACCACTGAACTGTACACTTCAAAAGGATGAATTTTAAGGTAGTATATTATGGTTAATTATATTTCAATAAAGCTGTTGCTTAACCATAAAAACTATGGTCAGCTATTATCTCTCTGAGATGGTAAGTTTGGGGAATGATTTATAGTTCCCCCAAACTTGCTATTTTCATAGATTTCTATAACTATCCATACACTCTATCCTTTGTATTCAAACTTCTACCCTCACTCCAATCCCCACTCTAACCCCTTTCCTGCTGTGCAAATGTCTTAATCATCTTTCATGAATTGGCTCACAATTCATCTCTACTAT
Organism: Mirounga angustirostris; assembly: GCF_029215605.1. Taxonomy (NCBI): domain Eukaryota; kingdom Metazoa; phylum Chordata; class Mammalia; order Carnivora; family Phocidae; genus Mirounga; species Mirounga angustirostris. Next base: position 185,185,964 of record NW_026991709.1, on the reverse strand, counting down.
GAAATCTTCCTGAATCCTTTATTCCACCTTGAGCTGCATTTATCTGAAGATTCAGTGGAACTCTATATACATCTTCATTCTAGCACAGATCATACTCCATGGTAATTATCTGTTTATGTGTCTGTCTACCCATTAGTGTGTAAGCTCCTTGAAGCATTTATCCTTGTGTTTTGAGACATGGCACAGTGTCTGGCACATGGTGCATACTTAGAAATGTTTATTGAATGAATGAATGAATGTTTAAAGACAGAAAACTAAAGAATATCTCCTAGTTGAAACATCCTATGATGTCAGGACATTTTCTTATTGTAGATAATGTCTTAGATTTAAATCTTAAATACTTTTGTGTGTTGAATTTAAACTGTGGAATCAATGCTATAATGAGTAAATATTTGCCTTCTAGATATGACATGCTAACTCAGTCCATAGGATAAGCTGAGCTTCCTAAGAGAAACAAGTAATTCTTGCCACATGGAAGTTAGAAGAGAGAAATGCCAGAAAGAGAGAGAGGGGAAAGAAGGAGGGAAGGGTGAGAGGGAGGGAGAGAAGGAGAGGAAAGGAGAGGGAAGGGAAGGGAGGAAGGGAGGAAGGAAGAAAGGAAAGAAAGAAGGAAGGACGGAAAGAAAGAAAGAAAGAAAGAAAGAAAGAAAGAAAGAAAGAAAGAAAGAAAGAAAGAAAGAAAGAGAGAGAGAGAGAGAGAAAGAAAGAAAGAAAGAAAGAAAAGAAAGAAAAGAAAGAAAGAAAGAAAGAAAGAAAGAAAGAAAGAAAGAAAGAAAGAAAGAAAAGAAAGAAAAGAAAGAAAAAAGAAAAGAAGGAAATCCAGCCACTATGGGCAAGTGAGACTCAGTCCTGCTGGGGATCCTCTGAGAAACTGTGGGGAATACACCCAAGAATCCTAAGACCAGAGAGCAGGGAGACTGCAGCATTTACCTACTGACTTTCATCCTCCAGTGTTTGAAGGCTACATCCAAGTGGTTAACTCCCATACACTCCATCTGTGCCTAATTGCCACAGAAAAGGCTTCCTTGGACCAAAGGCCCTCAGAGAGGAGAGGTAAGGTGGGAGGTTTATCAACATCTGCAACAGCTGCCTAAAGTCAGGTGGGCCAAGGAAACAAAGTGCAGGGCATCACCTGTGTCTGCTACAGGAGCACAGCTCTTTATTCCATCAGATATAACCATAGTCAATATTCACTGATCACTTTGTGCCAGGCACAATGCTAAGCCTTTTATGGCTATCATATTATTTAATCTTTGCAACAACCCTGTGAGGGAGATACTGTAACTATCATCCTCTACAGACAAGGAAATTAAGAAGTTTGCCAAGGTGACAAAGCCCGTAACTGGTGGAGATTTGAATGTGAGCAGTCTGATTAAAGGGCCCTGCTCTAAACAACACTTTACTCATGAAGCACAAGGCACAGAAAACCAGGGCAATAGTAACTCAAAGATGGGGAAAGTACTGAGGCATGTAATCCTCGGGGAAGCCTTCATGGAAGAAATACACCTGAGTAATACTTTAAGATTAATTAAGTAGAAAAGTGCAGAAAAAGAAATGAGCCTGTGCATGATAAGGTGGGGAAAGAAGAAGGTGGAAGGGGGCTGTAACATAATGGACATGAATTTAGCAAAATACCACATTAGAGTGTACGCAGAGTTGGTCCTTGTTATAAGGATAGGCATATATATTACTGCATATAACTCTATGTTTGTTCATTCAACATATATGTATTGAGCCTCTGTGTCATACTTGGCATGGGAGATACAAAGATTAGAAAAATGAGAAACAGACATGATCTTCTAGGGAAGAGACCTACATGGTAGATCCATGTTGTTTCTGTTTTCTAGTACTGGAATCCTTTCGATGAAGAATCCATTCAGTGATGTTTGTGTGGAGCGCCATCTCCTCTTACACCCTACATGATTCCATATGCACTCACACATGAGCATGCACATACTCACATACATGCACACACACCCTAAGCACCTGACGACAGCCTGACCAATTACAGCACCCATCCCCTTGGCCTCAGTAATTGGTTTAGATATGGACTCAGTGACCTTATTTGGATTTTGCTATTGAACCTGGGAGTTGGCTTCTGATGATCAGGGATACTGAGCAGGTAAGGTATGAGTGTGAGGCTGTCATCTTGCCCAACCATGTAGAGCAAGATTAAAGCCAAGCAGAGGCAAGCAGATTTGAGGAATGGACAGTGTCCTGCCAATATTTTTTTTTAATTCTTGGGGTCAACCTGACAGTAAACAAGAGCTACATCTTATCTCAAATTTTTCTAGAAGAAACCCCCTTGATTGCACATGGAAGAAGAAAAGGAGATTGGCTAATTGAACTCTTCTTTTTTTTTTTTTTTAATATTTTATTTATTTATTTGACAGAGACACAGAGAGAGAGGGAACACAAGCAGGGGGAATGGGAGAGGGAGAAGCAGGCTTCCCACGGAGCAGGAAGCCCGATGTGGGGCTCGATCCCAGGACCCCGAGATCATGACCTGAGCTGAAGGAAGATGCTTCACAACTGAGCCACCCAGGTGCCCCCTTGAACTCTTCTTAACATAGCTTCTTATAAAACTTGACCAACCAAAGATGCAGGGTTGCAATCTATTCTCCTGGTCAATCTGCAGGACACCAGGATGCATGAATCCTTTCTACTGACCTGATTCATCTACAGGCCATCAGATCCACTGAATCTTTACATAAGTGGGATTCTGAAATAGCTGTGTAAATTTCAGATGGAAATTTGAATAGGTTAGTTTTTCTTTGATTGAAAGAGCCAAACCTATTGAGTACTAAATCCTGCTAATTGTAATCCTCCTTTTATAAAACTCTCTCTCTTCTCACTCATTCTCCTAATCTACTTTGGTTCATGTTTTTTGGCTCCAGATCCAGACACTGAATGTTGGCATAGGTTGGCCAAATTTAAAATTTCTTTCACAAGATTTAGGAGCCAAGAGAAGCTAAACATAGAAATGCAAAGATAAAAATACTTTCAGAAAAGCATGCTTTTGAATCAAGCAGCATATCCAGTGTCCTGATATAAAATAACTACCTTCTCAAGAGGGTACTTGGAATGAAAATAAAAAACTAGAGAAATGGTATGAGGTAGCAGTAAAGAGGGAGGGTAAATAGAAGAGAGAAGAAGAAATTGATTTTATCAAACTTTGATAGGCCAGTGGGCATATTCTGTAGCTGTTGCTTGTTCAAGATAAAGAATGAAGTGGGGCTCTGCTTCTGAGATGCTCCAGTCACTTGTAAAGCAGCTAGATTAAAGTCAATTGAATCAATAAATACTTTTGAGCACCCGCAATGTGCAGGCACTGTGCTAGGTGCTAGGAACACAATAAAGAGCTAGACTCTCTTTGTCTCTTTCTCCACATGTTTTCTTCTGTATTGGCCTCTTTATCCTGGAGTAGGATCCAGTATGCCTATGTTCGATTTTTAAGCCCAGGAGATGAAACATAACAATTCATTATGTCTAGATCTGAAGCACAAACCTGAAAATCAAGGAACTATTCAGAAAAGGAAAAACAGGTGCCAAGTAAGCAAAAATATCAGATGTCCACTGCACGGGGATACCCAGACAACACTTGCTCCCCCTGTTGCAAATGTCCCCCCCTGTTGCAAATGTCCCCACCTGTAGGCCTCAGTATGTGACTCCCTTTTAGGGATGAGATAAAGGACGGAGAGGTAGTGTTTATAGTGGATAATCATTACAATAGACCATCTAAGTCTGACCACTCTTGTCCTGCCTCTAGTCTGAGAGACCTTGAGAAGTGAAATGTCAAAGACCAGGGAACATTCATAACCTGATAAAGGCTTCTCCTTTCTGGATCATGCATAGACAGTCAGCTGGTTAGAGAATATCTACGTAGTGCTATCTGCAGTTCAGACATGAGCCCTTATTCAGGTTTTGCTAAGGATGAGTTGCATGCAATAGCTACCCAATAAATATCTGTTGAATGAAAGCACTGCCTGTGTAAAATGGTGAATCAGGCCATGCATGACCGTGTTAAGCATGATTGAGGACTACAAAGAGCTTCTTATTTGTGTGGATTATATCTATGAATATTTACCATATTAGAAATAAAAACAGAAATTTGTAAAATATAAGAATGTGCAAGTAGCCATTCCATTAGCCATCAGAACAAAGACTACACCCCACAACAACATGTCGCTTCTGGGAAACTCCACTGTACACTTGTGAAAGAATGAGTGTGACAAATAGCATCTTAGTGTTTTGGTTTGAAAATAGTGTTTCTCTTGTGGGCCCCCCTGCAAGGGCTTCAGATGTCCTCAGGACTCTCTGAACCACAGTTTGAGGAATTCTGATCTAGAGTTTTCAGAAACATTATTTCTAAGAAGCTAAACAAAAATACGGCACATAAAATTACTTGTAAGACTTATTTGTAGCATATGTCCACATGGTTTAGACCTTGATTTTTAATTATCAGGAGAGGAAGCTAGATTGAGCTTCTGTTCTCTTCCTTTCAAATATTTCATGAATCAAGAGGAACTGTAATCATAGAAGGGTTTTTATTTTTGTTTTGTAGATCTTCCCAGTGATTAAATACCATTTTTCTGTTTAAGACCTTTTTGACCCTTCTATGAATAGATTGGTGTCTTTCCAATCAAATCCTTGCTAAACCTTGTATGGAACTGCCTTTCATTTAAGATTTGCCTGAACCAGGGTGATTTATCAGAGGCAGAAGTCCAGGAGACTGGCTTGGATAAGCAGGAAGAGGTTGAGCTGACACAATGGAGGATTTACTGAGACCACAAACATGTGTATAGACTCCAACAGGTGAGGGAAGGAAGCCATCTCTTTCCTTTTCCTAGACAGCTTGAAGGATTAAATCTCATTCTCAATACTAGCTTCAGTAGGGCAGACAAAGTGAAGATGGCATTGGCTTCAAAGTTACCAAGTCATTCCCAAAGAATTTTGTTCCAGGTGGCCCTGAGGGTCCCAAGGTTAATTCCCAACTAAAACCAAATATGCAAGAAAACCATTTCCCTAGAGCCAATTTTCCAAATTATCATTCTGCTGAAAGATAGATTTTTCTCTTCGAAAATATTTTCATGGTATTAGCTGCACAGGGCCAAGCCCTCTACCACACTCCCAACACACACACTCACACACACATACACACATACACACACTCATCTACATTTTTACCAGCCTTCAAATTAAGGAACATCTTCAACTTAAGACATGGTAGCAAAACAGCTGGAGTAAAACCTCCTTGACAGTTTCAGTTTAATTGATTATTTGGCCAATTGATTTTTCAGCCAATTAATTTTTAACAAACTAGTTTTTCCTATCAACCATTCTGAAAAATTTGCATAGCTCCTTTCCTCTGTGGGCATATATGGAACTTACATAGATGAGCCCCTGAGAAAGGCTGAGGAAACATCTAGTCTGCCAGAGATGCATAAAGCATTTGTTGGGAGGCAAAAGGAAGAATACACTACTGTGCAATGAGAATCCCTCTGGACAGACCAGTTGTAGTTGATTGACTTCCTATATGCTCAGCCTCGTCTCCCCATCAATAGGGTAGGGATAATAATGATTATACCTCTCACAGCTCTGGTAAAGAGTAAAGGAAAGATAGCATGTAAAGCACATAGTTCAATGGTTAGCACAGAGACAGGGATCAATACCTACTAGCTGTTATTTTTAACTATTATCATTAATGACAGAAAATAGTTCCTCATAATGACACTTTCTCACCTCCAGGCATGGAGCCCTCACTTTTCTAGCTCTCTAGCCAACCTGCCTTCTCCAGCCTCATTTAAACATCATCTCCCCCAAAAAGCCTTCTCTGGTCCCCTAGACTAGCTTAGGGCCCCTGTATATCCCTGGTCTTAACCCTCACTGCCACTTATAGAAACAGATTGTTCAGTTGTGTGCTTTTTATGAGAACAAACACCCTGAAAGCAGAAACCATCTCCATACTGGTTCCTCTGATATGCATCATCCCTAGCACAGTGCTTATGGAAGATGGATGAATGAATGAGGCATCAGCTAGAAGCATCATACTGAAGCCTGGTCCTGATAATGGGGCAAAGCCAGCACATAGCTGCACAGGTATGCCTTAGACCGCAGGGTCTATGAGAAAGACCTGAGAAGGTCTGGAGGGGAGGGCTCTGTTGAGCTTCTCCAGCAGGCCCCAGAAGCCTGTGAGTTGGCTTCCATTTTTGACTTCTAGATCCTATGTTCCTTCCAACCTCCAGACGACCTCTCTGGGCCACTGGAGAGTCTCTTTTCCATGGGAATTGCAGGATAGTAGAAGGTCTACTGATCTAGGAGCAGAAAGCTTAAGTTGTGATTCTTTCACTATGTGATTTTGATTAAGTGCCTTCACCTCTCTGAGTCCTGCTTCCTCTAGTAGAACAGCTGAGGCATCTGTGTCTACAGTTCTATGAGGTAGGAGCAGAATCAGCTTCCAGACAAATATCTGGTCTCAGACTTTAATGAGATCTGTCCTATCTCTTCCTATCCTTTTTTTCTTCCCTCCCTCCTTTTCTTCTTTATGTAGCAAATACGTGCTAACTATTTATCCTGAACCAGATACAACCTGGCATTCAGTTATAGAGAGGTAGACAGAATAAACAGGATCCTTGCCTTCCTGCTACTTATATTCTAGCAGGAGAGACACAAATAAGCAGGATAACTTCAGCCATTTAGATGATAAGAGTGATGGCTATTAAGGAGGGCATGTACTGCATGGAGCACTGGGTGTTATACGCAAACAATGAATCATGGAATACTGCATCAAAAGCTAATGATGTACTGTATGGTGACTAACATAACATAATAAAATAAATAAAAATAAAAAATAAAATAAAAAAAATAAAAGCAGTAAAATGGGATAGTGTGATCAATAATGATGGATGGAACACCCTTTTCAGATTAGGTGGTCAGGGGATGCCCCTCAGAGGTGGTTGCATTTGAGCTGAGACCTGAATGAAGAGATGAAGCTGACAGTGGGCAATTTGAGATTAATTCAAAGGCCCAAGGACTTGGGTAGGGAAAGTGCTCTAGGAAGAAAAAGAAGCAAGATTGCATGATGATAGCAAACAAGTGGGCGAGATCCAGGTGATGTCAGTCCTTGTGGGCCCTGGTCAGGGGTTTGAATATAGCTTTCATTACAAGGGGTAGCACTGGAGGAGAATTTTATGCAGGGGAGTGACATGCTCTGATTTATGTTTTTAAAAGATTTCTGGTTGTGGTACGGAAAATGAATTCCTACCTGTCATGTTCCAACTGCAACTTGAAAATAGTATGATTAATCCCCTGGTTGCTGGAAAAGCACCAGAAACATGGATGACATTATATTTGCTGATAATAAAGGACACTCTTTCCATCCTGAGCTGATAAATATGTAAAATAAACTGTTTCTAGTTAACTAAAATGAACAGTGTTGACTTGTGTTTTAGACATTTTTTTTCCAAAAAGGATTTGTGTATTTATGGTGATATTAATAACTGAAGAATTGGAAATGTACAGTTCCATAGCCACTTGACAGGGCAATATCTTTTTGGTAGTTTAAAGGAGATTGCATTTTGTTCTATATGTATGAGCAATTACTGTTTATTTCATTATAATCTGGCAGATATATTGAATTTCCCACCCAGCAATGGTTCTGCTAGGTTCCCTATCCTGAACATTCAATGAGGCCAGTTATTATGTACAGAATGAAATGACAGCAAGCAACAACAGATGACCAAATGACGACTTGATAGGGTGGCTTTTTGACAAAGCAAAATAGTTATAGAACATGCCATGTTTCCAGGTCTTTGAAATCTACTTTTTGAAAGCATTTTGGATTTTTAAAGTCAACTTTAGTAATTAGACTTAGACCTTGAGTTATGAACTTTGGAAGTTCTTTGCACAACAAAGAATAGTGAGTGTAGTTGCTAAATATGTGCAAAATCTACAATAAATGCAATGTATTCCATTATCTTAGTTGAGCCTTACAGACCCCTATGAGGAATAGGTGATGAGAAAGCTGAGGCTCAAAAAGGGTGCAAGATTTGTCCAATATCACATAGCTGATAGTTGGTGGAGCTACTTTATCTTGTCTTCCAATTAGTGGAAAAATAAGTAAAAAGGTGGTGCTGCACTGGGCCCCAAATGGAGACAAATAGAAGGTATGCTAGGGCTGTAGGTGTATTGGAAGTCACATCTCATTGAATGGACTAAAATTCTAATATTCTTCTGCACGTTGCCCCCAGGTATAAGTTTAGATGAGGTAAACAATGGATAGGGTGGAGGACCATCTGTGTCAGGCAAAATGTAGACCCATGAAATAGCCTAGAATGAAATCTTTAGAACTCACATGTTATTTCCACTAGGTCACCAAAGTCATCAAGTTTGGTAAATCTTAGCCTTTTTGAAGTTAGACCTACTAAGAATATGATAAAGTTATGAAACATGACCCAGATAGATGAGTTTTTATGATTATGAAGCTATCTGAGGTTTGTCATGAACCCCTGAAGCTCATCCATAGAAATCCGTAGACACCCTTCAATCAGCCACTCGTTTTAAATTTGAGAACACTGGACCCAGAGAATGGTCTTACTTAAGGTTATACAGAAAATTGGTGCATATATCGGCTCAAAAATCTAAGTCCTCTCAATTTAATAGTTCCCAGATTCTATTCTGCAGGCTCTACACTCTGGGAATTGTTCTATTTGAAATGACTGGCTCTCATCCTGTAAGTTTCCCCTTCTGCTTTCGGGGTAGTCATATAGCTTTTACTTTATGAAATTTTGATGATAATAAATGATAATTACTGTTCTCAATTTTAATTTTTGTTTTGAATGTCCTCATCTAGCTAAATAAAAAATTGATAGCTCCCTCTGGTACCGAATTTCTCCTGAAAGTTGTACATATCCCAAAATTCTAAAATGCTAGGAATCACTGCTTTTGTTCACATACCTCTCTATCTCCTCATCTCCCACCTGGAACGGGTGCAAAGCATATAGGAACATCAGCCTTATCCTTGAATCTGATGTTTAACAGAAGTGAGGGGGCTGTACAGGGCCTGATTCCTTCTGCATATTCATATTGCACATATTGAAAGGGAAAAAAAGAGGAAGGAAGAGTCTGTAGGTTAAAAGAGACCATATGTATGGCTCCTGGGTGGCTCAGTCGTTAAGCATCTGCCTTTGGCTCAGGTCATGATCCCGGGGTCCTGGGATCGAGCGCTGCATCGGGCTGCCTGCTCCGCAGGAAGCCTGCTTCTCCCTCTGCTTCTGCCCCTGCTTGTGTTCCCCCTTTCACTGTCTCTCTCCCTCTCTCTGTCAAATAAATAAATAAAATCTTCAAAAATATAAATAAATAAAAGAGACCGGAGGGACATATCAACCAAACGTAATGTACTAACTTCTCTGGGTCCTGATTCAAGTTTTTTTTTTTTTTTTAAAGATCTTATTTAGAGAGCACAAGCAGGGGGAGCAGCAGGTAGAGGGAGAAGCAGGCTCCCCACTGAGCAGGGAGCCCAATGCAGGACTTGTTCCCAGGACCCTGGGATCATGACTTCAGCTGAAGGCAGACTTAACCAACTGAGCCACCCGGGCATCCCATGGGTCCTGATTCAAATAAACCAACTTAAAAACATGTGAGACAATTTGAACATTGGACAGATAATTGATGATATAAAGAATTAACTATTTTTAAGGTGTGAATTTAGTAGTGTTGTGGTTATGTTTTTAAGAATTCTGATCTTTTAAAAATGCATACTGAATATTTACAGAAGAAATTATATGATGTCAGGAATTCATTTCCAAATAATCTATTGGTGGTGGACGGGTGGTGGTCGGAGGCACCCGGTGGTAGTTGACCTGAAAGAAGATTGGCCATGATTTGGTGACAGTTGATCATGGGGAACAGAAACATGGGAGGTGATGGTATGATAGTCTCTACTTCATGTAGGCTTGAAATTTTCTATAATAAAAGCTTTTTTAAAGGGAGAAACAGTAAACAAAAGGGACAACCCTAGTACATTCTTCAAGGGAATGCAAATTCCTACAACCTTTCAGCGGGGGCTTTGGGCAATACTTATCAAAGTCCTTATAATATATACCCCTTGTGATGTTAATTTTTTTAAAGTATAAACAAATATTTATTGAGGTATAATTGTACATATCTAAAGCTCACAATTTGGTAAGCTTTGACAAATGTCTATACCTGTATAATGATCACCACAATCAAAATAATAAACATAGGTACTGCCCACAAGTTTTCTCCTACCCCTTGATGATTCCTCCTTCCTGCCTCTCATCCCATCTCAAGGCAACATCCATCTGCTTAATATCACTAAAGAATAGTTGCATTTTTTTAGACTTTCTATGAATTGGATTTTGTAGTAATTATTCTTTTTTTTAATCTGACTTTTTTTTTTTACTCAGCATAATTATCTTGAGATTTACCTATGTTTTATGTATCAATATTCCATTCCTTTTTATTGCTAAGTACTATTCTGCTGTATGGATGTACCACACTTTATTGGTTGTTGTGGTGGTTAACTTTATGTAATTACTTAGCTAGACTATGGTGACAGGTTTTTTGACCAAACACTAGTCTAGATGTTGCTATAATAGTGTTTTTTAAGATGTGATTGACATTTACAATCAGTTGACTTTAAATAAAGCAGTATTTCCAGGATATGAGTGACCCCATCCAATTAGATGAAGGTCTCACAAGCAAAGACTGAGGTCTCCTGTAAAGAAAGCAATTCTATCTCCAGACAGCAATCCAGAAACTCTGGTTTTCTTGGCTTTGGACTCAAGACTGTAGCATCAGCTCTTGCCTGACTCCTTTGCCTACCAGCCTGCCCTATGCATTTTAGACTTGCTGGCACCTACAATCATATGAGCTAATCCTTTAAAATAAATTCCTTATATTCATTAAAATATGTATCTTATTATTTCTGTTTCTCTAGAGAACCCTAATATACTCCTTTACCCAGCACTTCTGCTTATAGAAATTTATCCAAAGAAAGTTATCATACAATTTATCCAAAGAAAGTTATTGTACAAATATCCAAAAACACATGTTCAAGGCATTGTTTTAACACTTAAAGATTGGAAACAGTCAAAATGTCCACCTGTGGGGGACCATTTAAAAAATTATTGTAAAACTGCAATGTAAATATGTAGAGCATTCTGGCACTGTAATTTGTCTATCTTGTGCATATATTATATGACTGTTAAAAAGAATAAGGTAGATCTTCTTCTTTTTTAAAAAAAAGGTATGTATCAGTCATACTATTAAGTAATAAACAGCAGGTTAAAAACCCTATTTGATTTTCATTTTTGAAAGTTGTTAATATTGAGGATGGAATTATGAAGAAACTTACATTTTCTTCCTATAAACATGTCTATATTGGCTACATTTTTTAAATAGTATATTTTGACTGAATTAATGAATCAAATAAATTTCACCTAAATTTAAACAAAAAGTAAGATCAGACTTCTGCTGCCCTCTCCCATGCTATGTTTGTTAATAATTAGCTTTTAGTCAAATCGTTTACATTGCTTATTCATGAAACATTTCTATACTAATCAAATAATAAAATGGACAGGTAGGCAGTTATCTAGATATTCAAGTTTAAAAAAGAAAACTCTGGGACGATTTTTGTTTCATAATTCACTTGAGTCCAGTACCACAGTTCAGGGAAGACAAACAAGATAGGAAAAAAAGGATTTTCTCTGCAATATACAGATAATGACCTCATTATCTATTTTAATTTGACAATGTAGAGGCAGTCTAAGTTCTCAATGACTCAAATTTTATTTGAAGAAACCAAAATTAATAAGTCATGGCTTCATGATAATGGCAGTGCCTCTTTGCAAGCCATTATAATGGGTTTTACAGAGTTTTCCTTCTCTGGGCCCCACTCTAGGACGTGCCCTGGCCTCTACAAGTCCATGTCTTTTTAATCACCTTGTAGTCTAACTTTTTATTTTGAAATGTTGGTATAAACACAAACTTGTGGGGGGAGGGGAATTAAATTTGAAAAGATCCTTCTTAGCATAATACACTTCCAATAAATTGGGTAAGTTTCTTTATGGCCTATGGAAATGAAAGCCACAGGGTGCACGGAGCGGGCAGTCACTTTCCAGCCATGTCCTTGTGTGTGCAAGCACAATAAAATTGTGTAGAAAAACGTATTGTTTGCAGTAAACTTGATTGCATCTTCCAGTGTCTAGTTCAGTTCCCTGTGCTCAGTAGTTATTATTGCTCTCCTTCAAAAAATTATCCTCTCTAATGATAAAGTGGAGAGCACAGAAAGTAATGGAAAGTTCCTCCTATGGAGACAATAAGCTTTAATACATTTAATACATAATCACATCAAGGAGAAATGCCCTTATTGTGTTTAAGAGCAGAAGTACAGCATTTTGTCTTTCACTTTGTTTTTGTCTTTTAAGAAAACATTTTTAGTGAATATATGCTGTTGTTGCAAGAGATGAAGCTGCTCTTGATTCAACTAAGGTTAGGACAAAGATGTCTGGAAACTGATGCTGGCTGCCTAAAAATGCCATTTACCTGAAGATAAGGAAGCTGGGGATCAGCTCTTAGGTCTTAGCAGACAGGATGCAGGTCCACTGACCTTTCTAGGAACAAACAGCATCACTAGAATCCCTGAGACACTCTTAGGATGTTTGTGAACTGGATTGTTTTATATTTCTGCTGGCTTTGATGTTGGATAGAGTCTAGTAATGACCCTTTTAGTTAAGAGAGGCATCCTGCATATACTGACGCTTCTGGTCAGCGAGTCCTACACCTCGGACAAGCTCTCCCCCTTCTCCTTTGCAAGCTAAAGACTTCAAACTTCTTTCCGACTTGAGCAACCTAAGTCCACATATTGGGACCTTCTCTCAGTTCTCACTGCAGTGGGCATATTTCCCAAGACTGTTCTCAGTCCCCATCTTCTGCCCTTTCCACCCCAAATAGATCCTATACCTGCAGCCCTGTGATGCCATTCTCCCCAGATTTTGACCATAGTATAGAAATATGCCTCATGATGAGCTGGTGGCATAAAGGAAAACCTTACTCTAATCAATACGCGAATCTTTTGAACCAGTTTGAGATCATCATCCATGAGCCAGGGGAGGAGTGGAACAAAAGTTCCCAGACCCCATACATTCATCCTACCGTTCTTCTGTTGAAAAAAAAAAAAAACTGAAAGTGTCAAGAGAGAGAGCTGGCCACAGGAAGGCTGTCAGAAAAGCCAGCAATGGTGTAAGAAGTCAGTAGATATGTGATAGATAAAATAAACATTAATAGCACTATATTTTTCATAGGAGAGCTTAAGAGGAAGAGCTTTAAGGTCAGATAGATTCTGTTCCAAGGCCCTTACTTCAACAAGTCACTTAACCTCTCTTCTCCCCACTTTCCTTGCTCCTAAAATAAGAGAAATAGTACGTACTTCATCAAGTTTGAAGGTCCAGGTGAGATAAAACATGAAAGCATTTGGCATGGTGCCTGGCCTACTAATAACCGTCATTGGGGATTGCCATCCAGTAGTAGTAGAATTGTCCTCAGTCTCTTATATAGCATCACCACATGCCCTGTTTCAGGTACGGTAAGAAAACCAGGGACATGAGAGACCAAGGGGCTTGTCCTTTTCAACCTCCTAGAGAATCTCCATTCCCATTCCTCATGACTCATTGCTTAGCTTTTCCAGTGACTGGCTCATGGAGCTCAACACATCCCTCTTGAGTGACAGAAAGACTTGAGCAAAATGGAGAATTCCGTAGTTTGGAAACCCAGGAGATGGAATTTGCATAAGTAAAAAAGAAAAAAACAACTCAGAGCTGTTTTCCAAGTTTGCCTCTCCTCTGTGCCAAGTGGGTGATCTTTGATGATTCTTTCAAGATAACTGAGCTCCAACTTCCTCATCTATAGAATGGAGAACTTTTCTGGGGAGAAAAAATGAGATGTAGTGTGTGAACGTGTTGCTAAACTTCCAGGATTTTGTCGTGATTTATGCTGTGAATCATACAGGCTGAGCAAGTAGAGGTGTGTGTGAATGCATACATGCACACATAAACACATTTATTATACAGACACATATGGCTAGGGAAAGAAAAGTCAATCTAAAACCAGACAAATGCCAATATTTCATATTGGGAAGAGAGAAAAAAAATGGAACAAGAGGATTAAAGTCTCTATCAACTGATAAAAGGATTCAAACAGGGGCTGTAGAAAATGATCAAGTAGAGAGAAACGTGCTTAGCACCGCAATTTGCCAGTTGCCCTCTGATCTTCCCTTGGCCACTTTAAGTCTGGTTATGAGAAATTCAGTGACAGCAGTTTGCTCCCCAACATCCTTAATACTTCCTACATTTGCTCCTGGGAGATTGCCACCATTGGGACATGTCGTTATTGTCTCTCCCTGAGCCACCCCCAGATGCTCTGTTAGGAGCTTTAGTCCTGTTTTCTTCCACAGCAGGTGAAAGATATTGTCAATAATTTCAAAAGTCTCGTTGCCAGATGCCCATAATGGTACAGTGTTACCTAAACATGAATCTGTGCCTCCCTGTTCTAAATATCTCACTTTGTATAAAGAACCACAGGCACCACAACGATCACAGTTTCAGTACATGATACATGCAGGTTCATTTGCCCTCTCCTTGCTTCTGAGGCAAATGTTAGAATAACCCAGGTCAAAATTTGGAAAATGGGAAGCTTTTAATGACTGGTCTGCAGGGATCCAACTCTGTTATTGTTGGGTGCCTTGTACAATGCCAGATTCACACACTTCAAGGTAGAAGCACAAGGAATGTTGTTTGAAATCCTATTCAGTATAAGCCATCTGTACACCATTAGATTAGATGGCCTGGTCATTTTTATACAGACATTCAGCTGAGAATTTGACGCTATAACTTCTGAAGCAGAGCGACAGGAATGTACAATAGTTGCTAGTGTAGGCTCCACCCAATCTGCTTGCATTCAACACTCGTCCCTGCCCTCCACTAGCCACATGACCTCAGGCAAGCTCACTGTGCACGCCAAGCCTCAGTCTCCCCATCTGTATAATGGTCCTAGAAATAGCACCTACCTAAGAAATGTGTTATGAGCAAGTCTGTAGAGAAGCTAGTGCAATGTTTGGAGATTGAAAAATGTCAATGCTTGTTATCATAAACATTTTTATTAATAAAGCAATGCCAACTTGCTTAATATTTTCCCAGGCCTCACAAACAGAACTAAAAAGTGTGGGTGCCCAGCAGTCCCTTTTAATGTCATGGAAGCAGCAGTAAAATGTTTAAAAGACTGTGTTTATGCATTAGTAATTTTTTTAAAAAAATCTACTCTAACATGGAGGCTTTTCTTTGGTAGACACAATGCAGTAAAATCCAGTGAAATTCAATCACCCCTTGATTGAGTCAGGCCAACCCAGAAGGGAATTATACATTTAAAATCAACAGAATTGCATTTGGTCCCTTTTGCAGGCTCAGCAATTGCTCCCTGACAAGTTCCTCACAAGATCAGAGGTGGCCCCACTGCCTTCCAGATTCTGTCAACCAACATGCTGTATCTGTACAGAACACTTTTTTCCTTGTCTAGGTTCTAAGTGAGTGATATTTGCTTCCAAAATTATTACAGCTGCTAAATGCATGCTGACTATAAAAAATCTCTCCCTCTAAAACAAACCATACATATTTATGCATGTATATGTATCTGATGCTTAAAAGAACCTCTCTGTTAAAATATATGTGTTTAGTAATACATATTATCATACAGCCTTAAAAATGTTCAGTCATATGAATTATTATACTCAGACTATTTTGAGCTGACATACTCTTTCTTTATAAATGATCCCTACTCCCTTCCACAGAATAGGCATTTGCTTGGAACTCACTTCCATTTCCCCCCTTTCTCTTGATTTCATCCCAGTGTGACTGGTGGGCTAAATACCAAGCTGTAAATCACTGGCATTAATAAGCAGATTTGTTAGTGATTTTTGTGTATGTGTGCCTTGTACAGATAACCACAATTAACATTTACTGTAAATCAACATAATAAATTAGTGATAGGGGAAATGTTGATAGTCAGCTGATTGCATAGGAAAAAAAAACAACAACACCCAATTCTTTTATTCTCCCACTCCCCGCCGCCCCCACCACACACAAAGACTGCAGACCCAATCTGTGCGTGTCAGCTGAGGGAACTGGGGTTTTGGAAGCACTGCTGATCCTGGCATCTGGAAAGCAAGTGTGCATATCTCTAAATAGTTGCAGCAGGTGACATGGCCCTGCCTGCTATTTTTGTTTGTTTTTTTTTTAAAAGATTTTATTTATTTATTTGACAGAGAGAGACACAGCGAGAGAGGGAACACAAGTAGGGGGGGTGGGAGAGGGAGAAGCAGGCTTCCCGCGGAGCAGGGAGCCCGATGCGGGGCTCGATCCCAGGACCCTGGGATCATGACCTGAGCCAAAGGCAGACGCTTAACCGACTGAGCCACCCAGGCGCCCCTATTTTTGTTTTATATGTTGTTTACTATAAGAAAATCTTTCCAAACTTCATCTTAAGATAAAGACCCAAATTTATAACCTGGCCCGCAATACCCCACAGTGAGGGCCCCTGAGGACTTCTTCATCTCATCTGAAACCACTCATTCTCTTTTCCTACCATGTTCCAATTTTCCAAGATATATTTCATCTCTTTCCATGTGTGGTGCTCCTGGCCTATGCAGGATCTTTGTACATGCTCTTTCTTACCTATTTTTTAACAGCTTTATTGAGATATAATCCACATACTGTACAATTCATTCACTTAAAATGTACACCTGATGGTTTTCAGTATATTCACAGAGCTGTGCATCAGTCACCAGTCAATTCTAGAGCATTTTCATTGCCCAAAAAAGAAATCCTGCATCACTTAGCCATCTTCCCCAATTCTCCTATCCCTATCACCACCACCCCCAGCCCTAGGCAAATGCCAACCTATTGTTTGTCTCCATAGATTGGCCTTTTCTGAACATTTCACACAAATGGAATCCTACAATGTGTGGTCCTTTGTGACTGACTTCTTTCACTTAGCAGAAGGTTCTCAAGGTTCGTCCGTGTTGTAGTGTGCATCAGCACTTCATTCTTTCTCACGGATAGGTGATACTCCATTGTATGGATGCACCACATTTTATCTATCCATTTATCAGTTGATAGACATTTGAGTTGTTTTCACTTTTTGGCTATTATGAATAGTGCTGTTATGAGCATTCCTATACAAGTTTTTGCACAGACAAATGTTACCATTTTTCCTGAGTATGTATCTAGAAGTGGGATCGCTGGATCATATGCTAACTCTATGTTTAACCATTTGAAAAACTGCCAGACTGCTTTTCCAAAGTGGCTGCACCATTTTACATTTCCACCAGCAATATACGGAAGTCCCAATCTGTCTAATTAGAACTTGTATTCCAATTTTATCTTGTTATTCTTACCCAATCTTACCAACACTTGTTATTCCAGTCTTAGACTCTTTTTGATTATAGCCTAGTGGATATATAGTTATATTTCATTGTGTTTTCATTCTTAACTTTCGATCTGGATAACTTCTACCCATTTTTCAAGCTGCAGCTTAAGAGTCACTTCCATAGGGAATCTTACCTTGACCACCCCACCCCAGACTAGCCTCGGGCTCCTCTCAGAAAACCTATCTTTTCCCTCTACACTTGTTGAAGTTCCACATGGGCAGGGCCCATCCTAGACTCCTTACTCTACCCCAGCATCTCACCATTGTATGAACTACTAGCTGCTTGCTAAAAATTTGTGGAATAATGACATATTACAAAATAATGAGAAAAAGGTGTACATTATCTGAAAATCACCTGTATGAGAATAATTGGCATGATTACCTTTTAAAGCTGTTTCATTTTTCAACATTCCCACAAACCAAACCATTGGGAAACATTTTAATATCTCTGGCAAGGGGAGGGAAGGAACTCTACAATGTAACCATAACGAATGCTTCTATTTTCCTGAACCGAACCCTACACCTTTCTGGTTGATAAGAAACAGGAGGAGCGGGCGCCTGGGTGGCTCAGTCGTTAAGCGTCTGCCTTCGGCTCAGGTCATGATCCCATGGTCCTGGGATTGTGCCCTGCATCGGGCTCCCTGCTCTGCGAGAAGCCTGCTTCTCCCTCTCCCACTCCCCCTGCTTATGTTCCTGCTCTCACTATGTCTCTCTCTGTCAAATAAATAAATAAAATCTTAAAAAAAAAAAAAAAAAAAAAAAACAGGAAGAGCCTCAGTATATACAAGCACGATCAGGTAGACTGTGTAAACAGCTCTCTCTTAAGTCAAGCAATAAATAAAAAAAGACTGGGTTTCTGAGAAATAAGGAACTCAGGGGGACTGGACTTCCCTGCACTGGTTGTCAATGAAACTACGTCCCTAGAGATTCTGGTTGAGTAGGTCTAGGACAAGGCCCTGGAATGTATGCTTTTAACAAGTCCTCTGGTGATTGCAAGGCTAGTGGCCCATGAGCTTCACTTGGAAAAAATACTCATCCTACTTAATATTCTCATCACTTAACAGAAACAGGTTAATGTAGAAGTTAAAAACTCAAGCTCTGCAGTCAGATACCGATTTAAATCCCTGCCCAATTTACTAGCTATGTGGCTTAGGACAAATTACTTAATCTTTCTAAGACCATTTCTTATTCTGTAAAGGGGGAGGGGGGCAATAAAGTGCCTGTGTCATAGATTTGCCATGGGCATTCCATTAAATAATGAATATAAAACACAATATCTGGCACACAAGAAATGCTCCAATGTTGGGGTGCCTGAGTGGCTTAGTTGGTTGAGCATCTGACTCTTGGTTTTGGCTCAGGTCATGATCTCATGGGTTGTGAGATCAAGCCCCACATCAGACTCTGTGCTCAGTGGGAAGTCTGCTGGAAGAGTCTCTCCCTCTGCTCACTCTCTCTCTCAAATAAGTAAATAAAATTTTCAGGAAAAAAAAAAGCTCCAATGTTAGTTGCTATTGTTATTACTATCTTATCATTATATTATTATATAAAGTATAAGATTATGTACACAACAAATCTGTTTTAAAGGGATTGGTTTTGCTTAGTAAGAAAAATACTTTCTAGTATTAATTGGGAAATTACAAGTTCATCAATGGCTTTATCATTATTGTTGCTTTCATAATTTTCCAAGTGGTACTTTGCTGATATAACTGCTATGGCTATTACGTGCCTCCCTAATACTCAAGGAATAGTTTAGTCATTTCTTATGAAGCAGAACTTTGGCTCCTATATTAAATTATAGTTTACCACCTAGTTCACAACATGAGCTACTATGCTGGATATAACACATTTCCTTAGATGTCACTTATTGGGCAGAAAGTATTACCCCCAAAATCTTATTTTTCTCTATTAGGTAATATATTAAGCCTGAATGCTTTCCTGATAGAACTTACTCTCTAAAATAGAAGTTCTAAAGTTCAATCAAATTAGTATCGATCTGTCACCTCACAGAATCAAGAATGTTCATTCATTTATCCAAGACCTGTGTACTAAGTGCCTAACAAGTGTCAGGCATTCAGGATACACAGAGAAGAAGAAAATCAAGATGCCATCATCATGGAAATCTTTGTGAAAAGATGGGGTCATCATGCCTTTTCCATGAAGTGATTAAGAACATCATCAAGATAGTGTGGCTATTGATGAGTGCTATGAATGATTTTAACCAGGGCGGTGGGATAGAAAATGTCTATGGGAAAGGAGTTATTTTAGATTAATAGTCAGGAAAAGGCTCTCCCAGGAGATGACTTTAGAATACCAACAGAGAGCCAGACTATGGAAAATGTCAGGGGACAGATTGAGGAAAAGAGAACAGTTAGTGAAATGACCATAAGCCAGGACTGAGCCATGAGGACCTGATGTAAGACCTGGTGGGTCATGTTAAGGAGTTAGAGTTTGAGTCCAAGCACAGTGAGAAAGCACTGAGGAATTTGGGCAGGAGGATGTCAGATAGTGTAATTTATCGACATTTCAGGTTCTCTCTCCCTCCACTCCTCCCTCTGTTCCAGTGACTAGCTACTGGGAAACCCAGTGGAACGATGTATCCCTGCAATATTTACTTCCACATTTCCAGCTGTAACCTCTCTAATTTCTTTAATGAACCTGTCACGGAAGCATGCCATAAAACTCCCCAGTCACCCCTGCTTTGCTTTAGAACATGTCCGCTCAGGGCCCCTCGCTTGGTCTCCTTTGCATTGTAAAGAGTCTCCTTCCCTCTGGCGCTTTAGGTTGCACCAGGTGACCTTTGAGGTGCCCACCTGCGAGGGGAAGGAGCGGCAGAAGCTGGCTCTGACTGGTGACTCCTCATCTTCTGCTGAGTTCTTCGTCACGGTTGCTGTCTTCGCCTTCCTCTACTCCCTGGCCGCCACCGTCGTTTACATTTTCTTCCAGAACAAGTATCGGGAGAACAACCGGGGCCCACTCATCGTAAGTGGCTCACTTCTTGAAATAACTCTTTCTGTCCCCTGGGATTTCTTTCCCACAGCTTGAGTGGTTTTGGAGTTAGGCAAGCCCTCGGGGCAGGTTTTTAGTTTGTTTTCTTTTTTTTTAATCACATTCTTTTTCATCCACATCTCTTGGATCTGAAGCAGAAGCATGATGTCTGCCATTCTTTTGTGCCCCTGAATTGGGAAAGTATCATGAGACTTGCTAGAAACCCTTCTGAAATAAATGGTTGGAAATCTCATGAGATCAAGGGAAGACGAGTGAGGCTTACTGCAGATTTATTTATAATTCCAGCATTATGGAGCCAGTCAACCATTTTTCTCACTGGTTATGTAGAGAGTGTGACTTACACTTATTTGAAATGCATTGTTCAGTTAGTATATGATAGACTGGGCATAGAGGTTTCCATCTCTGAGCTCCCCTACCACCACCCCAACCAGTCTCTCTCAATCTCTCTCTCTTTCCACCACTGAGCCTCCTCCCACTTTCTTTTTCCTTGCACACTGGTCCAAGGACTCACATGGGTGAAACCAGTATAGCCCAGAATATCCCGATGGGGACTCACACACACACACACACACACACACACCCCTACAGGGGCACAACAACTATCAGAGGGGCACAGGGGTGTGGGTAAGTTTTTTTTAAGATTTTTATTTATTTATTTGACAGAGGGAAAGACAGCGAGAGAGGGAACACAAGCAGGGGGAGTGGGAGAAGGAGAAGCAGGCTTCCCATTGAGCAGGAGCCCGATGCGGGGCTCGAACCCAGGACCCTGGGACCATGACCTGAGCCGAAGGCAGACGCTTAACAACTGAGCCACCCAGGCACCCCAAGGGGTGTGGGTAATTTTTAAGGAAATAAATTTTAAATTTCTCAACCTTCACATGTACACTTGCCTAAAATTTATCTGAGAATGCTCTGCATGTGAAAATACTTGGCTGTCTTCTTTCTTAATTACCTACTCCCATTTTATAAAAGAAAATCATCCTTCTTTCCATCCCAAATATCACCACACAGTACATTGCTAGGAGGCAAAACCTTTCAGGTGCTAATTAAAAAGGGACCATTTGAAATATTGGTGTTGGTGTTGACAAAAGTGAGTGATTCTAATGCCTGGGTAATGTACTCTTTTGCATATAAGGAGATTCCCAATTTTTATATTTCAATAAAATTGAAAGTCTTAATCTACTCATCAGCTGATAGACCATTAAAAAATACTTTTTGATGACAGAACACTATGTGATCAGGACACATAACTCAGAAGAAATTCAAAGAAATTCATGACATTGCTATAACAAAACATCTGTTCTCATCTACTCATCTTATTTTCAATAAGATGAAAAATGGGAAGAGAATTTATGCTGAATCATGGCCCATTCTAGAAATAAATAATATTTGTTCCCCCCAAAAAGTATGCAGACTAATTGTAGAAAAAATAGACCCAGATATTTCTAATAAAATTTTTAT
Source organism: Mirounga angustirostris (assembly GCF_029215605.1). NCBI lineage: Eukaryota > Metazoa > Chordata > Mammalia > Carnivora > Phocidae > Mirounga > Mirounga angustirostris. Next base: position 185,163,998 of record NW_026991709.1, on the reverse strand, counting down.
TTTTTAAATTTAATAATTATCAAAATATATGTTTATGTTGTTTGGGACAATTGTGCATTAATAATATTTATTAATAATATCACCCAACCCCAAATAAATTTTTGGCACTTAAAGCATTAGAGTCGTGGGCAAAAAGTTATTTAAACTTATGTACATATTTGTATTGCAAAGAAATATAATAGTGTGACCAATAAAATGCTTTCCAGTATAAAAAATATTATATTACACTATAATTCTGTGAGGGAAGTACAATGGAAATACAAATTCATAGAGAACAAAAGGAACATGTAAAATTTCCAACTGCTAAAGAGGAACCTTTTCATTATTTTTTTTAATGGAAGATAGAGAGTATCAAATAACGATTCCACTGGATTCATTTAAAAATGGATATAGTAGATATGTTTTAAAATATCAAAATGTATGCCAGAAATGATGTTCTTTGAACTCTTTAGATTTTTAATAAAAACAAAATTAGATGTCAATTTTATGCAAATAAGAACATAATTTTTCAAAATTCTTTTAGGGAGTAAAATTAATTTTACAGAAATATAACCTAATCAATATATTATGGAGACCTGAACTTTAAAATAAACACATTTTGAAGGGTAACTGGAAGAAATCCCTGTTTGCAGAGCTTTGTGATTAAGTATGAAAGGACCCCAAAAATCAAATTTGTAGCACTGTAATATGTTATCTTCGAAAAAGAAGAGTAATGAACTTGAATCTTTGGACAGGTGTCTTTTTTTTTTTTTTCTCCCAAATTGGAGCTAATAGTCTTCATGGTTTTAAAATACATTTAAGAGAGTCACCTAACTTAGGCTTAACCCTCCCATGATGTGCAGATAGATACACAAAAGAGATTGCTATATATGTACCACAGAACCAACATCCATTCCTGGGTACATGTAGACACAGTTACAAAATTCTAAAGTCTGAGGAAATCTCCTGACTTCCTGAGAGAAGAAGTTGACTCAGCTAGTTTGCTCACAAAGTGGAAAAAGATCTATTTTGTTATATAAAACCACATTCTCCTCATATGAAATAATCTTGTGGAAGGCATGCTACTTCATCTCTGTGTAAATAGTTTCTCCCATCAAGCAGGATATAATGAAATCCTGAATTGTGTACTACACTGGGTAGGTTCAGTTTTATTACATCGTGGGGGAAGGGGAGGGGCAGAGGAGATAATTCTAGTAATAAAAAAGGAAAGGCTCCTAGATGCAACTTCTGTGATATTAAAAAACTGATGTGCTCATTACTTAGCAGATGAAAGTTAATTTAAAAATGAGCCTGAGTCCTAGAGTCACAGAGTCAGAATGGCTGTGGAGGATCCACAGGATGCCATTACAACCGCAAATGGCAAACCGTATCAATTCTAACCCCACCATGATGAGGGCACAATTGGGGGACGAAGAGTAGACTATTACATGCACCCTTAATGATTAGTTAGCAGGTTACAGAAAATCCACACTGTGAGCAAGATCTCAAGAAGATGGAGATGGAGATGCAAGATTTCAAACCTAGGAAAACTTCCAAATGCTATGTAAACAATAATGGTACCTATTTTAAGTCAAACCTATTTATTCAGAAAGATGGCTACTGATTATTACTTGGTCACCTCAGTTCTTGTTACCATCTATTCTTTTTTGGTGTTGCTTTGTTTTTAACAAAACACACATTTTTTTCCTTCATTCTGTAATTTTCCACGTAGAATTTTTAGTATGAAACAACAAAGTTACCATATTATGCTGATATGAACTAATTCAAGCAGTTTAAAGAAGTCAGGTATCCTTTTAAGCTGGTTCACATCTAGAAATTAACAATTTCCCATCTTGTTGTATAATCCTCTAGGACATGACATGCATAGATAAGATTAACCTGTAGGAAAGGAATGAGGTTGGTAACGATGTTGGTAATAAGGACAACAATAATATCTACTGGTATTGATTATCTGCTATGCGTAAAGCGAACAGTCATAACAACCCTAGCTTATGTTATTATTCACATGTAAAGAGGAGGAAAGGGAGGCCCAGAGAGGTTATCTGACTCTCCCAGGTCACATCACTATTAGTCAGAGAGTAGAGAATTTGAAACCAGGTCTCCAACTCCAGGGCCCAAGTTCATAACCACCATGCAAGAGGGTCCGAATTCCTGGTAGGCCATGTGCTACGAAATTAGAAGGGTAGGGGTGGGTAAGACCAGTTGGTTTATACACCTGGACGGCTCCTATATTGTCTTACTCTGGACATAGAGAAACCAAACCTTATAACCCCTAGATTTTTCTGCTCATCTGATGCCATCGACGTGTTTTATTTGCCTTCAAAATCTATTTGGAGTCCTGGAATGACTGCCATAAATCTATGATGCTAGAATAACTCAGGGTTCTGCTTGTGTGACTGTTTATTTCTGTTGCACATGGAAGATGTCAACTATAGAAAACAAGCTTTAAAAATGCCCAGGATCAGTGGGTATTATAAATCAGAGATTACCAGGACTGATTCCTATACTTTTGCAAGCAGTCGTGAACAATTTCAGACAGACTGGGGCCATGCTTATCAATGGCGATTTTTTAAAAAGATCTTTTTCTATTGAATATGCTTGACAAGATGGTACACCTTTAAATAAAAATGAAAATATGAATGTCTTTAGAAGTAACATAATTGTTAATGATGCTGAATAACACAGTAGCAAGAAAATTGGGCCAGAAGAACCAGCCAGCTACCGTAGGTCACTACAGTGCATGCCTTCTTGTATAGATGAATAAATAACAGTTCTCAGAAAGCAGGAATGGCCACCTGAATCGTGGCATGAGTGTGAATTGAAATATCATATCTGGTTAGATCATTTTGTCATACTCCTTAGAGTACACTTTTAAAGCCCATCTCCTGCCTAGATTTCTGTGTCAGGATATTCTGAGCCATTTTCAGATCTCATGTCAAATAGTGACACTGTGAAGCTTTAGGTTTTTTTTGTATTAATGTAAAATCAGTTTTAAAAAAATATCTTACAGGGCTGACAGAGTGCTCTAAGAATGAGCGTACAGTAAACACAATCCCACGTTTTGGTAAATCCTTGTTACAAGAGGTTTGGTTTAAAGTAACTACTCTAGCAGTTAAGGAGAATCAATATCCACCTTAAGATTTTGTGGAAAACAAAAGAGCTGCGTTATTCAAGCTCTGATTTTCCCATAAAGGTTGACCAAAGATAGTTCATGGGACTAGCGGTGTTCACCCACCACAGACAAACAGTGGTGTCGTGGCTCATATTTGTTTTATGTTCTGTGCATTCCAAATATTTTCCCATCTAGCCTCAGAACAACGCTGAGAGAGAAGTAGAGCAATTAGAATCAGCCCCATTCTATGGATTCAATTTACCTCCTCTTTACTGAGCACCAGGTGTTGGAAAATGTGTCCCTGGGAGATTAGAAACCTTGCCTGTTGTCAGAGAAGTGAATGACAGAAGAAAGACTTAGACTTTTAGTCCAATCATCTCGAGGGTAATGGCTAAGCTCTAGAGTCCTGGACTTTAATCCCCCATATAACCTATTATTTAACAGTTGGAAGCCTATTACTTCATCTGCAGAACGACGCTAGTAATAATACACATGTCTCGGAGCTGCTGAAAGGAAAGGAGGAGTTAATGCCTACAAGACACTTTGCACAGGGAAATGCACACAGTAAGTGATAAATTAATGGCATCTAACTGCCGCACTATTATTGCCATAATTTTAATCTTTCTCTTGCCCATTACTGGGTAGGACCTTAGCCCCATAAAGGGAAATTGCAGGCAGCTTCCTTTAATTGCCAGCAGCCTTCCCAGTGCTACTTGGCTCCCCAAACACTCTGTCCTCCCCAATTCCCCCAGGGATAGAGCTAGACTCGGGACTGCTTCTAAGACCACAATTGTTAGGTTGGGCCACCCAGTCAACCTTTCAGTTCCTGCAACCCCACTCCATTAGATGACTGGAAAGTGGATTTTTAACCCCCCAAAACGAAGTAAGGCTCCCATTTTCAAGTGCGGGCTAAAGCCATCGCTAAGATTGGACAACAGGAGTCAGGCAGAGAGCTGATGTTCTGAGACTTACATGCTTGTTCCTCCCAACTACATTTTTCTTAGCTGTAATCAGAGATGGAAATCAGAACTGCAGCCTCGAGCTTTTGGGGAATTGCTGAGAAACCTCTCCCCCTCTCCACCCATTCCCTCCTTCCTCTTCTCTCCTCTTAAGTGGGTTCCACATCATGTCTGTGTACTTCCTCTTCCTGGGCACTAAGTGTCTTCAACAGACCAAGCACAGTGTATATAGGGGTGAATTGAGAGCATCCAGCCTGGTGGGGAAACTTACTTAATAATTATGACTCTCCTAGAAATGATCTGCTAGAGGTACATAGATGGGCTTTGGTAACCTAGAGGAGGAGGTGGTCCCTCCACCCAGAGGCCAGCACACGCCCTCCCTTGGGTTGTGGGGTGGGCTAGTATTAAAGACAACTCCAGAGCATCTGGTGGTTGGTGAGAGGATAAGTGGAGATTGTGTTTGAAGTTCTGCCCCAGGAACAATGTATTTGATGCTAAAAAGAAAAACATTATTTGAAACCCACAAAGCGTGTGTCTTGTTCACAGGGGCACACACCTGTCAGAATCTGACAGTCTGGCTTGTGATGTGGAGTGTGTGTCTGTGTGTGTGTGTGTGTGTGTGTGTCTGCCTCCCCACTCTTTGAGACAAGAAGTGGTGACATTACTAAAGGGTATGGACCTAACCTTAAATGAACTTTTATCCAAACTACTACACATTTTGCATCAACAAATATATTTTTCCAGAATTGTACCGCAGTTGAAGGGAAATAAATTAACCCATTTAAAGTGTTCCCGGCACACCATCTACACATTTTACCAGATTTTGTATCCTCAGTTCGTTTCTGGCTTCGTATGAGGAGCAAATGCTTCATTTCAATGAAGGTTAATTCCCACTGTATTTGGTGCCATGTTTCTCCAATTAACTAAACAAAGACCTGAGCTGTAGTCCAATAGCCTTCATAAGGACAGTGAGCTACTGATAGAATTAGCATGATTCTTCCAGAGCCCAGAGCTCTTCTCATCCTGTGTTGGAGTCAGTGTATTCAGAAGGCTAGTTTAGCTTGTCTCTCTGAATCCCAATCGTTTTTGTCAGATTTTCTTTCATTCCTGGGAACTCATTATTCAGTTAGAAAAATTAGAACCTAGAGGGGAATGTGGCAAAGCCCCAAATGTGTCTTTCCTGTGTGTTTCTTTCTTTCATTTAAAACAAACTGAAATGTGAAAGGTGTCTACTCCGTGGCCCAGCACACCCAAGAGAAACCACCCTCCCTTTCTCAGATGGAATAATGGTTCTCCACTGGTGGGTGGGGGGCATTTGGCAATATCGGGAGACATTTCTGATCGTCACTGCTGGGGGGAATATCGTGGATAGAGGCCAGGGGTGCTGTTGAACCTTCTGTAGTGCACAGGACAACACACCACAACAAAGAAGTACTGGGCTCAAAAAGTCAAGAGTGCTGAGGTTAGAAACCTCGATTTATAGCAACCATCAGCAGCCATTGAGTAGCTACCATGTGCCAAGTCCTGGACGAGCACTTTTCACATCTTCTTTTTAAATCCTCAGGCTAACCTTTCGAGTTTCGTATTTTAATTCCCAATCTGGAGATGCAGAAACTGAGGTTGAGGAAGTCTAAGAGGCTTGCCCCAGGTTACTGGCTCCAGAGGCAATTCAGGTCTACCGCACCCCAGTTCAGAAGTCGCTTCATTTTTAGCTGAATCTGCTTCTCACCATGTTCATTTCTTTGGGTCTGTGGACCTTACTGCTGGCTGTTGGCCACCCCCAATCCCTCTGTCTTCTTGTGTTTCCTCTTGTAGCCACCACCAACACACAAAGACACACGCACACACTCACACAGTTTAAATGTCTCAGCTTTGTAGCTTTTATCTCCAAAGCTCTGCCTTCTGATTTATCTAGTGGACAAACTAGAGAGGAAAATGGTGCCAGTTCTAATTCTTTAACCAATTTTAGATGCTAACTTGGGAAAAAACTCTTGTATTTTCCCAGAAGACTCCAAGAGCTTTTATACTGCTCTGGATTCCATCTCTAATTATGAAATTTAAGCCAACTTAAATGTTTCCAACCAGTTGGGGCACTAGTTTAATCTTAGGACTACAAGTAGTTTCAGTGAAACTCCCAAAATAGTGTAAAATCGGGAAGGAAGTTGGCCAAGATATTTCCTTATTCAAATAATACCTATCCGCAATTTCTTAAAAAACAATTTGTCTTATACTGGTTTTTCCTTACAGTACCCTCAGACACTGTTGACTTTCAGTTTTTGTGTTTCAGTCAAACTAAAGTTCATGTGGTGTTTCCTCTTTGATTCTGAGCCAAAGCTCTTTCTTGGATTCAAGAGTAATGATCTTGGCTGCTTCAGCCCTCGTGGGTCCCAGGCCCTGTGTTAGGCACAAAGACATATAGCAAAACAATACCTAGCTCATGGCTTCAAGCTATTTGCTTTATTCCTATTACCCTTGATCTTTCATGGGGAAACAGTCAGGGCCAGTGGTTAAGAATTGAAGCTCTGTACCCAGACTGCCTGGGCCCAAATCTCAGTACCACCAGTCAGTACCATCTCTGTGACTTTGGAAAAGTTATAGAACCTCCATGTTTCTGTTGCTTCCCCTAACATAGAGATACCAGTGGTTCCTAACCTACTAAGTCATTGGTCATGTTAAATGAGTTATGACACATAAAGCACTTATAACAACAGCAGGTACTCATTAGTGTGAGCCATTGATTTCATCAGCCTTATATTATTATCTACCCTGGTGTCCATATTGTGCTTTATATGTAGCTGGTGTTGATTAAATCTCAATGGGCTGATCAGCTGAATAATAAGTACAATAATAATAAGTGCAATAAGTGGATAAGTGCAAACTCCACTGACTTTCTCATCTTGACAAGTGCTTTGGAAGGCTTCCTGTTACACTGTTAACATCAAACCCCCTTTTACATTGAGTTTTATTCCTGAGCCTCTAAATTCAGCTTAAGCTGCTATCATTACAGAAAAATGCAATCAACCCTAAGATGGGGTTTCACACTGTCTGGCCTTTCCATCACTCAGTTCCCCTCTCTTGGCTCCCACCCCCAACCTGGCACTCAGATCTCATACGTTAGGGAAAAGAGGGGAAAGAACACAACCCACTTTAAACTAACCAGACTCCAGAGAACTAGAGCTTGAATCCCTTATCAGCAAGTCTGAAAATAGCAGGAGAGTGTAAAGAGCACAATTGTGTAACAGGAAAAAACTTGAGGAAATTTGATTGTTTGGGGGCATCCAGCTGAGAAATGAGGTTCAGACTTTCACCCTCCTCCTATCATTTTTTGAAAGTGGTGAAATCTTCCCCTCCCCACTTCACCCCCACAATGGCAAAAATATCCTTACTATTTGCTAAGTTTATTTCCTTAATTCCAGAACAAGCAGACACTCACAAACACACAGCTTTGGAGTCACTGGGGCTCTCAGCAGTTTAAGAATGCCTTGCACAAATACCCATGGTTCATTAAACTTTCAAATAATTGGCACAAAGTCCAGAGCTTGGATTTTTTTTTTTGTAACCCTCTTCACTCTTTCTCCCAGCTGGGCATCTTCATTTCCATTGCTTATTAGCAGGATCCTAATCAAAGCCACAGAGCCACACAAGGAAAAAAATTTCCCTGGGAACACAAAGGAAGTGGGACTCCAGATAAAAACTGCCTTGGATCCCTTATGAAGGACATGGTTATTGAAAATACTTGAGAGATTGGCCAAGATACGATTTCACCTTCACTTGACTACCTACCTATCTGAGACCTGTAACTTTGAATCTGTCTCCGTGTGGTTCCGAAATGTCTAAGAAACATTTAATCAATTCACGTGCTGTCTCAAAAAATAAACAACTAAGGGGCACCTGGGTAGCTCAGTCAGTTAAGCGTCTGACTCTTGATTTCAGCTCAGGTCATGATCTCAGGGTTGTGAGGTCGAGCCCCGTGTTGGGCTCCACACTCAGGTAGGAGTCTGCTTGAGATTCTCTCTCTCTCTCTCTCCCACTCCCTCTGATTCCCACCCCCCCCCCGGCTCTGATTCTCTAAATTAATTAATTAATTAGGTCTAATTAATTAATTAAATCTAATTTAAAAAAGAAATAAACAACTAAGCCTGAATTGTAATAAGTTTGTAATGATCCATTTGTGACCAAGTGGATCCACTAGCCACACCTATGGGCAGAAAAATATGTCGATATTGGCTAGCTGGAAATTACAAGACCAAAAACAATGAGATTATTACGGTAGAAAAATAACTTAGGAAAATTGCAGTTGAGGCTGGAGAAAAGCAGACTAAAATGTCTGGCGTTTTACCACGGTGCTTACTGCCACCCCAGTTTCACTTTGAAATAGGAAAATGAAAATCCAAGAATGTCTATCAGCTTCTTAAGCACCCACTCCATGCAAGACATACGGGGACTGTGATAGCATGAAATACACAATTCCTCACCATGCTGGAGTGGATAGTCATCTCCATAGGACAAGATAAAGACACATTAGGATAAAAGCACAAAAGAAGTATGTTTTATTATTCCCATTAATAGAGACATCACATAGGGATCAACAAGAAAGAGCATGTGCTATTGGCTTGGGTGGTCAAAGAAGGCTTATGAAGTCCACAAGACTTGGAAAAGAACAGAAACTAGCTGGAAGGAAGGGAGGGTGCTTTGACTGGGTCAATGGCTTGAGCAAGAACAATGTGGGGGAGTGTGGAGAATAACAGCAGACACTTTTTTTTGCCTTACCAGCTTCCTTCTTTGGGGGAACTAGCCCTCTCCCACTCACTCAGTCCTGCTGGACTGCAGGTGGTGCCTCACCCAATAACATAAGATGGTCAAATGACTCAAGCCAGGCAACTTATGGAGTGAGATTTATGGAGTGAAGTTCTTCCTCTGGAATTGCTAGGCTAGGAAGAGGTGAGTCTACTTGATGATGGCCACATTACTGGTGATGTGGAAGGAGTCTGTCTAAAGAATAAAGCTGAGCAGAAATAAGCAGATTTTAGATATGGAGAGAAAGAAAGATAGGGAAAGACATAAAGAGATTTGACCCCCCCCAAAAAAATGAGCAACTAGAGTTGGCCATAGCTGAAACCAGGCACACTCTAAACTTTCCAGATATATGGGCTGCTAAATTTCTCTTTGTGCTTGCTGGTTTGATTTGGCTTTCTGATACTTGCTAAATGAAAGGATTTTGATGTATACATAATGTCTAACTTTTCTGTAAAACAAGCTATGAGAACTAATACATCAAAAGTTAATTATGAAGTTTAAATAACAAATAGCTAAGCACACAATAGATGCTTAATGGCATTTATTTATTTATTCACAGGACCAAGAAAGAATAAGGTGGAATAACTCTGGTAGTACTTTTATATCCATTATTATAAACAACTCTAGTTGTTTCCATTTGTATGGCTATATAATATTTCATTATATAGAGATAACATGAATTATTTAACCCATCTCTTATTGTTAGACTTTGAATTTTTCTCTCTCACAAACCATGCTATGATAATCAGCCTTGCACTGTAATCTTAACACATATTTTAAATCATTTATTTAGGATAAAAACCCCAAAGTTTTCTTCCTGATTTTTAAAGCAGAAATTTCTTTAAATCCATATAAAGCATATCCCTAACAAATTACCTCTGATATGAGTGAAAATTTGGATCCCAACTTTTGACTCTACCCTAGACTCTGCAATCTTACTACTATTGGAGAAAAATCTCCCAAAAAGATCAGCAAAGAGAATTTGTTCTTTCCAGAGAGGAAAACAATAACACAACTTGTCATAAGGATGCTGCCACTGACACATTTGCTTTGAAACTTGAGATACTAAGGGGACATCAAAATTCAATTCAAGCCATATTTAAGTAGGCAGAAGTGCAAGCTTTAATTACCAAGGAGAAATCCCCAAGACAGGCATTAATCTGCATGGCAGTGTATCGCTGAGCTCTGCATACTGGTCCTTTGGCAGTATCCTTTCTCACTGAGGCTCAGTAAGTGAAGTTCAAGATCATTAATTACTCCTCTGGCCATAAACAAAAGAAGAAAACAAAAATAGAGAAAGTCCATGTGATGAGTTTTTAAAATAATGGAATGGCTATTTATAAGTTTCATCCTGGGGCCAATGGCTGAAGTTCTGTATGTGGCAAGCCAGTGGCTGTTTGGGGAGCAGTAAGATCAAGAAGAGTCTTTGTCCAGCCCTGTCTGCTGCAGTCACCTCCTGAGAGTGATAAATCTGGTGACTCTTTTCAAAACCCCAGTTAAGCGATTTCCCACAACTTGCCTTGGCTTATTTTTCCCCATGTGTTCTGTAGATTGTTGCTTTAGGATTGAAAAAAACAAGACAAACTACCTGAGATTAATATCCCTGTTTAGAAGATCCACCCATGTGGGACCCCATTCAGGGCTTTATAAAACCCTCATGCCTTAAAGACTGGCACAGTTATGGGGAATGGGCTAGGCACAGGGCTGTGGAAAGGAGAGAATAGATTTATATTAGGTTATATGTATGGGACTTTTGTTTAAGAATTATTTATTTATTTTAGAGGGAGAGTGTGTGCACAAGTTGGGGAGGGGCAGAGGGAAAGAATCTTCAAGCAAACTCTCTGCTGAGCACAGAGCCCGATGGGAGGCTCAATCCCATGACCCATGAGATCGTGACCCGAGCCAAAAACCAAGAGTCCAATGCTTAAACCTACTGAGCCACCCAGGGGCCCCTGTATGGAGACTCTTAACGAAGGGGTCCTGTCTTTCATTCTTCCAGCCATCACTTCAAATGTCTCTGGTTTATGGAAATAGAGACTCCCTGCTTACTCCAGCGTTCAAGGCCATCCAAAGCCATGACCCTTCACCTATTCTTCAGAGTCATCTCCTTCCATTTCCTACGTGCCTTGTTTTAGCCAAAGTGGAGTCCTTACCATTCCCTAAACTTGCTGTGTATATAACTATTTCTGCATGGCTATTGCATCTCTACCTGCCACTAGGAATGTTATCCTCACCTCCCCCATCTCAGCCTATCACAATTAGACTCATCACCAAAGACCCATCTCCAATGCTGTCTGTTCCATGAAATACTCCTTTACCGTCCATATCTACCTTCACCTTCCACACCTTCCATATTCCTCAAGCTATATGACATATAAATTCTTTCTCCTCAAACCTCCATAGTTCTGTGTGAAAAAAAATTTTTGTATGGAAACCATTACTATCTTGTACTTTAGGTAGACATGGTTTTATCTGATTCCCCCAATAAATATTAAATATCTGAAGGGCAAAGACTATTTCTAACACAGCCATAGTTCCCTAAAGTCAGTATTAAAAGTGAAATTAATGACCTTCTAAGTTGGTCATCAAGAATAGGGCCTGTTATAATTCAGCACACATTTGTTGAGTTCCTCCTGTGTGTCAAGAACTGTGGTCAGCACTAACTGCACATAACCAATGTCTGTTCCAAGAACAATATGGGAAGAACTCCCATAAGCTCCAGTTGGTGTGTGCTGGCTGTTTAACTAGAACTGCAATCTCCCCACGCACATCTATCTGCGAGTTCCTCATGCAACCGTAGGTCCTGGGATAGCAATGCAAGTGGCACTTTTAGCTGTAGTTCAACTTAAAATCCTTTCTTTCTACCTACTGAAACAAATTGCTCTAACAGACTTTCATTTTCATCAAAATTCCCCTTCTAACTATGGGGGTTTTTTGGTGTGTGCTCTTAACTACTTCTTTTGCTACAAGATTATTCAGAGTCTCCTCTCCTATCTTAAGCATTGTTCTTGCAACAAAGACTGATGTCTGCTGACTTTGAGTAAGGCATTATGCCAGGCACATCACCTAAGCCTGAGTGTCTCCATCCTCTTTTGCCCTCTCATTTTATAGTTTATCTCTCCAAAACAGAAATACTTTCTTTCCCCAAAGCTCTCGAATTCGGGAAAGAGGTCAGAAATTAAATACTATCTCATCACTCTTGTTTAGAAATACAGAATCCTTATTGGTGTGTGAAAGTGGGAAATAGGAACCCATTTTTCCCATCTAAAATTGAACAACAGCTAAGTAGAAGTGAAGAGATAGATTTAAATTAGAAAGGCTATATTAAATCAACCCAGATCAAAGCCAATTTCACTCCAGGAAGTGTATGCATGAAAAGGTGTAATTATAAAAACTTGATATTCTGCTGCCTTTATGCATATTCACTTTATGAACTTAGACCTCCAGAAGCCTCCTAGGACTGCTTCCCCATTTTTAATAAGTATCGAGAATGAAGCATTTCCTGAAGGAATTAAAGGAGAGAAGCAGGGTTTTTTTCTTTTTTCTTTTTTCTTAAGTTTAGCAGCAACATTAAAACAAAGAAGTGGCTATTCTGCTGGGTTTTGTGTGTGCTTTAAGAATACTCCAAATAAAATGAACCTTTGGGGAGTCAGTAAAGAAATTATGGTTTGGCAATTAGGAGGACAACTGATCCATCAGGGGAAAAAAGCTCACTATTAGTTGCAAATTCTAAATAACATCAGTGGGTCTCTGCGCAGTTGCTGGTAATACTTATCTTGGGAAAAGGAGGGGTTTTCAGAGAGTTCCCAGAAGATTTGGTAACTCAAAGCCCAGGTCTACCAGCTGGATCGTGTTCCAGTCATTAGGACACCATAATGGTCATCATAAAACCATCCCGGAGAGGGGCAAGCTGGGAATTAGCTCAGACTGGCCCATTCATTCTATGTGGCTGCCAACCTCAGAACGATATTCTGTGGGGTGTCACCATACTTTAGGGAGCCTCTTAGGGAAGGGCATCAGAGGGGCGCCTGGGTGGCTCAGTCAGTTAAGCATCTGCCTTCGGCTCAAGTCATGGCCCACATCAGGCTCCCTGCTTCCCCCTCTCCTTGCTTCTCCCTCTCCCCACTCCGCGATCATGCTCTCTCACTATCTCTCTCTCAAATAAGTAAATAAAAGCTTTAAAAAAATAGGAACAATGTCAGGACTATTGAGAAGTTGATTTTTGTATGCCATTTCCTCCATCTCCAAAATAATAATCACTGCTATGAACCCCTCAGTTCCATGAATCTTTAAAGATGTAAAATTATAGATGTAACCATTAATGCTATGAGCAGCTTTGAAATCATGACTTCTTTGTCCTCCATCTTACCAATGGAGGCCCAGAAAAGTTGTCACTTGCCCAAAGTCACACCTGTTCTAGAAAGCCTGTTCTAGAAAGCTCTATCATCGCCCAGTTCGTCCGAGTCCACCAAGAAAGGCTGACGTGTGAATCAGGCTCATCTTGCCACTTGCCTTCCCATTATTCCACGTCAGTCTGGTTCAGGGCAGAGGCTGTGGGAAAGGCATATGTGGGTTGAGCTGTGAATTTTTTTTGTCCTCATTTACATCAAAACAATAGCTGACTTGGGGACAGGATGCCTCCACAGAAGTTGAGATAGATTTGACTATGTTTTGCAAAGAACATTTACTTCTGAGATGGGCCAGATTTCAGGCTCCCGGGTGGGTACATCAGTTGGTGAAGTCATGAGTTGAATGTCAGGGCTTTTTTTCTTTTCCCTTCTAGAATCTGGGCTCTGCTTTCCCTGCTGTGGATGATGAATCTGAAATATTTATGTGGCTTTATAATGACTATTTAGCATTTAAGGCACCTGATATTTGCCAAAGTGCTTGACAATCCATGTTTATTAACAGGAAAATAACGGCTAGAAAAATCTGTGCTGTGATATTTAGGGAGCAGGTTTCTTTGTGGCTACACACGGTATTTCTGGGAACGATATGAGGGCCAGTGATTCAGAGTGAAATTCATTGGCTGAACTCTGCCTAAGACCTCATACTTAAATTTCCCCCTAGTTTACTAGAGACTTTGTTCCAATGATCCTGAAGAATAGCATGACATTATGCATTTTATTCACTAATCAAGCACTTATTAAGTGTCGACTCGGTGTTAAGGATGAAGAGTTAATAAGATTCTGTCCAAATCTGGGTTAGGTGCTCCTCCCATGATGCCTTTCGGTCTAGACTTGATGGAAGCTTCTCAACACTGGAATGGGAGCCTGGGTAGGGGTGAAATCTGGCGATGTCTGGACACATTTCTGGTTATCACTACTGAAGGGGGTGCTACTGGCAGGTCACTACCAAGGATGGAACTCAACTAGGACCAAGGATGGAACTCAACATCCTGGAGCGCACAGGACCCCCCAGCACAATGAAAGGATTATCTGGTCCAAAATGTCAGCAGTGCCAAGGTGAGGGAACCCTGTTACAAGCCTGTCCTCTCAGGTATATAATTGTCTGGGGATATATCAGCCTCCCCCCTTGAGATCTCTGAGTGCAGAGGCCATTTCTTACTTCTCATCGCATCCCAGCACCTAACACATAGAATACAAAACTTAGTACATGGTGTTGAATGAATTCATGAAGATGGTATCCTATCCCTCTGGGAGCCCAAGCCCATGATCTCTGGAGTGGAGATAGGTAAACAGGCAGTTTAGGGATAAAATATGTCTGGTCTTCAAAGTACAATCAGATAAGAGCTATTTTGTGTGACCTCATAATTTATCATCCGAACAGATATACTTTTGAAACTAAGTGTGAGCACTTTCAAGTAATAAAGGCAGGAATACAGATGAAACCATGTCACTGGCCAATCCTATACAAACCAGGCATATTTCTAGCCTACATGCTCCTGAGCAGTCACCATGAAGCAGGTGTCAATGCTTCCTGGAATCCACGACCACACATAGGAGCTAGGTATTAGGTATATAAAGGATTTCATGGGGAGTTGGAAACTTTACGTTGCATGTTACAGTATACATAGTTAATAGAAATAAATAAGTAAAACCCTGCTAGAGGCTTGTTCTTCATTCCCGGCCCCCATTTCATGCCTACCCTCTGCCAAGTGCTCTGAGGCCAACAGCTTCTTCCTCTGCGTCTCGAACCTTCCCCCACCAGCCTCTGCAGCTTTCCAGATTGTCCTTCTTCCATGATCCCCCTGCTGCCTTTTATTATCACAAAAGTATAGCACTGTCCCAGCTTGCATCCCTGCACCCGCTAGCCTTGCCCAGTCACCAAGCAGTCCTCCCTACACAGGAACCAGTTAGAGGTGGTCAATAAAATAACCTTTCCCAGATAGGGTTCTCATGGCTCTGAGCTCCAGGTGGGGTCTCTGTCATGCTGTGGCTACAGACAGAAGGGCTAGGCTAACCCTCCCTGGGATTGTGGGAAAAAGCTTTACAGAAGAAATATGATTCAGACTGTTGTCAGTTTATTCAAAGGAAATTTAATCATTAAGCCTCTGAAAATACGAGAAAAAGTCTGGACTTCATGTTTCCTGGATGAGTAGAATGGTCTCCAGCCGCTGGTGTACTTTATTGGGGGGAGGGAGAAGTCAGAAAGATCTTCTGTAGAAACTTGATAGAGTGAAGTAAATGGGTGTGGTTTGTGACTTCTCCAAGCCTAGACTTTAGAAGAAAGACACTGAGGATGCAAGTTAACTTCTTATTTGTACTAAACTCTATTTCAGAGTTTATCATCTTTAGTGCAGTTATTGTGAAAACAAACATCTACTTCATTTTAACTCAAAGTGTCATGGTTGGTTATGAGCAAACATTAAGGACAATAAAGTGACTATCTTTAACTTTAGGTACAATAACTTCTTTTATTCTGTAGTTCCATCTGATACATAACCACAACAGAGAAATCGCCAACTGAGACTATAATATGCCGTGTCTGCCTAAAGTAGATTAAGAAGATTCTCCTCGCCACAAGATCCACAGCATCCATCACCCTTATATAGATTTAGAGATTTCACTACTTGGTCTGGGAGTTTGATATCAAATGGACCTTTCAGAATAAAATGTTACTGGTATTTGATATTCTCCATTCCAGCTGGCTTTCTTCGAGTACACGAAACAAACACCAGATGGTAATTTGTATAAGGATAAGGGAACTGGTGCTAATTTTAGAAAGTTCTTGGCCATTTCCCTCACCCAAAGTTAGGAAGGGAATTCTCAGTTGGAATGACTTTCCAAGTTTCAGGAAGCAGCTGTCTGATTTTCTTAAAATGGTGCCATCATTCTGCTTAACAGTATGACAGGCCAGACCACAGTATTCCATGCATAGAAAATCTGCACTCTAAATCTTCCCCATCATTGGTAAACACATCAACCAGACAAAGGTGGGCCTCCAAAACCCAGGGCCCATTGGCCCATTGGCCCATTGACTCCATTTCCTCATTCACTCACTCTACCTCTAACCATTCCCAGGGTAGGTAGTCCAACTGGTTGAACCCTTTTTTAATCTCTGGTCTCAACTGTCAGGTGGCAGTCTCACCAAAAAGGCTCACTGGTGAGAGCTAAATGAAAGGTGTACTGATGCAGAGACTGGGCAAAGCCAGGCCTGCTGGCAATTTGTGAGACAGATGGCTCTGCAAATATGATTCTCACACTTGGTTGTAAGGTAAACTGTGAACCAGGGAGCAACAGGTGGCCGATAAAGGCAATGCTTAAATGCTGTCTGCATGTTTACATTTAGCTCTTAGAGGCGGAAATCTTCCTAATTGAATTCAACAAACAGCTCCTAGGAAGTCATTGTGTGCAACACACTATGCTAAGCTCTGAGGTCCAGGGGAAGCTGAGTTTCAGAGAGTCACAGCTTTATAGCTCTTAGTTTCACTGTGCCAAAAGGGAAGAACAAATGGTTATATAAGAAGAAAGGAAGAACAAAGGATTGATTCCAACCACAGAAACAGGATATTTTTTCTGAGGAGCCAAAGGTCTAATGTGAAAACAAAGGTTGAGTTTCTTTTTTTTTTCTTTTTTTTAAGATTTTATTTATTTGAGAGAGAGAGAGCATGAGTGGGGGTGAGGGGCAGAGGGAAAGAGAGAAGCAGACTCCCCGCTGAGCAGGAAGCTCACCACAGGGCTCAATCCCGGGACACTGGGATCATGACCTGAGCTGAAGGCACACACTTAACCGACTGAGCCACCCAGGCACCCCAAAGGTTGAGTTTTTATGGGCAAATATGGTAGGAAGCTTCTTCCATGAGGAGGGAAGCAGAGTGAGGAACAGAACACAGAAGAGGGCAGAAGGAGTGTATTTGTGTGAGTGTGGGTGTGGGGGTGTGTGAGTGTGGGTTGTGTGTGAGAGTGAGTGTGGACACATGTGAATGAAGGTGTGTGAGTATGGGTGTGAGAATACATGTGAGTATGGGTGTGTGAGGATATGTGTGGTGAGGTGCATGAGTATGAGTGTGCATGTGAGAGTGTGTGAATGTGTGTGAGGGTAAGTGTATTTAATGCTGGAGGATTTAGTAGATAAGACTGTTAAAGGTGGGATAACCCTAATTGTGGAGCATAGATTTATATTCTATAAAAGATCCTGACTTTTCCTCCTTCAAAAAAAAAAAATGTTCCCAAGGCAGGATGAATTCCAAGACATTTATCTACACAATTGGAAGTTTTCTATTGGAGAAGGCTATCAGCAGGGGGTGCCTGGGTAGCTCAGTCGGTTAGGCATCTAACTCTTGATTTCAGCTCAGGTCATGATCTCAAGGTTGTGAGATCAAGCTCCTCATCGAGCTCCATGCTGGGTATAGAGCCTGCTTAAGATTGTCCCTCTCTCCCTCTGTCTTTCTCTCCCTCTCTCCTCCCTCTCTGAAAAAAAAAAAAAGAAGAAGAAGAAGAAGAGGAAGGATATTAGCAAACCTGTGTCTTAAAAAGCAATCAGAGGGGGAGATGAACCATGAGAGACTATGGACTCTGAGAAACAAACTGAGGGTTCTAGAGGGGAGGGGGTTGGGGGGATGGGTTAGCCTCGTGATGGGTATTAAAGAAGGCACATACTGAATGGAGCACTGGGTGTTATACGCAAACAATGAATCATGGATCACTACATCAAAAACTAATGATGTAATGTATGGTGACTAACATAACATAATAAAATAAAAAAAAAAGCTTGTGTTAACAATTAAATAATATGCTGGTAATAGAGGTGGGGGGCTGATTAGCAGACAATTGCAATAGTCTACAGAAGAAGCAATAAGAGTCTAATCATAACCTCTGCTCTTTCTTGAGCACTTACTACGTGCCAGCCATGAAACCAAGGGCTTTACATGCATTTTTTCATTTAAAGTTCACAGAAAGCCTAGGAGCTAAGTGTTTTCACTCCCACTTCAAGTGAGGCCCAAGGTAAGTAACATGGCTGATGAAAGGCTGAGCCAGAAGTGCATCCAGATCTGTGTGGTCCAAGGCTCGGGCTGGCAGAACCCTATCCCAAAGGAAGGCAAGAAGGAAAGGGGAGGGAAGAGGAGCTCCAGGAGGCTCCCAGTATAACATGAGACTTTTGTCTTCAGCCAAGCTGATACCTGCAGAAGGAAGAGTATGTTTAAGAGAGAGAGACATGGAGTTCTTTTTCAAACAAATTAAATTGAGGAGTGTAGGGCATCCATGTGTGGATAGTAGCAAAGAAATGGGGTGTGGATCTGCAACTCAGAGGAGATCATGAGAATGTGGTGAGAGGCGAGGAGTGCAAAGAGAAGCTATGACCTTTGTAACTCCCATATTTTAAGGATAAATAAGGAAAGGGCTCTCAAAGAGAACCTCAGAACTTAAGGTAACAGTGCTGACCATAAGAAGATCTCCCATCTAAAGGATTTTGAAATGAAAAAAAAAAAAAAAGAGAGATTTTCTCTAACCACCCCTAGGCAAAGAGAAGATTTAGAAATACAGTGTTACTTCTTATTGTGAGTATAATTTTAATGGGGTACACAGAACCCACACCTGCATCTTGATGAGATAACCATCCAAGAGTCTGACCCACATGTACCCCGGAACTTCCTGAGTTCAGGGGGCAGGTTCACTGAGCCAACATACTGAGCTTATAGAGTTTGGTACTGCTGGGTATCCCAGAATTAGAGAGTTGGGTCCCCAATAAATGGAAATACTGTCTTCCTGGCCAGAAACCCGAGTGTTTTCTATGACACCCTCTCTCCACTTCTAAATCAAATCCCTCACTAAGAGCCATCAAACTGACCTCCTTATTATCTCTTGCTTGAATCCACTGCCACTTCCCTAATCCAGACTGTTGTCATCTCTTATTGAAAGCATGACCACAATCTCCTACTCCTCCCCACATCCTTCCCCCAAATCCAATTTCCCTGGAGCAGATATGTTGTACATTTGTTATCCCATCCTACAAAGAGTCTCTGATCTAAAAAGGTAAAGAACCATGTTGGAGTCACTTCAAGCAAATTAATTAAAGCCTTCATTTCTCTAGATTGATAAACCCACCAGGCTCTCTCCCATCTCAGAGCCCTTGTGTCTGCTCTTCCCTCTGCCTGGAAGGTTCTCTCCACATATCCACATGGCTGGTTGCCTTATTTTCTTCAGGTCCTTCCTCAAAACCTACCTTCTTAATAAGGTCTTCCTGGCCACCCTACCTAGAATTTCGTACCCACTTCCCCATCATATCAGTTCCTACCCTTCTTTCCTGCATTATTTTTCCGCCATAACACTTAACCACTACCCAAACTACTAATTTACCTTGTAAATGGTAGAAAATGATCAATGATGTTTACTGATTTTTGTTTGTTTGTTTGTTTCAGTGTTTTTTATTGTCCTAGATCATCTGATGAATTTTCCTAGTTCTCACCTGAAGTGCATAAGTAATTTCAAATTCTTTTTGAGGTTGGTTCCTCATATCTAGCTACAAAAACAAACAAACAATAAAATTATTATCTCTCATTTTAAGGAAGAACACTGGTATTCTTACTTTTGAATGCCAAGCATGGCAGGGGTGTGGGGTGGGGGTGGAGGACTGTTCCATTTAAAAATTATTAAAAATGAATTATGAATTTTCATTTGAAAGGTCTTCTCATTTGTGCTTATTAATAGCTATTAGATGACTCAGTTGAGGTAGGAGCTCTCTAATGGCTAAGGTGAAATTAGTCCTCACATCCATTTTGTTTTTAGAAACAAAGAAGTCGGTGAATATTAGAAGAAGAAGCCTTTCTATTTCATTACTTTTTTATGAGCAAAGTTCATCAAAACTTCTTTAGAATAAAACTCACAGTTTTGAGCAAGCCCCACTTGTCTTGCAGAAAATATATGTATATTGATGATATGCAGGTGATTTAGCAAACACAATAGTATCAATACAGACCCTAAGTAAGGCACGGCCTGTGGGGAGGGAAATGGCAGTGTGTAGATCTTGGAATAAGGTGGAAAGAAATAGCCACAAAAACCAGGCACATGGTACAATACAAGGGCCTCAAAGGAAGAAACTCAGCTGGGCAGCTGCGGCTTAGCCTTCAAAATGCTGAAGCATGTACCTAATGCAAATGCCAGCCTTTTAATCAACATCGAGTCAAAACTAGTTAGATTTAGTTACCACTCCACAGTCTCTGGCCCTGAAAATCCATGGGTTGTGTTCATTCTAGTCAAGTGGGTTGGCATCCAGCACACACAGTCTCACTTCCAGAAAGGCTCCATTTCTGCCATCAGTGATCTGCTTTGGGAATTCATTCCTGACAAATAGGTCTCCTTGTGTCTAGTATATCTGGAAATAATAATTTCAACAATTAATATTTATTGAGTATTTGCCATATGCCAGGCACTCAATGAGTATTTCATATATTAGATTTCATTTAATCCTCACAACAGTTTTGTGAGATAAGTATTATCCCCCCTTTTAGAGACAAGGGAACCAAGTTCGAGAGGGTTTAAGGGTCTTGGCTAATGTCACACGATGAGTGAGCATTGAAGAATCCAGAACTGACTTCAGAACTGTAGCTATTAACCCCTGTGCTCTACTCCCCTTCTAAAGAATGAAAAATGGAGAGATGGGGAAATGGTAGAGAAGTGATCTCCAAGGGGTCTGTTTCTGAGTAGGGTCAGAAAGCTATGTACTAAACCAGAAAAAAAGACTCAGCCAGTCTCTATTCCAAACTGACTCCTCATAAATTGCTTCAAAGGAGCCCTAGTTTGAGAACCATTCTTTTGAGCCTTTTGGGTAAGATGGGGGTAGGGGGGTTGTCACTGAAACAAAACCAAGCAAAATAGCCTCATGGGCATTCCAAACCAGCAACATAGCAGAGTGAAGTGTACATGCATGTACCTTATGATCATTTAATATATGTATTTATCAAAAAAAAAAAAAAAGGCAAAAACCAGCAACACATGCATACAGGTATTAGAAAGATGTAGTGAAAAAGAAAAATACATTTCCAACCTGCAAGCAATCTGTTGCCATCCCATCAAAAAGCATCAGCAAAACCGAATGTTCTATCTTGGTTCCCTCATGGTTCTCGCAGTGAGAGCATCTCCCTGAACTGAAGTAATTCCAGTGTTGAAAACATCCGCGTTTTTCATACATGGCTCCTAAACACAAGCCCACGGCCTCATGTCTGTACAAAAGTAAGGACACTGCCCACTATGGGAGATTGAAAGGTTTATCAAAGATTGTTTAAATTCTTGGAGATTTTCTCATTACAGAAAGATTTTAGACCCCATCTCCACCTGTGTGTGATTCGACTCTCATATTTTCAACACATTTTAAAAAGTAATTGTGATTGCAAGTGTGGATTTCTTTTTAACTTAAGCTCCACACAATTACCTTCACAGGTCCCATAATTTGGCTTTCACATTCTCTCAAAATCATCAAAACAAAGTTATTTCCCAGGTGTTTTCCAGTGTGCTAGATACCGTTTGCCACAGTGCATAAACAGAATGGGGGTGTTTCCCAAAATATGGAATCAGGATGTTGCATACTTACCTCCAGAACGGGGTGCAGCTTTCTTTGTACTCTTAAAAAATGCTATTTGGCTTCATTTTTGTAATAGTGAAAACGATTTCTAAAAAAGGGGCAATCATATTATGAACGGCCCTTAATAGGGGCAGCTCTGCAAACTGGTACAAGATTATTACATTTTCACTAATTTCTGCAAATTTGTGTCGAATCAGGGTCCTCTTTGTGACTAGGAATATCTTATATAAAACCTTCACTTTTATAACTAATTTTTTTCCTCTCATCAACAGGATACAATATGGCATATAATGAGATCTCATTACAACAGATTTTAACATACCACAGGTCAAATGGTGCCCACATAGGCTAACTTCTCAAGACCAGATTCTAATAATATGCAGTTTAACTAAGTGCATATTATTGGACTTTTATCTGATAATGTTAGTCCTAATCCCCTGAAACTCAGTTCCACAGGTCTCATTAAGCAGCCAGTTTAAAAAGAAAAGAAAAGAAAAGAAAAGAAAAGAAAAAACAGCATATATGTGTTTTTTCTTTATTTGGAAAAGAGATTTTTATCTGCTTCTATCTATTAGAAATAACACTGGACTAGGTGCTGCAGCAATTATAAAAATATATTTGACACTGTTCCAGTGATGCACAATCTTAGCGAAGCATTAATGATTGGGGGCCCAGGCTCTAGAGTCAAACCGTGTTGGTGTCCTGGTTTTACCACTTGCTAGTTGGGTGACCTTGGGCAATCTATTTAACCTCTCTGTGCCTCTGTATCCTCACCTTTTAATTGATGGTAATAATAGTGCTGACCTTATCACTGAAAATTAAATGAAGTTAACCCTTAGCACAGTGCCTGGTATATAGAAATAACTCAATAAATACCAGAAGAGAGAAAGTTAAGAAGGAAGTTATCTTAAAATTGAATTGGGAAAATGAGACCTACCTCTATGAAACTGAGGCCAAATGGCAATGTATGCAAAATGGTGTGAGAACACTCGTTGAGAGTGGGGCCGTGGAGGGCAGTGGACGCGAGAGCACACTGGGAGGTTTTTATGGAGGAATTTTCCTTGTGGGACCTTGTTCGTGGACCAGCAGCCCTGGCATCACTTGGAAGCATGTTAGAAATGCAGACTCTCAGGGAACCTGGGTGGCTCAGTCGGTTAAGCGTCCGACTCTTGGTTTCACCTCAGGTCATGATCTCAGGGTCATGGGATCGAGCCCCACTTCAGGCTCCACACTCAACATGGAGTCTGCTTGAGATTCTCTCTCACCCTCTCCCTCTGCCCTTCCCCCCTAAAATAAGTAAATAAATCTTAAAAAAAAAAAAAAAGAAAGCAAGAAATGCAGACTCTCAGTTCCATTCCAGACCTACTGAGTCAGAAACTGTGCAAGATCCCAGGAGATTAGTGGGACAGGAAGTTGAGAAGCACTGCCCTAGAACACATCTCGCCCCTCAAAGCTTTTGGGCCTTTCATTATCTCTCATCACACACATCAGTGTTCATAAAAGAAGAACACTGGGGAGAGGGAGAGTCTACTTCCAAACACTCCCACTGTAAAAAAAACTGTGAATGTTAAATTCTAACAGTTACATGTTGGAACTATGATAGAACTGACAAAAATAAGTGGAATCCGCTAAATAAAGCATGAAACATAAGTTATGATTCAATTAATATTTATGCCTAGACAGGGTAAAAATCACAAATATTTATTTCATCCAGACTGAAAATGAAAACCAAGAAAACATGATGATTCTCTTTGGGAAGATTTGGGCAGAAGTCCCTGGTACCTTCAGGCTTACAAAAAACATGCATTCCCCTAGAATGCAGACAGTTCACTTCTATGGTCTCCCCGCCCATCCTCCTCACACACACAGTGAACAATCACGCAGCATTTCAATGACTTACACTGTATACACACCACACATTGCAGGCACACAGAGACTCACACACCCAGACTCATCTACACTTTGACACTTTTTCATAGCTGCCTTCTTTCTGTCCTCAGGCACCTGCTTGAATCTTGCCTGCCAGAGACAAAGAATCTTTCATCTAGAATAAATCTCTGGTAAAGGGGATAAGAACAGAAGGGGAGAGTCAGTGGTGAAAATAGTAATATCTATCAATTATCAGGTGCCTTGTTGTACAAGATATTGTCCCACAGATTATCCTCTTGTTTTTTCATTCCTGAAATAACTCTCTAAAACAGGCTATTAATTCTCTACTATTTCAATTGAGGGAATAAAGGCCGATAAGGTCAAATGAACTATCAAAAGCTATGCAGCTAAGGGACGCCTGGGTGGCTCAGTCGGTTAAGCATTCAACTCTTGATTTGGGTTCAGGTCATGATCTCAGGGTCATAAGATCGAGCCTTGTGACAGGCTCTGCACTGGGCATGGAGCCTGCTTAAAAGTCTCTCTCTTCCTCTACCTTTGCCTCTCCCCGCCCCTCTCTTAAAAAAAAAAAAAATGCAGCTAAGAAGCAGCATAACTGAGACTCGAACCCAGTTCTGTCTTCTCTCCAACTGACAGAGTAAAGCCAAGGTCTATGAATCCAATAGCCATCTTTTTGAGGAATGGCTTCTATTTTGTAATTCAAATGTAATATTTTCCCTCACTTTCACTTGGTATGATGAGTGGCAAAGTGGCAAAGGAATTTTCCAAAGTCAGAGTAAATTTAAGCTGTGGATGGTGAAGTGCAGGATAATTTCCTTCTTGGTATTTTAGAAGTTCTTCATTTTAACCATCTGTTGTGGGCTGACAGATGGGTTGATATATGACAGAATAATGGGTCTTCAATTCTAGAAAGACATAAGGAAGGCTTGAAAAAATAGCTCTTTTCATGAACCTAGCTGTGCTAATGCTTGCTCACTTGCAACCAAAAAAAAAAAAAAAAAAAATTAGTGGGAGGGAAGTGTGAAATATAATCATAATCATTCCCCTAAACAGAAAGTTTCTCACAATTGCCAAAGGTCAAATCCAGTAAAACATGCCTATTCTAAAATTATGCTAACATTTCCAAATCCAGTCATTTAAAAGGGCATACAGGGGGTGAGGGGGGAGGGGCATGAGGGATAATAGATAAGTAAAAATAATAAAAACAAAACTCCAAATAACCTTCTTCCCTCCCTGTCTTCCAGCCATTTAATTTTCTTTTTTACAGGCAGCCAGTGTCATGAGTTTCTTATATCTTTGAGATAATTTAGGAAACACACAGATTTTTGAAATCCAGATGATTTTCCAAGTGACAATGCCAGATGTAAGCTCTCAGTCCTTTCTTCCGCCATGCGGTGGATGTATCTAAGAAGTCATGCATACGACAGACATTTGGCTAGGCACTAAGGACACAGGTGGTTAAGACTGTCCCATCCCCAAGGAACTTACAATCCAGTGAATGAAACCATGGGGAAAGAATTTAAATAGCACACACTGTGTCCTTTCTGAGAATGGAAGGATGATCGGGGCATTCACTGATCCTAGCAGTGGCTCATTCTCCAGGCAGAAGTCTTCAAGTGGACTTCCAGGTCCTCACACAATTATTCTAGTTCTTTTCCAGTCATGTACTGCAACCAGCTGAAATAGTCACACATGCATACCTGGTTGTTGCCAAATCTCCTCGGTGATGCCAAATAGCTTTGAAGCTCTACCCACAAAGAACCACTGGCTCAAACGTTAGACTGCATTAGCAATATTTTTGCCCTATGCATTGAACCTCAGCAGAGTGAATCTATTTTCAGAAGAACATCAGTATACAGATTGAAAAAAAGAAGTCATTACAGCTGAACTCATGATCCAGTGTCATTGACCAGGGCAACAACAGCCCATGTCACTTGAAGATTATATCATCTTCACCACCATCATCATCCCAACCATTTATGCAACAATTAAAATATTCCAGTCTCCATGCTTCACATTTTAATTTAATTTTAAACCTCACAACAATCCTGTCAGGTAGGCTTACATGTTACAGATGTGAACACTGAATTGCAGAGAATTTTTAAATCCATGATCCAAGTTTGCTTTAGTGCACTATTTCCAGCCATGCATAGCAACTCTTCTATGTCTTAGCTGGGAGATATCAGTAGTATAGAATAGTAAGTTAATAATAGGATTATGTTTTTAAAGGAGTATTTGACAACCTGGATTTATCTCGACAGTTCCTTCCCACTCTAATATTATGTAATTGTGAAGGAGGAAGATGTGCTTTCTTTCCCCTTGCAGGGAAGATGATGGCAAGAGAACACAGAGCAGAGACCAGAGAGGGGCTGACTTGGTTCAGAAGGTGGCACCTGAAAGGTCTTCCAGCATTTTCTGAGTCAAAATTTCTAGGAGTAGCTCACTCGACATGATTTCCTATAAAATGTGTCCATTTTTAAATATAGGTTGGAGGGAAACCTAAAAATATTTAGACAAATGAAGAAATTACTTTGGAATATCTGATATTTTTACTATCCATGCCTCTACTACTTGCCACTGTATGGAGAGAAAAAGGTAGTTGTGTGTCATGTTTTTTAAAAAGTGTGATGTGTGTGTGTGTGATATCATATATATACACATATATATGTATATATAAGTAATCTCTACACCCAATGTGGGGCTCAAACTCACAACCCCGAGATCAAAAGTCACATGCTCTTCCGACTGAACCAGCCAGGCATGTGGTGAAGTAGTTTTGATCACGCAGGGAGAGAACATTCTAGCCCAGGGTACATGGGAGAGATGGAGTTCAATTCTGGCTGCTTTTGACTTGCAGCCTCCCCCCCATGTCTCCTGTTTGCCACACTTCCTCCAGATGTTTTATCTGTACACTGCCTGACATCTGGCGTTTTCCAGATATGTTTACAATGCCCAGATGCTTCATGTCAAGTAGACAAAGCTGATGGCTAATTGACTAAATCTTAGCATTTTCATCTAGCTGATTCAATGGCAGCCCCAAAAATATTTTGGAAGTGCTAAAAAATACATAAAAATAAAAAATATTGATATGATCAATAAGTGTCTCCAAATTTACAGATTCATCTTTGAATCACAATACAAATGTGGTTTTTTTTTTCCCCCTGAGTTATTTTTAAGATGTCCAGACTGTTTCAACGGTTGACTCCCCTCTGGTCTAGGACTTGAGCATCTTACTTGTTTCTGTACTTACTGCTAGATGTGTCAAAACCAATAACCAACCACTTGGAAAGAGTGCTGTTTTCCTTATAAGCTAGAAACTCACCTGGAAACAGTTAACAACCCTGGTTGTTTCCTTAAGCTTACGAACTTCAAAGACCATGCCGGTCCAGAAAGGCAGGAACCCTCTTCTGCCACCATTTAGATAGCTAAACAGATCCCTGCAGACCTCTTCACCTCTTTGATGATTGTTTGGCTTTCCGAGAGAGAGGACTGCAGGTGAGCAAGTGCAGAGAATCAACAGCAGATATGTGAGCCACCAAAATTCTCACTGAACAAGCATTCTTTCCCTCCTTTTAAACCTCTCTCTGCTAGCAGAATGGCCCAATGAATCTTCCAGGTCCTGACCAATGTCAACGTGTGTTCTTCTTGGGCATGGTATAAGCAGGTAGTGGAGAGAAGCCCAAAATCCCCCTAGACACCAATTCATCGACCTTCCAGATAAGTCATTTTGTGATGTACTTATTATTCCACATGTGTTGAGAACCACCCAAGGGACAAACCTAAAAGGATTCTGGATGCAACCAGATCTGTGCAGTTTTCCCTGTCCCCCTAGACTGGCTAGTGCCACGCATTGTTTTGTTTGCTTTCAAAACACCAGGTCCTTTTCCTGCAAAGCCATTATCATCATCTGCAATTACATATTCTTCTTTTTTTTTTTTTAAGATTTTATTTATTTATTTGAGACAGAGAGAATGAGAGAGAGAGAGCACATGAGAGCGGGGAGAGTCAGAGGCAGAAGCAGGCTCCCTGCCGAGCAGGAAGCCCGATGCGGGACTCGATCCAGGGACTCCAGGATCATGACCTGAGCCGAAGGCAGTCGCTTAACCAACTGAGCCACCCAGGCGCCCTGCAATTACATATTCTTCTGTGATTATTTGAGTAAGGTCTCTCCTCCAGCAGAGGGAATACTGGGATCATGTCTGTTTTTATTAATTACTGTATTCCAAAGACCTGGCACCTAGTCGGTTCTTACTAGAGATTTGTTGAATAAATAAATGAACCCACCTGATTTATGTGACCATCAAAACCCATTGAATAATACCAATACACTTTTCTATGCTGTTATATATCCAATTATATATAGAATTTTCCTCTCTCTTTCGTGTGTGTATGAAAATTCATTGGGAGCTTACTTTGTGTCAGGCACTGAGCTAAGTATTTTATTGAATTAACTCATGCATCCTTGGCAAAAACCCTGTGAAAACGTATGTCATTATTGCCCCTTTTTACAGATAGGAAAACTGAGGCTTCATTGAGTCCCAGAGCTAGTTAGTAACAGTTGAGATTTGAACCCAAGGCTGACTGATTCCAAAGACAATAGACTTAACCATTATGTGATGCTTTCTTTTCTAAAAACCTGTATGTAGTGAGACCTACCTCACAAATTCTTAATGAAGATTAAATAGAATAAATCACATGAAGGCCTTAGCACAGTGCATGGCTCAAAGTAAGCATTGACTCAGTAGCAATTACTACAAGCAATACTGCTACTATTACTACTAATTTATTTTGAACTGTTACTAATCTTCCAATATTACTATGAACTTGTTTTGAAAAGTTTGTGCTATTTGTAGTGAAAAGGTTGGGCAGGGTCAATTAGAAATCAAATCGGTTTTTAAGGGGTGTTTTTAATATTGATTTACAACAACATTGCAGCGAGCTAGTGAGGACTGCATCCATTCTGAGGTTGTCAAACAGCCAAGAATACCTCCCTCTTGCACAAAGATTATGAAATCAATTGTCTATGACTAAGCTAAAAGGAGAGAGGCAGAGGATCTTTTAAAAAGTCTTCTTTTCATAAGAAAAGTGAAAAACAAGAAACAGGAGGCCCCAGTTCCGCATCTGAGCAACCACAGATCAATTGATAAAGTTCTCTGAAGAACAGCCTAAAAAAGAGAAAGTGTCGTGTGTCAATCACAATCAAATTTAAGTTAAGAGGAAAAGAAATGAAGTCCCACACTGATTCTCAAGCATAAGCCAGACTCTTCCCACATGAAACAAGATGACTGATTACTACTCAGCCTTTATAACAGAAGATCAGCACCCACTACCTCTTTCCTTTTGCAAAATTTCAATTCATTAATGGTGTGACTGTAGTGCATTTTACATTAATAACATAAAACGATCCAGATTGTGCAGAGAAAGGAAAGGTGCAAACCACTTGGACACTGGTACCCACCTGTCCCTACTCCATTTTTTGAACAGTACCTAGCCTGTAGTGGGAAGATCATAAATATTGGGCAAGTAATTACGAAAAGGAACTGATAGAACAAGGGACAAATGAAGAAATGAATGGGATTTGGAGTCCAATCGATCTAAGTTTTGTATTCAGTTCCTCTACTTACTTCTCTAAGCACTTCCTTCATCTGTTAAAGAAACAAAACAAAACAAAACAAAAAACTAACAGCTACTTCATAGGGCTGTGGTAAGGCAGAACTGAGATGAAATATGGAAAGCATTTTAACATCATGCCTGACACATGTTGGGCCCCCCGTTAAAGCTACTTCGGAATATAATGCGATTCACCCACCAGCAAGGGACACAG
Organism: Mirounga angustirostris; assembly: GCF_029215605.1. Classification (NCBI taxonomy): domain Eukaryota; kingdom Metazoa; phylum Chordata; class Mammalia; order Carnivora; family Phocidae; genus Mirounga; species Mirounga angustirostris. Next base: position 185,134,438 of record NW_026991709.1, on the reverse strand, counting down.
ACTCTGGAGCTCAGCAAACCTTGTTTGCAAACAAAGCTCAGCAACTTAATGACTCTGAGAACACCAGCAACTCACTTCATCTTTCTGAACCTTGATTTTCTCATCTGGAAAGTGGGGTCAATAATAGTCGTCTCAAAGTGCTATTAGCAGAATTAAAGGAATAATGTATGGGACACACAGTGTCTGAATCATAGTAACTGCCCCTTAAATGCTAGCCAGAAGTATTAATATTGCAACTTAATTTTTATTGTGAGCCTCTAAAAGGCCTCTAAAAGCAATAGAGCCCTTTAATAATAGATTAAAAACCCAGATTCTGGAGCCAAACTCCCTGGTTCCAAATCCTGGCTCTGATCTTTCAAGCTGGAGTTAAGTAAATTATTCCATCTGGAAAATGGAACTGTAGATTTCATCCCATTCCACCAGCCACCGTCCTGCACATGTCCTGAGAAGAGAGAGGTCAGGTCAGATTTTCCCCTACATCTAGCCTGAAATGCAGTCCCCACTGTCCCTATAGGCCATCTCCTCCTGTGGGCTGCCAATACGGAAGGTCCAAGCCTCTTTGGTCACACTGGTCTGCCTTCAGACCTCTACCAGACCACTGGGGCCATGCATTGGGTCGCTCTTATCAACTCACATACGGGGGACATGAGAGGCATGCTGGCCTTGTGAAAGCTAAGCTGACAAATGGCAACTAGGGTCATCTCAGACTCAAGTACCAAAAGAAAATGTGACATCAATGACCCCAAATTGGAGAAGGAGCATCACTCTCACTGTGGATGGAAATGTACTTCCATTCGTTCACCTTGGTTTAGAGCTGCGCAGTCTAATACGATAGCAATAGCAACGTGGCTACTGGACAGTTGAAATGTGGGTGATATAAATTAGGATGGGCTATAGATATAAAATTCACACCAGGGCGCCTGGGTGGCTCAGTTGGTTAAGCGACTGCCTTCGGCTCAGGTCATGATCCTGGAGTCCCTGGATCGAGTCCCGCATCGGGGTCCCTGCTCGGCAGGGAGTCTGCTTCTCCCTCTGACCCTCCCCCCTCATGCTCTCTCTCTATCTCATTCTCTCTCTCAAATAAATAAATAAAATCTTTAAAAAAAATTTAAAAAAATAAAAAAATAAATTCACACCAGATTTCAAAGACTTCATACAAAAAAAGTAAAATGTCTTATTAATAATCTTATCTATTCGGTTTTATTCTATAAATACATATACTGTCTTCATATAACTAATTACACCAGTTTCTTTTTGCTTTTTTTTTTTAATGGGACTACTAAGAAACTTAAAATTATGTATATGAATCACATTTCTGGCTCACCTTCTATTGGACAGCACCGTCTCAGGATTCCCTCCCCAGAATGGGGTCTTAGAGCCCTTTCCCAACTTCAGCCATCCTCTGCCCTGCTTCTGTCACCTGAGCCATAAATTTAAACTTAAATACAAGGTAATTTTGAAGAAAACCCTGTACCACTACTGGATACAGAAATCCAGCATTATTTGTCATAATTAGGAGATAAACATAGAAACGAATCAGTGGAGAGTAAGGAGTAGTGTATTGCAGCCAAATACCATTGCTGTGTGAAGCCTCTGAGCCTGGGGCCAATTTCCTCTGATAAATGGGTGTTAAATATTTTTAAATAGATGTTAGTGACAGATTAGCACCCAGCTGAGACTTTCTTCTTTAGTTGTCAGACTGAAAGACAATTGTGAAGAAAAATGCCTTTCTCCCAGCGTTAGGAAGCCCCACGTTATTTATTTCTATGTCTGTGTTCCCACAATAAGGAGGTAACTCAAACTTAAGAAAGTGTGGACCTGATGGAAAAGTCATTCACTAAACATGGAGCCCTTTGCCCTGCATTCAAATCTCAATACTTGTGATGACGGGGACACATCATTTAACTTCCCTGAATCTGTAAAATGGGTATAATTATCTTCACCCTCTTGCAGTTATTGTGAACATCAAATGATCTTCTGCAACATCATGTTAACAACTGAAGACATTCTCCAGAAGTCAGAGGTCACTAGTGTTCATCCTTCACATGAAATAATGAAATAAACCTGTGAGCGGACAAGAAGTTATTCCATCCAGACACTGCTGAGCTCTTCTCTCTTCCAACACAGGTCCCAAGCTCTGTCCCGAGCTGAGCTTCTATCTTGCTGTTTGATGCTGTGTATCCTGATTCCCAGCTTCATTCCGGGATTCCTGAAAGCTGACTTAGCAAAGCAAATCCAGTTACACTGAGGGTGAGGGTAACTCATTGGGCTGCCCTGTTTCTGGTACAGACTGTTGGCATAAGTGTCAGCCACAGAATAAATAGCAAAGCCATCGAGGAGGCAGATAATAATGTCACAGGAGTTGAAATACTGAGAATATTTGCTAATAGATAGAAATAGGAGAATTGACTATTTTACCAATATCCAGGGTGCTACTATCGGGGGAGGTAGGTTTACCTGCTTCTAAAAGATTTCCATCACCAAAGATGATTCCCTCTCATAACCCAGAGTGATCCAGGACAAGCATCAGTAATATATTAAATTACATTCTAATGTGAAAATGAGCTTGCTAACAGCAAATTAGGAGAAGTGGGGGCAACCAAACACACCCAGCAAACAAACTGGAAACAAAGCACCCAGCCAGCCGTAAGCCTTGCTGCTCCCTCGGCCGAGGAGGCTGTATTTTTGGATCACTGAGCACATACTTAGAACATACTGCAGACACAGGACCAGGCAGCGTGGCAGTGTCCTCTCTATCCAGGGTGTCACAGAGAGACCACCAGCCCAGAGCATATTTTATAAACCACTTAATGAACCATAAGCAAATCCACTTATCCTTCTCGGCTACAGTTTTGTTTTTTTTTTTTTTAATCTGTAATATGGGCCTAATAACCTCCTCTGACTACTTTTTGGGGTTTTATGGGGACCACAGAGATCCCAAGTGTGAGGGTTTTTTGGAAGCATGAAGGCACTCTAATGGCAGCCTGCCCACTCTATGAGAACAAAGAACACAAGCAAAGCCAGCAGAAGATACCTTCAAAGGGTTAATTATGCACGTGATAACCTAGATGTAAATGTTAGATTCACCTCTTGAGTTTGTTCCCTGCACACTATTTCTTTTAGATAGACATGGGGAAGCAGCATTTGTAAACACCAGGTCCTTGTCTGCACCATCAGAAGAAAATCCCCTCTCAAGTGGGAGGAATTTACCCCTCCTGATACAGCAGATGGTGTAGCTGGGCCCTTAACATAGCATTAAGTAACATGACTGAGGAACTTAGTCCACATTCTAGTTAACTTCAGGTCTTCTGGTTAGGTCATGCTAGTATTTCTTTAATATCCCTCTAACACTTGTTAATCTCCCTTTTAACAAAGATCCTAGATTCTAAAGCCTTGTGCAAACATCCCCAGCTAGAATTTAAGGTATTCTGTTTTCACTGTGGAGCACTTATGTTTGCAATTCCCACCTATCCATGGCAAGTTGTGTTGGTTTGATATTACAGTACACATATAATTTCCTTCTGAGATGACCTCACTTATATAAAAAGGGTAATTTGCTTTAAATGAAAGATGAAACAATAACATGAGAGAATGTGGATAAAATCAAAATTGTTTGGTGGTACCAAAATGACTAAAATTTAGAGAACACCAGCTAAGGTAATTATTTACATAAACACACCAAAGAGCATCTTTTCCCCCAGCTTTTCAGAAAGCGCATGATACAAAATCAAGCCAGGTATTAATTATAAGGAAAGTATTCACCCTGTCACTGCTTCAGTTTTCTCATAAGAAAAGCAGGGCTAACGTCAAGTACCTATGTCGTAAGGTTAATGATGTCTGTAAGTGCTGAGCAGAGTGCCTGGCGAACACGGGTCACGGCAGCTATGGTTGAGGCTCCGGAGACAACTTCTAGTTCGGGACAGCTTCTGATGGACGCCCTGCCCCTCCCCATCTTGCTCTGTGCCAGGACCTGACTGCATGGATCACGGCAGTGGGCAACCTGCCCGCTGGGTTCCAGCTGGGTTTGGCTAATGGGAGCCTCAACAGGAGATTGGAAGGGAGAAATGTAGGGTCAAGGATTTGCTCCCACACGGCACTCTCTGCAAGTGGCCTCTAACTCAGGCTAAATGCCGAAGCCAAAAATTAAAAAAGTTCAGGCTAATATATTCTTTATCTAGAACTTTTTACATAATCTCCTCATCTTCACACTTTGCTTAGTTGTGGAAACGTGGCACTTTGAGACTACTTTCTGGAACCCTTTGCTGCAAAACTCAATTCTAATGACATTTATTATTTGGTCTAATTATAAATCCTGATGCTATTGTAAGGACAAACAGAGCCATCTGAAGTTCTGTCAGTCAATGTCTTGATTACATTGCCACATTATTTTTATTTGGTCTAATTTAAAATAAGGTATGTTTAAAAATACATAAGCTTAGGGGCCCCTGGATGACACAGTTAGTTAAGCATCTGACTCCTGGTTTTGGTTGGGATCCCGATCTCAGGATCATGAGATGGAGCCCCGCATCCCGCTCAGGGCGGGGGTGAGGGGTCTGCTTGGGATGCTCTCTCCCTCTCCCTCTGTCCCTCCCGCTCATGCTCTCTCTCTCTAAAATAAATAATTTTTTTTTAAAAAAATACATAAGCTTACATAAAACAAAATAAAAGTCATCTTTAATCCTACAACCACCACTTGGTAAACTCTTACACATGTTATATACGTAAATGTAAATATCTTATCAAAATTGGGACCATTTTGTGTATTTCTCCCTTCCTTCATTCTTTGACTAACTGTTGATGGCAACTCTTGTGCCAAGACTCAGCAATGAGCAAAGTAGACAGTTCCTGCCCTCATGGAGCTGACATCTTACTGGGAGAAACAGGCAAACAAACAAACAAAATGTATTTTCACTTCTCAAAACCATCTTGTGAGACAGATACTGTTATTGTTCCATTTTACAGTGAACTAAACTGCAACATCAAGTTGTCTAGCAAACTGCCCAAGAACACAGTTAGTGAGTAGCAGGGTCAGGATTCAGCCCCAGGTCTATCTGATGAGAGACTCTGAGCTGTTAACCTAGTGCAGAAGATACTCTAATATGATATATTGCTGTCTCTTTGCAAAATGGTACTGGGGTAAATGTTTAGATGTTCTACCAAATATAATGTGTTTACTTACCCTCAAGGACACAGATCCTTGACTTCAATCATGAAGTTTGTTTATGGAAAATGACTCGTTACTATATGTCATATCTAAATTAAGCAGGACTTCAAGTCCAACTTTGGAGCTTTTTAGTGTACTTGTTTTATTTTTTTATTTGTTTTAAATAAGAAGATCAGTATTCCTTAAAGTGGACATGAGGGAAAGTATAGACTAGTCAAGCTCACAGGTACCGGAAGCAGCTGACCAGGCTGACGTTCCTGACTCCACCACTGGCTAATTCCTTACTCTGAGCAGTTTTACTGAACCCCTTTAGTACCTCAGTTTCCCCAACTGTTAAATGGGGACTGGATTAGCATCTGTTTCACAGTGCTGTTGTCAGGATTAAATGAGTTAATTCATGTAAACTTGGGAAAATACTGCACATATAAAAAGTGCTCCATAAATGTTAGGCATTTTTTTTTAATTTTATTATGTTATGTTAATCACCATACATTACATCATTAGTTTTTGATGTAGTGTTCCATGATTCATTGTTTGTGTGTAATACCCAGTGCCCCATTCAATAGGTACCCTCTTTAATACTCATCACCAGGCTAACCCATCCTTCTACCCCCCTCCCCTCCAGAACCCTTAGTTTGTTTCTCAGAATCCATAGTCTCTCATGGTTCGTCTCCCCCTCCGATTTCCCCCCTTCATTTTTCCCTTCCTATTATCTTCTTTTCTTTTTAACATATAATGTATTATTTGTTTCAGAGGTACAAGTCTGTGATTCAACAGTCTTACACAATTCACAGTGCTCACCATAGCCCATACCCTCCCAATGTCTATCACCCAGCCACCCCATCCCTCCCACCCCCACCACTCCAGCAACCCTCAGTTTGTTTCCTGAGGTTGAGAATTCCTCATATCAGTGAGATCATATAGGCATTCTTACTATTATTAAAAGTCTAAAAGTTTTGATAGTATTTTCTCCAATTTCCAATGGAGAGGCCTTCACATGACTCTGTTCTTGTTTCCCCACCCTAACACCATTTTCTCAAGTCTACTTTTAATTATGATGAGCATAAATAATGACAGCTACTGTCTCATAATTGGAACGATAGGGTGTCTAGAGCCCCTGAAAAATATGCAACAGCAAGAAAGCAGAGTCCATATTTTGCATTTTCTTAGTTCCCTCATAGGACTGTGCTCAGTACCTGGCACATTACTCAAAAATGACTGTTTGAATGAAAGCATGCATGAATGAACAAGGTACCAGATTGAACATGAACCTAAATTTGTCTTTGACAGAGTCAACCTGTCTTATTTATTTGTAACCATTCCTCCAGTTTGTAATTCAGACTCAAAACACTTGAGTCTCTTGATTCCAAATGTTCTTATTGATTGCTGTAGATATTGTGTTTGTTTGTCTGTTTATACCACCATTCATTCCAGAAACAACTTAAGATAGCTTACAAGGATATATGAAACACAAGTCACACCTAACAAATACCATCCACAACAGCATCCTTACAATGTAGGAGTTCCCTCAGTGTCGATCCTGGGATTTGATGAAAAATAATTCAGTCATGTCATGAGGGAAAACTCACCAGAACAAGTCAGATGTGCCATGCCTTTGGGTGCGAAAGAGACACAGGGCAAGTTTTCTACATGACAGGCTTATCATTCAGAATAAAAAAAAGAAATCTTTCTGTTCGTTATAGCAAACGTACTCTTTTCCTTTCCAGGTCAGTGTTTTTCATATACTAGATAAGCAGGATGCAACATTTTTTTGTAGTCAGGCATAAATAAGTAAATCTGAAAACCTGTCCTATGTTGGAACACGGTCTGCTTCCAGCTTGGACAGTGACTCCCAACCCCCACCCCCTCTGAGTCATGAGGGAGGATATGAGAAGTAGCCCAGATGCTCAGAATGTCTCTTTAAAATATTCACCCTCTTACATTGTAGAGATGTTGTTTCATGTGAAAAAAGAAGCTTCTTTCCCCTGTAATCATAGCAGATCCTTTTCTAAGTCAGACAGATCTGGATTTGAATTCTAGCTCTGCCCCTTTCTATATGTTACCTTATATCTCTGGGCCTTGATTTCCTCATCTTTAAAATGGGTATTAAAAATATTGTCTAACATGATATTTGTAAGGATAATATTATATAAAATCTCTTGCCCATAAAAAAGCACTCAAAACATTATGGCTGTTAATACCTCCCACTTAACACTGTCCCAAGCATACACTAGATGACACACAGGTTTGTTAAATGAAAAAAAAGAATGAGCGAATGAATGAATATTGCTATCTAGGAGTCTTTAGCAATCGACAAATCTCTCTGTTCACAGTCATCAGCACAGGGTGGCTAAGATCGTGGGCTTAGGGGTTGGCTTGTCAGGTTTGAGTGCTGACGCCATCACTGATTATCTGTGGGCATCTAGACAAGCCGCTCGATCATCCCCTGTCCCAGTTTTGTCAATTGTGACTGGGACAGTGATAGGAACTTCCTCACAGGGATGTTGTAGGAACAATTAGAGGAGGGCTATAAGTACCTAGTATCATTCCTGGAACACAGCACGCATTCAATAAATATTACCATTGTTTATTTTATACAAATATAAATATAATGTCACAGAACTTTATTTATTTTTCAACTTCTCCCTGGTTCCAGTGCTCTGGGATCTAGGAATTTTCCAAAAGGCAAGTCGCATAGTTGCATAAAGTAACCAATTCGTTTCTAAACTTCACACTCCTTTTACTATTTTATCTTTCTGTTTCTGTAGGACTTCGTCGTCACCGTAGTCTTTTCATTCTTGTGGTTGGTGGGTTCATCAGCTTGGGCGAAAGGACTGTCTGATGTCAAGGTCGCGACGGATCCCAAGGAAGTCTTGTTACTGATGTCAGCTTGCAAACAGCCGTCCAACAAATGCATGGCGGTCCACAGCCCTGTAATGTCCAGCTTAAACACTTCCGTGGTATGTTTTCACCTATACTTTACCTCCCAAATCTTTGTTTGCCATTCAAGTAATAGGAAAAGCATCTCAGAAGTCATCTTGGAGATTTCTGCCTCCAAAACTAGGCCAATGTAAGAGGCGATATTTCACTCCCTGTGCAAGATGATCCCCTAGTCTTCAAGTTTTCTATTGTCAGAACCCATGGGCTTTAATGCTGCCAATTAAGGAGTCTTAGTAAGAACCCAGCAGGTATTGGCAACCGCTGCTTGGATGACAGTCAAGTCAAAATTCTAAGCCAGAAGCAGATATAAAATCTGAACTTTAAGGCTGAAGCCTGCCAGAAGTTAAAAGGAATATTTGATGGCAGAGAGGTTTCCTGGGAAGAAAACATTGTTCAAGCCACACATAGCTAGAATACATCCAGTTGATTGTCTGGAGAAAAAACACGCAGACCTGGTAGGATGCGGGAAGAATTGCACAGTATAAAAAATACTTATAATAGTTACAGTAATTTTTTTTATCTCCTCCATGTTCCCGGTTTAATTGCCTGGTAACTTTGGAAAAGGGGAACTATATTAGTTGAACAAAATCAAATATTATCAAATGTATATCTCTCACAGGAAGACAGAAAATCTGACAAATAGCAGGGCAGCTAAATTGGATGCTTGTGTTATTTTAAAGAAACTGCATCTAAGAAAGACAGAAGCTATAATGGCAGCAAAAAGCAGTCGTTACGGAAGAATAGAAGACCTGACTGTGTTTGCAGAAGGAAAAACATTCTTTAGCAATCCCTAAAAATAATTATCTTGGCTTCAAGTTTAGCTTATGTTTTACAGCTTTCTGAAATTTAATCTGAGAAGGCATTTAAGACGGGGGAAAGGGTTGCTAATCATTTCCTGATGATTTGACAGTGGATCCTGCCTTGGTGAGAGAGGAAACATGGGATGAAAGTGTATCCGAGGGTCTCACCATCATCTTTGCTCATTTCTGGCCACACCTGCTGCTGAATGCATGGAAATATATTCTCCTGCTTCTGCAGTTTCTTTCTAGGCAGTGCTGAATGAAGGTTATTATAATCTGGATCTCAAACTCTAAGAGAACAAAGAGAAAAATCACCCAATGTGTTTGTCCAATTACTAATCAATCTTCTAATACATTATGACATCCTGCATGGTCTATTTAATTCTACCTCTGATGTCTCTAACAAGTTTTAGACTAGGCGATGGGAATTTTGAATGAGAAACAATGTGAGGTGTCTCCTAAAATCAAAAAGAGGTATTTGCCTTTCTCTGCCTGACTGATTTCACTTAGCATAATACCCTCTAGGTCCATCCATGTTGTGTGTCAATTATACTCAAATAAAAAAAAGAAAAGAAAATATCCACTAAATTTTATACATACATACATACATGTATATTTTTAAATAAAATACGTAATTAAAATTTTTTTTTAAAAAATCAAAAAGAGAGGGGCGCCTTGGTGGCTCAGTTGGTTAGGTGTCTGCCTTTGGCTCAGGTCATGATCCTGGGGTCCTGGGATCGAGTCCTGCATCGGGCTCCCTGCTCAGCAGGGGAGTCTGCTTCTCCCTCTGCCTCCCTTCCCACTCGTGCTCTCTCTCTCTCTCTCTCTCAAATAAATAAAATCTTAACAAAATAAATTTTTAAAAAATCAAAAAGAGAAATGATGGAAACCAAATAGCATGTTCTGTGAGAGAGGACAGTTCTGGATCTACAACAGTTAAGGGTCCTAGTGACAGAAAATTCAATTCAAGGAGCTAAAGCAAAACAATCCGCCTATCCCTAACATCTGTTCTCTGCACCCCCTTTTGCACCAATGCCTGTATGTGCTGGAACGTTTGGGTTGCAAGTAACAGAAACTGACCCTGACTAATCTCATCAGGAAAAAAAAATATCTTTGGAAAGGTAAGAAGTAGCTCAGAAAATTAATGAAATCTGATGAAACAGGCTCTACCAAAAGCAGCATCTAGAGCTGGACCAAGGTTCCAGATGTCAGATACCAGGGCATACCTGACCTTCCATACTCCTCTCCTGATTTAAAGTTCCAGCACAGAGCTCACGCCACTTGACTGCAACTGGGCTTTTCGAGGTAAACAAAATTTCTATTACCAAAAGCAAAGGGAAAGAATATTTATCTGCCAAAACGCAGTGATTTTTTTTTTCCATTACAAACTCATTTGGCTTCAAATCCTATTGAGCTAGCTTTTCACAAAAAGTAAAAGTAATTAGAAAGACACCAGAAATGTGTCTTCTAAGGGCCGAACCCCGGGGCCAGAACTGGAAGACTGGCAGGAAACTAGGCAGTTCGCATTGTTCATCCCTCATCTCTCTCTTTCTGAATGTCTATTATATAATTGTCTCTTTTCCGATGCATTTTTTCTTTTTCCTGTTTACACAAGGGAAGATAGCCACCCCACGGTTTCTGAGTTTGTATTTCTTTTTATCTTTTTAAAAAGATTTATTTATTAATTTGAGAGAGAGAGAGAGAGTAGGGGAGGGGCAGAGGGAGAGAGAGAGAAAGAATCTCAAGCAGACTCTGGCTAAGCACCTAGCCCTATGCGGGGCTCAATCTCACAACCTGAGATCATGCCCCCAGCCAAAACCAAGAGTCGGACACTTAACCAACTGAACCTCCCAGGCGCCCCTGTTTCTTTTTAAAGGAACATCTTGAATTGAACTAAAAATCACTCAGGTCTAATCCCACATTTCTGGCAGAGAGAATCTCATTAGCTCATCTTGGGCCAGGTGTCCACCTTGGCTGGGGGTTGGGGGAATTGTGCAGAGAAAATATGGCTCACAGAACCAAACCAACTTGCCTACTAGGCAAGTCTAGTAGGCTTTGGAGGAGGAGCCAGACACACCACAAGGGGTGACCTCTACAAGTAACTGGTTCAGCAATAGCGATGGTATTTCTACCTGGGTAACAAATTTACTTTCTCCAAAGCATTTTGGCATCTGTGATTTCACACTCACACAAATAGGCAGGGAGCTATCCAGATATTTCAAATGCAGGTAGCTGCGGGGAAGGGATTTGCATAAGACATCCCAAGTGGTGACAGCAATGCCAGACTAGAGCCAAAGTCCCCGAATGCTGTTGCCACTTGAAACAGTTAAGGGCATAGCTTTGGAGTTAGTCTGCCAGGGTTTGAATCCTGGCCCCACCGCTCAATAATTGACTGCCCTTGGGCAAATTCATTAAGGTCCCTAATCCTTAGTTTCATTATTTGAAGTGGGGCTATTATCAACCAGACCTCACAAGACTGTTGATTCAGTGAGATAATAGATGATAAATACTTAGCCCAGTGCTCAGCATAGGGCAGATGTTCAGTAAGTGTCAACCAAAAGCTGCCTCTATAATACCTTCATTTTCCTAAATGTCATATCGCGTTAGAGCCCAATAAACAGGGTAGGGGAAAAGAATGTTGTTGTTTTTTTCCTCTCTCAACTTTTCTTGCAAAGGTTCCCTGAGCATAACTGTTCTCTCCATAATTTCTACTTCTACTTCTCCAGCTTCATCATAGGCAATCTTGACACATCTTCTTGGCTAATCTAGATCTCATCTCCTCATTCTTTCTCACACTATGCACGTTTTCTTTCGGTCTCTCCTTCCGTTGTCCCCACATCTGAGCTTGAATCAAAATCCTTACTCCAACTTCAGTTGCAACAAAATGGCAAGAAAAGATGAAAGGGCCCATGAGCCCCGACAACGGGCCAGCCAGGAGTCTGCAATATCAGTGTGATGACAATGGAATAAGACATCGCTGCTCCTGACACATGCCCATGGGGACACCTTTTGTATGTTCTCACTTTTAAGTTGCATTTCCCTGATTTCTGTGTTCTTCTTGAGCATACCTTTCCTAGAAACCAAGTAGCAGCAAGCAAAAGGGAGAAATCAAGGAATAAGAAACATAAAATGACAGCTCTGGGCAGAGCCCTCTCTTCATGTCTGAAAATATTCCTTGATAATTTTTTTCTACTCATATATTGACATATACTTACAAAGATACAATTTAACCAAGATCTCCCTTTGATGGAAAATATCCTAGTTACTGTACACACAGATGAAAGATCCATGTATATTACAGTGTTATTGGTGATTACCTAATTCATTTTGATCACACAACTGTTATCCTGTGAGTACCTTATTTATGCTTTGTATCTCCCTTAGCAAGGAGCCTGGAGCATGGCATAAAACAATGTTAAACAAACGTCAGTTAACATTAAAGGAAAAAAAGAGGGTAGAATGGGAGAGAAGGAAGGGATAAACCAGTCTTTTGGATCAGATGAGGGCCTAAATACTGCTTGGGCTGCCGACATCCCCTATTGTCAAAGTCCCACGTCAGCTTATGCTGCAGCCAAAGAGCCAACTGAATACAATTCATGGAAATACTGGGGAAAGTATTCAGAGCATAGCTTACCAGTCAGTAAGCATTTTCTAATGTGTCCAACACCATCTAGCTGCTTTACACATGTTCTCTTTAATCCTTACAACTGTCACCCAAGGAAGGAATAATTGTTTTCATTCCATAGAAGGGGGGGGTGGCAAAAGAAGCTGAGTTCCAGAGGCTAACTGCCTTGTCCAAGGTCATAGAGCAAGAAGGTGCAGAGTTTAGGCCACCCTGATTTCAAAACCCATGGAATGACTCCCAAGTTGACATTCAAGTAGTGTGCCCTGATCCACCTGCTGCTAAAATACTCAAATACTTTGGTGAAAAGCCCCTGCTCCAAGGCCCCAAGGCACCTCATCTTGACTACACTAGCCCCCCACTCCCACCCACAGGGCATTCAGGACCACCTTACCATCCAGCAACAAAAGGATAAATTCTGGCCCAGCAGAGGACTTCCAGCACCCAAATTCCAGAGCTATGGCGGTGGCCCAAGTCCATTTTGATTGGTGATTGTCACGCTGGAGTGGCTACTAAATGTACTTTAATGTCATCACAGCTTTATATCATACTGTTGTCTGTCTCCAGTAGGGGGCTGTTAAAATCCACTGCCTGTGGTTAGTTTCCAGGTCAACCAATGCCCCCGGGGGAAAGGTGTGGAACAGCTGTTCTGTTTGGGGCCTCTTGCACCAGTGAACAGTGCTGCTTCCATCAAACCCTCAGGGCCTGGGGAGGCAACACCTGATCCTCTGATTCACCAACAACACCCTTTTGGAGTGTAAGAGGAATTTCTATAGGAAAGCCTCACATCCAGTTCTTGGGAAAACATCGCCTACTTCTCTGACATCTGCATTTCACTCGTCTGGTTTCAACATTCATTTCTGAATGTGAGAGGCACAGAAAGTTCAACTATTCAAAGTCACAGCCTCTGTGTGCACTAACATTCGTGTGCTCACCTGCATGCCACCTGTACGAATGCTTACTCCATACTTCTATCTTGAAGTTGACTCATTTTTCATAGCATTACAAGACCTGGAAGAGTAGGATCTCTAGCCATAATGGGAAGGTAACCTTGTAAATTAATGCACTATCATTAAAATGAGAGTTCTCAACTCTGTATCCCCCAAAGACCTCTTACACAATGAGGAATCCCTCACTTGGGGAGACAGTAACGCTTCAGTAAGGACTCAAATGATGGAGTCAGACAGAACAGGGCTTGACCCTTATGTACTACTTAGCAAGTCATGTGACCTTGAACAAGATTCATGTCTTGAACCTCAGTTTTCACATCTTTAACATGGGTATAATAATAGCACCTTCTTCTCAGGCTGAATGAATCCATACACACTAAGCCCTTTATACAGTGCCCAACATGTAGGAAGCATTCAATAAAAGTCAGATATTCTAAAGGAAATAGCAGATCCAAATGAAAAATTGGAAGAGATCTCAATCTTGAATGGAAAGTAGCCTTACATTGTATCATGAAGGATTTTTCTGAAGTTGAGATTTTTCTTGCGTTTCTGTCTCTCAACTCACTTGCTCTGATTCTCCTTTAGGTCTTTGGGTTCTTGAACTTTATCCTCTGGGCTGGAAACATCTGGTTTGTTTTCAAGGAGACCGGCTGGCATTCCTCAGGACAGAGGTATCTTTCAGACCCGATGGAGAAGCACTCAAGCAGCTATAACCATGGCGGCTACAACCAAGACAGCTATGGGTCAAGTGGTGGGTATGGGCAGCAGGCGAGCTTGGGGCCGTCCTCCGATGAGTTTGGCCAACAGTCCAGTGGCCCAGCTTCTTTTACCAATCAGATTTAACAGGTAGTATTTGCATTCTTCTGGAGAAAGCTTCACCATCTTCCTTTCTAGTAGCAGAAGAATTTTATAAGAGTTCCAATCAATTATTAATGCAGAGGGTGTTGAATGTAAATCAGAGATCTGGAGTCTCATTAAGGCAGAAAAGCCTGGGTTGTGATAAATGGTACTTAGAGAGGAGACGACATGAGGAGATACATTATTCATCATAGAAGCTTAATTGGAGAGTACCTTGTTATATACACAGATACTTTTATGATTGTTATGTAGGTGTGTTGAGATAGTAAAAGCATTTTGTAGCTTAAAGTCTCTAGTATGTATTATGCATAAAGTAAATTATATAGCACTGAGTTTCCCGATGCGTTTTGATGCGAAAGATGTTTTAATGATTTCTATAAGATAATTTGGTGTATCACACGTGCATGTGTTATTGTGTTTGGTTGTAGACCCTGTAGGACTGTGAGTCTCTAAGTATTTGTTTCAGACAATTACGCTGGTTTTTTTTTTTTTTTAACTTGAGAATCAATCAGTGTTCATATGATTTAGTGCATGAATAGGCATTTTCTCACTAAATGAATATTTGAACTGTATTTATGAAAATTTTCCAGTTTGCACCATGAATTTGTTAAATGGACATTTAAAGAAATATATTCATTACTTTGTATACTTGCAAATTTGTCCCTTTGGCTTTACCCAATTCTGAATGCACTGTAACTAAGGTTTGGGATTTTTTTTTCTCCTATTAGTCGATATTTCAGTGTTATATATGGTAACTGCCCAATATTTATTCTATTTACTTAGTTAAATATTTACATTCTTGTAACTTTCTATGGTGTTTTGTGGCTCTTATTCTACCGACTATGAACAATAGGCCCAATAACTGTTCGTGTTTATGGAATGTTGTTTTCTTAGAATAATAGAGATGCAGATATCGGACACCATAGTCAGAAGTATTGTGCCGACATATTAATTTATAAAGGATGTTCTGTAGAATCTACGCTACCAGCTAAACTTTTAAATCCTATTTATTTGTAAAGTTAATATGTTCCTAGATCCAATTATTAAAAATTCTCCAGTCACGGCTTAACCTACTAATTACTAATTCTGATTTGAGTGTTACCCATAAATTAGAAATGACTTCCGTGAGCAACTCTGATCCCAAAAAGGTTCTCATGAAATATTCCTCAGAATTTTTTCATTATCAAGAAAATACCAATCTTCACTTCTTTGTTTTAACTCAATTGCAACATCAAGGCCCAACAGTGAGGGCAAACCGTGCATCTGTATTTCCAGATAAAAGTTGTTATCGATGTACAAACGCTGTGATCTGTGTTGCTGAAAGCATTTTAGCACAAAACAGCTGTGTTTCTTAGATGATATCTGTAACCAGTTTCTGGATCCCGTTGGATAAATCTGTATTGTGATATCTATTTGACCTTAATAAAGTTATTGCTTACAGCCCTGGCTGGATAGTGCAGAATTGCAATAGAACCTGGTTAGTTTTAGCAATGGATTTAACAATACCTTTATACAAGGTATAAATGCGCAATGTTTCCAATCTCTCCCCTGCCCTTGTTTCCAAGCCCAGGGTTGTTCGTTCCTTGCTTCTCCCATTTTAGGACCCCCTCTGCACCCACTGCCATGCAAAGCACTGGGGATGTAAGAATAAGAAAAAACAGAAACATGCCTCCCCTTGAAGCTTCTACTCTATTGGAAGAGGCAGACATTAAAATAATCACACCCCACTTAACGCTGTGTGCAACATGGAGAGACAGAGAAGTCCACGAGAACATTTATCCAAGGGACTTGAGCTAGTTAGGGGGAGGGGAGCTTCAGACTAGAGGCCTGCCCCTGCTTTCACACGGACAGAGTAGCAGGGAAGAAGAGAATCCCAGGCAGCCTTGCAAAGCTCTCAGATGGCGGGAGGCAGGATGGCTAGGTCTGGTTGCCTGAGTACAGTGAGCGAGGGGGGCTTTGTCAGAGGCGGGCTGCTGGTGGACCTGTGGCAAGAGGGTTGGGGGGGTTGCTGCTAGGCAGCCACAAGTGGGAATCCTGTCTTTATCCCAGAGAAGTTAAGGGAACTCCCTAGTGGATTTTAAGCGGAGGAGGGACACAATGAGATCAGCATTTTGGAAAGATCTCAGTGGCTGCAGGGTAGATAGAGTGTAGACTGCAGGAGGATGAGAATAAAGGACCCCCGGGGCAGAGGAGGAGGCCTTGACAGCTGACACCTTTAAGGCAGCAGGCTGGCCGTGGGAGGGAGGACCCCTCATTTCCTGGGACAGTGGCCAGATGTGACCACTTCCTTCAGCGCTCTCCAGGAGGAGAGAGTGGCCTCTACTTCCTATACTGTCGTGGACTCTCCAAAGTGGAGAAACCCCCAGAGCTAGCAGTTCTCTTTACCAGCCTCAGTCTGAAGTCCCCTGGGGCTCTGATCCACAGAAAGCACTGCCCGCCCTGGTCCAGACAGAAGCTTCCACGGTCCGTGGCGGATTCACAATAAAACGCTCCCCCAATCCAACAGGGAGTTCACTAACCTGGTTTTATTCCTTCTGGTTTCAAGAAAAAAAACAAAAAACAAAAAACAGTAGACCTGGCCTTTTCAGAAGGGGAGAATCAGTGTAGCAGGTGAGCCTAGGTCTCTGTGCCCACTAGACCTAACTGGAAATTGCCGCTTCCCCGCTCCTAAATGTATCTCAGGGTGTGACTTCCCCTTCCTGACCTTTCCTTGGAAGGAGGTAATGCACCCATGTGGAACAGGTGGGTCCTGAGATCCCACTTGCCTGGGTTAGAATCCCCTGTGCTGCCATTTACTTGACCCTCTTAGGTCTTCCCTGATCCCCTCTCAGAGGCCCCAGGATTCTTCTGAACCCACAGCCTAAAGACAAGTGCAGCCTGGAAATGAAGGGGAGCTGACAGCCCAGGGATTATCCCCAAGCCCTGGGGGATGTGGACAAGTCAATGGATGCCTCTGGCAAGACACTTAACTTCTCATTCATTCAGCTGCCCCCCCCCCCTGCTGTGGGGATAATGGCATATCTGCCTCCTAGGATGATACCAAGATGAAACAGATAAGGCATGTAAAGGCATGAGAACACCCAGGAGGCACTGAGTTTGGGTTCCCCTGGAGGCAGGGGAAGGTGATTCCAGGATGCAAGAGTGAGGGGGTGAGGGGAGGAGAGAGAGAAGGGGGAAACACAGGCAGGATTCTTGAGTAGTATTCAAAATGGCTCCAGCAATTTCTCATCAAGGGACAGGAGCTGGAGTATTTATCTACCACCCCACCCCCCCAGCCCCCATTGGCTAAGAGCTGCCCCGAGGCGGGGGGTAATTTTCCCTCATTTCCAGGTTGCACTTGCCTACAGACTGGGCAGGCTCCTGTGATTTCAGAGAAATATGCCCAGAGACCTAATAACTGTTAGGTGATGAGCTGGGGTGGGAGGAGGGGAAGCTGCATGAGGGCTACCGCCACCCCCCTCCCCCCACTCCCAGGGACAGTGGCTTTGAGGAGGGATAAAGGGGAGCCTTGAAAGGGGTGTGCATGAAGAAGATCACGGTCAGCATGAGCAGGAACTATCTTGAACAGCTGTGGCTAAAATTGGAGGCCGGCCAAGGGAAGCAACGTTAGGGCATTAAAATCACCTTGTGCAGTGATCAATGAACGTTACTATTGTCAGTCTGTAAAATGGGGATGCAGATAATCCTACTTTATAGGGCAGTGACCTGGTCATGTGTGGAAAAGGTTGATGGACTGTACAGCACTCTACAGATGTTAGTCGGCTACTGAATGTTGAGGTAGCAACCTACTCCACACTTACATAAGCCTGAGTTTTTATAAGTCAAACTTCTAATGGTACTGAGATGAGCAAAATACAGCTCCTGGCACCTTGGAGCTTACACTCAAGATGGAAAGACTCCAGTAATAGACATGTAAGCAAACCAAATATATAAGAAGAAGTCTTGATTAGTGTTCTGAAGGGAAGAAATGAAGCACAAGGGTGGGGAGAAGCGGAACAGGATAGTGAAAGCCTCTCTGAGAAGGTGACATTTAAGCTGAGACTTGCAGAATGGGAAGGCACAGCTGTGGGGAGAACATGTCAGAGAGGAGAACACATCCAAGGACGTCAGGGAGGAGACCACCCAGCACCTCTGAAGAAATAACAAGAGCAAAGCCATGGGGGGCGGGGGCGGGACACGTAAGGAGAGGGTGAGGAGGTGGGACGGCAGAGTTTGGAAGAGCCAGACCACAAAGGGCCTTGTAAGACACAGGAAACGGAATTTATTCTAAGTGAAGTAGGAAGCCACGAGGCAGGTAAACAGAGTAATGACATGATTCAGTTTTCGGTCCTGCTCTCAATTTCCTGCCTTCGATATTGTGCTATAGTGATATAAGATGTCAACATTGGGGAAAGCTGAGCAGAAGGTTCTTGGGACTCTATGTATTATTTTTGCAACTTCCTGTCAATGGGGATGCTGAGAATGGATCAATTAATTCATCAATTGATTCAACAGCTATTGACTGAGTACCTACCATGTGCCAAGCTCTGCTGTAAGTTGCTGGGGATTCAGATTTGAAAGAGAAAGACATTATATCTGTGCTTGTGGATTTTATAATCTGGTGTTAGGCAGAGAGCTCGTATACCAATAAAGAAATAAGAGAAATTCATATCATGGTAAATGCTGAGGAGAAAATAAAACAGGATGACCGAAGGAGAGCAACAGGGTTGGAGCAGGATGGACACAGTATGAGTTGCCAGAAGCCCTGGAGTGAGAACATGGTAGCCTGAATGAGGATGGAGTCTCCACCAGTGTTCGGCAACAGCTTAGGCTGGTTCTTTGGTCTACACAATCGGTAGGAAATCTTCAGTCCTGGCAGAAGTGTAAGAAGTCTTCACTTACCTAGAGCACTTGTAGTTTGATGTTCAAAGGTCATAACAACTATAATTTCATTTGACCCAGTGAAAAGCTGGATGCCTTGTCGCCACGTCCCCCAGAGAAGTAGACTCTGAGGCAAGAATTCAACTGCAAGTAGGGGTTGGGAAGTGAAGCAGAGAAGGGAGGCGAGCAAATGCATCTTGCGTCATGGAGAGAAGGCTACAGCTGTGGGCACCTGGGGCTCAGCCCCCCGAGAGCCTGAGATGCAGAGCAGCACATTTCTCCCCAGCACTTTCAGACCCCCTGTGCAGGGGCGGAGCGGCTAGAGCAGACAAAGTTGCAGGCAGCGCGGCAGGTGGGAGTCACTGGTTCAGCGTGCGTGCATCGCTGGGTTCCAAGAGGGTATGCGTGGGCTGTCGACAGTGTCTGCCACACTGAGGTTGGGCTACCGTAAGTAGCTTCACCAACTGAATGCCAGGAAAAGACTAGAACAAGTCCGTCTCCTTTTAACCCTGAGAGACGTTTTTCCTATTAACTCCCCAGTCTACCCAACATATACGACTTAAGCCTCAATATGCCATGTGATATTATCTTGCTGCCCAAAGACAACAATTTTTAATAACAACTATAAAATGACAACTAATACTCATTGTGCACTTACAACACACCAGCCACTGAGCGAAGCACTTGGGGTTTAACCAGCCCACAACAGCACTGGGAGGCGCTAGTATTACTCCCACATAAGATTAGAAAACCAAAGTTCAGAGATTTGAGAGGATGACAAAATCCTTGTTGTCACCGTCACTAATAAAAATAGTTCTTAATTGCTAATATCTCCTGAGTATCCAAACTGCACAGAGAACTATGCAATACATGTTATACCCATTTTCCTATTTAATTCTCATGGGAAATGCAAGGTAAAATACTATTTTCACACCCACTGAGCAGATGAGAAAATTGAGATTCGTAAAGGTTAGGTAACCTATAGCTCAAGATTACTGAGCTGGAAGTGGGCAGACCCCAAATTCAAATCCAGATCTCTCTGCATCCAAAACTCCTTGCTCTAAACCATCTTGCTAGACCCCAACAGTTCTACCCCACTGTTCTGCTATGTTTTAAGCAGGAAGTGCTTTGTCTCTTCTGCTGGGGTGCATTCAACAAAGACACAGACCATCAAGTGCTTCACTTGACCTTCCATAGAGATACTGAGTCCCTAATAGTTGGAAGGATAGCTTTGGTCAGAATCATTTGTCAACGTGAATAATATCAGACTCAATACACTGAACAAGTTAATTAAGTCATTAAGACCACTAATGGTCCATTTGAACTAAGAATGATTTCGTAACATGCTTGACTTGGAGTCTGAGGCTTTGCAGGCTTTTAGGGCTCAGCTGAATGCTCCTCAGAACAGCTACTGGCAACAAGTACTTCCAAGAATGGCCCTCCATGCACAATGTACAGTGGATGTTAAAAGGCCATGATGAGAACAGAAGAAGACTTTCTGAAAGTAGAAATATTTTAAGTCTAGTTGAGTATTTTCACTAAAGGTGCAGATGCCCTGGTTTATTGAACAAGACACTTGAAAGAAGGTGTAATAAGCCTAATAGGTTTCCTGGTGGCTGAGAAAGGGTTTGTCTTTGAACCACAGCTCTTTTATTCATATTTGGAGTGTCTGCCCTCTTGCAGCCTAAGAGGATCTAATTGGCTTGTGCTATGAACTGGACACACTGACTCATAGGACCTTAAAGTCATCTCCCTACTCACCAGAAACAACCTCATGTGACACATTACTTGCTGTCATGCCACTTTGGTGGACACACACAAAAAAAGTAAAATGCAAACGCAGCAGTTTTTCCTAATTAAAATATTTTCCCTTCTTTTCTGTGAACTGACATTTCTCCAGGATATTTTGTCCTCTGGTGTCCTCAGACAGTTGAGTCTATTCTGGTTGATCTCCAAGGTCACATTACTGCTAGAATTTGATACATTCTATAGCTTACACATTGCCCCAAGCATTGCTGTCCTTTTTACAAGTCCTTTGTTAATCTTGCTCTCTCAGACGGAGCTCCTAGACCTTCTTAAAATTTCACATTTATTAGTGATATGTGATTGCACCGAACTTAGCATGGAGCCACCTGCACTCATATGAGGAATGCATTTTTCAACACGAACAACTGACTCCAAGGAGACCTGAGATCCAGATCTAGGTCTTGGGAGCTGAGAGCTAGGTTGCATGTTTAGGCATTGGTAGATGTATCATTGGCTTTATCAATGCTAATTGATCATCCTAGCAGCAGAGTGTAAGCATGGTCTTGTAGGAGACTCGGATGCAAATCTGGATTCTATCGTTGGGACCAGGCTGTGTGAGCCTGTAAAAGTGCCTCAATATCTCTGAGCCTCAGATGCCTCATCCACACAATGTGAGATCATGGTACCTACCTCTGTTAGTTTTCTCTGACTGCTGAAATTAATTACCATGACTTGGTGGCTTAAACAACACAAGGGTATTATCTTACAGTTCTGTAGGCTAAAAATCCAACATAGATCTCACTGGGCTAAAACCCAGGAGTTGGCAGGGCTAGTGCCCTTCCGGAGGCTCTGGGGGAGAATCCATCTCCTTGCCATTTCCATCTTCTAGAAGCCACCTCTATCCATGGCTCCTGACCCTCTAGCTCCATCTTCAAAGCCAGCAACAGCAGGTCAAGTTCTCCTCCCATTGCATCACGCTGACCTCCTCTTTGCTTCTCTCTTGCACTCTTAAGGATCTTTGTATTTACTTTGAGCCAATCTGGATAAGCCAGAATCATCTCCTGACTTTAAGGTCAACTGATTAGCAACTTTATTTCCATCAGCAACCTTAGTGCCCCTTTGCCATGTAACCTAAGGTATCCATCCACAGGTTCCTGGGATTAGGGTATGAACAGGTTCTGGGCATTTGGGGCCAGGGGAGCATTATTCTGCCTACCAAACTATCCACCCCACATAGGTAAGTAAGTTTCCTAGCAGGTTTGCCTAATCAGAGTGCTCAGTGCCTGATAATGATGATTAAAACTCATAGTTGGTCCAATCGACAGCACTAACATTTCTGTGAGAAAATGGCCCCCCCTCTATCACTGTGTGGCAACGGATGGCTTTTCAATGTTCATATTTGGAGACACCAACTTTGACAATGCTCCCAGTCAGGTAGCCCATGGTCATGACAGTCCTTGCTGAGATGCTCCAGTAAATTAAAATGCAGTGTTTACTGATGGGCTCCTGGAGGTACCGAACATTCGTTCAGTCCAACACACGGCTAGAGAAACAGCTGGATCAACACAGGTCTTCCCTCAATGTACTTATAGTCCAATGGGAGAGATTACAGATAGACTGAAATTGCCTGATGTATTCATTTATTTATTTGTCCTTCATCTCTCTCCCACTCAAATATAAATTCCATGAAGGGCTGGGACTTTACTAAAATGTACACACCTGTATTCTCAGCACCTGGAAGAGTGCCTGGAGTATACAAGGTACTTAATAAGTATTTGTTGAACAAATACAGTGTAATACATTATACAAGCCATTATGTTAGAGCTTTTTCATAAAATATGCAAACTAGGTGAGAGAACATATTGACTAGCCAGAGAGGAAAAAGAATCTTTCTCTCCTGTAGAAAGTTTCCAGCATATTTTTTTTAAAGATTTTATTTATTTTTTGACAGAGAGAGAGACAGCAAGAGAGGGAACACAAGCAGGGGGAGTGGGAGAGGGAGAAGCAGGCTTCCCGCCGAGCAGGGAGCCTGATGCGGGGCTCGATTCCGGGACCCTGGGATCATGACCTGAGCTGAGCTGAAGGCAGATGCTTAACGACTGAGCCACCCAGGTGCCCCAGTTTCCAGCATATTTACAAATAGCTCCTACTGTGCCCACACAGAATGGGCTCCCTGCACTGCGGAGCCTGCAGACTGTGGCCCTCACTGGCTCATTTCAGTGTACGCTTTCTTATTACCTTTATTACCCTGTTTGCAAACTGCACCACCCCCAGATCATGATACAGGGGTCACCTGAAGCCCATACCTGTGCCTCATGCTAAGGACTATCCATCATACCCACCGTCCCCCTCTGCACCCCCCAGGCCCCCAGTAAGTAATAAACTAATTCCATTTTAGGGGCAGTGAAAGATCTGGTGAATTTGTGATCAAAATGCAAGAGCTTTGCCTGATCTTATAGAAAAGAAGAGGAAAAACTACTCAGTCTCCCATACTGGACTTCTGTATCTGGGGGCCCAGGCGCTCATTAAACTCAGCATGTGCCACACTAACCGTTATCTTTCCCCCAAAGTCTGTTCCTCCTATGTTTCCAATCTCATTTAATGTACTCATCATCAAATATCCCCAGAATTCAAGCAAGGAAACTAGAAGATGTAACACCTCGGAGATGGAGAAAGAGCATTGTTACCTAATTCATTTGCATTCTAAGCATTGTTACCTAATTCATTTGCATTCTAAGATAACGGGCCTGAACAGGTGACTGACTGTGTGCTTGGGGAAGAGCTTTAGCATCGCTGGTGTCTGCCACAATCTGGTTTCCTGGTTCTCTTCTCACCTGTTCCTGGGCATCCGTAACCCATCTCCACAGGATCCCACAAGGCTTGGACGTTAAGGCCCAGTCCCCAGCCCCCCACTAGGGAGCACAATGCACCACATCTCCTCTGACAACACAGACATCCCCCATTGCCTCGGTGTGGAAGGAGATCCAGGACGAAGCACCGAGGAAACCCAATGTGGTAAACGTGGCTGCCCTGGAAGTTCTCAGCAGATCAGGGAAAGCCCCCCGGCCCAGGCTCTACACACAGCACAGTACACAACAGGAAGCAGAGACCAGGTCTTCCCAAAGAGGAGGTGCCAGGATCAGAGTGAGGGTCCTTGTCTGGGAAAGGGGAGAGGTTCTTAGCCAGGCACCACGGTTGGAAAATTCAGACCAGGCACCAAATGGAGACAGTAGATCAAACCCCCAGGGCTCCTCCCACCTCCCTCTCATTCCCCTTGGCCTTGTATTCCTGTAGGCCAACACAACAGCTTCTAGCAAATGCCTGAGTGAAGACAACTCCAAAGGTGATTCATTGTACGAGGCAGATGACCTAGGTAAGGCGATCAGTGAAGAAGGATCCCAGAGACACGAGAGTCTTAAGGAGAGCAGAGCAGAGCCTCTTGGGGCTTGACTCAGAAAATGACCTCTTCTGAAGAGCAGAAACTAGGCAGGGAAAGGAAAGATCAGGACAGAGCAGTCAGTCAAGGGCTGCAGACTTTTCCTTTAAGCTGCCTTTGGGGCCAAGCTCTTTCCTGACCATCTGACCCGCTGACCTTGCTGACCATCAGCCATCACTCCACCACAGGTCTTTACTCTTCTCCATTCTATTCCTACAAAGGGGGAAATCCATTCCTGTGAATTTGGGGGCTGCCAAGATTTGAGTCTAATATTCAGAATCGAGGACTTTCAGACTTTAAGGGGCACAAATGTTTGAAAGTAGAGTTACAAAATGGAATGGAAATGACAATTTCTCTTGGCCTAAAAATATGATTTAATAACCACCACCGTCTGGTAATTGGCCTTACTTTATTGAGCTCTGCTCAAACAGAAAACAAACAAACAACAAAAACCTAAGTGTAGCTATTGTTATGCTCTGGAGGACTTTAGCGAGTGTGATGGGATAGAGGGTGCCTGGGGCGGGGGGCATTTATACAGAAGCTGCAGGTGATCCCACAAGGCCTGGCCACAGCTCTGGGCTCATCTCTTCGTGGAACAGGTGCTCCGAACAGTAAATACATTTTGAACGTGCCCCAGTGTACCCACGTCACTAAACTCAGAGTCTCACAAAACAAGTCTTACCTTTTCCACACGGGACACACTCCGTTTTTTACTAGATTCAGCTCTGTTCCATTGCATTGTACTGCATGTGTTTTATAATGCTGGTCTCCACACTCCACTGAGTCACGAGTACTAAGGGGTCACTAATGGTTTGATACAGGTCATCGTGGAGCCCTTGTCTGCATGACACAAAGTTTTGACATCAGAAGTGTGGTTTAGTGAATGAGAGCAAAGCTTAGAATCTAGAAGATTCTTATGCTGTTGTAACCAGTTCTTTCTGCCATTCTTCCTTCCCCTCCCCCAAAATGTCCTGTGGGGCCCAGGGAAGCCTTCGTTTGTTGGGAAACAAAGAATGAATGGGAATTGTATTTCATTGTAATGACTTTAAAGGGGATTTCTGGGTTCCAGGAGAGAAGAAGTTAAAGAAATCACTAAAAATCTATTTCTTTCTTCCAATTTGAAGTTGTTTGTGAGGAAAAAGAATCCTGAAAGCCTCTTGTGTGGAAAAGGAAAGGAGAGGCTGCCTACTGACCCACTGAAGCCAGGCAAACAAACCCTCCCTGCAGATGTAAGAAATGGTAGCCCCCCTCCAAGCAAGGACTTCCCAGGGACTCAGAGGCCTCATTAATGCTCCTGAACCACAGCCAGCCGGGGACAAATGAGGAGAGCGCAGCAGGTGCTCCTTCAGGGGTCTCTTGCCCTCCTTCACTACATGGTTATTTGATTTGGCAACATCAGGGGCCTGTCTTTATTTTTCTCCACATTTTTTTTTTTTTTGTAGAAAGTAATATAATCAGAGGTTTCCCACTTCTGACCCTCCCGGACTATAGCCCTAGAAGCAACCATTGTTCTCACTTTCATACAGATCTTTGCAGAGATGGTGCATGAAGATATAAGTACACCCATAATCCACTCGTTCTCAACAGGGTAGTATTGTCCCCAAAAGGGTGAAAATTGGTTCATGGGAGGAGGAGGGCAGAAAAGTCCTACTCCTTGTGTACAAAGCACAGATAATACACTACCTAAACAGATAGACTATGTCTGTGATATTGAAGTTTCATTGGAAGTCTATCAGGAAAAAATGTCGAGGGGCTCCTGGGTGGCTCAGTCGGTTAAACATCCGACTCTTGATTTTGGCTCAGGTCATGATCTCAGGGTCGTGAGATCGAGCCCCGTGTAGGGCTCCGTGCTGGGCGTGGACCCTGCTTCAGATTCTTTCTCTCTCTCCCTCTTCCTCTGCCCCTCCACCTCTGCTCACAAGCACAAAACACACACTCTCACTTTCTCAAGAAAAAAAAAAATGTCTAAAAAGGTTCCTTAGAGCTGTTAAGGAAAAATAAGTTGGTAAGTACTGATGTAATCCCATTTGTTTGTACACATAAAAGGTAGCACTCTGTACTGGTATACCCTGTTCTAGAAGGCAGCCTATGAGATAGCATGAGTGCTTGGTCTTGAGTTTCAAATTGTGGCTGGAATCCTGGCTCCAACACTTACTGGTTGTGAGAAGTTGACCAAGTTTCTTGAAGTGTGACACTTTAATTTTCTCCTCTAGAACGGAGATAATAGTGGTAGCAGCTACCACCTAGGGTAACTGTGAATATTAATGAGTTAGCACATCATGTAAAGCACTTAGAATATTGCCTAGCACGTGGTAGATGCTCTGTAAGTGCTTGCTACATTGTGATTTTCCCACTGAATCATGGGTCTTAGAGATTGGTCTGTACTCTTTTTAATGGCTGAATGGTATTCCCATGTGTGGACATATCATAATTTATTTAGGGCAGGAGCAAGCAAATGATAGCCCACAAGCCAAATTCAGTAAGCCACCTGTTTTTGTTGTATGGGCACACGGCCATGGCCATTCATCTGCATATTGCCTATGGCAGCTTTCACGCTGTGACAGAGACCACGCGGCCCACGAAGCCTAAAATATTTGCTATCTGCTCCTTTACACAAAAAATCTGCTGAGCCCTAGTTAAGTCAGTCCTTTTCTAAAGGACACATGCACAGTCAGATCCACATTCTGCTACAACAAATATCAGAGCAATGAATATTCTTAAACGCATCTTTAAGCGTGGTAGCAAGCGTATCTAAAAGATAAATTCCTGGAAGTGGGTTTCTTGGGTCAAAAGACATAATTTTCATAGATATTGCCAGTTCCTTCCTTACAGGTTATATTACACTCACCAGCAGGGTCTAGGAGGACCCCTTACAGCCCACCCTTGCCACATTAGGATACTATCTAATTTGGGGGCTTTACCACTCCGATAAGGTAAAAGAAAAATATTATAGCTTTGTTGTTTAAGTATCTTTATTTTATGATGAGACTGAGTTTTTAAAAACTCTCTTAAGGAATGCCTTTCTTTAAAAGTGAACAAATCCAGTAGTAGCTGGCAGATAATGTGTCATGAGCTTTATCCTTGCAGGAACTCCTGTGAGATAGGTAGCATTATCCCTATTTTACAGATGAGAAAACCAAGGCACAGCGAAGTTAAATAAACTGGCAACGATCAGAAGCATGGGAGAGTTCTGTGGTTAAGAAAATTGGCCTTAGGGGCACCTCGGTGGCTCAGTCAGTTAAGCATCTGCCTTTGGCTCAGGTCATGACCCTGGGGTCCTGAGATCGAGCCCTGCATCGGGCTCCCTGCTCAGCTCAGCAAACAGTCTGTTTATCCCTCTCCCTCTGCCCCACCCTCCCAACTTCTGCACTTATTCTCTCTCTCTCTCAAATAAATAAATAAAATCTTAAAAAAAAAAAAAAAAGAAAGAAAATTGGCCTTAGTGTCAGACTACCTGAATTCGATCTATAACTTCACCACAATTATTAGCTGTGTGACTTTGGAAATGTAATTTAACTCCTCTATGCCTTGGTTTCCCCCTTTTTTAAAAATGAGAATAACAAAAGTACTCATCTCACAGTGTAATGCTGAAAAATAAATGAGGGCTTTGATGTTAATGGTATTAAGTGGTGAAGCCACCATCTGAATCCAGGTGTTTCTGAGCTGGAATAGAAGTTCTTAAACACTTAAGCTGTTTCCCTTGGTGACAGTGTATGATTACTAAGCATTTTATATTTGCTGGATAAATAGCTATTGATGTCTTTCCTCATTGTCAGAGACTTTTAAAAAAAGCACCAACTCCATCCATTGCTGCAAACATACAAGTACAGTACCATGACCCCCAAGTCTGAGCACGTCTCAACTTGCTCAGCTGCAGTTGTTTGGAAATTCTGAAACATGAAACCGTTCAGGGTAAGAACGCCAAAGAAACATGAAGACTATTTAATCCTTCAAGTGTTTCAGATCATCCCCATCCGAAATAACGCAGACAGTACCAAATTAGCTTTTAGAAAGTCACATGTAAGAGAGATTTTTAAAAATGTTTTGGGTCTACACGAAATAGACTCCTTCAGTTCATTTCTCTGAATGGGGTTGGCTTCCTCACAGAACAACAGCTCAGTCAATTCATCACCTAAAACCTAGAGCACCACTGTCCAATAAAAACATCTACAATGATAAAGACATGCGATATCTAGTATGACCAACATGGTAACCACTAGCCACCTGTGGCTGTCAAGTTCTTGAAATGACTAAGGAACTGAATTTTTACTTTTTGTTAATTTTAGTTGACTTAAATTGAAATTTAAATAGACACATGTAGCTAGTAGCCACTGTATTAGGCAAAGTGGCTCTAATCACCCCAGATTTTGTGCAGATTTTCGAAAGGTGAGAAAGAACACTACTGACAACACAGTAAGTATTCCTTTAACACCTGGGAAATGAATTGCAGGACCCTGATGCCTCTAGAAGAGCTAGCTGGTAACCCAGTAGCTTCGTTCCTTGAATTTAATCAGGCTGTACCTATTCTGCACCGCCCATCGGAGGAGGCACAAAATGGAGCAGAGCAACTCCTTTGTCAGAGTGCATAGGTTGCTAGCCATCAGCCCATAGTCTCACCCAGCTCACAAGTGTTTCATTTGGCCCACACAGTGCTTTAGAGTTTGAATTAACGGTCAACATTTAAAATTCAAGAGGTTTTTGCATTTCAGACTTCATTAGTAAATTCAGAAGTCCTGACAACATTTCCCCCCTGTAGTAGTTGGCTGGAGCTGTGAAGATTCTGCTCCCTTTAGAGGGCACTTACACTCTCCAGGTTGACGAAGTCCCCACAATTCCCTATTATCTTCCTTCCATCTCCCTTCATTCATTTACCCAGTGCCTGGCTGTCCCCAGGGGCCATGTGAGCTTCTAATGGCTACTCTTGGGCTTTGACCCAACTCCAGCCATTTCCCTGAGACTTTCCTGACGCATGTATACATACATACACACACACACACACACACACAGAGTTTATCCGCGAGCCTGACACACCTTGTACTTTTGTACCTCTGTGCCTTTGCAAACTCTATTCCTCTTATTTGGAATGCCTTTCTCCATCTGGTTAACCCTGACTCCCCCTTTGAAATCCAGCCGAAAGAATACCTCCTCCACAAAGTCGCCTGGACTTCCCCAGGCAGAGTGAGCTGCTGGTCCTTTTCAATGCACTTTGTACATTTTGCGCACTGCTGTCATCATTTATTTCCCCCAGTCCATTGCTCCAGAAAAGCATTTCCTGGAGGGAAAGACTAGTGTCTTACCTTAGTGTCCCTGAGCGCTAGAACAGGTGAATGAATTCTGAAACCTGAGTCTCTAGCCCAGGCTGCCTACATGGATCACAAGAAACTGCCAAGAGTTTTGCAGTCCGCTGCCTCCTGGACTTTCATGATGAAAGCACCCGAGGCCTTCCAGCCTCCACTTCCCTACTCTCCTCCCCTCGTGTCCGCATCCCTCACCAGGCCTATTACACCTGCTGTTTTCCCTGCCTCTAGAAATAGCAGAGAACCTGTAACCATCCCACAGCTACTTATTCAAGTTAATGACCTGTGAGTCCCTTTAGGCCCTTCTTCAGGAGAGACATCCCCACATCTTGCGGGGTATCCCTGGACATCAAATTTGTCCCTTTTTCCTCCCCACTCACACACCATCCCTGGTACAAATGCCTTATTTCTGATCTTGACCATAGGTCAACTATCTCAACAGTCTCCAACCTAACTCCCCACCTGTTCTGAGGCCACCCTGATCCATTCTTCACCGTGATCCACCGCCCACATTCTAACTCATCTGAAACATCTCCACAAGTCCCCATTGGCCTCAGAATAAGCCCCTTCCACCATGCATGGCAATTTCTTGGTCATTGCACTCCAGCCCTAACAGCCTCCTTTTGGCATCTCAAAAGCTGGCACATAATGTTCCCTCTGCCTGGAAAACATTTCCCCCAGCACTTCCTATGGCTGACTCTTTCATGATTTAGGACTCAGTTCAAGTATCATCAGAGAAGCCATCCCTGTTCCCCTAACTTAAAGTTGCCTCCACCTAAATTGTCACCCCGTGCTACTCCATAATGATGTATCAGATTCCTTTCTCCAAATCAATAATTTTCATGCTTGTTTATTCTCTGTCTCTTCCGCTGAAGTGTAAGCCTCATGAGGGTGGAGACTCTATCTGCACCCCCAAGCCTTGGTACAGTGTCCTTGTATAGCCCCAAGCCCTGCATAACTGTCTGGTACACAGTTGGCACCCAAACTGTGTTGGTTATTGAATGTCAAATGATGAATGACTCTGTGAATGAATGATGGACAGATGAATGGATGGATGGACGGACAGACATGTAAAAAGCAAGCATCTATTCTAACTCATGCAACTATGAAGAAATAGTTCCAAAATGTGTTCCAGTGCATTCTTTCCAAAAGTAACACTTGTTCTAAATTAGATATTTGGAAAGAAGAAATCTCAGAGTGTATAAAGAGATAAGAATTTTTGCTGATCGACGGTGTCAATGCCTAGTCAGGGGGAGGTAGCTAAGTTATCTGCTAACTTTTATTTGGGTGTTATTTCAGATACTCTGTGCTCCCCGAAACTTCAAAAGGGCTTCACGATTTAAAATTGGTGGTGGGATATGCTCGAGCAGACTTGCTATGTAACAATTTATCATCATGACAGGTGCTGAGGAGTTCAAGGCAACATGCTGATGCCTACTTTCCTAAGTCACAGCTCAGGAGAAAATATATTTTGTTAGGGAAATTAGAATCCTCCAAATAGATTCATCAGTGTATTAATATCTCTGCTGCACTCAACATTGGATATTTCTGTTTACAACTTAGTTATCTTTATTTGTATCTGTCCAATTTCAAACATGCCCCTAGGAAGACATATGACCAGATGTTTTAAATTTTAAAAGAACAATTTTATCAACATGATATCTTTTCAAACCTTATGGTGAGAATGTGATCCAAAATAGAGTAAAACAAAAGTGCTAAAAATACAAAGATCTTGCTAGTATTCGGGGCATCCAAGTCTTCCACGTTAAATCACATTCTCCTCAAGACAGAAGCACCAGTGGAGACTTGTATCATATTGTATTTTACTTCTTCGGTGCAGATTAGTCTCAAACTCTCACACCAGTACAGAAAATGTTTCCACTGGGTTTAAAAAGTCGTGTGCTGGAGACATAAACTGAGCAAAATAAAGATCTGAGTGAAGGCTGAGCACTCCAGTTCCCTGGGGGAAGGAAGGCGTAAATAAGAGTAGCCAGAACACAGCAGCAAGGCAAAGACTAATCATCGGGTCAGAGCAGGAGACAGCCCAGAACTCCACCAAGACGATAGTGAAGGCTCCCAATGCTCCCAATTATCGAGCTAAACAATGCCAGGACCTCTCTGACTTTCAGAAGCACGGAAAGTGGCTCATTAGAACTCAGGCAGCAGGCACACCTTCAGAAAGATGCACAGTACAGAGAAGGAGGGAAACCATCAGTCTAGCTGTGTCCACTGGATGCCTGGTGGTACAGTTATGGATTTATGTCTCCATTTATTCTGTGCTTGGTGCCCTAAAGGACTTAACACAATTCTAATTCTCTATGAAAACCATGCATAGGATTTTTGTGAGAAACAAATGCAGGTTTTGTAACTAATTCAGACTAAGGTGGTTATAACTGGGGGAAGAAGGAACGGGGCAGATAGGTCACAGGAATGGGAAGGAGGGGTTTTACTCTATGCCTTTTAGATGTTTGGTTGAAAGTATGGAAATGTGTTATTTATTCAAAAATGAATTAAAAGTTTGAAGGTACATAGTTAAACACTTTCAGATGACTTTGAAAGCAAACCTTTTCCCACATAAGCTACCATTTTGGGAAAATGCAAGCGAGCACTTCCTTGCCAGGATGAACGATTCCTTCAGTCTTTCCGCCAGATCTCTGTAAGCATATTTTGTGGAACTGAGCATTCTCGCCTGATTTCTTCATCCTGTGGGCATTAAAATCCTAAATTAAGAAGCCATGGATTAACCAAAGACTTCCAGACCCTCTTAGTGGGTAGTGGATTACTAGCAATAACAAAGCCTAAAATCTTGTTTAATTTTCCATGTTAATTGACGGGATAATAAGCATTGATTCTGCATGTATGTGTCTGTTGGCTGCGTCACTGCAATTATATGGCATGTTTTATTTATGAGAGAGGCCCCAGATTGCTCCAGTGATCATCAGAACCAGTTCTTCCCTCTCAAATGAGCATCAGAGAAGTCTGCATAATGACAGTCACCAGTGGAAAAGTGAAGGTTCTCGCTTTTTCCCCCATTACACTGTAGGATAATTTAAGCCCAGACCAATCAAATGTCCAGCATTCTTATTCAGAAATTTAATTTCTACTACATCAGACAGGCAGTAAAATGCTTTAGGCCATCTGCCGGCAGCTCCACTGGGTGGGCCCATGACAGAGCCACAGTCTTTCCAAGTGGTTTTGCCGATGCCCAGCCAAAGAGAGAAAAAAAGCCTGACAAGGGACCCTCTGCGTTGTCAACAGGTTTGGGCCCTGTGCCTCCTGGCTTCTGGAAAACAAATCTCAAAGAATTGTTTCATTACAAAATAAATCAACAAGTACAGATGTTGCATGAAACATGTGACACAAAAGGGTCCTCATAAAGACAAGATATCCAATGCAGACCATTATGAGATCACAACAGTGTGGGCATACAGACAGAGAGCAGCAAAATGTAGATATAAAACTTATTAGAGAGAGGAGAGAGAGAGACAAAGAAAGAACAAACAAACAAGCCAATAGCCGACTCCTCAGTCTCTGGAGGCCATGAGTAGGGTCGGGAACACTGTGGAGTTCCATGAACCTGGGTAGTGTGCATGGCAAACAAGAATGGGGAGATCACATCAGCTGTGTGCTAGCAGATCCAAAAATAGGCTCTCGAGCAAGTCACTAAGCTATCTGGGAGTGTTCATGAGTATACAACAAGTATTTAAATAAGCTAATGTTTCGGGGCGCCTGGGTGGCTCAGTCGTTAAGCGTCTCCCTTCGGCTCAGGTCATGATCCCAGGGTCCTGGGATCGAGCCCCGCATCGGGCTCCCTGCTCGGCAGGAAGCCTGCTTCTCCCTCTCCCACTCCCCCTGCTTGTGTTCCCTCTCTCGCTGTGTCTCTCTCTGTCAAATAAATAAATAAAAATCTTTTAAATAAATAAATAAATAAATAAATAAGCTAGTGTTTCTAACACTGCAGAAGAACTTTGCTTCCAGAAAGGCAGAGTACATATATCTTCCCTAATCCTCCTGCTAAGTACAGCTAGAAAGCCTGGACATGAACATAAGACAAACACAAGTCTAAAGGTGAAGAAAAGAAGAAAGATCTTCAAGGGACCTCGGAACGCAAACAACAGAGCAGTGAGTTCCCTGGGGTTTCGTTTTGTCTCATGTATACCAGACCGGGTGACAGGGAAACCACCCAGCCACCCCAAAACACCAAAGGACACAAACAGAAGAAGTCCCAACAAAAGCCTGCTCTCTCTAGCCAAAAGGATAGGAAGGAGACAGCCTAGCAAGACAGAAAACTTTTAGAAAATAATTGCTCTACTCCAGCTAAACACAATTACAGAGATATTATCGAGAGAGAGAGAGAGAGAGAGAGAAAGGGCACATGAGCAGAGGAGAGGGGCAGAAGCAGAAGGAGAAGCAGGCTCCCCGCGGAGCAGGGACCCCGATTCGGGGCTCAACCGCAGGACCCTGGGATCATGACCTGAGTCGAAGGCAGATGCTTAACCGACTGAACCACCCAGGCACCCCTGAAATTTATATTTTATAACAACCCTGTGTTCTTGCCTATAATCACGGCTAACAAAAGAGGATTTTGCTATATATGTAGGTCTCATCGCCGTTTACACCAGCTTCCCACTTTGGCAAGATCAACCAGGAAAAAGGGGAAAGTCCTAGGGAAGGGCCAGCGCCGGTGTCTGCAACAACAGTCCCATCTAAAAGCTGGGTTGTCGGGCACCTGGGTGGCTCAGATGGTTGGGCGTCTGCCTTCGGCTCACATCATGATCCCAGGGTCCTGGGATCGAGTCCCACATCAAACTCCCTGCTCAGCGGGGGGCCTGCTTCTCCCCCTCCCTCTGCTTCTCCCCCTGCTCATATTCTCTCTCTATATATATATCTCTGTGTCTCGAATGAATAAATTAAAAAAAAAAAAAAAAAACCTTAAAAGCTGTGTTGTCATTGCCTGGCTACGTAAGATACTGTCTCAGCAAGAAAGAAAGTCAGTATCTGGTCTCCTTTTACTGCAGAAAAAGAACAGAGCTGGCTACCGGATAACAGAATTAGATCAGGCCTTGAAAAAAAATCACTACAAGTTATCCCAATGCCCAGAGCCCATCTTCCTAGTTTATTCAACAGAGTTTGTGGAAACAAAATTGAAGAAGAACCTGGTAAACTAAATTATTCCTATAAAGTTCCCACTGGAAAAGAAAGGATCATCTTTACGAATAGAATTAAAGACATATTTAGTTGGAGAAGGAACTTCCTAAGGCACATTCTTGCCTAGTGGAAGGAAGAACAGCGCTCAAAGACGAGATCAGAGCATTGGTAGGTCAATGAGCTGAGCGGCATTCTGCCCTCAGCTGTGGGACCACAGGGGTGCCTGGTGCCTGAAGACAGGCAATGCCTTCCCTGATTGTAGCCTCAAACTGAGGTGATCCAAGCTTCCTTCACTTCACTCTTCAAGTGAATTCATTTGACAGAGGTTTTAATAAACTTTATGAAGTAAAACATTTTTATGTGTGTATACACCCATGGGACCACCTCCCAAGTCAAGATGCAAAACATTTTCATTCTCCACAAAAGTCCCCTCGTGCTGCTTCGTAATCACTCTCTTTTCCAAAATGTAACCACTATTCTAACTTCTGTCACCTGAGATTAGTTTTCCTTGCTCTCGAACTTCATATAAATGGAATCATACAGTCGATGTACTCCTTTTTTGTGTCTGGCTTCTTTATTCAACATGTGGTTTGGAAGTTTACTCATGTTTTTGTGTGCATTTGTAGTTTGTTCTTTTTTATTGATGAGTAGTATTTCAAAGAGTATAACTGAATAGCCAGTATGCATGAAAAGGTACTCAAAATCATTACTCATCAAGGGAATGCAAATTGAAACTACATTGTGATACCAGAATGAACAGAGCTTTAAAAAAGCTGGCAATGCCAAGGGTTGGTGAGGATATAGCAAAACTGGAACTCATATATTATTGGTGGAAGTGTAAAATGGAGCGATCTTTTTTGGAAAAGTATTTGGCAGTTTCTAAGAAAATTAAACATAATTTATTCTATGACCCAGCAACTCTATTCCTAGATATACAACCAAGAGATACGAGTACACACATACACAAAAATACTGGTAGAAAAATGTTCATAGCAGCTTTATTCATAATGGTCCCAGAATGGAAACAACCCAGATATCCAGATTCATAAACTGCACTATATGCAAATGAAGAGTTTTTGAGGTTCTACTGTGGGCAAAACATACCCTTTCTCCCTGTCATCTCTTCCCTTTCTGGGCATGACACCCTCTTCTTAGGGATCCCATTTCATCCTCAGTTTCCCCTGAGAGCAGGGAGGGAGCGTTGGACACTACGTATCTCCCAGGACCACATATATCCCCGACGTTCCCTCACGTATGTCACATTCTAGATTCTGGGTCACACGGTAGTCAACCAATGTCCAATTTCATAAACATGTCCTGAGCAGGATGCTAGGCCCTGGGAGGAAGACACAAAGATAATGAAGATGTAGTCCTGCGGAGGAGATATTGGTTGAGAGCGTGATTCCTGGCTTCAGAGAGACCTGGGCTTGAATCCCAAATCATATTCGTGATGTGCTCCCAGGCAAGTCCTGATCTCCCAATCTGTGTAAGTCACCTGCACAATGCAAATGATAATAATAGTGCCACCAAGGGAGCTTTCTAAGAACTGCATGTGAAGTGCGTAGCGCAGTGTCCCCCCGCACTTAGGAAGTTTTAAATCAATGCTATTGACGACGATGATGTTCACCCTCTAGTGAGGAGAAAGGATAAACCATAACTAATTACATCATTCAAAGCAGATGATCACAAGTGTTAAAATAGAGGTAAAATGTGCTTTGGAGAAATAGAAATGAGAGGCTAATTTGGGCTAGAACACTCTAGTAAGGTTTCTTGTAGGATTTATAGACAGCTGATGGTCAGTTGAGGAAACAAGGACCACAGCTAATGATCAAATAGTGCAGTGAGAGGCAACAGGTTGTAATAAAAAAGAGCATTAAGCTTGAGACCATACAGCCTTAGGTTTGAATCTAGCCTTCCTCCCCTCATTTATTAGCCATAGGATTTTGAACAAGTCATTTAACACCTCCAGGCTTCCACTCTATCATCTGCAAATGACGGCAATTCCTATGCCTAGTGGTTGTTGAGGAGAAAAGGAAATATTTATCAAATACGTAGCACACCACCAGTTACTCCAAGCACACAGTTTTCACAATCACATTAACGGAATGAGAAACTCCGAGTCCACACACACAGTTCCTCTTGGGTGAGGCTGGTGGTTCTTTTCAAAAAGGCAACGTCATGAGCAACCTGGTGGCATTTGCCGACAGCAATGCCTCTCATGATGGTTATAAGACACTTAGAAAATCTGGCAGTCCTTTCAGCCAGGAAAATGCACACGTACATAAACATTTTTACATAATTTGAGAGATTCTGAGACGCCCCAAAATGTAATTCATGGAGCCCCCAAGCTTCCAGAGCCCCCAGTGACTTAGCACAAGAAAAAAGCATAAGCCAATGGTCAAAGGCAAGTCTCTTAGAACCTCACTCCTATGATCTGCTGTTTACGATTGGCAGAATAAGAAGCAGGTGGCAGAGCAAATCTGTGAGCAAAAACCTCTCCTGTGATGACATTTTTTTCTCACTCAAATAGTTTATCAAAGCTCAGCACCATTAGCAGCATGCTGAGCATGCGCTCCCTCAGCCTGCTGAGCTGACATGCAAGAGCCCCGGCGCTGCTACCTGGGGAGGGGTCTTGTGTGTGCATCGCTAAGTCCGAGTGGCATCATTTGTCAAACTCATGCTGGCAAGCCACACCTTTCCTTTCCCCAAACCGATACGTAGTGAGGTAGGTTTCTCAATCCTGTGCCACCCTCATATCGCCAAAGCGCCAGACTGACGGAGAGATTTTTTTTAATGTTTTTTTCCAGATGGTTTGGCCCTGTGTGTAAACAGCTTAAATGTTCCATGATGTTATGAGATTCTGATTTAGGGAAACATAATGTATTCTCACCTGAACTGTCGCCAGATGCTGCTACGTCTTTTTGAGAATGCCATTGATGATCTTCTTCTTCCCCTCCCCCTCTTCTTTCCCTCCTCCTCCTCCTTCTGCTCCTTCTCCCTCCTCCTCCTCCTTCCCCTCTCTTCCTCCTCCTCCTTCTCCCTCTCCTCCTCCTTCTCCTCTCCTCCTCCTCCTTATTTTTCTTCTTCTCCTTCAGCATCATCATGCTGAAGAAATAGCCCCACTCTCTTCCTGCTTTGCCTGATCTCTAGCCATGGCTGCCTCCCTTCAACCACAGCCCTGTGAAGTGGCCCTTGCTATAAGAATTCAGGTGTCACTGGGCTCCATAAAACAATTTCTTCCCCTTGCGTCTTTGGGACTAAGGATGCTAACAGTCTCTTATTTTTGCTACACTTTGGGTGCCTCAACATCCATGCTTAAGTTTCCTAACCCCACCCACTGAATAATCCTTTCATGGGTGTCTCTGGAGCCATCTGAGTTAGATTCTGCATCCCGCCAGGACTCTGATGACAAGGTCATCTCTAACATCATCTTCTCTAGGACTATTATTTGTTGGCTGCTCCTCATGTATCACTGTGTTGACTGCTTCACCAAAATTAACTCACTCAGCCTTCATAGTAATTCCATGAGGAAAGTATTATTTTGCAGGTGACAAAGTAGACCTAGCAGTTTTAAAGATCTTATTCCAAACACAACCAGTAAGTGGTAGAGTCAGAATTCCAACTTAGACCTTTCTACGGTAGAGCCTCTTTTTGAACACTACGAACAATTCTCCAAAATGGTACATGTCAGAATCATCTGGAATGTGTGTTACAGATCCAGATTCTGGGAACCTACCCAGAGCCCTCTGTGAGGAAACCAGCTCTAGGTTTGAACTTGGGCAGTGAGATTAGCTCAGGGTTATCATCTGATCCATAGGAGATAATGGCACAGACTAACTGACAATCTATGGGGGGTGGGCTGGCATTAAAACTCTGACCAGTATGGAAACAGTAATTAGTGAGGACAATCAAATTCTCTCTCTCCCCAGTTTAAATGAAAAATGCTAAGGGAATTAGTCAGGGGTAGAGAGAGGAGAGAAAAGAAAACCCATAAAGAGAAGCAAGCAATGAGTGACATGGCCATATGGTACACAGTGACCAGTGAGGCAGTTATAAGATAGCAGTGTCCTGGAGCCAACTTGAAGCCTGGACAATGGCTATTCTTAGCTTCTGTTGAGATCTGTCTCCTCTCACCCATCAACTCACCAGTGATCTAAGTAATTGTTGGTCATGTCTTCCCTGAACCAGACTTACTTAAGTTGATACATCCCCTAGTTTTTACACAAAGAGTTCTAAGCTAACACAAGAGAAGTAGTCTTCCCACT
Organism: Mirounga angustirostris; assembly: GCF_029215605.1. NCBI lineage: Eukaryota > Metazoa > Chordata > Mammalia > Carnivora > Phocidae > Mirounga > Mirounga angustirostris. The sequence continues at coordinate 185,095,352 of NW_026991709.1, read as the reverse complement.
AGTCTTCCTGCATTTACACTGTCCACCTCTATAAACTGTTATTTGCATTGAAGCCAGAGCGATTTTTCCAAAATGTAAATCTAACTTTATTACCCCCCTCGCTTAAAATCCACAAATGCTTTCCCATTCTTTTGACATAGAGTGAAAATCCCCTACTGCGGCCTACAAGCTTCTGCATGGTCTTTTACACCATGTCTCCTCTTCCTCCTCAGGTGGAGCTTCACTCCCCGTCAGCCTCTCTGGTCCAGACACATTGGCCTTTACCTTCAGTCCCTCCTGATCACCACCCTCCTGATCACCTCCTACCCCCGAGATTAGTACAAGCTATTCCTTCTGCCCACCATGTGGATCCTTTGACCCTTCATCTACTTAACTCTTATTCATCATCAAACATCACTTCCCCAGAGATGCCTCCCTGATCTCCCTGACTGACACCAATCTCATAGCATCCCCTTGCATGGTACCATTCATGGGTGTGATTTTTTTCATATGACCACTTGATTAATATATGTCTTTCCCACTAAGCTGTCTGTGATCAGGGCCCATGTCTGATTTTGCTCACTGTTGTGTCTCCAGCACCTTGTAGAGTGTCTGGCCTCAAATATTTGTTGAATGCATGAATAATTTAATGTCCACAAACAATAACACTAGCAAAAGGCTCTTCTAAAAGTGCCTTACATAGTTGTCATGGAGTGAACGACTATAGTAACAGTGGGCAAGTGACTGTTGCTTAGGAAGGACCAACACACAACAGGCGACGAGAGTATGTGTGGCTGTATGCACAGTAGCCGGGACCAGGCACTCCACTTGGAAGGGGACCCCAGTCTTTCTGCAGCCCCACCATCTACTTTAGCACCTAGGAAAATGCCCAAAAGGTCAGTGGCACATGGGTGGCTCTCCTTTACTGAGTTTCATTTAAGCTTGCAGGTGCATTTCCAAAGAGTTCATGTCAACTTGCTGGTCAAGATATTGCAAGTTTGGTGCTTAGTACCGACCTCAATCCACCTTTAAGTTAAATTGGAGAAACAAAGGGAACAAATGGGTAGCTTTGATTATAAACTGAAAAGATGATACAATTAACACAAACATCTTTGATTGCCTCTTGAGAAACATCTGTAAATCAAAATTTGCAAGGATTTTACCTGTACAACAAATTCTTTCAGACTATCCATGGCAGAGGAAACTGTTTCATATCATTCAAATGTGTCAAATTATAGCTAAAAATTTAAAAATATTCTTTTTCATATAATTTTATTTAGGAGATGTACTGTGGTTCAAAAAACTTTTTTTTAAAGATTTTATTTATTTATTTATTTATTTATTTATTTATTTATTTATTTATTTGAAAGAGAGAGACACAGCGAGAAAGGGAACATGAGCAGGGGGAGTGGGAGAGGGAGAAGCAGGCTTCCCGCCAAGCAGGGAGCCCAATGCGGGGCTCGATCCCAGGACCCCGGGATCATGACCTGAGCTGAAGGCAGATGCTTAACGACTGAGCCACCCAGACGCCCCCAAAAACTTTCTTGAACACTTAACAAGTACTAGGTGGTACTCTGCTAGGTGAGGGGTGGGAGGTTTTGAGATAAATCGCATAACTCTTGCTCTCCAAGGCCTTACAGACTAATGGAGATTATGGCGATAGAATATAACAGCCAAAAAAAAAAAAAAGAAGAAAAGAAAGTAACACGAGCCCTGTTGCAGGTACATTGTATATGCAAAGTGAAAAGAGAGCACATTGTATAAGGAAGAAAATAATGGTGCAGGGTTTCTAGAAAATCAAGGGAAACTCACCAAGGAGACCATAAAAGACCTAAAATATCATAGAGTCCTTGGGGTGCCTGGGTGGCGTCCAATGTTTAGTTGTGGCTCAGATCACGATCTCAGGATCATGAGACCAAGTGCTGCGTGGAGCCCCACACTCAGTGTGGGCTCTGCTTCAGACTCTCTCTCCCTCTCCCTGTGTCCCGTCCCCTGCTCTCTCTTTCTCTCAAATAACAATAAATAAATCTTTAAAAAAATATCATAGAGTTCAGCTCCCTAATTTCACAAATAAGAAAAATGAGCCCCCCCCCCCCCAGGTGATGAGGTCTTGATTAGTTAATGCCAAACCCAGATCTTGAACCCAAAAGTTTCCTTTAAGGAATTTTCAAATATGTAACCAAGTATTATTGTTCTTACTGGCTTTCTCAAAAACCTTTCCAGCCCTTGTGGGTTGAAATATCAAGTAAATTTTGATCTTCCGTTTGTAAGGGAGCAAGATACATCTTCCGGCCTCCCATCTGGCCCCTTATCCAGTCTCTTTCTGATCCATCAGGTGAAATAACTTCCGCAAAAACAAATCTGACCATGCCATTGCCCTTTATTGATTTGCCTCTTTAAAATCTGTTTTCTGCATTAGACTTTAAGCCCCAAGAGTGCAGGAACATGTCTCTATTAGTCACTGATGCATCCCCACCCCCCAGCTCAGTACCTCGATTCTTAGGTAGGCTAAGCTACTGGAATAAATAAATAAACTTCAAATCCTTAGTGTTTTACGAACCAAGAAGTGATTTTTTTTTCTTTTTTGTGTGACAGTATGGAGCCAGGGTTCCAGGTCTGTGGCAGATTTACTCCAGTAGCCATGTAGGGACCCAGGATGATTGATGCTTGTGGTTTTAACATGTGGCTTCCAAAGTGTCCTGGATAATTTCTATGTTAGTCAGGTGGAAATGGGAAAGAACAGAGAAGAGCCTACATGGAAGGTGACCACACTTTTCTATTCCTTTTCCATTGGAGGGACTTTAGTCCTGTGTGACATAAATGCAAGAAAGACTAGGATGTGTGGGCTCGACACACTTGAGCACTTCTTTGCTGTGTGGCAAGGAGAAAAAGGGGTTTGAAAGATGACGATGAAAGATGATGTTCCACTAGAAGTTTCGCTGAAGGTTTCCTGAAAATAAATTAATTTTTAAATCATTGTATTGCTTTACTTTATTTTTTAAGTTAATTAATATCATGTGCAAGCAGGGAGAGGGGCAGAGGGAGAGGGAGACAGAGAATCCCAAGCTGACTCCACACTGAGCACAGAGCCCGACATGGGGCTCGACCTCATGACCCTGAGATCATGACCTGAGCCAAAATCAAAAATCCCACCATTAACAGACTGAGCCAGCCAGGTGTCCCTGTACTGCTTTACTTTAGATGCAGAAATGAATACCCAAGCTCCAAAATCATTATGTTTCTCTCATTTTGTTGGCAGCGTTTCAATATCGAAACAACTGACTTCAATAAAAGGTAAGACATGGGGTGACTGCAATGTACATATTTCTCCTCTGCCATGATAGCACACAAAGAATTAAAAACAAAAGGACATCAAAGAATGCCAGAGATGTGAGAGAACTTGTGGATACATTATCAAATATTCATCATGTTCTTTTTAAAGATTTGAGAACCGAGGTCCAATGATAGGAATTAGTTTGCCCAAACTTAGTCCATGCAAGGCCAAGCTCAGAGCGTGGATCCTCTGACTCCTAATTCAGGGTGCTTCCCACAAGCCCAGCTGCCTCTCTATGGGCAGCATCTTCAGTATGTCCAGAGTAAGACCATCAGTATCCAATATCAATGGTCACTGGATTCAGGATGCAATCAACCCCCAATGGCCTCTGTTGATGGAGTGAAAACACAGTGTGGCCAACTCTCAAAATGTAAATATTTGCCCTCAACATTCAATTTTATAGGTAAAATATCTTTAGAGCTAACAATATTGTCATGGAAAGAACAATATAAGAATAAAAGCCACTCCTATACTTGGATCATTATCTAATTCCAAAATCTGTGGCTTTAAAATGTTTACAGGGTAAGAAGCACAAATGGATATTTACTATATTGCAATTGTTTTTCCTCCTAGATGGCTGGCCAATGTCTCCAAAGGAGACTCTGTATTTTTACTTAAATAAATCTCCATCATGAAGAAACTATTATTTTTATACTATCACAACAAGAAACCTATGATTTCTGTTTTACACTTTACACGATTCTGGATACTTTTGATAAATATTCCACCACATGGCTAATACAACTTATCCCTTCTGGGAGGTTGAAGGGGGTTGTAACTCTCTCCATCACCCTCACTGCCCCTGAACACACACACACACACACACACACACACACACACACATACCATTCCTAGCACCAGACTCCTTACATTAGACCGTTGGGCCACGTTTATTCCCATGCCTTGAAAAAACATAGGATAAACATGGTTCATCTACCCAGAATGTGTTTTATTCAATGGCAAGTAGTTTGAAATGTTATCCATTGAAATAAGACAAGGACAGAGCTTGGAATAGAGGTCAGTATGAATCCCCATTTTCTCTGCTGGCTGCTTGGGTCTGTGCCCTTGATTTCTTGAGGGTGGGAATAGGGGATGAGTACATATTTGCCTCTAGCATCCAAAGCAGTTTTGTAGCAGGGAAGTTTGAAAGACACTATCGTGTTGGGAAAACTACTGACCTAGAGAGAAAAGAACAGAGACCTGGTTTTTAGTCCTGCCACATACTACCTCCGTGACCTTGGGCAAACCACTTCTCTCCGGCAGGTCTTCATTCCTCCATTTGCAGAAATAACTAATATTAGGAAAAGTTCTAAAACGAGGTGATTCTGACACCTTGCCATACTGAGAGTTGGTTTCTATTACACGGAAGTGTCAGGAACTCACTAGATCTAACGTTTGGAGCTGGGTGCCATGTTCCAGGGCAGGTGAGGGGAAGGAGGCAGAGGATGGCTCTGACATTCCAGTCAGCTCAGTGCAACACACATACATTGAGGCCTACAACACGCCACGGCCTGGGGATGAGCGTAGAGATAAATACAATGTAGTAACTGCCCTCGGGAACATCCAGTATAGCAGCCACCAGCCACATGTAGATCTTGAGCATTGAAGTGTGCTGGAAGTGTAATCGATAAGTCAGATTTAAGAGACTTAGTAGAAAAAAGTGTAACATATCTCAATAATTTGTTTAGATTGATCACATGTTGAAATGATAATATTGCTGATACATTGGCTTAAATAAAATGTGTTATGAAAATGACTTTGTATGTTTCTTTTCACCCTTTTAATGTGGCTACCAGAAAGATTGGATTGTCATTATGGCTCACATGACATTTCTTTTGGACAGCTCTGATCTAGAAGGAAATTTAGACAGATCAACCGTGTGTTAGTGTGAGGGTTATAATAAGTTTGTGTTCGAGGAAATAGAGAAACACAAGGGAGGGACCCGTTGCCCAATCTGGAAGTTTGGGAAAGAGTCCTACAGAATATACTGCCTGAAAAACACTACAGAAAGGCCATGCGTATCATGGTGAGGGACCAGATGGGCTGTGTGACCTTGAGCAAGCTACTTACCTTTGTGAGCCTCAGTTTCCTTATCTATAAAGTGGCGATGATGTGTGAACCCACCTCTGAAGGCTGGTGTAACAGTTAAGTGAGTCAAATCCTGTGCATCCTATGGAGGAATGGGTAGCATGTAGAATTCTAGCTCTGTAATCGTTCACTACAATTGTCTTCCAGAATGCAAGCACCAAATTAAGAATTACTTTCTTGATATTGCTCACTGTTCCATCCCCAGAACTAGGACAGAGCCTGTCAATAAGTATTTGCCAAAAAATACTTGTTGGGAGAACAGAGTGAGAAAGGGACTACACACAGTTTAGTATTATTAAACCATGAAAAGTGAGGTAGGAAATAACAGGAGAGGTCGACATGAAGTGGCCGATTTAACACCCTCTCCAACACGCCCCTTCCAGAGGCAAGAAAGCTGATAAAAGACGCCAAAAGAGAAACACTGACCCCTTGGGTTTTTAATAGGACTTAGCCCTTTATAATATGCTTTCACATATTTGCTCACAACTCTGTGAGGCAGACAGGGTAGGAATGAAAAGGCAACATGCTGAGTTTATTAAGGGAAGAACCTAACCATAAAAACAGGAAACCAAAACATCTCACAAAGTATCGTGAGTGTTGGTAGGACAACCAGAGCACCTTGTTATCTTTTGGTTGTAATATTTTCTAGCTCAGTTTTTACCATGAACATATGCTATTTTATAGTCAGGGAAGACATGCCTGCTGGGTTTAAAAGAATGGTGGAGAAGGGAGAGGAGTTGGCTTGTCCAGATGGAGTCCCCATCTAGATTGCAGATGGACCTGAACTTCCTGGGGTGGGGCTGGACAGTGTCTGGATTTCACAGCCTCCGTGGAGATGGCCTTACAAAGAGATACTCCAAAGTGGCAGGTCTATCTATGGTCTTTGAAGTCAGACAGACTTTCAAATCCTTCGTCTGTCACTTCTGAGCAATGTGACCTTAAAACTCCTAATCTCTCCATGTGTCAATTTCCAATATGTAAAATTGAGACACAAATAGTACCTACCTCTATGGGTTTTACTAAGCATTAAATAAGATTATGTTTGAAAAGCATCTGGCACAGAGTAAACAAGGAAGGTGTCTGTCATTATTTGAAAACTCACTCATGGCTTGCAAATATACCCCTTTCTCACCAGAAAGGCAGATCCTGGAGACCAAGAGGCTACTGTCCCCCCATGGCCCAGTAGAGCAGCTCATACTAAAGACTTCCTAAATTACTCTTGGTTATTAATTAATAAATAAACTGGCCAAAATTACAGAAGGAATATTTACCTCTTAAAGAATTGAGGTATTTCCTCTAAGCAATTTGTTCCTTAAAGACAGAATAAATAGAGTTTATTCTTTAGCCACTTAAATTCAAGGTTACCCCCTTATAGCATCCCACCACCTCAAACATACACACCCTAGGAAAGGCGGGTAGACACAAGCTAGAAGAATATGCTCATTTCCTGGGATTTTGATGAGCAGCAAAGTGTTGGGTAATTGAGGAGAATCTCGATTCTATCTATGGGTTTCATGGATATGGCAGAAACGAAAGGAAGAGGAGGTTAAGGATCGGTGGCTGGGGGGGAAGAAAGAGCTAAAAATCAAATCCAAAGAAACAGGGAATGTTCTGAGGCTGGAGCTCTAGGTTAGATGGAGGGCCAGCCACTGGACAAGCAGACAGAAGTGGGAAAGGTTAGGCACAGGCCATCGGCAGTAAGACTGAGGATCAGAAACTAGGGAGGAAATCAGGGAGTAAGAAGCTGAGGACACAGGTTTGGCAGACATTCATTCAACAAATATATGTGAAGCACCTACCATGTGCCAGGCATTATTCTAAATATTGCAGGTTCCACAGAACACAAGACAGGAGAAAGAAAGAAAGAAAGAAAGAAAGAAAGAAAGAAAGAAAGAAAGAAAGAAAGAAAGAAAGAAAGAAAGAAAGAAAGAAAGAAAGAAATCTCATTTTCATGAAGCTTATGTTTTCCCATGAATTCAAATTCAAATTCAAGCTCTACCACTTACTGTGTCCTCAGCAAGATCACATCCTCTCTTCATCTATAAAGTGGTATGATGATGGAGATATATACTGTTCCTGAACCAGAAGAGTCAACATAGCAAAGATATCAATTCTCCTCAAATTTCTCTTAAGGCTTACTGCAAGTCCCATATATACACAGAAAGGAAAAGGGCCTAGAATAGCCAAAATATTTTGAAAAAGGAGCAAGTGGGGGACTTGCTGTCCCCCATGTTATAGTTTACTATATGGCTACAGGAATCAAAACAGTGTGTTGTTGACAGAGGGTCAGATACGCAGATCAATAGAACAGAATAGGGAACCCAGAGATTGACCCATACAAAATGCCCAACTGATGTTTGACAAAGATGCAGAAGGATTCAGCAAAGGAAGGATAGTATTTTCAACAACAGATGTAGAAGCAATTGGTCATCCACGTTAAGAAAAATGAACCTCCACCTAAGTCTCATACAAAATGAATTCAAAATGGATCGTGGATTTAAATGCAGGCCATAAAATTATAAAACTTGTAATTTTATGTAGGACAAATTTTCATAAGAGGAGAAATTGATAAATCAGACTTTATAAAAGCAGAAAGGGAAAAATGAAGGGGGGGGGAATCAGAGGGGGAGATGAACCATGAGAGACTATGGACTCTGAGAAACAAACTGAGGGTTCTAGAGGGGAGGGGGGTGGGGGGATGGGTCAGCCCGGTGATGGGTATTAAAGAGGCACACATTCTGCATGGAGCACTGGGTGTTATATGCAAACAATGAATCATGGAACGCTACATCAAAAACTAATGATGTAATGTATGGTGATTAACATAACATAATTAAAAAAATTAGAAACTATTCCTCCATAAAAGATCTCAATTGAAAGGATTAAAAAACCCAACAGTTGGACAGACTGGGAGAAAATATTTGCGAAGGAAAGTCTGATTCCTTTCCAGGGGCTATAAGCTCTGCATGGGCCAGTCTCGTCTCCTTTCCTAATCAAACACCTTCCTAGGTTCCTACCACAGCTGTCTCCTCCCAGGTCCCACAACGTGCCAGACTCCTTCTCATCTGAGCCTTCACGTCTTCTGCTCCCTGAGCCTGGGACATCTGACACAGCCCTAGTCCCAGCCTGACTCTCCCCCCACAAATGCTTTTACAGGGCAGGATCCTTCTCATCCATTAGCTCTTAGCGTAAATGTTCATCTATTCTCAGAGACCTCCAAGACCAGCTATCTAAGTAGTTTTCCTCCCAGATGTATTTCTTTTATTTTTTTCTCTCTGTGCCTTCTCTGCCTCATACATCACAAGTTGTAGATATGTATCATATATACGCATATAGACAAATAATTATTGAATATATACATAAACAAATACATATGAATTCTCTTCTTGATTATTGCTTATTATCTCTCTAGATTGTAAAGTCTATTGTAAGAGGGCAGAGGCCACATCTTGTTGCATCACTTCTGGGTGCTGAGTCCCTTAGGAAAATGTCAGAAGTATAGTAAGTGCTCAAAACAAAAGTTGTGTTATTCTGTCAGATCATCATTCTTTGTATCGACAATTGTTGCACATTACCCGGGCTAAAAGCTGTAAGATTCTGTTTCTCTTTTCTTTTCTTCTCCATTCATTAAACGGCATGTATAAGCACCTTCTACGTAGCAGGAATCTGTGCCACTGGGAGAACAGTGAGAAAGAAAGGTAGGATCCCTGGCCTCATGGAGCTTGCATTTTAGTTGAGAAGAAAGACCATTAAAAATGCAATAACTGAGGGGTGCCTGGGTGGCTCAGTCGTTAAGCGTCTGCCTTCGGCTCAGGTCATGATCCCAGGGTCCTGGGATCGAGCCCCGCATCGGGCTCCCTGCTCTGCGGGAAGCCTGTTTCTCCCTCTCCCTCTCCCCCTGCTTGTGATCCTGCTCTCACTGTGTCTCTCTCTGTCAAATAAATAAATAAAATCTTTAAAAAAAAATGCAATAACTGTAATATGTGAGAAGTTCTATAATATAGGATGTGCTAGGGCCTAAGAGGATAGAGAACAATTTTCTCCACTGTACCTTGTGCAGTTCTCAGAGTTCACTGGGTGCTCTGGAAAGGAATGAGTTAGCACCACCCTTTCAAGTAGTTTAAGCTAGAGAGACCAGCTGGGAAATCACTATTGTCTGAGGCTAAGTCAAAGGTGGTCCCTTATCCATCATGATCAGAGAGCTTGCTTTGGATGCCATCCTCCTTTATCACACTGACGTGAGGTGATGCTTTGATTGACATAGAACATAAATTCCACAAGAGCAGGACTTTGTCTTATTCAGTGTGGTACCCTCAATGCCAGGGACTGAGCCTAGCACATAGTAGGTACTGCTTAAATATTTTACAGATCAGAAAACCAATGCTGAGAGAGGTGAGGTGTTTTCCCAAGGTCACATGACAAACAGGTGGGAAATCTCATCCTAATTCTACTAATTCTTATTGCTCCTGAAGAAATTTTGTTTCCATTATTTAAAGATCCAGGTCCAGATGTCCCTACAGCCCACTCACAGATAGAGGACAAAGAATCCAAGGACAGGGCCACACTGACATACATCTTCCAACCCTGCACCTCTTGGTTCCCTTGGAAAATATAACCCTGTGTGTGGGGAAGAGTCATTCCTAACCTAGACTATATCATTTCTTCCCTCACAGCTCTCAAGAAGGGCTCAGATCTGGAAAAAGCCATTGCCACCATCGCTCTGATTTTCAGAAATTCTTCTGATCCTGATGGTAAACTTGGAAAAGCTATTGCCAAAGATCTGCTGCAGACCCAATTTAGGAATTTCACAGAGGTAAGTGAATTAATGGATATGAAGAAACAGGGGCCATGCCCTAATGGCAGACCCAAAGAGCCAACAATCATGTTTCATTCAACGAATGGTTAATGAATACCTACTATAAGCCAGGAAATGAGCTGAGCACTGGAGTTAAGACAATGGACAAGTTAACAATCCAGCAGAGCAGAGAAACATGCTGAAAAAGTAATTAGAAATATTCAAATATTCAAATAACCGTGAAATGGTAGAGCATGCACTGAAAGAGTAAAACAGAGGGGCCATCTTGGGGCAGTCGGTCCAAGAAGCACTCCTGGAAAATAAAGGTATAGCTGAGATCTGAAGAATGAGCAAGTGTTAGTAATGCAAGGGAGGTGGGTGAGGGCTGAGAATGATACTATTCCAAGCCGAAGGAATGGTAAGCCTGTAAGGCCGGTCAAAGACCTGGGGTGCTGGGAAGTAGTTGGTGAGAAGGCGGAGGAAAGTAGGAAGCACTAGGAGATAAGGCTGAGGAGGTAGATAAAAGTCAAATTACAGAGGTACAGCCTGAGGGCAGGAGGAAGCCAGACATGGTCTCTAAGTCCAGGACTAAGAAGGTACACCACCTACAGATGGGATTGGGGTGGGGGTGAGGGAAGGACAAAGAGAGAGTGTGAGGAAGCATCCAAACCAAGGACAATAGGTGATGAACAGGAGAGACGTCTGGAAGGTGGAATGAACAGGATCTGATAACCGATTGGCTGTAGGGCTGAAGGACAGGAGAAGCAAATGATGATACCCCACTTTCTGACCTTGGGAAGAAGTGGGTGGTGGCCTTATTCCCAGAGAAGACAAAGACTGGAGAATAAGCAGATTTGAGATGAGGTGGGGTGGGGGGAGAGGTGATGAGTTCCATTAGAATGTGTCAATTTTAAGATGTCCATGAAACATGCTGGAGGAGAAACAGAGCAACAGGGCATATGACTTGGGAGGTCAGAATAGAGATTTGTGTTGGCAATATAGAAGTCAGAGGTAGCAGTAGATAAAGGGTCACGAACCTAAATTACGTACAGGCATATTCCCCAACCTTCAGTCACTTGAATACCACCTTCAGTATTTTTCCTCTATCTGCCTATAACCTGTATGATAATTCACTTAGAACTTTTTTCTTTAACTCTCTACTTAAATAAATTTAAGTATAAATTTATATATCCTCCCTTAAATTCCTATAAATTTAGGAATACTTTAGCACTATTGTAAATGTTAATTCGGTGGGTAAAAGTGGAAGGTAATAAAAGAATAGATGACTATTAATTTATATTTAATATTTATTCCTGCATCACCTAAAATTGCATTACATTCTGCAAGCATACTTTGGGAAGTGCTGGCCTAGGGGAAATGTGTAAGAAGAAAAGAGGGGCTCATGCAGAGTCTAGACCACCAATATTTATTTGCAGGTAGAGTAAGAAAAAAAACTTTAAAAAAAGCAGTCTGTAAGGTGCTCTGTGTGTTCTGAGAGATTAAAAAGATAAGTATTGTAATTCCATTAAAATATAAATGTATGGGCTTTCCCATAGGATAATTATATCAGGTGTCATCCACTGGGGGGGAAGCTGGGTCAAGGGGACAACTTCCTGTGAATCTCTGATTATTTTAAAAGACTGTGTGAGAAATCAACCTTGGTTTTGGATCCACAAATAAGTGATTTTTTAAAAACCCAATTTCATTGAAACAGAGACTAGAACGGTGGTTGCCAGGGGCTGGGGGGAAGGGACGTGAAGTGATGTAGGTCAAAGGGCACACATTTTCAATTACAAGAAAGATAAACATCATTTGTATTATTCTTTGATTTTTTTTTTTTTTTAAAGAAAGACTTTTTCAGCCAAAACTATCAGGCAGGATTTGACAAGTGGTAAAAAGTTCTAGGGAGTCTTTAAGGAAGGCGTGGGTGAGTAAATCCTGTAACATTTGCCTACATCAGAGGCCTACAGAAATGACAAATTCCAGAGAGAAAAAGGGCTCTTAGCTGGCGGCTGGGCAAATCCTCAGAGAGGTTTTTTTTTGTTTGTTTTGTTTTTTTTTAAGATTTTTATTTATTTGTCAGAGAGAGAGAGCACAAGCAGGGGGAGCAGCAGAGGGAGAGGGAGAAGCAGGCTCCTCACTGAGCAAGGAGCCCGATGTGGGACTCGATCCCAGGACCCTGAGATCATGACCTGAGGCGAAGGCAGACGCTTAACGACTGAGCCACCCAGGCGTCCCCCTCAGAGAGCTTTTAACAAGCATGAAAACGAGCACCTAGCAGAGGGTCATCCTGATGTACAGTCGTCTCCCCTTATGCGCGTGGATTGCTCCCCGGCCCCCGTGGATGCCTGACCCCAGGGACAGAACCCAACCCTCTACAGACTGCTTTTCCCTAGGCAAACGGGCCTATGATAAAGTTTCATTTATAACTTAGTCACAGTAAGAGATTCCCAATACAATAATACAATGGAACAATTATCACAATATACTCTAGTAGAAGTTATATGAATGTGGTCTTTCTAAATACTCTACCGGAGGGTGCTCACCCTTCGTGTGACCACATGAGATGATAAAATGCCACCTGACTGAGACCAAGGGAGGTGAGTGACGTGGGCCCTGTGACCTCAAGCGAGGCTACTATTGACCTTCTAACGATTAGTCAAGGCAGAATGGTCGCTTGGGGATCACAGTTGACCCCGGACACTGAAACTCCCGAGATCTCGGATGAGGGGAGGGGCACTGCTATAATTCATCGCCCCTTCTGAGAACAGCCAAGGGAAAAACATTAAAGCCAAATCAATGGGAAAGACCCTCAGCCTCGGGTCCCTTAGTGTAGGCTACACTCTAGAAAGGCAGCCATTCCTGGATCTCCGGGCCTCGTAGGCAGTCCTGTCTTCTGCTCTACATGAGAGGCACCCAAAAGAAGCCACATTTTAGGGGACTCCAGGGGACTCAGGGACATTCTCAGTATTAATAGCAATGAGCTTCACTTCACGCAGGGCAAACGCACAGAGTAATGTCAGAATGCTGCCTTGGACCGAGCACCCAGCTCTGTGAGATACCTTAAGGCAGGCAGGGGCACTCGAGTCCATGCCTAAAGATGGCAGCCCCTCGGTTCTCCTGCTTTCTCCTGCATCCTCATGTGGAGTTCTCTGGTAAATGGAGATGGATCTCTTGGCTGAGGCCTGGGTTCTGAGGGGAACATCTCCTTTCTCATGGGCCTGACATAATTTGGGGGGATTTGACCCTCTATAGTCAGTTGGATATAATAAAACTGAGCATTTAAATGCACTGTTAAGAAGATAAAAAAACAAGGGGCTCCTGGGTGACTCAGTTGGGTAAGCTTGGGACTCTTGGATTTAACTCAGGTCCTGATCTCATGGCTTGTGAGTTTGATCCCCACCACGGGCTCCCTGCTCAGCAGGAGTCTGCTTGGATATTCTCTCCCTCTGCCCTCTCCCCGACTCGTGCGAGTGCATGCTTTCTCTCTCTCAAACAAATAAATAAATCTTTAAAAAAAAAAAAAAAAAGGAAGAAGAAGAAGAAACAAAACAAGATGGCTGGTTGGGCCCCAAGAGGGCCTGGACCTGGGTCAGCTCCTGTGCTCTTCCAATGTGCAGGAAAAAAAGAGAGATCTGGCACACCTGGGTGGCCCAGTCAGTTAAGCCTCCAACTGTGGCTCAGGTCATGATCTCAGGGTCCTAGGATCGAGCCCTGTGGTGGGTCCACGCTCATCAGGGTGTCTGCCTGAGGATTCTCTCCCTCTCCCCCTGCTCATGCTTGCTCTCTCTCCCTCAAATAAATAAAATTTTAAAAAGAAAAGAAGAGACACCTATAGCCACTTCTGACTTTTCAGCTGTGTACCATTCCAATAGTAAGTAATCCTCTCTCTGCCTTGGACCTGACCCTTTCAAAATAGCACTGAGCTGTCTTGAAGTGAGGCAGGGGAATTCCTTTAGCCCTCACTGTTAGGTGTGACCTCCTGAGAGAAACAAGAGCCTAGAGAAACAAGAATGGTCTAGCCTGTAAGAGGAATGTATCATCATTCCTAAAGGGCCTTAGTCATTGCTGTGATGGCTTTTTACAGCTAGCTGAGGGGTGAGCATTTGGGATTGAACTAAACGCAAACATAGCTCAGAATAACAATCAAATGACCTTAATGTTTTTAATGCCACTTGGGAAGATATTTCACAAGCTGTGGTTGGAAACTAAAAAGCCTCTCCGTGTATGTACTACTCACATGTTTTCCTTCAATCTATTTATGAGGACTATGGACTTGGGGTGATTTATGATCAAACTAAATGCTGAACAATTTTTCAAAGCACAGATTTTCTATTAGCGTTTTTTTATTTCACATTTCTGGACAATTTTATTGTTCAGTGCAATACAGAATGAATACTTCCCATAACAGAGATTATATTTAAAAAAACAAAGATTATATTTTGAAATTCTGAAGATGTAACGTATCTGTGTTTCTAGAGAGGCAGATAGCTGTTAAGAGTGTGGGCTCCAGGATCAGAAAGCCAAGACTATGAATTCTGGCTCCATACCAATAGTTGCCTAGGTTGGGGCAAGTTACTTAGTTCTCACTGAATCTCTGGTGCTCATCTGTAAAGTGGGGACAATAATAGTATATTCAGTAAGGTCACCATGGAAATTCAGTGAAATAACCCATGAAAAGAGTTAACACGGTGCTCAGCTAGTAGCAACTTGACATGATATTATTAATAACATGTTATAACATGTTACAAAACCATGTTAATAACGTGTTTCTTATCACTTGTTATCTGTAAAACTGATGTGGCAAAATGAATTTGGTTTTCACTTATTCTTTATTCTCACAGGGACAAGAAACCAAACTCAAATACAAAGACCTCCTTTCTGAACTCGACAAGCACACTGAAAATAAGCTTGATTTTGAGGATTTCATGATTTTGCTCTTAAGCATCACTGTAATTTCAGATTTGCTACAAAATATATGGAGTGTAAAAATCATGAATTAAATAGCTTTAAAGAATGCTGTTAGACAAAATAATGGCAGTAGACAGTGTTAAATGTTTAAAGATTTTTCCATTTTATTTTTAATTAATTGAGCATACTGATCATGAATCTGGAACTGCCTGGGATGGTTCTGATTGCTAATATTTAGATCCACTGTAACTCCAAAAGTATATGCATACGCTTCAGGATGTTTGAATAGTATGGCGTCTGGGTGCTTTACAATAGGATAGATTTGATATCAATGGATCTCAAATTGCTTTTGCTCAGTCAATAGTGATTTAAAACACTTTTCCTTATAGTCATTGACTTATTCATTCATTCATTTATTAAGTGATGTTTCTTGAGCCTTTACTTGATGGTACTGCTGAAGATACGGTAATGAGCTAGCTACATAATCTACGCCCTCAGACTTGCCTGCAGAGAAGCCTAGCAGAAGAGGTGGACATTTAACAATGTATTAGTTGCATATACAGTATAATTAGAACTGTGATAAGGAAATCAGGAAAGTAGAAGAGTTTATCCCCTGACATGGGCTCAAAGGTCAGAGAAACTTTATTGACATTCTGCAAAAGGCAAAACTACCCAGAGGGGAGAGAGATCAGTGGTTACCAGAATTGTGGCGGGGAAGTGAAGTTGTTCACAAATGGGCATGAAGGAACTTTTTTAGGGGGGATGGCAATGTTTTATATCTTGATTGTGGTGGTGGTTACATGACTGCACACATGTGTCAAACTCTTAGAACTGTACACTAAATAAAAAGGATGAATTTTGCTCTATGTGAATTATACCTAAATAAACATGACTTAAAACCAAAACACCCCAATATCCTTGCAATGTCTGTCAACTTTTTGTTGCCAACCAACAAGCTTTTGAGAATATCTTCTAAAAGCGGATATTTTTCAAGGACCCACATCCCCTATGTCCATGCCTGTGTTCCTGAGTTTAAATTACACACACACACACACACACACACACACGTCAATGCCTGAGACTTCAGACAGACTTTCACAAAGACTTTTACTCATTGTAAAATTACTGTAACTTCCAAAATCCCTCCTCATTATCTTGCCTTTTCTTCCTAGCTCAACACCATAAGCCTCAGATACATATGTGAAGAAACTCTTTCCTGGAGGGAGCCCTTCACCCCTGGTCTCACTCTGTAGTGTTTCCAACCCACCAAGACCCGATTCCTTGGCCCTTTCCACTTCCCAAACCTCAGACATTCTAAGTGTAAGAGTTTATATACCGTGTAAGAAAAAGCGCCAGACTTTACCTCTATCACCGTTTTAACAGGGAGTACAAGTATTCAACAGGACTCATACTGAGTGCCAGGTACCACTTTAGGGGCTTTACAAATATTAACTCATTTAACCCCCATAATAACCCTCTGAGGTAGGTTTTAGTATTAGCATCTTACAGATGAGAAAACTGAAAGACAGAGGTTTTGATTTTTCCGAAGTCACATAATTGGCAGGTTTGAGAGTTTTCTGCCCTCTCTGTGGGCATGGCTAATTTTGTTTTAATATTAGATTTCATCTTGAGCAATAATATTATAATTCAACAGAAATAACTGTGCACATTTCAAGCCCTGGGCAAGAGACAGGCACCAGCTGGGTCCTGGGGAACCATTTGGCATCCCTCAAATAGAACTCTGTGGGCTGCTCTCCCTCAAAGCCCTTTGTATCCTAGTCACAAGTAGCTGAATATGGCAGCCTTGGTGACCA
Organism: Mirounga angustirostris; assembly: GCF_029215605.1. NCBI lineage: Eukaryota > Metazoa > Chordata > Mammalia > Carnivora > Phocidae > Mirounga > Mirounga angustirostris. Next base: position 185,078,431 of record NW_026991709.1, on the reverse strand, counting down.
ATGAAAAGGTCAAATTCACACCTTTCAGAGAAGGGAAAAAGAGGTGCTGGCCAATGGTGTGATGAGGAATGTTGGAGCCATTCCAACCCTCTGGGATCCGAGTAAGAATTTTGAAAATCCATCCCAGATGGAAAGTCACGCTCCTCTGAGGAGGATATCAATTACAGAAACTATTTTAGCTTGATGCAAAGAATTGAAACAGAGCCAAAGCACGTGAAGCACTAGTGACAGATAAATCAATGAGCATGATGCTAAGACACTAGATCACAAAGGCCTCCGTCACTTCTTGGTGTTAGTCCCAGAACCAGGAGCTCTACTCTTAAGACAGAGGTGCCATCTTGAAATGTTACTGGTCATCAGAGGTGAGATTATGGATGCAAATCTGTCTTGGGATTTCTTGGTTGCAAGGAACAAAACCAATTCAATCACACACACATACATAGACACACACACAAAGGAAAAAGGGAAGGGTTGTATTTATCACAGGGGCATATAACGAAATGGGAAGGTCAGAGAATGCAATTAATGGGCACAAAATGCTGGAAGCAGTAATAGAAAGCAAGGACAAGATCTTGTGCTTAGTTTCTCTTAAATGAATTGGTTTCTTGTCTCTGCATCTGCCTACATCTGGTCATTATTCTGCATTCTCTCCCTCCCTCCCCCCGACCCGTGCTCCTTCATTCTCATTTCTATCCCTATCTCTATTTCCCTTTTTATCTCTAACTCTCAACCAGTTCTTTCTGATTCTTGGCACAAGAGCAAATACAATGTCCCCAATTGCTAACTTCACCTCTCTCTTTAAATGCTTAACAGGCACTCAGTAGCAGCTTAAAAACCCAATCCCAATCCCCAAGAGAGAGAATCTGATTGCCTTTGAGTAGGGACTTTTGATCTAGTTGTCTGCACTTAGAGAAGCAAATCACACGCCCACGCAGCAGGGACTGTGGGAACTGAGTCTTTGCAAAGTATATGGGCAGGTTCTCAAAGAAAGAAGGGAGGAGTTGGGGAAGAAATGATCAACAGGGGAAATTAACAAAAATCTCTAAAACAAAATCTGTAACTTGGACTAGAAGGTAATGTTATTTGCTTCTCAGGTATGGGCTCAGTAAAAGCGTCTTGATGGAATAATCTCATTTGTTATTCTAAGTGAAACCTTTCTTGCATTGTCAATGTATAAAAGGAGCTAACCTGAGCCTCCCTGGGAAGTTTTCCTGTGATTAAATATAGATAAAATATTCCTATCCAAGAGCTGCAAGTACCCTTGCAATTTGGTGAGTGTGACAGAAACATACCCAGTCCTAGAACCCCTAATTTTCTTTATTCTAGTGTCTAAAAATGGGTCCAAGTATGAGATCAGGAATTGTGCTTTAAATAGTCCTTTGTAAGAAAGGGGAAAAGGGCTGGAAGGAAACCAACAGGAGTCCTGCTCATCAGCTGACCTTCAGCATCAGTAGAGCTAATGAGTGCTCTTGGGGAGACCAGTATGCTGGACCTAGAAAGGGTGGCCCAGCCCATGGACAGGGGGAGACCGTGACCCAGAGAATTCAGGCCTAAAATATTTATTGTGCCATTCTCCTTTCCTCTAATTCCAATCTAGTCCACGTGGATTCACACCTCCCTTTGATCCTCTGGGGGTACAATTGTGCATAATCAAATTCTGGAAGTGCCGTGGCATAAAGTGGGTCTGGACTTTTCTTCCCCTCTAGCACACTTGAGGAATACCATGCAGTCTTGTTCCAAGGTTTCAATACTTTATCCACAATTCTGAATGTAAAGAACAGTGAACATACTGATGTTTTTTCATAGTCATTTGCTGACAACATATGAACTATACCTAAAGAGAGGCTTCTTGTGGTCTTGATTTCCCCCACTGTGTGTGAGTGTTCAGACTGAGTCGTTGGGAGGCTATGCCCCTTGAGAAATCATCGACCCAGAGAAGTGGACCAGACAGACAGAGGACCCGACTCTGCTCGAAGCTCTGCCACCACCACCTCTGTGGCTCTGAGAAAGTCCTCCACCTTTTTTGAGTGAGCCTCGTGTTTTCTCAAATAGCAGTTTGGGACCAGAATGAGACCAGTTTTCTTAAAGACATTCCTGTGAGACTTAGAGAAGCGCATGAGTCCTTCAGAGATACGAAGGCAGCCTGCATGTGTCTTTCTTTCTACTTGCTCTGATTCTAGACAAATTGTTATCATCATTGTTATTAACAGCTGCCCCCGATAGGGCATCTACTACACGCAAGTACTACCATATGGTCTTTTACCTAATCCCCTAAACACCTGTAAGATACTTGTGCTACCAACTCCATCTCATACAAGAGAATGAAATTGAAGAGGTCGGGTCCCATAGCAATAGGGGCAGATAAAACCCAGGATTCCACCCCACGCCTGTATTGTGCGGTCCGACTCCTTTCTATGATCACATGAGTGGGATGTAAAACCACTCCCGAAGAGCTTCTCCGTGATTTGAGGATCATACCCGATTACAACAAACTCTCCTCCAAAGTAAGAGAGAAGAGGAAGCGGCCACGGCTGCCCCGTGCATAGGTCCGGAACCCAAAGGGACTCAGTAAGAGCGAAAGCAGAGAAGCAGTAAAAATAAAAACATGTTTTTCCTTGCCTCTCTGTGTCCTTTAGGTTTGATTTCCCAAGGAATTCTTCCTTTGGAGGAAGGCAATGGAACTTTTGCATCCGTGCAGACGGCAGCCCATGGTCTTCCTTGAACAAAGTGCAAATGACTAGCAGGAGGCCAGGGGAGGAGGGGAGGGTATCGTCCCAACAGTGGCATATGCCAGGGACGGTGGTAGAAAAGCTGATGTGGGGGTCACAGTCGTGAGTGTCCCTCCTAGTCCTGCTGCTGTGCCCCCTCCTCTCTGGGTCTCAGGTTCTCCCTTACTTAGTAAAAGAGGACACTGTGACCAGACGTTCCCTAAAGTTCCTTCCCATTCTGATAGTCTTTTGTGCAAACCAGGAGTTTTTAAAAAGAAAATTATAACAAGGTGCCAGTGAGCATAGGGACAAATTTTAATTATTTAAAAATCTGCCTCTTTTGGCTGTTCTCTGCTACCTTTTGACCTTGGCCGTCTGTGGTAAAGCCCAATACATAGAGGACTATAATGTCAGTGAGCCAAAGATGTCCTAGAGGAAAAAAAGAGAGAGAGAGAGAGAGGAACAAAAAAGCAGATGTTTTCTCCATGCTTTTAAGGTTAAAAACAGGCACATATACTTCATACATGTTTTGTAAGTGCCACATAAACCCACAATTCATGTGGCCATTTACTGGCCTGTCAGATCCTTAAAAGCAGGAGCCCGGCCTGTCTTGTATAGTATCCCGAACACCCAGAACAGCACGTATAGTAGCTACTTGGTGAATCTTGAAGGAACAAATACATGAATTAACAAGTCCTTCTCAAATAGAAGAGGTGCAAAGGGGAACATTAAGATACTTGCTTAGATGCGGGTCAATGTCATACTGGAAAAAAAAAAAAAACCACAGGGCGCTCTAATGTTAGATGGGTGAGCTGGGTCTTATTACAACAAAGACTGTGCTCATTTTAAAAATTGGTGAGAATGAAGATTTAGACTTAGTTTAAGATGGAGCTCACTCTGGTTTAGCTCAGAACCAGCAAATAAGCTGTGCAGAGAATACTCTCGAGGTCAAAGACACAGACCCTGAAATGTCCCCATTGTGTAGCAGCCAGCGAAGCCCACACAGAGTGGACAATCCATTAGGACACAGGAGCCCAGAGCCTGGAACCACCCACCAGCTGTGATTATCTGGAAGCAGAACCACGCGATCATCCCTTCTGTGTCTTACTGATTTTTGGACCTCAGCCAGCCCAGCCGTTTTTTTCAAGGCACGTGTTTATTTATAAGATAAAGCCATTTCAAAATTCAGTGATTTATCTTTATATTCAAAGTAACTTCACCAGCTTCATCTGCTTCTTATTCCAGTATTTTGTCCTTCTTTACCTTAAGGGTATACTTTGACCTCAAACAGATGTGAACCCCACAGTGGGACGGTTGAATCCTGGGACATTTATGGGCCTTTTCACCAGGAGAGCCAGAGGCCTCGGAGTCAGGACTAGGGCGTATTTGGCTGTAAGCATGCCTTACCTCTACCAGCCTGTAAACTGGCTGCTTTCTCAAAATCTCTCTTTTTGAAGGAAAGAAAGCTGTAGATACTGGGGGCCTCTGAAGGGCTTAATGACAATCAATAATGAAATTAAAAGTGGGGAAAGGAGAACCACAAGGAGGTTTCTAAAGGATCTTCAATTTCTCTACTTTGGTCTTCAAGGAAAGAGCTTTGATTCCCTGTGAAAAGCATGCATGGAATAGTGAAGACATTAAATTGCATAATAATGTGGCTCATGAGCTATTCCTGCTAGATTTCCCACCACCAACCCCCTTCTCTGAAATCAGGATGGGAGGAGAGGTGAAGAATGAAAATCATTTCTAATTTCTGAGGTGACCATGTGTGAGTGAACTGGGGTTTCTTGACTCTTGGAATCCTTTTTAAATTAAGGTAGAGAGGGGTAATTGGGCTGGGAGAGGAGGGAGGCTTTCGTCTGTGCCCTGAGGCCACAAACAAAACCAACTCTGATCTTCATTTCAACTGTTCTGAGCGATCTGGGGCTGATGCTAAAAGCTCTGGAAGAGCATATCATCATAAAAATCCCATCAGTTCTTCCTGGAGCAGCTCAGCCTAAAATCTGAGATTCTTATTTGTGTGTGCATCCTTAGGACACCTGATGGTTTGCACTCACTGGTATGTTCACAGTCAGCATCTGTTCTGAATAGTCTGTGCTTGTGCTGTACCAGTTAAATTTTTTTTTAAGATTTATTCATTTATTAGAGAGAGAGAGAAAGAGAGCAGGGGAAGGGGCAGAAGGAGAGAGAGAATCCTGAAGCAGACTCCCCGCTGAGCACATAGCCCTGCGTGGGGCTCGATCCCAGGACCCTGAGATCATGACTTGAGCTGAAACCAAGAGTCAGCCGCTTAACCGACCGAGCCACTCAGGCGCCCCCAAGTTAAATATTTTGAATGTCACCCTGAAGCAGGTAATGCTGATACCCAGCCCATATCTTCTCAGCACTCCTGAGTTCACCTGTAACCTCAGGAGACTATTTCCAGCCCACTGACCACTTCCTACCTCAGGTACACGTGTCTCTCTTTCCTGGAGCCCTGGGAGCTTGCTCTGCAACAGATGTGAAACAAGGTGTGTATGAGAGTTCAAACCCCAGGGGCTACTCTCAATCAATGGTGGGGGGAAGTCTGAATCCTCCAGCCTTCCCACCCTATGATTATGAGACAAGTCCCGCAGAAGGACGCCAGTGAAATTGAGCCCCAATTACCTACAGTGGTCATCTACCCTTAACACACCCTTATTGTCCTTTCTCCTTGCCTCAATTCACTTTCCCAATTTCCTCACTTCTGCTTCCTGGGAGTGCCTGTCTATAGCTTCCTGCACCTGAGTCCTTGTCTCAGGGTCTGCTTTGGGGAGGAATCCAAACTGAGAAAACCCCTCCCCCAATTCCTAGCACCAAGAACACTATTTTGCATATCATAAGACTTGAAGAAGTACTTGTGGATGTCTTAGGAAATCTGCCTAGTGGTAATTCTAGGCATTCCGTGGAATCCTTTAGGAGATGATTCACAATTGGAGATCATGAAATAGAGAAGATAAAATAGGCCCTTTCTTCCAAGAAGAGGAGCAGCGCACAGGGGAAAGCAGAGACATGTGTGGTAAATGCAGGGAAAGGCTATCGTTCTGTGTGCCTGGGACTCAAGACGAATGGTGGCCAATGAGACAAGAAAGAGGTCTCTATCAACTCTCCCTGCCATTGACTTGTATTCTTTGAGTTATAGCAGTAAAAGAAAGATTTCAATATAAAATTGAGCTCAACTTCAAGTTAAACAGGAAAGGGAGACTTTATTCCAGACTATTGGAATAATCCTAAAGGACCATTAGTGTCTACATAACACTCTTCGAGGGTTTCTTGTCTAGGTCAAAGCTCAGCAAACTTTGTCTCTAAAGGGCCAGATAATAAATATTACCGGTTTCGCATGCCATTCGGTTTCTGTCACAACAGTTCAGCTCTGTTGTTGTATTGTGAAAGCCGCCATAGCCAATACATGAATGAATGGCAGTGGCCATGTTCCAATAAAACTTTATTTGCAAATTCAGGGCTTGGGCCAGATTTGACCCGTGAGCTATAATTTGCTGATCCCTGGTCTAGATGATCATTCCTCCAGCTCCATCCAGTTCTGAAATTTTAAGATATGTTTGTGGTTGCCCTACACAGTAGAGACGTCTGGCTGTCTGCTCTTAGCAAAGCCTTTGCTCCCCACTCCCTGTGTGGATCCATAGTAAATGTGTTTCAGATCAAGGTGCCCAGAATCCCTGGAACCCGTCCCAACCAGCCATTTGCAGCAGCCTCTTCATCCAATTTTGCCCACAGTCTCTCTGCTAAGGAAGAGCAACTGAGCCTAAATTTAATTATTCTGCTGGGGAAATAAAAATAGTGTTACCCTGAGGCTGCCTGATGCCAAGAATTTTCCATGTCATGGGAAGAGAAAAATAAATAGCGACTTGAAATAAACAAGTCCTACCCACACCTCACCAGGGGCCTAGAGAAGTGTGAAGACTGGGGGAAGCAGCAATCAGGGTCAGATGGCAAGACCCCACACCACCTTCTTTATTTTTGCACCTGAAGACATAAAGACAACAGTTCCTTCTCATATACCCATTAGCCTGCATTTACTGACCACCTCATGAAGGCCAGGCATCATTCCTTCATTTACCAAACATATCAAATGCCCACTTTGTGCTAGGCAGGACCAGCTATATAATTTGTGGGGCCCAGTGCAAAATGGAAACACGGGACTTCCCTGTTCAATTCAGTACGAATTTCAAAATGGTGACAGTAGAGCATTACACCGAGCAGGGGGTCCTTCTAAGAGCCATGCAGCTGCGTAAGTCACACACCCACGGAGCCAGCCTTGGGGCTTGATGTTGATGTTACAAAGATAAATAAGGTATTACAGAGATGACTCCAGTCCTCACCCTAGAGAAGCTGACTATCTAAGAAAGGAAAGGAGATGTGAGTAATAACAGATCTATCAGTGCTGCCCCCCACTCTTGTAATTCCTTTGCCATTTTTGTCCACGTCAGACCCCAACAAATGTCCATGTTCACCAGCCAGCATCTACGTCCTTCTGTCAGCATCTGACAACAGGCTGCCAGAGCCACTTTGCCTGTGAGCTCAGAGAACTAGAAGTCCCTCACCAGTGATTGGCTGGTATGGGAGTCCAACTAGGCTGCTACCCACCCCTGATGGAGTCAACTCTAAGGGCAGATGTGCACAGAGCCCAGACCTCCCCCGCAGCACTGAGTCATACCCTAGCTTGGCGAGGTTTTCTTTCTTCTTCCCATCTCTCTCCCAGTTCTTCCTGAGAACATGTCCTGAGGTCACCTTGATACAAACTCTCATTTCAGGGTCTGCTTTCAGAGAGCCCAACCTAAGACACATGCATGTAAGTCATGGGGGAGTGAGGTACAAAATGAGCAGTGCCACTGTAGAGGTCCTGAGAAGGTACTGGGCATGGTCAGGGATGAGGAAAAGTGTTCCAGTTGGAGGGCAGTAAACGGCTCAGGAGGGAGGAAGCTTGGATGAGTTGGCGCTCATGTTGGATCTTGATTCATGGATCTAATTTTGAAAAGGCTTGAGATGAGTGGTAGAAGTAGGGGAAGGTATTGTGCTTATTCTCTGTTTATCCCTCTGGCTCTTCTCAGCACTCTTTCCTACCCTGCTCATGTCCAAGAAGGCTGACCTGCACGGGTTGCATCTATACCACTTTTGCCTCTGGCTTCTGGTTGGCTGAGGCCCGTGACCTTGTAGGGGATAAGAGGCTGGAAAAGCCTGAGATGGATGGCCTCCTCCACAGAGCTGCTTTTTCTATATCTGGTCACCTTTCCATCTCTTGCTCCTTCTGGCTAGAGATGGCAATGAAAGGCTGTGAGTAATGTATCGCATCATACTGGTTTCCCTCAATGCTGCACACGTCTATGTAAATAGTTTATTTTTTAATACTTCTCAACTATTGAGTTTGAGTGTACGGTGTGGACTGTACTGGGACCCTGGCTAACACAGTTATGTAGGGAATGAGGACAATGCTGGCGACAGGAAGAGCTCAACCAAAGGCAGAGAAGCCAGGCCTGAAGACGCTAAGAGAATAATGTGCCGAGTGCATGGAGCACGTAGTAGGACCTAAACCACAAAGGTAGATTACAGACAAAATGTGGGTAGCCACAGTATGTCTGAACAGAGCTGTGATGCGATGGGAGATATATTTGAGGGTGGGAGGCCTGATGCAAGTGAGCAGGATGGACTACAAACAGGTTGAAGGATTTGGAGCCTACTTCTGGAATCTAGCCAGAGGCAGATTAAAAGGCAGGCCAGCTGGACAAGGCACTATTAGAAATGTGATAGGATATAGAAAGCCAGCTCCATATCTTGAAGTCTTTGTAAATGTTGTTCCTATTGCCCAATGCACCCCTCCACCTTCACCTAGCTAATTCCTTCTCAACTCCAGACAGAGCTTCAACATTGTTTCTCCTGGGAAGCATTGGCTGGCCCTCCCTTCTGGGTTGCCTACGGTCCCCATATTAATGTGCTCATGTAACACCTTGTTCCTACCTATTTAGACCTGATACTGCACAGTGACCATTTAACGTTCTCCCTGCCCCTTTGTGCCATAAACTCTGGGAGGGCAGAGACCTGTCTGTCCTTCTCATCACTGTATATCTAGAGCCCAGCTTAGTTCCTTAGCACCCAGTGGATAGATAATGGATGGACGGACAAAAGGAAAAACACCTGGAAGGAAGCAGCAGCCTCTGAATGTTACTCTTCGAGAAGTAGCTTGACCTTGAATTTCTAGTATCTGTTTGGGTCAAATCATTCATCCATCTTCCTCTGATATTTCTCAGGTTCTTATTTAGTTCTACAGCTGAATTTGAAAGTCCCATTTGAAAGTAATTAATAGAGTCACATTTCTTCTGAGGAAGTTGGAATCTCTGAGCTCTTTGTATTCTTGGCACAAAGGAGGATGCTGACAGGAGGATGCAGCCGCAAAAAAAAAAAAAAAAAAAAGGAAATTATGAGACACATTTTGCAAAGTAAACATGATTAAGAGGAGGGAATGATGAAGCTAAAAGAAATGTTTCCTGTTGAGGCCTGCCTTGTATTACAAATCATGAAGGAGCTTGATTGGACAGCCTTTTAGTAACAAACAGCCTGCAATTCATTTCTTTCTCCACTGACTGTTGGCCACCATGCTGCATGATTCATGTAAGCACTTTTTAACTACCCCTTTCTCCGTGCTGGGAGAAGATGAGGCAGGGGTCTCCCCAGAGAAACAACTGGTTTTTTGGAACAAATTCTACTGTATGTTATCCCCAAATGTATATGCTGTTGTACCCGTCAAGGCCTCCACACAACACAGCTAACACACCCCAAGAAGGTAATTGCAGAGACATTGACAAAAGGATCATTTACAAAAGCAGGGACCCAGCAAGAGAGACCAGTCGGGGTTGCTACAGCCCCTGAATTTAGCGAGACTGGGAGTTGCTGTAGCCCTTCTACAGCAGACATAAATAGCTGCAATTTACAGGTGAGAAAACTGGAGTTGACCCCCCCTCACCAGGTGGTCCAAATGAGGCTCAAAGAAAAAAACATAAGTGACAACACGTGGAAAAGTGAAATTCTCTGAAAATATCACTGTACCTTTCCATTCCCATCTCCTTGCTTCTCCCCTCTATTTGTTAATCTTCAAACAAGGCACACTTTCATGCCTCTGTGGTGTTAAACAGGGGTCCCTTCATTCTAGAAGCTTTCATTGGCCACCTTTCCATCATTCCAGGAGCATACATGCGTTGTCTTTGCTTACCTAGTGTCCATTCTCCCTTCTCATGACCATACCTCAGTTTCCCTTTGGAAAATGGACTGTATGGTCTATCAGTACCAGGTGGGATTACCACACTCTATGAATGTGCAGAAGGGGGTCCACAATCACCGTAAATGGTTCAGGGATGGGCATGCATCCAATTCAGGCCAGAGTCAATGCTGAAAATGTTGCCATTACTCTTCAGCAAAAGGACTTCTCTTCCAGCAAGGATTCTTAAGCCAGTGGAATGTAACCTGGTAAGAGATGCCTGAGAATCCAAGCAACACACAGGGAGCCATAAGTGAGAGATGCAGAGAGATGGATTCATGGCGACCTGGCATGAGCCCCTGACTCCAGTCTTTCTGGAGGGCTGCAAGCCGTGAAGCCAGGCTCCCCCTGTGCCTCTCCGTGGTGTCAACCAGTAAGCCACTCTTCTGGCCCGAGCTGGTTGCAGCGAGCTTTCGCCATGTGCACGTCTCCTCTTCCAGGCTCTCGCTGCCCTGAGTCCATCCCTCCTGTGCGATCATTCATTCTGTATGGTCTGCCTTTTTCATGCGTCTCCCCCACTGGACTTTGAGTTCCTCCTGTTCCTCTTTGCCCAGGGCCTGGCACAAAACTGCAAGTGATTAACAAATGTGGAGAGAAAGCAATGCAAAGTGTCAAGTTTCCAGAATAAGTTAGCTCCGTATTCCCAGCTTTTTAAAAGCAGTAATGACCATCCTCACTGACAATGACAGTGGTGATGGCTGCCATTTACAAAGCGCTGCTTGATGGCTTTATCAGCATTATCTCATTACATCATCAGAACCACCACAGCAAGTACTTAGGTTAAACCATGTTGCTTATAAAGAAGCAGAGGCTCAGAGATTTCAAATAACTTGTCCAAAGTGGCGCAGCTAGAAGTGGTAGATACAAGATGTCTGCTGACCTCAGCCTCCAAAGCCCACCTTCTTTTCCACCACATGAACAGCCCCCAAGCCTTCCTTTTTACTTCTCTATTTGCCTGAAGGGAACTTCTATCCTGACTTGCCACACTTGACTTGGCCTTACTTGAACTCTGTCGGATCGAAGAAACAGGACTAGCCTTATTTCCCCGTCCCGCCCTCCTGTGCCAGGCCTGGCCCTTGATGGACCCTGTGGCTCACACCAGGCTGGGCCCAGAAGCATCTTCTCCAGTTCAGAAGCACCTCTGGGGCTGAGAAATACAGTGGCACTTGGATCGTGGAGTTCAGATTCCAAAGTTCAGGGAGGGTCAAAAGCCTGACTCCAAACTGCTACAGGTCCATTCCCCAAAATATCCAGGTCTTCTGTGGGGCCTAGAAACAATCTAAACAACATTTGCGCTTATACGCTTTGCAACCAAACCCACGTGAATGTGAATTCTGGCTCTATCACAACCTGGTTCACCTCAGGGAAATCACATTGACTCTCTCAGCCTCAGTTTTCTCATCAGGAAAATGGGAACACCTGCCTCAGAGAAATGTCGAGAGAGAATTAACATGAACGTCATAAACTAATGGTATCTGGCACATGGCAAATGTTCCAGTGATAGAGCTATAATTATTACCGAAATCTCACCCTTTTCAGGTGACTGAGAGATAAAAAGCTTCCAGAGGCCTTGTTGGGGTGGGGGAAGGGAAGTTCCTCAGAACTCCACACTTACTACCTACCCATCATTCCAGATACACATATTGATTTGTCTACATCTTTTCACAGATGTCTCCTTCTCCAGGAAACCCTTCAATCCTCCTTCCCACAGCAGTGTTAAGTTGCCAGATTTAGCAGATAAAAATATAAGACAACCTCCCAGGAAAGAAAAGCCCCAAAACCAATGGCTTCACTTGTGAATTCTACCAAACATCCAAAGAAAAATTAATGCCCCTTCTCAAAACTAAAGAAGAGGGAACCTTCCAAACTCATTTCATGAGGCTAGCATCACTCTGATATGAAAGCCAGACAAAGATACCATAAGAAAAGAAAACTGCAGGCCAATTTCCCTGATGAACACAGGGATAAAAGCCCTAGTAAAACACTAGCAAACCAAATTCAGTAGCCCATTAAGAAGATCCGACACTATGACCAAGTGGGACTTATCCCTAGGGTACAAGGATGGTTCAACATACGAAAATCAATTCATGTGACATGATACATTAACAGAATGAAGACTAAAAATCACATGATCGGGCGCCTGGGTGGCTCAGTTGGTTAAGCGACTGCCTTCGGCTCAGGTCGTGATCCTGGAGTCCCGGGATCGAGTCCCGCATCGGGCTCCCTGCTCGGCAGGGAGTCTGCTTCTCCCTCTGACCCTCCCCCCTCTCATGTGCTTGCTCTCTCTCATTCTCTCTCTCTCAAATAAATAAATAAAATCTTTAAAAAAATAAAAATAAAAAAAATAAAAATCACATGATCATCTCAATAGATGCGGAGAAAGCATTTGATAAAATTCAACACTCTCATGATTAAAAACTCCCAACAAACCAGATGTTTGAGGAATGTTTGTTAATCCACATGTAAGCAATTAATGTAACTCTATTATTGTTGGTGAATTCTTAACTCTTAAACTCAAAATCATAAAGGCCATATATTACTAGTCCACGGCTAACATCATTCTCAATGGCGAAAGCTGAAAGCTCTTCCTCTGAGATCAGAAACAAGACAAGGTTGCCCACTCCCACCACTTCTGTTCAGTGAGTACTGCAAGTCCTACGGCTTTGACCAAAAGGGACTGTAATGAGGCTTTGTGCTTTGTCCCCCGGAAGGGTGACCAATCCTACAGTAGCTGCAAAGCTGCCTTTTTCTTTGAAACGTTGTGCCTGTGTGCAGCCTACACCAAAAAGGCCTTCCGCATCCCACTTGAGGTGCAAGGAGGGAAAAGCACCTCCTGTTCCATTTAACTTTTTGATCCTATGTTTTCACGTTTGCAGTGTGTTAGCTCCCCACCTCCCTTCAAAGTTCCTGTCTGTGGCTCCCAAGATTAAAGGTCTGGTGTGAACCAAAATAGCTGCCTCTCCCTGTCTTCAGAAGTGTTGTCAGGAGGGAAAAAAACCAGAAGAGGGTGGAGGGTACCATTTGGATGCTTCACTGAGGCAACACTCTGGTTGACAGTGGTTATGGGTTCTTTCCTAATATTTTTATGGCTTTTGTGGAAAATATGTGTGTGTGTGTGTGTGTGTATTCATTACTTTCAAAATTCAAGCAAAACAGAAAAGCACAAGAAGTACATTACCAACCAACCCAAAGTTCACCATTCAGAAGTATGCCTTGCTAGGATTTGGAGATTAGGAGTCTAGGGAAACTGAAATGAACCAGGGCTCCTAGGAGAAATGGCTGATTTCAGGGTGGGGCTGGGGAAGAAGGTATGAGATGAACCTGGTATGCCTTCTTGTGCCAGAAAGAAAGGAAGTGCTCATCATAATAATGGAGGCATTTCATGAGGACATAGGAACTAGCTGTGGCCAAATCAAAGACAATTCAGGCATCAAAATAATTAAGGCTAGTAATGAGTTATAAACAATTGGCAATAGGAATGCATGAGTCTGTAATGAAAATAAGCAGATACAAATAATCAATGGGGAAAAGGGAGGTCTCATGCTTGGAGTAGGATGCCCAGCACTAACAGACAAATGTCAAGGATGTGTTGGGATTGGGAAATCTTCACAGATGGCTGATGAATTGAAAGGGATAAAAATGCTAACCATACAGTGAAGAAATTGAACAACACCTTAACCTAGTGATCAAAATGAATATCACCAGTGAAGGGCAGGTGGACACCATGTGTGTCCAGGTCTGATGCTTGAAAGGATACAACATCACTTCCATAGTTTTGAGTCAGAAAGGCACAACCTCAACCCAGTCATGAGGAAACACAAGGCTGACTCAAAACAATGAGTATCCTATTTTAAAGGACCTGCACCGTATTTTTCAAAAATTTCAATATCATAAAAGGCTGTGAAAACATTCCAAATTTAAAGGAGAAGAAAGAAACAGAATGGTGAAATCTAATGCCCGATCTTAGACTGGATTCTGTACTGGTGTTACAGAACCTGGACTGGATCGCCCGGCGGAAGAACCAAGCGGCACCCGGAGATCTTGGAGGTTAGGAGGTTTATTTAACACCGGCGGGCTCAGAAGAGAGTGGTCTCCAAAGGTCTGAGCCCCAAGCACAAACAAAGGGGTAATTTATACACTTCTACTTCTGCATACTGGGCACTCTCGGTGCGTGCGTGAGGCAGGGCAGGGAGAAGAACCCGGATGGGTGCGTGAGGGAAGCAGAGCAGGGAGAAGGACCTGGAAGAGCCCCGGGGCAAGGATTGGGACTCTCTCGCTGGCTCGGTCAGCCATCTTGGGACACAGCTTTTCCTTATCACTGGGGGAAAGTAATATAAAGGGTATGAATGTGTCAATTGGCAAAAATGGAATTTGAATGACAGATGAAACAAAAGTCTGCCAATGTCAAATTTCTTGAAAGTGTAACTTTACTTTGGTTTTGGAAGAGAATATTCTTTTTAGGAAATGTACAGTGAAGTATTTAGGGATAAAGGGGCATAAAATATGCCATTTATTCTCTAATGGTTCTGAAAAAAATCATCACGCAAATACCAAAGCAATTGTAGTAAAATGTTAACAGCTGGCAAATCTGGGGGCAGGAGGCATAAGAGTTCTTTGTGCTGTTCTTGAAACATTTCTGTAAGAGGAAAATTGTCTCCAAATACAAAGTTGAACACATTTTAAAGAGTCTAGGAGGAACAAACCAGAGACCTAAACTGTGGTTGGAGAAATGACCTTTCACTGATTAACACACTCCCTCTTCCATCCATTCATTCCATGAGCACTCAGTGACTATGTCTGAATATGTCCTAGTACCTAACACTCATGTTCCAGATGTGAATAAGAGACAGTCCTGTCTTCAAGGAGCTTATTTTAGTGACAAGGAAGGAGAGTCGTCCAAAATTGATTAGATTTGGCCATGTCTAGAGACATTTTTGGTTATTACAACTCAGGGGAACAGAAGCTACTAGCATTTCATGGGTGGAGGCCAGGGATGCTGCTAAACTTCCTACAATGCTCAGGACAGACCCCACATCAAAGAATTACCTAGCCCAAAATGGCACTAGTGCAGAGACTGAGAGACCCTAGCCTAGTCCAAAAACTTGGAGCAGTTCGTTAGAGAGGAAGAATGGAAAAGAGAAGGGCAGGTAGAAGGGCAGATCAGTTAGGATTAGGTTCAAGTGCAAGAGAGAAAACCCCAAATAAAGGTGACTGAAGATCGCTGTTTATTTTTCTAGAGAAGCCCCCCCTGCTGAATAGTCCTGGGCTGGCATGATAGATCTACCGTCACCAGGGAGCCAGACTCTTCTTGCTGACCTACCATCTGCCCCACGTGCTTTCATCATCCAGGTTGGTAACGTGAGCCCCCACCATCCTACCCTCATTCTCGCCAGCAGGAAGGAGGAAGACACGCCCCTCCCGGAAGCCACACCCAAGATGTTTGCTTGCATCTATCCGACAGAACTGACCACATGGCCACACTGAATTGCAAAGGAGGTTGGAAATGCAATCTTTATTCCAGGGCATGATGAGCCCAGTTAAAAAATCAGGGCATTCTATTACTGAAGCACAAGGGATGAATGGGTGCTGGGTGACAGCTCACACAAGTCTGCCACAGATGCACAAACTAGGTATTTGCTCTGGGAGTTTTTGTCTTTTTATTCACCTAGCTATTTTTCAAAGATCCTTCTATTGCACTTGATGTTTGTGACTGTTGAAGCAACAAGTGCCATTTTATAAAACTGCAAATTACATCATAAACAAGGGACAAACCTCTTTAGGGAAAGGTGACAGGGAGGACTTGCATTGTTCCCAAGCAGGAAATCTCAAAACTCAGTAGGAGTGTGAAGATTGCACAGAAATCTGAGCATGGGAAAACCAAGACCACAAAATTCCTGGAGGAGCCACACAACTCCCCAGATAAGATAGTGAACCACGGATGCCAGTTTAAAACCAAAAACCAAGCACTGAGTGTTATACACAACTAATGAATTATTGAACACTACATCAAAAACTAATGATGTACTACATGTTGGCTAATTGAACATAATTTAAAAAAAAAAAACTAAAACATCGGGCTGGGAGATTTATTTTTATATATTATATTTATTTACATATACATATATTTTAAATGTATGTGTGTGTATATATATATACACACATACATACATATATATGTGTACATTATACTCCCTCCAGTGTTTTCTCTCCATATATATATTCTCAATCAAATGTTTTAGCTAATAGCAGTTTTTAACAAAATCTATCCCAATTCATTTAGGGTTGTTTTATATATATCTTGTCACACTAATATTCAGTGAATTTTAGATGGTTCTCATATTATTCTGTTCTTAACAATGCCTTTCCTACTTTTTCAGATGCTCTGTTAGGCTATCAACAGACTGGTGAAGAGTCTGTTGTTCAAAGGATGCATTTCTCAAAGGTAATTTTTAACCCCAGGACAGTGTGCTTCACAGTTGCTAGAACTGTTGCTCTAGAACTTCTTGAGAAGTGCTGCCTGCTTCATTAGTCTCTCGCATACTGTTTCACGATTTCTGATGAAATGCTGCTGGGCAACTTAATGGTCCAGGCCGAAACATGCTAAGTGCGGGGCTGGGCTGACATGCAGACTGGCCATCGGGATGTCAAGCAAATTCAAGATGTTTTAAGTGTTAATATCCTCACGGTGAACTGTAAACAACTCTGACTTCTTTTGCGTAGGTAGGTCGGGCTAAATCTAACCTGCGGCTCTGGAACAGAGCTCACCCACCCTTTCTGCTTAGCAGATAGTGCCAGCTTTTTTTCCGTGGAGACCGGAGACTGGTTATGGAAATCAGATGTGTGCCTCTTCTAAATATGCAGACACATACTCCGAACCTCTCGTTCGCGATTCTGTAACAAAGAAAAAAAAATAAGCTGAGAAAAAGAAAGACAACATTCTCATTTCTGAACTTAATTTGAAGCTGGCTTACCTCATTCTGAACCGGGTGTAAGAGTAAAAGCAATTCCTTCTCTTTAGCTACCAATTAGAATAAACCTCTCTTATCAGGCTGGGGTGCAGGTTAGGGGGATCTAGTTCTTTAGACAGGCTGGGTTATTAAGAATCAATCTTTGGGGTGGCAAGTGGGGGCTGCTAATCTCCTGAAATTTTGGACAAGTTCTTTTCTAGCCCTACATAAAATAACAATATCTAACATTTACTGAAAGTGCATTATATGCCAGGTACAGCCCTAAGTCCTTCATTTAATCCTTTATTAGCTCTCTGATTTAGAAATGGTACCATTTCCATTTCTACAGATTAAGAAGTAGAGGCTCAGAGAAGTTAAGCACCTTGCCCAGGTCTCAGAGCTGATAAAGGGTTAGATTTTGATTCAAGCTCTGGTGAGGCCGCTTCACTTCTATTTTCTTAATTTTTTTTTTAGAATTAAAAAAAATCTATGATCTATCTGGGATTTATTTTGAAACATGATGTGAAATGAGACATCAAAACTTTGTTTTCTCCAAATGCAACCAATGGGCCCGTCACACCTTAAAATGTTATTTACTTTTTAAATAATTAAATGACAACAGGAAATGTTTATGATATATGTTAAATGGTGAGAATGGAGGTGCACTGATCTATACACAGAGTGTAATATATAAGATATATATGATCTAGCTATAGTAATACATATGATACATATAGAACCATCAACTGAAGAGCTACATAGAAGCAATCCTGGATAGTGCTGAAGAGTCTAAGAACTGGCATCAGACTGCTTGGGTGGGTCTAAATCCCACATCTACCCATTACTCCCTCTGGGCAACCTCTTGCAAACTACTTAACTTCTCTGTGTTCTGTCTCTCATCTATAAAATAGGGGTAATAATATTACTTATTACCTGAAGTGGCTAAAAGGATTAAAAAAGTGATGAATGCAAAACACTTAGCATAGCCCTTGGCACTTTAAAAACACTGCACATATAAATATGTCAAATATATTTACAGTTGTGATAGCTGTATGGTATAATTATATGCACTTTAATTTTTTCAGGTTGTAGTTACTCATTGTTTGTTTTGCTTATTAGACTCAGAAAAAAAAGATTAATTTTTTTTTTAAGTCTGGGTCTTAAGTGTTCCACTAATGCTGAAAGACTCGGAAACCAAAAAAAAAACCCTTACCAAGTCCCTTTTGAGATGTGTCTTTGCTGGGAGAATTCTCTTGTCTCCCTCACAGAAAACAAGCTACTCATTTCCATAAGCTGGTAACACGGGGAGCATTAGAGCAAGGATTTGGTAAAAAATAGAATCCTTAAATAACAAATTAGAAGTTTTTGGCATTACGAAAAAAAGAAGCAATAAATGTAAATAACTCCCAGGTAAATCATCTCGTCTAGTCCCTGAGGTGTTGTGAGAATCGGGAATATGTTCTACCACATTAAAATTTATAATTGGATCTTGAAGTCTGTTCAGTAATAGGTCTGGTAACAGGAGTGAGAATTAATCCTCAACTCACGCCTCGTTACATCGCTGGAAATATCACTGAACTGGACTCCACGTGAGATGGATTCCATGTATGTAAATAAGGAAGCCAGACAGGCCCCTGGGGCTCTAATCCAGGTACTCTTACACGCAGAGAAATGCTGAGGTAGGAAAAGCTGATTATTCAAAATAATGCAGTTCTCTTGCTAAACTTCCCCAGGCTTCAGATAAAGCTAATGAAGCAGAACTTTATCTGTGTTTCTTCTGAGATGATTGATGAAAAAAATCAGCTGCAAATATCTGGGGAAACAAGTGGGAGAAAAGCTTATTATGTTTCCTCCAGCCGTGAGTCCATCATGGCCATGTAATTGCTAGTGTTCAGAGATTCAGCATGTGGAAGAAAAGCTAGGATACTAGTCCTAGCAACTCATTACTCTTCTGAGAAATGATGGTTAAACATTTCCTTCCAGGTACCCCTGCTCCCACTGCAGACTTAGAAGGCTGAGAAATGGAAATAGAAGCTGTGTGACTTGGAGCTTGCTTCTTGACCTCTCTGAACTTCATTTTCACCATCTGTCCAGTAAGAATACCCACCTTGCAGTTGTTCTATAAGGACTCCAGACAAATCATTTAAAGTGCTTACCTTAAATAACAACCAACACCACGGAAATACAGTTATAAGAGAATATTATGAAAAACTATATGCTAAATAATTGGACAACATAGAAGAAATGCATAAATTTCTAGAAACATATAAATTACCAAAACCAAAACAGGAAGAAATAGGAAACTTGAACAGACCAATAACCAGCAAAGAAATTAAACCAGTAATCAAAAAACTCCCAATAAACAAAAGTCCAAGACCAGATGGCTTAACAGGGGAATTCTACCAAACATTTAAAGAAGAGTTAATATCTATTCTTCTCAAACTATTCCAAAAAATAGAAAAGGAAGTAAAACTTCCAAATTCATTCTATGAAGCCAGCATTACCCTGATACCAAAACCAGATAAAGACACCACAGAAAAAGAGAGCTACAGGCCAATATCCCTGATGATCATAGATGCAAAAATCCTCAACAAAATACTAGCAAACCAAATCCAACAATACATTACAAAAATGATTCACCACAATCAAGTAGGATTTATTCCTGGGTTGCAAAGATGGTTCAATATTCACAAATCAATCAATGTGATATACCACATTAATAAAAGAAAGGATAAAAACAATATGATAATTTCAATAGGTGCAGAAAAAGCATTTGACAAAGTACAACATCCATTCGTGATAAAAAAACCCTCGACAAAATAGGTTTAGAGGGAACATACCTCAACATAATAAGGCCACATATGAAAATCCCACAGCTAATATCGTCCTTAATGCACAAAAGTCGAGAGCTTTTCCTCTATGGTCAGGAACAAGACAAGGATGTCCACCGTCACCACTGCTGTTCAACATAGTACTAAAGTCCTAGCCACAGCAATCAGAACACAGAAGGAAATAAAAGGCATCCAAATCAGCAAGGAAGAAGTAAAACTTCCTCTATTTGCAGACAACATGATACTCCACACAGAAAACCTGAAAGACTCCACCAAAAAACTGCTGGAACTGATAAACAAATTCAGTAAAGTCATAGGATACAAAATCAATGTTCAGAAATCTGTTGCATTTCTATACACTAACAACGAAGTAGCAGAAAGAGAAACTAAGGAATCAATCTCATTTACAACTGCACCAAAAACAATAAGATACATAGAAATAAACCTAACCAAAGAGGTGAAGGATCTGTACTCTGAAAACTATAAAACACTGATGAAAGAAATAAAAGATGACACAAAGAAATGGAAAGACATTCCATGCACATGTATTGGAAGAATAAATATTGTTAAAATGTCTATATTACCCAAAGCAATCTACACATTCAATGCAATCTGTATTAAAATACCAAAGTATTTTTCACAGAGCCAGAACAAACAATCCTAAAATTTGTATGGGACCACAAAAGACCCCGAATAGCCAAAGCAATCTTGAAAAAGAAAAGCAAAGCTGGAGGCAACACAATTCCAGACTTCACATTATATTGCAAAGCTGTAGTAATCAAAACAGTATGAAACTGGCACAAAAACAGGCACATAGATCAATAGAACAGAATAGAAAACCCATAAATGAACCCACAATTATATGGTCAATTAATCTTTGACAAAGCAGGAAAAAATATCCAATGGGAAAAAAACAGTGTCTTCAACAAATGGTGTTGGGAAAACTGAACAGCAATATGCAAGAGAATGAGACGGGACTACTTTCTTACACCATACACAAAAATAAATTCAAGATGGATTACAGACCTGACCATAAAAATCGTAGAGGAGGACACAGGCACTAACTTCTTTGACATTGGCTGTAGCAACTTCTTTCTAGATATGTCTTCTGAGGCAAGAGAAACAAAAGCAAAAATAAACTATTAGGACTACATCAAAACAAAAAGCTTCTGTATAGCAAAGGAAATAACCAACAAAACTAAAAGACAACCTACTGAATGGGAGAAGATATTTGCAAGTAACATATCCAATAAAAGGTTAGTATCCAAAATATATAAAGAACCATACAACTCAACACCCAAAAAAAAATGAACAATCCTGTTAAAAAATGGGCAGAAGACATGAACAGATATTTTCCAGAGAAGACATACAAATGGCCGACACATAAAAAGATGCTCCACATCACTCATCATCATGGAAATGCAAATCAAAACTACAATGGGGGGCGCCTGGGTGGCTCAGTTGGTTAAGCGACTGCCTTCGGCTCAGGTCATGATCCCGGGGTCCTGGGATCGAGTCCCGCATCAGGCTCCCTGCTCGGCGGGGGGTCTGCTTCTCCCTCTGACCCTCTTCCCTCTCGTGCTCTCTGTCTCTCATTCTCTCTCAAATAAATAAATAAAATCTTTAAAAAAAAAAACACTACAATGGGATATCACCTCACACCTGTCAGATGGCTAAAATCAACAACACAAGAAAAAACAGGTGTTGGCAAGGATGTGGAGAAAGGGGAACCCTCTTGCACTTGGTGGAGATGTGAAGTGGTACAGCAGCTCTGAAAAACAGTATTGAGGTTCCTCAAAGAGTTAAAAGTAGAACTACCCTTTGATTCAGCAATTGCACTACTAGTTATTTACCCACAGAATATAAAAAATACTAATTCAAAGGGATACATACACCCCAAGGTGTATCACAACATTATCTACAATAGCCAAATTATGGAAACAGTCCAAGTGTCCATTGATTAATGAATGGATAAAGAAGATGTGGTGTGTATATATATATACACATATATATATATATATATAATGAATTATCACTCAACCATAAAAAAGAACGAAATCTTGTCATTTGCAAGGACATGGTTGGAGCTAGAGAGTATTATGCTAAGTGAAATAAGTCAGTCAGAGGACAGACACCATATGATTTCACTGATATATGGAATTTAAGAAACAAAACAAAGGAGAAAAGGGGGAAAAAAAAGAGACAGAGAAAGAGGCAAACCAAGAAACAGACTCTTAAAATTAAAAAAAAAAAAAAGAGGTGGAAAAGAAAAAGAAAAAAAAAAAGAAACAGACTCTTAACTATAGAGAACACACTGAAGGTTACCAGAGAGGAGGTGGGTGGGGGATGGGTGAAGTAGATGATGGGGATTAAGGAGGGCACTTGTCCTGATGAGCACCGGCTGGTACAAGGAAGTGATGAGTCTCATACTGTACACCTGAAACTAATATTACACTATATGTTTACTAACTGGAATTCAAATAAAAATTTTAGGGGCACCTGGGTGGCTCACTCGGTTAAGCATCTGCCTTCCACTCAGGTCATGATCCCAGGGTTCTGGGATCAAATCCGGAGTTGGGCTCCCTGCTCAGTGGAGAGCCTGCTTCTCCCTCTCCCTCTGCCCCTCCCCCTGGCTCGCGCTCTCACGCTCTCACTCACTCACTCTTGCTCTATCTCAGATAAATAAATAAATAATAATTAATTAATTAATTAAAAAATGACGTGCTTATCTTAGAACCTGATACCTAATGGGTGCACTGTAGCTATTATAATTACTGAGGTTTTGATTTCAAGAGCCTTAGAAGGGTGTCTGGGTCACCTGCTACCCCAACTAATTTGCTGATGTCCAAACCCCTTTAAGCAAAGAATTGTCTTACTCCACTATTGTAGATTAGGCTTAGCTACAAAATATCTAGGAAGGATAGTGACTTACTTAAATTTATGCTGAGTTAGAAATGATGCATATTAGATCATAGCAGATTCTGAAGGGCTTTCTCCCTTGAGAAAGAAAACATTTGCCTAAGCCCTTGCATTAAGCATTAAGCATTTATTGAGCACCAGTCTCGGGGCTGGAGGGGAGACAAGCCTGTGGACATTGAAAATGCTCCTCTCTCACCAGGCTCCGGCTTCTCACACTCCAGGCCCCCTGGGCTTAGGTGCACTCCTTAGGTTACAAAGGTCCTCAGATTCTGCAGCACCCCAACACTGTGACTCCCGCACAGGATCTTCCACAGAACATGTCATCATGCGTCTCAGTCCCCATACTCAGGTGTGCAAGAAATTGCTATCTCTTTGCTTTCATTAAAATCAGTTGAAATCAGTTTCCAAACGTAACCCCCTCCAAGTGAGGTAGAAATTCCATCTTAGTCACTGTTGAGCATTTACCTCTCTGGGAGTCACGTTAGAATCCAGGAGCATTTTGTGGTACCCGGAAGATAAAGAAAGGGCCCGTGGCTTCCCGTCCCCCATGGTGGTCACCAACCCCCTTGCAGTGTAGGCTGGCAGTGGTCTTCCCCACTCTCAGGAGCTCTCGGCCCTCTGTGGGTGCACAGATCTTGGCAAAGCAGAGAACCCTGGTGTCTTCAGGGTACTGTCACTATGTGTGAGCGTCCCTCCATCTCTCCCCTTCCAACCCTGTGATCCCTTTCTGAAACCAGCAGAACCCTTCCATCGCAGGGTTGGGCAAACATTTTCTGTCAAGAGCCAGATAGCCAATATTTTAGGCTTTGAGGCCCTACGACCCCTCATTGTTGTCTGAGCACTAAAGAAGCCACCGACAACACAGAAATGAACAAAATGTGATTTTCATAGAAGTTTTATATGTCACAAGCTTTTATTCTTCGTTTGATTTTTTAAAAAGCATTTATAGTGTTTAGGTTACAAAAAAAAAAAAAAAGCAGATGGCAGGCCAGATTTGTCCCATAGCCAATAGCTGGCCAAACCCTGCTCTACCCTCTTGTGGGCCTCAGAGAAATCTAGCATCCTCTCTTCAGTGAGGCCAGACCTTTGGGAAACAAGTCATTCATTCATTCATTCATTCATTTGTTTAACAAAGTCTTGTAGGGTGACCAGCAGTCCCAGATTGCCTGGAATTGGGGACTTTCTCAGGATATGGGGTTTTCAGTACTGCAATTTGGAAAATCCCCAGCAAACTAGGATAATTAATTGCCTGACCTATTAGGTGTCCGGTAATGAAGGTGCAGGAGTGAAGAAGAGAATGTCTTCATCTTTGTGAAGCTGCTGTGCTCTTCAGGAAGGCAAATGCCTTTACCCCCAGCTCTTGCTCTTGGCTTGGGATCCACACCTCTTCCCTCCTACCTCCACCCCCACTCCAGGGTGGGGATCGAGGGAAAATGCTTGGAGGAAAAAACCCACATTATCATCTCAACAGACTATCCTACGACACAGTGAAGTAGATAGTGTTTAAAAAAAAAAAAAATTCCAACTGAGTAAATTTTAAAGATCTCATTGGCTATATTCAGCGATTCATAAATCGGGCAGCATCCAATCTAGCAGATGGAAAGAAGTTCAGAGGAGCTATGCAAGGTAGGAGATTTCACAGACAGAAGGAGCAGGAACAAGGAAGTTTTACTGGGCCACAAAGCAAACTGGTTGTTGCAAGGTGAGTTTCCTTATAGAGAATGGTGGGTGTCTGTCAGGCAGACTACCTAACTAGGACTGATCAGGTGATTCCGTTTCTGGGAGAACCAACATTAACTTAGCCCAAGTTAAGCCTCATTTTGGTGACATGGGGCTTAGCATAAGCAACTCCATTTGGGGCCTGTTGTCTTATCTTTAACAGTAGTATTGGTTCTAATGGTCAAATGAAGAGCAGCGAGAATAAACAGGGAAAAGTTCCCTCCAGTACCAGATGAGTGAACCGACCCCTAACTACATACCTATCCAGGCTTCCAGAGTGGTCCAAGCACCTTTCATACCTAGAGTCCTTTTGCACTAGTACATGAAAGCATCTCCAAATCACAGTATAAAAATTGTGGACTATCTTACTTGTGAAATCCTATCTGTCCAATTCTGTGTTACATTTTGAAGCTTAATTGGATTTCATGAGAAAAGTATAAATTTGAGGCTCTTTACATGTATCATATGATCTCACTGATATGAGGAATTCTTAATCTCAGGAAATAAACTGAGGGTTGCTGGAGTGGGGGGGGTGGGAGGGATGGGGTGGCTGAGTGATAGACATTGGGGAGGGTATGTGCTATGGTGAGCACTGTGAATTGTGTAAGATTGTTGAATCACAGACCTGTACCTCTGAAACGAATAATACATTATATGTTTAAAAAAAAAAAAAAGAAGAAGAAGATAGCAGGAAGGGAAGAATAAAGGGGGCGGAAATCGGAGGAGGAGACGAACTATGAGAGACTATGGACTCTGAGAAACAAACTGAGGGTTCTAGAGGGGAGGGTGGTGGGGGGATGGGTTAGCCTGGTGATGGGTATTAAAGAGGGCAGGTACTGAAGGGAACACTGGGTGTTATACGCAAACAATAAATCATGGAACACTACATCAAAAACTAATGATATAATGTATGGTGATTAACATAATAAAATTTTAAAAATTTAAAAATAAGTAAAAAAAAATTTTTTTTGAGGCTCTTGGAAATGTAAGGTCCAGGTCAGAAAACTCTTCTCCCTCACCTTGTCCCCACCCCACCCTGTCTTTATTGTCCCCCATGATAGAGTTTGGTAAAGTAATACAGCCCCATCAGAGCCCTATGAGCCTATTTAGAGCTTTTTTTTTTTTTTAAGATTTTATTCATTTATTTGAGAGAGAAAGAGCACAAGCAGGGGGAGCTGCAGAGGAAGAGGGAGAAGCAGGCTCCCTGCTGAGCAAGGAGCCCAACACGACTCGGGGCTCACCCCAGGACTCGATCCCAGGACCCCAGGATCATGACCTGAGCTGAAGGTAGATACTTAACGACTGAGCCACCCAGGTGCCCCCTATTTAGAACTTTTATTTAATTAGGAAAGCTTCCCACTCTGGGATCACATGCCAGAGTGGTGAGTGATGCACAGACTGGATCTCAGCCCCTCTGTCAGATGGCTTTGTGCAGTGTACAACCTGCACCACCCTACAAAGCCACCCTGAGACAATTGTCTGGCCCTTCAGGAAAGAAATCAGACCTTTTGTCTGAAGTTGAAGAAATAAAAGGGAGGGTGAATCTAATTGCATCAGACAGCTTAGGCCCCATCATATCATATGTTCAGGGTAACTGGGATCCAAACTACTTGTTTCTGACCCCAGCGCAGTAACCTGCTTCAAAAGGAAGTGATTTCTGTCTCCCAGTCACTTGTGTTCTTGACAACTGGCTGTTTCTTGCCTAGTGTGTCTTCCTGTGGTTCTACTTACAGAATGTGCCTGCAAGGGATGGGCTGAAGCCCAGGCTGGGGAAGCTTTTGAAAGCCAGCCAGGCGGAAACTTGAAGACAAAAGGTCTTCAGACAGATATTATTTGCAGCTCTGGGTTAAGCAGCTGCTAGGGCTGGGGGAGGATAATAAAGAGTGCACCCTAATTCAAGCTTCAAAGAGGGACTTGTTTGGTTTGGTTGGGGGGGGAGTGGAAGCCGCCCCCAGAATAAGTGCTTTCATACATCCACCATTCCCCTCCCCCAGCTGAGGATTGTTAATCAGGTCCCCTCGGTGAAGTCCCCTAAATGAGCAGCCCCGAAACCTTGCCTGACAGCTGGTAGTCAGGTTGCCATGTCAACAGGAAGAGACCCTATGGGATTTTGTTTACTCATCACCATGTTCTCTGTCTGAATAGCTCTTAGCAGTGGGAGAAGCTTAGAAACCTGATCTGTGACCCCCGGACTACTTCTCCAGGCGATGAAATTATTTTGACCCCTGTAGGGAAGACTGGGAGCCTGCAAAGGGGAGAGTGAAGAGGGATGGAGGCTTCACATGAAGCATTCTATTTCCCTGACAGGGGAATTAGCATTTATGGTTATCTATCTATCATGTGTCTGAAATTCTGCTAGAAGCTACAGAGATTCTGTTTCGTTTTATTCTCACAACTATCTTAGAGCATTGCTATTGGTATGCCCATTTTACAGATGAGCAAAGAGAGGCAAAAGGGCCAAACAGAGCCATGGTTAACCGAGTGAGGATATGTTCATAAGATGGATTATTATGCAACCATTTAAAAATCATATTTTGAAAGATAATTCATGACATATGTGCCAAACTGCATAATACAAATGATAAAATAATAGATGATGTCCATAGAAAAAAGTAAAACCCTAGGAAGTTGGTATCATGAGCTCCGTTTTAAAGACCAGGAAGCTGGGGTCATATGCCCAAAGTCACACTATGATTCAAGCCAGGTCTGTTGAGTGTCACAGCCCAGACGCTGACCCAGTGGTGGAGAAACTGAGTCCAAAGTCCAAGAGACAACACTCATATTCCAGCCCAGTCCCTCAGAAGCAGGGGGACGTTGGGCAGGTTACTTACCTGCCTGAGTGTTGATTTCTTCACCTATAAGTGGGAATAAAGACACCCAGACTTCGGTTTCAAAGGGGATTCAGACAAAAGAGACATGTGGATGAAACATGGTGAGAGTGGAACTAGGCTTTCATCTTGGTTTGTGTGCCCCAGAAACAGACCCCGTGACAAAGATTTGAGTGCAGGTAGTTTATTTATTTGGGAAGTAGTTCCACAAATGCGGGTAGGGGAGTGGGGAAGTGAGGGGGAATGGAAGGCAGCCAGTAAAGGATGTGTCCTTAAACAGATATTGTGCTGGGTAACTGGGGCTCCATCCAGCTGGGGATATAGGAGAACACGAAGTGTGCCTCAGTTACCCCAGCTGAGGGTGAGGAAGTCGCAGTGTTCACCCACCAGCTCCCTGTCCCAGGCTGAGAACTGCTTCTGAGAGCACGAGACCGCTAGAGCTGTTGGCAAGCTCCCGCCGCCAGGAAACAGCCCTCACTCGGAGATTTGCAGACACTCACAGTGAGGATCTTTCTGGCTGGAGAGCCGGGTGCTGGTAAGTCATTGACGGGGCACCAGCAGCATCTGCTAGAATGTTGAGGAAAGAACAGGATTCTGATACACAGAAGGAAGCAAAGAAAAGAAGCTTGCATTTTATTTTATTGTTTAACTTTCAATCCGAGTCCAGAACATCTAGATCAACCTTAAGTCTACTTCATTTTTGAACCAACAGATTTCCTTGTCGACCATTTCCAGTCATGAGTTTTTTCCCCTGGACGCCAGAGCAGAATGATCTGGTGAAGAAAACTGTCCATTAGTCCCCGCCTCCGGGTCACCCTTGAAGGTTTTGTGCCTGAAGCAGAATTGGACAATCTGTGTTCAAATGCCCAGTGCACCCCAGACTAACCCTGGCCTCGTCACCCATCCCGCAAGCCTCTGTTTCCTTCCCTGTGAAGTGGGAATGATGCCTTCAACCATCTCCCTCTTTCTGAGCATCACGCTTTTCCTGAGCCTCTACCATGAGCCACACCCTGCGGTACCACGAGGAATTGAAAGATAACTGAGAGGAGGTCCTTGCTGTAAAAGACCTTGCTATCTACCACAGAAGACAAAGAAGCAAGCTAACAATGACCAGACAGTGAAAACAGTGTTATCACAAAGGCAATCCCATAAGGCTGCAAGCCACAAAAAGCAATGGTTGGGAGAGAAAAAGCCAGTGTGAAGGAGGTGACACAATCCTGAGCTTTGGGTGGCCGTGAGGATGCCCCTTGCAGACCTCCTACTGCAGGGCTGTAGCTGACTGAGGGCCCCAGGTGCTGAGGCTCTGGGCTGCATCCTGGCATGCAAGCCTCGGTCGCCCCTGCCTCCACCCTCGGGCTGCTCCCTTCCACACACTGAGCATGGCAAGCGGACGAGGACAGGCCCAGTCCTGGGAGCCGACTTTGGCTCAAGGACTCCCTGTTGATGTTGCTGAGCCTTTCTTAGACTGCAGAGCAATCTGGATGCTTCCACTCAAACTTGTCTGTCTCTGCATGGCAGTCGATGGTTCTCCCAGCCTTTTTCTGGGTCCCTCCCAATGTCTTTACACACAGGCTATTCTCTGAAAAGAAATCCTTGAATGTTTAATCCTGTGTTGGCATTTGTTTCGTGAAGAACCCAGACTAACTATCTTGAAGGACAAGTAGCAGTTAGGTAGGAAAAGAAAGCCAAAACCTGCACACCAAGCAGGGGAGATGGCGTGAGCACAGGCAGGGAGGCAGGGAGAAGCCAGTCTTGCTCAGTGAAAGGGAGCACAACCGACAGAAGATGTCTGATATTGGGTAGGGTGCGGAGGAAGTGTGTGGAGTGGGAATTAGTTCCTGATTTAAACAGTGCATTAGATAGACATCTGACTCTGACCATCCAGGACTCGTTAGGGGGGTTAGACTTTATCCAGAGGACAATAGGGAGACTTTGGAGAGTTTTAGGAAAAAGTAAAATCAGGTCTGCATTGTTTTGGCAGCAAGGGGAGACAGATTCGTGGAGAGCAGAGCTGGGGACTTGGAGGTCTGACAGAAGACGCTGCAGCAATTCAGGTGAGTGATCACAAGGGCCTGAACTGAGGAGGGTAAACGTAATGGAGGAGACACAAAAGGTAGACTACCTAGGTTACAATAAGTTTCTATTGGGAGCAGCCTATTATACAGAAGCAGACTAGTGCCCTGGAAACAATCACAGAAAAAAAGAAGAGGAGAGGGGAGGAGAAAAAAGAAGAGAAGAGGAGAAAAGAGAAAAGAAAAGAAAAAAGAAAACAATGGCAGAGAAGCCCACCACCACTGTTAGGTTCCATGACATTTACAACTTGCAACTCACATGAAATTTAGAAACACAAGTAAGTTATCATTTTCCAAAAGAACACGCCCAAATCCTCCAAAGCCACTGAAATCATCTCATGAAACACACACTGCTAGAAATGTGGTTTGTCAGGTCAGCAATCCGGCCAACCAGTCATGTAATGGACAGAGTACCTGTGCCGTTTGAGGTCCCCGGGGAACATCGAGGTGGAGAGCCCGCGGGGAGCTACGCCTCAATCATGAGAGAGATCAGCGCCGGACGCGGTTAGGGTAGAACTGTAAGCCATGAGGCTTTAACAGGGTGTGCTCACTCAGAAAGGACAGAAGGCCAATGTATTAGTTCCCCAGAGCCGTTGTAACGAATTATCACAGTCATGGTGGCTTAAAACAACACAAGTTTATTCTTGTAACTTACAGTTCTTGAGGTCAGAAGTCCATAAAGGGCCTTTGGGACCTAAAATCCAGGTATGCAGAGCTACGCCTTGGCGGCTCTGTGGGTCTAAGGGAACGCTGTCCTTTGCCTTTTCCCTTCCAGAGGCTGCCTGCCTCCCTCAGCTCGCAGCTGCCTCCCAGCAGTGGCCTTTCTCCAATCGCCTTTTTATCACCCTAGTTTGTTCTGCGATTCTGACCTTTTTACCTCTCTCTCACAATTGAAGGACCCCTGTGATGACATCAAACTCAAATAATTAAGGGGAATCTCCCCAACTCAACATCCCTTTCTCAAGAACAATGGCAAAGGCTCTTCAGCCATGTAGGCTCACGTATTCATGGGTTCCGGGGATCTGGGGGTGCACGCCTCTGGGGAACTAGTATTCTGCCTCCTGCAGCCGGGGACTCACTCCTGGAACAAGCCCTGGAACAGAAGAGATCGAGAACTAACAGGCGGGATGATGGCCTGGGAGTTAACGGGTGGTATTTTCAGTTCCAGGAGTATCTGAGCGCTAGTTACGTTGCTGTGTTGAGAAGGGGAGTTTGGCTTTTTTCCCCTCTCTTCCTGCCTGTGATCTACTTCACCAGCTCAAGAGAAGCTATTTTGGGAGGAAGAAAAGCCCTTTCGGCAGTATAGGGATATGCACAGAAAGCATTGCAAGGCCCAGAATCGTATTGTCCTTATCATGCTGAAGTTGCAGAAGGAAATAGTCCTCTTCCGAAGGGCTCAGGGGCTCGTCTCCCACCCTGAAAGGGCTGTGGCCTCCTGTTCCTGACTGTGGGATAAATCCAGGATCTGTATGCACTCGCGGAAGCTCCCGCAGCTCCTAGCTCAGCCCCTTCCGGCTGTTGAAAAGTCACACCTCTGTGTCTGATGACTTTATGGCTCTTTGGTAAAGCCAAGAAAGCTGGGAGGTCACACTCCCCTCCAGACTCAGGGTCAAACCAAGCAGCCTCTCCCTGACACGTTGCTTGGAAGATGGCTGGCTTCAGCAGTTTGGGATGGACTGGATAATTTATTGAGATGTGAAGGTCCACTGTGAATTTTCTCCTCCCCAGCTTCAAGCAGGCAGTCTGGCCCTGGGAATTTCCTCACCTCAAGAATTTTTGAGTATACGCTGTCACTCAACTATGAGGTGATGCCAGGGGTTACCGACGATGTCCTAGGTCAGGTTCCCCACAAGAAAACCCTGAGATGAGAATTCATTTGCAAGTGATTTATTAAGGACGTGCTTCCAGGAGAAGCTGCTGAGGAAGGAGGGAAAGCAAGAGAGGGAAGGGGGAAAGGCTAAATGGGGTGTAATATCATGCAAAGTTTCCATCTTGGCCTGATGCCTTAGGGAGACCCGGGGGTGGGGGGTGAATTACACCTCAGAGTTTGTCCCGCTGAAAGCAAGTGAGCTGGGCTTTCATAACCCTGAGCTCGTCAGTCGTTGGCTTTGCGCACCATTTCCAGCTCTCGGCAACTACACTGAGCATAAACAGTGCTCGGCACAGAGGAGGTGCTCGGAAAGTATTTGTTGAATACATTGATAAATATCATGATTCTTGTCCTTGGCTTTTCATTGTTGTTGCTGTTGTCGCAACATTAAATAAGATATACAGTATGTAAATTAGCCATCATAGTCTGAGAGGGCGTGCGCCCTCCCTCCACGTGTGGCCGCGAACACGGGCACTGCATGTGTGCCCAAGGCAGAAGCTCAAGTTCACACTCTGTCCTTATATATGATGCAGGTGCTGCCACTCCATCACCATCACCGCTATTTGTACCGTCGTTTCGCTGCAGCTAAATACAGGCGGGACAATGCAAGGGAAGGATACAAAAGTGGGCATGTTATGCTGGAATTAGCCCATAAAAGAAGAGGATGACAAAAAGAGAGGGAAGGTCAGGTGCCTGGGTGGTTCAGTCGGTTATGCATCTGCTTTCGGCTCAGGTCATGATCCCAGGGGCAGGGAGTCTGCTTCTCCCTCTCCTTCCGTGTGCTCTCTCGCGCGAGCTCTCTCTTTCTCAAATAAATAAATAAATAAATCTTAAAAAAAGAGAGAGAGAAAGAGAGGGAAGGTCAAGGAGACCTGGAGGATAAATGTGGCCTATTTACACCTGAGACTCAATCGTCCCTCGACGATCTCCTTGGAAATGGAGCCCAGCCCTGCAATCAGACAAACCTGAGCTGAGAAGATCTCTCCAGCCTTTATCAGGTCAGTGACCTTGGTGGAGTAGGTCTCGGTTTCCTCTTTTGTAAAAAGGGGGATGATGTGATTAGTCCCCTCCTCCCGTGGTTATTCCGAGGACTGAATGAGTTAGTGAGCGAAGAAATTCTTCTACTGTCCCTCACAAAGAGTACTCCATCATTGCTATGGTTTTCCTTATTTGGCTTTTAGTTCCTTCACAACCTTCCCTCTGTCCAAATTATTTATTCATTCACTCCTCTAATATGTATTGAATGCTGGCTCAATGCCAGGTACCAGAGGAGGTCTGGGAAACACAGTGGAATTAAGACAGGTATTTACGGACTGACCGTTAACACGAATAAGCATAAAGCATTTATTATTTCCTATAGATCAGCTTCCATCCCAAGTGCTTTATATACGCTATCTCATTTAATATCCTCACAGCCTCTCGAGGAGGTTGGTCCTTTTGTCCTCATTAGACAGCCAGGATCTGAGGAGCAAACTTACTCACACCAGGTCATACCACTGATCGTAGAGCTGGGGATTGAACCCCAGGCAGGCTGGGTCTAGAGCTCTTCTGTTTCATCACAAAAGGATATGATGTAATCCCCCCAGGGCTTTGCCAGGGTGTTAGGTTGATCTCCACTATGTGATATGGAGTTGCCAACCAGCCTCTAAGCCTAAAGTTCAGGAATACTCAGCACTCAATACACCCAATGCAATTTGAGGGCTTTCAGGGGATAACAAATTCTTCTCCTACTAGACCAAAGTTGTGACAAATCTAACTGAATCCTGGAAGCTGCATGATTGCTTGTGATTTGCTCAGGATGAACGGCTCCGCTTGTCTTCATTTCAAAAAGCATTGCTTCCTGCCTGTGGCACATGGCCCTAGAGAATACATATTCTCTCCCCAGAAAATCAGCAAAAGCTAATTTCCAAAATATTTCCAACAATCCTCCAAACCACAAGCCCAGCCAAATGAAATTAAATTCCACCTTTCTTGAAGGTGAGTCTTTTTTAAAGAGTGAGCAATAAGGGCGCCTGGGTGGCTCAGATGGTTAAGCGTCTGCCTTCGGCTCAGGTCATGGTCCCAGGGTCCTGGGATCGAGTCCCGCATCGGGCTCCCTGCTCCTTGGGAGCCTGCTTCTCCCTCTGCTTCTCTCTCTCTCTCATGAATAAATGAATAAAATCTTAAAAAAAAAAAAAAAGAGTGAGCAATAAACTCATGTTTCATTTCAAATCCCCAAACGTGGAGGCTATTGATCTCGGGAAGTGTAAAGATTAATATTTCTGAAGAAGATACATGAAGGGAAATACTGAGGCAATTACAAGTGACATTCAACAAAGAAACATAAATAAATACTTAATAGGTCAAAGGAACCACTAATATAGGAGAAAATAAGAAGAGGTGGAAGATCAGAATGGGTGTGTGTATATATATATATATGCATGTATACACGTATATATACATTCGTGTATGTACATGCACATGTATACATCTGTGTGTGTATGGAGAGAGAGAGAGAGAGAGAAATTTTACTTGGAAAAAATACCTCTCTCGATTTATATTTTATTAGGCCGAAGGACCAATCCCAGTCCATTTCCAAAGTGTGCATTTCTCTTCCCAGCCCCTTTCAAAGCCTAAAAAATCAGGCAGATGATGAGAAATAAAGGCAGAACCCTGAATCTACAGAGACACATGGCCCCGGGATCTAGCAGTTTGTTATCAAGGGGGAAGAACTCCTTTCTGAAACAACTAGGGGACAAGACATGGTGAGACAAAATCAGGTTAGACTCGACGCCTCTATCACCTGAAATGCCCAGCACGGAACATAACTACAGGCAGACCTTCAAGAAAGTTAAAATTCTCTTTCTCTTGAGAGAAAAATCTTTGCCTCCAGAGCTTCTGACTGAATTCTGGCATAGATCAGCCCTGTGGGGAACAGAAGGCATCCACTATATCATAGCGAGGTTATAAGAACCAAATGAGTTACTATGTACAAGATGCTTAAAGGAGTGCCTGGCACCTGGTGGGCGCTAGGTATAATGGAAGATTTCCATTTTAATAAGACCAGTTGGGCAGTGGGGTGGATGGAGGGTGGACTGGAAGATTGAACATGAGGGCAGGAAGATCCGCTAGGAAATCGTGACAGGAACCCTGGAGAAAGACGGTGGTGGCCTGGACTCATTGGTTCAAGATGGAGAGGAGGAGAGCCCCTTGGGTGAATTTAGGAGGTGAAACTGACAGGTCATGGCAAGAGTTGACTTTGAGTCGAGAAGCGATTGGAGACGTCACGGGTGACAACTTGTTTGGGCAAATGAGAGGATCGTAGTGCCATTTACTAAGATGGGAAACATGGAAGTGATGGATTGGTTGGACAATTCAACTTGATGGCCTTCAACGATTTTTCAGGTCATGTGATTTCCAAGTGGTTTCAGAACCAAGTTTCTGAGTGTGGGCTTTGAAATCTTGAGGGTCTGGCTTCCAATCCTGACTCTGCTATTTGTTGGCTCTCTGCCCTTGGATATATTAGTAAGCATCTCTGTGCCTCAGTTCCTTCATCTATTAAATGAGTTGATAACAAAAATCTCCCTCATAGAGGGGTGCCTGGGTGGCTCAGGCGTTAAACGTCTGCCTTCGGCTCAGGTCAGGATCTCGGGGTCCTGGGATAGAGCCCCGTGTCGGGATCCCTGCTCGGCGGGAAGCCTGCTTCTCCCTCTCCCACTCCCCCTGCTTGTGTTCCCTCTCTCGCTGTGTCTCTGTCAAATAATAAATAAAATCTTTTAAAAAAAAAAAAATCTCCCTCATAGAGTTATAGGACCTCAACCCTATATGTAGGGTACTTGGCATGGAGTCTGGCATGTGGAAAGTTCACTATACATTTAAGTCCCTGGTATCTTCTTCCTTTTTTTTTTTTTAAGATTTTATTTATTTATTTGACAGAGACACAGCAAGAGAGGGAACACAAGCAGGGGGAGTGGGAAAGGGAGAAGCTGGCTTCCCGCTGAGCAGGGAGACCAATGCGGGGCTCGATCCCAGGACCCCAGGATCATGACCTGAGCCAAAGGCAGACGCTTAACGACTGAGCCACCCAGGTGCCCCAAGTCCCTGGTATCTTCATGTTATTA
This sequence comes from Mirounga angustirostris, assembly GCF_029215605.1. Lineage (NCBI taxonomy): Eukaryota > Metazoa > Chordata > Mammalia > Carnivora > Phocidae > Mirounga > Mirounga angustirostris. The sequence continues at coordinate 185,043,152 of NW_026991709.1, read as the reverse complement.
TTGACTACAAAATCAATATGTACACTGAGCATCTGAGTTACTCTCCTCTGAATGGACTCAAGTGGTCTAAGCCCCTCTTAAACGATCACGCACCTGTGCTATGGGGCAGGCAGCCATTTCAGGCTTTGGTGGCCTTCTCTGTCCCTTCTCGCTGACATTTCTCCTCCTCACTCACCCTCCATGCCACAGTTTTAACCTTACTTCCTCCAGGCAGCTCGCCCTAGAATCCCCAGCCCTACACTAGGTGAGGAATCTTTGCTCTGATACTCTGGCCTTTTTCTTTGTATCATCATTACAAATAAATGTATATGTATGTATATGCATATTAAATTATATATGTATTCTATATATTATCATATATAACATATATTATATTATATATAATTATTATATACGTGTGTGTAGAGAGAGAGAAGTATATTAAATCATTTAATGTCCATCTCCCCAAACTAGACTCTAAGCCCCATGAGGGCAAGAACCATTATATGATCACAACCCCAGTGCGTGGTTTAGGGCTTGGCATGAAACTAGAGCTTGATAAATAATTATGTAATGAAGAATAGTATGATTTAAAGTATTATTTACAAACTTATTCTGAATGTTCCTCTCTCCACCAAATACACAAAACCCTCTAATCTCTGGTTATTTCCTGGCTGTTTTCTTCATGAGGAAACGAGCCCTTGGGCCCCCAGGGCTCACACGCGTCTCATTTTCAGGCTCTCAGATGCTTCTGCCACACAATTATTTAGATCTTGGATTAAACTTTCAGCTCTGCCTCTTACCAGCTGTGCCTCTTACCAGCTGTGTGACCTTGGCCAAGCAACTTCACCTCTCTGAGCTTTAATTTCTCTACTTTGTGGAGATGTGAAAATGAAGTGAGAACAGGTGTGTAAAGTTCTTTGCACAAAGCCTGGACTAGCTAAGTGTTCCAGATGAGTTAACTACTACTAATATTATCATGAGGATCTTTGTATTCAATTCCAATTATAATCTCAGTGAGAAGAACTCATCGCTCCCCCTCCTCACAGATCCACTGTATTTACAGGAAAAGCTTCCCTGCTTTTCACTCTCATTTCCTCCAGCTTTTTTAAATACCAAGTGCGGACAACTCTCTAAAAAGGTATTAATAAGAAAAGAAATGTTTCCCTGAGTCTCACATGATCCTTCAGTTCAGGGGAAAAGCTAAAGTGGGAACAGAGGATGATTGCCACAGGGCACATTATATATTTACTGATGCAATTACACCATCTTCCCCAACTTTGTTCCAAAATTTCTATTAATGGAATCTTGAGGCTTTGGGGGTTTTTTTTAATCACAGGGAAAAGGGTGAAGATGGCTCTCTGACAAATAAGGATGAGATTGACTCCCTTAACGCCCAAGAATAAACAATGTTTTCATTTCCAGATCATTAGTAATAGATGTTATTGACCCCCTACCCAGATCTTCCTGTACCTGGCCTGCACCATCCCCCCGGCTTCTGCGGGGACTGGCTGTTGATGCTCATGCTTGTGCTGATCTCCAGAGACCTGCCCTTGGCTGATGACCTGCTTATTCTAAAGATGCCTGGGAGTTACAACCCCCACTCCCAAGGCCAGCCTGTGTTCAGCGACTGACTGATATCGGAAGAGAAAAGCGCAGGCCCCTGGTCTCGAGGCAGGAGCCCCTCTGAGGTGTAACTAACATAACACTCCAGAGCTGCCCCCTGGGTCAGGCTGAACTTCACCTGATAAACCCATCTCCACTCACCTATGTTCTTTCCTTATCATCCCCTCCCTCCCTTACAGGACTCACTGAGATACCCCCTTAATGAATATTTGCACAAGAATCCCCACTTAGGCTCTGTTTTTAAGGAACTCAACCTAAGATATTGGCCCCTGACAAGTCAAACTAGCTGTTAATAGAGTTAATGAGGCCATTGTAAAAGGGACTTTGATCACAACGCATGAGGATAATGGACCAAAGTACAGAAAAAGGGAAAATTTTGAACAGTTGATCAGCATCATGATTATCCCTTAATTTTCCTTTGCTGTACAGTTTGCAAAAATATTTCGCATATATTTCAGACATTGCCCTTTCCTTTTTGCAATGGGCAAACTAGACTCAGCATATTCAGATACATAGTAAATATTTGGTAGCTATTCTCAAACAAATTGTTTTAAACACCTTGCCCCATACAGTTGGTTGACTCACTGGATAACCAACCCAGCTATCTTCTCTTCCTCTGCTCTAGAGGCTAGAAAGGACAATGCATACTTTCCCAGAATCCTTAGCACCTAGTGGTATCCGTGTGACATATTCTCTGGACAGTGAAATAAAAACTCCTGAGGAGGGCTTTTCTCTCAAGACAAAAAGGTAAAGTCTCAAAATGAAATGCTTATCTTCTTCCTGGCTGCCTGGAATAGGGCCATGAGGCCAGAGGTGCAGCAGGAACTCAGAAATAGGAGAAGGTGTGGGAGATGAGGGGGCAGACAAGACAAAGAGTCTAGAAGACTATAAACATCATGGAGCCGTGGACACCCGCTTCCTGTTAAAGGCAGCCAAACATAAATACTAACTCACTCGGATCTTGATGCCAGCTTAGAAAAATGTGGAAATGTTGCCCATGGTTAGAAGAGAAGCTCACGTGCTATTTAAAAGTTTAGAGAGGGAAGCATATGAAAAACGTCAGTCTTCAAAAGGCCACTCCATTCCTTGGCTTGCAGCGCCTTTCTCCATCTTTAGAGCCAACATCCGGCTGAGTCTTCCTCACACTGCCATCTTTCTGGTTCTATCTCTTTTGCCTCTCTCCTCCAGTCATAAGAATGTGTGATTACAAGGGGCCCATCTAGATAATTCAGGAAAATATCTCCATCTTAAGCTCAGTTGATTAGTACCTCTGATTCTATCTGTAAATTTCCCTTTGTCATGTCACCTAACACATCCACAGGTTCCAAGGATTAAGATGTGAATATCTTTGAGGGCCATTTTCCTGTCCCCCACAGACAACATTCAAGGCCCGCCATGATCTGACCCTTCTTCCCCTTGAATCATTTTTATATTCCTTGTACTCTAGCCAAGCAAAAATGTCCACCCTCCCCTATAAATGCCATTCATCCCAGTAAATATGATTAAAGTTCTTCTATGCTCTTCAATCCCAGGGAAATAAGGCTGATTTAGAGCAGGCCCCTACCTAGAGGACTTCTTCTCCATGTCTTTGCTTTCAAATGTTCCTTCTTCCAGACATGGCATTTCAAATCCCACCTGCAGTCCAATTTAAGCACGCCTAACTTCTACTTATTCTAAAAATTCTGTTCAGGGGCGCCTGGGTGGCTCAGATGGTTAAGCGTCTGCCTTCGGCTCAGGTCATGATCCCAGGGTCCTGGATCAAGTCCCGCATCGGGCTCCCTGCTCCGCGGGAAGCCTGCTTCTCCCTCTGCCTCTGCCTCTCTCTCTCTCTCTCTCTGACTCTCATGAATAAATAAATAAAACATTAAAAAAATAAAAAAAAAAAACTTCTGTTCAAATCCTGCATGGGACAATGCCTGAGATCATTTCAGATATCAGCTGGTGACAATAGGTCAGTGATGGAGCATTTGGCCATAGCTCCAAAGATGTTTCCAGCCACATCTAGGAGTCCCCTCTGGTGACTCCATGAGGCAGGTTGTGTTCATGCTACGGAGGACAGATCAGGGTAGAGACTCTGAAGTCAGGGGCCAGGGGTTGAAGCCCACAAGAAGTGGATTTACCTTCTAAGATAAGACATCTTTCTCCTTCCCTCTATTCTGTCTATATGTGAGGGGGAAGGGCAGAAGCTAGGGTCAATGAGAATAGTAAGATATTTATTTTGCTTCCTTTCACCTTATTTATTTCCTTCTTTTTGCCCTTCCAGCTGAAATGAACCTAACCAATATTCCTCATGCTTATGTTTTACCCATGCCCTTTTCAGGATCTTTCTTGGGTGGTGGGTAGAGCATCCAGCCAGGGCCTATGAACACAGCATAGTGTCACAACAATGCCAAGGACATTATGATAGTGATAAATGAACTTAAGCTCAAAGGAAATCAGGGACCCTCCAAGGAGGACAGATGAAAAATAAAACCACACTTTCCAGTGTGATTTATCTAAACCCATTTATGATAAGACATTGCAGGGCAAACAGGCCACATCAGAGGGGCCTATCTCCCAGGGAAATTCAACACTGACAAGGGCAAGATGGTTTTGGTACAGCAAGGCCCCTAAATGCAAGCCAACTACTTCTTTTGGTACTAAACTAAGAAAGAGGGAACTCACACAGCACTAAAGGGGAAAACGACTTTCTAGCTTTTTAGACTTTCTGAGAGGCTGCAGAATATATACAAAGTCATGGTTTTTTGCACTTTTTTGATGATTTAAAGGATTTTCCAGGGTAATTTTGACTCTACACAATTTTTGCCTTATGTGCTGACTTTAAACACTAACTCCCACGTAAGATATGACTCTACTCTTAAGTCCCTTAACACCTGAGGCCTCAAGAATCATTCATATTATATGAGTTTCTTGAAAGGCTCTCTGATTCTAATCGAAACTGGTCTCATTAAATCCTAGTATTCATGTTTGCTTTTAAACAACTCACACCTTGGTTTAGCATGTAGGAGCTTTTCTCAGGCTCATTTCAGCCTATTTTAGCATGTGGGCCCCAGCCCAAGGAGCTTAAGGTCAGATGAGCTTTGAAGTTTAATTATTAAAGCAGCAATTATAAAACTGCAAAGAGTAAAATTGGAAATAAATCCAGTGGCTGATGGGGGGGTGAGCTCAAGAGGAGTCATGGGGACTGGAAAGACCAAAACCATGAACACTACCAAGCAATCCAACCAGGGATTTACATAATCAAATGAGAAGTAACACAATGTGCTTTAGAAAATAACCAAATGAATCTTTCTTTTTATTATTTCCACCTTTTTGGCAAAAGAGCGGATGAAATTCTAAAACATTGCCTGGCCATTGGAAGAGAGACAATAACCCTAGGAAGAAGGAGACATGATTTCAAGATCATCTCTCAGTTCAGTGGAGAGGCAATTAGGGAGGGGTGGTCTTGACAAATAACTTCATCTTCCCACTTAAACAGAGAAGAGAAGAGGGTTTCCTCCCAGTAAGTGTTCCATGGAAAGTGTTAAAGGGTTCTGTAGTCAAGTAAGTCTGGCCTTGCAAGTTTCCCTTGGAAATTCAGAGCATGTATTAGCATATTAAAGGCTCTGAGAAGTCCTGTAGTAAAGAAACTTTGCTTCAGTTCAGTATTTCCCAAACATTCTTGAGCACAGATACCCCTTTTGGCGAAACATTAAAGTGTGTTGTTCTAAGGAACACACTTTGAGAAATTGAACAACCTCCTGTCAGCTCTGTGAGGGTGAAGGCTGTGTCTGTTCGTTCACACTGCACCTGGCACAGTGTAACTGGGGACTGGCAAACTATGGCCCGTTGCCGAAAGCAGCCCAGGAGCTAAGTATGGTTTTTACATTTTAAGTGGTTGAAAAAAATCAAAGGCAATTACTTCATGACATGTGGAAGTTCGATGAGATTCAAATTCTAGTGTCCATAAAAAGGTTTTTTTGGAATATTGCCACAACCACTTGTTTGTGTATCTTCTATGACTTTTGAATTATAATGACAGAGTTGAGGAATTGTGATAAAGACCAGAATGGCTTACAAAACTTAAAATACTTAACCCTTTGGCCTCTTCTGGGAAATACTGAACCTAAAATACTTAACTGTCTGGTCTTTTAAGGGAAAGGTTTGTAGACCCCTGGAGCAGGCAGTTAAATTGGGTAAATGAATGGAAGTCTATTCTTGCCACACTCTGTACCAAGCCATCGCATTTTCTGGGAAGATCAAGGTTATAACTGGTTCTAGAATAAGGTCTTCCTTTTTGTATTGGTCTTAATGATCTTCTTTTCTGATCTCTGCTGTAGCTCAGCATTGACTTGAGCTGAGCAATTGCTCCAATTCCAGGTCTCTCCATGCCTCAAATTGTCCTCACTTTGCTTCACAAGAATATTTTCCAGGCAGCTAAACAGGTGGCAATGTCAGGAAAAAGAGAAGAAAGGAAAGAGGGGGGCGGATTAAAGTTTGAATGGCTTTGGCTAGGACATTAGGCTTGCAAAAGCATCACCCACCATTTTCGGGGAAGGTAAGGGATGAACATGGGTAAGAGGAGAAAAGATGCAAAGGGGAACTTTTGATTTATTTATAAACATTTTGATGGAATGCAGTGGAAATCAGCGCACTGAGAAAAGACCCAGAATGTGAATCCTCATTGCTGTGACCCAAACTGAAGAAGCAACACCGGGCACTGGAGTCAGAAGTCAGAAAGAGCATGGCTTGAGGGGCGCCTGAGTGGCGAAGTCAGTTAATCATCTGCCTTGGGTTCAGGTCATGATCCCAGGGTCCTGGGACCGAGTCCCACATCGGGATCCCTGTTCAGTGGGGAGTTTGCTTCTAGCTCTTCCTCCCTCTCTGCCCCTCTCCTCCTGCTCATGTTCTCTCTCTGTCTCAAATAAATAAAATAAAATCTTTTTTTTTTTAAAGAGCATGGTTTGAATCCTGGCCCTGCCACTTAAATTTAAGTCATCTGGGAAACAGACAAAATAGAGTCATGGTGAGAGGTAAATAAGACAGTTTTTATTTACTAACCATCATTACAAGAATTAAGTCTCTAAATCCTCACCACCACCCTGAAGAAGAAACAATGATTATCATCTCTATTTTACAGATGGGAAGACTGAGACAGAGAGGTGAGAGACCCCGGATTTAAAACCCAGAAAGTCTTGGGGCCCCAGGGTGGCACAGTCAGTTAAGTGTCTGACTCTTGCTTTCAGCTCAGGTCATGATCTCAGGGAGGTGGGATCAAGCCCCACATCGGTCTCCTCGCTCAGTGGGGTATCTGCTGGAGATTCTCTCTCTGCCTCGTCTTCTGCCCTTGCCCCTACCCGCATGCTTGCTTCTGCACTCTCTCTCTGTCTCTCTTGCTCAAATAAATAAATCTTTAAAAATAAAAAATAGAATAAACCCAGAAAGTCTGGTCAGAGCCTCTGTGCCCATAACCACTGGACATACACTGGCTGGCACATGGCCAACATTGGATAAATGTCAGTTTTCAAATGCCTCTTAAAACTTAAAAAACAAGAAAAACACATGTTAGTAGACTTTTATTTTTCAATACGTGTATGAAAGGCAGGACCTCTGGAATCAGACCTACTTACGCTCCAATTCTTGGTCCACTGTTTTCTAACAGGAGCCAAGGAATATTTATGTGTAGACCAGGCATGCTATTTCACTCCCAAATGTCCGTGTCATCTGTAAAATGAAGATAATGGTGCCTACCTTACAGTGTTGCTTAAAGACTGAGACAATGCCTGCAGAGCACCTGTCCAGAGTCTGGAACATGGTAATGCACACTGTCTCATTTATTACCTGGAACAGCCTGCCCTGTCTTCTCTGCTCATGAAATCCTGCTCCTTCTTCCAGGCCCAAATCAATCCCACTCCTCAAATTCTCCTGGGCCCCTGGTTAGAATTCTGCCTCCCTGTGTTATGGATGGAGCTTGGTGCGGCTCTATCTCCCCGACTCCAGCGAGTCCCTGAGGTCAGCGGTGAGGACTGCTGCACCTTGGACTCAAGTTAGCAAGATCCTACCTGAAAATACCACCAGGAAAATAACTGGATCTCTCCGGTTCCCTAAGGATGCTGCCAATTCTTCAGCCACAACGGTTTGATTTTTTAATGATGGATCCTCCCTCTGCTCCCTCTGCTCATCCCCCCTAACGACTCCTCGGGACCACAGGGGCCAGCGGCCCTCCCCCACCTCTCTCCACCACCCCTTCCCCTCCGCTCCAGCCACGCCAGCCCTCCTTGTCTTCCTCAAACTTGCTAATTCGTATCTGCTCCTCTTTTGACCAGGAAGGTCCTTCCTCTCCTTACGCTTCACCTGACTCACTCTTCCGCATCCTTCAGGGAACCCCTGTGACAAAGTCACCTGCGCCTACGGGCTGCCCTCGCGGCACCGATACGCTTGCATGACCGCGTGTGTACATGGTGTCTCTTGCCTGTCTCCCCCTTAGATCAGCACTGCCCAAGAGAACTAAAATGCAAGTCAGAGATGTCATTTCAAATGGTCTCGCAGCCACATTTTAAAAAATGAAAAGATGCGGATGAAATTAATTTTACTCGTATTGTCTATTTAACCCAATATCCAAAATAGTACCATCTCAACATACTATCGATATGAAAAACCATTAAGGGTATGTTTAATTTCCAAATAATGCAATATATGTTAAGAAAAAAGAAAAAAGAAAAGAAAAAAAAAGAAAAAAAAAAGAAGAAGAAGAAGGTAGCAGGAGGGGAACAATGAAGCGGGGGAAATCGGAGGGGTAGACGAACCATGAGAGACGATGGACTCTGAAAAACAAACAGGGTTCTAGAGGGGAGGGGGGTGGGAGGATGGGTTAGCCTGGTGGTGGGTATTGAGGAGGGCACATTCTGCATGGAGCACTGGGTGTTGTGCACAATGAATCATGGAACACTTCATCTAAAACTGATGACGTGGGGCGCCTGGGTGGCTCAGTCGTTAAGCGTCTGCCTTCAGCTCAGGTCATGATCCCAGGGTCCTGGGATCGAGCCCCGCATCGGGCTCCCTGCTCGGCAGGAAGCCTGCTTCTCCCTCTCCCACTCCCCCTGCTTGTGTTCCCTCTCTCGCTGTGTCTCTCTCTCTCAAATAAATAAATAAAATCTTTAAGAAAAAAAACAACTGATGACGTAATGTATGGGGATTAACATAAGAATAAAAAAATAATAATTAAAAAAAAGGGTATGTTTAATTTCTTTTTTTTATATGAAGTCTTCAAAATCCCATATGTAGTTTATACCTACAGCACAACTCAATTTGGGCCAGCCACATGACAGGTGTTCAGTTGCCACATGTGGCCTGTGGCTCTCGCAGTGGACAGCTCGGCTCTAGACAGTAAACCCCCTGAGGGCTGACAACACAGGTTCTTACTGCAGTATCCACAGCACCAGACTGTGCTTGGCTCAAAGTAAGAGCCAAATAAGCATTTGGTTTAAAAAAAAAAAAAAAGGGATGTTTGTACAGGGCAAGAAGTGGAGGCCCAGGGAGAGGAAGTGACTGACCCAAGGTCACAGGACTAATGAACAATAATCTACTGCTGGCCCCCAGCTAGAGCCATACGGCCCCAGTGCCCCCTGGGAACTGTAGGCATCTCTTAGTCAGCCCTTCCCTCTAGGTGCACATGCACTCCCAAAGGTCAGCCCACAGCATCTTTATTAAAAACTTCACCTTGAAAGACAGGAAAAGTTTGATTCTGTGAGACAAGTTTTCTATTACCTTGTAAATCCTACAGACGGAGAGCTATTATGTAAGCAGCATTAGCACGCTCTGCACTTACCGCCGCAGATGTTATTTAGAAGCTCTCTGTACAGCTATTGTATTATCAGCAGAGATTTCCTTCAGGATTCAGCCTTCAGTTTCTCTAGACGAGGCTGTGAAGTGAGTCAGAGCGAGCACCACCTCCCCAGGCCGCTGGTGGGGGTGGCGCAGGCGTGGGGATCCGTGGGCAGGTGGAGGTGGCTGGGAAGGCGGTGGGTACAGCTCACCGTCCCGACCTTGTTCCCTCTGAAAATATCCGAGTTCCGGTAGGCCTGAGAAGTCTTTCTCCTTCAGAAAGTTGCATTGTAAGGGAAGGGACAGTCCTTACCAAAGAAAGGGAAAGTACAGAGGCAAAAAATACTTGCTCAACCTGTATTTATAAGTAGAATAGAGTGACACAACGATATCACAATACGATCCCATTGACATTATATTTATTTTTCATTTACATATGTTATAAGACAGAGAGCCGGAAGATTATTTTCCAAAATACTATAGTTCTCATTAGGGAGTAAAAAGTATGAATGATGTTTTATTTTCTCTACTCATGGTTGATCTACAGTTTTGAATTGTCTTCAATGAATGCATTATATGTGTAATGCCATATTACATTACGAAAGTGAAAATTTAAAGTAAACAAGTCTACGCACATGTATATACACTCCCATCTGTTCCCAAATGTTCCAGTGATATTTAAGTGCTAATTATTTTCGGAAGCTCCCATGAAACCCATTGTTGCTTTGCCCCTTTTCATGCTCAAATGAGTGTCAGGGACAGACAACCAGTCCTCCTGGCTCTCAAAGGGCTGAGGAATGCAGCCTCCTCTGGTGTGTAAACAGAAACTAGCACCCACCTATGGCTGCCTGGGGGTGGCCGTTGCCTCCAGAGACCAGGGTGTGGGAGTGGGAAGCTGGTCCTGAGAGATTTGGCACAGAGGCCAGAAGCCTTCTCAGGAATCCAGCCTCGTTAACCAGGAAACAGGGAGCTGCCCACCTTTCTTCTGTGTTGGTGATGATTCATTCAAAGAGCCATTGGCCCGCAGCAGAATGGGGATCAGGGCCTACAGAGAAGGGGTGTTTCCAAACCTGCTAAGGGTTTCATTTTCCCTACCTGGAGGCTGCCTCCCCACGCACACCCTTAGACCACGGTTCTCAGCCAGGTAGATTTTGCCCTCAGGGAGACATCTGGCAACGTCTGGAGATATCTCAACACCCTACAATATCCAGGAAAGCCCTCTACAACAAAGAATCCCTCAGTCCCTTCATGTCAATAGGGCCAAGGTGGACAAATCCTGTCTTAGACACTGAAGGAAATTATTTGACTGCTTTGAAGGAAGGCATGTGTTTTTGCTGAAGTGAGTCAGATCACCCACTGGTACCTGGCTGTGTTCTCCATGGCCTGCAGGCCAAAGAAGGATTTGGGCTTGTTATTTTTAGAAATTATTGTAATGTTTTGAGTATCTTGATTATACCACCTATCCATGTGCATTGGCCTTGGGATAAATAGGCATGGAAAACGAACTTCATTTCACATGCCAGTTCCAGTCTATTGATGGGGACTGCCAGGTTACGTTCTCTGGAAGCAGATCCTGAGATGGGGCTTAGGGTATGAGATGTTTATTAAGAATCAAAACCTATGATGGGAAGAGAGAAGAAGCAGGATGGGGCAGACGGAGAAGACAAAACACAAAACAAGCCAGACAAAGCCTCGGCCAATCTGGGGTGCAAGAGTGGGGGGGCTCTGCAGCTGGTCTTTCCCATCGGAGTCGTCCGACAGTGCACTGGGACAGCTGGGCCTTTATGACCACCCACTCCCCCAGCCACCTACCTGGCATAGTCACTAGGGAAAGGCTACCTCAGAAAGGGCATGACTGGGCGCCTGGGTGGCTCAGTTGGTTGGGCGACTGCCTTCGGCTCAGGTCATGATCCCAGGGTCCTGGGATCGAGTCCCACATCGGGCTCCCTGCTCAGCGGGGAGCCTGCTTCTCCCTCTGACCCTCTCCTCTCTCATGCTGTTTCTCTCTCGCTCGCTCTCTAATAAATAAATAAATAAAATCTTTAAAAAAAAAAAAAAGAAAGGGCATGACTTCCCAGCAGGGGGTGCTCTGCAGCTGAGGCTGACCTCAAAGATGCTGAGAGCTGGAGGGTCTGCTCGCCACACTCCTTGCAGTTGGACAGCAACTCCTCCCTTAAAAGGGAATTGGGGGTGGGAGGCACATTTCCACGTCTATCACAGGGCGCATCCACACTCAGCACAATGGCGTGCTGCAACCCATGAACAATGTCTACTATGGTCCACGTGCACAACAGCGGCCATCTGTGCCAGGTATTTGGCAGCCTGGCATCATAAACGGGGACCGATGGCTAAGGCTGATAACTGCAATATCATGATGAGACTTGAAAATAAAAGGGGTCTGGAAGAAAACCAAAAAGCATACAAGTCAAACGGGAATGGAACCTGCCTGCCATCTAGTTAACTATCTATTGGGCTGGGTTAAAAAGGGAAACATTCCCTTGGTTTCTGATATGAAATCTCACCTTCCTTTGTTTATTCCACATTCACTTACCAAGTACCCTCTAGGTGCCAAGCACGGAGCTTGATGTTGGAACACAACAGAGAAGAATGAGCCATAAGTAATGGATAATTTCAGTCCTGAAATTGTTGAGTTTGCCCTTCTTGCCTGATGAATTTGGCTTTGACCCAAGTAATTAGGTTTGTGCCACCAGCCTATGGGTTCTTCCAGTCTCTTCAGCTGAGCCAGGGAAGCCCAGGATAACAATAATGAAGTCTTTGGGGTTGCACCTAACCCTCTGCTGAGGCTCTATTAGCTTGAGCCTTGGAAGCCAAGTAAGAAGGGTTTACTGCCATAGCTACAGCATTTCTTGGACTAGACTAAAACAATCGAATTCTGTCTTGGAAGGAGAGAATAAATGTGCTGGCTGGTAGGGAAGAGTTTGAGGGTCCAGCATATTGTGTGAGCTAGAAAGCTCACACTGCTAATAATAACAATAGCACTAGTAGCTAGAATAGTACTCAGTAGTAGTAGTTGTAATTATAATAAATGTAATTGATGACTTATCTCAAACACGATGCATTAGATGTTTTAATAATCTTTTTATATGAATGGGGTAGAGACTTCCATATTGACTTCTTAAAACTTAAAACATGAGAGAGTTAATGAACTCAACCAATAGTCTTTGTCCTCAAGTCTTACCTATGATCAGGTAGGTCGGTGTCTGTTAAGTCACTGCATAATGCTAAATAGGAGCTGCTTAAGTCTAACGTAATTGTTCAATAAACACAAATTAAATTTGTTTTAGATCCCATGGAGCAGATAGACTGGCCCTATAGTCATGTGTCCTAGCAAGCAATGTTTGCAATACATCAAGAACACAATAAAACTGCCAATTTTTCTTATTTAAAGCCATCCACAGAGAGTTTAGATGATGAGCTACCACAAATGAGATACAGTTAATTACATTCCTAGGTAATTTTGATCCAAAAGGGATCATTTTGCTTTTTCTAACTGAAAAGAAATCATTTATTATAGATGAAGGAGCATAATTTTGGAGCTGGATGAAATATAAGTTAACAATAATGAATGGAAGCAATTATGCAGATGTTGTGGTCCATAGTACCTTCCTTATCAGCTCGTGAGAATATGCCTGTTTCCTCTGAGGGGGTTTCTGAATGAGGAAAAAACATGTTTCTGAATTATTTAGCTTAGATTTCACATTGTCAACTAGATTTCCTCTTTGCTGCAATAAAATAATTCTAATAATTATTGTTATTTCACAAAGGAGAGAGTTGCCTGGCAGGTAGTGAGTTCCCCATCATGAAGATATTTAAGCAGACCCACGGTCAATGCTGAACATATCGTAGGGGAAATTCTTCTCAATTAGTCTATCAGATAAGGATTTGACTAGAATACTTTGAGAGCCATTTATTTAATAAGGGTTTGCTGGGCCCTTCTCTTGGGCCAGGTGCAATGGAATGGAACTTTGGGTGGGTCATAACTCTTATCTTCAAGCAAAATACAGTCCAGTAATCTTATTTAACTCTGAGGTTCTACAACTTCATCTTCATGAAATTTATATCAGCTCTCAACTCTCTCTTTCTCATCTTTTAAATATTTTCTTTGGTCTCAATTTTTTTTTTTTTTTTAGAGTGCATGTGTGCATGTGCACTAGCAGGGTGGGGAGGGGCAGAGGGAGAGGGAGAGAAAGAATCTTAAGCAGACACCCTGGTCTCAATTTTTAAATAACACTTATTTGTGTATTTTTTTTTAAATATAGAGAGAAATAGAGATGCCTGGGTGGCTCAGTCAGTTAAGCTTCCAACTCTTGATTTGGGCTCAGGTCACAATCTCAGGGTTGTGAGATCCAGCTCCCAGTCAGGCTCTGGGCTCAGCAGAGTGTCTGCTTGAGATTCTCCCTCTCCCTTTGCCCCTCCCCCTGCTCACACGTGCTCTCTCTCTAAAATAAACAAATAAATAAAATCTTAAAAGTCAATTAATAAACATATAAAGAAATATAAAAAATAGTATCCCACCTTCTTTCTGGCATCAGCTATTGCTGTGGAATAAACTAGGAGCTCTGCACAGCAATCATTTACTGTTGTAGTTCACATGTGTGAGGGTTGGCTAAAGGCTGGCTGATCTAGGCTGGCCTCAGCTGGGCAGTTCCACTCCTGTAGGCTAGACTCCTGCATCTCTAGGTTGGCTGGGTGTCTTGGCTGGGGCAGCTTACGATGGTATGTAGACAAGGCATGGAGGAAGTGACTGATAATCTGCCAAGAATTTTTTCCCTCTGAACCACGAGAGAGCTACAGATCCTGGGACAGCCCGACAACATCATGCTGAGAGTAGGATCCCACTCTTGGAGACCAGGCTCCCTGGACACCTCCCCACTGCCAGAGAGAGCAGGATATTACCTAACAAAGGGGTGTCAGGTCTTCCAACGCCCAGAGAACTGCAGAAGCACGGAAAGTGTGTGGGATAAGGCTCCTCTGTCCCTGGAACTGAGGGGCCTGGAGAAGCCCCATTGTCACGAGAGAGGTGGTGGCCTGCCACTGCCGTACCTTCAGCCCACAGAGGGAGAGACAGCAGTGCCTCCATCGTGGCCTCAGAAAGCCCACAGCACCTCAGCCTCGGCCCCGGAGCAGACGGGGGAAAATGGCAAGAAGCACAAGGTGTCCGAGAGTGTAAGGGAGCCAGGAATGTGAGGAAGAAGAATAAAATATTCAGAACAGACCTCTACTGCAAGGAGACAGACACAACTTCGACACAAATAGGACCAAGATGACTTAGAATTGTGTGTAATGTACACACAGTCCCTACACACACACACACACACACACACACACACACACTCCGTCCTGGAACCAAAAATATAATCTTCAAACTTAAAAAATCAGTTCGTGGGCTGAAACTGAGGGTGGTCACTGTTGAGACTCAAATTAGTGACCCAGAAGACCGAGTGGAAGAACTCTCTGAGAAGACAGAACAATAATCCACTGGGTGAGAAGTCGTGAGAGAAAAAGATAAAAGATTTAGCTGCTAAGTCCTGGGGACCTAACTTGAGAGTAATCGATTTCACAAGGAGAAAAAGAGACAGGCAGAAGAGCAACAATAATTATACAAATCAGGGAGAAAAATATCCCCAGCAGTAGGAAGAGCTAAGCCTAGTTTCAAGTTGATTTGAGAGAAAAGTCTCAGCCCTCTTATAAAATTCCAGAATAAAGTATTAAAGAAAGAAATGAATGTCCTACATTCCCACCACCAGATAATCCCTACTTGCATTATTAAAAAAATGGAAATGACATATATGCAAGGTTAGAAAATTCGATGGTCCCTAAAATTGTGAAAAGTTAGATCTCCCTTCATCCTCTGCATTACCCTTTCTCCCCCAGACTTTCTCTAAAAAGGTAATCCTCATTACCGGTTCCCCGTGATTTCTCACCCCCCCAAAGTTTGTGTATAAATACATCTATAGAAATGCTCATCTTTATCTATTTTTGTTAATAAAAAGTCTGTTGTTTACCCAACTTTACCACTTAATTATCCTCCATATCAATATATACCTAATTCTTTTTAATAATAAGTTCTTTTTAATAACATAGGCATGATGTGATTTCCCAACAAATCTTTTATTCATGGGTTCTTTGGTTTCATCCCTGTTATTTTGCTCTTGCAAACAAGGCTACCATCAGCAGCCATCTTAAAAAAAAAAAAAATGTTTCTTTTTTTTTTTTTTTTTTTTTAATATACAGGGAAATTCCAAGCAGTGAAATTACCAGGCCAAAGGTATTTGCATTTTTATTGATTAAATGCCTTGAAACATTCCCGGCATGAAGTAGGCACTCAATGAATATTTCTTAAAACTAAAATGGTCATCTTGTTCATCAGAAAGATTGCATTGATTTATTTTCCATATTAAAGGCTTTTTACATCATTGTAGTTTGTAGAATGGGGTCCCCCCAAAAAGATATGTCTGTGTTCTGCTCCCCAGAACCTGTGAAGACAATCTTATTTGGAGAAAGCCTTTCCAGGTATGATTAAGTGAAGGATCTTGAGATGAGGAGAGCGTCGTGGATTATCCAGGAACAAGTGTCCTTCTAAGAGTGAGGCGGAGGAAAATGGGTCAGCCGCCTGGAGGAGAACGCCATGTGGAGGCAGAGATGAAGAGCATCTGGTCACAAGCCCAAGAATGCCGGACAGCCCCCAGAAGCTGAGAGAGACAAGGAATGCATTCTCCCCCAGAGCCTCCAGAGGTAGTGTGGCCCTGGCGATTCTTTGGAGAATTCTAGCTTCTAGAACTGTTTATGGTAATTTGGGATGGCAACCTCAGGAAGCTCATACCAGTGTTATTATTAAGTTGGATACAACAGAAAAGAGTATCTGGAGTTTGGAGGCAAATTGACTATGACCCAATAGAGAGGTCAAGTTCCCCATCCTGTCCCCAAGAGCAGCCCTCTTCAGCCTCCCCAAACACCTCCCCTGTTGCTGCCTCCAGCTCATCTGTTCACTCTTGGCCTTTCCCGAAACTGAGACCCCCAACAACCAAACAAAAGAAAACAAACATACACTTACCACGTTTTCTTGGTTTGGGCACAGGCAGGTTTAATACTAACTGATCCAATCCAGACTTAGAAAAAGAAGTTTACAGGGCGCCTGAGTGGCTCAGTTGGTTAAGTGACTGCCTTCGGCTCAGGTCATGATCCTGGAGTCCCGGGATCGAGTCCCGCATTGGGCTCCCTGCTCGGCGGGGAGTCTGCTTCTCCCTCTCCCACTCCCCGTTTGTGTTCCCTCTCTCGCTGAGTCTTTCTCTGTCAAATAAATAAATAAAATCTTTAAAAAAAAAAAAAAGAAGTTTACAAATGCTTTTTTTTAATTTTTCTTCAAAGCTCAGGTGGTGGCAGATGGAGAGCCACACATCTACATCCATCTAATCGTAATTGATCCAGCAAGAGCCTTGCTGGAGAGGGAAGAGCATTTTTCCAGACATTCTTTGGTCTCTCCCCTGGGGAAGAATTATGCCATCTGGAACAAGGCAGTATCCTTTTTTCACAGAAGTTGCAGAGCTAATTACCAATCATTCCAATGCACATTGGCTTAGAACCATGGCCTGACCCCCTCCGTATCCCAAGTTACTGCTCTCTCAGTGGCCAATTTTGGCTTAATGAAACTAATCCTATTTTGCACTTAAATAGTGCTTACAGTTCAAAAAGCGCTGCCAAATGTAGAAGCTCAACTGTTTTTATGTTCTTTCTCACAACAAAGCTATGAGATTGGAATAGGGCAGGAACGACCATATACGTTCTCTAGAAGAGGAAAGCTGAACTGCAGGGAAGCTACATGACTTGTCCAAGCTCCAGACTTCAAATTCACTGATGTCCTCCACACCATAATGCCTCCTGAGGATGGACCCCTCTGAGCTAGACATAAATTAGAAGTGAGCCTATTTATTTTCAGATGCCCTCTCTTGTTGGGAGGTGAGGTATGTCTGGACTGAGAAGGAATCATCTGTGTGTACATGTGCAAAGGGGGATAAATATCAAGACATTTCTGATCATTCAAACCTCTGTTGTCCTCTGACTCAAATGTTAGTTCATTGCTCATGGTGTGTTTTACTTTGAATAAAACTCATTAAAATATATATATCCTAAGTTGAATTCTATTTGGAGTTAAGCATGGATTTAGCCTCTACCATCAACAACCTCTGTTTTCCTGCTATCACATGTCTTCTGACATCCAAGGAGGGAGATCATCAGAGACCTCATACTTATTTATAAACTTATTTGTTTAAGTGCATAGCTCTGAAAAGACTGGAATTAGACATTTCCTTGGCAAGTCATTAATAAGTGAAGTTTTCAGGTGGTCATTCTCCATAGTGCCATTAAAAGAAAATTAAAAGGAAGATCAATTGTGCTTTTTAAAAATGCTGTAAGAAAAATCCCTGCATTTTTTATGACTACCAGAAACCCAAAAAATTATTTTCTAAAGATAATTTCCATTTCTGTTCTGTGGGTCAAAGGAGTAATGAGCAATTTGAATTAAAAGCAAGAAATCTAGGGCGCCTGGGTGGCTCAGTTGGTTAAGCGACTGCCCTCAGCTCAGGTCATGATCCTGGAGTCCCTGGATCGAGTCCTGCATCGGGCTCCCTGCTCGGCAGGGAGTCTGCTTCACCCTCTGACCCTCCCCCCTCTCATGTGCTCTCTCTCTCATTCTCTCTCTGTCAAAAAAAAAAAAAAAAAGCAAGAAATCTAAAGTCATATCTTCTAATTCATTTATTCACCAAATACATGTGGAGGCCCCACTGTGTGCTGAGTGTGCGTTGGGGCTTTAGCAGTGAGCAAACAACATCTCCAGTTGTAACAAGCATACGTTCCACTGGGCAAAGTCAATGAACGTCTATCAGTTCAATCCCTAGTTTTCCACAAAACCTAGAGACTGAAGGCTGACAACTCCTGCCGTCCTGACCAAGACACCCTGAATTAGAAGGTTACAGAAAGTTATAAACACAAAAAAAGCAGCTAGCCTTCCATCTACAATTTAATTTTAAATAGCCAAGTAAAAAAAAAAATGCCCACGATGGGAAAATACACACAAAAAGTCATCATTCAGAGACCCAGGAAAATTCTATCCTTGCACAGGAATTTTTTTTTAATTCTTATGTTAATCCCCATACATTACATCATTAGTTTTAGATGAAGTGTTCCATGATTCATTGTTTGTGCACAACACCCAGTGCTCCATGCAGAATGTGCCCTCCTCAATACCCACCACCAGGCTAACCCATCCTCCCAACCCCCTCCCCTCCAGAACCCTGTTTGTTTTTCAGAGTCCATCGTCTCTCATGGTTCGTCTACCCCTCCGATTTCCCCCGCTTCATTCTTCCCCTCCCGCTACCTTCTTCTTCTTCTTCTTTTTTTCTTAACATATATTGCATTATTTGTTTCAGAGGTACAGATCTGAGATTCAACAGTCTTGCACAATTCACAGCGCTTACCAGAGCACATACCCTCCCCAGTGTCTATCACCCAGTCACCCCATCCCTCCCACCCCATCCCCCACTCCAGCAACCCTCAGTTTGTTTCCTGCGATTAAGAATTCCTCATATCAGTGAGATCATATGATACATGTCTTTCTCTGCTTGACTTATTTCCCTCAGCATAACACCCTCCAGTTCCATCCACGTCGTTGCAAAGATCTCATTCCTTTTGATGGCTACATAATATTCCATTGTATATATATACCACATCTTCTTTATCCAGTCATCTGTCGATGGACATCTTGGCTCTTTCCACAGTTTGGCTATTGTGGACATTGCTGCTATAAACATCGGGGTGCACGTACCCCTTCGGATCCCTACTTTTGTATCTTTGGGGTAAATACCCAGTAGTTGCACAGGAATTTTTAAGGATGTAGACTCCTCAGAGAGGTAGGCCTCTGGGAGGGAGTATATGTTTGCCATGCACTCCTCCTGGTGCCTGGGGGGCCCCTTCCACTTTCTTGCACCTGTTCTGCTGTTATATTTATGCACATTCCCAGAGACTGTGGGGAGGAGAACACAAAACACAGAGAAAGTGAATGATAATGAACTTGCAAAACATTTATGCATCCCACAAAGTGTTTACTGAGCATTTGCTGGATAGCCAGCTTAGTGATGAGTTGCTTGTCTTCTCAAATCACACTTTGTTACCAAAGGAAAAACTAGAAGCAAAACTTGAAGCAGTATGTGATTTCACACACATTAAAAATTGCCTCTTTAGCACGAGAGAGCTCTTTTGTGGTAAAAGAACCATTCTTTTTCTTGATTGTGGTAGTGGTTACATGAATCTATATAGGTGATCAAATGTTATAGAACTATACGCACAGACGTATAAGAAAATAAATGCCTGCAAAATTTGGTCAAATCTGAGCAAAGTCTATAGTCTGGTTGTTTGTATTGTACCGATGTCAATTCTCCTGGTTTTGTTTCTGTAATTATGAAACATGTTGCCTTTTGGGGGAGCTAGGTGATGGGTTCATAGTACCTCTCTGTACTATTTTTTGCATTTTCTTGTGAGTCTGTAATTATTTAAAAATCAGAAGTTTAAAAAAGGACAAATCAAACTATTTTTTTAATTACCCCTGAAGTATCGTGCCTTACCCAGTGTCTGAGTGTTAAACAACCAACCTTTTATAGAAACAGGAACAAAATAAGAGTAAGATACAAGAGAAAAGAAACAAGGGAAATAAGTCCTGATATGGAAAGAAGTCAACCAATTGTTCTGTCTTAGGCGACTAGGATGTAATTAATAAATAAAATAATAATAACACCACAATAATAACAACTGAGTATTTACTGTAGTATTTACTATAAACAGAGTCATTGAATCCACTCAACATCCTTGTGAGATACATATGTGTTGTGAGCCACATTTTAGAGATAAGGAGACTAAGGCACAGAGATGTTAAGTAACTTGCCAGTGCTGCACCATTTGTAAGTGACAGACTTAGATTTGCCCTGCTACAGAGCTCTAAATACCAACCACCTAGGATAGGGGACCAATGTCTTCTTTTACTTTGGTTAGGCTCCATGAATAAAACAATGCCTTATGCATCACATTCTGGGTTCCATGGGACATGTGACCAATGCTGGTGTGTTCCGACATCTATAGCTGAACTTGTTTTTATTTTAAAATAGTTCTCTTCTCTAAGTGTCATGTAACATTTCAATGTGCTGAGTCCACTCTCAAAAATGCATCCATTTATGAAAAGTGATTCTTATGCCAAGGCCACTGAGCGAGGTTGGAATGCACTTCCCTGACAAAAAATCTGTGTCGTCACTCAATAGTGCATGTTGGAACTTGACAACTAATCCGAGTCATACATCAACTATCCAGTTTCAAAATAAGCCCAAAGCATTGGTCTAAATACACAGTAACTATGTCCTCTGTATTGAGAAAACCAAAGTTGATGAATGTCAGTCAAACGCTGAATGGGCAAAAAGTGGTTCATTCGTTGCTCTTACCTCCCTGGCTCTTGAATGGTTTGTTTTAGGACAGAGTCTCATTATGCAAAGCATAATGAATAAATAATTCATTCACATGGTTTAGCACCCAAAATGCAAAATGGGCTTAACCAAAAGATATTTAAGCTTCATACCTGGATCAATGGCTTCTCCATTCAAATCAGTCTCATACACAATAATTTCCTTTTAAAAAGCACAAAATGTCAACAATAAAAGTTGCTCGATAAAACTTGTTTTAACACATATTGAGTACTTTAAGCAGATGACTTCTTATAAATCTCATCTTTCTAGTGTGCAGAGGGCTTGCAGCTTAGGCTCCAGAAACTTCCAGCTATTCTTGCCTTCTCCCAACTCCATCCCCACATCCATCTGCTCACCATGCCCTCTCTCAACTCAGATCTTTTTACTGATGCAAAGTCTCTTATGTTGGATGGCAGGTGTTATGGGGCTGAATTGTTTCCCCCAAAATCCATATGTTGAAGCCCTAAATCCTAGTACCTCAGAATGTGACTATATTTGGAGATAGGGACTTTAAAGAGGTAAGGTAAAATGAGGTCACATGGGTGGGCCTTAATCCAATATGACTGATGCTTTTCTCAGAACAAGAGCTTAGGACCCAGATACACCAGATGAGGGAGGGCCCTACGAAGACACAGGGGGAAGGTGGCCATCTGCAAGCCAATGAGAGAGATTTCTGAAGACACCAACTCTGCCAACACCTTCATCTGGGACTTCTAGCCTCCATAACTGGGAGAAAATACATTTCTGTTGCGTAAGCCACCTGGTCTGTGGTATTTTGTTACGGCGGACCTAGCAAACTAGGGCAGGAGATTAGCTGGCATCAGGCTCCTAAAGGAAGAGGCAGGGGAAGAAAACATGAAAAGAGAACCAGCTAATGAAACGATGTCATGGTCAATTGGGACCTGGACAGGAATGTCCTCAATAAATGGGGCAGGTGGAGAGGAAAAAGGAGTAAGGCTAAAAATTTCCTTTCTTGTTTTACTCCACATTTATCCTTCCTGGAACCAGCCTCACCCCTTTATAGTTGTTTATGCGGATGGTTTAATGAATAAGCCTCAGCCAATTTCAAGATGGATTACATACTCCAGAGTGTAGATTTTACCATCTGCTAGGAAACTCCAGGGTTCAAGAACTTGGCTCTACAGCATATATAATCTATTTTCAAATCTCATTGTTAAGTAATGGTTGATGATGCTGGATTTCCATTTGTCTAGAGTTGTTTTTGCTGAATATACATATAATATTTGAGGCAAATTTTTACCTAAGCCAAATTCTAAGACTGGATCCAAAGTCCCAGTGTTGTAATACACAGGAATCCAACATAAGCAGGTAAGGTGAAATGACTTTATTTCCTTTTTATAATGCTTGAACAGATTTACTCTATATTTATATGAAAGAACTTTCCACTGAGCAATAATTACGGAGAAAATGCAGCCTTCTTTTTTCTACTGCAGTAGGATCCCAAAATTATACTTACTGTTACTACCTCCAGTTTTTTATTTCTATTTGCAGTAGCGATCTTTTCCTTTTGATTTCTATTACCTATTGAAAAAGTAAATAAATAAAAGGGGGTATCTGATAAGTGGCTTTTTAAAATCGCACAATTCGTAATAGTCATGTGACAATGAATAATCTGGGTCTTACCTGCAATATACTTTCTTCCTCTGCATCAAAAGAAAATTTGACAAAATATCAACTTCATTATGCTAACACATGGCGGAAAAGAGTTTCAATTTTTTTGTAGCACATGACTATTATCACATCTCTCCCACTCCCTATTTTTTTAAATGCTTTATGAGGAATAATAAACTGGTCTCATTAACCATTACCACCCTCCTCACTAAATCATAAATTATCTCTGCTTCATTAGAGATATTCATACCCAGCTCTATTTCTGAAGCCGTGGTATTCTGCACCCTGAAGAATTATTTTTGGACAGTGATGAAAGCAGCTGTATTTTCCTATTCATTTCTTTGACCTCTCTGCTTAGCTTCACATTGATTCAAAACAAGTATGGAAAGGGTACCTGGATTTATCACCCAACTCCAGGCTAGTTCCCAGTGGTTGTCAAACACTTGCCCATGAACTGCTTGCCCCAAAATAATATGGGGAACTGTCTGGCCTGTCTGCTCACAAACTGACTTGTTTAAAATACAACCTTACAGAAAATCTGTTTCAGATGTTCAAAGGTAGAACCCAGGAGTACGCTGTTGCCATTTTTTGAAGAGAGCTCTCCAGCTGTTTCCGAGATAGAGTAGGTTTGGAGCAGTGGTAAAAGGGACCATTGAGTCTCACATGCCAAGTACCTTCCCCTGTGTCCCTCAAAAGCAAAATGAGGCAGAAGCCCTCAGAGTAGGATCACCAAACCCAACTGATTTCAGTTCTTTACACCAGGGGCTTAGAAAGAAAAGTCACATACTTGGGTTTGGGCTTGGGGTCTTCCTTGGCCATTTTATAACAGCATTCCATAGTGTTTCCATATCTCCAGAGCTGGAAACATACCCAAGAAACCAAGCCGACAAAGAAAAGAGTCATGAGAGCAAAGATGAGAAGGACATACCAGTCGCTGGATTTGTATGTGTTGATAGCAGTGTACCAATGGTCAGACCGTCTCCTGGCTGGGAAATATTATTTCAAAGCAAGCAGAGCATTATTTTATGTTTTCAGAGAGCATCTGTTTACACATAGCGTCAGCATAGAGCCGTGGTCGTAGACAGACAGTGGAGTATCGACTCACGATGTACAGATTTTTTGAACACCACAGGTGATACTGAGGAACACCTGAGCCTAGAAAAGGCACCAATTTAAGGATCTGAAGACTTGAATTATAGGCAAAGACCGCTCTGTGAATTTGAACAAAACCATTTCTCCTCTTTGACCTCCTCCTTGTCATCTATAAAATCAAGGGGTTGGAGTAGGTGGCACCTGAGGTTCTTTTAGGCTTGTATGCCTTTATTATCTGCTCTGCACAGGATAAACCCTTTTGTGCAGCTTGAGAGAACAGTGTGTTCTTGAAAATCAAATATTCTGGTGGAAAGATTTATCATCCATGTTGTAAAAAAAAGCGCCTCTATTTCAAAGGAGAGAAGATAATAAAATACACTAACCATAAAGTCTACAGATCAGACTTTATCCTTGGGTGACATAGAAGCCACTCTAGAGTTCCTCAGAGGTTTTGCATATCTACTTTATAACTAAATACCAAAGCGTCTGTTAAACTTCAAAGGATTAGATCAAAGATTAGATGAGATGACAAATATAAGCCTCGTAATACAGTGTTCAGCACGTTCTAGTTGCCCGTTACTGTGAGTAACAGGGACATGAGAGACTAATGTTTAAAAGTGCCCATTTGTGGAGATTTTTAACTGATAGGATGCATTGACTACTGGGTCTTTCTAATGGGCAGGACTTTCAGATCATTCGGATATAATCAGTTGCGTGGAGGTCCTCTATGCTCCACCTGCAATTATCACAAATTCTCTCTCACCCACACACTTTATACTCACAGATACACACTCTAAAATGTGGTCTTGTCGCTGGATGGGGTAGCGCCCAAGTGGGAAGGCATATGAATGAAGGTGCTGCCCTGAGTAGCCTTTCAACCTTGCTAGATGAAACTTGAATTTATAGTAGAATATTCCTCACACATAAACCCAAATTAAATTCTATAACTTTACCTCAGAACTGGCGGTTGGAGGAGGTGACATGTTGGCCCTCTTCACATAAATATCTATAATTGCGGTGCCTTTCCTGGGCTTGTTGGCATATCATCCATGATGTGCACAAGATACTGGTATTGCCACAGCAGGTCAGCCCAGATTCAAAGCTAAAAGGATTCTTCACAATTAGAATTTAATTTAATTTTTCAATTTCTAAACTTAATTTCACATTCTTGGAGCATTTGAACCCCTAGTTGGGTCAAATCCACAATCACGGTTCTCATTTCCTTTAAAAGGGATAATTCAAAAATTGTAAGTATTTTAAGATACATTAGAAGGTTTTCTCAAGCAATCTTACATTGCCTTGGAAACACAGTATATGTAAATAAATAAAATTTCTATTGTTCTTTGAATTTCTTTTTTTTTTTAAAGATTTTATTTATTTATTTGAGAGAGAATGAGACAGAGAGCATGAGAGGGAGAGGGTCAGAGGGAGAAGCAGACTCCCCACCGAGCAGGGAACCCCATGCAGGACTCGATCCCGGGACTCCAGGATCATGACCTGAGCCGAAGGCAGCCGCTTAACCAACTGAGCCACCCAGGCGCCCTGTTCTTTGAATTTCTATATCTACACAAGGCTTATAATAACATTGAAATCAATAAATACAGTGCAGTAAATTTATTAAATTATATTTTATAAGCAATGAATTCAGTTGGTTAGGAAAAAAAATTGTTTTAAAGGTTAAGATCATGAGCCTGATCCCCGTATGTGTTCAGCAAACTTCACACTATTATTAAACTACTCTACCTAATTGAATTCCCTTCCTTTATCTTCCACTCAGAGCAATTTTATCCCCAACTTCAGCTTAGCCTAGATCAGTATCAAACGGGCTAGTCAGACCACAAATACCTACTAAGCTTCTACTAAGTCTCAAGTCAAATCTCAACGGCCCTATGAGACACTTCTGTAGACAAGATACACATAGTTTCCCACCCTCATGAAACTTATCATCTAGCAAGAGAAGCAGACATTGAAGTAGTCTTTATAATTAATTGGCACTGGGTTAGTGATCATGCTCCCATTCCCAGACACATGACTGCAGCTCTGACCTCCATACTTTAGGTACTTCTTGTTGTACTGTCTTATGATAACCCCGAGTTTTCCTTTATAGAACTTGTCATATGTAATAATCTTATAATTGTTTACAGTACTACTAGTGTAGTTAACAAGTTCCGTGACGATCCAGATCTCTCTTATGCACATATACTCATATCCTAGCACAGATTTAGTCTCCAATAAATTTCTTCCACATGTCACAAAATGATGACTGAAGTCGATGTGGATCTATATGAATCCAAAAATAATACAGTCAAAAGCATCTATCCTAGTGAATCCGTATTAGCATCATGCAGAATGGTGGCTGCCATTTCCAGCCAGTACAGTGGACAGCGGACTTCATTCCTGTAACTTAACCTTCAGTGTTTCCCCCAGGGCCCAAGGACTCTTGATTGTCAAGCACCATTGAAATCACGGATAGCTCCACCGTAGGAGGGATGAGATTGGACATGTGGAAGTGGAAAGAGTTCCTTGAGGAAACCTAATGCCATAGATATGGAAATAGCTTAACCTTTATAAACACAGTTATTTCTAAGATTATATCATGTTGAAGAGGAGATAACTAATGTCAATTTTACACAAGCTCGTGATTAAAAGAAATAATAAAATTATCCACCAGAAACCAGCTCAAAGTGCATTTCAAAATCCTGTGAATCTCTGTTGTGGCAGTTTAGTTTGAAGCCGTTGACATCTGTGCCAGTAACAACATTGTCAAAAATGACTTCCTTATACAGAGGGGGTGCGCAGACAGGTGCTTCATCATCCTTGTCAACGGTGACCTGTCAGCAATGAGGGGAGAAGAACCATCACATCCACATCATGTGACTATTTATACACAAAATCAGGAATAAGCATCTGGGTAGGGACAGATCATTTAGAATTATTAAATAAAAAGTCTGGAATTTTGAGTTTGAAGCAATGTTCCTGCAGATCTGGGTTCTGGCTGTCAGTCAACGAGTCAGTCAGCTTATGACTCCTGGGTCAGCCGTGACATTCGGTGTAGCCATTAGGGAGA
Organism: Mirounga angustirostris; assembly: GCF_029215605.1. NCBI lineage: Eukaryota > Metazoa > Chordata > Mammalia > Carnivora > Phocidae > Mirounga > Mirounga angustirostris. The sequence continues at coordinate 185,016,431 of NW_026991709.1, read as the reverse complement.
ACTTCAGGTTCATTAGAAGAACAGCAGAAAGCTCACAAATTACATAACAATAAGAAAAGCAAAGCTGAAAAAAATGATGCCTCTAAAAATCATAATCCCTTGAGACCTTTAAAAATCTATGCTTAATGGCGAACAGAACCTGAGTTTGCTTCCTCTTTTGTAACTTAGGGGCCCCCTCTGCGCCATTCTCTTAAGCACAGTATTTTTTTTTTAGTAACAATATGATTACTTCAGAGTATGTTCTGACCTTAATTAGAGGCTGCTATCAACTTTTTCTTAATTAAAATACCATAAACCGGGAAACTGTGATCTACATGGAAAAAAATCAAAGTATCAAGGATTTTAAAATGTCAGTGATGGAATGCCAGTCAGCCCAGAAAGGTTATCTGCCCACCTCTTAGATGAGTAACAGCTTCCTCAATAACATGCGTAGAAGAATCCCTGGGGTGCTCATATTTGCAAGTATTAGCTTTTTTAAATGTTTTCTGTAATATTTTAACAACACAGCTAAGTTCTTGGGTAATGGTTCATTCTCTAAAGCTACTTCCATAGATTGAATATAGCTATGTGTTCTATTTAACATGTGAGGGGTTTTCATGTGATTTTAGGGAACGTGTGATATAATGCAAACAGCATAGGACTTAGAATCCTGTGAAATCTTTACTAAAACCTTGGGTTTTCCACTTGCCAGATCCTCTGTTGGGTACAAATGACTTAACCTTGTTTTCCTCATCTGTAAAAAGGAGATCTCAATCTTTCCTTTCCTGAGATTGTTAGAGGGATATATTCATCCCAATGAATATTTTTTTAAAGATTTTATTTATTTATTTATTTATTTATTTATTTATTTATTTATTTATTTATATGACTGAGTGAGCAGGGGGATCTACAGAGGGAGATTCAGAAGCAGGCTCCTGGCTGAGCAGGAAGCCTGACATGGTGCTCCATCCCAGGACCCTGGGATCATGACCAGAGCCAAAGGCAGATGCTTAAAGGACTGAGCCACCCAGGTGCCCCTTTCCCAGTAAATATTTATTTGACACTTGCTCTGGGTTAAACACTGATCTAGACACAGAAGATACAGTAGTAAACCAAAGAGAGTCCCTGCACTATTGCAATTTATATTCTAAAGGAGGAAGCAAAGTAATAAATCAACAAATACATATATTATGCAATGTCATACAGAAATTGGCACTCTGCAGGTTAGGGAGATAGAGAGTAGATGATGGAGCTGTTTTCATGGAGTGTTCAGAGAAGGCCTTTCTTCTTTTACTCCCTTCTATTTCCTTCCTCCTTCCCCATATTGAACCATGTCCTTAAGCCACTATGTATCCTCACAGAATACGTGGTGTTTGATCATAGGATTTTGATTCGCATAAATGATATTGTGCTCTCAGGTGCTCCTCTTTGCTACTTTTCTCACACAGCACCCTATTTTCTCGCTTTTTCCATGTTGCTGTGTGCAAAACTAGTTTTCTATTTCTTCTTGATCCTCAGTATTCCATCGTATGCATCTACCATATTTTACTTACTCTCTTAAGAATGAGCAGGTGGTTGCTTCCAAATTTCACCATCACACACAACAGATGGATTTTGGGGTTTTGGGTTTTGTGGGTTTCCTGGAGGCGGAAATATGATGAAAGGGAGACTGTGAGTCACATGGTTCTCTGGAGGACAAGCATTACAGCCTGGGGCAAAGGCTCTGAGGGGCAAACATTCTTGGTGTGTTAAAGAAACAGCAGGAAGTCCATGTGGCTGTATTGAAGTAAGAGAGAGAGAGAACTAGGAGCTCAACGAGAAGAGGGAGCCAGGGTACAGATCACACAGGGCACTGCAGACCTTTGTAATGACACTGGAGCATGTGCTAAGTGGGATGGGAAGCCACTGGAGAGCTTTGAGGAAGAGGCTGACTTGTCTCTTTGAGAGGATCACTGTGGCTGCTATGTGGAAAGTAGACTGTAAGGGGCACAAGTGCAAGTGGAGTTTCTAGTTAGGAAGCTGCTGCGCTAAACTGGATAGGACATTTGTGATGGGATGATGGCGGCACAACCAGGGTATTGGCTGTGGACGGGTGAAGAGTGGAAGCATTTAGGAAATATATTTTTTTTAAGATTTATTTATTTATTTATTTATTTGAGAGAAACAGAAAGAGAGGGAGAAAGAGAAACAGACTCACTAAGCAGAGAGCCCAACATGGGGCTCAATCCCAGGACCCTGAGATCATGACCTGAGCTAACGGCAGATGCTTAACCAACTGAGCCACCCAGGTGCCCCAGATATATTTTAAAAGTAGAGATAACAGAATTTGCTGATGGATTAGAGACACAATTTAGTGATTAAGTGCCCAGAGTTAATCCTTCCACCTCTTCTAGCTGGGTAAACTTGAATACGTGACTTAACTTCTAAGCCTTGGAAACGAAATTCCTCTACCTGTAAAAGGGAGTATCAGTAACTACCTCATGGGATGGCCTTGAAGATTAAATGAGTTATCACAGTACTTGGCCTTTATTAGGTTCTCAGAGGGTGGGTGATGATGATGTTGGTGATGACAATGATGATGGATTCCCCAACTTTGGAGTCTAAAGAACTATCTCCCTTTTCTGAACTTGAAAGTCACATGTATCTATCATCAATTTACTTGCTATATGGCTGTTTAAGTTTCCACATGTTAAAAATTTTAAACTTCCTGAAGGCATATATGGTGTCTTATGCTTCTTTGTGAGCCAAGATGTTGTGCACAGAGTAAACACCTAGTAAATATTTGTTAAAAGAAAGAGGGGAGGGGCCCCTGGCTCAGTCTGTTAAACATTTGACTCTTGATTTCAGCTCAGGTCATGATCTCATGGATTGTAAGATCGAGCTCCATGCCAGGCTCCACACTGAGTGCAGAATCTGCTTGGGATTCTCTGCCTTTCCCTCTCCCTCTGCCCCTCCCCCACCTTGTGCACTCATGCACGTGCTCTCTGTTTCTCTCTCTCTCTCTCTTAAATAAACAAATAAATAAAATCTTTAAAAAAAAAAGAAAGAAAGAGGGAATGAACAAGTTCCTGCTTTATCTTTAGATCAATCTCAAATTCTTTTTTGTAAGAACAGAGTCACTTGAAGTTGTTTTTTATTACCTGTTTTCCCCTCTTCTTACTTGTAATAAGTGAATGATAATTGCAAGTAGTGTCATTCTATACAATTCTGGGAGTTCATAAATTTCTACAAGAAAAATTGTCACAGGTACATAGGTATAAAGATCACTCTCAGAGGTGTCTTCCTGAGACAACCAAGCTGCATAATCCTGTCCACATGACTGTAGTTCAGTCCCTGTGAAAGTCATTCTGTTGATGCCAAAGGGTCTGGAGTTTGCCTCACAATGACACACTCAGGAAACCTAATGACCACATAAGCAGCAAGCCAGGGGCTCTGTACAGTAACGGGAAATGTACAGTGAGCTATCAGGCTGGATGGGGACCTTACAATTCTTCAATCCTACTTCTGTCTCTATACCAGTGGCAAAACCTTATAGTCATTAATAACACATGCCACATCATCCTTATAGCACTGGTCACTCTGATGTCTTTCAAGAGTCCTTTGATGTTGCTAAAATAATCTAAAGACCACACTTTTCCCATTATGATACCAAAAGGATCTACCTTGGTTAACATCACCTTCATTGGAAACATCACCTCCCAGTGAGAGGCAGCCTGGGCTTGAGTATGGTTCTACAAATCCTAAACACTGTGCCTGAGTTTCATCATCTGTCTAATGGAAATGATGATAATATTGCCCACCTTGAAGATTTAAGGTGAAGATGAACTACATCAATATATAAAATGTACCTAAAAGAGGAACACGGTAAGTGGTAGATGCATATTTGCTAATATTATATATTTTTTAATCTCATGAGAATTATTGTTGTTATTATATGACCATTTCACATTGTCATTGTTTGACCATTTCAATTGTAATAAGTTAGAACTTAAAAAATCATCTGTAATATATCAAAACCCAGGGCTTTCTATTTGCCATGGTCATCACCATGTGAGGATAAAATCTGTCACAGTCCACACCTTCCACAGTGTGCTTATTTTGCTTCAGGGTCTCATAGTCTGGCTGTATGGTAAGTTCAATCATTCCAGAGAGAGGGCAAATCCAGAACCTTTGTATAAACCAGATTGCTCCACTGGTTATTTTGTATGTCATACAGTTTTGCGGGTAGTCTTCATCAATGGCAGTCACTCTTCCAACTTTGTAGAAAACTGCCAATAACATGCATTAAGGTTCATTCTTGTCGTGCAGATACACTACTTTAACAGGCTTACCATGTCTTTGCCTTCCAAATAGTATTATAGTTCCCTGAAGGGGTCATCTGAATCCATTTGGACAGTGAAATGTGTTTGAAAAGCCCAACTCTACACGATGAAAGGCAAATTTACAGACAGTTCTCTTCCACTCTAAATGACATGGCATGAGTCAAATGATATGCATTAACAATAACTTTATAATAATAATAATTGGCTTACATGTTTTGCATGCTTATTTCTTATAAGACATTATGCTAAGATTAGCATCAGATAATGGTTCACAAGATGGACTCTGAAACCAAACTGCCTAGGTTCCACTTCTCTGCTCTGTCACTTATTAGCTGTAACTCAATGGAAAATTCTGTAACCTCCATGGAACTCATTCCATGAGTTCTTTATCTACAAACTAGGAATAATAACATATCTACCATATAGACTTATGAGGATTAAATGAGTTAAAATATATAAAGCACATAGAATAGTGCCCAATACACAGTAAATGCTATATAAGAATTAGCAATTATTTATACACATTATCTCATTGAATCTTCTCAACAGCCTTATATGTACTATTACTGTCCTCATTTCACAGATAAGGAATATACAGTTCAGTAGTGTTAGGCAACATGCCCCAGGTCACAGAGCTAATAATGGTGGAGTCAGGATTCAAATCTGAGTCTGCTGAATCTACAGCCTATATATTTTTAATCACTTTGCTATAATTCCAGTGTGTAGTCCCCCCAAATAATCTTTTAGAAGGAAGCTAGGTATGGTAGATTGACTGCATTAATAAGCCCAAATTCCGTACCTTTCCATGTTCTTTGCCCTGAACCTTAGCGTCCTCCCATATGACTTGCTCTGTTCAATAGGATATTGGCAAACCGGCCACAGACAGTCCTGAAAAACATTTGTGTGATTATGCTTGCCTTCCTCCTGCACTTCCCCTCTGCCCTGAGAACATGCTTAGACTAACTAACCTGTTGGAGGGAGTCAAATCATTGTCACCCCATTGGAAGCCAGGCTAGACCAGCAAAAAGTGAGTTAGTCCCCATAATTTTGAGCAAGCACAGCCAACTCTCAGACTCATGTGCTAAATAAATGCTTGTATTAGTCTAATTTTTGTGGGTTTCATTACATAGCATACGTATAGTGATAGATACGTGATACAACAGATTTACTCCTCATTTTCTGCCTCGATTATAAACTGCAGGCAGATAGTTGTCCTCCTCCATTTAGTGAGATAAATACCACCACACAGTGACTAGGCTAACCAATACATGTATAGGACTTTTTGGTTGCTGATAATCAGGAATGAAAAATTATGATGAAGAAACCATTTCATAGACTGTTCCCACCACATCAATCTCACACGATTTCTTTCTCTGCTTGCATTCTCCTTTACCAGTCTCTGACAATGAGTTGAATACAACTCATAATACCAAGAACAAAGAAGACCCATTTGTGAAAAGAACTTACTATTTCATTATGGCAAATCTGGAACACAAAAAATCCAAACTATTGCTTCTAGAAAAGCATCATTATTAAGTGAAAGTTGTCACAACAGATACAGGGCCACACAAAAGAGATCAAGGGTAAGTTAACCATCTCTGTCACTTATACCTAGACAAAGATGGTGTCATTTTCACATTGAAAACCTGGGTGAAATCTAGTGGGAAGCTCATTTTTCTGTAGGTGTAAAATCTGATGAGTATGGCCTCAAAACACTAACACTTCCCTAATTTCATCCAGTTTATGTACTCTGGTAGGAAGATCAGGAATGGTTAAGAAAAAAAGAAGAAGAAGAAGAAGAAAAGCAAGAGGAAATTCTGGCACATTGTAAGTATTCAATAAATGTTAGTGGTTATTATTAATTATTATGATTACTATTACTACTGGCAATGCTGCCAGGGCTATTATTGGTTTGTATCATGTAGTTTCCATACATACAATTATCAGTTAAACCTCATCTCAACTCAGTGACATAGTCATTGTAATTTCCATTCTATAGATGAGAACTTGAAGGCTGGTGGAGGTTATGTGACCTGCCTGAGGTCATTTGACTAACAGTGGCAAAGACAGAATTTGAACCCACTTCTAATTGAGTCCAACACTCATGGGTTCTTTGCTACATCATGTTGCTCCCTTATGAAGACCTAGAAGTCTTCTCTCTGGGACAGAGGGTCCACAGCCAGCTATTTGGAGAATAGTACACATAGGGATGACCCACTTATCTCTTTGCATTCTCAGAGCTTGTTTTCAGATTTCTGGTGACCTGAGTCATCAAAATCCACTCAAGGAAAACAGCCTGGACTACTTAACAGAGAACTGGGCCAGGAGTTTGGAAGTCTGCACTCAGCATCATCTCTGCCACTCACTAGCTGTGTGGCCCATCTCTATCACCAGTCCCAATTTTCTTATAGTAAATAAAAAGTTTGAATCTTTCCAGTTCTTCCAAATCAACAGCGCTGTAATTGAAAATCTTTCTCCTCAGCCATCAAGAAAGTACTAAATTATGCTTAAGAAAACATAGACATCTTCAGTACATTTAGGGAGTTTTACCTTCAAAACATGAAATTATATTTCAGGATAAATTTGGATAGATGGAAAAGAAACTGACATAAAACATTTGATTCCCATAAAACACTAAAAAAAGCCACTCTTCAGAAAGGATGAATACCTGCCATTTGCGTCGACATGGATGGAACTAGAGGGTATTATGCTAAGTGAAATAAGTCAATCAGAGAAAGACAATTATCATATGGTTTCATTCATATGTGGAATATAAGGAATAGTGCAGAGGACAATAGGGGAAGGGAGGAAAGACTGAATGAGAAGAAATAAGACAGGGAGACAAACCATGAGAGACTCTTGACTCAGAAACAAACTGAGGGTTGTGGAAGGCGGGGGGTGGGGAGATGGGGTAACTGGGTGATGGGCATTAAGGAGGGCACATGATGTGATGAGCACTGGGTATTATATGCAACTAATGAATCACTGAACATTACATCAAAAACTAATGATGTACTATATATTGGCTTATTGAATTTAAATTTTTAAAAAATGCCACTCTCAAAAGTCAAAACTATGGAGATAGTGAAAATATCAGGGGTTTCCAAGGGCTAGGGGCAAGGAAAGGATGAATAGACAGAACATGAAAGATGTTTAGGACAGTGAAACCATTCTGTATGAACTATAATGGTGGATACATGTCATTATTTATTTACCCAAATCCATTGAATGTACACCAGCAAGAGTGAGTCCTAATGTAAACTATGGACTTCAGGTAATAATAATGTATAAGTGTAGGTTCATTGATTGCAATAAATGTATTATTCAGGTGGGGGATGCCCACAGTGGGGGAGGGTATGTATGTGTGGGGGTAGAGGGTACATGGGCAATCTCTGTAACTTCTGCTCAATTTGTTATCAACCTAAAACTGCTCTAAAAAATAGTCTATTTTTTTAAATGCATCTCTATTTTTAAATCTAGGCTGGTTGTTGTTAGCTTTGGAAGGTCATGGACTCCCTTTGATAAAGGGACAAAGGCATTGGGTCTTTTCCTTCAGGGATCCTCAAAGCTGATGCTTTGCTTCAGATCTATAATTTTTTTTAAAGATTTTATTTATTTATTTGACACATAGAGAGAGAGAGAGCACAAGCAGGGGGAGCAGCAAGCAGAGGGAGAAGGAGAAGCAGACTCCCCGCTGAGCAGGGAGCCTAATGCGGGGCTCGAACCCATGATCCTGGGATCATGACCGGAGTCGAAGGCAGACGCTTAACAGACTAAGCCACCCAGGTGCCCCCAGATCTACAATTTATAATCGTGGGGATAATTAGAAAATTGTGAACTACTTAACTTATGCATAAAGCCTCATCATAATGCACCTTTAACTCTAGAACTCCCTAGAGCTAGAAGACCACCACAGAATTGAGAGAATGCAAAGGGAGGAAAGAATTTATGGTAATGAGTCTCTATCAATGAAAGATTACTCAGAAATCAATATTGAGTATTTCTGAAATGATAACAAAAGTCCATGAGGGGAAAAAAAAACAGGATCCTGTTTATAATAACTTATAATACTAGCTTACATTCAACTTTTCTGTAGTTGTCTAGTCATATATTGTAAGATTCAACCATGTTATGTTCCAGAACTAAGATATAAATAGGCATGTATGAAATTTACAGAGAGCTTCAGAACTTGTCTAAAACTGCATGGTGAAGCAAACAAAGCACTGAAATCTAAATATGTAGATTTATCTCCTCACAACAATTGTCTAACACATATAATTGCCTAACAAGGGAATAAACTGGGTTGAAGTGGTTTAGGTTCCTCCAAGCAATATGCTGGCAAATATTTAACAACCAGCTCTCTGGGGAAAAAAAAAAAAGAGAGAGAGAGAATGTGTGTCAGTGTATGAATATATAGCTACATAAATACTTAAGCTTAGTACAAATTTTACTGATACAAAGATGTATAACATAAAATTTACAAACAATAATAAAATATACAATACTCTGTGTTGTGAATTTCCATACAGACGTTGATTCTCAAGAAGGGCTTTCATTGATTTTTGCCAAATTCTCTATCCACAGTCAAACTATGATTGAATTGACAAACGAATGGTAGTTGATGTTTTTCTTTATGTTAAAAGGTAGGCGAAAGTGAACCAATGTCAGATCTTCACTAGTTCATCAATGATGGGAATGATTTATTTGCTGAATTGGATTATAGTTTTTGATTGCTAGAAAAATATTTCCACAATTTTTGTGATACAATTATAGCCTCAGACACAATAGACTTTTAAGTTTAATCTGCATTATTAACATTTTCTCTTTTCTATCACTTTAAGTCTGGATAATCAAAGAAAAATAATAAATCAAGCCCCAATATGCAGTATTTGCCTATTCCCATGGTATAAATACTCCCACCATTGCCAATTTTAAGGTATCAACATAATGACACTAAGTTGGAGAAGAGATACAGAAGCACACCATTCTATACACGGAACTTCACCATGTAGACCCAATAAGTATAAATAACCTTAAGGGTGCAGGTAATAGTAAAATGTAGTAACATAAGTAGGAAATGCTGAGTTTTGAGTTTTTACTAATTTTGTTTTTAATATATTATGTTTATGTAACTAAACATATAATTTTATTTTTAATGGTAATTATTAATAATCAGATCATAAAATTTATGAAAATTTAATAATTGGCTCTTGTATGCCAGTATGATTTGACTCCAGCACACAACTGGTTCCATCCATCCCTTAAAGTATTCAAGCCAAACATGGAGGACCCACTTTCCAGAGGTGCTGTAGAAGGGAGAGGTCCCTTTCTTGGATGACAGAAAATACAAGTATTACCTCTGCTGTCCCTTCCAAATCTAATGTTCCTTGGTTTATATTAGCAACTATGTCCTGATTCACACCTAATTCACAGCTGAGATAGGACCTTGACCAAGATCTTGACTCCAGACCTGAAGTCAGACCTCAGATGTTCATGGGATCTAAATTGTATGGATAGTGCTCACATTATCCCTACTTGCTTTACATTGGGACCTAATTCAGAGGCAAAAGGGGAGAGAAAGGAAATAAAATTATTTTATGTTTTTGACATTACAAAAATCCTAGGTCTGACATCAAATTTCAAGAGAGCCTTTGAGGAACCATCATGATGATGCACTGAGGGCATTACTAATGCTTGTGTTTTGTAAACTTACATGCTCTTTTCCATTGGTCACTCATTTGAGATCTGATTGGAGTTTCCTTGTGCATACTTTAACACCATAGAAGCAAGGGATCTCTTACCTCCTGAAGCTTCCAGAACAGTGAATGAAATGTGTAGCTTTAAATACAGGACTGAAATCATTGGCAGGAGCAATCTCTACAGTGAAAGTCACCGTTACATAAAATTGAAGCGTGAGTAAACACCTTGTTGTGGTGGTGGTTCTATTCTACAAACAAGCTAAGAACAGGCTTAGTGGAGGATTTTGGAACTATGGTGAGATTCTCTCTGCTCCCAAACAATCCCTGTTCCCAGACTCTGCATTCCCAAGGAACGCAAATTAATTCTGGTGCTAGACAAAGCAATTAGTCAAAGGTATATAATGTACTGTGTGCCAGATTTTATCTTACACAAGGGATATACATATAAATGTATATAAATGTATAATTATATATTTTACACAAAAGACTTTATTGTATTTTTTATGAGTTCAATCTCTTCCATTAGAGAAATTGTCGGGTGTTACTCTTGACTCAGCATATTATATTTTACATTCTGCTTTGAATATATATCCTGGGGAGCGGGGGGATGGGGTAATTGGGTGATGGGAATTAAAGAGGCATGTGATGTGATGAGCACTGGGTGTTATATGCAGCTGATGAATTACTGAACTCTACATCTACATCTGAAACTAATGAGGTACTATATGTTGGCTAATGGAATTTAAATTAAATATATATATATATATCTTAGAAGAGGGGCACCTGGACAGCTCAGTTGGTTAAGTGTTCAACTTGATTTCTTGATCCCAGGATCCTAAGATCATGACTTGTCTTGGGATCAAGCCCCACGTCATTGTTGGGTTCAGCACTCTGCTCAGTGGGAGTCGCTTGGGATTCTCTCTCTCCTCCCTCTGCCCCTCCCCCCACTCATGTGTTTTCTCTCCCCCTCTCTCTAAAATAAGTAAGTCTTTAAATATATATATATATATATATATATATATATATATATATATACACACAAATACATGTATCCTAGGAGAGAGAATGGAAAGAAACTCAGAAAACCCATGTTCAAGAATTGACTTTGATATATGCTCTGTGGGCTTGAACTAGCTTAACTTCTTAGAGGTCCAGTTTCTTCATCAATAAAAAAAGAAGAGCATCAGTTTCAACTCCTACTTCATAGTGTGTATATGAGGACAAAGTGAGATCATGCCCAAGAAGATTTTTTTCTTACTATAAAATGTCAAGTAAAAAGTAGTTATTACATTTTGTTCATTTCAGACAGGTGCTTATATATTGTGCATTAAAGAAAAGGAATTCTATACTTCAGACCAACAAGCCCAAGCTAGCATATCAGAAAGTTGACAGAAAAAAGGAATTTGATGATTAAACATAAAAGCAAGCAAATTGCAAATAGGAAAGTGTTCATAATAAAAATAAAATAATAATCATCTTCCTATGCAAGGTACTGATTCAGGTTTAGTATTACTGCCCCCATTTTAGAGATGCAAAAACTAAGGTTCACAGAGTTAGGTTTTCTGCCACAGGCTGGTAAGTGGCTGAGGGGGTATTGGACCCTGTTGTGCCTGCCAACATCTCCCAAAATGTCTCCTCTGAGATGCTAATATGTCAAATGTAAAACTCTAAGTTAGACACAGTTAAAAAGTGTTTTTTATGGCAAGATTTCTTAGGGTTTCTGATATGTCATTACATATTTTTAACCCCCAGCTATGCATTGCTCCAAGCTTATTTGACCATGGAATCCTTTTTTCATGGATTATCTTGTCAAAATCATGTTCTGAAGAACGCTTGTTTATTGTCTGTCCTGCAAATCTACGCCACAAGAAAATTTAATCTGGGATCCGAGGACATTTCCTTTAGAGAATCTGTGGCATTTTTATATTCAGCTATATATTATTTTGTGTATTTTTCTAGGAATAGGGTCTCTAGCTTTCATCAGCATCTCAAAGGTATTCCACAACCTTAAGAAAGGTTAAGAAGCACTGTTCATGGAGACAGGTGATTTATGTGAAAGCGTCTATATTTCCTTCAATAAATTCCATTTATGTGCTACAAGGGCAGTTGCCATTTATAGCTTTACCATACTATGATTTTTATTGCATCTATAAAGACTCAAAATTGTGCTAATTAGCTGGCTTATAAAAATAGGCCGAATCACGTGTAGAGTGTTACAAGCATCCTTTATGAGCAGTTGCTGCAAGTATGTTGGGATGTGAGGACCAGAGAGGATGTGGATTTATTACCCTGAGAGATTTTTTTTCCCTCCATATTGGAGAAAGGCTCAAGTCTAATGAGAGGAGTAGATTTCATTTGATTAGTTAGGCCATCAGGATGAGAAGCTGCAAGCCAAAGATTCTTCCTTGGGCTATGTGATGGGCTTTTGCATGAAACAATGAAACTCTACCAGTAAAGAACAGAGAAAGCACAACAAGAACATTTCTGGGCTTATTGTCATGCACCGGTCCCTGCCCTTCACACATCACTTCTTCACCTCATTGGATCACTAAAGTCTACAAATCACATTTGGAAACTTAGCCCCATCAAAATTCGTATCAGTGAGTCAAGAGGGATTTCATGAGCTCTGGATCTGTTGCTTAAAGTTCAGCATTAAGTTCCCTTCAGGTGCAAACATAAAGATGCATATCATCATTCCATCCTCCTATATCCACAAAAGAGTTTCACACTGCTTCCAGATGCAACCTCAGTATCCTCCTCAACTCAATAATCAGGCAACCACTACCAGTGAATTAGAGCTGGCATAAGGGATAAAACCCCTATTCTAGGCTCTCCCTCACCAAGCAGTGACATTCTACTTCTAAGCCCAAACACCCACCATCTTCTTGGACATCTTTGATGTTGACCACCTGCTAGATCACTTATTATCATACTTTCCAGATACAGTAGACATTTGGCACTAATTATGAATCTTTATTTTCACAAATACCCCTATAGCAACAAATTCATTCCTAAAATGTGGTAATATGCAATCGAACATGATAATTACCCTTGGGGGCACTTAATGTGTATTGTCATTTGTCAAACAATAGCCAGAAAGAAGCAGTTGTCAAGTGGTTGGCTAAGCTCGCTCACAAGTTAGGCACCCTGCTCTGGCTCCACAGCACACAATTCAAATCTGTGCCTCAGAGTGTTTTGCAATTAGGAAAATCATGACTGTTAAATTCACAAATGCGGAAGGACTTATGACCATGCAGTCTGGGGGACTTAACCTCAGTGTACCAGTGTACCCATTCTAGCATAAACTGACCCAAAATGGTGGGGTAATCATGAGAAGGCCAAATGGCAGAGGGCGTGATTATTCTTTGCACTTTCGTGAAGGGAATAAGGTGTGGAATTCGGCAAGTGTCTCATGGTTTGCATGAATAATGCATCTGCCTTTACCATGTGAAATAATTCAAATAAAATAATAATAAAAACCATCCAATTACCTATAGGTTTGAACTATATGTTACCCAATATCTGGCTCTTTCCAGATAAGAGATATTTGGCATTACTAAACGCTATGGACTGAATATTTGTGTCCTTCCGAAATGTATATGTTGAAACCTATTCCCCCAATGTGATCATATTAGGAGGTGAGGACCTTTGGGAGGTAATTAGGTCATAAGGATGAAAACCTCATGAATGGGTTTAGAGTCCTTACAGAAGAGACCATGGAACATCCCTTGTCTCTTCTGCCACATGAGGTTATAGTAAAATAAACATCTAAGGATCAGGAAGCAGGCCCTCAACAGAAACCAAATCTGCCAGTGCCTTGATCTTGGACTTTCCATCCTCCAGAACTGTGAGAAAGAAATTTCTGCTGTTTAGAAGCCACACAGTCTATTTTATTAGAGCAGCCCAAATGGACTCAGACACTAGACATAAAATCATTTAGGTATCATGTATAAACCTGGGCTCTACATGTCCCTGCCACTCCCCGCTCCAAGGAGCTCTAGGCAAAGCTGTGTTTAAGAATTGTGTATTGCTGGGAGCCTGGGTGGCTCCATCGTTAAGCATGTGCCTTCAGCTCAGGTCATGATCCCAGAGTCCTGAGATCGAGTCCTGCATCTGGCTCCCTGCTCAGCGAGGAGCCTGCTTCTACCTCTGCCTCTCTCTGTCTCTTATGAATAAATAAATAAAATCTTAAAAAAAAAAAAAAGAATTTTGTATTGCTGGGAGACCTGGGTGGCTCGGTTGGTTAAGCGTCTGCGTTCGGCTCAGGTCATGATCCCCAGGTCCTGGGATCAAGCCCCACATCAGGCTCCCTGCTTCTCCCTCTCTCTCTGCAGCTTCCCCTGCTTATGCTCTCTATCTCTGTCAAATAAGAAAGAAAAGAAAAGAAAAGAAAAGAAAAGAAAAGAAAAGGAAAGGAAAGGAAAAGAAAAGAAAGGAAAGGAAAAGAAAAGAAAAGAATAGAATTGTGTATTGCTGGGGCGCCTGGGTGGCCCAGTCGGTTAAATATCTAACTCTTGGTTTCAGCTCAGGTCATAATCTCAGGGTCGTAGGATCGAGCCCCATGTCAGATTCCATGCTCAACATGGAATCGGCTTGAGATTCTCTCTCTCTCCCTCTTCTTCTGCCCCTCACATTCATGCTGTCTCTCTTTCACTCTCTCTCTCTCTCTAAAATAAAAAAATAAAATCTTTTAAAAAATTAGGGAAAAAAAGAATTGCATATTGCATAAGGTGAAAAAGACTTCCCAGATCAAATGACAGCTTCCAACATAAGTCTATCTAGTTCCCCCTCTCCTCCTTCACCTAACTTAACCAAACTGTCCCAAATATAGTGAACTTTACATTTTTAAAATCTAAAGTGAGGAGTCTAAGGAAAAAGCACTTACTGCTCCTATGAAATCTTATCAAGCCTACCTGTATTGTCCGGATATAGGTCATCACATACTGAAACTGCCACTTCATAGATATGTCCAGCTGCAAGCACCTCTGGGTTTTCATAATCCAATTCTTTGGCAACCTGGTAGAACAAGAGTATGTTAGGAAAAAAAGGACTGACTTTTTAAGAAAATGTACATTGCTTAAGTAATTATTCTGGAAAGGGCAAGTGTATGCCCATTTTCTTTTAATAAAGATGGCATCAGAATATGCCAGACGCTGGTCAAAGACTGACACAGAGAAGTAAGCAATTTGATGCAACAAAGGGACACTTTGACCTTCTTCCAGAGCAGCTTATTCTTGGACACAGCATCCTGGCCTAGTAGGAGAAAAGCATGGGTCATATCCTGTCTTCATTGCACACTAACTGTATGACCTTAGGCAAAATATTTAAAAAGAGGAAATATTTTGAAAGAATTTTGTAAATGATAAAGCACCATAATAAATGCAGTCATTCTGATTATGACAAGTCACTTGCCATTTTAAAAATATTTATTGAGTACTAATTAAGTTGTAGGCCACTAGGGATATAACAATGAAAATATATGATCCCATAGCAGGGATGGAAGGCAATCTTAATAGAATCGTATTGGCAAGAATCTCAGTTGGCATTAATTGGAATGGGTCAATATGGCACCAAGTACCCAGGTATTTGGGAACAACTACATTTTCTTAAATTTAGTATCTCATTCATTCACTTTGTTTATTCGTTAAAGTATATTGAGTACCCACTGTGCTCTGAGCACTATAGGAGGTGTGAGTACACAAAAATAGACTACTCAAAAATATATGTAAAGCTCTAGTCTAATGAGAAAAGACCATTAACAACAATTAAATAGGCAGTTGTAACACAGTATAGTAAGCGTTTTGATAAGGGAAGTAGAACTTATATTGTGTGCTTGTAGCAGGGAGAACTCAGCCAGTTGTGGTAGGTTGTAAAAGAGAGCTACGAATAAGTAACATTTAAGACCTAAAGGATAATTATGAAAATGTAGACATTTATTAGAGGTGAGGGTGATGGGTGGAGGGATTTATTCAGAAATAGAACAAGCATATGTGACAGCCCAAATGTTACTTAGCATCATGTTTACAAAACTTCCATCTTTATCCAAACTCTATTTTTTTAAATGGCAGTTTGGCATAGCATTTAAAATGAATGTCAACTCAGGAAACCTGTTGGCTCAGTGCCTCAGCTTCCAAAACTCGTAACATATGCAAAAGCTCAGCTTGTAGCTTGTAGAGTTTGTCAAAAAAATTTAGGGTTGGGACCAAAGAAAGACAGAGGTCATCAATGGCTTTCTCAGCCATACCTTCTGGCTAAGGGAGAGTGATTGGTGAGGTTTGGGTTAAGGAACAATGATGCCAACCTAACAGGGATTGGTGCCTTGAAATAAAGACATGGACACTAGGAGTTAGACGAGCATTTCTCCCAAGGCAGAATCCCATCTTGGGAAGGGGGAAAAAAAAAAGTTTAAAGCTTACTGCGTCCATCTTCTGCCAATGGAAAGTTTACAATCCCAAGAGGACAGAGAGAGAGGCTGATCTCCCACCCCCAATGCCAGGAGAATGAGCCATCGTCGTGCATGTAGTCACAGAGACCTATCTTGGAAGAAATCAGCATGAATTTTAGCCTCTGATTCATTTTTCCAGCTAAATAGGAAGGAAGTTATTTTGTGCTCATTACAAGAAGGAGAAAAATGACAGCTAGCAGAAAGATAATGAAGGACTTGCCCAAATGTCTTCCAGCAAGACAGCAGAGAAGGCCAGACTCCTCTGTCTGCTGTGTCAGAGCTCCTACTGCTGAATCTATCAACACTGTTCCAATGGTGGCCACGTGATGATCCCATCTTGGTGGCAAAACTCCTTGGAGATCCAGCAACTGGTGCTCACCTGCGTGAAATTTTCAACATTTGGCACTTGCTCAAAAAGTTGTCCGGAACTGATTAGCCCCGAGCTCAAAGCACAATGGATTGTGCTCATCAAGATCATGGCACAAAAGTTTTGCAACTTCCGGATCTTTTGCAATCATCTCTATGCTTGCGTACCTGTTTTATCTTTTAAAAAGAAAAGCACTTTAGGTGAATAGTCCTTTAAAATATAATGCTTTCCCCATAAATATCCACTAGTTTGGATAATGCATGTGTGACTGCTCGCTCTATCCTGGGGCAGACAGTCGAGCTTTGGAACACCATCTGGGAAGCCATTGCCCCAAAGTTGCTATGAATTTGGTAAGACTTTCCTCATTGTCTGGAAATATTACTTTCCTGTAAAGTCTACCAAATACATCACCTCAGTGGAGAAATACTGAGTGGGAGTCAGATAATTCTTGAGATTGTTCCGATGTAAAGCAAAGCATGGTGTGGTCCAATCTATAGTATGGTGAAGAGGGACAATCCTTACCATTCTATAGTCACAGTGGACTTACTCTGTGTATTCATGCATTTCTTCACTAGAATCTCTCTGCCTCAAACGCTCACTCATAATTCTTCAACCTTTAAATCCTACTCACTCTTCAAAGACTAGCATAGAGAAAACTCCTTCGGGAAGCTCCCCTGAATACTTCAATCCCACACATTTTTCCTCTTAACAACTAAAGCACACCCATATAACTTAATTTCTAATTATCTTATATTTTTTACTGTTGTTTTATATGTATCTGTCTTATCACCCTGACAATATGCAATCTCCTTACAGCAAATGGGCATAGAAAACACTCCTGCCACCTCCAGAGTCTATAGAACTGGGTGCAGCAGGTGGTAGGTGTTTGGTTCATTAACTGGGACCCTCCTGGGAGAAGAAAAAGGAGAGAGAGGGGGAGAAGAAGAAAGGATAACATTTGCCAAGCGTATGCCAACCGCTGTACAGAGTAAATTCCCTGCATTGTTGTATTTGATCCTTATAACAGTGTCACGAGGTAGGTTCAATTGTCATCTCCATGTGAAAGGTAGAGTAATTGAGGCCCAAACAAGACCACATGGGTAGTAATTAGCAGAGGCTAGGTTTTATTTTTCATTAGGTAATGAAGAATAAAGCTTAGGAGACATGGGATGGGTTGGCGGGGGGCAGCTGTCCTATGTGTAACTGAGAGATTGGAGGGGGAGGGGAGACAGAAGAGTGGCAGAGATGTAGGTTTGGAGACTGAGCTTCAAATAATAAAAATAGCCATACTTGGGGTGCCTGGGTGGTTTGGGCTCAGGTTTCAGCTCAGGTTGTGAGCTCAGGGCTGTGGAATAAAGCCCCATGTCGGGTTCTGCCCCCGGCACGAAGTCTGCTTTGGATTCTCTCTCTCTCTTCCTCTGCCCCTTCCACTCATTTTCACTCTCTTTCTCTAAAATAAATAAATAAATCTTAAAAAAAAAATAGCCATACTGACAGAAACACAATCCCATAATCTCTTATCCAAATTCCAAAATCCAAAAGAATTTCCTTGTAACATATTTGGCACCAAAACCTGTTCTGACCTTAAATTTTTGTTGTTCAAACATTACCTGAAGGGTCAGATCTTTCTTCGTCCTATTTGGTATGAGTATTCATGTTTCACTGCAGAGATATACAGGGATTGAATTTGGGATACGTGCGTAGTAAATGGTATATATACCATATACATATCATATCCCTACTTTTCTAAAATTTAAAAAAAAATCTTTCCCTGAAACATATCCAGTACAAAGGGTTTCAGATAAGGGATTATAATATTGTGATCAATAGCATTTATGAAATTCACACCACATGTTTAGCACTGTGTTCAGAATGTTACAGAAATTATCCTATTTATTCTTCACAACTACCCTAAGGACTATTGTCATCCCATTTTATAAAGAAAGAAACTGACGATTGAAGAGCTTAAGTAAATTACCCTAGATCACACAGTTAATAAGCGATAGAACCAGGATTCTAAGCCAGGACTGCAACTCCAAAGCACAGATTCTTTTTTTTTTTTTTTTTTTTAAGTAGGCTCCATGCCCAGCGTGGAGCCCAACTCGGGGCTTGAACTCAAGATCCTGAGATCAAGACGGAGCTGAGATCAAGAGTCACATGCTTAACCAACTGAGCCACCCAGGTGCCCCTCTAAAGCACAGACCCTTAACAACTTACTGTCAGATCCGGGAAACCCCACTTGCAATAGGTCACTTCTGAGGACCAGGATATGAGGCTGAACAAGTGTCAAGGTGATGATCAGTCACATGCCCAACCAATTGAGCCAATAGATATAACAATACCTCTGCTCATTACTCACTTGAATTCTTAACCCTGCCCCACCCTCCCCCATTGCAGCCCACCTAATCAGATACTGATCACAGAAAGGTGAGTTGTCATGAATGCCACGGATATAGGCAGTCACTGGAATTGCTGCACCCTGCTGGTCACTGTCACAAGCCTTCACGGAGAAGGACTGAACACGTGCAAACCCAGCTGTCTCCACATCGCGGCGGGCAGCAGTAACCACGGTCCCATGCTCTGTAACAAAACAGCACATCTTGATGCAAACTGGCTCATGCTGTCATTTTCAAAATTACTTTATTACATAGGAATGAAAAAGATAAAGTGTGATTATGCCCCATGCACTGGAATTAAGAAACTGATTCAAAATGTAGGCATGGTGTATAATTGTTTATCACCAAAATACCTTCATTAATCATATTATGTTAGCTGGTAGCAAAAACAAAACTGTTTCTAGCATAGGAGAACAGGGACTATTTTCTAGAAGAGGAGGTCCTTATTTTAGGCCTCGAAGGATATATAGGATAAGAAAATGGTGGGGAGTGGGAGATCATTCTCAACAGGGAGAACATCATAAATAAAAACATTGTAATGAGATCATAACTCACTGTATTTCCTTCTACATAATCCATCCATCTTTTCATTCAACAAACATTTATTGAGCGCCAACCCTGTGCCAGGAACTGTGCTGAGTACTGTATATACCACAGTGAAGTCCCGTCTTAATGGAATTTACAATTGGAGCTGGGACACAAACACCAAACAAGTGGAAAAGGAAAAAAAATTCAAATAGACTTATTATTTAGGAAATGAAAACTGATGTGATAAAAGTAATGTCTAATGATCAGGTCCTGAAACAGGCAAGGACAGAGGTCCTGAGGCAGGCAGCTTAGTTGTTCAGCTGCAGCATCCTAGACTGGAGCTGAGGAACAGGATGAGGTTGGAGAGAGAGAAAAGGGCCACAGAAAACAGGGTCTTGGGGATGAGGTGAGAAGTCTAGATTGCATTCCAAATGCAAAGGAAAATCACAGGAGGATATTACCTGGGGAAGGAATATGATCCAATTTGACATTCTTTTTTTTAATTCATTCTTGCTGCTCTGCTGACTATTGGAGGAATAAGAACAAAAGCAGAGCCCAGTTAAGAGGTCTGGACAATAATTCACATACAAGAGGATGGTGGCTCCTTGACTGGGGCTCCGCCAGAAGCAGAAGCCAAGATGAGGATTAGAGTGCAAGTGGTTTATTTGGGAGGCAATCCAAAGCAACGTGGCATGGGGGAAGGGACACAGAGAAGGGAACGCTGCCAGTAAAAAGTGCTCATCAAGTTGGTTACCACGTGAGCAACTAGAACTTAGTGTCACTCGGGAACTCCAGAAACCAGGGCATAACGTGCACTCAAAATTTTCCCCCAGCTGGGTAAGCAGCTTGGAGCAGTCATACACAAATTCTCTTCAATCATTGGTTGGGAGCTCGTGGGGGTGGGCAGTATTTTCCCAACACTTCTAACGTACTGGGAAGGGGGTGGTGCGAGGCAGGTGTCAGATCCCAAATAATTCCTCAAGCAGAGAAATGTAGATGCTAGCATTTGGAAACCAGGCCACTGAAATCATAAGGCCTGAGGACGTAGTGGTGGAACATTGACAACCTCTATCATAATGGCTTAAGTCTGCAGATGCCCTGAAGATGACCACGGAAGAAGCCTCACACACCACGTAATCTGATCCAACCCAAGCCTCAGACACAGCTGATTGGACAAGAAGTGAATGACTGACTCCAGAAAGTCCAATCAGATTCTCTCTCACAAAAATTTGGAAGCAGAAAGAAGAGGGCTTTAGATCTGAGAAGATGAGCTAGAAGGTCATGCAGCATGGAGGGCTAAGGAGAGAAAAAACTTTAAAGCCCTGGGATACACGGAAAGCCATTTTAGATTTCTTTCTAAGTCAGCATGACTGTGCCTAAACTTTGTTTAAACCAAAAACCCGATTTATGGCCCACCAAGCCATACATTGTGCACCTGCTTTGTATTTGAGTAGCCTGAAGGAAAACCATCTTATCCTTAAGATATTGATCAATGCTCCTGCTGCCAGCACTCCTTAACATTAAAACTTGTGATTCCTGCCTCCATATTAATCTATTATTTTCTGAACGTTCACGAGATGTAACAAAGTATATAACCCTGTGAAAACTGTTCATTCTCTGGAACCCTTTCTTCCCTGTGAAGAGCATGTTTCCCTGGTTGCTGTCCTAACTTGGGCTTGAACAAAACTCTATTTCTTACCTTTAGAGGTTCTAAAAGGCTTGTTCGTTCTGCATCGACAGAGCTAACATGGTCATTCTGTAGCAGCCTCAAGTGAACAATGTTGATCTTGCAAAGAGTCATGCAACAGATAGTTATCAAGCATCTACTGGGTGATTCTTGAAGGGGTTCTAAAAATGAAGACAATCTGATATCTGCCCTCGAGAAACTGAGTCTTGCAGAGAAGACAATATAAGTAGATGACAACAATAGCATAGAATAGGAGATATAATTTGCAGAGAAAAATTCTCCATCTACCTTTGTCAACTGCAAAGTAAACATTCCATGGATCTAGTTCAAAAGTTAAATCTCCCGATTTACCTTCATTGGTTGCCTGGCATGCTCCACTGGTTTTCCCAATTGGAATTTCTTCCTCTAGTGTGATGTCAGCTTTATGGAGCAGAGTTGAGTTTTTACAAGGAATACTCAAGACAGCATTTTCAATACTGAATAAACTGGTTTTTTTTTTTAAGATTCTATTTATTTATCTGAGAAAGAGAGAAGGAGCATGAGCTGGGGGGGAGGGGCCAAGGAAGAGGGAGAAGCAGACTCCCTACTGAGCAGGGAGCCCTACTCGAGGATCATGACCTGAGCCAAAGGCAGACGCTTAGCCAACGGAGCCACCCAGGCGCCCCATGAATAAACTTGTTTTAAAAGAAAGACTATTAGAGTACCATTTGCCTGGTGTATATTTTTTTCTACCTCTCCTGGTGATAGAGCGTAGGGGCTAGAAGCAGTAACATTGCAAGGTAAACTATGATAATGATGTTAATAGCCAGCCCATTTATTGAGCACTTGCTTATAATTTAGACACAATGCTAAGCACTTCTCATGTGTTTTCTCATTTATTCCTCATAGCAGCCCCTGGAAGTAGGGACCACTTTTGTCACCAACATCCAGATGTGGACACTGAGATTTTTAGGAAAGTAACTTCCAGAAGTCAGTATCAAGGTGACTGAGAGGATTTGACTCCAAGCCTATCAGACTGTAGAGCCCATATGCTTAAACACTGTGCTCTTACCCCCATTTAAGAACCAATTTCTTGAAATTGCTAACCCCTAATATGACTTTATAAACTACTTGGTGATTATTTTAACCGGAATTTTCCTTGGGGTGTAATGAGAGCTAATCCAGCCACATCAGCTGCTAAGAACACTTTGCACTAATAACATCTTGCTCTATTGCAATCTCCATACATTTTATTGAAACTATTAAAAATGATTTTCTGGGGCGCCTGGGTGGCTCAGTTGGTTAAGCGACTGCCTTCGGCTCAGGTCATGATCCTGGAGTCCCAGGATCGAGTCCCGCATCGGGCTCCCTGCTCAGCAGGGAGTCTGCTTCTCCCTCTGACCCTCCTCCCTCTCGTGCTCTCTGTCTCTCATTCTCTCTGTCTCAAATAAATAAATAAAATCTTTTAAATAAATAAATAGATAAATAAATAAATAAATAAATAAATAAATAAATAAATAAATAAAATGATTTTCTGTTCCATTTTTAAGAAAGTCTTTTCTTTGGAATCTTATATCTTAAGTAATTGCTTACACCTTACTTGTTTATTTTCTTTTTCAGCAAAAAAAGAAAAGAAAACCATTTCATTTGAATGGAAATGTCGCTAATGAGATTCAGAGACTTCATTTTCATATTCCATGTTTAAGGTCAAGTTGAAGGAATTTGTTCTATGTCCTTACCTGCAGATGTGAATAGGGTCCTTACTGTTGACATTGATGAGGAAAATCTTTAGATTCCCAGCGGTAAACGGTCCTCCAGGATCAACCACTTGAATAACTAGAGAGAAGCTGGGAAGGCGGCCACAGAAAGACAGCTAGGACCTCACACTCGCAGAAACAGAATCTACGGGGCTCACCTACCAGCTAAAAACAATCGATTCATTTAGTTAAAATCTCAGTCAAACCAGTTATTTTAACAGTTGGAAATAGCTGACACTTTGTCAGGAACCAAATTAGTCCAATCAGTTGAAAGGAACTCAGAAAAATCTGTTAATTCCCACCAATAATAAAAAGGGAAGGGAATTCCTTAGCCTGGGAGAACAAACAAAGCAATGGCGGTGGGTTCCTACACTCAAGCGTCTACACTTCAGTATTGAAAACTGATTGACGAATGCCAAGGAGGAGGTGTCAAAACAACTTAATGACTACGTGGAAATATTAGGATGGTTAGATTAGAGGGGTTTCGTTATAGCAGAGATACTTGTGAGTTTGAGGAAAGATAGTGCTCGAAATAAGGAAAGCAAATGCACTCGAATGGAAGAAGGAATGCTCATGTCTATAGACTGTGACCTGGAGGCGTCAACGGTCCCAATTTGCCCAGGACTGTCGGGGTTTAGCACCAAAAGTCCCACACACATCCCCGGAAACTTCACAGTCCCAGGCAAACTGAGATGGTTGGTGACACTTTCAGAAAAAAAAAACAACTCTATTTTAACTTGAAATGTTAAATGAGACCAAAATGACTATTCTCCTTCTATTTATCCTAAAAATTAAACCAGCTTTCAATTTTCCTCTTATTTCATAGCTTTTCCTACAAGAAGATGATTATTTATGAGATAGCATTTGACAAAAATAAAAAATCCAGTCCACTTTCAAAAATAAAGGTGTTTCTTTAATAATCCCGGGAAGTCTCAAGTACAAGAGAATGGAAGGAATAAGGGATGAGCAAGATCCCGCATCCAGAAAGACTTCAAATTATGTTTGGTCTAGCTGAGTGCTGGAGAGTTGGCTGAGGAAGGTAAGGAAAAAATGAGCCTTTCTAAAAACTCTTCCATCAAGATTTGGACAAACATTTCCACAGCCCTGGGACCTCCTTTGAAGAGAAGGAATTGATAAAAATCAGTGAGGCATTCCAAAATTTCTTTTCTTCTCACTAGTGACCCTAGAAACTCTGGAGTTAAGAAGAAAATTAAGGAACGGTGTGGTCTCCATAGAACTTTAGTGAGAATCCATGCAAAACTTAAGACAAATAATTATTTATTCTAGTTTTGCAAACAGAACTTCCTGCTCTGATTCCAAACATACGAAAAAAGGGAAAGCTTTAGTTTTCACTTACCAGGGAAAATGTTAATTTCTTAAACTCCATTAATGACCTTTACTCCTATTTGTTAACAATTCCTAAGATTGATAAATAGCTTAGAATGTGCATGATCATTTTCCCAGGAGGCATACCAGGCCAAAATAAAAGGAAACCGTGATGGGCATTGTCTATTATCCCCAGCGATACTGATGAGATCAGATAAACATGGGGCAGAGGAATTTGGGAGTAAAGGAAAATGGAGAAAGACTTCAATTTTTCTACCCTAAAATACATAAAGATAATACAAATTTAGGAGTGCTCTTCTCCTGCTAACTTAACGATGTGGGCAGGGAGAAAGCATGTTCCATTTTTTGAATCCTGAATCTGTTTTACTGAAAGGCTAACACTTAGGAAATTTCCTCTTCCTATGAAGCGCTTTGATGCAGACCATGTGACTGAAAAGGGTGGTCATAAAAACCATTATTAAAATAGGAATGGTAACTATGAGCCCAGTGGCTACCCATTTGGCAGAGATGGAGAAAATAAGAGAAAGTGCCAATCCGTTAACTTTTCAAAGTTGCTGGATTACACTGTGGATGAAATTCTGCATCCCAGCTATCCAGATAAAAATCCCCACCCACTTCCACAGCAGGTGGCAAACTCCACCACTGGAATCATTTTGGTGCTTGGCTCAGTAGGAAGGAGATGATGCAGAGAGGGGCCCAAATAGCCACATCTAGTACCCAAACAAGCAATTGGGCAATTGTAGTTTAGGTGACAATTTCCTATCAGAGGTGATGCCAAAAGCATCTTCATTGCACATTAAGGCCGGATGGGGGAAATATTCTTGAAGAGAGAAACAGAAACCCAAGGAAGGTATTTTGCATGAAGGAAAAGCCAGTAGTAGTATTTACCTTCTAGTGTCACTCTCAAAATCAAGAACTGCTGCTGTAGAAATTGTTGCAATGCTGTTGATTGTGAAGCCAGACCCTCCAGAAAAAGGAAGTACTGTTTATTGGATGGGAAAGAAAAAGTAAAATATTGCAGAGACACTGACTAATTCCCTAGAGAGATTACGCACGCCCCCAAGAAGCAGGCCTGAAATCTCTTAGCGTTCTGGGCCCCCCACATCCTTCCCTTCCCTCCTCTGGTAGGTGCTCATTAAATGTTTACCAGTAAGGATGGTGATGCAATGATACTCCAACCACATGACTTCAGGCCAGACAACCTGCCCTCAAATATGAAAAATAGATTTTCTGAATCTCTTACATTTGGTATGTTACCTGAACATTTCTCTCTTACTTCAGCCAAAGCTGCAATTATGTGAAAAGGAATTACATGGAGAGAAACATGCTGTTTCACGAGAACTTAGAGATTATTTTGTTTGTTGGTTGGTTGGTTGGTTGGTGCTGAAGATATGCTTGTTTTGGGGGTTGGGGGGCAGAGCTGTAGAAGACAAAAATTGAAATACTAGAGCATCTGTTCATCTTATTTTGTGTGCATGAGTCCGGGCAATAACTTCATCAAGATGTTTCTCTTAGGGGGGCGCTTGGTGGCTCAGTCAGTTGAGCAGCAGACTCTTGGTTTTTAGCTCAGGTCATGACCTCATGGTCATGGGATCGAGCCCCATGTCGGGCTCTGCACTCAGTGCACAGTCAGCTTCGGATTCTTTCTCCCTCTCCCTCCAGCTCACACCCTCGTTTCTCTTTCAAATAAATACACAAAATCTTAAAAAAAAAAAAAAAAGATGTTTTTCTTAGCATCTTATTGCCTTTGACTCATACTACCTCCTAGTTATTCTGTTACATGCTTCAAATACATTGTCTTTTAATTCTCATAACTCTGTCCTAGGTACTGATATCATCCCCATTTTACAGATAGGAAGAGTGAGGCTTAGAAAGTTCAAGTGGCTCGCTCCCAGTCTGAGAGCTGAACTTGACATAGTGCCTCTGTGCACTGCCTCCCTAAGACAATTTTTTTTTGCCAATGAAGGCAGGTGAGGTCAAGGTTTCTAGATCAGGTGAGAATCAGATGATTAGAAAAAGCTGGGGCAGTAATCCATGAGGGGATTAATATCAGGAGTTAATTATACTGAGCCTATTGACTTAATAATTGGGTAGGCCCAGAGATAATTTAATCAAGAAGATTAAACCCAGAAGGATTGCAGAGCAGCCTAAAAATCATTTGGAAAAATTAGTGACCTTTTAATCTATCAATTTTCTGATGAATCATCGTGTTCTGATTAATTTAGATTCATACCGTCCATTTCTACACATATAACTAAGATGGAATTGATTTCTGCTTTTTCTGTTCAACGGTGTTATAGAATATTAGCATAGAACTGTAGAAAAATCCATCACATCTTTACTTTCAAAGCAAACACAGGGATAATGATGCCCGTTCCATGGCGGGAGGTCAGAGGATGGTTGGTGGTCACACTCCCTGGAAGTGCACCCAAGCGCTAGGTCCAGTTAGATACAACTATATATGATCTTTTTTAAAGACACCCACATTTATGTTTGTAGCCACTCAAGAATTTGCAGTTTCCAATTCAATTTCAGTATTACACCGTTGTCAACAATTGTTTGGGATCAGCATATATTGAGAAGCTGTATTTTTATGAGGTTTAATTTCTCATAAAATGAGATAGTCTTAAAAAAAAAAAAAAAAAAAACCTGATGGCACTGATATGAACAACTCCCGCTGTTGTCTGGGGAAGGTTGGAGCTGGTGGTTGCTAGGCAGCCAGGGCCATCCCTGGGAAAGCCACCCAGATGAACGATCCCCTGAATAGGAAGGCGGTCCAAGGGACGAGAAATTAACTCTCTGTGGGGCCAGGCAACTTAGACAGATTTTTTTCCCCCTGTTTTAGATGCAATAACACCATCGACTAGTAAAGAAATACCTCAGCCATATGAATAGCAATGGTGGCCCCGCTCCCAGGCTCAGAGACATGATGAAAGCTTACAGGAGAGAGTGGAGAGCAGGGGGAGACTTCTGCCTTTCTGGATGGAATTATCTTCAAAATCCATTGTATTCCCTTCTCTGAAAGGCTTGTTCGTGACTATTTGTTCTTGGAGAAGCTAGGGAATTAGAAATGTCAGAGCCCGAATTGCAGGCCAAATTCAATGAGGAGAATCAGGACCTCAGTGTTTCGAGACCCCACACAGGAAGCACAGCTAGATTCTTCTGTCTTGTTAACATCAGTGCCAATAAAACAACTGTGATGACCCAGATTCTGTGCTCGGCATTTTTCATGAATTATCTCATTTAATCCTCGAAAGGATGCTATGGGGTGTGTCCTCTCTTCAGCCCCATCTTAGAGTGGGGAAGGCTGAGGTTTACAGATGTTAAGGAAATGGTCTGAGAACAGTGGGTGGGTTAAGCTGACACTCAAACTCAGGTCTTCCTGACTCCAGAGCCATTGTGCTTTACTGCCTGTCTCATGGAGACTGTCTTCCTGGGAGAAAGGCAGTATAGATTTCTATCTTTAACACATCATATTTAAACTTGTTTTTAAATGTTTTGGGTGGAGGGTTAAAGAATCTAGGAGGGTGAGGACATAGTGACAGAGCAATTTGTTTGCAGAGGAAAAGAAGGGAGGGGAGGGGGGAGGGGAAGGGAGGGAGGGGGATGGGAAGGGGTAAGAAAGGAAAACAGGGGAGAGGAAGAGGGAAAAGGAAAATGGAGCCCTGAGAAATTTTCAACATTTGAAGGTCCAACAGAGGAGGATAAACCAAAACACAAAATAAGAAAGAGTAGTCAGACAGGTGGGGGAAAAAAAATAACAAGAGTTTATTATCACAGAATAATACTAATGACATGATCTAATATTTATTAAGTGCTACCTGCCAAGCACTATTCTAGGCCCTTCAATGTACTACCTCATTTAAACTTCACAATAGTCTTGAGGTAAATGCTATTATTAACTCTGTTACAAAGATACTGAGGTGCAGAGAGGTTAAGACTTGCCCAAGGTCACAAAAGCCAGAAAGCAGAGAAGCCTAAATACTTTAACCTAGACTTCCTAACACCAGAACCTGAGCGCTTGTGCTGATACACTGTGTCTACTTTCATAGTTTGAACCAAGGTAATGCTTTCTTAAAGGGAATTAGCATAGAAATATGATCTGGGCTCCATTTTTTCTATACAACAAGATAGTCTGTTTTTTGTGGGGTTTTTTTAAGCAAATATCAGCTGATTGGTGATCAACTACAAAACCTTTTATAGAAGAGAGATATTTTTTTTTAAGATTTTTTTTTTTAAGATTTTATTTATTTATTTGACAGAGAGAGACACAGCGAGAGAGGGAACACAAGCAGCGGGAGTGGGAGAGGAAGAAGCAGGCTTCCCGCAGAGCAGGGAGCCCGACGCAGGGCTCGACCCCAGGACCCTGGGATCATGACCTGAGCCGGAGGCAGACGCTTAACGACTGAGCCACCCAGGCGCCCCGAAGAGAGATATTTTCAAGAAAATATTTTTAAACTATAAGCACAGATGTGATTCTAGGCTAATCATTAATTATGTTAGTGTAACCTTGCATTTTCATCCTAGAACTATGCAGGAAGTAATAGCACCGCACTGTGAGCATTGTCTTCAGCTGAAGCATCATGGGACTGATGTTTGCCCTTGAAAGCCTTGGAGTTTCACATGAGATCACTTTTACTTTCCTCCAGAGTATTAGAGCTCTCTCTTACATTCATTTTATAAGCAATAGGAATAGCTCGCTACCTATAACCTTAAACTGGACTATTGAACCTCATTCTTCCTAGAACAAAGTCTTAGTAACCACACGTAATCCATTGTCCCAACGGCTAGCTGAAGTTAGGGACCTCTATGCAAGCACTATAGCATCTTTGCTACCTGAACCTAGACTCAGTCTCAAAATCCTTCTCAGCACTCCTTAGAGCATCTATCCTTCGATCACAGATAATATGGAAGTTGAAACTGATTTGCCATCCTGAGCCAAGCCAGATGTTGGACTTACCCAGGTGTTTAATATTCACCTGGTAGCTGTTACAGCATCTGAAAAGCTAACTTTACAAACCATTTTGCAATGTTTCTCAGCATGTGGCTCATGGACCAAATACATGTTAAAAACCTTCATCTATTAGTTGTTAAAGCTGATACTTCAATGGGAATTCATTTTACTGCTCTCTCTACTTTTATATATACATGAAAATTTCCAAAAATATTTATTTGATATTCAGACTTACTCAATTCAGGATACATGGGGCCCAGGGGCCTGGGAATATGAATTTTTAACAAGCTAACCAGAGAGATTTTTGTGTATTCTGAAGTTGGTTCTTTTAAAGTGATTCCCCACCTTGGCTGTACAATAGATTGACTTGGGGAGCTTTAAATACTCCAATGTCCAGACCACATCCCAGACTAATGAAATCAGAATCCTTGGGGGTTTAATCTGGGCATCTGTATCTTTTAAAACTCTCTGGATCCTTTCACAGTGCCACCAAGTCTGAGGCATACTGATATAGCACATCCTACCCTTTCTGACACATGAATCCCATAGTCTGTTGAGGTCCCACATTTTTCCTGGGTGGGAGCAGACCAGTGTTGTTCATTCTCTCACAGGTTCTCTCCAGAGGGGCTAACTCTGCATGATTTCAAGCCCAGTTTATACAGATGTTCCTGCAGGTTTGGGCATCTGTCTTAGGGGTGCCCTAGAAACAAATCCTGAGATGAAAATCTGTGGGCGAGTGACTTATTAATTAAATGCTCCAGGAAAACTAAGGTGGTAGTGGGGGAACCAGGACAGAGAAGGGGAGGAAGGCAAGCGAAAGTGTGACATCTGAGTTCCTCAGAATAGTTTCAGCTTGATTCCACAAGGGAGCTGTGGACCTTACGCCTCTGAGTTGTCCCCACCCAAGGAAAAGGAGGCAGGCTTCCCTACTCCTCACCCCTCATTCAACGGTAAAGGACCACCCTAGGGAGACATGAATTTCCAGGTACTTCCTGCCCTCCGAAGTGAACGAAAAGTCCGAGGACACTCCTCCCCAGCTTGCTGAAGGAACCAAAAGCACAAGAAAGTGGGGAGCACCACACAGGAATGGTAGAGAGGTATCCCGGAAAAGCATGGATATTATTCACTCCGGTCTCTAAAACTCCCTTCATTATAGCAGCTGAAGCAGTTGTTTGGCCCGATCATGCTAGAAAGCAGGGTTAGCTAGCACATTAAGAAACCAGCTACCTTATGTGTGAGTAGCACTTTTTTTTTAAAGATTTTATTTATTTATTTGACAGAGAGAGACAGAACACAAGCAGGGGGAGTGGGAGAGGGAGAAGCAGACTTCCTGCAGAGCAGGGAGCCCAATGCGGGGCTCCATCCCAGGACCCTGGGATCATGACCTGAGCGGAAGGCAGTCGCTTAACCAACTGAGCCACCCAGGCCAGGCGCCCCTGTGAGCCACATTCTATTAGTGACACCTGCCATCAGCTAGTGAGAAGGCAATCCCAGGGCCATCAGAGAATGTTGGTGTCTAAAGTGCCACCTGAATGTCTGTGGAGCTTTTTAAAAATACTGACGCCTGGGCTCCACCTTCAGAAATTCTGATTTAATTAATCTGAGGAGGGGCCCTGGCAGCTGTGCTTTGTGAAAAGCAAACCAGGTGCTTCTATTATCGCAGCCAAGTTAAAGAACCACAGTCATATTCAAGATGAATCGCCAGGCTAATTCCCAGTTGTCCTAAGAAATGTTTTCAGGAATATTTTAAAATAATGAAATAAATCCTCCAAAAAACAAATATTTTCTTTCTGATTCCTGTCTTAGTCTCCTAAAAATGTCTTTTCAACATGAACAGCAGAAGATTTTTGTTTGTTTTGTCTTGTCAGATCTTCAGTACAGTGTGGACCTCGAGCAGGCTGGTCATTGCCAAATCTTCATTTGCCTTGTGTAAATGGGTTTCAAGTATTGATTTCCATGCACATAGCCTTCCAATAAGTACACTTGAATAGGCATATCTTCGCATTTACCTATAGAAAACATTGTTAGAATGTATACGTTTGCAATGTGTGAGGCCAAAAAAATAATTTATTGTGTGATTATTCAGTGTTGCTGCTTGTTACAAGATGATGGAGCCAACAGCAGGACTACTGGCTAAAGTATGTTACAAACTTGCATGCCATCTTGTGGAGGATGGTGCGAGTTGTACAGTTATGAAGGAAATCCTCCCCCAAAATATGCATTAAAAATACGACTGTGGTTTTCTCCAAACATCTGCCTTTCATGTGAAGAATTAAAGACTTTTTTTCTAGGTAATGAAAGCTTTTCTTAAAATCACTTTTCCCCCAACTATACACTACCTGAAGCAAAATTGTTCTTTAGCTTGAATAACCCAGATAATTGCCTCAATTCTCAAATTCATTTGGCCAGTTGATGCCTACACTAAATATTTCATCACACACTAGAATATTCTAAGGATGTCATGTTGAAAGATTCAAACCTCTCCTCCTTTTTTCTGGCCTTACAAAGAGAGGAGATTTTTAAGGCAAGTTTAGGATAGAAGACCAGGCCACTGGGGGCAACTCAGAAGTGAATCTTTCAGCTAAATACCCAGAAGCAAAACTGAGTCACACGGTAGTTCTAATTTTAACTTTTTGAGAAACCTCCATACTGTTTTCCACAGTGACTGCACCATTGTGTATTTCCATTAACAGTGCACAAGATTTCCGATTTCTCCATATCCTTCCAGCACTTGCTGTCTTGGGGGGGTTTTAAGATTTTATTTATTTATTTGAGAGAGACAGAACACAAACGAGGGGGAAAGGGACAGAAGGAGCAGCAGAATCCCCACTGAGCAGGGAGCCTGATGCGAGGCCTGATCCCAGGACCCTGGAATCATGACCTGAGCCAAAGGCAGACACTTAACCGACTGAGCCAACCAGGCGCCCCTTTTTGTTTTTTTGATAGTAACCATCCTGACAAGTATGAGATGCTATCTGTTGTGGTTTTGATTTGCATTTCCCTAATAATTAGTGACAGAGAGCATTTCACATACCGTTTGGCCATTTTTATGTCTTCTTTGCAAAAATGTTTGTTCAAGTCCTCACCACCCCCTCCTTTTTAAGTAATCTCTATGCCCAACCTGGACTTGAACTACAACCCCGGGATCAAGAGTTGCAGGCTCCATCAACTGAGCCAGCCAGGCACCCAGTGATGTTAATTTCTGATTAACTTTTCAAACGTGAACAGTAGAAAATTTTTGTTTGTGTTTTGTTTTGCTTTGCTGCACCTTCGATTTAACTATTGACTTTGAACAGGATAATTATTGCTGAATCCTCATTTTGCTTCTGTAAATAGACTTAAATTAATGGATACCTATGTAGGAGTTCCTGGGATGGTTGCCCCACTCCAACCCGGAGACACTGATCGCAGCAGGTTTTAAGAGAAGCACAAAAAGCTCTTCCTGCTCCCAGTAGGATGGCCACCCCTACAGTCACCTCAGCAACAGTGACTGCATCAATGATAGAGACTGCTACAGAGACCAATCTTGGGCAGTAGTTATGGTCAGTGCACATTACCCACGTCCTGCCCCCTTTATGAGAGCATCAGGACACCCCCCATCACAGCTCACATGCCCCAGTCACGCTAAGAATTCAGTCCCTATCACTGGGACAATGGCTCATTCCACTCAGTACCCCAAAACATCCCAATGTGCTCTTGAGAATTCAGTCTGTCATCAAGAAACTCCTTTCTATCCTCCACCCCTTCTCTGAATGTTCCCTTCAACTTTCACATTCTTCTGGACAATTCCCTCTTCCCCGCTTGGAGGCAGCAAGTGTACAGCTTCTCTTTCTTCCAATTTCCAGCACTCCCGATGGCCTCTTCCCTGTCCCCAGTCTCTGCTGCTTGCTTCATTTTCTATTTCACTGAAAAAAGTAGAAGCATTCAAAAGAAAATATTCACTGGCCAGTCTATTTAAAATCATTGATTATCATTTTTTAAATTACAAATGACTCTCTCATAGAATTCCTTATCCCCTTCCCTGCTTTATTTTGCTCCATAACCTTGGCAGCATCTGATATACTCAACTGCATAGTCTCTCTTCCTCCCATTAGAATATTTTAAATTTTTTTATTGTTATATTAATCCCCATACATTACATCATTAGTTTTAGATGTAGTGTTCCATGATTCATTGTTTGTGCATAACACCCAGAGCTCCATGCAGAACGTTCCCTCTTTAATACCCACCACCAGGCTAACCCATCCTCCCACCCCCCTCCCCTCTAGAACCCTCAGTTTGTTTTTCAGAGTCCATTGTCTCTCATGGATCCTCTACCCCTCCGATTTCCCCCCCTTCATTCTTCCCCTCCTGCTATCTTCTTCTTTTTTTTTTTTCTTAACATATATTGCATTATTTGTTTCAGAGGTACAGATCTGAGATTCAAGTCTTGCACAATTCACAGCGCTTACCAGAGCACATACCCTCCCCAGTGTCTATCACCCAGTCACCCCATCCCTCCCACCCCACTCCCCACTCCAGCAACCCTCAGTTTGTTTCCTACAATTAAGAATTCCTCATATCAGTGAGGTCATATGATACGTGTCTTTCTCTGTTGACTTATTTCACTCAGCATAATACCCTCCAGTTCCATCCACGTCGTCGCAAATGGCAAGATCTCATTCCTTTTGGTGGCTGCATAATATTCCATTGTATATATATACCACTTCTTCTTCATCCATTCATCTGTCGATGGACATCTTGGCTCTTTCCACACTTTGGCTATTGTGGACATTGCTGCTATAAACATTGGGGTGCACATACCCCTTCGGATCCCTACTTTTGTACCTTTGGGGTAAATACCCAGTAGTGCAATTGCTGGATCATATGGTAGCTCTATTTTCAACTTTTTGAGGAACCTCCATACTGTTTTCCAGAGTGGCTGCACCAGCTTGCATTCCCACCAACAGTGTAGGAGGGTTCCCCTTTCTCTGCATCCCCACCAACATCTGTCATTTCCTGACTTCTTAATTTTAGCCATTCTGACTGGTGTGAGGTGGTGTCTCATTGAGGTTTTGATTTGGATTTCCCTGATGCCGAGCGATGTTGAGCACTTTTTCATGTGTCTGTTGGCCATTTGGATGTCTTCTTTGGAAAAATGTCTGTTCATGTCTTCTGCCCATTTCTTGATTGGATTCTTTGTTCTTTGGGTGTTGAGTTTGATGAGTTCTTTATAGATTTCGGATACTAGCCCTTTATCTGATATGTCATTTGCAAATCTCTTCTCCCATTCTGTCGGTTGTCTTTTGGTTTTGTTGACTGTTTCCTTTGCTTTGCAAAAGCTCTTTATCTTGATTGAAGTCCCAATAGTTCATTCTTGCCCTTCCTTCCCTTGCCTTTGGCAATGTTTCTAGGAAGAAGTTGCTGCACCTGAGGTCGAAGAGGCTGCTGCCTGTGTTCTCCTTTAGGATTTGGATGGACTCCTGTCTCACATTGAGGTCTTTCAACCATTTGGAGTCTATTTTTGTGTGTGGTGTAAGGAAATGGTCCAGTTTCATTCTTCTGCATGTGGCTGTCCAATTTTCCCATTACCATTTGTTGAAGAGACTGTCTTTGTTCCATTGGACATTCTTTCCTGCTTTGTAAAAGATGAGTTGACCATAGAGTTGAGGGTCCATTTCTGGGCTCTCTATTCTGTTCCATTGATCTATGTGTCTGTTTTTGTGCCAGTACCATACTGTCTTGATGATGACAGCTTTGTAATAGAGCTGGAAGTCCGGAATTATGATGCCACCAGCTTTGCTTTTCTTTTTCAACATTCCTCTGGCTATTCGGGGTCTTTTCTGGTTCCATATAAATTTTAGGATTATTTGTTCCATTTCTTTGAAAAAAGTGGGTGGTATTTTGATGGGGATTGCATTGAATGTGTAGATTGCTCTAGATAGCACTGACATCTTCACAATATTTGTTTTTCCAATCCATGAGCATGGAACGTTTTTCCATTTCTTTGTGTCTTCCTCAATTTCTTTCATGAGTATTTTATAGTTTTCTGAGTACAGATCCTTTGCCTCTTTGGTTAGATTTATTCCTAGGTATCTTATGGTTTTGGGTGCAATTGTAAATGGGATCGACTCCTTAATTTCTCTTTCTTCTGTCTTGTTGTTGTTGTATAGGAATGCCACTGACTTCTGTGCATTGATTTTATATCCTGCCACTTTACTGAATTCCTGTATGAGTTCTAGCAGTTTTGGGGTGGAGTCTTTGGGGTTTTCTACATAAAGTATTATATCATCTGCAAAGAGTGAGAGTTTGACTTCTTCTTTGCCGATTTGGATGCCTTTTATTTCTTTTTGTTGTCTGATTGCTGTGGCTAGGACTTCCAATACTATGTTGAATAGCAGCAGTGATAGTGGACATCCCTGCCACATTCCTGACCTTAGGGGGAAAGCTCTCAATTTTTCCCCATTGAGAATGATATTCGCTGTAGGTTTTTCATAGATAGCTTTTATGATATTGAGGTATGTACCCTCTATGCCTATACTATGAAGAGTTTTGATCAAGAAAGGATGCTGTACTTTGTCAAATGCTTTTTCTGCATCTATTGAGAGGATCATAGGATTCTTGTTCTTTCTTTTGTTAATGTATTGTATCACGTTGATTGATTTGCAGATGTTGGACCAACCTTGCAGCCCAGGGATAAATCCCACTTGGTCGTGGTGAATAATCCTTTTAATGTACTGTTGGATCCTATTGGCTAGTATTTTGGTGAGAATTTTTGCATCCATGTTCATCAGGGATATTGGTCTTTAATTCTCCTTTTTGATGGGGTCTTTGTCTGGTTTTGGGATCAAGGTAATGGTGGCCTCATAAAATGAGTTTGGAAGTTTTCCTTCCATTTCTATTTTTTGGAACAGTTTCAGAAGAATAGGTATTAATTCTTCTTGAAATGTTTGGTAGAATTCCCTGGGAAGCCATCTGGCCCTGGGCTTTTGTTTGTTGGGAGATTTTTGATGACTGCTTCAATTTCCTTAGTAGTTATAGGTCTGTTCAGGTTTTCTATTTCTTCCTGGTTCAGTTTTGGTAGTTGATACATCTCTAGGAACGCATCCATTTCTTCCAGGTTATCTAATTTGCTGGCATAGAGTTGCTCATAATATGTTCTTAGAATTGTTTGTATTTCTTTGGTATTGGTTGTGATCTCTCCTCTTTCATTCATGATTTTGTTGATTTGGGTCATTTCTCTTTTCTTTTTGATAAGTCTGGCCAGGGTTTTATCAATCTTGTTAATTCTTTCAAAGAACCAGCTCCTAGTGTCGTTGATCTGTTCTACTGTTCTTTTAGTTTCTATTTCATTGATTTCTGTTCTGATCTTTATTATTTCTCTTCTCCTGCTGGGTTTCAGCTTTATTTGCTGTTCTTTCTCCGGCTCCTTTAGGTGTAGGGTTAGGTTGTGTACTTGAGACCTTTCTTGTTTCTTGAGAAAGGCTTGTATTGCTATATACTTTCCTCTTAGGACTGCCTTTGCTGCATCCCAAAGATTTTGAATAGTTGTGTTTTCATTTTCATTGGTTTCCATGTATTTTTTTAATTCTTCTTTAATTTCCTGGTTGACCCATTCATTCTTTAGTAGGATGCTCTTTAGCCTCCATGTATTTGAGTTCTTTCTGACTTTCTTGTGATTGAGTTCTAGTTTCAAAGCATTGTGGTCTGAAAATAGGCAGGGAATGATCCCAATCTTTTGGTACTGGTTGAGACCTGATTTATGACCTAGGATGTGATCAACTCTGGAGAATGTTCCATGGGCACTAGAGAAGAATGTGTATTCCATTGCTTTGGGATGGAATGTTCTGTATAGGTCTGTGAAGTCCATTTGGTCCAGTGTGTCATTTAAAGTCTTTATTTCCTTGTTGATCTTTTGCTTAGACGATCTGTCCATTTCAGTGAGGGGGATGTTAAAGTCCCCCACTATTATTGTATTGTTGTCGATGTGTTTCTTTGCTTTTGTTATTAATTGCCTTATATAATTGGCTGCTCCCATGTTAGGGGCATAGATATTTACAATTGTTAGATCTTCTTGTTGGATAGACCCTTTAAGTAGGATATAGTGTCCTTCCTCATCTCTTATTACAGTCTTTGGTTTAAAATCTAATTTGTCTGATAGAAGGATTGCAACCCCAGCTTTCTTTTGGTGTCCATTAGCATGGTAAATGGTTTTCCACCCCCTCACTTTCAATCTGGGGGTGACTTTGGGTCTAAAATGAGTCTCTTGCAGACAGCATATCGATGGGTCTTGTTTTTTAATCCAATCTGATAGCCTGTGTCTTTTGATTGGGGCATTTAGCCCATTTACATTCAGGGTAACTATTGAAAGATAGGAATTTAGTGCCATTGTATTGCCTGTAAGGTGACTGTTACTGTATATTGTCTGTGCTCCTTTCTGGTCTATGTTGCTTTTAGGCTCTCTCTTTGCTTAGAGGACCCCTTTCAAGATTTCTTGTAGGGCTGGTTTCGTGTTTGCAAATTCCTTTAGTTTTTGTTTGTCCTGGAAGCTTTTTATCTCTCCTTCAATTTTCAATGACAGCCTAGCTGGTAGAGTATTTTTGGCTGCATATTTTTCTCATTTAGTGCTCTGAATATATCCTGCCAGTCCTTTCTAGCCTGCCAGGTCTCTGTGGATAGGTCTATTGCCAATCTAATGTTTTTACCATTGTAGGTTACATATCTCTTCTCCTGGGCTGCTTTCAGGATTTTCTCTTTGTCTCTGAGACTCGTAAGTTTTACTATTAGATGTCGGGGTGTTGACCTATTTTTATTGATTTTGAGAGGGGTTCTCTGTGCTTCCTGGATTTTGATGCCTGTGTCCTTCCCCAAATTAGGGAAGTTCTCCGCTATAATTTGCTCCAGTATACCTTCTGCCCCTCTCTTTCTTTCTTCTTCTTCTGGGATCCCAATTATTCTAATGTTGTTTTGTCTTATGGTATCGCTTATCTCTCGAATTCTGCCCTCATGATCCAGTAGTTGTTTATCTCTCTTTTTCTCAGCTTCTTTATTTTCCATCATTTGGTCTTCTATCTCACTGATTCTCTCTTCTGCCTCATTTATCCTAGCAGTTAGCACCCCCATATTTGATTGCACCTCATTAATAGCCTTTTTGATTTCAACTTGGTTAGATTTTAGTTCTCTTACTTGTCCAGAAAGGGTTTCTCTAATAACTTCCATGCTTTTTTCAAGCCCAGCTAGTATCTTTAAAGTGATGATTCTGAACTCTAGATCCGACATCGTACTAATGTCCGTATTGAGTAGGTCCCTGGCAGTCCGTACAACCTCTTGTTCTTTTGGTTGAGGTGATTTTTTCTGTCTTGTCATTTTGTCCAGAGGAGAATAGATAAATGAGAGAACAAAATGCTAACAGGGTAACAATGTTCCCAGAAAATATACTCTAAACAAATCAGAAAAGACCTGAAGCAGGGGGAAAAGAAAGGGAAAGAGAGAAAAAAGAAAAGAAAAAGATAAAGATAAAAACAAAACAAAACAAAAAAAACAGAACAAAACAAAAAAAAAACAGAATATGATCAAATATGATCAGGCTGCTATATAGATCAGTGGCACACACAAGATTTGGGGTGTATTTTGGTCTGTTGGAAGAAAGTGCCTCCCAAAATTTTAAAGAAAGAAAAACTTATATATGTACAAAAATTAGGGTTGATACGATGAAGGGATGAAATATGACTGTAAAGATGGAAATTATAAAAAATTTTATAAAAGGAATTGATAAGAAGTTGTTTGAAAAAAGAAAGAAGAGGATTTAAAAAAAAAAAAGGGAGAAAATGTGATCAGGCAGGGGAGCAGAAAAAAACCATACACTAGATTTGGGGTATATTTTGGTCTGTTAGAAGAAACTGTATCCCAAAATTTTAAAGAGAGAACAAGTTATATATATACCAAAAATAAGGTTAACTATAACGAAGGGATAGAATATGATCTAAAAATGAAAAAGAAAAAAGATTTTTTAAAAAGAGATCGATAAGATGTTGGTTGAAGAAGGGAAAAAGAAAAATTTTAAAAAACAGAAAAAGAGAAAAAAGAAAATAAAAATTAACTTTGAAATACTAAAGAATCAGGGGGGAAAAAGCCATGAATTCTATGTGCAGTATTCCCCTAGCACTGGAGTTCTGCCATTCTCATTGATCGTAAACTTGGTCTTGGCTGGCTGTTCTCGCTGATCTTCTGGGGAGGGGCCTGTTGCCGTGGTTCCCAAATGTCTTTCCCGGAGGAGGAATTGCCCCGCCCTTGCCCCCTCCCGGCTAAGTAATCTGCTCGGGTTTGCTCTCTGGGGCTTTTGTTCCCTGCGAGCTTTCCGTACCGCTTTGGAGGTGGAGAGTGAAAATGGCGGCCTCCCAATCTCCGCTCCCGAGGAGCCAAGAACTCGGGGCCCCGCTCCTCACTGAGCCCCCAGAGAAAAGCCGTCAGTCACTCCCGTCTCCCCGGTCTCCGGCCGCACTCCGTGCTCACCCGGCCTGTGACCGCGCGTTTCTATCTCTGGCACCCGACCCCGGGTGGAGTCTCCAAACCCAGCAGATCCCTGCGGTGCACTCCCGCGCGGCTCCTCCCGGGGGAGGAAGGTGAGTCTCCCCGGATCTGCCGCTTGTTGGGTCCCTGCTGGAGGAGCAGGGGCCCGACTGTGCCGCGGATCACGGTTTATGGCCACCCCGAGCTGAGAGCCCGCTCCTTGGCTCCCTCTCTGCAGCCGGCTTCCCTGCTCTGATCCCTAGGAGCTCTGCCGCACTCAGGCACCCCCGGTCTTTCTGTGACCCCGAGGGTCCTGAGACCACACTGTCCCGGAGGGTTCCACCCCCCGCTTAGCCACCAGAGTGACGTCCCTCAGTGGGGCAGACTTTTAAAAGTTCCGATTTTGTGCTCTGTGGCTCTATCACTTGCCAGAAGCGGCCGACGGAGGCCCCTCCCCCGCCATCTATCCTCCCGAATATCGCCTCGGATTCACTTCTCCGCACGTCCTACCTTCCAGAAAGTGGTCGCTTTTCTGATGAGAGAGTTGTTGCTCTTCTTTTCCTCAATCTCCTGTTGAGTCTGTAGGTGTTCAGAATGGTTTGATCCCTATCCAGCTGAATTCCTGAGAGGAGACGAAATCCAGGTCTCCTACTCCTCCGCCATCTTGCTCCGCCTGACTATCTTCCTCCCATTAGAATTTAAGCCCTATGAAAGCAGAGGCTTTTGTCTGTTTCTTCGCTGAAGTCCCATTTTCTAAATCACTGTTCGGCACAAGTAAATGCTCAATAAGTCATTGTTGGATGGGCAAGAGAAGGAGCATGCAACCACTATTTCTATTAATTTATTTGCATATGTCCCCTTATAGTTTGTATTTCTCCCTGTTTCTGTAGAACAAACTGTTCTTTTATTTATTTATTTTTAAGTAGGCTCCATGCCCAATGCCGGGCTTGAACTCATGACCCTGAGATCAAGACATGAGCTGAGATCAACAGTCAGATACTTAACCAACCAAGCCACCTAGACGCCCCCAAACTGTGCTTCTTGTTTTGTTTTGCTTTTTAAGATTTTATTCATTTATTTGAGAGAGACTGCGTGAGAGAGAGAGAGCATGAGTGGGGGAGAGGGGCAAGGGAAGAGAGAAGCAGACTTCCCACTGAGCAGGGAGCCCGACATGGGGCTCAATCCCAGGACCCTGAAATCATGACCTGAGCTGAAGGCAGACCCTTAGCCGACTGAGCCACCTAGGTGCCCCCCAAACTGTGCTTCTAACGTAAAGCTCTTCACCCACGCACTGGATGCTATCACCCACTGCTTGCACAGGACATCACTCCGCAATTTTTGCTACCACCTCCTGCACTGTTAATCTTCTCCTCTCTCTACTGGATTATTACCATCAGCATAAAACATGTTATAATATTTTTCATTATTCAAAAATAAAAATTTCTCTGGGGCACCTGGGTGGCTCAGTCGGTTGAGCGACTGCCTTCGGCTCAGGTCATGATCCCAGGGTCCTGGGATCGAGCCCCACATCGGGCTCCCTGCTCTGCGGGGAGCCTGCTTCTCCCTCTCCCACTCCCCCTGCTTGTGTTCCCTCTCTCGCTGTGTCTCTCTCTGCCAAATAAATAAATAAAATCTTTAAAAATAAAATAAAAATAAAATAAAAATTTCTCTGGATTTTACAACCTCCTCCAGATACTGTCCAGTTTCTCTGCTCTGCTTCT
Source organism: Mirounga angustirostris (assembly GCF_029215605.1). Classification (NCBI taxonomy): domain Eukaryota; kingdom Metazoa; phylum Chordata; class Mammalia; order Carnivora; family Phocidae; genus Mirounga; species Mirounga angustirostris. The sequence goes on along the minus strand of NW_026991709.1, from coordinate 184,974,762 downwards.
TAGGAAAACTCTTTGAATATTGTCTTTGCTCACTGTACCCACTTTCCTCACCTCTGATTCTCTTGAAGCTTCTCCAATCAGACTCTCATTCCCACTACTGCACTAAACTACTCCACTTACCAAGATCACCAAAGATCTCCATGCATTCACTCATTGAACACCTTCTATGTGCCAGGCACGTAGCCATCTGGGTTCTCACAATTGACATGGTGGTAGCTTCTGTGATCAGTAATCTTAGCCATCATCACCTCAATAACTTGGCAGTCCTGTCTCAATCCCTCCTTCTTGAAATACATCTTCTTGGGGCACCTGGGTGGCTCAGTCGTTAAGCATCTGCCTTCGGCTCAGGTCATGATCCCAGGGTCCTGGGATCGAGCCCCACATCAGGCTCCCTGCTCAGTGGGAAGCCTGCTTCTCCCTCTCCCACTCCCCCTGCTTGTGTTCCCTCTCTCGCTGTGTCTCTCTCTGTCAAATAAATAAAATCTTAAAAAAGAAAAAGAAAAAGAAATACATCTTCTTATGCTCCTGAAGGCCCTCCACTCTCCTGATTTTCCTTTTACCTTACTGCTCTTGCTCAGTCTCATTTTCTCAATCCACTTCCTCTTTCTAACTTCCAAATGTTGGGGCACCCCCAGTCTCCGACCTTGAACTTTTTCTCTTCTCTCATATATCCACACTTACTCCCTAGGTAATCTCATTGAGTCCCGAGCTGTAAACATAGCTGACCCTTGAACAACATAACCTTGAACTGCATGGGTCCACTTACACGCAGATTTTTTTCAATAAATATGGCACAGGACTGTAAACGTATTTTCTCTTCCTTATGATTTTCTCTAGCTTACTTTATTGTAAGAATACTGTATATAATACATATAACACAAAAAATATGTGTTAATCGACTGTGTATGTTATCAGTAAGGCTTCCAGCCAATAGTAGGTTATTAGTAGTTAAGTTTTGGGGAAACAAAGCTATACTCGGAATTTTGACCCTGCAGAGGTCGGTGCCTGTGTTATTCAAGCTAGTGATTCCAAATTGATTCACCAGAGCCCATGTCAAACATTTTAATCTAGCTACCTACTCTTCCTGGATATCTAATTGGCTTCTCAGTCTCAACAGGTGCACAGCAAAGCACTTAGTTTTCCTCCTCAACCCCATTCCTCTTCAACGGGTTTTGCTCCAGTTAAAAACCTAGAAACCATCTTGATTCCTGTTTTTCCTTTATACCCTACATCCAATTGGTCTACAAGCCACTTTTAAAATATACGCAAGGGCGCCTGGGTAGTGCAGTCGGTTGAGCATCCAACTCTTGGTTTCAGCTCAGGTCATGATCTCAGGATGGTGAGATTGAGCCCTGCGTTGGGATCTATGCTCAGCGGGGTTTCTGCTTGAGATTCTCTCTCCCTCTCCCTCTGCCCAGCCCCCGCTCTATCTCACACTCTCTGTCTCTAAAATAAATAAATAAATCTTTTTTAAAATAAGTAAAATAAAATAAATGCAAACTGCCAAAGTGTTTAGGAGTGAAGGGTGTTATGTCTGTAACATACTTTGAAATGGGTAAAGAAAAAAGGAGCAATTGATGGATAAATACAAGGATGGATAGCTGTATGACAATGCAGATATGGTAAGATATTAACGATAGAACTTAGTGATGGGTATATGACTGCACTCTTTCAATTTTCCAACTTTTCAACTCTCCTATATGTTTGAAATTTTTCATAATAAAATGTTGGAGAGAAAAAAACCTGTAAAATCCAATTTCTCACCACCTGAATTCTAGACCAAGTCACTCTCATCTTTCACCTGGACTTTTGTCATCATCTCTAAATGGTCTCCCTGCTCCCACTCTGGCCTCTTTATAGTCAATTATTTCACACAAAAGCCAGCACAATCTTTTAAATGTAAATAATAACAACATTTATTCCCTTACCCCAAAACTTTCAAGGAAATTCCACATTCGTCAAAATAAGACCTTCAGACCTTACCAAGTTTAAAAGGACCTAAACCATCTGGTTGCTGACTATATTCCAACATCATCTTTGTAACTGTCCTTACTCTTCTTTTCAGTCAGATTGGGATTTTGTAGTTCCTTAAATATGCTAAGCCTATTTCTGCCTCAGGGCCTCTGCTCTTACTGTTGCCTTGGTCTGAAATATTCTACCCCCAAGATATATACATGGTTCCCTCCCTTACTTCATTCAGGTCTCTGGGCAAATATCCTCTGCTCAGAGAGAACTTACCTAACCACCCTATAGAGAATAATGCACACCATCACCCCTTCTCCACACCATTCTTCACCTTTGCCCGACTTTATTTTTTTTTCCCACACCACTTACTAGTTGACATTATTTTATTTATTTATACTTTGGGTTGTTGTCAGTTTTCCTCACTGGACTGTAAATGCCATGAGTAAACATGCCTTATTCAATGTTTATTCAGTGTTGTATTTTCAGCACCTGGAACAGTATACCCAGAATAGGCACTCAAGAACTATTCATATAATGGATACACTGAGTTTTCAAAACAGTTCTAACTGCTTTGCAAGAAATAGGTTTTCAAAATGTTTGGAAGTTCAATTTAGTACAAAATATTTTAAGCTGTTTTCCTGGAAAATATTTTATTTTATGACCTTTCTCATTGATTTGAAGTTAAATTTATTTAACACTTCACAGACACTGGATTACTGTCGTAAACAAGGGAAACCCAATCCCTGCTTTAATGGAATGCATAGTTCCACGAGAGAGGCACTTTTTAAATGATGACTAAGTGTGATCACTATTATAAAAAGGCAAGAAAAAATAATCTCTTTACTGAACAATAACCCACACTAAAAGCTAATTATTTCGAACCATTTCTACTTCTATAAATACTTTCAGGGGAATATGGACAGTTTTAATATTGACCAAATGGACAAAATAAGAAAGGAGTTTGAAATTTTCCAATTATAAATAGACTCTGTCTAGAACAGAGTCAAGGTAAGAAAGATTTGGCAAGCTTTGATAGGCTGATTCAATATAAATAGTCTCACTATAGTGAGAGCATCTGGCTTTGGACAGTAGTCCAGTTTCAGATGTGTCCAAAACTATTAGCTTGTAGGGCCTCGAATTCCTACCATGACCTTGTTACCAAATGGAAGACAGAAAAAACTGAAGGTCCTGGATTACTGTAGCCACAAATCTCATTAGGGTCAAGATTTCTCCTAGTTGCAACAACAAGAATCCTAATATACTTTCTGAGTGATGAAGGCTCACAAAAGGAAGAAATGGACTACTTATTAATTCTGTCTGCCAAATAGGTACAGAAATGACAAAACCTGATACTTTCAACAGTTGAATACATTTTACCTATTTGATGCGTTTTCTCCCCACACATGAAACTTAAAAAAATGGAAAATGTAGTTGCTATTCAAAAGACAAACATGGGCCCTTTCCCTAAAGTGATTATACTTAAAAACAATCCATTAATACCGGAATTTCCACCTCAAATTATAAAGCAAAATTTACATATTCTTGTTTCTAACTCAACAGACTCATCTTTTTCTTCCCTTTAATGTTTGTTTTACAGCTGAGTTAAAAAATAGGAGTGTGTAATTAAAATCCCCAGGTCCGTGATTATAAGCTCTACTGCAGTATAATTGTTGAGTCTTTTGATGATTCCATCACTAATTGTGACTTTTAAAATTTCCAAATACCACTTCACCATAAAAATCTGATCATTATCAGTCTTCAGTCAATATACTTGACTGACTGGAAAATATTATTTATTTCCATCTATAATTTGTGGCCTACATTGATTCATTGCACTTGTTTTAATCAAAGAGGGAAAATAATAAAAGCATAGAAATAGATTTTGATTTGTCATTAAAATGGTGTATCTTTTTTTTCTCCCAGGACCTAGTATGAAATTTTTAGAAATCATCTTTTATTGGAATTAAAAAAAAAATCTTTCCAACAAGTTTTTAAAATGTTGATTTAGGGGCACCTGTGTGGCTCAGTTGGTTAAGCATCTGCCTTTGGCTCAGGTCATGATCTCAGGGTCCTGGGATGGAGCCCCACATCGGGCTCCCAGCTTAGCGGGGGTCTGCTTCTCCCTCTCCCTCTCCCTCTCCTTCTGTGCTCTCTCTCTCAAATAAATAAATAAAATCCTTAAAAAATAAATAAATAAAAAATAAAACACTGATTTAGCTGATCACTTCCTTAGCCTGTTATAAAATTTCCTAAAATTCCCAGTTCCCAAAAGAAAATAAAAGTTTGCTAATGAGGGTGCCTGGGTGGCTCAGTTGCTCAGATCCTGATCCCAGGGTACTGGCATTGAGTCCTACATCAGGCTCCCTGCTCAATGGGGAGTCTGCTTCTTCCTCTGCCCCTTTCCCCCACTTGTGCTCTCTCTCTCTGTCAGATAAATTTAAAAATCTTAAAAAAAAAGATTTAAAAAAGTTTACTAATGGAATGATAATACATAGGTAAGATCTCTATTCTGAGGTTTGTCGTTCATTTGGGGGTAACTTGAAAGACATACCCTAAAATGAAGATATTAAACCTTTTTTCATGAAAGTAGACAAACCCCTCCCAATCCCATCTTTCCACTTTCCACACAACTTTCCTCCCTCCCCAGCATCCCGCCATGCGGCTTGTCCTCAAAGCCTGGGCTTATTTTCACAAGGTGCTAATTAACTGTTTCCATAGACAGAATTAGGCACAACGCACTTATTTGATAGATAACTTTTAGGGAATAAGTTTATTTTACCATTAAGAAAGGAAAAGACAGAATACATGTTGAGCAAGAAAACTCTCGCCCTCCAGTTCCTGTTCATGACGGTCAAAGGCATCTGTATTGCCTCGAGAAGTAGGATTTTTTAAGCAGAGTTGAATTGAGACATTCATTTAGAGGCAGTTAGACATCCAAACCTGACTTTCAAGGTAATAAATAATAGAGAAAGCTACATGCTACCTCCTCCCCACCCCCACTCCCATCACCACTTACTAAGGAAGGTTATGAAGGGCACATGGATGGCAGTGGACAGTGTTTGTCATGTGGATGGGTTGTGACGTGGTGAGGTGGGGTAGAGCTGAGACCCGGGGAAGCATCTGGAAGACCTCCATGGGGAGGAGTAGGGTCAGCCTCAAGTCACCCAGGGATCTCATTACTGCAGTGTCAGAAGGGAAGCGGGTTTTCTTTCTGCAGCTAGTTTGTAATCATCCCAGGATGAACCTCAGCCATCGCTGACTTGCCCTTTCTGGACATTTCCTCACTGCCCACTCTCCACTCTGATTGAAATTAATATAGCTGCCCCAGGTTTCCTTGGATCAATGTTAACAGGGTATATCTTTCTCTATCTCTTTACTTTTAATCTATTTGAGTTTTTATATTTAAAATACGTTTCTTACAGACAATGTATAGTTGGGCCTTGTTTGTTTTTTATCCACTCCGACAATCTCTGTCATTCAGTTAGTGCATTTAGACCATTTGTGTTATTTGAATTAACATCTACCATGTTTGTAACTCTTTTCTATTCATTGTATTTGTCCTTTGTTTTTTCCTTTTGTTTGTTTTATTTGAACATTTTATATGATTCCTTTTATTTCTTAGCATATGAATTTTACTTCTTTGAAGTTTTGTTTTAGTTACTGTCTCAGTGTTTCCAATATGCCTCCTCAGCTAATCTTAAGGATAGCTTCAAAACAACACTGTATCACTGTACAGATAGCGTAGGTATCTTATAACAGAATATTCCCAATTTTTCCCTCCTGTCACTTACAATATTGCTGTCATTCATTTCACTTATCAATATACTAATATCTTTCAATACATTGTTGCTATTAAAGTTATCTCTTAGATCAATCAAAAATAGAAAAATTATTTTTACTTTCACTTATTTCTTCTTTCATTCTCTTCCTTTCTTTATGTTGATCCATGTTTATGACCTATATTATTTTCCTTCTTGCTGATGAACTTCCTTTAATGTTTCTTGTAGGTCAGGTAGGCTAGAAATTAATTTCCTCAGATTTTGTTTCTCTGAGAATGTTTTAATTTCTCCTTTGCTTTTGAGAGATAATTTCACTGGATATAAACTTCTTAGTTGATTTTTTCCTGCAACATTTAAATATTTTATTCTACTTTCTTTTGACTTGCATGGTTTCTAACAAGAAGTATGTTATATTTTTCATCTTTCTTCCTCTATAGGTAAGGTGGGTTCCCCCCACCCCCATGGTTGCTCTTAAGATTATCTCTTTGTCTTTGTTTTTTGAACCTTTAATATGATTTGCCTATGGGTGTGTGTGCATATATATATATGGGTGTGTGTGTGTGTGTGTGTATGTATATATTCCAGATGAGATAAGGCTCCAGAAAAGTCTTTTACCCTAGACAGTAAGCCATTGTTATGGAAAAGGCTTTGGGTTTATTTCATGATTCTCTTCTTCCTTCTATCCCAGAGACACAAGGTGATCTTTCTGGGATCAGCACTGTGAGAACCTAATGGGGTTCCCGCTGGTAAAGCCCCACAGTACTGTGGCACCCAGAAGCAGCTCACTCTCTTGCTACTCCACACTCAGCCTCAAGCAATTCATCACAATTACTGTATCTTTACACCAGCTATGGTTCTATCAGCTTCTGCTCTAGGTAAGCAGAATTTGGCTGTGATCTTTCCGGATTCACCTGTCCCTCTAGATTATGGAGTGATTGAAAATCAAGTCATTGATTTTCAGTTTGTTCAGGATGAGAGGTCCCACTTTTTCTCCATGTTGGAATCTCCCCTGAACCACAGCGTCAGGGATCTTTAAACATATACAGGAGCAATGGTGGTATGGCTTGAAAAGTCTCAGTCCGGGAACTTAGGTGATCTTATCTAGAGAACTTATCTAGAGATAAAGTAAATCCACTCTTTGTCACATTGATTACTATGAGCCAGGTCCTCACCTGAAGTTTCATTTTCCTCATTATAATGACCCCAGATATGCCACATTGAATGTCAATCTTACAGTGGGATCTAGTATAATCTTTCTACTCTGTGCAATGCTAATTAGGCATTACATGAAATGCTAACAGGTGTCACATTTTATTTAAAAAGTGTTATGGACGAATAATTATAACAAATCTGATTAAACAAACATCTCTCTATTAGAGAACTCTTCAGGGCATTGAATATGCTGTATATTGAGAGGAGATAGGTAGATATCATTCCCCAAAATCATTTGATCACAGACTCTTATTTTCCTCATAGTGTCTCTGGTGGAACTTGTATTTTGTGGGATACTCTTTGGTATGGCTTTGTTGGTATGATAGGAAACACACAGGTTTTAGAGTAAAATGGTCATGGGTTTGAACCTCAATTCCATGACATATCCTTTAGGCAAACTGCTTAATCCTATTAGCATTCTGTTCCTCACCTATGAATTAAAGACATAATAATCTAGTTTGTTCATCCACGAGTTGGTATCATAGAAGATAGTAGCATCCGGCTCAAGGATTAACATGGGAATTCAATGATATAAAGTATGGGTGTGTCACATGAAAAGCACTTACAGTCATCATCAACAGCAGGCTCTAAGACAGTGGTGAGCTCTTTCCCAGAGGAGAACCAGTTTTTCTCTGAAACACAGGAAGAATCAATAGGAAGGCTCAAACAAATGAAAGTTGGTGCCCAGTCATGAGTGCTTGAATAACACATCTGGTCTGGTCTACTGTGTCAGAACGATGTGTGTGGAAGTGTATCTAAATGTAAGTTTCCACAGCCTATGTCAACACCAAAATGTCATTCCATGTTTGGTAAAATTCACAAAGAACATTTCATGAGCCTTCCAAATATGGCCCAGAAACCAGTTCCCTTCCACGAAAAGTATAGGGCCGGGGCCAGAAGCATTTAATCTGTAAGAGCAAGCATTTGGGAGTCCTTCATCTGAAATGAATTACTTGTGTTAATTGGCTAGTAAGTCATTGTGGTTGCATGTTAGAGTCACAGCTAAATCCTATTGGACTGTGACGTGTTTTCCACCCTAAAATGTCAACATGGTGGGTGAGCTGCCATGGAGAACGCCAAGGAAACAATTGTGATATGATATCTGAATCCCATATGGCTGGAGTTGCTCAGTGCTGGATTCAATACTATAATCTTGAACATGTTGATTTGGAGCAATATGCATGATTAGGTGGCTTAATTGCATATTGCAAAGGAAGCTGTGACCTTTCCAGTCCCATTCTGGATGTGGTATTGTGCATTTGGGAGGAGGATGAGACAAATGTGTGTGTGGGAGCTTGGCAACACCAGTGTTTCCTTGTGTAATTACTTGCATGCACTCAATACTTTTAGAAACCCTGTGAACAATGACTCAAATATCAGTGGCAATCTATTGTTTAAAGAACATTCGTCGAAGTCAAGCTGCCTTCAACAAGGATTTAGGAGCATTACCAGTAAACTGTAAATGTTGAAAGTACAGCTTCGACATGAATAGTTATCTAATTTTTAGCCAATTTGGGAAAGTAATACAATATTAAAAATTAAAGATGTAATATTCTTGTCTATAAATCCACTAGCTAAAAATGTAACGGCCTAACAATGCCACAACCATTCCATATGGCATCAAAAATTAAGACATTAACATAAATCCTGTCATTGGCAAGATATTTTACAGTTTAAAAGCTTCTTTCACCTTCATTATGAGAGAAGACAAAGTGGATACTTTTTTCCCAATTTTACAGTTAAAACAGAAAAGCGGAAACGTTGAATGACTCGCAGCCACAAAGTTAGGACTGAAATCCAAGCCTCCTGAAACCAAGTCTATAGTTGCCCACTTCCCCATCCCCATGGTATCTATAACGGGAAGACACCTATTCTGAAAATAAGCGCTTTCCTGGGGCATTATAAAGGCTAAAGATGAGAACCAGAGTTTTGAATTACAAATTAATCATGGGAGAAAAGCTGTACTGTTTCTTGACAATGTGTGTAGCCAAGACCCCAAGAATGAAATGAAATAACTTAGCATCTTTTGTCAAAAGTTACCTAAGGATTAGGCTGGGCTTGTCTTCAGAGTGGAATGCACTGGAAGAGAAGCAATTACCCAGACAACCCGGCCCTCAATCATTTTCATCTGAAATGTCCTGATAATTGAAGCAAAAGGTATGTTTGCAACTTGAATCGTGGGTATAATTGACCTGATTATCCCTATGGCTTTATATGTGAATGCAGTTACACATAAAACCACCAGGTATTGATACCCACTGCTCCAACCCATAAATTACCCCCCAAACAGCATCCTTCGGATCCTTGGCCTCTGCTCTGCAAATGACTGTGCTCGGGGCAGTGTCTTCTAGAATATAAATCTCAGTAACTGCCAGAAAATGTATAATAGATACGCTTGAATGAGTGTTACCATGACAAGCCCAAAAGCCCTCATCCAACCCAGGATTTGAGATAAAACTTAAGGCACTGTGCTTCCTTAGCACAGATGTTCTTATGATTCCCATTAATCATAATAATCATAATAATAATCATTAAATAGACACCATTCATCAAGTGTCTATCGTGTCAGGTATAAAGCAAAGAGGTTTGTAAATTTAAACAATAACAATGTTGAGCATTTTCCAAGTGCTTATTAATTACTAAGCACTTACTAGCATTGGCGATTTTATTACTGTTTCCATTTTACTAAGGTTTAGAAAGATTAAGTAACTGGGGTGCCTGGGTGGCTCAGTCGTCTCCGTTTCGGCTCAAGTCGTGATCTCAGGCTCTTCAGCGGGGAGTTGGTTCGAGATTCTTTCTCTCCTGCTCCCTCTGCCCCGCCCCCTGCTCATGCACGCGTGCACGCTCTCTCTCTTTCTCAAATAAATAAATCTTTAAAAAAAAAAAAGTAAGATTAAGTAACTGACTCAAGGTCACACAGCTAATACACTAATATTGCCCTGACCGACACTGTGGTTGGCAGTAACTCTACGTCAGTAATGCATTCATCTTTAACAGCTCTCCACTACTGAACACTTTCCATAGGCTGGATACTTTCTCTCTTCCAGTCTCATAATTATCCCATAGAGCAAATGCTGTTATTGTCCTCATGCTAGCAATGAGGAAACTGAGGCTCAGAAGGCAGATGCCCAAGTAACACAGCTAGCAAGTGACAGAGGAGATTTAAAGCTGAATCTTCCGGATTCTAAAACCTGTTTTCCTTTCATCACACCCTGAAGCTTCCTGATAAGTTAATTTAATACTATAAACTGATTTGAAGATAGATGGGATTTTCAAGCTGTGATTAAGCACAGTGTTCGCATAGATTCCCCTACCCAAAAAGCACAGCCTTGGGCTCAGGCTGACTCTCTGGTTTGTGGTTCCCTCTACCCTGGGAGCCCCATGAGGGCAGTAATCCTGTCCTTGCTTCCTAGTGCCTTACACAGTATCAGGCTTTTCAACAAATATTTATTTAACTTTTTAAAAATGCAAATGTTTGGGACACCTGGGTGGCTCAGTCAGCTGAGCGAGCGTCTGCCTTCAGCTCAGGTCATGATCTCAGGGTCCTGGGATTGAGCCCCATGTCAGGTGCCCTGCTCAGTGGGGAGTCTGCTCAAGATTCTCTCTCTCCCTCTGCCCCTCCTCCCACTTGTGCTTGTTCTCTCTCTCTCTAAAATAAATGGGCAAATCTTTCAAAAAAATGCAAATACTTATTCTTTACACCTTACGATGGAAGAAGACAGGAAGATGGTTGAAATCCCCCTTTGGCTGATAATTCCCATCCAGGGAACAGAAAGTGCATACACAAAAGGTAACTTGGATTCCTTTTCCCATTCTGCCTGTGCAACCCCACTTATATTGCTCTATGACAGGTAGCAATTTGAAGATTACATAACCGGAGTATATCTTGTCTCATTTCCATTGATTTATCCATATAATCAGATCACTTCAAGCTTTGATATTATTTTTCCAGGAAACTAATTTAGTTTTGGCTGTGTTTTTCTTTCTTTCTTCCTTTCTTTCTTTCCTTTTTTTTTTTGTTTGTTTGTTTGTTTGTTTGACACCCACCCAGCCACCCCTCTGAAGCTCATTCTTTTGCAAATCGAACAAGCATATATCCTGCAAGGAAGGAATTTCAACAAGAATAATGATAGTCTCAACCTCAAATGGAAAAGTATATTCTCTTATGCTATAATGTTGTAGAGACAGATATTAACTCACTTAGTTTTGCCTTTATCTGCAGATTTATTTATGCTCTGAAACGATTCATAATTGAACTGTTTCTAAAGCTATCTAGAACTGGTCTCTGATACAGTTATGATAATGTGACCATCTTTCCTATAGTTTTTTATTGTCTGTAATTTGACTACAATGGTGCTGAATATTGAAGTATAAATATATTTATTATAGTAACAACTACTGTGTGTTAATTGCTTGTTAAGGGCCAAGCACTAAGATGGTACTTTGCATACATTATCTCGTTGGATCTTCTTACCAACCCCTGAATGAGGGGGTATTATTATGATTATTAATCTCTTTGTACAGAAAAGAAACCTGGGGCAGGGGGCGCCGCCTGGGTGGCTCAGTCAGTTAAGCCTCTGCCTTCGGCTCAGGTCTGATCTCAGGGTCTTGGGATTGAGCCCCTCATCGGGCTCCCTGCTCGGCGGGAAGCCTGTTCTCCCTCTCCCGCTCCCCCTGCTTGTGTTCCCTCTCTCACTGTCTCTCTCTCTCAAATAAATAAATCTTAAAAAAAAAAAAGAAAAGAAAACTGAAGTGCAAAAAAGTCAAGTAATTTACCCAAGGTCCTGCGGCTACTCACTGGGAGAGCTGTAGTTCACAGCCTGGGTACGTCAGATCTCAAAACCTGTGCTTAGAACAGCTCTGATGTCCACCTCACCAAAACGAAAACAAACACAACAACAACAAAAATCAATAAGTACTACTTGAATGATCTTTGCTGCCTTTTGCTGTTTAGGCTTATAACAAAAATCAAATGAAGAACGAGCCTGAGAGCATTTTGCACTTAACTGAGGCTGAAAGCAATTGTAAAATCCGACAATAGCAAGATTTAGCAATAGCCTCCTAATGGATATCCTTTGTCTCCCTAGAATCTGTTCTCCCCAGGGCACTTAGAGCGGTTTTTTTATTTTTATTTTTATTTTTTTGATATTTTATTTTTTTATTTGACAGAGAGAGAGAGTGAAAGCACAAGTCAGGAGACAGAGAGAGGGGGAGAAGCAGGTTCCCCGCCGAGCAGGGAGCCCGACGTGGGACTCGGTCCCAGGACTCTGGGATCATGACCTGAGCTGAAGGCAGCTTCTTAACTGACTGAGTCACTCAGGTGCCCCTAGAGCGGTTCTTTTAAAATGTAAGTAAATCCTATCCCTCTTCCACAAAACCCCCAGTGGTTTCTTACATATGGGAGGTGGATTTAAATGTCCCCAATTCCTTAGTCTTCCCTTTATTCATGCCCTTTGCCATGTGGGGTTGCAGTTGCTTCCATTAAAAGCAGTGTCTACGTCTCTACCCTATATAACAAGGACATGGGACTTGCTTTTACCAAGGAGATGTGAGCAGAGTTCTTGAAATGTGCATGTGGAGTTGTGCGTGTCCTCAGTGTTAAAGGAGAACGAAATGTAGGAGAAACAGACCGGAACCCCACCCAAAGCCCAGAGCCAAACCAGGCTAGATCAGCTAACTACCAGCCAATCCACAGACACATGAGCAAGAAAAAAAATGCTTATTGTTGAATGCCACTGAGTTTTGAGGTGGTTTGTTATACAGCACTGTTGCAGCTAATGGTAAATAATGCCTTACCTTCCTCAGAATACATCCAAAATTCTAGCTATTTCCCCTCGGGCTTTATAAGGCCTCCCTCTGGGACCACTTCACTTGCCATTCCTTCTTGCTCACTCCTCTCAGCCACAGAAAACTCTTGCTGTTTTTTCAAAGCATCTTAATGTGCTTTACAAAGTATTTGATATTATTTGATGCCCTTAATCACTGGATGAGATTCTTAGGCAATAGGAAATTATGATCCCATTTTGCAGATGTAAACGCTGTAGATCAAACCTTGCAAAAGGAGATACAACTATTTAATGATAGTACTGGGGTCAGCCATCTGTCCACTAACATTGATGAAACCCCAGATCCTGTTTGTGTATGTTTTACTTTGGACAAATGACTTAACCCCTCTCTGTTCTCATTTTTTATCATCTATTCAGTTAGTTTCATCTGTAAGTTTTATCTATAAGGTTTATCAATAGGGTTTTCTCTATTTTCCTAGTAGGCTATTTTTAAAGTATGTAAACAACTGTATTCTAAATGGTGGGTTTAAAAAGTTAAGGAGGGGATGTACTGTATCTCCACATACAAACTGGTGCAAACATTTAACTGAATCTAAATTATGGGATGCAAAGAAGACCAGACAATTCAAGCCAAGGAGAGAGTGTATCAGGGAAACTGCTTGCTGGAAGGTAGAGTTTGAGATGCACAGACCCCTTTGCTCCACTCCCCTCTGGATACTCCCTGCCTCACACTCTCCCAGCCACCCTGGTACTTGGTTTTATGACATGCTAATTTTCAAACTTCTAGGCTTTTGCGGATCGTGTTTCCTTTGACAGAATGTCCTTGCCCTTGAGTCCTCTTGAAGGAATGTTAGCTTGTTGGCAGAGCCTCTCCCAAGCTTTCTGAGTTTGATTCCTCCTCTGGGTTACAACTGCCCTTTGGGCCAACAACCTCTGTGTAGCCCGGATCACCATGATACCAACATAACTAACAATGATTTAGTACTGACTGGCTACCAGGGACTCTTCCAAGCACTTTGTGTACTTAATACAGTCTAGGAGGCAGATTTTGTTCTTATTCCCATTTTACAGGTGACAAAAATGAGAACAGAGAGGTTAAGTCATCCCCTCAAAATAATACGTACAAAACCAGGACCTGAACCCAGACAGTTCGGCTCCAGAGTCTGTCCTCTTAACCATGATTTCATACTGCCTGTCATGATTCACCACGACTGATCATGGAGCTATCTATTCATCCTATCAGTTTTGGCATCTCTTAAAGCTGGGAGCCAATTCAGGTTCACCTACATAAGACCCTTCGGTGGGAATCACATATTGCTCTTAAAGACTTCATTACTCAACATGGCAAGCAGTGTGAGCTTCATGTTCACATTGGTTCCCCGAGCTCTCAAGTCCCATGAGGGTCATGCAGAGGGGCCCAGGCGAATGCTGTGCAGGCAGTGGGTTTGCATCTGATTTGAGAAACCCTGACCTTAGGAAGACTAAATCTTCTAAAATGAGCAGTTAGTCTACTTGAACACTGCCCCCAGAGGGAGACAATAACTTTATTATATGAGGTGCTAAATAAAACTTCCTAATATGGCTCATAGGCTTTGCAGGCTCTGTCCCCCACCCCTGTCACAGTCTAATCTCTCACTACACTTCCCCTTCAGCTCCTGCCACTTTGGCTTTCTCTCAGCCCCCACTTCTCCTCACCATGCCCCTTCTTGCCACAGGGCCTTTGCACATGCTGTTCCCTCTACCTGGAGTTCTCGCTTTCCCTTCATCTATTTAGTTTCTATTAATTTTGAAGGTTGCTTCTCATGTAGCTCTTCCTCAGGGAAAGACTTACTAAGTCAAATGTCTTCTTTAGGTGCTCTCATACCCCCCATGGACCTCTCTTTCATGGCTTTTATTACATTTACAATTTTATATTTGTGTGTATTCACTTGATTAATATAACTCCCTATGAACCAGTAAACACCATGAGGGCAAGGACCATGTTCTGCCACCAGAGTCCCAGTGCCTTGCCCTGTGCCCCAAGAGGTAGCTATAAAATAAATGGATCATGATGCCCCAAAGATTTTTAGACTGTCTGGCACATAATGGTATCCCAATGAGAGGTTGTTAAATTAATAACATATGGTGAGGGGCGCCTGGGTGGCTCAGTCGGTTAAGCATCTGCCTTCAGCTCAGGTCATGATCTCAGGGTCCTGGGATCGAGCCCTGCATTGGGCTCCCTGCTCAATGGGGAGCCTGTTTCTCCCTTTCCCTCTGCCCCTCCCCCTCACTCATGCTTTCTCTCACTCTCTCAAATAAATAAATAAAATTTAAAAAAATAACATATGGTGGGAGATAAGAAGGGAAGGAATGATAGTTTCATCTTAAAACCATTGTGTTACCAAGTAATAATACTGTTTGTCTACATACCTCCCACGATGCGGAGATCTATGGGACAGCACAAATGGATGGGTTACAGGATTTGCACTAATGATAACAGAGAAGCATGAAGTGAGACAGACACAGTGATTATGGCAACCCATGTATGTTCAGAGGTATTTTCCAGAAGAGGGCTGGCATTTTCAATGGCAAAATTTGGGAAAGCTAAAACATCTTGGAGGAAACACAAAACTTTATTTTTTATAAGGATTTCTGCAATGTATTTGCCAAGCACAAAGGAAAAGCACACAAAATACTTAGAGCTCCTTTTTTAATTCGAAGTCTTAAAATCAATTGAGTTGGCTTGGTAGGATCATCAAGAACTGTGAGGGGTCCGACAACGTACTGTACCTACAAGCTAACAAGGTAACCTGTTACAGCTTCATTGATATGCTGGCAGAACCACACGGCACCTGGGTCAGAGACTGTGGTGGTTAATTTTATGTGTCCATGACTGGGCCCAGACATTTGCCCAAATGTTATTCAGGATGTGTCTGTGAGGGTGTATCTGAAGAAGATTAACATTTAAATTAGGGCCCTTGAATTAAGACAGAATGCTATGGGCCCTTTCGGCGGTTCGCTGGTGCCTCCCCTGTCCTCTCCCGGCCAAAGCCCGGGGGATCAGAGCGAGACACGGGGACCACGTGCCGATGCAGGCTGATGGCCCTCAACTACCACAACCCGGCTGCCTTCAACTGCAAAGATGAAACAGAATTTAGAAACTTTATTGTTTGGCTTGAAGACCAGAAAATCAGACACTACAAGATTGAAGACCAAGGTAATTTAAGAAACATCCACAGCAGTGACTGGCCCAAGTTCTTTTAAAAGTATCTCAAAGATGTTAACTGTCCTTTCAAGATTCAAGATCTACAAGAAGCAATTGACTGGCTTCTTGGTTTAGCTGTTAGTTTTGAATATGGAGATAATGCTGAAAAATACAAGGACTTGGTACCTGGTAATACAAAAAATGCTGACAATGCTGCTAAAAATAGAGAGTCATTGGTCAACTTGGATGTAATCAATCCTGATTTTAAGGCTGGTGTAATGGCTTTGGCCGACCTTCTTCAGATTCAGCATCATGATGATTACCTGGCAATGCTTATGGCAATTCGCATTTTGGTCCAGGAGCGCCTGACCCAGGATGCAGATGCTAAAGCAGATCAAACGGAACAGGGCTTACCTGTTGCTTTAGACAAACATATTCTTGGTTTTGACACAGGAGATGCGGTTCTTAACGAAGCTGCTCAAATTCTGCGATTGCTGCCTATGGAAGAGCTCAGAGAGCTACAGACAAAAATTCATGAAGCCGTAGTAGCTGTTCAGGCAATTATTGCCAATCCACAGACCACAGGCTGGGGAAATTTGGAAGATGAACGTTTTAGGATTTCATCTGCTCACCTACTTACAATTGGGAAACATGTACGCTCTGGCATGTGTTTGGAAATCAAATGTCACATTTTCGAGGGAAGAATCCTAGAAAATTGACTATGTTCTCGAGATTGACCATCATTGCTTTTTCTTTAATAAAGTTCAGGAAAGTGGGAAAAAAAAAAAAAAAAGACAGAATGCTATGGACTGAATTGTGTTCCCCCAATTTCATATGTTGAAACTAACCTCCAGTGTGACAATATCTGGAAATGGGATCTTTAGGAGATAATTAAGGTTAAATGAGGTTACAAGGGTGGGGCCCTTACTTTTCTTTTCTTTTTAACATGTTTAGAAATGTGTATCAGGGGGGCGCCTGGGTGGCTCAGTCAGTTAAGCATCTGCCTTCGGCTTGGGTCATGATCCCAGAGTCCTGGGATTGAGTCCCACATCAAGCTCCCTGCCCAGTGGGAAGTCTGCTTCTCCCTCTCCCTCTACCCCTCCCCCCTGCTCGCGCTCTCTCTCTCACTCTCTCTCTCTCTCATAAATAAATAAATAAAATCTTAAAAAGAAATGTGTAGCAGGTGCTCAGTATTCTGCCCCCATTCCATCCATACTCACCTCAACTATGTGCAGAAGACCACTGTGAGCATTTACAGCTCAGCCCAGGTGGCAGCTTGGCCTGCACACAGAGCAAGCCAGAGTGCCAGAGAGTTCATTCCCCTGAAGGCATCCCTTAACCAATGACCAGCAGGGACCTACCTGGGGGTTAAACACCTCGGCTTCCTCTACTTCAGTGCCGGTAACTCAGGAGAGGTGCTTCTACCTGGGATCCCTGTGTTCCCCAGCAGGACTGAGCTCCAGTTGTCGTAGGTGCTAACAAGCTCGGTAACACACTCTAGCATCTGCCTTCCACTCCTCTCATTTCCTTATCCCCCTACTGGTGTTTCCCGGGATCACCATCCCAAATAAATGACGCGCTTGAACCCTTCTCTTTAGGTTCCAGTTCCAGGAGAATCCAAACTAAGATGACATGATAGAATCATTTTGGGTTTTTTGCAAGGTACACAAAACATAAAGAATATTTCAGTGGCCACTCATGGTAAGAGAAAAGCATCAGGGAAATCAGGCAGCCATCTCTGGTTTGCACTGACCTTTGGAAAAGTCTTCTGGTTGGCCTTGGATCCCTGCCACTTCTCTGGCTTCATCTCTCCCTTCTCCCCTCTTTGCATTTTCTGTTCCGATTACCCTGACCTCCTTTCCACTTCTCTATGCCACCTCTGGACAATTACATATGTAAACGAGTTTCTAAAATTTGTTTTGCTTTCCAAAATTCTATTCATCCTTCAGTTGCCTTTAAAATACCACTCACTGGGGCGCCTGGGTGGCTCAGTCGTTAAGCGTCTGCCTT
The DNA here is from genome assembly GCF_029215605.1 of Mirounga angustirostris. Classification (NCBI taxonomy): domain Eukaryota; kingdom Metazoa; phylum Chordata; class Mammalia; order Carnivora; family Phocidae; genus Mirounga; species Mirounga angustirostris. The sequence continues at coordinate 184,956,826 of NW_026991709.1, read as the reverse complement.
CAGCTCAGGTCATGATCCCAGGGTCCTGGGATCGAGCCCCGCATCGGGCTCCCCGCTCGGCGGGAAGCCTGCTTCTCCCTCTCCCACTCCCCCTGCTTGTGTTCCCTCTCTCGCTGTGTCTCTCTGTCAAATAAATAAAATAAATAAAATAAATAAAATAAAATAAAATAAATAAAATAAAATACCACTCACTTCAGGGGTGCCTGGCTGACTCAGTCAGTAGAGCATGCAACTCTTGATCTTGGGGTTGTGGGTTCAAGCCCCATGTTGGTTGTAGAGATTACTTAAAAATAAAATCTTTGGGCCGCCTGGGTGGCTCAGTCAGTTGAGCTTCTGACTCTTGGTTTCGGCTCAGGTCATGATCAAGGAGTCATAAGATTGAGCCCTGCATTGGGCTCTGTGCTCAGCACAGAGTCTGCTTCTCTCTCTCTCCCTCTCCCTCTAACACTCCCCCACTTGCTCACTCTCAAAATAAATAAATAAAATCTTTAAAAAATATAAAATAAAACATCACTCCCTTCAAAAGCCTGCCCTGCCCTGCCCATGTTGGATTAGATACTCCTTCTCAATGTTTGCATGCCATCCTATCATGACATGTGACGTGTTATATTATTGCCGTTCACTTGTGTGACTCCCCAGGGAACCATAAACTCTGACTTGCAAGAAATGTGTTTATCCTGAACACTAAATAAGCACCTAATACATACTTGTTAAATAAATAATAAGTAATATTAATGACTATAGAATATTCTTTCACATGAATTTTTTTAAAAAAATATTTAAGTAATCTCTACACCCAACATGAGGCTCGAACTCATGACCAGGAGATCAAGAGTCGAACGCTCTTACAACTGGGCCAGCCAGGTGCCCCTCCCACAAATTTTTCTATTTAATCCTCACAACTCTAGGGCGAGGGATACTACTGTTATCATCTGAATGCTGCACAAAACCAAACTAAGACACAGAAAGCCCAAATGGCCTTAAATTTTACAGCTAATAAATGGCAGCAGGATTTGAACCCCAAACTTGCTGGATATCTTTAAATAATGAAGATAAGCTCATGATTCAGAGTAAAGTTTTTTGGGCTAAAAACTGGAAAAAACAAAAGTCCTCAGAATTTCAAATTTTGAGAAAGCCCTCACCAAACTGATAGCAATAGTTCTGGGAAGAAATGAGAGGGACACATCAGGAATGGACTTTGAATCAAGCAGACTTTGACTTAGATACCCATTCTGCATCTAACTGACCACATGACTACTTGGGCAAGCAACTCATCTTCTCGGAAGCTAGACGTCAACTATGGCTTAATAAAAAGTCCCTCTGGGGCAACCAGGTGGGGAGCAGATCACTGTATTTAAGAGATAAGTGATCGGGATTAGTGATCATTATTTTAATGAAGATTTGCCACTTGCTCTCATAAGAAATGTAAGATTTCTTTTCACATGAAGTCATTGTAAGTTTCACTGGACACAATGCATAAAATTCTGGGTAAAAATAGCTCCCTAAATGACAGTGTTCTATACCACATGTATCTAACTGCAGTGCCAGGAAATGACCCAATGCTCGAAGTCACAACGCACTCAGAGACAAAAGTCATTACATGCTCCGTTGAGCTGGGCTACTTTGACTCTATTTTCCTATCTTTCCCTCTCTTTCATTTGTTCTCCCTTCCCCCTTAATTTCAGCTGGGCCTTTCCCTGATGGTAAAAGCTTGGCTAAGGTGGCACAAGGCTAGACTCCCAAAACCTCTTTGGAAAATCAAAGATTAAGATAGTGCCCCAACTTCGGGTCCTGTTGCTTCTCCATTCCCCAGTTAAAACTGTTCTGATTTAGTGGGTCAAGCAAAATATGGAGTGCTTCGGAGGAAGGCCAGATATTATTAGGTAATCATTCTTTGCAATGTACGACAAAACATAACAAAATACTGCAGTGGCCATTCACAGTTAGAGAATGTATGTAAGCTCTGACCCAGTGATGAATAGGGCCCCGTGCCTGCTTCTTCTCCCTCAGGCCAGGCACTCCCCATCTAATAGGAGGCGTGATGTATCCAGGAAGAGCAACAAAGCAGTCCGTGCCCTGCCATATCCCTCCAGCTCTTATGGTTCCCTGCACACAGGCTCAGCTTCCATCTGCCAGGATCTGCACTTTTTTGCCTGATGGCCTGAGGTGCTGGAGAATTAATGATCCTCTTGCAGCTGCTGCTTCTTTTTGACTCTCAGTTATTTCGTGAACCTGTCTCTAAAGATGGTTGCAAACCTCTTTCTGGTCATAGATATTTTCATCATCCTCTTCCCTATGCCAACAAATTCCCTTCTGCTTCCAAATGTGTGCTTTAAGTCACCATGTAGCACTTCCATGTAAGAAGTGCTCTGATGGGCGCCTGGGTGGCTCAGTTGGCTAAGCATCCGACTCTTGATTTGGGCTCAGGTTGTGATCTCAGGATCGTGGGATCGAGCCCAATGTGGAGTCCTATGTCCGACTCCCTGCTCAGAGCCGAATCTGCTTCCCCTCTGCCCCTCCCCCACATTCTCTCTCTCTCAAATAAATAAATACATCTTCAAAAAAATAAAAAAGTGGTCTGGTAATTTCTGAACCATGAAATTTATAAATGGAAAATTTTATTTATTCAAAATTTGTTCTCCATAGCTGAAATTTGCATCCTGTTAGGCATTAGGGGCGTGTGTTGGGGTGGGGGGTTGTGGTTATTTAGCAAAGTATGACGCTAGATAGAATAACAGCCCCACCCCAAGGATGTCCACTTCCTAATCTCCAGAGACTGTGAATATGTTACCTTACATAGTACACAGGACTTTCTTTGCAAATGTGATTAAGAGTCTTGAGATGGGAGATTATCCTGGGTTATCTGGATGAGTCCAAGGTAATCACAAGGATCCTTAAACATGGAAGAGGGAAGAAGAGAGTCAGAAGGAGATGTGAAGGATAGTCAGAGAGAGGCACCTTTGCTGGCTTTTTAGATGGAGGAAGGGAATCATGAGCCAAGGAATGTAGGTGGCCTCTAGACGCTGGGAAAGACAAAGAAATGGATTTACCCTACAGACTCAGAAGAAAAGGCAGCCATGCCAACTCTCTGATTTTAGCCCAGTGAGACATGTCAGATTCCCAACTGCAGAACTGTAAGGTGAAATACTTCTGGTGAGTTAGGGCACTCCCAAGTTTGTGGTAATTTGTTACAGGTAATTATAGAAGAACATATTAATTAGCATGCTTGACATGATTGAGCTACCCATAGAGGGGGTGACGATGTGCTAAAACTGAAATCAAGTGGCATCACTGCTTTTCTCAAAGTCTTCTAGCAGTATTCATCTCACACAGAGGGAAAGCCACATTCGTACACTGGCCTTCAGGCCCCACATGACAGGTAAGTCCCCTGGGGTCTACCTGGCTCATATACTACCACTCTCGTGCTAACCCCCTCTGCTCCAGCCATACAAGCCCTTTTGTTCCTTAAACATAGCAAGCAGGTCCTGCCACAGGGCCTTTGCCCTTACGATACTCTGTCCAAACTGCACTTTCCCTAGATATCCGCATGTCCCATTTGCTCACTTTCTTGGGACTCTGATATAATGTCCCTGAATGAGAGAGGTCTTCCCAGGCCACCCTTACATAAAAATAGCAACATCTGCCACTCTTGCATGCACTTCCAAGCTCAGGAAGCTTCATATATTATTTATTTATTTTCTGCCTCCTCCCTCCTACCTCAAATACAAGCCTCATGAAATTGGGAACTTTCATCTGTTTGTTCCCCGCTGTATCCCCAGTAGCAAGAACAGTGTCTGACCACAGTGGGCATGTGTTAAATATTTGTTGAATGAATAACTGAATAAATGAATGAATAAGATGATTCTCTTTTTGCTAATTGAAGGAGATTGGTTAGGTCCTACTGACCTATTCATCAAGACTATTATTTTGTGGCATCGTATGCATTTGAAAACTTGCAACTAAATAGATGTCATTTCATTGGTTCAGATTTTCTATTCAGTTCTACAGTTTGAGCAAAGTCACCAATGGCTTCTGCGCTTGATGATGCCTCACTGTTATCACATTAAAGAATGAATTGATTCTAAACTTTCTTTAATGTATATTTGTATGCTGAGACTTAGGAATACTTAGCTTTTCGTTAAAGGTATTTTCTGAAACACAGCTCAATACCCTGAACATAATCTCTAGAAAAGAAGAGAATAATTTTCAGAACATAATCAACCAAGTTGTTAAATAAGTAGAGTTGGCATTTTATTATGCATTTCCAATCAGAATAGTTCCATAGTAAACTCCACTTTCTGCAATTAAATCAATAAATCAAAATAGAAAGGACTAAATTGATGGTAGTCCCATGGTAGGTCATAGGGAGTAATTATGAAAAAATACTTAAAGCCATGTTAAAATGCTGGTACATGACTTCATCAAATGATGGAAATTGAGGGGCACCTGGGTGGCTCAGTTGTTAAGCGGCTGCCTTCGGCTCAGGTCATGATCCCAGGGTCCTGGGATTGAGCCCCGTATCGGGCTCCCTGCTTGGTGAGCCTGCTTCTCTCTCTCCCTCTGCTGCTCCCCCTGCTTGTGCTCTCTCTCTCTCTCTCTGTCAAATAAATAAAATCTTTTAAAAAAAAAATGATGGAAAGTGAGAGGCTACATCTTTTTACCCAAGGATAAGAGGATATTTGAAAAACTGGTTGAACTTTAATGGAGATTGTAAAATAATGGCCAAGTGCTGGGTAGAAGACATCTGGGAGTAGTGGGGACTGCAGTGGAAATGAAAGTTTGTTCCCACCTAAATGGGGGAAGCCCCCACTCAGCCCATATGGGAATGTGGACTGAGTTGTCAGATGTTCTTGTTTTTTGTGAGGATCCTAAAATGAATATTTTTATGTGAAACCTGATATTCAAAACAACTTGTAGGCCAAGAGCAACCGAGAGTCTCTAGTTCATGATTCTAGGTTTAAGACAAAAATCTTCACCCAAACACAAAAAAGTCAAAAATAGAACAAATTAAACTGAAAAAAAAATCTTTCTTAGACTTTTTTCTTTTTTAAGTAATCTCTACATTCAATGTGAGGCTCAAATTTACAACCCTGAGATCAAGAGTTGCATGCTCTACCAACTGAGCCAACTAGGTGCCCCTCTAGTAACCACATTTTTAAAAAGATTTTTAAAAGAAGTTAAAATTAATTTTAATATTATATTTTATTTAACTCAATGCATTCAAAGTATCATCATTTTAACATATAACCAACATTTTAAAATGTTAAGATATTTTATATTATCTTTCATCTGTGAAATCTTCAAAATCTAGTGTTTTATATTTACAGCATATCTCAATTCAGACTAGCCATATTCAAGTGGGTAATAACCATAAGTGGATGGTGGCCGCCATGTTGGACAGCGCAGCTATAGAAGTTTGTTGCTCTTTTTGCAAATATTATTATTTATTTTTATTGGAAATATCAAATTTAATGTTTCCTAACTAAGAAATTGGAAATTATCTCAGAGAGGGTTTTTTTTTCAGTTTTAAGATATCCATCATTTATTCTTAGAATATTAAGCATATTTACATGACTTTTTTGGGGCAATAATGACAGTTTGGCTTTTACTCAATGCTCAAAGTGACCAATTCTAAAATAAATGGTTAAGTTCATCAGTTGAGTTATTTTATGAAACCCATCCATGCAATAGTGAGAAAAAAATCAATGTCTCGGTATTATGCATTCAATATTTAGGTAACTGATTTTTAAATTTTGGGATTTGATTTTTTTAGTATAAATGTAAAGTATACTCGTTGTTCTTTGAAAATCAGACAATATAAAGTAAATAAAGTAACAAATTTTTAATCTCCTCATTCCTATCTCTGCTACTCTACCACCACTTCCCCTCTCAGTCTCCAAAAATAACCACTGTTAAATCTTTGGTACATATTCTTCCAGAATCTTCTATGCCTATTTGCATGTGAATATAGAGAAAATTTTTTAGGGACTGTTTTGTTTTCACAGTTTTAGGACATCCTGTCTCCACTCCACAGTCTACCATAGATGACATTTTTACCTACACATCAGAACACATAGATTTGCCTTTTTTCTTTAATGGCTCCAATGTCTGTAGTAGGTCCATAGGGCCATTTATTCAATCTTCTATTGATGAACATGTAGGTTGCCACTAGTTTTTGCTACTACAAATAAACCTACATTACTATGTGGGTATTTCAATAAAGTAGGTTCTCAGAGGTGGACTGCTGGTTCTGACATCACAATTTCAAACGCTGGTGAATATTGCCAAATAGCCCTCCAGAGACCTTACACTGATTTATACTCATATTAACTGAGAGGGCATTTTGATTAAAATGTAGTCTTTCCAACGTGGCAGGGCCCAGAGCACTAGACAACTTCTAAGACCAATCCTGAGAAGTTACAAAGGAGAGTAAAAGCAAACCAAATGATTATTTCAAAGCTATGTGATAGGAGATACCAGCCTGGGGCAGCAGCCTATATGAAAAGCAAATGAAAAAAGGGGATCATGTACTTGAGTCTGTCGCCTCTTTAGAGACACTTTGTTCCAGCCTGACTTCTGGATAAGCAGACTTCTCTGTGGAAACACTCTGTCTCTAGGCACCCTGTGTACACTTCCTCATGACATAATTCTTGCTAACCCTTCAGTAAAGTGACACCTTCTTTCAAAAAGACAGAAGGTCCAATAAGGAGATTTGCTTGAGCAAGGAGGAAAAGTCTCCACTTCATCTTCCCCTACGTGCAAAGGCTTCCCAAACCCTAGTAAATCTGGGGTGGCCAGAATTCGTGAAAACTCTTCAAAAAATGGTCAGCTTGCTACACTCATTCATTTTCAAAAGGATTCAGTTTAAAAATGACTTCAGGTCACCAAGGTATATTGTCTTGCCCTGTTCTATGTGTTTATCCCTCCCAAACTTGGAATAAGACCCAGAATCCCCACTTACCAAGTTTTCAGAGGGCTTACAAGTTGCTAGGTGAAGTAAGCATGCAGCCAGATAGAGATAAGATGCAAAAACAGTTTAAAAATTGGCCAAAAGCCAATAGAATGCAAGTCAATACATTTAAGTTACAATTTGGGGTGGAAATCAGCTTTAGGGCCACTGATGGAAAGGACCTGGCTGACTGAACGGAGGGTTGACCTAAAAAAAATCTCTGGGGGCAGCAAACAGGTGACCCACAGGCTGAATACAACCTGCAGATCACATGGTTAAATGCACGAGGATTCTTAGAAATTTGAAGTTCAGGATCGTTTGATCGGCCCAGCCCCCTACAATTTGCCACAGTTCCCACCCCTTCCTGCTGCATCCCACAGCTTCTCACAGTCGCCTGCCTGGTGCCTACGGGCATTCAGGTTGGCTATGTCCAACTTAGTGCTTTCAGTCCATTGCTACCTCAAGAGGATTCGACTGTTGTTATGATTCCCTAAATAGGATTATGCAATCTCAGGCATGTTCAATAAAAGGAGAATGTTGGGAACAATAAAGATGGTGTTTCTGACCAGATTTTGCCCTGCTCCGGTCTTTTGGGCTTTTCAGAGGATCATTTACAAATGTCCAGGGAGTGACCGTATGGATGTGACTCCAAGCCATACCTGGGGCAGGACGGTTGAAAAGAAGATGTTATCAGGGACTCTTACATTGGTTCCTGTCTCTCTAGCTTCCAGCAACCCCTACTCCATTAAACCACCGCAGTCTCACGCCTGAACCATTGCCACAGCCTGACTGCCTAGGCTCGTGTGTCCTGCTCTCTCCTCACCCAGCCCCAGACTCTGCTCATGTCAGCATTGTACCTCCCAGCTCTTTCCTGAATCTACACCCTCTTATCTCAGTCTGCTCCAATGCGCCATCATTTCCAGCCTGGACCAATTGCCTACCCAGTGGCTTCTTGACAACCATACTCCATCCTCTCCAATGCATTTCCCAACCTGCACACAGCAATCTCTTCAAACATAAGCATAGGGGCGCCTGGGTGGCTCAGATGGTTAAGCGTCTGCCTTTTGCTCAGGTCGTGATCTCCAGGTCTTGGGATGGAGCCCAATGTTGGGCTCCCAGCTCAGCGGGGAGTCTGCTTCTCCCTCTCCCTCTGCCCCTTCCCCCCACTTGTACTCTCTCTCTCTCTCTCTCAAATGAATAAATAAAATCCTTAAAAAATAAATAAATAAAACACAAGCATAATGTTGCCTTCCCTTGTCACTGATGCCCCCACCACACTGGTCTCCTCTCTGCCCTCAAACACCGCCCGGTCCTCGCCCATCTGAGAACCTTTGCTCTGGGAGTTTTCCACCTTTGGCATACTTTTCCTCCCAGGATTCACCCTAGTTTGCCTCCTTCTCAATGTGAAATGTCTCACCTCAATGTCACCTCTTTGAGACGTCTTGATCGCCGTGGCAGAAACTCACACTTCCCCTTGCTTTCTATGGGCTTTTCCTAGATTTTCACAGCCTTCTTTTTCAGTGCTGGCAATGCTTCATCTATTTGGTAACATGTTTGGTGTCTAGCTCCTCCACTGGGATGTAATTCCTGGGCAGAGACTCTAGTTGTTTTGTTCAAGGCTGACTCCCCATTGCACAGAACACATACGTATCGCCTAGCTCCTTAAAAGCCCTTATATAAGTCAGAGACATAAAGGCAGAATGGTGATATCCAGAGGCTGGGGGCAGGGTGGGGGAAGGCGGGGAGGCAGGAACGGGGAGTTATTGTTCCATGGGTTCGGAGTTTCTGTGTTGCAAGATGAAAAGTTTCTGGAGACGGTGGCGATTTTGCACAGCAATGTGAATATGCGTAACGCCCCTGAGCTGTACCCTTAAAACCAGTTAAGATGGTGAATTTTATATTATGTATATTTTCCCACAATTAAATTTTTGTCCAAATGCTTTTTAAAAAACGCTTAACACCTCTCCATTGCTCTGAGGATCAAGACCAAAATTCTCACTTTGTTCTGTGGGATCGGCAGGTTTGGCCCTATGTTTGCTGCAGCCGCTCTACCTCATATATTTTCAAAGACATCAGGCTTGGGCGCCTGGGTGGCTCAGATGGTTAAGCGTCTGCCTTCGGCTCAGGTCCTGATCCCAGGGTGTTGGGATCGAGCCCCGCATCGGGCTCTTGGCTCAGCAGGGAGCCTGCTTCTCCTTCTGCCTCTGCCTCTCTCCCTGCTCATGCTTTCTCTCTCTCTCTCTCTGTATCTCTGTGTCTCAAATGAATAAATAAAATCTTAAAAAAAAAAAAAAGACATCAGGCTTCTTCCTCCTCAGGTGCCTGCTGATTCATCTACCTGGGACGGTCAGATCTTCACACGACTCTGTTTCCTTGTTCAGTTCTAAGGCTCAGTGACTCATTAGCTGCCTGCCGTCCCCGACTCCTCATCTCATGTGGAGGCTCACACCCCTACCCCCCCTTTTCTATCGTCCTCATAGCACTTACCACCAGCTGAAGTTAGTTGATTTGGTTTCTTATCTGTTGCTGGCCTCACCCGCGGCACTGTCCGTTATATTAGTTCAGAGATTCTGGGTGTGTTGTTTCCCAGTATCCCAGGCATCTAGAATAGCACCAGCACCCGTCGGCATTCAAGTAATTGTCAGATAGCTGAATGAATAAAGCGTTCTTGGGAGGCAGTGGTTACTATTCTATTTTACAGATGAGAAAATGGAGGTCCAGGGAGGTTTTGTCACCTGCTCAAGGACCCACATCCTGTAAGGGACAGAGCTAGAATAAAAAAATAATAATAAAATAAATTTTAAAAAAAACAGATTTGGCTCAAATTGGTTGTCTGTGCCCTAGCTCTTCTTCTCTATTCCACTTGCTAGCTCCGTCATCTGCTCCAGGACGCCTTGGAGAAACTGTGCCATTTGTCACAGAAGCCAAAGCAGCAAATGGTTCTGCCTGTTATGCGTGCGCGCACACACGCACACACATGGACGCTCATGGACATGTACAAACACCAGACACATACTTACACAGATAAAAATCAGCTCTCTTTTCCTAATGTAGAATAATCTCATTCATCCAGATATTTAACAAAATACAACCGAATTAAGACAACTATTCCAGCGATCAATTGAAACAAAAAGGCTCATGGTTAAAGAAAATGCTCATTCATTTATTTGTTCATTCAAGCCCCTGTTATTTATTGTGCTCTGGGAATGCCAACAGCTGAGGAAAAACAGACCGTGTAGAACCACAAGCCCTTTTGGCTAAAGCACATCGCGTATGCTGCATTTCATTGTTTCTCAAAGGACCACCTGCACCCAGTCTCCAATGGTTTGGGTATTAGTAACCCTAGTTTACAGATGAGAAAACAAGCACAGATAGGGTAAACAAATTGTCAGGGGGGCTAGAACAAGAACCCTCTTAATCCCTCAATGTAATAAACTTAATTCTTGACCACTTTTAAGCTCTTTGTCACGGTGCTGGAACATACAAGACCCTCACTACTCCAGGTGTGGTCTGTGGACCAGCATCATCAGCATCACCTGGGAGTTTATTAGAAATGCAAATTCTTGGATCCCACGCCAGACCTCCTATGTCAAAATCAGCATTTTAATAGAATCCTCAGGTAGTCATGTGCACATGAAAGTTTGAGAAGTATGCTTCACATCACTGATGAGTACAAACACAAAAAGCAGGGTAATCCTAGTATCTCTCCCACAATTTTCTAGAATTTTCTTTCTTAGTATGCAGTTACTTCTGTCTGAAAACCTCAAAACGCCCTTGAGCGTGATGGGAATAAATCCTAGTGTCTGCTGCCACCTTGTGGTGAGAAGTATTTGCAGGCAGAATTTGCTCTTCGGGAAATGGGGAAATGTTCGAAGGGAAGCACGGACCAGGCACTCAACTTTTTCAGCCATGAGAGACCGCTATAAAATTCTGTGATATAATAAAATAGCCTTGGGATGTACTATAAGATGGCCAAATAACAACTGGGCTTTTTAATATGTGTCCCCTGGGGCCGAGAGAGTATTTATCAGCTCTAGCTGAGAGATGTAAAAAAAAGCTGGGATCATTGGTATTCTTCCGGGTCTTTCCTCTTTGGTATTCAAACATGCACATCTGAATGTGATAATCAATTGGTGTGTGATTATTTTATTACCAACCCAAAAGGTAGTGATTAGAAAATCAGGTTACCTTTTCTGCACTGGCCTTGCCCAGGAATCTAGAACACGTGTTCCACGAATTGAACTGGAATTTCCCACCATTCTGTCAAATGCATCATTCCCAACCTCTGTGAAGTTGGTAAACAGGGCCAGTCCCACAAATGATGTCTCTCACACCTTCAAGGGAATAAGAAAGCGATTCCAAAAATTTCCTACGTACTTTCCCCAAAACAGCCCAGAAGTTAAAAGTGCCTCTGGCCCTCAATGATTTGTTTTTGTAGTTTGGGAGCTCAAGAGCTGAAGAAATCCAAAGCAGCTGCTACAGGTGGACTTGACAGCGATGGACCAGCCTCAGCTGTATCTTCCAGAGTCTTCTAAGGGTGCCTGTGGAAGAGTTGGTCAGTACCGAAGACTCCAGCAACACAGAAAGAAAAATGGCCCTTTCAAAAGGAAGGGGATTGAAAGGTAGGCCGATGGGATTTGTTTTCTTTTCTGTTGAGTGAGATTCTTTGGATTTTGCATTAAACAATATTCATTGTGATGATTAGAAAAGGGAGCATCTCTTTTTCAGCATTGCCTTTAGAAATGAACACTCTGAATGGATTGGGGGGCGGGGGAGGCACCGCATTTCTACATAGGTCAGGAAGCCTAATGCCACAATGGACGCCTGATTTTATGAGTGTAATCGTAATGGGGAAAGCCTTTCCTTTCCACCTGAATTTGAGTTTTAATGTGGCATGTGAGGCAAAAATAAGCACAGTCTCAGAATTTTAGATATCACGTGTCCCGTGCAAGTACTATGATTTTGAAAATTCAATAGTATATTCTTTGAGATGAGTCCATTATCAATGCTTTCTGTTCTCTTGCCCAGCAATATGCACTGAAATATGTACTAATTGTTATTTCACGCTGTGCATGCTCTTTAATGTAATTTTTTTTTTAAAGATTTTATTTATTTATGTGACAGAGAGAGACACAGCGAGAGAGGAAACACAAGCAGGGGGAGTGGGAGAGGGAGAAGCAGGCTCCCTGCAGAGCAGGGAGCCCGATGCGGGACTTGATCCCAGGACCGTGGGATCATGACCTGAGCTGAAGACAGTCGCTTAACCAACTGAGCCACCCAGGTGCCCCTCTTTAATGTAATGTTAAAACTGTCTTATACCTGGTATTTCCTGTCAAAGGAAAAACCATAAAGACAGGCAATGAAATACTCTAAACATGGGGCGCCTGGGTGGCTCAGAGGGTTAAGCGTCTGCCTTCGGCTCAGGTCATGATCCCAGGGTCCTGGGATTGAGCCCCATGTCTGGCTCCTGGCTCGGTGGGGAACCTGCTTCTCCCTCTCCCTCTGTCTCCCCCTGCTCATGCTCTCTCTCTCTGTATCTCTCTGTCTCAAATGAATAAATAAAATCTTTAAAAAAAAAAATACTCCAAACATAATACATTTTAATTTGGAAAATCAACAAGATGATTTATTTTCCAATTTCTTTTGGCTTCTTTCTTACCAGGTTCATGAGCAATAGCTCAGACACGTAGAAATGAGGTATTTTGATGAGGCCTGAATCCTCCAACACCAAACTTCTGAACTTCCACGGACAAAATGAAATATTGCAGAGATTTCCACTTTCAATAATAAAAAGAGTTTAAAGGGGGAAGCAATTCTACAAAGTACATCCATTACCAATCAAGATATTTGAAAACTTAAGAAGGGAAGGGTTCTTTTCAAAACAGAAATTGCAACAGTTCTATTCCAAGGCCCTGGAGCAAAATCACCTTAGTTATGTTTTAATAGATTGGGAATGAGGGTGGAGGGGATGCAGTGGGAGATACATTCTAGAGATTCAGAATACTTAGAGCTGGGCTTTTAACCTGAGGGATTACGTGGATGGCCTTTGGGGTTCTTGAGCCTCCTGAAGTTGTATTTTCATTGTTTTGGGGGGGGGGTGTGTGTGTGTGTGTGTATGTGTATTTATGGTAGTAGAAATTGATGGCTTTATTAAATGATTCTCACAGGGCTCTAGTGAAGATTAATCCTAGCCCATAAATGGTCTTTGGGCAAATTATAAAATGGCACTCCTGGGGCGCTTGGGTGGCTCAGTCGTTAAGCGTCTGCCTTCGGCTCAGGTCATGATCCCAGGGTCCTGGGATTGAGCCCCGCATCGGGCTCCCTGCTCAGCAGGAAGCCAGCTTCTCCCTCTCCCCCTCCCCCTGCTTGTGTTCCCTCTCTTGCGGTCTCTCTCTCTGTCAAATAAATAAAATCTTTAAAAAAAAATTAAAAAAAGAAAAAGAAAATGGCACTCCATCCTCAAGACACTTTACTGCCATCTGCCAGAAAGTTATAGTTAACTTGGAGCCTATGATGACTAAATGGAATAGCACCCCTAGTGTTTCTGTGTGTGTGTAACTGGTGGACAGCCTATGTTCAGTCCCGAAAGGGATAGCTGGCTAGCCTACAGGCTCCCCCCGCCCTTCTTTTGACCTCCTGCTTGAGTTCCCTCCTTGCCTTTTACTTTTTTCCTTCACTCATCTGATCCACATATTAATTAAAGCTATTATTTATTAGGTTCTAAGCCCATGAATTATTTCTTTTTTATGCCCACATTTCTGAAAACAGTATACCCATTTTCAAATGAGAAAACCTAAGCTTAAAGAGGTTAAATAACATGCCCAAGATCACACAGCTAGGAAGTGTGGTGCTGGGTTGAACAAGACCATTGAACTCCAGTGCCTGGGCTCTTCTGAACTACTTCCCATGTATAATTACAGAAAAGTTGAATGATTTAGCTCCAGTTTAGAACAGTATTTTCTTGGAGGATGGTCTATGTGCTGCTGGTATTACTTGAGATATTTTAGGTAGTATATGAAGAATATTTTTTAATAGTTATGAGTTTATTTTAATCTGTCTTAGAAATACATGTTACATTTACTGCAAACATAATATAACATAACATAATAGAAAACCTGGGATTTCATCCAGAGAAATGAAGATCTATGTTCCTACAAATACCTGTACACAAATGTTTATGTGTGTGTTCATATTAGCCCCAAACTGGAAACAATCCAAATGTCTTTCAGTGAGTAAATGATTAGACAGTGTGGTAATCAGTATCATGGAATATTACTCTGCAACAAAAAAGAAAAATTGATACATACGATAATCTGGATTAATTTCCAGAGAGTCATGCTGCGTGAAAAAAAAAAGTAAATCCCAGAAAGTTATATACTATATGATTCCATTTAGATAACATTTTTGAAAGGACAAAATTATACAAATGAAGGACAGCTTAAGGAGGTGATGGGGTGAGTGGGTGCAGCCATAACCCATGAAGGATCCTGGTGGTGATGGAAATGTTCTGTATCTTGAAAGTATCAATATTGTGATAAATTACACTTTTGCACAAGGTTACCATTGGAGGAAACTGGGCAAATCTCCCTGTATTATTTCTTACAGCTGCCTGTGAAACTACAATTACCTCAAAATAAAAGGTTTAATTTTTTAAACCCCTGGGATTTTTTTGGATATTATTGCTCTGGATGACACTAAAAACAATAGCTAATTGAGGAAGAATATTAGCTAAATAATGGTATCATGGTATAGATGATGTTTCTTCTAGAATGGTGAGTAACACAGACACTGGGATCAGATCACCTGTACCAAGTTATTTAATCTTTCAAGGATTTAATCTCTTCATTTGTAAAACAGAGATGACAGGACGAGGGGTAAATTACATAAAACACAAGGAAGAACTTAGAAGAGTGCTTAGTGCATAGAACGCTATTAAGAAATATTATCTGTATTTTTTTTTTAGATGTTTGTTTAGAGAGTGTGAGTGGGGGGAGGGGCAGAGGGAGAGGGAGAGAGAGAATCTCAAGCAGACTCCCTGCTGAGTGTGGAGCCTGACACGGGGCTCCATCCCATGACCCTGAGATCATGACCTGAGCCGAAATCAAGAGTCAGATGCTCAACCAACTGAGCCACCCAGACGCCCTCGTTATCTGTTTGTATTACTAAAATAGGCCCAAATGATGAAGATAGTGTATGACTATTTGGAATCTTAGAAATAAGAGTTTAGAGTTATTCTCTCTAAATGAGTGTTTTATGTACATGCATCATTTATGGGGCCTTGGAGACTACAGACCTTATTAACTACCCTAGCCATCGCTCATCTTTCATCACTGTAGACCGGAAGCTACCAAACCCAGTAAAAACTACATCCAACCATCATTGAAAGGAGGTTACCAATTTGTCAATATGTGTTCTAACAGTCAGAGACCTGGATTAAAATCTGCATTCTATGCTCTCTGTGCTTCAGTTTAGTCATTAGTGAAGTGAAGATGATAGCGTAACCTACCTCTTATGGAGCTATGAGGATAAAATGAAGTAGTGGTCAGAACACGCATAACTACTGATTTGGTTCTTGGTGTTCATTTTTATTTTTTTGGAATTGGATCATGTGTTCGCAATTCAAGTTTGGATTTTGATGATTTAAATTTCTTGTTTTTGACTTTTCAATTTCCTTAAACACAAATTCTTTTTTATATTGTTTAGGTGGCATAGAGCTGTGTCCACCAACTTGGTAAAACAAAACGTATTGGTCCCCAAAGATGAATCGTCTGCTGACAGTGACAAGGAATTTCATGAAAGCCAGCAAAACCAAAAAAAAACTGTGATGAAGAAAATGAAGACTGTTTTGGGAAGGATGCTGTCCTACAAATGGAGAAGCAAGTCGGCAAGTGTCAGCAGAGGGGCCTCCACTTACCATAAGGAAACCTTCCTTTCCAACCCGCAGAGCTTTCTTCCTAGAATTGTCAAGGAGCTTCCAGCCCCCAGGTTATTTGCCAAACCAAGAACGAGAAAGCTGTCACAGAATGGTAATCAAAGGCAATTTGCGGTTAAGTGTCAAGGCCAAGAGGAATAGTGAAGTTAAGATGGCTTTCCTTGCTACCCCAAAGTGTGGCTTCTCCTGGGAGCTTGTCTGAAATGCAGAATCTCAGGCCCCGCCTGGGTCTACTGAGTCAGAATCTGCATTGTAGAAAGAGCCCCAGGTGACTTGCCTGTACATACATTTTGGAAAGCTCTGAATTGCATTGTCTTTGAGGTCCCTCCCAGTGCAATTGGTGGCCTAACTGTTCTAAAGTCACTTTTTATTTAAATATGCATATACAGGCATATATATATATATATATATATATACACATTAAAAAATTAAAATAAGGTGGGCTTTTTCTTTTATTTTGTTTCTGGAAAAAGTAGTAATACAGCCCTTCAAATAGCTATTTCCAACAGTGGAGAGTGTAGGGAGAATTCTATGAATAAAATTTATGATTGGCAAGTCAGAACAGACATTTTATTTTATTGTATCTACTTCCTATGTACCTTGTGGAAGAATCAGGGTTTGAAATTTTAACTTGAAGTCTTTTTTGCAATGTAGTAATGCGGTTGCAGGGCGGGGCGGGGAGGGTCCTATGAGTTATGGACTAACAATACCACTAATATTCACATTCTTCTCTGTAGCTTTTCTAAGTTAATAGACTTGATTTTTTTTAGAGCAGTTTTAAGTTTACTAGAAAAACTGAATGGAAGATACAGAGATTAACTTTCCATATACCCTCTCTCCTTACCCCACCCACCCCTATTAACATCTTGCCCTAATATGACAAACCCATCATGTTATGTCCTATATCCACCATTACAGTGTCATACAGGACAAATTCACTCCCTAAATATCCTGTGTAGCTTCTTAATGTCCTTTATAGAAGAGCATCCGGAAACCTATATGGCCCTTCCAGTACATGTAGGGAATCCACACACGATCCCACATTTCACACAAAGATAAGGCTGCGTACCTGATGAGTACTTTTTCCTCATCTGTGTGCATTGGCTTATTTTCATCTTAGTTGGAATAACCAATCTCTATACCAAGATTTCTTCGGAAAATCTGTCTTTCAGGACACAGCTCTAACACTATTACACTCTCAGACGTGGCCCAATGATAGTGGCTCTTCCCTGTTACCCTCGCAACATTTTTAACAAATATTTGCTAAATACGTATTATGTGTTTGCCAAACTATTAGGGATAGAGTAGCAGATAGAGCAGACGTGGTCCCTGCCCTCACAAAGTCCTAGCATAGAGGGGCGTCCCAACGTTAGGCAGATAATTACATCTGACATGAAGCCTTGTGGAAACCCATCACAGGTGCTCTAACTTTAGGGGAAGGGGCTCCAGAGAGGCCTCCCCAAGGAAGGGACAACTCAGTTGAGATTTGAAGGACAACTGGAGTCAGACAAAGAAAGAGTGGGAAGAGTTTTCCAGGAGGAAGGGAGAGCATATTCACATCGCAATATAAAGAGAACACAGGGTATAATAAGGAAATGAAAGCAATTCAGCCAGGGAAAGGCTGGTGAATAAGGTGGTCAGGATGTTGTAAGTCACATTAACAATTTTTAACTTTCTCCTAAGAATTTTTAATTTTTTGCTAAGAAAGCATCACATACTTTCAAGCTGAGGATTTATATAATCTGATTTGCATTTTTGAAAGATAGCTCAGGCTGCAGAGCAGAGACTGGTTGGGAGGAGGGCCATTGCGGATGCAGGAAGAACAATAAGAAGCTCCTACACTCATTCAGGCAAGGAAAGATAGTAGCTTAGTTAGTTGCAGCAGTCGGGATGGGGAGGTAAAGGGAGAAGCATTCATAGGTAGAAGTTGTAAGATTTGGGGAAGAGCTGGATAGTAGAGGGCAGGGAGAGGGAAGAGTCCCTGGGTTGAGCACCTGCTCTGAGGACAGAGCCCCCATTCACTGATTAGGAGCCACCACTTCTAGCAAAGTCCTTATCAATGGACCCCAAGCAAGACAAGATGGTTGTATGTGTGAGCACAGCAGGGAGGCACTGAAACAAGAGTCAATGCTCCTGTCAATCCTTTGACAATGTGAAATAAAAGCCTCGTTTCCTGCCCACTTTTTTTTTAATGAAAAGGAGAATAACCTCAAATTTAATGCCTTCTGCAGGCAATAACATGGTTTTGTTTTTACCATATTAATTTTAATGCTTATTTATGACACTGGTTTTTGATTTATGCTGATGTCTTAAAGTTACCTTTATAAAAGCATTTATAGTGTTAAGACTTGAACTGATAGAAAGAAAAATATTAAGGAAGCCGGGGTTCACATGGCCCCTGGAAAATGAGAAAAACGACGAATGTGGTAATGTGATGGCAGAGCCTTGAGCCACATGGCTGGAGAATGAGTCACTTTAAACATTCCTTCAATCAATAACAAGTACTCAAGGGATCATCTTACACAACAGAAGGTTACTTTTTCTAATTCCACAATAGTTAAAGGAAAAAGTAACAAAGGGCAAAACTGAAGTCTCAAAGAGATGTAACCACCTTTGCCAGAACAGGTTGGTGACCACTGAGGTCCTGACCACAAGAAAAGGCAAATGTGTGCAGGAACAAGTATAAGATTAGAAAAAGCAAACCCATTTTTTATCTTTAACCCCAAGGAAAAAAGCTACTGAGGTAGCATGGGATGTGGTCTTTTCTGAATACTGTCTAATGAGAAAGTTTATCGTTGTGGGGCACCTGGGTGGCTCCGTCCATTAAGCGTCTGCCTTTGGCTCAGGTCATGATCCCAGGGTCCTGGGATCCAGCCCTGCTCAGCGGGGAACCTGCTTCTCCCTGTCCCTCTGCCCCTCCCCCCATGCTCTCTATCTCCCTCAAATAAATAAATAAGATCTTAAAAAAAAAAAAAAGAAAAGAAAAAGCTTATCATTGAGATCCTTACAGGTTCTCTCCCCCCTCCCTTCTCTCTAAGCGACTGTACAACTTGATGTTGTAGAAGCAGAAACAGAGGCGATAACCCAAGGAAATACACTGCTTCGGGCCAGGAGAACCACCAAGCGGTTATCTGTGACGTCCCTTCCTTCAGGACTGCAAAAGGTACAACGCTAAAACAAACTCGCCTCTAAAGACTTATATACAAGTTGAGGTTTAGGGGTATAGTAAAGGCCAAGTTCTCATAATAAAGCCTTCATGTCTGCTGCTTGCATCCTTCAGTCCAAGACTTGAGGACACAGCAAGCGGGCTTTCTGGGTCTGATTCCTCTACTTCTGAGCTCAGATGGTTCTACTTTTACTATGGTCGGGGCAACAGTGGAGTTCTGAGCTTTATACTGACTTTTCAACTATTCAACTATCAAGTTACAACTATATTAGCATCAGGTCAATCACGCATGCTGCTTGGAGAGAAATTCTAGACCAGCACTGCCTAGTAGAACTTTGAGGATGCAAGTATACCCTATCCAATATAGTAGCCATTAACCACATGTGACTTTTTTTTAAAAAGATTTATTTATTTATTTATTTGAGAGAGAGCACAAGTGGGAGGGGCAGAGGGAGAGGGGAAGAGAATCTCAAGCAGACTCTGTGCTGTGCACAAAGCCCCACGCAGGGCTCGATTTCATGACCCTAAGATCATGACATGAGCCAAAACCGAGAGTCAGATACTTAACTGACTGTGGCACCCAGGCACCCCAAATGTGACTTTTGAACCTGAAATGTGGCCAGTGCAATTAAAAAGTTGGATTTTTACTTCATTGTCACTGAAATTAAAAGATGGTCACATGTAAAGACAGTGTGGCAGTAGAAAATCCAAGAGCATCCAAACCAAAGCCTGTCCTTATCTGTGCATGTGTAAACTTCAGCCTAAATTGCCCAAACTATTTTTTTAAATCACCTGAACTTTTTCTATTTTTGAATACAACAAACAGCTCTGAAGCTGACTTTTTTCCAATTTTAAGTACTTTGGAAATATCAACTCAGATAAAAATTACAACAGTCCTATAAGGTAGGTAGCAATAAGGGTATCTGGCTGGCTCAGTCGGAAGAGCATGGGACTTTTGACCTTGGGTTTATGAATTTGAGCCCCACATTGGGGGGTAGAGATTATGTAAAAATAAAATATTTTTTAAAAAAGAAAAAAAAGGTAGCAATACTATCCTTATTTTAGGGATGGTACTGAGAGGTTAAATACTTTGCTTAGATAAGTGGGAGAGATAGGTTTCAGACCCAGGAAGATCTGGCTCTAGAGTCCTTACTCTTAATTACTTTGCTAAATACTAATTGTACTGTCCAAAATGGTAGCCACTAGGTATATGTGACTATTTAATTAAAATTAAAGTTCACTTCCTCAGTTGCACTAACTGCATTTTAAGTTGCTAGATAATGACATGTGGCTTGCAGCTGTTGTACTAGCAAGTAAGGAAAATTTCTGTTTTTGTAGAAAGTTCTATTGAACAGAGCTGCTCTAGAGTATCATTGTAAGAAGGCACCAGCATTAGTTTTGAATTTTGCCTTTCGTGTGCCAGGTTCACATTTGCTGTATTCCTATTACGTCCAGGGCGATTTCTAGGTTTGGGGGCTCTAAGGGTGATCCAATAGACATAGTTCTGTTCTGTGAAATTTACGATCCAGTAAGGGGGATAGATATTAAACCGCAGCTCTGCAGAGCATTGAGGTAAGGATAGCCTTTTGAATAAGTGGCACTGGGACAAGTAGATGTTCATATGGGAAAAAAGAAATTTGATCTCTATCTCACACCACATACAAAAATTCATTCCTATTGGGTTATAGATAAAGTACGGAAAAGGTAAAACCTTAAAGCTTGTGGAGGATGATAGAAATGACTTCAGTATAGAGAAATACTTCTTAGGACACAAATATCACTGACCATAAAAGGAAAAAATGGATACATCTGGTTACAGTAGGATTGCTGTTCAGCAAAAGACTTTAAACATTGTCAACTGGCTGCAAAAGGTCTTATTTAGGGGCGCCTGGGTGGCTCAGTCAGTTAAGCATCTACCTTCGGCTCAGGTTATGATCTCAGGGTCCTGGGATCGAGTCCTGCATCGGGCTCCTTGCTGAGCAGGGAGCCTGCTTCTTCCTCTGCCTGCCGCTCCCCCTGCTTTTGCTCACTCTCTCTCTGGCAAGTAAATAAATAAAATCTTTAAAAA
Source organism: Mirounga angustirostris (assembly GCF_029215605.1). Lineage (NCBI taxonomy): Eukaryota > Metazoa > Chordata > Mammalia > Carnivora > Phocidae > Mirounga > Mirounga angustirostris. The sequence continues at coordinate 184,935,711 of NW_026991709.1, read as the reverse complement.
GGGGGGGGGCGGGGTTTGTTTAGCTCTTGGAATGATCTCGGTCACATTTAAAAATGCGAATATTTGAAAAATATCTGGATTTTAAGCTTTCTTTTGAAAAATAGGGTTTGGAAACATTAGGCCCACAATTCCGTGCAGAGGCTGCCCCTTGGCAGGAGGCACATTCTCTCCAGTTTACCACCAGCCACAACGGGTCCTGTTTTACATGACCTTCCTGGACCATCCAGGCATTTGACTCTACAATAGTGGTATTCAACAAGCACAGAAATAACTTAGGAATTACCACATGCGCTAAGTGTTCAGTAGGAAAAAGTACTGGGTTTTATGGGAAAGAAAAACAAGGAGTCCAACTATATATAGATAGATGGATTGGGGAGGGTCCTGCAAGTGACAGGTGAGCCTGGGCAAGTTGGCAGGGCAGAGTGGTGGGTCAGCAGACTCGTTTGTAAACTCAGACACAGGGTAGGTCGTAGATGTGGTCCCACATCCCACGTTGTGCCGGTTTCACAATAGTCTCAATGCGAGTTACTAAGCACAAGGGGAAGGAAGAGTAAACCCAGTAAGACTAAAAAGGGCCTATTAGTCAGGAGCCATGACTTAGGAATGATTTCCAATAGCAACACTATTAAGACAGGTGCCTAGAAGAAGCAAGCCAGGGAAGCTAGGAAAAGTTATCAGGCTTGGGGCAAAAAGAACCCAGAGCCTTCTTTTTATGTTTGGAGACATGTCTGCCATGAAAATAAGGAAACCTGCAGAAAAGAGACCAAATTAACAACTAGATCCAGTGATAATGAGCTTTCTGGGGCACTGGTCCTCAGCAGCCCCACACTCTCACTGTGCTCAGTGACTGCAATTTCTTCTTTTTCCCCTTGTGAGTGACCTGCTTTTTTCCTGACACTGTATAACATTCTTTCAGAACCAGATGATCTCATTTCTCTGCACCCTATAGATCTCTTCAAAGAGAGCTCTGGGCACAAAGGAGATACATGGGGCGTGGAGAATAATATGACTATGCTCTCCAACCCAACGTTGTTATGTGGCAAATGTTCAGTTTATAAGAGAATGTCCCAAGGGTGAGAATTCTTATTTAAGCACTGTCACAGAAATATTGTTGGTACTTCGTAATCTGATGTGTTTTTGCATTTTTGTGATAGGTTCCATATTCATCAAAAAAGAGATCACACTTTCCAGCACTTAAAAAAAAGAAGCGTGGCATGAAAAACATCCTCCGAAAATCAGATTTGACAGTAGGAAAACTTCAAATGCAGGTGGTGGACAAAGGCTTTTACTTTGTGTTTCAGAAGCATTGCAGAGGGCTGAGTTTAACTGAATGCACAGCCCTGCTAGACAGCATGGTTGTGGGAGGAAATTAATGATTAGATTAGCACGAAGAAATAATGTTAGTAGGGGGCATCCTGAGAGTGACTAAAGGATTGCTAAGGGCATCTAGGATGATGCTGTGTGCCTAATAAATATTAAGTGAATTCAATTAAAATGAAGGCATGCACAAAGGCTTCTTTTGGGAAGAAATGAGATTGTCTTTACCACTGGCTGGTAAATGCATGTTTTCTTGCTCTGTTTGCCATGACTTGAATTAGAATAATACTTTGGGATTTGCAAAACGTCCACCAATTCCTGAAGTTGTCTCTCAGGAAAAAACCACCATCCCTTTGGTTTTGACAAGGGTCGGGCCTGGTTAGTACTTGGATGGGAGACAAGGCTTTCCAAAATATGGCTAGATTTCTTTGCATCTGTCTGTCATAGGTGGATGACCTCATAGAAACAGTGACAGATAAATCCATGAAGTTATTGGCCCAAAGACATGCTGAGCTTCAACAGTGTGAATTTCTAGGGGACGAAATTCTTCAGTCTTCGAAGCAGTTCCAGAGGATATCCAAGAGAACCATGAGGAAGTATAAATTGAAAAATGTATGTTTCCCATGTACCTGTTGCTGCTTCTGATTTAGTTCCTGACTGCCTAAGAGTTATTTTTATAGGAATTCTTATCTTTTGGTTCATAAACCTGAATACATCTCTCTAGTGAATTAATCAGTTGGGGAGATGGATATTTCTTAGAATATTCTGTCCAACAGTCCTTAAAAAAAAAATCCTTTTTTGAAAAAATGATTTTTAATTCTGAGTCAATGTTAGCAAATTTTTGCTTCATAATTCTTACTAATATTGGAAAACAGAAACATTTATCAGGGCATAGCAATTCTGCAGAGAAATTTCTCCCAGGATTTGCCAGATGAAATTAGAGGAATCATTTAAAGGTATTATGACACTTTTAATATGACTACTACTGAGTTAAATTTAAATTTCCATATTTAAAGATAAGAATTCTTATTAAAATTACAAAAACTAACATTGTGTAAGGTATGATTCATGTAAAATGTCATGTTTCCGAACTAAAATAAATGGATAAGGATGGAACCTAACAAGTATTGAACATTAAATTCACTACTTAAGAAAATTACAAGTGATTCAGCCTTAGCTTCATTTTTAAGATCATGAAATCCTTTATGCAAGACCGACCATCTTTTTTTTTTTTTTTTTAAGATTTTATTTTTTTGACAGAGAGAGATATAGTGAGAGAGGGAACACAAGCAGGGGGAGTGGCAGGCAGAGGGAAAAGGAGAAGCTGGCTCCCCAGGGAGCTGGGAGCCCGATGTGGGGCTCGATCCCAGGACCCTGAGATCATGACCTGAGCCGAAGGCAGACGCTTAACCGACTGAGCCACCCAGGTGCCCCAAGACCAACCATCTTAATAGTCTATTTTTCTGAGACAATATTTTCTTTGTCAATATGTTTTTTCTACTGAAAATGACTCCTAAATAATGGAACAGTAGAAGAAAACATATCATCAAAACATTTAACAACCAGACTGCTTAAGCATTATGGAGAGAGAACTAGAAGGCAATGCATATTGATTTAATTTGCATCTTGTAATTACCTCTTCTACCACTGATTGTTAGGATCAGGCAACCTCTCCCCAAATGAGCACATACCACAAACATTTTGTACGTAATTTCACAAGTTCACAGCCCTCATGAAGCCTATTCATGAACTCCATTTTCAAAGATGGTAACAATTTCCAGACTGACTCATTTTTTTCACGTACATCCTAGAAATGCCACTTTCTCACAATCTTCAACTTATTTTATAAATGAACCAGTCTTACCAGTTAAAAACTACCTAGAATACTAATGAGCACAAACATATCTGGCTTGAAAACATTTTATTAAACATTTTTGGATATCGCTTCCTACTTTTTAAGTTTAAGAATAAAAAAGACATTTCAATACAAAAAAATTTATACTGAAGTTTTTTTCCTTTGTGTAAAGAAATAGGAATGAACTGTGCATTAGTATTTAAAAGCAAAGTAGTCTACTGCCAAAACTTTAAATAGCTCAAGAGCACAACAAATTCTAAACGCACTAGGAGCATGTTGTTACTTCCGCCTTCTTGGGAAGGGTGAACCATTAGTCTGTTTATGGCTTAGGATCTGTTTCCATGGTGCTTTCTTGAGCTTCTTCTACCTCTGAGAGCTTTTCATCATCTGCAATTGAGAAAGAACCATAAAACTTTAGTCAAATTTGCTTAAATTATATGTTTATGAATACGTGACAACATTTTTATCCTTTATTAGCCGGTATGTCTAAAACAAAGATGGCAAAATGGCAGCCTATGACTGTCATCAGCCCACACAGTGTTTGGTTTTAAAAGTGCTGTTTTGGTTTTTGGTGTTTATTAGTTAAGTCAAAATGTAAAATTTATGTGAAGAATACATTTAAAAAAAATCTAGGTTTTAGGTTTTTCTTAAAAACAATAAGGAGGTCAGATAACATCGAAATTTCCAATGGGCTGATACAAATTAGTATTGACTAATACAAAGAGCAAGTCTCCAGTTCCCCAAAGCACCTTCCATTCATGGACTATGCAAATGTGCTTATGCACTAATTACTCCACTCACTTACTGCTGCCTGCCTGGGTCCTGAATTGTTACTTTATAGCAATAAACTATAATAAACCAAGAAGAATTCCAAATCTATCATCCCTGAATTTCTCTTAATGTGAACTACTGGACATGTATTTTAAATGATATATTTCTGCATATATGCAGAAAGCTGAACAGCATGAACACTTTTAACATCATCCTGCTATACTCCTGTTCTGAAACTGAAGGTGTACTCTCTCAATAAGATGTATTATTTTAGAAGGCACGCCCCTGGATCACTTAAAAGTCTTGATAAAAATTCATTCTGTGACTATTTCTACTTACTTTCTAGCGTTTGCTGAAGTTCGTGGATGGTACTAAGGAGAACGTGAAACTGTTTCCGTCTCAATTCCAGCTGTGTTAATGAGAAAAAAATTAATACACATTGATCTATACACATATACATATCATAGAGACCAATGTATGTGTACAAATACCTTATCTTCAACACTTTCTTTAATATGTGAAAGATGCTCTAGTTCCTTTCCCAGAGACTCTAGTTCCCTGAAAATAATAAAACAGTGTTATAGCTTGCTAATTGGGGGAACAGAAGTCACAATTAATACCTAACTTTTTAGTTACTAAAGAGTTTTAAAAATTAAAAAAAAGATAAGAAGTTATTACACTCCATTAGGATGAAACTTTGAAGCTAGGGGTGATCTCTTCTTAAACTCTAAGTATGTACTTTTTTAATTAAAATCAAATTTTCTAGATAATTTTTAAAACCTAAGAAAACACAGATAAATAGAACATCACACCACAAGAATTGATAACTTTTAACATTTTATCATACTTATTTGACCAAAAAAAGTCGTCTTTTTTCCCCCTTGGTAAAAGAAATAAAACATTGCAGATTAACTTGAAATCCTCTTGGAACCTTATTGGCTATCCTCTATCTCAGACCTTTTTCCTCCTCTATTCCCCACTCAGGCAATCACTCTATCACTCCAATCCTTTTTCATACATATATTTGTCTCTTTAAATAATATACAGTATTAGTATATAATGGGGGGAGTTAACTTCTATAAATGTTATTCTGCATCTGTTAGAGAAACTTAGGAATAACTTAAAATTTATTATGTCTTCTGTTTTTCTTTTCACTGATTATGTTTTTCAGATCTGAGTTTTTATTTTTTTAAAGATTTTTATTTATTTATTTATTTAAGAGACAGAGAGAGAGCACTAGCACATGCTAGGGGAGGCAGAAGGAGAAGCAGACTCCCCACTGAGCAGGGAGCCCGACACTGGACTCGATCCCAGGACCCTAGGATCATGACCTGAGCTGAAGGCAGACACTTAACAGACTAAGCCACTCAGGCGCCCCTGAGATCTGACTTTAACAAGTGTATATCTAAAAAAAGTGTATATCTAGGGGCGCCTGAGTGGCTCAGTTGGTTAAGCGACTGCCTTCAGCTCAGGTCGTGATCCTGGAGTCCCAGGATCGAGTCCCGCATCGAGCTCCCTGCTCAGCAGGAAGTCTGCTTCTCCCTCTACGCTCCCCCATCTCATGCTCTCTCTGTCTCTACCTCATTCTCTCTCTCAAATAAATAAATAAAATCTTAAAAAAAAAAAAAAAGTGTATATCTAGTTTGTTCTTTTAAACTGTTCATTTAGCATTCTACTATATATATAGTATACCATATTTTATCTATTTTCATTTGATACATATATAATATGCATTTATTTTATTATTTTAGAACTAGAGACAGTAAGATCGGAGGAAGGAAAAACTCAATCAAGTGGTATTAGAATATGTAATTTGGAAGATCTGACCCCTCCTTCTGAAACACATTATGTACTCCCATAAAAAATGGAATGTATAGGCTAGTATGTAAACATTTATACAGAAATGTATTAGACTGGTTCCTTTCAAAGTAAACTCTAAACTTACTTTAATGTCTCATGCCGGTCTGGATGGTGCTGGATCACTTTCGCCAAAGCATCGTATTCTGAAAGATACAAAAATATTTACCAAATTAAGGTTTTTTTTGAACATGGATATGAGAAAAAAGGTATATCACAGGTCTCTCCTAATCACTTTCTCAGTGCATAAAGAAATGAAAACACTGAAGGATGCAAAGAGTACTGCCCATATCACTTGGTTCAACAATAACTACAATGATACATGATTTCAAAACTGTTCCAAACAAGGTCTTTTGCTCACACTCTGTTTTTCCATTTACCTATCCCTGGGCAGGATATAAGAGGCCAGCATAGGAGAAGTGAACTTAAGCCATTCATTGATCATTAAGTGGACTGATTCTGAAGAGGATCTTATTCACTATTTGCCCAACAAAGAGAAGACCAGCGAGGTCAATATATCCTACCATTCATTTCAGATCTTAACAATGGCAAATTACACTTCTCATTCTCATTCTAAAGGTAAAGATTTCAGAAATTGAGAAACAATTTAAAATTCAGAAATGATAAAATTCCTTCCTTCTTTTCCACTGAGGCCTCCAAGTTTCCCTGTTATTTCCTGTTAACCTTGAAATGATGAATGGCAGCATTCATTTAAAAGCCTCAACTAGGGGCTCCTGGGTGGCTCAGTCATTGGGTGTCTGCCTTCAGCTCAGGTCCTGATCCCAGGATCCTGGGATGGAGCCTCCCATCGGGCTCCCTACTCAGCGGGAAGCCTCCCTCTCCCTCTGCCCCTGCTTGTGTTCCCTCTCTCGCTGTGTCTCTCTCTGTCACATAAATAAATAAAAATAAAATCTTTAAAAAAATGAATAAGTAAAAGCCTCAACTAATTGAGAAAAACACTATGAAACCTTTTTAAATGATTTTAGAATTGATAATAATTATTATGTAAGTTGGTATATCCCCTTTTGTAAATTGGTCACTGAACTTGACCACATGTATTTTTGAATGAGTTCAAAAACCAATTTTTTAAAATAAGGAGTTAAATATCTCAATTGGCTCATTGAAAAGTAAAATTTATTGTTTTGAAAATCAGCATTTTAAGCCAATAAAAGTGTGACTTTTAATAAAAATTTTTTGGATTACAAAATAATACATGATCAGTCCAGGGGTGACAAAAGAAAAAAAAAAAAGACCCCAAGCCATAAAAACCCACAGCCCCAAAATAACCATTAACATTTTGTATTTCCTTCTAGTTTTTTATATATAGGTCACAACTGTGATTATGCATTATATTTTTTTATCTTCCTTTCTTTCAGTTTACATTATAGGAGGAACAATGCCCCGGCCATTAAAATTATTTTGAAATAGTTTGTTTTTATGGACTGCAACGAGGACATACCCTAATTAAAAAACAAAAGAGGAGTGCCTGGCTGGCTCAGTCAGTTAAGCATCTGCCTTCAGCTCAGGTCATGATCCCAGGACCCCGGGATGGAGCCCCACATTGGGCTCCCTGATCAGTGGGGAGCCTGCTTCTCCCTCTCCCTCTGCTGCTCCCCCTGCTTGTAATCTCTCCCTCTCTCTGTCAAATAAATGAATAAAATCTTAAAAAAAAAAAGAGAGTAGGACAAAGCTAAATTTTAAATGTTTGCTTGTTTTGTACTTAATAAAAACTCACGGGACTTAAATTCTTTTCTTTTTCCTGGAAAGTAACTCCATGAAACAAACAAACAACCATTAAAACCTTAGGTCTAGTGTACTTGAGTGAACTGCCTTTGCTGATTAACCATAACATTACTTAGGGCAAAGGGGTCTGAGGACAGTAAAAAAAAAAAAAAAGAATACTTAAGAAATATTTGGATTAGGGGTGCCTGGGTGGCTCAGTCATTAAGCGTCTGCCTTCGGCTCAGGTCATGATCCCAGGGTCCTGGGATCCAACCCCGCATTGGGCTCCTTGCTCAGCAGGAAGCCTGCTTCTCCCTCTCCCACTCCCCCGTTTGTGTTCCTTCTCTCGCTGTGTCCCTCTCTGTCAAATAAATAATCATTAAAAAAAATTTGTATTAAAAAAAAGAAATATTTGGATAATCAATACAATCCAGCAAAAATTTAAAAAAAAGGTTTTTCAGCATAGCCTTCCTCCTCCACTATTTTAAAGAATAATATAGTTTTAAAGAATTAAGTTTAGCTCTTAATTCTTTTTAATAATTCAGATTGATTCTTGCTGAAGATTTTACCACACAGCATTAAAAGCTGCATGAAAATAGTATTCAGTAATAAAGCATTTGCACACTAAATCCCACAAAACCCTTACCTTGGCGGTTTTTTCGTATTCGCTTTGCTTGAAGAATTTGTTTTTTGCACTCAGCAATTTTTTCATGTGCTCCAGCAATGCTACATTCTATATGAAAAGGTTTTTTTAAAGACAGTTGCAACAACATGTATAATCTTCATCCATTTTCAATTTTAAAATGTGTTTTTAAATTAAATTCCATTGCTAATAAAATAGATGCTGGTGTTTAAAAAATAGCTACAACCCAAAGTACTGTAATCATATCAGAATACATTTTTGTAGCTAACATTTACTATATTCTTTCTATTAACATTGTCATTGTTATTATTTTACCACTAACCAAAGAAAAATGCTAGTATATATGGTCTCCTTTAGACCATAAAAATTAAAATTTCACATGGACACATTAATTTCTTTAAGTTTCTTTACCTATTTCTTTGTAAATTTTTTCATAATTTTCCATTTCTCTGAGATTCATATCATATACAAGCAAAGTTTTGCCCATTGAAAATTCACATTGGGACAGTGTGCTCAGCATACGTTGGTACTGGCTATATCTAATGGAAAAGAGAGAAACAGAATAAAGATTTTTGTGAAATACCAAAGTTGAACTATTATATATTACAGTGCAGGCAGAACTATCAAGTTCTGAGAGAATCATGTGCTTTATTTAAAATAATTTAGGGGTGCCTGGGTGGCTCAGTTGGTTAGGCGGCTGCCTTCGGCTCAGGTCATGACCCTGGATTGAGTCCCGCATCGGGCTCCCTGCTCAGCGGGGAGTCTGCTTCTCCCTCTGACCCTCCCCCCTCTCATGTGCTCTCTCTCATTCTCTCTCTCTCAGATAAATAAAATCTTTAAACAAATAAATAAATAAAATAAAATAATTTAGAACATCTTTCTCTTATGTTTAATTTTTCCTAATGGGATGTACTTGGATTCATAAACTGCTTTAGTTACAAGTGCAAAGATGGGACTGCTGTTCTTATCAATATAAGCTTAATTCAAACAACTACTTGTTTGAATTTTGTTTAAAATACTTTTAAAAATGTTTTAATCAAGGGGCGCTTGGATGGCTCAGTTGGTTAAGCGTCTGCCTTCGGCTCAGGTCATGATCTCAGGGTCCTGGGATCCAGCCCCGTGTGGGGCTCTCTGCTCAGTGGTGAGTCTGCTCTCCCTCCCTCTCTCTCTCAAATAAATAAAATTAAAAAAAAAAAGTCTTAAGATGGTTTTTTATCCTCACAACTTTATTTTCACAATTTTTTCACTCTTTACAATGATTTATTTGAAAAGCTAATTCAAATGAGTGAAATTTTTCTAAGGCAAAAAAAGTTATTAAATATATACAAAACCTTGCAATCTATAAAAACTTTTTATGAGCTTATTAAAGAAAGAAAATTGGGGCACCTGGCTGGCTCAGTCGGTAGTGCAGGTGACTCTTGATCTCAGAGTCTTGAGTTCAAGCCCCACACTGGGTCTAGAGCTTACTTAAAAAAAGGGTTGCTGGAGGGGAGGGTGGTGGGGGATGGAGTAACTGGGTGATGGACATTGGGGAGGGTATGTGGTGTAATGACCACTGGGTATTATATAAATAAGACTGATGAATCACGGACCTGTACCCCTGAAACAAATAATATAGCTTATGTTAATTAATTGAATTTAAATTTTAAAAAAGAAAAAGTAATGCAATAAAGACTGACTCAAATATTTTATGTAAAAAAAATTTTTTTTAAAGAAAAAGAAAATTTCATTTAGATATTTTGCCTAACTAAATGCTAAAAGTGACCAAATTAATGAGCCAGAATTTAATCCTTATTTCTTACCACTACACTTTCTGCACATTTTAATAAACATAAAGCAGGCCTCTGAAAGAAATAAGGGCCAGAAAAATCTACACTTGATTAACCCAGAGTTGCCTCCATAGGACATCTGAAGGTGAGTGAAAATCTGAAATACTGACAGGGCTGTTGTATACACGGTCTAAACTTTGATCAGGACATCGGCGTAGAAACAACAGTGAGATGAAATACCCCTCTTCCTGGGACCCGGAGTTGCACCATTTAATGAAACTTTTCACGAGCAGATTGATTCTCCGATCATCTCCAGCGCCGTCTCCATCAATTAGGAGACGCTTCCGTATGACTTCATCTGGAGAGAAGAAGAACAACGTGAATTAAAACGATGGTTTGGCTCTTGCCGACTTTCAGGGACAAATAACCAATATCACAACTTATTCATTCATCCAAAAGAAAACCACTGAGATGCAAATATACTTCAAGCCACTAAACTGTATACTTACAATGGTTAAGATGGCAAATTTTATGTTTTGTAGGCTTTACAACTTATGTAGGTATTTTTATGTCAATATAAAGACAGTTATTTAGTGACTATTGTGTGCAGGCATTGTATTAGGGGTCGGGGTTATCAATGCGCTCACGGAACTAGAATTCTACTCCTGGGGTGCTGAGTAGAAATAGTTTTCAGGTATCACCAAGGAAATAAGCCCATAGTTTTTGGAGAACTTTGTTTTGGAAAAACCTGTTCAGACAGAAGGAAGGCTGAAGTGTTCCTATCTCTGACTAGTGTGAGGTAGTGGTGAAAGGCACAGAAAGAAAAGATTTGAAAGATGTAGTGGAAGATCGGGTGAAAAGAATGAGTGATGGATCAGAGAACCGGGAATGGATTTATCAAAAAAAAAAAAAAAAAAAGCGTAATTTAGTTCTTACACCTGTAATGTTTCTTGCCCCATGAAGACTTTTTTTTTTTTTTTAAGATTTTATTTATTTATTTGACAGAGAGAGACATAGCGAGAGAGGGAACCCAAGCAGGGGGAGTGGGAGAGGGAGAAGCAGGCTTCCTGCAGAGCAGAGAGCCCGATGCGGGGCTCGATCCCAGGACCCTGGGACCATGACATGAGCCGAAGGCAGGCGCTTAACGACTGAGCCACTCAGGCGCCCCTTTTTTTTTCTTTTTTAACAAGTCTGTCTCACTTTTGCTTCAAGGGAAAGAAAAGGAAAATGAAATCAAAGAGTAATGATGAGTAATAAGTGGGGCTCCAATTTGCCTGCCTGGCCGTGCTCTTGCTGGACAATAAATAATGCTGGATCATAACAAGAGAAAGGCAGATTGAAACCCAATAAAACATAATTTTTTAAACAGATTTATTTATTTGAGAGAGAGAGAGCTCATGCGCATGGGGGAAAGGAGAGAATCCCTAAGCAGACTCTCCACTGAGCAGCGAGCCCGAACAAGGGCTGGACCCCATGATCCATGAGATCATGACCTGAGCCAAAGACCCAGGTACCCCAAACATAATTTTCATATCAGATTGGCAAAGATCAAAATACCCAATAGGAAGTGTTGGCAAGGATACTGAGAAATTGCACTTACATACACTGAGGGAATGTAGACTGGTAGGCTCTTTCTGGGACAAATGGGCTATCACAAACAAGATTTCAAATGCATGTATCTTTTTGACCCCAGAACTCCAATTCTAGGAATTCATCCCATAGATACCATGTGCATCCATCCACAAAGATAAATGTAAAGAGATGTTCTTAGTGCTGTTTGTAGTAGAAAGACTGCAAACCTAAACATTACCAGTAAGAGACTGGCTAGATTATGAAACCTTCATCTAATATAATATGATGCAGCCAATAGTGTGTATGTATATACCAATGGCAAGAAATCTTTGGTACAGGAAGTGAAATGAAAACAAAACAGGTGCAAAGAAGCACAGAGTTTGAAGTCATTTGTGTAGAAAAGGGGGAGGCTTTGTGTATGTCTGTGTGTGTGCATTTATGTATGTATGTATTCAGAGACAATCTTTGGAAAGAGCACAAGAAACTGGTAATAGTGGTTTCTTCTGGTGAGCGGGACTACAGAGGGGACGAGAAAAAATTTAATTTTCTATATCATTTCACATAATTGTTTGTTTTTCACCGTGTTCGTACATTATTTTTTAAAAATAAATTTTAAAGTGTGATTAATTCCTGGAGAGCCTGCACAATGAATCAACGGCAAAATCTTTAAACAACAGTTCCTGTGTGTAGGCAGAAGTATTTTTTTTTTTTAAAGATTTTATTTATTTATTTGAGAGAGAGAGAATGAGAGAGAGCACGAGAGGGAGGAGAGTCAGAGGGAGAAGCAGACTCCCCGCCGAGCAGGGAGCCCGATGCGGGACTCGATCCCGGGACTCCAGGATCGTGACCTGAGCCGAAGGCAGTCGCTTAACCGACTGAGCCACCCAGGCGCCCTAGGCAGAAGTATTTTTGAGTGCAGGTGCAGCGGAGATAAACTTTGGAAGGCAGGTGGCTGCAGTTTTAAAATCTGTTCTGTGACAACGTCGGATAAGCATTTTTAGAATTGGGTTTTGTTCTCAGAGGCATGGCTTTGACAGGCAGCTCAAGTTATCAACTCATCAGGTATTTTAATTTTACACTGTAAAATACAACCTAATGCTTTCAATTTTTGACCACCAACACTATTATTTGAAGAACCTGAGACAAAACAGTCCTCAAAGAGATTAAAATGCAGAAAATGAACTGATTTTATTTTTTATTACAAACATGCTTTAACTTTGTTAAAAGTAAACATCCAGCAGGTGAGCAGTCTGATGTTTGATGCTGTTCAATTCCTTTCCTTTCTTTTTGTTCAATTTCTTGTTTTCTTATCTCTGCTCTTCCAACCCCCCAACAAACCCCATCTTCCTCCCAGATACCTGGTCATTCTACTTTATTGAGGACCAGCCATAATAGGGAATAGAAAATTGGGAAATGAGTACCCTAAGGGGGAAACTATTACCACAGCTCGTTTTTCAAGAGATTTTTAGAGTTTGGTGACTAACTAAAAATGGTTCAAGCACATTTTGTGATCATTCCAGTTGTAGAGTTAAGATCTGTGTACTTTTATATATGCAATATCCCAATTATAAAAGTTTTTGAAAAATGTTTAGAACACTGTACAGGCCAAATAAACTTGGGGAAAAGGTTCATAAGGGCCAGTCCCGTGTCTTATTCATTCTGTTTCCTCCCCAAACTCTCACACTGTGTCTTTACACTTCTCATGTGCAATAAATATTTTTAAATTGGATTTGTGGTGCCTGCCTGGGACCATCTGCCCTCCAAAGAGTTTTGTCTCAATAAAATACTAACAAGGACCAGCAGGCAACCATCTTATTTTCAGGTCCAAAGCAGAGATTTCTCTTCTTGTACAAAAGACATGAATACTTGATCAATGAGCAGATGTGTCCATAGGGTACCAGAGTAGTTCTGAGGATGTGAGATAAAGACCTGAGCTCTTTTGCTCTAGGTGGAGAAATAACGTGCATATGAACACACAAGCAGAGAAGACTGAGATTGTTAAATGAATGACACAGACATGCACCAGAAGATATTAGGAGGACAGCTTCCTTTGGCTTGGGGTAAGAGGGGGAAATGGAATTTGGGCTGCTCTTTTCATACTTAAAAATCATCAGTCACTGGGGCGCCTAGGTGGCTCAGTCAGTTAAGTGTCCGAATCTTGGTTTTTTGCTCAGGTCATGATCTCAGGGTCCTGTGATCAAGCCCCACATCAGGCTCCACACTCAGCACAGAGTCTGCTTATCTCTCTCTGCTCCCCACTCTGTCTGAGTTCTAAATAAATAAACAAAATCTTTGGGGCGCCTGGGTGGCTCAGTCAGTTAAGCGTCTGCCTTTGGCTCAGGTCATGATCCCAGGGTTCCGGGACTGAACCTCACATCAGGCTCCCTGCTCAGTGGGGAGTCTGCTTCTCCTTCTCCCCCTGCCCGCTTGTGCTCTCTTTCTCTCTTGCTCACTTTTTTTTTTTTTTTTAAGATTTTATTTATTTATGTGACAGAGAGAGACACAGTGAGAGAGGGAACACAAGCAGGGGGAGTGGGAGAGGGAGAAGCAGGCTTCCCGCTGAGCAGGGAGCCCAATGCGGGGCTCCATCCCAGGACCCTGGGATCATGACCTGAGCCGAAGGCAGATGCTTAACTGACTGAGCCACCCAGGCGCCCCTCTTGCTCACTCTCTAATAAAAATAAAATACATAAAGAAAATCTTTTAAAAAATCATCAATCAACAAAGCTAAAAGGTATTTTAACAATATTTACCTACACCTCAAATAACATATACCCTTTGGCCCAACAACCCTAGATAAACTTATACGTATGCAAAATGACTATGTCCATCAACAGGGGGCTAGATAAATTTTGGTACAAGAATATAATGGAATACTATGAAGCCATAAAAAAAAAAACAAACCCAAAGAATGAGGAAATGTCTGTGCTGATACAGAGAGATCACAAGATAACTTGATAAGAGAGCAAAGTGAGGAACAGTATGTATGGCATGTTTTCTTTCACACATAAAGGGGGGAGAAATTAGAATATATGCTTATATTCATACAAATACCCTGGAATGATATACAACTAATAAGAGGGGTTACCAAGGGAGAGGGGCAGTGTAAGTGGGATAGAGAACAGGCTGGAAGATGGGGAAATATCTTTTTACATTATTTGATTTTTGAACCATATGAGCACTCAAAATCTGTTAGCTGTCGTTTGAAAAAGAAAGCTATGATTATTAAGGTGATGGTATCACAGGTGTTTACATATGTCCAGATGCATCAAACTGTACACATAAAATACTCAGTTCTTTGTATAAAATTATCCCTCAATAAAGCCACTTTAAAAAAAAAAAGAGGGGTGCATGCTGGCTCAGTCGATAGAGCATGCAACTCTTGATCTTGGGGTTGTGAGTTAGAGCCCCACACTGGATGTAGAGATTACTTAAAAAAGTAAAATCTTTGGGGCAGCTGGGTGGTGCAGTCAGTTGAGCAACCGAATCTTGATTTTGGCTCAGGTTGTGATCTCAGGGTTGTGAGATCAAGCCCTACGTGGGGCTCTGTGCTCATCGTGGAGTCTACTTAAGACTCTCTCTCCCTTTGCTACCCCCTGCCAAGTAAATAAATCTTAAAAAAAAAAAAAAACAAAAAAAACTTTAAATAAATAAATATTTAAAAAGGGAAAAAAAAATTTTAAAGCAAGCTAAAGTCCCTTCCCTGTCCCCACCCAAGACAGGGAGAAAGCTGTGAGCTCCAACAGAGGTGGGGAATGAAAGGCTAGAACACGTATGTGCATATGAGAACATTAAGGAGGCCGGACAAATCTTGGGACCCAAGTACAGAAAGACAGAGGTCAGAATGTGGGAGTCTGCATTAGTGAATGTCATACCTGTGGACTTGGACTTTGCTGGCAGGCAATTGGGAGTTGCTAAAGATTCAGGAGCAGGACTTTCTAGAAGGATTAAGCTGAGAGCAGTGTACAAAATGGACTGCAGCTGGGAAAAGCCCAAAGGCAGGGAAGCTATTAGGAGGCTCCCAAAAAAACATGCAGTAGAAGCTAAAATGGCATGAAAATTAGAGATTAGAATCACAGGTCCTGGGGCAGGTCATGACTGAGCAGAGGCTTGGCTAGGAAAAGGCAGGGACCAATGCCTCGGCCATGTATAGGAGTGTGTGGCAGTCCAATTCTGGTAGCACCATGGCTTTCCTGTCCCAGGTCCTTCTCCCAGTTCAGCCCTATCCCTCTTCCTTCTAAGGGCATTTCTTCACAGCCAAACCCCTGGGCCAAAGTAAAAAACTGGGGCCAATGTTCTGGTTAGTCCACAGAGGTTTTACTTTGTGTGTGGGGGGGACCAAGTTTCACTTCATTTGTAAAATGGGAATAAAAGTTCATGTGTAAAATGGGAATAACATATCCACTTGGAAGGAATGCTGTGAAAACTTATAGAAATGAAATTATACAAAGGAGCACAATGCCTTTTCATGGTGGGAAAGAAAAAAAAAAAGTTACCCGTATCTTTATGTTAAATTTAAACCACAACTTGTATCATCCTAAAAAATGTTAAAAAGTGAGTGAACACTGTGAAAGGTGTATCTATCTAGATATATCTGTATCTATAGACACATCTGTGTAACCATGTAGATATATATAATGCACTTAGGCATTCAGAGTTTTGCCTAGTTATGACTTCTCCCAATTTTGCTTCTGTCTCAAGCTTCATATCATAAGGTCACAGTATCTCTAGCTTAAACTGCAGACACAGTTGTTGCCTAGAAAATTCTCTGGGAATAAAAATCCCTGAAATAACATAAATAAAAATACAGAGCACTGCTCCAACAGCAACAAAGTAAAACAAAAGGGAAAGACGCCAGTTTGAAGACAGCTTATTCTTTTTTTTTTTTTAAAGATTTTATTTATTTGACAGAGAGAGCGAGAGAGGGAACACAAGCAGGGGGAGTGGGAGAGGGAGAAGCAGGCTTCCCGCATAGGAGGGAGCCTGATGCAGGGCTCAATCCAAGGACCCTGGGATCATGACCTAAGCTGAAGGCAGACACTTAACAACTGAGCCACCCTGGCGCCCCAAACAGCCTATTCTTTTTAAATGTAGATGGGATGCTGATGGTTCCTAACACAGATGACATGAGTATTAGTATTCTTATTTTTTATTTTTTTAAAGATATTATTTATTTATTTATTTGACAGAGAGATAGAGAGCACAAGTAGGCAGAGTGGCAGGCAGAGGGAAAGGGAGAAGCAGGCTCCCCGCTGAGCAGGTAGCCTGATGCGGGGCTCGATCCCAGGACCCTGGGATCACGACCCCAGCCGAAGGCAGACGCTTAGTGACTGAGCCACCCAGGCGCCCCATGAGTATTAGTATTTTTTTTTAAAAGATTTTTTTTTTATTCATTTGAGAGAGAGAATGAGATAGAGAGAGCATGAGAGGGGGGAGGGTCAGAGAGAGAAGCAGACTCCCCGCCGAGCAGGGAGCCGGATGCGGGACTCGATCCCGGGACTCCGGGATCATGACCTGAGCCGAAGGCAGTCGCTTAACCAACTGAGCCACCCAGGCGCCCGAGTATTAGTATTTTTAATGGTACCTCATCAATTAGCATTAGACTGAACACACCTAAAACATGCTTTGTTTACTATATACATTGACTTCATAAATTACCATCATGCTTAAAACTATAAGCAACTTAAATGATAATATTATTAATTCTGGCAGACCTTGGCCTACGCTTTATAAAAACAGTTAAGATGGCTTAGAAACTATTCTAATGATGTTATCAATATCATTCCTTAGTTGTCATGATTGCTTTCTCTACTGACAATGTAGATCAATGCCATCTGGAAAAGCTTTTAAAGATTTTATTTATTTGTCAGAGAGAGAGAGGGAGAGAAAGCACAAGCAGAGGGAGAAGCAGGCTCCCCGCTGAGCAGGGAGCCCATGCAGAACTCGATCCCAGGACCCTGGGACAATGACCTGAGCCAAAGGCAGACACTTAACCAACGGAGCCACCCAGGCATCCCTGGAAAAGCTTTTAACCCCAAATATCTAACATCTGCCCCGAGACTGGCGCTTTCCCACCTGATTTTAGGCTTGTAGGAAGATTTCCTACTGGATTCAGTTATACGTTGTGCTGTAATTATACCTACAAAACGCCTGCCATTCAGAATCACTTTAAAATCAGTAATGACACATATATGCTGATAAGCAAACATCTACTCATCAATTTGGGATACATTTTAGACCCCTCTTTGTCTTATATGCTGACCTATACCTGGGAAAAACTATGTCATTACTTAAGACACTAAGCCCCAAAAAGTCCTTTCAAGGGGTTACATGTTTAATATCCCATTTTCCATAAACAGAGAGGCAGAAGAAATGACTGCTTTATAGCCACTAGACCAACTCTCCTTCTCCAAGCCTCTGGTCAGAGGACACTGCCATTTTAACTGCGTTCTCATTTTACCACAGAAAGGACAATCTCTCATAAACCCAGACTTTCAAAACCCATCATTGTTATTCCCTCACAGTAGCTATTAAAACAAAACAAGTTTTCAGAACATCTTGGAGCAAGTGTTCAAAATAGGAAAAAGGAAAACAATTTGGAAGATAATGGTGGGCCAACTTTCAAGACACTTCTTTACGGATGGGTCAAGGCTTGACAACTAGTAGCAAGAGTGTCACCATTAATGTAACTTCCTCCTAGGGCTAATCTACCCTCAGGTGTGCCTCTCGAAACTGCTAGACCTCACAGCACGGCAATGTCACCTGCTTTTAGGAAAGAGCGATCCTCGGACCTACCAGTGAAGATTAGCATTTCCTTTCTAAAAGCACTTTAGCAAGGAATTCTGTTAGCATGGAAATGCACCATTGTTTTTTTCTTGGTGTTCCTAAACACTCTGGATCCAAACTGAAAACCATGGGAAGGGACAACAATTTATTTAACACTTTGAGACATGGTGAATAATAGTGGTGAGCACAGCTGCCTTCTAAAATTAAAAATAAATACATTCTTTGACCTGTCTTCTAGAAGTTATTCCCACAGGTGTGTGAAGACATCTACACAAATATCTCCATTGGAATACTACTTGTAAGAGTAAAAAGCTGAAAATAACTAAATGCTTAAATGTTTAGTAGAGAATTAATATTTTTAAAGATTGTATTTATCTGAGAGAGAGAGAGTGCCCACAAGTCAGTGTGTGCACAAGGGGGGGAGGGGCAGAAGGAGAGGGATAAGCTGACTCCCCACTGAGCAGGGAGCCTGATGTGGGGCTCAATCCCAGGACCCTAAGATCATGACCTGACCCAAAGGCAGATGCTTAACCAAGTGAGCCACCCAGGCACCCCGATAATTAATTTTAAAAATATAATAGAATACTACACATTAATACAAAAGAATGAGGTAGAAAGAGCTCCAAGATATGATTACAGAAATAAAACATAGAAGAGTGTGTAAATGTTTGCATAAACTTGTAAAGTATATACACAATGCTTGCAATCGGCTAAGTATGTGTTTTTTTACATATAAATACATTTAATCTACACAATAGCCCTATAAAGTAGATATTACTACCCCTATTTTACCAGTGAAGGAACTGAAAGTTAGCTCTCAAATTAAATGTCACCAGAAATATGGAGCAGAGCTTTGACTCAAGCTCACAAGTTTGGCACCAGGGAAGGTGCTTTTTACCCTTTATAAAGGCACTTAAAAATCATTCTGAAAAGGTACAACAAAAACCAATTTATAGCGACTACCTCTGGGAGGAGAGACTAGCCATGGAAGGTCAAGAGGGGAGGTTTTCACTTGTCACTTGGTGCGTTTTTTTCTTGAATTGTTTGACATGCATTACTTTTCTTTTTAAAAATACTAATAGTGGTTATCTGGAGAGTGAGCTTATTGGTCATTTTGAGGTACTTCACTTCTTCTGCACTATAAGTTCTATTCAATGTTCTTTAATAAATCTATGATGTGTTAACAAGAAACAAGAAAACTGGCTTGACTTGACCTACAAGAGAGACTAGGGCCATGTAAAACCAGTGAGCATGCAGATTCCTTTTAGATTTATCATTGGACCGCCACTGCTCATGGGTTATTAAGCTGAATTACTATGTCTCATTGTTTTAGGTTAGTTAAAATAACACGTAGCCCCTCCTTTCAAGAAGCTTAAAATCACTAAAACAATTTTGAAGGCCAACAACATCAAGAAGTTACAAAGAGGCAGTGGAAGGAACAGTAAATAAGATGGTTTGCTTTCTCCATGTAAATATTGATCTTTTGTGAGATACTTAGGGCTAGTCTAAATACATGCTAATGTCAATTACTTAAACCAAAATTCAATCAAAAAATTTTTTTTAAAAAGCAAAAAAAAATAGTGTTGAGGTCCTTTTGTTTTTCTCTAGATTTACTTAAGTGTTTAGAGTGTGGTGCTAATAAAGTCAAGGTTGAAACTTCAATTTTGCTTTGAAAAACTATTATCTGGGCTAAAGAAACAGTATTTAATAGTTGCACTACATCAGTAACCCCCGTGCTGGCATCACAGCCGAGGGAACAAAGTGGTCAAATCCACTGGCACTAGTGGGAAAAAAAAAAAAAAAGGCCAAACAAACTCCGTGACCACAAATGTCCAATTGACACTGGACCAGCAACTGAAATAGGAATCACAGAAGCAGCAGGCCCTTATACAGCATTTATACACTCCTATTTGAGGACCATACATCTTGTTTGTTCCTTTCACTGTGGAGAGTGTCCTGGTTTGGACAAGAGATTAAACAGTCAATTTCAAAGTGCTTTACCTGTATTATCACACTTCACCACCCTTGAAGAAACCCTATAAAGTGTGTATTATTATCTTCTTTTTACAGATGAGTAGTGTCCTCTGCCACAGGAAAATATACACAATCACATTATTAGAAAGTCATAGCACGGTTCCATTATTCTGTCATATTGTTCATAAGCATATTAAAAGCCATTATTTTAAGTTTTAACAAGCATATATCTAAGCATTATACTTTCTAATTAAAAAACAAAAACATATATACAATAGAGTATTACTCAGCCATAAAAAAGGAGATCTTAGTCATTTGCAAAACCACAGATGGACCATGAGGGTATTATGCTAAATGAAACAAGTCAGACAGGGAAAAACAAATACCATATGATTTCACTTATATGTGGCATCTAAAAAACAAATGAACAAACAATACCAAAAAAAAAAAACACAACAAAACCAGACAGAGAACAGATTAGTGGTTATTAGAGGGACAGGGTTATTACAGGGTAGGCGAAATGAGGGAAGTGGGTCAACTGTATGGTGATGGATGACAACTAGGCTTATCATGACAATCACTTTGTAGTGCATAAGGATATCAAATTATGTTGTACACCTGAAACTGATGTTATATACTTTTACCTCAATTAAAAAAAAAATACTGTCAAAACCAACAAGCTCTATTCAATGGAATGTACAGTCACACCCTGCTCCCTGCCACCTCCTTCTCACCTCCCATCTGTGCTCTGGCACATCGGTGTATGTACCTAATGTTCTCTGCACGGCAAAAAGTGCTTCCGGGAGGCTCAGTCGGTTAAGCGCCTAACTCCTGATTTCGGCTCAGGTCATGATCTCAGGGTCATGAGATTAAGCCCTGCGTTGGCTCGAGTTAGGCGTGGAGTCTGCTTAAGATTCTTTCTCTTTCTCTCTCTCTCAAAAAAAGTGCTTCTGAAATGATTTCTGTCAGGGTACTAACACTGTTTAACACCCTTTAAATTAACACATACAAAATACAAACTGTGAACATAGTTTAAGTTAACAGTGACAACATCTAAACTGTTTTCAGGGGCACTTGGGTTGCTCAGATGGTTAAGCATCTGCCTTCGGCTCAGGTCATGAGCTCCAGGTCCTGGGATCGAGCCCTGCATCGGGCTCCCAACTCCGTGGGGAGTCTGCTTCTCCCTCTCCCCCTGCTGTGCTCTCTCTCTCAAATGAATAAGTAGAATCTTAAAAACAAAACAAAACCAAAAACTTTTTTAGTCAAAATGCTGGGGTCGCAACAGGGGAGGAGAGAGACCGGCTTTGCCAAGAACTAGCTATGTGACGGTAAGTCACTCACTTCCTAGGACCTCTATTTTGCCATCTATAAAATGGTACTGTTGGTGATAATATCTATAGTTCAGTATCCATAGTTAAAAATATCATGTCTCTCTCCTCCCCTCTGAGGAGGGCATTTCCTCAAATTAGCCAGTGTCCTTGTATAGGGTGCAGGGAATAAAGCACTTCTCCTCTAAGAGCTCCCAGTCCGAATGGATAGGCAAACTTGTATGGAAGGATTACATGAGGGCACAGCATCTTGCCAGGCACCTCAAATTTGTAAGAGGGCATTAGCTGTCCTTTAAACTCCAGAGACAGGTATTGGTACTTCTCCAAGAACTTTTCAGGATGAGCTATTCAGGCCACTCCTGTCTTCTTTGCTGCCATCATCCTAATCCAAACCCACCCTGACTCTTGGAATACTTCTCGCTGGCCTCCCTGCTTCCATTCTTGCCTTCCTAGAATCCATTCTCTACACAGCAACCCAGAATGATCAAAAAGCGTGGGATCACTAATTTTTCTGCTTAAAATCCTCCAATCATATCTAAGTACCCAGAGAAGACAATCCAATCTCCTTTCCGTGGCTTAGGTGGCTCTTGGCAAGCTCCTATTTACTTCTCTGACCTCCTTTTGTATCTCCCCCCTCATGACCCACCTAGAGACCAACCCTTATCTTATTCTCTAAATTTATTCCTTATCTTCTCTGAAGGGCAGAGCTTATTTTTGCCTCAGGTCTTTGCACTAGTTATAACCTGTCCTGAATCCTTTCCTGGACTCCACAGGGTTGATGCCTTCAGGCCTTACTCTAAGGGTCACTTTTCAGAGAGGTCATATCTGACTGTTGGCAGCCCTGCCCCATTATGGTCTTTCATATCCCATCCAGTTCATTCACAGAACTTAATTTCAGAATTAATTATGTTCTTTCTCAGAAATTATCTTATTACTTATTTGATTACACACTACTGCTTCTGTCCCCCAAGCAGAAGTTGGGTCTTCCGTGGTAGTTTACTGCTGTAGACAGCGCCTTGAATTGGGCCCGGAAGGTATGCAATACATTGTTGACCTATCATACCCACTACTCACTTCTGCTTGATTTTTTACCAAAAGCCCAGTTGAGGAAAACCATGTTTACAGAGGACTGCCTGAAAAAGTTGTACTTCATCCATTCTTCTATGACCTAAGTATTCTTAAAACAAATTAGAAACACACACACACACACACACACACACCTTGCTCTGAACTGCAGAAGTATTGAGCAGCAGAAGTATTCAGTTAAACCACATGACCTATTGGCTTTAGGATGCCTTTCTAAATTGTGATTTAGCCTTCTTTGACCTAGTCAGGGATGTGCTAAGAAACAGTCCTATGATCATTGGTGCTGATAAGAGGTTAAGGATATGACACTAGCTTTTCTTTATGGGGACCCTAAAGATCAACTAGAGAGGGGCGCCTGGGTGGCTCAGTCGTTAAGCATCTGCCTTCGGCTCAGGTCATGATCCCAGGGTCCTGGGATCGAGCCCCGCATCGGGCTCCCTGCTCAGCGGGAAGCCTGCTTCTCCCTCTCCCACTCCCCCTGCTTGTGTTCCCTCTCTCGCTGTCTCTCTGTCAGATAAATAAAATCTTTAAAAAAAAAAAAAAGATCAACTAGAGGTATCTAGTGTTTTAATCGGAAAGAGCTGTTTGTACTGTGTGTCTAAAGTTGCCTTCTTTCCTGTACACAAGAGCAGAGTGGACCAGGCCCTGGTATGAACTAGTGGAGAAACAACAGTCACTTCTGGCTGTCTTAATTAATGTACCACATTTTACCCACTGTACTCTGAGGATCAACCCACTTCTAACTTCCTCTTGTTTTCCTTCCTCTCAATGCTCTTTTTGCCCTGTTTTCTCATGCATTTATATTTTATGTTTTCACATTATGGTGAACTGCCTTAAATATTTTCTAGAATATGTCATTTAAGTGAAATAAGTATTAAGGGCTACAACAGTAATATGCACAAAATAATAGTTAATAGGTGAAAGATCAACTGGTTCTGGAAAAGAGATGAATATTTGAGGTGGGTCTTGAATAAAAGGCAGTTAATGGCAGAAAAGGGCAATCTGGGGCACCTGGGTGGCTCAGTCGTTAAGCGTCTGCCTTCAGCTCAGGTCATGATCCCAGGGTTCTGGGATGGAGCCCCGCATTGGGCTCCCTGCTCAGCAGGAAGCCTGCTTCTCCCTCTCCCACTCCCCCTGCTTGTGTTCCTGGGATCTCTCGCTGTGTCTCTCTCTGTCAAATAAATAAATAAAATCTTTAAAAAAAAAAAAAAAAAAAGGGCAATCTGCAAATACAGAGATGAAGAAGACACAGTCCTAATCAAAGAAAAATGGAGAGACGAGTAAACCAATTCTTACATTTCATAGTATTTGCTGAATGTTACCATATGTCGGACTCAGTGCAAACCACTATAACTTTTATTACATTTAAACCTCTAAACAACCCTATGAGATAGACTTTATTATTATCCCCATTTATAAAGAATGAAACAGAGGCTCAAAGAGGTTAATTAACCTGCACAAGATCAGACAGCTTGTAAGGGGCAGAGTGGGTACTCCTGTGGCCTCTAACATCCACTCAAGTCCTGACATCTTACCTCCTTCTCTGTATTCCCTCTTTGTCTGAGCTCCCAATATCTCTCACTAGGACTAGTGCAGCCGTGGCTGAATGCACAGTAGTGAGGAATGAGAATTCTGGAGCCAATTCTCCAGATTTTGAGCTCAGGCTCTATACCTTACTAACTGCACAGACTTGGGCAAGTTGCTTAACCTCCTCGTGTCCCAGTTTCATTTGTAAAGTGGAGTTAATAATTAGAACATTCCTTGACACGTGATGAATTCTATATGTTAGAAAGCACATAACTCCTCTCTTCTCTTCCCCTCATCATTCTTCACATAGTGCATACAGCATGGTGGTGTTTTTTTGTTTGATTGTTTGTTTGTTTGTTTTGTTTTAATGCAATTCTGATCACACAGCACCAATGTTAACTACTGATTCCCATTGCCCTCAGAAATCTCTGGCTATAACTTTTAAAATTCTAGCCAATATTTATCATATTTTGAGTTTTTCCAACACTTTGGGGCCTTTGCACAAGTGGGTCCCCCCACTTGGAACACCAGTCCCACTACAACTATTTATTCTTCAAAAACGGAATTAACGGTAACTGTCTTAGGGAAGCTGTTCTTTGAGAATGGATAAGCAATCTTTGCTACATGCTCCCACAGTTCCTACCCTTGTACTTCCCCTGCGGTAACATTTGCCACCCTTAAAACTAATTATCCAAGGTGTCTTTCCACCAGACTGCAACCTAAGAGGGGGGTAAAAGGTCTTGCCTGTTGGTTCTGGACTGTAATCCCAAGACCTAGCCTAGATAGGATAAATAAAACTGAAATGAAGCAAAGCTAGAATTTCCCATGAAGGTCCTGGACCCTCCCACTTCACTGGAGCCTCCCACTTCACTACGTGTTATCACAAATTTAGGCCTATTACTCTTCTTCCCATTGCAGGCCCTTTAATGTGGAGATCCTGCCTACCCCCAACTTTTCAGAAGTGGCCTCTCCACAGGCATCTTACCCTTACTGGTCACTCTCTCTTCAAATCACACAGCACCCCTAGACATCCCCTTCCCAGATGTCAAAGAACTTCCTTCCTCCTTAACTGAAAACCTTCTTAGGTTCTCCCTCCAGTTGCCCATCATGCCTGTCCACCTTTCCCAAGGTGGCACCCTATTTTATTTCTGCTCTCAGTCCACAGATCACCCCCTGGGTCTCTGCACACGTGGGTCCACCTTCCATAAACTATCCTCACAACTTTCCACAAACCCCTTATCTGCCTGCCGACCCTCCTCCCACTCCTGCCCGACAAACCACCGTCCCCAACACAAATACACAGACAAATCTTTTATTGCCTTGATCTACCCCAGGGGGCCTCATCCCTACACTGGCTCCTCCTAAATCCCCCATGCACACTCTCTGATTGCCCTCCAGATACCCCGTCCACATCTATTCCTTTTATATATTATCTCGGTCTCTCCCTCCCTCCCTCCAGTCCGGGGCTGGTTCTCAGGCCTCACTGTGATCCACACCACTGTCTGGGGGCCCTTCCCAACCCGTCCAGAAGGCTCCTCCGGGTGTCACCCTGTGTACGCCGACGCCCTCAGTACTCGCGTCTTGGAACCTCTCCCTCCGTTCGGGCTTGGCCCCAAACTTCCACCCCACCCCTAAGGTCCTCACACCTCGAGCCCGCCACAGGCCCTCCGGCCCCCGGCGGCAGGGTCCCCACCCCTTCCTCCCGTCGCCACTCCTCGGACCCCATATTCTCACCAAGTGCTCCCTCACCACCTCCGCCGATGGCCTGGACCCCCTGCCGGTACCACCCGCCCACGCACCGCTGCCACCGTTCCCGGGCCCCCACGTGTGCTCCCAGCCCCCCGGCCATCCTCCCCACACACCCTCCGCAGGCCCAGCGCGGCCTCCGAAGAGCGGGCCGGGAGTCCAAGGGGCTCCGAGGGCGAGCAAGGGTCCGGGGAGAGGCCCGAAGGACCCGGGGGAAGCGGCGGGGAAAGGCCGGCTCTCCGAGGGGTCTGACCGCTGAGGCCGAGGGGCTCCCGGAAGCGGCCGGGAGGCCGGGGGGCTCGGGGGAAGCCGGGGCGGCCGAGGGGCTCGGGGAAGCAGGCCGGGGCGGCTGCGAGCGGGCCTCACCGTCAGTCACGGCTCCCATGGCGTGCGCGGCGGCGGCGGCGGCGGCGCAGGCTGAGGCGGCGGTTGGCGGCGGCGGAGGTCAAACTCCCACAATGCAGCCGGGTAAACAGCCATGGAGGAGGAGGCGGCGGCGCCCGCGGCCGCCCGCTCCGACGCCTGAGCCGCGCCGCGCCGCCGCCGCCGCCGCGGGATCCGCGCTCCCCGCGCTCCCCGCGCTCCCCGCACTGCCCGGGGGCGGCCGCGGCCGGCGCGTGTGGGGGCGAGGCCAGCGGGCGGCGGCGGCCCTGGCTGCAGCCCCGGCCCCCGCCGCCCCCCCTGCTGCCCCCGCCCGGCCCACGCCCAGAGGCCGCCCCGGAGGCCGCCGCCAGCCGCCAGGTGAGCTCGCTCGGCCGCCGCCGGGGCTGCGGGGGCTGCGGGCCGCCCGACCCCGGGCCCCCGCGCCTTCCCGGGAAAGGGGACCGCCGTCCCCGCCGCGGCATCCCGGCTGCCGCAGCGGGGGGTGGGCTCGTTCCGCGGGGGGGAGGGCGGCGGGGACGCCGGGACCCGGTTGGCCCGGGAGGCGCGCAGGACTGGGAGCACTGAGGGGGCGCGGCGCGAGGGTCCCTGCCAAGTTGGCGCCCACGCGCACCCGGGCGGGTCTCGAACGCGGGCACTTGCTGCCGGCGAGCCGCGAAGGCCCCGGGTTCCCCTGGGGCCGCCCCCTTCCCTCCCGGGCTCTGGCGGGTGCTCGGCGAGGGGGAAAGAGAAACTTGGAGACCTCCCGGAGGAGTTGTCGGAGCGACCCGGGAGCGCTGTGCCCACCGACCCCCCGGGGCGCCGGGAGCCCGTCGGTGATCTGGATGGGGTGCTCTATTTATTTTCCTCTTTGATTTTGAAAAAAATGGCTATGTGATTGTCCCCATCTTAAGGGGAAGTTGAAAGTGAAGTGGGGGTGGGGTGGGGTTGGTGCTCAAGGAGTAACGTCGCCGTGTGTGTAGAGTTAACACATTTCCGGAGTACAGTGTAGATCATATTGGCATCTTTTCCCAAAAGTCACTTTGATTCAACTTCGATGAGTTTCTCGTAAATGGCAACATTTAGGAGGTGAGAGGAAACAAGAACAAGTACCGCTGATTTGATCTCCAGTGGGATAGATTCAGTTAGCCATAAGGAGCGTGTCTGCGTTTTAACCCAGGTTTGGTAATTTGTTGAACATAAAGTTATTTTCCAGCTTTCCTGTCCCCCCCAAGTACCGTGCCTCTTCACATCCGGGCTGAAGCAGTTATGTGGGTTGGATTTGGTTGTTTCTGGTTCCTTGCGAAACTTGGGTTCATTCTCCTAGTTTTCTCTTAGATCTTTCAAAGAGGAAGAGTTGTAAATGCAAATGTATGGCAGTGAAATGTGTTTAAACTCTGGCTAGAGATCAGTATATTATATGTAAAATTTTATTCACATGTATGAAGTCAAAACTCCAATAATGTTCTTCAAGAATTAGCACCTTTGACTTTTGGCACAAAGGCAAAAAAACCCAAAAATTACTTCGAGTGAAGATTCTGAGGTATAATTTGACCTCCCCAAGGGCGTGAAGCCTCCCTTGGCCTTAAAATAATACTGGTGTAAACTCTGTGTGCGTGGGCATCATCAGGCCCTGTTCATTTTCTTGGTTTTAGAAGGAAAGAAAATACTCTTAACAAACGGGAGACTTGCTTTAAATCTTAGGTACTACACACTGTAAATTGAAAGTGTCAATTGATTATCTATATATCCCAGCTGCATTTTGGTGGGGATGGTTGCTGTTTAAAAGATAATTGTCAAATGGTGAAATGATGTTGTGTGTAAGCTACTTGTTACTTCATCTTATCATATAATAATTTTGAAACAGTATCTAGTGATAGTGATTTAAAATAATCTTTGGTGTTGTTTATAGCAGAGTATTACCACCCCTTGTAACTGTTAAATTTTCATGAGACATTCTATCTTGTATTCATAGATGGAGTCCTGGCCACACACTTTTATATATGTTCATTTTGTAACTTAAAAATGTGGACAGTGCTAGAGATTTTGTAAAGCAATGAGAACGAGAGATTTGAAAGACTTTAAAGTTTGAGATATACCTAAAAAATAAACATTTCTGAAAGTTCTTGATCCAAGTGGTTCAAAACACATCCAAATTTGAGTCTTCGTGAAAATTTTAAAAATCTGCTTGCGAACCACATAATTTAACTTGCAACTGCATTGACATAGATCTATCTATGTGTTGAACATTTAAGAATTCTCTTAATTGACCTTTTTTCATATCATGTATAGTAAAAGGACATGTTTTAGTAGATTTTAGTAGTCTTTTTCCATATAATTATATCTTAATGTGTCCATGAATGTTAAAATAGGAAGGATTCAAGCTCTAGACCATACTAATGTTTCTTTCTTTTTTAGGGAAATCTTTGGGCAGAAAGAAGTAGTAGATTCTAAGCTATAACAAAACTGATTTGGGCTTTGAATTTATATGATCTTAGATTTGGTGATTTTACTCAAGTCATGAGATTGCTGATTTCTTGGAGAGTATGGGAGTCTAGTTATGGAAGTTTGTTTGTTTATTTAATATTAGCCTTCTGAAATTATAAAGGATGATGAGAGAGCTGGCTCTAAGGTCTTTTCCCCAGGCCTGTGAAATGATGTGGATATTTCCGCAGTATGTTTTTTATTTTTTTAATTTATTTTTATTTTTTTAAAGAATTTATTTATTTGGGGCGCCTGGGTGGCTCAGTTGGTTAAGCGACTGCCTTTGGCTCAGGTCATGATCCTGGAGTCCCTGGATCGAGTCCCGCATCGGGCTCCCTGCTCGGCTTCCTGCTCGGCTCCCTGCTCGGCTCCCTGCTTCTCCCTCTGGCCCTCCCCCCCTCATGTGCTCTCTCTCATTCTCTCTCTCTCAAATAAATAAATAAAATCTTTAAAAAAAAAAAGAATTTATTTATTTGACAGAGAGAGACACAGCGAGGAGGGAACACAAGCAGGGGGAGTGGGAGAGGAAGAAGCAGGTTTCCCACAGAGCAGGGAGCGAGCCCGATGTGGGGCTCGGTGCCGGGCTCAATCCCAGGATCCTGGGCTCATGACCTGAGCCGAAGGCAGATACTTAACGACTGAGCCACCCAGGCACCCCTTTTTAGAGCAAAGGTTGTTCTGGTGTCTTTGGACTTTTAGGGGGTCCATGAATGGGCTTCAAGAGATTCCTGAACTCATGTAGTTGTGACCAAACCTTTTTGTGTGTATGTGTCTTTCTAGGGAGAAGGTCTGTGGTTGTGTTATAAAAGAGGTCCAGAGCCCCAAAATGTTAGAGTTGTAAGTTTTTATTGAATAAAATGGGAGTTAGAATAATTCTTAAAAGGAAAAAAAGAAA
Source organism: Mirounga angustirostris (assembly GCF_029215605.1). Classification (NCBI taxonomy): domain Eukaryota; kingdom Metazoa; phylum Chordata; class Mammalia; order Carnivora; family Phocidae; genus Mirounga; species Mirounga angustirostris. The sequence continues at coordinate 184,906,019 of NW_026991709.1, read as the reverse complement.
ATACAGATCTTTGTGCCCAGTACTTGCTGTTTAAACTTGTCTTTAGCCTAGACATGTGGTCTTAGAGGTGCAGAAACACTTATATTTTGTTGCCACAGCAAAGCATTGCCTGTTGGTTGATAAACCATACACACATATAAAGGGCTTGACATGCTAGTCCTGGGTGCATTGTGGCTGTTTTTAAATTTAAAAATTTAGAGCAGAGAGATTGATGGTCAATAAGCAGAGATTTGATCTTGACAACCAGCCCTTGGAGCAAATGGTTCACCCGGCTCCACTCTCTTACTGCTCTCCAGCAAATCTGAAATGTGACTGGGAGGTAGTCATTCTAGAAAATCTGTTTTTTGCCTTGCCCAAACAGCAGAGCATGATGGGAAAAAGTTTCTCATCAAAACAGACTCAAATTCAAATCTGGCCTCTTTCATTCACTGTACCTACTTAATCTACCTGACCCTCTAGTTCCTCATCTGGATAAAGCCTATGGCAGTAGAGATGTGAGGAGGCAGGAATGAAGTTTCCTGTGTAAAAAAACCTGTCAACCCCTCATTTGGCCCATGTTAAGGACTTGGCAGCTAGATGTGATAACCACTATTCAACACCAGAATGAACATGTATAAACACGATACATGGTAATGATATATATTATTTCCCAAAGAATAATGAAAATATTAACAAATTGAAACATTTTTTAAAGATTAGGTTTTCAGAAATGAGTTAGGATTAAGTGGTCCTTACCTTGTAGATATCCGGGGCGGGGGGGGGGGGGGGCGGTGCGGGGAAAGTTGAAGGAAGATGGTGGTGTGCTTGGTAAAGCTGAAGACATGGGTGCTGGGCAGAAAGTGACAGTAACCGCCTGCCAGCATCATAGCTGTCTCTTTGTGTAAGATTCCACTTAACTTTTGCTCTTCACTTGTAATTTAAATGAAAAATTTAAACTGAAAAACTGCACTTGTACTTTTCAGCCCATTGTCTCTGAAAGAGTTTGCTCACCTCCTCGTGTTGGGGACCCTCACAGGTACTCCAGGGGCTTCATTAATGGAAGCTACACCTATAACTTTGTCTAGTTCTGGCATTTTTTAAAATGCCTCCACAGTTGGGTACCTGCATCGATTTTTCTCAATAGGGAAAAGAGTCTGGAAGAAATGAATTGTATTTTCCTATCTTTAAACATTGAAAGAAGAGAAGGTATTATGAGTAAGAAGAGAGATATGAATAAAGTACTTAAATGCTTATGGCTGTAAGTGCAAACTTGTTTCCACTGTTTCTGTGGTCTTTTCCTTTCATTTATTTGTGGTGAGCATTCATGCCCACTGCCTTTAAGTGGGGTAGTGGTATGAACACAAGCTCTGAGTGGTTGTGACGCCCATTTCCTAAGCTTTCTGGTTGTGCTCAGCTTGAGCTATCCAGCCTCTCTCAGTCTGGAGGAGGTGAGCATTAGATGAGATAATAAAAGCAAAAGGCTTTGCTCAGCCCTAGGCCCCTAGTAGAAATACTTAAAGGTGGTAGCCATCTTGAGGATGGTTTTATTCTTGTCTTGTGAAGGAAAAGCTAGTATGTTCTTTTGGAATATTCCTATGCAAGCCTTTAGGGGTCATCCTACTTTGAACTCATAAAAGCCTTTCACATCTTTCTGGTTACCATGGGCAGGTACCCCAGCAGCTATAGGACCTATTAGACCTGTCTGCTGTTCTTGGCCGTGGGGTTGCATTCTCTGTTAGGCTGGCAGGTGATGCCTAAATCTTAGCTCTTTCAGGGGCCAAACCAACAAGCGTGCCCAGGTTTGGAGTCATGATCCATTCAAAACTACATGATTTCATGGCCTAGAACAGAGATCAGCAAACTTTCTGAAAGGACACCATAGTAAATATTTTCCAGTTTGTCAGTATCCCCTTCCCCACCCCCCATCTCTCTGTCACACCCGTGCAACTCTACCCGTGTATTTAGAAAGCAGCCAGAGACATAAGCGAATGGCCATGGCTGTGTTCACCAAAACTTTGTGGACACTGACATTTGAATTTTATATAATTTTTATGTGCCATGAAATAAGTTTTTATTTGTTTGAAACATTTAAAAATGTTAAAGTTCTTCTGGGCTCATGATGTGTACAGTCAGCAGGTGGATTTGACCCAGAGGCCATAGTTTGCTGACCTCTTGCCTAGAAGAATGTTAGACTCCTAAGTCCTATAGGTCTGTGGCATCACCAGGCTATACCACCCACCCCCACCCCCACCACTGCATACACACTGGTTTGCCTCCTCAAGTATTCCGTGCTTTTGGTATGGCAGCATTATCTAAGGCCCCTGTCTTCCTCCATTAGGATGAAACTCCATCAGGTTAGTTCTTCTTAGTTATAGTATGTGGCCTTCCCTTCTTAGCACATGTATTGTTATATCACCAGGAAGTTTTATTTATTGCTAAAAATGTTCTCACCTTGCCCAGTTTTCCATAAAGCTTGATGTTTGAACCCTGTCCTGTGTGATGGTTTTGAAAGGAATCTATGCCTTTGGAGCTGTCTCATGCTTCAAGTTCCTCTTGTCCCCTTTTCCTAGAAAGGACATAACTGATACTAGGCCCTCAGGCTGCTAACTAGACACTCTTACCTTAAGGAAATCTGTATTTGGACTCCCCCACTCTCTTTCTGCATGATGTTTGGTGAAATAAAGCACACAAAGATTCCTCTTGTGCTCTAACCCCTGGAGATTAAGCTCCAGGATTGATGTGTGCAGAGCATGTAGATGTCTATGTCTGTGTGTAATTTCATCCAGCCATCACTGAAGGCTGAGGGCTGCTGCTTTTAGTTTCACCTTTTCTCTCTCCTCTCTCAACCCTTCTCTCTTGGTCATTGTAAGGGATGCAGATTTGGTGACCTGGTAATTGCTGTAACTGATTGGTTTATTTTTTGCCTCCCTGCCTTTTAACATTCTCTACTAATCTGCTTGTTTTGCAGCAAGTGTGTTCTTTTTGGAGTATAACTTTTCAAAACAATATTATGCTGAAGTTAATTGGGTATTTTAGAATCTTCCCCCTTCCGATTGTAAACGTAATGTAGTATCAGAGTTATGCATCAGTATTTTAGATATTTATTTATTATTACTTTTTAAAGATTTTTATTTTTGACAGAGAGAGCACAAGCAGGGGAAGCAGCAGGCAGAGGGAGAGGAAGAAGCAGGCTTCCCACAGAGCAGGGAGCCCAGTGCGGGGCTCGATCCCAGGATCCTGGGATCATGACCTGAGAGCCAAAGGCAGATGCTTAACCATCTGAGCCACCCAGGTGCCCCAGTATTTTAGATATTTAGAGATAAGATGCAGTTTTTAGATGGAACTGGATGGTATTATGTTGAGCGAAATAAGTCAAACAGAGAAAGACATATCATATGATATCACTGATATGAGGAATTCTTAATTGCAGGAAACAAACTGAGGGTTGCTGGAGTGGGGGGTGGGGTGGGAGGGATGGGGTGACTGGGTGATAGACACTGGGGAGGGTATGTGCTCTGGTAAGCGCTGTGAACTGTGCAAGACTGTTGAATCTCAGATCTGTACCTCTGAAACAAATAATGCAATATATGTTAAGAAAAAAAAGAAGAAGAAGGTAGCAGGAGGGGAAGAATGAAGGGGGGGAAATCGGAGGGGTAGACGAACCATGAGAGACGATGGACTCTGAAAAACAAACTGAGGGTTCTAGAGGGCAGTGGGGTGGGAGGATGGGTTAGCCTGGTGGTGGGTATTGAGGAGGGCACATTCTGCATGGAGCACTGGGTGTTATGCACAAACAATGAATCATGGAACACTACATCTAAAACTAATGATGTAATGTATGGGGATTAACATAAGAATAAAAAAAAGATGCAGTTTTTAAAATATTTTGCCATTTTATGTAGATAGTACTAATGTTACTACTCTTAAATTTTTAAGGGTTTCCTTTTTTTTTTAAAAAAAAAATGGTAAATTTGGTATATATTTTCTAGATGACAATTTGGGCAATATGCATCCAAAGTCACAAAATGAAATGGCAAGTCAAAATCCAGAAATTTATCTTAAACAATTGGTCAAATGTGCATAGATGTGTGTATCAGACTGCTTACTGCCTTTTCTTTTTATAATAGCAAAACATTGAAAGTAATCCAAATGTCTATTAATAAAGGATTGATTAGGTCCATTAGGACCTACCCATGCAGTGACATACTGTACAGTCTTTAAAAAGGATGATGTAGGGGGCGCCTTGTTGGCTCAGTCAGTAGAGCGTGCAGACTCTTGATCTTGGGGTTGTGAGTTCGAACCCTACATTGGGAGTAGAGATTACTTTAAAAAATCTTTAAAAAAAAGTGATGCAGGTCAATATTCTTTGATGTGGAATGATGTTTAGAAGAAGGTAACATGAGAATATAATGTGTGATTTTTTTTTTTTAATGATTTTTTAAAGGTGGGCAAAAGCCCTATATATAGAAACCTAAAGGAAAGTATCTTAAAGGATATACAGAGTATATCCTTTAAGATACTTGTTATCTCTAGGTAATAAGATTGTGGGTGATTTTTTTAAAAAATGTTTTTCTCAAAAAAAAAAAACTCTTAATTTTTCTTTTTATGTAGCATGTGCTTCTTTTATAATCAGGAAAAAATAATAAAGCTATTGAAGAATAAATATAGTAATTAAAATATTTCCTATTTGTGGCTAGTTGAACTCTCATGACTGCTTTCATTCATAGTCTGTGTTGTAATAGAAGTGAAATACATTTCTCATATACCTTAAAAATGTTTTCTGTTTTACTAATAAGCAAGAATGTTTTCCAGACTTTTTTTTTTTTTTTGAAGATTTTATTTATTTGACAGAGACACAGCAAGAGCAGGAACACAAGCAGCGGGAGTGGGAGAAGGAGAAGCAGGCCTCCCACCGAGCAGGGAGCCCATTGCAGGGCTCTATCTCAGGACCCCAGGATCATGACCTGAGCCGAAGACAGACGCTTAACGACTGAGCCACCTTGGTGCCCCTGTTTTCCAGACTTTCTAACAGGAAAGAAAAAAAAATCCATACAGGACTAAATAACAGTTTTCAGAAGAAACGCACTGAAACAGACATTTCATGATAGTATGTTGTGCCTCATTTCTTGCTGTGAAAGATTTTCCTCCATTGAGATTCCTGTAAAATCATTAAGGAGTTCAGATGTATGGAGGCAGTATAGGGTAGTGTTTAAAAGCCTGAGCTCCACTACTTACTGTCTGTGTTACTTTTAGCCATTTATGGCCTCGGTCTCCTCCTCTATAAAATGTGGGCAATACTGGGGCACCTAGCTGGTTCAGTTGGTAGAGCATGCATGCAACTCTTGATCTCGGGGTCATGAGTTCAAGCCTCATTGGGTGTAAAGCTGAATGAATGAATGAATGAATGAATGAATGAATGAAAATGTAGGCAATACCTCGCTAAGTTGTTGTGAAGATTAAATGAAGCAAGTGCTTAGCAGAGTTCCAGATACTTAGCAGTAACTAAGGAGGAAGAAGTGGTGGGACAAATAAGGGTATATAATAATAATAGTAGTGACAGTGATGATAATAATATTGGTGATGATAATATTGGCTGCTAATATTTCCCTCCTCCTAGAGGCTTGCATGAGGGCAGAGCCTTGTTTGCCACATTCACCAGCCTAAACCCTCTGACCAGACCAGGTACCTTGGCCAAGACAGGAGTGTGGTCTAGGTTCACCTAGTCATCAGTCATGCTCCCTTTAGCGTGCTATCTCTGTGTACACTGTCAAAAAAAATGTTCCGGGGCTAACAGCTCACTAGCATTTACAGAGTTGGTACTCCGTAAATATTTGTTGTATGGATGGTGACCTAAAGCAAGCATTTCCTTCCTCTTGACAGTGCATGGTGAACTTTTAAAAGAGGGTTTTGGTCATCTTTATAAAGTATATGGAAGAAAATGTCAGGTGCAAACACTGTTAAAAGGGGAATCTTGTTTTGATTTCTACTATTTGAATGAATCATACCAATTTTGTTTCACTTTTTTTCTCTTAGCTAGTTACCTCAGTCTTAGCTCAACTCTGTGTGCACCTGCATCCTTGTGGTGTACCTGTGATAATTTTAGAAATTTTTCACTTTATTTTCACTTAAGTTATTTTGGTTTGGGAGTATGTTTTACTTTCCACCCTAAACCCCCAAGTTCTGAGATATATTTCAATGTTTCTATGAAATTAGAAACATTGACCTGGCTATGAAGAATGAGAAGTATAACCACATCTGGCTGTGACATACTTATTTGCAAACACTGGGGCTTTGGGTTTGTTTGTAGGAAATTTTAGGAAATGCATGGAATAAAAAAAATGTAGAAATACTATGATAATTGATGAAGTATACCTATCAGTTACATGTTGCACAGTAAGAAGAACCCGCTCCAAAACTTTGTGGCTTACAATAATGACCATTTATTTGCACACAATTAGGGCAGGGTAGTTCTTCCACTGCTCTTGTTTGGCCTGAGGTCACTGATGTGGCTGTTGTCATCTGCAGTCTCCAGTCAGAGCTGATTGGTCTAGGGATCTGTCTAGCTGGGACAGGTCATCTGACCACCACACAATCTCTTCTTCCAGCAGTTAGACTACGTTATCCTCACATGGAGACATTGTGTTTCAAGGTGAAAGCTGCAAGGCTTCTTGAGGCCTAGGCTTAGAAGTCACACAGAGTCACTCTGCCACATTCTCTTGGTCAAGGCAAGCCACAAGCCCAGTCCAGAATCAAGGGTTGAAAGTAGGCACCACCTTTTGATGGAAGATGCTGCAAAGTACAGATCACAAGTCATGCTGACAGCAGTTGGTGGGGGGTGGGGGGATGGCAGCTGTATTGTTGTGGCCATCTTTGTGAAGAGTATGCCCTTTGCTGTTGTATATTAACCCTTGTTTGACATGACTGATAAACTCTGCAGTGAGGCATAGGGTTAAGTGCTTCCCTGTGTTATCTCTTGGGATAACGGCTTTATGAGGTAGGTACTATTATTACTCCCATTTTAAAGTTGTGATAAGTGAACCTTAGGGAGGTTATGTAACTTGCCCTAGATCTTTTACCTAGTTAGCGGCAGATTCTAAAAGTTATGGAAAGTTTATCCCTGTATCAGTGCTTAAATCCATTGCTAAAGAAATTTGCGTGGATGGGGGGGAGCATATCTTTAGAAATCTCAGAAGGAAAATGCAGTATCTTAAAATTTTACATGAATTCTGTCTTCTACTCCATGATACATCCCTTTGTTTTACCATAAAACCAGTATTTTAAAATTACTTGTCAAATTTTACCTCCCAAATCTTTGAGAAAATAGACTCTCCTAGACTGAAAATAATAGCTAATCAGCTAAAGGTCTTCGGTTGTAAGTATGGAAACAAAATTGGACTGCCCTAAGCAAAAAAGGTTACTGGAAGGATGTGGTGTAGCTCCCCGAATTGACAATAGAGCTGAAGAACCAGGCCTGTGGACAGTCTTCACAGGGTGCTGGCCTTATTAACCTTTCCAGCTCTTTGTTAACTCCACCCTCTACTAAGAGTGTATCTCTCGGGGGTCAGCCTGGGTCCTGGAAGATGCCTTGTTTCCTGCTTCACCAAAAAAGTACCTACTGGGGTGGGGGGGTTGTTCCCCAGTAGGGGAGTGAATGCAGGGCTGATAAAACCAACAGATGTCCACTATCTGAACATTTGTGCAAGCTGCTTTGTGCATTATTGATCCCATTTACTATTTGCAACATGCTGATGACCCCTGGTTCACCCCTTTCCCTCTCAACCCCACATGCCTCTAAAGGTTCTTAAGCCCCAGTTTGAGAAGCAGTTTTGTGACTCTGCCATCTCTTTCCATTTCCACTAATAATAAGTGCTTACCATTCCAAGGGCAATAACATATTTATCTGTTTTTTACATAGTAATCTTTTCTATCATTTCCCTGATTTTTATTATTTTTTTAAAGATTGATTTATTTATTTTAGATGGGGGAGGGGGAGGGTCAGAGAGAGAGAGAGAGAATCTCAAGCAGGCTCCATGCCTAGTGTGAGTCCAAAGTGGGGCTCAATCTCATGACCCTGATATGACTTGAACCGAAATCAAGAGTCGGACGCTTAACCGACTAAGCCAACCAGCACCCCATTTCCCTGATTTTTAAAAGAAAATCATATGAACTATAATTTAGCCATTTATTGGTAACAGGGTTCCTGTTAGGAATAGTTTTACCTAGTTCACAGTGATTCCCTTAGGCCACAGTGAGATACAGTTATTGGCCCCTGCCCTGAATGTCCCCACATTGCCCTGCTTCTGTTTTTCTGTTTTCTCCACCTGTCTAGTGGCTTTCATTGTAACCTTGCTAATACTTAAAAATAAATATTTTAAATCTTACAGATTATGGGTCGAAGGAACAACCTACATTTATATAGCCTTTAGCTGTAAGTTAAACCATGTTTCTAGCAGTAAAATGTTGGCGTAAGTACAGTGTGATTTTATTCAGAGCATTTTCAAGTATATACTCCTATTTTTAATAATCTTTTGAAGTCAGAGAAAAGCATATTTTTCCTGTTTTTCAGCTGAGCAGATGGTTTAGAAAAGGTAAGCAATTTCCCCTGCGATATAGGACTGTTGGCAGGAAAACCTAGGTATTCTGACTACCCATGCCTTTGCTGTGGACGGTTCAAGAAGGCCGGTTTCCCAACTGGAGAAGCCTCTCTTCTGGTTTCTCAGGTTTCTGGGCTGAATTGGAGATGGGTGAATATATATTGGGACACTGGTGTGTAATGGAGGTATCTAGTCCTCACCTTGGCCATTAGTAGCCACTTTTGTTTATTCTTGCTTTGGAGGCCCAGCCTCTTTTTATATCCCCATAGATAGCCAGTTGAGAAGCCAGTTTGTCCCATCTCTTCTTGCCATGATTAGCTGGTTTTGAAGTACCTCTTGGAGCCCTTCAGTCTGGCCTTTTTTACTTCCCCACGGTGTAATTACCACCTTGTGGTATAGTCACTTGTCTTCCCAACCCCTGGACTCTTTTTTTTAAATGGTCTGCTCTGTTTTCTGCTGTTGAGGCCCACCACTACAAGGGATTCTGAGAGGAGTGTTTGACACTTTTGTTTAATTAGGGTCTCCAGAAGGGTTCTGTTAACAATAGGGTTGTATGAGGGCGCCTGGGTGGCTTAGATGGTTAAACAATAGGGTTGTATGTTAGGCCCTCCCCCCTTGCTTGTAAAGTTTCACTGTAGTCTGAACCATTAATGTGATCGTAGTGTTAATATGGTGGTTCTTATTTAGCCAAAACTTTTTATAGAGACATCTCAAGACTTTTCTGTAGCTTTTAGAACATTGTCCTAACATTTAACACTAATTTTTAAATTGTCTTTTTCTAATTTGTTTCAGGTGCTGATTTCTACAGCTTCTAAACATGTTAACACTTAATACTAATCAAAAACTGTCTTTTTCTCTTGCATTTCTAATTGTCTCATGGTCTCATTTTTGCAAGCATTTTGAACCTTTAGAATCCTTGAACTTAATCCTGAAAAGAGTGCTAGCAAAGTTCTTCACTGAAAAATGCATACTTGGGGCACCTGGATGGCTCAGTTGGTTAAGCATTAGACTCTTTTTTTTCTTTTTTTAAAGATTTTATTTATTTATTTGACAGAGACAGAGAGAGCAGGAACACAAGCAGGGGGAGTGGGAGAGGGAGAAGCAGGCTCCCCGCTGAGCAGGGAGCCCCATGTGGGACTCGATCCCAGGACTCCAGGACCACGACCCGAGCCGAAGGCAGCCGCCCAACGAGTGAGCCACCCAGGCGCCCAAGCATTCGACTCTTGATTTCAGCTCAGGTTATGATCTCAGGGCCGTGGGATCGAGCTCCATACTAGGCACAGAGTCTGTTTGTCCCCGTCCCTCTGCTCCTCCTCTCCCTCTCTTTCTTTCTCAAATGAATCTTTTTTTTTTTTTAAGACTTTATTTATTTATTTGACAGAGAGAGACAGCGAGAGAGGGAACACAAGTAGGGGGAGTGGTAGAGGGAGAAGCAGGCTTCACGCTGAGCAGGGAGCCTGATGTGGGGCTTGATCCCAGGACCCTGAGATCATGACCTGAGCCAAAGGCAGACGCTTAACAACTGAGCCACCCAGGCACCCCTCTCAAATAAATCTTAAAAAAAAAAAAAAAAAAAAAGTGCATACTTTTCATCTGTTTATATTTTGTTCACACTGTTTTTTGTTTGTGCTTTGTTTTTTGCTGTTTTTAAGTTTTAGTGTTCTGAACTCAAAGACATTTTTTAGTGTTTTGGAACATAGGTCCTCTTAGCTGCCCTAAAAAGAGATATTTAAGACTCCATTCGCTGCTCCTTCCACTACCCATCCTGTTGATTACTGTTGTTCTGGTAGGTATAACTATAAATCATTTGGAAATCGAAGTTAGAAAAGAGACCATTTGCCATTACATTAGGACAGTTTAAAAGGAATCACTTGTTCAAATTTACTAGCTTCCTGAAGCTAGTAAAAATGTTTATGGTTTTCAAGATTCCCTGTGAATATATTTCAACACTATAAGACAGTGAGTTAACACGTGTATAGCTATTATAGATTATGAGAATGGTAGCTCCTAGAAAAGGTAGTATTCCAGTTTTCTGTTTAGAACTATAATGGAGCTAAACTGAAAAATCATTTGTCCTAGTAAACAGAAGGCACGATGTGATGGTAGGCAGGTTTCTTAGTGTGTCTGTTGCTTTAGCTAAGAGCCAGCCACGATTGGCTTTCCTTTCCATAGATCTGGTGTCAAGTATTAATCAGCTGTAGACTGGAAAGTTTTTATTGGCTAGCATTTGTAAGTGGAAGAAACACCAGTCTGTTTTTTTTATCTGTAGTCTCTCTCTTTTTTTTTAAGATTTTATTTATTTATTTGAGAGAGAGAATGAGAGAGAGAGAGAGCATGAGAGGGGGGAGGGTCAGAGGGAGAAGCAGACTCCCTGCTGAGCGGGGAGCCCGATGTGGGACACGATTCTGGGACTCCAGGATCATGACCTGAGCCGAAGGCAGTCACTTAACCAACTGAGCCACCCAGGCGCCCTTATCTGTAGTCTCTTAACCATTTAACTGCATATGATATCATCTGTGTGGTGTTCTTAGAGAGAAACAGTTCCTTTAAAAAAAAAAAAAACCAAACCTGAATTAGTACTGCAGCATATGAAAATAGTGAACGTTGACCTTGAAGAGTCTAAATGATCTAAATTAAGGTTGTGATGTGTACTAGAAAAAAAAATTGCATGTTAAAGCTAGTATTCTTGTTTTTCACATTTTGAATAGTTTCTTAATTTTAAAACAAGTTATAAAATGTACTGAAAATCTTAAAATACACAAAAGCTAAAAAATATGACTTTGATTATAAGTTTTAAGAATTCCATAAAAAAAAAGGGGAGCCTATCAGCTAGGGGCTGAGGCTGGGTCACCTTTAGGGCGCCAGGAAGGAAGAATTTGGCCCTGGCGACCATGGTGTGATGTGGTTCAAGATTCTGCCTGGGATCGGTGTCATGGCCGTGTGCTTGGTCATCCCTGGCATAGCCATGGCGCACATCCACAGGTTCAGTAACGGGGGCAAAAGGAGAAATGGGTTTCCTATTATCCATATCAGTGGAGTTTGATGCAAAGAGATAGGCGGGTCTCTGGAGTTAATCGTTACTATGCGTCAGAGGATTTGGAGAATATTGATTAAGGAAGCATTTTCCTGACTGTTGAAAAATGACTTGGTTATGCTCATCTACCCCTTCTAGAAGGTTATGCAGTGTATTAATATAGTACATAATAAAAACAAAAAGTTAGAATTCCATAAAAGAAAAGAATTACATAAATTCGGTTCTCATGGAAGACTGAAATTTCTGAATGCTTGCAAGGTTTTTGTTTAATAACTTTTTCCTGATTGCAAAAATGAAGTGTTTGATTTGTTAATCTCCTCTTAGAACAGCGAACCGCTAAGAAAAAATAGGTGTGTGTAGAAAAATTGGAAAGTTTCACAAATACACAGAAGCAGATAACAGTTACTCATACTTTTACCACCCAAAGATACCACTACTAATATTTGATGTAGATCCACCCAGCTGGTTATAGGGTTGCCCAATTAAATATCCTTTGGAATGAAGGCTTACAAGTAAGGATAATGAAGAGTAGAAATGTATATATAGTGTGGCTCAGTGGGTTAAGTTTTGTTAATCTCACTGCCTCTCAGGTGTTGCCAAAAGCTGAAGAGAGGGGCTTCTCCCCCCCCAACCCCAGTTTGAGAGAAGAGAGCTATCTTGCCCTTTGGCTAGCCTTGGCTAAAGTGAGGCAGAGCATCTTTTCTGCAGACTTCCCTCTGTCTGCCTAAGTCTTTTATCTTAGCAACTGTTGTTAACTCTGAATGTCTACGGGTTGCAGAGGGAGACATTTGGAGTTTTCGGTGGAGTAGCTTGTTGAATAAGCCACATCAGTTCTTCTTCTTCATCTTTTTTTTTTTTTTGAGAGGCGGAAAGAGAGCACGGTGCATGAGAGTGCACAAGCAGGGGGAGCGGCAGGCAGAGGGAGAAGCAGACTCCCCGCTGAGCAGGGAGCCCAGACTTGTGCAGCTCGATCCCAGAACCCCGGGATCATGACCTGAGCCGAAGGCAGACGCTGAACCTACTGAGCCACCCAGGAGCCCCTAAGCCACATCAGTTCTTTTCAGCCCCCTAGAAGAATTCTTTAAATAGGCCCTTACTCAAAAGAATGTCCCAATATTCAGAAATAGAGTCACCTTCTCTATTAGAGTACTCTAATAGAGTACAAATAGTTACTTGTACTAAGTGAAAACAAGGCGGAATGGTTAGACACTCCCAGGTGATTTCAATTAACATCTAACCTCAAATCCAGTCGACTTGATAAAAGAAAAATCCGAAGGAGCTCAGAGCAGATTATGGTATAAGCATATGCCAGTCCTCTCCAGTGGAAAAGAAAAGTGCTAATCTGGTCAGATCTGTTAAAGAGACAGGCAAGGCTGAACAAAGCAGAATTTTCTCATCCTGCTCATCTTTTGCCTTAGTGTAGAAGAAAGATTTAACCCGGGATGAAAGAGAGAAAGAAGGAAAGATGGGCAGGTGGCTAGTAATAAAAGATGGTTGGCTCTCTTTCTGTGTGCCTTGGCCTAGTGGTAAGCAGATCCCTAGGTCTGAGAAACTAGCAAAGTGAAGTGCCGCACAGGACAACTTCCCCAGGCAGGGATACAGCTTCTTGGTGTTCTGGGTGAAAATACAGCGCTGACTTTGATCCCAAGCCCTTAGTGAGAGGAAACCCAGGGAGAAGTAGGAGGAAGTAGCATCTCTTTGTAAACGTTTTATTCTTGACATGTAACAGACTTCTGCCTAGAGAATTGTGTCAGCCCCTCCATTCTGCCAGCTGTCGTAGCTGTCGTTCTGGAGCGCCCTCCTGTGTTCTCCTACACTGACCAGTTTAAAAGGTGTCATTTCTGTCTGAGAATTAGAAGAGCTTACACGCAGTGCTTGGTATGAAGGAATTGCTTTGGAAGATGAATAACCATTGTGATGATAACTGCTATATGCAAAAGAGGGAGATTGATGGTTTTACAAGTCTGTGGTTTGAATTCTTAGGTCTGGCAGGAAACCAAGCCCATTCAGATGGTTCTGGAGACTAATGAAAGGATTATTTTCAGAGGAATGCCAGAGTTAAGGGTGACGTGGGACTCCTATAATCCGTGGAACCAACCACAATGGAAAGCCATTATCACCATTGGGTCCAAAGGAGCAAAGAGAAGAAATAGCTTTACTGGAGTCCAACGAGAGAGCTGGAGCCCTGGAGGATTCAGCCACTGCCTGAATTTGTAGCCAAGAGCAGAGAGGGAATAAGGAAGCAATACTCCCTCCCCCACTTTCTTTCCTCCCTCTCTCTTTGATCTTCTTCCGGTGCCTTCTACTGGCCAAACCCACCTGGAGGCCCGCTTGCTTTAACCCAGTGGTTCTACCCATAAAGGTCAAGTCTTTGGGGGCACAGAGCAGGGCCAGAGTGGTGGAAAATTGGTCTGGCAATGGAGAGAGGGCAATCAAATGGAGGATTACTAGCACACACTAGTAGCATATTCATAATTGCACTTTCATCATGTTAACACATCATTCTCATCTCCTGAAATCCCAAAATAAACCTTAAAGCATGTGAACTATTATGACTCAGTTGTATCTTTTAATATAAATAGTCCAAGCAGTTATCCTACCCTTATCAAATTAATTAAATATTCAAAGAAATAATATGAACAATTCTAAGAAGAATTGGAAAATCACTGAAAGACCTTCTGTTGGGGCATTTTGTTCTTGATTAAAATTAAACTAAGATTTAAAAAAAATATGCATGTGAACTGTACAAGTGATATATCCTAAAATACAAAAATTGTACTTTTAATCACACATTGGTGAAGGTTTTTTGTTGTTAGAATTAAGCTGCAGCAGTACCCTGGCTGGCTCAGTCCATAGAGCATGCAACTCTTGATCTTGGGGTGATTTCAAGACCCTATTGGGTGTAGAGATTACTTAAAAATAAAATCTTAAAAAAAAAGCTGCAAAAGGGAAGTGGAACTTTTTTTTTTAAAGTCTCTGCATATAATCCTTTCAGATCTATTTAACTAAGGTGGATAAATTGGCATGAAGATTCTTACTCAGCCAATCTAGAAATACAAGAAAAGATTTTAAGCTAGGGGCGCCTGGGTGGCTCAGTCGTTAAGCGTCTGCCTTCGGCTCAGGTCATGATCCCAGGGTCCGCATCAGGCTCCCTGCTCAGCTGGAAGCCTGCTTCTCCCTCTCCCACTCCCCCTGCTTGTGTTCTCTCTCTCGCTGTGTCTCTCTCTGTCAAATAAATAAATAAAATCTTTAAAAAAAAAAGATTTTAAGCTATTAAAATGATTTTATTGAGCACTTGGCTTTGAGAGATGTAAAGATAAAAAAGATACTTACTTTGCTTCCCAAAACTTTAAACAGTGAAGAGAGGTCCACACCCAACTATAATAGTGATAGGTCCTTTAAGAGAAGCCTCAGATGTGGGATTAATAAGATGGAGAAGTGGTTTAATCTGTCTTTACCAGAGATTTCTTTCCAGTGGCTCACAAATATTTATTAAAAGTTTACACTTGCCATTTTTAGAAATACGATAAAAAGATACCATAAGGGCCTGAACTCAAGGAGCTGGGGTCAGAGTGAGTCTTTCAATACTGTTTCATCAAGAGCAGCCAGTCTTTTGGTGGCTCCCCAATGCTTCAAGGATGGATGGCATTCAAACCCTTACCATGTCCCTCTGTGGTCTTCTGATCTGGCCCCACCTGTATCTCTGCCTCCTCAGGTGCTCTGGCCTTTTAGTTCTTCAGTCAAGCCATACTTATTAGAGTTTTTTCTCTTGAGATTTCTTTTGCCTCGGGTGCCAGCTCCACTGACATCTTAGAACACCTTTTCTGCCTCCTGGTTTCAGTTTAAATGCTGCCTCTTCACAGGATCCTTCCCTGACCTTCCAGATAAAATCCAGGGATCTTATTACTTGTTCTAAAACCCATATATATGGGGCTCCTGGGTGGCTCAGTGGGTCAAGTGTCTGCCTTCGGCTCAGGTCATGATCCCGGGGTCCTGGGATCCAGCCCCATGTCGGCCTCCCTGCTCAGCGGGGAGCCGCTTCTCCCTCTCCCTCTGACGCTCCCCCTGCTTCTTTTCTCTCTCTTTCTGTCGAATAAATAAAAATTAAAAAAAACCAAAAACTCATATATAAGCAGGCACTTTGCTCTTCTCCCTCAAACACTTAAATTTATTAGTGTAAATGTTTGATGGGTTTCTTCATTATCAGAACGTAAGTACTATGAGAGCAGGGTACCTGTCTGTTTCACAGCTGTGTCTTCAGTGCCAAGCATGGTGTTTAATAATGGTGCTCAATAAATTGTAGAAAGAAGGAAAAAGAACTGGCTTTTAACCCAGACCCCTACCACTCACCAGCTTGGTGGCTTTTGGTATCTTGCTAATTGGGAGTTAATTTCTTCCTGTAATATGGGGATAATAATGATAATGGCACTTAGTATGTGCTAAGCACTGTGCTTTTGTTATCTCCTCAATTAAACTTCATCATAGAGGTGAAATGACTTGCGGTCTGTTCATAAATAGAAAACAGGATTTAAATCCTGATCTGTTTAATTTCAAAAACTGATTGCTCTTCTCCATACCTTTATGTGATTGTCCTGGGGGGAAACCTGTAGGGGAGGTCTTTGATACAGGGTAGTAGGATGCTTGCCCATTCTGAGAATATTGACATTCATGAAGATGCAGACTTAAGCCAGTTTTAGGGAATTGGAGTGTGGGCTTAAGTCCATTTAGATGAAAGGGTAAGTGACTTCTCCCCCCCCACCCCCAGGGGTAAGTGACTTCTAAACAGTCCTGAAGAAGTTAGCTGGGTCCAAAAGCAGAATGTAGTACAAACGCCCCAAGGGAAGAACTGGGGCCAGAGGGTGAAGAGCCTTGCAGGCTGGGCCAGGGAGTTGCTACTTGCTGTAAAACGCTGTGGGGAGACAACGATGAGTTTTATTTATTGAAAGATATTTTGGAAGTAAGAAGTCCCCTTTAGAGGCCAAAGTGCCCATAGCCTTTTTCCCATTTTGCGTTTCTGTAGCAAAGGAAGCATTTTAGCTCTTTCATTCCACTGTAGCACCCAACACAGTAGTGTTTGAAAAAGGAATTAGCAGCATGAAGTAAGGAATAGGGGTTTATGTTTAGTTGTTTGGTACAATTCTGTTGTTTGTTGTTGTTTTTCTGTGAGGGTAGATGGCCTAGCCTGGTTGGGTACCAGCCTCACACTAGTCGCTTCACCTCTATAGCCTCAGTTTCTCATTTGGAAATTAGAGATAATTAAAATTTCTACCTCATAGGCTTCTTGTGCAACATCCACACAGTGCCTGGCACAAAATAAGCTTTCAGGCAGTGTTAGCTGCTGCTGTTATTAATACATATTTCCTGTCCATTCTGGCCCATGCCTCTTGAATGAATGTGCATTGTTTATTTATCAAAGACGGGTTGACTGGGACACAGGAACTGACTTTTTTTTTTTAAAGATCATGATTTTAGTGTTTACAAAGATAATAAAATTGTCAATGAAAAAAAGGCAATGAATCATCTTACTGGGGTAGTCCTAGTATTTCCTAGATATGTTTATGATGAAATGCAAAATGTGAACATGAGCTACTACTTACAGAACCCATTGTGTATGCCAGGGCTGTGCTTTCTATGCATTATCCCTGGGAAGTAGGTTTGATTGTCTATTTTACAGATAAGGATGTTATCTTTCTAAGGTGTTAACAACAGACAATTGTAGAAGTAGACATTAAACCATGTGCTTCTCCAAATCATTTTGTGCTTTTAGCATTGTAAAGGGCTGACTTATCTCCCAACAATTTCAGCAGCTCTGCTGGGAGGAAAAAATGGTAACAGGGCTCTTAATTGTTTTTCTAATCTATTGGATTAATTGGAAGCACCAGGCATAGTGTGCTCTCTAGGTCTAGTACATAGTAGAGGCTCAAGAAATGTTTATTGACTATAAATCTTAAATCAGATTGAGTGAGAAAAAGATGACAGAGAAAAGCAGTATTAGGGGCTGACCTCAGCCTGTTTTCTACTAAAAAACAAAAACAAAACAAAAAACAAATCTGAGGTCCCCAAAGATTTTTATAGCATAGCATGTTTACACAGACTAACGGTTGAAGTCTGAGGTGACAAATTTTCCTGTGTGTTGCAGGGGATTAACTCCTGTCTGTAGAGTTGTTATCTACAGAAATCTGTTTGCTTCCCACTAGGTGCCCTCACTGCTCAAGAAGCTCCTGGCTCTATCCTGTGTTGGGCTAATTAATTTAGTTTCAGTGAAGAAAAACTATGTGTAACGTTAAAATAAACAAAACATAAATGGGAATGTGTAGTTGCTGTCATAACTCATCACTAATGTATTTCAAAGACAGATCTGACTGATATTTGTATTTTCCTTTAGCTCAGGTAAATTCAGAGTTGACATACCATTTTATGGTAATGAGGGGAGAAAGGAGACTTTCTTGCATAGAAGAGCAAGCATCCTGCATTTAAATCCAGATTTCCTCTCCCCCCCCCCCCCGCCGCCATAACAACAGAAAACAAAAATCTTAATTTTTTTGGAGGAACTTCATTATGATGAGGCATTTATTGGACATATCAAACCTGAAAGGTGGCCAGCCAGATGGTAATTTGATTACTAAGCATCCTCTTTATGATTTATCATGTTATACCACAAAATGAAGATAAAGAGATAATTGTGTTAATATACTATAGAAGTAGTTTATGCAGAAATTTTCAAGTATAAAACATTAAAAGACTATGATAAGAGCCAGTGCCCAGACCTTGGTTTCTAATTCCATTCTCCAGTAAAAGGAACCAGACATGACTTAATTCTATGGCTGTGGCAGGGAATAAACAAGATGAGCCTGGAGCATCTTCTAATGCCAGAAAGCACAAAAGTGCTAAAACAAAACAAAACACTAAACACACAGTAGTGGGGTATGTCAAATGAACACAGGTGCCTGAAAGAGCGCCTAGTGGGTCAAAGCTGGGACAATTTAAACAACTAAATAATATCATTTTAAATTATAGCATAAGATATAAAATAAATATAAATAAAAGATACAATATACATATATAGTATAATAATGTTAATATAAATATGGAAAAATATAAAATATTAATATAAAAAGAATATCTGTGTGTCCATACTGATGTAAATAAATGATTGGATAGGTAAGCAAATGGGAAAGAATAGATAAAATCTTCCATGTATAGAAGAATTCCAAATGATTTATGTCAATAATCCTCCAAAAGGAGGTGAAACTAACTGTCCATCCCTTAAATGTGGGCTGTGCTTAGTAACATTCTTCTAAAGAATATAGTATAGAAGGGGGAAAAAAACTTTACAGTGGAGAAACTTGACAGACACTCAAGTGTCTGACACCCAGCCTCAAGTTAGCGTCAACAATGATAAATGTACACTTGATATGATGTAATGAGAATGGCACTTTATCTCTGGTCTTCCTCCTCAAATTCGATAATCCCATTATAATTATGAGAAAAACCGTTGGTAACTTGAGACTTTCTATAACATATCTAACTAGTGCTCCTCAAAACTGCTGTCAAGGTCATCAAAAAAGGAGTCTGAGAAACTTTCACAGTCTCGAAGAGGAGTAAAGAGATAGGACAACTAAATGTAATGTGATATCCTGGATGGGATTCTGGACCAGAATAAGGACATTAGGCAAAAACTAAAGAAATCTGAATAAAGTACAGACTTCAGTTCAGAATAATAGGTCAATATTGGTTCATTAGTTGTGACAAATGTAGCATACTAACGGGAGGGGTTAGCAATAGGGGAAACGGGGTGTAGGGTAGAGAGGAACAATGTGTGGTCTTCACAACCTCTCTGTAAACTTAGCATCATTCTAAAATTAAAAGCTTATTTTTACAAAAAGACGGTGGCAAGGACAAGAGTCTGTAGTTCAAGTTTAATTTTCATCATGCTGGGAGCCTGAAGTAAATAAAAAACCTTGATGTCCTAGGCTGATTATGGTGTAAAGTGGGGCAACTCTTCTTTGCTGTCATCTTGTAAAGCCATGACAGTGTGTTTGCAGAATCAGAGAATGCAGGAATTTTAAATGTTCTCCTATGGAATTTCCTACCGGAATGACTTTTTTCCCCCTTTGCTTCTGCCGGGTAGCAGTCCCTTGAGTGGCATTTGCTGTCCTAGTTAATCAGAGGGTAGGAGAAATGAAAAACTCTCCTCTTCCCCCTCCTATGAAGTTTCAATGGGCACTGGAAATGTAGGTCAAATTGCATCACTGTAGAAAGGAGCGAACAGGAAGGTATTTATGAAGTGCTGCCAGCCTCTCTTTAGATTCCGAGTTATGATGAGCCAGTGTTGAGCCAGCTTAAGTGTGAGATACATGGAATCAGAGAGTCATGTTTTTGATGTAGTCCCAGAATGTTACATTTAATCAGTGATAAAAAGATTTCTGTCTAAAGCCCTAGTGAGAATAACTTGTACTGGATTTGTTTAATTTGCATCTCCCAGCTTCTGGAATTCTTTTTGTCTCTTATTTATTATTGGTATATTGCAGCAATTTATATTAATTTAGCCAGAGAGATGTTTGAATTGTAGAAACTATTGTTATGTGTACATGTTTGGTAATCGTATAAGTCTGATAATGTATTTTGCAAATTACACATAATCAAATGCACAGTGGGATCTTCATTAGCATACAGAAATCACGAAATATGTTTTTAAATTAGGTTTCAAGTACACCGTCCCATGGCTTTCTATTTTTTTTTTTTTTAAGATTTTATTTGTCCGAGAGAGAGAGAGAAAGAGGGAGAGAGAACACGCACAAGCAGGGGGAGCGGCAGGCAGAGCAGGCTGAGGGAGAAGCAGGTTCCCCGCTGAGCAAGGAGCCAGATGTGGGGGCTTGATCCCAGGACCCTGGGATCATGACCTGAGCCCAAGGCAGACGCTTACTGACTGAGCCACCCAGGTGTCCTGGCTTTCTATTTTTTTAATGGCAAAATCTTACCGATTTTAAGATAAGCCTTTAAATACATGTTTGTATTTTTTTTTAACATTGTATACTACTTGCCCTTTGTTAAGACATCCAGATATTTACTGCCCAAGTGCTCTCTCTTACTCACATTGTCATGAACAGTAAGCATCCTGACAACAAAACCAGTTGTAAAACCTACTCCATTTCTTTTTTCTTTTTCTTTTTTTTTTTTTAAAGATTTTATTTATTTATTTGACAGAGAGAGAAAGATAGCGAGAGCAGGAACACAAGCAGGGGGAGTGGGAGAGCGAGAAGCAGGCTTCCTGCCGAGCAGGGGAGCCCAATGCGGGACTCGATCCCAGGACCCTGGGATCATGACCTGAGCCGAAGGCAGACACTTAACGACTGAGCCACCCAGGCGCCCCAAACCTACTCCATTTCTACTCTTTCCTTGCCTCTATTAAGATCCTGGGTAGTTTGTATACAAAATGGGAAATCCAGTGGTAAAAAAAAAATAATTGCACAGGTTTGGGTTTTATTTAATCTTACAGGTTGCATAAATTATTCTGTGAAATATGTTTATAATCTAACATACTTTGTTATTTTTGACTTTTTATTTTGAAATAATGAAAGATTCACAGGTTGCAAAGGCAGTTCAGAGAGGACCTGGTTACTCTTCACCCAGTTTCTCCCATCAATTACATCTTTCCTATCTATACAGTACAATATCAAAACCAGGAAGGTGACATTGGTATAAAGTATGTGTGTAGTTTTGTGTCATTTTATCTCATGTGTAGATTTATTTAACCACTACCATAATCAAGATATAGAACTATTCCAAAAACAAAAATCTCCCTCATGCTATCCTTTAATGGTTATAGTCATTCCCCTTACCTTCACAACCCCTAACTCCTGGCAACCACTAATCTGTTCTCTAACACTATGATTTTGTCATTTTGGGAATGTTACATAAATGTGATTTTTTGAGATTGGCATTTTTCATTCAGCATTTTAAAAAGAATTTTATTTTAAAAGAGGCATCAGTGTTAAACATTTAAAAATTTTATTTATTTTTTAAAAGATTTTATTTGAGACAGAGAGAGAGAGCACAAGCTGGGCGGGGGGGGGGGGGAGGTCAGAGGGAGAAGCAGACTCCCCACTGAGCAGGGAACCCGTCGTGGGGCTTGATCCCAGGACCCCGGGCAGATACCCAACCCACCGAGCTACCCCCCAAAATATATTTATTTTTAAAAGAAGTTGTTGTCCAGAGTTTGATTAACTGATTTTCAAACCTGTACTTTTCTAGCTTGGGTGTTCTATAGTCTGTTGCTATATTTGAACAGCAGCGAAAGTCGTATGTGCCAACGTAATAGGTGATTATAGCATTAACCTTACTGCCTACTGTAAAAGATGATACTGCGAAGTTAAAGGGAAAATTACCCCTGGAAAAGCCCATCCCGCCAACAAATTAAATATTGCAACTGTTTTACTGAGCAAGGAGTAAGAAAACCAAATGTATACTTTAGTTATAACAAACAAAGTAACTGACCCACATTTGTGTTCATTTCTTCTTGAAAGAACTTTTTTTTTTTAAGATTTATTTATTTATTTATTTGAGAGCGAGAATGAGAGAGAGAGAGAGAGCATGAGAGGGGGAGGGTCAGAGGGAGAAGCAGACTCCCTGTCGAGCAGGGAGCCCGATGCGGGACTCGATCCCGGGACTCCAGGATCATGACCTGAGCCGAAGGCAGTCGCTTAACCAACTGAGCCACCCAGGCGCCCCTTGAAAGAACTTTTCAAAGAGAGACTCTTTGGAACATGATACTGAAATGAATAGCAGTTTAAATATTTGCATTAATCAGATAATGAAAGATCAGAGAATAGCTATACAGATCTTCCTTGACTTATAATGGGGTTACGTCCCAATAAGCCCATCAGAAGTTGACGATGTTATAAGTCAAAGATGCATTTAAAACACCTAACCTGGGGTGCCTGGCTGGCTCAGTATGCAACTTTTGATCTCAGGGTTGTAAGTTTAAGCCCTCACTCAAAAGAGATTATTTAAAAATAAAATCTTAGAAAAAAAAATTTTTTTTAAACGCCTAACCTGCCTAACATCATAGCTTAGCCCAATCTATCTTAAACCTGCTTATATTAGCCTACAATTGTGCAAAATCATCTGACACAAAGCCTATTTTATAAGAAAATGTTACTATCTCCTGTAATTCATTGAATACTGTGCTGATAGTGAAAACCAGAATGACTCTATGGGGACAGAATGCTTGTGTGTCAGTTGGGGACCCTCATGACGCAGGGCTGACCGGGGGCTGTGGTGCTACTGCCCAGCATCATGAGAGAGTCCTACCACATATAGCTAGCCTGGGAAAGAGCCAAATCCAAAATCGCAAGTATGGTTTCTACTGAATGTGTATTACTTTCGCACCACTGTAAAGCTGAAAACTCATTAAGTCAAAACATTGTTAAGTGAGGGACCTTCTGTATGTGGTTAGTGTGAAATGTAACCATAGGAAGGCCAGTGTCTGCATCAAGTGTCTGCATCATGGCAACACTGTCATAGTAGGAAATGGAGTCCTGTGGTAGATGAAGGATAGGAACAAACAGCCTCAGAAGGAACAAATCTTCCTTAGATGACTGTAGGTTGTTTTCTAACAAAATATAAAAAATATGCTAGGAGCCGTAGGAGGACACATTAGTGTTTTGCTGCACAGAATGATACCATGGCTCTAGGGAATCCCATGTGGCCAGACCTATGTAACTGAGCAAATAGAAGGTGAGTCCCCAGGCACCATTTTACAGCTCACTAGCAATGAAGGGGGGATGTGAGCATGCACTCCTTGGCTTGCCCAGAATTCGCGTTCCTGAAAATTGTGTCAGAGCAGATTTTTTTATAAATGAGATACTCTTATAATTGGCAAATGATCTTTATTTGGCTCTAGCTCCTAACATTTTAGACAGTCTTCCTCCCCATAGGAAAATATTCTTTGTAGTTAAAATCAGCCTCTACTTACCACTTTAACATTTTTCTTTTTCTTTTCTTTCTTTTCTTTTTTTTTTAAGATTTTGTTTGTTTGAGAGAGGGAGAGAGAGGGAACTAGCCAGCAAGCACAAGCTGGTGGCGGGGGGGGTGGGGGGGGGGGGCAGGGAGAGGGAGAAGCAGACTCCCTGCTGAGCAGGGAGCTAGATCCCAGGACCCTGAGATCATGACCTGAACCAAAGTCAGATGCCTATAATGCCCTGAGCCACCACTTTAACATTTTTTTTCTGATCATCTTGTTTTCTTCAAGCAGCATACGATTGTATTTGAAGTAGCTGTTAGGATAGAGGAAAAGGGAAGCAATCATTTATCGATCATCAGCTGTATGCCAGGCACTGTGCAAAGTGTATTAAATAACTCTTTGTAGCACGTAAGTCAGTTTTCTTGGTCAGATTTACTTAAGAGGCCTGCTGCTCAAAACAGAATATGTATGTTATGTATTATATATATTTTAAGATATATATGCTAATTTATATATATAAGTAGATAAAGAATATATATCTATTAATTTGTGTACTCATGAAGCAATGTGTGAAGTGATATGGAATATAGGGATGTAAGACCTACCCCTCCCATTAGCAGCTCTCTATCCAGATGAGGAAAACCAATTATAAGTAGAAAAATCAGCTAACTACAGGAGTGAAAACTGCTCAGCGCATCAATGCAACATATATAATAAGGCAATCCATAAGTAATTACCAAATAAATCCTTCAGATTATAAATGTTGTAGTTGTTCAGAGGAGGAAAAGATTATTGATCTCTGACCCTTGATTGTGTCACCTGTAAAATGCAGATGATACCTACCTCATAGTGAGAAATGAATAAACTGTATAAGTGAAAGCCTTATATATATTGCCTGTTAGTACACCTTTAATAAATTGTAGCTGTACCATTAATAATGAAAATTGTAATAGCAATAGCAGTAATGCTGTATTAGGGTGGGCTGACTGTTGCTACACAAAACTTTAGTAGCTTAATAAAATGCATGTGCATTTCTCACTCAAGTCACAGATTGGTGTAGGTTGGCAAGGAAGCTCTTGCTTTACCCAGTCATCAAGGGGTGAAGTTTTGTGGCTCTGCCCACCTCTAGGGGCTTGGAGCCCTCTCCATTTTACCAGCCTAGGGTATGAGAGACTGAGGATCAAAACAAGGAGGTTTATATGGATCAAGCCTAGAAGTGGAACCCAACGTTTCTCTTCATATTTTAAGGACTCACATAGCTACACCTTACTGCAATGGATATTGGCAAGTTTAGTCTGTGTGTTCAGGAAGGTGAAGAATGTGGATATAGGTTGATATTGGCAATCTTTATCTCAAATAATATTTAGAAAGGCTTATTAAAGAAGGGGTACTGTCCCTGGATCTTTTAGAAAAGCCAGTAAAAGTTGTAGTAGGTTGCCCAGCCTGCCTTTATTTAGGTGGCCTTACTTAAAGAGGAAGGGTAGAAGAATTAAAAAACAAACAAACAAAAAAAACAAAGCCCCACAAAACCCTGCAAGCATTATCAATAAAAATTACGTATTTATCGCACTAGCAGCTGCCTCTACTGTGAACCATTTGGTAGTGACCTTAGGCAAGCTATTTTACTACTTTAGACCTCCATTTCTCACTTCTAAACCTTCTTCATAGAGCTGTGGGGAACATTAAACAGGACAGTGCATGTGAAGTACTTAGGACAGGGGCTGGCCCAGAGTAAACACTCAGTAAAAGTTGTTACTGTTATTGGTAGTGTTAATAAGTATGCCTCCAGAGTGAAATACTTGCTAGCTGTTCATTTATTTGACATCTTTCCTAAAGGACTGTGTTAGAATAGCAGAGAAGGATTTGAGCATATTTGTGTGGATTTTAGAATTCTATAACCCTACTCCAGTAACAGGAGATTAATGTCCCCCTGGCTGAATATTGGGGGAGAAACCCTTTCTGTCCCTCCTAGGCTCCCGTCTTCCCTGTCAACACCACAGACTTTTTAATTCCCCTATCAAGAGGACAACAGGAGTCATGGACTTTACTTTTCATCCCTTCTTCCCCTTTTTCCATGATAGGTGGATTTGGCTGGGAAGAATGAGGGTAGATGCCAGAACAGCTCCATATTGCTCAGGCGTAATTGCAAGTTCTCAGCAAGACAGGAACATCCCCCCCCCCACACACACACACCCCCTACCCCCAGGCCCACATTATCTTGAGTGGTTGGGTAGCTGTTAGATCCTGGAGTTCCACTGAATTCAATTCTATTCAGTAGGGTTTTATGACCGCTTAGCATATCAGGCCCTGGGGATGCAAGGGTGAAATGTTGCAGGCCCTGCCTGGAAGAAGCCCACAGAAGCAGGGAGGTGTGATGACCTGAAGAGTTTATCTGAGTTTGTTTTGAAGGCTGGATGTGAGTTACTTGGAAGGTAGGAAGGAAGGAGTGTAGGGTGGTAGGAACAGCAGGTGGGGAGAAACAGAGGTAGGAATTGCTGTGCAGGGTAGCAGTAGAAGGAACGGTTTTCAGCTCCACATTAGTATGCAGCTGCCACAGTTCTGCCCCTTTTGGGCCTCATCTCACAAGTCTCAGTTTTTTCTCTGCTAAAGGAGGATCATAAAAGTTCCTACATCATAGAACTGGGAAGATGAAGTGAGAATGCATGTAAAGGGTTTACTGTGTGTTGAAACTGGGTGCGCAGTAAGTGCTTAGTGAATGTCAGCCACTGTTAGTGTCCTGTGCTTTTGTAATAGACCTGCAAATCTACTGACTTGAGCAAGTATTTTGCACAAATTGGAGAATTATTGACAGTTTTACTATTCTTTTTGTTTTTCCTTTAGGCTAATGGTGAAATAGTGTACTATAGTCACACTTGACGGACAGATGGCTTACCCCTCAGCTAAACGGGCAGTGGGGGGGGGGGGGAGGGCGGTTAACCTCAGTGAAGCCTGGCAGAAATGGGGCTTGAGATAGGAGAGCCATGTGACCCAAAATGGCAAGGGAAGTGAGGGATGGCTACACTGAAATCTTCCTGAGAAGGGAGGGGCTGGTGCCAGGCACTGGCAGGAAATGGAGGCTCCTTTTACACAGTTTCGCGGAGGGTCAAGAAAGCCCTATGACTAACTGCGGAGACTAAAATGTATCCTTGAAACCTAGGCCAGAGGTATCGGAGTCCTTACTAGTAAGCGATTTCAGCTCCCTGTTTAGCGGTTATGTTTTCATGCTCTCATTTGGTGTTCAGTGGAGTGACCCTGAGAGCAGGCCCTGTTGCTCAGTAGGTGGGAACACTCCAGCTCACCTTTGAAGAGGTGGAGACCCAGAAGCACCGTTGAAAAGTCTGGTTGTGTGGAGTATAGAGTTTCATTCTTAAATTTGCTTTGCCAGGGAGAAAGCCTGTCAGGGTGAAAGCAAGAAAGAGAATGAGTAAACTCAGGGCCACGCTAATTCATATTTTTGGAGAATTACAGGGGACAAGTAATCTGTTTTTAAAATGTTTGGTCTGTGGTGTTTCATGTGGGAGAAGAGCCTGAGGATTATCACATAGGCTAAAGGTCACACACAGGAGATAGGTGTATAAAGAAAACAAGTGATGCAGCCAGGTGGGAACTTTGAAAAGAATGTGCCCAGTGAGTGACAAGGGGTGGCCCATGACAGCATCCCAGTTATTCCCCCGTGCAGGGGAGCTGCCCCCTGGTGGCCACATTTTTTAACTTTCCAAGAGAAAAAGGAAATACGGAATTTTATGTAAGCCTTCCCACCTTTTAAATATTAGCGACAAATCCCTTTTTTCCTCTAAGATCGCTAAAGTAACAGAGACAGTAAAGTGACCTGTTTTAGGCCTGTGGACTCTGTTTGCAGCGAGCGTCAAACAGTGGAGAGAAAAATGTGCAGTCCAGGCTGCGCAGCTGAATACACGGTCAGCTCTGGTGCCAGGCGCGGTGCCTGGCATGGAGCACATGCTCAGCATGTTTTTGTTGAATAAATAAATGGGGCAAACCTCTGTTGCTAGTCATTCTTTCCATGTGTAGAATGGAGTGATTGGAGTGAGCCTCCCCTTAGCTCTAACTTAGAAGATAGAAGAGGGCGCCTGGGTGGCTCAGTTGGTTAAGCGACTGCCTTCGGCTCGGGTCATGATCCCGGAGTCCTGGGATCGAGTCCCACATCGGGCTCCCGGCTCGGCGGGGAGCCTGCTTCTCCCTCTGACCCTATCCCCTCTCATGCTGTTTCTCTCTCTCTCTCTCAAATAAATAAATAAAATCTTTAAAAAAAAAAAAAGAAGATAGAGGATCCAGTCAGAACTTGTATTGCCCTCCTTGCAGGACCCTCTCTACCCTGTTCTCTTCCCTTTCATGCCCTCTCCAAGCACCTAGGGTACCTAGGGGTTCAAGCTTCTAGATTTTAAGAAGGTTTAAGAAATAAAAAGAAAGTTCGTATTGTTACACTTCAATACAAGACTGATTCAGTTTAGCCTGGTTTTCTTTCCTCTATCATGGTTAGTGCATTTTTGTTTAATTTTGACAGACTTGACTGTATAATAAGTGATCCAGATTATAGTGAGGCTCACACAGAATCTTACAAGTACATAAAAATGTTCTAGAAAATAAGTCCTTTTCCCTATAAAGGTTGATATAACATTGCTCATGTAACAGTGTGGGCTTTTCTCTATTTAAAGATAATGAGAGAATTTTTCTGAACCCTTGGGCATTTCGCAGACCCTTCTTTTACAACAAATTCTGGTGATATCTGCCCTTTTTAAAATAAAAGTTTTTACTGTCTTGAGCAAGATTATTTTTGTTGCACTTATCAAGAATCAGTTAACATTTAAGCTCAGAAGAGGGGAGCCATTTACAGGTCCGTGGGATTCTTAAACCCTTGGGAAAGGAAATGCTTTGGGCCTCTGGAGGACCGTACCTGGGACAGGAAAGTCCAAGAACAACCCTCCCCCACCCCACCCCCCAACACCAACTGTTTCCCTTTCTCTTCTCTGGGATTTCATGGCCTCCTGGGTTGGATTCTCTCTGAGCAGCATGTGTATTCTTCTCTTTGCTGACTGGCTTTTTCTTACAGACTGAGAGTGCATGAGGGTAGCTTGCAGCTGAGACCAGAGTAGACCCTCTTCATTCCAAATTCTAGTTCCAAGGAGAACAAATGGAATGTCTCAGTTTGGGTCATGTGTCCAACTTCAGCCAAAACAGAGGAGGAGTTTGGAGTCGCATAATACAAATACCATTTGGCAGGGAGTTGAGAATTACATAGTACTTAGAAAAAAGGGTCACCATGGGCTAGGCAGCTCCTCTAGAGAAGAAAGGCATCTTCTACAGTCTTGCCCCCTCTCCCCGCCAAGTAAATAAACATATGCATCTCTCAGGACTTTGGAGAAATTCAAGTTATATATTTTTTTCTTTTTTAAAGATTTATTTATTTGAGAGAGAGAGAGAATCTCAAGCAGATTCCCCTGCTGAGCACGTAGCCTGATGCGAGCTTGGCTCCATCCCAGGACCCCGAGATCATGACCTGAGCCAAAACCAAGAGTCAGACGCTTAACTGACTGAGCCACCCAGGCGTCCCTATATCTTTTTTATTTACTTCTCTCCCATCTTTGCCTGTCATTTAAAAACTATCTTATTGAAAATTATATTTATTGAATGTTTGTTACATAGTAAGTGGTGAATGAATAAAAGCTGTCCAGTTTTATGTTTCTATTCTTCAAAAATGCTCTCCAGTCTACCTTTTAAACAATTATCTCTTTGTTGTTTTTTTTATAAATTTTTTTTTTTTTAATTATCTCTTTGTTTTTGCAAAACAAAATTAAGTTGCTGTTTAGGCAGTTTGGTGTACTGGTAAGGGAACTAAATAACATCAGAGGCCTCCATTCTAGTTCCAATTCCAAACCATTTATTTACTGGGTAATCTTGAGCAAATTATGACCTCTCTCAGTCTGTTTCCTTGCTAGTAAAATGGGGACCCTAACAACAGCTTTTTTGAGCACAATGTTCTTGTGAAGATAAAAAAGGAGAACATATACAAACATAGGATAGTTGTCTTTCTACCCCCTGTTCTAAGAGAAGTTGCTATTTTTAAATGCTTATTTTTAGTAACTGCCACTACCTTTTTTTCCTCTAAGAATAGAGTTTCCCTTAAAGCATTTTTAAGGTATGCAGGCTAGTAAATGGTGAATTCTTTTAAAGGTAAATGCTGTCCTGGGGGCGATCTCACAGCACCCCAGATCTGATGACTTCCTTGCGTACTTTGGGGATAAGGCTGGAGTGTCCTGATGGAAAACGGAAAAATAGCTTGACCTAATGAAATCCTATCAAGCACAGAGTTTAATCTGATGCCAGTGTTGTTTCACCTCCAGTCTGCTCTGAAGGAATCCCTGGCAGCGGGCTGAATGGTTATCTCTAACCTAACATCTTTATTGGCTGTCTCTATCCTGGTGATTTGTAGCTTCCTTTGAGTGATTTTGCATAGCTGTAAAGTGTTTATGATGCAAAGAAATGAATTTTGGCTCAGGACAGACATGTTAAGCAAGATAGTGGCTTTTATTGGAAATAAGGCAGAAAAAGAACGCTAAAATGGAAATCAGAGAAAACTTTTAAAAGACAGGAGACTAGGAAGGAATTAGAAATCTAGGGAAGAGAAACATCTGGCTTATAAAGATTGGAGGAATGATTACTGAATGCTTACATTACTGAATAACATTTTGTGGATGAATGAAACTGAAACTGTTTTAAAAAGCGAGAGGGAAAGGATATGATCCAGGAATAACTTAAGAGCCAATAAAGATAATTATGAATAAATGTTCAAAACATGGTATAGAATTTCAGCTGCTGACTTTCAGAGATGCTTTATTAGTGTCTCAGGCCATAGAAATTTTTGGCTTACTATCTTAGAGTGTATGAAAGTAAATAAAAGTTAAGCAAAACAATCTTCTTGCTACCCATCCTTGGTATATAGGTTGTAAGGATCATAGGAAGCGAAGTGTATTAATGGTGAATTTTTCATATGAAATCATCCTGCCTTGTGCTTTACACCTTGACAGCATCTGCTTCATAGCATGTCATTACCTGTATTTGCTCTTCTTTCTCTTGTGCTGCATGTCAGACTTGAAAACCGGCTTCATTTCGAACTCTAGTTTGTTAACCTCCAATCCCTTGACTCCTTAACTCAGTGCTCCTCTCCAAATTAATTTTAATAGGAACCACATTCTACTTGAAATATATATGTATGCATAACTATGAAAATACGTGCATGATGAAACACATAATTCCCTTGTGCTTTTTAGGAGGATGGCTTAATTGAGTTTTTGTTTTCTATTTGTAGTGTTATGAATTGCTTTTTTTAAATTGCTGAATAATAAAGGACAGAGTGAGCTCTCCAAATAATAATCTCATTCAGTGTTGTGTGTGTTTTAAATTTGTGATACTGACAGGTTTCATAGGAGCAGGCTTTCTGAGTAACCACTTCAAAAATTAAGTGAAAAGTCATTAGTGGCAAATTACACACAATGATTTTAAGCCCCAGGAGACTTCCCCTATGTACACATTGAATAGTCATTTGTTCTTAGGTTATTGTAAATATAGCCAGTTAAATTCACTGTAAAAAGGGAAAAAAAAAAAAACCAAACTGAATTGCATTTGTTGTGAAATTGGTAAAGTGCCTCTAATTTTAACAGTTTGGCATTTCAAAAGACATATAATAATTTTGGAACATCTGGCAGCGAATGAGATTGTAGATTCCTGACTAGCTTTATCCATTGTTTCATCCTTTTTTCCCTTTTCTCTTTTTGTAGATCTGAACAGAATTAAGAAGAAAGAACTTCCACAATTACAGCAGATGAAGATCCACTGGTAAATTG
The DNA here is from genome assembly GCF_029215605.1 of Mirounga angustirostris. Classification (NCBI taxonomy): domain Eukaryota; kingdom Metazoa; phylum Chordata; class Mammalia; order Carnivora; family Phocidae; genus Mirounga; species Mirounga angustirostris. The sequence goes on along the minus strand of NW_026991709.1, from coordinate 184,874,588 downwards.
ATCAGAATTTTTGGCCTGCCCTCCAAAGAAAAGGTAACTGGCTGTCCCAACATAGCACAGCTGAATAAATGCAGTGCTTCTGGTTATAATAGAGTTTGACTTTTACCAAAGGATGATAGTTTAAAGTTCAGGGTATCTGAATAAGATATCCAGTATAACCCTGAAATGATCTTAGTAATATGAAATGACAGTGAATTTAAGAATACAATATTTTTTGGTGTGTGTGTCAAAAGAAAAAGTGCTAAATAACCACCCCCAAACTTATTAACACTGTAGGAGGACTTTGGAGATAGGAACATTTCCCACTCTCCATCTCTATCTACCTTTTCCTAGGAATTTATCCAAGGACATGCTCATGTGTTTCTGTTCAGTTCCACTTTCCCTCACTCCTGTTTTCTTCTCTCTGTAAGGAATGCCGACCCAGCTGCTCAGAGCAGGGAAGATCCTAAGCAAATTTTAAAATAGGCAGGAGTTCTTCAGACATACGCTCTGGGCCCAGTGCCTTTGCCCAGATTGCCAGGCAGTGTGTGCTCATGAGCAGTCCTAGATCACTACAAAAATAGCAGCCACTATTAATTGAGTTTCTCACTACATATTTGCCATTGTGCATTTAATATATGGGGAGGAGGGCGGTAATTTTCACATACTGTGAAAAAGAGGAAGAAATTCCTGGAGGAATTATTATTACAACAAAAAAAAAAAGTCCATTTTCCCATCTACTCCTGAAAAGAATGAGGGCGCTTGAATTTAAGATGCAGTTTAAGATGAGTCACTGAGGGATAAAACTGAACATGATCCAAATAGGGAAGACCAAAGGAGTTTCAGCTTCTGAAATGGATCAACTTGTGTATTTAGGCAACAAATGCAGTGCTTCAAACAGTTTTAGGCAACTGTAGCAAAGATGGAAACATTTTGAACAACATGAACGTTCATCCTCAGAGATAACATTTTGAACATTACAAACAAACAGGAGCTTCAGGGAGGATGTAGCAGTTCTGTTTAGGTGCTTAGAACAAGTGACTGGATAACTCTGAAGTCTCTACCTTCAAAAGGGGCCCTTAAAATTTTCTGACCTAAAGCTGAAAGGCCAGCATTTCAGAAGTATCCTTCAGGGATCATCAAAGTCATCACAAAGGATGGCATTCATTGTGGAATGTCTGGAAAGTGCCAGAAGAGCCACATTTTCCTAGATGGTGGCGAGCAACTGGCAGTGGGGGGGGAGGGGAGGTAGAGAGAAAACACATTTGACTGAAATGCTAGAGGAGCTCTTTAGTCTGTAGTTGTTCATTGAGCTTCTACTGTGAGCAGAGGGATTGTCCTTGAAGAGGAAAAGAGAATAGGAGGTGGTTTTCACAGGCTACAATTATGACTTATTCTTTTTTGAGTAGTATTCAGATGAAAGATTAATTTGATACCAGGAAATCAATGACAAGGGGCAGGGAAGGAAGAAGCATAACAAACTCAAGTCCTCAGGAAGAAGTGTGACAAACTCAAGTCCAGACAGGTAGAGGAATGAAATGCGCCAGGTAGAACTGCGAGGAACTGTCAAATTCATGACCAGTCTGAAAGGGCAGCCCCTTTTCAGTGCCAGCTGATTATAGGCCCAGTACCATTCAGCAAATGTTTCTTGAGTGCCCACCTGTGTCATGCTGTGCTCTCTGGGCATTGGGGATTAATTAGTAAATCAGAGGGACAAAAGTCCCTGCCATTGTGCCACCTACTTTTTCATGGAAAGAAACAGATAATAGAAAATCTAGTAAGTAATTATAGTATACTAGATGATGATAATTGGTTAGAAAAAGCAGGTCAGGGTAATGAGAATCAGGTGTGCTGATGAGGGGTGAACTTGCAGCATTAAATAGGGTGTCAAGGGGATGCCTGGGTGGCTCAGTCGATTAAGCACCTGCCTTCAGCTCGGGTCATGATCCCAGGGTCCTGGGATTGAGTCCCGCATCAGACTCCCTGCTCAGTGGAGAGCCTGCTTCTCCCTCTGCCTGCTGCCTCTCCCTGTTTGTGCTCTCTCTCTCTCTGACAAATAAATAAAATCTTTAAAAATAAATAAATAAATAAATAAATAGGGTGTCAGGGTAGGCTTTTTGAGAAGGTGAGATCTGTGCATTAACGATGAAGGAGGGAACATTTCATGCAAAGGCCTAAAGCAGGAGTCTGCCTGGGCCTTCCGAGAAAGGAGAGGGCCAGAGCTGCGTGAGCAGGCAGGAGAATGATAGTAAATAAAGTCAGACAGGTACAAGACCAGTGGGTACAGCCTTAAAGGCCATCCCTCAGGCCTTTTATTCTGGGAGGAGAGGAAGGCCACTGGAAGGTTCTGAGTAGAGGAATGGCTTGATCTGGCTTGTTTGGTTTTTTTTTTTTAAGATTTTATTTATTTATTTGACAGAGAGAGAGAGCACGCGTGTGTACAAACGGGGAGTGGCAGGCAGAGGGAGAGAGAGGCAGGCTCCCTGCAGAGCGGGGAGCCTGATGCAGGACTCAATCCCCGGACCCGGATCCCACCGGGGCTCGTGACCTGAGCCCAAGGCAGACGCTAAACCGACTGAGCCAGCCAGGCACCCCTGTGACTTCTGTTTTAATAAAAGTGCTGTGGCCACTATATTGAGATAGGCTCAAGGGGGCAAGGGTAAAAACCAGTTAAGCTGTGGGTATTGTAATAAGCCAGGCAAATTTTTAAGGGAACTGAACTTGACTTCAATTATTTCCTTGAGTTTTTCAATGATAGCAACTAATTTAAGAAAGAAAACAGTTTGAGTAAACCTAAATAAGTCTGGGATTCTGCCATCTGCTGACAGTTTGCTACCTCACCTATAGAAGTGGAGAAGGAATTCAAAGGGTGAGAACTTCGGGGCAGGCTAAATTGGGGAGGGTAAGAGTTGATTTGAAACTCATGTGAAAGTTTGACTTTGTTTAGCTGGTAAAGCTGAAGGAAGGGAAAGATAATGGCATGCAACTATTCATGATAGCCAAAAGGTAGCAACAACCTAAATGTCCCTCACTGATGAATAGATAAATTGTGGTACTTCTACACAATGGGATATTATTTAGCCATAAAGAGGAATAAATTATAGATATGTGCTCCAACATGGATGAACCTTGAAAACATTATGCTGAGAGAAGCCAGACACAAAAGGCCACATATTGTGTGGTTTTAATTATGTGAAATATCTAATATAGGCAAATCTATTGAGACAAAACAGATGTGGTTTCTACAGGCTGGAGGAGGGATGGGTGAAGGGGAGTGACTGCTTAATGGGTACAGGGTTTCCTTTTGGGGTGGTGAAAATGTTCTGGAACCACATAGTGATGATGGTTATAGCATGCTGTGTATGTACTAAATGCCAGTAAGTTATACACTTTAAAGTGGTTAAAATTGTGAATTTTGCCTCAATTAAAGAAAAAAGAATGGTACGCAGAAAAACATTTGAGGGATGTCTATTTTAGGTCCTGTTTAGCTCAAGTGGAGACTTTGTAAGGGGGACAGATGGATGGTAAAGCTGGAAAAAGGATGTTGGGCCAGGTAATGAAAGGTGTTGCCTGCTAAGCCAAGGAGTTTAGAATCTCTTCTGTTGGCAGCTGTGAAGTATAGCAGCGTATATTCCATGAGAAAGAATGAGACTGAAGAGGGGCACCTGGGTTAAGCAGCTGCTTTCAGCTCCGGTCATGATCCCAGAGTCCTGGGATCGAGCCCCATGTCAGGCTCCCTGCTCAGTGGAGAGCCTGCTTCTCCTTCTCCCTCTGCCTGCCTCTCTGTCTACTTGTGCTCTCTCTCTCTCTCTGTCAAATAAATAAATAAAATCTTAAAAAAAAAAAAATGAGACTGAAGAGAGGTTGGTACTTTGGGAATCCCAGCTTCTGTGTTTCAAAGCAAAATAAATGGATTCTGGCCTTATCAGTCTGTGATAATTGCTATTCACTTGGTAAAATTTTGTGACAATCATACAAAGGTCTCAAACAAAATTAATTTAGAGTTTCTCCTTTAAAAAATATCCATATTATAGTTCCTGGTTTCATAAAAGGTTGTTGTTAAAAAAATTAAGGTAACTATGTGAGGGGAATGGGATGTGTCAACTAACCTTATTGTAATCATTTTGCAATAAGTGTATCAAAATATCATGCACATCTTAAACTTACATGTTATATGCCAATTATAATCCAATAAAGCTGGAAGAATTGAAACATTATATAAATATATATGTTAATAAAAATCCCTTTAATTACATTCTTTCACTTCCTGTTCCCCGTAAGTCCAGAGTTATCTAGACTGTTTTCTATGCATAGACTTGTCATCTTTATCACTATTACTGTTTCACAAAAATAGGCACATATTATGTATAGTATTTTGCATGTTGCTTTTAAAAATTTTTACCTTAGCTGTCTTTCCACTTCTTTCTTTTGGACTGCTACATTATATGCTAACTTCATTTGTAAAAACAAACAAAAAATGAAAAGCAAATGCTATTTACCTCTATTACAAAGAGGATGAGGTATAAAATATAAAAGTAGCTAACAATGAGTGCTTACTATGTGACAAGTGCTCTTCTAAGCATATTACATAATTGACTCCTTGTAACAACTTCATAAGGTAGGATACTGTTATGGTACTGCATAGATGAGGTGTAGATACTGTTACAGTCCTCTTGTTAGAAGCTAACTGAGGCAGAGACAAAACCTGTCCTGTTAAGGTCCAGAGTTAGGCAGTGGCAGAGATGGGCTCCAGGACAAGTTTCAGCTCCCACTGATGGTTGTCCTGAGGGACCTTGTGGCCAATGGTGTGAGATCGTAGAGATTTTTCAGAAGTCAATCTGGAATTTTGTGTGAAATTTTCCAAGTTTAATGCTGGCTTTAAAAAAAATTTTTTTAAATTGAGCTATAATTCAAATACCACAGATTTACCCATTTAATAGTTTTTAATATAGTCATAGTGTTGTATAACTGTCACCTCTATGTAGGTCTGAACATTTTCATCACTCCCAAAGGAGGACCTTATTTCCATTAAGCAGTAACTCCTCATTTTCCCCTCCCCTCAGGTCCTAAAAGCCACCCATTTGTTTTCTGTGTGTATAGATTGGCCTATTCTGGACATTTTATATAAATGAGATCATATAATATGTGGCCTTTTGTGTCTGGCTTCTTTTACTTAGCTTGTTTTTCAGGCTCATCTATGTTGTAGCATGTATCAGTACTTTACTCCTTTTGATGGCTGAATAATAGTCCATTGTGTAGATATGCACAGTTTTATTCATTCATCAATTGATGGGCACTTGGATTGCTTCTACCTTTTAGCTATTGTAAGTAATGCTGTTAAGAACATTGGTGCACAAATCTCTGAGTCCTTGCTTTCAAATCTTTTGAGTATATACCTAGAAGCAGAATTATAGGATCTTATTGTAAATCTGTGTTTAACCTTTTGAGGGACTGCCAAACTGTTTTCCACAGGAGTTGTACCAACCATACAAGAATTCCAGTTTTTCTGCATCTTTGCCAAGACTTGTTATTTTCAGTTTTGTTTTGATAATAGACATCCTAATGGTTGGGAATTGGTATCTATTGTGGATTTTATATGTATTTCTCTCTTTTTTTAAAGATTTTATTCATATGACAAAGGGGGAGAGAGAGAGCGCGCACGCACAAGTCGGGGGAGCAGCAGGAAGAGGGAGAAGCAGACTCCCCGCTGAGCAGGGAACCTGATATAGGGCTTGATGCCAGGATCCTGGGATCATGACTTGAGCCGGAGGCAGATGCTTAACCCACTGAGCTACCCAGGCGCCCCCATATATGTATTTCTCTAATGAAAAATGATATTAGGTATCTTTTCATTTGCTTGTTGGTTATTTGTGTTATCTTTTTGGACAAATGTCTGTTGAGATCCTTTGCCAATTTTGAAAATTAGATTATTTGCCTCCCCCTCCCTTTTTGGATTGTAAGAATTCTTTATACATTCTAGATACAAGTCCCTTACTAGATACAAGATTTGCAACAATTTTCTCCCTTTGGGTTGTCTTTTTACTTCCTTAAAGGTGTCCTTTGAAGCACAAAGGTATAATGGTTTTGGTGAGCCCGGTTTATCTATTTGGCTCTGTTTTTAAGAAATACCTGGTAAATAGGATTCCAGCTTACTAACCACTTATATGATTGCTGCTCTCTGCTGCCACTCCCCACAGGAACCATTTGGAAAAATCCTAATGCTTTGTGAAAATACCTGTTTTCTGAAGTGGAGAGAGGCAGGAGGCTCTGGAAAGTAGCAAAGGTAGATTCCTCACCAGTAGCAATTTTGTTTCAATTCTGTTTTTCTGCCCCTGCTGAAATTCCTTTACTTAGAGCAGTTTGGTGGGGAGGAGGCTATGGTGGAAAGTGAAGAGTCCTGCAGATTTTACATTGATCAAAAAAAGGTTAAAATAGGTTAAATAGGTTAAAATGTCAGAAACTTTGCCTTCTTTCATAGGTTGTGGCATTTAAAATCAGAATGGCCATGGGGATGCAGTAACTGTGTGTTTCTAGGAAGAAAGGTTTAGGGACCATCACATCTAGAAAGTCATTTGGGTTAAGGTCTCCCCTTCTGTATGAGAGGATACGTGTTAGAATAAGGGGTTGAAGACAGAAAACTGTGTTCATTCACTTACATGTTTAGTGAAAAATAGTTAAATCTGCATACCATTTATGTCTGCCAAGAAAAGGAAAGTTTTATTTTGGAGGTGGACAGGGGATGCAAGCCTTTGTGGAACAGTCTGTCCTTTGGGAAGCAGTACAAGCTCAGATGGCTACAGGATCAGGGGCACACAAACAATGGGGAAAAGTCAGGGGGGTTGTATTTGCGGAATCTAGGGCTTTGCTCAGAGCTGGAACTTTGCTGAGGAAAGAAGGAAGAAAGATGTGGTGTTCCTTCCCTTTGTACTAACACACCTGCACTGTTAGTCCTGGAGTTCAGCCTTAAGGCATTTTGCTGACTAGCTTTGGGAACTGGCCACCACACATCTTCAGTTCGTGGGTAGGTACATTCTAAGCTCCCAGTGACACCCTTATGTTGGGAATGCAAACGTTTGATTCCTGGGAAGATTAAGTGTATATCTCATTGCCACCTTGATTTCAGAGCAGGTACTCTTAACCCCAATCCATGAAGTCCTATGATTTAGAGGTGGAGATGAGTTCTCATGTGCTTAGTGTGAGGAATTGGGAAAGATTTTGTTAAAGAAATGGAGTTTAAAGAGGGACTTGGTTGAACAGTAGGATTTAAGCCAAGGGAGGCAAAGTTTTATAAATAGAGTGACCTTTATGAACAAAGCTTGGGCGCCGGGCTCTGGAGTGGGGAGCATGTTCAAAACCATAGATTGGTCATTTTGGCTGGACTGTAGAGTACCTGCTGGAGGGAACACAGTGGCCGTGGTGATGTGGAACCAACTTGAGAGGGCCTTGAGTGCCAGGAGAGAAGTTTTTATTGAATCCAGTGGTCAGTGGGGAGCCCCTAAAACTGGTAGAGTGAGGACTAACATAACTAAAGCCATTCTTCATTCTGCAAGACTGACCTGATAGTATAGCGTGGGTAGATTAAAATTGGGACTTTCTGTGTGACAGACACGGTGTTAATAAAAATAGCTAACACTTACAGGGTGTTTTTGTACTGTGGGGTTTGCTAATATTCCTCATAAAGTAGATACTCCTGTTAATTTTATAGATGAGGAAACAGGTACAGAGAGGTTAAATGGTTTCCCCAGAATTACACAGCTAGTAAGTGGTAGTACAGGGATTCAACCTGGGCAGACCAGCTCTAGAACTCATGTTCCTAACTGCTGGGCCCATAAGGTGGTGATATTTACAGTCACTTTAGTGAAAGCTGTATCAGCAGAAAGAAGACTTAGGAAATTATTTTTAACAGTGTGTTTAATCTTTGCATTTTATTATATCTGAGGCAGTGCACTAGGACTTTATATAGTCAGCTTCTTTTTATAGCTAAATGCTGGTCTTCTCCATTTTTCCCCATAAATTTTTTTCTAGACACCCCCCCCCTTTTTAAACTACTTAAAGCCTTTAAGTGAAGATTTTAAATCAAGTTTGTTCGTAGTTTAAAATTATAGGCCAGTATTAAATCCCTAGAAACATTTGGTCTTTATTCAGTTCAAAGTTAAAACTTATTATTTTGTATTTTTTTTAAAAAGATCTTATTTATTTGAGAGAGAGTGAGCAAGAGAGAGAGCATGAGCAGGGGCAAAGGGAGAGGGGGAAGCAGAAGCAGACTCCCCTCAATCCCAGGACTCCGGGATCGTGACCTGAGCTGAAGGCAGAGGCTTAACCGACTGAGCCACCCAGGCACCCCTATTATATAAATTTATTATATAGTATATAAAATTATATAAAATTTTCTCTTCCTTCAAATAGTTTGCTATTACTGGTGAATATTTCTTTGGGAGAATTCGCCTGTAGCTTACACATGTGATTAAGAAAACAAATTTCAAAATTTTGAATTTTTTGGCAACTGACACAGCTTGTAGAATGAATATGTATACAGGTTAAATCTTTAAAAAGGTAATTACCCTCATCTTTAAGTTTCCACCTTTGCAGCTATCCTTATTATTTCTAATTTTGCCCTTGATTGTCAGCCTTGCCAGCTACTGAGCTGAATTCAATTTCCTCCTTCCACTGTTCTCCCCCTGCTGGAATAGAGGTATTCATGACAGGCTGTAAGTATTTCACTAGAGGGAGCATGGTTAAAGGGTCCTTGCCTGCCAACCCCACATGCAGAAGAGAGCAGAGCCCTGGCTCTGGAGAAGAAAGAGGGAGGGAGAGAGAGAGGTGTGGTCAGAGGAGGAAGAGAGGAGATGAATAAAGGCTCAGCCAATTTTAGGAGAAATAAAGAAACCAAAGCCAACACATTCCTAATTCAGGGGATCTGAGTTTCTTGTTACTTAAATGACTACAGTCCTTTGGGGTTGATAAAGGAGAAGCTCTGTTACCAACCCTGTAATTTGCACAGATAAATATATTGTAGTTACTGGTTTTCAAGTTTATTAAAATGTTGTAGTGGGACCAGTAGGGTTTTTTTTGTTTTGTTTTGTTTTTCCAAATAAAATGGTTGGTTGTGTGGGGTCTTGCGTCTTAGAAGTTTTGGACAATTCAACCATTCTACATTAAACCAAATTTAAAGACTGGAAAAGATCAACTTCTATTTTTTTTCACTTAGTGATGCCTTTGGCCTTTGAACAAAGCATTTTACAAGTGAATCTGCTGTGCAAAGAATACTTTTTGTAAAGAGAGACCTTGTTACCCTTGGCACCTACTGGGAACATCCCTAAATTTGGATGGTGAAGTAAGGCCATATTTTAAATGCATCCCTGGAAGGGATGAAATGATCAGAATTTGGCAGCATTTCACTTCTGACGGCCTAGTTCTTATGCCACATACAGCCTAATTGGTGGTGACAGCCTTTTGCATAAGAGTATGTTGATGCATTAAATTTTTTTCCCACTTCTTACTCTTCTCAGGTCCTCAGCAAAATTACTATGTTGTGTTTACCAATTGTGCCGATCCGAGCACCAGGTATGTGTTAGGCAATCAGGAAGTATTTGATAAATTGAGTCCTCATTACTCAAACCTTATGAAACATGTCATTTACCTGTGCAGATGGATAGTGAATCCTCAGCGCTATCAGACATCATCAGTACCCTGGCAGGAACACTGATGGATAGCATACAAGGGACACTACTATATTAAAATAATTATATTAAATGAATACAAATTGTATTGGTAATTTACATTTTATATTTTTGGGGTAAGGAGGGGTATTTAGGTAAGAAGTCATCAGGTTTTTTTTATTATGGCCTGGTAGGTAAAATTTGACTTTCTGCTGTACTCTTATTTATAGACCGTGCCCTGTTTATAAGGAGTACTGTGGAAATGTTGCCCAGATTTGCATATCAGAACACTGTACTTTCTCAGCTACCAGTTTTGACTTTTGTTGGTGACTCATTTGAACTATTGGGAAACCCAAACCAAGTATGGATATCAGAATCTGGAAGGATTTAGGACTTATGGGTGAAGAGAGTGTAGTAAAATGCATTGGCTGCAGCGGAATAGAATTGGTGGGGGGCTGCCAAGAGTTGCCTGTTATTCTTTTGGTCCCCACATCTTCAACTTTAAATTCAAATAAATTTCACAGGTAAGAATTGATCTGGATTGCTTAGTTTGATATTAGACACTTATATATAGGGTTTATTTTGTGTTAAGCTTTGTACCAAGTGCTTTCTATGGATCGTTTCCTCAGAAGAAGCTTGGCTTTATCTCCATCTTACCTATTAGGAAGCTGAAGTGCAGACAAGTTAGATTAGGTCATTTGCTGTGGTTACACATTTTGTAAGTGGAAGAGCCAGTAGATGGACCCAGAAAGAATTTATAGCACCTACCTTCCAGAGCCCTCCTCCATTGTCCTTATTTGTAAGTTGCAAGTAGTACAACTTCTACCTTATACAGTTTTGAATATTAATTGAGATAATGCAGTAAGGTACCTCTGGCAATGCTTGGCACCTAGTAGGTACTCAGTAACTGATAGTCGTTATTAGTAACAGTTTCTCTTAATAACTATCATAATGCTAAGAGGATACTTAGTATTTTTCACTTAAAGCCCTATTGTGTTTTCTTTATTAAGCTACTCAAAAACTGTGAAGAAAAAAAAGAGGTATTGAGCAAGAGTAAGGACAGAAGGTGAAGTATTATAAAGTGCCATGTTGAGCCCATTGGCTAGAGGTTATATTAATGAATCTTGAAGGATTTTCACATGTAAAAAGAGGGAAATCAATCATTGTCTTAGGGAAGTCGGTCTGTACTTATGTTTGCCATTCTTCCCCTTATTTCTGTTCTCACATTGTTTTCTCAGAGATCAGAAGGGCTGTACTCAAACAGGCAAGCTCCCTTTGGTATCTATATAGCTGGGTGGCCCTAAGTTGTTTTTTTTTAATGGCAGCTCCAAATGACATTAAAATTCAAATTTTCATTTATCTTAAACATTGAACTACAAAATTCAAAGCAATTAATAAACCGTGTACTTTAATCTAGGAACACTGAGAAATTGGGCATTTTTATGTAATTCTACAAATTCTTCAGTGATTTGGGATGAATGAAAAGTTGAAAGTGCACTAGGGACTTCCTCTTCCAATATTGAGGGCCTATATCAAGAGGTAGGAACCCTATCAGTGTCAAGGGAATTGTATGTTTTGTCCAGGTGTTTTTCTCACTGATAACTCATGTAGGAAGTTAAAGCCTTAAAAATTTGTTTTTTTATCCTTCCAGTAATTTCCACCATTTTTGGTTATTTTGTTTTTACTACTTTTTTTTTTTTAAAGATTTTATTTATTTATTTAGAGAGTCGGAGTGTGTGACTGCTGGGAGGAGTAGAAGGAGAGGGAGAGAAAGAATCTCAAGCAGACTCCACACTGAGCACAGAGCCAGAGTGGGTCTCCATCTCATGACCCTGAGATCATGACCTGAGCCGAAATCAGGAGTCAGACACTCAACTGACAGGGCCACCCAGGCGCCCCTGTTTTTACTGGTTCTTAGATAAGGACAGGAAGCATGCATAATTTCACTTTTTGGAACTTATGTTTGCATTAAATCCAGGAAAAGTTATACACCATTATTTCTAAATCTTTTTAAAATAAAAAAATGTGTGTGTGTGTGTATTTTTTAAAGCTTGTAAAATTTCAGTGGAAACCCTTTCTTATAAGAGCCCTGCATTAAGTTTGGATTGCAATCACATTTCCTTCTTAATTTCTGTTCTTATTTAAACATTTTCGTTTCTGCAAGTTGGACTTTGTTTCTTTAGCAGAACAACAGATGTTCGAGATAAAAAACATGAAACCCTCTTCCTCCCCACCTAGAGAAAGCACCTGTAAGCAAACAAGTGTGACACATGTGCTGATATTATTGCCATGTGAAACATGATCAAAATTCTTGTTCTGTCTCAGGCTTCAGATTCTCACATCAGTGAGACAGAGCACTTATTGAAGGTGGCTGCTGTGGTCTGCTACTGTTTCAAGTACTTCACATGCTTTAGTTCATTAAGCAGCCTTTTATTCTGCTATCTTTACCTATCACTTAACACTTAAGCAAAAGCTTTACATCCTGTGTGTGTGTGTATGTGTATGTGTGTGTTGGGGAGGAGTGCTAAATTTTGTGGGCTAGTGCTTAATTTAGTGTACAAAATCTGACAAAACACTATCTTCTAGACACGTTATCTAGGAATGCTGTATATTCTCCAAGCCCTGGGTTCCTGCCCTGCCCAAGCAAAGGCAACCATAAAGAGGGAGGGACCAACAACTCGAATTAAAAATGAGTACGATTTTAAAAATGGCAAGATTGTTTTGTTTTGTTTTAATTTTCGGGGCGAACAAATCACTTCTGGGGGCAGTGAAAGGGTAAATAGAGAAATGTTGCATAGTGTCTCCAAAACATGTACATGGATTTCCTTCGTCTCTCTCTCTCCCCATCTTACACTGATTTCATGGTCTCTTTGCTAGACGAGAAGTTCAAGTTCCCAGGGCGCATGCTGTGACCTCTAGTGGTGGGCATCGGGCAAACACCAGGCTTCAGGCTGACACCTGGGATGGCACCTGGGCCGCATTTCCTTGCCGGCCCGTGGTTTCCTACACATTAGGCGGTGGCTTGCCATTCATGCTTTTGACAGCTGCGCGACCGCAGGCGAGCGGAGAGCGAAGTGCTCCCTGCATCAGCCCCTGCGCCCCGGTCCGAACCCCCGGGTGAGAGGGCCCGACGGCGACAACACTCGATGGTGTTCCGGGGCCCGCCGGCCGGCTCCTCCGTAGGTGGCTGCGTTTCCGACTTCGCCCTGGCTCCACTCCGGGGGCTTGACGTGCAAACTTCGCCGGAGCGAGCTGAGAGGGAGGGACCGGCGAGGGGGAGGAGGCGGCGGGAGGCGCCTCTGCTTAAGGGAGCCGGCCGGGCGCCGCCGCTCGGACGGACGCGCGGACGGAAGGAAGGAGCGGGACCGCCGGGCCCGGCCCGGGGATGCGAGCGGCCTCAGGGTGGGCAGCCCGAGGGTCGGGGTGCGTCTTTGGGCCTCCCCGCCGCGGGCAGCCGTGACGGAGGCAGCTCCGGGCGCCGGCCTCCGTGCGGGTCTCGGCGGCAAAGGCCGGCAAGGGACCCTGTGCCGCGGTGGCGGGCCGCCGCCGGCTCGTCCCCTCCCCCGAGGGGCCGCGGGAGTCGAAAGCGAAAGCGAGCCCGCGCCGCGGACTTTGCGCCCGGGGCGGGGGGTGGCCTCGGAGGAGGCGGGTTGGGAAGGCTGGGCGGCCGGGGGGCGCTGTCAGCCCGCCCCACCCGGCCTGCGGGCCGCGCACGCCGCCGGAACTCCCCGGCGCCTCCTTAAAAGCGGCCCCCGCGCGACTCTTTTCCCCCTTTTTTGTTACATTGTAGGAGCGGAAAGAATGTCGGAGCGGGCCGTGGATGACGTCAGGGGGGAGCCGCGCCGAGCGGCGGCGGCAGCGGGCGGAGCAGCGGCGGCGGCCGCCCGGCAGCAGCAACAGCAGCAGCCTCCGCAGCCTCAGCGGCAGCAGCAGCCGCCGCCGCCGCCGCGGCGCCTCCGGCCGGAGGACGGCGGCCCCGCCGCCGCCTCCACCTCGGCCGCCGCCGCAATGGCGACCGTCGGGGAGCGCAGGCCCCTGCCCAGTCCAGAAGCGATGCTGGGACAGTCGTGGAATCTGTGGGTCGAGGCTTCCAAACTTCCTGGGAAGGACGGTGAGTGTCCACGCCCTCCTCTTCCCCAAGTCCCCCCTTGTCCCTCATCCTCTGACCCTTCCCCCCCACCCTGTGACCCGCCCCCTCGGGGGTCAGAGATGCTATCGCTCGGTTGGGGTACGCGGAGGTGCCCGCACCTACTCCGTGCGTGCGTGAGCGTGCGTCACACTCCCGGCCACTGATCTGCCTCTCCCCTCCTCCTGTGTGTGTGTATCTCCTAGGGACGGAATTGGATGAAAGTTTCAAGGAGTTTGGGAAAAACCGCGAAGTCATGGGGCTCTGTCGCGAAGGTGAGTCCAGCCCCCCATTGGAGTTTCTGCAAGCCCTGAGGAAGTTTCCTTGCTCGCTTCGCCCGGGTGGGGGACTTCATCCCACCTTACCCATTCCTTACCCCCGCGAAGATGCTGCTGTCTGAGGAGGAAGAAGGGGGAGAGCGGAACGTTTGGAAAATCTGGTTTCCGGGGCTTCCTGTAATGGGGAGCGTCCTGGAACCCTTCGCTTCGAGGCCTGGCTTGCTGCAGCATGAGCTGCATTGCTCAGTGATAAGGTTTGGGGACCGGCAGTGAGTTTAACCCAAATCCTTTCTGGTCTGACCCTCTTCCCAACAAACACAAGTGGAGAAAGGAATTCTTAGCTTTCGAAAGCATTTCCACGAATGCTTTAGGAGGCTTTGGAAAGGAAATCTTGCCACCAGAAATTTTCTACTGGCAATCAAAATTGATTTCAAACTTTTTAGAAAAGATAACGCTTTATCTGTGTAGCCTTATTTCTATGGGATTTAAGCTACAAAGTTTAGGATGCCTCAGAGGGATCATCACAACTGAGGAGCAGTTGGTCAGACTTTGTGTGTGAGCTGCCAAGATCAGGGCAGGAAAAAGTCCAGAATTTTATATAGTGAAACAAGCGTTTAGTGTCCATAGTTAGTGAAACCAGTGTCTAATTATTGTCAGTTTTTTGTTTGTTTTTTTTTTAATTTATTTGACAGAGAGAGACATAGTGAGAGAGGGAACACAAGCAGGGGGAGTGGGAGAGGGAGAAGCAGGCTTCCCGCCGAGCAGGGAGCCCGATGCGGGGCTCGATCCCAGGACCCTGGGATCATGACCTGAGCCGAAGGCAGACGCTTAACAACTGAGCCACCCAGGCACCCCTAATTATTGTCAGTTTTTAATAAAACTGATACTTAGGCAAATACTTGTAGCTAAAGGTATGTTTCCAAATGAAAGGTCAGGTATCTAGAAATCGTCAGACTTTTTTTTTTTTTTTTTTTCCAGATTTTATTTTTCTTTGAATAGTCAACTTTGCTATCTAATGCTTGTGCCAGGCCTGGGCACAGTGCCGTCCAAAAGGACTTCTGGAGGCCAGTCGACTTTAGGTTCAGTCTAAGTTGCTCTTTCAGTGGTAGTTAAGGACAAGGCCTTACATTAGGTTTGGTGTCCAAAATACTGAGTTTATATTCCCCAGTGCAATTTCATTCCTCATGTGTAGCCGTTTACTTCGACATAATTATTGTCCAGAGCCCAAGAATAGGTAGAACTTTGGCGAGCTGAATGTTTTAAAGTCCAGAGTTGGCCCATTGTTACTCTGTCTCCATATTTACTTCTTGTTTTTAGAGCCTCTCTTTTCTTCATGTTCGCTGTTTTGGTGTTTTGAACTGGCCTCTTGTTGGCCTCTTGGCACTCTCAGGAAGAGTAATACCAGTGGCAGCTCTGTGAGAGCTTCCAGTTGGAACAGATTATAGAGCAAATTAGTTGATTCTGAAAATGAGAATCGCTGTTTGAGTTCGAAGGAAAGAGAGGGAAAGCAAAGGACTTGGCTGGTGATGTTGCAATAGGAAAAATCAGTTGTTAGTCCGGTTTTAGTGTTGAATTGGCAGTCCGCCTGAGCTTAAAAAATTAAAATCACTAGGTGGCAACTCTCATAGGAAGCAGTTGGAGTAGAGCATTAGAGGACCTGACCCACTCTTGTTCTTAGTTTTTATTCTTTGGGTGTGGATACATTTCCCATAAAGGGTTTCTAAATCTGTTTGAAAACAGCGTGCTAATTATTGGTAATTCCCCAATAGAGGATGAGTAAGTGTATTAATGTATCACTGGGCAACTTGGTCTGGACTGACCCAACCAAATTTAGTGGCCTGAACCCAGTTTTTGCCATATTTATTATTTTCTGCTGGGACGTACTCATCAGATTTTACCATGAGGATCTAAGACCTCTCAACTACCTTCTTGAGGCAAAAAAGGGTCATAGATTTGGTTGTGTATGCTTCTGACCTATCAAATGATGAGTGATTATTAAAGGTGCTATTTTTTAAAAGGTACTCTAACCATTCAGAGGATGCTGAAGGGGCCAGGATGGCTGAAATTCTGCCTGGCTGTTTTGAGTAGAGACTGAAGTTTTTAATTCAGACAGTTCTTGATTCATTTGTGACTTGATGGATTTTCTGAGACAGTTTTAAAATTCAGGCATGAGAACATTTAGCACTCATGCAGTGGGCTTTGTCTAACAAACAGCTCCTGTTGGACTGTTTAAGAAATGAAAATACATTTTAAAATCAAAAATTATTGGACAGTTATCTTTTGTCTTTGGTTAGGATTATCTCCTTCCAAGAAGAGGTGTATGGAACTAAATTTGTACTAATTCCTCTTGGCAAGGAGGTTAAATTGAGAAGAAAATGTAGATAAATTGACCATCCAGTTGAAGCACTAAAAATCAGAAACTTCCCATGTTGGAAGAGGTCTAGGACTATGGACAAGACTCCTTGAGTTCTCATCTGGGTCATGACCGTGGACCTACGGGTTAAAAACCTGGGTGTGAGAGCAGGTTACCTAACCTTGCATCTGTCATTTGACCTCTCAGAATCTAGCTTTCCCTCTTTATGAAAGAAGATGACGGTACCTGCTTCCCAAGGTTGTTAGAGTGCATGTTAAATGAGATAACGTACGGAAAAGGACTCTCTGCATCCTACTTCTTTTTTTTTTTTTTTCTTCATTACCTTAAGGTTATTTTTTTTTAATTTATTTTTTTTATTCTTATGTTAATCCCCGCATCCTACTTCTTTCAACCCTTTCAACTGCTGAAAATCTTTGGTTTGATTTCTGAATTCGATATTTATCTAGGTCAGGGGATTTTAGTCTGGGACTCGAATGGGCTTCAGGATGGTCGTAGTTGCCTTGCAACGGTAGGCAAAAGTATGCGTGTCTACTTTCTAGGGCAAGTGTCGACAGCTTCTCTTGAATTCTCGAGGATCCTTCATGTATCTCTGACCCCCAAATTCAGAACTGCTAAGCCAGGATTTCTGTCTTTTTCTTTTTCCTCTTGTAGCTTAGTTTGGCCAGTTCCCTCATGGCAAGACTGCCCAAGGGCTAGTGCTGTGGGAGAGGTTAGAACTATTGATTTAGATGGAAGTGAGATTATTTGTGGTTTAGCTAATATATCATCCCTTTTCTTCCTATTGACACAAGTAGGCACATGTTAGGATAAAATTTCAGTTATCTTTCAGGGGTCAGCCTATTTTTCGTTTGCATCCTCCTATTTTTATTGCCTTTTGTTTTCTGTAATTTGTAATATTAGTTGATAACAGAGTTGATCTGGGTGGAAAAAGATGGATAATAATTTTTACTTTTTTTCAAACGATTAAACTCAGAAGACAAATTACTCTTTTCCAAAGGTGACTTGTGAAATTCTACATTTAACAAAATTATTTTTAGATGAAATCAGTTGGTATAAGTAACTGATTAAGGTTTCCATATTAGTGCCTGAACATACAGAGAGCCTTAAAAAATGAAAATGTTAAATGCCTTAACTTCATTGCAGATTTTAAAAAATAAATGGTGTCATTGTGGGAGTCAACAGTAGAGTTGGAAAAATGACCTTTTCTTTGGGAAGTCATCCCTAACTTCTTTTAAGCCACCTATTGTAAAACAGTCAAAGTAGCCTGTACTTTTCCTTCCAATAAACACTTAGCCTGTCACCATTGAAAAGTATGTATTATGTGGTGGCTCTTTCATTAGAATGTCAGCTCCCAGAGGACAGGAGCATTGTTGATGGAGGCATATTCAGCTTCTGCACCATTGGTGCTCAGTAAATATTTGCAGCCCAAAATGAATTAATTGGGCTACTTAGAAAAATTGAACTGAGTACTCAAGGATTAAGAGGTCAGATGATAAATTTTCCACTGTGACCCCCCACCCCCCCAGGTACCTACTCTGTGGGAGGTAGGCTTTATGGCCCCAGGGAAGGCCAGAGGCTGTCTTTCAGCACTTCCTGTTGCTTTGTCCTGAGTTTAGCACTCCATTTACACTTTCCAGAAAGTGCAGACAGGACACCACCTCTCTTATCTGTGATATTTAGGCAAGGGAGTAGGATGGCAACCCAGAGTGATATCCACACTTGATGATAGGTGATTTCCCTGTCATAATAACGATGACATAATTGAGCCTAGGGCAAGATGAAAAAGAGGTTAGTTGGCATCTGCAGGCAGCTAGATTAAAAGAAAAGAAAAGAAAAGACCGACTAGGAGGTGGGTAGCCTCAATCAACACAGACGGAGTCAGCATATCAATACCAAATTTTTCTTTCCTAGGGAAAAAAACGTTCATAGTCCGTTACTGAAAACAAATAGGTATCTGTGTGAAGTACTGTAAAAGTAATTGCATTATAGGCATAAAACCCTCTTCCTGAAGTGAAGAACTTTTCTGTTTTTCACTAGGGGTTCTCTCGTTTCTTCCCCTAACTTTTTCTTATGGACAATTTAAAATCTACAAAAGTACAGAAAAAATTTTAATGAGCCTTGTTGTATCCATCATACAGTTTAAACAACTAATGAGTCCTGACCCAGTCTTGTTTCATCTCTACCCCATTCCCCACATTGAATTATTTTGAAGCATGTCCCAGACAGCATATCATTTCTCTTGGTTTTCTTTTTTCTGCTTACATGGATTTCACCTTGCCTCCTCCAAAATGGAAGCTTGTATGTGAGCTGTACATTCTTTTGAGGCAAGTCAGGCTGCCATTTCTGACCTCTTCCATGGGTGTGCAAGGGTCTGCATTCTGCCTGCATTTCAAGTGGAGATGGAAACTGAGCCTCAGATGGGAATCAGTGAGATCCAAGTTCACTGCATCAGAACTCTGTTAATACTCATTTAAAGAGCACTCAGGTGATTCCATTTCAGGTCACCCATACTTGATGCTTTGTGGATGAGAGTTAGGACTGCATTGAGAGTGGGCAGTGTCCTTGCTGACAGTTCATGTATGTGACTCTGCCTCTAAAGTCTGCACTGACTTGAAAGACCCCCTGGAGGCCTAGAGACCCTCCCACAACAGGGATCCCTTTCCTTTGATTCTGGCTCCTTAGCTCTTTTAATGCAAACTATAGCCCACCTGTGGGCCAAACCCTGCCTGCAGTCTAGCTAAGAATGGTTTCTACATTGTGAATCATTGAAGGAAAAACTCAAAAGAAAATGATTATTCCACGACCTGTGAAGAACATATGAGATTGAGATGTCAAGAGTCCATAGTAAGGTTTCATTGGAACACAGCCCCAGCCATTCCTTTACTGATCGTCTGTGGTGGCTTTCTCCATACACGGAACAGCAGAGCTGAGCAGGTGCACCCGAAGCCATACAGTCCACCAGGCCCAAAATTGTTTGGTTATTGACAGAAAAAGTTTGCCAGTTTTTGTTCTCATGGGTTCCTTGGTTAATGAAGGGAAACTCATTCTGCAGAATGTGCTTCTGGTACTCCTCGAACTTTTCTGAAGGGGACATCCTTTAAAATACTAAAATCCATTATTCTTAAACCAAAAGTTTATTCAGTATTGAAGAAGTAGTTAGGTTAGAAGGAATACGTAAGACTCTATGTAAGGTTTTGTGTAAGAAGGATCCTATCCTTGTCCACTCTTGTCATTCACTGCCACTTCTCTAGGACATAGATCTGTTTCAGGGCAATTTAGATACAGAGCATCAACAGAGCTGTTATTGTCTCAGCTTTCAAGAGCCTTAAACTGTGAGGATGGTGTTTGGCTTCTGTTAAGCCCGAATGGAGAAAGAATCGAACTTTCATGGGATCTTCAAAAGGATACCTGACTCAAATTCTTCAGCATTTCTGCCCTTGCATTTGGCTTAGAGAAGGTGAAGCCTCATTGGAGGTTGTCTTGGGAATTATAAGGCAGATTCACCAGGAAACAAGTCTGCATTTTGATTGATGGAGAGGGTACACAGCTTCTATATGTGTGCATTATATCTCACATTTTTAAGAGTTTGTACTTGCTGAGGAGTGTAACACCTGGCACAATCCATGCTGAATTCCTCAAACATCAACGCCTTGTTGTTCACGGAAATCCTTTACATTAGCTGTAGTAGGATGGGATTCCCGAGCTTTACTCCCGTTACAGTTGTGTTTCTTTGTGAACTTTAACTTTGGAAGTGAAGCATGAGGAATTTATGCATCATTATTGAGTGTGACCTACATGTTCTGTGGCCTCATTTCTTACAAGGATATCGTGCTTCTCAGTGCCGTATCTCACAATGTACCTTATACGTGTGTGGACAGCTTAAGTTTGGCGAGACCTTTCATTCTGTGCCACCACAAGTTTTTCCTTATGTAATTTTTACAGCACCCGTGTGATCTCGGTGTTACCATTTCCCCCTTTTACAGAGGAGGAAACTGAGGCTCAGAGAAATGAGGTACCTCAGTAAGATCACAAAACAAGTAAGAGACTAACCCAGATCTGCCCGACTCCGAGGCCCACATGCTTGACCCTCTGCTATGCTGAGTCCATTCCAGACTGCTCACCTGCTTTTCATGAACTTGAGCCGGTTGCTGTGACCTTTGTTTTCCATGACCTTTGTTTTCCATATCCTCGGCTAGAAAAACTGAACCTTACTGCCCCCCCCCCCCCCAAATTTATTTTAAAGATACTGGAGCCTTTTCCTTGCTGTGCCTTACAGCAATTTGTACGTTGTGTTTAGCAGTTCTTTTATAAAATCTTTTCTTTGAGGGGGAGGGGAAGTGTGTGCGGTTTGCATTAGAAGTAATTGGCTTTAAAAAAAAAGATTAAATGAAAGCTAAGGTTGCAGCAGATAGCAAACACAATCATCTGGGATTTGTGCCATTAGAAAGAATCCTTGAAAAAAGAAGTGAAATTCTACTATTTAAATAGCATTTCAGGGCAAGATTGCTTTTAATCACATTGATATTCAAAGTTTATGGCAGTATTTTTAATAAATGTGCCCCTCTGATTATTAAAGTATTTTTTGATTGAAGTTCTAAGGAGAAAAAGAAGCCTGTTAGTAGACTTAACAGTTGGAGTTACTGTACTTTTGAGAGAAAGGCAGAGGATTACATTTATATTCATCTTGTACAGCAGGGATTATTATAAATGAGCAAAAGAAGGAAAAGAATGATTTTTGCATTTCAGGCACTCAACGTAAAACTAGATTAAGTGTTCTCGTTCCTCTTTGTAATAAAGACCCTGCTAACATGAAATGCTTTTTCTGTTCTGTGTAAGCTTATGGCAAGCAAAAGTCATAGGTTATTATCAATTATATCCACAGTCTTAAAACAGAAAATGTTTCCCTCCCAGGTTATACTGATGTTTTCCACAATCTTGAACTGTAATGCAGTAGGGAAAAAAAAAAATAGAATGTTTTTAACCAATGGTCCCAGGCTTTTGTATTTCAAACCAGAAAGTTTCTTAAATAAATTGGAGACCAATGCTAGGGTTGCTAGCATTCTAGGATATATATAATTAGACACATGTATAATTCTTACCATTATAAAAGTATGAGGGCCACTGTTTTGGAATATGGAACAGTTTTTTAAAATTGAAGAAAGGTTAAGAAAGGCACAATGCATTGTCCTTATTTTTCTCATTTCTTTATGGACTTCTAGGAGATCATTATTTATTTTGGCATTTGAGAACCAGTGTTTTATTATTTGTTTATTTTTAAAGATTTTATTTATTTATTTGACCGAGGGAGAGAAAGAGTACAAGCAGGGGGAGCAGCAGACGGGGAGGGAGAAGCAGGCTACCCCATGAGCAGGGAGCCCGATGCGGGGCTCTGTCCCAGGACCTTGGGATCATGACCTGAGCCGAAAGCAGATGCTCAACCGACTGAGCCACCCAGGTGCCCCGAGAACCAGTGTTTTAAATCCGTTTCTCCAAGTGTCTGTCATGCAGCCCTGCTTCTGTGTGTTGCTATTAGAAGTTATGCAGAAAAGGAGTTCCATGTGGTAAGTTTGAAAAAGACAACTTTAGAGGCAGTACTGGCAACTTACCAGTTCTGGAGGTAAACAGACCTGGCTCACATCTCAGCTATAGTTGCTGAGTAACTTGCTACTTAGCTTTGCTAAGCCTCAGTTGACTGACCTGTAAAATGGAATAGTAGTAGTACCTCATAGTGGTTAGGAGGATCAAATGGTATAATGCAGTTTCAGCACTTCGTACAGTGTCTAGCAGACTAACTGTTCACTGAATGTTAATTGCTAATTCTGTTAATTTTATCAGTAATGAAAACGCAGTGTCCTGAGCATGCCTCGAATCCAGTGGTGGACCAGGACTGTCAGGGGGGCAGCAGGCAGTGAGATGCCAATTTTCCTTCAGCAGGCCGTATGTTGGCAGTGAGAGGAAACCTCAGCATGCTCAAGGGGGCAGAGAGTAGGAAATGAACCCAAGTTTCGAGTTTTCTTGGACCGTAGTAAAAATGAGAAGTGGGATTTGACATTTCTTGTTTCTTCCTTTAGCCCTCTCTTTTTGACTTGCAGAGAGCAGCCCAGTGTGGTTATTTACGTGCTCCTGCTTGTACAGAATGGCACTGCTCCTCTTTCTGGAAGCCTCAAGTTTGTCTTTAAGGAGCTTCTTAAAATATTTTACAAACCTCTTTTTCTGAGCAAGAAAGGTAAATTGCAGCTAGTAGAACAAGTCATCCTCACTAAATTGTGTGGTGGATAGGATGACGGAGGCGCTCCCATTTATGTGATGTGTATGTGTGTGTTGGTGGTCACAAGGGGTTTTTTGCCTGATGAGGGAATTTAGAAAAATGCCTTTTTAATTCTTGGAAATTTCCAGTCCAGCTTGAAGCAGTTCTTCATTTAAGTCACCTTGTTCTCTTTGAAAACTATATAGACAGATATGTTTTCATGGGAAAAAAAATTCATTATTATTATAAAAGTGAATGCTTATTCATTGTAAAGATTTTAAAAATAATGGAAATATGGAACATGAAAACTGTCATTCTCTGTAATCCCATTCTGGCCAATTTTAAATCTTCAGTTACAGGATTTGGATTTAGGGCGATTCATACTTGATCAAGGACACCCATGTAGCTGCTTTGGGCACTTCACGATAGGACTCAAAACTTGCTAGCCTGGTCATTTTATTTCCTGACAAGGTCCAGACCTTGTCTTTCGGCAGGCCTCAGGATATTTTGTCCAGCATGATTCCTGCCTCGAGAATCCTCTGGCTGTTTTGCCTTTGTTCGTTTAGCTTTTAACTCACAGGCGTTTGATAGACATTTTATGTGTGCCTTTTGCTGGCCTAGAGTCTGAGGGTACAACTGCAGACAAGGTAAGAAGGCACAGCTGTAACCCCCAAGTCAGGCAGTTGGTCAGCAAATATTTATGGAGTTACCCACTAAGTGCCAGGTTCTCTGATGGGTGTTGGGGATAGAGTGACACAAGTCAGAAAGAGCCCCTGCCCTCTGCCAAAGGGAGACACCGTAAATACACAAATATTTTTCAAGGACGTGGAGTGCTGTAAAGTAGGCTAATGATGTGGGGGTGGGAGGAGGGTTCTAGCTAACATGACCAAGGAAGGCTTTTCTGAGAATTCAGCATTGGAGCTGAGATATGAATGGTGTGAAAGAAGTGGCCACTGGATCTTCTGGGATGGGGGAAAGGGTGTTCCAAGCAGAAGGAAAAAGCAAGTACACAGGAGGAAAATGAGGTGTATGAAGGTTGGATCACAAAGGTCACAGTCAGGATTTGGGTTTATCCTCAGGTACTGGGAGCCTTCAGCAGGGGAATGGCCCGATTGTGAGGTGTGCAAACCACCAGCTCTTGTATGTTGAGCGGTCTGAGGGGAGGGGGTGGGCCAGGCAGCTAGGTGAGAGGTGGGGGTGGCAGTGGCCGCACAGACAGGATGTCCTGCTAAGGGTCTGCTTTGGAGGCAGATTTGACGTGACTTAGTGAAGAATTGGATGTGGATGAGGGAGAAGGGTAAGAACTGAGCAGCCGAGTGGTACCAAAGTAAGCTGAGGAATGGTGGAGAAAGTGGAGCCTGGGTCAGGAGCTCAGGTTTTGGCCCCAGTGTGTGTGATGAACTTAGCCTTCACACGCAGCTCTGGAGTCGGCCGCGGAGTGTATGGTCTGGGGCTCAGCGGAACAGCCTGCGCGGGCGGCCGTGTGAGTATCTGTGTCACCAGTGTACGGAGAGTGTGGAAGCTTGGCGCACAGGGTGCTTCCTCCAAGGTGCCAGTATCCGTGATGAGTAGAAGAGGGCCAACAGCAGAGGTGGTGGGTGGGTGAGGAGGAATCTGTAGGAGGAGGGAGGAAGCTCTGATGGGCAGGAAGGGAATCCAGGTGGGTGGTGGTGTAGAATTCAAGAGAAGAAACACTTTAATTGCGGAGCGATTGCCTACGTCAGATGCTGTGTGATGTGAAGTAAAGCCAGGCCAGGGAACTGATCTTTGGATTGGCAGTGTGGAGGTGGTTAATGACCCTAATCAGGAGAGTCGGAGAGACTGATGCCTCATTGGGGGTGCCTGTTGGAGTGGGCTGTGAGGACCAGCACTGAAAAAGTGGAGAGGACAAATGTGGGCAGGTCGCCAAAGGGTTTTGCTCTGAAAGAGAACGGAGAAATGCGGCGGTAGCAGGATGGGAGCATGGATGAAGGGGAAATAGGGAAGGATTATTTTATTCCATTTTATTTCGTTTTACTTATTTGGGGTAATATTAGGGCATATTTGTCTGCCACTGGAAGTACCCAGGAATGGGGGATAATTGATTGCATGGGAGAAGATGGATCATCACGAGGATAATACTTTGAGATGAGAAAAGGGGATGGGATCAGAGCCCAAGTAGACAGGTCAGCTTTGGATAGAATGAGGCTTTTTTCTGTTGTAATGAGAGATTTATAGACGCAGTTATAGGTAGAAATGTGGAATTGGGGAAGGTAAGGTAATTAGTTCTTTCCTGTGAAGTAAGGGAGAAGTTAGGAGGTCATCAGTTGAGAGTGAATAGGAAAAAGAATTTTGTCTGCCACTTTTTCAAAGTATCTAGATGGGGTGGGGGAGGCTGAATAGCCAAGTAAACTGGCAGTTTTGTATCCTTTGGGGGCTTCCCAGTGCACTTGTAGGAAATTCAAACTTCCTAGCAAGGCCTGTGAGGCCTTGGATGGTGAAAGGGTAAGCCCAGAAAATCAGGAATCTTAATAACTCTGGCGTGGAGGACAGAGTGGGTTGGTGGGAAAGCAGGGGTTAGGTAAGGGAGGCTTCCTGGAGATGAAAGGGAGAGTTGGTGCTATTGTTAATCCTTGAAGGAGTTAGCCAGTCTTGTGTGGGAGCAGCTTCTGAGGTGGGACATCTCTGCGAAGGAGCCTGGAATCGGGCTGCAGCCCTGGGAGGTGAGCACTGGAGGGCACGAGGTGGAGCTGGTTGCAGCAGGAGGAAGGTCTTTCCAGAGGGTGGGTGTCAAGAGATCAGCATGGTAGCCGTCTGGAAATTGAACTGGCTGTGGCTAAAGTAGAAGTTGGAGGCCAGTGGGGCATTAGCTTATCTCCTTCATGTGAAATCTCACATGTCTAGGTAAGGATAAACTCAGGAAGTGAGGTTTTAAAATACAATTTTAAAGTCTAAAGTGGATTGTTTTTCTCTGGTAAAACTCTTAAATGTGTCTTTTTTTTTTTTTTTTTAAGATTTTATTTCATATGAGAGAGAGGCAAAGGGAGAAACAGGCTCCCTGCAGAGCAGGAACCCCGATGCAGGGCTTGATCCCAGGACCCCGGGATCATGACCTGAGCCAAAGGCAGACGCCCAACCGACTGAGCCACCCAGGCGCCCTAAATGTTTCTTTTTGTTGGTGTTCATTCAGTCAGCCTGTTATTTATTGAGCATCTACTTTGTGCTAGATACTGTTCTGATTTTCAGAAAAACAGCAACTGTTCTAGAACTGCCCTTTAAAAAAAAAAAAAGGAACATATGGATGTTAGGTGGTAATGAGCATTCTGGAGAACGGTAAGTATGGAAGGGTACGATTTACAATAGGGCAAGGAATTTTCTGAACCAAGGCTTACAGGATATGAAGGTGTGAGCCATCTGGATGTCATGGATAAGCTTCAGGCAGAAGGAACAGCAAATCCAAAGGCCCTGGTGGGAGAGGATCCTAGGGTGTTGACAGGCGGGGGGCCAAGGTGGCTGGGGAAGTTGAGTAGGAGTATGGTAGAAGTCACATGCTAAGGGCTTGTGGTGAGTTGGGGAGGCAGAGCCCATCAGGCTTTGTAGCCCCGTGAAAATTCAGATCCTTTTCCTGTGGCCCACAGACCCTGCTTGGTCTGGCCTCTGCCAGGCTGTCCAACCTCCTCACCTTCCGTTTTCCCCTTTGCCTACAGTGCCTCAGGGGTGCTAGCCTCCTTCCAATTCTTCACACACTCTGGGCTCTTTCCCACTTCTGAACCCTTGCATATACTGTTCCCTCTTCCTGGGCTACTGCTGCTTCTCCTGGCCCCACACTTTCCTTAGCTTAGGGGTCACTTTCCTAAAAGGAGTCCTCCATGTCACTATCCCTTTGTAGCCCTTATCAAAAACTGTCCATTAGTATCTTGTGATGATGTAAAGCAAGCCGTCACTTTTACTAAAATGTGGCCTTACTGTTAGATTTGGGGTATAAATGCCGGGTAGAAGGAATTATCACGACACAGGTCTTGGCTAAATTTGCAAAATTGGTCTGCCTAGAGGGGAAAAAAACTGTATAGACCACCTGCTAATAATATTTTTTGGCCTCTTTTTGTTGGGGAGACCTGGTAGTGTTCACTGCAATAACCTTCATTCCCTTGTTGGATATAAGGTTTGATAGATCCTTGTTCATTATTGCTTCCAGTGTTTTAGTATCCTCTTTTTGGTTGAGTAACAGTGTGCCATGAAGAGAGAAATGGTTTTGGTTTTGGAATAACTGGTTTTGTAGGAATAAATGACAGTGTGCCTGAATCCCTCTATTACATCATCGGGGTTTCTTTCCCAAGATAAACTCTGTGCTTTTTTCAGCCTCTGAATAGGAAATTTATTTTCTTCCTTCCCTTTATTCCTGTTTCTAGGCCTTTTTCTGTCTCCTCTGATGAACCACTGTACTAGAGACAGGCTCAGAGTTTACTGTAGATTTTATGTACTACACTTTCTATTCCTCTTATCTTACTTAGCCTCATGTCTGAGGAGCTTTTCATTGCAGCTGCAATGGCTATTTCTTTAAAAGATCTTGTGTATTTGGTAGATATTTTCCTAAAAGCTGGTGGCTGTTGCTGAAAATAATCTGTTGTGTGAGTTTACAATCTCTCCATGAATCCTAGTCTCTTCTCATTAAAGAGATAGTTATGTCAGGGTAACAAATAAAAGAACTAATTTTTTTGTAGTTTAAAAACCAAACCATCCAGATAGATTACTCAAGTTGGTAGGCATTAGTATTCATCCATTGCCGTATAAGTTTAGAAATTTTGCGAAGATCCTCTTTTTTTTCCTTGCTAGTAATTCTGAAATAAAAATAGCTCCTTAAATATAGGATTTCAGTAAATGGCATTTAAGAATTATGAAAACATGTCAAATCCTGTTAGCTATATTGTTTACATACCCATTTTACTTAACACTGGGAAAATGCTTTTAAGAAGTACATTAGAACTTGAAAAATTAAGCATTTTAGCCAGTACCTAGTAACTAGTATTAGTGACTCTCATTACTTGACCACTTCCTGTGTGTCAGGTGCTATACCAAGAGCTTTACATGGATTGCCTTACTTAATCCTTACAAAGTACTACAAAACAGGTACTTACATTATCACCATTTTATTTTTTTATTTTTATTTTTTTAAAGCAGGAGTGGGGGGCGGAGGGGGAGAGTGAGAAGCAGATCCGCCCCCCCGCCCAGCTGAGCCCACAGGGGTGGGGTCGGCGATCCCAGGACCCTGAGATCATGACCTGAGCCGAAGTCAGACTCTTAACCAACTGAGCCACCCTGGCACCTCTATATTATCCCCATTTTAAGGGTGAGAAAACTGAGGCTCAGGAAAGTTAACTTGCCCCAAATCACACAGTTTATAAGTGGCAAAAGTGGGATTTCTGGTCTGGCTGACCCCGAAGCCAGATGGTTTGCTGATTTGTTGCTTTTAGCAGTGGCCAATTTCTGCTCGTTGAACATTCCTTTATGAGGGGACACTTGGAATAGGCTTTGATTTATTGGTAAACAAGTAGAGTATCAATGCACACTCCAGAGAGCAGTTTAAAATCAAGGAATTAGCTTGGTTGGTGTTTTAGGGACTACCGGCAGCAGTGAAGTTCTGGTGGGGAGAGTGGGTTTATTGTCTGAGAACTTTGGACTTAAAATGTTGGGGATGGTGGGAGAAAGAGAGAGAGAGAGAGAATTAGGCCATGCAGGGATTCATTTAAAATCCATAGTAAACATAATTTCTAGAATGCATGGTGGAGAAATGACTAACTCTCCCGAAAGTATATCCTAATAGTTTGTTAACTGAAACAGGAAAAAGTAATTTAGACATTTCTTAAATGTAACAGGGAAGTGGTATGTATACTAATTTTTGAGGACAGTGTCTTCATCTGGACAGATAAATAAACACAGCTAGTACAGTCTTTTATAATAATGCACAAAGATGCTTGTAATCCAGAGATTCTCCAGGAGTATTTCTTTTGAAAATGAGACTACTAAATTGTACTGTCTCACTTACCAAACCATTTTCTGGTTGGTATTAAGTAGCTAAATTGATTGATCTGATCTTTCATTCTTGTCTTTGCATCTCTGCTGGTCTTGTTGGTAGTGCTTCCTGAAACAGAAATAGGTTACAACAACAACAAAACTTTCCATCAGAAATTTTATTTGCTTTGGTCATGTTGTGTTACTGTGGTCTTGCCTGCGTGCAGCACGACTAGCACAGGCAAGTGGGAGTTTTCTGGAAGGCCAGGCCAGCCTGCTCTTCCTGGCTGCAGAGCCACTCCCAGCATTCTGTCTTTCCTCTGCGCACAGTGGGTTCACGACATGATTGAGAAGCTCCCCAGCCATCCACAGGAACTGGGAATTACCTGCTCGGTAGCCTTTGGCAGGAATCTAGGGTCTTGAAATGGTTATGACTAAATTGGACATAATTAATTAACTTCTTTCTTTCTTTCACAGGAAAAATAGATCTTAATGTATATTTTAATGGTTTTCAAATAGTGCTAATTACTTTGAGAGGTCAGGCTTTAATGTTTGATTTTGGTAAAATTTAGCAGACACTGTTCAGAGACAGCTTTTCCTTCCATTTTAAAAGATAACAAGTTTTTATTTTTATTCCCAAATCCCCAGGAAATTTTCAGTGCTGTCAGTTTTATGAAAAGGTAATTAGGGAGTGAGTAGGGAATGTGTCTTGCAAGCGGTTGGTTTGGCATCATCACTCAAGTTCTTATTTGCCTGATGAAAATATCTCGTAATAAGATCCCTTTGTGTGCAGCCCCTCTACAGCTTTCCCTGGAAGGCCTTGGCCATAATTATGTCTATATCTGGGCACTGTCAAATGAAGAGAGGAGCCAGAGTAGACGAACAGCCACCTGATCTTTTTCAGATCCCACAGTTTAAAATTTGGGGTGACTTCTAACATACCCCTATTGCTTAAGGATTCTTGTATCAAGGTTTAAGACACTGGACACGTGGCTACTTCTTTGGAGACATACTAAGAGCATGTGTACTGATTTTGTTAAATATGTCTGTGAAGTACCATGTGGGGCATGGGAGAGTAGAGCTGTCTCTTTCAGACAACCACTAAAGAATTAAAGTGAAACACAGAGGGGTCTAGAAGAGGTCAGCCCTTAAAGCTGGAGTCAGTGGAGTGTACAGTGGAAGTTCTAACTTCTTGTTTCTACTGCTGATCTTATTTACTTGTAAGCACCACCCTCCTCCCCTCCCCCCCCCAAAAAAGTGGAGGGGAAGACATGAAGCTTAATTACTCAAAATTTTAACATAGTTCTGATAAAGGGTTTGTGAGCAATTATCTGTGGATAACCATGTGTGGAGTCGATGCATAGAGGGTGCCTGGCCTTGACTGCAGTGTCAGGAAGGAAGAGCCCCTGGAGACGAGAGGGGGCGTTCATGCACTTGCTCTTCCTGCAGAAAACAAGCCAAAACCCTGGCCTCTGAGGCCACTGACGGACCGATCCAGTGTTCCCCTTTCCTTATAGCCTTTTGCCTTCTCTTCAGAAAAAAGGTACATCATTACCATCCCCCCCCCTTTTTTTTGCTTTGTTTTCAGTGCTCTTGGCTGTATTTTTTCTGGTTTAGGTGGTCTGCTTTGTACACCCACACCCTCTTTAAATTGCACCCCCCCCAAACTCTCCACTCTTACTTCAGGAAAAGAGTTCACATGAAATCCTGCTACCTTTTAACGTTTCCGATTTCACGTCGTGATGTAGGTGACCGCTGTAAATTGTGACTGTGAAACACCTGGGTCACCTTTAAGTGGAGAAGTGGAGTAGACCTACGAAGAAGTTACTAATGCAAGGGCTTTGAAATAAGTGGTTCTCAAACTGGGTTTATTTGAGCAATGGAGGTCCTTGAACCCCTTTGTAGATACATGCAAAATACTGTCAGTATTTGCCTAAGTACAGTTTTCTAAAAAGAGAGAATATACTTTTGAACAGATACTCAGAGGCCTTTTAAAACCCAATAGGGTTTGGCACTACCAATAAAAATACCCAAAGACTTCTTATAAGCTTGTAGCTAGTCTCCATTATTATTTTATTTGCAGTTAAAGCAGGTTTTTTTGTTCATATTTAAGATAATTTTAAAAATCTCCTATTCAGTTTCTAAATCTTTTGTTTTGCTTAATGCTTTCACAGCCCTATTTTTTTCTATAATTTTCATTAGAAACATATAGTATTCTGGCTGCATTCAAGGTTAAGAGTCATAGTTGACCAGCCTGAGAAGATACCCATTTTTTGTCATAGTGATGCCTTGTGGATCTGCATCATCTCAGACAGACAGGCAGATAGATGAAAAGCTCAGTCCCACCTGACATTTTGTCCTGAACCTGTTTATAAATTCTGAGCAAATAAGGCACAGACTTTAGGACGTGAGGGTGATCTTTCTGAGACTCACATTGAATAATGTTTATTATTGCTTAAATGACTTGCTCTTGCTTAACTGACTTCACGGATTCCCATTGCTCTTGGGGTAAAGCTAAAACTGCTCAATGTGGCTGCTGGACACGGTTCTCTTTACCTGAGGCTGCCACAGCCTCTGGGCTCCTTCGCCTTTCCCTCGGGGTTATGTATGTCTTTGTGCAGGGTAACTACCCCCTTACCCCAGACACCCTTCCCCTCCCTGCTCCCTTCTTTCCCCTAATTCCCTCCCCCCAAAGAAAGAAAAGTAACTTTCATCTCTCAGGTCTCACCTTCTACCTTAGTTCTTTCAGGCAGTGGCCCAGCTTTAAGCCAGCCGCATGTTTTTTGTGTTCAACCACAAGGAGAGCTTCCCATGTCATTGCGTTGAGTTCTGCCTTTTTTTTTTTTTTTTTTTTAAATCCTGCATTGTAGATTGTATTATGAATATACTATGGTTTTTTAAACTCCACTTCAGTGGATGGATATTTAGGCTCTTGGTAGTTTTGCTGCTTTTATCAACAGTACTTTTACAAGCTTCTTAGCACTAGTGAAATTTTTTTTTCTGGTTTTGTAAATGAACAGGCAAATGGAAAGTATATTTAAGTAGATAATGCCAGAGTGCCCTCCAGAAAGGCGTTTTTGGTGTCAGAGGTCCATTTAGATGACAGAAAAGTTGATGGCAGGGAGCACAGTTCCTTTCTCTTAGAGTCTAACTCTCCTTATGGAACTGGCAGGCTTACCTTTTTTCCCTGATTTCCTACTCCCCAAGTTCTGCGCTGTTGAAAATGGAGTCTTCCGTCCTGTAGAAACTTAGAGCCCTGTGATTTGAAAATGCAGTCTCACTTTCAAAGTGTTGTTAAAGGAAGAGTTCATTGGATGTTTCCTGGTTACAATGATTGTTTTCATCTGAGAATCACAAAGTACCTGGGGTATTCCTCTTTAATCCATGCAGAATTGGGGGTACCATTTTTGCCACCTATTGTTGATTTTCTTCACCTACCCTGCAAAGCCTCAGCCTCCACGGTCTCAAAGGCAAAAGCTATTTTCTACCTCCCTCTAGAAAGTCCACGATGAGTGAACTGTACATCTCATAACAGGATTTGGAGTTGAATAAGGAACACAATGTTAAGTGACTGTAGTCTCAGCTACTTTTCTTTTACAAAAAAAGAGGAAATAAAATTTCCCTGTGACTGCGGTAATCTCCCTTGTTTTCCCTCCTGAAAAAAAGGACATTCTTCATTGGGTATTGAAATAAACCTTTGCAGAGCAGTTTGTTAGGTAACCTTTCTGGGAAGGGAGGTTAATGGTTCCTGCTGAAGGGATAATAAAATTGGTGTCTCACAGGTACCAGATGGAGCAAGTGGCTCGCTGATTTTTGTTGTTGTAGTTTGTATCGTATTTATTTTAAGATGGAACTGTAATTCTTTTTTATTTTAGAAGAAAGTTAATTGGAAGTTGGGTGATTGATTCATTTGCAGATTTTGCACTTGAAAAGCTATTAATGTTCATCCTCATTTTCAGAATCATGAATTGCCCTCACACCTTCGCAGCTAATGGCTAACACTGTATTTGCACAGAGAAGCCGAAGACTAATTCCTCCAGGAGCTGGGGAAGTCTGAAAACCACCCTCTTGTGTCCTGTCCTTTCATATTTGCCTGCCAGCTGGCAGCCTCTCCCACCGCCTCTTCATTCCTGCCCACTCAGAGGTTATGGTTGAGGCTGGTCTCTGGCGCACGGGGTGCCAAAGTTACGCCACTTCTGGGAAGAGAATTCACAAAAAAAATTGCCTGTTTCTCTGGGTTCTTGGGGGCGGGGGATGTTTTTGTTTATGCTGATGGGAAACACTCTTTGAACAATGGAAGGAGAAATCAGAAATCAGACGGCCCTCCTACTGACACACCTCTTTCCAGAGATCAAGATGGGATGGGGGAACACTGGAAAGAGATGGCCTTTGTGGGAGGCAGAAAGGGAATACCTCTGGATGGTAACTGAGGGAAGAGAGGGTGAAATGAAGAGTGTTACATCCTGGTGACTCAGTTCTTTTAAGTACTTCCTCTCTGGGTTCCTGTAATCATACCAAGAGTTTTGCAGGGTGTTAATGCTTGTTGCACCGTGCTTCGCATTTCCTGGGTTACAGTCCCTGCTCCATCACTTCTCCACTGACCTTGGGCATTTCCTCACAAGTGGGCATGGGTTAGGATAGACTTTCCCCCATACGGGTTTTAAGGGTGCTTTAATTAATGGAGGGTTTTTCAACCTCAGTGATAATGACATCTGGGGCCAGATAATTCTTTGCTGTGGGGGAATGTCCTGGGCATTGTAGGGTATTTGGCAGCATCTCTGGCCTCTGCACTGGATGCCAGGAGAACCACACGCCCCGTTGTGACAACCAAAAATGTCTCCAAACATTGCCAGCATCCCTTTAGGGGCAGAATTGCCCTTAAATATAATATATATAAAAAACACATAATATAAAGGCCCTCACTCAGGTCCTGGCATACAGGAATGTTCTTCAGCGTTGGATGCTTATGAGGTACTCGATAAGTGTTTGAACAAATGACTGAATGTTGGTGTTACTGGTGTGATGCTGTTGAAAGACTGCTAGCTCCTTCCTTAGAAATCATATTATGGAGGAAATTCCTTGCTGAGATTGTTGTGGTGTTACATTAACTACATTCTTCTGGGTGACTCCCGAGAGAAGCCCTCCCTTCCTTATCCTGAGTTTCACTGATGTTGCGCAGCCACACCTGAGAAGTCCCAGAGTAACTGTTACTGTACATCCTTGATTCCAAGATGCCACTTTTTCTTTCTTTTTTAAAAGAAGATTTTATTTATTTATTTGAGAGAGAGCGCACGCTTGTGCGTATGCACGCGTGTGTGCATGAGTGAGGGGAGGGATGAACAGAGGGAGGGAGAAGCAGACTCCCCCTGAGCACGGAGTCTGACCCTGGGGCATAATCCCAGGACCCTGGGATCATGACCTGAGCCTAAAGGAGATGCTTAACTGACTGAGCCACCCAGCTGCCCCACATCTTTTTCCTTTTAATATTTCTGAACTAAGAGTGGACTATAAAGTTGAAAGATACACTATTTTATTCTTCCCCAAAGGCTGATATTGACACACCCTTGATGGCAGGTTTGAAATGAAGGGATGTGGTATTTCTGTGAATGTCTCGGCTTTGCAACTGGATTGGAAGCTCTTTATGGGCAGAGGCTGCTTTACCATGCTGTTTTTTCCCAGTACTCAGCACAATGCCACAAACATACAATCTCGAACATTTGAACAGCCTGCACTTTTCACTGTTCTGTGATGATGCCCTTAAACTGCTTTTCATATGGTTTTGGACCTTCACACAGCTCAGGACAAAAAGCAGTGCAGCCTCTCACATGATGTTGGTACCAACAGTGTTTTTTGCAATTGTCCCTGTTTTGTCATTTCAGCAGTGAGTGTGAGTGGTTATGTGACTGTTTTACTGCATTTTGCTCACAAAAAAGATAAATAGTACAAACTAGTTTCCTGACACTGCTGATAAAAAGAAACCTAGGTCTTGGGGTGCCTGGGTGGCTCAGTCAGTTAAGCATCTGCCTTTGGCTCGGGTAATGATCCCAGGGGCCTAGGATGGAGCCCCACATAGGGCTCCCTGCTCAGCGGGGTGTCTGCTTCTCCCTCTCTGTGTGCACGTGTGTGTGCACTCTCTTTCTCTCTCAAATAAATAAATCTCAAAAAAAAAAAAAAAAAACCTAGATCTCAGACTTTTACAGGAGGGTTGCTTCATACATGCTTGTAGCTTCTGCAAATTATACCTTACGATGGCACAAAAGAGTAAAAACAGTGTGGCATATTTCACTAGTCATTCAATGCATATTGCCCTGAAATGAGCTTGAAAAGGGAGGTGTGAATCAACTAAGATACAAGTTCCAGGAGGGCAGGATTTCACTCACAGCTGTATCTTCAGCATCCTGAAAGAGTGTTTTGAACATAATGAATATTGATTGCTTTTCTTTTATTTGGAGATGCTTGTGGGAACTGAGTCCCAAGTGCAAGCATCTCATTGTCTTGTGATTCTGGTGTTGAATTACATGGATATTTTCGTACAGTAAGGCCCCTAAATACAAGCCAGCTATTTCATTTGGTAGGAACAGCCATCTGTTCTAACATCAGACACACAACTGGCTGTGCAGGACTTACGGGTTGACGTCCACACGGTGTCCGAGACATTTTTAAGGATGATTTCAACTGATGTTAGAAACTAACCAACCAATTCCTCTCTTAAAATGGAACTCCACTGGGGCGCCTGGGTGGCTCAGATGGTTAAGCGTCTGCCTTCGGCTCAGGTCATGATCCCAGGGTTCTGGGATCGAGTCCCCATCGGGCTCCCTGCTCCTTGGGAGCCTGCTTCTCCCTCTGCCTCTGCCTCTCTCTCTCTGACTTTCATGAATAAATAAAACATTTAATAAAAAAAAAAAAATTAAAAAAAAATGGAACTCCACTGTTAAGATCAAGACAGATGAAAATCATCAGGCATGCAGAAAACTGTAATATCAATTACATGTTAGGTGGGCTTAAGCTGGGCTCAGGGGACTGTTGTATTTACCTTGAAGTACTAGACATATATCCCTGGAGACTGTTTCAAAGGTGATCCATAATTAGAAATTCTGTGATTTGTGGGGTCGAGTACAGGATCCCAGTAACCTCTTGTTTGACTTTCACATAGGGTTTGGTGTAAGAAACTAGGGGATTGCTTGTGGTAGGTTCTAGGTAAATTTGTGTTGATAGATTAATCTCCGATTATAACGTAGTGAAAGAGGTGAAGGTCTTCCCTGCAATAAAGCTTGATTTGTCTTCATCCATGATTCCATTCAGCCCATATTTTGTGCCTTTGACTGGCTGGTCAGTTTTCAGTCTGTTCCTTTTCTTCCTGATTGCTTATTCATGCTGGAGTGAAGAATGGAAACATCACAGTCTCCTAATAACTTTAATCTGATTTGCAAGCATTCTACAACTCAAACCCATTGAAAGAAAGGCAACAAGCCCCACGATAAGAAATCTCAAGAAGAAGAGTGAAAATGTTCCCACTTTAGCCTTGTGTAATTATTTTTGCTGTTCGGTTGCATAGGCAGGCTGCCAGAAGATAGGGGTACAAATTAATTAACCAACTGTTTGCAGAGATATGGCCATGTCATTACCGATAAGCACAGACGTAAATAAGGCAGCGTGTTGGCTGTTTTTCTGAAATGAGGGAGGACAGAAATATGTTAACTAAAATAAAATAGACCAAAGGCTTACTGGAGTGAAAAAGCTTACTTTGTTAGTTTCCATTTATTAGTACATAAAGTTCTTTTTCTGTGTTGTCTTAAGTGCTTCGTGATATGTTGAATGAGGGGAGAAAGTGTGGATTGTCATGTTAGTCTTTTAAGAACATAGCTGAATGCTTTGTACTTCAATCGAACATACTTAGATCCCACCCCCACCCACTGAAATCATTTCCAATGTAATTTTTATACACCATAATTTAAGGTAATTGAGATTTATTAGGTCAGTGGTGAATTTTAAGTAATATGTATAAAGTAATATATGTGAACAGTTTTGCCCACACAAGTGTCTTAAACAGTTTTCATAATGTCAGAAGCTGTGTCAATTCTGTAAGGGTTGGATCTTTGTATTTCTTGTTTACTTTTCCCCAGAGGTGACATTAGTGGGACCCTTAGTGAATACTTGTTGAAGGAGGGAATGAAACTCTGTAACCAGTGACATGTCATTACATGCTGGTTAAGGACCAGGATCTGGAGTCAACTAGATTTAACCTTTAACCCCAGACCCATCTCTTGCCAGCTGTGCCACCTTGGGTGAGTCACTTAATCCTTCCATGCCTGTTTCCTCATTTGTAAACTTAGGCTAATAATAGTACCTCTACCGCAGGGCTGTTGTGAAGATTACATAACATAAAGCATGTAAAGTACTGAGCACACTGTGTAGCCCAGTGAGTGCTCAATAAATGTGTGACGCAGTGCCTATTGTTATCATATTGTATTTTAAATGTGTGACGGTAAGCACTCAGACAGACAAACAACTGAGGAGAAATGGGTGTTTAACTTGAGGCATCGCTCTGAATTGTGGCTCCGCAGGGTGTTATCTACCAACCACATCTGTTTGCATACGGTTGTGGTAACTGAGCTTTGAGTACCTTGTTCAGGTGTGTGGACCAGTTTGCCCTGGAAGCACAAGGAATGCAACTGCGCAGTCTAAAGAAGTACAACTGAGATAAGAGAATGCATGAAGCTTTCTGGTAAAGGTATTGCCCATTAGCTCTTAGCGTTTTTGAAGCAGAAATGAGCTAACAGTCAGAACAAACTTGAGATACTTAAATATTTCCCAGTAGTAATAAACTACACCTAATCTGTTTAAACAGAGAAAGCCTTTGTAACATTAGGAGAGATTAGGAGTAGAAGTAATTAACCAGCAGTCAACACTCCTCTTTCTTTCTCCCCTCAGTGTTCCCTTATAAGTCTCTCCCCTCCCCATACCCACCCGGAGACAGCAGCTGTACGAGTTTCCTGCACAAAGGGGAGGACTACCAGAAACGTTTATTGAACTAAAGATGTATAATATTCAGAAAAGTCGGCGTTCAGACCAAAAGAACAATTTGCACTTTGATGACCTAGTCTGATCCAGCTGTCTCCTAGGTCAGACCAAGTGCTGTCAATTAGGAAGCATCTAGTATTTATGGAATGAGTGGAGGCGTGAACGAATCTGATTGATCTGAGCTGTTTTCACAGGCATCAATGAGAACATTAAATTGACATGTGTACAAGTGCAACAGCATCTTTTTAGACACAAGGGAAGATTTATCTTTATTTTTTATTGTAATTTCTCTTTAAATATAGCTGCCTTTGGGGAAAGCTTTAATTCATTTGAGTGTAAGCAGTGAGTAGTTTCAGGCATTTATGCCTGGTTCTCATCATTCTTGGAAACATATTTTTAATTCCTGGGTGACTTTGAATTATTGACACTTAGTACTTATGCCTTGCCTGTTGTTTTTGTTTATTCCATATGGAGGAAACAATGTTTTAGGATTTATAAGACATTTCTCTAAAATCGGGAGTAGGGGGGGGTCCTCAGGATGAAGGCTTCTTTGGTATCTTCTTGGAAGTCTCACAGGTACCTAGATTGCAGATGTCTCAAGTGTATGTTCCTCATTCGCAGGCCTGGCATTCTTCCAGAATTCCTTTTCAGACACGGGTGCCACCCATCCATCCTGTTCTACAGGACAGGAGATGTGGCGTCATTCTCTGTATCACCCTGTGTCCAGGCCATTACCAAGACATGGCAACCGTTCCCTCTGAATGTCTCAGAATCTTCTCTGTGCCATCACCCTGCCATCCCCAAGTCCAGACTACCCCATGTCTCTCACCAGTACTATTGTAAACAGCTTCTGTTTGGTTTTCTCACTTCTGCTTTGAACCATGAACCTGCCTTCTCCACACTGCACTCTAAGCAGTGTTGAAAATAATAATAAACAGTCCGATGATACTCTTGCAGTAAGCACTTCCAAATGGCAGAGTAGGGACCCCTGAAAATCTTCTCCTCCATAAAAATGGTAAAATGCTGTCAAGAATTGTCAAAATTAACTTTGTCAGCCTTCTGAAAATTAAGACTGGCAGGATCTGTTGAACACTTACACAGGAAATAAAGCTGAATCTCTGTAAATACAGCAAACTCTGGGGAGTTTTAATTCATTCTATTTCAAACCCCACCACCAGCTCCATAGTAACTTTGAAAACCAACTGCCCTACAACTATGATAGCTGTGAAAACCAGCAGCCTAGAAGCCACCAGAAGGGACAGAAGGGGTTTGGAGCTCCCCCAAAGTCCTATTCCCAGGCATTTGTCACTCTTTAAACTGTGTGGTAGCTCCCTAAAAAGTTCCATTCCCAGAACTTATCTTTACTTGAGCTGGCTCAGGGTTCACTATGTGTCCTGTTTATTCAAAAAAAAAATAAAAAAAATTAGTGGCAGTTATTGACCATTACAGTTGTCTGAGGTGATACCAATTAAGGCTAACAACAGTCTGACCGACAAACTAAGGCTAACAACGGTCTGACCAACAAGGGAAAAGATGTCAATTGGGAGACCTGAGAAAGCCCTAATCTCTTACCTGGCTGACCTTGAGGCTCTAGGCAAGCAGGAAGTGAAGGCTGAAGCAGAGTTGTAAAATGCTTGCTAGATCATTGAAGACATGCTCCAACATAACACATAGAGCCCCTTGGCAAGGGCCGGGAGACTCACTGGTTCAACATATTTAAGTAAATCCCTGTCTAATAATTAGCTAACCATACAGAGACTTTTGACCTAACCACACATAACAGAGAATATAGACTTTACAACAATTAGACCACCAGGTAAATCACTAAACAAAGACAGGTGGATGTGATTTCCAGAGTTGCCACATTATATTATTTGTCCAGTCTTCAGAAAATTACAAGAATGGCAAACAGCAAAATATGGCCCACATGCAGGGGGAGGGGGAAAGCACAAAGTCATGTCAAAGCAAAGCTTTTTTATATATTGTTAAGTTGGTTTTATTCAGATTGCATTGTTTAAAGTTGTTAATTGTAATCCCCAGGCCAACCATTCATAAAATAACTTGGGACAAAAAGGGAAAAGAAAAAAGGAACTAAAAAGGTATACTAGAGGGGCACCTGGGCGGCTCATTCAGTTAAGTGTGTGATTCTTTGTTTTTAGCTCAGGTCATGATCTCAGGGTTGGGAGATTGAGCCCCACATTAGTCTCCATGCTGGCTGTGGAGCCTGCTTCAGGTTCTCTGTCTCCCTCTACCCCTCCCCCCACTCCCTCTCTTAAAAAAAAAAAAAAAGGTATACTAGAATATATCAGTTTAACAAAAAAGGAGATAGTAATGGAGGAACAGCAACAAAAGACACAATACATTTAGAAAAAAATAGAATCACAGACATAAATCTTATCTTACCAGTAATTACATTAAATGTAAATAGACTAAGTACTAATCAACAGGCAGAAATTTGCAGAATGGATTTTTAAAAGTCATCTAACAATATGCTATCAACAGGAGACCTACTTCAGGTTCAAAGTCAGAAATATGTTGAAAGTTAATGGAAAAAACATACCATGCAAACGTTAGTCAAAAGAGAACTAAACCAGGGGTGCCTGGCTGACTCAGTGAGAAGAGCATGCAGCTCTTGATCTTGGGGGTTGT
The DNA here is from genome assembly GCF_029215605.1 of Mirounga angustirostris. NCBI lineage: Eukaryota > Metazoa > Chordata > Mammalia > Carnivora > Phocidae > Mirounga > Mirounga angustirostris. The sequence continues at coordinate 184,834,267 of NW_026991709.1, read as the reverse complement.
GAGTTTGAGCCCCACATTGGGGGTAGAGATTACCGAGAGAGAGAGAAAGAACGAACAAACGAATGAACTAGACTGGCTATACAAATATCAGACAAAATAGACTTTAAAGACATGTCATTAGATATAAAGGAGGACATAATATAATCATGAATAAGTCAATCCATCAGGAAAAAGTAACAATTATAAAGACACATGTACCTAACAGCAGAGCCTCAAAATACATGAAGAAAAAAAACTGATACCAAAAGGAGAAATAGACAATTCAAGAATAATAGTTGGAGATTTTAGTAACTCCCTTGCAAGGATGGATACAACAGCTAGGCAGAAAATCAACAAAGATACAGAAGACTTGAAAAACATAAACCACCTAAGCTAACCAACAACAGCAGAATACACATTCTTTTAAAATGTGCATGAAATATTTTCCAGGTTCATATGTAGGTAGACTCAGTAAATATAAAAAGACTGAAATCATCCAAGTACAAAGTAGGATTTCTAACCACAGTGAAGTAAAACTAGAAATTAACAACAGAAGGAAATCTGGGAAATTCACAAACAGTACACTCCTAAGTAAGCAGTGGGTCACAGAAGAAAGCACAACAGAAATTAGTACTTTTGAAGTTAATGAAAATGAAGTACAATGTATCAAAACTTTTACACTGCTGCTAAAGCAGTACTTAAGGGAAAATTTAAAGCTGTAAACAGCTCTCTTAAAAAGGAAGAATGATCTCAAATCATTCCTCTAACCTTCTACCTTAAGAAACTAGAGAAAGGAGCAAACTAAGCATGAAGCAAGCAGAAGGAAGAAAATAACAAAGGTTAGAGTGTAAATAGATGACCTAGAGAACAGGGGAAAAAAAAAAAAACACCACCATAAGATAAAATCAGTGACGCCAAAAGCTGGTACTTTGACAAGATCAGAAGGCTTTGATTTTGATAAAATTGGCAAACCTTTAGCTAGATTTCACCATATTATTCCTATTACTAAAATCAGGAATTAGATGACATCAGTACTGACCTTACAGAACAGAAAGGGGTTATAAAGGAATACTGTGAACAACTGTGTGCCAACACATTGGATAACTTAGATGAAATGGACAAATTCCTAGAAAGACACTACCAAACTACCATCTCTGACTCAAGAAGAATTAGAAGATCCAAATAGACTTAGTACAAGAATTTGAGTTAGTAACTTTAAAACTTGTCACAAAAAAAAGCCTGGGTCGGGATGACTTGACTGGTGCATTTTACTATATGTATAAAGCATTAACACCCATCCTACACAAACTTTTCTAAAAAATAGGAAAAGGGGGGACACTTCTCAACTCTTTCTGAGACCAGTACCCTGATAACCAAAACCAAAGACCGAAACTGCAGACTAATATACACAGTATACATTAAATAGTATACATTTATTATATTCTACAATGTACATATACTCAGTATAAACTTGAGCAATATACATTTGAGCAAGTATGCTCAAGATGCGTTTGATAGGTGGACAGATTAAAAAAATCTGAATTATGTTATGAATAATTTCACCAATATTGGTAACATTATTCAAGCTTTCAGTCCAAATTGTATGATGCTCTATTTTCAGCACATCTCAAACATTTATGTAAACCATCTGAGAATCTTGTTAAAATGCAGACTCTGGTTTTGTTAGTCTGGGTCAGGGCCTGAAATTCTGTAATTCTAACCAGGTTCTTGGTGATATGGAGGGTATGGTCCATGGGCCGTACTTAAGCAGCAGGGGGCTTTGAGGGGTGAACATAGAGTTGTATGTGCTTTTTTTTTTTTCATTGTGATCATTAAGGTAGAAGATCTCTGACCCATCTTTTCTCTTACTTGATGAATCTCAACCAAACTCGACATTTACTCTAGTTTCATTGTCTATTAAAAGTCAACCTTCTGGGACATGTTTTTGGTAAGATATTTAAAGACTTTATAAATATGAGCTAATTATGTTTTATAACATCCCCTTAAGGTACTTACGAAAGATACAGATCTCTAGTTTGCTACATTCATCACAGCCACATGGCTGTTGAATAATACTCAACTATACTGTAAAGCAAATAATATGCTCAACAGGCCAACTGAAGGCTAGCCATTTAATTTCAGCTTTCACGGGTTCATGACTAGTATGTAGAAAGACCGTTGATTTTTGTGTGTTGATTTTGTGTGTAGGCTAAATATTGGTGATCCCCTCCAAAATTTATATGTTGAAACCTGATCCCCAATGTAAATGATTTTGGAGGCTTGGCCTTTGGGAAGTGATTAGGTCATGAGAATTGGAGACCTCCTGGGACTAGTGCCCTCATAAGAGAGGCTCCAGAGAGCTCCCTCACCCTCTTCATATGGGGTACACATGGAAAAGAAAACTGTGAGCCAGGAAGCAGGTTCTTACCAGACACGGAATACAGTGGCACCTTAATCTTGGACTTTCCAGCCTCTGGAACTGTGAGAAGTAAGTGTTTGTTGTTTATAAGCCACCAACTCTGTGGTATTTTGTTATAGCAGCCCAAACAGACTAAAGCAGTTTGTATCCTGTCATCTTGCTAAACTGGTAAATTCTAGGAGGTTTTCTTTTTTTTTTTTAAAGATTATTTATTTATTTATTTGAGAGAGAGGATGAGAGAGAGAGAGCATGAGAGGGGGGAGGGTCAGAGGGAGAAGCAGACTCCCCGCTGAGCAGGGAGCCCGATGCAGGACTCGATCCCGGGACTCCAGGATCATGACCTGAGCCGAAGGCAGTCGCCCAACCAACTGAGCCACCCAGGTGCCCCTCTAGGAGGTTTTCTGTAGGTTCCTGTGATTTTCTACATAGATCGTCAGGGCATCTGCAAATAGGCACAAGTTTTATTTCTTCTTTTCCAATCTGTATGCCTTTTAATTCCTTTTCTTGCCTTATTTCTCTGATGAGAACTTCCACTATTATGCTTAATAGCAATAGTGAGGGTGGATCGTCGGTTAAGCACCTGCCTTCGGCTCAGGTCATGATCCTGGAGTCTCAGGATTGAGCCCCATGTCGGGCTCCCTGCTCAGTGGGGAGTCTGCTTTTCGTTCTGTCCCTCCATCTGCTCTTGTGCGCTCTCTCTCTGTCTCTCTCAAATAAATAAATGAAAAATCTTAAGAAAATAAATAAATAGCAATGGTGAGAGTGGATATCCTTGCTTTGTTTCTGAGCTTAGGAGGAAAGCATATAATCTTTCTTCATTAAGTATGGTATTAGTTGTAGGTGTTTTTTGGTAAATGTTCTTTGTCAAGTTAAAGAAGTCCCCTCTGTTCCTGGTTTTGTGGAGGTGGTTGTTGTTTATCCTAAATACTTTTTCTGCATCATTTATGATGATATGATTTTTCTTCTTTAGCTTGTTATTATTATGATTACATTGTTTGATTCTGGATTATTTGAAATGTCTTTTTAGTTTCCATGTATTGGGAAATTTTCATGTTATCTTTCTCTTATTTCTAATTTGATTCCATCATGGACAGAGAACATACGTGGTATGATTTGAGATCTTCTGAATTTGTTGAGGTTTGTTTTGTGGCCCAGCATATGGTCTGTATAAGGCTAACCATTTAAAAACAGAGCTAGGTCAGGAGGCAGAGCTATTCCATAGCACTTAGTTATATGAGAGCCAGGAATTTTCTGCATACAAGATACTGACAGGTGTAGTGTTGTTGTATTGACTGCCTTTTGAACAAAAGAAGGAATGGTATTCTCAGTTGAGTCATTAGTGATGAAATTATAATAACCATAACAATGATGGTAAAACTAACAGTACTCTTTATTGAGTCCTTATATACACTCTCCTTACTGTATTTAGAATAGAGTTAAGCATTTTACATGAGTTATCTCCTTCAATCCAACAGTCTACTGAAATAGATACCATTGTTTTTACCATTTTTCAAATGCAGAACTTGGAGGGGGTCTGGAGGTTAAGTACCTCGCTTGAGGTTACAGTACCAGCGAAGGGGTAGACTCTCTTTTAGCCCACGTCTTACCCAGGAGCTACAAGCTTAGCTGAATGGTAGTGTTGCAAATCAGATTCAGTAAGGATTTTGGCAGGCACTTCCAGATTTAGAACACATGGCATTTCAGGCTTGGGTTCTGATTTGAAAGGTCAGAATTTACTGACAGTATTTTGAGTAGCTTAAGGTACACATGAGACAGCCTGTCATGTGTACTGCCCATTTGGTCACCCTTGTAGCCTGACGGTGACTTCCCTAATGCAGATTCCCTAGGATTTTGCTGTTTGCCTCCTCTCTTCTGTCCCAGGCACTGTATCTCACTTTCAGTACAAGCAGTGCCAACATTAGCACTTGTGACTTTTATCTGTGGAGGGTCACTGTAAGGCTGGCCACTCACAGTTAGTGATTCAAAATATTAGGACTGTTTTCTTTGATCTAACTCTTTGACCTCTGCTGTTTGGTTAATTGCTTTTTGACTTAAAACATGTCATTTTTCTTTTTTTAATCCAATCTTTATTGACTTTAGTTCAAACAGGGCCCCAAACCATATATATCTTAGCAGGCTGTTGATTGGCCTTTTTGTCCCTAGTTGGTTCCATTGTTTAACATCTTATGGTCAAAGGAAAGTCTGATTTCCTTTAATTATTGGAGTATAGGATATGAGTTTGGGAGAAGTGTGTGTGGAAGGTAGCAATAAAATTCTATTTTATCCTTTCCCAATTGAGACATTCAAGCTCATTTAATAGCAATTAAAAACTTTTCTTAGATTATTGATATTACTTCTGATTATCTAGAATTGGGAGTTAGCATTTGAAATAAATTTGGGACTGACTGTAGTAAAAGCTTAGTCTTGCAGACCAGCCTTACAGGTCTGCCAGGTTATTTAGAAGTGTTTCAGACACTGACGGGGCTGAGCGTCCTCGTATCTAAGGAAACCTTTTTTTTTCTTTTTAAAGATTTTATTTATTTATTTGAGAGAGAGAGCATGAGAGGGAGGAGGGTCAGAGGGAGAAGCAGACTCCCTGCTGAGCAGGGAGCCCGATGCGGGACTTGATCCTGGGACTCCAGGATCATGACCTGAGCCGAAGGCAGTCGCTTAACCAACTGAGCCACCCAGGCGCCCTCTAAGGAAACCTTTGAGGAGCAATGAGAGCAGACCATCCAGAGGTGGATTAAGCAGTCTGCTCTCTGATAGGATGCCTTGGTCGACTTTGATTAAACAAGGCAGAAGGGCAGAGATATCCTGAGAGAGGTAGGGAGGACACTGAGTAATGGAGAGGCTTGTGTACTGAGGTGGAGAAGAGCATGTACTTTCGAAAGCCACCTTCAAATCCCAGCTCCTCCATCTACTGACTCTGTGACTTTAGGCAGGTAATTTCCTTGTGCCTTTCTTGCTTTTTGGGTGAAGTGTGGGGATAGTAATCTTGAAAGGCAGGTAGTATTGCGAAGATCAAATGACTTAATACTCAGCAGTGTTCTTGGAACGTAGGAAGCATTCAGTAATTGTAAATTTTTATTATTTTTGTCTTATGTGTTAATGTTTCTTAGGGTTTCTTGTGTGATTTTTGTTCACTGATACATACCCAGTACTCAGAATGGTGTCTAGGCAGAGTAGGGATTCAATACATGAATGAATAAATGAATGAATGAATGATGTATATAGAGTACTTGCCATGATACTTGTAAGTACTTAATACATAGTATCATAAGAGGTGCTGGCTATAGATGGCAGAGATTGGAAGCAGTGGCCAGTGTAGCTCACTGACAGTAAAAGTAGAAATAATTAGAATCATGATAAGTAAGGTAGACCTAGCACATGTCAGACACACTTCTAAGAGCTTTATGTGTACTAACTTTATCCTTATAACTACCCATTAAGATAGCTGCTAACATCGTCTCCGATTTATGGATGAGCTGAAGCAGGGGAACTTGCCCTAAGTCATACTCCTAGTGAGTGATGATGGCACTGGGATTTAAACTCGGGAAGTCTGATGCAGAGGGCTTTCTCAAATTCTTTTTTTGAGAATCTACTGTGTGCCAGGCACTGTGCTGTGCAGATATGGCACCCACCCTCATGGAGCGTCCATCTTAGGGAAAGAGCCAAAACACAAATAAGAAATAACTAATGAGTGAAGAGAAGAATTATCTGAAGAGACAGGGGCCTGCTTTAAATGAGGGAAGCCAGGGAAGGTCCTTCTGTTGGAATGTAAGCTGAGACCTGGAGCCAGCCAGGCAAAGCATTCCAGACAGAGGGAACAGAATTAGCAAAGGCTCTGAGGTGGGACAGTGATTGGCATGTTGGTGTAATTGTCAAGGAGATGAGAATTCTGGAGTGGAAATTATGGGGTGAATACTATGTCTTGAGGTTGCAAAGGTCAGGCAGGGCCTTCTAAGCATTGGTTTTCATTCTGACTGCATTGGAGAACTACTAAGGGGTTAAGTCAGACTAGGTGATATTTTGATTTAAAAACATCACAGGTTGCTGGGGGTGGGGCTGGGGGGTGGAAGAGGTAGAAGGGAACATAGCTACTGTTTAGATCAAAGACCAGATAGCAGTGATAGGGAAGATGATAAAAAATGGCTCACATTTTAAAGTACTTTGCACGGTTGAAGCATTTTCTATTCATTAGTCCCTTCAAGGGGCGCCTGGGTGGCTCAGTCGTTAAGCGTCTGCCTTCGGCTCAGGTCATGATCCCAGGGTCCTGGGATCGAGCCCCGCATCGGGCTCCCTGCTCTGCGGGAAGCCTGCTTCTCCTTCTCCCACTCCCCCTGCTTGTGTTCCCTCTCTCGCTGTGTCTCTCTCTGTCAAATAAATAAAACCTTAAAAACAAAACAAACAAAAAAAACCAGTCCCTTCAACAACCTATGAGGGAGGTGGTTATAATTACTTGACCATTTATAGGTGAGGAAACTGAGTCAAGGCTAGTAGGTGGCATGACTGGGATTTGAATGCAGCCAGTCTGGTTCCAGAGGCCGTGCCTTTACCCACTAGGCTCTATTGTCTTTGCAAACAAAGTTCTTCCATCCGTGTCTCCCATGGTCCATGTGCTCACAGTAGCTGCGGTGAGGAAGGAACTGCAGACCCATCTCTGGCCTCCTCCCTTGGCCTCACACTCCACCCACAATCTCCTGTGGGCTTGACAAGGTCCTCCAGAGCTTGTCTTCAGCCAGGTTTCCCCCATTTTCATCGTACGGGCATTTTGTGTCTCAGTCTGTTGCATCAGCCCTTTGGGACCACTGTCCTCGATCTGTTTCCCTGCTGCCGTTACCTAAGTTGATCCACACTCATGCCAGAGTGACTTTTTCTATCATGTGGCTTCCTCACTTATTATTTTGGGTTCTCCCTGCTTGCAAGGGTATGGCTTAAACTCTGAAGCATGGGCCCTGACCCTCCACAGGGAGAGGGGTGCCAGCAAGCCTCCTCTGCTGGCCCGCTGCCTTTCATTGCTTACAGGGATGAGTGTGTGGTCAGCAGCAGGATTACAAGACCACTTGAGTGTTCAGCTCACATTGTAAAAGAGTCCCTATTTGTGTATGTATCAGTCTTACGTGATTTTAATTAGTGAGAGCTGGGGCCCTTGCAGCAGACATTGCTAGTATGAATATATTTTTGAGGTTTTGTTTTGTTTTTTGCTCACATTTATTGAGTGTTTACTACATGCTCAGCACTGAGTGCTCCCCATGGATTAGTTCATTTAATCCTCAAAATAACACTTTGAAATATAGGTCCTGTTAACTGTATTTTACCGACGAGGAAACTGAAGTTCAGAGAGGTTAAATAATGTAAAACCATGATCACACAGCCAGTAAGAGGAAGAATAAGGACTTGAATCCAAGTAGTGATTCCACAACTGCTCTTAGTTACTGCACTGACATACTAGCGAAAGAGAAATTGCTGATGTGCATATTTGAGAATCAGACCCTGAAACGTGAATTTTTTTCCAGAAATGGCCTCCAGGAATGGGATCGATCATGTCTTCAAGGGAAACCGCACCCTTGCATGTGTGTATCACTAAATGGCATACCCAATTCTAGTGGATGACTCTGTCATTAAATGACATAAAGGCACAATTATAACCTTGACTTATGATGGCCCCACAGGGACTTTAATACTTTGCTTATTATTCATCAAGTAATATATGACACATATTTATTTGCTGCTTCCTATTGGTCAAGTTAGGCATGGTCAGTCCCTTTCACTAGAGCAGGAAGCCATACAAATACAGAACTTTTTCTAGTGGGAGGAGATTAAGGTTCACACGGCTAGATGGATTGTTACAGATTGGGCATGGTACATTGTGGAAAGGCTCACTAAGGCAGTGCTCTGGGAACATACAACAGGGTCTGCCTAGCCAAGTCTCCAGGACGGTGACCTCGAGGCTGAGAGTGAACGGAGTAAAGCAACAAGCCAGGTAAAGATGTGGAGAAGGTGGTGGTTCCAGGCAGATGGAACAGCGGGTGCCTGGGTGCTGTACAGGAGAGAGCATGATGTGCTCCAGGAACCAATCAAAGGCCAGAAGGGCCAGCTGCAAAGAACCAGTGGGGAAAGGGGCAGGTCAAAGCTGTTCGAGGCCTCGTGGGCCCGTTTTTATCCTAAGAGCAACTGCAAGCTATGGAAGAGTTCTAAATGCTGGTCGTTACCTCACAAACAGACAGCGAGAGCTTGCTTCTCGGGATCCGTGCTAGGGAAGGCAAGGAGTCTGCTGTCAGGCAGGACTACAGAGGTGTCTGCTTATACCTTACCATTCATAAGTCATGACTCAGTGAGCAAAGGTCTGCAGTGGGATAATGAATGGTGTGAGTAAGAGCACAGTGGAGAGGGCAGTGGAACTGGTTCTTACTAAATGGTGGGAATTCCAGGAGGAAGAGGGGAAAGTTTTCCATGCTACAGGAACTGTTTTGGCCAAAAGATAGGATTGTGGGAAGACAAGGCAGGCTCTGAGAAGGCCAGGCAGTCTTGAGACTGCAGCAGGTTAGCTCAGACAAAGAGCTGGGAGAAGCCAGAGTGCTAGGGGCCTTGGTCAGGGCTTCAAGCCCTCTTTTGGAGCCAGCAGAGGTGTTCAAGGAAAGGAATAGTGTTAATGCATTCGAGGGCTCTAGCTTTGGCAGTAGGGTGGAGGAGGCTGAGAAGGGAAGAAACTCTCGTTCTGTTAGGAGATCTGTCCTGGTGTGTGGAGGCCACCACTGTGGGCACCGGCAGTGGGATTGGCATGGAGGAGGCAGATTTAGGCAGCGTTTCTTGGGAGAATGTTGGGAGTTGCCTGGGCTTGTGAGCCCCGCGTATCTGGGTGCAAATGTCAACTCTGCTTCTTACTAGCTTGTAAGGTCTTACTATGTGCCTTAGTTTCCTGAGCACTAGTGTGGGTGCATGACTCCTATCTCACAGGCTGGGGAGGGGGCTGTTGCATGAGCGCTGTCTAAGCTCTCCTAGAGCTTTGCATGTATAAACTCTTTTTTTTTTTTTTAAGACTTTATTTATTAGCAAGAGAGAGAGAGTGCAAGAGTGCACAAGCAGGGGGGAGGGGCAGAGGGAGAGGAAGAAGCCGACTCCCCACTGAGCAGGGAGCCCGAAGCGGAACTTGATCCCAGGACCCAGGGATCATGACCCGAGCTGAAGGCAGTGGCTTAACCGACTGAGGCACAGCAGGCGTCCCTGTATTAACTCTCTTAATCTTTCAATCTTGTGAAGTGCCCAGTAAACTCGGTACTGTTTATCATTACCATTTGACACATGAAGAAACTGAAGTTCAAGAAGCTTAAAGACTTGCCTAAGGACACACTGGATTCAAAGTGATAGGGAGTGGTCCTCTCCCTTAGCCACTCTGCTTACAATACCTTTGATAGAGAGTAACTAGTTGGGGGGCGGGGGAGGTGGAGCCATTTGAAGAGAAGACACCTGAGCCAGACCTGACAGTGTGTGAATGTACTAGGCATCTTATGACGAGAAAGGGCAGAGCCTAGCTGAGAATAGCTTTCTGGGTGTAAGGAGAGAATGGAGGACAGTGTGCCTGGAGCAGAGTGGGCCAAGGAGAGAGGAGCAGGGAGGGAATAAGGGAACAGAGAGCGAGAAGGAGGTGGATGAACATCTGGCGGGGCCCTGGGGGCTGTGCTAAGGGCCGAGATTTTATTCCCAGAGGAGTGGGAAGCCACTGGAGAAATGTTAATGGTAGTGATGTGATCTGCTGGAGGACTTAAAATCACTTTGTCAGCCGTGTAGAAGAGATTGTAGACCAGCTGGTAGATGGACTTCTTCCATAGTCCATCAGAAAGGTGCTGGAGGGAGGCTCTACAGCAGTGGCTTAGATAATGGAGAGAAGTGGACGGAGATTTTAGAGTAGAGCCAAGCAGACGTGCTGGTGGCTTGGATGTGATGAGGGAAGGGGGGAGTCAGAGATGACATTTGGGTTTTTAGTTTGAGCAATCAAGGAGATGAATAGTCATTTACCCAAGAGAGGGAAAGTTGTGCTGGGTGGAAACAGGGCAGGGTGGAAAGTGGAGTTCTCTTGGACATGCTTATTCCTTTTGAGATGTATATAAGACGTCCAGATGGCAATGTCTAGTAGGCAGTTGGATATATGAGTCTAGACAGAGCTCAGGAGCCATCTGGGCTAGAGATGGAAATGTGGGAGTCGTTGGCATGTAGAAATTGGGGAGCATGGGAGAAGGGAGACACCCAGGGTACTGCAAAGGTGGAATACTTTGCTTACAACACACACATTCTGTTGTTGGACTCAGTTCTCAAAATGGGGATAGTAGCACCAAAGTGACTGAATACATTCCCTCCTCTTTAGGGTCTGGTTTCAGGCAGAGAGCCTTCATTCTACATTTGCCTGTGGAGGTTCTGCACACGTCGTAGTGTATACATGTGCTTAAACCCAGTCCTTCCTAGTATGCGGGCCTGGGGTCTCCGAAGTACATTGATGGCCTAGATGTGGGTACTGGGCTACTTGCTAATTGGAAGATTAGAGTGACCTGAATCCTGAAAAAGATTTAGGGCTTACACACAATAAAATCCATTCTTTCAAACTACTTCAGAGTACAGGGAGCCAGGTACAATTTAAAAACTTTTCATGATTTTGAAATATATAATGGTCTAAGTTGTATGTTTACAGTGTACTTTTTATAAACTTTTTAAAAAATTCAATAGTAACTAATTTTTATAAACTCTTTCATTTTTTGGTTTAAATCAATCTTTTACCTCCTTGCATTTGGGCAAGTTTTATATGTTAATTTGTAGATAGGCTGATTATAAACTTATGCTTTAAAAATATTCAGAAACATACATACTGTCTCTCACAAAAATTTCATTTTCTCTGTTGCCACAACATTCCACATTCTGTTCCTGTTGCTAAGGCCTCTGGAATGTCCCAGTGCAGAAAAAGGATATAGAACTCTTTTTTTTCCTCCCAAAGACATTTTATTTAAATTATTTTGTATCTTTAGCTTACTTCCAAATATGGATATCTGGAAGTAAAGAATTTAGAAAGCTAAAATTAAAGTTGCTTTCGATTTTCATAACTGGAACTCGATTTCTGGAGGTAGCATGAATTGGATTTAAGTGTACCATGTTTCTTTCCACGGGGATTGTGTGTGCACGCACACACACACACACACACACACACGATCATATGCACCCAGGCAGGCTTTTTCGGGAGTGTGATGTGCTGGTGAGGTATTAAGAACTGAGCTCACAGAGCACACCTGAGTTTGAGTCCTGGTTATGCTTTCTTGGTGGGTGATAGTAGACAAGTTCATGTCTCTATCGGTAAAATGAGGATTTTATTGTAGGATAAACCATATAAAAAGTCCTTAGCACAGGGCCTGGTACATAGCAATCTCTCAATAAAGGCCAACTGTTTATCCTCATTACTGTCATCATCGATTGCAAATGATCTTAAGTTATTGAGGAAACTGAAGTTTTTACAGAAGTATAGATTCCTGGTCCCTTACAGAATGACTCCTACCTTATTTTTACTAGTGTTTCTAAATCTCACAAAAGGAAGAAAGGAATCACAGCAAAAAAGAACAGTTTTCTATATAAAGGTTATTGTGGCTAGCTGAATTGCTATTACTTGAAAGGATTGGTACAGTTCTTAATTTTTTAAAGTTGTTTTATTTATAAAGGGGTTGGGGGGCTAGTCCCTAGAAGTATTTGGTGTCTGGCAAAGTGATATATTTTAAACAGCATTGCTTAACATTGAGTGCTGTGGGAAGCCACACAAAACCAGCACATTGCAGTCGTCTAAATCTAAAGTGAGACAATTTAATGCTGTTTTAACTACCATTTAATTAATAAAACTAATTGAGTCAATTTCATTAATGAAACTGATTTGATATTTATAGACATTTCATACTTCACAGCTGTAAATTATGAATGCTATGTTCTGTAATTCAGATTTTCTTAATTGGTCTTGTATGGAGGCATTTATTTAGCACAGGGGTATATGGAACTTGAAACTATATTTTATTTTTAAAATGAAATATGTCAAGAAATTGTGGCCATGGAAAATGGCTTATTACATGTTGATCATTGCATGGATGTAACCTTTCCTTTTCTCCCACATGTACTATTTTTAACTTAATGTGGGCATGCTTTCAAGGAAAATAGCACATTGTTTGGTTCTTATTTTTCATTAAATTATTAAGTTTAGTCACAGAAGTCAGTAGTCTACTAGAAGCTTCTTGCCTTATCTAATCAGTTTATCAAAGGTGTTCAGCTCTGACATACCAACTTAATGGAGGTGGAAACTGGAAGGAATTTCTAGAAATCACGTTCCTCTGATCTTCAAGGGACCAGATCCAAGCCATTGTTGTGAGTCAGAATGGAATCCCAGCTACTGACGTAGACAAAGTACTTCATCTCTTTGTGAATCAGTTTCCTCCTTTTTAGAGTGGGGTTGTAATGGTATCTACCTAGGTAGTTGTGAGAAAAGAATGAGATCATAGCACCTAGAAACTGCTCAGTACTGCCACTGCATCCCAGAATCTTGTTGGTCCCTGGTATATTTCAGATTTATAGCTAGCGATCTGTGCAATTCAGTGTAATAGAAACTGTTTAAGAAAATCTGAACTATATCCATGTGTAGATATTAGATTAGTAATTTGATGCTTTTAGTCTATAATCACTTTACATCTCCTCAGGGCATTTTCTTTTTCCTGTAAAACTACCATGATCACCCAAGCTGGAGAAAGTGTGAAATTAAATCTTACAGGAAAGAAAATGGATGCCAATTAGTTTTGGATCTTTTTTTCCCCTTTAAACTTGGTATTTGGTCTACTAAACTATTTGTCTAATTGAAATATGCTAATTATCCATTCATTGCAGATATTCTAAATAGTGTACAATACTTAAAATCAGCAAATATCTTTTTTTTTTTTTTTTTAAGTAATCTCTATGCCCAATGTGGGGCTTGTACTCAACAACCCAGAGATCAAGAATCCCATGCTGTACTGACTCAGCCAGCCAGATGCCCCTAAAATCACCAATTTTGATTTAAGACATTAGATTCTGGATCTGAAATGTTAGCACTGTTCCTTACCTGGATTATTGTTAATAAATAATTATTCATGGTTAGGACTTTTTAGTTAACCACATATTACCAAATATCAAGTCACTTTCAGTTTTTGTGTATATGCAGATAGTTTAGTTTTACATTTGTGTTTTAATTAAGTTAACTTCTTAACTGTAAAAAGTCCAACTTGTATCTTGCCCTAGTCTAGTAACTGAACTGAGATTAATGCATGAAATGCTGTGTTTGTACCAAAGTTCCTTGTGTTCAGGAGCCACCAGTATGTGAGCAAAAGGACTAGAGGTTCTTGTGACCTGAAAAAAGAGTATAAAAATAATTTTCTTTGTATTACATGCTGACCAAACTGGCAATTTTACTCTTCAGTGAAACCTCTGCTTCCTTTCTTAACTGTTCCATAGAACTCAGAGACCAAATGGCTGGAATAGAATGCATAGTTAAATCAAACCATTAGATGATACAGCTTTGTGAATTGCTAAGCATTTTATGTGGTTGCAGATTCTTACCCATAACCCTTGGTGGAGTTCATCTAAAGTTGCTTTATTGTGTGAGTGTATTCATTGTTTGCATTTTAATAGATTTGTCTGTTTCACCTCATACCGATGATTTTTGGTGCCTTTTATTTTAACTCTGAACAGTGTTTCTGTAAGCCTGATTTGATTTCTCTCTTAATAGTCATGGTGCCTCAGTTACTTTTACATGTTACTGGAGTAACATTTGAACTGGTGTACCTCATCTTAAGGCAGCTCCTTTAGAAAATATTGCTAGCCTAAATGGTTTCATATTCATCAGAACCAGATGAGTGAGTGATGCTCTTTCTTTTTGCAGACATGCCAATATTTGGTCTGTGTCCAGCCCACGATGATTTCTACTTGGTGGTGTGTAACGACTGTAATCAGGTTGTCAAACCGCAGGCATTTCAATCACATTATGGTAAGTGCTCAACCATTTAAAAATCATTATTAGAGGGTAAAAGGTAAAGCAGGATTAAACTGAAGGCCAGGGCGCCTGGGTGGCTCAGTCATTAAGCATCTGCCTTCGGCTCAGGTCATGATCCCAGGGTCCTGGGATCGAGTCCCACATCGGGCTCCCTGCTCAGCGGGAAGCCTGCTTCTCCCTCTCCCACTCCCCCTGCTTGTGTTCCCTCTCTCGCTGTCTCTCTCTCTCTGTTGAAAAATAAATAAAATCTTTAAAAAATAAAATAAAATAAAAAACTGAAGGCCAGTGACAGCATGGATAGGATATAATATCCCTCCCTCTGTCAGGTTTTCTAATTCATCAAATGGGTTAATGCCTATCAGATGTTGGGTATTTTCTGAATTTTATTAAAAGTGATGTGTGTATTCTAATTTGTTGAAATTAGACAAGGAGAAATGTATTTTATAAAATCTCTTGAAATAATTGAGTCAGTATAGTGAAAGGTTTATTTCCTTCTAGACCTCATGGTTGTGAATTTAGTGGATGGTAAAATCATATATACACAGTGTGGACACATGTCTTTCTTAAAGAAAATGTGATTTTGAAACTTCCAAGTTCAGTAGTTCTAAATCCAGCTTGACATCATCTTCAATTTGTGAATATGATGAAGCTATCACATCTTCTCCATTAAAATGCATATATACTTAGAAATGAAGCCATGTGTCTTTAGGGATTTCATGAACCCCTGAGCCATCCCTGGGCTTTTAGGCTCCACGCCTGCTGTCTGGGTATTTAATCATGGAAGAATCCAAATAAAATGGCTTTGCTTTGTTATAATGCCACCTAAAGACATAGTTTTATACCCAGTTGGGTTCAATAACAGCTCAGAAGTATTTGAGTCTACACCTTGATTCAGGCATGAGGATGTATATAGTATGATCCTTATTTACCTCCTTGGAGTTTGCAATCTAGCTTAAGAGACAGGCAAAACTAACTAGAAATACTTTTTAAACAACTGTGAGTTGTTTCTTCATTGTCCTCAGTACTACAGATGCAAGCTTGAGACAGAATAACAACAGGATCCTTCTACAGATAGAGTGTTTAAGTGAGGCTTCTGAGGAGGTAACCCTGGTGACCTGAACTGTACATGATGGGATGGAGCCACCCATGTGACAATCTGGAGTAAGAGCATTCTTATACAGAGGGAAGAGCTGGTGCACAGTTGACCACCATAGGTGGAGGGTAGTTAGTGAAGGGAAGTAGAGACTAGAGAGGTCTGCGCTTGTGGGCAGGGACCCTGATCGTGCACAGCCTTGAAAGCCAGAGTAAGAAGAAGCTTGGGGGCATTGTAGGGCTTATTATATAAGAAAGTAATGTAGGCCCACCTCACTGGTGAATTTGCTGAGAATAAATTGTAGAAGGGTAGAAGCAGGGATGAGTTCAAAGGCAAGACATGATAACAGATTAAGGCTAAGGTGGGGCACTAGAGCAGGGGAGACAGCATAGCTTTGAGGCGCATTTTAAAGCTAAACCTTACAAGGCTTGCTGTTGGGACAACAGTTGTTTTAAGAGTCACGTCATCATATCAACATCCCACCATGTTTTCCTGAAGGAATAGATTTTTTTATGTAACCAGAAAAAGGTTTTTTGAGTTTCTGATTCTCAGTGAAGCCCTGGGGTAGGCTCTAGAGTGAGTACAAAGGTGAATAAGATATTGTCTTCCTGATTAAGAGTCACAGAGGTTAGTATTGGAAAAGGCAGTTAATCAATTGCCAAGTATTTTAGAGTTCAGGATTTTTAAGCCAAACTAGACTGGATTTAAATTTAAACTTGAAAGAACCATAAGCTGTTCATTTGCCCTGAGAAAGTTTTCCATCCTCAGCTTCCTTTGTTACAGAGTCAGAATAGTAATAGCAACCTCATAGGTTCTTAGTGACCATAAGTGAAACAACATGGTAAAGCTACATACGCCTCATACAATGCCTGACACATAATAGGCATGAGAGAGAGAGATGAAAGTACAGCTGTAGATACAGGAAGGTTTGTGTCTAACGTCAAAAAATAGTCCAGGGTCTTAAGAATAAGGAGGAACACAAAATGCTTCTTGATGAAAAGACTTCTTAGAGAAAATTGCCTTCGGGTTGGGCAATTCTGAAGAGTAGAATGGATCTGTTGTCCCATGTGCAAATGTTTTTCTTCAGTTTTTAGGTATGTAATACATGTCCATTGTGGAGGATGCAGAAAATACTTTTTAAAAATCACTTATAATCCCCTAAAATGGGAAGTGTTTTGATGGGGATAGATAGGGCTACCATACCTAACTTCCCAGTTTGTGCGCTCAACAGCCACATTTGGTGGCCCTAGGTTGGCAGTAGCGATGATATGAGCAGAGGCAGGAAATCCCACGCTGTCTGGGATGGACTGCATGGAGTCTCCTTTGGCCAGGGCTGATGTTCCCACACAAAGATGGGCAGTGTGCCGAGACAGGCTGGGCTAGCTGTCAGAGCCTCGGTGCCCCTTAGACGCCCCTGGCCTTGATGTGTTGTGCTCCAAGCTTCTTAGCCCCAGAGTGGTGACTTAGTGGTCCTCCAGAGAGGATTGGTGGGGGGCCCGACTGGATCAAAAGGGACCAAAAGTGGCAGTGTGAAAACAGCTGCAGCTTAAGGCAAGGCCCACTAAAAAGGTGTCACCTCTTCCAGGACTCCCTTAGGCAGAAAGGGGCCCTTTTGGTCCCCTCTTCCAGAAGCACCTCACACACTTGTTCCAGCGCATCTTATGGAGATGATTTTCTCTCTCTCACTCTCTTTTTAAGAATGTCAGTGTACTGGGGACAGGGGTGAGGGAGTCCCATAAAATCACATTTTTACCCTTTTTCTCTACCAGTCCCTAGTCCACCCAGTATCTTCTAATAAGATACTTGTAGAAGGAGAAAGGAATGGTGGTCACTTCAAACATGTAAATGAGAAGATGTGCATGCAAGATTCACATACTCAAATGCCTTCTGTGGCTATGCAGGGGCTGGGATGGGACTGATAAAGACACTGGGTGGGGGTGGGGGTGGGCTTGGTCCCTCTAGTGGCAAGAGAAATATTAAAGCTGTAAGAGAGAAGAGTCCCTGGCAGGAAGTTGGGTCCCAAGTGTTCTGAGAGAGGTTTTCAGCTGGGAAATGTTGAAGGACCTCCCTCTGTGAGGCTGATGGCAAACAAACAGGAGGTTTGGACATGCGTAGATGAGAGGCATTGGGTGCAACTGCATGAAGTGGAGGGAGGCACCATGTGATGACCCTGGAGAGATTTGGGACCCACACACCACTCACCTGGAGGGAAGGAGGGGTGGGCAGGATCTCCAGTGCCAAGAAGCATTCCCGGTGCTGCCAGTGTCTCTTCTATCCTTGGGGATAGGGGTTATAACAGGAAAAGTTTGGTTTTGGTTTTTGTTTTTTTGTTTGTGGTTTTTTTGGAACCCATGTGTTTTTTTGTTGTAATTCCCCAAGGCCCATTCTTATGTGTTAACACCAAAAAGAGATTTAAATTCAAAATCCTTCCCAGTGGCCATTATAATTTGTTTATTAGGTATTAGGAAGAATCCATACCTGCCAATCAAGGGATTCTCTTTTCTTATCTTTGTGCATGAAATTGGTGAAAATGTGTGGGCAGTCTTCTGTGAATTAATGTATTACTGATAATCATCTGTGACTTTTATGAACAAGTGAGCAGTTGCTGCAAAATCCAACAGGCAGTTCCTTTAAAACCACTGCTGCCAGGGCAGAGAAGGAAGCCACAATAGCAACAAGGCTTGTAAATCGGTTCTTGGTGGTGGTAATGTTACTGTGAATTGGTGAGCAGCTTATTACCAAGAGTAGTGAGAGATAATATACTTTTTTTGCTAGCCGAGCTGCTTTTTTGGGAGCTAACGATTAACCAGGATTTCCATGTGAGCAATGATGTTGATTGATAGTAGTGTCATTTTGGCATTCCCAGTTTCTCATTGGTCTATTTGCTTTCATAGTGTAGATTGCTTTTGTTCTTGGAAACAGTGTAGTAATATACTTTCTTGATGTTGTCTTAATGTTTTGAACTAGTCCGGGATACTTCATATTTTTCCTTTAGTTACTTGGTATTTTTGAGAGCAAGATGTTCCTTACTGTTAATTTCAGATTTGAAAGTATAATTTGAATCATTGGATCCCAAACCTTCTGTGCATCTGAATCAGAGAGGAGCTTTCTAAATGGGCAGCTTCCCAAGGACCATTCTGACTGACTAGATGGGAATCTCTGGGATAGGACCTAGCAATCTACATTCTAAACCACTCCGGAGATGGATTCTGACCCCCAGGCTGGCCGGGATGCCCTGGGATCACAGCAATCCCTCCACTCTGTCAGGGTTGTTGCTCTGTGTTCCTGGTGCCTGGCACAGTGACTGACGTAGATTGGCACTCAGCAATTTGTTGAGTCTAGCAAGGATGGCACGAAAGGAGGCCCTTGTTTTTTTAAACTGATTTTTAACTTTTTTTATTACGTGCTAGAAATGCCCTGTTAAGTGCCTCTAAAACTTTGAGTACGGAGGAGGGCTGAGATGGGCCAGAAGCCTTAGGGCCAGAAGCACCCTTCTTTTGAGGTTGTTGACCAAGGTGGGAACCTCAGTTATCTAGTAGTAAATGTGTTGGTCCTAAATTGGCTACTGAATAGCATAAAATGTGTAGTCCTATTTACATATGTTGGCTATGGATCTGAACAGGTTGGGTTCGCTGGTGATTTGTGGGGTGTCTTTGGGGTTTTGTTTTGGAAGAGCTTCCCAAATGATTCTGACACACTGTGCATGTCCTGGTCTTTGCTCTGCTGCTTCTCTTTGAGTTTGCTTACAAAGAATACCTTAATTCCTCTCAACTTGTGTTTTGTGCAGACGTGAGGTGATCTTACCTAGGTTAAATAAGTGAATGCTGGTCGTTCAGCTTGGACAAGTGCCACAGTTAGAATCTCTAATAAATTGAAACCCTGCTTGAAAGTCAGCTGTTAAAGTATTTTGCCCCAGGTTAATTAAGTTGACCCATTTGTTCACCTTTTGGCTCAGCCCTGCGTCCCTGAGCAAGGCCTCATGGTCACATGTGCCTCTGCCACCTTTCCCCGATTTTAATCAATTGGGTTCTCTATTTATGATGTGCTTACATAATTCCACTTAATATTTTTCTTTAAATCAAACCACTTCTATTTAAATAAATCCTTTACAAAGAAAATCTAACCAGAATCCTCAACAGGAAGACTGGTGTTGTTTTCCAGAGATGCTAAGTGTAAAAATAAATAAAGTGAAGAGGTGATTAAATTCTTTGTTGATGTTCTTGCCTGTGCTAGCTCTGAGCCCTGAGACCTGCTCCCTTTGTGGAAAAGGAGACAAGCACGTTTTAGGCAAGTGTTATCCACCCGGTGGTATGATGTTTGTTACCAAGAATTGAAAGAGATTTGGGAAAGGAGTAAGTTGTCACTTGAGATTTAATGTTGTTAATGATGGGGAATGATACCTACTCAATGTTTTGGGGAACACCGGCTCAAGCTGTTGGATTTGGTTTCCTCTCATGTTTAAGGAGCTGTCTGTCCCCTGAGGCCAACCCCAGCCCTAGGAAGTTGTCATGCCTAGGAAGCAGATTCTCAAGTCACATTTTGATCTGCAAAAGGATCACAGAGGACAAATACCCTTGATCTTTTATCAGTTGGTATTTTGTATTGATTATGTACTGAGCCCCTTCCAGTCACCATGAGTGGTGTGTGAGTCTGGTCCTCAGCGTAAAACCTATTTCCTCTCTCAGACCTCTGTTCATAGATGAGAGGTGTGGTGGGGGGTTGGAATTTTATAAGTCTGGCTTTTTCTTAACTGTGAAAGTAGCATTAGCAGAAATACTGCTGTGATCTTATATCTTTCTCTACTTGCAGATAATTACGATCCTGCAAAATTAACAGCCGCACGTATTGCTTGAATTTAATGTTCCTTGAAGTGCACTGAGGTGGTTTGGATTCTTTTAGATGCCAGCATAAATTATATTTTTCAAAAATGTAATTTTCATCAGAAGATGAGTAAACAGAAATTACTCATACTTTTTGAGCTAATTAAATTGGTTTCAAAGAATGTTAGTGTACGAGCAGAATGAGTCTTAATCTGTGAGAGCCGATAGGCTGGTTCTGGCATAAATGCTGATTCCCATTGTTGACAGCATTTCAGTAGTTGTGACCAGTAATTGCTATCATTTGATTGAATTAATCTACATCACAAAGCAGAGCTTTTGCTGTTTAATAAAGAACACCCTTCCCCTTTTGCCATATGGTTGAAAGTAACAATTTCAGGTATTTTGAATGAGTTATTTTATTTGGTCATTAAGTAACTTTGTTTTTGGATAAAGAAAAAAATGTTCCTCTGTTCTGTCCATTGTGCTGGCTAAATTTGGCCCCTGCATTTTTATAATCTGGGCCTTTTTCTGCTTTGAAACTTTTAGTGATAATCTTTTCAGGATTGCCATTCATCTAAAAGTCCACGAACTAATGATGATTTTTAAAGTATTTGGTGATTCACAAAGCATTGTTGTATGTATTGTCTCATTTCCTGTTCTTAGCAACCCACTGAGTGGATAGTTCTATTTCCAGTTTACAAATAAAACTCCTAAATTAAATTTCTTTCACATGGATAAAATGTACCAGGCCAGCTTTTCTGGCGACTCATGTCTATTTCTCTTGCATGTAATAAGGATGTATAGAGTTAAAAGAAAATCTAGGGAAGATGTAATGAATTCCACATGTCACAAAACTATCATTAGTGACAGATGTCCTAGCTCAGGTAGAACTTTAAAGTTGGCGTAGAGTAGCTGGGTCAGCATTGTAAACCCATTTCCTCAGAGAGAACATTCAGTAATTCGAAGACGTAATGGTAGTAGGTAGATAATCGATTTAGCATAGTTGCTGGATTTCTCTTCAGCCTGTTCTCCTACTCTGTTTTAACCTTAAATCCTAGGAGTCCAAAGCCAAGCTCCTCCTCTTCTTGTTTCAGCCCCATAACATGCTGTAGCTGTTGCTGCTGCTGCTTTTTTTTTTAACGTGCAGATTTTAACAGATTTCTTTTTCTTTCTTTTTTTTTTTAAAGATTTTATTTATTTATCCATTTGGGAGAGAGAATGAGAGAGAGAGAGCATGAGAGGGGGAGGGTCAGAGGGAGAAGCAGACCCCCCACTGAGCAGGGAGCCCGACGCGGGACTCGATCCCGGGACTCCAGGATCGTGACCTGAACCGAAGGCAGCCGCCCAACCAACTGAGCCACCCAGGTGCCCCTAACAAATTTATCTTTCAAAAATAAGGTCTGTCATAGTCTGATGGCCCCCAGTCGCGGACGGTAAGGCGAGGTCCATCATCATTCCGTAGCTTCTTTAGAGAATTGGTTGGCATATTTATTTCTGCAGTCAGTATAAAGATTGAAACTTGTTGCAGAGCCAAACATACTTCACTCTTTTGCTTCTGAGACATATGCCAAGCCTTTCTCCAGCAGTCAGGGCTGAGTCAGGGAAGGGAGCTAACCAGAGCAGGCACATCAAAACGTGAATGATATGAAGGTGGACGTTAGTGTAACTCTCAGTGGAAATTTGAAGTTGACCATTTGACCTAAATTTCTTGTCACCAAAAAAAACATGATACAAAATAAATGCAGTGAATTCAGTTTTTCTTTGCCACAAGCGAAACAGTGCTAATTAATTTTTTCATATAACTTCAGTAGTATCAAATAAAGGACCACTTTGTCCCTAGCTAGTATTTTATCTTTTTTCCTCAGTTATATAATAAGCGGTATCTTTAAGTGGTGTTATTGGGGTGCCTGGGTAGCTCATATTGTTAAGTCTCTGCCTTCAGCTCACATCATGATCCCAGGGTCCTGGGATCTAACCCCACATTGGGCTCCTGGCTCAGCAGGGAGCCTGCTTCTCCCTCTCCTTCTGCCTCTGTGTCTCCCCCTGCTCATACTCTCTCTCTCTGTGTCTCAAATGAATAAATAAAAAATATCTTTTAAAAAAAAGGTTATGCCATTTATGGGAGCAACATTTAAATTTATAGTTATAAAATGTATTGATTTTTCCTCTTAATGAATCTCTGCCTCTATTAATGTGCCTTTCCAATTGCTTAAAAAAATAAATTGGCTGTGATATTATTCATGCTTTTAACAAATATTTAGTGAGTACCTAGTGTCAGCTCTAGGCATTGCTCCTACTGAACAGTGTCTCTTGCAGCTTACAGTCTGGTTAGGGAGGGTGGAGACAAAATCAAGTAAAATAAGATTACGTCAAGTAGTGATAAATGCTAAGAATATTGTGAGAGAGAATGACCACTGGGGCAAGACCCTTTATGTAAGGCTAGTCAAAGAAAGCTTCTCTAAGGTGTTGATTTTGAAACTCACTGAGAAAAAGAGCCAGGCTTCTGAAGATGTGGAAGACCGGTGTTGGACACAGAGAAAATAGCAGGTGCAGAGACCCTGAGGTGGAAATGCGCATGGCAGAAAGGCCAGTGAGGAGGTGGAGAAGCAATGTGTAAGGACATGAGGGGTCTGGGTTAAGGTTCAGAAAAGGGGGGACTACTGGGGATCTTCTTGGGGTCACCAAAGGATCAGGATTGGACAGTGCAGGTGATTCGAAGTTGCTGGAGGGTTTTGAGCAGGAAGTGTCCTGATCTGATTGATGGTTGCTCTGTGGAACATAGGGGCAGGAGCAGAATCAGTGAGACCAGTTGGTGGGCTGTTTTGCTCTAGTCCAGTTGAGAGCTGAATCAGGAGAGAAGGCTTACATCGAGATTGTAGCAGAGGCTGCAGAAGCTGAGAGTGTGGCCGGAATTGCAGTCGGCATGGAAGGAGAAAGCCAGCAGGGTCTGCTGATGGACAGGGGATTAGCAATATGGGGAAAGAAGGGACAAGGAGTGACTCATGGGGTTTTGGCTCAGGCAACTGGATGAATTTACCTAGTTTATGGATCCAGGGGAGTTGTTCTTCCAATTTGTGTGGGGGCTTTTTTTTTTTTTTTGTAAATGAGGTGTACTGACTGGAATGAAAAGCCTTGATGTATTATATTCAGTCTTTAGGCATTTTCTAAATATTGTAGGGGTTGAAAATAATTATTGCAATGATACCAAACTTAGGGGTCATTTATTCTTTTTAGTTTGTTGTTGTTGTTTTGTGGAACGGTAGTTACCTAATCCTAGGTGCCTACCTAGTCCTAGATGCTGGGAAGCAAAAGAGGATGTGCCTGCTTTCCTGGGACTTCTCAGCTTCTCATTCAGCTAACAAAAACATACCGATTCCAAAGCAAAAACACAGGCATTTTGATGTTTTTTTTATTATTAACGTAGTAATATACATTGTAAAAGTAAAATAAATACGAAAGAGGAGGATGAATATGAAATCAGAATGAATAAAGCTCCTCCATGTTACTTTTCAGGGCTGCAGTTTGGCATATACCCTTGGAAGCTTTCTAGACCCTGCACATAGACCTATTTGGCTGCATATTTCTTGTTCCCTCATTCACATTAACATTGGATATGTTATAAATTTACTTTTAACTTAATAACCTATCTTATTTTTTCATGTGAATTCATACTACGCCACTTCTTTTTAAAGACTGCCTATTATTCCACTTTATTAGTGTATTTAAATGAATTTCACCAGTCCTCTATTGGTAGACATGTAGTTTCTCAGTATTGCATTATGACAGGCAGTGCTTTAAAGAACATTCTTCTTTGGGAATGTCTGTCATTTATTTCAGAGTATTGATTCTCCACATGGAGGCTGGTTAGAGCTGCCTTCCAGCTTAGTATTACTGTGATTTAATGAACTACTTCAACAGTTCTGATTTGCATCACCGGAATAAGGCAGTGAAAATGTGGGTTTCTAGCAGCATTAATCAATCAGTAAATAAATACTGTTTATCCACCAGTGCTTTTCTTGACCTGTCTACTATATATAGAAATCATCGGGATGGCTGTGCTTCAGATTTTAAAGGGGGATATTTCAGTATATAAAGCCGCATTTTAGTTATATTTGCTAAAAGATGTTTTTCCTGAGTCACTTCACAAGACTAATGTGTATGTTTACTGGTTATGATACACAGACACCTGCTCTTCCAACCCTGTTCAGCTGTGGTCTTACATATGACCAGAAGAGGGAGTTTTTATTGCTTCTTTATGCGTGTAACACCTACCACCTGGCTGGAATAATTCCGCCTATGCATGTGCTAGTCCAAGCCCATAAAACAAACTGGTTTGAGGCAAGTGGCTAAACTTAGCTCTTGGCTTCCTCATTTCACATTGTGTATATAGAAATCCCAGTCTTTAGGTTTACTTCTACATTTTGTTATTAAGACAACAGTTCTCAGATTGAACTTCAAAGAAATTTTATACCTTTTCCTCTTATGTATTTGAAAGCTTAAAAAAAAAAGAGAGAGAGGGCGCCTGGGTGGCTCAGTTGGTTAAGCGACTGCCTTCGGCTCAGGTCATGATCTCAGGGTCCTGGGATCGAGTCCCACATCGGGCTCCCGGCTCAGCGGGGAGCCTGCTTCTCCCTCTGACCCTATCCCCTCTCATGCTGTTTCTCTCTCTCAAATAAATAAATAAAATCTTTAAAAAAAAAAAAAAAAAAGAGAGAGAGAGACAGATTAGGGAAGGTAATTATCTCAGTTTTAAAAGTTAAGATACAAGCAGTAAGCCCCTAATCACACATGTTAAGAGTTCCTGATCTATAGTCTCCTAGAGTCAAAAATAAACTCTGGAGTGAAATTTGTTTATTGCTTCTTATGCTTGATATTTTCAAAAGATTGTTAGAATTTCTAATACTGAAGATTTGTAGTGAGCTTTAGAATGTTAAAATATTGTTTCGCCAGAGTGGCTAATAGGCCTTTTTTCTGTGTGATTCTTAGTGTGTTCAGTTGTGCTACTTGAATCTCAGTCTGCTTAGCCAAACAAATGAAATGGGAGCCCTAATCAGGATATGCTTGTTTGATGTAATACCAGAATGTAATGCTGTCTAAATTTTTCTTCAGCTCCTTTCACATTGCATTTTTTAAGAACAAAAATTTGTTAAATTAGTTTCTTTATGGATTTTTTGAATGATGCATGAATATATTAAATATATAAACATCATATATTTTTATATATATACACAATCTCAAATACACTGTTTCACTTCAGCCTCCTTTTTTCTCATTTCATTGGCTCTTTCTCCCTACTCGCTGTCTCCAACTGTTAAGTCTTCTCTTTCTGTACACCATCTATGTAACTTGATACAATGTAGTACATAACTTAGTTTACATACTTCTGTATTTTTTCTCATACTAATAAATCTATATGAACACATATAATCCTATGTTTTATTAGTAGGGACTTTTGATCATAGTTTTATGAAAAATGGATTCTATTACGCACACTGCTTCTTTTCTACTCAGCAGTACCACATGGGAATTCATTCACAGGCCAGGATAACGCTAATCCCCCCTTTTTAATGGTTGCTTACTCTTCTAAGGTGTGGCTGGGCAGTAGCTTTCTCCTCGAAGTCCTCTTGTCTGTGGACATCACACTTATTTCCTGCTTTTTGCCTCCATGAACAAAGCTACAGTAGCCCTCCTGCTACAAACATCCTTAACTACTGGTGGCTTCGTTTCTGTGGGATTAGAGTCTCAGGAAGGGAATCCTGGGTCAGAAAGGATATTGATAGGCATTGTTAATAGCTGCTACTAGATTGTTTTCCACAAAGGCTGTAATACTTTATATCTACTAGGCATGTATGAAAGTATCACCATCAGGAGTAGGTGTTTTATTTATCTTTCTAAAATTCAGTTTCTTTTGCTAAAGCATCTTAAAGTGTTTTATACACACACACACACACACACACACACGATTGATTGTAATTTGACTTTGAACCAAGTCTCTGAAACAAGCACAAACTTTTTTTTACCAGTGTTAGCACGTATCTTCTGAATTTGAGTAACATCGAATGATATGAGGCAAAGAGATCTTTCAAAATGAGCAATGAAAAAAAATATTCATTTAAGCAATCATAGGCAATTTTCCTGGCATCTGTGGGAAATTTCTATTCATCCTGCTTGGAATTTACCTTAGGAGAGAAATCTAGGTCTGCTAGGCTGGGATTCCTCTCTGCAAAATGTATAGGCTCCTAGAAGATAACAGTTTTGGGTGAACTTAATTGCAGGACCGATGATTTTAATCTGTTGTCAGTTTTATTTCTGATCTCATTATCCCCTTTGCATTTGGTGTGATTGGTCACCTTTTAACAGTGTTCACTTTGTGTATCAAATAATGACTGGACTGAGGTCAGACTGTGGTTAACACAAAGCCTCTGTAAATCAGGCCATGAGGTTATACTTACTTTATTGGCCTGCCTTTGAACAACTAGAACTGTTGAAAGGGGATACACACATGAAGTGTGGCCGAGCCCTGAAGAGCCATCCACCAAAAGATCAGATGATGCCAGCCCGAAGAAGGCTGCTTCATGATTAGCCCCCAACGTGAATTATCCCCATTTCTACTTCATCTCCCACCTCTCCTAATCCGGCGCGAGTACCTAATGAGCGCTGGGTAACAGCGTAGCAACATTCTTTGGTGAAGCTAATCTGATTCTGGATAGCAGGCTTCCAGGCCCACAGCTGAATGAATCGTTTGGTATTTCCAAGTTTGAAAATACTTTCTCCCCCTTTAAGTGTTCCTTGGCAGCAGGTGAGGAATGTTAAAGCTCCTGTAAGTGCCAATTAAGGCCAATTATAACTTGCCCGGCCTGCTGAGACACTCAAGTGGAGTCAGCGGAGACTTGCGCTCCTGTGAACCAGAGCACTGACTACCACCAGTGACATAGCACAGCCTTCCCCGCCCCCGCGGCCGGCAACGTGTTGGGGGCCCTGCTGAACGCCGAATGACACCGGCCGGCCTCTCCGGGATTTGATTTAGGAAATCCCAAGATTTGCTGGGGACGTCACTAATTTCGGCAATAGGCACCTCTTTGTCCTCTTCCCCCTTTCTTTGAAATGATGCCCACCATCTAACTTCTCCTTGATTCCACTCATAAGAGCTAACCTGTATGGGGCACTGAAGAGGTGCCAGGCTCCGCATTATGTGCATGACCTCCTTACTCCTCGCTGCAACCCAGCGGGAGGAGGCGGTCTTAGCACTTCCCAGGAGAGGACGCAGACCCTGAGGGACAGAAGGTTCTTGGCCTGGACTAGGCCGCACGACTGGAAGTGATGAGACTGCAGCGGGCTGGTTGCCCCCTCAGCCCAGGCCCTGGAGGCGCTGCCCTTCCTGGCGGCTGCTGGTATGCTCCTTTGCTGGGAGCAGGCCCATTCACCGAAGAATTTTTGTCAGCTCAGGACTCCCTTTGTGCACCAGAATAAAACTGATGAATGCACACCATCCACAACACAGCCGATACCTGCAATTTTTGGTCTGTAAGGCATGGATGTTATTCTATCAAAATGGTATTTTAGTCTGCAGTCTTTTTTTAGTCTGTAGTCTTTGAATTTTTTTTTCATAGGAAAAATGAAATGTGACCATGTCCCCAGACCTAGACACTTAAATATGAGCCATCATTGGGAAACTTAGTATCAAAATAAACTTCATTTGGATAGGATATCTGGAGCTGGTTTGTAGAAAACAGTAAGAATGCTGTCTGAGCAGAACAAAGTGGTATTTAAGTATTTGCTTAAACATTTTACTCGGGGCATTCAGGGAGGAGAATGTGTGTGTTTAAAAATTTAAAGCTTTATGCCCATTTTTTTTGTATTTGTATATATTCTTATTGTACAAAATTATATTTTTCTGACTTACACTGTCATTCATCCCTTTTTGGTTATAGATCTTAAAAATAAGTTTGAATTGCTTCTCTCTTGTTTATGCAATTGACCCTTGAAAAACATGGATTTGAGCTGTGCAGATTTTATCCATTTATCCGCAGAGCTTTTTCAGTAAATACAGTACAGTACTGTAAATGTATTTTCTTTTCCTTATAAGTTTCTTAATAACATTTTCTTTTCCCTGCTCATTTTAAGACTACAGTGTGTAATATGTATGACATAGAAAATATGTGTTAATTAGCTTTATGTTAACGGTAATGCTTCTCATCAGTAGGATGCTTTTCGTAGTTAAGTTTTTGGGGAGTCAAAAGGTAGACAGATTTTTCCACTGTGGGGTGTAGGGAGTCAGTTCCCCTAACCCCCACATTGTTCAAGGGTCAGCTGTTTGTGAAATTAAATATAGATGTGTATTTGTAGCAATTAAGAATGTTTGCTGAAACCCACCCTAGTTTTCATCAGAATTAGAGATAAGATTTGGTTCTCAGAACTCATGGATTGACTGGGGTTTGTAAGGATTTTTTCCCCCTTTGCCCTACCGCCATCTACAAAAGGGAACATTAGAAAGTCAAGTCAAGCATTTGTGCTGGGAGCACAGCAAGGACTCTGGGGTCTGGCCTGACAGGTGCAGTGATGTGGAACTGAGGCTTAGTCTGAGAAAGGGTGTCTTATCTCAGTTTTGTCCTGTGGCTGATGACATCAAGGAGACTCCTCAGCTGCCCCTTGGGGAGGGTGGGTGGGTGCAGTGAACAATGCTAAGACCTGTTGCAATCAGGTAGGATTGCAGTGGAATTTTTTCTTCTAGCTTAAGAAGACCTTTGGTGAATTAACCTAAACTTCTTATTTTTGCTAAACTTTTGGAAGATTTTTCTCATCCTGGGCTTCTGAGACCTGATGCCCCTTACCTGGTGTTCTGGCATCTTCTAGGGATGACCATAGTTTTGCATTGTTTGAATGTGACTGTAAGAAGTCTGGGGGGAAAAAAAGTAGGTTTCAGAAAACCCTCTGGATCTTAATATTGCTGCCTTGGGTGGGATCTGAATGATTGCCATGAAATTAAAGCAGTGTGGCTACTATTCTTTTGTTTTAGAGTAAATTTAGAATTTGTGTCTGGTCTAGTAGAAACCATTTCCTACGACTCATGACTCTTTCCCACCCCTTCCAAGCCAAATCTTTTCCACACATGTAATTCATGACTTCTAGCCAAATATTCTCTGTGGGGTGATGGGATTCTGTAGAGGAATTTCCCCCCTCCTTTTGACATTTAAAAGTGTTCATTCTGAACTATCAGGCATCCGAGTCTATTTATGTGTGCAGCCTTTATCATCATAAAACTCAGATCAGTTGGCCATTTTTTTCCATGTCTATTTGACCGTAAGATTTGGGGATTGAGAATGGGGGGTGGGGGGTAGCTTTGTGGGGAGTATGATAGGGCTGAGATAGGGAAACAGACCAGGAAGACACTTTATAAAGAGCCATCAGTGAGAGAAGTTTTTGGATTAAAAGTATAAAAGGTCCCAGCTTTAGTCAGTCATGTAATGATTGAACACCAAACTCTGGACGATCAGGTATATATTCTTCTGACATTAGATGCATTTTACAAAAATGCACAGAAAATTGGTTAAGATTTTTGTTACTGGATTTAGGAAGGAAAAGTAAGCTTCAGTATGACAAATTTTAATTATTTTTAAGTATAGATCATGGGGACATAAAATGTTGAGAGAGGCTGCTGATTTTTATAGAAATGCATTAACTTTAAAACTTCTAGGTCTATGGAGGCTTAAAATGTAGGCTGTGTAATGAATCATGTAAGTTTTCTAATATACCTGGATGCAGCAGCATCCATTTCAAGGTATTCAGAAAAATCAGGATGTGAGTAAATTCACAGTTTAGCAGGTTAAATTCGTTAAGTTCCATCTTCCCCAGTTTTGGCAAGTTGCCTCTCAAGTAGAAGGATTAATTTACACCAGCCAGGACGCCTTGTATGACCATATTAGATGAAATTAGACTCCACCCCTTGTTTTCTGTTGATCTGCCAGGACCTTTGTAATTCAAGTGCTTTTTACAGTAGTAGCAAATGTTACATAAGACCAAACATGGAGCATATTTGGAGTTGGTGGGCAGACCCAAGTCATAATGCAAGCTTGCAGTAGCAAGTGTGCAGTGAAGCACAACCAGATTATGTGAATGGAAGGTGACAAGAAGCCTCTCCAGAGCAGCCCTTCCTCCGCACGAGGGCTGAAAGCTGCACTGGGTAAGTTTTCCGAGGCAGTTTCCAGAGGCTGGGCTTGGCTCGGGGCCCAGTTGTGGATGAGCTTGCGGGAGGTGGGTTAGGTCTTTGCTCTCGTTACATGGAAGAGCTCGTGCAGGCCTCTTTCCTCCTGGCGTTTGGCCTTCTCTGCCAGCAAGCCCTGAGCTGTACGGTGCTCAAGTCGTGGAGGGAGTGAGCTCTGCAGAGCTAGTGGATCAGAGTGGGTAATCGCAACAAGGGGGATTAGCTGCCGCAAGCCGTTTGCAGAAGCCATTCTGAAATGTCATTTGAGTGGTCTGGACAAAGTTCAAACGCAGACAGGAGTCTAGTTTGTTATTAACTCCAACAAAATGCTGAGGTTTGCACCAAACAGTTCCCGTATCTCAAAACAGGGAAAGCATTAGTTACGCCGCTCTCTAAAAATGGAGGAACGCTGTGACACGCTTTAACTGTTTGTTTTTTATCTCACTTGTGGTAAGTGAGGTTTTGTGACAGGCAGTTCATAGTGTTTCCTGTAGAATGTGTTTGAAAGCTGTTTTGTCAGATACTTCAAATCCACAGCAAAGTTTCAAGCAGAACACTGTGTCAAGAGGAGAAACAACTTCAAAATATGAACAGTAGCCCTGGAAAGTCATTCAGTAACTTAAAGTGAGTGTATAAAAATTTAATCACATACTGACTGCCAGAAAGAATGATTTTTTTCGGTTATGTTATCAAGGGTGGCCAGTGCAGCTCAGCTGGTTGTGTTTGGCTGTGTTGGGAGTCTGTTCCCAGAGTTGCCCTGTCTCCTGCTTCTGTGGGTGAGCAGGGCGTGAGGTGACAGTGGCGTTCTTGACTTGTCCCGGGAGTCCCATTTCATGGCTTCTGCAGTAATGAGCTTGACCGGATGATTTTAATTGAGGTTGAAATTTAGCTACCAGTTTGAAGGGCTGTAAATATAGACAGATTTTAAACCTTTAATCAAATTGCTATTAATTCCCTAAAAATTTTTTTTTTTTTTAAACTCTCTCTCGTCAGGCAGTTTTAGTTTTGCTGTTTGTGGTTTCGTTTTTGAACATTGCTTTTGATGTTCATTAGGTGATAGCTCCATCCTGAAGGTGGGGCAGATACTATTTCTCTTTAAAAAAAAAAAAAATGTGTGCTACAGATTCATTGAACACATTGGCATTGTTAAGTAATGAATCACCCATTCCTATTAACAGAGTGCTTAATGAAGGCTTTTGGGGCTGTGTTCTGAGTTTGAGGTTTTTGTCATTCCCGTGTTCACTGTTTGCTTCCCTCCCCCATTCAGAATAAAGTGAAATTAAAAGGATACAAAATTAGTGGGGAATAGCAATAAGGATGTGACTTAGACTCAGTGTAGCTCTTGGTGGCAGATGGTGCTGTCATTCCATTGCACCTTGGACTTGCTACTCCTTTTTGGCCTGGGAAGACAGTGTTCCCTGTGGGGATTCGTGCATAGCAGTTTTCATTTTAAAAAAACAAAACAAAAACAATGAAAAAGAGAACTCTAATTTAAATTTTACCAGGTTCCTTTAATTCAGTCTCTTCCTACACGCACGTGTGCACGGGTGTGTGTGTGTGTAAAATTTGGATTGGAGTGGGAAAGGCATACTTTGTTTTTTTTTTTTAAATTCCCTTTTTGCATTTTGATGATAGCCTTGTATCTTTCATTTGGGACATAGGCCCAAAATGTGATTACAGAGAAGCTTGGGTAAGGACTGAGTATGTTGATGATTGAGCTGCACTTGGTATATAACAAATTGGAACACTAAACTTGAAATGATAAGTCACCGAACTGTAGAATGCTTCGTTCCCTAACCAGTGAAGGATTAAACCAGAAGTAGCCGGAGACGGGTCGATTTTTGGTTTTGGCTCTTTTTTCTTCTCACATGTTGATACCTGAGGAATGCAGATTTTTCAAGGCATTGATAACTGTGAGAGAGAGAGGGAGAGGGAGAGGGGGAGAGGAGCGAATCTGGGGGAAATGCTGTGCATCACTCGGTGAGATCATGTTTGTTTCAGGCAGGGTGATGGCTTGCTGTACTCTGCCAGCATCCTTTGGGTAACACTGTGCTTCCTGAGGACGGCAGAGCGAGGTCCTTAGGACTGTTAGCAGCATAGAAGTGTCAGCCAGCATGTCATTTGTGGCACGCCAGCCTGTAGTCAGAAACGGTGGCAGCAGAACTAGAGTTTGGTGGCTGTATTTTGCTCAAGGCAGCAGCAGCCTTTTCCCCAAAGGTACTTTCACTAAAAACATCTGTGCATGCCTGTTCGAGATCATGATGATAACCCTCAGCTCTGAGTCTGCACCTTGAACACAGTCGCAGAAGCATAGGAAGGGCCCCATCGGGAAATGAACTGGTCATTCAGACCATTCACTGTCCCTTAAAACAAGCTGTCTTATGACAGTGATTATGAAGAAATGATGTTATACTCACAGCCAAGGTGATCTCCTGTGATAACCATTCAGTGCCTCCTCTTTTTCTCTTTCATTTCATCTCCTCTAACAAAGTACTTGACTTTTTAAAAAAGTCATTGTAACAGTGTTTGCAGAGAGCTACAAGTTAAGATGGCAGGGGAGGAGTACCTCTAGTCAGTCAGTTAGGTTTTTCATATTTCTCACACACTTGAAAGCAGAGTACAGAAAGAACAGTCCCTCCCCATGGGAGGAATTCCTGGCAAGAGGATTATTTGAAGTTGCCATATTTCTGCTCCCTTCTTAGCAACATTATTTACAATCCATTCACGCCTGTCCCTTCCCCCACTGGAGTCGGAGTCGTTCTCCCTTGTAATCTGCCCTTTGTGATCTGTTCTCTTTCATGCAGCTAGTGTGAATGGGGATGCTGCAAGTGCGCACCCTGCCCAGAGACGGGGAAATGCCAAGAGACCCGGCATACTTTAGTGGGGCTTTTATTTCCGTCATAAAGCACTGACTTGAAGAGCTTGATAATTTGATGATAGACCTTTGGTGAAAAGTTGTTTCAAGTGGCCCAAGTGCTGTAAATGACTCTCTTTTCTGCACTTTCCCCTTATGTTTTAATTTAAAAGCACCTCTGCATTAGGGGGAGGAGAAATGCATTTGGCAGAAGTCGCAGTTGGAGACTAATTTGTTAGGGCAGCCAGTGTTGAAATCATCCTTTTCAATTAAATCTCTCTAGTGGAAATGATGCTGAGTGCTTTGTGGTAAAGACTTTTTCTTCCTCCCTGTTTTTCAGTGCCGTTTGTAACCCACCTAAGCATGCTTTTCTGAGGCTGCCTCCCAGCTCCAGTTTTGGCTAATTGTCCTTTGAGGCACTGCCTGTCAGAGGTCAGCTCTGGATTCCCCAACCTGAGGTTTGAATATTCCAGGGATAGTCTTATGGATTGGCTGTTTTTTTAGCTGTGGACTACACTAGGCTCTCTCTGGAGTAGTCTAATCGAGTGTCTGGGGATCCTAAAGAAGTTGGATCAAAGAAAAAGCAGATTGAGAATTAAAGAGCATATGCAAGGACAGAAAGTGGGGTAAGACCGTGTTTGCTGGTCAGACACATGAGTGTGCCTTTAGACAAGAAGAAGAAAACTTACAGGGAAAAGTTGACTGTGAAAGTAGTGAGAAGACATCATTAAATGCTTCATGTTCACATGCAGTGATTTCATGTCCACACTGTGAATTTAGATAGGATGCATGTATTTTTTTTAATAGTTATTAGGTACAAAATAGATAACTACTGTGTCAAACACAAAGTCATGGTTTCACCAATAATGCTTAGGAGAATGCTAAATTACATATGCCTAGTCAGCTGCTGAATTTTGAAAAGTATAGTAAGAAGATAATAATCTAGATAATGTATAGAAATGACGCAAGATCCGGAATGGGATTCAGCTTTGAATGTCAAAAGTCTAGGGAAAACCCTGATGTGGAGCAAAGGAGATGTGCAAGGAAGATGCTCTGAGAGTTGAAAAATGTTTATGTAGTCTTGATTTATAGTTCCTTGATCTTGGATGTTTTTTAAGGGTCATTCTTAGAAAGACGGCTGATGCCAATTGACACCTCCACGAGTCGTGTTTGGCAGCTTGAAAGTGAAGTATGATAGTTTGGGTTAATTGGGAGCTGGATAATAAGCACATTAGCGTTATTTTTCAACCTGGATGTTAAACAATTTAATAAGTTTTGTGAAGGGCCTGCTTAATGAATGATCCTAAGTTTCCAAACTGAGCCTTTTGTTACATGCAGTTATTACTTGCTATACCTGGCCAAACGATCCATACATGTGCATTTAACATTCTATAGCCATGTTACATTGATTTTTTTTTTTAAGATTTTATTTATTTATTTGACAGAGAGAGAGAACACAAGTAGGCAGAGCATCAGGCAGAGAGAGAGGGAGAAGCAGGCTCCCCGCTGGGCAGGGAGCCCGATGCGGGGCTCGATCCCAGGACCCTGGGATCATGACCTGAGCCGAAGGCAGACGTTTAACCAACTGAACCACCCAGGCGCCCCTACAACCTTGATTATTAAAAAATCCTTGTTTTCAAAGGGAGCAGTTGTAGAGTATTAGTGGGACGGGGCTGTCAGAGACCCCATGAAATCATACATTCCTTGAAGTGTGTGGATTGGTATTTTTCATAAGGCCTTTCTGTACAGAATACACACTCTTTGTGACCTTATCTGACCAAATCTATCCAAAAGTGTTGGTTTCATTTAGAGAAAAATTTGTGAGTTTTAGGAATCATTTCTTCAATAATTGGCCTAAAATTTCCACCTTTGGGTCTATAAAGCTGAATTTGAGACTTGATCTTCACTTTATTCCATTCCGTTCACCTGCAGTTCTTCCTGAGTGACTCATTTCTGTCAGAAAAATGAGCCAACTTTTTATTGATAAAATAGCTTGAATGAGCGTTCTTTTTGGTTGGTGTAAATTTACTCATTTTTAAATGAATTTTAAAAGTTGCTCCTCTGAGCTTTTAGGAGAAGAGCTTAGTCTCTTCCTGGACTGACATATGCACTAGATATGCAGCCTACACCTGTCCCCCACCGGAGAAGATAAAGTGGATTAAGTTTATTAGTAAGTGATTTCTGCCTCCTTCCATAAGCAGCACACCTTTCTCACAAGTCTGCAACTGGCGTTAGCTGAATTAACAGGGGCGTTTGTC
The DNA here is from genome assembly GCF_029215605.1 of Mirounga angustirostris. Lineage (NCBI taxonomy): Eukaryota > Metazoa > Chordata > Mammalia > Carnivora > Phocidae > Mirounga > Mirounga angustirostris. Next base: position 184,798,603 of record NW_026991709.1, on the reverse strand, counting down.
TTGGTGCCTGCTGAGTTCCCGGTGCCTGGTCCATAATCGTCCCTGCGCTGTGGGGTCTAAAACTCTCCCATCGTTTAATCCCCAATAGCCCTGCAGGGTAGGCATGACAGGTGAAGAGGCTGCCAAGGTGGGTGGAATCAGGTTGCTGTCCAGCGATACCCATCTGGTAAGTGGCAGAGCAAGGTTTTGAACCCATCTGTCTCTTGATTCCAAAGTTCTTGTCCTTTCAGGGAATCTATAAAAAAAGGATTCTTTATTTTTATTTGGATTCTATTCAGGCTGGTTAGTTACTTAGCCCATATCAAGACTGTGCCTGACAGCCCTGAGCCCCTGCTGGAAAGGCGACCATGACCTACCAGAGACCAGAGAGTGACAAGAAGCATGCATTGTATTGGTCCGGGGGGGGGGGGGGGGGGCAGCCTAATCCTATAGAACAGGTATTTGCTGCCCCTCCTGATGGTTCTTAGTAAAACAGGCTTATCTGGGAACTTGGTAAAATGTTTCTTTTTAGCCAGAAAGACCGCCCTGCCTGATACTTTCTATCAAAATTTACTCTTCAAACCATCTCTGATGGCTTAAAACTCTCCTGAGCAAAAAAGAATAAAGCTACACTGGCTGACATGCATAGCTAATCTTTAGGATAGCAACTTGCAAAATGGAAAGGTGAAATCCACAAGAACCTGGGTTTCCCTTAAACGGATTCTGGATCCTTATCCTGAGTTCACTAAAATTGTGTCTCGACCTTGTGTGTTTAGCCTCTGCAGCCTTTTGTTCTGGCAGTTAGCCTCTTTTTGCTGAGCACCTGGGAAGATGGGTTTTCTACTGTTTTATGTCCCAACCCTCACCGTCACCCCTCTCTTCTGCCTGCCGTTGGACCACATATTATGGCTTGCTAATAACACCACATAAGAGCAGGTGGATTATAGTGTGGTCCAGCCTGGGTGCTAGAGTCAACCTGCCTGGGATTGTATCCCAACTATGCCTCTTAACTAGTTGGGTGATGTTGGGCAACTATCATGAGTCCTTTAAAGCCTTGGCTTCCTTATCTGGAAGTGGGGATCATAACAGTATCTGCTTTGTACAAAGATGGTCAGGACTGAATGAGATAACCTCTGTAAATTACGCAGCATGGTGCCTGACACGTGGTTTCTGCCCAGTAAACAGTGGCTACTATTGTTGATGTTGCTGAAGGTGAGACTTCTAATCAGTCAGTTGTTTGAGTTATAAAACATTAATAAAAGAGCCCTGAGCAAAAATAAGTTTGTGAAGTAGTCCTAGTAGCTCTTAGGTGCTGTTGCCTGCTCTTACATGATGACCGCTGAGAATGGGACCAATTGACTCCTTGCTCATAAACGGTAATATGCCTTGCTGTAGTCTGGCATGTGTGAGACTGAGGCTAGCGCACCATAGGAAATGCCCCTGTTTTTTTAAAGTATAATCAAGTAAACCATAGTTATTGTAGAAAAATAAAACAATATACAAAATTTTTCAAAAAATAGACACTAATCCCAGGGAAAACTGCTTAAAATTTGACATACATCCTTGTAGACTTTTTTTTTTTTTTCCCAGCATGAATGGTTTGAAGTTACAATTTGCTTTGACAGCCTTTTAGGTTTGTGTCCTAACTTTGACACTTCTGCATATAAATTATTTTTAGTTATTTTCAAAACAGTATTTATTTATGACTTAAAAATATCTAATGATGTGCTTTGAACTTCTATTTGGTTTGTACCTGGGTGTCAACACGTACATACATATATTTTTAAACCTCTGCATGAATCCCAGATTGCAAGCTCAGTATACTTGGTTGCTTTCCATTTTGGAAGACTTAAAGAGAGCTGTCCTCTACCTTACCCTTCCCAATATCCTACCACTGCGTTCAGTGGTAGCACACGTTCAAGCCACAAGGGGAAAAAGCCCAATGCATCTATCTCTTGTATGCTGGCACATAGTCTCTTTCTCTCTCCTTCCCCCCTCCCTCTTTACCTGTACCTCTTTCTCCACATCTGTCTGTCTGCCCTGTTTAGCCCAAACCCCCAATACCACTGCCGCCGCTTCTCCCCCTGCCCCTGGCCTCCACTCACCCATGCCTGTCGGTTGATCTGGGTCTCTGCTCTGTGTTTCCCTGTGTCTATATTTGTCTATCTGTTGGTCTGCCTGATTATCTCTCCCTCTTGCTGGAGCCATTCAAAGTGCCTTCCTCATTCAGGGACAACAGAGTGTGCTTTCTCTGAGCTGGTGCCAGACCCTGGAGAGAGGAGTGCTTTGAAAACTCAACTTGGACTCCTTACCAAACCACACTGCAGTCAAGCTTAGCATCTGGCCACCAGTTTGCCCACTTAATATAAGGTCCCTAACCCTACCCATAACTTGCCCATTTCTCTTTTGATCTAAGAACACTTTTTTTTTTTAAGCTGGAAGCCCAGTTTAAAATCTTATGAAAAATAAAGGCCCACAGTGAAAGGATGAGGAGAGTCCAACTCAGCTGTAATTAAATTTGTTTTTTCCTCTTTGCTTTCTCGCAGAGGGTAAGCCAGACACCGCCCTTCCCAGAGAATATGTTACCAGACCATGAGGTGAAGGAACAGCTTAATTCAGCAGCATGACAAGGATTTGAGCTGGCACTTGTCAGCCAGAACCTGTTACACGCGTACTCACACACACATCACACGAGTGTGTCTCAAGTTTTAGTGAATGAAGGAAATTCACGTGACTGCCATTCTTAGTTTCTAAGTAGCTTTTATTATTGAGGTAGGAAATACGATTTTTTTGAAATGTTATTGATGTATCAGCTGACTTCTAATGTTAGGAAGCTTTGAGGCCTGATTTTTCTAGTGCAAAATCCCATATCAAGAGTTAATAGACTAGAAAAGAAGTGTTAGCTGAAGAAAATGGCAGCAGTGGACTATGATGGGAGTAGAGAATTAAAAGGACAAGCTTGAAGTTACAGTCAATTCTGCTGTCACACAGCATGCATTCCTAAGAAATTACTGTGTTGTGCAAAATCGTGTAATACAATCTACGTGAGACTCATTGGGAAAATGGGATTATGGGCACAACACTCAAAACTTTATTAGTGATACAAAAAAGATAGGAACCTAACAAAAATGGTAGCACAGTTTTACATGGATTAAATGGTTAAGAGTAGGTAAATAGAAGAAAACGACCTGACATTTGCTTCCGGAAGTAGGTGTTGGAAGGGCTGCGGCTTATGAGCCCTTGTGAAGTAGTGGACAGAGGTTATCTGAGATTGAGGGAAAGTTGTGGCACCGGCTGTGCATGGGTACGGCTCCTCACATCCATGGTGGCCTGGGGTGGATGGTGGGTGTTTGGGGGGAGGGGTGTGTTTTGTGTGCGCCCACGTGGCTCGGTTTAGCCAGGTGTAATTTTCTGCATTGACGTAGTGCTCTTTGCAGATGAAATCTTGCAAAAGCAAGTGCAATATTTCATTATGCTCAATTCGTTCCTTAGTGTATCAGTGACTTTAAAATAAATTTACTTTCTCAAAACAAGCATTACAACCAAAACTGTATTGAATTAGATTGAGAATTTTATTTACATCATTTGATGATCAAGAGAAAAGGCATCACATTTACTCTAAGACACTTGCTTGAGAATTCTGATCCCCAGAGAATAGTAAAAAGAGTGTACTTTGTTAAAGTAAAGTTGTAGTTGGGGTTTTTCTCCCTCTTCCTAGCAGAAACATGGTATTATCCCTTTAGTACGCTTCTACTGGAAGTGTACAAGATTGCTGTGGATGAACTTGGAGGAATATTTTAATATTTATTTTAACATATGTCAGAAAATGTATATAACAAGCTTATCAAAACCTATTTTGTAGATACTGTTGTTTGGAGAAATAGCTCTCAATTGAGGGTGGTATTGTGCTTCACATTGGGTGATGTAAAAATGGACTGGAAGGTAGTTTCAGGTTGCCCCTGGCAGAGGGACACTGCTGGTGATTAAGGGATAGGGGGCAAGACCTCTAATCATCCTGAAATCCTGTACAAGAATTGTTCTGTCTGAAACACCAGTGATGCCCCCCTGAGAGAGACCGGTTAATCTTGGCTGAGGAGAAGGATGGAACAGTAGAGTTGATCATTTAAATAAAAATGTTGAGCAAAAAAGAGCATTTTATGTGGCTTTGGTAAGAATGATGAAAATAGTTTGCAGTTGATGGAAGTCTGGAAAGCACTGGTTGAGAACAGGTAGTAGCAGTGAGCTTTACTTATTAGATACAGAGAGCCATGGCCCAGGCCGTGTTCTCAGTGCTCTACAGATGTTAACTTACTCAGCCATGTCTAATGGTTCTGGAGGATTAGCCTAGTATGAGGAAGGCTCTCAACCTTGACTGCACAGTGGAATCACACAGGGGCGCTTATAAAAGTCTGGAAGCCCAGACCACATCCCAAACCAGTTAAATCAGAATCTCGGAGGCTGGGACTCAGTATTTTTTAAGCCCATTATGTTACGCCAGTGTGTGGCCAGGGTTGAAAACCATTGGTCTAAGGCCATTTGACAGTCACTCCTCCTCCTCACAAGAAAAGCTGTACCAGTAGTTGCAAATGTTAATTGAAGGTCTGCTCTGTGCCATGCCTCAGAGGGGCAGAGATGACCCAGACAGGAAGCTTCACCATCCAAGGGAGGAGGCAGAACTGGAAACCGATTTTTACAGTTCTGGCTGACAAGTGCTGGTGCTTGGAAGGATCTTCAAACAGTGTTTGGGGATCACAGAGGAGAGAGAAACTAAATTGGGGGGGGACGACACCTCTCGGGTGCCAAATTTGGAAAATTATTAAACTTAAGTTATTTTAATTTTCCCTCTCATACACACAACTTTCATTAGAGGGAAAAAAAAAATCAACAGGCACTTAAAAATCACTATCGGTTTAGCCATCCTAACTTGGTTGTGGCCCTTGTGTGGTCCAGTTGGGCAACTGGAATTTTGTCTGTAAAATAGGTTCTTAAGTACTGCATAAAGCGTCATTGAACTAATGGCCTCCTGGGAATAAGTCATCTCAGCTTCCCAGAGAGCCTCAGGACTGGTATAAATGACCTTTAGAAATAAACCATTTGTGTGATGCTTATAATCATTGATTCTAGTTTGCTTAATTTTTAAAATATTCATATAGCTTCTGTATTGTGATAAGTAAATATTGGATCCCATGTATTTTAAAACGTAGAATTAAGCCATGTGTCATTTTAAATTGCAAGTTTAATTGAGGACACTCACTAAGCTACCATCATAAGGTACTTAAGTAGATAAAGTTACTAAATAATTTACTTGTTTCAGATAGTAGCATTCTTCAACAGCTCTCAATTTATTTAGTATGGATTGCCTTATGCCAAGAAAACCTGATTCTCCGGTGGGTAGACTTATTTTCAGTTAAACCCTGTGTAGTCTGTATTTAACCATGAATTACTTCCTGGTTTAAAAAACAGGCGTAGCTATTTGTGGTATTTTTGTCTTGCGCCTTTGGCATCTTAGTGGTGTGAACCAGAGCTATGCCATCTGTAGTTGAGTGAGATTATTAAAAAAAAAAAAAAAAAAGGAAGGGAGGGAAGTGATTCACTGGAAAATTGCAGAACAGATTATTAAAGAAGGATAAGATAACCCTTGAAACATTCTTATTTGGTGTCATATGCTGGTGGGTAGTGACAAAAAAAAAAAAAGGTACAACTTGTTTCTTAACATTTTGCAATTCTGAAAATTGGAAAGATACTATGCTAGCAAGGAAGAAAGAAATCCATGCAGTGTCAATTAGTACAGCTCTGCAGATGAATGAATAATTTGCCTCTCCCAACTGCAAGTTGGAGTGAGGTTCATTTCTAGCCTGCAAAACCAAATATTCTCAGGTTTAGAATGGCTGTTTAATTTCCTAATGGCTATCTATGTATGATAAACCGCTTTATGCTGAGATGTTTCCGAAGCAGAAGGACCAGTTCCTAGAATCCTAAATAAGTCTGTGGGGCCTAGATAAGCCATTTCTGAAAGCTGCTGAGTTAAATATATTTTCACTTAGTGACGCATATTTGAACCTAAATGTGTTGATTTCAGGGGACTCTTCCAGGATTCCATTGGAGACTTGCCTGAAACCATGTCTTTTTTTTTTTTTTCTTCCTGTTTTCCTTTTCAGAAAGAAGACATAGCTCGTCCAGCAAGCCTTCTTCGGCCGTTCCTCCCACTTCAGTATTTTCCTTCTTCCCTTCTCTGTCCAAAAGCAAAGGAGGCAGCGGGAGTGGAAGCAGCCGCTCTTCCGGTGGAGGTGTCCTAAGCGCATCCTCATTAAGTTCCAAGTTGCTGAAATCACCCAAAGAGAAATTCCAGCTCAGGGGGAACACCAGGCCAATGCATCCCATTCAGCAAAGTAGAGTCCCCCATGGTAGAATGTGAGTATGGCCATCCAAGAGCGTTCTCAAAGCTTCCCTGCTGCAAGTGGAGCTGTGTACTCCAGTGGCATCTGAGAGTGCTGTGGATAATGGGGGAGAGAGGCTGCTGGTGGGGGGGGGGGGGGGGGAGGCAAATAGATGTTGTTTCTTTTTGTCTCCCTATCCTATTTGGGGAGGCTTTACAGAATAGTAATAGTAAGGTTAATAATACTGATACTTTATTGTGGGCCAGCTACGGAAACTTGGCTCTCTCTGTGTCCTGTCATTTGATTATCACAACAATCCTATGAAGCAGGTCTTGTTGTTATCCCCATTTTGCAGATAAGGAGAAGGAAACATAATAAGGTCGAGGAGCGTTAGCCAAGGAGCACTCCCGTCAGACAGGCCTGGGTTCACACGCCCCTTCTGTCACTTCCTAACTGCAGGGCTTTGAGCGAGGCACCGTTTCTCTCTCAGTGTGAGAATAACAGCCACGGTGCAGAGTTCCTGGGAGGAGTAGAATTAACATGGTAGGGTCAAGCACCTGGCCTAGTGTCTGGCCCACAGGAGACAGTAAATGAAGGGACACTGGTGCTTCTGCTGCTGCCGTTGATAACAGTGGGAATAAAAAGGTGAGGTGATTCCTAGATGCTGTGCCAGGATTTTCTGGAGCCTGCAGAGCAGTAGGGAAACAATGCTTCCTCCCCCACAGTCTTGGGTCCCCATCACAGTAGTGACAGGGGAAGACTGGAAGAAGTTCCCACTGCCAGGCAAGGCTTTGGCATGTTTGCACAGTGGGTCTGGAGGCTGCCAGGCTCCTTGTGGTCATGTGAGGGAGCAGCCCAAGTGCTCCGCAGAAACCTATCATGGCAGCCCTCGGCCCTGGTGGTGGGTGGCTTTTCCCTGGCCTGCCTCCCTTTTGGAGGGTACGCCCTGCATCTCCGTCCCAAGGTCTGATAACCTGGTTAATCTCAGGGCAGCGTCTCACACCTGCTACTGCTCAAGGACCTTGCCAGCTGGGAGAGGCCATGGCTTCTTGCAGCACCTCTGCTGCTGTCGGGCTCTTCCAGGTACAGCTGTTCGGTGCTGTTTGTCCTGGTTGCTGAGCCCCCAGCCTCTGCTCATCTGTCAGGAGTACAAGTACGGCAAGCTTGGCTTCCGTTCCTGGACCTGTCTGAAAGCCAAAGAAAATGCCAGTGCTGTGCATAAGTCACTTGCCAGCTTAGCAGCTGCTGGAGCACTGACTTCATTGAACGAAGTTTACAAAACCTCATCAATCCACATCTTCTTTATTTGGACAGAGCTGGGCTTTAGAGGCGGACCAGGCCGACTGTTAGCTTTGTACCAACATTTGCTACCCGAATGATAATGTAAGATTCCCAGAAAACGCAGTTCTTTATTAGTGGCCCAGGTGTTCGGGGCTCACCAGCTGTGTGCCAGACACTTGACTTCTGCGCTCTTATTATAGAAACTCAGAGACTGGAGAATTAGCACTTCAGTGACACATCACACAACTAATTAAACATCCGTCTCCTTCATTGACGGGGCAAAAAGCCTCTTCTCGGAGATACGGTTAGGCTCATTTGAATTCTTGCATGTCCACAGAGACGTTTCTTGGACATATTCTCTAATTCTAATTATTCTTTCCTCTGTTCACTCACTTTACTTAATTTTGATGAATGCTTTCTTAAAAATGATAGTTCTCAAAAGATATTCTCTAAAGGTTTTGCAGGTAGTCTTTGGTCCCTTTAGACCTTTTTATGTTCTGCTTCTTGCAGGAATTGAGTTGGGTATCAGGTGTAGGTCTCCCATAGCCTCATGTGTAAGATTGTCCTGGATGATGAAAGACCAGGTAAATCCGACGGTCCACTGGAGCTTTTTGCTTCACCAGGAGGGCTTAGAGACTGAATCATCATGAATCTTCCTGAGTTGTCCGGGTAGTCCCAACACATTTTCATAAGTTTCCTTTGGGGCCCTAGCTCTGTGCAGTGCATGGGTAAATGGAGGCTCTGCCCTCTGCCCTCTAGTTCCCCACTTCCTTGGGGCTATGGGACCCTCAGTGGCTGATGTTCTGCTCCCCCTCTGACAGCATGACACCCTCTGTCAAAGTGGAAAAGATTCATCCGAAGATGGATGGCACACTACTGAAATCTGCGGTGGGGCCCACCTGTCCTGCTACTGTGAGTTCCTCAGTCAAGCCTGGCCTTAACTGCTCCTCAATACCAAAGCCAACCTTGCCTTCACCTGGACAGATTCTGAATGGCAAAGGGCTTCCTGCACCATCCACTCTGGAAAAGAAGTCTGAAGATAATTCCAATAACAGGAAATTTTTAAATAAGAGATTATCAGGTAACTTCACATTTTTTGTCTTAATGTTCTCTGTTTATTAATTGGGCATTCATGAGGGAGCAGATGGGCTGCTATCTGTCAGTCCTCTCTTTAAGACTGGTCAGCTTCGGGCGCCTGGGTGGCTCAGTCATTAAGCGTCTGCCTTCGGCTCAGATCATGATCCCAGGGTCCTGGGATCGAGCCCCATGTCAGGCTCCCTGCTCAGCGGGAAGCCTGCTTCTCCCTCTCCCACTCCCCCTGCTTGTGTTCCTTCTCTCACTCTCTTTCTGTCAAATAAATAAATAAAATATTAAAAAAAAAAAGACTGGTCAGCTTCAGCTTTAGGAGGAAGTTCCTTAAGTACAATGTCTGTTCTCTTCACTCTTGCTTTTAAAAGTACATGGGTCTGTAGGTGCTGTAAACTAGCTTTCTCGGGGTGTCTTTGTGAATGGAGTGGTGTGGTAGTGCTGACTTGCACACTCTCTTTCCTGTCAAGTGATGGCGATAGTCCCCCGCTCTCTTTGTGGTGTCCGCTGCTTTGCAGGGCTCACGTGTTGTAGAGTTTATACTTATTGATGATGTCGTAGATTTTATTCAAGTTATAATTTGTCTGTTTTGAGATTGCTCCTTTTGTTTTCAAAATAAAGGAAGGAATGTTTGGTGAGCCCATGGTAATGTCTGTGTGCTTTTGACAGAAAGAGAGTTTGACCCTGACATCCACTGCGGGGTCATCGACCTCGACACCAAGAAGCCCTGCACCCGCTCTTTGACATGCAAGGTAAGTGGCCTCCTGGACGGGACTGGAAACTCTCCGGTAAGCACAAGGAGCTGGGGTCCGTGGCATGGCCCCTCAAGTCACTTGAACCTGGTGGGGATCTGATCTGTGCATTGTTCTGAGGGGATTGTAAATGAGGGGATGGCTGGGCTTGGATGAAGAATGCCTGCAGTTCAGAAAATGTGATATCTTCTGTGATAAGCTGCAATCGTAAGAGGCATTTTGCCCCCAGTGAGCTTCCAGTGTCATACCCAGGGGAATAGTGTTCTTTCCTAATCAGTCTGTTATTTTCAAAGACTGTTAGTATTTCTGCAGAGAAATTTAATGTGAGAGGCTACCCTTTACTGTGGTTTAAATTGTATGGACTTAAAACAAGTCCAGAAATTTCCTTTGCCTATGTGTGAATATTCTTTAAAATGCTTGTGTAGTATGTGGTTCTTAAAGAGCCACTTTAAAATCCTCTGATTTTGAGATAGACTCATTTTTCCAGTTCTAAGAAAATACTAGATAATATACAATCTTACTAAGTGAAGAAAATATTATAATCCTCCTTTCTGTCCTGAGTTTTCCCTTAAAATGCCGGTATGCTAATAAGAAGGTGGTGTATTTGCTGTACAGTTGGAGTTGCTGTGGAGTGGCTTCAGTGGACCCCCGGCATAAATGAGCAAATGTGCTTATGTGCCTTTCTCCGGAGAATGTCCCCAGCTACCCTTCAGAAGGGTTCAAAAACTATTGAGAATCATTGCTTTAAAGTAATTTTGTAAAAACACTTGTTTGGAGAAGGGGGTAAGAATTACAAAAATGAGTGTTCTAAAAATTTAATAAAATGTTTGGTGTATTATTTTAAATTTTGCCAAAGATTATGTTTGAATAAAGGACTTCAGGCCCTACTCCACCCCCTAACAGTGGAGGAATGTTAAAATCTTCAGAAAGTGGAAATGTTGTTTTAAGTGGTTCTTATTTCAGTTTAAATTTCTAATTTAATTTTAGCATGTAGATTTTATCCTACAACAGTGGTTTTGAAGCTTTTAAGGAAGGGCGTTGGCCAACAGCTCCTTTAAATATCTAACTCAAAAAAAAAAAAATCACAGATCATTTTCCCCAAGGAAAAATACCTGTATACACATATATATTCTGAATTTTGCATTCTCTCTCAGGGGTTCTCACATATCTTCACCCCAAGCCCCTGACCCTTGAATTCCCTAGGCTAAAATCTCCTTTCTCCGGCCAAACTGCTTTTATTTTATATAACATTAGTTGAACACAGAGCACCGTGTGTTGTTGGAAGGTAGCCCTTCGAGCTCTGGAGAACCGTGGCCCGCTGCAGCTGCCCCGTTGGGAGTTTGCAAGCACAAGCCTCGGCCGGGTACCACGGCCTGGTCCCACTCAGCCTGCCGCCTGCTCTCGGCTCTCTTGCTGCCTCCCTGGCTCTCGGGACCCTGGATCTCTCAGTATTAGGGTGCCTGTGGTCGATGAAGAATGCTTGCTTTATCCAAAAGGCTTGCCTTTAATCATCTCCGGGGCATGCCAGTGGACCAAAAGCTTTATCAATTCATAATGTGCAGGATTGACTAGCCTTCTCTCTGAGCCTTTATTGACGGTGAACAGACCTCATACGGGTCCTGCATTGTCGTCCCGTGTTCCTTTTCAAGTCGTGTGTGCTCTGTGAAGGGTGTCGTCTGCGTAGCACGGTGCGGGGCCTGCCTTCATGTCAGTTTGCATCTGTAGCCCTGGCGTGTCCCAGGTCAGCAGAGAGGTGGCAGGCCTGTCCTTTCACAGGTGGCCCTTCCTCTCCTCCTGTGTTCTGTTTGCCGCTGCTTCTCCCGCTCCCTGCCTCCATTTTGGCCTGCATCTCTTAAGCTGTGGAGGGCTGCCCGTGCTTGAGGGCCTCCCCGCTGAGCATCTCCCACCTTCCCGCCCAGGTCTGTCCTGCCTCAGACCGAGAACGTAGTCCTTCCTCTTCAGGGTCTGGGGACCTGCTGCTGCCCAGTCTGTCGCTCGTCCCCTTTGTCTGCCTGCCACCCTCTCGGTCCCCTCACTTCCTTGGCTGTCTGATGTCCTGTTTCATGTCCTCTCTGTCCTCCACGCAGACGAAATTTGGCTCTGGTTTCCTTGCCCCATCAGTCATTGTGGAAAGTTGATTGCACATATTTGAGCACAGGCTCCATTCTGGGTCTCAGTAGATACAGGCTTTAACAGAATCAAGGCACAGCCCCTAGCCTTGAGGGGCTTACGGTCTCGTGAACGAGAGGGAGGTTACCTTCATAATCATTCGTACATGTGTGAAGTTACCACTGATGAGTAATAAACAGGAAGGAAGCCTATGTTATGGCAGCCTTCAGTAGGGGATTGAGCCAGGGAAGTCTCACGTCTCCTTTGCCATAGGAATACTGGGCTGAAATCCACAGGATTTAACTGGGCAAAAAGGGGTGGGAGAAACCAAGGAAGCAGCCTGTGTAAATATTCAGTGATGGGGCGGAATAGACATACGTTCGGGTCTGAAAGGGCCGCCAGGAGGCTGAGGAGCAGAAGCAGGAGGAGGTACTTGGTACCAAAGGAGTGGGGTGGGGGGGTGGGGGGGGACAGGAGCCTAGTTACATACCCAGTCTTTGTCCTGTGATACTTGGGTAGCCCTGAAGAGTTCTGATGGTGAGGGAACTCTGTGGAAATCTGGTTATTCTTCAAATCAAGCCTCTAAACTTCTAGCGCAATAACACATTTGTATAATGTGTAAGGCCATAAACACAGACAAAGTACATTTGCATTACTTTCGTAACATAAAAGAGTGGAGGAAATCTGTAGATGAATTAACTTGTATTTGCAGTATGTGATTTGTGGCCACTGTCTCCTTACATTTTTTACAGACTAAGACCCCAGCAGTAGGGAATAGTCAGTTAATTTGACTTTATCTTCTTCTAGGAATAGTATTAGCCCCGAGTGAGCCTTAAAAAACAAACAAACAAACAAAAAGAGGAATTATCAAATGCATTTGGAGTATAGACATTTTTTATAAGATACACCTTGGGATTGACCTTCTTTTTCTCAGTGTGCCCATTGCCTAATTCTGAAATGAGATGTTGTCTTAAGATCCAGAAATGCAGTCGGTCCCATTTTCTTGATTTGCATAGTGAGTGTCTGTTTATAGGGATTGACTCTGCTTCATCTCCTCCGGTTCACACCTCACTCCTCTCGGCCTTGTAGTCTTTGCTTCTGTCCAGGCTTCCTCCGCCAAAGCACTCCCCACCTCCAGGATGTTTTGAGCCACTCTCTCTCCTGACTTGGCATTTTCACGGGAATAGAGAGAAACACTTGTCTAATTTTTATTCTCTGGCTGTTACTGAAAAAGGAGTCCCTGATACATTTTTTTAAAGTAAGCTCTACGCCCAGTGTGGGGCTTGAACTCACAATCCCAAGATCAAGAATCTCACGCTCTACTGACTGAGCCCGCCAGGCACCCCTCTGGTACATTTTTATGGCATAAGCGTTTTATCTCTTTTAATATTTAAAATCTAAATAGCCCAAAGAGGGATTTTTCTGCTTGAGTTGGTAAGAGCCCCGATAAATAAGCTGTTACAATGGCACGAAGCATGAGTCCCTAACACCTGTTTCTACTGTTTGCCATTCACTTACATACCAGGTGGCACAGCTAACATTCCTCCTTTCTCCTGGTAGAAGTAACAGCACCACATTCTCATATATTTGGAGCCTGGATTCTATTCTAGCAAAAGAAAAAAGGTTACACTCCTGTGATTTTTAGCTAATCAAATGGTGAGCAGCCTTTAACTATGCTAATAGTCCAGATTGTTTTGTTTTGTTTTGTTTGTTTTAAATTGGGAATGGTGTTTTTGGATATATGACAGAGAAACAGTTATTGATGAGATTCCTCAGTTTTTGTATTTTTTTGGTCTGTAGACACATTCCTTAACTCAGCGGAGGGCTGTCCAGGGTAGAAGAAAACGATTTGATGTGTTATTAGCCGAGCACAAAAACAAAACCAGGGAAAAGGAATCGATTCGCCATCCGGACTCTCAGCAACCAACGCAGCCTCTCAGGGACCCGCAGCCCGCCCCTCCTAGACCTTCACAGGAGCCACACCAAAACTCTCACGGAGTGATTCCTTCTGAATCAAAGCCTTTCGTAGCTAGTAAACCTAAACCTCACACCCCCAGTCTTCCAAGGTAAGCCAAATCCTCCAGCGCTCTCCCTCCTTCAGAGAACAGACTTGCAGACGCTACAAAACCCCAGTGTAGTCATGATGTCGAGGAGTGTGCATCAGGCTCACTCTAAGAAGATGAGAGATTTCTCTGATTGGGTTTTAATTTAAGGAAAAAAAATTGTTGAGTTCATCAGTAAGTTTCAGCCAGGGCTCTTCTTGGCCAAATGCAAGCAGCAGAATGAAGCGAGAATGATCATCTCCACCCCTGCTCAGCTTCAGGGGTCTCTTAACCCCATTGAGCAGGGCTGAGACTTGGGTCCTGACTGCAGGTTAGTGCCTGGAATATCTCACATGGCTTTGGCAGCAGATTGCCATTCGCTTGTCTCACTTCTTGCAAAACACAGCCATGGGAGTCCTTGCTGGGGATGGGCATTCAGCCTGAGTTTTTACAGCATCCATTTATCAACCTGTTTTTTCATTCATTCATTCGAGACCTGGGCCTAACCGTGTATTAGGCGTTTTGGCCGTTTCGTAAGCGATGGATCTCAGAGTGTTTCACAAGAACTTAATGTACGTTCCTCGGAGACAGTGAAGGTGGACTTGGATATATGTGTGTTTGTGCTTGTAGATTTAACGAAGTTGAAGTGAAGGACTTTGTCCCCAATTTCTAGAGGGAAGGGAAAGAGAAAGGTATAGAGAATGAGGGTCTGCCCTGTCAGACACCGGCAGCAAGAGCTTCTGCTTAGGAACGTGCCAGGCCCTGGTTGCTGTGCCCCCAACCTTTCCCCCCTTGTGCCTTTTCCTTGACATGGTCGTATCGGGGTAGAAGTGGCTGCCCACGGAAACCCACGTGTGTAGTCGAGCCACTCCCAACACGGGCCCTCTGGTCTGTGAGTAGCGTGGTGGGGGAGCAGTGGGAGGCGGCACCCCAGAACGTGGCCAAGCCCAGGTTGGCCGTTCCGTGGCAAGTCCTTTGTCTGGCCATCTTCTCGTTGAAATTTTTCCGTCTATAAAAAAGTAAGCTTAATTCTAGAATCACCAGGCATTCATATATGTAGGAAACCTACAGTACTGCCCCTGAGTTGTAGGCCGTAGATTTTCCACATCACGTGGTCATGCTGCCTCCTCCTTTTATCACCTCCTGTCCCTCTCAGGGTTAGAGCACGTTGCCAGTAACCTCATTTATTGCCTCAGTAACCCAAGTCCAGGTGAAATTTGAAGAGGAATCAAAGAAAGACTTCTCTTAAGTTCCACTTCTATTTCCTGTTCTTTGGGGAGAATAGGAAGAGGCCCCAGGCCATTCCATCAGCTATAGAAAGGAGAACCATTTACAAGTTACCTTTGGGTAGATCTGGCAGACAGCTTCATGTGACGTCGTGCGGTTCAGGAGAGTGGATTCTTCGCTCCCGGCCACCTGATCAGCATCTGTTGCCCCCAGTGCTAGTGGGGGACCCCAGGACTCCCTAGGTGGTCTCAGACACGTTGTTGTATCTGGGTTAAGGCGGCTGATTCCCAGATGTGTGATCTGATCGGTGCTGCACTTTCTACTCACCAAGGCCTCCAGGCTGCCCTGCTCAGCAAGGTGGGAGTGCCCCCATTGACCCTCCTCCAGTCCATGAATCTCCACACCCTCCCCTGCCTGCCACTGAGCCAGCTTCTCGGTTATCCAGTGAGGAGGGAGAAGGCGATGACAAAGAAGAGTCTGTTGAAAAACTGGACTGTCATTATTCAGGTCATCATCCTCAGCCAGCATCTGTAAGTTCCACATGTACCCCCGTGTTGACCCTCCCCACGCAGCAGGAACAGGGCACTGCAGGGGGGCGTGCCAGGGGCCTTGGCATGCCCATACGTGTGGGAGACGTGGTCAAGGTGTGAGAGCAGCTCAGAACAGGGCGCCCCAGAGGCGGCATGCACTCTCTCCTGGGACACCTCTTCTCCCTTTCTCTTCCATGAAACTCAGGGCTAGGCATCTTCACTCTCATGCTTCACAGCCTACGATACTCAGAGTAAGCTCTTTGACGGTTAGCTCCTTTCCTGAAGGAGAGAGAACCCTCACCACCGGTGCTCCTGTCGGAGTGAGCAAGCACGTGCGGTTATGCTCTCTCTTGCAGTTTTGCACATTCGGGAGCCGGCAGATTGGAAGAGGCTATTACGTGTTTGACTCCAGGTGGAACCGGCTTCGCTGCGCCCTCAACCTCATGGTGGAGAAGCATCTGAACGCGCAGCTGTGGAAGTGAGTGCCTGTCCCACCACCTCTGGGGTGCGGAGAGGGGACCGACTTTACCCGGTGCTGCATCCTCTCTGTTTCTTATGGGACTGATTTGATAATGATGATGATGATGATTTAATAAGCTTATCTAAAAATTTATTTATTTATTTTCCAGTGAGTAGGGGGAGGGGCAGAGGGGGAGGGGAGAGAATCTCAAGCAGACTCCCCACTGAGCCCCGAGCCCGACGCGGGGCTTAATCCCACGACCCTAAGACCATGACCTGAGCCGAAATCAAGAGTCAGACGCCCAACTGACTGAGCCACCCAGGCGCCACAAGATAAGCTTATCTAAAATGAAAACATGGCCTTTGACTGTCCCTGAGAAGGCCCCTCATCATTCATTCATTCACTCTTTCAGCAAATAGGTCTTGCTCTGGGTGCTGTGGTTCCAGACAGAGGGACTCCCACATGTCGGGGGAAACAAAAACCACTAAGCAGAAAATCAGGAGAGGTTATAGCTTGTCAGAAGTGAGATCATGGAAGCAGCAAGAATCACTGACACTTACTGAGAGCTTACTGTACGCCAGACAACTTAGATTTAATTTTCACAATATGCCGTCTCGGGGGACCTTGATTATCCCTCTTTTACCTAATGAAACCAAAAAGCAAGGTCACACAGCAAGTTGGTGAGTAGGGTCAGGATTTGGATCCAGAGGCGGTTTGGTTCCTAACAGAGAGCTGCGATGGGAAAACAAGAAGCCAGAGGGATTCAGGGAAGGCCTTGCTGAAGAGGCGTCCTTGAGCTAAGATGGATGGATGAGAAAGAGCGGCCATGGGATGGTGGGGTAGAGCGGGCTCTAGGCAGAAAGAACCGTATGTGTCAAGGTCTTGAGTCAGAAAAGATCGTGGCTTGTTTGAGAAAAAACAAGAAAGCGAGCATGCTCTAAGATGAAACTGAAGAAGCTGACAGGGGCCAAATGACCCTGAAATTGATTCTGAGTGCAGTAGGGAGCTGCCGAAGGTTTCAGGAAGAGGAGCCATGTTCTCTGGTTTACAGCATGAGATAAGACAGTCATCTTGTGAGCCACAATGTGTGCTAGTGTTTCCTACATGGGATTTTAAGTGGAAGAAGAGTTTCATGGCCAAAAGGCTCAGCTTTTTCTGAAGTGAAATCGTTTTCATTATTGCAGGACTTCTCAGAGCCTTTGGGGGGGGGCACACTGTTCATTGTAACTCTCAAAGCAGGGGAGATCATGTATAATGTGGAATATCTCCCAAGTTCTTTTGACCTGGGAACCTCTTTTAGGGGAGCATCTTAGGGAACTAATGTTGGGTGGAACCTACTTTGGGAAACCCTTGAGTTTTGCTAAAGGAAGGGGGCTGTCCAGTCATCCACTTATCATTCCATATTCTCCATTTGGGCATCATTTACTAGTGCCTTCCTGAGTGGACTCTGCCAGTACATCCATTTGCCTTACTGCCTTGGTTTCCTCATAAAGTCAGAGGAAGCTGGTCAGAGGCCTCAGATAGTCCACAGTCTGAAGTAGCTTCATGATCATTAATAGGACTTGCATTTATTCTCTTAGAAAATCAGACCCAGAGCAGTGCTGCTCTGCTTTTCTAGTTCACATTTCTCCCTGGTCTTTTATTAGATAAGAGACTCCTCTTCCCTCTTTATGAAGGAACTTGGTCTTTGCTTAGAAAAATGAGTCCGGGGCGCCTGGGTGGCTCAGTCGGTTAAGCGACTGCCTTCGGCTCAGGTCATGATCCTGGAGTCCCGGGATCGAGTCCCGCATCGGGCTCCCTGCTTGGCGGGGGGTCTGCTTCTCCCTCTGACCCTCCCCCCTCTCATGCTCTCTCTCTATCTCATTCTCTCTCAAATAAATAAAATCTTTATAAAAAAAAAAAAAAGAAAAAAGAAAAAAAAGAAAAATGAGTCCGGACACTGGTTTGTTGGGATTCTGGGGGTCTCTCCACATCAGAAAACCCCGAAATAGGTGAAATCTCAGCTGCTTATTTCTTCAGATGATCTGTTAGGACTTGAAGAGTTCATTGAGCTCCCCAAGCTGTGGATTTAGTGTCCTTCTAAGAGTTTAGCAGGGTCCTCAGAAGGCCTTATTCCCATTATACTGATAAGTGGTTTATGTCCAGCAGTTGGGGTGAATATGGTTTCGGTTCATAGTGGCTGCTGTGGGGAGGTTTTTGTCTTTGTGCCATGACCTCTTGAAGACGCAGAATCATGAGGTTGTCTCCACGGTCTCTTTTTTCTGTCAGAGGCTGACTGCCTCATCAACCACTTGATCCCAGCAAGGAGGAAATCATGCCTTTCTGTTAACATGAACTTTGGTTTTAAAAAAGCCAGTACAACAGAGAGACGTTTTGCTCAGTGGTGAGCTGGCACACAGGCCTGGGGCAGACAGGAGCTCAGAGAGAGGTGCCGGGAATGAGACCAGGCAACGCAGGCGAGCTTCTCAGGCAGCCCCTGAGATTTGCTGGAAGGAGCTCAGCACTTCTCAGTTCAGGAACAGTCCTCAGGTGGCATCTTTGACTTACTCAAGGAAACTCCCAGAGTGGTCCAGGTCCCATCCTACTGGCTCAGCCAAAAGTCTTCCCTTCCAGGAGGTCTTCCACTTTCAGTGGCAGCCTTCTCAGTCCTTTACCCTGTAGTTACTTGTTATGGTTAATTTGGGGATAAGTGGAAATGGGATTTTAGTATGTCAGTGAAATAAGTCATCTTCAGTGTATGGAGTCTGAACACTGGGGAAATTAGACCAGAATTTCCTCTGGAGCGTGGCCATGACCCCACAGGCCAGTTCTGAGCTCCTGTGATTTCTTTCAACTGCTTGTCTGCTGTTGATTGGGGACCTCTATTCCACACATCCTAAGGAAGGGATGGGATCTTTAGCAAAGGGTTTTTCTTTGGCAGCGGGTGGGCATTGGCGGGGAGTAGAGTGGTGGGCAATGGTACTTAATTTTTTAGATTGGTAATCAATTCACTGGGGTAAAAAAAAAAGAAGAATGAATGTAAAGAGGTATACAGTTCAGAGTTTTAGTCTCCCTGACCCCCACATTCCTATTTCCCACCCCACCCCTCCACGGACAGAAGCATTTTTATTAATTGCTTGTATATCTTTACAGAGTTCACTTATACAGACATAAGTCAGTACGACTACATATTCTTTGTCTTGTTTTTATATGAAAGGTAATGAATGACTTAAAAGAGCTTTTTTTACCAGGAACCAGTATGTTGTGCAGAGAGCTCCGCATCTCTCCCTGTCTGGAAGCTTTTCCTTTTTCCAGGATTTAGTTCCAGCAGCCTGGTCTTTAGGCTTCGTCTCCCTAAGCCCCCCTGGTGGCCGTGAGGGGCCACTGCACCCAGTGAGCAGGAGCGGTGCTACACCCCTACCTTCAGAGCAGGGCTTCCCAGAGGTGCCAGTGCCCACAGATTGCCTGGGGATCTTGTTGAGATGCAGATTCTGATGCAGTAGGTCGGGGTGGGGTGCAGGGACTCTTCATTTCTCATAAGCCTTTCAGATAACGTCCGTATCTGTCCTCTGTGATAAGCATGGGGATAGAGCCCCGCTTCTCAGTTTTTGCTTCATTTTGGAATCTCCCAGAGATTGAGAAACTTCTCATGTCTGGACCCTGCCCTACAGGGATTTGGGTGTGGTCAGTCTGGATGCACTGGTCTCTGGGGCCAGAACGACACTCCTGAATGGGGTGGTTACAGCTGGTACAAATACAGTCAGTAGTTGCTTTTATTAAAAGCTATAGGCCTTACAAAGCATCTGGAAAGCACTTTAGCAGCAGTTGAGGACACTTCTCATTTGGCAGATGAGGGGTTGGAGCCCCAGCTGGTGCAGTGACTGGATCCGCCAGAGCTGCCCCATAAAGTCAGGAGCGATCCGGTCTGGACACTTGCCTTCCATTCAGGCTGTTTTCTGTGTTGTCACCTGGGTGTTAATTCTGCCATAGGGGTTTTTGAAATTTAGATGCTGTCATATTTTAAAACCAGAGCAAAAACAAAAGGGGACCTCCCTGGTTTGCCATTTGAATGACTCATCTTCAGATAGGTACCTAGCCCAGACATTATTAACAGAATACCTTTTTCCAATACTGTGATTGGAAGCCCCGGGAGTTGTAATTCAAGCCTGTAGGTAGCACCTAGCAGTTGCTATTAAATCGCTGTGCCCTTCCTTTTTTCACATTTATTCATGAATTCCCTCAACATTTGCCTGCCTTCTGTATTCCTGGCACTGTGCTGGGCACTGGGGTACAGTTATAAATACGCTGTGGACTGCTCTGTCTGTAGGGAAGTTAGACCGTGATTAGCAGTCACACATGGAAACTGCTTTGCGTGCCCCCAAGTCTGGGAACAGGCAGCGTGAGTCTGTGGAGGACCAAGCAAGTCCGGATGATCAGGACAGATTTTGTAAGAAAGTGATGATGGTCTGAAACTGAAGGGTGAGCAGAATATGGGGTCAGAGCGTTGTAGGCGGCAGATAGGCAGTGCCTCACGTCCAGGCCTGTTTTGCGATGTAAGCAAGGTCAGTGGGTGGAATCTGGGAACTGGGAGGCGCGGGGGTTGGGGGGGAGAGATGGGAGGAGGCAGTGTGAGGCTGGGGACCGGCAGGGAGTGAGGCACGCATGCTTGGCAGACCATTATTCAGAGAGCCCGAGGAAGGCATGAAGGAATTTGAAGGAGAGAAGTGGCAGGAGGGACGGGCTGTGCATTTCAGATGGGTCCCTCTGACAGGTATGTGCTGCTCAGTGCCAGAGGTGAAGAGCACGTCCATCTGAAAGCTTCCGTGAGTGGCTGTGGCGATGGTTACTCACTGTCCTCTCTCTCTGCAGGAAAATTCCCCCGGTGCCCAGCGCCACACCCCCCGTCTCCACACGTGTTCCCCATCGGACGAACTCGGTGCCGACAGCACAATGTGGGGTTGGCTGTCTGGCCACAGCCACTGTGTCGACCTCCCCCGTCCTGCTCTCGGCCACCTGCATCTCCCCAAACAGCAGATCGGTACCAGCTCATGGAACCACACTAAATGCACAGCCCGCCGCCTCTGGGGCAATGGATCCTGTGTGCAGTATGCAATCCAGACAAGTGTCCTCTTCATCCTCGTCCCCCTCCACCCCCTCTGGCCTTTCCTCAGTGCCCTCCTCCCCGATGTCCAGGAAACCTCAGAAGTTGAAATCCAGCAAGTCATTAAGGCCCAAGGAGCCTTCTGGTAACAGCACTAACTGTCACAACACCAGTAGCGGTACCAGCGGCGGCTCAGGAAAGAAACGCAAAAACAGCTCCCCGCTGTTAGTTCACTCTTCCTCCTCCTCCTCCTCCTCCTCCGCTTCTTCTCATTCCATGGAGTCTTTTCGCAAGAACTGTGTGGCGCACTCTGGGCCTCCCTACCCCTCCACGGTAGCATCTTCCCACGGCGTGGGCCTCAACTGTGTGGTAAATAAGGCGAACTCCGCGAGTGTCCGGCACGACCAGTCAGGGAGGGGCCCCCCGGGGGGGAGCCCCGCTGAGTCCATCAAGAGGATGAGTGTGATGGTGAACAGCAGTGACTCCACGCTTTCTCTCGGCCCGTTCATTCACCAGTCGAGCGAGCTGCCCGTCAGCTGCCACGGCGGTTGCTCACACGCTCACACTCCCCTGGACAGACTGCTAGGAAAGAAGAGAAAGTGCTCGCCCGGCTCCGGCGGCGCCAAACCCACGAAGGTTGCCAGATTGCCAGCCGCCAACAACGTGCACATGAAGCACGCGGGCGCCAGCCCGGGGCCCCCAGGACTGACGAACAGTTCCCTCCCTCATCAGGTAGGAAAGGGACCGTGAGCCCGGTGGGGAGGCTCACTTCCTCCCCCTCGAGCTCTTCGGCCAGCCCGGAGATCGGTGTGCGGGGGTTGGTTGGTTTGCCTGTAAACACGTGTCCAGCTTCGTGGTCTCTTTTCAAAAAGGAAGAGCTTGTGGCCATGTGAAGGTAAAACAGCATTTCTCTGCCAGAATTTCCTAGGACTTGGAAGATGCTCCTGGGTCAGGAAACCACGAAGTGCACTTTAGTAGCTAGGGCCGCAGAAGCCATCCCGCGTGACGGCAGGGGGCCCGCCGCAGCTAGGGGGTACGGGCCCCAGGGGCGCGCGCGTCCTGGGACACCGTTCGGGGAGGATGCAGGCCGTGCTTGCCTGGGGACTGGTTCTCTCGTTTGTTCCTCTGAAGAAAGCTGGCCTGCAAGCACACTGATCTAGAAAGGGATGGGTTAAATTTTTGAAAGAAAGACCTTTTAATAATTTTCCCACCAAAGGACTTTGGATTTTCCAGTTAACTCTCTCCTTATCTTTTCGCCCAGTTTTCCAGGGAGGCAGGGAAGCAGCAGTAAGTGTGGGTAGAGACAAAGACTAAAATCTCATTTAAATGAAGAAATGTGAATGCAGGCCCATCTGTAGAGCGGTGGCTAACTGGGTGTCAGATTCATAATGACCCGTGACTCTCTGTCTTGCGCTCTCTGGTCCCCGCCCTTCCCTTCCCCCCCCAGTTCCCGTCGTCCCCTCACCCTCTTCTCCTGGAGCTCCTTCCTCCAGCCTCCTTTGCTCTAAGTGCCTGTTCATCTCTCCTCTTGTTACTTCACTCATCAGCGTGTCTCCTCTCCTTGCCTGCACTCGGGGATGTCAGCAGCACCCCCCAGAGCCCTGAGGTACGGTGCAAAGCTGTTCTGTTCTGTTGGCTTCCTCCTCTGCAGAATTCAACTCAACTGGCAGGTTAGGATTGTTCAGAAAATACCAGGAAGTTTCTTACAGCAATAGAGTTCCCTCCACTATCTGTGTGAATGAATACCCACTGCCAAAGGTGTGGGGAAAAGATTTATCCGTGAATTTAAGTAGCAACTGTTTAAATTCTTCTCTTTGAGCCTCAGGTCTATAGGGGCTGTTTATATGTTGCTTGGCTGTTTGAGCAAGGGGTCCCTGGACATGTGAAAATGAGCTTTCAACACTTGGTTTGTAGTTATTCATTATAGTTTATCGGCATAAAAATTCAGTGCAAATACTGCAGGAAGTGGTTTAGCCAGCCATCCTTTAAAAACTTCCTTCTGAGGGTAGTTTCTGTGAACCTGAGGGAGGGGTGTTCCCTTGTGTTGCGATGCTCCACACGTTCTTTTACTGCGTGCACCTGTCTTCCCACAGACAGCGCTGCCAGCCCTTAGTGCCCACAAGTCACAGAAAGGAGGGGAGGAGGCTGGTGGGCTCAGCGGAGATTAACAGTGTTTGTGGAAAACGAGGGAGTGGGAGCCCATCTACACAGAGCAGGTGCTCCCAGAAACCTGTCACCCATTTCAAAGAAACTGCAGATCTGGACCTGGCATGAGAAATTTGGCCATGTTTAAAAGTTATGTAGTGTGTTGTTTTGAAATCTCGTACAGCCCACACATCTCCTGACCACGTCTGGCTCATGAGCTGCCAGTTTGCACTTCTGATGCCCACCATTGGGGAGGGCCCTGTCTCACTAGGACAAAAAGTCTGAGTTTGGGTTCTTAAAATTAGTTTCAACTTAAGTGTGGATTTGGTAGATTTCCCCCGTGTGGTAGAAAACTTCATTATGCTGCATAAATCTTAAGGGGGGGGCATGGCTAGAGATTGGAGGATCGGTGAACCCCCAAAAAAGTGTTGGGTATTTTTAGTGTCTGTGCTCATTTATCTGCAGGAGGGATCCTATAGCTTTCATCAGGATCTCAAAGGTATCCATGACTCCAAAATGCTGTAGAGATTGCTACACTTAGAAGAGTAGGAACCTCACCTCCCTGTATCTTGGGGAGCTGATTTTAAGATTTAATTAATTTATTTTTTAGGTTGGTGGGGTGGGGCAGAGGGAGAGAGAGAGAATCTCAAGCAGACTCCATGCCGAGGGTTGAGCCCGACACAGAGCTCGATCCCATGACCCCGAGATCACCATCTGAGCCCAAACCAAGAGTCGGACGCTTAACCGACTCTGCCACCTGGCCGCCCCTTGTGGAGCTGATTTTAAAACAGAAAACTGAGCTGGCTGAAGACCCCTAAACCAGGGAATGTGGGCGTGGTGGGCTGTACTGGGAAGCCTGGCAGATGGGGCTTGGCAGCTTCCCCCATCCGCCCTGCAGTCTGCTTGTGGCCTCTCCGCCCAGGACTTCAACAGCTCACTGTGGGTCACTAGGGGCCTGAGTTCCCCCACCCCAGGCACGGGCACCTGCATGTGCTACCCCATACGACCGTGTTCAGTTCTCAGCTGACAACCTGGAAGACCTTCAAGGAAATGAAATCACTAAATAAAACCAGAAGGCAAACATGAGAGCCTTTTCTCTGAGCTAGAAACCTGGCCTGCTTCTCTTCTGGACGGTTTTCTCAAAGTCAGTGGTTTAGAATGATTGTGCCCAAGGCAGGCAGTTGAAAGCTAAGGCCAGGTTGCATGGCCAGTGCTCCTGGCGTGACCCAGCGCCGGAGAGAGCGGAGCGGTGTGGCCTCGGGATGCTCTGTTGGGCGTCAGGGCGGTGCCGCGTGCAGCTGCTTACTTACCTTTTCATTGTTTCCCTACCCCCTCTTTTTTGAAAGCCAAAGGCACGTCCCTGACAGCTGAAAATAGCGCGGGGAGGAATAATCTGGACACTTTTGACGACAAGTTACACCTCCACTCAGCACTATGGACTCCACGATGCCTTTGAGTCTGTTTTCCCAACCTCCTGTGGGCCTCGAGGGTAGAAATCTGCCGGGCTGTTGTTGTAACGAGGATTTCCCTGAAGCTATGTCCATAGCAGTGAGTACGTGTAAAGGACACTGGATCAAGTTCAGCCACCGAATTGCTTCTGTCAGTGTTAACGTGGTCTGGACTGCTTGCTACCAATCTGTGAGAAGTTGTTGCTTTGTTTTTTTAACTTGCAGTAAATCATGGAGCCACTCTTTGAGTAGATTGGCGGGGCGAAAGAATGTCTTGGCAAGAGCATTACTGTAGACTTTTCTCCCTTCTTCCCCCTTCCCGTCCCAGTTCTTTTTTTACACTGTCTTCTGTAGGTCACCCTCCAGCAGTTAGGTCCCCCATCTGGAGACGCCTTCCAGAGGAGAGCAGAGCTGCGCCCTGAGCAACCCTCCGGAGAAGGCATGTGCTGTTAGGTTTTTATAGCAATGTTCCGGGAATGGAATATGGACGTTAGCACGAGGCATCATGACAAAATAGCCTGTATTTTCCCCCAGCTTTTTGCAAATAATTTGGGGTAAGAAGCTGTCAAAAGTTTCTAACTTACAAACTGGTTTAAAGCCATCGACACCCAGAGAGCAAGTATACCACATTGTAGAGGCTTACTTTTCAAGGTACTTTTCATTCTATGTGATTTTTTTTTTTTTAAGAAAATGCAAATGCAAACTAGTTTTGATAATGGAAAGCCAAATTTTGGTTGGGGGACAGGGGTGGGGGGTGGGTAGATAAAATCACTATGGGGGAAATGTTTTTCCAAGATTTCCAAAGAGGTGGAATTTTTTATCCTTTAAGTTTTCATGTTATACAATAAGGCAGATTGGGTTGGTTGCCCTGCCAGTCTCCTGTTTTTAAAAAAAAAAATGCCTTTGTAAAGTGAAATTACTAGAATGCAGCAGAAACTGTCATTCACGAAGTCATTAATATATGTAAATGTTTCCAGGGCACTGTGTGCATTACCCTCAGTCTCCGTGGTTGCTGTCCTGGGACTGCATGTCAGTTTCTGCTGTGAGCACTCCCCGTCTGGTGCGTGTCTGCTCTCCCTTCCTCTCCACAGGTTCACTGGGATGCCGTTGGGTCTCCCGGCATCCAGGGAGGGGAGCAGGCAAATGTGTACACATACCCAGGCAAAGATGACGTGCTGCATACACTTGCCCGACAGACCCTCCTTCCCGGGGATTAATACCAGCCATCTTCCAGGGAGAGTTCTGGAGTCCCTCGGGGTTATTTATTTATTTATTTATTATTTTTTTGAGTACCCCATCCCAAAAGAAAGAGCTTCCTGTGTTAAAACGTCAGTGCTTGAGAAGGTATCATTGCACTGGGGGGACGAGCTGGGGCACTGGCACTGGTGATTCCACGATCACAGCTCCTGGAACAAGAACCCAGGCACTTTTGCTTAGAAGAACACAGAGTTGCCGATCGCCACAGGGTACATTTCCCCGGGCTCTGATCACTGCTCCGGGCAGGGCCTGGACAGAGCCAGGCAGTGCATCCTTTCTTTCCCTACAATTCTTGGGTTACAAACGTCAGTGTCAGGGAATTTCGAGTCAACAACAAGTAGAATGAGTAAATACTTGGTTACCAGCCTAATAATGTGAATCGCTACAGAATTATTATGTAAGACAACAAAAGCTATATGCAGATACTTTAGCTATAAATTGATGTAAAATATTGATTTTTTTTTAAAGGAAGGGGAGAAGAGTATCTTGTTCACTTATTATGCAATCAGTAAATATTTTTAAAAAATGATACTATAGGAGAGCTTAGTAAGGAGAGCGCATGGAAGGGCCAGTTTGGTGTAGTTAGGAGAAATCAGTCTGGTTGTTCCATCCCAGTGGAGGGAGAGAACGGAAGTAAGAGGGAATCAGAACGTACTTAAGTTGATTCCTTGGTGACAAGTGCAATGGGGCTATGGGTAGAATTTATTTTCAGAGCCAAGGGGACTTGATGGATATAAATAAAGTTGCTTTTAGCGATGGAATTTATAGACAGATCATGTTGTTCCAAAAGATGTGAATAAGATCCATGATAGCAAGTTGATTCAGAATTATGTAGATATTTAGATAAGCGAGTGTTGATCATTTGATTTCTTAGACTGAGGTTTTAAATGAATTTCATTATGTCTCCCGGTAGTACACAGATCATCGGGATTAGGAAATTAGCCATTTTGGATTCTGCCTGCCACAAACAGACCTATTCTGAACAGTGCTATTAAATTTTAGACTGTTGAAATATTTTATTTTCTCCTACAACTAGTTTTTATTATAATGAACAATTAAGACCATTTAAAACACGGGAGTACAAGTATTTTTTTGAATTAAATTAACTTGCAAAAACCAAATTTGCAGTGGTTGGGTTGTTTCTAGACAGACTTTGGTATCAATTTAAAACCAAGATAATTTTTATATTCTTTCCAATAGAATTTCATGACAACTCCTGCAGTTTTCTTAACCTACAAAAAAAAAAAAAAAAAAAAAGTGCTGCATTGATGAACAAAGAATTCTACAAAACCTACTTTTGTATCTTTATTTTGGAATTTCTTGTTCTATTATAAATATGGAAGTATCCCTATTTCAGAAGACATATTTTGTTAAAAATGAATTGTACATATTTAAATATGTATTTTTGCACAGGTCTTTTTTTCTGATATCCTGTTTTGGTACAATTGAGATCATCTAGTATTTATTTATTAATTAATAAAAGTAAATACCTTTTTATAATTTGAAGTGGTTCACTGCCAAGCCAATAGTTCTAGATCCTGCCTCCTTTACAGTTTAAGGGATGCCTCTGTTCTGTGAAAGTCTTTTTGTCCCTTTAATGTCTCGGGAGCGGATTCATGCCGATCAAGTGGGCATGGCTTCTCTAGTTGCCTGATTTCCCGATAGACTACACGTAACAAAGTGACACACTGCTTTTCTTTTGTTCGTGTTTTATGTGTGAGTGCGCGTGCGTGCCTGTGCGTTTGTATGTGCACACTCTGAGCACGTGTGTGTGTTCATGTGTGATGTGGTTTAAAACTAACGGGAAAAACTGAAAGTGCCTGAACCTAGTTTTAAGCTTCGACAGATTCTTTAAAAAGACTTGAATGTTCAGTTCAACTTTTGGAGTTTGCTTTTTCCACCTAAATATTGTTTCTAAAATCTTAGGTGAGGAGTTGAAAACCACCAATGCTGGTAATTTTATTAGGTATTTTAAAATTAAGGCCTTTTGGTTCACAGTAATTCAACTGGTGACGGACTGCCTGGTGGCACAAAGGGTTACAAATCTTTTGGTCAGCCAGTGACTTTCACAATATGTCCGTTTTGTTACTCACTCATGAAATACAGAGTTTAAAATAGAATATTTAAAAGATTTTATATTCCAAAAATATAATACAAAGTACCTCTGAGAACATTGAAAAATGCATAATTTGAAAAATGTAACTTATAAAGGCAGCTGTCTTCCTGCAAGAGTTCTGTTGCCAAGGAATTTCTTAACTATCTCTCTGTCCGGGCGGGGTGGGGGGGGTGGAGAGTGGGGGGGGCTGCTTTGGAAAATGATTGTTAAAAGTTTCGTTGTTTAGCAGAAAATAATCATTTTTACATTTTGTGCAAAACGTTCTGCATTTTCCGATCATTTAAATGAGCACTACATACTGTCAGTGTGAATGTAGAGCCTTGAAAAGCATTTTGCTGTTTCTTTGAGCTTGGTTATAAAAGCAATCTCCTGTGTTAAAATGTGTGAATAGTTTGATAATTTGTACACGTAATCAAGAGCATCTCAGCTGGACTTTTGTGTTGGCTGCTGTATAGAACATGAACAAATGTCAAGGGATAGAAAATTACTTTGGATATTTAAAAGAGAAGAAATATATAGTCTATTTGTTTTGTAACAAGTTTCTGTAAATAAAATAATTTATACTATTTATAAGAAAAGGTTGTGCTTTGCTTTATGAGAAATTAGTTTGTGGAACAAACATGTTACTAAATGGGCAATAAAATTAGGACTTCTCAATAAATAAGGTTGGCTGCATGAAATATTTTACATGTTTCTGCCTCGTGATACTAAACCCCTTTCAATCTAGTCTGACTTGGCTTCATTTTTTGGCATCAGACACCCTTGTGAAGCACCTTTGGTTTCCTTCCCTTCTGCGTAAGCCAAGTACAGGGCTTACGATGTTTCCCTTCTTGGGCACAAAGCTTTGTTTTGGAGAAATTAATAACTGGGTAAACTGTGAACACTATTGCAGGTTTGTCAACAAAGGGAAGTTGATAGATTGAGAAACACGTTCTGTTTGTACTTGCTTATGTGCAGATTTGATGGCGTGTGGTCAGTTTTCGTTCTTCTCCAGAGGTAAGTTTTGTTTCCACAGCTAGTGTGATCCCTTCCTTGCTTTTACGTACGACTTCCCTCCCTGGAAGCGCAAGTGCATTTTGGTAGTATTCAGAGCACAACATAATCTTTTATCTGTAGAAACTGGGCCAGTGTTTCCATTTGCAAATCATTCTAAGAAATTAAAAATTATTCTCTTCTTAACATAGTAAGGGAAGCAACTGATTTGTGTGTTGGAGAAAATGTCCACATATTACACAAAGGAGCCAGTCTGGTTTCAACCCCCCACCACGCCACGGACTTCCCATTCCCTCCTTAGATCAACTCCTAAAATCATTTCTGAGGAGATCCTTTCGCCTCAGGCGTCCTTCTTAAACTTCCTGGGAAGAGGCTCACTCAATTTCTTAACCCTTTTTACTTCCAATCCCTTGCAGGTAACCTGGCCGTGGACAGCAGGAGACTCCCGATTCAAGGAAGGGGGGTTGGCAGGAAGGCAGGGTAAGAAGGTCATTGTCAGCAGAGGGAGCAGACTGGGCAAGCACAGGCGGGAAGCAATGTGGAAGAGAACCATTCTGGGTGGAGCTTCTGGAAAGGAGGGGCTGAAGGGTTGCAGAAGTCGGCACCAGGTTGTCGAGGACCTGAAGTCATGGGGCCTTCACCGTCAGGAGCATACAATTTAACCAACTGTAACTGTCACAGCCCAGAGAGTCCCGGGGCCCGGTGCCACCGTGCTGCCGGCATCAGAAGTAAAAGCCATTCAGATCTTTCCCTTTTTCTTGCACTTCCCTCTCTTATGCCTCAAACCTCATCCTTTACACCTTTCTCTCTTCTCTCCTCCTCCCCCTCCCCATCTTAATCAAAAAGCTCTCCTCTAAATCAAGCCCACGGCCCTGCCCCTTTTCATCCCACTTTCTACTCTTGCAGTCTTTTCTTTCTAGTAAGAAACTTTTGCTGCTGTTGCTCATGGGAGTTAATTAAACTTGTCTTTCATTTTGTAAGGCTGTGTGATTCTTGGCACTTCTCACCCCTTTTTCCATAACCAAAGCGCAGGGACCAAAGCTGGTACTAGCAGAGATTCTCTTTGAGGGGAGGAGGAGAGGGAGCCAAAGGAAAAAGTTTTCAGGAAGAAGGGAGATTCAAACACATAATTTAATCCCTTTTTTTTTTTAAAAAATCCCCATCCCATAAGGGCCCTCCAGTAAGTATGGAGGACAGCATGGACAGGTGAGAACCTTGGGACAAAAATAAGTTATGGTGCTGTCGTAACAATCCAAGGAAGAGCTACTGAGTTTCCAAACTAAGGCAGTGACCATGGGGATAAATAGGGAACTGACTGTAGAGATGCTTTACAGGTAGAACCATCAGGTCCTGCCTGAGGTCTCATTATGTTGAACATTAAGGGGAAGGTTGAATCCAAGATAACATACAATTTCTAGCTCAGCCAAACTGGTTGATGAGCCTTACATATATGATCTATGACAAAGAAGGAAAAACCTACAACAACGAATTTGAGTAGCCACTGGGAAACTCACATTTAGTGCCCAGTGGCGATATGTACAGTCTGGACGGAGCTTAAGAGAAAGGTGTGAGCTGTAAAATGGAGGTTGTCTTCCATTCTTAGATGGTAAATGAGGTATGGGAGTGTATGAGTTCACCTAGGAAAAATAGGGTCGCTATTAAATTTGGCTCATTGTTAAAATAATGCCCATCTAGTTGAATGCTTACAATGCCCAGTGAAGCATTTGGTAAACATTCTCTCTCTCAAAGCCCCGATAGAGTAGGTAGTTTTGATCCTAGTCAAATGGAGGAGGAACATCTAAGAAGTTAAGTGTCTCGCCTACGGTTCCGCACCTACTGGCTGTGAATTCAGGTCTGTCAGATCAGTGGTTCTTAATCTCTTTTTCGCCCCCCGCCAGATTTCAAGAAAGGAGTATGGGCCCTCTCTGCCAGAGGCACAGACACACCACATTTTTTTATGTTCTGGCTCCAGGACTTCGCAAACCTGAAGCCCATCCTCTGTGGCCCAGAGAAAGAAGAAAGCCCAAGATGAAACCCTGGAGAGCGTATTTTTGGTGAAGACAGAGGATGAGGTTGAAACGGTTTCGTTACAAGCTTAGACAGTTGACTCCATTGTAATTAACCCCACCAACCCACTCAGGTAATGTTTGCTTTTAATTTTTTTCCTCCTGCCTCTTTCTTGGGGATAATCGGAACAACAGGTATTAGTTGAGTGAAGAAGTTAGAACTTGGGCAGGGAGCTTGCCCAGCAATTAAAGCATATGAGGGTATGGCTAAGTCATTGATGATGGCCTTGATTGGGACATTCAAGGAACAGAACCAGAAGCCGCCCTGCAGAATCTTTGCAGACACTCTCAAGACATTTTATTTGTAATTACCCTTCTGTTAAGTCTTATGATCCTCCTTCCAGGTAATTTGTCTGTGATGAGACAAGTTAAATGGTTTATTCACCGTCACAGAGCTAAGTCCACGTTCAGTTCAGTCTGGCCATTACTGGAAGAGGGGCTGACAGAGGCGGATCCAGGTTACAGAGTTATGATGGTGGCGTAGCACTTTTAGGGACAGGTCAGGGAACAGAGGAATAGGATACTAGGGGTTGGAGTAGAATATCAGGTTTCAGTTGGAACCACAGAGCTGTTCAGAGGTGCTTGAGATTCCTGGGTCCTGGGTGAGACCATGGCCGAGGTTGGAAGTGGCCTGGGGGGCATGAACACTGAAGTTCAGGCCAAGGAGCTGTGAGGCGTGGCTCTTTCTGTGTAGGTTGCCGGTTTCCAAGTGGTTGCGGTTGAGAGAAAGAGCCAGCTGCTTGGTCTGGTGTGTGGAGGATGGAGCGGCTTGGAGGTCTGGCGGCAGTGAGCACAGAGAATTGGTGTATTGGTGGGTGGTGAGCAGCTTTAAAGAGAAGGCATTTTGAATGAGGGTGGAAATCCTATGGCCAGGAGACAGCAGCGCAGACTAGGAAAATGTGGACTTCACGTTGGGCCCACGTTCCTGAGGTATGATTTGAATGAACAGCCTCTAACCCAGAGGAGGACTTCGAGAAATGCAGAGTCCTCAAAACCCAAGTGCAGAGTTTCAGCAGCCTTGATACTCTGGTAAACTCCTCAAGGGGGTTGGTAAGATTGTCAGGACGCCACCTAGTAGCAGTCTTGACTAAAGCGGTCACTTCTCTGAGGCCACCTCGGGATTTCTAGAAGCTAGATGGAGGCCGATGGTTCACTGGCAGATTGTCCCTTTTACTTAAGCTCACAACCAATCTCTACACGAAAATTATGCCAGACCTTTGTGAGTGACAAACGGTGATCCTCCCCTGGACCAAACTGCTACAATTCTTACTGTCTTTGGTAGGTCTTCAGAAACACAAGACTAATGCACGCCTGGGGCTCTATGCCTCTGAAACCCACATTAGTCCACATTCGAGTTTGTCACGTTTTTCCAGATAGGGATTTAACTTTACTTCCCCATTGCCATTGTGGAGGTGGCAGGTTGCTACAATTTGTAGTTTGTACAGCATCAGGAAGGTGAGAGATTATCGTAGTCCCCCTCCTTTCTTTCTCCTAATCATGAAGAAACAGTAAGATTTCAGTGATCAGCCATTAATCCTCTTTAAAAGCCAGGTTAAAAACAGCACCAAGGATTAATCCAAAATTAGGCAGTTTGCTAATGATCAGTAACCTGCTGATCAATTAATACTAACGCTCGGTCAGGCTACTACAGGACTAAAGGTGTTGCATCATAAAATGGGGACAGAATGGGGCAGTGGGGTGGTAATGCGGGGGCAGCAAACTCGAGTGCCGGTGGGCCCGGCAGGTAGTAGAAGGTAACGGGGCCCTGCTGGAGAACCCATGCTAGCTGGGTAGCTTGATGGGGAAAGTGAGCCCAGAGTTAGCCTCATCTGTCCATTTTTCCACAGAAGCTGGATAAGTGACCTTTGAATTGTGCTTTCAGTTTTTCGAAGGTGACCGTAAATGAATTTTTATCTTGAAAACTAACCTGGGGGGGGGGGGTGGCAGGTGTGGCAGTGTTGCAGCTCGTATGTGACCAGTCTCCAACTGGAAGCATCAGGAAGCATCCTTTGCCATCCTGACTGGCTTTGGCCTTTTGAGCTTTTTTTATTTTTTTTTTAAAGATTTTATTTATTTAACAGAGAGAGACATAGCAAGAGCAGGAACACAAGCAGGGGGAGTGGGAGAGGGAGAAGCAGGCCCCCCCGCGGAGCAGGGAGCCCGATGCGGGGCTCGATCTCAGGACCCTGGGATCATGACCTGAGCCAAAGGCAGACGCTTAACCGACTGAGCCACCCAGGCGCCCCCTTTTGAGCTTTTTTGATCCCTACCTGTGGGAAACATGGGCCTGGACCTAAAATGTCTTTGACAAGCCTTTTATTGGGTTTAAAATACTCTACCTGTCCATAAAGCAGACGTTAGCATTCCATAATTACGTAACAAATGTTAAGTTTGTTAAAAACATCAGTTTAATCTCGATCAAATACAAAAAACTCCGTTTTCAGCTTATTCTATAAAAGTTGGCTGAGGTGGCCCAATTTATCGTATGTGACAGTAGTTTACTAACACTCAGTGTACTAAGAAATATTTTAGTACTGTTGCTTCAGTGTTCAGTGTGTTAGCGTTTTCACACACAGAACTGCATGAGTCTGATTGCTCCCCCGCCCTGCAGATGCAGGGGAGGGGCTCCCAGAGATGAAGGCCTTTCTCCCTGCATCAGGCAGCTAGTGTGAGGAGAGCTGGGACCAGGATTTGGTTTTTCTGGCCTTCCTGTCAGTGCTGTTTCTCCCATACCGTATGGCCTCATTTAAAAAGAGATGTGTCGCATTCGAACTTTGTTTTCACCTCCAGACGGATACTTCTAGGCTAGCAGTGTTCCTCTGGGATTTGTAATTGCATAGAATAACTTATTAACAACATGTAACAAAAGCTCCAATTTTGTATTAAAAACTACATTTGCATAGTATTAAATGTGGCAAGCATGAAAATGTTGACAGTAGCTGTCCCTGCTGGGCGGGACTACAAGGCCATCCACCTTACTTAGTATCTTCAATTTCTTTTGCAATGAGCACACATTCTTTTTCAGGGAAAAAAAAAAAAAGGAAAAAATGGACTCCATCACCTCAAAACTGTATTGTTTCCCTCATAAGTAAGTTATCAGCTTCTGGAGTTTTCAGTTTCCCTATCTTGAACTCGGAATGGATAGCACTTGTTTCTTTTGGCTTCCCTTACCTATCACCCTCGCCTACTAATTTTAGACAAGTTGGGCTGATATAGTGAAAGAAAAATAAAATCAAGTACATTTTAAGCAAGCAGAGGGAAAAAAAAAAAGTGTTTTGAGAATTCCCTGTCTAGACCAGGAGTTAGTCTAAGCCTTCAATGAAAAGCCAGAATTGCTCTGTGATCACATCCATCCCGGCGGTCTTAGAGGAGGGAGCCCAGGGAAAGGGCTATTTTAAGAAACTGACGTTTCAATCCTACTTTTTTCCCTTTAGCATGAACTGCAATGAGTCAATTTGCTAAGAACAGAATTCTCATTTTTGAACGGACCCAAGGAACACAGTGAGTTCTCAGTGACTACATGTTGGATTTAAAATTGCCCTGATTTTCAGGATCATGGGTTTAGAATACTTATATTCACATTTTCTTCAAGAAATTATAGTGATTATTGTTAAGGTTTTATAAATAAGCATTTTCGGGGATCCGTAAGTGGATATTCTCCAATGCTTAAGGCCTATGCAGCATTAACTAGCCTGCCATCCACCGTGGCGCCCGCAGGAGAGCGCGGTCATCCCCCGCCCCGCCCCCCACGCACCACACTGACGCGAGCACGGTCGTGAACTGTGTCGTTGGAATCGTGCTTTGATTTCCCAACCTTCATGATTTCTAGTTTACTTACGTTTTTTATCATGAATGAATGTTGAATTGTATCACATTATTTTCCATCGACTGAGAGGCTTTCTTCTCTAATGTTAATGAATCATTCCGATCGGCCCGTAACTAAAACAGCATGTAAACTACAAAAGCAGACTTCTCTCCCCTTCCTTTTACAGTACAATGCCATTTCCCATTCTTTTTTTTTTTTTTTAAGATTTTATTTATCTGACAGAGAGACAGCGAGAGAGGGAACACAAGCAGGGGGAGTGGGAGAGGGAGAAGCAGGCTCCCCGCTGAGCAGAGAGCCCGATGTGGGACTCGATCCCAGGACGCTGGGATCATGACCCGAGCAGAGCCGAAGGCAGACACTTAACGACTGAGCCACCCAGGCGCCCCTCCCATTCTCTTTTTAACTCCGCTCTACCCAGATGGCTTTGTCAGAGTCAGCATCCAAAAAGCATGGGGTCATCCCAGACTTTTCCTCACCCTCCCCGCCCCCCCCCGCCCCCCCCATTCTAATCTTTCAGCAAAGTCGGCTGCCTGCCCCGTCCACACCATCATCAGGCATCCCCTCCAGCCGGGGACACGTCAAAGGCCATTCCTTGGCTTAAAACCTCCAGTGACTTTCCCTCTTTCTTCGCCCAGATATTTGCATATTCCTCCTCTATTTAAATGTCACCTTAGCAGAGGCCTTCTGTGACACCCCATGGGAGAGCTCGTCACACCCTACCTCACTCTCTCCTTTATCCGGTTTTAGATTTCTTTTTTTCTAGCACTTAGCCCCATCTGACTCACCGAGCTTATATTATAATTAAGAGAAAAACAAGGAACAACTTTGTTTTCCTTACTGTAGTTCTATTTGTTGGGGGGAAAAGATCCCATTGCCAATATCAACATAGGTTTTTTTGTGGTTGTTTTTAAGCAATGGTGAGATTGGCAGATTCTGGAATCCAGGGTTATGGTTGCCTCCTAAGTGTTTAGTTATGGACTACTATATGGCATGTACTCTTTCTAAAATTCAGGAGACTTAGGTAAGATATGAAGGGTTTGTATTATCCCTACTGATTTGAACTCAGGCACTGTAGTCTCGGATTACAGTCTCAAATGACATAAAATGACCTTATTTTAACATTACTGGTCCCTATCCTTAAAAGGGGGATATATTAAGAAAAATAAATTGAAACAGAAACAACAATGCAATATTTATTTTATACAGTTGAACTGGGTACATAGTAAACTATAAAAATTCCAAATAGTTATCTCTAAAGGAAATCCTTTGTTTACATGGTTTTACATATTAATTACTCTGGAAAGTTTCTGAACTCTGTTTAGTAGTAGATCTCCTTTCTTGATAGTTTCTTGGTACTGCCAGTTCTTGCTATCAGGCCTATAAATAAATTCAAGAAAAAAATGAATTATTTACCAGTCACATTACTCCATAACAAGAGTCGACCTACTTTTAAAAGAATGCCCCTTATTCTAACACACAAATGACGTACAAACTTAGCAGTACCTGTTGGTCTCCACTATTTCATTTACTTTATCTATTTTGCAGTGTAGTCTCCCTGCAGCAATAAATCTGGACAGCTCCCTACAATTAAGAGGGGGGGGAAGAAGGGCATTAGAGTATGAGTCTTACACAAAATTCTTAAACTGCACTAAATACATGCTTCCACTCCTCTCAAGGTAACATTCAGTTGGCTTCCCGCCTGCGCTTTTGACTATGCAGCAGCTGGGACAATCGTCGGGGGCATACTGCAGGATCATCCCAGAAGATTAAATCACTTACTGGAATAAACGGCAAATTCATATTTGAGTGTACGTATCAAAGAATGAAATCATTCGTAAGCACATCTTTAAAGCTTCAGAGAAAAACTTGGAGGCAGAAAAATAATAAGGAAATAATGAAACAGCAGATGATGCTCAGGATTTTCAAATTAAGAATATGCCACAAGAAATAAGGATCAGGAATGCACAGCTGATATTAATCTGTGAAAAAGTATTTCTGAATATCTATGTACAGTCATAACCCAAACCTCAAAATTAAGATAGGTAGAACATGCTTACACATGAGTAATGAAACACTATCAAAGACTGTCTACCAACAAAGAGGGAAAAAAGTAAATGCTTAAAAATGTACAAGAGCTATATGAAGACTTTACATTACATGGAAAGATGACTGCTTTAAGATAAAAATCTGCTTGTAATAGAATTGTTAAACTTAAAAATTATATGACCAGTTACTCTCCCAGACACTAAAACATCTTGATCCTAGCACATAAACAACAAAAGTACCATTTGAAATCCACGGGAAAGGGCTGCTTTGAGACAAATCCTAGGGAAAAAACTGATAAATCTGATTACATACAGAGAATGTTCACATAGGATGATACCACCAAAACCAAGTCACAAACTAAACGACAACGTGGATAGAAGATGTTTGCAGGAAAAAATGGCGGGGGGGGGGGGGAATTCTAGACAAAAGGCTCATTTAAAAACAGAGGCAAAGTACATACACAAAAAAGATCAATTTTACTCATTAAAAATGCAGATTAAAGCTATAATGAAATGCCATCATTCTAGGGAGAACAAAGCATAATGGAATGTTGAGGAAAGTCAGAGACAAACACCGTGTCTCACACTTACTGGAGAGCAAGTAATATAATTAGATGAGAAAGTGTGTTACTTGGATTTGTGCTTTAAAAGTGTCAAGTATCATAACTAATTGCCCCAGTAGTCAGTGGTGAAAAGACCCAAAAAGACCCACTATGCTTTCTGTACTAGTTGTGTCCAAAAAAAAATCTATGAAAAGGAACTAATTATTAAGAATGAGAAAGCATTAAGAAAATGTTTTTAATAAGGAAATGTATAATTTTGGAAAATCTCGTTATGAGCTTCAAAAAGCCTGAACACAAAAAAGTTACTGCTATTGGAAGATCTTAAGCTGGAGGTCATCCTAAACTAGCAAGCGCTGTTCAGTTACAGAGCATGCCCTATTTCTATACTCCCCGTCAAAATATATTTCGATCCAGTTGCTACAGTGTCCAGTCTTTTTCAACTGTTTGAGTTCTTTTACTGAGTGGCTTTCTACACTTGGGTTCATTTTCCAGACACTTAAATAGTTCCATCTCCACAGGAAGCCCATTTGCAACTATTATTCCGGGACTGAGGTTCACAGAGAAAATCATACGAGATTAAAAGCCTTCCTAGTCCCACCCTAAACTTGAGACGGGGGAAACCTCTGAAAGTGGTTCTGACTTACAAAGAAGCTCCAGGGATGCACTGTGACTCAAGAACGCCCTCTGCTGAGGTGAGGACGGACTGCCCCACTCTAAGAGCCGTACTGTCCATACACCTAGGCGGACGGCGAGGCTGCTGCCCGTGCCGGCATCACTGGACTTGAGGCCTTCACGTAACCTCTGCCCAGACTACTTGAGGAGAGCCTGGCACTTAAAGCACTGCTTATCTCAGTTCCTGTACATACTGCCACACACTCTATCCAGTACAACTAGGCTACTGGTTTCAAAAACATGTATCTGTGCTATTTCTTCCATTGGGAAAGCACTTTTTTCCTTAGCTTCTTACAAAAAAAAAGCAGCAACATCCAGCCTACAGGTCCACCAGAAGGCATCTGTGGATGTGTCCATTTCTCAGGCACTTCAATCAGATACAGACTCCTAGGTATGCTCATTCTGAACTATATGCATCAAGAATAATCTGGGCACAGCTTCCTTTCTGGTTACAACAAAATTTAACTCCAAATGTCCTATGTTTCCATTCAAGTCCCATTCCCAGCTTTAGAGCCAAACCACTTGTCATCTCCCTATGTGCCAATCAAACACATCCCAGGATGACTCATCTTCCCCAGCCATGATTTCTCCAAGCCCTGAGCGTGGTGGCTCATACACAGAAGGTATGCAGTAATGACGACCCGAGTATTTACTGAACAACCAACCTACCAATCAGATTTGCATCCGTTTCAAACAGAAGACCTACCAACAAAGTTGTGTAACACAGTGCATAGGTTTCTAACCTTAAACCTGTCAACAGCAGCGTTTCCTCAAATAACGGACCCTTCCTATTCTCCCGACAATATCTTACTGAGTCTAAGGAAGTAGAGAAATGGAAGAATGGTGTAGAATTATGTTCAACTTACCAAATCAGACCCTCCTTAAAAAAGGATTTCACCTAAAATGATTTTTATAAGGGAGGAGAAAAAGAATCTGGGAAAACCCAGATGTGAATTGGGTATCAGAAATTTAAAACAAGATCTTAGGTAACAATTAGAGCTCTATACAACTTTTGCCTTTAGAGCTGGTCTGCAAACATAAAGGGAAAAAACTGAAATACCACCTGAAATGTACCACGTCTGGAATGCAGAAGTCATTGTAATGACTTACAAGAAGGCTGCAGTATGTCTAAGTGACATGTTCCTGCTTTAGTTCATCTTACCCAAAATTTCAAGTGAGCCTCAAATGGCCCCCAAGTAGTGAAAGCTGTATCACCTCCAAGGCACAGTTAAGAAACTGAGGAAGGGACAGAACCAGACCAAGGCCACAGGGCTATTCAGTGGCAGAGCTAGAACAAGGAGCCAGGCCAACCCTGTTCTTCATGCACTGCTCACCACGGTAAGCCACTTGTTACCCTGAGTCAGGAGAATCACACTCGTAATGGCCATCCCCCATCCCAGTAACCAGCTCTCTTGGGCAGTGGTAACCAGACTTAAATTTCAAAAATTAGTTCAATTCCAAAATAAAACTAACCTAGGAAGACCAGCCTTCTATTTTGGTAAGGATAATTTTTAAGATGTAAAACTATCACTGCCTTTTTTCTTTCAAAGGAAGAGAATAAGGGGATTCCTGGTGGTGATTGCCAGACAGTTTAGGTTATACACATATCTTATGTACTGGTGTCTGAAACTCTGGAGTGGTTAAAAAACAGGATATGTAATAAAGCAGATACAACAACATGTTAATTATAGAATCAGTCACTTACGGGAATTCACTATTTCCTTAGAATTTCCTACATGTTTGAAATTTTTCATAATACATTAGAAAGATCAAACCCCTAAAAAGAGAATTTTTTTTTTTTAAATGAAATATACCATCACTGAATTTTACCAAATGACCATCTTTTTCATTTTGGGCCACTGAAAACTACCACCAGCACTTAACAGATCTACCTTTGGGAACCACGGATCCAGATACACTAAGGAAAGCACATACTCTGTGTAAGTCTCCCACACTCCACTCCCACCACCCTAGTCCAGGCCACCATAATAGCTGCTCCATGAGCTCCTGTATTCAACAGCCCACCAAGTCTCCCTGTCCCCTCGAGGTCTGTGTAAGACAGGGTTTCATGCTTGATCACTCATGCTTAAAATCCTCCAATGGCTTCCCACAGGACCTAGATTAAAACCCAAGCTCCATACCATGGCCTACCAGGCCCTGCACAAACGTACACGTGCCTGAGTCTCCCACTGCTGCCCCTCCCCCACCACTACCTCCATGGCAGCCACACGCATCTTTTTGTTGCATTATCTCAAGATTCATTTCTATCTGAAATTACCTTATGTATTTATTTGCTTACTTGCTAACTCTCCCCATATAAAAAGCATCAAATATTCAAGTCCATGACGACAA
This sequence comes from Mirounga angustirostris, assembly GCF_029215605.1. NCBI lineage: Eukaryota > Metazoa > Chordata > Mammalia > Carnivora > Phocidae > Mirounga > Mirounga angustirostris. The sequence continues at coordinate 184,758,197 of NW_026991709.1, read as the reverse complement.
GGACCTTACTTTTAAACAATGCCAACCATACAGTAATGGCTTAGTATTTGATGAATCATTGATTTAAGGGCTCAAAGTCCCATCTTTAACAACTAATGTGACCAGAATTGCAGCAGCAACCAAAAACAATGACGGCATTATCAGAGAAAATATGACCTTAATGTGAAACATGAGAGTGGCCTCTAGGAGTCACCACCATTAACAGCAGTGTGGTCCACAAAGAAGGGACAGAATACTCCTGTCATAACACCTGGTCTGACTTAACCACTCTACAACTCAGTATTCCCAGCTGTTAATAAAAGGGGCACATCATGAAGGCAGATGACAGATGATTATTCTGATAATGTTTAGAGAAAATTTTTTTTTTTTATAATTGAGGGAAGCAATGTAAATGGAGAAAATGTATAAGTTGAGATATTAAATAACTTTAAGAGATATGCATTAACATATTATTATTTATACTTACTGATCAATGAATTCCACACCAACACCAAAGGCTTCTGCCATATAGCCAAGAGTTAATGACCTATAGGATTCCAGCAGCTGGCTGTATGCATGAATTCTCATTTCTCTGACATAGTAACGATAGTGAGGAGCAAAAAGCCAGTCCTTTTTCATTTCCTGTTCCACAACAGCTGCAATGAATAAGACGACAAATTATAAGAGATAGAGCTTTTAGAAATAACTAAGACTGAATGGTAAAATGTACAGAGGATACTGATCAGCAATCCAAACAAATACAAATTATTTTACTAAATAACTACTATGTATCACTACTCAGAATAGTGAGGATATGGCAGTAAACCAAAAGACAAGATCCCTGCTGCCACAGAAACTAAATTTTCAAAGAGCAGAGATAAATGAATAAACAAAATACTCTTAGTAACAAGTTCTGTATTGAAAATAAGGGCGACTAGGAGGCCTTCTGCTGGATTGGGGTAGACAAGGAAGACCTCTCGGAGGAGCCAGGCAAATAGCAGGAGGCACAGAGCAATGCAAATAATGCAGAAGTTGTTGTCATCCCTCTCCACCCCCCCACCCCCCACCCCCATGGGAAGAGCCAGGCTCAGCCCAGAAGAGAAAGGAGGACAGATTCGGTATAAAGCAGCTGGGGGGGGGGGGGGGGGCGGCAGCTACATGGATATGGAAGGTGAGCAAGACAAAAGAATCAAAAATAGACTTGTGTCTCTGGCTTTAACAAGAAGCAAATCCCTGGAGAATTTTTGTTTTCTGGTTTTGGAGATTTTTTTGGAGGGGTCAGGGCAAGGGAGATTCACAGTGTTCAAGTGGATTCACCTGCGCATCCAAGTGAAGATACCAAGGAGATATTTAAGTATGGGTCTGGCACTCACTGAAAAGTCTGGGGCTGGAGACATGATTTTGGGAATCACTGCCATCCAGATATATTTGATGATAGAATGAAGATGGAGACAAGGGCAATGACCAAGTCTGAGGCAGTCACTGAGAGGTCTAACGAAGGATGAGGTTGTAGGTCGGGGGGAAACAAGGCTGTGTTATTGTTCAAGAGAACAAAATTGTGGCAAGATGCAAAGGTTGCTCAACATCAAAAGAGATAAGGATGAGTAAGGCTACACATGGTTTAGCAACACGGAAATCAATGGTCTTAAATGAGATGATGCTCATTCTCACAAAAGAAATGCATAAACATCAAGTCATTATGTTGTACAGCTTAAACTTTGTTTTATGTCAGATCTCAATAAAACTGGAAAAAAAATACAGTAAGAAAATCTATGGTAGAGAATGGGAAGAAAAATGTTGGTCAGGATGGGTCACATTCATAAGCCAAACATAAAATATCTTCTGTCATATATGTGCCATTTAAAAGAAGACTCAAGAGTTCAATAAAAACTGTCCTTGGAAACAAACAAGAAATGAATAAAATATGAATATATTTTTCTCCTCTCAGACTGGCTAAGAGTGGAGGGGGGAGGGGGTGGGGTTCGGGAAGGCTCTCTTCAAATGATGTAAATTGAGGGGTGCGCCTCGCTGGCTCAGTCGGACTGTGCAACGATCTTGGGGTCGTAAGTTTGAGCCCCATGATGGGTGCAGAGATTAAAAATAAAATCTTTAAAAAAAAATCAATGTAAATTAAAAGAAGTAGAAACTGTGAAACTATACATTAATCAGCATAGGGAACATAGTAATGTATTAACTTTGTACGGTGACAGATGGTAACTACATCTATATGGGTCATCATTTTAAAATGTATATAAACATCAAATCACTATGTTGTACATCTGAAATTGACATTGTATCTCAGTTATACTGCAGAAAAAAATTGCGTAAATATAAATTGGCACAATATTGCTGGAGGGCAACAGTGATCAAGATATAACGTATTTTCACTTTGTAAAATTCACTTTCTTGGATTTTTTTCTTAACGAAGTAAGGAAGTAGAAAAGATGAATTATGAGAATGTTCAAAACAAAGTTGCTCACAATAGAAGAAAACTGTAAACAGCGTAATTTTTTTTATCTAGAGGATAAATTATGGCACATCCAACACACTGAAATAGAAGGTCTTCTAAAAGGATAACTAGAAGCTCCAAGGAGCTCCACCTGTTTGATTTACCACTACATCCGCAGTGTCTGATACAGGACAACTACTTAAAAATACTTACTGACTCAATGACCAACTATTTTTATAGAGTCATGAAAAGATACTCGCATTATATCGTGAAGAGAAAAAAAGCCACTTAGAAAACAGCACGTAAAATACACCCACATATGTTTAATGGTGTTACGTGCTTATATCTCTGGATACAAATGTCCCTGTAGGACACACTTGAAACTTGATAGTGGCAGTCACCTCTAGAGAAAGGACTCTTGACAGGTTAGGGAGAACCCAAAAACCCTGGGTTTTTGGTATATTGTTTTCCAGTTCTTAAAGTGCATTTAAATGAACAAAAGGTTTGGAAAGATACATAAAATCTTAAAATGGTTATCTCTGGAAGAATTTTGTGAGTGAACATGTGTATGGATTTGGGAACAGGGCCTTCTCTATTTTTAATTTTAAAAACAACTGGGTATTACCTAGGATAGGATGCGGTTTTCCTTTTTCAAATGAAATATTTTAAAGTACATACATTATGAATATTCAGGGAAGCAAACAGGCTCACAAAACCAAATAAATCCTACATGTCTCAGTACACAAGAGAGAATAAAGGATACAAATAATGATGACTATCATCAAAGAAAATTTATCCTGTTTTCTGCATTTAAAATATCTGGGAGGGGCTCCTGGGTGGCTCAGTCAGTTAAGCGTCTGCCTTCCGCTCTGGTCATGATCTCAGGGTCCTGGGGTCGAGCCCCGTATTGGGCTCCCCGCTCAGTGGGAAGCCTGCTTCTCCCTCTCCCACTCGCCCTGCTTGTGTTCCCTCTCTCACTGTGTACACTCTCTCTGTCAAATAAATAAATAAAATCTTTAAAAAAATAAAATATCTGGGAAATGTACACATTTGGTAGAGATAAGTTTCACCCACAGTGTTCAAATAAAAGATTGCTGTTAGGAATGGGGACAGTAGGAAAAGATTAATATCTAAACAATTCAAAGGTTTCCCAAAGCCATGAATTTCATTTTTTTTTTTAAAGATTTTATTTATTTATTCATGAGAGACAGAAAGAGAGAGAGAGAGGCAGAGGGAGAAGCAGGCTCCCAAGGAGCAGGAAGCCCGATGCGGGACTCGATCCCAGGACCTGAGATCATGACCTGAGCCGAAGGCAGACGCTTAACCATCTGAGCCACCCAGGCACCCCATGAATTTCATTTTTTTCTCACTTTCCTCTTAAATTAACTAACGCAACAGATTTGCACAGAGCACGCAATAATGTACAGGCAATGTGCTGGTGTCCAGTTCCTTACAAAGATATTAAAACAAAACAAAACAAAACAAAAAACAACCTGCTCCCAATAATTCCAGTTAGTAGAAGGAACAAACAGAAAGAATCACAAAATAACATACAATTTTAAAATGGGGCACATGACCAAAAAGCACACAAAAGAGGTTCAACATCAGAGAGATCAGAGAAATGCCAATCAAAACCACCAGATACCACTTACACACCCAGTAAGAAGCCTATAATCAAAAAGACACAACAACAAGTACGGGATGTGAGGAGACTGACACACACACACTGCTGGTGGGAATGTAAAGTGGTGTAACCGCTTTGGAAAACAGTTTAGCAGCTCCACTACTAAATATACACCCCGCCCCCCCAAGAGAAAAACCATAGGTCTACACAAAACGTAGACAAATGTTCCTTACAGCCAAAAAGGGGAGACAACCCAGATGTCCATCAACGGATGAAGGGATTGTAAAAATGTGGTATTTCCATATAATGGAGTGTCACTCGGCCATAAAACGAAATGGAGCACTCACTGAGACATGCCAAAGCACGGATGACCCAAGAAAGGATGATGTTAGGGAAAAGGAACCAGGCACAGAGTGCCGCACAGATACGATGCCATTCATATGAAATGTGAGAGTGAGAACACACAAATCTATGGAGATAGATCAGTGGTAGCTGAGGGAGGAACAGGAAGTGACTGCTCAATGGGAACAGAGTTCCTTTTGCAGTGAAGATGTTCAGGAATGAGTGATGATGACGGCACAACCTTGTCAAGATGATAAAGCCACATTTTACACATTTTAAACTGGTGAGTTTTATATTTATATATCAAGTAAAAAAGGGGGCATAAAATGAGAGCTCCCCAGGAATGCAGGGAAGGGATTCATTCTGAGTGAAGAAGGGAAGGCCCCACATTTGAACAGTAATTCTGCAATACGATCTTGTGTGCAAATGCACCTGTGTATACATTTGAGAAACTGAGGCCAGGCAGGTAACTCATCATACGCCAAGGCCCTGGTTCCCATATTACACAGGGCAAGCAGTATGAATACAAGTATGTATTCAATTCATTCATACTTGTATGGATACACACTACTTGAAGTAGCCTCCCTTTCACGCATGGAGAAAGCACTCCATAAACACTGGGCCAAAACCCACTTCAGAAATAGACCCAGCATTGGGGAGCCTGGGTGGCTCAGTTGATTAAGCGTCTGACTCTTGATTTCGGCCCAGGTCGTGATCTCACAGTTGTCAGACAGAGCCCCGCGTGTGATTCTCGCTCCCTCTTCCTCTGCCCTTCGCCCTGCTCTCTAACATAAATAAATCTTCAAAAAAATTGTTCTAAACAAACCTTTAACAGCGTAAACATCAACCTTACCTCTTGGGCCATATAAAAACAGTCAGTCTGCTAACCCCCCTCTTCTAAACAAAAAGGGGCAAAAAAATGGAGCCACAGTAATCAAAGACCTGCAGCAAAGACCTGCACGGTCTGTCACATATGTGAACAATCATCTTAGTTATCTGCATACAGGATCAGGATTAAGACAAAGCAGATCACTGAAATGAGCAGCTCTATCCTTACCTAAGGACTGGAAGAAAACTGAGTAACGACACTCATAGAGTGAAAACAGGTACTGCCGGACCGCTGGAAGGCTATGCAGCACCTCGAGGATCTCGGCTCCTTTAATCACCTACAGATAGAAAAAAAAACAAAAAACAAAAACAAAAAACACACAAATGTATGCCTTAAGGTGTATTTAGGTTAGAAAAGTTTGGAGTAATTTCTAAATATGAGTATTAAAGATTCAGGCATTACCTTTTCCCTGAGATCTGGTCTTTCTAAGGCAATCATGCTGACGTAGACAGTGTAAGTCACAAAGGTCTTATAATCCATAAGTTCATAGGATGTGAATGTTGACACTGTGTCAAGGAAGAGTTCAGCTGCCTGTTTGAAATCACGAATAGCCACACAGTAAAGACCTTGATATACCTTTAGGCGGTTTCTCCTGTCCCAATCTCCTCCTTCCTCTATTAAGCTATAAATAAAAAATAGTAAGGTCACGATCTGGAAACAGACAAGGCCACCTTTTGTAAGTGTTGTGTTCTTTTCAAACAGAAAACAACAACTTGAATCAGAAGGCAATATTTAAAGAAAATATTTTACTAAAAAGCACATCAATCATTTGACCTAATTTACTAGTTGTAAATAAAATAGGTAAATTTCTTACATCGGTTTCTTATTTATAGCATAATTTACAGGAAATACATCGCCATCATTAAAAAGTACCTTTTGGCCTTCTCTGTGTTTCGCGTGATGAGATCATTATCCATATAAAATAATCCAATCCTAAGAAGATAGAACACAATATCCAGTCGGTGACCCAAGGCCACAGTTTTGTCATATGTCTTGCGAAAGGCTGTCAGAGCACCCTCCTGTCAAGAGAACCAAGGCAACAGGTGAGAAAAGGTTAAAAGTTTCAAATGCTATCAGCTGTCTGGAATTCTCTTAAAAAGGGGCAGAGGGAATAGGTAGGAATAAGATACCACGAACTGGTAACGCTGAAGCTGGGTGATAACTGCATGGAGGGGGGAGGGGTTCAGTATACTTTTCTCTCCACTTGTATAAAGTATAAAAAATACATCAGATATGCCTAAGCATATACTTAACAGTCTAAAAAATAATGTAAGAAAAACATTCACAATTTATTCTCAATTGTTTCAACATTCTTTGTTGTACATATTCAGCATTTTTTCCCTTAATTACCATTTATTATACCACTATCCTGTAAATTATCACACTACTTTAAGGGTAATGGAAGCTTTACCTTAGTCACTGACCATGAGAATCCAAAGGAGTATTTAAATATATAAGTCTGTGTCAAAATACTGTGGAATAAAATGTTTCTATTGCTTTAAAGACACAAACATGAATAAAATCATTTGTATGTGGTAATTCTTAGTCTGTGTCTGGGTTTATGTAATTGTAAGTTATACCTCACAAGTTAGTAGGAGGGGCTAGTAAGACAGTAATGGGCACACCTGGCACTCAGATCTTGGTTTCTAAATACAACTCCCCGCCCCCCACATGCTAAAAGAAACCAAGGATCCTTGGAGAAATGGATGATTCCAGGTTTGAAGAGTAAAAATAACAGGTGAGCCTGTAACAGCTTGTTGTGTGAGAAAATAAGGAAGACCAAGGAGATGTCAAACAAAGAAGACTTCTTAAAGGAGCTTCCACTAACATGCCTGTAACAAGATGAGTACCATAAAGAGTAATGACTGTGAGCAATGGTAACACAGCGAATAATAAAAATCCATTAAATAAGTTAATAATATATTTAAAATGAGAGTAAACAGGAGAGAAAAAAAGAAAGCTCTTCTTTTTAGAAAAATGCTACTTAATAAACATGGAAAATGACATGAGCACATCACCAATATATAACTCCCGATACTGACTCAAGCATGTTCTTGTTGAAATTCCTCAAATCCAGAATCAAAAGCTTTAAGTTTCTCATTCACATCTAATAATGTATCCTCTTTAAAACCAAGCCACATCACACAACTGAGAAAACCACACAAACTGTTGGCTATTTTTTTAAAAACATTTATTCATTTGAGAGAGAGACCGCGCACTCATGGTAGAGGGACAGAGGGAGAAAATCCTCAAGCAGACTCCCTGCTGAGTGCAAAGCCCGTCGCCATGGGGCTGGATCTCAGGACCCTGAGATCATGACCGAAGCTGAAATCAAGAGTCCGACGCTCAACCAACTGAATCACCCAGGCACCCCCATTAGCTATTTTTAAGTTGTTCTGTATTTCCCAAATTTTTACAATGACCAAATCTTAAATTTACAATAAGAAAAGTCTTGTTTCAAACCTAAAATGGGATGCCTGGGTGGCTCAGTCGCTTGAGCGTCTGCCTTTGGCTCAGGCCATGATCCCAGGGTCCCGCATTGGGCTCCCTGCTCAGTGGGGAGCCTGCCTCTCCCTCTGCCTTCCGCTCCCCGCTTATGCGCTCACTCACTCTCTCTGGCAAATAAAATCTTTTAAAAAATAAACAAACCTAAAATAACAGTTCTTATCACTAACATTTGAGCTCTCTGCCCTTATCTTTAATCCTCATTAAGCAGGAACTGTTGTTACCATATTTTACAGATGAGGAAACGGAGGGTCCAGTAAATGGTATTACTGAAACCAGAACTTTAACCCAGGCAATCTGATCCAAGAACCCATACTAATACTTTTTATATTGATGCCATGACACCTGTCATGTAAATACTTCAGGATGCACTGCTTAAAATTAATGACATTCAAAGCCCATCCTCCTAACCACTATTAACACAACTGCTAAGTTAAATTCAAAAGATGTAATACCTGTGGACATCCGTCTCATGCAGTGATAGGAAAGTACCGATCAGGTTGGCCACTACTGGAAGAAATGGCCACATATATTAAGACAAAAGTCCTTCCTTGTCCCAACAATTCCATTTCCCAGAATATACCCTAGAGAACAGCATATATCCACAAGGAGGCACATTCAGGCAGGTTTCTCCATCAGCAGCTTGTACTAGCAAGAACAGCTGAAAACAACATCCATGTCCGCCAACAGCTCAAGAGTTAAGTAAACTTTAGCACAGCCTGACAATGGACTAGCTAACAGCTGACCAGAAGACGTATCCCGGTTACATACATTAACGTGGAAAGGTCACGATACAATGCTGAATGGAAAAGTAAACAGGACAACATGAGTTCACTGTAGGCCCACTTACTAAAAAAAAAAAAACCTTTTTTGTATTTCTTTTTTTTTTTTAAGATTTTATTTATTTGACAGAGAGAGACACAGCGAGAGAGGGAACACAAGCAGGGGGAGTGGGAGAGGGAGAACCTGGCTTCCCGCCGAGCAGGGAGCCCGATGTGGGGCTCGATCCCAGGACCCTGGGATCGTGACCTGAGCCGAAGGCAGATGCTTAACGACTGAGCCACCCAGGCGCCCTCATTTTTTTTTTTTTTTTAATCTTTACATGGGGCTCAAATTCACGACCCCGAGACCAAGGGTCACACGCTCCACTGACAGCCAGGTAGGTGCCCTCAAAATCAATTTTTTAAAATATAATACTACCTAATTTACATGCCTGTAAATAATAAAACAACTTAAAATGCTCACCTTTGAGAAGATAGGGAATAAAGAAAAATCAAATAGAACTTCAGCATTAACTCTAATGTTCAGTTTCTTATAAGGAGACTATTACTTGTATAAATAATTTTTTTTTTTTTAAGATTTTATTTATTTATTTGACAGAGAGAGACACAGCGAGAGAGGGAACACAAGCAGGGGGAGTGGGAGAGGGAGAAGCAGGCTCCCCGCGGAGCAGGGAGCCCGATGCGGGGCTCGATCCCAGGACCCTGGGATCGTGACCTGAGCCGAAGGCAGGCGCTTAACCAACTGAGCCACCCAGGCGCCCCATAAATAATAATTTTTTAAAATTCAACAGAACCAGTGCTTTCCAACCAACGTGAGAAAAGTGCACTACTAAGAACGACCCCAATTTTGTAAGAGCAGTAAACCAACAAATCTTTGCAAGAGCCCTTAAGTTTTACTGACAAAGAGAAGAACGCACACACCCGGCTGGACAGGGGATAGAAAGAGAACTTTTTCTTGACTCATTTTTGTGCTGATTCGCTAGGCCAGGTAAGCACATTACCTTTGCGCTTGTCTTCTCTTAGAGGAAGTGAATTTCTGAAACAGTGCCCCTCTGCGGGGACCATCTCCACTCACCTTGTCGCCTATCCGGCACAGGTACTCGGCCTTGGCCATCATGGCATCCCGGATTTCGCTCTCTCCCAGGTTCTTCTCTGCATCTTCCAGCTCCTCGTCCAAACGTTTCAACTCTTCCTCGTTCGCCTTCTTCATTTTATTGAGCAGGTCCGTGTCCATCTGCCAGTCGAGGGATCTGCACAAGGCTTCGTAGTAAGGAGCCATGTCTGAGAGCCAAGAAGAGGGACAGGACTTACAAGCCGGCGCCCCCGGTACCCTCAGAATCAGTGTCCACCCCCTTCTTACACACACACACACACCCGCCCGCCGGCTCGTCCACACTCCCCTCCCTGTGACCAGGAAGGCACGGACAGAAGAGCCCGGCAAAGAGCTTGGCAAAACGCACACGTCTGCTGCCGGGAGACGCTTAGACACGTCCTCAGCCATCTGTGCTCAAGTCTACACAGCCCAGGGGCACCGACCCCACTCCACCCGGTCATGCGGACCGCTGACCCCTCCTACGGGGCCGCCCCAGCCCGGGCCCGGCCGCCAAGAACAGCAAGTCCGGAGCCTCTCTTCCGGGCCTGGCGCGGGGCTCGACCCCTCGGCACGTCCCCCAGAGCTGCTTTCAGAGAAGGGCCCCCCCGGATGGATGCAGACCGCCCAACCGAGAGCAAGCCTGGAGGGCCCCGAGGACACCCCCACCCAAGCCCGGAGCCCCTTCGGGGAAAATGCCCGCAGGCTCCGGGGCGCGGGGCCAGCGCAGGCCCAGGCCGCTGACTCGGCGCTCGCGCGGGCCTCACTATTATCCCGGACGGCCGCCATCAGCTCGTCGCGCACGGCCGCGTCCCCGCGGTGCTCGGGCAGGCTGAGCAGGAAGCGCAGCTGCGCGATGCGCAGGTCGGGGTTCTTGGGCAGACCCTCCTCCTCTAGGTTCTCCAGCGGCATCTCGGCAGCGGGGGTAGCAGCTGGGGGCGGACGGCCAGTCGGCGCGGACTCGCGGCGGCTGCGGCAGCGGAAGCGGGAGGAGTCGGCGAGGGCGCCCGGCCGCCTCCGGCCCGGCTTCCGGTCCCGGGCCAGCCTCCGCCAGCAGCGCCGTCTGCTGGACAGGCTTCGGAACACCTCACCCGGCCTGAGCGCCGGCGCCCCCGTGTGGTCACGAACGGCTTTTCCTCGCTCCTGGCCGCGACAGACCGTCCCAGGATACGTGCCGCCCAACTCGGAAGATCCATTTTCCGAAACTCTCCCTCCCTCCCTTTTTAGCTAGTCTACTTTTCATCCTGGTCGTAACTGACAGGAGCTGGCAAGCTTTTGAAATTTTTGAAAATATCATCATCATCCCATCACCATCACCAACAATAAAAACAGACTCTAAAATTTGTGGAGTCCTTCCTCTTGGCCTGAGCAAGATTGTGTATCAGCTATTTAGCAATGCAGAAATAAAAGCCTCTGTGCACAGCTCTAAAACCCATGTTCCGCCAGTCTAAGAAAATGCCACATTAATATTTTGTTTATGCATAATTTGAATCACTGCATGCCTGCACTTTCAGCCTCTTTTTGTTCTTGTAACTACAGTCTTCAGACTTGGTAAGGGTCACGTGAAATTCCATCCAGTGAATTTGCCATAATTTACTTTTATTCTTCCTTCCATTACAGGTCCCTTGAGGTCGTCCAGAGTTGTTATTTTCTTAATATAAAACCTGAGATGAACATCACAGGTCATTTGGTATTTTACAGGTTTTTTTTTTTTTTCCCCTAAGCATAAATTCCCATGCAGGATTAATAGACAAAAGGTAGGAATGTTCTGTGAGTTTTGAATATTTAATGTCACGTGGTTTTCCAAAAGAATTGAACCAGTTTATACAGCCAGTGAAACACTTGGGACTGCCACATTTGTCCCAGCAGTAAGCATTATACCACACATTTTTTATGATTTACTTGTTTCGGTAAAAACAAGCATTTTGAAGACACCTCAAAGGACAATAAAGAACATAGAAAAACATTATGAGGACTCCATCATGTTAAACTTTGGGGGAAGAACTTTCTAACCCTCTTTCATTCATTGATTCAACAGATTTATTACATGGTTGCAAAGTACTAGGGGCGGTTCCAGGCACCGGCGAACCAGCCGTGAAGAACACACCTTGTGGAACTTACACTCTAGAGACACTTAGCTTCACTGAAAGGTACCTAGATACATTAATAGGATCATTCCATACTTGTACCTGATACACTGTTCTGTTCCATCCACCATGTATAGTAGATACCTTTCCATGCCAATAAATATGGACTGACATCATCACCTCTAACGACCACATAGGATTCCATTGTTTTTATGTACCAACTTTTGTCCCATCAGTCCTTAATTGCTATCAATTTGGGTAATGATTATGTCTTCAGTCTCATAAATACCAAAGTGTTGATCATCTATGTGCATGTATTTTCACATTTATACAATCATTTCTTTTTTAAGATTTATTTATTTATTTGAGAGAGAGAGAGAGAAAGAAAGAGCAGGGGGAGGGGCAGAGAGAGAGGGGGAGAGAGAATCCTCAAGCAGACTCCCTGCTGAGAGCAGAGCCCAATGTGGGGCTCGATCCCAGGACCCTGAGTTCATGACCTGAGCCAAGATCAAGAGTTGGCCACTTAACTGACTGAGCCACCCAGGTGCCCCTCTATAATCACTTCTTAGCCCACATCCCTACAAGTGTAATTTCTAAATAAGAGGGTCTAAGCACTTTGTATTTTGACATATTACATAGGGATTATATAAATTATTTTTCCAAAAAATGACATAGCAATTTATATTCCCACCAATATTTAAAAAAGGACCTGTTTCCCTCTTTGCCAATACACTTTTATCAACCATTTTAAGCTTTGACAATTTTAGCAATGTTGCTTCCCTTTACATTTATTATTATAAGGTTGAATTCTTTTCACATATCTGCTATGTATATTTCCTCTTATGAAATGCCTGTTTTGCTTTGTCAATTCTCCTAGAGAATTTTGTTAATTTGTAAGCACTCTTCATATCTTAAGGATACTAACTGCCTGTCAAGTGTTGCAAATTTCCTCCTGGTTATTTTTTTTTAACATTTATTTTATTTTTTTTAAGATTTTATTTATTTGACAGAGAGAGCACAAGCAGAGGAAGAGAGAGGGAGAGGCAGGCTCCCTGCTGAGCAAGGAGCCCAATGTGGGACTCGATCCCAGGACCCTGGGACCATGACCTGGGCCGAAGGCAGCCGCTTAACCGACTGAGCCACCCAGGCGTCCCTTTTTTTTAACATTTTAATAGAATTTTTTTTCAACACAAATATTCAATATTTATAAATTTTATCAATCTTTTCCTTTATGGTCTTTGTTCTCACCACCGCATCTTAGTAAGATCTTACCAACATCGTGATTTGAAAATTATTAACCCATGTTTCCTCTAATATATTTCTTTCTCTTGTTTCTTTTCTTTCTTTCGGTGCTTTAATCTTTGATCCATCTGGAATAGATGTCTAAAGAATATGGTATGTCATATTTAAAATATTTCTACAATTTGCTCTGTAAAAAAAGTATGTATATACATATACATATATATACTATAACCATGTTATTTTAATCCAGAACCCATTACTTAACATAAGATTTGACAGCAAAGAATATTTGCAATTAGCTTTATCTTAATGAAACAAGCCTATTCTCAATGCCTACCCTCCTGCTTATGTAACCCGAAGGAGTGGCAGTCCTGTGTCACATGACCCAGAGCTGATTAGACCAAGTGAAGCAAAAGGAAAACAACTAATTGTCTGGTTGGCAGTTCATGACTAATCTGGCTTGTCTCGACTAGATGAGCTGGTTGGGTGAATTGTTTTCTTCAGAATTTGAACTAGGAAACTCCCTGGTGCTCCTCAGAAGGAAGCAGTCCAGGAAAGCCAATACCTGAATAATAATTCTAGAAGAATAATTCTAGAATGATAATTCTAGATGGAATAGAGAAACCTGAGAAGGCAGACACCCTAGAACTAAAGGACATGGCATTTCCAGTTTGAAAGAATCCATTGCATACCCAGCAATGCAGATTTTTTTTTTTTTTTTAAAGATACCTCATTGTGAAAACTTAGAACACTGGGTACAAGGAGACAATTTGTAAGATTTTTCAAGAGAAGAAATAAGGTCACTTAGGCAGGAATAAGAATCAGAAGGAAAGGTATCTCCTGAAATACAACACTGGGGACCAGAAATTAATGGAACAAGGCCTTCAGAAAAAAATCAAAGTAAAATGGTTTCCAACCTAGAACTCCACACTCAACTTTTATTCTGCAATGAATATGGGCATTTTAAGACCTGCAACATCTCAAAACCGACCTCCCATGCACCCGTCCTCAGGAAGGAAGTTGCAGAGGATGAACTGTCCCTAGAAAATGGGGAATCCCACGCAAGAGAGGAGCTATCTCTGGGATGGTATAAAGGTAGATCTCAGGACAACAACCTTGCAGGTGACCTGGAGGGCTGCCCATTAGAAGTGCAGCAAAAGTGGGTTCTCTTTGACAAGTCTCTCTCTCTGTCCACAAGGAGCTCTTACTCTAACTCCAAAATCTATACAGAAGCTGACCACTTTCTATCATCCCTATTGTCTACACTCTGGTCCCGCCCACCATCATTTCTAGTCTGAATCACGGGTGTTCTCCTCATGGGTCTCCCTGCTTCCCCCCTTGTGATCTTCTTGACCAAGCAACCAGGAAGGCATCATCCTTTCAAAATTTAAGTTCCCCGTTTTGCTTGTGAAATCAAGCCCTTGCAGTGGCCCCCAAGGCCGTAAAAGATGACATTTCCCGACGTCTCTGCTGTGCGCCCCCCACATTTCCCTTCACTCACTCTGCCGCCCTCCTTGGCTCCAGGGCCCTGCCCGCACCTACCAGGCATCTTCTCCTGGAAGGCCCTTGGCCCTGACCACTCCCTCTGCCTGGAATGTGCTTCCCCAAGACACCCTCCTTCCCTTCAAGGCTACTCGGATGTCACCTCTCAGAGGGGCCATCTCCACCTATTTAGAATTCCATTATGTCTCCCTGCCTGCCCTTCCAATCCATTTTACCAAGCTCAATTTTCCCCCCACAAAATTCTTCTAAAGTACTATTTTTTACTATACTTATTGCTTATTTCTGTCTCCCCAGCTCCAGGGTAAACTCCAGGAGAGCACGAATTCTGTCATGGGCTCGGTTACGGCCAGTGCCTGGAACAGAGCCTGGCACCTAGCAGCTACCCACAGAGGCTTCCTGAGTGAATGAATGAGTGAGTGAATGGGGTGGGGCTCCAGAAGGGGGTCTCCAAGAATTAGAACAAACAGGTCAAATACATGAGTGTGAAAGTTCTGAGAACATTGATACTCCTGCCCACGAGTTCAGGGGTGAGATAGTTACAGGGGTTTGGAAAGCTATGCCAAAAGAACACAAGACAATTATGAATTCCAGCTATATCAAAGTTCTACCAGAAAGCAAGTGTAACTCTACAATCCTTCATGGGCTCCTTTGTGAGCGACATTTTTGTAGTTATAAAAACGTAAATGCTAGGCAAGAATGGAAGCGAAGCTATGACAGAAACAGACTGGAAGAATGGGGGGCGTGGGGACTGATGAAGGTGGGACTGGCGATTCGGGATGGAGGCAGGTTGCACCAACTCCCCTGCTGTTCTTGTCCTAATTTTTCTTTCTTCAGCCTGATAAGGGAACTTCCAACTACTTCCATTTTGACCTCAGTCAGTGCTTTGTGATAGATTGTGTTCTTCTTTCCAGCTTATCTCTTCACTCAGGCAAAAGACCCGGAGGGCAAAACATCCTGTGATGGGAACCTCAACTACCCCCCCGCCCCAGAAATAGGGACAGCCCTGCTGTCAGGAGGACCCCACGTGATGGACTCCAAGACAATGACCCACCTGACCTTTACTGCCCACCTGCACGCCCCCCATTACCTACCAGTCTTTGTCCCACATTCTCCTTACATAAACTAGAACTGTTTTCAGCTTTTTGGAGACAGTCTTTGAGATGCCAGTCCACTATCTTCCCGGTGTTGGCCTCACCGAAATAAATTCCTTTCTAGTTTCACCATCACTCATCTCTCTGCCTTTGGATTCTGTCAGCGGTGAATGGCCAAGCCGGGTCTGTTTTGGACATGGGTCCCCGAGCTTCTCTTACAAGCCAGGACCGAATCTACCCTCAGAGAGTCTGAGAACACATGTCTGTGCGGGGCTTTACCTTCCATAGCAGGGAGTTCAAAGTTAATATTTAAAACTGGAAAAGAAGGAAAAAGTAGCACAAGTAAACTGTTTAGAAATATGGGGGTCAAACCCCCAAAACACAAGGTTAAAAGTGATGGTCTCCAGACTGCAGGATTCTATTAGGGCGATGCTATCATCCAGGCACTGTGGGTTTTTTTTCCCAAAATAAATCTTTACAAAGCATAGAGTGCTTGAATACTTTGGATAACATATTTAAATATTTGAGAAAAGAAGACAAAGCTCTGCTTTTTTGTTTTAATGTTCTTTTGAATTTCTAACTGTGAAGATTTTTCATCTGCAACTCTTTGTCTCCTAAAATTATACTTCTTCACAGATGTGTTATGAGTGTGTTTTCGTAAATGCATTACTCACTCTTGACACTTTGAGAAAACTGCACCGCTGGTGGAGGTTCTCCACTGGAGGAATGACTTTAACCCCACAGACAGACGGGTGAATTCCAACAGCAGTGAGCATTCCTGAATGAAAATAACACACAGATTGTAGCAAATGCAGAAGACATTTGACTTTAATACTTGGGATACTTTTGGTGGTCGTTTATCTTTCTCTCATCCCAAGTTTTTTTTTTTTTTTTCTCATCCCAAGTTTTCACATTTTTTTGTGTAAAGATAAATCTCTTGGTTGGTTGTGTGAAAATAGTCGTTTCTGTCATTCGATTAGTGCAGGTGAACCCCAGCTTTACACAAAATCCAATATACATCTTACCCAATGTTATAAAACTAAGAGCTTAGAAATATTTCCATTCAAAGAGGGAGCGGGGTTAGCTGAACCCAAGTCCACCAGCCAAGAATTTTTTAAAAAGTGATCGTCAGAGGGCGCCTAGGTGGCTCAGGTGGTTGGGCGACTGCCTTCGGCTCAGGTCATGATCCTGAAGTCCCGGGATTGAGTCCCGCATGGGGCTCCTTGCTCAGCGGGGAGTCTGCTTCTCCCTCTGACCCTCCCCCCTTCATGCTCTCTCTATCTCATTCTCTCTCAAATAAATAAATAAAATTTAGGAAAAAAAAGTCATCATCAGGGATTCAGACTTGTGACAGGAATTGGATATATGATGAAAAATTCAGTATTATGTTTAAGGGAACACCTGCTTCTATCATCATTAATATAGAGAAGGCAGTTTAAATTAGATAGGACTGATAGAGTTTGGTTTCTTACTCTTCCTCGTACAGATTCATAATCATACTGAGATTGCCATCACCAGAGGATCACAATCCCAGGGGGTCCCTTGCTGGTGCCCATATCCTCTAAACCATTTTCGAAGTCCTGGTTGTCATGCTTTCCACTCAACGCAGAGGAGACAAATTTCTGGTCAAATGTGTCTTTCTCTGGGCTCTTTAGCACTCTTACCACTAACTGCTGAGAAATCAATCGAACCCTGAACTGTTGCTATGATTTCGTTGACCAAAGTGGCTCTTTGCCCCTTATCGACAACTCATTATTGAACGCTAAATCACCCATTCCATGAACCTCTCTGTAGCCATTAACTCAATTTGACTGGATTAACTCATTTTACAAAGACCCTTCTTTTAACCTTGAATTTGGGGATCTTTGTACTCACACAGAGGAAGAAATAGATATGCATCTTCTTTGTCAAATCCTGCTTCACAGATATTAGCAATGTTTAACCAAAACAGGCTACGATGAGCTAAGGGCACGTATGTCTTCTTTATTTGCTCTGCTTCTGGGGCTTATTTTAAAATCATACTTCCTTCATTTTTTATTAACTGTATCACAAGCCCTTTTCTATTCAGGCCTGGTTTTATTTAGAGATCCTAGCAAGCAAGCCCTCCTCCTCCTTCACAGCCTTTGTACTTTGCCTTTATGTTAGAGCATCTGGCTCCGAAAAGGATGTTCTGTTTCAGGGTGCTGGATTTTTTCATCTGAGCAGAATGGAGCTCGCTCCCAATACTGGGCCTGCTGGCTGTTGATTGTGATGAGTACCATACCCACTGCAAAAAAAAAAAAGTGTTCCTATTACTGTATAATTAACTCTATCTGCTTGGCTGTGGTGGTGCTCACTTTTAATTACATGCGCTTTTGGGTTTTTCACTGAATTTTAGAGACTTGAGTGAGAGGCTCTGGTCACAGCTCCCCTGCTTATGTCCAAGGTGGTTTGTATGGGTAATTATCTCTGCTCCTGTCAGCGTCTTTCCTGGTGGGCAGTTACTGATGACACCGTATAGGATGCATTCTTTCCATAGAGCATCTGCTTGGAACGCACAGAATTTCAGTGTTATTGCGACATAATGATCAACTGATGTAGCATGCTCATTTATTCCTCACTAAATTGTACCTTTCCAAAGGATCATTTTGGAGCCAGAAGAGGGCTTAGAAAATGCTCTTATTCCTGGATCCGGTTATCAAACTTGAGTAATTGATGTAAACCATATCCGTTTTCTTTTTTGGATTACTAGAAGCCACTCACGCAGAGTTGGAAGCGGCAAACGCATGGGCACAGTACGACACCATCATGCAACCCCACTGATGTTCTGAGCAAATATTTGTTGGACTCCGGCTGTGTGCCAAGCTATGGCTACGGGCCAAGTGGGGCTTCTACTATGTCTTCGAGGTGCCGGGGTGCAGAACAGAGTAGCGGCCTCTAGGCCCATGGAGCTTACATTCTGGTAGGGAAGAGACGGGGAAAGACAAGCCACTAAGTAAATTATTCGGATAGTGGCGGGAACCGTGGTAACTTGGACACATCAGTGGAACAGAGATGCTAAGGAAAGGCTCTTTGGTGAGGTGAAATGTAGGGTAAGATAAAAAGGATGGGCTTGGTTTAGGATCCTTCTTAGAGGAAGTTACCTTGTGCCAAGTCTTGATTCGTTGGTAATTACCTCCTTTCATATACAATAAAAGTAGTGATGAGAAGGTTTTATAGCTTTTTTCCCCCTTCACTGTTTATTTTTATTATTATTATTTGACAGAGAGAGAGAGCACAAGCAGGAGGAGAGGGAGAGGGAGAAGCAGGCTCCCCGCCAAGCAGGGAGCCCGACGCGGAGCTCAAACCCAGGACTCTGGGATCATAACCTGAGCCGAAGGCAGACGCTTAACCGGCTGAGCCACCCAGGCACCCCTCCGCATCACTGTTTACAAACTAGAGAGTGGTGGGAAAGAGCAGGGATTTGCAACTGGCCTTGTGCAGCCATTGAGAACCTACCGGGTAGTCTGAAGAGTGGCCCAGTTCTGGTAAGCTGCTGACTTGGACCTATGAGTCGTGGTACCTCTCCTACCTCCGGTCCCGCCCACTGCCCCTGCGGAGGGGCTGCTCTAGGTACATACCTGAGGCCCGGCGTAGCAGCCGAACAGCATTGAGCATCTACCTAGGAGAGGTCCGGGCAGGCCACGTTCTGACCCAGAGGGAAGCTATGGGGCACTCAGACTCGGACTCGTCAGAATCGGAATTAGAAATTGGTGAGAATCGCCACTTAGTAGCAGGCCCAGAAACCAGGGTCGTGGAAGAGAGACAGGATGGGGGCCAGAGCAGCCGCAAGTGAAGAGCACGCTGGAACTGTGAGCAAGGGGGAGCAGGAAGAAGGTGTTTATGTCTTGGAGAGCAAGGACGTCAGCAGGCAGAGCAGAGGGACAGAGGGGCGTGGCTTCACACACTAGAATGAATATTCATCAACTTCATGCTGAGAAGGGACCAGAGGGCGCGTTAGGTCCAGAACCGGCAGCAGGACGAGGGGGAGGACTCCGAGTTCTGCTACTGCTTTTGACCTTCCAAAGAGCTCTAGTACCAGCCTCGCCCACTCTCACCAACCAGCCTGTTTTCTGGAGGACTCATGAGACAGGACTGCATGGCTAATATTCCAGTCTCCTTCCCTCTCTCCCTCCCTCCCCTCCTTCTTTATCCCAAGTATCCTGACATTAAGAGCTCCTCACTGACAGTCTCAGAAGCCATCTCTGCCTCCAGGAAGAGCCCTTTGGTAAAAGTGAGCAAAACTACTCATGCCCTCACCCTTTCACCTAGTAATCGCTTCTAGGAACCTACCCTGAAGATACACCTCTGGGAAAACACAAATGTACCCGCACATGCTTACACACACGTGAGGGCATTGTTCGAAATTGTACAATATTGGAAACAATTTAAATGGCCAAATATAGGAAAGTGGTTGAACAAACTACGGCACATAACACAATGAAATATTATGCAGCGGTGAAAAGGAGTAAAGGAGATCTTTAAGGGCTTTTATGGAGTGACTTGCAGAAATCAACAGTTATCAATGTAAACGGTATAAATTCAAAGGTAACTAAGGTGGTAGGCAATGCAGGTAGGCAATAGAAGGCGGTAGGCAATGTAAAAGGTATAAATTCAAGGCGAGAGCCAATATCAAGATATAAATAAGGCAGTAGGCAATGTAAAAGATATAAATTCAAAGTACACAAAATATCAAAAGAGAAAAAATTGGGACTCTGATTTTGGTCATCAGAAGCGTCTAAGACACAACCACAGAGCATGACTGTAACAGGGCATCACCAGTTCAGTGGAACCAGCGGCACCTGAATTCCTAGTTCTTCTTAAGATAAGCTTGAAAAACCTGCACAGGACCCACTGAAATGGCGGGGTTTCCACCACCCCAGATTCAGCAATGCAAAGGCCCGAGAAAGTCAACCTTGGGAACAAATTCAATAATGAGCATTCAAACAAGACCTGTGGCCTAATCGTGGCATAAATCACAACTGTGCTGGACTTCCTATTGCTCATCTATACTACTTAGTACTGCTTTTATTTGGTGCTTTTGCTCGCAGGACGCACGGGGTAGGTGGGGAGCTGGAGCGTTCCTTTCCTCTGAAAAGCCAGGTGGAGGGAAGGACATGCGGTGTTTCGCGTGGCAACCGGCAGAGGGCAGCAGTGCCCACCGAGTCTCGCAGAGCCCCCCCACCCGCCCATACAGCGAATGTAGGCCTCTTCCTAATTTCACCCGGGAAAAAAGTCAGGAAAATCCACTCATTTAGAAGTTGAATATGATGAAACCCTGCCCCTGATTTGAGTTACAACTGAAGCAAAAGATCCTTAAAGGTTTGTATTCCTAATTTTAGATCCTGACACTGATCACTGGAAAACATGGAAATAACTTAGTAGATTCTTCATGTAGTCAGCTTTGTATTGCTTCAGCCCCTGCTATGGGCTTGACTCATCAACAAAACGAAACAAGACCAAAAAGAGGGTTTACCTCCAGAGGTAGACTCTGGAGACAAATCTAACACTCTATTTAAAAAAAAGTTTTAAGCCAATGAGTTTTTAAAAGTGACTTACGATGACCCCAAGTATGTATTTTTTAAAATAATGTTTAACCCCATGGAGAATAATCAGCAGTGATCTGGAGGCTGGCGGTTCTTGGTTAACTCAAACCACAGAGAGCAGACATGTGAGCCCTGGCTGCTTCTAAGACTTTGTGATTTCTTCATTTCTCATTTCCTTGGTAAATTAAATTGTTCAAACTTAGAGGGAAACCTTTATTTTGGTTTAATATTTTAAATTAGCCTAAAAATAGTAATAATGGCACCAAACTCACACAGCATTTACAGTGTGCTGGGTACTTGGTTAAGCACTCGACAAATATTAAAGCATTTAATCAGTACAACAACTCAAGGAGATAGCTGCTATTATTTCTCCATATTAGAGAGGTTCAGAGAGGTTAAGTACCTTGCCCAAGGCCACACAGCTAGTCCATGACAGCAGAAGATTTGAACTTAGGAAGTCTGGATCCTACTGTAAGCTCCCAGCCATGATACCACACTTCATGGTGGCAAACATTAACCACACCATACTCCCCTGCAAGCATGGAACCTTCCCATCTAATTACTTCCCTCTCCTTCCCCAAGAATTCCAACTTGCAGTCTCTCTAGACTGATGGATGACCCCAGTCTTTGGCATCTCTTTCCCCTCTGCGAGGTGCCATGTGCATGAACCTTGACATTTAAGAGAAGACTGAATTCTCTTGTTGTTTCACATGGGTTTCACAAATTCTGAACTTTTGCTCATACTCTGTGCTGACAATTTAAACCACTGTTTCTGCGACTTTCAAAATCGAAGCCTAGTTTCAAATGTATAGTTTAAAAATTAGTTAATAAAACAAAAATTAAGCACCCGGCTTACACCCAGACTCAAAACAACTGTCATCTTCCCTCCCCTTATCCCCAGGGTAATCTCACCAGGTCGTGCAGGGGACGCCTCTTTCATAGTCCCTAAAACGCCTCTTAAATCTTCTCCATTTCAGTAGCAGTTCCAAATGCTCCCTCCCCTCAGCCTGGGCCTTTATAACAGCCTCTCAACTGGTCTCCAGACCCCCATCCGTCCCATAGACCTCTGCCAGATGAAGCTTTGGAAAGCAACATTTTGATCAGGCCGTATTTCTTGCTCTGAAACCTTGCGTGGCTTCCCTTGTCTGCAGAATTAAGTACTGAATCCATTAAGGACTAGTCTTTTCACCCAGGCTCCAACTTTTTACTACTCCCCAGTCCAAAAAAATGCTTCGTTCTATAGGCAAATTCATAAAGACAGAAAGGAGAATGGAGGTTACCGGAGGCTTGGGGCGGGGGCAGGGAGAAGTGGGGAGTTTGTGCTTAATCATCGCAAAGTGACTGTTTGGGGAGAGGAAAATATTTTGGAAAGAGATAGCATGAAGGTTGCACAGCATTGTGAATGTAATTCATGCCACTGAATTGAATACTTCAAAATGGTTAAAGTGTCAAATTTTATGTTATATATATTTTATAAGAAAAAAAATCCAGGAATATACGTTATTCTAGTCCAAGAGACCAACTGCATCTCTCTGAACCTCACTCTCCCGGTTATTGTTCACCCTTATACAAGGCAGAAAACATGGACTCTCCATGCAGTCCACTATTTCTGGAACCTTGCAAGGTTTCCTGCTTCCTCCCTTCCTACCTCTGATGAGCGAAAGATTAGAATAAAACTTTCAGAAGGTCTCTAGTGGTTTTTATTGCTTTTCTGTCACCAGCTTATAGGAAGTCTTTTCTTTCTTCTTAGTGAGCACAGGCCTTCTAAAAGGATACAGAAATAGTCAAACAAGTTTATTTCACGGATTCTGCTTTCCAATCAGATGGCCTTTTGTGGAATATTTTCTCCATGGGGGTCATCAATGCTCTGGACCGCCATGCCATGCACTGTGGAGTCTTATCTACCCCTCTTCAAAAGCAAGCTGGCTGGGAGAGTTCCTAGACCATGTACAAGCCAAATGTCTGCAATTTTCAGCATTTTTTGTTTTTTAAATGGAGAACATGGATTCCACGCATTCAGCTTTATTTTAGGGAAAAATAATTTAGCATCTTATCTATTTAAAAGGATGCTACAATTATTGCCCAAGAGCTTTGTCATCACTGAGAGATCTCTAAGTATGATGAGTGCACATCCCTGGAGGAGACATCTCAAACAAGCCTCGCACCAAGAGCTCTGTGCTGAGAGGGACAAGGAAGGTTCTGGGAACAGGGCAGCAAGCTAGCAACTCCTCGTGTCTTCATGCTCACCTCCGTCTCTCTGCATCTCCTGGGGTCCTTCTGCTGAAGTCTGAGGGCAGTGGGGTTCAGGTGAGGCCTTCAGCTCTGTGGAAGCTCTGGTGGGAAAACCTATGGGAGTGTTCCCCTCCCCCCAACATGGGCTGGGCAAGTACAAGTGAGTGGCAGGTGCCGGGAAGAGTCTGACCCACAGCTGATGTGGCTGGTGCGTCCCAGAACTGTGCACGGTGACAGCCTTGGCTGATACTGTTCCCTCATCCTCTCAGATTGCATCTCCTCCTCCAACAAGCACGTGGAGAAAACCTCATCACGAGGGCCTGCGACTCCTCACCTGCCGCTCTGACAGAGTGGGGTAGCGTCTCAGAGAGAAGGACCACAGCCTAAGAGTCCTGCACCCAGTCACGGTATCTCCCATCTGTCAGGTTGAAAGAAAATAGCTGGAGATGAGCAAATAGCCCGAAACTATAATTCCCAAATACCCCTTTCCAAGACAGTAATTAAGACTCAAAACCGGGCGCCTGGGTGGCTCAGTTGGTTAAGCAGCTGCTTTCGGCTCAGGTCATGATCCTGGAGTCCTGGGATCAAGTCCCGCATCGGGCTTCCTGCTCGGCAGGGAGTCTGCTTCTCCCTCTGACCCTCCCCCCTCTCATGTGCTCTCTCTCTCATTCTCTGTCAAATAAATAAATAAAATCTTCAAAAATAAATAAATAGGGCGCCTGGGTGGCTCAGTTGGTTGAGCGACTGCCTTCGGCTCAGGTCATGATCCTGGAGTCCCGGGATCGAGTCCCGCATCGGGCTCCCTGCTCGGCAGGGAGTCTGCTTCTCCCTCTGACCCTCCTCCCTCTCATGCTTTCTCTCATTCTCTCTCTCTCAAATAAATAAATAAAATCTTTAAAAAAAAAAAAAAAAGACTCAAAACCAAGCACAGATGAGCCAGAAGAGAGATCCCAAGATGGAAGAAGATGGAGAGGTCACAACCATTCAACAGGATGTTGAACTCCATTTTGCGACCACAAAGCTGACATTAATAAACCAATAGGACAGAGCACTTATGCACCAAACCCTAGAAGTTAAGCACATGAACCAAAAAATGATTACAAATTCAAGGAGAACTTGATCAAATTACTATTATAATCAGAGACTTCTAGGCTGCTCTCTTAGACAGCATATCCAGCAAGAAAATTAAAAAAAGAGAGGAATTAAAAAAATATAATCAATAAACTTAAGGAAACTCGTACCTATAGAACCTTATACCCATTGAAGAGGGAATATACATTCTTTGTTTTAAGAGAAGATTTATTTATTTATTTGAGAGAAAGAGAGAGCACACATGCATGTGCTCATGGGGTGGGGAGGAGGGGCAGAGGGAGAGAGAGAATCTCAAGCAGATTCCCTGCTGAGCACAGAGCCTGATGCGGGACTTGATCCCATGACCCTGAGATCATGACCTGAGCTGAAATCAAGAGCTAGACACTTAACTGACTGAGCCACGCAGGTGCCCTGAGAGAATATACATTCTTTTCAAAGGTCCAGGAATATCCTCAAAGGTATCACAGAGAAGTGACTTAAGTCCACAATTAAAACTTTAAAAACTCAAAAGCATTGAGATTTTATAAGCCACAATTTTCCAACTCATAATCAAGTAAAATCAGACATAAGTAACTTAAAAATGACTGAAAATCTTTCCCATTTGGAAAGGGAAAAGGGGCTGTTGACAATGTTGGGTTAAAGAAGAAGTCGTAAAGAAAAGTAAATAGTTCTCTAGAATGCAAAAGAGAGTCATAGGGAGCATACAAAACCTTTAAGACACAGTGAGACCCATCCTGAGAGTTCATGACCTTGAGTGTCTTCCTGGCTGAACAGAAAAGACCAAGAGGAACTAAGGAGTTATCATTTCCAAGAAAGCACACCAAAATAAACCCAAAGAAACTAGAAAGAGAGATAAAGATAAAACCCCAGAGTAATAAGGTAGCATAAGTAGATGGCAGAGAGGATAAATAGACTGAAGTTGCCTCTTGGCAAAGACTAATGAAATTAAAAAACCCTTTAAGATCCTGATTAAGGAACAGCAAGAGAGATACCAGGAGAACATCAGCAGAAATAGGTCAGCTTAGAAAGGAGAAAAATAAATAAATAAAAGGAGAAAGGAGAAGTAACCACAGAGACAGAAGTGATTAAAATAAATTAAGAGAGAGAATAATCAGTTACATAGTAACAGTTTTCAAAACTTGGAGGGACAAATTCCTAGCAGTATGATCAGTTATGAAAACTGACCCAGAAAAAAGTTTACATTCTTGAATTAAACGTAGCTCGAGATATTGATAAAAGATCACGCATTTTTCAAAAATGGGAGATGTTAGAGATATTTGAATATGGATTGTATAGTAAATGATACTTGGGTATTACAACTAATTTTCTTTGCTGTCACAAGTATGGCAAAGACCTTGTCCTTAAAACTTTTGTGCTAGGGGTGCCTGGATGGTTCAGTCGATTAAGCATCCCACTCTTGGTTTTGGCTCAGGTCATGATCTCAGGGTCCTGGGATCAAGCCTCGAGCTGGGCTCCATGCTCAGTGGGGAGTGTGCTAGAGATTCTCTCTCTCCCTCTCCCTTTGCTTGTGTGTGCCCTCTCTCTCACTCTCTCAATAAATAAATCTTTAAAACAAAACAACTTTTGTGCTAAAGTATTTAGGGATGAAGTGTCATGATATATGCAATCTCCACACACACACGGTAATATCATTATAAAACTACAGTAATAAAAACAGCATGGTACATGTGTGTAAAGATAGACAAAGCAATTAAAGAACAGACTAGACAGTCCCTAAATACCCCCCCTCCCCCATGGACAACTGATTTTTGAAAAAGGGACAAAAGCAATGCAAAGAATTCTCACTTTTCCAAATGATGCTAGAATAATTGGATATACATATGCAAAAAAAAAAATGAACTTGGATCTCTACATCTCAGCACATTACCACCTAAGTCTATAAAACTTCCCAAAGAAAATAGGAGAAAATCTTTGTGACCTTAGGTTAAACAAAGATTAGATGTAACACCCAAATCCATAAAAGAACAAATTTGTATGTTGGATTTTATGAAAATGTAAAATCTCTGGTGTTCAAAAGACACTGATAAGAGAATAAAGACAAGCCACAGATTGGGAGAAACTCTGGAAAGTGTCTGATAAAAGACTTGTACCCAGATTATATAAAGAAATCTCAAAATTTAACAAGAAGAAAGCAAACAACCCAATGAAAATGAGTGAAAGATGTGAACAAATACACCACCAAAGAAGATAAATCCAGATGGCAAATTAGCACATGGAGAAGTGCTCAACATCATTAAGTCACTGGGGAAATGGGAATTAAGACCTCAAGAGATACCTATTACAACAGCTACAATGAAAACGTCTGCCCATGCCAAGTGGGGGCAAAGATGGGAAGGAACTGGAGTTCTAACCCATGGCTGGCGGGAACGTAAGATGTTAGGACACTTCAGCAGATCGTATGGCACATTCTTAAAAGGTAAACATATGATCCAGCAATTCTTCTTCTAGTTATTTACCGAAGAGGATAGGAAACAGACATCCATCCAAAAATATGTATATGATGATTCTGAGAAGCTTTATTTGTAATAGCCCCCAAACTGGAAACGGCCCAAATGTACACCAAGAGATAAATGGATAAACAAATTTTGATGCATCCATACGATGGAATATGGCTCAGCAATAAAAAGCAACATACACACAACATGGATGAATCTCCAATTAATTATGCTGAGTGGAAGAAGTCACCCACAAAAGACCACATATTCTATGGTCCCATTTACGTGAAGGGTCCAGAACATACAAATCCATAGAGACAGAAAATAGATTAGTGGTGCTTAGGGCTGGGGAGTGGGCAGTGGGGGATAGGGAAGTTGGAGGTCGATAGCTAGACTACGAGGTTTTGTTTTGGGGTGATGAGAAGGTATTAAAATCAACTGTGTAGGGTGCCTGGGTGGCTCAGATGGTTAAGCATCTGCCTTCGGCTCAGGTCATGATCTCAGGGTCCTGGGATCAAGTCCCGCATCGGGCTCCCTGCTCCTTGGGAGCCTGCTTCTCCCTCTGCCTCTCTCTCTCTGTCTCTAATGAATAAATAAATAAAATCTTAAAAAAAAAATCAACTGTGTAGATGGTTGCACAACCCTAGCACTACACTAAAAAGGACTGCTTTGCACTTGAATGACTGACTTGTGTAGAAATTGTATCTGTCTCAATAAAACTGATACACAAGTAAGTAAAGGGAAGACCCTGCTCCCCTCTATTGTCTTAGAAGATATAAACAGACAACATTACATGACTTCTGAGTTCTTGGCTTATTTATTCAAAATTACGCTGGAATTCAACTCCACCAGCACAGGGACTTTTCAGGGTTCTATCTGCGCTGTATCCCCTTTGCTTAGACCAGGTTCTGGCACAAACAGGTGCTCAATAAATATTTGTTGAACGAACAAGTAAATGAATTAGAACCACGACTTCTGCCACAAGGCTCTGAAATAATGCCCATTTTTGGTTGCAGAGAACAGTCATGGTTTCAACTCTAGATTCAGTGGTGAATGGTCTCTAATCTCAACATTTTTATACTTAAATTTAGCACACTGACCCACCCATGAGGAAACGGGTGGCTGGAAATCTCAATAAACGGCAGGCAATGACATTCCCAAAAAGGGGGGTGGTCAATATTTGCTGTTTCCCGCTTAACCTCCAGGGTCTGCTTCCACAGTGACTATAGTAACTAAGGCTTTGTGGTCGTAAGCCACAGACGCAGACGCTGGTGGACTTAAGCAAAAAGGAGACTTATTTGAGGGAGGTACAGACCCTCCCAGGAGGCAAGAGAAGCTGCAGAATGAGTCTCATTATGGGAGGTCCAAGGGACTCCAGCCACCTGGCTAGTTACTTCAGGGAGTGAAAGCTGGGATGAACTCATTGTAGCATCTGCCCTTCCTCAGACCACTTCTCTCAAGATTCAAAAGGTGAGGAGAATCCAATCGGTCCAGCTGGTCCCATGCTCGTCCCTGGCAAGGGAATCATCCCCGCTCCTCCCAGACCATGCACTTTTGGGGGAAAGTCATTCCTCAAAATGGTATCAAGGTGTGTCGCTAGCGGAAGAGGGGACAGGGCTGGACGGGGGAGGGCCACGGAGGTCACTGCTGTCAGCTCTCTGTTTGCAGCCTTTTCAGGTTGATGAGTACATGCGTTTAGGGTGTTTTACTCAACAACCTTGGGTGTGAAAGGTATGCCATTATATTGTAAATTAATAGTAATAGTCAAATTATAAAATAATACCTACCTCTGACTGATAAGGCAGGAACTGAACTCGGTCATATGGGGCACAGGAGCTGGGGGTGGTGAAAACCCTGAGGCCCCAGTGTCTAGGCAGGAGGCCTTCTGCTCCCTGAGCCGGGCACCCTTCTGGTCTGAGAGGATCTTCTTCAACCCTCAGCCTTCTTCACTTCTGCCCTCCACGCTTCCACCCGCATCAAGAAATTCAACTTCCTTTTTCCTAAGGTAATTCCTAAATAAACTTAAGCTTTGTGGGGAAGCACGAACAGGGAGAAGGCTGTTCTCAGGAAATTGCTACTTCAGGTCTGACCTGCAAACAGACCCGTTTGGCCACCAGGCTGGTTCCCTAGGGGCTGCCCACCGGGTGGCTTAAATAACAGCGATCGACTCCCTCCACGTTCTGGAGGCTGGAAATCTGACATCAAGGTGAGGGCAGGGTTCATTTCTCCTGAGTCCCTTCTATGTGGCTTGTGGATGGCTCTCTTCTCTCTCCTCATGGTCTTTCCTCTGTAGGTGTCTATGTGCTAAACTCACAAGGATGCCAGTTTTTGTTTGAGGCCCATCATATGACCTTATTTTACTTTAGTAACTTCTTTTTTTTTTTTTTAAGATTTTATTTATTTACTTGAGAGAGAGAGAGAATGAGAGACAGAGAGCATGAGAGGGGGAGGGTCAGAGGGAGAAGCAGACTCCCTGCCGAGCAGGGAGCCCGATGTGGGACTCGATCCCGGGACTCCAGGATCATGACCTGAGCCGAAGGCAGTCGCTTAACCAACTGAGCCACCCAGGCGCCCCTACTTTAGTAACTTCTTTAAACGCCTATCCTCAAATATAGTTACATTCTGAAGTAATGCAGGGGGTCAAGACGTCCGCATAGGAGTTATCAGGGGACAGAAGTCAACCCGCAACATAATGGACACGCATGGTGAGAACCTTCTTGGTGCCGGGATGGAAGAAATACAGCGAGACGGACACACAGTGGCACGCCTCAGGGAACCCGCTGGGGACACTCTGTTATTAAGTCAGCGGTCACTTTGCCCCCTAACTTCTGAATGCTGCTTCAGCCCTGGTTTGCTTTTCTGCGTTATTAGCCAAGGCCAAGCACGGCCCATGTGTCTCATGTGGTTGATGCTGGTATGCTGTGAATTTAGATGGAGCTGGAGGGGCGTTAAGACTGGGTTGCGCTACTCATCAATTACGATCTTTACGCCTGAAAGACTCGCAGAAACAATGTGCAAGTGCGTTCTAAGCCCCATTCACTTATTTAAGCAGAGAGACTACAGTTGGCTAACTTGGGGTAGCCGCCCTCCTCCTGTGGCCCGCTGTGTGGAGCGGCCCAGCAAAGTGTTCAGGACCCAGGGGCTGAGGTCGGGCGGCTTGCCTTCGAATTCTGGCTCTGCTGCTAACGGACTGTGGAGCCTCGGAGAAATTAACCTCTCAGTGCTTCGGAGTTCCTGTCTATAGGATGAGTAATAACAACATTGCCCGACCCCTAACGCTGCTGTGCTGATTTCTTGTGATACCACATGCAAAGTGCTTAGAACACGGCCTGGTACATACGAAGTGCCCAATAAATGTCAGCTAGTATTTATTATGCGGCAGCCAAGAAACGTTAAAATCCCACCTTAAAAATTTATCACCAGGGGCGCCTGGGTGGCTCAGTTGGTTAAGCGACTGCCTTCAGCTCAGGTCATGATCCTGGAGTCCCGGGATCGAGTCCCGCATCGGGCTCCCTGCTCGGCAGGGAGTCTGCTTCTCCCTCTGACCCTCCCCCTCTCATGCTCTCTCTCTCTCATCCTCTCTCTCAAATAAATAAATAAAATCTTTTAAAAAAGTGTATGTGGGGCGCCTGGGTGGCTCAGTTGGTTGAGCGACTGCCTTCGGCTCAGGTCATGATCCTGGAGTCCCGGGATCGAGTCCCGCATCGGGCTCCCTGCTCGGCGGGGAGTCTGCTTCTCCCTCTGACCCTCCCCCCTCTCATGCTCTCTCTCTCTCAAATAAATAAATACAATCTAAGAAAAAAGAAAAGAAGGGGCACCTAGGTGGCTCAGTCGGTTGGGCGGCTGCCTTCGGCTCAGGTCGTGGTCCTGGAGTCCCGGGATCGAGTCCCGCATCGGGCTCCCTGCTCAGCAGGGAGTCTGCTTCTCCCTCTGACCCTCCCCCCTCTCATGCTCTCTCTCTCTCTCTCAAATAAATAAATAAAATCTTTAAAAAAAAAAAAACAAAATTTATCACCAGATGATGGGAGGAACTGTTTTGTTCTCGAAGTTGCTATACAGGTAGCAATCAATATCTCTTTCGTTATCTGAACGCTGGCTCTGTGAAGACCTAATCCATTTAAAATTAGAGTCCTTGGAACAGCAGAGCCAGCAAGCACAAAGGCTGACGATTTATCCTAGATAGACCCCAGTGCGCGTGGGCCATCACTTTGCCCCTATCGACTCTTGCTTTACATACATTTCTAGCAGCCTTGCCTCTTGGGTTTTCCAGAAGCAGCCAATTGGAAAGTAAAGGAGGGAAGTGCTTAGGTACACTGGCAATAGCAAGAGACAGCTGACAGTTTGTCAGCTAAAGGAAGAAGCAAGAAAATTAAAAAGCCGAGCAAACAGTCCTGCACAGCTCAATAACCCCCAAGGGCTTCTGAGCATAGCACAGAGATTGATGTTCTCAAGGATGACCCGCACACCTGACTTCCTTGCTGGAGGAATGGCCTCTCCATCCACTGGGCCGCCCAAGCCGGAAAACGGGCCCCGTCCGCAACTCCTCCTTCTCACTTTTCTCCTGGATGGGCTCAGTCACCAAGTCCTATGAATTCCTTCTTCAATGGATCTGGAGGTTCTGGTGCCCGACAGAAGGAGGATTGAGTCTTGAAGTATTAATACATGGATCCCAACACTCTACCACGACCACCTTATCATTGTTTGCTGGACAAGTGTATAGGAGATTTCCACCTGGCCTCCCTGCCTCCAGTCTCTTTGTCTGAGGACAGGAGAATCACGGATGGGGAGGGGGTACATGCTCATAGTTGTCTAGTACCTATCATGTGTTAAACATGTGCTTATCACTCCATGCAAATAAAAAGAAACGCATCTCTTAACATAGGCACAAAGTCACTATTTTAAGTTATTTTAGGAAATAGGGCTAAGTATATGTATTCCGAGTGAATTAGAGAAAGTGAGGTCATGAGCTCAGTAAGTCGGACCCCAAATACCATTTTGACTTCCACTGTATACATCCTGAGGGGAAACAGAGAGAGGGGGTGTGCAGTGTGGAGCAGACGCTAATTCTTCCCTGTGAATAGAACAAGATTTGGTTTTCCTTCTCTGTTTCTGGATCTCCTTTTCTTCTCTTCATATGCCCTCCAGAGCCTGATGGAGCACTCCTCTGGGGCACTTTCCTCCCACAGTGTCCGCTCTCTGCGTTGGCACAGGGCCGTGCAGCGGTGCTGGGCATCTGCTGGGCATGCTGGCTCTGCCAGCGACAGATAGGACAGTCTGATCTTGTGGAAACCACGGAGCTCTCTGTGCAGTGGGATGCAGTGTCCACGCTCACTTCTGGGGTAGTTATTCTCCGCTCGCTTTATCTGAGGCTAAACTCCAAGACAGCCATTGACACAAAGGCCGAGAAGAACTGAAGATCCATATCCAAAGAGAATCCCTATTGCTTTCACTTCATTCTAACTCTGAACCGAATGCAAATGTGCTTTGTGTCTTTCCTGCAGGCATTGCAAATACCAGCATCCTCCTGATCATTAGGTTGATAAAGTGCCTTCCAATTATGAATCTTAAATAGGGCATTTTGCCTGCTCCGAAGCAATTTGCCTTTTAGCTCAAAAAAAAAAAAAAAAAACCAAACCAAAACAAAAAAAACCCCTTAGAATAGGGTGATTAGTAGACCCCATTTAGGTATGTACTTGTACTTGGTTCTAGGGAGTGTCCTTTTATGAACAACGGTCAGTCTTTCACAAACGATTGCTGCCAACACACTGTCATCACTTCTGTGGCCTGCACGTAGACTTCTGTCCCCGGTTTCCTTCGCCGTCGCTGTGTGCCATGTAATTCCCTGCACCTGCTCAGCATCTCCCCGCTCTCGGAGGTGTCTTGTCCTTAGATCAATAGTGCTCGGTGTTAGTGTGCTGAGACTCACTCGGTCCCCGAGCAGAACCTCGGAAAGCTGTGTTGCACTGCCCGGAGACACACTGCCCTAACGCTGTGACATTTTCTCTGCCGTATCTCAGAGCTTGGAGGCACATGTCATGGAATGTCATGGAGCCACGTGAGAGCGCAGCTGCCCCGCCAAAGCAAAGCAGGGGGCTGGGCACCGTTCCACAGGCAATTCGGCAACCGAGAAGAGGAGATTTTATTCTCAGTATCTCTTCACCCACCGCCCACTCTCAGCCTTCCCTTGATCTCCCAGGATGATGCCTATGGAAACTCCAGCCTCACTCTGTTTTTATTTTCATCTCTGATATGCTCACATTCTGAGCAAGAGACCGAGAGAACGAGAACGCTTCCATTCTTTTTTGCTTCCAAAGGTTTGGGCCGATTTTATATTTGTAGGGAGTAGAAATTAATGAAAATAAAATACTTTTGTTTGGTCCAGGGGATTAAGATGGACACACTTCCAGTTAAAAATAAATGAGTCCCAGGGATGAAAAGTACAGCATTAGGAACAGAGTCAACAATATTGTAGAACTTTGTGGACATGCAGTAACTGCACTTAACCGCAATGAGCATCGCATTGTGTATTTGTCAAATCACTATATGGTACACCTGAAACTAATAGAACATTGCATGTCAACTGTACTTCAAAAAAAAAAAAAAAGGAAAAAATTTTGCTTTTAATTCCCAGTGTTTTTTTTATTTTATTTTAAGATTTTATTTATTTATTTGGGAGAGAGAGAATGAGAGAGAGAGAACACATGAGAGGGGATAGGGTCAGAGGACGAAGCAGACTCCCTGCCGAGCAGGGAGCCCGATGCGGGACTCGATCCAGGGACTCCAGGATCATGACCTGAGCCGAAGGCAGTTGCTTAACCAACTGAGCCACCCAGGCACCCTATTTTATTTTTTTAAAGTGTGGCTTTTGACCTAAATTGGTCGAGTAATTGCCATAGACTCAGCTTAAATCACTTCCAAACTTTGCGGACACGTATAATACAACCCGTTTTTGCATGTCACCGTGCATAATTTTTTTTATCCTCCCCCCTGTTTGCTGAATTTTCTTTTCTGATTATTTTATAAACAATCTAGAACACATGTGAGTGAAGCCACAGAAATATGCACTCTACCTCCTCTGAAAGTTTGGGGACACAAAGGAAACAGTCTTTTTATAATGTATTTTAAAATATATTTTTAAAAACAACATTTACTCTTTTCATTAGACTTCTTGCTATTATCCAAGAGAAGAAAATTAAAATTGTCTGTAATTCTACCTTTCAGATATAATCACTTTTACCCTGTTGGTGTATAGAAATCTAATCTCTTTTAAACAGACGGAATTTGGGAAAAAAGCTTTCTGCAAATTTTTAAATTCAAATTTATAGGTAAATTGAAGTCAAGGTTTGGTAGCGAATTGGCATTGTTCCAACAATCAAAAAATAAATTAACTCAAACGTATTCCTGAAAAGCTGAGGCCAGTTCTGATGGAGCTATCTGGGAAGATTACCTAAATACACAATTCCAAGCTGCTAATTATGGCATTTATGCTAAGTGTTCTATAATGAAGCTGGAAAAGCTTAACCTCAAAAGAGCAACAAGCTAAGAAACCAGCGAGATGACGGGATTTGTATAACAGAAGCAGAAACTGATGTTCTCGAAGAAATGGTCCAACAGGGAATTGTTTTTAAAGATCTTTCTTCCATGTATCACCATAATACAATTTCTTTCATAGTTTTGGTTGATGCTTTCCTTAAAAGTAAATATAATCCCCAATTGGGAAGGGTGTGTGCATCACCTTTCCTTTGAACAACTAGAGAAAGTCAATTTTCCCTTCTTTGTTCAATTAAAACAGCAACTTGAAAATAAGAACACATGGCCATCATGTGATAGGAGTAGCCAGTCCTTTTATATTTTGTGCAGCCAGAGTATGTACATATTTCCTCAGATAGGGGGCTTTTGCAAATATAAGCAGAGATTTCAATAGAGGTTCGCTGACAAAAGAATGTTATGCCAATATCTTTTGGTGGAATTCGGTAGCCCGGTCTGGAAAAGAGGTCTTTTACATACATTTTCTATCTTAGTTAACATTGCCACCATTCGTTTATAGAAAAAAAATAAACACACCGAATATTGTTGCCCTGGTCTTAACTCCCAAATAACGTGCTCTTTGGGCTGGTCTTTAGGTAGAGATGATGATTGAGGACTGGCTCCATTCGGGAAGCCTGGAGGAACAGCCCATGTTAACACAAAGAGGAAATTTAAGAGGCCTAGGGGCTATTTGAACATACCCTGATTATGTCACACATTTATAGACATAAATGTTGCTGCCTCCACGTCCCAGCTGCTCTCTTACAGGGTTGCCAGGTGCTACGGTGAAGCACCACTCGGCATCCCACAGAACAAGAGCACCCAAGGACTGAGGGTTAATCCATCTGACCAGCGGAAGCAGAACAGAACCTGAACACAAGTGGGATCCCACACGGCTGGGGCTCTGGGCCATGTCATATTCAAAGGAACAGCCCATCTCACAGAAAATGCACATCAAAAGCCACTGAATCTTGCTCAGTCTCACAAGAAAACACTGAATAGAATATTTTTAGTGCAAAGCAAGTTTCCCTTAAAAAGCCTCTTTAGATGACATTCCACTTCCAAAGTCTCTGACACTGCCTGCCAGGGACCTCTACCAGAACACCATCTTGTCTCTCTCCTCTTCCGAGGGACCTTCTGCCCACATCCAGACCCAGGGGCTCTCCTACCTGTGCGGTCCCTAGCTTCACTCCCTGCCTTATTTCTTCTCTATCTGGACTCACTCATCCTTGCTTGCTTCTTTATTTCTTGTTTTTCAATTCTCTCATGAACAGGATCTTGCACAACAAAGTCGAGTCTGAAAACCCGTCACCAACCAACCAAAAATCATGAATCCAAGAAAAACTTCTCTTTCTGATGGAATTAGTAGGGACAACATTATCAGCTTATGGAATTCTGGGCATGCCTGCATCCTACAATTGTTGGACAAAACCAATGTTCTTTTCACCCGGCTTCTGGCTCCCAAGACTCTAGTCTCCAAGGGAAATTCTATATATATGCCTTTGAAGAAGGCTTTTGCTGTACCCCCATTCATCTTTCATATTCCACCTCATTCATTCAATAAGCATATTGTGCTAGGTGCTGGGTTACCACGATGCACAAGGCACATGCACATGGCAACACAGCTATGAGAACCTGCACTGTGCCCTTTCATCTTCATACACACAGAACATGGGTAAAATATTGGTGTCAATTACGGGGATGTGGAAAGGCATTTGGAAGAAGGAATCTGAGTTAGAACATGAAGAACATGGGAGGGCAAGGTGTTCTACACAGAAGGAACAGCAGTTGCAAGAAGTTCTCCTCTGTAATATGAGAACAAAGAGGGACAGGATAATTATCTTCAGATGTTTGGTAGGGACCTGTGTGGAAGGCAGAATAGCCTTGGTTTGAGTTCTCTCAGAGCTGAGAAATGGGATCAAGGGTCAGGAATAAGAGAAGCCAGATTTATTCCATCTGAAAAAGAACTTGCTGATATGTGGAACAACCTTACAATAGTGATAATAAGAGCAAATAGTTATATGATGCTTATTATAGGTCACACAGTGTTCTAAGTGATACATATCCTTTATGAAGAATTACAGATATATGGCAAATCAATCCCCATAACTACCCTCTATTACTGCTCAATTTAGGGGTACAAAAACAGAGGCACAGAATGTCCCATAACATACCTAAGGCGCCTGGATTTGAACCTACAGTCTGGCTCTGGCATCTATGTTCTCAGCCACTTTTCTATATTGCCAATGTAATAGCACAGCGCCTATTGCCAAAGGTTTCCAAGTAAGGGTGGGGTGGCCCTTTTCCAGGAATGCCCTAGAAGAGTTTCCTGCATCGAATGGGAGGCTAAGCTACATCACTTCTAAGGCCCCTTTTTCCTGTCAACCCGTGAGGCTGGTAATTCATCCCAAATCTTTTCTTTTTTTTTTTAGGTTTTATTTATTTATCTGAGAGAGATAAATACAAGAACGAGCAGGAGCAGGGGAGCAAGTTTGGGGAAGCGGCAGAGGCAGAGGGAGAAGCAGGCTTCCCACTGAGCAGGGAGCCCGATGACGCGGGGCTCCTTCCCAGGACCCCAGGATCATGACCTGAGCTCAAGGCAGACGCTTAACCAACTGAGTCACCCAGGTGCCCCCATCCCAAATCTTCTTGGTAGATTCCTAACTCCTAACTCCTAACCATACGTCTCAGTCTCCTTTTTACCTCCCCAATTCAAGACATGACTTCCAAAATCACACAGCTCTCTCAGTCCTAGCTGCGTGACTCCCTCCACAGTCTCTTGTTGCCTCCCAAATCTTCGTTATACAGATCAACCGAATGTTTGTGGAAAAGTTTCTCCACCTCCCCTCCTGCCTCTCGGCCTCCTTCGTGTGTGTCCTCCTCTCCCTGTTCCCCCCACACCCTTCCACAACTGCAGTCTGGTGAAGACAGGGTTTAACTCTGAGAGTGTAAAGGAGAAGCTGAGGGAGAAGCAGTGGGGGATAGGGCTGGTCATGCATGCCGCAGTGTGGCCCTTTCCACAGGAGTGTCCTTTTGTGGACATTTTACCAGAGTGACGAAAACCTCCTCAGGTTTTGAGAGCAGAGCAAGAGGACAGAGGAAGAGGAAAACGTGAGCTCTGTGTGCCGAGCTTGGCCTCTCAGGCCTGGAGAGCTTTTCAGTGAAGGGTCTCTCAGATTTGGCTCGAAAAGGGGGAGCCGTTCTGCCTGTCTCCATAGAACCGGGAGAGAGACTTCAGATATTTCTATTTGTCTTATGAACAGCTGGTGGCTCCTATATGAATCTAATTAAGCATCTTCCTGGCTGCAGACACTTCAAGTTCTATTTTTAAGATGCAGAATGTTTCCCAAAATGTATCTCACAGACGACTGACTGGATTCAGACATTTTATCCCCAGCACACCATTTTGTGGCACAGGCTAAATTGTATTATAGAAATTACTCCAACCTGAAGCTTGGCCAAGTCAATAATATTGGTTGATGGACTTAGGACGTCAGCCGTCTAGAGTACAATGCTTCAGACCAGACTCACTGTCCTTTAACCCCATCACATCTGTGGCTAATGCCCTTTCCCCTGACAGCCCATCCCCAAAATAAATGGCGGAGAAGATGAAAACCGAGTACATTTGCTTCAGTCAGATGAAGCAAAGATGCAGGTGCATTTCTCTCTGGCACCCATGCTAGAATTAATGCTGTCCCTGGAACCTGGGTGGGCTTGGTTGGTCAGGGGCAGGCTCCCCGCCCAAGCACCTAACACGGATCTGCTCTGTCCCATCTGCTGAGGCCTGCAGCGTGAAACCCCAGACAAGGTAACGGGATGCCCAACTGTGGAAAGTACAATTGTCAAAGAAAGACAGTTACTGTGATGTAAATCCTGGGGCTCCTGCTGCATCTGTCCTTCTGCTCATAAATACACGCCTAAACCAAGAGATGCTTCTAGAACTTGGAATGAGTCTCCTCCTTTCTTCTGCTACCATCACTAATGGGTGTGATCAGGTGGGAGCCTAGCCCCCGCCCCATAAAAGGGAGCAGAAATCAAAGCATGGGGCGCCTGGGTGGCTCAGTGGTTGGGCGTCTGCCTTTGGCTCAGGTCATGATCCCAGGGTCCTGGGATCGAGTCCCACATCGGGCTCCCTGCTCAGCGGGGAGCCTGCTTCTCCCTCTTCCACTCCCCCTGCTTGTGGTCCCTCTCTCGCTGTGTCTCTCTCTGTCAAATAAATAAATAAAATCTTTAAAAAAAAAAAAAAAGAAATCAAAGCTACAGAGGTGGCTACCTACCAGTAGATTTTCCTACCTCAAAGGAAAAAAAGCAAAAAATAAAATAGTACAGCAAGGGCTATATAGTAAAATATATATTCTTCTCCCTAAAGAGAAAGAATTTCAGCCAGTTCAGAGTGGATGGCTGCCTGGCTAGGGTCTCACGTTGCTCCCAACAGAGGGAGGCAGGGGTGAGGGGTGGGGGTGGTTGCAGCACTACCACAGAGAAAAGAAAGCAAAACGAGGGTGCAGAGCCAGACTACAAGGCAGAGGGAAATCGTAAAAGAGCCTGAAATTCTTCCTCAAGAATTCTTTCTTTTCAGCTGAGTGGAGCTAGGATTTCCTGTAATTATGCAGTCAGGGGCTGGGGTGGATATTAAGCGGGGCTTCCCTTTGGAAAAGGGAGAAGGCTATTGGGCCGTGGTTTGGGTCCTGTCTTGACCGTGCCAGCGTCATCAGGTCCCACCAGCAGCTCCCCCATGGCCGGGGTGGGCTAGCCTCAGAGCCCTCCACATGCCGGGAGACTTTCCCGAGGACGAAAACGGTCTTCCAGGCCCCTGCCAGTCCGTAGACCGGAGCGATCGGTGTGCGAGGCCGACAAGTCAGTCCTGCTTTGGGTTGACGTGGCAACCCAGCCTTCCCTTCCCTCCGTCTCCCAAGTTTCCATGCTAGTCTGTGGGAAGGAGCAGCTCTGCTATGTACGAGAAAGGGTGAAAAATGGAGACAATCTTTCTTCAGGTATAATGGAAGCAGAGTCCAACTAGGAGAGAGAGAAACGAAAATGGACCAAAGAATAGGAGATCTAACTAAAACCCAGGGTCCAGTGAGGCCACTTCAAGAAGACAAGAGACACAAACTTTGGTGAAGAGGATCAGAGTCACTGAAGACCAAAGGAAGAGCAATCACAGCGAGGAAGGGGCTCAAGCTGCTATCACAATCGTTCCAGATAGCCTGGAATTGAGGATTTGGCTTCGTGAAGTCGGAGACCAAACTAGCAGCCAAAATTGTTGACAATGGTACCATCCCTGGGTTTCTGCCAGCACATGGGAGTCACGTAACAAACCATCCAACCACAAACCCCAACTCAGCTTCACTTGCCGCCCAGTAGGGGATGTGCCCATCTGCCCGACGCCCACCGCTCTGTTAATAAAGGTCTTCATCCATGCTTTCTCCTCACTCCTTCTGCTCCCTGACCAACCCTGGTGCCTCCCCAGGTGGCCCTTCATGGTGTGCTGTGTCCCCTTCTCTTGAGAACAGTGAGTAATAAACTCTTCTTTCAATGGCCATTGTCTCTGCATCTGTCACTGTATCATCCCTGATGAAAACAGAATGTGGGTAGATTTATAACAGCTACAAAACGTCATTCTGAAACCTCAAGAGCATGGGTGCTTCTAAATTGTGTTGCGTTATCTGTGAGCTAGACTTTGTGCTCATGGCCTGTATGATTTTGAAGGCCGAGTTCACCAGCCAGCTAATTCTGATCACACCCAACCTTGTCTGAGACTCTCAAACTATGAGTACTTCACAGGACTCCACTCATTTCACCCTCAGCCCTACACACAAGATGCCATCATCATTCCCATTTTACGCAGGAGCAAACAGAAAGAGAGGGTGAAGAAGGAGCTTGAGATGACTCAGCTCGTGGGCAAAGGATCTCAGACACTGTCTGGTGCCAGTGGCTGGGTTTTTAATGCTATGTTTACAGGATACTGATTCTTACCACCAACCCACTTGCTATACCTTTACTTCTCTCTGTGACTGTCACATAGTCACACGCATCAACAAATATTTAGTGAGGGTCACACGTATGCATTGCATTATCCAAGGCACCACGAGTACCTGACTGGGAGAAAAATGAGCCCTGCCAGCTCTTGGGGAACATATTGGAAATCTAACAGTCCAAGATAGCCTCCAGGAAGACCCAGTTGATAGATAACAGGAAGATAATGGAGAGTGGGGCAGGCTTTGAGGTAGCTGGAAAAGTGTGTGTGTGTGTGTGTTTATGGGGGGTGATTAACCTGTACCTTCAAGGAAAGAGAGGGGTCAGAAAGTGGGGAACCAAGGTGAGGGCATGGAGAGGAGGGGCAGGATGGCAGGAGGAAAGGCAAAGGCACTTCAGAAGATTACACTTGCCATGTTGACATTTTGGCTTGGAGTAACAGTTTTTTGATTCGAGTGAGGGGTTAGGTTGCATTTGAAGAGGTCTCAATGCAAGATGATGAGGGGTCTTGCATGGCGATGTCAGGAATCCGGTGTTTTGTGGAAGACCTGTAGCTGGAGGAGGAGGAGGTGTGTGTAGGAGTTCAGAGAGAAAGTTACTGTGGGCAGGAGGGAGCAGGACCGGGGAGGTGGGAAGTCAGAGGAGAGACTGGAGGGCTCTGTGAGGTTGTGAGGGGCAGCAGAGGAGATGGGGGAAAGCTGGGGTGACGTAGCCCTCAGTTCTGTGGGGTCGCAGAGTCCAACGTCTCAGGATGGATGAAGAGCTATCTGGTCAGGATTGATGGTGTCAGAGACATAGCATCAAAACGCTAGTGAAGTTCTTGCCCTCCCTCCTTATTCCGAGTCTGAGTTGAGGCATTTTAGAGGCCGGTGTTACCTAGTGAGTTTTTAATGACTTAGATTACTAACACTATGTGCTAGTGTTCTGTGTGTCAGTAAGGCTTTTTTTTTTTTTTAATTCTTATGTTAATCCCCATACATTACATCATTAGTTTTAGATGTAGTGTTCCATGATTCATTGTTTGTGCATAACACCCAGTGCTCCATGCAGAATGTGCCCTCCTCAATACCCACCACCAGGCTAACCCATCCTCCCACCCCCCTCCCCTCTAGAACCCTCAGTTTGTTTTTCAGAGTCCATCGTCTCTCATGGTTCGTCTACCCCTCTGATTTCCCCCGCTTCATTCTTCCCCTCCCACTACCTTCTTTTTTTTTTCTTGACATATATTGCATTATTTGTTTCAGAGGTACGATCTGAGATTCAACAGTCTTGCACAATTCACAGCGCTTACCAGAACACATACCCTCCCCAGTGTCTATCACCCAGTCACCCCATCCCTCTCACCCCACCCCCCACTCCAGCAACCCTCAGTTTGTTTCCTGAAATTAAGAATTCCTCATATCAGTGAGGTCATATGATACATGTCTTTCTCTGTTTGACTTATTTCGCTCAACATAACACCCTCCAGTTCCATCCATGTCGTTGCAAATGGCAAGATCTCATTCCTTTTGATGGCTGCATAATATTCCATTGTATATATATACCACTTCTTCTTTATCCATTCATCTGTCGATGGACATCTTGGCTCTTTCCACAGTTTGGCTATTGTGGACATTGCTGCTATAAACATCGGGGTGCACGTAGCCCTTCAGATCCCTACTTTTGTATCTTTGGGGTAAATACCCAGTAGTGCAATTGCTGGATCATACGGTAGCTCTATTTTCAACTTTTTGAGGAACCTCCATACTGTTTTCCAGAGTGGCTGCACCAGCTTGCATTCCCACCAACAGTGTAGGAGGGTTCCCCTTTCTCCGCATCCCTGCCAACATCTGTCGTTTCCTGACTTGTTAATTTTAGCCATTCTGACTGGTGTGAGGTGGTATCTCATTGAGGTTTTGGTTTGGATTTCCCTGATGCCGAGCGATATTGAGCACTTTTTCATGTGTCTGTTGGCCATTTGGATGTCTTCTTTGGAAAAATGTCTGTTCATGTCTTCTGCCCATTTCTTGATTGGATTCTTTGTTCTTTGGGTGTTGAGTTTGATGAGTTCTTTATAGATTTTGGATACTAGCCCTTTATCTGATATGTCATTTGCAAATATCTTCTCCCATTCTGTCGGTTGTCTTTGGCTTTGTTGACTGTTTCCTTTGCTTTGCAAAAGCTTTTTATCTTGATGAAGTCCCAATAGTTCATTTTTGCCCTTGCTTCCTTTGCCTTTGGCAATGTTTCTAGGAAGAAGTTGCTTCGGCTGAGGTCAAAGAGGTTGCTGCCTGTGTTCTCCTTTAGGATGGACTCCTGTCTCAGATTTAGGTATTTCAACCATTTGGAGTCTATTTTTGTGTGTGGTGTAAGGAAATGGTCCAGTTTCATTCTTCTGCATGCGGCTATCCAATTTTCCCAACACCATTTGTTGAAGAGACTGTCTTTGTTCCATTGGACATTCTTTCCTGCTTTGTCAAAGATGAGTTGACCATAGAGTTGAGGGTCCATTTCTGGGCTCTCTATTCTGTTCCATTGATCTATGTGTCTGTTTTTGTGCCAGTACCATGCTGTCTTGATGATGACAGCTTTGTAATAAAGCTGGAAGTCCGGAATTGTGATGCCACCGGCTTTGCTTTTCTCTTTCAACATTCCTCTGGCTATGCGGGGTCTTTTCTGGTTCCATACAAATTTTAGGATTCTTTGTTCCATTTCTTTGAAAAAAGTGGATGGTATTTTGATGGGGATTGCATTGAATGTGTAGATTGCTCTAGGTAGCATTGACATCTTCACAATATTTGTTCTTCCAATCCATGAGCATGGAACGTTTTTCCATTTCTTTAGTAAGGCTTTTGTTTTAAGCAATTTTTTGTTAATTTTTAGGTTTTATTGGATGAATAAAAAGTTACTGAAGAAAATAGAAAGTATGTATAGGTATTCAAGAGGAATATTCTAAATGACACAGAAGCCTACGGGCTAGAGATAATGACTATTTTCTTTTGGTATAAGCTAACCCTGGAAACATTGTTTGCACATATATACATGCACACACATATTTGTGCATGTACTTTATATCGTGAGTGTATTTTTATATATGTGTGTACTTATTTAAGCATGTAGGTGTATGTACTTACACAAGTACACTCCAATTGTATATAATTCATTTACCAACAGATTGCTGTTTCAGTACACTCCAATTGTATATGATTCATTTACCAACAGATTTTTGCTTCTATGCCAAAAATTTTTATATATACACACAGAAAAATGTTTCTGACTTACAGTGACATGAACACACCATGATTTGTTTGGATATTCTACTTGCTTTCTGTTTTTAGGTAGTATAAGCAATTAACATTTTTGGACATATTGCCGAGCCCTTGTCTGATGATTCAGGTAATTTTTCTAAGTAGATGAAAAATGTTATTTCTCAGACTTCTTTTTTCTTTGTTATTTTCAATACTTCCTCTTTATCTCTACACATCTGTTGAGCATAATTTTCCCTTGGCCAATTTTCTCACACAGTCTCACTTGAAAAATGACTTTACAAATCTCCCATGAAGAAGGGTTCCAAATAATTTATGTAGATATTTTACCTTCAAGGAGGGAGAGCACAACTCCCTGCTCCTTCAATGTGGCC
Organism: Mirounga angustirostris; assembly: GCF_029215605.1. NCBI lineage: Eukaryota > Metazoa > Chordata > Mammalia > Carnivora > Phocidae > Mirounga > Mirounga angustirostris. Next base: position 184,714,148 of record NW_026991709.1, on the reverse strand, counting down.
TGTACACAGTGGGCTCCCTCTGAAGAGCACTGTATGGAAAAAGGGGGGTGGGAAAGTAACTTTATAGTGGAAAGACTGGACAACTACCTCAGCCAAGTGACCAAGATCACACCAACAGCCATAAATCATGTTGATAGTCTCCACCCTTGATAAGATGTGATGAAAACACACTTTACCTCCATGGTCTTCCTCCCAATAACCCTTGACCCCAGTCCTTTCATGAGAAAAACATTGGAAAAATTCCAACAGTGGGCCGTCCTACAGAATATCTGACCAGTACTCTTCTAACTGTTCGGGTCACAAGAAACAAAGTCTGAGAAACCATCACAGCCAAGACGAACCTAAGGAGATATGACAACTAAATGTGATCTGGTGTCCTAGGGCATTAGGTAAAACTAAGGCAATCTGAATAGAGACAGAAGGTTAAAAAAAAAAGAGAGAGAGAGAGCGAGAGACAGAGAGAGGCATGAGTAAAAACTGAGACAATTTGAAATATGGACTTTCGCTAATGATAATGTACCAATATTGACTCATTAACTGTAACAAATGTACCATACTAATTAAGAGATTAGTAACTGGGAAACTTGGCACCTGGTAGATCAGAACTCTATGTACTATCTGTTCAATTTATCTGTTAAAAAAAAAAGCTTTCTAAAAATAAAGTCTATTAAAAATGAGTGGAAGAGCACTCTGTACGTGGTTAGAGAAAATACTCTTTCAGAGCTGTGTGAAGACCCAAAGTAGAAGTGGGGACTGCACATCGGGCTACCGTAAGGCCGAGTTGGGCCCTCCCTGGAGGGGGGGAGGTGGTGCTGTGAGGAAGGGAGGTCCCCAGAGAGCTGAGTGTAGTCCCTGGCCCACAGGGAGAGCGCCAAGTACTGGGCCCATCATTCCTTAGTCCCTCTTTCTTATTTTATTTTAGCCATTAGGCTTTTCCGAGTCCAGCTTTTGCGAAGGTGGGAGGTACGTGTCTAACTTCTGAGATACTAATGAACTGAAGAAAGACTCCCCACTACCGCCACCATCATCATCCACCACCACTGACCCCGAATTTCAAAACAGTGGATCTATAAATCCTCTTCCTTTTATAGCCTTTTCTGAGATTCCAACCCGGCTTGACTAAAGGTGTCCATTCTAGAAACTCCATATTCTCTCTTTCTTTCCAGTTACACCAACGATGAAAAAAAGAATTCTTAAAACCCAAACACTGAACCCCAGGACCACCCCCAATAGCGACAAGTCACCACATCCTGCACCAGGCCGGGTGCCTTAATGTCACTTGCTTTTCCACAAGCTGAAGCCTTTAAGGGTGCACTGTCCACTGGAATGGCAAACTCTGCAAAAGAAAACTTGGACTCTTCCCACAGAGTCACAAAAGCGGAGAATAGGGCAGTAGAAGGACACCATTTACTCATGCTCTCAGTCGGAGTAAAAAATAGCAAAAGGCCATTACCATTACTAATTGGTACATTACATAAAACACACCAGTAATTTTAAAGTTTTTTCTTTGCAGGTAACTCAATTTTTAAAAATATCAGTCATGTAGCCTACTTCTAATAAAACTAGCTAATATAACTGATGACTTACTATGTGGCAGACTCTGTTTTAAGCACAAATACTGATTAACTCAATTATCACACAGTTCTAGGAAGTGGTTACTAGTTTTGTTTCTATTATGCAGATGAAACTGAGAAGCAGAGAAGTGACTTACACAAAGTCACACAGGAGGGAGAAATCACACCATGACACTTTGATTCCAGAACCCAGCCTCTTAACCTCTATGCCATGTAATACACATGTATCCTTACATACAAATATGTGTACATATGCACGTATACATAGAAGTATGTATGTGCGCATGTTTGTGTGACTACACAGAAACCTGCCCTTACTGTAAACCATTCTAAAAGTAAAACATTCTAAAATTAATACTGTAATACATTCTAAAATTAGATTTTTCAAGTTCTGTTTCAACTAAACCTCAGAAGAAAGTCCTTGACTTTTCAAAGGTTTGAACAACATGGAACAACAGCAAAAGCAATGGTTGGGTACTTAAAGAGGAATTCTTACGTAAACTGCAATTTTCATATCCCTTTTAGCAGATAGAAGCCTTCGAAGATTATTACTTGAATGCTATTTCGAAGAAGGAATCTCTCCCTTAGGACAACTATTACCAGAGATACAATATTTTTTTTTAAAGATTTTATTTATTTATTTGAGAGAGAGAGAGAGAGAAACAGCATGAGAGGGGATAGGGTCAGAGGGAGAAGCAGGCTCCCTGCTGAGCCGGGAGCCCGATGTGGGACTCGATCCCAGGACTCCGGGATCATGACCTGAGCCTGAAGGCAGTCGCTTAACCAACTGAGCCACCCAGGCGCCCCAGAGATACAATATTTAAGTACAATTGGAAAACTTGAAATCCCCTTGGAGTTGGAGGGAAGTGGATTTCTCTAATGAAAGCTATTTCTGATTCTCCGAAGAAAAATAATAAAGGCCAGATTGATTTTCTTTTGCAGGGACTGAGTAGGCATTCTTAAGCCTCACCTGCAGGTAGCAGACCTCTGACTTGGTATTTCGAGCCTGTAGGTCACAGACACGTCCGTTTTATGAGTACATGCATAAGTAACCCGAGACATGGATGCTGCTGGCATTTGGAAGCCCCTTTTTAAAGATTACTTTTAAAATGATATATAATTTCAAGTAACTTTAAGGTATAGCAGAATCATTTTATTTCTGAACCACAGTCCTCTAAGCAAGGAAAGGCCCCATTTCCAGTGGCCAAAAGAACCTCAGAGAGAAGCATTTTTCCCTGGAAGTAAGCAGCATGGCCAAGGACGAGAGCTGGAGCGCCATGGTCCTGGAGAAGGCCGATCGAAAGCGCAGATAGGAGGAAGATTAGAAAGAGTCTGAGCTATACAGAGCCCGTGAGGTTAGTGGAGCCTCATAGGCTGGAATGGTCCCCGCAGTGGCTGAAACCCTCCCCTGGGGCGCCTATCACAGAACTGCAGGTTTTCCCCTCCATGATTAGGAGGACTGCTTTTGTTCATGTTACCATGGCAATACCCAGACCAATTCAAAGGGAGTTTTCTAAAGTGTTGTGTGTTCGGTGTCTACATATTTCTCGATATGTATATATCAGGGGTGATGCACATACATGTGTACGCATGGACACAAAGCCAAATCCAATCACAGATTCTTTTGCTGGGTAGGAATGTCATTCTAGTATTGACTTATTTTGAATCTTATTTCTCATGGGTGGGTCATGAGTTGGAGGGAGTAAGATTTTCTGTTACACAGAAATTCTCATTGTAACTATAGGCCTTCCTGAGGCAAAGTTCTCCCTCCTCAAGACCAATATGGTGAAATACAGGGTGGAGAGAGGGGCCAGGTCAAAGGTAAATAAGAGGATTGTCTTAAGGCATTTTTTCCCCCTCTTTTCTATCTTTCTTTCTTTCTTTCTTTTTTTTTTTTAAATAAAGTCCATTGGAACTTGAGCAAGTCAGGGACAGCCTTCATTGTCTGGACAAGGGTTCCTAAAAGGAGAGATTATAAAGAGGTAAATCAGATTCATCCAATCTTAATTTCACTTCGTTAATAGAATCACCTGGCTGCCTAAACAGAAATCCTCAGTTATTCCTGCCTCTGCCCTAGCTCCTGTCCCCAGCATTGCCCACTACCCAGATGTTCAAATAAACCTCAGTGATTCTTGCCTTCTCTCCTTTATCTTGCCCCAACATTCATTCAGTCTCTAAGTCCAGGGCAGTTTCTTCTCATAGCCTCTTAAATTAAACTTCTTCTCTACATTCTCAAAGTCACAGCATTATTGCAAGTTCTCATCATCTTTACTAGGACCATTGCAATAGCCTCTCAATGAATTTTCCTACTCCTGCTGTTCCCTAAGCCATCACTCACATGGCTACCAGATAGATCATTCTGAAAGAGATACAGTCTTGTCACTACTTTACTCAACAACATCCTTGGCAGAACATTCAAGGCCCTCCACAATCACATTCCCTGGCATTTTTCCAATTCAAATTGAGAGGCCAGCTGAGGTCAATATGCCCCCTTGAGACCTAGCCAAAATTCAGCTTGAGGCCCTTTCCTGGTTTCTGAGGTAGGTTTACAATTCTCCCTAAGATTTTTCCTAATTTCTAGGGTTCATATTCTCTTGGTCTAGACTCACTAAAGTTGATATGTGGCATTAACATACTGTAGTGAAAGCTTATTATATGGGAAGCACCACAGGAAATATTTTACACACATTATTTTAACTAACACAACAACCCAATGGGGTTGCAACTGCTATTCATATTTTATGGACAAGGAAACTGAGGCTAAGGAAGAAACACATCCAAAGGTACTGGCACTAAGTGGAAAGGAGGTGGGCAGTCAGGTGTATCTGATTCTACCATTACTCTATGCCACCACCCTTCCTCTTTCTTCATATTTTGATAATTTATTCATTCATCCATCTATGAATGAGTGCCTTTGTGCATCAGGTACCCTGCTATGAATGGGGGCAGATGTTGGGAAGAGTAAGAAATGAGCCTGCTCCTAAAAGGAAACAGAATCATTCAGTGGGATATTATAGCATCTCAAGAGTAAAGAGAGCAAATGCAAAGTGCTCTGAGCCAGCACGGCCCAGCTCCAGAGCCTCAAACTCCTCCCTGCTCTTCACTTAGCAGCCATGATCTCTCATAATGTCCTCTCTTCTCTCCACCTTCATCCAGCTTTCTCTTCCAATACACCAGCCACTATCCTCCACCCTAGACCAGCCAGTTTGCTCTGCAAATACGCCAGGACATTCTCATCTCTCTGGCTGTAACCAGCCTGATGTGTCCCCACCTAGAGTATTTTCTGCCTTCCTCAGTTCTATTCTTCAGCACCCATCTCAAATCCCACCTCCTCAAAGAAGCCTTTCCAGATGACTCCTGGTGTCAATGATCTCTCCTGTTCAACTAATTTATATAATACATAGCTTTAATCATTTTGGCTGCCTATTATTTTCTATTTGACCCCCAATTCATTGCTTTGTTATCAGGCCTCTTTTTTTTTCCCCTCCTTGGGATCTTTAGCAAAATTTCACCCCTTTTCAGTAGGAAGATAGCTCAGCACTTCACTCAACAATTTAGGCTCTTCAGTTGAATAAGGTCAAATTTGAGTCCTGACCTCCTTGTCTATTAGCTCTGTGTCTTGGAACATTTATGTAACTTCACCAAGTCTCAGTTTCTTTATCTGTAAAATGATGATTGTGAAGGGGTCTACCTCACAGAGTTGTCATGTAGACTAATGCATGTAACACTTTTTTTTACAAATACATATTTTTAAAGTTTTATTTATTTTAGAGAGAGGGAGAGTGCAAGCAGGAGGGGGAGAGGGAGAGAGAGAGAATCCCAAGCTGACTCCATGCTAAGCGTAAGCCCAATGTGGGGCTCAATCTCACGACCCTGAGATCACAACATGAGCTGAAACCAAGAGTTGGAGGCTCAACCAACTGCACCACTCAGGCATCCCGTATATAACACTTCAGAGCAAGCTAAGAAACACAGACACTGGACAAACAAAGGATGGAGTCATGCTATTAGATGATAATCACTAGGTATGTGTTGTAGAGGAAGTCATGAAAAAATAACATCTAGTAACATCTTTGAACATAGAAACAAATGAAAACATGTGGCCAGGAGCAAAATTCCATAGTTAGGATTTATAATCATTTGGAAGGCTGAGATGAGCTATGCATAAAATACAGAGGTCAGCTGGGTCACCTTGTTTGAACCACACGTACTTTTCACAGATTCTGAGAAGTCCACTCCTGCCCCCAAAGATTTCTCTGAATTCCTTGGAGGTCTTAAGTGTTAGTGAATCACCATGGCCCTGAACTTGAAGTTCTGAATGAACCCTCTACTATCTCCATTCCCATACCCAGTCAGTCTTTTCTTAATTTTCTTTAAATGAATCTCTCACACAATCAGAGCATTTACTGCAAGTCTAGAAGATGTGTGTAGAGATTTCTATTGCTGAAGTTCAGACCACTAAAAATCTAACACTAGAAAGTCCTGTTCTTAAAAGGGCCACAGCTATTTCTATGGCTTAGGTTGGAGCTTCCCTCCTAGTCACCTGGTCTTTCACTCCTTCCCACCACCACTTCCACTATTAAATGGAATTCTTCCTAATAATCAAATGCTATCTTTATTCCTGCAAAATCTATGCCCTTAAAGCCTTATATTTTCTCTTGGAAACTCATCAAGGTATTTTTTCAGAAACTGTTATCTTCCTAAAGGGAACAGTGGGTCCCCGCTAGTCTTCCATTTGTTAAAATTCATCACATCTAAATGATTGAAGTTATCCATCCCAATCAGACACCAGCATCTCTGCCACCAACTGTCATCTGGGGCACAACCAGGCCGCTTTTGATGTATCTATAAAATGAAATGATGGAGATGAGAGCCAGTGTCTACTAAACCATAGGTGTCAACTACACGGCTGAATGATGTAAAAATGATTAGGTCTGTCCAAAAGCAGTTAGGGAACCTACATCTGCCTCAAATATAGGAACATAAAGGTACACAAATCCTCACGGTAAATCAACACACAAGCCCAAGATTTAAATTTGTCATCAATGTGCTCAAGAGGAATGTGTTATTATCTAGCCCTCAAGAGGAAAGGTGAAGCACTGCTAAGTTATCAACTAAGTTATCTCAGCAGTTAGAGATCAACAAATAATTATGATGTCATATGGTTTCTTTGGAAGAGGAGTTGGCTGAGTTCAGTGCTTCTACCTCAGTCTCTCCTGAAAATGTTGGATTGCCGTCATCTGAAGGCTTGACTGAGGTGGGAGCGCCAGCTTCTAAGATGTCTCCCTCATGTGGCTACTGGCTGTAGGTCTCAGTTCCTTCCAGGTTCTTGGTAGAAGTCCTTCACCACACAGTCCCTTCTCCACAGGACCGCTGGAGTGTTCTCTCAACATGGCTGTTGGCTCCCCTGAGACTGAGTGACAAGGCTGGGGGTACTAGGACTTTCATGATTTAGTTTCAGAAGTCTCATATAACTTCTGCCATGTTTTATTAGTTTGCATCAAGTTACTAAGGAAAGGGAATTAAGGAATGGGAATTAGGCTCCACCTTTTTTTTTTTTTTAAGATTTTATTTATTATTTATTTGAGAGAGAGTGAGAGAGAGAGCAAGAGCAGGGGGCAGAGGGAGAACCAGGCTCCCCACTGAGCAGGGAGTCTGACATGAGGCTGGATCCCAGGACCCTGGGATCATGACCTGAGCTGAAGGCAGATGCTTAATGAACTGAGCCACCCAGGTGCCCCAAGGCTCCACTTTTTAAAGAGAATGTCAGAGAGTGTGGGCCTATTTAAAACCCACTGTGAGGGGGGCGCCTGGGTGGCTCAGTTGGTTAAGTGACTGCCTTCGGCTCAGGTCATGATCCTGGAGTCCCAGGATCGAGTCCCGCATCGGGCTCCCTGCTCAGCAGGGAGTCTGCTTCTCCCTCTGACCCTCCCCCCTCTCATGTGCTCTCTCTCTCCTCTCATCCTCTCTCTCAAATAAATAAATCTTTAAAAAAAAAAAATAAAACCACTGTGAGGAGAACACATCTAATCTCATAGAACCACCTAGAGGTAACTTCAGATGAAAACTGAATCAAAGACTATAAAATGTAGGGAGAACTCATTCTCTTCTCCTCTCTCTCACAAGTCCTTGAGGAATCCTGTCCCCATTCTATAGGGAAAATCTGACAGAGATAGGAGACAGGATGGAGGAGAAGAATGTGAATAGTGGGCATGCTGATTTTTAATATTCTATGCCATCCAGAATTATGTCAGAAGCAGAGTGAGATTAATTGGGGAATTAAATCTCTTTCCTTGTTCTACTCGTTTCCCTCCCAAGCCGTTCTCCTTAGCCATGGAGGCTATCAAATGACACACAGGGTTTTTTCCTCCATTATTCTTCACACTAAGGACCCATTAGGCTGCATCGATGCTTCCAGGGATCAAACAATCAATCATTTCTTTCTCTGAAAGGGGGCCAGAGTGATCACACATTTCGCTCTGCTTGATAAAGGCTACGGCTGGGGAGCCAGCACACACATGATAAAAATACTTTCCAATTGATATGCAGCTATTATTAGAGCTGGTATTTACTTAAATGGTTTGTGTCACCATATTGCATTTACTGTATTGTGTCAAAGAAGGAATGTTTAGCTCCAAAAACAGATTTCTTTTTTTGATGCTGCTAAGCGGCTTTGATTTACATCTGTACTTTACAGTCCCTGTTTCCTCCTCCTAGAAAAAATATCCTCCTCCCTTTTCTGTTTCAAGTGTTCATTTAAAGCAAAGAACTCCCGTTTTCAACTAAGACCTAAAACCAGAACTCTTTGTATGTTTAAAAAAAAAAAAAAAGGATCTAGCCTAATAGATTAATTCATAGGTTTGCCAAAGACCTTACTGTATTTAATGAAACAAGGTCTCAGATTAGATGCAGCTGGCCAAAGGAATTTTTTTTTCCCCAAGCAATGACTGCTAGATAAGATTCAGTCATAATTTCAAGGATGAACAAAGAGATAGAGGACTCATAGAATTAGGAAGGTAATGCTGACCTTTCTTACATGAATTCCATCAGGTTTCCTCTCTCACCTCCAACTACTGCACTGAATACCATTTTAAAACGAAGTAGAAGGTAACTTGCTAAGTCAAAGGATCATCACGTTGTTTCAGATGTGAAATCTCATTTGTAGCTAATAGGGACTGAAGCCCTAAACATAGCTCTAGTTGCGGAGCGGAAGGAACAAAGAATGGAAAGAATGGAAGCGCATGGAAGGACTTGTGGTATCTCTCTGGACCCCTCTGATGATTGTAGCCCCTGAGACAGAAGTCCAGAGGGAAAGTGAGAATGACCGGGGCACTCCAACGAAGGGAGGCCACCTGAAGATGACAATGTCCTTCAAACTGTCCTTCATCATATCTGGCGTGAAATGGAGGCTCATTATGTACTTTGTGAGCAAAATAACTTAGGTCAGTTTGGGAGGAATTAAGAGCATATTTGAGTTAGATCCCAAAAGATGAATACATTGTTCCCCAAGTATAAATTAGGTATCTGGAGAAATCTCAACTATTCCAGGAATTATGAGTATATATCATTACTATAGGAATAACAACAACATTTTGGAATTTAATAGAATCTCCTCCCTGCCACACACATTCCTCATCAAACTGAAAAATGTTTATTAAACACTATAAAATATTTATTATTTAAGGATAAAAATCTTGCACAGGCTCTTGAGAGAGAATATGACAAGTACATAAAAATATAAAGAAAAAAAAAAAAACCCCAACCATAATGCCTTTACTTAGGAACAGACATTATAAACATTTTGGCTTATTTTCCCCCAGTAATTTTTTAAGCACTCTTGTTACCTAGCAAGGATAATACTACAAGTAAGCCTTTGCATCCTGCTTTTTAGAACTAAAAAAATTACATTTTATTCTGACTAAAAAGTGGATACAGGACGCCTGGATGGCTCAGTCGGTTAAGCATCTGCCTTCGGCTCAGGTCATGATCCTAGGGTCCTGGGATCGAGGAGCCTGCTTCTCCCTCTGCCTGCCGCTCCTGCTGTTTGTGCTTTCTCTCTCTCTCTCTAATAAATAAATAAAATCTTTAAAAAATAAATAAAAAATAAACAAAATAAAAAGCAGTTACATGTTCATTGTAGAAAATCTGAAAACAATTAGAGAGGTATAAAGAAGAAGCAAAAAATCACTAGGAATTCTATTGCCTCACATAATCACTGTTGATATTTTCATGACCTTCCCTTCCAGGACTTTTTTTTTTTTTTTCCGGTCTTTAACAAACCCGTAGATTCCCATGAGAGAGTGGAATCATTCGCTAAGTGTTCAAGTACCATTTATCCAAGATTTGAGTTTAAAACCCCAGGAAAGTCAAATAGTTTAATACAAATTAAGTGGATTTTTGGAGGGGACATACAGTATTATCTGGGAACAAAGATGCCTCTAGAGTTGCAACCTAACTGCTCCTCCCAGGTGGGAGCCTTTGTGTCCCCCCTTTTAGAGAAGGTCTGGGCCAAGGACAAGACAGTGGGACACAAGGGACAATGACGTGGGAATGAACATTCGAGGCTAAGAGGCAGCTTGCAACGCCAGGCGAGCTATCACCAACTCTCACGCAATGTCTCTGCTACCAAAAATTCTATTTAGCTAATAAAATTTGTATTGAACAACAACAAAATTACACTAACCAACGGCCCCAGTTTTTCTCCCAGGGGACTCTCCCTATTTCTCTAAGCGGGGATCACACAGATTATTGCCAAGAAGAATTAAACTCAAAGGTCTCACAACAGCAGAAATAGAAACCAAATGATGATGAATCTGGATTTTACATTGCACAGCAATACAATCTTATGAGGCTGGTTTCCAGGGGGCGTTGCCGGGTACAAGAGGCACAAATGCAGCTCTCCGCAGGTCACATGTGATCACGGGCAAGCCACCTGCTCTTCCGGAGGTCTGGATTTGTCTCAGGAGGACCAGGGCTACTCACGCCCTCTCCGTGCATAGCTGTGGCTCGCATCGGCTCACCAGGGAAAGAGCCTTTCACACGCAAGGGAATTAACGTTTGTTCATTCCTTGTTTTACACTCACGGACAGCCTCTCACAAGAGCAGGAGCCATGTATCGTGGGGCACCGGCCATGCGCATCTGTGTCACTGTGGATTAGTTTTAACGCGGAGAGTAATTATGTTCTTTCTGCTTATTGCAGATCTGCCGCAGTGGAGACAGAAGGGAAAGAAGAGGTTTAAGGTGGGGAAGATGTTTTAGCTGTTTATATTCAGTAAAAGAAAATGGGAAGGGGAGGGGAGGTGCATAGGGGATGGGTGAAATAGCAGAAGGGGATTAAGAGCACACTCCTCGTGATGCGCACAGAGCAATGCGTGGAATCGTTGACTCGCCATGTTGTACACCTGAAACTAATGTAACCCTGTATGTTCACAATACTGGAATTAAAATGAAAAAAGTGAATTAAAAAAAAGGAAAGAAAATTGGATTACAAATGTAACTTATCGGTGTCATTAAAACAGTACATAAGTATATGAAAGAAATAATGAAGCTGGTCCTCCATCGCCTTTACCTCTCCAGAAGGGACCACTGCTCCCGGTCGTGTGACCATGCTCCCAGAACCCTTTCTATTCATCACAGGTACATAAATACACACGCTGGTGTTTTCACATTATCTGCTGGGCCCCATGGGACATCCCTGTGCTTGGTCACCATGGTGGCATCTCATTTTTTCCTAAACAACAGCACCCGCTGTCCCTCGGTCCGAAGAACAGTAATAGAACCGACCAGTCTGAGAAGAGAAAGACACGCAAAGGCCAGGTCTTCACCTTCGATTGGAGGAACTACAAGCAAATAAACGTATTAAGCTCTTGCCAGACTCAATAACTTCATCTGTAAAATGGGCAAAAGGACACCACCACCGCCCTAGCTGCATCTCTGGGAAGCCCAGTGAGTTCTTGTACATCAAAGTGTCTCACAAACTGTAAAGCAAAGCACAACCCTGCCTTCTCTGTAGCCCTGTGCGTGGTGAGAGAGGGAAAGAGTAGAGCTGAAGCCATAACTGTGTCTGTGACACATGGGAATGCCCAACACCAAAGCTCTGGGCAATTCCGTGATGAAAAAGTCATGAGAGCTTGTTCTATACCAAAGCTGATTGCTTTAGTATTTCAATTTTAGTCAGTTCTGAATGGATAGAACTTCAAAGACCTTTGTTCCATTTTTTAGGGTGGTCCGTCCAGAGGCAGAAAGCACTGGATTCAGAGGGCTCTTCGTTACTAATCAAGAGGCCGTTTTCCTGTCTGCCTTGTGAAGATAAAACTGAAATGAAGCTGGGGTCTTTTCTCAGTACCCTTCAGAGAGATGAGCCGGCAATGGATCTGGATTACTTAATAAGTGGTTAATGCCAGGGAGAGGTGGGAAGATAAGAGCCTGAAGGGAAAGTCACCCGAGGATCAGAATAATAAGAGCCCTTCCTGTGCGCTCTCTCGCGATACTGAGGCATGGGGCTTCTTACTAAGACAAGGCGATTCCATCCCCCTCTGACAAGATAGGTCTGACTTTGCCTTCAGAGTGGCCTGCAGCCTTGTCTCCAGGACCCTGGCTCATTTGCACATACACCAGCCCGTGTTTCCTTCAACTTTATTCTTGAATTTGGCATTAAAAAAAAAAAATAAGACCAAGACAGGGGTGCCCGCCTGGCTCAGTGGGTAGAGCAGGTGACTCTTGCCCTCGGGGTCATGAGTTCAAGCCCCATGGCAGGCATACAGATTATTATTAAAATAATAAGGAAAAAGACCAAGACACAAAATAAGGGCCTTTGAGCTTTAGGAGGGAAGAAAGGATGCAGGGTGGCTTCAGTTTCCCAAGTTGTTAAGGAGACATGTCCTACCTCCCACCAGGCCCCAGGGGTTCCAGTGTCACAAGAAGGGATATTTACTGTCCTGAGACAGATACACTGCAAGGCTGCCCAGCATGGTGCCCACAGACACCCTCCGTCGACCTCAAATGCAAGCCAAACTTAAGGCCAGGTTCAAGTGCACTTCGAGTTGAGCAGAAGGATTTTGGTCATCAGACAGATTGCTGGTCATGAGGTTAGTTGCCCTTGCAGTTCATTAAGGAAAATTTCAACTTCTTTGATTCTACCCTGGGAAGATCAATCTTACCATGTAATAACTCACTGCCTTTTCATCAAAATACTGCAGATCACCAAAATTGCCCAAGCAAATAATCTAACTCGAAGCCCCCCTCTTTTCTCTTTCCCTTCTTACCACTAATGAGTATTTTCTTCTTCCTACCAGTTGCTGACACCTGGAAAATTCTTTAAAAATATATTGAGGCTTCCCATTGGGAACATCTTTTCTATGAGCAAACAGCAGACCTTCCCCTTTCGTCAAGAACAAAAATCCAGGCTCCAGAGAATTCTGCTAGCAGTAATGATATTCTCCTGCTGCCTGTGGACCTGGCTTTAGCCCATGCTATTTTTTTTTTTTTTTTTTAGAACAGGGAAGTTTTCCTTAACTGAAGAACTATGCTCTTATCACAAATTTCAAGACATTTCTCTGCTTTAATTCTCAGGTGTGCTCTTTGTTCTGCTGGCTCAGGAGCAATTTTCAAGCCCATTGTTCAAGTGTCCTCAGAATGAAGAAGACAAACCATCCCATCAGCGGAACAATAATTTCCACTTAGGGGGAAAAAATACATCTTGCCAATTCAGTTCACATTTTCCCAAACACATTTGTAAAACTCTTTGCCCTGTGCACAGAGTGTAAAGGAAAAACCCCCACATGGAATGACTAACGAGGCAGACGCAAAACAGCTAACAATAAAAGCAAACACAAAAATAAAACAGCATGCGTCAGGTGCTATGTCAATCACAAGAGAATGTTTTTCACATCTAATCATTAAAGATTAAAGGCTGGATATTTAAGGCATGGAAAAGAGGGGGCCCGTTAACAATTTAAGTACGGTGAGAAAGCAGTGTGGTAGGTTTGGGAAAAAAAGAAATTTGGAGTCATACTTGGGGTCAAGTACCATTTCTTCTGTGAATTCGTTGGGTCTCAGGAGGTCATCTGACTAGTTTCTCAGCCTCATTTCCACCATAGGTGGATGGGGATGATGGAAACAACAGCTCTCCATCCCCCCTGTTGGGAACTCGTGAGAATCGAAGGAGATATTGGACATGAAGTTACTGCATGGTACTATATGAATATTTGAACTTTTTTTTTTTTTTTAAAGATCTTATTTATTTGAGAGAGAGAGAGAATGAGAGAGCACGTGAGAGGCAGGGAGGGCAGAGGGAGAAGTAGACACCCTGCTGAGTAGGAAGCCTGACGCGGGACTAGATCCTGGGACTCCAGGATCATGACCTGAGCTGAAGGCAGTCGCTTAACCAACTGAACCATCAACACGCCCCGAATATTTGAACTTCTAAGAAGAGGTCATTTGAAAGAACGGAGGTGGGGAGCCAGTGGGTGGGGCTGTGGCATGTGCGAGCTGGGATTAACCTGCCCCTTCAGGCTCCCTCCCACGTCCCTCATCCCAGTTCTGGGGGGCCAGCTTATCAGACCTTTCCAGTAGGGCGCAGGGGAGACTTTGGGCATGCCACGCAGCTGCAGAGCTAGCCAAGGCCCGGGAATTTCCCTCTGGTTCTGCATGAGAGCGCCCCCTCATTGTTTTTATGGAAAACTCAGATGTGTTTGAACTTGAACCAATGTTAATGGAATTAGCCACAGACTTGGTTAAGGGGAGTTGGAGCGTTGGTGAGGTGAGGTTCATGAGTTGGAGATTCTCTGGGACTTTAACTGGGGCCAAGAGGGAAAGTAGTAACCCGAAATTGTTTTGTTGCAACTGGGACTGTACACTCCGTTCCAATCACTTTAGGACTTCAGGATAAAGTAGAGAAGAAAAAAGGAAGAAGCACAAAGAAAAGAGAAAAAGAACAGGAGGTGCCCAGGAGCTACAAGTGCTCATGCTGACTTGGCAAACCAAGGGAGTATGGCTTTCCTCCTTCCACAGCTCACCTGTGTCACGTATTCAGGTCTCCTGTGTCCCCACGGCCATGGCGGATTGATCAACTCAAGGGACGTAGGAATCTAAATGCATAGACGCCTATACCTTTTATCTGTCTTCTTCTGCAGCAGCCCAGGCCATTCCTGAGGAAGATTCCAGTGCATTGTGGGCCAGGAAATGAAGTTCTGGGTTTGAGGTCTTAAGCTGAAGTTCCAGGACAGCATACCAGTCCTAAATGCTCAGAGGACAGCAGATCCATGTGATCTACTCACTGTCACACTGGGGCTAAGCTTTGAGCCCTGGGGTTAGGTATGGCAGAAGAATGAAGTTCACTGAAGATTCAGGGCTCTCCACGAGGCCACCACCAGAAAACAGACCCATGAATAGAAGCACGGTTCCTCAGGAGGTGATGTGTCGAAACCCTCTCTGCCTCTCTAACACACACACACATACACACACATACACCAGCAGTCCCCAAGCTCAATCGCACACAAAAATCATGCTGGAAACTGTAGTTAAAAAGTTAGAGAAAGGAGGCACCCGGGTGGCTCAGTCAGTTAAGCGTCTGCCTTCGGCTCAGGTCACGATCCCATGGTCCTGGGATCGAGCCCCTCATTGGGCTCCCTGCTCAGTGGGGAGTCTGCTTCTCCCTCTCCTTCTGCCCTCCCCCCCAACTTCCCCCACTGCTCATGCTCACTCACTCTCTCTTCGAGCATTTTCTCTCTCAAAACCTTAAAAAAAAAAGTACACATTCTCTGGTGTCCAGTCTTCTTGCTACCTTACCAAATTGAAATTGTTGGGTCTTGGATCTGAGAACCTGGTATTTTTTAAATTATTTTAACATTAAAGAATCAGCAATTTGAGTAAAAGAATAGCTCTACATCCCAATCCAAGAACACACAATTTTTTTTTATTTTTTTCAAGTCAACTTGTAACTCCCTATTGGCATATTTAGAATTTTTGTATTTTTCATACTACCAGAATCTGATTGTATTCTTGTACTCTACACTTCATTATCTGATGAGTCTTCTTCTCATTTACTCTAGTTTTTTACCTCCCTACTCCCCTTCCAGATTACCACTGATAAAATGTGTCACATTTTCTTCCACAGGTCTCTACGCTTATACATGTTAATATACACATGCATATTCTTGGCCTATTGATTCTTTCCCATGTATATCTGTATATTGCTTTATTTCCACATAATACATCATGGCAATTCTCCAGGTCCCTCGGTGTTGACATAACTCATAGTTGCATAATGTCTCATGGTGTATTATTTAGGGTTCTCCAGAGAAACAGAACCAACAGGGTGGGGAAAGAACAGATTTTAAGTGAACCCAATTCAATCGTTCTGGTCCTTCAAAATGCTATGCAAGCATCACCTCTTATGGGAAGCTTGACTAGACATGCCCTCCTCTTCCCACACCCCCATCATTCCATCCCCTCTGCCACCTAATCAGATAGGACTGTGGAGGCTTAGTCAGTCCAAAATCTGCAGAGTAGACTGGCAGGCTGGAGACCCAGGGAAGGGAAGGAGTCCAAGTTCAAAGGTAGTCTGCTGGCAAAATTCTGTCTTGCCTTGAGCGGTTTAATCTTTGAAACAATCAGGGGGAGGGTCACCCACATTACAGACAGTAATCTGCTTCACTCAAAGTCCACCTATTTAAATGCAAATCCAAAACGCCTTCACAGAAACATCCAGAATGTTTGAGCAAACATCTAGACACTGTGGCCCAGCTCAAAGCTGACACAGAATTAACTATCACACATAGTGTGGATGCAACCCAATTCACTCACTGCCCAATTCATTCCTCTAGTGATGGACTTGTGGGTTCTTTTTTCTGTATTCACTTTGTCTCTATGAACAATGCTCATGTATCAAAAACCTTCATTTCCACAGGATAGAATCCCAGATGATTGGGTCCCAGGGTATGCTTACTTGTATTTTAACAGATGCTGTCAGATCATTTCTGAAATGAGTTTTAGTGCTTAAACCAAACTCTTAGGGTGATTCTGGCCCAGCCAGGTCAGCTCTTGTCAGGGAGAGCACCAGAATTCAACATTTTCTTCTTATGCCAATGTGGAAATGTTTACAAGAAACTTTCTCAGGGCTGAGACCTCAAAGCCTTTCTCACTCAAGTGTGCAGGGATTACAGGGGTTGGCATATCTGAAAACTTCATGTTACCCACAGGCACGCCCCCCCCCCCCCCCCCCCCCCCCCGGTGCTCTGGGAAGAAGGCAAGGATGCTTGGCTATCTGGGATAGACCCGTGTCAAGGATGGGGCATGTCCTTTCATTTGACTTCAAGGTTACCTTTGTGACTACAGGATAAGGCTTTAAGATGTTAATTTCCCCCCCTCCCGTTCTGGCCTATTCTTTCCCTTCCCTTTATTCAAACAAAGAACTTAAGAAACCAGATGCCAAAGAAGACAATCAGAGGGGCCTGGGAGGTTTCTTGTCCTGTACAGAATTTGGGACATTTCCGTAGTGCCAGGAGGAAGCAAGATTTCCAAGAGGAGACAGGACAGAACAAGCAGGGGAAAGACGCTAGATCAAGAGTTGTTCCTAAGCTAGGGGCAGAAGAAGAGAAACGTCTACAGATTCTGGGACCATTCAACTGTCTGGCTGAGGAGAGACCTCAAGGAACAGGAGCTGAACATCAGGCTTTGGCAGATGGGAACTTTGGCTGTCTCCCCCAAGATGCCCCCTTCCAAGCATAGCACCCCCTACCCAAGCTTGGCTCAGCACAAGCCCCCAGAACTATGGTCCAGCCCTGGGTTAAAACCCCAGCCAGAACAGACATTATTCATCTTGCCAGAAGAATAGGAGGCTTGGAGTAGAAATTATGTTGATTTATGGCAAGGTTTCTTGACACCAGCATTATTGATACTTTGAGCTGGGTGATTTTTTTTTTTTTTTTTTTTTGCTGTCATGTCTGTCCTGTGCATTGTAGGATGTTTAGCAACTTTCTTGACCTCTACCCACTAAATACCAGTAGCATCCCTTCCCTGTCCCCAGTTCTGATAACCAAATGTCACACATTGCCAAATGATCCCTGGAGGTGGGGTGGATTGCACCTGATTGAGAACCAGTGATTTAAGGGAAAGTAAGGAAAGGCTGTTACTTTTTAGTTTATGAGTAGAGATTCTTAAATAGGCCTTGACATTGATCTATTCCTTGTGTAAGGGAGGCCACCTAGCCATTGTCCTTCTCCCAGATTTGCCTCCCTGATGATATTTTGCTTGGACTAATTATTAAACGTTACTCTCCGTTCTCTGAACCATTTGTCAACAAGCAGAGGACATCCAGCAATGGAAGGATATGTATCTTCATTATACCTGCGGTGGTTAATGGGTCAGTGAGCATTTGGGGTGCCCTAAGCCCTTACTGACCTTTCCCAAGCTGGGGCCTGTCAGTTCCATGGCTATGCCAGACTAGAATGAATGCCAGTTCTGGAAACGCTGGCTGCCCTCCAGGGCCTTTTAGTTCCACACTAATAAGCCTGATTTAGGCTTTGCATTTCAGAACAGCAACGAAGTGTTATTGCCAGCAAGGGCAAAGAGCTGATGTCCGTGGTCTTTTCTGAGCAAGCAAATGAATGTGATATTTTCGCCACCTCCTCTCTTCTCACTGAGATGATTCTTGGAGAGAATCCACTTGGTTATCCATGGACGTGAACATAATTTGGAAGCAGCAATCATGCCAGATGGCCAGCTCAAGCTGGGAGCCCTCAGTAGATTCCGGAGCCAAATTTCTCATTCCCTGGAGGAGCAGAGCGGAGGGTGTGTATGGCTGGGGAAGGCCAAGCTTTTCATTTCTGGAAAAGAAGTGAAGACAGAGAGAAGCCGGCAGGAACGGCCACTGTCCTTGCCAAATATGCATGATAGGACTTAGGTGAATGATTGAGAAAACTTCCTGAGTGCCAGTGTGGACAAATCCCACAACAGGATGCCCCGGGCAGCCATGGAATGCCCTTTCCTGGAGGTCAGGGCCACCTGGGTGGTTCTGACTCTCCTGCTTGGCTCAGCCAGCCCACACAACCAGAGTGACCTCTCAAGGTGTGTCGCAGCTCACAGAGTCCTAGATCTGCGTGGGCTCTGGGGGTGGGCAGCATGAGCAGCAAGACATGGGGCCAGTAACAGAGCTCTGGGGGGTTGGTAGCTGCAATGAGCAGAAGAGGAACCCCGGAGAAACTTCTATACTTCAGTGTGCATCAGAGCCCGCTGGAAGAATACAGAGAAAGAAGGAGAAGCAGAGAAGGAGAGTGGGAAGCCAAGGGAACTAAAGTGGGTGGGAGGGTCTTCAGAAAGTGACATATAGGGGCACCTGAGTGGCTCAGTTGGTTAAGTGGCTGCCTTTGGCTCAGGTCATGATCTCAGGATCCTGAGATTGACCCCGTATCAAGCAGGGACCCTGCTTCTCCCTCTCCCTCTACTGCTCCCCCTGCTTGTGCTCTCTCACTCACACAATTTCTCTCTCTCAAAATCTTAAAAAAAAAAAAATGACATATGGACAAAGGACAAATGAAAGGCCACCAAGACTATTACAATAACACTTTGATTTAATAGAATGGAAAGGAAGAAAAGTAGGCTTCAAGATCATGAAATAGTTCTATTTCATCATCTCAATTTTTACAGTATTTCTTCTTGATTACTAATTCATTACTGAAATACATCAGATTTTCATCTTTTGTCTTACAAACTAGGTCCTGGGACAAAAAATCACCTGGGCTTTGGTCTTGGAAGTCATGGTTCTATCACTTAGTATAGGACTTTGGGCAGTTTTCTGATATTTAAAATAAATATACATAGTACCTGACTCCTGAAGTGTTATGAAAGCCAAATGCACAAGCTAATAAACTATACACAAAATGATAATTATACTCATTTACAACACAACAGTCTCATCTAATGCATTCTTCATTAAGCTTTCAACATGAAAATTTGAAAACCTGATCAGATTAAGGGGCTCTCATGTCTAAATGCTCCATGGTTCCCCATCATTTTCCAGAAAATATTCAAACCTCCACAGCTTATCCCACACAGCTTCCCCAGGCTGGCTTCTGTGTATTCTGGCCTCGTCTGCCACCAGTCTAAGACTACATGCAACAGGGTAGGAATCCTATTCATCTGCATTGCATTCTCCAAATGCAGTTAACACTTGGTACCTACCTCCTTGCTGTCAGAGAGTTGGCATAGGGGGCCTTCCGCTGCGCATGATGTCAGGTTACCCTGGTTTAGGGCTGCAAACGCAAGTGCATGCAGGGCCAGGCAGGGAAGGTCAGTAGTGAGTGGGCCAGGGGGTAATATAGATGAACAAGTAGGGCAGTCACTACTTAGCTAATTCTCTTGTCTTGCACTAACAGGGCTGCATGCAATGTGGGGAGATCTTCCAGAGAATCCCCTCCAAGCCAGGTTTTTATATGAACTCTCCTAATTTTAAAATCTTGACAAGGTATTAAAATTTTTTTTAAACCAAGTGTTGTCCAAATAGAATATATCACAGGGTTGGACATGACCACAAGTGATCATTTTCAACCCCTGGCCTTATCCTTCATGTATGTTGAAATAAAACTGAACTTCTAAAAACAAGAAATGTTAATAGCTGCCCTGATGTTTCTTGATCAAATCGTTCTGGTCCTTCAAAATGCTATGCAAGCATCACCTCTTATGGGAAGCTTGACTAGACATGCCTTCCTCTTCCCACACCCCCATCATTCCATCCCCTCTGCCACTTCCTTAGTCCAAGTTTTCATCAAAGCTGATCATCCCATGATCCATAATGGCTGCTGAAACTCTAGCCATCATATCTGCATTCCAGGCAGCAGGAAAGAGGAAGGAGGTGAAATACAAAAAAGGCCTCCTCCTAGATAAGTCAGTTCCTCTCAAAGAAATTTCAGAAGCCTTAACTAAAAACTTGACATGCTTTACATACATCTCATTGTTTAATCATAGCTCCAATGGGTTAGGGAGATACAATCACATCACCAACTAGAATAAAATCAGAGTGTTGTAGAAGGGGAAAAAAAGGTTATTGGGCCATTAGCACTATCCCATACTTAAAGACTTTGTTTTCCAGGTTCTATTGTTAATACAATTCATTCTCCAAACAACCACTGTTTCTAAATTGTGTTATACGTCCTCTCCAATTTGAACACCTTTAACAGCTTCTGCTGTCCTTTGGACAAGACCATAACCATGTAAGGCTAAAATGCCTGTGTGACTTGACCCCACTGCTTTCCTCTCCCCCATCCCCAGTCTCATCCTCTACCTTCTTGTTCTCTGTTCCACCTGCACTGGTGAACGGGTGCTTTCCCACCGCTGCATAGGCTATTCCCCATCTTGACCTCTCTTTCCCCAACTGGCTGATGCCTCCAAGCGTCAGGTGAAGGACCACATCCACAGAGAGGCCATCCTCATCACCTAAGGTAGAACACTTCCCCACCTCCCTTCTTCTTGGGCTACATGCTCTCCCCGGACTTCTCCACAGTTGGGGGACACTGGGTTGATGTGTGTAACCATCACTGATGAGCAGTCTTCCCCACTAGACTCTCTGTTGTAAGACAAGGGAACATGTCGGACCTGTTCCCATCTGCACATGTTCCTGTGCCTGATAGATTAGAGACACTCAGTAAATATTTATTGCCTGAATCTCTATCAGAAATCAGTGTTTGTTTGGCCCTTCTGGACTTAATTAGGTAAAGGATAGGTGAGACTCAGCCAAACATTTACAAGCTACCCTCTCTCTCCAAACCCCTCACACAAAATTATGAATCTAGGATTAGATCAGATCCTGCCCAACTAGCCGCTTATCAACACTTGAGAGCACCTTCCCCTTCCTCCTTGTACAGAATAGCCTTTCTCACCCTTCCCAGTGCAGCTGTTCTGGGCTGGGGGGTGCATACCAAGTGGCTGCTCCCACATCCCGAATTCAGTTAAATGCATTAATCAAACCTCAATAATTAAGCATTTGCAAGGAGAGGATGCCCCACCCCCTTTTTTTGTTTGCTTCAACCTAAAACAAACACAAAACACAAAAAATAAAACAAACACAACTTCATGTAACTATTTGCCTTTAAACCTCTGTCTTGAAAAGGAAAAAAAAAAAAATAAAACAAAAACCAGGCAGGGAATTCTCCAGGGATGGATCATGCACCCTTATCTGAGGAAGCAAATCCTACGGGTTTGGGGAACCCATAAACCAAACGGCTGGCAACGTCTACAGCTGGGGCAGGAGAGACCCATCAGTTATTGATACTTCTCCTTCCCTAGATGTGTGCGATCCATTCCATGCTGGGCTTAACAGACGCAAAGGAAAAAGAATGTTAAAATTCTTGTACCAGCCAGAGTGCTGACATTGGTTTTCTGATCCAATTAGTGCGGGACCTTGACAGTTTAGGGCGACGCTCTGTCCACATGAACTTTGGCGAAGTGGTAGAGGATGGGAGGCCCAGATGCCTTGACCCGACAGCAGATGTCAACACTAGGATGATCCAAATGAGTGCAAGTTTATGCCTTTCCTTCTCCATGGGAGACCTAGGGAGATAGTATCTCACAGCCTTACACCAGATGCTAATCAGATTATATCCAGATGCTCTATAAACATGTGTCAGCAGTTGAAAAGACCTATCTTAATTGGGACAAAATTACTTTTTCCAATGCTGTAGGTAAAATGCACAAGTAAAAATATAACTATGGTTGTTTAAATACACCCTAAGGTGCTTTATTTTTCTTTAGCACAGAGAAAGTCCAGCTTGAGCAAATGCATGTGCTTGCAAGAAGTCTGTTTGAGGGAAAACAGTGGAGAAAGACATTCGGCAGCTTCCCTAAGCTCCCTGTACCTACAGATGGTATTTCTCATTGCTTTAGGATTCCATCACCTGATTTGAAGACAGTGCAAGTTTTAATCCATCATCTTTTCTTCTTGCTGATTGAGGAGCTCTTCATGTTAGCAAGCATGCTGATTTCCTACTGAAGAACCCCTAGAATGTTTCCTTGTGCATCCAGGGCAGAACTTGTGTTTTCCTACCAATGCCTCAACCTCCATTTGGTGTGGGCCTGCGTAGTACATGGAGCAGTGGGGGGACATCAGTGAACTGCGTCATAGACAGCTGTGAGCTAAAAAAAAAAAAAAAAAAAAGCAGTGTAGGAGCAGAGAGACAAGTCAACAGGCAATTACTACACATGTGGAAACACCGTGACAGAGTAAGATTAAGATGCTATGGGAGGAGAGAAGGGGTACACTAGATTCAGCCTGGGGATAGGGATGTGTGAGCCAGCCCACAGGAGGAAGAGGTAGAGCGTGAAGGAGCCAGGTAAGTAGAAGGGAGAGAATGGCATACTTCAGGCCATGGAAACTTGGGTGCCATGCACTGGGTCAGTAGCTATAATTTACACAAATTTCAATTAGGAGGTAAGTAACTAAAACTGTGTCAAAATGGAATGGGCTTCCCCAGAAAACAGCAAGTTCCATTTATTAGAAGTATGCAGAGACTGCATTAACATCTTGTGGTATTATAAAAATAGAGGTCTCACCCAAAGCAAGAGAAACAAAAGTGAGAGTCAACAAGTAGGATTCCATCAAACTAAAAAGGAAACCATCAACCAAATGAAAAGACACCCTATTAACCAGGAGAAAATAATTGCAAATCACATCTGATAAGGGGCTAATATCCAAAACATACAAAGAATTCACACAACTCAGCAAAAAAACTGATTAAAAAATGGGCAGAGAGGGCGCCTGGGTGGCTCAGTTGGTTAAGCGATTGCCTTCGGCTCAGGTCATGATCCTGGAGTCCCAGGATCGAGTCCCGCATCGGGCTCCCTGCTCAGCAAGGAGTCTCCTTCTCCCTCTGACCCTCCCCCACCTCATGTGCTCTCTCTCTCTCAAATAAATAAAATCTTTAAAAAAAAATGGGCAGAGAGTCTGAACAGACATTTTTCTAAAGAAGTTGTACAGATGGGTCACAGGTACATGTAAAGGTGCTCAACAGTAGTAATCAGGGAAATGCACATCAAAACCACAGTGAGATAGCACCTCACAGCAGTCAGAAGGACTAGTATCAAAAAGACAGTAAGTGTTGGCAAGGATGTGGAGAAAGAACCTCCAGGCATGGTTGGTATGGCAAACAGGACGGAGCTTCCTCAAGAAAATTAAAAACAGAACTATCATATCATCCAGCCATTCAACTTCTGGGTATTTATCCAAGGAAAACAAAAACACTAACTCAACAAGATATATACACCCCAATGTTCATTGCAGCATTATTCCACAGTTGAGCTATGGAAACAATCTAAGTGTCCATCAGTGTATGAATAAAGAAATGGTGGTGTATATACACAATGAAATATTGTTCAACCATAGAAAAGAATGAAATCTTGCCTTTTGTGACAACAGGGATCGACCTTGAGGGCATGAAGCTAAGTGAAATTAATCAGAGAAAGACAAATACATTATGATCTTTTTTAATATGTAAAATCTTCAATAAACTCCAAGCTGACAGATACACAGAACTGACTGGTGGTTGCTAGAGGCAGGGGATGGGCAAAGATGGATAGACTGGTTTTTTGTTTAAATTGAATAAAAATGGGGTGCCTGGGTGGCTCAGTTGGTTAAGCGTCTGCCTTCAGCTCAAGTCATGATCCTGGAGTCCCGTGTTCAGCTCCCTGTTCCACGGGGAGCCTGCTTCTCCCTCTCCCTCTGCTGCTCCTCCTACTTGTGCTCTCTCACTGTCAAATAAATAAATAAAATCTTTAAAAAAGATAAATTGAACAAAAAATTTTAAAAAGATTTCTATAATAGGTGGAACGCTATACTGGGTCTATGGCCCCAACCCCAGACCCAACCCAAATATCCAAAAGTAGGGTTCAGGGAAGGGTTTTTACCTAAAAGCTTCACTGTCAGTCATTAGACAAATCAAAACCACAGTAAGAAAACCATTTCACAAATCTCTAGTGTATGGCTTTGTTCTAGTCTCCTGCCTGATCACATTCTCTCCCTTTGTCTTTTTAAATCCTCTTCTTTCTTTTTTCAAACAACTTATTTTATCAATTCCTTTTATAAAATTTTTTATAATTTTCATCTTTACAGTCAAATTCCATCCCTTCATCGTATTAACCCTTATTTTTGTACATATATAAGTTTTTCTTTAAAATTTTGGGAGGCACTTTCTTCTAACAGACCAAAATACACCCAAAATCTAGTGTGTGGCACTGATCTATGCACCAGCCTGATCATATTTGTTTTTTTTTTTTGTTTTGTTCTGTTTTTGTTTTTATCTTTTTCTTTTCTTTTTTTTCTTTTATCTTTCTTTCCCTTTCTTTTTCCCCTGGCTTCAGGTCTTTTCTGATTTGTTTAGGGTATATTTTCTGGGGACGTTGTTACCCTGTTAGCATTTTGTTCTCTCAATCTATTCTCTGGACAAAATGACAAGACAGAAAAAATCACCTCAACAAAAAGAACAAGAGGTAGTACCGACTGCCAGGGACCTACTCAATAAGGACATTAGTACGATGTCAGATCTAGAGTTCAGAATCATCACTTTAAAGATACTAGCTGGGCTTGAAAAAAGCATGGAAGTTATTAGAGAAACCCTTTCTGGAGAAATAAAAGAACTAAAATCTAACCAAGTTGAAATCAAAAAGGCTATTAATGAGGTGCAATAAAAAATGGGGGTGCTAACTGCTAGGATAAATGAGGCAGAAGAAAGAATCAGTGATATAGAAGACCAAATGATGGAAAATAAAGAAGCTGAGAAAAAGCGAGATAAACAACTACTGGATCACAAGGGCAGAATTCAAGAGCTAAGCGATACCATAAGACAAAACAACATTAGAATAATTGGGATCCCAGAAGAAGAAGAAAGAGAGAGAGGGGCAGAAGGTATATTGGAGAACTTATAGCAGAGAACTTCCCTAATTTGGGGAAGGAAACAGGCATCAAAATCCAGGAGGCACAGAGAACCCCTCTTAAAAATCAATAAAAATAGGTCAACACCCTGACATCTAATAGTAAAACTAACGAGTCTCAGAGACAAAGAGAAAATCCTGAAAGCAGCTCGAGAGAAGAGATCTGTAACCTACAATGGTAGAAACATTAGATTGGCAACAGACCTATCCACCGACACCTGGCAGGCCAGAAAGGACTGGCAGGATATATTTAGAGCACTAAATGAGAAAAATAGGCAGCCAAGAATACTCTATCCAGCTGGGCTGTCATTGAAAATAGAAGGGAGATCAAAAGCTTCCAGGACAAACACAAACTAAAGGAATTTGCAAACACGAAACCAGCCCTACGAGAAATATTGAAAGGGGTCCTCTAAGCAAAGAGAGAGCCTAAAAGCAACATAGACCAGAAAGGAACAGAGACAATATACAGTAACATTCACCTTACAGGCAATACAATGGCACTAAATTCCTATCTTTCAATAGTTACCCTGAATGTAAATGGGCTAAATGCCTCAATCAAAAGACACAGGCTATCAGATTGGATTAAAAAACAAG
Organism: Mirounga angustirostris; assembly: GCF_029215605.1. Taxonomy (NCBI): domain Eukaryota; kingdom Metazoa; phylum Chordata; class Mammalia; order Carnivora; family Phocidae; genus Mirounga; species Mirounga angustirostris. The sequence continues at coordinate 184,688,063 of NW_026991709.1, read as the reverse complement.
ACCCATCCATATGCTGTCTGCAAGAGACTCATTTTAGACCCAAAGACACCCCCAGATTGAAAGTGAGGGGGCGGAAAACCATTTACCATGCTAATGGACACCAAAAGAAAGCTGGGGTGGCAATCCTTCTATCAGACAAATTAGATTTTAAACCAAAGACTGTAATAAGAGATGAGGAAGGACACTATATCCTACTTAAAGGGTCTATCCAACAAGAAGATCTAACAATTGTAAATATCTATGCCCCTAACATGGGAGCAGCCAAGTATATAAGGCAATTAATAACAAAAGCAAAGAAACACATTGACAACAATACAATAAAAGTGGGGGACTTTAACACCCCCCTCACTGAAATGGACAGATCATCTAAGCAAAAGATCAACAAGGAAATAAAGACTTTAAATGACACACTAAACCAAATGGACTTCAGACATATTCAGAACATTCCATCCCAAAGCAACGGAATACACATTCTTCTCTAGTGCCCGTGGAACATGCTCCAGAATCGATCACATCCTAGGTCATAAATCAGGTCTCAACCAGTACCAAAAGATTGGGATCATTCCCTGCTTATTTTCAGACCACAGTGCTTTGAAACTAGAACTCAATCACAAGAAGAAAGTCAGAAAGAACTCAAATACATGGAGGCTAAAGAGCATACTACTAAAGAATGAATGGGTCAATCAGGAAATTAAAGAAGAATTTAAAAAATTCATGGAAACCAATGAAAATGAAAACACAACTGTTCAAAATCTTTGGGATGCAGCAAAAGCAGTCCTAAGAGGCAAGTATATAGCAACACAAGCCTTTCTCAAGAAACAAGAAAGGTCTCAAGTACACTACCTAACCCTACACCTAAAGAAGCTGGAGAAAGAACAGCAAATAAAGCCTAAACCCAGCAGGAGAAGAGAAATAATAAAGATCAGAGCAGAAATCAATGAAATAGAAACCAAAAGAACAGTAGAACAGATCAACGAAACTAGGAGCTGGTTCTTTGAAAGAATTAACAAGATTGATAAACCCCTGGCCAGACTTATCAAAAAGAAAAGAGAAATGACCCAAATTAACAAAATCATGAATGAAAGAGGAGAGAACACAACCAACACCAAAGAAATACAAACAATCATAAGAACATATTATGAGCAACTCTATGCCAGCAAATTAGATAACCTGGAAGAAATGGATGCATTCCTAGAGATGTATCAACTACCAAAACCAAACCAGGAAGAAATAGAAAACCTGAACAGACCTATAACCCCTAAGGAAATGGAAGCAGTCATCAAAAATCTCCCAACAAAAGCCCAGGGCCAGATGGCTTCCCGGGGGAATTCTACCAAACATTTAAAGAATTAATACCTATTCTTCTGAAACTGTTCCAAAAAATAGAAATGGAAGGAAAACTTCCAAACTCGTTTTATGAGGCCCCAATTACCTTGATCCCCAAACCACACAAAGACCCCATCAAAAAGAAGTACAGACCAATATCCTTGATGAACATGGATACAAAAATTCTCACCAAAATACTAGCCAATAGGATCCAATAGTACATTAAAAGGATTATTCACCACAACCAAGTGGGATTTATCCCTGGGCTGCAAGGTTGGTTCAACATCCGCAAATCAATCAACGTGATACAATACATCAGCAAAAGAAAGAACAAGAACCATATGATCCTCTCAATTGATGCAGAAAAAGCATTTGACAAAGTACAGCATCCTTTCTTGATCAAAACTCTTCAGAGTATAGGCATAGAGGGTACATACCTCAATATCCTAAAAGCCAGCTATGAAAAACCCACAGCACATATCATTCTTGATGGGGAAAAACTGAGAGCTTTCCCCCTAAGGTCAGGAACACGGCAGGGATGTCCACTATCACCACTGCTATTCAACATAGTACTAGAAGCCTAGCTTCAGCAATCAGACAACAAAAAGAAATAAAAGGCATCCAAATTGGCAAAGAAGTCAAACTCTCACTCTTTGCAGATGATATGGTACTTTATGTGGAAAACCCAAAAGACTCCACCCCAAAACTGCTAGAACTCATGCAGTAATTCAGTAAAGTGGCAGGATATAAAATCAATGCACAGAAATCAGTGGCATTCCTATACACCAACAACAAGACAGAAGAAAGAGAAATTAAGGAGACAATCCCATTTACTATTGCACCCAAGACCATAAGACACCTAGGAATAAATCTAACCAAAGAGACAAAGGATCTATACTCAGAAAACTATAAAATACTCATGAAAGAAATTGAGGAAGACACAAAGAAATGGAAAAACGTTCCATGCTCATGGATTGGAAGAACAAATATTGTGAAGATGTCAATGCTACCTAGAGCAATCTACACATTCAATGCAATCCCTATCAAAATACTATCCACTTTTTTCAAAGAAATGGAACAAAGAATCCTAAAATTTGTATGGAACCAGAAAAGACCCCGCATAGCCAGAGGAATGTTGAAAAAGAAAAGCAAAGCTGGTGGCATCACAATTCCAGACTTCCAGCTCTATTACAAAGCTGTCATCATCTAGACAGTATGGTACTGGCACAAAAGCAGACACATAGATCAATGGAACAGAATAGAGAGCCCAGAAATGGACCCTCAACTCTATGGTCAAGTAATCTTTGACAAAGCAGGAAAAATGTCCAATGGAACAAAGACAGTCTCTTCAACAAATGGTGTTGGGAAAATTGGACAGCCACATGCAGAAGAATGAAACTGGACCATTTCCTTACACCACACACAAAAATAGACTCCAAATGGTTGAAATACCTAAATCTGAGACAGGAGTCCATCCAAATCCTAAAGGAGAACACAGGCAGCAACCTCTTCGACCTCAGCCGAAGCAACTTCTTCCTAGAAACATCACCAAAGGTAAGGGATGCAAGGGCAAAAATGAACTATTGGGACTTCATCAAGATAAAAAGCTTTTGCAAAGCAAACAGTCAACAAAACCAAAAGACAACCGACGGAATGGGAGAAGATATTTGCAAAGGACATATCAGATAAAGGGCTAGTATCCAAAATCTATAGAGAACTTCTTAAACTCAACACCCAAAGAACAAATGATCCAATCAAGAAATGGGCAGAAGACATGAACAGACATTTTTCCAAAGAAGACATCCAAATGGCCAACAGACACGTGAAAAAGTGCTCAACATCCCTCGGCATCAGGGAAATCCAAATCAAAACCTCAATGAGATATCACCTCATACCAGTCAGAATGACTAAAATTAACAAATCAGGAAATGACAGACGTTGGCAGGGATGCGGAGAAAGGGGAACCCTCCTACACTGTTGGTGGGAATGCAAGCTGGTACAGCCACTCTGGAAAACTGTATGGAGGTTCCTCAAAAAGTTGAGAATAGAGCTACCATACGATCCAGCAACTGCACTACTGGGTATTTACCCCAAAGATACAAATGTAGGGATCCAAAGGGGTACATGCACCCCGATGTTTATAGCAGCAATGTCCACAATAGCCAAACTATGGAAAGAGCCAAGATGTCCATCAACAGATGAATGGATAAAGAAGAAGTGGTATATATATACAATGGAATATTATGCAGCCATCAAAAGGAATGAGATCTTGCCATTTGCAATGACGTGGATGGAACTGGAGGGTGTTATGCTGAGTGAAGTAAGTCAATCAGAGAAAGACATGTATCATATGACCTCACTGATATGAGGAATTCTTAATCTCAGGAAACAAACTGAGGGTTGCTGGAGTGGGGGGGTGGGTGGGAGGGATTGGGTGGCTGGGTGATAGACATTGGGGAGGGTATGTGCTATGGTGAGAGCTGTGAATTGTGCAAGACTGTTGAATCACAGATCTGTACCTCTGAAACAAATAATACAATATATGTTAAAAAAAAAAAAAAAGATAGCAGGAGGGGAAGAATGAAGGGGGGAAATCAGAGGGGGAGACGAACCATGTGAGACGATGGACTCTCAAAAACAAACTGAGGGTTCTAGAGGGGAGGGGGTGGGAGGATGGGTTAGCCTGGTGATGGGTATTAAAGAGCACGTTCTGCATGGAGCTGGGTGTTATACACAAACAATGAATCATGGAACACTACATCAAAAACTAATGATGTAATGTATGGTGATTAACATAACAATAAAAAATTTTAAAAAAAAGAAAACCATTTCACTCCCATTAGGTGTGCAAAGCCTTTAAGATGGCTCATTATATATATATAAAGGAAAACAAAAAACAAATGATGGCAAGGATGAAGAAATATTGAAGTCTTAGTGCTCCTGGGTGGTGCAGTCGGTTAACCATCTGACCCTTGATTTTGGCTCAGGTCATGATCTCTGGGGTTTGCGATCAGCATGGAGCCTGCTTGAGACTCTCCCTCCTTCTCAACCACCTCCCCTGCCCCCCCGCCCCCGCTGCCCCAAGCACCGGAACCCTAGTATATTGCCAGTAGGGAGAACAGCACAGCTGATGTGGGAAACCATGTGGTGGTTCCTCGATAGTTAAACATAGAATTATCGTATGATCCAGGAATTCTACTTTTAGGTATCTACCCAAAGGAATTGAAAGCAGGCAGACATTTGTACACCTATGTTCACAGCAGTGTTATTCACAGTAGCCAAAAGGTAGAAACAACCCAAATGGTCATCAACAGATCATTGGATAAACAAAATATGGTACATACATACAAGGAAATGTTATTCCACCACAAAGGAATGCAGTTCTTATACACGCCATGCCATGAATGACCTTGGAAGACATGATGCTAAGTAAAATAAGCCAGGCAGAAAAGTACAAATATTGCAGGATTCCACTTACATGAAGCACCTAGAATAGAAAGGCAACAGAAAGCAGACTGGAGCTTACCAGGGGCTAAGGGGAAGGGGAATGGAGAATTACTGCCTAATAGTTATAGAGTTTCTGTTGGAGTAAAGAAGGAGTAAAGAAAGAGCTTTGGAAAGGGATAGTGGGGATGGTTGTACAACAGTGTGAATATATTTAATGCCACTGAATTTTGCACTTAAAAATGGATAAAATGGTAAATTTTTTTTAAAAGATTTTATTTATTTGATAGAGAGAGAAAGAGAGAGCACATAAGCAGGAGGAGGAAATGGAGAGAGAATCTCAAGGAGACTCCCCTGCTGAGCCCAGAGCCCGATTGCCAGGCTTGATCTCATGACATTGAGATCACGGCCTGAGCTGCAACCAAGAGTCAGATACTTAACTGACTGAGCCACCCAGGTACCCTTAAAATAGTAAATTTTATGTTATGTATATTCTACAACAATTAAAAAAAACAAAACCAAACCCACAACTCACCAGCTGATTTCGAAGCAGTTCACAGAGCAGTTTTGGAGAACCAGTGGACTAGTTGATTACACAGCTTTAAGAGTTTGGAAGGCTTAAAAAGTCAAAAGCGTTTGCACAACATTAAGTTAAAACAGACTATGGGGCCCCCCTTTGGAATACAGGAACTTGTGAGCGCAGCTGAACTTCAAGTGTTTTTTGGTATCTGTCTGAGCCAATGAAGGGCCTCCCTCTGATGGAAACACTGAAGTGTAAGGTCTTTTCCAGGGAGGGTGGCAGAATGGGGGTATTTCAGCTCCTATTGCCCCCTTCTATGATCCACTTACGGGGAACTCCATTTCTCATGGTCAGGTTTACCCAAGAGAAGCCTACAAGCCCCCACCTGTATCTCTGGACTTGCATCAATCTCCAGAAGCTGGGAAAGGAGGAAGGGGACTACAGCCTGGGTCTACACGTGGATTCCCTAAATAGCAAAGTCTGAGACAAAGGCTGGGGTGCAGGTAGGTCTTCTTTGGGAAGTGATCCCAGGGAGGAGCGAGGGATGGAGGAATCAACAAGGAAGGAGTGAAAGTCTATTCTAAGAATAATTTAGCTGGATGACTCTAGGAACAATAAAAAATCCCACAGGACATTTTGAGAAATCTTAAGACCCAGAAGCCAGAATTGTCCATCTAGAAATCGAAAAGGGAAAATATTTACACTTCTGCTCCATTCCTTAATGTCAAGAATGGCTTCATGGGCATGAATTTCTTTCATTATACACTTTGGGTGGTTTGAGGGGGTGAAAAGTCAGAGAAGAGTCAGGGCAGAAAGCAAGAGGCAAGTGGCCTCAGGCCAAGACCCAAAGGGAGGCATTATCAGGCCACATCAGCATGAAGCTCTATGAAGCCCGGTGTGGGGGGTGGGGGTGGGCGGGCGGCGCTCACCAGCAGAACAGCAGGTGCATTAAGAAGCTGGCCTACGAGGGTGTGAAGTTGTGTACAAGAAGGGTCCAGGTGTTAAGAAGTGATCCTGCAGTTCTAACCAAGTTTGCAATTCCTGCATGGATCCACAATCTCAAAAGGACCACAGAAGGGTTGCCTACAGAGCAGCATATTAATCCATGATTTGTCTACACTCAGAGGAAAATGGCAGGGGGTCGACTGGGAAAAGAGGGAATACTGCTCCCAGTTGTTTGATTTATAAATTGGAACCCCCTATAAATCACAACAAATAAAAAACATGTATTCTTTCCATCATTCGTTTGTCCCAAGTGGGATTCTTTTCCCCAAATTTCCACTCATTTCTAAAATCGGAAGCCCCATTTCCTTGTCGGGGAGCATGATGGGGGGGAGCGGCAAACTGCAGCTCAGTGGTTCTCAAAGCGTGGTTCAAACTAATGTCATCATCATCACCTGGAAGCTTGTCAGAAATTCATATTCTTAGGCCCCTCCCCAGATTCCCTGGATCAGAAACTCTGGTGGGGGCAGGGGGGGGTGGCTAGGGCCAGCAATCTGTTTTAAGGAGACTTCCATGTGATTCTGATGCACGCTCAATTTAAGAAGTACTGCCTGAGAACGCTTCATCAGTCACATGCTCTCAACCAGGTTTTCAGGCACTCATGGTAGAGCACGAGACATGACGTGTTGACTCGGTTTTTACTTAATACCGGCAAACACTGAATATGCCTGCATTCATAGTTTTAGGGTTGCTGTCACAAGTCACCTCAAACTGATAAGCACTGAGTAACATATAGAATTATTGAATCGCTATGTGGTGCACCTGAAACTAATATAACACTGTGTGTTAACTGTACTGGAATTAAAATTAAAAAAAAAAGAAAAAAACTCCCCCAAACCCCAAAACAAAAAAAAACCCAAACCAAATTACTACAAACCTCATGGCTTAAAACAACAGAAATTCTTTTCTCTCACGGTTCTGGAGACCAGATGTCCATAGGGAAGGTGTTGGCAGGTCCAGGCTCCCTCCAAAGGCTCTCAAGGAGAATCCTTCCTGGCCTCTTCCAGTTTCTGGTGGCCCTCAGTGTTCCTTGGCTTGGGGCCACCGTGGAAGTCTCTGCCTAGCTCTCACAGAGTCTCCTATGCAAACCTCCCCCAACGCCCCTCTCTCTCCTTCCTCTTATATGAACACCAGTTATTGGCTGTAGGGCCCGCCCTAAATCTCGAGAGACGTCATCTGGAAATCCTTAACTTAATTACAGAGCAAAGACCCTATATTATGGTCACATTCACAGGTCCTGGAGCTAAGACTTGGATTTACCTTTTGGGAGGTTAAAATTCAACCAACTACAATGTCCAGCATACTAGAACCCAAATCTTCCTAAAACCCCCCAGTTTTTGTTTTGTTTTTTCACAGATAAGCAAACCTAAAATCCAGTCATTTAGTTACCTTTTCCCCGCTCCTTGGGCTATAAGGAATCACAAGTAACTGGGATGTTAACTCTCCAGCATGGAGAACAAGTGTTATCACCCCACACTGATGTTCCAAAGTACAATGACTCCATGTCCATGGCTGCACAAATGAGCCCATCTCCCTCCTTCACCCCACATGTCTGAGAAGCATAGTAATTAATCACATCCAAATGCCTGGTTGCTCACAGGTGATACTTGTCCCATGAAGCTGAAGGATGCAATTACTACTTCAAACACTCGCTGCCCTGGAAACCAGCCACCTGTGCCCCAAAGCGAGCGCCCGCTACGTGCTGACCTTGTGTCCCAGGGGCCACTGCTGCTCCTGGCAACAATGCCCAGCTCTCTGATTATAGCAGTGGGGGAAATATGGCTTCTTCTCTGCCACCTTACCCCAAAGGTGGCAATATGCCCTCTCAACTTATGCACAAGCCCAAACCTGTCCCAGGTTCTCCAAGTGAGTCAGTTCTTTGAGTGGTGAAGGGCCACCTTGCTACATAACTCCAGGGAGACAATTCGTGTTCTCTTCCCTGAGAATCATGCCCTTGTGGGCCATCCATGCCTGCCCACCCCTGACATGGCCAGAGAATGCATCCGTGCTTGGGATCTCTCCCTGCCTCAGAATCTTGGCCTAACTCACCTCCATCTTGACTATAAAGGAAATTGTCCCTTCCCCCAAAGTGACTTATGGCCAAGTTGATTGGCAAGGGGAATTCCATTGCCTTCATGGGAAGCGCCACCCTCACCTCACTCTTGGGATTATAGTCTAGCCCCGTGGCCCAGGAAGACAAATTCCAAAAGCTCTGACATTCTAATAGGTCCCTAACTAAATGTGAGTTCAATGTTGTCGATGCTCTCCTTGCTACAAGTATAATTGTTGAAAGACATTTGTAGACATTAGACATCACGATGTTGGAAACCAAAAGAGTTTTTAAGAAAGGAAAGTAAACTCTCTCATGTACTTGCCAAGTGTCAAGCAAAAGGTGCTGTCTGGAAATGGCATAAATATGGACTGGCCTCTAGCCCTGGCCAATGTTGGGTGTGTGTTTTTAAAGTTTTTATTTAAATTCCAGTTAGTTACCATGCAGTGTAATATTAGCTTCATATGTACAATATAGTGATTCAGCACTTCCATACATCACCCGGTGCTCATCACAAGTGCCCTCCTTAATCCCCTTCACTTATGTTACCCATCCTCTCACCCACCTCCCCTCTGCTAACCATTAATGTGCTCTCTATAGTTAAGAGTCATTTCTTGGTTTTCCTCTCTCTCTTTTCCCCCATTGCTCATTTGTTTTGCTTCTTAAAATGGAATCACTTCATGTTCTTACTTAAGAACCTCACTCATTTGTCCGGCACCCGCAACCTTTCACCACCCACCGCATCTGTCTCCCCAGCATTGTCTCCTGGCGCCAAGGCTCCTAGTCACACAGACGGCACAGTATTCCCCGAGTCTGACATACGGCTCTTGGTTGCCGAGCTCTGACTGTGGTTTCCCCTGCCTTCCCACATCTTCACCTGCTCAACTCCTGCACATCCTTCCAAATCAAACTCAGATAGTTCCTTTGAGAAACCTTTATGTCTATTCCTCTTGTGAAACCTCTGACCTTGAACTCCTCAAGGTCAGAAGCGATATGATTTTAAGTATGTCTGGTACCAAGTACAATGGCTGTACATAGGACGTTCTTAATGTGATTTTGGGAAAGAATGTTTTGTTGAGCATTTAGTATGGGTCAGGACCTCTGCTAAGTGGGTCCTAAAAATATAAAAATTTAATAACAAAAACTCTTGGGATGCTCTTTGAGGCTGAACGGTGAATGCGCTCTTTCATATCACAGCACCCTTACTTCTTTTAAACTCACTTTCAGGGCACCTGGGTGGCTCTGTTGGCTGAGCGTTCAACTCTTGAATTCAGCTCAGGTCATGATCTCAGGGTTGTGAGATCCAGCCTGAGGCTCTGCGCTGGGCATGGAGTCTGCTTGAGATTCTCTCTCTCCCTCTTCCTCTGCACCTTCCCCACTCACATGCATTCAAGTGCGTGCATGCTTTCTCTCTTTCTCTCTCTCTCTAAAATAAATCTAAAAAAAAAAGAAAAAGAGAAATTCACTTGCAATACCTAAGATTTGTAACAGGTTGATAGTACCTGCATGTTCTTTTAGCAAAAAGCTTATTTTAGCAAAAAAAGTGGTATTTGAAACAATTTCTTTTTAATTTGAGTATAGTTGATACACAACATTACATTCATTTCAGGTATACAATGTAGTGATTCAACTTCTCTATATGTTATGCTGAAAAGTGGTATTTTTATAAAACTTTTGTATAACAAGTCCTTAAATAAATATCTTTGGTGGGTTAATTCCAGTGCAACAAATCTTTTAGCCTTGGCAGATGTATACAATTCCTGAAAAAACAGATCACTACACATGCACATACATGTGGGCGTATTATTAACGTTCTTCCAGTGCACCGTGGGGGCAGGCCCCGGGTCCAGTCACAGCTACTGAATGCAGAACCTTGATCATGCAGGTGTTAAGTCTGACGACTTAACCACTGAACTTCTGTCCTTTGTGATGGCAGGTGACCGATGCAAGGAAGAGAAGGTGTCCTTACAACACAGGTTTCTTTCTCATGGCGTAGTCTCAGAGAAGGGAGTGACAAGAGAAAAATCATGTATCCCATTGAAATACAAAAATAGAACTGGTAAGCATGCACAAGATACGATGATTCCCTTGATTTCATTCCACTGAGCGTGGCTCGTACAAAAATTAACGATGTCAACTACTTAGAATTTTGCTCATTAGAGCAAGAGTATACTTGGCTCAATCGAGCAAGAAGCTTTCCCTTGATACTCATCATTCTTGACAAAGACCCATTCAGAGGATGCAGGGACATACATCCTGTCCAGATTTCAAACTCGTGGAACCATTACTGCTGGAGCCCAGAGGTGCCTGGGCCCTCCCTGTCCTTCCCCCTTCCCTGTTGGTCCAGCGGACTCACATTCTCGGCTGAAGTCTGGGTTCACAGGCTTCAGTTGGGGGGGCACACTCTTGCCCCGATGAAGGTAGCACAAAGGACTGGGCAATGGAGAAGTTCCCTGCATCCCAGTTCTCCGAGAGTGGTCAGCTACTATTTACAGCTGCTTGGGGCCCCTGTGGTGGGGCGGTTAGGGGAGTACGGAGGGGTGATCGGCAGCGTGCACCGCTTAGACGCTACTCTGTGTGGGCTCAGGCAATACTTTGGGGATCGGATGGAAGAAGCAAACTTCTTTCTTGAGTCCTTGGGCCAGTTCAGTGCAGACTGCAGTTAGGACTGCTGGGGAGCATTTCTCTGGAGATGTAGTGACCCCTTTGAAGACGCTCATAGCTCTGAACCCCCGGCTGGGGACGTTTAACACAGGGCAGCCTAGAATAAGGCACACAGTAGGTGCTCAATAAATATCTGAGGAACGAATATGCTATCTAGTGAATTAAGCTTAGCAGTTTCCCTCTGGGGCCTCTGCTTTTGTACGGAGGAGAAAGCCTTCCCCAGTCTTTCTAGGGCAACACTCAGGTTGACGGAGCGCTCCACGCCATCTGGATTCTCTTGCATGGGTCCTTTCGATTATTTAATTCTTTTATTCCTTTTGTTTAACAAATATTTATCAAAAACCTACTCTCTGCAGGCACTGATTGAGCTTAACATGTGTAAATGCAATGGCATAGATATGCACCTGCTTGGAGCTTACAGTCTTGTAGAATGTAGTTCTCTAAGCCCATTTTCATGGTTGGAGGCTTACATAACTGAATAATTTAACCAGACCAAAGCAACCAACCAAACCAACCAAGCCAACACACAAAGAAACTATATCCAAAGCACAGCCCCTTTTGGCCTTCAGAACTTCTCATGGCCATCAAGTGACTCACATGACCAGATCATCCAGACTAGAAAGAACCTTGAGAGGTCATTTTAGATTTGCCCCCGCATATTAGTCACAATAGGTTGGGTCATGCTGTAGCAACAAATCAACCCTGAAATCTCTATCATTGAATACAATGGAGATGTATATCTTGTTTACACAAAGCTTGTTATGGATGGCTTCTTCCATATCATGACTCAGGGAAGTCTGAGTCTGTCCAGTGACTCAGCATCTCACCCTGAGGCATCCAGATCACCGCGGTTTGGAAGGAGAAATGATAGGCAAATAAATACATAGGGGTGGTTCACTGTCTTAGTCTGGAAGTGACACTTCACTTGTCCTCAGTGTTTTGGCCAGCACACGTTGCATGACCCCACCCAGCTGTAAGGGGATTGGGAGTGGAAGGGAACACATGGACATTCAGTAGGCATTAAATGTCTCAGACATGCTCGTTCTTTACACAAAAGTCCTCCTGAATCATTATTGTGCAGAATTGAGAAACAACTTTGACACAGTTGGTAGATGAGAGTTAGAGGATAGATTTTACAAATAAGTGGGCCAATTTATTTCCTGAGTTCTTTATCTGGGAATAATTTTGAAATGAAAGGAATATAGGAAATTAACTATAGTATAGTTATAATCTAGGCTCACTTTACTGGATAGAAAGCATCAACTTCTTTCTTTGTGTTTCTTCTGCCATTGGGGCTTTTATTAAGTGTTGTACCATCTCATTTATTTCTAATTCAGCTGTAGATTTCTATTATTTACTAAGTGTGCCCTGATTCTGTCCTGGCTTGCTCAGGCACATTTTCCAATAAACAACAGTGGTGTAATTAGCACTAGATCCATGAAAGAAGTATGTTGAAATATGGTAATTTATTCCATTTGCTGATACAAGTTTATTCCTGGGTAGCATTTTTCCAGATCAATATGGATTTGATTATTCTTAAACCTTCACTTCCTAGTGATGGTTCTTTCATTATATCATACATAAATCATCTGATTATAATTCAGGGGCAGGAGCCCCCTTGACTTCAGTTTTTGCATTTGTAGTTGATAGTACTTGAAATGTTGGTTGCTTCATTATGGAGTCCAAGGGCACTATTACTCCTTGAAATTGGAAAACACTATGCTTAGCTGAGTTAAAAAAAAATATACCAATTTGGGGGAAATTGAGTAATGCCAACCTGATCATCAGGGGCTGGGAGTGAAATTTTGCCTTGCAGCAACTCATCATCCAGAGGAAAAAAGCCTTCACCTTGGAAGGAAAGCTGGAGCTTTGGTGGGAACCCAGACACTCAGAGGGGTAAAAGACTAAGCCCATGACCTCTCTTGGCACTTTTTATTTACTGAACCAAGATTTTTAGGAATCTTCCTTTTGACTTCCGTCCAAAATATTTTTTGAGCCTCTCTTGTATTTTAGGCCCCAGGAAAACAGTGTTGAAAAGACAGCCAGGACCCTGCCCCTCACAGAGTAGAGGTTGCAAAGGGAAGAGTAAACTCACTTACAAGACAGTGATAGGGGACATGCAGTGACCCCTGGGAGCCCAAGGCAGAGGTACCTATTTCCAACTTTCTGGGCGCAACTTTTTCATCATGAAGGAAACCTGTGTCCACGGAGAACTGAAGAATGAGAAGTAGTCACATGAAGAACAGATGGAACAGAAGAGACAGAAGCGTGAGTGTTTAAAGCGGATACAGCAGCAAGTCTGGAGAGACTACGACGGTTAACAGGAAGATGTATGTGGTTGGACTTTCATGCCATTTATCTGTGTCCTAGGCCCATCATGCAGGGCTATCCAGCAGCTGTGGCTTGTATATTCATGGTCATGTCTAGACTTCTCCATGAGACAAAACGAGCTGAAGACAGAGAGCAGGGGCCAGACCTGAGATCTTGTCTACCACAAAGGTTTCCTAGGTTATGGGCCTTCACCATGAGAACAGATACAATGACTTTCCCAGAGCCCTCCTCTTACCAGGCATGAGGCCAGCTGGATGGAATTCACACAAGCTATGAAGTCAGAGTAAAACACTTGGTCCCTGCACCTTGGGAGAAAAAAAAATTCATCCAGTGTCAGAAACAGTGTCGTCTGGAGGGAGTCTGAGTAGTGAGCGAAGAAGAGGTAAAAACTAAGCACCAAGAGTGGCTAATTTGATTTACAGAATAAAGAGCAGGGGAGGGAAAAGGGAAAGTGGGACAGAAAAGATCTGAGCACTAGGATAATTGTTATAGGAGATACAGTTTGGGGTGTCTGCTCAGCGCATGGCTTTCTCTGTTTCCTCACCTGCAGAAACTAGCATTCTGGCAGCATGCTAGCTCGGGGAGTCACCCCCTTTCCTCCAATAGGTGATTTGACCAGGAAGGAGCACCTGATCCAAGTTGAGCCAATCAGAGTTTCTTCCTGAGAATAAGGGGTGAAATGCGGAGAATGGCAACTCAGGAGCGTGAGGAGCCACGTCTGTCCATGAGCTGCCCAAAGCAAAAGCAAAGGCAGAAGACTAAGCAGACATTTGATGGGAAACAGATTCAAAAATTGGGATAGAATCCTTCTCAGCTCTTGGTAGTTTTCCTCATCCTGGTTCCAGGCTCTGTCCTGGTTCCAGGCTCTCATGAAGGGGCTGCCCTTCGGTCCTTGGAAGACACATAGTATCCTCCAAATCAATTCTCTTTCCCTCTGTTTCCCTTTCGCTCTAGTTACTTTGAAGTAACTTTTGACAATACTTAAAACCCAAAGAACCTGGCCTAAGACAGCTGCCCCAATCCCTCTAAGTTGTTGGGTTTACTTTCTGGTACTTGTGGTCTCGTCTGTTTGCTAACTTGTTGTGTGTTCCATGGCACAAAGCTGCGCATCCACCTTGATGATCTGATTTGTCTCTAGAATCACCAACCTAGCCGGGGAACAAGTACCTGCTAGTATTTTGCTGAGAAGGCTCTTAAAGCATCTCCTCTCCTGCTGGGTAGGATTGTGTCCTTTAACAGCTTAACCGTCCCCGCCCCCTCCCCGTGTTTTGATTATTTATCTATTGCATCTTCTGAGGAGCTTTCCTGTATTTAGAAGTTACACTGGCGTGGGTTTTCCATAGGGGCTGCTCTTTCTCACTGTGGGCCAAAAGCAAACCAGTGTCTACACCTCTGGTAGATGAACACTGGAGAAGAAGATCCTTCCGAAGCGAAGCTCTGGAACACAGGCTGGACTGCATGCAGCACAAAGGGCTCTTGGGGGATGGATTTCCCACGTGAGAGAGGCGTGGTCTCCCAAGGCTGGTCTCAGATCCCCGAATGCTTATGAAAAATGCAGTCTTCCTAGTCCTGCTGGAGACCTGCTGAGTGAGACTTTCTAGGGATGGGGCCAGAGACTCTGGATTTCAAATAATCTACCCAGGTAATTTTGATGTGTGAAAGTCACTGGTTATGAGCCAGGAGTAGCGATTCTCAGATCCAAACATAATTGTTAGACTGAATTTCTCAATAAGCTCACTCTCTTCAATGTATTCATGATATATCTCAGAAAAATTAAAATCAGTTAAACTACACTTCTATTTGTGAAGACAGTCACTCCTGGGAAAAGTGAATATACCTCAGATTCTCCAAATTGTATTGTACACCCCAGCCTCAGATCTTTCCAACCTGACCAATGGACTTGTTATCAGAGTCTCCTGAAGTGGGTGGGACTGGCAGACATGTTGTTTATCTGTTCTGGAAGAAAACAAACAAACAAACAATTGCTAAGGCAGAGTCTCATGAAGTGTGGTCCTCAAACCTGCCGGATTGGAATGACATGGAAAGCCCTGTTAAAAAAGCAGATTCCGGGGTTTGGCCCCGGATCCACTGAACCAGAACGTCTGTGGTTAGGACCAGGAGATTTGTTTTGTTTAATAAATCTGCAGGCACTTCTTACATATAGGAAAGATTCGGGCCTTCCTGGGATGTCTCTAACTCCAGTTTCATGCTTACATTAAATGACAATAAATGAGCACTGTTAGACCAGATACCTATGGTATCTTTCTGCTACTCTTTCTCTTTGAGATGATGACGATAGTAATCGCAGCAACAGATACTATGTTTTGAGCTCTTACATTGACAGACATAGCGCTAAGAGATTTCCACGCATTCATTCAGTAAGCCCACATGATGCCATTATTCTCCCACTAGTTAGATAAAAACTGAGGCTCAGAGAAGACATGCACATTTCCCGAGATGATACAACGAACAAGTGGCTAAGGGGATTAAAGTGCTAAATGCTTGGGGGCACCTGGGTGGCTCAGTTGGTTAAGCATCCGCCTTCAGCTCAGGTCATGATCTCAAGGTCCTGGGATTGAGCCCCGTGTCGGGCTCCCTGCTCAGCGGGGAGTCTGCTTCTCCCTCTGCCCCTCCTCTGCTTATGCTCTCTCTCAAGTAAATAAACAAAATCTTGAGAAAAATTGCTAAAGAGAAGCAGGGCAAAAGAAAACATATGGAAGCTGCCATTCAGGATTCATCCTTCATATGCCTTAATTATAATTGGAATCTGTTTGGGGCGAGACGTCCCGGGGACCAGCTCCTGTGGGTCACCTCAGATCTCTCTGGGCTCACATGCATCTGTGTCCTTGGTCCTGCTCTCAGCCTGAGCTTCTGCTCCCTTTTCCTTCATCTTGCCCTGATGCTCACAGGCTCAGCTCCACCTCCGGGCTGCTCTCCCTACACATCCTCCCGGCTTCTGCCTACACTGCCAACTGCCTCAGGCTCTCAGAATCCCTTAGTTTATATTCTTGAGAGAGGGAATCTGATTGTCCAGTTTACCATGCCATGTCACTTACGTCACTTATAGATTGCTGGCTAGGTGCCATATTGACGCCAATCATTTTGGTTGAAGAGGAGGAAGAGGGCGGTCATAGAGTAAAACCATGGCTGCCTGAAGGCCATCTCCAGGAAGGTTGGTAAGCAGAACAGGCCTGGTAATTGTCATTTTCCAACACACCTCAAGCCTTCATCCAAAGGCTTTCAGAAGGCCTTTGAATGAAATAAGACTCATTTGCAACTCTCAAGTCCTCATGGTTAGGGTGGGTGAGAACATTTGCTATTTCAGATTTTATGTCTGGTGGAAAGTGGAGTTTATAAGCTCCTTTAGGGTAGGAAGTTCTGTTTTCTGCATTGCTGTGTTCCAAGCACCTAGAATAGTGCCCAGCACAGAGCAGGTTCTCAATAAATATTTGCTGAATGAATAAATGTTATTGGAGTATCCAGCAACTCCGAAATGTTGTGGATCAGACATGGGAAAATCTGATTTACATACTGCTTTGGTCCTGGCTCCTTGATGGTATTTTAAAGATTTTATTTATTTATTTGAGAGAGAGAGAGAGAGAGCGCACACGGTAGGGGGGAAGGGAAGAGGGAGAAGCTGACTCCCTGCTGAGCAGGGAGCCCGACGTTAGCCTCGATCCCAGGACCCCAGGATCATGACCTGAGCTGAAGGCAGACACTTAACCAACTGAGCCACCTTGGTGGCCCAGCTCCTTAACAATATGAATGCCATCCTAACCATAACATGGACATAACTCTCTAGACAACCCACCTATTATTTGCTTAAAAGCCAATACAAATATTTTGGGGTTGCTGGTTTTAATTCCTGCTAATAACTGAAAATTAACTGTGTGGCCTGGGTAGGAGTCAGTTTTTAGAATCCTTAAGGAACAAAGAGGCTAAGAAAGCAAATCATTTGCTTTGGTGGTTCTCAACCAGGAGTGATTTTTGTCCCCAAGGGACATTCAGCCATGTGTGGAGACATTTTCTTTTTTTTTTTAAATTGTGTTAAAATAAAGATAACATACAATTTACCATTTTTAGGTGCTGAGTTCAGTAGTATCAAGTACATTTACATTGTTGTGCAATTTCCAGATTCTTCATCTTGAAAAACTGGAACTCTGTAACCATTAAATAACTTCCTATTCTCTTCTTCCCCCTCCCCAGCCTCTGTTCTATTTTCCATCTCTATGAGTTTGACTACGCTAGGTATCTCACAGAAGTGGAATTATACAATGTTTGTCTTTTGGTTGACTGGTTTCTTTCATTTCCCAGGATGTCCTCTAGATTCATCTATGTTGTAGCATGTAACAGGATTTTCTTCTCTTTAAAACTGAATGATATTCCACTGTACGTATACACCACATCTCATTTATCCGCTCATCCACTGATGGACACTTGGGTTGCTTCCACCTTTTAGCTATTGGGACTAATGCTGCTCTTAACATGGATGTGCTCCTATCTTTCTGAGGCCCTGCTGAGGCCCTACTTTCAATTCTTTTGGGTATAAACCCAAAAGTAGAATTGCTGGATTATATGGTAGTTCTCTGTGTAACATTTTTTAAAAAAGATTTTATTTGTCAAAGAGAGAGTGAGTGAGTGCACAAGCAGGGGGAAGTGGTAGGCAGAGCCTGATGCGGGACTCAATCCGAGGGTCCCGGGATCATGACCTGAGCCGAAGGCAGACGCTTCACCGACTGAGCCACCCAGGCGCCCCATGTGTGCATTTTTTGAGAAACTGCTGTGCTCTTTTCCACAGAGGACACACCATTTTACATTCTCACCCACAGCACACAGAGGCTCCAATTTCTTCGCTTCCTCACCCACCCCAGTTATGTTTGTTTGTTTGTTTGTTTTTTTGATAGTAGCCATCCTAATGCGCATGATGCATGGAGAGATTTTTGGCGGTCACAACGCAGGGGGAGGAGTGCATAGAGAGGTGAGTGATGTCCTACAAGGCACATCCTACAAGGCACCGGACAGTCCTCCGCCACCAACAATAAACTGGTCCCAAACGTCAATAGTGCTGAGGTTGAAAAATCCTGATTGACACAATCAGGTTCACCCTTCATAGTAAACCTCATCCCCTGACACGTGTAGCCTGTCTTCTTTGTTGAGATGCTCAAAGGCAACAATTTCAAGAAATCTGGAAAGGGAGGGAGGACTGAGAAGATTGGCAACACTTCTTTTATTCAAATTTTATTGGAAGTTTACAAATGTATTACAGACATCAGTAAAACATATCCATTTTACAGGGCACGGATCTCAAGCAAAGTGTTCACAACAGTCTCTGGCAGAGCCCACACCAAAGGCCCGTTGCAGACCTTCTTTACAAATAGCTTGACACTCGACACACAACACAGAGTCTGGCCCGCCTCACCTTCTCAGACCCTCTGAGGTTTTGTTTATGCACTTGGAGTTAAAGCAGGAGATGGGCAAAGCTATTCTATACAGGAAAGAATGTGTTTAGGAGAGGGAAAACTGCCGAAGTCCTAATTTGCTAAGGAAAATGCAGGACTCTTAGACCTTAGAATGTTAAGTCAGGGTCCATCGTAGAACCAAAATGCGTTATGGAAACACAGGAATATCAACTAGAGAGGCTGGAGAGCAGACCTTACTAGTGGGTAATTCTTTCCAAAAAATTTTAAAAAGGCGGGACAGTGACCTATTGAACACGAATGGCCAAATGCCCAGTAGGGTGAAGGGATATCTCCAAAAACTCAGGATAGAAGAATTTTTTTTTTTCTATCCTACAGATTCATCCTATCTAAATCACCAGAAATGTTTTCCTACACAACGTGACTTTCCTCCCTCCTTTTTTATTCCCCTTGGGGAAATCTAGTTTTGTCAGCAGGAAGTAAGCTTATAAAAGAGTATAGCTCCCAATAGTGAGTCATGGTTTATGGCAGTCTTGTGTTGACTGGGCTACTATTATGAGAAAATGGGAAAGGAATTCTTGGTCCTAACCTTGACAGCTGCTTCCAAGTGGTCAGACAGACGAGCTCTGATGTCTGCTGACGGCCCCAAGGGGTCAAGCACTGGATGCAAGGCAACGCTGTCTTCATTTCTACTTCCCTTGTGCTTCGAGAGATGGACCTCAAAAGGCAGAAACCTGAAAGTGCCTTCAAAATCAGGAGAGGAGGCTTCGCTGAGTCCTGCAGCTGGAAGGCTGTCTGTAGAGCCCATTCCAAAGCCTTGAAGGTGCTAAACAGTTGCTAATAGCAACTCTTCTGACATGAAATATTCAGATAACTGGTTTCATTTCCCACTTTGCTTTGGTCAGAGATAGATCCTCCTTCTTAGCCATTAGCATCTGGTTTCTGTTAGACAGAAATACACACAGAGCACTTCTCCTTGGAATTCAAATATTTGTGTTATTTCTGGTTAGAAGGTGGGATTAGATGAAGAGTAAGATGGCCTCTTATCTGACCTCTGCAAAAGCATGAACAGAAGGCTGCTTATAATAATTGGCCAAGAACATGGGAATGCAAAAGGAGGCCGAAGAGATTTGTCTTAAAACAAAGACAGCAAAACAGCTTATAGAAGTCAGCCTCCACTTTTAGCATCCACAAAGGAATTGGGCTCTCACAGTCATTTATGAATGAGGCTTCCTAAAAAGGGTGGTGTACTGTTTTGGGCCCATGGCAAACGATGGAAAGACAAATAAAAACCAGTTCACAAATGAGACTTGTTATCAAATGACCTCAGTTCTAATCGACTGACCCTGGCAGCTTGGAGTGTCATAAAGCTTTCTGAGGCTGCATCCATGCTCCCCGGGAAAGCGTAGATCCATCCATTGGTTTTATGGGCCGGGTTGCAGGGATGGAAGAGCACGCGTTACATCTATGTCATCACTGGCTGCACCTGAACTCAGCAACGGCGAGGGGTACCCAAGAAGTGGAAAGCCACTGCAGGAGAAGGAAATATAGTTGGTTGCAGTGCAAAAGCATCCTACAGAATGGGAAAAGAGGATGAGCACGGGCTGTCTTCTGGTCCCCTACTGGAAAGACAAAATTGCTTGTTCACTGGGCTGGCTGAGGACAGAAAGGAAGGACTAGAGATGAGAAGGTGAATGTGGAAAGGAGGCATCAAACAACCAACACTAGGAACCCTACCCGCCTTACACCTGCACAGGACCAGGGAGCATGGTTCTGCTTTCCCTCACCTCATTCACCTTCACACTTGATAGAGATCCTGGAACTACAGGACAGAAGGAAGGGTACCTGAATGCCACACTCCATGCCACCAGGCTGCTAAGAAAGCTGTTCACAGAATCAAGGGTTGTATGTATTGGCAGGGCCATTCAGGAAACCGTCAATGGCTACTTCCTCCTGGGAAAGAGTGCATTCTGTTGCCACTGAATTGAGCAGCGGTAAGAAATGACCTGAAGTCATTTCTTCCAAAGTCCTGAAGTCACCACTTCCAAAGTGGTGGTTTTAACCAAAAGACAAGAAGACCAATATGAAGAGAGGTAGAAAAAGCAAACCCTAGGTATTAGAGATGAAAGGAAACTAGGAAAAGATTACTTTTCTAGAACAGTCTATTGAAGATGAAATGAAATCTAGAAAGAGGTGAGTGTAAGCCCCACTCACAGGCAAAACTTGACCAGGAAGAGCTCGTGGTTATGATGGAGGAATCAGGTGAGGACCCTAAGTTCTTGCCTCAGAAGAGAACGCATTGAGTTTCTGGGACTGGGATTCCATGATGTTAGGTGTAAGTTATCACTAATGGGTAGAATTCCTACAACAGTGACATCCTGCTTTCTCCAGGGCATTCACTTGGAGGTCCCATCACCTTTGTGATGATTTTACCAGCCTCCTGGGCATCATCTGTAAGGTGCCTGGCTGCATGTGGGGTGGGCAGAAGCCGAGATGGAACACACGGAGGTGAACTTGGTTATAGACAGTGTGACCCTGAGGCTTGCATCTCAATATATTTCAAGCTCTGGCCAGTTGAGCTGCCGGATGCTCCCTGGGCAGCTAGCTCTGAAATCGCTTATTCCTCCCACCCTCTCACAGGATGTGGCTACGGGTTGATTTCCGGCCACCCTCTTCTTTCTGCTGATGGTGGCTCAAGCCTCGTCTGGGGAAAGTAAGAGGTACTTCTGGAAAGGATGGAGTTAGAAAGCAGCTTTTACCAGGAGAATTTCTTTCATTGAATTCCAGGCCACAGAGGACAGACACGATTTTCAGTTGTTTGTTATGTTAAGCGATCTACTATTGTCTCTCTTTTCTTATTCCCAAATGCCTTTTTATTCTCATCAATCAAGGAACTCAAAATTCCAAATTGGACTCGCCCGATTTCTACCAGAAACCTGCCACTTCAGTACATGGTGTTGCACATTATTTCTTAATCAGTTTTGCCAAGCAGTTTACAAACTTACTATACAAACGTAATAGAGTTAATTCTCCGGAGGCTTGGATAATTAATGAAGCATTTAGATATGAAGATAGCATGCGGAAAACAGCCACAACCAACATTTGCATTGCTTTTTTAAAAAATCAGTGACAATGACAAATGTCATATTAATACCTGAAAAGCAAATTATTTTAATACATCCTGAATGGAGTGCCATTTCCACGACCTTTACAGCCTTCTTTTCCCCAGACCCATTTGAGATGGTGTCTGAAAAGCCACTTTTCACATTCTCTCCATAAAAAAATACTAGAAAATATTAACTACTATACTGAAAAGAGACCACGCTCACCTCACCATGGCAGATGGGCACTGAGATACACCGTGTACTACATGAACAGTACATCTCACTAAAGGTGGGTCCTCCGATGGATTATTTCAACTGCCACAATCCATTAAAGGGAGGAGGAGAATGGAAGAAAAAGCCAGCGCTTCATTTTGAACTGAAGCAAGGTAGGAAGTTTTATTTTACTATAAACAACACAACCGTTAAATGTCTTCTTCAAGCAAACTCACTTTTGAGCCCATTTTCTGTCTGACCAACAGTCCCCAAAGTTCAACACGAAAATCCCCCTCTGAACAGCATTTGTTTTTCAAGGCCATCACCCTGAAATCTCCCGAGCAGCTCCCGTTCCTGGGTAACCCAGACACTCTGGTTACGGGGTGTGTTAAACTGGATTCTTTCCACAAGCATTGGGGGGGGAGGGGTATTCAAGGTAGAGGTCACCTCCACTCTACTTCATTTCCAGAAGCTCTCCTTGCTCTGGCCTTCCTTCATATTCCCCTTCAGTCTCCACCCTTGACTTGCTTTCTGCTTTTCGAATTCCCTTGTTCCTTCTCCACGCATGACGTACGCTCTAGAACACCCCGTCACTCCCAGAGCCCCACAGAACCTTCTGCCCCTACATATGTACTGCTTAAGTTCATTTGCACTGAGGACAACCGGTTGTCAGGCTAAGGCAGCTGTTCTGTCTGCCTTGGTAAAGGAAAGCAGATAATATAATCCAGGAAACATGAGCACCAGAAAATAATGCCACATTCAAAACAACGTCATGCTGACATCACACGACGGGTACCACTCACAGTCACTTTCATTTTCCCCAAGGGACAGACCAATAGCAAGCAACTTCAATGTTCCCAGCAGGGATGGCGTTGCTCACGGGACTTTACGGACACTGGTTGGTTTCTCTAATTGGCAAAAGTTACGTTTGCAATTAAAAAAAAAATTACTATCACTTTGTAGAGAAGAAATTCTACCGAGGGTGGGAGCAGACTTAAGGATGTCTCCTTAAGATGGAATGGAGCATAAAATACTTTGGGTGTAATAGTTCATTTTTTTTTTCAGCCACAAAAAGTCAAATTGAATAAACTCCTTTGAAAAAGGTCTCACTGACATGTAACAAATTTGTATAGAAAAAAGAAAAAAAAAAAAAAAGGTGGTCCTGGACCACCTCTGAATACTACTCAAAGACAACGCTGGATGTGCATGCAAGTCTTCACTGAGTCCTACGATATAGAAATTCCTTTGATATTACAAAATACAAAAATATTTTATCAGAACTCTCATTTACATTGCATTTACAATGGACATGTAAATAACTTAGTCTTGGGTCCTGGCTAATAAACAAATTACTTACTGGAAAAAGGGTCCTAAAAGTAAGAGAACCAGAGAGGATATAAGCGAGCGGGAAACAGTTTGCCATCTTGCGAAAGGCGACTCCACACAGACTGACGGGCAGGAGGGGGCCAACCCTGGCCTCCACAGAGTCTACAGCGTTTCCAAAGTGAAATGTGCAAATAATACTCAACATGCCGAGAACTGGGACTACCTATTGAGTCAGTCTAGAACCTTGCCTCCACAACTGGCACCACGTTCCTCTTCTCCTCCAGCAACCACCCCCGGAAAGCGCTTTAAAACTGAAAACAGTGCAAGTTTCTGGATGTACATTCTTAGCTCCCATCTTCCCCCATTCCCTGACGCCAACCGTATTAAGAGATGATACAGTTTTTGCTCTTTTGTCTTTTCCTGCTGTGCAACTGTCCCCTGCCCCCTAACGTGGAAGACTTGGGGAGGCCGTAGGAGCTGTATTTGTGCAACAGCTCATCGCTTGTGACGTATCGCAGGCGGGCGGGCTGGGGGATGGGTTCTCCTAGGAAATAGCCCTCATTGTCAGACTCCGAAGAGGACGAGCAGGTGGAACACCAATCATACTCGGTGAAGTAGGGTCCCCACCGCTCCCCAAAGGCATTCTGCAGAGCCAGGTCCGACACCGTTCTCGGGCACTGGCCGTACAGGTCCCTCCGGGACCCTTGGCCCAAGCTCTCCTGGAAGCTGCGCTGGCGCATGAACTGGTCGTAGTCCTCCCTGGCTCGGAGCGGGGGCCTTTCTTTTAACCGAGAGATGGCCTCGCGCTCGCTGGCCAGGTGGAGGGCGTTGTCCGAGCGAGAGCGCCGGGAACGCCTGGAGCGGTGGGGTCGGAAGCGGCGAGCGTCGTCGCGGGAGGTACTTCTCCTCCGCGTGCGTTCGCTCATGGGCTGGATCCTCATGCCCTCCTGCCCTGGCAGCTTGCTGCCCGCCATCCCCCCCTCGAAATCAAAGCTCTGGTGCAGCCTGCCGTGGGACTGCAGGTCCCTGTACCCAATGGGGTTGCCGAGCTGGTGGAGGTTTCCCTCCATCTCCTGGTACTGCTGGGCAGAGAGCAGGCTGCGAACCGACTCTGCGCTCCGGAACTGCATGGACGAGTTAAGCGTGCCCATGTTGCTCAGCTTCTCGGAGACATTCATTCCAGAGTCTTTGCTGAGGTCGGGCATGGAAAACCGGGAGAGGTGCTCCTGGCGCTTGGCGCCACCATCGGCGGACAGGCCTGGGGGGAGAGAGGGAAGAGAGGACCACGGAGGTTAATACAAACGTGCAGTCTTGTTCACTGGAACCGCTGTCCATCCAGGATCGCGGCATACGGTTGTGCAGTTGTACGCTGCCCAAAGGCGCTCTCAGAATGTTTGGGAGAGCTCTCCCCGCTCCACAGGGGGGTACAGCCCACCTAGAGAGGATACCTGGTTAAAATGCTTCCACAGAGGTACATTTTACGAGTTACTAATTCCTCCAAAGGCTCATCGAAGTCACTAGGAGCCCACTGTGCATCTTATGCATGCTTCCTCTGTTTAGAATTTCACTTTACAAAGTGCGTCAATTACCCCTTTGATCTAATGCTGCACTGTTAAGTACACGGGACACATATTCTGGATGTGGAAGGTTCCAGCGACAGCCGCTGGGCCATGCCCAAGCAATTCCTACCAACACGGAGCCTCACATCTAATCCCATGATACCAGACCAACTCACTTTCCTGTTAGCCTCCAGCAGCTTCCCCCTGTGCCTGTAGTCCCTAAGCCCCATAGCCCAAATGTCTGAAACACTAAGTGACTCCCTGGGTGTACATAGAGGGATATTTGCTCTCTCAGGCTCTTCAGTAAATGACTGCTGCAGGGTATTAAATGGGCCCCTGACAGCCAGAAGATGTGAGTGGGACTCTGGGACACTCCTTCCCCGGGGGAGGCACTTTTTAAAAAAGAGCCTTGAAAGAGAGGCTTAAGAATGGCCCAGGTGGTAAAATCTAAGCATTTTCACTCATTACCTGTTGGAAGATGAGCAATTTTGCCATTGCTGGTTGCAGAAAACATGTCTTTGAATTGCAATGGCCCATTATGACCCCTGCCACTGATTATTCGTCCCTCCCTGCTGGGGCCAACAACCCCACTCCCCTGACAAAACTAACGTTCTGAACACTTGAAAAACTACTTAGCAATATCTGTTTAAGCTAAATACACACACACACACACACGAATTATCAATGAAGCTTTTTTGAAAATCTGTGTCCTTTCGTGTGTGTGTGTGTGTGGACTTAATGTGTTATTTCTGTTGGGTGTACAATCAGAGTGGCGATTCTATGATTTTCCATTGCTACTCTTGGTTATACACCAAACAGAAATCAGTTTATAGGTCCAAAAAATGTACAGGGGTATTTGGAGAAGCTTTCTTTATAGTAGCTTAGAATTAGAAATAACTCAAATGTCAATTAATAGGAAAAAAGATCAATAAATTGTATTTTATACGATTCCCCCTTAAAAGGAATTAGGAGTCTGGAGAGATGGCTGATTCCAGGACAGGAGGAGGGAATGTAAGATCTGAGCCTGGAACATCTTGCTATGCCAAAGAGGAAGGAAGTGTTACAAATGAAAAATGAGGGATTCTCACTCGCCAAAGCTGAGCAACTTGAGCATCAAAACATTAAAAACAGTAATGATTTATAAACCATTGAAAAAGGAGGAAATCGTGAGTCCATACCTATACCAGATAAACACACCAACAAATAAATGGGGGAGAAGACTGGGCTCTTGTATACAATAGGATGTTGAGTAGAATGAGTACGCATAGAAGGGGTGCTGGATTTGGAAGACCACCATTTTGTAACCACTGTATATAAAGATCGATTCATGCAAGAGTCAACTTATGCTCAAGTCAGGGGGGTAAAATTTGATGGGGGAGCAGGGTATTTGCATGGTGGTTAAGTGTTGCTCCACGTATTTATTAGTTTGTAAGGAAAAATTAAGTAGCCACACGATGGAGAAATCAGACAGCACTTTGACCAGGAGAGCAAACTTAACATCATCGATGAGGTGTAACTGGACACTGCGTGCCTCCTGACGTAGGTCCTGAGAAAGGCACACGACCACTCATGCAGTGTTCCAGTCAGGAACATTTCCTGAATGGATTCAGAAGGAAACATGAGATAAGCTCCCAAATGAGGAAAATTCTATTAAAAAAAAAAAAAAGGGACTATATCCTAAAACATTTTTTTTTCCCACTATCATAAAAGTCTGAGGGAATGTTCTACACTGAAGAACATGAAGGAACCATGGCAACGATATGGAATACCCAATCCCTCCGAACTTATTCTCTAGTGAGAATGTTATAGAGCATAACTGTGGAACGACTGACAAAAATTGGGACATGGGCAATTAATAACCATATTATGCCAAATCTACTGTGGTAATTTTGATAACGGTGATAATTATGATAATGTTGGAGAAGATCCTTCCTCTTGGGAAATACACGGGAACGGATATGGTAGTACATGGATGAGCTGGATGTGACTTCCTCTCAAATCGTTCAGAAATACATTGCGTGCATGTGTGTGTGTGTGTGTGTGTGTGTGCAAGAGAGAACCAATGATAAACTAACGGGATAAACTATTAACCACAGGTGAATCTGGGTAAAGAGGACATTCTGGGTATTGTTTGTTCCATTTTTGCAACATTTCAGTAAGTTTGAAAGTTTCCGCAAAACTGTAGTGGGGGGTGGGTGGGAGGATGGGTTAGCCTGGTGGTGGGTATTGAGGAGGGCACATTCTGCATGGAGAACTGGGTGTTATGCACAAACAATGAATCATGGAACACTACATCTAGAACTAATGATGTAATGTATGGGGATTAACATAAGAATAAAAAAACAAAACAAAACAAAAAAACTGTAGTGTATGCATATACAATGGTTTGGTTTTCCATGCCCGAGGAAGCTACTGGGGTTGGGGGGCAGGTGGTGTATGCTATTGGCATCTAAAGGGGAGAGGCCAGGGAGATGTTGCTGAACGCCGTACGATGCACACACGGGGCAGTCCCCACAACAAAAAATTATCCAGCCCCAGAGGTCAGTCATGCTACAGCTGAGAAACCATCATATGGTGGAATTCCATACAACGACGAGAATGAACGACACCAAGCAACAGGGATGATGTCAGAAAATGCTGGCAGACACAAGAGAGTACGTGCTGTGTGAGCCCATTTATATGAAGTTCAAGAGCAGCCTGAGGCTGTCTATGGTGGCAGAGATCAGGGCAGTGGGAAGGGACCTCAGGGAAACTTCAAGGGTGCCAGAGATGTTCTATATCTAGACCTGGGTGATGGTTATAAAAGGATACACATGGAAAAATTTCTTGAGGTGCAGTTTTAATATTTTGCTTGCTTTACCTCATATGTAAGCTATACCTCAATAACATGGCATAAAAATAAAGCAGTGTTCTCATTAAAGAGCCAAATTTAAATGCTGGCTATGCCTGTGGAGAAACTATTCTGCCAACCACAATACTTTCATCTAGATTTTTTAATTCCATTACCGGGGTAATTGTCAGGGCAGGAGGGGATGAGGTCTTTAATTCCCCCTTTCCCTGCTGCTTATCTCTGACATACACATCATAAAGGCTGATTTACAACAGCCTAATCACTTCCAGAACCTCCCCAACCTGAAGGCGGAGAGGACAGGACAGCAACCAAGGATGATGAATGAGTCGTCAGGGCAGGTGAACTCCATCCAGTAGGGAAGGAAAAAATTCTTCAAAATCACAGGGAGAAGCAGAAGCTATACAGGTGGATGCAGTGATCTTCGCTGGGCTTTTTCCACAAGCCCTGGAGTGGAATCAGGGTCAGCATCAACAAGCTAGCAAATACCATACATTCCCAAACAAGCTGTTTTCCTGACCCTGTCTTTTAGAAGCTCCCAAGTCTAGCATTTCTGAGGACATCACATATGTGAACAGATTCTTATTTCGATGAGGTTAACATGAAGAAGAGCAGCTTCAGTCCCACTCGTGTTGTACTTCTGTGTTCTGGGCAATCTCAGGATAACCTTAATCACCTCAACCCTCCCCAGAACAGAAAAATGCTCGGTCAAGAACAGGAGGGGCCCGGTGCTCAACCCAGAGCCTACAACTAATCACTTATCCCAAACATAGGCTATTCCCTTGGGGACATGGGGGTGGGGTTGCAAAAGCTACCTGCTCACTGCAGACATTATTAATACATTAATTTAATTATGAATAAACCTTCTTATTGATTAACTCAGATTTTTCTCCAGGGTCTTCCTGCACGCAGAGCATGAACCGAATGGCCAATGTTACCCACTGATGAGCAACAATCATGTATTTGCCCCTAAACAGGTATCTCTCCGGTTAATTTCATTATTGGCAAAGTCCAGAGTCCTTATGCAGACCTCAAGACCCTCAGGGGCCTCCAAGATCACCCACCAAATGCTCTTCCCAGCTTAGTTGGCTTTAGTTACACCTTCACCACCAGCAAGCTCATTCCAGCCCCTCTTTGGAAAACCCTCCCCTCTGCACTGCTGACTTCTGCTCATCATTAATGTCACCTCTTCAGAGGTACCTGTCCTGATTGCTCTTTCTAAAGCAGCAAGTTGTCCCCCCAACAACCAGTCATTTTGTAGCCTTGATTTCTAAGGTCCCCACCCGGACTTATTTTCTTAAGTTCGTATGTTTGCAGTTGAATGGATGCCCCCTGGAAGCAGGGATCATGTTCCCCTGTTCACCAGACCCCCCCCAGAACTAGGAGTACCCCACTGGTGCTCAATAAATATTTATGGAATTAAGGTCAATGGAGCCTCACACTGCCACAGCTAGGAAAAAGCAGCTACCCTCTGACCTGAAGTGGGACAGGACTTAAAGAACAACCAATTGTAATTCAGATGGGTGGGATGCTAACCGTCAGGAACAGAAACACACGGTCACACCTGTCAGTCTCACTGTCTGTGGTGCTTCATTACGCGGCCTACCATCTGGGACATCTCCAATTTTAAAGTAGAAGACGGGTGGTTTATAATTAGCTCCTCGATCTGCACAAAGTGTTTGGGCTTATTAATCACAGCTCTGGAGATGTGTTTAAATTAGCAGCTTCCATGCCCCCCAGTCTATCACAGATCATACCTCAACTTAAGAAACCTTCCTTCCCTCCCTGCGAGCTGAACTGGAGAACCACTTCCTGGCTGGGTGACTTGGGGCAATCTTTGGGTCTCTAGAGATACATCTCTAAAATGGGTATAACGACAGTATCTGAGTTCGGAAGTTGTAGCGACATTAGAGGAGGAGAAATGTACTTTTCCTCGTTAAGACTCATCACAGTTGCAGTACCTTTGTGTGGTCTCCCTTTCACCTTCAACTCCTGGGCTAGTCTAGAACCTCCAAGAGGGCAGGAACTGACTCCTGTTTGCTAGCCCTCATCTTGCTGCTGGTATTGCGGTATTCCAGATGCTGGAAGAAAGTAGTAAGCAAGACCCCAAACTGCCAATGAAAGGAAGCGTGCCCCAAGAATTTTATACCCAGCCAGATGTAAAGGCAAACAAATGCTTGAAGGTGTGATCCTATGAATGAATGAATCTGAGAAAGACGATCCGCGCCCCCCTTCAGGCCAGACACATGGCAATGTTCACTGAAGATGAGCCACGGTTAAAATAATTTGCGCCTCCAAACTGCAGCTGGGGACTACTTCTCTACACAGAGGAAAGTCGTCTCTTTATCCCATTTGTCTGTGCAGCACGAGACTCAGCGTCAAACCCCTGCACATTGATAGAGTCCAACCAAATGGGGCTCTCCTATGTCACTCTCTCCTGCTGCAACACATTTTACTTTTCTTGCTGCCCAAGCCGTGATGTGTGCACGTGCATGCCCGCAAGCGAGGTGTGGTGGGGGAGGCAGAGATTGCCAACTCAATTCTCTGGGGAGCCCGCAGAGTCTGACCCCACACGCGACACTGACATGATCGCAGTGCCCAACACATTCTGGAGAACCTGGCTGAAGAATCCCATCGGACTGCATGAGCCATGGATTCGAAGTCATTCTCTGTCCAGTGGAACTCTGTTTTCTTAATAGATAGAGAGGGTCTTTTCCTCCCCAACCAATGCAGGATTTGTGAGCGGTGCTCAGGGACTCTGAAGCGAACAGCCTGCGTTTACCCTTACCCCAGCGATCGGTGTGGCCAGGAGCTACACAAACTGCAGGGGCTGCAGGTTTCCATCAGCACCGCAGGCCCTGCCCCCAAAAGGAGAGGTCGGCGTGGAATTTTGCCTCTGCTCCTCTGTGGTTAAACTGTCAGCACGAAGCTACAGCCCGGGTGCTGTAAGCAACACCAGCATGTCAGTCTGAGCAACAGCCCCGCACTGCAAATGGAAGGTCTCAGAGAAGCCGGTGACAGCGAGAAAAATCAATACCTTCAAAGAATGCCCTGGGTGTGATGGAAGAAAGGCGATCTTTGCGGTGTTCCCTCTCTCTGTTTATTCTGAGAGCAGAAAGCACGCGCTCACGTCGAGAGAGAAGACAACGCAGACTTCAAGGTAACGCAGCCCTTTTTGCTGCATCTTTCTGTTCCTTATTTATTGCCCTTTCTAGTCCTATCACTCCCCTCCAAAGAAACTGGCACAGAAAGACACAGTTGTGTTTCTGCCAACCTAAACGGTGCAGTCTCATTTTACATTTCTGCACAGTAAAAGAAAGAGGAACTACTCACCTTAGCCCTCTAGGCATTTACGACTCACATTGATGATTTAGTTCGCTCGCGGTAGGGTTTTCCCTTTATGACTTTTTTTTTTTCCTGAAGCAGAAAGACGTGAATAGGAATTGTCTGGAATGGGGGTTTGCACACTAGAGCCCACGGTCCAAATTCAGATCACTACTTGTTTGTGTAAATAAAGTTTTATTAGAACACGACTACACCTATTCATTTGCATACCGTCTAGAGCGGCTCTCCCACCACAGTGGCAGGAATGAGTAGTCATGGCAGAGACTATATGACCTACGAAGCCTAAAATATCTATTATCTGGTCCTTTCTAGAAACTGTCAACCTCTGGTTTAGAACCCAAATGTGCTGGGAAGCTGTACCAAGCCTAAGCATCCCCAAAGTCATGCGCTCTGCACAGTCTAAGGGTCTCAGAGCCTGCAAAAAAAAATGGCTTTGAGGGACAAGCTGATTCAAGTGTGTGTATGTGTGTGGGGGGGGTAGTCTGATCAGGTCCCTTGGGATCCTTTTTCCGACTAAGTCAATTGATTTCATCAACACTCAGAATTTCAAATTGGGCAGCTGGAGAGAAGCTGTCATCTGGGCAGTGGAGTTTAACCACCACCACATGTTCCTCAGTGACAGGGCACGGAATGTTCGAGCAGAGCAGGGCAGGGACGGCCGCAGGTGGGGCTGGCAAGAGAGAGAGAGGGGAAAGGATAAGGGAGAAATTATGGACACACTCCAAGTTCCTCGCTATGAAGAGTGTGACCTGTGGCCAGTGGCCACGGCGTCCTACCCAGACTTGCAGACTCCCGACCTGCATTTCCACCGGAGCCTCTCTGGTGATTCACATGCCCTTGAGGGTTAGAGGAACGCTGTGCCAGAGTTGTGACAGAGTCTCAGGGACAATCTTCTTGGCAACGGAAGGTGCTTTGACTCCAGGAAAGCCTGCGCCCTCAGATGCTGATTCAGGGTTTCTCAACGTTGGAGCTATTGGCATCTCGGGCAGGATAATTTTTTTTTGCTGTATGGGGGCTGCTGTGTGCATCGTAGGACGGTTAGCACCATCCCTGGGCTCTACTCACTAGATGCCAGGAGCATACCCCTCCAGCTGTGACAACTCACAATGTCTCCGGACACCGCCAAGTGTCCGGTGGGAGTAAAACGGCCCCGGCTGAGGACTCCTGCCCGAACAGATGCAATCCTGTGGCTGCTGCGGACCGCAGCCTAAGAAGGACTCTGTTCCTGATCTTCCAGCAAAGCTGGCTAAATCCTGCTCCACCCCACAAGGCAAACATGAGCCCAGCCACCAGACAGGCTGGACATGCTCTCTCTTCTAGAGAAGGATGAGTGCGTTCCACGAGGCTGGGGGTGGTAATGTCTCCCAAATTGGGGAACTGCCAAGTGGTTTTCGCCCTAAACTCCCCTCAGCACACCCACTCCTCACAGTCTGTCTCTCCCTCAGTGGGTTTCATGAGTTCCCTGTGGTTAAGGCCTTCACTGTCCTATTTTCCTCCTCCATCTGAAGCTTTTGAAATCTCGAGCCCTGATGCAGCTCTCTTCCCTCTTTAACTCTGGTCACAGCCTGTCTAGGGGG
The DNA here is from genome assembly GCF_029215605.1 of Mirounga angustirostris. Lineage (NCBI taxonomy): Eukaryota > Metazoa > Chordata > Mammalia > Carnivora > Phocidae > Mirounga > Mirounga angustirostris. The sequence goes on along the minus strand of NW_026991709.1, from coordinate 184,655,337 downwards.
TCCCAAGGGACGAGCTGGTCGTAAGTGCTTACAGTCACGTGTCCACCATCTGCTTCTGGGGTTCCAGGAAAAGTGCTGGCAGACGCAAGAAACAGTTTTCTTCAGGCAGCTGTTGCCGAGAGGGAAGCTGAGGCGGGCTCGGGGGAGAGGTGCACGCTTCTGACTTCGCATGACCCCACTGTCCGCCCCGATTCCCCTCCAGGGAAGGGCCCTTTCCCGGTCCCTCACCACTCGGTGAGACTGGCCCAAAATAAAGAACAGCTGCCTCATAACCAGCGGGTTCGAAAGACCAATCCTGGTTTCCCCAACAACAAAGGCCTTGGCTTCCAGCAGCATTCATTCCAGAGACTTGCCTTTGAGCCAGAGTGGCTGGGAAGTGACAAGTGTCACAATAGGACTAAAGCCGTTTTCCTTACAGACCCAGGGCAGTTATCAGAGAGTGCCTGGTCAAGATCAAAACCCTGATTCAGACTGGAGGTCCCTTGCCTTCTATCTGCTGGATTGCTCATTAACTTCCTCATAAAGTTACCCCAATAAAGACCGACGTGTAAAAGGTAGTGAGGGGAGAGACCAGGAAGTGACATTTTTAGAAACATGTGGGGTAAATTTTAACTCCTCTCCAGCTCCGTGGGGGATTGTGGCCACGTAGCCACAAAGCCTATTGCTAATTGAAAGGATGCATAAAAAATTCAAACCAGGTGAAGCTTGTTTGCCAGGGTCTGCTCTGGGCTCACACTGACCCCATGCTGCTTTCCAGAATCCACCTACCCAAGTCAACAAGCAGACCACACTGGAGTCTATGTTTAGGAAGCACTTGACGACACTGGGCAGAAGCTCAATGGCTCTCCAGCGGCAGAGAGTGGGCGGCCAGGGCCTTGGAGACCCGTTTGGTCTCTTCAAAGATTCTAGATGAAGCCATTGCCAGGCTCTGGGAAGCAGGCCCTTTCTGGGGACACCTCAAAAGGATCTTACACGGTACAGGGAAGACAGACAACTCAATCAGCATATCAGTATAGCTGTTCCGGGGAGTAATCACAGGAGGGAGGAAACACAAGGCTATCCTAGAGAATAAAAGACTAGCTCTACCTAGACTGCGTGCTGGCAAAGAACCCCGTGGTGGTGCGTGATAATTATCCTAACACCTCTAGGACGTGAAGGACCAGCCACACCAAGAGTGGGGGAAAGTGTTCCAGGCAGAGGGAACAACCAGAACATTCTGACCAGACGAAGTTCCGAGTGCTCGAAGAAGGGACGGGAGGGCAGCGTCATTGGGGCACAGAGCATGGTGTGAGTCGGGGTGAGGACAGGGAGGCAAACGGGAGCCAGAGGGAGGTTCTCCCAGGCCACTTTGGGTTTGAAAGTGTCTCTCCCGTGCTTGTCCACAGGATGAATAAAGCAATAAAGCTTCCCCACCCCCACCCCCCGACGAGAGGCAGCACAGGGGAGTAGAGAAGAGCACTGACTTTGACGTTCACCTTCCAGCTCGGGTCTCCTAGAGCTATGTCTCCGCAGGCAAGACCCTGGCCGGTGTGGTGCCTCAGTTCCCTCATCTGTAAAATGGGAAGAAGAGTAGACGCCACCTCATTTCTGGTGACAGTGAATAGTAAGGGGGTGAATACACCGAACTTAGAACAGTGCTGGGGCAGCGACATCTGACGGAATGTTCTCATTGTCTTTCACCTTGTATTTGCCACTTTGCGAGTAGTTTTCTGCCTGTTGTTATAGGTGAACTTGCTAGGCACTGGGATGCAAGTTTTTCAAGTGGGTAATAGAGAGTGGGAATAATGTGCCCAAGGTCACACAGCAGCCACTTCAGAACTCCTACTTCCTGCCTTTTATTCGTGTGAGTAGAAAGAGTACAAGGAATACGGCCACGGGGCTGTTAGTCAGAGATCTGACAGACAGGAGGCAAAGAGAGAAGTAAAGAACCATCCACACATTCGAGCTTTGAACCAGTGGCCACAATTCACAAAATCCTTTTCATTAATGGCTAACTTCCTATTGCATAAATATGAATTCCTGCTACATGCAACAGCATGGATGAAGCTCATGGAGTGAAAAACGTCAGACACAAAAGAACACAACTAGTACGATTCCACGGATGTAACACTAAAAACCGTCCCAAACGAATCCGAACTGTTTGAAGTTAGGACAGTGCTTGCTTTGGAGACGAGGGAGGGGCAGAGGGTAGGAGGGGCATTAGGGGGCTTCTGCAGCCCCCTAATGGTCTAGGGCTTGACCTGGGAGTGGTGCAGGACTGCAATAATTCATTGGGCTGCAACTCGTGATTCCTGCACATTTCTGCTTGTTACACATCTATAAAATCTGTATTAAAAATTACCACAAAGAGAGGCAAGAACGTACTCATGACAGTTTGAAAGGTGAATATGTGTAATGCATCCCCCTTGTGGTACGCTGGACAGCTGTGGCTGGGACCTGTGGGTCCAACTGGCAGCTAACATGCTAGGCCTTGTTTGGTCTGGAGGGTTACATTTCTTTATTTCCTTTCTAAATTGGATTGCCCAGGGACCTTTACCACCTACGGTCTCATCCCTGGGCACATTTACACATGTATCCTACCTGCCTGTCCACAAGCCTCTGTCCCCCACTTAGGCACATACATTTCCCACCCTTGTCAGCCAGCTTGATAAGAGGGTAAAGTTTGGATGAAAGTGGTTTATGGATTAGAGGGGCAGTATACAATGCCCTCTTTTAAGCTTGGGATCCTTGCTTCTCAAGACCCTACTTACACATAGCTGGGAGCTGACAAAGGGCTATTCTTGCCATAAAAGTTCATGACAACATGTATGATGGAGCCAATGACTAGACTGACCAATGGTGAAAAGATACAGTGATGGACAGGTAGATGGAGTGGCTTTCAAAGGGATGGGTGGATAGCATGAAGAACTGAAAACGTGGGGATAGAATGGAAAAAATGGATGAATTAACGAATGTATGCAAAATGATACACGTATAGAAAGAGACATGGTTTTGGGATTTCATCAAGGTCTTACAAATTCAAGCTACAGAATACAGTTCTTGGGTAAGAATTAAGTTTTCAAGTAATCATTATTACTTCTATTATTAATTTACACTTAAGATACTCTTCATTGGTGCCTTTCCCCACCCCCCCATGTCTGGAGGGAAGGCAGTGTGGTACCTGCAGGTGAAGAACTGAAAAGAGAAAAAAAAAAAAAAGATGAGCAACTTGCCCAAGGTCATGGAGGATGATGGGAGTCAGTGACAGAGGCAGGGACTGAATTAGTTCTCCAGACTTCCAAAGGCAACTTCTTCTCAAACTTGAGCAGGCATGCAAGTCACCCAGGTATCTTCTTAAAATGATGATTTGGATCCACTGCATCTGGGGCTGGGTCCAAGATTCTGAATTTCTAACAAGCCCCCAGGATATGCTGATGTTATTGGTCCACAGACCACACTTGAAATAGCAAAGGTCTGGGTACTTTCCTTTATCATGAACTTGGCAAGAAAGCTTGGTTTCCCTAGTTTCTCATAATACATCCAGGAAGGTGTTGATCGCAGACCAACCAGAGGGCTGTTCCTGAGCATGTAATGCCCCCAAATCTCTGGCCAGGGGAACAAAGAACCCTGAGTAAGAGGGAGAAAAAGTACAGTCTTGCTCTACCCTTTTCCTTTCTTCTCCACTCATCAACATAAATGAAGCTGCCACCAACCCATTTCTCTGCTGCTTCTTTTTCTTTTTAAAAAAATTGATGTATTTATTTGAGAGAGGGAGAGAGGGAGAGAGGAGAGCGAGAGCGTGCTTGCGTGCGAGACAGCACGAGCCAGGGGAAGGGGCAGAGGGAGAGGGAGAAGCAGAAGCCCTGCGGAGCAAGGAGCCTGACACGGGGCTTGATCCCAGGTCCCTGGGATCATGACCTGAGCCGAAGGCAGATACTTAACTGACTGAGCCACCCAGGCGCCCCCATTTCCCTGCTTCTGACAAGAGCAAAGCCAGGACTGAGTTCTTAGAAAGCATAAAAACACTGAACCTGGCCATGCAAACTTCCCTTCCTGCTCTCGATCTGTGCTCTTCAGCGGGTTTCCTGAGGCAGCCTGGGCTTGGCTAGCCTCACCCTCCACACAGATGGAATAAGCAGCTGCTAGCCCAGGATGAGCTGGGAATCCAGAGTTCTCCAAAGCCCTGCAATCTCTCTCTCCCCTACCTTGCCAATGGCACACATATCCCAGTCTGGGAGTTAAGGAAGATTTTCCGAAGTATCCTCTCTGGATGATGCGAAAAAGGACTCTGTAGGCAAGTAAGGTTTGGCAATTTCTGAAGCACTTCTCAAAGCCTTTAACTGATTTAAGTGCAGTAGGAATTACCACAAAGGAAGATACTTGGACAATAGAACCTCTTCCCCACCTGGCTCCACCCACACTCAAAAGGACACATTTTGGGAAACGGTGGCTTAACATTGATTTCCTGTTAAAATCCAAACATATCTGCTGACAGCTTCTATCCCTGTTACTGGAACAGTGCCATGTGCAGTGGAAACTGAAGCCTAGGGCAAAAAGAAAATAATCAGTAAAACTGATACTGTCTTTATTTACAATTTTTAAGTTTTGTTAATCATGGATTTTTGCATGAATTTTGATTCTTAAAATGCTGCAATGAACTATTGCTTATCGTGATGACTGAGTTTTTGGCACCCCTTTCAATTCCGTACCCACGGGAGGTGCCTCATTTGCCTCCCCGTGGTCTGCACCCCACCAGACAGGCCTCTCCCCTCTTACCTTAGTCAATCAAACCTTTCATTTACTTTGTGAAATTCCACGGATTGTACGTTTCCTATAAACTGTGTTTACTAGGGTAGTGAAAAAGTAATTGGTCTGGATAGGGAAGGACCTAGAGTCCAGTCACAGCTCTGCTGCTCGCTGTGGGAGGGAAGACTAAATAAATCACTTCTCCCCTCTGAACCTCAGCCCCTCTTCTGAACCTGCACTAGAGTTTCTCCAATCTTCTCCCAGCTGAGAGTCTGTGATTTTTTTTTTTTAAAGATGGTTCAAAAGCCTTTTTTTGTCTTTTGTTTCTATTGAGATATATTTGACATATAACCTTGTATTCGTTTCAGGTGTACAACACAATGACTGGATATATGTGTATATTGCAAAATGATCACCACAGTAAGTCTAATTAACATCCATCACCATATAAAGTTCCAATTTTTTTTTGTGATGAGAACTTTTGAAATCTCTCTTATCAACTTTCAAATATACAATACAGTATTATTAACTACAGTCACCATGTTGTACATTACATCACCCGGACTTACTATTTTTTTAAAATTAAAAAAAATTTTTAAAAGATTTTATTTATTTGAGAGAGAGAGAGAGACAACATGAGTGGAGGGGAGGGGCAGAGGGATAGGGAGAGGCAGACTCCCTGCTGAGCATGGAGCCTGATGTGGGGCTCAATCCTGGGACTCTGGGATCATGACCTGAGCCAAAGGTAGATGCCCAACCTAGTGAGTGACCCAGGCACCCCCTTTTTTTTAATTTTTAAAAAAGATTTATTTATTTGAGAGAGAGAGAGAATGGGGGAGAGGCAGAGGGAGAGGGAGAATCCCAAGCTGACTCTGCGCCGAGATCATGACCTGAGTTGAAATCAAGAGTCGATGCTTAAACAACTGAGCCACTCAGGCACTGCCCCCCTCCAGGACTTATTTATTTATAACTGGACATTTGTACCTTTTGACCCACTTCACTCATTTCTGTGAAAGTTTGTGATTTTGATTCTATGATCCAAGACAGACACCTCCCATTATCAGATCAGTATGGATACTGTATAGGTACCAGAACAGAGCCTAATCCCCAAAGGAATGGTGTCTGATCATGGGGTAAAAGAGAGAGCAAGGAGAAGTACTGGAGTGTTGTTTGAAATGAAAACACTTAGGATGTTTCCAGACAAACGTTCCCAGACAGTTAGGGAACATTCAAGGATGTAGTCTGTTGACAGAAAGAAAAGAAAAGGAGAGAAGGAGAAAGCTAAACCCAAGATTTGTGTATTTTCGTCACTGCTCGTTATGCCAAACCTATTGCCAGGTCACAAGTGGATCGTGTAGTACCTGTTAGCCTGTGCTTTGTCCCCAGAAGTCAGAATGGAATGGCCAAGGCTCACTTTATAAAGTGGGGGGATGCCTGGGTGGCTCAGTTGGTCAGCGTCTGCCTTCAGCTCGGGTCGTGATCCTGGGGTCCTGGGATTGAGCCCCGCATCGGGCTCCCTGCTCAAGGGGGAGCCTGCTTCTCCCTCTGCCTGCCACTCTCCCTGCTCATGCTCTCTCTCTCTGACAAATAAATAAACAAAATCTTAAAAAAAAAATAGAGTGGGTCCTGACAGCACCTGTTTCAGAATTACCTGGGCGGCTTCTTTAAATGCAGTTTCCCGGCTCCTGCCCCATAACTACTGCATCAGGACTTATGTGAGTGGAGCTCAAGACTGCATTTTCAGTAAGTGTTCTGGTTGATTTGGATGCCTCTTTCAAATTAAAAAACCCACTGCTTTGAAGTCAGATGAGTGTGAATAAATAAACAGGTCGGCCCTCCTCACTGGCCGGAAACCTTGGAATTCGGAGTCTGAAAAGCTGCCTGTTCTATAACGGCCTCGCTAGCGCCAGGCAAGGTGCGAGGATTCTGTGACCTGCCAAGCCCCGAGCTGCTCTCAGAGACAGGATTTCCAGGACAGTTTGTGTTACCTTTCCCACCAGATCTTGGCTGGTGAGGACTGATGACTTAATTCCCCGGCCCCTGTCACTAAGTGTGGTCCCTGTGCCAACCCAGCCAGGGTGGATGGCAACCCAGGTCCCCTGGAAACTGTTCAGATGGCTAGCTCCCGAGAAACCCATCAGGCTGCTGGAGAATGTAGACAGGGAGGGCTTTTACTTGGTCTGGCTCCAACTCTTGGGCCATCAGAGCTATTCTCTGCTCCCGGGAGCACATAAAACCCCCAAATATCAGAGCAGATAGGGGACCACAGTGGGCATGTCCTGTAGTCCCCGTCTTCAAGCAGGATTTTTGGTCCTACCAATTGCCCAGCTCAGAGCACCTCGTCTTTCGATGAAAGTACAAATTTCTACTACCTCGAAGAGGGCAATTTGGGAGTATCTATAGAAACTTGCAATGTTCATATCCCTTGGCCCAGAGGGTCCCACTTCTAGGGATTGATGCTATGGAAAAACCTGAACAAGCACACAAATACAAGTAAAGAATGTTCGCTGAAACACAAATTGTAACAGTGAAAAACTGGAAAAAAATCCAGGTGTCCAGCAATAGGGGATGTGTTAAAAGAATGATGGTACCATCATACAATGAAACACTACGTAACTTCATATAAGTTAGAGCTATATACACCAACAGGGAAAGATGAACAAGATATACTGTTAAGTAAAAAAATATATTGTGAGATGGTATGATGACTTTTTTGTTTAGAATTATTTATCTGTCAGTGTATGCCCAGAGACAAATACTAACAGAATTGTCACCTAATGGTGGGCGGATGCAAATTATGGGACGATTTCAATTTATATAGTACAGTTGACCCCTGAACAACATGGGTTTCAACTGCATGGGTCCACTTATACACGGATTTTTTTTTTTTTTGATACAGTGCAGTGCTATAAATGTATTTTCTCTCCCTCATGTATGTCTTAACATTTTCTTTTCTCTAGCTTACTTTATTGTATAAACATAGTATAGAATATATTTAATATAAAAAAATGTGTTAACTGACTGTTTATGTCATCCGGAAGGCTTCCAGTCAACAGGAGGCTTTGAGTAGTTAAGTTTTTGGGGAGTCAAAAGTTATATGCAGACTTTTGACTATACAGGGGTTCGGTACCCCCAGCCCTGTGTTCTTCAAGGGTCAATGGTATATATTTCTGTAGTTTTGTAATATTTTAAAAACTATTTTTGTTTGTAATTTAGAGAAGACAATAAAATTACATGGAAAAAGTTGGGAGCCCATCCCATCCCTTTTTACCTTGGCCCACCTCTCAATAGAGCTAGAGGCAAGATGCTTTCTCTGGCGCTGAAACGGAGCCCAGGACAGGGATACTAAGCATGAAGTCTACCCTTGACAGAACACTATGAGGCACAGCAAAGACAACAAATTCTACCCCAAATCTTGTGCTAAAAGTTATTCGGAACTGTTTGCGATGGAAAATATCTGGAGTTCCCAGGGAGGCATGGGGAATCAGGGTCAGTGGTTCCAGATCTCAAACTGTCCCGTCTCCACCCACACCATTACCCCAAAGCTCTGAACCCAGACAAAGGACGTGCCACCTCTAGGGCTGGTGTTAAGTATGAGCCACAAGGACATTTATGGCGGTCATCACTACCGGCCAAGTAACGCTGTATGAGGAACTGTGCCCTGGTGGTTAAAGGCTCTCTGGACTCGGGCTGCCTCTCATCAGCTGTGTGATCTTGGACGATTCCCATAACCCCTTCCGGCCTCTGTTTTCCCATCTGTGAAATGGAGGCTCATTTGTTCAACAAATATTTCATGAATATATCTCACACTACCAAGTGTGAGATTTACCAAATACCCACCATGTGTCAGACAATGCACCAGCTGCTGGGGCAACAGTGGCCAAAGCAAACCAGACAAAGTCTCTGCCCTTAAGCAGCTTTCCTCCCGGTAGGGGAGGGAGACGATCAACAAAATAAGCGGTAAGTGGCAAATAGTGCTAAATGCTACAGAGGAATGTAAGGCAGGGAAGAGGGAAGGGAAGCGTTTTGTGGGGGGCTGCATCAGGGAATAGGAATGGACCTCACCCCTACAGAATGAGCTAATGCACTTAATGCTCTCGGCGTAGCCCCGTCCCATAGCAATTAGCCAGTAACTAAGGCCATTACTACCAAGATGACCATTATCACTACCACTGTCCACCCACTCCTCTCCTCCTACCTCTGCAGTCAAGTCCTGTCTTTTGTAAGTTTTTCTCCATTGGTATTTCACCCTTTTGAATATGTACCATGGACAAGCCATGCCGCTAAACAATTTTACGTATCCAACCTCATTTGATTTTCATGAATCCCCTGAGAGTAGGTTTTGTTACTCTCATTTTTTTTTAATTAAGTGGAATTTGAGGCTCAGGGAGGTTGTGTGTGTGTGTGGGGGGAGGAGGTGGGGGGTGCGGATCACGCAGGGAGCATGCAAATCTTAATCAGCCTGATTGAATTCAGAGCTCTTCCACCTTCCAGGCCAGAAAGCTGGATCCTACCTGCCCAGCTCAGAGCAGGCAAGGCCTTTCCTGAGGACGTGGCAATTGTCCCCATGTGCCCTATGGCACCATTTCCTGCCCAGGAAGTCACGGCAGGCCACGATGCTGAAGACAACCGACTAAGGCACATGTGGAGTCCTGACCTGCTTTCTCTCTCTGGGTCCTATTTTGTGATTTGGGGGTCTCCCAATAAACAGACTCAGGAAGTGGGCAACAGGCACCAATTAAACTGGAACCCTCAACTAGGGAACGGGGGTTGGGTGGGAGCAGATTAAGTGAACAGTTGAGGCCAGACCTCCAGATGATTTCCTCATAGTTTATATGATTTAAAAAGTTCCCCATTGAGGCACCTGGGTGCTCAGTCGGTTAAGCGTCTGCCTTTGGCTCAGGTCATGATCCCAGGGTCCTGGGATCAAGTCCTGCATTGGGCTCCCTGCTCAGCGGGGAGTCTACCTCTCTCTCGCCCTTGGCTGCTCCCTCTGCTTGTGCTCTCTCTCTTCCTCTCTCTGTCAAACAAAGTCTTAAAAAAAAAATAAGTAAGTAAAAAAATTCCCCGTTGTTCTTTTTTATTACAGTTTGCAGCACTTCGGGCTGCCCCCATGGAAAGAGCCTCCAGTCTCACGGAGAAGAGGTGCTGGTGGCGGAAGAGGAAGAGCAGAAAGAGGGGAGAGGAAGCAGGAAGGCTGGGGTGGTCCGAGAGTGCCCACAGCCAATCAGCAGGGCGAGGAGTGCTCCCCACTTTCTCCATGCCCAGGGCAGCAGAGTCCCTGACTGGTACAGCACACACATGGAACTTCTCCTTAGGCAGAAAGAACCTTCCGGAGACAGATTCAACCTCTGTGGCTAAGGGGAGGTAGGGGTTTTGGCAAAGTCAAGCCAGGGAACATCCAGGTGGGGCGAGGTGTGGCTATGTGTCCCCGATGGGGGTGGGGAGAGGTTTATAGCAAGGGAGGGCTACGGGCGCTTTAGAAGGCATATTCAGCCTCAGCCCACTGGATGCAGTACCCTCCCACACTCTTGTGACAAATCACAAGCTTCCCAGACACTGTGGAATGTCCTGTGGGGAGTAAAATCACCCTCACTGAGAAGCATGGGGTTATGTGTAGAAGGACAGGACTTAACACTAGGACCCTGGGTCAAGCCATCGGCTGCGCTGTAGTCCTGAACACGTTATTCCACACCTCTGAGACCTGGGCACCTCCGAGACCAGGATTCCTTGTCTGTGAAATGGAGATGAGATGATACATGTGATTCATGGCATTATTATCAAGATTAAGAAAAGTCTGCATTAGTAGTTAACACAGTGTCCCACTTACAAGGCTTCACAGCTGTCAGCTCTATTTGTGACAGGAGATCTGGGTCGCCTTGGGGATGTACAGAGGGTGGTCGTGCAAAGAATGAGGGACTCTGGCTGGGTGGGGGTGTTCAAGTCTTGGGTTTGGTTTGTTAAAGAGAGGGCATGCCTTATTCAAAACACAACAGAACGTGGGAAGCACTGCTCAGAAGCAGTGCTGTTTGAAGCAGAATGGCAGAGGATCTTGGTTCTGCTAGAACAAGGCAAAGCAACAAGCAGGAGGATGAAGAGGTGGGACTCCCCTGTCCCGGCGGGCTGTTCTCATCCTGCAATGGCGGCTGGTGGGGTGGTTTTGGCTGAGCCCAGGCTGGCTGCCGTGAAGAAGGGAAGCAAACGATGAAAGGTGTGGGAGATGATTTTTTGAGGGGTCTATGGCAGTCGGGGGACCCTGTCCATTTTGGCTTTACCTGCTGATGTGTCCCTGGAAAACCCTTCCCACCAGAGAAAGACCTAAGCTTTGTGTAAACTCCCTTTTCTCAGGCACAATTAAGGGGTGATGTCACCAAGAGACCCTCTCCTTCTTCTTCAAGAGCTTTTATTTGATGGAGGAAAACACAGAGTAGTGGTTACATGTGTAGACTGGCAAACCCCACTTAACCCATTCACTAGCTATGAGACCTTAAATTCTTTGACTCTTGGTTCTCTCATCTCCAAGAAGCGGATAATAGCTATGATTTTTGTTGCTGTTATTATTGCCCACTTGGCTTTTCCACTTTAGTCCTTAGCTACAACAGTATCAAAATACATGGGTACTGAGGATATTCCCCACCTCTGTTAATGTGGAAACATTTTTTTAGTGTTCACTGTGATCTATGCAATGTATTAAGTGTCTTCTCATTTCATCCTATGACAGGGTTGATATAGGTGGGGAATACGGCTCAAGAGGTTTAGATCATTTGTTCAAGGTCACAGAGCTGGTAATAGACAGAGCCGAGAATTAACAGGGGTCTATCCGACTCTTGGGACTATCACCTTAATAACAATTTCTAGGCCCTTCGGGTAGGATTTGGTAGAGCACAGATGTTACTCAAGCACATTTTTGTGTGTTCACAAATGAGCATTCTCTCCCTTAAGATGCAGTACTTCACAGAGAAAGGGCCAAAGTAGGGCAATAAAAGCAGAACCACCTCACAGATCATCCCAGAAGCCAGAAACAAATGCACCTGATGAAGAATTTGGATTTGCCTTAATACCTTGCTTCTCAATCTTGTCTGCTTGATAGAATTACTGGGGAGCATGAAAATATCCCCTTGCCCAAACCAAATGCCAGACCAGTTACCCTGGACTCTTAGGGATGGGGCGCAGACATCTGTATTCTTTACACTCCCCAGATGATTCCATGTGTGACCAAGATTAAGAAGCAGTGTCTTGAGTACTTTAGCATCTACCTTACATCTCATCAACAGGTGTCCAATCACACTTTCCCTTAAACGAGATTGAGAAGACCTTGTGGCCATTTTCTTTAGAATAAGTGTTCCGGATTCACTCTAAACCTTTTGAGTTTGAGGTAGGAAATCCCATGAGATATTGGCTCTTTTTTTTCCACGTTAATGGCAGCCAAGGGCCTCACACATATGATGGTTCTTGAGACTTGCTAAGGATAAGCAAGCCTTGGTCACCACTCAGTGAATGTGACCTAACTGTAAACTAGTGAAGGTCTCATCTCGTCCTGTCACAGTGATGAGATTCTAGAAGGTCAATATCACATGATAATTTCCCCTCCCAACAATACAAAATCCTCCTGTTGAACTTCTGGACCTTGGCCTTAGAAAGGGATTCTGAGGAAAGGTGGAAGGGTCCAGAGCTTTGAAGGTTAAGTGAAAGCCTTCTGTAATTTCGACATCCACCCGGGAAAAATAACAGCTGCTCAATCTTTCTTCTTAAAGACCAACAAACATATCTAAAGAGGCCCGGATTCTGTTTCCCCGGGCTAATACTGGCTAATTTGTGCAATAAAAAAAGAAGGGGGTTTGTGAATCATATTTCTGCGTAGCATGTTTTCAAGGATTACTGTTTACTTAAGGAAAGACTTGCATTAATCAGATTTATGCATTAGTTGCTTGGCTAAGCCTGGATGCCTAGGGTAAAATTCAAATGTACTGCGTATACGAAACCCAGGATATGACTAAGCACTGAAAGCAAAAGTAAGCTACAACAGGAGAAAGATCAACAGAAAGAGTTCACAGGCGTTTTTAACAAAACTTTTTTGTTTTAAATGGCATGTTCTCCTCTCATGTTCCCTAACACACGATATTTTTGACCTACTGCTACTTTGCATGCTTGCACTTGCTTTCTCGACTCACTCTGCAAGTCAGCTGACCTTTTCTACTTTAAGACACCCACTGATGATGGGGATGAGGACAGTGTTCTCAGAGGGATTCCAGGAGGTTGAACCAGAGCCAGCAATAAAATGTGACTGCTTCACAGCTCCAAATATAACTCTCTCCCCCTTGACAACTACGCTGGCCTGCTTTCAGTTGCTGGAACTGCACAAATTCTCTCTTGCCTCAGGGCCTTTGCATATGCCATTCCTAAGGCCAACAGCTTCCTTCCCCTCCCTTTCTCTTCCTGCACAAGACCAAGTCCTTTTATCCAATTTTTAGCTTTAATGTCACTCCAGAGAGCTTCCCGATCATCCTTTTTAGGTAGTTAACCCTCAATATTCTCTATTCTGGATCCTGCTCGTTTCCTTCATGGCACTTATTACAATCTATCTGTGTGTGTGTGTGTGTCCCCTGCTAGATTATAAACCATCTCCAAACTGTTCTCCCCCAAAGGCGGCACTAATGGCTGGCTCTCTTACCCTCTGGCTTCGTGTGGGTGGGGCTTGACTCCTGGGAGGAGATCAAAGGGCAGAGAGTGAGAGAGGTTAAGGTGTTGCCTTGGTTCCCTCCCCCAGGCTGCAGGTTGGCCGCAGTTCTCTCCTTGAGTCCTTAGTTCCTACTCAGCAGCCCTCCTTCATTAGCCTTTCTTTAATTACTCTTTGCAAGTGCCACCAATTTCCTGTTGGGGCCCTGACCCACACAGGGACTGGGTCTGATTTATTCACCAATGTATAACTGACACATGATAGGTGCTCAATAAATATTTGTTGAATACATGAATACAAGAGAGCGAAGAATCAAGATTTTTAAAAATGTCTTCCTCTTCCCCATTCTGTTTCCAAAACAATCTTGTATCAAATGCTAGGAGAGCAAACAGATAAAACAGGGTTGTTGGGATTCTAGGTGGGTGGGGGAGGCACACAAGCATGGTCCTTTTGAATGGCAACTCTAGAAACCCAGTGTGTTGGAGATCTATTTTGGGGGAATGCCATGAAGGAGGATGTAGCATCTCCTCCTGTGTTTACAGTTGAGGTACAGAACATCAGGGGCTGGGCTGAGAGTATTTATATCTCAGTGCTCCCAGGGGGACTTCAGGTTCAGCTGGTGGAAGACAGTGGGGGTGGATGGGGGTGGATGGGGGTGGGGAGGAGATGGTTCTGTGCACTCATGGAAGAGTGTTTAAGATTCTTTTTTTGCCGTCTTGGGGCTCAGGGCAAAACTGGAATCAAAAATGTCCTCTGACCTGATGTGCTCCATCTCTTACTGCCGGATAAAGGTGTGGCACCCAGGGGCCCTAACTACTGAGACCCCCACAAAAAACAGATTCAGAAGGCAGAAAATGATAGAGGAAGCTATCTGCTTCTCAGGCAGCCCTAATCCCGAGCAGAAAGCAAGCCACACAGGACAGTGCTCAAGGTGATAGAAAGCCCAGCCACTTACAGGTCACCGTTCCCTCAAGGATGGTGAGACCTGGGCTGCACCGAGGAGAACGGTATGAGAACCTCAGGGCCAGGCTGGAATTCCTCTCCCTGCACGGGGCCCCGAGCTTGAAACACAACTGCAGATGAGGGCCTGGCTGGGCTTGTTCTTGGGGCTGATAATAATCTCCATGGAAAACTTCCACTGTTGTCTGTCCCCATTGTCTTCCCAGCTCGGGGGCCCAAAGCAGGGCCTGTTTCTCATCCACAGATGCAAAGAACAAATTAACTCCTCTAAGCTGTGGCGAATGGGAATTCTCTGAGAAGTTAATTGATGCTGGAGTGGGGGTGGGGGGGGCAGGGAGGGAAATCAGTGAAGGAAAGGCTGAGGTCTGGGAGTGGGCAGTCGCCTTTCTCATGTGGGAGGGCGGGCTCCATTAGCACTAATAGGTGTTACATGGGCATAATTAGGCCACAGGTTGTGGTAGCCTCTTTAAGCTCAGATAAGGCTGGAGATGGAGATCCAGGAAGAAAGGGCTCATCTTTCTTGCTGCAATCATCCCTGAAGATCCAAGTAGCAGAGCTCCCCACTTGTGGGTGTCCGCGGGGGTCTGGATTACTGGTATCTACAGAATTGCCAAGCGTCATGCCCATCCATCGATTGCAGCCTCTTCTTCCATCCCTGTACAATAGGATTTCTCAATTCCATTCAATCTTCCCTCTCCCTGGTAAGTGAGCAATGGGCTGAGACACAGTTAAAAGGAAGGCGGCTGGAGGTCAGCACTCTGGGGCACCGGATGATAAGAATAATAATAACTCTCAAATATTGAATTTGCCATGTGCCAGGCTTTCTGCACATTACCTCATGCTTCACAACAGCCCTGGTGGCGGACATTTATATTCACGCCCCAGGATGCTGAGAGGGTGAGAGATTTAAGCCACCAGCCTGAGGTCACACAACTACAGTGGTAGTGGGATTTCAACCAGGTCAGTGTGACCCTTAAACACTAAACCCCAGCATGCGCTGCAGCTGGGGTCAGAGCAAGAAGCACAAAGGGCTCATCCTGCTGCAGGGGGTGCTTTTGAAATGCCTGGCCTGGGAGGCCCCTTCACAAACCATCAGGCCCTCCTCCGATGGGATTCCAGTGTCTTCCGTGGGAAGTGATGATTTCCAAGGCAATACCCTGTGTCTAGACCAGGCTTTCTCAACCTTGGCACTACGGTCTCATGGGACCAGATGGCTCTTGGCTGGAGGGAAGGTGCTGATCTGTGCATTGTAGGATGTTGAGCAGCACCCCTGACCTCCACCCACTAGAAGCCCCTAGCACCCTGCACCCCAAGTTGTGACGGTCAAAAATGTCTCCAAACGGGGCACCTGGGGGGGCACAGCCAGTTGAGTGTCCGACTCTTGGTTTTGGCTCAGATCGTGATCTTCGGGTCATGGGATCCAACCCCGCATCAGGCTCCATGCTCAGCATGGAGTCTGCTTGAGATTCTCTCTCTCTCCCTCTGCCCCTCCTGCTCATGCTTGCTCTCTCTCTCAAATACATAAATGAACCTTAAAAAAAATGTCCCAAACATTGCTAAACGTCCCCTAGGTGACAAAATCCCCACCCCTCCCCACTCACCCCTATTGAGAACCACTGACCTAGACCACCCTGCTCACACCGCAAGGGCCTTTGTGTACGAATGTGTATCCCAGGTAAAGGAAACTTCTCTTCTCATCTTCTTACCTAGGACCCAGTATCCAGATATAAAGAAAGAAATTAAAAAAAAAAAAATTGAGTTATTCTAGGCTGTTTTCTCTCCTCTCTCTTCCAACTCTGAGCTCAATCTGCTCCGAAGGAAAAGACACAAGTAAAGCCTGAACTGGACTTTTCTGCCTTTGAAAATCAGCCCCTCTAACTTAAAAAGCAGCCACCAGGTTGTCTGCTCCTGCCAGGCTGAGATACCCAGGCAAGGTCCAGACTGCTTACTGCTGGGGAGCACAGAATCCTTGCCAAGGACAGTCACACGGAGAGTATGCCGTCAGAATCAGAATAAGGCCCCACAGGTTGCCCTAGACTGATAACACCCTCGGGGAGGGCAGACCGGACTGGGCGGGATGACTGACCCCAGGAAGCAAGAATCCCTTACACTTTGCACAGTTGAAAGTCAAGGATCTGTTCCAACGAAAGGCCCAGAGAACAGAAATACACCAAAGGACGTTTTCTACTGCTTTCTGCAAAGAACAAAATGAGCACGTTTTTGCCCCCCACTCCTTGTACACGGGAAGAAGAAAAGAGAAGACAGGAGCTGGGTAATCTGCAAACTGGGACACCAAACCCTCGGGTAGCCAAGAGTTGAGAAAGGAAATAGGTCTGTTTTAGTTAAGCAGAGGGGGAAATTCAACAGGGCATTGTTAAGCTGTTAAAAGTTTTTGTACCAAAGAAAACACTAGGCTTTTTCTTAGTAATCTTGTGTTGGAAGACACAGACTTGATCTTCTAGATGGTGCCCCCCTGTTTACTCAGCCGGATTTGCAGCAGTGCCCCCCAGAAACATGTCGTGCTCTGGTTTTGGTTTGGGAAGGGCAGGTGGGAGGCGGTGCCTGGCAGCACATGGCTGGGAAACACACACACACACACACACCCCTACCTGGGTGTTCACAGTGATGCTCCTGAAAATTACACACACACACACACCCTACCTGGGTGTTCACAGTGATGCTCCTGAAACTTACTCTAAGTTAACCAACCAATCAACCTGCATCCAATTCATGGGAAACTTTGGTCTCCTGGCGTTTTCACTTGCACGTTGATTTCCAGCCAAAACAGGCCCTATTTGGAGTCAGAGTATTTTATTGTTCACTTCTCCTGCTGCATTCAAGGACAATACCAAAACCACCAAATGTTCGTGGCAGGTATTATTCTCTTTCACGTTTTGTCCAGACTGGGTACTTAAGAAACATACCATCCCTGTCTCAGATAATGTTCTCTTAAGCTTCCTAAGATGCTGTTTACTGTACCAAGGGCTATTTGATGTCAGGGACATCTTCAGAGCTTTTTAGAAGAAGCATATCTGATTTTTCTTTTGTCTAAACAGGAGGCTAGACTCATGGCTAAGAGAAGATGCAAAGGGGTACCATGGGCGAGAAGAAAGTTCTAACCACAGACAAGGTGGTAGGGAGGGCTGCTCGCTCAGGCATGATCTGGGTTTCTCTAGCCCAGTGTTCCTTAAACTTAACTGGCCTAAGAGCTCTGTGGGGGCATTTGTTAGAAATGTTGATTCCCAGGTCTGGGCCATGAGAGATTCTGTTTGCAGGACTGGGATGGGCCCAAGAATGTGCACTGTTGACAAGCATCCCAGATAAATGTGATGTAGGTGGTCCCCGGGTAACTAATTGATGGAGGGGATGGTGACTGTTTACTTGGAGAAATAGATTCCCCAAAGCTGCCCCAGGTGGCTTGTACTAGGAAGTGGGGTTTTAATCACACTCATTTTCCCCTGCTCAGGAGGCACTTTGTGTCTGGGCAGAGGAGGGGTGGCTGGGCCAGGGATGGTTGGCACAGAATCGCTGATGGGCCTCCCAGTCCCACCAGAACACTCCGTGGAGGAGATGCTCAAGTGCGGAGGTCAAGCATCTGATGAGAAACCGTGCCAAACTATTTAGAAGTTTTGATTATGTTTATAAGGAAAGAGTGAGTCAAAACAGTACATTTTGTTGAAGCAAGTCAAAGGAAATCAAGATTTCAATACCAATCAGTTTGGGAACCCCCTAAATGTCCCATTCTGGGGACATGGTGACATCTATTCGACTGAATATTAACAGTCATTAAATGTGATGGTGACAAAAGCTATGAAAATAAGCTAGCGACAGAATGCAAATGAAGAAATTCAGGACCCAGAATATCCAATATGTTTACAATTCAGAAAAAAACAACACACGGGTATATAGCGAAAAAAATATTAGCTCTAGTGAAGTGGTAAGGGCTGGGTTGTATTTTTCTCTATATCTTAATTGTTCTCTTGTACATTTTCCTAGTTGCCCATATTTAAAAAACTAAATCCTAAAAACCTGAGTTTCCAAGCCATTATCAAGTGGATGTGAGCAATGTCATTTCCCTTTATGAGATTCCCACAGTCAAAAGCTCCAAGAGAAATGCACACAGGTTCTTTAAAAATCTACTCTACAAAATCTTGTACCAGCCTGAAGAGCCCATCGGCCCCCTGCCTCCACCCCGGACCCATTTTCCAGTGTTGCCTTTTCAGTAATAAAATGAATAAAATCAGCAACCTTTTCTCTCCTTTCAGCAACCATGGTTACTTACTCTGGGTAGAGATGACGGCTCATGCCCAGGGAGGTTATAAATAAGCCTCCTGAATGGTTATTAAAAACCAGGGCACTGGAAAAATTTCTCTGAACCCAGAAAATGTCAGTGAGACCATGACCTGAAACAGGCGTGCATCGGCCCCTCTGGGGTGAGCTCTATCCAGACTGGTCTGTCTACTGCCCCTGGGGCTCTGAGAATATCCTCGGCTTCCACACATAGCACAAAATTGACCCAAAAACAGAAATGTGAGATGAACAGATTCTGCCATGAGTTCCACTCTGCTGGTTTTCATCTGGCCTTCGGTCTGTGAGTCTGGTTCAGAGCCATGAAATACCAGTAAGAGGGCACCACTTCCATAAGGAACACAGAGAAAGTCACTCCACGGGACCGTCAGAAACCTGAATCACATCCTCAACACTGAGCAGAGGGTTGGGCTCTGTCCAATTTGCCCTTGCAAAACGTCTCCTTACTGGCCTGAATTCCCCAAATTAAAATCACTGCGGAGGGGGCGCCTGGGTGGCTCAGTCGTTAAGCGTCTGCCTTCAGCTCAGGTCGTGATCCCAGGGTCCTGGGATCGAGCCCCACATTGGGCTCCCTGCACCGCGGGGAAGCCTGCTTCTCCCTCTACCACTCCCCCTACTTGTGTTCCCTCTCTCGCTATGTCTCTCTCTGTCAAATAAATAAATAAAATCTTTAAAAAAAAAAAAATCACTGCGGAGGCATGCCCCCTTGTCTCCAGCAATTCGTGGTGGACATATATAATGAACATATGACGTCAAGTTCACATGATGGGGCTTCTGGAGGAAGGAACCAGATCCGGGATCAGTCCCAGATGGGGTGGGCTCAGTAGTAGACACTTGTGCTGTTTACTTCCTTGTAGTACAATCCCATCTCCTTTGAAAATGCTACCTTGGTTTCTCTTTGAGAAGCCCATCTCCATTCTCAGTCCCTGCAGTTTGGATGGGCTGGACCCCATCACCTAGGGCCCAGGATGGGCGTGTGACTCAAGACGGACCAATCAGAGCGAAGATTCCTCCGCCCCTCCCACCACAGGAGTTAGTTTAAGAATTGTCAGATGATTCAAGTCAGGCAAATGAGACCCCATTCTGGGACTTTTGGCGACACTATTACAAAAGATGAGTTCCCATTTCCCTTCACCTGATGCTAGTGGATGTTAGCCTAGAGCTGCCCCCAGTCGTCTCGACTACCACTGGGAAGAGCCCGCCTGAGACCCAAGCCAGCCGGTGGGGAGGAAGCAAGAGCCCAGAGAGAGAGGGAAAGAAGGTGGGTCCCGAGGACATCATTTGGGCACCTGGGTCCAGCTGTTCCCAGAACCCAAATCCTGTGAACTCTGTAGACTCTTGATTTAAAGAAAACAAACTTATTTGTTTACACCAGTTGAGTTGGGATTCTGACACTTGCAAACAAGAGCTGCACCGTTCCCATGAATGAAGACGATACTAAAGCATTCTCCAGGCTGGCCCTGAGGCCAACTGACAGGACTCTGGGTTTTCTGATCTGTAATTCCAGACCGGGCCACCCATCCTTCCCAGCGTAGGGGAGGAACAAAGGATCTGGGCCATGAAGTTCATGAGCATGACTGAGGTGTGGCCACTCAAGTAACAAGCGCCAGCTGCTTAGGAGGTTTGACCCAACCATTTAAATAAACTCGGGTAGAGGATGCATATCCAAACTATGCAGAAGAAAAGGAGCAATGTCCCTGCCCAGAATTAAATATCGAAATGTTTTGCATTATAAGGATTAAAAAACATTGCAGACATTCTTGGTCAAGTGAGCTGTTCCAGTTGTTGCTCCAGATCCCCACACTGTTGTTCTCTCATTCTCTCCCAATTTGCCAGCAAGGCTGAAAAATTACCCTGCGACCCCCTAGCAATCAGTAGATCTTGGTGTTGCACAACGAAGTGCCCCTTGTCAAAGTGTGTCGGTGACACAGGTGTGTAGGTGCCACAATCGTGCAACACTCATCAAAGGCAGCAGGAAGCCCTTTCAGATTTCTGTTTTGCCTGGGTCTCTGCATATCCAGGCCAATGACACATGTGCTTTCAGGCTGATGCTGGCCTGGGTCAAGAATCCCAGAGGTGGCAAACTTTTATACATTTCGATGTTTTCAATTTGATCCTCTTCTGTCTCTCAGGACCCTTGCCCCGAAGGCACTGTCACCCTGCCAATTTTCTCTCCTAGGTCACCATCCCATCCATCCTCCTGTATTAGTCTTCACTGTTGTTTACACTGTGGGCCTTCTTTCATACGTTTGTACTTGCCAGATATTCCTACCACAGGGCCTTTGCACATGCTGCTCTTGCTGCCTGTAATCCTCCTTCCCTTGTCCCTTAGGCATCCCTTTTTTAGGATACCCTATCTGACTTCCCTGACTCAGCTATATCCCTCTTTGTATGCCCTCTTCGCCCGCACTTAACCACAGATTCAATTTCATATTGTACAATTAGATGCTTACTATCTACGAAACTCCACTAGACTGTGAGGGGCAGGAAGGTAGGCCCGTTGTCCACATTAGCTCAGCACTGTATCCCTAGTGCTTTGCACAGGCAGTGGCCCCTACTTAATAGTATTATCAGCTAATGGCACTGAACACTTAGAGGACATCAGGCACTGTCCTAAGTTCTTTACAGGAATTAACTCATTTAATTCCCACAACACCCAAGAAGGCACGGCTGTCATTTCATTTCAGAGATGAGGACACTGAGGCACAGAAAAGATAAGCCCAAGGTCCCAGAGGTATTAAACCACAAAGTCCAACTTCCAATGGCCGACTGGTCTACAGCCCATGCTCTCATTGACTCTGTGGTAACTCATAGGGTAGGCCCTCAAGTCACACTGGCTGGCTGAATGAAGAATGAATGAATGCACAGAAACCATCCTTTCTTTACTCCCATCCATACCTGCATTTCCTTCCTACAGGTTCCGGCTCTGTCTGACCCAACCACTCCTTGTGGCATGTGGCTGATCCTCAAGGAAGAGCCTCATTGCTGTGCTCCAGGGTGCCTTGCTGGGGACCAGCTGACCATCTCCAGTTGTCCTTTAGTGCGGCCTCTGCCTGAGGCAACTGGTCCCGATTTGAATTCAACTCTTCACCTGGCCCCAGTGTGACCTGAACTGTGGCCCTGACTCATGCTACAGTTTTCCTCTGCCTTCTGCGGATGCCTCCTGCCAGGTGCCCACCCCTGGACCGTGTGCACCTGTCTCCTTTGTCTTTAAGTGCCTCCCTGACCCAGGAAGGTCATCCTGGACTGCCAGCTTTGCCTTCTGCCATGTTCTCCAGCTTTGCTCCAGCCCTGCCAGGGCCCTACGGACATCAGCAGACTGGCTGCGACAGGAAAAGAAATCCTGATCCTTCAGATGGAGTCACTGTGCAAATCCTGACTGTGGCCATGACCCTTCCTGCGGGGATTATACCAAGGTGGTTGAGAGTAAGGGCCTTGCAGACTATAACACCCAGGTTCAGGTCCTGGTTGTCAGTGGTGACCATGCGGAGGTCATAACCCCCTTGGACTTGAGTGTACTAATCTGTGAAATGGGGAAAAGAATCAGACTTATCTCATGGGGCTGTTACGAGGATTTGGAGAGATGTTACATGTGACACCACCATCATGTCAGACCACAGTCTGTGGTCTTAGAGTTGTCGCCCATTACTCCTAGCATCATCATCCACGTGTGCCATGGTAAGGGGGTTAAGGGCACAGGCCTGGAGCTAGAATGCGTGCATCTGAATCCTGCTCCTCCATTTCCAAGCTGTGTGGTCTTGAGCTACATAGCCTCTCTGTGTCTCACGGAAGTCATCCATAAAATGGGAATAACAACGGTGTCTACCTCATAGAGATATGGTGAGCTAGTTTGCACAAAGCCCTCATTACGGTACCTAGTACGTGACCAACACCCCGTAACGCCCATTGCCGCTGTTGTTATTACTATCTGCAATCCTGTGATCACCCAGGCTGCAAGCTGCTTTGCAGGCACGTTTAGGCAATGGAGGGTTCGAGAGCTTCTGCGAGGTTCCAATGGTGCTCGTGTCAATGGTGAGTGACTGTGCTCGCCTGACTCACTCTGCATGAGCATAACGGATGGCCGGTGTTTTCGAGGGAGAAGGGGCAGTATGCTCCCGGTTCTAAACAAACCAGGAGGTGCCAAAGCCCAGACCAAAGCCTAGCAAATCAACTGGGGCTGTTTCTCCAGATCTGTTCAAAGGAAAAATGCTGCCTACAGAAAGATCATGCTTTATGCCAGATTAAACACTACAAACTTATTCAATAACATGAGTTATTGACTACGGAAGAAAAAAAAATCCATTATCGTGAAGACTAGCTTTCACCTAAGGATCAAGGTGTTTTGACTAAGCCTTCTATGACACATACTTGTTACTCACAGACTAGGATTCCACGATTTAAAGATACACAATTCTGAGCACTGCCTTCTCAAAAGACTAGGGAATTTTCTAGCAAAATTTAAATGCAACAGTGGGGGTTGGCAGCAAAACAACTGACTTTCCAAGTCTAGTCAATACCACATCTTTGGGGTGCGTGCGCATGCGTGTGCGTGCGTGTGTGTG
Source organism: Mirounga angustirostris (assembly GCF_029215605.1). NCBI lineage: Eukaryota > Metazoa > Chordata > Mammalia > Carnivora > Phocidae > Mirounga > Mirounga angustirostris. The sequence goes on along the minus strand of NW_026991709.1, from coordinate 184,632,105 downwards.
CGCAGCGTAGGATCTGGAAAGCTATTTAAGGTTCGCTCCAGTGACCAAGGATGAAGCAGTGCTTCGAATACGAGCTGCAATCTTTCTTGCACACGGCTATGCCTGACAGATCTATGGAAACACAGGGGCGCAGAATGCATTTCTTCAGTTCCCTGTTTCTCATGCTCTTTGCATGCTGGTTAAAAAAAAAAACAGGGTCCCACGGGAACATCTGCAAACCTAAAAATGCAAACCTGCACAGCTGGCGGATGCTGGGAGATGTCAGTAGCCAAAACATTCCTGGAGGCCAAGGCTGCGCACCAGTATGCTTGGGATAAGATGCAAGCATGATAAAAATGCAATCATAACAACAAGTATCAGGTAACCATTATAGAAGGTCCTCTGCGTTGAAGACTATATTAATGGGTTTTCATGCATTATCATATACTCCTCCCCAAAACACTACGAAGGAAGTACTGTTATTCACTAAATTCCATAGATGAGGTAACTGAGCCTTACAGAATGTAAGCAATTTGTTCAAGGCCACCCAGCTCCGACAAGACAAAGGCTGGATTTGAACTGGTACCGCAAGCCATTAATTGACAATCTGAAAAACTGGGGCTCATGTGAGAATTTCCACAGAGACTAATGATGGGGTTAAAATTGGGCCCATCCTACCAGCTACCTCTCGCCATCTGTGCTGCCCAATAGGGCGGCCGCTAGCTACATGTGGCTAGTGAAATTAAATGTAATTTCAAATTCTCCTCAGTGCTCTTGAGCGCTTGAAACGGGGCTGGTGCAGCTGATGGCCTGAAATTTTAATTTCATTTAATTTTCATGAATCGAAATTTCAATAGTCACATGTGGCTACTGGGCAGTGCTGATCTCAGGCATTTTTTTTAGCAGCATCAGACACGGTTCCGGGATGCTTCCCCCAAATCTGAGACAGAGCGGGGCATTCGGTGCTTTGCCCAAGGGCCCGTAGAAAATCATAGGGATAAATCCCATGCCTCTTCTTTGGGATCCGAGATGGTATATTCTTCAAACATAATCACGTGGCCTTTCCAGTATTTCCCAACACCCAGATCTCCTGATTTTCTCCTAAGTCACCCCATGAGGACAATAAAGTCAAAACAGACAAGCCCAGGAACAGCTGTTCTCAGACAATGGCTGCATCAGCATCAGCAGGGAGCTGGTTAAAATGCAGCTTCCTGGGTACCCCCTCCATAGTATCTGATGCAGGAGGTCTCGGGGGACATCCTGGATTCCATGTTTGAATCAAGCAGCCAACGTCGAATGCAGGGGGTCTAGCTTTGCGAAACGCTGCTTCAGAGGCTGAATTACCTATTTATCTCCTGGCCTCTTAAATAATTATAGCATATAGAGTTTTCGAGAATAGCACAAACTGGGCTGAAAGCCAGGCAGTCATCACTCGGCACCAATTGCTCGCTTCTACGACACAAGGTAAGGTGCTTAGTCACTGAGGCCTCATTTTTGTTCCCTCGGAAACATGAGGGTAAAGATACCTGGTATTTGTCCCCAAGGACACACGAGAACACAGACGTGAATGCATTTGGGAGGGATAAGGGTTAAACACCCTGTAGAGACACCCTATGACTTAGAGACATGCTTTGCCTGTCTAGCAGAGTTTACATAGATTTCACATTTTAAAAATCCACACGTTTAACTTGTCTGGAGGAACCGCAACTATTGGCAACCTGGTATGATTAAGAGCACTGCTCCAGGGTTGTAGGCACATATTCAAATCCCCACCCCATCTTTTAAAAGCTGGGTGACTTGGGGCAAAGCCTTCAACTTCTCTGTGCTTCAGTTTCTTCAACTCTAAAATGAGACTCTTAATAGTATATCCATTTTCTAGGACTGGGAGGGTTTAATTAAGTGAGTTAATATTTATAAAGTGCGTAGGACCAAATCTGGCATGGGGTAAGAGCTACATGGCTGCTAGATGAATAAATAAGTATCTTTGCATGCGGCAACAACCAGCTGGGGCTGAGCAGGGGCTGACATGCACAAGTTTATGACAAGCTCCACCAAGACCCACTGGACTCTGGGGTCCCTGATGTAAGGGGTAGACGTGTGTCTCCCTCCTCAGGTGCTCCACCCATAAGGGAAGTGCATCTCGGGACAGTACTTCTCAGCTGTCCATGGCGAAGGACCCGTTTTTTATTCTCAATCCACCGTGGACAGATATGTGACCCTCCTGAGCATGACTGACACATAGCACATGCCACACACAACTCAATCGTGGGTTGCACGACACCCTGACTGGTCCGTACCTGGACCAGGAAGACGAGCCCGCCATGCATGCACTCAGATGTCATGGCAAGGTCAAACCGTTCCAAGAGTTCCTAAACACTGTCATTTTTATTTTTTTTTATTTTTATTTATTTATTTATTTTTTTAAAGATTTTATTCATTTATTTGAGAGAGAGAGAATGAGAGACAGCATGAGAGGGAGGAGGGTCAGAGGGAGAAGCAGACTCCCTGCCGAGCAGGGAGCCCGATGCGGGACTCGATCCCGGGACTCCAGGATCATGACCTGAGCCGAAGGCAGTCGCTTAACCAACTGAGCCACCCAGGCGCCCCAACACTGTCATTTTTAGTACTTCTCTCACTGCAGGCTGCGGCTAGCTTCCACGCACAGACTACATGTTGTGTAGCGCCGTCTTAGAGAACTTCCACATCGGTCCTCACAGGCAAATGGGCTAGACCATTTGTCTGGAGAAATCAGGCATTGGATGGTCTCTCTCTTCCCCCTTCGCTCCTTTTCAGCCTGCCTGCCTTCTCCTGTCTATCCACATTTCTTTGGTCTCTATCTGTACATTAAAATGATCTCCCTAATGAGACACTGGGGTTCGGAACGGCCTTGGAAGCTGTCGTGGGTGCCGTGGTGTCTCAAGCACCACCCGGTGTTGTCAGGACTGCCTCCAGCTCACAGCTGCCTCTTCTCCTGAATGTTCTCCTTGGCCAGTAGTACCTGCCATGCCCCCTGCCCCTATCCAAAACCTCATCCCGGAGCTGCTCTCTAGCGGCCCAAAGCCAGTGACTGACAGACACGGTGTGTGGGACGTCAGCCCCTTTGTCGCAAGAGGGAGCCAACTGTACAATTCAACCCATCCTCCAGAGCCCCCTGTGGGGTCAGACTGAAGTTCGATGCCAGCCCAGATAGCACTCTCTGCTTGGCTCCTCCCCCAACCCTGGCCTGTCTCTCTCACCCCCCTTCCCTGGGAGCCCGCCCTCAACCTGTCCCAGGCATCCTCATCCCTGTCTCAGGCCCTGTTTATAGGGAACACGAGCAAAGATAGAAGCCATCTGAAACTGGGGTTCCCCTCCCGAATGACCTTCTGGAGGAAGGCACATGGCAGGAACAACATGAAAGTCCTGAAGACCAGCTTCGGGTCACTCAGAGATTATTACCTCTTGCTTTCTGTTTTCCAGGTGACCAGAACCTACCTGTTGCATTAGACAGGGCCAGTGATTCCATGGAGCCCGGGGGGGTCTGCTCTGTGGGCGTCACGTCCTCAGTATATTTCAGGGAACTGATTGGATGGCGGGTCCGACACTGCTGAGTGGATATGCCCCCTTCCTCCTCCTCTTCCTCCTCCTCGTATTTGGCGACTGGGATGTTGCCTCGGGTTTCACTAAAGCTCTGACTGGACATATCGCTGTAGCTCTCTTGGGATCTCAGCCTTCCCGGGTAATAGTCCTCGCGGCATTCCTTCATGAAGCTGCCACCGTGCCCCTTCATGGCCAGTGATGAGCTCCTTTTGGGGTTGCTGAAGTGCTTGGCCCACATGTCAGGCTGGGCCCCGGCCCCCTGCCCTCCTGGACTGTAGGAAGTTCTGATGTTGCACTGGCTGAGAAGCTGCAGGGGACTCTGGGACTGGTTCTGCTCCATCTTGTTCCCATAGTGGTAGGGCTCGTCCCGGCTCCGCCAAATGGGGTCCCGGTTGAGGCTGGGCGTCTGGCTGGACAGGCTGAGCAGGTCCATCTGCAGTGACAGGGGGTCCACGTCGGCCGACAGTCGGTTGGAACTCACCTGCAGCTGGCTGTGCTGGTTTAGCATGGGCTCCTCCGTCTTGCCCTTGTTCTTGCCGATTTTGGCACTGCGCCGGGACTCCTTGGCCCTGGCGTTCTGGAAAGCCGAATCGGAGGAGTCAGAGCCATTGGGGTCCTCCCCGGCACTGCAGGCCCGGGAGCAGAATATCTGGCCCTGCTTTGGGAGGAACGGCCGCCCCAGGAGGGATTTCTTGCAGTGAGCACAGCAGAAACAGGTCTCGGTGGCATGCCAGTGTTGGCCGTCGTAGGTCATCTGACCTTGGTCGATCCCTGGGGATGGAAAAGACACGGAACAGGCTGACAAGCTGCTCGGAGCCCTGTATTATGATGTGAAACACACAGCATCCTGGTTTGGCTCAGGGTTCCAGATACAACAGAATAAAATAACGATAAATCACTAATCAGAACCTCACATAAATGGTATGCATGTCCCATTATGAGAGCCCCCTTGTTCTACCAGTCAGCTGCTTCTTAACTCATTTGCTCTGAGCAGAGAAACAACTAGATCAACATGGCCTGTCCATGAATCCTTCTGCCTGGAATAGATTCTCCCAGACAAAATTACAATAATGCCACTAACACATGATATAAAACTGCTTTAAATGCTTTGCATATAGGTAAAGTCATTTAACCCCTCCACTGTATGAGATAGGTTTCTAATATTATTTCCATTTCTCAGATGGGAAAACAGAAGTACAGGAGGGTTAAATAACTTGCCTCACTCAATACAACCAGGAATCACAGGTCAGATCTGTACCCGGAAGTCTTGCTCCTAACCGAGACATTGACACTTTCTCTTTCACTCTCCTTGGGGGTCTGCTCAAATGCCAACTCCTTGGAGAAGTCTTCCTGCACACCTGGTAGCATGCTCTCCGCTATTTTTCACCCTGACCTGCTATAGTTTTCTTCACAGCACGAACTGTTTGACAATGCACCACCACACATGCGCATCTGCTTATTAATTCTCTCCCCTGCCAGAAGTGAAGCTCTAGGACAACAGAGTCATTAATTTTCTGTGGCATGTCCAGGAACATGGCCTGATGCATCAGAGGGGCTCTTTATATGTTGAATGGATGACCTGAATCCCCTACCAGCACAGGCCATTCAGATGAAGAAATCATGGTAACAGTTCCGTGGAAAAGAAAAAAGTGGATTTCAACACTTGGTAAGGAAAAACTCGGGTGTGGTTCATCAAAGACATCCTCCACAAACACGCACACCCTTTGCTTAATGTCATCAGGGAAGGAAGAAATACATTTCCTCCCCAAGCAAGGGCTGTCCCTGGTTTGCATAATCTTGTTACACACCTGCCCCGCAGGAACCTCCCAGGGGCCCAAGTGCTCTTGCTTCTCAGCATCTCTTCTGCCCCCTGCTGGTTCTAGGACTTAATCTCCCTGTGGGACACCACCTTTTTTTTTTTTTTTTTTTAAGATTTTATTTATTTATTTGACAGAGAGAGAGAGCACACAAGTAGGCAGAGCGGCAGGCCGAGGGAGAGAGAGAGGGAGTAGCAGGCTCTCGCTGAGCGGGGAGCCCCACGCGAGATTTGATCCCAGGACTCTGGGATCATGACCTGAGCCGAAGGCAGCCGCTTAACCGACTGAGCCACCCAGGCGCCCCTAGGGACACCACCTTCTTGCCACCCTTGGGCCATGAGCTTTGGGCAGGGCTAAAGCCATGCCTGGACCTAGTACTGGCTAGTAAAAAAACTGTATCTCCCACCCTAGTGGCTGCTTTAAACGTGGGCGCAAGACCTGCACTAGTCCAATGGGAGAGTCACCTGGGACTGTCGCTAAGATAGTGACGTAGGGAGGTTTTCTTGACAGCAGCTGCTAAGCTGGCAGGATGGAAGTCTGGATGCATTGGGGTCCCCCTCCTGTGGGGAGAGCCTATGGGCTATGCAGTCTCATGCAAGTACTGCAGAATGGAAGGGGACCTTTGCAAGACTCCTGATTTCTGATAATAAAAATCTTTGCAGAAATGTAGTACTAGTGTGAACCTCCACCTTCAGTGGCTAGCAGTCTGGAGCCTGGACTCGCCAGGAATCACTCTGAGAGCCCTGTCTGCAGAGCTGGTAAATAAGAACCTGGAGAACGATCTCCAAAGAGAAGGGCAAGAACAAAGGGCAAAAGGCAAAGCTGCTGTCCCGGCCTCCTGTGCTCTCTGCCGCCTACCTTTAGGTCCCTGGAGCCCAGGGAGAGAGAGGCACAAGGCACTTCCTCTCCTACAAGCTCCGCCCCAAACTAAGGGGTCTCTGTTTCTTCGGGAGTCTGGCCCTAGGGACTGAGAGGGGAGTTTTAGAGGGACGGAAGCTGCCACAAAGGCAAAGCGAAGGCAAAGCGGCCACCGTGGAAATGCACTCCGGGTCAACAGGGCATTCCCGGGAGGAGTGGGAGCTGGCGGGGCGGGGCTAGGGACGGGACCCAGAGCTGCGGCTCCATCCACACTTGGTGCCCAGGCTCCAGGCAGGAAGCAGGGCAGCAGTGTGGGAGGCCGAACTCTGGGGTCCTGCAGAGTGGGGCTTCAGGAGTCAGTGAGGAGTCAGAGGAAGGGAGCTTAGCATCCCAGCTGCATCCCATTCCAGCTGGTTGTGATGGAGCTGCTGAAGCCCATCTGCTGAGGTTCCAATCCCGGCTCTGCAGCTGTGCGACCCTAAGCAAGTGGCTTCATCTCTCTGTGCCTCAGTCCCCTCCGTGGTAAAACGGGGACAATAACAGTTCTGACTTCACCGGGTTGTTATGAGTTAATGTGCAGAGGGTGCCTAGACCTGCATCTGCTAACTACTCTCACTGCTCTTCTTCTCCTAGTTTCGTTACGCCCTGATTGCCCATCTCCCTCTCTGCTCTGAGGGTCACTGCCTGGATGGAGTCCAAGAGCGAGCTCTGGGGCTGGCTCCGTCTTCCCTGCCGTCCCCTGCAGAGGGCTGTGCTCACCCCCGGCTGTCCCGCAGCCCAAGCAGCCACAGGCTCACCCGCTCCCTGTCAGAGGCACGCAGGAAGCTCGGTTCCCGTATTTGTCCTCCCCCAGCTGCCTCTCTGAGCTTCTGCAGGGACACACGCTCTGATGTGGCAGCGGGGGCCCAGTTCTGGGGATGGGGCCTTGCAGAAGGCTGGGCTGGGGGTGGGGCGTGCAGAGGGGAGGCGGGTGACAAAACGGCCCAGCAGGCAGGGCAGTGTGGTCCCCAATCAACATCCCTGATGTCAGATGGTCCTGTGAACAGGTCCTGAACTCGAAACATCTGGAAAAGGGCTCTGCTGTTCCACATCTAAGCGTTCCTTTTTAATTCCCCCCTCTGAGCCCTGGAAGCCCTTCTTGGAGGGCGTATGTGTGTCGAGCGCTGCTCTAGCCTCGGTCTGTTTACAGGACTGTCTACTCTGCTGCGCGCCGGCAAAAGCCCCGTTGCCCTAGCGACGGCTGCCTGATGCAGGGTCCGCTCTGAGCGGCTGTATAAATACGGAGTATTTGTATAATAGGGTCAGAGCAAAGCACCAGGAGATGGTGGTATGCAGGAGAGACAGAGCATACCCTTTCACTGTTGCAGGAAAATGAGGTTTCACAGAAAAGTAGGGGAAGGGAAAGAACAAAATCAGGGACCACATTTTAACTACAGCAGTGATAATACTGCAGGCCACAGAGGTCCCCCTCTCTGGTAAAACGCTGACGCCTTTTTCTGGATTTAAGAGGGAGGAGAAGGCAGTGCCTGTCAAAGTCCTGAAATAGCTAGAAGGAGAGAGAAAGAGAAGAAAACAGAGGGGCCTTCTGAGGTGGACCTGCTGGGGTGACCGACAGATTTCCTCCCTTCCAAGTTGCTGAGCAAACATTTTAAGCGGCAGTTTCTGGTGAGGCTTTTAAGGCCCAATGGAAAGGGACAGAAGAAATAGCAACACCAGCGAGAAGCGGGTGTCGTGGTGGCAGGTGAGCTGTCCGTACCCTCGCCGCCTGCTGGCAGACCCAGAATCCACGCACAGCAGTGCTGGATCAGAAAGCTGCACCATCTTCCCCCCGACACAGCCCACCCTGGCCCTCCTCACGTGGCCAGCCACCTGTCCAAACTGAGGTCCCCATTTCCTAACTCTTAGCATCAAAGCAAGTCTGTTTCCCTGTTTTGATCTTGTGAGAAATGAAAGCTGGTGGGTCCCTGGTTGAGGCATCAGGCCGTGAGAGGGAGAGGCCAGTCAGGAGTTAGGGGAAGGTAGATGGGCACATCACCCAGGCCCCCCAGCAGGGAATACTGCATAGCAATGCTGAGCCCCGGGCCCGGCAGGGACTCCAGTTCCAAAAGGCCTCAGGGAAGCAGACCTGAGTCTGCGGGGACAGACTGCCCAACAACAAAGGACCACTGAGCACACAGTAGGTGCCTTGCCTGCAAAGCTGGGATTTTTACCAGCTCCCAAAGCTCTCCAAAGTACTAGTTAGGTTTTCATTTGAATAAAAGATCACTTCTGACGAAGCAGGGAGACAAAGTCACTTCTTTTGGTTCCTGATAAAATCCTTGACATGGGGGCAAAATGGGCTCCCAGGCTGATTATCTCCACATCTCCCCACTAGAGGTAAGAAGCTGGCAGCTTCTGAGCAGATTTCTTGGACGTGCACAAGCCACAGGAAGAGCAGGTTGCTGGTCTCCCAGACATTCATCCCCTGCTAGCTCTTTCTTTTCCTTTTTAAAGGGTGGCTCATTCTGAAGGTGCCAGAACAGGCGAGCTGAATGAAGAAGCCACAGATGCAGCATGATCTGGAAGAGCGCTGAAGGGTTGAACAAATCGGTTATTTGCGAAGGGAAAATGATTTCCACCATCTCAGATCTGCTGCTTCTTTGGGGAGTTTATAGCTTATAAGCTATTTCAGGTTCTCTTGCTTTGTATTTGGCTGGGTCAGCTTTTGCTGAATTTTTTTTTTTTTTTTAAAGACATGCTTGCCAGAAACCATTTGGTTTTTTTGACAACCCCTTCCTACCAAGAGGACTCTGCTGGTTCCTCCCTCTGTGGATCCTCAAGTTTTCCAAGGAGGCTGTGGAAGACATCTGTTTACATTTTCCCTCAGAGTTTCCTTCTGGGACTTCTCCCCCTTGGTAGTGGGGCTGTACATCCCATAACCCCATCTCGGGGGTGGGCCTATGACTCAGGCAGGCCAACCGAAATACCCTCTTGTCCTGTTTCCAGGGTGGCACACGTGACCAAACCAGGGATGATAAGGCTCCTATTTGGAGGAACCGATTTGGATACTAGAACAGATGTGGCCTCACTCCTTTTGAGAATGCAAGTGCTAAGATTATGTATAATCGGGGAGTCCTCTTAGCCAGCATGTGAAGGCAGCTTGCTTTTTACCGATGCCAACAGAAGGCAAGTAGTGCTGAGACACAAAGGATAGAAAACCCTCCAGACTTTGAACCCTTGAGCCATCCCTACCTGAAGCAAGCACACTCCTTGAACTTTCCAGTAAAGTGAGCCAAGAAAGTCCCTTTTTTCACTTAAGCCAGTATGAGTTGAGAGCCAAAGGGCTTCTAACTATGCCAGATGCCAAGGAGACCCAGTCACATTAGGAGTGAGCTGAGTACCAAGCGTTGCCTCACCTATGTGTTGGGCACAGGTGTCGCAATACTCTGCATACAAGGACTCGAAGCAGCGACAACAGTAGGGCCTTCCCTCCTTCATGATGTAGCGCTGGCCGCCAAGCACCGTCTCGCACTCGAAGCAGCAAAAGTGTTTCATGTGCCAGTGCCGTCCCTCAGCTTCTGTGCATTCGTCTGCAAAGATGATCTAGAGATGGGGAAGCCAAAGGATCAGTGGTTGAGACCCAGCCAGGAGAATGCACTTTACCGGAGAAGAGCTATGGGGACCCCAAACTAGAAGGAGGGCAAAGCAGGTCTTTCCCACAAATTACTCAATAAAAAAATCTTATCTGTACTTGCATATTCTACATCGATATCAGTTAGCACATTGGGATTTGCCTAAAGCATAATTAACCACAGTTTTGGGCCTGCCCAGATATTAATTGAACCACATTTTAATTAGAGAAATAAAGGTCTACCCTGAAGAATATAAAGCAAGACCAGACACCGATGGTTTGTGGGCACTTTGGACAACACGTACATGCCTTATTTGGCTGATGCAACATCTTTTTAAAAATAGGGAATGTCATTTTAACACCTAGACTCCTGGTTTCTTTGTTGAAAACACAGTATTTGAGAAGGAGGACTGCTAGATGAGTGGTGAGTTCTCCAGTTCGGTCATATTTTTCACCACTCACTGCTGTCTTAAAATGAGTCACCTTCGTGTACAAAACCTGCCTTGCCCTCAGAAGCATTTGTGTTTTGACCTCTAATATAGACTTTTTAAAATTTCAAAGCACAGGCTTCAAAGCTGACTACAAACTACAGTAATCAAGGCAGTGTGGTACTGATATAAAAACAGACGTACAGATCAATAGAAGAGAACTGAAAGTCCAGAAACAAACCCAAACATTTATGGCCAACTGATTATCAACAAAGATGCCAAGGACATTCAATGGGGAAAGAATGGTCTTTTCAACAAATGTGGCTGGGACAGCTGGATAACCACATGCAAAACAATGACTCTAAGCCGTATACAAAAATTCATTCAAAAGAGATCAGAGACCAAAGGAACTACATACTATAAAATGCTTAAAAGAAAACACAAGTGTAAATTTTCAGGACCTGGATTAGGCAATGGTTTCGTAGCTATGACATCGCAAGTGTAAACAACAAAAGGAAAAAAAAAACAGATTAAATCGGACTTCATCGGAATTAAACACTTCTCTGCTTCAAAGGACGTCAAGAAAGTGAAAATGTAACCACAAAATGGGAGAAAATAGGTGCAAAGTATGTATCTGATAAGGAACTAGTATCCAGAATATAGAAGCAACTCCACAATAAAAAGAAAAATCACTCAATTAAAAAAAAAAAACAAACAAACGGGCAGAGGATTTGAATACACAGTTCTCCAAAAAGAAGATAGACAAATAGCCAATAAACACATGAAAAGATGCTCAACATTATTACCCATTAGGGACAGACGTATCAAAACCATAATGTGATACCATTTGCACCCACTAAGATGACTAATGAAAAGTAGTGTTGAGGATATAGAGAAACTAGAACCTCCTTCCCTGAGAGTGGGAATGTAAATGCCATAGCTTCTCTGAAACAAAGTCTGCATTCCCTCAAAAACTTGGACACAGAATTGCCCTATGACCCAGCAATTCCACTCCCACGTAGATACTCAAGAAAACGGAAAAATATATGTCCACACAAAACCTGCATATGAATGTTCATAGCGGCATTTATCATAATACTCAAAAAGTGGAAAGAACTTAAATGTTGATGGACATCAACTAACAAATGGCTCTACCTAACATGACCTATACACACGAACTGAGTATTATTCAGCCTTGGGAAGGAATAATGTGCTGATATGCTACAACGTGGATTCACCCTGAAAACATTACACCAGATGAAAGATCATGTTCACAAAAGATGACACACTGTCTGATTCCACTTATGTGAAATGTCCAGAATATGTAAATGCATAGAGACAGAGAATAGACTAGTGGCTGCCAGGGGTAGGGGGAGGGGAGAAGGGAAGGGACTGCTAATAGATACAAAGTTTCTTTTGGGGGTGATGAAAATGTCCTGGGATTACACAGCAGGGAGAGTTGTGCAACTTTATGAATATGCTAAAACCCACCAAACTGGACACCTAAGAAGGGTGAACCTTATGCTAGTTGAATTACATCTCAATAAACAAAAATTTCAAAAACCTCAATCACCATATTCTATTTGCCATTAGATAACAATAAAGTATTAGGAGCACTAATTTCCAGAAGTGGAAACTGAGGGATGAAGGTAAAGTGGCTGCCTGAATTCAGGTGCAACTGAATTCAGTTTCCCAAATACCCATCTAGAGGGTCTCTCCAGAACATCACCATCAGCATTAGAATCCAAATTAGTTAAGGCTGGTCAGCTTCCTCCTAGAAAAGTGAACCCCTCCTAGGCAGGCAGGAGTGGGCTGTGGCTGAAAAGGGGAGTGGTGCTTGCAGAAGCCCACACTGCTGTTTGCTCGGTCAGATGGAACCAGAAATCCACTCTGTGTAGGAGGAAACCCCTATCCAAGATCTTTCCCAAATTATTCCCATAAAAGTGGTCAGGTTTAGAATATTCTCTTTTCTCCTCCAAACTTTTTATTTTTTTTAACTTTGTATAGAAATATAAGCTCCAAACTTGTGAATCCAAAGCAAATTTTCTCTTCTTGCAGTTTACAGATCAGATCTGGGTGTGCCTGTGGTGGGAGAAAACACCAGGCACAGACTTGGTGTTCTAGTCCGCTTTCTGACCTGGGGGTAGCCAATTCAAGTACCTCTCAGAGCGTGGGGCAGGACTCTCCTAAGGGAGTATGCACCTGCCTCCTGAATCCCCATCAGAACTTTTGTCAGTTACGGGGAAACGAAATAGTGCCACCAAATGTCCCTCTTCTCAAACCAACGTGTCCCATTGAAGCTCAGGAATCCCAACTCTCTTAAGACTTAAGTGCCACACCATTACTGATGATTACGCCCCGGGACCCAGGATGAAATCGAAAACTGCACAATGCTTTTCTTTGAGAGTTTGGGGCTGCCCTGGTGCCGGTGACTCTCAGCTACAGAAACTGCCCTCCAACCTGGATGCCCAGGAAATGGCGACCTGCTAGCAACCAGGGAGGGGTGGGGCTTCTCCCGCGAGGCGTAATCCAGGAAGGTGGAGCGGCCTCTGGTTTTCTTCTGTGCAGAAGAGCACAGGAGAAAGTGTGGCCTGTGGCCGGACGGAGGGGCGATGGGCGGGGCGGACGGAGGGGCGATGGGCGGGGCGGACGGAGGGGCGATGGGCGGGGCGGACGGAGGGGCGATGGGCGGGGCGGACGGAGGGGCGATGGGCGGGGCCTCCCCCATGGGCGGCGCCTCCCCGTGGGCGGGACCTCCCCCACTCCCCCACCGCGGCAGGGCAGCGTGCTCTGACCTCGTCACAGGCTGCGCAGCGCGGCTTCAGGCACTCGGCGTGGTGCCGGCCACAGTATATCTTCCCATCTTGGTAAAAGTAGATCAGATCCACCAGCAGCTCGTTGCAGACGGTGCAGATGAAGCACGGCGGGTGCCAGCAAACGCCGTGGCCGGCACGGGACGCAAACACGGCGATGTCCCCGCCGTTAATCTGGCCTCCGCACTGCGAGGCAAACAGACACGTCAGTACAAACACCAGCCCGTCTCTCTCTCGGGGGCGCGCCGCGCGCCGGACCGGATAAAAGCCCACCACTCCCGGGCGCCTGGGTGGCTCAGTTGGTTAAGCGACTGCCTTCGGCTCAGGTCATGATCCTGGAGTCCCGGGATCGAGTCCCACATCGGGCTCCCTGCTCAGCAGGGAGTCTGCTTCTCCCTCTGACCCTCCCCCCTCTCATGTGCTTGCTCTCTCTCATTCTCTCTCTCTCAAATAAATAAATAAAATCTTAAAAAAAAAAAAAAAAGCCCACCACTCCCATAAGGGCGGGTGGCTGTGAACTTGTTTTCAAGCTAGTAACCGTGCTACCTGCTTTACATACACGGGAGGGCGGGTTTTGCTTGCCCGCCCTCCCACTCTTCTTCCTTCCAAGGAAGACAAAGCTAAAGTCACTGAGGAAATCAGGACTCTCAAGGTGGGAAAGACAGAAAAGCTCCTTTGGCAGAGGCTCTACAGGCAGGGGGCAAGCTGACCCGTGGTGAAGGTGTCCGTATCTTCTAGAAGCTCCCAACTCCATCCGGAGGCACAGCTGAGTGTAACACCACAAGGAGAAGGGGGTGGGGGGGTGCATTAGGGGCGCTGTACCATGGGGGAGGGAGGGGCGCCTGGGTGGCTCAGTCGGTTAAGCGTCTGCTTTTGGCTCAGGTCATGATCCCAGGGTCCTGGGATTGACTTCCACGTCCGGTGGGGAGCCTGCCCTCTCCCTGTGCCTGCTACTCCCCCTGCTTGTGTTCCCTCTCTCTCTGTCAAATAAATAGGATAAAATCTTAAAAAAAAAAAAAAAAAAAAAAAAAGGGAGAGGGAGTGGGTTCATAAAAGTACTTAAATGATTTCTCCAAAGCCTTTCAGGAATATTTTCAGTCTGCTTTCTCTAACATCTTTTTACCTAGTCTTGACTGAAAAGGTACCACTTCTAAGGCCACACCATGGAAAGGGCTTCTCTCCCCTTCCTATCTTCTTGCTCATGTTCCAAAGTTCCTTTCCCAATGCAGAAAGGAACAAGGCAGCATCTCTGAAAACCCATGTTATGGCTGAGGCTGGGCCTCTGAGGGAGGAGTAAAGTGTGAGGGTGCTGGGTCCTGGGAAAGGCTCTCTGCTGACCATGGCATTGGCCATGAGGTTCATGGGCTGAGGATCTAGTTCCATGGCCTAAATGAGTGGCTGGCTCTGGGGACAATGTCTAAAGAGTAGAAAAGATACCTCTAAATACCTCTAATCCCACACCCCGGCCATCATACAGGATTAAACATTTCATAGGAAATGAAGTAAAGGTCTCATGGAACAGTCTCTGGGAGCTCATTAAGGTAGAGACCAGATAAAAGAAAAATACTGTTGCAGAAAGTAGTATCCTTGCCTTTTATAACGTTGGTAGACCTAGGATAGGCACAGTGATAACAGATAAACGGAAGCACATTAAAAATTTCGAGGGTTTATTTGAGCAAATACAGATTTAAGTTGGGCAGCACCAAACTGAAGGTGGTTAGGAGGGCTCCACCTACCTGGAGCCAGGAGGGAGGTGCTTACAGAGAAGACAGGGATGCAAAGCAAGGAAATTAATTGACCGGCTGTAGCTTAAGTGGTTGCCTTATTTGAGAAAGCCTACTTGCCTATTGGCAATTGGCTGGTCTTAAGTGTCATTTTCTCAATGGTAAGACACTGCCCTTGGCTTAGGTTTTGGTTTGCTCACACAGGTTATAAAGCTATCAGAGACATCTCAGTGTAATGGCCTCTTTGTTCAATTGCTTTAACAATACAGAATCCCATGTAATCCTCACCTTAATTCCATGATGTAGGCATTTGTCACCTACATTTTGCGGATGACAAAATGGAGGAAAAATAACATGGTCAAGGTCATCTGGCAGAAACATGAGTCGAACTTCTCTGCCTCCGTGCTTCTGTCACTATTCTACACAACTTTTGACACCCACTCAGAGAAATGTCCAACCTTCCTTTTTCCTTAAAAGAGCGCAGCTGGGCTGGTTCCAGGAGACGGATCTCAGAGGGACAAAATTCCTGATGCGAGGACACCGAATCTCACATCTTTTCTTTTTACTTATTTTTTAAACTGCTGTTAGCATTTTTATAAGTATTTATTTATTTTAGAGAGAGAGAGAGAGTGGGGTGGGGGAGTAGGGACAGAGGCAAAGGGAGAGAGAAACTCAAGCAGGTTCTGCACTGAGCAGGGAGCCCAACGCAGGGCTCGATCTCCCAATTCTGATATCACATTTGAGCTGAAACCAAGAATTGGACACTTAACCGACTGAGCCACCCAGGAGCCCTGTTTTTTTTTAAAGATTTATTTATTTATTTTTGAGAGAGAGAGAGAGAGTGTGTGGGCGGGTGAGGGACAGAGGCAGAGGGAGAGACAATCCTCAAACAGAATCCCACTGAGTGTAGAGCCTAATGCAGGGCTCAGTCCCAGGACCCTGAGATCCTGACCTGGGCTGAAATCAAGAATCAGTTGCCCAACCAACTGAGACACCCAGGAACCCCTCTCCTTTTTTCTTTTCCTGAATCTCACATCTTAACCACTGACCACCTGCATCTCAAGGGTGAGTATCAAGGGTGAGGATTCCACTGCCCAATCTCTGGTCCTGTGGTTCCCCTATTAAGTAGCATCTCCATTCCACCCACCTGAACCTTCTCACCCCATGCCTTTGAAATCTCAAAAAAGGGCCACCAAATGGCACCCACTCTCCTCAGGTAGTATCTCGATTTCTCCTCACTGAGCCAGTTCATGTATCTTCAGCACCTGAATGGTTTCCTTAAGAGCTTAAGGAACTGCATGAGGCTTTTCAAAGAACAGCACAGCCAAGAGCAGTGCCCAAAATGATGATCAGCACCAGAAGGCTCTGTGGCTAAGAGGAGGGGCAGGGAGAACCCAGGCAGGCTGCATTTCCACCTTTCTTTCTTTAAAACCTTCTGCTACCATGCCCTGAGCTCTCTGCAGGAGAGTAAGAGGAGAAACAACCCCCAGACCCAACTCAGTGAGGCCCTGGGGAGAATGCACGGGGGCAGGGTGGCACATGCATTTCGCTAAAGAACCCTCAAACCCAAGGAGACGACCCTTTACCACCCCTTTAAATGGTGCTGGGATGATCCCATGGTCCAGGCAAATTCCATTTTCTAAAGGACTCATTTTAAAACATAAATCCATCAAAAAAAAAAAACAAACCATAAATCCATCATGTCATTCCTGTGCTCAAATCCTTCAAATGGCTCCCCATCTCCTTCCAATGGCTTACACAACTGGCCCTCCATGAACTCTGACTTCACCTGCTACCTCTCTCCCTTCACTCCCTCTGCCGTGCCACAATGGCCAACGTGCTGTTCCTTGAACACAACAGAAAACGCTTCTGTCTCCAAGCCTTTGAGCTGCCTGTTCCCTCCACCCTCTGTGATCTGCAGGACGCACTCCCTCAGTTCCTGCAAGCCTTTGCGCAGAGGCCACCTTCTTCTTTTTTAAAGATTTTCATTTATTTGTTTGAGAGACAGAGTGTAAGCTAGAGAGAGCACGAGTTGGGGAGGGGCAGAGGGAGAGGGAGAAGCAGACTCCCTGCTGAGCAGGGACCACCCCCCACCCCCACCCCCACCCTCCCAACACAGGGTTCGATCCCAGGACCCTGAGATCATGACCTGAGCTGAAGGCAGATGTTTAACCGACTGAGCCACCCAGTTGCCCCCAGAGGCCACCATCTAAGTGGTGCCTTGCCCGGCTACTTTCCTGAAAATTGCAAGATCCCCACACTCCCCAGTGCTTGCAGCCTCCTTCCCTGCTATATTTTTTCTTCTTTATTTTATTGTTTGACTTTTTCCCCTAGAATGGACCTCCTTACAAGGGCAAAATCAAAAGCTGTCAAATCTTTTGTTCACCGCTGTATCGCCAAGAGCTAGAACTGTGCCCGGCGCATGGTAGGCACTCTATGAAACAGCTGTTGCAGGAATGAATGCGTGACAGGATGCCAGCACAATTCCTCCCCGCACCCTGGAATCCATGCTCACCTGTTCACAGATAGCTCCTGTCATCGTGACTGGGAAGGGCCTGACATTCCCTCGACCCAAGTTTTCACGTTTCCTCTGGTTGCTGAAGAGCTTCAGCTCCCTCTTCTCCTCCTCATCCAGGGAGTTGCAATATCGAACCTGGACAGACACAGAGAATGTCATGGAGGCCGTCGCCCTCGCTCCGTGGGATTTCTGAAGCCCACACCCCAGAGTTTTCTCGTTAAATGTGCTCCCACTCAGCTTTACAGCGCTGGCCTGCGCTGGCCCACCAGCGGGCTCGGGGCTGGTGAACGTGTCTCTCCCTCAGACAAAAGAGCCTTCTAAAGGCGCCGAAGTTCAGAGCCCAAGTCATGAGCAGGCTCAAGGTTCTGTAACAGTCCCTCAGCCTCCGCTACCCCACGAAGATCCACATCACGTCGGGGAGCTCTGGCGCTAGTCAAGATCTGGGACTTTTTCCTACTTAAAAATGATGTGGATCTTCAAATGGATTGTGGGGTCCTGATTCGTTCACCTCCTTGTGTCCATGTGCATGATCCTTGACACCAAAGGATGGCTCCAGGCCAGCGAGCCAGAACAGTGGTCAGAGGGCTCCCAGCTTCTGTACTCCCACCTCATTTTGGGAAAATGGGGAGCCAAAGGCTTGAGGCGAAGGAGTTGGTCCAGAGGTACGTGCCCTGCTTCACGGAAGTCCCTGCATGTTTATCTATGTGCAGGAGGGAAAGGGCGGCCCACTGGGCTTTGGCTAATCCATCTACTTGCGTAAGATATTTGCTTTCTTGTTAAACACAAAAACTCATGGCATTAAGGGAGGGACACTATGGACACTCAAATCCAGCATTTCCCAGTCTTTCCCCCTTATTAACACATACCACGGGAATTCTGCCATAGTCTCGAACTATTATTAATACTGTTTTTAAAATGGTCTCACTTTTTAAAACTTGAATACATTTATTTAAAAAGAAAGTATATTATGATTATAAATTAAAAGTCAGTACCACCTACAAAAACCAGAAGGTGACCGTAAAACGAAACAATGTGAGAACGAAATCAGGTTGTTAGATTCTAGCTACTTCTGCTCAGGGGAGATCCTGAAACAGAGATTCTTAACACAGTTACTTAAAAGTGGAGACTGGTATGAGTTGGAGAGGTGTGAGAAAACTGCTAGCCCAAACTGAAATCCCACCCCACCCCCCACCCCGGGGCTGATTCAACCACTCCACCTGGAGGAATGAAGCACAATTTAAAAGGGAGTGAGTGATTCTCTTGTTATGTGGCTCACTTTCACTTACTATCATGTCTCTGTACCACCCAAAGTCCTGTGTCTGTCAGGCTTTGGGAAACACGGACCTCATCCCATGTCCTGTCTTTCTTTGCAGTAACAGTGGAAAGGTTAGATGAAATGCTCAGATGGTTTGTTATATGACACTTAGTGGGAAATCTTTGGATCAGAACTGTTGCATCCTAACTGGAAAACCAGTGCAGCTGGGTATGTCTCAGCTGCTTCATCTGAGCAAAAGAGGGAATGATCAGTTACTGACTTTAGAACCACTCTTTGTCCTCAAAAGGACCATGTTCAAGTGGGCAAAATCTGCCCACTGGGTCACTTGGAAGGAATTCTCTCCAACAGGAAGAAGAGAATTTGAATGGTCTCTTTTCAAAAAACTACAGTTAACTGTAAACAGAATAAATCATTAAAAGCAGAGAACAGATCACCTTGCTCTATCGAGTAAAAAAGTGTTGAAAGAAAGCCGTCCTGTGGATGTCCCCGTAAGCACCACCGCTGTGACCTGACTAGCCCAGAATGTACGGTTACACCAGTGACATTTTATGGATATGCTTTTAAAGAAAGGCACTCCCCTCCTGCTTGTAAAAACACGCATTTTCACTTCCAAATTAGTTAACTGGGCATCGGGTTACAGTGCTTGCTCTCGGGTTTAAAGGAGAAAACACTGTTAGTATTTGTTTTATGAAGTCGGAAATGGGCGACAGGAAATCATGGCTCTCTTTCTAGGGACTTGCTTCAGTTTTTAAGCTTTTGCTTCACTTATGCAAATTTATTTTTGAGGCTGTTGAATTATCCCTTTTGATCTGAATATGGGAAGATAAAGACTAAAATAGCACCTATTCAATTTGCCCAGAGATCTGGCTTGTGGGTGGGAGCAGTCGGTAGAGAGCTGGGGTCCAGCTCTTTAGAGGGATTATTTCTCCTTTCGATTTAAAATTGTTTAAAATGCAATCAGTTAAGTGGACAATTCAATTCTAGAGGATAACTATTTTTAAAAACCAGATACTTAAAAATTAATTTCTAGTTTACAAACCTAAGCCCTTCAAGCAGGGTGATCTTTTAAAAATGTATTCATGGACTGCCCTTTATGAGCAATTTGACTTCAAAGATAAGAAACACCTAATTACTGTGACTTCTCTTGAGAGGTTCAGGGAAAAAAGGACAGCCTGCAAGCCATCCTTCCACGTGTTCAAATGGTGGCCCTGCAAAGTTGGCCTTTCAATGACAAAAACACAGACATTCAGAGCTGCAAATCTGGATATGTGACTTCTATTGCAGCATAACGTGGAAAACTTGCACACTTCTTTAACAGGAAAATGCCAGAGAGTCACAACGTTTTTTGCAGGGCTTGACCTTCAACTGGCCCAGGGAATTGCAATCAGCTAAGGGACTCAGGCAACCAGCACATTCTTCTTCAACGAGGAAAACCTGGGCTTGAGCTTTTAACTTTTAGGGCTCCCTGGGTACCCCCAAACGGCTAGTAGCGCCAGGCACAGAGGTGAATCCAGTCCATAATGAGATCTGCTTCTCGGTAACACTCTCCAGAAGGTGTTGGGCCGTTTCTTTTGGCTCTAATTAAGGAAGCTAAATCCTAAAACGAAGGGCCAGAGTTTTTCTTCAGAGACCTCACCGGTCACAGCATTCTGATTATGAAGAGGGTAACAATTCACAGAAGCTTCTAAGACAAGCCTTCCTAAGGCCCCCGCGAGCCCCTTACCTCATTGTCATGTGGCGGCAGCTGGTGTAGTAGCTGCTTGATTCGGAGCTTCTCTCCAGGACTGTTGACGTAAGGAACCTTCTCCTCTGGGAGACAGCTGTAGTACTGATGAACCTGCAGGAGGAAAGCGCATGGGTCACTTGGCCGTTCCCACTCCCTGGGAAGAGGATCCCGGCACACGTTTGACTTCCTGTCCTTTCCGCCCTTTGCAACTCAGCAGCATCTGCGGTTCTCACTGCAAGCAGACAAATTCATCCTTGAAGAAAGAGTGGGGCGAGTCACCCGTATCTTGGGGCTTTCCCTCTCTGGCAAGGGAAAAATAAAGCCAGCAAACTTTCCTAGAAAAAGAGAATTCGGCAAACAGGCGGGGGAACCCAGAGGGTAGAGCTCTGTCGGCAGGCTCCCCCCCGCCCCGAGAGAGAGAGAAAGAGAGAGAGACAGGGCAACTTTACCATTTTCTCTGTGAGTCTCTGGCATGCACCGTGCCTCCCTAGTCAAAGGGATCTGTCGGTGCCTGCCTCACCCTGGAGTCAGGGCCAGGCTCTGGCACTCGCTGAGCTGCTGGGTCCCTCAGCCTCCACCTACATTAAAAGCCCTCTAGGTTTGGAGCACTTTATAAGGGCAGGTAGCAGTTCCCATCTGTCCGAAAAGAGAATCACTACATCTGGGATACTGAGTATGCAATTAAAAATTATCATTGGCAGGAGTAGTTTTGCACCTCCCAGAATGCTCCTGTTTACGGCTGTTAGGGCATACTCTTGCACTTTCTGGGGCTGACTCAACTCTAACAAAGACTTGGGAAGGCATCTAATTTTGCCTGAGCAAAGAAAACAGACATCCTACTATCCAGCTGTATGCAAAACTAGGGTCAGGAAAAACTAGCCAAAACAGAAGGTATGCTATTATACAGGAGAGGGGGAAAAAAAAAAAAATCCCACAAGCTCAGATGACATCATGGAAAATTCTTTTCAACTATCTCTTAGCATCATGACCAGATCTTGCGAAACAAGGCATTCATTCAACAAGACACAGAAGACAGGGGACTTGAGGCTCTAAATTCATTATATTTGTTCCACTCCACAAACTTGGTCTAATTCCCTTGAGTTTAGGGAGCCCTGGACATGAATACATTTTTTGGGAAGGCTGGGGCAAAGAGCTACAGAAGCTCTGTCTACTTTGATCTCCAGAAACGAAATCATAACTTTTTTAAAAGGTGGGGGGAGGGAAAGGCTTTGCAGTGACAAGGCCTTAAAATAAATACGAAGGCCACCTTTATTTTCATAACACATGATTGTACCCATTCACCATCGTGTGCGTATTACTGTCTTAAGCAGAGCCCAAAGGCAGCCATAAACAGACTGCTCATAGACTAGCTGGCTTTCTCAAAACAGGGCCCTGCAACCGCTCCCTAGAGGCACCTGGCAGGGAGCCACGTCCTGGGATGCGAAGGAAGGGTTTCGGGTATTGAAAGCAGCCCACAGGTTACCAGCCCTTTCTCTGAGAAGAAATGAAAGCCAGATCATGAGTTAGTTTGGGATGAGGAGCTGGCCATGGGCCCGTCAGAGACTGGCACCCCACTTTATGCTCAGAGGAATCCGTGCATCGTACGCTGTAGCAGGTAAGTGCAGGCGGAAAGCAGAGGCCTGTGTCTTGGGGAATGGGCCTCACCCCCCAAGTTGACAGACTGCTTCTAGCAAAGCCTTGCTGCAGCATCCCTCCGTCATTCCCACACTAGTGACAGAACCTTGGGGACAGATGCTAATAAGAAAGGAAATCACTGGAGACTCTTGACAGGGGAGTCCAATTTGAGTGCAATGGGCTGTCTCCTGAATTGCCCGTCAGGACTCACACACCCCTCTTTGCCGCCCAGGGCACGGGCATCCCTGAGAGCCCGTATGACTTGGCACCTTGAGCCCAGCCTTCGCTGACACTGGCCAAGGCTGAGCCTGGCTGGAATCTTCCTTGCCTCTTTTGCAGCTTGGGCCAGCTGTTCCTGAACCCCCCTTCGCGGCTCTGTCACTTGCCATCTCTGTGTTCCTGAGTGAGTTCCAGAACCTCTCAGAATCCTTATCACAGGATTGTAGCAATCAAACGAGAGTGAAGGTGAAGCACTTGGCCCTCAATAACAATCAGTAGCACGAATACATAGTGGTGAGTCTATTATCCGGCCCGCAGGCTCCCAAGGGAACAATCCAGATTTTCCTGGCCTCGCTTCCATTTTGAGAGGCAGAGCCACACTATCAGCTTGCAGAGTGAGACCAAACTGGAGGCCTCCAACTACCTTAGTCTAAGAAAGAAGGCGGCGGTGGGGTGGGGGTGGGGGTGGGATGTTATTTAAGCTAGTTTGATTTCAGAGGGAAAAAAAAGCAGATTCTTACAAAGATGTGGTGTTCTCTCGAGAAACCCAACAGAATCGTAGGGTCTCAGAAGGAAACGGCACCGGCTACTGAAAGGTGACTGGTAAGGGATTCTCATCTCTCTAGGTCCAGTGTCCTCTTATCTCTGCCCTGGTCTTCTTCCTCAGCAGATCTGTTCCTTAGCATCTCAAAGTTTAAGGTTTCCCACAGCTCCTGAACTTACACAACCTCCTTTCACGGCCATCCTAGACTGACTCACTTGGCTCCGTTCCCAAGTCACCAGAGAAGGACCCTGCCTACCCCATCTTGGGCAAGGTCCACACCTGCAGACTGGATCGGAGAAGTTCCATCCTGTTTTGAGACGTCAGGGCTGGGCAAAGTAGAGGTGGCCATGACTGGAGACCTCCAAGGACCAGGAGCTTAATAAATACCCTGGCAAGCTGAGTTCCATCTTAAAGACTTTTAATTCTTCTGACTACTCTTTAAGAACATAGCTCTATCTTTCCTGGCTGGGCATCTTGTGTTGCCTTTTATAATTCAAGCCTACTGATCACAGCCGCAGAAAATACGTCCTTTCTACCAGCATCCAATAATTCCTTGAATACAGAATGTACTAAAAATAATTCCTCTCAAAAGGCAGTCAACAGTTTGGTGGATGACTTCAAAACTTACCTAGTGAAATGCACCATTTTGAAACCAAATCAGCTAATATTAACTAACAACCTCCCAAATCGTCCCCATGTCACATGGCAGGTGATCCGGCTTGCTCGGAGGATGGGGAATGAGTTGGTCCTTCACCACTTCCCTTGGTCCTTCCATCACTTGGCTTCTGTGTCTCCTCTTGGTGTTCAAGAGCTTGGGAAGTCCAAGCTCTTCCTTCAGCAAAGGGATGGGAAGGATGGAGAAGCTCCCCTCTTGAATTCCCAATCTGGGTCTGGCTCGACAAAGAACTGCTGCATGTAGTTTCCTTCGGCATCCTCCAAAATAAAACTACTGTGTAGCCCAAAACAAACACTGAGCAAACCAACGGTAAGGGGAAAGTATTTAGTGTACTTTCTGGCACTACGGAAATTAAATTTGCCACCACCACTGAAAATCCTGCAGATCGCTCATTTTCGTCCAACCATGCTTCTCTCGTTAATTTTCACAAGCAAATAATCATATCCAATAGAATTTTGTCAATGATGACCATGACCAAGCAATACGTGCTACGGCGATCACTTTTTCCTCCTGTGTGTACTGAGTATCATTCTCCAAAAGGACTATGGCATGTGCTAGAAACTTGGTTCCATGTACTCATTACTCAGGTAGAGGTGCCCTGCGATACTGCACCCTGGGTTGAGCTGTAAGAGGTACACTTCCCCCAAACAAAAGCATTTTGCACACAATCAACTGGCTCAGGAAAATGAGATAGCTGAAGGCCTTTATTTATGGTGTCACTCCCCACAGCGAGGTTTGGCAAGAGCTTCAGTCTGTGTCAGAGGGATTGTTAGAGCTTTAGTCGGTGTGCAAATAAAATCTACAAAGCAAGGCCTCGCCCAGTTGGAAAGACTGGGTTTGTTAGAAGGAACTGCACATTTGACAGCATATCTGCCTGGGCAGAGAAGGGAGGGAGGGAGTCAAGTGACTCCCTGTTGGAGAGAAAAGTGTGCTAATTAAAAAAAAAAAGTGCAAAGTGCTTCATTTAGAGCGGTGGTTCTCAAATTTTAGCTCGCATCAGGACCACGAGGACAGCTTCTTAAAACACCTTTCTGATTCCACAGCCCTGGGGTGGGGCCCGATGGTTCGCATTTGTACCACCTTCTCCTTTGATGCCCCTGCTGGTGGTCCAGGGAGCACATTTTGAGAGCCTTAGAGTCATCCAGCAGTTTTCCCTCAATAGCCAATGCCTTGAGAGTGCCAGGTAAATGATGCTATTCTTACACATGCCCGGAGATCCAGGAGGCCCAGAGGAGGGGAGGTTCGGAACTTGTTGAATCTCACTTAATTTTGCAGGTATCTCTTGCTACACCTACATACATGCTTAAGAAGGGGAATTCCATCAGCTCTGGTAAGGATAAGCCATTCTAAGGGCAAAGTGGGCTCCTATTATTGGGTGGGACATTTTGCATATCAAAAGCATCCTGTGTTCTTAAGAGTGCGAACCCAACAAAGAAGTCAGTCTTTCTTGGCTGATCTCAGATTGAATTGTCCTTCACCCTCTAAATGAAGGAAGGAATCAATGAACATATTTATTTACGGAGTGGCTCTTATGGTAGGGTGTTTTTATATACGGTATTTCATAAACCCTCCCCATGCCCTGGAGGCTGGTAGATTGTACTCATTAGACTGAGCATCACACAGCTAAATAGGGGGAGAGCCATTTTTGGACTTGGCTCCCTTATCCTCTCCTTTGTTTTTCGTGGATTCTTGGCCTTCTTCATCAAGAAAAAAGAGAGACTGGCAGATGGATGGGAAAGAACTAAAAAACCAGATATAGTAGATTCCCAATATGTATGACTGACCACATACATGATGAACACGTTTTCCTTCGGTGTGCTAAATAAAATGACCAACATATGGTCCCAAATGAACTGGCAGTAGGTAAAATATGAGGTACTCCAAATGAAACGGTCTTTCCACAACTCCATGGAATGATGGTATAAGGGAGTTGTGGCAGACATGGCTCTCTACCTACATCCATTTTCCTTTTCTCCCTTAATAAGAATACCAAAATCTTACTTGAAGCATCAATATGCCCAGCTTAGAACAATATTTTTACATCTCCCTAGTAGCTATGAGTAGCCAAGCAATTAAATTCTGGCCAATGACACGTAGCATGTGACTCCTGGGAGGCTGAGCAGTTGGCAAAGGCCTTTTTTTTTTTTTTTCCCATTCCCCCTTCTTACTGTTTCCTGTCTGGAATGTAAAAACAATGGCTGGAGCTCCAGCAGCCATCCTGTACCATGAAGTTCCTTATTGTACCATGGAACACCAAACCAGCTCTGGATTGCCTATCTCCGAACTTCATTTACCAACGAGAGAAAGAAATGATTTTTTTATTTACAGTCTTGGGTACTAGGAACTGAATGCCATTCCTAAATGATACAGCAGTGGTTCTCAAATGTTAGAATACTGCAGAATCATTTGAGGTCTTCATTAAACATTATCCCCATTTTCATTCTTCTGGTCTGAAAAAAAAAAAAAAAAAAAAGCCCAGAATTCTATATTCTTAATAAACACCTCATACCACACCAGGAGAAACACTGGTTTAAGAAGAAGGCAAACATGACTCCACAAGGTGAAGGTAAAAACTCCTGAAGTATAATCTCTGATGTGACACATTTGAAAGGCTTTATAAAAGCCCATCTTAACCCAGAGACTAACTAGAAGATTAGAACTTTATTTCACACTCTCCCTCTCCTGCAGTTTGAGAAGCTTGGAACCTCAGTTAATCTACCTCAATTCAGGAAGGCAATATCTAGTGAGGTCTCAGAAGGCCAGTGCTACAAAGAAGGGAAAGATGCTGCCTGAATTTGTGGCACGTGGTGGTTTTTATGAAAAGTGCACACTAGTTCTGAAATGGAGACCTAGAGAACAATCGGGAAGCATTACAGCCATAAGCAAGTGGTGATGGGCTGCTTTTAAGGGCCCATTTGTTCGCTGTGCCCCCATTTGCCAGAATTTCATTACCCAAGCAAGAAGAGAAGAGTGGTGTTAAGTGGCATCTAAGAGGTAAAATTGTACCAAGTTTGGCTCCTTTCCTTTTCTCCTAAAGACCCACATTATAATTTTAATTGGTTTACTCAGGAAGTAATGTAGGAAATAACAGTCCAATACCTAATGCCTAAATAATGTCTCCATGGTGCTTTAACTCCCATAGGATTAGGATCAAAAATCAGAAATAAAAGCTCATATGCAGTATTTTCAAAGAAGAATATTTCAAAGGCTTTTTCTTTCTTTCTTTTTTTCTGGCACCCAATGTCTGATTCAACATTAAACCATATCAGAAGTAGGTTCAAAACATACCCAGAATCCAGTCCCCCTCCCCCACCCCTGTAGGACTGTCCAGCCAGGACTAAGTGCTCATGGGATTTATTGCCACAGCTGCTTCTGGACCCTGGCTTTCACCTTTGTTCCCTGCATCTGATTCTCTATTCAGCAAAAGACCTACCCTATTTGAATATTAACCAGATCATGTCGCTGCTCTTCTTAAAGCCTTTCATGGCTTCCCATTCCCCTCTGATTCAAAGCCCAAGTCTTCACTATATGATCAAGATCATGTCTCCTTAACACTTGCCAGATCATATCGCTTACTATATTCCTGTGGTTCAGTTCTGCTCCCAATGGCCTCCTTGCTATTCCTCCCACCTCAGGGCCTCTGTACTAGCCATTCTCTTTGCCAGGCACATTCTTTCCCCCCAATATTTATGTGATTGCCCACCCTCACTTCCTCCAGTCTTTGTTCAAAGGTCACCTCATCAGAGAGGACTACCCTAATAAATCCTTATCAGAGAGGACTACCCTAATAAATCAGCACCTTCATCACCTCTTACTCTTGAGACCAGTGCTTCTCAAATGGGGTTAATGTTGACCCCCAGGGGTTATTCAGGAATGTCTGGAAACATTTTTGGTTGTCCCGACTGGGGTGAGTGTGTGTGTATGTACAAACATGCATGCTATTTGCATATAGTGGGTTGAGGGCAGGGATGCTGCTAAATCTCCTACCATGCAGAAAATAGCTTCCATAGTAAAGAATAACCTGGCTCAAAATGTCAATAGCATTGAAACTGGTAAACACTTAACCTGCTTTTCTTCAAAGAACTTACCACTTGCTGATGCATTAAGCTACTCATTCACTGTCTCTCTCTTCCTTCTAGAATGTGAATACCTGGGATTTGGTTGACTATCTACCCCCAGATGAGTGTCTTATACCTAGCAGGTGCTCAACACGTTTGCTGAGTGAATGCATGCTGTGTTCAAATCTCACCTTTCTGCCTCTCTGGTTTATGGAAGGATTTGGACAGATACATGGGGCAAGGGAATACAGGTGAGATTTCCAGAGGAACCAGAGTAAAACTCACAGAGCTTCCCTTTCATCTCATCAAAGCACCTGCTTTGTCACTGAAGATTCCTGATGTGGGGGGACGGAGGAGCAAGCTAGAAAGATGAATGGAATAACTGATGAGGGACTATTCCTTTAAGAAAGGGGGGCAAAAACAACTCCCATTTGTATTTGAAGCTATAGAATTTCTTCCAAGTTGAGTCAACTTTGTTCAAATTACAGAAAATAATCACATTATGTCCTAAGTAGTTCCCGTAATCGCAAATCGCATGAGTTGTTCTTCTTATATGCCTCCTAGCTCCACATACTCACTCCTTCCAAACCTTTAAGTTTTTTAAATTTTTTATTGAGAATATTAGAATATTAAACTTCAATGTTTAGTTAGAAAATACTTTCCATTTAGTTTGGAGCATTACCTGGCAGTTATTGTATCCTGTCTTGAAGAAGAGGTCCCAGAAATGAAAAAAGTTGGAGTTTCAACACTTCCCCTTCAAACTACAATTACATAAAGACTCCCCTACCCCAATTTTACCAAAACACTCTTTGCAGAATGTCTACACATTTGCATACATGCCCTGCTAAAAATTCCTCAACAGTTGCTTACTTTTTTTGGTAACAGTTTCAATATTGCCTTTAGACAAAATATACACATACATATGCATGGAAAAAGCAGGATGGTAGTTTCCTATAGTGGTTAAGTGTTTGGACTCTGGAATCATATTGTTTGGGTCTGAATACCGGATTGAACACTTTCCATCTGTACACAGTTGGGCAAGTTACTCTATATTTCTTAAGAAGTCAATATCTTCATCTGTAAAATGGGGACAATAACACTCACTTTAAAGTACTGCCATGAGGATCAAAGGGTATAATGCCATAGTACAGAGGCAGGCACGCAGCGAAGGCTCTGTTTTTTAGCTCTGAAGCCATCGAATGCCTAAGTCATAAATGCCTATGTCATGGACTGAATTGTGCCCGCCTGTTCACATGCTGAAGCCCTAAACCCCAAAGTGATTGTATTTGGAGACAGAGCCTTTAAAGAGAGGATTACATTTAAATGAGGTCAGAAGGGTGGGGCTGTGATCAGAAAGAACTGACGTCCATATAAGAAGAGGAGGAGACACAAGGAGCGTGCACGCATAGAGAAAGAGCCATGTGAAGACTTATGCAGAGGGCAGTCGTCTGCAGGCCAAGAAGAGAGGCCTTACCAGAAACCAACCCTGCCGGGACCTAGATCTTGGACTTCTTGCCTCCAGGACTGTGAAGGAATAAAATCTGCTGTTGACGCCACCCAGTCGGTGGTGTTCTATTATGGCAGCCTGAGCAGACTGGACAGGGCCGTCTCCTATATGCACGGAACAGGTCAAGTGCTTGTGGGGAAAGGACATGCATACAAATAAGAAATGATCTCCGGATGAAGGAGGTTATATTTGAGTACAGTATATAAGACAAGTATGCAAGTGACCATAATGCAAAGTTAAAATAATGCAAGAGCCATCCGAGGCAGACAAAAACACTACAAAGAACAATAAATCAAATTCCTAAATTTGTACCCTTGCCCATTTCCATGGTGGAAACAATCCCGCTGTGGATGATTTCTAGCTACCCATGTGACGTCATTGGATGTGGGACTGGGAAGAGATGCAGAGTAGCATCCATTATATGGTATTGCCACCACGTGGATATAACAGAAGAAATAAACCCAAGTGTACAGATAACAGTGAAACACAGGAAAGTAATTATGAAGGGATGAGTTCTGAGTACCTATCACCTTTGTTTTTAATATAAGTTAAGTTTATACAATTAAGCTTTAAAAATGGCTGAATGAGCACTGGGTGTTATATGCAACTAACAAATCATTGAATATTATATCAAAAACTAATGATGTACTATATGTTGGCTAATTGAATTAAAAAAAAAGAAATTTGCATTCTCAAAAAAAAACAAAAGGCTGACTTTAACAACTGGCTTACAGAATTCCTGAAAACTGACCAATGGGATCTTGTGAGGTCAGCCAATTCCAGCACACCACTGTCAGAAACTTATATCATCAGTTTCCTTGGCAAACTCTCTTTAAAAAGGTAAAACATTAAGAGGCCTGTAAATACCTAAAGACTACTTCCAAGGACATGAAGACAACCACCCAGCTCTAGCTCTGTCTTTGATGGTTCTGGCAAATAGCATATTGCGCCAAGTCATCTACTTTCACTGATATGTTCTTCAAAATATTTACAGGTCTCACTCTGCTAGTCCTTTCTATATTCCCTCCATCCGTGTGCCCAAAATTTTGCCCTTTCTTTATACATCTTTTCCTCTGCTCCCTTCTTGTTTCCTTCTTAAATCCCTGGGTATAATCCAGAAGCGAAGAACATTTAAAAATAGTCACTTATGTACTGGCAGGTGTCTGATTTTCTCTTCTAAAGTTAAAAAGGATGTGAGTCGAACATATTGTAGGTATCCACAAGAAAGAAAAACAACAACAAAAACCCCTCCTGAAAACTTAATAAAACTCTACTTTTTTTAAGCTAGCCTGGGAATGGCCAATGGTGCTCTAGTAGGTCATTGATTCTTACTTAAAAAAAAAAGGGGGGGGGGCACCTGGGTGGCTCAGATGGTTAAGCGTCTGCCTTCGGCTCAGGTCATGATCCCAGGGTCCTGGGATCGAGTCCTGCATCGGGCTCCCTGCTCCTTGGGAGCCTGCTTCTCTCTCTCTCTCTCTGTCTCTCATGAATAAATAAAAATAAAATCTTTAAAAAAAAAAAAAAAGAAAAAAGATTCTCCACTTCTGGGATAGCCATTCAAACCACAACTATGTTACTATTTGTCTACAGTGTAGAAGAGGGAAACTGCATTTGATATTTAATGTTTGAGTCTTGACTATAACAGATGTTCAGTCTGCAACTGTGACGAAGTTATCTAAATTCTCTGGGCTTCCGTGTCTTCATTTCTAAGACTAGGATAATTGTACTCATCTTGCAGCATTGTGAGGAATAAAGGTGATGATAGAATGAAAATACACTGTTAACCGTAAGGCCATATATAATTGTCAGATATTATTACTGAAAATAAAAACAGTGGGTGTAAGAAATTCATTGCATTAGAATTGGGCAGCTAGTAATAATAACCTAAGTATAATGGTCTAGGGCCAACATGGCATTTTGTACAAACCACCAAGCATCTAGGTTCTATCTTTCTATACCACCATCCTGTTCGTGGCATCTATTCTCCAAATCACAAAATAGTTGCTGGAGCTCCAGCCATCATTTTCACATTTCAGGCAAGAAGATGGAGAACGTCAAGGGGAATATTACCTATCTCCCAGTTGGATCAATAACATTTAAAGAGATTTCTTAGAAGTACTATCCAACTTCTATTTGTAACCTTTTGTCTAGACCCAGCTCTAAGAGAAGCTAGGAAATGTAACCCCTAGTTAAACAACTGCTGTTCAGAATAAAATCAGGTTTTGTTAGTAAAAAAGGAGGAGACACTTATATTGGAAGGACATGTAGCAATTGTGTCCCAATAAATATATCAGTTTTGGGTTACCTCTTCCCTAGGTGGACTCCTTAGGAGTTTCCTGTATGGCATCTTTCCTGTGTATTAAGTTATTGTTTCTGATTCTACACTTCACATAATTAGTCCATTTTCCGCCTCTATTATTAGAAAAGACAGATTTGCAATGTCATGTAAAACCATTTTGAAGAAAATTTAGAAAGCAGCAACAGGAGAAATTCTACAACAAATGCAACTTTTTAACTACCCAAAGTGATGTATAAGGATACATGCTATAATTCTAGTTAAGAATTCTTCCTTAAATAGACAGGAGATTGGTGATCACAGGATGCTGTTGGAAATCCATTTTAAATTACAAGTTGGTTGGGGTGCCTGGGTAGCTCACTCAGTTAAGCAGCAGGCTCTTGATTTCAGCTCAGGTCATGATCTCAGGGATGAGCCCTGAGAGGGTGAGTCCCCTCCCCACTACACACACACATACTATGTGTGCATGCTCTTGCTCACGCATGCTCTCTCTCTCTCAAAAAAAAACAACAACATATATATATGTGTGTGTGTGTGTGTGTGTGTGTGTGTGTTGGTGATCTTTATTTGGAATCAGTTCATTTAAGGCAGTTTCATTTCTGCCCATTAAATGATGGTTGTGAACCCATGAAAAAGTATGAGAACTAAGGGGCTGCATATATATTACTGAATAAATATTTCTAACCACCATGGCTACCTTCAGCCTGAGTTCCACTCCCTGCTCCATTAAGTTTCAAATGTATCATGCATATAATGGCAAGAACTGAGTCCTCCCTGCTCTGAGAGGCCAAAAGATCAGCGAAAGTTATACCTTGGACTTCAGTTCAAGGTTAGATATGGCCACAAAACTCTGAATGTCCTACACTATGCTATTGTGGAGAAACAGATGGGAAGGAAGGTTTGGTGAGGATGAGCTAGACAATGCCACCGTAACAAACAACAAGAAAATATCACTGGCTTTGCACCACAGTCATTTTTTAAATTAAAAATTTTTAATGTTCTTATTGTGGTAAAGCCTATATAAGATTTGCCATTTTAATTATTTTATTTTATTTTTGTTTTTTTTTGTTGTTGTTTTTAAGTAGGCTCCCTGCCCAGTGTGCAGCCCAAAGCGGGGCTTGAACTCATGAGCCTGAGATCAAGACCTGAGTGGAGGATCAAGAGTCAGACACTTAACTGACTGAGCCACCCAGGTGCCCCCATTTTATTTTAAAGTGCACAATTCAGTGTCATTAATTATAATCACAATATCATACAACCACCACCACCACGACCACAATCTTTTACCAAAACATTTTCATCATATCAAACAGAAACCTCTCTACTTTACATTAAGCAATAATTCCTTATTTCTCCCTTCCGTAGCCTCTAATCTACTTTCTGCCTTTATGAATTTACCCAGTGTAGATATTTCATCTAAGGGCAATCATACAATATTTTTCTTTTCTGGCTTATTTTGCTTAGCATAATTTTCCCAAAGTTCATTCGTGTTGTAGCGTCTATCAGAACATCTTCCTTTTTATGGCTGAATACTATTCCATTGCATGAATATACCACGTTTTGTTGATCCAACCATCTATTGATAAAACTTGAGTTGTTTTCACCTTTTGACTACTGTGACTAATACTTCAATGTGTACTTGTATGGTGTACAAATATCTGTTCAAATCTCTGCTTTCGGTTGTTTGGGTATATACCTAGGAGCGGATTTGTCAGATCATATATTTAATTTCTTTTGAGGACTTCAAACTGTTTTCCACAGTGCCCGCAGCATTTGCAATTTCCACCGGCAGTATACATGGACAAGGGCTCCCACTTCTTCACATCCTCACCCGCACTTGTTATTTCCCATTTTTAAAAATTATAGCCATCCTAGTAGGTGTGAAATGGTATCTCACTGGGGTTTTGATTTGCATTTCCCTAATGAATAATGATGTTGAGCATCTTTTCAAGTCCTTATTGGCCATTTGTTGATCTTCTTTGGAAAAGTCTCTATGCAAGTTCTTTGCCTATTTTTTAACTGTGTTTTTTTTTTAATTTTTTTGTTGAGTTATAGGAGTTCTTTATATATTCTGTATATGAAAGCTTTATCCACACCAGTTTTATTTCTCACTTACATTCTATTTCTGATATGATGAGTAGGAAGAGACCCAGGTAATTGAGGCTCTATATTAATATGTGCCTCCATGATGATGACAGCAGAGAAAACAAAGGCTGGAGCTGAATACTGGCAATTCAATGCTTTTATCTGGATGTGAAGCATGCAACTTCTGCATATATTTCATCGGTTAAAGCAAGTCACATGGTCATGTGTAATCTGCATGTGCCCGGAGGAAGCAGGAGTCAATCATTTGTGAACAGCACTAATACCCACTATAGCAGAGAAAGAATGGAGTGGTGTGTGAGCAATACACTACCTTTTGGAAAAGAAATGACAGTCAATCCTTGTTATTCATGGTAGTTATATTCTATAAAGTTAACGACAAACATCGAAGCAGTGAATAGTAAACCATTGCTCCTAGGTGAAATATAGGACTAGGTTCCTGCCAGCCT
Source organism: Mirounga angustirostris (assembly GCF_029215605.1). Lineage (NCBI taxonomy): Eukaryota > Metazoa > Chordata > Mammalia > Carnivora > Phocidae > Mirounga > Mirounga angustirostris. The sequence goes on along the minus strand of NW_026991709.1, from coordinate 184,598,290 downwards.
CTGGTCACATTTTTGTCAGTGGGTCAATACAAGACCTTGCTTTAACTACATATATATAGTTGATTTATTAACATTGAATTCACAGTTGACAGCACTAGAACTCATGCTGAGTGAAGATCTATTATTATCTATTGAACATATATTCTCCCTGAGACATCTCAGAGGATTCTTGCCCTCACAAACATAGACAGCACTTTAGCACTGAGCTTGAGAGGCAACTTAAACAGTGAAATCACCAACTGCAAAACATGTAGCGCTAAATAGATGACAAAAAGCATGCTTCTTTATTTTATGAGACCCGAAACAAAAGGCAGAAGCATTACCTTGTTCAGCCTCAACTGGCAATGTGCATGGTGGATGATTCAATTTTCTCACCCCTCTACACATGTCTGGGAATAACTGCAAAAGTGCTGCGGGTACCGATTTGGGGGTTACAAACAAATTTTGATGATGAGTAGGCGAATTTGCAAATACTCTGTGAATAATGAGGATCAACTAGATTCTAATCTATTTGACCTATTCAGGAGTAAGGGGCTTACCCAGGATTCCAATTTAGGTCTGATTTCAAAGCTCATTCTCTTTCCATGTCACTACACTGTCTTCACACACCAGTCACAGGATTACACTCTACCCCAAGTATTTGATGAATAAATGGCCAATGCAGTCACAGTTCATTCTTCAAGCTTGAGATTCCTGCTAAAGCCTTGAATAATGAACAGGCTAGAGTGGCTGCTTAATCATGAAAACCACATGGGCCAAATGGAATTCCAAAAAAGGTGGACATCAACGGAGTTATTTGGTAATGTGCATGCTTTGAATGTTCCATGGTAAGGATCATGTGAACTGATTCAGGCTTGACAAAGTTTTTTCTTTGAGGTCTACGCAAGAGAAGATAATGTGCTCAAATTTATCCCCAACAAAGACCATGTGGTCCTTGAAATGACTGCTCCAATCCCTGAGAGTACATTTTTAAATTTTATTAGTTTATTATTATTTTATGTACTTATTTTGTGGTAAAATACATATAATATATATACCTCTTTAACCATTTTTAAGTGGCATTAAGTACATTGTTGGGCAGTCATCACCACTATCCATCTCCAGAACTTTTTCATCTTTCCAAACTAAAATACCATACCTATTAAATACTAACTCCCCAATTCCTGCCCTCTCACTCCCACACAACTATCATTCTCTTTTCTATGAACTTGACTACTTGAGAGTAATTTTTACTACATTTTGAGACCAAATGTTCTTCTCCAGTAACACTTCTCTGAAATTCTGGTGAAAATCAGTGGGGAAAAAAAAATGAGTCAGACAATATATCGATGCTTACATTTAAGTCTTTTTATAAGCAACTTGCCTTCTTTTTTAATAAGGCAATTAAAGATTCCAGAGGAGACACTGGGCCCAGTCATCAGTATCCATAACAAATGAGAGGATGTGGGAACTCAGCTGTTCACAGAGAAGACCCATGAGATAAATCGGCACTGATAATTGGGCAAGTTATTTCTCCTGACTTTTCAGCCTCAGGGCGTTAACTTAACATTTCACAGATCACAGAATTTCCATTATATAGCACCTCTTCCTCACTCAAGACAGTCTCCTTATTATTCTAGAAGTGGCATGAGAAGAATCAAAAGTGTTAGCCAATAATTGCAAGAAAAGAGAATTCAGTATCAACTAGGCTCAGACCCAGATAGGTAGTTCTGGCAGGTACTCTTTAGCATCCTGACATTCCTAATAGTCTAGTGTAAAACAATGCTCATCCATATGTCATCACAATCTCATGCCAAAAACAGTAGATATCATTACATGCTTAGCCAACAACAGTGTCTAGTTGTAGTAGTACCCTGTAGTCTTGGTCTTCTGTCATAATTACAGCATTTTCCCTTGTTGCCTGTAACAATCTTTACTCTTGTTTTAGTTTACTGTACATTCCTCTGAAACTTTTTTGGAAATCAGCAGAAAATGGATGAAAAAGAAAAACAAAACTTTAATTTTACTCATATATTTTTTAGAAAGCAGACCTATAAAAATGGGGAGTTTCCAAATCTGTTCTTATCTATGTTAAGAAAAGGGAATAAAGATATAAAATAGACATGATATGATCTCAAAATCATTAGTATTGATGTGATTTTGGTTTTAAATTGTTTTACTATGTTTGAGCAAATACGAACTCAAGCGAGGTAGCTGGAAAGCATACTGACATGCAGGCTTTTCAAGATGCGAGGGAAAAATCTTTCATGAGTAATCTAAGAAATGGTACTAAAAGGACATCACAGAAGTTCCCTGTCAGAATTAGGAAGAGGACGGAAACATGGATACTTGTTTAAAGTGAATGACATGTGAACACCCTGAGTATGAAGGGAGCTCAGGGTACATGAACAGTGGCAAGGGATCCAGCACGGTTGGATGTTAGGAAATGGTGAGCAACCCCTACAAAAATAGGAATATATTCCACAGCTTTCCAAAAGTAAAGGAAAATGAATGAAACTTCTATTAAAAAATAGGAGTCAAGAAAATAGAAAAAAGTAGAGGAAAAAAGATGGCAAACACAAACAAAAAGTGGTAGTAATAATTATCTAAGTTATCATAACATGTAAATATATTATATTCATCAATTAAAAGATAGATTATCAGTTTGGATTAAAAAGAAAAACACATTATCCATCATATGCTGCTTACTTAAAACAAACCCATAAGAAAAGGTGAAATAAAGGAATAAGAAAACACAGTCTTGGGCGCCTGGGTGGCTCAGTCGTTAAGCGTCTGCCTTCACCTCAGGTCATGATCTCAGGGTCCTGGGATCGAGTCCCGCATCGGGCTCCCGGCTCGGCAGGAAGCCTGCTTCTCCCTCTCCCACTCCCCCTGCTTGTGTTCCTGCTCTCGCTATCTCTCTCTCTGTCAAATAAATAAAATCTTTAAAAAAAAAAAAAAAAAAAAGAAAACACAGTCTTGCAGTTATTCATCAAAATGAAGCTAGTGTGCAATGTTAACACTATACAAACCAGAATTTAAATCAATATAATTAGTAGTGATAAAAAAGGGATGCTACAATTGATTAACAATTAACTGATCCTCGGTCATTTCAAAATTATTAGTGATACAATATGTTGATCACTTTGTAATAGCTACTGGTTCACTTTTTATGTTTCAGGAAAATATTATTAATGCAGCATTCATAAACTTTTTAAAAGCTATAAAAATGATTTTTTTAAAAGTTTTATTTATTTATTCATGACAGACGGGGGGGGGGAGGGAGAAGTAGGCTCCCGAGGAGCAGGGAGCCTGATGTGGGACTCGATCCCAGGACCCTGAGATCATGACCTGAGCCGAAGGCAGACGCTTAACCATCTGAGCCACCCAGGTGCCCTAAAAATGATTTTCATGTTAAAATAAATCAAATGCAAAACACACTAAAAAGGGATGCTACAAAATGATAAAAGGAAACATCTAGGAAAATATAGCATAACCATAAACTTGTAGGCACCCAAAATATAGCCTCAAAACATATAAAGCAAAAACAGAAATGCAAGGATAAACAAACCCATAAATACAATGAGGAATTTTAAGATGCCTCTCTCAGCCATTGAAAAATCAAAAAGGTAAAAAATTATGAAGGCAATAGAGGGTATTACATCAATAGTAATTATTGCTCACTAACTCTATGATGCTGTTTTCTAATAACTTGGAAACATTACCTTCTTTATTCTTACTTTATATTGGGAGGAAAGATTTAATGTCTTTATTTTCTAAATGAGAAACAGAAGCTATATGGTGCTAAGAAACTCGGTCAAGATCACTTAGAGATATTACTGTCTGAAACTGATTTTTCTGATTCATAACTTTTTCTGGACTTGAATGCCCCTATTTCTACCTATCTGTCTGATCTACAGTCCTTAAGTATTTTCCCTGATGTTATAGGGGGAAGAGGGGTCAAGTAGATAAACTCTGCTCCTTAAATTCTGGCTCTATGTAACAACACGCAAATCATAGGCTTTCTCTCAGATTGTGTTCTTAAGCATCAAATGCATGGTTTAGGTTCAGTAATTTCTGTGGTCTCATTTCTATAGTTCTTGTGTCTGCCCTTGCTCTCCCCCTATTCTCTGGACTACCATTTCAGACTTAGATCTCAGTTTTGTTATCACATATAGGCCTTTCCAAGAAAAGTGTTTTCACACCAACTGGACTTTCCAATCGGTAATTCTATCTAATGCCTCTTGAAATGCCAGGTACTGTAATAGTTGCCCTATAAGGCAGGAACCATTACAACCTCATTTTATAAATGAGGAAAAATGACTTCACCAAGGTAAAATAACTTGCTCCAGTCATAAATATAGACAGAGTGGCAGACGTGGATCGGGTCCCTGGTGTGTCTGATACCACAGTTATGGCTTTTAATCCCTATGCTTGGGAAAGACCACCCACAGACCTTATTTCAGCAGAGCTGTTTCTTATGTAATATTCATCATCCAGATGGATTCTTGATTACCCACATAGCAATGGGGTCCAGGAGAAGATAGATGCTTCAAAATCCTGCACAAGCTCAATGTCAAATTTATCCACACTGATATGAACCTCTCCCTCAAACATGAAAAGTTGCCAAGTGCTTAGCAGAATTGGCTGGTTGGTATTTCAGCTCCTTCCCCTGCCTACCTCTCTGTCCAAGGCTATGATGCTTGCAATGATTTGCTAAATGTGAAAGAGGAAGGAGAAAATAGAAAAGGGCATGAAGTATTCACAATCTTGACCATCAACCTGGAAGGCAAAAAAAAAAATCTCCCTCCTTTCTGCTACTAATCACTCAGTGCCAGTTAGGATGGGAATACCACTTCCTCTAATATCCTTTGGCAAGGGTCAGACAATAGATTTCCCAAAACCCCAGGATTGCAGGGAAATAAGAAATAAAGTCATCAATAAGCTAGGCTAGTTAATGTTTACAGTCCCTTCTATGTTGCTGCTAGACTTTTTGGTACCTTTATGGAAATTACAAGATACCCTCCCAACTACAAATTAGAAAAAGTGCCCAATCTCTTAAGATAAAGTCCTGCATGACATCAAGGTAAGATGCAAGGTGCCTTATGCTAAGCAAAAGATACTCTTCCTTTAGGGAATCATCAGAGCACAAGTGACTATCAGCCTCCAATCACCCCCTTGGCTAGGAAACTTTGTGCAGTGCACAAACTGTACAACTGTATGTGGCAGCCCTGATCCCCTCTCAAGTGAGAGCTTATGAATTTATCCATTTGGTGCAGGAAATTCAGATTCAGAAACTGTCTGAATAATTAGCAAGATCTGATCACTGAGTTTTAATCAGCCAGAGCAATAACAACTACCACCACTATTTACTGAGTGCCAACTACATATTAAGCACTGTCCTAGAGAATTTACAGAGATGATGAAATGAGCCAGTCTGTGGAACTGATTTTTCAGTGGCATCCATCTGGATGTTGATGAGTTCTGTCCCCAATCTCCTTTTTATTGTGCATAATTAATATCAAGCAAATTCCTTCTGACAGCACTTGGCCAGAAGGCTCTGTTAATTCCTGAGGCAACCACAGAACCCTAGGAAGAACCCACCATTGGTATGAGAAGATGCCTTCCTTCCTTTCTGTTAAAGAGCAAGTTCATTCATCAGTCACTAGACTGAGGTAATTGAAATACAATAAACTGCACATATTCAAAGTATACAACTTGGTAAATTTTGACTATATGTATACATATAGCCACAAAACCATCAGCTTAATCAAGAGAGAGGAAAAAAACCCCTATTATCCTCAAAAGTCTCCTCTTCCCTTTTGCCATTCCTCCTTCCCACTCTCCCCACCCCTCCTTTCCCCAAGTAACCACTGATCTGCTTGCTGTCACTATAGATTACATTTTCTAGAGTTTTATATAAATGGAATCATACAGTATGTAATTTTTTGGTCTGACTTCTTTCACTCAGAATAATGATTTTTCGACTCCTTCATGCTGTTGCACATCTCAAGAGTCCATCCCTTTTTATTGCAGAATAGTATTCTACTCTATGGATACGACACACTTTGTTTATCCACCCATCCATTGATGGACATGGGGTTTATTTCTGATTTTTCACTATTTAAAAGAAAGCCCCATGTTTAAGGTATTGTCTCACTTAATCCTTACAATCATGCTATAGTTAACGAAATTCTCATTTTTCAAATGATGAACGGAAAGCTCATGAAGGCGGATGAACTTGGTCAATGTTTGGGAGCAACACAGCTAGGATTTGAACATAGAGCTAGTGAGTGTCCAAGCTCATGCTCTGGAACACTATGAGCTGAGAAGAATAGGTACTTCAAAGACAGAAGCCATGGGAGAGCAGCGCAGAGCCTGAAGTCTCTGTGGGTCTTCCACAGAGAGGGTTGTCTCCATCTGCCTGTGAATGAGTCTGTGTCACACAAAGCAAAACCTCAAGACAGGGGCTGGGAAGTGCCCGTTTTACACTGGACTTGGAAAACAGCCACAGAGGAATCACACCTGGACTAAGGGCTTGCAGGTAATGATGACTTAATAAATATCGGTCAAACGAATAAATGGCTGAGTGCAAAGTGAATGAATGAAAGTACAGAGAAACAGATGGATAGGTGGAGATCAGTTATTAATTGACTCGATAGTAGATTCATCCAACCATCTCATGAAACTACTCAAAATATCTCATGAGTCAGAAGGCAGAGATTATCCTGATAGTAAATCAACTGTCACAGGAGCTCAGTGTAGGCTGCTCAGTCCGCAGAAAGGGCGGCAGCTGTGCACTCAGGCAGGAAGTCCAAGTCCTGAGTCCCACTAGCCATCCTGAGGATCCCAGAAAACATTTACTACAAAGACGGGGGCCATCCATCTTGAAAGCTAGAAACCCCCAAGGCAGCTCTCCTTTCTGGTGTTCGCAGATGAGTCTTGGTTTCTCCAGGCATCCCACTCTGCACACAAGCCTTGACAAGGCCCTGCTTGTGGAACCTGGCCACAAGGCTGCTGATGTGATCCGGCAGAGGCCCGGAAGCCTGAACCCAGCTTCCAGTCTCATCTCTGACAGCTCTGTTGAAAACAAGTTCATTAACAGGCAGTTTTATTGAAGAGTGCACACAGGCATATTTCCCACTGCCACGTGATGATGTCAGTGCATTTCTGGAGCCAAGATCAACACGGCATCCATCGTTGATATGACTGGTTTGCTGAGAACTGTGCGGGAGATCGCTTTGGGGCCTCCTTCTACTTCCTTCCCCACTCACCTCTCACACGGCACCAAAAGCCCTGGGATGAGTGACAGGGAAGGTGAACACAGCAGAGGCCGCTTAGAAGAAATTTAATCCAATCCAGTTGGGGAGCCATGTGTCTCACTGCAGCCATGAAATTCCATCCTGAGCTCAGCATGTACTGATGGAATAATGAAATGAAGATGGTAGTGCAAACGGCTGGTGAGTCTAATGATGGTGTTTGTGGGGTTTTTAGAGGGATGATTTGATTGTATGTTCCCTTCTTAAGAACCAGAACCACCCAGGGCGCCTGGGTGGCTCAGCTGGTTAAGCGACTGCCTTCGGCTCAGGTCATGATCCTGGAGTCTCCCTGGATGAGTCCCGCATCGGGCTCCCTGCTCGGCAGGGAGTCTGCTTCTCCCTCTGCCCCTCCCCCTCTCATGCTCTCTCTCTCTCTCTCTCTCTCTCTCATTCTCTCTCTCAAATAAATAAATAAAATCTTAAAAAAAAAAAAAAAAAAAAAGAACCAGAACCACCCAGCAGGCCTAGAGAGATGAAGCACTTTGTCATTCTTCTCTCCCTTCCCCCAGATCTGCAAGCTTCTGTCCCTCTCGGTATAAATAGCTTCTCACATTCAAAAGAACAAACTGTCTACAGCCCGAAAGTGAATGGCAAAGCTGGCTGCTGGCACTGTGGACCCAGCCCAGGGGTGAGTCACAGCTGTAAAACTCATGCTTCTAAAGTAACAGGGACCAGAGCATTTTCTGAGTTAACAGGCCAAGGAGAGGGCCGAGGAACAGAACCAGTGAAAAGATTTTGAAAGGGGGTGCCTGGGTGGCTCAAGTCGTTAAGCGCCTGCCTTCGGCTCAGGTCATGATCCCAGGGTCCTGGGATCGAGCCCCACACCGGGCTCCCTGCTCAGCGAGAAGACTGCTTCTCCCTCTCCCGCTCCCCTTGCTTGTGTTCCCTCTCTCGCTGTGTCTCTCTCTGTCAAATAAATAAATAAAATCTTAAAAAAAAAAAAAGAAAGCATTTTGAAAGCATCCTGAATTCTCCTTTAACAAACAACCTCGTACCCAGGCCATATTCGAGAGATGTCAGTCAGGGGCAAGATGCTGGAGAAGGAAGTGGGCAGCTTCTGGGGCTCACCCCCTGTCATTACCCAACTCTGCTCCAGTGTCTTGGAGACCCAGAAAATGACCATGGTGATGACAGCAGCTACCATTTGATGTGGACCACCTATGGGTCAGCATCTCCCAGGCTCCTTAGAGAGAAATTCTTTTTTTTTTTTTTAAAGATTTTATTTATTTATTTGAGAGAGAGAATGAGAGAGAGAGAGAGAGAGAGAGAGAGAGAGAGCATGAGAGGGGGAGGGTCAGAGGGAGAAGCAGACTCCCTGCTGAGCAGGGAGCCCGATGCGGGACTCGATCCAGGGACTCCAGGATCATGACCTGAGCCGAAGGCAGTCGCTTAACCAACTGAGCCACCCAGGCGCCCCTTAGAGAGAAATTCAGTAGGTCTTCACAGCTACTTCAGACCTGGGCAAGAGCCTCTTCATTTTACAGACAAAATGAGTGAAGCTCAGGGCACCCCAGGCCACATAGCTAATAACTGGTAGAGCCAAGATTTGGCTCCATGTATTTCGAACATTAGTTTTTCCATTACCCGAGAGCAGCAGTTCTGATCCGTGGCACGGATCAGAAACCCCTGAAGTCCCTGTCCAAAAAGAATGTTGGGCCTACCTTCAGAGTTCTGGTTTAGTAGGTCTGGGACAGAGCCTGGGAATCTGCATTTTTTAAAGATTTTATTTATTTATTTGACAGAGAGAGACACAGCGAGAGAGGGAACACAAGCAGGGGGAGTGGGAGAGGGAGAAGCAGGCTTCCCGCTGAGCAGGGAGCCCGATGTGGGACTCGATCCCAGGACCCTGGGATCATGACCTGAGCCGAAGGCAGACGTTTAACGACTGAGCCACCCAGGTGCCCTGGGAATCTGCATTTTTCAATAAGTTCCCCCGGTGGGTACTCATGCTGCTGGTAAGGGACCCATACTTTGAAAACCACTGGACTAGGCTGACAAAATGTAGGTAATCTAACCATCATTCTATGGAACAACCCAGCTCAAATGTCATCTCCTCGGAGAGGCTCTCCCTGGTCACGCCATCTAAAGTAGTTTTTCTAAATCGAGGACCAGCAAACAGTGGGCCTTTGGGTCAAATCAGGCCCACTGACTATTTTTGTAAATGAAGTTTTATTGTCACCTGGCCATGCTCAAACTGCTAATTTGTCTGTAGCCTCTGCTAGGATGTCAGCTCTAGCAGGGCAGGGAGACTTGTTTGCTCACGGCTGTCCCTCAGTGCCCAGCACAGAGTTGGCACCCCCTAATATCTGCTGAGTGAATGAGCATCGCAGTCGAGTGCCCAGGTCTGTGACATGGGAGCCTGAGGGCCAGTGCAGGAGGAAGAGGCGATGTGCTTCTCACCCTGTGGGCTGTCAGCCAGGATGAGACAGGGAGGAGAGCCCGAGACAAACAGGGATTGTTGATGGGGGAAAATCAGCCTTTGAAGTTTCCTGCTTCCTGCAGTGAGGGGGAAACAGGAGGCGGAGAAAAGAGGAATCCCTTAGTCACCAGGGTCAACCTGAGATTAGGGGAAACTTCCTTGTGTGACACATGCCGCCTGCTCTTCCAACACAAGCCATGTCGGCGTCCTTGGCTCTGATATCCTGGGTGGATCGCGGCAGAAGAAAGAGGGGTGGAGGACGAAGAGCCCGAACTAGCAGGGGAGTCGCAAAGACAGCCGGGGTGAGCCGTGGCTCTGCCCCTTCCTACCTGTGGCAACCTGGTTGAGTTTCTGACCCTCTCTGAGTGGCAAGGGATTCATGGAAAGAGGGAGGCATCTTGTACAAGGCTGAAATGTGATTGCTTATTCAGGTAACATCTGTTTATCAGATGGGTAATATGTATCAGGCATTATTTTAGGTACCAAGCACACTCGGTGAACAAGGCAATGTGTGACTCCGACAGGCTCACATTTGAGAAGGTAGGGCATCTGACAAAATGCACAGATAGAAGCCTACAGGGAGTACCGGTATGGGGGCTCTCTGTTGCCCTATCTTCACCTGCAGGCAGAAGCATCGAGGTGATGGGTGTGAAGGCTCCTTCGATTTCCCAGGGGCAACCAAGACAGTGGGGTTTCCCAGCCTTCACATCCATGGATGCCTTGGCCAGAGCTGGATGCTGCATGGGCTCCATTCATCTCTCCCCAGACCATTCACCACCCCCTGCCCAAATTCTTCATGCAAAAGCAAAGTTGATACTGATTTCGTTTCACTTCTGAGCTTCACGCAAATGGGTCCTGTAACACCTGCAACAAGCCAGATCTTTGCATGGCTGGCTTTTTCATGTCCTTCAGCAGCACTTCAAATTTTACCCCCCCCGAGAGGCCGTCTCTGACCAACCAGCCTAGATTAGCCGGTCCCTCCAACACTCCGGCCCACCTCCATTGTCACAGAAGCTGCTGTATTTTCTTCATGGCATCGATTAAATGGGACACCACTTGTAAAGCGCCCAGGATCGTGCGTGACACTGGAACAGTTCACTAAATGTTTCTATCACCATTATTGACATTATTGTTCTTTTTTCATCTATCACCATCTTGAATTATCTTGAACATCTATTGTTTTCTAATTTATGTCTCTAACACCCACCCCCTCACAATCTAGCAGAAACCTTAATCATCTTGTTTACTGTTTTAGCCTCAGGGCCTAGAATAGTGCCTGAAGCATAGTAGATACACAGGAGTGTCTGTTGAATGAGTGAATGAATGCATGAAAAAGTCCCATTGCTATTCCCTCTTCACAAAAGTCTCCAGCATTCTCTCTGATTCACTCTGTACACTCTCAGGGGAACACAAGCCCGGGAACACTGCCAAGAAGCCCACCCATTAGAGGCCTTAAGTGGCAGAGAGGCTAGAGCCAGGAGTGAGGCCTCCTGCTGACCCACTGTTCTCCGGGGGGGTGGGGGAGGTTTGTAGAATATTCTTCGTTGTGGGAAGGCTCTCTTTGCACTCTGAGCTGCCCGCAGAAAATGCCCCAGGGACTCACTGCTCCCAGGCCTGGTGACCTCCTGGTGGCAGGAGCCCTCAGGCACTGAGGGAGGTGGGTGGCAGAGCTCGTTTGTTCAACAGACGGCCCAGAAACCTGCTTGGGGCATGAGAGAATTCGGTCAGGTGGCTCTGTGTGGGCCCCCATCCAAGTTGCTCTGGCTCAGTGGAACCAGAAGTGCATTGGAAAGATGTGGCACCTTTACAACCCAGACAGCCTGGGGAACAGAAAGGCCTCTGGATCGGCAGAATTCAAAATGATTTTACTGAAAGCCTTGGAGAAGACCGAGAAGAATTCCAGGTCTCCCACTGGCCCATGCTTCGCTCACCTCCTCCACCCCGACCTAACCTTCCTCTGTCCTGGTCAGCCCCCAAAGTTCCCTTCACCCTCTTCCTGCCTGCTGGGGACAATGGTCATCTGTGTCACTGCAGCTTCATAGGAAGGGCAGGGAGGTGACAACCACTTTATGGAGCACCTTCTGCGTGCACACACTCCCCCATTGGGGGCCCAGAGCAGCTCCTGTGGCCTACAGCTCTGAGACGATCAGCTCCCAGGTCAGGGTGGCTGAGACAGAATCTGTCCATCAGCTGCGTGACCGTGGGCATGTTTTCTGAATTTCTCTGAGCCTTGCTTTATTTACCTCCGAAACAGAGACAGGAATAATAATTTCCAAATAAGGTTTGTTTTGAGAATGGAAGAGGAAGAATGCAAGCAAAGTGAAAAATTGTAACAAGTGTCCATAATTTTCTCCACTGTCATCTTCATCGTCGTCGTCGTCATCATCATCATCATCATCATGAGAAAACCGAGGCTCTTGGAAGCTGAACATCTTTGCTGAGGTCAGGAAGGGATGGAGCAGTGGCCAGATCTGCCTGACTCCAGAGACAAGGTTCCTCCCCCCCCCCCCCCCCCCCCCGACCATGCTGCTTCCTCCTCACCCCATGGATCTCAAAGGGCTCCGGGCATTTGGATGGGGACACCAATGATTCCCTGCCAGGCCCTTGGCTCCTACCACCTGGCTCCAGCTCCCAGTCCTGGAGCCAGCAGCACTGTGGAAGGTGTGGGCTAGAGCACGGTCCTCATGAGATGTCACCTGTCTCCTGGCCCTTGTCGGCAGAGAAAACCCAGAAGCAATCGAGATGGTTAGGGGAATCTGCTTAGAACACATGCCTTTGAGAGAAGCACAAGGAGCAGGGAAAATTGAAACGGAATCATCCTTTATGTAGAAAAAAACATTTTGAAGACTTTTCTCTTTCCATGTGATGCAATCCGGAGCCTTTCGGCTTCTGCAGAGGACCTCAGTCCTCTGCCGGTCTCTTAACAACTGTTAGTTGGGTGGTTGCCATGGGTTAGGCTCTGTGTGAGAGGCTGGGGGACTCCTGAAGAACAAACCAGACAAAATACCTGCCCTTTTGGATCTTAGAGCAAAGTGGAGGAGGTAAATATCCAACAGATAATTATACCAGAAGTATCCAATTATGTTTGAAAAGTGTTAATAAGGGAAGTAGCAGGGATTGCTACAAAGCATGTAAGTGGGGACCTAATCTTGTACTGGGAGTAGGAGGTGGTCACAGGAGCTCCTTGAGGAAACACATTTAATCTGATACCTGCCGGATGAGCAACCGTCACTGAATTAAAAGCCGAACAAAGAATTTTACGTACCTCCAAGAGAGATAGTTCTAGACTTTCACAGGGCTCAAAACCAACTAATTTGCCCCATCCTCTAGGTAGTACTGGATGGCCTGCTTTGCCACACATGGCAGAATACTAGGAAAGCCAAACATTGGACAATTGCTCCCGATATCTTCATCCTTCCTGTGAGGGGTTGATGTGCAAGTTCCAGAAAAATAACTGAACTGCCACTCTTTTTTTTTTTTTTTAAGATTTTATTTATTTATCTGAGAGGGAGAGAGCATGAGAGGGGGGAGGGTCGGGAGGGTCAGAGGGAGAAGCAGACTCCCTGCCGAGCAGGGAGCCCGATGCGGGACTCGATCCAGGGACTCCAGGATCATGACCTGAGCTGAAGGCAGTCGCTTAACCAACTGAGCCACCCAGGCACCCTGAACTGCCACTCTTGAGGGGCAAAACCACAGTTAAGGTCAAGGTAGTTTTACTAATGTTTGGAAACCAAGGATTGGGGCATTCGTATTTGAGAACCCTCTATAGATACTCACAGTATCCAAAACACTGATGGAAAGGAATTCACTCAGGAGATGCGATCTAATGGTCTCTTCAGGTTTGCATGGAGCGATGAGCAGAATTAATAGAAAAAACACATCCATAAGCACCCAGTGAAGATGATCCACCCAGAGGACTTACCTTTCTGGACAGCAGTTTGTCACAATAAATCAAAAGCCTTAGAAAGGTTTACATGAGACCACGCCACCTCTAAAAACTGTTGTGTAAGATGGATGGCCACTGCCCCCTTATTTAATAGAAAGGAAAGCTGCCAACAAGGCACACGGTCAAAAATAAACCTTCAGCTCAGGGGTGCTCAATGGTGGTACTCCTGGCATTCGGGAGGGGTGGCTTTTTCTTTGTGCAGAATCATCTGGTAATTTTCAGGATGTTAAGCATCTCAAGCCTCTACTCATTTTAATGCTAGTGGAGCTATTTTGACAATAACTACCCCCTTCTAAACATACATTTCCAAATGCTCCCTAGTGGTGGGTGGGACCACTGCAGGTAAGAAACTACCAATGAGGACCAGGCAATCATTCCAAAGGATAATCTGGATCTAAATACACGGATACCAAAAACTGTTCACAATACATAAAGTGAAACAAAAGTCAGGGTAAGTCTGCAGCATCATCACATTTTTGTCTAAAACAAAATGGAAAATTCTCCTATTACAAAGATACTTGCTACACGCATACAATAAAGGTTGCAAAACAATAGTCCTAGATTTGTGGAATTATGGGTGACCTACCCAGAACACGGCACTCGAACAAATGTCTGCTGATGTGAGTCAGCCTCTTATGTCTTGATTGAGCCAGAACTTTGCTGACAGATCCTTTAGGTTTTAACATCACTTTGATTCAGTGGTTCTCACCTGGGGTGCCCAACCCACCCCCCAGGTTCACAGCACACTGCCTGGAGACAGGTTTGGTCACCCCAAGGTCCAGGGGAGCGGGTGGTGTATGCTACTGGGATCTAGTGGTAGAAGCCAAGGAAACTCCTAATTATCCTACATTGCACAGGACAACACCAACAGCAAAGAATTATCCAGCTCAGAATTCCAATAGTGCTCAGGTACTCAAACCCTGCTCACCATTTGCCTTTCTTACGGCTTGTTAAGTATCCTCCAAATTCTTCCTGAAGTATCATCTACTGTAAATTGATCACTAGAACATCTCTAGAAGACAGGGCACATATTATTAACTGATTTGAAGGCAAATTGGCACTTGAAAGAAGACTACAGATGGTCAGTCAGGGCAGCTGAGGTACTGGAGGGCTCTCTGGATGACGTGACACACTTTGTTTGAGGTGAACAGAGGGGAAGGATTGGAGCAACCTCACTGATGACTTTTCAGTCCGGTCATTAAAAATCACGGCATAATATGATCCAGCAATTGCACTACTGGGTATTTACCCCAAAGATACAAAAGTAGGGACCCGAAGGGGTACGTGTACCCCGATGTTTATAGCAGCAATGTCCACAATAGCCAAACTGTGGAAAGAGCCAAGATGTCCATCGACAGATGAATGGATAAAGAAGATGTGGTATATATATACAATGGAATATTATGCAGCCATCAAAAGGAATGAGATCTTGCCATTTGCAACGACGTGGATGGAACTGGAGGGTATTATGTTGAGTGAAATAAGTCAAACAGAGAAAGACATGTATCATATGATCTCACTGATATGAGGAATTCTTAATTGTAGGAAACAAACTGAGGGTTGCTGGAGTGGGGGGTGGGGTGGGAGGGATGGGGTGACTGGGTGATAGACACTGGGGAGGTTATGTGCTCTGGTAAGCACTGTGAATTGTGCAAGACTGTTGAATCTCAGATCTGTACCTCTGAAACAAATAATGCAATATATGTTAAGAAAAAAAAAAAGAAGAAGAAGAAGAAGGTAGCGGGAGGGGAAGAATGAAGCGGGGGAAATCGGAGGGGTAGACGAACCATGAGAGACGATGGACTCTGAAAAACAAACTGAGGGTTCTAGAGGGGAGGGGGGTGAGAAGATGGGTTAGCCTGGTGGTGGGTATTGAGGAGGGCACATTCTGCATGGAGCACTGGGTGTTGTGCACAAACAATGAATCATGGAACACTTCATCTAAAACTAATGATGTAATGTATGGGGATTAACATAAGAATAAAAAATAAATAAAATAAAATAAAAAATCACGGCATAAATGCTCTTCCTTTCTGGCATCATCTATTATATTTATCACTTCTCGCTCTACTTTAAGAAAGTCGGGTTTTGTAGCTAGTAGGTTTTTATGAAATTAAATGACCCTATTCAGAAACACCTCCCTAAATGGGAGGTGAATTCCATGTGCATTATACTTAATTGAAGGCATTTCTCAGAAGAAATAGAATAATAAAGAGTATCACCTGAAGGTGTATTACCAACCCCATGATCAGGGAGTCAAATGAAAGGTTTTTAACAGAAATGAAAGCACATGACTCTCAACTCTGACCTTTCCTATTTCGCCTGTAGCACAAAGCATTTAACTTTCACTGTAATTTCTCTTGATAGAAAAATGAAGTTTCTTAAATCAGAGACAACTAGACATGATATTAAACGTCAGCATTTTTAGTGAAAAGCATTCAGGGTCTCAAATCTGTCTTATCTTAGAACATTCCACACAGCTTTTAAAAAAAAAATCTTTGAACATATAAATAGTTCCATAAGTAACAGATTTTAAAAGATCTTATAATTTTAAAATTTGAATTCCATTTCTTTCAGGCAACATGATCCCTTCAGACACCTTTAAATGCAGACTCCCATTTTATTAGGCAAATATACAGCCCTTCAAAAGGCTTGAAGAGAGAGTCTCTCTGGAGAACAACAGCCCTTCCTAACCCTCTGTGTCACATAAGTCTGAAGAAATTCAGGGAATAGAGAAAACCACCCAAGGAATAGCAGAATTATGAGAGATGGGAATATCCGTTCATTGGACATAATTCAAACCACTTGTTTAATAGCATTAATTGTTTTCTGTCAAAACAATCAAAGAAAATTGTTTTATATTTCCCAAAATATTCATTTTGGGTGAATCAAGTAGCCTTTAAAAATACTATCAGCACTCACTTTTGGAATTGGTGAATTGAACCAAGACCCCAACTTCTGCAACTGTCTGTTCTCTTGGGCCAACCAAAAATTTTCTCTGCGTCTGAAAATCATAGAATGATGTTTCATGGTCTTAGAGAAGAGTTTACCTAAGCAGGAACCCCAAATAGCTTAGCTTCAGAATTTCAGGGCCCAATTTAGCAGAAAGTGAGGTGAACAAAAGAAAGATGGGTCTCCTAGAAGCTGCTGCAGATGAGGTTAGCAAGAAAATGAAACAAGCTCACAGATGTATCTAGGTGTGAAAACTCCCCGCTCAAACACTGGCAGGAGAATGGTGATGTCAAACAAAGATATTCAATCACTCACCACCTCATTTGAGTGTTCAGACAAACTCAATCAAATGCTCTCATTCTTCTGAAGCTTACTCTTTAATAATACAATCTTCACCGAAACAGAAGGAAATAAAGATATAACCTTAACCTGCAAACCGAGAGAAAATGTTCTTATTTCTTCCTGCTGATATCTCAAATCCTCATAGAGATTATTTTCTGTGAATGTTTCTGTTCTAAAACATTTTCTTCCTCATAAGAATGAGAACAGAGATCACAAAAATGAAGTGCTTGCAGGGCTTAGGAAGGTCTTCTTCAAGACATAAATATGAACTTTTACATAAAAACTCCTAATATTTAAGGATTAGTAACTAATTCAAAATTTTAAATAATACTTTGCTGGCTAAACAAATCCTACCTGTGTGCCTGATTTCAGGTGCCAATTTGCGACCTCAAATATTGGAAAAAGAAAATGAGAAATGGCTAATCAAAGAGATGTTATGGGCGCCTGGGTGGCTCAGTCGTTAAGCGTCTGCCTTCGGCTCAGGTCATGATCCCGGGGTCCTGGGATCGAGTCCCACATTGGGCTCCCTGCTCGGCGGGAAGCCTGCTTCTCCCTCTCCCACTCCCCCTGCTTGTGTTCCTGCTCTCTCTGTCTCTCTCTCTGTCAAATAAATAAATAAAATCTTAAAAAAAAAAAAAAAAAGAGATGTTATTAGGGGTCCACTCTTGAGTTGTTTGCCAATTCTTGGGTCTTCCCTAATCATAAAGAACTTTTTCTAGCAGCATTATCACACCAAAAGTCCCTGACTTTAAAATTTCAGGGTATTTTAAGCTTCCAAACATTCTGTCAGACATAGGGAAGATCACTAGAGACAGCCATTTTCTGTGTCAGAGGGGCAAAACTCAAAGATGATGAGAGTGTCTAGCTTAAGGAAGGGGCTTCTAAACCAACATGAGGCTGGTGGAGGAGAAAACTCCAAGTACAGAAATGCAAAGCGGAGGCTATCACTGAGAAAAACGCAGTGAAACAGAAAGAAACCGAGCTCATCTGATCGAGCCAATAATATTTGCAGCCTGTAGGCAGTTCAAATATTTAAGGAAATGCCAATGTCTTTCTTTGTAAAGCAAGGCCAAACTTAGTATTTAAACACAGCATATATCACTGGGAGGAATAAGGCAAATCCTTATGTCCTCACTTTCCTTTAACAAAGAATCTTAAAGATTCATGGCCAATGTAGAACTCCCTTCCCCTCTTCAAAAATCAAATTTCCCTTTCTAATGTTTCAAAGCCAACGTCTCTGAGAAGTTTCTAGTCAATCTTCTGTTGACAGTTAATAATGACAATCCAGAATGAATTAGCAATGGCCCCCGTAGGACTCATTTTCATTTCTCTTCCTCAGCGCCCACTGGTGCCCCAGACATTGTCAACCCATGCAGCCCCAACCACTTCTCTGAATCAGCAAAGTGAACTCTTCCTTCTGAACTGGAATGAGGAAGGATGGGCAGGACAAAGATAAACAGCCCAAACCACAAGTGCCCTCCCCATCAAGAATGGTACCTGTTCAGGCTTCAGCCCCGGCGGGATCCAGGCGTACTCCTCCAAGGCACAGCCTGAGTCGTCGTCTGACGTGGAGTTCCTCTGGAAGTCAAACATGAGTTTGCTGACCGTCTTCTCCATCTCTAGGGGCATCACGGTCACCATGTGCTCCTCCTGAGGGCACTTGCAGTGCAGGCAGATCTTCCTGCAAGCAGCAAAGGTGGGAGGTGAGAAGGAAGGCAAAAGAAACCATTTTTCACCTGGCTGCCAGTCACCGGCCCTTGGATCCCAAGTCACAAATGCCTTCCTTGGTAACTGACCGTTGGCAAGAGCACCTAAAGTGGCGCCCCACAGCACGCCTGTCTTCTTGGAAGGCGTGGTGCGGGACACGTGGAAACATCACGAAAGGTCAGAGGCCACTAGGTAAGCCTCATGAGAATGTTCGAACATGGACTCCAACCTATTCTTCTAAATCAGTATCCCAAGAGCAATGTCAAAATATCTTTTACACTTAGTAGAGCACTGGATATGGACCGTGACTGCAATTTCCTTAACTATAATAGTAATTAAATAGACGTAATACATATGCTGACCAGAAATATTACCAGTGGATTTAACAAATACTGACAACATACCATTTTCATAAAAGCGTCCTAGAAGCTTGGGAAATGGTAGAAGTTTTAAAGAGAACCGCAGGTGAGATCTTCTTTAAGAAAAAGAGCAAGAATATGTTTTTCCCACCAAACAAATCTGGCCCCAAGATCTCATGGGAAAGACATTGTCACCTCTACTAAATATCCCCATAGGTTTGAAATTCTAATCAGAAACCCAAATCTTTCCTACATTGGTTGTGTGTTTTTTTTTTTTTTAAATATACAGTACAAGAGGATCATGCATGTGAATTATTTCAAAAGGTAGCAGCCAAAGATAAAATCTCTCCCCAAAGTTGAACATTTCTCTTTTAAGGTTACCATCTGTTCCCTCTTCCACGGCTACAAAAATGATGAAGCAGTAAAAAGGTTGATGTCAGGCAGCACAAAAGCATTTCTAGCTTCTACCAATAAAAAAGAGAAGAAAAAGAAATCACGGAGGAAAATTTTTAGAAAATGAGTTGTTGTACGTGGTACTCAGATCTTTATTAGTTTCAATAGCATCTTATCCAGGCCTTGAGAGGGCCCAGAATCCTAATCCCTACATGGGCCTAATTTTTTCAACAACAGCTTTGTTAAGATAGAAGTCCCGTATCACCAAGGTACCATTTTAAAGTGTACAAATCATTGGCTTTTAGTGTATTCACAGAGTTGTGAAAACATCATCACTATTTAATGTTGACTAATGTTTTAGTCAACCCAAAAGAAACCCAGGGCACCTTAGCAGTGACTTTCTACATCCCCCTTTCCCCCCAGGCCCTGACAACCACTAATCTATTTTCTGTCTCTGTGGCTTTGCCTGTTCTAAATTCCATATGTATGGCATCATGCAATACATAGTTTTTTCGAAACTGGCTTCTTTTACACAGTAGGATGTTTTCAAGATTAATCCATATTGTAGCATGTGACAATCCTTCCTTCCCTTTTATTGCATTATGATATTCCAGAGTATGGTTAAGCTACATTTTGTCCATCCATCCAATCAGGTGGCCTTTTGGATTGTGTCCACTATTTTTACTTTTGTGAATACTACCGCTCTAAATATTTCTATACAAGTATTTTTGTGTGAACACAGGTTTTCAGTTCTCTTGGCTATATACCCAGGAGTAGAGTTGCTAGGTCATATGGTAACTTTATGTTTAACATTTTGAGGAACTGTCAAACTGTTTTTCCGAAATAGCTGTACCATTTTACATTCCCACCATTAATGAATGAGTGTTTTATTTTCTCTACATCCTTGCCACACTTTTTAGTATCTTTCCGTTGTTTCCATCCTAGTGGGTATGGAGTGGCATCTTACTGTGATTTTGATTTGTACTTCCTTAATAGCTAATAATATTGAGCATCTTTCTATGTGCTTATTATATATCCTCGTTGGAGAAATGTCTGTTCAAACTCTTAGTCTGTTTTTAGACTGTTATTTATCTTTTTATTGTTGCATTATAAGTATTCTTTATATATATTTCTGAATACAAGTCCTTTATCAGAAATAGGATTTGTAAAAACATTCTGTGGGTGGTCTTTAGTTTTGTTTGTTTTTTTTAATTGTATGAACACTGTCAAGTCTGTTCTTTTTTTTAACATAGGCCTTTGGGATTTTCATTAATTAACTAATTATTTATTTATTTTTACTGGAGGGGGGCAGAGAGAGAGAGAGAGAGGAAGAGGGAGAATCTTAAGCAGGCTCCATGCCAACACAAAGCCTGATGCAGCGCTTGATCTCACAACCCTGGGACTGTGACCTGAGCCAAAATCAAGAGTTAGATGCTTAACTGACTGATCCACTCAGGTGTCCCTGGTTTTCACTTTCTTTTTTTTTTTTTTTTAAAGATTTTATTTATTTATTTGAGAGAGAGAATGAGAGAGAGAGAGCATGAGAGGGGGGAGGGTCAGAGGGCGAAGCAGACCCCCCTGCCGAGCAGGGAGCCCGATGCGGGACCCGATCCAGGGACTCCAGGATCAAGACCTGAGCCGAAGGCAGTCGCTTAACCAACTGAGCCACCCAGGCGCCCTGGTTTTCACTTTCTTGATGATGACTATTGAAGCACAGAAGTTTCTTATTTTGATAAAGTCCCACTTATTTTTCTGCTGCTATTGCTTGTGCTTTTGGTAGCCTATCTAAGAAACCACTGTCTAACTCGAAGTCATAAAGATTTATTCCTATGTTTTCATCTAAGATGTTTATGGCTTTAGCTCTTATATTTGGGTCTATGTTCCATTTTGAGTTAGTTTTCAAGCATGGTGTAAGGTAGGAGTCCAACTTCATATTTGTGTACTTATTCAACTGTCTTAGCACCATTTGTTAAATAAAAAGTTTATTCTTTCTCCATTGGACTGTCTTAGCATCCCTGTCAAAAATCAGATGATCATAAATATAAGGGTTTATTTCTGGATTTTCAGTTCTATTCCATTGAGTTATCTGTCTACCTTATGCCAATACCACTCTGTCTTGATCACTGTAGTTTTGCAGTAGGTTTTGAAATTGTAAATGTGAGTCCTCCAACTTTGTCCTTGTTTTAAAAAAATTGTGCTAGCTCTCTTGGGTCCCTGGCATTTGCATCATGAAATATGAATTTTAGAATTAGCCTGCCATTTTCTGCAAAAAATCTAGCTGGGATTTTGATAGGAATTGCACTGAATCTAGAGATCAACTTGGAGAATATTGCTATCTTAATATTAGATCTTCCAATCCATGGACAAAAGATGTCTTTCCATTTATGTCAGTCTATTTTAATTTCTTTCAGTGCTATTTTGTGCTTTTCAGTCACAATCTTACACATTTCTTGTTAAGTTTATTCCCAAGTATTTTATTCTTTTTGATGGTATTATAAATGGAATTGTTTGCTTAATTTCATTTTCAGATTGTTATTGTATAGAAACACCAACGGTACGTGTACATGGATCTTGCATCATACAATCTTACAGAATTCGTCTTTTCAGTTTCAAAAGCATGGTGTGTGTGTGTGTGTGTGTGTGTGTGTATTCCTTAGGATTTCCTATATACAAGATCATGTCATCTGCAAACAGAGCTAGTTTTATTCTTTCTTTTCCAGTTTGATACCTTTTATGTCTTTGTCTTGCCTTCTTGCCCTGGCCAGAACCTCCAGCACAATGGTCAACCTAAGTGGCAGTGGCAGACATTTTTGTCTTGTTCTTGATCTTAAGGAAAAACATCCAATCTTTCACCATCAAGTATTATTTAGCTATGGGCTTTTTGTAGATGCCCTTTATCAAGTTGAAGAAGATTCTTTCTACACTGGTTTGTTGAGTGTTGTTGTTATTGTTGTCATCACAAAAGGGTGTTGGGTTTTGTCAAATGCTTTCTTCCATCTATTAAGATGATCAGTTGGCTTTTGTCCTTACTCTATTAATGTCTTGTGCCTAAATTTTGACACCAAAATGTACTCAAGAAACAAAATCAGTCTAGTTCAGCCAACTCAGGCTTGTCAGATTTTCCCACTTCCTGCTTTTCATCAGATTGAAAATATGCACAGACAGAATGCACACTTGGATCTGGTTTGCATCTCCAAACTCAAAGAGGTTTCTTCCAAACCCTGGCTGCTACTTTTAAAAATAGTCAGAGCCCATTTTAACAGTAACTCTTTAATTAACCAGCTACTGTAAAGAAGTCAGGGGTGTTAGGAAGTGGTCAGGGATTTTTCCCTCCAGTTATTTTTATACCAGTTAATGACTTAAGGGAAAAAAAAAACCTCAGTGTGTTTAAGCAACCTTAGGAAGCTCTTTGGTGACTAATGGCTTATACTAGAAAGCCATACTTTTCAAACAAAATGTAGAAGAATTGTTCACAAATTCAGTCTCCAGAATATTCATCTGTACAACCCATGATTCAGCAGTGCAGGGAAGCAAGTGTAATAATACAATATTTAATGTTTAATGGACATAATCTAAGGAACTGAAGCTCCAGAAGAAGAAAAAAGAAGAAAACAAAATACAGAATTATAGAACCAGACCCAGAATGAATCTCACTGAGCTGAACTATGAACAGAACAGAGAAAGGGGAGAGGGCTAAGGGCCAATTTCGTCACCCAACAACTATCAAGCACCTACCACGTGCCAGGCACTGCCCTTGCACTCAGGAAATCTAACCAAAACGAATAAGGGTCTCTGCCTTCCTGGAACTCGAGCAATCCCCTTAACAAATAATTTGATCAAATAGCATATTAAAGATGCTAAGCGCTAGGGAATATAAGAACAGTGAAGCAGGATGAGGGTGATCTGAATTGGGGAGGGTGCATCTGGCTTATGTATACCTTACACCTGTGAGCCCAGATCTGTACACCTGCTCACCAAGAAAGAAAATATCATCCCCATTTTCCGGAAAAGAAAACAAAGGCCCAGAGAGATCAAGCAACATGTTCAAAGTAAACCCTAAATGGTGAACAGAGACCCAAAATAGGATTTACCTGATCCCTGAACCTCAACAACTAACTGCAGAAGGCATACCTGATCCCAACCACAAAATACCCTTCTGCCCTTGAACAACAAACACATTCAGAAAAATCAAAATCAAAGAGAAAGCAAAGAAAAAAGAAAACAAAATGGTAAATCGAAACCATGAGGACCTCATGTGTTTTCCCTGCTAGCTGCTTGCCTTCCACTTCTCATTCATAATTAACAGGCACTCCCGTGGCAAGGCATTTTTATTTGCAAAGAATTTTCAATCTCTGAGTGATTCCATGACAGCCTTTGGAAAGACTAATTTAATAACCCCTGTTTACAAATGGGGAACCCAAGGCCCAGATGCTCAGAAAGGAGCAGAGGGTCAGAGATAGGCCAAGAGGATTTATCTTGATCCTCATGTCTCTCTCCCCCTCTTGGCAACACGTACACAGCAACACCCAACAGCGCTCTCTTTCAACACACTGATTAAAGCTTTTCAGGAGTGTGTGGGGAAATATATTATTTGGCTTAAAAAAAAAAATCTATGAAAATAGAACCTGCTAGTATAGCAGGATTTCATAAAAAAAAAAACCAAAAACTAACCATATAAAGTGTGCATTGGTTTCATTCTGTCAGAGTTGACATGTTACCTGCACATAATTGGGTTTGTGAATGACAGGTTTCCAGGGAAGAAGGCAGGATTCCAAGAGCAGTGATGCGGCATTCTCCTTCCTTTCCTCCCTCTGCCGGGCAACCACCCCTGCAACGACCCGCCCCCCTCTCCCCCCACCATCCAGAAGTCGCAGCTATTAATGTATTTGCTTCCACATCCAGAAGCCACGATCTGTTCTTCCATGGGATACATAACACTGCCAGGTGGAGGCTCTCTTTAACTATCTCAAAGTACTCTGGTCATCTGCGCCCTTGGCCACACCATTTGGAGAATACCTAATTTATGCTAATTAACTTACCTACCTTGCTGTGGAAGGGTTCATTATAAATAGACTGAGTGCCTGTGGGTGGGCGGGGGGGGGGGGGTCTCATCTTGGAAATGTTGACAGGTTATTTACAACACTGATCCCGGAACCACAATGTCTTGTTTTGTGTGAGAAGTGATAGGATGAAGGCAAAAAGGGATCCTCCTTTATAATGCAATTCTGACAAGTTCATGTCCTAAACTGCAGGATTCTAGATTCAGATGGCATCGTAAACATCATTAAGTCCTTTTTTAAAAAATGGCTTTCTCTCTTTCACCCTCCCGCTCCCTTTTTTTAATGAGTGGAAAACATCTTTTGCAAAAGAACTCCTATGTGAAAACTCGATATATAGAACAGAGCTGCCCCAGTTGATGTGAGGGAAGGAGGCCTGACCTCTCTCAAGCTCAACCTGCTTTTCAAACTCCAGGCATTTTCCTGGCCCTAAGATCCCAAGAACATAAGTTTGGAAACCAGCATACTTCCCTCGACAGCTCAAGGTCATTCCTAGCACTTAGCAAAATGTGAATTAGATGCTCAACATTCGGATAGATGATGGAAAGACCCCCCCCCCCAAAAAAAGGAGGCTATCAATGGCTTTCAAAAGGCAAACAATTCCTAATCATGAAACTCTGCATATAAATAATTATTCTAGTCATGGGAAATTACATATGTGGTTGCCAAGACATTACATGGAGATGCTTGGGGGAGGAGTCGGGTAACCCGGCGACTCAGATTTGATAGATCTGAGACGGGGCCCAGGAATTGCATTTCTCCCAGCATCCCTGATGCACACTCAGAGGACACTCTTCTGTCGTTGGTCTTCCAGTTAGAAGGAAACACTGGGGTCAGGGAATGGTCTGAAAACATGTGTTCTACCCACACACGTGATAGGAACCCTGGGCAACGTACATTTTTAAAACTGTTCCAGGGAACCTATGGTGATCCCTCCTGATGGCCGTGTCTTAGACTCTGACATCACTAAGCCCACCTGTCACTCAGCTGGGTACCCAATGGGGCACGGGTGTAAAAAGGTGCTGGAGAGAGGCATTATCACATCAGCCACCAGGGGGGTGTCTCATTGCCAGCCCTGCCATCTGTCCTCCTGCCTTCCACCTCCCCTGTGCTGTGGGCTTCTCTGTCCCAAGTCCATGGCCATGGCCAGATCAGGTTCGGGCCACTTTCATGCAAAGGGTCAAAGGGCAGACTGCTTAAAGGGCAACTCAGCCAAAACACACACTAAGTGACTGATGAGGAATGGGCAACACTGGCCCCGTGGCCACGCCTCAGGCTGCCGAGCTCAGAGTGGGAAAATACACTTTTGTTAAAGACAAAAGGGATAAAATTACCCAAAGTCTTCCATAGTTTTTTGCTAAGTAATGGATGTGTCCTCGGTATTTGAATTCTTCCATGACTCCAGCTCATGGAAGGCAAAAAAATAACTTCTTTTATTCTTAATAAGAGGAAAAGGGGAAACCTTTTTCTCCTTATTATAAAGTTACTGCTTCCCTACCCTTAACAAAAAAAAAAAAAAAAGGAGCACACAGTTAATGGAGAAGAGAATCAGGAATTGCAGATAAGCAAGAAGCGAAATATTTCAAAACACTCACAATCCCAGGGATAATCACTGTTAAACAGAAACAGCTGCTGGTCCTCTTTTTTTCCCTCGTGTTAAGAAACTGGAGACCAGATTTCATTCTGTGTGCTCCCCATCAGCAAGTACCAAGAGACAAGACTGGCCTGGAATGACAAGGCATGAGCCAGAACACCCACACACGTACACACAACACTCTCGGCAAAGAGAAGGGCATTATTCAATCCAGATAAGTGGGTTTGTTCTGATCCAGTGCCCTGTAACAGGATTAGAGAACTTACTTACGTAGCAAGGAAGATGCCGGCAATGTGGGAAATGCATATATGTTTATGGGTATCGCAGAGTTAAGTTAGGTCCGTCAGATAAAAACACATCTGAAAAACCAGATTTCAACAGCTATCGACTTTCAATTTTCTGTGCAAGTGGGGAGAGATGGGGTATGGATAATTTAAAACCACTAAGCCCTGGCTGTGAATTGGGTCTTTGTACATCAGTCACATACTCTCAATGCTCCAGCAACTGACATCACTTCAAACCACCTGGAGGATCCACCCTGGGCAGGACGGACTCGGGAGGAGCTGGGCAGGAGCTCGACTTTCGCAGTCTGCTCTGCTGCCCAATTTCCTTAAGTTTCCAATGAGAGCATCAACTTTTCACATGCATGCAAAGAGCCAGCCTAAAATGAGGTGAACGTTGTTCTGAGTTCACTGTCCCATGGGGATACCTCCCCTGGGTGTCCCTAGGGGGTAAATAAAAGTGTGTGGGGTGAAAAGAGTTTTTACTGGGCTGCAGGCTGCCCCAAAGTCAACAAATGAAGAGACAGTGGGTGTCGTTAGCAGAAAAGGCATCGAGATGCTGTGTTGCAAGTAAGCCGGTAAGAACTGCAAGTGGGGTCTACCTGCCCTAAGATACGGTTGACATAACCCTGTCGTGAATCAGGCAAAACTGTCAAAATGGAGCTCCGACACAGAACACCAGCTGTTTCCCTCCAAAACTGCACAGGTCACATGACTAGATAACCTACGCATGGAGCTTCTGCTCCCACCTTCTGCATCCTTCACCAAACACACGTGGAGGATCAGAATGGCAGAAAGGAAGACAGGCAAGAGATACATGGGCGGAGGCTGGCCTGAAATGAAGTCAGGATGTTCCAGTTGGTGAAACTGTGCCCCAAAGCAGTAAGGGCTCAACATGACAGTTCTGACCCCCAGGGCCCAGGCTCCTGTCTCTCCACTCCAACACCTGCTTTCTGACCCGAGGACACCAGGTAAGGGTGAACATGGTGGCTACGTTTCTACTACTAGCATAATTTCTCACATTTATGGAGGATGTATAATATTCATATGATCTTTGCATAGTTTATCTCATTTATTCATTCTCAGCAGTCCTGTCGAGTTAGCATTTGAATCCATGGCACAGATACAAAATGAAGGCTGTCAACTCGTATGTGACTTCACTGAAGTCATACAGATGAGAACCTATGCTGTCTGATTCCAAGACAAGGGATCTTTCTACCCCCTTGCTGTAAGCAGAGTAGCCAAATCTTCCTTCCTTCTTTTTTTCCACGCATTCTTTCATCCTGCCATCCATCCGTCTGTCCATCTGTCCATTCATCCGTATCCACCCATCCATGCAACCTACCCACCATCCAAGCAGACAACCGTGAATGAGCATCTACAGTATGCAAGGTGCAGTACTAAGATGCTGGACATAGAGCAGTAACCAAGACATACAGCAGCTTCAATCTCATGGAACTTAGACTCCAGTGGGGAAGGCAGACAACAGGCAGATAAACAAATAGGTAAACCTGCCATTTGTAGCTTGTGGTAAGTGCCATAATGGAAATAAACAGGGAGATGAAGAGAAGGGCTGAGGATGGGTCAGGATAGGCCTCCCCGCTCCAGGGACATCTGAGCTGTGATCAGAACACTGAAGAGGAGGCCACTCTGAGAGAACCCAGGGGGAGCGTTCTCCAGGCAGAGGAAAGCAAGCACAAGGGCCCTGAGGCGGGGAAGAGTGCAGCCCGAGGCATTCTCAGGCCTGGTATGCGCCTCCCCTCCCCCATCACTGCCTCCGTGACAGTGACCACACTGGATGAGCCACTGCCTGTCTCAAAGCTCAAGCACAGATGGGAAGTTCAGGGCCGGCAACATCTAAGTGTGTGCCTCAGTTGCCCTGCCCTCCCTCATTCCTTTCTCCTTGAAATTCCCACGTCCCTCTGTCTTGATACCCAGGTATCAGCATATCCTGTTATTTGCAGCCTGACTGGCTCCTTCACTCCCTACCCCCAGCCACAATACTTCGTTCCCACCCCTTTCTGGCAAACACTCAGTCTGAATGAGGGACCCAGGCATGAAGCTTGACACTTGCCATGTCTGGAAGCAAGATTCCTATCTCTGTGAGAAAGGAAAAATGGTTTCCTAATAAACCCAGAAGCTAAAGGGCAAGACCGTGACAGGGCCAGCTGGGTAGGAGGCTGGTGTGTGCTGAGAGCCAAGACCATGCTGCCTGGCCCCTTCCAGCTCCCTGCCCTCTGCCTGGGCTCCAGCGGCTCTGGCCATCTGCACCAAGAGGAGCTTCTCTTTCCCAGGTGCTGCAAAGGTGGCAGAGGATAATTTTCAGTGTAATATGCCAATTCATATTTCCATGAGCAAACGTACCCAGCTCCCTACTCTGAATTTATCTTGTAATTTCTGAGCAGTGGAAACACATTCCCTTTGAAAAATAAGCCTCCTGCATGACCTCTCTTAGAAAAACTTCTTTTCGGCCACCTGGGTGGCTCAGATGGTTAAGCGTCTGCCTTCGGCTCAGGTCATGATCCCAGGGTCCTGGGATCGAGCCCCGCCATCGGGCTCCCTGCTCCTTGGGAGCCTGCTTCTCCCTCTGCCTCTCTCTCTCTGTCTCTCATGAATAAATAAATAAAATCTTTAAAAAAAAAAAAAAAAAGAAAAACTTCTTTGCAACCTCTCTTACCATACTTTGATTTAGGAGTATGATGTCTCAAACTGAGAGCCAATGCCTTAGATTGGCTGTCCCCATAATCAGATCCTCAGGAGGTATCTGAGTATAAAGAATCATAGGGGTTGATCCCCAGAAAGTCCTGACAAGGAAACTGAAAAGGGAACTGGGCGAAGGGAAGGATGCCAACATAAGGTGAGGTCATGAGCAGGCTGCAGCGTTGGACAACAGTGACCCATTTCGGTTGAGGAGCTATGGAAGATGGTTTGAAACACTCCTCAGAAATGTATCACTGGAG
Source organism: Mirounga angustirostris (assembly GCF_029215605.1). Classification (NCBI taxonomy): domain Eukaryota; kingdom Metazoa; phylum Chordata; class Mammalia; order Carnivora; family Phocidae; genus Mirounga; species Mirounga angustirostris. The sequence continues at coordinate 184,568,982 of NW_026991709.1, read as the reverse complement.
AGTCCAAGAGGCAGAGGTGGTTATCCACCAATCACAAACTGGGTGAGGACTGCACCTGGAGCCCCTTGGCTTACCCACAGGCAAGACGGGGACAGGACCCATGGGTCACAGTAAACTGGGCTGGTAAGTGCCAAGGGGGAAAAATATGTTTGCTGCAAGCAGCTTCATTTATTAAACAATAATTCACTGAACATCTATGTACTATACATCCCAGGGGGTATTGTGAGGGATTAAAATGAAACAACAACAACAAAAAACAAGAGTCCCTGTCTGACTGGGACACAAAGATATAGTCACAAAGAGCTAAACCATGCATACCAAAGTGAAGAGTTCTTTGGGGGAATACTGAGGAGAATGTCCTTGTTTCGAGGAGACAGATGCTGAAATATGATCAGGTAAAGGATGTTTGTCATTTATTTTCACACAGGTAAGCTAGAATATTAATAAAAATATGCATGTGTGGGGAGAGAGAGAGGGACAACATGTAGCAAATGTGGCAGAATGTTAACAGAGAAATCTAGAAGAATGTATAGAAGTTCACTGCACTGTTCTGGAAACAACTATGTAACACTGCAGTTTTTCAAAATAATTTGTTTTAAGACAAACCAACTAGAAAGTCACTTTCTGTGACTTTGCTGTTAGGAGGGTTATTAACAGAAAACCTACCATGTGTCAGGCACTGTGCTACAGAGAGCTCCTGGTTACCAAAGAGTCAGGGAGGGCTTGAGGAAGCTGGACCTAAATGTTGCCACGTAGGAGGATACTAAGCAAAAAGAGAAAGGAGAATATTCCCAACAGGTGAATAAAAGACATGGAGGTGGGAGAGAACACGGTGTCATCAAGATATGGAGAGGAGTCAAAGATGGCGGCAAGAGGGCAGGTGGAGAATTACACACAACAGTCCATGTGAAGGAGTGTTGACTTCATTGTAAAAACGTTCCCTGGCCAGTGAGGAATCTGCCTACCAAACACACAGCTAGCTAATTCAGCATCATAATGAGTACACACAGTGAGCCCTCAAAGGAGAGGAGCTTGGCCACGGATGGTGTCTCCATGGCAACACGTGCTACCTACATCACTGCATCCCCAGGAAAGGCTATGGGTATCTAGAGAAGCTCTGATTTCCTTAGCTGCCTGTCAGACCCACTGCTCTGTGAAGAATACACCAAGGCAGACAGAATGGTTGCTCTTTCTGGAAGAATTCTTCAACTTCACTTTGTCCACATGCTAACTGTGATTCTATGACACATATATTTTGCTTCGTTGGTCACTGAGCAGAGTAAGTTCCAAGAGCGCCTCCTTTCCAGATGAGTCCTTCAGGAGAATAGTTTCTGAGGAAGTAACTGCAAATTAAATTCTAACACTCACCTCCAAACTTCATGGCAAGGACCAAAAGACTCCCCAAAGTATCTCTTTGTTTGCCTTCTTCTTCCATGCCATCTGCTGAACTACTTGTCTAGACTCTACCTCCCTTGTAGAAGAAGTTGGCTAATCTCAGGAAGACAAGATCTGAGGCATTAAATATTGATTGCCTAAGTACTTAAAGGCAGGATCTAGTGCAATGCATGAAGATCTTAGATTCTGGAGGCACACTGACTTGGGTTCAAATCCTAACTCCACATGTCATTGACTTACTGCTAGGATTAGACAATGAATACACACAGCATGCTTCAGGTGTGAAACCTGACTAGTTACCAGTATGTCACGTCCTATGCTATGTGGGAGGAAAGAAAATAAAACAAGTAAAAGCAATCATGATCCCTGTTCTCTAGAAGTTAATCTAGACCCTACTAATGTATTCCAGTTAGGATAGAAAATAGATCAATGGAAAAGAGGGAGCAAATAAGTCCTTTCTATAAGTCTTTATTAAACACCTACTATATATTTAAAGGTGTGCTGGACTAAGCAAGTAACTTGATTACTATCCTTACCGAAGGATTACTTAGCTTTAGCATGCTTTTAATATTTCAAGGTCACACAAATGATCTTCTTTTCTTACCAAAATACAATAAGATAGAACAGATTACATATTAAATTACTGACCCCTGCACTAATCAAGCACTTTAGAGCATACCATGCATTTTACCCTTTGAATTACCTTTTTGAACCTCTACAAGGTTAATGAGAATAGCAAGGGCTATTATTGCCCTTTTAGAGATAAAGTGAAGCTCAGAGATGCCAAGTGCTATGGCTGGGAGTGTCTAGAACCCAAAATACTTTTTTTTTCCTGAGCAGGGGAAGTAAAGTCCATTCGGTTCCATTTCTAGGGTATGACTTCCCCAACCTTCCTTTTCTTTTTAAAATTAATTTATTTGAGAGAGAGAGAGAGAGAGAGCACTCATGTAGGGGAAGGGGCAGAGGGAGAGGGAGAGCGAGAATATCCAGCAGATTCCCCACTGAACTTGGAGCCTGACAGGGGGCTTAATCTCACGACCCTGAGACCATGACCTGCACTGAAATCAAGAGTCAGACATCAACTGACTGAGCCACCTAGGTGCCCTCCAACTTTTCTTTTTAAGAAAATATTTTCTGATTGTATGCTGGGTACTTTCCACAGTTCCTTATTCAATCCTCAAAGCACAGTACGAGATGGAAATTATCATTATTATTCTCATTTTACAGATGGGAAAACCAAGGCTCAAAGCGTTTCTGGAACTTCACCCCAGCTCCCATGGCTAGGAGGTGATGAAAACGGGAATCCAAACCCAGATCTGTTGGACTCCAGAGCCCTTCACCAAACACCTGAATGCCTTTTTGATGCCCTTTCAGACTGACGGCACTGGTCCCCTAATCCATGTAAAACAAGTTGTGCTTTTCTCCGTGTTCACATAGAGACCCCCAAATCACTGGCAGGTCATAGGAAATTCTTAAGTGGCTGCTTATTAATAACATTTTCAGTTTATGTTAGGCTGCCTTTCATCCAGGGGAACTCAGCCAGCTCCACACACAGAGAACCACTGAAATCCAGCCATTTCTGGTATGGCGATGGGCCAGCTGCCAACAGCATCCCTCAGGGGCTTGGCTTGCAGGGATTCTGGCAATGGTCACACCCTTCAAAACTTGACAGGGGCCCTTTAATATCCGTGCTGAAGGGCTTGAGGCAGAAACTTCCCAGAAATCCATGTTCCTCAGTGAATGAGGCCAAAGGATCAAGACAACCCCGGCAGATTTGGGAGACAAGAACATCAAGAAACTGGGTGTTTACCAAATACCGAAGCTGGAAGTTAAGCCCCTCGATTCGGGTTGAGTCAGACACAATAGGGAAAGATGTTATGTTCAGGAGAGACCTGGCTGCAGTCAAGTCCAAGGGAAAACAAAACAAATTTCTCAGGGTTTCCCACAGCGGGAGGCTAGGCAAAAGAGGCAAGATGCTGACTTCCCTTCCATGGAAGCTGGATCCATGGAACGGTTTTTGTGGTTTTGTTCTGAGCCACAACTAGTTTCCTCATTCTGCAGCAGTGAGAGGACAGGGGGAAGTACACAGAAAGAAAATAACATTTCCTAGTTTCATATTTTATTGGAAAGAAGCCCTTGATGGATTGAATTCACATGGTCTACAGGAGTAAGGGTTTGAAAATACTTAAGAATTTGTTATATTCAGATTTTGACAAGGTGATGGTTGAAGAATGTATGCCCCCTGGACGTACCCCCACCCCCAAAGCCTATTGGAAATAGCCACACCCACACACTTTTGGCATAGTTGTCACCATGAACAATGGTCCAGACCGTGGACTTCCTTGGTGCATGGATGAGTCTCGGTCATTTCTTCATTAGCTCTTCTCACTATTCCTGCCTTTACTCTCGTAGTCCAATTCACCACAACCTCCTGCCTCGGCTATTGTAACAGCCTACTCTTCTAATTCCCGGCTCCCAGCCCTGCCCTTCTAGAATCTATTTTCCACCAGCTGTTTGTTTTTAAAACAAGAGAGACAACACTCAAGTCTCCTGCTTAAACTGCTGGTTCCCAATGCAATCAGAATGAAGTATACTCTCCTTAACCTTGGCCACAAGATCCAATGTAATCTGCCCCCTTCCTCTCTCTCCAACTTTATTTTGTCCCACTCTCCACAGAGTCTACTGTGTTTTAGCTACATTGACCTTTAATTTGTCCTCTGAACTTGCCAAAGCCATCCTTCTCTTAGGATCTTTGCAGAGGCTTTTCCTCTGCCTGGAACATCCTTCCCTGCACTCTTTATGAGCTGGCCTACTCTTCACCATTCACGTCATTCAGACTCACCTCCACCAAGGACGCTCCAGAAAGTAGCCCACTTCCTTCCTTCTCATTCACTCGCTGTTCTATTACCCTTCAATTTTTTTCTTAACATTTGTCACGCTCAGAAACTCTTATTTGTCGATGTCTCCATTACGCTTTTCCCAGTATAATGTAAATTCTACAAAGTCAAGGAGCTTATCTTATATCTAGAACAATAAGCATTCAATAGGTATAGTCTTTAAAATGTTGAATCTTTAATGCCCAGCCCAGAATCTAGCTTGGCAGTTCTCAACCAGAAGGCTCTGAACCTTTCATGGCCATGCACAAGATTATGACCGCTGTGTAAAATTTTCTTTCCTTTATACTTATTTTTTTGCAATAACTGAAAATGTATATTGTTACCATGATGCCAGAAATGTAGAGTGTGAGTCTACTATTCACACAATCAGTAGTATGTCATCAAAATCATACCAAAGAAACACTGCCTTTTTCCTGGATTAAATGAAAGTAGGCAAAGAGGAAGGTAAGGGCAGAGAAGAAAGTATTTATTGTTGAGAATGACTGAGAATCGAACCATAACTAGAGTGTAATTTAATTCTGTTAAGTGTATTGCAAAATGTCAAGTTTTTGAAAGAATGCCTTGAATATACCGAAAGGCTGAAAACCCCTGACCTAACCCGAAGCAAATGTTCAAAAAATTGTTCAAGTGTTAAATGAATACTAAAAAGTCTCTGAAACACAGAAGAAACAAGGACTGCCATGGCCTTGGCACGTGAGACTGCAGACCTCAATTTACCCATCTGTAAAACGAAAGAGATACAGGTAATTCTCCTCTGTGGATCCAGGTATCCACAGACCTTAACATTAGCTCTTGGGTAGCCATGCAGAAAAGTGGTGTGCTTCCTTCCACAGAGCAGGAGGAGAGTTTTTTCCAGTCACTTAGTAACCTTTAGAGATTTTCCTGGATGAGGTTACAACCATCTACCACCTAGTTTGGCAGTTCTTATCTTTTGGGTTACTTTATGTCTTTAGGAATCTGATGAAGGCTGAGATCCTCTCCCTTTAAAAAAACACACACACACACGAAAAACCCCACATATATACATTCACAGAAATTTCTGCATTTAATTTCAAAAAGTTAATCAATTTTTGCTGGTCCTTTGGTACTCCTGGATTCCAAGTTTAAAACACCTGGTTTTGAGAACTGGTTGAGCATAGAAGGCCCTCTCTGCTAATCCCCACAGGGCCTGAGACAGCGCCTTCCATGTTGCTGATGTTCTATTTCTCACTCTCTTTTACAAATTCAAAATAGCAAATGATATCATAGTTACCACTTAGGAAGCCGAACCTTAGCAATTCAATGGTACAGAATTTAAAACAACTTTTAAGCACGGCCAGGGAAAACCACAGTGGTGTTTAGGCAGCAGCTCAGGCAGCGGAACTGACAAAGGGAAGGGAAGGCAGGTTTAAGCCAGTCTGATCAGTCGAGCCCAGTGCTTAGGTTGCTTTCCACCTACTCATCTTTCAGAAGCCATTCTAGCAGGAACCCGAGCTCCCGTTGTTGGAAGAGGAATATGTGAATTCTTTGCTTTGCATTTTCACCCCACTTCCTAATGAGGCAGGTGTTGCAGTGTCCTAACCTGCACAGAAAGCATGAGAGACGGGTGGGGGGGCTCACTGTTCCAGCCGGTGGCAAGCATCTAGTCTAGACCAGCTTTCCAGGCGACTTCTGACATGATGAACTTAAGCGCAAGGAGTAAACTTAAGCAGTCATTTAAACCGACTCCTGATTCTTGATTGATAAGCTGTCAGGGGACAGGGCTTTAGCCGAGCACTGTGCAGTTGCTGAGCCAAAAGCAGCCATTTCCTCTGCAGGGTCACCTACCCAATGGCTGAACCGCCCAGAGGATGTCTACAGAAAGCAGGTCATTGTAACGTGGGTATTCCTCCAGGAGCATCATAGCAGGAAAGCTGGAGAAAGACTCTATGTTCACTGGTGATGAAAAGTGACAGGAACCTTAAAAACGCTCACCAAATTAATCAGAACAACAGGATGCATATCCCAGAGAAAGCAGAAAAACTCTGTTAAAACTTGAATTAACTAAAAATTCAATGAACTCAGACTTTCAATAGGCCTGCAGCTTGTCCACTTTGGGGAGGGAAGAATAAAATGTGGAGCACGTGGAAAACAGAATCTCTTCCTTGCATGTCTAAGCAATTAGGTGTTTAATACATAGTTAGCAAACTGAAAAGAGAATCAACCTTCAGGGAGTTTTTAAGGGTCGACATTGTGTGCAGGTTAAATCCCTTGGGCCAACTCCAATGGATGGGTATGGGCTGCCTGGCGTGGTGGGTTGAGAACAATTCAAAGATTCTGTTGGGATGTGATGAACAGATTGTAGGGTTTCATCAGTGAGGTCTGCAAGGGACCAGGGAGACTGGGGCCTGGTGATGCAGATGCCAGGCATTTGCCACGCTAACTCTACAGTCAGGATGTTTCTAAGACCAGAGTTCATACATGGGTACACATTCACGTAAGAATAATTTTCCCAATGCAAGCTGGTGCAGCCACTCTGGAAAACTGTATGGAGGTTCCTCAAAAAGTTGAAAATAGAGCTACCATATGATCCAGCAATTGCACTACTGGGTATTTACCCCAAAGATACAAAAGTAGGGATCCGAAGGGCTACGTGCACCCCGATGTTTATAGCAGCAATGTCCACAATAGCCAAACTGTGGAAAGAGCCAAGATGTCCATCGACAGATGAATGGATAAAGAAGATGTGGTATATATATACAATGGAATATTATGCAGCCATCAAAAGGAATGAGATCTTGCCATTTGCAACGATGTGGATGGAACTGGAGGGTATTATGTTGAGTGAAATAAGTCAAACAGAGAAAGACATGTATCATATGATCTCACTGATATGAGGAATTCTTAATCGCAGGAAACAAACTGAGGGTTGCTGGAGTGGGGGGTGGGGTGGGAGGGATGGGGTGACTGGGTGATAGACACTGGGGAGGGTATGTGCTATGATGAGCGCTGTGAATTGTGCAAGACTGTTGAATCTCAGATCTGTACCTCTGAAACAAATAATGCTATATATGTTAAGAAAAAAAAAAAAGAAGAAGGTAGCGGGAGGGGAAGAATGAAGCAGGGGAAATCGGAGGGGTAGACGAACCATGAGAGACGATAGACTCTGAAAAACAAACTGAGGGTTCTAGAGGGGAGGGGGGTGGGGGGGATGGGTTAGCCTGGTGGTGGGTATTGAGGAAGGCACATTCTGCATGGAGCACTGGGTGTTGTGCACAAACAATGAATCATGGAACACTTCATCTAAAACCAATGATGTAATGTATGGGGATTAACATAAGAATAAAATAAAATAAAAAAAATAAAAAAAATAAAAATGAGGGCAGTCACAGTAAAAAAAAAAAGAATAATTTTCCCATCTGAAGAAGACTGCCGCTAGCTAGCAGTCAAATAGAAGCTTCTGGGGAATAACAGGGAGGAGTGAGAGAAGAAAGCAGACATATGCTTATCCTGCCAGATCGCAGCCTGGTGTCCAGTGAGGTGACAGATACCAAACTCAAAGGATGTTCGCAGTCAACCTCTTATGGCTTCCACTGGAAGAACAAATTCACTGGGAATTCATGTTCAGGATAATAATTTACATGGCTGCCATGTCCTAAACCACAAGAAACATGCAGCTGGGCAACGCTGCTCTTCCTATCGAGGTAGAAAAGTGATTGGGTATATTTTCTAAATTGGCAAAAATAAGACAGGAAACTAACTTGGATTTCATTGCAAATAGCCAAAACCTCAGTTAATCAGAATGCCCCATTCCTCTGAATAATCCTCTTAGGGAACATTTTTGGGGGGACTAGCTGAACTACCTACAACACAGCAAACACCTGTGCTCTTCAAAACTTCACAAAGCATTTGATTTTAATTTACATAAACTGGAACATTTGTCACTTAAGACAAATACAACGTTATCTGGAAAACACTTCATCTACCTCTTCTAATTTCAGGTGTCCTAAATACTTAGGTGAGCATACCAAAGAAATGAATATATTTATTTATATGATATGTTTTGTGTAAAACACACACACATACACACAAGTAAGTTCCAAGATCTTTCCCATCTATCATCTTTTTTTTTTTTTTTTAAGATTTTATTTATTTATTTGACAGAGAGAGGCACAGCGAGAGAGGGAACACAAGCAGGGGGAGTGGGAGAGGGAGAAGCAGGCCTCCCGCCGAGCAGGGAGCCCGATGCGGGGCTCAATCCCAGGACGCTGGGATCATGACCTGAGCCGAAGGCAGACGCTTAATGACTGAGCCACCCAGGCGCCCCTCCCATCTATCATCTCTATGAGCTGTGAAGGCTCCAGGCTCAGATGGTACAACTCAAATCCCAGGCTGACCATTTATGAGCTGTGGACCTTGGGCAAGTTATTTAACCTCTTTGTGCTTAGCTTCTATAGAATACAGATGATAACAGACTCTACCTCGTAAGGTTATCACGAGTATGAAATAAGATCCAGCACACACAAGAGCGAGCACAATGCCTGGCATTCGATGTTAGTTATTATTTTTATAACTCTGTAGGAGAAACTCCATAAGAGCGGAGTGATTTCTTTGAGGTTTACTCAAATATATAATTGGGATTAGAACCTGGGATTTCTGAATTTAGTTAAATTTTCTTTCCTCTGCAGCACTCGATGCCTGTTAGAAAGGTGGCTAAGAAGGAGCAGCATTGGCATAACCAGGGAGTGTGTTAAAAATGCTGAGTCTGAATTTTAGCAACACCCCAAGGTGTATACACATTCGACCCAAGCAGCCTTCCTCTCTGGCACTCTGTGGGATGCTTGCATACCTAACAGCCCCGGAGGGCCTCTAGGAGTGAACGAGCAACACCAACACACGGTGAGGTGCATGCACCCCCTCTTCACTAGTGTGAAACGTCCAAAGGTCAGATGTTTCTCCAGGAAGCTCTAAGTCATTCTCTGGAGAGCTACTGCTTCTCATCTTGCAGCACATATTCACAACACAGAGGGGTCAGGTCCTGATAGAAAACCTGACCTTTTAGTTCTCTGCGCCAGAGCAGCCAACGGGGCAAATCACACGCCTCCACCGACAAGGCTGAGTTCATTCTCAAAGTTCACACTCATCAGGGTCGGTGCTGGAAGAGAACTTATAGATTATTTGATTCAGGACCTTCATTTTAGGGATGAAAGAACAGAAGCTCAGAAAGGGAAACACATACGTTCTGGTTAGTACCTGATGTGCATGCAACTAGGGGTGGAAAACCAACAAGCGTGGCCCCTCTCTCTCTACACTCTGACTGGGTTTGCCCACGTTCGCTTACAATTTTAGCACGGCAGAACTTCCCACGCTGCCTCTCGTCCACCCAAGGGCTGCTTCCACTGGCCTTTAGCTTTTACTCCTCACCTCAGTGTGTCTTTTTTTTTTTTTTTTTAAGACTTTATTTATTTATTTGACAGAGAGAATGAGAGAGAGAGCACATGAGAGGGGGGAGGGTCAGAGGGAGAAGCAGACTCCCCGCCGAGCAGGGAGCCCGATGCGGGACTCGATCCCGGGACTCCAGGATCATGACCTGAGCTGAAGGCAGTCGCTTAACCAACTGAGCCACCCAGGCACCCCACCTCAGTGTGTCTTAACTGACTTTCCAACCAACCTCCCTTCATTCTAAAAGCCGCATTCAAAACCAGAGTTGACGCCACTGTGTTCTGTTTTAGGTCTGACAAATTCTCTTCCGTGTTTCTTCTAATCTTATCAAAAGATGAACTGAAAGGATTTTGAGGGGTGAATAATGAGATGTTTCTCAAATGAGAGATCCACAGAAATAATCTAGAAGGTAAAGAAAAAATATTTACAGTGGATGTTATGGTAAGAATGGCAGACATTATTCAGGCTTTGGGTGATGATTATCCTGGGTTTGAATCCCAGTTTTACTCTTTACTGTCTGCATAACCTTGGGCAAGTCACTTAACTTCTAGGAGTCTTGGTTTCTTGACTATGAAATAGAGCTAATAATCCCTAGCTGCGTAATTGCTGCAAGAATTAATAAGGCAAGGTATGTAAAGCACATTATATGTCAGCTAGCACAAGTAGGTGCTCCATCTCTGATAGTTATTACTTTTTCTATACATTCACACAAACACTAACACAAAGACTATAAACAGATACACAGACAACCAAAACATACTTACACGTACACTTACAGCTACTCTGAAAACCTATCTGACCCTGTGACCACAGAAAGTATGGTTGTTTCTCAGCTGAGTTCTGGAACTTTCCTGAACAAGCATCTCTGAGGACTCACAACTGATGAATGGATGCCAAGAAAAGAGCTGGAAAAATGGCATCCTGCCCAGTTGAAATAAAATGCTAAGAATTCTTGTCCTAGTTACTTTTAACCCTGGATGGGGCTGAATGACATTTGCAAGGTTTGATTTCAGGAGCCCGGGAGGGGTGGGGGCTCTGAGGCCAGTGGCGCTCCCCGTGTGAGAGGAATGGAGGCAACGCAAGTCAGCCATCTATCATGAGGCATGCGGAGTGCCAGACTGTCAAAGGTACCAACCTGGGCTCCATCTCTGTGCCACATTCCAAGGACTAAATGATGCCTGTGATCCCTCCAGAGCCTCAGGATTGGTTTATATATAGCAGCTCAAATGCTAGAACCAGGAAGAAGGGGGATACCAGAAATCCCATTCTTCCTTCCTCCTTCAGGTTCACTCTGTTGTTCTGAGGCAGCGGGATTTGGGTTAACACTTCCCCATGTGAGGCCGGCCCCCACTTCCAACCAGTAAGGCTTCTCGATTCTGTGTCCCTTCTAGTGTCGTATCTCCTCTTGTGTGTCAGTGCTCAGAAAATTTGAGTCTTTGGTTCAGCCAACCTGATTTTTCCAGACTTTATGGCCAAACATATACTGGAAGTTTACCATCTATACCCAGGTGCATATCGTACTTGAAAACGTGCTCTTTTTAATTAACACATTTTTCAAAATGGTCCATGGTGCTCTGGTGGAAAACATATACTGTGTTTAGCCAGCAGTAAGGTTTGAGGATTTAAAATGGCTGCACTATGAGTTCTGTAGGACAGATGGGGAGAGGAATTTCTAGCTGAAGGAGAACAGAGGCTCCTGTCTTTGAGTTGCAACTTCATCCACAGGGAACCTTCAGCTTTACACTTTCATGGTGGATTGGAGATTGCTCTGATATTCTCCCAGCTGCTTCCGTATTCTGGCTTCCCTCCTCCCCTCCTCCTAACTCCTCCATCTAGTCCCCCACTCCCCACCCCCCTTTCTCTTTCCTTGCTTCCCCCCCGCCCCCCCGCCCTTGTCCCCAGGGAAATAACAAAACGAGCAAGCCTTGGGCTTCAGACTCCAAACAAAGAGCTGGCTCCAACAACAGGCCAAAGGAAAAAGAAAACCTAGTCTCCAAACTCAACTGGCCAAGCCCCCAGTGAGATTTTGGAGGACTTAGGTTGCTGGAAACGCAGTGTGATCTTATCCAACATTTTCTTTTCTGCATCATCCAAACATGCGTGCAAGTGCACGCACACGCACACACGGACAAGGCATACAAACAAGAAAATTTCATTAAAAATCTTCACAGGTTGGGACCAGAGCAAAGTGGCAAGTGTCAGTTATGAACATCAATGAGGGAAACCGATTTTCCCAGGGCCTAGCCCCAAGGCTTCTTAGTTCTCCACAGTTCACGGTCACCAGCAATTACCTGATTTTTAAATACAACAGTTGGGGAGAGAGGGAAGAGAGAATGGTTTTCACGGGCCTTCAGACACAAAAGAAAAGTCCTCGGCCAAAAGAAAGCCACAATCCTGCCTGAGGGACAGACCATTTTCACTGGGGTGTGTTTGAAAACAACAGAGACTTGAGAGAGGACCATGTCTTGAGGCTTCTGAAGAGAGACATTGCTGCTAATTCAAGGCTGGCAGTGCGGTGCTGGGTGGTTAAAAGCTCTTTTCCAACTCTGAGCCTTTGGAATCGATGTGTAGTAGAAGCAACATTCTGCTAGGTCCCAAGCTTCATCACCAGTGTGTCATTTAAGGTAAGCGCCTTTCCCTCTGTGGCCTTAGTTTCCTCCGTCAAATGAGTATTTAAACTCCTACCTCCTGTTGTGCATAGGTTGAGACTAAATGGGAAATATGAACATTATCGGCACCAGAAAGAAAATCCAACACCTTGCAGGTACCAAGAATTGGTCAAGGACATCACAGCCACCATTTCATGGCCATGCTATGTGTCCAGGGGAACGGATTTCCAATTTTCACATAAGGAAACCAAAGTTCAGAGAGGTCAGGTAACTCTCTCAAGATCACATACACCAGCAGGAGATAATGGAGGTGGTCTGCTATCAAGGTATAAATATAAATCTCTAGGCAAAACACAACTGTCCTGAAAACCCATAGAAACCAAGAATGACCAACTCCCAATTCTGAGTCTCCTAAGGAAAAATTTTCTGCAAGACTCCTCTGGCTCCTTTGGTCACTTTTCATTTGTCCTTCAAACCCCTACGTTGGAGCTCCACTTCACCTAAATTTAAAAGAAAGATGTTGAGAAGAAAGGGAAAAAAAGAGCTGTCAAACTGAGTGACTAAAGTACATTCACTGGCATGAGGCGCGCACTCCCAAGTCTGGAAAAGACCTATCGTGTCAGCGGAGACCAAACACGGCCTATTCCTTTCTTCACAGCGCGTCTCCACACTGGAGCCACCCACACGGGGACATACACGCTAGCCCTGTGACTTCTGAGGACCCAACCAGCAGATGAAGCCCACATCCAAAGGCCTCTCCGGATGGAGGAAAAAAAAAAACTGCAAAGTGTCTGCACTGAGCAGAAGAAAGAAAAGGACTGCCTCTCACATGCAAAGTTGGAACTGAAGAGGAATGTGAACAGAAATCCAGAAATGCATCAATTCCAATTTGGATCCCACAGCTTTCTGCATGTGACTCGTCAGCTGCCAAAACAGGAGACCTTCTTTCGGCATGTCTGAGCCGCAGCTAGGGCTAAATGATTTTCGTGATGCCATCCGGTCACTCTGAGTTCTACAAAAAACAGTAGCCCTGAATGATGCATTTGATTCTGTCAACTCGATCAATAGGGTGGAAAGTTCACCTGTGCCACCAGTCACAGCCCTCTGCAGACAAATGGATATAAACATATTGCCTTTCCGGTGAACCGTCTTGTTTTTAGCAACAGTGCTTACGCCGATAGTGATAAAAAGGAAACAATGCCAGCAGTAACAACGGCTAGCATTTACTGAGCATGAGCCCCATGGCCAGCACTGCGCTCCGTATGCCCTCTCACTAAATCCGTGTACCTAGCACACTGCCTTTAGGTCCTACTGGTCTCCCCATTACACAGACAGGGGTCAACCCTCAGAGAGGTGGCTAGCTCTAAGTGTCTTCAGTGTTGTCTGAATCCAGAGTCTGTGCCCTCGGTCAGCATCCTTAAACAGTGCCTAACCTCTAAGTTCCCTTCTCATGCTTTAGGCTTCCATAAATGCATCTTCCTTCCTACATTTCTATTTATTCCCCTACACTGCATGGCGAACCTTTACAAACCTGCCATTCCAAACAATGCTATTTTATTATTTCTGGCTGCCCCGTGACTATTTATAGGCCGAAATGCCCAGTGGAGCCAACATGTTTTAATTTAAAAAAAAGAACTTCCAAGGGGAAAGAGCATCTAATGGAAAGGCAAAACCTTTACAAGCACTCAAGGAGCCATTAAAATCCAAATTTCCAAAATATGGTAATTCTGTCAAAGTTGTGACTTACTCCGGAGCCCAGGGGGATACTCATCCTGACCCATCTGTGAAAGCCATCAGCAGCCAATAAACCTTCTGGGGAGCAGGATTAGAGCTGCCAATTCGGCCTCCAGCAAGGAGGCCAAGCTGCTTCGTTTAGTGCAAGTCTCACGGAGATGGTTTAAAACAGTCTCTGGGAAGAGATGTTCCAGCAAAGCAAATCGCAGCCTCACAAGCTGCAGCTTTAGTACATGGCAGTCCAGGCCGATACATTCATGGCACACTGGAGCCCTCCCCTGACTGTGGTCATGGATGCATGGCCTGGAAGCAGAACTCTCTCGCTGGGGAAATAATATATGTGCCTAAATTATACAAGAGCTGTGCTTGGACCGGCGGATGGCATCGCATCTGGTACAGATCACTTACCCTGGTGTGATTTGGCCCAGCCCAGCTTATTTATGGTTCATTAAAGTCCCGTCGGACCCCAGCATATTCTAAGACCACACAACAAAGAATAATGGGATTAAAGATCTGGATTTCATCGCAAGACCTCCACGGCAGATTAGTAATGCTACGGCTGGTTTTTGGGAAACCAAGAGTGAGGAGCACTAACTAGGAGCACTCCTCCAAGAACCCGATGTCGAGAACACACTGAGTCATGTGTTTCAGCCCGGCAGTGCAGTCATCTTCGGGAGCTCTGTCACCATTTCCAACATGAAAGCACTGGGTATAAGTCAACCTAAATTATTCGAGCACCATTTCTTTTACCTGGAAGTCTCAGCAAAGTCCTCCTTCCCCAGACCCTCTAACGGTTTCTGACATCCTGAGCAGAAATGAGTACTGTGCATGAACACTAGCAGGTGTTTGGTTTTTAAACCCTCCCCCCGCTTATGATTAATTTTTTTAAAGATAGCTGCACTTCTTCCACAGAACTGCTGCTTCTAAAGCAGGAAGACGATGACGGAAGCGTTTCTTCAGGACTCCCTACAGCTGTGACATGTCACTTTGCAAGTGAGCTTTCTAATCAGCATTGAAAAGGTAAGGTGCCAGAGGACCACTAAAAATGTCACTTGCCTAAGATAATGGAGCTGTGATAACCCCTCCTCATGCAAATCATTTACATCCAGCTTTCTCATCCTCCCTAGAAAATACACAGTTTTTAAATATGTGAATTAGAACAAAATTCTTACCTATCTCCAGGGAGGATAAAATGCCCAGTTTCAGGGGGCCGGGGGAAAGCTTCCACCAGACCCTCTAAGCTTGTCAATTGCCACAGTTCACTTTCTCCCCAGGTCTGGCTTCTAAGAACGTAAGCAAGACCGCAGGCAGCCAAAGCATCTTCTTCTGGAAACCCTTCTCAAAATCTAGACCCTTCCAGAAGCCAGAAGCAGGCTCAAGGCGGAGCTGCTCTGCACGCGCTCAGGGAAAACAGCACTGCTAGATGGAGACCCTGCTGGGCACCCACCGAGCAAGGAAAAAAAAAAAAAAAGTGTGACTTCTACCCTTCCTTTGCATCCGACTGCCTTCCTGAGAACCCAGCTTCTCAATCTGCAGGAAGTCACGGACCCCGGCTTCAGCGTCACCAACCGATCCCGAGCAAGACCCGGGGCGACCAGTCAGCTGGTCGCAGAGCCCAAGACACGGAACCAGGAAATGTGCAGCTCGGCCAAAAAAAAAAAATAATAATAACTGCCGTAGGAGAGGCTGGTTGGTGCCGGGAGAAGTCGCTGTTGCAGTGCCCGCATCCTCCGCATGCTAATGAAGCCGTGACGTCAGCAAGTCAGTCGCGGCATCTGGCCGTCCCGTCCTGCTGCCCAGCACCGAGATTTATTTACACGTAAATTAGGCTCGCCTTCCAAATCAATAATCCCCAAGCCAGGGAGATGGGGGGGAAAAGCCTTCTCGGGAAGCAAAGGCCCTAGCTCTGCAACCCCCCGAAGGAGTACAAAAATATCACACGTAAGAAGACAGGCTTTAAAGATATACACCTTTTTTTTTTTTTCTTTTTAGAGGCTGTGCTCTTATGTGCCGGGGATCGGATCTGGGCACAGTTATCAACCTGAGAGCCTGTTTTAGATTATATGCTGCATCAACCCAGGAGTGGAATCCAAGCTTGTTTTTTCCTCCCCGCCCCCCAACCCTAAAACTGTGTGGAGACTTCAAATGCCTGTACTTTCTTTTCTCTCTTTAACTTTGATTTCTCGGTGTTTGCTGGCTGGAGACTACGTCATCCTTGAATTTTTGTGCATGGCAGAAATTAAACACAAGACTGCTTTCCTCAGGTGCTTGGGTGATGAATTAGTCATTCCCTCCCTCAAGCCCTGACCCTAGCTCCTCCTGAGTATAAGAGATGACAAAGCATAAATCAGCCCAGGGGTATTTGAGGGTCCTTAGACCCTTAGAGAGCACTGCTTCCATTTCTCCATTTTACAGATTACAAAACTGAGGTTTGAGTAGAGGAGGGCTTTTTTCCCCCACAGTCACACTGGGACTTCAGCAAGGATAGGCTAGAACCATATTTCCTGAATCCCAGACTGTAACTTCGTTAAACACGTTTGGGTCTCTAATATCCCATTCACTGCTCCAACAGAGGCCTATCCAAGCAATCACCAAGAAGGAACTCCACAGAGCTGGGGAGTCCTGGGTTCGAATTCTTTAATTTCTGCAAGTGATGTGACCTTGGACTAGTAACTTAACTCCTGAGGTCTTCAATTTCTTCATCTGTACTGTCCCTTCATTCAAGAAATATCTGTGGAGCACCGTACTCTGTGCCATGCGCTGTTCTAAGGACTAGGTACAGATACGTTTGCTCTCTCCTAGCTCATATTCTAGTGAGAGCAAGGAAGAAGTATTGAATGCAACTGTAGTGAGGATTGACACAATGTCACACTCCATAAATAACAGTGATTTCTGACATTCTGGATGAAGTCAGAAAAAAATCACCAAGGCCTTCTTTCCACTAGGATGGTCATTGTTTCTATCCTCTATTTCCACGGTCACCTCTTCTTCTTGTTTAAAATCAAGTGTTCTTTCAATGCTGCCTATGCAGTATGCTGGGCCAGGCGAGAGGCAAGCGCAAGCCAACGTTCTCGCCCCTGTGCTTGTGATAAGGAAGTGCTGTGGGTTCCTTAGGTGGAGGCTGAGGGAGGGGCTGGGGAAGCTGGGAGAGAGGTGTATTCTATCGTGCACAGAAGCGTCCCCCAGGACAAAGCAGCCAGCCCGGCTCCTTGCCCACACTCCTCCGCCTGAAGAACCCACTCTGATGAGCTCTGCCCTTCCAGTGGGAGTTCCTGAAGCTTCAAATGAATTTCTTTGTTAGATGTGGGGAAGTGAAATGATGTCTTTTGTTACACGTAATTGTATTAATAATGCCCTATAACTTCTTTCAGAATGCTTCTCTTCAGTTCAGAGAAGATCTTTCATGGTGAAAATCATGGGACCTGCTCTAACTTGGCACTAACTGAAACAGAATACGAACGAATGAGTCACACTCCACTTCAGGTGTCCATCATGCAGAACTCAGAGCATGCGTGGAAGTGGATAGTCCCCCTAGACCTTAATATCCTTCAAGGAGGAGATGAGCAAATACAACAATTTGGGGCCACCAATGGCAAGGAGGCATCCTACTCTGGTGTGGCCATGGAGAAGTCGCTTCGACTTTCTATGCCCCTGTCCTAGTTTCTTCACCTGAAGATGGGCCCACTACTCTCTGATGGACTTATGATCATATGAGAATTATGAGAAGCCATTCACAAGTGATTAATAGTGAAGCAATGACGAGGAAAGCTGGCCCAGGACTACCAACTTCACGAGAGTTAACAACAGAACATGGGGTCTGGCAAGGATGGCCTGGGGACAGACCCTGGCTCTGACATTTGCTAACTGTATGATTTGGGGCGAGAGGTTTTCATCTATAACAGGAGGGACAAGAACAGTGCCTACCTTTGCAGGGCTCTTTAGAGAATCAAACGATCCTCAGCATGAAGCATTGAGCACTGAGCCTAGCACACAGCAAATGTTCAATAAACTTGAGCTCTTGGTACTGGACATAATGATGCCTTCACTGTTAAATTTGGCACTGATTAGTAAACTGACTAGACAAAGTTCAAAAGATGGGAGGAGGTCAGTCAATGGAGATGGCAAAATCATCCCCGCTTCCAGGGTATAACCCAAAGTTCCACCTAATGTGGGCGAGCTGCTGACATGCACTTCACATGAAACAACAGACATTTGCAAGGGCTATGAAACTAGGGAAGAAAGCAGTAAAAATGACCCACAGGCACTAGAGGCCTCCCCCTCTGAAGCTGCACAAGAGGGCAAGACAGCTAGATTTCTGGGAAGCATGGACACTTCATTCATTCATGTATCCCTTCACTCATTAAATGAGCTCCTACTATTTGTCCGTCACTGTGTTAGGCCTGAGGGACATCATGGTGACCAAGACAGACACGAGTCCTGCCTTAAAAAAGTTTAGCAATGAGAGGGGAAGACAATTAAGCAAGCAATTAGAGTGAGTGTGATGCATGTCAGGACAAGGCGCATGCAGGGTTCTGGAAGGTCTAACTGCAGTCAGGAGAGGGATATGGTGCAAAAGCACATTGCTGAGGTCCTTGTGATAGCACATTGAGCACAGCTTAGTGATGGGGAACCTGGAGATCTATGCATCATCCTTGTACAGATTATTGAAATTATAAAGCCCACGGATCAGTAATGCCTCATGACAAGTATTTTCATCCTGGACACCATCCTACTCAGGATTTTTCGAAAATAAACTGCTAGGTATTAGACAAGGTGAGACCCCAACTGCTTGGAAATTTCAGAGACCTGGTAAATGGGGACAAACCTCACACTGGTTTTTACAAAAACAGAGTGAAATTCCACAGTTATGACCGCAAACTTCTTGGCAGGAGGTGGCACGGAGAACAGGCAATACATATGAGACACTCAATCAAGTATTTATTGGGGATCTGTGAAATTCAGGACACTCTTTTGAGACAAGGACACAACTGCTGACCTTCAGAACTTTCTATTTAGACAGAAAATAAGATATTCACATAAGTGGCCGGAACTGCACAGAGTGAATAGGAAGAGAGACACAGAAGACTAGATTCACTGTGGCTGAGGTGATCAGAAATCAGGAAAAGAATGACTTGAGTTCTGTCGAAGGTCAAAAATAATCTTTTTTTTCCCCCCTGGAATGAGAAAACAGTTTTATGGAGGGCGGGGGGGGAAGGCCTTACCCAGCATGACACAATATCCAGAAGCCATAAATGAAAAGTCTGCTACAATCACCAAGGTTAAATGTGAGCTGCTAGAGAAGGTGTTGCAGGCAGGAGGAAGAACACAGATACGAGAGAAAAGTGTTAGCACCCATGCAGAATTAAAGACTTGTCTGCTAGGGCACAAGACAGCAGAACAATACCAACGGGATGCTGGCAGGGGCTGACAGAGAGGGCGCTCCTGACATTGACGAACATCAAATCAGCTTCACACTCTAGCCAGCATCCGTCAAAATCTTGTTAGAGGAGTACGGGGAGGGGGCAGTGAATCACTGCTGGTGGGCTCACGGAAGAGACGGGGAAATGACAGGGGAACGGTGGCCCCTGAGATGAAGGGCTCTGTGGAGGACAGTCCTAATGAACAGCTTTTTATCTCCACTTCCGGAGGTGTTAAAATAAGATGCAATGGATTTGAAATGAACTAAAGAGGGATTTTACTCCGACTCAAGAAGACTTTTGAATACGGAGATGATAAGAACCGGTGTTGGTCACTCAGAGCAATGGCAGGGACTTGGTCTCAGGAACACCTGAAAAAGAGAAAGACGGGGGCACTTGGTGGCGCAGGTGGTTACATGTCTGACTCTTGATTTTGGCTCAGGTCATGAGTTCAGGGTTGTGAGATTGAGCCCCATGTCAGGCTCTCTGCTGGGCATGGAGCCTGCTTGGGATTCTCTCTCTCCCTCGGCCCCTCTGCCCCTCTCCCCACTCTATCTCTTAAAAAAAAAAGAGAGAGAGAGAGAGATAGAAAGACAGCACCAGTCCTAGCTAGTTTAGATTAGTACCTCCTGGCCCTGCTACTGTGAAATCCTAATTACTATAAGGGATATTACCAAAGTTTCAAAGCATGTATCTAACGAAAGTCAAAAGTTCATTTAAGTTTATTTTATTAAAAAAGATGTATGGGCAGAATATACATATTACATGTGTACTTATAGTTTATAGTTTAATTTTATGATTATAATTTATAATTACATATATAGTATGTATAATACATATTCTACATACTCTATATACATAATTTTAAAGAATATTCTTTAAAACTTTATACATACATACATATATATACACACAAATGCATAGTTTTATATAGTTTTAAATGATCCTCAAATTTCAAAATCCAGTAAATTTTTTAAAATGGGGCCGAGGAGGCTGACAAAGAATTGTTTTATTAGCTGGGATAGGGTGGACTCTGATGCAGTAACAAACAACTGTAATTCAGTGGTTTAACAACAAGAACTGATCTCACACTCATGCAAAGTTGGCTGGAGGTGCAGAGTCTTTGCAGCCAGTGACTGAGGGATCCAGTCAGCTTCCTTCTTGTGTTTCCGTGGTCTCAACACCTAATTTCTGGAGGTGCTTTTAGGTGCTTTAGCCTGGAGGCAAATGACATCACCTCTATTGGTCAAACTTGTCACATGACCTCACCCAACTGCAAGGGGGCTGGGAAGTATATGCCCAGGAGGAAGAGGAAATAAGAGACCCTGGGGAACCCTGGTAACATGCTGTCAATTTTTATTTTTGCCATGTAAATCCATCAGCACAATATACTAAAACCATAGTGTCTTAAAACAAAGGGAGGTTGAACATCAAAAAATGATGACAGTTCTAAATGAATGCTAGAGATCAAGGATGCATCTGCTTTGCTCCAAAAAAGAAAAACGACGACAAAAAACCCACATTCTAGATTTGTAATAACTCTCAAGCAACAACAACCAACCCACGTAACCATATGGAAAATCAACTTGTGAGATTTCTGTAGTGCAGGTAAGACACATATGGGGCTCACCAAGTGCAGGGGAAGATAAATAAGGCACCCACAAAAGTGGGGCTGCTTCATGAAAAAGAAATGCTCCAAGGAGATTCCCCTCCAGTTTCTAACCACTTTTCCAATTAGGACTTACAATAAAACATCTGCCTCCTGCAACAGAAAGACCTGAATTCCGATTTGGCTCTATAACCTCCTACCTACATGACTTGGCAAGAACAGCCACTCATTTTTCTAAGCCTCAATTTCCCCATCTATAAAATGGAGAGAGACATCTATCTACCAGGAGTGCCAACAAGATGAGCTGAGTTAAAGTATATAAAGTACTTTGAAGACTAGTGCCTAGCATAGAGTTAGTGTTAATGTTACTCCTGACTTGGTTTTCAGACAAGGGAGCAAGAATGAGAGGTGTGAACATAAATTATAAAATTGTTCATGACAGACATAAGGATTGACCCACCCCGAGCACCCCTTCTTTCTTGCCTATTTGTTCAAGACTCCATATCATCAATGTTTCTCGGACCACAGACACATTTCTAAATCTTGTGAAGAATAATCCAGCACACTTTAAATTAAAAAAAAAAAAAAAAAGGCCTTCCTTTCTCCTTTCTGCCATTTTAGGAACGTTCCTCATCTCAGACATTTTAATTATTCTTGATCCCGATAATCTAATGCACGAAATTCTACCACAGCCTCTTATCCTTTTTTAATTACATTAATTAAAAGGAGAAATGTGGACAGTCTAGCACAGGCAAATCAAAATGAAAGACTGTTACAGATTTTGCTCCCTCCTCCCAAAAAAGATTAGAAACGGCATCAGTGATTTAAACATGCTTACCACTGCACATTTCCGTGAAAATATTGTTAAACTGACATGATGTGCTAGAAAACATCGCTTTTGTTTTACAGAAAGAAAGCTGTACTTTATTACAGCAGCTTTTTGGAAGTACTCATTTTCATTAAACAGCTGAGTAGAAACCTGAATTTTCTCTGAATAAAGGATGAGAAGAATGAGCAAGAGTTGCACAGGGATGCTTTGGTTTTCCAGCACTTCCTAAATGGGGGCACTAGAGCTCCACATGCTTCTCTTGGGAGAGGACACTGGCAAAATGGAAGATACCTCAGAAAAAAGGCTGAAAAACTCTCTGCCTCAGAAAACATTCAACTTGCAGCAAAGACCTGTCTTGGGAAAATTATTTTGGAAGACGTAATGTCACAGATGTACGAAAGGACATACTGTTTTTCTCAAGGAATGGGAAGGGCTTACATGCCAGGTGTTTTCTACACATAATCTCATTTAGTCCTCACCATCACCTCACACTGTAGCTCTGACTATCCAC
Source organism: Mirounga angustirostris (assembly GCF_029215605.1). Taxonomy (NCBI): domain Eukaryota; kingdom Metazoa; phylum Chordata; class Mammalia; order Carnivora; family Phocidae; genus Mirounga; species Mirounga angustirostris. The sequence continues at coordinate 184,546,581 of NW_026991709.1, read as the reverse complement.
TCTTGCATACATGAGGACAATGAGTTTCAAAGAGGATCAAGAATGGCACCAGGACCCACAGCTGAGACTTGGTCCTGGGTTTGAGGACAAAGCCTGTATTTCTTCCTCTAGTTCAGAGGTTCTCAAACATCCTCTCAAAAACCAGGTATGTTCCAATCAGGATGTGATATGTTGGAAATCATTTATTATTAAAAACAAAGAAAAATATGGAAGGTTCCCTGGCCCTCCAGATTAGATCAACTCTTCTCCTTCTTTTCTTCTTCTTCTTTTTTTTTTTTAAAGTAGGCTCCATGCTGGCATGGAGCCCAATGTGGGGCTTGGACTCATGACCCTGAGATCAAGACTTGAGCCAAAATCAAGAGTCAGATGCCTAACTGACTGAGCGACACAGTTGCCCCTAGATCAATTCTTTTGTAGAAAACTCATAGTATTGCTTTCCTACATAACTCCTTTCCTTTAGAACTCTTGTTATGTTTCATAGATCTGCATCCATGGTGAGGGACTATGATCCATCCTTGGTGAATGTTAATGAATTACCTGATGAACATCTCTCGCTAAAGAGACTGAATACTCTCTGAGGGCAGGGATTGTGCCTTTTTTGGCATGCTGTTCTGTTCCAAGCATCTAGCACAGTGCCTGGTGACCTGACAGCTCATGAATATTTGTTAAATGAATAAAAAGTCTGACAGTAATTTTCTTGCCTGGAAATTAAAGGGAATTCCTGTAAGAACGTTCCTCTGCTCACTTGCGTACCAACATGATTTTGTGAGTGGGGAAGGAGAGGACAGATTTACCCTCTCTGAAGCACTTTCTTAGCTTCACTTCCATGATGGCACCTTCTCCTGGCTTCCCTTCTATCTTGTGACTGTACTTCCTCGGTTTCTTTTGCTGATTCCTCCTCATCTTCCCAACAGCTAAAGACTGGCATAACTCAAGGCTCAGTCCTCAGACCGCTGCTCTTCTCTATCTACACGCACTTCCTTGATCTGGTCTAGGGTCTCCAATTCCACTTTAGACCAGCCTTTCTTCAAACTCAAGGCTTACAAATCCACCCGCATCTACACCTGGACGTCTGAAGACTTCTCAAATTTAACAAGAGATCAGTTCTCCATACCCTCCACCCCACACAGATCTGTTCTGCTGGCAGGATTCACTCTCACAGTTAATGGTAACTCCATCTTTCCAATGGTTGAGAACAAACACCTTTGAGTTACCCTTCACTCGTTTCCTTCTCTTGCCCTGACATCTAATGTAGAAGCTGGCAAGCCACATCCCATTGGCCAAATCCACTGTTCCACGTTTTTGCAGGTACAGTTTTACTGGAACACGATACTTATTCATTTATGCATGTCTACGGCCACATCCAGGTTGCAACAGCAAAGTTGAGTAGTTCCAACAGAGACCGTATGACCTGAAAAGCCTAACATACTTACTCTTTGACCCCTTTTATTGAACATTTTGTAATCCTTGACTTGTCCTGTTGGTGCTACCTTCAAAGCGCCTGCAGAACCGAACACTTTCCCATCATCCCCACCCTTCTTCCCCTGCTCCAAGCCATGTCATCTCCCTCCTGGATGGAGATGCAAGCCACCATCAGCTCTTGCCTCTATCTGGCCCCTCTTTGGTCTACTCACAAAACCGCAACCATAGTGATTCTCTGAAAATAAACAGTGTGTCACGCTTCTACCCAAAATGCACCAATGCTGCTCATCTCAGAGTAAGGCCCTTGAGTTTGTGACCCCATGACTTCTCTGATACCATCTCCTGCTACTCTCTGCCTTGCTATCACATGGACACCAATCCTCACACACAACAGGCCCATCTTCCAGATCTTTGCATTAGCTCCTTCCTCTATCTGAAAGGTTTCTTCTATCGCTAGTAGCATGGCTCACTCTCTCACCTTTTCTAGTCTTAAAAATGTCACTGCAGTGAAGCCTCACTATCCCATCCTAGATTGTCTTCCCTCCCACCTTGCTAACAGTGCCAAACCTTTACCCTACTTTTTTTTCCTTAGCACTTGGCACTTAAAGTTTTATTGAAATACAATTTACATATCATACAGTTCACCCATTTAAAGTGTATAATTTGATAGATTTTAATATACTCATAGACTTATGCAACCATTATCACAATCTAATTTTAAAACACTTTCACCAACCCTTCATGCCTTAGCCAGGAATAATTACTCCTCATTTGTCCCACTATTCCAGCCCCAAGCAGACATTGATATATTCTCTGTGTCTACAGATTTGCCTATTCTGAGCCTTTCATATAAATGGAATCATATAATATGTGATCTTTGGTAATTTGTTTCTTTCACTCAGTGTAATATTTTCAAGGTTCATCAGCCATGTTGTAACTTGTACCAGAGCTTCATTCTCTTTTACTGTGGAATAATATGCCATTGTACAGATATACATTTTATTTACCACTTCATCAACTGATGAACGTTTGGGTTGTTTCCACTTTTTGACTATTATCAATAATGCTATCAGGAGCATTTGTGTATGTTTTTTTTTGAGGATGCATGTTCCACTTTTCTTGGGTATATATCAAGGAATAGAATTGCTGGGACATAAGGTAATTCTACTTAACATTTAAAGGAAGTACCAATCTCTTTGCCAAGACTTAAGAATCAACTGTTAATCCTACGAGGGTTCCCTTATATTTGTGATAAGTTGTTTTCCCCTGCTACTTTCAAGATTTTCTTGTTGTCTTTCCATATTCTGACTGTGATGTGCCTCAAGGCAGTGACTGTAGCTCCTTTTTAAATTTACCTACGTGGGTTGCATTAGCTTCTTGGATGTGTAGACTAGTATTTTCTCATCAGATTTGGAAGTTTTCCACTATTATTTCTTCAAGTGTTGTTTTTTCTGCTCTTTTTTCTCTCTTCAGCTGCTCCCATTACGCATATATTGGTGTGCATAATGCCATCCATATTTCTCAAACACTCACTGAGTAAATCAAACCATCACACTGTGCACCTTAAAATTTATATAGTGATGTTTGTCAGTTATTTCTCAATAAAACTGGAAAAAAATTCTAAATTGTTTTTAAAAAGCTCTGTTCATTTTTTTTTTTTCTCCCTATTCCTCAGATTGTGTCATCTTTATTGATCTACCTTCAAGTTTTCGGTTTCTTTCTTCCTCCAGATTAAATCTGCTGTTGAGCCCCTCTAGCGAATTTTTCATTTCAATTATACTTTTCAACTCCAAAATTTCCATTTCTTAAAATAATTATTTTTTAAAAATAATTTCCCTTCATTGATATTCTCCATTTGATGAAGGATTGTCCTCACGCTTTCCTTTAATTCTCTAGACATAGTTCCCTATAGTTCTTTGCACATATTTATAAGTGCTGCTTTAAAGTCTTTGCCTGATAAATCTGACATTTAGACACCTTCACAGGCAGTTTCTTTTGCTTACCTTTTCCCTGTGTATGGGCCAGACTTTTGTTTCTTTGAATGACTCATGATACTTTGTTGAAAACAGAACATTTTAGATAACATATTGAAGCAATTCCAAAAACTGACCCCCTCCTTCCCTTTTCTGGAGCTTGTTGTTATTGTTATTTGTTTAGTGACTGGCTAGACAAGTTGAGTAAAGTCTTCTGCAGGGTGCAGCCTCTGATGTTGCTACTCAAGAGGGCCTGAGTATCGTCGCCCTGAGCACCTGGCTGATTTGTATTTATTGGTATCACACCCAGATGTTAGCCTCCACTAATTGCTAGCTGATTGTTCTCCTATTTTTTGACAATACCCTGGGATACAAATTGCTCCACAGTTTGATCTAAGGTAGGGCTTCTCTGCAGGGGCAGGGTGTTGCCAATCTCTGAAGTGCCCCTCCCAGGGTGAAATCACAGCTCTAGACTGAGAGCTAGGTGGAGAAGGAACCCCATGTTCTTGGCTGCATACTCCCAGAGTATCCATCACACTGATTTGAGATGGGGATAAGGGGCAGCAGGAGATGTGTGGGTCATGGCTCATATGCCACAGACTCACTTTTCTTACCAAGATTTAGTAGATTTTCTTGAATAGGTATTTCTGCATTTGCTACATACCCTTGGGACAATTTCCAGAAACCTTAGTTGTTTTTTTTGTTTTTTTTTTAAATAATGTTCACAAATTATTATTTCCCTGGTTAAAGGGTCTGCTGTGCTCCCCATACTGTCATTTTGGAAATTGATGCACAGGACTTAGTACTCTTAAATCACTATATATTTTACTTGCTTAAGTTGCTATATATTCTGCCTCCCTATGGAGGCCTAAAAAGTAAGCTCTAGGGAATGGTAGGCAGGATTTTTGTTTCATTGAGCATTCTATCCTTGAAACCTAAAACACTGCCTAGCACACAGTAGGCCCTTTAAAAATATGGTTGAATGAAGTGCCCGTGACCCACGGCCTATCCTATGTATGCTGTGGCCAATCGGAAACCGCCACAGCTGATGATCCATTTATGGTTGTGACAATTATTAATAACTGCAGTCCTTTACATCCATGTAACATTTTTTTGCAATTCTCTCGGAACCTGATCACAACCCTGGGAAACTGTCACACCCGTGAATGTCATCAGGCCGGTGACTGATGGAGAGAAAAGAATGAGAAGTGCAGCAATGGTACACATATTGCTTGATCCACTGTGCTGGATTCGGCCTGTTCCTTTTCATCTTAAATCTTCTTAGCATCTATAAATAGCTCTGAAGAGCATCTAATTTATCTTGGCTAAAAGAGAGTCCTGCTACAATGAAACTAGCCTGGAATTGGAAAAGAAATCTGTATTTGATTCTGGGCTCCAGCTCTTGCTATCTGTGTGACACTGGGCAAGTTGCTTAACCTCTCTGTTCTTCAGACGTCTTCTCTGGAAAATGTGAGTAACGGTGATAACTGTAATACCTCTTGTTATAGGAGTTCAAATCATCTTCACAAAACACTCTGCACAGTATGAGACACGGCAAGAACAATCAGTAAGTGTTAGACTCTATTATTATTACCTGTTAAATAGTCATCACAGACCTGCCACTTATTGCATGGGGATGATCTGTACATCCAATGGGAGACTAGCTCTGCAGGCAGATTGTTCGTGCGATGCATTGTGCAAAATGGCCTTATGAGAACTGCAGAAGTAAGTCTTCCTGGCTTGCTGGGCTGAGAAAAAGCCCTGATAGTGTTTGTTTCTGTGCCAGTCCTTCCTTCCACTCCTCCGAGCCTGTGTCCCAACTTATCAACCTTCCGACTAAATGAGGAGAACCTGGGAATCCTGCCTCAAGACCCTCATTTCCCTCAGGCAGGACAAGGCCTGGGACAAGGCCAACCATTTTCAACACTGCCTCCCGGCTACCATCTTGTTCAGCAGAGAACCAGGCCAAGGCAAGGTCCAAACTACAAAAAACCCAGGTTAACACAACTTAACACGCCAACAGAAATGAGCACTGGGAGAAGTTCAGTTACACACCGTCATGGGCTTCCCTATAGAGAAGCTGGTAGTGTTTGCCCTAACGTGTGAGAGTCCGACCCACCGAGACAGCCAGCGTCTGGAGCACAGAGGAGGGGTCCCTGATGGGCAGGGACCCTCTGGATACCAGGGGGTCTGTCAGGCAGGATGTATCCAAGGGCAAATCCCAACTCTGCCCCTTATTAGCTGTGTGTGAACTGCGACAAGTCACTTGTCTTCTCTCAGCCTCTTCTGACAGTTCCTGCCTCACGGACTTTCTGGATTGTAGGAGCTACTACCAGTAAAACTGCCCAGCACACCGCAGGTTCTTAAAAACTGTTGATCGCGTCTGAGTGTAAACATGCCATCAGTGACTCTCCGGACAGTGAGGGCGACCGGAGCCCCCCGGCCTGAGTGGCAGCAGTCCACGGGGTCAGTCGGCCCGGCTGCGAGCTTCCCTGCGGCTGAGGCCCGCAGAGCCCTCGACGGCTCAGGGGGTGTTCATGCTGCCTCGCTGATTTTTCTCCCCTTGATGGGTACCAGAGCAGGCTGCTGTGGTGAATTATTTAGCACCCGTTCTCCGTGGCAGTGGCCCCACTCATCCGGCAGGAGCCACACTCCTTGTCCCGTAAATGGCACACGCCGAGCCTGGCTGGGGGCTGAAGCTGGCAGAGCCTTTACAGGGCTCGACTCAGCCCAGCTGGGGAGGCTGTGCAAGGAAGGGCTGTTCGGAGCCCAGCCACCAAGAAGACACACACACACACGGAGTATTCAGACAGCTGGGAGGAGAGGAGCCCCAGTGCCGGCCACCAGAAACACCAGGAATGGAAGAAGCTTCGAGGCAGCCAGTGGTCGGAGTCAGCTGCCCAGAAAAAACCAGGAATGCTTCCTGGAGGGACCCTTTGGCAGAGCCAAATCAGAACCAGCAGGTGCTACCCACAGACCTGCTAGAGGCCCAGTCTTTTGGGATCTCTAAGATGACTGCTATCAGGAAAACCCAGCCATAGCGCCATACGTGGAGAGAAGATTTATGAGCCAGATTTATACGTGACATTTACGACATACACAACTTCTAATATAACCTTCAGGACAAGCTTCAAGGTTATACCAATAGTGTAAAGAAACTGAGTTACAGATGAGGAAACTGAGGCTCCGAGAAATCAAAATAGCCTTTCGCTACATGCATTCCTCCAATTTCTGATTCTATTTCCTTTTTTCTTCTGTCCATGGCTGTCCTTTAAATTTTCATTTAGCTTGCTGAGACCAGTGTCCCCATTGCATCCCATTCCATCCTAGGTTTGGGTTGATCCTGACATAAAAGATCTTACTCCAGGATTAAGAGACAAGTTCCTTGTGCTTGTCATGAATACAGCCCCTCTTCATGGCAACACCGATGTGGGAAAGACCGAATACTTTACACAGAGCTAGAGCCGCTTTGCAGGCTATGGAGGTGGTCTAGGGTAGATTTGGGTCAGTGTGGTGTTCTCCATTTGAAGAAAGAGATGCTCTTCAAATCGAGGAAATGCAGCCACTCTGTAGGACTAGGAGCATTCACAGAATTCTCCTATGGGCCGTGCAATGCCTCAATGAGTCTATCCTACGGGTTCTACAGAATTCATCCCTCTGCCTTGGCCAAGTTAGTCAACCACGTGATAGGCCTGGGGCTTCCAGACACACCCACCCCTCTAAAAAACAAAAACGAAAACAAAAAAATAAACAGGGCATATCTAAGCCCCGACTTCCCAAAGTGGAATCCTGGATTGGCAGCATCAGCATCATCAGATGGAACCCGCTGAACACGCAGGTTCTCAGGCCCCACCTGGCCCCACTGAATCTGATGGGGAGCCATCCAGGGTATCTGCATGCAGGGTGAACTGTGAGAAATGGTGGTCTAATGAATCCCCAGCACCTGCAGTGGAAAGCCAACAAGAGGAAGAAGGGGAGAGACAGAATGACCTCGGAGGGGTCCAGGATGGTCGGCTGGCGGTGGAATTCGGCCCACTTAATGTTTTGTTGGGCCTACATCTGAGGTAGGGAAACTGCAAAGAGCCAAACAGTATAGATGCTGGGCTCTGCAGGAGATACATTCTCTTACACAACTCCTCAGCCCTGCTCCTGCAGGGATCATCTGTAAACAAGTGGGAGGAGCTTAGTCTAGTAAATCTTTGAACAGGTGCCTGCCGAATCGGGGCTGCAGGGTGTGACTTGCCAACCCCACATCTGCACAACAGCTTCTCCTCACAAAAAAGAAAAGAAAAAGCCTCAGTAGGTCTGGCCATTCTGAGCTCAAGTTCCGGAGACACACTGATTAGGGGGACCAGCTGAACGGGGCAGCCTTCTTTAGGCTGGGGACACTCTCTGGTTTTCCACAGTCCCTACCTCTTCTCTCCCAGACACCAGGACAGAGAGTCAGTTCCCTTTACTATCCTGCTCGTTGTCTCATTTTATCTATTTACACCGACATAAATGTGCATTTGTACATATATGTGTGTACGTGTATGTGTGTACATATGTATATTTACCATCTACCAGCTCTCAGCACGTTTATGCTGTGGAGGTATCTCAGTGATCTCTAACCACGGCAGTATGAAGCCTGGTTCTGACTCCAAGGATGAGGGCTCCCACCCTTGCTCTGTCCTTGACGCTGTACCTTGAACCTGAGCCTGACCCTCTCAGAGGCATGGCTTCCTCAGTGTATCCAGATGCAGAAGCCGCCCCTCCCAGGGTCGCTATGAGAACAACTGAGCCGGACAAGCTGGGACGCCGCACACAGGACGCCTGCAGGCCTGGCCGAGCAGAGGAAACGGTTTTGTTGTGTTTTGTTTTTTCCTCCATTAAGTATCTGAACAGTTCCTTACATCAAAATGGGTGCTGTTCCAGGGCACTGGTCCTGTCGTCATCCACCTCACACCCTGAGCCTGAGAGACATCCCTGCCTGCGTATTACTTTGCTCAGATCAGCTGGAGGGTTCTATGGAAAGCTCAGGATGTCAGGTGTGACTTCTGATCATCTCTTTTCTGCAAGCAGCTCAAGGGATCAGAGGTCTTACAGGGAGCCTTCCACCCTCATCCAGTTATCTTTCCTCTTCTTCCCATTTCACACTGTCCCAAATAAATAAATAATGTGTGTGTAATGTTGATCATCTTTTTTTTAAAAAAGGAAAAGGCCGTATTTAAATGTCACCTTCTTAGCGGTCTAGCTGGAACCCTGCATTTTAAGTTACACGAAGCAAACACAGCATTTTGAACTATGCCTCTTTCTCTTTTTTCTTCCTTTTTCCATGAAGGAAATTCCTCCACCAAACCACCTCTGTCTTTCTTCCACTCATACCCTTTCCCCACCAGGTCTCTTCCAGAAAATGTCTCTTGAAAGCACATACATAAATCTTTAACTTATCTGGGTGGTATGTTTCACAGAGAAGCACAAGGATTCTTTGACTGGTTACACAGTTAATTTTCCATTTACATTACAGAGCAACAATTTATTCTACAATAAAACTAGCCAACCCTGGGAGTCCACTTCAGCCAATGCCTTGGCCAGGGGCCAAGATCCCTGGATTCTTTCGCTTTTACCACCCGGACTCCCGCCCTTGCACCGGCCACCAATACTTCCCAGCTGCTTCTCCTGGGGTGTCTTTCCCCTACACCATCTCCTGTGTGTCTAAGACACTGAGCACCAGTCTATGAATGGTGGTCTGTGGCCCCTACCGGCATGAATGGTGGAGCCAAGAACACACCTGGCCATCTGTAAGAGCACAGGCCGACTGAGAGGCTTCTAAAAGGGAAGGGAGGCCATGATGAGAGAAGGTTGTCAGAATATTGAGCTCTTACTATGACCCAGTCATCCCAGGAGAGAGAACGATGACCTCCGTTTGCGAGATGAGAAACGTGAGTGATGGAACACAAATGTGGATGTGGGTCTGTCTTGTCCTGAGGTCTGTGGCTTATAGAGGCAGGGATGGACTGAGAGGGTTCAGCTGTGGTGCACATGTGAACACAACTCTAAGGACAGGGCTGTCATTCCTTGAGGATGAGCGCTTGTTATTAGCTTCTGGGGACAATGGGGAAGAGGGTGTTTCTATGCCGGACCCAGACCAGGGTTTCTTGACCTTGGTATTACAGACAATCTGTGCCAGGTAATTCTTGGCTGTGGGGTTCTATGCCACATACTGTAGAGTGTTTATCAGTGCCGCTGGCTTCTATCCACCAGAGGCCAGTAGCACCCCTTTTCCTAGAAATGCCTGCAGACATGGCCAAACGTACCCCTGGGGGACAAAAATGCCCCTGCTGGGAACCACTGGTCTAGAAGTAGTTCGTACTTTGCAGTAGGTTATTAACTGCCTCTTTGGGGACCATACAAAGCAGAGGTGAAGAGCATAGATTTTAGCATCAAACATACCTGAGTCAGAATGCTCAGGTCTGTCACTTACCAGCTCTGCGGCCTTGGATGAAGTATTCAAACTCTTTAAGCTTTTCGGTTTAAAATGGGACAGAGAGTATTACACTTTGAGGATTACAGGAGAAAATGCAGACACAGGCCTTAGCAGAGTGCCTGACACAGAAACAATGTGATATTGGCAGCCACTGTTATTGTGATTAAGAAAAAACAGATGTTAGAAGGTGTCTAACCACCTCGTCTGATAGATAAAACACAACGAGGCTCAGAAATAGGAGGTATTGTTTCTAATTAGGACTTGTTCTACTTCCCCAAGAATACACATTTTTGGCCACTGCTCCCAAAGCCCATGATCATTTCTGCCCCATAAAACTTTATCTTGGTGCCTCCTAGTATATTATTTCTGTACTTCCCATGTCCTTTCATCTCATAACGGCTAGGATTCCAATTTGTGGCATTGGAATTACGGAATGGGACAAGTTGAGTCTCTTAGGTAAGGACCTACAGTCCATTTGGCAGAGTGATGAATCAAAGACAAAAGAAAACAGGAGATAAAGAAGTGTTAACTTGCGTGAAGTCACGGCCGTGGCTCAGAGAGACCCTTCCGGCATTTTTGAAGTCACAGTATTTTGGCCTTGATAGTCTGCTGAAATCAACCCCGGTGGCGAAATACCCCATGTTGTTTGATTTTGCTCAGCGAAAATGTTTGGGCCACCACTTGGTAACCATGGCCAGAAACCCTGGGATCTCAGTTCAAGTGGAAAAACACCATCTCGAGATGCTCCAATTTATATACTCATTTGTGCCTTGTCATTTTAAGGGAAGTTACAAGATGAGCTGGCTGGTGGAGGGAGTCATGTAGTAACTAATGTGGTAATTAGTCTCTCACTTGAAAATGTCTGGGATAATCATCAAGTCATATTTAGAAGGGAGCTCTCCCTGGCTGGAGTTGACATTCAATTACGCTGGATTTAGGGGACATGTTCTGGATCTTCTGATGTTGGCCACTAGGTGATGAAAATTAAAGGAAAAACAGTGATAAGCCTAGAGGGAAAAAAGTGAATGGCTGGTTGTGTGTGTGTGTGTGTGTGTGTATGGGTATGGGGGGGTACAGAATGACAAAGAATGGGTATGGGTAAATTCATATATTCCTTTAAGAAACCACAGTTTAGCACGATCTAGGCTTCATTTGGTCACCAGGATACTGGAAGAATAAGGCACAGTCCTTGACTCAAGTGGATCACAGCTCAAAAGAAACAACTGTATACATAATACACATACATGATTACATTGAGGTTGTCAGTAGACCAAAGGTTCTCAACCAGAGTGTCACGGCATACAACAGTGTACCCTGCGTGCTTAAAGATTGGGCTGTCAAATTTTGATCAATGTGTATGTTATTTTGTAGTCAAAGATAGACACTATAACATTGATATCCTGCCTAAAGGACGTAGAATTCGGTTATTTAGCCACTTGGTGTCAATGGGGTAAATTAAAAGTAAAAGATACGAAGCATAGGATAGTTTCAAGACCATTTTTCTAAAAGAAAAATTGTATATTCATTGGATAGATGACATTGGAAATTTTTTTTTCAATTTTCCAAAGTTTACTTAAAAAAAAAAATGGTTTAATTTTATTCCCCTAAAATGATCTGCCAAAAATTCTAGTATTTCCAAGAGTTCCACAACTAAAAGGGTTGGATGGATAGATGAAGAAGGACAGGAGAACCACCCCTTGGGGTATACTATGTTTCTCAGTCTGGAACAAAGTAGGGAAAAATGGATTCGAATTCTTTGTCATCAAGGCTATGTAAATGTTAGTGGCCCTCATCTCCTACTGCCCCTCTACTTTGGGAGCATTCAGAGGACTCAGAAATCTATGCTCCATGGGTCGATTGCAGCTTCTACTTGGAATCCGACTCCATGCTCAGACCAACAGAAGATCTTAAAGCAAACTGAGAACCTCGAAGGGGAGAGATGTGTTCAAGTAGACTTCAGGAGGACATACTGAGCAATTCAGGGGTTTTGACTCGGTGATAAAACTATTCTCTCAACCAAGCCAATCACTGAAATCCAGGGACGCATGGGGGAGATGCTTCTTTTGGACCAACAGGTGATTCCTGAGAGAGTTTCAAATCCAGTATAACCCACAAGCTACACATTCTCTAGCTGAAGGTTCTATGGTTTGAAACCCAAATCTGGCCTCAGAGCTTTCGAGAAAGAGCAGAAAGCACGGGTGAAAGGACCAGGTATGTGAATCGCTGTGTGCTCTCCGTTGGCCAATAACGCAGGTATTTCGGCAAAGATGACTTTCTCCCTTTTTAAAAGACTGTTCGCTGAGACTTTTCCTGTCAGACCGGTCTCTCCTGAATATCACTAAAGACCAAATCCCTCCTGTGTACACCCCTCTCCCTTGGAAAACCTCACTGCTGTAGTTGTCATTTTACAACTTTATCCCAGGGATCTTGGTGATCATGTCAGGTAACCCTCACCCCACCCGTAGCCCCACCCCCACCTTTGGACATTAGAATAAAAGTCTCTTTTCTTTTTGATCTTCTAGTTTCTCCACGTGATAAGGCCTGTGGTCTCGGCTCAGTTATATCAGTGGTTTTAAAGTTTTCATGTGCAACGGAATCACATGGAGGGCTTGTTATAGAGAGACCTGGGGACCCCAGCCACAGACTTTCCACTTGTCAGTGGGTCTGGGATGGGTGGAGGCTGAGAATCTCCGTTTCTGACATGTTTCCCTGTGATGGCAAGGCTAATGCTGCTAATCTGTGGACCACACAGTGAGGACCATTGAATTAGATGCTTAAACTTGAGAGGTAGAGAGCTGGATCCAGTTCACAGCCAAAGGTCTTACTCACCCATGCTATGCCCCTACCTTTGTTTCAGTAAAGTCCCTGGTAAAAAATGGCTCTTGAGGTTCTCAGGTTTTCCTGCCCCCTAATACAGGGAGGAATCCCAGAGAAGGAGGGGGCAGAATCTACCCACAGGGTTCATTGCCGGGTTTACCAATACTTATTCACAGGAAGGTCTTCGTGGGTCAATCTGAAGTCCATTTTTCAAAACTCATATATTTGGGATCACATATTCGAACATCTCATTTTGTAGGTGAAAACCCTGAAACCAAAACAGGTCATGTGACTTGTCCAAAGCCACCAGGCCAGCTAGCTGTAGCTAGCAGGGCTGCCCCTAGAATGAATCTAGGCCTCTTGATTGGTCAGGTTCCAGTACAGAATTCTTCTCCAGAAGGCCAGGCTCCCTGATCAGGTGGTAACACTTTAATGATCTGTATAATGTTTCTTTTTCCTCATTTGAACAGAAAGCTCCCAAAATACAGTTTAATAATTGCAGCCATCACTTTGCATGCATTTTAATGTGCAAGGAAGATCAAAGTGAGCTTCTCCTTGAGGGAGCACATCCTATTTATATTACCTTGCCATGTATTTATAGGCTACAGATTACCTTTACGCACTCTGATTTTAAAAGAGTAACACTCTAAAATGACTATTAGTCTCAAGGGATAAAGACATTTTGCCATCCTTTTGTCTTGCATCATATATAACCTCCTGAATGGTAGGTGGATTCTTTTGATTCCATTGTTTAGCTTTGCAAAATTTTGCAGCAATTAGGAGCCAGGCACAAAGTTTTTTCCCTAACTTAAGACGACACCATTTCAAAGGAAGGAATGCCTAGACTCAAGTGTTGTAGGTCATAATGTAAGTGACCCGGGCCCTAACCATGACATAGGATAGAACACAGTTTCTTCAGCCATAGGATGAGATACAAAGACTATCACCAGAGATAGGCCTTCGGGTGTGGGATACTACTGAGCGGACGACTCAAATTGATTTTTATTGAAGAAAAGTAATTCAATTAGGAATTACAGCATGGAATTTCATTTTCTAATGGGCCTGAAACACAAGTGGCTGTGTAAAATAATTTTGAGATCAAAGTGACTTTGGGTCTGGACTGGTTTTCACCAGCTTCTCACCAGCTGAGAAATCAGCCATTCATTCTTTAGATGGGTCAGGAAGACTGACGGGCCCTCCCCTGGTCTGCACACCCCAATCCATAAAACTTTAAAGTCCATCCTCTGTCCAACTTATGTAACTGAAACTTTACTTGGACATTTGTGCAACAGAAAGCTGAGCACTTAGTACTTCTTTTTTTTTTTTTTTTTAAAGATTTATTTATTTATTTATTTATTTGAGAGAGAGAGAATGAGAGAGAGCAAGCACATGAGAGGGGGGAGGGTCAGAGGGAGAAGCACACTCCCCGCCGAGCAGGGAGCCCGATGCAGGACTCGATCCCGGGACTCCAGGATCATGACCTGAGCCGAAGGCAGTCGCTTAACCAACTGAGCCACCCAGGCACCCAGTACTTCTTTTTTTAAAAAGGCAGCCCACCATCTCACCAGATAAAAACTAAAATGCACATTAGAAATAATTCACTTAACATCAGTTAATTTTCCTGAGTCATTCCCACTAACTTCTTGCTAATGATCTGTCTTGGCAGAAACCTGCTTCACCTAACTCCTCCTCTGTCTTCCTTACTCATTTCAAGGAAAGCACTTAATAATGGGCAAATGGCAACTAATTAGGGGGAAAAAAAACCCTTCTAGTCAACGCCAAAGGGAAATTGCCTCTCTTCCCCCAGTAACTTCCCAATCAGAAAGGACCAAGGAGAGGTACTTAATGTGCAGCAGCCTGTGGGTGTGGGGACAGGCACAAAGTCAGTCAGTTGCAGGCTAATAATTAAAGTCTGCCACGTGAAGAGCAAAAGGTCAACCTCTCTAGCTATCAGGCAGGTGGTGACTTGAACCACAGATCAATCACCATTCACATCAAAGGAGTGAGAGGTAAAGCCAATGAGACAAATCCAGTTGGAAAACTGTGTCCCTTCATTTGATAGTGTCACCCCCTTTTTAAAAGACACCCCCCCACACTACTCCTTTTTGCAAAATGTGGCAAATCTTTTACCCTGATGGACTCTCTTAGGAAACGGAATTAAACAATAATAGTAGATGCCATAGAAACCATGATCACACACTACCTTGGCTGGTAACAGGACTTAAGGGAAGCTGAAAAATAGGTCGAGAATTTAACCCTTAAAGGAAATTCTTTATTGATTCTTTACCCAAAGCTGTAATTTAAAACTGTGACTTAAAGTAAACTCCTTTGATATACAAATTTATCAGACATTTCCTCAATAGGATTTACTACCTTAACACTCTGACAATCTTTCCCCTTTCCATAAAGAAAAATATATACATTAACAACCTAAGGGAAAAAAAAATTGCAGCTGTATGAACTGTAGTACCTGTCAGAGTCTTGTCAAATGGAGACTCAGCGTGAAAGATTATTACTTGTCAATAAACCACACAACCAACCTTTTGTAACTAACAAGGCTCAACCCCTAAATGGAAAGAAGCTACACGGTAAATGCCTTGAGGACTCCACAGCCCTTTTCCTTGAGCCCTACAGCTCATCGGTTCTGTTGCACATCCAACATATCCCATTGTCCAGGTCTGAATCCCTCCCACTTTTCGGGGGGGTATTTTCCTGCTTGCTGTCTCGTACTGCAAGGCTGTTCCAACCACCCACACTATAATGGATGCTTCTTCATGGAGACTCTTCTGCAGAACACACAATGGGTAGCAAAGCACTCTGTGCAGAAGAGATTGTCTCTAGGATGCATTACTTGGGTAGCTTATCAGTTTCTAAATTGCTTTTACATGGAGGAGCTTCAATCCAAACCTCCCCAACACTTGGTGCAATGGGGTCTTTTTCCACCAATTTTCGTGAACAGAAAACAGAAGCTGAATGACCTGCTCAAGGCCTGAAAACTCTTAAGGAGCAGAGGTAGAAGGGAACTCAGAATTTCAGAAGCCATCACCGCTCTCCTTCCCTCGATCACCAAAGGAAACGCTGATTTTCGTTCTTAACCATAGCATTACCCACCAGCAGGTTTTATGGAAGGCTCTGAGAGCCAGGCCATTCCTGGGTCTGCATTACAAGTTCTCCCTGCGCATCTATATCCTCTTGGGGCTATAGTGGGTTTCTCACCTATTGGTATTTTCCAACATTGGCAAATGTCCCTGTGAGAGAGGGAGGAGTGGACCACACTGGGAACCACTGGACTATAGAGAGGCCAAGTTTACCTTGCCTACGGGCGGACGTATGACCCCAGTCAACCAACCAGAGCATCCCATGCCACTCTCCCCTGCCCTTGATTAGTCCAGGAGTGTGTCTGTCAAGAAGACAGGGCCAATCAATATTTTTTTTCATGAGGAGGGCACCGATAAGGACACTGGAATTGTGAGTAAGCCTTGCTCCTGAGATCCTGGCACTCTTAGGTCGGGAACTGCAAACAGTCTTCGTTGGTGAAGGGTGGAGAGAGTATGCCTGGAAATGAAGCCAATACAAAGCAGTACAGATGCTGGAGAAGAGAGAGAGTCCCTATGCACCCCGAGCAGTGCCTGAAATAAGGGCCAACCCTCTGAATTCCCATGAGCCAATAAAGTCCCTTTTGGCTTAAACTGCTTTGAGTTGAGATTCGGAAACTGGCAACCCTGGGAGGCCTCCTTTACTGCAGTGTGTGAAGCCCATTGTGGGCTTCCCATCCAGCAAGGAGTGCAAACCAAACTCCTTCCGGGCCAGCAAGGCCTTATGTGCCCTGGCATCTCCCCTCCTCCCTGCTCACCCATCCTGGCTCCAGCCCCAAGGTCCTCCCCCTTGCTGTCCCTCAACACTCCAGGCATGCTCTGTATGTGCTGGGCCCTCTGCCTGGGACACGCCCCCAGTCCCAGCACGCCTTAGGTCCTCCAAGGCTGCATTCAGCACACTTTCTCTGGAGGGAGCGCAGGAGTCACAAGCCACTCTTTAGCATTTCTGTTGAGAGGCAGACAGTCCATTTCGCACATAAGGGCAAGAACTCCGGTGAGGGGTCAGAGATCAGGGAACTGCTCGCATCTGGGTGTCTGTTCCTCACTGCTGTGCCTCCCGATCTGCAAGTCTGAAGCTTTCAATTTCCCAGTCTGAGTCTGGGCCCCTTCACCCATATCGGGTTTGCCTTTGAGCATAGCAGCTCAGTTACATCTGGTGACTTAAGCTAATAACATTTCACATCTTGAATTCTAGTTTGTCCGATACACCACAAATATTTACTGAGCTCCTAATACATGCCAGGCCCTGTTCTAGGCTCTGGGGACTCATCAGTGTGTACAACAGACCCATCCCCCTGCTCTGATGAACCACCCAACGATGGGGGGTCTCTTACCACTTGAGACGCAGATAAGATTTATTGCTTTTCTGGTCAGACAATCCTATGGGTGAATTCACATTTTAATGCAACACAATGGAGACATTATAACAAAGTGTTTAAGAATGTGTATGAATCAACCCAAGATGGTCTTAAAAAAAAAAAAAGTAATGGGCATAGCCTATACCTATGCCGACAGCCTTCCCTCATCTCTAATATATAACTCTTTTCTTTGGACTCTGATGGCCCTCATTCAGGCCTTGGCTCCACCACTGGTCTCGTGACCTTGACTAGGTCAGTTAACCACTCCAAGCTTCTACCTCCTCCTCTGTACAATGAGGGTCACAACAGTTTCCTGTCTTGTAAGGCTGTTCGAAGGATTCAATGACATGCTTCAAATAGGACACTCAACAAAATGATAAAAGAGGAGGCATTCAGCATAGGGAGGGACTCTGAAGCAAAAAGCCTCTGAAAATGACTTCCCTCACCAGCTTTCTCTTTCAGGAAAGTTCATACTTGGTCCCCACTGACTGTGCCCAGACAGGTCCACCACACGCTAGAAGGACCCAATGGAAGCGTGCCCCCTCCCCACCCACTGGTTGACTGGTTGGAGAACACTGAGCGGGAGGTTGTAACTCCTTCAGCTGACATGAGCGCCGGAGTGGTGGGCATGATCCTGCATCATCCCAGTGTTGATCCTTTACCTCTAAGAAGTGGTTTCCTCCATGGCAGGATTGGTTTATTTGCTGGTCAACAGCACTTCTGCTCTGGTTTCCAATACACGAGTGGATGAGCTCTCCCTGGTGTTTCCATGATCCCTTTCTTGGCAAGCCAGGAGGCAAGATGCACAACAGCATGAGAGCAGTCAGGGAGCTTATGATCAAGACTTGGCAGTGTATCTCTTCAAGTCCTTGTCCTCCTCTGAACCTTGGTTTCCTGAGGGGCAAATCCTAAATGGATTAGATCGGGGTCAACAAACCTGCTCTGTAGAGGGTCAGAGAGTCAAGCTTTTAGGCTTTGAGGGCATGTAGCTCATATCATCTCTGTCACAACTATTCAGCTTTGCCCTTGCAGTAGGAGAACAGCCATAGAGAAATAGAGAAAACATAAATGAATGGGCCTGAATGTGTTCCACCAAAACAATGTACAGAAAAGACTGCAGGCTGAATGTGGCTAGAGGGCCAGACTTTGCCGACCCCCAATTTGATGATCTTTTCTTGGTACCTTCCAGTTGTGAACGTCCATGATTTAGTGATTTGAGATTCACCTCCTGTCTGGCTTTATAGGAAGTCTCAAAGGCTAGAAAGTTCTAGGTTAGAATTAAAGGTTTAAGAAATAGTAACAACAACTAGCACCGATGAAGTGATTGCTATGTACCAAGTATTATCCTAGTGGCTTTACATGCATTATCTCATCTTGTCCTCAGAGCAATTTGTTGGGGTACATCCCATAATGAATCCATTGTACAGGCAGAGAAACAGACTCAGGCCGTGTAAGTGACCCACTCGACATCATCAAAGTGGCAAGTGGCAGAGCTGGGAGGTGGACTACTGTCTGACTCTAACGTCCTTGTTAAAAACTAGCCAACTATGGGATCATTGCAAAGTCGTTCAGAGACCTACTCCTGCTGGGTGCCCCACCCCCTACCCTGGGTATTGTTCCATGAACCCTCCAGAAGTTCACGTGAGAAACCCTGTTCTTGCACGCCACATAAATTAAAAGGTTGGCCTAAAAATAACACAAGAGTTCACTACTCTAGATGATGAATTGCTTTTTAATGCATAATAATTGACTCCTTGACCAGCTCAAGACCTTACAGCGGCTGGAATACCTACAGCATGCCTTATTTGGAAGGTGACCGGCCACAGGAGGAGAGTGCTGGGTCTGCTGAGGCAATCTGCACTCTCTCACCCAGCTTCACACAGCCCCATTTAAAGAATCTTTTCCACTAAGAAGAAGGGGGGGGGGGTGGGTAGGAAGAAGAGCCAAGGGTCTACATCTTACCATGGTTTATCATAATTAAACTAATCATAAACAAAACGCTCAAGAGACAGTGGCCTTGGAAAAAAATCAAAGGGCAGCTTGGAATGTGCCTGGACCTGCTGGCTGATCGCCCGAGGCATTTCAAGGTAGGGCGCCTGCTATGCTCCATCCCCGCCTGTGCACTCACTGTCTTCAACCTCAACCAAGTCTCCTCTAGCAACTGTCTCTCTGGGCCCCTCAGAGAGATGGAAGTCTGTAATAATAGAGCTGTCGGTTTCGGCTTGGCCCCGGTTCCCTCCACTCTTTGGTGGTAGACGACTGCACTCTCCAGAGAGTTTTAGTGTCCGCAGCAGGCAGTGAAAATGTTAATGCAACAATTCAATAAATATTTAATGGCTCTTTCCTTAGCTTGCTGATGCGATCAAGCAGGAGCCTCATTACTAAAACCTACTTTCGTCTCCTCTTTTATTTATGAGCTTTATTCCTTTCCATTATCACAAAGAGCCCAGTTTAGACAAACCAAAGTCCCGAATACAGTGGAAAGAGGAACACACAATTCTATACCAGGCCATTAAACCTCAGTGCAAGTCATCTCCTGGCAAGAAGCTTTGCGCCTGGCCCCCAACTTGACAGACAAGACTGAGCTAGACGAGAAGCCACCTCAGGAACATGGATCCGCTATTTTTATGGTGATGGGAGTATTCAGAGAGAGGTGAACAGAAAGACGGGACTCCTGAATCCATTTCTCACCTCCTCACTAGCCAGGGCTAGTTATTTATTATTATAGTAGATTGTGTTACATCTTGGACCAATAATAATCTGTTTCAGTGGATTTCCTTCTTCCCACTCACATGATCCTACTCATTGAGTCCAGCTCAAATGTCCCCACCTCTTGAAAGCTTTGCCCATTTCTCCCCCCAAGTCAAGATTAATCATTCCCACTGTGGTAATCCCATGATCTTTGTTGAAAACGCTATTACAGCTTTTAGCTTACAGGGTGACTTAAGAAATACAGTCAAAAGTAGTAGAGTCGAAAGTGAAGACTCAAGTTCAAATGCCTGGGTTTGCCACATACGGCCCTGTGGTCTTGAACAAGTTACTTACCCTCTCAACACTGTATTGACTTGTCTTTAACATGGTGATGATGATGGTACCCCAAAGGGCTACTGTGGGATTACGGGAATTAAATGATTTGGTACTTAGCAAGCACTCAAATGTTCTAATAGCTGAACATTTGTATCTATATCTGCATGTATACATTACTCATAGATATACACACATACAGACATACATATGGGTATGAGGTTTCAGATTCCATTCACAAACACGGAATATGGAGAAGTATGTTGTATACATAGTAAGCAAAAGGAATCTGAGGTCTCATACCCACCTTTCCCCAGCTTCCCATTCAAGATAAGAAGTTGTGAGCCTGGTTGGCTAAATGCCAGGCCATAGTAGTGTGTAGAGTCACTTTAGAAGTCCACATGCCCACGCACTGTTTCCTTGCTCCTGTGTTCTTGCTTTCATGCAGCTTGGTAGGTAAGTGCGCTTATGACAAGGCCTGTCAGCTTCCTCTCTGCATGCCCGAGCTTGATAGTCACTGTATTTGCTTCCTGTTCTATGTGACTGCTGAAAAGGTTTGGTAGGATTCTCAAGATGTGCATTAATGTTTAGGGGGAAGTAGGAGGTGTCATTGAGGCTTTAACTGCAGCCATGTGCCGTGGTCCACTCTTCACTGGGCTCTCCACCGACCACTGAAGGATGATGGCCATCATCCTTCCTTATAGGTACTTTGGGAACGTCTTTGGAAGGATCAAGGATACAGATCACTCATCATCTCATTCCTTATGTTATGCATGTGAACCTCCCCACAATGCTTAAGGGTAGACTTAGGGAGAGGGACAGAAGACTAGAATTGGGCAGACCTGGTCAGATCCTGCTACCTCATGGCCTTGGGGAAGATGGCACTCTCTCCAAGGCTCACCTTCTGCCCTTGGTCCACATGGCAGAAAACTCTAGCTGCTGATCCTAACATTTCTCCTGCCCCCCTCAGGAGTTAGGATTCCAACTGTTCTCTAAGCACACTAACAGGTGGAGTAGACAACCTCTTCTGCAGAGGTGTGTGATCATGTGACCATGGCCTGCCAATGAGATAGTGGTAGGATTGGGGGGCACTTTGAGAGGTCTCCTTAAAAAAGAGGAGCTATGCGCTTCTTTCCCCCTTTATTCTTGCTTACTGAAATGCAAATGTGATGGCAGGAGCAGGTACCGGGGGTGATTCTGGCAACAGAAGCCTTATGCTGAGATTGGCAGGGCAGAAAAAATAAACCTAGGTCACTATGACACCTCTAAACTTCTTTTACAGGGAGAGAAATAAATGCCTAACACATTTATGTCAATATTGAGTTTTTCCCTGTCCTATTCGGCCCAACGTAAGCATTACTGATACATACAGCTCAGCAACAATGTAAATAAAACTGTGGCCTCCAGGCCAAATCCAACCCACCACCTGGCCCATGAGTGAAAGGTGATTTTCTGTGATAAACGTTTGCCATCAATTTCCCAACAGGGAGCAGTAATGCCAATCTCCACCTCCTCAAAAAAGAATTCCATTCTTCTCATTAGCAGACCTATATTATGAAAATGTTATGCTCAATTATTATCATTACATTGGGAATTCTGTCAACAGAAATTGTGTGGGAATCTGTCCTATCATTATGTAAGTACCTACATAGTGTCCACAACTTCGCCTCTTTACTTGCAAAGCCTAAAATATTTAACGTCTGGCCCTTTACCAAAAAAAAAAAAAAAAAAAGTCTGTGGACCCATGACAGAGACCCATGGCACGGCTGGTCATCTAAAAAAGGCATAAGAAATGACAACTGTTATTATAACTAAATCTCCAAAGGAAGTTGGCATAGCAGTTGCTCAATTATTTGCCCATTTTTGTGAGAGATTATCATCCTCTAGAAAAATACGGCTTAATTCTTTGTTGACTTTAACAGATAAGAAATCTTCCAGAGTCAACCTCACCCTTCCCAAACAGCCGCACTTTCCTTCCCACTTCTTGGTCACCAGGCAATACAAAATAAACACAAGAGCATAACAATGTATCGTTTCCTATGCCTCCCTCCCCACTCTACCTGTCACAGACATATTTGAAGTCCACCAATCATAAAAAGGGACAAAATGAACAAGACAAAGGGACAAGACAAGCCTAGTTGCACTGAGATCTCATCTCTCTGAATGTTTTGGTAACTATGCTTAATATCCATCTTACATTTCCCCAGCGAATTCCGGATTTGACATGTGTAATCTGGCACAAATTAATAGAACCCCAGGCAAAGCCGCAAATGGGATTCTACCAGTCACCGTATGGTAGTAATGCTTCATCCATGACCAAACTCAGTTCAGGGATCTAGGAAAGAATCTCTCATGCATATAATACCAGGAACAGCTGAAGCATGAGTTCCAACCTTCTCCCAACAAAAGGAAAATTATATGGCTGAGTTAAACCAGCAGCTCCCAACCTTTGTCAGCAATGGTGCTAAGTTTTTGGCTCATGCCCACATCACACTACCAGTCTGTGCCAACTCCTTCCTCCACCCTTCTGCCCCCAACCTTCAGTCGGACACGCTCTAATCTATAAGACAGTTGGGTTGTTCCAAATGCCAGGCTTGGGATTATGAAATGGGTGTGTAGGATTACTTCAGTGGGGGCCTCAGATGGAGAAGGAAAGGGACATCTGTGGCCCATATCATCTCTCCTTAAGGCAGTCAGGGAAGAAGGGGTAGACTTCCCACTGGTAGTGGGGGCCCGAGTAAATAAGTGGGGTGGCACTGAGAGAGATGCCAGGATGTGGAGCTGTGTCCCTGGCTGGGTGTTGACTACTTTGAAATGACCACACCTGGTCCCAGCCCACTGGAAGGCAGGCCAAGAGAAGAGTATTCTGCAAAGTGTGGTGGTTCAAAAAGATTTCAACAATCGTGGAAATGTCGGCTTGGCCAACAGTTTCGGAACGTGGTGGGCAGGAATGAAGGAGAATGATTCCTTCAAAGCAGCCGTGCCCCCTTGGTTATGAGATGCTCTCTGTGGTGCAGAGCACCTGAAACAGGCTATATGGGGAAAAAAGAGTTCTTGACTCAAAGTATCGTGGATTTTGTTCCAGCATTGTATATTCCCCAAAAGATATGTACTAGAGTGACCAAAATAGTACTCTTTGTAATAGCCTCTAACTAGATATTAACCAAACACCCACCAACAATTGAACAGATACATTGTGGTCTATTTAAGAACGGTATACTAAACAATTAAAATTAATGGTCTGCAACTATATACAACAAAATGATTGAATCTCACAAATGAAACCTTGAGTGAAAGCCAGATTCAAAAGAGTACCTATTGTATGGTTCCATTTAAGATATAAAAACAGGAAGAATCTATGATGCTAGAAGGAAGGATGGATAATGGTTAGTGTAGAAAACCCAAAGAGGGTGCACAGAAGAGGCTCTGGGTGACATCTGATTCTTGATCTGTGTGCTGGTGACATGGGTGTGGTCAGTTTATAAAATCTCCCTGAGCTGAACATTTATGTTCACTTTCCTTGATTATATTATATTTCCATGAAAAGATCTGAAAATAAAATAAAAGGAGGCCTTTGAGAGGTCCAGAACCATCCACCAGTTGTAAGAGGAACCTGGATATTTTGTGTGATGAAGCAGTCCCTATCACTTCATTTGACAAGAAATTTCAAGGAGAAAGAACATGGTTTAGTGCGGTAGGAGGAGCAACAATAGTAAAAACATGCCATTAGAGTAACAAGCTAATACTTAGTACTGATCTGTGCTAAGCACACTACAAGAATGATCTCATTTAACCTTTATAATCATCCTATGAAGTATGTACAATTACATCCCATTTAATAGTTGAGGGGACTGAGGTTTTGAGGGTAAAGAAATGGGCCCTGTGTCCCAATGTAACCATTCTAACTGCTGCCCCATGTAGCTGTGGTGGGCGGAGCTCTTGGCAAAGCAAGGACTAGATGCAGGTCTCCTGATCCTTGAGTCAAATGTCCTTGTGTGAGATTGAAAAATGACCCCCCCCAAAGATATGTCCATGTCCTAAATCCTGGAACCTGCGAACGTCATCTTTGAGAAAAGGGTCCCTGCAGATATAATTAAAATTAGGGATTTTGAAATGAGATTATTCTGGATTACCTGGGTGAGCCTAAATGTCATGGTAAATGACCTTATAAAAGAAAGGCAGAGGGAGATTTAATAGCCACACAGAGAGAAGGCGGCCATGTGAAGAAGAGGCAGATACTGGGAGTGATACACTCACAAACCAAGAAACACCAAGGATTGTCAGCAGGCACCAATATCTGGAAGAGGCAAGGAATGGATTCTCTCCCAGAGCTTCTGGAGGGAGTATGGCCCTGGTGACACCATGATTTTCAAACCTCTGGCCTCCAAAACTATGGAAGAATACAGTTCTGTTGCTCTGTTGTGCCAAGTTTATGACACTTGGATATAGCAGCCCTAGGAAACTAATATATCCCCCACTTCCTAAACATCATATGACATCATCTAAAGAAGAGTGTTCTACAAGATGGCAACAGGTGTCCCTGAAAAGCATCCTGGGATCACAAAGATTTGGGAAACAATGTTAGATAGGTTTCTTTATAGTTGAACTTCTCAGGACCTTGACCATGTTTACTCTGCCTTATGTGTGTTTCAGAAGGGATATGGTAAATGCAGAATTTCCCGAACTTAACTGGAAGATCCCACCAAACATTCCTAGGAGGTGCTATAGTGCTCCATGTTGAATGCACTGATAAGACCCATGAGGAAAACAAAGGCCTAAAAAGTTAAGGGTTATTACTTTGCCAAGCTCATGATTATTTTTCTAAAGCCCCCAAAACACGGTTTAGTAGTTACCAGGTCAAGAGTTGGACTGGATAATCTCCTTAGGCCCTTCCAAATCTAACAATCTCATTCTTTATGGACAAGACCAAAGACGATTCCTGTCCACAGCAGACACTGCTCATCAATCACAGTGCTGCTCCCTGAGCTCTGAAAGGGCCCTTTAGTGCTTCCAACCAGAGCTCCAAGCAAATAAACCTTCTGCACTTTTCCTGTTCTAGTGACTGGATGAATAGTCTAAATAAGCCGGGGCCTGTAGGTTTTCAGAAATGCCAGTATCATTCTCTTCCTACCTAGGGAAGGACATCCTCTTCCTCACCAATACTTGCTTTCACTCTTTTCTAGAATATACAATCCTTTGTTCTGATTTTTAAATGAGCACTCCAGTAATGATGTTGGGTGAGAGTCTTTGGGAGCAGGGAGGGGAGGAAGTCTCAGGCACTAGACATCCAGTCCACCTTTGTTCTCTGGGCAAGATTTTCTCCAAGAGATTAAAATATATATAGGGGTGCCTGGGTGGCTCAGTCGTTAAGAGTCTGCCTTCGGCTCAGGTCATGATCCCAGGGTCCTGGGATGGAGCCCCGCATCGGGCTCCCTGCTTGGCGGGAAGCCTGCTTCTCCCTCTCCCTCTGCCCCTGCTCGTGTTCCCTCTCTTGCTGTCTCTCTAATAATAAATAAATAAATAAATAAAATAAAATATATATACATGTTTACTGCCCTGTGAGTTGCAAAGCCATTTGTGGGACTTTCAGTGAATCTTAAAAATCTTTGCATCTCGGGATGCCTGGGTGGCCCAGTCGCTTAAGCGTCTGCCTTTGGCTCCGGTCTTGATCTCAGGGTCCTGGGATGGAGCCCCACATGGGGCTCCCTGCTCAGCGGGGAGTCTGCTTCTCCCTCTCCCTCTCCTCTGTGCTCTTTCTCTCACTCTCAAATAAATAAATAAAATCTTTAAAAAGAAAAAAAAAATCTTTGCATCTCAAGCAATGTTCCCAGGACAGCAGCTGATCTGGTAAGATTTCCTCAGCAGGAGAGCTCAAAGGCTCGGGGTCTTCAAAGAAAACCATTAGCTCTGGGGACAATTTTTAAAAGGTGATAAAACACGAATGCCTCATTCCTACTGTGATAACACCTTCCTCCAAAGAGTTTATAGACCTCTACAAGGGGCAGCTATCACTGACCTTGTTTTTTAATTAAACAAAACAAAACAAACTTGAGGGTCAGAAACATTAAATATGTGGATTTAGTGGGGTCACGAAGCACATTAGTTTTCCTATCACCAAGGAAGAGGGAGATGAGAGAAGGGGAAGAGTAATAAAACAGAACTCTAAAACTGTTTATTAACTAACAATTTTCTTGCAGTTGCTGTATCAGACAGAGTTAGGTGGCAGTCATTCAATTTAGTGCACCCCCACTGGGTGGCAGGTCTGTGTACGGAATATGGGAACTGAATGACACACTCCCTGCCCTTCAGGAGAGAGAGGAAGACAGTTATCACGTCGGAAAACACTTCTATCTTGAGAAGTGCTTTGAGCAAAAATTCGTAAGGTAATGTGGCAAAAACAGAGTGTCTGTGTGTTGGGGAGTTGGGGGATGGTAGTGAAGCCAAGCCAGGTAGGGAGTCCTCTTGGTAGAATGACCTTTAAGCTAAGAAGGCCAGTGATGAGAAGCTGCCAGCCAGGCGAAGTTCTAGAGCATTCTGAGCAAAAAGGAACAGCAGGTATAAAGGCCCTGAGGCAGGCAGGGGCTTGGGAGGTTAAAGGGCTGGTATGACTGGAGCACAGGTACTAGTGGTTGGGAGATGTCCTTACAGAGAAAGGTTTGTGCTGGTGTTGTTGGGGTGGGAGTGGGGGGGTCTCGCAGCTCATGGTAATGTGTTTACAGTTTGTCCTTACTGTCATGGGAAGCTATTAGAAAGTGCTAATAAGGGAGTGAGAGAATCTGATTTAAGCTTTAGAAACACTAGGTATTTGGGAAGGTGACTGAGTAATCAAAGTAAGGCATGATGGTGGCATTCGGAAGTCATGCCTGCAGACACACTGAGCAGTGGTCCCCTTTGGGATATATATCTTTTCTATCAGATTTTTTAGGGAGGTGTAATTTACATACAGCAAAATGTGTATTTTACATGGCAGACTGATCAATTTTGACAACTGCCTATCCCCATGAAACCCATACTCGATATAAGGCCCTTCAGAACCCCATGAAGTTACCTGAAACCCCTCTCTAAGCAGTCTGCCCTCTTCCTTCCCCGTGTCCCAAATGGAATATATTTTTGAGGTTGAGCTGCAAGGACTTATTCCCACTGGACTGGACAAGGGAGTGTGTGGAAAAGAGAAAGATGCCCAACGTTTGTAGCTCAGCAACTAGATGGCGGGGGGGCGGGGGGTCCATTTGCTGACCTGGTAAAGGCTCAGGCTAAGGAATAAATCTAGGGTTGTGCTTTGACACATGACGTTTGAGAAGCCTGTTTCATATCTAATAAAGACACTAAGAAGAGACGTGTGTACATAAGTCTGGAGCTCAGGAGAGAGGTCCAGGATGAACACGTCAATTTGGGAGTCATCAGTATGTGATGACATGCAGCCAAGGACGGATGTCGGCAAGCGAGCAAACAAAAATGAACAACAGAACACAGAGAGAGGGGAGAAGAGCAGTCCAACTTAGGAAAAACCAGCGGAGGAGAACAAGGAAAGGAAAATATGGCAAATGGGACATATAGAAGGTTAGAGAGAGAGAGAGAGAGAAGAAAGCCAGAAGGAGAGAATGGCGCTCCCAGAGGGCTCAGATGAATGTTTCCAACAGGTGGAAGGCAATCTCTTAATTTATGTAACTTTATATAAAACTCTGTGGGGTAGGTACCATTATTATTCCCCTTTCAGAGAGAAGGGAAAATGGAGGCTGCGAGATGTGAGTGACTTGTCTAAAGGTACACTGCTAGTAAATCTGTGTTGTGCACCACGGTGATGGGTGATGCTACAAAGGGGTTCTGGGACCCCACTAACAGGGAACATGCAAAGCCAAACAGGGCTCAGAGCCTTTAATGTACTAGCATGAACTGTGATTCCTCAACAAAAGACGCAGGATGTCACATTTTGCAAATATACATGGAACCATTTTTTGCTTTCTTGTTTCGAAGAGCAATTTGCCAATGGGTGCTCCCTGGAACACAGACTGAGAACCACTGCTTGCCTGAAGGCAACATAAGCGCACCTTCAGAATGTGTTTAAACAAAGCCCAAAGTGCTTCCACCGTCTTTATGTCACTTGTACCCAAAGGAGAAAGGGTTGACATGAGCATTCCACTGTACAGATAATGGAGGCAAAGCTCATGAGGTTAAGTGGTTTGTCCTATATCACAATCTTGCAGCAATTAAGCAAGATAAATCAGCACCCGTCCGTGTGCCCAGAGGCAAGGGAAATCAGGTCAGGCCAAGGGGGAATCAGGCAAGAGGTCTAAATGAAACTCCTCATCTCTGCCTCTCTTCTTCTCAGTATTTCCTTTGCATTTGTTTTCCACAGGACTCTACCCAGATTGGGGGCAGTTTATACAGAAGACTGAGAAAAAAGAGGGGCTTCAGGTGGGCTCAGGTTATGGGCATCAGGAAAAGGCTTCCACCTCCTTGGGCATAGGACCCATGAGAGGTCATGTGGGAGGACTCTGTGGAAGTGTACAGAGAAGACAGGAAGTGGCCCTGGGAATTGTGAAAGGGCCTGTGAAGGGGACAGAGCTGCCTTAAAGATTCCAAAAGCTGGGGGGACTGAAAAGCACCTCACAAATGAATTAATCTGATCTTGACTTATCTTGGCTTGGCAGTTAGAGAACTCAGGGCAAATTAGCTGGACAATCCTTAAGTATTAACATTAATGCCTACACCCCTATTCAGTCCTTCCTAAATTCGGCCAGAGCAAACTGCATAAAAGGGGTCCCTGTGGACTAGCGTCTCCTAGATGCCAGTATCATAGGAAGGCAGAGTTGGGGGGAAGGGCCACTAGGTCCAACTTGTAGAGAGAAGGCCTCCCAACCACCAAGAGCATCAGCTTGAGCACAGAGGAGTTGGAGAGTTACAGGTCCAGGTCCCCTGCATGGCCACTTAGTAGCTACATGACCCCAGGGAGTTACTGAACCTCTCTGAGCCTACTCGTCCTTATCTGTGAAACAGGGATGATAATAGCACCTATTTGGGTTAATGTGAGGATTTTGAATGATAATGAACACAAATGCAAAGTGTATTTCAAACTAGAGTCCAAGGTCCCACCTGGGACGCTTCTTAAAATGCAAATTTCCAGGTCACACCACAGATTTACTGAAACAGACTGTCCAAAGAAATATTCTTACGTGGAATAAAGTCTAAGAAAGGTTGGTGAGACATTTAGTCTACGCTTGGCAAAAAGTCAGTAAGTTAAGAGCTATCATTCTGTTTATTATCATTTACAATATGCATATATGAGACCTTTACCCCAGGCTGGACAGCCAAGTGCTCAAAAGTGGAATTGTTTGAGGGGCATCTGGGTGGGGCAGTCAGTTAAGCGTCCGACTCTCGCTTTTGGCTCAGGTCAGGATCTCAGGGTCATTATCAAGCCCCACATAGGGCTCTGTGCTCAGCAAGGAGTATGCTTGAGATTCTCTCTCTCCCTCTTCCTCTGTTCCACAAACTCCCACCGCCACCCCGCACTCTCTCACTCTCTAAAATAAATAAATAAATCTTAAAAAAAAAAAACCCTGGAATTGTCTGAAATCCAACTCAACAGATATTTGCTCATCCTCAGAAGCCTGAACAGAACCTTGATCACTTATAAAATACATAATTATAGCAGCCCAGGTGAATGCAAAGTAACCTTTTGCAAATGTTCCCAACAAATCAAGTAGTCATAGTTTTTGTTTGCTTGTTTTAAGAAAAAGTGGTATGAAGCAAATTTTCAAAGAGGTGACAAGCAATGTCACGTACATACTCCCTGTGGATTGGCATCTTCTTGGAAGGTGCTTTGTGAGGAGAGAGCCCCCTGTGATGGGTACCATGATTTCTGTACACAGGCTGGCTGGTAAAAGCCAAATATGAAGCAATTCTCAAAGGCCTCTGGGCTAAATTTGCAGGGAAATCATTCATGAGTTTTCCCAGACACTGAGTCCCACAGTACCTGCGTCTGTCTGTTTCCTCCGCCGCCCCTACACCTTCCATTGTTCTGGAAAATGTCCAGATACAATCTCTGCAAAAGCGCGTCTTCTCCTGCTTGTCACGCAGAGCAGCAGGATATGAAAAAGAACGTCACCAATACAACTGCATGGTAATCAAATGCTAAGTATCCTGAAAAAGAATCCTTGCCATTTAGATTTTGAGAAAATAAAAAATAGCAGCAGTGAAATGGGTTTTTTTTTTTTTTTTTTTTTGAACATTGCATTTAAACTCTCGCTACAATTTTCATAAAGTTTCATTATATGCCACAAGGATTACCATTCTGTGCTCTGGTAGCTAAAAAAAATTACTCCCTCTGCTTCCTCTCATTGACATTGGAATAGTGCACTGAGTTTATATGCACCCAGGGCTCTCCTATTTGATGATGTAGCTAGCAAGTACTTAATGTGATGGGATACCTTTCAGGAAAGATGAAGAAAAATGGCCGGGGGAGCAGAGCATCTCTGAGATTTGGTTTTCCAAATTATTAAAGCCGGCAGATCTCTGTAAGCGCAACTTGACAAAGCAGCACGCTGTTTCCCTCAGTTGTCCCTTACAGTCTTTTAATTGTCCATTCTCCACACTGCCGATGCACGATGCACTTTATGGTAAACTCAACACAGAATCACTGTGCCTTCTCTGCACATAGCTCTACGCAGACCATAAATGTCACCACCAAATTGGTGAGCACTAGCTCCAACCCTGGCGCATCTCCTTCCTTGAGACATCTGTGTCCCTAAGGATTCCAATCCCGGCTTATAGGAAATCTTGGGAAAAGCAGCCAAGAGCTTTTCCTGCTGAGGCTAGTGGGAGGAGGCCAGTGGGGAAGTGTGCTCGATAAAACTGTCTCAGAAAATAAGTTCCGTCTTAAAAAGCTCATGAAGGGAATGAGAGAGTTATTTCAGTTTCTTAAATGAAAGCACAACCCCAAAAATAAGAAATAAAAGGCCTGTTGATGGAGAAGCTTGAAAGACTGGGAGTTGAGATTATCACGGCAGAAAGATTGCCTGGTAACAGAGCTTTCTTGTATTACACCCAAAGCTGTGTACCATCTGAGGCTGATTCAGGAAAATACTCATATCTCCTGGTAATTTCCTGCAGACAGGACGTTTAATCATCTCCAAGCCTCCACTGCAAAAGGGGGGGAAAAAAAGAAAGAAAAAAGAAAAAACCAAAACCAAATGATTCACACTCTTAAAACGAATCTGCCTTCAGAACGAGAACCATTTTCTGCTCTTGAAAAGCAGCCACGATTTGTTATTCTAACAAAGTGTTCTTTTCCTCCAAACAGAAATAAAAGTCACTCGAGGAGGGCTTGTACTGATTTCTGTTCTGCATTTCTTGAAACTTCCATTCAGTCAATAGTTTCTCCTGGCAGGTTCTCAGAAATCCAGGGAGAGCTGGGTAGTCAGTGACTAAGAACACAGGATCATTTTTATAAGCCTCCCTTCCCCCGACTTTTTGGCCCCATGGGAAGATGTTTTATTGTAGGACGAGCAGAATTAGCTGCACATATAAATTCTTCACTGCTCAGCTCACTTGACACCTTTATCTGAATTGCCCAATGGCTGGGGAGATTTGGCAATGGACGATTTGAAAAGGACATGCCCAAATCCTCCCCAAGTGGTGTTTGTTCACTCTGGACATACAGGGCCATGTCCATCTCTCTAATTATTCAATGAGTTGCACAGATAAAAACATCTGTTTGCAGAAAGCAGGGAGCCCAAAGCATACAAATAATTCACACCACCTCAACAACTAGAAATAAAGCCCAGCCCAGCAAAATGCCGAAATAATTTAATATGGGCAGAAATGGAGTTTGGCAATCCATGCATCAGACTTTGCTCCAATTTTGGAAGGGATTTCTTCCAGCCGTCTCATCTTAAAAAAAAAAAAAACAAAAAAAACTCTAACCCTTTGCATTAGGCTTCCAACTTCTTGCTTAGTGTTATATGCAAGTGAACAGGCAGATTGGGGAGGGCGAGGAGGGAAGCTAAAACTTTATCTTTTCAGTAAACCTTACCCCCACCCCTCAAACCCTATGGATTCTTTTGGTTTTAGAATTCCCTAGGATACAGCTACCCAGGCACTCCAGATATGCAAAATTCCAGTCCTCCTCAGGTCCTGACTCCCCGAACCTGAGGGTGCATTGGAAAAACTGGAAGAGAGGATTCCAATTAACTACCCCCACAAAAAACCTTTCCCCATCCTTTAGACTCCCCTATGTGAACTAGAAGAAGGCCAGGAGAGGGGGGTCTCTCCCCCACTTCTACCCCCAATTCAGAGCTATCACATGAACAAATCCAGAATTGCTTAATTACGGGGACCTACCAAGGAGAAAAGGCATGAATATTAAAAGTTCTAGGAAGGCAAACAATAAGGAGTGTGGGGAGAAGTCCTTCATTTTTTTAAATAATTTTTCTGAAGACACTGAACATATTTTTTGATAGTGTAAGGAAAATAAGTAAGTAGGTCATTAGCAATAAATGCATTTTAAATATGTGAGGAAAATGAATCATAAGAGAATAATGACTGTTTAAAAAGCAAGTTCGGAGAAGTTTAAATGTTTCCCCCAAAGTCGTCCTAATACAGTCGCAACAATACCCCCACCTCCTGGTATCGTCATTTTTATTACTGGTTAATAAAGTGGCTGCGCAATAGCCGGCAGACAGCTCAACATGATCCCTCGGTCCCCTCCCTAGAGCTCACGACCGCCTGTCTCTGTGTGGCCAGGCGCATCACTGCCAGAGGTCAGTGTCCCGGCTCCAGGCCCCTTTCCCTGGGAGGGTCGGGAAAAGCAGGAGCAAAGGCGCCCCAGCGCCCCCTCCTCCGTGCGCCCCGGCCACAGGAGGGCCACTTACCCGGCTCAGCCTTGCATCGCCCGCCGCTGCGGCGCCTCCGCCGGCGGGGAACTGGGAGTGGGGGGGAGGGGGGCGGCTAAGAAGCCCAGCGGGGCGTCCGCCGCCAACTGCCGGGAGCCAGAGGGGGCCCTGCAGGGGCTCCGCGCAAGGGGGGTGACATTCCCGGGGCTGTGGCCCTGATCCGGCGGCCAGGATAACCGCTCAGGTCCCGGGGAGAGAAGCTTCAAGCTCTCCAGGCTGCCTCCCTGCTGCTTAAAGGGACGCCTCTCCACCTCCCACTCCGCTTATTGGTGAAAATCCTGAGCCACAGGCCAATCCTAGGCCTGTTCCCAAATTGAGATTTCAATCAAGGAAGCTACTGCTTTAAAATTAGAAAAGGCTGATGGGTGGTGGTGGTGCTGGTGCTGGTGGGGTGGGGTGGGGTGGGGTGGGCTGGAGGGGGTTCAACCACCTTTCAGAAGCAGAAGGACACAGGCTCTCTGGCTTTTGCATGCAGAGGTCCTGAGAGCTGGCTGTGGCTGGAAGAGCAAGATCATACTGTAAAGAGCACTGGAGGAAGACAAGGAGCCCGCTGGACCCTCATCCTTCACCCCTCTGGTCCATCTCCCCCCAGCTCACTCATCGTTCAAGGGTCATCCAGTTGATCCCAGATGCTGGAGACCCTCTATGCCTGGGAAGAGCCTCCAAGCTCTGTGCTTCTAAAGCTTCCCCATTATCTCCCCTTCCAGACACTCATCACGCTTTTTTAGCTTAATCTGTCTCTGCCTTCACACTGCATGTTCCACCAGAGCAGAAATGATTTCACCGATAATCACACTATTACTCCCTGCCTGGAACACTGTGAGCTCTCAGGAAATATCTGAGGAAGGAGGGAAGGGAGGGAGGGAGGAAGGAAGGAAGGAAGGGAGGGAAGGAAGGAAGGGGGGAAGGAAGGGGGAGAGAGGGAAAGAAGGAAGGAAGGAAGGGAGGGAGAGAGGGAGGGAAGAAGGGAGGGAGGGAGATGTCCTGCATCGTCTGTGACAATACAAATGTTAATTAAAAGGTAGTATTCAGGAGTCCAGGCACTGATTTCAAACACAATTGTACCCAAATGCAGCCTCTGCTTCTTGCTAGTTATGTAAATAACCTGTACTCAGTGTCCTGGTCCGTAGAGCAAGATGCTGTCTCCTGTCTCACAGAGCTGTTGTCAAGATTGCATTAGCTCTTGTCTGGAGTAGAGGAGGTTCTCAGTCAATAGCTTCAATAGCTGTTGTTATTACTGAAATCAAAATATATCTGCTTGAGGTTGGGACTGGTCTGACTGCTGGTTTGTCTTTTTGGTAAGTACCCAGTCATTCATGAAACAGATCTGAGTTCAGTGCAGATTCAGCACCAGGCCCCACGCAGGGGGCCAGAGTCACCAATGAATGATAACACCCTTGACGGCAAGGAATTTATAGTGGGACTGGAGTGGGGGGGAGGGGTGCAGGAATTAGCCAGGGTTTTCCAGAGAAACAGAACCAATGGGATATACATAAATTTGAGATTTATTAAAGGAATTGGCTCTCATAGTCATGGAGCCTGAGAAGTCCCATGATACACAGTTTGCAACCTGGAGAACGGGAAGCATAATTCAGTCCAGGAGGGAAGATCTGAGAATCAGGAGCCAAGGGTGTAAGCCTTGGTCTGTGTCTGAAAGCCTGAGAACCAGGAACAGTGCTGTCTGAGGGCAGGGGAATATGGATGTCTCCGCTCAAATAGAGAGAACACTGACCATTCCTCCACGTTTTTGTTCTACTTAGCACTCAAAGTAATGGGTGATGCTTACCTGCATTGGTGAGGGCAATCTCTGTGAAGTCTACTAATTCAAATGTTAATCTCTTCTGGAAACAAACTTGCAGACACACCCAAAATAATGTTGTACCAGTCATCTGGGCATACCTTAGCCCAGTCAAGTAGACACATAAAATTAACCATCATAGGGTAGGGGAGAAGAGAGAAAAACAGAGAAACAGGTCAACAAAGAAAACTACATGAAATGATACACAAGCAAAGACTTACGTACAGGAATGTCTAGTGGAAGATAGTCTGCAATCTCAAAATACCTGAAAAAATTATCCAAGAGGGGACATTGTTAAATAAATTATAGTACCTCCATTTAATGGGATACCATGCAGTCATGACAAGAAAAGAGGTGGAGCTGAGTGCACTAATACATGATGAACTCCAAAACATATTGCTGAGTGCAGTGTAGAAGGTAAAATATATTCTCACCAGCATAAATAAATCTTCATGCATTATGTCTACATACGCATGCTGTTTATACATAAAATGCCTCTAGGATGATAACTCAGAGAATGATAAAGGTTATTACATCTAGCAAGGTGATCTGAGAAGTTCACAGGTTGAAGACAGGAAGGAGACTAATATTTCATAACATGCCCTTGTGTATTATTTGATTATTTTACCATGAACTTGTAGTAAGGTCTTAGTTCTGGGCACTCTGGCAAATGATGAAAATTCCCACCCTTCAAACACCTAGATATGCTGGATAAAATATTTAACAAATTCTTTAAGTGCTTAACCCACAATAAGGAGAGGAAAACACCCAAGTAGTAGAAATAAAGAGGTATCCAAAGAAAAAAATGGTAAGCATGTAAACTCATGAGGTAGAGGGAAAGGTGGTGGCAGCAGGGGGAAAGTCTGTCTTGTTTCCCTAGGGACTAGGGTTTTAATGCTCATGCAGGACAGGAGACAAGGCCTTGGGATAGGAGATGCAGGAAGTTGTTATGTGACCCCTGCAGAAAACCAGGAATACTCACTGAGGGTTGCACCCGCGAAGAACAAATAGCAGATTAGAAAAACTGTCGACCAGCCCAATGAAACCTGTCTATCTTTAGGGATAGGAGGGAAAAGTTTAAGCTAAGAATTAGGAACCCCAGGCCTGTGCCTTTCTTGAGAGTAGAGTACGAATAACCGAGGTCAGAACCAGGAAACCCTAACTGAAAAATAAATATAAAATTGGTCCTTTTCATGATCTGCCTCACAGGGGCAGATCAAAAATTGCCTCAGAGAGCCAATATGTGGCCCTCAAAAACATGAGCCCCCACGAGTAAATTACAGGACACCCAGGAAACTGATAAGAACCATGTCAACAACTATGAGGATGAGAGCTCAAGAGTTTAGGGTCATGAAAGACCATTCTGAAAAAGAACACACAATAAAGTCTACAGTGATTAAAAACACAAAAGCTAGAATTGAAAGCCTAAAAAGGGAATAAGAAGTGATTTCTATCTCTCCTCAATGATTCACTGACATTAAAAACTCGACTGATGGATTACGCAGGAGGTCAGATACTCCTGAAGAGAGAAATAGAGACCTCAGGACGGAACAAATGAGGCACAAAGGAATAAAGAGTTGAAAAAGATGCAAGAGAGGGTAAGAGATACAGAGAAGAGAATGAGAAGGCCCAACCTATGTCTAATAGGAGTCTCATAGGGAGAGAAGAGAGAAATTGGGGAGAGGCATAATAGCTGAGAAATTTCTAGAATTTATAAAACTCATGAATTCTCAGATTCAAGAAACACAAGGTATCTGAAGCAGGATAAATAAACATAAGAACATCTGCATGTATTAATTATTCATAAAAGTACAGTTAACAAAACAGTGAAGTGTTAAAAAAAATGGAACGGTTTAATAATGCAAAGACAGAGAGAAGCAGGAGGCACTTAACAGAACAGCAGAGAGGCAACTCTACCATTCCACATTTAGAGCTGGATTACATTTCCCTAAATCCTTCCTCCTCAAATACAATGAAGTCTAAACTACAGTAGACTGTTGAAGGCCTAGCTGTACGTTATACGTGGTGCCCAGGTAAGAAGGCAAAGTGGTAGAGGTCTCCTAGGAAAGATGGGCTCATTCAGCCATCAGACAAAAGTGGGGGGTGGGGTGGCAGCAGAGAAACTGCCCATCACAGAACAGAGAATATCATAACAAGGGAGTATAAACTGCTATGGAAACACAGAGGAGGAACATCCCAACCAGCCTTGAAGGGGGGAGGTATTTCCTCAAGGAAGGCTTCCTGGAGGAAGTAACATCTGCACTGACAGAGCTGGTATCGTCGGGAGGAAAAGACTTTAGAGTTAGGCCTGGCTTTAAATCCCAGGACTGCCACTTATTATTAGCTTGTGACTTTGGCCAAGTGACATAACTTTTCCAAGGCTCACTTATCTCATGTATGAAATGGAATTCATATCACTAGTCTTGGGGTTGTTTTGAGGTTTAGGGGTAATATATATAAAGCATTTAGCAGAATGCCCTGTCTATAAGTGATTTTCCATTAAATGGGCTACTAGTATTCTCATTAGATGAAATCCAGTGCTTGGAGGGGGGAAAAAAAAAGCCTCTGTTTTTTAAAAGATTATTTTTTTCTAAAAGTTAAAGAAGACAGAGGTTTGCAGAAGTTTCATCAAACTACCTTGAGGAATATGAAGAATTCACTGAGTATCTACCCTGCAAAAGGCATATTACCAGGCTATCAAAATATAGAAAGTTATCAGATCTGGTCCTTTCCATAAGGAACCTAAAATCTACTTCCCAAAAAGTAACTCAAGGCCACATATCTTGTGTCAA
Organism: Mirounga angustirostris; assembly: GCF_029215605.1. NCBI lineage: Eukaryota > Metazoa > Chordata > Mammalia > Carnivora > Phocidae > Mirounga > Mirounga angustirostris. Next base: position 184,508,946 of record NW_026991709.1, on the reverse strand, counting down.
ATACACGAATCCCCAGGGTGTTAAATACTGAAATGGGCAGAATTCCTATCTAGAGCATTCCCAGCCACAAGTAAAGTTGCAAGAATTCAGAGTCCAGCAGGGGAAGGATTAAATGGACCCCCGTCTGTATTACTCAATAGGTTTATGAATGACTGGGACAATGGATGGAGGGGAAACTCATCAAGTCCAGCTAAGGATGCTAAGTCGCCTGGCTCTGCCAATGCTTGGTGGATAAAAGCACACAATGATCTAGCCGGTCTGCAGGAATGGCCAGAATGAAAGCAGACAAAATTCCGTCGTGGTAATGGTTGTGCCTGCCCTTTGGAAGAAGCACTGAACTGTACAATCTTAGGGAGGGAGGAAAGAACTGGCCAAGGACATGCTTTCTATTCATCCCTGCGTGCACCATGTAACAAACATTTATGGAATGTCTACTGTGAGAAAGGGTTTGCCTTATCAGCTGGATAACCATGGAAAAAACATGACTAAAACACAATGCCTGCCTTCAAGGAGCATAAAATAGAGTGATCTGAAATCCTCTGCATTTGAAACTACCCATGGCCTCCAACATTCTTCCTTCTACCATGAAATGGTGATATAACCTTTACCGATTAAACACCATCTTGTTGCAGAATGGCAAATAGATTTCATCTCTTGGACTAACACTGATTGATTAGCCGTGGCTTCCTGGAGTGCTGACTTGACAAGAAGTCTGAGACTACATTTGACAGGCAAGCATGCTGTGATTGATTAGTGATGTCTGTCATGTGGACGGGAAAGGAGTGACAGCACTAGGCTGTAAATTTGACATCTCTCATCCAGTTCAACCCCCTCGTTCCACAGATGAGAAAACAGAACAGATCTTTCTTTCTTCCTATGGCATTATAAATTCAGCAACTCTAGCAAGGGCAACCGAGGAGAACCTCCATATCTGAAATGTTGCTGAGAGAGAAAAAAACATCTATGGCTTAGAATATTTCTGATGAGCTTTTAACATGTGCACTCGAATCCTTTAAGAGGCTTTATATTCTGTAGCAAACTGACTAAATGGAGGAAGCTACCAACTTTGATCTGGTTAGCTGAAAAGGGCGTCTCTCCACCCCCCAGAAATACACAAGATCAAATTAAACATATATCATTTGAATATGCTTGATGATTTAAAACGTATTGGGGGATGGAAATGTCTCTAAAGCATACTTCAGAAACACAACATGAATAAATACACAGAACAGCAATTAACATGTTATCTAAGACAGGACGAAGATTTTTATCATTTTATTCTATTAAATGGTATTGATATCATCAGCCAAAGAAAAGAATAGCCCTTATTTATTTTCACAGAGACACCTTATATCCTGGGGACTCTGTAACACTAACTAAGGAGATAGGGTCTGTCCCTGTTAAGCATTTCCATGCCCAATCAATCAACACTCACAGCCATCACCCTGCCCAATCACAAAGAATCCAGGCTAATTTGCTGCAAAGGACAAAATAGTAAAAATGGACAACAGATAAGCAGAAAGCTCAACCCCAGCCTGATTCAGATACAAAGAACAAATTGTAGCATTTGATTAATATGCCAGCTCTTTCCTGTCATGCCAACTGCAAAGTGAATTTTACAGAAAACCAACTCTTTGAGAAATAGTTCTAATTAATTCAGTTACATAAACTCCAATGAAATATTAGGGGGAGGGTATGAGGGGAGAGAGAGAAAGAGAATATGAGGATGAGGAGGATGAGGAGGGATTGACAGAGGGAAGGAAGGAGGCAGGGAGGGAGGGAATGAATGAATGAAATGGATGAATGAATGAATGAATGAATGGGAGAACATGAATGGATGTTCTGGAGACTACTAGGTTTACCTTAAGGGCCCAAAAAGGTATCTTCTGACTCAAGAAGACAGCAAACCTATTTATATTTCAATTGAACACACTCTTAAAGGTTTGGATAAGAAATTAAAAGGTAACCTACCACAAACGACTCCTTAATGCATAAATTAGCCAGGCTAGTCCCCCCCAACCCCCGCAAGCCTCACTCATTTGCATACCACCGATAGGATTTCTGCCAAATCTGCTTTTAATAAGTACCATGTTCATAATTTGTTAAACTGAATATGACCTGTATTATTATTTAGAATGAAATTGTGGTATATCCATATAATGGACTACTAACAAGCAATTAAAAGGACTGAACGTACGCAACAAAATGGATGAATCTCAAATGCATTATGCTAAAAAAAGCCAGACTGAAAAGGCTACATATTAGAGGATTCCATGACATGACATCCCAAAAGGGCAAAATTATAGGAACACAAAGCTGATCAGTAGTTCCCAAAGGTTGGAGGTGGTAGGCAGGATTCAGTAGCATGAGAAAATTTTGGAAGGTGATAGAACTGATCTGTATCTTGACTGGGGGAGTGGTTACATGACTATGCATTTGTAAAAATCATAAAACTGTAAACCCAAGAGTGAATTTTACTGTATGCAAATGGGAAAAGTGAAAAAACAAAACAAAACAAAACAGATAAAAGACCAAAAGTCAAAATCATCCCTTGTATCACTTTGGTTTTAATTATTCTGTATTAAATATTTTTCTGTTGTCTCATTTTTATAAAGATGTTTAACAAGTCACTCAAAAAAACAGTTACTTAGGAACTGTGGCCTAAGGCTGTAACCCTCACATGGCTCCTTCTTCACTAAAAAGGGAGATGATCAAGTTTTAGAAAAGTGGCAACTCTACCCACCCCCCACATGAGATCCCCTTCTTGATGTACCTACAAGGTTTAGAAGATTGGAAAGAGAATTTTTAAGGATGTGTGACTCAGTGTTGGTTAATGACCTGACTCTGTACCACCCCAAACCACCTCACATTTTGGGAAATGGTGCTATAGATTGGAAGCTCCATTGGGGATTGTCTCTGTCTTGTCTTTCACAGCATCCTCAGGGCAAACATAGTAAGCACTTGACAAATATTCATAAAATAAAGGAAATGAACCTTTTTACTGTGTCCCACACTCCAGCCCTCCAGGAAGGAAAGCTCCTGAGGCAGCTCAGTTCATCACTGGACAGCTGGCTCCTAGATTAAGTTCTTCCTTGCAGTAAACTGGCAGCCAACACTCTACCAATATGGATCACAGAGAGCCAGTGCAGCCCTCTTTCCCACTCAACATCCTTCAGAAACCCAAACCTTGTCTTCTGTCAACTTACTTCTATTAACTGTTCCTCATGGGACATGGTTTCCAACTCATTGAGACCCCAACCACTCAAAATAGAGTGGTTGTGGGGAAAATTTGCCCCTGTGTTTTTAGGAATATTCTTTTGTAGGTATATGCCACTTGCAACCATACTGACCTGTATCCAGATTTTGGGGGAGAAGTCCATTACTCTGGCATTTGGAAAACAAAGAAGCATTATGCAAATGACCACCCCTCCCCATTTCCTCAGACTCTGTCCTTTTATAAACTCTCTCATTAAATCCTTGCAACAGCCCTTTGAAGCAGGGATTATGATGACCTCCATTTTTCAGAGGAAGAAACTGAGGCACAGCAGAGTTTAGTCAACTGCCTCTAGTAACACAGCTTGTACGTGGCAGGCATGGGATTCAAACCCAGGCAGTTCTGCTTCCAGATCCTTGAGGCGTACCTGCTTGCATGTACCTATCACTGGCCAATATGTAGATGCTGGTCACCAAAGACATTCAGAAGAGAGGCAGAGAGGAAACTGAGCACTGTAGTTTACTACTATGAACTTTTCATGCACTCATACACTTACCCATCCGCCTGTCTAACTTATACTTACTGAGTATCTACTATATACAGGCATTATGGTAATAAGCTTTGGGGACACAGATAAAAAAAGACACAGGTGCCACTCAAAAGGAACCCATAGTCCAGTGGGAAAGAGACAGATCTATCACACATACATACATCCAACAAAGCCCTGAGTGAGTAATGTATCCCAGGTATGAAGAAGTGCTACGGAGGAAGTGACTTGGACCAACCAGCACAAGAAGGTGATGTTGGCAGCAAGTCTTGAATGAGTAGGAACTCCTGAGATGGTAAAGCGGAGAAGTATAGCCAAGCAGATACAACAGTATGATGAAAATTCAGGAGGCTAGAGAGAGACCCTGGGGGGGCAGGGGAGAGACTCTTTTCATAGGGCAAATCAACCTTGGCACTGGTGACACTGGGGGCCAGATAATTCTTTGTTATGGGGATTGTTCTGTGCGTGCAGGATGGTTAGCAGCATCTCCAGCTTCCACCTGCCACATGCCAGGAGTATCCTCTCTAGATGTGATGACCCAAAGTATCTCCAGATATTGCCATGTGTTTATGAGCAGCTCATCCCACTGAGAACGTGGACGGATGGGAAAGCATGCATGTACGTGAGAGAGAGAGAAAGAAGAGCTTGCCAGTAGACTAAAACAACACAGAGAGGTAGTTTGGTTCTAGATGGTGAAATCAGACAGTCGGTCAGACTTCTCCAGTTCTAAGTCACCATCTGGCCACTCTGAAGCTCATTTCCTTTAAAAGGGCCTCCTCCCAATTCCAGACTGTGCATGCAATCCACACAGAAGCCATTATTTTGATAATTTGGTTACCAGCTTGGACATTTCATGCCTTCTACCTAATCATATGGTAGGCAGAATTTGGAGATGGCCCCCAGGATTCCTGGCCTGGGGATACACACATACACTCCCCTGGTTTTACAACCAAACACAATCATAGGAGCTTCTGGGAAGGGATTTTACTGCTGTAATTGGGGTCCCAAATCAGTTGACCTTAAGATAAGGAGATTACCCTCAGCAAGCCTGACCTAATCTTAGGAGCCCTTTAAAAAGACTAGGATCTTTCTGGAGACACAGATTCAAAGAGAGAGGGACCCCTGATGAGAGGGAGGCTGTCAGTCACTGGTTCTGCGGATGGAGGACCACGTGGCAAGGACCTAGCAGTTCCCCTTGAATTGCTGAGAGTGGCCCCCAGTTGACAGCTAGCAGGGAAACAGGGAGCTCTGTTCTTTACCCAGCACAAGGAACTGAATTCTGCCAACGATTTACATGAGCTCGGAAGAGGAGCAGATGAGGACACAGATGGCAAAACCTTGATTTTAGCTTTTTGAGAACCTGAGCAGAGAAGCCAGGCATACTACGCCTGAACTTCTAACCCATAGAACTGTGAGGTGAGAAATAGATGTTTGAAGCTACTAAATTAGTGCTAATCTGTTATGCAGCAGCCGAAAATGAATACATCTTAGATCCCCCAATCCTCCAAGGTCCAGTGAAAATCCTTCCTCCTCCATGAAGCCTCTCCCCACTGTACAAACAGCAAGCAGGGCCATTTCAAGTTTTTTCATGTTGATCCTGCTGCCCCAGACACTTCTGGGGGCAACTCAGGCTGATAAATTACCATCCTGTCTACCATTCAATATGTCCGGAATGGTTGCTTGCTTTTTTGTTTGTTTGCTCCTCTCCACTGCCCCCCCACCCCGCTGCAAAAATCAGCATTTGGAAGACACTGGTCATCTCTTCAAGGCTCTTCTGAATTTTTCCATAATGTCTACAACAGAGGTGAGCCCACTGTAGACTCTCAGTAAATCATTACTGACTGATGACCATGGGTCCTCACCCTCCACCCCGACATGAGGGAAGAAGAGGCATTGCCTGCTATTGCCAAAATTCACATTATGATTGAACTGACTTGGAGCAACATGCTAGCATTCCAAAGAACCATTTATATTTCAATACTTACATGAGCTCGTTCTCTTGGGTGACGGTGACTCTCAAGTTATGGTGACCTCTCATGGGTCACTTAACTTCTCAGGGTCAAGTGACTGATCAGTTACTATGAGCTGCCAGCCAAAAAGTCTCAACACTCCTTGCATTTCAGACTCTTGTTGCTCCTCCCTCTAGATGTTAGGGCTTGAGGTTTCTGGGTTATTGGCTTTGGAGGTTACTCTCCTAGTTAGGAGACACAACTGGGAGGTTTCCAAAAGGAAGCCTGCCATTAGCATTGCCCATCGAGTATTATACTCTCCTCTAGAGGGGCAACAAGAGACTTTCAAGGATTCACTTTTATCTGGGATGATGATTAGCACAAGTAGGAAAGAATAATTAATAGAAACTATTAAATGAAATAAGTTAAATTGGGACAGATTAGGTCTGAAAACTATCTATGCAAAAAAAACCACAAATAATTACGGACAAAACTCAGCACCTGAACTGATAAGCTATGGAGTCACAGCTTTCCAGGGTGGCATAAAAATTATCAGGCTATAAAAAGTCAAGCTTCACTCTGGCCTCATTCAACTCCCTTAGTGAGTTTTGCTAATGAGACCAGAGGACCACAAGCCACCAAGCAGAGCACCAGGGACTGAGGAAGGCAGGATTCGTATCTGGGAAATGCATACTGTGAGAGATAGAATGGAAGTATTTCTGGAAAATTATTGCTCATAGTAACAGATTCTCTGGATGAGGGTGGTGAATGTCAGCTATGTTGCCACCTAAGGACAGTCTCCACAGCAAATGCCACTAAATGACCACAGCACTCTTTCCAGCTGGGCCTGGAACGGACCTCAGAATCTTTTTCAACACAACTCTCTTGGGAAGGAAGCACCTATCAAATGATCCCAACTGGCCTGCAACATAAAGTCAATCAGCCTCCTGTTGAATTGAATGTATTGAGACTTCCCACTCCTCACCTAGAGCCATGCTTCCATTTGGCTGATTTTTTTTTTTTTTTTAACATGGGCAGGAAAAAGAACACAAGAAAAGAACAAAGAAACTGAAGCTCATCACCTACTCAGCTCTATCCTGCTGTATTTCCAGAAACCCTCCTGTCCCCAAGAGCCATTCTTTTTGGATACTTGGAGGTTCTCAATGTTTGGCCATTCAAACTTCAGAGCAAAGAGAGGAAGAATCTTCTGTTTTGTTTGAAGTCTCCTCTGTCTTGGTCCTGCCTTTTATCGGAGTCCTTTTCAAGGTTCTGTCCTGGACTCTTTCCTACATTCTCTGAAGGAAAGCTGATGAACTCTCATGCTCTCTAGCAGCATCTGTCACCCTCTGTCGGCTGGCTGACTCATTTACTGCCCAGCACTGTGCTAGGTGCGGGGGATGCGGCAGTGAACAAAACAGGTACATTCCCCGCCCTCCTGGAGCTTATATTATATTGTGGTAGAGAAAGACAATAAGTAAGTAAGATGAGAAGTACTAAAGGAGCAAAGTAAGTCAAAGGAGGAGAAAGATGGGGAGATGCAAGCTTAGAGGGTGCTCAGGACCTCAGATCTCCTTTCCAGCTGCGCGAGCTCTCACAGGGATCAGACTCGTGAGTCCTCCCCACCTGCTGGGCACCTCCACCAGGAAGTGCCACAGGCACAAAATCACCAAGTCCACCAAAGATACATCACCTTCTTCCAAATCTTCTTCCTCAGTAGAACCCTCTATCCAAACAGCTTCCAAATGCCCCTCCACGCTACTTTCTTCTCTGTTTCTGCTGCCGTGCCCTGATCCCGGCACTGATGTCTCCTTCTCGGGCCGGTGTACCAGTCTGACTCATGGCTAGAACTCCCGCCTCTCCTCCCAGCTGAGCCCAACCGCATCTTATAAGCCATGGCTGGAATGATCTTTTTAATCAAACCATCCGATCATGACATTCCTTGCTCAGAACATTTCTATAGCTCCCCAGTGCCCTCAGGTAAAGGAACTGGACTCACAGAGACCTCTAGGATGTGAACTTTACAATGCAAATTTATCAAAACTGTCTCCCAACTGTAGCTAAAATGACCTGTTTGCACGTCCTCTGGTTTCTTGCTCTTCCTCCTCCTGTGACCTGAAACACAGTTCAGCCCTTTCTCCTGAGCAACACCTACACATCCTCCAGGTCGCATTCTGGACACTCGGGAAACCTCCCTCGACCTCAGAAGACCCTCTGACTAACTGGGAAATGCTGTCAGTTGACTAACACAGCAATCAGCATGCTGTCTGGTGCACAATCAATATTTCCTGAATAAATGCATACGTCAATGTACAAATTGATTGTTAAAATTATAACCAATTTCTTTTAGGTTTTAGATACAAGCCTCTGAGGGCAGGAATTCCCATGCTTTGGGGTAAGTCTTTTCTTCTCTGAGCTTCAGTATTCTCATTTATCAAAAGAGAATAATGGCTCCTACTTTGGAGAGGTGTCATGATGAGAAAGTGAAAGAATGTATCATCCAAAGAGCCAGCACATGGCTGGTGTGAAGTAAGCAGCTGTGCAAATGGTAGCTCTTATTATTTAAAACATTTTTGCCTGCAAGTCAGAGGACAGAAATGCTTTCAGAGATGACTGTCATTTCCCGGAGGTCATCACAATGAGGGGAAAATGAAGAGAATGAGGAAAAATGCATCCTCTTCATCAAATGCCCTTCTTTCGTTTGAAGATCTTTCGAGCACTTTGGACTTGCCCTTCTGTTTTTATTCTGAGTTCATTTAGCTTTAAGCTCACAGTCTTTATTTTAATACACACTGCATTTTAACAAGTAGGTCAAAGCCATTTTATACTTGCAATATGATTACCATAGTAATAGCTGTATTTTATAACCTGCAAAATGCTCCCAGGGAGACCAGTAGGGACGGCTACAGTTTGTAACAAAAATAATAATTTCAGCCCTGCAGAATAAGCTCCTCTTAAAAACTCTCTTGTTGCAAGTATTAATTTTTGAGGCTCCCACAATATCTGGAAATGGCAAGTGCTAATGACTAACTGAAGACATACTCAAGGGCTTTACTGGAGTATGTCTTTACTTTTAGTAGCTTTATATTTAGAGAGCTAATATTAGTAATAATAATAATAATAATAATAGTAATAATAGTAATAAGCAGCAGCTAATACTTATAGAGTGCTTGAAGCAGACTCTCTGTAAAAAAACGGTCTGAATAATTTCCCTACCTGTACGCATGCGCCTGAGTAGTTCTCTCCCATTATGGGTACGGGCTTGGCTATGTGACTTGCTTTGACCAAGGTGATATTAACAAATGTGACAGAAGGAAAAGCCTGAAAAGAAATTGTGCATTTGGCCTTTGCCCTTTTGCTGCTGTTGAGAACTCTGTGGCCACAACCATGTGAACAAGCCCAGCTGCCAGCTACCATCACATTAAACTTGGAACAGAGGCCATTCAGTAAGCAGTCCAACCCAGCCCCAGCCAAAGTGCCCCAGACCAGAAGAGCGGCCCTGTCAATCTGAATGAGAGATAATAAATGGGTGTTAAGCTACTAAATGTGGGGCTGCTTTGTTATGCAGCATGAGCTAACTGATACAATGTTTATATTACATCAGGCAGTCTTCAAAGTGCTTTATATAAGTAAACTCATTTATTTACTGCCTATCACAACCTTTTGGGGGCAGTACTATTCGTTTCACAGATGGAGACATTAAAGCACATAGAGATCTGGTAACTAGCCCAAGATCACACAGCTAGAATATGATGGAGCTTGATTTGAATCCAGTCAGTCTGGTTCCAAATACCTGTTCCAAAACTACACAGTACTAATTCCCAAATCTTCTCATATTTCTCCTATAGAAATGTTTTTTCTATACATTATGGAAAGCATTGTTTAAGGTAAACAACTATGTCAACAATCAAGATCACAAAACACTATTGTTCCGTAAGGAATACATTTTGGATCCGGAAAGCAGTCAATTAAAAAGCACCCCCAGTCACCCATGCATCAAATTCCATTCCAAAATTCTGATGGATACAATATAACTTGATGTACACTTAAAGCCATTGTCAAATATACTCAAAAAATTTAAATCTGACTGATACAACAGAGCTTTTAGAATGAATTTGAAAATAGAAAGTAAATAAGAAGGTTCCATCAGAATTTATTAATTTAATTTTTTAGGTCATGTACTTCCTCAATTCTTCATACATTTCATTTCAGTCAATTAAATCACAAATGCAATACAAGTTTTTTAAACATAAAGTAAAAAGTGAGTCTCTACCTCACTCACCTCCAACTTCACCTTGTTAATGTGACAAACTATTAATAATTTAATGTGTATCCATTTCTACTTTTCCTTCAATTATGCAAACATAGTTATTAAAGGCTTACCAAGTTATTGTTCTTTAAAATTGAAAATAAGAAAAAAAAATCAGCTGATTATAAACTGAAGAGCATATTTTAACAGGCTTGTCATTCAAAGAAATTTTTATGAAAGTCTCAGTTCATGATATCAAGTACCTACAACATTAACTGTACTTTATTCTCAAAGTGACAATTATGCCTTCACTTTACACAATCAACAGAAAGGTTAGCTTCTATGACACATATACAGGAAGCCAATTTTCTGGTTTTTTGGTCTAAAATAGAAATCTGAAAGGTATTACTACACCTTTTAGAATTAAAGTCATACTCTCAGCATGGCCATGCCAGATGAGAGTCCAGGAATTCTAAAACAAGCCATGAAAATCACAGACACACATCCATACACACCCCCCCCCAACAAACAAACAAACAAACAAAAAACAGTAAATGCACAAGTACAAAAATGAGAGGCCATCCCAGTGCAGAATAAGAGCATGTCACTGAAAGGAATGAATTCCTTTAGAAGGTAAGAGTGTCAATCTATATTGCAAGTAGATAGGAACCATGGGAAGTCAATTTCTATCAAGAGATAGAATCATAGCAAAGCAATTCACTTTCCATTTACATCCCAAAATGCCTGAATTTGATTTTTTTTGAGAATCTAACCTAAAATATTTTTGTTTGGATCAAAAGGTTTTTGCCCTGATCACTAATGACCTTTGTAGAGAATATAGAAAAAGTGAACACTAACATAGGAAATACTATCTTTGTATATGCTTTGGCCTGTTTTCTTTCTTCTTCATGATATGCTATTCTAGACAATGTGTGGATAAAGTATATGAGATCAGGATAGTTAAAATTCACTTCAGATTTCCTAAGGGCAACCTACTGAGATGGGGAAAGGGAAATGTTCCTGCCACTTCTATCTGGACAAGATAAACACGAAGACACTGCTCCATTATTCCCATAATGGAACACACTCTACATCTTTACTTAATTCACAACAGTGAACAGTGTTTTCCTTTAAGTCCATAATGTAGCCATGAGTCTATAATCTGAATGGGTAATTAAGGGATGATAATAAGACGAGCATTAACAAGGAGCCCTTCACTTTTTCTAGTTCATCCATTCAAGACATCTATATGGAACAGCTACAATATGGCCGGTCAGGGGACGGGTCCTAGGAATGTAGGCGCCAATAAGAGGTACAGTGAGATGGAAGATACACCCCAAAGGAGTGGACAAGAAGATTGCGGGTACCAAAATGTTTGTGCCACTGCTGAGGTCCCTCCTTGAACAAATCTAATTAGACCTCTCAAATAGTAAGTAAGTTACCATGCAATGTTCAATAATTGAGTTGAGATCATGAGATTTCACTGCCTTCAGTCACTGAACATCCTTCTGTGCCAGGCACTGTGACAAGAGCTGGAAATATAAAGGGAACCAGACATGACCCCTGCCCTCATGGGGACCTCATGTCAAAAGGCAAATGTAAAAACATGGTGGCACAGAGTCACAGAGCAAAGACACCTAACCTAGTTTTAGGGAGGAGGCCTTCCCAGACAAGTTATATTCAAGTTAATACCTCAAGGATGAGGTTCTCTTTGGGATTTTAAAACAGAATTCTGTTTAAAATATTTAATTTCTAGCCAACGATTTGAAAGCAGTTTCTTGCATTGAGGGAGTGATGAGCTGAATCAGGTCGCCAGCACAATATTCTCCAATTTTAATGTGTATCCGAATCACCTGGGATCTTGTTCAAAGGCAAGATTCTGACTCAGTAGGTCCAGAGTGGAGCTGCAATTCTGTATTTCTAATCAGTTCCCAGGAGATGCTAAGACTGCTGGTCTGGGGACCACACCTTCCACGAAAGGGCCCCTGGCCAACAGATGTGTTATGCTTGGCTCCTGCAGTGTTCTAAAGTCTCCATTAGTTGGCAGCTTACAAAAATCAGGAGATTTCATATAAAAAGCAGGATTTCCAGCTTCTTCTAAGAAATTGGCATCAGACAAAGTGGGCTCTCAATTTCCTCAAGGCAGCAGTCGACTAGAGGCAGGTGGATGCCTGTGATTTCTGGTTTTCCACAGTGGCCTAGCACCCACAGGAGTTCCCACCTTCTCTGACTTCATTCCACATGCCTTCTTTCCCCGTAGGTATCCAGCAGCTTGAAAGTGTTAACAAGCCACCCAACCACCCAACATTCTTCCAGGAGCTGCCTGCACACCTGGCAGGAACTGGCACCATTCATTTATAATAAGGAAGGACCAACAGCCTTTTATGGAAATAGCACAGCGTTCTGCTGCCAAACTCATCTGACTTGGCAAGTATCTGAACCGCTCCAAGGTGGCATTTCAGTATACCCCATTACAGAGATAACAGGGCATTTATGGAAGGACAAGCATGGACAGTAAGAGTGCATGGCCTCAGGCATCAGATGCCAGTCTGGGGCGCAGCCCAGGAAGCTCAACTGGCCGAGGATCCAAAGAACCCACCCTCATCCTTTAAGAAGTCAGCCCCTGAACGCATCTGGAAACACTTCTCCAACTCGAGTGTTGGCCAGAAGTGGGGGAGGGGCTCCACCTGGAGAGAATGTGTGGGTCGGCACATGCAGGAGTGGGTATGATTGGACAGACCTCATGTCTTTTCACTGTGGAATACTTACCTGCACACGGGCAACTTGGCTATTTTTTACATTTGAACGATGCCTCTGCACTTGGATAAGAGAGAAGCGTTCCGCTTTGTGGCTCAGGCTTCTACAATTGCCAAAAGCCCTCAGGAGACATCCCTGCCATCCACGTATTAACAGACAGAGTGAAATGGACTGATAAAATTTTAGTATCAATTGATGAAAAGTATACCAGAAATCACTTAGTCTCTGGTGCTTCCAATGGCTGATGTGTCTGTCATTTCTGTGATGAGAAAGATCTGTTCTTACTGTGTTGGACTGGAATTAGGCTTGTAAAAAATAAAATCGGGTAAGTCTCTCCTGTTTGTGACTGCCACCATGCATCTTGCTCATCATTACTTGTCTCTACCAGGGTCATTTTTATAAGCCTTTCTTGGATTTGAACCTATCTTTACCCATCACTGCTGAATTGTTTGACCAAAAACTTCACATTTTCATAGAGCCCATGAGAAGAAATAGGGTAAAATTTTTTTAGAAAAATCATTGACAAGGAATAAATGCTTATAGCAACCTGAGGGGGAAAAAATGGAGCTTATAGCACATGCATATTAATGCATACACATGATCATACCACACATATATTAATTTTGTGATAATAATAAAATGGAACTGAGAGAATGCATATCCTATTGACAAACACATAGTTAGGGAATATTAACTTAACCCAGCTTTTCTGTTTGTTTGCTTATAGTATTCAAATCCCAATTTTTAAAGCTTTCCAGATAATGGACTTTGGCATAAATAACAAATGCATAAGAAACTGCTTTAAAAACATATTACCCAACACTGCAAGGCAACCTAAGTTGAACTAAGTGGACCCTGGACGTTCCTGTCCAATTATCATCACAATTCTTAATCATATGGCCTATGGGTGAATGTCATTATATTACATGCAATACACAGTGGTCTGCACTCATCACAAACTGTGACTAACTGATCACAGGATTATCTGCTCCATGTTGGTCTTCCATTCTAGAATATAGAAGCACCAGGCAGTGGGCTCCAGGTTTATCCATGACTGTGATCCCAGAAGCACACGGTGCCTGGTACACAGTAGGCACACAGATATTTATTGACTGAGCAGGTGGCTAAAACTGAACTAGGAAACAGTTGCTGTCCTTAAGGAAGTTGAATTCAAAATGGGAACTCAGAGGGCTACAGATTCTCTAGGACTACCTTTAAGGGAGGCATTGATGCATTGACTGGCATCACATGCTCACACTTAGCATTGAGAAGAGAGCAATGAGCAAGCAGATCAGGTAGGATTTTAAGAGACTCTGGCTAATTAGGACCATGTTCCTAGTCTGGGATGTAAGAAATAGTATCAGATCCTAATTATCAGCACTGTGCTTTTCAAGTATCAAATGTGAACTCTGGAACGTGGATTTTGAACTCAAGTCAAAATGAAGAGGTTGGCATTTTTCAAGATTCACTAAAAATCACCTCTCTTCTTTTTCAATGGCACTTCAATAGTTTCTCAAAGCTGCCAGAACTATAGCAGCAATGACCGCATCAGGAGCATTCATGAAAATCTTAAAGGTTGATGTGACTCTCATGTGCTTCAGTAACAACAGCCAGGACAATGAGGCCCAAGAAAGAGCTTTGGGTGGGAGTGTGTCATTTAACAGCAAACACATGCAAGAGGCATGGGTTCCTGAAAAAAGAAGAAAGCCATGTGTGTTTGGTATGCTATGAAAATTTACAACATGGGTAATAAATGGGATAGCTATCAACTCTGCACATATCATTTGAAAGAATCTTTCATTGCTCAAAACTGTCCAATGTGGATGAACGTTTGGCTTAACCACAGCAGTTTTGATCCTAACCATGAGCAGGAAGGAAATGGTTTAATTTCTTAATTTCTTTCAAGGGAATAGGATCATATTTAATACCTATAACACCATTGACAGGTTTAACTTCTGGGGCCCCCAAGCATAAAGGGCCAAAAATGTTCTTTTACCCTCAAGTACAAAATAAACCCATATATAAGTAGAGAAGGCTTGAGATGGCTAGGTGTGAATTCCACACAAAACACTGCTTGCCTTTAGGTTGCTGAGAATGGCCCTCCTTGGGTGGACAGACCGGCAAGACAGGATCAGAGTACTCCATTCTTACAAAGATTTAGCTCATAAAATTATATCCCTATGAAGTGAACTTTTTTAACCACAAAATAAAATAAAATAAAATAAAATAAATAAAATAAAATAAAATAAAATAAACCCTGTAATGTGTACCTGAAGTTCAATTCAATCCAAGAAAAGCTTGTTCTGGTGGAAACATCTACATTAGGTACTCAATGCAGTCATGTATCAAATGGCCAAAGGTGGAGTAATACTATCTTTCAAATGAATGTCTTTCAAATGAATTATGGTAATCCAAGACCTATTCCCATGTTCAAATAATGAAATGCAGGCAGAAATCAATCATCTGGAGTCATTGCTCTCACAGCAATTATGATAAGCTTCTATGAAATGTTCAATTATGAAAGAGGGCAGCTATGGATAGCACTGGTCTCCCAAGCAAGACTCAACCAATCTAATCTATCTGGTGCACAGCTACGCATATCTTAGGACTTCTCTGGCTCAGTCTGAACTTGAACCTTTCCTTGATCATCTGCCTTTTCTTTTCCTTAAAATGAAAAGATTGGACTACACAATCTAGACAGTCTTAACCACTCATAAGTGTAATACTTTTCCCCTATAATTGAACTGCCAAAAGATACCACATGAATAATATTTAATTATTCTCATTGTTTTCAATACCAAGGAGTTTACTGACCTGGGCCAACCTGACTGGCAAAATGACCTTAGAAGTTGTCACTGCATGCCAGTGAAGATATCCAAAATTAAACAGGTTTTCTTTCTAATACTTAGAAAACTTATAGCCCTGACAGGACATTTTTTTTTAAAGATGCCTTTTTCTTTTTCTTTTTTTTTTTTTTAAAGATTTTATTTATTTATTTGACAGAGAGAGAATGAGAGAGAGAGAACACATGAGAGGGGATAGGGTCAGAGGACGAAGCAGACTCCCCGCCGAGCAGGGAGCCCGATGTGGGACTCGATCCAGGGACTCCGGGATCATGACCTGAGCCGAAGGCAGTCGCTTAACCAACTGAGCCACCCAGGCGCCCTAAAGATGCCTTTTTCCAACATGTTCAAAAGTCATTTGAGTTAGCTGGGAAGATATTCTCATTCCTTAAGAGACAAAGAAATGCAACATCCAAGTGGTAAGCTTAGAGCAGCTTCAAAGAGTGTTCTATGCTTTTTAACCTCTAACTTGCATTTAAAGGTCACAGACTACTTGACCATTCACTTTATTAATTTATGAAGTCAATGACATAAGGATTATTAACAGGGCTCAGGTCTCCCAAAAGCATTAAAGACAAGAAACTAATCCACATCCCACCTGAAATTTCCCATCATCATGCAATTTCAAGGTGGCTGACATGGTATCCCCTAAATTGCTTAGGATGACAAATGTTTCATTGGTGGGTAAGCATCTTTTTTTTTTTTTTTAAGATTTTATTTATTTATTTGACAGAGAGAGACAGCGAGAGAGGGAACACAAGCAGGGGGAGTGGGAGAGGGAGAAGCAGGCTCCCTGCAGAGCAGGGAGCCTGATGTGGGACTCGATCCCAGGACCCTGGGATCATGACCTGAGCTGAAGGCAGTCGCTTAACCAACTGAGCCACCCAGGCGCCTGGTGGGTAAGCATCTTTTAACCCTGTTAAGATTTATAATGACATAGAGAAACATTTAAAGGAACCAAACCTATAATCTTCGTACAGTTTATATTACGGAATCTGTACATATTTGGTACTTTAATCGTTTTAACATTTAAGAGGATTTGCCCTATTCATATAACCAGGTTGTTTTTGTAATTCCAATTTAAAATGTTTAATTGAGTAACTGGTATAGACTTATAATTTTAAACTAAAATCTTATGAAATTTACATACAGTTTTAGGAGACTTCAGCCAACTTAATGTTCACCATAGTTATAAGTTTAATTTATGAGAATTGCAAGAATTATTAAAAGGGGAGCTTGGAAAGGGTGTTTTCTTGAGAAAGGAGGGGGTCAAGTCAGAGGACTTAAAAAAAAAAAGTCAAATATTTTACATTTATGAGCACACCTTAAAATGTAAATAATTTAATTATTTAAATTCATAAATGGGGACCAAAGATTACAACCATTATAGAATAATAAGATCTGAATGCAAAACTAAAAGAAGAATTAGGTTTTTCAATTACTTGAATTTAAGTTTTAAAACCAAAGCAATCTCAACATAATCCTCCCTTAAAAAACAAAACCAACTACCCTCCAGTGACTCCAAAAAACTCACATAGACCACTGTCACTAAGGTGACTCCAAGGGCTGATTTGAAGGCCACAGCAGGGATCACGCCTGACCCTCATGTGGTAATGTGACACGTCTCAGGGTATGTCCATGTATCAGCTGCTAATAAGCACTGAATCCATACTGTAGACCAGGCCCTGGCTAAGCTCTTTGTGAAGATTTCCTCTCTGTTTTACAGAACAGCAATGCAAAGCTTAGGGACATTGTCTATCTTACCAAGACGACAAGGTAGTAAATGCTAAAAATGGGACTGGAACCCCATGCTCTTACCAGCAAGCATTCTGCCTCCAATAGGAACGATATCCCATGAAGCCAATGAGTTTCTAGAACCTTACTACTCAGTAGGGACCATCAGAATTGGCATCACCTGGGAGCTTGTTATAGAAATGCAGATTCTCAGACCTACTGAATCAGAACGTGTGGGTGATTCTTAGGCACATTAGCATTTGAGAAGCACTCTTCTAGAGCAGGGGGCCAGCAAACTTTTTCTGTAAAAGGCCAGATAGAAAGCAATTTGAGCTTTGTGTGTCTTATGTTCTCCGTTGCAATCACTCAACTTTGCCATGAAAGTAGCCACAGGCAATACGCAAATGAGTAAGGATGGCTGTGTTCCAAAATTCTTTATTTACCAAAAAAAAAAAAGGGTCACGGGCCAAATTTGGCCTGTGGACCACAGCTTGCCAACCCATGGTCCAGAGTATAGTGGCTATACCATTCGGTTGGATGCATCTGTTGAAAGACAACTGAATACATTTCCCATCTTGGGAGGTGGAGCCCCCACCCAGCCTGACTTCACCCATTGCTACCAAGTACCAAATTCCCAGTAATACCATCTTCCAACCTCATCAAATGCTCCCTTTTTCTGGAGGTCAGATGGTTATGTCTCAACTTTAACATCATCTTACAGGGGACCCAGGGTTCACAAGGCCAGTGGGAAATTTCTCCAAATGCTTTTTCCCTTTGGTACAAAGACATCAAATTAAAAGGGTGTGAGTGCATTGTTAAGTTCTTTGGGGGAATTAACAAACAATTGGTCTTACTTTTCAATAAAGTAAGAATGCAATTGGCTTTCGCACATTAACAGACTAGGATGCCCTCAAATTCTGAAGAACTTCTGAGCCAGTTACTACATGATGATTCAATGTGTTGGACAGCAGTTCCATAGCTGACAATTATGTCTGCAGACGTGCTCAGTCTTGCATTCGGGAGCACTACACTGCTTGCTCAACTGGGAGTACAGGCTAAGTGTCCCATTGCAAGAGCTCAGCTTTTCCATCAGATGTTCCCACAAAAATCTGAATACTACAGTTAACTGCATTATTTTCTTCTCTTTCATGCTTCCTGTCCCAAGTAGAAAGAGGCTGCTCACACTACGCGGGAAAACTCAGGAAGGGAATTTAGGAGCTGGTCTGGGGAAGGTGCTGGAGCCAAGCAGTTTTAGGTCTTCTACTCGTTCAAGAAAATGTAGAGAAACTAGAAATGATATAAATGAGGCAACTGAGAGAAAAAGTGTTTATTAGGGGCAGTTACTGAGTGATTACCGTTTACAAGAGACTGTGCACAAGTCTTCCCAGAGACTGTCTCCCATAATCTCACCACAGGTTATGAAGGGAGAAGCAAATACTGGGATGAAGACACCGAGGCACAGTGATGCCAAAGGCCACTAGTAGAGGAAGACCGTGGATTTGAACCTGCGTACACCAGAGCCCAGGGGTTTAACAAATACTTTTAACTTAAAGTAATCTGAATTAAACGGAACTCAAAGAGTGTTCCAGTACGTTTACAGTGCCCTCTCCAACTTTTGCTAGAAGCAGACACCTCTGCTGTCTCTTCCTCCCACAAGTAAGGATGGGTTTTGTGCCCTGTACTGCCGTAATGCCCTGCTCTTGACCTCCTCACACCATATTAGTAACTGTACTACTTGGCCCTCTGCCTGGAGTACAAACCAGAATTCTCAACCTCTGCCATGTGTGGACCCTTGGGGCCACAGAGTTCTTTACTGTGGGGCCTGTCCTGGGAATTGTAGGATGTTTAGCAGCCTCCCTGGCCTCTGCCCACTCAATGCCAATCGCACACCCCACCAAATGGGGTAAAACTGCTCGTGGTTGAGAACTATTGCTATCAACCCCCCTGAGGACAGGGTTTCTGTCCACCTCATTGTTTACCTACTGCCTGACGCAGGGCCTGGCACACAGTAGGTGCTTAATAAATACTGAAATCCCTGCACAATGTCTTTTTCCAGTGATATAGTTAAGGACATGGTTAGTGTTGGTAAGATGGATCTAGTAGGCCCAGAACGAAATCGGAGTCTAAATCTTCTTTGTGCCATTTTGTTCAGATGTTTGGTTTCCATGACAGCTGGAGTCATCTTTAATGAGTATATTTCATCCACGACAAATTGATTTTATCTCCCAGATATTTCTCTGATCTGCTTCTCCTCCTCATCTTCACTGCCGCCACCCTAGCCCAACCAAGCTGCCCCCTCTCTTGCACGGACTACAGGACAAGCCTCCTTACTGCCATCCCAGTGCCCTCTCTGGTGATCCTCGCATCTGTTCTGCCTGTGACACGGGAGACACATTTTCAAAACCCAAATTTATTCATTCCACCCTCCTGCTGAAGGCTCTTCAGTGGCTTTCCATTACTCGTTAGGTAAGTCTTCTTAACATGTTTTACGGAGCCCTCAGAGGTCTGCCTTGGCCAACCTTGGCAGCCTCCTCCTCTTACTACCAGGGCTGTGGTTCCTAGAAAAGGCCATGATCCCAACGCCTCCGGGCTTTTGCATATACCATTCCATGTGTGGAACACCATTTCCTCCTCCCCTGGCCTGTCCTCTCTGTAGATCTCAGCCTCAGTGTTGCTTCTTCCTGGCCTGGAGGAGGTACCTCCCTCAAAGGTCAGTGTGGAACCAAGTTTCATTCTTTCCTAGCATTTATCCGCATGGCCACTGATCACAAAAGAGGGCAGGCACCTTGTCTACTTTTGTTCACCTTTATAAGCCTAGTGCCTGGCCCGTGGTGGGTACTGAATGCATATTTGTTGCATATACTTGCATCATCAGTCACTAAACAGAGAGACACGGTTTGAAAATAGAGGTTTCACAGATGAGATGCACTGAAGCAAAGTGGTCAAGTGCGTGAATTAAGGAGTTAAATTGCCTGGGTTCAAATTCCAGCTCTGTCACTTAATAGCTTTGAGACCTGTACCTTACTTTCCTCATAAAGTGGGGAAGAGAGTACCTACATTCACAGTATCCTTCCTGACAAAGCATGTAAGCACATAAAGCCTTCCAACAGTGTCTGGGACATAAAAAAAACTATAAGAAGTCGTTATCACTGTTATTGTTAATATTTGTGCAAGGGGTGGTATTTTGATTTCTGTACAACGGCTGAAGTGACAGGGTGATACTCGGATCTCAGCACAGGTGATGCCAGCAGTCACAATGGAGTTCTTCCGTCCCCGGATGAGGAGTTGCAGTTCCGCATTCTACAGACCCCCACACCTTCCCCCAAGGCCCTCTGTAGACAGGCGGAAAGCAGCTTTGCAAAGGGTCCCTTGATCAGGTGCCGGAGAACCAACTCCTGAGCTCAGAAGAACGGTGGGGCTCCTCCATCAGCTCCACACCTTGGGAGCCGGCCGGCAGGCACTGAGGCGCTATCAGCACCTTGGCCAGCAGACTAAGAAAAGATTGGACTTGTTTGAAGCGCAATTCAAGTCCAGCCTCCCTGGAAAGCCTAATTCTCCCTGTGGACCTTTTTCACTCAGAGGCTATGGAAACACAACTCAGAGTTGTTCCTGGTCTCCTCTCCATTCAACAGGTATTTCCAGAACGTAACTTAAGTGCCAGGGACTGCGTGATGGGGAAGAGACTGGCAGCCACCACTCAGTATAGGAGGCTGAGCTGCGGATCACTTTGTGATGAGTGGCTTTTACTAATCTTCTGTATACTTATGAGAATTCACCACGTTATTATAGGGTTGCTCCGGTTCACTGACAGCATATTTCAGGGAAAGGCAAATGAGGCCTTGCATTCGTGTGCAGAATCACTATTCCCAAAACATAATTCTAATTCCATACATAACCGCAGGTTAAATTCCACTATGAAAAAAACTCCTAATGCATATGGAGGCCCAGGATTTTGTTGCCTGCAATGAGCCGGCCATTGTTTGGCAGAGGTTTGGAAATCTGTTGTCATATAAAGATTCTGTTGTGCTGGGATTTGTTGTAATGGGATCTGGCCTATAACTTAACTGAGGATTAGCAAAGGGCCACTTTTATTTCCTGAATCCTAGTGCCAGAGGGTGCTGGCACGAGAACCAGCTTTCTCCTAATGAGGCAATTAATACCTCAACATGGTCTGCCTAAAACACATTTTACTGCTTTGCTCATCAGAAGGTAGGATGAGTAATAAAATATCAAAAGGCAGCCAGATAAACATTAAGGTAAAGAGGAGAAAGGCTGTCAATAAGAGATTATTTGTGCTTTCCCTTTATGTCATGAAAAAAGATAGATCACAACTCAAGGTACCTTTTTTAAAAAGTGTTATAAACAGCCAGGTTCTCCTTGTACGGTATTACTTTCCATCATGCTCTAATCTAACCCAGCTAGAGGAGCATCTACATTATAATTTAAGATACTGAGTCCTTTGGGTAACAAATCCAGAAAGGTGAGTCATCCCACTACAACTCACTTGAAAGAGAAAAATATTCAAAAGCAGCAAATGAAAAAGTATGATTTCAGATACCAAGAAGGGTTTTAGCCATTCCAGTTGGTACCAGGTATAAATGTTATGAGTCAAGATAAAATAAAATATCTACTTGCCAATCTATAGGATGTTCAAAAATTTGGACATTTTATGAGAAATAGTGCATTCACTTTCTACTTTTCAGATTAACAGTTGGCCCCAGTGCCTTAAATTTCAATGTATTTCAGGGGCGCCTGGGTGGCTCAGTTAAGTGTCTGCCTTCGGCTCAGGTCATGATCCCAGGGTCCTGGGATCGAGCCCCGCATCGGGCTCCCTGCTCAGTGGGGAGCCTGCTTCTCCCTCTCCCTCTGTCTGCCGCTCCCCCTGCTTGTGCGCTCTCTCTGTGTCAAATAAATAAATAAAATCTTAAAAATAAATAAATAAATTTAGGTGTACTTCATCTAAAAAGATGTCAGCAGGGTACAGAAAAATATATTTGAAAAAAATAATTAAGAAAGAGTTTAAAATTAGTTTATCTTTTTTCCCAATATCTCATTCTGTACATATTTAGGTCCATTTAAAATAAAGGACAAAGACTGACCCATAAAGAAAAATACTCCCAACACTAGCATGAGAAAGAAAATATAAACTCTAAAAATTAAAAAAAAAAAATGAATTTGTTAGCCTAGCTATCAAAATTTTAAACACATTTACCTTTTGAGCTAGCAAATCCAGTTCAATGGATATATCTGACCAAATGACTTATAGATATGTGTCCAATAATATGCCCTATATCACTGCTTGTAGCAGTGAAAGCTGGGGGGGAAAATGCCTAAATCTTCATTAGTAAAAAAATTAGGGCACAGCCATACAAAAGTAACAGTACCCAGTCATGAAAATTTAACTCACAGAAAAGTGAGTTCTTAAGTCATTTGTAGCACATACTGGCTACAAATGTCTTGATGGTACTGAACACCTAGAAGGAAAAAAATTTAAATCACTTCTTGAGTTCTTCTGCACAAATGACTTAAAATCCTACAGACTTCCACTTTCATTCATAACTAGGTCGGAGTACTTATTAAGGATTTTTAAAAATTTGTGTTCATAAATTAAAACCAGATTGCCTAGAGAAGAAATTCCAGAATGACAGAGTAAGGGCTTCCAAAAATCCATTCCTCCATAAAAGCAACAAGAACACTGGCAAAAATTGTCAAACTGAACTTTTTCAGGGCTCTGGAACTTAAAGGCTTGTAACAACCAAAAGGGCATTAATTTGAGAAGAACAGCAATAATTTTGATGAGAACAGCAAGCTCTGTAGCATTTTAGCTGATACTACCCCCATCCTCGTCTTCTCATTTCTGCAGTAGCCCTTAAAACCAACAGTCTTACAATAACGGTAACTGTAAAAAACAGTAACGTGGCAGTCACTAGAGGGACGGCAGAATGTGCTTGGACAGCCCCCCATCCCCACCCCACTGCCCCAAGAGAGTCCCATCTCAGAGACTTGTCACTATTTGACCAGTCTGGAAGTTTCCTTTAAAAGCTCTATTAACAGGGCTTGTGTTCAGTTGACTTCAATTAGAGTTGGCTCTGTGGTAAAAGCCCTATTCCCAGACGTTTGTTGAAAACATTTAGCAGCAATTGTTCAACACTGCAGTTGCCTGAGAAAGTAATACCATTTGGGGAGAACAAGAGGTTGGCCAAAAGTCTTAAAAAAGAAAATTCAGAGAATGAGATTAATATGGAGGGCTTAGAAAAGCTCCAACATATTCTTGGGGCTTTAAAATGTAGGCACGTGAAGGGCTGTGCACATGCCCATGAAAGATTTAAGAGGGCTCTCTTACCTCTAGTTGACCTTGATGTTCTGACAAATGGGAAGTGAAAGCTAATGCAGAGTCAGAAGCTGCCTGAGTGCTGAATGTATACATCAACATACACACACACACACACACACACACACCAAGCAATCTGGTGGAGAGGAGACGTATTTGCCCTGGGTATTTAAGAATATCTCTGTCCAATTACTAGGTGGCCACTAAGGTAACTCTATAAAAACCTTAGCGGACACATATGCAGAGAATACACACTATAGTATCCATCCAGGAAAGTCATTGAATAGTCAATAACAGTACAACAACGAACCCTTTGGGGATGCCGGAAGGTATGATTTCTAGAGTTTTAACAATACTATTTCAAATGTCCAGATTTCATTTTCTAATTATGAGACCAGAAAACTATAGCCCATACATAGGAAAAAGAGCATTTGGTGTAAATTGATCCTGAAGAGGGCCAAATATTAGATTTACTGAACAAAGACTTTAAATTATTATAAATATATTCAACAGTTAAAGGAAAACATGCCTCAAGTACTAGAGGAAAATATGTGAACAATCTCTACTAAATAGAAGATACCAATAAAAAGATTTTAAAAATGTAAAAACAAACTGAAAAGGAGGCACCTGGGTGGCTCAATCAGTTAAGCGCCCGACTCCTGATTTTGGCTCGGGTCCCTATGTGCGCTGGGTGTGGAGCCTGCTTGCGATTCTTTCTCTCCCTTTCTGTCTGCCACTTCACCCCCCTCTAAAAAACAAACAGGAAAGAAACAAAATGCCCAAACTGAAATTCTTGAGTTGAAAAGCGTAATAACTGAAATAAAAATTTCATTTCACTAGAGATTTGTGAACTACCAGAAGAAACAATCAGCAAGCTTGAAGATAAAGATGATCTAGTCTGAGGACTACAAGGAAAAAGAATGTAGAAAAATGAACAAAGCCTCAGAGACCTATAGGACACAATCCAAGTGTACCAACATATACATAAGAGAAATTCTAGGAGAGGTGGAAAAGAAATGCACAGAAGATGTGAAGAAATGATAATTAAAAAGTACCCAAATGTGATGAACATGCATGTACACATCCAAGAAGCTGAACAGACATCAGGCAGGATAAATTCAATAGTATCTCCTTCTAGGTACAACATAAATTGTAAAAAGTCAAAGACACAAAGAGAAACTTAAAAGCAGCCTGACAAAAGTGACTTCTCAAGTACAAAGAATTCTCAGTAACAACGAGCACAGATTTCTCATCAGAAACCATAGGGGCCATGGATGGAACTAGAAGGTATTATGCTAAATGAAATAAGTCAATCAGAGAAAGACAATTATCATATTTCTTCACTCATTTGTGGAATATAAGAAACAAAACAGAGGAGCATACAGGAAGGGAGTGAAAAATAAAACAAGACGAAATCAGAAAAATAAAACAAGACAAACAATAAGAGAGGCTTAACTCTAGGAAACAAACTGAGGGCTGCTGGAGGGGGGTGGGGTGGGGGGATGGGGTACCTGGGTGATAGACGTTAAGGAGGGCACGTGATGTAATGAGCACTGGGTGTTATATGCAACTGATGAATCACTGAACGCTACCTCTGAAACTAATAATATACTATGTTAATTAATTGAATTTAAATTAAAAAAATAAATTTAAAAAAACCCATAGAGGCTAGAAAGCAGTTGGATGGCAAATTCAAATTATTGGGGGTAGGGTGGGGAGGGGGAAAGACTATCAACCAAGAACCCATTAAAACTATCCTTCAAGGGGCGCCTGGGTGGCTCAGTTGGTTAAGCGACTGCCTTCGGCTCAGGTCATGATCCTGGAGTCCCAGGATCGAGTCCCGCATCGGGCTCCCTGCTCGGCAGGGAGTCTGCTTCTCCCTCTGACCCTCCTCCCTCTCATGCTCTCTGTCTCTCATTCTCTCTCTCTCAAATAAATAAGTCTTTAAAAAAAAAAAAAAAAACTATCCTTCAAAACCAAAGAAGAAATTAAGATATTCCCTGATAAACAAATACTGAGAGAGTTTGTCACTAACAGACCTGTACTGCAAGAAATTCTAATAAAGGTACTCCTTCAGGCTGATATTCACATGCAAAAGAATGAAGCTGGACCGCTTTCCTTATACCATATATAAAAATTAACTCAAAATTAATCAGACACCTAAATGTGAGACCTATCTAAGACCTAAAACTATATATAAAAAAAAAAATCTTAGAAGAAAATACAGGAATTAATCTTCACGACCCTGGGTGAGATAACAGTTTCTTAGATATAAAACCAAAAGCACAGCAAGAAAAGAAAAAAAATAGATAAATTGGTCTTCATCAAAATGAAAAACTTCTGTTCTTCCCAGGATTCTATCAAGAAAGCAAAATGATAACTCACAGAATGAGGAAAAAAATTGTAAATTGTATATCCAATGAGGGATTTGTATCCAGAATATATCAAGAACTCCTAAAACTCAACAATAAACGGACAATCCCATTTAAAAACGGCCAAGGATTTTGTTACATATATCTTCCAAGATGATATACAAATGGCCAGTAAGCATAGGAAAAGATGCTCAACATCATTAGTCATTAGGAAATTACAAATCAAAACCACAATGAGACCCCACCTCACATACACTAGGACATCTATGATAAAAAAAAAAAAGACAAGCGTTGTTAAGGATGCAGAAACAATGGAACCCTCATGCAATCTTGGTAGGATTATAAAATGGTACAGCTGCTTTCAAAAACAATTTGGCAGTTCTTTTTTTTTTTTTTTGAAAGATTTTATTTATTTATTTGACAGAGAGAGAGACAGCGAGAGAGGGAACACAAGCAGGGGGAGCAGGAGAGGGAGAAGCAGGCTTCCGGCCAAGGGAGCCAGATGCGGGGCTCAATCCCAGGACCCTGGGATCATGACCTGAGCCGAAGGCAGACGCTTAACGACTGAGCCACCCAGGCGCCCCCGATTTGGCAGTTCTTAAAAATGTTATTCCAGGGCGCCTGGGTGGCTCAGTTGGTTAAGCAACTGCCTTCGGCTCAGGTCATGATCCTGGAGTCCCGGGATCGAGTCCCGCATCGGGCTCCCTGCTCGGCAGGGAGTCTGCTTCTCCCTCTGGCCCTCCCCCCTCTCATACTCTCTCTATCTCATTCTCTCTCTCAAATAAATAAATAAAATCTTAAAAAAAAAAAAAATGTTATTCCACTCCTAAGCATATACCTATGAGAAAGGAAAATGCAGGTACACAAAAAAACTTGTACATGAATAATCATAGCAGCATATCCACAAGGGCCAAAAAGCAGAAGCAATCCAAATGTCCATCAACTGATGGATGGAAACACAAAATGTGGTCAATTCATACAGTGAAATATTATTCAACAAAAAGGCGAACAGAATAGTGATACATGCCGCAACATTACTGAACCTTGAAGATGTCCTGCTAAGTGAAAAAAGCCAGTCTTAAACAACCACAGATTGAATGACGCCATTTATACAAAATGTCCAGAACAGGCAAACCCAGAGGCAGGAAGTAGATTAGCAGGGACTAGGGACAGGAGGCAATGGGGGAATGACTGCCAACGAGTACAGGATTTCTTTTGGGGTGATGAAAATATTTTGGAATTAGACAGTGGTGTTGGTTGCACAATTCTGTAATTACACTAGAACACACTAAACTGTTCATTTTAAATGGGAAAATTTTATGATGAGTGAATCATAGCTCTACAAAGCAGTTTGTCTTTTTGTTTTTTAAGATGATAGGAATGAACAAAAAATAGATTGCCCGGATTCTGGAGCCAGACTACCAGGTTAAATCTCAAGTAGGACATTTATTAACTGTGAGACTCTTGCAAGTTATTTAACCTCTGTGTACCTCAGTATCTTCATCTATGAAATGGGCATAATAATAGTACCTAATTAATGGGGTTGTCATGGGGATTAAATGAATCAACTATTGTTATTATTTTAGGAGGGGAGGTTCACGTTCTCCCTGACCTTCTGAGGAAGAAAGGAGGGAAAGAGAGATGATAGAGGAGGTGTGTCTAGAATCAGAGAATCAAGTTGAAGATATAACCCATGAGTACCTTTACTTTTTCGTGCTGAGAGAATGGGCTGTGAGGGTTTGGGAAAGAAGTCACCTTGGCATGCTGACAAGTAGATGAGAGGCCAGCTGAAGCAAAAACCCTTTATGTTTAGGGATGTCACTCACATGACTCTGAGAGTCCTTACTTACAAAAACATGGCGGCCTGGAATCAGTAACAGAAAACAGAATGACAGGACTTTTCCAGGGCTGCTGAGTGGCGGGGGTTGTGGACAAAGAAAAATGGAGCGAGGGAAAAAGAATATGCTCAGAAACGTCACCGAGGGATTGGCAATGGAGTTTCAGTCGAGAACAGGAAGGATGTGCTGCTAACAGAGCCAAGAATAAAACAATTGCGTAAAGTTTCTGAAAGATGGCTAGTCTGAAACAAAGCTTAGCTTTCCAACAGGAAGAAAGGAATTAGGATTCTTGAGCCTGGAAATGAGACAAATCAATGATGACAGATGCATTTTTTTGTCGATTTTTATTTTTTATTTATTTTTTTTAGATTTTATTTACTGGAGAGAGAGTGAGTGAAAGAGCGAGAGGAGGAGCAGGGGGAGGGGCAGAGGTAGAGGGACAAGGAGAGCAGGGAGCCCGACACGGGGCTCGATCCCAGGACCCCGAGATCATGACTTGAGCTGAAAGCAGATGCTTACCTGACTGAGCCACCCAGATGCCCCTGATTTTTATTTCTTTCAACATCTTCTCCCTATGCTTTTTTTTCTCTCCAACACTTTATCACTGTCACATTCTCTTGCTGGAAACTGACCTTACTACTCAGGCTTCTGAGGTAATGTAAATTTTAGTGGAGGTGGTATGTTTGAAATAGTACATCGAAGAAAAGTACATAATAATAATAACAACCACCACAATAACTCATGAATTTACCTACCACTTTTCTCCAAAACCCAAAGTAATGTAACCCAATTTATTGTATAATTTCCCCAGGGCAGCATTTGCTGCATCACCAGGTGCAAATCTAGTATTCCTTGGGGAAAAAAGCATTCTCTAATCAAAATGATTTTTAAAAATCATTACAAAATATTCCTCTTTAGATATTCACAATGAATCTTGGCATATTTAAGGCTCTGAAAAGTCCTGTAGTGAAGAAAACTATTATATTTATTTAACCTGAAGTTTCCCAAATTTATCCGATGAGAGAATCCTCGCTTTCCAGAGAAACTTTTGTAACATAATTCAAACATGAGGTCCGTGATGCACACTTTCAGACGTATGACTCGATGAAAAGGCAGCATTATCTATAATGAGCACATGGGCAACTGGAATGCCAGAGAGGGGAAGCAACTTCTTAGAGCTTGGTAAGGAAAAGACTCCACCGAGACATCCACGTCTGTCCCCTTTTGCCCTGCCAACTAAGTGAATTTCCCCAGGCACAGCTCACATGAAATGTACCACCAGCCAGGGCATTTCCTACAATGACATCAAAGCAGACACATGTAACAGATGACCGCAGCGTCTGGGCACACTGAGGTATCAACACGAGCTGGCATCACTTGACCAGTCTCAGTGTTCAACCTTGCTGTGTCAAACTCCCCTTACCTATCAGGTGGAAGTCTCCATCAATAAACATCTTTATCCGACTCTAATTTTTCATTAACTTCCAATGACTTCAGGTGTCGCATTCTGGTTTTCTAAGACTAAGCCCACGTTCTTTTAAAACCCCTCTTTTGTATTTGGATCAACATTCCTTCCCCCATCCCACCAGGGCAGGTGGCTAAAAACTTAAGGCAGAGGCGTGTGGTCTGCCCTCAGAAGTACTCTCTCTTTCTTGAACCTTCTGCTCTGGTGTCTGGGACACAGAAGATGGAAGGAAAGAGGAGATGTGCCTCTTTATCGGCCCCTGCAGCAGACGCGTCAAAAACATTCAGCTCTCCAGCATACCTTTTCAGAACGAGTATCTTTCTCTGCCTCCTTGATGGTGGGCTTGGTCATGTGAGTCGCTTTGACCAATAGGATGTTAGCCGTCATGACATCAGCGGGATCTCAGTGCACACATGAGCAGTAGAGCTTGCTCGCTTGCACTTCATTCACTGCCATGAGGAAAAATTTCCCCAGGTAGCTGCTGCCCCTTTGACCTGGGTACCAAATTAAACACGTGGCAGCAGATCTGAGGCTAACCCCTAGTGAACAAGCACAGCTCAACTCACACCTTGAAGTATGACACCAACCCGTTCTAGAAAAGCTGACATGAGCAAGAAGCAACCATCGTTGTGGCAGGCCACTCTGATTAGGGATGGACTGCCACACGGTTCTACTGCAGGAAAAGCCAACAATGCAGTGGGATCACACAGAGATTGTGTATAGCTAGCATGGTTTCTTCATGGGCATTTGGTATGAACAAGTGGCACCTGGTTGCCCCAGTCATTGGAGGTCCTCCTGAGAGAATTTAGCCCCCAATCTGCCTGACTCCCAGCTGGCGGTCTGGGGCCACATTCCTTTAACATATGTGGCGACATTTCTCTCCAAGTCCAAAGCCTCCACCTCATTTTCTCTCTCTGTCCTCCAGCTCCAGCACCCTCAGGCATGACGAGGGGAGGTCTACACCTCTGCGGAACCAGAGGGGCCCTTGGCCCAACCTGTGCCTGACCATCCTACTGCTCCCCTCTCTCCTGTTTTTTTTTGGCTAAATCTTTTCGCTAAGGTCCCAGCAGGTTATAAGCCCACTGTAATAGCTCGGCAAAACGCACACCAGAGAAGATCACCAGGCCCTGACTTGACTGGAGTGTAGAGAGGGGATGATTGGCAGCTGGGACATGTCCAGACTTTACAAACAGCTCTCTCTTGGAACATCCCTCCTGCGGCCTCGAAAAAAATGCAGTACTTATGGGACTGTAATTTTGTTTAACATACATCTGCATAATTAGGGTGATAGCATGTATGTGCCCATTAGTTTAGTCTCAAATTTGGGGGTTGTAAGCTAACATGTGACCAAGAATACACAGACTCAGGGAGGCCACTTAAGCACCGCACTGGAAAGGGCCATAGTCCAAGGACAGCTACCATATGCACACTTCCTTAGCTGAGTTTAATCAACAACCAGCAGTTGTTAATTAGCATCAGGGATGCCAAAACAGGTTCTTATTGGTGAAACTAATGACGTGTTAATTAGCATGATGGATGTTAGAAATAGGGTCTGGCTGGTGAACTCCAAGGTATTTAGAATGCTTGAAGTGGCTAAAATTGTCTGGGTATACTTCCCACCTCTGCGTGAACTGGAAAGAAAAAAACCCACTTTGGCCTGTACCCCGCACCCTTATGATGACACCCCTAGGCGTAGACAATGGAGATTTTCTAATTGAAAGAGTCCTAATGAGTGGAGTCAGAATCCTGCCTCTGTGATGGCGCTGGGTTGGCCTTAAATGAACCTTTCGTACAGGGTAGGATGGGAGTTTCTCAAACACTGGTTCTCAACTTAGGCTGAACAGGAGCCTTGCATGGGGACTTTTTAGGATCCCAAGAGCCAGGCCTCACCCAGGAAAATGATGCAGGAATCTCTTGAGGGAGGACCAGGATCAGTACCTTTTTAAAGCTCTCCTGCTGCTTCCAGTGTGTAGCCGGGATAAGCCCCACCACTAAACAGCTATACGGCGTGCTGGGACTGCACCGGGCTTGCAGAAGGGGGTGGTGAGCTGTTTTGAGCCTGCTTTGCTAATGAATATTCATCTAGTCAATGTCTGTATGTGTGGGAGAATTTGGTCCAAGGCCTGCTTTCATTAAATTGGAGCAAGGTTATAGAAGAATAGCTAACACTCACCAACTCCAGCTTCTTTGGCGGCTTCCAAAATATCTGGAGGGATCAAATTGGCTTTGGTCAGCTCATAACCCTCTACTTCTCTTAATAGCTTTTGGGAAATTCTCTTCTCCCTAAACAGACAACCTTTCTCTCTTTCAAGTTTGCCTCTTTTACCAGCTCGGTTTGTGGGTGAAGCCAGAAAGGCCCGTTCTACTTAAATAGAGCCCACTGGCAAGTGCTGCATGGCCCCAACTTTTGAATTTAGAACACAGGGTACTTGCATCTTCTGTCCATACTCTGGGTCTTGGCCAAAATTCTGGAACAACAAGAGATGATTTCTGTCAGTTCCCAAACACTATTCTATTACAAATCCATAAACAAGTGGGAACATACAGGTATAGAATTAGAGGCCAAAGCCAAGGATCTTGGGCAATGCCCTGATGCATTTAAACTCAATGGTAAAATGCTGGAAGGAAGGCAGAAGTGCTACCCCTAATTTTTTCTTCCCAGTCTCTTGACAAAGACTTGATTGCTGAACACAGGGCTCATCTCCACACTAAGCAAACCTCCTCTCCCCGGGAGCTCTCTGTTATTACCACTTCAGGGCCCTATCTGCTTTAATAACAGGCATCCATCAGAAAAAGCCCATGAAATAAACAGACAGTTACAAATAGGACAGGCTACATTTACAGGAGGGGAGAACAAGAAGAGATGAGATTAAATTTTCTGTGCTTTTAATCTCGCATGTCTCACCAGCTGAAAGAGTTTACTGTGTCCTTTTTCCACCCACAGCGTGCTTGCTGAGATCTCCCAGCAGAGACTGTGGTCGACAAGAATGCCATGTGCATTAGAAGCATAGAAAAGACTTTCATGTTACCCTTCATGAAAGAAAAAAAAAAAGATAATTCTAATGGACTAAACTGTGTCTCCCCCCAAATGTATATATTGCAGCCCTAACCCCACACTGTGACTGTATTTGGAGACACGGTCTCTAAGGAGCTCATTAGGTAGGGCACTAATCCCACAGGACTAGTGTCCTTATTAGAAGAGGAAGAGGGGCGCCTGGGTGGCTCAGTTGGTTAAGCGACTGCCTTCATCTCAGGTCATGAATTCAGGGTCCTGGGATTGAGCCCCACATCGGGCTCCCTGCTCATTGGTGAGTCTGCTTCTCCCTCTTCCTCTGTGATCTCTCTCACTCCCTCTCAAATAATAAAAATCTTAAAAAAAAAAAAAAAAAAGAGGAAGAAACACCAGAGATCTCTCTTTCTCTCCCTCTCTCTCCCTCTCTCTCTCTCTCTCTCTCTGTCCCCTGCCCCCCCCCCCCAGAGGCAAGGTCAGGTGTAGACACAGCAAGAAGGTGGTTGTCTACAAGCCAAGAAAAGAGGTCTCCCCGGAAATGAATCCTGCTGGCACCTTGATCTTGAACGTCTAGCCTCTAGGCTAACCTCTAGCCTCTAGAACTGTGAGACAATAAATCTGGGCTATTTAACTCATCCAGTCTGTGGGACTTTGCTATGGCAGCCTGAGCTGACTAATGCAATGATATTGAAAGCACTTCTCTTCTAATGAAGAGAAATGGGTCTCTATTTTACCAGGTGGAGTTCTACTAACTACAGTAGGGAGACTTTTCTCTACCAAAACTGGGGGTGATGGAAGGAGTGGAAACTGGGAAAAAAAAATGCCCCCACAGTGCAACATCAAAAGGCAAGTTGTGAATGGAAAGTCCAAGCTAGTCAGTGCTTACCTCTGGTCAATCAGGACTCAGAGGGAAAGCAGGGCTCAGGCCAATGCACGTAACACAGTTTTAAGTATCAAACCAAAAAAAAAAAAAACAAAAAAAAAAAAACTGGAGATAAAAGCTTCCAACTGGTTGTAGAAATGCCAATTTCTTCCATTGTTTTGCACTGGAGTGAGTGAGCATTACAATCATCTGAGCAAGAAATTTCGATCTGTGCATGTTTGGGTTGGAAAAGGGAACTTTGGAGAAAACAGTCCCTGAACATTTCAAAGCAAAATCTTCAAGTAAAGACTAATTCAGAGTGGCTATTTTTGACGCTTGAAATAAATGAAACAATATCTGGATTCCTAACGCTTGGCTAACAGCTAAACAAGCTTCACCAAACACAAGCTACATTTTTCCTTCTCTTTTTAAACAAATGCATCACAGCAGTTAATAATAATGCTCAGTCATAACATATGAAGAGCTTGAAATATTTTTTTAAAAAACCCTTTAAATAGAAATCCTAAGTTGCTTAAAAAAAAATCTTGTTTAAATAAGAGTTTTAATACTACATTGCAAATCACCTGTCACAAAATTGAGTCCATGGCATTTATAAGTACAAGCCATGCTGGGCTCTCCGGTGGCAACAACAACCAATCATTCGCTCTCCTGAATTACACCTCTTTCCAGTGGAAACAACCACCCCAACAAACTACTCATATCAGGGTGCAGGACTGAACGGTTAGCTGGACACCGGTTGTTGGAAAATGTACATATTCCACATGTGAGGGCAGCAAAATGGAAAGAATAGGGACGGCATGCTTCTCAAATTCTACTTGGACTTGGACATGCAGACTTTGGCCAGAATGCAAATCCCAGCGCCGGATGATGAGGGAAGGAGAAAGGGAATCCAGCTTTTGTTGAGTGTCTGGCTTTTAACTCATACTCTTTCCACTTCAACCCACTGTCTCCCAGGAAGGGAGAAGTGGACTCCTTCAGAATACTCTTGTAGAACAAAGGCCACTGTGTGCCCGTTCCTCTGTAATTTATACATCAAAGGTGCTGCTCTGTCCCCAACTTGTGTCTTTTGTGATCCTCTGCAGAATCTCTTGGCTCACAGACATTTAACCTGGACTCTAAGTTCATTTCTGTATGCTACTTTGTTGCTTGGTACCTATTTTTAGAACATTTTGTGTGTATGTCTGATGTGTCTTCAGGACAGCAGAGGACCAAAGAACATTTTGAAATGACCACAGCATCACATATAACAACCTTATAGAGGAAAAAGAAGGGAAGAAAAAATCAATGGATTCCATATGGGGTATGAGCTTAAATGGTATATTTAGGAAGAATGAGATCTACTGTGGCCATCTGTGGGGTTTTACCTACTGGGTTTTTCCCATTTCTTGGGTCAAAACATCACGGTTTTCATTTAGGAACTATCCCTCCCCCACTCTCAGATGAGGTAACTGAAGCTAACATAAGAGTAGGTGGGTTAACCCCACTCCACCCTTGGGCTCCAACGACTGGCACATGGTCCTAACTCTGGCCACTCTCAGCCCTCTTCCTCCTTGGCCCAGGGATTGCATTATGGGCAGACTCTTGTTCTAAGTGGAAGCGTCATCCCCTTGACTAGTCCTGAAACTTTTGAGAAAGACTCATTTCCTTGTTGCATGGGGTTGTCAAGCTGGTTAGAAAAAGCCTAGAGGTGCTCAGGTCAAATCCCACCTAAGAATGATGCCAAATGAAAGGGAAGCCAAGCCCAAGGGATGAAGAGAGAAAATGTGAGGTCTGATTTTGTTAGTTAGGTGACAGATGAGCTCCTAGATCTAGTCATGATGGAAGTTAATCTACCACTTGGTTCTGCTGGCAATAAATTTACCTCTTTCAGTTGAAGTAAGTTTGAATTGGACTTCTGTCACTAACAACCCAAAGTCCTGATTCATAAAGGTCCCTCACTCCCAGTGGCCTACCAAACAAGGTAGTATGTCAACAACTTCCTGGGAAAACAGCAGAATGAGCAGGCTACCTTGGGCTCAGATGACATGGGTTCAAATCTCAGCTCTTCTGGGGGGTCTCTGATGATCTTTTCACCTGATTGTTCTTCCCTATAAAATGGATATTAAAAATATTTCTTCTTTGGACCAATCACGTAAATGAAATAAGAAACAGTAGGTGACATTTAGAACAGTAGGTGTGATTTAGAAACAGCTACTAATACTTCTCCCCTTCCCTGTTCTATCTAGTTCATATACTCCTTACCTGAAGAGCAGGCAAAGGTAGAGAGTAGTTCTCAAAGTGTGGTCTGGAAACTCCCAGGAACCCCCAAAATCTTTCCAGGGGGTCCATGAGATAAACTATTCTGATAATAACACTAAGATGTTGCCCTCATTCTTTAATGGTCAATGAAGTTTTCCAGACGCTAAATCACTTGTGATATCACAACAAACTGAATGCTGAGGCCAATGTGATTATCCAGCTGTCTTCTATTAAGCCAGATGTTAAGATTTTGAAAAATAATGGCATTGGGCCCAGTCATTTTCCTTTTGTTTGCAAAATATGGTATTTATGATAGCATGTAACAAATTCCTTATTCTTATATTTTAAATAATTCAGTAATTTAATTTTTTTTCCAGTTAGAATTTTGATTATGGTAAATATTTATAGATATATACCACTCAAAAACAAGTTATTTTAACAGACTAAAGGGGTTTTGAGAATAAAAACTTTGAAAACTCATACAGAGCATGGATTTGGGAACCAGATGGAGTGAGTTCAAATTCTGGCTATGCTATTCACTGACCTACTGAAGGAGGGAAGTGACTTAGCTTTTCTTGGCTGGCCTTACTTTTCTCGTTTGTAAAATGGGCATATTATAGTACCTACCTCCCAAGGTTATTTTAAGGATTAAATGAGTTAATATAGATAAAACGTTCAGTGAATGCTAAAAAAAAAAAAATCTTAGTTGCTATGATCATTATTACTAAGTTGAAAATACAGCATAAAAAAGCTAATTATACAGAGCTCTACAATATATGCACTGTTTTTGGTGCAACAATTCCTTTCAGTAGATTATTTAGAAATACTATGTATTGGGGCACCTGGGTGGCTCAGTTAGTTAAGCATCCAACTCTTGATTTCAGCTCAGGTCATGATCTCAGGGTCATGAGATCAAGCCTCTGCACTGGGCTCTGCATTCAGCACAGAGCCTGCTTGAGATTCTCTCTCTCCTTCTCCCTCTGCTCCTCCTCCTGCTCATGCCCTCTCCCTCTCTCTCTCTAAAATAAATAAATAAAATCTTTTAAAAAAAGAAATACTATGCATCAATGCATTCAAAGATCAAAAGAGACTGAGCCCCTCCCCCCCAAAAAGATTGTGTCCTCAGGGAATTTATGATTTAATAATAGTAAGAATAATTATTTAGATCATACTTTTGTACCAAGCACTTTTTTTTTTTTAAAGATTTTATTCATTTATTTGACAGAGAAGAGAGAGAGAGAACAAGTAGGCAGAGAGGCAGGCAGAGGGAGAGGGAGAAGCAGGCTTCCCGGTGAGCGGGGAGCCCGATGCGGGGCTTGATCCCAGGACCCAGGGATCATGACCTGAGCCGAAGGCAGCGGCTTAACCGACTGAGCCACCCAGGCGCTCCATGTACCAAGCACTTTTGACTGTTCACCTCAAACCACTGAATAGGTACTATTGACTTCTGCATTTTATAGGGGCAATAGCTGAGATTGACAAAGATGTAATAATTTGCCCTAAAGCACACAGTTAGCAATTAGGCATATATCAAGTAAAACCTACATGTGCAAGACTACAAAGCCCTTGGTCTTTACCAATACCCTGCAGAAACTCTATTGGGGTGACTGAACCATGGGAAGTATTGAACCAAAGTTTACCTTCAAAGAGAAATAGAAGTATGTCCTTACTTCAAAAAGGCCTCAGCAAATCCCAACACACCCACCTTTATAGGCATCCTTCCAATACTGAAGGCTGTAGGGACATGAAGAATAGAATTACTTCTGTTACAGGTTGGGGTACAGAACAATATTGTAAATGTGAGGGGTAAAATCATGAATCCCATTCTTTAAAAAACATAGAAATGAGCCATACTATATACATCTTTATAGAAGGGGTATGCTTGTTCATGAGGGGCATTACCTGCTTTCAAACAGTGCTTATGAAAGAAAAAGCTCTTCTTAGGCAACA
Organism: Mirounga angustirostris; assembly: GCF_029215605.1. NCBI lineage: Eukaryota > Metazoa > Chordata > Mammalia > Carnivora > Phocidae > Mirounga > Mirounga angustirostris. The sequence goes on along the minus strand of NW_026991709.1, from coordinate 184,471,569 downwards.
ATCGAGATAAGAACCACCAAACAAGATACAGAAACGTCACACACAATTTGTAGTCCAAATTATAAGCTATTCCTCCTTCCTATACAATCTTTCAGCAAAAACGAAATGTGCCCCAGGGGAATGAATAATAGTTAAAGCCAGCCAAAAATATGGCCTTTAGGAAGAGAAACAATAAAACATCTATTATTTTTAGCAATTTCTCATTATTTGTCTTGGGAGGGTGCTTTTCTCTTTTTTTTTTCCTCTCAAAAGATTCATTTTCAGATTAGTCACAGAGGGCTGGCAAAATGCTGGAGAGTTGAAGGTACTTCAGAGCCGTCTTCTGGAGCGGTTCTCCAAAACTTTTCAGGGAAATGATGCTGCCCTTGCCCAGAAATCTGTGTGAGCTGCAGAGTTTGAGCAAGGCAGAGAGCAGAAACCTTGGGGTAAGTGCCCCTGGCCATTTAGCTGAACTTGGAATAGACCTTTTCTTCACTAAAGGGAGGAGTTACCTAGAAAGGGTAGAAAACCTGACACAGTGAAGGTCTCCAGGACCATAAATACATGTGGAAAAACAAAGGAAGACTTTCGGGGCTCCTGCCTTCCACTCAGGTCATGATCCCAGGGTCCTGGGATAGAGCAGAGCAGGGAACCCGCTTCTCAGTCTCCCTCTCCCTCTGCCCCTGCTCATGTGCTCTCTCTCACTCACTCTCTCTCTCAAATAAATAAAGTCTTTAAAAAAAAAAAAAAAAAAGGAAGACTTTCAAAAACGAAGGAAAAAAATGTGTATCATAATATGTTTCAGCCGGAACAAAAAAAGAAGTTAAAAAACAATTCCTCATAAAAGTGGTGAAGATAGGTTATATAAAGAAAATGAGATTTTATTATTGTGGTTAACTGAATATTTGCAAAAGCTCCCTCTGTGTGAAATCGTGCAGTTACTGTGGAATGGACGTTTCTCAAAAAATTAAACATAGAATTACTCTGTGATGCAGCAATTCCACATCTGGGTATACATCCAAAAGAACTGCAAGCAGGGACTCAAACAGGTATCTGTACACCCATGTTCATAGTAGCATTATTCACAATAGCCCAAAGGTGGGAGCAACTCAAGTGTGCATTGGAGAATAAATGGAGAAACAAAATGTGGTACCTACATACAAAGGAGTATATTCAACCCTAAAAAGAAACAGAATTCTGGGGCACCTGGGTGGCTCAGTCGGTTAAGCGTTGGCCTTCAGCTCAGGTCATGATCCTGGAGTCCCAGAATCGAGCCCCAAGTCAGGCTCCCTGCTCACTGGGGAGACTGCTTCTCCCTCTCCCTCTGCCCCTCCCCCTGCCCCTCCCCCCACTCCGGCTCCCACTCATGCTTGCTCTCTCTCTCGTTCAACCTCTCTCTCAAATAAATAAAATTAAAAAAAACAAAAAACAAAAAACAGAATTCCGACCCATGCTCCAACAAGGATGATCATTGAGGACATTATGCCAAGTGAAACAAGCCCATCATAAAAAGACAAGCCCTGTATCAATACTGTATCATTCCACGCAGAAGGATCGAGATAGGTTATGCCTAGAGTAGTTCAATTAATAGGGCCAGAAAGTAGAATGGTGGTTACCAGGCACTGGGGCAGGGGGAGTGGAATGGGGGATTATTGGTCAATGAGGACAAAGTTTCAGTTTGGAGAGGTGCAAAAAGGTCTGGAAATGGATGGTGGGAATGGCCGCTCAACAGGGTGAACATACTTGGTACCAGTGAACTCTACACTTAAAAATGACTAAAACGATAAATCTTATGTTACGTGGATTTTACCACAATAAAGTAAGCTGGAAACAAAACAAAACAACCCAGAGGACAAAAGGAGCCCCTTCCCCTCCATCTGCACTCTTCTTGCAGTTTCACGTGTTGATCCTCCTACCAAGAGGCAGCGTCCTTGTACCCAGCCCTCGAATCTGGGCTGGCTCTGGGACAGACTGGCTTTCGGGACAGACTGTGGCAGAAGTGACATTCTGGAATGTTGGAGCTGAGGCCTTCAGAGACTCTGCTGCGTCTACTTTCCCACCGGAAGCCCGGCCACGACATGAAGAAGTCCAGACTATCAGGCTGGGGGGAGAGAGAGAGACACCAGATGCAGAGAAAGGCCCTTGTAAAATGAGGGGCCATATGTGGAGATGGGCCACAAGAGGAAAACTAAGGTGCCCCAGCCAAGAGTCAGCACCCAGTCACGTGAGAGAGGCCAGCAGGGGTTCTCCAGAACCAGCTCAACTGCCCCAGCCAGCACCATGGGGAGCAGAGGCAAGTGAGGCAAGCTGAACCCTGCCCAAATTCCTGACCACAGAATGGGAGGTAGGCCACAGATCGGTGACTGCTCTAAGCCACTACATTGTGAGGTGGTTTGTCTCACGGCAATAGATAATTGAAACAGTCGTGCAAACATATGCCCTCGTTTTAAAGACTTTCCTCTCTTCTTATTCTACTTCTACTACTATGTATTACAATCACCCATTCATTCAACAAATATTTACTGAGTACTTGTGATGCAGCAAGACTCCTGCTGACATCTGAGACGTATCATGGAAGGAAATGAAGACTCCTGCCCTCAAGGAGCTTACATTTTAAAAGGAGGAGGACAGAAGAGAAATACAATTAAGAAAAAAACTAGTATGGGGACGCCTGGGGAGCTCATTCGGTTGAGCATCTGCCTTCGGCTCAGGTCATGATCTCAGGGTCCTGGGATTGAACCCTGCATCGGGCTCCAGCTCAGCAGGGTGTCTGTTTCTCCCTCTCCCTCTGCCCCTCCCCCTGCACTTGTGATCTCTCTCTCTCTCAAATAAATAAATAAAATCTTAAAAAAAATAGTATGTTTAAAGGTGAAATGTGGTGGAGAAGGGAAAGGTAGCATAGAGCACAGGGGGCAGGCAGAGAGGAGGGAGGGACAGGGGCATTCCTTCTGGAAGGGCCTGCACCAATCTTTTCTGTGAAAAGATAATTCATCTGTTCCATCATATGTTTTTTGTTATCTGACCTTTTCTGATGATGATGCCTTGGTTTTAATTATATGTAATCACTGTGCTAATGGAAATAAATATAGGCAGCTCAGTTCATTATCTTGATTACAGAAAAAATTATATGTTCTCTCATATTGCTACTACATTAAAAAAAAAAAAAGACAGATGGAAACTTCATCTGCAGGCAAAACCTTGAGGAAAGACCGGGAGACCCCCAAAATTCATAAATCCCACCCCAAATCTGAAAGGGCATCTGTGAATTTTCCAGAGTCCTTACACCAGACTTCACCAAAGATGGACCCTCCGTAATGCTGGATGATGAAGAATACAGCTAGCTCTGCAGAGGGCTTTTAGTGCTCACCATCTATCAGGTTCACAGAAGTTGGTGGTGAAGACCATAGGGCTTTGGTGTCGGGCACACCTTGGTTCAAGTCCAAGTTCCACCACCTACAACCTGGTTGACGTGTTTCCCTAAGCCTCAGTTTCCTGGTCTACAAAACAGGCATAATTACACCCCGCTTCACAAAAGGAAGAAATAAATGAGACCACGTACAACTTAAAGCATTTAGCCAGCGGCTACAAAATGACAAGCAGTAGGTAAGTGTTACCTGTTAACACAGGATTACTTTTTATAAGGTGTTCTAGGTATAAAAACCGCAGAAAAAGAAGGACGGTCAACGCTTGACTTTATAACCACAGAACGATTCACCCTTGGACATGTCGTAGGACTCTGCAGGTCCTACCATGAAGGCCAAGAGCTCTGGACCTGCGTTGAGATAAAGCTCATATTTACAGGTACCTTCCTGCTACAACCATATTCTGAGGTTAGGTGTAAGTGACCCTTTAATTATGCATGACCCTGGGGCAGAATTAATCATAAGAGGTCAAGTTGAAAGCCAGTGTTAAATGGAAAAAAAGACACTCCCTCTAGATCTATTTAAGGCCCCCAAGAATCATCCCTGCTACCTGGAATCACCCTGAGACTAGATCCTAGAGCTTCCCCTGCCCTCTCGAAACAGTATTTCTGACCCCAAATTTGCAACTTAACAATGAATGTAGGGAGTTTTGTCTCTTTGGTGGGAGGTGGGGTGAGGGGTGCTGCCTGGCACTTAAGCTCTTCTATGTTTGGAGAATCATTGCTTTATAAATGGAAGAAGGAGCCTATTTCACACTAGAGAGGGTGAAAAGTCAAAACCTCCATTTGCCGGCTCTTCTGGCGGGTGGAGCACAGACGTGAGCCAGGCCTGGCCAATCAGACGTACCTGTCTAGACTAGAATAGGGACTAGAATATGGATCTGATGACACAACGGAGCAGGGATGGGGGAGCGAGTGAGTCTTTTTGACCACCTACAACGTGGGTTTCTAAGGGCGGCAGGGGTAGAAGCGGTGTCCAGGTCACATACCCTGAGGTACACGAGTGAAGCCTCAAGCATGTATGGTGTTGGCTGCCATGTCCCTGTGGACCCATTTCCCAGTGTGCTTCTGGTTGTCTGACTCAAAAGAGCACTTCCCTTTGATTTATCTGCACTCAGAATCTGACTCTCCAGCCTCCCTGGGGATTCAGTAAGCTTCCTGATAACCTCTGAATAGAGATTTCCCCGACTAAATCAGCCTGAGCTCACGGCTGCTAAGAAACTTGACCCATATGGCAATTCTAAAATAGCTTTCATGCACTAAATCTGACCAGGTGCCAGGCCCTGGGTCATGCTCAGTATCTCAATTAATTCTCACGACCACACTGCAAAGAAATCCTCTCGTCTCCCCCTTGGAGAGGAGGAAACTGTTAAGTGGTAGAAATGGAATTTGACTTCAGGCCACTTGAGCACCGATACATCCAGTTAACCACCAGGCCAGATTTTAACTCCTGTTCCTTGTGACCTAGATCATTAACTCAAAAAAGGTTACGGAGAATCCACTATACGCCAGGCACTGTTCTAGACAGGATAGAACAGTCATTATAACAAGCAAAAATCTGTTCCCTGACAGGACTCACATTCTAAGTCTTTGCTAAAGACTGGATGTCTGTGTCCACCCCCGGCCCACCGAGTAATATATTCAAATCCTAACCTTCAGCGTGATGGTATAAAGAGGTAGGTCTCTGGTAGGTTCTTCAGTCATGAGGGTGGAGCCCTCGTGAATGGGATGAGTACCCTTATAATGGAGACCTGAGCGCTCAGAGCAGGAAGACAGCGGTCTATGAACCTGGAAGCCGGCTCTCACTGGACACAGAATCGGCCAGCACCTTGATCTTGGACTTTCCAGCCTCCAGGACTGTGAGAAAGAAATTTCTGCTGTTTATCAGCCACCCAGTCCGTATTTTGTCCTGGCAGCTCAAACAGATTAGAGATACTTACATTCTTGATTTCTTACTCTGCTGGCTGGTTTTCGTTAATGGCACCATGTTCTCTGTTTCTGACCCCAGCCCAATAACTTCACGAAGTCCGTGTAACCACACCATTCCAGTTCGGGGGGGAAAGAGCCCAGACTGGATATGTGCTGACACGCAGCAACTCTCAGATACTCTAAACCATCGTGGAGTCTCCCAGCTCTTCTCAACACAGCTGTGTGGGCAGGCGCTGCTCAGTGATCAAATCTGCCAGGAGAGATGAATCCTATTTGCCATCTCTGTTAGTTGCGCTCCAGCAACTTGCCACAGACTCAGCAGCCGAAAACAACATTTATTCATTATCTCACAGTTCTGTAGGTCAAGGTCCAGGGGGCTCTGCTGCCTTCTCTGCTTGGCAGTCACAAATCTGAAATCCGGTGTTGGTGGGTGGGCCTCTGATCTGGAGGCTCTGGGGCAAGTATCCATGGTAAGCTCTTGCAAGTTGTTGCAGAATTTACTTCTTTGTGATTGTAGACCCAGATGGCCTTCCCTTTGCCTTTGGCCGTATAATGTAACATAACCATGGAAGTGACCTCAGGGGAAAAGGTCATGGAAGCCACCTAGCAGTTTCTGCCTACCACACCACCCTGAGCCTGGGCCTATGGTACAGCTATAATTTTCAATGGTCTCGATAGAGCCAGTCTCGCCGGGAAGATGACATGAAGGATGTGAGCTCTACGGAAGAACATTCCAGGCAGAGAGAACTGCAAGTGCCAAGTCCCAGGGAAGGAACTCAGCTTAGGTGTTCAAGGAACAGCTGGAGGCCAGATGGCTGGAGTGCAGTGAGTGATGGCAGGGCCAGGACGAGAGGCAGTCCCTGAGGTTACAGTTGCAGTTCTGAATCATAGAGACCCTCCAAGGTCCCTGCAGGCTCCTCCAAGGACTACAGCTTACTGTGTTCAAGAATTCTGGCAAGAAAGGATGGTGGCTCAGTTGGGGTTGTGGGTACCAGAGGGGCTCTTTCCTCTGAAGTGGTCAGATACTAAATATATTTGGAAGGTGGAGCCCACAAGGACGAGAGAAAGAGAAGACAAAAATGAAAAATTCTGACTTTAGCATTTGCAATCTGTGAATCATTGGGCAAACCATTGAAACTTTCCATACTTAGTGTGTGGAATAGTGAAATAAAACGGGCAGATCATTTATATGTGGCAGGATTTTTGTGAGAATTAAATACGGTAAATGTGTTCTGAAATCTAGCAGGTGCTCAGAAATCCTCATTGCTTACTACTACATGCCCGATTCTTCCACATCCCATTGTGACTTCCTCTTTTGCCAACCTCATTCTTAAGTAAAGGAATTAAAGCCAACTCAGATTAGAGTTATAAATGCAGAGAGGAGGGACCAACCAACGTCTGTCTGTCGCATTCTACCCCTTTGATCAAAGGGTTAAATAAGGATGTGAGAGGCTCAAAGAGGCCCCAAGTCAGAGAAACATCTAAGAGCCTCTAGCTCATGGGTATAAAAATGGGCATTAAGAAGTTGACCTTCCTAGTGGGGCTCCTGCTCTGGCAATAAAGGTGCATATCTAGCATAGAGGAACAGCTCAATAGGTATCTGTTAAACGAAAACATTAATAAATATTTACACCTCCAGTGTGGGACTCTTGATCACAGACAGCCCATGTTCACACTGAAGGACACCCACTAACAGTGCACGAGGCATTAAGAAATGAGGCACTTGCTATTTATACGGCAGGAGTGGTAATGTCTTTATTTTGCATCCTTTCCTTACCACTTATGAGCCGGAAGACCCTAAACAATCGAACTGAGCCTCAGTGTTGTCTGCTGCATTTCCTCATATACTTATTGAGCAGACTAATGATGTATATAAAATGCCCAGTAATAGTACCACGTACTATTCAGTAATATAGTAAGTCATCAATAAATGGTTACCTGTTATTATTATCAACATTAATAGATTCTGAGTATAGGAACCAGCAGCTTCATCTCAGCCTCGCTCTGAAGCTCTGCTCTATTTTTTCCTTTTTCTTTCTCTCTGACATAGGAAGAGTCAAATTTAGTACACAGTTCCAAGAAAGAATTTGAGATGATTTTTGTAGAAGGCCAGTTAATAACACGGCTGCCCTTAAGTTTGACTTCTTTTTTTTTTTCTCCTCTTCTGGTGCTAAATATGCTAATTTCTCTTTTCTGTCCTACCACCACCCAACCCGCAGACTCTCCATTGACCAGTCTGAGTGACTCACACAGTTTGCTGCGCTGCATCTGGAGTTTCTCACAATCCTGCCTTCTCCCAAACCTACGCAGATTTGTGTCATCAGCAAATTTCACCGACTTGCCAGGGAAAGAGTTGACATTTACCCACCCACAGCTCCAGGCAGCAGTGACCAAGCCAGTGAATTTCTAATGAGAAAGGTTTTGGTCTCTGGAAATAAATATTTGACAGCTGGATGTCTCCAGAAGAAAGGTAACCATTTTAACCCATTTGCAGCCATTCTCCTCCTTTCTTTGTCTGTTGCTCTCTTCCCTTTCACATTTTTTGGCCAATAGAGCTGATACTGACCACCAGTGCTCTTAGTGGAACAGCCTAGAGAGAGGACGTTAAAAGAAGGGGACAGGTAAATGATCACGAGACAAGGTATGCCATAGGACTGGTGGCTGTTAGTGGAGGAAAGATGGCAGAATGCTTTACCCTACAGTGTTGGGCATCACAGACAATGTGTTACAAAGATGCATGCTGGATTGAGGGCAGGGCTACTTGTGTCTTCCCAACCTCCTTTGCCTTCTTCTGGAAAGAGCAGTTCAAGTTTCCCTTGGCAGCCGTCTCCCTCCCCAGTTTTGGTTGAGAATGTCAATCAAACTCCATGCCCCCGCCCCCTACTGAGCACATGACCCCAGGCAAAACCATTTCCATTTCTCTCTCCCTTGCTTTAGAATTTTCAGCAGAGAAGCATAATATTAGAGAAGGTGGACCAACAGACATGGGTTCCTGCTCCCTTGATCCTCAGGTCCTGCTCTTCTGAGAGGTCTGCTTTCTCAGCTTTGCCTCAGAATGTGTAAGGCACTCTACATCCTTCCTTTTTATGGAAGCTAGCAGAAACACTTTCTGTTGCTTGCCATCGAAGACTCGCAAATGACATGAGCTCTAAATCTAGCCTTCGAAAGCACAGCAGTTCAGAAAAACAATAAGTTGATATGTTTGCATTTACCAGCTGTGCACTGGCTTTTTTTATTGTGAGCAAGGAGCGATTTTCAAGACAGCTGTAAAATTGTCGCTAAGGGTATCTTAGTTTAATAGTTTTCATTTCTCCTGCCAGTTACTGGGGAAGAGCAGAGATGAGGGGGAGGCTAGGAGGGTACAGACATAACTGATAGACTGGCACTCTTGTAGGATTAATTAATCAAGGCTAGCGGGTTTTATCAGCATAAGAAAAAAAAGTTTGAAAGGAAAAGAGACATCAAAACTATCTAGAGATGGATTTGCAAGAACAGGATAATAGAGACATCTTAGGGGTTAGGTTCTGAAGTCATTGTACAAGGCAAAGATAATTGAGTCACAGTGAACTTATCTCTTGAATTACCAAAGAGGTACAATGTAACTGATGATCCCATACAGGGAGATATTATTATAAATGTATTACAGAAACTGAAATGTACACTGTGTAATAAGAGTACATATGCAAAGTATAATTTTATATTTTTAACTACGTAAGACAGAATCTGAAACGTGAAATCTCCATGTGTGAGAAGCCCATACTACAAGCAGCAAGTGGGTTCTATAAAAGAGAGACACGTTTCTTGTCTCACACATAATCTGGGCACAGACCTTATGAATAGAATGGCAGGCAGAATCACCTATGGAACTTTAAGTGTTATTTTTATTTTGGGAAGGGGGTTGACTTAGTTAATGCATGTTAGAAGTCCATCTGATACAATGCCCGTGACCTTAAGGGGTCATTTACTTTACCCAGGGGAACCTGGCTGCAATTACGTGAGCTGCTACCTATTTAGACAGCACTAGAAGCTTCGCTGAGCCCTCAGAGTTGGACTTCTCCTAGGCTTTGAACACTAAGACATACCAATTATCCTAAAGTTCTTTACTTGCTTTTGCCTTCTTTAATAAAACACAAATGCAACTCTATAAAGACATTTTGACAAAAATACTAAAATAAAATCAGCAAAAAAATGAAATTGAATACATAATTTAGAAGCAGGCAGAGATAGGGTGCCTGGGTGGCTCAGTCGTTAAGCGTCTGCCTTTGGCTCAGGTCATGGTCCCAGGGTCCTGGGATCGAGCCCCGCATTGGGCTCCCTGCTCCCCGAAAAGCCTGCTTCTCTCTCTCCCCCTCCCCCTGCTTGTGTTTCTTCTCTCACTGTGTCTCTCTCTGTCAAATAAATAAATAAAATCTTAAAAAAAAAAAAAAAGAAGCAGGCAGAGATAAATACAAAAACCCAGGTACAAGGAAGTGATTTACTCACTGTTCATAGAACCACAAATTAATTTAGGCCTGACAGAGACCTTAAAGGTAATCCAATTTAAGTTTTCTTTTTGAACGATAATACCTACTGCATAGTAGACACTCAGTAACATCTGTTGAGAGGATCAATAGCTTGACTTTTTGAATTAGGAAACAACAATGATTAAAGTGATTCTCGAGTTCATCATGACATTCAAAAGAAGAAGAAAAGGAGAAAGGCAAAATTTTTAAAGTATGAGAAAGTACAAGAGAAAGCTCTTCTTGACAGAAGAATGTCAGCTAGGAAATGGAGAATGAATGGTAGAATTAGAAAATCAACATTTTGCAACCCCCACTGTAATAACCGGGTTCAAGCGAGGCTCGTCATTACGTGCTACAACGACGGGTGGAAGGGTTTCCGGAAGAAGATATTCGCACAGATTACTAACTACAGTGGGGAAAAGTTACCTCTACAATGGAGAGATCTGGATGATCAAATTAAGCAAACTCATGTCATGTTCCTCCAGATGAAGGGGAAGCACACAGTAGCACCCATGCAATATTCTTACCAAGAAAAGTCTACCCTAATTCCAATCATAAAGAAGCAATCCAACAACCCAGAGCGTGGGTCATTCTATAAGATAACTAGCTTGGACGCTTCACAAAATATCAATGTCACAAAAGACAAGAAAGGAAGAAAATTTTCTAGCTCATAGGAGAGTGGGAGACTACACAAGCAAAGACAACATGTGAATCTTGAATAGATCTTCGATTTTTTTTAAGGCAAGAAAGGACATTTGGGGGAATACTGGAGAAATCTGAATCAGGACTATATATTAGATATTACTGAATTAATATATTTCTTGGATGTGAGAAAGTTATGGTGGTTATGTAGGAGCATATCTTGGATACGCTAGAGTTCTTTGAGGTGAGGGTCATTATGTCTGCAAGGATTCAGCTCTGTTAAGGTGTACCCCCCCCCCCCACACACACACAGAACAAGAAAGCAAATGTGGCAAAATGTTCTTGATTGGTGAATCTAGGGGAAGGTATAGAGATATTCTTTGTGCTGTCCTTTCATTTCAGTATTTTGATATTTTTTCAAGAGAAAAAAATTTGGAGGCAATAAAGAATCAGGTTCAGAAACATCTTTAAATGACACACCCAAACCACTGGCAATGTTATCAATTACAGCTTAGTCTATCCCTTAGTTTTCCCTCAGACTTGAATAAAAGATTCTCATTAACCCACAAGCCGTTAAAAGTCAAGGCCTCATAGGATGCAAAGAACCAATGTCAGAAGTGTTTGCAGCCAGAGTATATAAAGAATATTTACAACTGGGCGCCTGGGTGGCTCAGTTGGTTAAGCGACTGCCTTCGGCTCAGGTCATGATCCTGGAGTCCCGGGATTGAGTCCCGCATCGGGCTCCCTGCTCGGCGGGGAGTGTGCTTCTCCCTCTGACCCTCCCCCCTCTCATGTGCTTGCTCTCTCTCATTCTCTCTCTCAAAAAAAAAAAAAAAATCTTTAAAAAAAAAAAAAAGAATATTTACAACTCAATAATAAAATGACAACCCGATGAGAAAATAGGTGGTCAATGAGCACATGAAAGGATACTCAATATTAGCCACTAGACAAAGGCCAATCAAAGGCACCATGAGACACCACTTACCACCTACCAAAATGGCTATAAGGAAAAGGACAGACAGTAACAAGTGTTAATGAAGATGTGGAGAAACTGGAACCCTAACACATTGCTGGCAGGAACCTAAGTGGTACAGCCACTTTGGAAAACAGTTTGGCAGTTCTCCAAATTTAAGCACAGAGTTACCCCATAACCCACGAGTGTCACTCCTTTCCTAAGCATATATGCAAGAAAGACAAAAACATCCATATATACAAAAACGTGTACACAAATTTTTCACAGCAACATTATTTACAGCAGCCAAAGAGTGGGCACAGTCCCAACGCCCATCAGCTGTGGTGTATCCACGCAATGGAAGATGATCTGGTAATGAAAAGAAAGGGCACACTGACACATACAACGGTGTGGATGAACCTTGATAACACCACACTAAATGCAAGAAGCCAGTCACAAAAGCCTACAGATGGTCTGACCCTGTTTATATGAAATGTCCAGAGTGTGCAAATCTCCGGGGACAGAAGTGGATTAGTGGTTGCCAGAGGCTTGGAGGAGGAGGAGGATGGATGGTGACTGCTAATCCCTACAGGGTTTATTTTAGGGGTGAAAAAAATGTTCTAAATTAGATTTTAGTGCTGGTTTCACAACCCTGTGAAAATACTAAGAAACAAATAATTGTACACTTTAAGTGACGAATGGTCTGTGAATTATCTCAATGAAGCTGACTTAAAAATATATATATATTTATGTATTTATTTATGTGTGTGTGTGTGTATATACACACACACACACACGCATATATATACACACACACAATCACACAATTATGACCTCAAAAAAGTATTTGCAAGCAGCTTTTCCCCTAATCTTTGATCTTTCTAGCAGGACATTTCTCCCCTCCTGCTACAATTCATAGGTAAGTCCCATGTTGCCATTCTAAACTCTTTACTATAGACCTCTGGCTAAGTGGACAAAGAGAAGCCACAGGAAGCTTAACTTGCCTTTTTCCTACAACATGAGTTAGGACTCAGTTACTCTGAGTTCCATCCTCCCACACTGGGAACATAAGCACGGAAGGATCAGCTGGTACCCAACTGTCCCTGGGCAATGATCACACGCACACGATCAGGCTCAAAACTGCTCTCTGAGGCAGCCTGCTTCTGAAGCATCTGCTTTCTTAGATGAACTGGGAGTTTCGAAATTAGGAAACAAAGAACCAGGTTTTTAAAGGGACAGAAAGTGGTTTATGCACTGAGGAGAAAAAAGGGAAAGAGGAAAAAGGAGAGCAATGGCACAGGCAGGAAGGAGAGAGTTGGGTGTGCAAAGCTGGAGCAGTTCTGTGATGTTTTAGCCGCTTCAGCAAGCTGTCCTCCTCTTTCTGGAAATGACTATCAGATTTCCCATGGGAATCCGCTCTCTCTCGGTGCTTCAGGACATTTGGTTTGGGTGGTGTGGAAGTTCAGCAGCAGGGGAGTCCCCAGGACCTGGTCTAAGCTAATCTGCACACTCATTCCAACTGCTGTGGTGATTGGTTCAGGGATGGGCACATGACCCCAACGGGCCAATGAGATTAAGGCCCAGGACTTAAGTCGGAAATTCTGAGAAGAAAAAGACTCTGGGAAGACTCTCAAGCTAAGAGTAGCTGGCAGCAGTCTATCCTGTGCAGAAGGAATGGGAATGGAGCGAGGTCCTCATACTATATGGAACGCTGATCTAGAAGCTAGAAACCCCTGATAGTTTGAGCTACTGAGCAGTGATTCTCCTCCCTCACCCCCCCCTTTTTTTTTCTTAAAACCAGTTTTAATTAATGTTCTGCCTACAATATAAAGAATATTGTTTAACGTGGAAGAAGATCAATAGAGTTCCACCAGTGGCCACCCAATGACAGGGAACACTATCTGGGATGGTTAATTTTATGTCAATTTGGTGGGGTCATGGTACCTGGACATTATATGGTATGACATTATATGTTTCCGTACAGGTATTTTTAAGATGAGATTTTCATTTAAATCAGTAGACTTTGAGTAAAGCAAATTACCTTCCATGATGTGGGTGGGCCTCCTCCAAGCAGTTGAAGGCCTTAAGAGAAAAGACTGACCTCCTTGGAAGAAGAGGGAATTCAGTCAGCAGACTGCCTCTGAACTCAACTCCAACTCTTCCCTGGGTCCCCAGCTTGCCAGCCTACCCTGCCGATTCTGGACTTGCTGGCATCCACAGTTGCCTGAACCAATTCCTTAAAACAACTCTAAAATAAATCCTTAAGATAAATCTGCATCAGTCTCTATCTCGACCTGCAGATATAGATACAGATAGAGATGTAGGTATATAGAGAGAGAGATAGGTTTCTCTTGAGAACCCTAATACATGATCAAATGGTAGTCCCAGGGCAACATGTTGGCTTTCTGAGTTTGAGGTGGGAAGAACATATGCTAGCGTTCTCACCAACGCTACCTTCATCCTCAACAATAATCATACACACTGCATACCAGGTTCTGTGTGACATCTTTGCTCCTGTCAGCTTAATTACCTAATATACCATTCCCATTTTTATAGATAATGAGAGGTAAAATGACTTGTTCCAGGTCAAAATGCTGGTAATGGAGACCCAGGAAACCAATCCAGGTCTCCCTAGATCTATCCCAAAGACTTCACCCACCAGACCAGCTGCCCAATTTCTGGGAGAAAACTTCTGAGGTTACTCTTTTCTTTCTCAGAGATTTGGGGCATGGGGCCACACATGTCGTTCCAAGAAGCAGCAAGACCACACCCATAATCCATGCACCTGCCACCCTTCTCAACACTGCTTCCCTGTCGGGACCCCTCTGTCCATTTAAACTCCAACTTGTGGGTGGTGCTGGTCTAGAGTGAGTCACTGAGTCACAGGGCCATGGTCTCTGCCCGTGGAGAGGAGGATCCAAATTCCAAGTCCTAAAGCGCTGACGAGGCTCACTGACGTCAGTTATCTCACACCCTCTCTACCTTTCCTTGGTCACAGCTTGAGTTTTTGACTAGGCCTCTGCTGTCAGGTGCAGCTTTAGGGTAACGTGGATGGCCAGCTGCCGGAATGGAGAGAGAAGGCGCTAGCCACAGATCCCCTCTGAAGTCTAGCCAGAGGCCTTGAGGACGCTGTCCGGGCAGAAAGGCGGACATTGGTGTCCTCTCTCCTTAGGATGGCAGGAGCGGCTGTTACCAAATATTTGTCATTTCTCTCTCCCCTCCATGACAGAGGTCATATTCATAGACTACCTTTAATATTATTTATCCAGCATAGTTCGAACTGGCTCCTTGTTTCAGTTAAAATAAATCTATTTGAAAAAGGACTTTTACATATTTATCATATATAGAAACTGTTTTTACTTGCTATAAATAGAAAATACATTGGAAACAATAAGTTTTAACACGCTTGTCCAGCAAAGACCACAAGGCTGTGGCTGTCATTTTGTTTAAGGGGAAAAAAAAGATGAGATTACAAGTAATGGAGAGGTACTAAAGACCTCTTAGCTAGTGACCTTGAATGATGAAAATCAGACTAAGTATGACATGTCACTTGAAAAGACCAGGCAGTACATGAAGCACTTAGGTCAGCGAACTTTGATTGAGCACCTATTTTGGGTCAGAACCTGAGCTGGTTATCCTTGACAAACCTTTCAGTAAGAGTTCCATCAGAAATGATTAAAGCAGAAGTTTTGGCATTTAATTCAATTATGTTTCAACACAAAGAAAAGCATCTTCAGATGCTCCGGTTTTTAAGTGCCAATGGAAGTATAGGATTTCCCTTCCCTTTCTTCTAATGCCATCCATGAAAATACATCTTCAATTCACATAACTAAAACATACCATCGAAGCGTATTAAACTGGAATTTCAGTTAAAAGAAAAAGACCTACTAGCACCACCTTAAGTGACCTATTAGCACTTTCCTCTAACGTCTGTGGAAGAGTGTAAAACATACTAGCTTTTTCACTATGTACTTTATTTTTATTTTATTTTATTAGATTTTATTTATTTACTTGACAGAAAGATAGAACACAAGTTATGCAGAGAGGCAGGCAGAGGGAGATGGAGAAGCAGGCTCTCGACTGAGCAGGGAGCTCAACACAGGGCTCAATCCCAGGACCCCAGGATCATGACCTGAGTTGAGGGCAGATGCCCAACCGACTTGAGCCACCCAGGCGTCCCTGTACTTTATTTTTATTTAATGCAGAACTTGTACACCAACTGAAGCCATCTTCCTTACCACCTACAAACAACTCACTGCCATATAAAATCATTTTTTAAACTGCTGTGCTATGGAAAACAAAATGGACTTTGGAGTTCAACACCTGGGTTGGATTCCTGCTCTGCCACTTAGCAGCTGTGTGGCTTTCGGCAAATTACTTAACTTCTCTGAATTGCCAGCTCTTCATCTGTCAAGGGAACATAACAATATCAACTTTGTAGGGCTGCTGGGAAAGAGAAAAGGATAAACTACACCTAGCTCGGTCCTTGGTACACAGTAGGCACACAATACAGCTCTCTGATGGGAAAACGTAGGAATCAGCAACGGCTGATGGTGAAAAAGTGGGTTCTTGTCAAGGATGACAACCTAAATGCCCACAGGGGCCCAGCAAGTCACACGAAGAAAGTCAACATGTTGGGTAGTGTCCTAATAAAGTGGAGATCCAGCAAAGGTTGTATCTAAAAGAGGCAGTGGCTTGTTCATCCTCAGCTGACCACCCTCATGTTATGTGTGAGCAAACCGAGGTACACTGAGATCAGGTTAACTTCTCTGACCCTATACAGCTTAGGAAGTGGCAAAGCCAGACCCAGGTATTCTGTTTTCAAAGCCAGTCACTCTCTTTACGCTCTTAAGGGCAGTGAGTGGCTCTCAAGCTTTTGGGTCCATCAGAATCACCCTTGTTAAAATAAAAGGTGCCAGATGATTCCATAGGTCTTAGGAAAGGGGAAAGGACTGAGAATCTGCGCTTCTAACAAGTTCCTGGGTGATCCTGATGACGCTGCTTTGAGGACCTGGAGAACCACTGTCCTAAGCTCTTCTTCCTCTCCTAAGGCTGGTCCCGTGTTCCAGACCTCTGATTGAATTTTAAGAGAAGCCAGAAATGTGGTCTTCCGTAGGAAGGCTCACCATATTTAAATGCTGGCCACTAATTCAGTATTTTTAACAATACTGTGCAAGCCAACAACAACAAAAAACCCCAGAAACAAGCTTAGCAAGCCAAATTTGGCCTCTGGGCTGTTGGTTTGTGATTTGTGCTTTATGTGTCAAAAGCATTTTGAACACATTTATGCAACAAATGTTTATTGAGCACTTGTTACACACCAGGGGGGCTGATATGGGAAATGAGTGAGAGATGAGCCAGGCGGATGAGAAGGTCTCTCTTTGCAGAGGTCACAGTTGGGGTGGCAGCAGGGAGGGGAGTGAGGAAAACAAAGACTAACGAAATAAATCGAAAAGATCTTTCCATCTATGGTTAAGCTCCCTGCAAAAAAGCCAGCAGGGTGATAGACCGGGTGATTTCCTTGACTCTTTACAACTCAAGAAGAAGGAAGGGAAAGTGTATTATGCCTCCATCACAGCTGAGAAGCAGACAAAAAATAGTCGAATTATGTGCTGTGGCCAACGTCCCCCAGGCTGTGGAGGTCGGCCAGGAACCACACCACTGCCTGAGTTCCCTGCCAATACCAAATTCATGACATCATTCCATCTCCCACGGATTATTTACCTCATCCCAAAGTATGGAAGGTCAAACCGCCCCGGGGTTTTTTTTGGGGGGTTTTTTTTTTTTTTTGCAGTCGGCCTCTGCAGGTGAAATTTAGCTGTAATTGTCTAATTGCTACTCTGGCAAGGCCTGCCACAGATACAGTTTAGAACTCCGCACAGGTGCGCTCCTGGCTGATGTTCTATTTTCAAGGACGAAAGGAAGGAATTAGGAAACCTGATGTCTTCTGCTTCAAGAGTTAAGATGAAGTTATTTTTTCCCCCAATCAACTCATGTTATCTCGTTTCAATTTTCCAGAGTGTCTTCTCATCATAAATTAAACTGGGTTGCCAAATCCCAGAGCAACAGAAATGGAAAGGTAGTTGGGAGGAGGAGGAGAAGAGAAAGTTTGGGAGCTTATTAAAGAGAAATGTTTCTGTGTCCTTGAAGTACAGTTATTACATAAGGAACTGTATGTGATGATAATAAAAAACGATAGGGCTGATAAAAATAATAATGATCGTGATGCTGTTGACCGTGGCTGGCACTCACCGAATACTCACTCATTAAAGCCACAAGATTCTGCTTTGAGGTAGGTAAGCAGCCCCAGGCCTGTTTTACATATTAAAAAACAGATTTAAAAAAAAGTCTAAGTGAATTCCTTAAAATAGTTACTGCATTCTTGATTCCAGCAGTTAATTCAATTTCAACAAGACACCCATTTTTTTTTTTTTAAACACTTGGAAGACAGATATGCTGACTTTACATGTGCTTTAATTATTTTCAATTCAGCACTAAGGAGATGAGCTGTAGCCAGTGGTATGTGCCTTTACAAACTTGATGCGTAATGGAATGAAAATGCCAAGGCGGACAGAGCTAACAAAGAGAACGCCAATAAGTCCATCCCCACACCCCCCTCCACATCGTGGCCCATTTCAGGAGTCAGCACAGGTCAGACCTTGTCCCCGGACACAAAGCCTGCAAAGTTACCGGGTATAAGAGAAGTAATCTATCGCAACTCCAGGGTACACACCTGGCCATGAGCCCCAAGGTTCTGTGTTCTCAGATTGTTTCACGGGTAGAGAGAGGCAGCGCGGGCAGAACTCAGTGTGACTATTAGCTGCATTGATCAAGTCAGAAATCCCCCCTGAGTCTCAGTTTCCTTACCTGTGGAATGGGAGGTGATGGTGACAATCACGGGTGCCCTGTCTACCCACAGGCTACAACAAGGATAAAATAGAATACTACATCTGAAACTACAGAGGGACGATCAAACCAAAGCAAGGGGATCGGGACCACTACCTTCGTCTCAACTGGGCTCGTGAACTACGGGTGTGCAAAGGAGACGTCATCTTAAATTTCTTTGCACCTCTTACCATGTAATGATGTCAAGTGCAGAGCCGAGGCTCTGTTCGAGGGGCTGGTTTTCAAAAATCTTTGTCCCCCTTTAAAAGGGTTCGCCTAAGGTTTTCTTCAGTCGACTCTACCAATACATCTGAAATATGATCTGATTGCCCCCAAAATAGCAAAACTATTTCTAAAATGGAAATTGAGTTCTTTGAATTTATTTTCTGATTTAATCTTCCCCATAGCCCTTCAGGATTGATATAACTAGCCTCGGTTTTTGATGTGAAAACTGAGACTCCGTTTAAATAACTTGTCTAATTTCACACAACTAATAAGCAGCACAAGCAAGATTTGATTCCAGATTGGACTGCTTTGGAGTCCGAGGGCTCCCACATTTCTAAATTGTGCAAAGCTTGGCTGGCCAGTGGACCTAACGGTCCATCAAAGTGCCCATTAGAGTTTAAGTAACTTCTAAACTTACTTGTATATACTATGAATAACTCTGCCCTTTCTACAAATATTTCTTAAGAGACTACTCCTCTTAACAAAAAGAAATGAGTGTTGGGGCGCCTGGGTGGCTCAGTTGTTAAGAGTCTGCCTTCGGCTCAGGTGATGATCCCAGGGTCCTGGGATGGAGCCCCGCATCGGGCTCCCTGCTCAGTGGGAAGCCTGCTTCTCCCTCTCCCTCTATTGCTCCCCCTGCTTGTGTTCCCTCTCTCGCTGTGTCTCTCTCTGTCAAATAAATACATAAAATCTTAAAAAAAAAAAAAAAAAAGAAAGAAAGAAAGAAATGAGCGTTCTTTTGGGCCTATATTCAAAATATAAATCTCAACCCGGTAAGAGTACTACAGATGCTTCCCATTTATTCTTCAATTTCTAGAACATTGTTAAAAAGGGGTGTGCAAGGTGGAAGAGTATTGTATCATGGCAGCTTAAGCCAGGACAGTGATTCTCCAACTTGAGCTTGCCTAATGAGCATGTATCTGGGAAGCTGGTTAAAAATGCAAACTCCCAGCCTTCCTGCCACTCCATGATCATTCCACCTGCTTCAGGTGGAGCCCAGGAATCTGAGTTTTAATCAACTCCCTGGTTATTCCCATGGCATTTGGTCTCAGACTACACTCTGTTTGAAACAGCTCAAAGGGAAAGTAGGTGGGCAATCGGGAACCAAGAGCCTAGCTCTGGGGCACGTTTGTTCTAAGGCCTTCAACAACTCACCTAACCTCTTTGGACTTTTGTGTTTGGAAAGCAACTCTGTCTTTCTTGGATGATTTCTGGCCCCCCGCCTTTGGCGGACTAACTGGGCCTTGTGTGTTTCAGAACTTCTAGATGGGCAGCACGATCTGCCAGTGTCTGGTCTCTGTGCCAGCTATTATCCACGGCATGTCTAGTGAGTGCTTTTGTTTTTCACTGCAGAACAAGCTCCAGATGAAGGGGTAGGAACACCGTGAGGAAGCCTAGGCCTCTCCCAGCATTTACAGGACCCCACTACAACAGAGAGGCATCCTGGGAGGGCAGAGTCATCAGCAATGACAGTATGCTTAATGAACTTCCTTCCGCTAGTGTTTACATGATGGCAGGAGGCCCCCTCCTTGGCAAATATGTGTAACTAAAGGAGGCAGCACAAAGACTATTTGTCAAAGAGGAATTCCTCAACACTTCTAAACACATACAAATCTATATACATACATACATACACATACACACAAATATACACAGACACACATATGTATATGTTTATATATGTATATAAACTATGGTCCTTCAAAATTGGCAGTAGAGGGAGCCTGGGTGGCTCAGATGGTTAAGCGTCTGCCTTCGGCTCAGGTCATGATCCCAGGGTCCTGGGATCGAGTCCCACATCGGGCTCCCTGCTCCTTGGGAGCCTGCTTCTCCCTCTGCTTCTCTCTCTAATGAATAAATAAATAAAATCTTAAAAAAAAAAAAAATTGGCAGTAGAGGGAAGACCTTGCTCAAGACTGACTTTCTTCTCCTTGAGGCTAAAGTTCCCAATCCTACCTGTGCATTTGAACCAACTGCGGGCTGTAAGAAAATGTATACATTCTTCTTCGGCCACCCAAAGGCTTTTATTTAAAGGGTCTGCGGTGGAGCCTCCGGCACTGGTACTTTTCAAAGTTCCCCAGGCAAGTCTGCTCTGCAAACTGAATTGAAAACACTGACTTTGAGGACCTTCAATCCAACTATACTGCTGACATTAGGGAAGAACTGCCCGCTTCCCACAAAGGACCTTTCCCTTAGCAAAACTCAAGGACAACCACAATGTTTAGGCCAATGTTCTCCACAACGGATTGAAAAGATTTAAAGTTTGTATTTAAGTTAATTTTTACCTAAAAATTAGGGGATTCAACTTTATAGATGTTTACCACATGGTAAGCTTGACAATGGGACCGTCACTTGATTTTGCTGTCAGCTGGGCATGGGGCATGCCTCTAAGTGGCATTGACAGGACCCTGAGAAAAGAGTGGGAATGGCATAATATGGGACAGTTGATGGAGGGCATACTGAATATTAAATTTTAGCACTCTGTGACATATTACTGAGTTTGCTGGGTTAAACGGATTTATGGAGCTGTAGAAATCTAGTATTACTTGAACTAACTTTGACAAATGACTTAAACAGATTCTACAAAAACTCCATAGAGTATAATAATGCAAACACAAGGAAATGAGAAATGGGCAGAGTTGGTACATCTTCTACTCCTGGTGGAGGCTCTTTGAATGCCACATTATAAAGTAAAAGCAATAACCAGAAAAACTAACCATAAATTGGTTAAAACAAAAAGATCAAGATAGTTCTTTGAAGTGTGGATTTTGTATCCTATTACTGAAACCACAAATGTTGATTTACATATACGTCATGCTTTGGAATACAGACAGTATTCACTTTGCACAGTTCCTTATGCACAAATTTCAGTTACCCTGGTTTAAATAACATTAGTCTCCCATCATGGTTCAAATTTCAATTTCCATGCTATTTTAACTGTGAGTAATTTGCATGGTATTTAACTGTGAGTAATTTGCATAAAGTATAAACTCTGCTGCTTCCACAAATCACTATGTAAATAACAAATGTACATTTTGATCAGTAACCAATCATGTTACTTCTTTTCAAGTCTGCCAGTGACTGGCCACTGCCTGCACATTTGTTACTTAGTTCATGCACAGACAGCAAAGCATGGAGCTGTGTTGCCTGTTTGTCTTCCAGTGATACCCTCATACGGCTGAACTGGCCACTAATATTCAAAGTGTAGCAAAGAAACATAAAGTGATCATGCTGGAAATGGAATACAAAGAGAATATAAATGGAATTATTAAAGAAGGAATAGCTGACCATGGAGTTGATTATGGATATGCCTCCAGAGGGATTTAATGACGTTGAACTTATCAACATCGATAGCAAAGTAGTGGTGACAAAAAGGATGAAGGTTTATGTCAGAGAGAAAGTGACACACAACAAGAAAGTTCTCTCTAAAGGACCTCTTGGAGGGGCGCCTGGGTGGCTCAGTCAGTTAAGCCTCCAACTCTTGGTTTCGCTCAGGTCATGATCTTAGCATTGTGGGATTGAGCCCCCTGCCAGACTCTGCCCTCAGCATGGAGTCTGCTTGAGATTCTCTCTCTCCCTCTCCCTCTAACCCTCCTCCCCCCCACCCCCGCTAGCACTCACTCACTCTCTAAAATAAATAAATAAATCTTTAAAAAAAATAAAGGAACTCTTGGAAATATTTCATGAAATCATAGAGCATAAAATGGAAACTGAATCCAGATTCAAAAGGAGTGTGACAATTTGCCAAATTATAAAAAAGATGCTTGTTCTGTATCCTAGTTATAAGATAAGGAAGACAAGCACGGTGTAAACTACTCTTGGTAAGATTTTGACACACACACACACAAACATTTTCATGGTCAATGCTTCTCATGTCTTAAATTGGAGTGTACTAAATATTAGTTTTACTATTTTTCTTATTTCCCTATGCATTTATAACCAACAGTAAGAGAGTTTTTACTATGTTGAAAAAAAATTTTAAGGGTCCCGATACAATTGTAATTTTTCCCACTGCTTATTAAGATCACTTTGCAAAGTTTCAGCTTGCAGGGTTATTTTTATAGTCCCACACTGCCATGCAAAGCCAGTACTGCCGGTTTTAGCTAATCATAGGAGTATATGTATATAATTTATTGATAAGTAAATGTACATGGTTTGGTAGTCTGTGTCCAAACATTTCCTACTGAGGGAGTATGTAGTTAGAAGAGTCTAGAGACCAGTGACTCAGACCATGTTTACTGGAGAACACGGGATGGCAACAGGGAAATGACCACAGTAACAAGGAACAAGGATAATCCACATATCACGGTGTAGCTTTCTCAACTTCCCTTGGATGCAAGCCTTTCCTTCTAACCTCCAGCCTAACCCCCAAGTGCAGAGGCCATCTTGAACACCTCCTACCTGGGCATGCCCTCTAGGACCTCAACCATCTTAATCCTCAGAGGTGGTCCTCAAAAACACATCACCCAGAGCTTGTTTTAAATGCAGGTTGGGGGCGCCTGGGTGGCTCAGTCATTAAGCATCTGCCTTCAGCTGCTCAGGTCATGATCCCAGGATCCTGGGATTGAGCCCAGCATCAGGCTCTTGGCTCAGCATGGAGTCTGCTCCTCCCTCTCCTTCTGGACCTCCCCCTGCTTGTGTTCCCTCTCTCGCTGTGTGTGTGTCTCTCTCTGTCAAATAAATAAATAAAATCTTAAAAAAAAAAAAAAAAGAAAAGAAATGCAGGTTGGAGGCCCTACCCCTAGACCTACCGAATTAGAATCTTCCTTTTAATAAGATCATCAAGTGATTCCTAGACTCCAAAGTTTGAAAAGCATGACTCTAGACTTTGTGTCTGAGTCCGTCCGTGAGGCAATGCAAGGGCCAAGAAGAGACAGGGATTTACTATGTCATATACCGAAGAACTACAGTCTGTATTTTGTTTAAGGACTTGGTACTTCTCCAGGTCACTGATGTCACTCACCAAAAACAATAACAGCAGCAACAGCAAACATTCATTAAGCACTCATTCTATGCCACGCAGTGTGATAAACTACTGATATCTTCTCATTGAAGAGTCACATGATCTGTGAAATGGGAATAATGATACTACTCCCAACATGCATATAAGTTGCAGAATTGCACAGAACCTAGATGACATTGGTAGATTGAGAATGTGGAGCTGCCTCTATACGTGAACCTCAGAGGGTGTGTGTGTGCATGTGTGTGCACACACGTGTGTGTGTGTGCGCTTTAATTTTAGCAGGAAAAGTCAGCTGCTTATCTTGAACCACCCTTTTTCTTTAGGATTTCTCAAACTACTTCCCTGAGTTACTGCCTATAGCCAACAAATTGAGGACCACCTCAAATTTGGGGCATGGGTCAAAATCCCAACTGGCTGTTTTGCAGAAACTGACCAACTTCATGTGGAAATTCAGAGCACTGAGAAGAGCCAAAACAATCTGGAAATAGAATATCAAAGTTGGAAGACTTGCATTTCCCTATTTCAAAACTTACCATAAAGTTGCAATAATCAAGACAGTGTGTTACTGACATTAAGACAGACATATTGATAAATGGAAGAGAATTGAGAGTCCAGAAATAAAGTCACATGGATCTATTGTCAATTGATTGATGAAAAGGGAGCCAAGAGAATTCAATGGGGGTAAATGATAGTTGTTTCAACACATGGTTCTACGACAACTAGATATCCACATGCAAAATAAGTTGAACCCATTCCTCATACTACAAACAAAAATTAACTCACAATGGATCACAGACCTACACGTAAGAGCTAAAACTATAAAATTCCTAGAAGAAAACATGAGTAAATCTTCATAACCTGCAGATAGGCAATGGTTTCTTAGATATGATCCTTAATCACAAGTGACAAAAGAAAAGTATAGGTCACGTGGACTTCATCACAATCGAAAACTTTGGTGCTTCAAAGGAGACCATCAAGAAAGTAAAAAGATAATCCACAGAGTGAGAGAAAATATTTGCAAAGCATTTATCTGATAGGGGACTTGTATCTAGAATATACAAAGAATCCTTAAAATTTAACAATAAAAAGGTAACTCAATCAAAAGTGGGCAAGACATTTGTCTGCAGAAGATACACAGTGGCCAAATGCACATGAAAAGGGGCTCACCATCATTAGTCAGCACAGAAATGCAAATCACACCCATGAGCTGCACTTCCAATCCACTAGGATGGCTCTAATCAAAACACAGAAAATAACAAGCATGGTAGGGTTGTGAAGAAATGGCAATCCTCATACATTGTGCCTGGGGATGTAAAAGGAGATACCCACTTTGGAAACAGTTTGACCATTTCTCAAAACGTTACAGATGAAGTTACTACCTAACCCAGCAATTCTACTCCTAAGGGTATATACTATCCAAGACAAAAGACAACATATGTCCATACATAATAGCTAAAAAGAGGAAACAACTCAAATGTCCATCAACATTTGAATAAACAAACTGTGGTATATCCATACAATGTAAGATTATTCACCAATTAAAAGGTGTGAAGTACTGATAATTGCTACACCACAGATGAGCCATGAAGACATTAAGCTAAATGAAAGATGCCAGTCACAAAAGACTGTATATTGTATGATTCTACTTATATAAAATTGTCCAGAATAAGTAACTCCATGGAGACAGAAAATAGATTAGGAACTACTTAGGGCTGGGGGAGGGGGAGCTGGAGAGCAAGTGGGGAGTGACTGCTAATAGGTATGGGTTTTTTCTTTGCGGTGATAAGAATGTTCTGGAATTCGACAGTGGTGGTAGATGCACAACTCTGTGAATGCACTAATGACCACTGAATCGCACACTTTATAAAGATGAGTTGTATGGTATGCGAATTATAGTTTCATAAAACTGTTGAAAAACCTGGGAGCCTAGCGCTATTCCTGTGATTTCCCCACCTGAGGAGTACTTAGGGGAAACTGCTTGGCAGTTTTTAATACTCTCTATGGAGGAGTCAAGCTTCTGGTTTGGGACCCTTCTCAGAGAAGGCAGGGAAACCAGCAAGGGAACTGAGTTCAAGTCTTGATCTCTAAATAAGAATAATAGAGCCTGGGGAAGATGGTTGGGGGAGATGCCATTGTTAATGCAGTAAAAATGTGACACTGAATTTCTCTCTTTCTCCTCAACTAATTAGATTTCCATTTTAATTAGGCTGACTCCATCTGCCATCCCTTCTTAAATCCTTATACCAGCAGAACATGAGATTGCATCCCAGTCCAAACTTTCTATCCAGCCAGGCTGGAACAGCAAAGAATTTACAGAAGTCAGAATTTCACAGAGGCTTACTTGTATAATTAATAACTCAATTAGCTGAGATATCATGGGCAATCTACATTTCAATTATGACATTGCCCCCTGCGTGAGTTAGCCCCGGAGAGCAGCACTTTAGAAAAAAATGCTAGAAATGACATTTCCATATATCCCTGAGATTCCAGGGACATCAACTCACCAGGAAAAGCCAGACAGAAATCTAAATGCATGACTCAAAGTGCTCGATTCCCACTGGTAATTTGTTACTCATGGTGCTTTGTAGGAAAGAATACTCTCAAATATCGAGTTTAACATAAATACGTCTGTTCCCCGCGTATTTTCCAAACTTTAAAGGCTGCAAGTTCTTTCCGGACTTCTAGTTACAAGAAGAAAAAAAAAAGAGGCTAATTGCTCCAACCCCCTAAAAGACCAGTGCAGACTAGCAAATATGTATACACACAAACATGCACGCACAGAGCACCTTGCTCTCATTTTTTTGAGGGGCTCAGATTTTTCATCAAGAATCTGGCAGGCTCGCCTTCTGGGTCCTGGAGTCATTTCCAAACTTGGAGCTGCTCCCCTCATGCTTTCAGGCAGTATGTAATTCAGACCTACGTGCATTTTTTTTAAAGATTTTATTTATTTATTTATTTGAGAGAGAGAGAGAGAGAGAGAGAGAGAAACAGCATGAGAGGGGATAGGGTCAGAGGGAGAAGCAGGCTCCCAGCTGAGCAGGGAGCCCGATGCGGGACTCGATCCCGGGACTCCGGGATCAAAGGGCGCCTGGGTGGCTCAGTTGGTTAAGCGACTGCCTTCGGCTCAGGTCATGATCCCGGAGTCCTGGGATCGAGTCCCGCGTCGGGCTCCCTGCTCGGCAGGGAGTCTGCTTCTCCCTCTGACCCTCCCCCCTCTCATGTGCTGTCTCTCTCATTCTGTCTCAAATAAATAAATAAAATCTTTAAAATAAATAAATAAATAAATAAAAATAAAATAAAAATAAAGTTCAGTGGCCAATTTGTAAATTGCCCAGGGTTCTGGAGGGAGTCACCAGTATGAACACTAGGGACATTGCCCATAAACTATGAAATAAAGGGCCATAATTTGTCACACAATGTGCTTTTCTTCAGGAAACCTCTATACTTGCACAGCTAGCTCTTAAGAGTTAAATGAAGATGTTGTAAAGACCTAAAAAGAGGCCCAGAGGAAAAAGAGGAATATTCTTCCTCCTCCAATTCCACTTTGGAGTTCCGAATCAACTTCCTAATCCTGCTGTTTCTGGGCCAACCACCCCCACCCTTCTCTATTCCCTTCCTAGGAACCAACTGCATCTCAGCCTGTTCTCTCTGGGCTCTGCCAGAAGGGAGCCCTCCTGCATGCCTAGGACCACCCACAGACTCCTGGCTCTGTTTGGACAGGAGGACCCAACTGCAAAGAGGGAACATCTTGCCTGTTTCCAAAAGGGGGTTGAGTCACCTTGGTGCAAGCAGTCAGATCTGAGCAACATTACACCCCCGTCCTCATCTACAACAGGGGTATCCAAGCAGAAGCTGATGGACCAATGTTTAGCTGGCCAGAGCCTTGCTACCTCTACAGGTTTATAAAACATAATGACTTCCAAGGCCCACCCCCAGAAATTTGGATTCAGTACGTCCTGGTGTGGTAACTGAGAATCTAGAAATCTTGTTTGTTTGTTTTTGTATGCTTCCTAGGAGGTGTAGATGGATAGCCTGGTTTGGGAACCACTGTTCTAGAACCAAGATACTAAAGGTAAGGCTGTCAAAGAAGTGAGATGAGAAAATACGAGAAAACACATGCTTCTTGACATGAACAGCACAGGATTCTGTCTGGGTGCCTTCGAGAGAGAAATCACCCACATCCTGGTATGCATGGAGCTGGTCAGAAAGACAGGGTTTTTAAAAAAGGACAACTTTGTAAGTGAATGGACTTGGCTTTAGTTCTACCGCGGAGGCTGACAGACACCAGGTCTAGCTCCTCCTCTGTGACTTAGGAGCTGGGAAACCTTAGGCAAGCCTGAGCCTCAATTTCCTCAGGTCATAAATGGGGATGGTGAGGCAAAGGACAGTAATGACAGGCGCTAACAACTTCATTGTGTGCATTTTGTGCTGGTTGGGGTCCTAACATCACAGATGTGAGTTCACGGGGGAGGTGCGAGTATAAAGGAAGACATTTCACATAATGTGCTTAGCATACTACCTTGCACATTGTTACAGAGTAGCTACCGTTAATGGTTTTATGGCTGTATTTGACCAGAAAGATATCCGCCCTATTGCCTCCTTAAATAGGAGCATAAACTTGCACTTGCATCCAGTCAGCAGCCTCCTGGTCACCACAGTCCCCCTCCCTCCCCACCCTTGCCCTGGTTTCTGATACTGCCCCTGATATACACCTTTAGGTTCTGGCATAAAAGGCCTTGGTTAAAATAGAACTATTCTCATGGAGCAAAACACCTCCCTGATAGACATTCATACTTCAGATATAATTTATTTTTTGGACCAATTACTTAGCAGAAGGGTTGAGGGTTTAAAAAAAAAAAAAAAAGGTTAAGGGAAAGCAAAATTCAAGTCTGTAAATGTGGGTAAAATTTGCATATCCTTTCAGGGTAAGGATCTTCATCTTAGAATCACTGACACCTTGGAAAAAGTATTATAATCCATGCACTCTCTCTCCAGAAAAATCCTATGCGGGCATGCACACACATAAAATATTCTGCATGTTATTTCAGGGGATTTGTTCCACTGAGGGCCGTCAATGGATACCCTTGAAAAACCAGAGTCTCTAAGTTAAAAATCCACCAAGGGTTGGCAAACTCATTCTGTATAGAGCCAGATGGTAAGGAGTTTCAGCCTTGCAGGTCCTGTGGTCTCTGTCACAACTACTTCACTCTGCCACTGCAGAGGGAAAGCCGCCACCGAGGATAACACAAATTGCATGGCTGTGCTGCAATAAAACTTTATTTACAAAAACAGGAGGCGGGCCAGATTTAGGGTCTGGTTTATTTTGCTAAGTCACTGTGGGTCCAAACTCACTCGAGGAACGTATAGGGCCAGAGCCGGCTATGCTCTGGACTACAGCGTGACGGGGGGGAATGCCCTCTGCCCTGCAAGCCCCCTCAGTCCTGGCTGAGCGCCTTCAGAGTGCACTCCTCTGGGTGTCCTAGGATGGTGGCAGTGCCCAGGAGGCCCGCTTGCTTCTCATCCATCTCTGGACCCCAGGCCCTCAAGCACCAGGTCCTTGGGCTATTGGCACGTAAAACCCCCTTCTCTATAAATTCCTCTGGAATATGCAGCTCCACATCCGCCGATAGGATTGGAAACACAGAGTGGTATTGGTTCATCCCAAGAAGGTTTTTTTTTTTTTTTTTAAGATTTTATTTATTTATTTGACAGAGAGAGACCGTGAGAGAGGGAACACAAGCAGGGGGAGTGGGAGAGGGAGAAGCAGGCTTCCCGCAGAGGAGAGAGCCCGATGAGGGGCTTGATCCCAGGACCCTGGGATCATGACCCGAGCCGAAGGCAGTTGCTTAACAACTGAGCCACCCAGGCGCCCCCCAAGAAGGTTTTGAAGGGGACAGAGAAAAAGAGTAGCCTCGCCTTAATCCCAGAGCAGGCCTCAGTTGTCCTGAGTAAACTTACATGAGTTACTTAAGTGCCATAGGAGGGGGGGGAAAAAAAAGTGCCATAGGAGGGAAAATAGCCTTATTAGTTTTGACAAATGCCATAAGAAAACACCACATCTTTACATGTGCATGATTAAAACCTAATCTCCAGACAGCGGGAAGAGAAAGCCACTCTTTTTTCCCTGTGGTCATGTTTTTTTAAAGAACCTTTTAAATAATACACAAGGCTATAATCAGATGCTATCTAAAGATAGAGATGACATTATTAACCACAGAAGAGCCTGTTCCTCGTCCCTCCTCTGCTATTCTCGTCCTGGCCAACACACAGGATATGCGTCGGGGCTGATAATTAACGTTGAAGGTAGCTCTTCTGCCGTGTGCCTGCAGACTACCTACTGAAGCCTCAACTCGGACTCCCTCTCAGGTAAATAGGTCCGTACTGTGTGGCTGAAGTCGCCTCGACAATTAGACAAAGACAAAAATCACTTGATGGAAAAACCACGTGGAATTTTGCAGCCTTGCTTCCCAGTGGCTTACATTTCCCAAGGAATGGCTTCCTCCTGTAAAGTATCTTCCTGTTGACTTGGGTTGGGTTGGGGAAGGGGTGGAAGGGAGGCTGTTCTTCCAGAGAAAACACTGAGCTAAAGAACATTAACTTGAACTAGCGGAGTCCGGACCCCAAAACCACTCACCACAGGATGAGCACATTCAGTGCCCGTTTAGTCTGTGAGCCTCGAGGCTGCACCGTAAAAGCTTAAAACACCGCCATGCTGTAACAATTGTAAATTCTTGAGCTCAGTCAATTTAAAAACATCCCAACGAACATTACCACAAAATAGCTTCAGAGTAAACAAGGGGGTATTTGCAGGGTTCCACCCCCCACCCCCGGCCACCCCACACAGACACGCAGAATGCCTGAACAATGCATCCTTCATGGAACAACTTAAATTCAGATTGTCAGCCACCTCACCTCCTGACAAGACGTATTTGTCTGTCTTCCAAGCATTTACATTTGCTGACATCACCAAAAGAATGCTAGATGAAGTGAGCCTTTTACTAGATAAACATTTGGTTTTGATAAGGGAAGTTCATTTCTTCTAAATGGAAACACCCCAAAAGGCCACTATTACATTTTTTTCACTGGAGGCGAGTCTAAGAGATGTCTCCGAGACACCAGCAACTGGGTGCTCCGGGCTTGGGCACTTAACACCAGGGAGGGGAGGTCTGCCTTGTGCTGGGAAGCCATGCTTGGTTTTGCTCTTAGAGCTCTGTCTGAGTTTCCTAATTAGGAAGAAGCCTGGAGAACATCAAGAGGTCAAATATTTATTTGCAGAGAAGAGGCCAGGCTTGCCTAATGTGCTCTCCCGATGGGTAGGTGAGTCACTTCCAAAAGCAGCCAGAATCACAAGCTGCTGAATTTATAAATGGCTGCCAACCCCAGCGGTTAGGACCTCCTTCCCTAAAGACACAGGCCTCCCGCTCACCCACCCGCCTGGGCGCTCCGCACAGTAGGAGGGCAGGATTGTGCTCCTTGAGAGGTCAGCCTTGGTCACTGCCATTTTAGAAAGTCTATGAATGTTTTTCTTCCCTAGAGTTGGCTCGAGAGACCAGCTGTCAGCCTGGAAAGGTTATTACCTTGAAGAATGCTGGGTGTCTAAAAGATAAATAGCTAAGCCCTATGATGCTAAGTTTTCTTGGTTCCAGAGCTCTATCCCCTCACCTACAGTCTGCTCCTTTTCTTCCCTCTCTCCCTTTCCCCTCTTTCTCCTCGCCCCACCCCTACACCTTTGCACCAACCCTCCAAGTTCCTTTGAAGAAAGTAATACCATTTTTCCTTCCTGGTCTTTCATCTGTCACTAATGGGGATCAGTATTTTCCAGTTACATAAAGAGTGCCTGTGTGGCTTTATAACATATGCTGACAAATCATTTGGCAGATGCTTTCTTTTGTTGCAACAAACTGCATGTGGAGGACTGTAGCATTGGCAACCAAACATGAACACTCTTAATGAAGCAACAGAGATAAGAAATCCATCTCGATGCTGGCTGCAGGCTCTGGGGAGTCAGAGTCGTATTAAAAAGGAAAATTGTGATCTATTATAGAGGATGGATGTTTGCTGGAATGGTTTCCAGATGGATCCAGGAGGCTCCAGAAGAGAGGTTACTAAAGAATCATGCAAGGTTCACATGCAGGGTGCTGTTAAGCCACGGTTTATTTTGGAGGAATTTGCCCCAGCTTCATCAGTGTAATTAAGACTTTATAGAGTGTTCCCTCCAGCGGGACAGTGGACCGGGTCAAACGATGGTAAGTCATGAAAAGCACTCTCGCCTGAGAAGAGCTAACGCTTCATTTATTAACAACAAAGATTACTCAGAGCCTACTACAATGTCAGGCACTATTCTAGGTCCTTGGCATCCATTAGTGAATCAAACAAGATTCCTGCCCTTACATTTAGTGCAGGGCGGGAGAGGGATACACTGACAAGAAAGAGAGACCAAAGAAATCCGTAAACCACATATTGTGTTAGAAGGTGGTTAAGTGCTCTGCATGAAAGAAAAAAAATCATATTAGAAAGACTGGGAATCGCAGGGAAGAATGTGGTGGGAAGTAGAAAGAGATCGTCCAGGTCGACCAAGCAAAGACTTTAAGGAAGTCAAGGTATTCCAGACAAAAGGGAAATCTGATGCAAAGGTCCTCAAGCCAGAGCAGGCCCAGCACGTTTGGGGAACTGCAGTCTGGTGTCACTGGAGCAGTGAGTCTGAGCGAGTGGTGGTATGTGGGAACTGGAAGGAAGTCAGGGTGAGGAAAGGGTCTGTTGATCCCGCAGGTGACCCCAAGGTCACTGAAGGACTTTGGCTTTTAGACTATGGGAGTACGGGGTTGCCACTGGAGGCTTTGGACTCAAGACCTGACTTAGGTCTTCCGAATATCCCTCTGGAGGCTCTTGCTGGAACCCAGGCAACAGACGGCAGTGACCAGACCAGGGGGGTGCTGGGGTCACGGCCAGAGTCTGCGTATTCCTCAGGCAGAGCCCATAGCACTTCCTGGTGGGCTGGGTGTGAGCTGTCAGAGGAAGAGAAGAGTCAAAGATGACCTCCAAGCTTCTGGCCTGAGAAATGCGATGAATGACACGGTCATCGAGGGACACGGCAAAGCTGCAGCTCGAACAGGGAGAAGACAAGGGATCCACCTCTGTCCACGTTAAGCTCCCTTCGTCTGGCCGTCATCCAAGAGGAGAGTCGGGAGGCGGCCACTGAGTCCGGGCAGAGGTCTGGGCTAGAGACGCGGAGCTTCACGTCAGCAGCATCTGGAGTGCTTAGAGCTGCAAGAAGGGCGAGCTCACCGCCCTTCCAGGCATTTTACGGACACAGCTACCCTGATCCAGGAAAGGGCTTTGATTCCCCTCTCGGTCCAGTCCTCAATCTGAAGCCCTGCAAGCAAATGCAACCACAGACAGAGGCGGAGAAGCTACCACCCCTTGCTCTTCAAACCAAAGTCGTGGTCCGCTAAGAATGCACAAAGAGAGTTACGTGGAAGCTTGCATGGAGCTTTCAGAGACAGGAGAGTGGGTGACTCCTGCTTATTTTGAAAATTATATGGTGCTTCTAGAGAAAGAAGGTAATGGGGAAAAAACAGCAGGAGCTCTAGAGCTCCAGCGTACAAGTCAAAACAGGCAAAATAACCAGTTACCTGAATCTAATCCCCACCCCCCTCTCTAATTTCAATTCAAGTCCTATTTCCTGTGCCTACTAAGTGTTCAGGTCTCCCCTGGAGAAGGCTCTCACCTCTCGTCTCCACCCCCTGGAGCTCCCAGGAGCCATCTGCGAAAGATCTACCTCTAATGCAAGAAGCACTTTATTTATACTTCTCATAAAACTCTTCACGTTTTTATATATTGATTGATATATACTTTGTCTTATTTCAGGGAGAACTTGAGGCAGCTTATGAAAAGACATAAAATACAAGATGGCATAAACTTAAAATAGGAACAAAAGGAAAAGAGAAATGAGGACGGGGACATAAAGCGGATCCAAGAATGAGGCTAAACTGCATACCGAGAAGATGTATGGGCCACAAACTTGGCTCTAAATTTGTAGCAGCCGATGTGGAAAAGGAAAAATGACATAATTACACAACTCGCCGTGTCCAAAAAGTAAAATCAGTCCAAATGCTCTGGAAAAATTAAAACACTCCCATACGCCCTAGATAACATCACTCTATCCCTTCTTCCCTTCAGGCACCCAGCTCACGACTTGTCTCCAGGAGCTATTCAGTGTCTGTGGATGTGGGAATGAATACATAAGCAAGTAAACTCATTCACCCCTTCATTTACCATTCATTCCCTTACCCCAGAAGTGCTTCCTGAGCATAAACTCGGTGGCAGGCACTGAACTAGGTGCTGGGGACAGGTTGGTGAGTAAAACAAACAGGGTTACTTCAGCGGGGGGGGGGTTACCTAATAATTACAAAGTGCCTCATGCTATGAGGAAAGAGATGGAAAGCTGCGATGCAAATGATGAGAAGTAAAATATGGCCTATGAATTGGTGTGTTTGGGCAGGCCTATCTGAAGAGGTAGTAATGGCTGAGCCCTGAAGTCAGAATGAGGTCGCTATGTGAAGAACCAGGGAGCTGCAGGAAAAGTCCTGTGCAAAGGTCCTGAGGCAGAAAAAAAACTCGGCATGATTGAAGTACA
Organism: Mirounga angustirostris; assembly: GCF_029215605.1. NCBI lineage: Eukaryota > Metazoa > Chordata > Mammalia > Carnivora > Phocidae > Mirounga > Mirounga angustirostris. The sequence goes on along the minus strand of NW_026991709.1, from coordinate 184,437,435 downwards.
CTGGAATGTGTCCAGAGATCACTGTGGCTCAAATACAGTAGGCAGGTCAGAAAGTGGCATGAATTGACTGCTGGCAAATCAGATCACACAAGGCCATGTAAATCTTGGAAAGAATTTGGTTTTGTCCTAAGTGCAATGAAGGGTTTTAAGCTAGGGAATGATACCCAAGGTAGGTTTGAAAGATCGCTGTGGTTACATGTGGGAGAACATACAGGAAGGCAGGGGGCAGGAAGATCAGTAAAGAGGCTGCTTGTTGTCGGGGCCAGGCATGTACTAGAGGAATAAAAATAGAAAAAAAAAGGGGGGGCGGTGAAGAAAGGGGGTAAGTTACAAGTGAAATGAAGAGGATCTGGCAAGTAGTTTGGACAATGAGGAATGAAATCATTAAAGGAAGGGGTCAAGAATAGCCCAAGGTTTCTAAGGCAGAAATGATGTCAGTGTAACACCAGCTCAGGGAAACTGAGGCCCCAGCTCTCCTGGGCTCCGTGCTAAGCACTTGGTCTAAATTATCTGTACCATCATCTCAGCCGCTCTGTGTGGTCGGGACTATTATTACCATCACCACGTTACTGAGGAGGAAAAACATAGACAGGAAACATCTAAGATCCAAAGTCCATACTTTTAAGAATTAAGACCATGATGAGAATCGTGTGTGTGTGTGCTTAACACAGTTGTCTGGTACCTCCCAAACTTCCTGAATTAGAAACCCAGAGGTGGCGCCCAAGCATTCATCTTTTTCAGAAGCTGCAAGGGTGACTCAGCAAGCACAGTGGGAATTCAGGCAATGGTCCAGCTGTTGAAGAAACATGGCACTGTGTGGCCAGGTCTCCAATAACAAATTTATGTTCAAACCATAATTGCTAACAAAGTGGGAATAATGATTCCTTGTTTTTGTTTTTGCCTTCATCAAGGTCTTACGTGCTAAAATTCAGCCAACTACTGTTTCTCGAGTTCTTCTTTTAGCAAGTGGTAAGCGGGGCGAGGGGAAGGGAGAGAGGGGGCAGAACTACCAGGGAAGGAGGATAAGACCTACTTGCCAAAGTATTCCAGAATCTTTCTTAGAAGCTCAGACCAGAAGTGGAACTTGCAGATTTTTCAAGGGTACACATGCAAGGTTTAGACTGCTTTCCAAATTTGGAAGTCTTTCTCCAGACTGTTCCAGATCAATGGCTTTCTAGGTTTTACCAGTCTCCAAGAAAGACAATTCTATCACATGCTCTGGCAATGAAGTCCCGTGTTGGATACTTTTGTCTCAAAGTTCCTTCCTGTATCTAACTTAAATCCCAGGAGCTGTTATTTAAACTCATTTCCTCCTTAACTGCTAGTGGATATTCAAAAGGGTTGGCCTTGATCTTCTTTGAAGCAATCCTTCACGTGGAATAAAATAGAAGACTTTTCTGCATTAGTAGAAAAAGAAAGGAGTACATAAACTCAGCGAAAAAAGAAAAAGGAGAAAAATCACTCTCAACTTTCATTCCCAGGCGTGGTCTTCCAGAAAAACATAAAATGATTTATCACATACATATGTTAGCATCTGGAGTGAAACGAAGTACTATAATTATGATTGGAACTGTTGAATTTTGAAGCTGGAAGGAAAAGGACAGTTAAAAATATGTATGTATATTTATTAACCATCCACTATAATTTAATTAGGTTTCCTCATGTTAGCCTCCCAGTCACCCTTCAGGAAGGGATCAACGTGCCCTTTTTTTTTTCTTTTAAGATTTGTTTATTTATTTTAGAGAGAGAGCATGAGCGGGAGGGGCAGAGGAAGAGAGAGACTCTTGAGCACACTCCCCACTAAGTGCAGAGCCCAGCACAGGGCTCAATCCCATGACCCTGAGATCATGACCTGAGCTAAAACCAAGAGTCAGAGGCTTAACCAACTGTGCCACCCAGGCGCCCCTCAATGTGCCCTTCTGGGTGCAGGTGAGGAAACTAGAGCTGAGACGGTTCATAAGGCATGTCCATGACCACACTGCCCAGCTATGCAAGGGACAGAAGTCAAATTCTAAGATGCATTTAGTGGGGACTTCAAAGTGGCAGTTCCCAACCAATGACAATTCCACTCCCCAAGGGACAGTGGGGAATCTCTGGAGACATTTTTGCTTGTCCAACTGGGAGGAGAAGGTGTTTCTGGCATCTAAAGGGTCACCTAGAAGCCAGGGATGCTGCTAAATATCCTGTAATGCACAGGATAAGCCCCAAAGCCAAGAACTAGCTGACTCACCATGTCAATAGGGCCAAGGTTGAGAAACTTTGCCTTCGAAAATTCTCCAATGAGATCCTTCACTCCTGACAGATTGGAAAATGGAAGCACAAAGATTTAGGAGGAGAGATGTTTATATTTCTCAACTTAAAACCTCATTGAATTATTATCTTCAGCTACCTGGAGAGAGTTTACCTTCCTACAAAAAGAAAAAAAAATCTGATTCATTTTGTTTGGCATTTCATAGATGTCACGAAAAAAAATTTTTTTTTTTAAAGCACTCAAGGAATAAGTATGATTCATTTCCTTCCAAGGCCAATGTGAAGCCTTGCTTTGAAGACACTCAACTATTACTGCCTGGTTCTTCTGAAAGGAGCAGGCTAGATCCAATGGTGAAACCACCAAATGGTCACTATCTGGGAAGTCCTGCATGTGGTGATTGAGAGCCAGGGGTCCAGAACCAGCTGGTCTACCAGTGAATCCCAGCTCCACCATTTATTAACTGCATAACCTTGGGCAAGTTACTTAAACTCTTTGTGCCTCATTTTCCTAAAGGGGATAATGAAAGTCTGAACTTGGTACGGGTATCATGAAGATTAATAGAGTAAAATGCTGACTACAACGCCTAGTTCTGAATACTTGCTGCTGTTGTTACTGTGATTACTAATATTATCCTTATTCCCTTGGTGAAACAGGAGAATGGCAGGAAGTTCTGGATTTGAGGAAGATTTTACGAATAAATACAAATTTAAGTCCTGTCCGTTGTTCCCAAACGCAACTGTGGGCATTACAGTGTCTAAGAAAAGGAACACTGCTCACACGGATGACAGATACAAATAGGCCCTTTGCACCTGCTCCAAGGGCTACACGAGCCAACGGACAGATACATAATTACAATGCCTGTGTACTTACTGCGTAGGGCACAGCATACTCTCCATCACATCACACCTCAGCTGTTGTTCCTAACACCACGAAGCAGGTGCTCTTTCACAGCTTCCTCTTACCAGTCAGGAAAAGAAAATCTACTGAGATGAAGAACCATGCCCAAGGGCACTCAGCCAGTTTACGGCAGCACCAGGACCAGAATGCAGGTGCACTTGACTCTGACCTGAGTGTTTAACCACAGGTATACCGCCTCGGCCTGTCTTTTATCCTGGGAACAAAAGCACAGTGTGACCCAGGGATGCACAACAGTGAATCAGTTTCCCTCTGATGGACTTGAACCACACACAGTGTTCTTGGATTTTTTTCTTTTTGTCTGCCACATTTTCTCTGTAGGCTGTCCACTATGTGCTCTAGCTTAAGGAGGCCTAAATAAAGCACACGTACCCAAGGACACCTGCTGAGCTGCCTTCTGGAGAGCATTTGGTCTGCCCAGGCCCCGGAGAACAAAGGAGGAATTGTATAAGCCACATTCATCTTGGAGGCTCCAGAACTATGCCACTTATAAAAAGGGTGGCTCCTGAGAGACTGGGGAGGCTACCTGCATGGGAGCGATAAATCCAGGGCTGGGCCAGATGGCACCGATAACTGGCACTCCTTCTCCCAAAGTCCAGGCTTGCCACCAGCGGGGAAGTCTGCTCCCTCCAGAAAGTCCACACCAACACCCCTTTTTAGGTCTCCATGCAACACCTCTGTGGATTACACCTCATGCTCAAAGTCAAAGGTTGTAGGAACTTGGCAGTTCTGGCACGGAGTCCTGGAAGGATGCTCTCCAAAAAGCAGAACTGGCCCGAACGGTTTCACAAGTCAGAACAGGCATGTCTGCCAGCCACTGCTGAAACCACAGGTCAGGCAGCATCTGGGAGTTCGGGAGGTTTCTAGGAAGTCACCAAGTCTAAGCACAATCTCCAAAGCACATAGGTGATGCCAGGCTCAGGAGCCAAGACTAAAAATGCATGGGAAGAGCAGGAGGCTTCTGTTTCCAGGTGGCACGGAAAATAATGGAATGGGGTTAGAAGGAGACACTCTCTGGAATAGAACCTTTCTTTTCAGGGCAATGTAGGATCAGGCCCCAAGAGGCCCAATACACTGTTCAATGGGATAAATGGAGTTATTTCCACTCCTTTATGTTGTGTGTGTGTGTGTGTGTGTGTGTAGTAGTAGTCTAAATTTTTTAAGTTTTTATTTTAATTCCTGTGAGTTAACAAACAGTGTGATAGGGACGCCTGGGTGGCTCAGTTGGTTAAGCATCTGCCTTTGGCTCAGGTCATGATCCCAGGCTCCTGGGATCGAGTCCCACATTGGGCTCCTTTCTCAGCAGGGAGCCTGCTTCTCCCTCTCCCTCTGCCTGCCGCTCCCCCTGCTTGTGCTATCTCTCTCTGACAAATAAATAAAATCTTAAAAAAAAAAAAAACAGTGTAATATTAGTTTCAGGTGTACAATATAGAGATTCAACACTTCCATACATCACCCAGTGCTCATCACAAGTGCCCTCCTTAATCCCCATCACCTGTTTCACCCATCCCCCAACCTCGGCTCCTTCTATCTTCTATTATGTTCTTACCCTTTTATTAATTTAAAATAACTTATCTAATTATATATCCTCAATGCATAAGACTCAAATAGAAAACACCCAAATGCACAGATGTGTAGAACATAAAAATCGTCAGTAACCCCACCACCCAGGTTCACCTAAGATTTTAGTTTATATATATCTCAAGTAATTTTTTCAGCAACATGTTAAAACAATAATTAAAAAATGATTTCAAATGACACTGTTATATAGGTTTTCCCCACTTAAGGGTATATCACAGTTTCTTATTTTTTAATATAATGTTATATAAATATAGTTTATTTAGGTCTTTAAAATAATCTTATGATATGTACAGATTAGGACATTGAGACCAAGTAGTAAGGTAACCTCGATAAACCAGACAGCACCTAAACCAAAGGACATGGCTGTGTTTAAACAAAACCTTACGGGTAGTAAAATTTGAATTTCATATAATTTTCATACGTCTCAAAGTATTTTCCTTGTTTTTATTTTTCCTAACTATTTATAAATGCAAAAATCATTCTTGGCTTACAGATTTTACAAAAATAGGAAGTATGCCAGATTTGGCCCTCAAACCGGCAGCTACCAAGCCCTGACCAAGAATACAGAATCTGTTTGTGCTAAATGCATCTTTCCTTGTAATGTTTTGGTTGTTCTATTCTTGAACTTCAGGAACAAACTAGCCAATGCCAGTGACATTTCCATGCCTAAATTAACAAGAGCAAAAGAATGAAGAGGTTTAAAAAGAGTTAATAGTGGGGCCAGCAACTGGACAAATACAAGGCGAGTGGACAGATAATTATATAAGCTAATGTTGGTTGAAGACTTAATACGTGCCAGGCACCAAGCAGAGGGCTTTACACATATTAATAAGGACAGGAGAGGCCATGCCATGATAACACATGATGCCGGTAGCTCACTGCTTACAATCACAGAGGTTAACTTCTCCCTCGGGCTACATCTCCACTGGCTGTGGCCTGCCTCCTGGTCTCCGCTCCTGAGTCCAGGCTGGTGGAGCAGCCTCTATTAGGACCACTGCCAGGCTTACGGTGGGAAGACAGGAAAACATGGCAAACCATGCTGGGAAGTCACACATATCCCCTTAACTTATAATTAATTAGGCAAAGCACATTAAATGATCATGCCTGAGAGTAGCAGGGTGATACATAAAGTCTTCTGGGAGATTAAGAGAGGAAAATACTTGTGAAAACAGTTTACAATAATAACTTACCTTATCCTAACAATCCCTGAAAACATAATTATTTTCCCCATTTTACAGATGTAGAAACTGAGGCCCAGAGATTTAAGCTTGCCAAAGTCACAGAGATAATAAGCACAGAGCTGGTATGTGACCCCAGATGGTCTAACTTGAAAATTTATACTCCAATCCCTAGACTCTTCTACTGTCTGCAAACACTGGACAGGTGTACTAACCTGAAGGTCATCTACCAGAAGGTATTTATCACTATCCAGTTGAACAAAATAATGGGACTGTCATCCCAAGAGGTCAGACATCATGACAACTGTTATCTAAGTTATACCTACAGAACACTGAGGAATATACTGAAGAGATAGGCTCCTTCCTAGAGGTAGAAATACTTACAGGAGACCCAAACAGATAAGACTTGGAATAGCATCATTTAACAAAACAAAATCAGTGACCTACAACTCAAATGTTTTTAGAGACATTTTGCTTTAAGATGAGAATACCCAGGGTGCCTGGATGGTTCAGCCAGTTGGGCTTCCTACTCTTGGATTCAGCTCAGGTCACGATCTCATGGGTCATGGCTTAGAGCCCTGTGTCAGGATCCTTGCTCAGTGGGGAGTCTGCTTGAAGATTCTCTCCCTCTACCCTTCCCCCACAGATGTGTGCTTGTGCGCTCGCTCTCTCTCTCTAATGAATAAATACATCTTTAAAGAAATAAAAGCCTTAACTTCTTATACAATGAAAGAACATGGTAAGACTAAAAAAAAACATATAACCAATTCACAATTTAATATAATAGCATTTCTGGCAGCTCTGCATGAAGCAAATATTGGATAAAAGGATGAAGAAGAGCACCGAGAGACCCAATTGTGGGGGTCTTGTCACAATCATTACAACCAAGCAATGAATGATGACTTATTTTCAGGATCAACACCCATAACCCTATAGACACCTACCGATTTCCAGGTCATACAGAAACTATCTCTGTATTATTTGCTAAGGATAACCCCATGAGATGTAAATATCTACCTATTTACATGTTCTAGGCAACTGGCAAAGGGCTTTACAAAAATACAACTCTATGAGCTAGGCACAATTATCCCATTTTACAGGTGAGGAAACTGAAGTTTAATTTGCTTAAGGTCACACAGCTAATAAATTACAAAACCAAGATTCAAGTCCAGATTTCTCTAATTCCCAACTCTCCCACCCAGTCTTCGACGGTGCCTCGGGGATCAAGCCACAGACAGCTAAAAGCTCACAGGACGCGTCAACAGCAGCTTCCAGCCATGAGAGTTATGGTATCTCCACAAAATCTTTAGTCACAATGCAAGGGCATCGTGTGTACACACTCATTTGTCAGGATCCTAGTCTGTCAGTCATCACACAGACCAAGCCGTCAGTGACTTAAACAAGAGACAGGTTATTTCCGTCTTGGTTAACAGTCTGAGGATAGGCAGACCAGGGCTGATGCAGAGATTCCGTGGGTTCAGGGACCCAGCCTCCTCCTTCTCTGTTACGCCCCCATCTTTACAGTCAGTGTGCCTCACTGCCACCATGGCCACATCCCTGAAGCTGGGAAGCAGGAGACAAAGGAGAAGAGGGCTTGCCTCCTCCTTCTGAGATGGTGACCCAGTAGGTTCCCTCATACACTGGTCATAACTAATGGACGTAACTCCACCTGGTGGCAAGGGAGGCTGGGAAATGTGGTCTTTGTCATGCAGCCTCCTAAATCCCAGGATGAAAGTAGATGGGCAGGGGGCGCCTGGGTGGCTCAGTGGGTTAAGCGGCTGCCTTTGGCTTGGGTCATGATCCCAGGGTCCTGGGATCGAGTCCCACATCGGGCTCCCTGCTTGGCGGGGAGCCTGCTTCTCCCTCTCCCTCTGCCTGCCTCTCTGCCTACTTGTGCTCTCTATCTCTCTGTCAAATAAATAAATAAAATCTTTTAAAAAAAGAAAGTAGACAGGCAGAAGATAGGCAGTGTCCCCACCACAAAGTAGTAAGGAATGGGGCGCTCAAGTCCCTAGCATGAGAGACAAGAAGAGAATTAGCTCTGCTACTTAGTCCAGCAGAATGCCCTTTCCTTCCCGCTGCACAGAGCAGTAAGAAAGGAGGGAAATGACAAGAGCGACAGGAAACAGTGTGAGGACTGCAAAGTAGAGGGTGTGAAAAATAGAGGTGAAGGGAGAGAATGAGGTCCCATCATTTATCCTCCCCGCACCAAGTAAAGACACTTGCCATCTACTTCCTGCACAGAAGAATTAATTGGATAACTACTTGGAAGGAGGCAAGCCCATTTCAAGAGGGATCACCCTCACAGCACCCCAAAGCCTAGAAGCAGAGCTCACCCCGGGCTCTCCACGGCCCTGCACAGGCGCTCACCCTCGTTATTTCCAAACGCCATCACACAGGTGGTCCTTTTGTTCTTCTTTCTGAACTCAGGGCATTATTCCTGCTCTTGCTTTCATTGGAAGGAAAGCCACCTACTTTAGGACACTGGTCTCTCTGATGTTAGGAGGCTTTTCAAGAAATATTAGGAAGTGACCAGGTCAGGATCAAGAGAGATAAAAATGGAATTTCCCCAAGTTAAGGAGAAAACCAGTAATAACTGTAATAAGATTCCTTATTTCAACGTGCCAGGCACCATGTTTAAGTGATACAGACAACAATATAGAAACATGTAATAATGTATATGTGTTCCTGCAGCCTCAAATGATCCATTTTACAATAATGGCTCAGAGGGATTGAGCAGGTGTCCCAGATACACACAGCACGTACAAGTAAGAGCTAGGGCTTGAACCTGGGCTTCTCAGGCTCTGAAATCATTAAGCAACGCTAGCATCTATGTATACCGCAACCACTCCACCCCCAACATTGTCACAGCAGCTGTGGTACCTTGAGCAGATAAAAGCTATTTCAATACAGGGAAACTTCACTCTGTATCAGGGGCATTTCTAGGAGGCAGCACTTAGTCTTTATTTAAAAAAAAAAAATCATAATTTAAATGAGCTCATCACTTTAGAGAATATTCTGGTAAAGCCTTTTGTAAGCAGAAGAGACTCCTTTTGCACAGTGTGTACCTGTTAGCTCATTGTTTTGCACATTTTTATTTTCAGACATGGCATTCAGTTAACTTTCGAAAGGGGAGGTATTTACATCTGTAGAGCTTTCAATTCTACCGTAGCTGTGGTTGGATTATAATCATTCCAGAACTGGCTGTCCCATTTCTGCATCACTCAAAAGGTTGAATTTTTCGTTCAACCGGAGAACTAAATGTAAATAAGGGAGGCAGGTCAGATGGGTAGGCAACAAACCGCACAGCAAATGCCCCACCTGAAAGGGGCCCCCCGGTACTGAGTTCCAACCAGCCTCGCAATGCTCTGAGCGCAGTGAGAAACTACAATTTATAAACATTAGCGACCGATCCCATTCTTTAAGAAAACCTACATGGGCCAAACACACACATTACAGGTATATCGCTGCCTATGGCCACCATTTTGAGTTACTTGAGCCTTGGGCTGTTTTGTGAATTTCACTGATAATAGTAGTAAAAGAAAAGAGAGAAGGAACATGGATGGAGATTAAGTGGACAGATCCTGGAGTTGGCTAGATCTAGACTCTACTCTTTAACACCTAAGTAGCCAGCGAAGTAACTTGCCATGAGCTCTTAGCCTCTCTAGGTCTCTGTAAAATGAGTATAATGGCATACCTACCACAGGGGAGCTATGAGGATTCAATGTGACACAGCATGGACCCACCTCTCAGTTTCAAAATCACACTTGTCCAGAGGGTCCAAGACAATCACCTGAAGCCACGGTGTGAACACAGAGTTTAAGGGGAAAGCTCTTTATCTCCCTCTCCTTCCCTCCGTCCCCACTCCTGACGTTCCTTCCTTATTTAAAAAATTAGTGCCTCTCCCCACAAATGGAAAAGTCGCTCTGTGTAGCTCTTGCATTTTTAATATCCACGGTTTTTAGATTTCCTTGGCACTTTCATGACCCCTCTAGCACCATTTCACATTGCCCTCTTTCCAGGTACCATGAGTCCATAATGTTCATGAGACCATGAAATAATGACAGAGAATGATGATGATTTCTCCTTTTGTCATATTGTGGCAAGTACAGGAGAGTTAGTTAGTCCTCACCAGCAGAAACTCACACTTCCCTGAGAGCCCTGAGAAAGCAACTTTCAATATTGTAATCAACTCAGGTGTACGTAAAAACAAAAATACTTCTGGGGTGCCCGCGTGGCTCAGTCAGTTAAGCATCTGCCTTCTGCTCAGGTCATGATCCCAGGGTCCTGGGATAGAGCCCCATGTTGGGCTCCCTGCTCAGTGGGGAGTCTGCTTCTCCCTCTGCCCCCCGCCGGCTTGTGCTCTCTCTCTCTCAAATAAATAAAATCTTTCAAAAAACTTAAAAAAATATAATACATCTAAGATAGAGCTCTAATCAATCAGTACTGACATATAATTGGCACTTTATCAGTATTAATTAAATTAATGCTGAACAGAGCAGAATTAAACAGCCTAAGCATATACAGAATTTTTTTTTTTTTTTTAGAGGAAAAGAAAATTCCACCACCCAGATACAACCATAATTATCATTTTGGTATAGTTCTTCTCTGTCTCTTTTTCTATGTGTATGCATTATTTTAAAAAATAATGAGAAACTAAATACACAATTCCCCCTTATTAATATATCATAAGCATTTCCTATATCATAAAAATCTTAGTCAACAACACTTTTAATGGGTACATTATTTGAAGATACTAATATTCCAGTCTCCTATTACTAGAATGTTTCATAATCTTATTGCTACATATTTATGTTATTTCCAATTTGTAATTATAAAAAATAACATTGTTATAAATACCTAAGCATTGCAGTTTTTTTCTTCCTTTTTTTGGACGATTTCCTTAGCAATAAATCCTGGAAGTGACATTCCTGAATGAAAGGGCGTGAATATTTTGGGTGCTTTTGATCATATCTTGCCAGAAATTGTGAACTAATGTGTGTTCCCAACAGTTCCGTATGGCAATGCCAAACACCCCACCCCCTTCAGCACTGTTTTACATCGGCAACTCAAGCAACAACCACAAAATCTTGGTTAAATTAATACACAAAGTGTCATCTCACTTTTGTGCTAATTTGCACTGCTTTCATTGCTGATGAGCTGAACTTCTAAAATCCCCATTTGCCATGTGGACTCAGCTTATCTGCACTTTCTGTTCATATCCTTTGCCCATCTGGAAGGCACTCTGAAAGCAAGCAGTCATCGCTTGTAAAAAAGAGAATAGGTTCTGCCGATGCTCTTTAATCTTGTTTTTTCCTCCTTACTTCATCTTCTAACTGATGCTCTAACACTGAGAAGTGAACATGAATGCCAGGGAACCCATTCCTACCTATAGAGGAGAGGGCTGACTCTTCCTCCCCGGATTAGGAACGACTGGGCTGCTCATCCTGTCTCCTGCCTTTCTCAACCCTTTTGAGCCAGAGCCCACAGACGCCAGTGGGGGAAGAAAGCCCCACCAGCTCAGAGCGGGGTGAAGGTGAATTCTACAAGCGGCACCACGAAGACTCACCTCCGACACCAGCTTTCGATTAGAAAGAAGACTAGAGAGCTGTCAGAATTGATTTCAGCAGCGGTCACTTCCCCTAATCTGCTTCCCAAGAGGCATGGAGACTGGCACACACACCATGTAGCTGTGTCCTCTGAGCCGCGTGTCTTGAGGAGCTTCCCATAGCATGCACGGACACCCGGCACACAGGAGTTTGGGGGCCCGAGGAGGAAGGGCCCACCTTGTCACAGGGCTGGGCATGAATTCTTTGGAAATATTTCTGTTTACAAGAAATTAACTAGACACAGAGTGTTTGGGCTCTGCAAAGTCACAGAGACAACAGAATAAAGAACCCAAGGTTAAATATACAAGATTAAATGAGAGACCTGCAATAGCATTTCTTATATCCATGTAGCAGCACTCCTCAAAATAAACAGCCTCACTGTGGATGTTAAACAAGAAGGAATGGAATTGTTCTTCCTGGCATGCCCAGGATTAATTGCAGAAGCTCGGGGACAACAGAACTAAGCTCATTTGCCTGAAGCATCCGCTCCTCTCTGGAGTGAGTATCAACAGGGACTTTCCTTCACCTTGGTGTTATTATTAACAAAAGCCAGTTCAATTTGATGTTTTCCATTCGCAAACCTAACTTCACAAAACACTTATGGCACTTACCCTACCTTGCAGGCATGTGTCATCAAGAGACAGGTAAGTACTGGCTCGGGGCAGCCAAAGACAATGCCCTTACAGTTGCTCTGTACCCAGATCCTGCTTCACCTGGCAATGGCATCAGTGCTTGGCTGGGACGGAAATGAAACAACATCCTCCTGTGTCTTCTGCACCTGAATACTTACATAGCGGACCGTCTGGGGCCAAGTAAATACGATGATCAAGCAAACTGGCCTCGGCATCAGGCAGACAGGACTAGATTCAATTCCTAGCTCTCTGCTCATGGGTTGTATGACAATGGGCAAGTTACTTATACTCTCTTGGGGCAAGTGAGTTAACAGTAAATGAGTTCAAAGACGACTATTTAAACAGTGCCTGGGACATGGTAAGAATTGAATCAATTATTGTTATTATAGTTCCTCAACCTTAAAATGAACACTTATTTCAAACACAAGCTACCCCTTGAAGGCTAAATTGGGAGGATTAAGTAAAACTTGCAAAATGTTCATCACTGTCTTTGGCCAAAAGGTAGTGCTCAATAATGGCAACTAGTCTTTTTCATTAATGAAGAACTTCAGAGTTTAAAAAGTATACAATCAGGGTGTGTAGGTGGCTCAGTCGGTTGGGCGTCCCACTCTTGGTTTTGGCTCAGGTCATGATCTCGGGGTTGTGAGATCAAGCCCCAGCATCGGGCTCTACACTCAGCACAGAGTCTGCTTGAGATTCTCTCCCTCTGCCCCTCCCCCGGCTCGAGTGCTCTCTGTCTCTCTAAAGTAAATAAAATCTTGAAATAAAATAAAATAAAAAGTATACAATGTTAGAACGTCTCCATTCTAGTCCTGAATTTACCAACACTCACTCTGTGAATTCATTTCCATTTTCATTTGGGAATCTGGCATAGATGAGCAAATGCTTAGGATGTCATGCAGGTAATTCAACATGCGATATTGGTTGTGTAAAACAAAGTAAAAAAAACACATTTCAAATGAAATAAGAGGGAAAACAAACCAAAAAGCTGGTAAGGAAACTTACCAATCACTGAGATGGCTACAGCAAAGGTGGCCAACTCCCAAAGAGAAAAGGTTGACACCCTTCCATGCTTTCTATCAAACCCAGTCTGGCAGAACCATCATCATGGTTCCCTGACTTCTTAAGCCCAGCCCTAGAAAAACATCATCATGATTTTTTATCTCTTCATCCAAGAATTTAACCACTGTCATATGCCTGAAGCTCTTTTCAGAGCACGGAATGCACATCTTCCTTTTTATCAGATATACTGCCAAACTGTTTGCTAAAATGGTTGCACTAAACAAAACAAAGCCTGGGGGCTGGGGGCTCAGGTGGTTGAGGCCCAACTCTTGATTTTGGCTCAGGTCATGATCTTAGGGTCATGAGACTGGGCCCCGCATCTGGCTCTGTGCTCAGCAGAGAGTCTGCTTGAGATTCTCTATTTCCTTCTCCCTCTGCCCCTCTTCCCTGTACATGCATGCCCTCTCTCTCTCTATATATATATATAAAATAAATAAATCTTAAAAAAAAACAAAGGTATAGAAAGTCATACACCTTGTCCTATTTGTATAAGCAGGAAATGGAATATCATAAAGCAACCTTAGGCCACCCTCATAGGTGAATGCCTCTGGGTGTGAATGTTTGTGTTGTTTATGTCTAGTGAAGAGAAAACAGCATAAGTTTCTGCAGTCAACAGGAACTAGTGAATACATGCATTATTCATATACAAGAAAACCTACGCCATACAGGCTAAGAAGCTTCTATACCAATGGTTCTCAACCTTTGCTACACAGCAGAATCTTTGGAGACCTTTTAAAAATCCTCATGCCCAGGTCACAGCCACAACTGTTGTATCAGAATCTGTGGGGGTGGAACCCAGACATCCACGTTTCTTAAAACTCCGTAGGTTATACCAGTGTGCAGCCAAGTTTCAGAAACACTGGGCATGAAGATATTTATGAATGCATTCCCTATGAAACTTGGAACAACCTAAACACCTAACTAGTATGTGGGATTATATGCAGGTATTAAAGAATGATTAACTGGGAACACTGGAAACATGCAGAAATGCTTGTGATATCACATCAAGTGGAATGGACAGGGTTGCATTTTGACTCCTGTGGGCAATAGAAAGCAGAATGTTGTCTTTTCCATGGGTTCTGCTGCATGACCTTGGAGTTCCAAGCTCAATTCTCCAGCCTCCTGTCAATTCTTTAAGTCAATGATATGCTTCCAAAAACATGTTTTGTGTTTCTTTTCTAAAAAAAATATTTTAAAAGTTGTCCATGAACTATTCAGTGGGTAAAAATATGCATGAATGTGAAGAGAAAAAGGAAAAGAAAACAAAAAAATATACAGTACTACCATGGCATGTCATCACATGATGTGACATCTGAGTAAGAGCACTACGGAGAAAATTATTAAATTTTAGTCAAGGTCATTAGGCAAATGCCACAGTTATAAATGTTGCTAATAAAAATCATCGATGGAGACAAAAATGGTGGGCAAAAGGATGCTGAGAAACAGGATATTTGCAAATCTCAAAAGTGTCTCCCCATAAGATATGTATTGATTACAAAGAGAAAATAATAGCTTGCTATAAGAGAAACCTCGCAAACAGTACCTTAAACAAGGTGTCAAGATTGGTATTTCTGCAGCACCTGGGTGGCTCAGTGAGTTAAGCATCTGACTCTTGGTTTTGGCTCAGGCTGTGATCTCAGGGTCGTGAGACTAAGCCTTACATCAGGCTCCACACTGAGCAGGGCGTCTACTTGAGGTTCTTTCCCTCTCTTTCTCCCTCTCCCTCTGCTGCTCCCCCCGCGCCCCGCTCACTCTCTTTCTCAAATAAATAAACAAATAAAATCTTAGGAAAAAAAAGAATTGGCATTTCTGATACCAAGACACACTGAGATCATGTAGCTCCTGATACAATGCATTGAGATGAACACAGCATCCTTTCTGTGGTCTTCTTGTTCTTACTTCAGTCTGATCATGCAAAAATATCAGACAAATCCAAACAGAAGAACGCTCTACAAAATAAATTACCAGTTCTATTACAATGTGTCAAAGTCATGAGGACAAACACTAAGCAGGGGTCACAGGCTGGAGCAGAAAATTATAAAGACACATGACAACTAAGTGTAATGTGAGGTCCTGCAAAGGATCCAGGACCAGGCAAAAAGGACATCAGGAGGAAAGCTCCTGAGTTTTAAATAAGGTCAGTAGTTTAGTTAGTAATATTGTGTGGGTGTCAATTTCCTGGTTCTGATGATTGTACAATGATTTTGGAAGATATAAACCTTAGGAGAACCTACAAGAAAGGTGTGCAGGAACTCTCTGCATTCGTTTTGCAACTTTCTGTGTTTCTAAAATATTTCAAAATAACAAGTTTTTAAAGACTAGTTCAGTTGTTTAAAAATAATTATTCATGGGAGTGTAAACATCATCTTTCTTCCCCGAATGAGCTATTGTGGGCCTATGCTTTGGAGATTAAAGAATAGGGCCAAGGATGCTGATGAAGATTACTGGGTAGAGGACAGTTTCTTTTTCTTCCTTTTTTTTTTTTTTTTAAAGATTTTATTTATTTATTTGCCAGAGAGAGAGACAGTGAGAACCCTGGGATCAGGACCCAAGCCGAAGACAGACGCTTAACGCATTCACCCAGGCGCCCCTAGAGGACAGTTTCACTCTGATGCCTGCACGGATGGGCACGGAGTGAAATCCAGCCCTTTCATAACTGAGGAGGACTGCTGGACAAGTAAGGATGAAACCATCCAAACAGCCCTGGATTTGCAGTCAGAGGTACGGAGACACATGTTCAAGTGCTGTCAATAAAACACAGGCTTTGTGATAAGGAGTCAGATGCTTGGGATCTGCAAAAATGGAGATGAACAAACTTTATTGCACATGATTATTACGAGGATAAAGACAAGAGATGACCCTGAAAGCATTAGGTAAACTGTAAAGTCCTGCTTTAATACCAATAAAATGGTTATTGAAATTAGCGAGATTAACAATAATACCTACCTAGTCAAGATAATTCTGCAGTTCCACTCCCAAACCGCAGCGTCCTACCATCTAATGATACTCATCCCATATGGAAGCAAATCTGTCTTGCCTTCTGCCTGAACTTGGAGCCTGGGGCCACCAGTCTTCATGTGTGGTCAGTATTAAGCACCATCTGTCCTGAGTTAACGCAACTCTTCCCAAGTTCAAGCAATGAACACAGGCTGCACTTTCAACATCATAAATAAATGCAGTATGAAGGAAGGCCTTCACATTCTGTTGATTACTTTGGAGGGTGGCACTCACCTCCTAGCCATTTACCCATCTACACAGTGTGATAAAATGCCTTTTGAACGCTTTTACAAGCAATCAGATGCAATCAAGTTCTCTTCTTGCTTAATTCGCCTCAGCAAACAAGATACTAAAAAACCCATAAGAAGCTGGGCTTCGTTTCAAATGTTTTTTTCCTGCTGCACATATATTCCCTGAAGGCATTCCGCTCCTTCCCTCCATAAAAAGCCCTAAAAATGGCTATGTTCATTACCTCTGTGTAGGCCATCTTTCTCAGTGCTTCCAGGATCTAAGCTGGAAAGGAAACTGAGTGTTGTACGCATCTGCTGTGTTAGTCTCCTCGAGATCCATTTCCTACTTCTGGTTCATGGCACCTTGGTTGTCCTCCAGGGGTGGGGGGGGGCACACTTCCCCCATTCTCAGTTCACACAACTGAGCACACCAGGCCGCTCCCACCCCAGTACAAATGAGCTGGGATTGGCCGATCAGCACAGTCCATCCTCCCAGCCAGAGTTCCGGGATGGGACATGTGCAAGGGCAGCCAATATGGCAACTTCTGCAGGAGTAACTGGAAGAGAAAGTTCCCTTTCCCGGGGGCACTATGGTAATAGGATGTCAGCCTAGAGCTGCCTGAGCCCTTCTACCACCATCGGAAGAGGGTCTGCCTAGACACAGAGAACACAGAGAGAGACAGACAGAAATAGACCACCACCAGTGCCTAAGCCTAGAGCTAGGGTTATACACCCTCCCCCCTACTGATTGTGTAGTTACTTGTGTCAATATTTTTACATCAGTCTCCTTAAGTTAGGTTTCTGTCACTTGCAAACCCAAGTAGTTTGCAAGGGACAGATGGAGACACCAGGGAGACACCCGGTGGAGAAACTGGGGAAAGAAACATTGAACACTCCCCTTTGTGAACAAAGAAGATGCTACCAACCTGCAGTTTTTCAGGGGCCAGAGATGGCTGCCCAAGATCAACCACAATGACCTCACCCACCTGCCTTGTGGTCATGGGATAGATCATCTGCAAACCAACTGGCAACCATAAGGAGGCATCTTCACCAAGGGGATGAAGATTACCTGTGCAGAACTCACTCATACCACACACAGCCCTCAAAGAACCTGTCCAGCCTTATCTATCTTCTATCTTCTTCCTCCTGCATCTTTGACATTCCAAGCTCACAGAATGTCCTTCTCTTCCCTGATTCATAGCACACTGCCTCATGCTGCCACCCCAGTGGCCTTGTACTCCTCCTCTCGGGCCCAACTCAGAGACCTCATGTGCAAGGTCTCCTGTGACTTCTCTAGGTAGAGTTGGTGGTCCTTGTGTGGGTTCCCACAGAAAGGCCATAGCATTAGGTAGAGGTGACCATGTGATGAGACAAATATTGATGGACCCATGTTTCCAGGCTTCCCCCCCAACTACCGACACAAGTTCTGGCCTTGCCAATCTGCTTTCTCTATCACCACCCTATACCTACCCTGCACCCCATCTGTGGTGTGTGGTCTGAGGGCCGAGGAGGGTTTGCATTCACTAGGGCACTAGATTAGGCTTCTGTGAAGCTGAATTGAGAGAAAGTGGAGGGTGGAGAAGGAGAAATTGGAGAGATGTGAGGAGGAGGGTTGGGGGAGAGTGTTTTTTGAGGAATTTCTGGGTAAGTCTGGATGACAAAGATGGAGAGGAACCAACAATGTGTGTGGATGGATGGGAAAATTGTTTTTGTTTTTTTTTTAAGGAATGTCTTCAAGTATCCCTTTATGATGTCTGAGAAAAGGATGGATTTTTTTTGAATTACCTACAAAAATTTGTCATCTTTCTTTGAGGACAACATCTCTCTTCAACACACTGGTCTCTGGAGACAGACAGACACATACATACACTCACACACAATAGTACACACCCAGCTTTATTTAGGTCTATCTCCCTCCTTGGAATGTAATTTCACTAAGATCAGGGGGCATTTCTTGGACTGTTAAAACATGACATGACTCTTAGTGCTTGGCATACATTATTTCATCTATTCCTTGCCACAGTTCTGAGAGGAGAAGGATTTTATAGATGAGGGAACAAGGTAAGTAGTCAACAGTCTTTGTCCTTTCCTTGTTTTAGACTAGAACACAGTCTCAGTTTTCCCACTGAGGATATGTTTCTTTTCCTTTGTTCCTTCAGGTAGCAAGACTGCAAGCACCTTAAGAGCAGGGGTCAACAGGCGCCCCAAAGCCCAACATAATTCCTGGCACATAGTAGGTATTCAATAAAAACTAGACCACTGACATCCGATGTGAACCAAAGTTCCAGTCCATTCTGTGTAAGAAGTCTCCACTCTTCCAAGTTTTTCCTCAGAAATGTCTGCCTAGATCTCCCTCCTGCCGTCCCTGCCGTGGCAAAAACGGAAACAGGAGAAAGGAGCCATTAGTTCCCCTCCTGTGAAGCTACGAGAGTCATGACATCCAGAGGGATGAGCACCCAAAGCTGGGGCCTGGCTGCCATTCTTGGGTCGTTTCTGGCACAATGGTTTTAATAAAACTCAGAGCTGCAGCTGATCACATTGGTGTGCCTTCTTTCAAAACACGCACTCAGACTGAAGGCCCAGGGAGGGTAGCTGGTTTCTGAGCGCCACAGTCACACAAGGGCCATCTTCCCTGTGATTCGTTTTGGTTCTTTGCTATAAAAGGAGTAGCCAGTGGGCTCGCCTACCTGCCACCTGCCTTTCTCAGACCACCATCACAAGCCAGGCTCCACGGCTGCCCATCCACCCACAGTGCACCGCAGCCAACATCTAACTTTGCACGGAGCAGACCTAGGACCCTCAGGGCTCCTAACTTGCCCCAAAATAGGCCAGAATGCCAAGCCCGTGGCATACCGGGCTGGAATATGAACAGCAGGCCAGAATATACTTTTCAGAGTGACAAGGACTTAAAAAAAATCAAAGCAACCAAAATATTTCAATTTCCCTTTTGTACCAGTCAGGGTTGTTCAGAGAAACAGGACCAGCAGGATATATATATTATGGACGTATGTGTGCGTGTGTGTATGTATGTACGCATATATACGAGAGAGAGAGAGAGAGAGAAGGAGAGAGGTATTTTAAGGAACTGGCTCACACAATTGTAGGGGCTGGCTAATCTGAAATGCACAGGCCAGAAATTCAGGTGAGTCAATACTGCTGTCTGGATCTGAAATCTATAGGGCAGGCCAGCAGTCTGGCTATCCATGCAGCGTTTCTCTGCTGCAGTCTGGAGGCAGAATCCCTTCTTTCCTGGGGCACCTCAGGCTTTTCTCTTAAGACCTTCAGTTGACTAGAAAAGGCCCACCCACACAACAGAGGGCAATCTGCTTTACTTAAAGTCCACTGAGTGTAAAAAATCAACCACATCTAAAAAAAAATCCTTCACAGCAACATCTAGACTAGTCTTTAACAAAACAACTGGGCACCAAAGCCTCGTCAAGTTGACACAATGAATTAACCAACACATCTTAATGCAACACGTATAATTCAATGGCTTTTATCTTCTTTGGACTACGAGGATCTCTCCCCTTCATAAAGTTCATTGAGGTATCGTTTATCTGTCACAAAATTCATCTATTTTAAGTATACAAATTGATGATTTTTAGTAACTTTATCAAGTTGTGCTACCATCACTCCAATCCGGTTTTAGAAGACTCTCATCGCCCCAATAAGGTCACTCACATATGGGGATCCTTTGGAAAGTCTGCTAACTCTAGCCAGAACAAACACATACAACACTATAGGTTGTTTATGCCCAGCATTCAAGGCTTACCACTGTAAATATTCTTGGTAACATCTTCCATATTTGCACAATTTTGGATAGAATTCCAGGGGCCAGATATTCCCATAAATTTAGCTCCATACCCAAATGGAGGCCACTGATCCAAATAGTCTCCAGTCCAGCCCCTCCATCCTCCCTCCTTGACTTCTGCATGCATCTAGACTTCCATGGCCTCTCACCTGGAAAACTGTACCCTCCTTCGAACACATCTGTCTGTCTCCAACCTTGTCTCCCACACAGCTGTCCTCCATCTCCTGGGCAGCGGGAGTCTTCTACATGGAAATCAGCTATCCTTGGGGCCTTTCCAAGGTCTTCCCTCATCCTATCTGTATCAAATCCAGAGGTGGTCCAAACATTATCAATAATACATATCAAGCCCTGTCTGATATAGCTCCTGGCTGTTTTTCTGACTCCATCACTGGCTATTCTGCCTACTACATCCTACTTTGTAAGCTGAAACTGCTCATCCTCTACCCTGTCCATCCATCCAATGCTCAGGTGGAGTTAGATAAGGTGCAACGTTCCTCTGTCCTATATATTAAGCACATTTCTATTACTGAACTTATCACATATTATAACACCAAGCTTCAACCTCTCTCTACCCTACTGCGTTGCTCCTTGCAAGCCGCAATTAACTGGTCAACCAGCATTTATTCAACCAGGAAGCAGAGAGGCAGGTAAAATACTTAATCACAGCAACTATATTCTTTCAAGGTCTGATTGCCTATAATCAATATCCTGAATTATCTTTTGTGGCAGGGCTTGGATACCACTCTAGGAGTTATCCTACAGAAATAAGAAATTCAAAAAGACTTATGTACAAAAACATCCATAGCAGTAGTTTTGGAAGACTGGACCATAGGATGCTTATTATTGTCATCTGGGAGGGAGGGAGCCGGGAGAGTCCAGTAATAGGGATTTGGTAAAATAAGTCATGGTGCAGATGAGGCATAGGATATTATACTGTTTAAATAACATGTAGATAGATAGATAGATAGATAGATAGATAGATAGATAGATAGATAGATAGATAGATAGATACGGGAAGTTATTAGTTGCTATTTGTTGAAAGAGTGGTAAATTATCACATATTTATATGAAGGTACATGCACTGGATATTTTATATAAACAGACACACACATACACATACACAGAAATACACACACCCACACAGAGTTTAGAAAGTAAAAATTTAACAGTGGTTAATAAACTTAAGAGGGGGAAAGTAGTAGACATTATGTATGACTTATAGGTATAATTTTAAATTTCATTTCTCTTATCCCTATCATCTAAGTATTTACGATGAGCATGTGAGATTTGTGAGGAGAGAGAGAGCAAACAGTGGTTAAGAGAAAGGGCTGTGTGGTTCCTACAGACGTGACCCTAAGGTATTTATTACCCTAAGGTATTTATTCATTTATTTTGATCATCCAATCGAAAGTAGGTCTGCTGCAACAATTATTTTCTTACTAGAAACCATATTTTTCCTCTATGGCATTTACTATAGTAAGCAATTAATAACATATTTGTAATATATTATTATAATAAATAATATTATCAAAGCTTACTTCTTTAATGCTATTTCCAGGGATCTAAGGACACTGGAAACAGAACAGCAAGGATCTACTGACATGGATGCCCCAGAAGGATGTTCTTCCTCCCTCCGTGACCATGTCATACAGGCACCATAAAATTTTCACTATGATCCTTCCAATTGTTCTCGTGACACATCTACTAACCGATGACAAAGGTGGTTAACAGTCCATTCCTATGTCTGCATTTTACCATAGGTGAAAAATGGCTGCCTATATTGTGGCATGAAAACTAATCCTCTGATGGCCTTTAAAGGTCCTATTTGCCTGTATCAATTACTGTTATCCCGTACGCCTTCCTCCTGATGGTATCGAATTGGATCAAGGAGACAGTTCAGGGAGAGGTAAAACTGAAATTCAGAACACAAGGGTTGTCAAACATGGTAGCCTTTCTAGCATAATACTTCTTTTAAAACTTCATGTCCCGGGGATCCTGGGTGGCTCAGTTGGTTAAGCGACTGCCTTTGGCTCAGGTCATGATCCTGGAGTTGCAGGATGGAGTCCGCATCAGGCTCCCCGCTCAACAGGGAGTCTGCTTCTCCCTCTGACCCTCCCCCCTTTCATGCTCTCTCTCTCATTCTCTCTCAAATAAGTAAAATCTTTAAAAAAACAAAACAAAACAAAACAAAAAACTTCATGTCCCACTACTTATGAAGCTTTGTATGGGAAATCCAAGTTGTACATTGAAATTCAACAGATACTTAAGGGGTGCTTTTTATGGGCCAGGCACTGACCTAAGAGGAGACCGTCAGACCTCAGACAAGACAGCGGAGGACAGTGCCTTCCTGGAGTTTACATGCTAGTGGGGGAGACAGACAACAGACAGGGAGACAAATCAGTGAACAGGATGGTTTCAGGTGGAGCAAGGGCAATGAGAGAAAGAGACAGAATGAGATGACAGTACATGTGAGTGGAGGTGCAGATGCGAAGGAGAGGCCTGATGGTTAGTAAGAACTGCCCCGGAAAGGGCTGGGAAAAGGGCAGGCAATGTAGATGGGCAGCAAATGGAAAGCTCTGGTGCAGGAACAAAGCTGGTATGTTCAAGAAACAGAGAGGAGGCCAGTGGAGAAATCAAATGCAAGTAGACCAGACATCAGAGGGCATTCCAGACGTGCCCAAAGGAGTCAAATTCTCCAGAAGCGAGGGAAAATGACTATAATATCAATGATGGCAGGCAAATTAGCTCCATGCCAAGCACCATGCAAAGAATTTTACACGCGATATTTCATTTGACCCATGACAATTGTGCAAGGCAAGTGTCATCATTCCTAGTTTTCAGATGAAACAATCTAAGCTTGGAGGAATTAATAAATTATCATTTCCACATAGCTATTGAATGGTGGGGCAGCTGGGATTAGAATGCAGGCAGTCTCCATCCTGGGAGCCTCTCCCACCTCCTGGGTTCCCTCCTAAATGACCTCTTCTCCTCGGACACCTACGGAGCCTAGCTTAAGTCCTGCGGGAATGGTGAGTTGGCCTCACCCATCCATAATCCCGGCCAAAAAACCATTTTCTATCAACAAGGCAAAAAGACAAAAGCCATTTAGTTCCGATTTTCTAGCAGCTCTGCAGGAGGCTCGGCTCACCACCCACACACTCTTTTATTAAGCTATAATAAGCCTCAGATGAAAACTGTTGCCATAGGTGAAGCTTACTTTAACATATGGTTGATCCAACTGAAGAAAAAACATGTTAAAAATGCATTTTTAAAATCCCAATTTACTTGTATAACGGTTTTTTAAAAATCATTTATCGTGTTTCTGGTCTGCTGATGCATTCCAAATGTTGGGGTATGGAAACTTGTCCATGTCCCAGGGTTACTCGCTAAACTGATAACAAAGGCACTTGGCCCCCATGGAGTTTGGCTTTCAGTGTTTGATTTGATGCAATTTGCAAAAACATAAAGAGGTAACCTGTGGTTTTGTAAACTTGGTTAAGGGCGATATGTTTCTGACTTGAAAGTTAGCTGGGATATTTCTAACACAGCTACTCAAATACCCTCAACCCTCAGCTACAGAAGGCTTTGCCTGGCTCTTAGATGGGGGGTATTCTTCTAGCAAAGCTCTCGGCTTGGCAAGGCAAAGCAGCAGGGGGGTGCAGAGACAAGACAAGGCGACAAAGAAGCCATCAGATTGGGGTGGGGTGGGGTGGGGTGGGGGTGGGGATGAGTCAGAGCTTCCTCTTGGCTATAAGTGAAATTGGCTAGCTGCGAACACTTAACGAGCTCGCACTTAATGTCAGGCAGTGTTCTAAATGCTTTCCATGTAGCAGTCATTTAGTCCTCGCTAGGACCCTGTGAGGGGGGGGTCTTGTCCCCTCCGGGCTAGACTGGCAAACTGAGCCATTGCTGTACAAGGTCACATGGCTCTTGAGTGGACAGTGTTCTTTGATGATGTGGATGTGTGGGCCTAGAAGGCACTCAGTCTCCCTGTGTTCTAGTCCAAAGATGAATCGTTTCTCTTGACCAATCTAGACCAAGGACAGTGATCATCCACCATTTCTCAAACACTGGCCACAGGCATCCTACTCCCATTCACCTACCTTACCTACAGCCCACCACTGACCACCACAGCAATTTTTACCTTTCACGCACATGCCACTTATTTTATTAAATTTTTAGTTTAATATATTTATTTTAACAGGAAACTTGGATTTCAATAGGAAAACCAATACATTTTGCTATAAATGGAAGTTAGTCATTTTTATTTAAAAAATTTTTTTTATTTCCAAGTAATCTCCACACCCATTGTGGGGCCGGAACTCACAATCCTGAGATCAAGACTAGCTCGCTCCACCAACTGAGCTAGCCAGGCGACCCGGAAGCTAACATTTTTAAAAAAAAATACATGAAATATTCAGAATAGGCAAATGTATAGAAATAGAAAGTAGATTACTGGTTGCCAGAGGCTGGAGTAGTGGGGGACTTGGGGGATGATGGCTAAGGAGTGTGGGGGTTCCTTCTAAAGTAATAAAAATATCTGAGTGTAATGAAGGATGCCCAACCCCGTGAATATACTAAAAGCCATTGAATTATACACTTTAAATGAGTGAATTGTGTGGGACGTAAATTATATCTTCATAAAGCTGTTTTTCAAAAAGTCTATATGATGCTCTCACTTTAAAATAAAGGAGAAATAAAAGGGAAGTGATTTGTGATTACAAAATACAGTAAATGTCAAATAATGTTATAAAATTCCACTTAGACCCTGTAGTCTCCCTGCTGACAGTTCTGAGGGCCTAACTTCTTTTTTTTTTTTTTTAAGATTTTATTTATTTATTTGAGAGAGAGGGTGTGTGTGTGCGCGCGCACAAGGCGGGGAGGGGCAGAGGGAGAGGGAGAAGCAGACTCCCCACTGAGCGTGGAGCCCAACTCAGGGCTCCATCCAAGGACCCTGAGATCATGACGTGAGCCAAAGTCAGATGCTCAACCGGCTGAGCCACCCAGGCACCCCCTAACTTCTTTCTTAAAAAGGGCATCACAAAAGTGGATTCACTCTCACATCCCCTAGGAGTCCTGGGCTATAATGAAAAAGGTAGTCAACAACAAATGGTGGCAAGGATGCACAGAAAATGGAACTCTTATACACTATTGCTGGGAATGTAAAATGGTGCAAGCCCTTTGGGAAACAGTTTGGCTGTTCCTCAAAATGGTAAACATAGAATTACTGCAATTCTGCTCCTAGTTATATTCCCAAGAGAACTGAAAATGTATGTCCACATAGAAAACTTGTACACAAATGTTCATAGCAGCATTATTCTTGATAGCCAAAAAGTGCAAACAACCCCATTTTTTATCTAGCAAATGCTGAACAAACAAAATGTGATATATCCATACAAAGGAGTACTATTCAACCATAAAAAGGAATGGACTCATGACTCATGCTAAAACCTTGAAGAGCCTTGTAAACATTATGCTAAAGTAAAAGAAACCAGACACCAAAGTGTATATATAGAAAAAAAATTGCTTGATTCCATTGACATGAAATAACCAGAAAAAGGCAAATCTATAGAGACAGAAAAGACGTAAGGGGTTGTCTGAGCCTGGGGAGGGGGGAAATGACTGCTAATGGGCATGAGGTTTCTTTTTGGAGCGATGAAAATGTTCTAAAATTGATTATGGTGATGGTTGCACAACTCTGTGAATATACGGAAAAACGTTAAATTATACAACTTGAACTGTTGAATTGTATGCCATGTAAATTAAGTCACTGTTAAATAAAATAAAAAATTTTTAAATTCCACTGCCAAAAAAGTAGATTCACGCTGTGACTCAATTGTAATGTCTTGTCTACAAACCATCTAAGACATCTTGCACGCCACCAATGCCAAGGATCACATAGCTGGGCGAACATTGTTATTAGGTCTGCCAGAGCTGGAACTTTGAGAAATTCAGATGAGTTACAAACAAGTTTCCTAGGAAAGTGAAGTCCTTAGCTTTTCTCTCCAAAAGTCCATAAGTCTTAGGATTTTATTTTTAATTGCACAAGCTTATCATTTGTTTATTCCTTCAAACCAGCATTTATGGTGCCTCTGCTATGAGCCAGGCACTGTTCTAGACCATGAGTGTAAAGAGGTGAGTAATTCAAAGGAAGTTGATTGTTTTTTATGAAGCTGATGTTCTAGAGAGGAAAACTCCTCCAGAGATAGAATAAATTATAAAAGTTTATAAAATGATGACAGAGTATTACACGTCATGAAGAAAATAAATTAGGTTAATGGGATAGAAGAAGATGAGGGATAGGGAAAGGTGGACTGCTATTTAATAAAGAAGCTGAGTTTGAGGAGAGCCCTAAGTGAAATAAAGGAACAGGCCATGCCAAACCCTGCAGGGAGGAGCTAAGGCTGCAGGACCGGGTATACTCAATGATCAGGAAGAAGGGTGGTATGAATGAAGAATAAGCAACTGGCAAAGGGTAGGAGATGAGGCCAGTAAGATGGGTATTTGGGACCTAACCGGTTACAAGGGCTTGGATTTCATAGTCAGTGTGAAGGGAAACCATGAAAAAGGTTCTGTAGTGGGGGTATGCACGATTTTACAAGGTCACTCTGCCTGCTGTGTGAATGGATCACAAGAGGGGAAAATGGAATCAGGGAGTCCAGGGAGAAGGTCTGGCAGTTAAGACAGGCGAAAGAGGGAGGCAGTGTGACCCACAGTGGTAGCAAAGGAAATGGTGAGAGAGGACAAACACAGACGACTTCCAAAGGTAGAGCTGATGAAAACTTCCTGCAAGTTTGATGGCATGTATGAGAAAAAGGAACAAGCAGGTTCTGGCCTAAATGAGGGAACAGACATCAGATAGAAGTGCTTAGAACAGGGGCCAACAACTGAAAAGGTGCTCAAAACATGAAGCACCATCTTGCACCATCAACATCACCGATGTCATTACAACCACGGTGATTATCACAATTTCCATCATCCCCACCACCATGGTCATTCCAAGTGCCATCAACATTTCCATCACCCCACTATCACCACCGCAGCACGCTCAAGGGCAAGGGGGTACGTGGCACAAAGGGTAGAGGAAGCCACCCGAGGAACAAGTCTAGGTCAAAGACACCTGCATCCCAATCAAGGGACTGGTTCTGGCCAAGCACCAAGGACGGGCTGACCTGTCCCGGAACACTGCCTAAGTGACAGGGCCCTAGGGCATGCCCACTACCTCTCTCTCCCAACCTGTCCCCCACACATATTTAGGTAAGCTTCTTTTGGTGGTTATGGTCTCTTCAGGGACTCCTGTCTTCACTGTCAGGCTTGTGCCTGGCCCCATCCTAGTCCGGTCCCTCTGTGGAGCATGCCTCCCCTCCCCCCACCCCAAACGGCCTTATGCATCTTCCAAAATTCCTGATGTGTATGCGGAACATTCATGTCACTGAGTATTACAGTATCTACAAAATGCAGCAGTATGCTCAGCGCCAGCACTGACCTATAGCTGGCAGAGTCTATAAATGGAATCTTCAAAATATAAATATATTAATTGTACTTGCAAATCTCTAACCCCTAAGTAACCTTATGCCTGAAATACCTCTAAGACTCTTAATCCTCAGTGCTACTTAGCTTCCTACCAGAGGACTATTGAGGGACCACCTCTTCAGGGTCAAGGAAAAAGAATCTCTACTTAGGTACTTATCAGCAGGAAGGTCAGGAAACAGATGGAAGATCAAGTTCAAGAAGAGAGAAGCATGCACGAGAAGGCTCCACATTCTCTGGGTGAGCCTTAATGGTGACATACAACTACTCACCATTCTAGCAAACCCTCAATGTACGTTAAACAGCCTCTCAGCTCTTGGAAACCCATGGCCTAGCATTTCTTCTCCAAATACCGCAATGTTATATAATACGATTGATCTCAGAATTCCAGTGTAAAATCCTAGAACAGAAGGATCTCAGAGCTAGAGTCTACCTTTTTACTTCCAGACAAGAAAGGGGATGTCTACCTAGTGGTAGGATAGCTCAGGATCATTTTTCTTTAAACGTGGCTTTAAAAACACTAATTTGTTCTTGCAAAACGCTCATGACTTGTTTTCAAAGTGGAACATGAGCTCCAGACACCACTTCTCTCAGTCCCTGGCCAGCACCAAGTGCTTTCTTTCCTGGGTGGGGCGGCCAGTGCACTGTGATCATCTTGCTAAAGAGAGCAAATCCCTTCATCTAGGATCAAATCCATGCCAATATTTTGGGGACCTGTGTGAGCGTGGGGAGGAAAGAGAAATGATGACTTTTATCCAGTGAACAAAACTCCTTATAATTAGGTTGGTGGTTTCTATGGTAACAAGGAGCTGACTCTTTTATTTGAAATAAAAAATAGCAACACTGCAGCTGTCCTTGCCGTCCGGACGCTCCAAAGCAAATGAGAGACTTGATTTCACATTTGCTGTGACTGCTGAGGACTTTCAACTACGTATTTTCTTGCCGTCAAGTTTTGGCGAGACGCTGCGTCCCAAATCCCCCGAGAAAACAGGTGTGAAAAACACAAGCAAACAACAACCAAAACAAAATCATGTTCCCTCTCTGCAACCAACCGGCTGTTTGTTTCCTTCTTCCTCCTTGTCATAAGAAACCACTGAGCCACCTCCTTGAAGAATACGGTGGGTGGTGGTTCCCCTTGAAAAGTCATTGGAACTCTCCGAAATATATTTTCACGTTCATAATAACAGCATCCCCTGTGATTGAGGACTTTACTGGCTGCCAGGTGTAGGGCCAAGGGCTTTCCCTGAACCATCTCATAAAATGCTCACAGCAACCCTATGACATCAGTCCTGTTATCACCTCCATTTTAATGATAAGGAGGTGTAAGAGGTGAGGGAACTTGCCCACTGCCAGTAAGAGCTTAGTGTCCATCCCAGTTCTAGCTGATGGCAAAGACCACACTTTGCAGGGACGCCTGGGTGGCTCAGTCTGTTAAGCGTCTGCCTTTGGCTCAGGTCATGATCCCAGGGTTCTGGGATCGAGTCCTGCATCGGGATCCTTGCTCAGTGGGGAGCCTGCTTCTCCCTCTCCCTCTGCCTGCCGCTCCCCCTGCTTGTGTGTGTGTCTCTCTCTCCCCCTCTCTAACAAATCCATAAAATCTTAAAAAAAAAAAAAAAGAAAAGAAAAAAGGCGAAGCTTTGCAGTGGCTACATGATACTATCTTCTGTCTTTACTGTCATTTTATTTTATTTTTTATTTTTTTTAAAGATTTTATTTATTTGTTAGAGAAAGAGAGCGTGGGTGAGAGAGAGTGAGCGAGAGTACAAGCAGGGGGAGCTGCAGGCAGAGGGAGAAGCAGGCTCCCTGCCGAGCAAGGAGCCCGATGCGGGACTCGATCCCAGGACCCTGGGATCATGACCTGAGCCGAAGGCAGCCACTTAACTGACTGAGCCACCCAGGTGACCCTTTACTGTCATTTTATAACCGACACCAAAAAATATCATTTACTAGGTGGAGGCCCTGTCTGAAATGCCCTACAGAGAACAATCAACCTTAGAGGCCCCTCCAGCTCGTCTCTAGAACGACCACTTTCCCTCTCTCTCTCCATCCCACATGGTGCCAGCATGCCTGAAGAGACATAGGAAATGATTTTCTCTTGGGAGGACCTGCCTGTAGTCCACACACAATAGTCAGAAAAGCCAATCATCACATCCTCAGAGGGCTGTGTCCTCACAGTGGGATACACCGCTTGCTAGGGGCCAAGAGACCAGGGAGGCCTCAAATAGAAGGTGGCTCTTGAGCTAAGACTTGAGGGAATAGTAGATGTTGCCCAAGCTACACAGGGACAGAGAGAGCGTCTTTGGCAGAGAAAATGACTGGATGGCGAATCCAAGGTGGGGAAGGGAAAGGTGCCGTCAGGGAGTCCTTGTTGTAGGGCATGGCTGGGAAGGGCCAGGGGAGCTCAGCAAAGTCCATGAAATGAAGGGACTTCCATGTCTTGGCAGGCTGAGGGCCGTCCATGAAAGAGGGAGAGAGGGAATGATATGCACAGGGAGGGCATAGGCTTCCCTATGTGATATTCTAGAAATCTGAATAAATTGCTTCTGGTTGTATACAGCTCTGGGGACTGAACCACATGGACTGTGGAATTATCAGCATTACCTTTGATTATCCACCCTACATGACTGCCTCTAGCAAGAGACCATGAATTCCTTAAGAACAAGAGTTGTATCTTATTCATCCTTATCCTGAGTCTAGTAAAAGACCCAGCATACAACAAAAATTTAACAGACACCAAATGAATGAATATAAGTGGTCACCAAACACATGTTCTTTGACATATAAATATTAATCACTGATGACTATGTGTCAACCCTCACTATAAACCAGCTGCTGTGCACAGCACTTTATATGCATCATCTCATTTAATCATCATACTCACTATATGGAGAAGATACAATAGTAGCCTCATTTTATAAACACCGAAAATGAGGCAGCCCAAATCCACAGGGCTAGTCAATGGCAGAGTCAGATCTGGAGCCATGTCTGCATCCTCTCGCGGCTCATGCTGTCAGCAGGCTGTGGTGAAAAAGCCAATTTGAATGGTTCCAGCAACAGCAGAAGCTCACTGACTGACTAGTGCCAGGCACATAGTAGATACACAATTATGTTGATTGGAGCAATGATTAAAAACCTGCTGTGTGCAACATACTGGAGTATGTTCAAAGATCAGGGGCTCCCTGGTTGCTGATGATTGAGGAACTCCTCCCAAAATGATTTTGGAAGTGGGGGAGGGCTGGGATTCCTGTGGCAAGAGTCATTCTCCTATAGAAACAGAAAAATGATTCCTCTGTAGCTTTTTATAACAGTGCTTTGATATATTTTGCCTGCTCAGCACCTTTCCTTCTTTTCAGTGATAAACTGACCTTGAATTAGCTCTGGGGTGCCATGCCCTTCCCCTGTCTCCACTCAAGCAGTTTGGATGGGCTCGCCAAGAATCCTGATCCAGGGGAGGTATGTGACCCAGATCTGGCAAATCCAAGCATTTAATCTGTTTGGCCACAGTTCACACAATCCAATCAGAGCCAATCCTGAGAATTTTCCCTGGGGCTACACAGAGAGCCAAAATCTTGGGTGAGGCTGGGGGGGGGGGGAGGGAAGGGGGCATTGAGAAGAGGTTTAACAAGGGCCTACCGTCTGACTCACAAGGGTGGAGACCATGTGACAGCAGAGCCAAGTAATGGAGAGATCCGTATCCTAAAGATGTCCTGGAGCCTTTGCATGCAGCCTTGTCTGGGTATTTTGATAACCTCAACCAATAAATTCTCAGCCTTGTGCATAAACCCCTTTAAAATTGGTCTCTGGCACTTGCAACCTAGAGCCCAGACAAACACAATTCCACTATAAGGAAGCGATGCAGGATGGCGAGCGGGCACATGTGATCCCAGAGGAGTGGCGAAAACACGGAGGGGAAGTTGTGCTCAGTTACTCCTGAGGGTGCATTTTATTTACTGCATTAAGGCTCATTCTATAAGATGGTATTAAAGCCCCCTCTCAACTCCTCCAGGTAGAGCAGTTACCTAATTACTGCCCCAGCGCACTACAGTAGATTCAGAGCCTTGGAGACAGGGAGTTAATGCAGCTTCCAAGGAAGATAAAACAGGACAGAAATTCATTCATTCAATAAATATTTATGGAGCGTCTTCTACCAGGCACTGAAGCTAACATTTGCAGAAAAATTATCTCATTTACTTCAAAGGGGAATTCAGATATCTTTCAAGTTAAACTTCACTGATCCGTAAGACAATTAAGGGAAGGGAACAAAGACAGCTCTCCCCTCCACCGCCTGCCCCAAGCACTAGAAGGAAAGGTTTGGAGAGCTAAGGGTGGCTTAAGAGGTATTCGGAAGTAAATGAGAATCTACAGCATATGCAAAGGAAGAAGGGGAAACTGACGGGATTACAGATTTGAATGCTTTCTGCAAAGAGGAAAGATCCCCCCAAGACAGACGGAAGAGGGAGACCAAATACCCATGTCAGAAGGAAGAGGTAGGGTGGAGGGCTTTGCTAGAAAGAATACAGCTGATGTGCTTGGTCCAGGGAAGCCAAACCAGACACTGCAGGAAGCAGCCTGCAGGAATCTGCATCTTCCTCAGGGTCACCAGGTTCTCCTGCAAACAAAATGATTGAGGGCCAAGACACAGGCCTTAGTGCTCGGAGAACCATTCTGCAACATGACTTTGAGGAAGAGAGCTCTGAACTTGGCAAACACAGGCATCTCTGCTCCATCAGTCTCCAATAGCTACAGGAGCACCTCAACACTCTTCAGAGTCGCAGATTGTCATTGAAAGGCCGCTGCTCTGAAAGGCCCAGAAATCAGTGCCAGAGCCTACAGGATTCACTGGTTCACAGAGGGGGCAGGAACAAAGAGGAAGTTTCCTTAATGGAGCAACTATCTGCTGACTCAACGTCTTAGGCTTCAAATTTTTTCTCTTTCTTTCTCTTTGGGCAAATTTTACTTGCTCCTCCCAACAGTTATAAACAAAACACACCAACCTCTTGCCTCATAAACGGAACAATAAAAGGCACATTTTACAGCAGTGCCGTCCAAACAGAAATAAATGCAAGTCCTGTATGTGACTTGAAATGCTCCACTTGTCATCTTTAAAAAATAACACCCTCAATCAAGTTTATGAGGAAGTTACAGTTAGACAAGTAGATGCACAATACCATCGCCATATACGATCGATAAAAAATTAGGAATGAGATAGTTTCCACTGTCTGTAGCATAGAAGACTTCCAACTCCAGTGTGATTTCTCACTCAGAGCACATCTTAGGCAGGATGAGTCACACTTGGGGTGCCTGGGTGACTCAGTGGGTTAAGCGACAGACTCTTGATTTTGGCTTGTGAGATCGAGCACCACGTCGGCTTCAGGCTCTGTGCTCAGCAGGGAGTCTGTTTGAGATTCTCTCTCTCCCTCTCCTTCTGCCCCTCACCCTGCTCACACACTCTCTCTCTCAAATAAATAAATAAAATCTTAAATAAAAAATAAAAAAGAAATAAAAAAAGGATGAGCCACACTTCAAGTATTCAATAACCGTATGTGGTGGGTGGTTACCATCCCGCACAGCATAGGTCTACAGAGCGGGGGTGGCAACATTTCCAGCCAAGACCCAAATTTCCTAACAAGAATTCCAAAATGAATGTATTTGAGGAAAAAAGAAAATAAAGGCAATGAGACTATGCTACAGTATCACTAAAGAACCAGCCAATAGGCACACAGAT
The DNA here is from genome assembly GCF_029215605.1 of Mirounga angustirostris. Lineage (NCBI taxonomy): Eukaryota > Metazoa > Chordata > Mammalia > Carnivora > Phocidae > Mirounga > Mirounga angustirostris. Next base: position 184,403,914 of record NW_026991709.1, on the reverse strand, counting down.
ATTTTCAATATTACATTTTTTAAAAAGCCATTAAAACCATTATGATAAAAGCCATCTCCATGACAAGGACTAGGGGATCAGACTGACACCCAGCTACCCCTTTTCCATGGATTCACAGAATCAAGGACCTCCTCGTGCTTTCTGTGATCTCCTACTGGAGGCTTCACTTTCAATTCAATGCATTACCTCCTGGGCAGAAATCAACATGATACATTTCCTCCCCGGAAAACGTGAAGTTGCTGGCCACGTAAAACAGAATCAATTTTTTTTTTTTTAAAGATTTTATTTATTTATTTGACAGAGAAAGACACAGCGAGAGAGGGAACACAAACGGGGAGTGGGAGAGGGAGAAGCAGACTCCCTGCCGAACAGGGAGCCCGATGCGGGACTCGATCCAGGGACTCCAGGATCATGACCTGAGCCGAAGGCAGTCGCTTAACCAACTGAGCCACCCAGGCACCCAAAACAGAATCAATTTGCACAGAGTAGGGTGAAAAAAAATTCAGTCCCTCAGAGGTAGGAGACTAAGAAAGAGATTGGAGCCCTAAACGCCGGGGCTAAAATCCTGCTTCTGCCTTTCCCGGTGGGGTTTGGGCTTCAGGCAAATGACCTAATTTTTGGATGCCTCAATTTCTTCATCTGTAGGATGGGAATAACCACAGTAGCTACCTTCAGGCCGATTTCATGAGTCAATACTTATGAATGTTTCCCATGTGGTGCAAAGAGGTCCATGTGCCATGAGGCACAGAGTACTCAATACAGGGTAAGTGACATTATCAACATTACTATATAATAACTTCTAATAAAAAAAGGCACTCATGTGGAACTTGTTACCGGGGCTGGGTGGGACCAAGTGAGGCGCTCACCTTGGATGCAACATTTAAGGGGGCACCACAAAACTCAGCAATCAAGAAAATGATGTTTCGATGCAGTATCTTAAAAAATCAAATTTAATGCAAAACCAGGTGACACTGAACGAGATCATCAAAATTTTTAAATAAAAACAAGATTACTATTCCTGAATTTCCCCCCTTCTGCCCCCAGCTTCTGTCTGGCTCAGCAGGGCACTGTTAAAGTGCAGTCTTTCCATAAAGTTCATTTATCCAAAGTTTTGATGTTTTATTCTCATGCCAGGAGGGTGGGGGACGACCCCGAACCCCAGGCCCTTGAACTCATGGGAAACTTGGAAGCTCCTGGTCTCCCAGCACCTCATGTCACTATGGGACGGGATGGGAGAAAGGAGACCGGAGTCCCAGGATGAGTGAACTGCATCCAGGGCCCAGCCACAAGGTTCACCACGAATGCTGTGTATTTCCTACAATAAGGACAGTCCTGAAGGCGCAACCATCCAGCAAGCCCAAGAAAGAGTGCGAGGCACCAGACAAAGGTTTGAGGGAGCAGTCAGGCCCCCCTGGTCATTCGCAGTATTATCTTCTCCCCTTCTTCCCTGGAGGCCTCCTCACAGAACCGGCCCCACTGAAGGGACCTGCCTCTCCCCTTCACCTTCCCTCAGTTAACCGCAGCAGAGATCAGTTGCTGCAGAAACTGAATCTCCTCCAGACAAAGATGCTTTAAATGGCAAATAAATACGGTATGTGGGAGTAATCAAAATCAGCGCGATGCAAGCCTCCCTTCGAGCTCAGATTATTTTAAAGCATGAGCAGAATTGTCAATGAACTGTAAAAGAAAGAAGGGTGGAAGAAGCAAAAACAGAAACCCACCACCAGCCTGGCGTTGTTGGGATGGGAAGATAGTTTACATTCTTGCTAACCAGAGCTGAATCTCTGACCGTCAGGGAGGCGGCGGAGGCCCTGCCTCCATGGCCCTCTACACCATCTTAAGTTTCAGCAACCTAAGTTGGCTACAGTCACCCTTCAGAGGTCAAGTGCAATCAGAAAGCTGCTAAATACAGAACCTCATTGAGGAGAAAATGTGTTCTTCTTTCCACAGCTCTGTGCCTTTTACAGTTCACTTCAGAAGGCTCAACTGCATTGTTCCCGTTTGGTGTTAGGGAAATGTCTTTTTACTGGCTCCACATCTGATACCTCAGAGGAAAAGAAAGGACAAGAGAAACCCATAGAACACCCAAGGATGTGTTTCTGCAATATGGCTGCCTCCCTCCGTGTGATGTCTAATTTGGTCCAGGCTCTCTTCTGGCCCCGGGGGATTCTGGGAGGTGTGATCTTTTCTTTTTTGACTGTACAAACTGTTCCTGTCTAGTTACTGCACTCGTGTGGTTTCTCACGAGGGTCCAACAGTCACCAGGAGCTCTACATCGCAAGAACAAGACCACAGTTTAAGAGAACTCCAGCTCAGAATTTGGGGTTCTTCATCCGAGCAGGGTTACCAGCTTCCACGTGAGGCTTGCATAGGAGTCTACGCAAGGTCCCATGTGTCAGGACCCAACCTTCTCATTTTTTCAAAATGTTCCTTCCAATGCCCCAAGGATGAAGAAAAACAATTGCTTTCAGTACTTTAGATTATTAAATTCCTAGCTACTGAAAGAAAATTCAAATTCCCTCTTCTAAGGGGGCCCCTACTGAAGAATGAGAACATATCCTTACAACATTTTTCTTTACAAAATACAGTCATCTCACCTTAGTGCCCACAATGAAATATGTTTTAATTTTCACTTTAGCTCCTCACAGTAACACAGTTCTATAACACAGTATCAAAGACACACACATTCCAAGCTGTAGAGGCAAAGCTTTGGCAGAGAGCAGAGAAATTTTACCCTGAATTACGGAGAATCAGGAGTGAAACTAAGGAGGCACCTGGATCGTTTTCCTTCTAGTTAGACATTCTACACTTTCATCTGCATTTCTCAAAAGGTGCTTCACATATGTTTCGAGAAGTTAATAGAGGAAGGAAGGAAGGAAGGAAGGGAGGGAGGGAGGGAGGGAGGGAGGGAGGGAGGGAGGGGTTTGATGGCCAAGAAAGTTTAGTAAAAATACCAAATCTTCTTCTAGAGAATTTGTGAACATGTTAACATATTAAACATATGTTAACATATTAAAAGTTCTGTCTTCCGGGGCGCCTGGGTGGCTCAGTTGGTTAAGCGACTGCCTTCGGCTCAGGTCATGATCCTGGAGTCCCGGGATCGAGTCCCGCATCGGGCTCCCTGCTCGGCAGGGAGTCTGCTTCTCCCTCTGACCTTCCTCCCTCTCATGCTCTCTGTCTCTCATTCTCTCTCTCTCAAATAAATAAATAAAATCTTTAAAAATAAATAAATAAATAAATAAAAGTTCTGTCTTCCAATAAAAATAAAACAAATTGATAAATTCCAACCTCTTTGACTTGGTGTAACGCCATATTTCCCAAATAGTGGGAGCCTACCTCAAAGTGTTTTCCATCTTCCCATTTGTGCTTTCTTGGTCACATCTGGATTGGAATTTCACCATGAAGATGGTCTCAAACAGGCTCCCACAGATACTTTGTGTGGAAAGTATAGATAACAAAGCCCCTTTTCCAGTTTAACGAATACTTCTTTTCACCCTGAGTTTTTCGAAGCCCTAGTTTCTTCAATAGGAAAATGAGGATAATAAATTTCATCTTCCTAAGGTCGCTATGAAGATTAAAGGGGATAATCCCATCAAACACTTGGCATACTGAAGGGCAGATAGTCAGAACACAGCAAAAGTTAGCTGCTATTGCGAGGACGACCACCATTATTATGAATTTCCACCCTGGGTTTATCATAACCAGAAGTATCTGCCAGGCTGGTTGTACATGGAGCTAGGAGCTGTCCCCAGAAATTCAGCCAGGCATAGGATTGGCCCCCATTTCTCTGTCTTCCCACCTTCCCTTAGCTCTCACTCTGCCCCCACCCCTCCATCGTGAATCACAACTTCTTTCCCATCCAACACCACTTCCCATGCACAAATCCCCCACCGACCCCCTACTTTCCCTCTGATCCTCAAAAGCCTTCAGTAGGGACATTGGGAAGAGAAAGTGAGAAATGGCTCAGAACCACAAGAGACCAGGAGGAAAGAACCCAGAAAGCCCTCTCCTGGTTTCAAAGGGAGGGCAAATTGACCTGTATTCCACAGCTAAAGGTGCATTCTCCATTTTACTCCGTGACATTTCCCTTTTGCTGAGGCTTTGATTTGTGACTAAATAATTATGTTTAATAATGATTCCCGGGGAAGTTTCAACGATACAAGCCAATAAAGATCTGATCTGATTAAAATTACCAAGTCTTAGAGGCACCAATTTCTTTTCTGGAAGGCAGTTGACAAATTAGGTTTCTTTCACCTACAGCCACAAACAAGGATGATTTAATGACTTACGACTCAGACTCAACAAATGTTTGCTAAACAGTCCATTTTGTAATTCTATCATCTCAGGCACATTTTTCTTTCAAATGCTAATATGAATTTAGGGGTTATGATTGGGATAAATACCCCTTTTCATGTTCTTATTTGGGTTGCTGATGATTATCAAACAGATTCAAAAACACCCGCTTCCGCCATGCTGTACTCAAAGGCCATTTATTTTACTCTTAAACCAGTGAACAGAAATCAAACACTTTTATAGATTTATAGTCTCCCTTGAGCCAACACAGAGCACTGTGAAAAAAATATTTTAACCAAGTTAGAGGTAAGAACAGATATCAAAGCAATTATAATATTAAACACACAAAAGCCAGCAGACATCCGATGCGGCCAGAATCTCAAGACTGAAAAAGTTATTTTGCCAAAGAAAACCAAAAGAAAATCTCAAAAGGTAGCAATTAGTAAGACAAGAACATCAATCAACTTCAAAAAGCTCCGTGCTCACATGTACGTGACCACGAAATGCTACATTGGACAAATGTTAGAGGTTTGTCTCGAAACCACAGAAGCAAAAACACTAAAGCACCAGGGCTGGGAATAGATTCCCAGAGAGCCAGCTGGGTGTAGCAATCTGGTCCAAAGGAGGGTGGAACCACCTTTAAAAAGATACCACGTGAGCTTGTATAAAAAAAGAAAGAGCAGAACTGATACGAATGGGGGAGAGACCCCTTCATTTTGGCTTAGAAACTTATTCCATCTTCATTAAATGTGTTTATAATGTTTGTCTTGCAGTAAACAGATGGACTTTTTCCAAATGCCCTTAGGTCCGACCTGTGGGCCACTACGGGAGCTTTAATGAGGACACCTAGCTGACGGGGGGGGGGGGGGGGGGCGGGGGGGGCGGGGGTGGAGGGGGGGGACGGTTTAAGAGGGTGGGGGGTGTGGATGAGAACCTGCCTCAGAGGAGGGGACACTGGGCACGCGGCTGAGAATGTAGTGACCGGGCCATCTTCCTGCAAAAGGAGGGTCGAAAAGACTGACACACAAGGTTGGCTTTGGGTGGCAAGCATGGACAACCGTATCTACTGTTAAAGTATGGAAACACTTGGCAAACAGCCACTTCTCCAAAACCCTCCCCGAAGCAGCCCCACCAGCACCCAAGGGTTAATTCGGAGCACTGAAGGGAACCTCCAAAGGCCCATTTCCAGTGCGAGGGCCAGTATTGGTCATGAATTCCAGGCATCTGTGCCATGGCATTTATCAAATACTTTTAATATCCTTCCTGTGTACATGACATTTCACCATCTTACTCCAAGGGGGGAGAAAGGATGAACCCATCACCTAGGAACTTACAGGGGTAAATACTGCTTTATAAGATCCCGGAGAAATGAGATCAAGATCTTGGGGCACACCCAATTTTACTGTACTCCGTAGACACCGCATCTTTTATAAACTGAAGGTTCGTGGCAACCCTGATCTAGCAGGCCCTTCGGTGCCCATTTTTCCAACACCATTTGCTCACATTGCCTCTCTGTGTCACATTCTGGTAATGCTCACAACGGTTCCAACTTTTCCATTATATCTGTCCTAGTGATCTGTCATCAGTGATCTTTGATGTTCCTATTGTAATTGTTTTGGGACCCCATGAACAGAGCCCCTGTAAGATCAGAAACTTAGTCAGTAAATGTTATGTGTGCAGTCTGACTGCAGATGAGGTAGAAACAGTCAGAGAAATAGAATCTGAAGTGGAGCCTGAAGACAGGACTGCATTGCAGAATCTCGTGATCAGACTTTAATGGATGAGGAGTTGTTACTTATGGGGGAGCAAAGAAAGTGGTTTCTTCCTTTTTTTTTTTTTTTAAAGAAAGTGGTTTCCTAAGATGTCATCTACTCCTGGTGAAGATGCTGTGACGACTGTTGACATGACAACAATGGATTTAGAATATTACATCAACCTGGTTGATGAAGCAGTGGCAGGGTTTGAGAGGACCGACTCCGGTTTTGAAAGAAGTTCTGTGGGCAAAATGCAGTCAAACAGTATCGCAGGCTGCAGGGAAGTCGTTCGTGAAAGGAAGAGTCCATTCATGTGGCAAACTTCATTGCTGTCTTATTTTAAGAAATTGCCATGCTGCCCCAACCTTCAGCCACCGCCGCCCTGATCAGGCAGCACATCAACATGGAGGCAAGACCCTCTACCAGCAAAAAGGTTATGACTCGCTGGAAGTGCAGATAATGATAAGTTTTAGCATTTTATTTAGCAATCAAGTATTCTTAATTAAGGTATGTATATTGTTATTTTAGATATAATGTTATTGTACACTTAATAGATTACAGCATGGTATAAACATAACTTTTAAATTTTTAAATGTTTTTACTTAAATTCCACTTAGTTAACAGTATAATATTAGTTTCAGGTATACAGTACAGTGATTCAACACTTCCATACAACACCCGGCGCTCATGAGAAGTACACTCCTTAATCCCCATCACCTGTTTCACCCATCCCCCCACCCACCTCTCCCAGGGCAACTATCAGTTCTCTATAGTTAAGAGTCTGTTTCTTGGTTTGCCTTTCTTTTTTTTTTCCCCCTTTGCTCGTTTGTTTATTAAATTCCAAATAGGAGTGAAATCGTATGTATTTGTCTTCCTCTGACTTATTTAGCATCATACTCTCTAGCTCCAACCATGTTGATGCAAATGGCAATATTTTATTTTTTTTATGGCTGAGTAAATTTGGGTGTGTATACACACACACACACCCATCTTCTTTATCCATTCATCAGCTGATGGACATTTGAGCTATTTCCATAATTTGGCTATTGTAGATAATGCTGCTATAAACACTGGGGTGCATGCATCCCTTTGACTTAGTACTTTTGTAAACACCCAGTAGTGCAATTGCTGGGTTGTAGGGTAGCTCTATTTTCAACTTTTTGAGGAACCTCCATACTGTTCTCCAGAGTGGCTGCACCAGCTTGCATTCCCACCGACAGTGCAAGAGGGTTCCCCTTTTCTCTACATCCTTGCCAACATGTGTTGTTTCTTGTGTTGTTGATTTTAGCCATTCCGACAGGTTTGCGGTGATATCTCATTGTAGTTTTGATTTGTATTTCCCTGATGATGAGTGATGTTAAGCATCTTTTCATGTACCTGTTGGCCATCTGGATGCCTCCTTTGGGAAAATGTCTATTTAGTTCCTCTGCCCATTTTTTAATTGGATTATTCTTTTTTGGGGTGTTGAATTTTGTAAGTTCTTTATATATTTTGGATACTAACCCTTTATCAGATATGTCATTTGCAAATATCTTCTCTCATTCCATAGGCTGGTTTTTAGTTTTGTGGACTGTTTCCTTTGCTGTGCAGAAGCTTTTTATTGTGATGATGTCCCAATAATTTATTCTTGAATTTTGTTTCCCTTGCCTCAGGAGACCCATCTAGATAGAAGTTGCTACTAAACTTAACTTTTAAAAGGACTGGGAAACCAAACATTCATTGGACTTGCTTTATTGTGATATGTGCTTTATTGTGGTGGTCTGGAATCGAACCCACAGTACCTCTGAGGTGTGCCTGTATTCCTTCTCGAATGAAGAGGAGGAATAAATGGACATTCCTTGCCCATGCTGCTGCTGCCCAGTGAGCCAAAGCCAGTGGTGTTTCTTCAGCCAGGCAGGCTGACAAATGTTAGCTCCAGAAGGGCGAGAACTACATCATATTCCCCTAGTCCAGGCCCAGGGCCAGCGTAACCGCTGTGCGCAAGCTAAATGAAACAAACACGTCAGGGCTACTACCTGCCAGTCTTTTTTTTTTTTTTAAAGATTTTATTTATTTATTTGAGAGAGAGAATGAGATAGAGAGCATGAGAGGGAGGAGGGTCAGAGGGAGAAGCAGACTCCCTGCCGAGCAGGGAGCCCGATGCGGACTCGATCCCGGGACTCCAGGATCATGACCTGAGCCGAAGGCAGTCGCTTAACCAACTGAGCCACCCAGGCGCCCCCTACCTGTCAGTCTTAAAGTCAAAAACTGAATTGGGCGCCTGGGTGGCTCAGATGGTTGAGCGTCTGCCTTCGGCTCGGGTCATGGTCCCGGGGTCCTGGGATCGAGTCCCGCATCGGGCTTCCTGCTCCTTGGGAGCCTGCTTCTCCCTCTGCTTCTCTCTCTCTGTCTCTGTCTCTCATGAATAAATAAATAAAATCTTTAAAAAAAAAAAAAAACTGAATTGAACGGCAAGTTCAACCTTCCTAATTATTATTATTATTATTATTATTATTATTATTATTATTATTATGTGGGCTTTTCTACCTTGAATTTTACTCTACAATGTACTCAGTAAAACACTGTTCACTATTTTGGTTTGGCTGATCACATGGCAGATCTCCACCAAAGGCCTTATTATGACACCTCTCCACCACCTACCTCCCACCAGAAACATCTGGAAATACTTGGGGGCAGTTTTTGGTGCTGTGTATTTAGTGCACAAAAGACAATGATGTATGTATGATTTAGTCCTTTACCATGAAGAATTGACCCAAACCCAAATCCTACAGCTCCCCTACTGAGAAACTCAGAACCACCGAGGAACTTAATTTTTCTAGAAAAGGAGGTTTTTTCCCATGGAAACCATCTCCAATTCCCTCAATCTCTGTTACCTGTGTCTGCATATCTGAGCTATTAGGTCATAGTCCAGAAGTTGCCAGTCTCTAAATTACAGTCTTCAAGGATAGGCATTGATAAGTCACCTCCTAATCATTCGTCCTGCGAATCAATGCCTGGAAAGGTGGCAGCCAGGAGTGATAATCAAAATATTTAGTAACCAGCAATGACTGGGGTGGGTGTAAATGAAGGGACTAGAGACCCTTCTTGAGTGCTGGGTATCAGCTCTAGATGTGAGCTGTGAAGGTCCCTGCCAGTGACAGACAAGGGTTCAGGGAAACAGCATACTCAGAGGACATAGCCCTGAGGTTTTCATACGGTGCATGATGGTAACCAATGAACTGTCTCACAGGAAGACTGCTCAGCTTGAGTGAGGTGGCTGAGCCAAACGGTAATGCTGAATCACTTAACAAACTTTTGGTCTAAACTGGTTTATCTCCAGAGCCTGAGGCAGGTTGAAAAGGTCAATGCCTATCCTTGAAGACTGTAATTTAGAGACTGGCAACATCTGGACTATGACCCTTGTACTTGGATGGCAGGCAGAATAAAAATGGAATGATGGTGATGATCATCATTTATTAAAGACCCTTGAACTGACCTTCCCGTGAACCTTCTAAAGTAGGAATTATTTTCCCATTTTACAGATGAGAACATCAAGACCCAGAAAGCAAAATATTTTTCCTAAGCAGAGGTAGGTGTTTGAAATTAGAATCCAGAGCTGTTCAAATCCACAGCCCATGAGCTTTTGTGAAGTGTGAAAAGAAATGGAAGAAACAGAGAAAGATATAGGAAGAGAAGAAACATGATACACTCTGCAATGCATTATATCTATCCAGAATATAGAAGTAAGATTTAAAGGGGTCCAAGAAATAAAGCTTTCTCCTCTATAAATTTTGTCCTTTTTTTTCTCCCTGTAAGGCCCAATGGAAGGTCCACTTTCCTCACCAAACTCTCCCAGTTTCACACATCCAGGCAGATGTGTACTTTCTCAGAATTCCATGAAGACCCAAAGTCTGCGTCGTATCAATGACCACTGTCAAAATCTCACCCATCCTTCAAATGCCACCCACTCCTCAGAGTCTCTCCTCTGACCACTCTGGACCCCACTGTGGCCCTCACAGCCTTTCCAGCTGTAGCAGTACCCACTGAGAGCTGTGTCCTTGCTTTGACTCCCACTGGGACTGTGTCTTTCTCTTACTGTCACCATTCAAGTACTTGCATATGGGTTCTGGGGGGGGGGGGGGGACTTATGGCTGTAAGTATATATATATTTTTTTTTTATTTTTTAAAGATTTTATTTATTTATTCATGAGAGACAGAGAGAGAGAGAGAGAGAGAGGCAGAGGGAGAAGCAGGCTCCCCATTGAGCAGGAAGCCCGATGCGGGACTCGATCCCAGGACACTGAGATCATGACCTGAGCCGAAGGCAGACGCTTAACCATCTGAGCCACCCAGGCGCCCATGTAAGTATAATTTATATTTTTAAAGGATAAATCCCACCGTCAGCACCAGCACTACCACTAACGTACTGTTAGCTGTGTAGAGTACGCCGACACAATGCCGAGTCCCTGAGGCTGCTCACATAATTCTTACCCCAACTCTATGATGTGGGGTTTTTTATTACTGCCCTTTCCACACCTACAAACTGAGGCTTCAAAAGATAACATAGCTTCTCTGATATCCTATGTGGCTTCTTTCTCTTTCTGCAGTCTCCAAAGTACATCTGTCCAACAGGGAAAAATTCAGCACCTTGTGAATACTTCATGCTCTTTCATCCATCCATCCATGCATCCATCCATGCATCCATGCATCCATCCATGCATCCATGCATCCATCCATTCACTCTTGGAGTCCAACTACATGCTGGGTAGTTCATAAACCAAAAAGAATGAGTGAGCCCCACTTATTGCCCTCAGAAGAGTCACAGGCTAGTGGGAGACGCCCCTTTTCCTCCCAAACAGGCCCACAGGATAGAACGGAGGAAGCACAATGGTGGTGAATGCTCAGGTTCCTACATAGGTCAGAGAACAGGCATCCAAAAGGAGATGGATCCAGGTGATCAACAATGTCTGCCACTGCCAAGGACACTGGCAGTGGAGTCCTCCAGTGAACGTGATGTGCCCTTCAGTACCATCCTCCCTTGCTCAGCCACACACGTCCCCAGAGCTCTCACACAGCAGCGACCTGAGGACCTGGGCTGTTCTGAGTACTGATCAGCGGCACGTGGCAGGGAAACAAAGTCCCCTTCCCATCCCCTTCCTCATTCTTACAGATGACTGTTTGGGGCACTTACAAGCAGCTTCAAATGAGTACACATGTTTTATCTCCCAGCAGACTTTAAATAACGACATCCTGCCATGAGCTGAAAATCTGGTTGGCACTGCTGAGGACATGTCAGCTTGCTTCATTCCCTTTAAGGGAATTTCATAAAAATTTTAAAAGACAAAGATTTCAACCTTTTCCTTCCTCATAGGAAAAATGACCGCCAGAAAAGAGAGTTTCCTCCCCACCTGGTTGTATCAGGCATCTGTTGCAAAAATAACGCTGACCCGAAGACCTCAGTGGCATCTCTTCCCCCGAGATCTGCAGGAGCCACTCTAGGACTGGGCTCCCTCATGCATCGGGAGGCAGGGGGCGGGGAGCTGGCTGATTTAGGCTGAGTTTGGCTGGTCTACCCTGCTCTACTTTATGTCCCTCTCATTGTTTTTCCTGGACCATAGGCTAAGCTATGCTTGGGATGGCGGTGGAGTGGGAGAACTCAAGCAGAAACATGCCTGAACTTTTTGTTCAAGCCTCTGCAGACATCAGGTTTGCTACCATCCCACTGGTCAAAGCAGCCCCATGGCTGAGCACAGAGTTGGAGCGGGAGGGCACTACCAGTAACATACACAGAAGAAGGGAAGACGACACCGATGTCATCAGAAACCACAGCGGTCCTGGTCACATTACAGAGCCAGTGGTGGTACTTTCTGAACCCCCAGTCAGGCTTGACTAGGCCTTTCATGGCCTCCCAAGTGAGAAACACATCCTGGGAAGAGGGGTCTGTATGGCGGAAGGCGGTCATTTCTCAGACATTTTGATGGTGAATTCCAGGTAACACATGAATCACCTGGAAGAATAGTTACACACTATTCTGAAAATCAGAAGGGACAGTCACCAACAAATCAAGTACCAAAGCACCTCTGAACAACAGTTGAATGTTTCGGACAAAGCTAGACTAGACTCTTATTTACTGCCTATAACCACTTAATAAGAGTAATTGCAACAAGTGCAAACATTTATGCAGCACTTAGTATGTCTGGGCTTTGGGCTAAGCACTCTATGAGTTATTCCTCTTCATTTTGATAACAAACCGGTACAATCGATATTATGATGATGATGCCAATTTTACAGATGGGGAAACTGAGGCCAGGGTTTGAACAACTGGCCAAGAACCCACAAACAGCCAGAACTTAAACCCAGGTCCATGTGGTTCTGCAGATAATGTTTCTTACCACTACCCTAGACCATCCCTGTCTTCATTCACGTAAGTCTCAATGGTCTTGTCATACTGCTCTCTTTATTTATAAATAATACCCAGAGTTTCTGAATCTTCTGTTCCTGACAGAAAGACTCTTCTGTCTAAAAACGCCTACGTTTTACTCAATGCCTAGCTAGTCTAATTCGGTGTTTCTTCCATTTATATATTAACTAAGACTGTTTCTAGGGAGAACATCGGATAAGATTCAAGATGCAAGGAATGACTGGCTTCTGCCCATCTCTGAATAAAAATCATGGAGGGAGGAAATCAATAAAGCTCCAAGAAGCAGAGCAGGAGGGGGTAGAAAAAAGCCCTTGGCTTCAGATACCCTTGGTTCCTTCACTGTAAATTCAGACTATTCGGTGATTATATTCAAGATACTCTACTTAATATAAGTTGATATAAAAATACATACCAAAATTTTTTAAATGGATTCCTTTTATTCTCCACATAACATGTATATATGCAGAAAAGTGAGCTGCTTGTAAGAAGTTGCTAAATGATACAAGCCATACCATCAACTGTATTTCAACCTATTCTATAATTTTCCATATCATTTGTTGATTGCAAGAGGCTTGTTGGCACACTCTTTTGTTTGATGCACTTGTCACAAGTAAATGATGCTGCTGTCTGAATCGCAGTTGACCTAGAGAACCATACTAAGGTTGTTCAAGGGCATTCCCGTTATAATAGTCATTAGGACCCCAGCCCCCAGCAACCAGTAGCCAGAGGGAGGTCAGATGCTGCTGGTGCATCTTGACCAGTGAATGGGTGTCAGCTCTTCCTACAGAAGCTGGACCTAGAGACCTTAAAGTTGGCCTCTTGACCAACTTGACCTCCTGACTTCTCTGAAGTCCCAGGAAGTGCCGGGGCTGGTGCTGCAAAGGCCTGCCTCCGTCCATCAGCTGCCCCAGGACCCCGCTGCCCCAGCCGTGGTATGAGGCCAGGCCTCCTTCACCGACGTCCTGGCTTGGTAGCAATGTCAATCAACAGTGTAACCCCCATGCCACTGTTCCCGTGCCCAATGACTAAATTTCAGGCCTGAGAAATACTTGTTCTTGCACCCGCAAAACAAGGAAAGGGATTCCTGTGATGTTTAAATGATCAAATGTAGGAGATGTCTTCAAAACAAATAGTAAATACTGCTGAGAAAATGCTTTGGACACCTTTTCAGGCCCCGAACATACACTTGATAAAACAAAGGAAATCCAGTGTTATTCTTCCATTCCTTTCTGTTTACTAATTCTAGGAAGCAACCTGCAAAGCGTGTAAAAGAAAACAAGAATGCTGTTTGTCAGCAGACTGCTGTGCTGGGCAGAGTTCGAACAGTTAATGGAGCTGGGTTCATGAACAGTCCTTCCTGGCCAACATGCAGCTCGTAACCCCGTAATAAAGGCAGTGCTCCTAGCATGGGGGTCTGCAATAAATCTACACTGGATGTATGCAGTGCTAAGGCCTCCACCCCTGCGGATGCGGTCTCAGAACAAATGGGGATCTTAGGACAAGAGTCAGATGGTACCTGACCAGGCCTCTGAAGCTCCGGTGAATAAAGAAAGAGACGGTAGAGAATAGTGGTGAAAAGCACGGTATTAGGAAGAGCAGTGATGCATGCCCTCTCTATCTAGAGAGAGGTGTGACGTCGTTAATGATAAGGAATTGGCTCACATGATTATGGAGGCTGAAAAGTCTAAAATGTGCAGAGTCAGCCAATGGGGTGGACTTAGGGAGAGAGTCCATGTTACAGTTTGAAGGTCATCGGGCAGGAAGGGCTACCATTGCAGATGAAGTCCAAAGGCAGTCAGCTGGAGAATTCTCTCTTATTCAGGGGAACCTCGGGATTTTTTTTGTTGTTCTATCCAGGCCTTCAACTGATTGCACAAGGACCACTCACATTATGGAAGGTGACCTGCTTTACTCAAGTCCACCCATTTAAATATTAAGCTCGCCCAAAAACACCCTCACAGAAACACCCAGAATGATAATGTTTGACTGCTCTCTGGGCACCCCGTTGCCCAGCCCACTTGACAAAAAAATCACCAATCATAAGCACAACCCTAGAGAAGTTCACCACATTTCAGGCACGGTTGACAGCTGTTAATTCTGGATTGGTATAGAAGTTCCTGGGTTCCGTGTGTCAAGAAAAGTCCAGAAGGCTTGGGAATTCTGGGGATTTTACAGAGATGGATTTCTCTAGCACATGGAAATCTCCACTAAAAGGGGGTGGGGGATGGTGAGGAAGAAAGACACACCCCAGGGGGAAACCATTAACAGATAATGAATCATCATCTGAGCTTAGCAGCCCCTGCTGTTTTCTCTGACAAAATAGCATGTTTGCCAGGCAAGGTTATTTGGGAGGGGAAAATTCACTTGCAAAAAGCAACGCTGGATCCAGGACTCCTATCAGCGCTTAGCTGCGTGTGTGCGTGCGTGCATGTGTGTGAGTGTGTGCGTGTGTGTGTGTGTGAGTGTGTGTGTGCTTGTTACACTTAGCTGGTAGAATATTCAGCTGAGGACACATTTTTCCCCCTTCTTTAAATCCTTTGCTGATTCCTCTTCCTCTATAAATCCTCTGAACATGGCAAGGCCTCAGGTCCTACAACCATTCTCTCTGGAAGTCATCTCCATCTCAGATTTAAGGACCATCGATAGGCGGATGACTTTGGGATTTATTTTTCCCAGCCCCGACCTTCCCTACCAAAGAGCAATTTCCTAGGGTACAGCTTAATATATCCACCAATAAAAAGCCTCTCACTCATCCCCTAATTTTTTTTCTCTCTTTAAAATGATTCCTTCTTGGGCGCCTGGGTGGCTCAGTTGGTTAAGCGACTGCCTTCAGCTCAGGTCATGATCCCGGAGTTCTGGGATCGAGTCCCACATCGGGCTCCCTGCTTGGCGGGGAGTCTGCTTCTCCCTCTAACCCTTCCCCCTCTTGCGCTCTCTCTCTCACTCTCTCTCTCTCTAATAAATAAATTAAAAAAAAATCTTTAAAATGATTCCTTCTCATCACACAATGGGTGAACCCCCCAAACCACGGAATAATCAACACTGCCTTTTATAACGGGCATGGCCCAGTTGCCACACAACCGAGATAAAGCCACTGTAACTCCAGCAGCTTAGTGTGGTGTTTTCTCTCCAGCCTGCACCTCACTCCTGCTACGTAGCACCCAGCATCACCTGGGGCCTGCTGGGAGGTACGCGAAGGAATGTAAAACCATTAGAAAGGACTCACCGTTTAAGTCTTGAGAGGCGGTTGATACTACAGAGAATAAAACTTCTAAGGCGACTGCCACCAAAAGCTGTATGTTTCCTTTTGGAAAGTTTTATGTGTTAGATATAGGGGGCAAGTCAGGTTTTCTGGTAAATTTTTATCAGGAGAAACAAAAGGAGAGTCATCTCTTTTGTGTAATTCAGGGTGCTCACAACTTGCTTCTGCGTTTCCTGAGAGAGGAGATGCATATGCTAAGACTGGCCAAGTTTCGAGAAGCACCAATGCGGTTCCCATTTTAACATGCCCTGGCAGCTGAGGCAGGTTATTGCTAAAACTGGACCAGCCTCAGCATTTTATCATTTGTGGGTGTTACTCCTTGGGTTGCTGGGCTCCTGACTTGCCATTGGCTCAGCTCAGGGAATTTTAAGCCAATAACAAAAGCACAGCCTTGCTTCCTGGTCACCCGCATCAACACCCCTGCCCCTAACACAATAAAGAGGTCTCGTTTTCATGATGACTTTGGTTTCAGTGCTTTTAATTTGATTTTTGTCTGGCACCTAGGGGAAGTGGGGATTTGGGAAGCTCTTTAATGCCTTCGTTTTACAAAAGGGCAAAGCAAAACCCAGAGAACCCCAGCAGCCTGCTCTGGGCCACAGAGCACAGCCCTTGACCTCAGGACTCCATCTCCCCATCTGTGAAATGGCAGTAACAAACAAAGCTGCCTTATGAGGTTTTTGTGACTATTAAATGCAATACTGTATAAAACAGACTCAGCAGAGTGCCAGGCCCAAGAAAGAGAAACAGATGTTTGGCATTAACGATCTTCTCCAGGCTAATCCTTTGAGCCAGGGGCTGTTAGGACAGCCTGAGAAATCGGCAAGGCTGGCTGCAGTGTGTTCAGTGTCCCTACCACTTTGTGTATTTGGTAAAATAAAAGCAACAACAAACACACAAACAAAACCCCCTTTTGTCTTTGAACTTCACAAATTAACCCCAACAGTGTGAGGAGGGGTTGGGGCCAGAAGAAGAGGGAAATCGCTCCCCAAAGAAGAAAATGGCCCTTCCTGCAGATAAAACATGGCCTCTAGGAGAGCTAGGGGCTTTTCTCCCCTTTATGAGGCCAACCTAATCAAAGAAACTTTTTTATGGGTCCTTCAATTAAATTGCCATCGCGCAAAGGAAGCCTTGATAAGCAGGAGAGACCGCCCTCTGCTGTGGGTTTTCATTAGTGCAGTAAGGGTTGGTGTGGGAGCTGCTGGGCGAGGCAGTGGACCAAAGTCCAGGAATCCTGAAGGGCCTGTGGCACTGCAGGACACGGACTTCTTCTTTGAGTTCTGTCCCCCCAAAATGGAAGGAACAGCCCTACAGGGTTCTCAACCATTAATGAAGAATTCTAGAGGAGAGGGTGGAACTGGGAGGGGAGGTGTTCCTACAAAATGATCCGCTTGCACCCCTGCCTACCCAAACTTGCATCCAGTGAAGGGCCCGCAGGGAGAATAAAGGCTGGTTCACTTCTGAAAAGCGTCCCTATGTTTCAGATGGACAGCAAATTATTACAGAATTCCAAAGTGATGAGCTGAAGAAATCAGCAATAGGCAGATGAAAGGTAAGTCGGCTCCTCTTTCCACAGTTAAAATGCTGGGCAAACTCCAAGAGGTCACTGTGCTGATTCCAGTCTCCTCAGGTACTGGGAACAGGAGGAGGACTGCACCCTATATAAGGAAGAAGAATCCTGTGGTCACAGCTGACCAGTGATGCCTGGCAACCTTCCATTTCTGGAGGTAATCAAACAGAGCCTGGATGATGCCTTAGGGGTGGGGGAGAAATCTCCAGATTTCAGATTCAGATGGGCAGTTGGTCTAAATCAGTAATCTCAGAGTTTGACATTTCACAGGCCCCAAACAATGTCCAAAATCATTTAGAGGAGCTACACAGGGTTTGAGGGCATTTATAAAAACTATTTAGTATCACCATGATTTCTTCAAAGAAGGAACCATTTAAAACAAATCTAAAGATCAAGACAAGGATCAGAAAAAGAAGAAATATCCTTTAAATGGACTGGATTTAGTTTCACAACCCTTATTCTTCACATTTAGCTGTGAACAAATGAAAATATCCTAGAACAGTACTTGCTTACCCATTAATTTGGAGAAACTTTTTTTTTATGATCAAAAAAGATTGATAAAGCTATTTTAATTTAATTTAATTTTTTTTAAAGATTTTATTTATTTATTTATTTATTAGAGAGTGAGCAAGAGAGAAACAGCATGAGAGAGGAGAGGGTCAGAGGGAGAAGCAGGCTCCCCGCTGAGCCGGGAGCCCGATGTGGGACTCGATCCGAGGACCCTGGGATCATGAACTGAGCCGAAGGCAGTCGCTTAACCAACTGAGCCACCCAGGCCCCCAAAGCTATCTTAATTTTAGAAGGAAAAAAAAAAACCATCCAATACTGTGTTCGCATTTAAGAATTTTGGAGGATCTGGGATTGAGCAGCAGGGAAAGGCGAAGGTCTTGAAGAGAGGCTAGAGTGGACCATGCCGTCTCACCCCCCACCTGGAAAAGACAGGGTTCCACCAAGGCAACGCTTACCTACCAACTATCAGAATTCGGGGCTCATGGTTGGACTTGAGAAATACCCTGAAAAATGAATGCCAAATTAGGTACATATTGTATTTTCTTGGAGAACATGTTTAGAACTTTTCATCATGTTCAAAAAGGGATCCATAAAGTCCAAAACTCTAAAGTCACTGATTTAAAAGGGCCGATTCCAAAATATGTCCTACTGGAATGTATACAGATTGAAATAGCCCCAATCTTCACCTCTCCCTGCATCTACACTTTTGCTCATCACAACTTTCTCTACTCCTCACCATTGAGTCAGCCACAACGACTTGCTTTGACCAATGGTAAATGAGTGGAAATGACAATGTGCCAACTCCAAACTTAAGCCTTAAGAGCACGTGTGATTTTCACCTTGCTCTTTTGTATCTCTACCACTGCCATGAGCAGAGCCTGTCCAGGTTAGCCACAGATCCCAAGAACTGGATGAAAGACTTGAGAAGCAGAGCCAATTCAGCCAACCCATAAACTCAGGAGTGAGGAAAAAAAATGCTTAGTGTTGCATGCCACTGAGATTCTGAGGTTATTTGTTACACATCATTACTGTGACCATAGCTAACCGATACAGGATCTAAACTGTGGAATCTTCCTACAGTAGAAGGAGAGTACCCTGACGCCATTAGGGCTGAGTCATATGAGGAAGAGTACAGCTTCTTAATCTCACTCCCACCTACCTTCTACAAAAGCTCCTGACCCCTTTCCCAATCCTTGGCTGTAAGAGAAGTTAGTCTTCTGCTCAAGCAAAGAAAAATAAATGAGCTGGGACCAAGAATATGGGTCACCATATTGTGCCTATTTTGGCTGCTTAACTTTAATGGATGTATGCATTTTCCAAATATTTGCAGATTATCTTTTTTAAAGCCCCAACTTTAGCAAATCCTCTTGTAATTGTTCCAAATCTTTTATAGACTTGCTCACCTTAGCCAGCGGAGCATACAGCCTATAGTTTTAACTATTTTGTAGGAAGGCAGGATGAAGCGTAGGCTGCAGAAATAAATCTAAACTCTGTAGCTTTGGATTTTGTGCAAAGCAACCTCCCTGAATCTGTCTTCTCACCTGTAAAATGGGACTCCTACTTACTTCAGAGGGTTGTGGAAAGATTTAACTAAGTGATGTATAAGCTACTTAGCTACTGAAGGTGCTCCATGAATGCGTGATCCTCCCATGCTGACGCCTTGGTCAGTATGAACTCTAGCTGAAGTATGGAGAGGCCACTTGGGGCAGAGGCAAAAGGGTTCCTGTCCTGGTTTTGCAGTCAAATGCTCTACCCCTGAGCTATACCCCCTCTGTCCTGGTTTTGTCCCACCCCACCTATGCTGAACAATCTACCTCTCCTTCTGAGCCTTAGCGTCATCAACTAGAAAATGGTGATCATGAAAAAACAGAAGCAGAAGAATCTTCAGGCTGCAGGAATCACAAGATAATATATGCAAAAGGGTTTAGAAAACCGTGCAGAGCCTTGCAAATATAGGTTATTCTTATTTTTGGACAGAAGCACAGCGACACCTTCAGGGAGCACTCCTGTTTTAATGGTACTTAAGAACTAGAACTCGTGGTGCTTCATAATGAATACTTATAAATATTACTGCAGTCTACTTATGAAAAACAATAAGAACTTAAAGGAGACCCATTCACTGAGAACTAGCCAATCCAAAAGTGAAAATGTAATTCAAAGGGCTTTCAAAGAGAGTGGAAAACCACAGTGTTCTGTTAGCTCCAATATTAAGATTCATTTTCCTCTTGGTCTGAGAAGGTGATGCTCATGAAACCCTATCTCGAAACCTAAAAGCATGAATGCAGGATCCAAAGCTTCCTCATTTTGTGGGGTGACAGAATGGGTGAACAGTGCAGGGAGAGGAGCTGTAATGCTAAGCCTCAAGAAATCCACGTTTTGACGAAAGAGTGGGAAAAATGAGAACCACCACCTAAGTGAAGCTTTTATGTGGCTTGTAATCAAACCTGACTTTGCTTCACATACTGGAATATATTAAACATATGGGTCATCTTTCCCCACACATGTTCAACTTTATTATTATCGCACAGCTCCAAGCTCAGGGTGCAGCCTCTCCAACCAGACACTGACAGAGGTGGGATTTGACAACATCTCTACAGGACAGGCTCTGGGATCCTGGTGCAGAAACTGGGCCCCGGGATGAGAGTCTCAATTAGTTCCATGTGTGAAAAAGGGCCGCTATTCCACATCTCTGCATTGTTCCTGTAAGATTTCTTATTCCTTTCCTTGTCACGTAGTCTTCAATAGAACTTTTGTATCCCTGCTGGGGGGACTCTTGAATTCCCAAGGATAAATAAGAGGACTGGAAACAAAATATGGAGATATGGTGGGTCTATCAGGACCCTGGTAATAAAGAACCTAAAATCAGAAGGTCCATCTGAATATGGACACAGGAGACTTTACAGAAAAACAGGTTAGTCAACGAACAAACCTCTTTTCCTACAGGTAAGAATGGTCTGATTCAGTCAGTCTAAGAGATTAGGGGAAAAAAAAATTTGAGCAAGAGTGTTCAATAACTTGTTCATATCACAAGGGAAGTTGAGGGGGCCTTCTTTGTTAGCATGGACTCAAGTTCAAGAGTGGAAGTCAGTGGCTGATCTTGGAGCTAATAATAGTTTTTAGCTATCGCCAGGCACTGTGCTAAAGGCTTTACATGGACTATACACCATTTTATCTTCACAATAACCTCATCAAAGCAGTATTATGGTCTTCATTGTGCTTTAGGGGAAAATGGGAGCTTACCGAGTTCCAGCCCCTCACCCACAAACTGAGATGTCAGGAGTACTAGGGATGGCATCTGAGCTGGCTAAATTCAAAACCTCCTCCAAATAGCATCCACAAAGGGATCTGAAACATCAATCTCCCCATCTTCTAGAATCAGATGTCTTCAGCACAAAATCAATCTTTGTTAAAAGCAAGCTTTAAAAGGAGGAAGATCTCCCACAGTCCCCTCCCCACCATCCCTCACACCCCTCACCTGCCAATCGCAGTGAAAGGATTAGGTTTTAGTTGGAGGGAGAATTCAGTGACCAAAATTTTATTCAATTCAAATGTTTATCGGTCGAAAAGCATTCGCTATAAAAGATTCATTTTACATTTATAACTAGTGCAATAACTTTTGATAAGTATTAAAAAAGCATTTAAAAAAATTTATACAGAATGTCTAGCCCTTAGTTGGTAAATCACCACAGGAGACCCTGATGGTGGCCTGGGCTATGTGACCTAGTACACTCTCTTAAGTTACTTCCACTCCTTGTAAATCTGTTTTCTCAACAGGACAGACCAGGAACTCTCTGAGAGTCTTCCCAGGTCCAAGATTCTGTAAGACACAGAAAGGAAAGGTAATTTACTCTGAGATGATGTAAGAAAAATGTTCTCCTTATCAACAACTGAACAATAGAATCTGTGAAGAAAGAAAATCTCCATCTAGAAATTTCTCAAGGTTACCCTTGAAAGATGAATGCATACTGAAAAAATTTCCAGTGACTCCAATCACCGTCTAAAGGACATAGAGACATCTGTTAATTAATAATTAATGATTTACCAGGAAGAACACGTTAATAGGCAGATTGTGGTAATGTGTGTTTTCTCAGCATGGGAACCAGTGTCTCAAGTGGTGACCAGGCAGTGTCGGTGGCCACGAAGAGGCTACCGCATGCTAGCGAGGCACGCTGTCCAGGGCCTCATGCTGCAGACTGAGACAAAGGATTGCTTTCACCCTAGCTGGTCTCCACTGCAAGCAATAGAGAGACCAAGAGAACTGTCATTACCATCCCAGACCTCGTGATTTGATTTGATGGCACCTGTCTCATGGAAAACCGTAGCTGTCCAAGAAATCTCAACACACCCACCCCAACATGCGTCAGTCAGACTCGATTGTCATCTCTTAAGATCGCCCTTGTAGGGACGCCTGGGTGGCTCAGTCGGTTAAGCGTCTGCCTTCGGCTCAGGTCATGATCCCAGGGTCCTGGGATCGAGTCCCGCATCGGGCTCCCTGCTCCGCGGGGAGCCTGCTTCTCCCTCTGCCTCTGTCTCTCTCTCTATCTCTCATGAATAAATAAATAAAATCTTTAAAAATAAATAAATAAATAAATAAATAAATAAAAAAGATCGCCCTTTTTTTTTTTTTAAGACTTTATTTATTTATTTGACAGAGAGAGACACAGCGAGAGAGGGAACACAAGCAGGGGGAGTTGGAGAGGGAGGAGCAGGCTTCCCGCAGAGCAGAGAGCCCGATGCGGGGCTCAATCCCAGGACCCTGGGACCATGACCTGAGCCGAAGGCAGATGCTTAACGACTGAGCCACCCAGGCGCCCAAGATAGCCCTTATAAAAGTTTAACAAGAGACGGGAACTGACATTTAGGGGGTATATGGTAGGCAAGCTGCGTCGGTCATCTTATTTAATTTTCACAAGCAAACTCTCTCATCAGGCGCATGAATGTCAATGGGAGAACTCTGGAAGGCCAGGTCAAACTCTGGAACTGGGGTAAAGCTCTTCAATTCCTGCGTCATGATTCCGACTGCCCACCTGCCCAGTCCTCGGTGCCTTGTTTGAAAACATAAACCTCAAAGGACAATAGGCAGCAAGTCCAACTCAACCACAGTTGAGTTTTTCTTTTTATACAGTGAGTTCCGGAGGTCAAAGGATGCCGCCCAGTTAGGATAAGGATGTTGCATAAAGGAAATCCCCCTCTCCCCCCCACCCCAGTTTTCAATCGTACACACAGAGATCTTGGAGAAGTACCCTGTTATCTGGTGACCCAGGAAAGCTAGGAACATTAAAGTTGCCGGCAGCTGGTTTAACTTAGGCAATTCATTTCTCGACATGGTTTTCAAACATTTTGGAAATGAGAATGCACATAACGGACTTGCCTGAACTTTGTATTTCCTTTCTCGGCTTTCCTCCTGAGCCTCTCCCAGTGGCCTGGCTAAATTCCAAAAGCAAACACTACACTCATATGTTCCAGTCTCCTTATTAACTTCTGCAGCAATAACTTCTGATTCATTGTCATGCCTTTGTTTCATTACACTCTGTTCATCAGGAGCAACAATGATCAGCCCGTTTTTGCCCTGCACCTACCCTAGAAAGGGGCACTGGACCAGAGATTCAGTTCCCCCTTCCCCCCCAAAAAAATGCCCTGATTTTTATGACAGAAGCCCTCCAAAGGGGAATCACGTGTTTCTGGAAGAATTTTGAACATCTCTGAAGTGACAAAGAGATGGCTCATTACCAAGAGACTGGGAGAGTGAAATGGAAGGGAAACTGATATAAAGCACTTTCAAGTTTCTCAAAAAGGAAAGAAAAAAAAATTGTTTTCTCCTGATACCTCTCAAAGATGTACTTGGTCCTAGCATGAATCCTGGGAGGAAACAAGCAACAGGAAAAGCAACCTGAGGTCTCATCTTCTAAATCAACCTTCCACTTGAGCATCTCTAGCTTATGAACAAATGAAGGTATCCCAGCGGCTTCATCTTTTCTTCCTCACCCCAAATATGCCATCCTTTGATTCTCAAGCTATGATAAGATATATGTGGAAATGAAAAGATGACTCTCATCTACATGGATTTTGACAAAAAGAACACCACCAAAATGTGAGCCCTCATTTCTAGCCAACCAATAGAACAGAGCAGAATATAGGAATGGGAGCTATTTTGAAGGTTTCCCATGGTTACGGCTGCTATGGAAATCATTTTCTTCTCTGGGGTTTTCAGATATCTGAGCCCAGCTTCAATCACTGTTTAAAGAAGGAGAACAAAGGGAGAACATGGACAGAAATTGCTTCTTTTATTTAAAGTTTTAAAAGGTCCCAAACTGGGGTGGTGGGAGGATGGGAAGAAACACCAATGGCCGTGGTAACCTCAAAAGACTGCCATCAGGGTCAGCCGGCATGGGACCAGATCAATCCCTCAAGGTCTGGAGAGAAACCTGTGCTTTCTGGACAGAGACAGATTTATCTTTTAAAGCACCAAGTGAAACATCACTCCCCATGAAAAATCAGTGGACTCCTACCATCCTTAAGATAAAGTCTTAACTCCCCAAGATGGTATTAGCCCAGGCATTCTTCTTCCAGCTTACCTTTCTTACTCTCTGCCTTATTTTCTGCAGATCAGCTGCCCTGGTTTTCAGTACATCAAATAGGTTATGTTCCTCCCTGCCTCAGGGCCTTTGCACATGCCATTTCCTCTGCCCAGGAGACTCTTTCTCCCTTGCCCCCATTATCACCTGTTCATCTTTCAGATTAAATGATTAAATATCACCTTCTCTGGTTCACTCAGCTTGGTCAGGCCATCCTATCCTTCCCTATAGAGCATTTGCTGCAATTTAATGAAATCTATAATTTGATGTTTCAGGATTCAGGAGCACAAAGAGGTAGAGTAGAAACTCTATGAGGGCATGAACTGTATCTATGCTTTATCCTGCTGTACACAGGCATTATAGTTCAGTGACTTGCACATGACTGGCACTCAATAAATAATTAATGGATAAGCAGTTCCATGGTGTGATACGGGTAGATTTTTGTCTCTGTCCAATGTCATGGCATGGCATTTCTCTAAGCCCCAAACATCTCATTCGTGACAGCTTTGCAGGAGTCTTACAAATATGGTCTGTATTTTATCGCAATTTTATCTCAATAGAGCTAGAAAAATAAATATGGAGTGGAGTTACACCATAGGTAAGGCTTGGGCTTTGAAGTCAGCACACAAGGCCAACTGAAGTGGAGCAGTGGCTCTGGACCGGGGACGATGGGCCCCCTCAGGTAACATGTAGCTAAAGACATTTTTGGTTCCCACAACTGGCATAGTTGTGAGACCAGGGATGCTGCTAAATGTTCTACAATAAACCACACAACCCCCTACAACCGAGGATTATCCAATCCACATGTCGATAATGTCAGGATAAGAAACCCTGATGTAGAGGCGAAAATTACTCTTCACAACACACTTGAGAAAGGTGCCATCTTGGAGAACTATCAATAGTCCTCTCCCCTGGTCTATCCCAGGCAGCTTTCTGCCCATGTTGGAAAGACACTGCTGCTATTTCAAGCTGAAAACTAGACAAAGTCACCAGCTTGCATCAATGCATTACAAAAAAATATTTATCTTTAAACACTAGCATCTCACCCAGCATGTCAAGAAGCCCACATGACCACAGGGATTTAGAAGCTGAAACCAACAAGAAGCAAGAGATTCATGTTCTCCTCCTGTTCACACTGGGGCTAGGCAACATGAGTAGAATGGAAGGTAAAATGTCCATACTTTTCTATCTCTCATTCTGTCTTTTCCATAAAGATGAAGTGGTTCCAACAGGAACTCACCTGCCACCATCTTGCCAATAGGGTCGGGTTTGTCTCCACTGGAATCCCTCTACCCACATCCCCCAAATGCTTCCCTCGTTGGTGCAGGTGAAAACTCCACTCTTGGAGATGCATTCCTTTGGATCTACCATTTCTCATACAAAATGGGTCTGTTCAATTGTACACTCTCTTAAGAAATGTAAATCCGAGGTGAGTTTTAAAAAGTAGCACTTTGCCTTTATATAGGGAGGAATCTATGTTAACTGAGGAAATGAACTGGTATAAAAGAACTGGACACAATAAAGTAAGGGACCTGGCAGAAGGTAGGGTTGCATATATGGGGCCAAAATGTAGAAGGCACTGAAAATAGTATGACCTGCTTTGTGACACCAGGCAAGTGACTCAACCTCTCTATGCCTCAGTTTTGCCACTTGCAAAATGGACATAACAAGGCCATTCCCAAAGGGTTGTAGGTGAAGATCAAATGCAAGAATGGAAGTCAAGCTCTTAGATCAGTGCTTGGCCCATAGTAACTATTCCACAAACAGTTTTCTCAGGGCAGGCCATGATCCAATTGTTAGAAGACTATAAAATAAAGACAGGAAAGCCACTTGAGGAAGGACGCTTAGAGATTTTGCACACAGTCAGCATTCAGTAAATATTTGCCAAATGTTTACTTCATTCATTTATTCATCACTTTGGCCCTGGTGCCTCGCTACCAGGACTGCAATGTTATAATCAGGGTGGCAATAAACCAAGCCCAACTTTCTAACTTCCAATGCAGGTAGCGATGGCCATGTGACCATACTTTGGCCAATGAGATATGCATCGATGTCATGGGCGAATCTTCTGGGAAAAAAGACGATTCAGTTGCAACAGTGCTTTTCCCTCTCCTTCCCCTTTCTTCCCACCTCAAAGATAGTGCTTATGCAGGGTGGCAAAACAGGGAGGCGGACAAGAAAAGCCATCTGGCTCTCTTGAGGACAAGAGCACGTGCTAACAATGGGCGAGCTGAAAGAGAGAAGCATGGGTCTCAGATGACAGCTAAGCTGACATACCACCCCTGTACGCCCAAAGTCACTATTTCTCACTATGTAATAAAAATAAAATTCCTAATTCATTTAAGCCAACTTCTGTCTTAGGGAGGAGGGGGGCTGTGCAATTCCTCACCAATAATTACACTCTTTGTGATATGGTATAGTGTCTATACCCTCTCCTGGTCAAGCTGTTCTCATGGCTTCAACTAACTCCCAGCAACTACCTAAACACTAGTGACTAGTATCTTCATCTCAAGCCCTAAGCATATACCAAGCCTGTCTCTAAGATAAGCCTCTAGAACTTCTCCATCAGAATGTCCCACAGGCCACTCCACCCCATCTTATCCAAACTGAAGCCCTTCCTCTTCTCCCCAGATGTGTTCTCCTCCTCTTCCCAGTTTTGGCTTCCCTGTTTGGGATATTCCACATTGCCCGAGATGCAGAAACCTTCCTTTTCGTTCAACCCCTCAATTTCAAGTCAGCCCCCGAGTGTTAAGAAATCGAATTCTAAAGTGGCTCACAGATTCAAGCCCGTTTTGTCTTGGCCCCTGTTACCAGAGGGGGCCAAGGGTCAGGGGGAAAGGGCAGATCCTCACAAAGACCTTTTTAATGCATTACCATCCACCAAGAGCTCCAGGATCATCATTTTCTAGAGCTGACGTGGTACCTCAGAGAGGACTTTCCGTGAAGAGCAATACAACGTTCAGCCTCTATGGCCAAAGCGAAGTAGGTCATTAGGACAATGATCCAGTCCAGTGAGTCTGATCTATTTTTCTATTCTGAATTCCTTAAGTAATGACGGTGGCCCGGAGGTGTGTGACTGTGTTCGGGGTGGTATTCTGGAGGCCCTGACTCCCTCTGCCCACCCCCATCCCCAAAAAAGCACTCACGCCACTGGTAAATTAACTCGATAGCTTGGAGATACAGGTTGGTTGGTTTTTTGCCTAAATCATACTCCAGTCCACCAAGATGAAATAAAACTTCAAAAGGCTTATCAAAGACCCAACAGGGTTAGCCATTAGAAGCACTAACGGTGCAATTTATTATGCCACAAAGAGGGGCTTTCCACCAGGCAGGCAACGTGGCTCCCACCACCGCCATTCTGTGCCAGCCAGCTCCTGGCACTCGACCTGCATTTGGGAATAACATCAATTCATCTTCGCTGATTTCCTCTGTGATAACTTCATGACTATTTATGGGAAGCTTCAAAGGCTAAGAAATGCTAAACAAACAAGGAGATAAGTTGCCGAAATGTTAAACATCTGTCCTGGCTGACCTCACAAGATTTTGCTAGGGGAATTCTTCTAAGTTCATGTAGATTATCACTGGAAACCAAATGCGTGATAACGTCTCAAAAAAAAAAAAAAAATTATCCTAGGCCAAACTGAGGAAGCTTACAAACCAACACAAGATTATTTTTAGAATGTCAGCTATTGAGAAGGGGAAAAAAGAAAGTATGAAAAAAAAAGAGTATGATTATACAATGTGAAGAATAAAAATGAGATCTTTTTTCTTCAGAAACTATGCTGACCTTTTCCATTCTAGCCTGGGAACTTTGCTAGTTAAAAAAAAAAAAAAAATCTAATTAAAAATCACTGCTGATATTTCAGTTCAAGTGAAAGTAATAAGGCTTTAAATTTTTTGGATGAACACATATCATTTTTCAGAGATAATCTTTCATAATACTCTAAATTAGGTGTCTTACAGAGAGTTC
This sequence comes from Mirounga angustirostris, assembly GCF_029215605.1. Taxonomy (NCBI): domain Eukaryota; kingdom Metazoa; phylum Chordata; class Mammalia; order Carnivora; family Phocidae; genus Mirounga; species Mirounga angustirostris. The sequence continues at coordinate 184,375,583 of NW_026991709.1, read as the reverse complement.
CACCTTTTCTTTTTAAGTGGATGATGTTAAAATGACTTTCTCAAATGCCACTTCTTTCCCTTTCAATTTTAAGTAGCTAGGAGAAGTGTGAATACCAGGGCAAGAAAAAAAAAAATCAATCTTTAGGAAACAAAATATGCAGATCTCTATTCACAGATCCTCTATCTGCTGCGGCAGAAAACAAAAATCAAGTGAATTAACTGGGCAGTGAAAGAGTCAGTGGATAAAAAGAGGTTCTATTTTTATTAGGCATCATCATTAAAAAGCTTTCCCTGTGCAATTAGATGTTTTAGCTCCAAGGAGTAGCCATTACCAGATAACATTAAAGACACACACTCAATAAGGAGTCTGAACAAATAGTTCTCAGCCTAGAGGCTTAACAACAACAAAAGTTAAGGTTTATTAAACACCTCTTTGTCAGGTGAGGTAATTAGCATTTATGGGGCAATTTAATACGTGCCAGGCCCTTTCCTAAGTTTATTGGAATATTATCATTTAATCCTCCAAAACTCATAGAATTAAGTCTCAGAGAATTCTTCTCCTGTATGTGAAAAGCAGTGAAGATGAGCAAAGTTGAGCAACGTGGTCCGGCTTTTCAGACCAGACAGACCTGGACTTGAATGCTGGTTCTGACATTCACCAGCAGCATGAGCAAAGCCAAGAGCTGACCTCTGAGACTCAGTTTTACCCTCTGTAAAATGGACACCTACCTTGCGAGGTTGCTGTGAGGACTGAAGGACAATGTATATAAAGCACTTGGCCCAGCAGCTGCCACAAAGAGGGACCCAACACACACCTATTTCCTTCCCTTTGTATTTGGTTCCTTACTTGAATTTATATCTTTGCCTCAAGGGGAAATGTTGGGCATATAAGTGGTCAACTGTTCTCACCCATTACCAACCATAACTGATGAAAAATAACCTATGAAACCCTCCTTGCTGTTACAGGATACATATCCAAACTTCATGACTCCAGCATGAAGGGGAAGTCCCCACTGGGGTGATTATGCCTTCCCCATTTACTCTTCTGCATGTCTCCCAAAGCATAGCACACATATCATTGGTGGGAGCACTGAGTGTAGAAAGGCTGGCGATGTTGTTTCTCGATCTAGGTCCTGAGTGTGCAGCTTGAGGAAATTTTTCAAGTTGCATGCATGATTTGGACACTTTTATCTCTACATGTAATACTGAAAAAGTTTTCAAAAAACAATTTCCGGGGCACCTGGGTGGCTCAGTCGGTTAAGCGTCTGCCTTTGGCTCAGGTCCTGATCCAGGGGTCCTGGGATCGAGCCCTGTGTCAGGCTCCCGGCTCAGTGGGGAGTCTGCTTCTCTTCCCTCTGCCCCTCTACCCCTCTCGTGCTCTCTCTCTCACTGTGCTCTCTCTCAAATAAATAATCAAATCTTTAAAAAAGAAATTTCCACGTAAGCATATCCCTTAGAAAAATTACATACCGTCAGATACCCATCCCCCAAACCAAATTCCATGCCTTAAACCATTACCCTAACCTTCTTCTCAGCCCCAGCCCCTATGCCTCCTCCAGCCTCCTCATCCCTTCAGCTTCCATTCTTCGAGCTCCTCCTAAGGCTCCATCTTGCCTCTCCCTGTCACGGCTTGGCTCTTCCCACCGCCCCCCAGCCTTAAACCCTGTGTTGTCCAGCTTCTCTGCCTCCTCTCTCATGTTCCTCCCAACCCAGCTTGACCTTCCCCAGCCTCTGATCTGGATCTCATGCACGGTCGGACTCCTGGGGTCCCGCCAGTCCTTGACCTCCCTTGCAGTGAGGGACCTGGTTCCCCACCCATGCCCACCCTTTCCATCTGCCTCAGGAATTCCCACTCCCTTCCCTTGGAGTTCAGCTCTTTCTCTGAGACCATGGTCCTCCCTGTTTTCACACTTGTTTTTTTGTCCACCCTCCCTGTTATCTAATTCCCATTCTAAATTATATTCATTTTAACTTTTAGAAGCCAATGTTAACCAAATTACAAAGTCAACAATCACTAATTTCGATCACTAATTTCAACAGCCAACTCTTAACTGCGTGCTTCTTAGAGTCACACACTGCTTTACTTAATCCTTCTCACAACCCTGTAAGGTAAGTACTCTTCCAATCCTGAGTTCAGGGATGGGCAAACTGACACTAAAGCCCAGAGAGGTTAACTAACTTGCCCAAAGACACACAGCCACCCAGGGGTGGAGCTGGGATGGGAACCGGGGCAATCTGAGCCCAGAGCCAGGCCTCCTGAGCAGGACCACCACCTGAAATTGCCTCTCAGCCATCGGGACCATGCATGGATCTGGCTGAAGGCACGGAGGGAGCCCGGGAGTGGCAGGAGTGGCTGCCTTTGGGAAGCCGTGTCCTAAGCAGTGCTGCTTGGGCCAAGGAGATGGAGCTGTCAGGCCCAGTTCCTTGCAAGTGAATAGATCACTGACACAGGGCAGTTCCTTGAGGTGCTTGTGGCAGGGCCTGGTGATGCCCTGGGCTGGCCTTCTCACCTCTTCAAACTCTGATCAGGACAAGGGCTGGAGAGACCGGCTCATCACGCCATGGAGGGAGGAGGGAGGACAGCCAAAGGGCATGCTATGTGTGTGTGCAGTGGGTTTTCAGTGAGCAGGAGGAAAGGCAGAGACACATGAAGCTCCCATTCACCTCCAGAGATTCTGCTTTTGACTCGGTCCTAAGAGAATCCGAGAAAAAGATGCTTCACGAAACACTGAAGTGAGGGGACAAGTCTCTGAAGAACAGAAGGTTTCTCACTGTGAAAAGCAATATCTGATTTAAAAATAAAGACTACTCAATGGTATGGTTATGAAAAGCCAAACTTACCCCCAAGCTAGCAATTCTACTGGGTTCACAGGCTTCTAAAGAAAGACAACAAAATACCTGAAAGCATCCTCCTCCCCCTCCATCTCCTCTCTCCAGACAAGAGTCAGAATTCTTCATCTTTCTGTGCCTTACTCTCCTTTGGGGCATCTAGTGAAGCCCAGGAACCCATTCCCAAAGGGAGTAAAATAAAATGTATCAGATTATAAGGGAAACCAGTTACCTTAAAATACATAGTTATTAAAATTTTTCAATTTGATGTAGCAATTTATGTCCTTTTATGTTAGTATATATGGTATATATACTCTACAACTTACATATCTTGTATGTCAGAGAGTATACGTCATATATTTATATAGTTAGAAGTATAAGCTACCTTACTAAGTTATTTTGCTTTTTTTAGAGTGAAAGAGAGAGAGAGTGGGTGAGCAGGGGGAGAGGCGGAGGGAGGGAGGGGGGGAGAGAGAGAGAGAGAGAGAATCCCAAGGAGGCTCCACGCAGGGCTCAATCCCAGGACCCTGAGATCAAGACCTGAACTGAAATCAAGAGTCGGATTGATGACTGATGGTGACTGAGCCACCCAGGCGCTCCTGTTAGTAAGTTTTATATATTAGTTATAACTTATATAATTTAGTATATGTGGTGATAATGTACTTATTAGCATATGATACACAAAGATCTAGCACCAAGTCTGGTAATACCATAATTTCTAAGTAAATGATATTTCCAGATAACTTCCATACTACTATGTGACATGAAGACATCTGGAATTTTTATTGAGGACAGAGTCACAGGTATTGCTAATGCTATTACCATGGTTTGTCGCCCTCATAATTGAGGGAATTGCCGAAGTTCAAGTAGGGGTTAGTAGAAACAAAAATGTAAATTGTCTCCACCCAAGTTCAGGGGTGCTCTGAATTTTAATCAGGGGCAGCCAGGTTAAGAAAATGTGTTCTAGAAGGATGTCAGGATAAGGCCAAGGCTGAAATGGGGGGATCCAATGGCCGGTAGAAAGTAAACCTTTTAGAAGGGGATTTTTCTACCTCGGTGGGTCACTAATCATCACAAGTCAGCCTGCCTATCCTTCTCATACTGAGCTGACTTTTCACCAAAAAAAAAAAAAAAAAAAAAAAAGGCACTTCCTCTTGGCCAGAGATGTACAGAGGGCCTCCCATGTCAGGGCGCAAGCCTGGGCCACAGAGAGCCTTTTTCCCACTGGTGTGCAGTTGGGAGGCTGAGGCTCTGCTCTGACAGCTCTCCTCAGCCCTCTCTTTACTTCTTGCTTCATTTTTAACTAGTCTTCAGAGTCATTTGTACCTGCAGCCTACTGCCAATTCCTCAGTTTTAATCCTCCCAGGTTAAGTCATAAGCCATCAGGAAACATATTAAAGCAAAAAAAGACTTCTGAAATCTTTTAAAAAGTAAGAGTAGCCCCTTCACAGCAACAGTTTAATTAAGGGAGGTTTAAGTTATCTTAGCTACTCTCAAGAGTAGAGAGGAGTGAGTACAGAGAATAGTGGTGAACAGTGGGCTCCAGGCCACTTTCCAATCCATAACTCCAAGAAGTCAACCTCCTTTGCACTGCCCCTGCCCCCTTATGGATAAAATAAAGATAATTCTTTAAAAGAAAGAAATCCAAAAACTTCCTATGTGGCAGTCACTATGCCAAATGGTTTGCCTTCCTTCTATCACTTTTTCTGCACTGGAAACCTGTTAAGAGAGGTATTCATATTCCCATGTTACAGATGAGGAAACTGAGGCACAGAGAAGATAAGTAACATGCCCAGGTTGACAGAGCTGGTGGGTGAGCAAACTGAGATTCCAGCTGAAGCCTATTAGCACCACTGCCCCCAACCCCCTGGGGAGGGGGCACCTCTGCTGCTGGGATTTCTCAGGAATGCTGGGCACCTTTACTTCCTCCCATTTCAATTTGATAACACTATGTAGGAGAAAGGGCTTTGCCGGCTGAGTGATGCTGTGTCAGGGATTTCATTCTTTATGGGTATCAGTCTGGGTACTTCCTTACTTTGCCACAATGGCATGCCCACCCTCCCAGTCTGTCCAGGCCTGCAGCTGTGGGGCTCAGGGGCAACGTGCTACCATGAAGGACTGAAAGAATCCAACTCCCATGCATGCAGACAGAAAAACCAACACCGACCAGTAGGACGTCCACACTGGGAATCTGGGCTCTTGAGTAAAATGTGCCCAGCCCTCTCATCTGGGCTTACTGTTTCTTGGTTTTTGTTTTTTTCTGGTCCACATAATGCTGGCTGGAATACAGGTCCATTCTGTACCCCAAGAGCACTTCTACTCACCTTTCTTCCTTCGAAGACTAGCAAGTATAAAACCTCCACTTATTTGTTCCCTGGTTATTCAATTATTTCAAATGGACATCATTTTTGGTATCTGGTATTTGAAATGTTCTGCTCTGAGAAGCATAGCACCGCCTTCAGAGAAGGTCTTCTGTTACCAGCTCCATCACCAAACTGCGTTGAAGCCAGAGACAAACATAAAGTAAGGTTCCCTTTAACTTTCTCAAGTCCTTATTTCAAGTCACTGGACCAGGAGACTGTGGGCTAGAAAGGACTGGACTCATTCAGCCACTTATTCATGATACCAACTATGTATTGAGTGCCCACACTATGCTGGGCCCCCGGGGATGCAATGAGGAACCAGCACACATGAGCCCAGGGCTTACAAACTTGGGACCAGGGGGCACATGGTGGGAGCAATGCTCTGAGAAGGTGACATTTAAACTGAGAGCTAGAGGCTCCGTGGAGGAGCACCCAGGGCTGGGATAGACGGGAAAGAACATTCCATGCAGAGGAAGCCACATGTGCAAGGACCAAGGGGAGAGCTGAAAAACCAAGTGGGGGCAAAGAGGAAAATAAGAAGAACCCTACCCACTGATGAGAGCGGAAACCAAAACAAACATCCTTGGGAAATAACGCGTCCTTAACTTGGTAAGTTCCCCTGACACATACCCATGCCCCTGCAAGGCCACTCCTGGGTACCTGCACCAGGATGCTCTTGCATGTTTATCCCAAGGAACAAAGGGAGAAGCAAACAAAAGACTGTCGGGGAGACAGACTTGGGGCAAAACTCATAAGCAAAGCAAGGAGATAATAAACTCCTAATTCAGGAGAACAGTTACCTCTCTGTGGAGGGGGCTGGCGGGGCCAGGAGGGGGGGCACGGGCAGGGAGAGGATGGAATCAGAAAAGATAATAACAAGGTTCTTTCTCCTAAAGCCAGGTGGCAGGCTCACAGGCATCCACTGTGTTGCTATTGTTTATGCCTTATACATATTTTATCAGTATGTTTGTATCTGCTCAATATTTCATAAGAACCACTACTTTGTATCTGAGTGCTGTGTGGAAAATCGATTAGTGGGGTGAAAAGGTGGAAGTGGGGAGAGCTACTGGAGGCAAGGGCAGCTGCTGAGACAAGAAGGAACAGCGGCTGGGAGTAGAGCGGGGATACGGTAGAGATGGAGGAAACTGCTTCCAGGCACATTTAACTTGTGATTTTCAAACCGGGTTTGAGGTTTAATTCCAGAAACATTTCTGGAGGGTGTGATGGGAAAAATGAGCAAGAGGGGTTTTATTCGCTTATTTACTCAATCCCTTGTTTTTTACAGATGTGTAAATCAAGACCCAGAGAGGAGATGAGACCAATCAGGGCTGCACCGAAATCATGAACACCCAGCCCTCTCCCTCCTTCCACCCAACCTTGTGACAGAACACAAACTCCCATTAGGATACACTCGACATTCAGTACCGCACCGTGGGCATGATCAGTAGCTGAATGTTGACAGCATGTCGGTCCTTGTCCACAGTAGGGATGGCGTGTCTTACTCCCACAGAGACTCTATCAGGAGAAAAATATTTAATAACTCCTATCTCAGTACAGTGAAGTTAAATCCAATTTAGTGGTTTTGCAAAAACTTGAGGCTGGCAAATCAAAGTAATGAATACAAATGGCATTCCAGTTATGTTTATTTTACCACAATAAAAAAGAAGGTTTTAATTGGCATTCCAAAGAGCTTGTTGAACTTAAATGCTTAGCCATTGAAAATTAGTCTTCTACCCCCATACACACTGATAGCTACATCTTCAAAAACCAACTTTTTTCCTTCTAACAATATTCATGTAATTGAAATGTGTATTCCCTTTGATCCGGTGATTCCACTTCTAGAAATGTATCCTACAGATATTTTCATGCATAAAGGCAATGATGATCTACAGATAAGAATGTCTACTCAAGCAACATTTGCAACAACCAGAAATTTTAAATATCCTAAATGATCATCAGTGAAGATCTGGTAAAAATAAATTATGGTACAGCTATATAATGGGATTTTACAGTCATTTTTTTAAAAGAATATTTATGTAACTGATACTAAAAGCTCTCCAAGATCTTTTTTTTTTTTTTAAAGATTTTATTTATTTATTTGACAGAGACACAGCGGGAGAGGGAACACAAGCAGGGGGAGTGGGAGAGGGAGAAGCAGGCTTCCTGCAGAGCAGGGAGCCCGATGCGGGGCTCGATCCCAGGACCCTGGAACCATGACCTGAGCCGAAGGCAGACGCTTAACGACTGAGCCACCCAGGCGCCCCTCTCCAAGATCTACTTTTGAATGACAAAGAGGAAGGAGCTATGGTGTGCCACCATCTGTGTTAAAAAACAAACAAAAGTTATGTACACATACACACATGTATATTCATAAGGGCATATGCATAATATATATGCATTCCTATATATATGATATGCATCAAGGAAGGACATCCAACTAATTCAAAATACATAATTTTATGATATAATTTTTACTGTATTTCAGGGCATGTGGGGCCATAGTAGGCACATAAATTTTCTTGAATGAATAAATTCCCTACATGCTTTTTATAAATCAACTTCCTGGTGTGTTTTATAAATCAAACTTGACCCCAAAATGTCATCCAATTTTTTCTCAGACATTCTTTTTATTACCAATTTAACACTGTTCTCAGATAATTTAGGAAAGCTGGTGAGGAAGAACCATCCAAAAAGCAACTCCAGCTTCGAGTCTTTCACACAAACCTATCCTGCAATAAAACCAACAAGGCAGACTTTCCAGCAAGAAAAGTTTTTGAATGGTGATTATTTAATTAAGAGGTTAAAAAGGCACATGCCGTTTTCTGTTCACACAAAGGCGATAAGGTTTCACCCCTTGCCCACACTCACACACAGTAGCCCTGCGGCATACTTCTCCATGTATGTAATGTGAACCCAAGCTTTCTGCCTAGTCTGCTGGTAAAATGATAGGGGCTATCAAAGGAATTAATCGTATCCCTTCATTCTATACCCTTTAATCCTAAAATAAGCAGTTCTAAATGCATTCCACAACAGCATATGCACTTTTTCAGAGGGTGAAATCAGTGCTCCATGATGACATTCCTGAAATGTTCCAAGTTATTCCTCGATAGATAATGGTGCAGATGTACAGAGAGGTTGGAACTATAGGGGAAAAAAGTACTCTCACTTCAATACTTATTATAACCATGTATAATTGAATTTACTCTAGTAACTTACAAAAACTGAAGGTTTCAGATGAAGTCATCCCTACCTCAGAACAATATATTCTGGAATAGCACACTTGCCCTTAGCAAGCACTCCCAAAATTTAAGGAAAAAAAAAAAAAAAAGATTTTGGATTCTCAATCATTGGGAACACAGTGCCTATCTTATTGCTGGAAATGACAGTTCTAAATCTGTCCAAGTAGTCAAAACTAATTCTTGACCCTGGGGCAGAGGCTAATATAATAGAGCCTTTTATCCAACATAACCAACACCTGTAGTCCAGTTGGGATGAAATTCTGCTGTGGTTGTCTGAAAATCCAAAATAATAGTGGCTTAAACAAGATAGAAACAAACTTCTCCCTCATGTAAATACAGTCTGGAGTTATGCAATCCAAGGCTACTATGGAGTCTCTATGGTCACCAGCAACTCAGGCAATGCCGGTCTTGTTCTGCATTCCTCCACACAGGGCTTCCATCTAATGGTCCAATATAGCTGCTCAAGCTCCAACTGTCACATCCACATTCCAGTGGGCAAGAAGTAGGGGTACATGCATTTTTTTTTTTAAAGATTTTTATTTATTTATTTGACAGAGAGAGAGAGACAGCAAGAGAGGGAACACAAGCAGGGGGAGTGGGAGAGGGAGAAGCAGGCTTCCCACTGAGCAGGGAGCCCGATGCGGGCTCGATCCCAGGGCCCTGGGATCAAGACCTGAGCTGAAGGCAGCCGCTTAACGACTGAGCCACCCAGGCGCCCCACGTGCATTCTTTTGAAAGGTACTTCCCAGAGGTTGTCCTTACTATTTTAACTTACATGCCTTTGAGTGGAGCTTAGTCAAACGGCAACCCCCAGGAGTAAGAAGGGCTGGGACATACTGTCTTAATTCTCAGGCTGTCTGCCAGACAATATTTTACAGGTTATATCCCTAAGGAAGAAGTAGATGATGGATGTGGGGACAACTAGCAGTGTCTATCACACTGAGGAATCACAAAATAATGATACATACATATCTTAATTTTTTTTCTTGAAATATATAGCCATACATTTGTTTCTAGGGAGGGAGGAGATTTTGCCTATGGGTTTATGGAACAGAATGCCTTTTATGTGATGCACAAAAGAAACCTATAATCCATCTTCTTCAATTTCAGTTTGGTTTTAGAGGCATGTCATAACGTAAAGATGCTCCAACAAATCTAGGTCCTTTTACCATCTCTGCCTCATTCCCAGTGTTTTAGAATCATTTTGCCCAAAACCTAATTCAACTGGGTTGTTTTTAGTATTCATCACTGGGTTATTTCCAAGAACCGAGCTTCATTTTCATAGAAATACCAGCTCTTATTTCCGTTCACATCTTTACTTCATAGATTTATGAAGTTCACATACGTACCTACAGTCCCAAGAATAACAGGCATGAATAGATTTAGGAACAAACAAATTCACTCCTGGTAATATACAAGTCTACAACACAACTGCAGGGATCAGAGACTGAGTGTCCTGAAAAAGGACCTATTAACTGGATGTTTCACATTGAGGGAATGGAGATCTTTGGTTTATCCAGCAAGGGGATTGAATGAAGAACTCCCCTCCAGTTTGTCCTTGCCAAAATCTTCTCAGTTGGCTGTTTCAGCAAGAAAGCCCTAATAATGCTATCATCGTGTGTTAATGATGATGGAGCCCTTCCTGATTCATCTATCTGCCTCAATCTCAAGATGAGGGAAACTGAGGCCCAGAGTAGTTCAGTAAGTTTCCAAGTACCAGAGGTGTGCTCTGCACTTACCAAAGGCGTTTGCTGCTTGCAACACTTTGCATTACTTCTCAGTGGGTGAGAATGCCGTTGGCTTTGGGGCAGGACGACTGTCCCTGTGATGGCACAGAGTCCCAGGCTAAAGAACGTTTAACAACCCTGTCTCCAGCCCACTAAGTGTGGCCCTTCCAACTCACTGTGACAAGAACACAGAAATGCAGTCATGAGTGGCCAGATGCCCACATCCCTAGACGGAGACATGATATTTTGTTGTAGTTTTATAGCTGTTTTCCTGTTGTCTCCTGAATCACATGATCACAGCTATGGATCTTGCTCTACCCACGGACAATGCCAAATCCTAAGGAATCTTAAGAGCTCTTTTAATCTTCTCGACAGAAGTGAACAAAGCTTAGCTCAGACACAAGAGTATGCATACTATTTTAATAATTCCTAGGAAAGCAGATGCTATAGTTCATGGAACACAAACTTCACCATTCTACACAAATCTGTTTTCTAATAACTATTTATCCCGGACTCAAGTAAACAAAAACATGAGAAATGCTAATGTCATTAAGAAAACAAATAACGCTTTTTCATACATCTGCCTGATGAGATCCTTTGTTCAGTTTTCTATTGAGTCATTTCATATTTTTCTCATTAGTTAGAGCTGTTTCCACATTTTGAAAAATTATATCACACATCACCAATAATTTTCCCAATTTGTCTTTTGAAAATTTTGAAGTCATTCATGTGAAGATAATCTTCCTTTATGACTTCTGGGCTCTAGGTCATCCATTCATTTATTCATTCATTCAACAAATTCTATCGGGATTTTTGCCATGCACCAGGTATTTTTCTGAGAGTTGGGGAATTAAACAAACAAAAAAAAAAGACATGGAACAAAAGATTCTTATGAAGTTGAAATTCTTGTGTAGACTACAGTAATTAAATCTAGTGCAGATCAAAATCCAGATAATCCATTAAAAATGTAATGTCAGGTCGTGAAAAGGGCTCTGGAAAAAAACTAAGAGAGGCAGGGAAAAGGGAAGGGCTGGAGCACTATTTAGAATGGTTAGGAAATGCTGCTCTAAGAAAACACTGGAAAAGAGGCCTGGAGGGAAGCAAAGCAACAAATTGTGTGGACATCTTGGGGGGCTGGGGGGAGGGGGTATGCCAGCACGGGCAAATGCCCTGAGGTGGAAATACGCCTACTGTGTTTAGGGACCAGCAAGGTGGCCAGTATGGCAAAAGGGTATGGAGTGGGGGGCAGAAAAAGAGAGATTATTTGAATTTAGATATGTCTTTTACTTTCCAAATTTGTAAAAGCATTCGTCCAAAAGAAAATTTAATTTTTTTTTGATGTTTTGGATCTCTCTCTCCTTATTGCAAATGGAAAATTGCTTGTCCTAGCACCTTTTGTTGAATCTTAGCCCACTGCTTTTACAGGTCACCTCTCTTGTACACCACTGTGCACAGAGACTTGGATCTAGTTTTGGAGGCGTCCTGGTCTGCCTCAAGGATCACTTCCTGCTCCAGCACCACATTTCATTTCTGTAGCCTTATGATGTATTTTACTATCCGGTGGGGCTAGAACCTCCTAAATCTTGAGTCATCTTCGCTGACATCAGACCTTGGCTGGTTCTACTTTCCAGCCAATGAAAGAGCTTGAAAGTTCCTTTAGTAAATTCCATGGCCCCTAGGTGATAGGAAGGAGGAGGAGGCCAAGATTATACTAATGCTCAAGTGGGGGTGGGGACCCTCTCTCCAACTTAAACTCCTAGCCCTCAATATCAACACCAATCACTTAACAGTAATCTAAACTGCTTCATGATAAGAAAGCTCATTGACTGCTAATGTGGACAGTCATTTAAATCATGTTTATCTGGTCTCTCCATGTGACATTAAGTCCTGGAGGGCGGGGCTATAATGATTCTCAAACTATATTCTCTGGGCCAGCACTAGCACCAGCAGCACCTAATTTATTAGGTGGAAATTAAGCACCAACTGAGAGCTAATGAATGGTAAACTCTGAGCAGGAAGGGCGTAGCCCCACCACTGTTTAGATCCCTCTGGAGCTGGGCAAATAATATGGTGCTCAAAAGCCCACACCACAGTCAGAGTCCTAAGATCTAACCTTGGTTTCAATACTAACAAATTGGGGGACCTTGGGGAAGTAACTTAAACTTGTAGCATCCAGGTCTCCTCTTTTTTTTTTTTTTTTAATTATTTATTTATTTGAGAGAGAGAGAATGAGAGAGAGCAAGCACATGAGAGGGGGGAGGGTCAGAGGGAGAAGCAGACTCCCTGCCGAGCAGGGAGCCCGATGCGGGACTCGATCCAGGGACTCCAGGATCATGACCTGAGCCGAAGGCAGTCGCTCAACCAACTGAGCCACCCAGGCGCCCCCAGGTCTCCTCTTGAAACCAATGTGAATCATGGTGTCTACCTCATAAAGGGTTTCAAGAATTAAATCTAAGAATATAAGAAATTGGGCTTAGAATAGAATAGCCCTTGCCCATTGTAAATGGTCAATTCACGATAACTAATATGATAGTGATAATGAGGAAAATCTTCATTTGCTTTCATTTTATTTCAGTTAATTTATTATGAAAAGCCGACACCCATTGATGCTGAATTTAACAGAACAGAAATCAGGGAATGGGGAAGTATTAATGTTAGACTTTTTCTGACTGTGTTTACAGAGAAGTGATAGGAGCTGGAGAGTGGAGAAGTTAGCCATGGCAGGACTTTGTAGAGATGGGACCGATCTCCAGGATTATGAAGAATTTTCTAAGGAAGCCCATTTTTCTCCCCTTTGAAAGTCGATCAATTATATAACCTAGACATTAATTAAAAGCCCCAGGGCCAATAGTTCTTCCCACAAATAACTGTCTACATACTATCAGTTCATTTCGTATACATCTCCCTGGCAAAGCCCAACAAAAGCTACAAGAAGATGGATGAACTTCATAGGGTTACCCCGGGGGTCAACTGATTCAGACTGCTGAATTCATCAATATGGACAGCAAATTCCATCCACTAATAGCAGTTTGCACAATCCCCGCCTGTTGCAAGCATTTAGCTGCACCTAGAAAAGACAAAAGGCAGGTTCCCCACAAAGGTGCCCCAAAGTCAATACCCAGCCCTACAGCGCCACTATACTTTTATAGATACCATGTTTAAAAAGCCTTAGTTGGGTGCACTGCTGAAGAATATGAAATAGTATATGCTTCCTCACCATGATTATTATTATAATGGGTTGAACAGTGGCCAAAAGATACATCCACCTGGAATCTCTAAATTTGATTTTATTTTGGAAAGGGGTCTTTCCAAATGTAATGAAGGACCTTGAGATGAGATCATCCTGGATGAGGGAGGGCCCAAATCCAATGGCAAGGCCTTCTGAGAAGAGAACAAAAGGAAACACCCTGTGATGACAGAAGCAGAAATGGGAGTGACATCTACAAGCCAAAAATGCCAAAGGCTGCCAAGAGCCACCGGAAGCTAAGATGGAGGCGCAGAGTGGATTTCCCCCCAGACCCTCCAGAGAGAACCATGCTCCTGACGCCTTGATCTTGGACTTCTAGCCTTCAGAACTCCCAAAGAATAAATTTCTGTTATCTGAAGTCACCCAGTTTGTATTCATTTACATAATAATACAATTATGTAAAACTCCCTATTAAAAATAAACCCTAGAAGGACACCACAGCCTAATGCTGAGAGGACTCCTTTTTGGGTCATGAAGTTGCACTATTTTTTTTTTTTTTTGCCTAAAGAAATCATTTGACTTTGTTGAATTTTCCAAATTGTCTACACGGCACGTTTATTGTCCAACAATTTGATCAAAATTAATTTAAAATACGACATAAACCTGCTTTAAAATGCTGCTATCACCAGGATTTTGAAAAGTAAAAACCAGAATTTTCCAAAAATCCCTAGCAATCGGATAATCTATGAAACCATTCTACCTCCCAGAACCCAGGAAAACCTATGTACGTGTCCTTCCCTGTGGCTTCGAATACTCCTGGACCCAAGATGATGGAGACGTTCCTGTTATCAATTGCCTCCAAATCTGGGGCTTCATGAAGCTGAGAGGAAACTGTCATTATAACCTCCCAACAACTCAGTAAGTCACTGGAGAAGCTCCAAAGGCCAAGTCATCAAGGATGCAAATGACAGGCGTGTGCTCCTGGGTGCCTGATTATGGAACAAAAGACTTTGAGAAATTGTATTATCAGAGTATTTTCATAATATCGTTGAAGAAAGAAAACACCTGCATTCTTCTAATAAGCCCCCTGGAGGCCTAATTCCTCAGCACTCATGCGGAGGACCCACTCTGGATGTTACATGTACACTTAATGAGCCAGTTTTTAAGAACTGTGAAAGCAGTTTCTGCATCACCAAGTAGTTTACCAAACATAAAATCAAATAACACTCTCATTAAATGCCTTCAAGCTGTCAAACGGGTTTGTGTCTGCTTTGCAACGTGGTGTCAGGATCTGTGAAGCATTGGGGAACATAAGTTCAAAAGCACAGGTCCAAAGATGGGAGATCCTGTTTATTTTTAGCTTATGGACTCAAGCTGGGTGCAGAAGGGATGCTCTGCAAACTCCCTCCCCTGACCTCTTCTGCAGAGGTTGCCTCTAGGAAACATCCAAATGGCATTCTGCGGACTCCCGGACTCCTGCCTTTCACAAGCTCCCCCCCATAGCCCAATTTAACACTAAACCTGTCAGCAAGCTGAATGGAGCCCCCTTCAATGTATGCAGATCTGATGGGGAAACTGCAAGTAGCCAGTTTCTCACCTTTCAGACACCCTAAGCCCTCTGATTTTACAGGAGTTTACCCTTAAAGCCCCCATCCACAAACCCACTACCCCAGGGTTCTTCAGACATTTTGTCCAGTGTAGACAACAGTCCAATCTCATCCCCAGACCACTGAGAATATGACTGTTTTTCCCAAGGTACAGTTTTTTTGGTTTTGTTTTTAATTTAATTTCATTATGTTATGTTAATCACCATACATTACATCATCAGTTTTTGATGTAGTGATCCATGATTCATTATTTGCGTATAACACCCAGTGCTCCGTTCAATACGTGCCCTCTTTAATACCCATCACCAGACTAACCCATCCCCCCACCCCCCTCCCCTCTAGAACCCTCAGTTTGTTTCTCAGAGTCCATCGTCTCTCATGTTTCATCCCTCCCTCCGATTCCCCCCTTCATTTTTCCCTTCCTACTATCTTTTTTTTTTTTTTTTTTTTTACATATAATGTATTGTTTCAGAGGTACAGGTCTGTGATTCATCAGTCTTACGGTACAGTTTTATATTTAGACAAGGAGAGTCAAAAATGCCAGAGCTAAACATGGTGTCTTGGTTAGATCACTTGGGATCTTGAGCTCCAAAGACCTGGTTTCAAATCTTGACACCATTACTTCTTACCCGTGTGACCTAAGGCATGTTCCCTAACCTCCCTGGGTCTCAGTTTTCTCCTGTTTACAAAGTAGAAGACAAAATACATGCCTCAGAAAATTGTTCTGAGGGAGTCATGGGCTACAGCATGTAAAGAGCCAACCACACAGCAGACCCTCAACAATGTGAGCTCCTTCCAAAGAGCATCTCCCAGATAGGGACGATTTAGCTACTTAGATGTCCTGCTCAGCGCCCTTGTCCCTGCCAAGTGGCAACTTTATTCTGTTCTGCCATTCTTATCTCCTTCCAGGCATGCATAATCACTCACTTGCTTCTTCAAATTAGTAGCACAAAATTAGATGTCTACAGCAGCCAGCCCGAAATGTAAATGAGTGAGGCAGGCCAAGTGTAACACAATAGGGAATGGTGGGGACTGTGGAAAAGTTGAAATCAGAAAGTAAGGGAGGAATATAAGCCCAGAATTGCCAGAAAGTCTTTACTCCAGAGAAAACCCCAAACCTGATTTCTTACACGAAACATCAAATGTTGGCAACTACTTAAAATTTTACATCTGGTACCATGGCAACAAAATATAGGTACAGGCCAGATCTTATCTCAGGAGTTTTCAGGGTAGGATCTTGGGGTTCAAATATTGTTACCAATATGCTTGTTTTTCATGCCTTAGAAAAGGGAGCTTCTCTTTAATGATCACGTAAGTCCAAGTGTCTGGTGTGGCACACCAGAAGCCACAAAACCCGACACTTAGTGAGCAGGCTTGAGTAACATGGATGAAGTATCGCCTTGATGATGAGTGGCTTTCATCTTGGACATGAATTTTCATGGTCCAGTTGGTGGGCACAAGGCACAAAAAAGGTCCCTTTTTATATACTGACCCCGGGGGCAAAATTTACATGTTTTCTTCTTGTTATGGTTTGCAAACTGTTTTAACAAACATCATATGCACACTTCATTTAAGCAAATAGACTGTGAGGGTATAGGGTCCAATTCTAAACTCCACTTCATCCGAAGTAGAGTTGTCTGCAGGTAAGTGTGTGAGGTGAATCTGCTATTCTATCCGAAATACTCATTCCTTTAGAACCTGAACTCCCACATGGTTGGGGGGAGCTTGGAGACTCCATCTCTTCTGACTGAAGTTCATAGAACCAGGATCATCACACCCATTTAACAAATGAAGCTCTGCAGCTCATGGCGGCGGAGGGGGGGTGGGCGGGGCGGGGCGGGATCTGTTCTCTGTCATTGAATCTCCAATTTCCAGGGCCATGAACCCATACCTTTCTACTCCTTTTTTTAAAAAGATTTATTTATTTATTAGAGAGAGAGAGAGAGAGAAAGAAGGGTGGGGGGAAGACTGTGACTGGGGGGAGGGGCAAACGAAGAGAATCTTCAAGCAGACTCCCCATTGAGCATAGAGCCCAATGAGGAGCTCGATTTCACAACCCATGAGATCATGCTATGAGGTGAAACCAAGAGTCAGATGCTTAGCCAACTGAGCCCCCAGGCACTCCCGCCTTCCTACTCCTTATCCAGTTCTGCTATTCATCTTTCTTTCAACCACAAACCTATGGGGCTTACGTTACACACCACACACAATGATGCATGTTCCATGCTTTATCCCATGTAATCCTCCTGAAAACGTCATAGTAGTAATATTATTCCCATTTTTCAGATGAGAAAACCAAGGAAGGCTCAGAAAGGTTTTCAAGGATTCTTAGCTAGTAAAAGACAGAACCAAGACTACAATACCAGCAAAATGTCTTTAAAGCCTGTCCCTTTAACCACTCAGCCTTAATGTTCCCACATAAGCCCTTATCCGCTTCATAGAAGTTTTTATGATACTGCCTCAAAGTATACATTTCTCCCCAGAGATCACCCCCCATGGCTCTCCCATACATAACGCAGGTAGAATCCTTTTGATCTCCAAATGTTCAATGCTCTGGCAATCATTCCCTTTAGGGAATGCTCCCTCTGTCCCACAGGGAATTCCCCCCTGGGGTTCTCATTAATGGCAGAGTTAAAGGATAACCTTACAGCTTTTTGAACCAACAGGCCACAAAATAACACATTTATGAGATTCCCCCTCATCCCACCAACCTTAAACAACAGAAGCATTAGAATGAATGACAACCTTTCAACAGAATGTGAGTACCACTTTCCAGATTAAAGGCAAATAAAATGTATTTTGAAAAAAAAAAAGATGACTGACATCAGTGCTCTGTGTTTTCTCACTGTTCATCGGGTACAAATTGTCAGGGTGATTAAACAAGGATTAACAACAAGGTTGCTATACAAGCTGAGATGTTTCAAAGTTTCAGCCTGAAGAACACATAAATATACGCACATTTTTTCAATGGCAGGGGTGGAATTTGGCACCATCTATTTGGAGGACAATTTGACAAGAGCTCCATGTAGCCCTGTTGTAGCATAAGAAAAGCTATCATCATACAGTATATAATCAGGAACGATGGAAAACAACCAAAGTGGCCATGAGCAGACAATTTTCAATTCACTGATAACCCATACACTGGATTTTAAAAGCTAATAAATGTATTAGGTTCGATCTTTTTGCTCTTTTTATAATTGCATGCAAACATGTCCAAAAAAAATTTCTAATTCTTAAAGTATGCTACAAAAGACCATATAAAATGTATATTTTCTCTAAAATCTTAACAAATAATAATTTGAATGAATCTGAGGAAATAAAAACCAAGCCATAAGCAATAGATCTCGAGAAGTCTAGCTGTGGGGTCCGCAGACTTTCAGCACAGGGCTACTTGGTCAACTCTTTGTTTCCTGGACCACAAGGGCTGTCTCAGCTACCAGATTCTGCCATTCCAAAAGCCACCAGAGAGGATACTAAAGGAAGGAGCATGGCTGTGTCCCATTAAAACTCTATTTATGGACTTAAAATGTAAATTTTATACAATTTTTATGTGCCACAAAATGTTATTCTTCTTTTGATTTTTTTTTTCCCCAATCACTTAAAAATAGGAAAACTATTCTTGGCTAGTAGGCTATACAAAACCAGGTAGCAGCCTGATTTTCTCCCATTGGCTGTGGTTTGCTGACCCCTGCTCTCAAAGGTGTAATTAAGGGTTTTCTTCTGTGGGCTATGTAAGTTTTATATGTGTATGTGTGTGGGAGGGTGTGTGATTTTAAAGTACTTTATAATAGCCATGCCTTATTTCAAAATCAGAGACAATAATACGGACATACTGGGATGAACTAATAGCTTTCTTCAAGAGAAAAATCCTACAAAGGTGCTGAAGCTTCCAACAAGCATATTATCAAATGCCAAGGACCTAAAATGAGCCAAACAGCAAGCTTCTGAGCTGCTAAGGATCCTTCCCTACTTTGAGGATTCCAGGCATGCGTCTTGGGTGCACACACACATACACACACCCCATCTCCTTTCACCCCCACCCTTTTCTTGGCCCTTCAACTGACAGAGTGTTTTTCCTCCCCAAGCAAAATAATTGGTGGGAACCCATTTCTTAGCCAAATTACAATCCACTAAAGGGGGGGATATCGGAGGGAGAGACGAACCATGAGAGACTATGGATTCTGAGAAAGAATCTGAGGGTTCTAGAGGGGAGGGGGGTGGGGGGATGGATTAGCCCAGTGATGGGTATTAAGGAGGGCACGTACTGCATGGAGCACTGGGTGTTATAAGAAAACAATGAATCGTGGATCACTACACACTACATCAAAAACTAATGATGTATTGTATGGAGACTAACATAATAAAATAAAAATTAAAAAAAACAAAACAAAACAAAACAATCCACTAAAGGAAACCAGGTCGGCATCTCCCCAGATCACCACTCGAGTCATCAATCAACATAACTGCCCGGGCAACTAAGATGCTTTTCAAGGCAGTCTTGGCTGACCCAGTGAGCGCAGCCTCTGGGGCAGCTGCGTGGGGCCACAGTATCCTGGCTGGAAAGGCCTCCGGTTGTGGCTGTCCGGAGACAAACCGCTCTGCATAACTAAAACCACCTCACAAAACTACCACTGGTCTGAGTTTTCCATGTCAGCTGCTCTTGAAAGTGCAACTCCAGGAGGCTTATTCTAAAAGCCCGTCTTTTAATACTCAAGTCGAATCTACATTTATCAGCAAAGCTGAAACGTTAAAGGGATTACAAGGAGCTTAGAATCCACTGGAAGTGCATTGATCTGGTCTTGCAAGCCTCATCTCCACATGCCCTTTAGAAATGGCTTTGGTCTATTCCCTGGTTCTTTGGTTGTCTTTGATTTTTGCACCAATCTCATCCAGGTTGGAGGGGAGGTTTCCTCTGGTTCTAATTCCAAAAGTTTCTCAGACTCCTTTCTTCTAAAACCAAGGAAAGCGACTTGCATATTCCCCTACACAGTGGCACAGACCAGTGACTGGCAAACATTTTCTGTAAACGGTGAGACAGTAAATGTTTTTGGCTTTGTAGGCCAAATGATCCCTGTTGCAAATACTGAACTCTATCACTATAGCAAGAAAACAGCCACAGACAGTATGCAAACAAATGCACTTGACTTTGTTCAGATAGCTATTTATGGGCACTGAAATTTGAATTTCATATAATTTTCCTAGGTCATGAAATATCCCTAATTTTTTTTCCAACCATTTTTTTTAAAAGATTTTATTTATTTATTTGAGAGAGAGAGAGAGAGAGAGAGCAGGATGAGGAGCAGAGGAAGAGGGACAAGCAGACTCTGCACTGAGCAGAGAGCCTGATGCGGGGCTCAATCTCATGACCCTGAGATCATGACCTGAGCTGCAACCAAGAGTCGGACGCTCAAACTGATCGAGCCACCCAGGCTCCCCATTTTTTTTTTCCAACCATTCAAAAAATGTTAAAACCATGTATGTCTTATAAGTCATACAAAACAGGTAAAGGGTCAGATTTGGCCAGCAAGACTTAATTTGCCGACCCCGGGTCCAGACTGCTGCTATTCAAAGTGTGTTCCCTGGACCAGCAGCATCAGCATCACTTGGGAGCTTCTTAGAAATGCAGGATCTTAGGCCCCTGCCTCAATCCTGTTCAGTCGGAATCTGCATTTGAATAAGATGCTCTGGGAATTCACATGCCAGCCAAGTTTGAAAAATCCTGGTCTAGACACAGAATTCTGCAGTCAGACAAGGCTGGAATACCATCCACTGGCTGGCTATAGAATCTACACAAATCGTTTGACCCCGAGAGACTCCGTTTCCTTATCTATTAAAACAGGTAAAAATAACTGCGCCATCTCCAAGGACTGCTGTCAGGGCAAGACAAGAAAGACACAGAACGCTTGCTTGACATTGTCAGAGCTTTCAAAACGGTAGCTACTACTACAGAAGCGTACTATTTTTTAAGGTCATTGAGAGAGGAGCATGCTTATTCAGGGTTTACAAACTCCAATCACTTCCAGTATGGGACAGGTCACCTAAATATCTGAAGAGGCCCTTCAGTGCAACTGGAATGTCAGAGACGACGGCAAGCCGAGGTCACATCCACCTGAAGAAAGACCACTCATATGCTGCCAAGGTAGCAAAGGAGGCTCCTTGCTACTACATCCTTGCATTTTCAAAGAGAAGCTGGAAACCTGGATTTTAACGTTATAAAAAGCCCTCTTACTTAACACACTGTGCAGACCAAAAAAAATCCACCTGCGGGCTGGATGTGACCAGAGAGCCCTCTGCCTTACAACAGAGAGATAACAAGAGGCAGTAAGTCACAAGAAAATGAACCGGGGTTTTAGAGCTAAATTCTGGCTCATTCTCCCTAGCCAGGAGACCTGGGACAGATTATTTAACAATTCGGAGCCTCGGTTTCCTCATCAGGGAAATCCGCACATCTACCTTGGAGAGTCTGGTGAGGACGAACTAGAAATGTACGTAATAGGTGGAGGCACAGCTCGGGACAGGGTAAGCGCCCATCCTTGTCATGGCTGATGTTTTGGCGTTATTATTACTGCTTTTATTCATCGAGCCTTGGCATTTGCAGGGCAAATCTTCCCCGTAAAAATGGCTATTTTTCTCTCCCTGCTCAAACTGGTGGCAAACAAGCAAGCTCAATTAACCCCCACTGAGCATGCTGTCTCATAGGACACGGAGAGCTTAGTTATTAATGATCTCGTTCTGGCCGCAGTCCATGAAGATGCCTTAATGTTCCTCTTAATGAAAATCCCCTCTGGTGCCCGGCCACTGCGGGGCTGGCTCCAGGCTGCCCTGAGGTGCTACTGCTTTGTGGCCGGGTCACCTGCAGGGCAACAGTGCTTACCTTTGCTCTCCACCTGCCTTAGATCAGGTGGAGGACAGCACTGTGCTTGACAACTGTGAGCCCTCCTAGGGGTTTTTTTTCCTTTAGAAACCCTACAAATCCGCACATTTGCCACCTACAGGTGTGGGTGATAACAGAAATGGGGAAAGAGTATTGTAACTCAGGGAAATCCCCATGAACTCTATGAGCCTTCCACGGGACCTTTGGCATCTTTCCTCACACAGAGGAAGCCCCAAGGTACAGAGAACAATTCGTTATTTACAGGGCTAGGTGTTAGAACTCCCCATTTCTCTCTCTCCTTAAGGTGCACACGAATCGGCTGGGGATCTTGTTAAAAGCTCAGATCTGGTTCAATAAGTCTAGGGCAGGGCCTGCGATTTTGCGTTTCTGGCAAGCTCCCAGGAGATGGTGATAACGGCTGGTTCCCGCCCCAGGTTTGAATCCACAGGGTTCCACCTCCTCCACTTGCTTCATCTAGGTCCCTGCTCAAATGTCACCTCCTCCGAGAGTCCTTTACTGACCACCTTATCTAAAATGTAATTATTTGTTGAATGAGGGCAGGAATCCTGTCTGGTGTGTTCTTTGCTGTATCCCCAGCACCAGCGGAGAGCCAGGCACAAAACAGGCACTCAAATATTTGTTCAGTGGAGAGAGCCCACTTTGACAGCGGAGGGAAATGAAACTCAGGGAGCCCAAACCATTTGCTGAAGGTCACACAGCTTGTCAAAGCCAGAGCAAGATGGCGGGGCCAGCTCCGTCTGGACTTCAAAGCCTTAGCTCCCTCCACTACACCAGAGGAGGAAGCAAGGTTTGTTTGTAACACGCTTCCTCCCCTAGAACGTTCCTACATCCAGTACCTTCGAGCTGGATGCAGGGCCTCCATTCTGTTCTACTCTGGGGAGGTGCCTGCTGGTGGGCAGTGGATCGGAGAGGACCAGTGTGGAAGCAGAGATGCGAGAGGAGAGGCCACGCGGTAATGTTTCGGGTGCCTTGGTACTCTGGGGTAAGGGAAATTCTCTCTTTAGGTCAGACCCAAAGGAGCCTTTCAGCGTCCAGCAGGCCAGCCTTTTGCTCCTCTCAGGGCACAACGGTCTCTCCCAGGGGCTCACAGCCTCCGCAGTCAGAGGAGGGGAAAGTGAGCACCGTGGGCTCCAAAATGCCAAAAAAGAACATTGTGCTGTCCCCCAGGAGTGGCTGTCCCTCTTTTCCAAAAGGTCACCAGAAAACACGCCCATGAGGGAAAAGGAGCAAAAGCAAGGAGCTGCTTCCTTTCCAGCAATGGGCGGAAATACCATAAAAACCCCATTCAGGGAGCCCCAGTGAAGCCTTTCTGCTGTCAATGGGGAAACTGCTTCTGCATGAAAACCCGTCTCAGCCTCATGAAAGGGTCTCTCTCCAAAAGAAAGGCTCCCTCATGGGCTGAAAAGACAACACTTGTTTTCCCCGTCACAAAAATCAACTGGATTAAAACGGCTGAAGGTTCTCCAAGAAACTGTGGTCTTGAACGTCTACCGTAACCTGGACACCCAGCAGCCTCAAACGGGCTACTGAGGCCTCCTCCCAAGCAGCAGTTGAGAGGAAGCTAAAAACATAACAAACGTAGCCACTAGTTACCGTAAACCTGATCCTGGGCAAATCATGGGTCTTCTGTATCTCATTTAACCCCTCCAATCATGCTGTGAGCTGAGTACCACGATTATTCCCACCTGATGGTTGGGGAAACCAAGAACTAGGGAGACCAAGTGACTCACTGGAGGCCAGAGGTCACACAGAAGGAGGCGCGTCAGGCCACAACCTCCACACTGCACACCACCCCACAGGCCTCTGGTCAGAGGTGACCCCAAGGCTCCTGAGGAGGGGAGGAGCTGGGAAAGCACTCTCCTGTTCTTGACTCTGCCTTTCCCACCCCCGTGAGAACACCAGAGAGATGGGAAAAGAAGCCAGCAGTCCTGCCATACTGGACTGGGTTTACAAAGTCAGGCCCCTACACCTCTTCCATGGATCCCCTACTCTCACAGTTGGGATGTGCAAGGGGCCAGCTCAGACCACACCTATTTGGGCTACAAAACTGGCAGTGATGGATGCCTCTTTCTGCCCATTACATATTTATAAGGTCGCCTGGCCTTGCCTCTGACACAGAAGTTATTAAATGCTTGGGAGCCATAAGGGCTGCGCTCAGCGCCTTGAAACAAAGCAAAGAGGCTACCAGACCCGTCGGAGGCAGGAACAAAAGCATTTCATTTCTGAAGGAGCCGGCTGGGAGTTTCCTTGGAACTGGGTGCCCAGCACACATTACCATTCGGGAGAAAGTAGAGAAGCACACACAGAGGGGTAAAATAAAATCAAAGCAGGCTTCTCCCCCCTCCTTGTGCCCAGAAACCACCTCTTCAAAGGGCCATATGAGTGGTGGGGAAAAGGGAAAGATGCACTCATCAAAGAGAGAACACGCCAGGATGTCGTCTCCGACATTCTCCTGTCACTGGTTCTTCCTTTTCGTGAAGTCGCCAAGAAGGATCCGCCTCATCTTACATCATCAAACTGAGAGTCTGCAAGGCTGCACCCCAACTTTTTCCAACCAGAGCCCCAGCAGCCAGATGCAACGGGAGGGCACCCCGATGCCGCATCTCCCAAACATAATCATTCCAATCCAGGCTGGGGCTGCCTGGAAGTCAACATTCACGGCCCATTAATAAGAAACATCTGGCCACCGAAGAGGGTTGACACAGCGCAGGCGGGCAGTAGTGGATTTGTGGGTGGGACCCAGAGCTACAGGGGCTGAATTGAAAACACCAGCTAGTCTGGGGTATCCTCCACACACTGCGCCGCGCTGTGGCCCTTGGAGACACTGCCATGCCCAAGTTGAATCGTTTGGGGCTGAGCAACTTAGATACACAGAGTGTGGGTAGGAGGGACTCAAAACTCTCCCATCAGGGAAATGCAGCCTGAGCCCAGCTCTCCTGCATCCCCCAGTGTCTGGCCACCACTTCCACCTTTCAATATTTGTAGCAGATGTAGCCCCAGTCTTAAAGGAACAGCCTTTGCATTCTTTCCATGTGACTTACAAGTGAGATTTACAAAAGGAGATAAATATCGGCGTTTGTGTGTGTGTGTGTGTGTGTGTGTATAGATATAGATATGTTTCCCCACTCCCCACCCCCGGAATTGTTATGCCTTTAGGAATGGGATTTAATGCATCCTACCTCCATTTATGCAAGGCGAACCCGGGGCACTGGTCACCACAGGCGTTACATGGCTGGCCTCTCTCTATCCGCCCCAGTCCAGTCAACTTCAAAACAAAAAGACAACACAACCATGTTTCCACCACGGGGGCTCCCTCCAAAGCCCCACCGGCGTCCCAGGCAGAATGACCTGCCCCTCCCACCCCACCGTATCAAATTTGCCTCCAACGTTCCTCTCCGTTGTGGGGGATGCGGGGCGGGGTGCTGCCGGCGCCCCAGGGGTGGTCTCCCTCGTGGCAGGGGTGTGTGGACCCGGGCGGGCTACCCTCTGGCGTGGGCACCAAGCCACCAAGAAATGGTCATGGCTGGGGCTTTGTCTCCCCCAAACACCTTGGTCACGGGTTTCTAAGAAACAAAAGCAAGACCTTTCTGTTCCCCAGGGTCCCCGAGAAGCGACCATCGCTCATTCGCCTTGGGCCATGCCGGTGCTCCCGGGAAGGGGGCAGCACAGGACACCCCAAAACACAGCCCAAAGTCAAGTCCGCGGCTAGAGCTCCAAGAGGCTGGACGGTGGAGCTTGGATACTGTGATTCCGATCTGCCTTACGGGAAAAGGCGAGGGAGGGGGCTTTCCCGGGCGCCCCCACACTGTGACACACAGGGCCACCGCTCCAGGTCTCGCTCTCGCCCAGACTGGGTTTCCGGACTTAACCCCTTCGGCGCCTTCCAGCGCTCCCGCGCGCCCCGGACCCCCTGCCCTCGGGGCCGGCTTACCTGGGGCCACAGGTGCGCGGCCGCCGCGCGGGGGGAAGCTGGGCAGGGGCGCTCGCGGAGGCCCGGGGGCCGGGGGACCCAGAGATCGGGCCCGCTCAGGTGGGGGACACTCACCGAGCGGCTGGAGAGTCTTTTCCGGGAGCTCCGGCTGAACATGGCCGGGCGCCTCCTGCACGCAGCGCCGTCGGTCGGTCGGTCCGCACCGCGGCCGGGAGGGCGGGTCGCCTGGGCGGGCACGCTCGGCGGCCCGTGGCCTGGCTGTCTCCGCCTCGCCGCCCCGGGCTCGCTCCGGAGCGCACGCCTCCCCCGCCTCCCTTGCTGGTGCCTCTCGCTCTCCCGCCCGCAGGTCCCTCCCTCTCTCCCGGCATCCCCCCGCCTCCCCGGGTTCGCCCCGCGGGCCGCGGGCTCTTCCCATCCCTCCCCCGCACCGGCTGCGCCTCCTCTCTCCCTTCCCCGGCTTCCCCGCCGGCCGGCCGCCGCCACCTCCGCTCCCGCACCTGGGCCCGCCCACAAGGGCTCGTCCCTCACCCCGGGCGAAGTTCGGGCGGGGACCACTTGAAGGCCCCCTGGGGCTGTGGCCTGGGTAGCGGCTGGAGGTGGAGGGATGGGGGGTTACGTTTTTCTAAATGAAGGTAGAATTCACATACAGTAAAATTCCCCTCTTGCGGCGCACAGTTCTGCCAGTTTTGACGAATTCACACAGACCTGTTAACAGCCAGCACAATCAAGATCTAGAACAGTCCCATCGTCCTCCAAAATGGACTATTTTAAAAAGTTTTGTGACATGCCTGGAATGCGTTCACTAAGTACTGGTAGATGAGGAGAAGGAGGACGACAGATGCCCCCACCCGCCCAGCGCCTGGAATACAGGCTCCCTAAGTAGCTGTTGACCCCTTGCAGGGCAAGCTTTGACGCGCCCCCTCCCCCCACCACGTGCCCGTGCTTTTCCCACCACCTCGTAGCTGGTGACCTTCCCATGTCAACGGACTTTGTGATTCTATCTCCTTATCGAATAAAAAGAGATACAACAAGGGGCGCCTGGGTGACTCAGTCGTTAAGCGCCTGCCTTCGGCTCAGGTCAGGATCCCAGCGTCCTGGGATCGAGCCCCGCATCGGGCTCCCCGCTCAGCGGGAAGCCTGCCTCTCCCCCCTCCACTCCCCCTGCCTGTGCTCCTCTCTCACTGTGTCTCTCTCCGTCAAATAAATAAATACAATCTTTAAAAAAAAAAAAAAAAGAGATACAACAAGAGTCTTAATCTCAGTGTTGTTGAGAGAGATGAGTGGGCACAGGTAGATTTGTTATAGATGTTATAACAGGCACAGACTAAGGGCTCATTAGAGATTAGCTGTCAAAGAACAAAAAAGTTTGCAAGTCTGAGCGGTATAGGCCTTGGTGTCCACTTCCCATTGATGTTTCAGCTTAAACACCACCTCCCCTGAGAAAACTTCCCTGACCCCCTATTGTAACATCTCACACACAGACACTCCCTCATACCACCCACGGCATACACTGAAATGATCTTGTTTACTTATTTGCCCTCAGCCACGCTTGTTCACTTCAGTGGCTCTAGGTCCTCTAACAACACCTGCACAATGTGAGGACTCCATAAATGTCAAATGTCTTGTCATTGTCAAAAAGATCTTTCTCTGGGCTTAGGCATTGAGGCTGAGAGCTGAAAAGCTGTGTGCTTGGGCTAATAGCAAATTAGTGGCAAGGCCAGTCTAGCTCTACCCCAAACGCAAAAGAACGGGGACGTGACCCAGCTTAGATACTTGCTGTGTGTCAGTGTTCGCTGATGATCATCAATGCCTAGAGAGTAAGGTTTGATTTGAGTTTCAGGCCAGAACAAGGGTGAGGCAAGTGCGGAGTGAAATTTACAGGCGGACCAAAAAACTCAGTAATTGAGATAAATAATACTTTCATGCAATATTTTAAAGAATCATAATTGATGCAACAAAGTCAACATTTTTTATTTATTTATTTTTAAAAGATTTTATTTATTTATTTGACAGAGAGAGAGACCGCGAGAGCAGGAACACAAGCAGGGGGAGTGGGAGAGGGAGAAGCAGGCTCCCGGCTGAGCAGGGAGCCCGATGCAGGGCTCGATACGGGGCTCGATACGGGGCTCGATGCGGGGCTCGATGCGGGGCTCGATGCGGGGCTCGATCCCAGGACCCTGGGATCATGACCTGGGCCGAAGGCAGACGCTTAACGACTGAGCCACCCAGGCGCCCCAAAGTCAACATTTTAAATAAAGACCAGATCCCACCCTATACTTACCTGTCCCTCCTTCACTCACCTCACCATAATCCTAGCTCTGTAAAAAATAAACTCCCAACGCTTAGGGACCTAAAGGGTAGACTCCTTTATATTGCTTTTATGTATTTACCCAACACCCCCCAGCACCAGTAGATGGTATACTTGCAGAGAGTAAACGCCATGGCTCATTCATCTCTTTATTTGCACAGGCCTAGCACAGGCTCTGGCTCATTTCAAATGCTTGACAAATGTTTGTTAAATGACTAAAGAGAAGGCAGTAGCTTTGGTAGAGGTGGGGGGCAGGGGTGGTAGCAATTAAAACGCCAGGTGAATAATCAGTACAGATGCAGAAGGCTCACCTGGCCTTCTCAGCAGGGCTGCTGCATTCCCTGCTCCATGCTGCACTGTGCATGGCCTTCTAACTGGCAGGTGTGGGTCGGGAGGACCATGTTCTCGCTGTGGATATTGCCTACTTGTATTTTAATTATGAAAACTTGTCGGTAAAGGTCAGGAACAAAACCAATGCATTACAAGTTTCTAACAGATGGAAGGAACGTATCCTGAGGAAGCAGCACCTTCTTCAAATTCCCTGGAAGGAAGTACAAGGGCAGGGGGCAATCGTCCTGCCTCTGGATAGACGTGGCTGGTGAAGGATGTAACAGTAATTATGCCCTTGGGGAAAGTGGTGTGGGTGATCTGGGCATTTCACTTTTGTTTCTCGGTTAAAGAGGGGAGGCCAAGAAGATGTAAGGTCTCCACATGTCTGATCGAGCCACATGCATGGGGTCAGTTTCAACTCCTAAACAGAGCACCAGGGGCTTCCCCTGACATCGGCCATAAAAAACATCCCTGACATCGGTTGGGCGTCCAACTCTTGATTTCACTCCAGTCATGACCTCAGGGTTGTAAGATCAAGCCCCGAGTCACGTGCTTTCTTTCTCTCAAATAAAGTCTTAAAATAAAAAACCCTGAAATTAATGTAACATTGCATGTTAATCATACTTTGACTTTTTTTTAAAAAGCAGTAAAACTAAAAAAATTTTTTAATTTTTTTTTTAAAGATTTTATTTATTTATCTAATAGAGACACAGTGAGAGAGAGAACACAAGCAGAGGGAGTGGAAGAGGGAGAATTGGGCTTCCCGCTGAGCAGGGAGCCTGATGCGGGGCTCGATCCCAGGACCCTGGTATCATGACCAGAGCCAAAGGCAGACACTTAATGACTGAGCCACCCAGGCGCCCCTAAAAAAAAAAATTTTAAATGACCCCCTGCTGGACGAGTCCCCCTTGGCTTATCTCCTCTGAACAGGAGGCTGTTTTCCATGGGCTTACTCACACCTGAGGCTCACGTTTGAGAAGCAGGGTCTTACTTCTCTAGTCAACAAGCACTTTATCTTGCTTAGGAAGACAAAGCTTGGTAACCCGGGAAGGAAAACTCAATTTCACTGTCAGCTGTAGGTGAACAGTAGACAATTTTATTTTGCTTTATATTGCTGCATTTGCCCTTCATAGACCTCTTTGATGTGTGCTCTTTCCTCATCTCTCAAGCAGTGCAATTACTGATGGAACCTGGAGAAATCCGCATACATGATTACTGACATGGAAAATGCCTTTGCTATCATACAAAGTGGGAAAACAAAACCAGTAGAGGCTGTCTGGCTTTAATTCGTCTCAAAATAGGCATCAAGAGACTGGAAAGAGACACACAAAATAGGTTTTTTTATTTTTGCCTTTTAAATGTATTTCCTGTAATGAACATGTGCTCATTTTATAATCAGAAATGTAAAATTAGGGGCGCCTGGGTGGCTCAGTTGGTTAAGCAACTGCCTTCGGCTCAGGTCATGATCCTGGAGTCCCGGGATCGAGTTCCGCATCGGACTCCCTGCTCAGCGGGGCGTCTGCTTCTCCCTCTGATCCTCCCCCTCTCATACTCTCTGTCTCCCATTCTCTCTCTCAGATAAATAAATAAAAAATCTTTAAAAAAAAAATAAAAAAAAATAGAAATGTAAAATTATTTATCTGAATGGAAAATTGTGCCCTTGTTGCCTGAGGTCTTCTAATACCAAATCCGGAGCTGGTGTGGCAAGAAGCTGCTGGTCTCCCCTCCGTTCGGTCTATGCATGCCTGTCTTCTGTGGTGGGATTTTCTATTTTTTTCTTATATGAATCTGAGACGATGAAGCCAGGTGAAGCCTCTGACGTCCCGTTGGCACACACCTGCAGCAAACTTTAGGGATGTGTGCACACAGTGCTTCCTGAAATAGGGACTAAGAACACAGTATCGCAACACAGGCTCACCCAGGTGCACATCTCCTGCTGTTAAGCTACTGGAAACAATCCTGAGTGTTGCAAAGGGCAGAAAATCTCCCTGAACGGGCAGCCAACACTCAGAAGCTCCATGAAAGCATCCCCCTAATCAGAAGTCTACAAAGAGTCTTTTGAAAAAGTGTGGCAGGCCATGGGTGGTGAGGGAGTTGGCAGGGGTGACAGGAGAGCTGAGTTTCTCTCGGTAGTGGGATTATAAGGGGCTTTCCTCTTTCATCCCAACCAGCTCTTCTGTAGTCTACACATTTTCTTGTAGGAGCATGATATGGACATATATAATCAGAAAAAAAAATTAAATCAGGAGAGAACTGTAATAAAGAGTATTGGTGGGCTAAGTATTTCACAGGGCATCAAGTCATCTTACATTTATAAATATATTCTCATACATGTAAAGCAAAAATATTTGAAATGATAAAAGGTACTATGCTAAGCATCCTATGTTTTCTCTTCAAAACTCCTTAGAATCCTGCAGAGCCATTGGCCCAGCTTATCCTAAAAATTAAATTACAAAGAAACCACAAACACGTGGTTAAAGAAAATTGTGACAGTGCTGTTTCTAAGAGGAAAAAGAAAAATCACAAATGACCTAAATACTTAACATTAGAGGATCGAGGATCTGTTAAATGAAGAATGGTGCATCCACCTAATGGAATTCTACTCAGACATTAAAAGTAATATAGAAGGTAGGGAAATTTGTATGAATATTGTTCCATTTGGAAAGCAGGTTACAAAATAACAATATGCATTCACCATTTGCAAAAGATTTTGGGTACCTCTTATGCTTTCAAATATATATATACACATTTGAATATTGAAAAGTCCTGAGACTACAACAAAATATAATACATTTGTTACCACTTATTTTGGGGTTTGGATTGTAAGTGGTTTAATAGTTTCCCTTTTGCTCATCTAACTTTTATAAAAATAAACGTGTTTCTTGTATAACAAAAAAGGTAAAAAATATATAAAATGTGTAAATAATTTGACTTTTTAAAGTTCTAGAACACTAGGTGGTCCTAAGTGGTAGAAGATAGATGATTTTTGTTATCTATCTATTCTCAATTTCTGCAAGAAGCATGTATTATTTTGAATTAAGAAACACTTCTAAATTTGAAAATATAATGGGTTTTAAAAATGCATATATAGTTGTTTTATACAACAAATACTACTATTCTTTTGGAAGGAGAAATTTCAGGTTTCATTTCTTTGCAATTTTCTACATTGTTTTCCCCCATGACATATGTGTCTTTTGTAACAACAGAAAAATATGTTTTCCCTTCTGTTACTCCCTTTAACCATGCACTTGAGGGCTTTATAATACTGTGCTCCTCGTCTTCCCAGTTCCCCTATAAAAACACAAAGATGCAAAGTTGACTTTTTAATAATTCCTTACGCTAATGTTGCAGCCTACATTCCTTAGAAACAGGCTGGAACCCCAAGACTCACAGGAAAGTCAGAAGAAGAAACAAATGCTCACTGAGGTCATGTGATTTGCTTAGTACCTTGCACTGTTAAGAAGTGGTTCCAGAAGGAATGAAGCCCAGCTTTGTTGTGCCAAATTTTCATGATTGCTTACTGCCTATGGGGGATAGCTTTCTATTAAAACTCTCCTTCTGGGGCGCCTGGGTGGCTCAGTCGTTAAGCATCTGCCTTCGGCTCAGGTCATGATCCCAGAGTCCTGGGATCGAGCCCCGCATCAGGCTCCCTGCTCTGCGGGAAGCCTGCTTCTCCCTCTCCTCCTGCTTGTGTTCCCTCTCTCGCTGTCTCTCTCTGTCAAATAAAATAAAATAAACTCTTTCTCTCCTTGTCTTTCTCGCTCCTTTTCTCTCTCTCTCTCTCTCTTTCCCTCTCTCTCAATCTCCCTCTCTCTCTGTCTCCTTCCCGCCCCCCCACACTCACAGAGAAGTGTTCAGGTTCCTCTTGTGCCCTGGCGTGGGAGCTGGTTGCATCCAAGGGGCACCTTTTAATTTACCCAAATGTATGTTTGAAGGACCAGCTTGGGTCTGAGGAAACAGTGAGTTTGGAAAGGTGAGTGAACATCTTTCCTCCTTGACTGCCTGCTTCCCCAGACTCCCTCAGCCTCTCTTATCCCCTGCTCACCTCTCAAGGATGCCCCTTTCCTTCAGCACTCAACTTGGTGTTATATCATTTTCCTGCAGTGTCTTCTGTCCAGTAAATAGAAACCATGAAAAGGAAAGAGAAGAGAGCTTCCTGGCACCCATCTCCCTCCATTGTCCTGGTCTCTGCCTGAGAAGCATTGTGCCAACAAGGTCTGACACAGGGAGCAGATACCTGGATGTTGATACCTGATTCTCCTCGGTCCTAAGTCCAGACGAAATTCTCTGCCCTGCCCTTCTCAATCTGTCCGCTATTTAATGGCCTCTTTGTGTCACAAAGACACTATGCTTATACTTTATGATGGTAGAAGGTGAGAGGGCTCACTTGATGGGATTTAAACACTCAGGACAACGCAGGTCAGCAATCAGGACACAGGAATGATGGCTGCAAGGTAGGAAGCTTGGCTTTACAGAAACCCTTCACTCCTGCCCTTTAGCTCTGAGCAGTGAGTCGCAAACTTGGCTGGACATTAAGAATGACCTGGGAGAACTTTCCTGTGTGATTCTTCAGGCAAGGGCTTCGAAGGGCCAGCTCCCTTGGCTGTGGTTTGCATCGCCTATACTTTTTTTTCTTCCTTCCAGAAGCTGTGCCCTGCTCCGAATTTGTCAGAATAAATATTTCAACATCCAGGTAACAGTTTATAACATACAGGGTTTTGCCCGATATCCAAAAATTCACTTTATGCTGCTTCACTATCTCAAAAGACCTACATTAGTACCTGTTTTCACTAACTGAAAGAAATCTGGAGGTGATTTTTGCATTTATGAAATGCTGAAAGGTTTCATAGGAAGACTCTACTTGGAGATAACAGGGGAAACGTGTCTACCTAGAGAGGGCGGGTCCAGGTTTCTAGAGAGACTTGTGTCTGCTCTGCCCGGACCAGGCAGCCAAGTGTGGAGCAGCGAGGACAGAGCCAAACTCTGATCCAAAGGAGTAGAAGACTGGGAGGGGGATGGGACACGGCGATGCGGGAGAATCTCCTTATTGGCTATGTGCACAGGCATTCCAGGGGAGAGGTATGTCTAATGGAGATTGTTCAAGATGCTGTGCCGTGGTGGACGGGGCCTCCATCCCAAGACAGAGGAATCTTACATAAAACGCTTAGCACACCTAGATTCTGGAATGGGGCTGAGCTTTGTGTCAAAGCTGGCAAAGAGCCAACTCTGCGCTGGCTTCCGGTGACAAGGAGACAGCCCTACCACCTGGGCTTCAGAAGTATAAACTCAATCACAGCAAAACTATTTATGCGCATCCGTCCGAATTTGTTGGACCACCTGTGCTGGGCTCGTGCCCCCTCCCCCCTCCCCAGATAGAGACCCACTGGACCAATTACTGGACCAGTAACTGGACAGTTACTGCTACCAGCCAAAGCTGGCTCCAATGAGACGGCTGTCTCCACAGACGACAATCAATTCCACAATGTTAATGAAAGAAAAAGAGCCTCCGATTCCCAGAAACGGCATGGATTTCACATTTCCCACTTACCCTTGGCTTCTCAACAGACAAACAAATTTCTTCAAAGGCCCAGAGCTAAGTTAACATTTCAGGTGAGGCAGAGATTTCGTGTTTTGTAACAGCTTCATCAAATGGATCTGATTTTTCAAGGTTTCAACCTAGTGACTTCCCTTACATGCAATTTCCATGATCCTTTTTTTCTTTCTTCTTTCTTTCCTCAACTAGCAGCCCCTCAAAACCAAACCTGATTTAATATCTTGATAAGACCCTTTCCAGATTCTTTCCAGCTGGGAAAGTTGCCTCTTTTGTTGAGCCCAGCGGTTCTGAGCCCTGGCTGCGCATGAGAATAACCTGGGGAGTTATTTTCTTTAATATGTCACGTCTGGCCCCATCCCAATCAATTAAATCAGTATTCCTGGGGTGAGATTTGACAATGGATAGTTTTTAAAGCTCTCCAGGTGAGTTTAAAGTCTAGTCAGTGTTGGAAACCTCCAACCCATCTCTTTTTCCATGATTTCTGTACTCATCTGCCTAGATTCCCCTTCGGGCTGCCTACTCTGCACTACCCTTATCCTACACTTCCCCCACCCTCCCTACTCAAAGTAGACAGGGCATCTCATCTCGGGAGGTACCAGAAGAGGGAAACACAGAGCAGGACAAGACTCTCTAATTTCTTGTTCTTCAAAGGTGATGTCAGTGACAGGCAGCTTTGAAATTACCTGGAAACTCATTTAAATGACATAATCCTACTACGCAAAATCCGCATTTAAACAAAATCCCTAGCCAATCAAATGCATATTGGAGTCTGAGCAGCATTGTAGTAATTAACACACACACCCACATCCTCACTACAGGACCACCTGGAGGCTCCTCCTTGATGGGCCAGGCTTGGAAATGCATGCTCCAAACCCTCAATCCCCCCGAGGTACCGACTCTGTATGAAGCCTCGTCCTAACTGCTTTCATAGACGCGGGTTCGTTTTATTCTTGCTACAGCTCTGGGAGGTAGATGTATTATTATCCCTAAATGAAAGAAAACAAGGCTCAGAGAAGTGAAATGGCTTGTCCAAACTCGTCAGTGATGGACTTGAAATTTTGGTGGAGGTCTGTTTGATTACAAAGTTGGTTCTCTTTACAATAAAAGAGGTGTTGTGGTGCTTTGCCCAGAAACGGGTGGGCACAGAGTGGGTGAAACAATGTGCGCCATCCTAGCCCTTCTAGCTTGGGACTGAAACCCACAAGACTCTCTCCCTGATGCTACTACAGAAAGAGAGACCAGTTGTCCTGCTCCCGGGGTGAGTCACCACTCCACCTTGGAAGCAGAAGAAAGGAACGTTGAGTGGCATGCACAGCCCCGCTGAGAACCGCCCCCAGAGAGCAGTCTGGCCCCTTTCTTGGCAGAATCCTCCTGGACATGCAGTCATTTCCTCTTCAGCAGAGAATCTGATCTCTTGAGTATTAAAACTTACACTTTTCTTTCGTGTTCTCCTCTTCCAAGCCAAAAATCATCAAACCAGATGGCCCTTTCTCTGTCATGTATGGGACACGCACAGTTTAAAATGGTTGTAAAAAAAAAAAATTGGCAGTGTTGAACAGAACTGAACCTTCCTACCTAGCTTATAGCTGAGATCAGTATGTCCAAGCCGCTAATGAAGCTACTTACTCTCTGGCTCATGAAGCCACTTCTTTCATCTTTTAAACAGGATAATTAACACCACAAACTAGGTT
Organism: Mirounga angustirostris; assembly: GCF_029215605.1. Taxonomy (NCBI): domain Eukaryota; kingdom Metazoa; phylum Chordata; class Mammalia; order Carnivora; family Phocidae; genus Mirounga; species Mirounga angustirostris. The sequence continues at coordinate 184,339,941 of NW_026991709.1, read as the reverse complement.
AAAAACTAGATCTCAACAGAGGCCTTCCTTGGCATTCCTTGAGCTTGTAAAATGGATGAGTAGCGGACTGAATTGTCCTCTCTTCATAAAAGCGGTTGCCAGGACGTGTGTCTGTACAGCTCAGGGCTGCCTAGCCAATCAAACAGTAATTCTCACAAGCCTATCTGTAGGCTGTTATTTCTTGCTCACATCACAATCCAGTGCAAGTGGACCAGGAGAAGGAAGGGGAAGGGGTCACGAAAGGGGAAGGAGGTGCTCTGCTCCACCCAGACCTCAGGCTTCTGATCTACCATCTTGCGGAACTGCACTAGCCAATAGGGCAGTTACTAGTTTAATGTGCTCTTTGAACATACTTATCACATTCAAGTGAATATGAGGAAACATTCACCTCCTCAGTTACACTGGACACATTTCCGGTACACAACTGCCACATGCGATGAGATGCTACTCTATTGAACGGTGCTGAATAGAAGTTTCCCCATCATTCCAGAAAGTTCTATGGGACAGCTTGCTCTAAACTTCAGAGTCCTCCACTGGTTTGTTCGTATCCTACAGGAAAGGAAGAGGAAAGAGTATGGAGGGTTAATGAGGAGGGCTCAAGTAGGGTGTGGGAATGGTGACATATTTCCCCTTAATTCCATCAGCAAAAACTCAAAATCTGGCTCATCATACTGCAAGGAAACTGGGACGTGTCCACGAGCTTTGTGCCTAGAAAGAAGCACAGACATGGGTGAGCCCTGGGCAACCTTTTCCCAATGGCCTTATAGGATGAGCAATATTCCATACCTTGCAATTCTAGTAGGATAAGCCAAGCTTCTAAGGAACACTGCCTGACTCTTGATTGTTGTAGATGTAAATTCTTGGTGAAAACAAAACAAAACAGTAATTAAGGTGTCGGTGAAGGTTGAGTCTTAGGTGCAAAAAATCTTTGACTACAGTCAACCACTTCGCTTGATAAAGAAAGCCTCATGACATTCATCTCCCCAGTGGCAAACCATGTGGAAAAGATACTGTTTTTATGTTCTAAATCAAGGTTGATGAACTTTTTGTGTAAAGAGCCAAATAGTAAATATTACAGTTTGTGTGGGTCATGCAGGCTTTATCACAATGACTCAACTCTGCAACGCTAGTGCAAACGCTTTCATAGAGAAACGAGTATGACTGTGTGTTAGCAAAACTTGATTTACAAAAGCAGGTGTTAGGTCAAAATTGGTCTGTGGGCTTAGTTTGCTTATTTCTGCCTTTTTTTTTTGAGATTTTACTTATTTATTTTATTTTATTTTATTTTAAAGATTTTATTTATTTATTTGAGAGAGAGAGAATGAGAGACAGAGAGCATGAGAGGGAGGAGGGTCAGAGGGAGAAGCAGACTCCCTGCCGAGCAGGGAGCCTGATGCGGGACTCGATCCCGGGACTCCAGGATCATGACCTGAGCCGAAGGCAGTTGCTTAACCAACTGGGCCACCCAGGCGCCCTTTACTTATTTATTTTAGAGAGTGGGGATGGGCAAAGGGAGGAGAGAGAAACCCAAGCAGATTCTGCACTGAGTGTGCAGCCTACATGGGGCTCCGTCTCATGACCCTGGTATCATGACCTGAGTCAAAACCAAGAATCAGACGCTTAACCGACCGAGCCACCCAGGTGCCCCTGATTTCTGCTCTTTCACCAGGTCCTCTTCTCTTTCTAGAAAAATCACCCTTCTTTTCTGCCCATATCCTCCAAAAAAGGAAGGAAAAGAGAAAAATGAAAATATTATTGTATATGTAGAAACAACATTCTGTGTTAAGCATTTCACTGGAGTTAATTACATTTAATTCTTACAACCCTTTAAGTTAGAGTTTATGATTGCCCCCATTATACAGATGAGGAAGCTGAGGTCCAGAGATGTTAAGTGGCATGCTCGGTGCCACACAGCAGGCAAAGGCCGAGCTGGGATCAAAGCCAGGTTTGGCTAATACAGAGCCTGAGATTCTAAGTGCGTAATGTACACTTCACTATGAATCATTGGGGCTCAGAGCATATTGCTTAATATCCCCCCAACATGGTAATCAGGAAAGAATTTATCCATAGGCATCACCAGACAGAGGAATTAGAACAGGAGATGGAAAAAGAACTTATAGACACCAAATAGTAGTTGATGGGCTTTATTTGTGGACACTGGAGAGGGGAAAGGGGGAGGTAGAATAAGAACAAAGCATATAAATTATGTAGGGGTCTATAGTCTAGCAGTGGCAGATGGGGAGATCATTATTGTGATGAGCACAAGGCTTATTAATGTACCCAGTGTTAGCCCTCCCCCCATCCTATTAGAAACAGGGACTTTTATCTTTGACGTCAGCTGCTCCTTTCCCCAGTTCCTAGCTTTTTTAAAAGAAAAAATGCAAAATCAGGACATTGGGTATAGAGAGATATATCCAGGTGGAATGGAAGAAAGGGAGGAAGATTTTTGCTAGGTATTTCCTGTGCTCTCCATCCTTTTGGGAAGTCTGGGTAGTGAACAAACCAGAGAGAGAGAGAGAGAGAGCAGCCAGAGAGGTAAACTACACAGCGTATTGCTTACAACGAAGAGAGGTAGAAAAGAACCTGAAAGAACATGTGGGCTGCTCTTGGAGAGACTTGGGTTTGGGGTGGTGAATGAGAAGCTCTGGTATAAGGAAGGGGTGCAGGAATTAAGAAGGAAAGGGAATGCTGGGGTTTTGAGAAATGCTACCATGAGTTATAAACCGGACCCCTTACAACATTCCTTGGAAGTTGCAATTAAAGCCCTAAGTTACCACTGTAATTACTTTTGATTTGAAGATGTGACTCTACAAGAAGATTGGGACCTTGGGATTTTTATCAGGTTATATGAGCCAAGTGACTCCATTTTTAACCTCTGCACTGGTCAGAGGAATCCAAGTTTTAGGCAAAAGAGAATTATAGTAGTCATAGCTCATGAGGTAGAAAATTCTCCTTCTCTAGAAGTCTTCATGCAACCATCTACTGTAATGTTGCAGGGAGAAATTCATGTACCATGTAGAGGAAGGGTTCTTCAACCGGCTGAACATCCAAAGAACTGGACCTTGCCCAATACAAAGTCCCAGGCTCCTTCCATTTCTGTAATGGTGTGAGGGACTGACCCTTTACAAAAGCTCTCCAGGGTATTCAGAGGTCTGGGAACCAATGATGTCAAGAGTTGGGCAAGGTGACCAATATTGCCTCTTCCAAGTCTGACATGACAGCGGTATCCCCCACAGGCCTCTCCTTCATAAAAGCATACATCATAGGGATCCTTAGCCAATTAGGATACACTCTATTGAAAAGGAAGTATATCTAAAGGATCTCTCAAATAAAGAGAACTAGAATGAACAAAGTCACTATGAAGTTACATACTGCTTCTTTTTGGGTCTGCTCAGATGATCCTTTAAACACATTAAACTAGTCCACTTACTTATTTTAGTGCCCTTTATCCACATCTATGGGCACCACCCCTTCTCTGAATTTACGCCAAAAAATCTTTTTCATGAGAAAAGGGAGTTGGATGGACAAAAAAGAGACAAGAGTTTCTCAGGCGTGCCACAAAAGTTCTTCTAGAATCCAGGTAATTGTGGCTGACAGTTGTATCTGGAAAATAGCAAGTAAACTACATATTGTATAAAAACAATCCCAGGTGAAAAGCCATAAGGCTAAGTTAGGATGATTTTTCTGTAAACTCAGCGTGTGTATCAGGGATTATAATTTTTAATATTTTCCCCCTGACTGCAAAAATAATGTCTATTATTGCAGAAAAACATGAAACATTTAGAAAAAGAGAAGAAAAACTTAAAATACATATAATTCCATCACTGAGAGAGAGCTGTTTTAAATATTTTGGAGTATACCTTTCCAGCTGAATACACACCCATACTCATATGCATATATATGAATCTATATGTACATGTAATAAACAGTTTTCAAAAAACTGGAATCAAACTGTACATATTTCTTCATAACCTTTTCTTCCCACTTTATCTCTCATGGGAATTTTCTCACATTGTGAATATTTTTCTGCAGTATGGTTTCCAAAGGCTGCATAGGATCCTAGTAAACCCTATTTTGGGCCAATGAGGTTGTTTCCAGTCTTTGATATGATGGGTGACGGTACTTGTCCATATCAATATTATTTTAAATCAAGACACAAAGATATAACCCGTGATGCCAAGGAAAACAGCGACACTGCTAAAAATCTCATGTTTCATTTATTCTCAAACACTGAAGCTGTGTCTTGGGAACGGGTTACCTGGTTCAAGTGTACGGAGCTGGTCCTCCCGGGGTTGACTGCAGCTGATGAGCTGCGGTGTCAGCCGTCTTCCGTTATAAGAGAAGCACCTCCCCTCAGGTGCACCAACGCCCTGCCTTATGCTCTGGTTTCTGGGCTCAGGAAACCTTTTGTCCTCCAACAGTAATAATGCTAAGGGGGCAGAAGAAGAAAATAAAATGGGTGGCTTCTGTTACGGGCTGACTGTGTCTGCCCCAGATCCCGATGTGGAAGCTCTAACCCACCCCGTTCCTCAGAACGTGCCTGTATTTGGAGACAGACTCTTTGAAGAGGCGAGTAAGGTAAAATGAGGTCATGTGGTGAGTCCCAATCCAATGTGTCTGTGTTCTGATCTCCTCTTCTTATAAGGACACAGTCCTATAGGACACACACACAAAGACCATGTGAAGACACAGGGAGAAGACCATCATCTACAAGCCAGGAAGAAAGATTTCAGAACTAATCCTGCTGACACTTTGATCTTGGACTTCTAGCCTCCAGAATCATGAGAGAATACACTTCTGTCCTTGAAGTGGCACTCTCTTACGGCAGTTCTAGCAAATGAATACAGCTTCCTAATGCTTCTTCAGAGAAATTCTGTTAAAACTGTTTTTTCCTTAAAAAAAAAAAAAAAAAAAAGCTACCCCCGAATAAAAAAGTCTTTTCTCCTTTTCTTCCAGGTGAGTCAACCCCCTAAGAGCAAGCTCCTTTAGAGTCAGAAAGATGGGACTAGAATTCAGGCTCTAGGACTCATCTGAAGTATGACTTTGATGTGTGTGAGCCTCAGTATCCTCACCTTTAAAACAGGGGTCATGATTCTTGTGCTAAATAATACCCACCCCTCGGGAGGATTCTGCGCCTGGCAGATGGGAGGGGTCCCCAGCACAGTACGGAGGAGGCACTGGATGAACCTTGATCACCAGTGGCCTGTGCGAGCTCATCTACCTCCTTGCAGATAAAGTGAGTCGTGAGAAACCGTGTCATTTTTAAAAAGAGAACCACATGTTCAGAACTTTTGCTTTCAGGCAGACTTGCTTGGTTGAGCCCACGCGGTGTTTTTTAAAACTTGGAATTAGCTGTCAATATTTTTAAAATAAGAGATTGTGCACGAATGCTGGGTTTCTGGCTTTGTGAAAAATCCGAAGATCTGGCAGCACTAAGCCCCTTTGGCACATTCAGCTGGAGCCACCCAGCAGCTGCCCAGCCTTCTGGCTCACGTGGCTTCTGGGCACGGAGCTCGTCCATGTCGTCTGCCAGGCCCTGTAGCATTGCATCTGTAACCCAAGCCTTAATGCATAAACTAATTTTTATAAATAGAAAATATGCGCACGTATATATCCACACAGAAATATATGTATATATGTGTATGTATGCATATGTGTGCATGTCCCTTAAGTCACATGCCTCTTGACATTATTTCAACATCTTTTCCTTTTTAAAAATCTACTTTGGCCCTGAATACGTACCTTTGATTGAATAAAACAAGCCTAAAAACCCTATCACCACATACATCCTAATAATGTGGATGAGACTTTATCGTTCCCCTCATCTAACCTTTCATTTTATACGTGTGTTCGCACAGCCCGTTTACAGCCAAAAATGTAGCTTTGGAAGGGGCCCCTGAAATTACCCCGTCTTTGTAAATCCTCACTGTCGCTAGAAACCTCAGAGATTTAGGAAAGGTTTTTATGATCTGATTCCATTTTTGTCAAACAAAAAGAAAGAAACTCAAACATTTCATTAGTCCCATTAATTTTCTTTCTTTCCCTTCCCACAATCCCCCAAATATCATGGAAATGATCCCAGGTATTCCTAAAACAGGCTTACCTCCACCCAGCCTGTGAACCTCTGCGTTGTCTGGTATTAGTTGCTAGGTAACTGAAGAAGATTTATGCACATCTCTTGTTAATTTCGAAGACAGTTTCCAGCTTTGCCATAAACAGCACTAGAAGCAGACACCACACTTGCTTAAGAGAGGCTCTTCTCACCCTCCCTGAGATGAGGCATTTCAGGGCACACCTACAAGGTCTAAAATACTCTGGTTTAAAAAAAGGGTAATGCTGGTAAATTCCCAGCTGTCTGCAAAACAGTTGAGCAAATGTGAGACATTTGGGCCCATCTCCAGTGCCCTCTTGTGCCAAATCCATTAGAAGTTTTTTTCAAAGAGCATCATCTGCCCTTAGTTTGTACGGAATCTAATCCTGTGCTTCTCTCCCCCAATTCCTCCCAGCAGCACCAAAATCCAGTCTTTGAATGGAAAACTTTGTATCCCAGAAGCATCTGCAAAGTTATTTCTCAAGTCAGTGGTATCATTACCTTTTTAAAGGCTCTTGTTAAGCACAAGTACCATATGTACTAGATGGGACCACATGCACAAATTTTATTGCGACTGCCTGGGGAAGTGATAAGGGGACCCACTTTATATGATGGCCCCCCCAAACCAAAGTTTTATAGAGTGATCATAATTATAATGACTCTTTGCATTGGGGGAGCAGTTCCTGCTTTACTAGGAGCTTCCCTGGCCATCTCAACATTGGATTCTCACTGCAACTTCTAAAGACGCCTGGCTGGTGGCATCGTCCATCACTTCTGGCTCGGATGACTTGCTGACTTCCACCGTCTGCCAGCTGGTGGTCCAGCTTTGCCTCTTCCTAATCCATCCTCCACACAGGCTCCAGGGAGTTCGCTTCACACGGAGACCTGTGCATGCCAGGAACTGTTTAGATCAGCCACTGCACTTCCTGATTGACAGGACATACATTCATGTTCCTTAGCACAGAAGGCGAGGATCTCCATCACCTAGCCTCTGCCTTCTTCATCACTTTCCCATCAATGTCCCTGTGCGTTTTGCATCCCGCCAGCCCTCACTGCCTCTGGTATGGTTCCCCGCACACCACGCTGTGTCTTGCCCTTGGGTTTTCGATATTACTGCTTACTCTGCCTCCACAGCATATATTCCCACCATCCGACGACTGCACCACCTCCTCGAGGCTCCCGGAGTACTCGCCGCATAGCGCTATCGGTGCATCTGGGGAACTGCTTTATCATGTTCTGCTCATCTGTCTTCCTCACTACGTGTCTGCATTTTTTCCAAGGTAGTGTCTCTCTACCATCTTCTTCCTTGTGGGATCCCCACAGCCTGGCACAGTGCCTGGCCCATCCTGAGCATCAGTCTATTGACAAGAAGGACGAAAGGGGAAAGGGACAGAGATCCTAAAAAGGAAGCCATTAACACCCCTGAATTATGGATAAGGCAACCGGGCTCTGATAGGTAGCATGGGCTCAGGCAACACAGTTGGCAAATGGAAGAGCCAGATATGAAGAGGGAGAAGGATCCTGAGAAATAATCTAACCTACCCTTTCATATAGTGGAAAGTGCTTCTGCTTGCATTCTCCCAGGGAATGGGGCATTCACTGCCTTTCCAGGCAGCCATTCCCACGGCCTGTCAGCCGCCCTGTAAGACAGTGGTTTCTTGGGTGGTGCTGAACCCAGTTTCCCTGATTCACCTCAGCCTGGTTCCACTTTTGTCTTCTGCTGCTAGACATTTCCTCTTGTCAGAGCATAAACCTCAGACTTCCCATCCTGTGCATAAATCACCCTCAAGTGGCTCCCACCTCCCACCATCATCATCAAAAATGCAAAACTAACCAGATTTCCAGCCTGAACAAAAGTGTTTTCCATGCACTACCTAATCCAAACCTCCCTGAAGCACAAGTTAAAAAAGTGCCCAAGATCACACAGCTAGAAAGTCACAGATCAGGGCTGGACCCCCAGGGGTCTAACTCCAAGTTCATGGATTTAACCACCTCACAATACTCTTGCCTGTCTGAGCCCTTCAGCTATTCAACAGTGAAAAGCTAAGCAGATTAAAGGTACATAATTCTCTCTCTTTTTTTTCTTTCCTCTAATACCAGCTTTACGGGGACCTAGCAGATCTCTCTCCTCTGAGGATTATTTTTAAAAGTGATTTCTTTCTCCTTCCTTCTCCCCCCAGCCCCGCCCCAAGCCCCATCTGAGGAAGAAAGATCACTGGGTTCCTGGCTTTGCAAATACCATGTTATTCACGGGGTGCTGCACTGGGATGAGCCAACTCATTAGTTTCAAAGCCTCGAATTAATCTTACATTACTGTTCTCGCAGGTTAAAGGTCATTTTTTATCTTCTTAGCTGTATCCACCACCCGGGGAAGAAACTGGATCTTTATGCAGGCGGAGACCCCTCTCCCTGTTGTACCAGCTGTTGATGTTTCTCTGTTCTTCGTCGTGAGCGGAAAGTGTACAGAGAGCTGAAATTGTTTTAAAAACCCATAGGTGGTTGTTTTTTAAGCAGGAGAATTTTGTAAATCATGGAACATAGAAATGATTAAGAGGCTGGTACTGGGATTGTTGAAAAAAAGCTAGAGACTTAAACAGCTCTGTCAGAAAGAACTGGAAAGAAAAAAGTCCCTTCTCTGTCCTCCAGCTTTGCAACTTCCCTCTGGTGCCTCCTAGTGGCAGAACCTAACATGGCACCAGCTGGCTGGGAGAAATGGCAGGTCCTGCCACAGCATCACAACATAGTGGTGACTTTGAGGCAGAGAGACAGCTTAAAAAATGGCAGTCATAGCTCTATCAAGGATATGTGCTAAAAATTTAAGTATGCTGCTGTGTGGAGGCCCTGGTGGGGTGCTAGCGATCCACTTTCATGGAACATTCTAAGCTTGGTCCCGATAACCTCCCAGATCATGAAAGGAGTCACCCCCACATAGTGAGGCATCGTTCCCAGATTGGGCTGCCCCAGTTAGACTGAAATTCCTCCTGGGTAGCCCTGGCTGGATCAAAGCTGCATTGAGGAGGGGAAGAAAGCGGCATTGAACCTTGTCTGCCTGTGTTCACAGTAGCTATTGTTTCATCCATAACGGTGTAATCAGAGCGAATACATTGAACGGTATTTGCTTTCCTCCACCTGGGCCTTCTCCCACATTGTCTCCCAGTTCCATAGGGAGGTCTGGCATATAAAGGAGGGTGGGGGGTGGAGTGGGACAAGAGTTATGGGTCACCCCTGGAATAGAGAAAATATAGCCCGCTCTTTACATCTCCAAATGCTTCTAGACAGTAGGAACCCTGGGGAAAGCACAGGTTGCCATGCAGCCTTGGGGTACGATACTGCTGAAATAAGATAGAAATTTGCCCTTTTCCATGAAGCATTCCTGAAAGATAGCAGCTGCTAAATAGAGCAGGAAAAAGGTCAAGGTAGAAAGGTCAGATTTGGCAGAAAAAAGCAAAATATAGCCATCACAGTTTTTAATTCAACTTAATTTTTAAATTATATTCAGCAGGAAGTTTAATGACCCCATGGAACAGGGCAAAGGTGTTACATTTATTCCATACCATGCTTCCTATTCAGGTCCACCCTTTCCAGCAGGACATGAAACCCACTGGGGATTAAAGCCCCTGAGCACAATTGAGGATGGGGGCTGGGGAGAAAGGGCTGTTCTAAATCGGGTCCAGGTGGGGACCCAGCAATCATTCCGGCCACTCTTTTTTTTTTTCTTTTTCTTTTTACCTCCCAGTTGAACTGGCACTGTGGGGAAGGGAGGGCAAGTTGCCAACTAGCAGCCTGCCAGTTGGCTGAAGCTACCTTACCCATTCTGGCCTGGAGAGAGAGAGAAGTTCGGGGCAAGACTTTTCAAGGTCGGTAGTATAGCAAACACTGGGCCCCCCGACATGGCTCACCGTGGGTGACTGGTCTTAGCTCCAGCTGAGTTCCATCCTACACTTCAGGTGTAGACATGAGCAAGGCTGATTCCTGGCTTTTATGGACCCATGGGACATGGGTGTAATGAGAATCATTCATTCTGCCTGCTTGGCATCCTTTCTACTTTCTTCTGGTAAAAGCACCATGATCTTCCTGTGGTGCTTACAGCCTTTAAGTCTTGATTCCAGATGCTTCTCTTTCCCCTGCCTCCCAGTACTGGAAGGAGACCTAAGCCTGGCCAATTGAAATCAATCGTAAAATTTTTGTTGGAATGATCAGAACAGAAAAGCTCTCTTTTGATGGAGGTTGTTGGGAAAATGGCTTGTGTATCAGCTCAACTATGGCCACAAGAAGTCTATACAACAGACCCGTGCCCAGCTCAGGGGCACACAAGAATAAACACTGATCACACTGATGGGCCTGTGCATTAGCATCTGTGGTCAGTAGGCAATTCTACTCTACGTGTCTTTTGTTTCTCTGGGACCAGCAGGCTTCCTGGAGTGTATTCTCATGGGGATTCCAGAAGCACAAGAGAAAGGCAAATGGAAGCAGGTAATTCTTAAGGGCTAGGCTTGGAACTGACTCACTGTCATTTCCAACCATATTCCTTTGGCCAAAATCAGTCTCGCAGCCATGCTCAACATCTGTGGGGTGGCACACATATTCCACCTGTGGTCGGAAAAACTACCGCATCTCTGGCAAAGAGCAGGCATGAGAGTGGGGTGAAGCCGCCTTTGCTGCTGGCCGATTTGCCACCTGATGGGACAAGTCTGCCTGAATGAAGCCAACAGAAAGGAGAGCAAAAGCAAGACATGGGGACTGAGATGTGATAACATTGTTGAAGTCCGTGAATCCTGCCATGTCCTGACTTTTCAATCATAGAATTGTTTAAGTCTGTTTCAATTGGGTTTCTGTCCTTTGCAACAAAGACTCCTGACCTATCTGTATCAGTCAGGAAATTCGGAAAGTCTATGGCATCAAGACTAAATGAGAAGTGGCAAGATTCAAAGAGCAACCAAGATAAAGCAAGTGAGTTCTGGAGGCTGAGCCTAGATTGGCTGCCAGAGGCCACTGGACGTGGGTTATGGAGCCTTTTACAAGGTGCCCTGAGACAGCCAATCAGTATAAAGGGAGTATTGAAGGACGCTGCCATTTGACCACTCTGGACCAAAGGAATATAAAGGCTCTTGTTTCTCCAGCATCCGACAGAAACAGACAAAGGATACCAGAGTAGGTCATACTGATGTTAGCCACACGGGGCCACCCCCGATGTTAGGACAATGTAAGTTCTGGGAAAGAGCCATGGGGCTTCTGGGATCATAGGTACTATAAAACGTCCTTGATCTTGTGATCCTAAAAAAAGAAACCAAAGATCTCACAGGAGGAAAGGGGAATTTTGGCCTAAGAGGGACACAAAGATGCTAATATTTGAATAGCCTTTGCAACAACATTAACTATAGCCATCACCATTTATTGAGAATGAGCCATGTGCCAAGCACCGGGCGAGGGAATCCCCATGTTTAGGATATCCAATCCTGTCAGGAAACCTGAGAGATCAGTATTTTATCACCATTTTACAAATAAGAAAGAAGTTAGAGAGTTTCCATCCCCCATCTAGGGTCCTTGGGGATTCCAGAAGCAGGTCCTTGGGCTGAACTTCTGCCCTGCCCCAAGCCCTTGTCATTAACACCAGTCTGTGAGCCTCTCTAACTGTGATTCTTTGTTCTTTGTGACCCCAGAGCCCACAGGGACCTCTTAATTAGTACTTCCTTCCTTTGACCTTTTTATAGCCTCCTGTTCTTTGAAATTGGGGCCCGATATCAGATTGGAAAGAAAAATATCCTCTCTGTAAAAACTTCTCTACAGTCTCATTGTAGAGGGCAGCCCTTTTCCCTGCACTGCACCCAGTGATCTCTCTTCTCCTGAGTAAGAGCACCCGGGTTTCCTCTGAGGAATCAGCTTCCCCAGCCCTCATCCCAGGCTGCTGAGGTGGGACTGGCCCCATATGGCTGAGCCTGCCCCCTTGCCTCCCATTGCAGGGGTGGGCATCAGAGTCTTGGTTGGCAATCCCTACCATCCATGATCTTACTCAGAGAGGCTCCAGCATGGTGGGGCCAGAGTCTACTAAGGTGTGACCTTGGGCCACTTACCTGATCATTTCTGTGCTTCAATCTTCTCCTCTATAAAATGGAATGGTAATAATAGCCCTGACTCTGTAGGGCTGTTATGAGAGAGTTCAGGTAACACACATAAAGAACACTGATACAGCTGTGATCGTCACTGACCCACGCATGGGTATGTGACATATGCAAACCAATGGGAATCTTTGCTAGGATTTTGTTGGAAGTACTAAAAAAGCAGTCCCCCCTCTCTTTTTTCTCTCTCTCTTCCTCTCTCACTCTCTCTCTCCCCTCACCCCCCACACATGTCTTTCATCTCCATCTCTCTCTGGTGGGGGTGTTAGGCTGTGGGATATGGGCCTGGAACGGCCACTGGAAAGGAGATCTGAGTGGTCCAGAGACAGGTTTTTCTCAGCATTGTTTGAGGACCTGGGTTGGGCTGTGCCTGCAGTCACCACTTCCCTGGACTTTTCAGTAGCATGTGCCAGTGATTACCTTTCATGCAAAATATCAGTTTTAGCTGGAGTTGGGGCAGGGGATGGGACGGCAGAGTGAAGAGGGTAAGACTTGTTGGAGTATCTTCAGACTTCAGCATCTTCTGACTTTTCTCTCCTCTCCTAACCCACGGGACACACCGAGTCGATAACTAGGACAGGGGGAGAGAAAAGAATGAACCTTTGTGCTGTTTATTTCCTTCCTCCCTCCCTCTCACAGTCAGCAAAAGAGCACAGCCCCTTTGGAACAATACACTTCTGGGTGGGAATCTCAGCTCAGCCATTCTCTGGTTATAAAGACACACACAATTTTTATAAACCCACTAGTTCAACCAGACGAAATGATCACTTTTATAGGTCAAAAATTGGTTGAGTATTGACAATTTCATATTGTTCAAACTAACAGTTCCCACCTTATGGGGTATTGTTGGTATTAAATGAGATGATGCATGTGAAGTTGTTAGCACAATGCCTGGCACCAAGGCCATGGCTAAGTGTTAATTGCTGCTACCACTATGGTGATGGTGGTGGTGGTGGTGGTGGTGGTGGTGATGAAGATGATGACGATGATGATGGTGATGGTGATGAAGATGATGGCGATGATGATGGTGGTGGTGATGAAGATGATGGTGATGATGGTGGTGGTGATGATGATGATGAAGATGATGATGGTGATGATGTGGTTGTGGTGGTGATGAAGATGATGGTGATGATGATGATGGTGGTGGTGGTGATGAAAATGATGGTGATGATGGTGGTGGTGATGAAGATGATGGCGATGATGATGGTGGTGGTGATGAAGATGATGGTGATGATGATGGTGGTGGTGATGATGATGATGAAGATGATGATGGTGATGATGTGGTTGTGGTGGTGATGAAGATGATGGTGATGACGATGATGGTGGTGGTGGTGATGAAGATGATGGTGATGATGGTGGTGGTGATGAAGATGATGGTGATGATGATGGTGGTGGTGATGAAGATGATGGCGATGATGATGGTGGTGGTGATGAAGATGATGGTGATGATGGTGGTGGTGGTGATGAAGATGATGGTGATGATGATGATGGTGGTAGTGGTGATGAAGATGATAAAGACGATGATGACATTGGTGGGGTGGTGAAAAAGTACTCACAAATCAAAGGGAACAGAAAGAGAGGCAGTTTTCAGCAGTAGTTTTCAGGCTTGACTGACAGTTCTGCTTATTTCCCCCCAAATCTTGTACTTGGGGGGTTTTGCTGTATTTGTCTCCACCAAGTCAGGGAGGCCAGTGGTTCACAAAGGTAAACCAGGAATCTTTAGGCCTCAGTGGCTCTTCTATTGAAAGGATCCTCTGGGATACCGGGGTTGTGTAAAGTTCTGATCCCCAGGGAGGGAGAGGAGGGGACGGTGGCACAGTGGAATTCTGTCAGAATTGCTGCGCAGATTTTTAAACATCTTGATGTCAAGCAGTTTCTAATTCAGTGACAACTGAGGCATTCATTTTGATTGTGGGTTTCTCACCTATCAGCCAACCGGTTATTTTGGTTAAAACAGAACATCTGTTTTCTGAAAAGGGACAATTTGATGCCACCAAATTATCCGGGATATTCCTCCCTGCTTGGAACTTTGGGACACATTCTTCCCTAAACCCAAATGGCTCTCCCCTCCTTCTTCACCTGACTCATTCCTACGGAGCTCTCAGACTCAGTGTGACTTTTTGCCATCTCTTCGATACCCAAATCCATTGTCCCTTCTGTTATATGCCCTCATCTGACTTGGTCATATTCTTCCACACCACATATGACCACGTCATTTGTCTATCATCTGTGTAACTGTCTGTTGAACATCGTCTTGCCCACTGGGCTCTAAGATCGAGATAACAGGTGCCAACCGGGTGTACTTTATTTTCACTGTTCCATACCCTGAGGGATGGCATGTGGCTGACACTCAAAAGGACATGTTAAATGATGAATTAATCATTCAATAACTCCTAATAATTCAGTAAATGTATTAATTAGTGACAGAGGCTTGGACCTTTCCCATGGGAAATATAATGAATTTCAAATTGGGGTGCATAAAGGGATTGCAGCCACGATGCCAACCTGGTTCATCATAGGAGGGGAGAACAAGAAGAAGGAAAAACACTTTGCGCATACTCTAGCTTGTTGTGAAATCTGGGAAAGGCGATTGAAAGACATTCTGGGATTTCATAAAAAAATTCTCCACATGCTTACCAGAGACCATGGGAAGCAACCTTGAATCCAGGCATGACTAGCAGGCTGGAATGAATGAAGGAATTCTACATTAGAATTAGATGGGATAAGGGACACTTGTCCATCACCATGAGATTGCAGGCTCAGTCACAGGTCCTTTGGTAGGCATTGGCTAGCAAGAGTGCTGGTGTTCACCTCTGAGTTTGCCAGAGTCATTGGAGTTTGCCAGAATGATCGACGATCACAGCGGTTACAAGACAGGGAACATTTCATTGAGGTCTCACTAACCAATCAAACTGCAATTTACCTGCTGGCCATGGCATCTCCCCTGCTTGACAGAGAGGTTTCTAAGGTCAGAACTTAGGCCTTATTTTATCTTTCAGTTTCTGTTTTGTAGAATAAATGTCTCTGGATGAACAAATGAACGATTTCTATTATTGCCACGTGGCCCCTCTCCCTCAAGAAAACAAAGTGTCATCCAAGTCCACAGATCCAGGTAATATCCACTCCGTAAAATCTCCATTATCAAGAAACAAATACTTATTGAATGCTTACAAGGTACTAGATAGCATCTTTGAGAGGCACACGGGGACTATGCCTCAAAGAGTTTAATTACCAGATCAGGAAGTATTCTAATAAAAGGTTGTCCAGATCCACATAACACAAAGCTCGTTCAATTTAACTCAAGTAAGGGAAAAAAAAAAAAAGAAAGAAAAGAAAGGAAAATTGGTTGTGGAATCAAGAACAGGAGACAGAGTTTAGGGAGGGGCCACGGGCCCGAGAACTGGAACCCAGGAACAGGGGCCACGTCTCTGTCCCACTTAGGCTTTTCCGTCTGCTTATCTTGCATGTGACCCAAGCTGGTGGCCAGAGTCCACACGACATGATGACCTGGAAGGTCAAGTGCTCATTCTAACTGATTCATCATGGCCGGGGAAGGTATGGAGTGGATCACGTGATTTGATGCCTCCTTAGCCAGGCTATGTGCAGGTTGCAAAAAATGACTGATATTCCAAATACAGGCTAAAAGATTCACATACATGAAAAGGTAACAGAGCAAAGGACAAGCAGAAGAAGGTGTAAAAGTCCAGGAATAAAGTAATAACAGTAACTGTGCTCTGTAGAAAAGGAAATACAAAGGGGGAGAAGGTCCCTAATTCTAAACGTTAGTAATAATAAAGAATTCCAAACCTTCTCTCCCAAGGGCCATGGCTGTATTTGCTTCCACTGCCAGAATGTCCCAAATGGTTTTGTTAGCAAGCCCAAGCCCTCTAGTTTCCTGGAGTGCTATTTCAGGGCAGTCTCTAAATTGTCTCGAGTATCACTGGCCTCCATGACGTTGAACCCCGGACGAGAAATGCCTTGCCTTTGAGGTATCTTCAGGGGCATAAACACGGACATGATTAGCCCCCCACAAATTAATAATAACATCTAATACTCACTTAGAACCTAGTACTAGGTTCCAGATACACTTCTAGGTGCTTTACACATATTAACTCATTTAGGCTTCACAGCATTTCATCTAGATTTCAAACATTCCCTGAGCTCCTACTGCATACAGGGCGGTTTGCCAGAACCTGCTAAGAGTCTCCTACCCATTCTCCCCATTCTACCATGAATATTTCTTCTTGCTTGCTTTAAAAAGTAACTAAACATGTGGTTGTATAGGGTCGAGTTGAGAGTTGTGAGCGTCAGAGTTAAGGAGCAAGTGAAGTTGTATCCTAATGCTGTCACTTACTGCTAAGGGCCTTTGGCTGGGGTTCCTACGCTCCCTGAGCCTCAGTTTTCTCATCTGTAAAATGGGGAGAATAACAGTACCAACCTCACACAGTGTTCTGAGATGATAAATTGGAAAATGTATGGAAAGCTCTCCATTCAATCCCTTGCAGAATAAGTATAATCAACATTGATAATTAGCTTTGCCATTAAGAAATTAAAAGCATAAAGTTACTGGATACCAAGATGGATTCAGGAAAGAGAACACAGCTGAGATAGGGTGGCTCAGAGGAGCAGGGCAGTATAAAGAGATGGGATGAATACAGAAAATAATTTTTTTATTATAATCTGAAGGGGAATATAGGGTAGGGTCTGATATCCTCTACCTTCCATTACTTAGTTTTAAAAGAAAAAAAAAGGTTAGTCTTGTGTTGGTTGGATATTTAATTCACTGCATTATTCCTTCAGGGAGTTTTTTCTTGGTTCTTTGTGCTCCCCACCAACCAAGTTCCAAGACTACGTGAGTGTGGTGTAGGGAAGGTTCTGGTAGACCAGAACACAGGGGTCCAGTCCTGATGCTTTCCCTATGCTTCCTTTCCTCTCTTGAACTTAGAAGTATAAAATGTATATCATCTCAGATCTTTCTAGCATGAGTTCTATGGACATCCTAGAGGAAATTTTTTCCCTTAATTTTCTCTTCAGGATCAATGAATTATAATTACAAATTATAATCAATAAGTTGAAATTAAATAAACTAGCCTCTACCATATTAAGAAGTAATTTTCTTTAATTCTTCTCTATTAAGAAGTAATCATTTATCCGTATAAGAACATAAGTTAATTCCCTACTCCTTGGAAGGAATGAAAGTGAAATACATCCATTGCGTTATTCAATCTGGCCTTTGGGGTCCAGGAAAATCAGGACTGCCAGGAACTAAGGAGAAAATGATCTGTGAGAAAAACACACAACAAGGCTACTTGTTTTCTATGTGTACCTATTTTTGCAGTAAAACACAAAGTAAAAGTTCTAGAGAAATACACTCCAAACTTGTAACTTCCAGTAAAGAGGGTCAGGATCACGGTTAGGAGGAGTGGTCCAAGGCAACTGTAGCTTGTCTGTGACATATTAAGTTTTTTTAAAGGAGAATCTATTCATATCTGACTTAGGTAATTAAAGTTTAATTGTTTAAATAGGAAACCTGGCTTAGAGCATACTTCTCTAGGGAACTGCAAGAAAGAACAGTTTAGCAGGCTGATTTCCCCAAGGCCAGATCAGGGTTCAGCAACCCCCCTCCCGGCATGCGCCCCCCTCCCCCCCACCATGATCCCAGAATTTAAGAGGTGGCTGGATCAATTTAATTATTAACTGAACTGAAAAAGTACTTTTCTAAAGGAGACTGACTGCTAATTTTGACATTGATGTCAATATGTAGATTTCTTCTGTTTAAAAGAAAGCATCTGGTTGTGTTTTCCTGACTATTGTTAAAGCAACATTGAATGGGGAGACAAATGTGCATAAACTGCTATTTTGGGGGACTCTTGAGAAAATAAAAATATGAAATAAACAGAGCATCAAGAAAATGCGTTCAGCTGTGGAGTTGTTGTAACTGCATCCTCAACTCTTTCTCGGTGAATTTCACACACACATCTACCTAATCTCTTTCCTCCAATTCTCAGGAGCTTAGCGGTGAAAAATCACATAATCAACATTTAAAAACTGTCAGTGGATCAGAAATGTAACGGAGAATTTATAGCCACAGATCTTCCTAAATCTCCGAGCTAACCGTTGGTCTCAACTGCTTCCTCTACAATCCTGATCAAATCCACAGATGCTTATATAGCCTTCCCATGTAAAGCACTTTGTACTTTTCTGTTCTGCCAGCCTGTTAGAACTGGTATCAAATTCTCCCTCCTGCTGGGCCCATCTCCTCTGTAAGAAAAGATTCCTGGCCTCTATGCCTCCCTCTGAGGCATTCTGAATATCCAGGACTTCATAGGAGATACTAAAAATAATAATACAATTTAAGGCACCTTTTTGCTATTCTTTACCAGTAACTGTGGGGAATAGGCAAACTATAAATAAGAATTAGCTAACAGTTTGTTCTCAGACTACACTGGGCCCATGGAAATTAAGGATTTCTTTAAAGACCAGGAATCAAAAGGTCACCTCAGGATCATGGGTAGTGCTGAGGGAGTGAGGAGTCATCTACCAACTGGAAGGGCAAGAAAGAGGGTCCTTAGAAACCTAGGTTAAGAAACTGGCGGCTCTAGGGTGGCCTGGACATAGAAATAATCATAGTCAATAGATACAGCGGAGACTCAAACTGTATAGATCTTGTTCTTAAGATCTTGCTTAATTCTATGACTACTCAACCATCATCCCCATTACACAGATGAGAAAACTGAGTGTTAGAGAGTTTGGAAAGTCATGTACTTAGTAAGTAGAGGAGCTGGGATTTTAATCAAGGCAGTCTGACTACCCAGTAGGAAGGAAGAAAGGGAGGGAGAGAGGGAAGACAGGTGGATGGTCAGTCTGAAAGAGACTAGAATTGAGAAATTAAGGTTTGGGAGCAATTAGCAAATATCTTGAACCCAAGCAATGTTTGGAAGAGGTGGTAAATGTCAGTAGTGAGGTTCACTTAGCAACCAGGAATATAAATATGGCAAAACCAGAATGCATATACATGCCAAAGGAAGGTATGTCAATCAGAGACTCAACACACTCAAGTGAGGACAACTGGAGGAAGGTTTATTTAAAAAGGGGCTATTTTGAGCGGGGCAGGGGCAGAGGAACAGAAGAGCTAGTGCAAAAACCCAGGGCTAGGAGCAGCTAAGGGTCACATCCCTAGATCTGAAGGGATGAAGGAGGGGACAGAGCCTGGCTGAGGTGACCTTGAAAGGAAGGACCAAGGAAATCCCCACCCTTCCACTTACCCTTCTCTCCAATCTGCAGGGCTCTGCATTGGCAGACCCCAGCTGAACGCCAAAAGTCAAGGACACCCTGTGACAGATGGTCAGCTACCAGGCACAGAGCAGGGGGTCTGAGTGGGAATCCAGATGCCCAGCCCAGAAGATGGAGGCAGCACTTTTACCTAGAGACAGATGCAGAGGAATGAGCAGATAAGGGCTGACGGAGGGGTAGGAGAGAGCTAAGGTTGCAGATTGGCTCTGATCTAAAGGAGCAATAACATAGCCTGAAAACCCACACTCAGCCACTGGTGGGAACTGCCATCCACACTGGGGGGTGGCTAAGACCCGGGTGAAGCACTTGGTGACTGCTGCAGGTTCTCTGAGCCCTGCGAACGTTTACCTAATTGATAGCATCTAGCACAATGTCTTACTGCGGGGGTGTTAGTAGCTAATTGGGTTGCTGGAATGCTGGAAATAGCTATTTTGGTAAAGGACACCCAGACATTTGGGGACCTATGAGGACATATGGAGGTGACAGAGTGGTGGGGAAGGAGGCAGACCCAAAGACCCCACCTCCCCTCACTCAAAGGCACAATCCAGGAGGAAGCCTCTTTATTCATTCTGGACCACATTCCCAGGGGACCAAGGGACTTTGGTGACAGAGCTGGGAATGAGCTATGTTCAGAAATAAAAAGTAAAGACAGAAGAAAAGAGATACAGGGGAAAAAAAACCTGTTGTCATTATAGACGTTGATTGGATTTACTGTAGTGATTTTTGCAGTGTATACAAATATCGAATCATTATGTTGTACACCTGAAACTAATCTAATGTTTTTTTAAAGATTTTATTTATTTATTTGAGAGAGACACAGATGTGACAGAGATAGCAGGAGAGAGCACGAGTGGGGAGGGGAGGGAGAAGCAGGCTCCCCCTGAGCAGGGAGCCTGACACGGGGCTTGATCCCAGGGGGGATCATGACCTGAGGCCGAAGGCAGGTGCTTAACCAACTAAGTCATCCAGCCGCCCCCGTTTTGTTTTGTTTTGTTTTGTTTTGTTTTGTTTAAAGATTTATTTATTTATTTGAGAGAGAGAGGGAGAGGTGGAGAGGGGCAGAGGGGGAGGGGGAGAATCTCAAGCAGATTCTGTGCTGAGCATAGAGCCCAACACAGGGCTTGATCTCATGACCCTGAGATCATGATCTGAGCTGAAACCAAGAGTCAGTTGCTTAACTGACTGTGCCACCCAGGCGCCCCAAAGTTGTCTGGTTTTTAATATTGCAAGAGAAAACTAAAGAGATGGGCACAGAAAAGAAAAAAGTATTTCTTTAGTCAGAGAAGAAAGAAGAGAATTTGTTTTGAATATACACATTATTAACTAGAACATAGGCTTTTTTCTTTATCCCCACTAAATACATCTTGAAGAAATGTTTAAAGAGTTCTGGCTTGACTGGGAGATTTGCTGTGAGGAAGTCTGAGAGTTCGGTCCCACAATTTAACAAAATTTGTCAAACGCAGAACATGGCTTTGCTTGTTGATTTCCCTTCTTCATTTCTTTCTTTCTGACAAACTCTAATTCATCGTGCACTTGCTGTTTGCCAGGTTCTAAAGGTTGAACGTGGCTTATTTGATCCAACACCCAAGGGGTTCTTGAGGATACACAGACCTTGAGCTCAGATATGCTTTAGACCCGCATTATCCAATACAGTAGCCGCCGGCCACATGTGTTTATTTACATTTATTATAGTTAAATAAAATGAAAAGGTCAGTCCTTGAATTTTGCGGTAGCAGCTTGTTAGCTGCTCAGGAGTCACGTGGCTAGAGACTATCCTATTGCTCGGAGCAGATACAGAGCATTTCCATCATCACGGAGAGTAGCGCTGAACAGCACGGTTCTCAGACACACCAGGGCTGTTTCTACCCCCCTGTGAAATCGCTGTAGACAGAAAAGCTATCGTTCCAATTTTTAGTATATGTGCTGCCGAAGCGAGCACCAGAAAAGCGATCATTAATTGAGCATCTCCTCTGGGCTTCAAGGTCTGAGTCAGTTATATAACATCATCTCATCCCGTTTTAGGGATAAAGAAACTTGAGCACAGAGAGACTAAGCAATTTTCTCACCGTCACACGGTAAGCGAGTTGCAGAATCATGGGAGTTTGATTTCAAAAGCTTTGCTCATTCAGGGGATGTCATCTTCCAAAGGCATCTCCCCCGAGAGTGAGCTGAAGCACCATCACAGCTCAGAAAGAGCTGCTGGGGATTCTGGCCCTTCGGACAGAGAAGTGGCCACATGCCTTTGGGGTCAGACAGGCTAGAAGACCATCTAGCTGGGTGACATTGGCCAAGTCACGTATCTACTCTGAGTATCCATGAAATGGGGATGTTTACAGCACCCACCTTGTAGAGCTATGAGGATTAAATGAGACTGCGCACGTAAAGCACTTAGCACAGTATTGGCTACATGGCAGCTGTTTAGATATGTAGGTGTAGATATGATGATTATTTCCCTAGTGAATCCCTTTCTCCCAGTTAAGTTGGAAACCACGAATTACCTCACGCCCTGCGATGCACATTTCCGAGTCTGGCGCGCCCCCTGCTGGTCACTCCTGGATACATCACGCAGCCAGGTGTTCCTGGGGCTTCCTATCCACTGTGTTGGAGCAACTTGGCTATAGAACAGAGCATTTAGAAAGAAGGAAAAAGGTTCTCTCACATTGCAGCTCCTCTTATCACTCAGGAGAAAGTCAGTGTTTGCCTACTTGGCTGTGATCTTTGTTGCCTTAACTGCCAAGCAGATAGAGAAAGTGTACCTCTTTAGGTCCCCATTCTCCTGTCCAGCCCATGCTCCTACTGGTGTTACCTTCAGTCCGATGCTGAATTAAGTCCCACCCTCTGTCTCTACATCCTAACCATCTAAAAGTCCTGTTAGTGTTTTTCTCCTGCAAGTATTAGCATCTGCTCATGCCCCTCCATGTTTTCTGTTCCCACCTCAGTCTAAGCCAGCATTGCTCACCTGGGCCACCTCATCAGCCTCCTACCCGGTCTTCTTCCATCTTTGCCCTTCTCCCACCAGTCCAGGCTGCACCCAGCAACTAGAACCATGATCCTGGCCGCAGAGCTACTGGAATGCCCTGGGCGGGGGGCTTTAATCAACTACCAATGCCTAGGTGCCAACCCCAGACTAATAACATCAGAGGCTTAAAGTCTTGGTTCATAGATACATAGTTCATACATGCATAGTTCATTAAAGCTCCTGGGTGATTCTTTTGTGCAGCCAGGGTTGAGAACCACTGAGCTGCTAGTCCCAACAGGAAGTATCATCATCACCTGGAAGGCTTGTTAGAATCCAGACTGCTGGGCCCCACCCTGGAGTTTCTGTTCAGTAGGTCTGGGTGGCCCTGAGGATTTCTGGTTCTCACAAGTTCCAAGGTGATACGGATGCTGCTGGTCTGGGGACCACACTTAGAGAACCGGTATTGTAAAAATATAACTTGGAACACAAATCTCGTCATTACACTCGGATATATGTTTTAAAATTCGCCTTCTATCCCGTGGCCTGCCAGGCAGGATGTGACCCCTCCTATCTCGGGGCCCCTCACTCCCTCTGCTCCAGTCACTCTGGCCTCCTGTCTGCCTCTTGAGCACTTCAAGACTTTTGTACCAGCTGTTCTCCCAGCCCAGAGGGCTCCTCCTTTACCTCATCTCTTGGCTGGTTGCCTCTCAGACTTTGGGGTTCATAGAAATGCCACCTTCTCGGGACACCTGGGTGGCTCAGTCATTAAGTGTCTGCCTTCGGCTCGGGTCATGATCCCAGGGTCCTGGGATCGAGCCCCGCATCGGGCTCCCTGCTCGGCGGGAAGCCTGCTTCTCCCTCTCCCACTCCCCCTGCTTGTGTTCCCTCTCTCACTGTGTCTCTCTCTGTCAAATAAATAAAAATAAAATCTTAAAAAAAAAAAAAAAAGAAATGCCACCTTCTCAGAGAAGCCTTTCCTGACTGCCCCATTCATCATGGGTCTCACCTTCTCACCTCTTACTTACTCCCTTTGCTCCTCCCCCTCCACTCATGTTGTCTCTCTCTCTCTCAAATGTCTTTCTCAGCAACCTGCTCATTTCCTTTATAGCACCTGTTACAATCGGCAATTATGTTAGGTGTCTGCTCACGGCCATTAGATCTAGCTCTCTGCCAGAATGCAAGTCAGATGCAGGTGCGCGAGGACTTGGGCTTCTTGTTCACTACCTGTTACATAAATGGTCAGTGATTTAGAGAACGTAAGGCTTAGAAATAACAATAATATAAGCAGGAGCCATTTTCCCCGAGGCTGGTCTTTTACCATTGTGTCTCTAAGCCACAAGGACCTGGCAAGGCACGTGGCATCACCTTCAGTCTACGGATGTGGAGATGAAGACCCTGGGGAGGTAGAGACCCTGGGCTGTGGTCAGACAGCTCAAAGTGGTGGAACCAGCTGGGATTCCAGGCTGCCTGCTTCCATGTTCCCCCTAAGAGGAAGGAGGGAGGGAAGGAAGGGGAGGCAGGCGGCAAAGGGAGAGCTTAAAGAACTCTTCCCTCAGGGAATTTTTAAATCTACTAAACTCCTAGCCAAGGCAAAAAAAAAAAAAAAAAAAAAAAAAAAAAAAAAAAAAAACCTGAGCTGAAATCAAAGAACCCTTGCCCTACTTTCCAGCTCTCTGATTCTCCCAGAATCTCCTTAGAAGAGAATGATCAAGCAATGATGGGTGTCTCAACTTTAAAGATTTTTTTTTTTTTAGTAGTTCGTTCAGAGCCTTTGGAAGAAAAGCACAGGTAGGAAATGAGGAAGGCAGAACCTGGGCCCTGTCCCGCTTCCTGCACAGCCTGCCTTGGCCTACATACGTAATACCACGGGGCAGTGGAGTCAACTTCCTTTTGTGGCCACCTGCCTTGTGACTGTATTAGCTAAGGTAATACTAGATGCTGTAACAGGTAGCCACCTCCCTCCTCAAACTCAATGGCTTAACATGCTAGAAGTTCCTCTCTTTGGTAAAGTCCTAAATCAGTGCTCCTAATGTTAGGGAGGGGAGGGAGAGCCCCCTTCCCCCATCATGGCTGGGCGAGGGGACAGCACATGGCAAGTTTGATGGGTCAGGGTTGGAAGTGGTGCACATCATCTGCACCCACATTCACTGGCCAGAACTCAGTCACACGGTCATTCTTGGCTGCAAGGGAAGCTGGGAAATAGAGCCTAGATGTCAAGGTTAGGGAATAGCCAGCCAGTTTCGGCCTCAGTCTCTGAGCTCTGTGAGGAGCTGTCCGCCCTGGTCCACCTCCTCTTTCAGATGGAAGGATTTCCACAGTTGCAGAGAAGACTGTGAATGCAAGTGCCCCTGGGAAGAGAGAGCCACCTTGATATTAAATTCACATCACAGAGGAAATGACAGGGTTCCAGTGCTCCCCCGAGAGAAGGCTGGAGGGTTGGGGAGGGACAAGGGAAGAAAGAGGAGGCTGGATGCACAACTGCTCAAGTTCAGTCTTGGCTAAGAGAGAACTACAGCTTTGTCTACCACTTTGGTGTTTACCTTGACTTTAACTCTAAATTTTCCAAAATTTCACTACCTAAAAAAACACTTATTGTTGAGTATCTACTGTTTTACGGACATAGTCCTAGGCTTTCAGGATACCAATAAAGAAATAAAGAATATGATATAAGCCCTATTTTTTATCTGGTTGAGGATTTGAAAACATCGGTGATAAAAGTTTGACATAAATAGGGGTGCCTGGGTGGCTCAGTCAGTTAAGCATCTGCCTTCGGCTCAGGTCATGATCCTGGGGTCCTCAGATCGAGCCCCATGTTAGGTTCCCTGCTCAGTAGGGAGTCTGTTTCTTCCTCTCCCTTTGCTCCTTCCCCTCCACTCATGTTGTCTCTCTCTCTCTCAAATAAATAAAATCTTTTAAAGAAAAGTTTGACACAGATAATATTCAACATTGCATTCAACACATGACACAAAGGATCTCATTTAATCCTCACAAGAATCCTATGAGGTATTATTATCATCCCCATTTTATGGAGGAGGAAACTGAGACCCAAAGAGATGAAATAGTTGTCCCCAATCCCCCACTCGTAAGAGGCAGGAACAAGTTTCTATTCCATTATGCTGCCACTGCCAGTGAATGGCCCCATCGGATGCACGCTGACGTCAGCACCAGCATAATGCAGTGGGCTTCTGAGAACAGAAGGTGTGGAGCTCCCAACAGTTACTGAATCCAAGAACAGCTCAAGTAACTCCTGATGACCTTGGGGCCAAGCAAGACCCTTTGTCTCCGTGTTCATCGGTTTCCCCTGACCATTCCTTTGTTCCGATAAAAGCATCATAGCTAAAGGCAGGAGCAGAAGTTGTCATCAGCTAGATTCAGCTTCTTTCTGTCTGTCTGAGCCTTTGTTTTCCCATCTGTGAAATTGGAATGGGGTCTGATTTGCTCATTTTCCTTCCCTAGCTCGATAAATCCTGGCTGTCCCCTTCATCTCGCACCTGATTGCAGATGGCAATAACTATGTAAACAGAAGGCAGATTTCTAAGCTTTGAGCTGCTTCTGAGAGCAAGGTCTTTGAACCACCATCCAGGGGAAACAGGGGGATCGGGGGAGCAGCTGAGGGTCGGGTGTAACATGACACCAAGTGTCCCCCAGCCCCGTCTTCCCCATACCCTATCCATCTAGATCCAGTCCCAGGCAATCTGGATTCCCACCATTCTCTCAGAATCCCCATCAGGCAAGTTCAAGACTTTGGGGTATAGGGTTCAGAGAGATGAATATTAGATATCCCCGCAGGCCTCCCCAGTCAGCCTTATTTCTTAACGATGTCTTTCTGGATGCTCCCAGGAGCCGTGCCTGCCTGGCAGATATTAAAGAAGGCAGAAGGAGCATGAAGGAAAAGCAGCATCTTGGAACGGTTGCCTGGTTACACAGTGATCTGGACCACGTGGTCTCCTCCCCTTGGAGGGCCCGGGGTGAGGCTGCTGAGGAGGGGAGGAACATAGGGCCCTGCACAGGGGGGAAGAGATGTGGCTAGAGCCAGCTCCTGGACGCTGTGCCTTCCTTCTCCAGCCCCACTGCCCACAGGTCGGGACAGGACGAGTGGACAAGCTGCCTGGGTAGGAAGCCTGCCTCACCCGCTCATCAGCTGTGGGCCTGAGGCATGTTTATGTAGCCTATTCGTGTCTCTCCTTCCTCCCCTTTAACATGAATCTACTGTGTACTGTTGGGTCTGATGGGTACTATTAGTACACTGTGCTCTTGGAAGCCTCCAAACAGAGAAAAGAGGAAAAGTGCGGAGCACAGGGCCCAGAGCATAGTAGGCTGACCATAAAAAAGCTAGTGCTGCCTGGTCAGAGTTGGAAGCTGATGGAGGAAGCGATCAGAAGTCCCAAGTCGGGACCTGCTACCTAACTTGAGGTCCCAGTGCACTGAGGTCCCATTGCAAAGAGAAATGCAGGGCCCCTTGTTCACAAAGTAGCAAAGAGGTGCTATGAAAGGTACTAAAATATAAGGTTTTTTTTCTTTTGCATACTCTTTCGACGACCGCCAAGTACCTGGGCGAACAGGGAAGTAGAGCAAGGCACCCCACTTTCCTAGAGGCTCTTTACCCTAACCCACATTAGACAGGCAACCCCCAATACTGCAACTTCTATATCAGGATGCCCTAGGTTCCCGAATCAGGTTGCGGACGAGGCTCAGCCCCGCTGGGCGGCACCAGGAATGCACTGTGGAGCTGCCAACCTCAGGCAGGGATGGCTAGCGTGCCCTACCCTGAGACCCCTGCGTCTGTGCATGCCATTGGCCCCTGCTGGTTGTAGCGGGGATGGGGCTGGGAGAGTGCGGAGCGGCCGACTGGGCCAGGCATGGGACATGGTGGAGGGGGGAGGGTTGGGGGCTGAGAACCCACCTGGGCAGGCAGTGGGAGGCAGGAGTCCACATGCAGGGAGGCTCCCAGCCCTCGGTGCAGGCTCTGCTGTCCCATGAGATTTCACTTACGAAACACAGATTTAAAGATACAACGATTGAGAATTTCCAGACACGAGTGCAGAGCATTAAGACCCAAGTGCAGGTTCTGTGGGGCTGTCCTGGTTGCACACTACGATGGCGACCCTGTCCTGAGTTCTTGTCCTGTCACCACCTCCCCACTCTGGGCCTCGGTTTCCCCTTCTCTAAATGAGGGGGGAGGTACATGGTTTTTACACTCTCTTCCAGCTTCTACCTTATATGACTTCTGTCCTACTGACACACTGTGTGGCCGTGGGCAAGTCCCTTCCCTTTCTGGGCATCAGTCTCAGTGGGGATTCAATGACCCTGAAGGACCCTTCCAAGGTTAATACTCAAAGAGGTGCCTCTTCCCCTCCTCTCTCTGGTTTGAGGGGACTCTTTTCTTCTGTGGAAGGGAAGGTAAAATCTTCAAGCAGGTGATGGGGGTTGGGGTTGGCTGGGAAATTCTGGGTCTCTTCCTTCTGGTGAACTTACTGGTGAACTTGGCGATCAGGAAGGGGAAAGGAGGGAAGTACAATCAGCATGTGTTATGGAATTAATGTTTGCGCACCCTGTGAGGTGATAGAAAATATATATGGGTCTTTTCACCCTGTTCCTGGCACAGAGCTCTGGAAGCCCTTGTAACTTGCTGGGTGATAGGAGCATCTTTTAGTTCTAATGAGGTGACTCTGGGTGGGCTCCTGGAAGGGGGCTGGCCACCAGAAAGACCAAGCCATGGTTAGAAGCTTGGAATTTTTCAGCCCCACCCCCCGTCTTCAGAGAAGGAAGAAGGGCTGAAAATGCAGTTACAGATCTATCATGCCTACATGAGGAAGCCTCTATAAAAATCTCCAATGTACAGGGTTCAGAGAACTTCCAGGTTGGTGAGCACATTCAGGTACCAGGGAGGAGATGTACCCCAGTGCCACGAGGACAGAAGCTCCTGGGCCTGGGACCCTCCCAGACCTTGCCCTATGTATCCCCCCCATGTGGCAGTTCATCTGTATCCTTTATCATATCCTATAATCAACTGGTAAATGTAAGCGAGTGTTTTTCTGAGCTCTGTGGCAAATGGATCTAACCCGAGGAAGGGGTTGTGAAAATCCCCAATGTGTAGCCAAGTTGGACGGAAGTTGTGAGCAACCTGGGGACCTACTACTTGCAATGGGCGTCTGAAGTGAGGAGGGAGCGGTCTTTTGGACTGAAGCCTTACTCTGTGGGATCTGACACTATCTCTGGATAGATAGGGCCAGAATAGAGTTAAATTATGGGATACTCAGCTGATGTTGCTGAACTGCTTGTTGTGGGGAATGCCACAGCCCCCTCACTTGGTGATGAGAGGTGTCAGAAGTGTTCAGTTGTGAAAGTAAAAATTCAACCCCTCTCCCCGTAATTCATATGTTGAAGCCCCAGTCCCCAATGTGAGGGTATCTGGAGGTGGGACCATGAGAGGTAGTTAGATTTAGATGAGGTTCTGAGGTGGGGCCCCCATGATGGGATGAGTGTCCCTTTAAGAAGAGGAAGACACATCAGAGCTCACTCTTTCAGCCATGGAGGAACAGGGCCTTCACCAAGAACTGCATCTACAGGCACCTTGATCTTGGACGTGTCAGCTTCCAGAACTGTGAGAAATAAATGTCTGTTGTTTAAGTCATCCAGCCTATGATATTCGGTTATAACAGCCCGAGCAGCCTTTAAGGAAGATTCACCAGCTAGTGGAGCAGAAAGGCAAAGGAGAGCAGATCATCAGAGAAGATGAGAAAGCGGGCAGCACTGGGCCTTTCAGTCATTCATCTATACATTCATTCATGCATTTGCCTGGACAGGTGCAGCAGACTCTCCCCCCATCTCCCTGCTTCCATGCTATTCCCTTTTAGTCCATTCTCCACACAGTAGTCTAAGGGAAATTCTTTTATGATAAAGAGAACCATGTCCTTCCCCACTGAAAACCTCCATCAGTTAGGATTAGGTTCAGCTGTGACAGATACCCCACACTAACCGTGTCTTCAATAAGACACACATTTCTCTTTCCCATAGAAGCACCCAGCGCTAGGCTACCCGAGACTGGTGTGGTAGCTCAACGGTGTCAGAATCCAGGCTCCATCTAGCTCGTGGCACCTCCATCCCTAGCCTCCATTTGCAAGGTTGCCTCCAAGTCCAAAATGGTGCTGGGGCTCCAGCCATTGAGTCTACATCCCAGAGCAGCAAGGACGGGGCCACTCCCTGCTTTCAAAGCTACACCTCAGCTTGCATTCTAGTAGCCAGCTTCAGTCACATGACCGCAGCTATGAAGGAAGCTGGGAAAGTTGGGTCTTTACCCCACAGTCCTTGCACAGCTCCCTCCTGCACTTGGAATAAAACCCGTACCCTTTCCTATGCCTCCCAAGGACTGGCCCATTTTCCTGCCTTCCTGACTCCCAGCCTCACCTCCTTTGTCCTGCTTCAGGCCCCCTCTTTGGGTCTCTCAAAGGCCGAGGCTCTTTCCACTCAGGGCTATCCACCCATGTTGTTCCCTGGGCCTGGAACACCCCACACTCACTCTGTGCCGGCCAACTCCTTCCCTCTGTCAGGGCTGGGTGCTCCATCACCTCCTCAGAACGGCCCCCCAACCACACCATCTGACACAGTCCTCATCTTTCTTTCCTGACTCCTCCTTTTGTTTTGTTATAGCATAAATGACACCTTGAAACTATTGTATTAATTTAACTGATAAAAAACCAAACCATGAATGCCTCCACCAAATGCCTGCATTTGGATTGATCTCCCCCTTAGAAAGACAGCCCCAGGAGGGGAAGGTTTGTGTCCTGTTCACAACTGGATCCCCAGAGTTTCTCTGAACAACTATTCATTGCTTTCCCATTCCCACTATGTAGCAGGATCTTAAAAGACAGTAAGAATATCATCCACAGGGAGGCCAAGAGATGCAATTAAGGGTCCATCTGCTGGAGAGGGGCAATACTCAGCCAGGGAGGTCAGCAGAGACAGGGATGCACAAGTCCAGTAAAATCCTACTAACGACCCTGCAATGGTCAGAAAGACGGTTAGGCTCTTTTCAGGCCTTGCTCTGGCTCCATCCTGTGCCTTCACCCTGGTGTTCTTGCCTTCTTCTGTCCCACTTTTAACTTTCATGGCCTATTGTTTATTCCTTATCCTTGTAAGCAGCTTTACATCCTTTCTGAGAGAGGGTGGGGTACAAACAAACATCTACAGGATAAAATGTAAAAAGTATCTGGGTGTGTCCAGTAGCCAGGAATAGAAACCTACTTCAGCCACCGCCAGATCCCAGCAGGCATCAGCCATCTATTTGTCATGTTCTCTTGGATGTCTTTTTTTTTTTTTTTTTAAACAAGAAACACTTATTTCTCAGAGTTCTGGAGGCTGAGAAGTACAAGTTCAAGGTACCAGCAGATTTAGTATCTAGCGAAAGCCCTCCTCCTGGTTCATAGATGGTCATCGTCCTTCTGTGTCCTCAGCTGGTCTCTTCTTGGGTGTCTTTGAGGACTTCAACTGGATGTATCCAGACGGCAACTCATAGTCTCCCTCAAACTGGTCTTCCCCTAGTCTTGGTAAATAAGTTGTCTAAGATGTAACCCAGACACTATCCTCAAGAGGTGGTCTAAAATGGTGGTCAGGGCTCGAGCTCCCCACCTCAGCACTACTGGACTGATGGGGCTGGATCATCCTCTCTTATGGGGGCTGTTCTGTGATATAAGAAATTTGGCAGCAGCCATGGCTTCCATCCTTTAGAGGACAGGTGCACCCCCCAACCCTGAGTTGTGACAGCCATAAATGCCACCAGATATGGCCAAATGTCCTCTCGGGCAAAATCATCCCCAGGTGAGGACCACTCGTTTATAGTAAGGACTTAAAGCTCAGACTCTCAGGCTTGACATCCCAACTCTGCTGTGGGACGTGGGGCAAGTTATTTAACCCTTCTGTGCTTCGATTTCCTCTTCTATATAAAGGCAGGAAAAGAATAGTCCCTCCTCCACAGATTAAATCAACTAGTATGTACAGAGCACTTAGAACGGCGCCTGGTGCCTCCAAGTGTCATGTAAGCAATTATTCCTACCTTTGAACTTTCCCCGTAGCCCTCAACCCAACCCATCACCATTCCTGGGTAATTCTATTTTATGAAGATCTCTAAAATCCATTCCTTCTTCTCCACCATCACCCTTGCCCAAGCCACGCTAGGCTTCCTACAATTTATTCTCTACAGAGCGACCAGTTGGATCTGCTTAAACCGTTCAGTGCTTACAATAGTCACAGAGTCCTGTTGTTTTTAGGAAGAAACCCCTCACCAATGGCCTAGAAATTAAAGAATCTATCTATCTCTAGATCTTGTCTCCTAACTTCATCTCCCTTCTTGCTTAATCTTAGCCACAGTGGTTTTTCTCTCTGTTCCTCAAAAGTGTCGTTCTCTTTCCTAATCCAAGGCCCTCAAATATTCCAGGCCCTCTGCCTGCAACCTCACATGAAGCTATCTCCAAAGCAGTGATCATGGGCTTTTTAAAAAATAAAGATAGGCCACTTCCTGGGAGGAGTAGAAAGAGTTTAAGTGACTGAGCTAGGATGGGCTGCCTTGTTCAGTGGGGCAGTGTGTGCACTGCACAAAGAGCCAAGGCCCTGAGTTGTGACTACAGTTCATCCCAAGGCTCCAGATGCCAAACCATACTCATGCAGGTGCAGAATCACCTGCTCACCAAGCTGTTTGTGGAGCGGTGTGCTTTGAAAGAGGGTGCCTTTGGCTGATTTGTAATGAAGAGGCCATACAGGCTAATGACAGCCCTACAATGAGAGCATACAGTAGATGGATAATAGTGAAGCTACATTTAAAAATGTGTATTTCCTATCTGTTATAGAGACATTAATTTGCCAAAGACCAAGGAAGAGACCAACTATGCTAACTGACTGGCATTCTCTTTCTTTCCATGGCTAGAAAGTAACTATTCTACATCCCTGGTACTAGTTTAGAACTGAGGCTAACTTAAGAAAAGCTGTCCCTTACTCGTGCATGAAGCAACTGGACACCTTTCAAGTCTTACAGTGATACAATTAGCACTTTCCATAATTAAATTCACAGTAAAATGCCTTCTGGGAATCCAGTATTTTTTTAAATTATCTATTCTTATTAACCTCATTCATCTGTCTCATAAAAAATGTAAACTAAGCCCAGCCATACAGAACACATATCCTAACAAATATAATTAGCACTAAATATTTAGCTTTGCCGTTACAACACTTCAGAGGCAGAGGGAACCTCCAGGATCACCTAGTACAAACATTCACCTTAGTGGTGAGGAACCTGGGGCTCAGTGGTTACAAGCAATGTTGCCTTGGACCACTCAGCTCAGAGGTGGTGTTGCACGTCTCCTGCCTGCCACATGACTGCTTCCATCAGCCACGGGAGAAAAAGAAAAAAAAGAATTCCTACTGTCTTACCAAGTAGTAAGTATAACTGAAAGCTACATTTCTAACTAGGTTCCAGAGACCTGGTTGGCAACCCTGGGCTGCATCTAATTATAATCAATTACAGGGATTGCTGTTTTTCAGATCACACATGCGGAGGGTATCACTCTCTTAGGAAACACAGAGTCTGGGTCGTGGAGGCTCAGGTGCATTTTGTCATTCTCATGCTGTTGAACAGGACTGAGGGCTCTGAGACCACTGAACCTTAGGGAAAACCCAGTCCTATACTTTGTGATTGACACATTATAAAATAAAAGTGAGTGCTTCCCAAAAGCGGTTGACCAGAAGATTTGAAGAACATTCCCCCCCAGTTTGGGCATGCCTGGGTTTAAATCCTGACTGTACAATTGTCACCCTGTGGAAATGATTTCACATCTCTGAGCCAGTTTCCATGACTGTAAAGGAAAACCTAATAGTTACTTCCCAGATGGAAGTAAGTGGTAGGATTAATATATATATTATTAATTGGTGTTAATTATTAACTAATTGGTAGGATTAATATATATATATTATGTATATACAGTATATGTATTATGTACCTACAATAGATATTAATATATACCTATCAATATACATGAGGATACCATGAATGCTCCTAGGTGAGCTGAGTTTTTTTATCCTGTCTCCCTAACAAGGCTCTGAGGTCTCTGCAAGGCCTTTGCTTATTATCTTGACCTTGGTGTGCAATGCCACACACAGGGCCTTGTCTTATAATCTGCTCAGTAAATATTTCCTGAATTAGTTAATAGGTGCATGAGTGTGTGAAGAGGTTACATCTTTTCCTCAGCAATACTAGCCTAATCCAGTGGACTGATGGTACTGTGCCCGAAGATATGTCCATGTCCTAATCCCCAGAACCTGAGAATGTGACCTTATTTGGATAAAGCGTCTGGGCAGATGTAATTAATTTAATGATGTCCAGATGAGATCTTCCTGGATTATCTGGTGGAACCTTGTTTTAATCTATTCAGGTTGCTATGGCAAAAATACCACAGAGGCACCTGGCTGGCTCAGTCAGCGGAGCACGCAATGCTTGATCTCAGGGTTTTGGGATCGAGCCCCATGTTGGGTACAGAGATTACTCAAAAATAAAATCTTAAAACACACACACACACACACACACACCACAGACTGTGTGGGTTATACACACAAACATTTGCTTCTCACAGTTCTGGAAGCTGGGAAGTCCAAGATCAAGGTGCCGGCCGATTTGGTGTCTGGTGAGAGCCTGCTTCCTGGTGCACAGACAACCACCTCGTCACCACGTCCTCATGTGGTGGAAGGGATGAGGGATCTCTCTGGGGTCTCTTTTATAAGGGCATTCATCCCATGTATGAAGGCCTCACTCTCATGACCTCATCACCTCCCAAAGGCCCCGTCTCCTAATACTATCATGCTGGGGATTAGGTTTCAACATACAAGCTTTGGGGGGACAAAAACTCTCAGTCTGTAGCATACCCAAATCCAGCAACAAGTGTCCCTCTGAGGGGCAGAAGAGAAGTCACAGAAACAGAGAAGGTCATGTGAAGATGGACACAGAGACAGGAGCGATATGAGCTACAGAGAAGGCCAGCAGCTACCGGAAGCTGGAAGAAGACACAAGGAAGGGTTTGCCCCTAGAGCCTCCAGAGGGAGCGTGGCCCTGCTGACGAGCTGGATTTCTGACTTCTGGCTTGCAGCACCACGAGAGAGGACATTTCTGCTGTGTCGAGCCACCCAGCTTGCGGTCATCTGCTATGGCAGCTCTAGGGTACGAACTTGCTAGCGTGAGGGAAGCACTCAGTAAACACTGGAAGAAGTCAAGTCAAGGGATTCTCACCCACGTTTTGGTATCAGGTCCTTGGACTCTATATACATCCACAGCATTTTACACAAGTTGGATCAACCAGGAGTTGGAATTCTGGTGGGGGTACATTAACCTTTGAGGTTGCATTGTAAGCAAAAGAAGCAAGAAGTCCTGAAAAGCCACCCAGATGGTGTTAACTTACTTTCCCTAGAAGAATATACCATGTACTTCTTCTCCCCTGCCCCCCCTTTCCACTCCTCCACCACCCCGCCAGACACCCCTGACAGCGAGTGCTTATACGTAATAAGGATTTTTTTGTGGAGAGGCAGAGATGCCCCGGAGACATCCAGGGGAGGTGTCAAAGAGCAGGTGGACGTTCAATCTGGAGTTTAAGGGGGGGATTAGAGTTGGCACCCAGGATGGCTCCAGCCCCCACCTTGCGCTCCCAGGTCATATGGCCCAGCTGCTCCCTGACGTGCCCTCAACTGAGCTCCCGACGGCTGCCACCCCACCTGCTACTCACCCATCTGTGAAACTAGCCCCTTCGCTCTTCCCATTACTCTGCTCTCCTCCATTCCTCTTCCCCTCTCCCATCCCTCATCCCATCGTGTTGGCACCACCTTGAAAATGTGCCGGTAATCCAGTCACTTAGCACAATTTCCACTGGTACCAGAGGCCACCATGCTTTCTAGATGGGACTGTTTTGCGTGCTATCCTTATGCAAGGGGCCATGAGAACCTTCTCTGTATGGTGCCAAGTTTAGTCTATGTGCTGCTAAGGCGAGCCGCCAGATGGGACTATTTTAAGAGCTGCTTCTTCACTGGTTATCTGCTTTAACCCCTGTCGCACTACATTCTATTTTCCAACTGGTAGCGAGAGAGAGCTTTTGAAAACCTAAACCAGGTCCAATGGCTTGCTAGCTGATTCAGAATAGAATTTAGGATCCTTACACTGGTCGATAATGTATAAGGTACCCCATCTCATCCTGGCCACTTCTCCTCTGATTTCATCTCTTCTCACTTCCCCCCGCCCCATGTATACAAACCAACTGGAACCCTGGATTCCCTGCCATTCTTTCGAAATGCCAAGCACACTCCTACCTCAGGGCCTTTGCATCCACTCTTTCCTCTACCTGAAACACAACCTTGCCAGATACCTGCATGGCCTTGTCCCTTCCATCATTCCATCTCTGATCCAGTGTCCCCCTCCTCAGGCCATCTCAGACCACCCTATAAACCAGCACCCACCCCTCACTTTCTAACCCCTCTACTCTGCCTTAATTTTCTCCTCTTCAGAGGGCACGTCTTGTCAATAGAATGATCTTGGACATTGTGCTTAAAAATTCCACACCCCTCTGAGGGATAGCCACAGTGTAATTAGAAATCTGTAAGTGTTGTGTGGCCTTAAGATTATGGAGGGAAAAGAAAAAAGAAAAGAAAAAGAAAACAAAGCCGGATTTTGGTCAAGTTCACACGTCTTTTAGACCCAGGAATAGATGTACTTATCTGTAAAGTGAAGGAAATACGAGACCAACGGTGTGGCCATCTGGGTGAAGAGGCATGAATTGCATGTGAATCTAAGGCACATGAGCGAAGCCACTCCCTTCCTCTGTAGACAACTCTGAAAAAGGGGTTCAGGTGGTACATGACCCCTACATTGCCTAGCTATATCTGGTCATCATACTCCATGAACCTGGCAGGGGTGGATATCACTGTCCCTTAAAGGTTAGGCATATTACTACCCTTAGGAAATGTACAATTAATTATAAAAATGTTTGAGATAATGAAATCCATAGTATTAATATTTATATTTTAAATATTTCAGGAGTAAAATGTATATTTTAGATGCTTACTTTGTTTACAGGAATTTGATCTGTTAGAGTGAACAGATCAGCCTAGGAACAGCCATTTAAAATATGTAATTGAGTAATAACTGATCTTGACTTAGGATTTTAATTTGAAATCTTAGTAAGCTTATATAAAAAGTTAGAACATGAAGCTGTTTTAAGGATCACCATATTTATTAGATTAATTTAATAGCTTTATAAAAATTACTTAAGCACCTAGGAAGATTTGTCAGTAACACAAATGAGCTACTAAAAAAATGAAACTGAATACACAGAATTTATAAATGTAGCTTAATTAAGTTTGCAAATGCAATCATTTTCCAAATGGCCCTTAAACATGATGGTTCACCTGTTTCCAACTTAAAAGTCGATGTATAAGCTGAGCTTAAACCCTTGCCTTTTTAACATGTGACTTCAATAAACTGTTAATTTCTAAAGCCAAGATACACTTCAGAATAGTCTTTTCTGGACCTCCAATCCATCAAGTCCTTCAAACGTTACGGATCTCATGTATCCCCCATTAGAACATAAGCTCCAGAAGAATGGTATTGTGATGTCAATGCCCCCCGCTGTGTTCTCAGTCCTCAGGCCACACGTGGCACATGGGAAATGCTCAGGAAAATGTTGCGTGGAGGTGAATACTTTGCCCCTGAGGTCCTGTATGAATGATTCCTGGGCTCTTATTAGTACATCCTGAGAGATGAGGTCCACCGACAGTGTGGAACGCGGCCAACATGCTGAACAAAGTCTTGATGGAAGGGTCCAGGGACAGTCCTGGCCCCTGACTTTCTGGGCGTTCTACTCTTCAAGGACATCTAGACTTTTCGCCTTCCCCCCGCCCCCCACCATGAAGTCCCCCGCTGAACTCAAAGCCCGGGTGACACCATCTACATGACTTAACCTTGTGAGGTTACTTTTGTATTCCTTTCTTGTCCTCTTCTGAAAGGCTGAAGAGTCTACCACACCACCACCCTCATGGGCCTTTCCAGCGAAGGAAGGAATGAATACAAGCACGGACGAACAAAGAGCCCTTTTGTAAATCACACTGGTTGCACGGCGTGCAAAGGTTCACAGCCCCGGCTTTGCAGTCAGGCTGCGCGGGATCAAGCCCCAGTTCCGCAGCGGCCTGGTGCTCGGTGACTTCAACCCATGGTTAAGAAATATTGCGAAAACTTCAGGCTTTCAAAATAAACGCCGGCCTCATTCTGCTTACCAGGCAAAATGAAAGGAAAAGCCAAACCCGAGCCACGAGCGAAAACATTTAAAACTGTTTGCCTAAGATAGGTCAACAGATAGCGGCCAATGTAAAGTCTTACCAGGACTTGCAGGCCTTTGGGGGAAGAGTTTCAACGTGGTTTACATTTCAGCTTCAGTATTTATAAACAGAACGAGATCCGAAGACATCCGGAGGGAAGGAGCCCTGGCAGATAAGCCTTTAGGTAAATAGTTGAGGAGGCACCAGAAGCGGCTTCCTGGGGATGGGCCATTAAGGCCTCCCAGGGGCAGGGACTTGGTGTAGCGGGAGAGTAGGGGGAGGAGAAGAAAAAGAACAGACCGGGGCTTCTCAAATTTGAAAACGCAGTCACCGCCTGGGCATCTGGTTCAATAGGTCTGTGCTGGGGCCTAAGATTCTGCATTTTAAGAAAAAAAGATTTTATTTATATATTTATTTGAGAGAGAGCAGAGGGAGAGAGAGAGCCCGCAGGAGCATGGGGGGAGGGGCAAAGGGAAAGGGAGAAGCAGGCTCCCGGCAGGGAGTCCTGCGAAGGACACTGGGATCATGACCTGAATGGAAGGCAGACCTTTAACCTACTGAGCCCCCCAGGCACCCGGATAAGATTCTGCATTTTTAACAGGTTGCAGGTATCGCCAAAACTTCCGGTCTGTGTGATGCACTTCGAATAGCAATGGTCTGGTAGGAAAGCATTATACACCCCTCCAAAGACATTAGTACATCAAAACAAAACAAAACAAAAAACCCAAACCCCAGAAGTACAAAGAGGGATCAGTGCTATTTTTATTCTCAGCGTATAGGTGTCTTAGAGACTGTATCTTACCATAAACCACCCAGTGAGATTCACTTATTTGCTCAACAAATATTGATTGAGCCTTGACTAGGTGCTCGACACTGTTCCAGGTTTTTGGGGTGTGATGATAAGTAGCCATGACAAGGTCCCTGACCATGAGGCGTTGACATTCCAGGATAGGAAGTCAGACGAGAAACTCAGAAACACATAAGGAAATACACAAGCAAAAGAGAATGAAATTGTTTCTGTTTGTGATAAATGGCAAAAGAAAATAAAACAGGGTTATGAGTTAGAGAGTGGTTTGGGAAGGAGGGCTCTTGAGAAGGGTGAGAAGTAAGCAGCCATGCAAAGCTCTAGCGGAAGAGTGTCCCAAGCATTAGTGGAAAGGTCCTAAGTTGAGAAAGATCTTGGCAAGTCTGAGGGATGGTAACTCACTGCAGTTGAGATACAGGGACAAACGGAAAAGAATTAGCCCAGAGCCAGATTATGGTAGGGAGCTGGGATTTATCCTAAGTGTAATGGGCTGCCCTTCCAAGGTTTTAACCAGAGGAGTAACATAAGCATTTTAGAAACACCACTCTGATTAATCTTAAAATCACCAGCAGTGGCGCAACCAGACATTATGTGCCTCCTAGTGAAATAGAAATTGGACGACACGGTGTCACTGATGAAATAGTTTGCTGAATATAATTCTTTAAGTCTAGTTTATAGGAACATAGACATACAGGAGATAAAGAAAAGTTCAAGGATATCACAAGGAAGTACTCAGATAAATCCAGAAGATGAAACCACTGGCCTCCTTTCTTTTCAACAAATCAAAGAAGGAGAAAAATGGGAAAGAAAAAAAAAAAAAGGCATGGAAAAGGGGAGGAGGGTGTTACAGATTGAAAGAGAGTTAAAAGATATCACAATCAAATTTATGCAATGAATGGATCTTAGTTGATCGTGGTTCCAATAAACTATCCATAAGAGACACTGCAGGGACAACTGGAAATATTTAAAGATAGAAACAGGGATTTCACTGATATAAGGAATTCTTTTCATTATTTTAGATGTCATAAGGCATTGTGGTTAAGGAGGAGAATGTCTGTTTTTTAGAGATGATATTGAAGAACTTAGGAGTAAAAGCTCAGGATGTTTGAAATTAGCTAATGACTTGCTTCTTGTGCCTAGGAAACAACAAAAGGGATAGGATGCCACCTCTGAAATTAGGTTATAAAAGACTAACATCCTCCTCGCTGGCACTCTCTTCCTGACTTTTTCGGCTTGCTCACTCTGATCAGAGATCCACTCTGGATCTAGAGAGAGATCCACTGGGCAAGAACTGAGGGAAGCCTCCGGCCAACAGCCTGCAGGAAACGGAATCCCGCCAACAACCATGGGCACGAGCTTGGAAGCAGATGCCCCCCTAGTCAGCCTAGAACTGACTACAGCCCCTGCCAACGTCTTGAGTGGAGCCTGTAGGAGACGCTGAAGGGGTCTCAGACCCAGGTAAGTCATACCCGGGTCTCTGATCCACAGACCCTACCGTGAGATAATAAATATATGTATTGTTTTACGTTGCTGAGTTTTGGGGTGTTGTGTTATGCCACAATGACATGAGATCGGTGCCATTACCGCTCTGATTTACAAACGAGGAAACTGAGTTCTAAAGAAGTAAGCAGCTTGTCCAGATTTTAGAAACTGCGCTCTTCACCACATGCTCGCCAAGACTGTTTTGACTCTTCCTCTGTGACTATACCAACTCGGGGCACTGTGGTCTTTGTGTCTGCAAAGCCAACTCCATTTCTTAGGTGCTGGCGAT
Source organism: Mirounga angustirostris (assembly GCF_029215605.1). Lineage (NCBI taxonomy): Eukaryota > Metazoa > Chordata > Mammalia > Carnivora > Phocidae > Mirounga > Mirounga angustirostris. The sequence goes on along the minus strand of NW_026991709.1, from coordinate 184,299,570 downwards.
GATTAGAATGCTTTTTCATTACCAAGGAAACCTTTTATTCCATAGAAAAATGGAGCTATAAATGATTTAGCGCACACAAGGAGGCAGAAATGGAAATTGCTGCTGAAAACCAGCTCCTCTGTGAGCAGCGGATGGGGACTGGAACAGAAGCGTGGCCTTTCAGAATTGCTCACATCCTCTACCAGTTAAGTGTTTGGGGAAGCCGACAATGGCTTCCTGATGTGGAAATCACTTTGAAACATGTAGGCTGGTAGTTAAAGCCATTAGTCCCACTTGGGTTTCAAGGACAACTACAAAGAAAATATTTTGTAAATGGCGCAAGAAGCAAGGATTTGTCAACCCCTGGGTTAGCCCAAACGGGCCAAGCAATTGCTTTTAGCACTTCATTTCCTAAGTGGACTAATACCTGGGCAGAGATGGAAAATAAACCCCACTTCAGACAACACAGGGTCTCTTAAAAGCCACAGGTCTCTGCACCGGACACCTGCTGAGTGAAGAGCTTGGCTCTTTCCTTGGACAAAGAGGTTTTCTTTCAGGCCCAGGGTGGAGGGAATGCAAATGAGTCCAGCACCTCTGGCCCAACCTTTCCTCATTGGAACACAGCTGGCCACTCCAGCAGAAAGCCCCAAGGGACGCTGAGGCAGGCATGTCCAAGTGCGGCTCAGTCACAGTAAAAGGTGAGCCCCAAAGAGACATGGAAGCATTAACTGGAAACTGACTTCATCTTGACCTCGCAGGGGCCTGTGGTTCTTAACCCGTGGTGGTGTCTGCTCCAGAATACAGTGTAGTGATCACAGGAAGCGTGACAGGTGGGACCACTTTCTTTCTCGCTCTACCTGCTCACGTGCAGCAAGGTTCTAGATGCCCTCTTCTTTCTGTGAGGAAGCTCACTGGTGTGGAAAGTCAGTGTGTCAGGCGTGAGGAGATGTTGGCCCTTGGGTCTCGCCTACATTGAGTGGTTAAGACCCTGGGTTTGGGAGTCAGGCTGTCAGACTCAACCTTCGATTTCCTCAGCTTTAAAATGGGAATAAACACAGTGGTTCCCCCAGAAAGCTGTCATGAGGGGTCCATTAGAGGACACGTGCAAAGCATTCAGGGCTCCGGGTGAATGATAGCCTCCTGAGTTGTGCAAAGGAGTAGCTCTGGCCTGTCATATAGTCTATTAGTTGGGGTTCTCCAGAAAAACAGAACCAAGAGGAGCTAGCTGTCAGATATGGGTACAGAATATATAGAGATATATAATACATACTATTATACTACCTATCTAGAGAGAGATTTATTCTTATGGCTTATGCAATTATGTAAGCTCTGCAAAATTTGCAGAGCGGGCCAGCAGGCTGGAGACCCAGGGAAGGCTGATGCTGCAGTATAAAGGTAACCTAGAGGCAGACGTCCTCCATCCTCAGGGGACCTCAGTCTTTTTCTCTTAAGGCCCTCCACTGATCGAATGAAGCTTCCCACAGTGTGGAGGGTAATCTGCTTTATTCAAAGTCTACTGATTTAAATGTTAATCACATCCAAAAAAAAAAAAAATACCTGCACAGAAACATCTAGACTGGTGTTTGACCAAAAACAGGGTACCATGCATTAGCCAAGTTGACGCAAAAAGTAACCATCACATATAGTGAATGGTCATTAAATACAGGTTCTATAATTCTTTTGATGTAGTTACTGTGATTGTTGTTGGTCTATATATCCTTTCAGGTCCCTTCTAGTCTTGACACCAATCTCTGATTCACAGCTTTCATTCACGTTTTGGACAAGGAAACAAAGACCTGTAGCATTTTGTGTGCAAATGGCATCCGAGGAGGAACATACAGGAAAACCCAGTTTTCTCAACTCTAGGACATGGAGTTGAGGTAAAAGCTGGGTCAATCCCTTCATATTCTCCCCACGGTAGCCCTTCCCAAATGAAAGCACAGATACATAGCATGTACTCATGCTTTACATATATGTTCTAATAGCTAAGAGATACTGAGTACTTAACTACATGCCAGGCAATGTTCTAAATGCTTTAAGTGTAGTAGCACATTGAATCCTCACAGCAACCAAATAACATGGGAGCCATTATTATCCCTCATGTCACTGAAGAAGAAAATGGGGCTGGGAAGTGTAGGCGTCAAGGCCAAGGCCAAGACAAGCCATTCCACCTTGTTCTAGAGCCCAGAGATACTGACTAAGCTTGGGGGTGTGCCCAGGGACCACACGGGAAGCCCCTAAAGTCTCCTTCCTTTGCTCTGAGGAAGTTGGCGTTCAGGAGGCTCCCACACCCATTCTGTGGTATCGTGAGGCTGAGCATTAAGCACTGAAGAAACATCCTGGTTTATCAAGAAAGATGATAAAGGTACTGATACCAAGTATTCCTATGAAGCTTTCTGTACGTGCAGTGTCCTAGAAGGCTGTCATAAGAGAGGCCCTATCGTTCTTCAGGGCAGGTCAGAGATGTCCGAGTACAGGAGATCCCCAGAATTCTGCACACCATCTCTTTAGTATCTTCAGCATTCTATGTCCTAGGAAGTACACGTGAAAACACAGAACTCTTGTCAAGTTCAAAAGTCTTTGGACCAAGACAGGAAGCTATTCATGTATAAGAGCTGCATGTAGAATCAAATCAAGCAATGTGTTTTTGACTTTGGAATATGGTTGGGAAAAATTAGGCACCGTGCAGAATTCAAATCCAGGAACAGGGGACACTTCTGTTAAAGTTAAGGGTCATCGACATAAAGGCCGATGTGGCCCACTTGGGATTTGGACAATCATGTTAGCATCTGGCCAATATCTCTTAACGCTTAAATGTGCAGAGAAGGTAGAATAGACAGATTCATGACCTCCAAAGATGACCATGTCCCAATCTCCAAACATATCACAGGCACTTACCTTACATATCATAGGGACTTGGCAGATATGATTAAGTTAAGGATCTCAAGATAAGGAAAATACCTTTGCTTATCTGGTGGGCCCAAGGCAATCAAGAAAAGTGAGTCAAAGTTAGGAAAAAGTGTTATGCTGATGGAAGCAGAGGTCAGATAGGGAGAGAGAAATCTGAAAATGCTCCTTTTCTTTCCTTTTTTTGAAGATTTATTTATTTGAGAGAGTGCCAGCGCATGAGCAGGGGCGGGGCGGGAAGGAGGGGCAGAGGGAGAGGGAGAGAGAGAATCTCAAGCAGACTCCCCGCTGAGCACGGAGACCCATGCAGGGCTCGATTCTGTGACCCTGAGACCATGACGCGAGGCAAAACCAAGAGCCAGATGCTTAACTAACTGAGCCACCCAGGCGCCCCTGAAAATGCTGCTAACTTCAAAGTTGGAGGAGGGGCTGTGAGCCAAGGAATGTAGGTGGCCTCTAGAAGCTGGAAAAGCAAGGAAACTGATTCTCCCCTAGAACCTCCAGAAAGAACAGAGCCCTACTGACCTCCAGAACTAGGGGATAATAAATTTATAGTTTTAAACCTGGCCTGAGGAGATGTATTATAGCAGTAACAGGACATAAATACGAAAGGTTTCCCTAGTTGCAATGAGAAGAAGCACCCCGGCTCACCCCGGCTGTCTCCAGCTCCTGATCTCATGCCCAGTGGGAGTCTCTGGCTCTCTAACAGTTGTAGAATGCACAACGTTTATGCATGCTAGCAGTAGGAAAAGTGCTTAAGGGAATCAGAACCAGTGTATTAAGCTTTTAGTGTTAGGAACATGTAAAAATTTGATAGCTTACATAATTGCCATGACTTTAAACATTTGAACTATGAGAGTGGCAGCTTATAATGTGAGTTTAAAATGTATCATTGAGTACTTGATTTAAATTTGCAATTTTAAGTTAAAGCCATGTTAGATTGATTTCCCACTTTGGGATATTTAAAAGAGCTTTAAGGCCACTGATCTATGTAATATTTATACTATACATTTGCATTTATAAAAAACATTCAAGTACGCAGATTTGCTTAACAGAAATAAATTTCATGAAATGTGTAAATACTACATAAAATATTTGAAGGCTTTTAACTGACAAAGAAAAAGATGGAGCCAACATTATTTAAAAGTTTTTTAAAAAGTAATTGCTAAAAACTAGACTGATAAATAATAGAATTTCTAAGCTAAACTCCAAAGATTAAGAACTAGGTTTTTGAATTTGTAAATGTAATAAATTGAATATTTAGTTGTCTTTTCTACACACAAACACCATCTTCGACCATCTTGTGACCCTCATACCAACAGGCAGTGGATCCTAAGTACTAACAAAGTACCATACCCGCCACCCAGTAACCTGTACATCTCCATGCAAAGTTACATTTTATCCTCTTCCCCATTATAACCGGATGTCCCTTTTATAAGTACTTTGGATATTTGCTTCTTTGTCCTGATAGAATATCATTGTGACTAATAATGTTGTAAAATTAGCTGCATCACCTTCTGAACACAAAACATGTGCTTACGGCTATAGCAAAAATGGTCTTCAAATTTCTCAGGAAAAAAAAAATCAATATTTGATTTTTTAAGAGGTAGTCTTCATGGAAAAACCTAAATTTATGGTCTGAGTTATTTTTAATTTTGAGGTACATATTTGAGGAGAGTAGTCAAATCTTTGCAGGGCTTAGGGGCTCTGAAGGTCTTATGCACATCTTGCAAAGTCACCTCTAAAATAAGCAGAGTGCTCGCTTCCGCAGCACATATACTAAAACAAGCAGAAAACATTGCAGGCTTAACAGTGCAATGACCTAGACTGGCGACCAAAAGCCAGAGCAGGACCTCTCCCGCCATCTGTTGGCGACAGGTGGAATTTCCCCGCACCCAGGGCGGTTGGTGGCAAGCTTTTATGGGGACCTGCAACTTTGTTTGTAGCTGCAGAAGTTTATAAAGAAGGAATTTCTGACCTCTTTATTTAAAACAAAAACACACTCACCCCAGGATACAGGAGAGGCTCTGTTCCTCTTCTCCCTTTATTTCTCCCTCTGGTACTTCTCCCCATTCCACACTAGGTTTCGCTTGCTATTTATTACTATTGTATCAGTTTTGTATTACTATTGTATTAGATACTATTATATCACAAGAAGAGTGGACCCAGGAAGGCAAGGGAACTGCAGCTTGTGTGAAGGCTTTGGCTATGAGAGCTCTTGATGCTGAGGGAATGATGCGGCGGGCCACGATCTTATCTGGGGGCCATGGTGGTCAACAGGGTCAGAATTACTACTGGGAAACCATTGTGGAGTGGTTTTGTTGGGTCTTTGCTTCTTTTCTTGTCCATCTGTCACCACTACAATGTAAGTTCCAAAGGGCACAGATTTTTATAGGTTTTGTTCACTGCTGGTGGCAGAAGCTGCTAATTTGCCCATCAGCCATCCTTCCCTTCATCCTTTTGTAATAGAATCCCCACCTGCCTGTAGCATTTGCTGGTACGTGGTGGCCTGCTAGTGAGCATTTCCCAGCCTCTCTTGCAGCTCAACGAGGCTGTGCATTGAAGCAATTGCCAGTAAGTGGGGATAAAAGTCATTCTTTAACTTCACGTCTTGCCTTAGGACCTTAAGACAATTGCTCCCTTCCTGCAGGCTAAACACAGATATGATGAGGACGAGCCATTTAAGGACAACATCTTTGAGAATGGCTAAGCCACAAAACAGAAGGAGCCCCAGTTCTCTGATGACATACAGAATCAAGTCCCCAGTGAGATGGGACCTCTGCATGGTGAGGAGAGAGAAATAAATATCCATGTTATTTTGGAATCTCTCCCTTAGAGCCTCTGTTATGAACTGAATTGTGCCTCCCCAAAAGTCCTATGTTAAAGCCTTAACCCCTAATGTGGCCATGTTTGGAGATATGACCTGTAAGGGGATAATCAAAGTTAAATGAAGTCATAAGGATGGGGCCCTAGCCAACAGGACTGGTGTCCTCATATGGAGAAAGAGACACCAAAGATGGTGATCTCTCTCTCTCTCTCTCTTCCTATATATATATCTCAGTGCTCACCTGAGGGAAGGCCATGAGAAGGCACTGTGAGAAGAGGCATGTCCAGGCATGTCTATGAACCAGATAGGGAGCCTCATCACAAACCAACCCACGCAGCACCCTGATCTCGGACTTGTAGCCTCCAGAATGGTGAGAATGAATTTCCATTGTCGAAGCCACCTGCTCTGTGGTATTGTTACGGCAGCCCTAGTGGACTAATACAGCCTCTAGCCTGTACCCTAACGAATACACTGCTGCACCCCTTAGTGCCTAGAATATGTCTGGAAATTAGCAGATGTGCAATAAATATTATTTGGGTAGATGAATGAAAAGAATAGAAAGACAATCTTTAATTTATATAGTGCTATAAAAATATAAAAGATTAACAGACTAAAAGATGGTATCTGTCCATTCAGCCACCTATGCATTCATCTTTGCATCACCCTGGCTGTATCTGCCGGCAAATGAAACCTTGTCTCTGAACCCCTACCAGCGATCTCCTTTCCTGCAGTCCACTCCCAATCTATCCATTGTCAGCTTCTGTTCATTTTACTACCTCCATCACTTTATAATTTTCCACCATTATGATAGTTACAACTCTCATCCAGATCCTATTATCTCTTGCTTACTTTGTGATAATTTCTTCCAAACCACTCCCTCTTGTCTCTGTATTGGGAACCTGTCACAGAGACTTCTTGTTGTCTCTCTCAAACTCATTTTGCCTTCTTTCATAGGAACACATCCCTCATTTTATTCAGGTTGGCAACGTACTCTGTGAAACAACCCGGTTTCCCTATTGCTCCTGCTGGCTAGGTGCAGCCACATGACTAAATTCTGGCTGAGGAGCTTAAGTGGAATTTGTTAAATGAGGCTTCTGGAAAACCTTTTTAAAAGAAATATAGAGAGCTGGGGCCAGGCCACTTTTTACCCTTTTCCTCCACTCCTTTCTTCTTGTTGCCCGGAATCTGTGAGTGATTGCTGGAACCCTAGCAGCTATATTGAACTATGGAGGATTGAGGAGAAGAGAGAGAGAAAGAAACTCTGCCCCTGAGGATTTTGTGGAGCTGCCATACCAGCCCTGGATTGCTTACCTCCAGGCTTCTTTTACTTAACAGTGAAGTACACTTTTTAATGTATAAGCCATTGTAGTCAGGTCTCTGAAATTAGCAGTTGAACTCAATTCCTAACTGAAACAGTTCATGTCTTCATTGCTGCCCATCAGTTTAAATTTGCTGATGCATAGTCTGAGGGCAGCTATTTTGACACCATTGATGTAGAGCTGAAAAGGTCTTCAATAAACAATCTCACAAGGTAAGTGGGAGGACTATCAATAGCCTCATTTTACAGATGAAGAAACTAAGGCTCAGGATCAGACAGTTAGTAGATGTCAGGAAAAGGATGAGAACCCAGGTCTCAGACAATGCTGAGGGATTATACCAATGCTGTGATATAAGCTATGGGATTTGAGTTTGTGCATGCGTGCACGCGCACACACACACACACACAGTTGGATTCTAGAGTGGATACCTTCTGCTTTTGTCTATCTTTATACTATCTATCCTCTGATAACAAAACCTTTCCCTCTCCCTCAGCTGAAGCTACCAATCACCTGACTCTAGGTGATACATGACATCAGCCCCTCAACAACGTGACTGGCCCAGAGGTGGACATGTAACCCAGTCAGAGCCACACAAGGGGCTTTCGGGGACTGCCACTTATTCACTGTCTGTGAACTTCTACTTGGTGGTTATGAGGATGAGCTAAAACAATTCAGAAGAGGGGCTGGCATATGGTGGATGCCCACTTACTATTTGCTGTTTATTTGATTTCCTTATTTCCCTAGACACCATTAAGTCCACAGAGTAGAAACTCCTGCTATATAAAATTAACAATGAAGCCCCCAAGCCCACTTAATCTCCTCTTTTATTTGTCCATTTGTTCCCCATCACACAGACAAAAGAATCATGTCTCTTTCAGAACCACTTCAACTGATTTTGGGTGAAAAAGCAGACCTTGGGGACCATCCCCATCCCTTATTAATTTCTGGAGTGGCAACTGTAATCGATGGGATTATGAAAATATGCCTTGCTTCTCAATCCGGCAATCTTAAAAAATTAGACATATTTTCATTCCTACTTGAATCAAGAGTCCAGAAACCACATAAAACACACATTTGGATGTGCTCATGGTATTTATTCATAGTATATTTCACAATGTATTAATAAAGGAGAATAACACTTATTCCTACACTGAGTATAACTTCTTCTGGAGCACTCTGGAGTTTGTTTGAGGTTGGAGGTTACTGCCAGGTTTTTTCTAATCTCTTCAGGTTGTGGAGGTGGGTAGGATTTCTCAAAGCGAGCACCTGCCATGGGCCACTGGTAATGATTTCCCTTCAATCAGGTCAGAAGGGCAGAAGGACACTGACTTCAACTTCCATTTTGGAAATAAGTAACAAGCAGTGCATTAATGGAAAATCAGAAAGACTCAGGCGTCTTGTACTCCACAGTTTATGTCTTCTCACAAATGCTGATTATGGTATAGCAGCCATGGACACTGGCAGGGTCCTAGGCTCACATCCTGACGAGAAGTCATGGCACCAGCCAAGGTGTTTATGCAAAAGGCAATCGTGATGACTAAGAACCGGTTCTGAACTTCTCCAGGTGTGCTGGGAGTGCTGAAGGTCATCCCATCCTGAGCATCCTCTGTCTTGCCACTGATAAACTTGGACACCACTTTAGAACATCTTGGCAAAATGTTGAGAGGATCCCACTTTCTCAGTATCACTCTGTAATGAAGTTGCTTTGGGGTACCCTCCATTTAACTTCAGAGAGCTCCAGGCACCATGAACTGAAGCAAAGTATTAACAACAATAACAAAAAAGAAGAACAGAGTCCAACTCTCTTCCAAAATAGGCATGTCCAAAAATAAGGATAAACAAGCTGGTCTTATTTTTCCAAGTGATTCTGTCCATTGCAAAGTGTCCTTCCATTCCTCCCTTTTATTAAAAATGTTTACATTTCTGAGGCTGATGATCACTTAAATATATACAATATATAGCACCAAGGCAGCAATTTTTTTTTTTCCCAGAGATCACATGAAACTGAATAGTTAACATAACTAATAGCTGGAATGATCTGTGACATCACTACGTTACTTATTGGCTGATACTTTCCTAGAAATGCCAAAGTACACTTACACAACTCCTGTAGCACCTTGATGGCAGCTAGGTTGTTTTAAAAAAATGAAGTACAATTTTAAAAAGTAACAATAAAATATTTACAGATAGAAAGTAAACAATAGTGTACCGTGATAATGAAGGATCACTTTTGTCATAATACTACATATAATGTAGAGTACGTAAAATGCAGTGATCTGACTGCAAGGGACAAAATAATGCAAAAGGCAGTCATAATAGAATCATTTTACGTACAAAAATATTACATCACAATAAATAATTTCAAACATAAATATTAAACTTTACATCATTAGGATATTCCACATATATACACACATATATGTACATATATGTGTGTACATATATGTATATGTACGTATATGTATGTACATATATGTGTGTATATGTATATATGTGCATATGTACACACACACGCACTCATACAAGTCCTCACACACACACACACACACACAAATTTAAGGTGGAGGTATTGCATTACTATCCTTCATCCATCCCATAGTGGTTTCCTCTTCAGAGCACCTGAAAATAAATAAGAAATGTAAACCATCTGTCTCAAATGCCATACATAAGTCAAAAGTAGGTAATCTATACATTTTTACATATAGAATTTTAAAAATGACACTATTTTCTCTAGATTTTAAAAGTGACATAAGTTTGCTATAAGAAACATGAACATTTCCAGGGAGTATAAAAAGAATAAAATAAAAAACTACTAGCCTGAAATCTCTCACGTGAGAAAATGCTCTTCAAATATTGGTACATTTCCTTCTAGTTTTTTTCTAGACATACATGTAAATATTATGTATATACACTCACAGAAATTTTACTACACATAAACACATACAAAACTATTTTACTAGATGTAAAATACATATAAAATGGGGCTCTCTAGTGGATACCTGACTTTGCCTGCCTCCATCCCATCTCCTCTTTTCCAATAAACTCCTTCTTCCTCTTCTAAATGAAGCTGTCAATCACCCACCTCCAGGCGGGTACATGATCTCAGTCTCCTGGACATTGTGATTGGTTTAGAAGTGCCCATGTGACCAAAGAGAGCCTGAGTTCTTGTGCAGAATGGATGCGGGAGGTGAGCATTTATCTGGGGCCATGAGCTGCAAAAATGATGTAAGCCTAGAGCTGCCAGGGACCATGGAATGGGGGAGATGGTCTGCCTGAGAATGAAGCAAGCCTTGCCCTCTGATGGGAGTACAAAAGGGTCTTGATGAGTCCATTTGAGCCTCTGGATCCAGCTATGCCTGAAGCTAGCCCACTGCTTGGATTTCTCAGGTACTTAAGGCGGTAAATTTCCTTTTTTTCCTGTTACCTCTTGCAATGGAAACAATCCTAATTTAAGATCATCATTTTGAATATGGATGTTTAATGCAACGGTGAAATACTGATACATAAATGTCAGGTAGGTACGCCTATGTCAGGATCTTGAAGAGCCCTACAGGAGAATGGGCTGCTGAAAGCTTGAAATAAGTTGTAGAAGGCTCATCGAATTGGCTGAACTTATCCATTGCAGCTGAAGGCACTGGGACAAGAAAGAGTGACCAATTCAGTCCTCTGCCCAGCAGAGCGAGCATGTGGCAGCATAAGGTAGTTAGACCAGGCACTGTCAAACCTTACCATGCGTGACTCTCTTGCAGATTTGTTAAAATAGAGATTCTGGTTGTAGGTCTAGGGTCAGGCCTGAGAGTTGGCATCCCACAAGGTTCCCAGGTGATGCTGATCACGCTAGCCCTTGGATGACACTGAGTCACAAATGTGTGGAACAGCATATTAATCAAGAGCCCTGGCTTTGGTGGAGAGCACTGATGGGTTCTGCTAAAGGAAACTACTGGGACCTTAAGTGAGCCACTTCGCTCTGTGGGCCTCAGCTTCTATCTGTAAAATGAGGATAACAGCCCCATCTTGTGGCTTTATTGTGAGGATTCAGGGAAATAATGCCTGCAGAGTGCTCAGCACGGTGCCTGACACATAGGGCTCACCGAATGTCATTAATATTACTACTGCAATACTCTTGGGCAGCATCTCAAACATGAATCCATAGGTCACTTGAGTCAGAATTCCCTGTATCAAAAATACAGATGGTTAGATGTGCCAGAGACCTAAGGACCTCTAGAGATGGAATCTGGTAAGTATCTCAAATGAATACCACAGAGGAATCTGATGCAGAGAAGCCTAGGGACCTCACATCCCAGCGTGGAGCACAGAGGACCTCAATCACGTGAGGGCAGATGAGCAGGAGAGAAAAAGGTAGAATAGTACTGAATCACTTTCAAGGTGCTTCATACTAACCTGTCTGGGGGCAACTGACCCACCTCCATTTGCTAGTCATGAGTTTACAGAAAGAACAGGAGAGAGAAAGAGAGAGAAATGCGGGACTGACTTACCTTGACTATAAAATTCGAACCTCCAGGCCAGTGCCAGAGGACGGAGTACATTTTCCGCAGTAACCACCGCATTTTCCTACGACTCGGGTACCGTCCTGCAAGGAAATGCCCGTGCTCAGACTACCTGCCTGGCTGGTGTTCCCAGGGCTGCCCCGGCTTTGGGCAAATCTCCCTTGCATGCCCAGGAGGGAAGCCTTCCGAACAGAAGCAGAGCCCAACATCCTCAAGTGGCCTAAAACCGGGGCTGACCAACTAGGCTCTGTGGGCCCCGTGCAGCCTGCCGCCTATTTCTGTACGGCCCATAAATCAAGAAGAGTGTTCACATTTTTAAATGGTTGAGAAGGAGCAAACCAAGAATGCTATTTCCTGACATGTGAAAATGATGGGAATTCAAATTTCGGTATCCATAATAAAGTTTTACTGGAGCACAGCCCCGTTCATTCATTCATTTAATGTCTGTGCCTGTGTTCAGGCTCCCAGAGCAGGATGCGTAGTGGTGACAGTTCTCATTTTGCTTTAACACTGCTGCTCAGCACATTGTAAATCACGGTAACACCAGTGCACCTTGGCAGTGTTGGGAATGCTGTGCGGATTGCCCTATCGTAACATTTTGCTTTATTTTATTATCAGCTACACCATCATGTCAGAACCAGGAAACAAAAGTGACTTCGAGTGTTGCTCTTTTAAGGCACCTTGGCATAGGAGCTTTTCTTTTATCAAACTGAGGTGGCAAAGCATTGTGTTTCTCATGTCATGACACGACAGCCACACAAGGAGGATGCAGCATACGCCAATGCTGCCAACCTCAGCCTCATCACACAATCCCAACTCACAAGGAAAGCAATGGTCATACATTTTGAAAGTTCACAACTGAAGATCTCACCACCGTGCAATTTCCTCCTCACAATAAGTCATGAAACAGAGTAAAAATAAACAATGAAACTAAGTTTCCAAGTGGCTGATGTGTTAGCCAAGCAGGGAAAACAGCGTATGTACCCCAGTCTTGTTTCATTGAACAGCTGAACAAATGTGTCCAGAGAAAATACACTGTTTTAAGACTATTATCCTTTCGGTAGGAACAGCTGCTTGAGGAGTTAGTGATATTGAAAGCAACATCCATAATCAATTAAAACACAAGGCAAATAATTGTGGGTGGTATTTTTTGACTGATAGGTGGATAGCATTGATATATATATATATTTTTTAAGATTTTTTTTTAAAGATTTTATTTATTTATTTGAGAGAGAGAGAATGAGAGAGAGAGAGAGAAAGCACATGAGAGGGGGGAGGGTCAGAGGGAGAAGCAGACTCCCCGCTGAGCAGGAAGCCTGATGCGGGACTCCATCCTGGGACTCCAGGATCATGACCTGAGCTGAAGGCAGCTGCTCAACCAACTGAGCCACCCAGGCGCCCTTTTTTTAAGATTTTATTTATTCATGACAGACAGACAGAGAGAGAGAGAGAGGCAGAGGGAGAAGCAGGCTCCCAAGGAGCAGGGAGCCCGATGCGGGACTCGATCCTAGGACCCCGAGATCATGACCTGAGCCGAAGGCAGATGCTTAACCATCTGAGCCACCCAGGCGCCCGATAGCATCAATATTATTCTGTTGTTTATTTGAGGAGGTGATGCCAAGTCTGAAGTGACTCAAGAATTCGCTGCTATGAAGAGTCTGTGTAGAATGAGTTCAGGCAAGAAAATTTCAAAGAGGTTAAGGAAACACTAGTGCCGAATAACTGAAGTGGAATCTACCAAGATGTGTAGACAACTGACAGGTGTAAAAAATATGGAGACGCAGAGAAAGCGTTAGTTGGCCAAATTTACAAAGCTCATAAAAATGTAAGATGTTGGGGCACCTGGGTTGTTCAGTCAGTTAAGCATCTGCCTTCAGTTCAGGTCATGATCTCGGGGTCCTGGGATCGAGCCCTGTGTCGGGCTCTCCGCTCAGCGGGAAGTCTGCTTCTCCCTCCCACTCTACCTCTATGCTCTCTTTCTCTCTCGCGCCTGTGCGCTCACTCACTCTCTCACATAAATAAATAAAATCTTTTAAAAAGTGTAAGATGTTTGAAGCCTATAATTATTCATGTATTATCCCTCAGTAGGCACTCTGTGGAAAATATAAGAATCTATCAGGTGTTACGGAACCAGCAGTATCAAGGATGAACATCTTTTGCTATTGTGAACTTATCCATCACCTGTTGTATAGAAGCTGTACACGTAGGGCACCTGGGTGGCTCAGTTGGTTAAGCGACTGCCTTCGGCTCAAGTCATGATCCTGGAGTCCCTAGATTCACTCCCGCATCGGGCTCCCTGCTCGGCAGGGAGTCTGCTTAGTCCTCTGACCCTATCCCCTCTCAGGTGTTCTCTCTCAAATAAATAAATAAATTCTTAAAAAAAAAAAAAAAAAGAAGCTGTACACCCCGACTCATGCTACCACCCAGCAGTTTGATAACTGAGCCATGATAAAGTTCTACTGTGAACTGTTGAGCTCAGGACTGGGATTAAAATTCTTCTGAATGAGAACTGCTCTCCATCGCTGTCACTGGACACTCACTGGCTTTGGACATTAGCTTTTGCTATGGATTTGACAATATTTCCTAGGGAACTGAACTTAAATTTCAAGGCAAGACTTCTACTTACAGGCACAATTTATACCATGGTGAAGTCATTGTAATGGCAATTAACATTGCTCCAATCATAAGTAATGTTAGGCTGCTTTATGTACTTTCCATTCAACTGAAAGTTAAAACAAGAAGCTACAGCTCATGCCACATAAATTTTTGGCATGATATATTTTCTGAGCCTGAGCTGCCATTCCAGCAGCATCTTTTGGACTTTGATGTAAGTGCAAAGAAAATATCATACTTCAAAATCCATGTAACAAGGCAATTGAGGAGTTTCCATCTTGCCTTCAATAGCAAGTGCTTAATCTGCAATGTAATGACATGCTGAAGGGCGAGTATCGAGAAAAATCTAATAGAATTTTAGAAATGCTTGCCAAGCCATGAATATGCTCAATGAAAATTATATGGTTGTGGACTATATCAGTGTTTGTGTAAAAAAATATTTATAAAGATGAAATCAGAAAATCTCATCTCTGATCAGCATTAATAAACACTTAAAACCAATTTTGATAATAGAGAATTAGGCAAAATATTCAGCTAATTAAGCAAGATATTATTCTCTGTGAATATTCCATTCTTCTCATTGGTAAAAATGTATGACAAAAAAATTTGAACTCAATTATTATTTTTAAAATTGAATCAATAAAAATTTTGTGCAAATTTCTTTCCACTCTTGTCATATAAATACATATATAATATTATTGATTTTGCCTCCTGGCTGGCAAAGTCTAAAATGTTTATAAATAAGTATAAATTATTTAGTTTTTCACAGAAGGAGTTTGCTGGCCCCCAGTCTATCCCTTCCTGCCTCTCCAGATTCATCTTGTGACTCTCCAGATACCATCCTTTCCCTCTCTCCCACCCCTGACCTCTGCATTTCTTTGGGTTGTTCTTCTGACATGCCCCTTATAACAGAGGGCCTTTGCACATATGATGCCATTCCCTATAATTGGAACTCTCTTCCGTGTCCCTCTCCCTCTTTGTGCACTGGACCACCCCACCTTTTGACTGTTAAATTCTTCAGAACCCAACCCAGGGGCCACTTCCTCTCAGATACCTTCCTTCCCCAGTTACCTGTCACACAGCATCCTGTAAAACTGGGTAATTCTTTCTTTACATCTGTCTTCCTGCTACAATGTAAGCCCCATGATGGTAAGGCCAATGTATTTTTCAATTCCAAGGTCTCCAGAACCCAACAGTGTATGGCTCAGAGTGATACTAAATACACATTTGTTCAATGAATGAATAAATGAGTGAATGAGAGGCTGAAGCTGATGTACACTCTTCTTTTGGACCGGCAATTCAGATTGCTTGGCTAATTTGGTCCCCTAACACTTGACCATGTTTCAAAGAACTCCCTGTCTAATTGTAACAGCATATCTCACTGTGTAAATCTACCATGTCATATTAGCCACCCTTCACCCCTCCATTCCTGCACAATGTTTGCCACCTTAGATGTTTCACATTTTCCACTATTGGGAACAACATTGTGATGAACCTTATTTGTGCCTGCATTTCAGGATATCTTTGGGCTACATTCCCAGAACTGGGTCTAGGGTGTGAAGATCTGCTTCCTCTGGCCAAACTCTGAAAGTCTCTTGCAAATACTGGATCATCTCATTTAAAAAGAAAGAAAAAAAACTTTGCCAATTTAACAAATAAAGAGAACAAAATAGTTTCTCTTTGAAAAATTTGCTTGCCTTTGATTATGAGTGATACTGAGGTGGAAAACTGATTTCTAAGACCCTAACTGGTCCTGCGTTTAGGGGCTCATATTAATTCTGGAGCTAGTCTGACACCACCAACTGAATCTGATGCCAGACCAGCCTTCTAGCTAGCTCCAGCCTTCTACCTTCTAGAAGGTTCTAGCTAGGAACCTTCTCCACAGACTGGTCTGCAGGCCTGGAGAATGCTGATGCGCTGGAATGTCTTCTGTCTCAACCAAGCTCATGCTTTATCCACACTCTCTCCTGACCCAGCAGTGGAGAGAACCAGGGTCAGACTGCCTGGGGCTGGTACTGCATTTTTAAATAACCTCTCTAAGTCTCGGTTTCCTGGTGCATCTGCAAAATGGGGATAATATCGGTCTCCCCTCAGAGGTGTGCTGTAAATGCAAAGATGTATATAAAGTACTTAGCAGACTACTTGGCCAAATGAACGTGCTCAAAAAATATTAGCTATTATTATCATAAAAGTAGTTTTTATGTGTGAATCTCCATTATAGCCTGTTCTCATGGAGATGAGGAAAAGTCTGGGTAGTTATAAAGTTGCTGATAATGGCTTTGCAACGTTCATGCTATTTTACTAATTGGGACTCTGTTAATTTGATTTAGATAAAGTCTGAGCTAAAACTTATCATTTTTACTACAGAGTACAAAGAAAAAAAATACTAAGAAAATGATTAGCATAAACATGATTGTTATGGAAACAGTGCCTATTTTAGAGAAAAAGGTATATTTTCCAGCATCTTAGAAGTACCCGCTCACATACAATGAAACACTAATTATAAATCATTTTTATTTCTTCATTAGAGCAAGCCCTCTAAAAATCTCTTTCAAATGAATATTTTGTTAGCTTAGTTTGAGCTATTACATATAATTAAAACGAGTGACTCTCTGTTCCATTATGAATAGTTTATATTTCATACCTCTCACTATTTTTTTCGGTTTTCTCAGTCAATATGACTAGGGAAAGTAGGCTCATGTAATTTAGAAGAGTCAGCACATCTTTGACTGAAGTGTGTTTATTTATATTTCTTTGGAGTGTGCTGATGGTGAACTGCCCATAAAACACAGGAGATTATCTATCTATCTATCTATCTATCTATCTATCTATCTATCTATCTATGCATATGAATATGTGTATGTGTGTGTATTTCCCACTATAACCCTAGGCAGTCACATATATGTGAATATATACATTGCCTAACATTTAGAATATATTTAAAACATCGGGAGACTGGGTGGCTCAGTTGGTTAAGTGTCTGCCTTCGGCTCAGCTCATGATCCTGGAGTCCCAGGATGGAGTCTGACATTGGGCTCCCTGCTCAGGGGGGAGTCTGCTTCTCCCTCTGCCCCTCACCCTGCTCTTGTGCTCTCTCTCACTCTCTCTCTCAAATAAATAAAACCTTAAAAAATATATATATATTTAAACATCAAGCTTCTATAGGAATGTATAGAAGAAAAAATGCACATGTATAAAATGTAATTTTTCTCTACTGGCCTATAATATGATTTTTATACTTGTGGATAGTTGATTTTCAAAGTGAGTTGCAGGTTAGAGGCAGTGCATGGGAGATGAATGAGAACTGATTCCGTTCCATGTATACACATGCACCCTGCCCCCCACCCCACCTTTATCTCGTGTTACCTAAACTCCACTGGTTGTAATTGAGCTAAAAGATATAAATTGAGTCCATTTCCTCTCTGACAATAGAGAGTTCATTCATTTTTAATTTCAAAGCAATTCTTCAATCTACAACACTTCTCCCAGCATAAGGAATGTGGTTAGGGCTTAGGGCCAGGCAGCCAAGCCTCAGAAACACAGGCCCCTCACTCCTTGCTGACCCCACAGCTTCCCCAGGCATGCAAAGAAGCAAAGAGACTGGTGGGCACCTCTCTCATGTAGCCGGAAGTGAACCTCCCCTCACTCTGCTCAGCTCTCAAGACTGTTCCAGAACCTCCTCCCAGACAGAGGGTCAGAGAGCAGCTCTGAGAATGGGCGTGTGGAGCTGCACAGGACCTCTGGATGGGGCCAAGGGCACGTTCATGAGTTGAGGGTGCACGGAATGTCACTGGTAGAGGAGTTTGGTATTTCAACATGTTCTCTCCAATCTCACATCTGGGTCATGCTCCCCTGTCTGTCTGTCTGTCCCTCACCCACAAGCAGAGTAGAAACTCACTAGTTCCTGAGCACAGCTGGGGAAGCTAAAGCACCCCTGGTCCAAGGACCCCTGGCCTCATTCCCATTCCCAGCTGGGGTGGGGGTGGGGGCGCAGGGACAGGACCCCCATGGTGCTCAGGGTGCCAGCCAGGTCCAGACTCAGCCCCAGCTCAGGCCACAGTCCCCGGTCCTTCCACTTTTCCATCTCAAGCCGGCCTATTTCCTCCGTCACCTTGGCCAGCTTCTAAAACCTGACTGCAAGCCTCAGGGCAGGGAAGCGTGCTAACATTAAGAGCTAACACCTCAAATGAGCCTGCTGTTTGCCAGGGACGTGCAGCCAGCTTTTGGACCCTATTTCATGTATGCCCTAAAGGAACCCAGCCACGATCCTCATTTTAGGGATGAAGGAACCACGCCCCACCCCACCCCTCAAGAAGTTAAATAACTTGCTCAAGAGCTAGTAAGTGCGGGAGCAGGCAACCCTACTTGAGAGTCTGCGAGCTGAACCTCTGTACTCTGCAACCACTGGAAGCTTTCACTTCAGCACTGGGGGCTGCCTGCTGGTGGCTGGGACCCGGGATCCCTCCCCCAAAGCAACATCGTGTGCCAACCCTCACCCACCTTCTCAAACTCCCTTTCCAGGTTTGATGAGAAAGCTGGGAAAATGGGGTTTAATGCACGTAATGTGCCCAATAAGGGTAGCTATTTCAATTATAAAAGTAGTTATTTTTATTAGTTACAAATAGGAGAAATGTCTTTCCATGACACCTGGGGAGCCCCCAGCGAACCTGACAATGAGACTTATTTTTACCGGTTCTCTTCCTGATGATGAGACAGTGGTTCTGGTGATTCAATTTTATCCTGGATGTGACTAGTTTCCCTACAGTTTTGCTTGGGGAAAACATTTTATTGCCAACCGGGTTTGGAGAACTGTGCCTTTTCCCCTGTAGCTTCCCGCAGAAAAGGGAAGAAAAGTAAGGAGTGATGAGCTGAGGCTGAATCAGAGCAGGGCCATCTGGAGAGGAGAGGATGATGACTAGCCAGGGTCTGAGTGCCACAGAGGAACCAGGCCTCAGTCCCTTGGGGACATGGTGGCAGGTAATGGTGGGAGCAGGACATTATACAGTTTTGCAAACTGTGTTCCATTACACGGAACACTGGTTATTTGGGGAAATTAAAAGGTCCAACTTTGAAAAGAAGGTTCTGAGGTTGATTTAATAGGTCAGTGGTTCTTAAATGTGGTCCTAGGCCAGGGGCATCAGCACCACCCAGGAAATTGTTGGAAATGTACATTTTTGAGCCCCTCCTGAGGCTGGCTGTGGTTTTCTTTATTCCTTTCAGTGTAAAGGAAAACATTAATGATTTATGAGCAATCAATACGGCCATTTAGTGAATCAGATTTGAGGTGGTTGACTGGCTTAGAGAAAAAAGGGAGTAAGATTTTTTTTTTCATAGACAAATTTAACCCTGGCAGCTAAAAAATAAATGGGCTCGGGAAACTCTCGGATTTCCCCCAGAAGTCACAAGTGGATGTTTCTTCCTGGGGGGAAGCAGCTTGAATTTCTTCTTTATATTCTGATTTTGGTAAGGTTTAGCAAATAAAAATACAGGACACCGAGTTAGATGTAAATTTCAAAGAAATAATTTTTTTAGAATAAATACGTCCCGTGCAATGTTTAAGACAAGCTTACAGTAAAAACAAAAAACAAAAAACTGTTGCCTGTTTATTTCAAATTCCAATTTACCTGGGCATCCTGTATTTGAGCTGGCAACCCTACTTTGGAATGATACCTGCTTCTCCAGTTCTCATCTTCTTTCTCCTCTCCTCCCCACATTTCTGTGTATCAGAAGCAAAGCTCTTTCTGATACACGGGGTGGGGGTCCTGGCTGAAGCAGGACTTGAGACCCTGGGTCATACTCTGGTCAATTTCCCATTTGTCCACGGGTCAGGTTCCTGTCCCAGGTGCTCAGAAGTTCTGAGGGAAGGCTGTTAACAGGCAGCAGTTTCTGCCCTGGCTCTACAAGAGAATTGCCCAGGGAGTTTAAAATTCTACCCCTGCCTCAGGTTCCCATTCAAAGGATCAGGCTGGGGCCGGGGGCACATGCATTTTAAGCTTTCCCGGGTGGTTCTAAGAAAAAGCGCTGAGAAACAGTTGCGTAGACCCATGCTTAGACCCAGGTAGATGATCTACCTGGCGACCTTGTTCAGCGGCAGATCCTGACTGAGAAGCTCTGGGGCCCCCGAAACTGCACTTGCCACGAGCCTCAGGTGATGCTGGTGCTCCGTGTGGACCACACCCTGAGTGGCAAGATTACCGAGCATGAAGAGCTGGTTAGTGTGGGACCCCCGAGGGCTTCTCTAACTCCCCGGAAACATCACCTGGTAAGTTCTTCCTTTCTTCCAGCCTCTTTCATATTTCAAGTTTTCTTAAAACAACCAACAAACATCTTTTTCCTTAAGTTCACAAAAAGAATCTCATGTTGGCTAACTGCAAAGTGTCTGAACCACACCCTCTCTTAGAGGCTTCCTCCTGCTTTCAGGTTCCCGGTTAAGCATCGTCTAATTACTTGGATGGCTCACAGGTTCACAACTCAGGGAAGAATTCACCAGAAGGGAAGCAAGGCTCTTTCTGATACACGCACTTCCACATGCTTCACCTTCCATTCATTTCCTACATTCTCTTCCTGACACTTTGCAGAATGGTTTGAGGACGTGGGAAAGCACATTCGTTCCTCTAGCACCACCACAACAGATGAACACGGAAGGAAGGAAAGAGAAAACAAAACCCATCCGAAGCCACTAGGTAACCTTACCGGGGACTTCTTAATGTCGGAGACAGCGTAATTCCCTTGTGATATCCATCTGGCTGATTCAGTTAAAGAGAGGCCGGTTCCGTAAAGGTTGATGCTAAAACGACCCTGTAATAAATGGCCAAGGAAAGAGGTTTTTAGTCCACGTGATGTCCTAAGCAAAGACCACACAATAAAAGGGACCTTGGAAAGGAAGACATTAATTAATTATGATCGCTACTAATTAATGAGGGTTTTCCTGGAGGGAGGGGGGGAGATCTGGGGTAGGCACTTTACATGCATCATCTCATGCATCCTCGTAAGAGCACTGTGAAGGGGTTCTCTTTACAGATGGGGAAACTGAGGCCCAGCGGAGGTGAGTAACTTCTGCAGGATACAGTGAGGGTCCAACTCACATTTTCCTGACTTCAAAGCCCTTGCTCTCAACCAGCGCCATTTTGCCTCCCTAACACAGCAATCCTGATGTTGCTCACAATTATCGGATTCCTTCAGGAACAAAATGTCACAGTGTAATTTTTCTAACAAGATCTCGCTGCCAAAGCTTCCTGGGCTACCGCTCCCTGCCGCGCTGAGCGCTCTGCGCACTAAGCACAGCGGGGCGGGACTTCAAAGGAGAGGCGCGTTCTCCGAGATCGCCAGCAGAGGGCGCGCGCGGCCCGCTCTACAGGGCCTGCGGCCGGGCCGCCTCTTCCACGCCCCGGATCCCCGATCCCAACCCGCTCCGGGGTTCTTTTCAAAGCAGGGGCTCAGGGTTTCCAGGTTTATTTCTAAGGAGCCGCTGCAGCAGAGCTCCTGTCTTGCTTTTCCCCTCTGTCTCTGTCTCGCTTTCAAAACTGACTCCGCACAGCACCTGAAATAGTCTGTTGAGGCTTCCTACCCCCCAAGGAGCAGTTTCAGAATTTAAAATGTTCTGCACCAAAAGGCTCACAGCGAATGCTTCCTCTCTTCCTCTCCGAACCTTACACAATCCCTACTTTGTCAAAGCAGTCTTTAATAAAGCAAGGAGCAGGAGGAGGAGGGCAGTGAGGTGGACACTCCCCACCAGCCAGAGCTAAATGTAAAAATTCGGCTCTTCCCTCACCCAGGCCCCCCCCTCGCCATGAAATCCTGGACAGATTTTTTTTTTTTTTTTAGTCTCTCAGAAACTCAGTTTGTCCATCTGTAAAATGGAAGATAATAGCAGTACCTGCCTCGGAGTACTGCAGGGAGGGCTGAGTGAAATTAGCCAAGCAGACGTGGCTGGTACCTAGTAGATGCTCAGAAATACTGGTAGCAGGTGTTCTGTGTTGGTTGTTGACTCCAATAGAACAGTAAGCTTAGTGACGGGAGGGCCTTGGTATTGCTTTATTTTCATCAGTAATAGTTTGTAACACATGACCAAGCACTTGATAGATTCTTAATAAATATTCCATCCTAGCTCGTCCACTCCGACATCTGGGACTAGGTGTACTCTGTAGGTTTCCTCTCCATACCAGTGCCATTCATATTTTCAGAGTTTAGCAGAGTTTAGAAACCCCTTTGAGGCCTTAGATTCCACATCTATAACATGGGGACAGATAAGATTCCAACTCACAGAAGTGATTAGTCTGGTCTAAGTTAGTGGCTCTCAATAGAGGACAATTTTGCCCCCAGATAGTCGCAATTTCTAGAGATATTTTTGGTTGTCCTAACTGGCAGGTGTGTGTATGTGTGGGTGTGTTACTAGCCTCAGAGATCTTGCCAAATATCCTGCAATGCACAGCACAGTTCCCACAACAGAGAATGATCCAGCCCAAAACATCAATAGTGCTGAGGTTGAGAAACTCTGGTGTAGAGGATGGATTTTTCCTAGAATCCAGACTCCTCTACTTTCAGTGTGACCTCAGGCGAACGGCTTCACTTTCCTGAGTCCATCTGTAAAATGGGTTAGTAGGGAATTAGAAGCTATAATGCACCTAACTCATAACCTGGCAGAGAGTAGGTGATATCTTAGATACATTTTTGGAAATTATTTTATGATAGTACTCTTTCATAAATGATAGATGTTAGCAGCTGTTATGTCAAAGAGCCTCAACAGATGTCCATGACTGCGGCTGGGCTGAAGCACAAAGCCCTCCGTGCCCGGCCTCCCCAGACACAGGCCTCTCCGTGCTGCACCATCCCCTCCCTGTCCCACCGGCCACCTCCTCATCTCTACTGCCTGCCCCGAGGCGGGTGTTCATACCGTTCATAATGTCCAGACCGCATCACTGCCCAGGATCCCTCTTTTCCCACCAACCCCATCCTGCTTTCCAGGCTGACAGTCCCCCCCCACCCCCACCTGCACTGCAGGAGAAGGTAGACTGGATTGGCTTCGACCTCAAGGTTCTTGGAAGGTCCAGGCTGCTGACCTGGCTTCTAGCTCAAGAACGCCCCCAGCTGATCGGGGGGTTCGGAACCTGAGCACGTGCCACACGCACGGCTAGGCAGACCTGCTCTCTCAGAGTGAGGGGGTGCACCTCATGATGCACCTCCCAGAACAGGAGGTCTTCCTCCTCATTCTCTTTCCACCTTCCCCAGCACGGGGGACCTCCATTTTCTGCTGATAAGCACCACCTTAAGTTGAGGGCCACCCAAGGAGTAAAGACTTACTATCCTCTTAGCTCCAGGTGGGACATATTTGTCCCTCATCCTCAGGGGGTAGAGGGCCTGAGAGTGACAGCTACTACCTCCTGTTGCTGATGTGAGAGAGTAAAAGTAATTCAGAGTTATGCGTATGCTAGAGGATCCAGAGAGATTTGCAAAAGATGTGCCTGAGACAAAGAGGTTTTGTTCTTTGTTGGGACAAAAGGGAAGGCTGCAAAGTCTTGTCTGCACGTGGTGTCAGGCGGACACCTTGGCCAGCGTGGGTTTGCACTCAGACACCCTTGGGATCGAATCGGGCCTCTACTGAGCACCAGCTGTGTGGGTTGGGGCAAGCTACCCAACCTCTCGGTGGCTCCATTTTCTCATCTGTAAACGGGGGGCATTCTCACCGGCTGCTGTGGGGATCACATGCTACAGTCTCAGAAATGCTGGGCAAAGTCTACAATCTAGGAAACCCTCTATAAATGTGACCGATACCAGCATCAACCATGATAATGCCGCATCCCCGGTGATCAGAAGAGAAAAACCACATTCTGGCTGTATTTTCAGTTGGGGGCTCTCGGGGGGAGGGGGGGACCCATTCTTATTGCTAAATAAATCCCCAAAGCAACAGCGTGGAGGGGGAGAAGGAAGCAAGGTCGCAAACAGAATGGCCCTCTGCTTTGACTTCTGTGCAATCGTTAGGTCATGGGAGGAACCGTCTGTTCCCAAGCACGTCGCACAAGTTTGCTCCTACAGATCTTTCCCTGGAAAACCGATCTGCAACACTCACGGCTTTCATACCCACATAGCTGGTGCTCAATCCATGTCTGAGGAATTGAATTCTCAAAGTGCCCAATACGGTTTGAGGAATGGGCTAGGAAAAATATAAATTAGCTTCTCACTAGGCTTTGGGTTTTCTCATTTAGTAACTGCTTCGGGGGCAGGATTTAGCAAATCAATAAGTTCATTTCTCTCCGAACTATTAAAAGAAATTAATGCAGATTACCTTTCATTTACTTAAACTTCCCCAAAGATGCGCACAGAGAAACAAGGAAATCCTCCTGACTTTTGAAAAAGGCAGGACAGGGCTCATCTATTAGCTGTTAAAATGCAACCCATACCAATGGGGTGTTTGAAGTCATCAGCTGCTTTAAGAAACAGCACTTCAAAAGTTTTCAATTCCTGGGTAATAGAGGAGAGGCCCCCTTTTACCATTATGCCCTTTGTTTATTTTCTTTCTCCCTGAGAGCTTCCTTTTCACTTCTCTAAAATGTTTAGCATTGCTTTCTGAAGCTGGGGGCTGAGAAAACACTTCACTAAAAGAAAATTCAGATGTGTTTGTCTTTGGATGGTCTCTGTGGTTGGGCGTAAATCCATCCTGGGGAGACAGTGCCTGGGATTCCAAATGCATCTCCCAGTCCTAGTCCCCAGACTTTTGAAGGCCTGTCGGCAAAGTGGGAAATTCCTGACCCAGAGTTTAGCAACAGCCTTGTGAAGACCGCATGCGAACCAGACCAAGAACGAGGGGCCAAGTTCTCCTGCCCGAGATCACCGATCACCAAGTTCCTTATCGCTTCTCAGGGCAGAAGCTTCTCGCAAAGACTGATGCCTGCTTTGCAAATTTGGCAGTGGGCTGGTTATTATGACAGCATGTTTCAAAGGGCAAGTTAAAGCTTGCCACGCCCGTAAAGAGGCAAGAAAGCATAGAAGTAGAGTCCGGCACGGCCATGGCCGGTCAGCGACTCTGCTGAGGAGGGAATCCAGTAGGCGATGCTAAACTTGCACTTCTGGTCTGAACACGATACGTTTTATACACGTGAAGTAGGGATAAGAATTTTTCTGTATCATGCAACGTTTAGAATTTTTAATGGCTGACCCGGGCGTGTGAGCTCCATTTAGTGACAGAACATCACGGGCTTGAAATCAGGTTACTGGGGTGGGGTGGGGGTGGGGCGGAAGGAGACTATTTACACCTTGGAAACTGGCAAAGGCTACAAAGCAGGGCTTTTTATTTTCTTCAAGAGCCAGTCAGGAAACACAGAGCAGCATGTCACTGTGTAATATTCATCTTATTAACCATCATGATTTGTTTAAGCAATCCCCTGCCATCCGACGTCTCATTTACTTCTGGGCTTTTACCACTTAATAGGTGCATTTTGATGAATGCAGAAGTTTGCTCTGATCAGTTCCTCGGGAAACACTAGGAATTGCTACATTGGCAGCTCTGAGCATTGCTGAGCCTGTCTCCTGACGCAGGCGGGCACACATGGCCCTCCAGAACAGCTGTTCTAACTGCGTTCCGGGGGGCAGATGCAGCCAAGGGGCCCCTGGGGGCAGGGTGGGCTGTGGGTCCTCGGTCAGGGGAGCCCCCAGCACGTACCTGTGGGCACTTGGCGGCACTGTAGCAGTCCCCAGCTGTGGCAAAAGGGACGGGGTGCCCTTCGCTCGTCCTGGCAAACTGTAAGTCAGTGGCTGTGGGGTTTTGGAGAAAGGGAGAGGAGAGAGAAGGGCAAAAAAGGCACAGAAGGGACAGGTTGGTCCCAGGGAGGCAGAAGGGAAGGAGTGTAGCAAGAGAAAGAGTAAGAGGGATTAGGAGAGGGGGAAAAAAAATCCAAAGTATCATTAGTGAGCAAACAGATCCAGATGTGCACTTGCTTTTTCCCCATTATATTTGTAGTTCCAAGAGTCTTGTTCCCTGGGTTTTATCTGCACAGTCTCTTCATGGTATGGAAGCCAAAAGGGGGGTTTAAGATGACTTTGGAACCGGTTTTCATATACATAAATATGTGAGCCACCTCCATTAAATATAGAGTCCTTGGATGGTTGTGGGTCTCCCGAATACCGCCTCCCAGGCTTAAGGATAGGAGGCAGTAAGCCACAAAAGCATTTCCAGCTACTTAGGAGTTATTCCCCGAGGCTTCATCTGTCCTCCCATGGCCTATGCACTACCATTGCCAAAATGTGGAGCAATTAGAACCCACATCTTGAAAGTATTAATGGCAGTTTCTCAAGTTTGGGGCTCACTTGTAGTTTAAAAAAAAAGCCAATAAAAACAATGCTTGTGTTTTTAACCCTCTTTGGAGATCCTGAGAGCAGCCCTACAAATGGGGACCACAGATCAGGAGGAATTCAAGTGCGAATCCCCCAAAAGCTGTCGCTCGTGGAACAGAAGGCAGAAGGCAGCTTTTTACCTTTCACCTAGCCTTTCGGGAACAGCAAAAGGCCTTACTCTTTCTGCAGTTACCCACGCTCCAGGGGGAGGGAAATAGGAGTTTTCTGTCCCGCCGGGAAAGGGGTCCTTGCAGCTTCAGAGCAGAGAAGCCCCGGGTCTTAGCTGCAGCGTTTTCCTGAGCAAGAAACTGCAGACTCTCTGCCTTGAGCCCGCGTCAGGCTGGCTGAAGGCAATAAAAAGTATCTTGGTACAAATCAAGTTTAATCTATCACAAGAAGAAAGCAGTGCAATATTATGGGAGCCATGTTAATGAGGAAAAAATTAATTATTCATGATTTCTGTTTTTCCTCCATTTGAGGGAACATGTTTGGATAGTTTAGCTGTCTTTAACCACGCCTAGGATTAATGTCCCTAAAAAAAATGTGATGTGGCCTGGGGTATGAAATCAGCTCACATGGAGGCTAGTTTAAAAAGGTAAGTCTGGGGATGCCTGGGTGGCTCAGTCGGTTAAGCGTCTGCCTTCGGCTCAGGTCATGATCCCAGGGTCCCGGGATCGAGCCCTGTATCGGGCTCCCTGCTCGGCAGGGAGTCTGCTTCTCCCTCCCCCACTCCCCCTGCTTGTGTTCTCTCTCTCTCTCTCTCTATCAAATAAATAAATAAAATCTTTAAAAATATATGCCAAAAAAAGGTAAGTCTGTATACCAATTTTCTTCCGTAAATCAACAATCAGATAAAACTAGGCATATGCCCCTGCACCTGTGTATACTCTTCAAGGGGGAGCCCTGGGGGGGGGGGACGGGTGATTCCACACGAGTCTCTTAGCTTTGAGGTTTGTATCTGCTCTTTCTTCTCCCTTAAAAACTTCTGCTTCCCCACACTGATACCCTGTGCATGGCTAAATCCGGCAACAACTCTAGTTGACCTTCAGTTCTCAGATCCAGTGTCCTGTTTGGGGGGATGCTGCCCTGTCACCCCACAGTGCAGTAGTACCCTTTAGAGGCCTTCACCTCCTCCATTCATTCTCTTACCCCGAGTCTGATGGAGCTCCGCCCTGTGCTAGGCGCTTTCCGGGGACTGGCTGGAAAGCAGGGAACAGAAAGGAGCAAACCCCACCCCCACGCAGCTTGGGCGGGGGTTGTCGTCACTGGACCTCAGGCAGCTCATCTTGCTCCCCTCGGCATCTCAGAGCCTCGTCCCTAGCCAGTGAGCAGGAAGCAGCTTGATGGCTGAATGGAGAGACTCGTGAGCACATTCCCTCCCCTGTGACATTCCACTGGACTTACTGATGATCTGCATTGTCGTCAAGTCTATCCTGATTTTCTGGAAGCTGGAAAACCCAGCTGCTGTGTAGTCCTTCCGACACTGGCAGTCATCCCGTCGGCTCCCGTTGTAGGGACACTCGGTTGGGTTGTGCAACCTGTATTACAGAGAGAATGTTCTGGTAAGGATGGGCAGGTATTTCCAGGGATGTGCAGCTGTCTGTGCTCTTCTGAGCCTGGGCTCTCCTACCTGTGCCCGTACACCTCGGAGAAATTCTCTGAGTCGCCATGGACTAGGGTAATGTACTCTTTGGGGTGGTCTGACTGCATCCCTGCACAGAAGATCTGAAAGACAGACCAGAAATAACCGATGAAGATCAGCTCAGCAATGAGACGATGACACCCTGCGCCATGCACTCCCAAATCATTCTAGAAATAATGACTGACGTCCAACGTTCACCTTCAGGAGCTTTCCTTTGATGAGCAGGACATATTCACCGTCTTCACTGGTACTTTTCAGTCTCTTTACCTCCTTGCAGTTTTGGGGTAACTCACCTAGAAAACACGAAATGCAAAAACGGAGTGTGATGCTCCATGCAGTCCACCAATCGCCTGTGGAGTGAATACCCTGTTCACACTATTTTCTTTTTCTTTTTCTTTTTTTAATTTAATTTAATTTTATTATGTTATGCTAGTCACCATACAATACATCATTAGTTTTTGATGTAGTGACACTATTTTGCTTTTAAAAAGGGGGACAATTTCTTTAAAATAAATTCTTTCCCTTTTTGGGGATAAATGTTTCCTTTATTTTTTCTTTCAGGTTTATGGAGAGGTAACAGACACGTAGCACCCTATGGGTTTAAGGTTGTATCGCATAATGACTTGACCTCCATACACCGTGAATAATTACAATCAGTTTAGTTAACACCCATCATTTCAGAGAGAAACAAAAAAGAAAGACAAAAATGTTTTTTCCCTTTTGATGAGAATTTGTAGGGTCGACTCTCTTAGCAACTTTCAGATGTACCAAAAGCCGTCTTCACTACAGGCATCATGCTGTGCATTACATCCCCAGTCCTTATTTCTCTTATAAATTCTCGATTTCCACAAAGGGTAGGCCAACAGACAAAGAAACCAAGAAACCCTGTTCTCCGTGCTGCAGAAAGATGGCTTCTGCGGGCCGACTTACAGTGATAGATATTGTGACATGTTTTCCTCTCTTCCGGCTTCATATCAGCAGGGCACAGGTGGCTGGGCTGGTCCTCGTTGGTCAAACATTGCACAGATCTGTGTGTCACTCCCACGCCACAGGACACCGAGCACTACAAGGCAGAGCAGAGTCAGGGATGCCACTCCTGAGCGCGGGCTCTGTGGTGCGCAGCTCACAGCCCGAGACATCACGTCCAGAGTGTCATTTCAGACCCCAGGCTGCTGAACACCAGCAGCCGACGTGTACGGGACACTTACGGTGGGCCCGTCTCTGTGCTAAGCATGATACCCACTTATACATAGATGTGTCTTACATGTGTATTTATATAGACATAGGTATGTGTACATATTATGAGATATATATATATATATTCTCATTTAAGCCTCACAAGAATTCTCTGAGGTAGTACTACCATTATTCTATTTTTACAGAGAGGAAACTAGGGCCCACATGTCAAGAAATTTGTTCAAGGTCATGGTGGAGCAGGCAATCAAACCCTAACCACTTTCAACTGATCCTGTATTTTCACTTCATCGCTTTCCAACACTGAGAACCTAGGAGTCCGGAGCCCGGGGCGGTGGCAAGATTCCAGGGAAGTCCCAATTTAAAATAGTCTCACTTATTGTACCCCTAATGCAATGAAATATTCCTGTTAAAGAGGGGTGAGGATATTATTGACTTCTTGACCAGAAGCAATGACTAACTCTTCTGTCACTCTTACTATGTGACAGAGTTCTAGGAGCTTGTTTTTAAAAGCCCTGTGGTAAAATACAGGTAACTTGACATTTGCTATCATAATCTGAGAGCTGTTGGCATATTAACTCAGTTCTTCTTCACAACCACCCATTTTGCAGATGAGGAAACTGAGACTCAAGAGTGTTGCACTTTGCATTCAACTGGGACGTAGTGGCACTGGGACGCACAGTGAGGCTGTCCGGCTTCGGGGCCCACGCTCTACGCACCGGGGCCATCCTGCCACCCAAGAAGAGAACCCTTCACTTCCCATGAGCCCATTCCAAGACTCTAACTCCCGTGTCTTCCTATCATCTCTGCTGCGAGGAGAATCACTTTGGATGGGTCAGGCGGGGCGTGTTTAAGATGGAGTTGGGGATCCCAGCGCTTTCGGATTTGCTGACCAGGTGGTCTACTTACGCTCCCCCAGTTGCCGACTCTCCAGGTGGCTGAGACGGGGCACTCCCTCAGGTAGCAGGGGTGGACGCTGGGTGGCTGAGTGCCCGGGCAGTTGATGGTGGTTTGGTAGCTGTACTCATAATTCTCCTTCCCGGTGTAAATCTCGCTACAGGAGACGAGCCTTTGTTTGTAGCCCTTTCCACAGGTCACTGAGCACTGGGGAGACAGGGGTTGGAGAAGAGGCTGGAGCGGTGCCTGGGGGGAGCCCACAATAGGCCCCTGACCTCCACTTCCAACGCTGACCCCTGACGGCACTGCAGAAAGCTCTCCCTTTATTAGCTTGTTTATGCATTTCAAGTGGCAGGCCCCAAGCACACAGGAGCCATGCAACCCGAAACCACGCCTTCCAGGATCTAGAGCTTCCACTGTATCTTCTCGGGCCCCCAGGGCAGGTGGGGGCACCTTGGGCCCCTTCTTTGGATTTCAAGGGGAGAAAGGGGGAGGGACTCCAGCTGTCCCTGGTCCCATTTATAGGATCCCCAGTTCCACTGCATGCTTTTCCAAACCTACAATGACCATACCAGAGCTGTGACCATGGGGGGCCGGGGTGGGGGGCGTCACAGCCCACCTGAGTTACGTGTGAAACCCAAGCACTGAGCCAAGAGGGGACTCCGGGACAGTTTTCCTTTCCGGCTCCATGTGCTTTGCTTTCTCGTCTGCCCTCCACTCAGTGTCCTTCTCTCTTCTCTCTCCCTGCCCGTATATTTTGACTGCAATGTTAGCTTTCTGCTCTACCCTCTCTCTTCCTCTATCTCACCAGATCAGGCAGTCACTTAACCTTTTTACAGTAATTACACAGCATTTAAAAATACGCAAATACAGAAAAGGAGAAAGAAATGCACATCTTACTAGTGTCCAAGATCCTTCCCCTGATGGGACATCTAATTGGTTATTGATACAATTTTCAAGCATGTTCAACCTCCCAAGCTAAGTATTTTATATAATATATTTAAAAACTAACACCAAAGGATAGTGAATTCAGTTTTGATGGTGTTTTTAGACATTGTCATCAAATAACCGGCCATCTCCTGTGAAGGTCTTACGTAAAATTAAGTGAGAGGATCAGGATTCTTGAGACCAAAGGCTGTTTGAGGTAGCCTAGATGAACCCCCAAAGCAGTCCACAGCAAGTGGTGTGTGATGCTTTTTCTGGGGTGAGGGATTCCAGCATCCATCAGGTCTCATGAGCTATTAAAAGTCACCATGTCATTCTTTCCTAACGTCTCCTGAGCTGTTGCTTTAAGCCATGTGGCTTTCCCCCCTTACAACTGCTCATGGAAGAAGATACCCCCTGAAGAGGCCCCGGAGGCAAGGAGGGAGCAGGCCCCGCCAGAGGCACATAGAGCATCCCTGGAAGCGTCCGGCACACATTTTTTCCTTCTTTGGCTGCTGCTGTTTAAATGCCTGAAGAGCCAGCAGACGCCAGCCAGCGGAGGGCCAAGCTAGTCTGGGGTGTTTCATGTGGGGGCAGACTGTCTGTCCAGGCTGGGAGGCAGGAGGGAGTGGGGAACCTCTTACTCTAGACTCTCTATGCCTTGGGGTCACATGCTTGTTTCATCGTGAGCATCTATTTTTTTTTTTTTTTTTAAGATTTTATTTATTTATTTGACAGAGAGAGACACAGCGAGAAAGGGAACACAAGCAGGGGGAGTGGGAGAGGGAGAAGCAGGCTTCCCGCTGAGCAGGGAGCCCGATGCGGGGCTGGATCCCAGGACCTTGAGATCATGACCTGAGCCAAAGGCAGACGCTTAACGACTGAGCCACCCGGGCGCCCCTTTCATGACAGCTGGTTTGGATATTACAGGTCTCAGTCTTTGAAAATGTTATGAGATACTTCAGGCCCAAGCAGAGAAAATACATGCATCAGCCAGGGGGGGATCGGTCCTCTCTCTCCATCTGGCCCAGGCTTCCCCACATTCAAGCAGAGCTCAGAGAAAAGCACACAGCTCGCCAGGTAACAGAGGTCCCAGAGAGAAGGCATGGCTTGCTGTGGCTTCTTGCATTTTACCAGAAGCTCTTCTAGAGCGATTTGTGGTCCACTGCCTTTGGCACCATGGTCCTTGCATCCATGTGAGGACCTATCTCCAACCCTCGCAACTTTGCCTGTAAATTTGCAGAGTTTTCAATCCATGATACACTTGAGAATTTGCAGAAATATTGAAGGCTTTTTTTTTTTTTTTTAATCTTCTACAAATCTCATCTGTTGGGGGTTAAGACTAAGGTTAAAATAAAGCTCTAGGAGTGACATGACTCGGTCTTATAAACAGATCAAAATTCTTTTAGCATAATAATAACAACACACAAAAGACTGATTAAGATGAAGATGCCAATGTTCACAGTGTGAAAGGTATAGAAACTCCAGAAAGATGAATGACCAAGAACTAAGCCAGAAACCAACTAAGAGGAGGCCTCCAGGAGGCAGAGAGGGACAGAGGCCTGAGGAGGGAGAGAGGCAGAAGGGCAGGCTTCTTCCCTACTGCAAGCCAGGGCGTGGCCTGCTGGGGCAGTGCTGAGAACCAGAAGTTACGGACCATGCCTGACGAGGAACCAGGAGAGGTGAATCGAAGAGAAGAGAGGAGCCCTCCCCAAATGCCTTCCCCCTACCCTCCCTGGGATTTGAATGGGTTTGGAACTGATGCCTCAACCCAAATCAAGGACTATTTTTTTTTTTATTCTTATGTTAATCCCCATACATTACATCATTAGTTTTAGATGAAGTGTTCCATGATTCATTGTTTGTGCATAACACCCAGTGCTCCATGCAGAACGTGCCCTCCTCAATACCCACCACCAGGCTAACCCATCCTCCCACCCCCTCCCCTCTAGAACCCTCAGTTTGTTTTTCAGAGTCCATCGTCTCTCATGGTTCGTCTACCCCTCCGATTTCCCCCCCTTCATTCTTCCCCTCCTGCTATCTTCTTTTTTTTTTTTCCTTAACATATATTGCATTATTGGTTTCAGAGGTACAGATCTGAGATTCAACAGTCTTGCACAATTCACAGCGCTTACCAGAGCACATACCCTCCCCAGTGTCTATCACCCAGTCACCTCATCCCTCCCACCCCACCCCCCACTCCAGCAACCCTAAGGACTATTTTGAACAAGCATCTGGACTCCCTGGGCTCCTGGCTAGCCAATGGTAAATCTATTTCCTAATGATTTGGACCACGTCTCCCCTCCACTCTTGAAGAGCACACTGAGAACATGCAGAGCTGGGGTAAAGCAGGGTTTCTCAACCTCAGCACCATTGCCCGTTGGGCCAGATGGCTCTCTCTTGGGTGTGTGTGGCAGTCAATGTCCCACAGACTGTAGTATGTGTAGAAGCATCCCTGACCTTGACCCACTAGATACCAGTAGTATTCCAGTTCTCCCAGTTGTGACATTCAAAAATGTCTCCAGACATTGCCAGATGTCCCCCCTGGATGGGGAAGGGGAAGATCGGGAGACATAGTTAGAAAGGACTTTAGGCCAGCTACAGTGCAGAAACAATTCAATACCCAACACACGTATCACCTACCCGCAAATATTCCTCCTTCTAAAATGTGAAATGGCTGCCCTGTCAAACTTGGAAGTGGGTCCAGTGACAACAAGCATTTTAACCTAAAAATTTTCAGTTTGGATATTACAGGTCTTTCAGTCTTTGAAAATGTTATGAGGCTTGAAAATAATACAATCATGCTATTATTACCATTGGCATATTAATAATAAAAAGTTTCTAGGTTAGGCATTGTGTACACAAAGAGAAGAAGAAATTGATTCCCTGAATATTATGGAAAATTATTTTCTCCCTCTGAGAGGAGGTTGTTAAACAAGCGACCCATATCTGGCCCATGAAAAGTGTTTGGTTTGCCCCACACAACGTTTCAAATAAAAGATCTGAGTCCACATGTTAAAGTTAGGAGCTCTCACATAAAAGTTCAGATTTTTGCCCTCTCTTGAAAAATCAGGTCTGGTAACACTGGACGCACATTTCTGCATGGCCTCCGCTGGAGAGGGAGAGAAGCCTGCCCCCTTCACACGGTATGTGCTGGTTTGTCATAGTCTCCACCATTCCCTGTTGTCTCCCTGACACTAAGGGCGTTTTCTTACCTTAACTTTCTTCAGACACCGACAGGCACCAAATGAACTTGCAGGCCCTGTGATAATTCTCCTTTCTTAGCATACCAACAGGGCGTCACAGTGAGTCACAGAATTTAGGGGAGCTGAGAGACCATCTCAGGCACTCTCCCACCTTGCACATGGGGGGCTCTGGCCCCAGGAGGCAGAACTGGCAGGTGGGCCAGAGTCTCCCCCATTCCTGCTCTGGTCCCTCTGTTGCCCTCAGGCTGTCGCTGACCTGAAGGTGGTTACAGAATCCCGGGCACGTACCTCTGACCATTCTCCTGTGATCCAGACATACTCGCAGGGCTGCAAACTACAGCTCTCACGGTCCACAGGCCGCTTGCTCATGTCGCAGCGTACGCCATGAACCTCGCTGCCTTTGTCCATGTCCACACACACCACCTTGCGGTACCTGGAGCCTTCGCCGCAGGTCTTGGTGCACTGTTCACAACAGACAAAACGGGGGTTGATATTGGAAAGTAATACATGGCTTATCATATGCTGTTACTGTACAGATTAACTTTCCCGTCTATACACCCTTTAGGACCGTGAGGCCTCTGAGGGCAGGAATGATCAGAAAGCTCACTGCTTTATCCCACTTACCCCCAACACTGTTCCAGGCAGAGCAACAAGTAAGTGGCTACTGGAATGAAGGAATGAAAGCTTGAATAAACGGATTTCAGGTGTGGAAAGGACCTTAAGGCTTGATTACTTTACTCATTCAAATACTGAACCTCTTTAAAACTTCCAGCGAAGTGGTTATCAGACTGGTGTCTAAATACCCCTAGAGTCAGAGAAGCGGTGATGTCACCTGTCTAGGTGGCCCATTTCATCTTACTATTAAATATATCACTTTGCAGATGGCAGCCTTTTGTCCTGGTTCTCCATTCCAGGGGAACATGAAGGACAAATTTCAGTTCTCCCAAGTCATCCCCCTTCAGGGACTTGACATACTTTGCTTTGTTGTGACCCCCGACTGCCTTTTCTTCTCCAGGACAGACTGCTCTCAACCCTCGTTCACTCAGGAAATATTCACCAAGTTCCTAGTGTCAGGCCCTGGGATGGGTCCTGAGTCAACAAGAGTGGACAAGTACAGCACCTGGTCTCAGAGAGGAGCTTGTATTTTGGGAGCAAGTACAGACAAAGAGGACGTAGACAGCTAGGTAGTGAGATTTAGCGAGTCCTGTGATTTCCATTTTTCAGGTGGAGAAACTGGGACTTAGTCTACATGCCCTGTCCCAGATCAAACATCTCTTTGTGAGGTCGATGGGACACACATTTTTATCCCCATAAACCAAGGCAGGAATACAGAGCAAGCGGTAGGTTCTGTTCTAGGACTATCTCTATGTTGCCCGCAAGTTCTTTATCTTTTCTCTTTAACCAACAGCAAACCCCACCTTTGAAGTTTAGCCTAGTTATCTGTGTTGCTAAAGGTCTCTCAAAGCCTGTCTTATCTAAAGCATCTATGTCACCCAGCATTTCAAGACTCTAAACTACCTTGGAAAACCACAGTGAGTTAAGCCAGGGGTCTTTTGTTTCCTTTACACCAGGATTATACACTCTCTTGTCCCTTGGCCTTATCTAACTCACCGACAAACACCAAGAGCTACTGTTAGCACGGTGTCTTTTAAACTTTCTCTTTTTAGGGGCGCCTGGGTGGCTCAGTCGTTAAGCATCTGCCTTCGGCTCAGATAGTGATCCCAGGGTCCTGGGATCGAGGCCTGCATCCAGCTCCCTGCTCGGCGGGAAGCCTGCTTCTCCCTCTCCCACTCCCCCTGCTTGTGTTCCTGCTCTCCCTATCTCTGTCTCTGTCAAATAAATAAATAAATAAACTTTCTCTTTTTAGTATTTGGGGAGACCCATGAACCCCCACCTGTCTTCCTCTTCTCTCACACTGCCTTCCCTTTTATTACCCATCTCATCCCAAAGGCATTTCAGTTTGGGATCCAGTCTGACTCAGAAATGTCTTTCCACATACGCCTGTGCCTTTCTTTCTTTCTTTTCTTTTTTTGGTAGTAAAATACATGTAACATTTACCATTGCAACCATTTTAA
Organism: Mirounga angustirostris; assembly: GCF_029215605.1. NCBI lineage: Eukaryota > Metazoa > Chordata > Mammalia > Carnivora > Phocidae > Mirounga > Mirounga angustirostris. The sequence continues at coordinate 184,263,152 of NW_026991709.1, read as the reverse complement.
AGTGGAAAATTCAGTGGCATTTAATTATCCATAATGTTGTACAATCATCATCACTATGTGGTTCCAGAATATTTTCGTCACCCCAAAAGGAGACCTTGTACCCATTAAGCAGTCAGTCCCCACTTCCCCAACTGCCAGCCTGTAGCAACCACCATCTGCTCTCTGTCTCTATGGATTTGCCTGTTTTGGCTATTCATATAAAGGGAATCCTACAACATGTGGCCTTTTACGACTGGTTTCTTCATTTAGCACGATGTTTGCAAGGTTCATCTATGTTGTGGTGGGTATCAGTGCTTCATTCCAAGGTTCATCTATGTTGTGGTGGGTATCAGTGCTTCATTCCTTTCTTTGCCTGAATAATCATCTGTTGTACGGCTTTTTTGTCCCCTCAGATGACAATGGACACCGGGCTGTTTCCATCTTTCAGCTATTGTGAATGGTGCCACCATGCACATGCGTGTCCAAGTTTGAACATCAGATTTCAATTCTCTTGGGTCTACTCGGGAGTAGAAATGCTGGGTCATGTGATGCACCCTGTGTCTTTCATGAGCCACTTTGTTGTTTTAGGAAATAAAAGGACTATGTGATATGTCCTGGTAGACCCTTCTCATCTGCAAACTTAACTCATTGTTTCTGCTGCTTGGAAGCAAACCTCAGGGTCTAGAATTTGAATGTGGAGTCATTCAAATTTTTCTGGGGGTACAAATATGAATTGAAAGCTCTCTGGGGTGAGCATAGAGGAGCAAATCACTTCTAAGATACCCTAGCTCAGCCCTCGCCTGGGGTTTCCTGGGCCTTGGAGTATGCTGGATACTATTGTGAAGTAACGACACTATTATTTATTCATTAAAAAAAAAAAAAGCCAAAGGAGTTACAGAGCCACTGGATGTTAAAAAACAAAACAAAAATGTGGTTAATCTGTGATGTGTAGATAAATGCAAAAGAAATAGTTAACTGTCCATAGAAAAAATAATTCTTTAGAAAAGCAGATCCTGATGACAGAGCAGCCTAAACTGGACTAAACCTTCCAGTGTGCTCTCATTTTCACTCATCCCCAGGGCTGCAATCTGTGTCAATAAGTAACAATTTAGAGCAGAAATGCGAAGTTTCCTAGACCCTTGTTTGCTTTTTAAGTGCTTCTGCCTTGGTCTTTAAGAAAGGTTAACTAGCATAAAAACTCTCTTGCCAACAGTAGAAAAGGGAGTTGGGGAACCTTACCTTGAACGTAACTTTTAGAAAAATTAAGCTAAGTGAGTAAGTGACTTGTCCAGTGCTTTGGAATTAGTCAGTGGCAGCTGTGAAGGTCACCTGGCAAGGCTCTTCTCCTGGGGTCCTAACTCGAGTATGGGGACTGGGTGAGCAGAAAGCAAACCCACCCAAGCTACTGCATTTCATCAGCTTTTGGTAGTATCACCGCCCACCCCCTGACCCCAGGACTAAGGACTCTTTCCTCGAATATGACCTAGAGTGTTCCAAAAATAGCCAGAACATTCAACTAGCCTCATTTTAACTTCCAAAAGGTTTTCTCAATTCTCCTTGCAGCTTTGAGAAAAAACTATGTACCAAGTGTATAAATAACACCACCAGCCTCCTTGAATTTTAGGACACACTGTAATTCAGCAAGTCAGTGGTCACGGGGCCGGGCTAAATCTGGAGGCTTGTTCATTGTCCCGCAGGCTACATATGCCTTTAAATGTGCTGAAATTAACAGGAGGAAAATACCTGTCCAAATTTGAGAGTGAAGAAGACCTAAAATAAACTTTCAAGGTACTATTTTATTTAGCCAGATTGGCCATAGGGTGATGGTCTAAAAAGGGTCAGTTAATGCAATGGGTAGAAACTGCCTTTCCTTAAGATGGTAATGAGGTTGCTTTATACTTTTTTGGTGGGATTTCCTAATCATGGGTAGAAAAAAATCACTTTCCATAAACAAGACTGTTAATTTTCTTCACAGATAAAGTAATTTGTAGTGTTGTTTCTAGTTCAAGACTATCACTGTGAGCTAGTGTGTGAACAGAAGAGTCCCAGCACAAATCGGGACCCTGACAGCACGGTGTTCTGGGTGTGCTACATAGAGTTTTTATGTCATAAGGAACAGCAATTACCATTCTTGCCCCCAAATGGTATATTTGCAGGGGGAAAAGGCGGAAATAATAACTATGGAGACATTTGATACCTTTAAAGTTATTCGCTCATCCTGGTATATATATACAATGGAATATTATGCAGCCCTCAAAAGGAATGAGATCTTGCCATTTGCAATGATGTGGATAGAACTGGAGGGTGTTATGCTGAGCAAAATAAGTCAATCAGAGAAAGACATGTATCATATGACCTCACTGATATGAGGAATTCTTAATCTCAGGAAACAAACTGAGGGTTGCTGGAGTGGTGGGGGTGGGAGGGATGGAGTGGCTGGGTGATGGACATTGGGGAGGGTATGTGCTATGGTGAGTGCTGTGAATTGTGCAAGACTGTTGAATCTCAGATCTGTACCTCTGAAACCAATAATGCAATATATGTTAAGAAAAAAAAAAGAAGAAGATAGCAGGAGGGGAAGAATGAAGGGGGAGAAATCTGAGGGGGAGACGAACCATGAGAGATGATAGACTCTGAAAAACAAACTGAGGGTTCTAGAGGGGAGGGGGGTGGGAGGATGGGTTAGCCTGGTGATGGGTATTAAAGAGGGCACGTTCTGCATGGAGCACTGGGTGTTATGCGCAAACAATGAATCATGGAACACTACATCAAAAACTAATGATGTAATGTATGGTGATTAACATAACAATAAAAATAAAAAATTTAAAAAAACCTTATTTGTTCATCCAACCAATATTTGCCATGGGCCAAGTTCTGTGCTGGGTGCTGGTATACAGCCCTGACATCTTCCTATTCATGTGCATGGGTTTCATAACAGAGCATGATGGCGAAAGAAGCCACCAGGGTCTTCCACAACTCTGACAGCAAGAGAAGAGAAAGGACCAGGGTCTGGAATTCCCACAGTGCTGAACGAGGTACCCAAGCACCGGAGGATGAGGAGGAGAAGTGAACGAGGAGATGGGCTAAGTAGGCAAGGAGGAGAAGGGGGGCATTGGCAGGAGGGGCTCAGTGCGCATGGAGGTTGAGGCAAATGTCATGGGGAGGCGGGGCACGGGGACAACCGCAGCAGCTGGAGGTGGTGAGAGTTCCATCTGAGTTGGGGATTTCAGAAGGTGGGCAGAGACCAGGTCATGAAGGGGCTTGTTAACCTCCCCCACGGCCTCCCCCAGGAGAAAACCTGAACCCTTGCACTGGCCCATGGGACACATCCTAGGTTGGCCGCTCCTGCAGGTCCAATCTCATTTCAGCCTTCTCTGCTCCTGCCATGCTGCACTTTTGTCTGCAGACACACTGGGCTCTGTCCTCCTCCTTCTACCTGGAATCACCTCCTCCTGCCCTTCACCTCCAACCAACCACCCTAGGGAAGGGAGGACTGGCCTTTCATTCTTGGTCTCTATCTCGGCACCTTGCTTCTTTCTGTCACAGCATCGTTCACACTTGGCAATTTCATAAAATGTGTTTGTGCACTTGTTTTCTGTCTGTCTCTCCCGTGAGCCAATCAATTCCAGCATAGCAGTGTCATAGTCTCTAATGTGTCCCTGATGCCTAGAGCCCAGCACTTTGCAGGTGCTGGATAAAGATTTCTCCAGTAAATTAATGAGTGAAGGAGTAATAAAGAGTCAACGTCTGGTGCTTGTACACACACCTAAACCTGATCAATCCCTATTGTAAGCTTTGTAAAACGTTTGTAACCAACTGACCAAAGGCCTGCTGCTCTTTTCTAACTTTTCTGGGCTAAGGAGGTAAACTTGGGACTCATTCTACAGCTGATCTCAATAAAAGCCCTTGGAATCCAAATATGTATGAGAGTGGTCCAAGTCTCTGCATTGGGCCAAACAGCCATGGGGTGGGCAGCTCTGCGAAGGCCAGATAATATCTGAGCACAGCTGTCTGTGGCAATGTGGCAAGAAAATAAAATATCTGTTCTTAGAGGAAAAACAGAGTTTGCTTGACTGTTTTAAAAGACTTTTTAGTATGTCATGATTCTAAGGGGTTAGGAAAGGTATTACTCTATAATGTCTTTTTCCCTCCCTCCCTCCCTTCCTTCTTTCCTTCCTCCTATCTTTTTCTGTCCTTCTGGCTGATTCATAGATTCATTTATTCAAGAACTGTTTTCAGTGTTCTAGGTACTGTGCTAAATGTTGGGGAAAACTCTGGTGAATGAACTCTCTGACCTCAAATGGGTGATAATGTAGACAAGGAAACCAGGCAACCACCATTCACGATGCTGACTGCTCAAGTGGAGTGTTTTCAGGGTGCTATGAGTGCTCAGAGGAGAGCCATCTGACTCAGTTATTGGTGGGGAGGGGTGATCTGCAAGAACTTCTGAGAAGTAACATCTTAGGTGGGGTCTGAAGAATGGGCAAAGGTGACCGAAGTGAGGGAAGGAGGGGGGCAGCCTCGTTGTGATGCAGAGGCACTAGGGACAAGAGAATACTCTGGATGAAGGTGAAAAAAAGAACTCTTGCAAGTCCTGGGAGATTTATTCCTTAATCCTGGGAGATGTGTAACCCACATGTTCACAATTCAAATTTGATCAAAAGACCTCTGCAGCTATAAGTAAATTTATATGTCAGATTATAATGCGATGAATAAGTAAATCATTTATTACAGTAATTTTCAAATGAATTTTGCCTCATGGGCCTTGTAATTCTAAACTGAGTAAAACTGAGCATGGGGAGATCAAATAACTTGCCCAAAGTTGGCAGGTGATATTAAAAGCCCAACATTCATGTCTGGAGATGGCATTTTTCTCTTCTCCAATTGTTTTGCCCTCCATCTATGTCCAGGCTCTACTCTTACAGTACCAGGAAGGCACAATGACACTCCTTCCCTGCTGCTCAGGCACTGGGCCTCACAATGAATGAGGGAGGTCCTCTGAGGTGCTCCATCCCCACCAAGACTGGCCCAACAACAGGGCTTATTGTCAACCAAGGGGACCAAGAATTTCATTTTTTGAAGAGAGTGAGAGGCTCAACCAGTCAAGGGAATTGTACCTTTATGCCAACTCTGAAGTAAGAGGCTAGACAAGCCATTAAAAAGGAAATAAAATAACTCACTCTAGATGAATGTTGACATGGGAAGCAATAGAATACAAAGATTCAGAGCATATGTTCTAGAAGTCAGGCTTCCAGGCTTCAAATCCCAGTCTTATTACTTACTAAATGCATGACGTTGGATGAATTAACCTATCTAAGCCTCAAGTTTCCTCATCTTTAAGTGAGGATGAAAACTTAATTACTTCATTAGAGAGTTATGGAAAGGTTAAATGAGGTCCTCCACATAAAAATACTCAACAAAGTACTTGACCCATAGCTTAATATACAATAAGATATATTATTTTTATTATCAGGATTGGCCACTACCCTATATAAGTCTGGGGGATGCCACTCATATTGTGACCTATAGGAATGGTAGCCCTCGAGTTGTGCAGTGTACAACCTGTGTGACTGCATAAAACATCCCTGATGATCATGCTACCGTGGGTATGTAGACCTTGTGTTCCTCCACAGCAGACACCTGGATTATTTCTCAAAATGAGGAGGTTGCCGTTTACTATGTGCCCAGCATGAAACACATCTTGCCAACAAACAAGTGGGTTTTAATAATTCACAGAAGGGAAGCAAAAGAGAAAAATGCACACTCAAAAAGCAAACAAGTGCTCTGAAGTGCTTGCCAAGGACTGCCAAGAAGAGAACTTCCTGTATTGGGGTAGGAGCCATCCCACACATCCCATCCAGTGGGCCTCAGCTCTGAGGCTGGGCCTTGGCATCCTCATCGACACAAGCTCAAGGTGTCACTCGTGGAGGGCAAGAAAGTCAAGACACATGTCTGTGCAAAGTAGGTGTCAGGAAAGATGTAGCAGAGGGAGTGAGTGGGTGCGGAGGTAGGAGGAAGAGAGGAGGGTGAGTGCTGCGACTGAGGGGGGTCTGAAGGCTGCTGTTCTACCCAACAGGCTGTTTAACAAGGATACCTGGGATCGTTCAAGTAGGGACAATGAATACTTAAACAAGGGCTTTGCTAGGCATACACAGGAACTGCCCACAGGCAGTCAAGACTTGGGATCCAGCCGCTGCTCTGGACACTCACTCTAAGTCTAGTTGCTGTGAGGACATTCTAAAAGGGCCCCCAGCATGCTCTGCACAGGAGGAACAAAGGGTTTTTGATGGGTCTTGTCCCTCCTCCCGCTGCCCTGAGCCTCACTTGGCCAATTCGGTGTCAAGTGAGGGTGCCCCCTAGTGCTCTACCCTCTCTTACCACCCAGGTCCCCCCTTCTCAAACTTTGCACTTTGGGTTCAGGCAGGTGAGAAAGACTGGTTGCGGAAGGGTAACTATTAGAATCTGCTTTACTCACAGCCGGAAGATGCTTTTGTCTTTGTGAGAATGGTTAACCTCTCCCTTTCAAGTATGGCCACAGGTCAGGCCATCTCCGTAGGTGTTCTGCTCTGACGTGGAGCTTGCTGGCAATATTTGAGGAAGGGTTTTAAAAGATCCATCTGCATAGGGCATGCAAAGATGTACACTTCTAGGCCTATCTTGTAAGATCAGAGAAGGGACTTCCTCAGTGCATATTTGGCAAGGTTTCTACTCTTCGGAATTCGGAAGGAATTGTAAATGGAGCTTGCATTTCCCTGATTGGCTCTAGCATTTTCAAAAGTTGGCTAGAGCTTGAGCAGTCAGCTTAGATTCATTTTGGAACACTCTCTTAACTTTCTGTTCCTTGGAAGAGTTACACAGAGTGGAGTCTGGCACAAGATGAAGAGGGAGAGGGAGAGGGAGGAAGCCAGCAGTGGTGGGTCTGAAACAAGACTACAAAAAGAATCAAGAGGTAACATTGAGAGAGACAGAGATCAGGGGGCCTTTTCTTCCTTCCATATCTGATATTATCAATCTCCAAGCCACTCTGCCATCTCTAAACTTCTCAGAACAACTCTGCATCATTATTATCCCCATTCTACAGGTGGCAAACCCAAGGATCCAAAAAATCAAGAATCCTTGTTCTAAAGTCACATGGCTAAAAAGTCACAGTCCGGGGATATGAACCAGGTCTGCAGAATTCCACAGCCTCTGCGGCTCCCAATAACTTGTGTGGCCCAGTGTAATTAATTTGAAATTTAACTACTTTAGCCATTCCTCCCCACCATCGTCTGGCGGAAGTAAAAAACATAGAGAAAACAAGCAAAACGTGAGTAGATAGAGGGAGTAAAAGTCCTAAAGAAAAGAGATGACTGCAAACAGTGGATCCAATCCATCAGGAGGGTGAGGGAGAGGGAAGGACGGGGCCGGAAGGCTGATCCCCACATGGGTTGATCCACACAATCCCATTCAACATTGCATCAAAAAACACAAAACACCTATGGATAAATTTAACCAAGGAGGTGTAAGACCTGTACATTGAAAGCTCTAGGACACTGATAAAAGAAATTGAAAATGACACAAATAAATGAAAAGATATTCTGTGCTCACGGGCTGGAATAATTAGTATTGTGAAAATGTCCCCATTACCCAAAGCAATCTATAGATTTAATGCGATCTTTATCAAAATTCCAAAGGCATTTTTCACAGAAATAAAAGAAACAATCCTAAAATTTGTATGGAACCACAAAAGACCCAGAATAGCTAAAGCAATCTTGAGAAAGAAGAACAAAGCTCAGGCATCACACTCCCTGATTTCAAACTATGTTATAAAATTGTAGTGATTAAAACAGAATGGTATTGGCATAAAAAAGGACACATAGATCAATGAAACAGAATAGAGAGTCCAGAAATCAAGTCACACAGATATGGTTAATTCATTTACGATAAAGAAGCCAAGAATACACAATGGGGAAAAGCCGGTCTCTTCCATAAATGGTGTTGGGGAGGGCGCCTGGGTGGCTCAGTTGGTTAAGCGACTGCCTTCGGCTCAGGTCATGATCCTGGAGTCCCTGGATCGAGTCCCGCATCAGGCTCCCTGCTCGGCAGGGAGTCTGCTTCTCCCTCTGACCCTCCTCCCTTTCATGCTCTCTGTCTCTCATTCTCTCTGTCTCAAGTAAATAAATAAAATCTTTAAAAAAAAAATGGTGTTGGGGAAAATGGACAGTCACACGCAAAAGAATGAAACTGGACTCCTACCTTACACCATACGCAGAAATGAACTCACAGTGGATTAAAGACTTGAACTGGAAAGATCTGAAAATATAAAGCTACTGGAAGAAAACATAAGAGGTAAGATTCCTGACATTAGTCTTAGCTATAATTGTTTTGAATGTGACACCAAGTGCAAAGGCATTAAGGGCAAAAATAAACAAGTGGGACTACATCAAACTAAAAATGGGCAAAGTACCTGACCAGATATTTCTCAAAAGAAGACATACAAATGGCCAACAGATATATGAAAAGATGCTCACCATTGCTAATCATCAGGGAAACGCACATCAAAACCACAATGAGATACCGTCTCACACCTGCTAGAATGGCTAATAGCAAAAGACGGCAAGTGTTGGCGAGGGTCTGGAGAAAAGGGAACCCCTGCGCACTGTGGGTGGGGATGTAAATTAGTGCATTCTCTATGGAAAACAGTATGGAGTTTCCTCAAAAAATTAAAAATAGGGGACACCTGGATGGCTGAGTCGGTTAAGCATCTGCCTTCAGCTCAGGTCATGAACTCAGGGTCCTGGGATCGAGCCCCACCTTGGGCTCTCTGCTCAGCGGTGAGTCTGCTTCTCCCTCTCCCTCTGTGCTCTTTCTCTCTTTCTCAAATAAATAAATAAAATCTTAAAAAAAATTAAAAACAGAACTACCATATCATCTTGCAATTCCACTTCTGGGTATTTCTCTGGAGGAAATAAAATCACTAACTTGAAAAGATATCTGCTCCCCCCACACCCATGTTCACTGCAGCATTATTTACAATAGCCAAGACATGGAAGCAACTTAAGTGTCCATCGATGGGTGCATGAATTTAAAAAAATGTATACACACACACACACACACACAGGAATATAATAGCCATAAAAAGAAGGAAATCCTGCCACCTGTGACATTATGGATGGACCTTGAGGGCATTGTGCTGAGTGATCTAGATCAGACAAGGAAAGACAAATATTGTATGATCTCAGTTATATATGGAATCTTAATCAAACCTATAGATACAGAGAACAGATTGGTGTTGCCAGAGGTGATGGGTAGGGGCTAGGTGATTGGGTGAAGGGGGTCAAAAGGTATAAACTTCCAGCTATAAAAGAAATAAGTCCTGGGGATCTAGCAGAATGACTATAATTAACAATAACTGTTTCATATATTTAAAAGTTGCCAAGAGGGTAGATCTTAAAAGTTCTCATCACCAGAAAAAAAATCTGTAACTACGTGAGGTGATAGATGTTAACTATAACAGTTATTATTAACAATAACTTACCGTGGTAATTATTTTATAATAGATATATAATTCATCATGTTTTCACCTAAAGTAAATACAATATTATATGCCAATTATATCTTTATACACCTGGAAAAAAAATAAAGTGGTATTGCTAGGAGCACTTGCGTAAACTTTTTTAAAAATGCAGTGGTAGTATCTCGGAATGGTTTGCATTTAGGATCAGGTCTTGCTCCTTCTACTTGCTGGGCGTGTGACACGGGGACAAGCAACATTGGCTCTCAGAACTCAGTTTCCTTGACTGCAAAATGGGATGATAATAATGACACCACTTTGCCTCGTGCTTCAAAAGATTAAGCGAGGGGATGAACATAAAGCTCTGAGCCAGCCACTGTTTCTCCCTGTTCTAAAAACCATTCCTGGTGGGAAATTCCTGTCTTATTATTCATATCTCTAAACCGTTGAGAGCATGTACTTTTTATTTCATTCTAACGTCAGTGGTTGCAGTTTTGCTTTCTTATACTCTTTCCCCTCTTTCTACTACGTATTCTCTTCTGGAACCAGAGGTTCCCTCCTCCTAAAGTCTTACCTTCTCTCGCCAGACTTTTCTCCAGGGACACACAGTGTTTTCTTTAACTAAACATTAACTTGGAGAGGGAGAAAAACAGGTCTATCTATCTCTGCATTAACTGAGCTGTTTTTCAGATTCCATCATTTTTTTTTAAATGTTGGAAATGCTTCACTAATTAATCAGAGCTTCACAAGAGGGCCTGTCTTCGACTTGACAGCCAAAGTCACGAAAGGAGACACACGCAGAGCAGGTCCTACCTGGAGTATGCCTGGTGGCTCTTGGAACTAATACAGAATGACCAAGTTGGGATAGATGTATCGAAAATATGTCCTCTCTCTCCCCCTCCTTTTGTGCAAGATAGCTGTATGCGTTTGGCCCAAGGCCTGATACAGTTTTTCTGGAGGCAGCCCGACTTGGAACATTCAAGAACACAGACGTAGGAACTGCATAAAAAGGAGGAGCTCTCCCACCCTGGTCGGAGCAAACTGCTCACCGTCTTGACAGCAAACCTTCTGGGAAAGAGCCAGCCTTGTCACCGTGCTTGAAGTCATTTCAGGGTAACGGATGTGATGACTGCAAGGGGGTTAAGCGAAATGCCTGGCAAGTGCCCACTTCATGGCTCTACTTACTTCTTGCCATTCCTCGGCCCTCCACGCATAGAGAGGACACGGCGGGGCTTGGCAGACACGCTCCGACTCCGGTCTGGTGTACGGGTTGCACTCGGACTCTCTGGCTATTCTGTGTGCTCCCATCTGACAGCCCACACTTCTCCGCCGTGTGCCTTGGCCGCAGGACACAGAGCACTAAGAAGAAAGACCGTGTAAGTGGGAGCTTTGGGTCATTTGGTGGGGAGGTGTGTGTGTGTGTGTGTGTGTGTGTGTGTGTGTGTGTGTGTGTGTGTGTGGCAGGGGTGGAGAGGGTCACAGGCATGGGGAATGCACTCCTAATCCAGTGACTTTCACCACTATTACACAGCTTTCTAATTTCCAATGAAAGGGACCCAAGATAATGTCTGAAATCTGCAAAGTTAACTGCCTTTCAAGGCTGGTGAGCGAGACACGTATTCGAGTCTTGGGGAATCTAACATTATCCAAACTCTTGGAGATGGAATGAGGCTGGGAGAGATCATTATGAAACATTTAATACAACCTCAAAATAAATAGTGCTGCCATGTGAAATAAAAACCCCGGATGATTTCTATCCCAGAGGACTGGAAGTTCTTGAAATTTGGAGACACAGTGCTATTGTACAAGAAGAATTTCTTGGCAGATTAAAAGTATAACCCAAGGAGAGTAAATCCCAAAAGCTTTTAGGGCCTTATAAGTAGAATTCTTTTCTCCATCGCTTCCTTTCCTTGCTCTTATTCCTGGAGACAGAGGAAATTTTTTTTTTTTTTAAACTACTGAATTCACAGAAGTATTAGAGCCTACTTACAACCTCAGATGAATATATGGAGAATAAAAGCTGACAAGGAAAAACCATTTCCTCAGGCGGGCATCATGTTTCCAGCCCTTGAAAAATACTGTTAATCAGGCTGAAACATTTTGTTGACCAAGTTGCAAAACACCATATTAAGTCTGCAATTAACTTTCCTTTAAATTAATTTTTTAATGGTTTCCTCATTGCTGGGTTTCATAATCTCACTTATGGGCAGGCCAAGAATTATTGTCATTATTAAGGTTTTGACAGTTAGAAACTACAGGCAACATTTGCTTGGAAAGAACAGCATATTATTACATTGAGCCATTTAAAATTGTTACCAAGTTTCTGCAATAGCTCAGCCTCCATTAATTTGTCTGGCGTTGAGAAAACAAGTTCAACATACATTATAGCCGCCGTATTTCTGAGAGGAAGTCTTAGAGAATAGAATCACAATCTTTTCAATTAGAAAGTATTCTTGACCAATTAACCTGCAGCAGGATTCATCTCGCTCTGAGGTTAATGGGAATTTACTAGCGAGAAGCACCCCCAGTGGATTCTGCTGAATATTAATTTTATTTTCATTTCAGATTTTAAGAAAAGAGTTGATACTATTTAGAGGGCATCTGGGGAAATCATATCATTTCAGATGAGTCTATGCCAGGCAGGAGCTCGAACGTTCACATCAAAGCTAGCTGAAGAGAAGGAAATTATTTTGAGGCAACATAGTTACTATTGTTTGGCTTTAATTGTATTAATTGGATTGAATGAGTTTGTGACCCAGAAGAAACCAGACTTTTAAAGTCATTATGTCCTGGGTAGAATGGGAGGGTTCCTAAAGACAAGTGATGGCCTTGTCTACAGAGAATGACCATCTAATGTTCATGGGAGTTACATGTATAATATTTCCCATTGATTACCCTGGAAATGAAATGAACTATAACTTGGGGGAGTCACTACGTGAATGACAGAAATGTTCCAACATCATCATCATTGACAACAAACACTGACAACTAAAAAACCCTTTGGCTACTTGAATTTGGGAATATATATATATTTGGGAATATATATATATATATATATATATATATATATATATATATATATATATATGTCTCTGGACACTCCCAGAACAGTGTATCGAAATGGAAATACAAAGAAAGACTAAGAATAATTAGGTAAACAAATTTGAGCCTGGCATAGGGCTGATATATATTCAAAATCTCACAATGTTTTAATAATCTAAAGAAAAAGGAACAAACGTTAAAGACTTTCAGAGTGTGTACTATCCGAGCTCTAAGTAAATGAAACCTCTTTTTGATGTTATTGTTATTGAGTAAATTACTTATGGTTCAATGAAGGCAAGGTATTAAGAGCCCTAAGTATTCAAACATTAACCAAAAATCACTTCCTCCAGTGTTCAACAATTTCTCAAAAGGCAAATAAAGACACAGGAAGGTTCAGTGATAGAGTATGCCGTGGTGGCTTGTGATTTTTGTAATGTCAAAGCCAGCTTGGAAAGAAAGAAAGGTTTTGCTGTGACTTAAGTGCACGTAAGGTCTGAGCTTTGCCCTCCCCTCTGAACACCGCATTTACAGTCATCTCTGTTCAAAATGAAGTACATGGCATCAGGGTTAGTTCTCTAAGTTTAACTTTCTTCCTGTGCTGTCGCAAGGGAGGCAACAATTTGCATACAGAGCTGGCCATGCTTGCTTGGCGAATTCTGAGAGATTTGTATGGAAAGCCCATGAATAAAACAGCATCAGAGAGACCGCTGCATGACCTTGGAGGTGGCGAGGGTGGTGGTGTGTGCACATGTGTGTGCTTAATTCTTGTTCTATTCAGTGCATCTTCTAGTTAGTGTGCAGGGGAAAAAGGCTGAGCAGTCTCTATTAATGTGTTTCCCCCTGCTGTCATTCCAGCATGGAATGTGCAGGTTTGAAAGGAGATGTTTTTAGTTCTGAACTCCTGAGCTGGGAGTCGTGTTTCATCTCTCTGTCCTCCCTACTGTGCAATGCTAGCATGCAGAACTCCCCAGCTTACAGGGGGACTTCGACGCCTATTTCCACGGATAAAATGAATCTCCTTGCAACTTCCGATGGGTGGGGAATCATAATATACACTTGAAAACTGGAAAAGTATTTTACATACTTTTTTCCCAGTACTATTGCTGCAATTATGGTGGTGATGTTATTTAGAGGAGCGACTAGCTTGAAAAATAAGTATATGAACCAACTTGGATAAATAAGAGTCCCAATAATAATAGCAACCTTTTACTAAGCACTTACTATGTGCCAGACTCTATACTGGGGTTTCTCAACCCAATAGTTCTTTATTGCCTGGAGCTGTCCTATAGCTGCTGTAGGAAGTTTAGCAGCTTCCCTGGACTCTACCCATTTAATGCCAGCCGTATCTCCCCTCCTCCACCCACTTGTGACAACCAACATTGCCAAATGTCCCAAGAGTATAAAATCACCCCTAGTTGAGAGCTGAGCTGCATGCTTAGCATTTGACAGGTGTCTTTTATACTTGCTGATAAACATTTTAGAGAGATCCTGCACAAAGATGGCAAAGAACAGAGATAATCAACTCCAGCAAAAACAAAAACATAAAGCAGTCAAAGTGAATTCTGCCCTAGGCAATGTGCCATGGCTACTCTGGGTCAGAATGTGGCTTCCAGTTTTAAAATACGGTGCTAATAGGGTGCAGTCTTTTATACTACATCAGCAAGAGTGTGGGTGAGAGGCCTGTATTCAAACAAGTCGACATCAGTGCTTACAGTTCAAATACAAACGAAATAACGGAGAGCACAAAGCCCTCAAGCGACTCTCTTTCTCATCACTGACTATGTGCATATGGTTTCCTTGATTTCTCAAAGGACGCAAGCTACACATTTGCCATGTTTCTGCATTAAACACTAGCAGAATACTTCAGAATCAGACACCACAACCAAGCTGTAATTGTAAGAAAAGTTCTAACCAACAATGGCTGGTGGATTCATCATGCAATTTGCCAGCTTCCCTTTTGGCATTAGCAGTGAAGAGCTTTTAAAATTTAATTATTTCCCTCAATCGAAGACACCACTGGCGGCAAGCAAGGCACTACATTTTGTATCACTAAGGAAAAAAGGGCTATTTTAATTAAATCGTGGCATTCCATTGGTTGTTAGATCCATTCTCAGCACAGAGGGGTTCAAGTGTGAAAAAGACATGCATCTCAGGACTGAGAAATGAATCGACCGAGTGAATTCATGGTTGACAAGTGATGATGAAGTGTTACTTTTTTTCTGATTATTTATTCTTTTTATTTCTGACCTTCATTTAAAAAAAAAAACATCTTTCTATAGGAATGGATTAAACAATTTTTACTCTGGAATGGTTCTGTATCATGGGACTACAGAGTCTTCACATGTATCAAACTGAATCAAGAATTTGCTGCCGATTTTTGAGTTAAAATTTCATGGGTATCCCTTATCTCTTGATCAAAAGCATCTAAACAAATTGAATGTGAACTTCTAAAAAATGTTTTAAAATTTTAATGAGGATGTTTTCCAATATAAGCTTTCCTTTTATTGGAAAAATTTCCTCGACAAACTCAAGATTTTCAAAAGATGTAGAAATGAAACATTCCACTTTAAATCTCATAGCACCAATTTCGAGGGCGAGACTATGAAGATCAACACAGCCCGATATTCTATACGTCCTATTATCTTCAGATAATATGATGAGAAATGGAGCTAATTCTTCTTCCTACCGTGAACAGGAGATGACTAGAGTATAGTACCAGCAGAAAACAGAAGGACCAGATAGATATAAAATCTTCTAAACATTGTTGCAAATGGATAATCATTACTCTTGCTTCAATATCACTGCCTTAGGGATATTTCTGTTTACCATGGATCATTAGTAAGCCAATAATCTTTAACCATGCAGACCGTCTTTCTCCATTAACCACTGCATCTGATTATTTTCAGGCATACTTCTACATTGCATAAATTAGATTTTGCCCATGCAGCACCTTGTCTTGCCTGCTTTTATAATTCATTTCTACAAATCAAATCAGGGCATTACAAAGCTAGCCACAGACCATTACATAACTGTGTTTACTTGCATTTTCTACAAAGTTGACTAGACTGTTTTAAGCAATCATTTTGAACAGGTGCAGTCTTTTCTAGGGAGGCATTCTGATAATCCTATTACCTTATGTTCAAAACCCCACCCCAGGGTTCAAACCTAATCATCCCAGATTTGTAAGCAATTTTAGACTTCCCAACCAGATCACAGAATACTGGACTAAAACTCACCCTGTGTTTACCAATAAAGAGTGAAAGATTCTTTTAATCGTCTCTATATTGAATAAATTGGCCTATAAAATGAGCATCATTTCCATGCTCCAAACTTAATATTCAGCACATGATGCAAATAGATAAGTAGAGGCCAAGGAACACAAAGAAAAGCAACAGAGAATGAAAGTCTACAAGAGGACAAGCTAATTAGTGCAGTATCTTCAATAATGTTAGCTGCGGGCTTATACATGAATTGAATAGCTCCCCAAATAAAAGGGCTGGAAGTTACAGATGACAGCCGTCACTTAGACAAACCATTAAGGATGACCAATATGAAACACTGCCTTGAAATCTGATCCCTTAGGGAAGCCAGAGGAGGAACTCGCTCTGGTTGGACACTGAAGCTTTGATTGTTGAATTAAAACAGAAACAAAAACACACATGATCGTTAATGAGAGAGGCCTTGCAAAGGA
The DNA here is from genome assembly GCF_029215605.1 of Mirounga angustirostris. NCBI lineage: Eukaryota > Metazoa > Chordata > Mammalia > Carnivora > Phocidae > Mirounga > Mirounga angustirostris. Next base: position 184,246,947 of record NW_026991709.1, on the reverse strand, counting down.
CAAGGCTACTCTGCTAGGGAATGATGCAGGTCATGTTTTACGTTTCTGTTAAGTGGCGTATGGCTGGGAGGGGGGAGGGAGCGGCATGTGGGACAATGATGCCAGCTCAGAGCATTTGAGAAAAATTCACATTTCTAGAGGAATTTTCCATTAGTCATGTCGAAATGAAGAATTCCCAACTCCTCCCCATGTTAACACAGCTATCCAAAGCTTCTCTGAGGCTCCAGGCAATCAAGATCCAGGCTCTGAAAGAACCAAATCTCGAGCCTGCCAACCTGGAACCTACTTTCCTATTGATTCTTAGGAGCATCTGTATGATTCTCGGCTGCACGGGAGAATCACAAATTCAGTGAAAGCTCAAAGAGGCCAAAATCAACAGAGGGGAAGAGCAGCATTAAATACAGAATATATAAAACTGCACCTTATTATTTTTAAGCAAGCACCTTCAACCAAGCTGAGAGAATGTACAAGTGTAGAGTGAAGAGATCAGCTTCAAGGCTTACGTGTGAGAGACTTTGGTTCACACATCAATTGTTCATAGGTAAACAGAAGCTTCTGAAAGTTCCTTGTTGAATACAACAGGGAAACTCTCTTACCCAGCTCCTGTCTAGATTACCAAAATGTTTAGAATTAGTGGACTCTGACTGTAATTGGTTTCTTGGGAACTCACCCCCCTTCCCCGTCCGGTAGACACATCACATTCATCCAAACAAAATATTTCTCCTGAGAACCTCTTAGATTTAAGACCTCTGAACTAAGTACTCGGCATTCATTATTGCATCAAATCCTCAGAAGAGCTATATGAAGTAGGCTCGGGAAGGTTAAACAGATCACCCAAGGTTGCCTGGCTAGAAAATGCGAGAGCACTTTTCCTTTTGTCCCCCACCTCTGTTGTCCAGAAGCAAATGAGCAGAGACATATTCACTAATACTTCATACTGATAGCCCTTTTTTTAAGCATCTCAATTCAGACCCAATTACCGCCAGGTGGTCAGAGTCAAGCTTACCGCAGTCTGAGTTAGTGGTTGTTTAAGTGATGGAGGATATTAAAAAATGCCATCAGCAAAGTACTGAAGGGCCACTCTGTGCTCGATGTCTAACACCTACATCCACTACCACTTAGAATTCACCCTCACAACCATCCTACTGTGGCGTTGTGCATGGCACCAAGGGCTGAATCCACTGGCCCAAGGTCTCCCCACTAACAAGTATGCTGACATAGTGTTCCCTTCCCCAAGCTCCCCTCTGCAAAACCAAAACTGTGCAGAGAAACACAACCGACACTCTGGTGTTGGCCATGTGGCGGAAGGTAAGAAGGAAGCAGTCGTAAGGAGAAGCATTGCTCACCTGACTCCAGGCGCCAGCCTTCCATTTGGGGCATCTTCCTCCTCTGCACTTTCTGTGCCCATTTGGCTTAGCAAGGTGTTTACAGTAATCACTTTCTAAATGGCTTCCATCCTTTGCCATGCAGTAAACATTTCGTTGCTTATGCCCTCGACCACAAGAGACAGAACACTGAAATATAAAGCAATGGCAAGGTTGTTGTTGTGTGTGTGGTTTTTTTTTTTTTTTTAATCACATGGACTTTGATAAAAACCTGAGTCGTGAGATGTTAAGATCGTATCTAACGCGAGCCACCATCCCGCCCTTTACCAGAGCCATTCTAGGTCATATCTCAAGGTTCCGCATAGCAAGAAGGTAGCACTGGGGGGGAGAAAAAAACCGTCCACAGCATTATAGGAGCAATCCTGGAGAGTATTTTGGGTCACTCAAGAGTGTGGGCAAATCCTGACACTTTAGGCCAAAAATAAAGCCAATGAACCAAAAATTACCACAAAATTCTGATTTTAAGTCCTACTATGAATTCGTAAGGATTCCTGTTGCACATTTCACTTCATGCAATCTCTGATCAAGATATTTCTTTAACAATATGCCTTGTGATTCACTGATTTGGATAAAGGTGCATTTCCAAAATACAACTGTGTCCCATTTCCTAATTAAATGATTTAAAGGAACTCTTCTACCATTTTTCAGAGGATAAACTCTCATTTTCCCAGTCGGTTGGGAAGGAGGTGAAAAAGCCACGTTAGAAACTGAAAGGTAAGCTAGCAGGTAAGTCTGTGCCAATTTGGGGAGGGAGGAATTACCTTTCAACTTTGATCTGCAAGTTCACTGAACTGTTTTAAATGTGACCTTGTCTGACCACATCTAAGAAACTTGACTTTGATTTCAGATTAGGTTTCTCAGAAAGGTTTAGGAATCAAAGTGCCCATGGAGTCAGGACAAAAATTTGATATGACAGCTTCTTGTGGAACAGGCAAGAGGCTGGCCCCAGTGAGTGCACCGAGATATTCAACGTCCATTTGCCTCATTAGCGATTACAGAAGTCATTACCACTCGGATCATAAGCTTGCTGGCTCAGGTTTTCAAGACACATTATTTCCCAATATAACGTTCTTGACTTTTAGAGGGAAATGAGTTTCAGAATGAAGAACAAAATGTGAAAATGCAATGAAAACAGATTTCAAGTGTCATTTCCTTCTATTCAATATTTCTTATTTCCCTCACTAACTCTGTGATTTTGTTAACTTAAATTACCAAAGTGCCCTTTTATGCCCCATAGATAAATAGCGCCCCGTAAAACACGGAGCCGAATATTAATCCAACTGCTGTTACCAAGCATGTTCAAAGTTCTATCGTTCATAAATGTGCCAGACATCTTTCTGCAATAAGCACAAATCATTACAAACATTTCAATAGTAGCTAGTAGATGATTTTGCAAAATGTATATTAATAGGTTTAGCTGTGACTTTTTACATCAGGAAATGGAAACATTGCCAGTTGCATTTGAGCTCTATCTTATGAGAGTATTATGATTTGGAGTTGTCATTCTGGAAATTTTTTTTTAAGAGTAATTTATTTATTTATTTGTGAGAGAGAGCGTGGGGAGGGGGCAAAGGGACAGAGGGAAAGAGACAGAAAGTCTTAAGCAGACTTTGCACTGAGAGCACGGAGCCTGACATGAGGGAGAGCACGGAGCCTGATGTGAGGCTCGATCTCATGACCCAGAGATCACAACCTGAGCCAAAACCAAGAGTCAAATGCTCAACTGACTGCGCCACCCAGGTTCCCCTGGAAATCTTAATAGAGTACACAGTGTAGAAGGAAGGAGACCAATTTAAATATTTATACCAAAACAAAAACAACCATCTTTCAACCTACAATGCTTTCATGTATATAATACCTTGGGACATAATTCTGGAAGGTTTTTAGAATGAAGCTCCTAGGGACACCTGGGTGGCTCACTGGTTAAGTGTCCATCTTCGGTTTAGGTCGTGATCACAGGGTCTTGGGATCAAGCCCCACTTCAGGCTCCCTGCTTAGCAGGGAGTCTGCTTCTCCTTCTCCATCTGCCCTTATCCCCCCACTCGTGCTCTCTCTCACTCTCTCTCTCTCAAATATATAAATAAAATTAAAAAAATAATAATATAAAGCTCCTAGAAATATTCCTACAAACCAATGGTCTAAGGACTTGCATACAGAATAATCTCTACTGTTAGTGACTAATTTTAATATTCAGAAACTTATACAGAATAATCTCTACTGTTAGTGACTAATTTTAATATTCAGAAACTTTACTTTGACAGATAACAAAGGGGCATAATTTGAATTTAGGATGAATTCATTTGTTCATTCAACAAACATTTCAGTGCCTACTATATGTTTCAAAATATATGCAAAGGGCTGGGAACATAGTGAAGAGCAAATCCGACTGTGCCCCGCCCTCATGGATCTTCCAGGCCAGTGAGGGAGACCAACATCAACCACATGTTGACAAAAATAAACGTGTGCTTAGTAACGGAGAGGAGTGCTCTGGGGGAAACAAGCTGCAGGGGTTGCAGGAGGGCTCCCGAGGCCAGACCATGCAGAGCTCACAGGTCCTAATCATCTATCTAGATTTGGAAAGCACTACTGAGTTTTAAATCAGGGCAAAATATGGTCTGATGTTTGCTTCAATAATTCTACCCTGACTGCTGAGTGGACAATGGATAGGAATACAGCATGAATGGAAACAATAAAACTGCTCAGGTAGCTACTGCATTGGTCCAAGCAAGAGATGATGGTGTTTCTTTTCTTTTCTTTTTTTTTAGAGGAAAAGAGAAGTGGGGAGGGGCAGAGGGTAAGGGAGAGAGAATTTTAAGCAGGCTCCATGCCCAGTGCAGAATCTGATGTAGGGCTTGATCTCACAACCCTGAAACCATGACCTGAGCCAATATCAAGAGTCAGATGCTTAACCGGCTGAGCCACCCAGGTGCCCCGGTGATGGTGATTCTAAAGAGGGTGCAGAGTGCCTGGGTGGGGGAAGTTGGTGGATTTAAGACATATTCTTTTGAGGGAGAAATGGTGGATCAGCTGTGGGGTGCAGGGGAGAAGGCAGACTCAGGAAGGACTCTCAGGTTTGCAGTATGGCTAACTGGATAGTGATGACACTTACAGGGATGGGGAAACAGCACTGGGAGTCAAGGATATATTTATTTGTAGGAAACAGACTGAACTCAAAAGGTCTGCATTCATGGGTGCGAACGGGCTTAATTAGGGTGAAGAAACAGGCATACCTGGAAACAGAGGAACATGGGTGAACTTACAGCAAATCGACCCATAGGGATAGTCATTTCAATATATAAGTAGTACAAACAACCTATCCTTTAATATGAAGCGGGGGGGGGGGAAGAGAGTTGATGGAAATGGCGATTCAGTAATCTGCCGTGGCATCAGAGGGACAGTCTAAAAGGAGGCAGCAATCTACAGAGGCAGAATTAGAAAAGGCTCAGCATTCTCACATTCATTCATGGCCAGGCACTGCTCTAAGACTGTACATGCATTGTCTCATTTAATCATCCCAATAACCACAGAGATAGGTACTAGGATTGGAGACAACTGGTGTTTCCAAACTGGCGTAACCACAGTGCTTTCTATATACATCTCCCCCCATGATTCCAACACAAGCGGATAGATGTCTATTGAGAACAATAACAGCACAAGGAAAACAGATCAATTATCACCATCATCACTGATAATAATTCATCCGAGAGGCACGGCTTGTGCAACCAACATCTATTGCCCGTGAAATGAAAATGGAGGAAGTAGATTCCAAATCTGATGCCTTAAAATCCAGTTATTTGGGGATTTGAATGGAACCAACTTGGAAAAAAAAAGAATGCAATACTTCAGCATGACTCACTACACATATTATTTGCCTAAAATTAAGATCTAAAAGTGATAAGGAAATCCTCAAGGTAACTAATCATAAAAACCACTTCTCATTTCATGCCTTCTAACTTACCAGTGAAGAGAAGCAGCTGCTTGGGGGAAATTTTCATATCTAACAGGTTCATTAGTGGGTCTGTTATGATTTCCTAAAGAAGTCATTTTGATAATCAAATAAACACAGGTTGCAACTCTTATATTCTGAGGGAAATTTCCATCTGGTCATTTCCAGCCTTTTCCAGGCACTGACTTTTGCATCAATGTGTGCCACTAAGATATGACAGCTAAATTCAGTGCATCACCTAATATGGGCTATTTATTGGCCACATATCTGAGGGGTCTTGGTCGGTGGAATGTTTAAGTCCTTAAATGTGTAGCTGAAATAGCCTCCTAAGTTGCCCATTGGACTCTAATGTTTGTTCTTTTGGAGAAACAACCCAACCTTCTTGAGAGAATACTTTTCCCCCAGCTTTGCACAACACTCCTCAACAATGTGCTGTAATCTCTGCTTGCTACTTAGAAACATCAAGGTCAGTATCCCAAATGCCTGGGCTTTGGGGCTTTTGTTTCTGTGAGGCCATTCACAGGGGATGTTTAATGTGAAGCTTTGTTCAGCTGCTGCCTCAACACTTTCCACTAAGGTCTAAGAGCTTGAAATCCTCACACTTCAACTCGTCTGGTGGACACGGCACTCAAGGCGGGGGCAGCCTGCTCGTAATCTCTACTGAGGGCTTCTCTCTCTCGAGTGGTAGCTCTAGTTATGGTGAACCTCAGGGTCTGGTGTGCTGACCCTGGCATTGGGGATGCCCTGCATCAGTCCTTTCACTTATATGGAGGGGTGTAGTCTCTCAGACATTAAGAAGCCAGCAAACCACCCCAGTGTGTCTGCCTGCATAAGAAGGGCTGAGGACCTAGAAAGAATGAGACTCCTGGGTTGCCAAGGCAGCTTCGAATCTGAACATCCGTATGAAGATGGGAGAGTATCTGGTTAGGAACTAAGGAACTAAGAAGGAATAAGAAAGGGAGGGTGGAGGTCAGGGATGCACACAGAATCTGGCCAGATGGAAGCTTCTCGATGGGGCTGGGTGATGCTGGGGCTTAAAGGAAGCCACAGAGGGGCCAGGGTATAGACCAGGGCTGCCCAGTATAGCAGATGCTCGCTACATAGGGGTTAATGGATGGTCTAGGAGAATAGCTCTAGGAGAATGTCTGGCACTGTTCTGTATATCTAGGTGATTTCCAGCTCCAAGGGATCTAGAACATATGAGACTCCATTTATGTGCCATGCGTGATGGAGGATACTATGCTGGTCAACTAGTCCATATTTCCAACCACAGGACTGTCTGCCAGCAGGTTAGGAATAAGGAAGAACTGAAAGGCCAAGAAGAAGGACATACACTGCAAGCCATTACCAAATTAAGTCAAGATTCTCCTGCTGGAAGGATTTTTGACAATCAAGTAGCTAACCATCACTCTGGGACTGGTGAGCAGATTTCAGTTTTGAGAGAGGACACTGTACTAATCCTTATTTGCCTTGCCCTTGTGATCCCGTAAAATATGAAAGTCACATCCAAATCCCTGCATTTAAAAAAAATGTTTGGTTGCATCTTTTACTAACAGCAGCTCTTTCTGATTCTATTCTCATTTTGCTTTTGTTTACCAAAACATAAAGTCAAGCCTCGCCTGAAAAGCAGGCTGTCATCAAGGACGCGAGGCTTGCAGCCAAGGTTCAGGACTGCCTTTGCCAATTACGGTGATGAATGAAGTGAGTGTGCAGGAGCATCACATGATCAGGAGAGGCAAAACCAGCCAGCACACACTCTCCCCTACAAGCCAGGATGAGAGCACAAAGACATAGACTGGGGGATCAGAGCGCCCAACACGGCTCAGTGTGGGGGCTGGAAAACCACGGGGCTTGCCACCTAGGAAAAAGACAGTAGCTGCCACTCACACATGTTTATGTACTGCCTTCCACACCGGAGGCAGCCAGCAAATAATTATGGAAGTGAATGAACACATGAAATACGTAGCCATTAGAGAAGAGTACTAGAAACCAAATGTAGTGTTTTCCTAAATGTCACAAAGAAAGAACCACCCGGAATCTGACCTACAGTGTGAATGCTGAACTGATTTGGCACACATTTTTGAGATTCAAAAAGGCCACCCCAGGACCCCTCTTTCAGTTGGAACAGAACTACTGGAACTCACACCAGCTACCTTCTATTGAGCCCTTACTCTGAATGAAAAACTAAGCTGAAGGACACCGGCTTCTGTCATTTAATCCCAACAGCAACCCTGTGACTTAGATGCTATTAGGATTCCTTTTTCCAGATAAGGAGAACCAAAGAGGTGATATTACTTGCTCAGGGTCACAAAGCCAGGGAGCAGCAGAGTTAGTCTTCAAATACCGTACCTCCTGGGCTCCAGAACCACCACTTTCTTCCTTAAACTATACTGAAGAAAGGGCTTGGTTAAGAAAACAAGATGCTTACCCCGACTTACCCAAGGCAACAACAAAAAAGCAAGGACCTCAAAGAAATGTCTCTTGAGACTATTCTAGAAGCCTCTGATGCCTCAGTGCCTCAGGAAGACAGTACCTGTACAATGTTAATATTTCTGACTTTATTACTTTCTTCACAGCATCTTTAGGACGCTGGGAAGAAAGACACTTAGAGTACCAATATACAATCACATAAATAAAGGGCCAGATTTGCCTTTGGCTGCAGCCACATCCTGACTTTCTCCTGGCCATTTTTCAGGGTTTCTTCACCCTGTGGGGTCTGCCTGATGCCACATGGCGAATGGCGGCTTCCGTTCCCTGGTCAATGAATAGCTCTTTGCATGGTCATGAATGGAAGGCTGCGGGTTGTCGATTTGGACCTGCCAATGCACTAGGACTAATCTCTCAAATGTTTGTGCTGTAAGGCATCTCAAAGATGGCTCAGTCCATCTATTTATCTTATAAATTCAACACTAGAGAAAAGGAGACATGGCGAGCTCAGTCACACAGCAAGGAAGAAGTAAACACAGGCTTAGGATGCTGAATACCTGTACCCAGCACAGAACCGTATCCCCCTGGGGACTTGTGGCCAAGTACTGGTGTTCTTCACGTTGCTCAGGAACCATGGCTAACCATTCACCCCGATTCTTCCCAGGTCAGTCATGCTCACAGAGAGCTAGCATGATAAACAGGGACTAGCAAGGCAGGCGTCGATTCTACCACCTCTGGCTTTGATGGATGGCAGATACCCATAGGAACAAGAGTGAGTGATAACAACCTCCCGTTCCAAGCTACCAGTGAAGAACAAATTCCAATGGGTGGGACATGCATGAGCGGCGCACAGGAAACAAAGCTCCCTGCTTGTCTTCACCTTGCTCTAAACCACCGCAAATTAAAGGCATAGGTTTTGGAGTCCGGCGCCCCTAGGCTGACACGCCGTCTGCCATTTTACTTTGGTGCCATCTGGGGCAAATTACTTAACCTCTCTCAGCTCAGATTTGTCCTCTGTAAAATGGGGACCACGGCACTGTTGACACTCAACAGAGTCACGTCACAATTAAGTGGGACACTGCACACAGTCAGAGCTCTTGGTGTTCCGGCCGAACAGTGTAAAAATCATTACACGTTCCCTAACACCATTACTACTATTTCTATTCAACAGAGTCTTTTAGAATATCTCCCAACACGTGGATAGAAAGGGGAGAGTTTTTTAAAAAATCCAGGTTAACTAATGGAGTCTCTGAGATGAGCATTCTCACATAGACGTTTGCTGAGTGAAGGAGGGACTTGGGCAAAAATCTCACCCATGTGAACAGGGGAAGAGCTTTCCTTTGCAAAGGTCCCAAAGCAATCCACACAGCAGACATCAGTGTGGACAACTCCTCCTGTTTAGTGCCCTTTTCACTCTTTTCAACTATTTCTTATTAATACGGTCTCCCTGGCCACAGAAGACAGGAAGACGAGTAAGAAAAAGAAAGACCCCACATCCGAATGCCACGTCTTTTTCCTACTCCACCGTTTCCTGCTCACACGTATTATCTCAAGAACTACTTATGTTTCTCATTTGCTTCTTGGGAGGTTAGTCCTTGAATGTCCCGAAACACAGCCTCCACACCACTGACCACCATTACCGAACAGCCGCGCCCTCCCTTCCCGGCTCTGCTGAGCTCCGCCTTGGCAGTGGTCACAGTCCTTTGTGACCTGCTGGGTGTGAGCACAGTGAGGGCTTCTCACAACACAAGAATGGCTCCGGACGGGGGGTGTCGGGGGACCAGAATGACTGGGGCGGGAGAAAGAGCTCTGCCAGCAAACAAGGGCTGTGACTTCAGGGCGTAAAGCCAATGTTGACAGGTCTGCCTGATGGCTGTTTCTGGCCAGGACCACCATGGCACTTATTACCATGAAAAGGAGCTGAGAAAGCAGGAGATTGGCAGGGAACACCAGGGAAGAAAGCAGATGCGGGAGTCACGGTCATCCCAGCCGGATGGGGCGTTAGGCCACCCTTCCATCCCCACCGCCCCCATCACCGACAGCCTCTGCAATACTACAAAGGTCGAAGACTATGGGAGAAAAGGCACTAAGAGTCACATGTCAGAGCTTGGAGCATGCTTGAAGGCTGCTGTCAATACGACAGCCAAGTAGGTGGCCCTGCATATGCCCCACACGGGGGATGGCAGGGCCATGCCAATACGGGGACACAGTAGGAAGGGCTCATGCCCTCCGCCTCCCCATCCGCCCCAAGAATGATGAGGCACAGGGCTCTGCAGCTACCCCCTCCCTACCTCATAATGAAACAACTTCATATGAGAGGAGGGGACATGAATATTCACATGAAACAGAACAGCATATGAAATTCACTATGCAAGTTGCGAAATCCAAATTGAGGTTCTTTTTGTTCTGCAAGAATATTAAATATTACGATGCTTCTCCTCATCAAGACAAAAACCAAAAACCAAGACAATCTGCAAGAGCAACACCCGGTGAATTTTTATCACAGCCATATCCACTGGTGCCCCCTGGAAACCGAGGCATAGTACATCACCTGGCCCTGTGGTCCCTAACATACCCTCTGATTCCCCATTTTCAAGCACACTGACTATTTTAATTCTTTATAACCTGACTTCAGCAGAATAATGATATTGGCATCTTTCAGGTGAAGATGGTACAAGGACCCAACCTTTGTGCTTGCCACGGGATTGTTCATGAAGGCAGTCTGGAAGACGGGGGGATAGTGGGTGAGATATTTGTGCCAGGATCCTTATTCTCAGCTATTGCAAAGGTGAGTGACGAAGTATCTGAGTAATTGGTGGAAAAGCTATGGTTGAGGGATGGGTGACCAGAACTTCTTGGCACTCTGAAGGTAGACCATGACTGAGGCAGCCTGAAAATGTCATTCTGCTAGGAGATGACAATGTTTGGGGACACCCCCTCATGACTTACACTAGTGTCACAGACGGTCAGAAACAGACCTGGGAAGCTGAAGTCACCTTTGGGAATGCCTCCATAGAGAAGCAATCCATGCGGGTTCTCTCTGGACTTTCATCTACCCAACTGATGTCCAGCCCTTAAACCTCTTCCTCTTCCCAAACAACTAGTCTATCTGCCTTTCAGTCATTGAAAAGACACCAGGACAAAGTTCACACAATGCCTCTTCCAGTCTTGCTTTCTCTGTATAACTGGACCTTCCTCCATTGGTTTGGTGTGAAAGGAACATCTTTACATGCCAACATGTCAAACATCTTACACTGAAAAACTTAGAACTTTTTTGGGAGGAAGTAGTTTATGTAATTAGTTTGCTTTTGGGTGGATATGAATACTACTCAAAAACTGAGATGTGCATTCATATCTGAGTCTGTATCCAGAGAAATATATCTCAGCAGAAGGGAAAAAGCTTATCTTAACCATTATTGAATTAGATGCTCATCCTCCAACTTTGCATTGCTCTATTGGGAGTTCAGATAGGACCAAGTTGCTGTCAAGAGGCACTATTCGTCCTTCTGGCTTTTCTTGTCTTCCCTTCCTGCTTACCATTTGGTAAAGAAATAGCTCAAAATGCCATTATGAAAGGATGAGATGAGAAATAAAACCAGCTAAAATGTAAATGGTTAGAACATGAAAGACTTGGCATTAGAAGGGGCTAAAATTAGGTTGATGGTTATATGTGAATTTAAATTATTCCTACACTATTCTGAGATCTACTCAAATGGAAACTCAAGGGTTGGGGCAGAAGAAGGTGGTAGTTATGAATTTGGTTTTGGAATCATTCAGACCGGGTTTGACCAGTACTATCTCTTCTTTTGTGATTCTACGCAAAACGCTTAACCACGGCAAACCTCTCTTTCCAGTTCTGCTCAACAGAGGCATGAAATGATGGTGAATAAGCATCTCAAACTTAACATGTCCAAAGCATAAGCCCTGGTCCTCCTCCACAAACCCCTCCTTCCTATAGTCAGTCCTCTTCATTTCAGTCAATGGAAACTCCATCTTTCCGCTTATTCTGTGCATAATATTTGGAGTCCTTCCCACTCCTCTCTTTCTCTCACACCCCATATCCCAACTCTCAGCTAATCCTTAGGTACTTCTTTAAAAATACATCAGAATCCCACCAATTCTCACCACTTCCACTGTGAACATCTGACCCACTCACTCATGGTCTTCTCCCATCTGACTCATTGCAGTGGTGTTTCCTAATGGTCTCCCTGTTTCTACCTTTGTGCTTCCCATAGTTTTCTCTAAATTCAGAAGCCAGAGTCAGTCTTTTAAAACAAATGCATGCTCCTACTCAACTTTCCTCCTCACAATGGCTTCCTACCTCATTGTGTGTAAGCAAAAATCCTTCCAATAGCCTGACCCTTCCTTCCCCATCCCATGATTTACCCCCATGTTCCTCTCCCTCAATTTCACCTCTAATTTTATATCCTACCATCCACCCCCTCTAATTCAGCCAAACTGGCCTCCTTGCTATTGCTAAGATGTGCTTGGCATACTCCTGTCTCTGGGTCTTAACCCAGAATACTCTTCTAGATATCCACATGGCTTGCTTTTGTATTTTCCCCTATCTCTGTTCGAATGTCACCTTCTTAATGGAGACTTCCCTGACTTCCTTAAATGTACAGTTCCCATCCCATCCCCTCTTCCATGCTTTTTTTTTTAATTCCTCTTCTCTAAGAAATTTTGTCCACTGCTGTATCCCCAGTGGCAAGAGTAGTGACTGGCTTACAGAAAACATTCAAATACTTATGGAATACCCAAGTCAATGCATGAATGAGTGAATGAATAGCATCTCAAAGAACCTAGAGCCACTTATCTCACAAGAATTTTTAAGGATTAAGTAAGCATCCTGCACAATGCTCAGTTCATTGTAGGGACCAAATAACTATTGTTCTTTCCTATCTCCTGTGTCTTTTCAGTCCAAAACTGGCTAAGTACTCTTGTGGTTAAATATTTAATTCATAATTACAGAACTAAATACTGCACAGGGGACACCTAAAAGGAAGGTTATCTGAAGATGTAATATAAGGCAAATTGACAGCAAATGACAGAAGCTAGGAACTCGGAATACTATTCTGCCCTGCAAAGGCAAGACTATTGTTGAAAGTTGGCTCTAAGCCATTGAGACCATCCTATACCCTGTGTGACTTTGAGTCATGTAATGTGGTTTCTCCCCCCACAAAGATGTCACCCTAGAATGATACTTTTTCCCAGATGGAAAAATGTAAATATATGGACTGAAAATAAACTATAAAGAAATGTATGGACACGAATGGGTTCTACATAGGTTGGGTATTTTCTATCTCTATTCTGGCTGGAAACATCTAAAAGCAAAAAACTGAAGACTCTCACTGCTGTTCTAAAACAGTGTGTCTCAGTTTGATCCTGATTTTTTCTTTTTTTACTTTCATTTAAGAAAAGGCTCTCAAAGTATAGGATATCCAGAGCTGCAAAACCAATATCAAGCCTGAGATTTTGTAACTGTAGAGTGAATTTGATTCACTGCCACCATCCTGTACACTCTCTGCAAACAAGCCACCACAAGCCTCTCTATTAAGTGGGGTAATTTTTACCCAAGTATTAGGATCAGGTTGTGTCGAGAAAGACCTAGTTTTCTTAGTCCAGCAGACTTTTCCTTAAAAATGTAGCAATTGTCATCACACTAGGGTGCGGTATGATGGGGGGAAGCTAGGTCCTTTCGGAGCACTGGTTGGGGAATCCTGGGTGACCAAGCCTAATTTCTGGGTTCCTTTAAAAATTATTTAAAACCAAGTGAATCATTAAAATTGTCCTGTTTAAAAGTACAAATATGCAGCTACCTCCCACTTCGATAAGCAAAATAAACAAAACCAGGAACCTGGCTGAAAACCCTTGGAAAACACTCAGATACTAAGGACTCAGCTTTAGTGGCTTTTAAAAAGCAGAGAACTAAACTGGTTTCCACTTGGTTTCCCCTTGTTTCTTTCATGTGTCACAAATCAAAATCGGTATTTCTAGACATTTGGAAAGCCCTACTGGAGAGGGAGTGGGAAAGCATGGAGCTTGGGAGTCAGTCAGGTCTGGCTTTAAGCATTTCTGACCATAGGATGCTGGGAAACTTATTGCCTTCTGACAGCTCAGTTTTCCTACCTGCATAATGGACATAACAAGGGCGATTTTGCAAAGATTTCATGAGGGTTAGCAATAATGCATACAAAGCCTCAGGCCCAGGGTTTGGCTCACCGAAATGGTCAGTAAATGGGGGTCTTTGCTATTGTTTCTCCACTTCCAGTCAAATTATATAATTATAATTAGGCTTATAATTCAGGCTATAATTAGATAAAAGGCAAAAATCAATTTCTAATTTTAAAGTGCTTTTTATATAGCTAGTCCATTGGAAATTTAAGGTTCCAGTTAATTCCGGAAGGTGGCACTCATTTGCCTTATGGAGAACCATCTCTTCTAAATTGGGCACCAGTGTACTTACTTACCTTCTAATAACATTTTCTTTGGTCTCCCATCAAAAAAACTTTAAACATTGTGGGACAAATCCGGTATTTCATTAGCACTTAGGTCCTACCATAAAACTTCTGAGGTTGATGACAGTGTCTTGGGGTTATTTTGCTTGCCTTTTCTCTACTGATAGGTTTCTCTGGTCCAAGAGCTTTGGAGTCACCACTAGTGTTTATGGGTCATTGTTAGTGACCTTTTGGAAAGAGAAGTATTGAGATTGATTTTCATTCTAGGGCCAGGAGATGCAGCATCTCAAATGTTCTCTAACCCACCCTTCTCAGAGCTAAGCCTGCTATTCTGAAGGCATATATGTGTGTGCACGGTGGAGGTTGCAGTTGGTAAATATATAGCACTTGCCTCCTGCTAAAGCAGGAAAGATTTGCCAACTGGGAAAGGGAAGGTATGGAGAGGTAGAGCTTCAGAAACTTTCCTCCTCAGAAATTCATGTACTGAAAAGCCAATTTAATGCCACATGTCTGGAGAAACTGATCACCTACGTATGACTTCCTCTTAAGGATTAAAAAAAAAGTGGGAAATAATTGAGAGAATTGATGGTGAAAACCTGGCGATCTCTACAACATAACAGTTTATCTTCCCAGAAAGGAGAAAGGAACAATTTTATAACCTTAAAGAATTCTCTGACTTAAAAAAAAAATGGGAATTTGGTATCAAACACATTTAGGAAATGCTGCAGACTATACCCACCTAATGCCCATTAGAATATGGAAAGAAAAGTTCTGCTGTAAGAAATCCATCGAACTACAGGGAGGAGGTGATGTGACCCCCCCAGGGGATGTGGCAATGTTCAAAGACATTTTTGGTTATTACAACCAAGGGGATATACTATTGGCATCCAGTGGGTAGAGGTTAAGGTTGCTGTTAAACATCACACAAGGCACAGACAAGCCCCCCAACAAAGAATTACCTGGTCTCAAATGTCAACAGTGCTGAGATTGGGATATCCTGATTCATACCTATTTACAACCCATGAAATACTTTCTGTACCACTGCCTTAGTCTCCAATCAAAAACACAGTCTGCTACTTCCCAGATAAAATGCAAACTAGGAATTCATCCTGCCTTTAAAAAGTATCCAGAAGAAAAACCTAAATATTCAACTCTGACACCAATTCCTCGATCTAGCTGGACCATTACATATGCACAAATTCTATCATGGACGAGGGAAACACGGACTGCTTGGAAACATAAAGCTAAAAGCAACAAATACATATAACTTATCAGGGCTATCAGAACAATCCAAATATATGAACATGTTGGAGTAGCCCTTGTTTTCTTAGAAACACCCATTCTCATTGATGCCTTTCTTTCCAAAGTTGGTCACTCCAGCCGAACTTGCCACGCAGAATGTCTCTGGATTACATTGGACACATTTGTACACATTTATAACAACCCCCTTCTCCCCCCTCCAGAAAAAGGGTGAGTGACACTGCTTGTGGGTTTGCAAATTCAGTCCAGTAAGGCAACTTTGAGATCTCATACTTTCAGCTCAGCCTTGAAAATCTTTGACCTTGATGGCTTCCTGGAATCCAACATAATATTTAATGGGAAATTCAACTCTCCAGAGAGAATTGTTTTCTGATAGCTAAACAGTATCATTCCACGGGGCTTGCAACTGTGACCTCAACTTTGACTTTTGATTAGGAGTCCTCCCTCTCCTCACCAGATGTCTCTTCAGGCTTCCTCAAGCTCGGCACTATTTCAACATTTTGGGTGAGATAATTCTTTGCTATTAGGGGCTACGCTGTGCACTGTAGGATGCTTATCGACATCCCTGGCTTCCATCCATTGGAATTCAGTAGCACCCCTAATCTATTTGTGACATTTGTCCCCAGAAATTGCCTAATGTGCACTGGGGGGTAAAAATCACCCCCAGTTGAAAACCACAGAATTATCCTAAGGTTTTCAGAAAGTCCAACAAGCTCTCAAAACTGAATTGATTTTAACTTACTTGTTGGGGTGGGGCCAGAGAGGCTTTTTTTGGTGGATGGAAGTGGTAAAGGGCCTGCTGAACATCCATCAAAGTCTCAGACTAAAAGGGTTGGGAAGTCCTGGTCTCTAGAGAACGTGACACGTACAACGTGAACCCGATCCCCACACACAGCAATGAAGACCTCAACGACAATGAACAAACGTGCTCTTCTGCACGGCACCTCCTCCCTGACATCATGCCCCTGGCCTGCCACCGCTAAGGGGTTCCCGGATATTTCACAACTGATGACGAGGCGATCAATGAGAAGGAAATCATGATTTCACCAAAAAAAGTTCAAATTGCAATGAAATATGTGAGTTGGTTGGTTGAAGGCTTTTTATTAGATGCAAGGAAAATAACACACATTTTTGAAAAAAAGAAAAGAAAACCTCTTAGTTTTCAAAGGAATCCGGGCTTTACTGGGGAGCAGTAGATTAAAAAAAAAAGGTGAGTCTGCATACAGCCAAGTATTTACTGGAATTTACTGGCAAGGCTTGCAATGAAAGCCTGGGTTTCCCTGGGGAGAGGGGAGGAAAAAACCCCACATCATTCCCAGGGGTCTTTCATTTTAGCTGCATGGGTGGGAGGAGGCTGAGGGAGGAAGGGAGATGGGGACAAGGAGAAGAGAAAGTCATGGGAAAGAAGCCAATGAAAAACTAGGAAAGATTCTGTTTTTGCTGAGCCCTGGCTGCAGCCCTCACTTTTATTATGATGTGATAGTATAAATCTGAGATTGAAAACAGCTTCCTAAAATATGTCAGAATTTTTAAAGTCCCGAAATAAATCCAGACCTACTCTTTACTTCCTTTGAAGTTAAATACACACTCTGAACCTATTTATGTTTCTTTAAGAAATTTTAATAATAACTTATTTTGAAATATATCAAACCTACAGAAAAACTGCAAGATCATCACAAAGAACTCCCTTATCCAGGTTTTCCAGTTGCAAACATTTTACCACACTTGCTCATTCCTCCCTCCCTATATAATAATGGTGTATATGTATATATGAGTGGCTTGTAGACATAAGGTCCCATCATCTCCAAAACTCTACTTTCCCCAAATCAAGGACACTCTTCTACATAAATACCATACAACTCTCCAGGTCAGGAAGTCACTATTGATTCACCACCAACATTTGATCCTCTGTGTTTCTTTTTAAATATTCCCTCATACAGGTTAGCGCTTTATATCCATATTTCTAGGCCAGTGCAATCAGGATTTCAGCTCCTGAGTAGCTGGGCCCATTCATTCATTCATCTTAATATTGTTTATTCTATGCCCACTTTGAGTAAAGGCAACAAGCTTAAACAGTGGGCCTGTTCAGCCCAAAGGAGATTAAGGTTTGGGGCAATTAAATAAGTGATTTGGTTAATAGGTTTTCACTTGAAATGTGGTGACTCTATTTCTTCCTTTGTTTTAGCTAAGAAGAAGAAAGCAAACCCACTGTTTTTTCCATTATATTTTCCCTCTCTTTATCTCACACAGTTCCCAAACCATAGCCAAGTCTTATCCTTCACCTGCCATGTGGATGGAGGAATACGTGGTTGGGACAATGAAGGCTGAAGAAAGGAACAGAACCCAAAGTGGTGGACTGTCCTACCAATGGGAACAGAGAAGATGCAGCATTGCCCAAAGAAGAGCTTAGTTTTAGCTCAAGAAACAGTTTGGAAGACATCTCAATGAATTTGATGGGTTTTATTTCAGCCAGAGAGCTTTTAGGGTGAACTCACTTTTTAATAAATTTTAATGTCATTATTCACTTGTAGGGCAGCAGGTTATATATTCTATAGCACACCTTATCACCACAAACATCTGCAGATCCCCTATCTGGCTTCGACAAAATCTGATCTATTGTCCCGATTATCTACAGATCCACTGAACAAAAAACAAACAAACAAACAAAAAACTTAGATTTATTACCCCAGGTTATTTCATTTCTCTTTGTATATTAAAACGTCAGACATACCACCCAATGAGTGTCTATTAAATATGGGATGCTTTTTTTCTCAAAATCTCCTAAAAAACCTAAATTTTGCTCTTTACTTGGTTTTAATTTTAAGAGAAACAATTTTTTCATATTCATCCCTTCGGAGCTCTGAGCAAACTTATTAATGGCTCAGGAATTCCAGAATGTTTCAAATAGTTACAATTTGGGAGAGCAGAAAATCTTAAATTTCCTCTTTCCACCAAGGTTGCATTTTACCACTTCATCAATGAAGAGTAAAATGAAGGGATTATATCTTGGGTAAAACTTGGGGCTTGAAAGTCAGAAAGTCCCAGGTTCGAAGCCTAACTCAGCCCCTTCTCAACAGTGTGACCTAGACCCAACTAGTTAACTTCTCTGATGGTGCTAACTTCATCAAGTAGAGAGGATTAAATTAGACATTATGGGTGAATTGCTTTGTACAATTCCTAGCAAGAAGTGAATGCTCCAAAATGTAAGTGATTGTTATAATTTACAAAATCAAAGCCCTCCCAATAATCATGGAAAGAATTACATTGGGCAAAATTAAGTGAAGGAAAAAAACCCAGCTCTTTTGTGGATAACTGAAGCTATCAGTTCATCCACTGTCTGAGATACTGAGAATTATTTTACTTATTTCCCATTTCAGTGTACCGCCAACCTGAGCGTGAACGTAACAAATTAATGAGTGCTTTTAAAAAAGAGACCACCGGAATGGTTTGGAGTTTAATTCAGATGTCACCCTAAAGGGAAAAATAACACCACCAACAACTATCTGGCCACTGGAAAAGGGAACTAATGACATCATCATTTGATCTGCAGCCAATGTTGTTGCATATATTTTAATTTCAAGGGGGTGTCAGTGTGGGGCATGAATGTGAGTAAATCCATAAGGGCTTTCTTAACACTGAGGAGGCTAAGTTTTGCCAAGCTAAATGATGAGAATCACAGTGATGGAGGGGACATTGCCTCAACCCTGATTCTTCTGAAGTGTCTTTCAAACACAGCCCCTTAAAGCTGATCTCCTCAACCTTTACCTACAGGGCTCAGTGAATATGAAAAGCTGCCCTCCTGAAACTCCCTTCAAAAAGGGAATGATCTCTTGGAATCCAAGTTTCTACAAGGTGACTACCTGGTGTTTCCCATTTTTGTCTTCTCCTAAAAAGCATCAATCAAGCCTTGCCCTTTTGGCCCATTGAACACATAAACACTCTTTCTCCTTAACTGAACTTACTGCCACGATGAACTTGAACTCTAAGACGCACAAGAGGAGAGTTGTTTTAACAGCTGCTTTTACATGGAGGCCCTGGAGTTACTACTCTCAGGACAGCTGGTTCTGATAAGGCTCTCTTTGCACTGTCCTGTTTTTTCTAATGCCCAGCTGTCAGAGAACACCCACTGCAGAAGGCACACAACAGAAGAAAAGCAGGAGAATGGTACTCACTTGGATGTAAGGGCATCCTACCTCGGGACTCTTTACAAGCTGACGTAGGGTTTTTCTCTCCAATTTACTTTCATGAGTTTATTGATTTCTTGGCTAGTTGAGTATTAATTGCTAAAGATGCACTGTTGTCTGAGGTTGCCCTGTCCAATATGGTAGCCACCAGCCACAGGTGGCTGGTTAAATTAGAGTAATTAAAATGAAACGCAATGCAAAGGGGAGTATCCCTATTGCACTTAGCCACATTTCAAGTGCTCCATATTAGCCACATGGGGCTAGTAGCTTCCATACTGGAAAGTAAAAAATAGAAAACATTTCCATCATTGTAGAAAGTTACCAGACTGCATTGGCCAAGGCATATCCTCTTTCTAATAGGAGAAAGGGGATGCAGATCTGGCTAAGAATAATAGTTTTGTAGGCTCAGCCTGTATTGATTACTTTCCACACTACTTCCAGCACACTCTTTTTTTGGCTGCCAATGTTCCATTTTATAAATTTTTGGAAAGGGAAGTTGTGGTTTTAAAACCACCCATGAAAATGATCCCACTTTAGAGGAAATAAAACAACAAGAAGCAAAGGTGGTGACGTGGCAATCCACACATTCCAGATCTTTTTATTGGTAATCATTAAATAACACAGGGGAAAATGAACCTCAGCCAGGACTTCCCACGCTTGTGTGGAGGCTGAGAACCCTAGCAGGGAGATGGAAAGCCAGGCCCTCTGCTTACCCTGGCTCTCAGACCACTGAACTCATGTCTGGGTTATAACGTAAGGGTGAATAGAAGCACACTCTCTGATAGGAGGTTTTTAAAAGTTCCATGCCACCAGCCAGGGAGCATTTATCCCTGAAAATGATTGTGCAATTGTACATTTAAAAGGAAAGATAGGAGTGACAATTTTTATTTAGTGAACAAAGATCATTAGGAACCCTGTGTGTTCTTCTAAGAGCAATCTGTATTTTTATTTTTGTGATTGTAATGAGGCTGCCAGAGAAAAAGGCGTCAGTTCTTTAATTACATGTGTAATTGGTTTTATTTGTTTAATACCATATTTTCTCCTTCTCCACTTGAATGTATCGCTCTGACTTGTTCACTGCTGTATCCTCAGCGCCTAGAACAGTGCCTGGCTCACAGCTGGCATGTAAAAAGTATTTGCTGAAAAATAAATGATGACCACCCCCCCCCTTTTTTTTTAAAGGAATAACCTAGAATCGTTTACTCCCTCTCCATAAAATAAATCTTCCTCGACTGCCTTTACTAATCAGGATTCCCTCCCAACCAATTAGAGGTGGACTCAATCTCTACCTCCCACTCCACATTCCAAAGTTCCCATTCCTTCCCGTTCCGGAAGGACAACTCGCTGACGGGGGTCACTGAGAGGACCTATACTCCTCCTCAGGGTCTAATAACTCTCCTATCCCTTCTTCCCCCACCTTTGGACTTTTAAAAACTGCAAAAATAAAAATCTGTCAAGCTATCATGAAATATCAGCTGTCCGGGGGCAGGAACAGAGTCTCCCATAGGCATACAATCACTGTAAACAATGAAAAACCAAAAAAGCCAGCTAAGTTTTATCTCCAATGAGATAGATGCAGGCCAGTGTTTTGCTTGTTTTGATTAAAAAAAAAAAACTGTCTTATTTTTAATACTCCATATTGATAGAGCCAAATAATGTATTTCTTATTTCTTTTTTTAAAAGGCACCAGCAGTATACTTAAGATGTGTCTTCATTAGTAAAATCTCTTGTTTATAAAAAATGCATATGCATTTAATGTGATATTCCTTATGGTCAAAATCTTTATATCCTCCTCCTAATCTGGCTAATGTGATAACATTAAAATGAAACAGAGATGTTTTGCCATTCCCAAAAACATAACCAGTTGTTTGAAGTGTTTATAATCACTGGTTATGAGAATTTACCAATACAGAAATAAATTTGGAATTTCTGTGGCTGGAGTCAAACAGACAATATCAATATTAGCTAAATAATGTTGAGGTTGATGAAGTCTGAGTTTTAGGTATACCCTTTATTGAATATCAACAGGAGTTTAAAAAATCATTCTGAATATGGCTGTTTCTATCACATGAAGCAGGATTAATACAGTCAGTATACTGACCCTGACATTTTATTACAGTAGATGATCACATAGTCAAATGGATTCATAAAAGCACCACCCTCATGGGGTAACATGGGGGCTAAATATGTGTGCTTGCTTAACTTGGCTTGGTACGTAGTAAATACTCTGTAAAAGTTAGCTATCGTCATCTGCTTTGGAGGAGTTATCTTATTTCACACCTTATATAAACCTCAAACTCACATAAGGACTCCCTGATTTCGGTCCTTTCAAACCTCAATTACCATACTAAACCACACGTCAAACAGAGGCTCAGCAGGGGCACATGGAACCAATAGGCATCAGGGGTCATCTTTATGAAGTACACTTTTTTCAAAACTGCAGGCTCTCTTAAAACTTCCAAGTTTGCTGCAATCATATTTTATTTTTAATAAGAAATTCTTTCTGAAACGTATTGCAGGTGAACAAATAACAAAACTGACAAACATTGAAGTCTTTTATGGTTATCTGAACACAAAGAATAAGGTGTGGTCAAATTTGTGCATATTAGGTTAGTGTTTTCCTGTCCCTAGCTCTTCTTACATATTTAGAACCATTTCTTTTAATCATTTGTTTTGTCTTCTGGCTATATTTTATCATTATCTACAAATTCAATAAATGGAGCATTCATATTTCATAGTTGAGACTCAGTGAATCAGGACAACAGTATTAGAAAAGAAAAAAACCCAACAAAACGTTAAGCCTTGTATATTTTTGTTTATATCACTAAGCCATCATTTCCAATTCAGAATTTTTTTTAAGTATCCCTTTAAAATACACATTTTAAACTACCCAATTACATAAAGCTTGCCCCAATTGGCCACTCAGATTTGGGAGAGGGACAGTACAAGTTGGAGGGGATTTACAAAATTAAAATGTATCTTTTAAAACCAAAAGAAACATACACATGCATTTCTAATTCACATAGCCTATTTGCCTTTACAGTTTGCTGATAAACACTGATTTTTAAACATTGTATATAAAATTAAATAACATGGAAAAAATAAATATGCTTTATTATATAAACACATAGAAATCTGTACTGCTCAAAATATTCAGATAATACTAGGCTTGGCTGCTCAAAACTGTATTCAGAAAGTACGGTAGTGATATTTACAGTCTTTATTTTTGCTAGAGATAGATGCAGTGAGGTGATAAAATACTGTTGTCAGACATTTTCTCTTCCTACCTAAGGAAGCTGCAAACTTTAATATGGAAAATGAGGTAGACACAAATTCATAAGTTGGCCAGGCAGAAACAAAAGCACAGTTCCTTCGTGAGCTCATAAATTCTCATTATTTGGGTCGACAAGCATTATTCCAAAGCACCTAAAGCAAGGCTCAGAGAACACTTTCAGGTTTGTCATGAAAAACCCCAACAAGCAGTTTCTCCTAAGGAGAACCATGGTCTCCAAGATGACCAGCAAGCAGGTACATGGGGCATGGCAGAAAGGAATGCTACAGGACCAGCTTGGAGAGGTGACATCACCTGCAAGCTCCGTTACTTTCCTTATCTTGATGGCTCTGCTTACTGGCGATGTTGCGGATTTTTAACCTGCTTTGTGCTGCAGTTTGACAGCACAGAGCACTCTTTCCAATGTGTTCTCTAGTGATGGGACCTGTGCATTCCCTCCTCAGTCTGCTCCCAGAACTCCGCTCCCAGGCCTGACTGCAGGAGCCGACTGAAAGGCGTATCAGGGTAAGAACCTTATTTTGAAATCAGCACGTTACCAAGTAAGAGTGCAAGGACACATTCAAAATAGGACAGAAAAGGCTGGATTTTTGGAGGCTGTTTTTCACCATCATGATTCTAAATCTGCAAGGACAAGAGCCAGAACTAAGGGTCTAAAACAGGCACTTGAACCTGACGTTCACCAAAGCTTCATTTTAGAGATTCTGGCAGCTATGCTAACAGTGATGTGGGTTTCTTTCCTAAATACCTAAATACCTAAAAACCCTAAATACCGTAACAGTTGTTGAATGAGGCCATCTCCCTTTCGACCTTGGAAAAGGCCTATTTGCACAGCAGCAAGTTGCTTCTGAACACTATCTCTAGTGGGTGAAAATGTGGGGAGAGAAAGCAACCCTACTGAAGGACTATTTGCTACCCTTGGTCTCTAATAGATCGAGTCGGCTTTCAAGAGAAAGCAAGGCCTTAGCACCTCAAGTATACTTTTTGTTGTTGTTAATTTCACTGTCAGTTACAATGATGAAGCACCATAGGAGTGGCTTTATGGCTATTAACACGATTCACTGAGGTATGCTTAAATTTAGAATTGCTCAGAAATTGTACCAAAGCATCCACAAAAATCAACATAAAAGTAAAATCAAAGTCCTACAGTAAGAACCTGAAAGACTGCCCTCACACACATATTTAAGTAATATATTACAGATGTATCTACTTAAATAAAATGCTTTTGATTTCATTTTTTTAAAAATCACAATGAGAAGCCTTGCACAGGTGGCCTTGCTCCTAGACTGCAGAGGCATTTAAATATATACTCGAATAACGATCGCTTTACAAAGGAAGCATGAAAATCATATCGGCGGCAAAAGTAGTTTCAAAATCCATATATTCTCTTCTGTGTAAAACAGAGCATTAGCATCTCTTTCCCTCTCTTTTTCTGTGTGTGTGTTTCAGAAAACTGTGTGCAGGCCTAAGAAGAACAACTACAATAAAAATCTTAATGTTATCAGTTAAATTAGCAGGTCATATTTTAAGATGTAAGCATTTAAGCTCTTAAAACATCTGTGGGAGAGGGTGGTGATCCTGTGTAAAAAAATTTGAGGGGTATTTAGAAAGCATTCAAGGACGAGAATGCTATGGAAACCAATATAATATACATTATACATTGTATATACTGTGTATACATACACATATATGCATACAGTATATAATATTTTATGATTATACACACACACACACACACACATACACCCTCTGAAGGGTAGGGGATATTTTTGGGTCAACATTAAAGAAAAACAACTTTTTAGAGGGCTAGTAGTTTCTGAGACACAACTCTGATGTGGTGTTGCTGTTGGCCGAGCGAACAAGGTAAAAATATCACGGGCTCAGGAGGGACAATTTCATGACAAATAATCTGTCATAGGTGACTGAGGGAAGCGGGGAGTGCTGGGGGATGTTCCTGACATTCCATGGTCCTTTCTGATCTTTTTCACAATGTTCGCTCTGGGAGGTGCCAGGACTGCAAACAAAATGTTTCGGGTGAATATATATCTGACTCCGCGTGCCATTTCTTACGCTCTTGAATGAAAGCCCGACAGCCCAGCTAACTAGTACCAGGAGAGATGATACTCTACATTTCTCTAGCTTTCTACTTAAGACTAAGTACAGCGGTTATAGAGCTAGGTTCTACCTGCAGATACAATCTCAGACCCGAAACCCTTGGTTCTTAGAAGCATCAACAGGTATGAGTCATTTCACTTCAGTTAATCTGTTCTTTATCTGGTTTCAGGAATGGTCAGGACTTTTCCTCCAAACCCTATAGAATAAAAAAGGCTTGCGGATATGACTTCATATACTACCAAATTCAGATTCAGTGCAATTAATGTATTTACAGAAACATTTACTCTATTTACATGAACCAGCCCTAACGGCTCCACGGATTATAACACAACTTAGCCAAAGCACTGTTTTGACATAGCCGACTTTCTGTTTGCCAAGAGCTGCCCCAGAAGTTTGCATAGTATTTACAGTGGCAAACCTGTCTCGCGATGTCAGCTAAGCAGATAGCAAGGGAAGCCTAGGGCCGAAGCAAAAAAATTGTCTCAAGCGATGGGCTTTGTGTCTTGGGGAAAGAGAGAGAATATTTCGTATACCTCGAAAGGCTCCAAGTCACGGAGTCCAGTGTTGTTGGTCTATTGCATTTTCACAATGATTTCAGTCTATTTTGTGGGCACAGCCTTTGTGGTCACTGAGTTGAGTTTGTACCCGAGTCACATAGAGGCAAATTACAGTCACGGAAGAAAAAAATTGCTTTGGCCTCAATATGCAGGTATCTTCCCCCAAAAGTCAAAACTCCCATAGTTTAGGAAAGGAAGGAATGTTTGCTATTGAGTTGTCTGCTGAAATCACTTTGGAGCTTAATAACTACATGAACTTATTTCATTTCTTTAAAATATCTATATAGACAGTCTTGCTTTTCTAAAAAAAAACAAAACAAACAAACAAAAAAACCAGAAGCTACTTCTTGACATCGGCCCCAGGCCGATATGAGGTACACGTATTTCTGTAAAGTCACTTTGGCAAAATCACAAAACATTAATTCTGTTGTGTGTCAGTATGAAGGAAATCATAGACCACAGCCCAGTTTCAGGGATGCCCTTGTGAGCAGGACAACTGTGTGTCGCCGAGGAGTGCCCCAGAATACCCTGGAATTGGGTCTGTTAGTTAAGATAGTTTGGTTAACAAACATTAATAGTTAGGGCCGTACCGAACTCCAAGGGCCAGTATTCCATGCAGCGTCTTGAGGACAAGCATGTGTGTTACACTGCTCACGATCGGGAGGCTTATCGAGGATTTCACAGCTCAAATCCGGAAACCGTTCACCGCTGGGCCGCTGACAGACCACCAGTCTTGTCCGCAAGCCTCCACCACATAGCTTAGTGCACTGGAAGAAGAGAAAGCAAAGCTGTAGTCACTCTGAACAGCCAGTGACAAATTGTATCTTCTTTCCCGTAAGAACCATTTCTTCACCAAATTCTATCACGGCATTGGGCAAGGGAAGTCTCGAGGTGGACCCAAACTAAATTACCAACATAGTTATATTCGACAGACTGGAACTGTCTACCTTAATGGTAGACACTGTTTATTGAGTGTGTCCTCGTTACCTGTACTAAGTGCTTTTAACAGGTAGTCTCTCATCAAGAGGAGACTCTAATTATGTGCTCCATTTTTACAAATGGGACAAATGAGCTTGAAAGAAGTTAATTAACTTGATCAAGGTCAATGCAATAGCAAGTGACTAGATAAGATTGCAGCCGTTTCTTTGATGGTTATGAAACCAAAAATCAAAAAAATAAAATTCCGTACACCACCCAGTACACCAAATAAAGGATATAATGACTTAGTTGGGTTTATTTTCTGGCAACTTCTAAGAAGCTGTAAGCAACTTTCGGCTCTTCTGTGACTCCAATCTCCAGAGACCGTTATGACGTTACCGTATTTTATGCTCTCTCTGAATCTCGGGATAACGATGACTTTCCCGGGGATGAATAAACAACGTGGCGGGAATGTTGGATAAAGCTCTGACTCTGGCTAGACCCAAACCTCTGAGGCAGGAACAAGTTGTATTTCTTGGACAGTGCTGCTGTGCTCACATCCAGGAACACTGACATTTGGCTCTCCTGCTGTGTCAAGGCCAGATCTCCCACAGAATTTGGAATGATCTGGTCTGTGCTGACAGCAAGCGTCCCAGTGAATGCGTGTACTCTCCTGGCTCCGGTCCAATTACAGAAGCTTAATCACGGGCCCCACAGGACAGAACTCTGTGAGGAGTTTTGGGAAACCCGTAATACATGAGTCTTGAAGCCCGACTCCCTCTTCCTGCCTTTCATCAAAGCCCTCCAGAATGACGTACTGTCAAGCAAAGTCAACAGAACACTCTGTTATGACTTCCTATGATTACCAGGTTATGTGAAAGTGGACATGGGATTTCAGTTAGCCAGGAGTTTGGACTACCGTGCCCACCCGTCTCATTTGTCTTTTTCCCCTCTTGGCACTGGGGTCTCCAAGATGTTAATCCTCATGTTTTATTTTATAAATTTTACAGTCCAGACAGACCAATGCAACAAGCTCTGACTATGTGCTCTCCCTGTGGACTCAAGAGTAGAGAGACACGTTCTTGGTTAATTACACACAAAATAATAAGCATCTAAGCTCTACACAGAAGAGCGGCTAAAAACCCTATTTGATGATAATAATACTAACGATAAACAGTAATAGTAGAGAAGATAATGATTATCATTATTCTAATAGCACTTAACTCTGATTGAAGACCATGTGCTACGTATTTGACACACTATCTCATAGAGTAGTCATGAATTGGTGCCATTATTATTCCCATTTATAGACGGTGCTATAAATATTGGCAAAGTTACATAATTTGCTAAGGCCACAAAGCTTATGAGAGTCACGGCTGGGAGTAGAATCCAGTTTTGTCTGCTCCCAACACTCTACTGCCCCTCATTGGTCAGAGGATGCCACTCTTAAAAGGTAACAGCTGAAGAATTTTATTATTTGATATTATACAGCTAATTATTCTCTTCCATCATTAAAACACATCATCTCTGATGGGAATAACAGCACCTATTCATTCTGGTTTCATCAAGGATTTGAAATACTAGGATTTGGTTTCATCAAGGATTTTAAAGATGCCACGGGAGCAAGACTGCATCACAAACAGCCCAAAGCTATGAAAAAAGATGGTAACACTGTCACATATTTCCCATTACCTTGAAAGTGTCCATATTTTAATCAACAGAGGTTAACCCACAATTTAACCTAGCATTTATCTGCATGCTTTGCTAATTTTCCTCTCCTACATATTTAAAAACTGTTTCTAATTGGTAATACATGCACTCTTAAAATGGTTCAGAATTAAGACAGGTCTCCTGGTTAATCCCAAATCAAGAAGCTTTCACTAGAACTCGTTCTTCATCCTTAAAATAAACTATGAACGGCAGCAGTTTGGTCAGCAAAATCGCTGTGTTTTTTCCGAAGGACATACAAACGGATGGCTCTCTCTCACCTCTCCCCAGTTGCCGTAAGCCCATTGAGGACAAGGGCCAGATTCACAGGCTCTTTGCTCATCGGGTTTTATTCTCTCCATGCAGTCATTTGCGGTGTATCCGTTTTCATCCTGACACACAACCACACGCCGCTGGGACCCACCAGCACAGCTACTGGAACACTGAACACATCAGACATCAGTCAACAGGTTAATCCCTACCTCGATCTGCAGTTTAGGGACACAAAAAGCAGCTGGTTGGAAGGTCAGAGACAAATGTGACAGAATGCCTTCTCAAGGTGTCCAGACAATGGACAGAAGACAAGCACGAGAACTTCCCTTTTGTGGGGCTGTTCCCTGCACATGCCTTCTAAACACCCAGGCAGCAGAAACAGGACTTCTCCTTTACACAAATTAGGACCTCAGTAGGTGTTCAAAAGATGCCCCAGGAATGATAATGTCTTGTGACTTCCAAAGCAGTCCCATTTATTGTCTTCCTTTAACCCATCTGTATCCCTGAGAAGTGCAGGTGTTGTTGATGGACACTGTAGTCTATGAGAAACTGTTTTCTTTTCAAAATCCCAAGTGCTTATTTAGATCCAACATTTGACTCCCCTTTCAATGCAGAGGTCAAATTACATGCTTAACGACACACCAGTTGTTGAAGTTGGGCTTCCATATTAACTCATTCAATTATCCAAAGCATCATGGAATGTCACTTAGACATCATTTCCTCGCAGGGAATGTTCCTTTCTCTCTCTTCACAGTAGCCTCGACTTTAGTGGCTGATGGCAGCAAGATGTGTGTTTTAATTTATTTTTTTACTTCCACAGGACCTTAATTGGATTCCATATTGACAAGCCTCTCTTCAGGGGCACTTTCTGTCTACTGTTCTCTCTCATGGTTGTCACAGAATTATGTTTGCATTTCAGCTAATTTCCCACACAAGCTTCTCATAGTTCTCTTATTTATCTACATCTTGAGTGTTTTTTTCTTTCCACAATGCGCTTATCTTTTCAAAACCAATGTGTTTGCTAGTATCCTTCACTCTGACCCTTAACTTGTAAAATCAGTTTGCCTATAAAAAACCCAACTAGTCCTCAAAGCAGCGCAATTCCCATGAATTATTTAGTAAACCTCCAACTGCACTGGCAACATTTGTTTTTTTAGTTCTGGGTTCCGATGGCAGATTTGTGCTTTCTACCGAACCCTAGCTCAGAGCTGGGTTACTTCAAAATGCCTGCAAACAATGCTTCTCGCTGCTCAGCTTCTTCCAAATAAAGCTGTGAATGTATTTTTGGGCTTATTGCATTGGACCCAAGTTCAATTTCTCTGCCTCTACTGGACAAATTATGTGTTACTATAAAATACATTGGATGTAATTTTAAAATGTTGAATAGGAAAACAGATTTGTGACTTCTCTCTGAGAAAATATTTAGGCAATTTCTGATTTATAAAAAACTCCATCACTATCCTCTGAGGATTCTGATATTATGACTCTAAACTTGAACATACTTCTCTTCTGTTTTTAAACAGCTTAGGACATCACAGAAAGCACAGAATCATTATTTTAATTGACTTTGGGGACCAGAATTTATAATGTTAGGAACTTCCATATTTCAAGTACATCTGTAATATATATTTTGGCCCTTGAATTTTTCCCTTAATAATACAATCTTGTATCATTCTTTTACCATGTCACCTATGAGCATTACTGCCTCAATGAAACGGCAAGCTCTTTAAAGGAGGGTTCAATGTCATAACTTGTGTTTGACCCTGTGTTTGACATTTCTGTTGCTCCCATAGCACCAGTCACAGGATATGTACATCACCGCCTGTCCAATTACAGTTAGTGGAAACACCACCTCTATAAACCACATGCTACCCTCCCTCAAATATGGCTGACTGGAGCAGGGCTGGTCACCTGATCTAAGGCCAACCAATCCATTGGCTACCCAGTGACCAATCAGATGGTTCCTACTGAAAATCTGACCAAAGAGATGGACAGAGCGCTTAGCTGGGGCCAAGCAAGTACACTGCACCGTCTTGAACTATCTGAACCCAGGGCCTGTTTGGGTCTTTATAATCCCATAGATGAATTAAGTGTTGTACATAATTTTTTCCAGGTTCAATTTGGCCTTTTTTTTTTTTTTTGTTAGTAGGGATTCTTAGTTCTATTCCATGTCACAGAATTTCACTCTCAACTTCCTTTGTTAATAATCTGCCTGTCATTTTTTAAAAAGCTTTTATTTATTTATTTGAGAGAGAGGGAGAGAGTGAGGGAGAGGGAGACAGAATCTGAAGCAGACTCTGCACTGAGCACAGAGCCCGACGTGGGGCTCGATCCCACCACCAAGAGATCATGACCTGAGCCAAAACCAAGAGTCAGACGCTTAACTGACTGAGTCACCCAGGCACCCTGCTGCAATCTTCCTGTCCTTTTAAGATGACATATTTCCCTAGGTAAACATTTCTTTGAATAAAACCTGCACCCATCATCCACACTGGCCAAAATAAGAAAGAATGGTCTTTGCAGGAGCAAGAGGTGAGGGACATCTGTTTTTCTTACCTGCCTAGCATACTTCCCCTCATATCTGGAAGCCCAATTCTCCTTAAAGGAACCATTTCTTCCCCAGTGGATGTCATCTTGTGGGACTACATCAAAAACCAATGATGCACTGTATGTTGACTAACATAACATAATAAAATAAAAAAAAAAAATAAGATAAAATACACTGCCCTTTCCTGGTCAATGAGTGGGCAGGTAGAACAAGCTGGGTCTATGAGACTCTCCTGAGAATTTGAATCCTGAGCAGGGTAGATGAGAGTTAAAAGGGATTTATTAAGATAGAAACTCCCTACAGTAATTATCCTCTAATTTCTGCTCCATCTAGAGAGGGGTTGACAAGACACAGCATGAAGGCCAAATATGACCCACTACCTGTTTTACAAATAAAGTTTTATTGGAACGTAGCCACGCTCACTCATTTATGTATTGTCTACACCTGCTTTTGTGCTACAACAGCAGAGCTGCTTAGTTGTGACAGAGACTATATGATCCACATCACAGAAAATACTTACTATCTGGTCCTTTACAAAAAAGATTTGCCAACCGCTGAGCTAGATCCCTGAAGATGCTCTGCCCTCTGTCCCTACTGGGGCCAAATGAAAAGTTTTGTTTGTTTGTTTTATTTTCACTTGAAAGAGTCAGCTGTTTTTCTTTTGTTCACAACCAGAGACTCCTAATTGGTAACAAGGGGGAAAACCTCACACATGGTTCAGGTTTATGCAGAAATGTACTATAAAATGAGGTTTTTATGCCAGAATCCACTGAAAACATGAGATTCCCAACCTCCAGTGTTCCTGATTCTTTGACGCCTTTCCTGCCATGGAAAACAGGAAGAATCACACAGTTTGAGTACTGCAGCAAGCAAAGATGCACATACATTCCACACACTCCGGGAGCAGGTCAGGCACATCAAGCTAGCGCTGAAAAAAATCACATTGTCCATCTTCAGCCTCACTTATCTTAGGGGAAAAAAAAAAAATCCCCAAACAAAAAACAGGCACAATGAGGCAAAGAATGGTATTGCCCAGTGCTGCAAAAAGGTTACTTAATCCTCCCTAATTGGGAACACTGCCCAAGGGCAGAATCATTCAATTTTAAAAGAATGCATCATCTCAAATGTAGTCCTAAGTAAGAATAGCTTTAAAATTTTTTAAAAGAGTTCTAGTGCTATCGTTAGAATATGCATGTGAGTTTTGAAATTTTTCAACCAGAAAAATTGTGGGACACTCAGTGATTACCTCCCTTGATCACCCTCTAACTTCTCCGAACCCAAATCTCTTTTAACCCAGGCAAAGGAAGCCTTAAAGTGGAGAGCAAGGAAGGAGAATGAGAGCGAAGGTCCTGGGCAATGGGGCAGATGTTTGGCATACAACCCATACTTGTAGTGGGTGAAAATGCTCGGTGGCTAATCAGTATTCACAGGATAGGAAATCTCATTTACTGAAACATAACCACGGTGGGAAGCAGACAGTTTCCTTCTAATGTTTTTTAGTTCAGAAATAATTAAACACAATTAGTGGTACAAGAAGGAAACGAATAGTAAGCAATTAAAACAAAGACCCCGGAGTGATTACTAGACACCTAATCCCCCACACCTAGGCAGGGTCCCTTGCTACCTTACCCCACCTGCACTTCCATTAGACACCTCCACTATTCCACAATAGAATGATTTTGGGGAAATTACTCAGTAAAAAACCCAAAAAGATTCAAAGCATATTTTCCCTGTGACTATTAAATATCTTTCAAGGTCTTCCTAATGTGAAGGACAATGATAAGAATAATGAGAAAGTTCTCACTCTGGGGCAGGCAGTGTGCAAATCACATTTACTACAATCCAGAAAAGCTGGAATTATTGTTTACTTTGTTTTACAGACAATGAACCTGAGGCCCGTGGAGAATAGGGGACCCACTAAAGACCTCAAAATTTGAAAATGCAAGTCTTTGGCTCAAACAGAGGCATCTTCACTCAGTGGCTGTGCTGTCAGTCACCAGGTTATGGTACTTCTCCCCAAGCACAGAATTATCTAGACTAGTGTGGCCCCCCAATCCAGGACAATATACTACTACTACAAATTACACAGTGACCGTGCCACTTTGAGACTCTGCTCATCTGGAAAATAGCAAGAAGGAAAATGACTTTCCTAAGAGCTCCCTTTCAGAAAACTTCCTCTGTCCTTTTAATTTCCTTACAGGTAGGAGCTGCCTGCCGCCCCAGCCTCTGGGATTCATCATCATGTTATCATGGTCTTCCCAGCACCACCTAGGAGCCACTTGATCTTGTGGCCCACCTGTGACACACGCCCCCCACCACCCAGGTAGGGTAGCTTATAGGTTCCTGCAGACACTATCGAGGGACACTTTTCAGGGACTGTAACGAATCCATTATGGTTCACCCAAAACAGATGAAAATGTACATTGCCAATCCCTTTCGAGAAAAAAGGCTTCAGAGGTGTTTCTAATCTGTTTGCCTCCCAAAGCTGAAAGTGTGAAAGAGAAGAAAGCAAAGTAGAGAAAGCCTTCAGGGAATACTCACTGCTCCCCAGGGGCCAGTCCTCCACTGGTTTCCACCAAGCACATGGGTGCGGCTGGGGCCGGCGCTCCGGGGGCGGTAATCCTCACTTTGGAAGGGGTGCTGAGCGAGACCACTCTCTGGGGTCCGCTGAGGGCACGGTGACATGGAACAGTCCTGGTCGGTTTCTGGGATGTAATCTGGGTCACACTCACTCTGATCAATCACGTGGTCATTGTAGTTGACACATACCATTTGCCGGGTGGCCCTGCCTTGCCCACACGTCACGGAGCACTATGTTGAACATCCAGAAAGAGAAAGGATTGGTCACTGGCAGTCACAAATCCAGCCATGTGCATTTTCTGTGAATGGCCCTCTGCTCACCCCACTGCTCAGGCCCCAAACCTTGGCGTCATCCTTGTTTGCTCCCTTGTCTTTCCACCCTGCAGCCATTTCATTGAGAAACCTGTCAGCTCAGGAGTCACTTTCCACCCCCAAACCAGCCACTTCCCATCATCTCCATGGTCACCCTGCCCCAGCCAGGACTACGGCAATGGTTTCTTCGGCTGGGATGCTGCTAACAATCTGGACACCCTCCACCCCAGCCCAAGTCTGTTAACACATCACAAACCATGACCCCTGCAAATCAAAGATCAGGCCATTCTCTCCAGTGACTTCCCAATTCACTTTGAATAATGTCCAAAGTCCTCATCTTGGCCTGGAAGGCCCTCTGCATGGCCACTGGCTACCTCCTTGACCCATCTCCCGTCATCCTCCACTCACTGCACTCCAGCTAAACTGGTCTTAGGGATGTTTCTTGAACATGCCAAGAACGCCCCACTCAGGATCTTTGCACCTGCTCTACCTTTTCCTGTACAACATAGATGTCCACTGGACTCACTCCCTCACTTTATTCAAGTCTTGCTCAATGTGCTATTAGGCCTTCTTTGACCATCCTGTCTAAAAGCACATCCCATCTTTCCTTATGCCCTTATTCTGCTTGACATTTTTCTAGTACTTGTCGGTGTTTGTTGCTATATATATCTATTTCTTTATTTGTTCATTGATTGGAACCTCCATTGGAATGATCTCCATGAAGGCCGGGGCTTTATTATTTGCTGTTCGCTGCTTTTTCTATACTAAGCGTTTACAAATATCTGGGGCACAGACAGATGTATTTAATGGATGGATGGACGGATGGACGGATGGATAGACAGACTGAAAGCTCAAGGCATGAGAGTGAGATTATCTACCATTTATTGAGCACCTACTTTGTACTAAGCATTTAGCATAAGTAATCTCAAATAATACTTAAAACAATTTTGTAAGGTAGGTATTCTTCTTTGGTCTTTTAAGAGGAGAAACTGAGGCTCAAAGACTTTAACCAGACTGCTCAAGGTCATGCATCCAGTAAATGTCAAGATCTGGATTTTTACATGGCTTTCTTTGAATCTACTGGTCAAACTTCATACATATGTTATGATATTTATTGAGATATTAATTCTCTATTTTCCTTATGGCCTCTTCTCACCTATCCTAAGCTTTGTATTTCCTGGGCTCCGGGATTTTTGCAAGGCAGAAAGCAGGGACTGCCTGAAGACAAAGGTTTTTCTTTTTTCTTTTTTTTTTTTAGATTTTATTTATTTGTTTATTTATTTGAGAGAAAGAGAGAGAGAGGGAGAGCTGGAGCATGAAGAGGAGCAGAAGGAGAGGGGCAAGCAGACTCCACGCTGAGTGCAGAGCCCCATGCAGGGCTCCACGCCACGACCCTGAGATCATGACCTGAGTGGAAATCAAGAGTTAGATGCTTAACTGACTGAGCCACCCAGGTGTTCCAAGAAAGATTTTTCTACCTTCCCACTCTGGACAGGGAAGCCAAGAGCCACTGGACTTCAAGAGACTGAGGTTATAGGAGGCATCCAGACTCCAGGTAAGAGGTCCTCTCCTTTCTCTCCTCTTCTCCCTGGCACTTTTGGTACTCCACCAGCCTATTACATTCTCGTGTGACTCAATTAACACAAGGTTTTCCAGTCAATCCAACAGGATGGGGCAAAGGACACTGCACACTGATTTACACATTTTAACAACATCCATTTCTTGCACATCTGGTTAAGATTCATCCCAGCTGTACATATATGAGGTTAAATAATTTAAATCACAGACTAAGTGATTTAATAGTACCCATTGTAAAATAATACCCATTGACATTTGGGACCTGTCACTAGTCATCCTCTTATGGTCCCCCCAGTCATTTCCCAATTCCAAAGAATCCACTCGCTTACAGGGCTCCAGTCCAAAGCCTTCCACTGCCCACAGGGGGTCACAGAACATTCTTCCTTTGCCACTGGTCTGGGCAGGGTTACACAGGCGCTCTCGTCAGCCACAGAGCCGTCCTCATCCCGGCAGCTGACATATCTCATCCGAGTACCTTTTCCACAGGTGGCTGAGCACTGGGTGTTGAAGGAAAATAATGCAGGCATGTTATTTTGAAACAATGATTCACTGGACAGTAACCCACTTTCTATAGTCATGTCAGAGAACTCCTGCCTCCCCTTCCACCCTCTCTATGTCTTCCATCTATTTCTTACTGGTGTCCAAGACCCAAATCGCCACTGGGTTCTTGGGGCACTGTGTGTGCTTCTCCTTGCTTCCGGGACAGCTGGGGGAGGGTGACAAGATGGTAATTCGCAGTCCTAGATGGGAGAGAGGGCAGAAGAGCCAAAGTTACTTTGAAGTCCATGCACACTTCAATGGGCAAGGCGAATAAAAATTTTAGGGCTAAGAATTCCAAGACCTCAGATTTCTGTGTGATTCTGGGCAAATCACATGTCAACTGTCAGCCCCAATGCTTTCACCGATAAGATGGGGTATAATCTGAGTCCCTCTGTGAGTGCACTGATAGAGGGCAGGGCTTTCCTGAATGATGTTTAATACCATAGTTATTTGCCTGTTCATGTGGGAAGAGAAAAAAAATATTGGAAAATGGCACATAAGTTGGAAAGGAACAGGATATCTTTTTAAATGATCAACTGTCAATTTTTAAAAACTCTGAAGACCAAATTCTATTCTCACATTTCAATTAATTTCCTAATCAGAATTTGTTAATCATGAACTGGTGTTCCAAGTTTACCTAAGGAGAACTCCCACGGTGCTGATGGTCAAATCTAGATCTAGGAGGGGTATTTGATATGCCAATGCCTGGAATGTATCTAACCCTCCTCAATCACTCAGAGAAAAAACCCTGTAAGTAAACTGGGGTTATCTGTGTGTAGATAACATTTTCAGATTTATAGATGGGAAAACAGAAATGCACACTTGCTCACAACTTAGCAAATATTCTTTGATTAAATACATATCCGTCACATGCCTGAGATGTGCCAGGGATGATGCAAAGTGTGGTGAGCTCTGTGCTGAGCCCGACATTAGGGAGCTTACACACTGAACGGGGAAATTCTATTACTTGGCTCCAGACCCTGCCTATTCTTCTGCCTATGGTCCAAAGAAAACCACAGGAAACTTTTCCCATAGTGAAGAAATTGTCCATATGCTTCAACTGCGGGAGCTGCCCGATACTCCATCAGATATTACGGAACAATTTAGAGAGAAATGTATATTTGGAATCTCTAAGGGAGTTGTTAAATCTTCACCTCATGACTGTTTAGATGTAATAGCTAATAATTTCACAGGCATTTAGCTTGTGGTTTAGAACATTTCAGTAACATAAAAAAAAAAAAGATGACACAAGTCACAGGTGTTTTATCATTGATCAATGACAACAAGGACAACAATGCTGTATTCATTTACTTTTTGACACTCTTCATCAGTTAACAACACATGTGGAAATGTACTCAGAACAGAAGCAGGACATTGGTCCGACAGGGCCCTAGAGCACGAGCTCTGCGCATAGTCAGGGTTCAAATCCTGTCTTTGGCAATCAGCAAAACTGATTTACAAACCCAAGTCTTCTCTTTACATAGTCTCTTCCCATAAATGATGCTAAAATCCAGGCCCACGAAGAGGAAGGTGATGGTAGTGACTGCCAATAGGCTCTCTTGAGAAAAAAGGTGTACGTGTGTGTTTGTAGAAATGTATTTATACACACACACACACATTACATGTGCATGTATATCTATATATATATAGATGTTTGCATATCATAAATTTTACTAATATAAAGGATGTATAGCACACAATTTACATATAACAATAATATATACAGTTCTTTCTTTTAAATTCCGTACAGTCAATTGAGTCTCACAGAATACTTTTGCTGATTTTTTTGAATTCTTGAATCTGTTGCCAAAATATGGTTGTAATTGCTGAATAAGTGCAGTTAAAACATGAATGAGAGTTGATATTTTGTGTTGAAGAGTTAAGGTGACAGGTAAACAATCAAGATCTATGTCAGAACTCCATTCATCTACCAATGAAATGAGTGACTCCAGCACCAAAGCAGACAATGATTTCCAAATGACGGAAGGGTATTTCCTTAATTTTATACATTATTTACAATGTGATAGCCCTGGACTCGAGACTCTTTTAAGCATAATGTAGATTATGTGTAATTTCATTTTATTATTATCATTTCCTCCATCACTTTCTTAAGTCTAAAAAAAATAATTTAAACCCTGAATTATAGCACTTGCTGATTTCTGTTGTGTTAAATACTCTCACCACAGCCAATATCAAGCTACCAACATGATGTTGATGAACACAGACTTGTGAAGAGATGTGCAATAGCTCACCATCATTTAGTATTTCCACCTTACAGATACATATGTGAATGTAAATCACCTCAAGATCACAGATAATAGTAAAATGGAGGAAAGCATCGAGAAAGTGATAAGGTTGGAGTATTTATCGGCTTTGTTTTAAATACCATCTATTTAATCATAGGTTTATATTTTCAATTTTTAATAATGCCTGTATTTAGCAACCAGCTTGCAAAATTCCTGAAAATTTACCAATCAGCTCTTGTGAGCTGGAGCAGACCAGCCCCAGCACCCTGCTGCCCGATCATATGACACTATCTGCTAAGCCCGACATTGAAATCATTTAAAAAAAGTCTGAGTTCAAGAAAACAAAACCAAACAATCAACATTTGCTATCCAATAAAAAAAAAATCAGAATCAAAACTCCATACACTTCAAATAACCAGAGAGAAATGAAACCGGTACATCAAAATATTAAATTCAAGATGTAACAAATAGGTCCATCTGGACAATTTAGTTAATCAACTGGTTGCTCTACCTACATACTTACGTATGAAAGGACTTCAGTTGTGACTGAACCACTGGAAGTTCTAGCATTTTAGTGCCCAAAGCCAAGCACTGAGCTGGACAAAGGAGACTCACCTGGGTATCAGTGGGTCTAGTTGCTGCATTGCAGTCATTGTCATCTACCACGGACATATAAGTCCCAAGGATGCATTTCACTGCTCTTAGCTGGTATCCTTGTCCACAAGTGACACTGCACTGAGGGAAAGAAATACAACAAAGGGTACACACATTTCAGCCAATTTTACAAGAAAAAAAAATTTTTTTCCATCGTAGTGGAACAAAGGGCTGGCACCCAGAGAAATTAGGTAAAAGTGGGCAATCCTGCTCTGCGCAAATTATATTCATCAATTATCACTTTGATGCTTGGAATTATTTCTACCTCCCACTGGAATTATATTTGTAGGAGTTCAACTCCTTGACTGTGACTCGATACAGCCCTATTTCAAAACTTACTACAAAGCTATGGTGATCAAAACAGAATAGAATAACCATGAGAGACAATGGACTCTGAAAAACAAACTAGGGGTTCTAGAGGGGAGGGGGGTGGGGGGATGGGTTAGCCTGGTGATGGGTATTAAAGAGGGCACGTTCTGCATGGAGCACTGGGTGTTATGCACAAACAATGAATCATGGAACACTACGTCAAAAACTAATGATGTAATGTATGGTGATTAACATAACATTAAAACATTAAAAAAAAAAACAGAATAGAATAGAGTCTAGCATTAAACCCATACGTCTATGGCCAACTGATTTCCAACAAAGTCTTAGCCATACAATAGGGGAAAGAATAATCTCTTTAACAAATGATCATGGGACAAGTGGCTATCTATATGCAAAAGCATGAAGCTGAACTCCTAACTCATGCTATTCATAAAAATTACCCCAAATAATGCAGCAAAGGCAGTCCTAAGAGGAAAGTATATAGCAATACAAGCCTTTCTCAAGAAACAAGAAAGGTCTCAAGTACACAACTAATCCTACACCTAAAGGAGCTGGAGAAAGAACAGCAAATAAAGCCTAAACCCAGCAGGAGAAGAGAAATAATAAAGATCAGAGCAGAAATCAATGAAATAGAAACGAAAAGAACAGTAGAACAGATCAACGAAACTAGGAGCTGGTTCTTTGAAAGAATTAACAAGATTGATAAACCCCTAGCCAGACTTATCAAAAAGAAAAATGACCCAAATCAACAAAATCATGAATGAAAGAGGAGAGAGGGCGCCTGGGTGGCTCAGTTGGTTAAGCGACTGCCTTCGGCTCAGGTCATGATCCTGGAGTCCCTGGATTGAGTCCCGCATCGGGCTCCCTGCTCGGCAGGGAGTCTGCTTTGCCCTCTGACCCTATCCCCTCTCATGTGTTCTCTCTCATTCTTTCTCTCTCAAAATAAATAAATAAAATCTTTAAAAAAAAAAAAAAGAAAGAGGAGAGATCACAACCAACACCAAAGAAATACAATTATAAGAACATATTATGAGCAACTCTATGCCAGCAAATTAGATAACCTGGAAGAAATGGATGCATTCCTAGAGATGTATCAACTACCAAAACTGAACCAGGAAGAAAGAGAAAACCTGAACAGACCTATAACCACTGAGGAAATTGAAGCAGTCATCAAAAGTCTCCCAACAAACAAAAGCCCAGGGCCAGATGGCTTCCCAGGGGAATTCTACCAAACATTTCAAGAAGAATTAATACCTATTCTTCTGAAACTGTTCCAAAGAATAGAAATGGAAGGAAAACTTCCAAACTCATTTTATGAGGCCAGCATTACCTTGATCCCCAAACCAGACAAAGACCCCATCAAAAAGGAGAATTACAGATCAATATCCCTGATGAACATGGATGCAAAAATTCTCACCAAAATACTAGCCAATAGGATCCAACAGTACATTAAAAGGATTATTCACCACGACCAAGTGGGATTTATCCCTGGGCTGCAAGGTTGGTTCAACATCCGCAAATCAATCAACGTGATACAATACATTAGCAAAAGAAAGAACAAGAACCATATGATCCTCTCAATAGATGCAGAAAAAGCATTTGACAAAGTACAGCATCCTTTCTCGATCAAAACTCTTCAGAGTATAGGCATAGAGGGTACATACCTCAATATCATAAAAGCCATCTATGAAATCGGTACATCAAAATATTAAATTCAAGATGTAACAAATAGGTCCATCTGGACACAGCGAATATCATTCTCAATGGGGAAAAACTGAGAGCTTTCCCCCTAAGGTCAGGAACGCGGCAGGGATGTCCACTCTCACCACTGCTATTCAACATAGTATTAGAAGTCCTAGCCACAGCAATCAGACAACAAAAAGAAATCAAAGGCATTCAAATCGGCAAAGAAGAAGTCAAACTCTCACTCTTTGCAGATGATATGATACTTTATGTGGAAAACCCCAAAGACTCCACCCCAAAAGTGCTAGAACTCATACAGGAATTCAGTAAAGTGGCAGGATATAAAATCAATGCGCAGAAGTCAGTGGCATTCCTATACACCAACAACAAGACAGAAGAAAGAGAAATTAAGGAGTCGATCCCATTTACAATTGCACCCAAAACCATAAGATACTTAGGAATAAATCTAACCAAAGAGGCAAAGAATCTGTACTCAGAAAACTATAAAATACTCATGAAAGAAATTGAGGAAGACACAAAGAAATGGAAAAACGTTCCATGCTCATGGATTGGAAGAACAAATATTGTGAAGATGTCAATGCTACCTAGAGCAATCTACACATTCAATGCAATCCCCATCAAAATACCATCCACTTTTTTCAAAGAAATGGAACAAATAATCCTAAAATTTGTATGGAACCAGAAAAGACCCCGAATAGCCAGAGGAATGTTGAAAAAGAAAAGCAAAGTTGGCGGCATCACAATTCCAGA
Source organism: Mirounga angustirostris (assembly GCF_029215605.1). Lineage (NCBI taxonomy): Eukaryota > Metazoa > Chordata > Mammalia > Carnivora > Phocidae > Mirounga > Mirounga angustirostris. The sequence goes on along the minus strand of NW_026991709.1, from coordinate 184,205,186 downwards.
CTTCCAGCTCTATTACAAAGCTGTCATCATCAAGACAGTATGGTACTGGCACAAAAACAGACACATAGATCAATGGAACAGAATAGAGAGCCCAGAAATGGACCCTCAACTCTATGGTCAACTCATCTTTTACAAAGCAGGAAAGAATGTCCAGTGGAAAAAAGACAGTCTCTTCAACAAATGGTGTTGGGGAAACTGGATAGCCACATGCAGAAGAATGAAACTGGACCATTTCCTTACACCACACACAGAAATAGACTCCAAATGGTTGAAAGACCTCAATGTGAGACAGGAGTCCATCAAAATCCTAAAGGAGAACACAGGCAGCAACCTCTTCGACCTCAGCCGCAGCAACTTCTTCCTAGAAACATCGCCAAAGGCAAGGGAAGCAAGGGCAAAAATGAACTATTGGGACTTCATCAAGATAAAAAGCTTTTGCACAGCAAAAGAAACAGTCAACAAAACCAAAAGACAACCGACAGAATGGGAGAAGATATTTGCAAATGACATATCAGATAAAGTGCTAGTATCCAAAATCTATAAAGAACTTATCAAACTCAACACCCAAAGAACAAAGAATCCAATCAAGAAATGGGCAGAAGACATGAACAGACATTTTTCCAAAGAAGACATCCAAATGGCCAACAGACACATGAAAAAGTGCTCAACATCACTTGGCATCAGGGAAATCCAAATCAAAACCTCAATGAGATACCACCTCACACCAGTCAGAATGCCTAAAATTAACAAGTCAGGAAATGACAGATGTTGGTGAGGATGCGGAGAAAGGTGAACGCTCCTACACTGTTGGTGGGAGTGCAAGCTGGTGCAGCCACTCTGGAAAACAGTATGGAGGTTCCTCAAAAAGTTGAAAATAGACCTACCACACAATCCAGCAATTGCACTACTGGGTATTTACGCCAAAGATACAAAAGTAGGGATCCGAAAGGGTATGTGCACCCTGATGTTTATAGCAGCAATGTCCACAATAGCCAAACTGTGGAAAGAGCCAAAATGTCCATCGACAGATGGATGGATAAAGAAGAAGTGGTATATATATACAATGGAATATTATGCAGCCATCAAAAAGAATGAGATCTTGCCATTTGCAACAAAGTGGATGGAACTGGAGGGTATTATGCTGAGCGAAATAAGTCAAACAGAGAAAGACATGTATCATTTGACCTCACTGATTTGAGGAATTCTTAATCTCAGGAAACAAACTGAGGGTTGCTGGAGTGGGGGGTGGGGTGGGAGGGATGGGGTGACTGGGTGATAGACACTGGGGAGGGTATGTGGTCTGGTAAGTGCTGTGAATTGTGCAAGACTGTTGAATTTCAGATCTGTACCTATGAAACAAATAATGCAATATATGTTAAGAAAAAAAAAAGAAGAAGATAGCAGGAGGGGAAGAATGAAGGGGGGGAAATTGGAGGGGTAGACGAACCATGAGAGACAATGGACTCTAAAAAACAAACTGAGGGTTCTAGAGGGGAGGGGGGTGGGAGGATGGATTAGCCTGGTGATGGGTATTAAAGAGGGCACGTTCTGCATGGAGCACTGGGTGTTATGCACAAACAATGAATCATGGAACACTATGTCAAAAACTAATGATGTAATGTATGGTGATTAACATAACAATAAAAAATTTTTAAAAAATTACCCCAAATAGTTCAAAGACCTCAACATAAGAGCTAAAACTATAAAACTCTGAGAAGAAAAGATTATCTAAAATCTTCATGACATGGAATTTAGTAATGATTTCTTGGATATGCCACCCTAAGCACAGGCAACAAAAGAAAAAATAGACAATTTGTATTTTATCACAATTAAAAACTTCTGCATCAAAGGACACCATCAGCAGAGTGGAAAGGCAACCTACCATGGGACTGGAGAAAATATCTGCAAATCAAGTTTCTGGTAAAGGGTTGAAACCCACAATATAAAGAACAACTATAATTCAACAGCAAAAAGCCAACCTCATTAAAAAATAGGAAAAGAAGCACTGTTAAACTGTACACTTAAGGGGCGCCTGGGTGGCTCAGTCAGTTGAGCCGGCTCTTGATTTCTGCCGGGGTCATGAGCTCAGGTCATGATCTTGGGTCGTGGGATCAAGCCCAGTGTGGGGCTCTGCATTCAGCGTGGAATCTGCTTGTCCCTCTCCCTCCCTTCTCCCTCTGCCCCTCTCCCCGCTCTCTCTCTAAAGTGGATAGGTAAAATCTCTACAAAAAACAAAACAAAACAAAACAAGCAAAAACAAATAAATAAACAAAAAAGTGTATGCTTATAAATGGTTAAGATGGGGGGGCACCTGGGTGGCTCTGTCGGATAAGTGTCCGACTCTTGACTTTGGCTCAGGTCATGATCTCCAAGTGGTGAGATTGAGCCCCACGTCAGGCTCTGTGCTCAGTGTGGAGTCTGCATGAGATTTTCTCTCTCCCTTTCCTTCTGCCCCTCCCCCAGCTCATGTTCTCTCTTTCTCTCTCTCAATATATAAAATCTTAAAAGAATGGTTAAGATGGTAAATTTGATGTGATATGTTTTTTGACCATAATTACAAATTTTTTAAATGGGAAAAGGACATGAATAGACACTTCTCCAAAGAAGCTATACAAATGGCCAACAAGCATGTGAAAAGATTCTCAGTATCATTTGTTATTAGAGAAATGCAAAATCAAAATCAGAATGATATACCACTTTACTCCCACCAGGAGAGCCATAATTGAGGAGGGGGAAAATAACAAGTGTTAGCACAGACAGAGAAATTGGGACCCTTGTGTGTTGTTGGTAGGAATGTAAAATGGTGCAGGTTCTGTGGAAAACTGTTAAAAAGTTACACACAGGCTTACCACAGGATCCAGCAATACCACTCCCGGGGATACATCCAAAAAGAACTAAAATCAGGTACTAAAACAAGCACTCATACCTGAATAGTCATCTCAGCCCTATTCACAAGAGCCAAAAAGTACAAACAATCCAAACGTCCAGCCAGGTATGGATGGATAGACGTATGTGGTACATCGGCACAATGGACTATTATGCAGCCACCGAAAGGAATGAGCTCCAATACAGACCTTGGAACATGTATGCTACATGAAAAATAGCAGATGCAAAAGGTCACATACTGTATGATTCCATTTACACAAAATACTGAGAAGAAGTAAATCCATGGAAGTAGAGAGCAGATTGTTGGTTGCCAGGGGCTAGGGGTTAGGGGGAAATGGGGAGTAATAGCTTCCCGGGTACTTTGGGGTAATGAGAAAGTTCTGGAACTAGCCAGACGTAGCAGCTGCACAACATTATGAACACACTAAAAGCCAATGAGCTGTTCACGTTGAACCTGCTTAGCTGTGTGACATGTGTTTTACTTCAAGTAAAAAACACAGACTAAGTACACTCCTAATATTAGTCTAAAAATATTAGAAGAAAATCAGATGCATCAATGCCAGTAATCTGTGCAGAATTAAGGAGTGTGTTTAGTTTTGCTCTTTTTGCTAAATTACGTTTTGCAAAATTTCTCTTCTGAACATGTATTACATATATATATACACACATACCAGTTTGTCACCCCAAATTGCATGTTCAGTAAAAGGAAGAACAAATCTCCTGCTAGGATTGGTCTGGTGTAGACACAGATAAAAAATAGACCCATCAGTTATAAAAGATGTTACACTCAAATCTTCATAGCGATTCTGAGCTGGGTGCTCTTTCTCTCTTTCTCTTTCTCTTATTCCCTGAGAGCTATGCAGATGCAGACAAAAAGGAGGCTGGACTTAGAAGGGTAAGAGATTCTCCCTGTTTAGTGCCATCAGACACGCTCAGCCATTCTGCCTGTGGATGGGAGGGTTCAGAAGAGCGTCAATTTGATAGAAATTGTAAGGGTGCAGGGATAAAGCTGCTCCCATTTATTGCATGCATCCTGGAAATAAAGACATACACTAGAAGAGTTGCTGTAGCTGGGCGAGGTGGGGGGAGAGTGATTTTTCAAGAGATCCTGTAAGTGATGGCAGACACTGCTTTGCTTCTCTTGGGAACTCGGAGTGCTGCTTATATAGTACCCAGGACGTGTTTGCTTCTATATGAGGAAGGACTTAATTCCCAGAGTAGTGGCTTCTCAAATGGGAGCCCAAGGGAGACTTTCACTGTCTCCTTTAAGAATAGCTCAGGTTAAGACTGTGCGACTTCCAGACTAGGGGGCTCGGAAAAGAGTCTTTCAAAGTGAAACGATTCTGCAACTTTTGATCAAATTACTTCTGTGGGAAGGGCCTGACTTATTTATGAGAGGGGAGCTTTGGAGCCATGATGTGGGGAGCCCAAACCTCCCTCCCAAATCCCAGTCCAGACTCTGGACCCCATTCTGTAACGACCCCCCACAGCAGCACGCTAGAAGATAACATCAGCCAGACAAGAGATCTGCTGTGAGTTTGTTCAAACCGCACGTGTGCTCAAGCTACCGTTTTAACCCCAGGGCGAGGAGCTGCCTGTGTGTCTGCAGAGGGAATGATCAGCTCCAGGAGGGCAAGCTGTAATCCTCAGACCTGGGGCAAAACGGTTGCGGAGTTTCCTGTGCTCCATCCAGCGCCACGGAGGTATAGTGCAAGTCACAAGATGCAGCAGTTAAATCCCCACCCCTGGAATGCCCCTCTGCAAGCCCTCTCCAGATAAGAAGGAAAGAATGTAGTTAAGAACTTTATCGTTCAAAATACCTGTCCCCAGGGACCCGCCTGCCAGGACGCACATTCTGGCTGCTGACAAGTCTGCATGGAGGCTGGCTTGCTCGCAGGGTCACAGATTCTATCGTTTAATCGATCCTCACCAAACTGACACCAGACCTGGCGATGCTTATGCCCTTTTCCGCAGGTGACCAGGCACTGTAATAAAGAGCACAGCCAATCAGGGGTGTTTCTGAACAATGTGTTGTGGTTCCCAGGGATTATTCATGGATTAGCAGGAACAGATGTGCTCTCTTCCCATAGTCATTCCTCTCTCTCATAGCAATTTGTAAATATATCAAGGCTCATTTTCCTTCCTTCCGTCCTTCCTTCCTTCCTTCCTTCCTTCCTTCCTTCCTTCCTTCCTTCCCTCCTTCCCTCCTTCCTTCCCTCCTTCCTTCCCTCCTTCCCTCCTTCCTTCCCTCCTTCCTTCCTTCCCTCCTTCCTTCCCTCCTTCCCTCCCTCCTTCCCTCCTTCCCTCCTTCCTTCCCTCCTTCCCTCCTCCCTCCCTCCCTCCCTCCCTCCCTCCCTTCCTTTCTTTCCCTCACCTCATTCTGTATTCATAAAGGCTCTGGGACAGTGTCAAGCCCAGAATAAACTCAGCACGGCCATACACCATGAGATACAGATCTCCCCTGACTTATGATGGGGTTATATTCAGGTAAACCCAGTGTAAGTTGAAAATCTCCCAAGTCGAAAATGCACTTAATACACCTGCCCAGCCGAACGGCATAGCAGAGGCCAGCCTGCCTTAAACGTGCACAGAACACTCACATTAGCCTACAGTTGGGCAAAATCGTCCAACACAAAGCCTAGTTTATAATAAAGTGTTGACTATCTCATGTAATTTACTGAATTCTGTACTGAAAGTGAAAAGCAAAACTGTCATGTGGGTACAGAATGGTTGTAGATGTATTGGTTGTTGACCCTCATGTGATTTCGGTCACAGGGCTGACTGGGAGCTGTTGCTGCCCAGCAGCACAAGAGAGTATGGACCACCTATCACCAGCCTGGGAAAAGATCCAAATTCAAAATTCAAAGTACGATATCCACTAAATGTATATTGCTTTTACATCGTTTTGAAGTAAAAAAAAAATTGTTAAGTTGAACCACTATAAGTCAGGGCCAGTCTGTATTATAAAACAACATCCATGATTTTCTAGCATAGGAGTTAAGTGTGGGGAATTTATCAGTCAGACCAATTTGGGTTTTAATCCCAATACAACCAGCTACGGATACTAAGTCAAGTGACGGTTTCGTACCTCTGTTTTCTCATCTGTACAAAGAGACAACAATAGTGTCTACTGCAGAGTTGTGAAAACTGAATGAAAAAAAAAATCCAAGTAACGTGCTGAGCATATGTTCATTTAATAAATGTTAAATATCATCATCATTATCCATGCTCATTGTAGAAAATTTAAAAAATACAGAAACATGTAAAAGAGAAAACTATAATAATCAAAAAAATCTCCTCACTACCTAGGGATCCTCATTATTAACATTTTGCTGTTTTCTTCTCAGTTTTTTAAGCTAAGGAATGTTGGGTCATCCTGAATATATAATTTGATGTCCCCCCACCTCCATTTTAGTAAGTCTTCTTGCAAAGGTTTGTTACTTGATTCGAAATGATACTTTAGCTATTCTTAGCTATCGAGGTAAAACTCTAGCCCATGACCTTCTTTCGTCTTTTTTTAAACCCCCAACACTAGCTTTGAAGCTAAGGCAATTTGCTGACAGAACAAACCCAGTAGGTTTGTTGTGCACTCGTGTGGATATGAGACACCGTTAGTCACAGGCACTTGCTTGTCTGCCATTTCAGGGGCATTAATAATACCCTTTTAGGATTCGTATTGTATTTGCTGTTGCAAGTAAACAGTTAACACTGTGCTTACAGGGTTGAGATAAGGAAACGGGCACAGAACTGTAGCAGAGAAACAAACACCTCTCTCCCCGCATTCCTGACTTGGGCCATAAGTCAGGTAACTTCTGTCCCCTCCCACTCGCCCCCGTGAAGGAAGGCTGAGGCAGTCACCTGCGTGGTGCGAATCTCACTGGGCTGGCTTAATAGTGACAGCTAACACTGCACCATAAAAGTGAGAAAGAGGCTCCACTTTCTTTCCCTTGCTGTCCTGGGGCCACCTGTGCTAAGCAATGAGGGTTTGCCTTAGGCTTCATCAGGTAAGGAAGGAGAGAGGCAAAAGTCTGGAACACTCAACTAGTCCTTCCTTTTCTAAGGTTTCCATTAGCAACTAGATGGGTAAGTCAGGCCACTCACTGGGGGTCTAATTCTCTTACTTCACAGACGAGAAAATAGGAAACCTCTTTTTTCTTTAGCTTCAGTTCTAAGCCAGCACAGCTTTGAAATTAATAAAGCCCTTATTTTCCTTTACAATGACTTAGTGGGGGCTCAAAGAGGAGGAACGGGGAGAGATAGGAAATCACCAACAGAAGCAATTGGAGTGGGTGATCCAGCCAAACCCACCATGCCTCCGGGGTCACCAGTGGACCAGTCATGTCCCGCACAACAGTCCTGGGGCAGACTGAGCACCTCGGTTGCTTCATCCAGGGGATGGGGTATAAGAGTTCAGCAGGTGCAGACTTGAAGAGAGCCAGAGAGACTCAGAATTAGGGTACCCAAGATGACCTAGGGGAAATAAGAGCCCTCTTATCTCACCTCTGACCAGTCTGCTGTTTTCCACTGTGGACAAGGGAACTCATTGCATCTCTGAAAGGTGACTTTCTCTTGATGTGTGCATTTGCTGTCATCCAGGACATCATTGCGGGTGTTGACACAAATAGCCCTTCTCCTCTGGCTTCCACCATCACAGCTTTTCGAACACTGAAAGGAAAATACGCTGAGTAAAACTGTTTTAAGTTTCTTCTCTAGCATGGTCAAGGTCCTGGCTATGCTGCCTTGTCTCTTTTAGCCCTTAAGAAACAACCACCCAACCAATCCAATTCTAGTTGTGATTTGGGGAGTATCTGTTCATATTATCCATTTATTCACCGGGTTTATATTAAAGTCAATATTAGTGAATAAGCATAAGAAAATAAAATTGGAAATGGCCTGTGGGGTATGGAGAAAGGGATTAGATGAGTTGTCCCACCACTCTCAATTTTCCACACGCCATGTTCAGTGTCATATAATCAGACATTCCAAATTGATCATGGTACTCTTTTCTGCAGAATGAGGTCAGGCATTGTAAATCAATCATGGAACTCTTTTCCATACAGTCTAAATAGGGTTTCTCAATGCAGCCCTCACTGATTAATTCGTTGATTAGCCACCATCAGCTAATCAAGACTTAGCATCCAAGAAGAAGATGCTCATTGAGTGAGAACCAACTTACTTCAGTCCAGGCAGAATAGCGCCAGCCACCCGTGTTACATTCTCCTGAGCATTTTTCCCGGTTGCTTGGTTTGGGGTGACCGCTGCAAAAACTGTCATCAACCTTCTCAGTCTTCCCATCTAGCCTGCTGTATTTGGCACAGTAGATGTCTAATGTGCGGTAACCCAAGCCACACTGGGCACTACATTCACTCCTGCTGGCGACGTGCCACCTATGCATAAATAATGGGGAGAAACCAACATTTCTGTTAAATATGTATGTCCTATCTATTTTCAACTGGTAGAAGACTGGAGTTCTTTTTTCTTCCTTAACTCAAATACCACAAAACCCAAGGCCACACTCAGTTACTGAAATCCAATTTTAAACCAACATATCCATGTATTTTTCATGGCTGCCAATGTACATGGAAGTCACAGAGTGATAGTCAGAGGTCCTATCTTTGTGAAGATTCTCCCCTGATACAGTCAATCTGAAATTCAAGCAACCAAAAAGAAGAAAACATTGGAATTCAACGGGGCAAAAAAAGCAATTTTATATTTAAAAGGTTCATGCAACTCAGCATTTCATTTCTCAAGAAGGCTGCTTCTGATAGAGAACCACCACTGGAAACTCTCCGTAGAAAACCTCCTTTATATGGGCCATGCTAAAATGTGTTCAGTGAACATCCTGTGACTTAATAAAGGAATGGATAATTGGCCTGTAACTGTGAATTTCAAGTGTGCCCAACTCTGTGAATAAAGACTGAGTTCCTTTTAAACATGGGCCACAGTCTATATAGTTTGATTAGACAATTTTTTTTAAAGACTTAATTTTTTTAGAGCAGTTTTAGGCCCATGCCAAAACCGAGAGGAAGGTACAGAGACTTCCCATATGCCCCAGGCCTCACACATGCACAGCCTCCCCATTATCAGCATCTACGCACAAAGTGGGACTTACCCTTTTAATGCCCCCAAAATACGGTCAGTGCTCAAATTAAAATACAAAAATTTTAAACTGAATAGAAGAGTATAAATAAATAAGCTTAAAATGTAGGTTGTTGATTCAATTTAACAATCCAAAAAGGATAATTTCTTCATAATCTTCATTTGAATTAACTCTTGTTAACTGTCTACTTCTCAGAAATTGGGTAGTTTGCCAAATACGGATGCCCTAAGAATTCTTCCATCCACATCTGTCCAGGGGCAGGACTGGGAAACAATAAGGAGTACTGGCCACATGCTTATCTTGGAGTTTCTCACAAATGCTTAAAAGTAGGTCAGAGTTGACCACCTTTTACGTTCGGCATGCAAAGTGGGCTACTGCTATTTTCCATTAGAGTGACACAGTATTTTGGGATTTTGTTCTAACCGGAACTCGTTAAATGAAGGACTGTAAAACAATGCTTTATCTCATCCTGTCAAAGTTTAATCTGGGCGAACTCTCACTTCCCTGAGGAAGCAAGGCAAAATGTGGTCCAATTCCACAGAGGCATCTGGAACTTTCATCTGCTCTTTGATTCTTGGCTACCTTCTCTTTGCCTTCATCACCATTTTCTCGTGGAAAGCTTATCCATCCTGGGTAAGGGAGGCAGGAGTCCTGCCCCCACAAGAAAACACACCAGCAGATCAAGTGGAACAGAGTCTCTCTGATATTCACACAATCCTCAGAATTTGAGCAGAGAACCTGGAAGAGTCTATGGAAATGTCACAGCGTTGCCTTAGGAAAGTTCTTCTCAAAATGCTATTATTGTCTGCTTCATATTCTCTCCCTGGAAGGGGGTCTCAACTCCAGGGTTTTGAATTTATTTGGTTCCTTTCATGCGACAATGCATTTTATTACTATATTTCAGAGAAGCAAAGTATTTGTTATAAGCGGAAACAAGAAATGTTTATGCCTCTGTGGGTGTGTGGGGCATTGTGGGAGTAAATAACACTAGGAATAAATTTGGGCACTAATGATTTAAGCAGGTTTCTATATTTCAGAACTTCTCTGGGCCTTCCAAATGTTAACTGATACGATGCATGTCTACACAGGGGAGGAGAGAGGTGGGAAGACTTCTTAAACATACTGGTTCACCACGAATCATCTCGTGGAACTCGTGTTCCACAGACATGCTTTGGGAAAATTATTTAGAGTTTGATCCATCAGTAACAATCCTCTCTCCAGTCTTTCAGTGTTGTTCATAGCTATTCAGCAACAATTAGTATGAACCACAATGACAGTGACTGTCAGGTTTTTTTGTGAGTAATTCAGTTCGGCAATCAGATAAATAATTATTTTTCTGAAAAGACCTTAACTCTAATTTAACTAAATTAACTCAATTGGCTGAAGCAATGGGTTTATAAGTACATTAGTTACCTATAAAAAAATTAATACTGGGGCGCCTGGGTGGCTCAGTCGTTAAGCGTCTGCCTTCGGCTCAGGTCATGATCCCAGGGTCCTGGTATCGAGCCCCGCATCGGGCTCCCTGCTCTGCAGGAAGCCTGCTTCTCCCTCTCCCACTCCCCCTGCCTGTGTTCCCTCTCTCGCTATGTCTCTCTCTGTCAAATAAATAAATAAAATCTTTAAAAAAAAAAAATTAATACTGTATAGTCTGCCTTTTAATGTCTTGGGTTTTTTTCTTCCTCAATGACTTATCAATGCTTTGTGACAAGCCCATGAATAAGCAGGTCAGAGGTCCTGGGTAGACATGAAGTACAGGGGGTGGAGAGAGCCTGGGCTTTGAAGTCAAAGCCATCAGGTCAGGTCTGGCAAAGATGTGGCCCTCATGCCATGTCTCCCCCACCTACTCGCATGACAGACATTACTAATTGATCCCAGCACTCCTCTTTTCTCTTGGAGCCTAGAGAGGGCCTTACAATCTTCACTCCAGCACTCTAGGCTGTCAATACCATTGGATAAGATTTGGCATTGTGAAGTGGAACCTGCGAACTGCTTAAGTATTCACTCTGCCACTTACAAATGGTAAGATCCTAACAATTTCCCACACCACTCTACATTGCTGATTTCTCTTACGTAAAAGGCGAATTAAAGCATCAACTCATGTTAGCTGCACTTAACTGACATTCAGAGTATACAAAGCAAGGCGCAGGCTATTTAATATTCAAACATGACACAGCCAACCTTGCAGGTAAATGGGAAAGCTTTAGAATTCTGAACCTGCTCACCATTTCTTGCCTCAGATTTAGACTTTTCTTAAATACAGAGTATTTTCCGTATCTAGACAACTGCATGAAGATTTTCTTCTAGTTCCCTCCATGACTTTATATTAGGGCACTGCAACTTTCATATGCATAAGATTTCTTCTGCTGGGTGATATACACTCTGGGGGTATAGAGAACAACATACGGGTACCTTGAGAGATGACATTTCCCCGTTTTCTGTTGACATTCGTACCAAACATTTACATAAGATGTGACTCTATCCTAACAATACCTAGCACTGACTTGTGAGGGTGAAATGAGAACTTCTTTTGGCAAATGCCACACTCTATTAGCTATTTTTAATTCTTAGGAGAAGAACAAGAAATCCGCAGGCATATGTCTTGGATAATTGGTTTCAGAAGGATGGAAAATTGGCTGAAGCTTATTTCACAGAAATGCAAGGAAGGGGAACTAAAGACCACTGTCTCCTCCTTCTGTTCCTCCCTCCTGCAAGACCCTCACAGCTCAGAGTAAAGACCATGAACACGCACTGGCCTCACCTCAGGTCGCAGTCTGTGCCACAAGGTTCGGTAATGGGCGCTGGCTGGGGCAGCCGGTCACATCTTTGATCAGACACCGTAAGCTGATCAGATTCCCGGGTGCAAACAGGTTTTCGCTTCCGCTCCCCTAGGCAAGGAGGAAAAACCTTAGTCAGAGAAAGTAACTTATTCCAGAAACTATTTAGGGACTGGCAAACATTTTCTGTACTGGGTTAAATAGTAACTATTTTTGGTTTTGTGGGCCATATGACTTCTGTCACAACTATTCAACTCTGCCATGATAGGGCAAGAGCAGATGCTCATAAATAATATGTAAAAAGGGTATAGCTGTGTTCCAATAAAACTTTATTTATAAAAGCCAGGTAGCAGGCTGGATTTGGCCCACTGGCTATAATTTGCTGGCTCCTAATTAAGACAAAAGGAAATGAGATAAATGATACATAATATGACTACTAAATCTATGTCTCTGGAAAATCAAAGTGGCAGAGCTGATTTTGCTTGGCTTCACACATGTATATAAATCTCTTAGGGAGAGGAAGCCCAACATATCCTGAATCCCTTAAAAAGTTCAACTTGCCCTCCAAAAATAACCAGAAAGATGCAGAGAAAGGAGATCAGAGAATTTATGCAGACAGAAAGTTTTAAAGATTACATGCATTTGGCTGCTTCCAAAGAAAAATAAATAAAAAGAATTAAAATAAAAGTATCTCAAAACCCCAAAACTCAACTGAAAAGTAGATACCTTGGCAGGGTTTGCTGCATGCTTGCCAGGGCCCATGACTATTCCAGTAAAACTGCTGGGGTTTGTCTTCAATTGGAATATTGAAAGAATAGCGCACATCAGGGTTGTATAACTTTCCCACTGACAACACCTAGGATGAGCAGACAAAATGGAGAAGATGTTTGCAGGTCTGGTGACACCACATGGAAGGAAAGGGTCATGGACTCATGGTCAAGTTTTCACCTGAAGCAAAAGTTCCTGTTCAATGCGGTCTGTGGAGTTAATCCTTTCCACTACATTGTCGGACCCGCTATACTCTATCACAGCGTTCCCAACGCGGATTTCCCTTTTGGACATTGTGACAACGAAGTCTCCATTTAGCAAGAATTCACCTTTACTGCTTGATAAAGCTGTAGATGAGAAAAGAGTATTCACTGATTTGCTGCCAATAACTTGCTGCCTGAAATACGAAATAGCGCTCTGAAAGGCAGAGAGTTGGGAGGGCAAAGAATATCTATTTTTCAGTCAGACAGGATGGGCTCAAATCCTAGTTTTGCCACTTGCCAGCTATGTGGCCTTGGGAACTCATTTTCCCTCTCCCCGTCTCCATTTCCTCATCTCTAAAGTGGAGATAAAAACACCCACCCTTGTAATTATATTAATGAAATATAAGGGTTCTAATTAGTGTGGGGTTTGATATACAAGCCCCACATTACAGTATTACAGATAGAAGCAGCAGTCTTATGATTTGAAAATATGTATTAATGAACCGAACATTTACAAAATTGGTTCCCACGCAAATACCCCTATTTTATGTTAGGATTAGTTGAGCCTATTGAATCTTTGTTAGTCTTCTTTGGACAGATATTAGAATCTGAAAATCCATGGCCAACATAATGCTTAAATGTCACTCTTTCAGTCACTCTTTCATCTTAAATGTCACTCAATCAGCCTCCACGATGGCTCCAATGGTCCTTGCCTCTTGATATTCACATCCTGTGTTGTCCTCTCCCACCTGGAATACTAACTGTGTAATCACTAGGATTTTGAGGAAATGACAGAGTGTGACTTCCAAGGCCAGGTCTCAGGCATTGTGGCTCAACCTTGCTCTTTCTCTGACTTTGGGAGAAGCCAGCTGAGCTGCCATATTGTGAGGTTACCCAAGCAGCCCCTGCTGAGAGGCTTCCTGTGAAGGAATAAAGCCTTTTGCCAACAGCATCTGAATGAGGCATTTGGGAAGTGGACCCGCCAGTCCCAATCAAGCTTTTAAATGTGATCACAGCCCTAAATGAAGTCTTAACTGCCACTTCATGAGAGATCTCAAGCCAGAAACACCCAGTTATGCTGTTTTCAATTTCCTGACATACAGACACTGGAATATAGTACACATTTGTTACTCTAAGCCATTATGTCTTGAGATAATTTGTTATACAGTAAAAGATAATTAATACACCTTCCCAGAACATTCTCTTTAAAACTGCAACCCCCTCCTAATACCAGCACAGATTCCATACTTGCCATCCCATTTCCCACCTTAATTTCCCTCCATAACCCTTTGTCTATGCCCTCTCTCCCCAACCAAGAATGTAAGCCCCATGAGGGCAAGGATTTTTGGATCCTTTTATTCACTGCTATATCTCAGCTTCAAAAAGAGCACATGGCACATGATCATAAATACTTTTTTATTTTAGAAAAATGAATGAATCTACTGCAGATCTTGAAAAAGATGAAACAATCAGAAAAGCTCATGTTAGAGAACTACTGGAGTCAAGTGTCAAAATATTGGCCAATTGAGAACTTGATGAAATTAGACTGGTTACAAACTTACGAAAAGTAAATAAAATGGACCAAGAAGCTATAATGACAGCTGCTTCAGAAGAAATGATTTATTTATCTAAGTGTCAAGGGAGACTATTAAGAAAGTGAATAAAGCCCCAGAAAGCTTTCATAAAAATGACTCCTTTTCAGGTTTTACTGTTAAATTCCAACTTTAAGCAAAGAAGGCACTACTCTGCTATCACATAATTTAACTGGAAAACTCAGGTAAGAATATTTATTAATTGCATTATCCTATAATCTAAAAACCCGTGCATGGTTGACATGAAAACATAATTTTGTTTACTGTAAGAAAAAACAATCTATTTTCATGCTTTTTGATGAATTTCTCCCGATAAAATCCTAATCATATCTTTCCCCCCTAGTATTTATTATAAAATTTTGGTTTTATTGTGAGTACCACTTAGGTTTTTTTTCAGTACTACCACTCCTTGAATAATGAATCCTCCTGAGTATTGGGCTTGACATGAACAAGAACTCAATAAATCAGAGCTATTAAATAAACATTTGGGCCCTGAACGAAGTATCAGAAAAAGGCCCTCTTACCTTTTGTAAGTTGCTCACAATTAGCAAATCTCAGTAGGGAGAGAACCCTGAAATGCACAGGCCATGTATTTAAGTGAATAAAAGGAATGTGGAAACTTAACTCGAGTGGCACACAGGTGTCATCCCAGGTGCCAATGTCAACCAACTGGTCCTACGCAGAGCGTAAATCGTTGGCGGCATCATGCCTCAGCATCATGTTAGTGATATTGGTCTTGGTTGCGGGATAGGGAGCCAAGATGCCTGAGGTGTGTGCCAGATCTTAACCCGTCTTTCACTGATGCAGGTGATATCCTGTCTCTTACCAGGCAGGCCAGAAGAGGTTTAGAGGACTTAGGGAAAGTCGGTATTGTCCCCTTATGTGGAGATGACTGAGGGCTGAGGAAGCTTTGAATAGTCTCAGTGGCTCAGTAGCAGCAGGGTTCTTGTTTTCTTGGACATGGCCACCTCACAGAGCTCACTCATTTGGACACTATACTGATGGAAGTACTAGTCTTTCTAGGATCGGTAATTAAGGGCACTGAATTCTGTCCCTAATCCAGCACTTCACTCATACCCACTCATGTAAGCTCCATTTTGGTCTTGAGGGAAGAATGAGATGCCTTCATTTGAAATGGTTGGGAAGAATGTGGCAGCAGGGAAAAAGCTTTTAAAAACACAAACCCTCCAAAATCTTAGATGCTGCTTCTTAACTCAAAATCCTTTGATTGCCACCCCCCGACCTATACAATTGACTTCAAACTCCTTAGCGTAATCTTCCCAGCCTTCCCATTCACTCCCACCAATAAACCTCAATTCCCAGTCATTTATATCACCATGCCAGCCATACCTTTTCCTACACTGAGGCAGGAAAGTGAAGTGATTCAGGGTGTAGGGTCTGAAGTCAGACCAATAACGATTCCAACTCTTCCGACTTGCTGACAAGTTTATGTGACCTTGGGTAAGTTATGGAACCTCTCTCAGCCTCAGTTCCTTTCTCTAGATAACGAGTTTCCTACTGGATTGTTACGAACATTACACAAGACAGTGCATATGGGCTGTGGTTGCTGGCCGCTCATAATGTCTTCATATGCACTGTCTCTTTGCCACACCTTCACAGTTGTCTAATTTAGGGATGAGCAAGGCATGACTTAAATATTATTAAAATACCTTCCCAAGGCCAGGTGGCTTCCACTCACGGGAAGTCTGTCTCCAGAGCCTGTTAACCACTAAAGTTTTCTAAGAACGAGGTCAACAAGTACCTGTTCAATGAGTGAATGAATTCATGCATGCTTTCTCTTATACGCAAGTTGAAATCAAATTCGTTTAGCTCAAGATTTTTAACAGTTTAAGTCATTTGTTTTTCTAGACTACGTGAGCCTCTTTAGGAAAGCGACCATTTGAAAATGCACTTTTGTAACCCCAAGAAAGATCCCGGCCCATAGTAGGTGCTCAATCAATGACACTGAAAGAAGGAGTGATTGATTGGACCTGACAATTATGACAAGGAGAACAGAATGCTTCCAGCCAAATAACTGTTTCCCTGTCAGTGTAAAGCTCTGACAACCTTGTTTCCCCTACGGCCGCTGTAGCGTGAGACCCACCAGCCATGCGAGAGGCAGGACTTTCAATGGGTCACTGACTGGAGGCGAGGTTGTTTCGGTGGCCCCTCAGATATCCTGAGGCTGCCTTCTAATGTGGGTCACTTACATGGTGACAGCCGGACGTGCTGCCAACACAATCACCCACTTCTTTCAAGTGAGGTCGCATGCTAGCTACCCAGCTGACATTTCACCAAAACGGGGGAAATGAGATGTCACAAGACTTGCCCTGTAAATTAAGTGATAATCCAGTTTTGTGCGCATTCAAAGAGCAATCGTCTGTTGTAGGTTAATTCTGGGGCTCCTTTCCAACGTCTCCCGGCTTCCTCTCGGGCTTATGCCAACTAGGGGCATTTTACCCTTCTCTGCATGCTCCCTCTCCCGGTAGATGGTCAGGAGGGAAGGGGAAAGGAGTCATCAGGGGAAATGAACTTCGTGATTTATCCCAAACTGAATGGACTCCTGTCTTACCATTGCCACAATTAATCAAGAGCTAAGTGTACTGGAGACAAAGAAGTACCACAGAAATGGATCTTTTTTCTCCTAAAGAAACATGAACATGGTGGCTCTGGGTGCAACTTGGCTTTAACCCGACAGGAGGGAGGGCCTGTGTGAAAGGATGGCCTTTGACAGGGAGGCTTTCTGCTTTGATATCTTGTGAAACAAATAGTTTCCTGCAAAAGACAGTCTACTGCCCAACCTTCCACTAACGCGATTAGGGGAGCTAATTTCCTGGGTTGGTCCCCCGCCCCCCCATTTCACCCATCAGAGCTGGGTTGCTACAAAGGCCTTCTCTCCTGGAAATTGCTCCCTCACCAGCACATGCAGAAAGACTGTGGCTTGACTGGCCTTTAAAAAAATGGGACGGACAAGGATGAAGATGCCTTAGCAACGGAACAGCTGTGGGTGTGAAAAACCCTCTTAGAGCATTTGCTGCAGCTTTCAAGCCAAGAGTAAATGTTTATGCACCTCGGATTTGATGATGTCATATTCTTCCTCACTTGTTAAGAAGCCACTGTTAAGGCTCAAAGGCCCTGAGGTCTCGACCTTCACACTCAGTGAACTGTGACTGGCCATCTATGCTTGCACTCTCTGCATTTGCTTCCAGAGAGTTGTTCTTTTGCCAACAGGTGACTTGACTATAATAGTCCACTAAAGGGCCATGACTACCCCAGACTGCCTCTCCCAGGTGACAAATCTTCTTTAATTTTGCTTTCATTCTTTCCAAGGAGATTAAGAAACCTCCCGTGAGGAATAAAAGGTTATCAGGAGGCCCTGCCCAATTCAGGTGCCTGGCCTGGTTGATGAAGTTGAACTGAACTGAGGCCCCTACTTAGAAAGAGATTTTTCCAAGAAGGAGCAGAAGAGAGGAGAATCCTTCTCCCTTTCAAGGAGAAGAAAGAAGCAGGTCAGCATGGCTTTCAGCTTTCAGGAAATTAATTAATAAAGGAGGTTGCATGCAATGCTGCTGGATTTAATTAGGAAGTAGTAAGGCCATAGCGACAGCCACATGTTCAAATTTATAACCCAGGGCACGCAGAAAAATGCCAGACCTATTTTTCTCAGTGGTAGAATGCGAAATGTGGGATTCCCAAAAAATAATTTTGCAAAGGGCCCTCAAGAACTCTGTTAATTCTTTTATAAAGTCACCACCCATTTGGATATAGAGGGTAGGGAAAAGCTGATCCAGCCACTGAGTAAATGATTCTAAGTAAGATTCTGTGGTCTTTCAAAGAAAGGACGATTTTGTTTATTTCCATGGTAATCTCATCCCCCACTAAGCACATAGTAAATCCTCAGTAAAGAGGACATGAGCAGTGGCTGTTCAACAGCTGAGCAATTATTTACTTAGCACATATATGTGTACGCTTTATATCAAGAGCTGAAAATATAAAGACACAGCCTCTGACCTTAAGACAATGGGGCACCTGGGTGGCTCATTTGGTTAAGCATCTGCCTTTGGCTCAGGTCATGATGTCAGGGTCCTGGGATCGAGCCCCGCGTCGGGCTCCCTGCTCAGCGAGGAGTCTGCTTCTCCCTCTCCCTCTGTCCCTTCCCTCCCCTTGTGTTGTCTCTCTCTCTCAAATAAATAAATAAAATCTTAAAAAAAAAAAAGACACTAGCAGCCATATGGATAAATAAGGAACAAATTGTCTCATCTCAGGTCACGGCAGCTCCATCTTCTCAGCTGCTCAGGTAGAAATCTTGGGGTCACCCCTGACTCCTTTCTTTCTCTCACATACCATATTCAACCTATCAAAAAATCATGATGATTCCACCTTCAAAAAATATCCAGATTTTGACCATGTACTGTCACCTCCACTGCTCCTACTTGGGGTCAAGCCACCAGCATCTCTCCCTTGGCTTACTGCAATAATTTCTAACCAGTCCTCCTGCATCGACTCTGTGCCCTTCATCCACCTAACAGCCAAAGTGCTCCTTTGAAAATACAAATGTGATTATATCCTGTCATTCCTCAGCTCAAAATCTTCAGTAGCTCGCCCTATCTCCCAGAGTACAAGCAAGTCTTTTCAATGCTTATAGGGCTCTATATGATCTACTCCTAATAGATGATCAGCCTCCTCTAGAACTCTCCTCTATGCTGATGTAGCTGCAGCCTCATGGGCCTATTCCCCTATTGCTGGAATAATCTAGACATGCTCCTACTTCAAGGATTTTGCACTGGCCGTTCCCTCTGCCTGGAATGCTCTTCCCCCAATCAACCTGTTTTCTCTTGCTACAGTTCCAACACTTCACCTCCACTGTTCCCAACTCACCCTCAGTATCCCAATTTCCCTTATGATGTTCTGTTTTCTGATAGAACTTACCATCCTCTAACAGTATACAGTTGGCTGATCTATTAAGCTGTTGCTTACTGTCTCTCTACTAGCACCAAAAAGTAAGTTCCAAGAAGACAGTGATTTTTAACTTACTTATTTATTTTTGTTCTGCTCATTGTACCTAGAAGAGTGCCTGGCCCATATTAAAGAAGTGAATGAGTGAAAAATGACATACTGCAGAATATGCTATAATGAAGTCATATACACATATTACCCTTGATCAGCATGCTTGGCTAATGGATCATTGTCTAGCTATCAAGGATTTCATGTAGACATTCCAAAATACAGACTCTGATTCTAATCTGATTCAATGAATACTCACTGACTAGTTCATTATGTCCAAATATGTGCAGATAGCCGCTACAGAGGCTGACTTCAGATACATAAATAGAGTTCTTGCCTGGACATTGTAAGAGGACAAGTATATTCATTTCTTTTAAAAAATCACTGCCCAGTCAGACCGCTGTGATTTCTTCTAGATCAGAGTGCAAGCCGTGCTGCTCTCCATGGCTAGGAGGAGTCTGGTTGTGCAAGGTGACCAGCTGAATCCCTTCAGTCATGACCCCACTCCCTTTGTCCTTCTTTTAATTAAAAATGGTTGGGAAATTTCATAATCACAGTGGTTTACAGAAGGAGAAGTTGACGTGGGACCGGGCTGAGCCAACTGTTGAAATGAACACAGGGTTGACGGTGTGTTGTGGTTTAAACAGAAGGCATAGATAGGAATTAATTATGTGCCTGGACATGAGACAAGGATGAAGAATCCATAAAGTAACAAGGTGGGCCATTCTAGTCATGACCTGAGAAAAATTTGTCACTCTAGAACCTTTTGGAGTAACCAGGCATGATGAAAGGTTGAATGAGTCCACCAGTGGTCTGTTATTGGTTAGGGCTGGCACCACAGAAATTAGGGCAAGTAATATCTTTAATAAAGCATTTGCTAGCCAGTTACCCACAGGACAGATTGTTGTTGTTGTTGTTGTTGAAGACTCAAAGAGAACAATGATTTTTATGCAGAACTTACATGGTAAGTGCTTTCAAAATTTGATGTAGGGCCTTCCAATTTATTATGATCCAGAATAAACCCCTGCTACTGACTTCGGTAACTACATGACTCTTCCAACAACACTCTGAGGTTACACACATGAGGGAGAAGTAAAAGAATGAATTTCAAGATCAACTACTTGTACGGAAGTACAGGGCATCCAACAGCTCTCCGTGCGCACATGGGGGAAGGAAGGAACATCTGCTAATAGCTCCAGAGAAGTAGAATGCCTACCAATGGCAGGGGACGTGCCATCTTACCTAAGTAGTTATCATCCTCTGATTTCCCTGAGAAACTATGCTGTCTCACATCGATATTGGTAGCACCTGCTGGAATTCGGACCACAGTATTGTAACCTGCAAAGAATTTAGCCACAATTCAGTATTCCACAACACAGTTCAGTTACTCTGGGTACGGACTAAAAGGTGCGCAACAAAGGAATATAATCCAATTCCGGCTATTAAGTGTCTTCTAGCCAGATGGGTAAGGTACCTTAACAAGACTGATTTTATGCTTGACATGAATACTTTGACCTCTTACCTGTGGTTAACAACTTTTAAACTTTGACCATTTTCCCTCTCATGGTTCTTTAGGAACAGATTCTTACCATAATGTACTGTATTAAATGTTCCTGCCACTGTTTTGCACGAAGAATTATCGCCACCACAAACTCCACATTTATCTCTCCGGGCTTTGGAATTTAAAATGTGATCACATCCAGCTTGCTTTTAAAAATAGAAACATTTGAAAGAAATGGTAAGTATTATAAAATCACAAAAAGTATTAAAAAATATGACATGGCAGTTAGCATGTTTCTTTGAATTATGCATTCAAAAATGACAAGAAAGTCTCTTTAAAGTTGCAAGGGTTGAGAACTCAAATTATCTATAGCCCTGGTACAGAAAACGTGGTCCTGAGACAGGTAGCCATAAGCATCTCTGATGCTGTTAGGAATGCATAATCTCGGGCTCCACCCAGATCCGCTGGGTGGGTCTCTGGCGTGTTAGCAAGATCCTTATCTCTTCATCTACAGACTAAAGTTTGAGAAGTGTGGGGGCGCCTGGCTGGCCAGTTGGTAGAGCGTGTGACTCTTGATCTTGGGGCTGTAAGTTCGAGACCCATGTTGGGTGTGGAGATGACTCGAAAATAAAATCTTAAAAAAAAAAAATCAAGCTTGAGAAGTCTAAGTCTACAAATAAGTGGGATAAATGAGAAGAATTGCTCAGGAATGAAAAAAAAAAAAGGAGTGGTGGGGGGGCGCTGTATCCAGTTAAAGAGCTGACATCCCATCTGAAGGGAGCAACCTCTGTCCACTCTAGGCTCTCGCCACCACGCAGAAATAGGAGCCCCATGTTGACATTTCTCAATCTTTCAAGAGAAACTGGAAAATTGGATTTTATGTGAAATCCCCTATGTTTAAATACTGGCTATGAATGGAGGACAAAGCATGCCTCCAGGCTGCCCGTGTAAGGCCTGAGGCTCCAAGTGGCCTCTGGAATTTCACCACATCTTCATGCAATGCAGCAGTGTTGACGGAGGTCTGCGAAGGACACGAGCAACGACCAGAACACCAGGACAGAGTTCACATTCTTGTCCACGCTGCTCGTTGGTGTGAACTAGCCTTTGAGGAGCTCAATGTTCTGCTACGAACAGACTGACGAGGAAATGTGCGCTGTAGTTTTGAGTCGGCAAGTGGGTGAAAGCTCTCAGGAGCCCTTTCCATCAAATCCTACTGACTAGGATTTCCATTTTCCTGGACCACATGCAGGGATCAAATAAATTACCTCAAAGCCGGGCTACATTAAGAATGTTTTCTGATGGGTGAGAGCAGGGAAATGGTATCATGCCCTCTAGAAATCACTGCACGGATGCTTTACTATCCGCCAGAAGTTTCTCGATTTCCTTTCCGAGAGGGATTAACAGCTATGTCTCCGGTAGAAGCTTTCATGCTTGAGATCAGAATGAGAAGTCCGACAGAGGCCCGACTAGAATCTGATGCCTCTAGACATCTTCCTGGAGCAGAACTATCGAATCTAGAAAACTTGCTGTATGGAAGCATTTGGGTTTAACCTTAAGCACCGAGGTTACAGTAAAGGAGGGTGTGTATGCACAAATTATTATAATAAATTTTCACAGGGAGGTTTTGTGCAGATCCTCACCGAGCTTGAGAATGTCAGAAAAATGCAGGACACTGGTTCTCAAACTTGGGCATCAGCATCAGGTGATGCCATTCCTGATGCTGCCCTGGGAAACACACTTTGAAAACCACTTCCCTGGAGACAGTGCACAGACGTTAGCCGCCGCTGGTTCTAGCAAGGAAGCCACAAACCACAGCGTGGCGGCAGGACCACGCAGTGAAGGAAACGCACCCGGGACTTACCCGGCAGAGGCCTTGGACACAGATATCGCTGGTGTCCTGGCCGCACGGAGTCCCATCGACCACTCTGTCTCGCAGTTGATAGTAGGCCGTGTTACCAGCCACCCTGCAGAACAACTTGCAACGGTCCTTCATCAGAACTAGAGAGGAAAAACACGCCACAGTGTGACTTGTGGGCCCGCACCCCGCGCCAGCCTGCCCACCATCCTCGGACGCCTCCCTGGATGCACTTACTGCCACTGTACTTGGGGACCCAGCGCACATTGGGAAGCAGACCGTTGATGTTGAAATGTTTGCCGTCAAAGTGAGCACACTGTTCGTCTCGGAAATCTCGCTTCTGCTTGAGACACGGCTCTGTGTTGCAGGACTTGAACTTCATTCTACGCCCTACACAGTACTTCCCACCGTTTCTCGGCCTGGGGAAAGAAACGGAAAGAACACACACACTGGATAACAAGGCATTTCTCCCCACATCACTCTCTCCTCCGTGGCTTCCCGTCTTCTAGGGTAAGCGAGTCTGAAGTAGCTGACGACAAGGGACAGCACAAAGGCTCTGCAATCTGCATTTGCATTCTGCCTTCACACCATTAAGTATATGACTTTGGGCAAGTCACTTCACCTCCACAAGACTTCGCCCCTCCGTCTGTAAAAATGGGAAGGCGCCACCGAGTAAGGCTGTCTTGAGGATGGAATGTTAGAGTTTGAAATACAAAACCTGGGATCTATCAGGCAAGGATCTGTCCTCTTTCTCCTGAAAATTCAGTCTTCTGGTTTTCAAAACGTGGAAGGTAAAAGGTATGGAGGAGTAGCTGGAAGCTCCCCGTCTACTTTTTGTAACATGATATTCTCACAGAGGACCAGCCTCACACTTGTGCTATTCTACTTCCATTCAA
Source organism: Mirounga angustirostris (assembly GCF_029215605.1). NCBI lineage: Eukaryota > Metazoa > Chordata > Mammalia > Carnivora > Phocidae > Mirounga > Mirounga angustirostris. Next base: position 184,181,607 of record NW_026991709.1, on the reverse strand, counting down.
TTTCTCCCTCCTCTCTCTCTCTCTCTCCTCTCACAACCATTGTTTTTCTTTGTTTTGTTTTACAAATGAGATGGAGTAAAAGGAACATCCCCATATTTTGACTAACCTAATAGGAGAACCATGAGGAGCATACTGGTTTCATTAACTTTTGTGTGAGGAGAGGACATAGTAAGCTTGCCCAGCCTCACAGTGCAAATTCCATCTCGGCATGCAATTATAGGAAATTCAAATGTACATGTATTTTCCAGATGGGACCCAGCGAGTCAATTATATGACACCTCTCCTAGCAGTCCACAGCTTGCCAAATTCATCATGGAAATGGGAAGATCACAGAATCAGAGGAAGTTGGGCTCACCCACCCAGGGCTGAAGCAGCTGGGGTTTCACAGTTACCCTAGGACATCTCTGAAAGAAAGTTTTCCACTTTTCTTCTTTAAAATGAATCTTTCAGAGTCACTGGAACCATACAAAGTGGTCTGTTTTGTTTTGTTTTGTGAAACCAGGACTTGGGGGAATGGGACATATATCCATGTCCATAAAGTACAGAACGAGAGCCAGTCCAGCAGGACAGAGAAGGCTCTGGAGCTGGAGCTGGGTTCCAGTCTCAACTCTATCCTCCTTGTGTGACCTTAGATGAAGTTCTCAGCCTCCCTGAACATCAGTTGCCCCTTTTCTAAAATGAGCACACACAGTAGATGCTGAAAATGTTAGCTACTATGTTAATATGTCAGCAATATGTCCCAATCTAATCTGATCCAATCGAGCAGTTTGTTTTGAGTACCGAATTTGCACTAAGATATGGGGCAGGTCTCAATACTTCTGAAGAGTGCCCAAGGCTCAGGACAGGGCACTGGTCGTGATACTGTTGCAACGTGCTCCCTAGATAAAAGATGTATAGACAAAGGCAAGAACATGGGCCTTGTAGCTACACAGTGGACACCTCTGTGTCTGCCACCTGGTCTCTCTGAGCTCCATCCTGCACAATGGAGACAGAGATGATACTGTGCACCTGAAAAGCTCATTATGGATCTGAGAAGCTTAGTAAGCGTCTAATAAATACTGTTATTTATCACGAAGAAAACTATATCTAGGGATACAAAATGACACGTAACCTCCCACCATCTGTCTGATTGTTTCTCCATGAAACACAACTAAGCCCATGTGTTTTATAGCTGCATTGTGCACTCAACTCGCTAAACCACACTCATATTTTGTCCAAGGGTAAGGCAGATGTAGTACTTTTATACCAAGGGGCAGAAGGTTCGGAGAAGTCAAGTACTTTGTCATGGTCCACACAGCTAGTAAATGAGCAGAGATAGGACTAACATTCCAAGTTTCCCAGGTTCTTTCTTTCCCTGTGCTCTCTTGCTACATTATCCAGGAACTATGGTCCAGAGTTTTTTTTTTTTTCTTTTTTGGTGCCATTTAGAGATAGAACCTTGGTGTCCTGGATTCTAAGTTCTTCTCTAAGTACCAAGACACCCTAGTCTCATGCATAAAATATCACAGATTACATGTGAGTAATAGATCAGGCCCATATACCTGTTCAGGTGAAACTTGCCTTAAACGTGCTACAAGGAAGACCTCCTTCAATTTTTCCTCAGATTGAAATGATCTTTGTGGACTCTTTCTAAAGGGCCCAACTAACGATGGAGGATCAATCACTTATTTATTGCCTGAAAGTAACTAATTTTTCTTTCTTTTTGAAATTAAATTCTCAACAGTTGATTTTTTCCTTTTGGCTCTCTTTTATAAGAAGTCTTAACTCACTCCTGAAATTGTCCAAATGCAGCAGTTCCTTGGACTGCGAATCATAAATACTCAGAGGCAGCTTCCCTTTGGATGGCAACGATTTCCACCTTGGCTCGCTTTTGCCCACTATCAAGTGGCAAATAGCATTTAGTGACTTCCTTTTTCCTTTTATAAATGGCATTTTTAATAAACAACACACAGAAAACACTCCATGTAAGAGGCAGTATTGTGGAGGGTCATCGATAGGGACTCTGGAAACGGAGGGTTTGAATCCTAGGCCTGCCTCTTAATAATGGTGCAATCTTAGGCAAGTAGCTGAATCTAAGACTCAGTTTCCCCATCTGTAAAAGGGAGACGATGCTAAGATCGACTTCATTGGAATGAGTGAGGGTCAGCTGGGTTAATCTATTCAAACCACTGGAATAAGGCCTGCCACATAGTAAATGTGTAACTATTACAAGGGTCTGCCAACTCCAGCCTGTGGACCAAATCCTGCCTCCTGCCTGTTCTTACACGGCTGGGAGGTAACAATGGTTTTTACATTTTAAAAAATTAAGAAAAAATAAAACACATACTTTGAGACACCTAAGAATTAGATGAAATTCAAATTTCCGTGTCCATAAATAAGGTTTAATTGGCATATAGCCACACCCCCTCATCCCATGTTGCCCGTGTACGTTTCCCACTCTATCGGCAAGGTTAATAGTTGGGTCAGAGATCCTATGATCCACAAGTCTAAAATATTTACTGAGTATTTTATGGAAAAATATTCCACCCCTGAGCCACTCCTGTGTACAAGGCCCCAAGCCACTTTGTATGACTGTGCCCAGCCATGCTGTGAGGTAGGGAGTGGCACTCTTGTTTCTGAATGTTTGTTAATGGGGTTCAGAAACGTTAAGTAACCTGACCAGGTGACATGCTCATTAAGTGAGAAATGCCAGCTGGCAGACCAGCGTAGGTCTCCCTGACCCAAAGCTTATGATCTGGTGTCTTTCCTACGCTGCCTTTCTTGAGATGGGCTTCTTTCCGTATCAACACTCCTTCTGTGACTTTACTTGCTTTTTATGTAAAACAGATTACACTTTATTAATAAACACAAATTTGCCCTTTCAAAATATATGGCTTTTCTCTTATCCCAAAGCATCTCTCCCTGATTTGCAAGGACCGTGTAATGGGGAAGGCTATAGTCAAATGAACTTACCTTTCAGCATGGAAAAAATTCATGTTATAGTTTAATAATTTAGCTGGGTAGGAGTATTTTTTCCACGTAGACAAATAATAAAAATTATAAGAAATACAGCTTTAAAAATATTAATCATATTTTTCAACTATTAAGATCCTTTAAAAAAACTTCATGTCAAGTAGGGATGGAAAGGACTTACAGAAACTGCCAGATTAATTACAATGAAAGTAATATATTCAGCACAGCCAAGCTGAATCCTTCTTTCAAGTGCACATTACACAACCATGCCTATTAACATACAAAGACAACTCATGATACTACATGGCCAAAGCTACGGAGGCGGTTTTGCAAAGATCATCACAGGTGTATTCCACCCTCAAGGAAAGCTAAACTTTGGTCTGCAAATGGGTTTGAAATCTCAACTTCTGTCTGTACTTAAAATGTACTTAAAATGAATTGGAGCAGGCAGATTAGGGTTAGCACAAGGAAGGAATTTCTAATGATAGGACAGGCAGCCCCAGAAGGTAGTGTGTTTCCTGTGCGTGGAGGGTTTTGAGAAAGGATCTAATGGCCAATTGCCGAGGATGCTGAAAAGCTCTTCAAGGATTAGATGGGATAAGCCAGAGAGCTGTCCTTGTGATCATTAATGACCCTTCCAAATGGAGCGGTCTATAGGCCTGGATAACTTTATTCATTCATTAGTTAATGGCTCTCCCAAAGAAACCAATTTTTGAATTTTGAAATAAGCTTATCCAACTCAGTGCCTCAAAAAGAAAACTTTCTTGCAATTCTTTATAGCCAAATGATGAAATAGACACACGTCTATTACCTTGTTGGTCAGATTTCATAAGCAGTTACTATGGTGAAAGCCTGAGTGGGAAAATATCTACTTTACAATCTTTTTCTCAAATCTATGAGTTTATTAGTTTTTAAATACCTCCTAATTTAAAAGTAAAATAGAAGCACCGAAGAGGGAAAGCTTTGTCTTTTCCAAAGAACTGGCATGGTTTTTTATTTTTGATGGACCTGTAAAAATTCTATAAACTTTTGTTCTAGCCACCAAGAAGCTCAGAGTCAATGTAGAGCACAAAATAACAAGGATAGGGCCCAAGGGCCTGATAATGCATCTTCTAGTTCCAATGCTGACCTTGTTTTGGTACTCTAAATTATGTTTTTGGTGGTTCTGGTTTTAGATTTTACTGTATTACATGTTTCTTACAGATTGGGTGATCATGTAATTAATTGTCCAACCCAGGACAATTAGAGAAAGTGAAGGGTAGCTATTAATAACTTCTCCTGACAATAGATGTGAACTCGGACTGTCTTTACAGATCAGAACATATGCTCATCTTATCTATAGGGCATGGGTCATAAATGGGATTAAAAAACAAATAAAACATTAAAAGACAAAACAATGATGCCCCATTCTCATGATGGCAAATCAGTAGCATTACATACTGGTTGAGATCAAAAACCATTTGACCAAAATCAGAAAGCATCTGCTTTCTACAGCTTGCTCACAAAGACACCATAGTCCCATGTGTATGGCAAGGCTACTTCTCTTTTGTAGCTTTAATGCTTTCAGGGGGAAAAAAACAAACAAACAAACAAAAAGAAAAATGCCACATGAAGTATCTGGATGCTAAATACATCCTTGAACTGCATGAATACTGTGAAAAAAAAAAAAAACAATCTAGCGTTCTTAATAGAGACATACCTTGGATGCTAAAAATGGGACTCTACATTATATTCAAAGGGCTCCTCAAACTGGGAAAAGGCAGGTTGCCAGTGACGGGACCACCACTCCCCTCAAATTCCTTGAGAATCAGAAGCAACCCCTTCTGCGTTCTGCATAATGAACCATCTGCTCCGTGAATTTCTCTGCACAGGCTTTTAAACTGAGATTTGGATCTGCTTTTCCCTTTCCTGTGTCCCTTTCTCTTGTCAAACTGACTTCCCCACCACTGCCATTGTAAACTTAAAGTTTTCTGAGGCAGACTCCTTCCTCAATTCACAGGGACATCCCAAAGAGCAAATAACTTGGAAGAGCTTTAATGAAATGATGTCAGGGCTGACACTCAACTAGGTGGATTGTATTCTTTTAAAACCTCCCATAGCAAACAGCAAGGACAAGGACCTCTAATTGAAGTCTTTAATGATCAGTTCCTAACTTCTGAATGTGAGGATCTTTGCTTTACTTTGAAGCTCAAGATACTTTCCTGCTGAGATCTTTACACTGGGTGATTTTCTTTGTCTGGCTCATTCCAATTATGGAGTGATTTATCTCTCTCCACTTTCCACATTACCTCTAGAACTGCTCTAAGACTTAAAAAAAAAAAAAAAAAGACCAAACACTTCTTTTGAATGAAGTATTCTTGGGTCACAATTTCAAAAATGTCCACTTGTTGGCAATATTCATATCCTTATGACAATAACAGCTCACTGTAATAATAATAATTTGGCTCATTGTAGCCACCAAATAGTTTTTAATTTTTAAAAAGTGTGTCATATTTGCTATTAGCTTAAAATGCTTTATTTTAAAGCTTCAACAATACAAACAGCTAGGATTTATAATGGACTTTAAAAAGCAAGTTGTGGAACACTATGTATAGTATGATCCTTATTTTGTATTACAGAATACTTATTTCATATACTACATATTACATGACAAATCTTTTTTAAAAGTCCAAAGTGATACATATCAAATCATTTTTCCCTGGTTATTTCCTCGTGGGGAGTAGGTCAGAGGTAGGAACAATGATGACAGAAATTTTTTATATCATATAGTTTTGTGTCTGGATTTTTTGAAGGCATGTACTATATTTGTACTATTATTTAAACAACTACCACAAAATACTTTATTAATACTCTTAATACTCTAATGTTTTGTGTTTATACCCATAGTTACAGACTAGAGTCTATGTCTTATAGCTCTTTAATTATCTTTGTAGAGGTTAATATCATGTGGACATGATATTACATGTTGGACTGTGAGCAAAAATAAATGAAAATAAATAGATCATCACCTGTGATTTGTACTAATGAGTATTTATTAGGCCGGGGCTTACAACAGTGGCCTAAAGCTATGCTATTTTTTGGTTAACACGATTCATATTTTTTCTTATAAAAAAATTGGAAGCTCTGTCAACACTAGGCCCTTTTCCTACCTGTGAACAACTAGCTAGGTCTGAGTAGCACCCTGCACTTCGTCTCGACTACCCTGCCAGACAACCTTATTACACTGTACCAACCCACTTCCCTGTTTTACCTGCTTGTTTCGGTCTACAATTCAGTCTGCTACCCCTAATGTAGGCTGTGAAACATAAATGAGTACTGTGCATGAAATCACTTTACATAATCCCAAAACAACTGGGTCTTAAATATGGCTATTGGTTTATACATCTAAAATCTATCCCTATTCTATGAAGACTTCTTGGTTCTCCAGCCTATATACATTCAATGGCAATAATATCACGTATTATCTTCTGTCCCTTTAGATTTGCTACACCTTAGATCCATACAAAATTTGATGTCATTCCTTACGGTAAAATTATGATTTCTTAAATCTCCTTATAAACACACATGTCTACTGTGATAGATGCTAGGAAAAAACCCCATCAACTTCATTTGAGAACATGTACTAAGGCTAGGCTAGTAAAGACAGCCATAGTCATATAATGAGAATTATCCCGAAAAGCAGGATGCTCCCAATCTGTACACTGTCTGGTCGTGGGATGGACTTTAGGTGTCTCACCTATAAGACAACCAGCTTGATTCCAAAACTAATTTCTGACTTGGGGCTCCTAGTCACTTAGGCTCTGCTAATGCCGCCCTGGGGGGGTCTGTGTGCCCTTTTTGGCATTTTAGTAGCTAACTGGAAAGGCAACAAGACACCTACAATCTGGATAGAAATGTCCAATCTCTTGATTTCCTCAAGAAAATCCATCTGTTCACTTTGTTAGCCTACTATACCAAGCTCGGCAGGCAGTGAGATATGCCTGAATATCAACTTGTTAAACAGACCAACCGATACAACAGCATCTACGGTTTGGAAGACGGTACTTTTTTTTTTTTTTAAGATTTTATTTATTTATTTGTCAGAGAGAGAGAGAGAGAGAGAGAGCCAAGCAGGGGGAGAGACAGGCAGAGGGAGAAGCAGGCTTCCCGCCGAACAGGGAGCCTGACGTGGGACTCGATCCCAGGACCCTGGGATCATGACCTGAGCTGTAGGCAGACGCTTAACAGACTGAGCCACCCGGGCGCCCAAAGGTAGACAGAACTTTTAATAAAGGACCATGGGAGGAAACAGACTACAGGAGACGGTGCCTGGGAAGAAAGAGATGGGATATTATCGGTCTAGGCAACCCTAGAAATCCACTGCCTCTCGAACTGGGAAAGAGCTCTCCATCTGCCTCCAGCTAAATCATTCCCTTCTGGAATGTGCCACTCGTGCTCTCCCGATAATGACAGCAAGAAGTTCTAGGACTTACTCCGGTCTGTTACACTCACGAACAGCAGTTTTGATGCCCCCTCCACACGTTCTTGAGCAGGTTCCAAAGTGACTCCAACTTCCCCAGGATCCATCAGTCACGGGGGCCTCCATTTCTTTGGGGACACAAAATCCAAACTTGCAGTGCTGTATTTAATAAGGGGAACAGTGAGGGAGAGCTCGGTGCTGGAGACATCATAGGACCCGCTGTCCTTTTGAGTATATACCATACTTCATGTCCCCCCCTCCCAACCCCACCATGTGCTGGTTTGAAATGCTGCCATTTCATCATCTATATGAATAATGGAAACAGTAGGGATTTTAATGTCGTACTTATGGATTTTAGGTCCTGTCTTCATTTACCACTTGCTTGAATAAAACCAGCCAATGAGTGGTTGGCTCCAGGCAGTCAGGCTAACTCCAGTGGCTGGCTTCGAAGTGCTCAATTAGTCTACTTGGAAAAATGAGGAGAGGAAGTGGGCAGACTGGTTGTAGACGGGGCCAACACGAATTCCTGAATTCCTGGATTTGTAGAGCGAATCTCCATTAAGGAGGCTCAGAGACATTGTGAGCCTGGTAAAATATGTTTTATTGCTCCCCACGGATTTGAAAAGCCAATTTTAATTAGGTGGGAGAGAAAAAAAAAAAGCAAGTTACATGATTCCTATAAACTCACTCCACCAAAGCACACAGGATGAGATGAGAGCAAAATGGACATATTGCAGAGAGCCCTAAACTTTATGGCTTTTTTGTTACTAATGGTTTCAGATTCTCCAGCCTACAGCAGGAAGAAGGCCATGATGCTTAAGACAAAACAAAACAGAATAAAACTCCTCAGCAGGACAAGGGATTCGAGAAGCCCATTTCAACCCTCTGCTATTGTTGGGGAGTGAGGCCCTGACACAAAGCCGAGGTCACTGAGCAGCGGACAAAGGCAGAGTAGAGGCAGTGACCGCAGGAGGGTGATGCCCCTCGGCTCACTCAGATCTCTCAAGTGGAGCTGACGGTGGCCGCCGGCCGTGATTTATCTGCAGGGAGGGCAGAGGCAGAGGCAGAGGCCCACAGCAGCCGGGGTGGAGGGGGGAGTGTGCTGGGAAAGTGGACAGCACGTAAGATGCAGGGGAAGGTCCCCAACTCAAGGGGCAGCCACACAGAAGGCTCAGTGAACGATCATTCAGAGAGCGCAATTACGCTTTCTCTATTTTGCAGCGCCCTCTCTCTTGCAATGATTCTCCCGGAGTATCTGTATCCCTTTCCCTGGGCTGTGTGGCTGAGGCTTAAAAGGTTCTGTATTCAAAGATCCTGGGCAATGCCACACCCAAGAAATGTGGGCAGAGGGAGAGGTGATGACATTATTCTCTGACAACCTCTTATATTTGTCTTTACAGAGGTTGTGAACATTTATTGGAATATATGCACGTAAAAATAAATGAGAAAGGTAGTTTAGTCTACGGCAACACCATCCAATGAGAACGTGCCATAAGCCACATACTTAAAATTTCTTTTAAATGTTTAGAAGCCACATTAAGTAAAGCCACATAAAAGTAAAAAGTAAAAAGAAAACGAAAATTAATTTTAATACCTTTTATTTAGCTCAAAATATCTGAACATTATTATTTCTGTATGGAATCAAGATCAAATTACGGGTTTTTTAAGATTCTTTTTCTCATACTAGGTCTTCAACACCTGGTGTGTATTTTCACTTAAGCACATCTCGGTTGAGACTGACATTTGAAGTGCTCACTAGACACCTGTGGCTATTGGCTGCCATACTGGACAGCAAAGGCCTTAGAAGGACAAAGCTTGGCAGGCCAGTGGTCTGGTGGGGAGCCATGGCTCTTCCACAGACTAATTCTGTAACCCTAGGTGAGTCCCTGACTCTGTTCCCACAGCTGAAAAATGGAGATCAACCTGCCAAAGTTGTCTTGAGTAGAACACGAGACACAACGTATCTGAAGCACCCAGTACACAGCGGAACCCATAGGGGACCTGACTTAAATAAAGTCAGTAGGATAATGGCAAATATTCACACAGTTCTTAGGATTGTCAGGCACTGTTCTAAGCATAGATATATATATATATGAACTTAGTCTTCCTAGCACACTATGAAATAGGTACTCTTATTACCCCCATTTCTACAGAAAAGAAAATGGAGGCACAGACAAGTTGATGCCAAACATCAGTAAGTCGACCGAAACATAGACAATCTGACTCAAGAGTACACTCTTCACTGTGACATGTATGGCCTCTCAATTGCGAGCAAATGGGGACAATGATTTTGGCATGTAAACAAAGACAAAATTAAAACAAAAGCAAGATTAATGACATGGTTAGGTGAAGTTGAGACTCCCAAGTTGTCCACTCAATACCCATTCTCTCTTTTATCCTTGGAAACAGAATCTATATGTCCCCAGAATCTTGTACAGATAAGAGCAGTCAAAGAGATGTCAGCGACTTCATTGGGCGATATTCCTGGGAAGGTCTTTTTGCCCCTTCATCACCTGCCCCTTGCCTTCATTCTGCCTGGAACTCCCACTTAATGGCTGGAGTTGCTGCAGTCACTCTGTGACCTTGAGGATGAAGTCCATTTGCATATGATGGTTGTACAGGAAGAAATTAGGAACCTGGGTCTCTGAGATTTGTGGAGCTGCCACAACAGTTCCATAACCTGCCTAGTTTTGGACTAGTTTCTTTTTGTGTCAGAAAAGAGCCAATTTGTTTACATTACTATAATTTGGTCTGACCTAAACAAAATTCCTAGTTAATATTCAATTAGGGTCATAGCAGATGACCCTCAGATTCAGCCCTCAAATCTTGCTGCTAGAAACACATTTTATAAGTTCTACAAAGTAACAAGAAATTCCTATACTTCTAATTAAAAACTGGGTGGCAAATCAAGTATTCCTTACTGATATGACCACTGATGGGTATAAAGAGAAGGAGAAGAATAACCTTAGAATAAGAGGAAAAGTGCCTGAAGTGACAGAGGCTGGAAATCAGGGCTGTTTGGGAGCTATTTACCAAGATAATCTATTTTACCAGGCAAATTGGACAAACAATTCTTAACATACTGGAATAGTCACTACATCATAACAAAGCACTAAGTAGCTGGTGGAGTCCAAGCCAAAATAGAGCCAATCTTTTCTAAAAGTGTCCAGAACAATTTAAATGGTATTTTCCCTAAACGCATCTCTTTTAGGAGGTTGGAAGAGGAACCTGGAGGTCAATTTTGTCCCAAGGAGGCTTAAAACAAGAGTTTCAAACCTCAGACTCATGAACGGGGTTAAAATGAAATGTTAATGGGCTTAACAAGAGAATGGAGAAAATAAAGAGAATTAGAGTCATTCATCAAAATAACATTGTGTCAGCAGCCCAAGACAGATCACTACTGAGGGAGCAGGGCCAAAAGAAGAGAAAGAAACAAAAAAATTAACCCCACCTCAAAGGCAGTCAGAATCGGCTGGAGAAAAGGCATAGGATTTTACTGCTAATTCCAAGAAAACGGAACAAAATGAAAAAAAACACAAAGCATTTCTATGCCAACAACCCACCATCTTTGGCCTTTGCAACATGCATAAATGCTCTTGAGGGAAATAAACACATATATGCCTACATCTTTAATAAAAGCTGCTAGCCACTTTTTCTAAAACAGAACTACCAGTGTACCTATCATGTTCTCCGCATAGTTGCTTCTCAGAGAGTGTTCTGAGCCTGCCCTTTGGAATGCCTTGAGGTCTCTTGCTTTTGCTAAACACAAGTGTACATGGAAAATGATTTCTGAAAGACCTCCCAAATTTCCCCATCCCTCAGGTATAAGATTACCCTGCAATCCCTTATCTTCTGCTTCTGTTACAAAAACAGAAGATTAGAAAAAGATACAACAGACGTCCTCCCGAATTCTTTTGTGTCGCAGGGTTGACTGGGATACCACACCGCTACGGTGAGCTTGGCAGCCTGTTCACCGCAATTTCACGAAATATAATTCACTTCATCCTCTTACTGAAAAGTCTTTGTTATGGTTTTTCCAGCAATAACATATATCAGAAATAGACATAGTAGGTGGGTGTCTCAGACTGGCTAAGAACCATAACACAAGACCAGTGATTTTTCTGAGATCAAAGGGAATCAATTTAAGTAATAGAGTGGGCTGGCTCTGACTCAAGCCAACTAACCAAGTCATCAACTAGGTATAGCCTGTTGTCATCTTCCAGCAACTGCTAGCACCCGTCTGGGTCACTGTGCTTTAGCAGGACTCTGAGGCCACATCGTCATTTTGTAAGAATGAATGAATTCTTAATGGCTGCCATGGAAACCTGAGAACCATAATCCCACTCAAACCTATGATCTTCTGGCCATCAACATGCTGAGTTAAATCTCACAAAAAGTGAAAAATTCACTCTGGCTAAGGAGATCTATTTCTCTTTAAGCTAATGAAAGCTGCAAAAGCTGTTGTGCCCATGTCCATATACAGTTTTGGTTGGGCTCTTATTGGAGAAAGCTGTATTCTCAACTGCTGAGGTCTCAGCCATCAAGAAGTGAGAACATGAGCTGACTTAGTCACCAAGTAAGTCAAGAATAAAATCAGCTTCATTGTAATTTTTAATTTTTTGTACTGAACTTTAAAATTTTTCAAACAACATTCATACCCTCCAGCTCATGTAACTTTACAACCACCATGGCAGATGAGTAAGGAAGCCACTAGTCCTCCTGTTTGACCACTGGAGACTGAGGAGCTCAGTGAGTTTGAGGTACAACCACCACAGTAGACCCTGTGGCCCCTTCAGACAAAGCAAAGGAGGAAAATGGGTGGGGAGGGGTTGGGGTATGGGGACACTGCCCTAATGAGCTCAGTGACCTTGGACAAGTCACTTCTCTTTCTGTTCCCGCTCTATAAAATCAGGGAAGTGAGAGTTAAAGTCTGTCACTTCTGAGGACCCTTCGATGGAAACATTCTGAGTGCCACTCATTCCTCCAAAGTGGAGGCAAACAAGAAAAGAACAGAATATTAGAAGTGAGTAAAATGGACAATGGGAAGAAGAGAGAAGAAAGGAAAAATACATGTAAGGATGACAAGAGACTCAGACTAAAGCCCAGGGTTTGCATCACTGATGAGTGAAAGAATGCCATTTGCCATAGGGATTAAAAAAAAAAAAAAATCAGGTTAAGGTCCAAAACTTTTAGTAGCCAATGTTTTTGGGTGATGATGAGGAGGAGGAGGATGATATCGCTACTATACTAACTTTTTATGTTTTAGATGGATACCAGGTGCAGAAGTTTGTACTAATCACACTTCTAGGTGTGTGGGGCACTGTTATTTCCAGACCGTATAAGTCGCAGATTTTTTTATTTTTTTGGTTATTAACAAATAAGTGGGAACCATCATAACCAACTCAGAATTTACATTTGCATATATCCCAGATGACATCACAGCTCCTTAAAGGGACCAACACAGGCTGGAAAAAGCCTGGTATTCCATAGTGAACAAAGGAAGTTCACTGTATTTCTGTGTTTCCTTGATTTTTAAAATTCTATTTTAGTAAAATAATTGAGAGTAAAATAATTGAGAGAGAGAGCGAGAGCAAACTGAGCTGGGGGAGGGACAGAGGGAGAGGGAGAGAATCTTAAACAGACCCTGTGCTGTGTGCGGAGCTGGATACAAGGGCTCGATCCCACAACCCTGAGATCATGACCTGAGCCAAAATCAAGAGTCAGATGTTCAGTTGACTGAGCCACCCAGATGCCCCTGTGTTTCCTTGATTTTAAGATGCTCCATCAACTTAAAAACAGCCTTCCACTGCCACCTCCAAAAGAGACAGAAGAAAAAGAAACACTGTACTGAATTAAACTAAAAAGCATGTCGGGATTTCAGGAATGATAAAATGAGAGAAAGGATGTTTTCAAATTAAGGCAATAATGTTAGCTCTGTGTCTTGTATCAGTATTATGCCATAATGTAAGTTTTCACAATTTTCAAAAGTAAAGTTGAACCTCTTACCCCCCAAAAGTATTATGCATGCTAAAACACACTGTATCAGCATATACTCTAAACAATGGTGACTAAGCCGACAGCTAACATTTTGCCCATTCCTGCTGCCCCAAGACAAAAGAACGGATTGGGGTGCTACTTGCCTTTCCAGGCTCACACTCGGTCCCATCTGCCCAGGGCGTGTGCTGAGTCCGGCATACTCCATCTACATTATTGCACCAGAGTCGTCTACACTGCATCTGTTCAATTCGGTTAAACAACAAGTCAGTGACAATATGATTAGATGATATGGAACCAGGCAAGGATTGCCAACAAGATAGCATAGGTTAGAAAGGGACTTTTTTTTTTCTTGGTGTGATGAATGATAAAATATTCCAAGGGCTACAGAGAGCAGCCCATGAGACACGTTTCTATGTCTGGTAGGACTTCAGGTGGTGTAAAAGGGGGATGTTTGCTATCACGAGTAACACAGAAAGGAATATAATCGTGGGAAGGTTTCACTCAAACATTTTTATTATTTCCATGGAATCACTGTACTTCCCAATTCACCATGTTATCTCCTAAGTCTCTCCCACCAAACCAACCATCCAGAGACCCAAAGGAAGAGAATGGGGCACCTCAGAGAAGCACATTTTTTTTTCCATTTGCATCCTGATAACCACTAGGTATCGTTGGTCCAAGTGCCCACAACACACACATTAAAATATCCCACACCCCCCAGTTGAGCTACCATCAGAAATGATTTCAAGCCTCACGTGGTCATAGGACACAGCCCTGACAAGCCAAAAGCTAAAACAGGGAAACAGGTTTGTCTCATGAATGACCTTTACTGAATCTAGAAGAGTCCCTATAATAAAGGTCACCTGGACAAATCAGTGGGGATGAAAGGAGACAAGGAGAGGAAAGGGCTGAGCTGTGCCATTACCAGCCCTGTAACCCTGGCCTCTGTGAGCCCCAGTTTCCCACATGTAAAATGAAAATAATAACGACATCTTCCTTTTGGGCTGTCATGACAGTGAAGTGAAAACGTGCAGGTGAAGCACCACCTAACAACGAGCACTATCACTGTTGATCATCATCATCACTACTATTATTGTCATTAATTGTCAATGGACTGTTCTCCACTTTGCCACCAGTGGTCTATGTTAGAGTGAGAAGCCTGTGGAAAACTGTGAATTAAAAACATCCAGAATCAATGGATGAGGGCAGAAGTGGCCCCCGAACACTTACCATATATGGGCACACCTGAGAACCTGGTCCAAAAATCAGTTCACATTGTTTATTCACGTTGTAGAGGAGGCCTGGCAGTTGGGGAGGCAAAGGGTAGGGTCTGGATTCAGGTTCATTCAGCAAACACTCGCCGTAACCAGTGCTATGGAAAGCAGAAAAATACAGATGGTGAGAACCGTGATGAGAAGGGGCTGTCAAAGGGTCCAGATGAAAGTAAAGGCTATCCCACCATTTTAAAGGTAGAGAGGATAGTTCCTTTATCGAATGTGCTTTATTCTTTACATCCCAGGCTAATGTCCAGAAGCTGAAGCTCTATTTCTGGAACTTGGTTATGGAACTCTGGCTCTCCATACAACACAGTCAGTAGGAAATACGCAACTTTTACAGCATTTGCTGCTTTCAGGGCAATTATCTGTTTGTTTTTTTACCCTCATCTCCAATAGATTGTAAGCTTCTTAGGGGCAAAGATAGCGTCTTTTTCATCCAAGCACGGGGCTCAAAAACACCATAGCAACAGGTCTTTAGTAAATGTTTGCTGAGTAGAAGAGTGAGTAAATCAACAACTATAAGAAGAAACACGTCAGGTCATCTGGTTAAAAAGAAAAACAGCAACCTTCCAGTTCTTTGACTTTTCTGCAAACACCTCTTCTGGAAAATTCACACCTGGTGAGTTCTGATTAATACGCCCCCTCTTCCCTGTGGCTGGAGAAATATACACCCAGTGACCTTGGACAATCACTTAACCTTTGGTACATCTGGGAGAGAAGAGCAATAAATCTGTGACACAGGGATGTTGTATAACGTAATTGGATCTTTGAGCTGCCTGGCAGGAAGCTTAAAAAACAAAACAAGAAAAAGAAAAGAAAGAAGGAGAGAGAAAGAGTGAGGGAGGGAGGGAAAGAGAGAGACAGAGAAAGAATGTTCTCAATTCAACAACCTGGTGGTCTGTGTGATTTCCATCCACCCACATAACCCTCTTTGGGGTCATCTCACTACCCTCCCCTTTTCGGAGCCAAAATTATTAAGTGAGAGCCACATGAATATCTGTGGCCTTCCCTCATCGTGTAATCACATTCATGGGCCCTTCCCCAAGACCCAGACAGATTTCAGAGCTTTGCCAAGAACGAAGCCACATTTACATATTCTCTTTAAGATCCTGGCCTTTTCTTGAGCTCAGTTTGTAATCTTCAAAACTCTGGCCAGGAGAGGAACTGCACAGATGTCAAAGAGTATTTTTTTTACATCCTCCCAAGAATGTCAACAAAAAAATAACACTCCAAAGGAATGCTTGACTCAACATTTTCTTTCCCACAATAAGTTCACTACACGGAGACCAGACACTAGAAGCCCGGGCTCAAAGAAAGTTTAAGTCTTACTCTAAAAACTCAGTGATATATTTTCGACTACATTTTGACCACATCCAGGGGTTGGTGTAGAAGTTCAACGTCGGAGCCATGACGTGCTGGGGACTCTTGACTCCTTCCTCCTTGCACTTGTTGTTGTCATCATGAGGCATGTTAAACCTAAGGCCAGTGAGACAAAGACAGGAACATTAATAAATACCAAAGTACCAGGCTTCAAGAAGGCATCTATCTAAGAGAAAAACATGAACTGCCTTCTGCATTATGAACAGGAACCCACATCCTGGGGAGCAGGAGAAAACTTTCTAGATGGTTCAAGATGGAGTGGAGCAGAGAATGTAATTCTCACCTAATTTAATACAAAGTGTCTTTAATGTATTAAAAAAAAAGATGTACAGTGGCCCATTATCTGGGTTAGGTGTCCTTTTTGGAATTGCAGATGCTCTGAGCGTGCTGTAGTTGGTGCTAGAATACAGTAGTTGAAATTCCTAATAAGCTGTTAAAGGCCAATTTATAGAGTTAAGAATTCGGCAAGTTATGATAACACTGTGAATATAAAGAGTCCGTCAAGTGTCAAACCTTGAAGCCAAAAGCTTTCTAATAAGAGGCTCACTATGGGTCTTGGCATCTCCTCCTTCTGGGTCAGGTTGACAAATGATATAGCTGTGTAGGTATATCATTATAAAGGTATGCAAAGTTCATGCACAATAAACCCATTAAGGAAAGCTGCAAGCATGGAAACCAGAAGCATGCCAATTCAATTGGCTTAACGCAGACAGGGCAAATAGTTTCATGCTTCCTGCCAATGCCAATTGATTGGTACTGGCTTCCTAAAAAGTTGGGCACAAAAGGATTCTTAAACTAATCCAGGTTCTGTCCCGAGAAAAGGCTATGATGGAGGGCCAATGTCCTCTCGGGCCTGGGAGGGAACTCAGCAGCAGCATTAACACATACTTGCCATTCTTGGCTTCGCCCAGGGAAATGGGGGGGAAAAATGATAGGAAGCATTTCTCAATCTAGAAACATCAATTCTATGACCCACATGCCATTCTCAGCTCCGGTAATGAACTCAGAGGCGCTGTCCTCTCTGGATGACTCCCCAGTCACAAAATTGGTGCATGTGGCTAATTTTGCATTTGGCGGGGGAATCCCCTCCACTAGTTCATCTTGTAATAGGGAAATCAGTGAGCCAGACAGAAGTGTGTAGACTTGTTTCGCATGCATCTAAAAGCTGGGATAAAAGCCTGTCAAGTCCATTCCATTCATTTCTCTTGGGTTTGGTTTTTTTTCTTCTTCTAAAACAACTTGGGCGCCTCAGTAATTGCCTGATGAAATAATTGCCAGATGGAAATTACGAGATAGAAAACCTTCATCAGTCTAAGTTAAAATGAATAGTGGTTCTTCATGCTTAAGAGTCCATTTTCTTAAAAGAATGACTGCTCCCATTTCCCGTTCCCAGCTGCAAAGTCAGTGTCATACCTATACCAAGAAACCCCACACAAGCAACACGCCCAAACATTCGTTGTTTGTTTTTCTGTGGTGTGAAGGAGCTGGTGTTTACTCATCACCCCAAACATGCCTAGATAAAATCAAGTTTATTTCATGACATCAACAGAAAACTTCTTTTCATTCAAATGTCAGGCACGTTTGCTCACAGCAGGGGCTAGATAATATTATTCACTGAGCACTTCACTAAAAAATAATAACCAAGACTTTTTTTTTTTTTGCATTCACAACGTACCAGGCAATTGTGTTAATTGTGTTAGATGCTTTATTTCATTTAACTACCTTATGTGAAAAGTGCTATTACTACCCACATTTTATAGATGACAAAACCTGAGTTGTAGAGAGACTGAATGACTTGATTAAGGTCACATGGGTGACGGGGTGAGGGAGCTGAGATTGGAAACCACTCCAGTCTGATTCTAAAACCCCTGTGTTTTGGAATATATATAAAGCATATTCTCTCCTGTTAGACAAATTGTGGAGGATTTGTCAGGAAGACTGTGAAAGGACTTCTGTATCCAGCAGAGGCAGTTATTTCCCAAATTCCTCCCAACTCAGATTTGGTGCATCTAGAAGCAGGTACGAGAAGGTAGGAGCTGCTTTTCAAGCATCCAATGATACTCCACAAATACAAGATCAAGTCCTTTTTTCTCCCCAACAGGGTTTTATGTTATCAGAGAGTCATGACTGTTAACAACTTAATGTTTAATCTTTAAAAAGTTCATTAGAGGGCGCCTGGGTGGCTCAGTTGGTTAAGCGACTGCCTTCAGCTCAGGTCATGGTCTCGGAGTCCTGGGATCGAGTCCCACATCGGGCTCCTTGCTCGGCGGGGAGTCTGCTTCTCCCTCTGACCCTCTCTCCTCTCATGCTGTTTCTCTCTCTCAAATACATAAATAAATAAATAAAATCTTTAAAAATAAATAAATAAATAAAAAGTTCATTAGAAAATCTGCTACAAAGCACTGTGGCAAATTTTAAAAAAAAGGATATTCATTTTCTGTTAAATATAAGCAAACCTAACTATATGAGACAAAGCATCAAAACAAAACGAATTCACTAACAGGCCAGAAATACATTTTTTGTTTAGCTAATAACTCTCATCATTCACCAATTATTTTATTTTTTTAAAATTTCCTGATACCCTTGAGATGAGGTGCATATATATTAGCCCCATCTAACAGTGAGGGAAACAACATACATTTTTCTCAAGTCAAAGAGAATGCAGAATTAGAACAATTCAGTCCAGAACTTGAGTATCTGGCTCCCAGCTGATTTCCCTGTTAGAGCTGGTACCCCAATATTACATGCTGGTACCCCAACATTAACAACTAGACTTTGAGCCAATTTAGTATTTGCTAAGGTCGTTTGACAGGGAAACAATATCTACCATGTGGTGATTATGAAGTTTAAGGGAACTAATGTAAATAAAAACTCCTAGACCAATGCAAACGACATGGTTTTTGTGGGGGGAAATGTTTGTTAACTGTATGGAACTATACAGCTGAGGCTCCTCTATGGCTGAAAATACTCCGTTTTGCTAATCAAAATTCTCACTTTCCTTAAAATGTCAACTTCATAAACTGGCTGTCCTAAAAGGAGTTTATAAGCTCTTGTGAGGAAGGAATTAAAAGGAAATTAACTATATTTCTTTATAGTATACCTTTCTTAACCATAGATTATGGGTAATTGTTAATCTGTTAATCACACAAACTCTCACCCTTTGAATCATTCCTATCTCTCACTTCCCTCATTCTGGTCTCTTGAGGCAGGAATGGTTGCCTTGTTGAAATGCCACCCTATTCTTCATGGTCAAATCTACACCTCCTATTCAAAGGTCTAAAGGAATTTACTAGACTTTATGCAAAACAAACAAAAATCCCCGAAGATTCTATTAAAATAAGTTTGGGAAAACGGAGTTAAACAGAACTAAGCAGTTTATTTTAATACAGGACTTGTCAGAGCCTTTACTTTATGTCACTGAGCCTTGTGACTCTAAGCAGGGCTAGACCAGGAAGAAAAAACAATTTTTTTAAATTACTTGACTATAAACCTCCTTCCCCCCCCCCCCCCCCAATAGACCATTCTCTTGGAATTGTGCTGGAGCCCTTGTGTCTCAGGAAACGGTGGTGGGACCAGTTTTCAAACTGAGCTCCAAGAAATCCTTGAGTTTCACAAAAATATTTCCAAAGCCAAAAGGACAGAGAGGAAGCTGACTAAGCAGGACTCTGGCCCATCACAACTGCTTAACGAAAGCCATGCTGCTTTTGTGCTATAAATATTGGGCATCTGACAATATTTCCTTTGGAGAAAAGAAAACAGGTGTGCTCCTAAAATATGCATCAAAGTTACTGGTTTCAAAATATACCCATTATATGTTGAACTAAACTGGAGATGCCTCTATATATGCATCTTGCTTCACTTCTAGAATAGCCCACTGCACAATGCATATAATGCATCTTGCTTCACTTCTAGAATAGCCCACTGCACAATGCATATAATGCATCTTGCTTCACTTCTAGAATAGCCCACTGCACAATGCATATATATGCATCTTGCTTCACTTCTAGAATAGCCCACTGCACAATGCATATATATGCATCTTGCTTCACTTCTAGAATAGCCCACTGCACAATGCATATAATGCATCTTGCTTCACTTCTAGAATAGCCCACTGCACAATGCATATATATGCATCTTGCTTCACTTCTAGAATAGCCCACTGCACAATGCATATAATGCATCTTGCTTCACTTCTAGAATAGCCCACTGCACAATGCATATATATGCATCTTGCTTCACTTCTAGAATAGCCCACTGCACAATGCATATAATGCATCTTGCTTCACTTCTAGAATAGCCCACTGCACAATGCATATATATGCATCTTGCTTCACTTCTAGAATAGCCCACTGCACAATGCATATAATGCATCTTGCTTCACTTCTAGAATAGCCCACTGCACAATGCATATATATGCATCTTGCTTCACTTCTAGAATAGCCCACTGCACAATGCATATAATGCATCTTGCTTCACTTCTAGAATAGCCCATTGCACATAGGTGCCTTCAAAAAGCACTTGTTGAATAAAAAAGCTTGCTTAATAGATTATTTACCTCTAAACAAGGTTAACACTGACATGTAAATCGATATACAACTATATTAGTGACAGCTGTTGAGAAAATTATTTTTAAAAGATATAGTATGAGTAATTAAATCATTCTAGAAAGAAAACAATGCAGATCAAAAATCAGAATAATTTCTAGTAAATTTACACTGTTTCACCCCATGTTCTAGCTATGCTCTGTTTCTAAAGAACAAAAAGGAAAAGCCAATTTCATAATGACCACTAAGTGACCACAGTTAGGAAAAGTTTTCTTCTCTGTATCTTTGTTCAATCTCTTCTCTGAAAGAGGGACATCACTGTGCCCAGAGGCTAAATGTCTGAATGAAAGCCTTATCTATCGATAGCTAGGAACAATCTGGATTTGCGGAAAATCTTATGACCCAGGGCAATGAAGGGAGACCCTCCCAGATAAAGATGTTATTCGGGAAAGTTTCCTATGCTAATGGATGCTCTGCTTCGGTGGGTGGGCTGGAAAGGCCCCATTCCTCTAATACCAAGCAGGAAAGGAGAAGACTAGATGTTACATTGTAAATGTGTGCAGTTAAACCCAAGACACACGTCAGCTTTGGATGAAGAGGGGGCGCTGCATGACTCAGCTTTCTAGAGTCAACTAGGTTCGAGGATCTTCAACCCTGAAATTTCTGTTATGACTCAAGAAGGGCCTTACCCTCTCTCAAATCAAGGGGATACTCATTGATGCAAAGGAAGAAAAGTTTTAGGTCACTCGGAATTAAATGAAAATGCAAAAAGGAAACATACACATGGCCCAGCTCATGGGCTATGGTGAAAGCCGTACTCAATCCGCTGTCTTCACTAATAGAACAGCTTCTGTAGGGATCACAGATGGTACCCAGCTCAGCAAGACCTGTTCAAAGGAAAGAAAAGAAGGGTTTACTTGAAAAAGCAATTGTGGCTTGGAATAAAAATGCAGGAAACTGTTGTAGCCAGAGGATGCACATAGCGGACTCACCTAAGGTGTCACATTTGTCATGAGCTCTGCAGATATCCTGTCTGAAAGCAAAGCAGACTTAGGGCCATGACAACACCAAAGAGTAAATGTCAACACAAGTGAACACTTGACAATCTTCTAGGCATTCACAACAGTGCCCCCATCGCGGGGGAGGTGGTTACAAAGACCTAACTGAGGAGGCCAAGGGTTTGTAACTCAAAAAATCTTGGGAACCAGTGACGTAAGGATTAAAAGCTACAACAAGAGGGCTTCTTCTGCCACAGGGGTAGCTACAGAGCAGGTGAAAACCTCTCCAACCTGGGCTTTCCCTCCTACCATGATTCTAGTTTCTTCATGAACGTTCCTGAGAAGGCTCAATGCCTCTCATGTCAGTTCACGTACGAGTAAGTGACTGTGACTATCTCCAACATGGCTGAAGGGAAATACAACCAGGACAGCACTCCTCTTTGTTGCCCTACATGGCATTTTAAGTATTTTTGAGTTCTTTGCTACCATGTAAAAATTGGAAGATTTCACTTAAAGAAAAATCCGTATTTCTGACTTCTTGCAAAATCACAGAAGTTGGTGACACTGGACACCTTCATGGCATGGGAACAACTAGCTCCATCTGAACAGCAGCTGCCTTTGGTCTAAGGGCGTTTACTGTTGGGCCTGACACATCTCCTGCCTACTGGGCACCTATTGGCTCATACTTCTCGATCAGGGGTGATTTGCTCCCCTCACCCCCAGAGACATTGTTGGTTGTCACAATCAAGAGGAGAAGTTGCTACTGAGAGGTAGTAGGAAGAGACCACAGATGCTGCTAAGCATCCTGCAATGCACAGGGCAGCCTCCACAATAGTGCTGACGTTTGGGAACCTTGTACTAGGGGCTGGCTACCAAGAATATATGACCTTGTCCCACCAACATGAGTGGAAACCGAAAGAGCTGATGAATGAGAAATCCATATACCTCGTTACAAGAACAGCAGTATCGTGCTGGATTCCACCTGGAGAATTCTTCGAGTGTTGCCACTGGCAAAAATTTTTTAAAGTTGTCTGGGCATTAAAAGAAATGGAAGGTCCTTCCTAAATGCAGAAAAGAATTATGATTGGCCCATTGTACCACCACTGAGATATGCCATTTCGGATACATATACAAGAAAGAAGAAAAAAAACTTGATTACCTGTTCATTATGAATCACAACTAAGTTCACAATAACAATATTAATTAAATTTCCAATACTTGGGTCTTTATAGATAGAGGCTACCTGCAACCGAGATAAATTTTTCAAGGTTAATTGTGAACTCTGTGTAAGCAATAAGCAATTCACTTCTTATGCAGGGGCTCTACCTCTTGCCACGTTTCACGCAAACATATGCATTTTGTAGTTTTGAATTTGCATTAGTTCAACAAACATTTCTTAAAACTCTCTTTGAAAAATTCATAGATGGCAGTTTCAGATAAGAATGAATCCCAACAAGTTTAACTTTCAAAGTGTTTTCCTTGGAAATTGCATTGCCACACAACTTAACAGTTCTCTGTGCCAAAACACTGGATATTCATTTTTGAGCAAGCTCTTTCATCCCAGTTGAAGTCCCAGATTGCCCAATTATGGAATCTCACATTGACCATGTTGGCTAATACAGTTGTTCTTCATGTTTACCTCCCATTTGTGTTCTTCACAACCTGGTAACCTGTTTGGTTTGGTTTGGTTTTGCTTTCATTATTATCGTTAATTATGAGAGCTAATGTTCATTGAATGCTTATTGTGTACTAGATCCTTGCTGAAAATTGCATACGCATTTGCATTTAGTCCCCAGAGCAAAACTCTGGGCTAGGTATCATAATCTCTGCACAAGTGAGAAAACTAAGGCTCAGAGAATTTAAGTAACTTTGCCAAGACTATAGACAGCGCTGAGTGGCGGAGCCAGAATGCTCAAGCTACATCAGTTTGACCCCAAATCCAGGCTCATAACTGAAATTCTTCTGACAGGTCTGAATTTATGGGCTGGAAATAGACTTGAGTCTGGGCAAGGTGTGATTAGGTTTTCCTCTCCCTCCTCCAGGACAGGAGAGAGGGGGACTGAGCATGGGGAAAGGAGGCGAGGGGGGAGTGCAGGGCAGGCAGGCTGAGGAGTGGGGTGGGGAGCACAAGGGAGTGGTTCACAGCAGGGAGGGGGAAAGACTAGGAGAAGCACAGGCCAAGGAGAGGGAAGAAGAACTCTAAAAGCATAGGTCCCAAACATGGTTGCTTTTCACATCCTTTTGGGGGAATTTATTCAAAGTATGTTCCCGTTCACATAAATTAAGGTCAATCCATTGGAATAAATGCTGTGTTGAGTCTTAAAATGAATGAGGGTAGACTGTATGGGCTGCTATAGAACAATCTCCAATGTTTTTAAAAGGAAAGAACAATAACAGTGTATTAGAATGTTCTATTTTGGTTTGAGAAACGTTGTATGTGCATACATATTTAGTTGTGTTGTCCAATATGGTAGCCACTTGCCACATGTGGCCAATGAGCACTGGAAATGTGGCTTGTGGCTTGTCTAAAATAAGATGTGCTGTTGAATGTAAGACACACACTGAATTTTAAGACTTTGTATGAAAGAAACTAAAATATCTCATTAGCAATTTTTGAAATGATAGCATTTTGACAGAAATTAATATACATCATTAAAACTAATTTTACTTTTTTTTTTTTAAATTACATATGTGGCTTCCATTATATTTCTACTGGGCAGTGCTGGTTAGACACATATGCAAAAAAAAACTTTTAATGGTGGTTGCCTCCTGGAAGGGACCAGGGTAGGTAATGACACTTCTTTTTCATGACTGGTCTTTGGTTCTGTTTGATTTTTTTTTTTTAAATAATGTAATTCTATTGATTTTTTGATTCAAAGTGAGAGTAGGAAAATAGAAAGGGAGAGATCCTGTGGGCCTCATCCCAAGGCCACTTAATTAGACCCATAGCTGGCCGTGCAAATATGTATGTCAGACAAGGAGCACTGGGGTTGGGAAGTGGACCATCTAGAGGTCACATGCAGTCTCTAAGCCACTTACTAGCTTCACAAGACCATGGGCAAGTGGCCTAACTCCTCTGAGGCTCAGTTTTCTTATCTATAAAATGGGGGTGATAATCCTACCTAGCAGAGTTGCCAGGAGGATTAGAAATGATGCCTTTTAACTACGAAGCCCATTGCCTAACAGAATAAACACTCCACCCTGTCCCCATTATTGTTATTATAAAAAGGCAACCAATAAATCATCTGATATTCTCTTCAGTCACTTGCCTGAATCGTTGAAATGCCAGCCCTGAGAATGATCCTCCAAAGCACTGGGTGGAAACCCATTTCCCAATGGCACATTTAGGGACCTCATAAATCACCTTCTTTTGAATGTACTTACAATTGACATTAGAGTTAAAATATAGTGTTGAAGGTTTGTTCCGTGGTATACAACCATTTTGTAGTCCGCCACCACCATCACTTCTACAAACCGTGGGTAGGATAAAAAACGTTTTGTTCTTCTGTGGGTCCTCTTATCCCTGGTGCTGTCCGTCTTGTTGGCATAGGCAGAAAGTGCCTTTGTTGCTAAGCTGCTTTTTAATATCGCCACGTCATCAGCCAGGCTACGCCTCTCTCCCCATCTTCTTGTTCTCATTTTCCTCTTGTCTTTGCTGTGACTATTTTTGTGTTCTGTAACAAATCGGAGGGTATGCATTACATTTCAAACCACTTCTCCTTCATATTAAGAATTTAATTTGCCACATCTTAAAAGATGATGCCTCTGTTGTCAAATTACGTACAAAATCAAGTTCTACACACTGTGGACTCTACGGGAGAAACTCAACCTGCACTCCCCTCTAAATGACTAAGGACTTGAAATTAGCTTCCCTGGAAGTTTCCATTAATGCTCACTTAAGGTGTTAGGAAATCAGGCAGGAGTTTAAGGGAAGCAATTGCCTATGACTCTTTTCATTTGGTAACAAAAGTCTTGCTGGAATGTAACTGGCTTCCATTCATTGTTCTTTGCCATAGATACAGTAAGGGCCAGCACAGGTACTGGGCTTTACAGAATGGAAATGGAGATGTTTCCTATACTCCACTTTTGCTATTCAATGAGCTGCAGGATAAAGAGGTCTGAGAGGTGGCCAGGCTAACAGACAATACAAAGGGACTCTAGAAAACTCATGACAAGGTATTTTTCTATTACCGCATGAAATCATTGTTTTACATGAAATGTAAGAATAGAATCACTGCTATTTGTCGCCTCTGATCTTAATTAATTTAGTTCAGGGCTCAGTTAGGGAAGTTGATTAAACTCAGAGAAGATGAACAGGCCATTGAGGCTGTGATGTGCAATGCCAGATTCTGACTCTTGCCTAGCTACGTCCTCAGTTCTGTACAATCTGGCTGCTCAAAGTGTGGTCCGCGGACCAGCAGCACTGGCAGCCCCTATAAGCCTGTGAGAAATGCAGACTCTCTGGCCCCACTCCAGCCCCGATAAATCAGAATCTCCAGTTTAACAAAACATGTTAATGTTTTGGGAAGCGCTAGTCCACAATGCGGCTTGAAGCTTGTGTTGCTGGAGAAAATATTCATTTTCGAAGTCATCAACCACACAACAAACAGAATAAGCATAAAAGTGCCTGGCTCTGAGTAAGAACAGAATTTAATCTGTTATCTTTCCCATCATCTCATAAATGGGCTTTAAAGTTTTAATGCCAGAATCCTGTAGTCTAAAACAGGCCACAGAATCATACACCTGACAAGTGTGCTTACCTAAGATACAAAGAAGGGAGTTTATTGCACCAATAACAACAACAACAAAGATTAAGCCAGAAGTGGTTTCATATTTGAAGGGTTCAATATTTGACCATAAAAACCATTGCTAAAACAACCCATTTAGGCCAGGACGTGTATTTTGCCCAAGTTGAGTGTTTTAGCAGGTGTTAAAATAGTGAAATCGGTCCACACTGTCAAACAAGTTATATGTAGCCATAGATCACATAACTAGCCCAAAGTCTGGTACACAGTAGGATTCCATATAATATCCTTTTCTGCCGGTCTCTTGTGAGTATATCCATGTATATTACACCCACGCCATATGGGTATTTAGGCTGCCCATTTTTAAGTCACCAAATGACTATGGAATACATCCTAATCAAGTACCTACTATGGGCCAAGCATTGAACTAGGCTCTTTTGTGTATATTGTCTCACAATTCCTCTCAAAATGAGAAAATTAACCTCTACTTTACAGATGAGGAAACTAAGTCTCAAAGAGATTGAGCAACTTGTCCAAGGTCACATAGCAGGAAGTGGTGGTTTGAGGCATCAGACATGGATTTGATCGATGCCCTAAAACATGCTCTATTTGAGCAAGATTTCTCAAGAGCTAGGGATTGAAATGGGCTCATGGTTTGGTTAAATCTCAACTGAACAAAAGAGAGCATGTGGATATTTTCACAAAGACTAGCTTTTTACAATAGGTGTCAGGAGGCCATGTTGAAAACTGCGTGGTTTTTAATATATTAAGAAACAATGTCATTGGGGCGCCTGGGTGGCTCAGTCATTAAGCGTCTGCCTTTGGCTCAGGTCGTGATCCCAGGGTCCTGGGATCGAGCCCCACGTCAGGCTCCCTGCTCGGCGGGAAGCCTGCTTCTCCCTCTCCCTCTGCTGCTCCCCCTGCTTGTGTTCCCTCTCTCGTTGTGTCTCTCTCTGTCAAATAAATAAATAAAATCTTAAAAAAAAAAAACCAAAAGAAACAATGTCATTCATTTTATGAAAAGCAAATAATCCTGTCTATTACGTCTTCTGGTAAAGGCTTAATATAATTACTATAATCAGTAAAGTTTCAAAGGCTTTAAAGTCTCTCTATTCTCCTACTTTCTCTAATTATTTTGTGCTCTAATCTTTATTATTTTCTTCTCTCTGCAAGCTGTAGTTTTGTTTTCTCTTCTTTTTCCAGAGAGAAACTCAAGCAGACTCTGTGCTGGGCACAGAGTCTGAGGTGGGGCTTGATCTCACAACCCTGAGATCAGGTCTAGGGCAGAAACCAAGAGTCGGATGCTTAACCAACTGAGGCGCCTAGGTGCCCGCCCCCCTTCCACTGTCTTAAAGGAGAAGGTTAGATTACTGATTTGAGATATTTCTTCTTTCTTAATAGAGCCATCGATAGCTCTAAATTCCCCTCTAGGCACTGCTTTACCTGCATCCCATAAATTCTGGCATGTTCTTTTTTTTTTTTTAAAGATTTTATTTATTTATTTGAGAGAGAGAGAATGAGAGAGAGCGAGCACATGAGAGGGGGGAGGGTCAGAGGGAGAAGCAGACTCCCCGCCGAGCAGGGAGCCCGATGCAGGACTCGATCCCAGGACTCCAGGATCATGACCTGAGCCGAAGGCAGTCGCCTAACCAACTGAGCCACCCAGGCGCCCAAATTCTGGTATGTTCTATCTTCACGCTTATTCATCTCAAAGTATTTTCCAATCTCCCTTTTGCCCTACTGGTTATTTTAGCATGTGCTGTTTACTTTCCACATATTTTTGAGTTTCCTATTTTTTTAATGTTTTTGATTTCTACTTTCATTCCACTGTAGTCAGGGAAGGTACTATGTATTCCCTCTATCCTTTTAAATGTATTGAGGGTTTTTTTTTTTTTTTTTATGGCCTATTGTATGATCTATTCTGGAGAATGTTCCATGTGCATGTCAGAAGCATTTGTATTCTGCTATCGCTGCACAGAGTGTTGTATAGATATCTGCTGGGTATAGCTGGTTTATAGTGTCTTTCAAGTTTTCTATGTCCTGTTGATCTTCTGCTTCCCTGGTCTAACCATTACTGAATATGGGGTATTAAACTTTCAACAGTTACTGGTGAATTATTAATTTGTCCCTTCAGTTCTGTCAGTTTTTGCTTCATGTATGTGGTGCTCTGTTAGGAAGTGCATCTATATTCATAATGGTTAAATCTTCCTAGTGAACTGGCCCTTTTTTATTATAAAACATGTTGGCAAACTTTATCAATAAAGTAATGTGAAAGAAGCCAGTCAGTATATGATTCCAGTCATACAAAATGTCCACAAGAGGAAAATCAAGAGATAGAAAGTAGATTAGTTGCTGGAGGTGGGGTGGTGATATGAGGGGTTGGTAGCGAAAGCGTACAGTGTTTCTTTTTCAAGTGATAAAGATGTTCTAAAAATGATGGTGATGATGGTCACACATATCTGTGAATACACCAAAAGCCATTAAATTGGACACTTTAAGTGGATGAATAGTATGGTATGTGAATTTTATCTCAATAAAGCTGTTTAAAAAAGAAAATATATCAGTTTGTGAAAAAGAAATAATCTTTACTTATGGTCTTCTATAAATATTTTTATTTATCAGGTTTAGTTAGAGAAAAGTACAACTACAGTGAGAAAAACACTCAGGAAATGCCGTATTCACTCTTTTTTGACCACTCACGGGGAAAAATATACTCTCAGAGACTCACCAGAGGGGACTTGTACATGGGAATATCTGAATGGGAATCCAGGCACTAACTAGAAACAAGGGTTACTTATTTAAGTAACAAAGCTGAAGAAATTCAGGCATTAATCACAAAAAGACTACAATTTATAACAGAGAACAACGCATGTACGTTCTAATATACCTGGAAGACATTTCATTCACAAGTAATCTGTGTATCAAAGAAATAATTCAGTCTACTTTAGGTGGCATGAAAAAGCAGGAATAAAATTACTTCTTCAGAATCAAAAACATCTTCTAATATATAATAGTTCTCAGTCTTTTACCCGTCTGATCTTTTATCCTAATGAGTTAGAATCCTAATTAACGACCTAATTAGCTCAACCAATTTCAAACACATTATCCATTTTAACAGGCAACTTTTAACATTAAAAATAGTATGAGCTTTAAAGATTCAAATATTCACAATGGCTACAAACGCATGAACATTTTTCCTGAGAACTGAAAATATAGAAACTATAACTTCTATATAAATATAGAAAGTATACCTACTCAACTCTCTTGCCTCTGAATAGAATCTATAACAACAGAGAATAATTTCCACCAAGGGACATACGGTGTTAAGATAAAATGAAAATCATCCACATTTCTTTTTAATGACCTTGTAGCATAATAGAATTGAGGCTAGTGTTTCAAATTGGCAATGCCCAAAACTTTGCTATTAGGTTTTTTTCTTTTTTTTTTTAAGATTTCATTTATTTATCTGACAGAGAAAGACAGCGAGAGAGGGAACACAAGCAGGGGGAGTGGGAGAGGGAGAAGCAGGCTTCCCGCCGAGCAGGCAGCCCAATGCGGGGCTCATGACCTGAGACGAAAGGCAGATGCTTAACGACTGAGCCACCCAGGTGCCCCAGCTTTGCTACAGTTTTATCAGAATGGGCTATCTACATAATGAAATTTCACTCTGGTGGAAATCACAGTACAAATTGTGTATTTTTGCTCTTCCTTTTTTTTTTTTTTCCCCCACACGTAGCTTTACATATATCAGTACTTTTTATTGAGATATAATATATAGGGGCTCCTGGGTGGCTCAGTTGGTTAAGCGTCCTACTCTTGATTTTGGCTCAGGTCATGATCTCAGGGTCCTGAGACTGAGCCCCGTGTCGGGCTCCACGTGTCTGCTTGAGATTCCCTCTCTTCCTTTCCCTCAGCCCCTCCCTGTCCTCTCCCTCTTTAAAAAAAAAAGACAGAGTGAGATAATTTATATAACCATAAAATTCACCCTTTCAAAGGGTATAATTCAGTGGTTTTTAACATATTCATAACGTTGTGCAACCATCACCATGATCTGATTTTAGGATATTTTTATTGCCCCAGAAAGAAATCCTGTCCCCAGTAGTGGTTATTCCCCCATTACCTCTCTCCCTCCAGCTCCTAGAAAACACTAACCTATGTTTTCTATCTATGGATTTGCTTATTCTCTCACTTCATACCAAGGGAGTCCTACAATATGTGGCCTTTTGTGACTGGCTTCTTTCGCATTTTATTTATTCACTCTTTAATTGGTGGGCACTTGGGTTTAACAACTCAATTGAATCATACTGCTATGAACATGCACATACAAGTTTTTGTGTGCCCATGTTCACATTTCTCTGATGTATATACCTAGAAGTCAAACTGCTGGGTCATATAATAACTCCGTGTTTACCATTTTGAGGAACTGCCATATTATGTTCCAAATGGCTGCACCATTCTCTTGCCTCTTCTTAGACTTCAAATATGATGCTTAAAAGTAGGAAATCATTCTTTCAAGGTTGTTCTCCTTTGAGGAGTCCTCAAAAATTAATTACATTTAGTTACCTAAATAACTTATGAGCAACCTGTCCTAGTTCCAATCTTAAAATAGCATGTTGAATGAAAGAAGATATACAGATGGCAAAAAAAGTGCATGAAAATATGCTCAACATCATATATTATCAGGGAAATGCAAATTAAAACAACATTAAGATACCACCACACATCAATGAGAATGGCCCAAATCTGGAACACTGACAACCCCAAATGCTGGCAAGGATGTGGAACAACAGGATGGTGAGAATGCAAAATGGTACAGCCACTTTGGAAGACAGTTGGTCAGTTTCTTATAAAACTAAACACGCCATATGATCTAGCAATCATGCTCTTTGGTATTTACCCAGAGGAGATGTTCACAGAAAAATCTGCACATGGATGTCTATGGCTAATATTCATAATTGCTAAAACTTGGAAGCGACCAAGGTGTCCTCCACAGTAGGTGAATGGATAAACTGTGTGGTAGCACCAGGCAATGGAATATTATTCGGGGCTAAAAAGAACTGAGCTAGCAAGCCACGTAAAGACATGAAGGAACCTTAATTGCATACTGCTAAGTGAAAGAAGCCAATCTGAAAAGGCTCTACGCTGTATGATTCCAACTATATGACATTCTGGAAAAGGAAAACTAGGGGGACAGTAAAAGATCCGTGGTTGCCAGAGGTTGGGGCACAGAGAAATGGATAGACAGAGCACAAAGGATTTTCAGAACAGTGAAAATACTGTGTATGAAAGCATAATGATGGATACATGTCATTTTAAGCATTTGTCCATATCCACAGAATATAAAACACTAAGAGGAAATCAAAATATAAATATGGACTTCAGGTGATTACGATACAACCATATGATATAATTATGATATGTCAATGTAGATTCACCAACTGCAACAAACGTACCCTCTGGTGAGGGATGCTGATAATAGGCTATGCATAGGTAGGGGCAGGGGGATATATGGGAAATTTCTGTACCTTCCTCTCATTTTTCTGTGAACCTGAAACTGCTCTAAAAAATAGACTTAATACCAAAAAACCCACGAAAACCCAAAAAAGCACGTGATACCTCCAAAAATTAAATGCACATTTGCATTCAGAGAAAAATGCAACACTTTGCAAGTTGCACTGCGGCACGCACAGGTGCACACATTTAAGCAGGTTGAACAGCTCTCTGTGGCATTAAGGACTCATCAGAGGCACTCAAGTTGTAACACTGTTTATCAGAAAGATGAGTTAAGGGCGCCTGGGTGGCTCAGATGGTTAAGCGTCTGCCTTCGGCTCAGGTCATGATCCCACGGTCCTGGGATCGAGTCCCGCATCAGGCTCCCTGCTAGGTGGGGAGCCTGCTTCTCCCTCTGCCTCTCTCTCTCTCTCATGAATAAATAAATAAAATCTTTAAAAAAAAAAAAAAGAAAGATGAGTTAATATTGGCTTTTACAACTGTTCTGGCCTTGCTGACCAGTAAGGAGAAGCAATGATGCTTGCACCAGCACAGTGTTCTGACACCTCATGCTCCGAAGGGAGCAAGCTTCAAGCCCTTTTTGCCCTTGGGCAAATAACTGACTCCCATTCACCCTCCATTCTCCCAGTTAGAAAGCTGGATAAGAACGCTCCCTAGGGGCGCCTGAGTGGCTCAGTCGTTAAGCGTCTGCCTTCGGCTCAGGTCATGGTCCCAGGGTCCTGGGATCGAGCCCCGCATCAGGTCCCTGCTCTGTGGGAAGCCTGCTTCTCCCTCTCCAACTCCCCCTGCTTGTGTTCCCTCTCTCGCTGTGTCTCTCTCTGTCAAATAAATAAAATCTTTAAAAAAAAAAAAAAAAAAGAACGCTACCTATTTCATAGGCTTGCTCTGAGGAATAGTTGGAGATCATGCATATAAAGTGCCCAGCAAATAGGAAGCAACCCATAAATAGTGTTATGTTTTCTCCTTTTTCCAACTCATAAAGTCTGAACTAAAAGGAACCATTTCAGGGAGAGTGACAGCGTAAAAATATTTTTCTGGATTACGGTAACAATTCTAAAGACGTAGACTGTTTATATCCTTAAATGATCTTTTCTAAGTCACTTCTCTGGATCTCAGTTCCCCTGACCTCTTAAATGGCATATAAATTTCTGCTGCTATGTTAAGGTGGTCTTGAAAATTAAATAACAAAGCGTACAGAAAATTCCTTATATATTGGGGCGTCTGGGTGGCTCAATCAGTGAAGCACTGGCTCTTGATTTCGGCTCAGGTCGTGATCTCAGGGTCATGGGCTCTACGCTCAGTAGGGAATCTGCTTGAGATTCTCTCTCTCCCTCTCCTTCTGCCCCCTCCCCCTGCTTATGGGCTCTCTCTAAAATAAATAAATAAATCTCAAAAAAAGAAAATTCCTTATGTATTATAAGTTGAATTTTAAAAATTACTTCTTGAACACCAGTTTTATGCAGGGTACTGAGCTAGATAAGTGGAAATAAACAACAGCAACAACAAAACAAAAATAAAACTTGGGGCTAATCCTTAAAAAGAAAGAATAGAAATTTAAGATGGTCTCATTATTTAAAACCTCACAGTAAACAACAACAACAAACTGTAACATTTGGTTATTTTTTGGTAAAAAATATTTTAAATGAGCTTCATGTCACATTGCCATGTAATCGAATGCATATTATATTACTAAATAACTGGAATCATTTTAGAAAATAACATCCAGGCCTTGTTATTCAGCAGTTACTCATTGAGAGTTTGACATCCACCAGGCCTGGGCTAAGGAGATTCAAATGTTAACTTTAACAGTTGGGAAGTTAATTATTGCTCTCTATTTTCATAAGGTTTATCAAAATTTAACTGAACTTCCTTAAGGCACTGAGCCACCTTGTGACCGCACGGTCCGAGTGGGCACAGAAGTCACAGCACAGAACCCAAGGGAAGACTGGCCCCCCCTTCTGCTCCACCCTGGCTTGACAGCCAGAAGGAAGCTGGACAGGAATCCCAAGTGGTTTTGCACATGGCTTCTGGAGGCGGACCAGCCCAGGCTGGTGGCCCTGCCCTAGTGCTACTCTAAGCTACCCCTTTCTGCCTCAAAGGCTCAGTTTCCCCATCTGTAAAAGGAGGATAATAACAGCTCCTTGAAGGGTTAACAGTGAGGATAAAAGAGACGGCATGCAAAATGCCCTCAGCGCAAAGCACACGGGAAGGATCCATGAAGTAGTCGTGTGCAATCTGTAGGACTGAAGATGTTGATATGAAGGTTGCTCACATAAAACAATGCTATTTCAGAAAGAATCTTCTACAGGAAAAGAGGGAAGTGGGGGAGGGAGATGCAGTCCCTGCCTCCCGGGAACTCCCGGCCAGGAATGTGCTCACGCGGGCTGACCGGGACAGGACACAGCCTGAGATGGAATTGGACATAAACACATGACACCAACGCTTGCACCTCTCTACGGCTCCGACAGCTGACAACGTACAAGGGAACCCAGAGTAGAGACCTGGGCTGTCTTTGTTCTAGTCAGATCTAAGATCTGCAATGAATCAGGTATGCTCAGAGTTAATGACACCTTCAGACAGGGATTCCGCAGGCGAGAAAACGCAGTCTACTGGGACCAGAGGAAGATGGATAAACAAGCACAGTGTGGGAAAAAGAAAAAGGTAAGACGTAAAAACAAAACAGCCATAAAACCAATGAATGTTCTAATAATAAAGAACAATGAGTTTCCAGCAAGTGGGTGGGGAAGGAGCTTGTGGGGGAAACTGTCCTATAAGAATGAAAACTCACCAAGGTTTCATTTTTTTCAGGGTCCTCAACTTGCTAGCCTTAAAAACAACAGGGAATCCCTAAATGCTCATGAGGGTCATGTCCCCAAACCCATTTCTCTGTACACATGGTGAGCTTTGGGGAAAAAACAAGTGGCATGCCCGGGGTCTAGTGATGCTCCATGCTCAGCACTAGCAGGGAATGGGTACGTGCAAAGGGCAGCAGTGGAAGAGATTTTGCTGAGACTCCTTTTAGCTGGCCAGAACCTTTATGAACGACGTTTCCCTGAGAGTGGTTTATGGAACAGTAGTTCCAGAACATATTTCTGACAACAAATAATGGAAGTTTGCAAAATATTCCACGTAGCATTTACATCTGGTACTTCCTCCATGCTCATTAGCATTTTAAGACCTCCAAGAAGTCTTGCAGGAAAGAAACCAGTTTACATTTGTTTAACCATGTAATTGGGAAACCGATGGGCTCTTGGCTGGCTTACAGGGCAGGTAGGTAGTGGGGACTGACCCAGTCCTGGAAAGATAATGAGATGGAGAGAAGTGTACTGAGGGGCTTTCCTTTCCGGGTGTTGGGGGGCGGTGAGGAGGTGATGTCACTGGAATAAAACACTCGAGAAGATTCTGTTAGAGTTCAAGGGGCTGTGGTTGGTTGTGGGTCAGGGTGGTGGGAGGCATGTCTGAGGGGCATCCCACCATCTTCCAGGGGGTGGGTGCCTCCACCCAAGGGAGGGTGGTCAAATTTGCTGACTCAGGCACTATACTCAAAGGTCCTGCTCCCCCTTTCTCAGTCAACAGCTTGCATCTCACTCAACTAAAGCGGTAACAAGGGGCTGCGGTCATAATAATACGGCTGACGTGTTGAGTGGGCTCCTCTGCGTCAGGTGCTCTTCTAAGCACTTTCTGTGGATTAACCAGATTACTCCTCACAGCAACCCGATATGGTAGGGACTTTGATATCCATTTCCAATTGAGGAAACTGAGGCACACTTGAACTAACTTGAGAAAATAGTTAAAGAATATCTATTTGAGGTAGCGTAACAAGCTGAACATACCCAGGCCTGCATTTCACTAAGAGACTGTTTGGTTTTGCTACTAAGATCCTGCAAAATACTCTTGTGGGAATGTTGGTTGTGACTCATTCCATCTCTTAGCAGTAAGGGGAGGTTGGCCTTTTTGGCGGGTGGGGCGCCGGCTGCCCATGGCCACCCCACATGACCTGCAGGCCGCTTTCGATGGCCGCCTCCCAGGCCCCTTGGTGACAAAGTATGGGATCTTCTGGGCCACACTCTCCAGGAGAAATAAAATGTGAGTCACACATGGAAGTTAAGCACTTCTAGTAGCACATTTTAAAAACACCAAGAGGACCAGATGAAATTAATTTTAATAATATTTTCTATTTAACCCAATATATCTAGAATGTTATCATTTCAACATGTGGCACTAGCCACATTTCAAAGGCTCAGAAGCCACATGGGGCTGCCGGCCACCATCTAGGATGGTACATTCTAGATGTTTGCAGAGTGAACACCGGATCCAACAGGCTTATTCCTGATGAGGTTAGGTTTGGGACTCAGAGGGACCTGCATTGAAATCCCAGTTTCCCCACATTCCATCTGTGTGATTTCAGGCAAGTCATTTAAGTTCTTTGTGCCTCAGTTTCCTCATCTGTGCAATGGGGATAATAATAGTTTCTCTCTAATATGGTGGTGGGGAGGATGAAGTGACCTTATACTCATAAAGTAACGAACCAGGGGAACCAGGGCCGGGGCAAAACGCTCTAGGGGCATTGGCTAGGGTGTCTCCTGACTGAGGCTGAGCACCCCTTCAGGCTGCTGAAATGAAGTGGCTCCGGGGCCTGCTGCTATCTGACACTTCACGGCAGCTGTAGGTGGCCCCAGGCTCCATGTGGTGCCTGTGGGGGGTCCGAAGTATCACTCCCATATCAGAGATTAAAGAGCAGTTGGCGCTGGAACTCTTTAAAAAGGCTTCTAAGCAACTCCTAGGGAGCATATCTCCCACATTCCTTTGATACATGTCT
The DNA here is from genome assembly GCF_029215605.1 of Mirounga angustirostris. Taxonomy (NCBI): domain Eukaryota; kingdom Metazoa; phylum Chordata; class Mammalia; order Carnivora; family Phocidae; genus Mirounga; species Mirounga angustirostris. The sequence goes on along the minus strand of NW_026991709.1, from coordinate 184,144,925 downwards.
CCCAGTTTACACACGGCTGAGGACTAGTTTACCCACCACAGCCTGGAGTACAAATCCGTTCTCGTCCTCACGTCCGTGTTTCAGCCACCACGGAAATGAGGGGTCACAGGGACATATTATAATCTGATTACAAGGGGAACCACTGGGAATCCTATGCAGCCACAGGCCACCTTCCTGCAGCACCAGGAAGTGGGCCCAGCTCAGATATTTTGTTGCTTTAAATTCAGCTGTGGCTATGGCAACTTCAATCCCCTAAATGAATTAAAGGCCTGATACCTTTCTCTATGGCATGGAAATAGCTCCTTAAAGGAGCTCACTAGTTTATTCTTAATTATCCTTACACGTAAAATAAATCCAGTGGTCCTCCCACATCTCATGAGTTGCACTTGGGAACATCATCACTGCTTCCGAGGACAGCCTCTCCTTGATTAGCAGCTTGGAAAGAACACAGGACTGGGAAGTAAGAGGCCTGCGTTCAGGGCCTGCTTCTTCCTTCGCCCTAGCACCGAGATGATGAATCCCTTCGAAAATGCTTAGCCTTGATCCTCTGATCCATAAAAAGAGGGACTGGAAAAGAAGTTCTCTCTAAAGTTCCTTCCAGTATTAAAAATTGGTGAGTTCTTACCTTTTACAAGATGAAAGTGAATAATGCTGAAAAATGAAGTCCTAAGATTCAAAATGGATCAAGCCTACCTGTCTTGGTCACTGTCACTCTTAAAGAGGGTATCAAAGAAATAACCAAACAGTGGGCACGGTGGGAGGGTAGAAGGAGACAGAATAACTCCACAGCAAAGGGAGACCCCCAGAAAAGAGGTGCGTGGCACCTGAGGTTCAGTAACGGGAAGGGAGCTGCGGGGTGTGCACCTCCATTATTTATCACAAATGTTCTCTTCTGGACCTGCTGAAACAGATCATAGTTACTGAGAACCATTCCCATTCTGTCTACTCTAATGTGTTACAGGGGAATAGCATCAAATGTGAGAATCAGGAAAGTGGCTTAAAAGAGAAAAAACAGGGCATAATCAGTTACCTCTGGAAAAGCCTATATGGCCCCCAAAGCACAGAATAGGAACTTGGGACTAATGGCGTCACGTGTCCCATTCCGCTTGCCCCAGGAGCGTGTGGTCATACAGGGCCGACTCTCACACTACTAACTTCTTCTGTGTCTGCCTCTGTCTCACCGCCCTTCGGCTTTCTCTCCCTGCGAGCACACACGTGCCAAAGAACAGTTATTCTTACGTATCCAGGGCTCCCTCTGTAACTCTTTTCACCCATGAGCCAAGAAAACACATTCCCCCCATAAAGGACACTGGCTTGAAATTGCAAGTTGTGTTTCTAGATGCCAACCAGAAATACACACAGCAGCAGCATCTCTTTCTTTTGGCACAGAAAATGGCTCTGAGTAACGAGTTCTAAATAAGCCTCTCCTAGCCCATCTCTCTGCACCTGTGTCTCGGACAAACTCCATACTGCAATTCCTGCTATGCTTTGCTGCCTTGTCATCCCAGGACAGCATGACATCCACGGTGCCCAAAATATGTGCAAGAGAGTAGGGAAGCCACGTATGAAAGAAGTGTGTGCAAATTAGCAGAACGAAAAGACAAGCCACAGACTGGGAGAAAACACTGGCAAACCACACATCTGATAAAGGGCTTGTATCCTGAATATATAAAGTACTTTCAAACTTCAATAATAAGAAAATAAACATTCCTTTTTTTTTTTTAATGGGTAAAAGATTTGCTCAGACACTTCACAAAGATACATGGATGGCAAATAAGCATATGAAGAGATGCTTACTTTATTAGTCGTTAGGGAAATCCAAATGAGATAGCACTACACACCTGTTAGAACAGCTAAAATTAAAAAAACAAAAATACACAAAATACTGGCAATACCAAGTGAAACTGGCACCTTCATATCCTGCTGGCAGGACTGCAAAATGGTACAGTCACTCTGAAAAGGAGATGGACAACTTCTTATGAAATTAAACATACACTTACCATATAAACTAGCAATCTCGCTTCTGGGTATTTACCCAATTAAAAACAAACAAACTTATGTTCACCCGAAAATCCGTAGGCAAACGTTTTTAGTGGCTTCACTTGTAGCTGCCAAAAACTTTGTCCCTCAATCGGGTAATGGATAAACAAAGTGTTGTTTACCCATACAATGGAGCACTACTCGGCAATAAAAAAAAAGATAGATTGCTGACAAAGGCCACAAAGTGGATAATCCTTAAATGCCCTAGACTTAATGATTCTATTTATATGGCCTTCTGGAAAAGCCCAAACCGGAGAGACAGAAAATAGGTGGTGGCTGCCAAGGACACCAGGAATAGATTCTCTCTCTGAACTGTGATGATAGTTACATGACTATATGCATTTACCAAAACTTGCAGAGCTGTGTATCAGAAAGCATGACTGCTACTGCATGCAAATTCTACCTAAGAGAGAAATGGAAAGAAAACACTAGAAAATATCAATGGAAAGTGAAAAGATTTGTGAAAAAAAAATCATCACAGAGAAATTCTGAGGCCAAACCCATCCATTTGAACTTTTTCCACACCACAGGCCAACTGCATTTTCAACACCCTGCTCTGATTCTAATGTCCCGTGAGGGATGGGGATCAATGAATAAGGAAGCATCTTACCAACATTTGCCCCTGGCTTGATGCTGCTCCTTCTCAAAGCAACCTCTCTGAAGCGAAGTGAGAGGAACAACCAGGATTGATGACAGGTGACACAGAAAGGCCCTGATTCAGGGCTCAGAGTAAAGCAGGGAGCCCCCATGGTATCTCTGAATCCAGAAGCTTACCAAAAGTGCTGGAGGGAGGAGGCAGGGAAGCACGGCATACAACAAGGAGTCCTAATTCCAGGCCCAAACCTAACCGGCCACTTTACAATTCCCAGTTGCAAACTGACTCTCAGGGGCTTCAGAACGCAGGGGAGTGAAATCCTTGAATGGTAGATAAAGCAGTCTTAGTAAATACTGTACATTGACAATCTTTCTATGGGTAGGTTAAAAAAAAAAAAAAGAAGAAGAAGAGGGTTATCAAGGTACTCCAGATAAAAGGTCAAAAACAACCTAACCACGCTGACTTTTGGGGCTCAATGAAATTACTCTGATAAGTGGCTCATTCCTGGTAGCTTTGTACTTGGTACCTGCCCTGGGTTTAGGCCTGATCCTGCTCTTCCAAATGGCTGCAAAGGTGGCCTGACCATACAATGATAAAGATGAATCAATGAGTAAAAGAAGTGGAAGGGGAAAAAAAGACCATGGGGAGCAAATCTGAACTGGAAGAAAAATAGCAATTTAACAAGGATGACACTGCAGCCAAGTGAAAAGTTACCTAAGACACAGAACAGGGCGCCTGGGTGGCTCAGTTGGTTAAGCGACTCCTTCGGCTCAGGTCATGATCCTGGAGTCCCTGGATCGAGTCCCGCATCGGGCTCCCTGCTCAGCGGGGAGTCTGCTTCTCCCTCTGACCCTCCTCCCTCTCATGCTCTCTGTATCTCATTCTCTCTGTCTCAAATAAATAAATAAAATCTTTAAAAAAAAAAAGACACAGAACAGCTGGGGCGCCTGGGTGACTCAGTCGGTTAAGCGTCTGCCTTTGGCTCAGGTCATGATCTCAAGGTCCTGGGATCAAGCCCCATGTCAGGCTCCCTGCTCAGCAGGGAGTCTGCTTCTCCCTCTTCCTCTGCCTGCATTCACTCTCTCTCTCTCTCTGTGTGTGTCAAATAAATAAATAAAATCTTAAAAAGAGAGAGAGATAGAACAGCCAACTGCAATGTACGGATCACATTTCAATCAAACTCTAAACAAATGGACTTTAAGAAGGTGTTGCAGGGACAATTAGGAAAATTTTAACATATGTACTGTGTAGGTTATGTGGAACAGTTATTGCTGATTTTGCTCAGCATGGTATATTTACATTACAGTTACATAAGAAAATAGCATCCTTTTTCAGAGATGTATATGGGAGTGTTTAGACAAGAAATGCCACGATACCTACGTTTACTTTCAAACACTCCAGCAAAAAGAAAAAATAAAAAGCAAACATGGAAAAGTCTTTGCTATCATTAAGTGTAGATGGTGTTTTTATGGGGTTTCATTATACTGTTGCCTCTATGTATGTATGTGTGCTTAAAGATGGTCTTCATAACATGTGTTTTTAAAGACATGATGAAAAAAGTTAAGCAAATAAATGAGCACAGATGAAAGAAAAAAACAGTTCCTGTATTAGAAGTTTCTTTTCTACTCTCCTTTATTTTGCTGTAATATTGCACTACTAACGCTAATGTTTAATAAAAGGAATCTTTTTTTATAGAAATGCCACAAAGAAGATAAAGCTGAGGAAATAGGCTCAATAATTCAGTTCTTCAAAACAGTAATCTTCTGGGAGTTGCTTATGTTGACTATTTATTAGATATAGTCACTGAAGAACATAAAAAAGAGAAAAAAGGTATAAAGACTGTTGAGGAACAAAAAGGGGTCAGGGACGGGGCATGAAGCCCAAACAATAAGCCCCGAATGGAACTATCTGTAAAGATTGAAATCAGCTCTGGGTTTGAGGGCTGGTTGTTTCCTTACACTCTGTGGACATGTTCATTCACTTTTCCCAGTTCAGCTTTCTTATTTGTAAATGGGAACAACTGGGGCATCCTCCTCCCAAAGAGCAGTTGCAGGAGTAAACAAAGTAACCCAGCATGGGCTTTCACACTGCTCAGCACATGGCCTTCAATGTTGCCTGTTCTTCTGCTCACAAGCTGAATGGCTAAAGGAAAGATGTGAAGATCCAGAAAGTGTGTGGGAAGGTGTAGGCAGGCTGGCTTCTCACAGAAGTAACTAATTAGCCAACAACCACTGACCTGCTTGAGCCCAGAGCTTCTGTCACAGCCTGGAACCCTCCAGTCATCCCAGAAGTGTTTACTTAAACCCCCCCCTCAGAGGTCTGTCCTTCACTGTCTCTCACTCCATTTGGGCCTGGCTATCGGGCTGCTAATCTAATCAGCTAATCTATGCTAAATTATTAATAGGATCCCAGAGGTTAATGTGTAACAACTACACCCTCCAACAGAGGCCCGCTGGAGACTGCAAGGCCTCAGCGAGTCATTAGTCTTGGTGGGAATTTCGGGCACCAGGGAGCCCTCCTCCAATCCAATCAAATTGTAGGCAAGCATATTAGAAATCCTGCCTTGAAAGCAATCCATATATGAATGCAAACGAATCAACAAAGTGCAGAGCAAAAAACCCTCTGAGTAGACCAGGACAAAAGGGTTGTGGAAATTGGTATGTTTTTGTGGTTTGTGTCCTCGGGCAAACCAACTTCATGGACTTCTCTGCAGAGGGCAAAATGTAGGTTGGGGTAAAGATTAAAATATACAATCCATGTAAAGCCCTTGGAACAGCGCCTGCCACACAATACGTGCTCGACAAACGTGAGCTATTGATGATATCATCTAGGGACTCCATTAAATGAAAGCATAAGACACTCTGAAAACTCAAGTGAAAAGGATTTTCTAATTGGTGGCTTCCATTTGTATTCTCTGTGGAGTCAGGCCCACAGGACAGCACACAGGAATTAGATCTGGGTTAGTGTCAGGCCCACTTCCTATTAGCTGTGTGACTTTGGACAAGTTGTTCAGCCTCTCTGAGCTGTAATTTTCTCAAATGTAAAATAAGAGTAATAGTATGTAACCTATAGTGTTGTTGAATGGATTATAAATGATAATGTATGGAAAGTCTGTAGCACAGTGACCCCAAACGCACAGAAGACCCTAACAAAAAATGTCTTTAATTATCATCTTGTATTTTCCAGCCTTTATGACTGCACCCTCAGGAGGCCAATCAACAAGTCACAGTACATTCTCACGGACCGAGTCTCCAGTGCCTGATGCCTAATGGGGACTAAGCCACGGTAATCCCAGGGTCAGTCCAACATGCACAAGGCAATTTAGCAGGGTTGAGATGGAGCCTCAGCTTTGACCAGCCCCATTGTCCCAAAGAAGCAGATACAAGGCAGGATTTTTGTTTGTCTGGTTACGGAGATTATCTCATTCCAAAAAAAAAAAGCAGGGGATCATGGCTTGACTGCTGGTCCCTGGTCGTAAGTGCCATGAGGCTACCAAATAACCGTATGCCATGATCCATTTCTTTTTAACTATATTTTCTGATTATAAAACGATTATAGAATTGAGGCAAAAATATAAGAATATAAAATAAAAAGGTTGCTTATGTTCCTGCCAACCAGAAATAATCTGTTCTTAATATTTCTATCCATATTGCTTCATATTTTTTCTTTAAACACACATGTACCACAACACAGCTATCATTTTTAAAAAATGAGATCATACCATATACTTGTTCATGACTTGCTTGTTTGCTTAAGATGTGTATATACATATATATATATATATACACACACACACACACACACGTCCGTGTTAACATAAATGTGTATGATCATTTTTGATGGCTGCATAGGAATCCATCAAATGTATCCCTCATAAATCATTGGTCTATCCTCCTACTGAAGAACACCTAGGTTGTTTCCAGCCTTTTGCTATAATAAACACCACCATACTGAGTATTCTCACACAAACGTCTTTACACAATTGTCCAATTATTTCTTTAGAAGTGGCATCGATGGGTCAACAAGTACTTAATTCTTAAATGCCTTAAATAAAACAAAAAACCAGCAGGTCTTGCTGAGATGGGAGGGTGAGAGAAACATTCTAGTAATGGAAAAAGACAGTCTTTTAGGCCCAGACAAACAAAATAGCCTTCTGTTGGCCTTTTCCCCCCTGCCTTTCTCTCTCTCACCTACCAGGAAGCATGTCTATCTCACTGATAAGAACAACTAAATCCTCTTGTGCAAAATTCAGGGTCAAACAGAGAGTGTCTGTGAGACAGAACTTGAGGTCTCATCTGGAAATGCAATGTGAAGGATTAGCAGGAAGTGGCTTATAAAAGCAATAAACTCTCCTGAATGGCTCCACTGCGCCAGCCACTTCGCCCCCCTGGGGTGGGGGGAGGCAGGCAAGGCAGCTCAATGAACTCTACTGAGGACCCACTGTGTAGGGGGCACAGGAGTAGCAAGGGCATGCCGCAGGAAAGAGAAGATACCCCACACCCCATCCTGAATCCTGAGGAACTTACAAACAGGATGAAAATCACAAATAAATGCAGATCCACTCAACTGACCCAAACGTACACACCCAGACGTAACCAACGATGGCAAAACAGAGACACTGTAGGAAGGGCAGCCATTGGGCCAAGAGAAACTTGCAAGAAATGAATTTTTTAAAATACTGCACAATGAGGGCGCCTGGGTGGCTCAGTCAGTTAAGCGTCTGCCTTCAGCTCAGGTCATGATCCCAGTGTCCTGGGATCGAACCCCTCATCAGGCTCCCTGCTCGGTGGGGAGCCTGCTTCTCCCTCCCCCTCTGCCTGCCTGTTGGCCTACTTGTGACCTCTCTCTCTCTCTCTGTCAAATAAATAGAATCTTTAAAAAAAAAGTGCTGCATTAGGTACAGAGAAAATAGGCAAAGAGAAGGCGGCTCTCCGCCCCCTCACTTGCTGGCAGGGTGACCTTGGGCAAGTCCCATAAGCCCTTTATGACCTGGTTACCAAGAAGCTCTAAGCTAAGCACAGGAATCCGATCAGCTTTGGGTTTTGGCATTGAGTTTTCCTTTCCTTGCTGTGTTGTTTCAATTTCTATTTTCATGACTCTTCTTTTTAATCTCCCATTCAGTGATTGTCTACCATCTGCTAAACACTGTCCTGGGAGCTTTCATTATTTCATACTCATTTGGTCCTAACTACACCCTTGAAAGGTATGTGTTATTCTTACTTTATGCTCTAAATGTGCTTGAGGTCACACAGCTGACGGGAATAAAGATGGTTCCTGGTTTTATCCTCACGGCACAGAGGAGTTTGGAAATAAGCTACGGCTGAATGCACATATGAATGAATAAATTAAGTTGTTGACTCCCTTCTAAACCCATGCAATTTTCACTACATAAGACTCCTTCTGCACGTGTCGTTTTAATGTAAATTATCTCAGAATCTGTTTTTGAAAATCAGACATACATCAAGAATCAGAAATGAGCAGGACTCAATCCATCAGTAGGCAAGAGCATAACAGCCATAGTGCCTAGTGCTGGGCAGGATCCCATTTTCCAGCAGCTAAGGGTCATACTCAGCTCAGTAGTGGACTTGCAGGGGCCTGCTCCAAGGCGAGGGCAATCTTAAATTCTGATGGGTTGGTGTTGTATATAGAGCTGATCACTCCTGGAAATAAGTAACTTAATGTCCCAGGACTATAGTTTGCTCATCTGTACAGAATGAGCCTGTTGGCCTAGAGCTAACTACTACAGTTTCCTCCAGAAAATCTTCTGTCAGTCTATAAGACATAGAAAACAGTGATGAAGAACGCAAAGCAAGTGGCAAGCCAAGGATAGTGGTTATTGCCTTAAATCCTACATTAGCAGGGATTCTCACATTTGGCTGAACTTCTGGGTTAAGTGGAACACTCAGTAAACCCACTGATTCTTGCTCATTCTCGCTAGCCTGAGAGGGAGGTTGTGTGTGTGTGTGTATGTGTGTGTGTGTGTGTGTGTTTAAAGAACCTGTATTTGTAAGAAGTTCCCAGGATACTTCTAAAGTTTACCCTTGACTACCAACCACTGCTCTGGGGGGAAGTCCCTGAAGCTGACTGGATTAATATTTGTAGAGGATATTTTCTGCTCTGGCCAGAGGGACTTCTGCCCGCACCCCCTACCCCCACCCCCCCCAACCCCACCTACTTTCACTCCCTGTGCACAGGCTACCTGGTTTCGGATGTTTCCGTGACCTGCTGGTCCATCCCTGTAATGGCTGCTGGTGAATTGTGCCATATTCCAAAGTTCTTTCCAACTGTTCTGAGCCTCCTGCATCTGTATTCAAAGAAGGGGTGCAGAAGCAGCTGGAAGAGAGAAACCAGAGTGGCAGAGTCCAGCAGCAACCTTTGGAAGAGCCAATCAAGACTGCCAGCTCCTGATTAATCACATGGGGTGAAGGAAGGGCAGCCATACTGGTCACTGGCAAGGACACACCTGAAGGAAAACTGAGAGTTGGCACGAGTGACTTCGACAGTGGCACATAAAGGCCCCAATACCAAGAAGGACTGGAACCCAAATAACTTTTTTGAAAAATTAAGCCATCTTCTGTTGTCCTCCATCTTCACCTTTTCAGAGTCCCTCTTCTTTGTGTTTTTAACAGGACTTGACAATGACTCACCCTCTAGCCCAGAAAATCAAATGTTGATTGACTTAGGTAATTAATTAAAAAAAAAAGAACTTTAAGGACTTTTTGAATGAGAGCATTAAGTAAGACTTCTCTCTCCTTCGCTGTCACACCCAACGCACACACACACATACACACCACACCTGCACAGAGAAAATGGATCATGGGATAAGACAAACATGGGCTGTCATTATGGAGTAGCTGGGAGGTCTGGGGCAAGTTGCTTCATCTCTGCTCCCCTGCCAGGTTCAATGGGGCTAAGAATGGTACCTGCCCCACAGGGTTGTGGTAAGGATCCCGTAAAGTCCTGTAGGTAAAGTGCTTTGCGCTTTGCCAGTATAAAGTAGGACCTTAATAAATGGCAGTTTAAAAAAAAAAATGTTGGTTTGCTACCACTTTAGGGCAAAAGATTATCACAAAGTGCTGTAGTTCAATAAATTGACCAATGAACATACTACTGGAGTATCTTCTGAATATATATTAATAAGATAGAAGGGGAGCAATCACGTTTCCTTTCTATCACATGCTATATGTAGGTTTACCCACATATATAAAATAAGCATTTGCTAATTCAGATTTGGGAAGTCAAGAAGGAAAGGACAATTTTCTCACTAGCATGGTCCAAAAAAATGCGGTACACATCTTGCCATCACACTGACTGGTAGCTGGCAGTCTTGGTGCCATGCCAGCCCCTGGGACTATGGTTTCTGAGTACACTGCTCCCCCTGCCCCCCATCTCACCCCCTGGCTCTTTAGTGAGTCTAACTGACATCATATTTCAGTTATATTCCATTTAGTCCTGGGAGGAGGAACTCAGCGCTAGATGGGCTACAATGCTAAACCCTCTGATCTGACTATTCCAGATTATAAGCAGCCAATGTTACCTTTCCTTATTCAGAAATAATTCCAGGAGGGAATAGGATACGACAGTCTGTCACAGATGAAGAACCTGATACAGATATAAGATGAAACAAGTGATCATTTGGGAAGCATTTTAGGAAACCCTCTGCTGGTTTGGAATTCGGGTCTTATTTGGAGATGCCAGAAAGACCCTGAAAAGTTACCTAATTCGGAGAAGCAATGTTTAAAATTACCGACTAGGGAGAAGTACAAAGTTTTAGAAACAGAAAGTTTAAGAATAAAAAAAAAAAAAAGTATTCTAACAAACATCCTAAAACAGGACCAAATTGAGGGACAATTTCTAGTGTCAAGCCATCATCAGAGAGAAAGTACTCAGGCTTCAAAGACAGTGGAAGGTTGCCTCAAGGCTGTAGATTGAGAAACATACACAAGCATAAGCTTTCGGAGGGGCCCAGAATGACATAGCCCTGACAATGGCCAGACGTGTCAGCACAAAGCCTCAAGGAATGTGTCCAGCATGGAAGGAAAGCCAGGGGTGGGCACAGACGCATTTGACTGAAACCTGACAGCACAATCCACAACTTCTATTCTGCTATTTCCTGAAGCCCTAGAACAACAGCTAAAACTCATGTTGATAGGAAAAACCCCAATGAACACAAAGAAATTTTTTTGAGTTCCATTTATGAGACTTTTTCACTTTTTCATAACCTTACATGGTAAAAAACAAAACAAAAAAAACCAACCCAAGTGAATAGAAAACACCAAGACACCCAGGGAACACAAGCCATTGCTGACTGAGGATAGGGCTGTGAGAGCCGGAAGACACTACGAAAGCCAAATCCAAAAAAATTTGCAACTTCAACAAAAGGCAGCTTTGCCCACAGTGAGCCTGGAGCCAGATGAGCTCCTATCGGGGCTTTCCTGGTTCTTAGCTGTGCAACCTTGGACAAGTTACTACACTCTCTGTAGCTTCCACATCTGTGCCATGGGGAATACCTACCTCGCTTGAAGACTGAGTAAAAGACAATGCAAGCGGTAGCACTTGGCAGCATGTGAAAGAGGTATATCTTTGTAGTCTTGCCACTGACCCATCTCACAGAGCTGGGGGCTCTGCTTGAGCAGGAAGGAAATACCTGAGGTGTCACACGCATGCCTTCCCATTGAGGGCCCTCTGTGCAGGGTGCTGTGCCGATAGACGATGTGCGGTTTGTTCTGTTCCTCTGCATCCACTTGCTCGTCAATGGACAGTAGTGGTTCAATAAAATAATCCCCATCATGGGACCGGAATGTACCCAGCTGCAGATGAAGAGAGGTGAGAGGTTGATTTCACAGAACTCAACTGCAGGAAGGGGAAAAAAATGGAACATTGCCAAGGAGAGAGGGTAGCATTTCCCCCAAGCCCTTCCCCATGAGGGCTGCTGAAACTGAACTCACTGCCCACCTATTTGGAGAAGCGGTTTATTTTCACTCTGCCAGGTCAGTACCTTCTCCTTGATTTGACTCTAGTTTATTATACCTGCTATGCAAATCTGTCTCTAAGAAATCCTTCCTTGGTGCCCAAATTCTAATCATATTCACTTTCTTTTTTTTAAAAAAAAGATTTTATTTATTTATTTGACAGACAGAGACAGAGCAAGAGAGGGAACACAAACAGGGGGAGTGGGAGAGGGAGAAGCAGGCTTCCTGAAGGGCAGGGAGCCCGATGCGGGGCTAGATCCCAGGACCCTGGGATCATGACCTGAGCCGAAGGCAGACGCTTAAGGACTGAGCCACCCAGGTGTCCCAATCATACTCACTTTCACAGGCTGTTCCAAGAGAGTGTTTCTGCATGTGAAGATAGCCTGGAACTTAGGGACTAGTGTGACCTACAGAGGGGAAAGCTGACCCGTGGAAGCCTTATTATTAATTCGAATTCAGAAAGCATAGACCGACCACAGGCACTCCAGGTGGTCCCACCTGTGACACTGATAGATGAGTCTCTGCACACCCCTTCCCTTTGCAATAGGGAGTGAAATGGTACAAGGCTTGGAATCGGGCTGCCCTACGTTCCAGTCCCAGCCCTGGCACTTACCCACCCACCTTGGGCAAGTTCCTTAACTGCTCTGAGCTTTGGCTTCCTTGTTTGTCAACTGGGGACAAAAGTACTTAATGTAAAGGCTTATTGTGCAGACTAAATGAGATACTGCTTGGAAAGTGCTTAGCAAAGTGACACTCTGTAAGGGATTAGAACACCTTAGTGGCTTTCTTGCTGTCTTAGTCTCTAACCACCAGGATACAATGTGTGTAAGCACCTTGAAATGGGTAACTCCTTCCGCCCTTCCCACATACCCACAAGTTCTGCAAATGGTAAACGATGCCTCAGGGTTAAACCACCCAAACCACACATCCAAGAGCACTAAAAAGTTGCCCATGCAATGCAGTGGGCACTCTTTAAAGGAAGAAATCAAGCTCCTCAATGGGGCTGTAAAAAAAAGCAGAGCGCTTCTACCTTCCCTTAGACACAATGGATGTGACTGTCCTTGAACACCAGAGTTGTATCAGCAACACTTAGGAGTTTGTTAGAAATTCAAATAATCACGCTGCACCCTAAATTTGATCTACTGAATCAAAATCTCTGTGGGTAGGGCCGCCGGAGCTGAACTTTAATGAGCACTCCAAGGTATTCTCATGCACAATAAAGTTTGGGAAGCACGAGGCTGAGACACTGGGGTTTCCAAACCTATCTAAACTTCAAAATTGCCTGGGGACTTAAAAAAAATGAGATTTGTGGCATTACCCCATACCTGCAGATCTGGAATTTCCAGGGGTGAGGTCTAGAATCTATATTTTTAAAAAAGCCTTCCGCGTGATTCATGAGCTGCTGGCTTAAAGGGAGGACAGCTCTGGTGTCGTCAGACTAAGAATAGCTGGTTTCCCCAGAGAAGAAGTGGTTTAACCCATTTATTCTCATGCAGGCACCTCTCTCTGTTTTAAATATACAACTCTGGTGTTCTGTGAGCACAGAGCAGGAAGCTTACTACACGTGAAATCTACCAGAGATAGGCCCGAAACACTGGGGAAGAACCTGGGAGCTCCTCTGGGGGTGATCTGGCACCTTTATTTAGCAAAAGGGGAAACTAAGGCCCAAAGGGAGGAAGTGACTTGTCCAAAGTTCCTCTTCAGTGATACAGAAGCAGCTGAATGGTGCCAGTACTGAATCTAGAACTCAGGTATCCTGACTTTAGTCCAGTACCTTTTTAAAAAGGAACGTCAAAGGTCTCTGTAGGAACACAGATCCAGTCTCTGGCCCACGGTTAGGGGCATGGGTCAAAAAGACAGTGTGGGAACCCCAACTCTGCCACTTACTAGTTAGGAGACCTTGAGCAAGCCCCTGACTCTCCAAGCCTCAGTGTCCTTCCTTATCTGTAAAATGGGTTGTTTTGAGGATTGGGCTGTTGTGAGGATTTGGATGCGATGAGATAATGCACACAAAAAGTACTTTTTGTAGTGCAAGATGCAAAATAAGAGTCTAAGAAATGTTATCTGTATGATGCCCAATTAATTTTGTTGTCGATTCACAGAACACAAGTTTGATGTTTAATGGATGTTTGATCAAAGAGTCATCTTTTCTTGGCTACAGTGACCATTTATTCCAACATAGGTACTAAGTACAATACACAAGACTCCAACATGGGAGAGAAATGATGCTGACCCTGCTGCCAAGGAGAGGGATAGATCGTGTGTACCAATAACTGTAATACAAGGGAGAGCATACTAAGCATCATAAGAAAGATACAGACAAATGTCTGTGAAGGAGGAGAGATGAGAGCAGTCTGGAGGACAAGTTTTCCTGGGGAAGAAGCTATGTAAGTTACACTTTAAAAGAGAAGTAGGATTGGAGCATGTGATGCTGGGGGAGATGACCAAGTAAACCCAAAGGCCCAAAGGCAATGAGGTAGGACTGGGATGGGAGGGAAATTCAGAGAAAGAACAAAAGCAGATGGACTGATACACAGGATTGGTGGAGCGAAAGCCTGAGAGAAGAGTGTGGCATGTGGGTGTGCAAGGCATGAGAAGGCACATCAAAAATGGCCTGAATTGTCAGAGGAAGGGGTTAGTAGTTGTTCTCTACGCAGTGGGGAGCTACTAGTACTAGGTAAGGTGAATGAACAGGGAAGTAATGTGACCTTGCACCTAGTCATCCTTAATCTGTTAGCGGTGTGTGGCAGGGATTAGAGAGGAAGACTGAAGGAGGAAAAGCCAGATGGAAATATTTCTTAGACAACAGTACTAAATGAGAGACGAGCAGAGAAGTAAAAGAGGTCGAGAATTAGGGTAGAGCTGGTTCAGACCAGGTGAGAGACACAGCTAAGATCGAACTCAGGGAAAATGATAACTGGTGGGGGAGGGTGTATGTGTGTGTTGGGGGGGGGTAGATTGGCATTTTTAGATTCACTCTATAGAGTGAAAGATTTCCTGGGGCGGGGGGAGCACTAGGTACGTCCTGATATTACTGGTATAGAACTGGTAATGGGAAGTCCTGGGAAGAAAGAAAAATTCCAGAAGGAAGACAAAGGGAATGAGGGTTTGGGGGCTAGATTAATCGCTGAAGATAGAGACACCTAGTGCACTTATCTTTTAAGATGTATTCTGGACCTTTCCCTCCCGGAAGAGGCAGATTGCCAATTAAATGCAATACGAAGGGGGTTATCACGGTCTATACAATCATTTCTGAAGTCCTGGCCCTCAGTTCCCAAGAGAGTTACCACTTGCAGATCCACGCGTGAGTTACCACCTAAAATTGCCAACTGAAATCAAGGTCCTGCGCAGCAAAGTATTTATACAACTGCTGGGGCCACTCAGCAGGGTGTGGAGGCGGGGAGGGAGGAGGAGTAAAGGTTGTTTACAAACTTTATGTACAGTCCCTGCCCCATCCGTAAGGTTCTGGAATTGGGGTTTATAATCTTCGGATCTAGGGGCGCTCTGATGACTTGGGGTCCAGTGCCTGACTTATGCCCACCCTGACCACAACCTTTTGAAGAATGGAAGGATTCCTGCGCTTTGGCCCTAGGTCTTGGGGCAGCAATGACTCACTGCAGCACCCCCTTACCCCCCCGTGCGTCAAACTGCCGTCTCCGCCCACCCCCAAACAAGCTCAACAGCGAGCCACAGCTCCGGGCGCTTTGCTGGGGGCTGGAGAGGCTAATCCCCATTCCCGTATCCCAGCAGGCTAAAACCTTCCCTGTCCCAGTCTTCAGGCTTGCCTCGCTCCCCACCGGACCCTTCCGACCCTTCCGTAGAATAGTGGAGATGGATGCGACATCCAGACCGGGGACACTGAATCCACCACCAACAGCGCACGCGGAAGGGGCAACCGAGTGCCCCGGGTAAGTATCTGTGCTTCCCCTTACAGAAGGTGACGGGGGAATGTGGGTCCTCGGGGGAAGAGTAAACGCATCACCAGGGCGCAGTGCACACATCGCGTTGCGCTGGGAGAACCTGACCCAGGAAAGTTTCTGCGTCACACGTTCCTGGCAGGAACGCACATTGTTTGGGAGAGTCAAGGACCACTTTCCCTCCAGCCAGAACTTTAGAGCAGGTCTTCAAATGTGGGGGTGGGGGGTAAAAAGCGGATGCCATCTGGGACCAAGTGGAGAGCGAGTGGGGGGGGGAGGTCAGGCGGGGGTCAAGGTATCCGCTCGGAAAACCTGCTAAGTGCGTATTTTGCAGTGCAGGGAGGTGGCCAGCCCGCCCCTACTCGCCCTCTCTCTCCAGGGAAACGTGCGTTGTAGGACCTGTATTTCGATTCTCTGGAGCCCCTATGCGTGGCAGAAAACCCAGAAGTACCGAAATCTCGTACACGCGGCTTCTCCAGCCTCTCCCCCACTATTTCTGTTTCTTGGGGCCACCCCGCCAGCAGGGTGCAGAGTTGGACTGCGCCACACCCCCACTCCCAGTTTCTACCCTAATTCAAAGCGTCCGGAGCAGGCTCCGCCCTCTTCCCCGCCCCCGGAGCCCTCGGCCCACCCTTCCGTTCCTGGGACTGACCTGTTCCCTGTCAATCCTGTTGAGCCTCAGGGTTCCCGGCGCGTGAAAAAAGGCCCAGAGAAATCGCCGGGACTCTAGATTACGCACCGCCCTCCACGACACACAGAAGGAACTCCCCATACCAGAGGCTGGGGATCCTCAGCCCACAGCCCTGTCTCAAGACGCGCCAGTAAGGAATCGGGTCCTCCCTGCGCTCAGCTGCTCCGCTCCTGGGCAGCAGGGTTTGCTGCAAGGGAGGACAACTCTGGGAATTTGGAAGCCGACTTCCAAGCTGCCTACTAGCGTTGGGCAAAGCGCAGTGGAGCCGAGTTCGGACTCTAGAAAGCTCCGAAACATACCGAACCCCCTGCGTGCGCGCTTCTCTAGAGTAAGCACACGCACTGGGCTTGTCATCCAAACCTCAGGATGCAAAGGAGTTTCTAGCGGATATTTAAAGCCAGGATGGAAACTCGGCGCAGTGAGGGTCCTAGGCTAGAGAGCAATTAATTAAGCCTTCCAGAAACGGGTGAAGAGGCGGGAGGGGAGCGGTGGGGTGGGGGCACACACCAACTCACCATTCCTGAGCAGAGACTGATGACCGCCGTGTGCTCGGACTTGGTATTGACATGGCCTTTGTAGAAGCAATGCTTGAGTTCCGCTTCCTCCTCGGAATAAAATTTTGTCTCATTCTCCCCGGGCGTCCCGAGGAGGGTGACAGTGAACCTTGGAGCGATAAATCCGGCATGGGCAGTGAGATTAAATAGAAATTGCTGGCCAAAGGCAGAGAGGCGGTAATGCTCCTGGGAAGAGGTAGAGGAAGCGAAGGCAGGCCAGGGGTCAGAGGCAGCGTTAATGCTCCGTCGCCTTCTTTTGAAGTGCACGTTCGTGGAAAAGGGTTCTCCGAGAGCGTTCACTCGGATGGGAGACGCGATTTCGTATTCGCTCAGGGTCTCTAATAATTTCACTGCAGGGAAAAGCAGAGACACATGAACCAATAATTCCATTTTCCGCAAGCCAATTTCCCGCAAGTTTTAATTTAAAATGAAGGGGGCTCTGTCCTGGGTTATTTTCCAACAGTTATTTTTGCCCATTTGAGTCAATGCCTTCACCCTCAGCCAATGCACAAATATTTACTGAGCACCTACTAAGTGCCAGGAACGGCCAGGAACTATGCTAGACTCTGAGGATACACTGTTCGGAAGCAGACAGTGAACAAGTCAAAAATACATAAGATAATTTCAGATTCGGACAAATACCCTGAGTGAAATAAAACATGCCACTATCTGCTACCCCCAGTTACTAAGTAACTATAGTTTGGGGCATGGAGGTGGGGAAGGGGAAAGATCAAACTACAGGCAAAGAGGGGTGGGGGAGACGAAGTTTGTTCTACAGCGGCTCTCTCTAGAAATTGACTGGGAGTGACCTAAAGAAGGGAGAGGCTGTACAGCCGGAGATAATTCTTTCTAGGAAAAGGAGAGAGGCCTCCGCTGCGGGGTGCCCAATGTGGGACGCAGAAGCTGGGGAGGTGGCGACTGGGGCGGACGGGTCGCGGTGGCCGGAGCCTCATTACCTTGCCTCGGGTGCAGCCTGTCCTTGCGCACGGCCGCCGCGGCGTCTGGGCTCCCCATCTCGGCCAGGTCCCGCACCAGGAACGTTAGCAGTGTGGCCCAGGATACAAACTGCATGGTGCTCCCCACCCCTCCCCCGTGGCTCCCACCCCCCCCTCCCTCCTGCCCTGCTTGGCTGCGGCGGCGACGCGAGGCAGCGGCCGCGGTGAGCGCGCGGAGCCCGGCGCCCGCCGCCAACTTTTGACTTTAGGAGTCGCTGAGGTCTCGCCGCGAGGGTCCCGTCTGCGCTCGGCTGAGCAACGCCGCCGCCTGCCGAGAGCTGAGCCGCTCGGGCCGCAGGAGGAGCCGGAGGAGGAGGAGGGCTGGGGCTCGGCTGCTCGGCCGCATAATGTCCAGGGAGCCGGCAGGAGAAGGCGCGGAACGTGCGCTCCGAGGCGCGCCGGGCGCCCTGTGCTGCGGGGGATAGCGGAGCGGCTTCTTGAATGGGGGGCTGGGGGGCGGAGGCGGGGGGGCCGCGGGTCCTCCGCCGCTCAAATACCCCGGGTGCCCGCCTCCAGGAGGAGAGGGGAGGAGAAAGCGAAGCGAGTGGGGACCGCCTCCTAGACGGAGTCCCCTCCTCGGCTGCCCGTGCGAGTCTCGCAGCCGGCCGCGGGCTGCAGGAGGCGGAGGCCAGAGGCGCCCGGAGCTCGGGGCCGGCCGCTCGCGCTCCCCGCCACCTCGTGGAGAGCGGCTTTTCTGAGACTCCCTGCCCTGGGGAGGGAGAGCAGAGAAAGTTCTCTCCCTTTCCCGGCGCTCTCAGTTTCTGCCTCTGGACCCCTCTCCTCTCCGCCTCTCCTCCCTCTGCTCGCTCTCTCCCTTCAGAAGCTCTCTTTTCCCTTCCTCGCCCTCGCCTCTCTGTGCCGCCCTGTCCCGGTTCTCTCAGCGCGGTGTCGCCTCCCCTCCCACTGTGCCCCCGTTTCCCCTATTTCTCCTTTCCCTTTTCTCTTTCCTCCCTTCTGTCTCCTTGTCTTCATAACAGCCCTCTCCCTCTTCTCTTTCCCCCTTTATGAATTTCTGTCCCTGTCTCTCCCCTTCGTTTGGTTTCTTACAAGTGAAAGTGGCCCAGTGCCGGAGCGCCTTCCCCCTCCTACAGTTTCTCACTGGGGACGAAATGTGATATCTGAGTTCCACTCTCGAGCTGATCGCCCTAAGTCAAGAGTCTTAGAGATGGGGTTCTTAATCTGGAAGTTCGGGGTGCGTTTCAGATCCACAGTCTTTTGAAAATTTCGCAAAGCTGTCAAGCTGTTTTCTTCTCCCAACCTCTGTCCCCATCCGGAGAGGGTCCATAGCTTTTTGTAGGTCCCCGGCCCAAAAAAGGTTAAGAACTGCTCTTGGCAGCGAGAGGGGGCGGGGACTTTGGTGCCCAGACTGGGTTTAGAGATACGGGGGAGAGGGGAGTGATGGCGGAGTGCTAGGGGACGGTAGTGGACCCGGGCCGGGGTGGGGACGAGCGGGGGGTGGCGGTGTGTGTGTGGGGGGGGAAGCACCAGTCTGGGGAGGGATTTCTCAATCATTTCTTCCTTTTCGCCAGAGAGATGCTTGGAGTAGTTCACAGCTCACACTTCAGGCTACACCTACCTCGCCTTGGGATGCAAATTTGGAAGTTAGACAAGCCGGAGCAGGGAGGCTGTGTGTGAGCGTGTGTGTGAGTGAGAGGAAGGGAGGGAGGGAGGAGCAGGGAGGGAGAGAGAGCGAGGGAGAACTGTTTAATCCTGGGTGGTTCAAAAGTACTTTTTCTTTCACCGGCCCTCAGAAAGAAGTTAGGGTGTGCTAATTTCACTAATTTCAAGAGAAAGGAAAGTGTCCCAGAACTGGAGTTTTCTGTTACTTAGTAGGCTGACACTCTGAATTGGAAATACCAAAGACTATCACCACCAGGGACCATGTAGCAGTATGCTAGAAGTGTCCTCTACTCTTGAAATATTAATGCATGTATTTCTCTTGGTAGAGGGAAAAATGACTTGGTAATTCCTAAAAAAGTTGTTGACCCAAATGGACCAATGGTGCCATTGTCTAACTGTATTACTGGAATTTATAATGAGTATAAACAGTATAAAGATGGGAAAACAGAAACACCTGTAAAGTGCAAAGATTTTTAAAGGATGACATTTAGATCTTTTTCTTAAACCTTCAAAATAATTTACTAAAATACGTGTATTCTAAAACACAACCTTTCTTTTCATTATGTAATAAAATTCCTCCCAATCACAGTATCTGGGAGTTCCAAACTTAGCAAGGAATGGAAAAACTATTACAAAATGAAACTATTAGTTGATTCCGATGGAAAATATTCTAGAACTTTTACTGTAAAATTACTCAAAAATATAGTACTTTTACAGATACATAACTGAAAAGAACAGAGTAGAGAGACCAGGACTAAACCCACATATACAGTCAATTGACTTATGGCAAAGAGCCGAGAATATACAGTGGAGAAAGGACAATCTGTTCAATAAATGATATTGGGAAAACTGGACAGCCACACGCAAAAGAATGAAACCGGATCCTTATCTTACACCATCTACAAAAATCAGCTCAAAGGGGATTAAAGACTTGAGTGTTGAGACCTGCACTCATAAAACTCCTAGAAGAAACAGGGGTAAGCTCCTTGATGTTGGTCTTGGTGATGACTTTTTGGATTTGATACCAAAAGCAAAGGCAACAAAAGCAAAAATAAACAAGTGGGACTACATTAAACTAAAAAGCTTCTGCAAGCAAAGAACATCAACACCATGAAGAAGCAACCTATATAGTGGGAGAAAATATTTGCAAATCATATATACCGGATAAGGGGTTAATATCCAAAGTATATAAAGAGCTCATACAACTCAGTAGCAAAAAAAAAAAAAAAAAAATCAATTAAAAAAATGGTCAGAGGATCTGAAAAGACATTGTTCCAAAAAGATATACAGATGGCCAGCAGGTACATGAAAAGATGTTCAACATCACTAAGCATCAGGGAAATGCAAATCAAAACCACAATGAGTTATCACCTCACACCTATTAAAATGGCCATTACTAAAAAGACAAGAAATAACAAGTTTGGTGAGGATATGAAAAAAATGGAATCTCTGTGCACTGTTGGTGGGAATGTAAATTGGTGCAGCCAGAAACACAGTAGGAAGGTTCCTTTAAAAACTAATAATAGAATTACCATGGTATCGAGCAATTCTACTTCTGGGTATTTATCTGAAGGACACAAAAACACTAACTTGAAAAGTTATCTGCATCCCCATGCTCACTGCAGTATTACTACCAATAGGCAAGATGTGGAAGCAACCTAAGTGTCCATCAATGGATGAATGGATAAAGTAATGGTGGTACATATATAATGGAATATTATTCAGCCATAAAAAAGAAGGAAAGTTTGTGGCAATGTGAATGGACCTTGAGGGCATTTTGTGAAGGGAAATAAGTCAGATAGAGAAAAACAAATGCCATATAATCCCACTTACATGTGGAATCTAAAAAAAAAAAAAACTCCAAAAAACTGAACTCATAGATACAGAGAATGGATTGGTGGTTGCCAGAGGTGTGGGTAGGGGGTGGGCAAACTGGGCAAAGGCGGTCAAAAGGTAAAAAGTTCCAGTTTTAAGATAAATAAGTCTTGGGATGTAATGTAGCACAGTAGCACAATAACTATAGTTAACAGTATTGCTTTGTATGTTTGAAAGTTGCTGAGAGTATATCTTAAAAGTCATCACAAGAGAAAGAATTGTAACTATGGGTAGGGATGGATATTAACTACACTTACTGTGGTGATCATTTCACAATATCTGCATATATTGAAGCTTTATGTTGTATACCTGAAACTAATATATTATTATATGTGAGTTTCATGTCCATAAGAAAAATAAAGTTTATAAAGGATAAAAAAACAAAGCACTTTTCAATATTTTCTATTAAACAAATTTTCTCTCTTTCAATATAAACTCTCCTGATAAAGTTAAGCTGATAGTATAGAAATTATTATGTGTAGGGACAGAAGTCTCCTTAGTGTATTCTCTCTCTTAGCTTCCTTTCTAGGACTTGATTTTAAAAGATAAACTCTGTTTACTCTTCTTTAAAATTGCTCCTGATACAACCCAGTCATCTCCATAAGAGCTGACAAGAAAGGAAAATACAAAGTATCTCTTGGTGACCTTGTGACGTGACCAAGACTCTGGGTTTCTGAAAGTCTCATCCTCAGTGAGAGTCTATTCATCCTTTCTCAATTGTATTATCTTGCCTCTGAATTTACATCTGTAAACAAGGCTTAAAAAATCTTAGGTTTGAAATCATAGTGTAGGACAGTGGAGTGAACTATCTAAATAATTCAGGTCCAAACTATCTAAATAATTCAGGTCCAAATCTTTTGTCTGAATCATCATCATCAACATGTTTTGAGTATTTATCATGTGCCAGACCGTGTACAAATATACAGCATTTAATTCTTATAACAGGTCTATGAGGTAGGCAGTATTAGTAATTTCATTTTACACATAAGGATAGCAAGGTCTAAAGCGGTGAGATGATTTGACAAAGGTCCCTTAATTAGTGAAAGATAGGATTCAAATTCTGTTTCAGCAGTTTAGTCTAAGTTGATAATCACTATCATATATAATGAATAAAGGAGTCATCAAAAGCATGGCTGGGTTTTAGGGGTCTGGTTTGGGAGAGGTTGGCTAATACCATGTAGAGAATTGCCTCAACTTTCTCTTCTATGTACAATTTTTCTTTGGCTCTCTAACTTCCTTTTCTAATGCTGAGTATTTCGTGATAATCATCTTAGTTATTTCACTGATATTTCACTTTTTCCATGGCACCTAGAACAAATCTGGTACATAGTAGGTGCTCAAATATTTACTGAATGGTAAATAGATTCCTTATTTTATACAAATACATGTGTGCAGTTTAGAGGATAGTTTTATAAATAGGAATATAGAATTACTTGAGTTCGGGGAGAAAAGTGGATTCTTCAGTAAACTGGCCCATCACAAAAGTTTGCTTGAAAAGAAGCAGAGCTTTTGGAGGTCACCTAGAGTTAACAGAGAGAGAATTCTTAGTGTATTTCCTTCTCCCAGGCTTTACTGGAAGTGAACGTTATTGTAGGTTAAGTGGAAGACCTCTTTGGCTGATTTTTCACGAAAACGGTATCCCAGAGGAGTGATGATTGGCGTTAGTCCCTAGGGAGAGATAAGCTGGCCAATGGAAATGCAAGACATGACATCACAAGTGACTTTATTAGCAGAACATCGCTGGAAACAGCAGGAAGGAGAACTGAAGTGAAGCCATCTATTTCCACAGAAAGGAAAACCCACACCCGAATGATAGGGAAAGCCCAGGATCCAGAATTAAAGTGAATAGTTTCCTGAGTGGTCAGCAGTGGGTGGTTTCTGGAATAGATAAGCCAGGGTACTGAGTTAGACAGGTTTCCGGTGGATGAAGCACTAAGCAGGGGATGGGTGATGTCCCCACTCTGACCTCCAGCAGTGCGCTGGCTGATCCAGTCCCATGTTTGCATAGTGGAGGGAGGGAAAAACTGTCATCTTTTCTTGCCACATGGGTGAAGGACCCTACTGTATTTTATAAAGTCTTCCAAATACTTACTTCAAGTAAAGGGAAATGTAGAGAAAGTTATAATTGTATACTACTAGTATACCAAAAGTTATATGAGTTTTACTGTTATTAATGATAGCACAAGATTTTCTTGAGTTGGTACTGTATGCGAATTAATCCTCATTGGCAGCCCTGCCATCTGGGGTTTACTGTCCCTGTTTTACGTATGATGAAAATAAGACTCAGGAAGTGAAGTGATTTGCCCAGCATTACAGAGGTAGAATGTGTGATGAGTTGGGATTTGAACTGTGGTCATTTTACCCCCAAAGCTCATGATCTCCATTAACCAGAACAGCCTGGTAATATGAAACTGTTCACTGAATTGTTTTTGATCATTCAGCCTTTACACTTAGCCTGATGAATACCACCTTTAAGAACTTTTTTCTGGGGTGCCTGGGTGGTTCAGTTGGTTGAGCATTGGGCTCTTGATTTCGTTTCAGGTCATGATCTCAGGGTCATGAGATCCAGCCCCGTGTTGAGCTCTGTGCTGGGCATGGAGGCTGCTTAAGATTCTTTCTCTCCCTCTCCCTCTACTTCTCCCTCATGTGAATACTCTCCCTCTCTTCCCCCCCCCAAAAAAGAAAAGAACTTTTTCTTTTAATGCTAAATCTAAAGTTCTAAATAACTTCTCTTAAGCCTACTTTGAAAGTCATAGTTCCAGTCTGCAAGGTGGTTCTAGATACTCATGACTAGCTTGTGGCAGTTCTGCAAAGTTATTATATTAACTCACCAGGTGTTCCTTGCTTACTTGTCGTTCCGGAAGACCATACTTTTGCTCTTGTCCAGGCTGTGGAGCCCCAGATGATACCTGCTAATATTCGTTTGAGACTCTTTGGTCTTCAAATCCTTGTTCCATTCCCTCTGATACCTTGTGGAATGAGACTTTCAGACCTAGGGTTCAACTCATAACTACAAATGATTTAGAAATACTGGACTTCTAGCTTATATCCAAACCGCCTGGAAACTGAAGCCAAATCAGAAAGTAATATAATGTGTGCAAATACAATGTCACCATTTTGTGAAAGAGCACATTCAACACAGACATGGGTTATATATATGCTGTCATGGGATCTGATAATTCTTAGAGTATTTTGAGATGCACTGGGTTGTTATATGCCCCCTGAGCCTTGAAATTCTCCTGTCATACTTTGTTTCACACTTCTTGTTGCTGTGAGTGCAAGGAGCAAATCAATCTCCCACTGTATCCCCTTGGTGGTATGTAACAGGCACTTAATAAATGTTTCTTAAATGAATGAGTTAACTATTGCCCCCAAATTATTTCTAGCTTTCAGAGCCGGTGTTTCTTTTAACTAATGAAAGTCATTCTTTCATACACAACACAGCGTGTATGCACACACACACACACACATAAAGGAACCCCCAGGAATAATTGACATAGTCTCTGTATTTTGTGGTATCATTATTCATGAGAGGGAAGACTTGCTTTAATTAGAATCTTATCATGATTCCTTTCTTCAGGAGTAGAAACTTTCAGAGCTAGGCTTTCCCTGATGGCTACTTCAGGATCCTGAGCATGACAAGTAAGAGACCAATGCTATGGCAGTTTCCATATCCTTTTTATATCCTGAAAACAGGGTATAAAACAGGGTACTCATAATTACCTGCCTCAAAGGGATGGTGTGACAATGAATTGATCAATGAAAATCTTGGCTTAGTGACTGGCATAAGTAAGCGATCTCTGTTCAAATCAGTGGCCTCACTCTAACCCACTTGCTAGTGAGGAAGAGTGATTTCCGATTCAGTTTGACAGAGAAGGGTGCTGTCAACCTAGCACCCCTTTCCCTGTTAACCTCCTTCACCAAGTTATGAGCCTTTCTCCTACTGGGAAAGGAAAAAAAAATCATGTGTGTGCTAATATTTCCTTGACTATGTATTTCTTCTACACTTATACTTGCTGTGAGTCCCTTTGTCCTTTTCAAATTATTTCCATTTTTTTTTAAAGATTTTATTTATTTATTTGCGAGAGAGAATGAGAGACAGAGAGCACGAGAGGGAGGAGGGTCAGAGGGAGAAGCAGACTCCCCGCTGAGCAGGGAGCCTGATGCGGGACTCGATCCCGGGACTCCAGGATCATGATCTAAGCCGAAGGCAGTCGCTTAACCGACTGAGCCACCCAGGCGCCCAAATTATTTCCATTTTTAAAAACAGCTTTACTCTCCCTCATACTCTGCTTAAATTAGCAATTCTAGCATATAAGTCCTATCTAGCATTTTTTCCGGCCCGGGGCCTTTTGTTTTCCTGGCAGAACTTTTAAATAATCAAAACATAATTTTCCCTCTAAACATTAAAAAACCTGTTTTTGTATGGCAAGCAATTTTTACACATGCAAAAAAGTAATTTCCTCAGCCGATGATGCTTAATGACTTGTCTGTCCTAATGGTATTTATTATAATAATGGCATACCTTAACAGTGGCTTTCTATTTCTAGGCACAATGGAAAATACTGTATTCAATCCTCCTGTCAACCCAATGAAACAGGAATGCCTTTAGCCCCACTTTTCAAGGAGGAAATGAAGGCAAAGAGAGGATACATAACTTACCCAATGTTGCAGAGCTAGTGAGTAGGGAATCAAAGCCAGACTTTTTTCTTTCTTTCTTTCCTGTAAAAAATTATGTGTGTGTGTGTGTTTGTGTGTATATATATATATACACACACATAAATTATATATGTGTGTGTATATATATATATATATAAATTTTTATTTTAAGTAGGCTTCCCACCCAATGTGGGGCTTGAGCTCCCGACCCTGAGATCAAGAGTCACATGCTCTACTGACTAAGCCAGCCAGACGCCCCTCAAAGCCAGGCTTTCTGATTTTAAGGCTGATACGCTTAAACAATGACATTATACTGACTCTCATATGTATTTAAGCTCTATTAAGCTTAATACAGGATACATTTTTATGCTCAGGAATACAATCTCAAAGAGTGGAAATCCTGACATTGGGAGAAATTCAGATATCAGGCTAACTGGGGAGGAGGCCAATACGGGTTTTGGTTTAGGGAATCAGAAATGATGGAATTCTGAACAGCAAGCCAAGTGGATACCGAGGAGGAAAATGTCTTTCCAGCATGCTAAACCACTCATTCACCTAAATGTAAGACTGGCCCTTGACAACATTAGTGTCCTTCAGTGGTCTCATGGCCCTGACCATTTTTATAAACTCCCATGGCCCTCAGTTCAGCCCAGCATCTTAGTGTGGTTCAGGCTGCTCTGTGGTCTTCACTATAAAAACTTCACTATAAAAACAGCACTTGGCCAAGAGGCTTGCCTTGAAGTTGTATAACTTCAGGGTTTGAATTGCCAACGAGGAGCTTATGTGGGGGCCCAGTACAAAGAAGGTTTTCCAAGAACTTCTCAAAATATCTCAGCTCCTGTGACCACCAAGAACAATGGAGAGAGGCTGGGGGCAAGGAGGAATACCTTCATTTTCCAAATTAATGTGCAAAAACGTCAATGTGTCGCATGTCCCAGCTTGACCTGGCAAGATTATGTGACAGCAAATGAGTGCCAGTTGTAAGTGGCATATTCACCACGCACTACCTTTGTGTTAATTGGCACCAAGAGCACAGAATAGGTTGCTTCCTGAAATGCAAGCCTAGCAATTAGTGCCTTGTCGAGTCCCTATCAGATGTTGGCAAAATAATTGGCTTTGCACTTTTCTTCCCCCCACTCAAAAACAGGTCTGACAGTACCTATTGGTGGCATTCACGGCAAGCAGAACTGGAATAAACTTCAGCTCCTGTTGAGCTCTGTGCAAGAGGCACAGTTACAAGAAGCGAGGGTTTGGAGGTAGGATTTTCTTTCGGGCAACCGTACCTTGGTGGTGGTGGTGCCAGAATGCTACTTACAGGAGGCCACACAAATGCACCTGTGTAAATTTTTTAAATCAACGTTTCTTACAGTGGATCACTCAGTTCATTAATTCTGAATGCAAATCTGTACCTCACAGAATTTCTATTTGCTCTAAGGTACCTTTTCTGACAAAACGGAGGTCACAGTAGAGAAATGACTCCATGAGCGGTGATTTTGGTCCTTAGGTCAAGGAGTGGCAGAGGTCCTAAAAAAAAAAAAAAAAAAAGATGACACAATTCAAGAGCATCTCCTCCCCACTTTACTGGTCAGGTGAAAAGGGAAGGCAACCATCAAGAGATGGTAAATGAAATATTAGATAATTATTGAAGAGTAAAAGGAGCTGTGTGTTAGCACACAAACATGTTCAAGGTGTGTTATTAAGCAAATAAGTTGCAGAGTTGTTTGTCTAATTGGGTCCTAGAGTAGTAAAAACAAAATAAAATAGCAATAACAAGATCTCAGCTTGTGCTAGAACAGGATATGCATAGAAAAAAAAATCTAGGAAGATGGGTATTCATCAAACGTGACCATAGGACTGTGATCTCTGGGGCTGGGGATCATGGAAATCTTTTATTCTTTCTACATTTCTATGATACCCATTTCCATATTTTTAATAATTTTCACAACAAGAAAATATAATTTTCTTTAATGAGAAAAAAATTTTAAAGTAAAAAGATAATATATAAAGAAAATATTAGGGTATCACCATCCTTAGGGAAATTTTTCTTATAAATTAGGCATAACTTCAGCTGTTTCTGTCACATTCAATACGTGTTTCATTATTTGAAAATAACTTTATACGTATTCGCATCTGTGAACAAACACCAGGAAGAGATTTATGATAGGCAAGTCAGGCTTTTGAGAAGAGTTTGAGGGGAGCCTGTGACTTAGGAATATAAGCATTTGATATACAGTAACTGTGGATTTAAAATGTGAA
The DNA here is from genome assembly GCF_029215605.1 of Mirounga angustirostris. NCBI lineage: Eukaryota > Metazoa > Chordata > Mammalia > Carnivora > Phocidae > Mirounga > Mirounga angustirostris. The sequence continues at coordinate 184,116,751 of NW_026991709.1, read as the reverse complement.
TGCAGGGGGCGCCTGGGTGGCTCAGTCATTAAGCGTCTGCCTTCGGCTCAGCTCATGATCCCAGGGTCCTGGGATCGAGTCCCACATCGGGCTCCCTGCTCGGTGGGAAGCCTGCTTCTCTCTCTCCCACTCCCCCTGCTTGTGTTCCTGCTCTCGCTATGTCTCTCTCTGTCAAATAAATAAATAAAATCTTCAAAAAAAATAAAAATAAAAATAAAATAAAATAAAAAATAAAATGTGAATGCAGAATAACAGCCAAGTAGCCAGGAAAAAAGTAAAGCATTTTCAACCCCTGACTATATAAACTGAGAGGACACTTGCTTATTCATTCAGTACATATTTATTGAACATATCCTATATGCCATGCACTTTGCAGATAGCACTGGAGTTCACAGTCTAGGGGGGAAAGACAAACACAGAATAAGTAAATAGGTGAACAGGTACATAATTAAACATTGTTCTAAGTTTTGCAGAGGAGATTAAAAGGGTGACTGTGTAGATGAAGAGAACAGAGAAGACCTCTTTGAGAAGTGATAGGTAAACTGAAACCTAGGGATTAAGAAGCCAGCCCCCTAAAGAATGGGAAGAAAAATATTCCAGGCAGAGAGAACAGCAGGGCAAGGTCTGGGATAGGAAAGAAGTGGGAATGTTTCAGAACCTGAAGAAGCCCTTGTGGCTAGAGTTCTGTGAACAAAGAGATGGTTTCCAGGGAGCCAGAAGCCAGGTGATAGAGGGCCTTCAGGTGAGGAGTCTGCATTTCATTTTGGGCGCAAAGGAAGCCAGGGAAATGGTTGCCCTAGGGGGTTTACAAGATGCTCTTGTTGTTTTGAAAAGATCCCTCTAGCTGCTCTGTGGAGGATGGAGTGGAGGAGGGGTAGTGTGTTGTTCCCATGGCTTGAACTGGGGTGGGGTTAGTGGAGGTGGCAGGATTTGGACATGTATAGAGTATATTTTGAAGGTAGATTCAACAGGACATGGTGAAGGATGCTATAGTGGGGATGAGAGAGAGGGGGCATCAAGAATGAGCCCCACAGGGGCACCTGAGTGATTCAGTTGGTTAAGTGTGTGCCTTCAGCTCAGGTCATGATCCCAGAGTCCTGGGATTGAGCCACGTATTGGGCTCCCTGCTCAGGGGGGAGTCTGCCTCTCCCTCTGCACCTCACCCCGCTTGTGTTCTCTCTCTCTCGCTTTCTCTCTCTCAAATAAATAAATCTTAAAAAAAAGAATGAGCCCCCCAGTTCTTATGCAGAAATTGTTATCTTTTATATACACACATAACAACCAGGTAGAGAGTATAAAAGAATAGGAGCCCCACATACAATAGTAACAAAATCACTGGGGAGAGAAATAACAAGAACTCTGTACGGCCTAAGTGAATAGGATTTTTAAAACATTAACAAAATCTTCAGAGATGTGAGGAAATGGGGAGATGCCCTATTCTCAGGATGCCTGACCATTACAGAGGTGCCCATTCTCCCTGAGACAGTTTACAAAATGATTAGAACCCCAGTACAAATACCCACAATTTATTTCTGTTATTTTTGTTTTGTTTGAATGAGACAGATGAAGCCAAAGTGTATCTGGGAAAAGCAGCTCAGAAAACTTTGGAAAGGAAGAACAAGGTATCTCCACAGTGCTAGTATTAATATGAGATATTAAAATAGAATATAAAATCTCAGTAAATAAGGTGATACTGGATTGTGAATTAAGAGAAAATTCAATGGAAGAGGAAATAGGTGAACTAGAAAAATCTAGAAACTAGATTTTAGAAAAATCCAGAAACAGCGTGAACAGTGAGAATTTAGTTTCTGAGAGAGATGACTTCTGAAACTTTCTGGGAAAACATGGACCATTCACAACACAGTGCTAGAATGACATGGTAGCCATGTGGTTTTGAAACTAACTAAAAACAATAATCTGTATCTGAATAATAATCTGAATCTATACCTCATACTTTGAATACATGCTTGATCCATATCAAATGAAATAAGAGTTGAATATAAAAATTAAATCAAGACAGATTTAGAAGAAAAGAGGAGGAAATACTTTATATCTGTGGCATAAGGAAGGCTTCCTGGTTATAACTCAAAAATTCACAAGCCATATAAGAAAAAAAATGGAAATGTTTAACTTTGTTACAAAACAAGCAAAGACAAATTCTGCGTGAGAAGAAACATCCTAATCAAAACCCAAAAGTCAAAGAAATGACAAACTGAGAAACTGTATTTTCAGCTCATCACACAAAGAGAGATCTTTCCTTTAATCCAAAAGAAAAATCTACAAAAGGTATCAATTGATAGCTCATGAGAAAGGAAATACAAATGGCGTGGCCCTGTGAAGAGGTACTACGTTTTACTCATAACAAGAAAAAGTCAAAACTATGACAATGCTAGTTTTTTAGCTATCAGGCAAAATCTTCATAAATATAATTCATTACAGTACTTTTTTGTGTGTGCCTATGTGTACCTGTAAAAAAAAATGGGGAAAAATAACATTTTTATTTGCTCATGTATTCTAAAGAAACTTGAATGGATACACAAGAAGCTAAGCACAGTGGTTACCCTGGGAGGAAGACTGGGAATTGGACAGATGGGGGATGTATTAGTCTGCTAGGGTTCTCCAGAGAAGCTGATCCAAGAAGATGTGTGTGTGTGTGTGTGTGTGTGTTTGTATATTATATACATATATATTAATATTATATATACTACACATTAATATTTATATATAAAGAAATTTATTATAGGGAATTTATTATAAGGAATTGGCTCATATGATTATGGAGGCTGCCAAGTCCCAGTGTCCACAGAGTGAGTCAGCAAGCTGGAGACCAAGGAGAGCAGACGGTTTAGTTCTAGTCCAAGTCTAACAGCCTGAGAACAAAGACAGCCAATGGTTTAGTTCCACCTGAAAGCCAGCAGCCTCAAGGCGCAGGAAGAGCCTATGTTTCAGCTCGAGTCTGAAGGCAGGAAGAAGCAGGTGTCCCACTTTGAAGGCAATTAGGCAAGAAGAATTTTCTCTCATGTGAGGAAGGGTCAGCTTTTTTGTTCTATTCAGGCCTTCAACTGATTGTATGAGGCCCACTCACATTATAGGGGGTAAGCTGCTTTACTCAGTGTACCAATTTAAGCGATAATCTCATCCTAAAACACCCTCATAGGAAACACCCAGAATAATAATGTCTGATTGGATATCTGGGTATCCCGTGGCCCAGTCAAAGTGACACATAAAATTAACCATCATAGGCTACTATAACAAAATACCACAGACTTGAGTGGCTTGACAACAGAAATGTATTTTCTGACAGTTTTGGAGGCTGGAAGTACAAGATCAAGGTGCTGGTAGGGTTGTTTTCTGGTGAGACCTCACTCCTTGCTTGCAGATGGCTACCTTCTGGCTGTGTCCTCACCTGGCCTTTCCTGTATGCTTATGCACTTCCTCTGAGGAAGAAGGACAACTCTCTTATTTGGATTAGGGCCCCACACTTACCTCATTTAACCTTAATTACCTCCTTAAAGGCTCTATCTCTAAATACAGTCACATTGTGGGTTAGGGCTTCATCATATGACTTTGGAGGGGGTCATATTCAGTCCATAACAGGAGGTGAGGGTGGGAGGGAGACTCTCATTGTTTACTTTTTTTTAAATATCTTCTGGGTTTTAAGCTACCTGAGTAGATGACCTATTTTTTAAAAAATTAAAAAATGAATTCCACATTTCTGCCTCCAGGAACTTGAAGGATATTGGTGTCATTTGCTAAGATGAAGAAGGCTGAGGGAAAAACAATTTGGAGTGGAGCTGGGAGCATGGTGCATGCTGGGGGGGGGGCACTCTAGTGGAATGTCACTTAGGTGATGTTCAGGAATTTAGGTTGAAGACGAGAAATGGCCATGTTTCTTCTACACGTTTATCAAGTCAGGGAAATGCATGGGATCACCAAGGACAGTGGTTCTCAAAATTTATTTAACATGCTTTAGAATCATCTGGAAGGATATTGCAGGGCTCTATCCCCAGTTTCTGATTCAGTAGTTCTGAGGTCAGGCGCAAGAACTTACACTTCTAACAAACCCAAGGGGCTGCTTTTACTACTGGCCGTAGTCTCCACTTGGAGAACCACTAGCCTAGGGCAATGATTCTCCATTCTAACCTCATATTGATATCAGATGGAAAGCCATGAGAAAAAACACAATTACCCGGGATTCACCCAACTGCAAGCCAATTAAGTGAGACCCTCTGGGTAACGGGCCTGGACACTGGTAAATTTTATTTTAATTATTATTTTTTTTTATTTTGGGGGGGCACTGGTAAATTTTAAAAGCTCCCCTGTTGATTATGATTGCAGCCAGGGAAGAGAGCTTCTGACTAAGGAAAGAGGCCCTGGAGAAACAAGAGAAAGCCAAGAACAAAGATCTTAGGATGCTACCTCTTATTTTTTATTTTATTTTATTTTTTTTTTATTTTTTTTTTTTAAGATTTTTATTTATTTGCGAGAGAGAGAATGAGAGACAGAGAGCATGAGAGGGAGGAGGGTCAGAGGGAGAAGCAGACTCCCTGCCGAGCAGGGAGCCCGATGCGGGACTCGATCCCGGGACTCCAGGATCATGACCTGAGCCGAAGGCAGTCACTTAACCAACTGAGCCACCCAGGCGCCCCTATTTTTTTTTTTAAAGATTTTTATTTATTTATTTTAGAGAGAGAGAGTGCTAGCACAAGTGGGGTCAGGGGCAGCGGAAGAGGGACAGACAGACTCCCCGCTGAGCAGGGAGCCCGATGCGGACCTCGATCCCAGGACCCTGAGATCATGACCTGAGCTGAAGGCAGACGCTTAACCGCTTGACCGATTGAACCACCCACGTGCCCCAAGACGCTACCATTTAAATGATTCATAGGCAAGGAAGAACCAACCAAGATACAGAGAAGTAAAACCTGGCCCTCCACTAGTGATGTAGAAAGCAGTTACTAGCTGGCAGGCTCTGTGCTGGGCTCTGGCCATACAGATACAGTTAAGACCTACCCAGCCTTCAAGGAGCTTCCTTGCAGTTATGGACCAAGACTCTATTTTAAAGAAGCAATGGCATGATCTATTCCCTTCTTGATGTGTTCCTGGAGAAATACTTGCTCACTTACATAAGAATGCATGCCAAAGATGGTCATGACAGCATTGCTTGTAATAGTGAAAAATGAGACTACATGTCCTCAGCAGAAGAACAGCTACATGGTAGGAGAATGGTATGTTCATATGGCGGAATATTGCACCATGGTTCAAACAAGTGAACCAGGTAGACATCAACTGGCAAGATCTAAAAAACTGTTGTTGAAGGACAAACAGCAAGTTGCAGCATGATGTGTATATAATTTATGTGAAGAACAACTCACATATGTGTTTGTGTGCGTAAGGACAGAAAAAGGTCTAGAAAGATGCACTCTAAATTCATACCTGTAGAAAAGGAGAGGGCACACATTTGAGGATGGTGGGTAAAGGGACTTGAGATTTGTTTGTAAGGCTGTTAATATTTTTAAGGCTTTTGATAAATGCACGTATTTAATTACCACAATATTGGACTAATTTAACTTTTTAAAAGTCATTTACAAATGTCAATAATTACTATCAAGTCTGAAGTTAATATATGCATACACTAGAATATTTGCCTTTCTGTGAGGTCTTGAAATAATAGTCTCTGTATCCCCTCCTAATGTCGGGGTTAATTAAAAATCTCCCCTGACCACAAGAAGTATTTCTCCCAACCCATTTCTTAAACCGAGAAAAGGGCAGACCCTATCGCTTAAAAGAAAACAAAACAAAACATTGTATGGCCATCACTCTCTATGAATTTTTCTGCAAAACAAGGGTGTTTGAAATAGCATTTCAAAGATATAGACAGCTTCCTTCCCCAGAGTCTTGCCTGGGAGACATGTTAAAATTATTCCGTCCAGGAGCTGTGCTGGAATGCAAGTCTGAAAAGGCAACTGAAATTTTTACTTTGCAAGCCTCTGTCTCTTATAAAGCAAGTAAATGATGCTAGGAGGTCCCGCAGATGAATGTGCAGAAATCTATGGGAGCTCACTTGAGCATGACCATACCTATGGCCTTCAAGACAACTGGATACTTTTGAGCTGTTGTGTTGTCTCCTTGGAAAGCAATGACTTTCGGCTCCTCAGATGTTCATTTGCAGAGCCAGGACTTATGTAAGGTCTAGGAGAGCAGACGCCTTGTCTGTATCGTCGCTGTTTACCCAGTACCTCGCATGGTGCTTAACTACGGTGGATGCTCAGTAAATATTTGTAGAATGAATGAAGTCACTCACACACACACACACACACACACACACACACACACACACACACCCCAGATTAAAAATAAAATCATTCATGAATTCTATATAATGTCAAGCAGAGGAAACCAAACACAGAAAAGTGAATCCTACATTTTCCACTTATAGAACCCTAAAAAAACAGGCAAAATTAATTGATGGCGATAGAAAATGGGGACTGTGGGGGGATAGAGATTTTGAAGGGCACAACGGGGGTTTCTGGGATGCTGATCATGTTCTTTTGCTTGATCGTGGCGGTGGTTATAGGACTCTGTTCACTTTGTGAAGATTCATTAAGCTATATAATTACGATTTGCACACTTCGCTGTCTGCATGTTATTTTTAAAAGTTTGCTTAAAATAAACGAAAGCAACTTTTTCAAAAAAAAAAATTCACTGGTAAAGAAAGGCACGTTACTGAGGTTTTGAAGTTTTAATCCTTGATGTTGTAGATGATTTCATCTATGGAAAACTATTTTCCAATACGAAACATATTTTCACTTGGGATTTCTGAAGAGAAAATGTGTAACATCACCTCCAGGGCTTAAAGACTCAGCCCTCCCCGTTCTAAGGCATTTGTTCTTCCTTATCGGAATCCAGCTGGTGGCAAAACAGATGTTGTACGATTAGAAGCAGCTCTGCTATTGGGTTTTTAGCACCCACTCATTTTCCTGCCCCTGCTCTTTTGAAATTTCTATTCCCTCTAACAGACGAGGGAGACTATTGAAAGAAAACCAGAAACTTCAGAGATGTGCAATCTGGGAAAAATATGTGACATTCCCACCATTTAATAACCACCAGACTCACTACATTTTATATTTTTTTCTTTTCTTTTTCTCCCACATTCCTTTTTCTTTTTTTTTATTCTTGATAATAACAAAAACATTAAAAAAATTTTTGAACCCAGTAACCCAGAAACTGAACTTGCATGCACACTTGTGCATGCATGAAGTGATAGATTTACAAGGTAATTCACAGATATATTGTCTGTAGCAGCAAAAGCAAAAGGCAACCTAGCTGTCTAGCAAAAGGGGACTTTTAAGTATGTGACATTCAACAATAGAAAAGTATGGGACCATAAAAAAAGAATGAAGAGGCTGTCTATGTTCAAGATATATAGATAAGTGCAAAGTACAGACCGCTTATTTAGATGACTACCATTTATGAACATATAAGTTATTTCTGGAGGGATGCACAAGAAACTGTTAACATGGGTTGCCCCCAGAGGGAGATGGTGTACATGTAGGCAGGACAGAGACTTTCCCTGTACACCCTTTGGCTCCTTTGATATTTAAACTGTGTTATATGTTGTCTAATCAAAAGTAAATAAAAAAAAACATATAAAATAATACATTTGGCGGTAGTTATTAGAACCCTTATCTAAGGGTTAAGAATGTAGAACTGTGGAACAATCTTGTACCCTGGAGTTGGAAGCGGAAATTGGGTCACCTAATAGGCCATTTGTCAAAACATATCAAAAATTCACAAATTTTCCTTTTGCCTATTTCTCACTGTAGGAATTTATTTTTAAGAATATAACTGTAACTAGGGATGCCTTGGTGGCTCAGTCAGTTAAGCGTCTGCCTTTGGCTCAGGTCATGATCCCAGAGTCCTGGGATCAAGTCCCTCTTCGGGCTCCTTGCTCAGTGGGGAGCCTGCTTCTCCCTCTCCCTCTGCCCCTCCCCTGCTTGTGCACCCTCTCTCTCTGACAAATAAATAAATAAAATCTTTTAAAAAAATGTAACTGTAACTATAAGACATTGATGAAAGAAATTAAAGAAGACATAAATAAATGGAAAGATATTCCATGCTTATGGATTGGAAGAATTAACATTGTTAAAATGTTCACACTAACCACAGCAGTCTACAGATTCAGCACAATCTCTATCAAAATTCCAATGGTGTTTTCACAGATATAAAGCAACCAATCCTAAAATTTGTGTGGAATCACAAACAACCCTGAATAGTGAAAGTAGTTGGGGCATTGGGGCAAAAGAAGTGGAAGAACCAAGCTGGAGGCATCACGCGACCTGATTGCAAACTATACTATAAAGCTATAGCAATCCAAACACTATGGTACTGACATAAAAACAGACATGTAGATCAATGGAACAGAATGGAAAGCCCTGAAATAAACCCATCAATATATTGTCAATTAACTTATGATCAAGTAGTAAGACTATACCATGGGGAAAGGATAGTCTCTTGAATAAATGGTGCTGGGAAAACTGAACAGCCATATGAAAAATAATGAAACTGGACCCCTATTCTGTACCAAACATACACACACAAACTCAAAATGGATAAAAGAGTTGAATGTAAGACTTGAAAGCATAAAACTCCTAGAAGAAAGCATAGGCAGTAAGCTCCTTGACACAGGTCTTGGCAATTATTTATTTTTTTTTTTTTGATTTGACAACAAAAGCAAAGTCGACAAAAGCAAACAAACAAGTAGACTACGACAAACAAAAGCTTCTGTACAGGAGAGGACACCATCAACATGAAAAGGTAACCCATGGAATGGGAGAAAATATTTGCCAGTCATATAGCTGAGAAAAAGGGGTTAATATCCCAAATGTATAAAGAATTCATGCAACTCGGGCGCCTGGGTGGCTCAGTTGGTTAAGTGACTGCCTTCGGCTCAGGTCACGATCCCAGGGTCCTGGTACTGAGTCCTGCATTGGGCTCCCGGCTCAGCGGAGAGCCTGTTTCTCCCTCTGACCCTCTCCCCTCTCATGCTGTTTCTCTGTCGCTCGCTCTCTAATAAATAAATAAATAAAATCTTAAAAAAAAAATTCATGCAACTCAGTAGCAAAAGGTAATTTGATTAAAATGGTCATAGGATCTAAATACATGCTTTTTTTTCAAAGAAGATATACAGATGGCCATCAGGTACTTGAAAAGTTGCTCAACATCACTCAGCATCAGGGAAATGCAAATCAAAACCACAACGAGATACCATCTCATACCTGTTGGAATGGCTATTCTTTTTATCAAAAAGACAACAGATAGGGAGTATTGGACAGGATGTGGAGAAAAGACAACTGTTGTGCACCGCTGTTGGGAGTACAAACTAGTGCAGCTATGATGGAAAACACTATAGAGGTTCCTCAAAAAATTGAAAACAGAACTACCCTATCAGCCGGCAATTCCACTTTGAGGTATGTATCCAAAGGAAATGAAAACACAAACTCAGAAAGATACATGTACCCCCATGTTCACTGTAGCATTTCATACAATCGCTAAGACATGGAAGCAACTTAAGTGTCCACTGATGGATGAATCAATGAATAAAGAATTTGAGACATATTCATATATAGTGTATGTGTGTGTATGTAAATTTACATACACACAATGGAATATTACTCATCCATAAAAAATAAGGAAATCTTGTCCTTTGTGACAACATGGATGGACCTTGAGGGCATTAGGCTAAGTGAAATAAGACAGAAAAAGAAAGATAAATACCATACAATCTCACTTATATATGGAATCTAACAACAATAAACAAGCAAACGAACAAAAATACTGAACTCAGTTACAGAGAATAGATTGGTGTTTGCCAGAGGAGGGGGAAGGGAGTTGGGTAAAATGGATAAATGTACAAACTTCCAGTTATAAAATAAGTAAGTCCAGGGGATATAAAGTATAGCACGGTGACTATAGTTCATAATACTGTATTCTATATTTGAAAGTTGCTAAGAGAGTAGATCTTAAAAGTTCTCATCCCAAGAATAAAAATGTAGGTTGATGGATTTTAACTTAATGTGGTGAGCATTTCACAATATACACAAATACAGAATCATGTTGTACACCTGAAACTAATGTTATATGCTAATTATCTCAACCAAAAAAAAAAGATTATCTGAAGAAAATAATCAATGATATACAGAAAGGCTTAAATATGAGTCATTCCATCCCATGTTCTTTATAGTGAAACTGGAAATATTTTAGTGAAAATTGGAAGCTACCCCCCCCCCACCAAAAAATGTAGCTATGGAATGGTTATGATGAAGCACAATGAAAGACTAGATTGCAGAAATACTGGGGAAAAAATGCTACATGTATGAAATAGATAATCAGTTTCATAAATTATGGCCCAGCTATACATTACAAATGCTATTTTAGAAGAATAATGACAGAGAAAATTGCTCATGATAGAAAGTGAAAAATATACAGTGGGTGCAGCATAATACTATGTGTTGCCCAAAATGCACCTTTGTGACTGTATATATATGTGTAGGTGTGGACATGCAGGTCTAAAACCAAAATATAATTCTAGGTGATAGAATGATGAGTATTTTTATTTCCTATTTCCATTTCTATATGAATGTTCAGAAGGAACTATATTATACTTACATTTTATACTAGAAAATTTATAATAAAAGACTTAATGAGAATATTTTTTAAAGGTGCTACAAATAAATCCTGCCAATACAATGTAGTGTGGTCCAAAAAATTCAACTGTGTACAGTGAAACACTATATTAAACTGAGCTCAATGAAATGACAGGATTGAGACTTTGGGGAAGGACAAGAGCCAGCTGCTAAGCACTTTATACCCAAAATTATACTATTGAGAGATGTGTTATCATGGGGCACTCTCTCCATATGGAGTATGTTGATCACATATACTCTGAGAATTATTCTCTCAGAATAAACTACTCTAATTCTTTTAGGAAGCAAGTAATTGTTTACCCCAAAGCAAAAAGAATATGCCTATCTACATATGACATGGTGATACATTTTTGAAAACCACTTTTTAAAAAGATTTTATTTATTTATTTGAGAGAGAGGGAGAGAGAGAGGGAGAAGCAGGCTCCCCACTGAGCAGGGAGCCTGACATGGGGCTTGATCCCAGGACTCCAGGATCATGACCTGAGACGAAGGCAGGCGCTTGGCCAACTGAGCCACCCAGGCGTCCCTTGAAAACCACTTCTAATCAAATTACCCCCACAATATTATCTTTTATTTTAACTACCTCTTTTAAAAATCAAGGTGAGAGTCACATTTTAACCATTTTAAAGTGAACAGTTTGGTGGTAATCAGTGCACTTACAATGTCATGCAACCACCAACCAACACCAAAATGTTGCCAAACATTTTCTTTCTTTTTTTTTTTTTAAAGACTTTATTTATTTATTTATTTGACAGAGAGAGAGAGAGAAAGAGACAGAGACAGGGAGAGAGGGAACACAAGCAGAGGAAGTGGGAGAAGGAGTGGGAGAGGGAGCGGGCTTCCCACTGAGCAGGGAGCCAGATGCGGGGCTCGATCCCAGGATTCTGGGATCACGACCCTGAAGGCAGACACCCAACGACTGAGCCACCCAGGTGCCCCTCCAAACATTTTCATTACCCCAAAAGGAAACCTCCCACACAGTAAGCAAGTTGCTGCCCATTCTCCTTTCCCCTCGTTCCCTGGCAACCACCAATCTGCATTCTATGTCAATGGGCTTACTGATTCTGGACACTGCAGGGAAACAGAATCATACAATGTGTGGCCTTTTGTGTCTGTCTTCTTTCACAGAGCATGATGTTTTCAAAGTCTGCGCCATATATCAGGACTTCATTCCTTTCAGTGGTTGAATAGTATTCCAGTGTATGGATTTAGCACCATTTGTCTATCCATTCCTCTGGGATGGACATGTGGACTCTTTCCACCTTTTGGCTACTGTGAATAGAGCTATTAACATTTGTGTACATCTGTTTGAGTCTCTGATTTCAATTTTTTGTGTCTATACCTAGGAGTGGAATTGCTATGTATAGTAATTTTTTATGGTAAGTTTAACTTTTTAAGGAACCACCAAACTACTCTCTGTGGTGGCTGAACCATTTTAAATCCCTACCCAAAATATCTAAGGGTTTCATTTTCTGAATGTATTTGCCAACTCTTGTTATTACCCCCTCCCTTTTTTTTTTTGAAAACAGCAATCCTAATAAACGTGAAGTGGTATCTCATTGTGGTTTCAATATACATTTACCTCATGGTTAGGGACATTGAGCATCTCTTCCTGTATTTACGGGCTATTTGTATATCTTCTTTGGAAAGAGGCTTATTCAAGTCCTTTACCCATTTTTTAATTTTTGTTGTTGTTGTTGTTGAGTCGTAAGAGTTGAAAGTTCTTAATAGATTCTAGGGCGCCTGGGTGGCTCAGTTGGTTAAGTGACTGCCTTCGGCTCAGGTCGTGATCCTGGAGTCCCGGGATCGAGTCCCGCATCAGGCTCCCTGCTCAGCGGGGAGTCTGCTTCTCCCTCTGACCCTCCCGACCCTCCCCCCTCTCATGCTCTCTCTCTCTCAGTCTCTCTCTCTCAAATAAATAAATAAAATCTTAAAAAAAGAAAGTTCTTAATAGATTCTAGATCCTAGACCTTTATCAAAAATATGATTTATATATGCTTTCTCTCATTCTATAGGTTGTCTATTCACTTTTTTGATAATGTCCTTGGATGCATGTGTTACTTTACTTACTAATGTTTACACAGAGAAATATTATTTTCTGTTCTGTTAGTTTCACCTAAAATTCTATTTGGACACATTTCTGTGTTTGACATCATTTTAAAAATGACATTATTATCATTTTGACATCATATTATTTGATTATATCATTTCATTATCATATTCATAATAACTTGAGGATTGTTGGCGAAGTATTTAAGGTTTTCTTGGTAACAGAAACAAGTTAAATCCAATGAACCATTGAACAACCAGGCACAGAGAAGGGCAGGGACCACGTGGCTTTGGAGATCACATGAGTTTGTGGCCTTTGCCTCCAACACTGCAGTAAACTTGCCTCCCCACTTCCAGTTCCTTGTCTCCTATTTCAGACTCTTCTAGAACAGCATCTTACCAGCTCAGCCTGCATCAGTGTTGACCCCTGTAGGGGACACGGATCTGCACAGCCCAGATCCCTCTTTTGGGACTAAGATGCTCCTTCTCCCAGATGCTGGCTGTGTTGGCTGCTTCAGGCTCTCAGTTGAATTCCTCCTGGAGACTTGGCCTTGCCTGAAGATTGCCTTTTCATCCAAAGTCATGTCTCTTTCCCAAGGGCAGCCCAAATTTAATGAGAGGTGGTGCAGGACAACTCTGACAGGTCATTCCAGCTCCAGGGCTCCTGGGTTTGTTTAAAGCCTTGTTAAGACTCCATCACAGTTTCTTTTCCCTCTGCCTAGTGTTACTGACCTCACTTCCCCACAGGTACTGATCACAGGTATCATTCTTGCATATCAGTATCTGAATAAGACCCATTTCCCAGGAATGCAGCCTGTTAAAATCGTTAATCCGTGGAGCACTGGCCCAGGCGTTAGAATAACATCATGGTATCTAGGACCGCTACCTGAGGATTTCAAAGCTGGTCTCAGAAATGGAATGGGTGTATGGTCTATTACCATGGAATACTGAAATAATTTCCTGTTGTGTTCTTCCAGTAATACTGGAATGAATAGCTCCTACTTTTGTATTACTTCATTTGAATAAATCCCCAAAAGCTGGATTATCATGACTGATGCATTTTTATGCTGCTTTCCAGAAGGAGTCCGCTAATTTAACAAAGCTACCAACAGTGAGCAAAAACTACTCAGAATTTTTAATACACCTGTAACCAAAAAGGGGATGGAAAAAGATATCAGGTGTGCCAGAAAATCTGCCAGGTGGCTTAAGCAAATCCTATGTTGTTCCCTAATATTTTCCCATTCATCTTTAGTAATAATTTGTTTTTAAAAAGCCATAACATTGAGTCTTTGCTCAATGTGGAGAACTGGAGAAATACAGAGTACTAGGAGATTTTAAACTAAAAAAGGCTCACCCTTTTTTGAAGTTAAGAAAGCTTTAGGAATTTGGTGACCTTTGAAAGAACCCATAATTATGAGTAGGGTTTTGTGTAATGGAGATGTTTGGGATTTTGGTTTTTAGTGACAGAAGCCTAACTCAAACTAGTTTAAGCAAAAATGGAAATATGCATTGGCTAGCTAACTTAAAAAAATCTGGGGGTATCCTGCTTCAGGGGCATTTGGATGCAGGATATCTAAATGATGCCATAAGAGAGCAGTCTTTCCATCTCTTGACTGTTTTACTTAGTACTGGCTTTGTTTCCAGACAGACTTCTTCCTTATGGAAGAAAGGATGGATACCAGCTTTCTCAAGCTCCCCTTGTTAGCAGATCTATCACTCCAGCAAAAAGGGAATGCCTCTCTCTTGATAAATCCAACAAAATATACCAACAGCTCTGTTTGACCAGGTCTAGATCCCATGGCTACTTCCAGAGGCAAAAATAGGTTCAGCTCCAGGAACCCATGGACTGAGCCTATGCAGGAGTGGGTCTCCAAAAAAAAAAGTGCTTGAAACTGAGAAAGAGATGTCCATTACAAGTTTCACAGGTGGAGATGAAGAATGGGGAGGGAGTTCTAGGTGGAAACATCAGCCTGAATAAAGACATGGAGGCAAGATCGGAAGGTCCAGTTTGAGAAGAAGATTGGAGAACAGAGAAAAAGGAGAATGGAAATGTACTGTAGAAAGCCTTGACTACCAAGATAAGGTTTTGTGCCCAATTTTAAAGGCAGTGGGGGGGCTAAAGAGGTGTCCAAAAAAAAAAAAAAACCCATCACATATTACAAATATAATACATCATCAGGTGTAATTGAAAACAAGTGAGTTTTCAGTGTTTTCTTTAAGATTCTTGTATGTAGTCAAATGCTTCATTTCCAAGGAATTTGTTTTCAGTTAAACTATAAGCCCACTTGACCTACCCCTGGAAAAAAGTTTTAGTATGTTTGTTGAATGCATTTGTCTCCCCCAGCTTACTACATTTCTTCTTGCCTATCACTTTGAGATTTGGCTACACTGAAAAATACATATTAGTATGAGCAATCCCAGGTGAAGGACCAGGAACTCTTGGAGATAAATAAAAAGAAGGCAGCCAACCATGAATCCTCAGACCCGATGGGCAATTTACAACCTCACCACTTTAAGGCACTCATTTATTCTTCAGTTCAAGTTGTGCTCTCAACCTTAGCACAGACTTTGGAAAAAGAAATATTTCGTTACAATAATGATTAGAAAGTCCCTTTGGAGGAAATAACTTGCTGATGAAGATTAATTTCTCTCCCCCTTCCTCTCCTATTTTCTGTGTCTTCTCTATAAACAGAAGTTGAAAATGGTTCACTGGAGCCCAGAGTAATGGGCCACAAAGTTCCCAATAGATGGTCAGCTTGCGTTGATTATAACTTAGTTTTAATGGCATCCCTTCACAGAAAGGGCTTTGCAGAGAGCAACATGATACACATGAATTCATTATCACCATTTCAATAACCAGGTAAGATCCAGGATGTGGGGTTACTAAAAGTCCTCCTTTTTGATGTGAAGCAGTGTCGTTTCATGCTAGCTAGACCTCAGGCTCCTGAATAAGACAGCCCTGAGTTTCTGTTGCTCAGCATGCCTGAGCCTTTATAGGTTCATCTGTAAAATGGAATAATAAAAGTACCTACTTGTCTAATAGTGCTTTGGTGAGGATTAAATGAGACCAAAATGAATAAAAAACTAGTTCATAGTTGCAGCATGACCCACTCATCCCAGTGTTCCCAGAATTTCCTAATTTGAGCACCAAAAGTTCCATATCCTAGGGACCTCGTCCATCCCAGGCACTCAATCAGGAACTCAAACAACTTTTAGAAAATATTAGCTATTTTTTATTTCAGGGAAGAAAAGTGAATATTAAAATTCTCAGCATGGAATAAGGATCACAGGCATTTTGTCTAAAAAAATTAGGATTACAGAATTCAACCTCCTAGGATTCATACAAAAGCTTTCTAAATTCAAATCCTTCTGGGGTGCTTTTATTCATCCTTTCATTCAGTTCTGCATTCCTTCAATCAATCCCTGTCTTCCTAGAACTTAGAGTAGAAAACACAGACATGTAATAAACAGAAACCTAACAAATGATTCCCACTGCTGTTGTGGTAATTGCTCATGAGTGATTTTTCAGGTATTTTCCTGAATCCATCTACTCTCCAGTGTTTCCTCTTGTGTCCATATTTTCCTGCAAAGGGGACATCTTAGGATTGCAGTTTGGCCATGGAGTAACAGAAGTTAATTAGCCTGAACTGACCACATTTGGTCTGGTCTGTGGTGTTCCTCCACTTACATTTTGATAGGATAGCAGACTCAAGGAGTCCAGCGTCATCCTGTTTGTCTCATGGAATAATCCATAGTTGGTAGGTTCCTAACTGAAGGGGAGGCCCTCCCTTATCTGTGCAGGTGATCTGGGTCTACATTTGGCTGTTTAAATTCACGAAACAGGAAAATACCCAAGAGTCTTACATTTTAACCCATACTCTCAGCATCCACAAGAAAGGAAAAATGGTCTGTCCAGATGTGTTCCCATTACAGTATTGTGTGGTCTTTTATTTTCATTTTAGTAGAGCCAGGAAATTCAGAATCAATCACCTAGTCCAAAATATAATAATCTTTTGGTATTATATTTACAATAACATATCATAGGGAAGGTGGATATTTCATCTGGAAGCCAGGGCAGGCACTGGGGGACTGACTCGCCTCAGCAGTACCGTGTTAATAAACTTGAGAAAGCCCTATGCTGGGTTAAAATGCAACTTTTCACCCCCCTGGCATGGCAAACTGAACAGGGAAGGAAACCTCTAGCAAAACAGGATTAGATTTCACAAAAAGATATGGAAAGGGATACAAAATCCCTCACCGTGTCTCCTGCAAAAATAAAAGAACAAAAGAGCCAGGGGCCATTTCTTCAAAGAAGAGCCTTCCCTGGACTGTTTTCACTTAAAATCTACTTCTTTCTTACATTTCAGTTTAGGTGGTTGGTATTTAACAAAATCTTTACAAAGTTAAGTGTTTTATTTATTTTTTTAATTTAGGATCATTTCGAGGGGGGATGGTTTTTAGGGGTTTGGATTTGGTAGGAAATTCTATGATCGGGTTCCAAGAAGAAGATAGGGTTTATTTTTGGTTTGGGTCCCAACTGGGCCAAGCAGTTAGGGGACCGTGGAAGGACAGTGTTTCTGTGGCATGAAGTACCAGGAAGCTAGTCTCAAGGGTATGTCAACAACAGCAAAAGCATTAACATTTTTTTTTCTTTTTCTTTCTGCTTTTTCTTCTTCCTCCTCCTCCTCTTCTTTTCTTTTCTTTTTTTTTTTTTTTTTTTTGAAATTGCAGCAAGCCTGTGGCTATTTCTTAAAGGAATTTAGTGCAAAAGTTGTGCCCCTTGCTATTCTGAGATCTTGCCCAAGATTTGAAAACATGCCCAATGCAGATGTGATATGAGACTTTGAATAAAGAAAATAAGCTCAAAAAATGTTTTTCTTGGTGGTGGTGTAGAGGGGGGGTTGTTAGAGAGGAGTTACATCTGTTTTTCTTTTTTTCTTTCTCTCTCTCTCTCTTTTACTCAAGAAGGAAGATTCTTTGTTAATCAGATATCCTCGTAGGAACAGAAAAAGGAGAGATCTTGCTGCTACTCTTGCTTAGTGTTAGGGGCTGAGTTATGTTACCCCCCTCGCGCCCCCCAAATTCACATGTTAAAGTCCTCACCCCTAGGAACTCAGAATGTGACTGTATTTGGAGGCAGGGCTTTTAAAGAGGTAATTAAGGTAAAATGAAGTCATATGGGTGGGCCCTCGTCCAATATGACTGATGTCCTTATAAGAAGAGGGAATTTGGACTCAGACATGTGCCCTTGGAGGAAAGACCATGTGAGGACACAGTGAGGAGGAAGGCTTCAGCAAGACAAGGGGAGAGGCCTCCAGGAGAAGTGAGACCCACCAACACCTTGATCTTAGACTTCTAGCCTCCAGAACTGAAAGAAAGTAAAGTGCTGTTGTTTAAGCCCCCTAGTCTGTGGTATTTCTTTATGGCAGCGCTAGGAAACTAATACATTAAGTCAAATGACTGGTTCCACCAAAGGATGTTGCCAGTGGGACAGGATAACTCCTTGTTAGAAATAGTAGCTTGCTCTCCTTATCTCTCTGCCATACATTTTTGATGATCTTTTAAAAGTACATACAGAACTCAGGAAATTTAGGTTTCAGTAGTTATTTTGGGGGGGGAGAGAGGACATGAGAATATATTTCAGTCATATTTACTAATTTGAATGCCTTTTAAAATGCTTAGTGAAATTCTTTTTTTTTTTTTTTAAAGATTTTATTTATTTTTTGACAGACAGTGAGAGAGGGAACACAAGCAGGGGGAGTGGGAGAGGGAGAAGCAGGCTTCCCGCCGAGCAGGGAGCCCGACGCGGGGCTCGATCCCAGGACCCCAGGATCATGATCTGAGCCGAAGGCAGACGCTTAATGACTGAGCCACCCAGGCGTCCCAAGCTTAGTGAAATTCTGAATCATGCATGCCCTCTGAAATAATTTTTAAATGAAAGAATATTAATATATTTTTAAAGGTTTTGATTCCTTTGCATAGCTTAACTTGGATTTCTTCTTTTTAAGTTAAGATGACAGTGTGAGGTTTTTTCCCCCTGACCTTTGTAAGTTGTTTCAAATGTCCATACTTAACCTCACAGTTATTAAGACAGATATGATAGAGCCGTAGATGGGATAAAATGCAGCTGTTTAAAAAGAATGTGACCACAGCATGTCAAAAAGAAGTTTTAGTGTTAACTGAAAAAACAATTTTAAATCGTTGTATTTTATTATTGCAATTATGCATAATTACATAGGGAGTACGTATATTGTAATTATGCATATTATATCATTACACTAGTTTTTTTTATTTTTATTTATTTATTTATTTATTTATTTATTTATTTATTAAAGATTTTATTTATTTATTTGACAGAGAAAGACACAGCAAGAGAGGGAACACAAGCAGGGGGAGTGGGAGAGGGAGAAGCAGGCTTCCTGCTGAGCAGGGAGCCCGATGTGGGGCTGGATCCCAGGACCTTGAGATCATGACCTGAGCTGAAGGCAGATGCTTAACGACTGAGCCACCCAGGCGCCCTAGTTTTTTTTTTTTTAAAGCCAAACCTTATAACAATTATTATGAGGAAGTACTCTGAACAGTGATCACTTTTGGGGACTGGGATTAGGACTGCTCCCCTCCTCCCCCCAGCTTATTTTCACTTTTGCCTACATTTCTTAAATAAGCATGTATTACTTAAAGATACTTAAAGATTACTTAAAGATTAAAGATAATTATCCACCACCAGTGTAACAATGCTTAAGAGTTCATTATACATTAATAATTAAATGAGCTAACCACCAGGTGTAAACATCTGGCACAGTGCCTGGTTCAGCCTAGGAGCTCAGTCAAAGTTAGCTTTCATTCTCTACACAATTCAAACTAGTTTCCAGCATACAGTGGGATACAGGTGTCCTGGAGACAGCTAATGATGTTTCATTGTAATACCACAGACATAAAAACAAGAGTTGACAAAATTTAAAAATTTGGATAGAAAGTAAAAGGAGAGGGAATGTAGGTCTTAAACTTAGTAGAATTTCATCTTTGTAGTGAATTAGTGTTTTATATTCCTCAATGGTAGGCTTGTATATTATTTATTAAGAATTCAATCAATTACGTATTCTGGGGGAATTGCAAATACCATTGGATGTCTCCTCCTCTCCCCCTGACCTGCACCGAGAAAGGGATAGTCTCTTCCAGAAAGATGGGTGGAAAAGTAAAGAACATGTTGCAAATGAGTAAAGCACCCTACCTTGAAGTTTTGATGGAAAAACATTCTATTGGCTATTCAGTATTTAATGTAAAATACTGTTTGGGGAACTACTGAGATATCAAAGAGTCATTTCTCTGGTCAGGCTGCTCTTGTGTGTTGACACAAGACAGGGGGAGTATAACTAGGTGGTATGAAATTGTTCAGCACGTGGGCTAATTTCAGTGGTGGGACTGCAGCTAGGACCAGCACTCTCAGAACTGTGCTTTTTTATCTTGTTACTCAGCTTCCTGACCCTCCTCTTTCCCTAGGGGAAAAAAAATCCCTAAGCCACTTTTAGAACAGCTAAGGAAGTTGTGTAATGAGGCGCAGGAAACCGTGTTGACTCTGAGACAGGGATTTTCAATATGCCCTAGCCAACTACAGAATCTAGAAATTCTAGATTTTTTTTCTGAAGGTACGGAGAAACCCAGAACCCAACAAAACAGAAAACAGATGGCGGTATGCAATTTGAGATTTTATTTGTCCCTGTAGGTGGATGAGTACCTTGGGTCATGACAGGAAGGATGCAGGCTCCCCAGCACTGTTTCTCACCTGATACACATCTGGCAGGTTCTGGGTGGAGGAGAGATAGAAGCAAGGAAGAAACTGGAGAAAAACCTCTCGAGGACTGACCCAAGACATATGAGAATCACGAATCCTTTGTATTCCTCGATTTTGAGCGGAGCAGTTCCTTCTCACCTGAACAAAGTACTTTATTTTCTACTTTAATGTGAGTTGACCTGAAACTTTAGCCCTGCGGCAAATTACAAATATACGCTACCAGAAGTTGGCCTTGGTAACAAATTCCTAACTGGAGTCCCATTTTTAGTGAGGTCTCGCTGCCCCTCACAACTGCACTTGGGCTCATTGAACAATATGAGCTTTCATAGCGTTGCTATTTAAGATTCTTTCTCTCAGACTAAATAAGCAAAACTGCTCCCAGACATCCATCATGGGTATCACAGAGTGACTTACATATCACGTAACTCAGAATGGAGTGGTTCCATTCCTTCAGGCTTCCTGACTTGAGTTAGCTGCATCTGCTGATGTTGGAAATGTGTTTTGAAGACATTGTATCATTTGGCCAGGAAAATGGAGGGCCAGATGGCTTTGAAAGAATATTAAATGGCAGAAGGCTCTCCTGGAATGTTAAGCTGCTTCTAGAGATCACGGTTATATTCCCTAAAGATAGTGTCCTTTGGGGGGGGTAAAATTTTGCTATTTTATCCAAACCAGAGACAATAAAGAAGAGAGATACTTTCAGGATATTTTCTAAAATAAGGATGATGAAAGCCTTCGGAGTAGTGACAAATATAATTTTGAACATTTTGGATGGCACAGTGGTTAGGATGTTTTATCTTACTGACACATTCTTTTTTATTAGGGAAGGCATAACATTTGCTGTTAGCTTTCAGCAATGTGTTTCCTATGCTGAAGGAAAATTTTTGAAGACTAGAATGATATCCGTTGCTCATAATTTGGAAGCTTAAGTATACTTCAAGAAGATTCAGAGAATGAATGTTGATCCTTACTGTCAGTAGGATTAATGAAATAATGTACAAAAAATCCTTAGAATGAAGCCTGGCACATTATAACTGCTCAGTAATTCAATTACTGTAATGACTATGATTAGAATCAAAAACTCAGAAAGTCAACTTATTTCACATCTCCTCTTGGCTATCTCCCAGGCACCTTAAACTTGACATATTCAAAGATGAGTTATTTATTTCTTCCCTGTTGCAGTATGGCTCTTCCCATAGGCCTTTCCATCTTAGTAAATGACAACCCACATTTGTTCAAGCCAGGGTTCTGAGGAGTCACACCTGATACATCCCTTTCCCTCACCACTCCGTATCCATCCATCACTAAATCCCATATATTCCATAGTTTAAACATTTTTAAAACTTACCTACTTACCTCTATCACTTTTGCTAAACCTCTACCCTAGGGTTTACAACCTCTATTCTACTGATATTTGGGGCCAGAAAATTCTTTGCTGTGGGAAGCTGTCCTGTGCATCACAGGATTGTTAGCAGTATCCCTATTCTCGACACGCTGGATGCGGGTGGGAACCCCTGCTTTGTTATAATCCAGAATGTCTCCAGACATTGCCAGATGTCCCTTGGGGGCAAAGTCTCCTCCATTGGAGAACCACTGATCCAACAAAAATTACTAACATCTCCTATGGCAGGTCCTTCAAAGCCTCCTTACAAAGCCTCCTTATCCCCAGTAAGGCTAAGACCCTCTCTCACTCCTCTTGAGACTCTTTCACAGAGGTCTTTACTGCATATGGATCTCACCAGCTCCCACCCCAGCCTGAGCTGACCTGTTTCTTCCACACTCAGAACAAAAACTCCCAACTATGTCCATCTTCATTGAGTCCTTCCTATTCCTCTCTCCAACCTAAGCTTGTGCATCTCCCTCACTATGCTCCAGCCATAGGGGAGTTCCCCAAAACACCAAACATCTGTGGCCCTCGGCACCTTCACACATGCTATCCCTGCCCAGTGAGCTCTGCAGCCGACTTTATACTCATCCACGAAGGGACCCCCTATTACTTTCTATAACAAGACCCTAGTTGTTTCCATCCATGTCTTCATCTACAATTTGCAACTGTGCATTTTCTCTCTTAACTTTAGTTGTCTTATACAAGACTATAAGTTCCTTGAAGGCAGGAGCAGGTCTGTTTTACCCCTTACTCAATACCAGCACCATCACACTGTCTTGGCATACAACAAGGAAGCCACTCCTATTCACGGAATGGATGAATGATGAATGAATGAAACAGAAAAGCAGTATTGAATGGGAAGTGCTTTCCCCATTCTTCACACTAGGGGGTGCTAAATAAAATAAATAATTTATTTTATCTTTTTTACAGTATTTGGGAGGTTTGGATATGCCTGCAGAGTGCTTAGCACAGCAGGAAATAAGAAGTACACAGTAAGTGCTCGTTATTTTAACCAATTAAATTATTTTAAAATTAAACTTTTATCACTTTCCTCACCAAAGTGTTTAGGGGAGGTAGTTTAAAGCAGAGAACCATTACTAAATTTCCCTCAAATGACTCAATTTCCATGTCTCAGGTTTTCATTATTTGCACTGAAACATATAACTTCCAGCTCTTAACAAAACATGATCATGTTTAAAATACAAAATGGCTGGGGCGCCTGGGTGGCTCAGTTGTTGGGCATCTGCCTTTGGCTTGGGTCATGATCCCGGGGTCCTGGGATCGAGCCCTGCATCGGGCTCCCTGATCTGCGGGGAGTCTGCTTCTCCTTCTCCCACTCCCCCTGCTTGTGTTCCCATTCTCACTGTGTCTCACTCTCTGTCAAATAAAATAAAATCTTAAAAAAAAATAAAATAAAATACAAAATGGCTAAGACCCAAAGAATAAAGTTCTCAATAAAGATATTAGATTGACGTCATTTTAAGTCAATCCTTAGTGTTCTAATTCCTAAATAAAAATGTCATATGATGAGATACTTATCTGAAAATTCAGTCTTGACTCCATTTAAAATTTATTAGGGTGTCGAAAGCCCCATGGCCGAGTGAGGATTTTACGACATGTATCACTAGATCGGACCAGCTGCAGGTTAAGTGTATCTTCTTGCCAAGACAGAAGCCAAGTCTTCATAGTGTCGAATGCTCATATGTCACTCTGACTCTTCCCAGCATATTTTGAGTTGCATGCTATTCACAGCCTTCGTTTCATCCGGTGTGCCAAAACTCTACCACCTAAGGGCATTAAAACCTCTTAGGTAGAGAGAGTATGTGAAAAAATAAAGAGCGTCTTAGATGCCTATTTGTCATACATAGGGTCATGGATTTTTTTCACACTGCAAAAAAGGTGTAGTTGCAAAGTAAAGTTGTAATTTCACTGTTTTCCGCTCTCTTTTTAGATTTCCATATTGTCCTGATTTATTTGGTTTTCTATGACATGAATTTTGTGCCGATTAGATCCTCACAATGAAATGAAGTGGTTATTCTTAAGTCTCAGGAAATGCATGTTAGCTAGCTTCTCCCCAGGCCTTCTCCCAAGGAGTCACTGAAATCTGAAGAAAGTTACTCCAAAGGAAAATTCACTGAGGACAGAAAAGGAGCCCAATAATAAAAATATTTGTTTGCAGACAGTTCTATTGTAGAACCAAAGAAAATAACTCAGGGACTAGTTTGAGATTTATTCTTTCTTCATGTCAGCTTAGTTAGCTCTGTTGGTTACAAGTGTGGTTCTAGTGAGGCCAAGATATTATCCAAGTTGGAGGCCCATCTGGGCCTGTCAGCTTCGTGAAAGCAAACAACTATCTTAGGAGTACAAAGCTCCTGCTCACGGAATGGCCTGGCCTAAGGACTCTGGAGGAATAATTTCAAGTTTGTCTCTAGAAGTAGAAACACAATTCAAAGAGTTTTGTCCTAAAATGATACAGCGTTCTATTATTTTTCAATCTGGTATATATCTAAAATTGGCCTTCAGAATAGCATCATGGGTGAAGGTAAAGGTTAGGTGGGAAAGAGAAAGAATCACTGAGCTCATCAATGTTATGGTCATCATCCTCCCCATCTTGGTTGTCTTCTTCTTCATCATCATCATCATTATCACCATCATTGATATAAATGTCATCCTGGCTGTCATGCTCTTATTATAAGCCAGGCCCTGGACTAAGTACTTTATCTACATTATATCATCTTCCCAACCATTTCTGTAGGTAGTCTTGGTTATCCCCATTTTATAGTTAACATATCTGTGGGTCTAAGAGATGACCCAACTCATGCAGGAATACCCAGTTAGTATACTTTAGAGCCCAGATTCAAATCCAGGCCTCTAATGCCCAAGTTCATGATCTTAGCATCTATACACATATGCTAACCTCTGAGCAATAAGGCTTCCAGCTTCGGATCTGTGCTCACCTTATGTCCCAAGGTTGGGTTATCTTTTTCTAACAAAAATTTTGTTGTGGGAAAGTTTAAAACTCTTTTGAGGAAAAACCTTACAGCGACCCAATTTCTTGTGACCTAGATTCTCCCTGTTAGCTTACAACTGATACCCTTTAAAAAATTCCATCATGAAACATATTTCTGTCCAACTCCCCTAAAGAGTACATCCTGCTCAGTATATGCCCAGATCAAATGAAAGCTGCCTCTTAGACATCAGATGCCCAGCAATGCTGTGGGGATAAATTCTGCCTTTCTACCAAAGAGACATTGTGAAGAGATGAGCTTAATGTTAACAATAGCTAACATTACGGTGCATTTCTTTCACTTCAGAGAATGTCAATCAATTATTTTAAATATTTTATACATACACACACATCTGTGTATGTGTATATATACATATACTCTTTGAGAGTTTACCTATTGTTTTTTATATTATATGTGGAATCCTAAGGACAAGAATGGTATTTTATCTTTGCAGCTACTGCAGTTCTTTGTACATAATAACCTCACCAGATTATACTAGCTTATTATAATAGGAATTACTATAGGAATATACTGTAGTTTCTAATTTGTAAGCTCCACAATGTCTGCCCTGATTTTTGCCAAATCCATAGCACACATCATAGAGCCAGGAAAAGAGTAGGGACTCATTATGTAGTTGATTAACACTGAATTAGGACTAAGGCTTACTTTGTAACCACTTATTGCATCCTACACTGTGTTGGACACCTAGCATGTACTCAGAAATATTCTAGAAATTTCACAGTGGTTATTGGTGAAAAAAGTGCAGGTTTGACTACTTGCCACTTGGCTCCCTCATAATGGATTTGCATGGATTCATCCACCCAGGTCCACTCTGTAACTTGAAATGGGGCTGCCATGGAATGGGGCCAGCCATAGCAATAACATCTTAGAGCCTGAATAAAAGGAACTGACCCCTCCACGGATCAAAACCATGACCTTCACCTCTTTAGTTATTGCTATAGTAATCAAAAAAAGCAGTCTCATGATAACAGAAGGATAAGTTTAAGAGCAAGTGAATACCATCTGGTCAGAAACACTATATTAAAATGCTGGATGCATCCCAAGCTTGCTTCCTAGCACCCCATTAAATTAAGTTGTGTTTCCTAAAGTGAGGTCTGAGCTGCCAGGTGGCATGTAGGACCACTTTGTGAGGGAAGGTGTTTTTTATTGTTAAGAAGCTAGACTAGAAAATTCATGGGCTGAGCTCAAAAAAAAAAAAAAAAAAGAAAATCCGTCCTTTTATATGAGTGCTGAAGGAAGAAATTTCAGTATAGAATGACTTTAAATAGCAAAGTAGATAATAAAAGGAGGTGGGAAAAGAGAGAGCTGTTAGATTTAGGAATATCATCTCACAGCCTGGGATGGTGGAGAGACTCAGAACTTGCTCTTGGAAGACCTGATGTGAATACCAGCTTTGCTACTCGCTGTGTTGACCTTGAGCAAGGGATAACTTTTCTGAGGCTCAGTTTCCCCATCTGTAAATTAGGGATGACTCTCTTAGCCTAGCATGGGGGGGGGGGTCACTTGACCAAGTGTCATGTTCATGAAGAGTTTTAAATGTAGATGTTTGACATAATCACTAGATAAGGTTTTGTTCAATGCTCCTTAGAGACACTGACAAGATGCGAAGACATTAATTATATTGCTTGAAATGATGTTCCATTACCAGACCACACTACTTGTGATGAACTATATATTCATTTTTTTGGTAAATTCTATAGTTATCTTGCTTTGGCACAAGCACATAGCATTGCATTTTCCTTCTATTTTAAAAACATTAATCTATTTAATGTAAATATTTAAGAATCTAGCACTTTTTTTTTTGGATGGGGGGAAGTCTTTCACTGATTTAGAAGCAGAACGTCAGGAAGGCTGAACTGGGGTACTCTGTTTGAAGCTGCTCAGGCCAAAAATGTGTGCTGATCTCTACATTTAAAAATGGTTAAGAGGGTAGATGTTATGTGTATTTATCACAATTAAAAATTTTTCAATTTTTTTTTTAAAAAAGGGTGACTCTTATTTCTCACTTTAATCAATTAATTGTCCAATGTAAACCAGTTAATGGAAATAACTTAAAACCATGGTGCCTATTTGGAATTTCAGATGGAAAAAAAAAAAAAAGGAGCATTGAGATTTCCTTTCCTTCCTCTCTCCCTCCTTCCTCTCTACAAATATTTATTGAGCTTCCATTTATTTGCTGATACTCTTTGAAAAGTTGGGAAATAGGAAGATAACAAAGTTCCAGCACTCATGGATCTTCCATTCTAGTGAGGGGTGGGGACAATAAACAGGAAAACAAATAATGTCAGGTAGAGATAAGGGTTATGAAGAAAAACAGTCAGGAAAGATCACAGAGTAAAAGGGTGGGCAGGTGCTACTTAGGGACCAAAGGAAGACTTCCTGCAGAGGGGCCATTTGAGTAGAGACTTGAAAGAGAGGAGACAGTGAGCCCACAAAGATCTGAAGAAAGCAGTATTCTAGGTGGAGAAGTGCAAGTGCAAAGGCCCTGAGGGAGGAATGTGTTTGGCATGTCCAGGAGACAGGAAGGCTGCCCTTGTGGCAGAGGATGAGTGACGAGGGAAAAGAATGGCAAGAGGTATGGTTGGAGATAGAGCCATGGGCCAGAATTAGGGCCTTGTGGGCCATTTTACAATGAAGTAATTGAGGCTTAGGGAAAATAAGTGACTGAGTCTAAAGATACTGCTCCTTCACTCTGGAAGCTGCTTAAGATGGCTAAGAGCCTGTCTGGTTGTTTTGTTTTTGTTTTTGCTTTTGTCTTCCACTGGGAATGTCTCTTGACTAGGCAGAATCATCATACAAACCTGACTCAATCCTTGTTTTGGCTCTTCCTGTTGATACCTGAAGTTGAAGATGTTAGTTATGCTGCAAGTTAATGATATTTAATTATCTTTCTCCCTAAATTGTGACGATATGTGTACTTTGAAGGGTGTGCAAAAAGAGGTGGTGTGCTGAGAATGAAGGACGTTCTCTTGTAATTCAAAGAACATATGTTACGATAGTCATTTCAGAATTGTTTTTAAGCTAAATCCAGCACGGTTTGATAAAGGTTGTAATGTGCATAAATAGGCAAGCTGAAATTCTTCATCTGTACATATGTAGAAGCTATGCATATTAGATGCATGAAACTATCATCATTTCCATCAAGTGTCTCTTAATTTTGCAAAGCAGATCCCTAGCTAGCAACCTTCTGTTTTTCAGGTATGCAGTGTGGGTGCTAGTTATTCATTCTTTTGTTTTTGAAACCAATACTTCTTAGATTATTATTTAACACTGATTTCTACTTACGGGCATCAAGAATTTCTTTTTATTTAAATTCAGTTAACCAGCATGTAGTACATCATTAGTTTCAGATGTAGAGTTCAGTAATTCTTCAGTTGCGTATATATATTTTTAAGAGTTTTAAACTTGCTTCCTTTCCTTAGCCACACAAATCAAATCTCTGCCTTAAATAGGGCAGAGCTAGAATGCATTTGCTCTAACTGGGAATTTTTCGGCGTTTCTGTAGTTAACTTAGAGATGTGTCCCCATCTGTGGATGGGGATAATTCTACTTGGCCCACCTCCACAAATGGTTGTTAGATGAACTGAAAGACAGAGCTTTAGAAGTAAAAGAGTCTGTACAAATGCCAGGCATGTTCCTGATGGACATTCAGTAGAAGTCCCCAGTTTTAAAAACCTCTTTGTTGCTACCAGAAGTACTGGGACCATGGTCTTCAAACACTGTAGAAAAGCCTTCTCTCTTTGCCACACTGCTGCCAGACCAATCTTTTGAAAACAAACTTTGATCCTGCCACTTCTATTTTGGAATTTCTTCATTGACTCTCTAGTGCCTAGAGGACAAAACCCAGGCTCTCTTTAATATGGCCCAAAGGGCTCTTTGCTATCTCTTGCCTCTCCCCACCACGCACACCCTAGCCATGCCTAGTGAATAAATGCAGGAGCCCCTGCATAGCTCAGTTCTTTGCTGGGACAGCTTTTGACCCCTTGGACCACCCCAACACATAGGCTCTCTTTCGTAGCTCCATATCCTGCCTCCAATGTAAATCACCTCCCTCTTGATCTTGCCAACTCCAGACTATTTATGCTAGTGGAGAGAGTAATTGGTGTTGAACAAACGTCTGTTTTGGCAGATGAGTTTGGAATGTACAGACCTTCCTAGACTTATAATGGGGTTACGTCCTGATAAACCCATCCTAAGTTAATATCCTCAATCAAAAATGCACCCAAATACACCTAACCTACCTAACATCATAGCATAGCCCAGCCTGCCTTAAATGTGTTCAGAACACTTACATTAGCCTATGGTTGGGCGAAGTCATCTAACACAAAGCCTAGTTTGCTGAATATCTCATGTAATTCAGTGAATACTGTACTGAAAGTGAAAAACAGCATGGTTGTATGGGTCCAGAATGGTGGTGTGTGTACAGTTGTGATCATATGGCTGACGGGGAACTGAGGCTGTTACCACTGCCAAGGTTGAACAATCATCCATATATAACTTTTGTATATTACAGTTCCCAAATCCTTTTCTTCCTAGCTGGTCCTTCCTTATCTTGTGACTCCAGTAATGTTTATGTTCATTCTGTCTCTCTGGGATCGCTTAAAGGGACCAATGACAGGACATGAGGAGAGCCCTTTGCAAGGGAAATTCCCTATGTACCTGGGAGTGTTTCGAGCTGCTGCATTGTCCCTGGGTGTACTTTACCCTTCTGCCTGTCACACTGTGTCCTGACTGTGATGGAGCAAGGAAGTGACTTATTATCAATCTACCAACTTCTCAGCACTTCCCACCATCTTTACAACTTTCCTGGGGCAGGAAGGAAACCTTGCATGATGTCTGCTCTCCACAAATCCCATCTCCTCACTCCATGCCCTGCTAGTCAGGGCACACCAAATGTGTGAGCTTCAACAGAGATAAAACTTGAGACTCCTGTTTCTCACAGGGTGGGGTTCAAATCTCCACATGGCACATTACCAGTGGGTGATCATGAGCATGTTACTGAATCTCACTGAGCTTTGGTCATCTATCTGTAAAATGGGGCTAAACAGAGTGCCCTCCCTCCTTGTTCCAAATGAGGTAATACAGGGAAAGCTGAGGAGAATCAAATAAAAGGGCAGGTATTTAACTGCAAGTAAGGCACATAGCATGAATAAGCAGTGAACATTATTTGCTATATATTATCATTATTATTTATCATTATCATTAACACAAGGTTGTGGGCAATCTGAGGTGTGGCTAGCTCTAAAACCACCTCTTTGTATCCTACTAAAAAATGATTTAAGTTAGAAGTAAATGAAAGCATGCTTAGTCTGGATAAGTTCATTTCCAGATCAATTTATTATTATTATTATTATTTTTTAAAAGATTTTATTTATTTATTTGAGAGAGAGAGAATGAGAGAGAGCACGAAAGGGAAGAGGGTCAGAGGGAGAAGCAGACCCCCAGCTGAGCAGGGAGCCCGATGCGGGACTCAATCCAGGGGGACTCCAGGATCATGACCTGAGCCGAAGGCAGTCGCTTAACCAACTAAGCCACCCAGGTGTCCCCAATTTATTATTTTTAATAGAGCCTTCATATACATTGATACTGTAACTAAACTTTATAACAAATTTCTGTTGTGAAGCTCCACGCAGCTGATTGGGACCCATCAGAGTGTTTTGACACCAAGCTCATACAGGTGTACTGGTCTAATACATTGTACCGTCCTGCAGTCATTCTGATGGCTACCAAGCACCTGCTTCATGATTGACAACCCACGTTCCTAGGCAGGAAAAAACACTGGCTTCCAATAATAATAGCTTACAAATGATTATGATACTAATGGGAGCAACTGGGTTCTACTGGTGGCTACTTCAGTTCAGAATTTTTGCTGCATTTGCATGAGCTGTCTCATTTAACCCTCTGGAAGTCTACGGAGGTGGGTCCTTGTACTGTAGTACAGTTAGGAAAAGTGAGGCAGGGAACAATGAAGTGAAGTGTCCATGGTCATACTTCAAGGACATAGCAGAGCTAATATTTGAACCCAAGTAGTCTAATTCCAGAACCTATGCTCAACGAATAGCCTGTGTTTGACTTCCCATTCCTTTCCCCCGTTTTCTCTCTTCTTTTTCTTACAGGTTGAAGAACCTCAAAAGATGCTTTAATGATAGGCACATATTTTTGTTGCTGTTGGTGCACTTTTTCTCCTTTTACATTTCTCAGAGTCCTGGGAGGGAGGCAGGGAGCCCAGCCTGGAAATAACAGAAAAGGAAACAGAGGCTCTGAGAGGCTGCATAACCCCAGCTGTGTAGCCACAGGGAGATCTCTGGCTCCATACCCAAGCACATCCCATTTTCCAACACGCTTAGCCTCAAGCATCTAATTATTACAAGGTCTTGAATTAGATGTGTGGGTTATGCAAAGATATATTGCAAGGACTTTCTGCCCCCACACTAGAGAGTCCATGGCCACAACCTATCCTAACCATGTTGATCCAACAAATACTAGAAAGACAATATTGTCTTCCGAAAGACAGAATGATAGCATTTTCAGTCACAATTGAGGTTTAGAAGCCATGGTGCCTTTTTCAGCTTTTCCAAGTGCAACACAGCAACCTTGATGGTTTTCTGGTAGGAGATGTCCCCGACACTGACATCCTATTGCATGACAAGAAGACAACAGTGGTCAAAAGGGGCTTTCCCAAATGTGAGTCCAAGATTCTGCTGAGCTGTTTTCAGGATCTAAAATAGTCACTTCCATCCCAAGTCCTACAGGGTAATTATAGCTTTGCCATTATTCCTGGCCTGGCTGGGATCCAAAACTTGACTCTCACTACCGATGCTGCCTTACCTCGGGTGTGATGGACCCCTTCCATTATGGGTATGAGGACCAGCTGAGCATTCTGAGCTTGTTCTGCAGCCCAGCTCTCTCCTAAACAATCCCTGAGCAACTTGACTTTGGCAGGTCTTGAGGGAGGAGAATGAAGGAGCCAACCTTTAAAAGAGAATAGATGGAGCAAATGGAACGTGTTTCCTAGTCCACCAGGCGGGAAGTGTGCTTGTAATTTTTTCTCCAGGTTTGGGTGTGTATTTATAGGCTGTTAGAAGGAGTGGAGAGTGTTAGGTAGATTGGCTTCTCTCTTAAGGCAGAAAAGAAAAACATCCTTCCCCACCCCATTTCTTGTTAAGGCTACAGTTGAAGTCATGCTCACCTTCCACTATGAGGCCCGGTGATGTTTTTCTAATTGTCTGGAGTGAGGTCTGCCACACTTCCTTGACTACACTTCTCCTTCCTGTCAGGGACAGGTTCCTGGGGTCAGGCACGCAGCAGACTCCAGCCCAGTGAGCCAACTCAGAATTCAGGAGCCACGGTGTCCTCCAGATATGGAGGCAGGGGTCTCAGACTTCTGAACTGGGACGTGACTATAAGCCAGAATCAGCGCCCACATAGAGTGGCTGAATTCAGGCGTGCTCTGCCTCTCTGTCCTAGTTGTTCACAGTCCTTCAGTAGTAGCCTGAATTATTAGAGGGTTTTGGCCAATCAGCGGAGCTCTGTGCATTGGGTTGGCCAATCACCAGAGCCCAAGCAGAGAGGAGGTGGGGCTCCCTGAGGTGCCCTTCACCTCATTAAGAGCACTGCCAGGAGCTTTAATCTATGTGATTTTAAAATAGTCCTCACGACCACCTCCCACGATATAAATGCTGCTATCATTCTCATTTTACAGATAAGGAGACTAAAGTTCAGAGAGATAAACGTCTAAGATTACACAGTGTCTTGTGCTTCTGACTCGAAGCAGAATCTGTGACCAGGATTTGAGTGAAAATAGCGTATTTGGGATGTTCAGGAGATACCAATAAAGTCATGGGAAAAATAGGCACAAAAAGGACGGCTGCTAATAAGGAGTGTGATCTTGTGCCAGGGGAAGATGAGAGTGTTGCCCTGCAGGGAAATCCTGGGAAAACAATGTAGAACATACACCTCAGAGTTTTCTCTTCCAGAAGGTGAGGGAACCACAGAGTGTATTCTCACACCAGCTTCTGTCCATCACTGGTTAAGGGTGGGTGGGGTGCAGATGGAGTGTGAATCTCCCAGGTTGGCCAGAGCCCCTGCCAGGACTTTGCAGAAAGCCCCCAGGCAGAGGGATCCAGATACTAGTAGTTAGAAGCCCCCCAGCCTGCATTAAAGCCCCCAAAATATGATCTAGAAACAAATAGTCTGCTACATACATTTAATTACATAGCCATAACTTCCACTCTCCCAGATATCTTGCTGCACCACAAACCAGCCCAAAACTGGCTTAAAACAACCACCATTATATTTGTTCACAAGTCTACGGGTGTGCGATTTGGGCTGAGTTCAGCGGGATTCTTCTTCTGCGGGTCTCACCTGCAGTCATTCATGTGGTTGTACTCCTTTGGTAGCTTAACTGGGAGCTGCCTGTTCTAAGGAGACCTCAGTTGGGACAGTTCCTCTCTGTTCTACATAGTCTTCATCCTGTAGCAGCCAAAGGTTCAGCAAGCATTTTCTGTGAAGAGTCAGATAGTATTTTTGGCTTTGTAGGGCTTCCAGTTGCTGATGTAACTACTCAACTTTACTGTTGTAGTGTAAACCAGTCGGAGACCATACATAAACAAATGGACATGGCTGTGTTCCAATAAAACTTTATTTACAAAAAAGGTGGTAGAGTGGAATTGGCCCATGGGCCATATCATGGGACTGCACCTTTCCAAAGAGTTAAGGCAGAAACTACAAGGCCTCCTGAGACCTAGGCTCAGAAATCATACTGAGTCCTTTCTGCTGCATTCTACTGCTCAAAGCAAGTCACCAAGTGATACTCTACACTAAGGGTAGGGCTATAGACTTCACCTCCTGAAGGAAAGCTCTGCAACATCATATTGCAAAGGGATATGCATTCAAGGAGGGGAGGAATGTTGGGGTTCATCTTTGCCAACAGTTTGCCCTCCACCCCAAATCTGTTTGATTTCAGAGCCCTCTACATTTAACTACCACACTGTACTCCCTCTCTCTATCTCCTCATGTACCTGGTTCAGGGATGAGGTCAGGAAGGTAGGCAGTTGTTGGCTGCCTTAGATCAATTCAGTCCCAAATTGGAACAAGGTCTTTGCTGCTCCAGGTAATGAGATTTCCATGTGTTAGATATCAACTTTAGAAATGGAGGCTTAGAGACTCAGAGAGTTCTCTAGTCCACTCAGTTACCCCTTATATGAAAGAATCCCTTGTATAAACTGCCAGCAAATGACTGAGCTTCTGCTTGTTGAACCCTTGAGACAGGAAGGTCACTATTCCAGTCCTTCTCCCTCAAGTCATTCATGTCTCATTCCTCCTTCCATTCATCGAATCGTTCAGTCAAGTGTTCAGCGCCTGTGTACCAGTTCCCGAGTTAAGTGATGTGCAAATAAACCCAGTAGCTTCTTTCATGGAGCTTACAATCAGTTCCTGTTCTGCATGACACTGTTTTCAATTTTCTTCTTGGTCACATAGCTCTTTGTTCTTTATGGTCTTTGTTCTGAGGTCTAGAGTGGTTGTTCTTAGCCCACTGAAAATATTTAGAAATACTTGCCCCTCTTTACTGAAATGAATTCCATTTATTTTCTGAAATGGATTTCACAGTTACGTAGATATCTACACTACTGCAAAAGAGCCTACCTAATGCATTAACTATAATTAATAAAACTTAAAGGGAAAGTAACATAATGAAGTCATGCATATTTCAATAGGTAAATATTCTAGAATTCAACTAGATTAGATACTGAAGTAATTGAATGTTATCCTAGACACAGAATCAGGTTTGTATGTGGGGTTGACAAACATTTCTGGAAAGGGTGGGATAGTAAATATTTTAGGCTTTTGGGGCCATTTTCAACTCCGCTATTGTACTACAAAAGCAGCCACAGACAATTCATAAATGAGCATGATCGTGTTCCAACAAAACCTTATTTACAAAAATAGGCAGTGGCCTGGATCTGACCAGCTAATGGTAGTTTGCTGGCTCTTGGCATAACACAAGAGCTGTGAATGGACACTGATAAGGATATGTTCTGTGGGCAATTCAAACATCATTAGCATGACTGTCAGTGATTTTCCAAAATGGTGGTGAGTACTTTTTGGCAAAGTTCTGAAGAAAACGAAGTACCATCCTCCCATAATCTACCAAGCAGTTAGTGACTTTCCTGGAAAATTCAGCATATCATACTACCCGGCAAAAAAAAAAATTTTGGCATCGTTACATAGTTTTAGATAATTATATGCAGGTATCTCCTCGACATAAATGTCCCATGGGATATTTTAAAGGCATAAGGGATGCAGAATTATTTTGTATTGTGAGGACTGAGTTGGGCCCTGAAAGAGGTTTCCACTTTTCAACTGTCCCTGCCCATGAAATGACTCTTGTGCTCCTCAGGCTTGGCGACCACCAGAATTAACCACCCCACCCCCAGTTTCTCAGATGTCCTGCATTACACAGTGCCATTCACTATTGAGAACCCCCGTTCTAGACATACTCGCAGTATTAGTCTTCTCAGGCTGTCATAACAGAATCCCATAGTCCAGGAGACTTAAACAATAGCAATTTATTTTCTCCCAGTTCTGGAGGCTAGAAGTTAAGATCAAGGTGTCGGCAGGTCTGGTTTCTCTGGAGGCCTCTCTCCTTGGCTTGCAGAGGGCCCCCTTTGCTCTGTGCCATCACATGGCTTTTTTTCAATGTCAGTCTGCTCCTGGTGTCTCTTCCTCATCTTATAGGGACATTGGTCTTATTGGATCAGGGTCCCGCTCTTAGGACCTCATTTAACCTCAATCACTTTTAAGGGCCTTATCTCCAAATACAGTCACATTGGGGGTGAGGGTTTCAACCTAGGAATTTTGAGGAGACACAGTATAGTTCCATAACACAACCTCATCTCCACTGCCTAATTCAATCTTCTCATTCTACTCTTTTTTCAGGGCTCATGGGAAGTCACTCCTCAACATAGCCTTCCTGGCCCATGGTAACGATAATAATGATTGTTTCATGTGTCACCTTACATTTGACAGAGTCCTTGTATGTAAATACCCAACCGTTTTTTGAAAGTTTCTTTCCCTTTTTTAGCCAACTTTTAAAAAAGTGAAAAGCCTTTAAAGTTTATAGGAAAAAAATACAAAGAATTATCTAGCAAATATCCATGGGTCCACCACCCAAATTTAATGGATGTTCAGATTTGGGGCCATATATGATTCAGATGAATTTTATGGACTAAAACACCAAAGGTTCAGTTGAAGTGCCTTCTAATTTCATCCCCTCCTCTGTCCCTGAAGTTGTGTTTCCTTCATATTCATGTTTTTATATGTTCGGTAGATGTGCATTGATCCATAAAATACATAGAATTATTCTGTCCTTTCAAAATATACTGAAGGGATATTGTACTGAACACAATTTTTCTTTTTCACATTACGCTTCGGTTTCAGGAATTGTCTGTGTTGGTATGTGTAGATCTAGTTCGCTCCTTTTTCATTGCTATGTGGTGTTTCACTGTGTGAATATGCTACAAGTTATTTATCCATTTCCCCTTTGATGGTCATTGGGCTTTGTAATTTTTCACATGACACACTTCTGTGTAGGTCATCTTGCGCGTATGTGTGAGAGTTTCTCGAGAGAGCTGTCAAAAGAAACCCAACTGACAGTGAGTTAATGGTTCAGGAGACTATTCTTCCTAACTGAATAGCGAGCCTGGATGTAGGCCTTCCAGGCTGCCATGGCAATTGAGCGATGCCAAAGGATAGGGCGTTTTTCCATTTCTCTGCTCTGCCATCCTTAGAGGATGCACTTCTATCCTCAGAATTGCTCTTTTCATGGCCACGAAATAGCTGTAGCAACTCCAGGCCTTGTGTCAAGTTCCAGTCAGAGAGAGGTAAAGGAGCAAAAGTCAAATAAAGCAGACTCATCAGTTTGACTCTGCAAGAAGATTTCCTAGAAGCCCCCTCAGTCATTTTCGCGTTTACCCTGTTACCAGAACAGGACCATGTGCTTCATCCCTCAGCCAGTTAGAGGAGGATTTCCGGATGATGTGGGGCTGTGGGAAAGGGTTGGGTCAGCTGACCAGTTGTATCTGGCATACTGCCCAGGGACTCATGACCCTAGAATATGCACACCTTCAACACTTCTAGATATTGCCAAGTGATCTCCAAAGTGGTTGAACCAATTTACAGTCTTGCTAACAAGTATGAAAATTCCCGCTTCCTCATGTCAAAATCAAAGAATTATTATGAAGCTACTGTGTGCATAATGCTAGATCAGGTCATTTATTAAAAAAACAAACAAAACCCCCAAGTCAGTACTTTTAGAGCTTTAAGTGATGTGCCTAGAGTTTAGTATACACTGTCCAATAGGCCTGTTGGACTCCCTGCCCTGCCCCCTACTGGTGGGTGATTCCATATAAGCTTTCCTGAGCCTCAATTTCCTCATCTATAAATGGGGATAAAAGTATCATCTATCTCATAAAGAGGTTTTAATGATTAAAAGAGAAAACATCAATGAATGACTAACATAGCACCAACTACAGAGGCAGGTTGCCATCAATATTTTAGAGAATAGATGCCATAGATAGGGTGACCATATTTTTGAACCCCAAATGAGGAATCGATATGGCACTTAGAAGTTCTACTCATCGAAAAACAGGTTTGCATATTTGAAGTGGGGCCATTCTGAAAAATGTGGAGTGATTTTTTAATGTCTTAATGAATACGCTTATACTAAAACATGG
The DNA here is from genome assembly GCF_029215605.1 of Mirounga angustirostris. Classification (NCBI taxonomy): domain Eukaryota; kingdom Metazoa; phylum Chordata; class Mammalia; order Carnivora; family Phocidae; genus Mirounga; species Mirounga angustirostris. The sequence continues at coordinate 184,079,057 of NW_026991709.1, read as the reverse complement.
ACCTCACATCATCTGACTCTGGAACTTTGTAGAAAGTGGAGCATGTTTCAAAATATGGGCCTCAACAAAAAAGGTAAGCTGTGATCAAATCACCATGAACTAAACTCAATATCTTACTCCTCACCTTGTGGATGTATTTTTTTTTTTTTTTGTCTACAAGCCCTCAGAGAACAAAAGTAAGAATATTAACCTCAAACTTTATGAGATTTGTCAGTAAGAGTTAAGATATGAGTAACCTGGGGAAGTGGGAGAGCAATGGAAATTATTAGATTTTTACAGGGAAAAGTTTAGGAGGCTGAGATTATTAAATCCAAAAAAAGAGAAATCTAAGGGGAAATGTCATAATTATCATTAAGCTCCTAAGCATTACCTTTGCAGGGAACCAAATGAAGTGGAATGAATTTAAATGATGGGAGGGTCCCTTTAGGAAAGAATACTCCAGTAATAAGTACTGTTAAATCTTCTCCAGGTTTCCAAATTATTGAGTAGCCTAAGAAAATAGACTGGATCATACTTTTCTGCAATGGTTTATATCCCTCCAAGGTCATAAAAAGCCTGATCTTTAAGCATTTTATTACAGAATTCTGAAGCTTAAAAGAACTGGCATGCTTTGTAGTTCTCAAAGGTACCAACCATTCAACATATGTTTACTAGGTGTCTAATTATATATTATGCATGATGCTAGCATCTGAGGATATAGCAGAAAACCTGTTGGATCCTGCCTGCCCTCATGGAGCTTATAGGCCACTGTACTTAGAAATCTACGGCACAGGCTAAAGAAATCTGCCTGGGTGGCTCAGTCAGATTGGCGTCTGCCTTCAGCTCGGGTCATGATCCCAGAGTCCTGGGACTGAGCGAGTCGGGCTCCCTGCTCAGCGGAGAGCCTGCTTCTCCCTCTGTCCCCCCTCCTGCTCGTGCTCTCTCATGTTAAAAAAAAAAAAAAGAAAAAAGAAATCTCACGGGGGCCAGTTAGTCCTGATGGAGTGGGCTGGGCAAGAGGGTCCAGGAAGGCTTCTGGAGGAGGTGAGGTGTGAGCTAAAATCTGGTGGAGGAGTAGGGATGAGTAGGGTGGAATGAGAGGCCCGCAGGAGAGGGTGATTAAAGGTGAGGAGGGGCTAGAGACAGGACAGCAGGCTTTCTTATGGGAAGAGTGAGTCCGGAGGGGATGGGCTACATTGGAGAAAGGCAGGGTCTGAAATACTGTTTGTTGTCTGTTGTTTGTAACACGTTTACTTTTATAGTGCTCCTCTATTATTTTTCTTTGTTGTCTTAACAACCAGGACATTATCATTTTATCTTAAAAATCATTACGTGGCTCCACTTGAGAATGAGCTCTGGTGGAAAAAAAACTCCCCTCCCTTTTCTCCTTAGCTACACACTGGTTTAAAAAAAATCACGAGAGACTCTGGACTCCGGGAAACAAACTGAGGGTTACAGAGGGGAGTAGGGGTGGGGAAATGGGGTGACCGGGTGATGGGTATTAAGGAGGGCATGTGTTGTGATGAGCACTGGGTGTTAGACGCAACTAATGAATCGTTGAACACTACAACAAAAACCAATGATGTACTATATGCCGGCTAACTGAACATAATAAAAAAAAAAAAGAAAAAGAAAAAATCCAACAGTGGTATAGGGAAAGGGAGGAAGAGTGGACAAATGGGACCCTGGAAGCCATATTAACCCACCTCTTCTGTTTCAGGAGTTCAGGTAGGATGGCCACCGGATTTGGGGCTGTGTTACTACTTGCCATGTAGCATCATAGTTAAGAGACTGTACTCTGTGCGCTGAGTGTTATATGCAACTAATGAATCATTGAACATCACCTCAAAAACTAATGATGTCAGGGCGCCTGGGTGGCTCAGTTGGTTAAGTGACTGCCTTCGGCTCAGGTCATGATCCTGGAGTCCCGGGATCGAGTCCCATATCGGGCTCCCTGCTCAGCGGGGAGTCTGCTTCTCCCTCTGACCCTCCTCCCTCTCATGCTGTCTCTCATTCTCTCTCTCTCTCAAATAAATAAATAAAATCTTAAAAAAACCCCCAAAAAACTAATGATGTCCTATGTGTTGGCTACTTGAATTGAAATAAACAAAAGAGACTGTGCTCTGGAGCTAAGTGTCTGCTTCCAGTGGAGAATGACTGGCAATGTGACCTTGGGCAAATCAGTGTACATCTCTGGACCTCAGCGTACCCATCTGTAAAATGGGAATACAATAGCAGTTCCTTAGAGAACTACTGTGAGCATTAAATGAGTTAAGGTATATAAGGTGCTTAGAACAGTGCCCACTACATAGATAATCTGAACTAAATGGCTAGTGGTGATTATCATTGAGCCTAAGGTAAGGATCAGTAACCATAATGGTTCTCACTGAGTTTTTAATAGTCACTGTGCTTCTTGCTCTGTGCAGACTTCATTATCTCACTTAATATTCAAAACCGCCTTGTAATCAACTCCTTTTGCATACAAAGGATCTGAGGGTCGGGAAGGTAATTAACCTGTCCAGGAACAGTGGCGGTATGATGATTCCACCAAACCCAATCTTGTACCACTTTGATGAGGACAATTGGAACCTGGTTCCTTACCTTTCACTCAAAGTGCCTTATTTTCTTTGCAGCTGGGCTGGTAGACTCTTTTTAGAATTGTGTGGTCAGTCTAGAAGTATGACTGGCTCTTTAACCCCCCCCCCCCAGCTGTTATATTAATAAACATGGCTTAGATAAGTGCCAGAGAATTGCCAAAGAACAGCCAAAGGAAAATTATCAACATAATTTGCGTTCTATCAACAAATGTGTCTGGGGCACACGATGGGCTTGACTCGCTACCAGGGACATAGATGGTGACGGAATTCAGGACGAAAGTTTATTCTCAGCCTTCAATTGCTCACACTGGGGGCCGGGAGTCCTATTTCAGAAAAGCATAACTGACAGATTCAACACAGTTGTGAAATAACACGGTCCAAGAGCAAAGAGCACAGACTTGCCATTCCAGTGTACCAGTCTGCAAAGCCAGCTCTTCTCACTTCTAGTTAGGTGACCATAGTTAAAAATTGCAGTTCCCAGTTTCACTTACCTGTGGGGCTATGGCTACTTAGATCTCAAACTCCTTGCAGGCTTTCATGAACATTAATGGAGATAAAGGGGACAACATGAGTAGTATGCTCCACCCCACGTGGTTAGCACCCACATTATCAGCAGAGAATTAGTGTTTTGTTTTTGGAAAGAGTACATTACTTCCCAAAAGGTTTTTGGAGAATGTGTCCTGATGCAAAAGAAAGGGGCAAGAAAGAAAAAGACATTCCAAGAGGGCAGAGACGTTGATCAGAGGGCTGATGGGGGAGCAGTGGGCTGAGTCTGAGATTCAGCTTTTGGGAGCACTCCCTGTAGACTCTGGTATCTAGATCCCTTTGCAAGATTTAAAGGAGCCTGAAAATTTAGGAGGGGAATCCTAGTACTGGGAGGTGAAAGAAGATGGCTTCTTGGACAGGGAGTAGGGCGGTCCTGTCCCTCCTTTCAGTCATAGATTAACAATGACTTAATTCTAGAAATATTGTCAGCAAGTAAAATAAATAGACTAATCACCATGGGCAAATTGTATGTTAATACATCTAGGCATTGTTTCCAGGCTGACCCTTAAATATACGTTTAATCAATCTAGATGGATGAGTCATCCTGTTCTTAATTAATCTTTTTGGACATTTATAGAGAAAAGGCAGTCTTTACAAAGACCTTATAAATGTGTTTAGGTTTAGTATGGATTTTATTTATATGCATAGCACGAGCGGCTGTTACTTCTAAATGATGGCATATTTTGAATGTTCTCAGACCTTCAAGATGTTTTATTTCCACACTTGGGGAGGAAATCAGGGGTGAGTTGAAAGGAAACACATGATGGTCATTTTCCATGGCATGAGCTGCTTAACCTTTCTAGAGCGTACATGTTTGTTTGGACTTTTCAGCATTGCAAGCAGATGATGGGAAAAAGAGATGGGTGCACTCATTCTTCTGGAGGCCTTTGTTGGGAAATGGTATCACATTCAGAGATCTGTCTTAGTTGGGGTGACCCTCGGCTCAGTCTCCTCTGCCATGGAAGTCATCACTATCACAAAAGCATTTCCCTGGAGCCCAAAGGCTGGCTCTTACACCGACACCAAGGCAGGCCCAAATGCACTTGTCTTTGTGGGCTTTTGTTGTTGTCTGCCATTGCTGTGATCTACTGTCTTCTGGGACACTGGGAGTTTGGTTCTGGTGCTATCTGCGGTAGGAATGTGACTTAAATGTGAGCCAATTCTCCTAGGACACTAGGCTGCGTGTGTGTTGCTGAGAATGGTATCACTCAGTCCCCCCATTTCTCTTGCCGACCAGAGTCTTGTGCCCCGGGATCAATTATGTTTGCTACTTTCATGATCCAACCTTTAGCTTCCAGTGTTCATTTGTATTGAGCAACGATGTTGTAGTAGGCACTGTGCTAGGTGCTGAGAATACAGTGGTACATCCTACAGGTTAAATTCTAGAAGCTTATATTCTACAGGTTTGGAATAAATTGGAATTCCAGATACTGGTAAGTGTCATTAAAAACATGAAACAAGGTGCTGGGATAAGAATGGCATATTTGAGAGACAGAAATAAGTCCAGGCTGGCTGAAGGAGAGTAGACAAGGCAAGAAATGTGTGGAAACTCAGCCAGCAGTCTGGGCAGGGGCCAGATTATGGTAGGTCTCAAAGACAATTTGGATTTTACTAGGATTGCTGTGGGAAGCCACTGGATGGTTTTAAGCAGGAGACTGGCAAGATATGATTTAGGTTTTAAAGAGATCTCTTTGGCAGTTGTGTAGAACCTTTTTACTCAAAGCTTAGTCTGTGGGTAGACCACTAGCATGAGCCTCACCTGGGAATGTGCTATAAAGCAAAACCTTGGGCCCCACCCAGGCCTTCTGAAGCAGCATCTGCACTTTTAATAAGATCCTCAGGTTGAAAGTGGCCTTGTAGAGAATGAATGGAGTAGGGCAAGCAAGAGTCCTTTTACAAGCCCCCCAACCTCGCTTTCTTCTCAGGTATAGGAGGTGAGTTGTTCTAGACAGATTTTGAAGAGCCAACACAAGCTTGCTTCCAAATGCTACTTCTGATTGAACCATTTATCATAAAGTTTATTTGTTCAGTGATCTAATTCTTACAGCACTCTGTCTTGCCTTTATCCAACAAATGAACTGGTGTGTGTGTGTGTGTGTGTGTGTGTGGTGTTTCACTTCTCTGTTGGTCCTCTAACTCCATAGCCCCCCCAAATGACTACCATTTCCATTAGGATTCCTAGTGGCTGTTACATAAAATACCCATCTCTTAAGAGAAAGATAGCTGGATCCTGTGACAAGGTTTGTAGAAGGCTGGCATTCATATTTGCAGTCTGGCCATCCTTGCTATCCTGTTTCTCTCAGGGTCTTACTGAATGCTGTTGGCATGTATGTCAGCTAGCATTAGGTTTGCCATAAATTAATAAACTTATAACAGTGGTGCATAGATAGAAGCTTATTCTCTCTCATGTCAAAACCTGGAGGAAGGCAGCGTGGGGCTATTATGAAGGTTCTATTCCATGAAGACTGCAGGGACCCAGGCTTGCTCTATCTAAATGATCCACTGTGTATGGGTCTCTGTTTCAAGGTCACCTCATGCTCCAGTGTGGATGCCAACACATTAAAATCCCAGCCATCAGGAAAGAAGGAAGGAAGAAGATGGAGCTAAGGAAGCACAGCAGCAGACTTTTCAGGAAGATCGACAGAGCCGCCACATGATCCTTCCACTTACAGAGTCCTGGCTAGAATTTAGACCAGTCGCCCCGACTCTGATACACTGGGCAGCCAGGTGCCTGGCTAAAAATCAGAGGTCTCTTTCTACAGAGAAAGGGGGGAGTATTAGGGGAATAACTAGCAGTTCCTAACACAGCATGTTTTAGGGAATGTGATTTGACATATCTAAATATACAATGGTACCTCCCACCAAATTTAATCTAGGCTGAATATTTTGTGCCATCATGTCATTATGGTATCTTGTAATTCTTTCCACTTTCTTTTCCAAAGAAAAATAGGTATCTGATTTAGCAAGAATGCATTTCTGCATTCACAGTTGAATTATGAAGATAAACCTCACCCACTTGAAGATAAAAGAAAATCTGGATAGAAAAAAAATACGCAAACAGTTTATTAACATGTGTATCTTTTCCTGAACTGGGTCTTTATACAGCAAAGGAATTGGAGGTAATCCATCCCTTACCCTAGAGTATTCCTGATTCAGCAACTCCAGATGCCATGGTTACTACCAAAGAATTGGAGAAGGGTGCAAGCCCTAGCCTTTCAGAGGACTCTATTCCTAAACTGCAACATTTAGGTCTGGAAAGGGCATGTTTCAAATGTGTCAATGCACTGGCTAGGAGGTCAGGCTATGGAATCAGATAGGCCAGAGCTAAGAAAGGGTGTTTCTTTGTCCAAGCTGGTTACTTTTGGGCAAATAATTGCTGATCTCTGTATATATGCTAGTTAAGTGGAGAGAACATACTATCAGTTGAGGGTTCATTTGGAAATTAAATGAAACATTGTATATAAAGCTCTTAGCCCAGAGCCTGGTCCATTGTAAACACTCAAAAAAAAAAAAAAAAAATTACGAATTCAGCCCAGATAGCAAATAAAAAAGATTCCCCCTCAAGGAATTTTTAGGGATATCCTTGAATCATTTATATGGTATTATTTATTTTTTCAATGATTGGTTCATCCATCAATGCAACAATGACTCTTACTATGTGCCAGGTCCTAGTAGCTACTATTTGTGGGAAGGGGCAGGAAACTTACTAAGATAAATAAAAGTTTCTGTCCTTAAAGGAACTCATTGTTTAGCATAAGAGAAAAGAACTAAATGAGTAATTATTTTCCAGTGAGAAAAACACAAAGAATAAGGTGTTACTAACATAAGAAGAATTACAAGAAGGAACATCAGGGGCGCCTGGGTGGCTCTGTTGTTTAAGCATTTGCCTTTGGCTCAGGTTGTGACCACAGGGTCCTGGGATGGAGCCCCGTGTCCGGTTCCCTGCTAAGTTGGGAGTCTGCTTCTCCCTCTGCCCCTCTCCGCCCGCCCCCCCCCCCAATCTTGCTTGCTCTCTCTCAAATAAATAAATAAGCAAAAATCTTCTAAAAAAAGAAAAAAAGAGAATCAAATCTGTGACATTTCCTTGATGCATGAAGACATCATAGCTTTTTCAACAATTGAGGAAAGCTTTTTTTAACAATTGAGGAAAATCGTCATTGGGAGTAGTAAATTACTTCCGTCTTGTCAGATGACACACCAGTGGGTTGGTGAGCTAGCCGCAGGCCTGTGCACTAGAGTCTCTAGAGGAAATTCCAGGTGGAAAAGTGTTTTTCATCACACAGGGAACCACTCATTACCATGGCAGGATCTGGGAGCGAGGGACGACTAGCATCACAGTTTGGAGTGCACGGTTCTGTTTTGGGCTTCCTGTGCATGCAAGCTAAGTTGTCTCCCACTTTCCTCAACTGGCTGATGGGATCCTTATAACCATGGCAGGAACCCTGGCACTCTGCTAAGACGGCAGCATGCTGTGAAGTCTTCACACCTTTTCTAATAGGCTGTAACTGAGAACGAGGCATTTGACTCTTCTCCCTGCAAAGCTCTCCAGTACTCCTCAGACAAAGACCACAACTTTTCACATGGTCTAAAAGATTTGGATCCTGTATCTGACCCTCCTCTACCTCCCTTCAATCCAGGATAGCAGTTCCATGATCATTTCAATGTCTATGAATCTGAATGTCTTATGCCATGTTTCTTCTTCTTTTTTAAAAAAGATTTTATTTATTTCTTCATTCATTCATTCATTTCGAGTGTGAGCAGGGGGAGGTGCAGAGGGGGAAGCAGAGAGAGAGAGAATCTCAAGCAGACTCCCCGCTGAGCAAGGAACCCCAGGAGAGGTGCGGCTGGATCTCACGACCCTGAGACCAATCCCTGAGCCAAAATCAAGAGTGCGACACTTGAGCCACCCAGGCGATCCCCGTGTTCCTTCTTGATCTCTCTGTTTCGGTCACTCTGGCTTTTTTCTCCAGTCCTGAACACTCATCATGTTTCCACTTGTGATGGGATCTCTGCACATACCTAGACGGATCTTTCCTTCTGCTCTTTGTCTAGATTAGGCAGAACTTACCTCTAGAGCTTCATACCCTCCTGAAGCCTCACCTAATCCTTCTCTTTTGGGGGAATGGAGGAACTTACTTTGCACTTAACATGTCAAGGTATTTTATTTTTATGTTTTTCACTCCAAGGCCTGTAGATAGTCATTTCCTACCTACATTATTTTTCTTCTTGATTCTTTTCCTTGGAAATTCTTTTTTTTTTTTAAAGATTTTTTTTTAATTTATTTATTTGAGACAGAGAGAATGAGAGACAGAGAGCATGAGAGGGAGGAGGGTCAGAGGGAGAAGCAGACTCCCTGCCGAGCAGGGAGCCCGATGCGGGACTCGATCCAGGGACTCCAGGATCATGACCTGAGCCGAAGGCAGTCACTTAACCAACTGAGCCACCCAGGCGCCCCCTTCCTTGGAAATTCTTGACTATTTCTCTACCTTTGGTCTCTGCTGCAAGTTATTTCTTCCTTCTAGGCTGCTCTGTTCAGAAGCCCTTATTCTCTTCCAGAATTGAGCGGGTGAGGACAGGAAGGACAGTAGTGATGTCAATGACAACCAACATTCATGGCCCTATGTATCAGCCTTGTCTGCAGGTGGCTGTCCTGCGTGGGGGCAAATGGCTCTCCACCCCACACACTGTTAACAAGGAGCTTCTGTATCCTAACAGAAATCCCCTTGCTTAGACTTCCCTGATCCTTATAGCCTAACTGGCCAGGCTGGGGTACCTAGTCAATCACTATGGTAAGGAGGGGACGGATTCCCCTGCGTTTTGTCCAAATGAGGGCCTAACCCTGCAGCTATGAGTGGAGCCGCTCTGACTCTATGGCTGCTACTCAATGCGAAATGGGTGGGATTGAGGTTAAGGACATAAAAACCATGTCCATTGCAGCCATGCTTCTTCTCAGGTACCCTTTCAATCAAATCTTGTGGGCAGGTTGGCTCATGACACTGCATAGATCGAACAGGCTGCTTATCTCAGACCTTGAGAGGAAGCAGACCCATAGCTTTTCTAGCAGGATCTTGTATTCTTGGCTACAGTGTTTGCAGGAACTAAATGCCTATCCACTACTAATTCCTGGTGCTGATCTCTCATAGAGTAGGGGTACCACCAGGTGAATAAACATACGATTAAGTTTGTTAACCTACATTTAGCACCCAAATCTAGAAGGCCTTTCTCAAGAAGATGACTGATTAGATTTGTTAGCTTGTTTTAAGATCTGATCACTTCTAGGATGCAGACATATAAAACCTGGCTTACTAGGGGAGGGGGTTGGGAGGATGGGTCAGCCTGGTGATGGGTATTAAAGAGGGCACGTTCTGCATGGAGCACTGGGTGTTATGCACAAACAATGAATCATGGAACACTGCATCTAAAACTAATGATGTAATGTATGGGGATTAACATAATAAAAAAATTAAAAAAAAAACAACCCAGCTTACTTAGACCTATGCTCAAACTTCCTTCCAAAGATGGCTCAATCTCATCCCGCCAATTACAAGATTACCAAAAGGGAGGGGTTTGTGTGTGTGTGTGTGTTTGCTTTTGTTTTTAAAGTTAAGGCTATCGGTGAAAAGGATCCACATATGGAGAAGGGAAGGTGAGTGTTCTCTAACAGGCATCACAGCCAGCTGCACTTGTTAAAACACAAATTCCCCATAGTTTCTGATTTATTAGGTTAGGGACAAGGCCTAGGAATTTGCATTTCTGACACATGCCTGGGTGCTGTGGCTGCAGGTACCAGGCTTTGAGAACCACCTATCATGATCCTATTTGACCATTTGGGGATGGAGAATAGGATTTCACCAAAGCTTATCATGTGCCCTTTGGAAAGTCTGGCCCTAAATTTGTAAACACCATTATCAGTTCAATCCAGGAGAGCAAGTCCATGATTATTTTTATGTCTACACACCCAAGTGTTTTCTTAACCATGCCTGTATTAGAGCCTAAAAATGCCCCCTCCTTCCTGGAACCATTGGAAACTCTTCTCTGCCCTCCTTCTCCTGTCCAGTCAACTATGGCTGGATCGGGGAGCTCACAGTGGGAACGACCAAGCTCCCTGAGGATCCCAACAATCATCCTGGCAGCATCCGATGAGCAGAGTGGTCTACAAGAGACTGGTACTTGGCTAATGGTTCTTCCAGCATTATGGCTTTCAAACCTCACACCACCCCTGTGCATAGGTATTAATATTACCCCATCCTCTGGTGAGAGAACGGAGCCTGGGAAGGGGCTAAATAGTGTTCCTTCTTTGCCACATGTGAATTGAGTCCAGCCCAGTCTGACCAAAAGTCCAAGCTCTCGACAGCCCTGTTGTATTAGGTGAACATGCAAGAAGAAAGTGGACTGGGGTGACTCTTTCCACCATGATCTGAAAAGCTCTCCTCCTTGTCAGACTCCAGCCCTATGCATCAAATTTCCCCACTAATCTAAGAAAACACTGAAAGGGCTGTGCATCTGGAATACCTATTAATCAGAGAGAAGCCAAAAATCCCTACCACAGCATGTTACTTCTTCTGTCAGTGTCCCTAGAGAGAAGTCACACCATCCATTATTTTGATGGGTGCTGGAGGGAGGCTGGGGGTGAGATCAGCCCCAAACAGATCCAGAAATTATTGGCAAATACAGCTGTGAAGGATGTGTTTTGTACATTTTTTCAACCTTTCATTGAGGATAGATAGCATATGACTGTAAGCAGTTATCTGTTTGAATATGCAACCCAAAAATAAAAAGTCTTACTGAGGGAAAAATTAAGACAATCAGAAACAAAGAAGAGAAGGATGAGTGTTGTATTTCTCTCCTACTCAGAGCCATAGTGGGTCCTATTTGTAGTCCATTCAATGACTGCCACTTAAATTATTTCTAAGCTTCTGACCCCAGGTTGTTCCTAGGCAGTGAAAAAATGACCCTAGGTTTGTCTGTCTGTACACTGATGTCTCTCCATGTCTATGCATCAAAAAAAGCAATTTTTTTTTTGTTTTTTTTTGCTTCCAGAAAACTGTAGACCTCAGCACGAGAGTGAGCTAAAACTGAACCTTGGCTGGAAGAGTGTTTATAAATAGTTGAGCTGGATGGCAAGAACTTGGTGGTTTTTCTCTACGTTTGCTATTATAGAAGGTTATGTGTTTAGATTTGCGCTGTAACCTGTCAGGAGGTTTTGTGTGGGTTTGGACTTGACTCTCACGTCTTTTTTATTTATTATTCTAGAATCACCGGCCCCATACATCTTCCCATTCAACATGAGTTTCCAGTAAATGGCAAAGGCCCCTTAAATCTGTCTTCAGTTTTAGCAGAGACTGATCCAAAACCTTCACAATAATCATGGGTGGGCATTCACTGAAGAGCTCACTGTCATGTTTATTTACTCAGTTCAAAGGTAGGAGGTGGCCCGGCAACTCCAGGAAGGAATGCAGATGCTAAGATGGTCAGCGGTTAAAAGCTAGTGCAAGCTAAATGGTTGCTCTTGGAGGAAGCTGGCTGGAACCATGACGCCACCTAAGTCAGAGTGGAGAGCTAGCATATTGCATTAGCATTATTGTCACCATGATTATTTCCCAAACGATCCTTTAATGGGCCCAGTGTACCTTTAAACCTGTAACTGAGATACAGATCATTTATCTTCTGTTCAGCGGTCGTTAGAAATGTCCAAAGCAGATTTCATCCCTTCCAGCTCCAGATCTAATCTTTGGCTCCTCCAATGGTGGTTCTACTTTTATGTGCCTTTATATGCTTAGGATTTGCTTTTAAACTTTGACTCATACAGTATAAAGCTGCACTTGGTGTTCTGATGTATTCAGGGTATGCATCGTTTTCATGTTCACGGATGGCGGTTTAAGAAAAATATTTTTCAGAGTCATTTTGACATAGGAGGTTCCCTGTGCTGAGATGTGAGATACAAATACTCAACAAAATTCCTCCTAATGCCACTGCTGAGGAGATGGATTTTTCTCTCTTGCCTTTTGCTCTTGGATTTGGTTTTTCTCAGAAAAATTCTGCCTGGAATAATTGTGACTATTAGAGAAGGATGAAAGTAAAGTAGGTGATATATAACCTGTCATGAGTACATTGTAGTCCCCTTCCCACTTGTACAGTTTAGTGATGTTTTCTTCTGATCTCAGAAGGCTTAGAATCCTTCCAGACTCATGCATTGAGTTTACAGTAAGAAGGAGAGCTAAAGTGAAATAAGTCAATCAGAGAAACACAATTATCATATGATTTCACTCATATGTGGAATTTAAGAAACAAAACAGAGGATCATAGGGAGGGAAAAACAAGATGAAATCAGAGAGGGAGATAAACCATAAGAGACTTTTAATCATAGGAAACAAACTGAGGGTTGCTGGAGGGGAAGGGGGTGGGAGGTGGAGATTGAGTAATTGGGTGATGGGCATTAAGGAGGGCACGTGATGTAATGAGCACTGGGTGTTGTATGCAACTGATGAATCACTGAACTCTACCTCTGAAACCAATAATACACTATATGTCAATTAACTGTATCTAAATTTAAAAAATTAATTAATTTAAAAAGAAGGAAAGCTAATATACATCCAGTTCCTACAATTAATAGGTTAACTTTCTCTTATTTGCCAATTTGAAATCTGACACCTAGAGTCCATTAGACTGATAGCTTCTTGAAGTCAAGCACTATTCTAAACCCAGTTCTGTGTCCTCATCACCTAACAAAGTGCTTGGCTCCTAGGTGTGCATTAAATGATTGTCAAATTAAGTTGTTTTATTTCTGCATAGCTCTAAGTACTTAGTAAACACAGGATGATAGAATGAGATGAAATGTAATTTAAAGAATAAGTATAAGAGGGGACATTCATTTTAAAGATGAGGAAACAGGTACGGAGAGGTGATGTGACTTGTTCCAGATTGCGGAGTCAGAACTATGGGAACTGGCTTCAGGTCACACCATCCCAGTATGAGGCTCTGCTCACCACAACCTTCACTTATAGCTACAAACATTGTTAAAGATAACATTTTACCCTTAAAAGTCATGTTACCCAAAATCTGTACATTGAAACTCTTAACCCCAGTACCTTAGGATATGACCATATTTGGAGATGGGGGTCTTTACAGAGATACCCAAGTTAAAATGAGATCACTAAGTCAATCAGAGAAACACAATTATCATATGATTTCACACTCATACTCCCTATGACTTGAATCCTTAAAAATGGGGGAAATCTGGATACAGAGACACGCATAGAGGGAAAATAATGTGAATGGATGGAGGAAGAAGATGGCCATCTATGAGTCAAGGAACGAAACCTGGAACAAATCCTTCCCAGCCCTCAGAGGGAACCAACCCTGCTGACACCTTGATCTTGGACTTCCAGTCGTTACAACCATGAGACAGGACTTTTCTCTTGTTTAAGCCGCCCAGCCCGTGGTACTTTGATAACGCAGCCCTAGCAAGCTAAAACAGGTATTTGGTATTCGTTTCCTATGGCTGCTTTACAAGATGCCACACACTGTGTTTATATTACTTCTGCTGTTCTGCTGTTCATACTATTTCACCATTTTTTTTTTTGACATCTTAAAAACTTTTATTGATACAGGTTCTTTTAAACCTTTAAAGTGTGATGTCTTCACAGTTCATGTTCTTCCACGAAGTAAAACACGTTTGGTTCTAAGTCTGTTACAATGAAACTCAAAGCCCTCTGTTACATATTTGCATGCCACAGCCCGAAATGAAGATGGATACAGGTGTGTTTTACTGGCAGCGTCTACTCCATGGGGCATCACTAAAACAGTGAGTGGCTCCTGGTAACATTCCCAAGATAACTAAGTACAGTTTTCCCTTAATTTACTCAGTAATTGCATTTGGAGAATTTCAGTACATGTTAAAACACTGCAGAGGTGCTATATGTTTATTTAAAAAATGGAAGGTGACTTGCAAAGCAAGAAAATAAGGAGTTGACCAGTGGCGGCCTTCAGAAATATGGGTGGGATCAGTAGAAATGGGACAGGCCAAAGCAGGGTCTAAGAATTATTTCGAAGATCTAATCCAGTGCTGTCCAACAGAGCTTCCTATGACAAAAGAAATCTTCTGGATGTGTACTGCCCAGTATGGAAGCCAGTAGCCACACAGGAGTATTGAGCACTTGCCGTGTGACTAATGTGATTGAAGAACTGAATTTTTAATTTTATTTAATCGTAATTACTGTATAGTTACCCGTAACCAGTGACTCTTGGACCAGACAGTGCAGGAAACATACACTGACCTGAAGCTCTTCATTCTGTTGGTTGTTTTGAAACCTTTCCTGCTCTCCTACCCCTTAGGTACTAAATGTATTTTATCTAACATCTGAGTTATTTCCATGTAAATTAATCTTCAGAGGTTAGTTTTTGATGTCAACGTACACATACTGCCAGCCAAACAATTTTTAGAGGTGGAATCATGAAGCAAAACAATATGCTTTAAAACAAGCTAGAAGAGGTTATCAGCCTGAGAAGCATACCAGGGAGTGAAAAACAATTAGGTGGATCACGTTATTTTAATGCCGTGTCTGGGTGTTCTAAGCTAACTTATCTCCTGCTATTTAAAGAAAGTTGCCAACATTTGCCCTCCTGTCCTATGAGGAAACGTGCCATATACCCTTTCATTTCATCCTGTTTAGACAGTTGTTTTAATGCTCTTTTCTGATGTTACCCCAAACACACAATTAACAGATTTCTGCTAAGACGCTAGCTGCAGTGAAAACTGTCACTTGTACGTTGCTTCAGCCCCGGCTCACATACACTGCTTGGCAGTCAGATTTTATAATCACTTTAAGCTGTTCCATCCGAACTATAAACTCTATGGAATTTTAGTGCGACCATTATTTTCTTTTTAGGGCAAGTATACCTCTTCTGTTCTTAGCCTCTACCAAGCCTGCCGTGCCACTCTTAATAGGCTATGAAAGTTTTATGGGTTTTTGGCCATTTTGCCTCTTTCAGGGTATTCTGATGCCAAAGATATCAGAGACATATTCCCATTTCCTTCAGCCAACGACTTGTCTTTGCCGGCTGCTTTATTAAAAGGGTGCACAACGCTGGGAAGGAGCCCTGAGATTTTCTGGCACGATAAACTGGACTATACACTGAGCCTGTTGTTCCAGATTCCAGCCATTGGCCTCTCAGCTTTGGCAACCGAATCAGAATGTGTCCTTTGGGCATAGCACCGTAATAAGTCCAGCACATGGCCCCTTCCTTTCCAAAGTCAAATGAACAAGAGTGGAGCTTACTGCAGATCTTTGAAAGAACTGTTGACTCCCCATTGCCATTTGAAAGTCACTTACTTTAAAAAAAAATGCTCATGTAACATGCAACTTTACAAAATATTAAATACAGGAATGTGCCATGAAGATAATAAGGTATATATCCTGTGACGTAGCAATTCCATTTTCAGGTATCAGAAAAATATTTACCTATGTGCCCAAATGAGGCGCATTAAAGAAAGACAATGCCAGCATTTGAGATTTGCAAGAGTTAGGAGCATCTGAATGTTCATTTGTAGGGGGAATTGATGAAATTAACCCTGGGACATCCCTATAATGGAATAACATTTGAAAAGATGCATGGATTTAGTTCTAAGTGCTGATAGTGAAGGATATTTAAGATAAATTAAGGGGGTGGTGAAAGCAAGGTGTAGAACAGTGGAGTTGGTTTGCTTCTATTTGTGTTCTCAGAAGGCTTATTTATACTAAGAAAAACCCACATACTGACACATGTGCTTGTGTACGCAAAAAACATTTTTGGAAGAAGACCCAAGAGCCTGTAAAACAGTGTTATTTGAAGGAGATAGACTTGTTTTATTTTGTATTCCATTTGTACTATGATTTTTTTGAAATCAGGAACATGGTTTAATTTTCCTAGTAAGAAATTACTTAATAAACAGACAGTAAGAATCAGCTATAAGCCCACTACTCAGAAAATGCTTTAATATTTTGGTGTATATTCTGCTCACCTTTACTTTTGCTCGTACATGGCATACGTTAGCTAATGTCATACAGCCATTTTGTGATTCATTTCTTTCCCAAATAAAAATCTCTCGTGTTAATAAATATACTTTTTTGTTTTAATAAACTTTATTGACAAAACGCAGAGACAATAAAATGCACCCATTTTAAGTGCATACTGTTTCCACAAATGCGGCTGGGCGTGTACGATGTCATTTTTAATGGGCTGCATAGAACCGCTTCTTACTGAACAGTGATTTCTGTCTTCCTGCTCATAGCTAATTGTTCAGGGATAGGTCCATGAACGAAGTCAGCCCAAACTGAGCCATTCCTGGAATTTCTGGTGGAAATACCATAATTAATTGCCAGTTCCACACAGATGGATGTTTAGGATGTTTCAAATGTTGAGCTGTTATAAATAATGCTGAGATAAATGAACATTTTTGTAGCCAAGTCACTGCACAGATCCTTAATTACAGGATTTTCTTAGTAGGAGTACCTAGACATAGAAATCCTGGGTGGGGGACACCTGGGTGGCTCAGTCGGTTAAGCGTCTGCCTTCAGCTCAAGTCATGATCCCAGGGTCCTGGGATCGAGTCCCACATCAGGCTCCCCGCTCTGTGGGGAGCCTGCTTCTCCCTCTGCCTCTGCCTCTCTCTCTCTCTATCTCTCATGAATAAATAAATAAAAAATCTTAAAAAAAAAAAAAAGAAATCCTGGGTGGAAGGATATATATGACGTATTGCTACCTTTCTCTCTATAGAGAGTCAGACAATTTATACCCTCTCACTCTTCACCTCTCTCTTTCTGTTCACCTCAACCTATTAGTCTTTGCAACCTGGCCAAGTGTGACCAGGTATGTATCAGCACAGCTTACGAGCTGACCAAGCAGTTAGAGGAGGGTGCAGTGCATGTGAAGAAATTGTGACTTCACAGAAGGAAGATTTGTTCTACACCTCCCACCTCCCAGGCTCAAGCAGCTGGCTCCCCTGCTTGGAGGTCGCTTCCCCCATTCGCAGGATTGGGCTTTTCTTCTCCCTTAGGATGCTGTTGCTCAGCTGTCACCTCCTCAGTCAGGTGTCCCTGTCTAGTCAGGTAACATCCGTATCCCTTGCGCTTCTTCCTGGCTTTATTTTTCTCCCTAACACTTACTCCCTCAGACTTCCCAGATAGTTTTCTGTGTTGTTTATTGTCTCCCTGTGCTAACCTAGAAGCTTCATAGGAGCATGGGTTCAGGTTTTGTTAACTGTTACATGTGTACTGAGCGCAGGGTAGGCCTCCAATAATTTGTGAAATGAACGAATCATACTTTACAGTATATAAAGCACTTTTGCTCTAAGCACAGCCTTACAGGCTTGCTCTTCAAGGAAATCATCATATTCCTTCATCAGTGGAGAAATGGGTTACGGCAGTTGCGCTAGGGAGCCCATGGAGTGAAGGGGTGAGAGTCGGGACACCTAAATTCTCATGCGGGGTCAGCTTCCCTAAGCATTCTTGGGGTCCTCCTTTATCATGTGAGGGAGCCGGACCAGATGGGCCGAGGTCTTTCCCAGTACCACTATTCACTCACCTAAAGGGAAATGGCCACCATTGACCCACAGATGTTGCCCATCAGCGGAGGCCAACCCTACTGCACTGAAATATAAGGACTCTGAAACCCCCCCCACCCTGATGCAAGAAAGGGGGTCATCACCAACATGTCTGCTTATCATAACAGAAGGTGTCAGGAGGAAGTACCAGCCAAACTGATGGCAGAAAGTCCCTTTCCTGGAATGGGGAATCCCAGCCCTCTGTAAATTGTAACATTCTGTCCTAGGTGCTTTGCCTGAGTGTGTAAATTCTCCTTCCATTAGTCAGGATTCTTTTAGTCACAAGAGCTGGAAACCTGACTTTGATTTACATATAACTGGGAGTTTATTGGCTCAGGATCCTAAAAATTTCAGGCAGATGTTAAGCTCAAGCAAAGTCATTAAAACTCTGTCTCTCAGCTCCGTATTCCACTCTGTTGACAAAGTGGATGCCCATGGCTCCTGACTTATGTATTAGCCTCTCAGATCACCTAAAGTCTTCCCAGGATTGCCATCAGAAGTACTAGAGGTGGTTCTGATTGGCCTGACCTGAGTCAGAGGCCCACCCCTTAGAAATCATCTCTACAGCCA
This sequence comes from Mirounga angustirostris, assembly GCF_029215605.1. Lineage (NCBI taxonomy): Eukaryota > Metazoa > Chordata > Mammalia > Carnivora > Phocidae > Mirounga > Mirounga angustirostris. The sequence goes on along the minus strand of NW_026991709.1, from coordinate 184,060,784 downwards.
GGGAGATGGAACGCACAGCCTGGCAAAGCCTCAGTCATGCCTCCTCCCCTAGATCCTAGTGCTTAGGCTCATCTCATCCACACCGCGTGGACTGAGAGAAAAAGGGGAGATTCTCTATGTGAAGACAAAGGTACTTACACTAGGGGAAAGGGGTGTAGACTGGGCAGGAAGAAAGAACAAAAGTTTACTGTCTTTTTCCCAATCCCTCTTCTCTGTCCGTCTACCTCTCCAAACAGCTGCAGGATATGGATTTTGTTCTTGGGGTGATTGTTGTGGTTGTTGAAGAATTAGAACATTAAAAAATCCATTTGGTTGTGAACTACTGGGGGAGGGAAGGGAATTCCCTCCCTCCCCATACGGTCCCTGGAGATACCCAGGGCTGTCCAAACCCTACAGCTAGTTGTCACAGCTTTAGAGAAACAGCCAGAAATTCTTGCCTAGGAGCTGCCCCAGCTTGCTGGAAATGTAGCAGGATGCGATGGACAGAAATGTGTCTCAACAACAGATTCGAGGGGTCACATTGCTGATGGCCCCAGTGTGCAGGCCCAGGGGATGATGCTCCACAGATCCTGCCAGCATTCTGGGAGCTGGAAGGCTTACCAATTATAATCTGGAATCTTTAAAAGGGCCAGTTATTCAGGGCCTAAAGATTTGAAAGGAAGACATTTCCTGTGTCCTTGTTTCCCCTTCAGAGGACACAAAAAGACAAGCTTCATACTAACTCATCTCTTCTCACAGTGGCCCACCCCCAACATACTCCAAAGACAACTGTAGTGCTTTAGAAAACACTGTAGAGAAAGGACGGATGGTAGAAGAGTGAAGTATAGAAGTAGTAGAGTGCAAGGAGTCTCATTGCCCTTTTCTCAAAGAGTGAAGTATAGAAGGTTGGTTGACTGAAACTTCTCTGCCCCTTTATCTACAGATTCCCCCTCACAGCATGCATGCCTCAGGCCCTGTGTCAGGCACTGGACATGCAGAGACAGAAGACTTCATCCTCATTCCCGAGGTGCTCATAGTCTCTGACTAGGGTCTTGATTGTCTGAAGCTTAAGAAACTATGGGAATAAAGGGCTAGTATCCAAAATCTATAAAGAACTTATCAAACTCAACACCCAAAGAACAAATGATCCAATCAAGAAGTGGGCAGAAGACATGAACAGACATTTTTCCAAAGAAGACATCCAATTGGCCAACAGACACGTGAAAAAGTGCTCAACGTCGCTCAGCATCAGGGAAATCCAAATCAAAACCTCAATGAGATACCACCTCACACCAGTCAGAATGGCTAAAAATAACAAGTCAGGAAATGACAGATGTTGTTGGGGATGCGGAGAAAGGGGAACCCTCCTACACTGTTGGTGGGAATGCAAGCTGGTGCAGCCATTCTGGAAAACAGTATGGAGGTTCCTCAAAAAGAGCTACTGTCCAACCCAGCAATTGTACTACTGCGTATTTACCCCAAAGATACAAATGTAGGGATCCAAAGGGGTACGTGCACCCCAATGTTTATAGCAGCAATGTCCACAACACTCAAACTGTGGAAAGAGCCAAGATGTCCATCGACAGATGAATGGATAAAGAAGATGAGGTATATATGTACAATGGAATATTATGCAGCCATCAAAAGGAATGAGATCTTGCCATTTGCAATGATGTGGATGGAACTGGAGGGTATTATGCTAAGTGAAATAAGTCAATCCGAGAAAGACCTGTATCATATGACCTCACTGATATGAGGAATTCTTAATCTCAGGAAACAAACTGAGGGTGGCTGGAGTGGTGGGGGGTGGGAGGGATGGGGTGGCTGGGTGATAGACACTGGGGAGGGTATGTGCTATGGTGAGCGCTGTGAATTGTGTAAGACTGTTGAATCACAGGCCTGTACCTCTGAAACAAATAATACATTATATGTTAAAAAAAAAAAAAGAAGATAGTAGGAAGAGAAAAATGAAGAGGGGCAAATCAGAGGGGGACACGAACCATGAGAGACTATGGACTCTGAGAAACAAACTGAGGGTTCTAGAGGGGAGGGGGTGAGGGGATGGGTTAGCCTGTTGATGGGTATTAAAGAGGGCACATACTGAATGGAGCACTGGGTGTTATACGCAAACAATGAATCATGGAACACTACATCAAAAACTAATGATGTAATGTATGGGGATTAACATAATAAAAAAACTAATGATGTAATGTATGGTGATTAACATAACATAATAAAAAAAAGCAAAAGAATTTAGAATCTAAGAAAAAAAAGAAACTATGGGAATATGGATTAGGGGTGGCAAACAACTCTAACCCATGGGCCAAACCTAGCTCACCATCTGTTTTTGCCAATCAGGTTCTACTGGAACATAGACTTGCCCATTTGTGTAGACTTTCATGCTCCTATGGTAGAAATGAGTAGCCTCAAATACTTACTATCTGGATCTTTAGAGAAAGTTCTCCAATCCTCGATACAGACCCTAGATATAAGGGTGCTGGTGGGACCTGGGGAGGCAGCCGAATGGAGGCCATACCAGAGCTCAGACACAAGGGATAAATAGGAGTTAACCAAAAGAGGCAGAGAAGTCAGGGGAGTTCAAGGTGAAGGGACTTCTTTTGCCAAGAGAAAGTGATAAGAAAGAGCACAGTTAGTCCTGGCACCACTGGGGTATGCAGAACTAACTGCAAGAATGGCCAGACCAGAAATATCTGGCTGTGGCCACGTTCCCAATATTCAGAAGTCAAGGGGAGCCTTGAATGTTTTCAGCACGGGAGGGGCTGATCAGGTGTGCTTTTGGGGAAATTCACGCCGCAATAGTGTCAAGAATGGGTTGAAATAGGACTGCTTCCTTTCCCTTCCATTCTCTCCCCTTCTACCTCTCAAAATATTTAGCCTTCTGGAAGCAAGCCAGTATAAATGCAAAGCAAAACCATCTATCTTTGCCCTGTGGCCTGGGGATACCCATGTGACCTCAGGGCCCCCCTGGACTGTAGGGAGGAGCAGGGGAAGGGGGAGGCTTAAGGGGCCATTTCTCCCATTGGCACTTGCAGCCCCCTCAGCCTCCAGACAGAAATTTGAGTGGCAGTAATTGGATCAAGGGTTGAATTTAATAGTAACAGAAGAAACAGGCCTGGCGCAAGGAGTGTCATTGCCCTTTTCTCAAAGTGACTTTCCTTCCTATGCATTATGATGTAGCAAGGCCATCAGGGATGCAGAGAAATACAAGGGATTGATTTTTAACTGGCAATAAGGTCAGACGGTAAGAGGCAGTTCTAATAGTCACGCTCTGAAGGGAACATGGGAAAGGATACAGATCCGAGGTGGGGTGGGAGCAAGCAGACGGAGGCCTAAGGGAAAAAAGTTGTGTTTCCTATTTATTTCCAAAAGTGAGGCATACCTTTATGAAATAATTAATAGCTATCTCCTATTTTCACGTTGGAATTGAATAATTCTTTAATGTATTTTGGGCTTTATTGCCTCTTCTTTATTAAAAAGAAGAACAAAGCATTCTGGCTAGAGGCCTACTTTCGGTCCCTTCGCTTATAAAGTTACAGAATTTCAGTGTGGCTAGAAGAGTTCCAAACTTAAATTCATGAAAATGTATTCTTTGGGATTTTAAAATCCTCCCCTCCCAGACAGAGGCCTCAGAAACCTGAACTTTGCATTCCGGGCCGGCCTTTGCGGCCAAGCCCGGTACGGACAGGTATGTGGCGCCTTCCCACCTTCCTGTATCTCCTTCTTTCCCTCTTAGTTCCAAGCCAGCCCTTCCATCCTGCTATCTGTTCTGATATAATCCCTGTCAAGCAGTCGGTGATAAATGAGCTATTAGCCAATATGAACTGGAACCCTCTCTGGAAGACAGAAAATGGTCCAGGTTCCAAGAAATGGGCACTCCGAGAAGATGGCATCCTAGCCAGCTGCATACCTGGCCGACCCCCGAGGCCAACCCTTGTTATTCACTCAGCCTGTTTCCACAGCATGGGGAGAGTTCCACTGGCCTCTCAGAAGCTGAGGCAGTGGAGGCAGGTCTTGATTATCTGCTCACCAGCTGGCAAGCAGGAGCAGAAATAAGCTCACCCAGCAGATCAGCAAAAGTCCTTCAGAGAGGATCTCTCCTACATCCCCTAGCAGCTTTGGCCTCCCCATTTAGGCTTCACTTCATAAACTTGCATTTCCTGTGCTATTTTCTTCGAGAAGCAGCTGGAAGTGTGGGGAAGCAATTCAAGTGGGAATGGAATGGTCCAGAGAGACCGTATGCCTCCATGAGCCAATGTCAGCCCTTCACTGAGACTTGCTGACTGTTCCCCTTTCCCTCTACCTTCTTTCTTCTGCTCCTCTGTCCTCTGTGCTACATGAGGTTTGGGGGATGGGTCTCTAAGAAGAGGTCCAGCCAGTACTCTGTTGTTTGCTATGGAATGAAACAATGTCTTCCTTGTTGAACAGAGTTAAGAATCCAGTATCTGGAGTGGGATATGCAGAAGTGCAACTCCCGAACCCCTTATGCAAGATCTCTGTGAACGTAGGGCAAGTGATTTCCCCTCTCCGAGCCTTGTTTTCATCACCTATGGCATGGTAACGGTGCTGGTCTTGACTTCATCGTGTCGTTGAGAGGATTCAATCAGATAACATAGAGGTGGGGTTCAGCCCTGTGCCTGTGTGTTATAATTCTGTTCCAAAAGTCAAATACCTGCACACAACAACACTGATATACCAAGGTGGGCCTGTCTACAGAGCGGTGGGCACTGTTCCTGCCATCAGCGTCACCAAGTTGCTCCATCCATCTTTCCATCAAATGTGTGAGGACCACTTCTCGTGTATAAGCCATGGTGGAGGACAGCAGATCAGGAAGCAAACATGGATAGGTCATAGGGTGAGGAAGAGAAGGGGAAGGAAGGGAAGGGAAGGGAAGGGAAGGGAGGGGAGGGGAGGGGAGGGGAGGGGAGGGGAGGGAAGGGAAGGGAAGGGAAAGGAGTAGACTATGAACCAAATGTTAATTCAGCAAGCATGTATTAAACTCATACCCTACTCCAGGCACAAGGGTAGTGTGTGAAAAGTCATGGAGCATACAACCACAAGAACAGAACCCTTATAATCAGGAAGGATATGAGCATGTAGGAGGGATATTCGGGTATAGAAAAAAAAGGCAGAAAAAATGAAGAAAGAGCAGATGGAAATGCAGGCATATAAATTACATACAGTTAAGCATCAGGCCTTGCTTCTAAAAATGTCCTGGCCTAGGGGCGCCTGGGTGGCTCAGTCGTTAAGCATCTGCCTTCGGCTCAGGTCATGATCCCAGGGTCCTGGGATCGAGTCCCGCATCGGGCTCTCTGCTCAGCAGGAAGCCTGCTTCTCCCTCTCCCACTATCCCTGCTTGTGTTCCTGCTCTCACTCTCTCTCTGTCAAATAAATAAATAAAATCTAAATAAATAAATAAATAAATAAAAATGTCCTGGCCTGGTATGTTCTCTCTGTCATCTGTGCCTGGTGAAATACCACCCAATATCCACCTGCAACACCACATCCTCTGAGAAGCCATTTGGCATCATGGAAGGGGGACGGAAGGGATCTCTCTCTCTCTCTCCTAAGTGTTAATACCATGTCTGTATAGGATTCCTATGGCATGGACTATAAACTGCTTTGATTATTTGGATCAGCTGTCTCTGAGGATCAGATTTCCCTTGCAGCTTGTCTGTGTGGACTCAGTGCATCTTGAGTGATGGGAGCATACAGTGGACCCCAAGAATCTCAAATGGCATTCGCCCACCCAAACAACTCCGTGCTTACAAACACAGCTGTATATAAATGATGAAATCAAGAACTATTTACCTTTTCTCCCAACACATTGCTGCTACATGATTTCGACGGAGACCAAACCAGGGCCCTTCGGCGTGACACCAGGAGGTGCAGCTGTGTGTCTCAGCACCGCAGAGGGTTTGAATAATTCAGTTTACATTAAATACCTCTCAGTATTAACAAGGTGCAGAAGAAAGTGTTTACTGACGAAGTGTACGCCTTCAGATAGGATGGACTCTTCTCAGTAGCTTACATTTTACGTTGGCAAAGCCAACAGTCACGGCCAACCCCCTTGGGGGCCTGGAATCCATTTATCTTTCTAAGAAACCAGGTACAACCAGGCATCTCTGAAACTGGTCAAATATAGTTCAGAAAGAGGCCAAGTGTTTGGCTTCTGCCAGAGGGACTAGAATCCCAGCTCTCAATATGCAAACACTAAGGATGTTTGTTTTCATCTTCTTTACCAGGAAGATAAATGTAGTTTACTTTTTCAAGAGGATCATTTGAGGCCATTCATCTCCTCTGACTTCAAATAGAAGCTACAGAGAGGGTCCAAGGGTGTTTAAAAACTGGATTCATTTGTGAGTTAGCAGGCTTAAGGCCATGTGCTAATGTTGTGAGGCATTAATGGGAATTCCCTGGTTATAATCTAGGAGCCAAGCTGGGTCACCGGCGGCTAGCCACATCATGTTTGATGCGGAAAGATCACCTCAGTGGATTTACTTCTGTGTCCAGAAAAGGGCATTTTGCTGTGATCTTCTTTGAACTTTACCCTTATAGACTTGGGTAGACCATTAACCAATTTAGAGACAGCTAAAAAACCAACCACATAGGCAGTGTAACTTTCACTTCTCCCGGGCCTTTATTTTGCTTTTGTTTTTGCTTTTCCTTTTGATTTAGCAAGATAAAGGCAAAGGTTCTAGAATTTATGCCTAGACTCTTAAGCTACCCTGGTGGCGTTTAGATATAACTGAAAATTGCTATAAATCCTTCTTAATCTTCTTGCTGGTGAATTGCTAGAAAATGCTGGAATACTTTATTTTGGCCTGACCCCAGCTCCATTTAAAATGCCAGACACAGCAGGGCTGAATTTGTTCATGTTCATTTGAGGACAGGGAAGCAGAGGAAGTTGTGTAAGGGGTTTGGAAATAGATGCGGTGAGAATGTGGGACGTGAGAGAGGGACACAACAAATCTCTAACAAGAGGGAGTTGATTTGTTCTACCAAATATGCCTTTCAGGAAAAGGCCATTTCTAACCTGCAGCAAGTTAATAACTGAGAGGCAATTGTAGATAGGGAATTTCTTTGCATTTCTAATTCACTGAATTTGGAGCATCTAATCTTACTGCTCAGTTCAGCAAGGGTAAAGAAACCCACCATCCAAAATAAAGATAATTGAAGGGGAAAAAATAGGATGATGATGATATAAAAACTATATTCAAAGGAGAGTGATGTGATGCAGAAGAATGAAACTGGACCATTATCTCAGTCCGTATACAAGAATCAACTCAAACTGATTAGAAACTTAAATGTAAGACTTGAAACCATAAAACTACTAGAAGAAAACATAGGCAGTAAGCTCCTTGACAATGCTCTGGGGAATGACTTTTTGGACATGAACCCCAAAGCACAGGCAACCAAAGACGTAACAGACAAAGGGACTGCATCAAACTAAAAAGCTTCTGCACAGCAAAGGATCCAATTAACCGACTGGGGAGACAACCTACAGAATGAAGAACATAGCTGCAAAACATACATAGGATAAGGAGTATATATCCAAAATACATAACAACTCGAACAATGAGAAAACAAATCACTCAATCAAAAAATGGGTGGAGGACCTAAATAGACATCTCTCAAAAGAAGGCATACGAATGGTCAATAGATATATGAGAAGGTGCTCAACATTACTAACCATCGGGGAAATGCAAATCAAAACCACAATGGGGTATCACCTCACACCTGTTAGAATGGCTGTCACCAAAAAGACAAAAATAACAAGTGTTGGCAAGGATGTGGGGAAAAGGAAACCCTTGTGCACTGTTGGCGAGAGTGCAAATTGGTGTAGGTGCTATAGAAAACTATGGAAATATCTCAAAAAATTCAAGATAAGGCTACCACATTATCCAGAAATCTCACTTCTGGGTGTGTGTGTATGTGTGCGTGCGTGCGTGTGTGTGTGTGTGTGTGTGTGTGTGTATATATATATATATATATATATATATATATATATATATATATATATATAAAGGAAATGAAATCTGGATGTCAAAGAGATATCTAGACTCTTATGCGCATTATAGCATTATTCACAACAGCCAGGATCTGGAAAGAACCCAGGCGTCTATTGATGAATGAGTGGATGAGGAAGATATGGTATATATAGGTACAATGGAATATTATTCAGCCACGAGAGAGAAGGAAATGCTGCCATTTCTAGCAATATGGGTGGATGGTGAAGGCCTTATGCTAAGTGAAATAAGCAAGAGAAAGACAAATATTACATGCTCTCTCTTATATGTGGAATCTTAAAAAAAAAAAAGGTCAAAGCCAGAAGCAGAGAGTAGAAAGAAGAGTGGTTATTAGGGGCTGGAAGGTGCAGAGGAAATGGGAGATGTTGGCCAAAAGGTATAAATCTGCAGTTATGAAGGATGAGTAAGTCTAGAGATCTAATGTACGGGCATGATGACTATACCCAATACTGTAGTGAACAATGGACATCTACCAAGAGAATAGATTCAGATGCGTTCATAACACAAAAAATTGTATATGTTAGCTTGATGTAGTAATAATTTCACTATGTATATCAACTCATCATGCTGTATACCTTAAATATATACAATTTTTATTAAAAAATTTAAAAGGGAGTGATTGGGGATATAAAGAAGCTTCAAGTGAAATTCATGTGTATATGTGTTATCTATCTACATACATACAGGAATTTTATTAAGATCTAGATGTCAATCTTCCATCTGCCACCTGCTTGCTGTGTGATCCTGAGTAGGTTATTTAGCCTCTCTGGACTAAAGTTTCTGGATCTTTAGTAATGCCAACTCCAGAGGGTTGTGAGATTGTAATTATATACTGCATGCACTCCACCTGGTATATACTATATGCTTATCAATAAGTAGCTTTAAAAATTATATTTGGCAGTTTAATATCAAGGATGGCAAACAGGTTTAATTTCTTGTGTCAAGTCTGAGTTGTGAGTGATGACTGCCTGGAGCAGCATGTTTTAGAAAGACATACTGTGAGTAAACATGGCACACAAGGCTGTGAATAAACATGGCACACAAGGACAGTGTGATCAAGCACTGATGTTCACTACCAGCACCAAAGGCAGGAGTATGCGAGCCATTCCGAGTCTGGAGAAAAGGTCACAAAATGTCAGGAGACCTGGTCTTTCTGTCTCCAATTAGCTGGATAACCTGGGATTATCTTTTATTCCCTCTGGACCTCATTTTCCCCATTGTAAAATGAATGCATTTTATGATCTCTAAGGTTTGAGCATGAAAATTTGGCTTCTAATCTGGAAAATAGTGTCACCGATTCACAGGTTTGAAATGTTAACAATTTTTTTTTAAAATGTGTACTCAGTGCATTTATGTATGAGATATTGTTCTATCATCTTGTTTTGAGGAATATCTACCATCACCTAAGTGAAAGGGTGTGTAGGTCAACAAAAGAAGCAATGTGTAAGGTTTCCTCTTATCAGCAGTGTGCTCCTATTTCCATCAAAATCTCTCTGGGCCTCAGGTTCATCACCTGCAGAATGGGAGAAAAATTATTTCTGTCCCTCCTGACTCTGAGATGTGAAGCAAATTAATGAGGTCACATTTTCTTGGTGCTTTGAACTTGTCAGAAGGCAGATCTTATGTGACCCCAAAGTAAGAGTACGTATAAAAATGTGGCCCAGAAACTGCCCCCTTGATATGATGCACATTAATATCCATTTAAGGTATTACAGCTTTATTACAGCAGAGTAATGCTTCCAGAAGGAAGAAGAGATTGGTTAAAAAAAAAAACCCAGAAGTTATCATTTTCCTTTTAAGTGGATCCTTCCTTTTCCTTAGTGGAAATCTTACAGTCTCCAAGGTTAAAAACATGATCAAAGCTGAAAGAAGCTTGGGGCTAAGGTAGTTCAGCTGGCAAAAAATGGCCTTCATGAGAGTATATGTACATTCCCTACTTAAAACAAGCTTGCTGTTGGACATATGCAAAAATGAGTTCACAAGAAGTTGAAATACCTTGGCCCCATAAATAGTTATGACAACTGATCCTAGTGCCAAATTCTGTTCCTGTGGACAAAGTTAGAACTTGAAAGATGTCACATTATTCCCCCAGAGCCAGCATTCCAAAAAATGGCTGAATCAACAACGGGGAAAGGAAGTGCTCCACCTCTCACCTTGGACATACTTGTAGGACAAAGAAGATAAGCTAAGATAGGTACCCAGAATAAATTTCCTTCTTCCTGATCACTTGAATCAGCAACTTTAGCATGGAAATAGAAGAAAACCGAATTTGCCACCAGTAACTCCATTCGACTATATTTCTAGGCAGTGATGATGAGAATAACAATAATAACTATTACAACAAGATTTTAGAACAGAACTCTTTCTGTCTCAATTTCAGTTGAGGTATCAATACGATAGATTCCAAATCACAAATGAATCATGGGACACTATATCAAAAACGAATGATGTACTACATGGTGACTAACATATTAAAATAAAATTTAAAAGAAAACAAAATAACAAAGACAAATCTGCATAAACAGATTTTTTTTTAAGGATTTTATTTATTTATTTGAGAGAGAGAGAGAGAGAGAATGAGAGACAGAGAGCACGAGAGGGAAGAGGGCAGAGGGGGAAGCAGACCCCCTGCTGAGCAGGGAGCCCGATGTGGGACTCGATCCCAGGACTCCAGGATCATGACCTGAGCCGAAGGCAGTCGCTTAACCAACTGAGCCACCCAGGCGCCCTGCATACACAGATTTTTAATGAAAATGTCCTATCAACTCATCCAGCACTCTTGCACCTTTTTAAAAAATATTAGTTTTAAATATATAAGTTTCAAGTGTACAACGTAATAATTTGTTATTTGTATACACTACAAAGTGATCACCACAGTAAATCTAGTTACCATCCTTCATCATACACTGACTCCCTTCATCCTTTATGCCAACCCCCCACTTCCCTTCCCCTCGGATAACGACCAATCTGTTAGCCATATATCTGTGAATTTTGTTTTTTTTAGATTAAATAAGTGACATCATATGGTATTTTCTCTTTCTTTGTCTGACTCATTTCACTTAGCATAATACCCTGCAGTTTCATCCATGTTGTCACAAATGGCAAGATTTCCTTCTTTTTTTTATGGCTGAGTAGTATTCCATTATATATGTATATATGTATATATGTATATATATATATACATCATATCTTCTTTATCCATTCATCCCTTAGACAATTAGGTTCTTTCCATATCTTGGCTATTGTAATAATGTAATTAATTGTAAATGTAATTAATTGTAAATAATGCTTCAGTGAACATAGGGGTGCATATCTCTTTTCAAATCAGTGCTTTCGTTTCTTCAGCAAAATATCCAGAAGTAGAGTAATAGGATCATATGGTAGATCTATTTTTAATTTTTTGAGGAAACTACATACTGTTTTCTCTAGTGGCTTCACTAATTCATATTCCCACCAATGGTGCCCGAGGGTCCTCTTTCCTCTACATCCTCACCAACACTTGTTATTTCTTTTCTTTTCGATACTGACCATTCTGACTGGTGTGAGTTAATATGTCATTGTGAGTGGCAGAGCTGGGATTTAGTGTATTGCGTGCCCAAATACATGCTGTTTTCATTGTATCCTGAGGGGCTTTTATCTCAGGAATGAAATGTTTGGTACTGGCTTTGTGTCCAGAGCCCATGCACCCCATGATCTCAGTGTTCAGCAGGCACTGTTGGGGTTAAGGAACAAGCATTCAGACAGGTTCACTTAAGAGATGGGGGTCTACAGCAAGGGCACACTTTGGCTTAGGTCACCCAGCAGTAGGATTCGAACTTTGGAGGAACTCAACCCCTATGTGGAATTGCTTCCCGGTAATAAATGTATGCTAGTGGGGGAAGTTACAGTCATTCAAATGACTCCACACACTCCTTAGTGAGTCTTTGGAACAGCATGGAGAAATAGGCAAGGAAATTATTGTCCTTATTTTTCAGATAAGTAAACACAGCCTCAGACGCTCAAACTGTAGCACTCAATGAATATTTGTTAAATGAATAAATGAATGAAGATACCCCATCCCTGATGTATGTGTAGGTGCATAGCCAGGCATTGGTCTACGATTATTTCATTTTTTGACTAGATTACAAGCCACAGAGCTCCCATATCTGTATCCAGTATTAGAAGTGTAAGCCCTTGGGCGCCTGGGTGGCTCAGTTGGTTAAGCGACTGCCTTCGGCTCAGGTCATGATCCTGGAGTCCCGGGATCGAGTGCCGCATCGGGCTCCCTGCTCGGCAGGGAGTCTGCTTCACCCTCTGCCCCTCCCCCCTCTCATGTGCTCTCTCTCTCTGAAATAAATAAATAAAATCTTAAAAAAAAAAAAGTGTAAGCCCTTGTACATAATGTATGCCCTATTGGTGTTAGGGGAGAGTCTCTGATACCTTACAACAGAAGAGTCTGATTCTAAGCAAATATTTTATAGTAAGTGGCATCTCAAAGGGACTCACTGCAGTTGAGGTATTCATTTCCTTCAGGGGACAGGCTTTGGGATGAAAAAGACCTGGATCTAAATCCTGTTGCTTTTACCTACTCAATTATTTTCCCATGTAGTTAGCAAATGTGGTTTTCCATCCTTCTCTGCCATTTATTGGCCATCTGCCTTTGTGCAATTTTGTGTTTTTTATCTGTAAAATGGGCATAAGGTTACTCTCACACAGCTTTACTTTGAGGACTAAATGAGTACCTGGTGTATAGTAGGTACTTGATAAATGGTAATCATTTTTATTTAAAGTGGCCAGCTGATGGTTTGATTTCCTGAAGTTCATTCTGATCTCCATCCAGATCATAAAGTACAATGTTTAGTTCACAGGGAAAGAACTAGGTTCTCTTCCTCTATTCAGGCAAAAGGAAGCAAGCTCTGAGAACATGTGAATAAACTGTTTAGAGACTTCTCAGAACCATTTGGGGGCAATAGTTGAGACTGGCAGATAGTCTATAGAACAGACCAAATCAATGAATGTCCTGGGGGCACAAAATAACTATGTTTTTCAGTTCCTTATCCAAATCTGGAATTGGTAGCTTTATTTTTAAATTTCTGATCTTGCCCTTTCAACTAGGTCATTATTTAAAATGTAGTACCCATATTAAACTAAGACGATGACAGTTCATTTACTCAGGTCCAAATTCAACCATTTTTGCTATTCTCATCTGAAACGGGTGATTGCCTTTGAAGGATGAAAGGATTGGGTGGTCAGAGAATAAGAGTGAGGGAAAGATTTTGAAAAAAGTTTTGTCTGGACACATTTCCTTCCAAATAAACTGAGCTCACTAAATAAATTAAATCCCACTAAAGCACGATTTTCCAAATCATCAACTAACCAACCATGGGTACAACTGAGGCAAAATGATTTTACTCCATAGTTGTAAATTGCGACTTGGCAAGCGAAAAACACAGCTTCTTTTAAAACAACCGATTAACACTTCCCTTGGAAATGTCTCAAATATCTTTCCTCTGAACAAAAGATTCTCCTTTAACCCAAGATTTCTTGGTGTCATCAGGTTCTTTGGTCTAAATTTGTTAGAAGTATAATCGTTCATTTGTATTTTCTCTTTCTTATTGCCCGTCACTCCAGCAGAACTGTTAATAGCATCATTATTAGAGTATATAGGTCTCATTTTGCAGTCCGTTCCTTTTCTGCTCATTTTCTGTTGAGACGGTGTGCTCCTTGTGAAGGGATCTACTTCTCTTTATTTTTGTCCTATCCCCACCCTTTTACCTAGCACACAGTAGGCAAACCATAAATGCCCTTTGAAATGGAACTGAATGGCTTAGGTACTTCCTGAGACAGGCCAATCTTGCCAATTATTGGGTAGCAATAAATTAGGAGAGTGGGAAACAGAAGTGAGTGGTATCATTTCATACGGGGTTAATTTGGACAGAGAGTAATGCATTTGGGAAATACACTTCCCACCAGTTGGAGATACTTGATTTTCTCTAGCTAGGTTGCCCAGTTAGAATCCTCCACGCTAATATTATTTGGTCACAGATATCCCCCCTTTATTTTCTTTAATGTCACATTCTGCTTTGAGTGTTTCATGCCACAAAACACATGGTTAGGGAGCCTGTGACGAATTGAAATTTCTCCAGACTCTGCCTCTTCAATTTGTTCCATCTCTTCATATTGTTTTCGTGGTCACACGTCTCTGGCATGAACTGAAGCATCCCCCAGTTACGAAACACAGCCCACAGGCTGCAGGGCAGGCATTTGCTTTAAGTCTAAACAAACAGAGATAGAACTTCTCTCTGGGCATTAGTCTTTACAATAATAGCAGCATGTTACTCTCAGGGTAATCTCAATCTAAACAACCAATATTTAAAAAGACATAAACCTTTTCCATGGGAGCCTGGAAAGTCTGCAGGAGACCTCACATGGCCCTTCCCGACTGCTTCAGTTCTCTCCTCCCCTCCGTTTTGGGTCACGATTGCTGTTCCCTTTCCGAGAGCTGGCTCAGAAGATCACTTGGATTTGATCCTGCTGGCCTGATGCAACATACTTGGCCAGCCAGGACTTCCTGGCTCTGCTGCTGATGCTCTACAGCAGGAGCAGGATTGGCAAATCAGATACCCTGCGCTTGGGCAATGTACAGGGTTCACTGCAATAGCCATAGATCGAGAACATGTTATGTATTATGTAATCTAGGTACATGTATATTTCTATCTATCTGCTATCCATCAATCATCTCCTACATATCACAAGTCCAGGGCCACCTTTCTGATTTTAGTTTTATTTGCAAGCTATGGAATGGTGTAGCGCACATGCCATATGATTATACCCAGCAGCCTGGCTGATATCATCCAGCCTTCACTGAGCACTTACTATATTCTAGGCACTGTGCCAAGCACTTTCCATAAATGATCCCAGGAATTTTCGTAACAACCTTATCCAGTTTCACTGTGTGTCTTTTACACATAGGAGAACTGAGTTTCCAAAATGACGTTGAGGAAGTTAGACTAAGATAACACATCAAGGAGAAAGTATAGTCTGCGGTGAGAATTTTTTTTTTTTTAAAGATTTTATTTATTTATTCATGAGAGACAGAGAGAGAGAGAGAGAGAGGGTCAGAGAGAGAAGCAGGCTCCCCGCTGAGCCAGGAGCCCGATGCGGGACTCGATCCCAGGACCCTGGGATCATGACCTGAGCCGAAGGCAGACGCTTGACCATCTGAGCCACCCAGGCGCCCCTGTGGTGAGAATTATTAGTAAATGTGCATAAGCTGTGGTCCTCCACGACAGGACATTTCCTCCTGGGGGTGTATATCAGAACCTCCTCTCTGTGGGGAGGATGATGAAGAGGAAGGGGAGGTTATAGAAGGATAGTTAATATTGTAGCTTAACAGCCCGAAATTGAGAAAACAACTTACACTTTTTGCAATACAACCATGGGAAAGTCAACCTTGGTCAATGTTGCCACGTGGTCAAGCATAGAAAATGGAGTCTATATTCTGGGTTTCTGGGACTCTTCATTGGGAGAAGAAGGGAGAGTTAAGCCCCATCCCCCAGCCAAGGTTGTGTTTCAGAAATTCTGGGGTTTGCTGTGGGATATTTAGGATTATCAAAAGGGGACATGGATTGTAAAAGGTTAAGAAGCTCCCATCTACACCAATCAAATGAAATGCACATTCACCAAATTTCCACTATTTTAAAGTTATATTGACCCAGGAAAAGCTAGTTGTATTTTTATTCTGGTTTCCATTTTATAGGTTCAAGTCTCTGAGTAATGACTCACTCTTTCATTTTCCCCTCTGTAAAGTTCTGGCTGGGTTAAGCTGGGCATTGCACAGAATGTACACGTTCTTCATGATCACTGTGAAAGTCAGACCTTCAAACTAGAGGATTTATAGTCCTAGAAGCAAAAGCAGTACTCCAAGGCCAAACAAAGATTAGAAAAGAGGTGTTTGGATTGAAAATAGCAATAAAATGCTTCTCTTGTCCTGTACATGGCTACCTAGGAATGTTTTTCCAAAATTCAAGATTAGAACAAGAAAATCATAGCTACCTAGAGTTGGGCCTTTGAGAACTATTTTTTTTTTAAGATTTTTATTTATTTATTTATTTATTTGAGACAGAGAGAATGAGAGAGAGAGAGCACATGAGAGGGGGGAGGATCAGAGGGAGAAGCAGGCTCCCCGCTGAGCAGGTAGCCCAATGCGGGACTTGATCCAGGGACTCCAGGATCATGACCTGAGCCGAAGGCAGTCGCTTAACCAGCTGAGCCACCCAGGCGCCCGAGAACTATTTTTGACAAGTGCTGCTTTTATAGGTAGAAAATCAAGGCTCAGGTGGGGCTTACCTGAGGATGGAGAGAGAGAGAGAGGCTAAGCGGGACTCAGAACCACCTCATCCTGACTTTTAGCCCATCACATCACACTGCCTGCTAACAGATCTGAGCCCCTTCCTTACACTAGTACTGACCAAGAGACTGAGTATCTCCCTTTTATGCTTGTTGTATTGTTTTTTTAATGGGTGTTATTTGGCAGGTGACTTTTAAACTATGGCCTGAAGTTTATAGGAGATGCTGGAATGCTTTGTCTGTTTTGGATGCCCTAGGTAGTCCGTCCTTTCTTTTGGGAAATGATAGTCTCCAACCATAGTACGCTGACCCCTGGCCTGGAGCGTGTCATGTGACCCATGCTAATGCAATCAGAGACCTTCCTGAGACTTGTTTAAACTTGAAGTCTTTTCCTGCTCTGATCAAAGAACAAGTAGTGTGGAGCACCTGGGCATCTCGGTTAATCGCCTGACTCTTGATTTTGGCTCAGGTCTTGATCTCAGGGTCATGGGGTTGAGCCCCGCATCAGGCTCTGTGCTCAGTACAGAGTCTGCTTGTCCCTCTCCCGCTGCTCCTCCCTTCACTCCATCTCTAAAATAAATAAATAAAATCTTAAATAATAATTAAAAAAAAAAGAACCAGTAGTATATGAGCAGTGGGGCTGCTAGTTAGCATGAACTCCACTTTGTGGAGAAGCACAGTGGCAAAAACGAGAATGCAGCCAACCCTCAGTCCTCGAGTGTCTAAGTTCAAATACTTGCTCTGCCCCTTCTTGCATGACCCTAGAGCACTTACATCACTTCTATGAGCCTGAGTTTCCACATCTAAAAATAATACCGGGGTGAAAATTCAGTTATATAATATATTAAAAATATGATTGAGAGTGCCCAGTATATCATAAATGCTGAATAACAACAACAAAAACAACAGAGGTGAATTAAGACTCTTGCTGTATTTATCTTTACATATTTTGAATACCTATCTTGCTGTCTTCTGCCTTATTTTGTTCCTGTCATTCTTGGCAAAGCTAATCCACAGCACTCAAAGTGGCTTACATAAAAGCTCAGCCTTGCTGCACATACTGGTTTTTTACAGTATGTAGTTGGGTAAACACAGTGAATAAAGTTTACTTTTGTTGGGGTACACTGGTGAGGGAGGCAGGGGATACCAGGGTCATGGTTAGCCATAGTCAGCCATTTCAGCTTTATAGAAAAAGTAAGGATGACAGAGGGTAGAGAATGCTATTTACCAGAATCTGGGTCTGTCTTCTATATTTTGAAGAGATTGTTGCTGGTGAATTTCTACTGGAGCTATATATATGGGTTCAGAAGTTCTTTTTGGTGGCACATTCAGACATTTTTTTCCCCAGCTACAGCTATGAAAGGCAATTTCTGGGCTGAAAATGTAAGTGTTGTTTTTCATTTAGTCAGTGATATTTATTGAGCACCTACTGCATGCCAGATACTCTCAAAGTAGCTGGAGACATAGCAGTGATTAAATAGAGACATATTCCTAACATTTTTTTAAGTCTCTCTCTTTTTTTTTTTACTGAGGTGTAATTCACATAACATAAAATCAATCATTGAAAAGTGAAAAATTCATAGGCGTTTAGTACATTTACAATGTTGTGCAAATTCTGTCAAGTTCCAAAACCTTTTTATCACCTGAAAGGAAAACATTCCTGTTAACAAGTTGCTCACCACCTTCCTAAACCCTGCCCTCTGATAACCACCAATCTGTGTTCTGTCTCTATGGATTTTTCTATATAAGTGGAATCATACAACATGTGACCTTTTGTGTCTGGCCTTTTTCACTCAGCATAAAGTTTTCAAGGTTGTCTAGGTTGTAGCATGTTGGAGATTTCCCTTTTATAAGGCTGAATAACATTCAACTGAATGTACATACCACATTTTGTTTATCCATCCATCCATTAATGGACATTTGGGCTTTTTCTACATTTTGACAATTGTGGATAGTGCTGCTATGGATATGGAGTTGTTTGAGTACTTGTTTTCAATTCTACATGGAGTTGTTTGAGTACTTGTTTTCAACTCTTCAGGGTATATACCTAGGAGTGGAGTTGTTGATCATATAATAATTCTACATTTAACTTTTTGAGGAAACGCCAGACTGTTTTTCAAATTGGCTGAACCACTTTAAATTCCCACCAATAATGGATAAGGGTTTCAATTCCTACACATTCTTGCCAACTCTTGTCATTTTCCATGTTTTCATTATAGCCATTATAGTCAGTGTGAAGTGGTGCCTCACTATGAATTTTGTTTGCATTTCTCTCATGACTAGTGATATGGAGCATCTTTTTGCATACCTTTTGGCCATTTCTTCTTTGGTTATATCTTCTTTGGGGAAATGTCTGTTCATATAATTTGCCTGTTTTAAAATTGGTTTGTTGGCCTTTTTGTTGTTGAGTTATAAAGGCTCTTTATATATTTTGGATACTATACCCTTATGAGATACATGATTTGCAAGTATTTTACTCTATTCTGTAAGTTGTTTTTTTTTCTTGGTAATTCCCTTTGACGTACAAAGATTTTTAATTTTAAGGAAGTCCAATTTATCTATTTTTTCTTTTGTTGCTGTGTCATATCTAAGAATTCATGTCCAAATCCAAGGTTATGAATATTTATCTCAATGTTTTCCTCTAAGAATTTTATGGTTTTAGCTGGTGTATTTAGGTCAATGATATGCAGTTTCAGTTAATGTTTGTACATGGTGTGAAGTAGGGATCCAACTTCACTCATTTGCATGTGAATATCCAAAATACCTACCATTTTGGAGAAAGAAAACCTAACATCATGAACAAAATAAAAAATAAATAGACACTATCAGAGCCAAGAAGAATCTAAGGAGACATGATGACTAAATGTAATATAGTATCCTTGATGAGAACCTGGAAGCGAAAATGAACCCTAGGTTAAAACGAAGGAACTCTGAATAAAGTATGAGTTTTAGTTAATAATAATACATCACTCTTGCTTCACTAATTGTGACAAATGTACCATACTAAAATAAGATGCTAATAATAGGGGAAACTGGGTGTGGTGTTTACAGAAATTCTCTGTTCTAGCTTCACATTTTTTTCTGTGCATCTAAAACTCTTCCAAAATAAAAGAGTTATTTTAAAAAAGTAAATTGATAACATCAAAAACAATTGCAATATCTAGGAATAAGCCTGATGAAAGATGTTCAACAAAACTACAGTGAAAAACACTACTGAGAGAGATATATCATGTTCATTGATTGGTAGGCTCAGTATTGCTAAGATGTCACTTCTATCAAATTTGTTTATGGATTCATTGGCGTCAAAATCCCAACAAATGTTTTTATAGAAATCGAAAGGACAATTCTAAATTTATACAGAAATGTAAATGATCTATAGTAGCCAAAACAATTTTGAAAAGGAACAAAGTTGGAAGAGTTACACTATCTGTTTTTCAAAACTTATTATAAAGCTCCAGTAATCACAATAATGTGGTATTGACAAAAGTATTGACATATAGAGCAGTGGAACAGAAGAGAGTCTAGAAACTGACACACACGACCTATGGCCAACTGAATTTTGGAAAGGTATGAAGTAATTAAATGGGAAAGAAAGGTTGTTTTAAATAAATGATGTAGGAACAACTGAACGTTCATATTAAAAATGAATATTGATGTCTACTCATGCCATAAATCAAAATTAATTCAAAATAGACTTTAGTTTTAAGTGTAAAAGCCAAACTATAATAATTCTAAAATAAAATACAGGAGAAAAATTTGCAACTTTGGGGTGGGCAAAGATCTCTTAGACTAAACATATATGAAGGAAAAGATAAATTGGACTTTATCAAAATTAAAACTTTTTGTTCATCAAAGGACACCTATAGGAAAACCAAAAGGCAAGGCACAGATTGGGGGATAATACTATCAATACCTGAATCTGACAATCTGACGGAGCTTTTGTATTCAAAATATTTAATTCAGAATATATAAAGTGTTCTTAAACTCAATAATTAAATGACAAACAATTCGATTAAAAATTGGCAAAAGACCTAAAAAGGCACTTTAGAAAAGGAGATATACAGTTAATACACACATGAAAAGACATTTAATATCATATTAGTCTTCGGGAGACTGCACATCAAAGTACAGTGAGATGCAACTTCACAGCAATAGGATAGCTAAAATTAAAGTGACTAATAATACCAAGTACTGGTGAGCATATGGAGTTGCAGAAGCTCTCATACATTGCAGAGAGTTGTGTAAAATGGTACAACTTTTTGGGAAAACGTTTTGCAGTTTTTTGTGAAGTTAAACAAATACCATATAATTCAGTAATTTCACTCTTAGGCATTTATCCAAGAGAAATGGAAATATATGCCCACAAAAAGACTCAGACATGAATGTCACAACAGCTTTATTCATAGTAGGCAATAACTGGAAACAACTCCAATGCCCAGCAAAACATGAATGGCTAAGCATACTGGGTATATTTATAAAATGTTATATAAAAAGGTTTAGTATAAAATATAAAAAGGTATATTTATAAAATGAAAATTTATAGAACAGAATACCGAGCAATAAAGGGGAATAAACTATGCATACTCATAACATGGATTAATCTCAAAAGCAACTGAGTGAAAGAAAACAAACACAAAAGAGAACATACTGCGTGATTTTTTTTTTCAAGTCCTAGAATAGGCAAAACTAAAGTATGGCAATAGATTTCAGATCAGCTTTTGCACTGGTATATGGCCCTAAGCGCTAATACTTTCTTGAATACCTTGCCCCCGGCACCTCAGTCACCTGACCCTACTACTGGCTCTGATAATCATTTATACTTGTCCTATGAAATAAGTCCATTGAGAAGTGGTTCGTGTCAGTGATGTGGTTTGAAGACCTCCTACTCTCCTCATCTAGTTTATTGTTCATTATCCTGAGTCACAATTTTGTAACAAATAACAGTGAACAAGTTTTGATTGGGATTTTATCTTGAAAAATATAACTCAAGGATGGAAAGTACATCATAGGGAATATAGTCAATAATATTGAAATAATGTGACAGATGGTAACTACACTTATGGTGGCGAGCATAGTGTAGTGTATAGAATTATCAAATTACTGTATCATACACCTGAAACTAATGTAATGTTTGCCCACAACACAGATTAGGTATATCTTTTGTAAACGAACAAAACTACAATATAACTTATGAAACAATCTTATTTTATGTTTAAGATATTTTAGGTCATACTTCCAACTATGATAGTCTTAGAACAATCAAAGAAGAATTAATGCTGTTACTTGTGTGCGCATGTGTGTGTGTGTGTAATTCCTTAAAAATTGAGCTATATTGGGCAGCTATGTGCAAAAGAATAAAACTGTGCCACTTTCTTACACCATTCACAAAAATAAACTCAAAATGGATCACAGACCTAAATGTAAGACCTGAAGCCATAAAATTCATAAAAGAGAACATAGGCAGTAAACCCTTGGACATCAGCCTTAGCAATATTTTTCTGCACTTGTCTCCTCAGGCAAGGGAAATAATAGCAAAAATAAACAGTTGGAACTATATCACACTAAAAAGCTTTTGCTGAGCAAAGGAAATCATCACCAAAATAAAAAGCCAAGTTACAGAGAAGATATTTGTAAATGATATATTTGATAAGAGGTTAATATCCAAGATATATAAAGAATTCACATAATTCAACATCAAAAATAATAGTAATAATAGTAATAATCTGATTTAAAAATGGGCAGATCTGAATAGACATTTTTCCGAAGAAGACATACAGATCGCAAACAGACACATGAAAAGATGTTCAACATCTGACAATAGTCAGAATGGCTAGTATGAAAAAGGCAAGAAATAAGAAGTGTTGATGAGGATGTGGAAAAAAGGGAACCCTTGTGGAATGTTGCTTGAAAGATAAATTGATGCAGGTGCTATGGAAAACAGTATGGAGGTTCCTCAGAAAGTTAAAAATAGAAATACCATATGATCCAGTAATTCTATTTCTGGGTATTAACCAAAAAAAAAAAAAAAAAAAAAAGAAGAAGAAGAAATGAAAACACTAATTCAAAAAGATATATGCAACCTTATGTTCATCACAGCATTATTTACAATACCCAAGAAATGGAAGCAATCCAGTATCTATCAATAGATAAATAGATAAAGAAGACATTTTATATATATATATATACACACATACATAAAATGGAATATTACTCAGCCATAAAAAGAATGAAATCTTGCCATTTATAACAACTTGGATGGACCTAGAAGGTATTATGCTAAGTAAAATAAGTCAGACAGAGAAAAAAATATACCATATAATTTTATTTATATTTGGAGTCTAAAAAAACAAATGAACAAGCAAAACAGAAACAGACTCATAAATACAGAGAACAAACTGGTGATTCCCAGGAGGATAAAGGGGATGAGGGCATAGGCAAAAAAAGCTGAAGGGGATTAAGAGGTACAAACTTCCAATTATATAATAAATAAGTAATGGGAATGAAAAATACAGCATCGGAAATATAGTTAATAATATTGTAATAACTTTCTATGGTGATAGATGGCAATTACACTTATTGTGGTGAGCATTTCATCATGTATAGAATTGTCCAATCACTATGCTGTGCACCTGAAACTAACAGTGTGTGTCAACTGTACTTCAAAAAAATTGAGCTATAAGACATTGTTAATTTTACTTTTGCATTGCACTCATAAAGATCAATTTGCAATGATATACATGGTCTTTATACATTTTTCTCAAGGATCACTCCCTAAGTTTTGATGTTAAAGTCATTTTCTTTTAAAGCATCTATAGTGTTACCTCACTTGCTTATGTTCTGTTCTTTTGTCACTAATTCTGCCATATCCCTATCTGTCATTGGGGGATGATTAAAGCAAGTATGCTCAGTTTATAAGATCCCACGTCTTTTGCAAGATTTGTAATTTTACTTTACCATTTGTTTTCATTGTTTTTGCACTGTATTTTGGGGATTTTAAAAACAGCTAACAACCTATGAGATACTGACTAACAAATACTATTGACACAACAAGAGGAGAGAAGCTAAAATGAAGTCAGAGGGTTGTTTGAGGGAAGACTAGCTTTTAAAGAGATTGGTTCTTTCAGGGACACAGATCATAAATACTAAGATAACAGGGACTTCCCATACTTGGAGCATAGGTCCCTGAAACAAGTTGTTCTGAAATTAAAGTGCTTTGTCTCAATAAATGGTCCTGGGATGAATTCCTACCCATATGGAAAAGTAAAATTGAATCCCTACTTCACTCCAAACACTAACATAAATAGCAGATAGGTTAAAGATAGAAATTAAAAGAAAAACTTTAATATGATTAGGAAAAAAATGCAGGAGAATATTTTTGTGACATTCAGATGGGGAAGGATTTCCTAAATAAGATAAAAGGCACAAAGCAAAAGAGAAAAGATTGATGAATATGTCCATATTAAAAAATACGAGTTAATCAAAATAAATAAAAAGAAAAATTAGAATTAGAAATAATTTAAAATTCATGTAATAACAAAAATAAAAATCTAGATGACATACAGAATTTCTATAGATCATTAAGAAGAAACTAATCATTAAATAGAAAAATTTGCATGAGTGAAAACACTAGTAACTCAGCTTCTGAAAGTGTTCAACAACTCATGTGAAATATAGAAAATGCAAATTAAAAGATACTATAAGATATTGCTACTTCTGACAATAGCATATTAGTTTATTTTAGACAGTCTCTCCTCTGATAGTAATTAGACAAGCTTGACAAAATTTCTTTCTTTTTTTTTTTTTAAAGACTTTATCCGTCTATGTGAGAGAAGAGCAAGAATGAGCATGAGCGGAGGGGAGAGACAGAGGCAGAGGGAGAAGCAGGCTCCCCACTGAGCAGGGAGCCTGATGCAGGGTTCATTTCCAGGGTCCCAGGACCATGACTTGAGCCAAAGGCAGATGCTTAACCGACTAAGCCACCCAGGCACCCCTTGACAAAATTTCTTTAAAACTTTCTTTGAAAGCATTAACAAGACCATACCGATACAGTAAGAACTTGTAATTCTAGGATTTGAGAGAGGGTAGAATCCCAAAAAGGTGGGCCTGTAACCTGAACTGCTTTTCTCCTTAGGGAATTTGCTACTATTAAAGGGACAAATGAGAACCTCAAGTTATTTCCAGTTTTCGGTATCAATGTTTAGCACTCAAACAAAAATAATGAGACATACAAAAAGACAAGAATTGACTAATAACTAATAGAAAATAACAAATAGTAGAAACAGACCCATAAGATATCCAGACATTTTTGCTATCAGACATGGATATTAAAGTAATCAAAATTATCATGTTAAAATATTAAATAATGAGGTGGAGAATTTTGGTGGAAAACTCAATATTATACAAAGGGATCAACTGGAAATTGGAGAATTTTAAAACACAGTAACTGAATTTAAGAACCCAAATCAATGGGCTTAATAGAAGATTAGATACTGAAGGTTAGAAGAGAGAATTAATAAAGGGGCAGATGGGCCAGAAGAAAATATCCAGAATGGAGAGGTATCATTTTCCAAGGTATTTTTGAGGCCAGCATAATCTTAATACCAAAAACTTACAAGGATATTATAGGAAAGTAAACCTAAAAGTCAATCTTTCCCATGAAAATAGATTTTTAAAAATATGATAAGTCACTTTTTAAAACCTATAGTGTCATATTTAAGCGAAATGTTGAATTTTTATCTTTGAGATTGGGAGTAAAATAATTTTGGCTATTATTGCCATTTCTATTTAATGATATATCAGTGATCCTATCTTTTATATGTTTTGGAGTATTTGTGTATATACTTTTTTCAAACAGAGAAAGTGGGCAAAAGTGTTAAATTGCTACTTGATAAAATATATGAAGCAACCTACAAACTTTTGCAAAAGTGCTCATCTTCACTCATCATCAGGTAGATGGACATTAAAAGCAGAGTATGATACACAGTCACCACAATGGTTGCTCTCATACACTGCTGTGTAAATGCAAACTGTAGAACAACCTTGGATATAATCATTTGGCAGAATCTACAAAATTGGGCAGATGCTATACGCATCTTAAGATCCAGTAATACTCAACACAAAAACATGCTTAAAAAAACATGCAAACATGTCATTAAACAAATAGTAGAAGTAACTTAAATGTTGAAATACAGAATTATAAATAAATTGGGTAGGTACATAGAGTAGAAAACTATACAACAACAAACAGTAATGAATTATTGCTACACATGGTGGAAATTAATCTCATAAACATAATATTAAGCAAAGGAATCCAGATACAAAAACATGTGTTATAGGATACCATTTCTAAGTAGCTTTGTTTGCAAAAGCAAAAATCTTAAGACAATCCAAATATCCACAAACAGGAAAATGTGAAGTATAATCACATATTAAAAGTCCACAAATAGTGAAAGTGAATGAACTAGCATTTCATGCACAAAAAGATTAAATGAAAAGAGCAAGGCTTAGAAGATAGTAAACTAGTATATTGTTTAGAGATTCACATACATATAGTAAAACTATGAGGGGGAAAAAGGGAATGATGAATACAAAATTCAAAACAGTACTTTCCTTTTATAAAATGTAAGCGCGGCAAGTCAGGGCTTTTTGTCGTTTTTTTATTAAATTTTATTTTTTTAAAGATTTTATTTATTTATTTGTCAGAGGGAGAGAGACAGGGAACAAGCAGGGGAAGTGGCAGGCAGAGGGAAAGGGAGAAGCAGACTCCCTGCTGAACAGGGAGCCTGACATGGGGCTTGATCCCAGGACCCTGGGATCACGACCCGAGCTGAAGACAGACGCTTAACCGACTGAGCCACCCAGGTGCCCGGTTTTTTTATTTTAATGTTTTTCAGTGACTAGAACAGTGCTTGACCCATAACAGTCATGCAAAAAAATATTTTTCAATAAATAAATCAATGAGGAGAGAGAGGAATGATATGCAGAGTTGCAATAGGACTGGAGAAGTTTTGTTACTCAGCCTGGATGATGGGTACATAGAGATGTGTGTCATGGTACTCCCCATCCTACATGTATGTGAATATGTAGTCTTCTGGATTATGAAATATACTATAAATACTTTAAAATTTAAAAATACACCACTGAATTTTCATATTGAGAAACATTGCCAAGTAAGGTATAAAACAGACTTCCTCACTGCGTCACGCAGGCCCAAATTATTCCTGGGGCTGCCTTGGCCCTCATGGGAAGTGGATATGGGAGTGCTAGGTATGCTAGGTATAGGGTGCGTGAGAAGCACAGGAAGAGCCTCAGACAGGTTGGTTGACTCCATATTTTAGGTAAAAAGAAGCACATTAAAAATTAACATTTTATATTATGCTTGTATATTAAAGTGGCCATGTTGATATGTCTTGCTTTGTGCCTGTGTGAGAGCTAAGGAATGAAAAAGAAAAAGAGATAGATAGGTCTGTTCGTGGGGGCGGGGAGATTTTTAAGTCATAGAGGGTTTTTTAAGAAAGAGGAGCATTTAATTTTACTTTCTTTCCTTTCTTTAGCTCCAAAGAGATTTTTTTTTTCAATATACGCAAAACTCTCTTTCAGATGAGTCAGTAAAAATTACCTATACCCAAAATATCAAGTCATCCCCAAAATACATTCTTAGAAAAGGAGGAAATGGCCCGTGTGACCATGTGAGGCAGCCTGCCAAAAACACCGTTTCCCCACAACCATGGGGATCAACTAGAGATCAATCCCATTCTTTAGTTTCCTTTACACTTTTTTCTTTTTTGGTCTTTCAAAAACAAGCCATCTGTTTAAACAACTCAGAGGGTAAATGTTCTTATTAATGTGCCTGTTTCCACAAAGCATTTCAGTTCATTCCAGCAAGTGCTGGCTGAGTGCCTAAGCCCTTATGGAAATGTAGAGAGTAGTAGTTTCTAGTTCCCAGAGAGCTCAAATACAGAGTAAAACCTCTGCCACAACCTGTTTTATCAGCTACGAAACTGGGTAATTTCATGTTACCCAGAAGTCTACTTTGATACTGTTGAACGTCATGTGTATGGTACATTATCAACCTTTATTCATTAGGATACCTTAAAGATATTATAAAGATAAGTTACCAACTTCTGCAACAAGCACACATAATCTACAAAGAATTAGTATCAAAATATGTTAAAATGCCTAGAAATCAATACAAATAACACAAACAATCCAACAGAAAAATGGGCAAAAACCAAGAATAAGCATTTTCAGAGAAAACACTTATGTACAATAGATGCATGAAGAAATGTTCAGTATTATTAATAATGAGGGAAATGCAATTCAAGATTACACAAGATAGCATTTTACTGGTATTTGAGTGACCAGAATGAAAAAGGTCGACAATACCAAGTACCGGAGAGGATTCGGGTCCATAGGATTTCATACATATGGGTAGGAGTGTAAATTGGTGCCATTTCATTGAATTCTAGTTTGGCCTTATCTCCTGGGGTTAAAGATTCACATACTCTGTGGCCCAGAAGTTCTACTCCCAGTGAAATGCTTGCAATGTCCAATAGGTGACACGCACTCTAATATTCAGAGCATGGCTGTGCACAATGGCAAAAGCGAGGAGACAACCCAAATGCCTGTCAGTGGGCGGATGGATGCTTAAACTGTGGCAGATTCATCAGAGGAACATAATAGAGCAGTCAAACTAAATGAACTGCAGCAACATACAGCAGTACAATAAACATGACTCTCATCAAAATGACATTAGGTGAAAAAAGTCCCCAGATATTGTGTTCGCATGGTATCCTTTTTCCAAAGTTAAAAACAACCAGTGTAAGAAAAATAAGTTTAGAAACACGGAACCAATTAAACTATTCAAATAGAAAGCAAGAGAACAGTGATGATAGCATGCAGGGTCAGGTGGAAGGATGTAGAACAGAATGAGTTTACCATTTGGGTAAATGTCAGCTACCGTGACTTTTGCTTTGCATAGTGAATTTGGAGATGCTTGTTATGATATAAAGGAGCAAAATAAATATAAGTGGGTCCACGCACGGACTCACGATGACTGTGTCATGGAACAAGGATCACAGTTAATCCACTTCTGTGCATCCAGTGTCCATAATAGAGAAAAAAAACCACCATTTGTTATAAAGAGAAGATCAACATTAAAAATGTGGAACAATATTTAAGTTTTAAAAAGAACATCTTTACACTGCTTCATATTGTCCTTTGTACCACCAGGGCTATACACAGTATGGAAACCACTGCCCTGATATACGACAGGGAACAAGAAACTGTTTCTGCTCTCAAGGAATTCATAGTTGGTGAAAAAGGTAAGTAAGGGGGTAATTATAGAATTAACTGAGAGGATAGTCATGAAGTACAAGAGCAGAGGGCAGAGGGCATGAAACTAGCCCGCACATGGGCGAAGTCACCCTAAAAGGATGTAAAATCTGACTTTGGACTTGAAAGGGCAGGATATTTCAGGCAGAGAAATCCCATGTGTGAGGGGCTGCAGGTAGGACAACTAAGTTGTTGAAAATTGTTCCATTTGACCAAAGCAGAGAAATGGGGGTGGGCAGGGGGAGGGTGGGGGGAAGGGGAGAGAAGTCCACGGGGGCCTCATCATGAGGGGCCTTGTAAGCTATATGACAAACTAGGGGCTTCATCTCCAGAACCACAGGAAGCCATCAAAGAGTTTAATCCAGGGAGTGAAGAGACTAGACTTTGTGCTTTATCAACAGCAGGACTGGAGGAAGACAGGTCAGTGAGATTAAGCTGAGGCTGAGGCCTCTGTCCAGGTGGGCCATGGACACGACTGGAAGGACTGGAAGGAATGACACTTGGGTTGGAGAGAAGTAGACAGATTAAGGAGTAGAAGTAGAACTCAAGGTTGGATTGCAGATAGGGACGGAATAAGAATTGTTTGGGCGAATCAAGAATCATTTCCCCTCTGGGGAGCTGGGAAGATGGTGGCCCCAGATGCTGAGACCTGAGAAGATAGGAGGAATCACATGAACATCTCGCCCAGTGCATTAGTTCACAGTGTCTCGCAAACCTTTTCAGATGAAACGGACTTTTCTCCAACAAAGTGTGGCTCTTGAGTTCTAGAAATTACAGGGATCCTCTTGTTTCCAAACACCTGGACGGATTTGTTAAAAGGCACTGTCTCAAGGTTCCATGGGAAGAATCTTTAAACGAAGGTTCCCCAAATCCATGACCTGACATTAAAAAAGCTGCTTCACTTTATTTTTAAGTGATTCTTGGATTAGTTACTTGCACGGCATGAGGTTTACGAGTATTGCTCAACATTTGTGCCACTGACCTCCAGTTTATAAAATGAGGTCAGAGTGCCTCTGAGATTATTTTTCCTTCTTTTTAAAAGCAGCACAATTACCTAAGCATTACTATACTGGGCAGCTTCAGGCACAACATACAACAATGACACATATTCTTTCCTTTCATACGGTGGGCCATAAACATGTGAAGGCAGCAGCATTAATTTCCTATAGAATGATTGCCAGGATGAAATTTTCTGATCAGTGGTAAAATAGGCATGCCGGGACCTATGGCTTGTAAGAGTCCTGTGATATGGCCAATTCTGTGGTCATTTTTATAGACAATTCCCCCAGAAACCTTTAAAGCAAGACAGCCATAGGAGTGATGCATTGCCAGGCTGCAAGAAATATTGGCCCATTACAAGCAGATCAGTCCCTGAAGGGTTACTGTTAATATTTGGCTTTGGGGAGAGGAGTCAATAAAAATCCATGTTCATGGTACTTTATATACCAAGTGCAGGCAGAGGGAAGGCTAAGGGAAGTAAAAATAGTGTACATAGCACATAATAAGGATCATTAACATCAGTTACCAGTTCTAACACTGCCAATGTGTGTGTTTATGTGGATGGTAATATAGCAAAGTAGTTAGCAGAATGGATGTTGGTGTCCAAGAGGTTGAAGTCAAATCCTGCCTTTGCCAAATAGAAAGCAATGGGACTGAAAAAAGTATTTAAACTCTAAATCTCAGTTTCCTTATTGATATAATGGGACAATGACAATATGCTGCTTCCTTGGCGAATTAACACATGCCAAGAATCTAGATCAGTACTTGATGTATCATAAGCATTCAACAAACAGAGAAATGTAAGTAAAGCAACATAAATGTATACTAATGATCCATAGCAAGCTAGCATCTGAGATTAGACCTAGGTGCCTAGAATAACTAAAATATTATAAAATACTTAAATTCGTGGGTAGTTGATTTTTTAGCATGGTCTGAAGGAAACATAGTATCATATTCCATTGACTCTAAGATGTGCATTTTTTAAATATTTAAATGAGGGGCATTGGCTGTGCCTGCACACACCTATCAAAGTTCCGAAAAAAGATGATAGCAGTTTGGAAGAAAAATCCAGATCCAATAATGGAGCATTCTTTTAAGAAATGCTACATCATCAATCCTCTCATTGACATGGAACATGACAATGTGGAAAACTACAAACGCTGATGACCTTCATCTACAAAACAATTCAGAAGAGCTAGACTAGAAAAATACCTCCTTCCATTTACTTGTTTTTGCTTTCTGTTCTATATATGTACAACAGTAATGTTAGGTAAATATGTATGTCTGACGGGGTCTGTTTATTACACAGAACACTTTTTTTTTTTAAATTTTTTTATTCTTATATTATCCCCATACATTACATCATTAGTTTTAGATGTAGTGTTCCATGATTCATTGTTTGTGCATAACGCCCAGTGCTCCATGCAGAATGTGCCCTCCTCAATACCCATCACCAGGCTAACCCATCCTCCCACCCCCCTCCCCTCTAGAACCCTCAGTTTGTTTTTCAGAGTCCATCGTCTCTCATGGTTCGTCTACCCCTCCGATTTCCCCTGCTTCATTCTTCCCCTCCTGCTACCTTCTTCTTCTTCTTTTTTTTTTTCTTAACATATATTGCATTATTTGTTTCAGAGGTACAGATCTGAGATTCAACAGTCTTGCACAATTCACAGCGCTTACCAGAGCACATACCCTCCCCAGTGTCTATCACCCAGCCACCCATCCCTCCCACCCCACCCCCCACTCCAGCAACCCTCAGTTTGTTTCCTGAGATTAAGAATTCCTCATATCAGTGAGGTCATATGATACAGATCTTTCTCTGTTTGACTTATTTCGCTCAACATAATACCCTCCAGTTCCATCCACGTCGTTGCAAATGGCAAGATCTCATTCCTTTTGATGGCTGCATAATATTCCATTGTATATATATACCACATCTTCTTTATCCATTCATCTGTCGATGGACATCTGGGCTCTTTCCACAGTTTGGCTATTGTGGACATTGCTGCTATAAACATCGGGGTGCACGTAGCCTTTTGGATCCCTACTTTTGTACCTTTGGGGTAAATACCCAGTAGTGCAATTGCTGGATCATATGGTAGCTCTATTTTCAACTTTTTGAGGAACCTCCATACTGTTTTCCAGAGTGGCTGCACCAGCTTGCATTCCCACCAACAGTGTAGGAGGGTTCCCCTTTCTCCGCATCCCCGCCAACATCTGTCATTTCCTGACTTGTTAATTTTAGCCATTCTGACTGGTGTGAGGTGGTGTCTCATTGAGGTTTTGATTTGGATTTCCCTGATGCCGAGCGATATTGAGCACAGAACACTTTCAAATCAATATAAAGTAAAATTTCTGGTATTAAAGCTCTGTGCCATAATGTCAACTGTCTTTGTTGTCCTGGCATACAGATAATGGAACACCTTACAACTGATGACAACTTAGCTTCACTGAAATACAGCAAACAAGAAAGTATAATGAGTCAAGAGAATTCAGAATTCAAGAGAATTCTGAGTTGATAAGGGCCAACCTATCTGGATTCAAATCTTAGCTCCTCTATTTCCAGTTATGTTATCTATAGACAAATGACCATCCTTTCTGAGCCTCTGTAAAATGACAGTTTTACCTAAACCATTAGGCCAATTCTATGGATTTAACAAAATAATATATACGAAGTGTTTAATACCATACCGTGTAAGTACTGCAAGAGTACGATAAATGATTGCTGTATTATTATGATAATTAATAATCTATCATTCTATTTAAGAAGTCAAACTACTTCTGGATATTTTTCACAGCACGTAACAGAAAGCCATGCATTATAGCTACTCTTCACCCACATAAAACAAAAATACACATTACATGTATTAACATAAGCTCTAAATTAAGCTCCTGTATTTTGGTTTAAGCGTAATCTAAAAACAAATGAATGTTCACCAGTTACATTTATAATGGTCTGATTTAAAATGTAATTTAAGTGCTCTACTCAAAAGGTTAGGTTGGGGTCAAGGGCACTGCAAAGACAGGTGGCCATCATCTAGCTGAAACTGATGAACAGGAGGAATACATGATTGCTGATCGAAGTCAGGCCATGTATACTAAGAATACATAGACTGAAAACATTTTCATCAACAGGGGTAGTTCAAATGCAAGTCTTCAACAACTGAGAGACTTAAAGGCAGATACACTGAGACTTGCAATCGAACTGCTACATATATGGACAATTAAGAAAAATGCTCTAGGGGGAGAGTAGTAGGTAGTCCTTCATTTAATAGTAAATGAGGAGATAGGGTGTTATAGAGGCAGATGCCTATCTGAAGATCCTCCCTGATTCTCAAACTTAAGATTCCTGTTAAAGAAAAAATAATTGTGGTTCTCTGGTGCTGACTTAAGTATTATAATGTTACTTAAATGTCTACATGTAAAACTAGATATAAGGAATTATAATGTCCAAGAGAATCAGGGAAAAAAAAAGCCAAACAAAGCCAAAACAATGAAAATTGACTGCATTTGTTAAATGTCGTTGAAGTTGTTTTGCTGAAACCCACTAACTGCTTGCAATTTGAGTAGGGTATTGATGGAACAAAGATCCCTTTGAGTTCAGCCTGCCAGAAACACCAAGCTGGTTGTGATGAGCCATTTACTTGTCACTGTTCTCTAGTTGAACTACTGCAAAACTTTATCCCTCACTTGACATGCATTTATTAAGTCTGTCTGTATTCTCTTCTCATGGCCTCTAAGAAATACATGGTTGCAATGCAATCATAAACTCAGCTGCAAGTAACCACAGCATAGTAGTTATCTACTACTTTGTAACGGACACCACAAAACTCAGTGACTTAAAACAGCAATAATCACCTACCTCTCCTGCTTTCTTTGGGCCAGGAACCCAGGAGTGGCTCAGCTGGATAGTTCTGGCTTGGGGCCTTCCATGAGGTCATAGTCAGCTGGTGGCTGAGGCTGGGGTCCTCTCAAAGTCTTCGTCACTCACCTGCCTGCTAGCGGGACTAGGAGGACTTGAATAGTTGGGGTTCTACTAGCAGTCTCTATAAAGTCTCTCCATTTGGTCGCTATAGCGTGGCAGTGTCACAAAAGCTGGATTTCTTCTATGA
The DNA here is from genome assembly GCF_029215605.1 of Mirounga angustirostris. Taxonomy (NCBI): domain Eukaryota; kingdom Metazoa; phylum Chordata; class Mammalia; order Carnivora; family Phocidae; genus Mirounga; species Mirounga angustirostris. Next base: position 184,026,985 of record NW_026991709.1, on the reverse strand, counting down.
TGACTCAGAGCTTCCCATATGCATGCCCCACGACAGAGAGCCAGGTGGAAGCCATATCACCTTTTCTAACCTAGCCTTGTAAGTCATGCAAGGTCGCTTTGTCTCACATCATTCACTAGAAGCAAGTCACTAAGTCCTGCCTGCATTTTAAGGGAAGGGAAATGAGACTCCACTTGCTGAAGGGAGGGGTGTTAGAGAATTTGAAATATATTTTAAAGCCTCCAGATAGTGAAATCATATGGCTCCATTCAGTTTTTAAATGTTCATCTGCATGAGTCAGCATATGCTTACATCTCTTTACTAATCTCATAGGGAATTCACAGAACCCCAAGGAACAGTAAGCCAACTCTCACTGGTCTGGAACAGTAAGCCAGCTCCCCAGTCTGAGGAAAATTCAGTTATGCATCAATTACAATAACATGGAATGGAAGTTTCTTTAAATCACAGTGTAGGAGAGAATGCACTTAAATAAACAGGAAGAGAAGATGAACTGGAAAGTGTTTTGTGAGTTGGTGAAGCTAAAGAACTTGATGTATTCATGGATGACTTTAGGTCTTTTTTTTTTTTACATTTTTTTTTTTATTATTATTATGTTATGTTAACCACCATACATTACATCAGGAAACTGAGGGTTGCTGGAGTGGTAGGGGGTGGGAGGAATGGGGTGGCTGGGTGACTTTAGGTCTTTTTAAGTGCCTTTCCCACATATTCAAATGATGGTTAAAGAGCCCACTCCGTAAATAGCTATGGTTTCATATCAACATTGTGCAATGTTCTTCCATCATTCAGTGAATATTTACTGTTAAACAACACACTCCTCTGCGTATGGGGAAATGTTAGTAAGAGTAATGCACACTCATCTCTCATGGGTATTAGGGTTTAGTGGGGAAGACAAGCTTTAAGAAAACAATTATAAATGCAATAAATGCTACAAACGGGAAATCATAAAGTGCTGTGGGAATGCTAACTTAGTCTGGAGGAGAGGGCTGGAATAGGGAATGACAAGTAAGCCAACATCCAGAGAATAAGGTAAAGGAGAGGTGGCTAAGGAATTTTCAGGCCTTTCCTATATTTGCTTTCAACCAGGGTGTATCTCTTGCTTCAGACATCATACAAGAAGGTTGTGGCTACTACTGAAATAGATTTCTGGTCCATAAAAGAATGTTCTTGATGAATATGCCTAACAATTCATAATTAAGGATTATTTGGTGATATGTAAATCCTGGTAAGGCATAACAGGAGAACAGATATTCAAATAGCTTAAGTCAGTTCTCTGTAAGCCATCATCCCATGAAGACCAGTCATTGTCTGATGGTTTTCACATGGGCTAGTAGTGCATGGTTGGCTGACTCATGCAGGGCATTCTGTACATCAGGGCTTCCCTTCCACTAGCAATCGTTTCTCCATCTCTGCAGCTGAGGAAGCAGAAATAACGGCTTACCTCCCATTGTCTTCAAAAGGAGCTGGGGCAGCTGTCTATGCAGCAGGCAAGCTTTGTTTTCCATGTATTTCCACTTGTTGTCAGTAGGGCTCTCATGACTTGAGGCATGGGTCTGGCAATTTAAAAAGAAATAAGAAAAGTGAGAGAGGTGGGGGCAAGACCCTTCTTACCTCTGACAATTCAGATGCTCTGAACTTCCTCTCTGTGGGGAGAGAACATTTTAACCCACACCTGGAAGGAGATGACAAGACCTCCTCAGAGTCCCCGAATGCTGGGGCAGAACTTTCTCCTCTGTTGTCCTGCGCATGGTTGGCTTGATTAGCTTTCATCAATCTCTTATATTTGAGACAACACTGTATCCCAAATGACTGAGATGCAATCCATTCATTAATTTCCTATTATCTGGAGGGAGAAGAGTATGTGTGCTGGCTTTTGTGTTAAGGAAGTGTTCATACTAAAAATATTTAACTGAGGGAAGGGATTGACTAATCAGAATGGAAACTGGCCAAAGGGGATAGATACTAGCCCTTTAATTTCTTAGTTGTGGGGAGGTCCAGGAGTCCTAAGGCAAGAGATAGATAGTCTCAGGATGGTTGTCATTTGCCAAGTTGTATGCACATATTTTAGAATAACTGGTACATCTATAATGGTGGTGCGTGTTGAATAACTTGATGTGTGCTGTTTTGTATACATATCCTAAAATAACAAGGCATGCACTGCAAAAGAATTGGGGCATCAAGGCTAGATTTCAGTGTCTGGTTATCTTGCTATGTGGCTTTGGGGAAGTCACTTCTCTCCCTCAGCCTCAGGTTTTCCATCAGGCTAAATGATGTTTAAGCCTCCTTCCGTCATAACATTCATTTCCACAATTCTATAGCCATGATCCAGGCACTATTTTTATTCTTAACACGCAACATTGTGTTATGATGGAGAGCCTGCCTGCTACTTGGGTCTGAATCCTGATCCAGGGCAGGTTCACTAAGTTTCCTAGGTCAAATTTCTTCAACTGTTAAAATGAGGATTACAATAGGATCTACCACACAGGGTTGTGATGAGGGTTCAAAGGGACAACGCAAGAAGAGTATTTAGTACTATGTGTGGTACAGCTCTACTCAATTGATGGGAGTTCTTATTCTCATGGCTAGAGTCAGCTGAAGAGCTACAGAGCATTCTTTTTCATCCTTCAAATGCATCCATGAATTTCAAGGTTATGTTTCAAGTCCAAGTTACCCTAGCTATTGAGCCCATTCCTAGTGTTAATGGCACAATGAATGTGAGGGGGAAGGTGGCATGGGGCCATGTCTTCAGAACGTGTGCCAGGCATGGCCAAGGGCCCATTCTCTGATGTCTCAATCTGTTCAGCAGGACTCTGCCACGTGCCAACTTTTCCTAAGCCACAAAAAGATTTAGAGTTTGTAGTGAAGTGAGATATTCAACAAAGGAGAATTCTGCCTTTTGTTGGAATTTGGAAATGGAAATTCAAGGTCTCTTCATTTCAGATGTTATCCTTGTCCATGTGGAGGCGTGAAGAGCCTAAAAGATGTGGGGGAGGCTATGGACGGAACATATCCCAGTGAGAATTTTCCTATTAAATTTTAATATGAAGGATATGGACATATGAACAGGAGTGGCTCAGAATTTTTCATTAAGCATAGAAAATGAATACAGTGGTCATATATTTGGGAGTCTATCATCTATCTATCTATCTATCTATCTATCTATCTATCTATCTATCTATGTACCTATCTATCTATCTACATCTATAGAATTGGTTATAAGGTAGTTGAAATCCTGGGAATTTAGTTGCCCATTTCAGTGAAGGGTCCAGGAAATGGGTTGAGTTTAGGCTTGGCTGATTCAAGTCACTCAAATATTTTTACCAGGACTTGTTCTTTCTCTATCTTTCAGTTCAATTTTCTTCTATTTTGCCTTTTTTCCCCAAGGATATTATTCCCAAGTGATGGCTAAGAAGTTGACTAGTAACCCTAGACTTTCATTTTACCCATTTCTCAACCCTAGCAAAAAAAGAATACTTCTTTCCAAACCAAGCAGCAAAATCCCAGGTGGGAATCCCATGGATCCAGCTTGAGTTATACATCTTTCTCTGAATTTCACTGAGGCCAAGGGGAAACAAAGCTAACTGGCTAGGCCTGGGCCTCAGACCATCCCTTCAAACCAAAAGGAAGTATTAAAATCAAACTTCACACACCAAAATTAAGAGGAAGTTTGGTTGACCCAAAGAAAATTGGAGTGTTTTTCCCCCCACAAAGAAGGCAGTAAAACCAACAGATCCCATTACAAGCAAGAATTTAGAATGAAAAAAGTCATCAGTACATATGTGCCCACAGACATGTTTATCTGGAAACTTTCGAGAAACAGCTGGAAAAATCAGCTGTCAATCTTGATGAATTATTTTGCTGTTTCTTTTTCTTTAGCAAAGTCCTGGAGGTTCATTGATCCAGCAGTCTTCACCTCTGTTGAGCCTTGACCCTGTGCCTGGTGCTAGAAGCTGAGGACAGGGAAGGAGCAGGACCCTCCCGGAACTCGTGTCTGGTGGCTGGCTGAGAGCCAGAACATGCCACTACTTTGTTATCCTGCTCTCCTACATGGATTTCTCCATTCCATCATTCTTCTCAAGTAAAACTTGGACCTGCTTCTTTCCCTTTGAATGCTGAAGGCTCCATCTCCAAGTTCCCTTGCTAGAAGGCATATTATGAAATGGGATGTACCATCAGAGATGAAGGTAAGAAATCTGAACTGCATGGCCTCACATAAACCCCACTAGGTCTCTGTTAGGGGCTCCTTTCCCTTTCAACAGGTGTAAGGACAAAAGGCCCATTGTCCTTAGGAGCCTATAGGATAAATAGAAAGAACATGTCCTTGCTGGTTAATCTGCTGGCGATAAAGAGTATTGTTTTATCTCCTGCCATCTGCACGGTTCCATGGGATGAGTTCTATTGTGGCACAAAGTCTGCTTTGTCTTTCCAACCCACTGAGACATTTAAATTGACCTTTCATATATTCCTTGGTTGTCACAACCTGAGTACTGAGTTGGTATTATGCATCGAGAGGATTATCAATTTTTTTTTTCTGCAAGGGCACTGTCAGCTACAGAGATGCTAGGATGCTGAAAAACAGTGTGATTCTCTTCTGCTAAAAAAAAAAAAAAAAAAAAGAGAGAGAGACTTTTTTTTTGTGGGGGGGGGAACAGTTTTAGGTTTACAGAAAAATCGAACAGAGAATACAGAGTTCCCATCTACTCTCTCACTTTGCCCTCTTCCCCAGTTTCCCCCATTATTAACATCTTGCGTTAGTATGGCCCATTTGTTGTAATTGATGAGCCTATATTAATACATTGTTATTAACTGAAATCCATAGTTTATATTACATTACTCTTTGTATGGTACAATCTATGGGTTTTCACAAATGTCTAAGGATATGTATCCACCTTTATGGTATCATACACAAAAGCTTCCCTGCCCTAAAAATCCTCTGTGCTCAGCCTATTCATCCCTCTCTCCCCCCAACCTGGGCAACAATTTTCTTTTTACTATCTCCACAGTTTTACCTTTTCCAGAATGTCCTACAGTGGGACTCATACAGTATGTAGCCTCCTCTTCAGATTGATGTCTTTCCTTAGCCATATGCACTGGAGGGGCCCCCATGTCTCCTTGTAAGTGGATAGCTCATTTCTTTTTATTGCTGAACAGCTTCTGCTTCATGTTTAAAGCTTCCAGCGTTCGAAAGCAGAATGGTTGCCCCACCCCACTGGCATTTTCACATTCGTGAGATTACTAGTCATCACCTAAGTTTTAAAAAGTGGGCTTACTGCATGCGTTATGTGAGAGAATTAAATACCATTTCAGAATGGTTTCAAGTACCTTCTGTAGAGCTGAAGAGAGAAAGAGCAGATTCTAATATCTCAGTCACAGCCAAACCAGAGGTGGTCTGTTCTCCAGGCAGCGCTGGAGTTCTTGGCATTTTTACCCAGAAGAATTTATATCCACCCAATTCGTGTTATCCCTAAAATAAATGATCTCCTGATTTTTTTTTTTAAGTTCCAGTAACATTGGAGGTCCCACTTACCTGATTAGTAGTAACATTCATTTTTAAGACCTGAATCAAGCGTCTTTTTTCTCCTTATACTTCCTAAACAGAGCTCATCTAGTCCATGCAAAGGGTGGTGGAGGAGCTCCCCCTCACTTATCTGGCATCTGATAGTTGTAAAAGATATAGGCTTTCGAATTCAAGGTTGTACAGTTAATTTCCTGGCTCTGTCCCTTCCTGGCTGTGTGTCTTTTAATAAGCCATTTCTCCTCTCCTAGCCTCACTTTGCTCTCCCATAACCCACAAGTAATAACAGGGCTCTCTCTTTTAAGGCCATTATGGATATAGAAGGAGATACTTCATGGAGAGCATGAAGCACAGTTTCAACAACAAAAAAACGTCCTCGAACCTCATCCAGTGCACATCAGGCAACAGGCCTGTGTGTAAAGGAGGTACTGAGTACAGTGTAGGTGCTCATTAAATTATTCCTGACTGATCAAGGGGGCAAAGGGAGGGCAAATCCTTTCACGTGCAGGCTCTCAGAGAACACAGGCATATATAGAAGGAAGCCGACTTAATTGGAGTCAAGCATGATGGGGGAGATTAGGTACCCTGTGCAATCCAACACAACCAAGGACACCACTTCTAGTACCTTTTGACTCGGTCCCTGCTGGGACGGGGCTGCTCCTGATAACTCACATTCTGCTCCTGCCCACCCTTGAAAAGCCCATTTCCTGAGCAAGCGCGTACTTTGGTAAAGTGATTAGCAGACAACCTGGTTCCTAAATTTAATGAGCAATTTCTTTAGGGTGAAACTGATTGTACAGAATCGTTCTCTGTCTCGCCTCCTCACCCTTCCCCTGACATCTCCCAGATAAAATAAATGATCAGCTAATAGTTATTAAGATGCCAAGGGTGCAAGAAATCCCAATTCCACAAACACAAGAGCTAACTATGTACCCCGGGTGTCATTTTTTATCCTACTTTTGCTTTTTACTCACTTTCATTTTGTAGACAAAGACTGTCTTGCCAAAGACAAGGTAAATAAACTCAGACACATCCTGTCTCCCTTACATCTTTGTTTATCTATAAACTGTCAGAGATACTGATGAAAATCCACTAAAGCATGCTCCAAGCACTTATACCAAGGCCATGCGAGATGGAAGCATGAAAGCTTGATGTGAGCGGAAGATATCACCTGCAATGATACCAACTTGGCTCTATGTGAAGACACGCATAAACATTAAAGATGCCAACAAAAGATGACCCACTGTGACAGTTAGGGATGGACTCAATTGTGTAAAGAAGCAACAATGAAAAAAAAAAAAAAACACAGACACAGCAATGTGACAAAGTTTCTACATAGTTAGTGAGGAAGTGATCAAGTTTAGAGGTTAAGAGCATGCATTTAGGAATGAGAATAGATTTGAAACCTAGTTGGATCTTGTACCTTTTAACCAGGCAACCCATTTAACTGCTCCATGCCATGTGGAAAATGGGATAAATGAGTATCTGCCTCAGAGGATTATTTTTTGAAGACTGGATGAGATAAAATATATAAGGTGCTTGGCTCCGGTAGACTTTCAGTAAGACATAGCTGTTATTTTTATTGTGTTAATAAGGATTGCAAATTAAGGAACATCTAATAGGCAGCGTTGCCCCAATTTTATCACCATAAACCTTTCCTTCCAGGGCATCCTCTGAGGTTAATGTTCTACAGAAAACAATTTGGGAAATGCTGCCTTAAATAAACAAAACCTGAGACTTTTGCGGTGGGAATATGGGTGTTTGTCTTGGATATCCTCCCTAGCAAGTTACAAGTTTTAAAATAATGCTTGTGGTTGTTTCTATAACATTTTGGGCATTGGGTTTGGGGTCAGGAATCCTCAATGCTGTCCTCGTTTCTATGGAAAAATCAGATCTCATTTACATCATTCCTATTTACAGCAACTTTTCTGGGACCCAAATAAAAACAAGGACTGCCTGAGCCCATTGGCTGCAAGCTTTGCAAAGCAAAATCTTCCCTTTGACCTTTGCCTACCCCATCCTGCTCTGGGTCAGAATTCCCCCGTGTGTCCCATGAACACAGAAGCCATCACCTACCCCTTGGGGAGGTACTGTGAGCCTGGAAGAAGCATCTCGAGCCTGGAAGAAGCATCTCGAGCCTCTCTGGAGAAAGATAAACTGTGTGCAAGGTTATGGGTATTTTATGATCTGTTATAGATGGATAATCCAAGGTACAGGCTTACAGCTTGACTCTTTTTTTTTTCTTTAAAGCAAGGAAGCTCAGCAGTGAAACTCATTTCTCACAACTCCCAAAGTGGCTTTGCAATAAATCTGTGAATTTAATCAGCCTCCTCTGTTGAGGCACTCTTCCCTAATTGGGTTCTTGTGAAGAATAATAGACATGATGACAAAAATACTAACCAGAGTCTCATCAATAATATTGATGATAAAGCTCCCATTCCCCAAAAGAAATGGGGCACAACCCCCTGGTGCAACCCAGGGCAGCAGGCTCGTCCAGTCTCACGTACTATTTCCTTTTTAGACCATCAGACTCTTTCTCCGCCTTCCTGGCCAAACAGCAAGAAAATGGAAATCCCAAACTGGAAAACGAGGGTTTCCATCACTTTTGGCTAGTAACTAAGTGGACTACTCAGTAGGCTGCTAGAAATTTTCTAGATTACAAGAGAGTAATGGGGAATTGCATTCAAAATGGAAACAAACATGGAACACAGAATCCAAACAACACGATTTTGTTTCCTTTCTCTGGTAGGCGATTCCTACTCCTCTCTCTCAAATCCTGGGAGTAGTAGTGGGGTATGGAAGGGCCCTGCCAGGAATGTAACACACACAGCTGTTGGCCATCAGCTGGCAAACCAACCTAGTGACAGAATCGGGCATAGGAATTAGCTGCCTTTCGTTCCCCAATTATTGGACAAAGAGGACATCCAGATCTAGCTGGGATCTGTCCTACATAGGTTGGGGGTTGAAAGAGGGAGGCCCTAATATTGGAGGCAGGCCTGGAAGTGTTGCTAACCCCTGGAGAAGGGGGGTCGAGGAGCAATGGCAGAGGCAGCCTAGATTTTTCCATTCTGGAGAATGAGAGAAGCAAAGCGTGATAACTGAATTAGAGGTGGAGGAAAAGGAATAATTTCACAAGGATGTCATCTGTCCCAGGCCTTCCCCATGAGCCTGGCATTCCAGCACCCTCTCCATTCTTTGCGTGTGAGAGCAGTCCCAACTCTTACCCCCACTCCCCGCTCTTGGCCCTTGGCCGTCAAAAGATCATGTTGGTGATAAACACAGGAACTCACCTGGTCAGCAGACACAGGGTCAAAACTGCAGGAAGAGATGTAAAAAATGCCATCCTCCCCATGAACTGGACACAAATGCTTGCTCGCACAACAAAAGATCTAGTGTGCTTGGTCTCCTCTAGCCTCAGGCCTTCACGAGCGCATGAATAGGGGCACTGATGGGGCACAGATGCAGGAAAAAGCCCAGGTTCCCTCGTTTCAGTCCCGAGCTGTGGTTTCTCTGCCTCCTCCCATTGGACGGCTTCAGTATGAATTGCTCCCAAAACCAACAGTAAAATTTAACCACCACTCCTTGCAGGAAAAGAAGAAATCCTGAGTCTTGCTGACTTTGGCATGTGACACACACACGCACGCACATGCTGTGGGGGTTTCCAGGTGATACTGCTAAGTAGACCAGGGCCCTCAACACAGTGTTGTCCCTGGACAAGAAGGATAAGCATCACCTGAGAACTCATTAAAAATGCAAATTTGTGGTCTCACACTGTCCTACTGAGTCAAAAGCTCTTCGGATTAGGCCCAGCAATGTGTGTTTTAACAAGCCTCTGAGTAATTTCCAATGCACACTTCATTTTGAGAACCCTTATCAGAAGCTGATCATTTCTCCAGAATTCTTTACAATTTTATGCCTGTATATTTGCTCCTTCTCTTCACCCCATTTGGCATGCTTCTTTCTTGTCTGCTTGGCAGGCTCCTTTTTAGTCTTTAAAGCCCTCTAAAAAATACCCTTTTCTGTTGGTCAGCCTCCCCTGACACCATTTTGTCTACCTAAGCAGAATTAATTACCCCTGATTTGTTTTCTGACAATACTTCAGGTAGCCACTGACATATTATATTACAATCATCATGTATCTTCTTTTCACACCAGGATGTGAGGGCAGGAAAATGCCTAATTCAGCAAATGCTTTATACAAAATATCATGGGCCTGTTATTATGTTAGCTCTGGAGACATCAAAATAAAATAATAAAAATATTAATTAAAAAGTGGGACACTGCCTCATTTGCCTAATTCATTATTGCATGCAAAATAAGATTTCAAACCCCAGGCATGTGCTAGCTGTGTAATGTTGGGCAAGTTACTTAGCCTCTTTAAATCTCATTCATAGGGAAGAAAAATGCTAATAGTATGTACTTTAGTGTTTATGGGATGAATAAATTAGAAATGTGTAACGGGGGCACCTGGGTGGCTCAGTCAGTTAAGCATCTGACTCTTGATTTCAGTTCAGGTCATGATCTCAGGGTCATGACAGGTCACTGAGCATGGAACCTGCTTAAGATTCTCTCTCCCTCTGTGCCTTGCCCCTGCCCCACTCATGCACAGGCCCTCTCTCAAGAAAGGAAGAAAGGAAGGAAGGAAGGAAGGAAGAAAGAAGGGGGGGTGGGAGGGAGGGAAGAAAGAAAGAAAGAAAGAAAGAAAGAAAGAAAGAAAGAAAGAAAGAAAGAAAGAAAGAAAGAAAGAAAGAAAGATGTGTATAGTGCTTAGACACCGAATGTATGTTAGTTGTTATTGCTAATTATAATAATATTAATATCATCATTGGCATCATCATCAAATCACTAGTAACTTGCATTTTGCCTGGTACAGAGAATGTGGGCATACATGGGAAGATTAAAAGATCAGGGTTCTGGTCTTATCTACTTTACTTGATGGCATACTTGACACTCAACATAAACAAATTTGACTTGACATCAAATGTTTCCTAAGATATACACACATGCTCCTTAAGTTGCCCAGTACAAGGATTGATGAATACCAAGAGTTACTTTGCTGGAGTTACTCTGAGGTTGTGTTCGGTCTACACAACACCCCCTCCACTCACACCACCTTGAAACAATGATTGGTTCTCAAACTTGATTTCACATGAGAATCACTTGGGAAGCTTTTCAGACAAAATCCCGATGCCTGTGTCTAACTCCTACAGACCAGACCGAACTGATATGACATATGGCCTGGGCATCATCGGGACTCCCAGGTAATTCCCAGGTATGGCCATAGTTTCTCCCTGCTGTGTATCAGAACCTCCAAAGAAAGTAAATGGTAGTTCACAATGAGTGGTTAAGTAACTATAAAAGTCTTAACATTTTTCATAAAATAGAAGTGTGATGAGCATGCTGCTGGTGGGGTGAGGGCAGTAAAACAATGGAGGGGTCTACGGAAATACTTTAAGTGATGTACCATTCAGAGTGGGTGGGAACGTCTGGCATAGAGCGACGCCAAGCCAGTGAGCGTCAGGAATAGCATACCGATGACACTCGTGGCTGATGAACTGCCCTTAGCTTTCAAGTCAGTCTCTCAGTCTCCGCAGCTCACCCTTGGGGACTTTGCCCTGGGCAAACCAACTTCATCTATCAACAAAGTCCCACAAGACTGTAGGAGGATACCCATCATGTCAGCCGAAACTCTCAGCGGCTGAAACTCCTGACAGACACCTTGAGACTGCTTTCTCTCTGCTATAAGTTAGAGATTGTCTTATGCCTGGCCCCCACAGCTCTGTGGATTAAGACCCCTTTTCCTGACAGTCCATCAGTCTCCCAAGTGTTTCCCTCTCCTCAACATGGTTTCTCTGAGAAAGCAGCCCACGTATGAGGGTGAGGAGGTGGCTCCTTGGGACAGGGTCCCAGGGCCACCAGAGCAAGGCTCAAAGCTCTGACTGAGAGCCATGTTAATTCTGTCCTCAAACTCTGGTTAGGACCAATAAGGAAGGGTCTAGATGGCAGAAAGGATTTATTGCAATAGTAATAGTGGAGGAGGGGCACCAATGGCTTTTAAGAGGCGAATAAAGTTAAAATAGCTAATGAGACAAAATTAAATAATAAACAAGCCCACATAGACTTTATGTTCAAAAGCGAATTTTTAACCATGACTTCAACAACTTACAGCTATTCTGACAGCCAACTGTTCTTTAAATCACACTTACATATACTAGCTCACAGTTTCTTCTTTTCCCTTGCTCTCCCTCACCTCCCCCCCACTTCCTGTTTCTTTTTTTCTTTTCCCACCAGCATCGTCAGGGTCAAGGACACACATCTTGGTACATTCAGCACGGAAGTGAAACAGGGAGAGGGTCACTAACGTTTCTTGAGAATCACCCACACTCCAGGGCATTATGGAACCAAACCTCCTTTAATCCTCACAAAAGCCCACCAAGGGATATTACCTACCTGTTTTTTAAAGGATGAGCAAAGTGAGGCTCAGATAATAAAATACAGTTTGCCAAGGCAGGCATAGCTAGCAAGTGTGAGAGCCAGGGTTCAGATTCTCAGCTCTGGGACTCCGAAGCCCATTTCTTTGCATGACCCCGGCTGGGCTCAGCGGGCAACTGTCCTCTCACATGTCATCAATGACACTCTGTTTGCCATGCCTACAGATGGGGGAGAAGGGCCCCATTTGGGCCTCTTGGCTCACCTGGTTTGACTAGACCTGCAGGGCAGCTGTTATTTCGGTTTGGATCTCTATCCTGTGTTCTCACTCTGGTTGTCCTAATGTCCCCTTTCTCAACACATGTTCATGCCTGTGACCCTGGCAGGACCCACAGGGGAAGTTGGGGTGGGGGGACTCCATGACACACCAGCAGACCCACTCTAGGCATTAAATCTACAGATGCAGCAGCTTCTTTATTTCTCGAGGCAGCATTTCGTGCCTGCGTCCCTGCGTAGGAGATGGAAGGGAGAGAGAGGAAAGTCCCAGGCAAGGAAAAAGCTGCAGGAGAACATGTAGCAGCAAATTCACATGCCATTTGATAACCATCAGCTCGCAGATTCAGATCTTGCCAGGTCAGTGCACTGGTGGAGACAGGACCCAACCGAGTGAAAGGTCCCTTGCTTCTGGCCCAGCCCATTTCTTCCCTTGGGAGCAGAGAACACTGCAAAAGAGGGAATTTTGAAATCCTATCCCACAAACTCTGTAAGACTGAACATAGGCAAATGAATGATTCATTGAATCTCTTCGAGTTCTTGCATATCACTATCCAGTGATGAAGGCGCTTCCCCATTCAGAAATGGGAATAAATTCTAAGAATAACCTTTTCATTAAAAACCTAGGCTGCAATTTTTCCAGGGGTCAACTGGGTACCATGCATATTTTTATAATCTCTTTGGGCTGCTGGAGTGGGACTGGTTTGGTGCTATTATGGTGGCAGAGATTTCAACGTGTGTTTTTCCCTCCTCTCTGAGGTTGTGGCAGACAAGCAGGCATTCACATTTTGCAACTCTGTAATGAAAATGACACCCCTACTTCATGGTTTGGGGCTGTTTTTCCAGAGTGGGCACAGATGGTGTTTCTCTCTCCTCCAGAGAATATTTTAGGATGTAAAATCTCTGAAATAAATTATTCAACTGAGGCCAAAATAGTCTTCTGGAAAAAATCATATGTGAATAGGAAATAAGAGCAGCCTGGCCCAGCCTGAAAAAAATTTAAATGCAGCTGGTTTTTAGAAATGGTAATATTTGTAATAATGTTTGTATTGGGAATGTAATGAGACCTGGAATTGTGGAAGGGAGTGCTGTTTTACCCAGGAAATTTAATGATTGTCTTGTTTTCCCTCCCCTTCTATTCCCTTCCCTCCCTTTCCCTCCCCTTCTTCCCCCCTTCCCTCCCTTTTCCTCCCTTTCTTCCCCCCTTCCTTCCTTTCCCTTCCCTCCCTCCCCTTCCCTACCTCCCCTTATCTTTTCCTTTCCTCTCTCTCTCTCTCTCTCCCCACGCCCCCCACCCAGGGGTTGGTGATGAGTAGGCAAGGGTCCATACTTCTAAAATTTTGATAAGAATATGAATCAACTGGGGATTTGGTTAAAGTGCACATTTAGATTCTCTAGTTCTGGAGTGAGACCCGTTGCATTTCCAACAAGCTTCCAGGTTAGGTGGGTGCTCCTGGTCTGCAGATCACTCTTTGAGTAACAAGTGCTAGAGGAAGTTCAGATAAATTATATACTAGGGGAAAACTGTGCTTTGCCAAGCTACTAAATTAACTATTTCATTCATTCCTTCAATAAATATTTACTGAAACCTGCTTAGTCCTAGGTGTTGAGCCAGGTGTTGGAATAAAGTGGTGAGCATCACAGACCCTGTCCCTGACTTTATTGAGCTTAGAGCCTAGTGTGCATGATAAACAGCAATCAAATGATCACATATTGAAATATAACTATATTAAGTCCAACCAAGGAGAGGTATAGGAGTAATGAGATTATAAAATCGGGTGCTTTCATAAAAGGGCCAGAAAAGGCTTCCCTGAGGATGCGACAGTGAGCTGAGCTCTGTAGGTAACCCCAGTAGTCCGTATTATTATAATAGCAAGAGCTCACCATTCCTGAACATTTACATGGCCCTGGTACCCTACTGTTTCTGTGCATTATCTCATTCACTTTCACAGTAACTGCATAAAGGTAGGTGCTACTATCCAGTTTTACAGAAGAGAGACCCGAGGCTTAGAAAACTTGCACGAGGTCACACAGGACACAGCAAATTCATGACCTAAGGGCCGGCCATACATATTCTCAATGACTTCCCCCAGTGCTTCCAGGTATGGGCTAGGACATGAACTAGGAAGACCACTGACCACTGAATCAGCTGAAACGGCTTCTTTGCTCCTTGTTGTAACAACAACCCTAGAGAAATCTGTTGTGCTTCTGCTGCTATGATAAAGCAAGGAGAACTCCAGGCAGGAATCAAAGGTATGCTTTGCCAATAACTTGCTGTGCATTTGGGCAAAGGTCATGACAGCCACCACGTTTTAAGCACCTACTGCGTGCCACAGACTTCTCCGGGAGCTTAACGTAGGATTAGCTCAAATTTTCAAGTTAATTTTGTGAGACCCGAATTATGTGTTAATAGCTGCATTTTACAGGTGAGGAAACTGAAGAAACTTGGAGAAGCTGGAGGGGCACACTTTGTAAGGGTGCGGGTCTGGATGCGAGAGATGGGCCAGTGCGGTAAGACAGTTCTCAGCGTAATCCATAGACTCCCTCAACCGGCCAAAGGTCTTTTAAGAGGGCTGTGTGGTCAAAACGATTAGCGTAATAACGCCAAGACACTGTTTACCTTTTTTTTAAAAAAAAGATTTTATTTATTCATTTGAGACACAGAGATACAGAGAGAGAGAGAGCATGAGCAGTGGGAGAGGCAGAGGGAGAGGAAGAAGCAGACTCCCTGCTGAGTCAGGAGCCGGATGTGGGGCTTGATCCCAGGACCCTGGGATCATGACCTGAGCCGAAGGCAGACGCTTAACCATCTGAGCCACCCAGGCGCCCCTGTTTACCCTTTTTATATTGTGTTAACGTTGCTCTGATGGCTCAGAAGTCATGCTGAGTAAAGCTTTTGCTGCCTCGGCAAAAAATTTAATTTTTTTATAGTGATGTTAATTATATAAGTTGAAGTCACTTTTCTCCTAGCCATGTTACATGAGGACTTCTGATATACATGCTCACGTAACTCAATAAAGTTTTGGAAGATACAAACATAACTGGATGCTAACCCCTAGAAATCTATACTAAATCAATGAGCAGAGGGCTCCTGGGACATAGCCTGATATTTGTTGCCAGTAATACAGTTCAGACTTTCAAGCAAAAATCAGAATTTTGGAAAACATGTCTCTGCCACCATTAGCTTGTCAGCTTTCCATTTCATAAAGCCTTTTTACCATGAGAGCGGTGACAGTAATGAACCTGTTTAAAAAAAATTTTTTTTTAAAGATCTGCAAAACTCATCTTCCAAATGTCCAATGCGTAGTGTTAAAAAAAAAATCATGCATGGCTAAAAGATCCATCAAGAATACAAAATGACTGGGGGGGAGGGGAAAGATGGCAGAGGAGTAGGGGACCCTATTTCAACTGGTCCCCGGGATTGAGCTGGATATCTACCAGACCACTCTGAGCACCCACGAAACCAGCCTGAGATGTAAGAAGATCTGGATCTCTCCAAACAGAATAGTTGTAGGCGGTTGGTTTTGAGGTACGAAGCGGGGAGCCGTGATTCTGCGGGCAGATATCGGAGGATAAACGGTGGCGGGAGGGTGCCTGGACGTGGGGATCCTACACCGCCGGTGAGTGACAGCCTCGCGCGCTGCGGACGCACAGACTTGCAGACCGGTAGTGGCGGGGAAAGGACTTTAGGGCAGCCCCCCGGGGTGGAAAACCAGACCGGCGGGGTCGCGTGCACACAAACTGCAGCCCCCCTGGACAGAAACCGGAGCGACGGTCGTGTGCACGCGAACTGCAGCCTCCGAGACAGAAACCCGGTGTGCTGGAGTCCCGCTCCTGAACTGCAACCTCCGGGGTGGAAGCCCTGAGCGGCGGAGTCGCGCACACGCAAACCGGGAGCGGCTGGCGGTTTTAGAAGCACAAAGGTCAGAGACGGGCCCCGACCTGGAGGCAGGACTGGGAGCGCTGCGAAGGGGCGCACAACCCAGGCCGCTGCAGTTTATAGCAGCACGGACAGAAACGGAGAGAGTGTGGCCTGGAGGGCTCACTGAAGAACAGACTGCGATCTCTCTGCTCTGAGGCAGAGGGTTGGAAATGGTCTCTTCTGCTCTGACTCACAGAAGAGAGCGGAAAGCCGCCAGGGAAAGGCGCCAGAGAACAAAAGCCCCAAACACTGATTCCCACTGAGCCCATCCCCCGCCCCAGGGGCGCAGGGCAACTCCGCCCCGAACAGGGTTGCCTGAGTAACAGCGCAGCAGGCCCCTCCCCCAGAAGACAGGCTGGGAAAACAAGAGGCCAGCAACCCTAAGGTCCCAAGAAAACAGGTGCATCTTGCTTGGGTTCTGGTCAATAATTTGGACTCTATACATTCCCTCAAACAGCCATCAACAGAATGACTAGGAGGAGGAGCCCCCAAAACAGAAAAGACTCAGAGATTATGACTTATGCTGCAGATTTACAAATGGATGCAGACATAACCAAGATGTCGGAGATGGAATTCAGGCTAGCAATTGTGAAGACAATGGCTAGAATGGAGAAATCAATTAATGGCAACATAGAGTCTCTAAGGACAGAAATAAAAGGTGAATTGGCAGAGCTTAAAAATGCTATCAATGAGATCCAATCCAATCTAGATAATCTAACAGCTAGGGTCACTGAGACAGAAGAGAGAATAAGCGATCTGGAAGACAGTATAATAGATAAAAAGGGAAAAGAGGAGGCCAGGGAACAACAACTCAGAATCCATGAAAATAGAATCAGAGAAATAAGTGACACCATGAGGCATTCCAATGTCAGAATAATTGGAATCCCGGAGGGAGTGGAGAGAGAGAGAGGGCCAGAAGATGTATTTGAGCAAATCATAGCTGAGAACTTCCCTAATCTGGGGAATGAAACAAACATTCGAGTCCTAGAGGCAGAGAGGACCCCTCCTAAGATCAAGGAAAACAGGCCAACACCCCGGCATGTAATAGTAAAACTTGCAAATCTTAGAACCAAAGAAACCATCTTAAGGGCAGTTAGGGGGAAGAGATTCCTTACGTACAGAGGGAGGAACATCAGAATAACGTCAGACCTATCCACAGAGACCTGGCAAGCCAGAAAGGCCTGGCAAGACATATTCAGAGTACTAAATGAGAAGAACATGCAGCCAAGAATACTTTATCTGGCAAGGCTTTCATTTAGAATGGATGGAGAGATGCAGAGCTTCCATGACCAGCAGAAGTTGAAAGAATATGTGACCACTAAGCCGGCCCTGCAAGAAATATTAAGGGGGGTTCTATAAAAGGAGAAAGACCCCAAGAGTGATCTACGACAGAAATTTACAGGGACAATCTATAAAAACAACATCTTCACAGGCAACATGATGACAATTAATTCATGTCTTTCAATAATCACTCTCAACGTGAATGGCCTAAATGCTCCCATAAAATGGCACAGGGTTGCAGATTGGATAAAAAGCCAGGACCCATCCATATGCTGTCTACAAGAGACTCATTTTGAACCTAAAGATACATCCAGACTGAAAGTGAAGGGATGGAGATCCATCTTCCATGCCAGCGGACCTCAAAAGAAAGCTGGGGTAGCAATTCTTATATCAGACAAATTAAATTTTAAACTAAAGTCTGTAATAAGAGACACAGAAGGACACTATATCATTCTTAAACAGTCTATCCAACAAGAAGATCTAACTATTGTAAATATCTATGCCCCCAATATGGGAGCAGCCATCTACATAAGCCAACTGTTAACCAAAATAAAGAGTCATATTGATAACAATACGTTAATTGTAGGAGACCTCAATACTCCACTCTTAGCAATGGACAGATCATCTAAGCAGAAAATCAACAAGGAAACAAGAGCTTTGAATGATACATTGGACCAGATGGACCTCATAGATATTTACAGAACATTCCACCCTAAAACAACAGAATACTCATTCTTCTCGAGCGCACATGGAACTTTCTCCAGAATAGACCATATACTGGGTCACAAATCAGGTCTCAACTGATACCAAAAGATTGAGATTATTCCCTGCATATTCTCAGACCACAGTGCTTTAAAACTGGAACTTAATCACAAGAAAAAATTTGGCAGAAATTCAAACACTTGGAAGCTAAAGACCACTCTGCTCAAGAATGTTTGGGTCAACCAAGAAATCAAAGAAGAACTTAAACAATTCATGGAAATCAATGAGAACGAAAACACATCGGTCCAAAACCTATGGGATACTGCAAAGGTGGTCCTAAGGGGGAAATACATAGCCATCCAAGCCTCACTCAAAAAAATAGAAAAATCCCGAATTCACCAACTAACTCTACACCTTAAAGAACTAGAGAAAAAGCAACAAACGATGCCTAAGCCACGCATTAGAAAAGAAATAATTAAAATTAGAGCAGAAATCAATGAATTAGAAACGAGAAACACAGTAGATCAGATCAATGAAACTAGAAGTTGGTTCTTTGAAAGAATTAATAAGATTGATAAACCACTGGCCAGACTTATCCAAAAGAAGAGAGAAAGGACCCAAATTAATAAAATTATGAATGAAAGGGGAGAGATCACGACTAACACCAAGGAAATAGAAACAATTTATTAGAAATTATTATCAACAACTATATGCCAATAAACTGAGCAATCTGGATGAAATGGAGGCCTTCCTGGAAACCTATAAGCTGCCAAGACTGAAACAGGAAGAAATTGACAACCTGAATAGGCCAATAACCAGTAACGAGATTGAAGCAGTGATCAAAAACCTCCCAAAAAACAAGAGTCTAGGGCCTGATGGATTCCCTGGGGAATTCTACCAAACATTCAAAGAAGAAATAATACCCATTCTACTGAAGCTGTTTCAAAAAATAGAAACAGAAGGAAAACTTCTAAACTCATTCTATGAGGCCAGCATTACCTTAATCCCCAAACCAGGCAAAGACCCCATCAAAAAGGAGAATTTCAGACCGATATCCCTGATGAATATGGATTCCAAAATCCTCAACAAAATCCTAGCTAATAGGATCCAACAATACATTAAAAGGATCATCCACCACGACCAAGTGGGATTTATCCCCGGGATGCAAGGGTGGTTCAACATTCGCGAATCAATCAATGTGATAGAACACATTAATAAGAGAAGGGAGAAGAACCATATGGTCCTCTCAATTGATGCAGAAAAAGCATTTGACAAAATACAACATCCTTTCCTGATTAAAACTCTCCAGAGTATAGGGATAGAGGGAACATTCCTCAAGCTCATAAAATCCATCTATGAAAAACCCACAGCGAATATCATCCTCAATGGGGAAAAGCTGAGAGCCTTTCCCTTAAGATCAGGAACACGTCAAGGGTGCCCACTGTCACCACTGTTGTTCAACATAGTACTAGAAGTCCTAGCAACAGCAATCAGACAACAAAAAGAAATAAAAGGTATTCAAATTGGTAAAGAAGAAGTCAAACTCTCTCTTTTCACAGATGACATGATACTTTATGTGGAAAACCCAAAAGACTCCACCCTCAAATTACTGGAACTCATCCAGCAATTCAGTAATGTGGCAGGATACAAAATCAATGCACAGAAATCAGTTGCTTTCTTATACACTAACAACGCAACTGTAGAAAGAGAAATTAAAGAAACGATTCCATTTACAATAGCACCAAAAACCATAAGATACCTCGGAATAAACCTAACCAAAGAGGTAAAGGATCTATACTCTAGGAACTACAAAACACTCGTGAAAGAAATTGAAGAAGACACAAAAAGATGGAAAAATATTCCATGCTCATGGATCAGAAGAATAAACATTGTTAAAATGTCTATGCTACCCAGAGCAATCTATACCTTCAATGCCATCCCGATCAAAATTCCAAAAAGCTGGGGGCATCACGTTGCCCAATTTCAAGCTGTATTACAAAGCAGTGATCACCAAGACAGCATGGTACTGGCACAAAAACAGACATACAGACCAATGGAACAGAATAGAGAGCCCAGATATGGACCCTCAACTCTATGGTCAACTAATCTTTGACAAAGCAGGAGAAAACATGCAATGGAAAAAAGACAGTCTCTTCAATAAATGGTGCTGGGAAAATTGGACAGCCACGTGCAGAAGAATGAAACTTGACCATTCTCTAACACCATTCACAAAGATAAACTCAAAGTGGATGAAAGACCTCAATGTGAGACAGGAATCCATCAAAATCCTAGAGGAGAACATAGGCAGTAACCTCTTTGACATCGGCCACAGCAACTTTTTTCAAGATACATCTCCAAAAGCTAGTGAAACAAAAGCAAAAATGAACTTTTGGGACTTCATCAAGATAAAAAGCTTCTGCACAGCAAAGGAAACAGTAAACCAAACAAAGAGTCAACCCACAGAATGGGAGAAGATATTTGCACATGACACTACAGATAAAGGGCTAGTATCCAAGATCTATAAAGAACTTCTCAAACTCAACACCCAAAAAACAAATAATCAAGTCAAAAAGTGGGCAGAAGAGATGAACAGACACTTCTCTGAAGAAGACATACAAATGGCTAACAGACACATGAAAAAATGTTCATCATCATTAGCCATCAGGGAAATCCAAATCAAAACCACACTGAGATACCACCTTACACAAGTTAGAATGGCCAAAATGGACAGGGAAAGAAACAACAAATGTTGGAGAGGTTGTGGAGAAAGGGGAACCCTCTTACGCTGTTGGTGGGAATGCAAGTTGGTACAGCCACTTTGGAAAACAGTGTGGAGGTTCCTCAAAAATTTAAAAATAGAGCTACCCTATGATCCAGCAATTGCACTACTGGGTATTTACCCCAAAGACACAGATGTAGTGAAAAGAAGGGCCATATGCACCCCAATGTTCATAGCAGCAATGTCCGCAATAGCCAAACTGTGGAAAGAGCCAAGATGCCCTTCAACAGATGAATGGATAAAGAAGATGTGGTCCATATATACAATGGAATATTACTCAGCCATCAGAAAAGATGAATACCCAACTTTTACATCAACATGGATGGGACTGGAGGAGATTATGCTAAGCGAAATAAGTCAAGCAGAGAAAGTCAATTATCATATGGTTTCACTTATTTGTGGAACATAAGGAATAACATGGAGGACATTAGGAGAAGGAAGGGAAAAATGGGGGGGAAATTGGAGGGAGAGATGAACCATGAGAGACTATGGACCTGAGAAACAAACAGGGTCTAGAGGGGAGGGGGGAGGGGGGATTGGTTAGCCCAGTGATGGGTATTAAGGAGGGCACGTACTGCATGGAGCACTGGGTGTTATACGAAAACAATGGATTGTGGATCACTACATCAAAAACTAATGATGTATTGTATGGTGACTAACATAATATGATAAAATTAAAAACTACAAAAAAAAAGAATACAAAATGACTCACGGAATTTACTATAACAAAGTATGAAAAATTTCTTGATGTGATTTCGGATTCCACGCTACAACTAACCTTTATGAAAACAGCACTTGTCATACTATCAAAAATAGCACTTTTGCATACTGTCAAAGAAGAACACCTACAATTATCTGAAAAAGCTATTAAACTATTCTTTTCCAATGGTGTGTGTGTGAAGTTGGATTTTCTCCATATCCTTCAATCAAAACAACATATAATAGCAGATTGAAGGCAGAAGCAGAAGCAGATGTGCTCATCACACTAGCTTCTACTAATTCAGACATTAAATGTAAAACAATGCTACTCTTTTTGCCAAATGTTTTTTGTTTGGGGAAACATAATTATTTATCTAAACATGTTATTTATGATAACATATAGTTAGTGTAGGATTGTTATTTTTAAATGAGTTAATGAGCAAGTATTTTTTAAATGTCTTACTTTTCATTTTGAATGCAATAACTATTGATAGGCCTAATTCACATAAACAAAGCTCTTTTGGGTCCTCAGTACTTTTTAGAAGTGTTAGGGGGTCCTGAGATAAAAAAAAGTTTGAGGATTTGGGGCATATGCACTTAAGAACATGGACTCTGAGACCTGGGTTCAAATTCTAAACACCATCTCCCAAGAGTTATCTAGCATTGGGCAAATGATTGCCACTTTCTCTGCCTTCTTTTTCCCATCTATATACTGGGTATAAAAACAATAATTCCTACCTCCTGGGGTTGTAGTGAATGCTGAACAAATTAATACAGGTAAGTTTTGAGAACACTGACCGAGTTAGCTCTTTTCTGATTCCAGAGTCACTGTTCTTTCCACTAGATTCAATTTTCTGAGCATCAGTTTCCTTATTTCTGAGATTTTTTTTAAAGAAGCCTCCCTAGCTTGGCTATTGCATGCTTCTGAAAATATATTCCCTACCGATTAAAAATACAATATTACAGCATTCTAGCTAGAAATGGTGCTAGCTTAGAAAACAATGCTGTTTAGCCTCCGAGTGGAAGACACATGCACTGTGTTGACAAAGTTACTTGAAAAGCATACCTAGCTCTGCTACAGCCTTAGAAGTGCTCTTCGGATTTGAATTTAGATATTTTTTTAGAATTTACTGACTCTGATCAAGTATGTTGATTATGAAAGCACCATGAACATGCCAACAGGCATCAAGTTGCATTCTGTTTTCCAGCAAATATTTATGGAGCTCCTCCTGTGTGAGAGGCACTGTTCTAGGTGTGGGAATAAAATAGAGCAAAGCAAACAATGGAAGGAATGTATATTCTGGGTGTGTCTATCAGGGGAGAGACAAATAATAAATAAGAAACATACAGAGCATGGACACTGATGATAGGGACAAGGAAGAAAAGATAAAGCAGGTAGAGGGGAAAGGACATGTGATGTGAATGTGGATTGCATGTATCATCAGGGCAGCTGGGAAAGGCCTCACTGCAGATTCTGGAATAAAGACTTGAGGGAGTGAAGCACGTGGATATCTGGGTAAGAGAATTCCAGGCACAGGGAATCCAGGTACAAAGACAAAGCAGGAATCTTCCTGGCATGTTACGGGGATGGCAAGGAGGCCCATGTGGCTGGAGTTGAGTGGGTGAGGCAGTGAGTAGAGTGAGCAGAGTGAGTAGTAGAGTGAGTAGAAGATGGGTCATGGTGGTAAGGGGTGGCAGATCATAGAGGGCCTTGTCAATCTCTGCACACCGACTTGGGAAACGACTGGAGACTTCTGAGAAGAGAAATGACAGGGGCTGACCTTCATGTTAAGAGAAGTAGAGAGTCCAACTAGGATGGTTTCTTTAAAGAATTTATTTATTTATTTAGAGAGAGCACGTGGGAGCACGGGGGGAGGGGCAAAGGGAGAGGTAGAGAGAGAATTTCCAGCAGACTCTGCGCCCAGCGTGGAGCCTGAAGCAGGGATTGATCTCACAACCCTGAGATTATGACCTAAGCCTAAACCAAGAGTCCGACGCTTAACCATTTGAGCCACCCAGGCACCACCCCCTCCCCCACTCTGATATTTATTGCAACAAACGTGACAAGAGATTCCGGCAGTGTGAGTCCACACGGCTGCAATGGAGGTGGTAACACGTGGGCAGATTCCAGATCCATTTTGAAGTTAGAGCCAACAGGATCTGCTAATGAATGGGATGTGTGGTTTGAGAGAAAGAAGGGAGTCCAGGATCACTCCAAAGCCTGAGTACGTGAAAGAGTGGAATGCCAAGAACCGAGAGAAGGAAGACTGGGGAAAGCGACCACTTTGGTGGGAGCAGTGAGAAGAACAGAGCTTGGGTTTGAGTACCTGAATTTGGGATGCCTACTAGGCATCCACGTTTCTTTCAGATACACTCAATGAGGATCCCCGTCAGGAAAAGTGGCTGATACATTGTTAGGTATTGCTAAGAAAATGAAGGTGGCTGTATTTCTTTCTTGGGGAAAGAAGAAAAGCCTGAAAAATTACATAGAAGTTGTATGTGCATGTGTATGTGTGTGTGTGTGTGTGTGTGTTTTAACGTCATTCTATTCCCGAACTTAACACTCGACGCCAGGCGCAGTCTTATTAATGTTTTGGAAGAAAAGATGATCTGTTTTGAGACACAATGCCTCCGCTTGTGGAACTAGAACTAGCTCAGCTCTCGCTCCCTTGTATACAGGGATCTCTAATTGGCCATCCATGCATGTCCACGTTGGCTTGGAAAGTGAATTTCCGACACTCACCTGTTCGCCACTCATACTGCATCTGGGTTTTAAATTCATTTTAATTTTTCATAGCTCCTTTTGCCTTTCTCACAAATGTAACTTTCTCGACTGCACCCTTCCCTTCTTATCCATGCTGTTCTTGAGTCTGGCTGCCTGATCCACTGTCATTAATAATGAAAACAGCATTTCCCAATTTAGTATCATCTGCAGATTGCATTAATGTGCTGTCGGTATTTTTATCCAGATATTTCCAAAGGATGTCCAATAATGTGGATAATCATCTTACAATTAAAGTAAGGGAAAGATTAACTTTTTTTTTTTTTTGAGGATAGAAAGGGACATGCTTTCTGTTGCTTTTAATAGCTTCTGTGCTTTGAAAACAGATAAGAAAAAAAAAGGAGCAGGGATAGATTTTTATTTTTATGAGGATGCCAATCCACTTGTGGGCTGGGGAGAATCAGCCAGAAGTTCAAGTAAGATGTTGTTCATCCATATTAATGCATACGTATTTTCAAAACAAAGATGAGCAAGAAATGCAGATTTCATAATCTAAAATCTCCTTAGCTTCATTAGATGCCAATAAGAGAATGCAATGGCCGAATAAAATATACTAATGTGTTTTGACACAATTCTCATGTCTGTTTCTTCTTCATGAGCCAAACTGGGGGTTTCCAGCCATATAAAGCCAGGGTAAGGCTGTCAAACCACCAGATGTGCCCCATTCTTGTGCAGAGCATTTACTTAATGGACCATCTGAGTATTTGTCTACATGTCAACTATGATGCAAACATGACAGCTCTTGGCTTCAAGTTGCTCTAGCTCTTGTGTGCAGACAACATGACGAAGTCATGGGATAGGACTTCGGAAGGAGTTTTTCGCTGGGAATACATTTCATGGCTCAGCTGCAGGCTGAAGACTGCAGGAAGGAATTCACTTTCGGCAACTTTGTGAATCTGTGGAGTAGGTCCATTCTATTTCAGTTCTGCACAGCTGGCTGACTGAGAAGCTTTCTCTTTCTCTTCTCAGAGCTGAGGGACATCTCTTGAATGATTTTGGAATGACAATTGGCAACTCTCTGGATGATTTTTGTTTTCTCTCAACTGGGGTATTCCCTCATGTGTTTTCCTCATCTTAAGATTTTTTTTTTGGCTAATGTATGTTTTTTTTCTTTTCTTTTTCTTTTTATGGTTGGTTGCACCAGACATCAAGTTGGGCTAGCTTCATAAAAAAATGAGGATTTAGTACAAAGATGCAGAGGTGCTGCAATGGAACTGTGACCAGGAATACAGTGAGGGCTCATTCTACAGTGAGAAAAGTCTAGAATAGTGAGCTGTAGGGATGGCAGGAACCAGAGAGTATACACTCTCCATCTCTGCTTGTAGCTGCACATCTGTTTCATTTTCTTTTGTCCCAGCAGACTCATCTTCTCTGCTCCTCATTCCACGTGGTGGGGAAAAGATGCCCACCCAGAGCTCCCCAGGCCATGTGTTGTAGCTCCAGGCACATGAAATGACTGAATTGATTCCATTCTCTATCTCTCAGCTCTAATTCCAGATTGGGGAAAATTGACTCATCTCACTTCAGGCTTCCACCCCGGGTTCAGTTATCTGTGAAATCCTCAAGCATGGCTTCTGTTAGTCCATTAACCTAAGGGAATGATTGTGAGCAGTTCAGAAACTCTAAAACCTGTCTACTATTATTGTAGGAAAATGCCCGGGGACAGATGAATTTGGATAAAGAAAAATACCCCGGACACTAGAAAAGAATATCCTAATCTTATTTTTCCTACAGAGTAGGAAACGGTATTCCAAACATCTCACCCCCCAGAAACTGTCAGCAGATCCTCAGGAGTGTCTAAGCAGATGGGCTGAAAAATCTTTGACACATGGACAAATACCAGTTTGCAAGGATTCCATTTAATTCATTCAAAGAATATTTTCTGAGCAATTTGTCCTGCATGTCAGATGCACTTTTATGTAGTTATGGTTAAGATTCTTGGTTGTAAGGATCTGAAAACTTAAGTATGTCAGCTTACATACTTGAAAAACTTGGAGTAGAACTGGCTAAACCAAACAGCTGAAGCAAATGTCATTAGGATTTGGCCTCTTTGAATATTTTTACTCCAATTTCTTCTGGGTCTACTTCACTACAACACAGGCTTCTCTACATTGTGACTCTACATCTTATACTGTCTGATTCAAATCTTAAAAAAAGGGGGGGGGGAGGGGGGAGGATGGGTTAACCCGGTGATGGGTATTAAAGAGGGCACGTTCTGCATGGAGCACTGGGTGTTATGCACAAACAATGAATCATGGAACACTACATCAAAAACTAATGATGTAATGTATGGTGATTAACATAACAATAAAAATTTAAAAAAAAAAGAAAAGAAAAGGAGTTTCCACTCCTCCACCTCTCCTCCGTCTCCAGTTCCTTTCTCTTGTTCATTCCAGCAAAAGTCCAAGGATTAGCCTTCATTGGCTGTGATCTGTCATGGACCTGTTCCCAAGCCAGTCACTGAGTCCAGAAGAGGTGGTACTTTGATTGGCCAAGCTGGGTCACAAGGGTACTCCTGGAGTTGGAATAGAGAGGGCTCCAACCTAACTACAGGAATTGATAATGGGGGAGGGATCATTCCCTAAAGGAAACTCAGGACACTGACACCTCAAGAAGGGAGGAATAGATTGTATGAAGGCAAACCCCACAAATGTCCCCTATATAGTCTAAGGAAGACAGAGAAACACATACAAGTTACTATCATTAACACGTAATGGTAATAGGTGTACTAAATGACGTGTTTGGAGAACAAATGTGAGAAGCCATTCATTCTGAGAAATTCAGGAGTAGGTTTTTTTCAGAAAAGATAACATCTGTGGTGAGCCTAGAAAGGTATGAAGATTCAGATTGGTAAAAATGGTGGGTGACAGGGTAGTTCTGGAGAGAACATACTAGGCAGAGAGAGCAATATGTAAAGACACTGTGAGATGTTTAAGGGGTGATACAGTTTGGAAGATATTACCAGTATGTATTGAGAGCACATAGGTTAATACAGATACAACATTTCTGAACTTTGAGGACTGGCATCAATGTATAAATGTATTTACTGAAGATACACATGTATAAGGCTTCAGGTCTCAAATTATAGGCAAGCATGGACATATTACATGCAAAGATGAAATCAGCAGGGACTGTGAATTTAGTCAGACTTGGTCTGAATCCTGCCTCATCCACCTACTAGCTGTATGACTCTGGAGAAGTAACTGAAGTTGTTTAGCTTTAGCATTTTTATCTGTAGGATCATGATGGGTCTACAGCATATTGCCTTTCTGAAAAAAATAAAAACAAAAGCAACTGAGATGGCATACACAAACTACCCAAAATGGCATCTGGGATATAATAGACAATAAATACTAATTACTCTCTCTTCCCATTCTCCACGGAGACACTCACACTGTTTCTTGTAAGAACATGAAATTGATTTGCTTCAGTGCACATGTAGCAATGCTCTCACTGGGCTGTGCATAAATACTGGGAACTGAAAAAAATTATTTTTGCCCCCACAGATCCACTCTCTACCTTTCCTTAGTCTGCCCAGCATCTCAGGAGGCTGACCTTCAAGGAGTGTATTAACAGCTTCTCATGCCCTCTGGTGAATGGTGGGCTCAGCAAAATAGACCACAGGACAAGGAGGTAGGAAAGGATAGATTAGATTGGAGCTTTTATTCTCCAGATTCTCTTCCTATAGAGTTGTCATGGTTCTTTTAGGACAGGCTTCTCTACCCATCTACCATTCTCTTTCTCTCTCTTACATCAGGCCTAGAAGTATAAACAGTGTTGTGACGTGTATTAGCTGTCTTTGTCCATTAGGGCTGGTATAACTACATACCAGAGACTGGGTGGCTTCTAAATGAAATTTATTTCTCAGAGTTCTGCACACTGGGAAGCCTGAGATCAAGGCACCAGCAGATCTGGTGTTTGGTGAGGGCTTCCTGCTTCATAGATGGTCATCTTTTTGCTGTGTCCTTACATGGTGGAAGGGGTAAGGAATCTCTCTCAAGCATCATAAAAGAAGGGCACTAATCCCATTCACAAAGCCTTGGTTTTCATGACTTAGTCACTTCCCAAAGGCCCCACCTCAAAGTATCATCACTTTGAGCATTAGGTTTTGAACACATGAATTTTGGGGGGACACAAACATTCAATCTATAGCACTAGCCCCATGCCACGGCATAATCCCTTGTGGTATCTTTATACCCTGCCCACACCTTTGTTAATTACCCTTTTATTAATCTCTCCTAAAATTACCCAATGTGACTATATTATTGTTTTCCTATTGGGACCCTGACTTGCCCCGACATCAAGGAAAACTTGATGACATCATTACTCTAATTTGATATGAGCCCTTCTAAAAAACAACTAAGATAAATTCTTACCTCCATAAGTAGGGGAAAAACTCTCCAGGCTGAATGGAGGCATTTTGTTTAAATGTAGCTAATGTTTAAAATAACTACCTTTTGGGGGGCCTGGATGGCTCAGTCAGCTGGGCTCCTGACTCCTGATTTCGGCTCAGGCCATGATCTCAGGGTCATGAGATCAAGCCCTGTGTCAGGCTCTATGCTCAGTGAGTAGTTTGCTTGAGATTCTCTCTTCCTCTCCCTCTGCCCCTTGCCCCTGCTTGTGAGCTCTCTCTCTGTCAAATAAATAAATAAAACCTTAAAAAAAAAGAAAAGAAAAGAAATAGCACAAGATTCATTACCCCCTGGATTGAACGGGAGGATGGGAGATGTAATACCTAAATTCTATTCATTTCCTGTTCTAATGGGTTTTTGATGGTTTTTGGGTCTCAAGTTGTTCCATGTAGAGTGTCAGCCATTTTGAAGGCTGCAAAACTCCACTCTTCTCTTTAGATATTGACACCAAATCCTATAAGAACAACTCTGTTTGACTGCTGAAAGGCAAATTGTTTCAAAGGGACGAAGTAGGGAAATAGACCATAAGGAGTCAGTGTCCATGGCATACCTTTGAATCAGACCACCAATATCATCCAAAGCCAGTTAATTCTAAGCAAACTACTAAGTTGAATCATAGGGAATTGCCATCATCCTACCATTTTCTGACCTACTAAACGGCAATTTCCTTTGATTTAACTAACAGATGACTCTTGCTGTTCTTTTTTTTTTTTTTTTTAAAGATTTTATTTATTTATTAGAGAGCGAGAGAGAGAGAAACAGCACGAGAGAGGAGAGGGTCAGAGGGAGAAGCAGGCTCCCCGCTGAGCCGGGAGCCCGATGTGGGACTCGATCCCAGGACCCTGGGATCATGACCTGAGCCAAAGGCAGTCGCTTAACCAACTAAGCCACCCAGGCGCCCGACTCTTGCTGTTCTTTAAAAGAAATGACCTCTATTACTTCCCTGTTTCTTGGGAGAATTTTCTCCTCACTTTGGTGATGAATGCCAGATTTTTCTCTATCGGTTCCTTTGATAAAATATCTGATAGATGGGCATACAAACTTTGTTATACTATTTAATTTTTTATTAGTGAATTGATTATATAAATTGCAGTGACTTGGTTTCCTATATTTACCATATTGGGATTTCTGATAAATACATTCACACAATTCAACACAATTCCAGAAAGTAAAAACCCAACTGTCACTAGAAACAATGCCTGGAAGTATGTAACCTATTAATGATCACAGAAGCCTTTAGACCAATACCTGTTGGCTATTAAAAATTCTACTTTCAGTTAAAATTCGTCTAGTCTTACCAATAAACACCCTTTTATTCTGCTCTTTCCTTTAAATAACTGTACATCCTCAGAAGACGAAGGGGTAGCCTACTAATCTTTAACTAATACTAATGTATCCTTTCCAATGCTGACTTGTACAGTTCCAAGATAAAGCTTAAAAAGAGGTGTTTTATTTAAGGTCAAAACGTACCAGTCAATTACACCCAAGCCAAGATTATGCACTGAATAAATCCACTCTTGGGAAGAGTGATGAGGCATTATTGCTATGGGGAGGGCCTGGGGGTTGCAGTTCCCTCAAATAAAGTTAGAAAGTTAAAAATAAAGTCATCCTCTGAAACTAAAGCTAACAAAATCAACAAAATATCATGAAATTAGTTCTTTGAAAAAGTAACATACCAGATGATAAACTATGTATGTATTATTTATAAGACAAGTCATCACGTCTTTAAAGGCATCTAAAGGGAAAACTAAGGAAAAATCTCTCCTAAATATATGTAAAATAGAACTATAGTCCTGTTATGTTATAAAAGGTGATTTTGGACCAAGAGTTGTATGTAATTACCACAACAGTCTGCATATAAAATATTTTGCCCCTTTGTCATATCATATTGCCTACAAATTGTCTAATAGGAAAATATGACTCCTGGGTTCATAGGTGTATTACTTGCCTGTGGCTGCTTACCAAATTTCTTCAAACCTGGTAACTTAAAACAGCAGAGATTTATTCTCTTACAGTTCTGCAGGCCAAAAGTCTGAAATCAATATCACTGGGCCGAAATCAAGGTGTTGGTAGGCCCGAGCTCCTTCCGGAACATCGAGGGGAAAACCCATTTGTTGCTTCTTCTAGCTGCCGGCTGATGGCTGCCAGCATCCTCTGATTTCTGGTGGCATCATTCCAGTCTTCAAGGCCAGCATCTTCAAATCTCTCTCTGCTGTGTCTTCACATCACCTTTGCCTCAGTGTGTTTCTGATTCCCCCTTGCCTAGTTCTTATAAAGATATATGTGATTGCATTTAGAATCCACTCAGATGACCCAAGATAAACTCTCTATCCCAAGATCCTGAACTTAATCACACCGGAAAAAACATTTTCTCCATACAGGGCAACATGTGCAGACACCAGGGATTAGGACATGAATAAGGTGGGGGGGGGGTGGCATTTTTCAGACTACCACAACAAGGAATCATAGGTAGAGCTGACTAGTGACAGGAAAGACTAGAAGCTGGAAAACCAGGGTCAGGCCCTTGCTTTGTCACAGTCTTTGGGCAAGCCACTTCTTTGAGATGCTTCTGTCATCTTTGATATCGGTGTAAGTTTAGGGAAAGAGATGTCCTCTAAGGTCCCTTTCAGCTTCAGAATTATATTAGGCATAGACACGACAGATCTGTCAGCATTTATCTTTTATTCTCAGAGGGTAGGTAGAGAGGCAGAGACAGAGAGAAAGAGAGAGGAAGAGAGAGAGAAAAAGAGAGAGACCGACCTTGTGTTTGGGTATTTGCTGGATACTAACTTTTCAACCACCAGAAATGTACCAGAATGGTGGAATCAGGGTAAGTCTCTGGTTGGTATCACACATCACACAAAACCACAGAGACAATGCCCTTTGTTCTGATTCAGAGCTCTCAAGCAACTTTCTGACTATTAATTCTGTGTTCCAAGTACCTTGATTTCAGGAAGTCTTGACCTCTAGAAAAAATGTATCTCATATTGTAAATTGATGATTTCCTTAGGCCCGACCGCTACAAATTGAAGTAATAAAATGTAGTTGCCTAGTGCCTCCAATTTGAGTTACCTAGTGAGCTTTATCCTGGAAGAGTCTGGCACTTATTATTTTTTTTTTAAAGATTTTATTTATTTATTTGAGACAGAGAGAATGAGAGAGAGAGAGAGCTCATGAGAGGGGGGAGGGTCAGAGGGAGAAGCAGACTCCCCACTGAGCAGGGAGCCCGATGCGGGACTCGATCCTGGGACTCCAGGATCATGACCTGAGCCAAAGGCAGTCGCTTAACCAACTGAGCCACCCAGGCGCCCGAGCCTGGCACTTATTATTTTATTAAACGTTCACCGATCTAATGCAAATAATAATAACAACAATGAGAACAGTATCTTGCATGCATTGAAGACTCACTCTAAGCAGGCACAGGGCTAAACACACGTCATGAACTGTGTCATTTGCTCTCTATAATTTTCCAGTGTACTAAGATCTTAATCAACAAATCATCATTGGATACCTGCTATGTGCCAGGCATGTGATTGATGCTAAGGATATAAGGATGAGAAAGACCTTGACTTAAAGTAACGTAAGTCTCAAAGAGGAGACAAATATTAAGCAAAGAATTACAGAATAAATGTAACATTTACAGCTGCATTACGTGCTATTCGTGGAGGTATATGGTGCTATCAGACTCATTGCAGAAAGAAATGACTTTTGAGAGAAGTTGCATGATTTGTCCCAGGTCCCAGCCTAAGTGAGAAAAAGAGCCTGAGTGGCTTTTGATTTGGGGCTGCTGACTTGGATTCCCCATTGGTAACCACTCTGCTGTGCCTCACCCCATGCTTGATTTCTCGATCACTGTTAGATATAACATGCTTGTCTTTTCTGTTGGCTATCTGTAAGTGGTCATTTTCCCACCATGACTGCTTGGCTCCAAAGTTTAGTTTTATTGACTCGACTGAACATTCCTAATATGTGGAAATTCTAAAAAGAACCCTCAAGCCATTTCTGAAGTCTCTGACACAGACTCTCTATCGCCTTTTATTAAGAGTTTGATTCCAGGCCCACTTCTGAAAAGTGAAAGTGTGTACTTGGTAAATTCCTGAAACGGACAAGAACCCTTTGGCTATTATTCAAAAATGTCTAATACCATGAAGTAAAGTGGTGAGTTATTTCCGCACTCCACACACAACCCCTCCACCCCCACCCTTCAAAGTAGAGTGCTACACTGTGTTTACCACTGGGTACAAAACCATTTCCCCTTGAAGATAATGTGAAATAATTCGATAATCATGGTGGACTGGAAAGCTATGTTGATACAAATCTATTTAAATCTGCTGTGCTTTAAGAAATTTGTTCTAACTGACCACATTTGTATGCAATAAACTATTTGTATGGGATTTTTAAATTAAACTTCACACACCGTTAACTAGATATGGCATTAGTAAACACAACTGTTTCCTCTTCTGTTAACATAGCTACACGAAGGGTGAACTCACTTTAAGTTTGTTTCCCCAAAGTATAGTTGCTTTGTCATATATAAACAATACACTTTATGTGGGCAAAGCCAGAAAAAGCCAACATTCCCCATGTACTTTATATTTCCTGTAAGTAACTACAAGCAGAAATGTTGGCTTTACATCCATTTTAATTAAAAAGAAAACAAACAAACTTGGTTTTAAGTCTTTCTTTTCCATTATAAGCAGGATCACAATATAACACAAATTAGTCATTTAAAAAACTTGCCATTTTATTTTTTCTGTTTTTATAATTTGAAATAACTGGCAAATATAACTTAAAAGAGGTATTTTTTTTTTTCCTTTTGGAATAAGCAATCAGTTTTGAAGAGCTTTCCTCTGAGCTGCGCCCTGGCAAATTAGTTAGCAAATCAAGGAGTGACTCGATGGACCCGCGTACCATTACACACTCAACAGCAAGGGTAGTGACTGAGTGAATCACACAATTTGAATTGAAAACCCACGACACATTTAAATTGGTGACATATGCCCTTTAATTCCAAGGAACTGCTCTTTCATTCATCGTTTCTTCCCATATATCTCTATAATCTGGCATAGCAGAAGATCCCTGAGAAATCATTTTCATTCTGCCTTACAACTGGTCAGGCCTACTTTAGAAATCCTAAAGTAAATACTTATAATCCCTGTCCTCTTTAAGTGATCAGTCAAAGGGGACATGACATGTTCTCTTAAGTGCCAAACAGCTGTTTCATTTCCCAATTAGGGGAGAGCACTGTAAATGATAGTTCTAAATAAATATATAATGTAATCTACTGATAAGCACAATGTAAATATTTATGGTGATTAGGGAAACAAATGTACACATATTTGAATATTCCCCAGGGGCTGACATCCATCCATTTTAAACCTTTGCCAGCAAAAGTCTCTTTGAGACTTTGGGTTCTGCTGAGGAAGTGGGGTGTTTTGCTTTAATCTGGCTCAGACTCCAGAAGATGCGTGCAGGAGAGTCCAAGGAAACGAAAGCTTTCAGCAAATAGCCTTCCAATAGCAGCTGGATTCCCTGTTCTCTTGGTTTCAAATCCTGGATAGGGTGAGACTAGATGTCCCCTTGGTGCAAGGCGCTAAGGGACAGAAGACAGAGTTTGCAGGGGCCTGGGCAATCTGTCTTTCTAATGAGAGCTCTACTTTGGTTTTCATGTACACATGGTAACGACAGAGATTCAAAACATTGCTTCAGAGTGAGGACTTTTTTTTCAGATAAGGTTGTACTTCATAAAGCACATAAAAAGGAAAAATAAGACTATCCCATGGGGCGGGGGGAGACTATCCTATGCAACATTGCCACCAATTTTATGTAAGCCTTTGTTTGCGTTTAGGTCACACTTGTCTGGGCCTTAATTTTTCCATCATTAAAATGTGATTATGGAGGGCGCCTGGGTGGCTCAGTTGGTTAAGCAACTGCCTTCGGCTCAGGTCATGATCGAGTCCCACATCGGGCTCCCGGCTCAGCGGGGAGCCTGCTTCTCCCTCTGACCCTCTCCCCTCTCATGCTGTTTCTCTCTCAAGTAAATAAATAAATAAAATCTTTAAAAAAAATGTGATTATGGGGCACCTGGTGGCTCAGTCAGTTAAGCATCTGCCTTTGGCTCAGGTCATGAACCCAGAGTCCTGGTATGGAGCCCTGCATTGGGATCCCTGCTCATCAGGGAGCCTGCTTCTCCCTCTCATGCTCTCTCTCTCACAGTCTCTCTCTTTCTCAAATAAATAAATAAATAAATAAATAAATAAATAAAGTGATTATCCTTTCTGCCTCCCTTATTCTGTGCTTTAGAAGACAGTTTGGACATCCAAATACTACATATTCTTCAACTTTTAAAACATTTGACAATTTCTGATTATAAAAATAATCAGTGATCATTACAGTACAAAGGTGAATGATTAAAAAGACAAAACTCACCTCTTTTTCCATCATCTGTTTTCTCAATGTATGTGTGTATATATATACACACACACACATACATTTACATATATGGGGACTATATGAAATATATACATTCAAATCCTGCTTCCATGGGTCTTGCTATTGTGAACATTTCCTTGTATCATTAAGTACTTCAGGAAAGTAGGAATTTTTTTTTCTTTCTTAAAGATTTTATTTATTTATTTGACAGAGAGAGACACAGCAAGAGAGGGAACACAAGCAGGGGGGAGTGGGAGAAGGAGAAGCAGGCTTCCCATGGAGCAGGGAGCCCGATGCAGGGCTCGATCCCAGGACCCTGGGATAATGACCTGAGCCGAAGGCAGACACTTAACAGCTGAGCCACCCAGGTGCCCCAGAAAGTAGGACTTTAATGCTACACAATATACCACTGTGTAGGTGAATCGTAATATCTTTAAGGGTAACTCTTGTGAGATATTTAGGTAGCTTCTAATATAAATGGCCTTTTATCAAAATGCCTTTCCCTGTTGGGTTTCAATCTCTCACACTACTTTATCTCTTGAGGTCAACTCAAATGCTAAGCCAGGGAAGACAGGAAGATGCAGTTTTGAATCCCTGCCTAGTATTTGCTAGCAGTGTGATCTCTGGAGACGTTTAACTTCTTTGGGATCTTAGTTTCCCAATCTGCCAAATGGGGACCACAGCCCTGTCTTTCAAGGCCAATCTGAAGGTGGGTTGATACGTATGTTAAATGTCTGCGACAGAGAAGACTCCAAGTAAGAATCAGGCTTTCTTTTTTTTTTCTCTCTCTATTTCTTAATACAGGAATCCACGGTCCCCATTATTAGGTGGCAGAATCTCTGTGAACACCCCTGGAATTGTGTGTGCAAAATTCTGTATGTCCAGATATTTTTTTTTTCTTGAGAAAAACCTCCATAAGTATAAGCAGGATTGCAAATCTCCTTCATGCTCCACAGCTTTCCGTTTTGCCCTGAAATGATAGGACTGGCATTTTCCTGGTCCCTAAGGACTCTATATTGGCTCTGATTTCTCTTTGAATATCTCCTCTCATCTGTGGGTGCGCTGACTCAACATGAACCCAGCTTGATTCAGGGTCTCTATGCTGACATTCCAAGATGCTCAGCATATTGCCTGATACAGTAAGCACTCAATCAATGTTACTTGTTGCTGATAATATTATATATATGAGAACATTTTTAGAAGAGGTGCATGCATCTTAAATTAAATGACTAACTCGATCATGGAACATATGTTGCATATGAATGGACAGCTCGCTCTTTCTCTTGCTTTTGCTCTCTTGCTCTCTCTCAAGACTGAGACCTGTATGGATTTAGTCAAATCCTGAAACACTTCCAAGGTCCATTTATCTTATGTAGGTTTATAAAGGGATCAAGTGAGCCAGAGATTACAATTTCTTTTATATAATAATAAAAAAAGGGAAGTGTGCAGGGGAGAGGAATTTGGCATGAGGCAAACATCAGTATAAAATAGGATGATGGTCCATCTGTCTTGAATAATTGAGACCACAAGTTGACTAGCAAAAGGGAAACTGCTGAGATTCTTTCCAACTTTGTGATTCTCTGATCTTACAGATGGTTCATTGGACAGATCTCTGAAAATCAAGTATATTTCAGAATGTCCATGATGTAGCAGGGCTGTTCGAGCTAGTGGGTATACCAAGGTAAAGGAGGTTCCAGGAGCAGGTCACTGATGCCACTGTATGCTTTCTAAATTATTGACTCCAAAAACATTTATGTCTTTCTGTTCACAGCAGGCTCACTCATGACTTCACTTAAGGAAAAAAAGAAAGGTGTGTGTGTGTGTGCACGTGCATACTTGCTTGCTTGTTTGTTGTTTACTGTGTAGAACAGGTACTTCTGGAAATACCTGATAACTAAGATCATTAGAAAGCAGTAATCAAGGAAAATAGAACCTGGACTCACTTTGTCCTTAGATCAGCTTAGAGATGTGAATGCTTTGAAAAGA
Source organism: Mirounga angustirostris (assembly GCF_029215605.1). Classification (NCBI taxonomy): domain Eukaryota; kingdom Metazoa; phylum Chordata; class Mammalia; order Carnivora; family Phocidae; genus Mirounga; species Mirounga angustirostris. The sequence goes on along the minus strand of NW_026991709.1, from coordinate 183,989,773 downwards.
CCCAATTTGTTTTGAGCAAGCTAGTTTTCAACAGCGGGGCTGAGGACCTCACTGTGTGTGGAAAAATTATCTGCATCATTTAGCCTTGTATTTTCTGAAGCCAAGTCAGAGGCAGCATCCCCAAGTCGTAGAGCCCATTTCCCTTGTTCCTTTACCCATGCTACCTAAGTCAGCTAAAACAACCTCCCCCCCCACCCTCCGCCATTTACCCTTGCTTACTGGAGTAGGTTATGCCTTCCTGCATCCATGCCCTTGTTCAGTCCACTCCCATATTGACGGGGCTTGGCTATTTGACTAACTTTGGCCAAAAGGACATCAGAACATACCATACAAGCAGAGGCTTGAAAAGCCTTTGTGCATTGGGGCTTGTCTCTCAGCATACTGGTACCAGGCTCAGGCTATCTTTCTGGAGATATATGAGCTATGAGCTACAGCCAGCACTAAGTGCCACAAATGAGAGACAGGCCATCTCAGAGCCTCCAGCCCCAGTGGGGTCACTAGATGACCACAGTTTCATGCATGACCCAGCTGATACCTACAGAAGAACTACCCAGCTGACCCCAGCCTGAAGTGCTGACCCCAGCCCTAAGTGCTGACCCTAAATCATGAGCAATCTGAATAGCTGTCTTCAGTTTTGGGGGCAGCAGGAGATACCTGAGCCATTCCTTTTTGCCTGGGTGGAGACTGGCAAATCCAGGGACCACTGACTATTTACCTGATATTCCTGTAGTTAACTGTTCTGTAGAGTTCACGAGGGACTGAGAGATGGGACAGTGGGGTAAACGGATGAAGGCAGAAAGAGAGAGGCTAGTATGAAAAAAGGATATGGGTTTTCTTTTCTCAGGGCTTTCTCTTCCCCACTTTGTTCTTCTTTGGGTGGTTATGCTGGATTCTGTTTGGCTGGGTTGCTGAGCAGAATGTTAACAGTAGGTAAATAAAACCTGCTTCCCCACCTCAGGCACTATTTCTTTGGAAGGCGGCTTGAAGGAACTGGACCTTCTGTTTGATTCACACATTGGAACAACAAGGGTTTGTCTTTCCATGGAATGCTGCTGGGTTCTGTGTCAGAAATGAACCATTTCATCATAGCCCAGCCACATGAACCGCAATCCATCCCAGGCACAAATATCAATGTGTGGCTTTACCGAAGTAAGTTGGTGGGGGTGGGGTTCTCTCTCAATTCAGTGAGAATATAAGCAGTTACCTACTAAGTAATGCAAATTCCTTTCCTTGAGCTACAAAATTTAATAGTAAGCTTAGAATGTTTGAAAACCTGTTTTAAGTTAACATAAGGGATTTCTATTTAAATTCAAATACAAATATGCAGTAAAATAAAACAAAATAAGATCATGTCCTCTAGATCTTTAAGTTTTAATGTGTTTCCCAACACAGTTTAACTAATGTCTGATATTTAGGATATTCATCTGAAAACTGAATATATCTTCCTGCTTTCATATGTCGAATGTTCCTGAACTTCCTCAAAATTATACTCTGGAAAGGATGAAAAAAATATAGCTGGTTGAGTCCCCACTATCCTCCATCTTACCTATTATGTGATGAAGGATAGTCTGGAATTGAAAAGCTATTGTTTGTTAGTATTAACAGCTGTTGGATTCTTCAAAAGAACACTCCTGAAATTACAAGGATGGACAAACAACCTGAATAAAGAAATGAGCAAACTTTCCCGAGAGCTTCCTTGGCTCAAAGAGCCACTGAATGGCCGCTGACAAGGTTTTCAATAATGTCAACTCAGCTGGTTCTGCAATGCAGGGTGCCGCAAACATAATTAAAAGGGTTAACAATTTAGTAGTCTTTCTTAGAACATATTCTCCCTACATACCTCCAGGAACATGGTCACAACTACTAGAGACAAACAACTCTCTTGTTTTATGTACTAAGGTCATTGTACCCCAGGCCACTTCCTTGACTGTATCATTCTCAAACCTCACAGACTCCAAAAGCTACCCAGATGGATTGCATGGAATTTCTCCAGCAGCATCCTTTTTCTCTCTTGGGATGACAGCAAACAATCAAGCCTCTTGGATATTTATGGAGAAGGGAAATGCATATAGTTTGGTCATTTTTTGGTCAGTTATTTTTGTTAAGTCCATCCACACATGAGTGAAGTGAACTAGGCTTCCTGGTAGGATGGGTAGAGCTGGAAGGGCCTTGAGAAATCATCAAGCTGCCCCCAGCATTTTACATTTTGGAAACTGAGGGCTGTAAATGTGAAATGACTTGCTAGCCATCTGCATCTTCTAACTGCTAGGACACTCTTCCAAACCACAGCATAGAAATATAAGAATTGTATCTTTGCATCTAGAGCTGGGGTCAACCATGCAGACCTTGGAAAATCAGATCCCAGTTCTAAACATAGTCTTTAGTGATCAAGATGAAACAATGCCACCTATTCTTAAAAGACAAGAGTAGGGACAACTGGGTGGCTCAGTCGATTGGGCATATGACTCTTGGTTTCAGCTCAGGTCATGATCTCAGGGTCGTGGGATTCAGGCTTGCGACGGGCTCCGCGCTTGGCAAGGAGTCTGCTTGAGATTCTCTTTCTCCTTCTACTCTGCTCCCCACCACTCGCACTCTCTCTCCCCCCCCAAATAAATACAAATAAAATAAAATAAGAGTAAATGTATATTAAGTGCCCACCTAATGTTTTATGTGTATTTGATATGGAGTAAATTTTAGTGATTATTTTTCTCTATCTTATATATCATTATAGATGAACGAGTGATAGACAAGAGTGTTATCTTCCTTGTTAGACTGTTGGTCAGGAATGAAACTCTGCCAACCTTCTGCACCGTGCCAGAAGTACATGCCATGACTTGATCGGAGCCTCCCTTCCCACTGGTTCTCACTGGTGCCCTAGAATTCTTCTGAAGATGTCATTTTCAACATCCCATCCACTTCTGCCACTATCAAGTAGACTTCAAATGAAACTTCTATATTATGCGCAAAGATCACGATCTGTGTCCTGTTCACCTCTGTAACCTCTGACGAGGACTCTAACAGCACTTTGTGCCTCATAGGTACTCAGTAAATATACTAAAAACATACAATCAACTTAACACCAGTGGGATAATTACAAGAGTGCCACAAGGGGAAAATTAGAGGCTAGGGATTGCTGTTCATTCTGAAAATCCCCAGGCTTTCTGAAACTTCTTGCAGGGTTGCTGAAAGGAACAACTTAAAGGACCAGGTTTATACTAGGTCAGAGAGACATCTTGGCCCCTCAGAGTTCCCTTTGTAGTTAACACAAGAGCACTAAATAGTATGGGTCAAAGGGCACCTGGACCTGAGCTGAAGTCATGCGGCTCTACTTGGAGCTTCCAAGTCACTGGCGCCAGTGGTGGTTTCCTCAGTTATTCCAGACCAGCGTCTCCCCTTGGCCTTGGTTTCAGATCTTTGTGGCTGGACACTCACCCACCCTGGCTCCACATGAATAATTCAGGGAGGTGGCCCAAAGCCAGAAGCTGCCCCAGCACCCCAGATTCCATTCTCAGCTCTCTGATGGGCTTTACTTAATGGCACCAAGAGTCAGGGAGAACATGGATGATGACTCACCATCACATCCTTTACGGGGAGGAAAAAAAGCCCAAGGGGAAGAGATTAACATTTGTCTCCTGTGAAGTTAAGAAATAAAATAATCATCAAAATATGCTCACTGGTAATAAAATTAGAGATGAATCAAATCTAATTAGACCTATTAAGGTGGGTGAAATGTTTAATTACTCTTAATTGGCTACCTCTGAATGTAGCTTTGCCTCCGTTTCTCGAGAAAAATAGAAATGGCATAGCTCAAGTCATAGACTATACGATGGGTGTTGGCCTATGCTGATGAGTAAGTGCTAATAGATCTGAGGCGGTGTTAGATGCATTTCGGATAGGGGTTCCAAATTTGAATGCCTTCGGGGAACAGGCTGGGTTTTCAAATGTGCAACTGAGCAGTGGGACAAGATAAAGGAGTGGAGGGCAGCTGAAATGAACTTTTTTTGGGGGGGGCTTCATCTTTGAATTCAATATTTTTACATGCTTCTGGCCATTCAAAAAACCCATCTGCAGGCCAAATTGACCAATCCACAAGAATTTGCAACCCTTATTTAGATAGTTTCTATAAATGAATTTAAACTCTTTTAAAAAAAATTTCTTATACTCGAATGATGGATGAATCATCCAGCAAGGTCTGCTTAATGTCCAATTCTTCACTTCCATCTCTACTCCCTAACCCATCAATATAAAGATGGGCAACTGAGATCTCAGGAATTAAGCTAATTCTTTAGCTATACATTGAGAGGCAGGCAGGGGTGATATTGGAAATATTTAACAAACAGTATGGCAGAGGTGTTGGCCAGGGGGAATGGCTGTCAACTGAAAAACTAGAGGCTCCTTAGGAAGCTAGGCATCTAGTTCCTGAAATGGGAAGAGTTCTGGAGGGACCCAGGGGAGAGGCCATGAAGACTAAGGTGGTAGGGGTAGACACGTGGAGGGCTCGAGCAATGACCGCTTACCTATCACTATTGAGATATTTAATATCTTAATAGCCAACTTGGCTGTGCTGGTACATATTAACTGACTGTCCCAGGATGGGAATCCAGTTCTGAATTTCATCCAAGAATCTCTCCCATCAGACTTTTTTGCTAGCCTTCAAGACTTGTTTGCATATACCCTATGCAAATCAGTAACTGATTTGGTATGATCTGGGCATACCCACTTCTGCTTGGACATTCTTCCATTTACATCACCACTGGAAACCTTAGTAGAACACAGAAAACTTCCAGCCTAATGACTTTCATTTGCCTACCTGACAGGAGGTAAACTTACAATAATAGCCTCAGAGCTAGAGATCTTAGATCATGACATTATACTTTCTACTGGTCCCAAGTACTTGAGAGAAGAAAGATGCCTGGACCATTTCATCCATCTTCACCAATGTTATTTGGAGCAGATTCAGAAAAGGCAGGGAAGTTCACTGAGGGGTGAGCTTAGGCAAAGCTGAACCTAAATTCTGTTCAAGGGTTTGGTCCCAATTGTAATAACCCAAACGACAGGCAGGCTCAAATGACCAGGCAGTATAGTACAGTGGTTAAGGGGAAGTGATTTGAGAGAAGCAGACTTAATGTGAATCCTAATGCTACTTACTTGCTATGGGATCTTTCAGCAAGGTAATAACTTTAAAATTGGCATAATAACACCAGATGTGTGGAGGGATTGTGAATATTAAATAAGATAATGTATGTAGTCCTGCCCCTGGCACAAAGGAAATGCAGACGTGTATGGTTCTGTAGTGTGAATTAGGTCATTTGTTATTATAAGAGGGGACTGCTGTCTGTGTTAGGCAGAAGACATATCAGGTCATACGTGATTTTCTCTTTCTGTAGGCAAGGGGAACTGGATTAGCAGGAGTCCAATTAAAAGCTTCAGCAAGCAAGGAAAAGGTCCTCAAATTGACCTGCTGTGTTGGCAGCAGGAGACCTTTCAGGTGTGTGTAAGGAATATTTTAGCACCCACCCCCATGGCTCCTTCTCAAGGGATGAGCACCCTCAGCCTTGCACAGCTCTGTGCCCACGGCAGGTTACGCTTCCTTCCATGCCCACTTTAATGGCCACCCACAATTCAGAACTCCACTTCTGTCCACATTGTCTTAATACCTGCCAGCCCTGCTCCAGCTGAGGCACTGCCATCATTTACACTTTGTGTGTGTGTGTGTGATTGTGCATGTTTAAGATCCACTGTGGTATAACTCTAACCACGCTGAGTTGCCCACCTAAGCTGGCCAACTTCTTTCTCCATGGACCAGTGGTTTTTGTTAGTGCTCTGTAGGTTTTGAGTGGTCTGCCCCTAATCTGACGTGCTCTGTAATCTTGGCTATTTTCAGTGCGCACTTTTGCCCAACAGATTTTTTAGGAGTGCATATAGCGCACATGATGAGGTGACCCCCCTGTGAACACAAGAGGAAGGGAGGTTCTACAATGAGTGCTATGTCAATAGAGTAGGACTGAGCTCTTTTCTCAGAGTCTCCAGAAAGGGGATAACATTTACGGAGCAGGCTTTTACCCAGCCAGGTAAGTGGAATGCTGTGGAGCCTTCTGGGTTATTCCGCAGGCATTAGCAAAATGGTTAAGTATTGCTGAAAATGGAAGCCCCTGCTTCCAACTATAGTGGCGAGGGGACCATTTATTCAGTATCTCACCTCTTGTGCTTATACTACTCACTGCGCCCATGTTCTCACTTAGATTTACAGCATTCCTAGGTGGTGCATTTTATAATCCCCATTTTGTAGATGAGGAAACTGAAGGGTCAGATCTTCTAGGATTGTTCCTTAGCCAGTCAGAGGCAGAGCCAGAATGTGAATCTTAGCTTCTGACTCCACAAGCTGAACTTGGAAACACCCCCAGGACTATAGATGGAAGAACATTTTTGTCTGGCCCTTTGTTTGGCTTTTCTAGAGAAGCTCTGTCCAAAAGAAATATGATAGGGGCCGCAATTGATTTTTTTTTGAGTTGTGGCAAAATCCACATACCATAAAGTTTACCACTGTAATTATTTTTAGGTGTGTAATTAATTCAATGGCATTTATAGTGTTGTGCTACCATCACTGCTAACCCTTTCCAGAACTTTCTCATCATCCCAAACAGAAACACTGTACCCATTAAACATAACTCTCCATCCCCCCCTCCCTCCCACCCCTGGTTGCTTCTATTCTACTTTCTTTCTCTCTCAGTTTGCCTATTCTAGATACCTCATATAAGAAGAATCATACAATATTTGCCTATTTGCATCTGACTTATTTTTCTTAGGATAATATTATCAAGGCTCATCCAGATAGAATGTATCAGAATTTCATTCCTTTTTAAGACTGACTAGTATTCCATTTTATGTATTTACCACAATTTGTTTATCCATTTATCTATTGATGGATATCTGGGCCGTCTCACATATGAATTTTGAAATATTCTAATGACCACATTAAAAAAATCAAAAGAAACAGGTGACATTAATCTTAATATTTTGATTTAACTCAATGTATCCATATTATCTTTTCAACATACAAATCCTACGAACTTATTAATAAAACATTTTACACCCTTTATTTATTACTATGTCTTTGAAATCTAGTGTGTATTTTATATTTTATATAATAAGATATTCATATCTTAATCTGGCCAAACCACATTTCAAGTGCTCAATGAGCCCATGAGGCTAGGGTTGCCACACTGGACAGCTCTGCCCCAGAGACTTAGTTGGGGGCTTTCTCTTTAATGATGTTCTATTGAGCCTGAAACCTTAGTGATACAAATTTCTTATTTAGTTTCTACGACATTTTTAAAATTTTATTTTGAGAGCATGAGCACAGGAAGGGGGGAGGGGCAAAGGGAGAGAGAGAGAATCCCAAGTAGGCTCCATGCTCAGTGCAGAGCCCAATGGTTAAGATGGTGTGTGTGGGGGGGCGCCTGGGTGGCTCAGTTGGTTAAGTGGCTGACTCTTGATTTCAGCTCAGGTCATGACCTCAGGGTCATGGGATCGAGCTCCACATTGGGCTGGTCATACGACTCTATCACGGCAGCTTGGGGCTCTCTGCCCACCAGCCTAAAGAGGCCATTTCATTAAGCATGCAACGTGCATGGCAGGTACTGATATTTTGCCAATTTTTCAAGCTTTCTCATTGTGGACCTGAGCCAACGGGAACATTTCCTTAGTGGGATAATAGTTTAAACAAATGTCAGCAACCACAGGCATCTCATGGTGTTTGGTGGGGAGGCTACCTGGGCTCTGCAGTCTCTATGCCAGGAATTCTTAACCTGGGCTAGAAGTTGTGGCATCTGTGAAATGATACCATTATTTTTATTAACATCTAACTGAAATTTAGCATTTTCTTTGGTTATAAATATAGGCAACATACCACAGTCTTATTAGCTGTACCTGTGACTTTATCACTTATATAAATTATACATATTTTTCACATGAGAGTCCAGTTGTTGAAATACCTCCAACTATCATTTAAGCTTATCACCACTTTCAAATGACAGCATTTTTTCAGAACTGCTACTAACCCTTGATATGTAATGTGTTAATAAACGTGTGTATTACTGATCTGTTTTTGAAAAAAACATATTTTGATAAATGGAATTCAGTATAATTACTTCGCTTTGAAATCTTATGCTCTTTATTTTACACATTGTAAAACATTCTTCTGTAAAGAAGTCCATGGCCTACAAGAGGTTAAGAATCCCTGCTCGAACCAAGGGGTGACAAAGGAGAACCTCCTTAGATCAACATCTACAGATCCCATGTCACCCCAACATCACTTCACCAAGCCATGGCTCTCTAAAGAAACTAGCCGGAGTGCCTGGCTCTCAAGATTGAATCCAAGGTCTCTCGAAGGCTCTTATCTAATCCAGTTCAGTGGAAGGGTACTGGGCCACAATCGACTAAATTTAGAAAATAAACATATTCACCCTCTAGGAAGCGAGGGCCAGAGCTTTAAACCCGGGAAGGAAGAGGCTCCCCTCATTCAGGGCAGCCCTCCCAATCCTTCACAGGCATTTTTCTTTCTTGACCAATTGTGAGAGTCCCTTTGTGAATTACATGTCTGGATTAGTTTGCTGAACAATTGCCTCTTCTTAGTTAGCCTCTGATTGTCCTTGCTTTTGTGACTCAAAAATCCTTAATCTTATTTGAATGCAATTTAATTCCCTAGAGAGCTGAGTCTTTAGTCTCTTAGTTTTATAAAGTGAGTGCTTAGAGAAAATGCATGAGAGCTGGCATGGTACTCGTTCAAAGCTGGGTCAATCTACCAAGGAAATAATTAGATAAATGTGCACTCCAATTGGGGAGAGGAGGAGGAAAAGAATTTCTCTACAAATTACTTTGAGGACATTTAAGTGGAATTGAATTAGAATGTCAAGGGCCAGACAGCTCTCAGGAGGTCATTTGATCTAGTCCCCTGTTGCTGGGCAAGAGCACAGATGTGAAAACCTAGCTCATACTCAAAAAGCTTTAGAGAGGAGAGCAAACATTTTACCTAAGCAAGTCCTGCAAGGTAGGTGGAAGGAGATTGTGGATTTAAAGGAATATTTGTAATAAACCAAAAAATAGCCTGTAGCTCATGAATTAACTAGTTAATTAATTAAACACATATTTATTGAGTCCCTGCCATGAGTCAGAGACTGTCCTGGGCACTTGAGAAATATCAGTGAGCTTACATTCCAGTGAGGGAAGACACATAAACAACAAACCTAATAAGAAAATTACAAGGAATGTTGGAAAGAGATAAGTGCATTGAAAAACAGAAAGGAAAAAGGGCAGGGAACAGAAAGGGACGTGCTGAAGGGTGGGCAGAGAAGAGTATCTTTATAAACTTGTAAGCATAAACATGTTACTACATGTTAATAGGAGTAGAATAGTGTGACTGTGGTAAATTCTCAATAAATAAAATATTATATAATATAGTTAGCCATATATATTACATGTATGTGTATATATGTGACATTTTGGTTAATATCATATCTTAGATGGGCCTGTTTGGTGCAAGAGACAGAAACAGGCTTTGCCTAATTTAAGCAAAATAGGAATTTTATTAGAAAGTGTGTGGACGGCTTTGAAGAACCAGAATTAGTCAGGCACCTGATACCTGTAGAGAACCCTTCATGGCCTGGCCTCCCCTTCCCCAATCTAGGAAGGGAGGGGGGATGGGGGGGAAGGGAAGCAAAGAAGTTCATCTCTGAAAGGACATTGGTTAAAAGCTGATGCAGTGAGATAAGATGATCTCATCCTAGTTAATAGTCTGAGCTAGGTCTATAAAATGGACTAGGTTTACCAAAAAAGGTACTAGAGGAGGGTATTACACACCCCAAATACTAGCTATAACCCAAAGTGATGCCAAATTTGTTGGATAAGTTTTAATTTAGTAGCATATGATATACACCATGATTTTCCTATCTAAAAAATTATCAAATCTTATTAGGAATGTGCAGAATATAATCTCAGCCGTGGTATATTCACTCTTGGAAACCTATGAATGGACTCCGGAGAATTCGGTAGTCTCTGATGAGGGAATTATTGTTCCTTCCAAGTTAGCTGGGTAATAGATGAAGTGAAACCAAACCATACATGTTCTCTCGACTTTGGATGATCTCTTTTCACACCAAACAAAACCAATGTTGGATAAAACAATTTCCCCAGCACTTGGCTTCACTCCGTATCACCCCTCTTTGCTGCCTTAGTCTTGATCTGTCCCCATGCATACAGCTCTAACACAAGAACTTGTCTATTACCCAAAGTGAAACCTGACCACGTTCAAGCTGAAAGGTAAAGGGGCTCTTTGGTCTTTTAAAATGTGCTGTAGTGTATCTGACAGTGTAATTACCAGTTCACTGTGATTTACAAAATCTTTCTCATCTAAGACATAATAATTAAACACACAATAATTCTACTTGAGAATTTAAACATTTGATTTGTCCCTTCGAATTTCTCCCAATACATATGTAGGCTACAATCTATCTGCCACACCACCACCATCTGCATATTTTACTTCCAATCTCTGGGCGCACAGATTCCCTTATCCTCGTGGAGCATCTTTTTGGACAGAAATCTCACACTTATCATGAGTCATGCTTATTTTGGATGTCAATGTGATGCAGGTGTGTGAAGATTTAGAAGAAGGATTTGAGTCTGAGATATAAACAATTTGCGTTTCAGATATGGTAGGCCAGAGAGACTTACTTTTTTTATGACCAACTGGAATAGTAATATATTTGGACATATGGAATTTGCGTTATGTCTCATTTTCTTCAATGTTGTTGGCAGGAAAGCCGTAGCTACAGAAATGGTTTTCTTTTCCCCTGTGGTTTGCTTAAGCAGTGGAGAGTCACCAATCAACATTTGGTTCTCACATTGATCCTCTGCTCAGGCTAAAGAGTCATAAGCTGCCAATTAATAATAGGATCTTCTACTGTCAAGTTTTGAGGGAATTAAAGTTATTCAAATACAGACTCGTTACCCATTCTAGACCTTACCATACTCAGTAAGTACCTGGAGGGAGGTAGTATTATAATAATTTTACAGGGGGAAAAATCTGATCCAGAGACATCAAATGTCTACTCCAGTAATGGAGTATTAGGACCCAGATCTCCTTCTCAACTCCCTAAAGACTTCAGAGCCAAAATGGAACATAGAAACGATCCAAGACAGTGTTTATTGAAGTGTGATGTATATGCATATGTTGGTAGGTATAACTCACTGATGAGATGCGGGTACATCAGGCATTCTTCTAAGCACTGTACATATATTAACTCACAATAACACTCTTAAGTACATTCTTATTATCTTGATTTTACAGATGAGGAAACTGAAGCAGACATATGTTAAATGACTTGCCCATCATCACAAAGCTAGCAAGTGGTAGAGCTAGGATTGGAACCCAGGCTCACCAGCTTCAAGGGCTGCTCTCAGCTACTACTCTGTACCTATTAGCTTTATACGTGTCTATGTTAATGTATATTTGAAACAAAAAACTATTATAGCTCTAGATAAGTCCAAGGTATGCAAGGTAGTGGTAATCCATTTGGTATAAGTATGGTGTCCAGAGAAACCCATGAATGGGTCAAACCGCCAGTGTCAGGATCTTCTACAGTAAAACATTGAAAAGAAGGGTATTAATAATGATGATATTTTATTAATAAAATTAAAGCCAATGCATCTATATTAAATTACAGATTTACTTTAAATTTACAGATTTACACAGATATACTGAATATCTGCATATATGGCTTTATTCTTTTCAGGGCTATATTGCAGAGGTATTTTCCCCCTAAATGGCAAAAATTTTGAGGACTGTGTAAGAATGTTAAATTTGAGAAACATTGATTCTAGTCCAGATGTTCTATTTTGAAAGTAAGGAATTCAAAGTCTGGGTGGTAAAGCAACCTGCTTAAAGTAGCAGAGTTAATTGGTGTTAATGATAACGGTGTTTTTGAACTCTGTGTACCAGGTACCATTTTAAGTGTTGTTATAAGGCAAATGATATTTAAATCTAATTACAACTTACAAGGTAAACACTATTGTGTTATCCCCATTTTACAGACATGTAGACTGAGGCTGACATAAAATGTAACCTGCTGTGAGGTCACATGGCTGTAAGGGATGGAGCTGGACTTGAACCCTAGTCTTTCTAATTCCAGAGCCTAAGATGTCTTCCCAGGTGAAGTGTTTGCAGTGAATCACAAAGCAAGCCCCTACCTATAATTCTGTCAATGTCACCGAACTCCCCCTGCCTCTGTTTACTGAGATGAACTGCCATGAAATATAACTTTAGAAGGAAGAAATGGGAAGTATCATGCTCAAGTGTATCCTCCCCCCCCAAAAATAACTATTTGAAAAGTTTCAAAATAAATGCAGTTAAAACAGAAAGCTATTAACGTATCTGCTACAATAGCAAACATTGTTTATTTTAATGTGATGAAATAATGCCATTAAAATAGCCAAAAAAATTTTAATGGGACATTCACAAATGTTTTGTAATACCATGATAATGTTTTCATAACCATAGGATGGAACTTGTTATAGGTGAGCCCAACATAATTGAACTTCCCTAAGAATTCTTCCTCTCAAGCTTCTCCTGCTTCAACCCTCGTCTTGTTTTGTATTTTTAAAATTGTACAAGGCACTGATATGACTTCAGTAACAAACAATAGCCTTTAGGTAAGTCTTGCATTAGAAAGAGAATCTCAAGGTTTTCTTTATAAGCAGCACCTTGATTAACTGCCACTCTTTGGTGATGATAAAATGAAGCCAAGTTAATAATATTCTGTTCCCGGGCGCCTGGGTGGCTCAGTCGTTAAGCGTCTGCCTTCGGCTCAGGTCATGATCCCAGGGTCCTGGGATCGAGTCCCGCATCGGGCTCCCTGCTCCTTGGGAGCCTGCTTCTCCCTCTGCCTCTCTCTCTCTCTGTCTCTCATGAATAAATAAATAAAATCTTTAAAAAAAAAAAAAAAAAAAAAAAAAAAAATAATATTCTGTTCCCATTTCCAGAAGAAGACAGTGGCTACGGCAGAAATATCAATGCTTTATTTGCAGGCTTGAAAACCTGATATTTTGCTAAGAAAGTAGAACCCAATGAAGCAAAGCTGCTATGTAAATGTGAGAAAATCTACTCTATGGAGAGTATGAGAATTTCCTGAGGTTTCTGTCCTCTCAGTCTTAGGAGACTCGGGGAACTGAGGCCATACGGCCAGCAGGGAGTGGACCCCAGGTGGGCACGTGTCTGCTTGTAAACGTGCACTCTTGCCATCATTCTGGGCTGAGGCAGGAGGGAAACTGGCAAATGTATGAGAGAGCCCTTCAAACACACACATTCCTGATGATGATCCTCTCCTCCTTACTTTAGTTTCCCAAATACTTCCTTGGGATTAAGGAAGGGAATTAATTATTTATGAAGCAGCAGGCCAGCACAGAGCAAAAATCCCACTCGGATTGGGTATGTCGCCTCTATGGAGAGCTGCGAGGACTACCTTGGAGCATTGTTTTGCTGTTCCTTCAAGCAAAGGCCTGAACAATTGGTCAGAGCCCGGCAGCCTGGTCTTTGGGCGTAAGTAGTCATCGCCCTAATTAAGGGCTGTTACTCAGGCCATCTGGTCTGTTCTCCCCCACGAAGTGCACTGCGCCAAAAAGTATATCATCTCAAGGTAGAAAGTAGAAATAGAACAAAACACTTCATCGTTAAGTACTAGGATGTGCCACAGTTCAAAGAAGGATTATTTATCCTAGCCAGTGGAGTGCATTTAATTATGTCAATCATAAGAAGGACTTGCCTATAAGATCTAAGCTAAATAGTATCCGATCATCTTAGCATGGCCCACAAGGCCTTCCATGATGTGCCTCCACCGATCTCTGCGTCCCCAGAGGGTCACGATCATTCCTGCCCCAAGGCCTGTGCTGTTCCCTGGACTGGAATGCCTACTCCACTGATCTTCTCAGGGCTGGCTCCCCTTTGTTCTAGTTTTAGCTGAAATGTCACCTTCTCAGAGAGTCCTTCCTCTCTGCCAGGGCACAGCCTTTAATGTGACCCCATAATTTCTCATCTTCACAGCACAGAGGCTGTGTGAATACCTCTGCTTTGATTTCCTGTTACTGTCTCCGTCCCTAAAATGAAACTTGCGGAAAGCAGGAATGGTCTCTGGTCTGCAGGAGGTTCTTTACCATCTAGAATAGTGCCAGGCACGTAGTAGATGCTCAGTAAAACTTGTGATTTTTAAGTTAATGAAACCAAGGGCATAAATATAGATTATATAATTGTCTTTTTGTTTGTTTATTTGCAACAGAAGAACCTTGAGTTAAAAGGGAAGGGGCATGTATAATGGGGAGGGCTATCAGTGAATTTATTATTGCCCGGATCTTTATTAGTCTTAACTAAAATCTAATTTCCATTAAACATCATCTGTAAGCTCCTTTCCAGTTATTGAGCCCACGGATGTAAGCCATGTACCACCTTCCCTGCCCCAATCCCCTCACCTCTTCCCCAGCTGTTTCTCCTCCTATTGTTTTCTATCAATCTGACCATATTGGTCTCAGCTCAAACCATGTCTATCACATGCCAGTGCCCTTAAGATAAAATCAAACTCCTTAACATAACCTGAAAAATATTTTACAATCCTGCCTGAGCTCATAACTAGCTTCATGGCTTGTCTCTCACTTCCTTTCCTCTTTAGACCCCAGCCATGTTTCCTTCACTTTCCTGAAATCACCATTCTCTCTCTTGCCTCTGGGCCTCTTCCCATTTTTCATCCCTCTGCCTGGATCCTCCACTTAAAAATAAAATCTTTTAAAATAAATAAATAAAATAAAATAAAATAAAATAAAATAAAATAAAATAAAATAAAATAAAATAAAATAAAATATAGGGATGCTTATTACATGGTTTTAAAGGAAAGCTCAAACTTGCCACTTGAAGACTTTTCACCAACTGTCAAAGTGTCTGATAAGCCCCCGTGCTCAGAAATCATTCGGGCCTTCTTCCCGGTTTGAATGATTACCAAGAGGCATTATAACCCTCTGGGGAGTCTTAGCTCCCAGACTCTGCCATTTAGAGTGTAATGTAAGAAGTCTGTTTCTGGAAGCAACACTGTGCATGGTGGTACCTTTCAGCATAGTGAAAACTCAAAAAATAGGGTGGTCTCAGCCAAGGGTCAAATTGCAGATACAATGCTTTATGTATCTGGCAGTGCTCTAGAGACAAATACATAATCACCAAGGTATGCGATCTGGTCGGAAAATTCAGGCCAGATAGAATGACATGGGTAGAAACACACACACACACAAACACACATAACAATGAGCACCCTTATTTGTAAAAACCACATTAAGGGATGGCAGTTCCTTACCTCTGAAGTGATTTATAAATTAAAATAATTGCCTCTTTGAACTGTTCAGATATTAATTGACCTATCACTAATGTATGTATGGTCTCGAAACCATCCAAACATTACCTAAACATTTTTATTCTCTTTATTCTGGATATCCAAAAAACCCACAAAAATAGGCTCTTTGTTCTGATGCCAAGGGTCATAAAGGAAAAGCCATCATCTTTGATGACTTTGCAATTCTTATTCTATTTCTTCTTCAAATTAATTCTAAGTGAAATCATGAGTACTCTGAGCTTGAATAAGCCTCCCCACTATGCTTCCTTTTTAACAATCACATCCCAGGGCACATGGATCCAGTTGTGGCTCAGGTTTCTGGTAATAAGAGCAGGGCAATTCATTATTCTTTTTAATAATTTTAGCTTTGGGTACATATCCCAAACCACCCTAGACTATGGGTGGCAGGCATTTCCTTCCTAGGTAAAATGAGGGAGAAACTAACCTGGCCAAGGCCTAGATGTGCATAGGTTGTGACAAGCTTGCTGGGGGCCCAGTCCACAAGGGTGATCTTGAGCAACACTGAAAGGCAGGCGGAAAAGCATCATGCTTAAGACAGGAGCTTGAGAACTTCTGCCCAAGAGTCTAAAATACTGAGTTCACATCCCAGCTTTGCTCTTTCATGGTTGTAGGACCATTGGGCAAGTTTCCTGATCTCTCTGAGCCTCAGGTTTCTCTTCTGTCAGGTGGTGATCATGATAAAGTACCCACTCGGTTGGCATTCTGTCAAGCCTGGCATGGGTGAGGGTTTGAAAATATATTCTATTTTTATTTCTCCATGACTGCATTTTTTAAAGATTTTTTTTTTGAGAGAGAGAGATAGAGCGGAGGTGGGGTGGGGGGGAAGGGCAGAGGGAGAAGGAGAGAGAGAATCCCAAGCAGATTCTGCACTGAGCACTGAGCTCAACGGGGGCTCGATCTCATGAGCCTGAGCCAAAATCTAGAGTCAAACGCTTAACCGACTGAGCCACCCAGGTGCCCCTAATGTATTTTTATTTATTGCATGATTATTATAAAAACAATCACATACATTTTTTTTAAGTAAGCTGTGTACCCAGTGTGGGGCTTGAACTCATGACCCTGAGATCAAGAGTCACATGCTCTACCAACTGAACCAGCCAGGTGCCCCCTCTATCAATGTATTTTAAGTGGAAATACAAGTTCCCACAATTTGTGGGGAAACCTCAACTTTTAAATTTCAGTTCCAAATCCAAATTTTATTTTCTCCTTATATTAATGCATAATGGAAGGATAAAGAATGCATAATTCAATCTATAAAATAGAAAGATTTGGCAATAATTGACTTTTCATTTGGTGTGGCTAATACTAATTTCAAAATGTCAAAGACCCATTCTGTTTTGATTCAATAATAGGAAAAAATCAATTATGAATAGCTATGTTTTCCAGTCTCTACACAGATCCAAGTCAGAAACATAGTAATACTTGCTTTAATTCAAAACGTTAAAAAAGCCCAGGTTTCTAATGGGCAAAGAAACAGTATTTTCAAAATGCTTATGCGAGTAGAAAAAAATGGAAATATAAATCATATTTTGATAGTTTTCTGTGTGATACTAATATTTAATATCAGGTTAAGCAAATATGACTGCTATACAAAATGTAATATTTATTTAAATAGGGAAATCAATTTGGACTTCTAACATATTTACACAAAAACTTTCCTTAAACTGTTATTTAAAATCAGAAGTGTTTTGGTATTCCATAGAAATAGTGTGCTAATGCTTTATATCAACTGAAAATACTGTCCCCAGATAATTTCATATGTGAAAATCATGACCTTCCAATATATCTTAAAGCCACAACTCCTGTTTCCTTGTGCTAGTACTTATGTAATAGACTAAAGACAATAGTCTTTTGGTCATTCTGCAGATACTGACTGAGTGCTAATTATGTGTGTCTCTTGTGATGGGTGCTGGGGATATACCACGTTTTGGAACATGCAAATGAGCAGGAGATAGCACAGCCTGGTGAGAGAGGGCTCAGAATTCTGGAGTCAAAGAGACGTGGCTTGACTTCTGACTAAGCCATGTTTTCGCTGGTGACTCTTTGTGGACACCTCTTCAACTTACTGGAGGCTCAGTTTTCTCATCTGAAAAATAGGTTGAGAGAGTTTTTCTCCCCGTTTTGTTAAAAAAAATGCTGGTAAAAAGCACTGAGCAGGGAGCTTACTATTTATTAAGAAAATTGCTTAAAATGGTTAACTATATTATTATAAGGGCCACTATGTTATTTTTACAGTCCAGAAATGGCCCATTTTTGGAAAATGGAGGCTGTTTTCCTACACCAAGGAGAATTTAAAAAGCATTATAAGCCAGAGGCTGAGTAAACCATATTTCTTAGAATAATGTGTATAAGCTTACCAAATGGAGCCAGCTGTCACAAAAACGATCCAGAGTTTGTTTTTTTTTTAATACTTAAACTTCTGATGGCCAACTGGATGCTTAATCCAGTAGCCGGACAATCTTCTCTACATTGCATTGTTTACATATTTTCCTTAGACATGGGTAGTCTTATGAAGCAAATCCTCCAGTGTGCACGCGCTCAGAGCTGCTTTCTAACTTCACTTCCGATAAATGTATTTTTTATAGACAGCTAGCTAGTGACAAAATTCTAAATGGTTTAGAAGAAAAAAAAAACAAATGGTAAATAGCACTTACTGGTTTTCTTATTAGAAAAGAAAATGCACGTTTCTTGTGAAAAACACAAAAGAAACACAAAAAGAAGAATATAAAAAAAATCCCCTCTAATCGCAATGACCAGACATAGTCTGTCTTTTCTGTGTGTGCGCATGCATGTGCGTGTAGGGCTTTGTATGTATACACATAGAGCGTTTGTTACTATACTGAAACAGAAGTCAGCAATCTCTTTCTGTGAAGGGCCAAATAGGAAATATGTTAGACCTTGGGGGCCATGTCATCTCCGTCACAACTATTCGATTCTGCCGTCAGAGACAATCTATAAATGAATGTGGCTGGATTCTGCGCCCTGTGAGCTGGATTTCTCCCCCAGCTCAGAGTTTGCTGACTCCTGTACAAGAGCCTCATGGATAGTTAGAATAGATGATTCAACATAATTATATTACAGCATCATCAATAATTATATTTTGTTATAACATTTATAAGGAAAAATTATAACTTTCAAATCCTGTAGAAGATTTTTAAATTTTATTTTAAATTTTATTTTTTTTAAGTAATCTCCTTACTGGGGGGCTGGAAGTCACGACCTGGATGTCAAGAGTCACCTGCTCCACCGATGGAGCCAGCCAGGCACCCCTTTCTATAGAAGATCTTGTAAAGGGTTGTCATGTTAGTGCATAGTTTGAGGAGTGAAATGTAAACAAACAACAAGCAAGCATTCAAGAAAAACAGTTTTCTGGACATCAATTAAAAAGGCGAGGACTCTTGATACTGCTCATAATTAAGTGTGCCCTTGTGTTGCTACCCCACTTCCCTGAATTCCTCGTGTGGTTGAGGGAGCAGCATTCCCATGGAAGGCAGGGAAATGCTGCCTATTACTCCTGGCTCTGAGAGTCTTTGTATTACATGAATAGTGTGAATCCAACTCTGCTGCAGCTGCCCCCAAGATCCAGTAGCTTTCTCAAATAATAGCATCATTTGTTACTAGATCGTTCAAATGGCGGGGGTTGGGGGGGAAGTAGTCCTTGAATTGATTGCTTTGTGTTTAATTCTGTTGACACATAGAGGCAGGGGTTATAGGTTGTGCTCTGGGGGAAGCTAACTCAGGGTCAAATATTAGCATTTCGGAGGTTTATTAGGAAGTGCTCTTGGGATCAACACCTGTGGACAGGGGTGGGACAAAAGCAGGATGGGGCAGAGGGAGAAGCTGGACTGTACTGCATTCTCACCACAGGCCTCAGTGGACCCCATTGGAAGCTCTGGAGATGGGGAGGCCCCGCAACATCATCCTGAGTTGGAAAGAGGGGGCCTGACCTTTATAAACTGGTGTTGACCCGTTATTGGCAGAGGCCGCTCCTTGAGGGGCAAGGCAGCTTCCCTTAGTGGTCTTTTCTCAAAGGGGGCAGACAACCAAGGGTTGCTTCCTATCTATACTCCCAGCAGCTAGGAGAGGAAGTCCTTCATTCCTGAAGGAGTCTATGAGTGGTACATTGGAACATCTACTATCTCATGGGCTAACTCCAGATGAGAAACTAGCCCAAGGCAATATTGTGCTCTTAGTTTGAAAAATCAATATAGTAATGTTTGGGGGGGGGTGGAATTTTAACTCTGGTTTAATTAAGCCATTTGGTTTAGTAATTTTGTTCAGTCATCCCGTGAATATCAAGACCTGCAAACTCTCTATGTGCAAGGTCCTGTCAAGTACATGTAAGTTAGATACAAAAACAAATTCAAGACATGGGTCTTGTCCTTGGGGAGCTTACAGCCTCTTTGGAGAAGGCAGAAATTTGAGATACAAGGTAAGACAGTGACAGTATTGGGGATGATATAGCAATTCTTGGTCCTAAGAACCACAACCCACGTGCACGCAAAAGCATTCCCATTGTACTTTTCTAAGCTGCTACCCTTTACAAGTTTATTAACAAATCGCATGAGTAATAATCATGGCTCAGTTTCTGCTTCAGGGAAGCCTGGAGTCATACATAGAATGGAGATGTGTGGCAAGACTTGGAGATTGGTATCACGGCCAAGATTTATTATCTCCAGTAGACACTTAGTTATCTGAAGGTCCCATGTGCCAGCGAATCCAGCTTTCAATACCATGATCTATAACCTTCACTGGGGTGTCACTTTCTTCTTCCCCCAAGGGTTGTATATATTTTACCAGCATATTATAATACATAGCAGATATTACTCAAGGGCCCCATTGAATAAGAATACTATATTAAAAACATACTTTGACTCACAAATGGAGCACAGCTTCAGCTCTTTTTCACCTGCAAGTTAAAAATGAGATCCCTGTACAATTAAAAAGCTGAAGAGGGACTTTATACTAGCACCTGGAGGGTTGTGGACCAAGTTCAAGATTATGAAAGAGTGTTTGTGGAATTTAAATGAGAGCAAAAAGGATCTCATTCAGAACAAATAAATGCCCAAATAACCACTACAGTGTGACACGTATGCAGGGTATATATGACTACCTGGGGTTTTATAGTTTTTAGGAAATACTGGACATCAAATATCATTTTCCCCGCAAAGATAATTCTGTTATCAGTGGTTTTATTTACTCATTTGTTTATTTATTCATTCTGTCATTCAATACAGGGCTGCTGTGTTGCCCATCACCGGGCAGCACCACTGATATCATTGTCTATGTGGATGCTGCCCCTGGAGCTGGGCAGTACACAGCCTGCACAACTGTATTGTGTGGCCCCAATTCAACAATATATACAGGGTGAGTATGTGCCAGGCACTGTGCTGGGCACTGAGAGCAAAGTGGTGAGCAAGGTGGATTTGGACTTGCCCTCATGGAGCCTTATTTTAGATGAAGTCAGACAAAAAGAAAGTAACCATGAACACCAAATAAATACAAATTGAGGTAAGTCCTATGGACTGTAGGAAGAGGATAGGATGTGGACCTCTAATAGGGAGACCTGGACTGGCGAGTAAGAAATCCTGAGGAAGCAACATTTCAGCTGAAGCCTGAAAGGAAAGTGTGTTTGTGGATGTGAAAACTGAGATAGGGAAGGATATTTCAGGAAGAGAGAACAATGAACAGATCAGGAAGGAGTATGAGATAGCCCATGAATTGAACCAGACCAGTGTAGATGGGGTACAGAAAGGGGACGGGGAGGAGATGTGCCTGGAGCTGCAGATTACAGAGCTTTGACGGGTTGTGTTGAGAGTTTTGATCATCAGCCTAAGAAATATTGGAAGACAGGTGTTTTGTGCAGAAGAGTGACCTTCAACAAGATCATGCTTCCTTATTATAGAGAAGACATTTGACACAGACAAGAATGCATATGGTTGATAATATGGGGGCTGTTCCAGAAACACAAGTGAGAGATGATGGTGGCTTGTCCCGGGTAATGCCAAAGAAGATGAGAAGAAGTCGACGGATCAAAGAGATTTTCAAATGAAGTGTCTTCACCTAATCTAATTCTGCTTTTGCTAGTCGGTACCACTGAAGTATTTTGACTTCCGAGTACTCACTCTCACATAACGTTAGATATCAACTCTTGTGAGTGACTCTGTGAGAGGCAAAATTATTTGATGTTAACATCAAAGACCATTGCAATCAAGTGTTGGGTTTGCCGATTAATATGCCATGTAGCCAATAAAATAGTCATTCCCCTTTTATTTACCAGAAGCCTATCCAACAGCCTAAAATTTAATCCCTTCTGTAAAATGTAGTACCGACTCATTTGGGATTGCAGTGAAAATTCAGAGAGACAATCCATAACTAAAGCATTTAGCACAATGCTTGCCATGCCGTAATTATTGTTAGCTACTCTTTACTACTGCGACTAGTCATACATGTGTTAGAGGTTTAAGGGAAGAATTAATCACATCTTTTTTCCTCTAAATTGAGAACCAAAATTTGAGAAAGTAGGTACAGGAGTCAAGCCAAGAGAGATGAAAATACTTGTTTTATTACTGATATGGCTAATTTCAAGAAAATGGATTGGCTTTTCCATCCATCTCTGCCGAATCTAGCAACTGGTACAGCTCACCCAAAGAAACCTGCACATCGAAATTGCTTGTTTGCCTCCATCAGAGACAGAGAGGGTATGAGCAAAGCCTGGACCCTGTCCCTGTCCCAGGTATGCTTCCATCATGGCAGAACAAAGCAGAACACTCTCACTTCTTAGGTGAGTCACAGAGCAGAGGAGTTGAGAGCACAGATCTTGGAGTTAGATGTGTGAGTGAACCTGGCTGTGCCATTCATTAGCCAAGCAGCAAACCCCATCTCTCAATGTTCCTGTGACAGTCTCCTCATCTTTAAGAAGGGGACTGTAATAGTAGCACCTCCCAGGACTGTCACGAGGATTGAACAGATGAAAAGGTTGCTGTCTGGCACAGAGAAACTCCAGTAATAGATGTTTGCCATTATCAGTATCTAAAAAAAGAATACAGAATACAGAAAGCCTGGCACCCTCATGTTTCTCCAGTTGCTCCTACCAAAGAGGTTACTCTTCTTCCCAAGGAGAAGAGCAAATGAAGAGTAAATACTTCTGAAAGAGAAGTGGTCCCATGCATGTTCTTTCTCCATGCTGAACACTAAGCAGAAGGATGTAAGGTTTACCTCCCCTATATTCTATCACTTGACATGGTGAGGTTTGAATCTATCCCATCCCTGTAGGTCCCTGTGGCCACCTGGAGAGAAGAGCTTTGTCAGATTCATCATATATCCTTCCCGTAACATAGGGCAATGCACTGTGCTTTGCATCCAGTCAGCACTCAATCAATGCATGATGGGTTTGAACACAAGCATCTTTCTCTGAGAGATTTTGTTTCTGATATGCTAAACTGTGAAGGGCTAAGCCTGGTGGCAAAATACAGACCCTGAACAGGAAGTGTGAGTTTCCACTTGTTTGCTCGCTTTCTTCAAAACAATCCAGGCTTCTGGATCCTGACTTTCAGGACCACCCTGAAACTGCAGGATATCTGACAGGGATGAATTTTTTTTTTTTTTTTTGCACAGGGCAAACACTTTTTACATTTACCCTCCTCATGTCTGCTTCTCTTCTAATCTAGAATTACTGGACTTATATGTCCAAGGCAGAAACAAAGAATTAGAAAAAAATTATTGTAAGATGAACACCTTGATTTATTTGCTCCCTTCATTTGGAAATTAGGTTTAGCTAAATATACACATAGAGGAAAGATTAAATAAAATATGTGATAGCAACTAGGCAATATATTGTGAGGCCAGTAAATATGAAGATTGTGTAGCTATGTAGAAAACACAAAATAATATTCAGTAAAGTAGAGTACCAAACTGAACGTATACTATGATTCTAATATAACACATTTCCTTCATTGTTCTTGTTACTCTCTGAAATTTTTTGTTCGCTGTTTATTCTTTGCCTCCTTCAACTGCCATGTATGTTCAATGGGATTTTGTCTATTCTGTTTGTCTCAATAATTCCATGGCCTTGTGGCCAGCTGGCCAAATCTGACACACTGCCTGTTTTGTAAATAAAGTTTTATTGGAACACCACCAAACATGTTTCCATATTGTCTGTGGCTGTCTTTGCCCTGCGATGGCTTACCTGAGCAGTTGGAACTGAGCCTAGGCGGCCCCAAAAATCTAAATCTTCTACTATGTGGCCCATCATGGAAAATGTTTGCTGATCTCTGGCCTAAACCACTGACTGACACATCTTGGTGCTTAATAAAACTTATCAGAATGAATGAGTAAATAAAGGAATACGTGTAAATAAAGAGTGGAAGAAAATGCAGATAATGAAAACCATGTATGAGAGGGATAAAACTATGCTTGAAATTTTTTTCTTTTGAAATCCTGTACTGTTAAACAATGGCATTCTTTAAAACAAAAGGAGGAGCAAATTTTTAAATGCAATACTACGATCTTTGTAGATCATTGGAGAATATAGTTTTGAGGTCTGTGGTTCATGAATTGCTGCAACTCTAGATTATTGAGCTATTCACTCATGTTTTCATTCTTAGTTTAAAAGCAAAGCGCCCTCATTACTAATTATCCTTCTAATTGTGAGTTAACAGTGGGGGAAGCCAGTCCGTGGGGATTACTCGAGAGGCTACACCACAGCAGACTCTGTGGGTTGTTCAAACATGAATGGAACAGACCCAACTTGTGTAGTAATGTAAATAATATTTACCAAACTGGTCATTTATCAGAATTAAATTGATCCAAGGCCCCATGAGGCTTGGTTATCTCAGTCTGTATTCCAGACATAGCATTTACCTGATAACTCACAGAGCCCCCAGGCCAGCTCCATCCTCTTTAGCTGGGTTCTTCTTATACTGGCCTTCAAAAAGAGTCTTCTTTGTTTAAAACTCCATCTGTTAACCAAGAAAAGAGTGATAAGCATATACATTTTTAAAAGATCAAGAGAAGAAAATAGGAGAGGGGACATTTTGTTTGTTCCACACAAGGACGAAAATTGGTCTCGCTCACTGACTCCATCCATCTCCATGCTCCTGTGAATCTGGTTGGCACTTTTATAACTATTTGCTCATTTGCTTAACACTCCTTCAGGGGCCTTTCCAACTAGTAGCACAAGCCAAAAGAGGAAAAGCAATCTATTCACCAAAAGGATGCATTTTTAAAGGACATTTTGCATACTCCATTTCACAAAGAAACAATGGTAGTCAGAGCTCTGGGACATTAATTTTTCATAGGCAAAATATTCATCTTTAATGCACATGGCCATAGGTTCAAAAAGTAATGTTATGCTTGTGTATGTTGGCTGGAATAATGCTATTCAAGACTTCCTCCTAGTTCCCTGTTGCACAGGAGTTTTACCCCACTGTGTTCAGTGTTTTCCTTTGCATTTCAGAGCCCTGGAATCAAATGTAATTGAAATTGCATGCTGGATTTTGGTAGAGGCATGTGTTTGTGTGAATTTACATGCATCTACATCCCTAATTAACAGTAGTGGCATTTTCTCTGAAGTAACTCAACAACAAGGTGCATATTATTTGACCCTTTTTTGCAAAAAGTCAGTACAAGATCACAATGCCCCAGCAAGAACCTCAGCTACCTGAGTGACCTCATTAAATATGGCCACCCCATTCTTCCTTGACCTCCCATTTATAATTAATCATTAAAATGGCTAGATTAAGCAGAATCCAATTATGATGAAGGCACAACTTGCCTCTTTGGGAGAGAGAATTGAAATGCCTCTTAAGCTGGGGGAGATCCAGCTCTTGGTAAAGGTTCACTTCAGAATTGACCTTTATTGAGTGGAAAGGGGAAATGTCTTCATGCGAACAGAAAAGACAGCAGCCCCAGTAAAATAGCACCAATGTACTCAGACACACAGAGGTTGAAGACACCAAGGGAGACAATGGGAAGGAGACGCAGAAAGTCACACCAACAGAAATGGAGCAGGGATGCTATTTGTGAATCTGCTTTATAAAATACATATTTACTTAGGCCACTAACATATCCTTCTACACAATTTCAAATGTAGGATATCCCACAAGCCTCTCTTTGCTCTCTATCTAAAGCTACAGGAAGTTCAGCAGCCGTGTACTCTGCTTTTATTAGGTTGAGTATATCCAGATGATTTTAATAAAGTTTTAAAAGGACATTAGTTTCCTGCTCTTTCAATGAAAACCACTTGCAAGATGAATTTAAAGCAATAGATCTATTTCTTGTCAACACATGCCCCTTTTATGCAAATATGTCACTCTTTTATAATAGCCAACAAAACAACACACACACACACACACATAATCATCAACTGCATGCAACATGGAAGAGAAATGTCACTGTTGTAAATGTTTAAAGATGAAGAAATGGAGAGTGTGTTGGGTGCCATGGTATGCCGTCCAGATTCCCCATCCAGGAATGAGGTTCTTGTTACCTCAATTGCTGTAAGCTCAGAGTCTTGACACTGGAGTCCCTGTCTGGGAAACGTTAGCCAAATAGTGTCCTGCCCTAAGTCATGCCCATTCTCTAGGGATGGCTCGCAATCCAATAACTGGTCAATATGTGTATGTGAATGGGAGAGCAGGGAGAGGTGCATGAAGGGCTGGCTCCTTGACATCAGGTGACCTGAGGGCCATTCCAGTGGGGAGCGACTGAGGCCTTGCTGTGATTACATCACACTTCAACATCTCCTTGGGCCCAGTTCTGCTTCTACAATCTCCCATAGGGTTTCACCTTGAGAGCATTGCATGCAAATCTCCACCTCAGAGCCAATTTCCTAGGCAACCCAACCTAAAATAGTGAAGAATATTCCTTCCCAATCTCTCTTTGATTTTATTTTTAACTTGTTATCATGGAAATATGCAAACATACACAAAAGTCAAGAAAATAATCTAACTCATCAGCCTTATCAACATCTTGCCATTCCTGCTTCACCTACTCCTTTTTTAAAAACTGCATTCTTTTAAAGTAAATCATTTTACCTATAAATATTTCAGTATGTATCTAATAGATGAAGATTTTTCTAAAAGCAAAAACCACAATGCTATTATAACATATAAAATTAACATATAAAAATAATTCCTCAAAACCATCTAAAACCCAGTCTGTGTCCAGTATTTCTCAATTGCTTCCTTTTTTTTTTTTTTTTTTACAGGGCACAGTGATTTGTGAATTTTTATTCCCACTTCCCACTTCCAGAACTCATCTTTAGGTCATCATGACTCCTCGCCAACATGCCTACCCTGACCTTCTATCTGGTCTTGTCTGTCCCTCACCTCCCTCTAAGGAATCCTTTCCCACTGTTATCAAGTCAATTTTGCTAAGGTTCAGCTCTGTTAATATTTCCCACTGCAAACAGTGCTATTTCTCTTAAGTATGGCCTATGGAACATTAGTCTGTCAAGTGCTTTTTAAGAAAGAAAAAAAATAAATAGATATTCTTTGATCAAATAAATCTGAGAAATGCTATGAGTTTTATTCCCTTATAAAGCACATCAGCCTATTCAAGGCTCCGGGCAGTCCTATAGTAAACGACCTGTCAAACCTTTTAATCCAGTATTTTCCAAACCTATTTGGCCATAGAACACTGTTGAACCCTGGTTGACATCCAACAGAAACTGTGCTCTGTGGAAGACCCCTTGGGAACTGTTGGCTTCCTGGAATGGCATTCGAGATCCTCTTAGCCTGACACAGCCACATCCTCCAAGTACTAGGTCTTTCTACTTTTCTTCTTTTGTCCTTTGGTTTCCTCCACCATAGACAGTCTTTTTGTTGAAACCTATCACATGCTTGAAATCCCAGATTCTCCAAGAAGCCTTACACAAACTTCCCAGCCAGAGTCAATCTTCCTTTGTCTGAGTTCTCAAACTACCTGTGTAATACATGGCAGCCGTAGAGGCCTCAGGCTCTGAATCACTGTTTTGTAGGTTACCAGCAACAGGAATTTCTCATTTTAAAATGGGAATAATGTGGCATTTGCCCCAATAGAATTATGTTGTGGGTTAAACAAGAGGATGAATGTGGGTGCGATTAAATCTAAGATATTAAAGGCAAGGACTGTATAGAATTCATCTTTGTAGTTTCTGATGAGTCTTACACAGTTTGGAATACAAAAGATCTTTATTTATGTTTGCAGAATTGTTACACTCGACTGTTTAATAGAGATTCTGGGTCATGCATTACCTTCATAACATATTGATGAGATAAACTATTTGTGCTTTTGGAGGGGAATTCTGTGTTTTAGGGTATGATCATTCATCCTAGTTGTACCCTTATAAACCGGATGGGCTTTGGAAGGTTACTTATCCTCTCTGGAGCTCAGTACCCAGATGTGTAATATTTAAGGGATTGAGCTAAGTCAATAAGACTCAAAAAAATTATAAACATGGGGTGCCTGGGTGGCTTAGTAGGTTAAGAGTCCAACTCTTGAAATAAGTCAAAAAGAGAAAGACATGTATCATATGATCTCACTGATATGAGGAATTCTTAATCGCAGGAAACAAACTGAGTGTTGTTGGAGTGGGGGGTGGGGTGGGAGGGATGGGGTGACTGGGTGATAGACACTGGGGAGGGTATGTGCTCTGGTAAGCGCTGTGAATTGTGCAAGACTGTTGAATCTCAGATCTGTACCTCTGAAACAAATAATGCAATATATGTTAAAAAAAAAAAAAAAGAAGAAGAAGAAGGTAGCGGGAGGGGAAGAATGAAGCGGGGGAAATCAGAGGGGTAGACGAACCATGAGAGACGATGGACTCTGAAAAACAAACTGAGGGTTCTAGAGGGGGTGGGGGTGGGAGGATGGGTTAGCCTGGTGGTGGGTATTGAGGAGGGCACATTCTGCATGGAGAACTGGGTGTTGTGCACAAACAATGAATCATGGAACACTTCATCTAAAACTAATGATGTAATGTATGGGGATTAACATAAGAATAAAAAAAAAAGGGAAAAAAAAAAAAAAAAGAACCTTACGGGCGCCTGGGTGGCTCAGTTGGTTAAGCGACTGCCTTCGGCTCAGGTCATGATCCTGGAGTCCCGGGATCGAGTCCCGCATCGGGCTCCCTGCTCGGCAGGGAGTCTGCTTCTCCCTCTGACCCTCCTCCCTCTCATGCTCTCTGTCTCTCATTCTCTCTCTCACAAATAAATAAAATCTTAAAAAAAAAAAAAAAAAAAAAAAAGAGTCCAACTCTTGGTTTTGGCTAAGGTCATGACCTCAGGGTCATTAGTTGGAGCCCCACGTGGGAGTCTGCTGAGTATTCTTTCTCTCTCCCTCTGCCCCTCTCCTGCTCACGCATGCTCTCTCTCTCTTTCTTAAGTAAATAAACAAATCTTTTAAAAAAAATTCTAAACCACCAAGAAACTTTAAAAATTAATTCTCCCACGATTCGAGATACTTAAAAAAAAAACACAGCACTAATAATCAATGGTGTTCCTATTTTTTCCAATCAAAATGATATTAAAAAAACCTGATGATTTTGCTTGCTTGTTCAGTCTTACCACAATGAGTGGACAGTCTTCCCCTGGGATTTCTCTAATATTGAACCATAGCACTTGGAGACAGATTGTGGCCTTCATTGATATGGCAGGAACATATGTGATGAGTAAACATCATCTAGACAGATAAGGCAATGAGAGAATGGAGTCAGAACAGTGATCTGGGCAGAAGGAACTGGTATATAGGCCCAAACACAAGAAAGATCTGAGGAAATGTGGTCCTTTGGGGAACTCTGTGTGTGTGTGTGTGTGTGTGTGCACATGTGTGAATGCAGCAGGCACTCACACCACATAACAGTATAACATTTATTTCTAACTATGTGTTGAGGTCAAAAAAGTTTGCTCGACATGACTCCAGACTTCAGGAAGCTTTCTTATAAAGGCCTGCTCTGAGTCACCATAGGAACCAGGTGGTAGACATTCACAGAGCAGCACAAATCCATCTCTCCCACTAAAACTCGGGGTTCAAGGCAGCATGTTCTGTTGCTGTTATGTAAGACTCTACTGACAAGTTCAAGTTGAAAGAAGGACTTCCCTCAGAAGATCAGCAACAGACTGCTTCAGAAAGATGTATAGACTTAATGCATCTCCTGTTGGACAGGGGCAGTTCTGGGCCGTGTCTGTGGTGTGAGATATTTGTGGTCTCCTCAACTTCCTGTGGCTCAGTTGCTTTTTTTGCTCAGCATCTACCATGGGAGAGCCGGACCCACCATCTGTGCTGGGAACTTCAAAGATGTGTTTTGGTTTACATTCTGTTACAATGAACTCAATGCAAATTGTTTTTATGTTGTTTTTAAAATTTGTTATTTTACTTGTTTTTGGAAGGGAGAGAATAAGGGGAGTGAACTAGTACTGTGTTAGCCTGACTGGGAAAAAAGAAGAAGAAGATCAACAGATGTTAGTTTTGATTCATTGTTGTCTTCTGTGGGAATGTAGTTTTTACTATTTTTCACATTCTATTTGGATCCAGATTTTTCTTGGTAGGGAAAATGCTAAATTTCCACTTAGATAAATTCACTTTAACAGTGGCAACTTGCCATAGACTCCTCCTTTCTTTCCTTATTTATTTCGAAATAGCAGACACTTCCTTGAGCTTCAGGCTGAGCTGAACTTTGTTGAATGGTCTTTCAAAGGTCAACTGAAAGGCATTATTTCTCATGGAGGAGAAGGCTCTCAGTCAGAGTTTAGAGTGAACCAGAAGAGACCTTACCATGAATTTAATCCCATTCCTACTGATTTTGCTGGTAAGGCAGTCAAGCTTAAGAGAAGTGATGTGAATTGCCCGTGCACACTGGTGACAGAGCTAGACCTAGGACCAAGCGCAGGAAAACCACACAAGGCTCTTCCCATTTGGCCTCACTGCCTCTTCAAATGCTTGGCAATAGCTTCTCTAAGATGCAAGTTTCATGGAAAACACTAGCCATGCTAATGACATAAAACTCAACATACACTGTGTTATTGGCAAGCAAATTTCAAAAGTAATTATGTTGTGAAATTGGATGTTTTATTTATTGGTTAATTAAATTTATTATTACAGTAGGAGTCTTCAGAGAAAATTGCTAGTTTATTAAGGGTTTTTACTGTGATAGGTAATAAGGTAGAAGGAGGGTCCCTAAAAATAATCAAGGTTTCTGATACTTAGAATTTTTTTCCGTTAGAATTATAATTATTGGAAGTATGTAAATTATAATCAGAGGAATGATCCAAATCACTGGCTGGAGTTTGAACTGAGGAAGGAAAATTTCTAATAATTTAGACCAGAGTTTCTTACCATCAGCCCTATTAACAGTTTGGACCAGACAATTCCTTGTTATGGGGGGGCTAACCTATGATTGTACGATGTTTAGCAGCATTCCTGGCCCCTGCCCCATAGATGCAAGTAACATACCCTCAGTTGTCATAACCGAAATTGTCTCCAGACAAATGTCCCCTGGGGGGGGGGGTTAAGCTACCCCCATTTGAGAATCACTAATTTAGACAAGAATGGATGTTTAAAATTAAAGACCTTGTTCATTTTGTAAAAGAGAGAGGCAAAGAGAGAGGGTAGGAGAGAGGGGTATTATTCTTTCTGATTATAAATGTAATAAATACTTATACTTATAGAACATTGAAGCATATGTTATTTAAATAATACCGGATTACCTCAAGGTCAATCTCTGCATATTGTCACAATCAAGAATGTCACAAGCCTGAGGGGCACCTGGGTGGTGCAGTTGGTTAAGCGTCTGCCTTCAGCTCAGGTCATGATCCCAGGGTCCTGGGATCGAGCCCCATCAGGCTCCTTCCTCAGCTGGGAGCCTGCTACTCCCTCTCTCTTTGCCTCTACCCCCCAGCTTGTGCACGCACTCTCTCTCTCTTGCTCTTTCTCTCTCTCAGATAAATAAATTAAAACTTAAAAAAAGGAAGAAAGAATGTCACAAGTCTGATATCCCAAAATCAATGTAGCTTGTCACCAAAGTTTCCCTAATGGAGGGACAGCAAATCCAGGTCCTGGCTGCGACTCCCTGAAATCTCTCTTCGAATACATATTAGTTCCTCTCATCAGAGCAAATGTTCTTTCACAATCTCTCCTCTTCTCCCTCAAACTCAACCTCAAACTCCAGCTCTCGCTGGCTTTCCCATCTCTTCTTGCTGCCCCTCCTTCAGGATCCACTGACTCAGTCCTTCCACGTGTGGTTCTCTGCCTTCCTGGTCTAGATCCACATAACCTCTTACCATGTGGCTGACTTACCTACCGCCTAGATCCGCACGACAAGAGGCCCGGGGTCCAGGCAAACGCTGACTCTTCCTTGGAATGTTCTGAGCTGAGGGAAGCCTTTAAACCTTTATACAGACTGTTTTTTTGTTTTGTTTTGTTTTTGACTGTTTTTATCCCAATCATACTAGAGAGAAGAAAATAAGCAGCAATTCCACTACTCAGAAACAAATCTGGTGGATGTCTAGGCAGGTGGGGCTGACGGAGAGCCTCAAGAGGAAAGTATATAGTTTGCATTCTCCAGTCATGGAGAGAGAATAAAATGACTTGACCTTTACTTCCACATCCTTTTCCCCACTGAATTATGAGGCTGACTGCAGGATGTTTCAATTTTCTATGGGCCCATCATCATCCTTGTTGCCATTCTCCTCATCATTTATTACGTACTTCCTACGTGCCACAGTGTAAACATTTGGAAGAATGTAATACTTAACTTTCATTACAACTATTAACATGGGTACTATTAATATTTCCAATTGACCAGAGAAGAAAATGAATCTCACAGTGGTCACAGAAGCTCTCCAGGACGACATAGCTATAAACTTTTGACTTGTAAGTGCAAGAAAAATTCCCATGCTCAAGAATCTCTTGCTTCACTTCGTCCTTTGCCATGTGTCTGTCTTTGAACCCACTCTGTGATAGGCAGCCAAGTGAGGAGCATCCTGTCGCCGTTTCCACCTGTCTTCCAACAAAGGTCTGTGGACGACAGCTAGAGGAGGGCTGGTCAGGTAGGGCAGTAAGAAACACTTTGCCCAGGATTTCTATTGTGAAAACATATCCAAATAGTCTTCCCCCTGCATGGTAGCCATGCCTGCTCTAACTTTGTTTGGAAGTATCTTGTGATGTTGCTACTCAAAATAGACTCCCCAGGCCTATGGCCTCAACAGCACCTGGAAACTGGTAAGAAATGTAGCCTCCTGGGCCACACTCCAGATCTACTGAAGAGTATCCCAGGTGGTTTGAATACAGTGCCCTCAGGATGTCGGAAGGCGGTCCCAGTACAAAATTCCCATGGTCCAGTGGTCCTCAAACTTGTGCATATATCAAGTTCACTTGGAGGGCTTGAGGAAATACAAATTGCTGAGCTTCCCCTTTGCCCTAGGGTTTTGGGTTTGGTAGGTATGGGGTGGGGCCCAAGAATTTGGATTTCTGGTAAGTTTGTAAGTGGGCTGGGGGACCACACTTGGTGAACCATTGTTACAGCCAGATACACTGAGAAGCTGCTAAAAGTTAAACCAAATTAAACAATTGGTTTTCTAACAGGTCTCAGAGCTGTTAATGTGCTAATACTCGGTTTCCCAAACTCTTGGTCCATTTAAACCATTTTGGAGGGGAGGGGGGACAAAACATCACTATAGATGAGTGTTGCACAAAACGAACTTTGGGAACCACTGCTCTGCAAACAATAAAGTCTAGCAATTCTGACCCAAAAAAAAAGAAAAGAAAAATAGCTGAATGTAGTAAAATAACCGCTTCAGTCAAGTGAAGGGTAGCCTTGGTTTTGGTAGTGTCAGCACAGCCGTTGTGTCTGTAGCCAATGAGAAGCACATTTCTCCAAGGGATTTATACAGATTGAAAATAAATGATAAATTATTGAGATTCACATAACATAGACCAGGAATTAAAAAGAGACCAAAAAAAAAAAAATTCAATGACATTTGAATTGCTTCTTCATCCCCCCTATTGAAATACAAGCCAAGAATAAAACATTGATTAAATAGAGAGCATTGACATTTTACTCCTGTGGTGCTGGATACCAGCCTAGACAAAGAGCCGGTTAAACTCGAAAGACAAAGAGCCCTTTTGTGAGGCAGTAAGTTCATCTGGGAGAAATATTAAGTGAACTCTCAAAGGAGAGCGTTCTCCAACATCTTTACCTACAACACTCATTGAGAGGCAATAGGTAAAATCACATTCAGAATAGATGGGGGAAGGAGGCTGAAGGAATTTATTAAAGGATGGAATTGGAAGATACATAAAACACAGCTCTTGCCTTCAGGGATGGAAATATGTATTAGAAAATGAAAACCAAAATGAACATTAATAAGGTATGAGCAAGAAGATCCATTCTTCTGAGTAAAAAAAACACATAAAATGTCAATTGTGTCATATTGTCTACGGGTAGGAGATACAGCAGTGGACAAAATAGACATTTTCTCTCAAAGATCATACACTGTGATGAGGAGTACAGGTTAAAAATAATAAACAATAAATCAAATAAGAGTCTTGTTTGAAGATAAACAAGGAGAGGAAACAGAAAATAAGAGGGATTGAGTTGGGTAGATTTGCTTTTGAAAGTGTGCTCAGGGAAAGCTTTTCTGATGATTTGTTTTGGGCTAAGAAAAAAAGAGAATAGAAGAAATGACCCACATAAATGTTTGGGTAAGGAGCATTCTAGAAATCCAGAACACAGTATGAAAAGGACAATGATCAGGAAAGAAACAGGTGTTTATGGAACTGAAAGGAGGTGACATTAAATGAACTTGCTTTGCACAAGTGACCGTGCCGGTCACCTGAGAGTCTGCATATGTGTCAGGTTGGAAGGGCGGGTGTGATGGTGTTCAAGATCAATTAGACCTTGGTCTCCTGATTTTGACCATTTCATTTCCTGTGACTCATTCACTCATACCACTTGGTTTCTGCCATGTTAATACAGAACAAATAAAATCATGTGATTGTGTCCAGTTCTACCTGGAGAGTCACGTGTAGTATTAGTAACTGTTATTCTTGCTAAAGGATTCTTTTATATCCCCAGCCTATGTTTAAGAGTTATTCCTTAACATGAGTACTAAGTTCAAGTTTGGGCAAACAACTGCATCACTTTAAAGTTGCTCCACAACTTCAAATCCTTAAGGAAGCTTACATCTCTTTAAAGTAGGGCTACCATGAGAAGTGAAATATTAGGGAATACTCCATCGGTGATGGCCCAAGTTCATTCTCCCTATTACATATTATTGTAAAAGACTTTCCAATGAATAGAGGTATTAGGTAGATCTTAAATATAAAGAAATGATTGGTTGCCGTATTCAGTAAGTTACAGATAAAGATCTCTTAACCCAAGACTTACAAAGATGAGCATGAAAAGGATACAAATATATCTGGAAATGATTTTGTTGGAAGAACATTTTAGAAAGTGAATATGCAGGAGATTATTTTTGTGTTACTTAACATAAAAGCACTCAGAAAAATCCCAAAAGGTTGGAATTAATTATCAAATTGTTTTACTCAAGTATCATAGAGTATTCATTCTGGAAAAACAAAGAGGGCTGGCAAGTGAATTCAACGAAAGCAACACAGCTCAGATTTGCAAAAAGAAAGCATTGATCTTCCCTCCCATGATTTTCAGTACTGTGAACCTGAGCATTTGCCTGCTAAATTCACATCCTTGAAATAGAAACTCTCCCACTGTCATAGTGGAACATAGGCCATGGGATTGCTTCATCATTGGAAGCCTCAGATATTGTTTGCTCTGTGCTTTTAAAGTGGCGTCAAGTTATTCGAGGCTGGCTGAAGTGATTTGAAGAAGAGGCAGAAGTCTGCTTTTCCTTTCCTTTCTGTAAGATGGCAAGATTGTGTAATCATACCCCAGCTGAATCTGGCTTGTGTTGTTAGAGGAATTATCTCCTCATTAAAAACAAATCTTAATAGGCCTAATTTGAAGGCTGCTTTTGTCTGTAACTTGATCAAGAGCCACGCTAAAACAGAGAGTAAAAAGAAAGTCAGAAACATTAAACAGTGCAGATTACAGTCACATTAGAGTGCTTTTGATATGCAAATGAGGCACACAAGGCAAAAAATAGAAATGGGCTTGTTTCTATTTCATTTCTTGATACTCTCCTTAGGCATCCAGGAAAACCCAAGTCTTTAAGAAATGACTTGGTTTGAGAGACATGTAATTGTTATTTTCAGGGTCTAATGTCCTCAGGTGCAAAATGGGAATACTAATGTCTATAATTATGATAGGGTGGTTATAAGGATTAAATGAATTAATACATGTGAAGCATTTAGAACAGTGTCTGGGTTTCTAATCCATCCAGCACATAGTTACTAATAGCCCTTACTATAAGGTTTAGCTATTTTTATTGGTAGTGGTATTATTATTATTATTATTAGCATTTTTTTTTCCTATTCTATATGAACTGGAATACCAATCATAGAATCAGGGAATTCTGGAACTGAAAAAAACTTGAGGGTGGTGTTTCCAGGACTGTATTCCATGAATACCCACTGTTACCTAACAGGTTTTCTCTGATTGGTGACCTTTGGGAAATTCTAGGTTAAATAAAATCAAGACCATTTCTGTGATCTCAGATCCTCTGATTGAGCCCCCAGTCAGGCTCTGCACTCAGCAGGGAGTCTGCTTCTCCCCTGCCCCTCCCCCTGCTCATGCATAAGCACTCTCTCTCTCAATCTCTCTCAAATAAATAAAATCTTAAAAAAAAAAATCAAGACCATTTCACTACAGAGGCTTCAGACCCTTTCAGATGCTGGCAATGTGAATCTCAAAGAGCATGATGTTCTAGTCAGCCTTGCCTAAATGTATTTGACCTCAAACCCATTTCTCACAGAATGTTTTGTAACCCCATGAGAAACATTTTCTTAAAGAAAATTATGGATGACAATTCAATGATGCCCACAGGAAAAATGACTTCTCCTAAGCCCTCAGCTAGTTAAGGGCAGAGTCTGGGCTTAAGTCTGGGTCTCCTGGACTAATGCCAATTATTGGTAAAGAGTATTTTAAAAGATCCCATATAGGGAAGGGAGATCTGATGACCAGACTTCTCTTTAAGAGTTTGTCAGTGGAAGCTCCTCTATAATGCTTTTCTGTAAGCAACGCCAGGAAGCTCTCTATACTTTTGAACCAGCCCTCAAACAAATCATCTTCCCCTTTATATCAGATGGCCAAGAGAAAGGACTGTTAACCATTACTGGCATGGTAGGAGATTCTGGCCTAGGCTTGGGGTCTTTGGGTTCTACTGTAGGAATTTCTCACATAGGAAACCTCCTTAGGGCCCCCAGACCAATGCTACTCAGTCAAGCCAGGAGTGCTATAGTGGGCCCTGGATCAGGCTTGTCATGGAGCTTCCTCAAACCAGTCCACAATGAGGTAAGTATAGACATTGTGAGTCAGCATTTGGAAACTTTTATAATAATTTGCAGAGGAATTTTGTGTCTATGCACATGTTAATATAAGTAGCAATTTTTAAAACAGGGCTTGTATTTGTATACCTTTTTAATATTTCATTTCTCTAGTAATATATTTTTATTGCATTTTATAAAAGCATCAGTCCAGGACAGATTAAATATTTTAAAAAAATAAAACTTGTCCTTTACCTTAGATAGTTCGAGAGACTGGTTCTCAAAAGTAATGGCCCCAGACCTGGAGTATCAGCATCACTTGAGAACTTGTTAGAAATACAACTCTTGGTTTCACTCCAGACCTACTGCATTAGAAATTCTGGGGTAGGACCCAGCAATCTTTATTTTAATAAACGTTTGGGTGATTAATATACACACAAAATTTTAGAATACATGCATACATATATGCATATGAGAGAAAGAGAGAGACAGAGATCCCAAACTCTGGAGTGCAAAGATAATATGACATTATTTCTCTATAATCAAGTTAAATTATACTCCTAACCACCACTTATTCCGGTTGGAAGTAATTTCAATGTCAGTTAGGATTAGGTTCAGTTATGAGTAATGGAGACCCCCCAAAACAGTGGCCTTATCATTAAGCAGACTTTTGGGAAAAAAGCCAAGCGCCAAGGGTTTTTTTTTTTTTAAGGTGATGTTGTTTTCTGCTCTACTATCCAAATCCTCTGAAACAAGAGGACACAGAGGCCTGCCTACCTTTTTGAATTCATTTTATTATTTTTTAAAGATTTTACTTATTTATTTATTTATTTATTTATTTAATTATTTAGAGAGAGAATGTGAGTGGGGGGAGGGGCAGAGGGGAAGGGGGAGAGAGAATCTCCAGCAGGCTCCCTGATGAGCGCAGAGCCTGACGCAGGGCCCGATCCCACAATCCTGAGATCATGACCTGAGTTGAAACCAAGAGTCGGACACTTAACCCACTCAGCCACCCAGGTGCCACCCCTACCTTTTTTAATAGAGCAGGAAAAAGTCAGGGAACCAAAACAAGACTCCAGTATACTATTCTGCCGTATCAACAATGATATTTAATCATCCTATGTGGTGATCTTGGATCCAGACCAATACCTAGAAAGTGTAGGGCCTACTATGAATATCCTGGAGTTCTTTATGCATCAGATAGTGTTTTCCCCTTTTAACCATTGTCTGCTAGTCTTTACAACTCCCTCCTTAGGTTTTAGAATCCAAATTCTTTCTTACTGGCCTGCTAAGGATTCTCTCACTTGTCATATATTTTTATTTTCTTGATTCATTTCTTTGTAGCTGGAACCCTCAAGCAAAAAAGGTGGGTGGAAGCACATTTTATCAATTCATTTCCAGGCCTCTGGGATTGAAGTCAATCTCTAATTGAAAAACTACTCTCCAGGGGCCACTAATTAGCTCTTGAGATTGATGTTTTGTACAAAGTTGAGTGTCTTTCTGGTCTGCCACATTTTTGTAGGCTCCTTTATTCATTCTTTCTAGTTTGTAGCTAAGGGGTTCCATACTTTCATTGGTCTGGGCTGCTAGCAACAAGCCTTACATAGTAATATTTTTGAAAAGGTAGGTGAAACATTGGCAACTTTGGAATGAATTGTCATACATTTCCCAATGTCTCCTACCGTCTCTAATGAATTATGTAACTTTTTTTTAGTGTATTAGATAATTATATATTTGTTATGTATTCATTTAGTTGTAAGGTTTTCATAAAGCTATATTCAGAAGACCGAATTTGATTTACTCCTGTTTCTTTTCCAGTTTACCTCTGTTCCATTATATGAATCTCCACCTTTTGTTTCAGAATAAAAAAATCCTCAGAAAATATAGGCTTCTGAATTTAGGCATATTTGAAGCTAAGTTTCCTCCTGTCCCTGTATACTTCTCTAGCAAAAATTTTCAGGAAAAAAAGCTAGAAAAAATGGGAATCTTAGCAAATTAAATATTATAACTATTATATTGCTTACACTGATTTTATTGGAATAACTCGTACAATGTGGATACCAACCTCATTCTTTATTTCCAATTACTTCCATGCTCTAATATACCTTGTCCCTCATTTTTCTTGCTCAGCTTTTTAAAAGAAGAATAAAATTATTTGCAGTTTCACTCAGAAACATCTGCTTTTGAATAATTTGGTTCATTTCCTTCTAACCTCAAAGAAAGCTTTCATTTTAGAAACACTGACTTTATGTCCACAATAGCCAAACTGTGGAAAGAGCCAAGATGTCCATCGACAGATGAATGGATAAAGAAGATGTGGTATATATATACAATGGAATATTATGCAGCCATCAAAAGGAATGAGATATTGCCATTTGCAACAACGTGGATGGAACTGGAGGGTATTATGTTGAGTGAAATAAGTCAAACAGAGAAAGACATGTATCATATGATCTCACTGATATGAGGAATTCTTAATCGCAGGAAACAAACTGAGTGTTGTTGGAGTGGGGGGTGGGGTGGGAGGGATGGGGTGACTGGGTGATAGACACCGGGGAGTGTATGTGCTCTGGTAAGCGCTGTGAATTGTGCAAGACTGTTGAATCTCAGATCTGTACCTCTGAAACAAATAATGCAATATATGTTAAGAAAAAAAAAAAGAAGAAGAAGAAGAAGAAGGTAGCAGGAGGGGAAGAATGAAGCGGGGGAAATCGGAGGGGTAGACGAACCATGAGAGACGATGGACTCTGAAAAACAAACAGGGTTCTAGAGGGGAGGGGGGTGGGAGGATGGGTTAGCCTGGTGGTGGGTATTTAGGAGGGCACATTCTGCATGGAGCACTGGGTGTTGTGCACAAACAATGAATCATGGAACACTTCATCTAAAACTAATGTTGTAATGTAAGGGGATTAACATAAGAATAAAAAAATTAAAAAAAAAAAAAAAAAAAGAAACACTGACTTTATTTTTTAACATATATACATATTTTCCTTATATCCATATGAATTCTTTTTTCCAATTCATAAAAGCAATACATACTTTTTGTCACAAAATCAAACCCAGTAAGGTGTATAAAGAAAAAAGTTGGTTGTGTTTTGTTGCCAAGTCCTTAGATGTGCTTGCCCAAAATTTTAGGCAAATTTGTGTGGCTTTAGTAACTATTGGTTGACTGCTAGTGAAGCTTTTCTGCCAAGTTACAGGAAAGGTGGATAATCCTCTAGGCCTCCAGGTCAATTTGGATGGACCCTTTGTGAGTTTCAAGGTAACATTTAAAATGGAGCACTGGGTGTTATACACAAACAATGAAACACGGAACACTACATCAAAAACTAGCAATGTAATGTATGGTGATTAACATAACATAATAAAATAAAAAAAAAAACACAAAAATTTTTTGAAAAAAATAATAATAGTAAACATAGGATATATCAAAATAAAAATATATGAAATATAATTAAGACAATTATCATAGGCCAATTAATGGTATTATGTACTTAAATCAATAAAAACTACTATTAAAAAAAAGAAGATAGCAGAGGGGAAGAATTAAGGGGGGGAAATCGGAGGGGGAGACGAACCATGAGAGACGATGGACTCTGAAAAACAAACTGAGGGTTCTAGAGGGGAGGGGGGTGGGAGGATGGGTTAGCCTGGTGGTGGGTGTTGAAGAGGGCACGTTCTGCATGGAGCACTGGGTGTTATGCACAATGAATCATGGAACACTACATCAAAAACTAATGATGTAATGTATGGTGATTAACATAACAATAAAAAATTTTTAAAAATCCACTCTTAAAAAAAGAAAAAAAAACTACTATTAAAAATAATTGAATTTTTATTTTTATTTTTTTATTTTTTTAAAGATTTTATTTATTTATTTGAGAGAGAGAGAATGAGAGAGCACTTGAGAGGGGGGAGGGTCAGAGGGCAAAGCAGACTCCCTGCTGAGCAGGGAGCCCGATGCGGGACTCGATCCCGGGACTCCAGGATCATGACCTGAGCTGAAGGCAGTCGCTTAACCAACTGAGCCACCCAGGCGCCCAAAAAATAATTGAATTTTTAAAATCCATCTAAAAAAGTTAGAAAAAGAACCACAAGATAAACCAAAAGTAAGCAGAAGGAATAAAGATAAAGAAAAAATAAACACTAAAACAGAAAAATAGAACTAAAAAAAATAAATAAAATACGTGTTGTTTTGCAACATCTTCTCTGAGTACCTAGTGTCAAAACTCACTCCCCTGTCTTTCATAGAGCAAATTACAACAGGGCAGCCTAGCTAATTGAGTGTGAAATTTAAATTTCTATGTTTTAATGTTTCTCTACTTAACAAGAAGCCCTGGACAATTAAAAAGTAAAAGGCTTCAACTGTGAAGTCAAGACAGAAAAATCCCATGTGTTTTTTTCCACACAAGGAGCAGAAAAACAATACAGATCGACCAATATTAATCACATATATTCCCACACGCTAAGGATTAGATGAACTTTGTGCAGACAAATTAAGTTACAAAAATGTAAACCCTGGGTCTCTCAGTTGTTTGAACTTTGCAGTTAGCTTGGTCTTCTGTACTAACCAGGCAGAGCCACAGTGCTAGAGAGATGAAATTTCATTCAGTCGTCCCTGATTCACTCAGAAGAGAATCTATTAGCTCTTTGCCCCTGAATGGCTGAATATGGATTCAGAAGAGATGGGGATTTATATTTCTGATTAGACCCTGAGAGCCACTCAACTTATTTTGAAGACTGAGGGGAAGAAGGTTTACCCAAATAAATAAATGAATAAATAGGTAGGATGAGGAGGGTAAGAGTAGCGATATAACTTATGTTTAGCCTGAGAAGGAGGCATACATGGCACACTTGATTTTACTCTTTCCTGCCCTTGATTTGTTAATGAATCAGGTGACATTTCCCACTAAGTTGGATAGAGGCTCAGAATCTTTCCTGGTATAGCCTCTGGGCAGCTGCTACCAATGCATCTAGGTTGGCTTATGAGATTGATCGACTGGGTGCATTATTTATTCATTTATTCAACATCTATTGAACATCTAAACCACGCCAGGCGTGGTAAAGGCATTCAGGAGCAAGAGATGAAGCTTACATTCTAATGAAATGAAACCTTTTTATTGCCTTTTGTGGCCCTGCACATTTGCTTGGCATGCAGTAGGTGCTCAATAAATTTCTTCTGTCACATTGCATTGAACTGGCTTGTGAAGAGGATCCTGGCATCAGCTGACCCAGCTGAGACGTGGAGCATGGCCATGGTTCTCCGTCAAATAATGAGAACACTTGTTCTGCCTCAATTGACTTCCTGCTGAAGGTCTATTAAAAACAAGCTCACCGTCAAGATCAGTTCTCAACTGGATATGTTTTGAGGGGCAGGGGTAGATAGCCAAGAGACGAATCATACACGGAAACGCATCTCATTCCTTAAATCTGACCCCTGAATGTCTTTTAGAGCTGCTGATTAGATTTTTGCTAGAGCACAATATCAAAGGAAATAAATTAAACTGCACCACACGAGGACAAATGGTTGACCTTGTGCTCTTGCTAGCATCTTGTGTGCAGCTGTGAACAGCTGTATGAGTGCCGGTTAAGCTGTGATAGTGTCACTGGGGAGAGAGATAAAGGGCAATTCATTCACAAAGCACTGTTGAAAGGGCCTCACAGGTGTCTTCTAAGGATTGACTTTCTGCTATCCCCTCTCTATCTGAAATTTATCCCGAGATAAGGTGATATAATATAATATAGAATTATAGGTCTTCTCCCTCCAGGAATGGTGTTCTAGGAATACATGCTGTGACATTCACCAACAAACATGAAATAGGGAAAAGCAGGCTCCACTTGACAAGGACGATTAGCTTCTGACTCCAGAGTGATTCTTGGACCATTTATTCATTCCCTTATGAATAAGTCTCAGTTTTCCCCCCTCTGGTAGAGAAGGCACAGACGTGCCAAAGAGAGTGGCTCTTTTAGAGAACGGCTTTATTCATCACCCAAATTGGCAACTTCACTCCCCTACGAGAAGCCATCAGCTGCTCATCCTTTGACTACAAATGGTCAGC
Source organism: Mirounga angustirostris (assembly GCF_029215605.1). Classification (NCBI taxonomy): domain Eukaryota; kingdom Metazoa; phylum Chordata; class Mammalia; order Carnivora; family Phocidae; genus Mirounga; species Mirounga angustirostris. The sequence goes on along the minus strand of NW_026991709.1, from coordinate 183,946,893 downwards.
TCCTTTGGTGAACAAGGAGATGCTTACTGCCAATGAAAGGGACAGAATGAGGAGAGAAAAGGGCATTTGGTAAAGAGATTGAAATGGCATTTGGGTGTTTGTTTTAAAAGACTTGAATGTGCTGCTTGAAGGGAAAATCGTGTATATCAGTTGCCCTCTTGACAAATGGAATTAGAAGGTAAAGCAGTAAAATTAAAATTAGATAGAAATCCTAGGTCAGTGTTCCTAAATGTTGGCCCAGTACATGGGCCACCTTCGTGGACTCAGTCGCCTAGTAATCTCACTAAAGCTGCAGATTCCCGAAGGACTGCCTGAGTTTTTGTAACCAACTCCCCAAGATGAGTCTAGCATACATGGCTAGATTTGGGAATTAGCAGTAGATCCTAGGCTAAACAAACACACAAATTAACAAACAAAAATGAAGCAGATGACCAGGGGCCTGGGTGGCTCAGTTGGCTGAGCATCCAACTCTTGGTTTCAGCTCAGGTCCTGATCTCAGGGTCTTGAGATCTAGCCCTGAAGTTGGGCTGTGTGCTCAGTGGGGAATCTATTTCAGATTCTCTCTATCCCTTTCCCTCTGCTCCTCCCCCTGCTCACTTGCCCTCTTGCTCTCGCTCTCTCTCAAATAAATAAATAAATCTTAAAAAAAAATAAAGCAGATGAATTATTTAGGAGGGGAAAACTATAAACCGAGCCATAAAAATGAGATAGCAGGGCTGCCCCTCTGTATGGTCCCAAACCAATAAGTAATATTTTGTAATCAATAAATAGTAATTAACTAAAGACTGACTTTATATCCAGGACTGATCTATTTCCTTAAATCTTTTCTTCTTTAAATTATAAGGAACTTTACGAGTGAGGCAGGATCCATGAAGCCCCAGGCACACATAAGACACATGCATTTTAAGGCAGTCGGGAAGATCACACAGCTGGCAGCTGGCAGAGGCAGGCTTCAGACTCAGGAAATCTGATTCCAGAGCCTGTGGTTAGACCTGGACCAGAAATTATCTTTCCTGTACAAATGGCAGGCCTCAGGGAAATGAAGTTTAATAAGGCGGTGGTGTCCTTCAAGGAGCTCACGGAAATTTACAATGTAATGTAGCAAGTGCAGTGAGTAATGTGCAAAGAGAGACTCTGAGGTCTTTGCAGGATCACGGGGAGTGGGCTCTCTGGACCTGAGCTGGAATGTTAATGGATGAGAAAGAGTGAGCCACAAGAAGACTGGACAGAGGGAAGGTGTTCTTGGAGGAGGAGGCAGCATGAGCAAATCCTCAGAGAAAAGATACAGTAGTTCCTGGCTTCTCTCAGAGGGCTATTACCAGAAGATGGGTGAATGCATACAAGATGGCAAGAATGATAACTATCTGCTCGATTATGGCAAATAATTATTAATAATCATTATTTAATTGGGATTAATGTTAAATACTTATCACAGTCATTTTTAGTAACTGACACGAATGATAATTATGGTGTTTCATGTGGTGCTATGTTATCCCAAAATTATCCTAAAACTTAGTTGTTTGAAACAACAACCCATGTGCTGTGCTCTTAGGAATCTATGAATCAGGAATTTTGAGAGGGCATAAGTGGGATGGCTTAGGTCTGCTTTCTCATGTCCAGGCCTCACCTGGAAGCGACTTGAACAGATAGGGCAATGAACACCTGGGGCTGGAGGGTCTTCTTCCAAGAAGGATGGCCTACTACCTTGGTGGGGGGTGACTGGAAGGCTGTATTTAAATGGGACTGTTGGCCAACCTCAGCCTGGTGACTTCAGAAAAGTGGGACTTCTTCTAAGGTGGGTCAGCATCCCAGTGAATATGGTGGAGGCTGATATCTTTTTGACTTAGCTTTGGAAGACACAAAGTGTTACCCCACTGTACTCTATGGATTAAAGCAGTCATAAGCACATCCAGATTGAAGAGAAACCATAACCTGAGGAGTGTCAAAGAATTTGGAGCCAAGTTTTAAAATCACCACATGTGGCTAACATTTATAGGGTGCTTTCTAAGTGCCAGGCACTGTGCTAAATTCTTTAGCAAGGATATCTCCTCTAAAGTTCATCACAATGGTATAAAATATGTGCTATGATTATCCCAGTTATAGATGAGGGATCACAGGCTTAGGGAGGATGTTTAACTTGTACAAGGTCACCAATAAGTGGCCACACAGGGAAATGAACTCATATTTGTAGGATTTAAAAGTGTAAGCCTCAGCTACATCACCTTGGTATTCTTTGTAACTCAGCCTGACTTGTGGCCCAAAGTGCATAGTAAGCTCATTGTCAATGTTTGTGGGAAGGAAGAAAGTCTAAGTCACTCTATATCTAAGGGGACTCGAAGAGGGATATTTGGGGGCAACATCATGGTTGGGAACTGCTACACTCTCTTTTGCCTTTGTCAGAAGCGTAATCCTCAGGAAGCAATGCTATGTGGACCTTGGGCCTGGCATTTATATTGCTCATGTAAATGCTCACGTAATTCCCTCCCTGGAAGCCTCATCCCCGAAGGCCTTGTGCCTGAATCCTGAAATCAAAGAAATGGGACAAATACTCTTTGGAAAATGCTTCTGAATCAAAGTTCTCTCAGATCCGGGAAAAGTATCACAAATTGGGAGTATTCATTCCCAGGAATATGGAAAAAATATATTTTGCTTGCATTTTACATCTTATACCAATCAGAAGAGTAATTCATGTTATTTAAACTCAATTTTGTTTCATGTACCCACTCACCCAACAATATATATTGAACACCTATTATGTGTCAGACATGATGGTGGATTATGAAGATACTATGGGTGAGCAAGACAGAGATGATCTCTTCCCTCCTAGAGCTCATAGTCTAATGAGGGAGACAGAGAAACTAAGTAGGTAACTATTCAAGTATATAATTGCTAATTCCCAAAGGTGCTTTGAGAGAAATTAATGTGATAAAATAAAAATAAGACAAGAGTAAAGTGAGAAATCTGTATGTATGCTGGTTGGATTAGGCCTCTCTAGGGACATGATACTTAACCAGAAACCCAAAGTAGGAGAGGAAAAGAAAGGCTGTGATCTTGTTTATTTTTATTCTGTTCTTTAGTCCCAACCTCCTTTCCTTTGAGGTCAGACCCTGTTCCAAAGGGAATTAAGCTACAAGACAGAATGTTGATAGAAGAGGAATCTAACTAGTCCTCAGTCCAGTATCAAGTTCATGCACACAGACTCTTTACAGGCAAGTGTAAAACCTAACATTTAGGGGTGACCTTATTGCCCAGCTGCATAGAAATCTGAGACCAGCCCTAGCCAACAGCCTCAAAGTGTCGGTCATTAGTGTGCCCAACAAGCTCCTTGAGTCTTCACCCAAACAGAGCCTTGGTGGGCCATTCTGCCTCTCTTCCAGAGGCACCTTCAAACAGCAAGAGTGGGCTAGGTCTTCAGGCTACAAGATACGCTTCTAAAAAGCTTCACAAATTTTACTTTCCAAGATCAAACCCTATTTATCAACAATGGGGTACTGATATTTATGGAAACCTGGCCTTGGGGGTGGTGGTGTGGTGGGGAATCCTACTAATAATTAGGCCTTAATTTAGTTCTAAAATTTAGGGATTCATTGAATGGTAAAAGGAATCTCTAATATTTGAGCTCCAAGCATCTGTGGCAGTTACAAGAAGTGACACAGGGATTCAGCATGATGGGAGCCCTCATGTAGGTACACTTTAAAAGTTTGTGGACTATCTAAACAAGCAGTTATTATTTGAGGCCATTCTTTGGAAATTGCTTCATTCATATGTGTGCATATACATATATAAATATATCATATATGTGCAAATCTTAACAGTGTAATTACCATGTATATGTGGATTTATTAATTCCCAAAATACCAGCTAATATCCTATTAGACACTTATTTATCTCACTTAATTGTTATAACCACCCTAAAAAAATTATTATATGACATTCTACAGGTGAAGAAGCAATAGTACAGGAAGTAAGAACCTATGTGGTCCAATAGAAGAGCCACTAGATATATGTGGCTATTTAAATTTACATTACTTAAAATTCAATGAACACTCAGTCCCTCAGTAACACCAGTCACATTTCAAGTACTTATTAGAACATTTCCATCATCGTAGAAAGCTCTGTGGGGATAGCTCTTTAGGCCAATTTCTCAACTTTTGCAATCTTGACATTTGGGGCCAGGTAATTGCTGAGGGGGGCGCTCTTGTATGTTAGAGGATGTTTAGCAGCCACTACCCACTAGTCAGCAGTAGCCCCCTCCCTTAGCTGTGGAATCAAAAATGTCTCCAGAGTATCCCCCTGGTAGGGGGAATAAAATCATCCCTGGTTGAAACCATGGCCCTAGACTCAGCCTAGGGTTTATAGACTATGTGGGAACGTAGGTGAGTTGCTTTCAATTCTTTGGGCTTAATCTCCCTCAGTGGTAAAATATTTTAAAAATAGAACACATTTCATAAAGTTTTGTTGAGTGTTCAAGGTAAAGCATTTGGTAAGTAATAAAAGTAGAATAAATGGTCTTTAGGACTGTAATGCTCTAACTCCCCCTTACCTGAGGGATGTCCAGATTAGCTGCTGTGGCATCTGGAATCCTGAAAACCAAAATTTCTGCTTGCTGTTCCAGTGCTCTACCCATGAACTCAGGCTTCTATGTTTAGGGACCTGCAGGGCTGGAGACAATGACAGATTTGACTGATTTGTTTAGACAGCAAAGTTTGAGGACTTGAAAACTTAAAAACCAAACAAAACTTCAACCAAACACAGAAAACCATCTTTCAGTCTCACTAGCCTGAATTTTGTCATGATGGCCTTGAGAACGTGTGCGACAATGAAGTGATCCATTAATGAGGAAGGTTTTTTAATATCTCTAAAAAAATGGAATCAAACATTTAGATCAATTACAGTGAAAATGATTAAAACACATCAATGGACAGCTGTCAGGAAATTAACTGAAGTTTCAACCTCAAATGTCTAAATAGGCACATTTAGACAATTGACCCTATCAGTGGATCTGGTTCAGACTACCATGTTAGTAGGATGGAAAGGTAATTAAATGAACATTTGAAGTTTGTGCTTATTCTTGCCTTGAAATAAACACAAGTGTGTTAATGGGCTTACAGAGGAGACCATCATCAACTTTTTTATCCTTGAGATTTTTTATGGTTTGTAGGATTAAGCTGAGTACAATCTTCTAAATATAAAGCTATCCTTACATTGGACAATATGAACCAATATCTGACCATTTTTGACCCATAAGAAGGGAAATTCCGTAAGATGTAAAACTATTGCATTGAGGAGAGGAGCAAAAATAGAATAGTTCATTTCTTCAATTTATGGTTCCATAACTGAATTCTTCAATTTATGTTTCAGTAATTGATACCTGAAAGGTCATCTCTCTATTAGAAACAGAGATCAAGTTCACCATTCACATAATAACCTGGCCATTCGTCACACATACAACGTATCAGGCCCCAGGCTAAGAAATAAGCATTACCTCATTAACCTCATTTAAACTTAACAACAGTGTGAAGAGGGTATTATTTCTTTCCATTTTGAAGATGAGAAAACACATTGAGAGGGTTTAGGTAACTTATAGGTAAGAGGTATAGCCAGATTTCAGTCTCAGGAGGACAGAATTTCAAAGCTTTCGTCACCTGCCATACTGTAGCTGCAGGTGAATGGTGAAGAAGATACTAGTTCTCCACGTTATAAATCACATCCATAATTAGTACTCCTCCATAATATTCACCCACTCGCTGCATCTGGACAACATGGGAAGTAGTACGTACCGTCTTTTATGGCCTGACTATTTTTGCCATATTCGTTCATTAAATCAGATTATGAATGAGACTTCTTTCACACTTTTACTATATGAAATATTTTCCTCTTAAAATGAGCCAATCTGCCAAAATCTCCATATTTTTTTTTTCTGGTTTCTTATTCATCAGAGAAAAATTCTGACTAGCCATTAAAAAAAGAAAGAAAGAAAGAAAGAAATTCTAAACAAATCAATCAAACCAGAATACCCCCAGGCCCAGATAAGAAAGATATTAAAAATGTCTCAAAGAAAGGACTCGCTAATTGAAGAGTAACTGAAGGGAGAGACAATCCTGAATTAATAATGTTTTAATTATAGTATGATTTAGAAGAAAGAAAGTCTTATTATCTTTTGAAATCTGATGGATGAATGAATCAATCAAGCTGGAGTGTGAAAAATATGAAATGATATGAACTGGGCAAAAACAGAACCCTGTGAAAGTCTAACTGGGCCTATTTTGATGAACAAATGCGGTCTAAGTAAATGGAGTACAGTTTTTTACTTACTTATAGGTCAAGGTGCTACTATAGTTTTAGGAAAAAAATAGTTCTTGTAAGCTGATAAACATTCTTCTTGCAATCTTTTTATACTGTGGCACATATAAATTATATAATCTGTACTACATATATACACATATAGAAAATCTATATTATATATATAATCTATATAGTATATCTTTCCAATGTACTAATATATACAAATGTGAATACTAATACCAATCTATACTATATACTATGAACTATATAACCCATATAACCCATCTGCCTGTCTATATATAAACTCACAAAGATAATGAACTGTCCAAACTCTATCCAAATAGTTAAATTTTGAATTATTGGGGTAGAATTCATGAAGTCTTTTTATAGAGTCAAACTTAAAGAAAAAAAAACAACTAGGGGCGCCTGGGTGGCTCAGTTGGTTAAGCGACTGCCTTCGGCTCGGGTCATGATCTCAGGGTCCTGGGATCGAGCCCCGCATCGGGCTCCCTGCTCCACGGGAAGCCTGCTTCTCCCTCTCCCACTCCCCCTGCTTGTGTTCCCTCTCTCACTGTGTCTCTCTCTGTCAAATAAATAAATAAAATCTTTAAAAAAAAAAAAACAACAACTAAAAAAGGACAACCAAGTATGGTTCTTTTCTCTATTTGAACCAGTCACATTTTGTTCCATCAAATTTATCACGCTTCTCATACCAATAACACATGAAACCTAATTCTGATTTGATGTGTTGACATTCATTTCTGGCATGGTAAAGCACTTCGTCCTACCTCCAATATCTGTCTAGAAGAAAGAGCCATTTTACTGATACTCAACACTCAAGGAGAAGGGATTGAACAAGGCTGTGGATACCAAGAGGGCCATCTTAGAAGCTGCCCAGCACTGTGGGTTTCTTCTGTGCTGATAGCTACATTCTGTGGAATATCTAGAGGCTGTCATCTCTGAAAAGCATATCCTGGGCATACTCGAAGGAGAAATAAAACAAGGAGTGAAAGTATTTAAACCATGTTTTGGTGCTCGTTTTCCCCCCACCCCCCTGGAATCTCTCTCCTAACCCTTAAAGAAAAAAAAAAAAAATCTGTTCTCAGTTTAACTGTTCACTCAGAGTTGACAGCCCAGAGATACACACGTATTGGTTACTTCCACCGTGTGACTTGGGAGAAGTCAGAGAGCACCCCTCATAGCATCTTAAAAGAAGCTATATGATCCCAGGGATGTAAAATATACATTCTCAAGGGGGCAAGATCATCCCCAAGGGGCCAACAATTGGTTCTCGGGGGGTAAAAAGTTCTTATTCTTTTTATGTAGGAAGTATGGATGTACATACAGTACATAAACAGATAAATGGCGTATCTATGGCATTAACATTTTATGGAGGGAACGATTAGAGGAAAAATTGCCTTCAAAAGTTACTTCAGGAGAATGATAATGAGAAAAAAGGCTGAGAACAACTTGATGTAAGACAAGCCAGTAAAGAATGCTCTGAGATAAAGAAGGCTTCAGGGAGGGAAGGGCTGGGCGGCAGATCCGGCAGGGAGTGGACAGGAGGAGACAGTATTTGAAATTTGGCAGAGTGTAAATGCACTTTCCCAGGCACATACGGGGCTTTGGTTTTACGTCTCAATCTGATTTTACCTAATTTCTTTCTTTGGGGCTTTGGTTTTACGCCTCAATCTGATTTTACCTACTTTCTTTCTTTGGGGGATTCCTTACAGCATATGACCCACTGAGAATTCCTTTCTGGCTTTGGAGCATGACTATGTACAGTGTCATTTTAAGCATGTTTTCTAATGTTTCTGGGAGATTTAGGGTTGGTGGGGAAGCTTGCAGCAAATGTTTAGTTCATCATCTAGAAATGGAAAATATTCATTACAAAGTAAGAAAGGATAGGCTCCACCTTCCCTCTTCTTCTTCCTCCTACTCTGTTGGGTAGAGGCAACATGTGTGAGTTGAAGGAAGAGATAGTAAAGGTCTAGAAAATCAGCAGAGCCCTGTGGTAGGAGACCTTGCACTGTCAGCTACCCCATGTCAGCGTCTGGTCCTGAGGCTTCTGGTGTGTCTAGGTTTCATATTTCTTACGTTTTAAAGGAAGAGTTTGTATAAAATAATACTTCAGGTTGACTCCAGCTTCAATGACACATTATCCCATAAAATATCATCTGCATTTTCACAGTAAGGTCTCCAAGTACAGCTGTTAGTTGTATAGCTTTGTATCTTTGGGTGAAGGTTTTGATTCTCTGTTGCAATCCCAACACTTAATAGACCCATACAAGCTGAGCTGTTAATCTAGAACTGCGATCTCCGTGTGAACTCCACGATCACCTCAATATGAGGGGGAAAGACTCCACCTCTGAGTCTTTATGGATTCAATATTAAGTCCTCTGGACTTGGGAGCCTCTGAAGACATATTTATCTGAAATCACAGTCTTGCCTATTACATGGCACCACAAGAAATTCCCATTTTTGTAGTTAAAAAATGATTGAACGTTGGCAAAGGAGTTCAACCTAGAGCTTAACCAGCAGTCTCTTTTAATGAGAAGTGACCACTTTTATTAAATAAAATTTTAATCTATGTCATGACACAAGAAATAATGCTCACTGATTTATGTTTATTTTATTTTTATTTAAGTTTTTATTTTCATCACCCAGTGCTCATCATGACAAGTACACTCCTTAATCCCCATCTCCTATTTCACCCATCCCCCCACCCTTCCCCTTTGGTGACTATCAGTTTGTTCTCTATAGTTAAGAGCCTATTTCTTGGCTTGTCTCTCTTTTTTCCCCTTTGCTCATTGTTTTGTTTCTTAAATTCCACAGATGAGTGAAATCATATGGTATTTGATTTCCTCTGACTGGCTTCTTTTCCTTAGCATTATACTCTCTAGCTCCATCCACATCATCGCAAATGGCAAGATTTTATTCTTTTTTTGATGGCTGAGTAATATTCTATATATTTATATTCTATATATATGTATATATCCATAAATAATATGCAACAGTAATATTATATATATATATATATATATATATATATATATATATATATATATATATATAGAATACACAGACACACATGCCACATCTTTATCCATTCGTCAATTGATCAACATGTGGGCTTCTTCCATAGTTTGGCTATAATAAACATGGAGTGCATGTATCCCTTTGAATTAGTGTTTTTGTATTTTTTTGGGGTAAATATGCAGTAGTGCAATTGCTGGATATAGGGTAGTTCTATTTTTAATTTTTTGAGGTATCTTCCTTCTATTTTCCACAGTGATTGTAACAATTTGCATTCTTACCAACAGTGCACAAGGGTTCCTTTTTCTCCACATCCTTGCCAACACTTGTTGTTTCTTGTGTTTTTGGCTTTAGCCATCCTGACAGATGATATCTCATTGTAGTTTTGAATTGCATTTCCCTGATGATGAGTGATATTGAGCATCTTTTCATGTTTCTGTTGGCCATCTGAGTGTCTTCTCTGGAGAAATGTCTGTTCATGTCATCTGCCCATTTTTTTGGATTATTGGCTTTTGGGTGCTGAGCTTTATAAGTTCTTTATGTAGTTTGGATATTAACCCTTTATTGGATATGTCATTTGCAAATATGTTCTCTTATGCCATAGGTTGTCTTTAGTTTTGTTGATTGTTTCCTTCACTGTGCAGAAGCTTTTTATTTTGATATAGTTCCAATAGTTTATTTTTGCTTTTGTTTTCCTTGCCTCAGGAGACATATCTAGAAAAAAGCTGCAGAGAAATTATTGCATATATTCTTTCCTAGGATTTTTATGGTTTCAGGTCTCACATTTAGGTCCTTAATAGATTTTGAGTTTATTTTTGTGTATGGTGTAAGAAAGTGGTCCAGTTCATTCTTTTGCATATAGCTGTCCAGTTTTCCCAACACCATTTGTTGAAGAGACTGTCTTTTTCCCATTGCATATTCTTTCCTCCTTTGTTTTTTAACCATGATTTTATTTCCCACCTTTTCCCAAAAGAACTTAATGTGACCAGGAGAGCAAAAGAGCAGGAACATTCTAGAGCTGCTTTGAGAGAGAGAATGTACAGCTTCCAAAGAAACGTCTCCTTCTTCCTGTTGTTCTCCTAATGTTGTACAATGGCCCAGTAAAACTGAATTAAGAAATTCATATTCTAAGAAAAAAAAGGTGACAATCGCTCTCTGGAATTTCCCTCTCATCCTTTACAACCAACCAATCCCTTTTGGTATTTATGTGTTTCTATGAATTCTGACCTTCCTGGTAATCAACAAGGATATGCCATATTCTGGAAACAGACTGGAAATGTTGTTTGACATGTGGATTAGGCTGTGTTGACAAACTGTGGTCTGTCAGATAATCCACAAAACATTGCCACCTGTAGAAAATGAACCCCTGAGTAGCTGCACCTTGTCTCCCGGTGAACACAAAACCGTCTCATTTCTGAGCAAAAGCACAGCAGCAAAGGAAGACTTGCATGCCATTTTTCAGGCTGTTTTCCAATTTACATGTCACTCTAGTCAACAATTCCCAGGACAACACAATCCACTACCTTGACAAGCAAATAAACAAACACAAGAAATAAAGAAATAATTCCTCTCGGTTTGCTTTCTCATGGTCTTTCTCCCAGAACAACTTTCTTCTCTCTAGAAGCCAACTCCAAGGCCCAGGTTCACTGGCAGTATAGTTTTTCAGTCTGCCAAAAATGTGAAAAGGAATCATGCTGAATTTAGCCTGCCCAGAACTGAATTCAACTCGATGTCTAACTTCTAGTAGGGCTTGTAAGAGTTCCACTGGTGTTGGCATCTGTAGCTAGAGAAAAGAGACAGCTGTCAAAAACATCTTCTTGCCAAAACGTGACTTGGGAAAGGTCATTTTATTACATGATTTATTTATTTGTTTGTCCATGGTACACAGCGTTCTGATGTGGATGCAGAGCCGAGGGGTAGGCAGGCATCTTAGGGGCCAAGATGTTTGGTGTGTACATTCTTTAGCTAAAACAGCCTTCAATTCAGTGCGGCTCTTCTGCATCAGTCAAATTACAAAGAACGTTCTATCATAAGATCAATCTCCCCTCTCCTCTGAGGCATCATCAGCAAAGAACATGATTAGTAGATCTTGCTTTTATAGTCACCAAGAACAATCAAGATATTCTTCCTCTCAGAAAAGAAAAAAAAAAAAAGGTCAAGTTAATGAAATTCCTAATGGTTTATCTTTTTTACACATTGTGTTGGCATTTTAAAGGGTGTGAATTTTTCTCTCCTGCATTTCTTTGCCTGCAGAAGCTTGTGTTAGTTACATTCTAAACAGATCTACATATTTAATATGGAAAGCTGAATATCTCTTTAAATTAAAACAGATGGGTAGTTTTGTTTATCTTCACTTGGCTCTATCGCTGTGTCCTACACATGAGGGTGGGATTTTTTAATACCAAATTTATAATGGTGACAAGTAGGATTTACTGGAGAAATACTTTTTTGACCATATATTTTATTTAACCTCCCCCGAAGTGGGGTCCAAACTAACCATTTCTGTGTTTTGTTTTTTTGTTTGGTGTTTAATCATTGCTCCTCTTTGTTTATTGCCAGCATGTCTCAGACATTGAGGTCAGGTGTTTGAAAATGAAAACGAAATAGTTTTTGTTCTTGCCTTCAGAGTGTCGCTAGTATTGTGACTTTGTTAAGCTTCTTGTTTCACTTGCTAAAAAGTACTTTAAAGAAATGCAGCAAAAGAACCAAATTGAGAGAGTAAAGAATCTGACTTGGCTTGCCATTACTACCTTCAACCCAACCAGTTAGGCATTCCTTTTTGCTTTTACAAATGTTTCTACAGGTAGCAACTTTCAGGCTAGATCCTCTAGCCAACTGTAAGTTATCTGATAGGGTAGACTTTATCACCCTATCTTCAAAACTGGCTCACTGGGGAAAGCATGTGGTGAGGATCGTATTCTCTAATAATGTCTGTGGCTATGTTTGGCTGATTTGCTTCCTAGATGATGAAGCATGATGTCTCCATGGAATTCCATTTGAGAGAGATTTAAAAATTAAACATCATGAATATTCAGTAAACCTTTCTGGAAATTCAGCTCCAAGTGACTTAATCACTTTCTCTGCATTTTTCCTTAAAGAAGCCATTGTTTGAACTAGGAAAGGTTTGTGTGTGTGTGTGTGTGTGTGTGTTTTAATAGAAAAATTTCAAAGTTAAATAGAAATACCGTGTGCAACAATTCCTTAAAATGTTGAATTTTAATGCCCCTCAAAAACTAAGTCACCCTAACAAGGCCACTTTAGAGGACAAGGTTATTTCTCAATGCCATCTCTCTGCTTGTAGGCACATTAGTTTCCAAAGAACACAAGGCCAGTACAGATTTGATCTGTATGAAGTCCATTTTGCTCTTTTTTTTGTTCTGAGTTACAAAGAGAATCCCAAATTCCAAAGTGTGCCATTTAAAATTAAGGCCATCCCAAAAGTTAGAATAGAAATAATAAGTAGAAGAGGCAAGAGTGTCCTGAAAAATTACCTGAAATTTGACATGAGGCAAAGTTTATGTTTGCCCCTTCAAAGTCATATCAATTGCTCTACCTAGCCCACATAAATGGATAAAAGACAAACAATATATAGACAATCTCAAAGACTAATGAGAAAAGTATTTAGATTGAATGTTTGCACATTTTGGAAAACAAGAATGTCAAGACTGGGTCCAGTACTTCAGGCTGTGAGTTGGCCATTGCCTTAGCCAGACCACCTTTAATTGAACTTTTCCTGGTAATTCAACAACTCGGCCACATTGGATCAAGTTGGAAGGCAGGAGATCTTATATCAACTTATTCTCTATGGTGGATGGTGAGATTTCCCACTTATTATCTGAGCATGATGTATCAATTAATTAGAATCCAAGACACTAGAGAAGTCACTAGTTAGTGAACATAGCATTTCTTAGAAGTCTTGGTACCCCAACTTTGGAAGGGAGATATTGTTCTCCTCATTTTGCAAATAGGAATATAGATGCATGGAGAGGTCAAACAGCTATTTCGGTGTGCAACATCCAGAGCTGGGAATAAAAGTCAAGACTGTTGTGAGCTGGGAACAAATCTGTGTGGTTAAACACACTTAGACTTTAGTCATAGTTTCAACACATACTAGTTGAGTCTCCTCAAGGAAGTCACTTAACTTTTCTGAGCTTCAGTTTGTTCATTTTTCCTAAGGAGAAAACTAACACTCAGTGCTGGGAGAATTAAGGAGACCACTCACTTAAAGCACTTAGCCCAGTGGCTGGCTCACAGGAAGCACTCAATCAACCTTCACTGGACATGGAAAGAAAATGAGATAGTAATACCAATTCGATTTCAGAAGAGTCCCCCAATGTGTTCAAGGAGAGATACTCAAAATACTGAATGTTCAACTTAATCGCATTTCTCTGAAAGGGGAAATTACAGTGGGAACTCAAGTGGACAATGATGAGTTACAGGCATAGCATGGCATGTGACATTAAAAGAAATATCTGATGCATCATGTTTACTGTGATTATCAAGGCAGGAAGGTGAACAAACCCTTCAGAAAGCCTTTGAACAAGAGCAGTGAGACAATAAGCCCATTTCTAGTTAGTCTTCAGTTAGCTTAAAGAAATCAATGGGCATTCTGGTTTATATAAGTCATATACGTTTCTATAGACTTTTTTTTTTTAAGTATAAGGGGTTTAAAAATAATTAAAAAGTAAAATTTCAAGACTATTTGAGAACACTCAGGATTCCCTTTTTAACTTTCCTCTTCTGGACCCTCTAATGATTTAGAGCAAAGTTTACTTGACCTTCCAATAAAGGCTTCAGTTATTTGAGGGAACAAGAAAGGTGGGAAGATTAAAGAAATCAAGTCACTCAAATTGTCAGAGCTGGCAAAGTGATTCCAAATTTGGTATCCTTGTGCCTTGAGCCCCTTTCAGAAGCAGGCTCCTGGCAAATCCAGGGCAGAGCTCCAAGCTACTGGCAGGCAAGTTTCAGTACAAAGCAAGCCAAATGTAATGTAACTGCTTAGATCCTGATATTCTGCAGGTACTAACTCTATCTGTGGATTGTTATAAGTTCTTAGGATTGATCACTGAGAGGCTTTTAATTTAAGAGAGGTAAAAGTGGGCTGATGCAGCCAGGAACATATAAGCGTCCCCCTTCTGAGTAAGGTATACAAGGACCAGTAGAGGCTCCCCCCCTTTTATTAATCTCCACCATTTCATAAATAGCTTTTCCATAATAAATCAACACAAATCCTTCACACATCACCTTATCATAAGCACAACATAGTTCCTTTTTTTTTTTTTTTTTTAAGGTTACACCAGTCTATTTCCTTTATGAGAGATCTCTTTGGGAACTTCAGTGATAACCAATTAAAACCTAATTACCCTTCTACCCTAGAATCTCCTTATCAGAAGCCTTTCCCAACCAGTAAGAATATAAAAGTTCAGCATTTAAGAGCAGGTCATTCTGGGCTGTCTGCAATGAAGATAGGGGGTGAGAACCATTTTCAAGGGCTGTTCTCGTGACATTTACTCCTCAGGTCCACAGGAGACCACGTCAGCTCTTGGGCTACAGCTGCGTGTAACGCCCATCCTGACAGCAGTGCCCGGGGAACGCATCCTCAGTTTTCAGAGGGACCATCAGTCTGATCTGAGAGCTGGATGGGAGCCACTGGTGGGCAACAGTCTGTAAACAGACCGGTCCCTTCCTGCTCTTCACAGCAAAGAAAGAAAAATAAAGGTTAATGGAGGGAAGGGTAGGAGAAACAAAAGTGTTAGGAAGAATGCCCCCAAACTTGGAAATAAGGCAAAAAGATTACTATGAGCCCTTTCAAAGTCTCACTAACTGTTCTGATTAGCCCCCTAGGGGTCATCTGATGCTCCAGAGCTGCACTAATATAGTTGTCATTAGCCCTTTAAAGTTAAATCTGAATAAAATTAAATAAAAAGCTTTTGTACAGTAAAGGAAACCATCAACAAAACGAAAAGACAACCTAATGAATGGGAGAAGATATTTGCAAATGATATATCCAATAAGGGGTTAATATCCAAAATACATAAAGAACTTATACAACTCAACACACACACACACAAAACAAAACAAAACAAAACAAAACAAAAAAAGCCCTGATTTAAAAAATGGGCAGAGGACCTGAATAGACATTTTTCAAAGAAGACATACCAATAGCCAGCAAACACATGAAAAGATGTTCAATATCACTAATCATCAGAGAAATGCAAAACAAAACCACAATGAGATATCACCTCAGACCAGTCAGAATGGCTAGTATCGAAAAGAAAAGGAACAACAAATGCTGGCAAGGATGTGGAGAAAAAGGAACCCTTGTGCACTGTTGGTGGGAATATAAATTGGTGTAACCACTGTGAAAAATAGCATAGAGGTTCCACAAAAAATTAAAAATAGAACTACCATATGATCCAGTAATTCCTCTGTTGGGTATTTACCCAAAGAAAATAAAAACACTAATTTGAAAAGTTATATGCACCTTTATGTTTATTGCAGCATTATTTACAATAGCCAAGATATGGAAGCACCCAAGTGTCCATTGATAGATGAATGAATAAAGAAGGTATGTATATGTATATCACACACACACACATACACACACACAGAGGAATATTACTCAGCCATAAAAAAGAATGAGACCTTACCATTTGTAACAACACAGATGGACCTAGAGGGTATTATGGTAAGTGAAATAAGTTAGGCAGAGTAAGACAGATACTGTATGATTTCACTTGTATGTAGAATCCAAACACAAAACAAATGAACAAAGAAACAAAAAACCAAATAGTCTTAAATACAGAGAACAAATTGGCAATTGCCAGAGGGGAGGCTGGTGCAGGGATGAACAAAATAGATAAAAGAATAAAGATGTACAAACTTCAAGTTATAAAATAAATAAGTCACAGAGTTGAAAAGTACTGCATAGGGAATATAGTCTATAATACTGTAATAACATTGTATGGTGACAGATGGGGACTATACTTATTGTGAGCACTGAGTAATGTATAGAATTGTCAAATCATATATTGTACACCTGAAACTAATATAATATTGTATGCCAACTATACTTCAATAAAAAAATAAATAACTCAATAAAATTAAAAAGTCAGTTCTTCAGTTCTTCTAAACACATTTCAAGTGTTCAATGGCTACAAGAGGCTAGTGGCGGCCATACTGGACAGCATGGATAAAGAGCATTTCCATCCCTGCAGAAAGTTCCATTGGATAGCCATTCTAAAGGAAGGTAAATTTGTGTTAAAATTTACTATTAATTAGAGCTTAGACTCTGTAAAGTCAGATGTCAGCTGGTAGGAAACTGATAGGTTGCAAACAGATTTTGTTCTCTAGAGATGCAAATAATTTTTGTCCGGAAGAAAAGTTAACTCCATAAGTTATAGTTTTATTGCCCTGAAGGACATTAATAAGTCTTGTATCTACATCTGCAATCTTGTTCCAGCATTTTTGAACTGAATAAATATATATCAGTTTTTTATATCCTCCTTTGAATCAGCTTTGTCCCTTATTACTGAATTAGAGAAATCTTTGACACATCCCCACTATATATTTAGAGTATTATATTTCTAACTTTTAAAGAAATATACACTGGAAAAGAGATTAAACAGATGCATTTAGTAAGAATTTGATTTAAAGAGGGTCTAAATTAAATATGGGGCAGATTGTTCTCTTGACAAAATTTATGGAAATGCTTCTCAGCTTTTCCAACAATACAGCAGCACAGCACAGAGATTAAGAGTCTGCTTTGAAGATCTTGGTCAAGGTCCATAGAGGTCACTGCCAGGATAATACACAAGAAAGAAGCAAAATCAAAATAGAAGAAAAAAAGTTGAGGAAGATTGAAACTTTCTTCTTTTGTACTTTTTCTAATATGGCATGGTTTGATTTTTTTAAGATGTATTTATTTATTTGAGAGAGTGTGTGCATGAGAGGGGTGGGGGGCAGAGCGAGAGGGAGAGAATCCTCAAGCAGACTCCCCACTGAACATGGAGCCAGACGTGGGGCTCGACCTCACAGCCCTGAGATCAGACCTGAGCTGAAACCAAGAGTTGAATGCTTTACATGACTGTGCCGCCTAGGCGTCCCACAACTTTTTTTTAAATTAATGAGTATACAGGGCCATATAATTAAAAATAAAATTTTGAAAACTTGCATAGAGAGGCAATGTAATATTAAATCAGTAGTCTACCACTTACTAGTGGGCAAGTTATCTAATTTCTCTGAGCCTCAGTGTCCTCATCTGTGAAATGGAAATCCTAACAGGTAGATCATAGGATTAGTGTGATGATTAGATTAGATGAAGTCTGACATGATAAATGTTAGCTATTACTATTGCTATCACTCCTGGAAATCCAGGAGCATTCCTTACAGTTACTGAGAAAGAAACATGTAACACCTTTCATCTGATTTTGAAAATTCATGGGAATTCTGCCTTCTCATCCATGATATATTTTATTTTAATTTGATCATAATTTGTCTCACATTCTTCCAGTAAAGATGTTTCACATTTATCTTGCCTTTGCCTGTTCTTGGTGAGCTCGGTGTATCATCGGGAGTATACATAACCCAGATGGGAAAGCATGGCATTGTACCTAATTTTAGTTGACTTTGAGAAATCAAGAGTGTCAGACAAAAGGTACAAATACACAAACATACACATGCCATTACACCAACAACAGCACTACCCAAACAATGCCCTACCCAACAATCCAAAAACTTACCAGAACTTGCAATTTGGACAATTATTTTTGGTAAAGGAAAAGAAGGAAGAACAAAGACACCATACATGACATAAAACACCAACCCTCCTCCACCCTCTGCCCCCAACCCTGTCCTAATTTCTTTCATTTTCTCTTCCTTGTAGCAGAATACATACATTTGAAGAAATTTACTTTTAGAGAACCCCAGAGAGGGGAAGCTCATAAGCAAAGGGATCAGCAACAAAGAACCAATCTTAGGGAGGTCAAAACCCAAAGTAGCCCAGGGAGTGTCCCTGGGAACATGGAAATTCCTCCTCCCATTACCAGTCTCCAGGGGGTATAACTAAGGTTCTGTTGCCCTGCCCCTGGCCGATGGTGATAATCGTTCTGTGTGCCTGTGTATTCCTCAAAGAAAAGATAGGAGAGGAGGAAAGATAGATATTAAGTCTTTTGATCTCATGACAATAATGGTAAAGATATTTGTAGCAAGTGTTGAGCAAAAAGGGGTTTTTGCTGAGAGTCCTCTCATCCACATTTATCCAGTGCCCTTAATATTTTTTTATTAATATTCAGCATCAGTAAAATTAATATTTAATCTTATTATTTAAGATTTTATTTATTCATTTGAGACACAGAGATACAGAGAGAGAGAGAATGAGGAGGGGGAGAGGCAGAGGGAGAGGGAGAAGCAGGCTCCCTGCTGAGCCAGGAGCCTGATATGGGGCTTGATCCCAGGACCCTGGGATCATGACCTGAGCCGAAGGCAGACGCTCAACCATCTGGGCCACCCAGGCGCCCCTAATATTATTTTTTAAAGGATAACTTCCTTTGGACTTAAATAGACGCTAGCTCTAAGTGCCCTGTAAATGGTTTCTGCCCCTCACGGCCTATGACTTTGAGAAACATGTTCAGACATCACTTTCTAGGTACCTTTGTGTACAGTGCTTAGCATAATTCATGGGGACATGGAAAGCCCTCAGTAAGCGTTGGCTCCCAATGAGATTACTACTGATTTAACGCTGGGGTCACCATATGGAGGCCAATTCCTTATATTTCTTAGGCTTATTAAGGAAAAACCAGTTGGGTGGTTTATCAGGATCCTGGCGGTAAAGAGGATGCACCTCCCCGCCCCTCTAGGTTGGTTGTAATGATAAGGTGTTGAGAAGGAAGGTATGGGTGCAGGGAAGCAAGAGGTGGCAAGGCACCAAAAGACTAGCAAACCTATGTAGTCATGACCATCCTTACAGACTGAATGTTGTATGCCCCCCAATTCAGATGTTAGAATTCTAACTCCCAGTAATGGCCTCTGGGAGGTAATTAGGTCATGAGGGTGGAGCTTTCATGAATGGGATTAGTGACTTTCTAAGAGGAGACAGGAGGGCTTGTTTCTCTCTCTCTAGGCTCTCCATCGTATGAGGATACAAAGAAAGGTCCATCTGCAAACCAGGAAGTGTTCCCTCACCAGACACCAGATCTGCCAGCGCCTTGATTTTGGACTTCCTGACCCCCAGAACTGTGGGAAAAGAAATTTCTTGTTTCAGATGTTAAGGCCACCTAGTCTATGGTAATTTGTTAGAGCTTCTCAAGCTGACTCAGACAACCATCCCTTGGGCTGAAGAGATAAGTGGTAGCCTTAGTCACTGCCAAAGGAGAGATGACAAACAGTAAGGGAGGGAGGAAGAAACAGGACTTCTTTCTCTCCTGCCCTTTGATTTCCTCGTCAGTATCACTCTCTAGCTAAACCCAACTTGAAGGAACCCGAGATGCAGCCTAGAGGCAGTCTCCTGGACCAGAGATGGGTAAACAGGAAGTCAAGGGGGAAGAGAGACAGAGAAGAACTATGTGTTAAGACTCTGGAGTCAAATATATGGTTAATTTGCCTATTCACTCCTGATGGTTGGAATTCACTTTCCAGGAGAGGCCCATCCTGGCCTTCTGTCCCTAGCTCTGTCAACCTCCTTCTCTTCATTGGTAAATGCTGCCATTAAAACAACAATCTAAGCAACTCAGAGGATATACAAAGACAACTTGTGCTACTTAATTTCAAAGCTCCAGCTCTTTGAACAGCATTAAAGTCTGTTTCTCATAGCAGGCAAATTAGTTAATTTCAAATGTGCTCTGTGAATATCAACAGACCACCCAAATGTTTACTTATTTTAGGCCTGGTCCTCTTAGTAGGTTAAAAGAATCCATTTGCTTTGAGAGAAAGAAGGGGTGGGCATTCATGCATATAAATTGTCTAAATTAAGGGCCAGTTCCATATTAAAACAACATTAATTACTCATTTAGTAGAGGAGAGAAATTTACCTATCACAGAAAACCCCTAGGGTGACATTCTTTTCTACAAACCCGCTTCTAAGCCAAATAACATCCCAAATACTCCTCTTACTCAACCTCGCTTCCTGAAAATGAGAAAAGCCTATGGAAAGAAAAACAAACAAATGCTTTATAGTCACACCATGTCTTAGAGGTTGGTATATGCAAGTTCACTTGCACCAGGAGGTCAGATCCAGAATTCCAGAGCCGAAGAACTGTTCGTGGAAAAATCCCTAGGCTCTGCCTCTCTAATAAAACCCAAATTCTGGAAAAAGTCAGTGGGGTCTGTTCCAGGCCTGGGATTCCGGGGACTAGCAGAGGAGGACCCCTGAGGAGGTGTCTAACACCTGGCTGAGTTACAAGTCCCCTTCCTCTCTCTGCCCCCACCATTCCCCTCCCAGGGACTTTCTGGAAGCAGAACAATCATTGTCCAAACTCAACTCACAGTTGTCCACCACAAAAACAGCCTATTTTTCTGCCAACTGGAATGTTTTAGATTTGCAACAACAGACTGAAGGCATGTCCCAGGGACTCGAGGAAGAAGAGTATCCAAAAAACACATTTTTATTTACTAGAAAACAAGCACCTTGTTCACCTAATTGTAACGTAGTCAGGGATCTGAATCTTTCTACTCTCTTGATCTGAATAAATTGGGCTTGCCACTCTCCTCAAAAAACTGTGGAATCATAGCAATGGCTTAGAGAATTTTTGTTGTTGTTCTGGTTTTAATGAATAGAAAAGCTTAATGTGTAGCCTGTTTTGAAAAGTCCTGCGTATGAACTTGACATTGGTGAAAACCAGGGTTGTTGAAATTTTCATAGTAGGAGCTATCTACCTGGAGTCAAGGAAAGGAGGCTTGGGGAGGCCCACTGACCTACAAAGATCTTCCCTGTTACTTGCAAGCATGGTCTGAAATTCAACATTTATTTATTTATTTTTTTAAAAGATTTTATTTATTTATTTGACAGAAAGAGACACAGTGAGAGAGGGAACACAAGTGAGGGAGAGGGAGAAGCAGGCTTCCCACGGAGCAGGGAGCCCGATGCGGGGCTTGATCCCAGGACCCTGGGATCATGACCTGAGCCGAAGGCAGACGCTTAACGACTGAGCCACCCAGGCGCCCCTGAAATTCAACATTTAGAGTGTATTTCTTTGGCTCTTTCGCTGTCTTGTTTTCTAGAAGACCCATATTCAAATGCAAATACCACGACTGTTGGGACTCCTGACAGTTTTGGGAAGGTGGTACAGGGCAGCAGAGTGAAAAGAGGGCACTGAAAAGGTGCTAAAAATACTTGTACCTGCTTCATAACTTTTCTGAAATTTTATCACTGTGGCACAAATTTCTTTCAAAAAGAGAGAGGCTTAAGGTTCAGAAGGCCCTACGTATTAGCAATGTGGCCTTTGGCAAATCTCTTAAACTTTCGTAGGCCTGTTTCACCATCAGTAGAATGGGGCAATAACATCTTAAGTATTTTTGTGGGGATCTCATGAGATAATTCCTATCAAGTCACTAACATGGTGCTTAGAACATAGTAGGTGTTTGGTTAAGTGGAATATGGTGATAACCATCCCATCTACTTCCTACAAACAGATGAATCAGGAAAAGCATTTAAATGTGGACAGAGTAGGGGAAAATGAGGAAGCAGCAGATGGTCGGAACATTTCAATGGCAGCTGGCTCTCGGTTTCACTCAGGCACTGCCTGTGTCTCTTGCTGGGAATAGGGAGGTTTTATAAAGGAACTGTCACTGCTTTCTGTAGAGCTGATTTGACTCAGAGGAGAGAAGGAGACACAGGGGAAACCATAAATAGATGCAGCTGTCTGATTCCTCAGGTCCATCCCTGGGAGAATATTTACTTAGCTCCAAGGAAACAGTTTTATTTGGCAGATTATGGTTTTAAAGTTTTTTTTTTGCATCCAAATGCTAACATTTCCTCTCTCTCCAACTAAATGCTTTGTGACTTTAATAATGTGGCCTTATAAACAACCTTTTCTGTGGTTACCAGCCCACTTGAAATTTAACTAGCCAGACATCAGCCTATCTCACACTACATGGCCTCCTGTAGTGATGGGACAATAGTCAGGGAAGACCCTGGAAAACAAAACAGGACAGAAAGCAACGGACTGGGGGTCAAATTGTGGAATGCACATTTTAGTTTGATAATAATTCTAATATGCTCAGCAACAGGGTTTGCAGTGGAAGGAAAATGGTTGGAAGGGTCAGGCCCATGAAGAGGGCCTAAAAACCATTTTGCTAATTTTAAGTGATGGAAATAATTTTAAGGGCACAATTTCGTTGTATATCAACCCGATGGCTTGATATTCTGGTGGTATGTTTCATGTCTTAAAAAAGAAAACCTGTTTCACTGAACAAGTAATGCATGTTTCCATGGGCATGTGTGACATCATCAAGGGAGAAACAGGTGTAGAACTGAGCTCTGATGTTCACTGGTCTGCCAGCTCTGCAGGTCCCAATGGCAGACTGGGCCTTCCTGAATTTCCTGCCACTTTCATTTAGTAGAGTTTCAGCTTGTAGGGACAATGTGCTTCTTTCAAGCTAAATGCAACACTTTGGCACTTGGCCCCTGGTGCAACACTCTGGGGTCACTATGTCTCAAAGATTGTCTGAAAAGGGATTTCGGATCCCAGAATGTGGGACTGCACCATGGGTGTCCTCATATCCATTTTCTCATATCCATCCACCTGTGAACTTTAAGATCCACCTATTATAGGCTCCTCTCCACTCAAATGCAAATGAAGACATTGGCTCCTTACATTCATGTTAGAAATCCCTTTAGGTTCACCTACGATTCCCAAGTATATAGAGCTGCAGGGCTGCTGATAGCCACATCCATATCCCCTGGGGATGCAAATTCCATATGCACTCTCTGGACAAAGACCAGCAACTTTCTAGCCAATAACCCCTACCTGGACAGATGCTACCAATGTTACTGCCACTCTCCATCCTTCCTCCCAAACCTAGTAATGAAATTATGAAACCAAGTAAATGTCACATATCTTCTTAGAAGAGGTTGAAGTTGCTTACCAATGGGAAGACTATTTTACTCCTACTATCCCAAATCCTTATTAATAGCACTTCCTTTACCCTTAAAAGTGTCACAATTTCAGTGATAAAATATGTCATCACCATGTGTTTAGAAGAGTCACTATGGTGGAGGTTATTTGAGAACTTGAGAAACCATAATATTCCCCCATATTAGTTCAGGCAAGGGCTTGGTTGTTGTAACAAAGAGACCCCCAAAATATAGCGGTTTAAAGAATAGATTTCTTTCCTTCTTATCTAACAGTCCTGAGATGAACTATCTAGGATGGCAGGGTCTCTTCCCTACAGGATCATCAAGAAACCAAAGCTCCTTCCCTATTTTTGTATCTCAGCGGGTTGAATTTGAATTCAAATTCAATTCTACACATTTAAATCTGGGTTGTAGTGGGAGTTCCAGCTAAGAGGAAGGGGAGGAGGGAGTACAAAGGGGAGAATGCCCAAAGAGGGAAGGCCTAGAAGTAAAGGCAGCCCACATTATTTGTGCTCCCATTTCTGCTGGCAAGAACCTAGTTACATGGCCTAGTGTCTCAGCCCAAGTTTCTTTGAAAGCAAAGCCTGAGACAAAAGCTTTTGTGCTATTTTATTAGCAAGTGCAGTGTCAAAAAGCAAAAGTGAGGAGAAAAAATGGGATGCAGCAAGGAAGGAGTGAAAACAAATATGACTGTGCATTACTAGTTGGCCAACTTTTGGTATCAAGTGTGACAGTTTATTCTCGTGGGACCATCTTTTGGGAGACCATGTGAACCACCGGAGAGGAATTTATTCACTGTTTCCTATTTCCTGTTGGTAAAAGGTTGAGAGGCATTAAATTTTCTGAAGTTTGAAGTTGCACAACTTTCCTTCCCTCCCTTCTTTCTTCCATCCCTCCATCCATCCACCCATCCAACACAGGTCTACAATGTACAGTTCTATGAGTTTGGACCAGCGAATACAGTTGTGTCACTACCAGCGTAAAGATAAGGACTAGTGTCTCTTCTCAAAAAGTTCCTTTTTACCCATTTGTAGCCAAACCCTCTTCTCACTTCTTCCCTTCATAACATTGGTCTTTGTTCTGTCCTTGTGTTTTGCCTTTTGCAGAATGTCATATAAATGGAATTATATTGTATGTAGCCTTATGATTCTGGCTTCTTTCACGTAACATTATGTAGTTGATGTTCATCCATCTTGTTTCCTGTATCAATTTATTCCTTTTCAGTGTTGTGTAGTATTCCATAGTATGAATGCAGCATAGTCTTAGGATCCATTCATCAGTTGAAAGACATTTTGGCTTGTCTCCCATTTTTGATCCTTATGAAGAAAGGTGTTATAAATATTTACATGTATGTTTTTGTATGAGCAGGTTTTCACTTCTCTTGTAAACCCCACAACAATCTTTTGGGTTACATATTAATGTCTCTATAATACAAATGAAAAAACTGGATTTCAGGGGAGTTAAGTAACTGACCCAGGGTCACATAGCTAGGTGAGTGGTGGAAACTCGATTTGAACCCAGGTATCTCAAGTTCATGGTCTTTGAGAAAAAGACACAAACGGGAGTGCCTGGGTACTCAGTTCGTTCAGTGTCTGCCTTCAGCTCAGGTCATGATCCCAGGGTCCTGGGATTGAGCCCTGCACTGGGGAGGGAAAACAGTGGGGAGACTGTTTCTCCCTCTGCTGCTCCCCCTGCTTGTGCTCTCTCTCTCTCTCTCTGTGTCAAATAAATAAATTAAAAGAACCCTCAAAAAAATAAGACACAAATAATACATTTCATAGTAACAAGTACATGTATAATAAGTTATATAATAGAAAAATGGGTGCCAATAAAATACGATGGAATCTAAGAAAAGTGTGCCTAACATTCTTCTCCCTAGATGACCATGGAAGTCTCCAGGGAGGGCCTACAACTCCCTGTCTTAACACATAAGCAGGTGTTCCCTAAGGAAGCAAGATGGTAGAAGGGCTGGAATGTCAAGCATCACAGGGAAAGGGATTGGGTCAGCTTTGTTGTCTTCTGCCTCCTAAGCACCTGGAATAGTATCTTGCATATAGTAGGCATTCAATACATAGTTCTCATGTGAACAATGGAATTCCAGGCAAAAGGCATAGCACATACAAGGACAAAGAACTTGGCTTGCAATGAGTCCCTTTGCCTGATACATGGCCTGTCTTTCAGGTTCAAGAGACATTTTCCAGGTGCTTTTTATGGAAACCCTTGTGGAAACCTGAACATGATTTTTAAATTTCACCTGTCCAATGGCCACACCCTGTACCCTGAGCCCTGGGAGTCAAGTCTTTATCTCTACCAATCCCCTTTGGAGGAGCCAGGCTTTGACCTTTGTGGGCTGCCCCAAGGTGCAAACAAAACGGAGATGTGGAACTTTGGAGGCAGGCTTATATTCCAGTATTCTGCCAACTCTTCAGATGTCCTGGATTCTGTTCCTTGTCTCTAAGGCACCAGCTCGGATTCTGGCCAAAGAAGGCTAGAGCCCACGGAGTGGCAGGTCCCAGAGGAGAGAAAAGGGCCTGACAAGCTATTGTTCAAGAAGCTCACAAAAGGGTGTTCGGGCAGTTGCCCTGGGTGGCAGGAAGGCAGAGGGAGACACTGCCACTCTTTTGTTCACAGAAATTTTGAAAACACTAAAAATCATAAGAAGTGTCTCAATTTCTCCCCATGCCAACACTGAGAGAGTAGTAGTTACCATATCAGAAGAGATACTTGTATGTTTTCTAGGGTTACCTACAGGTGCAGACAATGGAAGGATGCCTGAGCTCATGCTCTCAAGAACGGAATAATATCATGAACATTCTGCATCATCCTTAATTACTTATGTACCAATTCATCTTAAATAGCTGCATTTTGTTCAAAATTAGATTTAATCAGTGGTCAAGACATTTTCATTGGAACGGTTTTATAGATTTCAGAAAAAAAAAAAAAATCTCATCCCACGGTGCTGATGAGAATGGGCCTTAGTGTGGACTGGAGTGCAGTCCTTCTGGTGCTTTCTGGTTGCATAACTTTAGGCAAGGGACTTATGTTGCATCATCAGTAAAATGAGGATGATAATAGTACATACTTGATAGATCTCTTTGCAAGGAGTCAATGAAGTGATTCCTATGAAACATTTGGCTCGGCACCCACAGGAAATCCTCCGTACACATTAGCTATAATTATTAGTATAAAAAATACAAACAAGGCAGAAAAATATAAAATTTAAAAATCCCCTGCAATCCTACGCCCAAGAGGTCATTGAAGTTAACTGTCACATTACACTGGTGCTTTTGTAACAGATAGACCACAGCCATCTTTTCCTGCCAAGTCCCACTGCTCTGTGATCCATCCTTTCTAATGACCACAGAACATTCCATTGATGCAAATATACCAGGAGGTATTCTTGATGGAGAACAAAATAAAGTTAAGCCCAGCAGAACACCAGCCCTAGCTTCTATTCCTGGCCACATCTTCATCATGAACATTTCATAACACCAGCTAAGAAAAATCTCACCACAAACTCAAACTCCCCAGTCAGGAAGGATCTGTGAACTGTGTTCCAATTTCCTAATCGGAGCTGACCTTGATTGTTCCAAGACATCACCCTTCACCAGCATACTCTGCCATTGGCATTCAGAAGAATGAAAAGGAGAAACAGTCAAATCCCACCCACCTCCGCTCCAGGACTCCGGCTGACTCAGCATGCAGGGGTCTTCCGGAAGGTGGAAAGTGCAGGGCAGTCTGGCCATCAGGCAAGGGCACCCGGGCCCCAGTGAGACTCGCAGCCTCCTGGGGGCCAGACCAAGGGGGAGCTGCTTGTTTACACCGCATCCCAGACCAAACAGCTGGGGAAATTGTAAGCCCTTTCATTTTCCACTGCTGCCTTAAAAACAAATTTGATTAGCTCCACAACGAAGAAATTTCTTTTTTCATTTTTTGTTCTGCTCTCTCCTTCTTTCTATCCTCCTTTCTACTTTTCTCCTTGTTCTCCTCCCTTCCCTTCCTTCTCTTTGTTCTTTCATGCTCCCTCCTTCCCTCTTTCTCTCTTTTTTCCTTCCAACTTCCATTTGTCGGAGAAAGTTTAACAGAGTGATAAATTCTTTATTTTCTGAGCCAGAAGGATTTTTTGGTTGGTTTGTTTTTTGGCCAAAGATTTATTTGCAACTGAAACAACTAGTGAAATAAATGGGCCAAAGTCCTCTGTTATTCAGGCAAAAAGTCCACGGAAAGTACAGAAAGGGTTGAACTTCATGGTGACCTCAGCAAATATATTTTTGGAAAAAGAGGACTGGAGTTTGGTTTCTACTCATGCCCATGCATCTCTGGTACTCTGTCCCAACCCTGCCAGTGGGAGAGCCCACTCCTACAGTCAAAGGAAAGGAAGGAGTTGTGAAGATAAGGGTCTAAAACCCCAGTTTTATATCATCTTCCAGTCTGACAACTATTAGCTCTATGCTCTCTTCCGAGTCGCTGATCAATATATCGCAAGAGATAAAGACCTGTGGTCTGCAATGAAAGCCCTCATTTCAACCCTCACTTACTTACTAGGAAGGTAATACGACGTAATAGTTAAAAGCAAACTCCCAACTCTGCTATTTATATACAGGGTGTCTTCAAGAATATGACCGCCTCTCCAAGCCTACACTTCTCCATCTCTAAAGATGGGAATAACAATGGCACCCATGTGACAAGAGTGTGAGTGCAAAGGCTTAGCACAGTACCTTCCTCACTCAGACAATATGTAGCCATTGGTAATTAATATGAATAATTCAGGAAGCTATGAATCCAACTCATCAATTTATCATCTAGCCCAAGCTTTCCACCAGGAGAAGCACACACCTGTTTATCAAATGCTCTTGCTGGAATCGAAGTGCACAATGTCCGCAATATTTGATTGGTCTACCAAAAAGAAAGTTTTGAAAGAGGAAATAAAGTTCGGCCAGCATGACCCGGACCTCTACAAGCTCCCAGCTGCCTGTGGCTGAGCTCTCCTTCCTAAATGTCCGTAAAGGCTATGTTGAATAATCAGGTTCCGAATGCTATATCCACTGCCTTCTAGATTTAGAATCCACATTTTTCTCATTTTTGAAAACTGGAATGACATATTCCTGTCTCCAATTCCCTGGCCTTGCTCCCAGTCTCTGATTTCTCTAAGATTGCTGACAGTGGTTTTGTAATCACATCTGCAAACCCTTTGTATATTCTAGAATTGAATCCAACTTGAACTCATTAAGTGTCTAGTTTGCTTTTTATTATCTCTTGTACTATCTCAGGCTTCAGCTTTCTCTTTAAAAGCATGTTTCTTTAGATATTACATCTTATATGTATAATACATATTCATGGCTGAAGATTTCATAAGTATGGTTAGGCAAAATGCTGAGGTCAGAAATCATCAGTAGGGCGCCTGGGTGGCTCAGTCGGTTAAGCGACTGCCTTCGGCTCAGGTCATGATCCTGGAGTCCCAGGATCGAGTCCTGCGTCGGGCTCCCTGCTCGGCAGGGAGTCTGCTTCTCCTTCTGACCCTCCTCCTCTCATGCTCTCTGTCTCTCATTCTCTCTCTCAAATAAATAAATAAAATCTTTAAAAAAAAAAAAATCCTTCTAAGCTTGGGCGCCTGGGTGGCTCAGTTGGTTAAGCAACTGCCTTCGGCTCAGGTCATGATCCTGGAGTCCCGGGATCGAGTCCCGCATCGGGCTCCCTGCTTGGCAGGGAGTCTGCTTCTCCCTCTGACCCTCCCCCTCTCATGCTCTCTCTATCTCATTCTCTCTCTCTCTCAAATAAATAAATAAAATCTTAAAAAAAAAAAAGAAATCATCAGTAATTCTAGTGTGCAGACATAATAATGGGGCTTCCTGATTTACTATAACACCTTCTACTATGTTTCTTTGTAGAAACAGATACACACGCTGTTGGGTAAATAAAGCATGAAAGTTTCCCCATAGAATTCTTTTTCTACAACCTTACTTTTGATGTCAGCATAGGGCTTCATTATAGTAATATGAGCTAATTCATTTGCGTCTTTTGGCTTTTCAGCTATTTGCTGTGTTACCAGTGTTATAGTCACTACTCCGGTAAAAGGAGTAGGTGCTCGGTACAGAGTTGCTGATATCCTGGGGCACCTGGGTGGCTTAGTCTGTTAAGCCTCTGTCTTGGGCTTGGGTCATGATCTCTGGGTCGTGGGATCGAGCCCCGAGGGGGGGGGGGGTTCCCACGCAGCGGGGAGTCTGCTTGTCCTTCACCTTCTGCCCCTCCTCCTGCTTGTGCTCTCTCTCTCTCTCAAATGAATAAATCAAATCTTAAAAAAAATAGTTGCTGAGGGCGCCTGGGTGGCTCAGATGGTTAAGTGTCTGCCTTCGGCTCAGGTCATGATCCCAGGGTCCTGGGATCGAGTCCCGCATCGGGCTCCCTGCTCCTTGGGAGCCTGCTTCTCCCTCTGCCTTTGTCTCTCTCTCTGTCTCTCATGAATAAATAAATAAAATCTTTAAAAAAAAAATAGTTGCTGATATCCTTAAGTAGGGAAGCTCCAGAGGCATGAGGATGTAGACTTCAGAGTTAGAGGTACCGTGTCCTGATGCCTCTTGTCCCCATGCTATATGGCTGCCCTCAGGCAAATCACCTGGTTCCCCAGGGACTCCGTTTTCCTTCAGAGAACTCTGTCCTGTTAAAGGGGGCTGACAGGTAGTGGCTCCCAGGAAAGACTATATATGACCCTGAATATAATGCTTGCAGTACAGTGCTTGGTTCTTAAGGAATATCCAAAAATAATAGCTAGTGTTGTTAATATTATTTTTGTGATAAGATTCTGTATGGCTCCAGGTCTATGTACTTTGAAAGCAGAGATGTTATCGGAGGTCAGTGATTCTCTTAATTCAAGGAATTTACATTGCTAACTCCACGCAAAGTGAATGGAATGCAATAGTGCCCTGTAAATACTCTCAGCATAAGTCTTCATATTGAGGCACTCACTGCATATGGACAGTCACTTCTCCTATGATGGGACACATATATTCCTGAAAATTATCATGCTATACAAAGTACTATGATAAATACTACAGGGCTCAAAGGAAATGGGGTTTTAGCAGAGGTTCTCAATCACTCCTAAAATCTCAAAATCTCCTATACTTTTGCCCCTATCCTCAGGGGACAATTGCAATGTCTACAAACATTTTTGGTTTTCACCCTGGTGGGCAGTGGTGAAGAGAAGGTGGTGGGGAAAGGCCAGGGATGTTGCTAAACATTCTACAGTGCCCGGGACACTCCCCACGGTACAGAATTATCCAGCCCTAAATACCACTAGCACCAAGGTTGAGAAACCCTGGGTGAGAGACACAACACTCGGAAACTTGTCCAGGATTCATTAAAGAAAAGGGGCTAGCAATCTAATAAAAACGGTAACACAGCCTCCCCACGTTAAATGGTGAAGAAATGCATACATACTGTAGTAAATACTCTACTCTGCCTTGAAAAAGACTGGCGCTTGCTCATGGAAAGGGGCATTGGAAGGATCGCAGCTCATGGGCATTTGTGAAGTAGTGGAAGCCAGGTTATGTGAAATGGAACAGAAAGCTGTAGCACCAGATGTAGCTAGTGTGGCTTATAACACCCGGGATGACCTGAGGCGGGTGGTGGATGTTTGGGGGGTGGGGGTGGAGGTGGGGTGTCTTTCCACACAGCCCAGTTCCAGCAGGGGCTTGTTTTCTCATTCATGTACTGTTTCCTGGGGATGAAATCATGCATAAGCACACATGAAATGCAGTTATGTCCAAATTGTTCCTTAATATATCAGTGGAATTGGAACAAACTCATGTTTTCAAAACATTTTATAGCACGACTGACTACACATACATAATTGCACTGAATTGATGTCACTAAAAAACTAGAACTCACAGCAAGAATGATCCTCAACAGTGTGACAGCCTTCATTATCAAAAAGACTTTTAACCTATAGAAATGACCCAACAGAAATGTTCCAGAGAAGCAAGTAGGGCCTTGGTAAATAAAATTCTTTCACATGCTGTTGTATATAGCACAAGACTTTTCCATGACCTGGCAAGTGGCCTGTGCTATTTATAACGAAGTCTACTTTAAATCCTGTATAATGCTGAAATATTTAAGGGTGAAATTATATACGTGGGATTTGTTTCAAAATAATCCAGGTGGGAACAGTGAATAGCGGGGCTGAGGGGAAAAAGAATTGGCCATGAGCTCATAAATGAAATTAGGAGGTGGGAATGTGGGGCTTGGTTATAATCTTCTCCCTGCTTTTGGATAATCAAAAGAAAAAGAATAGTTAATTGAGAAAATTGTATACAGTGCATTTGCAATCATGTCCATATAAATATTGATTTGAAAATGGTGATAACGCAATTCATAAACATCAGGTTCATGTGTAGCTATTGTAGTGAAATATCACATTAAAAAGATGGGATGGGGGTGCCCCGGTGGCTCAGTCGTTAAACATCTGCCTTTCGGCTCAGGTCATGATCCCAGGGTCCTGGGATCGAGCCCCGCATCAGGCTTCCTGCCCGGCGGGAGGCCTGCTTCTCCCTCTCCCACTCCCCCCTGCTTGTGTTCCTGCTATCGCTCTCTCTCTCTGTCAAATAAATAAATAAAATCTTTAAAAAATAAATAAAAAATAAAAAGATGGGATGTACGGAAGGTATGTAAAGCATGCTCAGTTACCACAGTTTCCAAAGGACCAGCTCTTATAAGGAGAGTATGATGATTAGTAAAATCAGGTGTCAAAAGGAGAAAATTAACACTCAAGTCAAGGTCAGTGATCAGGGCCAACTACTAGAGTGTTGTTTCACAAGCTGAGAATAGAAGAAGCTCTTAAGAATGGAGGTGAGACTGACCTCGTGTGAATCCTGACTGAGTGGGGGAGGATATCATGGTGGCTAAGAGCCTGGGTGGGCCTCGGAGTCTGACCTTGCTGGGGTGCCTGATTTTACCAGGTGACCTTGAGCAAATCAATCTAATCACTCTGAGAAATTTTGTTTCCCTTCAGGTTTATGAAAACTGGATTCTCCTTGTGATAAAAAAAAATAGAGCAAGTTTTAAAGAAACAAAAACAGGGATGCCTGTGATAATAAAAGCACATCAGAATAGACTTGCGGAAGCTCCTGAGTAATTTCGAGATACTCTTTGGAGCATCTGATGAAAACTAGAAATAATCTCCCCTGAAGAATGCACATATGAATTCACAGAAACATTTGCGTGCAATGTCTAGAGAGTCACAGACTCCTTTAACATTCCTTCAGGGCACTGGGTGAAGAACCTGGATGAGAGGCTGTGCCAGCCGTTGGTCTAGAAGCCAGGGAGTGAAGACAGGTTCAGTATATTCCTGTCACTACAGCTGTTCCTCTTGACCTACCAGAACTCTTTCCTCCACTCTCCAAATTCTCCCCCTTTCCTCAAAGTTCCTCACTTTCGAGAAGCCTTTCTCAGCCAGGGCTATCTACAGAATTTCTCCTCTGGACTCAGTAAGTAACTTATCAGCGCTGCTATTTTGGTCCTTAATCATACGCTCTCTTTGGGTGCTTGTCTCTGGATACCTGTATATGTGCCTGTGTGTGTGTGTGTGTGTGTGTAACTAGATTGCAAGCAACTTGAGAGTAACACCATGTATCACACTTCCTGGTATATCCCCCCCAAAACCAATCATGTAGAAAACTAACAGATAAACCGATGTCATACGTGGCTTGGAAGTAGGTACTCGTGAAATACTTATTGAACAAAAGAATTTTTTACTCCTTTCTTTTGCTCCTTTCTCTAACACTTGAAGCTTAGCGCTCTTTGCTCCTTCCCTCTGGAGCACCCTTTTCCCAGGGCTCCCTAGCAAACCCCCATTTACGATTTGAATCTCAGCTCAGAATCTTCAAGGAAGTCCTCTGCCCCCCACGGACCTCCTTCCTCCTCCCCAACTCCTCCTCCCCAGAGATCTTCCATAGGCTCTGGAAGATCTCTGTCCTGTTCCTACATGCGGCACAGCATATGGCAACCATTCCCCATGGGTGGTCTCCCCACTGCTGGGAATATGTGAGGCTCACTGAGTATGTGGTACATGGAGGAACACATTTACTGGCTTATGCACTTATTTTAATGTACATTTGTAGCAATGTAACTAATACAGACCCAAGATGTCACAGCGTGTATTGATTAGGGTGAGGCTAAGTAAAAAGGAGAGGCAGAAAAGAAGAGAGACAGAAGGAGGTTGAAAGAAAAGTAGTGAGTGACCAGCCTCTCGCTATGGTTTTAGGGCAAAAGTTGTGAAGGTGAGGTGTGTTTATTCAGCCCATGTCTTTGAGCACCAGGCTGACATTTGTAAGAGGCAGGTGTGTTTTAACATCCGTGTCTCTGTGTCCATCTCCCTAGGAGGCAGCCCCAGGAAGGCAGGGATGGAGCCTAACCCAGCTCTGCACCATCCAGAGCTGGGGCTCCGGGGTTTGGGGCTGAATCGGATCATATAGGACGGAATTACAAAGTTCAGTCCCCACATCGGCTTTGCCCTCCTCAAAGCACAATTTTGTCTGCTCCCTGGGACAGAAGGAAGGCGCACGAGAGGAAGGAAGCTCCTCTTCCCTCTGACATGGCCCCACGTACTGTAGACAGACCCCTGGGGGGGAGCCATCCTCATCAAATCCCAACGGAAGACTTCGTTTCCTCTGCTTTCTTCCCGGGTGTTCTAGGCAGCATGAAAGTCTAGCCAGCCTTGTGCACAGAGCTTGCTTTGCCTTTAACACAATTAACCATGTGCTTGCAGGACTAGTCCTCGTGAGGACTGGTTTTACCGAACCAGGAGTTTGCTAACTTGGCGGAACAATTATTATTACCTCAGTCATCGGGAGTTACTGAAAGAGAGGAAACGCAAAACACGAACACCGCACGAGGGAAAATGTAGTCAACCAGCACCTGCCAGAAAAGCCTGGAGGGTGGGAATGGCTCAAGGAGGTTTCCACAGGTTCCTCCCCAGGGGGGCCTGCAGAAACTTCCAAGCTGGAGGTCTTTGTGTAAGAGGTGAGGGGTGTGGTAGGCCGAGGGGCTTGTGTCTGGTTGGCGAACAAAGGAAGGAAAAGGGAAAGGCAAGGGCGCTTCCACTTTTCAAGGTAACATAGTTGAAGGAATCCAAGATTGAATTGGCTGTAATCACTGGTGATTCATTTTGAGAAAATCACAAAGGGCCTCCTTCCCCGCACCCCCCCCCCCCCCCCCAGTTTCCTCTGTTGGGATTTCCCAGGCTAAGAGGGCAGCCCAGTTTGAGTCACTGGGTGGAAGAAACCTAGAAACGTGAAACAGATCAACTATACTCTAAGGACTGTTAACCCTATGTCCACAAGAATTCTTTTAACAGTAAATTACCTATAATCGAATCTGGATTCTTTTAAGCCTATTTATTATGGGACTCCTGCTTTCTTTCCTTGCACTGTATCATAACCCTCTGAATGGTCAGAGGTCCACCTAGACAAAACTGACAAGTTGAAATTACAATCAGTTTGTTTGCTACTCATTACCAGGTATCATGAGGAGCAGCTCTCCTTCTTTATGGGGAATGGTTGGGTATCTCTAGTAGAGAGATGTCACAGGAACATCAATATAATTTCACTTCTGTTTGACTGAAAATAAGAGTCACCATTTCTGACTGCCTAGTGTATTCAAGGCACTTAACAAAATTATTATTTCCTTTATTTCTCACAAGATTCCCATAAGAAAGGTAATATTTAACTACTGAACAAAACTAAGATCTAGAAAAGCAAAATGACTGGTGCACAACCACCTAGCTAATAAGTGGCAGAGCCAAGATATGAGCCTCAGCTTTGACCAGTTCCAAATTATATATTTCCACTCCCCTTATTGCCTTTCTAGAAACTCTATAAAGATAGGACTTAACAGAAGCAAAAAGGAATATGATTTAGAAGAACAATCAAGTAAAATATGATTTATCACACATATCCATAACATGACATAGCTCTGGTTATGAAATAATTCAACAACCTCACTTCGTGCATTCAGCTGTGCCAGTCAGCCCCCATAAATCCCCTTGGGCATGTGCCCTAATGTTCCCTATTCATCCCCTAGTCAGATACCTTTAAACCACACTGACATCACAATATGGGAAGTGGCCATTTATAGAGCATGCATTTTTTTAAACTATTTAATTCCTGGCATCTGAGAGCCCAGCATTCAGCAATTGCTCATTTCCATGAGGATTTGAGGTTCTGAAAAAAATGTTTCAGCATGACTGTGGACTCTTCTGTCATTTTTACTTCTAGAAGTATCTTCTCTCACTATGAACTAATTCAACAACCAGAGTCAGTATAGATGGAGAGAGAGCAAAAGAGCCAACATCTCTTTAAGGAACAGAAGATGAGAGAGAGTAAGGGGAAGGCCAGTGTTCATGGCCAGAGTTCATGACCCCAAACCTGATGCGCCATCTTAAGTATTCATGCCATCCCATTGCTTTTATTTTCGGAGTCTTCATCTCGGTGCCTAACGATAATCCATGGGGTTTCATCTTCCCACAAAAAAGCTCCTTATTCATGGACTGTCTGAAATTCATTGCTCACTTTCACAGTGATAAAAACCAAGCCCAAGGGCTTCACTTTTCTTAACCAACTCGGAGGTCCAGGAGCGAAGGCAGGCCCTGCACTGTCTCCCCGTGAGTCCCAGTCACATTTCTCAGGGCTGCTCTGCTGGAGAGAGCTCTGCCTAGAAACTTTAAACTTTTCACCAGGCAATATGCTGTCATGCAGGCACTTCTAGCCCACTTATCCCCAGGCCAAATATCGGGGTAACGACTGCCCTTTGGTGATGTTGTCCAGACCCTCTTAGGCCGGTTCTCACACTCGGCAGCATTCTTGTAGGCTGCTGGAAAACACTGGAGCTGGACAGGTTTATAAAAAACGAGGAATGTGCCTCCTCCTTAAAGATCCCATCACCTTAGCATACTCTCCCTGGGAGGTTTGCATTCTTTGGATCCCCCAACTCTCCATGCATAATCCTGGGCCTACGGCTTATGTCTGAGTTGAACTGAATCACAATGGGAAGGGCACATACTGTTACCATTCCCGTTCGCAGATGGTGAAACCAAGACCAATAGGTTCAAATCATTTGCCTGGTGTTACTAACCTAATTGAACATAGACAGTGAGGCTGGCACCAGATGAAATTCAAGCCTTAAATGAGGAGTGTTTTAGTGGGCTTTGGAGATAAACTTTTGGGAGATGGACAGAGGTGGATGCTATATACCTAATGTATCAGAAGCAGCGAATGAAAGGGGGCGGGGTAACGAAAGGGGCTGTGAAGGAGCTGTGGGAGGGCCCTTGGAGTCATGGACTATTAATGGCCAAGAAAGTGAAAGTTGTTTTGCCATAGGTAGTTGAAAATGAGCTGCTAAGGGTGTGGGCTCACACTGTCACTAACTGTGGCGAACTCAGAGGAAAGATACTCAAATTTCTCTTTGCCTCAGTTTCCTCATTTCCTTAGAGTACAAATAATACCACCTCCCTCACAAGGTTGTTATATGGAAGAAATCAGATAATCTAGATCAGGGTTTCTCAACAGGGGCATTATTGACATTTGGGGCTGGAAAATCCTTTGTTGGGGATGGCAGTGAGGCTCTCCTGTGCAGTGTGGTATGTTTTGCAGCATCCTTGCGCCCCCCCCCCCCCCACTAGATGCCTGCACTGTATCCCTTACCCTCAGTCATGACAATCAGAACTGTCTCCAGACACTGCCAGGTGTCCTGGGGAGGCAAAACTCCCCCCACTTAAGAACCACAGATCTGGATAAAGGGGTAGATATATGGCAAGCATTTAATCAATCTTATTATGAGTGTTCACTCCCTTCCCTGCTTTTTCTTCCGGACTTGTCTTTTCAGTGACCCCTTGCAAATATCTCAGCATCTTCTGTCCCAGCATTTGCATTTAAAGCCACCTCTGAGGAAGGAACCTGACAAATGCATTTACATTGGGAGTGCTTTCATTTCAGTCTGGGTACAACACCCCGAGCCAAGGATACCACCTTGAATGAGTTACGTGTCAGCACTAGCCACCTGAGTGAGACTAGTGTTTTAGGGAAGTTTCCTTCCTAACCTCTCAGAAGACAGTCTATGCAAATACTTATACATGCTACCCACCTTGTAAGATATGAATTAGTGGTTCCCAAATGGTTCTCTGGAACACCAGTTCTAAGTGGATGAGAATAAGTTACATAATTAGAAGTTTCTGTGGTTACATGAATTTGAGAAATTCGGGTTAGACCAAAATTAGACAAATCTCTTTAATTCTTAGGCCTTCTCAGAGTCTTTAACATGCTACTATGCATCATAATTATTCATGAAGAGATAGGTTTTGTAGCTTTTCACGGACTCATTTTTATACGGCACCAATTTTTGTAGGCCAGGAGTCAGCAAACTGTAGTCTTGGGTCAAACCTGGCCTCCTGGCTATTTTTATAAAAAAAACTTTATTGGAATACAGACAACCACATTCATTTACATATTGTCTATGACTACTTTCATACCACAATAGCAATCTGAGTAGTGACAGAGACCAGATAGCATATAAAACCTGAATTCTTCACTATCTGGCTTTGAGAAGAAGTTGATCAACCCATATTACAGGCTGAATGGTCTGTGGACTACATGGTGGAAAACCCTGCTTTGGAGAACCTCCATGTAACCATGTTTCATGGTTACCTAGCCCACTTGTGGCAGTGTGACTTCACAGTGACCACATCCTTCAACATCATCTGAGGAGCTTGTTAAAAATGCAGATTCTGGGGATCCTGTCCTGACCCACTGAACCAGTTGCTAGGGGCAAATGGCAGGAAGTGAAGTTCAATCAAATCATCCACCAGTTCTTATGCACAGCTAAAATGAGTGCCCCTGACCTAAGCTGATTGCCAACTGAGTAATAGAATCTCTCCTCAAGTGTTTTTGGCTTCCTTTCCACCTCCAAGGGTGGGGAACTCACTACTTCCCCCAAAGTCCATTCTGCTCTTAGTCTGGGATAGTTATCAGAAAGTTCTAGATGCTGAACATAAATATGTCCTCTAGGAATTCTACCCATTGGCTTCATTTCCCTCTACTCCCACTTACTACTGTGAAGTGTATGTAAGCAGGAAGGCAGAGGGCAAAGTTACCCACAAAAACCTACATTTATAATTCCCTAGATCTAGTATTCCTCAGGAAGCCTTCTCTGGCTGCTTCAGGCAGAATTCAGCACATCCTGCCCTGCTCAATGTGCTCGAAGTACATTGGAGGTTCCTCTGCGCATTCTCTCCATTTCTGTAATTCAGTGTTGTAGTGAAAGGCACAGACATCTGACCAAGTCAAGTACACCTGAAGTCCTAGCCCAGCCTGTCACTCTATAGTTGTGGGCCCTTGGGTGTGATTACAGCACCTATCTGGGGATAGTTGTGAGACTTTGATATCACAAGTTCAGGGTTTAGCTCAGAATTGGTTCATAGTAAGTGCTCAGTGTCAGCAAGGAGGAGATGAGGTTGCTAAGTCCTTGAGTGGGTGCTGAACTTCTCTAGGGAAAGGACCATCTATAACTTATCATCCTTTGAATGCTAGTGTCTATCATATAATAAAAAAGACAGACTGAAGAGGGCAGATAAAACAGTGGTCAAAAGCAATGGGAATGGAGGATCATCTGCCTAGTTTCAAATCCCTGTACCACCTGTTGCTTCATGTGTGGTCTTGAGGAAAGGGCTTGATTTCTCCATGTTCTAGTTTACTCCTGAATAAAACCACCACCTAGGTGGTTGTGAGTATTAAAGAAGATAATGCAGGCAAAGGACTTAGCACATAACAAAAGTTCAGTTAGGGTTATAATTATTATTGCTACTACAATTATTATTAATAGTGTCCCCTCAGCATGCACCAGTGGTTGCTTGGATAAGAGGATGCCTGGAAAACATGTCTTTGCTCATGAAGCAGTCTTATCTCTTATATTTTTTTTTCCTACTTATTCTTAGCTCAGATTCCTTGGGAAATACATAGCCAGAGAGACAGCTTGAAATTTGGGACTAGGCTAACAGAGGCCCATGCAAATCTATCCTAGAATTATATACATAGTAAATCCTGTGGCTACACTAAGCTGTGCACAGTTAACATTTTCCTCAGTGCCATAAACCAGACGCCCCTCTCCTCCCCTCCAAATGTTTGTAGCATGTTAGGTGCAGATTTAACTAAACTCCTAAACAAGGAAATGACAGTACCCAAAGGAGATGGAGGAATGTCTTATGTCCAAACCAAATAAAGGAGAAACCATAAATACCAGGGCTCTGAGACATCAACATTTATACTCAGAAGGCTCTTCTTTCTGCTAAACCTGACTCTTTAATCCCTCAGAGCCTTGCCCTTGAGTACCTCCCTGTGAGTTGAGGCTAATGGCCAAACATGACCACCTGGAGTTTTTATCACACCTGCTTCTAAAAAGGTCAACAAAGTTTTCTATTGAATCCTACTGTCTACTTTATGAGCTGGAAATTGTTTTAGGCTCTGGGGACAAAAGACAGACACCACACAATTCTTGCCCTTGTGGAGCTCATAGTCTAGTCAGGGAGATAGACTATCACCCAAAGATTTTATGGTTTGCACAGTGATGTGAGCAGAAGGAATAGGGTGAAGGCACTGTGGCAGGAAGGAAGAAGGTATGTCAGAGGAACTGAATGGGGCCCTGCTTGATTATAAAAGCAAAGAGCATGGTCAAAATGCAGCTGGAGAAGAGAGGGATGTCAGACCATAGCAACACATAGCCACCCTAATAAATATGGTCCTTATGGGCCATAAAAGAGCAAAAAGAAGCCATTGAAATAAAAAAGCAGTGGATTGATGGAATTTGCATTTCAAAAGGATCAGAAGAGACTAGATTGAAGAGACAGGAAGGTAGTACAGGTAGTCTGGCAAGAGATGGTGCTGGTATGGACTGGTGTGATAGGCAGTGAAGGTGAAGGGAAATGAATGATGGACCCAAGAGATGGAATTGAGATGAGAAAACAACACTTCACATCCAAAACTAGGAAATGCATAGGTCCATTCTTCCTAAAAAAAAAATAATAATAACCTGGGGATTTATAAGCCTTCAAAGATATAAAAGGGAAGGTTATTCAGTCTTACTGGGCAACACTGATGAATTTATAGACCCATAGTGCTCCATTACAAACTTGGCTTAAAAACTATGCATGACTCTGAGAAGAGTGCCAAGACCATCCAATGGGGAAATGAGTCTTGTCAATGAATGGTTCTGGGAAAACTGGGTATCTACCTGCTAGAGAATGAAACTGCACCCTTATTTAACACTGTATACAAACATTAACTCAAAATGGATCAAAGACCCAAATGTAAGACCTAAAACTATAAACTCTTAGAAGAAAACGCAGGGCAAAAATCTTCACACCATCACATTTGGCAATGATTCCTTGGCTATGACACCAAAGGCACAGCCAAAAAAATAGACATATTGAACTTAATGCAAATGAGATAATTTTGTACATCCAAAGACACTAGCAACAGAATAAAAAAGCAATCCACAGAATGGGAGAAAATATTGGCAGGTCATATATTTGATAAAAGATTAATATGTAAAATGTATGGAGAACTCCTAAAACTCAACAACAACAAAAATGATTCAAAAATGGACAAAGGACTTGAATAGACACTTCTCCAAAGAAGATACACAAATGGCCAACAAGCACATGAGCAGATGCTCAATATCACTAATCATTAGAGAAATACAAATCAAAACTACAGTGAGATACCACCTCATACCCATAAGGATGACCATCTCCAAAAAATCAGAAAATAATGTGTTGTGAGGATGAAGAGGAACTGGAACCCTTGTACCCTGTCGGGGAGAATGTAAATTGGCAGCCACTGTGGAAAACAGTACAGCATTGCCTCAAAACATTTTAAAAGTGATCCACCAATTCCACTTCTGGTTATATACCCAGAAGAATTGAAAGCAGAGTCTTGAAGAGGTATTTGTACACCCATGTTCATAGCAGCATTATTCATAAGAACTAAAATATGGAAGCAACCCAGCATCCACTGACAGATGAGTAGATAAACAAAATGTGGTTTATCTATACAATTGAATATTATTTAGCCTTAAGAATAAAGGAAATTCTAACACGCTGCAACACAGATGAAACTTGAGGACATTATTGTGAATGAAATGTGCTAGTCACAAAAAAGACAAATACTGTGTGATTCCACTTATAAGAGGTACTTAGAGTAGTCAAAATCATAGAAACAAGGAAGCAGAATGGTGGCTGCCAGAGGCTGGGGGAGAGGGGAACATCAAGTGTTACTGTTCAATGGGGATAAGTTTCAGTTTCACAAAATGAACAGAGCTCTGGAGATGGGTGGCAGTGATGATATATTTAATACCATGGAACTTTATACTTAAAAATGGATAAAATGGCAAATTTCATGTTATATGTATTTTACCACCACAACAACAACAACAAAAACGGGGAAAATTGGCACAGATTCAAGGATTCACTGTGAAGGGCACAAAATGGAGCTTTACTGCCTATGCTCTGGCTAATTAGAATATAGAATTCCATAATCAAAATTCCAAGTTAAAAGGAAAACTATTTACAGCAGGCTAGAGGGCTTTACACCAGCATCAGAGTCAGAAGAGACTGGGTTCAAATCCCAGCTCGGTCACTTCCTGGCAATTGACTAGTAATAACTTCATCCTGACCCTCAGTTTTCTCATCAGTACAATGGAAATGATGAACCCTGTCATGTAGGGCTATTATAAGGCTAGAAGGATATGACATAAGGATTAAATGTTGACCATGTGTATCAAGTGCCTAGTCCTGAGCCAGGTCTCTATGTATGTTAGCTCTTCTCTCCATCAGTGACACGCTGCCAAGCAGGAACAGACACAACAGAAAGAAGGAAGGGTGATTTCTTTGAAGATGGGAAAGTTGTACCATGTCTCCATCCCCAGCAGAACAGAAGATCATCTTCAGCAGGTGCTGGTGGATTTAGAATCACAGGAGTAGAGAAACCTCTCAGAAGCCAAAGGACAGGGCATTGTGTTTCAAACTTTTCCAGATCACAAAGAAATACATTATAGCCTACGAGCCAGCAATACACTCTATTTTCCACTTGATTTGATTCTGGTCACGACTCAATCAAAGTGATTTTTTTTTTTTTTTTGACCCTGGGTCATGACTCACAGTTTGAAAAACACCTGGGTAGGGAATTCATAATGTGCGTCCTTCCAGGAAGCCTTTCTGGAACACCCTCACCCTGTAAAGGTTGTTCCCACATTTGAATTTCCTCGGCTTAAATGATTCCAGGCTGTGCCTCACCATGTATTCATAGCTCTTCTCTTGCCTCCCTAAATACATTCATTGTTTCTCTGTCCTTCCAAATCTACCCACATAGCCCCCTTCATTATTTCACATTCAGGAGACCGAACTGAAGAAGCTGGGACAGTTTAATGTATTTATATGGTAGTGGAGGTAGGGGCAGAGGGCCAGGAAACTAGCATCTAGTCCAGTGAACCTACTCTGGCCAATCACTGGCTCTGTGCCTTGCACTGTGCAGAGCTCAGGAAGAGGATGGGTTTCTTCCAGATTCCCAAAGCCTTGGAGGCTGGGCATGAGCTCAGAGTATGGGAACAGAGCACACAAGCTTCAGTGTGAAGCCTCTGAGGGCTCCTGAACAGAGACCTGGCATGAGACCTTTGCCCTGTACTGAAGAAGCTTCCTTAGCAATAAATAGAGCAAGACTCTATTGCCTAAAGGCAGAGGAATGGCACACAAGACTGAAGCCTCTGAGAAACCATCCACTGGGGAGTTCACAGCAGCCCCACTAGCGCGGAGAACTGCGTGCTCGTGGAGGAGGCGGACAGCCCTGGATTTCCAATTTGCAGCACTCTCTTCCAAGCCGTCTGACAATGAATCTAGTTTTTAACTCTCTGAGCTTCCCTTTCCACACTGCAAAATGGACTAATAATAATACCTATAGAATAGGGTTGTCTGGAGCATGAAATGAGATAATATACATCAAGCCCCCAGGATAGTCCCAAGCACATGAGCAATCTTTAGTAAATGTGAGCCAGAGTTCTTATTTTTCAACACTCAATAGAGCATCATTGAGGGGAAAAAGGCAGTCACCTGAAACAGCTTTTCCTCCTTGAAGCCAAAAGGACATAGTTTCCTAGTGAGAAAATGTGGATGTTAGGCCCTGAATGCTCTTGGAATAGCAAGTGATTTTATCTCAGGAGTCTCTGTGTGATGCTAATGTACAAACCTGACCCAGCGGACTTCAGATAGTGTCACTTGGCTTCTGGGCCTGCAGCTTTGCAGAGTGATGCCTCTGGCATCAGCCACCTGCCCCATGGGGGCACCGCCCAGGCTCAGAAGACTTTAGCTAGCCTCAGAGCTTTTCAGAAGCAAGTTTTAGGGGATAGTCTCTGGAGGCCTTATGTCTGCCCTCCCCTTTCCTCCCCTGGCTTTCCCACACAGGCCACAAATCCTGCCTCGTCCTCTGGGAAGGCCCACCTCTGGGCTGCTACTTGTACCAACTCCCAAGGTCTTCATCCTCCATGAAACTGATCCTGAGGACTCCAGCCTCCAACAACCTTTCTTTTCTTTGAGCTCTGACAGTGAAAATTTAGCATGTATAGCAATGCTGTCTAACAAAAATAGAAGGGAGTCAGATCCATAATTTTACATTTTCGAGGAGTAACATTAAAGCAAAGTTTTTTTTTTTAAATAGGTGAAATTGACTTCAAGAATATAGTTGAAGTCTGGTGTGTATTTTACATTTACAGCCACATACCAGCCACATTTCCTGTGCTTAGTAGCCACATGTAACTAGGAGATTCTGAAGACTTAGTGCTCCCCATGCTCCAGAAAACCATACAATATTTCATTATTATTTCTTCATATTGATTACATGTTGAAATGATATTTTGGATATATTGGGCTACATAAAATATATTGTTTCTATTAGATACTCCCTGGCTCTTAAGGACCACTTCCCGGTCCTTTTACTAGAAGGCAAAGGCTTTCCCTCTGTCCCCTTCTACCATGCACTTCCCACACCTACATCTGCCTGCAAGACAGACAAGTGGATAGAGAGAAAGAAGAAATCCAGTTATCCTCCTCCAACTCTTCAGACCATAGTTCCTCTGGTTAGAGAGAAGGTTTGGGAGGCTGTCTAAACCCTGCTGCTGTTGCCACTGACCAGGATTACAGCTTCCACGCCTGCAGCTTGCCTGCGGGCTGGACAAGAGGGAAAAAACCGAAAACAACAACAACAACAGAGGATTGCTGCCATTCTCTCTGTCCCTTAGGGTTCCCTTTACTCCTTGGACTAGAAGCAGGGGCTTTTCTTGGGTTCTTTCTTCCTGTGCCCACATGCTGTTTCAGGATTCATGTTGCCCTTGAGCCTGGACTAGAATATGTGGGAATAAAAACCCAGGAAACTCACGGTCTCAATTTTATTTAGAGTTCTGGCTTCCTTTCCCAATCCACCTGCTACCACTTACTTTTCAGACTCCTCAGATAGAAGCTGTGTACATTTTGTCTAGGGTTTTTGGTTGCATTCAGTGGGAGTAATAAGGTGGAGTGTGA
The DNA here is from genome assembly GCF_029215605.1 of Mirounga angustirostris. NCBI lineage: Eukaryota > Metazoa > Chordata > Mammalia > Carnivora > Phocidae > Mirounga > Mirounga angustirostris. The sequence goes on along the minus strand of NW_026991709.1, from coordinate 183,901,897 downwards.
TTATTTCATTTTAACCAGAGCCAGAATCCCCAGGAAACATATTTTCCCCCCGTGTGTTGTATTACATTCAACCTCTATGACACTTGATCATCTACAAATGGCATCTATAGAAACTTAGATCGGATTAATTAGGATACCATATTCCTAGACCATGCCAAGTATCCATGATATTCACATACTTAGAATGGAACAGAACTGCTTTTTATATTGAGAACAGACATAAAGAGATTTCAACACTTATCCTTGAGTTAGGAATGAATGAAGGATATTTGTTGACCTTTTTTCTTTGTGAAAAGTTTAAACATCTATTACCCCACATTATTGACTCTGTCACATATGTGTTTAATTAGGGAATGTATATTACCTCCATGTTTTCAGACCACATTTTTGTAAACATCTGACTTGATAAGGCAGCTGTTATATTTATTTGGAATCTCTGATCATCACTCATAGTAGCCTTAAACTTCCTTTTATAGTAGACAATAGAATTTGAAATTAAGTAATTGTGTATTGCCAAGAAGAATTACATCCATTTATATGGATCAACTAATTTCCAAAAGTATTATACACTTAATGAAAAAGGAAGTGATCCACACCTCTAAAAATCATTAGCGGGCCAGCCATTACTTCAAAACACATTATGTGCTCACATACTCATACGGAGCTGATAACACCCTGATAAGATGAGCTAAATTCCAGAAAATGTTGGGAAATAATTTGGTGGTTAGGAACATTACAAAACAGCAGAGTTATTGAAAATGATAATGTGGATATTTGCATAGTGATATGTACTGTACAAAATGTTTTTATTCAGTCGGTTATTCATTCTTATAGCCATTATTTATTAAGTGTCTATGATGTGTCATCAGTGTGCTAGACACTCTCATAGTCATAATTTGTGAGTAGCCCCAGGTGTGCTCTGCTTTAACTAAACCTTACACATAAAAAGTCTGAATTGTCAGAACAGCGTGATGTATACAAAGAGAAGTTGTTGAGTTCTTAAAACAACAAACTTCAAAATCTTTCCATTTACAAGCATTAAAGCTACCCACATTTGGGGGGACTAGAGACTCTCTAAGAATAAGGGGCAAAAGGCATGGGCTTTGGAATCAGAAACACCTAGATTAAATCCTTAAAATTATTTTCAACCTCAACTTTGTCAGCAGTACCTATGTCAATGGATTGTGGTCAAGTATGCATGATATAATGCTTCTCACGTTCATAGAACAAACAAACACATGGTAAGCTCCCATTATCTATATATTATAATTACCACGTAAAGTTTATTTGCATTACATATAAAGTGAATTATTTTTCAATGCTTTTCATTTCAAATATATGAGTTTGTTCTATTACCTATAATGTTTAAGAAGAATGATTACATGTAGGAATAAGCATCAAATATTTTAATTTTCATGTTTTCACAGCTCCTATCCCCTAAATGAAATCAATTTAATACTCATCTTATTTTGGGGGGCTATTTTTGTCTTTATCATTTACTAAGCAACCACAATGTATGTCTGAGGATCTACAGAACCCATGTGAGACATAATCCTTGCTCTCACGGACTTTACCTGCTAATAAGACAAGATGTACTTGAAAAGGTAGTCTTTGTGCCAGAAAGAAGGCAATTTCACTCACTCTTCTCTTCATGTCTCCCTCATTGGGTGGTGGTTTTAATGAGATAAAAATACTTAAATGGTTATTTTCTTTCACTTTCAAGTGGGGGTTGAGTCTTTCATTTGAGTGAGCAGAACGCAGATCTGAGATGTCTTCATACTGAGGTAGTTTGGGAAATCCATAATCATTTTAACAGTAATATTATTTGTTAAGTACCTACTGAGGCCTGGGCTCTTTGCTGGATATTTTCACATTTAATCCATACAATAAGGATGTATTATTACCTTCATTCCACTTCTGTGGTCAGTGAGGCTTAGAAATGCTTAGTAACTTGCACAAAGCAAAGGGAGCAAAGCCCAGATGTGAACCCAGGAGTGTCTGGGTTTTTTTGATATCACTCTTTAGCTCAACTCAAGGATATGTAATGCCATAAAATGCAGATGTCTGCTCCTCTTAAATATCTTCCCTGTTACCCTTTCTTCAATAGGTAAAATTCTAATGATTAATGTGTGGCGCTTGGACCATGATCCACTCACTTCCATCTGTGTCAGACAATGCTAATTAATCATAGAGCTTTTGTCCACAGAAATTGGATTTAGCGTCAGAATCCTTCTGAACACAGCATCCCAAAGCAACTGACCATAATTAACACACAAAAAATCTGTTGGACATGTCTCCCATGGCACTCTGTGAATGACTTTACTAATAGCAAATACAGTACTATGTTTAAATGATTTGCTTCCTAAATTTTAGTCTTCCCTTTTATTTTGGTCGTAAGACTTCAGTGATAGGACCATTCATCTTCCTAAATCCAGCCCCTGTAAACAGTATACCACATAACACAGTAGGCACCAAGTAAAAGTTTTGTTGGATCGAGTGTAAGTAAATACTTTTAGTTTAAACTTATGTGACTACCAAAATGCTAAACATATGTTATTGGTTAATAATTAGAATGGCTAGCATTTATTAAGCACTTACTATTTGCCACATATGGAAGTAAGCAATTCACATATATTAATTTTTTTAACTTAAACAATGATCCCGTGATATAATTATGTTATCCCCGTTTTATAAATAGCAATACTGAAATTCAGAGAGCTTAAATAATTTGTATAAGGTCACAGGACCAAACCCAGATGTTCTAACCCCCAAGCCACACTCTTTTTTTTTTTTTAAGATTTTATTTATTTATTTGACAGAGAGAGACACAGCGAGAGAGGGAACACAAGCAGGGGGAGTGGGAGAGGGAGAAGCAGGCTTCCCACCAAGCAGGGAGCCCGATGCGGGGCTCAATCCCAGGATCCTGAGATCATGACCTGACCCGAAGGCAGACACTTAATGACTGAGCCACCCAGGTGCCCCCCAAAGCCACACTCTTAACCACTACACTGGTTATAACAAAAAGCCCACATAAAACATAATTTTCCATCTCACACTGCATTTATATAACTGTACTACTGCCCATTACTGGTTTTCTAGAACTTTGCCAGAAAATTAAGTATCTTTCGCTGCTCCTTTCTGGACTCCCCCTGCTAAAACTACAACAACAAACCACCCAAACTTGTGAATTAACTGATAAGAAATGGATCAAGTTTCCAGAGAAGTCTCTTTCTCCTTTTCCAGTTTTTTATCACTCAAACCATTTCAGGGTCTACTCTGTGTTGGCCACTGTGACAGGTGCCATGGGGTGTAAAGATGAATAAGACTTGCTTCCTGACATCAGTGTACTCACAGTCTAGTAGGGAAGCAGCTGCATAATGACAATGGGCTGTCACTGAGAAAGGCAGGTAATGGTTTGGGTGAATGAGGAAGAGACACTTAGTTTTGCCTAAGAGAATCCTGAACAGTGGAAAAGAATCATCCAGGAGGGAAGGGAAGGAAGGGCACACCGCAGAAAGAATATATGCAACAGTGTGCCTTAGCGTCTAAATCCAGGCATTCCAGGGACGTAACTGTGGATTTCAAAGTCCTCGGTAGGTGCCTCGTACCCCTGTCAACATGATTTGGAACCTTCCAGATAGAACTCCAGTAGGTCCGCCCTGGAACTCCAGAGTTCCAGGCACTGAGGCTACCATGGTACATATGTTTCCTCCACCAACACATGGAAATATTCTTCTATTTATTTATTATTTTAATGCAGTGATTGATCACGGTTGTTGAAGGGGATCATGAGTTTTTGGGGATTTTAGTGCACCTTTTACATACCCTGAGGGTCCACCTTCTGAAATCAACGAATGCCTCATGAGCATATTCTTTCAGAACTCTTCAAAAAGAGGCACATAATTTCCCCAATTTCCTATGAAAGACATTATTCAAGTGTCCTCAAGTGACAGATGGTCTAATAATTTGCAAATACGTGCTCCTTACACTCTGAGGTCAGCTCTGTTTTACTTAAGAGTTTTCACTCACACAAGTACCATCTGGAGCACACATCCTCTATCTTAGGCTTCAAATAAATCCCGATTTACCTCAGAAATATTTGCCAAGAGTCTGCTTGCTAGAAAAATTACCAGTTTCTCCTCTTGGAGGCATGTCTTTGCAATCTATGACACATAGTAGGCACTTCATAAAAGTCCATAGGGATTCTCTTTAGGACGCTACAAAAGACACCTGTTGAGACAAAGGTTTGGGGGAACTGAAGCTAAATTTTTTTTTTTTTTTTTTTTTGGTGTGTGTATGGGGGGGGGGGTGGGCAGTTTGGCAAGATTAAGCAATTTTCTTTTAGTTGGAGCATCCTAATCCAAATTAAAGCTGCGTGTGCCACATCAACATTCTGACTCAACGCTGCTGAAGTTTCTTTGCCAAACATCTTCTCAGCTATCAGAATTAGTAAGTCTGGGCGCATTTTGATCTGATGATGTATGTATATAGAAGAATGGATGAATGCTTGAGGATGAACTTCAAATCTTGAAGGAATTGCGGGCTATTGTGCTCTTTGAAAAGCCTGAGGAATGCTTTTGTGGGGTCTACCCCCAGGGCATGCCGGGGGCATGTTGGTGGCTAACATCTTGCCAAGAGGAATCTGGGCGTTGGTGCTCATGTTTTGTCTCTGGAGCAAAATCCAAGGCGCATATAGGATTTCATCAATAATTCCAAGGTGTTATCCAACCCCAGTCCTGGGCCCACTGCACTCTGGAAAATGCCTTGAGCATTTAAGCTAAACCACTGAGAAAGGCAAGGAAGCTAATCCAACTACTCTTCTTTTGGGCCAGTCATTTAATCCCCAAATGCTCTCAGTACTGGCTAGCCTACCGGGACTGGAAATGGACCACTCCTGTCCCTTCACACTGACTTCCTCTTGAGAGCAGGAAAGCATCCCTTTCCTCTTTCAAGTGGACCCGGATGCAGATTCAACTAGTTTTAACTCTTTTTCAAACTTGATTAATAAATAGTCCTTTAAGTCAATTCCTGGTAGGAGGTGGGTCCTGCACACATCATTTTTTTTTTCGTAAGTAGGGAAGTGAGTAATTCCTAAATTTTAGGCCAGGAAAAAAAATCTGGAACTTTACCAAGTTCATTACATTTTGGGGTAACAATTATAAAAGTTTTTTTTTATAAATTTATTTAGGAAATCACCCCCAATTCCATTATCTAACAATAATGTTTTTCCCATTTCTGTTTTTAAAAATCTAGTCTCCGAAATCTTAAAACAACAAAAGTGGGATAATGGCATCTAAAATTTTCCAGAATACATTTCATTACTAAAAATATTTTAGTCAGTCTTACACAATTGTGTAACACTGTTGAATCACAGATTTGTACCTCTGAAACAAATAATACATTTTATGTTAAAAAAAAAAAAGAAGAAGAAGATAGCAGGAAGGGAAGAATGAAAGGGGGGAAATCGGAGGGGGAGATGAACCATGAGAGACTGTGGACTCTGAGAAACAAACTGAGGGTTCTAGAGGGGAGGGGGGTGGGGGGATGGGTTGGCCTGGTGATGGATATTAAAGAGGGCATGTACTGCATGGAGCACTGGGTGTTATACGCAAACAATGAATCATGAAACGCTACATCAAAAACTAATGATGTAATGTATGGTAATTAACAGAACATAATAAAAAAAATATATATATAATAAATAAATAAAATAAAATAACATTTAAAAGTAATGTGACCACCCAAATATTTTCAGCACTGATATTACCTTCTGAATTGAATAGTGATATCTGAAGTTTTAAATCTATTTATTTTTTTAAATGTAAATCACATTTTATTTTGTCATCAGAGGTAATTAAATTTGATACATACCTTCTATAAGTGTTTTAGATGAAAGGTTTTTTTTTTTTTTTAGTGTTCCAACAATTCACTAGTTGCGTATAACACACAGCGCTCATCACAACTGTGCCCCAATTTTTAAAAAAATCTATGTATTTAAGGATGCCTGGGTGGCTCAGTTGGTTAAGCATCTGCCTTTGGCTCGGGTCATGATCCTGGGGTCTGGGATCCAGCCCCACATCAGGCTCTTTGCTCAGGAGGGAGCCTGCTTCTCCCTCTGTCTGCTCTGCCTGCCGCTCCACCTGCTTGTGCTCTCTCTCTCTCTGACAAATAAATAAATAAAATCTTTAAAATAAAAAAAATCTTTTAATCATTTTCCTATATCCATAATTCCTAAATATTTTCAAAAACTTGACATGCAATATCACCTAGTAATCTGCAGAATCCTCTTTGAGAAATGCTATATAAAATCAAACCAGGAAATCTATCAAGGAAGTTAACAGAGAAGGCTCTAGTAAGAAAAACCTGGGTTCGAACCCTGGTTCTCTCACTAACCAACCAAATTAGCATGAATAATACATAAATAACTAAAGTCATAACATTGATCGACCACATGCTATGTTAACAGGCACTTTGTGAAGGGTCTTGCATGTGTTAATTTCACTTGCTCCTAGAACCCATATGGCTGGTGCTATTAGTATTCCTACTTTGCAGATGAGGATATAGAGGCTAAGGAATATTTCCTGCTTCAGCTCTCAAGGTGAATCAATATGAACTTGAACTGGCCCATGTCCACTCTACCAGACTGAGTTCCCACCCTCCTCCTCTGGCTGTTGGAGACCTGGCTCCCTTACAACTCCCACTCCACCTGCATGGTTAGTTTCCCTAACATTGGGTTACTTCTCATTCCCAGCCTTAGCACCAACTCTAACACTCATCCCTCCTCTTCACCCTTTATGTTTCCCCCTAAATGCTGCTTGCTCCAGGAAGCCTTCCCGGTACTCCATTATAGCTCACTCGCCGCAACCGGCCCGCGCTCGGCGTTCTCCCGCAGCTTGTCCTTCGCGTCCACTGCTGCCACCTCCACCCACCGCAATGGAAGAGGAGATCACCGCACTCGTCATCAACAATGGCTCCGGCATGGGCAAGGTGGGCTTTGCTGGGGATGACGCCCCCTGAGCCGTGTTCCCGTCCATCGTCGGGCGACCCCAACACCAGGGTGTGATGGTGGGCATGGGCCAGAAGGACTCCTATGAGGGCGATGAGGCCCAGAGCAAGCGGGGCATCCTGACCCTCAAGTAGCCCATCGAGCGCAGCCTTGTCACCAACTGGGACGACATGGAGAAGTTCTGGCACCACATCTTCTACAACGAGCTGAGCGTGGCCCCCGAGGAGCACGCCATGCTGCTGACCGAGGCCCCCCCTGAATCCCAAGGCCAATCACGAGAAGATGACCCAGATCATGTTCGAGACCTTCAACACCCCAGCCATGTACGTGGCCATCCAGGCTGTGCTGTCCCTGTATGCCTCTGGCCGCACCACTGGTATTGTCATGGACTCTGGGGACGGGGTCACCCACACTGCCCATCTACGAGGGGTACGCCCTGCCCCACGCCATCCTGTGTCTGAACCTGGCTGGCCGGGACCTGATGGACTACCTCACAAAGATCCTCACGGAGCGTGGCTACAGCTTCACCACCACCGCCGAGCGGGAAATCGTGCGTGACATCAAGGAGAAGCTGTGCTACGTCGCCCTGGACTTCAAGCAGGAGATGGCCACAGCTGCGTCCTCCTCATCCCTGGAGAAGAGCTATGTGCTGCTCGACTGGCAGGTGATCACCATTGGCAACGAGCGGTTCCACTGCCCAGAGGCTCTCTTCCAGCCTTCTTTCCTGGGTATAGAGTCCTGTGGCATCCACGAGACCACCTTCAACTCTATCATGAAGTGTGACATGGACATCCGGAAGGACCTCTACACCAACACGGTGCTGTCTGGCAGGACCACCACGTACCCTGGCATCTCCAACAGGTTGCAGAAGGAGATCACAGCTCTGGTGCCCAGCACGATGAAGATCAAGATCATCGCTCCTCCTGAACGCAAGTACTCGGTGTGGATCGGGGGCTCCATCCTGGCCTCGCTGTCCACCTTCCAGCAGATGTGGATCAGCAAGCAGGAGTATGACAAGTCAGGCCCCTCTATTGTGTACCACAAAGGCTCCTGGTATTCCATTATACACTCTCTTCATTATGCATTATCTTCATGTGCACATTTTCATTGAGAAAACTTCTAGGGATTAGTTCTTTTTGTAACTATGAGTTCATTATCCATCTCCCTTGCTAGACTGAGGCTCCAAGGTGCCCTCACATCTGTATTTCACCCAACAATGTGAATAAGTGACTCATTAATGACATGTCATTCTCAATTCTTTAGCGTGTGACATGGTTAGTTCCGATTAGCTCATTTCTAAATTTGTGGCTTTCGGCATGACAAAAGGGAAGTACAAAGGTACATGAAACTGCTAAGTTAAATTGTAGGACTTTGGGTGATTGACCTTGAGAAGGAGTGGGTTTTGAAAGCCATTCCATTCTCTGTCCCTTTTAGAACAGAAGCTTGAATCTGTATACACCATTTTTGCCAAGAGAGTTAAATGGATGGCTGTGGAGGGAGTGCATTTACATGGCTTTTCCAGTAACATGAAGCTTTAAGCCCATGGAACTGTCCCCAAACAAAAATTTGGTCTTGGCCACCTAGCTTCTCCCACCCTGGTGAGTCAGGTGGAAGAGTGGGGTAAGTGGTCCTAGAGGGTGTTGTCCTAAGGCTCGCTTTCTCCTGTAAGGGGCACCACTGCCTCAGTTTCCATGGCCAAATAAAGGACATTCTGCATCAAAACTTGTCTTGAAACTTCACAATGCAAATGAGCACATTAGTGAGGCTGGGAGGTCTGGCAGGGAGTAAAAAAAAATCTATTTCATTTTGCTCAGTTCCTAAGTTTATTTGGCCATGTTTAGTCATAGCATGCTGTCTTGGATTAGACTGCACCAGAAGCAGACCCTGAGATAAGGATTTAAGTGAAAGAAGGTTTTTTGGGAGGTGAATTTATAAAAAGCATCGGAAGCAGGGAAAGGAAGTGAGATTGGAAAGGGAAGGAGGCCAGTCCATGGGGCATAAATAAGCAAATTTACCTTTGGAGGCAACTGGAACTCAGCCTTGCTGGGGACCCATGGGGGGAGACACCCACCATAGAGGTGACCTGTCTCAGGAGTAAGGAAGCTAGATTTTATTCACCAGCTCTCATCAGTCAGACACTGAGGGCTGCTTTGGGGGCCACTAGCTCCCTTGTACTTTGGGCCTGCTTTGCATGGTATCTAGAGAATGATGGCAGGCAAGGACTGGCAGGTGCTCACAACAGACCACTGGTTGTCATGCACAGGAACTGAGTGCCAAGGGGAGATGGGTGGGAGCATGTCTGCTGCCCCCGTGTCCCTCTTTACCTTTTCCTTTTTCACACAGGGCACCCATTCATACCTGGTGGAAGTAGTACTTGAGGACCAAAATTTGGAAAACAAAATTCCAAAATTTGGCATTCAAGCAGTTCAGTGAGTTCCCAGAAGCAATCCTTTAGCTGAACACACGGAGCCAATGCTATGCTATAGTTTGTAAAACTCCAAAGGGAATTCCTGTAAATGCCACCAAATACCAAACATATAAATCTCAAGGCTCAGCAGAAAGAGCCTTGGGAGATCAGAACTTATGGGATGCTACATCAAAAAGCCATCTAAGGATCCAAACTTAGAATCAGGTTCTAACTCAGGTTGTCTGTGAAAGAGAAAAGTTCTCTTTCCCACAGCCAAGGGCACAGGGGATGCCATACTAACAGTGTCCTGTGTATGGTGATGGCAGGCTACATCCGCAACAAGCTAGAGATCATCATATGGAGGTACAGACAAAGACATAGAGCTCTGAGGACCCCACTTCTATGGAATGTCTTACATTCTAGCAAAGTCAGACAATACAATACCAGCAAACCAAAAGAGAAAATGTTCATAGATGGTAGTAAAGGTTATGAAGTCATTTAAAAGGATAATGGGAGAAAGAGTAGCTGGCAGAGAATTACCTAAGGCTGAGTGATCTGAAATGGCATCTTTGAGGAGGTAAAATATGACCTGACACCTCCCTGCTTCCATAGGGGGAGAAAGAAGGGGATTTCAGGAGGACAGAACAGTAAGTTCAAAGGTCCTGAGATGGGAATATGATTGGAGTATTTAAGGACAGGGGCCTGGAGTACCCTGAATGAAAGGTAGAGTGCTAACAGTAAGGTTAACAAGGAAGGCTATAGCTGGAGCACGCTGGGTGGAAATTTGGTCAATTTTTCCATCCATTTCATTGTTCTTAAGGGGAAAAAAAAACCCAAAGCATCAGAGAACATTTGCTGAATACCAAATGATGCTCCCATGTTCTAGATTTCTGAGAAACCTAAGGAAATTCATCAAATTCTGTCTCTAGGCAGCATCCTAATGGTCTCATCTCATTCTTCAGCATATCCCACCAAGATCTCAAATGGCTTCACAGATTAAAACCAGCCCCTAAAAGCTGAATGCTGACCTACTCTTCAAAGATCTTATGTCCCAGTCCCAGAAAGCAATAATTGAACAGAAACAGGGCACAGTGTTGCTAGGACCCACTTCTTGCTGGAAGGAATTCTTCTTGGTCTACACCATCTGATTTCACTGATGGCTTCAACCCAGCCCCTTGAGGCATACCCCAGGGTGGTCCCCTTCTGGACTGCCATTCACTGATTCTGTAGGAAGGATCCCCAGTGGCACAGCCACAAGGCTCCCTCAGGTTGTCCCTTGAGGATGATATTGGGGAATCTGTCTCAGGAATGCACTTAGCCTTGTAAGACAAGAAGAAGGCTGGTTCTTCACTCTCTGGCAAAGCCAGAGTCAGGAGATGAGGGGAAAGAAGAGGCCAGTTCTTGGCCCTTGGGGACAGAGACATCACAACAGGGGGCCCCGTCATCCTGCAGGAGCCTGGACAAACCTCGATTTTATTTCACAGCCAGTTACTGGGCAGCGGATGTACGCGGACGGAGCAGGGCGCTCCTACAGAAGTGAACAGAGCACGGGCCCTGCCCTCAAGGGGTTATCCTATAATAGAAAGAAACACGGACTACTCCTGGTCATTCCAGGCAGAATGAAATCAGCGTCAAAAGGGACATTCAAACAGAGAACTTCAGGAGAGTAAGGGGAAGAGAAATTAATAAGCTCACTGCCTTTCTTTGGCTTGATGGCAGTTAACTGGGCTAACTAGGTACACATAGGATTTTATGGTTCCCTTGTCACACTCGTGAGTCAGGCTTTTTTAGCTGAGGAAAAGGCAACAGTGTGTCAGGCAACAGAGCACTATTTTCAAGAGATGCGGGGAAGTGAGAAGGACAGGAAAACAACTCATGAAAAGCTAGAACAATGTCCCCTGTTCCGCAAAGTGACAGCAACTCTGAGGGTTAGGTACTGAGATATCTTCTCATAAGAGGGTTCTCTCTCCCACCCTCACTACCTTCACCTTGTGCTTCTGCTGTTCTCTCTGCATCTGGGTCCTTCTTTCAAGATCTTGTTTTTAACAGACCCCTAGCCAGACAAGTCTGTTGGGTGGAAAGATCAACTCTTACACTTAACCTTGGGCAGGTTGCTTCACCTCTTTGTGCCTTGATTTCCTATCTGTGACAGGTGGATATTAATAGTACCTACCTTAAATGGATTTTGTGAGGATTAAATTAGTTAACACACAGAGACAGAATGATGCTACTTCTACCATTAGGCTAGGGTTCCGTAACTGTGTCCAGGGTAGCAGGCTCTCGTGGACAAAATGGCTATATACCAGTTCCGTTTACTTGGAAGGCAGCTAGGGTTATTAGAAGTGCAAGGTCTCCTGGATGCTTAGAAGCTTAGATTCCTTTCTTCTACATCACAGCACATTTTGAAATAAATTTTAAAACTTAAATTCCTATCATAAAATAATACAGGTTCATTAAAAACTATTTAGAAAAAAATAGTCTAACAAATAGCAGATGAAAATCACAGAGTAGAGGACATATGATTTAAGGGGACTGACCTTGCTACAGGCGTGGGCCAGTGGACTGGGCAGACTCTCCCCTGGGACTTCTGCTAGAGCTGCTAAAAGATACTCTTCTCTTCTGGGACCTGTAAGACATAGGATTAATATGTTTGAAGATTCTGATGGTGAAGAATAGAGAAGAAAGCAGATTCCAGCTTCCTGGAAGAAGAGAAAGAAAGGTGGGAAACGCAAGCTCTCCAATGACAGTGTGGGGACCTGGATCCAACACCTATTTTTTGGCCAAAAAGTTGTATGAGCCAATATGTTTCTTCCATAGATTTTTTCACTTCAACTAGTTTCGGCTGAGATTCTGTTACTTGTAAATGAAATAATTTTGACCAACCATCCAGAAATAACCACATTTGCATGTGTGTATACTTCCTTCCAGTCTTTCTTTCTCTTTCAAGCTCTCTGCATAGTTGTTTTTTTGTTTTGTTTTGTTTTGTTTTGTTTTGTTTAATGAGAGAGGATCTTAATCTACAAATTTTAATACTTTTTTTCTTTCCTGATCCTGTTACAAAGTTTAGTGCCTCTGGTTAGCATCTAAGTCTTTTTGAGAGAGGACAGAAGAATTTATGCTGTCCCCCACCCCCTCCCCTGTCACCCTTCTGCTCCCTGAAAGATATTTCAGAGGGCAAGGGGCTATCCCATGATACCCATGGGTTGGCAGTTCCTTCCACGCTCAGTTCTATAGTGCCGGGCTGGAGACCATCAGCTTTGATAGAGACTTTGGCCTTAGGTCAGCTTGGACTCCTGCCTGGTCTTTCAAAGCACTTTCCTTTTAAAGCCTCCAAACCCAGCATTTTCCATAAACATCTTGCTGCCTTTTTTTTTTTTAAGTGGAGAGAAATTCAAGGGTGAACATACTGTATATTAATGGTGGTCTAGGGACAAGCAACATGGACCAGAGTTTCAGGGATCCAAAAAAAGATGCACAGAGTGCATTGGACTGCCAAACAACCATTTGGAGCATAACTGAAAATTGAAAATGCTGTAATGACATGGTCAGAATTATACCTGCAATTCCTAAAGAAAATCTGAGGTGAAGTAGCCATTGCTTTCTAATTAGCATGATCTGATAATGCAGGCTACAGAACATTTGCTAGTAATTATGGTGCTTGCTTGCTCTGCTTATAGCTCAAAAATAACAGCAAAGTTTGTTTTGCTAATCTCGCCTCTGGATTTGTGAATTATTTGCTTTCATTATCTGAAAGATAAACTGGAAAGAAAAATCCAACGCAGGGGGAATTTTTATAAGACAGAACACTCGAGTTGTCTTTGGATGTGGACGCCACACTTAATTTAATAAAAACCAAAGCAGACCATGTTGGAAGCTCTAACGGAGGAATGTGTTTATAATGAGGGAAGTGCCACAGGTCAGAAAACAAACATGGGCTTCGAAACTGTGGATCATGATCATACCCACTATCTCTTATTCTGCTGGGTGATTCTGAGCAAGTCATATCACCTTCCCGGGTTCTGACTGCCCTGTTCTGCCCAGAGTAGCAATCATACCTGCTCTGCCCATCTCAGAGGCTGTGAAGAAAACAAGAGATAGTATGCTTTAGATGATTAAGATTTCTTTTATAAACACAAAACTATAACACTATTATTAATATTCAGATAATGTTCTCTAGAATTTACAGAGTGCTCACGCATCGAACAGATGGTGCTGTTATAATTCCTAGCCATCTTTCCCACTCTGTAGATCCCAGATGTCAGCCACTTGACTAGAAAGAGATTCCGTTTTAGGGGCACCTGGGGTGGCTCAGTTGGTTAAGCATCTGCCTTCAGCTCAGGGCACGATCCTGGAGTCCTGGGATCGAGTCCCACATCGGGCTCCCTGCTCGGCGGGGAGTTTGCTTCTCCCTCTGACCCTCCCCCCTCTCATGCTCTGTCATTCTCTCTCTCTCTCAAATAAATAAATAAAATCTTTTAAAAAAAGAGATTCTGTTTTAGAGTCAGGGAGTCAGGGATTTTCACCTCAGTACTGGCTGTGTGACCTTAGGCAAGTTAGTGACCTCTTTGGTCTTGGATACATCCTGGATGCAATGGGGATAAAGAAACACCTGCCACCTGCCTAGCTGCCTGAAACCTTTCTGCTAGATAGCAGGTACACATATGTATTTACAGTAAGCAGTCACACTCAAGTATGAAGTTCAAATAGGCTGATAGACGAGTACAGCAATTATAATAACATCCATAATAGCTGCTATTTTTTTAACCACTTTCTCTGCCTTGGGCACCATTCTAAAACCTTTACAGGCATGAACTAAGGGACGCTCATTGCAGTTCTGTGAGGAAAATGCTGTCATTCTCCCTTTATGGATGAGCAAACTGAGGCATGCAGGGATGAAATATTTTAGCCAAGTCCATCCAGCTAATAAGTGGCCCCGCTGGGATACGGTGCAGGAAGTCTGGCTCCAGAGCCTGCCCTGGAAACATTTATTCTGCATTGTCTCTCTAACTGCTAACATTTATTGAGGGCTTACTATGTGAGCTTTGCTCTACCATTCTTCTAAGTAGTTTATAATAATTAACTCAATATTCTCAGCAAACCTTGATTAGAGTTATTGTTTAGTTTTAAAAAATGATGCCCAGTGAAGATTGTCAGATAAATGATAAATAATTTTTATTATAAGTATGTCCCATGCAATATTTAGCATATGCTTATACTAAGAAAGTACTGTTTACCTGAAATTAAAATTAAAATTTAACTGGGCATTCTGTATTTCATCTGACAACCCTACCCTGAGAGGAGGTAGGAGCTAATCTAGTTCCTTGTACTGAGTGGACTTTGGAAAATAGTAATTTCTACCATTATTGGTATTGTCAGGTTATTTATTCTGACATCTGTTTTCAATTGTTTCTCTAGCCAACGAAAATCAGAAGCTATATGCATAAAGAAAATAATTATGATATATTAATAAAATAAATTAATAGTGCCTCTGTAACTCTTTCACTGATACGGTCTAAATGGAGCCTCATGATGATCCTATAAATATTGTGCCTATTTAATAATGAGAAAACTGAATCTTGGAGCCATTAAATAATTTGCCCAAGGGCACAGAAATAAAAAAAGCCTAAATTAGAAGGGGCACCTGGGTGGCTCAGTCAGTTAAGCGTCCAACTCTTAGTTTTGACTCAGGTCATGATCTCAGGGTCGTGGGATCGAGCCCCATGTCAGGGTCCATGCTGAGCGTGGAACCTGCTTAAGATTCTCTCCTTCTCCCTCTCCCTCTGTCCCTCCCCCTGCCCAGTTCCTGAATGTGTCTGCTCTCTCTCTCTAAAAAAAAAAAAAAAAAAGCTAACTAGAACATCACATTGTGGTCTCTAGGATATGAGAGCCATGTTATTACATATCAGGTTTTAAAATGAAGAAAATTGGAGTCTGGATTCTAGCCCCAATTTCCTTTAATGGCAGGACATATCTGAAAACTCAAAGCACAGTCATCTCTATAAAACCAGTCAGCCCCAAAAGAAAAGGCAGAGAGAAAAATCTCTTCAAAATCACTATTAAGTCATTGATAGGGATTTAAATGGTGCAACAAGATCATCTCACATACTTTTTTCTTGCCCCTAGTTACTACTTTTTCCTTGCCATGGTGCCACAACTCTCAGTGATATGTCTGGATAGTTTCCATTTATTGAGAAGTTTTAGTGTTCCAGATACCTTGATAAGAACTTCACTATCCCCTCAAAAACCAAGAGGTAAAATCCTCATTGCATATATGGGAACACTGAGGCTCTGCAAATTGTCAAGGTTTAGCTTCTGGCTAAAAAGTGACAGAGCTGAGCCTGCACCCCAATCTTATATTACTCCACAACCTATTCTTCTGACAGATGCATGACACACGTGCTACCATGATCGGTCTGATGCCCACTGCAGACATGACTAGTCAATCATGGTGTTCTTTCCCTTTGAGCCCGGAAAGGAGCCCAGAATCCTTCTATAAACATTATTCTGGGCAGCCACTACTGGTCAATAGCAGCAGACATTCAATGTCATTACCTACTAGCTACCCCTGCGATACCTCCTCCTGATGAACACCTCCATCGTAATGGCTACAGTGAAAAAATAGTCAACTCTGCAGGCTGCGTGATGAATGCTACTTTAAGGAGACTGTTTGGTAAGTCCCAGAAATGGAATTCATCTGAGATGTGATGGTTCAGAGGCTGCAGTCCAACTGCTACTTATAAAGAGAGAGAGAGGATACCATGTGAAGAGCCCGGGGCTCTCTGCCACCAAGCCAGTTGTGAAGCCACCATTTCCAAAGTCTTGATGCTGCTGTGATGGTCTGTTGCTTTCCACAGGAGGAAAACTGCACTCTACTCCAGCCAATCAGGAGGCTCAACATCCCGCCTCCTCTCTGAGGAGTTAGGTTTCATTCTCAGACAGCATGCTCTCACAGGCTAATGACTGGTTGGAAGCTGAGAGTGTCCTCACATTGTGACACAGCACAGATTTAAGAGAGCAACAGGCCATTCCTCTGGCTTCCCTGTCTGGAAACCAAGCCCAGCTGGTTCACTCCTTTGTGCCCCCAGTTCCCCCCACTATCCCCCCACCCCCAGCCCACATATAATGATGCTTTTCTTCTTTCCCTTTCTTGGGGGAAGGATTTAAGAGCTGCGTGGACACACCCAAGGCATTGTTAGTGAAAGTTCAGGAAGAGACCGTGAACCCAGTTAGGAATGAGCAGAATCAAAATGAGAGTGGGAGGGAGAAAAAAGGGAACATTATCCTTTAACTATGCCTATTGCTAAGATAATAGAACTCGTAGGTCTCACGATGAGGACCCCCAAATTATATTTAGGCCCCATCTTCCTCACCTCCATCATTGTCAAAACCAACCAAGAACAAGTTTATCAGGGTCAAATATACCTTGAGAGCCAGGAAAGGCTGTTCAGAGTCCACAAATAAAGCAGGGATGTAAAAACTTAGAAAGGTGGTCCAAGGGTGTGATATATTGCAGGGGGCACACATGAGGGGAAAGAGAAACAAGTGAGGGTCTAGAGCAGACATCCAGCACAGAGAGGCAACGAGTTGGAAGGGAATTGGTACCATGCACCATTATGAAGAGTGAGAGGATTTGTAAACACTGACATGGAGAGTAGCTAAGGGCTTAGATTCTAAAGCCCAGCTCTGAAGATTGAATCCAGACTCATCTCCTGCTAGCTGTGTGGCCTCAGACAAGTTACCTATAATCTCTAGGACTCAATTTCCCCATCTGGAAATGAGAACATTAATAGCACTTGTCCCGTGGTGCCGTTCTGAGAATTGTGTGAGATAATTTGTATAGGGTGCTTAGCACAGAGACTGGCACCTAAATAATTCAGCACATGGAATTATCTCTATAATCTAAATATGTCTACAATATTCAGATTTTTAGAGGTTATATAATACTATTTATTAAATTATCCCATTTATAGAAAACATTTCTTTATACATATATACTTACTCACAAAAGGAGAAAAAATAAAGCTTTGAAAGATATGGACCAAACCCTGTTAACCATGGGGACACAATGATTTTTTTTTTCTGCTTTATATATTTCTGTATCTTTTGGCATTTATCTGTACTAGGAGCATGTATTATTTCTATAAGAAAATAAAGATACAACTATTAAAAATTCAAATCAAATGACTTCTGACCCTGGAGCTTGGAATTTAATGTGAGTTCTAAAAGAGACCAAGGTGGCCCCAACATCCTTAAGGAAGAAACAGATGTTCCCTGCTGGGGTCAGCCTTAATGACAAGAAAGGACAACCACTTGGTAAGAGTGAAAATGACAAGGATGAAAGTGCTTAGTGATGCAAAATGGAGCAAAACGGGCAAGGTGTGAGGCCACAACACACAAAACCTTGTAGTTTTCGTACCGAGAGTAGATATGACCCACCTTCCACCATTTTTAATGAAATAAGGTTCTTTGTATCGTCTTCCATGAAGGTAAAGTTTATTCCTCTGCCAGTGGCCATGTCTGGACTGCACAACAGGTGAATAAAGCTTGGAAAAATGGCAATATATCTCAAAGAAAAATTTTAGAGCCTATTTGCCAAGTGAAGAAGGATTTGTATGGCCGCCTTTGATTGAAGCACTCTGAACGTTAGAAAATAATTGTGAAAATATAAAGAGAGGCCTGCTGATTGGGTTGAGGTTTTGGGAACTGGCAATTAATCCAAGAAGCTGATTTTAATTGGATAGAGAGGGAATAAAATTTTTATTGTATTACTCTAGTTGCAATGCATTCCAAGTATGGTTTTTTTCAACCAGTATTTTATGAGTGAAAATAACTTTCTTGCCTTCCTATCTTTTGGAGAAGGCCTTGATGCATCTGAAAGCACCTTCATTGTACTGCAGCTTCTATCTGGGCCAATGAAACCATAAGCTGAGTGTTCTTAAGTAGCTCCAGGGCTGGAAGATCCACTTCCCAGGTGGCTCGTCCACACAGCTACGAGATGGTGCTGGCAGAGGCCCCGGTTCCTTTTCACACATGCCTTTTCAAAGGGCTGCTTGTGTGTCCTCTAGCGCTGTGGCTGGATTTGGCCAAAGCAAGTTATCCAAGAGACTAAGACAGGAGCTGCAATGCCTTTTATGACCTAGCCTCAAAGTCATACACTCCTAGCCTTAGAAGTCAGCTTAGACCAGTCCTGATTCAATATAGGAGGCAAATATGAAAGGGAGAAATAAAAGGAAGAGAGGATTGGGGGGGGGGCTATTTTTAAGAGTGGCTTCCATAGGCACCAATACATACTGACAGTTTTTAGAACCTACTAGAGGCAGTATCGAACAGAGATGATACTCTCGGCAGAGGTTATCAAAGCCTGGGTTAAGGGTTGGAAGTTTTGAATAATCACGAGGTCAGACTGTAAGGCAGAGTATGGGCAATTTGACCTCTGAAGTGTATCTGGGCTCTAGTTTGGACCCATTTCTTAGTTATTTCTAAGCTTGAGACCCTCTGCCCTAGAATAAAATGGACATGAGTGAATGACTGGCTCCTTCAACAAAATATGTGTCAGACCCAGTGCTAGGTCCTGTAGCTACCCCTATCTAACAGTGCTTGTCCCAAGGAAGACTACAAATACTTGCCTGATTAATGAATTATAATTTTTCACAAGAAAAACATAGGATGCTCTGGAGACAAAAAATAGCCAGGCAGTATCGAGAAAGTGCTAGTAAGCTCAGAAATGATGAGTAGGAGAGATCCAGAGAAGTGGGAATGAGGAGGGAGTTACCAGTAGAGGGAACAGTATGTACAAATCCATGAGTTGGGAACATGCTAGGGGACTGTGAATCCTGACTGCCTGGCCTACACCCAGGAAGTTACTGGTAACTGGGATTCACTTGACTCAGTGCTTGATTACTGGGAGAAAAGTCTTCATCATTTAATACCAAATTATTTCTTCTTTCAGTTACAGATAAAGACATGCAAGCTGTTTTCCAGATACCCAAAATATTAAGGCAAAGTTGTGGGGCACATCTTAGGAGAAGAAAACTTCTATCTCACAGAATAGAAAAAAAAATGCCTGAATTAGAAAAGAAAATAGAACTGGGCATTTAACTGCTAAAAGCTCTGGTTCCTTCCAATGCCTGAAATTAAACATGAACAGTTCAAGAAATAATGTGAAGTGGGTATTTAAATTTCATGGCCACTGATGTCATCGCCATCATTTTACACAGGCAAATCATTACAAAGGGGTATGCAGCTTTTTGTATGGATGACCAGTGCCATTCCTTTTCTGGGCTCTGAAAGAACCTCAGATATAAAAATCATAAATTAACAAAAGCATAACCATGTAATGGTCCCTTTAAGATAAAACTGGCAGTATTTAACTAGAAATTACTGACTGTTCCAGAAATGACATTTTGTGTTCGGCAGTAAGAAGGAGAGCTTTTTTGTGTGTGCTGTCTCCCCTCCCATTCAGTTACAACAATGAGTCACCATTACCTGCAAAGCTAGACATGTAGCTTCGCTTCTTGTGCCAGAAAGACAAGACAGACACTAGTTGGCTGGGATTTAAAATCAGAAGGGTAAAAATGTTTAATTTACAGATTTAATTAAACATGAAAGCTTCCAGGAAGGAAAATATGTCCCCCATCCCCCATTCCCCACCTTTATAAAAATGTCTCTACTGATCTTCATTCCAAAGAGGCAACATACATTAGAGAACTAATTTCTAATGATTTGTGTAAAACATCAATTTGCCCCAAATTAGAAAGACTGTGTAATGAGGACTGGTACAGACAAAACTCCCAAGTTTTATCTGACGAAACCACACCTCTAAAGGAAATTTCTTTACATGTGTTTCTATAAAGGCTGTGTCTTCTGCCCACCTATCTTTGGCCTCCATGAGGCACAATGAAGGTGAGGTAGTGGAAACATAAGCTCATATGTTTCTTAAGAATATGATGATTATGTACAATGTACAACAGGCCTGAGTTACCTCCTAAGACAACGTCTCTCCCCAGCTCTTTTCCCCCAAACGAGGTCTTCCCAGCCAAGAAACCTGACTCTTATTTTCATAATGCTTCAGGCATGCATAGCAAAGAACAGCTCTTTCTGCCGCTATAGTTTAGGCAAGACCCCTGCATCTGTGCTGAAAAGTTAGAATTTCACCTCTTTGTCTTTGGGAAACTGAGTAGTCAGGGGAAAAAAAAAAAAAAAACAAGACTAAACTCCTACTACATCTTTCCAAAAATAATGAACAACGAATATGAATACATATTTTTAAAACTATCTCCCTATGGAGCTTACAGAGATACAAATATGTATGTATTTCATAATATTCAGTGGGTTCTCTGGGCATGGATAGGTGGCCCTATAACTTAATCCAAGATCTCTTCAGTATCTGCATATTCAACTCTAATTATGTTTCAGATCCTGAAGCCCAATTTTCTCCATTTTAATGAAATGTGTCCAAACGTGACTCTCATGAGTAAGTGGCAAAGGAAGGGTATGCTCTGGGATATTGGAGGTGGTGGTGAGGTGACAATAAGCTGACAGCTTTATAACAAAAAGCAGAAAAGGGGGGTGCTGAGCCCTAAGTGAAGACGGAGCATATTTTTGTGTGTGGAGGAACCGAGTCTCTTTTTTTTTTTTTTTTTTTTTTTTTTTTTTTTTTTTTTTAAAGATTTTATTTATTTATTTGAGACAGAGAGAATGAGAGAGAGAGAACAAGAGCAGGGAGCGGGAGAGGGAGAAGCAGACTCCCTGCCGAGCAGGGAGCCCGATGCGGGACTCGATCCCGGGACTCCAGGATCATGACCTGAGCTGAAGGCAGTCGCTTAACCAACTGAGCCACCCAGGCGCCCCCGAGTCTCTTTTTTAAGAGAAAAGGAGACATTTTGACAATAAGTGGGAGAGTATTTAGTTTCTCTAAAGGGATTTTTCAGGAGCACATTGCTCAACAGAAAATATTACCTAGATGAGATTGTTTGTCTAGCAGACCAGAACTGTTTTTAATTCTACTTTCTGCACTGTTAGTACTCAACAAATGAGCAGCTGTATTCCAAGAGTGATAAGTCAAGTACATTCATTGCTCCAGTATCTCTGCATTCAAGGTTGCCTTCTTGAACACAGATAGTCATAATGGACAAAGGTAGGCACTCTTAAAGGGACATTCATGTTTGAGTCTCCTTATATATTTCCTTTATACCACCCACAAAAGACTTCTATTCTCTTTTTACTTTTCTATTAAATTTCCTTAATATCTTTGATATTCAGTACCAGCTTCATCTTTACTTTTACAGAAATGTTTATAATTTCTCAAATTCATTCCCAAAGAGAAGACAATGGCATCCAGAAAGACACTATGAACTCATCATTTTGTCTGCTAAGTACACCTCCCTTCATCAAAAAAGAATCTCCTTTAAAGTGGGAAATATTCCTTCCACAGCTTTTGGTTCTAATAGAGGTTGCCAATCAGTTTAACCCACCCACTTGTTTAAATTATGAGCATGTGACCTGGCTGGGCCAATCATCGTGCCGTCCCTGTGGGATTGGCCAGAGAAATCCACATCTGATCAACCTAAGCCATTAAGAGTCCTATTTGGGATTGAAGTGGAGGCACCCCTTTGACTCGGGTGATGATGAAACTGGGAAGAAGTGAGCCTGGAAGATCCCATCAAATCTGCCCCTGGCCAGGGGAGGAAACTGAGAGAGGAAATGGAGCCAATCATTTTGAGTCCTGTCTCTGTCATTGTTCATGCAGCTCTTCTTTCAGATATGTGAGCCACCCACAATTCTGCCAACGAATCACCCTCTTTTACTCCTTTAGTAATTCAGGTTGGGTGTCTGTAACTTCCTGATGAATGCAGGTTCTAATAGTTCTAAGAGCATCAAGAAGCACCTTGCACAGTGGTGTGCACAGAATAGGCACCTAATGTATGTGGGTAAATTGAAGGGCAATTTTTTTAAAACACATGAATTGTAGAGAGCAGAAGAGGGATTTCTAAATTGGATAACTGAATTTTATTGTTATTATTGGCACAAATAGTGACTTTATGTCAGGGCTACTAACATTTCAGGTGTTACTATGTGAAGTGATTAAAAGAACAGACCAATGCAGTCCAGTGGAAATACAACTTGAGCCACATATATAATTTTAAATCTTCTAGTGGCCACATTTTAAAAAGAAACAGGTGAAATTAATAATAATATTCTATTTTATTTAACCTATCAATAACTTATAATTCATCATATAATCAATACAAATTAATCTGATATTTTAATATTCTTTTTTTTTTTGTACTAAGTCTTCAACATCCAGTATATATTTTACACTTATAGTACATTTCAGTTTGAACTAGCCACAGTTCAAGTGCTCAATAGCCACACATGGCTTGTGACTACTATACAAGACAATTCCCTGGTTTTAATTCTTGTTCCACCACTGACTAGTTCTATGACATTCAGAAACCTATCTGGTTTATTTGAGCCTCACTTTCCTCATCTGTAAGATGGGGAGAATGATAATCATCCCTTCATCACAGGATGGATAAAGATGTAGAGGTAAGGAGGCTGGATGAAGTTCCTGCCACACTGAGCTGTGTTCTGGTGGGGAACATGGACAACTTACTGACACAAATATAGGTAAACAGAATAATGTCAGAAAGTGCTAGACGACAATGAACAGGGGATGGAGAAGGCAAGTAACTCTTCAGGGAATGGAGTCTGCTTAGAGAGACTTATCAGTGTGGGCCTCTCCAAGAAGGTGATCGGTGACCTGAGAGGTCAACAGTGAAACACAGCCAGCCACATCACCATCAAGGTAGGAGGCCAGGATCTGTGTTCCAGGAGCCCCAAAACTGTCTTCCAGAAAGAAAACACAGAAACAGGTATCATAGAGAAGACTCTCATACTGTAAGCCCTGTGCCTGCAGCCAGCACCTAGTTGTTTCCTAAGTTTTGGTGGGATGCAGGGCTAGCCACAGCTGCTTGGGGGCTGACACACCACCCCCACCAGAGAGAGAATTAAAGAGAGAAAGCAAACTCTATCGACAGAAAGAGCTGCGGGCTGTGGTGGTGGCATGAAAAAAACCAGAGCAAGGTAATTTCAGGCAATGCTGGGTTTAGAATAAGCTGATACAAGTGCCACAGGGCAACCCCGACAATCTTCCCTGGAGCGTGGAGTTTCAGGACAGCCCTGAGCTTGTGAGGTCCTGCAGAGACACTCTCTCTGGGCGGTGTACCTCTTGCCTCGCTGCTGCCAAGTGCCAAATTGTCCTGGCTCAGGGCTGGGCCCACTGCTGGCTGTCTTGTTTTTATTCCCTCTGCCTGTTTCTCTTTGAAAGCAAATTGCTCCCCAGGCTGTTTATGACATGTCTGAGGCAGCTGGCCTGGCAGCCTCTAGAGTGGTTTAGGGTTTGCCATCCAGGTAGGAAAGCTTGAGAAGGTGAGCTGCTTCTCACATCAACAAGGGCTTCAGAAAAGGGTTTGTGCCAAGCCCGTGCTCAGCACCTAGTATGCATCAACTCCTTTCATCCTCCTCAAAACAGCCCCGAGAGAGGTCTTGCTGCCCACATTCTGCAATAGAGAAAACTGAGGCTCATAAAGGTTAAGTCATTTCCTCAAAGCCACACAGCAGTTAAGTTGTAAGTCCAAACTCTTGGATATTTCCCCTGTTCTGTGCTCAAGGGAAATTGTTTGAGCTAGAGAGAGGGGAAGTACCAGGCATGTCATGTGGCAATCTATGAGTCTTTCCTCAGTAAGAAACTCAAGCAAGGGAAGAACCTGAACTTGATTCTACTCAGTCTCTGACTTCACACACCCAGGTCACCACGTGTAGATTGCTCATTTTGTTCCCAAGTCAGCTCCAAAGACAACAGATAATGCGTAGAAAAGATGCACTTTAAGGGCATAGGGAATTCATCACTGGGAACAGAATCCAGAGAAAGGGAAGAAAGAATTTGGATCAGCACTACAAAGCCAGATGTTGAATTCATTAATAGATGCCTTTAGGAGCGCTTTTAGAAGCACAGCATCATAAGTTTGAGACCAAAATTCAAATGAGAAGTAGAAAGCAAAAACAGATTGCATTATTCATCCTCAAAAGGTCATACTTCCCACCCGCAGCAGTAACTGGAGTTTAAATTTGGTTGCATCATAAAGGATCTATACATATACCCACAGAGGCCTTGATGCCTCCTCCAGCTCATGCCACCCTCACTGACACACTGCTTCCTGGTCAGGGTCAGTGCTTCCTTTTTCCTTAACATCCTTGGTGATCTTTGCTCTCCCTGACACTCTGACACTCTTGTTACTCCCCCTCTTCATTACTGTGAGATCAGATAACAGTGTCATAGTTCTATGTTGCTGTATAACAAATGAGCCCAAAACCGAGTGGCTTAAAACCATGCACACTGCTTATCTCACAGTTTCTGAGGGTCAGGAAGCCAGGCACAGCTTAACAGGGTCTTCTCTTTTGGGGTCCCTCACAGGCCAATATCACGGTGCCAGTCCTCCCCAAGGGTGGAGTCTGCTTCCAAACTCACTCAGTGGATGCTGGCAGGTGGCAGTGCCCATGGGTGGGTGGATAGAGGGCTTCACTCATCATTGGTCAACCACTGGAGGCAGCCCTCAGTTCCTTGCTAGGTGAGTCTCTCCGTGGGGAGCTTCATCAGAGCAAGCAAGAGAGTGACAGCAAGACAGAAACCACAGTCTTTTGTAAGCCAGTCATGGAAGTGCCATCTCATTACTCATGCTGTATTCTGGTTGTTAGAAGGAAGTCAATAGATCTAGCCCCTGCTCTAGGGGAGGGACCTGCATGGGAAGTGGGAACCATTGGTGGCCATCTTAGAAATCTGCCTATCACAAAAATCATGCACAACATTTCCGTTTAGTACTATACCTGATATATCTAAATGTCCAGTAAATGATGGCCATGGTTGACATTATATTCTCCTGCTCTCCTACCTCTTCCACTGCCCTGGGGTTCACCTCAAGAGGATGGAACAACTATCGTGGCATCAGATATAAGAAAACTTAAGTATCCCTCCCCCATGTACACTTTTTCCCCCAGGGGGAAGCCAGAGTAGTTGTTCTAAAACCCAAATCTGATCATGTCACCTTCTGCTTAAAACCTGTCAGTGGGTCTCCAACATCCTTCACATGTCCTTATCATGGCTTTGGAGGCTGTGAGTGTTGGACCCAGATTTACCCCTCCCAATCTCATTTCTCTCTACATCCCCTCTCTCCTTTTATATTTCAGCCATACTTACCTCCTTTTAGCCCTATAAACATGCCATGTTCTCCCCTCTCAGCCTACGCCAAATATACTCCCTCACTTCAAGCCTTTGCACCTCAATAAAAGAAGGAATTCCTTTTATTCTAGAACCTCCATGAGGGCAGAGACTATGCCTATTAGTTTATGAGCCCATCCATAGGGCCCAACACAGTGCCTGGTGACAGACAACAGCCACAGAGAAAAGACTGTACTCATGGAAGATGGTAGCAGACTTTCAGTTTGCCCTGACAGCACCCCACAGGCAGGGGGCTATGGACTTGCTGGGTACAGGATTTGCTTCCTAGCACCTGCCTCTTATACTCTCCCCCATCCCAGGATGCCTTCTTTCAGAACAGAAAAAGGTGATATCGTACCTTTTTCATACCAGCAAAATACACAAAGAAACATTTATATCAAGTGTTATGTTGGGGGTTCCTGACATGTGTTTTTGTTTTTGCTTTTTTTTTTTTTTTTTTTTTCATTTGAGAGAGAGTGAGTGAGAGAGCACATGGGCAGGGGAGGGGCAGAGGGAGAGGGAGAGGGAGAGAAAGAATCTCAAGCAGGCTTCCTGCTTGAGCACGGAGCCCGACTTTGGGCTCAATCCCATGATCCTGAGATCATGACCTGAGCTGAAATCAAGTGTCAGAGGCTTAACTGACTGAGCCACCCAGGCTCCCCCTGACATGTGTTTTTGAAGGAATGAATGACATAAGAGATCCAAATACAAAGAACACCCATCCATCTTGCAAATGACATCAGTTAGCATTCATTCCATATTTACGACATGTCCAGCAGGCTGCAAGGGGTTTCTCAAGCAGCAGTCCCTCCATTATTGTTTACAATACTGTGAGTAGACATAATTATTCCTGTTTCATGAATGAGGAAAATGAGGCTCAGAGAGGCACAGTTACTTGTACACCACCATACAGATAAGAAGTAAGCTGAATTGGGACATGATAATGACAATGACAGCTACTATTAACTAAGCCTTCGCTACAAGCCAACCTTTCACCAGTACTTGATATGAGTCCTCTTAATTAATGCTCCTGGCAACCTATTATAATGGGCACTATCTTTATCACTAGAGATGAAGAAACAGGCTCAGGAATTTTAAGAATACTGCTTCTGATTACACAGCTAGAAAGAGGCTGCACTGGAGTTTACTTTTTTTAGTACATATTTTATTATAGTGATACTTTTTTTAAAATTTTTTTTTAAAGATTTTATTTATTTATTTGAGAGAGAGAATGAGATAGAGAGAGCATGAGAGTGGGGAGGGTCAGAGGGAGAAGCAGACTCCCCGCTGAGCAGGGAGCCCGATGTGGGACTCGATCCCAGGACTCCAGGATCATGACCTGAGCCGAAGGCAGTCGCTTAACCAACTGAGCCACCCAGGCGCCCTTTAATTAATTTATTATTATTATGTTCAATTAGCCAGCATATAGTACATCATTAGTTTTTGATGTAGTGTTCAATGATTCATTAGAGAGAGAGAGCGCGTGCACATGAACAGGGGAAGGGGCAGAGGGAGAAGATCTCAAGCAGATTCCAAGCAGAGCCTGATCCAGGGCTCGATCTCATGACGCTGAGGTCATGACCTAAGTTGAAATCAAGCGTTGGACATTTAAGCAACTGAGCCACCCAGGTGCTCTATAGTGATATTTTAACAAATAATTTCATTTCCAAGTAGGAAACATATTAGTGAGTATGTTAAGACAGGAAGCAGTTAAGAGTACCCAAGGTTAGCCTTTTATCCCCCTAAGAAAACATGCTGGTATAAGTACTTAAGAGGCTCAAAATCATCACTTTAAGAAAAATACATCTTACAGTAAGTTTTAGTTCTACTTGATAGAAAAACCAAAACGAACTTAAAGCCAGACATCAATATGCTACTCACGCGCATGTTACTCAAGAAAAGAAAAACATCAATACACAAAAATACTGAAATGTTTTTATTTGTGTTTTTATTTCCTGTTATCATAAAAACAATTACTAAAATGTAATCCAGGATTTAATTTCTCCAGTCTGGCTTCTCCCTTGTGTCCTGAATGATGGCATAGACATTAACTATTAAGAATATCATGACCCATTGTTCGTGGCTTTCTAGTGTTGTGTCTTGTCCTTCCGCAGCCCTGGGATCTGAACCCAGGCCCACCTGGTGCTCCAGCTCATGCTGTTATCACCACACAGATTGCCTACCCAGGCCACTGTACCGACCACAAAGCATGGGGAAAATTTGTTCCTCAAATGCCAAGATGTTTGAAAGCTATTGGGTGCTTATGCAAGAAAAGGCCACAAACTCTCTGGATTCCAAAAATAATTACACCAGGCTCCTCTGAGTCCTTGCTGGGTAACTCATCGCAAGATTTCCCAAGCTTTCATGGAGTCTAGTGGTTTTAAAAGCAGACTGATAATCAGAATCAGCTGGAAGGTCCATAAGATACATATTCCCAGGGGCCACCACAGACCCGTGGATTCAGAATCTCCAGACCCAGGGATTAGGAATCTGATTCAAGAAGCTCCACGAGGATTCTGATGCCAGCCAGATGGGAACTGCCAGTTTCCATTGCATGAGGCCTCCAAGTCTGCCACCTCCCCCTTTATAAACTCTGAAGGAGGCTACTTTGTTGCCTCCTGGTGATTAAGGATGAGCAAGTTCAGCCTGAAGAATAGCAAGAGGATTTTCCATTTCTTAGGAGAGCTTTATCATTGACCTACCCTGTCACATGCCCGGTCCTACTCTCTATTTCATGTCATTTGACCAAAATGCATATTCTTTCCCAGGCACCACTTATAAGCTCCCTTTTCCAACATTAAATATAAGATGATGATGATGATACCTATAGTCTTTTATGGGGTGTCTACCATGCACTTTATATATATCATCTCTAATCTCAACAACTCTCCAAGGCATAGTTTATTCTGTCCAATTTGCACATAAGGAAACTGAGATTCAGAAAGGTTAATTAACTTAAATGTGTCCTTCCAGCAAACCTGGACTTGAATCCAGATCATTATAACTCCAGAGCCCAACTTCCTTCCCTTCCCCCTCTGGCTGTGTCATCTTGGGCAAGTACGCAACATCTCAATGCCTTAATTTCTCCACCAGCACAAAGAAGGAAAGAAAGGCACCTAACTCATAGCATTGTTGCTTAGATTAAAAGACATAATTCATGCAACACTCTTAGTACAGGAATATTAGATATTATAGTAGTTGGTTTTTATACCCGGGTTTCTCAAACATGTCTTGGAGAGCACAAGTCCCCCTCTAAGTAAAAAGTTGCAAATAATTTCAACATGCTGCAAGCTATGTCTATCTCTCAGTGGTTCTCAATGCTTATTAACATGTTAAAAACTGCAAAGTTCCACAGTAAAGAATCCAGTTTCACTCTACCTCAAGCTAGAAGATATGTGTATTTAAATCACTTAGCTTCCACCTAATACTTTGGCCCTACCAAGAAGGAAAGGGGCCTTTTACGCGTGATTTGGAATGGAATTGCTTTGATAATCTCAGCCTCCACCAGCACTTGGAAAAGGCCCTACTGGAAGACATACCATTAAGAAGTACTTGCTTTGATACTGGCTGCTAATCCCATGGCCCAGCTTGACATTGTCTCTTAGCAACGTCCTGTCCTTTTCCCCTTTTCATTCTTGTGCCTCTAACGACACTTCCTTTTCTCCAGTTTCTCTTCAGCCTCTGGTTTTCATGGCCCCTTAAGCCTCGTTTACACAGGGAGAAGCAGGAGCTAAAGGCCCCGTGCACATATTTATGTTAATAGTACTGAGGGGAGGAACAGCCTGTTCTGGGGGCTGCTTTCCAACTGTCACATAAATCAGTCAGAAAAAAAAAAAAAGTTACTATTTTCACAAAGACACTGCCAGAGTGGAGCAGCAGGTCTTGGCAATGCATCATCCCCCCCCAACCCCGCCTTCTCAAGTGTGCCTTCCATAATGTCTCCCTCAGTTGTCAGAAAGGAGGGGATGAAGGATTTCATACACAGGAGGATTTCCAAATCAGAAGGGACCTTTGAGATCACCTAGTGCTAACTCACACAGAAACTTCTGGTAAATACTTATGCCTGGGTCCTTTCCCCCACAGATTCTGGTGCTGTTGTTTGGACGTGAGGTACAGGCAAGATTTTTAAAGCTTTCCAGGTGACTCTAATGTACAATGAGGGCTTGGAGTACTGATGCAGTCATAGCCCCATGAAGAGAGAGGACCAGACTTCCCTCAGATCATGCAGGGAATTAGTGATACGGTTCAGCCCTGACACCCAGTCACACTTTCTTCTGTGATGGCATGCCATCACGAAGTTCTGGGGTCAAGCTGCAGAAATACTAGATGGTGGTATTATTAGAGTTGTGCATCCAAATTACTTGGAAGCTCTTTTAAACTTGCTTTCACCTCCCCTTGCTCCTCCTAGACCAACTGAATCAGAATCTCTTGGTGGAACCCCAGCACACAAATTTTGAAAAAGCCCCAGGTGGCAATTTTGACATGTATCCCAGTTCAAGAACTAGCCAGGTCCATCAAATATTAACTGTGATTCCTTGGACAAGTTACATGACCTCTTTGAGCCTCAGTTTCTTCATCTGCAAAATGGGGCTATATAGCTAATTCTCATTCATCAGTTTTGTGGGTCAAAAGTCATTTCTCGTAGAAAGCCACGAATGAGCTTTCAGAGGAAACCATTCACCCACCTTCCCAGGAAATGCCTTCTCAGGGAACACCCTAAACTTCTCCTTTGTAACACTGACCACAATTCATTGATCAAATGGTATGAACCTTAATACATGGTTTTTGAATGAAGGAATAAATACTTAATAATGATTAAATATATGTGTAATGTATTACTTGCTCTCTGTCTTCACCACAAGGGATGAGCTAAGGAGTTGAGCTGTCTTGTTCACTGCTGTGTCCCAGTGCCTGGTGTAAGGCTAGCATTCAACAAACTTTGGCTGAACAAATAAAAAGCTGAACAAATGACTGATATCTATGAAGCACCTGGCACATACCCACAGTAAATGGAACATGCAACAAACGTTAGCTGTTACAACAATTATCTTCAGATAGTCCCAGTGTCTTGCCCAAAGGCACACAATGGAGCTGAGACGTGACCTCAGTCCTCTGAACTGACAGCCTCATTTTTAATCCATGATGTCAATCTGCCTTAAGGTTTTCATACTGGGGGAGGGAATCTAGGAAAAAGTGTTAGGCTATGTTTGCCTATTAGAATGAGCTGAAAACCCAACTGGTTCTTGCACACTCCCAGCCTCCACTATGCAATCCATGCATGCACACACATTTGCAGACGATAGTGACTCTTCGCAAGGAGCATCTTGGTCCTCTCTTGAGAGTGCTTTGGATCATAAACTCCTTGAAGGCAGTAACCATGGTTTTGGCTTCCAAAACAAGATAGACCCATGAGAACTCTACTGTTTGCTCATGACAGATCTGTGTGGCAACATTATGTTGATTCCAGCTCCGTACATATGGTAGGTCCAAATACTTTTGATGATTTCCAGATTTCCCCACTGGTCTTCATGCTGTGATGGGGGGAAGCTGGTGACTGGAAGGGTATAAGGAAGAGGTGAAATTCACATTGTTGGCTGCATTGGGAAATGGAGTTCAGAAGAAGACTAGGGGCAGGTGTTTCTGAGAATGACTTTGGGTGATCCCTTGTCTCTCTGTCTACACTAGTATGGAAACCAAGAGCTTTTCAAATTTTCATTTTATTTTATTTTATTGTATTTTTTTAAAGATTTTATTTATTTATTTGAGACAGAGAGAATGAGAGACAGAGAGCATGAGAGGGAGGAGGGTCAGAGGGAGAAGCAGACTCCCTGCTGAGCAGGGAGCCCGATGCGGGACTCGATCCCGGGACTCCAGGATCATGACCTGAGCTGAAGGCAGTCGCTTAACCAACTGAGCCACCCAGGCGCCCTCAAATTTTCATTTTAATAGCTTTCATTTAGTTAGAAGTCTCTGCACTCCAGATGTTATGCCAAGTACTTTATAGACAGAATATTCTTTCTTTTTTTTTTTTAAAGATTTTATTTATTTACTTGAGAGAGAGAATGAGACAGAGAGAGAGAGCACGAGATGGGGGAGGGTCAGAGGGAGAAGCAGGCTCCCCGCCGAGCAGGGACCCCGATGTGGGACTCGAACCCGGGACTCCAGGATCATGACCTGAGCCGAAGGCAGTCGCTTAACCAACTGAGCCACCCAGGCGCCCTAGACAGAATATTATTTCATTCTCCTGACTCTGAGGGGTTGAAATCATCACTGTCAGTACTTTACAGAGGAGAAAACCAAGGCTGAGAGTAATTTGCTAAAGACTACAATCACCAGGATGAGCCAAGACCAGCACTGGAAGCGGGCCTAACTGATGGCCCCAAGACCTTAATTCATTCACCAAATATTTACCGAACAGTACTATGGGCCATGTTGTTTTCTAGATGCAAAGAATATATAACAGATGAAGGCCAAAGTCCTTGTGGGACTTGAGTTCTGTCTGGAGGAGACAAACCATAAATAATGAATCTAAACATGCAATAAATTATGTGATCTGTTAGAAAGTGATGGTGCTATGGGAAAACTAGGGCAGTGCAAAATGATGGGAAGTGGGTTAGAGGTATGTGTGGAGGGCGGGGGACAGTGTCTGTGATATAGGTTTGTTATTTTAGATAGGGTGATCAAGACAAGCCTCAGTGACAAAACCACATTTGAGGAAATAAGGAAAACTTTAAAAAGTTCTAAACTATACTATGTTCGTTTTGCCCCCTCCCCAAAATGAGTGGTTGGATGGATGAACAAAGTACTAGTGATTCGCACCTGCTACGTCTCAGATGGTGTGATAAATGCTTTATCCACAATGTTTCATCAAATCCTCACGATGACCCTATAATCATGATGTCATCTCTGTTTTTCGGCTGAGAAAACTGAGACTCAGAAAGGATATAAAATATTGTCCAAAATTATTTAGTTCACAAGTGATGGGGCTAGGCTTTCCACTTAGCTCTTCCAACTACAAAGCCCATGCTCTTTTGACGACCACGATGCTGATGAAGAGTGTGGAGTGTAGGGGCGGCGGGGGGGGGGGGTGAGCAGGGAGGCACAGCACTGACCCCATCCCTCACTTGAGAAAGTCACCCTTCATCATGCCCCGCAACGACGGGGCTGCTCTGAGGCTGGGTGCTCCCCTGGTGGCGTGGGTAGCATGGTTGGCTGTGGGGTGCTCTCCCAAGTCACATCTCTCACCTAGTCCTCTTTCTTTTTTTCTATGTGGTTTGAAATCTATTTCTTTAGTAGTTGGAGCAGACAGACATAAAGAAGCAGTTCACGAAGAGCTATCCCATTTGTGAATATCAGAAAACTTACGGTTTCTCAAAGCTCCCCAGGAGGGCTGCTCTTCCAAGGAGAACCAGTGGCACCCCAGGCACTGCAGGCCAGAGCTCAGCATCTTTCTAGGGTGCTTTCATAAACTTGATGGGGTCTTGTTTTTGACAGAGCAAGTGTGGCTCTCATAAATGATCTCCCCCAAGTCTCTCTTTCCCATGGAGATGAGGAGCTCAACAATCTAAGGGGACTTACTCACGGAATGCAGGTCTACCCAGCCTGCAATGTACTCTGTCTCCCTCCAGCCTCATGAGGCTAGCGATACAGTCATGCCAAATGACATCCATTTGGAGGCATGCAAGCAAAAGAGGTAGGCCGCTTGAGTGACTTTGATCACTCAATAACCAAGCTACCGAGACAATGAGGAATGTATGTGAAATGACTGATGTGTGAGTGCTTTGAAAGCTAGGAGCACTATGGGATATACTCTGGAGATCATGAGGAAGAGAAGAAGGATGTTAGAGTTCTTTCTTTCTGGGAAGCCCAGAGTTTCACAGTGTCTGTCCACACTTTGACCCCAAGCCAACCCAAAAGCAAAGATTCTGTCCTTGGCACCTGCTGTACATACATATATTGAACGTTCATATATAACAATGACAACTAGTATTTGTTAACACATTTTTATGTTTTGAAAGCATAACTCATGGGCATTTATGTGCTTTATCTCATTTAAGTGATAAAACAACCCAGTTAATGGGATGTGGTGATTTAAATACCTTTTTTGCAAATGAAGAAAATGAGGCAACAAAAATTCAATGACAGCGGGTGAATGTTGGGAGTATAACTCAAGCCCCAGGGCCTTGAGTCACATCCTCCTGTTTCTCCTCCCTGACTAGGAAAGGGTGTTTGGTACCAGATTCATTCATGACAAGAACAGTAGGATCACACTCTACCTCTCTCTTCTTCCTGTGTCTCTGTTTACACAGGGTCTCTCTTCTCTCTTCTCTTTCTCTCCCTTCCCTTCTCTTCCCTTCCCTTCTGTTCCCTTCCCTGCCCTGCCCTGCCTTTTCTTTCCTGTCTCTCTCTCCCCAACCCCCTCCCTCCCTCTGTCTCTCTTTTTCCCTCCCAACTTGGATTTAAATTTACACCAGGGTAAAATGCACAGAAAAGCTTCATTACAAGGTGGTCTCGCCTACAACATGATCCTGTGGCAGAGACCCCAAAAGGGACACCGCAATGAGACCTTAGCAAATTATTCTGGAGCCCTGAGCTGGCTGCATGCCCTGGTGCCTCACAGGGGGTGAAATTCTCATTAGAAGTAGCATCGAGGATGGCATCCCATAACAGTGTGGGCTCACATAGAGGGAGAGAAGATCCAGGTCACTCAGAGTCAAAGCCAAAACCCTAGTCCTTCAGGGTCCTTCCTAGTGAATCCTTTACATTCATCACACTTTGATGTAGTTGCCTGCCCAATGTCTGTCTCCCCACTGGAGAGGTATGTAGGGCATAAGGACTGTAAGAACTGTGTCTGTTTTGTTAGCACTGTCCCCTTGGTTCATAACACAGTGTCAGGCATTGGGTAAGCCCTCGAAAATATGTGGGGAGTAAATAAATGAATGAATAATGAAGGACCGATGGAATAACAATAGCTTAATATGTCATTCTCTTCAGGAGCACTTGCCTTTTGAAAGAAGATTCTAATCAAGGGTGCCTCTCAAGCACATGAGAATTTTCACATGGAAGGAATTCCACGTGGAAGGTCCATTCTGGAGTGAAGGTGATGAGGAGTGCA
Organism: Mirounga angustirostris; assembly: GCF_029215605.1. NCBI lineage: Eukaryota > Metazoa > Chordata > Mammalia > Carnivora > Phocidae > Mirounga > Mirounga angustirostris. The sequence continues at coordinate 183,867,093 of NW_026991709.1, read as the reverse complement.
TCTTTCCAGTGTTTCTCAAATGGTACCCAGTAGATGCCTTGATATTAAATCTGTCTCATCACCAAACCTAAGAGTGGTTGGACCTCAATGAACAGGGACTTTGAGGAAGCCAAGAAAAAAATTTAAAAAAAAAAAAAAAAAGGCAGCTGGGTTTGACTTCATTCCACCCAGATGTCCTTTCTGTGAGCCTCTGATTATTCTCTCCTGAATGTGAAGCAAACGTGTAGAGGTCGTGAGTCACAGCCTAGAAGGCCAAATTCTTATGGGACAATAAAAATCTGAACCAAATGCTGGCCCTGCTGGGTCCGTCTGTTATTGGAATTAAGTGCCCCTTTTCATTTTATTCAAACTGAAGAAACTTTCTGGCAGGGTGTCAGGTTTCAAACAGAAATGTCAGCCAAGGGCTCATGAGGCCGAGATCCCAGCAAACTTGAATCAATTTATGCTTTGGGTAAAACTTCATATGGAATTTAGTGGTCTGGTGGGTCCATTTGTTAAATGTTCTTCATTTGCATGTCCTGGACAAAAACCCTGCACGGAGCTATGTATAAAAATCAGCATCAGAGGCCAAAGTAACCTCTTCTACCCAAAGTGAGGGTACCTCTGTAGATGAGTGTGAAGGGCATACTAGAGTGATTTTCTTCACCAATACAAGAGCAGAAAAGAACGTGAACATGTTCTAAGTTTGATTCAAATCTTGATCTGATACAGTCAAAATTAACCCTATTTGTAATAATAAAAACAATAACACTTATTGAATGTTTAATATATGCCAGGTTCTGTACTATGCACCTAACATTTATTGACCCATTAATTCTTCTGATGATTCTACAAAGTAGGTTTTATTATTTGCTCTATAATATAGAAAATGAAACAAAGGAACAGAGATTCAGAAATGTGCCCAGCTTGCAAGACAGCAAAGGTCAGGATTGAAGCTGGACAATTCGCCTTCAGGACCTCTGCCCTTCATGTTGGTCAGGGACTGGTGGGGTAATGAATCCAACAGGCATTAATATAAATAAGATGCTCATGGCAGGTTTAAATGGAATTTCATACCCCATTTGGCATTTTTTAGAACCCTATTTTGGTGGCAAACATAGGTAAGCCACACAGTAGAACTTGGTTTTCTCTCCAGTTGTTGGTATAAAATGAAAGCACTAGGATAATTAACTGAAAAATCCAGTCTTCAAATGCTTTTGCTTTGAATCAATACACTGAACAGGCCAAGATGCCCCATGTTCCCTGGGAGGTTGAAGAAATGTTTAAATCACTTTTTTGCACTCTTAGCGTGGAGCAGAGATACAACCAGGGACTGTCTAGGATTCCTGTGGCTCTGAAGATCAGAATGAAGTACAACATGGCCATAAGGAGATGCCCTGATGGGAGATTGGCAGGCCTCACCCATCCGCTAAATGATTCACAACTATACACTTGCTCTTTGCAGCAAGCTTGAATCAAACCAAACCTAATCAGCAAATATATGAAAAGATGCCCAACTCCAGTAATATGGATGGAAATGCAAATTAAATTATATTTTTCACATATCATTTTGGCAAAAATTTCGAAGTTTGATAATATCAATCATAACAATGGTGAGCGGAAACAGGTCCGTTCTGCTGATGAAAGTGTGAACTGGAACAGCCATCCTGTAAAGCATTTTGGAAGTAATAAAAATATACACCACCTGTGAGCTAGCAATTCTGTTTTATACATATTTATAAGAATGTTCATTGCATCATCATTCGTGGTATCAAAAAGTTAAATAGCTGAAATGTAATACATCCAAACCATGGAATGTTATAGAGCTCATAAAAAGATACATATTTATGTACTGACAACAAAAACTCCTTAAGACATACTGTTAATTTGAAAAATCCACACAGCGTGGTATTATCCAATGATATTACTACACACATACACACACACACACACACACACACACCCAATGTACAGGAGAAAGGAATGGAAAAACACACACCAAGGGGCACCTGGGTGGCTCAGTCAGTTAAGCATTGTCCCTCTGCCCCTCCCCCACTCACGTGTGTCCGAGCTCTCTAAAATAAACAAATAAATCTTTAAAAAAAGAAAAGTACACATCAAGCTCAGAGTAGATTAGCCCTGGGGAAGTTCCAGGAGTGGAGAATGGTCACAGGTACTGCCTATCATTCATTCATTCACCAAATACTATCTAGCATCTTCCATGTTAGGCACTGAGGCTACCTTGTGATCAACAAAACACAAAAATCCTTGCAACCATGATACCTACATCCTAGCATTACTGTTTTGTTAGGCATGTTTATAGAACAAGGATGTACTTACATATTACTTGTGTAATTAAAAATAAGTAAAAGTAAAAGCAAATTTAAAAGCACATTTTTCTATTAACAAAATTCCAAGTGACTACTTTGGCCTTTGAGAGCCCTTTCAAACAGTTCCAACCATAAATGTGTATTGATGACTGCCATGTGGCTAATGTAATTCCTCAAATGGTCCCCCTTGGATGGCTGGCACAGACAGGGTATAGTGACAATCACGCATAGCACAAGGACTTACACAAAGGTCCAATCTTTCTATTAACATTTTTGGGACATCATTAGGCACAAAGTATGAGTAAACCCCAACCTGATTACACATAGATTCACCAAAAGACATGGTCTTAGCACCACTATTCATAATAGTCCCAAACTGGAAGCTACCTAGACAGTTGAAAAGATAAATAATGTACTATATTCACAGAAAAAGATATACGGAAATGAAAATCTATGCATTATAACTATATGCAACAACATGGAAGAATCCCCCCAACACAGTGCTGAATGAAGGAATCCTTTCGCAAGAGTAACACACTAATTCCTTTTATATGATATTCAGTAAGAGGTAAAACACATGACACCAGAAAGCAGGAAAGCAGGACAGTGGTTATCCTTGGAGGGGAGCAGTAGCTAGGGTGCATTATGGAGGCTCTGGGGATGTACCAGAGATGTTTGGCTTCTTGCTCAGGTTATATGGGTATGCTTAATTTATGAAAATTTGTTGAGTTTTACAGTTATAATTTGTGACTTCCTTAATAAGTATATTCTATTTCCATCAATAATTTACCAAAAAAGAAACAATTAAAACCTAAAACCCTGAAATCCAATCTGTTTCATGAATCTCATCTTGGGCAAGTCAGTTTTAGCATCTATAAAATGGGAGAAGGATTTGCTAGCTGATCTGTAAAGGCCCTTCCAAATGCATAGTTCCGTGTAAAACCTCTTCCATTCCAATAATCAATTTCTGAAGCAATAGGAAAATAAAAAGAGAGAACAGTCATTTACTATTTGAATTTGTAGAAGGCTTACAAAGACACATGTATCCCATTTTCAAGGCATTTGTTGTAAATCAAAGATGCAATTAATGAACAAGAGAAATTCAGTCTTCCAGGAAAATGCACGGAGCTAATTCTTTCCCAAAGTGCTAGTGGGATAAGTGTGAATATGCCAAATGCTGCTTCTGCCAAGCCCCTTCCTATCATGCCAGTTCACAAACCCTGTGATGGGAGAGTCAGCAATTACAGAGGTGGGGCTGTTCCTGGTAGGAAGGAGGAAGCTACCATGCTCACGACCTACCGCTGTTTGAATAGGCACTTCCTCTACGAGGGGAGTTGGTTCGTAATTTTCCTCTTACTGCTACTGGAAGTCCTTGAATGGCAACATCACAGCTTGTACCCATTCACAACAGGAAAGTTTGACATCCGTAGACACTCTTGGCACAAGAGGAGGAAAAGTCCAGTCCTATGTGTCAGCTTCTATATTAGAACCAGGAAAGTAATTTCTATAGCGTAGACCATGCTATAACCTTCACACAAAATGTTGGGCTCCAAGCAGTGAATCTTTTCCTATTTGTATCCAAGTCTCACTGACATTTGCAAGGTAGGACCTCAAGGAGACCCAAACAGACATGCTGTGCTAACTCTAACCCCAAGGAAAGGTGCTTTGGAAGTGGGAGACAACTTCTAGTGAGTGCCCTCATTGTAGGGTATGGGTACTATCCTGTCTAGGAGAGCTGAGTCTCATGTGAAGGGTGGATTCTCAGAGGAATGTTGAATTTAGCAGCTGAAAATAGGCAAGCACAAAATCTGAGAGGGGGCTTAGGGCACCTAGATCAGCTCTTCTCAAATGATCACAGGTGAAGGACCAGTTTTGTTGTTTGATTTCACTTTGTTTGGTTAATTATTTCTAATCATTCCCTGTTCAATACATTTTTAAAAAATACAATAAAAATGAATGATTGAAAATGGAATAAGGAGACAGGCAAAATAGAAGCCCCAATTTCTGATGACTAGTTTCAACAGAAATTATTCTGTCCAATGGCTAGAAAGATTCATAAATGCTTTCTTCTTGATCTGGGTGCTAGTCAAATAAATGTATTTAGTTCATGAAAATGTGTTGAGGGATATGCAATGTATCCACATATTCACTGTTAACACGTGGCGGTCTGTGGATTTCCGGACCATGGCTCACTGGATGCTTTCTCATTCTCCCAAGAGCATTCTTCTTTGAGAATAGAGAATTAACACAATGACCAGACTAGGGAAAAGGACCTGGGGACAGGATATTGTGATAACAAAGGCGACTCAAGAGAATGGAAGAACAGGTAGGAAAGTAAATTTCTCTCAGAAAACGAGATTTTAATGATGAAGCAATTTTTGGTGACAATGGTAGAAACCTGCTATTTTCCTAAGAGAGAACCAAAGAGCATCGGTAAACAACCAGATGAATTTTGTAGAAGGATGCACAGAGATCTCATTGTGTTTGACCATTGTGTTTGACCAATCCAGACGCTAGTCAACAAACATGCACCACGTGACATATTAAAGTTCTCATCCAGGTCAATGTGAGGACACTGGGCAGGTAAAGCGTCACTTCTTTCCACTCATTTCCTACTCACAAACTGCAGATAGAAAACCAATTTTTACAACATCAATTTTCCTGTTTCACCAAATACCAAATATAGGAGCTCATGTCAATATCATCACAGGTAATGAGGGACAATTACAACAAAACATTAGGAGAATAAATTGTAAAACTATTTAAAGTCACAGGAATAATTTCTCACCAAAGCAAGCCAACTCTTCTTGTATTGTTTTGGTATTTTGGAAAAGAGATAGACTTAAGTAGGTAAGACACAAGACTGAAATCCTACAAGCATTTTAGTTTCCAGTCCCAGGCAGCTGCTGGGTGATATCACCCAGTGTAAGAACAGCCATGTGTGGAGGGAATTAGCAGATGAAAAGCAAGTAAACTCGATACGGGGTGTGTAAACGTGCTTTCTCCATCTCTTTCAATTCTCCTTATAGATGGATACACCCAAAAGTGAAGTTACATATGTGGATGTTTCTACAAAGCATAAAGGACATAAAAAAGAGCCTGAGACATGTAAAACAGTGGAGGAAGATAAACATTTCACGATTCAGATCATGTTGCTGCCCCAAATCATAGAGTCCCTAAGGAAATAGCTAGAAGGGCTATTCAACTCTCAGCTTCCTTCCAAGGAATAAAGAAAGAGTTTGCTGTGAGCAAAGGAAGTGCCAAAAAAAAAAAAAAAAAAAGTCCATTTGTGTCACACTAACAACTTTCTTCAGGCTGAACGCGGAGCTCATAAACTTTTGGCTATAGCGGGCACAGACGGCCTTGGGGGTTTGATATTAGGTTCTTCAGAAGGACTGTGGGAAATCTGAGAGGAGATCAAATTAGACACCCACTGATTAGAAAATGTTCTGACATCAGAGTTTTATTTGCAGCGAGTGGTGGGGTCAACTCTTCCATGGCACCTGAGGTGAACTAAGAAAAATGGAATCCCTGAAACCACGTTTGGAAATGATTTCACTGGAGACAGACAGAGACAGCAACTGCTGGAGGGGAGGAGGAGAGGACAACAAGCAAACCAAACTGAGACTCTGTAATCAAGACGACCTGCGGGGACAAATGGAAAAAGAACAGTCTAACTTGCTTGCCTCAGACAAAACAACCTTCAAAGGCTACCTTCCTCCTAGTTGGTGGGGTAAAGTCTCTTAGAATAACTACCAATGCACAATACATATTTAAAACTCTCCTTTCTGGGTTTCTAATTTTCACAGAGGCAGCTTCCTGCAAACTCCAGTAATGAATGTAAGCCGATGCTCCTTTGGGGGGTTGTCAAGACAATCTAAGAACAAGCCATTTCAGAGTAACAAACTTCACAGCCGGAGATCATTTCCATTGCATGATGTGCTTTCCTTGAAGCTTTCATTGTTGCACTCTTCACCGGTGGGGTCATTATTTTACTTACCTCATCAGGGAAATCATTGTTTAAAAACCGAATATAAATGGTGAAATAGTTTTCTACTTATCTTTTCCAGAATAATAGTTTCCCTCCCCCACTTCCTGCCACAGAAGAGTTAGGCCCATGTGGGTGATGAATTGCTCCAAGAGTCTGACAGTCCCAGAGAGAGGAATGAGAGTAAAAATAACTAGCTGATTACCAATAGGGAGCAAATTGGCCACTTGAGAATCCAGTGGCTGGAATGACAAATGAGAAAATGAAAATCCTCATCAAGAGACTAGACTTTCTGATTAGTCCAAGTGCTGATGACCACTTTTCATGCCTCTCCCTCCCTGCTGGGTGATGATTTACATCTGATTGGGCATCATCTTGTATTTGGGGCAGTCATTTCTAAAAGGGTGTTTGGAAGACTTTGAAGTACTTAATTATAACCAGGAGGCATTTGGGGGCTGAACAGTGAAATGGAAGATGCTCTGTCTTGGGCTGTGGAATGTTCATTTATAGAAGGAGCCCCTGTGTGGTTAGTTTGCTCTGGTTTTTCATTCCAGCACCCCATAAGGCAGGCTTCCAAGGTTTTCTGGACTCTAGAAGAAAATAAAAAGGAGAGTATTCTTGGCTAAGGGATCCACATGCAAGACAGATTCAAGAATTTCAATATGTGGATACACTGGGCTTTCTGTTAAGAGTCAACTACTAAAAATAGAAATAGTTTGGGAATCCTTTGAAGGGAGGCCATTTTTACTAGCCATGATTTGAACAAATTCATCAAGTGAGGGAGGGTATACTGTGAGCCATAGACATGCTAGCTGTCCTCAAAGAGCTAAATATATCAGGGGTGCTAAGTCATATATGCATGATGAGATAAAACAGGACCATCAACCATTAGCCCCCCCCACCCCCCCGCATTTGAGCATAGCCGTATGAGCTATAGGAACTAAGAGGAGAAAGAGGGGGATTTGAAATTACATAATCAGGATAGGATTCACAGAGAAAGTTGGTAAGACCCAGGCCTTGAAAGACGGATAGAACTATAGTAAATTTCTAGGTGACAATTGTTGAATGAACAATGGTAATGGGTTTTTTGTTTGTTTCTTTTAATGATTTGCTGTGGAGTGAATTGAATGGCTTGTCTTGAGCAAAGGGGTCTAGAAAGATGAGTCTGAACATAAGTCTCCATGTATGCGTGGACCGCAATACCAGGCAGGGAATTACCTTCGGTCTTAAGAGCCCTGGGGGAACATTAAAGATTTTGAGTAGAGTTAGAACTGTGTTAGAGGTCTGCTATCTTCATCTGATGAAAAGAAATCTTAAAACAATGTTCTCTGAAACTTCACCAACAGGTATGATCAACAGATTAGATTGCCATTTTGATTCTTCTTTGGTTTTCACACTTGTGCTATGGAAGAGAAGGATAAATAACACAGTACCTGCCATACAGAAAAACTTAACAAATACTGCTGAATGGATAAATGAAGCTGAAGTTATTTAGAACCAGAGTACTGTTATTTGGTAGATCAGGTGGGAAAGACCTGAGGTTACCTCAGCCCTCTCAAGAGGTAGCAATGAACAATTTGAAGAGAACCAAGTTAGGATGTACATGAACTTGGGCATTTAACTTCATCTTCTTGGGTCTGTATTTCCTCACATGAAAAGACAAGGCTAAGTTTTATGAATGGGCTCTAACTGCAGAAAATTTTGTGTGTGAATATTTTGGGAGAGCGATGCCATTCCTAGCTTATGTTGGAGACTCAGAGTAGTCCATATCTAAAACAAGGCTAAGAACCTGTGGACTCTGTTCCTTTTAAAAGAGGCTGTGATTACGAGTCCAAGGATGATTTACTCCCTGGAAGGACAACTGGAACATCTGACACCAAAGCTTTGCCAATTTGTAACCTTGCAGGGAGCCTGTTGCTCACTGGTTTGACTGAAATGAAGAGGAAAGGATTTTATTCCTATCAACCCAAGTTCAGATTCCCCAGCAATTTTAGGAGCATTATTGATCTGATCAGCCATGCTGGGTGTAAGTGACCATCAAAAGAGATGAATCATTGAAAGGCACTTGCTCCCATCAGAACATAACATTGGCAACGTGTAACCTCTGACAACCCTTTTTTTGTATGATTTTTTTCTATATCTACTTTCTTTTTTTTTACAGTGGCCTCTGTCATAAGGTTATTGGAAAGAATAACTAGTTAACGATGGGGAAAAAGCAGCTGGGAAGTTGATATACTTTCACACTCAAGGCTATTGTTCAAAAACAACATGCAATAATATTTTTGTTGAATGGACACACTCAGTAGTCACTCTGATTTGGGGACTTGTCCCTAAAAATATGCTGCTAACTAGGTGAAGTATGAGCAGTTAAAGAAAATGGTATTATTCCCCAGAAGCTATCGTCAGTGTAAAACTCCAGCATGGAAAGCTAGTTCTGGCAATTTATAATGAGCAGGACTCATACTAATGATTTTTGGTTTAAGGTATTAATGAGTAGAGATCTAAGGGATAAAGGACTTACAATGTAATAAGGAAAACTCAAGGAAAGACTAGGCTCTAATCAAAATGAATTGTGTTTTTAGATTGATTTTCATGAATTCAACTTTCTTTCCCTTTATTTACACCAAAAAGAAATGCATTGTGAAAAGCTGATTACTATCACTGAAAAAAAAAAAAGAATGGATATTATATTTTAATATAATATTAATAAACTACAAATGCCAACTTACAAGAAGAAACCATATATAGGCAAGAAGAGTTATTCTTGGGGAGAAAAATTTCTTCCTATAAATGTTAAATTTATTTTCTCTTTTTGAATAGTAATTGTCAGGTTTAATTGAGCAGCTGATTAGCACTACTAGAAAAAAGCTACAATGTGATGTTTTGAAGGATGGCAATGAAATGTATCAAGATTACCCTTTCTTGGGCCACCTGGGTGGCTCAGATGGTTAAGTGTCTGCCTTCGGCTCAGGTCATGATCTCAGGGTCCTGGGACTGAGTCCCGCATCGGGCTCCCCGCCCCTTGGGGAGCCTGCTTCTCCCTCTGCCTCCCTCTCTTTTTCTCTCTCTCTCTGTCTCTCATGAATACATAAATAAAATCTTTAAAAACAAAATAAAAATAAATTTAAAAAGAAAGATTACCTTTTCTTCCATCCTTTTCCCTCTCAATTTCTTCTACTCTAAGTAATAATGATGTTCCTTACTCCCCATTAGGCAACCTAAACTGAGCAAAGACAATTTCCTCCAAGAAAGTACATTAAGAACTTTAGTTTACTTCACGTACAGGGCTCTCTGGAGAAATACTTTCAAGTAATGAGTCAAGATCACTCTATTTAGACCTTAACTATTCTAAACATGTCCATATTTTAATATTTTATCTCCTCAGCATCAAAGCAAAAACTTCTACTCCATCTGCAATTTTCTTCTACTGACAAAAATAATTTTTTAAAAAGTACCTAGCACCCAAATCTGTCTTCCACTGTGCATGGTTACTTGTTTCCAGTTGCCCAGAAATTAAACTTATGGGTTAACTCCAGCGTGGGGCAATGTCATAGATTGTAAGTGACAGAATGTTTAGCTCAATCTCCTATAGTATTAGCAAAAGGAAGTGTTTGATAAAAACCTAAGTAAAGCTAAAAAATGGCCCAAACTGGGCATGGGACTCTATGGCATCCCAGTGGGGGTCCTGTGATTTCCCAGAGTACCTAATCTTCTCCCATATCATTCCTTATAAAAGTGCTGAGAAGAGCCAGCTCAGTGTGTGTTTATTGTGATATTGATTTGTTATTCTAAAAATGATTACTGTATATGATAGTTTTTGTTGTTGTTGTTTTTTAACATACTGATCTGATTCCACTATGGTAGAACCTAGGGTTCTCATCGTAGCAAACAGCAAGGGGGAAAACATATAGACAGTTACAAAGGATATAAACTAGGCTTATCTCTGTTGAACTCTAATTGACTGCCTAAAGATGAGAGGATCTGACTGTGGATGACTTACCCAAATAAAAAACACACAAGGGCATTTACTAAATGCCTTTAGCATGTTTAAAGCACTTTAACTTTCTGGTAGTAAGGAATCACCGGCATTTTGATTTCAAGACTGCAATTATATGTTAGTTCTATGGTAGAAGTTAGTGAAACCTGTGTTATGGTTGGAATCTCCACTGGAAACTTTGGGAATTTTGTGGTGTTTCTTCTTTAGCATCTGAAATACAGCTTGGTATTTTCACTGGACTCTCTAAAATTGCAACTTTTTATCTGTGGATGCTAAGTTCACAATGCAGAGACATTCATGGTGTCCTCAGGAGGTTAGAGAAAACTGTGGTTTTCAAACCAATCTGATGGGATTCTAAAATACTCACTAAGCTCTAAGGGATTCTGTGCTCCTCATTCATTCCTTACGATTATATCTCTGAGAGTATGGTTTTCTTTTGATTTCAGAGCTGAGGAAACAAAAGATTCCGGAAAGTTAACTAGTCATCCACAATAACTCAGCCAACCCAAATTAATTCCATTGATTTAAAATCTTGAGAAATTTCTCTTGGGATCCCAAACAGGCTGCACCTTAAGAGTCTACCTCGAAGGTTCTCAAAACAAGTAAAGACTTACAGAATACGTGAGAAGAAGGAAAAGTGAGACACTGCATCTGTATTATGGAGGGGTGTCTGTGTGTGGTTTTTAGTTTCAGCTCTATTGCTATGTTTCTCTGACTTTGGGGAAGTCACTATTCATGTCTTTCTTTTCCTCATACGTTAAATTGAGGTGGGTGAAAGAGTGAATGGATTGGTTCAACTGCATGCAAACTTAGAGCTGATGCTGAAAGATTCTAATGTGAGTGTTTCCACCACAGCATGATTTGTAAAAGCCTGGAAAATATTGTAGCTTGGAGGTCTCCTTTTCAAGGTACTTGCCCTTTCTCCTACCTCTAAATTTGAGAATTCCCAGAGTTCTACCCCAAACCCGCTGTTCTTCTCTAGCAGTGCTTTCTCCTTGGGTGGGCTCACCCTTTTCTAATTCTTGTTTTAAAGTCATTTTTGTCTGATATTAGCATCAACACTTCACATCCTTATAGTTGCTATTTGCATGCTATATCTTTTTCCAAACCTGTGTTTTCAAACTCTTTGTATCTTTGAATCTAAATGATCTCCTCGAGATAGCGTATAGTTGGATCTTGTTTGTTTGTGTTTAATCCGATCTGATAATCTCTACCTTTTGATTGGGTTGTGTGATTATATTACACGGTATTACTGATATGGCTGGAATTACATGAGCCACTTGGCTTTTGATTTTCTATGTCCCAAATTTCTTTGCCCCTCTGTCCCTCTTTTACTGTCTTCCTTTGCATTTAAGGGATATTTCCTAGTGTAACATTTTTATTTCATTAATAATATTTATATTAAAAATATTTTCTTAGTGGTTACTCTAGGGCTTACAATGTACATCTTTGCTTATCAAAGCCTATTTCATGTTTATAGTAACTTAATTCCAGTGAAAAATAGAGACTTTACTCCTATGTAGCTCTGTTCCTCCTTCCTTTTATAATATGATTATGAGTTTCATCTTTTGGCTAGAATGCATAATGTTGCTATCAACATTCATGTACAAGTTTCTGTGCAGCATGTTTTCATTTCTCTTAGATATATACCCAGAAATAAGTTGCTGGGTCATACAAGTAATTCTATTTCACTTTCTGAGGAACTACCAAAATACATCCATAGTGGCTTCACCATTTTACATTCTCACCAGTAGTATACAAGTGTTCCTACTTCTCACATCATAGTCAATACTTACTATTCTTGGTCTCCCACCCACCTTTTTAATAGCCATCTTAATGGGTATGAAGTGGTATCTCACTGTGGTTTTTATTTGCATTTCTTTAATGACCAATGATATTGAACATCTTTTTTTGTGCTTTGGGTCATTGGAATATCTTCTTAAAAGAAATACTATTTAAACCTTTTTTTAAAAATTGGGTTATATTTGTGTTTTTGAGTTGTAAGAATACTTTATTCTGAATATTAAAGTATCCCTTAACAGATATAGGATTTGTAATATTCTCTTCCATTCTTTAGATTGTCTTTCCACTTTCTTGATAATGGCCTTTGATGTATGAAAGTCTTTCACTTTAATGAAGTCAAATTCATTTATTTTTTCTTTTGTTGCTCCTGCTTTGGATGTGAAATCCGAGAATCCACTGCCAAAATGAGGTCATGAAAATTCACCCTTATGCTTTATTCTATAATAGCTTTATGGTTTTAGTTCTTACATTTAGGTTGTTGATAATTTTTAGTTAATTTTTATATATGGAGTGTGACAGGGGTCCAATTTCGTTCTTTCCCATATGCTTATTTAGCTGTCCCAGCACCATTTGTTGAAGAGACTATTCTTACCCCCATTAAATGATCTTGGTACCCTTGTTGAAAGTCAATTGGATATAGATGTTTGGGTGTATTTCTGAACCCTCAATTCTTTTCCATTGGTCTATATGTCTATCTTTATGCCAGTATCACACCATTTTGATTATTATAGCTTTGTAATAAGTTTTGAAAACAGAAAGTGTGACTCTTCCACTTTGTTTTGCTTTTTCAATATTGCTTAATCTATTTGGGGCTGCTTGCAATTCCATATGAATTTGAGGAATGTCTTCCCATTTCTGTAAGAAGGCCATTGGAATTCTGATCTGGATGCAATGACTTTGTAGTTTGGTTTGGGGAATACTGGCATCTTACCAACATTAAATCTTCCAATTCATGAACACAGAGTTCTTTCCCATTTAATCAGATCTTTAAATTTTTTTCAGCAATGTTTTATAATTGTCAACACATAAGTCTTTCACCTCCCTGGATAAATTTATTCCTAGGTATTTTAGTTTTTTGGATGCTATTTGATTTTTAAGATTTTATTGATTTGAGAGAGAAAGAGAGAGCATGATAGGGGGAGGGGCATATGCAGAGGGAGAAGCAGACTCCCCACTGAGGAATTTAAGAAGAATGTTTAACCGACTGAGCCACCCAGGAGCCCCTACAAGAGATTTACTTTATTTTTTTTAAAGATTTTATTTATTTATTTGATAGAGAGAATGAGACAGAGAGCATGAGAGAGGGGAGGGTCAGAGGGAGAAGTAGACGCCCCGCTGAGCAGGGAGCCCGATGCGGGACTTGATCCCGGGACTCCAGGATCATGACCTGAGCCGAAGGTAGTCGCTTAACCAACTGAGCCACCCAGGCGCCCCAAGAGATTTACTTTAGATCCAAAGACACAAATAGGTTGAAAGTAAAAGAATGGAAAAAAGTATTCCATGCAAATAGTGACCAAAAGGGAGTTGGGGTTTTTATACTAATACCAGACAAAGTAGATATAAGTCAAAAACTGTTACAAGAGACAAAGAGGGGGCACCTGGGTGGCTCAGTTGGTTAAGCAACTGCCTTTGGCTCAGGTCATGATCCTGGCGTCCCGGGATCGAGTCCCACATCGGGCTCCCTGCTCAGCGGGGAATCTTCTTCTCCCTCTGACCCTCCCCCTCTTGTGCTCTCTCTCTCCCATTCTCTCTCTCAGATAAATTAAAAAAAAAAGAGAGAGAGACAAAGAGGGACATTATGTAGTGATAAAAGGCTAAATTAATCAAGAAGATGTAACAATTATAAACATATACACACTAAACAAGAGTCCCAAGTGAAGCAAATATTGATGAAATAGGGATAAATAGACAGTTCTACAATAATAGTTGGAGACTTCAATACTCCATTTCCAAAAATGAATAGAACATATCGCCAAAAGACCAATAAGGAAATAGAGAACTAGAACAATGTTATAAACCAACTAAATCTAGCAGACATATAAATAACATTTCATTCAACATCAGCAAAATACACATTTTTCTTAAATTCACACAGAACATTCTCCAGAATAGGCCATATGTTAGGACATAAAACAAATCTCAATAAATTTAAAGGAAGATGAAAATAATATAAAATATCTTCTCCAACCACACTGGGATGAAGTTGGAAAGCAATGACAGAAAGAAAACTGGAAAATTCACAAATATGTGGCAATTAAATAACATATTCTTAAACAACAATTGAGTCAAAGATTAAATCACTAGGGAAATTAGAAAATATTTTGAGAATGAAAATGAAAGCGTAACATACTAAAACTTAGAGGATGCAGTGAAAGCAGTGCTCAGAGGGAAATTTGGAGCTTTACATGCCTACATTAAAAATAAAGATCTCAAATTAACAACCTAACTTAACACCATAAGGAACTAGAAAAAGAAGAGCAAACTAAACCCAAAAGTAGCAGAAGAAAGAAAATAATAAAGATTAGGGCAGAGATGAATAAAAGAATAGAAAATGGAATCAATGAGACCAGTAGTTTTTTAAAAGACCTACAAATTTGGCAAACTTTAGCTGTACCAAGAAATCACAGAAGATACAAAAAGCTAAGATAAGAAACAAAAGTGGAGATATTGGGGTGCATTGGTGCCTCAGTTGGTTAAGCATCTGCCTTTGGCTCAGGTCATGATCCTGGAGTCCTAAGATCGAGTCCCACAGTGGGCTCCCTGCTTGGTAGGAAGTCAGCTTCTCCCTCTACTCCTCACCCTGCTTGTACTCTCTCTCTCACATAAAATTTTTTAAAAAGTGGAGATATTGTTACTGACTTCATAGAAATAAAAGGATTGTAAGAGAATATTATGAACAATCGTATTGTAAGCCAACATTTTATATAACCTAGATGAAATAGAAAAATCCCTAAAATCATACAAATTACTAAAACTGACACAAGAAGAAAATAGAAAATCTCAACACACCTAGAACAAATAAAGAATTTGAATTCGTCATAAGCAACATCTCAGCAAAGAAAAGTCCAGACCAGATGGCTTCATTAGTGAATTTCACCAAACATTTAAAGAAAAATTAACACCAATCCTTAAACTCTTTCAAAAATTTGAAAAGGAAGGAATGCTACCTAACACAATATATGAGGTCAGCATTGCTTTGATAACAAAACCAAAGATACCATATGAAAACTACAAACCAATATCCCTTATAAATATAGATGCAAACAACTTCAACAAAATGCTAACAAATCAAGTACAAAAGGAGGCTAAAGGGATTTATACACCATGTCTAAATGGAATTTATCCCAGGAATTCAAACATAACAAACATGTTTTTTTTACATAAAAGAATTAATCAGTGTGGTATGCCATATTGATAGAATTAGGAATAAAATCACATCATCATTTTAATAGATTCAGAAAAAGGATTTGACAAATTCAACATTCTTCCATGATAAAAAAAAAATTATAAATTAGGAATAGAATGGAACTTTCTTAACACAATAAAGGACTGGGGTGCCTAGGTGGCTCAGTTGGTTATGCATCTGTCTTCAACTCAAGTCATGATCCCGGGGTCCTAGGATCAAGCCCAGAGTCAGGCTCCCTGCTCAGCAGGGAGTCTGCTTGTCCCTCTTCCTCTGCTCCTCCCCCTTGCTTGTGCTCTCTCTCTCTCTCAAATAGATAAAGTCTTTAAAATAAAACACAATAAAGGGCATTTACCAAAAATCCACAGCCAGTGTCAGACCAATGGTGAAATACCGAGAACTTTACTCCTAACATCAGGAACAAGAGAAGGATACAAGCTATCACCACTACTGTTGCACATCGTGGTGGAAATCCTAGCCAAAGCAATTAGGCAAGACAGATAAATAAATGAAAGGCATCTAAACTGAAAAGGAAGAAGTACAACTATTGCTATTTGCACATGAAATTATTCTTTCCAGTGAAAAGCCCAAAGAATATACACATAAAAAAATACGAGAGCTAATAAAGAAGTTCAGTAAAATTACTGTGTACATAGTCAACACAGAAAAATCAGTTATGTTTGATTACAACAATGAACAATCTGAAAAGAAAATTAAGAAAATAATTCTATTTATAATAGTATCCAAAAGGGGGGCCTGGGTAGCTCAATCAGTTAAATGTCAGCCTTTGGCTCAGGTCATGATCTCAGGGTCCTGGGATCGAGCCCAGAGTCGGGCTCCCTACTCAGTGGGGAACCTGCTTCTCCCTCTCTCTCTGTCTGCTGTTCTCCCTGCTTGTGCTCACTCTCTCTATTAAATAAATAAATAAATAAATAAAATCTTAAAAAAAAAGTAAATCTCTTGTAAACAGCATATATTTAAAACATCTTTTATTTTTAATTTTTTCATCATGATAAATGTACTCTTTAACCCCCATTCCCTATTTCCCTTGTCCCCCTACCCATCTCCCCTCTGGTAACCATCAGCTTGTTTTCTATAGTTAAGAGTCTGTTTCTTTTTTTGTCTCTTTTTTTTTTCCTTTGTTTTGATTTTTAGATCCCATGTATGAGTGAGATCATATGTTACTTGTCTTTCTCTGACTTATTCTGCTTAGCATCATACTCTTGAGCTCTATCTATGTTGTTGCAAATGGCAAAACTTCTTTATTTTGTACAGCTGAATAATATTCCATTGTATACATATATACCACATCTTTATCCATTCATCTTTCAATGGACACTTGGGTTTCCATAGTTTGGCTATTATAAATAATGCTGCAATAAACATAGGGTGCATGTATAAAACATTTTCAAAAATCCATTATGTCAATCTCTGCCTTTTTATTGGTGAATTTAATTGATTTACATTTAGAATTATTACTGATAACAAAGAACTTAGTTCAGCCACGTTGCTCTTTATTTTATATGTCTTTTATTGTTTTTGTTCCTCAGTTCCTCCAATACCAACCTCGCTTGTGTTTGATTTTTTCTAGCATACCATTTTTTTTTTAAGATTTTATTTATTTATTTGACAGAGAGAGACACAGTGAGAGAGGGAACACAAGCAGGGGGAGTGGGAGAGGGAGAAGCAGGTTTCTCGCTGAGTAGGGAGCCCAATGTGGGGCTTGATCCCAGGATCCTAGTATTAACCAACTGAGCCACCCAGGCATCTCTATTTTCAGCATTTTTTATAGGGCAAATGTAATAGTGATAAACTCTCTTAGCTTTAGTATTTGGAGTGTCTTACTTTCTCCTTTGTTTCTAAAGGATTATTTTGCCATAGAATTCTTACTTGACATTTTTTTTCTTTCAGCATAATAAAAATATCATCTCACTGCCTCTGGCCTCTATGGTTTCAGAAGAGAAACTAGCTGATACTCTTATTAGGGATCCCTTGTATGTAATGAGTCACTTCTCTTGCTACTTTTAGGATTTGTCTTGGCTTTTACATTTTGACTAAAATGTTTTTTAATGTGGATCTCTTTTAGTTTTTCTGCTTGGAAATTTTGAGTTTCTTAAATGTGTATATTGATGTATTTAATCAAAATTAGGACGTTTTCCATTGTTATTTCTTTAAATGTTCTGTCCCTTTTTCTCCCTTCTCCTTTTAGGACTTCCATAAGGCTTATGTAGGTACTTCTGATGGTATACCATAGGTCCTTTAGGCTCTGTTTATTTTTCTTCATTCTTTCTTCTTTCTGCTCCTCATAATTGGTCATTTCAATTGTTTTATCTTCAAGTTTGTAGGCTCTTTCTTCTGCCTGCTTAAATCTACTGTTGAGCACTTTTTATTAATTTTTCATTTCAACTTTTGTAATTTTTTGGCATTTCTAATTAGTTCATTTTAAAAATTTCTATCTTCATTAACAGATCCCTACCGGTTCACACATTGTTCTCTCGATTTCCTTTAGGTCTTTGTCTATTGATTCCTTCAGCCCTTCACATATATTAATACAGCTAATTAAAAGTCTTGTCTGGTATGTCCAGGGTCTAGGCTTTCTCAGAGGTATTTTATGTTGATTTTTTCCCCCCTGTGAACCGGCCACACATTTCTGATTCTTTGTATGCTTTGTAATTTTTTGTTGAGAACTGGACATTTTTTTATGTCACATTGTGGTACTTCTAGGAATCAGGTTCTCCTTGTTCCCCAGAGATTGCTGATGTTGCTCATAGAAGGATACAGTCATCTGCTTGTTTAGTGACTTCCCTAAACTATTTTTGCCAGGACCATTTTTCCTGTCATGTGTGATCACTCACTAAAGTCTCTGTTATCTCAACAGTTGGCTAGTGGCCTGACAGAATTCTTTGAAGGCAGGGATCCAATAAAGAAAGAGAAATAAAGGGCATCCCGTTCTTTTAATTAATTTAATTTAATTGGGAGAGACATTGTTCTCATACCTGCTTTCTTTTTTTTTTTTTTTTTTTTTTAATTTTTTTATTCTTATGTTAATCCCCTTACATTACAACATTAGTTTTAGATGAAGTGTTCCATGATTCATTGTTTGTGCACAACACCCAGTGCTCCATGCAGAATGTGCCCTCCTAAATACCCACCACCAGGCTAACCCATCCTCCCACCCCCCTCCCCTCTAGAACCCTGTTTGTTTTTCAGAGTCCATCGTCTCTCATGGTTCGTCTACCCCTCCGATTTCCCCCGCTTCATTCTTCCCCTCCCGCTACCTTCTTCTTCTTCTTCTTTTTTTTTTTTTCTTAACATATATTGCATTATTTGTTTCAGAGGTACAGATCTGAGATTCAACAGTCTTGCACAATTCACAGCGCTTACCAGAGCACATACACTCCCCAGTGTCTATCACCCAGTCCCCCCATCCCTCCCACCCCACCCCCCACTCCAACAACACTCAGTTTGTTTCCTGCGATTAAGAATTCCTCATATCAGTGAGATCATATGATACATGTCTTTCTCTGTTTGACTTATTTCACTCAACATAATACCCTCCAGTTCCATCCACGTCGTTGCAAATGGCAAGATCTCATTCCTTTTGATGGCTGCATAATATTCCATTGTCATACCTGCTTTCTTTAGACATGCTTTTCTTTAGTCCTTTGAACACATTTATAATGGCTGCTTTAAAGTCTCTGTCAAGTTCAACTTCTGAATTCCTTCAAAATAGTTACTAATACTTTCTTTTATTCCTGTTGTATAGGTCACACTTTTCTGTTTCTTTGAGTATCTTGTAAAATTGCTGTTGAAAACTGGACATTTTAGATAATATATTATAGCAACTCTGGATGCTGATTCCACATCTGCCTCTGCCTGCAGGGATTGATATTATTCCTGTTTTCCAAGTCATTGATTTATTTGTTTAGTTACTTGGCTAAACTAACTCTGTGAATTCTGTTTCCATCCAGTGTGTAATCTCTGGTATCACTCCTGTTTTTTGTTTTTGCCTTTTAGCCTGGTTATTTCGGGGTCACTAGCTAATTGGCATAAGCCACTTGTTGGTCAAAGGTCTGGCTTAATCTCTGTTGGCAATTAGATTTTTGCCTTTACCACTGGATACGTGAGGAGCACTGTGGCTACTTTCACAGATGAAGTTTACATTTTTGTACCCTATTTATCCAAGGACGGGTAGCTTTGATTATCCCTCTCCATTCACTCCTGAAGAGTGTAGCCTTACACATACATATGGTCTTCCAGACTACCAGGGATATATGGGATTTTATTTTTAAGCTTACCTTCTTAGAACTTGCTCCCGGATTCAAGTAGCTTATTGCTGAGCCAATTGGTTAGAGGTTGTCCTTAAGCCACTCATGCCAGTGCCAGCTTATACCCTTTGTATGTATTTTTCTTTTTCTTTGTGGAGCTTGGAAATGTTTTCAAGTCTGCCCCATGTCCTGTTCTGATTACTCCTGAGTAGGTACAGCCCATTACTTGTGTACTACATTTCCAACCCCCGAGGTTGCCTATGTTGCCAGGAGGGCTCCTCTTGGTTGTCTATTCCTATGGTTCTTTCTGTTAAACTTCTGATTGCTCTACTGTTTTACTCATTGCTACCAATATCATGGAGCTATTAGCATCTTCTTAATTGCTCTCTACCAAGATCGCCATTGTTTTCAATAACACCCTAGGCACAGAATTCACCATGTTTTATTCCAAATAAGGTCACTCCCCTCAGTCAGTAGTGGCCTGCCTTTCCACCCCGGGCTTAAGCTCTATGCCACTAAGAGTTCAGAATGGGGAGAGACGCTCACTTCTCCTGGAGTGACACTCCTGCTCTATGCCTATAATCAGGCACTGGGGAGGGATGGTGGCCCTTATTCTTCTTGACTTGATCCTCCTAGCATGGGACTCCTCTACCTGAAAGCTGCTCAAGGATGACTAGAGTCTAATACTATTCACCTGTCATATCTGGCATGTAGCTTCTCTCCCACAAGTTGGGGCTAGGTGGAGACTCCAGTCACTGTGAATACACCTTCTGAAACATGGGCTCTTGGGAGAGGATGAAAAATGCTGGAGGCCTGCCCTTTCAATGATGATTCCATAAGATATAGCTCAGAAGTGGGTATCATGGCTCAAATGTCACAGACTTTCACTGTTCTTACTGAGATTTAGTAAATGTATTTGAGTGAATATTTCTTCATTAACTATAGGCCATTGGACAATTTCCAGAGATTTTAAGGACCTTAAGTGAGCTTTACATAATTATATATTTTAATATAATTTTATATATTTATAATTTTATATTATTTATTTACAGAAAATATTTACATATTTTTATTTACATGTAAATATACTTCTATTTATAATTATATATATATATATTTTTAAGATTTTATTTATTTTTTAGAGAGCGAGCGAGAGAGAAACAGCATGAGAGGGGAGAGGGTCAGAGGGAGAAGCAGGCTCCCCACTGAGCGGGGAGCCCGATGTGGGACTCGATCCCAGGACCCTGGGATCATGACCTGAGCCGAAGGCAGACGCTTAACCATCTGAGCCACCCAGGCACCCTATAATTTTATATATTTACTATACATAGAGAAGCAGACAGAGAGAGACAGACAGAGAAAGCTAAATAAATTTTCTTCAGCCAAATAGCTGTTTTGTTGGGGGAAAATTTTACTGTGTCTTTACTCCATCATTCCAAAAATTGGTCTCCTAGTCTGCCTCTTAATCATCTATGAGCTGATGATGTCCATATGCCTATCTCAAATCCAGTCCTTCATGTGGACACCAGACTTCCATATCTAACAGACTATTTATCATCAAGTAGTTTTGGTTTTTCTACCTCAAAAATGTTCTCTACAGGTCTTCGTTATTTCAGTAAATCAAACTGCCATTGACCTGGTTAATCAAGTAAAAAATCTGGGCATTGGCCTGGATGTCTCCCTCTTACCAGCTACAATAATCCATTGCCAAGTCCCACTGATTCTGTCAAATATATCTAGAAACTGCTAATTTTTTTCACTTCCATGCCTACTGTTTAAATCCTTCCCCCTCTCTTGGTCTACTAAAATGGACTTCTAATGAACCCTGTTTTCATTCCTGTGTCCCCTCCAATCTTTGCCCTGAACAGCTCCCAGAGTGATCATTTTATATATACTATAAATATAGGTCCCCTAGTGCACACTCTGCACCACTGGCTTCAACCTTCTTTTCCTCTCTTTCCAACCTTATCTGGAATCCCACCCTTCCCTTCTCTGTTATAGTCACACTGTCCTCCTTCATTGTGCACTTTCCTCTGTCTCAGTTCTCTTCTCCTCCTCCCTTTGCAAGAATGGCATTTCTCCTCTTATTTTTTTCTTAAATGTTACCTCCCCTGAGAAGCTTTCTAAGTAGTTTTTCCCCTATTATGCTCTCTTGCTTGACCCCATTAATTTCTTTTGCAGTTCTTGACATAGTTGATAATTATTAGTTTCTTTAATGATTTATTGTCTGCTGCTCCTACTAGCTGGTAAATTCCAGGGCAGCATGAACCATAGTTGTTTTGTTCATTGCTCTGTAATAAAACCTACTACTAATAGTAAGAGCTCCTATTGACCAAGAATAGCATATGTGCCAAAAATGGTTTTAAGACACATATATGTATACACACACACATACACAAATATGCATATACATATATACACTAAGATACATACACACATGTATGTGCATTCATACACACATACACACACGCACACACATAGACAAACTCATTTAATCCTCACAACAACGCTATGAGATTTTTTTTTTTCAGGTTGCCTACAAATGAGTTGAAAAGGAAAGATTTTATTGATGAAATAATAAGAATATAAGCTAGCGTGAGAGACTCTTGGTGTTCTCCAATGTGCATTTTTTAAAATTTTATTTTATGTTATGTTAGTCACCATACAATACATCATTAGTTTTTGATGTAGTGTTCCAGGCTTCATTGTTTTTGTGTACCACCCAGTGCTCCATGCAATATGTGCCCTCCTTAATACCCATCACCAGCTTAGCCCATCCTCCCACCCTCACTCCCCTCTAACAGCCTCAGTTTGTTTCTCAGAGCCCATAGTCTCTCATGGTTCATCTCCCCCTCCGATCCCCCCTCCCCGTTCATTTTTCCTCTCCTTCACCTAATGTCTTCCATGCTATTCCTTATGTTCCACAAATAAGTGAAACCATATGATAATTGACTTTCTTTGCTTGACTTATTTCATTTAGCATAATCTCCTCCAGTCCCATCCATGTTGATGTAAAAGTTGGGTATTCATCCTTTCTGATGGCTGAGTAATATTCCAGTGTATATATGGACCACATCTTCCTTATCCATTCATTTGTTGAAGGGCATCTCGGCTCGTTCCACAGTTTGGCTATTGCGGACATTGCTGCTATGAACATTGGAGTGCATATGGCCTTTCTTTTCACTACATCTGTGTCTTTGGGGTAAATACCCAGTAGTGCAATTGCTGGGTCATAGGGTAGCTCTATTTTTAAAATTTTGAGGAACCTCCACACTGCTTTCCAAAGTGGCTGTACCAACTTGCATTCCCACCAACAGTGTAAGAGGGTTGCCCTTTCTCCACAACCTCTCCAACATTTCTTGTTTCTTTCCCTGTCCATTTTGGCCATTCTAACTGGTGTAAGGTGGTATCTCAATGTGGTTTTGATTTGAGTTTCACTGATGGCTAATGATGATGAACATTTTTTCATGTGTCTGTTAGTCATTTGTATGTTTTCTTTCGAGAAGTGTCTGTTCATGTCTTCTGCCCATTTTTTTGACTTGATTACTTGTTTTTTGGGTGCTGAGTTTGAGAAGTTCTTTACAGATCTTGGAGACCAGCCCTTTATCTGTAGTCAGTTCCAAATATCTTCTCTCATTCTGTGAGTTGCCTCTTTGTTTTGTTGACTGTTTCCTTTGCTCTGCAGAAGCTTTTTATCTTGATGAAGTCCCAAAAGTTCATTTCTGCTTTTGTTTCACTAGCCTTTGGAGATGAATCTTGAAAGAAGTTGCTGTGGCCAATATCAAAGAAGTTAGTATGTTCTTCTCTAAGATTTTGATGGATTCCTGTCTCACATTGAGGTCTTTCATCCATTTTGAGTTTATCTTTTTGTATGGTGTTAGAGAATGGTCAAGTTTCATTCTTCTGTATATAGCTGTCCAATTTTCCCAGCACCATTTATTGAAGAGACTGTCTTTTTTCCATCGCATATTTTTTCCTGCTTTGTCAAAGATTATTTGACCACAGAGTTGAGGGTCCACATCTGGGTTCTCTATTCTGTTCCATTGGTCTGTATGTCTGTTTTCATGCCAGTACCATGCTGTCTTGGTGATCACTGCTCTGTAATATAGCTTGAAATTGGGTAATGTGATGCCCTCAGCTTTTTCTTTTTCAACTTCTCCTTGGCAATTTGGGGTCTTTTCTGATTCCACACAAATTTTAGGATTGTTCGTTTTAGCACTTTGAAAAATGTCATTGGAATTTTGATTGGGATGGCGTTGAAGATACAGATTACTCTGGGTAGCTTAGACATTTTAACAATGTTTGTTCTTCCGATCCATGAGCATGGAATGTTTTTCCATCTTTTTGTGTCTTCTTCAATTTCTTTCGTGAGTGTTCTGTAGTTCATAGAATATAGATCCTTTACCTTTTTGGTTAGGTTTATTCTGAGGTATCTTATGGTTTTTGTTGCTATTGTAAATGGAATCGTTTCTCTAATTTCTCTTTCTACACTGCATTGTTAGTGTATAAGAAAGCAACTGATTTCTGTGCATTGATTTTGTATCCTGCCACATTATTGAGTTGCTGTATGAGTTCTAGTAATTTGGGGGTGGAGTCTTTTGGATTTTTCCCTTAAAGTATCATGTTTTCTGTGAAGAGAGAGAGTTTGACTTCTTCTTTGCCAATTTGAATACCTTTTATTTCTTTTTGTTGTCTGATTGCTGTTGCTAGGACTTCTAGTACTATGTTGAACAACAGTGGTGAGAGTGGGCACCCTTGACATGTTCCTGATCTTAAGGGAAAGGCTTTCAGCTTTTCCCCATTGAGGATGATATTCACTGTGGGTTTTTCATAGATGGATTTTATGAACTTGAGGAATGTTCCCTTTGTTCCTATACTCTGAAGAGTTTTAATCAGGACAGGATACTGTATTTTGTCAAATGCTTTTTCTGCATTCATTGAGAGGACCATACAGTTCTTCTCTCTTCTCTTATTAATTTGTTCTATCACACTGATTGATTTGTGAATGTTGAACCATCCTTGCATCCTGGGGATAAATCCCACTTGGTCATGGTGGATGATCCTTTTAATGTATTGTTGGATCCTATTAGCTTGGATTTTGTTGAGGATTTTGGAATCCATACTCATCAGGGATATCGGTCTGAAATTCTTTTTGCTGGGGTCTTTGCCTGGTTCAGGGATTAAGGTAATGTCTATTTTTTTTTTAAAGATTTTTTTATTTAACTGAGAGAGAGAGAATGAGAGAGAGCACATGAGAGGGGGGAGGGTCAGAGGGAGAAGCAGATTCCCTGCCGAGCAGGGAGCCCGATGCGGGACTCGATCCAGGGACTCCAGGATCATGACCTGAGCCGAAGGCAGTTGCTTAACCAACTGAGCCACCCAGGCACCCAAGGTAATTTCTATTTTTTGAAACAGCTTCAGGAGAATAGGCATTATTTCTTCTTTGAATGTTTGGTAGAATTCCCCAGGGAATCCATCAGGCCTGGACTCTTATTTTTTGGGAGGTTTTCGATCACTGCTTCAATCTCGTTACTGGTTATTGGCCTATTCAGGTTGTCAATTTCTTCCTGTTTCAGTCTTGGCAGCTTATAGGTTTCCAGGAAGGCATCTATTTCATCCAGGTTGCTCAATTTATTGGCATATACTTTTTGATAATAATTTCTAATAATTGTTTCTATTTCCTTGGTGTTAGTCGTGATCTCTCCCCTTTCATTCATAATTTTATTAATTTGGGTCGTTTCTCTTTTCTTTTGGATAAGTATGGCCAGTGGTTCATCGATCTTATTAATTCTTTCAAAGAACAAGCTTCTAGTTTCGTTGATCTGATCTACTGTGTCTCTGGTTTCTAATTCATTGATTTCTGCTCTAATTTTAATTATTTCTCTTCTAATGCGTGGCTTAGGCGTCATTTGTTGTTTTTCTCTAGTTCTTTAAGTTGTCAAGTTAGTTGATGAATTCGGGGTTTTTCTATTTTTTTGAGTGAGACTTAGGTGGCTATGTATTTCCCCCTTAGGACTGCCTTTGCGGTATCCCATAGGTTTTGGACCGATGTGTTTTCATTCTCATTGGTTTCCATGAATTGTTTAAGTTCTTCTTTGATTTCTTGGTTGACCCATACATTCTTTTTTTTTTTTTTTTAAAGATTTTATTTATTTATTTGAGACAGAATGAGAGAGATAGAGAGCACATGAGAGGGGGGAGGGTCAGAGGGAGGACCAGACTCCCTGCAAAGCAGGGAGCCCAATGTGGGACTCGACCCCGGGACTCCAGGATCATGACCTGAGCCAAAGGCAGTCGCTTAACCAACTGAGCCACCCAGGTGCCCCAGACCCAAACATTCTTGAGCAGAGTGGTCTTTAGCTTCCAAGTGTTTGAATTTCTGCCAAATTTTTTCTTGTGATTGAGATCCAGTTTTAAAGCATTATGGTCTGAGAATATGCAGGGAATAATCTCAATCTTTTGGTATCAGGAAGACCTGATTTTTGACCCAGTATGTGGTCTATTCTGGAGAAAGTCCTATGTATTTTCGAGAAGAATGAGTATTCTGTTTTTTAGGGTGGAATGTTCTGTATATATCTATGAGGTCCATCTGGTCCAGTGTGTCATTCAAAGCTCTTGTTTCTTTGTTGATTTTCTGCTTAGATGATCTGTCCATTGCCGAGAGTGGAGTATTGAGTTCTCCTACAATTAACGTATTGTTATCAATATGACTCTTTATTTTGGTTAACAGTTGGCTTATGTAGATGGCTGCTCCCACGTTGGGGTGTAGATATTTACAATTGTTAGATCTTCTTGTTGGATAGACCCTTTAAGAATGATATAGTGTCCTTCTGTGTCTCTAACTACAGTCTTTAGTTTAAAATCTAATTTGTCTGATATAAGAATTGCTACCCCAGCTTTCTTTTGAGGTCCATTGGCATGGAAAATGGATCTCCATCCCTTCACTTTCAGTCTGGTCGTACCTTTAGGTTCAAAACGAGTCTCTTGTACATAGCATATGGATGGGTCCTGTCTTTTTATCCAATCTACAACCCTGTGCCGTTTTATGGGAGCATTTAGGCCGTTCATGTTGAGAGTGATTATTGAAAGATATGAATTTATTGTCATCATGTTGCCTGTGAAGATGTTTTTACAGATTGTCCCTGTAAATTTCTGTTTTATATCACTCTTTGGGTCTTTCTCCTTTTATAGAACCCCCTTTAATATTTCTTGCAGGGCTGGCTTAGTGGTCAGATATTCTTTCATTTTCTGCTGGTCTTGGAAACTCTGCACCTCTCCATCCATTCTAAATGACAGCCTTGACGGATAAAGTATTCTTGGCTGCATATTCTTCTCATTTAGTACCCTGAATATGTCTTGCCAGCCCTTTCTGACTTGCCAGGTCTCTGTGGATAGGTCTGACATTATTCTGATGTTCCTCCCTCTGTATGTAAGGAATCTCTTCCCCCTAACTGCCCTTAAGATGGTTTCCTTGGTTCTAAGATTTGTGAGCTTTACCATTATTTTCCAGGGTGTTGGCCTATTTTCCTTGACCTTGGGAGGGGTGCTCTCTGCCTCTAGGACACAAATGTTTGTTTCATTCCCCAGATTAGGGAAATTCTCAGCTACGATTTGCTCAAATATATCTTTAGTCCTCTCTCTCTCTCCACCCTCTCAGGGATCCCAATAATTCTGACATTGGAACATTTCATGGTGTCACTTATTTCTCTGATTCTATTTTCATGGATTCTGAGTTGTTTTTCCCTGGCCTCCTCTTTTCCTTTCATGTCTATTAATTGGTCTTCTAAATCACGAATTCATTCTTCTGCCTCACTTACCCTAGCTGTTAGATTATCTAGATAAATTAGATCTCATTGATAGCATTTTTAAGTTCTGCCAATTCAGCTTTCATTTCTGCCCTTAGAGACTCTATGTTGCCATTAATTGATTTCTCCATTCTAGCTATTTTCTTCACAATTGCTACCCTGAATTCCATCTCCAAGATCTTAGTTATATCTGTATGCATTTATAAATCTGTGGCATAAGTCATAGTCTCTGAGTCTTTCCTATTTGGGGGGTTCCTCCTAGTCATTCTGTTGAGGGGTGGTTGAGGGAATGTACAGAGTCCAAATTATTGACCACAACCCAAGCAAGATGCACCTGTTTTCTAGAGACCTTAGGGTTGCTGGCCTCTTGTTTTCCCAGCCTGGCTTCTGGGGGGAGGGGCCTGCCGTGCTGTTACTCAGGCAACCCTGTTTGGGCAGAGTTGCCCTGCCCCCTGTGGTGGGGGATGGGCTCAGTGAAAACTGTTTTTTTGGGGCTTTTGTTCCTGGTGGCTTTCCCTGGCGGCTTTCCATGTCTCTTCCAAGAGTCAGAGCAGAAGAGACTGTTTCCAACCCTCTGCCTCAGAGCAGAGAGACCGCAGTCTGTTCTTCAGTGAGCTCTCCAGGCCGCACTATCTCCACTTCTGTCTGTGCTTCTATAAACTGCAGCGTCCTGGGTTGTGTGCCCCTCAGCAGAGCTCCCAGTCCCTGCCTCCAGGTCAGGGCACATCCCTGCTCTTTGTGCCTCTAAAACCGCCAGCCACCCCCAGTTCGCATGCATGACCCCGCCACTCCAGTTTCCATCTGAAGTCCTCTCCCTGGCACTACCAGTCTGCGAGTCTGTGCCCAGTCCCCGCGCGGGAGGCTATCGCTCACCAGTGGTGTAGGATCCCCATGGCAGGGCTCCCTCCCCCTTCCATTTATCCTCTGATATCTGCCCGGAGAATCATGGATCCCCACTTCAGACCTCGAAACCAACCGCCTGCAACATTGTGTTTGTAGAAATCCAGATCTATCTTCTTACATCTCAGGCTGATTTTGTGGGTGTTCAGAGTGGTCTGGTAGATATCCAGCTCAATTCTGGGGACTGGGGACCGGTTGGAATAGGGTCCCCTACTCCTCTGCCATCTTTTTTTCCGAGATTATTATTTTCATTTTACAAGTGATTAAACAAAAGCACAGGTGAGGTAAGTGACTTACCCAAGGTCACATAGTGATTGAGCAGCCTAACCAGTCTATTCCAGCTAGTCCAGAGTCTATGCCCTTAAACATTTCAGCCCTTTCTCAGTGCAGTGCCAGGAACAAAGTAGGTGCTCGGTTAATATTGGTAGAGTGAATGAACAAGAAGACAGACAAAATGATATTATCATCCTTGAGAGCAGTGCTGACACAGCTTTTTGGGGGTGATGGAAATGTTCTACATCTGTGCCGTCTTACACAGCAGTCACTAGTTATATGTGGCATCTGACCCTTACAATGTGGTTAGTGTTACTCAGGAACTACATTTTTGTTTTTATTTAATTCTGATTAATCTAAATTTAAATAGCCACATGTGACTACTCTGACTACCACATTAGACAGTATAGTCCAAGACTTTTATGAGGTGGTATCACCTTTGATGCATTGAGATTTATACAGCCTTGATGAATTTAACTCCAAAGCAGAAGACAAAATTCCCTTTTGCATTTCTTTTTTCCCTAGTGACTTCCACCCCCAGCTTTTCAAACATCCTTCATCCTCCCACTTACTTCATTCCAGCCTGTAGAATCAAGCCTCCTCCTTCATGTGCAGTTCCAGCAAAGCCATTTTCCCCACCCCCTAAACAGTGGCCTAAAAAGTCTTTCAAAAATATTTAACTAGTCAACAAACATCTAGAGCCTACTTGGATGGAGCACTGGCCCAGGTGCTGGGAAGGGGTGGAGGGGGAAAGAGCCACAAAGATGACTAAACAAAGTCCCTATCTAATAGTGAAGGGGGGTTCATTAGACTGGTAAACTCAAACATAGTAAGGTCTCAGTCAAGGGGGCTGGAATGTATGGGAGGGGTGAGGGGCAGGCTGAATGTCTAGTTTGCAGAAGCAGTTTCCAAATTGGGACTGTGCTTTGTCTACTTAGGAGAAATTGCTACAAAATGGCACTGATTCCACTTGCACCTAGACCACAAGAATAAATGGATGGACCCAGTTTTGCTTTCAGAACTGAGTTCATAACAGACATGAGAAAGTCTTACTGATGTCTAGAAAGAGACAACTGACCTAAAAGGGGGGAACTGCTATTATATTTCACCCTGACGACTTGGGCTGATAGAAGATGGGTATAATTCTCAGACCACTACCCCATCTTTTATGAAAAAAGAAATAATCAAAGAAATAATATATAAAACTTAGACTGGAGACTCAAATATTAAAGAACAAGAAGAAGAAGGGGGAAAAAGTGGTACACGTTAATCATCTAACTCATGGGCAATTACTACTCGTATTTCTAAACAAAATCCAATAACTGGGGTAGTGAAAGTGCATTTCTTCCCTCCCACCATTTGCATACTTGGCATCTCACTTACATTGTATGTAGGTTACAGAAAAAAGATGTTGCTTTGTTTGGATTTTGCTTTTTCTGTGGAATCCATTATAAAGCAATGTGCTTTTGTGTGTCAAAGACCAGAAAGGCTCCACTTCCTCTTTTCAAAAGGATTTGGGCAGAAGTCAACTACTGTATTTATCCCATGCAGTTCTCCTTTTGATTACTAGATGTGTGCTGGTTGTAGATGCCACAGAAAAGCAGTGAATGTTCTCACCACAAAGGACTTTCTATCTTAGGATGGGTCTTACAGCATCATGCTTCTGAAAGCAAAATTTCAGTCTGTCATCTAAATGTCACTCTATAAATAGGAAGCATTTAAGCACATAGAAATATCCAGATAATGCCTTACATGCTTCATTTTTCATCTACATATCTGCTATCAGTGCATAGGTGGAATGACCATACATTTCATTTTTCCCCAAACTTCCTCAATTTTACTCTTTTCTATAAAGACAGTTCATTAAAAGCAAAATCAAATGAGATTTCGCTGTGATGCCTCTTTAACACTCTTCTTATAAATCATATCTTAGATCAGAAAATCAAAAAACAACCATCAGAAAAGAACTAGAGTAACTGTCCCAGTCTACTCTAGCCTAAAACATTAACTCCCTGCTTGTGAGTTTATTTCCCAGAGTTCCTGAGAACACTAGTTCCATGAGTTGTACCACAATAAAAGCATTCCATGGTGAATACCCTAAACCCATTTGACCATGCAAAATGGTTGTGTTGGTGTCATGAATATTTTCACCAATATTTCCTAAGTCTTTAGATGTACCTTCCACTCCACCTCACATTTCTACTGCCAAATAAGAACTCTTAATGCAAGCAAGGTTTAGACCACATTCTGCCAAACACACACACATGTAATAGCAAATAAGCATGAAAAATGGGGATGCATACTGCTCTTGTAAGCTCTGGAAACTCCCAGTGTGCCTTTGGGATCTTGCATAAGCCCCTAGCATAAAATATTCACTCTGCCTAAGACAGGTTGAGACCATAGTCTGCTGGTTGCTGCATAAGCAGACTATAAGACTCTGTCATGTGATAGAGCCCTCCATGATGTGTGGGTACAGGACCTTGTGGACCGAAGAGATTAGGTGACTTTCTGGCTCATAATGTATCTGAAAACCACTAATTTTAACAATAAAAAAGCTTTCTATTTCCTTTTCGCAAAACCTATGATGTAGATTACAATAGAACATTCAAAATGTCTGAGTAACTAACTCTGAGGTAGGATTCTTTCTGAGGGTCGCTTTAAATGCTGATTTTTCCTACTGGGTAGGCTAACAGTAGTTTACACGTGCACATGCCCACAAACAAAACATCACCCTATCTGCTAAACGCTTACTAAAGTGAACCACCACACTGATCCAATAATGCATGCTTGGTAATTCATAGAACTCATAAACATGCTAAAAATTCTGACAAGTCCTGCAAAAAGAAAGCTTTGGCAAATTCCAAAAGATTTTAACTTACTTGGCCTTGGAAACATCAGTACACATGCTTTTGACGATAATACATACTTTGTCTTAGAAGCAACCTACTAAACGTTTCTTTACAAAGTGGATTCCAAATAGGAAGTGATGTTAGATGTCATTCTAAATACAGCTACTTACATTCGAAGAAATGGACATTCTGATTTATAAATCATTCTGTTGTGAGCGTAATGCGCCAGGATCTGCCCTGTAAAGTCTCATATCATCTCTTCTTTGTTTAAAAAAAAAAAAAAAAAAAAAAAAAGGAGAGTTCCACTACAGGAAAAGATCTTTTTCACTACCACTCTCTTGTCAACTTCCGACCTTGGTTCTGTTTGCAGTGACAGCATCCATCTTGTGACAATGAGGTAAAACACGTGAATATTAAATGCCAACAACTAAGAAGGTAGAGAAATAGAAGAAGACCAGAGATAACACATAGCAACTAAAGCAACTAAGGTTGATGCCTCCAATTAGCTCACTTATTGTTTAAATCTCTATTATCTTTTTTTTTTTGGCAGGTAAATATGTTCTTAACTAAACACACTTTTGAAGAACCTAATCCATTTAACTAAAGAACAGCCTTCTATTACCTACTGGGGAAGATCCAGCTTACTGGCTGTCATGGGTAGCTCAGATCAAGCTCTTAAAGCACCCTGGCTTCCCCTTTACTTCAAAACTCAAGCAAATAGACAACAAAAAGAAATAAAAGGCATCCAAATCAGCAAAGAAGATGTCAAACTCTCACTCTTTGCAGATCTTATGATACTTTATGTGGAAAACCCAAAAAACTCCACCCCAAAACTGCTAGAACTCATACAGGAATTCAGTAACGTGGCAGGATATAAAATCAATGCACAGGAATCAGTGGCATTCCAATACACCAACAACAAGACAGAAGAAAGAGAAATTAAGGAGTCGATCCCATTTACAATTGCACCCAAAACCATAAGATACCTAGGAATAAATCTAACCAAAGAGGCAAAGAATCTGTACTCAGAAAACTATAGAATACTCATGAAAGAAATTGAGGAAGACACAAAGAAATGGAAAAACGTTCCATGCTCATGGATTGGAAGAACAGATATTGTGAAGATGTCAATGCTACCTAGAGCAATCTACACATTCAATGCAATCCCCATCAAAATACCATCCACTTTTTTCAAAGAAATGGAACAAATAATCCTAAAGCCAGAGGAAGGTTGAAAAAGAAAAGCAAAGCCGGTGGCATCACAATTCTGGACTTCAAGCTCTATTACAAAGCTGTCATCATCAAGACACTTTGGTACTGGCACAAAAACAGACACATAGATCAATGGAACAGAATAGAGAGCCCAGAAATGGACCCTCAACTCTATGGTCAACTCATCTTTGACAAAGCAGGAAAGAATGTCCAATGGAAAAAAGACAGTCTCTTCAACAAATGGTATTGGGAAAATTGGACAGCCACATGCAGAAGGATGAACCTGGGCCATTTCCTTACACCACACACAAAAATAGATTCCAAATGGTTGAAAGACCTAAATGTGAGACAGGAGTCCATCAAAATCCTAAAGGAGAACACAGGCAACAACCTCTTCGACCTCAGCCACAGCAACTTCTTCCTAGAAACATCGCCAAAGGCAAGGGAAGCAGGGGCAAAAATGAACTATTGGGACTTCATCAAGATAAAAAGCTTTTGCACAGCAAAGGAAACAGTCAACAAAACCAAAAGACAACCGACAGAATGGGAGAAGATATTTGCAAATGACATATCAGATAAAGGGGTAGTATCCAAAATCTATAAAGAACTTATTAAACTCAACACCCAAAGAACAAATAATCCAATCAAGAAATGGGCAGAAGACATGAGCAGACATTTTTCCAAAGAAGACATCCAAATGGCCAACAGACACATGAAAATGTGCTCAATATTGCTCGGCATTAGGGAAATCCAAATCAAAACCTCAATGAGATACTACCTCACACCAGGCAGAATGGCTAAAATTACCAAGTCAGGAAATGACAGATGTTGGCGGGGATGTGGAGAAAGTGGAACCCTCCTACACTGTTGGTGGGAATGCAAGCTGGTGCAGCCACTCTGGAAAACAGTATGGAGGTTCCTCAAAAAGTTGAAAAGAGAGCTACCATACAACCCAGCAATTGCAGGTATTTACCCCAAAGATGTAAATGTAGGGATCCGAAGGGATATGTGCACCCCAATGTTTATAGCAGCAATGTCCACAATAGCCAAACTATGGAAAGAGCCAAGATGTCCATTGACAGATGAATGGATAAAGAAGATATGGAATATTATGCAGCCATTAAAAGGAATGAAATCTTGCCATTTGCAACGACATGGATGGAATTGGAGGGTATTATGCTGAGCGAAATAAGTCAATCAGAGAAAGACATGTATCATATGACCTCACTGATATGAGGAATTCTCAATCTCAGGAAACAAACTGAGGGTTGCTGGAGTGGTGGGGGGGTGGGAGGGATGGGGTGGCTGGGTGATGGACATTGGGGAGGGTATGTGCTATGGTGAGCGCTGTGAATTGTGTAAGACTGTTGAATCACAGACCTGTGACTCTGAAACAAATAATACATTATATGTTAAAAAAAGAAGAAGAAGAAGAAGATAGCAGGAAGGGAAAAATGAAGGGGGGGGGAATCGGAGAGGGAGATGAACCATGAGAGACTATGGACTCTGAGAAACAAACTGAGGGTTCTAGAGGGGAGGGATGGGGGGATGGGTTAGCCTGGTGATGGGTATTAAGGAGGGCACGTACTGCATGGAGCACTGGGTGTTATATGAAAACAATGAATCCTGGAACACTACATCAAAAACTAATGATGTGATGTATGGTGATTAACATAACATAATAAAAAAAAAACTCAACATATTGCCCTATAGCACTTATTTGCATACCTATCACTAAACGATGTGCATTCTTGTGGTACTGTGTCTTATGTGTCATCCAAATGCCTACCACAGAACCAGGCCTGCAGTCTTTCTTGGGAAATTTGTTGAATAAATTGATCATGTAGTATTCTGTCACTTTCCTCAGTGACAATATCTCACTCTCCAAAAATGTTGCCCTTTTGAAAGGTAATTTAAAAATTAAATATCTACCACTTAACATTTTGGTAGTATGACTTTAAAAAGGTGGAGGAGAGGAATATACTATTGGATGATACCTGAGGAACAACACTAAGTATAAAAATGTTTGGGTTCGAGGGGGCGGAGCAAGATGGCAGAGGAGTAGGAGACCTGGATTTCATCTGGGCCCAGGAATTCAGCTGGATAGGGATCAAACCATTCTGAATTTATTTTTTATTCTTATGTTAATCCCCATACATTACATCATTAATTTTAGATGAAGTGTTCCATGATTCATTGTTTGTGCATAACACCCAGTGCTCCATGCAGAATGTGCCCTCCTCAATACCCACCACCAGGCTAACCCATCTTCCCACCCCCCTCCCCTCTAGAACCCTCAGTTTGTTTTTCAGAGTCCATTGTCTCTCATGGTTCGTCTACCCCTCTGATTTCCCCCGCTTCATTCTTCCCCTCCTGCTACCTTCTTCTTCTTTTTTTTTTCTTAACATATATTGCATTATTTGTTTCAGAGGTACAGATCTGAGATTCAACAGTCTTGCACAATTCACAGTGCTTACCAGAGCACATACCCTCCCCAGTGTCTATCACCCAGTCACCCCATCCCTCCCACCCCACCTCCCACTCCAGCAACCCTCAGTTTGTTTCCTGCGATTAAGAATTCCTCATATCAGTGAGATCATATGATACATGTCTTTCTCTGTTTGACTTATTTCACTCAACGTAATACCCTCCAGTTCCATCCATGTCGTTGCAAATGGCAAGATCTCATTCCTTTTGATGGCTGCATAATATTCCATTGTATATATATACCACATCTTCTTTATCCATTCATCTGTCGATGGACATCTTGGCTCTTTCCACAGTTTGGCTATTGTGGACATTGCTGCTATAAACATCGGGGTGCACGTACCCCTTCGGGGATCAAACCATTCTGAACACCTACAAACTCAACAGGAGATTGAAGAAAAGAATAGCAGCAACTCTCTGAACAGAAAAGCGACCACTTTCTGGAAGGTAGGATGTGCGGAGAAGTGAATCCGAGGTGATATTCAGGAGGATAGTTGGCGGGGGAGGGGGCCTCCGTCCACCACTTCTGGCAAGTGATAGAGCTACGAAGCACAAAATTGGAACTTTTAGAAGTCTGCTCTGCTGAGAGATGTCACTCCAGTGGCTAAGCAGGGGGTGGAACCCTCGCTGGGACAGTGTGGTCTCAGGACCCTCAGGGTCACAGAAAGACCGGGGGTGCCTGAGTGCAGCAGAGCTCCCAGGTATCGAGCAGGGAAGCTGGCTGTTGAGACGGAGCCAAGGAGTGGTCTTTCAGCTCAGGGTTGCCATAAACTATGATCCGCAGCACAGTCGGGCCACTGCTCCTCCAACAGGGACCCAACAAGCAGCAGATCCGGGGAGACTCCCCTTCTTCCCCTGGGAGGAGCGGCGTGGGAGCACACCGCAGGGATCTGCTGGGTTTGGAGACTCCACACGGAGTTGGGGACCAGAGATAGAAACGCTTGGTCAGAGTCTGGGTGAGCACGGAGTTCAGCCAGAGACCAGGAAGACGGGAGTGATTGACTGCTTTTCTCTGGGGGTGCACTGAGGAGCGG
Source organism: Mirounga angustirostris (assembly GCF_029215605.1). Taxonomy (NCBI): domain Eukaryota; kingdom Metazoa; phylum Chordata; class Mammalia; order Carnivora; family Phocidae; genus Mirounga; species Mirounga angustirostris. Next base: position 183,830,765 of record NW_026991709.1, on the reverse strand, counting down.
GACTCTGAGTTCTTGGCTCCTCCAGGGCGGAGATTGGGAGGCCACCATTTTCACTCTCGTCCTCCAAAGCTGTCCGGAAAGCTTGCAGGGAACAAAAGCTCCCGAGAGCAAACCCAAGCAGATTACTTAGCCCGGACCGGCCAGGGTGGGGAAATTCCGCCTCCAGCAAAGACATCTGGGAACCACGGCAACAGACCCCTCCCCCAGAAGATCAGCAAGAACAGCCAGCCAAGACCAAGTTTACCGATCAATGAGAATGGGGAACTCCAGCGCTAGGGGAATACTGCACATAGAATCCATGGCTTTTTTACCACGATTCTTTAGTCTGTCAGTTAATTTTTTTTTAACTGTCTTGTCTTTTTTTTTTTTTTTGAATTTTTCTTTTTTCCTTTTTCAACCAACATCTTATCAATCCCTTTTTAAAAAATATTTTTTCTCATTTTTAGAGTCATATTCTATCCCTTCATAGTAGTCACCCTTATTTGTGGTGTGTGTGTGTGTATATATATATACATATATATATATAAGTTGTTCTCTCTTTAAAATTTTGGGATACAGTTTCTTCTAACAGATCAAAATATACCCTAAATCTCTAGTGTATGGCTTTGTTCTAGTCTCCTGCCTGACCACATTCTCTTTTTTTTTTAAATCCTCTTCTTTCTTTTTTCAACCAACTTATCAATTCTTATCAATTCCTTTATAAATTCCTTTTATAAAATCTTTTATAATTTTCATCTTTACAGTCATATTCCATCCCTTCATCATATTAGCCCTTATTTTGTGCATATATGTTTTTCTTTCTTTAAAATTTTGGAAGGCACTTTCTTCTAACAGACCAAAATATGCCCAAAATCTAGTGTGTGGCACTGATCTAGGCACCAGCCTGATCATATTTGATCATAGTCTGGTTTTGTTTTGGTTTTGTTTTTATCTTTTTCTTTTTCTTTTTTCTTTCTTTCCCTTTCTTTTCCCCCAGTTTCAGGTCTTTTCTGATTTGTTTAGTGTATATTTTCTGGAGTTATTTTTACCCTGTTAGCATTTTGTTCTCTCATTCATCTATTCTCCTCTGGACAAAATGACAAGATGGAAAAAATCACCTCAACAAAAAGAACAAGAGGCAGTACTCACTGCCAGGGACCTAATCAATACGGACATTAGTACGATGTCAGAATTAGAGTTCAGAATGATGATTTTAAAGTACTAGGGGCTTGAAAAAAGCATGGAAGTTATTAGAGAAACCCTTTCTGGAGAAATAAAAGAACTAAAATCTAACCAAGTCGAAATCAAAAAGGCTATTAATGAGGTGCAATCAAAAATGGAGGCTCTATCTGCTAGGATAAATGAGGCAGAAGAGAAAATTAGTGCTATAGAAGACTAAATGATGGAAAATAAAGAAGCTGAGAAAAAGAGAGATAAACAACTACTGGATCATGAGGGCAGAATTCGAGAGATAAGCGATACCATAGGATGAAACAACATTAGAATAGAAGAAGAAGAGGGGGGGGGCAGAAGATATATTGGAGCAAATTATAGCAGAGAACTTCCCTAATTTGGGGAAGGAAACAGGCATCAAAATCCAGGAGGCACAGAGAACCACCCTCAAAATCTGGGTATTAAAGAGGGCATGTTCTGCATGGAGCACTGGGTGTTGTGTGCAGACAATGAATCATGGAACACTACATCAAGAACTAATGATGTAATGTATGGTGATTAACATAACATAATAATAATAAAAAAATGATTGGATTCTGGGCACCTGGGTGGCTCAGTCATTAAGCGTCTGCCTTCGGCTCAGGTCATGGTCCCAGGGTCCTGGGATTGAGCCTGCATCGGGCTCCCTGCCTGGCAGGAAGCCTGCTTCTCCCTCTCCCCCTCAAAAAAAAAAAAATAGTTAGGTTCTAATAGGATATCACTGCTCCTGACAATGGCTGAAAGGATCTGGTGTGGCATGATGTGTTATGGTATGGTGCAGCATAGAAGCCAAAGGCAAAGGCTATGGAGCCAAACTATCTAGACTCCACTCTCAGCTGTCACTCACTTACTGGATGCCCTGAAGCAAGTGTCTTCTCTCTGAGACTTGGTTTCCTTAGTCTAAAATGGCATGGTATCTAACTCAGGAAGTTTGTAAGAGGATTAAATAAATTAAAAAATGAAAACATATAAAGTGCTTAACACAAGGGTGCCTGGGTGTCTCTGTCGGTTAAGTGTCTGCCTTTGGCTCAGGTCATGATCCCAGGGTCCTGGGATCGAGCCCTGCATCGGGCTCCCTGCTCAGCAGGAAGTCTGCTTCTCCCTCTACCCTCTCGCCCTACTTGTGCTGTCTCTCCCTCTGTCAAATAAATAAATAAATTTTTTTTAAAAAGTGCGTAACACAAGACATGACACTTGTCAATACTCAATAGGTTTTAGTTATTGTTGTTTTTCACCTCAGGTACTATCTGGGAGTTGCTTCTTAAAAATACACAGAACATCAGAGACATCTATTATCTACCACTTAGAAGGCATACAATACATTTTTAGTGAAAAATTAAAAAACAGCTGGTAGCACATCCATTAGAATGGCTAAAATCCAGAACACTGACAACACCAAATGCTGGTGAGAATGTAGAGGAACTTGCATTCATTGCTGATGGGAATGAGAAATGGTACAGCCACTTGGGAAGACAGTTTGGTGGTTACTTACAAAACTAAACATAATTTTACCAAACGATCCAGAAACTGTGCTCCTTGGTATTTACCCAAAGGAGCTGAAAACATATGGCTGCTTAAAAACATGCACACGGATGTTTATAGCAGATTTATTAATAATTCCCCAAACTTGGAAGCAACGAAGATGGGGAAGGTGAATGGATAAATTGTGCTACAACCAGACAATGGAATATAAATCATGCTTAAAAGAAATGAGTTATTAAACCAGACAAAGCCATGGAAGAACCTTAAATGCATATTACTAAGTGAAAGAAGCCAATCTAAGGAGGGTGTATACTCAATGGTTTCTACTGTTTGACATTCTGGGGAAGGCAAAGGAAACTATATCATTTTAATGGTTGCTAGAGTAAAGGGTGAGCAGGAATGGAATGAATAGGGAAGCACAGAGGATTTTCAGGACAGTGACAATATTCTGTATAATGATGGATAACTGTCATAATATATTTGTCTAAACCCATGGAATGTAGAACACCAAGAATGAACTCTTAGGTAAACTATGGACTCTGGGTGATAATGATGTACCAATGTAGGCTCCTCAGTTACAACAAATGAACCACTCTGGTGGAAGATGTTGATAACGGGAGAGGCTATAGTCGTGGAGGGGTGTAGTGGGGGCAGTGAGGAGTATATAGGAAATTTTTGTTCTTTCCTCTCAATTTTGCTATGAATTTAAACTATTCTAAAAATATTTTTTTAAAAACTCCAACAGGTAGCCATGGATAATTTCTAAATAGCCAAAGTCATCATCCTTACCAGACCTAGGTAGTATGTCAGAGCTTGGGGTCTGGGGTTCATTGGCCTGAAGTTCACTCACAGTCCAGTTATGTCACCAAGAGCAAGTAAGTTAACCCTTAAGTATAAAATGGGTATAGGGTGTTTGGAGGAGTAAATGGGTTCTGCCTAGTATCTGACACTAGCAGTTAATAAATGTTAATTCTTTTTAACAAACCCTATAGGAGATTCTGAGGCACTGTGCTGAATGAAAATGCCATTTTATTAAAATGTTCCATTTTTTCCTGTGAGGCCCTTTCTAAATCTTATGACATTCAGCTATACATTGAGCACCAGTCACTCTTGGAACTCTTCCATTATCTGCATAACTGTGAACCTTACCATGCTAAGAGCATAACATACACACCATGTCACTTCTCATTTAATAAAGCAAATTGCTGCGTGCAAGGGTAGTTATTCTCATTTGCAAATTTATATCTAATTAGCTCTCTAAAAGCAAATTGCAAATTGGATCCAAGCAAATCATTCCTGGAGTACTTGCTCTGGTGAACTAAAATGAATAGCGGGTCCATTCTGCAGCTGGCCAGAGATGCTGCATATGGCGACAAAATTGTGTCTACATGTTTCCCAGAAATTCTTCCTGCTTGCCTGCAGGTATATCATCCTTCTTTCCACAGTTTGAAGAAGATTGCAGTTTAGTGACAAAATTTTTATGAAGACTAAGGAGGCAAAAGGAAGCCAAGGTGGGAGAAAGTAAATCTCCAAGTGACATTCAATCACATGGGGAGAGATAGTCAAGTCAGAACGAAGACCTCAGTGAAGTTCATGTGGTACAGGCGGAAAAATAAAGGGTGGACAAATGGACATCATTTGTGGGCAAGAGGCAGATCTCCTGTGGAAGAGATAGTATGTCTTGTGGACAATGGTATGTGGAAGAATTTAATTCTAAGCAAACTAGGCATAGAGAAGTGATGAGAAGCAGAATCCTGACTCAGAGCATCCATGCCCTCCTTTTTTGATATCAATGTCTCAGTTTCCTTTGAGGAATCTTCTACTCTATGTGGTTTAGGTGCTGCTGCTACCAGTCCCTTCTCTGGTGGGTGTGGGAGGGACAAATGACTCAGGTGCAGCCAGAGTGAATTTTTGAGCTTTCACTGAAACACTTTAGAAAGTCATTTTCTTTCTGTGTGGATGCCAAACTGATAAAGATGAACCCAGGGCTGCTAGCATCACCCAAAGAAGGAGCCTGCATGAGAATAAAACCAACATAGAGAAACAAGAGTAAGGAATTGAAGAGAGGTGGCTTTGCTGGGTCATTGTTTGAGAATCTGCAACCATCCAGGCATGAATCCCCTGGACTTTTCAGTTATGAGAGTCAGGGAATTCCCTTTTTGCCCCAGCCAGTTTGAGTTGGTTTCTGTTACTTGCAACTGAAAAAGTCTGACTCATTGCTGAGCCAAAGGGGAAGTCATACCTACTTATAATATGTAGTACTTTCTCCTCAAACACCAAGTATCATTGATGTGATCTCTATATTGGTCTGTTGTGGCCATATTTTCCCAACCACTTCCCCCACAAAATCAGCATATCTGCTAGACAAGTAGAATTTTACTCATAGAACTGCAGAATGTTGGAAAATCAGAGCTACTCTAAAAACCTGGGACACGTGCAGAAAACACACTTCCTGATAGCACAGTCCCATTCCCCTACTGAACTCTTGAGGCATGTATTACAAACTCACATTCCTCTCTTTAGTAATCAGGCTAAAAATATCTTTCCTACACTCTCTGTGTAGAGATTGAGACACATTGCTCAAAGCTGTTACACCACATATCTGTAGCAAACTCTAAGCTAGTCAGTCAATATTTGGACCCTGTGGAGAGAATCTCAGGGGAGAATTCAGCCCCCACACGCCATCCTGCCATTTTGTCTGTTGGGAGTGACTCACGTCAGCAACTCAGTTTCTCAGTATCTCAGTAACCACTGTATTATACAAGGGTGATACACCTTATGCTCTAGAGAAGTTCTTCTGAGAAGCTGTACAAACCCAGGTTTGTTCACTCCAGATCTATGATCTATGTATTACACATGATCATTTCAGAGATGATCCATTTCAAAATCTTATGAATTGGCAGTTGGCAAGGGATTCCTACTGCTGTGTCTTCTGGTATGACTTTTGCAATCATCATCACATTTTTGTAATCCAGGGTGGCTATCGTTGGATTCAGCACTTACTATGTACCAGGAACCACGTTAAACATTTTACAAGCACTGACCAATTAAATATTCACAAAACCCCATGACCTAGAATCTATTGAAATCTCCAATTTACAAATGAGGAAACAGGCTCAGAAGAGTTGAGCCAAATTGCCAAGATCACACACTTAGTAAATGTTGAAGCCAGGGCTAAATTCTAGGGCCATCTCTTTGACTCCCCATAGTCCATGTTCTGAATGCCTACTCTATTCAGACTCTTATGAGAACTTTCGTATTTTATCTGGAAACAGCAATTTTCATTTTTATAACTTGAAAACAATTAATAAGAGAATTTGAAAATAATTGATCAGGCACAAGCGTAGCACAAATACACAACAGTAAGAGTGATTTAGCACCTTCCTTGTGCCAGGTACTGTGCTAGGCTTTGGGAATACAGCAGAAGACAAGAGAGACACAATTTCTGGTCTCATGAAGCAGCACAGACAGAGAAGCAATGACAGAGGAAGGCCCGTGGTATTCTGGGGGAAGTTGAGGGTTGGGCAGTCTTCCATGCTGGCATCTGCTCTGCTCTGCTGCCAGCTGGTGACAGGCACTTGACAGAACTGTTTGCCCTTTGGGAGCTCAGTTTTCTAATCAATAAAAGAGTAAGGTTGGGCTACATGATCTCTAAGCCCTCCTCCAGTCCTGGCATTTGATGAGTTACAGGCTCTCCTCCTGGGTTCCCCAAGGGCAAAATATGTAGGCAGACACATGCTAAAGCATAAGTTCTCAAACTTAACGAACATCCAGAAAAGACTAGGGAAATGTTAAAAACAAAGACTTCCAGACTCTCAGGTAGAGAGTTGCACCCAGAAGCTCCAGGATGGGGCCCCAAAATCTGCATTTTAATAAGTCTCCTGGGGATGGTGATGTATGAATTGTGATTTGAAGCCCTGGTATTCAAAGCATTGGCAGCTCTTAGGAGCTTATCAGAAATGCAAATCTTGAGTCCCACCTAAGAATCAGAACATTTCACCAAGGTCCCTGGGCTGTGTTCATATATACTGAAATGATTCTAGAAAGGGGCCAACCTGGTTAATCCGGATGCCATGCTCAATCTTAATACCAAAGTAACCACAGCACACCCTTACCTAATTGTTATTAGTTTAATTTCTCTATAATTGCTACTCCAAAAAGCATCATCTGGAAGGGTGTGTTTCAAGTTACCTTTGGCAGAGCCCTAGTCTTCAGTCCTCCAGGGCCGTCTGGGGGTAGGGACTGTGTGAGGCAACCCAGACTGAGCTGGCCTCCAGGCTACAAACTCTCCTCCAGATAGAACCACTCCACTTAGATCAGTTTTAGAACTGTAGTTTGATTTTCTTTGAAAAGAGGGTTTTGTTACTTTAAATTTTTTCTCAACAAACATCATGTCCCATAGTGCCCATCAATGCCATTAGTACCTTCCCCATGATACCCAAGAATGGGCTTAGGGAATGAACCTGGTTCTGTTTTCTCATATGCTTCCCTTGGGGGCAGAAACATGACCTTCAAAATGTCAAAACCTGCTCCTGTTCCCAGGAGGACTGTTAAGTTACTTTCCTACCCTATGTTAATATGCAATGACCAAGAAAGACACTAATATGGAAAATTCTGAATTCAGCTCATACGCCATTTCTAGTTTATCTTCTAACAAAAGCTCTGTGTATCTTTTCTTATAAACCAAAATGTTCCCACCAGTCATTGGGAATTTGATCCTTAAGGTAAACACGAGCAGTCCAGATCTCTCCTTAGAGCAAGTATGTTGGAGACATCTGTAGTGATTAGCATTGCTTGGTGTCTCTGGAGTTGGAGAGTCTCAGAATTTACTTAATAAAGAAGTCAGAGGAGGCACAGGAAAAGATAACTTCAGTTTTATTAATACGTAATGACTGGTTCTCACCTGGGATACACCTAACAATCATCTGGGGAGTTTTGAAAAATCTTGATACCTAGGCTATATCCCAAAAATTTACATCCAAATTTCTGAGAGTAGGTCTCGAGTTTCAGTGGGTCCCTAGATGATTTCAGTGTGCATGTGAGGTTGAGAACCACTAACCAGTGTACCAGATATGGGAGCATTGGAGACAGAGTCCTATAAGACACATGCTCACTGGCCCTCCTCTTCCCTTTCTTGGTCCCTTTCTTTCACATGCAGATGACCATTCGTTTATTTATTCAGCAGTTATTTATTGAAAATTTACTATGTACACAATTGGAACTGGGAATTAAAAATTTAAAAATCCCGTTCTTGTGGAGCTAATAGTATACTAACAAATTTTTCTTTTCTTTTTAATTTTAAGCATAAAGAGGTGCTATAAAGAAGATTAACTAGGGTATTGGTGTAGTATGTAAACCCAGCCTATCTGAGAAGGTACAACTGGGTTCTAGGTTGACATCTGAATTTTGGGAAGGACAGAGCTAAAGGAGGATTTAGGGATGAAGGTCTTACACAGAAGGAACAATAAGTACAAGTGGCTCCCAAATGGGAAGGAGCTTGGTAAATTGAAAGGACAGATTAAAAAGTCAGAGTGGCTGGAGTGCAGTCAGTGAAAGGGTAAAGTTAAAGGAAATGAAATCATAGTGGTAGCCAAGAACCAGGTAGTGTAGGTCTTTATAGGCTATAAAAAAAGAAAGTTGAAGAGATAATCTGATAAATAACTTTTAACAGTGGAAAAATATCTACACAAAAGATCTTATCAATCTCATGAACAACAGCCTATATCTAACATAACACTTTTGAATTTTATTTTACTTTTGATTTTGGCAAGGGATGGGACAGGGTTGGTACTGCTCCTTGGGGACACATATTAGAATTGCCTGGGAGAGGGGTTCATTCAAGCTGTATGACATACACTGTCCTTCTTAGCCATAGGTATGATTCTTTTACCCTCCCCTAGAGGTGTGACCCTTACCCACAGTGAACAACTACTAACAGGATACACAGTGATGTCAAATAACAACAATAGGCACATTCAGGATTTTTAGGTCTATACCTTCAGTCCAGCTCATTTACCATAAATTTCTGTATTCTCTAAGTATCTCTATCAGGATGTCCCACAACACCTCAATCACAACATGACCAAAAGTGAACTCATCTTAATTCATAAATAGAATGTATCTCCTCCTATAATCTCTATATCAGTTGGTATCAATAGACTGTGGTTGAGGCTGGATCATCTGATGATTCTTCACTTACAAGTCTGCTGCCTGGTCTAGGGTGACCAGAATACCTGAGTGGGAGCTCATCAGGTCCCTCTATTCCCCTGTGGTTAACTTGGCCTTCCTCACAGCATGGTGGTCTCAGATTTGTTGGACTTCCTATATGGCAGCTGGCTTCTCTCTGAATGAGTATTTCAAGAGACAGGATGTGGAAGCTGCCAGACTACTAAGGCCTGAGCCTGAAAACAGTCATAGCATCACCTTTTCAATATCCTCCTGCTCAAAGCAGTTTCTGAGCTCACCCAGACTCAAGGGTAGGAGTCAAAGACTCACCTCTCAATAGGAGAAATGTTGATAAATTTGTCACTGTGTTTTGTCTACCACAATATATAAAGCATCCATACACAGAATGTATATATATATATATGTGTGTGTGTATAGATACACATACATACAGCATGTGGTAAAAACATATATCACTGGAAACATATTTATATATACAGCATGTATATTATACATACATTATGTATTATAATATATATACAATCTATGTAATTATCTAGAGTGTATGGTACATAGTAAACTATAATCTTTCAAATAGAATCTACTATAATAGTAACTAAATGCTATCCCAATTACCTTATAGTGATGTCCTACAATCTTTTCATAAACTAAGTAGAAGATAGGATCAATAAATATGGGGAGGAAATGAGAAGAGTGATCAACATAAGCATTAAGAAGAAATATTACCTTCCCTGTCAGAGGCATGAGTCACTTTCTATTAGTTGGGCATCACTGGACTTAAGGAAGTTGCTGTCAAAATCCTTCCAATGCAACCACTGTGAGGTTGCACAGAAGAGGAGGCAGTGAGGGAGACTCACCTCATTGTCAATGCAGGGTGTTCTGAATGTTTTTGTGTAAAAGGTAGCACCATCAGCAGGGAACAGGATATGCCAAAGTGACAGTGAGTCACCAAGTGAAATCATGGCTGCTTAGGTTCTGATGCCTGCCTTGCTGGCAGCAATAAAATTGTTCCAGTGTCGTACCCCCTCCATGGAAAGATCAAAGAAGTTTCATCTTAGGGCATATACATGAGGAGAGAAGAGAACTTGGTGCCTCAACTATTTTTTATTTTATTTTAAATTCCAGTACAGTTAACATACAGTGTTATTCTAGTTTCAGGTGTACAATATGGTGATTCAACACTTCCATACATCACCCAGTACTCATCACCACAAATGCACTCCTTAATTCCTATTGCCTATTTTACCCATTCCCCCACCCACCTCCCCTCGGGTAACCGTCAGTCTGTTCTCTATAGTTAAGAGTCTGTTTCTTGGTTGTCCCTCTCTCTTATTTTTCCCTTTGCTCATTTCTTTTTTTTTTTTTTAAGATTTTATTTATTTATTTATTTGACAGAGAGAGACAAAGCAAGAGAAGGAACACAAGAGTGGGAGAGGGAGAAGCAGGCTTCCCGCTGAGCAGAGAGCCCGACGCTGGGCTCGATCCCAGGACCCTGGGATCATGACCTGAGCCCAAGGCAGACGCTTAACGACTGAGCCACCCAGGCACTCCATTTCTTTTGTTTCTTAAATTCCACCTATGAGTGAGATCATGTGGTATTTGTCTTTCTCTGTCTGACTGATTTTGCTTAGTATTACACCCTCTAGATTCATCCATTCAACTACTTTCATATAAGACTATTATTGGCTTCTTTTTAAGGGCAAGGATGACCTACAATTTTTCTTGAAATATATTATGAAGGAAAAGTGAAATTGAGCCAACCTAAACAAGTAATATACTAGATTTGAAAAAAAAATCATTAAGACTTGGGTTTACCCCAGGTATGTAGGGCTAGTAGACATTAGAAAATCTAATTGACATAATTCACCACACTAATAGATTGTGGTATGGCCTCTTGGCATCATATCCTTGTATAGTCCTTTTGGCACTGAATCTGGGCTGGCCTGTGACTTCCTTTAACCAATTGAATGTGGCAGAAGTGATGCTGTGCCAATTTCAGAAACATGCCTTAGGAAGGCCTGGCAGCTCTCACTGTACACTTTGGGTCACCATGTAAGAAGTCCGCTACCCAGGGGCGCCTGGGTGGCTCAGTTGGTTAAGCGACTGCCTTCGGCTCAGGTCATGATCCTGGAGTCCCGGGATCGAGTCCCACGTCGGGCTCCCTGCTCAGCAGAGAGTCTGCCTCTCTCTCTGACCCTCCCCCCTCTCATGCTCTCTATCTCATTCTCTCTCTCATATAAATAAATAAAATCTTTAAAAAAAAAAAAAAAAAGAAGTCCGCTACCCAGATGGAGAGAACTTCCAGAGGCCAGAGAGAGAGAGAAAAAGAGGCCTTGAGACTATGTGGAGAAAGACTGGCCCAGCCATCCCAATATTCCAGCTGCACTGGGACTTCTAGCCATCTCTACCGAGGTGCTAGACATGTAATAAGCCATCTAGAACATCCCAATGTCCAAGCTAAGCTACCACATGACTGTAGCCTCAGATATGTTCTCACTGTGACTGCATAAGAGCACCCAAACAAGAGTGGCAGAACAATCATCCTGATGAGCCCTCTCAACCCACAGACGTGTAAGGGCTAATAAAATAGTAGTTCTTCCAATCCACCAAATATTGGCATGGCTTCTTATAAAATAATAGAGAACTGAAACATGAAAAGAAAATACTCATAAAATGATCTCAAAGAGTGCAGAAAAAGCATTTGAAAAAAATTCTACATTCATTCATGATAAAAAAGAAAACCCTGGAGCAAACTAGGAATAGAAGGGACCTAGCTTCCCTAATCTGATAAAGAAGAGTCACAAAAAGAACCCCACCAGTCCTCATACTTGTAGGTGTAGTCCCACTCTGAGATCAAGAAAAAGATAAAATTCCACACTCTTCCTTCTAATCAGAATTATACAGAAGTTTCCAGCCAGTGCAGTGAGGCAAAAAAAAAAAAAAAAAAGAAAGAAAAAAAAGAAAAAAGGAAAAAGGAAAAAGAAAAGAAAAGAAAGAAAAAGAAAAGGCATAAAGATTAAAAAGGAAGAAAAAAAAAACCTGTCCCTTAAAAATGATATGATTTTATTTGTACAAAACCTCTAAAACTCTACAGATACGTTATTTGTATTAATAAAATAATTAAACATGTTTTCTAGATATCAATATAAAAAATCAATTCTACCATATACTAGCAAACAAAAACTACTTTTTTTTAAAAAAAATAACATTCATAATAGCATCAAAAATGCATAAGAAAAAATCTCATTGTTCTAAGACTTCTACTGAACAAATTATAAAATATTTATGGACATTAAAGAAAACCTAAACAAATGGTCATAGATTGAAAGCTTCAATATCATAAAGATATAAATTCTCATCCAATATAATCCTAATCAAATTTCTAAATTTTTCAGTGATATAGTAAGCTGAACCTAAAATGTATATGGAACAGCAAAGGATGAGTAACAGTCAAGAACAACAGTATGGAAGCATGTGTCCTGCCAGAGATCAAGAATTACTATGTCAGAATTAACTGTGGAAAAGGACAGGTAAACAGACCAGTGGAAAAGAGCAGCAAACCCAGAAACAGACCGATGAGTATAATATGGGCATATGCTATATGCCAAAGGTAGCATGGAGTCTAGAAGGGAAAGGACAGACTTCAACAAATGTTTCTAAGACAATGGGTATCCATATTTTTTTTAAAAGAAGAAAAAAATACATATATATATGTACATATACGCACACACATAAGTATCCTTTTATGTTAAGTATCCACATAACATCCTTTACATAATAATTCTAATTAGTTTCTGATTTAAATAGAGAATAAACCATTAAACTTATAAGATAATATAGAAGAATGTTTTCATGGATGCAGTGTAAATAAGAATGTCTTAAAATATAAAGAACAAATAAGGAAAAGTTTATATATTTGACTACAGTAAAAAAAAAATACACTATTAACAGAGTGAAAATCTATAGATTGGTGAAACACATAACCAATGAAGGGCTTATTCTCAGAAGACAAAAAGAACTCTCCCAAAACAATAAGAAAAAAATAGGCAAGGGGCGCCTGGGTGGCTCAGTCGTTAAGTGTCTGCCTTCGGCTCAGGTCATGATCCCAGGGTCCTGGGATCCAGCCCCACATCGGGCTCCCTGCTCCGCGGGAAGCCTTCTTCTCCCTCTCCCACTCCCCCTGCTTGTGTTCCCTCTCTCGCTGTGTCTCTCTCTGTCAAATGACTAAATAAAATCTTAAAAAAAGAAAAAGAAAAAAATAGGCAAGACAACAGAAAAAAGTCTGCAAAAGACTCAAGTCTTTTGTTTTACAAATGATCGATAAATAAATATATGAAAAGGTACTCTACCTCATTAATACAACATATGCAAATAAAAACCAAAATAAAATGCTATTGTGTACATCTACTAGATTGAGAAAAAGATTTTAAAGTCTGAAAGTACCAAATGCCGGGAAAACATAGAACATTGGGAATTCTCATACACACCTGGTATAAATAATATAGTCATCTATTTGTCTATTATCTATTCAAGTTAAAGACATACTTATCCCATGACTCAATGATTTCAACCTTGGGTGTGTACCACAGAGAAATGGGTGCACATGTGCACATGTGCCCTAGGTTGACTGCACACTGCAGTAGATCAAAACTGGGATATCCACCCTGAGTGCAATGGATAAATTACAGTATATGTACACAATGATATACCATGCAGCAGTGTAAATGAACACACTACATGGATAAATCTTGCAAACATATACTAAGCCAAAGAAGTCAGATACAAAACGATGATTCCGTTTCTATATACGTTCAAAAACAGATACTTTGGAGTATTCATTCATGTTAGGTAAAACTAAGAAGAAGAGAAGGATATCATAATGGTTACCTCCAGGAGAGTCCGAGGGAGTTGTGACAGAGAGCGGCTCATGGGCTGCAGCAATGATTTTTTTTGGCCCAGGATAGTAATTATATCAGTGTTCTTTTTTTTCTTTCTTTTTTTAGTGTGGTAAATATATATAACGTCAAATTTACCATTTTAATCATTTTTATGTATACAGTTCTACAGAATTAAGTACATTCATACCATCATGCAGTCATGGATGTCCATTTTTACAGTTGTTCAATAACTGTAAAAAATGGTTTATGCACTTTTCTGTATTCATTTGATCTCACAAGAAAAGCAGCAAAAACAGTACAAAGCTAAGGGTTTGTGCAAAGATTCATTTACAGAGGTATTAATCATAACCCTGTTTATAATAAAAAAAAAATCTGAAACACTGAATCACTACACTGAATTGCATGAAGGGATGGATCAAACGTCAACACACACACACCTATGGAAGGGATTTCCTGCAGCCTCCAGAACTGATATCATAGAAGAATATGCCATGGCACGAAAAACAACTGAGGTATATAGTGAGGTGGAAAAAGATGTTTATAATACATCACGCACAGATATTCCAGTGTTTTAAAATAAACTACAAATATTTATGTAAGGAAAAAGACTAGGAGAAATACATTATAATATTAACTATAATTCTATTTGAGTAGTGGTTTTATGAGTGACTTTTGTTTTCTTTGTTTTGTTCATTTGAATAGTTTCAATTTTGAGCAACGAATATGGATTAGTTTTTAAGGGAATAAAAAAGAGACATTATATTCTACTGGGAAACAATAATGAAAAAAGACACTAGAGATCTCCAAATGGGAATATAAACCTGGTATTAGCTTATAGGTATATCTGGAAAACACCTGGAATTCTACCAGCGCCCATCAGTCTATTTGAATATAACTTTCCCCTGTCAGTGACCTCTTTCCTACCTGGTTACTTTTCCCAGAGTACTAGCTCTGACAGTAAAATGAAATTCTGTCTGTCTGCTTTGAAAGAAAGTAGAGCAGTGGAGGTAGGGGGATCCTCTGAGAACAGCCTGCTCCTAATTGAAAGGAAGTGAAAATCCTCCAAACATTGCAGGCACAGTTGATGGATCATTCCTCAGTTCTCCTCCATCTGGTCTGCGGCCTCTTACAGAAACTAAAACAAGAAAAATGAAGTGTACCTGACACAGGAAATGAGGGTAGTCATTTGGATGATAGAGCACCCGCTCCCCATAAAATGCTTGGAGTGAGGTGGACAGTGAAACAGAAGGGGCCAGTCACAGTCCTCATATCTGACTTCATGCTGGGTAAGTAGACACCAAACAATGGGCAAGTAGAGAGGACCCCACAGTCAGTACACAAATATGCCTCATTGCTGGGCTGGGTCACCTGTGCATACCTGTTAGCTCATCAGAATGGAATTCCCAACTGGTAAGCTGTAGTTGAATGCTTTTCCCCATGCTAGCGATCCCCTAAGGGGACAGTATTTCATCAATTTATAAAATAGGAGCATTCACAGAATATTTTATGGCAGGTAAAGATAGTCAAAAACCATTAAGTAGAAAAATAGTAATAATTCATTACGTATATGTGTGGCATGCAACTACTATAATTTGCATTATACATGTCTATAATATGACAAGTCATGACATATAAGAGATCAGAAAGTATTGGAACTACTATAGGTTATCTTCACATTACACAGAGTCTGAAGGAAGAGAAGGGCTGGGGGTGGGGGGTACAGAGGGGCTTATGGGTTAAGGTACTATTTTTTAATTCAAGTCTAGTTATCATTAATAGGTGTGCTGTAAAACAGGGGTGAAATGAATTTGGGAAAAGTTAAGTTAAATAAAAGTACACATGGTTTTGGGAATCCCTAAGGTCTTTAATTGACTAAAATGCATATGACTCTCCAAACATGGAAATAGTATGGAGTTACTGTGCAAAACCTTTTTGACCATAGAATATCATCTAAGGAATTCATGTTGGAAATTGCTTCAGTAATCTTTCTCTTGTTGCTTTCTCCACGTAGGAGAGAGACAGTATGCTCTTCTTTCTCATGACTTCACTGGATGTATGATATGGAAGGGGTTTATCTCCACACAATGTTTCAGGCCTTTCCTATCTGATGATATGGTTGTCCCCACACCAGCTTTTCTTTGTATTTATGGCAAGTGATAAACCTGATAAAGCTCAAACTACTAACAAGTATCAGGGGTTTTCATCAACCAGACTAAGTCCAGAGCCTTTGCAAAATGACCTCCCAGAACCCACAGGTAGTCTGTTACAGGAGCTGTTAATACGGTGCCAGAGAGTACACTTTGTCTTAGTTTTCAGTGTATTTTCTTTCTCAAAAGGAAACAAATGGGCTCAAAGAAAGGAATAGAGAAATGTATAGAAATACCTTAAAAATTGCATCTCCATAATTTTGCAAATAAATGAAGAATGAATGCATAATTTATCTATGTATACTTACATGCTTATCCAGTTAACTGTCATTCTCTATGGCACTCTTGATTTTCTTTGAAAATAATGGAATATAAATACTCAGAGAAATTGGACAATAGGGGGAGTTTAGTTAAGCTATAATGAGGACTAAATTGATTAAGAACATGGCTAGGTGTTATGTGGTCTTCTTCACCTTTTCTAAGCTGCCAGGTAGCCTTTCATTTTGCAGTAATGAAAACTCCAGCCATACGAGCAAAATTCAAATGAAGTCTGTCTGCCAAAAGAAATAGAACTGAGCATTTATTCTCTGTGCCTGCTTCCACTTGGAAGATGCCTTTTCCCCTAAGAACACTTTTAAAAGGATATAAAAGTGGCTATTTTTGGCCAGAAGCAGAAAATGAAAGACAATGGAGAAAAAATATTAGCTCAGCTTTTCCAGGCTTGAAATAATGTGTGATTTTTGCTGTTTTTCCAACTTTTGAGAACAAGTCTGGTAGAATGCTTAATTCATTCAGCTTGTGAATCACCTTCCCTTTGTGGGAATATTAATGCCCAGCTAAAATTCTTCCATATGAGGAAAGGAAAAAAATTAAACGCAGCAAAGCTAGGAGTAGATTGGTAAATAAAATCATTCTGTCTCTACCTCATTAATTCTCCCTTCATCCTTTGGAGGTCCTGCAAACTGTAGCAGTGCATCATTTAAATGGTACCTTTAGGTGTTTCACCGAGACATAATTAAAATTGATGTTGTCATCTGACGTTTCCTTGTGCAATTTGTCTAACTCCTTGCAAATGGCAAAACAAAGCTCTTCATTATGACTTTGTCTTTCTTCAAGGAACTGCCCAAGATTTTCTCGATGTGCTCTGGAAAACTAGCTAACTGAGAGAGAACTTAAGAGTCCCTATAGGGATTTCCTTAGCAATATATCCAAGTGGTTCATTTGAATGGACCTGACATGACAGGCAAATTAGTCTCCCCAAGACATCCCATTCTATTGTTGAAAAGCACTAATGAATTTTTTAAAAATCTTCCTTACATCCTTACATTTATTTACTCCCTCAAAAGATATGTATCAGGCTCATATTATGACTCTCCAGTTAGAAATAAGGCTATGATTGCTTACAAGCTCCCATTCCTTAGTGGAGCTCACAGTCCAGTGGGAAGGCAGACGTGAAACTAGTAATTAACAATAACACATGAGGAACACATCGAGAGGAAGTAACTGGTGATGTGGATTTAACCTGCAGGTCAGGAAGGTCACCATCCCTGAGGAAGTGAATTCAAGAAACCTCCTGAAGGATGCTGAGTGGAGATGCTGCTGAGGAACAGACCAAGTTAAGGGAGAGATATGGGCTGTAAAAGAACTAGGCCCTTGCCTTCTGTCTTTCATACATTGATCCAAGTTTTGCCTTTAGTTTCACATAGACTAAGCCTACTTGCTCCCCCTAGAAGACTACTAATAAGATTTATTTTCTACTATTTTCATTCATTTTGTGTTTCTTTAGAATATAATGATTTAAAAATGAGGACTAGTGTTTGTTGAACATTCACTTTGCACCTAGCCCACTGAATTCTCACAAAACCTTTTATCCACATTTGAGGGAAACTGGAGTTCAGAAGGTTACCCAGGCAGGCAATTACTGAGCTAGAATTCAAAGCCACATCTGAGATGGTGATGTTCAAATATAAGATTTTAACCAGTTTACTGGGGTTTCTTCATGTTCAGATCCTACCAACTACTTCATCAGAATGATAGGGGTGGTGTTTGGGGATGTGTTAAAAAGATTCCCAGGGCTCATTCAGCTGTTTTGAGTCTGAATCTCTGAGGATGTGGTCTGCGAATTTGCATTTTAACAAGTTCCCCAGGTGCTTCCCTTGCATTTGAGAACCACTGAACTTCATCCCAGTTCCAGGCATGAGAAAGAGAGAAGGGGGTGGGGTGAAAAGGGAGAGAGAGAAAGGAGGCAGAGACACCATTGCTGATGCACTTTACTCTCGTCCATGTTCTTAGAGTGCTCTTCTGCCTATTTGGCAAAATGCTGCAATGCAGAATGGTTATGATTTTCAAACTGCAAATCATTTAGCCTCATGCATTGGCAAGATGTCTCAGCAAGGCACAGAGAGCTGCTTATTCAGGCTTCAGCCAAGCTGTGAAAAGTGAGGCTTTTTCAGAGGAAGTGAGATAAGACAAAAACTTACAAAAACAAACATCCTGAGGCTGGTGTTCAAAAGGCCACTGGCAAAATCTATAGTCTAATGTGAAGTGAGCTAAACAAACACATTACTGGGCCATCCAGGAAACGTGAAGCAGATGCCTGGAAGTGGGATGTGTGTTTTCAACCTGGGTAGAAATATCCTGGGGAGTGATGATATGGAATCAGACACAAAGTTCAGATAAAAAAAACAAGGGGGGTTTGCAACAGGCAGTGTCTCCAGGATGGACAGGAGGTGCTGCCGTCAGGGGGTTCAGAGTACATTCAGGGAAGGTGGGAGATGGGTGCTCCAATCTCACTTAAAGTTGCATGCCCCAGTTTTCTCCCAGTCCTGGCATTACCTAATGGCAACTAGTTAACAAAGGAGTGGTGGCGGAGACCCGGTGGCCCCAGCCAAAGCTTTAGAGCTTTTGATACCGAAAAGATTATGGTGCTGCCTAGCCCCTCCTAGTATGCACTTTAAAATAAAAACAATACCAATTCAAAATATGAACAAAGGTAGTTCAGCAACCTTCCAAGTTTTCCTCTGAGACGAATTCAATGCTTTTTGAGAAATACAAAACAGCAATTTCTGGCAAAAAAAAAAAAAAAAAGGTTTTGTGTGCTTCGCTGGTACCCGACACACAAGCTTCATCTGGTGAGATAGTGTTCATGAAGTGCTTTTGAACTCCCTGGAACAGACAAGGTACTTGCTCAGTGGTAGTTATTATTATTTTTAATAATAACAACATATATTCCCAGCTACATTTACAGCAGGCTCCTTCCCTAGCTAAGGCTCTCCCTTCTGTGGATGCAATCTTGCTAGTATGGTACTATTTGGCATTATTTGAATCCAGCTCTGCAGAAGGTGCCCCCGCTGCCCTATCCTCAGGATCAGAGTCTAATTCTCTGACACGGTCTCGCCCTGAGCCCTTTTCCCCCTATACTTTCCCTGTCCCATCATGACATTTAATTAGTTATTTTTTGCTTGCTTTTAATTAAAGAATCACTGTTTGCACTCATCCTAGAGCCATTCACTGACTGCCATCTAACTCTTGACATTTATTTAGGAGAACCCTCATTTTATTTTGCAGAGTTTTTTATAGCATGAATATTTGATGACTAGAGTAACTCACTGCCCTCTCCAAGCACAAGCTCCTTCCTCTCCTTCTAGAAGCTAATACCAGTCAAGTCAAACTTTAAATTCATTGTGACTCCATCACACTGAAATTTCAACTGCATTTTGGATTTATGTTATCAGTAACAATTGGGAAAATTATAGTATATTTCAAGGTAACCATACATATTTTTGTTGTGCCTTGAAAAATTACATGTATTTCCTCAAAAAAATTTTTCCTTCGGAAGTAACTTTTTCTGCCACCAACCATGTTTAAACATTGCAGTTGTCATGGTAATGTCTAATTATTATTACAAGTAAACTTTTCCAGATCTAGATCTGGGTACAGGCAGGACAAGATATACTCGGGCGGGGGGGGGGGGGGTGAATGACAGCAAAAACTCTTAGCCACTACTCCCTTTGTTAAAAAAAAATTGCATTCGGGTCATTTAATTCTATTCATGTCATCAAGGATGCCTGTTTTTATAAAACGCTGGTTTTATACAGCAGGAAAATTGGCCCTTTCGTTATGATGCCTAATGATTCATGGTTGTTAGGGAACTTTTTAACAGAACAAAGCAGATTGGATTTGTTGGTGGAGTTTGCATTCCATAGCATCTCTTAGGGTCTCTCTGGGGCTCAGGAATTTAAGTCTTAGGAATTGTGTTTGGGCTCCAAGTTGTCCAGTTCCATCTTCTGGAGTTTCTGAGGGCAATTGTAAAACTGGTAAAGAGGCAACAGTGTGAGTTGATGCAAGACGCCACTGCCCATGAAAAGACCCAGAGTCACCAAGGGTCTTAGTTCTTAGAAATGAGACAGCAATTCTCACTGAGAAGGGAAAGAAGCATGGGCAACAGAGAAAGGTGGCTGTAAGGGGGGTGATCAAAATCATGTAAAATGACTGCCTTGGGATAGCCAAGGTTTTCTGGCCCCAGAAGCAACTCACCAAGGTCTGAAAGAGGATTCCCTCCCATACATACTTGTTCTTCTCACTTGGGTTCCTGATTCTTTCATCTAGATCTGTGCTCAGGGGCCAGGTTTTGGTAATCATGGGGCACATCATGGTTCTTTTGTTTTTTTGTTTTTTAGATTTTATTTATTTGAGAGAGGGAGAGAGAGTGAGAGTGGAGGGGAACAGCAGAGGGAGAGGCAGACTCCCCACTGAGCAGGGAGCCTGACATGGGGCTCGATCCCAGGACCCTGAGATCATGACCTGAGCCAAAGGCAGACACTTAACGACTGAGCCACCCAGGCACCTCTGGATCATGTTTTGACAAACTTCTGAGCACTTAGTATATCTAGAGTAATAAATACCCTATTTCCTGAGTTCTACAAAGTCCATCCATCAAGTTAATACTGGGGTGTAGGGAGAACACTGTATTGATACAATAAGTTATATCCCCAGTTCAGATATTTTAAAATATGAAAAAAAGAGAGTTTATCTTAGAACAGGGTGCTGGTAGGATATTCAACAACATAGTTATATTTAAGAATATGGCTTTAAATCAGACTGACCTAAATTTAAATCCTGGCTCTGCCATGCATGAGTGAACTTGAACAAGTTATTTAACCTCCCTATGCTTCAGATTTCTCATCTTTAAATCGGGATGATGGGCACTGTTTCATAATTTTTTTGAAGAGGCTGAAAATATTGTTAGTAAAATATCAATATCACCATTATCATTGTCATTCTTCCAAGGTCTGGGCTAGAGATTCAGAATGTGATGGTTGTCAACATACAGGCACCAGGTAAGGGGGTAAACATAGGGATTAAGAATTTGACACTTGATACCTGGGTTTTGATCTCAGCTCTGCAACTTCTTAGCTGTGCTATCTTGGGCTTACCTAACCTCTCAGGGCTTTAATTTTCTCATCGGTAAATGGAAACAACCATAACACTGATCTCTAAGAGTTAATGTGAGGCTTAAATTAATGACTATACCTAACATGACTGGCCCAATGCCTGGTACATGGTATTCAGTAATTATTAGCAATTTTTCTTTTATTATTATATGGTACTTATTTTAAAAATCTTTTCTACTATAAGATATAGGTAACAGAATATACCACTTTAACCATTTGTAAGTATACAACTTAGGGGCATGACTTGCACTGATACTCTTGTGCAACCATCCACCACCCTCCATCTCCAGAACTCTTCCATTTATCTCAAACCAAAATTCTTTACTCATTAAGCAATCACTCCCTATTCTTTCTTCCCCAGCCCCTGGTAACCACTCTTCTGCTTAATGTCTCTACCAATTTGAGTTATCTAGGTATCTCAGTAAATGAAATCATACAGTATTTGACCTTTTGTAACTAGTTTTTTTCACCTAGCATAATGTCCTGAAGGTTGTTCCATGTTGTCACGTCTGTCAGAATGGCCTTTCTTTTTAAAGATGAATAATAGTCCATTGTGTGTTTATACGACATTTTTGTTTATCCATTCATTTGTTGATGGACATCTGGGTTGCTTCGCTCTTTTGGCCATTGTGAATAGTGCTTCTATGAACACTGGTGTATACAATGCTTATTAAAATACAGCATCAGAAAATTCAAAAGAGAAGCAATTGGATAAAGAGAAAAACCTAAGGAGCGCCAACATTTAAAGAGCAGGCAAAAGAAGACTTACTCCTTTAGGAAAGTTCTTTGAAGGGTTTTAAGTAGAGGGAGGGTTTGGTCTCATTCATGGGATGTTTACAAAACATGTCAAGGGTCTGATTTAGGATCGTGGTATTGCACACAGGCAAGAGTGAACATACAGACACACTAAGGAAGTATCACAGAAAGAGATCATACCAGCAAGGATAGCCATAATCAAAACTTCACAGCCTCTTCAAGAAGGATTTGCTGTCCTCAAGGGCTTACAATGTGCCTGGCACTGCTAAGTCCATTACATCACAGCTTTAATCCTCTGTGCTGCCCTAAAGAGTACCATCCCATCTAGTGGATGAGGAAATCCAGCATTGTGTAATTGCTGTAATTTCACAGAGTGAGCTAGTGCTCAAGCCAGCACTTCACCCTGGGTCTGCCTCCTGCTAAAACCTGGGTTCAAAGCAATATGCTCTGTGCCAGTCCTGAACAAGGCAAGAACTCATTTCACATTCAGCAAGGATTCTTCTGAATCCTTTTGTCTGGTTTGATTGTCTCTTGGCACTGTCTTTAAGACATTTCCAGAATCAAAGGAGGTCCATTAAGTGTCTAATGGATTTGACACATCTATATTCATATTTTTTTTGGCTTGCCAAGGAGACCCAAACAACAGCGTAGCCTGTGATATCCCTGATCTTTTCTTCACTAAATGTTCAAGTTATGGTCTATGGATCACAGCATGGTAAAGCCATAGAAAGGGTAGATCAGAGGCCAGGAATTCTCCCTGTTTATAACCCCATTCTGTTTCCGGTTCTATAAAAAAGGCAGCTCAAGTAAAAATGACACTTCCAATATCTTTTGCTGCCTTCCAAAAAATGAATTTTTATAAATCAGATGTGTGGCACAATTGTGTCATACCACACAATTTACCACTTCCAAGGCAGTCCCTAAAGTTCCATTTTCCTCTCAGGTGAGTTCACTCATGCCCAGGTAAGAGATATGAGCAGCCCAAAATTTCCTTCTAGAAATTCATGACATGTGACAGATTTGTTGGTGACTCCTCAATAATTAAGGTCTTATAACACATTGAAAAGCCATTTCAAGGGATTCAACAGGCAAAAATAATTCCCTTTCTATAAAATGGTTATGATGCCAGCCATAACTCTTTAACAGGATCGAAGTGATAAACACAGTGACACATGTAAATTTGCTTTATGCACTATAAAGTAACTTATATATGTAAGGGATTATTATTTTTATTATTACAAATTGACCTGTTTTACATTTGAAGGTACAAAATTGAAAGCACTTTGTATCAGATAGCTATTGATGTATGTTAAAATCTAAATTCAATTCAATTTTTAGCTTTTACTCTTAGCAAGCTTACAAACTTAGAAAATTGGCATATGTATTCTGGATTTAAAGGGTTGATACAGACCCAGCTTTCTCACCTTCAGCATTGTCACTGTGGACATTTTGGTGCAGATAATACTTTATTGTGAGGGCTATCTTGTGCATTGTTGGATGTTTTGCAGCATCCCTGGCCTCTGCTTCCATCTCTGAACCATGACCATCAAAAAGTGTCTAGACATTGTAAATGTCCCCTGGGGGGCAAAACTGCCCCAGATTGAGAACCATTCCTATAGACAACAGATTTGGAAAGGCTGGTATAACAGCATAGATGATGGAAAGTTCTATATAATTTTAGATTTTTCAGTGTTGTTTCTGCTTCATGGAGTAAACACAATTTAACCCTTCTCCTTCACAAATCTGAGAGGCTAAAATGAACAGTGCCCATAGTGTGACACTGAATTATGTGGCTAACTGTTGTGGTTTCTAGGGGATTAGCCATACTTGGCTAAATTGGCATTTGGATTATGTCAACATGGAGACCCAGAAATGAGCAAATGTAAAAGCAACTGAGATGGGACTTCGTTTCCTCTGTCCCAAATATTTTATATTTTTGATGTAAAAAAAAAAAAAAAAAAGACAGATGGCCAACACTACCCACACACAACTCAGCTTAACACACCACACATACACATACACACACACAGAGACACACATACAATCTCTAATAAAGGCCCCCAAGATCCTGTGCTCGTCTTCTAGGTAAAACAGGAAAATCTCAGAGCAAATCGGTCTGCTGAAGAGCAATTTCTTTTCTTCTGAACAGAAAATTTCACCAAGTTCTCAACCTCTGAGGAGAACTTTATCAAAGTTACTTGCCATTGCTACCTGTTAAATAAGATACCAAAATTCTTGGAGCTTATCAGTTTCAGAGAAATCAGAAATATTAAATATGTGTCATATGTGACACTTCAGTTACACCTTTCCCTGTAAGGCCACCAAGGACTCTATAGTTTAATTAAGCCTTTAAATTCAGAGAGGGCAACAAAGACGTAGATAAAGTGATTCACCCAAGGTCATACAGATGGAAAATGACAGACTATAAAGTGAACACCAGAGGGATTTTCAAGTTTATTTTCCTGAGTTATTTTTCATCGCTCTCTCCTAACTTCTATCTTCTTTTTATTTTTTCATTCTGCCTCCCTTATCTTATTACTGATGATTCTGTCAACAGTGCTTGGCTCATAATAGACACTCAAGAAATATCTATTACTGAGTGAAAGAAAGAATCAAACCACAGATACCAAGGGAAATAAATTACAGCAACTTTCCATTGAAGAGATTGACTTAGAAGAATATGGCATTGTGACTGTTTAAAAGTAAAAGTGCTGATCGACAGCATTTTAAACTCATGGCCACAGATCTCAAATGGATGTTGAGTAGTGCCTACCAATCCTACTGTCTAGGACATTCAATTCCCTTTCTCCAAAACAATGAGTTCATGAATAACCTTAGAACTCCATAGATATTTTTTGGTGAACAATGAAATACTAAAATAAAAACAAATTTACAGATAAGAACTTGGCTCAGCACAGCTTAAAAAATGTCTGCTTTTGAGAAGCCTATCTATAAGTAGTGGAACATGTGGAGGCCAGTCAAAAATCTCAACTGGAGCTTTAAAATTGACAGCTCTTGAGTCTTCACACACTGCCATTTGAAAACAGAAGTCATGCCTTCCTTTCTTTTAAGGTATTTCATGAGCATACACACAGAAAAATAAAAACCTCATCTTGCTGGTAATTCTCTGCGTTTCCCATTCAATCTCACGTCAAGGACATGGAAAAAGAGACCAAGGCCAAGTACACCTTCTAATATCCTTGCCCAAGGAGCTCACTACATGGCAACCACATAAATCGCACATCACGTGCAAACATTTGCAGAAACCCAGAAGTTCAATTATTTTGCACATTACTATAGTCACGGATATGGGTGCTTTGGTTACTTGCAGTCTCTGGCAATTGACAGTTTCAAGCTGCAGTAATGGCCTTGTGGTTTCCCTAATTGTTATTTCCCCTGAGAATGCTTAATGGAATTCATGCAACACAATCAAACATACACAAACATTTCACATGCATGTCAGTTTTGATGGAGGTCCAGCCAATGATAAGAGAACAGATAGATACATCTTACTCTTGTTCCTCTGCCCTGCTGCACTTGAACTACTATAAACGTGGACCCTATCTAAATTCCCTGCTTCCACCGTACTCTTTTGCCAACCTATCTCCCCCAGATAGGGTGTGAACATCGCAGCTGCACTGATAATTCTAAAATGTAAATCGGACCATGTCACCTCCCTGTTTAAAACTCTCCAGAGCAATTTCATTGTCTGAGACCAACTGGCCCCTGCTCAAGCCAGCCTCCCACTGTCCCAGCATGCTCTCACCACAGCCTCCAATCAGCCCAAAGTTTTCCCAGTCTCAGAGCCTTCACATGAGCAGCCCCCAGCCTGAGAAACTTTGCTTGGTCTCATTCTGCTTGTGTCTCCATCAGACAGTGCCTCTTCAGACACATCTGCCCTGAGGGCTTTATCTACATAGGTCTCCCCCTTCATTCTTTATCACAGTACCCCAGTTACCTTCTTCATTGCAACTGTCTCAGTGTGCAAATACTTGTTTATGAATAGTTGTGCCTATTTCCTTATCTCTCCCCTCAAAGAGTGTAAGAGATTGTGTCTATTTCATTCTCTGCTGTAGAGCAAGTTTACAACTGTATTGGACATGAAGCAAGCATAATAGACGTTGCTTAAATGAACGAACATATATCGTTACACAAATGGACGACGGCTTTGAAGAAACACATTTGCCTGGGAAAAAAACAAATTTCAGCCTTCTGTCCAATGATTACACATGCTCATTTAGCCTTTTTTCTCTTTGTGCTCTCCCTGATTGTCCTTTTACCAAGTTTGGGATTCACAGGAACTCAGGGTTTTCCAACGTGGCATGGCCTAAGGAAATGCCAAATGAGTCCATTGCTTATGTTTTATTCCCAGATTTTTGACCCCTGTATATTTTAAGAGAAATCTAACCTTGATTCATTTATAGTTGGTAAAAACTATTTCATCTAATTGTCCTCAATTTTCTTTTAATCAAAACCTTCTTTTGCTGACACAGGAAGTCATATTTTGTCAAGACTAGATGAACTTGAACCCAGAGAGGTTTGAATTCTACTGCAACCTCAAAAACCACAAAAATGGAAGAAATTCAGGAAGTCAAATATGTCCTTGTGCCTCATCGATAGGGCCGAACATTTTGTTCATCTTGGGAAGATTTACGTGTTGCCAGCTCCTGCCCCACCGTAGTTTCTCGGTACAGACACGAGATACAATGTGGGAACTCCGACTTCAGAAGAGTTTTCACAGCAACCCCTTTTAGCTTTTGAGTTTCGAATGTAACCTTTGAAAAACAGCTGGTCCAAATTCCATCTTGTCCCAGACCGATACAGACCTCCTCTGCATTATATTCAGTTTGAGGACAAAGGAAGTTCAGGGAGGAGCACTGAGCAAGATGTGATTTGGCCAAGTGATTACCGCTGCTTTTGCAAGCAGCCGCCCGGAATGCAGATTTTACTGTTTTTGTTTTTTTTTAAAACCTTTAAATGACTTACGGAACTGTATACTTTTATATTTGTTTCCCCAAAGCTGAGACAGAGGGCTTAACCCTCCTGTGTGTTGTCCTACCCATTAAAATAAACCCTCAACAGTCAGAAAGCATACTTCCTCATGACCCGGTTGGTCTCACATACATAAGGAATACCATACCTCTTAATTTCCATCAGTGAGGTACAGTAAAATAAATTAAATAATGTGTGACACCTCCAACTTTGAATGAGAGTTGTATGTAAACAAAGTGTAAGAGAAAAGAGTTCCAGCCCAAGTCTGGAGTCAGACAGTCTTAGGTTGATACTTTAGCTCTTTCACTTGTAAATTCGACTACCTTCACCTCACTTTTCTCATCTGAAAAGCAGGGCTTAAATAAGAGAAACTTCCACATCAGAGGCTTACTGTGAGACTCGAGTAAGTTAATACAGATAAAATGCTTAGCACAGGGCCTGGCATATATTATAAATTAAGCAAATAGAAGCCAGTATCATAATTGCTTTTTTTTTCTTTCTGAATGAGGAATAGGTAACAGCAAAACTGTCTGAGGTAGAATCTGGCACTTGATGGGCTCATTCAGGAGCTAATAGGCACACATGGGTATGCATCTGCCTTGGCATACACACAATTCAAATTCCTTCTACAGCAAAATGGTGAGTGACTTCATGGCATGAATCTTAGGGACTGGTTTCAAAGAGACTAAACTGCAAGTGTCACATGTCTACTATTTTTTAAATTTTATATTCCTGGAACTTGGGATATGAAACTAAAATTCAACTACATATGAAAATATTTAGGGGTCAGAACGGAGGAGTTTGCCTTAAAATTCTATGTTTGAAAGATAGGAGAGAAAGGTGTTCCAATGCACTACTAATAAAACAGAAATTGGCACAATCATTTGGGAAAATGGTGCAAAGCCATTTGTCAAGTATTAAAGCTTACGCATTTCAAGCAAGTCCATTTCTATGTGTCTAACGCTAGAGAAACATACCCAAGAAGACAAGCACAAAATATTTAGAATGGCGGGGTTTGCAATAGTGAGAGAAACTGGAAACAACCCAAAGGTCCTTTCACTTTTAAGTAAGAGAGGCTAATTCCTTTAAGAAATTACCCAAAATATTTCAACAAATTAAAAATTTGACGTGGGGTTTGCAGGCAGCCTATGTGGTAATCCCATTACCCTGCCTTATTTTATATGTGTCTTTGCCATTCCCTGGGACCTTGGAATCTTCTGCTAAATCTTTTGCATTCAGCTAGTACACAAGGGATGACAAAGGGCATCAAAGACTTTATGAGATTTTAACAGATTGGGCCTGTGGGTGTCATAGATCACTTCTTTCCACAGAATGCCGTAACCTAAGCCATATCTATTCATGATGTGGTCTGATACAGGTTTGGGAAGAATGGGAACCAGGCCTTTAAAGAACAACTACTCAGTTTCTGACACAAATAGTACAGGAATAATAAAAGAATAAGCCAGATCTATGTTTACTAGCAAATGAGCCTTCTAAGACATACCACTGAGTGAAAAAGTAAGCAGGAGGCATGTCACAGGATGGGTTTCCTGGAAGCAGACTATAAGATGGAGTTTACTATTCAGGATATTTAGTAAGAAATATTCGTGCTACCAATATCTGAGCAAGTAGGATCGGTCAAAGGACAAAAAAAAAAAGTTGAGCTATCATGCAGGTCCAACAGCAGCTTCAGTCACTCCACAGAGAGCTGTGAATCTAGAAAGTTCATTCTGAGTTTTCCCAAGTTGGGCCAACATTCACAGTCTTGCACTGAACTTGCCCAAGAATTTGCACAGTGGTATTAAATGGAACTGGATTAGTTAGTAAGTGTGGGCTCCATCTGAAAGGGGTGAGGCTGAGGTGCTTCTCTGGAAGTGAGGCAGTCCTGGAATGGTTTAACAGCTGAAGATTGTCTGCTAACAACATCCCACATGGAGGCAGTGAGTCCTTCACTGACGAGGGATTTGGACAACACATCACAGTGTCTACCACACAGCTAAACAATCTAGATAGTCTACCATTTTTGTAAAACAAAACAAAAGGACATGTGTACTTACTCTGGCTAAATTTCTACATAAATACATAGAACAAATCTGGGTAGATAAAAAGCTGAACGCTTTTTATAATAATAAAGAAGCATCAGGATTGTTGTGCTCCTTTTGAGAAAAGGAGGCGGGTCTGAGATTGAGGGTAAAGGTCAAAGAAAGCTTCCTATCTGTACTGTTAATATTTTTTTTAAAAAAGAAAATGAATTGAAATATTAGTTAATGTCACTGGGATTTAATAAAATTGTATTTGAGATGTGCTTATTGTACAAATATAATAATCAAAACAATATTCTACAGGAGTAGGACTTTTCCTTTCTAAAGCATCAGATTTAAAATAGTTCTTACTTATTCAAGGATTGATCGACTTTCCTTCTCTCTTCTTCCTCCCACAGGTTTATGGCCATTTCATTGCTCACTAATATCTCCATCAAAGGGTAACTTGGTTTGGGGGCCCTGGGTGTGGGGAGAAGAGGAAGGAAACTAGAATCAGCAATTTCCATTACTTACTAGCAACTCTGGTGAATAGGTTTAGTGGGGGAAATGCTGAAAATCAGTTATTTGGATTATCTGAGCCTGTCAACCATCCATGTTACACCCTCTTCCCATTAGCACAGACTCATGAGAATTGGCCATAATTGCATTTGCAGTGATGGCAACTGAAACAAGATTGTTTTCAATGATTATGTGATTCTGATTAAACTATTTTTTCTCTTTCAAACAGCATATCCTAACAAGGCACTTTGAGGAAAGAGACATTTCCTATTGTATTCTCACCTGTTACCTATCAGTCTTTCAGGAGGAGATAGATAATCTAGACAGAATAAGATAATTTGCTTGAATTTGAAAGGGCATTTCATCTTTTGTTTTGGTCTGGTAATATAATAGTTTATGTGGGATGCTTAGTAGCAGAAAGGCTTAATATAATCAATAAAAGGACATGCAATAAATATTTTGAATAAATACTTGTTGAATTCAACATCATTAAATATTTTCATAATGCAAGTGTTATAACTACCAAACAACTCAAACCAATTCAAAGATGAACAGGTTCCTCTTGGAATTACAATGCTGTGTTGGAAAAAGCTTGAAGTAAGATTCGAAAGACTAGGGTTCCAATTCAGACCACCACTTATTTCACTTAGTGATTTTTAAGACAAATCCTAAAGACTCTTCCTCAATTTGTTCAGCTATAAAATGAATATAGAAGGACAAATCCTATGCTTAATGTTTTATACATATTTTTGTATTCATGATTTTAACCTGACACTGATATTAATAAGCTACTGAACGGTTTCATTGGTATCAAACAGAACTGAATCTTGACCTAACCACATAATGACTGTTTGGTATTAGGCAAGCTAAGTGACCTCCCTAAGATTCTATGACTACATCTTCCTTTGTAAAATGAGGTTACCTATAGTTCATCTATTGTCAGATTGCTGTGAAGGTCAAAAGTGAAAAAGCATGCAAAGTGCATTGCACAAAGCCCGGGATATAGCAAGTCCATAATAAAAGGGAGTTATGCTCAAGTCTCAGCTGTCCCTCTAACAAGATCCACTCTACTTTTCTCTTTTTCCAAGGAAAAACACACATTGTAAAATAAGCATTCTTCAAAGACAACCTGAAGACGTCTGGGCATTCCAAAGTCTGAAAATTCCATGAGTTCATAAAAGCTTTCACTAATTCCACTGATCTAAAGACAAAAAGGAGAGAGTCAACTCTGTGCCCAAACTCATTTCTGAAGATTTCTTCCATCCTACCCTTTCTGCCTCTCTGGGGGTGGCTGCGCCTGTAAAAAACATTGAAGTTGTCAGGAACAGAGTCAGCTTTCAAGATTGGAATGTCAGAGTAGAGTCTTCTTTTCCTCAGACCAGAAGAGGCTTGGTTGGGTAAGAGTTTCCAGGTCTGAAAGGAGACAGAGCTGGGATATGGGAACTGATACAGATAAACAGCCCAAACACCTTGAGAGAGTAATATATCAAAGGAGACTAAAATAGGGCAGGAACAAGATCATGAAGCAAGATGAGATAAGAAACCAAAGACCCTGCCTAAAAGCTCTAATGTGTGTTGCAACCAGAGGCTGACTATATCCTACAAAGTTCCATATTTCATAATTGCAATGGGTAATGGGCACTTTCTTTTAAAAGGGGAGATTTGTTTTCCCTTTTATGGCTAAAGCACAAAGTATGAGAAGTAGCCCCATTAGGAAATACAAAGTATCATCATGTGGCTGGTATATTTTAAGTGAGCTAGACTGAGATGATTATGTAACTGGGTTGGTTTTTCATAGAGCAAAACCTTACTTCTAAAGGTGCTGAGAGACAAGATGGGGACAGGTATTAGAAGTTTCAGGTGCTGTCTTTTGTTGTGAGTAGGCCATTAAATAATATAGACTTGGACACTGAGCCAAAGAAAGGGTCCTCTTCCTCACTAGAATGTAAGCTCCAAGAAGGCTTGTCTGTTCTATTCACTGTTGAATTCCCAGCTCCTAGAACATGCTCAGCCCTTGATATGTATCTGTTGAATTAACTAATGAGTTGTGAGGCCTTAGGAAGAAACCAGTCCATCTGTGAAATGAGGGGGATGGATTAGACATTCTCTAAGATCATCCTAGTTTAAAATTTTTATGGTTGTATCAGAAACTACAAATGAAAAAATGGTCTTTACATTTTTTATCTCTATTACCTAAGTCCCTTCTTCATTTAATGTCTGTGTGATCTATTCCAGCATGGCAACGTGTAGAAAAATACCCCAGGTGGGATACAAAATTAAGATGCCTTCAGTAGTCCAAAAATATATTTTGTTTATTTTTAAAGAGTTATTTGCTTATTTCAATATGTATTAGAAAAATACAATTAGTTTTCACACTCTATTTATGATAATGCTGTAGAGTTTACTTTTCAAATAAAGGTCAGGCAAGTCAACTTAAAGTATTTTAAGTAAATTATAAAGCAAATGGTTCACACCAAAATTCACAAAACATGGGACACAAGCAACTGCTGTTTGGGAAATAGTCATCTTCATCAGTATTTAAGGCATGTATCTCAAAACCTAATTTTGACTAGTGCTCTCAAAAGGAATGAATCACATCTAAAGTAACCTTTAGCACTACATCCCTATTTATGGTAAAATACCTATCTTCATTGTACTTTTAAAAAATATACCTGTTCTTCTGGACTGCTACTGAAGAAACCACCTACCATAAACAATTAGAAAACTGAAAAAAAAAATGTATACAACCATAGTTTTCAGACAGTGGACAATAGGCAGCACAAGACTTTGATTCCTGAGAGAAAGGAAACAAATGAGGTAAGGACATAATAGATATTTTTTTGCCTGGAGACACTTTCCAGATTGCTACTCAGGGAAGGGAAACCCAGATAGAACACAGGGCCTCACTAACTAGAGCAGACAGAGTTTAAAGACTGAGTAAGCTGAAGTGACTGGAATTTTGTGGGTAAAGTACTAGAAAGAAATATTTAGGAAAAATTTTCAAAAAAATACGCACAAGGGTGCCTTTGAGACTTTGGCTAATTATTAAGCCAGATAGAACAATACTCCACAAGGTAAAGAATAACAACTGGGGAAAGAACAGTAACCTAACTTAATGGTTATCTCCCATTGGGCTAAACTGTCTTCTAGTTTGAGCCAGCTACAGAGGAGAGACATCACTGAATCCATTAAGCATTCAGTGGAGACCCTACAGTGGCCATACCTCAGTAATGATACAAAACTATCCCCAGAATAAAAACTACTCTATACCTTCCCTAACACATCTTAAAAACAAGTCTCAAAAAGATTAAAGTAATCCATAAGAAATTTAAATGATCAAAGAGCAACACTCTTGAAAGGAACATCATAAAATCCAGACATTCAACAATACAATATTTAGAATGCACAACATCCAATCAAAAATTACCAGAAATGGAAAGGATTAGGAAAAAACCTTTTTTTCCATAAGCAGGAGAAAAATCAGGCAACAGAAATAGACCCAGAAGTGACAGAGAAGATGTAATTAGCATATACAGACTTTAAAAATAGCTATTATAGTTTTATTAAAAAAACATGAATACAATAAGAGCAATGAAGACTATTTTTAAAAAAACAATGAAACTTCTAAAACAGAAAATATAATATTTAAAGTGAAAAATTCACTTGTAATAGCAGTTTGAGTCTGTAGAAGTAAAGGTCAGTGAACTTGAACAAAGAGAAGAAAGGATAGTGTTTCCCAAAACTGGTGCTGCAATAATCAGATGTCTATATTGAAAAATAACAACTTTGAAGCCTACTTCCTACCACATACAAAAAGAAACTAGAAACAGATCATAGAACTGAGTGTAAAATTTAAAACTGTAAAGCTTTATGACTGTGTAGGCAAAGATTTCTTAGGACACAAAAAGTACTAACCATTAAAAAATTGATAAATTGGATTTCCCCAAAAGTAAACATTTTGCTACTGAAAAACACCATTAAAAAAAGATGTCAAGTCAAAGGTTGAAAGAAAATATTCACAATACTTATCTTAAACATAAAATTTTACCCAGAATATGAAAAGAACTGCCATAATAAATATGGCAGTATTTAATAATAATACAATAAAAATACAACCTAATTTTAAAAATGGGCAAAAGATTTGAACATATACCTCATCAATGAAAAAACATGTAAGTGGCCAATAAACACTAAAAGATATTACAAATCATAGTCACCATAGAAATGTGATTTTAAACAACTCAATATCCACTAAAATGGTTAAAATGAAAAAAGAGAACATTACTAAGATCTGGCAAGAATACAGATCTGAAAATGTCACTCACTGGTGATAGGAGTATAAATAGCATAAATTTCTTAGAACACATTTTGGTAGTTTCTTATAAAGTTAAATATAAACTTACCATATAGCCCGTCAATTCATCTCCTATGTATGAACCTAAAAAAAAAAAAAAAAAAAGTATGTGTACACAGTCTGCTACTATATTTATATATGAATGTGTGTTGATATATACAATATGAATGAATCTCAAAAATATTTTGCTGAGTGAAAGCAGCCAAACACAAAAGAGTACATACCACATGATTCCATTTGTATAAATAGGTAAGTCTAGTCTATACTGATAGAAATGTAACAGCAGCTGAGGTTGGGTTGGGAAATTATCTGGGCAGGGTCAGAAGATAGTATTTTAGTGTGTTGGAAATTTTCTGTTTCTTGGGGCACCTGGGTGGCTCAGTTGGTTAAACATCCGACTCTTGATTTCAGCTCAGGTGATGATCTCAGGGTCCTGAGATGGAGCCCTGCTTCTGGCTCCGCCCTCAATGTGGAGTCTGCTTGACATTCTCTCTCTCCCTCTCTCTCTGCCCCTCCCCCTGCTCACTTGTGCTAAATAAATAAATAATCTTTATAAAAAATTTTGTTTCTTGATTTGGGTGTTAGTTACAAGTGTTTAGGCATGTATCAAAATTCATTGAACTAAGTACTTAAAATGGGTACATTCATTTTGTAGTATGTAAATTACACAATAAATTTGAGAATATGTTTATTTATATACTCATGGGGCAAAGTTACTTAGGTTTCTGCCTATATATCCTTTGTATCATATATCTTTTTGCTATTTATTTTGTTTCAGAGATTTATGTTCTTCAATGTCTCTCCTTTACTACTCAAGTTTTAGCTGCTTCCCCCATCATGTTGCATGACCAACATAAGTGACAGCTGTTGTCATGTGTACAAATGCTTTTAGCTGTGCAAAAAGAAAACTTCACAGACTATTCCCAATTAGGTGACATACTCATGAAAGTTTTGGGGTAAACCAACTGAGACCCGCAGATTTATAATCTTCTAGCTCATATTAATGCCATGGTGCTTAAGTTAATTATTCTTTATGCAGATCTTTAGCAACTCTTTTTTCTTCTTCTAAACACAACAAACTAAGGATGTTATCCCAAGTTATGCTCCCAAATGCCATGCATTGGTGAAAGGAGGCAGGAAGAAGCTTAAAGACTCAACATGCTTTTCATGCTCTGAAAACCTCTTTGGACCAAAGATAATACAGACTGTGGATGCTGTTACCAAAAACATCAGATTTTTGGTTTCAGCTCATGATTCAGAAGCTGAAAGTGTCAAGTGGGTAATAATATCCAGGAATAATTCAGTCCAATAGTCTTTGTAGAGTGATGGACACAACCAATATCAGCAACACTGAACAGCCAGAAAACAAAAGTACAGTGTCAGCTAGCAACAATAAGAGAATTTTAACAGATGTAATTTATAGGATTACTGTTGATGAAGTTAGTAACCTTTAGCAAGGAGATGCAGAATCAATAGCTGCCTGAGAATTTGCAGCTGCAGAAATATAAATGGGAACTGACCGGGAAGTCAGATGTAAGAGGTGCTGGCAGAATAGTTAAACCAGATGAAAAATATTTAAGGTTAATTATAAATAAGTGACCAAAAATGTAGCATTAGAATGATTTAACTTCCTAGAAAAACTGAATGTTTACTAAAAATACAGCAAATTTAGAGATTTATACATTGATACATTTATGGAAGGGACTTTGGGTATTTAAACTGTGGCTTTGAAATTGCAGAAGGGGAAAATATATTTTTAGAATTCAATGCATGCACTTCTATTTATCAGTGCACCATCTATTTCCCTCTTAGATTTTATGGTGTTATTGTTGAGATGCTTATCATAGAGCTACTCAATTGGACCATGGTATATCGATGTACAGAGTTAATCAACATTCTAGATAAGTGATAAGACCTCAGGGAAGAAGCACATTAAAGCTCGCTCTAACACAATGAGTTAACACCCCTAGGAATATATAGCTGTTAAACAAAACAGGGAGGCCATATTGCTCAGTGAATTCAGTGAGATCTAATGGGAATTTCAGAGTAAATTTATTTTTAAGATGGGTAGGCAGCTTAATAATTCAAAGTCCTCTTCCTATTCTAAAGGAAGTCACCCCACCACATCTTTTCATTTAACACTAATCAATTGCTTAACAGATTAGGAAGGGAAAAGATGTACCCCAAGTAAAGTAATCCTTCTTACCTTTAAATTTTGCATTTATAACTCCTTTCACAGCCTCTTACAAATCTATATTACCTGTGCTGTCACAGCTTAAGTGTATCTTTTGGCTTCAGGAATTGTGGGTGTATTCAGGAGGCTCACTTTTTATAGTAGCAAAACACCTCTACAAACTAACAAAGGTTTCATCAAAAATAGATGAGGACACCAGACTGACAAAGTGATCAGGTAACTTTGAGTAACTTCAATTCTTAGTGCAGCAGAATGAGATATGTCTATATCCTTAAACATTCCATATGCCTATTTCAAAATGTTTACTTTAAAAGTAATAGTAAACAAACTTTGACTTTTTACAACCTTTTGCTATTTAGCCCCTTACTTACCCTCATAAGTATATCAACTTAATGTCAGACAGTGAATGCGGATTTTAAAAACTAGTGACTATCTCAATTAGACTCAAGGTCCAAAGACAATTAGACCTGCCTCTACGAATAATTAGTAATATTCCAAAGAAGGCTTTCTTACTTTTTATTGTCTAATTCAGAAACCACAAATAAAACATTGTATTCAAACTTAATGAAATTAAGAATGACTTTTATGAAAGATGAAATTTTTAACAGGGATCTTTTTGACTTGGGAAGATTGGACTGAGGGTTTGAACACTCTGTTATGCACACTAGCTCTTTCAACCAACTCTATTGCTAGCTGCCTACATTAGTCCCAGTAACGATAGCAACCACATCTACAATTTTTTCTCTAAGTCACTGTTCTAAGTTCTCTATAGTTACTCACTGAATTCTCTGAATAATCTTATGCATTAGTTATCATCATTTTGCAATTGAAGAAACTGAAGCACAAAGAATACTTAACCTGCTTGGGAAGAGATGACACAGGTTTGAGCTTTGCACAAAATGATATCCTTAACTGCACAAGGAACACAACAGGAGTGGGTCCATGAAAAACCACCTGTGGATGTCCTTCAGCTAAAAATATCAGCCAGGTCAAACGAAACAGCAAACAATCAATTGATGGTCAGGAAGGGTCAATATCTTTCTATGCCCAATTGTAGAACTGAACAGATCTCACTTATAGTCTGCATGAATTCCAAAAGCAGGGCAGGGTATCTTTTGAAATATAAGAAATTTTAGAATCACTTTCTGGTACCTCTTATTGCTGAAAAAGAAAAAAGATCTTCATCAAAAAACAACTTTAAAAAAATCAGGGACGCCTGGGTGGCTCAGTTGGTTAAACATCTGCCTTCATGATCTGGAGTCCTGGGATCGAGTCTCGCATCGGGCTCCTTGCTCAGTGGGGAGTCTGCTTTTCCCTCTGCCTGCAGCTCCCCCCTGGTTGCTCGCTCTCTCTCACACACACACAAATAAATAAAATCTTTACAAAAGTCACCAACAGTTTTAACTATGGGCTACTAAATGGTGAACTGGTCAAAGATGATGGATTTTTCAGTCTATTATCATGGGGTGGAGCACAGTGAATGTTTGCTAAGCAGGCACCGAGAATGGCACTTTACATGTGGCATATGGCATGGCAGGTTAGGAATTATGTCCTTTTTACAGATTTAGAACCTGAGGTTCAAAACATGTTAAAAGCCACACAGCTCTACTGGGTGGTAATGTTGGGATTCATTTCCTGCTCTGTTGACAAAAACTCTCATTCTTTCCCCTATCCTGCACTTTGAATCTCATCACAGAAGCCCTAAATACCAATAAGAACAGATATCATTATCCAAGACGAGTTTCAATTGTCAGCTTCCCTATTGAGATAGACAGTTTGGCTTTGGAAAAGAAAATTACCGGCTAGTCTGTCACCCGATTTCAACTTCTTCTCTTTCAGCTTACACATGAGATGGTTTCCTTAAAATTTTAATGT
The DNA here is from genome assembly GCF_029215605.1 of Mirounga angustirostris. Classification (NCBI taxonomy): domain Eukaryota; kingdom Metazoa; phylum Chordata; class Mammalia; order Carnivora; family Phocidae; genus Mirounga; species Mirounga angustirostris. The sequence goes on along the minus strand of NW_026991709.1, from coordinate 183,792,697 downwards.
TTGCAAACAAATCAAATCTGGTGATATCAGATTAGCTATATTTTCCGAACAAACAAGGTGTAGGAGGGGTGGGAAAATAACCTGACCTTCTTCTTGAGATTGGAAATGCTTAAAGGCATATGTGAAAAGCCTCCAGGGGGAAAATATTCACTATTTTTCACTAGTTCAGCTCAGTTCCTGTTGCCTAATCATTTTTTTAAAAGATTTTATTTATTTGTTTATTTGATGGAGAGAGAGACAGCGAGAGAGGGAACGCAAGCAGGGGGAGTGGGAGAGGGAGAAGCAGGCTCTCCGCCGAGCAGGGAGCCCTATGCGGGGCTCGATCCCAGGACCCTGGGATCATGACCTGAGCCAAAGGCAGATGCTTAATGACTGAGCCACCCAGGCGCCCCGACCTAGTCATTTTCTTATCGCCAAGTATTACATATTTACACAGGTGCTTCTCTGATTTAATTGTTTGGAAGCAGTCACTGGAAGCAACACTGTGTGACTCAGCTTTGGTGATGCAGTCCAGCTGGGGTCTGACAGGTAAGTAATTACCACTAATCGAAGCCTAAATGAACTCAGGTTCTTCAAAGTCAGATGCGAAGGGGGTGAACTCAGGTTCTTCAAAGTTAGATGCGGAGAAGGGGGTGAACTCAGGTTCTTCAAAGTCAGATGCGGAGAAGGGGGTGAACTCAGGTTCTTCAAAGTGAGATGCGGAGAAGGGGATAGGGGCTATAAATGAACTGTTAGCAATATCAGGAGAAATAAGAGCTGAGCGGTCTAGTCCTAGCCGAACACAACAGAGAGAAGAGTTAACAAAAGTAAGACCTCCGCTGCCACATGTATTATAGCACAGAGACCTCTGGCTGGGGCTCTGTCATTCCCCATTCAGGCATAACGAGCTTGGGGATCTTAGGAGCCTCTCTGTTAAACTGAGTCGGGTGATGAGCTATGTCCTTTTCAATCCTTACAGGGTACAATCTCATGATTTCATGACGCAGAATTCAGATCTCTTGACATGAAGAGGGAAAACGTTTCTTTCTCTGGCCTCTGTGTCAATAAATATCGTTTAAAATAAAAACTAAGAGTGAACACATTTGCTCCTTGACAACGAACCATATGCTCTGAGGGCTTATTAAGTGAGCAGATTTAGGTGGGAGGCTATCCAACCTCAGGGGTCAGTGGAGATTTCCAGGGAGTTATTATGAAGGAGACCTGCCCCAAGGCCCGAGCCCCTACATGATGTATTCACAAGCTTTGAGGACATTTGTTTAAAAGTCAGCCTATATTGGCTGTAGAAAGCCTTGCCACCATGTTTGCAGGTCATTTTTCAGGCCCCTGGTAATGAACAAAACAGGTCTGATAATTTTCAAGAATACACTCAGGAAATATGTGGGTGCAGGACTGCAGCTTTCAAGCTGTTGACACAGAAATCTAGTTCAATCAGTGTTGAGAGCCATGCCTGAAGAAGCCTTCTGTGTTTTGGGACCAGCCAGGATAGCTGTATCAGCCACAACAAGGCCATATTTTGACTGGTTTTCATCAATTTGACTCGGGTGTTGTTGGTTTTCTTTTTTTCCCCCCCCTTTTTCTGCCTCTTGTAAAAGCATTTGGCTTCGAAGCACAAAAAAAGAATCTTTTAGTAGTAACTCCAAGTACTCTCTTATTGTCTCTCATAAAATGTGGGTTGGAGGGTTTACCTTATGGTTTGACTCCTGGCTATAAGTAAGCAAGAGTCCAACATCAGGGGAAAGCATTAAATGACCACTTGTGATTCTCTTCTTTATTCTTTTCTTTAGTCTGAAATTGTGGTGCAGACACCTTTATCCTGAGCAGAATTCCCACCACAGCCATGAATGTGGGGGTTTGGGAGAAAAACATGCTCTGTTGTTAGAATGCACACCCCAAACATCACATACCAACATCTTAAGGAAATGGTTTTGACTGAGGTCTTCCAACATGCAATACTATGTGCTGACTCAGGGAAATTTAAACAGCATGCTGAAAACATTTACAGGCCTGGAAAATAACTGGTTTAATAATTCAAGATGATTTTAAGTTACAAAAAGAATACTTAAAAACAAATAAACCTCCCTTTCCAAAAGTAATGTTGTAGAGTAAGCCACTCCTGAAACGAAAAAACAGAGCTTGCAATCAAATGCAAATTCAGCCTTGGGAAACTCCTAAACAATGGACAAAGAACCTCCATATCGTGTACCCCTAATCACGGAATGGAGTATCTGGTTTTTTTTTTTTTAGATTTTTTAATTTATTTATTTGACAGAGAGAGAGAGAGAGAGAGCGCACAAGCAAGGGGAGCAGCAGAGAGAGAGGGAGAAGCAGGCTCCTTGCTGAGCAGGGAGCCCAATGTGGGCTCGATCCCAGGACCCTGGGATCATGACCTGAGCCGAAGGCAGACGCTTAACCGACTGAGCCACCCAGGTGCCCCTGGAGTATCTGCTTCATGACTTTAAAATATTTAGATGAAAAATGAAATATTTAATCAATACCTCAGATGTATTTTCATCTGAGTGTCATAGATCTCCATGCTTCCAAAGAGATTTTCCAAGGGTTCCATATTCCTGGATGATTTTAGGAGGTTTGTTTTTTGTTTTTATATTGCTACACAGTAGGTCCTGGGATATAGACCAAAGTTTTATAACCTCGGCAACTATTAACATTTTAGGCTGAATAATTCTTTGCCGAGGGGACTATCTATGCATTGTAGGGTGTTTCAGAGCATCCTTAGTCACTACTCAGTAGATTCCAGTAGCACTCCCCCAGTTGTAACAAACAAAAATGTCTCCAAGCACTGCTAAGTACCTCCTGAGAAAGCAAAGTTACCACCAGTTAAGAACACATTTTACTTACTTTTACTAATTCAATCCCAAATATACTCTATTAGATAGGTGCTATTATTATCTTCCTATTTCTTCCTCATTTATAAGTAATGAGAACATAGCTTAGAGGGCATTAAGTGGTGTGTTCAATGTCATAGTCTAGTAAGTGGCAAAAAAAATGACTTCAACCAGATCTGCAAAACTTATAATCTATCCTACCACTGTGAACATCCAGAATTTTAGTTGAGCAATACCGTAAGTGCTTTCTCTGTAGTCTTAAGATTTAGACTACAGAGAAATAAACACTTTCCTGAAAGAGTTGCTAAAATGTCACTATATGCAAATTTCCTCCCAATTCAAAGATGTTCATTGGAAGGTAGGGAATGACCACAGAGTTGAACATACCTGGATGTGAGTAACTGGGCCATATGTAATTGTTGCCATTTGCTTGACACTTGCTAGTTCTTTCAGCTCCTGGAATGGATAAGCCTAAAGCCTACCAGATTCACCACAAAGCAGACTGCCATAACACTACTGCTTAGCAACAACTACATTGTGATAATGGAAAGAGAATGGAATTTGGGGGCTGGGCATATCTAGAGTTTTCTGCTCTCTACCTCTGGGAATTGGGGGAAACTGATTAACTTCCTTTAGCTGATTCTTTATCTGAAAAAAAAAAAAGGACAATCATAGCTTCTTGCAAGATGGCTATAAGGAGGAGCCCCTGGGTGGCTCAGTCGTTGAGCGTCTGCCTTCTGCTCAGGTCATGATGCCAGGGTCCTGGGATCGAGCCCCACATCGGGCTCCCTGTTCAGCGGGAAGCCTGCTTCTCCCTCTCCCACTCCCCCTGCTTGTGTTCCCTCTCTCACTGTCTCTCTCTCTGTCAAATAAATAAAAAATCTTAAAAAAAAAAAAAGAAAGATGGTTTTAAGGAGAAGTTAATACATGCAAAACCCAGGACATAGAATTTGGTAGGTAACAGGCACTCAGGAGAGGGACGTGAAAATATTTATTGAGCTTTTACTGTATATCAAGCACCGTGTCATATGTTTTACATACAGTATTCAGTTTCATTCATGAGGTTCTTTACCCACTGGTTATATTAGGTAGGCACCCCTTCTTGGGTCTGTTTACTTATCTGTCTCATTCACTTACAGAACAGCAAAGAGCATGCCTGTTTTATTCACTGTTGTAACCCCGGTGCTTCATACCTCAATCAATGTTTGTTGAGTTAATAAATTAATGAACCAGTGAAAGAAGAAAGATACCCCTAGGAACAACCTTATACTATCTTCTATGAAGCACTCTTGATTCTTTCATGGTAGTATTTCTGGGATTTGTTAATTTCTCCTCATTGCTGCGTCACCATCCTGCTTCTCACCCTCATTGCCGTGAGTTGGACTACTGGAACCACATCATCGTCTTCATGTAGTTTCTAGCCTCTTCTGACTCCCATCCCTGCTCCTTGAGGCTTCCACAGGCATCTTCTTCACACACCTCCATCAGCAAATCTTTATCATTCACTCAAAACCAAAGCCTCTCATGATCAATCCCAGCTTGCCCTAACCTAGCTCACCTTCTACCATTTACTATTGTTATCAATATTCTAGGCAGACCATTATCTGCCTGAACATTTTGGTATGTGAAACTGAGGATCATCCTGCCATTTACTTAGTGTATAGTTGACTAAGTACCTCTTTTGTACTAGGCACTATGTACTATGTGTGCTACTACCAAGAAAACATGGTTATCGTCCTGGGGGAGCTTAAAATAGGATTAGGGAGAAAAAGCAACAAAACTATTGTGATACATTACCAATCAATTTGAAAAGGGTACAGGATGCCAAGTAGCACCTGGAAATCTCCGTCATCCACACTCGGGAAGTCAGAGAAATGTTCCCCGTTGGGGTGTGGGGGGGTGATATAACCTGACATCTGACACCTAAAAATTGAAGAGAGCTTTGCTAGGAAAAATAGTGAAGAAAAGCAGAAGGAAGAATATGGCTCATTTGGTGAACTAAAATAGCTGAGAGTTTCTGGAGAGTAGAGAGCAAAGCAGGTGGAGTCATGAGCGATGAGAGATGGTGTAGAGAGGTGAAGATAGTCACAGGTATGTGCTCCTGAGCCACATGAGCCCTACTCTCAAGACAACAGAGAATCACAAAGGAATACTCAACAGGTTAATTGATATGCTACTATTTGAGACTCTCAAGGGGGATGGCACTGCCAGGAGGACTTAAGTAAGTTATCGTTTCTTCCTTATAAAATACAGCCTTACGATGCAAATCTATTTCCTGGCAGGAAAAGGGAAAGTCAAGAAAAAGGATTTTTGTCCTGGCATCTAGAAAAGATCTGAAAAAAGCCTACAGGGTGGTCTTCTCTGAGCTCTGTCAACTACTTGGGTGTTTTCCATGCCTCAGTTTGCTTATCTGTCAAATGATGGGGATGAACTGACTGTTTGATCTCCCAGGCTTCTTCCAGCTCCTTCCTCCTCTGAATCCTGGTCGCCTGCAGATGGTCATTTTAAAGCTAAAAATTTGCTGAGAAGACCCATTTCTACAGTTAAAACTGTAGAAAACCACACCCCATCCTCTGAATGTAGGTATGGTATATACGAGGTGGGAACACTTAAAAAAAAAAAAAAAAGTGCCCCAAGTGAATCTCATATACTGATTCTCAGACTGAACTTCTGGGGAACTCTGTAGCAGAAAGAGGAGTCCCTTCATTTAAATAGAAAAGAGGCCTGGGGATGCCCACTCTTTCAGGAACTGGCCCCTGCATAGTCAATCAAAAGGAGCCTCAAGTACCCAATTATACCTTTAGGATGTGGAAGCCAAATTAGAATAGAACACCTCATCAGAATTGAAATGGATGGAATGGATATCAGCCCTTATTGATTTTATGCTGTGTGCCCTGCCCTGTGCCAGGGCCTTGGCACCCATTAGCTCCTGTAATGGTTACAACCAGTTGGCAGCATCACTAGGTTCCAACATTAAGGGGCTTAAAGCAAAGAGGCCTGTGGTGTTTGCGAGTGAGGAGTAAGCACCACAAATGCTGACAGACTTTGGTTATCTTTTCTAGTTTCCCATTATCAGGTTGATGATTTTCCACCATGTAATGAACATATATGCCCTTTGCTTTAGTGTTACTGTCCCAACACTTTTTCATGTTAACCACAACTCTCTCACGAACACACTACCATAATACATAAGTGAAAATACGTCAGTCTTTGAGGATGGGCTTAAGAAGATCAATTTTCCCATCTCCTTCTTGCCTTCCAGATATGCCATGAAGTAGGTAAGATCAAAATAAAATGCATCAAAGAATTATCTATAGAAATCTTTACAGGAAATAATCCATCAACCATTGAGAAAGTCAGGCTCTTAAGAACTGGGTGACTGCATGCAAATCCATAACTAATGTTGAATTAGGACAAGCCTAACATGAGGTACTCTCAAAGAAAGAAATGGGACATAAGGAGAATTTGATTTCAGAGGCTAAGCATGGATTCAGAATTAAGTAAGGAAAATATAGTTGTTTGGATATTAACACTACTCCTTGTTATCACCATCAAAATGTTCTTGGCATTGAGGAAGATGACCCAGTAGCCTGTATAGGCTAGGTGTACAAAGCTTTAAAGCAACATTTGCCTTGAATTATAGTTTGAGGTCACTATGTATCCTTCTGTCACAAAGGTTAGTTTTCAGAAAGAACTTACACATCCATGCCCAGTACCAATTATATTAACAATGTAACTCCCATGAGAAGGAAGCTCCCATCTTAGATGACAAGGTAGCCCTAGTGGGGCATGTGCTTCAGAGACATACCTGAATTTATTTATTTATTTTTTTAAGTAGGCTCCACACCCAGCGTGGAACCCAATGCAGGGCTTGAACTCACAACCCTGAGATGAAGACCTGCGCTGAGATTAAGAGTTGGACACTTAACCAACTGAACCACCCAGGTGCCCCTAGACCTGAATTTAAATCCTTGCTCTGCCACTTTCTAGCTATGTGTCTTTGGCAAGTTGCAAAACTTCTCAGAGCTAATGCCTTCTCATTTGTAATGCAAGTAATAACCAGTACTTTAAAGAAGTACCATATAAATGAGAGGTAACATGTAATATGCCCAGGACACAGCTTGGTAAAAGAAGTAACCACAGACAGTAACCATAACTGAGCAGCATTCAAGTGAATTGGTTTCTTTGAGTTAATCACAAACGTCACCCTTCCCTCAAGATAGAGGTCCATTAATAAGTGAGTTTCTGAACCTGCAGAGCTATGCATTGATTTGTAGATACCTTTAAGACTCAGCCAAAATTAGGCTGCCGTTTTCAACAATCTCCACTATTGTCAACAGCTCCCTAGAGTTTAACAGCAGGCATCTTTCTACACAGAAATTTTCAACGTTCTTATTGCCAAAAACTCCATGAAACCATGTTTTGAGACTCTTGTATATCACAGAGATGATACTTATTAAATAATCCTATTTTCCTATTATTACTCTAACGCAAAAATAATAGGTTTTGAAATGACATCATTCATTTATCAATAAATATCTATGGAATACAATGTGTTATGTGCTAGGGATTCAATGCTGGTCCCTGCTCACAGTGTGATAGGGGGACAGACAAGGTAACAGACTGAACAAGGAATGAGAGCTAGCCAAGAAAGAAGACATAGGAGAAGTGCTTCGGGCAAAGGGAACAAATGCAAGACTTCGAGGTGACAGAACAAGGTGAATTCCATACAGAAAAGATTTTTGGTAGGGCTGGAATGTGGCTTTTCCAAAGTATTGAGTCTTGCATTGCCTCATGCTAGTCAAGTGTTTGATTTCAATTAGACTACTGCAAATTTCCCCCCAGGTCCCTGGTGCTTTCACAAACCCTGAAAGATTTGTAGAGTTCCCACTGAGAACAATAAAGAGCTTTGAACCAAACAAATCCAAGCAAAATCCCCAATTTCACTATTGGGTGTCTACACAAACTTGGGCAGGTCACAGGTCATCCTCGAGCTTCAACTTTGACGTGTATAAACAAAAGAATAATACCTACCTTGTTAAGCAGTTGCACCCATTAAATACAGTGATGATTTGGTTAAAGTATCTGATGTACTCCCTGACACATGGTAGGCACTCAATAAACTTCAACCACTAGCCATAATTCACAGCTGAAATCAGTACATTTCCAACCATTAAGCACTGATAAAGTGCCTCTGATCAAAATCAGGTATATCAAATTTAGAGTTTTCTGTTTTAGAGACCAAACCCCTCATTAATAATAATCATACAACTATAAGACTCACCATTATTGAGTACTTACTCTGGGCCAGAAATGATGGGAAGGATTCATCTCAAATTCTTAAATCTTATAACAATCCTATGAGGTCATTTGTGTTTCATGAAACACCGCTCCCATATTCTATAAAAGAAAAGAAAAAAGTTCATGAACTCAAATATATTTTGACATTTTGGATGAAACAAAGTTAAACAGGTTTGTTTCCTTTAGAGCTTCTCAGAGACTTTCATCTGACAATATGCATTATCAAATCCAAGACTGAGGAAAAACGTCTAAAGGATTTTCCAAATGTATTTGACCGTTAAATCCCTTTTTGGTTGGATGCATATTAAAATACTTTCTAAACATACATTGTGAAAGGCTCAAAAAAGAATTAACAGCTCCATTTTATATCCTAGAAAACTGAGGCTCAGAGAAGTTAAGTAACTTGTCTGATGTCATACAACTAGCAAGGAAGATGAACCATGATTTGAAACCTGGTCTTTCTAACTCTAAAACCACGCTCCTGGCCACAGGACAATTATTTTCAACATTGCCCCAATTCTCAGAAACTGTTAAGGCTGCAAAAATGGCCTCTGCACAAAGCTCTGACAATTCTGGATAAAATAGCCCCCTCAACAAAACCAAAGAAAACCTTACTTAAGGTATTAAGCCAAGCATCTGAGTGAGGCTAACAACCACCCTTGTGCTATAGGAAAAAGTGAAAAAGCAAAAAGGACCCCGAGCCAATTCTCTCCTGCTGTGGAGAATTGCTAAAGCCTAGACACAGAGCTCAGCCAGACATCCACCTTACTGCCTCTGATTGCACCCTAGGCTATTTCCCCCAAGTCTCATAGCTCACACTCTACCTCCGTGGCCCAATCCTTCTCCATACCTCTCACTATTTTACTGGTGCTTAGTGACAGCTCACACCTGGCTGTTCCTTCAGCAAGGCAAATGCAGCCCACCACTGAGCATATTGCTAAAGTAAATAACTCATTTAACCCAAACCTAATAATCCCTCTACAAAACTCAGAGAATATGAAAAAGTATTACCCCATCCAGTTCCCTCAGCATTATGGGAACAGGCGAGTCTTTCATTTACTCCCGCAGTCCATATGTTTGAAGGTCAAACAACACCTGGATATTTCTTTGAAATAAACTAATTGAGCCTGGATGATTTAGAGTCAGTCTTGCTGAAAGGCTCACTGGATCACCAGTGGTAAGGCAAGACCTGCTTTTGAAAATGCTGGATCCTTCAACCCCAGCTTTGTCAAAGGCAATGAATATTTGATGCTGTTCAAAGAGTAAGACCTGGACCAAACTGAGTAAAGAGAAAGAGAAAGGATTGCTTTCAAACTGCTATGAAAAGGAGCCTTGGCCCCAGGTGTTTAGGGTGGTAAAGAAATCAGAGCCAGCCAAAGAAAAATCAGGCAGAGAGCCTAAAACGGAATAGTTCTCAACCACTAAGTGTGCATATGAAGCACCTGGGAAACACGTTAACAATGCAGGCTTCCTGGCTAGCCTTTCTCTTTTGTTCCCCTTGTAGCTGGTTTTCATGGAAACCCTGTTTGTAAGAACAGCACAGAATTAACGCATACGGAGACCAGTTTGATTCAGAGTGGGAGAAAAAACATCAACTTCACTAAATTGTTCTGCATCACATGCCACCATGCAATCCAGTTGGTTGGTTTGCTTTGGGCACAGGCAGCTTCAACCTGTGATCCAAAGGTGACCTTGGGGTGGAAACCCCCTCCCCACTTAGCCTGGCCTCCTAAATTCAAACACATATGTAGGACCTTGTACTTCTTCATAGCATTTATTGGCACTGGGGTGAACTGTTTGCCATTGGCTGATTAATACCCTTTTTCCCACTTGACTGTCAAGGCTATAAGGGCCACACCCATCTTGGGCACTACCACAGCCCCAGAGTCTAGTACATGTGAGTACATGTGGGTGCTCCCTAATTATTTCCTAAGTAAATAAATGAGTGGCATTAGAAACCAATGACTGGAATTTGAGAAGCAAGACAGAGGATCACAGGGGAAGGGAGGGAAAAATGAAACAAGATGAAACCAGAGAGGGAGACAAACCACAAGAGACTCTTAATATCAAGAAACAAACTGAGGGTTGCTAGAGTGGAGGGCGGTGGGAAGGATGGGGTGGCTGGGTGATGGACACTGTGGGGGGTATGTACTATGGTGAGTGCTGTGAATTGTGTAAGATTGATGAATCACAGACCTGTACCCCTGAAACAAATAATACATTACATGTTAATAAAAAAATTAAATTAAACTAAATTAAAAAAAAAACAATGACAGGGCTAACAAGAATTTCCTAGAACAAATATATTGACAGATAAATAATTTTTGAGAAAAAAAATTGAGACATTATACAGGTATTGATTTTTATCTTATAATTTAAAAATGTACATTCCTTGTTAAGAATTACTCTGTTCGGTTGTAGTCAGTTTTTGAAAACTGGAAGAATGATAACAGTGGAGTTATAATTATAATGGTGATCAGAGCTAACACTTATCAAGGACTTATATGCCTGGCCCTGTCCTAGGTTTTATTCATGCTGTAACTCACTCAATTGTCTCAGAAAACCTATGAGGCTATCCCATGTTATGAGGGCACTGAAAGCTGACCATGAGAATTCCAGTCAATCTGTGCTCTCAAACAGTTTACAGATACTGAAAGTTCGTTCATCTGAGCACAGGCTCTGTCCTAGTACTAGACACTGCAGACAATAACAAGCAAAACCAGATACTGTCCCAATTCCTTTGAAGTTTATAGTCTAGTGGGGGAGACAGATGTTAATCAATAACCAGACAAATGAGAGAGAAAAAAAAAACAACTACTTTAAGTGTTATGCAGAAGCAGTATATGGTATTAGGAGGAATTAGTCATCATCAGCTTTCTTAAGCTAAGACCTGAAGGAAAAGTAGACATTAACCAGGGAAGGAGGAGAGGAAGGAGCTTTCGAAAAGAGGAATGGGCTGTGTAAAGGTCCTGTGGTAGAAAGAAACATGGTGCTATAGGAGGGAATGGGGGGGGGAAAGCTGCAAGAGGCTGGCAGGGTGAAAGCAAGAAGCCAGATTAGCCAGAGCATAGGTAGGCTCTAGAGCAGTGGTTTTCAAACTTGAGTATACCCATCATAATCATCTGGAGGACTTGCTAAGACACAGTCTGCTAGACCCCATCCCCAGGGTTTCTTATATCTCGGATCTGGGGTGGGAGCCAAGACCTTATATTTGAAAACACACACCTGGGTGATGTTGATGCATTCTTGGACTATATTCTGAGAACCACTGCCCTAGACTACACAGCACCTGATACGCCAGGGTATGGATTTCTGATTATGTCCTAAGGAGAACAGAAAATGATTGAAGGATTCTAAGCGTGGGAGTGACATGACCCAATTTATATTTGGGGGAAAAAAATCACTCTAGCAGCAGGGTGGAGAAAACGCTGTGGAGAGGCCAGCATGGATGGAAGTAGACCAGTCAGAAGGTATGTTGCAGTTGTTTAGAAAAGAGATAGTTGTGGCTTGGACTTGAGTGATGGCAGTAGAGACATAAGCAGATAGATTCAAGGGAGATTTAGGAGGGCAAAATCAATAGGACTTGGTAATGAATATGAGGGTTAAGGGAGAGAATAGTTCCTTGGCTTCTACTCGAGCAATGAGACAGTGCTACTGTTCACTGAGAGAGACTCTGGATGAGGACCAGGCCTGGAGGAGAAGATCATGAGCTCAGTCTTGGACTTGCTGAGTGAGAGGTCCCTTTGAAGTATTCAAAAGATGGCAAGTAGACAGTTAATATATGGGTCTGCAGTTAAGTGGTGAGATCAAGACTAGAGATAAAAATTGTGAGTCATCTGAGAATATGTGCGATATGAAACTACGGGAGTGGATGAGATCACCAGGGAGAGAAATTAGAATAAAAAGAGGAGAGGGCATAGGACCTCCAACATTTAATGTTTGGGTAGAAGGTGAGCCAACACACGAGAGACAAGAAGTATTAGGACAAAAATCAGAAAGAATTGTGCCCTGGAGCCAAGGGAAGGGAGGCAGCTGTAGATGATCATGCAAACTCTGCTCAGAAGTCAACTAAACCGAAGACTGAGGAATGTCTATTGGATTTAGGAAGGTAGAGGTGACCATGTTGGGAGCTAATTTGGTGAAGAGAGAGAAAAAAGATGGAGAGCAGGCTATCCTGTCTCCTAGTTTTCATTAAAGGAGATCTCAAGAGTGCAAAGTCCTAGGTCCTGGTCTTATTTCTCTCATTGGCCAGTGACCTTTGGAGAATGGACAATCAAGGGAAGATGGACTGATTAAGCCAATGGAAGGCAAAGACAATATAAAGTAAAAGACCACAGAAGTCCTTTAACTTAGATGTGGAGTCTGTCTGAAAGTCTATGTGGGAATTTTTTTTTTTTCCTGACCAAATCAGTCTTTGCTCAACAGCAAATTCTAAGTTTGCGATTCAAAGCCAGGTGCATGAGCCAACTTGGCTCTGCAACTTACCAGCTGCATAACCTTGGACAAGATGCTCAACCTCTCTGATATTCATTTTTAATTCATGGATAAAATAAGCATAAGAATATGTACCTTTAAGTATGGTTGTATAGGATAAACTATTCAGTTTACGTACCTAACATTTAGCAATAAAGGCATTGAAATAGTGACTTCAGTGGGCCAAGCAAACACAAAGAAGAATAATGAGGGGTAAGCTGACAAGATGGCATTGGTTTCCAAAAGTTACCCTTAAATCTCAAGAATTTGGGCTTCTCTATACTAGCCCCTTCAAAGAACTTGTAAATCCACTATGCTTTCAAGTTCATTCACTATGGATTGTGTCTTCTTTGATCAATATTATACTCTCGCAAAAAGGAGCTTGTTGAAGTTGCTTTTTAAAATTAAATATTCCCAAGTTTTTACTGGTTATCTTCTATTTAAATAAAAGCAAGTAATGAGGTGAGTTATAAAACAAGGAGAATATATATTATGTGAACTGGTTGGCTTTGTTGAGGGTTAGGCAGATAAAAATAAACATAAGAAAAAACAAACAAAGCATGGCCTAATATGTTTCCCTAGAAAAAAGAACCAGAATAGACATTGAAAGTGTATACCATTCATTCATTCAGTCATTCATTCAACTAATCAGTTCTGAACACTTACTCAGTAATAGGCCCTAGGCTAGGATCAAACAAAAAAAAGACTTTGTTGTTTTTAAACTCCCATCCTGCCAGATACAGCACTGACTCACTGTTTACAGTAGGAGTAGAGTCAACAGATTGGATGCCAAATAGAAGAGGTGTGATTTATGCATGTATTTTCTGCAATTTGGTACAAGGAGACCATAAAATTAATGCATGGAGATTTTCACATCAAGTTCATCATCCACCTAATGCCAAGTTAACGGCAACAGAAAAGTCATTCAGAAAAATTTCTCCATCCTGTAGCATCACTAATTAACTCACGAGTATACTAGTAGATATGATCATGATGATGATGTAAACCTTTACCTTTAGTATTTAAAAGCCGTGTACAGGCATTAATGTGTGTTAGCTCTTTTACCCCGGTATAAACCTCATGAAAAGGACACAATTATCATCCCCATTTTATAGACAAGGAAACTAAAGCTAGCACAGATCAAGAAATTTGCCCAAGGTCACATATTTAAGTGGCAGATCTGAGACCTAAAAGCAGCACTCTATGATATAACTCCCCTTTTAAAATTAACTTACTTTGGGGTACAAAATTTAAAAACTAGTTCTGGATTTTAAAAATTCTACACCCATGTACCCTGTCCACTGACCCATTGAATGTCATAATGGCCCCTACAAATCGAGTGTGAAACTACCTTTTCTCTCCCAAGCATTATTTTTTTTAGCTGTTCCACAAAGCAGCATGGGTACCCAGCTCATTTTTCATCTTCTAAAACTAGTCTTGCCTATTGCCTCTCCAGGCAGGGGAGCCCCATCTAATTGGCCCTCAAGAGCTTTCTGCAAATTAATCATCCTGAATCCTGAAGCTCAGCAAAAAGTTTCTCATTCTACCCTGAGTGCAACAACTATTTCTGGCTCCAAAAGAATGTTTTCACTCACTGCCACAAACGCCTGTGAGAATAGCCAAGAGGAAATGGCAGGACTGTTCTTAACTGTGATATCATCTAGTACTGATGGCCCAGAGACCTAAGGAAAAAGAATATTCTTTCCTTGGGGTAAGATTGTCTAGCTATAAACTTGTTATTTTATTGTACCCATTGTTATTTCAAGGACAGTCTCATCTCCTGAAGGAGCTTTTTTTGCCATTCACGAGTCATTTGGAACTTTCACTGAGATAAAACCCAAGTCAGCCAAGCACTGGATTCCTGCACTATTTGGAGTAACTTCTTTAATGAAAGAGCTCGTCATTTCATGCCTTGGGCCTGTATGCTTTGTGAAGTTCTGAACACCAGTAAAAGCACAAAGATCCTACTTTCTGTTCAGCATAGGTTGTAATGCTTTAACCCCAGGATATCCTTGGTTAAATGTGAATAAACTTTTCAAAGCATTTATTTTATGCCAGCCTCTATGCCAAAAAGTCATAAATGTTATTGCTCTTATATTCCTTATAAGATCTCTTGGACATGAGAATTCTTATTCTTATTTTACTGCTGAGAACATGGTTAAGCAACTTGCTTAAAATGTTGGTACTGTCTGAAGTTGGGTGATGGGCACATGAGAGTTTATTGTACTATTTTCTCTAATTTTATGTTTAATATTTTTCAAAATATAATGTTAACCATTACTCTTGCCCTTCCATTCACTTTCCCAAGCCTGTGGTTTCCAACCCAAGTCTATTAAGCCTTCGAAGCCCAAGCTCTTAAACATAACCATACTGTTGACTATTGCCCAGTTGAAGATGTTAGCCAATATTTACATGATGCCAAAACAACTTCCTAGAAAACCAAAACCCAAACCAAAGTGAGTTAGTCTTTTTCATGTACTCAGCAGCAGGCAGCCATCCTAAAGTGACTCTAGGATAGAAATTCCTGAGTGTACCACATTACAAAAAGCATTTCCTAGGTGAAAATGACTGTTTTTCTCTGACCAATCAAAACGGCATGCTCACCATGGATCAGCTTTATTCATTGATTTTTTTGCATTCCATTTATGGTATAAGCAACCCCTTCTTAACAGGTATTGCAGGCACAAGAAGAGCAAACATGGCACCTGGCTGCAGCCCCAGCATAAAATGAGCTCTGCATTGGTTATTTATCTGTCATGATAGAACCTCATCTCAAATAATGATCGGGGGATCTTTGAGACTGAGTGTAGATGATTCTTTTATTAGATACCTAACAGCAATACACAACTCATGTTTCCATAACCAATCACTATCGGTTTTATGGCTTCATTCTTTTGTTTCTTAAAGGGACGTGAAAACCTGTTTGTTTTGTAAGTAAATACACTAAGTTTATTTTCTCTTGGTAGACTTCCATAAACCCCTGCAATACATTCTGCCCTCCTCAGATATTGGGAAACGAGGCCTAGGATTTACTGACACCGATTCTCTAACCACATTTATGAACACTTTCTAGCCCCAACTGTTACAGACCTTACTCACATGCCTTGCTATTTCATTATGTCCTTGAGGAAACAAGATTCCTCCCTCTTGCCAAAGTTTGGTTTAAGTGGACCTCAGACTTGCCTGAGGAATAGTTTCTGGAGAAGCATGGAGTTCTGGGAAGCATCAACCATCTGTCAGGGGGTGGGGGAAGAATTACTTAGTTTGTAAAAAGAAGAAAAAGAAACTCCATTGAGCTTAAGAACATAAACTGGAAAAAAAAAAAGGCTATTGGGTTATGTTCTTTACTTATCACTAAAATGGCTTATTCAGATAAATCTCAGGGGAGACCCCTTTGACGCTGTGGTTTCTGAACATGAGGAAAATATTTTGATCCACTGAAAATACTGATAAAGAAGTCATTTTCTTGGTCAGGTCTGTTATTCTGTAAACATCCGTATAGATATAAGTCATTTAAACACTGCAAAAAATGTTTAAGGACCCTATCTACCTCTTGTTAAAATTGATGACTAAAAATTGATGCATCTGAGCAAACTTTATCTTGGCACCAGGAAAGTAAGATCAAAAGGTGAACAAAGGTTCACCTCCATTCCATGCCCATCCCAGCCCCTGACCCCCACTCCCAGTGAATTTAAGGAAACATATCCTTAATAATTCTCAGGCTTGATGTCTTAATCTAGGAGTTTTTATGCTTCTCTAACTCTACATCCTCTATTTTAAATATTTGACAACATAACCAACCCACACACACAATTGGAAAAATATTAACATGATGACCTCACTATAATACGAAAGAGAAATAAAGAACTAAGGACTAATAATAAAATAAATTAACACATTTTCAAATATAAGTGCTCAGGCATGATTATGCTAAAGACATATTGATGCTTCATCTACTTACTAAACTTACTTACATCTAAATAATTTTGGATTTAATAAGAAAAGTTAGAGTACTCACAGAATGTGTCTATTCTTTCCATTGAACATTTTGAAATGAGAACTAAATAAGAACATTCACATACACATGCATAGAATTCCCATGAGTGTGACAGCTACAAACTCAAACTAAAACTCAATCCCAAATTTTCACATGGTATCAGTGGTATTGTAATTGGTGATATAATTTTCTGAAATGGTGAACAATGCTTGGAAAAACTCTGAAGGTAATTCAACTATAACCTACTCTCTGTAGTTGCAATTTTGGAAAATGTAATGATACTAAGCCATTTATCTATCTATCTATCATCTATCATCTATCTAGTCTGGTTTCTACCTAAGATAATCATAGGCAGGTTTTTCAACCAAATGAATGTCCAGCAGGATATCTGGAAGTCATACAGGACTCAAGAACATTTCCTATTTTGTGTGTCCATCTCACACATTACAGGATGCCTAGCATCCCCAGACTCCACCCACTAAATACCAGCAGCATCCCCTGACTTGTGACAATCTAAATCATCCACACAAACTTCCAAAAAGCCTCCCGGTGATTGTGCTCCCTTCTTCCTAGATATATCATTCATCTCTTTTAGAATTCAGTAAATTCATTCCCTCACCTTAGCTCTGACCTGCCACTAAGTCCTCTAGCTGGACCAGATCTCTCCTGCTTTTGAATTCCTGCTACATTGATTATTTCTAGGGTACACATCAATGAATAATTATCTGCTAGCCCATGCTGATATTCAAAAGTTTCATAGGAATGTGTCTTATCCCTCTAAAACAACTGTATATTCCTTGAAAGCAGTCTTTTCAGTACTTCATTAACACAGTTCTGTAGAGGCATTTGTGGACTGAGGTTGAGTTAATAAAGCTAAAAGTCTTGACAAGTGGACTTTATACTTTTTGGATTTGTGAAAATGCAAACTTGGAGCAATCCAGACTATAACTCAAACTTCCAAGTCTTTATTCACCTGAATATTATTCCCATAGTACAAATTCCCCCTAATTCCTATTCCCAGGTCCTGGCACTCTTTCTCATTTTGAACTTATTTCTGTAGTTCTCAGAAACCAATCCATCAACTTTCTCTAAACCAGTATATCCCAAATCATGGTCTATGTATACTGCTTGTGTCAGAATCAACCAAAGATTCTTGTTAAAAACAAAATAAAACAGACAAAACAAAAAACCAATACTGGGTGCTGTTGCCTGGAATCTATGCTTTGAGAAACGCTGCTCTGTATAATGTAAGATAATTCCTTATCGTGAAACCATTCATCCAAGAAACATGGACAGGACTTTTATATTAAATAGGAATCCAGTCAAAATGGTAAGGTGGCCTCCAAGTCCAACTTAAAAATCTTACAGATCATAAATCTCTTGAAAACCAAAGTTAAAGCGTGGAATCATTTTGGCAGTTGACTTTTAGTGATACTGTCCACTTTGTTTCATGGTTTTACCGTTTGGCATCTGCTCATTATTCCCTCAATGTTTTGCCTATGTGATGCATTATTTTGCTAGTCAAAGTCTATATTTCATTCCCCAATGTACTCAAATAGATACATATGAAAAGAAATTCATATCAAAAGTCCTTCAGGAGGCAATATCCGGGGCGGCGGGGGGATCAAGAATGGGTAATTCCCTGCAATGCATTCTTCTGATAATTGGGAGACTCCAAGGAGGGCACTGACTGTCTCTCCTATTTACTCCTACCCCCTTTTTGTTGCTTGAGCCTGAAACAAATTTGATAATTCATAAGAATGAATGAAAGAAACATTCATATAAAAAAATATATTGGGGCGCCTGGGTGGCTCAGTCGGTTAAGCGTCTGCCTTCGGCTCAGGTCATGATCCCAGGGTCCTGGGATCGAGCCCTGCATCGGGCTCCCTGCTCGGTGGGAAGCCTGCTTCTCTCTCTCCCACTCCCCCTGCTTGTGTTCCCTCTCTCACTGTGTCTCTCTCTGTCAAAAAAATAAATAAAATCTTTAAAATATATATATATTGACTGAAATATATATATGTATTTACATAGAGAGTATATATATATACACACACATGCACATAGAGAGAGACTAGAACATTCAAAATTAATGAAAATGATAATTCATTCATTTGGTAAATATTCCTGTGTGGATTTAGCTCCATGGGGATACTGCCATTGATTATAAGAAGTTAAACCTCCTAATAATCACGACGGCTACAGTTATGGAGTATTTAATCTCTGCCAGGCACTGTGTTGAGTGTTTCACAGATATTATCTCATTTAATCCTTATAGTCACCCCAAGGAGGCAGGTACCAGTTTTCCCATTTCTGGAGATAAGAAAACTAAAGCTTAGAGAAGTAAAGTATCTTTCCACTTATAAGCAGCAGAAGAATTCCAGGCTGGCTCTGTCTGCCTCCAAAGTCTGTCCTCTGAATCCTGCCATCCTTCTGTTCTGTGTTGGGGTGATAGGAGATGTGGGTACAATAAAAGACTATGATCAGAAAGCTGGAGGTCACAGGGACAAACAGGATGAAGCACCAAGGAGTTCATAAAAATGGTATACCTGATGGTTCAGAGCCAGAAGTGGTGATGGAAGGTGGCAATGGAGGTATGGGGGTCGAGGTCACCCTTGAAAGGAAAGAGGAATATATCAAATAAGAGAGGGTATTCTGGGGATGGATGCCGAGGAGGAGGCAGCACTGTGCCCCCATACACACAGGTGGGGTAGAAACCCCTGGGGAGGAAACACAGTATATGACTCAGGAGCTTTTAAGTGATTCAGCTGGAAGCAAACAACACCAGGAGAACCCACACAGATGCTTGCACTGATGCCTCATGAGATTCCTGCGGGCAACTTAGATGCACCTCACGCAAGCCAGTTGCCTGTGTTTTCCAGCTCAGCCAACCAAACCCTGTGAGTCATGCCCTGGCCCCTCACATCTGTTCTTAGCTGGCATTGTTTGCAGCTAACCAAAAGGAAGGCAAATGAAAGAGGAAATTACCTATATGGTTTCATTGCAGGCTGGGCCAACTGCAATCATTGATAGAGAAACCTAGAATTCAGGCTCAGTGTGGAGGGTCGCCAAGAAATGGATTACAGCTACGGAGAGTTTATGTGACGCAACCAGCACCATGTGCAGGTACACCTGGATCTGAGGCCATGGCTAATGTCCTATGGAACATTCACCTTGTGGTCCTTGTCCCTTCCCTGAGTCTAGAGAGCCACTGATGCCATGTCTTCTCCTTGCTTCCTCCTTGTGAAGATGGGGCCTTCAGCTCACTCCTCAATGCTGTTTGTTTGAGAAAAAGCAGTAGGACACTCAGTACATGTATCAGGAGTGAGGAGGAGCATGCCTCTGTCAAGCTCTGTGCAACAGGGTGCATCCCTCACTCACCAAGAAGTGACACATGTCCTCTACTAAAACTCTCCAAATCAAATTTAACATAAAATGAAATCAAATGCTTAGAGAAAAGGTACCATGCCCATATGTCAGGCCCAGTACTAGATATTTTATATGGCATCATCTTGTGTAATTATGATCACAACAATCCTGTGAGGCTGGAACTATGTTCCCTTTATAGATAAGAGAACTAAGGCCGAGCAGGGATAAATACATGCAGTTCTGCTATAATGGTTGTTTGTTCCAACATAATTGATATTTTAGGAAACAATTTGAACCTAATGTGAATTTGTGATTTTTGTGTTTGCTCATGCTTGTCACTGCAACATACTGGGTAGATGTAGAAACTGCACTTGGCTGAACTGGGCCACATAGAAATACACAAAACACAAACATGAACATCCACCATCCACTTCAGGTCACCAACAGTATTATGAGCCACACCATCCCCATCTGGTGCTACAACTTTCTGTCCCATTTCAGATAACCTGGCTTCCACCACTTCATAAATGCCCACGAGCTGCAACCCTTCCCACACCCATTTCCACAAGCAAACTTGAGATCTTTTTCAAGGTTAAGTGCAATATTTATTGCCATATTTATGTATTTCTCAGCTATTTAACAAGTGTAATCTACCATTTAGATTCCTAAACACTGACAAGTTTTTGTGTTTTGTGTCCCTAGTCTTATTTCCCCCATAAGCTCTGTGGTTTTTATTACCCAGTTTTGCAAAGCACAGTGATTTTCAGAAACACATATGTTGTGTTATAGCATAGTTATCTGTAACTTGCTCAAGGTCTCATGGCCAAGTAGTGGCCCAGCAGAGATTCAAACACAATATGCTAAGGGACCCAACCTAGCTTCTTAACCCCTGTATTTTTCTGCTTTGACATGCATCATCTGTTCTAATCTTCACAGAAGGCTTAAGAGGATCTTTTGATTCACAATCTTAACTTGGAGAAATTGAAATTCAGAGAGTAACTCGCCCAAGGAAAGCTTGGAACAGGTTTAACCATAAGGGATAAGTCTGAAATTCACACTCAGGTCTGTTTTCTTCAAAGTGTTTACCCAGGTCAGGATTCCAGCAGAGTGTACAAATAGTAAGAGTTCATGGTGAAGGGAATGCCACAGGTCTAAACAGGTCTAAATAGGGGCACCTGGGTGGCAGAGTTGGCTGGGCGTCCGACCCTTGAGCTAGTCTCAGGTCTTGATCTTAGGGCCATGATTCATGAGTTTGGGCCCCACAGTGGTGCCCAAACTTTAAATAGATAGATAGATGATAGATTAGATAGATGATAGATAGATAGATAGATAGATAGATAGATAGATAGATAGATAGATAGATAGATAGATAGATAGATCAGGTCTTCACTTTTAGCTCACTAATGCTACCTTCCTTGACTAGGTGAAGATAGGTCCTCAAAATTTGAACAGTGATCTGAACTATTTATCTAATCATTCCCTTTTGTTGTTGTTCTTCTTCTTTTGTTCATTCATCCCTTCAAGTATTTATTGAGCAGTATGATGTTCCTTCCATCTGAAATGCTCAACTCCAATACCTAACCTTTAGGTCTTACCTTGGATATCACCCCTGAGGGCTGCCTTCCATAATCTATGCCCCACCAGACCAGATAAGAGATTCCTTCACTGACAGCATTCTTTGTCAGTCCTCCCCAGTACTTACTACTAACAAAGATGGCATGATATTTGGAAAGAGTTCTTTGATCATCTGCCTCCATGTGATGGTAAGCTCAATGATAACAAACCATGTTTGTCTTTTTTTTATGTGTATCCCCAGCCCCCTGTGCCAAACTACCAACATAGTAGGAGCTTAATAAATACTTGACTGTTATACTGATAACCTGGGACCTGGCATTGATATAAAAAGAAGCCCAGAGTACAGAGAACATCTTCAACCTAGACAGACACCTCTTCAACAATTACAGTTTTACAGGTTATTGAAATTCTTGTCCTGGAAGGATATATCCCTGCAGTGTGTGCACAGAAGGATTGTAAAGAAAAAGTAGCTGCCAGACAGAAAACTGATCCACAACAACTTCTATAAACGGACAATGAAATCATCAGGTTCCTTGGTCTTTTATTTGTTTCTGGATGGAATCCCAGGCAGGGAAGATAACCTTCACCTCAGAACAATGTGGCGCATCATATGTAAATGTAATGAGATGATGAATTATTCGACTGTCATTATGCCCGTGATTTATGGGGAGACATTATCTGCTAAAAGCCCGGGCTGAAAGAATATTGATTTCGTTTTTACCGAGACAGGCATTTAAAACTTCTTAAAGACAGCAAGTGATTGTTTAAAAGACCAACTTCAAAAAGGCCAGTTTTAAACCATTTGGTGGGGAGGGGGGTGGAGAGGAAGCAGAAATGGTGATGCAGCTACTTAAGAGCCATTTGGACACAGTTAGATCCTCTCACTCTATAATCTCCTGGAACACCTTGCACTTCTCCTTTGTAGCACTTGGCTGCACTCACAAGATTTTATACCAAATTCTGCTTTAGGACCATTTCTAGGTTCAAAGCTGAATTTTTTTCCTGGACAAATAATTTTCTCTATCCTTCTCACCCAATTTATTTTGAAATCCAGAAGCAGCGGGTTGATGCTATTTGGTAGCAGTAGTGGGTGGTGGTAGGGAGTTTTCTTGTCTCCTTTAAGTCAAATAACGAAATTTTCTAAATCACATGTTATCATGTTGATGGTAAATTATGGTTTCCCCAGAATATAGGGAGAGCATACATGGTGAATTTTTAAAGAGGAGGATATGACAGTATGGAACAGCGTGGTAGATTTGGGTCTAAGTTAGTGGATTTGAAGAAGTATTTTCTTGTACTCTATATCATATTCTGTAGCTGACTTTTCTGCCATGCAAAAGGAAGGAAAATTGGTATTTGTCAAGTACCTTCAATAGGCCAGGCACTTTATAACCATGTTTTATTTAATCTTCCCAACAAATTTCCAGGATAGTTATTGTTGTCTTCATTTATAGATAAGGCAACTGAGGCCTGGGAATGGTATGTCTAAGGCTCCAGTAATAGTTGACAAAGCCTGAATTGGTACCTAGTACTATTGTGACTCTTAAACTTCTTGCTCTTTCCAGGACCTTCCTTGCATCTCAGTTAAGATCAGGTATCCTCACCAAGGAGGAAATCTTAGTCTTCAGAAGAAGTGGCATATGAGGATTCTTTTTTCTCCATCTCCTTGTCAACACTTGTTACTATCTGGCCTTTTATTTTATTGTCTGGCCTTTTATTTTAGCCATTTTAGTGGGTATTAAATAGTATTTCATTATAGTTTTAATTTGCATTTCTCTGATAGCTAAAGATCTTTGCATGTTCTTACTGGCCATTTATATATCTTTGGAGAAAAGAGTATTCAGAATTTGTACCCGATGTTTAATTTTGTTGTTATTTTTTTATTAAGTTCTTTATATAATTTAGATTCAAGTCCCTTATGGAATATATGATTTGCAAATATTTTCTCCCATTTTATGGGTTATCTTTTCTCTTTCTTGATGGTGTTAAATACAAAAGTTTTATTTATGATGAAGTCCAAACTATCTATTTCTTTCTTCTTGCTTGTACTTTTGGTGTCATATCTAAGGATCCATTGCCTAACAAAGTCACAGAGACTTACTCCTGTATTTTTCTTTAAAGAATTTTATAGTTTCAGCTCTTGCATTTAGGGCTGTGATCCATTTAGAGTTAATTTTTGTATATGGTATGAGGAAGGGGTGCAACTTCACTCTTTTGCACATGGATCCAAAGTTGTCCCAGCACCATTTATTAAAAAGATTATTTTTACCTCCTTGAATTTTCCTTGTCCCACTGTAGAAAATAAATTTACTATAAATGTTAGAGGTTATCTCTGGATTTTCAATTCCATTGATCTACATATTTATCCTTATGCCAGTACCATACTGTCTTGATTACTGGCTTTGTAGTAAGTTTTTAAGTTGGTATGAGTTCTCCAGCTCTGTTCTTCCTTTTCAAGGTTGTTTTGCCTACTCTAGATCCCTTGAATTTTCATATAAATATTGGGTTCATCATGTCAATTTTTGAAAAAAAAAAGTCAGCTTGGATTTGGAAAAGAGCTGCATTAATATTGTTAAAATACCCATATTGCAGTCAGCAGATCCAATGCAATCCCTATCACAATACTAATAGCATTTTACACAAAACTGGAACAAATAATACTAAAATTTGTGTGGAACCACAGAAGACCCTGAATAGCCAAAGCAATCCTGAGAAAGAACAAAGCTGGAGGTATCACAATACCAGTTTTCAAGATATACTGCAAAGCCATAGCAATCGAAACAGTATGATACTGACATAAAAATAGATACAGAGATTAATGGAACAGAATAGAAAACTCAGAAATAAACCCACATTTGTATGGTCAGTTAATCTATGACAAAGGAGGCAAGAATATACAATGGGGGAAAAGACAGTCCCTTCAACAGATGGTGCTGGGAAAACTAGACAGTCACATGTAAAAGAATGAAAGTAGACCACTTTCTTACACCATACACAAAAACAAACTTGAAATGGATTAAAGACCTAAATGTTAGACCCAAAACCATAAAAATCCTAGAAGAGAACATAGGCAGTAGTTTCTCTGACATTGACTGTAGCAACGTTTTTCTATGTATGCCTTCTAAGGCAAAGGAAACAAAAAGCAAAAATAAATTATTGGGACTACATCAAAATAAAAAGTTTTGCACAGCAAAGCAAACCATCAACAAAACAAAAAAACAACCTACCCAATGGGAGAAAGTATCTTCAAATGATATATTTGATAAGGGATTAATATCTAATATAAAGAACTGATACAACTCAACACCAGAAAGAAACAAACAATCTCATTAAAAGGCAGAAGACCTGAATAGACATTTTTCCAAAGAAGACAGATTGCCAACAGACACATGAAAAGATGCTCAACATCACTAATCATCAGGGCAATGCAAATCAAAACCACAATGAGATATCATCCTATACCCATTAGAATGACTAAAATCAAAATGACAGGAAATAACAAGTGCTGGTGAAGATGTGGAGAAAAAGGAACTCTTGTGCACTGTTGGTGGGAATATAAATTGGTACAGCCACTGTGGAAAACAGTATGGAGGTTCCTCTAAAAATTAAAAATAGAAATGCCATATGATCCAGTAATTCCACTGCTGGGTACTTACACAAAGCAAGTGAAAACACTAATTTGAAAAGATATATGCACCCCTATGTGTACAGCAGCATTATTTACAATCACCAAGATTGGAAGCAACCTAAGTGTCCATCAATAGACAAAAGGATAAGAAAAATGTGGCATACTGATGTAAGGTATGGTGATTAACATAACATAATAAAAAAAAGAAAAATGTGGCATATATATACATTGCATATTATGCAGCCATAAAAAAGAATGAGATCATACCATATTAGACAACATGAATGGACCTGGAGGGTATGCTAAGTGAAAAAGTCAGAGAAAGACAAATATATATAACTCTATTTGTAAGTGGAATCTTAAAAAATAAAGTGAATAAACAAAAAGCAGAATCAGACCTACAAATACAGAGAAGAAACTGATGATTGCCAGAGGGGAGGGAGACAAGAGGTTGGGCAAAAATGGGTGAAGGGGAATGGGAGATACAGGCTTCCAGTTATGGAATGAGTAAGTCACAGGAGTAAAAGTTACAGCATAAGAAATATGATCAATGATATTGTGATAGTGATGTCACAGGACAGATGGTGGCTACACTTGTGGCAAACATAGTATAATGTATAAATTTGTCAAATCACTAAGTTGTACACTTGAAACCAATGTAACACTGTGTGTCAACTATACTCAAATGAAAAACAAACAAACCAACAAACAAAAAAGAATTTCATTGAGTCTGGATCGATTTGGGAGTATTGCCATTTTAACAACACTAAGTCTTCCAACCCATGAACATGGAATGAGTTTTCATTTATTTATGTTTCTTTAATTTCTTTCAACAATGCTTTATAGTTCTCAGAGTATAACTTTTGCACTCCTTTGATAAATTTATTCATAAGTATTTTATTCTTTTTCTACTAATGTAAATGGAACTTCATTTCTTAAACTTATTTTTACTTAGTCCACTGTTGCTGTATAGAAATCCAATTGACTTTTTTTTTCCAGTTGACTTTTCTATATTGATCTATGTCCTGCAAACTTGCTGAACTCACTTATTAGCTTTAATATATATTTTTTTACTCTTTAAGTTTTCTCTACATATTAGATCATGCCATCTGCAAACAGATAGTTTTACTTCTGTTTCAGTATGAATGCCTTTTAAAAAAAGAGAGAGGCAAACCAAGAAACACACTCTAAACTATAGAGAACAAACTGATGGTTACCAGAGGGGAGGTGGGTGGGGGGATGGGTTAAATAGGTGATGGGGATTAAGGAGTGCACTTACTGTGATGAGCCCTGGGTGTTGTATCAAGTGTTGAATCACCAAATTGTACACCTGAAACTAATATTACACTGTATGTTAACTGGAATTTAAATAAAAATCTTCAAAGATTAAAAAAAATAAAGTAAAATATACCTCATTTGAAGAGAAAAAAATTGGATGCCGTTTATTTATTTTTCTGGTTTAATTTCCCTGACTAAAACCTCAAGCTTAATGTTAAATTAAACTGGCATAAATGGACATTCTTCTCTTGTTACTGATCTTAGGGGAAAAGCTTTCAGTCTTACCTTTAAGTATAATGTTAGCTGTGGGTATACTGTAGATGCCCTTAATCACATTGAGAAAATTTCCTTCTTTCCTTGTTTATTAAGTGTTTTTTGTCAAAAAGGAGTTTTGGGTTTTGTCAAATGCTTTTTCTCTGCATTTATTGAAATAATTATATGGGGTTTTTTTGTTTTGGTTTGGTTTTGGTTTGGTTTTGCCCTTGGTTCTATTGATACAGGATATAACATTAATTGATTTTTAATTATTAAGCTAAATTTGTGTTCCTAGGATAAATCCCATTTTGTTATGGTGTATACTCCTTTTTTTTAAATTGCTGGATTTAGTTTGCTAGTATTTTGTTGAAGATTTTGCGTCTCTACTCATAAGAGATATTGGCTGTAGTTTTCTTGTGAAATCTTTGTCAGGTTTTGGTACCAGTGTAATACTGGCCTCACAGACTAAGTTGAGAAATGTTCCCTTCTATTTTTTGAGAGACTTTGTGAAGAATTGATATTAAGCCTTCATTTATTTTTTTAAAGATTTTTTATTTATTCATTTGAGAGAGAGAGAGCAAGAGCACGAGCAGGGGGGAGGGTCAGAGGGAGAGGCAAAAGTAGACTCCTGCCTGAGCAGGGTGCCTGACACGGGGCTCCATGCTTAATCCCAGGACACCGGGATCATGACCTGAGCCGAAGGCAGACATTTAAATGACTGAGACACCCAGGAGCCCTGGTATTAAGTCTTTAAAACTTTGCTAGAATTCATCACTGAAGCCATCTGGTCCTGGGCTTTTCTTTGTGGGAATTATTATATTTAACTAACTCAATCTCTTGTTATAGATTTATTTTATTTATTTATTTTATTTTTTTATTATGTTATGTTAGTCACCATACAATACGTCATTAGTTTTTGATGTAGTGATCCATGATTCATTGTTTGCGTATAACACCCAGTGCTCCATGCAATAGTGCCCTCCTTAATACCCATCACCAGGCTAACCCATCCTCCCACCCCCCCCCCCCCTCTAAAACCCTCAGTTTGTTTCTTGGAGTCCATAGTCTCTCATGGTTCATCTCTCCCTCTGATTTCCCTCCCTTCATTTTTCCCTTCCTTCTCCTAATGTCCTCCATGCTATTCCTTATGTTCCACAAATAAGTGAAACCATATGATAGTTGACTTTCTCTGCTTGACTTATTTCACTTAGCATAGTCGCCTCCAGTCCCATCCATGTTGATGCAAAAGTTGGGTATCCATCTTTTCTGATGGCTGAGTAATATTCCATTGTATATATGGACAACATCTTCTTTTTCCATTCATCTGTTGAAGGGCATCTCAGCTCTTTCCACAGTTTGGCTATTGTGGGCATTGCTGCTATGAACATTGGGGTGCATATGGCCTTTCTTTTCACTACATCTGTATCTTTTGGGTAAATACCCAGTAGTGCAACTGCTGGGTCATAGGGTAGCTCTATTTTTAACTTTTTAAGGAACCTCCACACTGTTTTCCAAAGTGGCTGTACCAACTTGCATTTCCACCAACAGTGTAAGAGGGTTTCCCTTTCTCCACAACCTCGCCAACATTTGTTGTTTCTTGCTTTGTCAATTTTTGCCATTCGAACTGGTGTAAGGTGGTATCTCAATGTGGTCTTGTTATAGGTTTCTAATCAGATCTCCTATTTCTTCTTGAGGCAGTTTTGATATTTTGTATTTTTCTAGGAATTTTTCCATTTCATCTGGGTTATCTAATTTTTTGGCATATAGTTTTTCATAATATTCTTTTGTAATCATTTTTATATCTGTAAAGTTATTAGTAACTTCCCCTCTTTCATTCTTTATTTAGAAGTTGATGTTCTCTATCTTTCTATTTTTTCTGGGTCAGACTTGCTAAAGGCTTATCAATTTTATTGTGTTTTTCTAAAAAACTTGGGCATGTGCACAGTCCACCTGGGATGCCAATGTTTTTGGCAGGACTCTCTTTGTCTCTTTCTCTGATCTTTCTGTTAAACTATCTGCCTCTGTTGGTACCACACCCAGTTGTTTGGCTACACTAATTGTTGACTTATTGCTCTATTGTTGTTGGCAATGTTCTCAAACATAAATTGCTTCACAGTCTGATACAAATAAATTCAGGCCCCTTTGCATATTCCTTTGGAGGTATATGTGTACCAAATGAGTTTTCAGCATCATAACAGCAGCTTTGGATTGCAGCAAAACCTAATCCTAACATACCATACTCAACCCCTGATTTAGTGATTCAGGGTCACCCAAGTCCTCCCTTTGTAGACCAGGAAACTGAGACATAGAAAATGGAAATAACATGTCCAAGATCACTTCTACTACAAAGGGTGGGGTTCAGAGCCTTGTTTCTTAACTGCATGTCATCTTTCCTCCTTCACTTCATGTGAATTCAAGAAAGGCACATTCATTTTACTATTTTCCTAAGCCAAATCTGAGCAAAAGTTAAGTATTTATGGTAGCTTGGCTACAAATGTGGCAGTAGGTCTTCACTTCTCCCTGATTCAGTGCCCTCTGCAACAAGACTTTACAGCAGAAGTCCATTTCCTTTTTGTTTGAATGTGAGCTGGCACTGTAATTTTCTTTGGCCGATAAAATGTGGTAGAAGTGAGGTGGTTCCAGATCCCAGGCTAGGCCTCAATAAGTCTTATGGCTTCCGCTTTCTCTTAGAACCTTGAAACATGGGAATAAGTCTAGCATAGACCGTTGGAAGATAAAGTTGTGGTCCACTCAATGCATTCCCCCAAGGCAAAAACCAGACAACCACAAGAGATGTAAGGGAGGCCATCCTAGATCAGCCAGCCTCAGTCCACCTGCTAGCTGGTCACAAACACATGAACAAGCCAGTCAATATCAGCCAAACCTAGCTCAGATCAGCAGAACTGCCCAGCTGACCTATAGACCCTTGAACAATGATAATAAGTGATTATCATTCAAGCCTCTCAGTTTTGAGGACACTGTTATAATAGCTCATTGATAAAGGTGCCAAAAAGGAACAGCATCAACATGTGTCATAAATATAAACAGTCTTGGGATTACATGAAATTTTGAAATATCTTTACTTCTGACCTTATCTAAATGTGATATGCATAAACTAGTGGTATGCAAGATACTTTAAAAATAACATGAAGGGGGTGGCGGAGTAAGATGGCGGAGGAGTAGGAGACCTGGATTTCGTCTCCTCTCAGGAATTCAGCTGGAGAGGGATCAAACCATTCTGAACACCTTCAAACTCAACAGGAGATTGAAGAAAAGAAGAGCAACAACTCTCTCATCAGAAAAGCGACCACTTTCTGGAAGGTAGGACGTGCGGAGAAGTGAATCCGAGGCGATATTCGGGAGGATAGACGGCGGGGGAGGGGCCTCCGTCGGCCGCTTCTGGCGAGTGATAGAGCCACGGAGCACAAAATCGGAACTTTTAAAAGTCTGCTCCGCTGAGGGACGTCACTCTGGTGGCTAAGCGGGGGGTGGAACCCTCACAGGACAGTGGGGTCTCAGGACCCTCGGGGTCACAGAAAGACCGGGGGTGCCTGAGTGTGGCAGACCTCCCAGGTACCGGAGCAGGGAAGCCGGCTGCAGAGACGGAGCCCAGCCGCGGGCTCTCAGGTTGGGGTGGCCATAAACCGTGATCCGCGGCACAGTCGGGCCACTGCTCCTCCAGCAGGGACCCAACAAGCGGCAGATCCGGGGAGACTCACCTTCCTCCCCCGGGAGGAGCCGCGCGGGAGTGCACCGCAGGGATCTGCTGGGTTTGGAGACTCCACCCGGGGTCGGGTGTCAGAGATAGAAACGTGCGGCCACAGGCCGGGTGAGCACGGAGTGCGGCCGGAGACCGGGGAGCCGGGAGTGACTGACGGCTTTTCTCTGGGGGCGCACAGAGGAGGGGGGCCCCGAGTTCTTGGCTCCTCCGGGGCGGAGATTGGAGGCCGCCATTTTCACTCTCCGCCTCCAAAGCGGTACGGAAAGCTCGCAGGGAACAAAAGCCCCGGAGAGCAAACCCGAGCAGATTACTTAGCCGGGAGGGGGCAAGGGCGGGGCAATTCCGCCTCCGGCAGAGACATTTGGAAACCACGGCAACAGGCCCCTCCCCAGAAGATCAGCGAGAACAGCCAGCCAAGACCAAGTTTACCGATCAATGAGAACGGCAGAACTCCAGCGCTAGGGGACTACTGCACATAGCATCCATGGCTTTTTTACCATGATTCTTTAGTCTTTTAAAGTTAATTTTTTTTAACTGTCTTTTTGTCTTTTTATTTCTTTTTGAATTTTTCTTTTTCCCTTTTTCAACCAACATCTTATCAATCCCTTTTGTTAAAAAAAAAAATTTTATTTTTCATTTTTAGAGTCATATTCTATCCCTTCATAGTAGTTACCCATATTTTTGACTTATATATATGTTTTTCTCTCTTTAAAATTTTGAGATAGTTTCTTCTAACAGATTAAAATATACCCTAAATCTCTAGTATATGGTGTTTTCTATTCCCCTCCCTGATCACATCCTCTCCCTTTTTTTTTCTTTTTCTTTTTTCTTTTTTTAAATCCTCTTCTTTCTTTTTTCAAACAACTTCTTATCAATTCCGTTTATAAAATTTTTTATAATTTCCATTTTTACAGTCATATTCCATCCCTTCATCATATCAACCCTTATTTTTGTACATATATAAGTTTTTCTTTCTTTAAAATTTTGGGAGGCACTTTCTTCTAAAAGACCAAAATACACCCCAAATCTAGTGTGTGGCACTGATCTATATACCATATAGATCATATTTGATCACATTCTGGTTTTTCTTTTGTTGTTGTTGTTTTGTTTTGTTTGTTTTTGTTTTTATCTTTATCTTTTTCCTTTTTTTCTTTTTCTTTTTTCTCTCTTTCCCTTTCTTATCCCACTGCTTCAGGTCTTTTCTGATTAGTTTAGAGTATATTTTCTGGGGACGTGGTTACTCTGCTAGCATTTTGTTCTCTCATTAATCTATTCTCTGCACAAAATGACAAGACAGAAAAAATCACCTCAACAAAAAGAACAAGAGGTAGTACCGACTGCCAGGGACCTACTCAATACGGACATTAATACGATGTCAGATCTAGAGTTCAGAATCATCACTTTAAAGATACTAGCTGGGCTTGAAAAAAATATGGAAGTTATTAGAGAAACCCTTTCTGGAGAAGTAAAAGAGCTAAAATCCAACCAAGTAGAAATCAAAAAGGCTATTAATGAGGTGCAATCAAAAATGGGGGCGCTAACTGCTAGAATAAATGAGGCAGAAGAGAGAATCAGTAATATAGAAGATGAAATGATGGAAAATAAAGAAGCTGAGAAAAAGAGAGATAAACAACTACTGGATCACGAGGGCAGAATTCGAGAGATAAGCGATACCATAAGACGAAACAACATTAGAATAATTGGGATCCCAGAAGAAGAAGAAAGAGAGAGAGGGCCAGAAGGTATAATGGAGCAAATTATAGCAGAGAACTTCCCTAATTTGGGGAAAGAAACAGGCATGAAAATCCAGGAAGCACAGAGAACCCCTCTCAAAATCAATAAAAATAGGTCAACACCCCGACATCTAATAGTAAAACTTACGAGTCTCAGAGACAAAGAGAAAATCCTGAAAGCAGCTCGGGAGAAGAGATATGTAACCTACAAGGGTAGAAACATTAGATTGGCAACAGACCTATCCACAGAGAGCTGGCAGGCCAGAAAGGACTGGCAGGATATATTCAGAGCACTAAATGAGAAAAATATGCAGCCAAGAATACTATATAAAGCTAGGCTGTCATTGAAAATTGAAGGAGAGATAAAAAGCTTCCAGAACAAACAAAAACTAAAGGAATTTGCAAACACAAAACCAGCCCTACAGGAAATCTTGAAAGGGGTCCTCTAAGCAATGAGAGACCCTAAAAGCAACATAGACCAGAAAGGAACACAGACAATATACGGTAACAGTCACCTTACAGGCAATACAATGGCACTAAATTCCTATCTTTCAATAGTTACCCTGAATGTAAATGGGCTAAATGCCCCAATCAAAAGACACAGGCTAACAGATTGGATTAAAAAACAAGATCCATCGATATGCTGTCTGCAAGAGACTCATTTTAGAACCAAAGACACCCCCAGATTGAAAGTGAGGGGGTGGAAAACCATTTACCATGCTAATGGACACCAAAAGAAAGCTGGGGTGGCAATCCTCATATCAGACAAATTAGATTTTAAACCAAAGACTGTAATAAGAGATGAGGAAGGACACTATATCCTACTTAAAGGCTCTATCCAACAAGAAGATCTAACAATTGTAAATATCTATGCCCCTAACATGGGAGCAGCCAATTATATAAGGCAATTAATAACAAAAGCAAAAAAACACATCGACAACAATACAATAATAGTGGGGGACTTTAACATCCCCCTCACTGAAATGGACAGATCGTCTAAGCAAAAGATCAACAAGGAAATAAAGACTTTAAATGACACACTGGACCAAATGGACTTCACAGACCTATTCAGAACATTCAACACCAAAGCAACGGAATATACATTCTTCTCTAGTGCCCACGGAACATTCTCCAGAATAGATCACATCCTAGGTCATAAATCAGGTCTCAACCGGTACCAAAAGATTGGGATCATTCCCTGCCTATTTTCAGACCACAATGCTTTGAAACTAGAACTCAATCACAAGAGGAAAGTCGGAAAGGACTCAAATACATGGAGGCTAAAGAGCATCCTACTGAAGAATGAATGGGTCAACTAGGAAATTAAAGAAAAATTAAAAAAATACATGGAAACCAATGAAAATGAAAACACAACTGTTCAAAATCTTTGGGATACAGCAAAGGCAGTCCTCAGAGGAAAGTATATAGCAATACAAGCCTTTCTCAAGAAACAAGAAAGGTCTCAAGTACACAACCTAACCCTACACCTAAAGGAGCTGGAGAAAGAACAGCAAATAAAGCCTAAACCCAGCAGGAGAAGGGAAATAATAAAGATCAGAGCAGAAATCAATGAAATAGAAACTAAAAGAACAGTAGAACAGATCAACGAAACTAGGAGCTGGTTCTTTGAAAGAATTAACAAGATTGATAAACCCCTGGCCAGACTTATCAAAAAGAGAAGAGAAATGACCCAAATCAACAAAATCATGAATGAAAGAGGAGAGATCACAACCAACACCAAAGAAATACAAACAATTCTAAGAACATATTATGAGCAACTCTAGGCCAGCAAATTAGATAACCTGGAAGAGATGGATGCATTCCTAGAGATGTATCAACTACCAAAACTGAACCAGGATGAAATAGAAAACCTGAACAGACCTATAACCACTAAGGAAATTGAAACAGTCATCAAAAATCTCCCAAAAAACAAAAGCCCAAGGCCAGATGGCTTCCCAGGGGAATTCTACCAAACATTTCAAGAAGAATTAATACCTATTCTTCTGAAACTGTTCCAAAAAATAGAAACGGAAGGAAAACTTCCAAACTCATTTTATCAGGCCAGCATTACCTTGATCCCCAAACCAGACAAAGACCCCATCAAAAAGGAGAATTACAGACCAATATCCCTGATGAACATGGATGCAAAAATTCTCACCAAAATACTAGCCAATAGGATCCAACAGTACATTAAAAGGATTATTCACCACGACCAAGTGGGATTGATCCCTGGGCTGCAAGGTTGGTTCAACATCCACAAATCAATCAACGTGATACAATACATTAACAAAAGAAAGAACAAGAATCATATGATCCTCTCAATAGATGCAGAAAAAGCATTTGACAAAGTACAGCATCCTTTCTTGATCAAAACTCTTCAGAGTATAGGCATAGAGGGTACATACCTCAATATCATAAAAGCCATCTATGAAAAACCTACAGCAAATATTATTCTCAATGGGGAAAAACTGAGAGCTTTCCCCCTAAGGTCAGGAACGCGGCAGGGATGTCCACTATCACCACTGCTATTCAACATAGTATTGGAAGTCCTAGCCACAGCAATCAGACAACAAAAAGAAATCAAAGGCATCCAAATTGGCAAAGAAGAAGTCAAACTCTCACTCTTTGCAGATCATATGATACTTTATGTGGAAAACCCAAAAGACTCCACCCCAAAACTGCTAAAACTCATACAGGAATTCAGTAAAGTGGCAGGATATAAAATCAATGCACAGAAGTCAGTGGCATTCCTATACACCAACAACAAGACAGAAGAAAGAGAAATTAAGGAGTCGATCCCATTTACAATTGCACCCAAAACCATAAGATACCTAGGAATAAATCTAACCAAAGAGACAAAGGATCTGTACTCAGAAAACTATAAAATACTCATGAAAGAAATTGAGGAAGACACAAAGAAATGGAAAAACTTCCCATGCTCATGGATTGGAAGAACAAATATTGTGAAGATGTCAATGCTACCTAGGGCAATCTACGCATTCAATGCAATCCCCATCAAAATACCATCCACTTTTTTCAAAGAAATGGAACAAATCATCCTAAAATTTGTATGGAACCAGAAAAGACCCCGCATAGCCAGAGGAATATTGAAAAAGAAAAGCAAAGCCGGCGGCATCACAATTCCGGACTTCAAGCTCTATTACAAAGCTGTCATCATCAAGACAGCATGGTACTGGCACAAAAACAGACACATAGATCAATGGAACAGAATAGAGAGCCCAGAAATGGACCCTCAACTCTATGGTCAACTAATCTTCGACAAAGCAGGAAAGAATGTCCAATGGAACAAAGACAGTCTCTTCAACAAATGGTGTTGGGAAAATTGGATAGCCACATGCAGAAGAATGAAACTGGACCATTTCCTTACACCACACACAAAAATAGACTCCAAATGGTTGAAAGACCTAAATGTGAGACAGGAGTCCATCAAAATCCTAAAGGAGAACACAGGCAGCAACCTCTTCGACCTCAGCCGAAGCAACTTCTTCCTAGAAACATTGCCAAAGGCAAGGGAAGCAAGGGAAAAAATGAACTATTGGGACTTCATCAAGATAAAAAGCTTTTGCAAAGCAAAGGAAACAGTCAACAAAACCAAAAGACAACCGACAGAATGGGAGAAGATATTTGCAAATGACATATCAGATAAAGGGCTAGTATCCAAAATCTATAAAGAACTCATCAAACTCAACACCCAAAGAACAAAGAATCCAATCAAGAAATGGGCAGAAGACATGAACAGACATTTTTCCAAAGAAGACATCCAAATGGCCAACAGACACATGAAAAAGTGCTCAATATCGCTCGGCATCAGGGAAATCCAAATCAAAACCTCAATGAGATACCACCTCACACCAGTCAGAATGGCTAAAATTAACAAGTCAGGAAACGACAGATGTTGGCGGGGATGCGGAGAAAGGGGAACCCTCCTACACTGTTGGTGGGAATGCAAGCTGGTGCAGCCACTCTGGAAAACAGTATGGAGGTTCCTCAAAAAGTTGAAAATAGAGCTACCATATGATCCAGCAATTGCACTACTGGGTATTTACGCCAAAGATACAAAAGTAGGGATCCGAAGGGGTACGTGCACCCCGATGTTTATAGCAGCAATGTCCACAATAGCCAAACTGTGGAAAGAGCCAAGATGTCCATCGACAGACAACTGGATAAAGAAGATGTGGTATATATATACGATGGAATATTATGCAGCCATCAAAAGGAATGAGATCTTGCCATTTGCAACGACGTGGATGGAACTGGAGGGTATTATGTTGAGTGAAATAAGTCAAACAGAGAAAGACATGTATCATATGATCTCACTGATATGAGGAATTCTTAATCGCAGGAAACAAACTGAGTGTTGTTGGAGTGGGGGGTGGGGTGGGAGGGATGGGGTGACTGGGTGATAGACACTGGGGAGGGTATGTGCTTTGGTAAGCACTGTGAATTGTGCAAGACTGTTGAATCTCAGATCTGTACCTCTGAAACAAATAATGCAATATATGTTAAGAAAAAAAAAAAGAAGAAGAAGAAGAAGAAGGTAGCGGGAGGGGAAGAATGAAGCGGGGGGAATCGGAGGGGTAGACGAACCATGAGAGACGATGGCCTCTGAAAAACAAGCGGGGTTCTAGAGGGGAGGGGGGTGGGAGGATGGGTTGGCCTGGTGGTGGGTATTGAGGAGGGCACGTTCTGCATGGAGCGCTCGGTGTTGTGCACAAGCAATGAATCATGGAACACTTCATCTAAAACTAATGATGTAATGTATGGGGATTAACATAAGAATAAAAAAAATAACATGAAGAAGGCTTTAAAATTTTAATAAACATATATTTAGATTAATAGAAAACATGGGTTTTCTATGAACAACAGCCATATAAAGCTTTTGACTTAAATATACTTTTTAAAGCAAAAAAGTATCCCAACTTAAAGATAATATGTAAACAATGGTACAGGTGGTAGGCAGAAATAGTAAAATATATAAAGCAGGGAAATAAAAGGAATATCTGAGGTTTGAGAAACATTGTAGCAAGGCAGGTGACCTGAACTTGGCTGTGAACAAGGGCTTTACCTGAGCATTTGGCAATCCTTAGAGAACACTGGCCTGAAGGAATTTATGTTCTAAGTGTGGGATGAGCATGAGGCATATTGATGTGATGAAGAAAACAGTTTTGTCTGATAATCCGGTTTTGTAGACCTAGGTCTATGTCCGTATGTGACGAGTATGTATACAGACACACATTACTTAGTGTTTACACAGGGTCTTATCTGAGGATCTCATTACCCTTCACAGGCTTTAATTAAACCCCACAATACCCCTGATGAAACAGCTATTATTTTAGATGGGTAAATTGAGACACTCTTAATCAAGCCTCCTCAAACTGATGAAACAATCTGCCTACAGACAAGCAGGAAATTATTATCTAAGCTGTGAATAGAAGCTCTAGTCTTTCTCTTAGGTTCCAACTCTTCCACTTTACTGCAGAGCCTGAGGGAAGAGAAAATTACCTCTTTTTTAACCGTTTCTTAGAGTAGTGTAAGATCTCTCTCCCTGGGCCTTACTCACATTATGGTAGGGAAGAACAGCTTGCTTGCCTTTTTTGTCTGTTTGTTGTTTGGTAAGACATTAAGTTCCTTATTCCTTCCCTTGGAGGGTACCCAAACAAAGGCCTTTTTCAGAAGTGTTCTGGAATGATCTACCTATTACATTAAGATAGACACCAAGACTCTCTGCTTTTAGGGAACATTTTAATCCCTTATCATAAAATGCTTTGTCAGTGTAAATAAGCTTGAAGCTGCCCATGTTCCCCACCAGGAGTAATGATACATGGCCAAGCATTATCTTTGGCTCAGTTAGATTTCCTGGAACCATGAGTTCAAATCCTGCCATGTCAGCTTAGGCCTTTATCCTTTTGAATTAGATAAATGGAGCAGAAGACAATTTACCATGTTGTATTGTTTGGCCAAGGCTTTGGAAACAAGAGTCTAATTTAAAGTTCTTGGGATGTTGGTTCTTTAAGAAAACTTGTTGACTTTACCTTGGAACCCTAGATCAAAGTTAAATGCTGCTAGGTAAGCACCTCTTTAAAAGGATTAATAATATTTTCTTTTGGAAAGTTTTGCCAGCTTTTTTTGATAGAAATTATTCTTTGAGTTGTCTAGGATATCATATTATTTTTCTTATGTTGTTTATCTTGAACTGTAACACACACACACACACACATATTTGAATTGTTCTTAAGATATATTATTTGCTTTTATCTTTTGCGAGATGCTCATACTCACTTGGAACCAGTGACTCACAAGGGTTCATAGGAAATAGTCACTAGGAGCCACTGAGACTGTAGGAGGATGATGATCCTGTTTATGAGCTTTCATATCACATTTGTTGGCTTTGGAAAAGTCTCTTAACTAATCTGTATTTTAGTTTCCCCACATAAACTGAGGATGATAATCACTGCTCATTTCATTAGCTACTGTGAACAGAATGTATGTGAAAGTGTTTTACAAACCATAGAGAATTATGAAGCTATAACAGGTTATTTATGTAATGATTCTTAGTATACTCATTACTTATATGTTAATGTATGCTGTCAAAGTCCATCTGAAAAAACCATGTGCTACTGCTAAATAATTCAAACTCTTCATGTGGTGTTTTATTCAGCACACTACTTCGGTTGCAAGTGACAGAAACTTCAACTTACACAGTCTTAAACAAAAAAGGAAATTGATTGGCTTGTGGCAGAGCCAGATTCACGTTATGTCAACAAGATATAATTGGGATAATGGAATTATTATTAATTTTTCTATGTGTTATGTTTCTAAAAATTCCTCTATTGGAGATACAACATATAGTAAAAAATATAGAAATGAAATGATGTCTAAGACATTTTCTCACTTTGTGTCTCTCTGTCATAATTTGGTAGTTTTTGTAAACATTTCAAACATTTCATTACTATATTTGTTATAGAGATCTCTGATCAGTGATCTTTGATGTTACTATTGTAATTGTTTGGAGTACTACAAACTGTACACATATGAGATGGTGAACTTAATCCACAAATGTTGTATGTGTTCTGACTGTACCACTGACCAACCATTGCCCTGTCTCTCTCTCTTTCCCTCCTCAGGCCTCCTTATTCTGTAAGATACACAAAAATATTGAAATCAGGCTGATTACTAACCTTATAATGGCCTCTAAGTGTTCAAGTGAAAGGAAGAGTCACATGTCTCTCACTTTAAATGGAAAGCTAAAACTGATTAAGTAGTGAGGAAGACATGTCAAAAGCTGAAATAGGCAGAAAGGTAGGTTTCTTGCACCAACCAGCCAAGTTGGAAGGCAAAGGAAAAGTTTTTGAAAGAAATTAAAAGTGCTACTCCAGTGAACATATGAATAATAAGAAAGTGAAGCAGCCTTATTGCAAATATGAAGCAAGGGTTGGTGGTCTGGATAGAAGATTAAACCAACCACAACATTCCCTTAAGCCGGAGCCTATCCAGAACAAGGCACTAACTGTCTTCAATTCTCTGAAGGCTGAGAGAGGTAAGGAAGCTGCAGAGGTGGTCTTCTGCAAAGAAGAAAAGTTTGAAGCTAGCAGAGGTGGTCATGAGGTTTCAGGAAAATAACATACAAGTGCAAGGTGAAGCAGTCATGAAGGTGGATACACTAAACAACAGATTTTCAATGTAGATGAAACAGCCTTCTATTGGAAGTAGGTGCCATCTAGGACCTTCATAGCTTGAGAGGAGAAGTCAATGCCTGGCTTCAAAGCTTCAAAGGACAGGCTGACTCTTGTTAGGGGCTAATGTAACTGGTGACTTGAAGTGGAAGCCAGTGTTCATTTATCATTCCAAAAATCCTAGGGCCCTGAAGAACTGGTTTACTGAACAGTATAAGCCCACTGTTGAAACCTATTGCTCAGAAAAAAAGATTCCTTTCAAAATGTTACTGCTGATTGACAATGCACCTGGTCACCCAAGAGCTCAGATGGAGATGAGCAATGAGATTAATGTTGCTTTCATGCCTGCTAACACAGCATCCTTTCTGCAGCCCATAAAACGGGAGTAATTTCAAATTTCAAGCCTTATTATTTAAGAAATACATTTTGCAAGACTATCTACCATAGATAGTGATTCCTCTGATGGACCTGGGTAAAATAAATTGAAAACCTTCTGGAAAGGATTTACCATTTTAGAAGCCATTAAGAACATTTATGATTTATGGAAAGAGGTCAAATATCACCATGAACAGGAGTTTAGAAGAAGCTGATTCCAATCCTCATGGAGGACTTTGAGGGTTTCAAGACTTCAGTGAAGGAAGCAACTGCAGATGAGGTGGAAACAGCAAGAGAACTAGAATTAGAAGTGGATCCTGAAGATGGAAGTGAATTGCTGCAATCTTATGATAAAACTTGAATGAATAAAGAGTTGCTTCTCATGGACAAATAAGTGGTTTCTTGAGATAGAATCTGCTCCTAGTGAAGATGTTATGAAAATTGCGGACATGACAACTAAGGATTTGGAATATTACATCTACTTAGTTGACAGAGCAGCAGCAGGGTTTGAGAGGATTGACTCCAGTTTTGAAAAAAGTCCTATTGTGGTGTAAAATGCTATCACATGCTACAGAGAAAGTATTTGTGACAGTCAGTCGATGTGGCAAACTTCATTGTTGTCTTACTTTAAGAAATTGCCACAACCACCCCAGGTTTCAGGAACCACCACCCCAATCAGTCAGCACCCATCAATATGGAGGCCAAAGATTAACAACTCACTGAAAGCTCAGATGATGGTTAGCATTTTTTAGTAATAAAGTATTTTTAATGAAGGTATGTACATTGGGTTTTTTAGACATAATGCTACTAAACACTTAACAGACTACAGCACAGTGTATACATGTGCTGGGAAACCAAAAAATTCATTTGACTCACTTTACTGCAATATTCACTTTATTCTGATATGGGCTTTATTTTAATGGTCTGGAAATGAACCCATGATATCTCTGAGGTGTGCCTATATTGCTGAAATGTACATAATTGCTAAACCCACATGATGGGCATCAGTCAGAGTGGGAAGTTCATCATACTTACTCTCTACTTTTATGTATATTTTAAAATATTCATCATGGTTATTTATAATATACTAATTTCAAATGCCATCACCAGGCATCAGTTACCACTTCTCCATCCTTGGCTCTGTTTTCCTCACTTGGCTGTGTCCTCTCTGAGGTGAGCTCTCTCTTTTGGTGACAAATGGATTCTTGGGCCTGACATCATTCTTATAACTAAAGATCCTTAAGAAACAATGGTGCCATTTTTTCCCATTGGCTTCAGCAAAATTTCCAGAAGTATCTAATTGGGCTGACTTGAGCCCCATCTCCCCTCTGAACTAACTGTGGTTGCTTAGGGAAAGAAGTATTCTGATGTGGTGGCTTAGAGAATGTAAGACACAGTAGTGCAGTGGATACACTGGGCTAGCCAACCTGAATTCAGATCCTACGTCTGTCACCCACCATGGCTGGCCAAGTTCTTTAACTTCTCTGGACCCCAGTTTTCTCATCTATAAAATAAGGGTAATAATAAAAGTACCTACCTCATGTTGTCATTGTAAGAATCAAAAGGCTAATAGATACCAAGTGATTAGAACAGTGCCTGGAATGTATGTGAATCTATTAATACTAAATAAATATATGGTATTATTTGTCAATCCCTGTAGTGGTAAAGGTAAAGTCATTCATATGAGAACCAAATGGGATCGGTTACCATAAATAAAAGGAAGGTCAGCCTACAGGAGATGGACATGTGAGAAAACATACTGCTCAGACAGAAATTCTACAAGTCATAGATATCCCACCATCATATACACATGCTTCATCGGTGTAGCAAATCTTTCCTTCACGGAGAATCCAAAGATAAGCATCATTCTAAGACTGGTAAAAATGACTTCAAATGCCAAATTAGAAGGTTGTAAACTAAGGTCACTTTCCTAGCTGTCATTTGAAACCCCTCTTAGAGGGCACCTGGGTGGCTCAGTTGGTTAAGCGACTGCCTTTGGCTCAGGTCATGATCCTGGAGTCCCTGGATCGAGTCCCATATCGGGCTCCCTGCTCAGCAGGGAGTCTGCTTCTCCCTCTGACCCTCCCCCCTGTCATGTGCTCTCTCTCTCTCATTCTCTCTCTCTCAAATAAATAAATAAAATATTTAAAAAAATAAAAATAAAAAATAAATAAATAAAACCCCTCCTAGGAGTATTCATTTGAATGCAGTTAGAGCATTCATCAACATTAGTCTTATCTATTATTAAAGTGGGCTTGTTGGGACTTTAATTTAACATCCTCTGGCAATTGACCCTTGACTTAGAAAACTGAAGCTTCCAGTCTTCTGAAAAACCCTTTAATTCAGATATTTCATTAATTCCAATATTTTTACACTATCTTCTGCTGAGAAGCCCATTCCTAGATTTTAATATATTGAAAGTAAGGACTTCATTATTCATCTTTTTTATTTTAGCATATCTGGCATGAAGAATTTATTCAAGAAATATTAATTGGCTATATGCCTGGCTCTGGCAAATGAGAAAGACACAGCCTATCCCTTCATGGGTCACATGTTTAGTAGACAAAAAGGACATAATTAAAAAGTACTAGGAATCCAGAAGGAAGACTGTTAGGGCTTGAATTCCAGAGAGATGTGAGGGCATCTATCTTACTTCAGGAGGCAGGAATACCCTCCTATGGAGAGGCAGGTAAGTGGAAATTTGAAGGAATTGATCTGGGGAAATGGCTGGATAAGACCCACTCCAGGCAGAAGGAATACATGTGTGAGAAGAGCTTAAGGTTTGGGAAGACATGAGAGCACCTCATTGCAGTAATAGAGTGCTGTGTAGAAAGGAGACTGAGAAAAATATTCCATAAGCTTTCTTTAAACAAACTAGTATTTGATCAGGTCAGTCATGGGATACTACGTAAATACAGCTCATGACATAAGGGGCCTGGTCCTTACTCACCAAGCCTGGAACCATTTAAGTATGATCTAGGTGTGCTGGCCATGAGAATTCACCTATCAGATCTACTGCAGGGAGCACAGTTGGTCATGGGTCATAGCATTGGAACTTGAACTTACCACACTTTTCACTGAGGCCATTGTTCCTGATGGCTTCCAGCCAATGACTGAGCACAGCCAGAATACTGAGGCAGACCTGTTCCTGGGAGATAGGAGCTCTTCTGATGGGCAGCTGTGGCTGGAGGACTCCCCTTCAGCCACACTGAAGAGCCCTGCCATGGGACTCTTCCTATGCAGGCTTCCTTCCTTCCCTCTTTTCTCACAGGGTCAGATTGCATGCAGTCTGATGGCTCTCCCTGCCTCCTCTGGCTCCTTCCTTCACAGGCATTTCCCCCAATAAAGTGTTTGCCCATTTATTCCTGTACTGGGGAGCAAGATGGTGGAGGAGTAGGAGACCTGGATTTCTTCCGGTCCCAGGAATTCAGCTGGATAGGGATCAAACAATTCTGAACACCTACAAACTCAACAGGAGATCGAAGAAAAGAATAGCAGCAACTCTCTGAACAGAAAAGCGACCACTTTCTGGAAGGTAGGATGTGCGGAGAAGTGAATCCGAGGTGATATTCGGGAGGATAGACAGCGGGGGAGGGGGCCTCCGTCGGCCACTTCTGGCAAGTGATAGAGCCACGGAGCACAAAATCGGAACTTTTAAGAAGTTGGCTCCGCTGAGGGACGTCGCTCCAGAGGCTAAGTGGGGGGTGGAACTCTCGCTGGGACAGTGTGTTCTCAGGACCCTTGGGGTCACAGAAAGACCGGGGGTGCCTGAGTGCGGCAGAGCTCCTGGGATCAGAGCAGGGAAGCCGGCTGCAGAGAGGGAGGCAAGGAATGGGCTCTCAGCTTGGGGTTGCCATAAACAATGATCCACGGCACAGTGAGGCCACTGCTCCTCCAGCAGGGACCCAACAAGCAGCACATCTGGGGAGACTCCCCTTCCTCCCCCAGGAGGAGCTGCGCGGGAGTGCACCACAGGGATCTGCTGGGTTTGGAGACTCCACACGGGGTCAGGTGCCAGAGATAGAAATACTTGGTCACAGGCCGGGTGAGCATAGAGTGCGGCCAGAGACCGGGGAGACGGGAGTGACTGACTGCTTTTCTCTGGGGGCGCACTGCGGATCGGGGCCCCGAGTTCTTGGCTCCTCCAGGGCAGAGATTGGGAGGCCACCATTTTCACTCTTGTCCTCCAAAGCCGAACAGAAAGCTTGCAGGGAACAAAAGCTCCCGAGAGCAAACCCGAGCAGATTACTTACCCTGGACCGGGCAAGGGCAGGGAAATTCCACCTCCCGCAAAGACATTTGGGAACCACAGCAACAGGCCCCTCCCCCAGAAGATCAGCGAGAAC
This sequence comes from Mirounga angustirostris, assembly GCF_029215605.1. Classification (NCBI taxonomy): domain Eukaryota; kingdom Metazoa; phylum Chordata; class Mammalia; order Carnivora; family Phocidae; genus Mirounga; species Mirounga angustirostris. Next base: position 183,748,112 of record NW_026991709.1, on the reverse strand, counting down.
ACCCAGCCAAGACCAAGTTTACCCATCAATGAGAACGGCAGAAGGCCAGCGCTAGAGGACTGCTGCACATAGAATCCATGGCTTTTTTACCATGATTCTTTAGTCTTTCAAAGTTAATTTTTTTTAACTGTCTTTTCTTTTCTTTTTTTTTTGAATTTTTCTTTTTCCCTTTTTCAACCAACATCTTATCAATCCCATTTTTAAAAAACATTTTTATTTTTTTCATTTTTAGAGTCATATTCTATCCCTTCATAGTAGTTACCCTTATTTGTGGTATATATATAAGTTGTTCTCTCTTTAAAATTTTGGGATACAGTTTCTTCTAACAGATCAAAATATACCCTAAATCACTAGTGTATGGCTTTGTTCTAGTCTCCTGCCTGACCACATTCTCTCGTTTTTTTTTTTCAACCAACTTCTTATCAATTCTTATCAATTCCTTTATAAATTCCTTTTATAAAATCTTTTATAATTTTCATCTTTACAGTCATATTCCATCCCTTCATCGTATTAACCCTTATTTTTGCGCATATATGTTTTTCTTTCTTTAAAATTTTGGGAGGCACTTTCTTCTAACAGACCAAAATACGCCAAAATCTAGTGTGTGCCACTGATCTAGGCACCAGCCTGATCATATTTGATCATATTCTGGGTTTTTTTGTTTTGTTTTTGTTTGTTTTTATCTTTCTCTTTTTCTTTTTTCTTTCTTTCACTTTCTTTTCCCCCAGTTTCAGGTCTTTTCTGATTTGTTTAGTGTATATTTTCTGGGATCATTGTTACCCTGTTAGCATTTTGTTCTCTCATTCATCTATTCTCCTCTGGACAAAATGACAAGATGCAAAAAATCACCTCAACAAAAAGAACAAGAGGCAATAATGACTGCCAGGGACTTAATCAATACAAACATTAGTACAATGTCAGAACTAGAGTTCAGAATGATGATTTTAAAGATACTAGCTGGGCTTGAACAAAGCATGGAAGTTATGAGAGAAACCCTTTCTGGAGAAATAAAAGAACTAAAATCTAACCAAGTTGAAATCAAAAAGGCTATTAATGAGGTGCAATCAAAAATGGGGGCTCTAACTGCTAGGATAAATGAGGCAGAAGAGAGAATCAGTTATATAGAAGACCAAATGATGGAAAATAAAGAAGCTGAGAAAAAGAGAGATAAACAACTATGGGATCACGAGAGCAGAATTCAAGAGATAAGCGACACCATAAGAAGAAACAACATTAGAATAATTGGGATCCCAGAAGAAGAACATAGAGAGAGAGGGGCAGAAGGTATATTGGAACAAATTATAGCAGAGAATTTCCCTAATTTGGGGAAGGAAACAGGCATCAAAATCCAGGAAGCACAGAAAACCCCTCTCAAAATCAATAAAAATAAGTCAACATCCCGACATCTAATAGTAAAACTTACGAGTCTCAGAGACAAAGAGAAAATCCTGAAAGCAGCTCGGGAGAAGAGATATGTAACCTACAATGGCAGAAACATTAGATTGGCAACAGACCTATCCACAGAGAGCTGGCAGGCCAGAAAGGACTGGCAGGATATATTCAGAGCACTAAATGAGAAAAATATGCAGCCAAGAATACTATATAAAGCTAGGCTGTCATTGAAAATTGAAGGAGAGATAAAAAGCTTCCAGGACAAACAAAAACTAAAGGAATTTGCAAACACAAAACCAGCCCTACAAGAAATATTGAAAGGGGTCCTCTAAGCAAAGAGAGAGCCTAAAAGCAACACAGACTAGAAAGGAACACAGACAATATACAGTAACAGTCACCTTACAGGCAATACAATGGCACTAAATTCCTATCTTTCAATAGTTACCTTGAATGTAAATGGGCTAAATGCCCCAATCAAAAGACACAGGCTATCAGATTGGATAAAAAAACAAGACCCTTCGATATGCTGTCTGCAAGAGACTCATTTTAGAACCAAAGACACCCCCAGATTGAAAGTGAGGGGGTGGAAAACCATTTACCATGCTAATGGACACCAAAAGAAAGCTGGGGTGGCAATCCTTATATCAGACAAATTAGATTTCATTTTATTTTATTTTTTTGTAGTTTTTAATTTTATTGTGTTATGTTAGTCACCAAACAATACATCATTAGTTTTTGATGTAGTGATCCACGATCCATTGTTTTCGTATAAGACCCAGTGCTCCATGCAGTACATGCCCTCCTTAATACCCATCACCGGGCTAACCAATCCCCCCTCCCCCCTCCCCTCTAAAACCCTGTTTGTTTCTCAGGTCCATAGTCTCTCATGGTTCATCTCTCCCTCCAATTCCCACTACCCATTTTTCCCTTCCTTCTCCTAATGTCCTCCATGTTATTCCTTATGTTCCACAAATAAGTGAAACCATATGATAGTTGACTTTCTCTGCTTGACTTATTTCACTTAGCATAATCTCCTCCAGTCCCATCCATGTTGATGTAAAAGTTGGGTATTCATCCTTTCTGATGGCTGAGTAATATTCCAGTGTATATATGGACCAAATCTTCCTTATCCATTCATCTGTTGAAGGGCATCTCGGCTCTTTCCACAGTTTGGCTATTGCGGACATTGCTGCTATGAACATTGGGGTGCATATGGCCCTTCTTTTCACTACATCTGTGTCTTTGGGGTAAATACCCAGTAGTGCAATTGTTGGATCATAGGGTAGCTCTATTTTTAAATTTTTGAGGAACCTCCACACTGTTTTCCAAAGTGGCTGTACCAACTTGCATTCCCACCAACAGCGTAAGAGGGTTCCCCTTTCTCCACAACCTCTCCAACATTTGTTGTTTCTTTCCCTGTCCATTTTGGCCGTTCTAACTGGTGTAAGGTGGTATCTCAGTGTGGTTTTGATTTGGATTTCCCTGATGGCTAATGATGATGAACATTTTTTCATGTGTCTGCTAGCCATTTGTATGTCTTCTTCTCTTCTCCCCACTTTTTGACTTGATTATTTGTTTTTTGGGTGTTGAGTTTGAGAAGTTCTTTATAGATCTTGGATACCAGCCCTTTATCTGTAGTGTCATTTGCAAATATCTTCTCCCATTCTGTGGGTTGCCTCTTTGTTTGGTTGACTGTTTCCTTTGCTGTGCAGAAGCTTTTTATCTTGATGAAGTCCCAAAAGTTCATTTTTGCTTTTGTTTCACTAGCTTTTGGAGATGTATCTTGAAAGAAGTTGCTGTGGCCGATGTCAGAGAGGTTACTGCCTATGTTCTCCTCTAGGATTTTGATGGATTCCTGTCTCACATTGAGGTCTTTCATCCACTTTGAGTTTATCTTTGTGAATGGTGTTAGAGAATGGTCGAGTTTCATTCTTCTGCATGTGGCTGTCCAATTTTCCCAGCACCATTTATTGAAGAGACTGTCTTTTTTCCATTGCATGTTTTTTCCTGCTTTGTCAAAGATTAGTTGACCATAGAGTTGAGGGTCCATATCTGGGCTCTCTATTCTGTTCCATTGGTCTGTATGTCTGTTTTTGTGCCAGTACCATGCTGTCTTGGTGATCACTGCTTTGTAATACAGCTTGAAATCGGGCAATGAGATGCCCCCAGCTTTGTTTTTCTTTTTCAACTTCTCCTTGGCGATTTGGAGTCTTTTCTGATTCCATACAAATTTTAGGATTGTTTGTTCCAGCACTTTGAAAAATATCATTGGAATTTTCATCGGGATAGCATTGAAGGTATAGATTGCTCTGGGTAGCATAGACATTTTAACAATGTTTATTCTTCCGATCCATGAGCATGGAATATTTTTCCATCTTTTTGTGTCTTCTTCAATTTATTTCATGAGTGTTTTGTAGTTCCTAGAGTATAGATCCTTTACCTCTTTGGTTAGGTTTATTCCAAGGTATCTTATGGTTTTTGGTGCTATTGTAAATGGAATCGTTTCTTTAATTTCTCTTTCTACAGTTGCGTTGTTAGTGTATAAGAAAGCAACTGATTTCTGTGCATTGATTTTGTATCCTGCCACATTACTGAATTGCTGGCTGAGTTCTAGTAATTTGGGGGTGGAGTCTTTTGGGTTTTCACATAAAGTATCATGTCGTCTGTGAAAAGAGAGAGTTTGACTTCTTCCTTGCCAATTTGAATACCTTTTATTTCTTTTTGTTGTCTGATTGCTGTTGCTAGGACTTCTAGTACTATGTTGAACAACAGTGGTGACAGTGGGCACCCTTGACGTGTTCCTGATCTTAAGGGAAAGGCTCTCAGCTTTTCCCCATTGAGGATGATATTCGCTGTGGGTTTTTCATAGATGGATTTTATGAGCTTGAGGAATGTTCCCTCTATCCCCATACTCTGGAGAGTTTTAATCAGGAAAGGATGTTGTATTTTGTCAAATACTTTTTCTGCATCAATTGAGAGGACCATATGGTTCTTCTCCCTCCTATTAATGTGTTCTATCACATTGATTGATTTGCGAATGTTGAACCACCCTTGCATCCCGGGGATAAATCCCACTTGGTCGTGGTGGATGATCCTTTTAATGTATTGTTGGATCCTATTAGCTAGGATTTTGTTGAGGATTTTGGAATCCATATTCATCAGGGATATCGGTCTGAAATTCTCCTTTTTGATGGGGTCTTTGCCTGGTTTGGGGAGTAAGGTAATGCTGGCCTCATAGAATGAGTTTAGAAGTTTTCCTTCTGTTTCTATTTTTTGAAACAGCTTCAGTAGAATAGGTATTATTTCTTCTTTGAATGTTTGGTAGAATTCCCCAGGGAATCCATCAGGCCCTGGACTCTTGTTTTTTGGGAGGTTTTTGATCACTGCTTCAAGCTCGTTACTGGTTATTGGCCTATTCAGGTTGTCAATTTCTTCCTGTTTCAGTCTTGGCAGCTTATAGGTTTCCAGGAAGGCCTCCATTTCATCCAGATTGCTCAGTTTATTGGCATATAGTTGTTGATAATAATTTCTAATAATTGTTTCTATTTCCTTGGTGTTAGTTGTGATCTCTCCCCTTTCATTCGTAATTTTATTAATTTGGGTCCTTTCTCTCTTCTTTTGGATAAGTCTGGCCAGTGGTTTATCAATCTTATTAATTCTTTCAAAGAACCAACTTCTAGTTTTGTTGATCTGATCTACTGTGTTTCTGGTTTCTAATTCATTGATTTCTGCTCTAATTTTAATTATTTCTCTTCTAATGCATGGCTTAGGCATCGTTTTTGCTTTTTCTCTAGTTCTTTAAGGTGTAGAGTTAGTTGGTGAATTCGGGATTTTTCTATTTTTTTTGAGTGAGGTTTGGATAGCTATGTATTTCCCCCTTAGGACCGCCTTTGCAGTATTCCATAGGTTTTGGACCAATGTGTTTTCATTCTCATTGATTTCCATGAATTGTTTAAGTTCTTTGATTTCTTGGTTGACCCAAACATTCTTGAGCAGAGTGGTCTTTAGCTTCCAAGTGTTTGAATTTCTGCCAAATTTTTTCTTGTGATTGAGTTCCAGTTTTAGAGCATTGTGGTCTGAGAATATGCAGGGAATAATCTCAATCTTTTGGTATCAGTTGAGAACTGATTTGTGACCCAGTATATGGTCTATTCTGGAGAAAGTTCCATGTGCACTCGAGAAGAATGAGTATTCTGTTGTTTTAGGGTGGAATGTTCTGTGAATATCTATGAGGTCCATCTGGTCCAATGTATCATTCAAAGCTCTTGTTTCCTTGTTGATTTTCTGCTTAGATGATCTGTCCATTGCTGAGAGTGGAGTATTGAGGTCTCCTACAATTAACGTATTGTTATCAATATGACTCTTTATTTTGGTTAACAGTTGGCTTATGTAGATGGCTGCTCCCATGTTGGGGGCATAGATATTTACAATTGTTAGCTCTTCTTGTTGGATAGACCCTTTAAGAATCATATAGTGTCCTTCTGTGTCTCTTATTACAGACTTTAGTTTAAAATCTAATTTGTCTGATATAAGAATTGCTACCCCAGCTTTCTTTTGAGGTCCGCTGGCATGGAAGATAGATTTCCGTCCCTTCACTTTCAGTCTGGATGTATCTTCAGGTTCAAAATGAATCTCTTGTAGACAGCATATGGATGGGTCCTGTCTTTTTATCCAATCTGCAACCCTGTGCCGTTTTATGGGAGCGTTTAGGCCTTCACGTTGAGAGTGATTATTGAAAGATATGAATTAATTGTCATCATGTTGCCTGTGAAGACGTTGTTTTTATAGATTGTCCCTGTAAATTTCTGTTGTAGATCACTCTTGGGGTCTTTCTCCTTTTATAGAACCCCCCCTTAATATTTCTTGCAGGGCCAGCTTAGTGGTCACATATTCTTTCAACTTCTGCTGGTCATGGAAGCTCTGCATCTCTCCATCCATTCTAAATGAAAGCCTTGACGGATAAAGTATTCTTGGCTGCATGTTCTTCTCATTTAGTACCCTGAATATGTCTTGCCAGCCCTTTCTGGCTTGCCCGGTCTCTGTGGATAGGTCTGACGTTATTCTGATATTCCTCCCTCTGTACGTAAGGAATCTCTTCCCCCTAACTGCCCTTAAGATGGTTTCCTTGGTTCTAAGATTTGCAAGTTTTACTATTACATGCCAGGGTGTTGGCCCATTTTCCTTGATCTTAGGAGGGGTCCTCTCTGCCTCTAGGACTCGAATGTTTGTTTCATTCCCCAGATTAGGGAAGTTCTCAGCTACAGTTTGCTCAAATACATCTTCTAGCCCTGTCTCTCTCTCCACTCCCTCCAGGATTCCAATTATTCTGACATTGGAACGCCTCATGGTGTCACTTATTTCTCTGATTCTATTTTCATGGATTCTGAGTTGTTGTTCCCTGGCCTCCTCTTTTCCCTTTTTATCTATTATACTGTCTTCCAGATCGCTTATTCTCTCTTCTGTCGCAGTTACCCTAGCTGTTAGATTATCTAGATTGGATTGGATCTCATTGATAGCATTTTTAAGTTCTGCCAATTCACCTTTTATTTCTGCCCTTAGAGACTCTATGTTGCCATTAATTGATTTCTCCATTCTAGCCATTGTCTTCACAATTGCTAGCCTGAATTCCATCTCTGACATCTTGGTTATGTCTGCATCCATTTGTAAATCTGCAGCATAAGTCATAATTTCTGAGTCTTTTCTGTTTTGGGGGCTCCTCCTCCTAGTCATTCTGTTGATGGGTATTTGAGGGAATGTGTAGAGTCCAAATTATTGACCAGAACCCAAGCAAGATGCACCTGTTTTCTTGGGACCTTAGGGTTGCTGGCCTCTTGTTTTCCCAGGCTGTCTTCTGCAGGAGGGGCCTGCTGCACTGTTACTTAGGCAACCCTGTTTGGGCCGAGTTGCCCTGCACCTCTGTGGTGGGGGGTGGGCTCAGCGGGAATCAGTTTTGGGGGCTTTTGTTCTCTGGTGCCTTTCCCTGGCGGCTTTCTGCGGTGGCTTTCCACATCTCTTCTGCGAGTCAGAGCAGAAGAGACCGTTTCCAACCCTCTGCCTCAGAGCAGAGAGACTGCAGTCTGTTCTTCAGTGAGCCCTCCAGGCCACACCGTCTCCATTTCTGTCCGTGCTGCTATAAACTGCAGCGGCCTGGGTTGTGCGCCCCTCTACAGTACCTCCAGTCCTGCCTCCAGGTCGGGGCACGTCTCTGCCCTTTGTGCTTCTAAAACCACCAGCCCACGCGCGCGCGTGACTCTGCCACTTGGGGTTCTGTCCCAGGGACTGCAGTTTGTGTGCGCGCGACTCCACCGCTTGGGGTTTCCACCCCGGGGGTTGCAGTTCACCGGCGCAACCCCGGCGCCCCGGGTTTCCATCTCGGAGGCTGCAGTTCACGTGCGCGCGACCCCACCGGTCTGGTTTTCCACCCCGGGGGGCTGCCCTAAAGTTCTTTCCCGATGCTACTGGTCTGCGAGTCTGTGCCTGTCTGCAGCGCATGAGGCTGTCACTCACTGGCTGTGTAGGATCCCCACGTCCAGGCCCCCTCCTGCTGCCGTTTATCCTCCGATATCTGCCTGCAGAATCACGGTTCGCTGCTTTGTACCTCAAAACCAACCGTCTGCGATACTCTGTTTATAGAGATCCAGATCTTCTTACATCTCAGGCTGGTTTCGTGGGTGCTCAGAGTAGTCTGGTAGATATCCAGCTCAATTCCGGGGACCAGTTGAAATAGGGTCCCCTACTCCTCCGCCATATTTCCCCCCTCCCAGACAAATTAGATTTTAAACCAAAGACTGTAATAAGAGATGAGAAAGGACATTATATCCTACTTAAAGGCTCTATGCAACAAGAAGATCTAACAATGGTAAATATCTATGCCCCTAACATGGGAGCAGCCAATTATATAAGGCAATTAATAACAAAAGCAAAGAAACACATTGACAACAATACAATAAAAGTGGGGGACTTTAACATCCCCCTCACTGAAATGGACAGATCAACTAAGCAAAAGATTAACAAGGAAATAAAGACTTTAAATGACTGGACCAAATGGACTTCACAGATATATTCAGAACATTCTGTCTCAAAGCAACAGAATACACATTCTTCTCTAGTGCCCATGGAACATTTTCCAGAATAGATTACATCCTAGGTCACAAATCAGGTCTCAACTGCTACCAAAAGATTGGGATCATTCCCTGCATATTTTCAGACCACAATGCTTTGAAACTAGAACTCAATCACAAGAGGAAAGTTGGAAAGAACTCAAATACATGGAGGCTAAAGAGCATCCTACTAAAAATGAATGGGTCAACCAGGAAATTAAAGAAGAATTAAAAAAAAATTCATGGAAACCAATGAAAATGAAAACACAACTGTTCAAAATCTTTGGGATACAGCAAAGGCAGTCCTCAGAGGAAAGTCTATAGCAATACAAGCCTTTCTCAAGAAACAAGAAAGGTCTCAAATACACAACCTAACCCTACACCTAAAGGAGCGGGAGAGAGAACAGCAAATAAAGCCTAAACCCAGAAGGAGAAGAGAAATAATAAAGATCAGAGCAGAAATCAATGAAATAGAAACTAAAAGAACAGTAGAACAGATCAACGAAACTAGGAGCTGGTTCTTTGAAAGAATTAACAAGATTGATAAACCCCTGGCCAGACTTACCAAAAAGAAAAGATAAATGACCCAAATCAACAAAATCATGAATGAAAGAGGAGAGATCACAACCAACACCAAAGAAATACAAACAATTATAAGAATATATTATGAGCAACTCTAGGCCAGCAAATTAGATAATTTGGAAGAAATGGATGCATTCCTAGAGATGTATCAACTACCAAAACTGAACCAGGAAGAAATAGAAAACCTGAACAGACCTATAACCACTAAGGAAATTGAAGCAGTCATCAAAAATCTCCCAAAAAACAAAAGCCCAGGGCCAGATAGCTTCCCAGGGGAATTCTCCCAAACATTTAAAGAATTAATACCTATTCTTCTGAAACTGTTCCAAAAAATAGAAATGGAAGGAAAACTTCCAAACTCATTTTATCAGGCCAGCATTACCTTGATCCCCATACCAGACAAAGACCCCATCAAAAAGGAGAATTACAGGCCAATATCCCTGATGAACATGGATGCAAAAATTCTCACCAAAATACTAGCCAATAGGATCCAACAGTACATTAAAAGGATTATTCACCACGACCAAGTGGGATTGATCCCTGGGCTGCAAGGTTGGTTCAACATCTGCAAATCAATCAACGTGATACAATATATTAATAAAAGAAAGAACAAGAACCATATGATCTTCTCAATGGATGCAGAAAAAGCATTTGACAAAGTACAGCATCCTTTCTTGATCAAAACTCTTCAGAGTATAGGGATAGAGGGTACATACCTCAATATCATAAAAGCCATCTATGAAAAACCCACAGTGAATATCATACTCAGTGGGGAAAAACTGAGAGCTTTCCCCCTAAGGTCAGGAACGTGGCAAGGATGTCCACTGTCACCACTACTATTCAACATAGTACTAGAAGTCCTAGCCACAGCAATCAGACAACAAAAAGAAATGAAAGGCATCCAAATCGGCAAAGAAGAAGTCAAACTCTCACTCTTTGCAGATCATATGATACTTTATGTGGAAAACCCAAAAGACTCCACCCCAAAACTGCTAGAACTCACACAGGAATTCAGTCAAGTGGCAGGATATAAAATCAATGCACAGAAATCAGTGGCATTCCTATACACCAACAAGACAGAAGAAAGAGAAATTAAGGAATCGATCCCATTTACAATTGCACCCAAAACCATAAGATACCTAGGAATAAATCTAACCAAAGAGGCAAAGAATCTGTACTCTGAAAACTATAGAATACCCATGAAAGAAATTGAGGAAGACACAAAGAAATGGAAAAACGTCCCATGCTCATGGATTGGAAGGACAGATATTGTGAAGATGTCAGTGCTACCTAGAGCAATCTACACCTTCAATGCAATCCCCATCAAAATACCATCCACTTTTTTCAAAGAAATGGATCAAATAATCCTAAAATTTGTATGGAACCAGAAAAGACCCCGAATAGCCAGAGGAATGTTGAAAAAGCAAAGCAAAGCTGGTGACATCACAATTCCGGACTTCAAGCTCTATTACAAAGCTGTCATCATCAAGACAGTATGGTACTGGCACAAAAACAGACACATAGATCAGTGGAACAGAATAGAGAGCCCAGAAATGGGCTCTATGGTCCATATGGTCAACTCTATGGTCAACTAATCTTTGACAAAGCAGGAAAGAATGTCCAATGGAAAAAAGACAGTCTCTTCAACATTGGGGAGGGTATGTGCTATGGTGAGCGCTGTGAATTGTGTAAGACTGTTGAATCACAGACCTGTACCTCTGAAACAAATAATACATTATATGTTAAAAAAAGAAGAAGAAGAAGAAGAAGATAGTAGGAGGGGAAGAATGAAGGGGGGAAAATCGGAGGGGGAGACAAACCATGAGAGAATATGGACTCTGAAAAACAAACTGAGGGTTCTAGAGGGGAGGGGGGGGGATGGGTTAGCCTGGTGATGGGTATTAAAGAGGACACGTTGGGCACGGAGCACTGGGTGTTATGCACAAACAATGAATCATGGAACACTACATCAAAAACTAATGATGTGATGTATGGTGATTAACATAACATAATATTAAAAATAAGAAAAGATGGATTAAGGATGGATAGATGGATAGGTATTTGCAAAGCAAACAGAATATTACTTGTAGAATCTAGATCATAGATATTACAGGTGTTTACTATAAAACTATTTTAATTTCTTTTTGTGTTTGAGATTTTTTGTAATAAACTGTTGGAGAGAAAAAAAAAAATCCTGTGCTGGTGCCTGCTATTCAGAGAGTCCAAACTAATACTCCAGACAACCAAATATGAATCTTATCCTGTGAAGGAAGATGGCACAATTATTTAAAACTAGATTTTTTTTCCTGTTGGCCAGTTAGGCATAGACATGGACTCCCAATAAATATTTAATGAATTCCTTGCTTAAGTTAGAAGAAATATTTATGGGCCAGGTTGTAGAGGGTTCATAATCCAAGAGATTTATAGAGAGAGAGATGAAGAGGGGAGGAAATGTGAGGAAAGCAGGTGGGGAGAAAAAGGGAGAGAAAGATGGCAGGCAGAATGGGAGGAGTGGAGGAGTTGAGGTGGATTTGAAAACAAAAAAGTTTCATGGGGGTGAGGGAAGGAAAAATATAATGCCCTTATTAATTTTGTTGTAATGACAATCTCTTGTCCTTGGAAGGCCTACTCTTCTCTTTAAGAAAAATGTTCCGGGGTGCCCGGGTGGCTGTCATTAAGCATCTGCCTTCGGCTCAGGTCATGATCCCGGGGTCCTGGGATTGAGCCCCACAGCGGGCTCCCTGCTCTGTGGGAAGCCTGCTTCTCCCTCTCCTACTCCCCCTGCTTGTGTTCCCTCTCTCGCTGTGTCTCTCTCTGTCAAATAAAGAAATAAAATCTTTAAAAAAAAAAAAGAAAAAGGTTTTATCACTATAAATAGAAGGGAACTTGAATAATCACTTAAATCTAGGAGAGAGAGAGGCATTCTTTTAGGAAAAGGATATATAGGAGACTAACCTTTATATCATACAGATTTGTAAATTCAAAGAGCCTATTATAAATAATGCTGCAATAAACATAGCATGCATATAGCTTTTCAAATTAGTGTTCTCATTTTCTTTGGGTAAATTCCCTGCAGTGGAATTACTGGATCACATGGTTTTTCTAATTGTTTTAATATAAATTCAATTAATTAACATGTAATGTATTATTCATTTCAGAGGTAGAGTTCAGTGATTCATCAGTCTTATATAATACCCAGTGCTCATTACATCTTGTGCCCTCCTTAATATCCATCACCCGGTTACCCCAACCCCCACCCCCTCCCCTATATGCACCCTATGTTTATTGTAGCATTACTTGTAATAGCAAAGAAACGGAAGCAACCCAAGTGTCCTTCCATAGATGAATGAATAAAGAAGATAGATAAAATATTACTCAGCTATGAAAAAGAATGAGATTTTTGTCATTTGCAACAACATGGATGGATGTAGGGGATATAATGCTAAGTGAAATAAGTCAGAGAAAGACAAATGCCATATAATTTCACTCATAAGTGGGAAAATTTAAGAAAAAAATTAATGAATAAACAAAGAAGAAAGGAACAAACAAACTTTTAAATACAGAGAACAAACTGGTGAGGTGAGTAGGAGGATAGGTGAAATATATAAAGGGGATTTAGAGGTACAAACTTCCAGTTATAAAATAAATAAAGCCTCAGAGATGAGAAGTACAGCATAGGGAATATAGCCAATAAGATTGTAATAATGTTGTTTGGTGACAGGTGATGACTATACTTATCATGGTGAGTTCTGAAAAATGTATAGAATTGCTGAATCATTATGTTGTACAGCCTAAACTAATATAACACCATATGTTAATTATATATATAATACAATCAATGTATATAGGCATTTCAGAACAAAAAAAAAAGAAAGAGCCTAACTTTCAGAGTTTAATCTGATTTCTTTTTCCAGCTAGTGGCTGGTATTTCTTTGGAGGCCAAGTCACATGGGAAACTCTTTCCCCACCTTCCCTTCCAGGGTCCAAATATCCCTCTCCAAATATTCAAAAGCAAAATGTGAGAAAGCTGAAAACGATGACAATCTATGCCTGATGTCAGACCCTACAACAGATTTGAGCTGGGGAGGTGGGTGTGAGGATGTGAAATCTGTGTGCCTACTGCCGTAGCCACTCGCCACTGGTGGCTATTTGCATTTATACTTAAATTGATTATAATCAAGTAAAATTTTAAACATTAGTTCCATAAGCACACTTGTGACACTTCAAGTACATAATAGCCACTTGTAGCTAGGAGCTGCCATATTGGAGAGCCACACAGAGAATATTTTCATAATCACAGAAAGTTGTATTGGAGAAAGTTGTGTTAAATAGACAAAACTGCCGATGGGAAAAAGAGAAGGAGGGTGGAAAATTGAGGGTCCAGGAGAATCTGCTCTGTGGCAACTGGTTCTAGGATTGGCCCCATGCCATGACCAAAACTCATGTACAGGATAAATACATTAGGAAATTTCCTCCCACATATTTAACCTGTCATGGATTCTCTGTGAATGCGATTATATAACTTGAACCTTCAATTTAAAAGTTTAAATATTCTTAGGTATTCTCTGCCTATGCTAACAAAAAAAATTTTTTTTAACTGTGCCATGTTTCCTTTTAGAACAGAGTTTCTTGACCTTGGCACTATTGACATTTGGGGCCAGACAATTCCTCACTGTGGATTAATTTTTTGTTGTGGTCTATTCTGTGCATGGTAGGATGTTTAGCAGCATCCCTAGGTGCTATAAGCATTCCCACCTCCCATGGGAACAATTGTAAATGTCTCTAGATGTTGTTCAATGTCCACTGGCAGGAAAAAAAAAAATCACCCCCTTGTTGAGAACTATTGATCTAGCATATGATACCTGGTGTCTGTAATACACTGATACGGTCTTAGGCCTCGTCAGAGAAGTAATTGCCACCTCCTTCCCCGAACTATAACCAAGCAGTGGCCTGTGACTGACCTGGCAAAATAACACTTTGTTTAGAGGAAGCTCATAAAATGATTTTGGCCAGAAGGATGAGCTAACCTCATAATAAGTACTTGAAGAGAGAAACCACCCCTCAAATGCATAATGTGTACCATGACTGGGATTGACTTAACTAGGATGAAGAAATCATATAATTTGCTATGTCTACAGATATGTAAGTAACCCAAATGTGTGTTTCTTTTTTTGGTATCAAAAGATAATTCTAGAATAAAATTCATTGTCACAGTCATTTTAAAGTACATCCACACTGTCGAAAATCTAAATAACTACATTTTTCACTCTCCTCTAAAAATGGAAGGCACTAAATAATACAAAACTGTTTTAACCTGAAGATTTTCATACTCAATTCTAACTCAAAAATATATTTGCTGACATCCATGCTTTATAAAATAATTCCCTTGTGATAATTATGTACCTTGAGCAGAATTACCAATGCATCTGTCTTGAATGCTTAATATATTCTATGGCAAGTGCCTTGAGAATTTTCAATTCTGTTGCTGCCAAGAGAAAGAGGTATTAACCATTCAGAATGAGATGATCACATTAGATTTTGTGCAGAAAGAAAATCACAACTAACACTTTATGACTTAAATGGATTTCTCTCCAGAGCCTACAATGTCACTACTATTAAAAGACTACAGATTCCTGGAGGATAGGGACTGTGTGTCCTACCACTCTCTCTAATAGTGTCCTGCACATATTAGGAACTCAATAAATTATTTGTTTATGAATAAACTAACTCAGAACTAACCTCCTGAGTCTATTACTGTAAAGTTTGGACCAGAATATAAGTCCCTCAATTCCCAACCTACCTTGTTTTCTAATGCAAACAATATAAGAGGAATTATGGTTAAGACACTTTGTCACTTTGTATCTAAGGGATTGAATTTATTCTCAGTCTCCCTGGTCCCTGCCCCCTCTCCTCCATTGGTTACATGATAGGTGATCTTATGAGTTCCCTAATTTTCTGTATTTAAAATTTCTTACCAATAAATAAGAGATGAAAAGGCCATATCATTTTGAGATCTTAAATGACAAAATCTACACAAGGCTTTAAGCATACAGTCTGGCACATAAAAAGTGCTTTCTAGGGGCACCTAGGTGGCTCAGTCAGTTGAGCAACCTACTCGTGATTTCAACTCAGGTCATGAGCTCAGGGTCATGAGATGGAGCCCTGCTTTTAGCTTGTGCTCAGCGTGGAGTCTGCTTGAGATTCTCTCTCTCCCTTTGCCCCTCCCCGCCCCCACTAGTGCGCTCTCTCTTTCTAAATAAATAAATAAAATCTTTAAAAAAAAACAATGGTCTTTTCAATGGACTCTGAAAAACAAACTGAGGGTTCTAGAGGGGAAGGGGGTGGGAGGATGGGTTAGCCTGGTGGTGGGTATTGAGGAGGGCACATTCTGCATGGAGCACTGGGTGTTATGCACAAACAATGAATCATGGAACACTACATCTAAAACTAATGATGTAATGTATGGGGATTAACATAAGAATAAAAAAAATAAAAAATGAAATAGCAAAAAAAAAAATAAAAAAAAACAATGGTCTTTTATGTCTTTTGTTAGGTTTGCTTCTAAGGAATCTAGCTTTTATGGATTTGTGTGTGGGATATTATTATAATTATTACATTTTCTAATTGGTTAGAGCAGGAATAGTATATACGCTTTTGTATATTGATCTTGTATCCTACAAACTTGCTGAAGTCTCTAATTATTGCTTATTTTGTATTCCCTTGTATTTGTAATGTTGATAATCATATGCAAATAAGCAATAATTTTCAATCTTCCATTTTAGTATGTCTTTTTAAAATTTTTTATGTCTTAATTTTTCTTGTCTTATTTATTTGGCAATAATAGCCACTTAATATTAAATGCAAATAATGTTCAAGGAAAATATTTATTTATAATTTCCCTGATTTTAAAACTAATATTTAACCATTAACTATAATGTTTGCTGTGGATTTTTCATTTGCTAGGAATTCTTTTATCTAGCACTAGTGGGCTCCATTAAACCACTGGATGCCTCTTTTAATAAATACGTGTGTAGATTTTTGAGGATTTGTACAAATATTCAAGAATGAACAGAGCTTTAGTTTAATAGTACAGGAGAAAAGGAGAAAATGATAGATAAAATAGAAGAGAAAGTACGAAAGAAATGGCTATCTCAAAGGACAAAAGAACATTTAGTGTCTGTTGCTTTCCTCAAAGGTCAGTCTGGATCAATTCCTTCTCTCCATGTCATTCCAGGTAATGAGCAGAGGTTGGCAGCATGCCAGGTATTAGAGGAGAGGTCCCCATTGCAGTATTCTGGCACTTTCCATATTATGAAAACACAGTGTGTCCAAATTGTGGCAGCACACAGAGATGTTTGGCTTGCACTAGCTTTTTTCCTTGCTTTCTGTTTTTACTAAGAAGCATGGTCTTATCTACTTGAAATTAGTAAATAATTGTATTATCAAAAATTGCTAAAAAAATTCATAACATCAATATGATTCCCTAGAACGTCTTCCTTTCATATTTAGCCGCAATTGCCATATTGTTTCCTAAGTGTGGGTCATGCACCACATCTATCCATCCTCCACTTTTGTCTACCAGGTCCCATAGTGCTCCAGCCTGACCTACCTGTTGTAACTTCAGTTCCCTTCCCTTTTCAGCTTCAAATGGACCCTTAGAGCAACCAGGTGTTCCTTTATTTGTGACTTTATAAATTCCAAGCAAGTGTTCAATCCAGGCATTTTTCTCTCTTCTGAAGCCCCAGTGCAACCCTTCATCCTCAAGTCTCGGAGGACATAGTGTCTGATTTTATGAAGATAGTGGCCAACACCCTTGTCCACACATCAACCTTGCCTTCTCTTGTAGGAAGAGGAGTGCTCCTTCTCCTTGGTGTCAACCTTAGGGGCAAAATGAACCTCTATGCTGACCCCTGGAGAGAAGGCATTCCTCAGAAGTCCTTCAGATGGAAAATCAGTTCAAGAAGGGGTAGACCTTTTGGAACCACTCAACATAAAAGCAGGTCTTTTCATTGTTACCTGCAAAGATGTCGGCTTCCAGAATTGAGGAGTAAAGTGAGATTTTGATGAGCTGTTGTACTTGCCATTGAGCTGCCTCATCCTCAGTTTATAGCATATCAGGTATATCCTAGTATATAAATAGTATATATATATATATATATATATATATATATATATATATATATATATAGTACATATATCCTACTAGTATATAGTATATATCCTGCTTTAGTATATATATATATATATATAGTACATATATCCTACTAGTATATAGTATATATCCTGCTTTAGTATCCTAGATGTTTGTTCTTTCTTTGAAGAAGAAATATCTGACAATATAAGTAATATATGCTTATGATAGAAGTTGTAATACAGAGGGGTGCCTGGGTGGCTCAGTCATTAGGCATCTGCCTTCAGCTCAGGTCATGATCCCAGGGTGCTGGGATCGAGCCCCGCGTTGGGCTCCCTGCTCCGCGGGAAGCCTGCTTCTCCCTCTCCCGCTCCCCCTGTTTGTGTTCCCTCTCTCACTTGTCTCTCTGTCAAATAAATAAATAAAATCTTTAAAAAAAGAATTTGTAATATAGAAATATATAAAGAAGATATTAAAATAATTAACAATAATAATAGGTAATGATTATTAAAGACTTACTATATGCCAGCTTCTGTGCTAAGCATTTAATAAACATTATTCTATCTTTATAACAAGTCAGAGATATCAGCAATTGATATTGGTATACTTTCCTCTATTTTCCTCTAGGCTTTTTTTTAAATAGATTCTATTAGAACAATTTTAGATTTATAGGAAAATTAAGAAGAGAGCGCAGAAAGTTTCCATGTAACTTGAAGCCAACTTCCCCTATTATTAACATATACTAGTATGATATATTTGTTATGTGAACAATTATTGATACTTTATTATTAACTAAGACCTACAGTTTATTTAGATTTCCTTACTTTTTATGTAAGTCCTTTTTCTGTCCCACTCATGGTACCACATACTAAATAGTCATCATGTGGACACCTGGGTGGCTCAGTTGGTTAAGCGACTGCCTTCGGCTCAGGTCATGATCCTGGAGTCCCGGGATCAAGTCCCGCATCGGGCTCCCTACTCAACAGGGAGTCTGCTTCTCCCTCTGACCCTCTCCCCTCTCATGCTCTCTCTCTCTCTCATTCTCTCTCAAATAAATAAATGAAATCTTTAAAAAAAAATAGTCATCATGTTTCTTTAGGCTCTTTTTGGCTACATCAATTTCTTAGACTTTCTTTGTTTTTGATGACTTTGACAGTTTTGAGGATAACTGGTTAGGTGTATTATAGGATGCCCCTCCACTGGAATTTTCTGAAGATTTTTCTCTTGCTAAGACTGGAGTAAGAATTTTTCTTAATTGTCATTAGTTGAAGTTGAATTGTATGAATTCTTTTTTTTGTTACTGAGCCCATAATATAGTCTTTCTCTTTAATTTGCTTTTTCAGTTAAGTACATTATCAGATTTCAAATGTTATACTATATAGAGTCCTGAGAAAAATCTACTT
Organism: Mirounga angustirostris; assembly: GCF_029215605.1. Lineage (NCBI taxonomy): Eukaryota > Metazoa > Chordata > Mammalia > Carnivora > Phocidae > Mirounga > Mirounga angustirostris. The sequence continues at coordinate 183,729,504 of NW_026991709.1, read as the reverse complement.
CATCATAATGTATTTTTTAAGCTAGGCCTATAATTTTCCTTTTTCATACCATCCTTGTCTGGTTTTATTTTTGTCTTCATCCATGTTCCCTGGGAAGCAAACTGTGGAACAGAGATTTATGTGCAAGAACTCTACTGGGGAGGCTCTCAGGATCAATTCCTATGGGGGCAAGGCCAGGGGGTCAGAGCAGAAGTATAATGCAGCTACCACAGAGACCTCAGCAATGTCACTAGGATGGTCTTTCCAAGCTGTCCCAAATTAATTCAGTGGGGCCAAGCTCTTGTACCATTGCATCTATCAGTCTTGGATGTGGGCCCAAGGGACATTCCTGGAAAGGGACTTAGCTGTGAGTGGTCAGCAGCCACCACTCCCAGCATCCAGAGGAATGCATGCCTTGGTCCTAAAGGGGGGACCTGGGAAGTTTGCCATAATGTCCACCACAGTAATCAAGGATGTGCTTTCTCAAAACAGGACTTGAGGAGGTTTTCCTTCTGTAGAATGTTCAACAATTTACAGAAGCTAGAAGTTATCTATTCTGTTGATTGTGTGGTAAAACTTAAAAACCATCTGGGATATGAGTGAAGGAGGGGAGAAGGGAGAGAGTGCATACATGTTTGACTCCCAAATCAAGTGTTTTAACAGCTTTATAAGTCCTTCATCCCCACTCAAATCAACATTGATAATTTATATTTTTTCTAGAAAAAACATTAATTTTGTAAGTTATCAGAGGTATCAGCATATAGTTATTCATAATAACTCTTGCAATATTTTGTCACTATTATATATTTAATGATGTACCCTTTCTTTCCGCAGTTATGTTTTTGTATGCCTTTCTTCTTTATTGTTTGTCCACTTCATTAACCTTTTCAAAGAACTGTAATTTGTTTTTGCAGATCAGCTCTATTGCTTGTTTTCTGTTTCACTAATGTTTGCTCTTATCTTTATTAGCTTCTTCTCTCTACTTTCTTTGGGTTTACTCTGTTCTTTTTCATTTTTTTAATTTTATTATGTTATGTTAATCATCATACATTACATCATTAGTTTTTGATGTAGTGTTCCATGATTCATTGCTGCGTATAACACCCCCCAATTTCCCCCCCTTCATTTTTCCCTTCTTACTGTCTTCTTCTTTTTTTTAACATTTAATGTATTATTTGTTTCAGAGGTACAGGTCTGTGATTCAACAGTCTTACACAATTCTACTCTGTTCTTTTTCTAACTCTTGAGTTCTGGTCTCATTACTTCTCTATTGTTTTTCTTTTTTAATATGCACAATGTGCCCCCCACCCCATGAGCACTGATTTAGCTACACTGCATATGCTTTAACTAAATGTAATAGAGATTTTCAGTTGTCCTACAATTTCCATCCTGTCCTCCTTCCTTTCAAAACAAAAACAAAAACAAAACAAAACAAAACAAAAAAACAATCTTTAGATGAGCTTATGGTGTCCCAAATAAGGACAATATTTCTCAGCCTCTCTTGCAGCTGCGGTGGCTGTATTTTGGAAACAGGTAGCGGTCAGGGCTCCCAAGATTTTTTGAGGAGTAGATCCAATCTGTAACCAGATATGAGTTACAGAAACTCCAGGGTGGTCAGTCATATAAATGCCTAGTCAGCTTTGAGACCTGTTTTTCAGGTCAGGGAGGTATAAGAAAGGGTACTGGCTAGATACTAGTACCACCACAGGTGAGGTTGGGGAAGGTAGACTCTCACCAGCTAAAATTTGGAGAGTCCATTATGAAAAGAGAGAGAAGAATGGATATTGGGAAACTATTGGCAACATCTGCCATAACTCCATACAAACACACAGGGGATGCATCATGTGATCTTGCTTTGAACAATGGAGATGTGAGCAGAAGTGATACATACCCCTTTCCATTCATGTCTTTAAAGAGAATGAGCATGTCCTCTTCTTCCTTTTTTCTTCTTCCCTATTGGCAAAAGTCAAAGTTCAGCATGATAGCTGGAGCTGGAAGTTACATTGGACCATGAGATGAAAAGGGCATGTTGAGGATGGTAGAACAAGCTAAAAGGATCTGAGAAAGACAGGACCTATTTAGAGTTCCCCTGGAGAGCTTCTCGAGGCTTTCCCTGTCTGTGAAATGGGTGTCAGACATGGTCAGGGTGAGTCACAGGAGCTGGTCATCATGGAGTCCAAGTGCCCAGCATAAAGGCAGGGAAGGAATAACGCCAGTGGTGACAGGCAAAGCAAATTCTACCCTTACCTGCAATGTTTTGTTTTTTACAGATTGATACATGATTTGAAAACTAACCATGGATTTTAAAAACCTACAAGAAATTTTTTAAAACACTGAAGAGAAGAAGATATTCTGGTTGGCCTGACAGACTCTCGTTACATAAGAGCTAAATGTAGCCTCCTGGACAGCGGCATGATGAGTGGTACGGGGTGAGGTTTGAGGGCACCCACAGTGTAGCCGGGTATTCACAACAGAGTGTTTATGAGCTCTGATAGACTTGAATAGATTCTGCCTCACCTCTTTCCAGCTTTGAAAATTTAGGGAAACCTCTGTTTTCCCTAACCCATAGGGCTATTCTGAGGTTTTAATGATAACTATAACTATAAAGTACTTTATTGTGCCTGGCGCACAGTGAGTACTCAATTAGTAACTGCTATTCTTATTTCCAGCACTTTGTATCACATGCCCGGACCTGGAGTCTTCTCCTTGCCATTGTCTCAAGCCCATGAATTTCCTTTCCCTTTTTTCCCCTTCCCAACATAGGAATACTTGACTTAAGCTTGCCACCAAATTCTAACACTGTCATAAGGTTTCTTAAGCTTAAGGATTCAGCTTCAAAGAAAATAAATCAGTACTCTGTTTTATGGAAGCTTAAGGATCACGTTTTTATAAAACAGGTTCACATTTAATGACAAGTACCTGTGCCATGAACATGTCATTGTTAATATTTGTTTCTATGGTGAATTGCACTGAACAATAAGGTATTCAGACAAATAACCTGATGTCATGGGGGGGGACAGCCTTCTTTACTTCTTATTAATTCTCGACTCCAAGTGCCCTTTGCATCTCTTAGCTCACCATTAGATCAGAGTAGTTATTATTATTACTGAAACATAAGGTTAACATTTCCATCATCACTGGGGTCAAAATTTGCATACTTCTGCATAATTCCTGTGCACAGCTGCTTGTATGCTCTGTCTTTCATCTTAGTTTGCACAATTCATCTGGAATTTCTTAAAACTGGACTATTCATAATAGTCTCGAAAGAACTTCAGGGGGAATGTTGAGTTCAACATTTTAGCAGCATCCTTCACTTAAATAAAAAGCTTCAGAGCCTCTTGAAGACATGAACAGTTTTGACTGAAAAATCTAATATCAACCACATGGACTAAATGATTGCAGAACAAACTTTTTATTGCATTATAAATCTGCCGGAAACAAAAACAAAAAAGGTCGTCAATCTCTTCCTGACTTCTTCTTGCGTTTTGAAATTACCCTCTTTTCCTTCCTTATTTCCCAAACAAAACCAGGGTATTCAACGTTGTCACAAATTCTATTTGTCAGTGATGTTCCTTTGATAAGCTGTTGAAACTTGTAGGCCAGATGAGAAGAAATCACATAAGAACTCAAGCCATTTTTAAAAATCAAGATGGACTAAGGGACTAAATGACTTCCATTTTATAGTACAATCAAAAGAAACTGGTCAACATCCATTACGTGAAAAGAAGGAAAGGTGGTACAATAGAGTAGCTGAAAAGGAAGGATATCTGAATTTTAGCCTTGACTTTGCCTTTAACTTGATGCATTTTCTTCAGCATATTAGTCAACTTTGCATTCGTCAGGCCTCTTGGTTTCAAGTGATAGAACTTAACCCTAGTGGCAAAAAAAAACAGGTAAAGCAGAGGTAGGACAGAGCCACTAACTGACTCACCTAAAAGGTCCAGGGGTATACTTGGTTCAGGAGTGGCTGGACGCAGGTACTCAAATGATGTCACCAAGAATATGTTTCTCCCTATCCCTCTTTTCCTGTGGGCTGACTCCACTCTTGGGCATGCTTTTCACATTCTGCACAAAGATGGTTATCAGCAGTTCTAGCTTATGTCTATCAATTCAGCAATCCCATTGGAAAGAGACCATCATTTTCCCCATTGTTTCCATAAGTCCTACGGTCTTTGGAAAGACCCTGTGGTTTTCAGACCCAACTTCGAACCAATAAAAAAAATGCAGGGGCGCCTGGGTGGCTCAGTTGTTAAGCGTCTGCCTTCAGCTCAGGTCATGATCCCAGGGTCCTGGGATCGAGCCCCGCATTGGGCTCCCTGCCCCGCGGGAAGCCTGCTTCTCCCTCTCCCACTCCCCCTGCTTGTGTTCCCTCTCTCGCTGTGTCTCTCTCTGTCAAGTAAATAAATAAAATCTTTAAAAAAAAAAAATGCAAATTGGCCAGCTCTAGGGTACATGCATCACATACCACATGGACTGAATTTTGGGATGAGGCATTTGTTCAGAGGAAAATTAGGGCACTGTAACCAGAATATTAGGGCAGGAGATGCATGATAAACAGTGGCCAGGCAAAAACAATACACTTCCAATTCAACCTCTCTTGGATTTCAAGTATTCCAAAAATTATGTAATTTAGAGTTGATGATGTAAGGTTTTTTTACTGTAAGGTTTAAACCACAATATTTTTAAGAAACTTCTGAAAAAGAGATGGCTGATTGGAACCCAATATCCATTCTCCCCCTCTAACTTTAGTGATAAAACCCCCTCACTTGTGATGCTCATAACACTCTGCAAATGACTTATTTCCCAGGCTGTTCAAGTGTGGCTATATGACTGATGTCATAGTCTGGATTATGGCTTCCAAAGATATCCAGGTCCTAGTCCCTGGAACCTGTGAATGTTCCCTTATGTGGTAAAAGACAGCAGATGTGACCGAGTTAAGGATCTTGAGATGAGAAGACTGTCCCAGGTTATCCAGATGGTCCCTAAAGGCAATCACCAGTGTTCTTATAAAATAGAGGCAGAGAAAAACTGATGCAGCCACTCTGGAAAATAGTATGGAGGCTCCTCAAAAAGTTAAAAATAGGGGCGCCTGGGTGGCTCAGTCGTTAAGCGTCTGCCTTCGGCTCAGGTCATGGTCCCAGGGTCCTGGGATCGAGCCCCACATCGGGCTCCCTGTTTGGCAGGAAGCCTGCTTCTCCCTCTCCCACTCCCCCTGCTTGTGTTCCCTCTCTTGCTGTGTCTCTCTCTGTCAAATAAATAAAATATATTTTTTTTTAAAGTTAAAAATAGAACTACCCTACAATCTAGCAATTGCACTGCTAGGTATTTACCCAAAGGATACAAAAATACTGATTTGAAGGAATGCATGCAACATGATGATTATAGCAGCATTATCAACAATAACCAAATTATGGAAAGAGCCAAAATGTCCATCCACTGATGAATGGATAAAGAAGATGTGGTGGAAGATGGAATATTACTCAGCCATAAAAAAGAATGAGATCTTGACATTTGCAATGATATGGATGGACCTAGAGAGTATTATGCTAAGCGAAATAAGTCAGAGACAGACAAATACCATATGATTTCACGCATATGTGGGATTTAAGAAACAAAACAGATGGACATATGGGGGGAAAAAAGAGAGACAAGCCAGAAAACAGATTCTTAACTATAGAGAACAAACTGAGGGTTGCTGGAGGGAGGTGGGTGGGTTAAATGGGAGATGGGTATTAAGGACGGCACTTGTGCTGAACACTGGGTATATTGTATGTAAGTGATGAATCACTAAATTCTACACCTGAAACTAATATTACGCTGTATGTTAAGTAACTAACATTTAAATAAAAACTTGAAAAAGAAAAATAAACAAATAAATAAAATGGAGGCAGAGGGAGACTGCATACAGAAGAGGAGAAGGCAATGTGAGCATGCAGACAGAGACTGGAGGGATGCAGTCACAGCCAAAGAGTCACCAGAAGCTAGAAAATGAAAGGAGACTCTCCCATAGAGCCTCCAGCAGTGCAGTTGTGTGGACACCTCCATTTAGTATAATTTTCAGTGGTTTTGAGCTACTAAATTTGTAGTAATGTGTTATAGCAGCCATAGGTAATATAATTGAGTTCTGGCAAATAAAATATGAGCAGAAATGGAGGCGTCCAGCTTCTAGCTCATGCCCTTTAAGGGAAAGGTGCTTCCCTCCTTTCCCCCTCTCTCCTCTGTCCAGCTGGCTGCAATGCCAATGTGCTGATGAGCCATCTTGGGCTACCACCCATTATGTGAATAAAGGGAACATGAGAGGATGGTAGAGCAACAAGATAGAAGAGCCTGGATCCCCAATATCTAGCTTGAAATCCCAATTTAACAGATAAATAAAATTCTGTCTTATTTAAGCCACTGTATTCTGGGATCTCTTACTACAGCTAATCTATAACCTAACAAAATTACCATTTTTGTCTGTCATGAAACTGCACTTTAAAGACTTCAAACTCCAGAGAGTGCAATTAACTGAAGACCCAGAGGCTACTGTCTGAAATCCACCACCATGTTTGCACCCAGCCCTCACTTCCCAGAAGCTACTCCCACCATCTGGGCGTGGCAGGGATACTAAAGCAGTTTTATTACTGGGCGACATGGGGCCCCTCTACCAGCCAGCTTTGGCTCAAGGACTCCTCAGTGGTTTTACCAAAGCTCCTGAGACAGCACAGCAATCTAAGATGTTGAGTTCAATCAAACTCCCTTCCCCCTCACTTCACCTGGGGCAGACGGTTTGGCCATCTGATGGTGCTCGGAATCTTAGCAGTTCCTTCCCCATTCTCTCAGATGCTTCCCCTAATTAAGTCCTTGCTTGTTTAATCCCATCTAGGCAACTGCTTCTCAGACTAATACACCATCTTTTCTCAAAAGTTCAAGAACAATGAGGTCCTGTGGCCAAGTAAGAAAAAATGTGAATCTTAACAAGTAGTAAAAGCATCTTGTCATACACATATTTACCCAAGGTAACTGTGAAACAAAGACTTGACCATCTTATACTTTACTTTCCCCAAACAACCTCTTGATCACTTTCAAATACTCTCCTGCCTTTGGAAGTAAATGAGGAGGACAACAAAATTTTCTCCCAAGATTTGGCAAACTGCATATTATTGACTATTCCAAATGACTGAATGAAAAGTAAAATTCCATCAATTATCCAGTTGCTTTATTTAAATATCAAACATCTGGAGGTTGATAATAAGCAGGTTAAGAATTCAGGATGACTAAATTTTTCATTAATCTTTGGCCTGATTAACCTAGTGTAGATGCAATCCATTAGCTCTTAATTCCTGCATATTTGCACGTTTTTGTCTTGGTGTGTGCTAATCGCTTCTCCTGGATGTACAAATGTCCATACAATGTGCAGTCTTGCATAACTCCCCCACGGAGAAGTCACTGCTGTACTCTAGTTCCGTCTATTGTCTGCAGCTTTAGTTATAACATATCTCTTTCTGCTTAGTATGTTTGTCTTTTGGATTGTCAGGCTTTTTACTCATGTTAGTCCCATAACTATTCCTGGTATATCTGTCTTCATCACACATTTGCTGAACTGAATCAAATGTGAAAAAGGTGGGAAATGCATGCATGAATACTGCAGGACACTAATGTTTCTTCAACAGATTCTGGCACCGGAGTTGGGAACGTCCCTCCTGGAGTGGTTGTTGGAATAAATAAATTCACTATTAGAAAAATAGTGAATTCTTAGAATATTGGTATATTAGTAATATTAAGCTGGGAGGTAGAAAGCATTGATTTCAATTTCTAGATCTGAATTTGCCACAAATAACAATGTAATCTAGCATTAGTCACCTAACAAAGACCTGGCAACCTTATCTATACAAATGAAAGAGCTGAAGTGTTTCAGAAACTGAAAACTGGGGATAATGGGCCAAGTGCTGCCTAAAGATATGTTTTCTTTGGCCAGTCAGCATTTTTTTAACTAAATTAGTTGCTTGACTATAACTCAAGATATTTTGCCAGAAGGAGAAATACAATTTCTGGCTTCTTTTGAAAAATCAAAAGATACAACCAACTTCATCTTATATTTCCATATGACAACCATTGGATAAAGCCCATATTCCCCAAGTATACCTGGCACACTTTAGTCATTTATGCCTGACTACACTTGACAGACATTGAATGTGTGACTCCTACACTCTCTGATCTGAAAGGGCCTGTCTATGTGCCTGGAGTATAACTAAGAGTCTAGAAACAAGCCCATATATTTATAGTCAATTGATGTTCAATAGTGTGTCAAGACAATTCAATGGGAAAATAATAGTCTTTTCAACAAATGTCCCTGGAACAACTTGATATCCACATGCAAAAGAATAAAGTTGGACTTCTTCCTCACACCATACACAAAAATAAATTCAAAATTGATCACAAACCTTGATATGAGAGATGAAAATATAAAACTACCAGAAGAAAATATAGGAGAAAATTTTCATGATCTTAGATTAGACAAGGTTGTCTTAGATATGACGCCACAATCCCAAGTGACAAAAGAAAAGTAGGTATATTAAAATCCATCAAAATTTTAAATCCTTTTGTGCTTCCAAGGATACCATTAAGAATATGAAAAGACAACCTACAGAATGATAGAAAATATTTGCAAATCATATATTTGGTAAGAGACTCATATTTGGAGTATAGAAAAAGCTGTTACAATGCAACATTAAAATAACAATTAACCCAATAAGAAAATGATGAGGGATCTGAGTAGACATTTCTCCAAAGAAGATACACAAGCGGCCAACAAGCACATGAAAAGATGCTCACCATTATTAGCCATCAGGGAAATGCAAATGAAAATCACAATGAAATATGACTTCACATCCACTAAAATGTCTATCATCAAACAGACAGATGCCAACAACTGTTGGCAAAGACGTGGAGAAATTGGAATCCTCATATGCCATTGGGAGGAACGTAAAATTATGTACCTGCTTTGGAAAACAGTCTGGCAGTTCACCAAAAGATTACATTTAGAGTTACTGCATGCAGCAGCAACTCCACTACTAGAGAAATGAAAATACATGTCCACACAAAAACATGCACATGAATGTTCACAGCAGCATTATTCACTATAGCCAAAGTAGAAACATCCAAATGTCCATCAATCGATTAATGGATAAAGAAAATGTGGTATGTACTGGAATACTATGTGACAATAAAAAGGAATAAAGTACTGAAATATGCTGCACATGGATCAACCTTTAGAACAGTGTGCTAAGTGAAAGAAACCAGATGCAAAAAAAAGCCATAAATGACATGATCCCATTTATATTAAATGTCTGGAATACGTAAATGCATAGAACAGAAAATAGATTGATGGCTGCCAGGGGTTATGGGTAGGAAGAATAGAGGGTAACAGCTAACAAATGTGGAGTTTCTTCTGGGGGGTGACAAAAATATTGTGAAATTAGACAGTGGTGATAGTTGTACAGCTTTGTGAATATCTAAAAATCACCAAATTGTACACTTCAAAAGGATGGATTTTATAATGTATGAATTATATCTTTATTTTTTTAGAGATTGTTTTATTTATTCATTTGAGAGAGAGAGAGAACACAAGCAGGGGGAGAAGCAGAGGGAGAGGGAGAAGCAGACTCCCAGCTCAGCCAGGAGCTCAACGTGGAGCTCCATCCCAGGATCTGGGATCATGACCTGAATGGAAGGCAGGTGCTCAACCATCTGAGCCACCCAGGCATCCCTATATCTCCATTTTAAAAGTACATGAGCTTGCAGTAGGATCTAAATTTTCATCTCCATTATCCCTGTCAACATTATCAATATCATCAAATTTCTTTCCCCAGTGATAGGCTAACCAGTATCAGCAACCCATTTCACTTTAACGTGAAACAAAGTGAATTATGGCTAATGTTGCAATAACTTTTACTTAGGAAAGAATAAGACTTGAGCCTCTTATTTTTTAAAAAAAAGGAAACTTTGAGGAAATATTTTTAAAAGATTTATGTTTACCCTTCTTTTGAAGTTTAACATTTTTTTTTGTATTTTTTTCTCCAATAAATATCTGAACTCTATAGGACCACACGAATATCTCTCCTTTTGTTTGCAGGCTGTTTCTAGGCAGGGAAGACATATCCTAATAAATGACAAATTGACTCATTTAAGCTCTAACATCCTGTTGCATAATTACCCTTAAGACTATGAACTCATGGTCTCTTCTAAATTTCAGATAAAGCTGGGGCATACGGAAAATGGCAGTACCCATAGAGACTCATTTCAAGCCACCTTCCTCCCATTCCAAGTACTTACACATGAGAGGAAAATGGCCAGTTGTTTTATAAGAGGACTGTAAGAAAAATCAATCTCCAAATTGAAGGGCAGTATATCAGCAAGTGAATTATACCATCTCTTTAATATTCCTCCTCTTGACCAAGCACAAAAGATAGTGAATTATGTAACAGCATCCAACCAGTCTGGGCACAATGCAAGCATTAAAGGTGAAAACATGTTTGCCCTTAGAAAGGGGTTCACATGGAAAAAAGGAATACAGTTACGTGTGTGTATATAATGAGAAGTGGCGGAAAATGTGTTATTTTCTAAATTGGCTGTTTGGTTGGATTAGAAGGAGTGCAGATTCTCTTTTTTGGCAGAAAGTTTTCCTTTGTTTAGAAAAACACCTTTATGAATCTCCTCAACCCCCGGCCTAGATAAGAGCTCCAGAAAGAGAAGAATAAAGTTGATTTAGGGAATAAAATAAAAACAATTCCTTAAAAAGTAACTTTCCTAATGCTGTTGGGTAAGAGGATGCCTTCAGATCCATCCCTTGGCCCTGCTCTATGCACTGTGTTTAACCCATCCTCCATGGAGGGCAATAAACAGACTCCCTAACCCACTGGTTTCCAGTTGGGTTCTGCCAATAGGAGGTAACTGCCAAAGACTGGAGAGTGGGAGGAGAGTGAGTACAGGGTGGTTTATTCCCCAGGCTTTCTTTATGCTGGGCCTCTGGCTAGCAGATGCTAGGCAACCCTCTGCTACAGGGGCTCTCCCCCTCAGGGATTCAGAGACTGCTTCTCTGTCCTGACCCTTCAGGCCTAAAAGCAATGACAGCTCCCTGCTCTTCTCAGCCATAGGGTGCTCCAACATACAGTCAGTTCTGCTAGAAGCAACATATGTGCTCTTGAAAATCATCATCCTATGCAAAATTTTGCAAAAAATACCAAGGGGTTTATGGGAAAATGGGAGGCGCACACACACAAACTCAATCTATGACATTTGAAAAACACAGGAACCTAGTAAAAATGACTGACAGTATTACACTTGTTCCATGATTAAGAAACAAGTAAATACAAAAAATATTGCATTTTTACCTTGAAAAAGACCTTGGAGTTTGCTTGTGGAAGGACACCTCATAAGGGTTGCAGCTTGTGAACTGCTGCAAAGTGGCAGCTGGAAACTAATCTGAAATTCGAAAAAAAGTTGCTGCACCAGATGGGGATAGTGTGGCGCATGACAACATGATGAACTGAGGCGGACAGCTGATGTGTGGGGGAAGGGGTGTGCATTTTGTGTATTCCTACACTGTTTGGTTCAACGGGGCACAGATTTCTATGTTCACCAAATGCTTTTCATGGATGCAATCACACATAAGCAAATGCAACACTACATGCAAAATGTTCCAGGATATACCAATGGCATTGGAACAAATTTGTGTTTTCAAAACACGTGTTATAACAGAACTGATTGAACATAGTTTATTTCCCTACATTTGGCTTATGACTTTATAAATAGCAGTGGCTTCACTACATTCTTCTCAATGACCACATTGGAGTATGTCCTGTTTCCCATCAAAACGCTTAGAGAATTAGGGCAGTCTGGGGACAAGAGCTCTAGCAATATGGTGGGAGTTCAGAACCTGAGACTTCAAACCGCCTATCAGAAATTCCTATTGGAAGAAGTTGCCAAGAAACTTTGAAAGATAGTGGTGTGCCTTAATAAAATTCTAGGTACTTCACATTCTATACTCTTTTGTAGTCCTTGCCACAGCCTGCCCTACATGCCCTGTTATGTGCAACAACTCTGTGTTAGCATGGCTTTAGGGAATGGAAATGGAGGAGAGTGGCATGTAGAACATGAAGATGGGCAGAAAGGACAGGGGTCACACTTGCTAAGAAGAGAACTGAGATCCAAGTCCCTTTCCCCGGGATAAACCAAAGAAAACCTTTGAAAGGCACCAGGCAGTCCATGTTCTACTAATACATACGTACTTCTACTAGGGGCCTTTCCATTGATAGAGAAGTGGACTCCACATATAAGAAAAATGAATATAGCTTTTACTTCCACATTTTCCACCAAGAAAAGTCTCTCAACAATATTTTCCATTTCAAAGGCACTTGTTCTGCAAGTAACACAAATTTAGGAGTGAAAATACTCAATTTTTTCTCTCTTCAACAAGCCCTTTTATATATTTTTTTTTTTACCTGAGTCAGAACATAAATATAACCCAGGCTTTGCCCAACCAAATTACATTAGCCACAGAAGCATGCCCACATGAAGGGATTATTAATCCTCAAAAAAGCCTTGGCAGAATTTGATGAAAGCTGAAATGTATTTTCACAGATGGTTGTGCTATGGTGTATTTGATTTGAAAAATATTAAACAAAGCAATACCCCATTTCTGTTTTATTCCCTGCAAGCAATTATTACATGAAAAGGTAGACAGACAGGACACAGTTAACAAAGACTAAAGAGTTGTCATCAGCTTAGAAATGTTCTGGAAAATAAATGAGAGCCACTCACCAATAATATGACTGTAAAATATAGAAATAAAAAAATCTATATTGTGAACATACATGTACTTATAGCCCACATCACAGTTTGATGAAGCATGAGATAAATGGCCCAACATTGATTGTTTTTACAGGAATATGACAACCCTCCAAAGAAGAGAAACAGAACATCGCTCCATTCACATAAAAAGCAAATTACAGATGGGAAAAAAATTCACTACTCTCAGAGCAAGATTCAATTAAAAAAATATGTCCAGCTTTGACAGGGCAAATTCCAGGTGCAGTATATTTTCATAGAAGTTGGTCCTGGAGGAAAGATTTCAGTGCTACAAAAGCCTATGGAACTTTTCACGGCTTGTCATAATTCCTCTGTAATTCTAAACAAGGATTTCTGCCTCCTTAGCTCATATTTTTCCCCTGATTCTGCAAGGTGGTTTTATGCTTGACAGTGTTCTTCCTTTCTGAAAATTACACTGTATAATAGCTGCATGGTAGATATTGAATAATAATTAATGCTGCCTTACAGCAAAATAACAGACAGTGCTTTACCAAGGATTGTGTGTATGTGTGAGTGTGTGTGTATGTGTGAGAGAGAGAGAGAATACACATGGTTAAATGGCAGGATGAAACCATGGGAGAGGCAGCATGTCATGTCCCATGCAATGCTCCAAGAGCAGCACAAGTAGCATTATTTAAACAAAACACCACTCTAACTCTGGGACATCCATTTCTATCTTCAGAAACATTAGGCGGCAGCTATTGTCTTTGTGTTGTTTGAAGGTTAAAGCCAACACAAAGAACTGCTGAAAGTCACAGGATTTTTGAGCCAAAACTTCTGCATGCATTCCCTCTGGCTTGTCACCTTTCATCCGCTTTGTACAGAGTACCATTAAGAATTTCTAGACATCAAGTTCTGGATCTTGTTACAATGCTCAGAATGGCTGTCAGGGGACAGGATAAGAACTCCAGTAGTCAGGCTTGAATTGTGCGAATAAATACACCCATTTGGGTGTTATCAAGCTTTTTTCCATTTGTCTTATCATTTCATTCTTCGGTTGACACTCATGACCCTTGGAAAGCCAAGGAAGGTGTTTCTTCAGTTCTCTACCCTCGGCCTCAGGGCAGCATGGCCTTTATTCTCTGTCCCCTATTGCCCTGTGGAGGTAATTGCCTACATTTTGGTGCCTATATTACATATGTTTCAACCTGTTCTCCAAACATTAACTGTTTGGGATTAAAATAGTTTCTACGAAGCATTTTCAGCCTTTCCTTGAACTCCTGCCAATGTGTGGCTCTCCACAGAAAGGAAAATGCTGAGCATTAGAAACGAATGGAGGATTAGTCAGAGCAGATAATAAATAGCACATTACTACATGTGGTAGAACCAAAAGAAAAAGAAAAGAAAACAACAACTTGTTTGTATTTTAATGATTTAACCATGGCAACCATCTGAGGTCCTGGTAAAGGTAACAGGAATATAGGCCTGGGTCAAGAGGTAAGGAAGGACTGGAGAGAAGCTGCACCATGGAAATCAGATCAGATCATCAATACTCTGTATGCAACCAGATGATGAATCCATTTAAGCATTCCTGCAATACATTGTTTTGATTGCAAATATTAGTGAAAGTAATAAATGATGTAATAAATCATGAGGTTGATAACAAAACTAGGAGTTGAGATGATGTCTGCAGGATCCAGTCCTCCTACTATTATGCTAATGAAGGAGCAGGGCAAATTCTCTTTTTTTTCAATTTTTTAATTGTTATGTTAATCACCATACATTACATCATTAGTTTTAGATGTAGTGTTCCATGATTCATTGTTTGTGCATAACACCCAGTGCTCCATGCAGAATGTGCCCTCTTTAATTCCCATCACCAGGCTAACCCATCCTCCCACCCCCCTCCCCTCTAGAACCTTCAGTTTGTTTTTCAGAGTCCATCATCTCTCATGGTTCATCTCCCACTCTGATTTCCCCCCCCTTCATTCTTCCCCTCCTGCTATCTTCTTCTTTTTTTTTTTTCTTAACATACATTGCATTATTTGTTTCAGAGGTACAGATCTGAGATTCAACAGTCTTGCACAATTCACAGCGCTTACCAAAGCACATACCCTCCTCAGTGTCTATCACCCAGTCACCCCATCCCTCGTACCCCACCCCCCACTCCAGCAACCCTCAGTTTGTTTCCTGAGATTAAGAATTCCTCATATCAGTGAGGTCATATGATACATGTCTTTCTCTGTTAGCCAAACTGTGGAAAGAGCCAAGATGTCCATCGACAGATGAGTGGATGAAGAAGATGTGGTATATATATACAATGGAATATTATGCAGCCATCAAAAGAAATGAGATCTTGCCATTTGCAACTATGTGGATGGAACTGGAGGGTATTATGCTGAGCGAAATAAGTCAAACAGGGCAAATTCTATCTAGACCTTTGTCAGAGATTCTGCTGGTTCATGGTGAGTAGCCTGGTTGCTACTTGCGAAGGGAGAACCTAGTGGTAATATAATAACAAACGTCACCACCACAACTAATTTAATCGAAAGAACAACAAATAAAAACCTATATGAAGCTGATGTACTGTTTTCATCTCCATCTTAGAGATGAGAAAATCGAGGCAGAGAGGTTAAGCAATTTGCCAAAGGACATACAGTTGACAGATAGGGGGACAGATTTAAACCAAAGCAGTGTAGCTCCTAAGAAACCCTATGCAAGCCCCTCTCCTCCTTATAGGAATGGGCTGGGAATGCTGAGGCCCTTATACCATGTACTACTGCATAAGGCGGCATTTAGCCAATCACTCATGCTTTCCTTTATGCATTCAACAAATACATAATGAACACCTACTTTGTGCCTGGCATTAATACTAGAGCCTGGGATTTGATGATAAACCAGCAGATGAGCTCCCTGCTCTTTTGGAATTTAGTCTAGTTGGGGACATTGGTGGGAAAATCCAGGCTGCTTACAGAGCTTGCAGGAAAATACACTAAAACGGATGTGTTAGTTTAACATGCCTCAGAACTGCCAAGACGGTTTACTAAAACACAGATTTCTGAACCTCATCATGGTTTCTGATTCAGTAGGTCTGTGTTTAAGCCCAAGAACTGCATTTCTAACAAGTATCCCAGCTGATAACTGCTGACCTAGGAGCTATATTTTGAGGCCACTGTTCTAAGGGTTATTTGGTTGGGAGAGAAACATTCCTTTATGTTGTACTGTGCATCTGTTGGAAGTGATCCTGTGCTTAGGAAGAATAGTCACTGACTATACAGATACAATTTGAGGCCTGCCAGGAAGTTTCTCTCACCCTGCCTTAAAATGTGGACATGCTCCCTGGGATGGGTAACACATTCAGCCACCAACAGCCATTCACACATGGGATCTGAGAAAATGAGACATAGATACGGTAGCTTCTGATACCATATAGTTGAAAGAAAAAGTAAAATATGAGACCACAGAGTGATGACTTGAGTACATTACTGACGAACTGGAAGGCAACATTTAAGACAGTGACCCTCTAAAGGCATGGGTGATATAGGAAAGAAGGGCACCACTGCAAGGGATTTTTACCCATCAACCCATGAAACACATTCCAACCTTACAGACAATGATATGCTATCATTTCATTGACATGATGATTAAAATTGCCTCTAATTGCATGAGTCTGATTTCAACCCATGTTTAAAAAAAAACCTGAGTACTTCTTCCAGATTCATAGCCTTCTTGTCTATTTGAAAGATCCATGGCAAGAGTGAAAAGAAGTATTGGGAAACAGCCAATTTCTTTCAAACCCATATATGGATACAAAGGGCAGCATTATCTGTAAGCAGAATAATTTTATATATATATATACATACACACACATATATAATAATTTTATATAATATATACATATATGTATATATAATTATATATACATATATAGCATCATATATATATATATATATATATATATATATATATATATATAATTTCTTTTCAAAAGAGAGTTAATAGGTTAATGCTACAGGACAGGAGGGCTTCCAATGCAGAAAGGAGGACCACAAGAGTGACGTTTGGCTGACCTTTCCACATTAAATAGAATGAATTTCTAACATCAGGGATGCCATTTTATTGTGCTCTGCAAATAGTCCTATGCTAAAGCCACTGAGCAGCGTAACTAGTTATGTAAATAAATATCCCACCTTAAAGACAAATGCAAGTGATATGGAAAGTCACTTAAGATTTGGTCATCTGTAAAATCAGCATCTGGTTACCCATTGTTTGTCTTGGCCAGGTTATTATAAGCTAACTAGTTTTGCTAGTAATGGAGTTTCTAGGATGATAGCCCACAGGCCAAATCTGACCCAGAGATGTGATTTGTTTGACTTGTGGATTTTTCTCCCTGTTGCTGTGCCCTTAAACGTTGAACATGAATGGCTGAAATGGAACACTTGCTCTCCTTTGTGCAACCTTGTCTGTCGCTCTACAATATCTTTTGCCCAGACTGGGTGATACCTTTAAGTTGCTGGCAAATCCCCCCCCAAAGAGACTTGAGGGTTTTGACCCCTGCTATCTAATTTTCAAAATCACCCTTCAACTCTAGCACTACTTTCCTGGTAATTCCAACTGCCTCATATTTTTTCTTCATTTCACCAGTGGAAGGATAGGTTTTTCCATGAGAAATGTAATTGTTCCTGGGTAAGCAATATAATACTATATAAAACTTGGGGAAGAAGTTAAGTTTTTAAAGTGTAGAATTACCTTATATGATTCATGCTATGGTTCAGATTGTTGATCTGTTTTAGATTGGCTTGGAAATTTTGAGCTGATTAAATGAAATGTCAAGACTGGGAAGTATCTTGATTTTAGCAAAATGGGCATATCACCACCAGACATGAGTTAGCCTAGAGAATATATTAAGTTTTAGGGTTCAGAGTGGGTTTTAAAAAAATTGAGAAGACTGAGAGAATGTGAAATGCTCCAAGGCATGTTCATTTTTATTCTGTAATGAATAGGAAATATACTGCAGTAAAAGCAGCATTAATGATTCAAAAACAGCTGGAGATATTGAAACAGAAATTAATCCTACTTACCTAACTCTTAAAACTAGTAAAAGGGCAAGGGAGGGTTGAAGACTGGCACCTGAAGGGGAATGGACTGTTGGCGCTAAGCACCTGGGACCAGTCATTTGTAGGCCACTCACACACAACCACAGCAGAGCCTCTAAGTGGCAAATCTCTCTAATTAGAAATAACCAGGGTGCTGGCTACTCGGAATCACCGTAAAATCTGAAGTGTGGACCCTTTTTAAGGAGAGACAGGGGTATTGCTTTCAAGGGCAAGTCAAATGACTCTTCAAGGATGGGAAGGACTGGATCTGCTAAAGGGTAAAATCATTGGTAGCTGGCACATTCATTACACACCTGGGGCTGCCACTCCGGTTGTGTCTATCACTGTACAACGGTTTGATTTTCAAAAACTAAATATATCTCTGACTATCTTTTCTATCCTGTTTATGTGACCATTTTCTTCAAAAAGGGTAGGAAAGTTTTTTTTAGCCCAATCTCTCTCCCGAGTGACAAATTTCACAATATTGGTGTCCAATGTATTGAAGTTGTCACAGTGATCTTAAAAGTGTTTACTCTTGGGGCGCCTGGGTGGCTCAGTCGGTTAGGCGTCTTCCTTTGACTCCAGTCTTGATCTCAGGGTCCTGGGATGGAGCCCCACATCGGGCTCCCTGCCTAGCGGGGAGCCTGCTTCTTCCTCCTGCTCTGCCTGCCTCTCTGCCTACTTGTGCTCTCTATCTCTCTGTCAAATAAATAAAAAATAAAATCTTAAGAAAAAAGTGTTTACTGTTATAACTGGTGAGAGGCTAAAAACGGAAATATATATGTATGTGTTTGTAAAACATATTCTTGCCATCTTTTTTTTTTAATTTTTTTTAAGATTTTATTTATTTATTTGATAGAGACAGATAGTGAGAGAGAGAGCGAGAGAGAACACATGCAGGGGGAGAGGCAAAGGGAGAGGGAGAAGCAGGCTCCCTGTGGAGCAGGGAGCCCGATGTGGGACTCGATCCCAGGACCCTGGGATCATGACCTGAGCCGAAGGCAGACGCTTAACCGACTGAGCCACCCAGGTGCCCCATTCTTGCCATCTTTTATGTTTATATAACTTTAATTTTTTTGGAGTATGCTTGACACACTATGTTATATTTGTTATATTCGTTTCAGGTGTATACATAGTGATTCAACTTCTCTATATGCTATGCTGCTCACCCCAAGTGTAGCCACCATCTGTCACCATACAACACTATTAGAATATCAATAAATATATTCCCATGCTGTGCCTTTTATTCCTGTGACTTCTTCACTCCATAACTTGAAACCTGTATCTCACTCTCCCTTTTACCCATTTTGCCCATTCACCTTCCCACCTCCCCTCTGGAAACTGTCAATTTGTTCTCTGTATTTATAGATCTAAATCTGCTTTATGTTTGTTTATTCATTTGATTTTTTTAGATTCCACATATGAGTGAAATTATATGGTATTTGTTATTCTCTTGCTTATTTCACTTAGCCTAACACCCATTTCGCTTACCTAACACCCTAACAATATCCATGTTGTTGTAAATGGCATGATCTCATCATTTTTTATGGCTGCATGATATTCTATTATTCTATATATACCACATCTTCTGTATCCATTTGCTGTAACTTTCTTGATTGAGTAGACTGAATTCTAGGAGGCAAGTCTGCTCTCCACCTGTTCATTTTGTGGTTTTCCTCCTGGGTGTGTTGGGAAGCTATGGGCAACATGACCAGGGTCTTTCCTCACTAATGAATTTGGTGGTGACATTTAAGCTAAGAGAGAATTCATGTGACAGCTCTGTTTTACCATTATATATATATATCCCTAAAGCTATTTTGGATGGGAGAACTATATTCATACCCAAACCTATTTCACCATCAACTCTTAACCATAAACGAGTCTTAAGAGAATTTCCAAGACCAAAGCACTTGCTGAATTCCATACCCAGTGACTCAAGAGTGAGGTGCCTATGAAAGAACACATTACTTCAGAATGTTTGCAAATATCTTTGTGTTTGATTTGGGCCAATGTACAAAGAGCTTGCTCAGAAATCCTGGAGAAGAAGACCTCCTGGGGATCTCAAAGGAGAAAATGAAAGAATTGACCTCAAGTACATTCTCAGTCCTGAATTATAAGCTTTATATTTGTAACATGTGAAGTGTCAGGCTTTCAATGAGCCTTTGCTGACCACCTATTTAAAATTATACCCCTTCCTTCTTAATTTCTCTCCTTAGCCTTTATCACTTTGCACTACAAATTTTACATATTTTATTTTTTGTCTCCTTCTACTAGAATATAAGCTTCATGAGGTTAGGAATTTTGCTTGTTTCTCACTGCTCTATAAATGATGCCTAGATTGTCCAGGCAGGTAGTAGATATTCAAGCAATCAGTGTTGAATAAGTGAACAATTGAATATAAACATCTATGGATATAATCTCATTGTCTTGTGTGCCAATGACTCTGCATCAGGAAGAGCTGGGCTGGAACACTAACTTTGCCATTGACCAGCTAAGTGGCCTTAGACAAGAGACAATCTCTGAGTCTTAGCTTCTTCATCCCTGAAAGGCAGATAATGATAGTTTCTTCCCCATAAGGTTGTAGTAATAACAAAAAAAAGGACATGGCAGGATACCCTGTGGCATGGTCTTAGGTGCACTGCAGAGGTGCCAAAAGTGTTGGCTGTTATTACTGCTGCTATCTTTATTCCTGAACCATTAACTGATGCAGAATACAATCGGTGAATAGACAGAGTTCCGCGTCTACATAGTTCTTCCCCCATCTTTTCTGCAAGCTCTGACATAGAAGTAGGAAGAAACTGATTGGTAAAGAAGCTGCCTTACTCTTGCTCATGTTTTGCAAAACCATTTCTTGGGACTGGGGAGCAGGGAGGACCTCCTGCATGTGACCCCATGAAGGGCAGTGTGCAGCAGCTGGACTGCCTGCCATGACTTGTGTGCTTTGTAATCAATAGGGCATTTGGGTCTCAGGCTGTCCACTCTGTTACCCTCCTGCAGTCTTAAATATACTTTAAAAGCAATTATTTTGCTTCTAGCTTTGGGAAGGAGGACGTGAAGAGAGGCCTGGCTGAGGCAAAGCTCATATTTCAAGGCATGTCAGGGACCAAGATCGATAACGTGCAGATAACAGTGGAAATGGATGTAAAACATAACCTCAGGTAGACTCATGACCAGGCCTACACAGAGTTCTCTCCCTGCTTTGGAATCAAGAGGAAGTGGAGCAACAGCATTCAAAACAGGGACAGAGTGTTGCAGAATGAAGGAAGTCTCAACAATACCCACTATTCAGAGCCCCTGGAATTAATGGTAAAATCTTGGTACTGTGCCCACAAATGCTTCCAAATAATGCCTATGTTCTTACTTGTTGTTCTCTGTGTTTAAGAGCATTAGAATTAACAATAAAGGCTACTTTAAAAAATTTTTTTTTTACTGTTACGTTAATCACCATACATTACATCACCAGTCCTTGATGTAGTGTTCCACGATTCATTGTTTGTGTATAACACCCAGTGCTCCATGCAATACCTGCCCTCCTCAATACCCATCACCAGGCCAACCCATCCGTCTCCCATGGTTCGTCTCCCCCTCTGATTTTTTCCCCTTCATTCTTCCCCTCCTGCTATCTTCTATTTTTTTTTAACATATATTGTATTATTTGTTTCAGAGGTACAGATCTGTGATTCAACAGTCTTGCACAATTCACAGTGCTCACCATAGCACATACCCTCTCCAATGTCTATCACCTAGCCACCCCACCCTTCCCACCCCCCACCACTCCAGCAACCCTCAGTTTGTTTCCTGAGATTAAGAATTCCCGTATCAGTGAGGTCGTATGATACATGTCTTTCTCTGATTGACTTATTTCGCTTAGCATAACACCCTCCAGTTCCATCCACATCATTGCAAATGGCAAGATCTCATTCCTTTTGATGGCTGCATAATATTCCATTGTATATATATACCACATCTTCTTTATCCATTCATCTGTCGATGGACATCTGGGCTCTTTCCACAGTTTGGCTATTGTGGACATTAAAGTCTACTTTTTAAAAGCTCTAGTTCTATGTGTAAGTGCTTGTTTGGTCCCTTGCAACAAGTAGTTGAAATAGGAAGTATTAATTCCTGTGCCCATTTCACAGAAGGAGGCTTAAAGAAGTTAAGTCACTTTTATAAAGATAATAAGTAGCACAGTCAGAATTGGTACCTACGTCTGATTCCACCTCCCATACAATTAAGCACTCTGCTCTGTATTATAACACCACAAACTGAATTAGGTCCCCTATAATGCTCTTACAGGTCCTCGTACTTTTCTTCATAGCATGGAAATGAATTTGTAAATAGATATGTGTATAATTACTTGCCTAATACCTGGCTCAATACTAGACAGCACATCATTATTATTATTATTATTATATTTTTGGTATCACTATATTTGTAGCACAGAGCACAGACATAAGAGAAGCTCAGAAACTATTTGTTGAATATCTGAATAAAGATAAAGTAGACATAAATTGAGATTTAAGGTCAAGATAGAAATTCATTAGTTTTTTTAAATGAATAAAAAACACTCAAAACCCATTTATTCAGTGATTTTCCCTCCTTCTAAGGATAAAATCAATGTGTAAGAGTTTCTAATAATCCTTCACATAGATATTCTGCAATAACAGGGGAAATTCAAACAATTCTACAACTTATTTATTGTTTGAATCTTCCACTAAACAGCTGCCAGTGTGTATCTATCTTATACCCTCTTACCTTTTTTTACTTCTAGTTCTTTGCAGACACCTGCTAATATTTGTGCCATGAACCAATCAAAAATACAACTGTTCAGCTATTGTGATGTTTT
Source organism: Mirounga angustirostris (assembly GCF_029215605.1). NCBI lineage: Eukaryota > Metazoa > Chordata > Mammalia > Carnivora > Phocidae > Mirounga > Mirounga angustirostris. The sequence continues at coordinate 183,706,794 of NW_026991709.1, read as the reverse complement.
AATGAAATAAAAATGCTAGCATTGTCCACAATAGCCAAACTATGTAAAGGGCCCAGATGTCCACTGATAGATGAATGGATAAAGAAGATATGGTATATATATATATACAATGGAATAGTACTCAGCCATCAAAAAAAATGAAATCTTGCCATTTGCAATGACGCAGATGGAACTAGAGGGTATTATGCTAAGCGAAATAAGTCAGTCAGAGAAAGACAATTATCATATGATCTCACTCATATGTGGAATTTAAGAAATAAAATAGAGGATAATAGGGGAAGGGAGGGAAAAATAAAACAAGATGAAATCAGAGAGGGAGACAAACCATAAGAGATTCTTAATCAGAGGAAGCAAACTGAGCATTGCTGGAGGGGATGTACATGAGGGGATGGTGTAACTGGGTGATGACATGAAGGTGGGCACGTGATGTAATGAGACTGGGTATCATAAAAGATTGATGAATCACTGAACTCTACCTCTGAAACTAATAATACACTATATATTAATTAATTGAATTTAAATTTAAGGCAAAAAATAAAAATTAAAATGCTATCACCTTTATAAATGCACATAAATCTTTTCTGATTGACGTGGCTTTTGAGATTTTCAGCACAAATTAGTTTGTGAATTTATAACAACCATGACACAACAGAACAATGTCAATCCTATTCGAGGACGAAACTATGATCATGAACCCAGGCAAAAGAGAAAAAGCCTCGCTGTTTTAGTTTGGTTTTCCCAAACAAAGTCGGGAGGTAAACCACAGCTTCTGACCACATATATAAACATTTGGAAAACTGGCTGAAATTGCTTACATGTAAACAGCAAGAGATTAATACCGTGCTTTTGAAACTGATTTTAATGAGTCCTGAGAGATCTCACCACACAAAAAGCTAAAATTACTGTTCCAAGAAATAAATAAAAGGAAAGCAATGTAAGAATGTATCATATAATTCTCTTCACAAAACAAAATAAAACAAAACAATAACAAAAACAACAATAAAATGGATAAACAGAAAACTAAAGAACAAAAGACGCTGGAGGGAAGGAATGGTGATGAAGTATAAGGATGGAGAAACATTATATGAAACAGGATGAAGAGCATTCTTGTCCAATGATAGGGAAGCACTAAATGAAAGATGGGATACAGTGTGGGAATGAAGGAATAGAAAGAGAATAGATACAGAAGCAGAGGAATCCAGCTCCTGACTGGTGAGTCAAATGCCGCAATAATCCCATTTTAATTATACGTGAGTCTCATCTCTGCTATTTGTTTAATTTTATTCTCCTCAGCAAATACAGAGACAGCTGTTTCCCTTTTGACACAATTATCTTTGTCTAGAAGCTTTTCAAATGTTCCTTTGAAAGGTTTGCAGAACTTACAAGAAGGCTGAGCATATTAAGTGACAGATTTTTTGGATATTAGATAAGGAAAGCATTTTTTTTTCAAGGCCTTAAATCTAACAGCCAGAGGATGAGGAATGATAGAACAAAACACCTTGAGACTCAAAGTAGGATGAACTGCAGCACTTATTTGGTGTTGGAAGTCAACAACCTGACCACTAGCTTAATTATACTGTGAGTGAAAAATTGACCCAATATGTCAACCCATTGGCTAACCAACAACCAATCACACTGTCATTAATGAGAGTTTGAACTAAGATATTCAGAATCTACAGTCACTTGTTGTCAGCACTGGAACATAAAGTCAAGTAGATTTTAGGATGAGTGGTCACACTGGCCATGTCAGTCAAGAGACAGAAAGAGAAAACTGAGGAAGTTAGTCAAGAGAGAGAATAGATTAAAAGATAAACAAAGGGGGAAGTCATGAAGGAGACAAAAAGGCTGAACATCTGGACCCAGAGAGACAGAAGTATCTTCTATCCCTAAGCACTTGCCAACTACTGTCTCATGAAGATACAAAATCCAAATTTGTGGCAAACATATAATGGCCAATATTACTGAGCACATGTCAAAGGCATCATACATACACTGTTTCATTTCATCCTCAAATCACCCTTTGAAGAACTATTATTATTCCCATTTTACAGATGACAAAACAGGCTTAGAGAGATTTAGTAACTTGTCCTCACAAGTCTTATGATTGGTGACTGGTAGCAAAAGGATTAAAACTCAGTTCTATCTAATCCCAAAGCTCATACCCTCAAACCCAACTATATTACTTGTTGTATCCATAAATTGCCTTTCTCTTTACTTGAACAAGCTTGAGAGTTTCTTTTTATGGGAATCAGCCATCCCTGATTAAGACAAAAATGCAAACCTCCAAGATGTTGGACATGGAGGAAGCCTCACTACATACCGAGGTTATGACATGGAGGTAACTGTGTGGCCTAAAAGCCCATTACCAACTACGGAGACCATAAAAGGATCAATGGTTGCCAGGGAGTCAGGGGTAAGAGGGATGAATAGGTGAAGCATAGAAAATTTTTAGGTCAATGAAACTATTCTGTACAATACTGCAGTGGTGGATACATGTCATTATACATCTGTCCAAACCCATAGAATGTACATCAAGGGGGAACCCTAATGTAAACTATGGACTTGGGTGATAATGATTATGTCAGCATAGGTCCACTGATTACAGCAAGTATATCCTCTGATGAGGGATGTTGATAATGGGGCAAGTCGTGGCAGGGGAGGGGGCAGGGAGTATTGGGAAGTCTCTGTACTTCCAACTCAGTTTTGCTGTGAACCCAAAACTATTCTAAAAGTGAAGTTTACTAATTTTAAAACATCCTTTTGGGTATAAGGAATCAGCTTTTTTTTAAAGATTTTATTTATTTATTTGAGAGAGAGAGAGAGAGAGAGAGCACAAGCAGGGGGAGGGGCAAAGGGAGGAGAAGCAGACTCCTCGCTGAGCAGAGAGTGCCATGTGGGGCTTGATCCCAGGACCCTGGGATCATGACCTGAGCCGAACAAAGGCAGACGCTTAACCAACTGAGCCACTCAGGCACACCAAGTATCAGCTTTTAAGTATTTTTTTCTCCAATTTTCTCTTTTCCCGATTTTTACATTCAGCAAGTTGAATGATATAAAAGACACTTCTTGCTAAACTTAGTGTCCTGTTGTTTTCTCCAAACAGTATTCTAACACTTTTTAAAAGATATGAAGAAACTTAATATAATTTCTTAAACTGGTTAAGAGAAAGATAGAGACAGTATATTTTCAGTAATAAAGCAAATGAAGCTGAGGATGTCAGATGCTTATGTTTACTACCAAGTAAATGTCAGAGGACATTTACATTTGCCAAATTCTTTATGTGTGTATCTCTAAAGCTGTCCAGATGTATTAGATGAACACAGCATGACAATGGTCATACTCTCTGCTCTATATTTCACTTCTGCACATTGCATTGCCTGAATATAAATGAAGGCCAGAATGTTCATCTAAATGCAGTACTGGGTGTGCCTTTTGAACAAGCTGTCTAAAAGGATATCCCTTTCCACACATTGGATTTTCTACCTTTTTTTCTTTGGCTATGTAGGATTTCTGTTGTAAAGAAGTGAAGATAAATTTGAAGGAAGCTGAGTAGAGGGGAAAGAATATCCGATTTCAGCCTGCAGTAGCCAGATGGCTAGCTTGGGCGAGGCACTGGCCAGATGAAAGTGAAAACCATATTATTTACATCACAGGGTAAGCACGGTAATAATAAGGCTGTAACTGGGATAGAGATATGGATGATCATTAGAGTCTTTAAATGCCTGTGGAATTTATTGGATGATTCTTGGAAATTGTTTCAAGGAAAAGCCCTTTAAACATCACCTTAGTTGTAGGGATCCGAAGGGGTACGTGCACCCTGATGTTTATAGCAGCAATGTCCACAATAGCCAAACTGTGGAAAGAGCCCAGATGTCCATCGACAGATGAATGGATAAAGAAGATGTGGTATATATATACAATGGAATATTATGCAGCCATCAAAAGGAATGAGATCTTGCCATTTGCAATGATGTGGATGGAACTGGAGGGTGTTATGCTAAGCGAAATAAGTCAATCAGAGAAAGACATGTATCATACGACCTCACTGATATGGGAATTCTTAATCTCAGGAAACAAACTGAGGGTTGCTGGAGTGGGGGGTGGGGTGGGAGGGATGGGGTGACTGGGTGATAGACACTGGGGAGGGTATGTGCTCTGGTAAGCACTGTGAATTGTGCAAGACTGTTGAATCTCAGATCTGTACCTCTGAAACAAATAATGCAATATATGTTAAGAAAAAAAAAAGAAGAAGAAGGTAGCGGGAGGGGAAGAATGAAGCGGGGGAAATCGGAGGGGTAGACGAACCATGAGAGATGATGGACTCTGAAAAACAAACAGGGTTCTAGAGGGGAGGGGGGTGGGAGGATGGGTTAGCCTGGTGGTGGGTATTGAGGAGGGCACATTCTGCATGGAGCACTGGGTGTTATGCACAAACAATGAATCATGGAACACTTCATCTAAAACTAATGATGTAATGTATGGGGATTAACATAAGAATTAAATAAATAAATAAATAAATAAAATGCAAAAAAAAAAAAAAAACACATCACCTTAGTTGAAGGAAAAAAAACAAAAGTGGGTATTTACCGTGTACACAGTACTTGCTTTCTCATATAATGATCTCACACTCGCACTGGGTCTTCTGATGCATAACGTCACAGAAGGTGCAGGACATCAAGATCAGAAGATGATGGCAGTGAAAGAGGCTACCCACTCTCTCCCCTTCAGCCTCAGGCCCCCGTGTGAATGTGGAACAGGTTCACTCAGCAAAAGGGAAGATGCTAGAGAGGGTGCTGCTGCATTGTAACTGGGTCCTGGCCGACACAACAGTATGTGGAGTGGGAGCAAACAGAATGTAGTTTTCCTCCTTTAACTGGGTAAAAATTATAGGTTCCTTGTCCCACTCTCCCACTTTTATTTTGTTCAAAACATCAGAGGCAACTTTTTCATAATCTATCTAGCGACATATACACATTTATATGAAATAAACTTTGTAAAAGAATGATTTGTGAACAAACGGGACTTTCAATGGAGAATCTGTGGGTCTATTCAATGTTCTCCTCCCTTTTAGCAGGTGAACAGCTTATTTCTAAGGATGGATGCCCAGCCAGAGAACATATGTTACAACTTGTGCTCATCACTTCCTCATGAAAGGAAACAAAGCCACTAAGCCCAGCCAAGAGGTCTCAGCCCCAAAGTAGAGAATTTTATGGAATGGGGTATGGGAGCATGAGGCTGAGGGGAAAATGCCAGAAGAGGTGACGGAGATCATCCCCAAAACAGGACAACTATAAAGACAGTGCACAACAAGGCGTAGTGACAGAGTGCAGAAAATCCCCAAAATGAATAAAGGGTGTCATGGTGAGCAGGGGGGTAACTACAGCATCTCCAAGAGCCTAGTAAGTTCTGCAGACACTTTGGCATTAAAAGGTGCCAACGTGAAGGAGTGGAGAAGGCTCCAGGTGGGCATGATATAGCTCTGATTGTCTGGGGGAGTGGTAATAAATAGAGGTATGAACCCTACTGAGAGATGAGGATAAAGACTAGGAAGACCATTGACTTTATCATCCAACAAGGCCAGGACAATTTGGGAGTGAAAGTAGACACTATTAATAATTATATTACTAGACTGTCTTGGGGAACTTGGGACATGTGGGCTGTCTACCAAAAGCAAACAAAGCTTTGCCAAACAATGCCAAACATGAGTTGGACCTGATCAAGCCACTGAAGCTACAACTTAGAGCTTTGGAGTCAAGTGCCCTGCTCTGAACACAAATGCTGCTGCTTATTGATCATTTGATCTTGGGCAGGTTGTTCAACCTCTCTGTGCTGAGTTTATCCACTTGTAATAGCAGTATCTGCCTCACGGAGTTGCTGTAGGGATTAAAGGAGCTAATTTTAAAAGACCAAGCATGGCATCTGGCACATAGAAGTCACTCAATAGGGGCGCCTGGGTGGCTCAGTTGGTTAAGCAGCTGACTCTTGATTTCAGTTCAGGTCATGATCTCAGGTTTGTGAGATCAAGTCCCACATGGGGCTCTGCACTGAGTGTGGAGCCTGCTTAAGATTCTGTCTCTCTCCCTATCCCTCTCTCCACTGCCCACTTGTGCATGTTCTCTCATTCTCTAAAAAAAAAAAAAAAAAGTCACTCAGTAACAACATCATCACCATCATCACATGTAGTATGTACTGATATATGTAAGGTGCCCGGAATCCCAACAGAGAATCATTTAATTTAAATTTTTGTGGGGGAGGGGAGTAGAGGAGACAGGAGAAAAGAAAGTTTTCAAAAATTTTCCTAGAAAAAAGTGATAGAACACTTGATGGAGTATGACAAACAAAAATCTTACTAATTCCAATCTCACTGATTTTTTTTTAAAAAGTTCTATGGCTACTTAAACAAGTGTGAAGTAAAGTTATTGATGCAAACTTTATGATTACCATGTTTGTAAGTATAAATGTATGGTAGTCCAGGTTACAGTGGGGAAATCAAACTCCAGTTGAATGATATTTCTATGTCCCATGGAAGTAGCTGTTCAACATTCATCCTTACGTGTTCTACCATTTTATTAATGCAGGCAACCTTAAATGAGGAAGCCAGGATTTAGCCGGTTTCAGAGTCCTGACTACCCATGAAATACATGCAATCTCCCTCTTTCATTTTGGTATTTCAGGACCTCGGTCTGACCTCCCACCATTTTCATTCTTTAGCCTCTTGAATTTATGAGCATTCAGTCCGATAACACAAGTTAAATTTCAGCCCTGATGATGGGTAGCATTTATTAAGCAATTACTGTGTGCCAAATGGAATGCTAAATGTTTCATGTAAATTATTTCAATTAAACTTTGAATCTATGATCTTAGAGGACTCGATCATCCCCATTTTATAGGGAGAGGCCCAAGAGAGGTAAGTCACCCTGGGTCACTGACCTCGGAATCAAACCTAATTCAGTCTTAACCCAAGAGCAAGCTCCTAAGCCCTACCAGAGTAACTATACAATTAGCTTCAGTCTTTGTGTTCTCAACTTATTCGCTATGAGCAACAGTAGATAGACCTACACAAGTTTTAACTATTTTTCTCCCTGACCAGTATTTTTGGATTCACAAACATACACCTCTCCCCAACTTTGTCATGCCCTCAAGCGATACCCCTCCCCCATCAAATGCCTGGTATAATCTCACTGTGGAGGTTTTACTTAAAATCTGCGGCTCCCTCTACCAATAATTCCCCTGCCTTACAGAATGTTCTCTCTCTGGCCACAGAAGAAGGTATCTGTTTGATTTTAATCACTCTCCTTACAATCCCAGCTTAAGGGGATACAGGTAAAAACAAGAAAAGGAGTCAGCTGAAAAGACAAAGTTCTTGGCTCCAAATTAAAAACAATTCTGAACACTCCATATCTGAAAAACGTGCACATGATCCCTGGGAGGGACTTGGAAAAAAGCTTGCCGCTTACACTAATATATCAACTGTCAGCCTCTTCACACTGGAGGTTTAAAGACACACGCTGTTCTCGTTATGGAAGACGTGATCTTAGGGGTACATCCGTAGCAATTTATCACTACTTCAAAATCAGTTGCAAATTTCATCTAGGTTTGGAATCCAACATCTATGTGTGTTCAGGCATATAAAATGATCTTAAATGAAATAATATGTGTAAAAGCCAGTGAAAAGTTAAAAGCCTCTCTCTCTCTCTCTCTCTCTTTTAGACAGAAAAGAGAGCACTAGAGGGGAGGGACAGAGAGGGAGAAAGAGAGAGAATCCCAAGCTGACTTCATCCTCAGCACAGAGCCCGACACCGGGCTCGATCCCATGACCCTGCGACCATGACCTGAGCAGAAATCAAGAGTTAGAGGCTCAACTGACTGAACTACCCGGGTGCCCCTAAAAGCCTCTTATAAATACAAGTATTGTTGTTCTTGGAAGAACATTAGTTATGTAATACATGTCGATCTCTTATATAGTATACACCTAGAGAAATGGGTTATGCTTTTATTTTTTTTAATGTTCTATTTAAGATTTTTAAAAATATTTCAAGTTTTTAAATTTTAGTTAACATACAGGGTAAAACTGTTTTCAGGAGTAGAATTATTTTTTAATTTTTTTATTTAAATTCAATTTAGTTAACTTATAGAGTATTATTAGTTTCAGAGGTAGAATTTAGTGATTCATTGGTTTCATAGAACACCCAGTGCTCATTACATCACGTGCCCTTCTTAATGCCCATCATCCAGTTACCCCATCCCCCCACACACCTTCCCTCCAGCAACCCTCAGTGTGTTCTCTATAGTTGAGACTCTCTTATGCTTTGCCTCTCTCGTCTAAACTTCCATTAAATCTGACTTTAAATGAAATGCAGACATTATCTTCATATATTTTGTTTTTATTCTCTCAGTGTTGACATATTTTCAATTAGCGATTGAATCCATAAGGTCCTCACATGAAGCAATGTGGTGTCCTCCAAATATGGTCACCAGTTATCTGTAATGCAACTGACTAGGATAAGAAATGCAGAAAGTAACTATTATTACCCGTACGACCTTTTCAGCTCAGGTCACACTAATTTGGACATTTCGATTATGCAGCCAAGTCTGTGCTGAATTTTTCTTTCTGTTCTCTCTGGTGAAACTAGTTGTTTAAGCAAATGAAAGTATAAATAAAATAAGGGTTCATGGGAGAAACTTTAACATTTTTTAGAAGTTTTGAATACATCCCCATGCAACAGAACAAGAAATGTAATAATTACATATAAGCAATCACCTGTTACCTAAACTTACATACCTCCTTAAAAAAAATTTTAGTGATTTCCCAGACATTTACAATATACATATTTGATTAGTTAAGCCACCTTCAAATACTAGGAAAGTGCATCACATGGCATGCCAGATGGCATTTAAATTGCTTTCATTATATAATAGATGGAAATGAAAACAAATTTGAGCTACAATTCTCTACATTTCAGTCTATTTTCATTCATTCAGACTGACCACTCACTTGGCCTCCCTTTACTCTTAGAGTCTGGACTACAAGAAATGTTTTGTATCTTGATTTGAGTGAGGGTTACACAGGTGAATACATGTGTAAAATTCATTGTGTCCTTGATTATATCTATGTTACACTTTAATTTTTAAAATGTGATGCACAGTCGAAGTCTCCATCAATGTTCTCCCCGAAGGCAGTACCACGTTACAGAAAATATGGAGGGAGCATATTTTGAAGGTTGTCTGGCCTCCTTGTGTCAACACTCAGAGCTCAAGAGGCTGGAGTCTCTGCTGATCAGTTATCATCACTCCAGTCCTAGAATGCCTTTGTTGTTCCAGCCAGCCCACTTATAGATATTGTCTACTGCTCAAAAAAAGCCAGACTCACACCAAGAAAGAGGTATCTTGCCAATGAAACAATAACTTACAGCCCATGTGGCAACTGGGGGATGGTGGTGGGTATTTTGTATCTTAGTCAGAGAGGAAGAATTCCATCTTAATAATGATGGGAGATCCCAGCAAACTGAAAATTATTCACATTCACTTATTCAACAGGCATTTACTCCGTGCTCATTTTGTGCCAGACTCTATGCAGGAATACCCAGTCATTACTCCAAGGAGCTCACTGTATTTAGGAATAAACAAGCAGTTACAATGTAGCAACATGGTAAATGTGAGAGAGGGAATTGCAGATTCTTTCAGTTGCTAAACTAAAAAATCTAGGAGTCCTGTGAAGGGGCACAAATTATTGAGGACTGGCAGAAATATTCTATATTTCTGTATTTAATGGTGGCTTCATAGGTGTAAACATCTATCTACACCCATCTAGTTGAACACTTCAAAAGAATGAAGTTTATCAATAAGTTGATTAAAGTCTAAGTTCTCCTTTTCTCTCCTTTTCTCTCATCCCAAACTTATGTGTATGTGTGATCCATTCAACATCTAAAACCCATCTCATTCCATCACCATTCCATTCCATTCCATTCCATCTTGCCCATCACCACCACTTTTGTCCAAGCCACCACCACATGTGGTCTGATGACCATGGTAGCCTCCTGACTGGTCTTCTAACTCTATTCTTGCTCCATAGAATCCGTTCTCCACATCTGTTTATAATGTAAATCTAGATCTTATTTCTTTGTTTAAAACTTTCAAATAGCTTCTAATCACAAATCACACTTAGCATAAAACTCAAATTCCTTACTAATACCTTCAAGATGCTACATCAGGAATTTTAAAATTTTTGGTCTCAGGACCAAAAATCACACTCCTAAAAGTTAATGAGAAACACCAAGAGCTGAGGTATAGCTATTGATAGTTACCATATTACAAATTAAAGATGAGATATTTTTATGCCTCTTTAAAAAATAATTTTTAATGGTTGCTCTAGAATTTACATATCTTTAGTCTACCCTCGAATAATATACTGCTTCACGTGGTGTGCAAGGAAGTTACAAAAGTATTTTCTAGTTCCTCTCTCCTTTTTGCTATTGTTTCATACATTTTACTCACATTTTCCATAAATAAACAATATATTATTACAACTTGCTTTAGACAATAAGTTATCTTTCAGAGCAATTTAAAGTGAAAAAAACTTGATATTTACATTCATTAATGCCATTTTTAGTGCTCTTCGTTTCTTCATAGAGATCTAAATTTTTTATCTGGAATTATATTCTTTTGCCTGAAGAACTTCTGGTAACATTTTTTATAAAACAGATTCACAGTAATGAATTCTCTCAGGTTTTATTTGTCTGAAAAAGTCCTTATTTCTCTTTTATTTTGAAAGATATTGTCTGCTGGGTATAGAATTCTGGGATGACATTTGTTTTCAGTGCTTTAGATGTCACTTCATTGTCTTCTGGTTTGCAGAATTCTGATAAGGAGTCTCTTTTATCTTTGTTCCATTTTATATAATGTATCTTTTTATTCTTACATTACCACAAGATTTTCTCTTCATCTTTGGTTTTCAGAAGTTTGAGTATGATGTGTCTAGGTTTTAGTTTTTGTTGGTTTGGGTTTTTTGTTTTGTTTTGTTTTGTAATCCTACTTGGTGTTCCCTAAGTTTCTTAAATCTATAATTTGGCATCCTTCATTAATTTTGGAAAATTCTCAATTATATATTTCAAATATTGTTTCTGCCCTGTTCTTTATCTCTTCTCTTCCCAACCACATGTATATTAATTAGATCATTTGATATTTTCCCACCACTCTTAGATGCTCAATTTTGGGCTGTGTTTTCCACTTGTGTTTCAGAATGGATAAATTTTATGGGCTACCTTCAATTTCATTGATTCTTTCCTGAACTGTATTGAGTCAACTGATAAACTTGTGAAAGGTATTCTCTGTTTTTCCTCTGCAGCATTTCCATGTGATTGTTTCTTATAATTTCCATTTCTCTGCTGAAGTTCATCATCTGAAATATTGTATATTGTCCATTTTTTTCTACTGGAACCTTTACTATATTAATCCTATTAATGTTAAATCCCTTTTGATAGCTCCAACTGAAGGACCTGGGTTAGGCTTCATGCCTTTCCCACAGAGGTTGCTGTGCCCTTCCTTCAGGCATGCAACACAAAAGAGCTTTACCCTGGACTCAAATTCTGCCTCCAGTCTTTCTCATGAGTGCCCAGTGAGGTCTATGAAAAAGAGCCTGTGAGCAGGTGTCAAGCCTTCTTCACCCTGAGGTTCCTAGGGTTTCTATACTTTCATATTATCCATCCCTAGCCTTTATTCCATTTATTAAAAAATTTATTTTGACATTTTTCTTATCAGCTTGTATGGCTCATGTACCATCTCTCATTGGAAGCACCTGTCTTTCCTTAGAGATCAGATCAGTACATTGCCCTGAGTCCTCACACATGTGAGGGATTCAAGAAAAACTGTGGGTAGCCTCTGGAAAACTTTGCCATAGGTTCATGAGAGAATGGAAGTAAAAAAGACAAATAACCTTTAGTATTATTGTGAAAATCACTTTAACGCTGTGGACTCTCTGAATGGGTTTGGGCATTTTGAGTAGTCTTTGAGGCTTGATATCCTCCATGATCCAATCTCACCCACCTTTCTGACATTATCACCAAACACCCAGTTTCTGCACTACAGTAAACTTGTTATTGTCCAAATTTCACCTTGCAAGTACCTACTCAAAGAGGTTTTCCATGATCACCTCAGTCTAAAGAACCTATATACACATATCCACTTTAAGACATTTTATATCACATCACACTATTTTCTTCTTTCAAAAATTATTTGGATTTTCAATATTTTTATTTGCAAATTTTTTTATCTTCCTCCAACTTTTTGGTGTTTGCTACAATATCTAGAGTAATTAGAACAGCCTCTGTTGCATAGTAACTCCTCAAAATATATGTGAATAAAATGTCTTAGACTATTTTATTGACCAAATAGTATCAATCATTATCAAGCTAATTGTGTCTTTTAAAACTATTAAAAACAGGAAACAACTCCCAGGGGGTTGTTCCACCGTCCAGGTATGGTTAGTATATAGTTGGAAACGTTCTTTGAACTGAGTTGGTTTTTAATCTAGGCCCAGTTGAACTCACTTCAGAGACAGGCTTAGCCACCAGAGATATAGAAGCATGGCTGAGAATCTAAAATATGATTTCAACACATGATAAAGCAAGGCTGTTTCAACAGCGTGGGAGGTGCTATTCCCTAAACAGCCAACACTGGTTTTCTGTATCACACTACCTGGCAAATCATTGTTTTCTTTTCAATAATCTTTGGCTTACCATCCTTAGGCAATGTGAAAAACTAAAAGGGAAACTTTGAGCCAGGAGGCTGGTGGAAATCCCCTGGTTTGCAACCGTGCTCTAACTGGATCCCCAAAATGATATTTCAACAAATAAAGATATCAGGAGTGAATGTAGACTCCAGAACTGGGGAAAAAAACCATGATTAGGTGTCTGATTAATCTCATGATGTTTTTCCCCTTATGGAAGACTATGGGAAATGAAAAAGGAAAAAAGAAAAAAGAAGGAGAAGCACAGCTCTTTTTAAATGTGATTTTTTTTGGCAAGAAATTAAATGCTGATAATTTGGGGTTTTTCACAAGTTGAATAGAAGCTTTAGAAATAACTCTTACTCAACTCTCCTAATGCAATGATCACTTTTTCCTCAGCTGTCTGATTTTAAATGTATGTTACCAAGTGGCTGAATTGTTTCTCTAAGGTGTTGATTAGGGCACATAAGGAAAGGGGGAAGAAAACAAAGTAAGTGATTCATGCCAGTCTCCAATGGTCTGAAAAGTCTGCAACTCAGTCCTAGAGAAAGGGCATAATATGATAGGGAATGAATATGGGGCCAAAATCTAACCTATATTCATATATATATTATATTATACTTATACATATATAATACATATACTAATATATATTAAGTAATGTATATTGATACATTACTGAGCCCTTACCATGAGACCAGGTGCTATGCTAAGTGAATAATGGTGAGCAAGACAGATATAGTTTCTTCCTAATACGCTTCAGAATGTAGGAAGAAAATGAGGATATAATTATATATGCAAATCACTATATAATGTAAAATAGAATATGCCATGAGGAAAACAAATAATTGGACATATAAGATTGAAACTCAGAGGAGAGATCAATAATGGAGACGAAAATTGGTGGGACTCAACATACAGGTGTTTTCTTAAGGCTATGATGAACAGACAGCTGAGCTAGGGTTACTGAATAAGTACAAGACACAAGGAACCAAAGAACACTATGATTTACAGTGTGGTTCATAGGCAGATAAGCCAGCAAATAGGGTTAATTTAAAAACACAGGCGAAAAATCAGGAAAGGGCCATACTACAGAAACCAAGTGGGTTCAAGGAATGCATACTACTGTCAAATGGTGTGGAAAGGTCCAATAAAATGGATGTTGAATTAGACAACATAGAGGTCACTAGTGACCTAAATAAGATCACTTTTATTAGTGCAATAGAAGCAGAAGCCAGATCAAAGCAAATTGAAGAATAATGGGGCTTATCTGTACCAAGTTGAACTGAACACATATCTAATTCACTTCCTCCCAAAACTTCAGTAAACAACAACAGGGTTGTTTTTGTCGTTGTTGTTGTTGTTTTTAAAAGATGCAAGCCTACAAGGATGGAGAGAACAAGAGAAAAGACAATAGCAACACAATTTGGAAGCTCGAAAGCAGATGGATGCGTGGCAACTGGCTTAGCAGACACAGGAAGGCTGAATTCTAAGCTACTCATGAGAAAATCTGAGCACAAACCAATTGACACTGGAGAGTCCTCAACAGACACAGGAATCAGCAATAGCTAGTAACTCTAGAACTAAGGGATTTGGGAAGTTTACTAAAACAAAAAGGACTGGGTCAAAGTTGTTTGAAAATCAGATGCCTAGATTCTCTCCGTTTTACCTTGTTGAATAACTATCCCTCTGCTCCGCTATAGAAGTCTAGAGGGTTTTTCTATATAGAAAATAAAACAGAAGTTCTCTGGATTAGTTGAGAAAGTAAGTGCTGTCAAGAAAACTGGGCAAATTAAATGACCATATGCATATTCAAGGGCACCTGAGTGGCTCAATCAGTTAAGCGACTGACTCATGATTTCGGCTCAGGTGATGATCTCGTGGGACCTGAGACTGAGCCCAGTCACTCTGTCTCTCAAATAAATAAATAAATACAACTTTAAACTAAATAATAAATAAATAAATAAATAAATAAATAAATAAATAAATAAATAAATAAATGCATATTCAATGCTGAATGAAGAGATTCCCTATCTCTCCTTTCCTGCTTGGCTCCAAGATCACAGGGATCTAGAAATTACTCCTTGAGACTCTTCCCAAGAGAACCTGATCAAATCAAGGGAAAAAAGATCTAAAGATACTTATACTGAAGGTTCATGCAAAAATGACCCACCTGGATGCCCTGAAGTAGAGCAAGTTGACAAGCATAGCCACACTTTCAGGTTATCCCATTGGTTCAGTGCCCCCAACTCCCAATCATGAGCATATGGTCAAGATAAATGGAAGACAGAGGCCATTAAAATATATAGGAGGAAAAAAGAAACTTGAAGGAAATAGACACTACACAGAAAGTAAACTTCAAAAGATTCCCATTTTTAATACCTTCCAAATGGTAAAGTATATATATATATATATATATGGCCTTCATAACAAAAACGATGCTCTTGAAAACTAAATACATGATAACAAAAATTTAAAAATTATGTAGAAGAATTGGAAGACAGAATTAAGGAAATCTCTCAGAAAGGACAGCTAAAATATATATACAGAGAAAAAACAGAAGAGGGAAAAATAAGAAAACTTAGAAAAAGTCTGGGAAGTCCAACTTCTAAGAAATAGGAGTGCCATAAACAAAAGAGATTAGAAATCATCAACAAAATAACTCAAAGATTTCCTGAAGGACATTAGTAATTAGATTGAAAGACTCACTGAGTGCCAAAACCAAAAGATTAAATAAACACATCACAGGGGATAAAGAATCTATGGATTTTCAGAAAGAGAAGAAAAAAAATAATAGGTCAGAAACAAAGCATTAGAAATCAGAATGGTTTTGCACTTCTCAGTGTAGCACTGGAAGCAAGGAAAATGATTTTCAACCTAGAATTCTGCACTTAGTTAAGCTGGGAGTCAAGAATGAGAGTAGGAGAGTCACAATTAAATATGCACATCCTCAAAGAAATGTACCTTCTGTGTAACCCTTCTTCGAAAGCTACCAGAGGATAAGTTCCATAAAAAATTAGAAGAGGGGAGTGGGGGGATGGGGTAGCTGGGTGATGGGTGATGGGTATTAAGGAGGGCACGTGTTGTGATGAGCACTGGGTGTTATACGAAACTAATGAATCATTGAACACTACACCAAAAACTAATTATGCACTATATGCTGGCTAATTGAACATAATAAACATAAATATGTTTTTTAAAAGAATGAGAAAATAAACTAAGAAAGAGAGACCCAATCACAGGAGAGAGACAAAGGAAAGAATCCTGGGATGGCAGGGATGGGAGAGCACCAGACAAAGAAAGCTGTGAGTACAGATTTGTTCAGTGTGACTATGGAAACGGAAATCCTGAGGCTGCCATCACCAAGATACTCACTGCCAGTTTATCCTGAGCAGAAGATGGAATGCCCCAGATTCTTAACTGCACTTGGCCAGCATAAGCAATGTGCTGATGCGTTCTTGCTCCCCTCTGTCCTTGATGCATGGATCAGCTGAGGACATTTCACCATACAGAATAATTCTGCTTTGACATACTCCTCAAAGGGAGGTCATGGTTCACTTAAAAGCAGAATATACAGAGCAGACCAAATCTGTTGACCATATTTCTACTGATGTCAGAATCTGTGCCAATGCCCCAACGTGGGGAGCCCTGTTTTCCTGGCTCTCTGCTAACCTTGTTCACTTACTTCTACAGAAGAGACACTTAAATTTTCAAGAAAGTTAAAGCCAGAGTATGACCCAGAAATGCTGTTGAGTCTCTCTTTACCTTTGCCCTTCCTCTAATAATGACAATATTGTCCTTTCCTCAAACAGCAAAGCTTATGTTTGCTTAGGAGTTTTTCAAAACCAAACAACAGGTTAATACATATAAGTGTGATAAATATAAAAGATGGGGAAGGGGCTAATTAATGCAAAAGTCATTATATGCTTACTTTGGGAGCAGGGAAGGGAGAGAGGGGCTAGATTGAGGAAGGCCACATAAGAAGATTCTAAAATATGAATAGTATTCTACTTCTCAAGTTGGGAAATGGGTTTCTGGGTGTTCATGTTATTTTTATTCTTTAAACTGTATCCATACATTTTATACACTTTTCTGTATATGCAAGATACATTTGAAATTTTCAAAAATATATTTTTTTAAATTTTATTTTATTTTATTATGTTATGTTAGTCACCATACATCATTAGTTTTTTGATGTAGTGATCCACGATCCATTGTTTTTGTATAACACCCAGTGCTCCATACAGTATGTGCTCTCCTTAATACCCACCACTGGGCTAACCCATCCCCCCACCCCCTCCCCTCTAAAACCCTCAGTTTGTTTCTCGGAGTCCATAGTTTTCATGGTTCATCTCCCCCTTAAATTCCCCCCTTCCTTTTTCCCTTCCTTCTCCTAATGTCCTCCATGCTATTCCTTATGTTCCACAAATAAGTGAAACCATATGATAATTGACTTTCTTTGCTTGACTTATTTCATTTAGCATAATCTCCTCCAGTCCCATCCATGTTGATGTAAAAGTTGGGTATTCATCCTTTCTGATGGCTGAGTAATATTCCAGTGTACATATGGACCACATCTTTATCCATTCATGTTGAAGGGCATCTCGGCTCTTTCCACAGTTTGGCTATTTCAGACATTGCTGCTATGAACATTGGCGTACATATGGCCTTTCTTTTCACTACATCTGTGTCTTTGGGGTAAATACCCAGTAGTGCAATTGCTGGATCATAGGGTAGCTCTATTTTTAATTTTTTGAGGAAGCTCCACACTGTTTTCCAAAGTGGCTGCAACAACTTGCATTCCCACCAACAGTGTAAGAGAGTAAAAGGTGTAAGTCCCAACCTCTCCAACATTTGTTGTTTCTTGCCTTGTCAATTTTTGCCATTCTAACTGGTGTAAGGTGGTATCTCAATGTGGTTTTGATTTGAATTTCCCTGATGGCTAATGATGATGAACATTTTTTCATGTGTCTGTTAGTCATTTGTAGTCTTCTTTGGAGAAGTGTCTGTTCATGTCTTCTGCCCATTTTTTGACTTGATCATTTGTTTTTTGGGTGTTGAGTTTGAGAAGTTCTTTACAGATCTTAGAAATCAGCGCTTTGTCTGTAGTGTTATTTGCAAATGTCTTCTCCCATTCTGTGGGTTGCCTCTTTGTTTTGTTGACTGTTTTCTTTGCTGTGCAGAAGTTTTTTATTTTGATGAAGTCCCAAAAGTTCATTTTTGCTTTTGTTTCATTAGCCTTTGGAGACGTATCTTGAAAGAAGCTGTTGTGGCCGATGTCAAAGAGGTTACTGCCTATGTTCTCCTCTAGGATTTTGATGGATTCCTGTCTCACATTGAGGTCTTTTATCCATTTTGAGTTTATCTTTGTGTATGGTGTTAGGGAATGGTTGAGTTTCATTCTTCTGTATATAGCTGTCCAATTTTCCCAGCACCATTTATTGAAGAGACTGTCTTTTTTCCATTGCATATTTTTTCCTGCTTTGTCGAAGATTATTTGACCAGAGTTGAGGGTCCATATTAGGGCTCTCTATTCTGTTCCATTGCTCTGTATGTCTGTTTTTGTGACAGTACCATGCTGTCTTGGTGATCACAGCTTTGTAATACAGCTTGAAATAGGGCAACGTGATGCCCTCAGCTTTGTTTTTCTTTTTCAGCATTTCTTTGGCAATTTAAGGTCTTTTCTGATTCCATACAAATTTTAGGATTGTTTGTTTAAAAATATTTTTTATCATGAAAAAAGTAAGAAAGGGAAATTGAGAACTGGAGTTATTATGGTTTGCTTATGAAGGTAAACAAAAAAATGAGGTAATAGCCAGCAGAGAAGGTGGAGTAAAGGGAAGATTTTATTTTAATGAGAGATTTGAAAGTATGTTTTCATGATAAAGGTTTTATCCAATAGAGAATTTGGCGATGTCAGGAATACCAAGAGCACCAAAGCGGCAAAGACCATCTGTAAACTTATTGCCTATTGCTCCATAACATAAACCCCCAACTACAGCCATTTATTCCATTATATGTAATTTATTTGAAAATATTTTAACAGGTTATATACTATACAGGTGTAAGAGTATAAATTAAATCTAATCTAGAATCTAGAGTCAGGTAGATTTAAATCTGAAGAATACTAATCAGGTTAGTTAACATTTGAAAAGCTCTAATCAGAAGTCCATAATTGAGAAGTTCTACAGCAAGCATGTCAAATATCTCTATCTAAAGTTACACCACAGGCAATGAATCATGGAACACTACATCAAAAACTAATGATGTAATGTATGGTGATTAACGTAACATAATAAAATAAAATTTAAAAAAAGAGGGGAAAAAAATAAAGTTACACCAGAGGGTTCATCAATCAGCCTAACAGATGTCAGAAGTAAATTTTTCATTGGTGAAGTGAATCATATTCAAGGTACGTAGTACATTTTAAATGCTACCAAGGAGCTTTCCCCTTACAAAGATAGCGCATAGGAATGTGGTGAGCCCAGTGGCCTGATAATGTTACTCAGGGATGTCATTCATACATTCATACATACATGGTGTATGTAAGATACCAGGGCTGTTTCTGCTGCCTGATACAATGAGGTCCGTTAAGCCTAACTCAGGCATTGCCACATTTGCCTTGGAGTGACTCTTAACTCAAGGTGTTGGCCAGAGAACCTAAAACAACAGGGTTAGCAACAGGATTACAGAAGAGGCTTGTATTGTAAACATTCACACATGGGGCAGAAATCAGTTTGAGCCATGCTCTCATTAATGCCATAGCACCTGATAGAAAAATTTATATGTAGGTGAAGAGACATCCACTTCCCACCCAGATCCTCTTGTCAAAGGTTATTTACTGAATGATCTTGGCAAATGTCAATGAACACATTAGGTCCATTTGTGATGCTTGTGCAGCTTACTCGCTGGATAAACAACAGATTCAACTTCCTTTTTGGATTAAGGCCTTTCTTTTACTGTTCCTTGCTCAAAATGTCCTGTCTTCTCTTGTACACCAAGCCCACTCATCTTAATACATTATCAGAACCATTCAAGTAATTAGATAATTCATATTGCAACACTTCCTGACAACTCAACCATATGCTCGTAAATTGCAGAAATTCTGTTGCTCAGTTTTCTTAATTGTAATAACAAGAATCATTTCTACCTCTCACTCTTGTACTGACCATGTGCCAGGCACTGCTCTATGTGTTTAATATGAATTAACTCCTATAATCTTCACAGTAGCTCTAAATGGCAGGTACCATTAATATCCATATTTTACAGAAGAGGAAACTAAGTCACAGAGTAGTTAAGTAAGTTGTCCAAAGTCACACGGCTGTCATTCAAACCAAGCCAGTTGGGGTCTAGAACCCAGACTCTTAACCACTATTGTGAAACTTCTAACCTGCAGAACTGTAAAATAATAAATTTGTGTTGTTTTAATCCATGAACTTTGTCACTCTTTGTTATATCAGCAATAGAAAACTAATACAACTTATATTCCCTCCACATCCATTCAAACCACAAGCACAATTTTCTGCACATCATAAACTTTAACAAGTAAAGATGTGAATGAATACATATTTGTTGAATTTATTTCAACTACCAAAAAGGATTTAAGATGCAGGAAACATAAAAATATAGTTACCATAAGGAAAAAAATTACATAAATGTGAATTTCAAAGAGGCAAGGATACCAATCATAGAGACCAGAGAGCTTGATTCTGGACCTCATTTGATCTAGAAATGCCTGCAGGACCTGAACAAGTTTCTAATTTCTTTCTATGTCGAAGAATAAGGGAGTTGGGCCAGGTCATCTTGGACTTCTCTCTGGTATTAGAATGTCTTTCTAAATATTTTTTCTTTCCATTTATTTGGATCAAATAATAATGTGCCCAGTATTTCCTTTGAGATAGTCAAAATATATCATCACAAGCAGGGCTAATAATCAGATTCATGATGAAATGCACAAGGAAATACTCAAAGCTGACCTTAAAGGACCACTACCTAATATAAACCCAAGGTTTCCTCCCTCTATTTTAACTGATCCTGCTCAGTGGCTTGCCATTCATCACAGAAACTGATCACACAAACCACAAGGGCGTCGATCGTATTTCTTGAGTCTATGCATTTGTATAACCTCATTGTCTCTATAGAGTGCACAGAATAAGAATTTCTGACAACATCTCTTTCTCTGCTGAAAAATAATAGACGTTTGTATAATACCAATGATACTGGTCTTCTGATGGCCAGCTCAGTGGTTTATAGTTTCCAATAGAATATGCTTTTATGTATTGTCTTTCAAACAGTACTGTTACTGTCAAATATAATGGGAGAGTGTGCTGGGGAGCAGGAAGGGGACAGGGAAGGGATAAGAGAGAGGAAATAGAGGTTACAGTTGAGGGGGCTGGGAGATGCTTGAAGCTATTTGGCCTTGTGTCCACAATTGACAAAACCATTTGAATTTTTGTGGGTTTTGCAGCTCCAGCTAGAATTCACTTGAGATAATGAAAAATATATATATATGAAAATTAGATGCAGAGAACTGAGCAAAACAATCATTATGTGCAGAAGACTGGAGTTATCAGGACCAAACTCTGCTGCAAACTTTTGTGCAGACAATGTAGGTTGAGAACTGTGTACATTCTTCAAAGCCAAAGAGAGTAGTCAATGATGAGTGAAACATCCAAAGGAAACCCCTGCAGGGTCACATGAAATTCTTTTCTTAGCAAACAGTGAGACTGCATCCAGTTTGGGTTATAGAAAACACAGCCAAGACATTTTTCTTGTTTTTGAATATCTTCATCTAATGAAGGGATAAGGATATAGGAGGGGAGGAAGAGAAGGAGAAAACTCTACTAGAGATGCAAACATTGTCAGATGACTAGGCAGAAAAGAGGCGTGAGATATGTTAACAGAGATTTCTGGGAATGGACCCTTTGGGTATCAAAACAAAGCCAAAGTATAGGCTGGGAAGAAAAAGAAAAGAAAGATCAAGAAGACAAGAAGCGGGAGAAAAACAAAAAGTGATCAAAATTATGGAGAAAGAGAATGGAAAATACTAAAAAGAAAATGAAAGCGAGGAAAGGAAGTAGGAAACAGAGAAAGTGGAGGCTGGCTTTCCGTCCTTCCAAGAGTGCACATTAGTACATTCCAAACCCTTCTTTAGAGTCTGATCCATCATTACCTCCACCTTCTTTTCTTTCCCAGTTCTTCCCAGGCCAGAATAGGGCAGAAGAGAAGCTGGCGGGAGAGTTGTCCAGGTTCCCTTCACTTCCACGATAAGAGGGATGCCCAACTTGCTTTTCTATCCCACCAAGACAGCAAAAACATGGGGTCACCACAAAAGGTACTGTTATAAGACAACATACCATGGGTTTCCCTAAAGGAAATCTGGGTGCTGTCAGAAAAGGCAAAAGATGGTAGGAAATCAAAATACAATCAATGTCCACAACAGAAATGATTCTCTGAGCTAGCCCTATCTTACACTGAACTCTAACCACTCAAAACTTAATGAGAAAGAACTGATGAGCAGGGACCCTAAAATAAATATTCAAAGGTCTGTGAAAGATGATTTTTTAAAAAAGTTTCCCCTGACTTCATCTCACAGATCAAGACTATTAATAAAATCTCAATGTAGTTTTTCTTATGCTATATGTTCCAATAAATTCCTAGATTAGCTGAACTCTTCTTAAA
This sequence comes from Mirounga angustirostris, assembly GCF_029215605.1. Lineage (NCBI taxonomy): Eukaryota > Metazoa > Chordata > Mammalia > Carnivora > Phocidae > Mirounga > Mirounga angustirostris. Next base: position 183,684,389 of record NW_026991709.1, on the reverse strand, counting down.
ATTCCCATTAAAAATATAAAAACCCTGATTTTTCATCCCTTGAAAATTAGCTATAATACAAGCTCATTCTTGTAGTTCTTATATTTATGTTTTTCTGTGTTTTATACTATGCCCGCTTGTCAAGAATTAGGTATCTTAAATTTTTTCATGTAGAAACAGAGTGATGCTTTTTGCTTTTGGCTCATGGCATTAATATTTTTATCTTAAAAACATTTCTTTCAACATTTTTTCTTCATGAGAATGCTATTTAGGTCTCCCAGAATCTGTTATATTATATTGATTTACATCTAAGATTATATACAATTATTGTAAAATGCATTTACAAATGACTACATGGCAAATATTTACATATATATACTTGCAGGCAGGTATATATTGAATATCCAATATTCACATATATTCAATATTTACCTTATAGATAAATTTGGTCAGATTCTATGTGAAGTAGATGATTATTAAGATGTCAAAATCTGGGGCGCCTGGGTGGCTCAGTTGGTTAAGCAACTGCCTTCGGCTCAGATCATGATCCTGGAGTCCCGGGATCGAGTCCCGCATTGGGCTCCCTGCTCGGCAGGGGGTCTGCTTCTCCCTCTGACCCGCTTCCCTCTCGTGCTGTCTCTCATTCTCTCTCTCAAATAAATAAATAAAATCTTTAAAAAAAAAAAAAAGATGTCAAAATCTGGCTCTATGACTATGGTTTTATAACTTCAGGATAATTGTATGCTGATAAGGACTGATGTCTAGAAATGTTAAGTGAAAAAAAATAAGATGTGCAATATACATAGTTTGATCTTATTAAATAAAAAGAAAACATAATTGTAGATGTGTACATTAGTCAAGTGCAGAATGGTTTTGCTGCAGTAACTAATTAATCCAACATCTTAGTAATTAAATACAACAAAGGTATATTTTTCTCATACTACATGAATCACACAAATGTGCAGGAAGAGAGAGCTCTAATCTATACAATCATCAGGGACCCAGTCTGACAGACGTTCCACTATTTTGAATCTGCACTACTTGGAATAGGGGGCCTTCTCAGTCTTTGCAAGAAAGGAAGAAAGCTCATGGAGAACTCATACTACTATTTTATCCATCAGCCCAAGAAAGACACATGTCCCTTCTGCTTACATCATACAAGCCTAAGCTATTCCTGTGGCCCATCGGAGCTACAAAGGAACTGAACGGGTAGAGCACATGAGTATCCAGTTAGCAGTAAATGTTTCTGACACATTATCTAAAATGCAAATAAGAAGTTCCAGAAGGAAAAACAACATTTAATGGGTGTCTCTGGAAAGGGGAGTCAGATTAGGGAAAGAATGGAGACAAATTGTACATTTTATATTATACACTTCTAAAATTTTTGTATTTTTAAAATAAAAAACAAGTTTCACACTGGCTATTAAATGAAATATTTTAGACACTGTTAATGAGTTATTTTATGATAATCCAGTTAGAATGAAACTGGTAAATAAGTGGTTAAAAAGCAATATACAAGGAGTTTCCATCAATGGCTCAGCTTCAAGAATGGGCCTGGTTTTCAGGGATCCGCCAGGGCTCTCTATGATTTAGTGGCTGTTGTTTGATCAATGGCTGAAATGATAGAGTGGAGAGCTTACTGATTAAGTTCATGGATAAAGCTATGTTAACTAAAACTTTGAGAGCTGTGATTAAGATCCAAACCAACCTGTCAGAAGTGAGCTATGGCCAAGTGTGGGGTGTGAGTGCACTTGGGAGTGAAGAATGAATCTCTGAAAACAGCAAGGGTCAGACAAAAGTACTTCAGTGCCTCTGGATTTAGTGTAAATCACATCCCAGATGAACGTCTGGAATAAAAGGGGTTCCTCCAAGAAATGTGGTACTACTATGGCATTTCAAATGTTAAGGAAAGACAAGATCAAAAAGACAGGAACATTCAAGGCTTGCTGTATTCAAGGTCATTAGGAAAGAATATATATTTGCTGAATATGCCATTATGGTGGCAAATAAAGCAGACATTATCATGGTCTTCATGAAGTTTGGAGACTAGCTAATTTCTTTACACCCTTCTTGCTCTTGGTACCTATCTTGATTGTTCTCTTAAGGTGCTATTTTTCAAAGTGTGGTCTAGGACCCAGCAGCAACAGACTCTCCTGGGAGCTGATAAGAAATGAAGACTCTGAAGCCCAATTTCAGACCCACTGAATCAAAATATGCTTTTTGAACAAGGTTTTCCACATGGTACATGTCAACATTCAAATCTGGGAACAAAGGGCCTAAGTTCTATCTGCCTGGCTCCCCACCCACCCTATAAAGGAGAAAAACTGCTTACTTATTGTTCAGTCTTCTCATCTTTGATGTTGTCTAAAATGAACAGACAAGAGAATTGAGAGGTAGGAGATGCTAAGCAGATATACATAATGAAGAGATGAGCTGAGGGGGAAAATGCAAAGGGAAAGATTTGGCAGGGTGATTCTGTGGTGCATTTTAAGGAAATGTGGAGACAAGAAGGGGTGAGACATGGAGGGCAGTTGTAAATAAATGTGGACAGAGATGGGGAAAGCAAATCTGAAGAAGAATAGTTGTACACTGTTCAATGAGTCTCCACCAGCCATTCTTTAAGAGATTTCAGAAAGATTTACATTTCTTCTTCACAGTCTTCCAGTTTTATTACTGGTGATTCTTCCATGTGAAACCAGAGGAGATAGGGCCACTATGGACCTCAGCTTTAGATGAGTTACATATTTGCGGGCTTTCCTTGTCCTTTTTCAGACAGTAGGGTGGGAAAGGCAATAAAAATTCAAGCCCACCGCCTGGGTGGCTCAGTTGGTTAAGCGACTGCCTTTGGCTCAGGTCATGATCCTGGAGTCCCGGGATCGAGTCCCGCATTGGGCTCCCTGCTCAGCGGGTAGTCTGCTTCTCCCTCTGACCCTCCCCCCTCTCATGCTCTCTCTATCTCATTCTCTCTCTCAAATAAATAAATAAAATCTTTTAAAAAAAAAATTCAAGCCCACTTCTACAAACTAAAACAAGCAGTTAGCATTCTAATCCATTTCCAAAAAGGAAGGATATTTTTTTTCATTACTTCACAATGATTTCGTTGACCTTCATCCATTTTTGCACAGAATTATTTAATAATGCTAAATTACAGCTACATCCCCAAGTAGCTGTAATTTAGCAGTCACAATAGGGAGAGAGGGACAAGACAGATATTTCAAGCTGGTTTTAGCTCTGTGTTTCTAAGGCTAGTGTGGATGAAAATAAATAAAAATAATCTCCAACTTGTGGAACTTAAACATCAGTAAGAATATTTCAGCTCTGGTTGTTAGCTAAGTGAGCTGCTTCAGCATCAACTGCCTTTATTCTTTATATGTACAAGAGTATTGATTTTGGAGCCTATACAAGTAAAGATGATGGTGGGAAAGGGGATTTATAAACCACTTGGTAAAATATAAAAAACCCAATTCCTGTGACTGCTGTATATAATCTGTGTAATTCAAAAAAATTATAAAAACAAAAAAAAAAAACTCCCATAAAAAATCTTTAAAGGTTATTGGAGATGAAGTGATGGCTTCCCTTAGAAAACAACTCTCATATCTTGCCATTTGCAATGACGTGGATGGAACTGGAGGGTATTATGTTGAGCGAAATAAGTCAAACAGAGAAAGACATGTATCATATGACCTCACTGATACGAGGTATTCTTAATCGCAGGAAACAAACTGAGGGTTGCTGGAGTGGGGGGTGGGTGGGAGGGATGGGGTGACTGGGTGATAGACACTGGGGAGGGTATGTGCTCTGGTAAGCACTGTGAATTGTGCAAGACTGTTGAATCTCAGATCTGTACCTCTGAAACAAATAATGCAATATATGTTAAGGGAAAAAAAAAAAGAAGAAGAAGAAGAAGGTAGCGGGAGGGGAAGAATGAAGCGGGGGAAATCGGAGGGGTAGACGAACCATGAGAGACGATGGACTCTGAAAAACAAACTGAGGGTTCTAGAGGGGAGGGGGGTGGGAGGATGGGTTAGCCTGGTGGTGGGTATTGAGGAGGGCACATTCTGCATGGAGCACTGGGTGTTATGCACAAACAATGAATCATGGAACACTACATCTAAAACTAATGATGTAATGTATGGGGATTAACATAAGAATTAAAAAAAAAAAGAAAAAGCCAATCCCCCCCAAAAAAATAAATAAATAAAACAATAGCAGCAATTAAAAAAAAAGAAAGAAAGAAAACAACTCTCATAAAATACATTTTTAAAACAACTCTCAGGGGCGCCTGGGTGGCTTAATCGTTAAGCGTCTGCCTTCACCTCAGGTCATGATCCCAGGGTCCTGGGATCGAGCCCCGCATTGGGCTCCCTGCTCCGCGGGAGGCCTGCTTCTCCCTCTCCCTCTGCCCCTGCTTGTGTTCCCTCTCTCGCTGTGTTTCTCTCTGTCAAATAAATAAATAAAATCTTAAAAAGTAAAAATAAAATAGCTCTCAGATTAGGAAAAAAATAAGAGAAAATATTCTTGGCTCTTTTGCTCTTTTTGATGCTTGTTTGATTTGAGCTCATGGTTGGGTATTTTTAGGACAACAAAAACAAAGAATTTTGTTTAATTTAAGCACAGTCTTTGTTTTCTTTTCTTTTTCTTTTATTATTATGTTATGTTAATCACCATACATTACATCATTAGTTTTTGATGTAGTGTTCCATGATTCATTGTTTGCATATAACACCCAGTGCTCCACGCAGAATGCGCCCTCTTTAAGACCCATCACCAGGTTAACCCATTCCCCCACCCCCCTCCCCTCTAGAACCCTCAGTTTGTTTCTCAGAGTCCATAGTCTCTCATGGTTCGTCTACCCCTCCAATTTCCCCCCTTCATTCTTCCCCTCCTGCTGTCTTCTTTTTTTTTTTTTTTTTAACATATAATGTATTATTTGTTTCAGAGGTACAGGTCTGTGATTCAACAGTCTTACACAATTCACAGCGCTCACCATAGCACATACCCTCCCAATGTCTATCACCCAGCCACCCCATTTAAGCAAGTCTTTGACACTGCATTACCAGTATGTGATTCTGTTTGACTTAGACATATTACTATGCATTTAATCTCAGGACAATCTCAGAGACCTTCATGAGACTGGGTGCTCTTTCTCTCTGGAATGGTATTTTTTTTATATATATTTCAATTTTTTTTAATTTTATTTTATTATGTTATGTTAGTCCTCATACAGTACATCATTAGTTTTTGATGTAGTGTTCCATGATTCATTGTTTTTGAATAACACCCAGTTCTGGGATGGTATTTAATTGACCAATGGAAAGAAGCCTTTAAAACACACACACACACACACACACACACACACACACACACCCCAATGGTGAGAAAAGGGTTGAACTTCACCAAGATGTGGCATAAGTACTCAATTTTTATAAGAGTTATTATCATTAATTGCTGGTATAGATATGACTAAAGTCCTTCAGATTAAAAATAGAGAGGGAAGGAGGATAGAGCGAGGACGGGAGGTTGCTGATCTGAATGTTCTTTCCAATGACCTTATCAAGGTTATAATATTTCAAGTGTTTCGCAGGTTATAATACAAACGTGGTGAAGGCAAAAAATTATGTTAGGTTGATTGTTGCTCTCAAAGCTAACCATAAACCTCCAAGACACAGCACTGTGTCTGGTAGTAGACTTCTAAATCCTCGGGCCATGCTTCACTGGCCGACTGTTTGCTGGCTTGGGTGTTAGCATATGAATTCTAATTACAGTTAATACACTAATCCTAGGTACTGATCTCCAATCCCTCAGCCACAAAATCCATTGCCGAAATTGGCCAAAAGTCAAGGCCAGGGAGTTTTAGGGGAAAATAAATTGCTGAGAGGTACAAGATCCTGTTCCTTTTCTGCTTAAGTGGTTTCTCATGGCTCTTGGGATTAAGGTCAAAATCTTTAGGATGAATTGCACAGTACAACCTGGCAGCTCCCTAGTTCATGCAGTACCCACTCCTCCCCGAGCTTATCACTCTTCAGCTGTACTGGTCTTCTCCTGCCCTGGGTTCTTTGTTCAGATTGCTGGTCCCTGCCTGCTGCCTTTCTAACTCTCCTTCATCCTGCAAGTTGCAGTGTAAACATCACGCCCTCAGGAGAAGTCTGCCTGCAACACTCAGTCTAAGTAGTTCCCTATGTTATGTGATCATAGGACCCTAACTTTCCCACGATAACATGTACCACAATGGCAGTTATACCATCATATATGCGATTGTTCTTTCCGACTGCCTCCTCCTGGGCTTTAAGTTCCTTAATCCCAGTAGTGTATCTGTCACATATAGATTCCAAAAATATTTGTTAACTGAATGAATGAAGAGATGAGTCAGTTCCATAAGCTACCTGAATACTTTATCTGTGCATCTCTAACAGCCCCTCTTATCACTATTATAATTTCTTAAGCTGTCTCCTCCATTTAATTGTATGATCTTCAGGCAGAGGGTTTTGTCTTTATGTATAGCTCAAGGCCTGGCTCATATAAGGTAGCTCAAAGATAAACCACTTGCAGACATATAGAAGGAAGACAGGGAGACAGAAGACTGACGACAAGAGGAAGGAAAAAAGGTAGGAATATGGTAAAAAGAGAAAAGGAAAACAGCAAAGGGTAGAATCTCTAAGGACTCAGAAGATAGTTATTACCTAGATAATTTTTAGTAAGTCCTTAAAGTAAGTTTGATGAAATACAAATACAAGAGAAAATTCATGATTAAAACCTTCCTTTGGAAGGAGAAAAGCCTTTTGCAACCCTTTTGGAGTTCATGCCAAACAAATGTGGCATGCTGACAGCATATTATAAATAATACTGATTAAAAAATTGTTTTTATAAAGACAAACAGAAGGCTAAAATTCCTGCTGGTAATATTCAAACCATTAATAATTTCGATTTCAGGTTAATACATTCTTGGGGGAAGAATAGAGGACTTCAGAGAGCATTTTAAATAGTTAGAAACCAATATATTACTGCTGGTATTAATGATTCTTGGGAAAATTCATGATGTCACTTGCTTTGAACAATATGAGCACCAGCTGTAAATGGTACAAAATTAAGACTAATGACTAACTGTTCACATGCAAAACTCAGACTTGTTGAGGAGGACTTGCTAGGCAGCCCCAGATTGTGAGGCTCAATTATTAGCCCATTCTAATTGAAAGTGTGAAAAGACATTGCTCAAATACCATTGCAAGATGATCCTTAGCCAGTGGTCTGGTCCTCAGCTACAAGAACCTCACCCAAAGTGTTGTTATGATGCCACAGCTTTCAATTGTATGTTGCAGATATTTTATTGTTGATATTTTGTATTTTTTATAAGACATGTTTGAAACATGTTTGGCTATACTCAATAGATGGTCCCCAGCAGAAAGTCTTCAACACTCTTACATTTTATGGGTTTTTTAAATTTTTTTTTTACACTGTGTGAAGAATTTTTAATTCTTAATATATTTCTGTTGACAGTCTTATGCTTTTTGTAGAGAAAATGGAAACAAACCTCTTAGTAAATGCTTCATTCACATTCAAAAAAAGATGTTAGAATATCTTTGACAGAATCCTAGGTCAAATCCAATGAGTCTCTAAAATAAAACCAAATCCTATTAATTTTACTTCCAAATTACATTTTTCATATCCACCCATTTCCCACTACAACAATCTCCTATCTGGGCTCCCAGCTTATATCCTTGGTCTCTTCAATCCATCCTCCACATGGCAGCCCAAGGGAACTTCTACAAACATAGATCTGACCTAATCACCCTTTATTGATTTTCCTTGCACTTAGGATAAAGTAAAACTTTTACCCTTACCTAAAATGTCTTTCCATCTTCTCCAAACTTATCTTGTATTACTCTCCATCTACCTTCTTTATATCTATTTTTATCTTAAAATTTAAGGTTTATTAACATCACGCACACGTTTACCCTGGTGTCCTCACTCATCTTGAGTCATTCACCCACAGTAAGTGTGGCACTTATCTGGGTAAGGCCCAGCTCCTGTGGGTTTAGAGGTCAGCAGGAGAAGTTTAGATGCTATTTTCAATGAGAGAAGGAGGCATTAGAGGGTCTTGGTTAAGGTATGATCTGATCTATGTTTTTAAAGAGTTCACTCTGGATCTACGTGAAGAATGAAAAGCAAGGAAGTCAAAATGGCAGCAGGTGAGAACCACTCTAATAGACAGTAAGGTTTTTAAAACCCAATGCTAAGGTCCGAACTAAAGGGAGAGTAATACTTGGCTATTGAGTGAACATATTAACAATGAAGCAGCAATAAACAGTAGCACCAAAGAATGAGTCAAAACCGGGGGTGACTTATGGCCCATAGAAATTCACCCCATATCCATTTGTGACCCTTTGAGTCAGAAATCAGAACCACTGACCACTCCTGTTCTGGATGTCAGCCAGCCATGTGCTCATATTTCAGACAGAGTGCATTTTATGATTAATCTTAATCCTCCTACCTTTCACAGACATAAATCATGAAAACGTTTTACTGGAGGAGGGGAAATGGTAAATGATCTCTCCAAACAACCCTTTAAACTTCTTTTGATGAAAGCAAATTTCCAAACCCATATATTGGAGTGGAAACGGAAGGGTGGTAAACAAATACTCTATTTCTGCTTGTGAGATCTTAGAGGTGACCCCCTTATCTGTCATCACTGAATGAAGGATGTAACACAGACAAGATCTATACACTCATTCTTGCCTCTACTTCCATCTAACTATAATCCAGAAGCCAGAAGTTGCCCAGGTTAAAACATGAGATTGCTGGTCTCTTCAGCTTAAGTCCTCATGCACTTTCTTTTTCTTTTCTGTGCCTCATTTTTTCACCCTTGACACGGATGCCTGTCCCTGATTTGCAAATCTCCTTCCAGGGGCTGTCTAAATGGCAAGCTTCTTTGATCTATAGCCCAGTCAAAGGTAGGATCTGTATTTCCAACATCCAGCATAGGCTGCCTGCCTGTTGATATTAATCTTCTGCCTTTGCCAGGCATAGACAATAGGGGTTGGAGAGCGTTAATCTGAAGATTCGCCAGACACCAAGGCATAAATCTGCCTGAGGGTAGGTAGACTTGTGGCATTTTCGATTTGCTCCTCTAAGAAGACTCTAGGCTCTATTTGATCCTCCATTGCCTTTGCCCTGAAAGACTGAATTACTTACAACTTTGAAATTCCGTTTCTTCAGAGTATCTCACATCCAGCAAAGCTGAGAAGGAGAACAAAAGCAGCACCCATTCACTTCAGAAACTGAGTCAGGAAACTCAAGGGTAGATGTTTTACAGATATGATTATTTTGTTGTCTTGAGATGTTTTGCTTTCCAATAGAGTAAAGCAAGGGAAATGTTTCTCATTTTCTAGCCAAGTCCTTAATGAGCAATGCAGCATTGTTTATTACAGCTAATTCCAGTATCTAAGGCTGCTTTTTAAAAAAATCAAAGTTAGGGTAAAAATTCTCAATTAGAATTCAAATTATAAGAGAAAACCACCAGTAAGCTGGAGATCTACAATACATTTTCACCAAATCCAATTATTAAATAGCAAACGTGAAAAGTTTCCTATATACAAACTGATAGACTGGACAAGTGTACCTGCAAAATCAAAGGCATCATATCTTGTCTGTAAGCACAAATGATAAATTATTTCCCTGGCAAAGTGATTTCATATTTTTGTTTTGACTTTTGTTTCCCCTGAGATGAACTGGACTGTCAATGGGCGTGGCTAGAGACTTAAAGATCGTTTTTTCCTCTCTCTCTCTCTGAGAAATCTTGGACATACTAAATAAGTCACATCTCCTATTTCTACTTGTTCTGGCTTAAGGAAACACCTATTTCAGGATTCTGGTCCTACGGATAGGCCAGCAACTGAAGATAACTTCCAGTGCTACAGCTTTGTAATTAGTAGGCAATTCTCTCTGTGAGAATTAAAGGAATTCTTTCTTGCACTGCTCTAGATAAGGTTTGAGCTCTTTTTTACCCTTGGAATGATCCATATGTTGACATCACTAAAAGGGACACCCCAAAGTGTACCGAAGGAAATGTTTCATTTCACATTCCAAGAAAGACATGGTAGTGGTAGGAAAGAGTGCCGACATCATAAGGGCAGCATTCTCCAGGAATGGGAAGTTCTGTAAGGGCACAAGCTACCTCTTCTCAATCTGTCCTCCACTATGTGTTTTAGATTGATAGATTAGATTCATCTAGAACTGCTCACTTTGCTCCATCACTTGCTAGAGTTTTTTAACCAACGATTTGGGGTCTCATTGGTTTTTTTGTTTGTTTGGGGGTTTTTGTTTGTTTGGTTTTGGTTTCTGGTTTTTGGTTTTTGGTTTACCTCTACATTAGGGAGTAGACCCTTCAACCTGAACTGTAATATGCCTCATTCTTTGTGTTGCAGCCTCCAGGCTAATTCTCTAAATACTTGTATTAAAGTAAGCCTAAGTGAGAATTTCATGAGTTAAGCTTCCCAGATAGTATATTTACATTTTAACTCAAATTTGGGCCTTTAAAGAGCATGAGAAATAGACTTTTCCACACACATATGCACATAGTTTTGTGACTCACTGCATCATGCCAAAATGGTCCATCCCACCTTATTATATCAGGCCTGGAAATGAAGTCTGACTTTTCCTTTGCTAATGAAAGCAGTGCTCAAGAAAGCCTTGTGACCTTAGGATTACAGTATTATAAAAAATGAACTGTAAACCTATGCACAGAAGAGGCCAGCATCTTGTAAGCATTCAGGAAAGATTTTGGTGGCAATTTTTACCACAGAGCACTTTGTCGAATAAAACTCGCTCAACATTCCACATCAAATACTCATGCAGATTTCAGCTCTTTTAAAAACTGGTAACCAAGAAACATAGCTTAAGAAATAAAACCTCATACAAAAATAACCTGGGAGGAAAGGAAAACAGTCACATGTGGTAAATACACTTTGGTAGTCAGTACTGTAAATTGTGAAACAGATTAGTTAAATACCCAGAAACATACAAAACGGTCCTTTAAATTGTTCTTCTAATGTACCAGCTCCTCATTGACTCATTACTAAATTATTTGCCAGTAAATGAATTTTCTTTTCTTCAAATGCTTTTGGAGCTAGAAGGAGCTGGCACTGATGAAATGTTTTCTGAAAGGAGAAAAGTTATATCCACAAGACCCTGAATTGACTGGTTATAAAGCTGAAAAATTCTGTTGAACCACAAGGAAGTTTTCTCTTTGTGTACACCAGTAGTTATCCGCCATTTACTTTGCAACACGCCCTTGACTATTCTGAAATAGAGTTCACCGATAATATAATGCACCAATATCACTAAAATAAATAAATTTGCCCTAACTATAATATAAAGGGGAAAAGTCACTTGTCCTAATATATTATGCACTTCAATATCTGCATGTTTGGGTACTAAACTACAGCTCATGATAAAGGAGTCAGATGATTTCATCTGTGCAAAGGAGCACAAAAGCTACAGATACTCTCAATCCTTGGAACAACCAAAATTGCACCTACATATTTCTCACACAACCCCTAGAGGGAGGTCCTTTTACTTAGAGCCCCTGTTATTCCAACATTAAATGGTTGGTTTGATAGTCCCTTTTTGATATTATTGCTTTCTGGTTTGACTCATCATTGGATGAACCATTGATGAGATTTTGGAACCAGAATCTTTTACTTTTTTTTTAATCTCTGTTACTAAGTATAATGCTCTAAAAGTACAATGCAAATGAACAGAGCTTAGAAACTTGCCCAATTTCCATGGCCTGCCACATGATCATACCTATAGAGGAAAACAGCAAAAACCTAAGGATAAAATAGTCCCTATTCCCCTTCAGTTGGGTCTCTGAAACCCCAAAAGATGGCTTCCTTGTGATATCTGAGTTTGGAGAGCAGATTGCTAGTGTCCAGAAATGGACAGTATCATTCTTGAGTTTCCACATTGAATTCCATTTCTCACTAGGGACTAAAATATTTGAACTCTTCTGTATCTCAGCTGCAAAGCGGGGATACAGTGGTATAAATGCTCTCACCTACTCTAAAAGGGAATAAGTTCTATTAGGTTTTACTAGGCTTACTACTACCTGAGAGAGAAAAAAAAATAATTTTCCTCTGGGTGGTTCTTCTTAAGTTACCCTAGAATAAAGATCAGTTTTCATTTATCTTCAGGTGAATCACATATATAAAACAAAAAAAGTAAAAGCACTCTAATATGTCAACCATATGTTTCCTTCTTAGCTGTAGCCCTGTGATCAGATCTCATACTTAATAAAGGTATCAATGGTGTCTGTGTGTGTGTGTGTTTATCACACTATGCTATAAACATGATCCAGGTATTCAGGTTTGAATAATTTGTTCTATTTCACTACTCATTTACAAGAAGATACCCTCCTGTCTCTTGGATAATTTGCTTCCTAAAGAGAACAGATAATTTCCAGGTTTCTATGGCCCTCAAGCAGTCAATAACTCTCCTCATAATCACAAGATAGATGCCACACATTTCCAAGTTTCATATGTGGGTGAAACAAGATACAGCAAAAAAAAAAAAAGAAAAAAACTGCCTCTTAATTAAAAAGTGAAATAGAACCTTCTGGAAAAGTTCTTTCTGAGAAGTCCTCTAGCCAACCTACCCTCATTTTTTATTGACCAATTCTAGATTTCATGCCTATTCTGAAAATAATTTATTGGCAAGAGGAATTCTTGATAGGATCAAACAAATAAGGATCTACCCTTTGGCTGGAGAAAAGGTTCTCTTTCCTGAAGGAATATCGGTGAAGGGGGAGTTCTAAGGAATAAGAGGACTTTTATCTTTTCTTCTATTCTCTTCTTTTCTTTCTCTGTTTTTTTGTTTGTTTGTTTGTTTGTTTGTTTATTTTTTGGTAAGGATGGGAAAGAAGGCAAACAATACTGTTACATGAGGCTTCTAGAAGCTATCAAGAAATTTCCATTTTCTAAGCTTTCTTGTTTTGAGGATTTCCCAACCACTTCCATACTCCACACTTTCCAAACAGTACCATTTTTGCTTCTAGCCCACACCACATCTGTCACAGCTTTGTTGCTCGTACAGAACTTTCTCTAATTTTCTCTTCACTGAGACTTCCACGTCAAGTCATTCAGGGCATTTAAAAGTGTCACTCAGTTGTTAATTATTATTATTTATTAATAACTTAAATGAATTTACAAACTGCTTTTTACTATTTACCAGGTGCCAGGCATTATGCTAAATACTCCCCCTATGCATGGATGTACTTAACCATCATTATATCTTGGAGGAAGGTACTGTTTTATCATTCTTCTTTAGTAGACAAAGAAACTGAGCCTCAGAGAAGTTACAAAACTTGCTCAAGTTCACACAGTTAAAAGTGGCAGAGTAGGTCCTTGAACATGTGCTTATCTGACTCCACAGCCCAAGATTAATGTTGTTTGATATCTCCTTTTAGATTAGAAGCTATAGTGAAAAAATTTATATAATCATTGTTCCATCCCCATGTTCATAATTACTCATCGCTCTGGCCTTCCTAATAGCATAAGTATAGACATTATGATATCCTATCCTCTGGGGTCATTACCAGCACAACGAAAGGTCCCTAGATGAGTGAATTAGGGAAAGAGCTTAAAACTAAAACACGAGTCCCCTGACTCCCAGGCCAGGGCTCTCCCCATAGATAAACAAATTCCTTATTCAGGACACTTAACCATTCTTCTGTAAAGTTCATCCAAGTAACCTCCTCATGGCTCCCTAGTAAATAATAGGCAATGACATTAACCTTGATAGAAAGAAGTAAATCTGATAAAGGAGAAGTATAGCGTGGTTTTTCCATGACAATGAGACAAGTCAGAAGTTATGGATAGAAACCAGTCAAATCAGGGGGCTTTTAGATTCCAAGCCCTAGTTACAGAAGTCCTTCCTATAATCCCCGCTGTCTTGGAGAAGAAAGGAGTAAAGTATTCCGTTCTACATCGTCCACGGGACAAGATTCCTTATGACCCATCCATTGCCCAGTCAGTCAAAAAAGCATCTTAGTCTGTTAGTCCCATGGAATAAGACAGAGGGTTGCTGTGGTGCTGGTGAAAGGGGAAAATCAAGTCAGGAAAAGTGAATCCTACCTATCAACTGCTCTAAGTGTGGCCTGTAGTCCAATAACAAAAGTCTTAATTTCAGAGTGTTGAGATAAGAGTATCCTTGCTGGCAGGTAAAGTACAACTTCTCTGTGAAAAGGGGGCCCCCCAAATCATTGCTTTCTCTTCCCAAGTATCTATTTTACCCTTTCCAAAAGGTTAATCAGCTCCCACATGGAGTAATGTCACTGTGTGAGTCTAAAATCTATGACTTGCAGATGGAGATTGGCAGGGTGAACTGAACCACAAGGTCTGTCATTAAACAAAACACAAAGGCACTCACCTCTGGCGACCAGTTCAGATTCAGGACAGCCTGCTCCTATGGCTGGAAGGTTAGGGGAACACTTTGGTAACTAAAATGAGTTGGGGGGGTGCAGGCTTGATGAGCTGATGACCCTTTAGACTTTCATTTGAGGTATTTGTATGTTAGAATATTTGTACTGTTCAAAGATGGCATTTGTGTATTAGATGTTTTGTGCTGTTACATCAAAGTATGCAGGGACTGATCTTAGAAAATCACCCTAAGTCAGACCTTTTTACCTTCTATTTACATTCTATCCCTTTTCAATTTGCCTTCTATCCTTTTTCTCTGTTCAAACAGGGAGAGAATACCCCCTCTTATAACCCATTTTCAATGCCTCTGCAAGCAATCTTTCACAAAATCTGCTATGCTGCAGCTTAGCTGTCACTTCTTCAAAGAGATCTTCTTGAACCATTAATCTAAAGTAGCCTTCCAACATTTTCTTCAAAGTGCTTGTCTCCAAATGACTTTCCCATTTATGTCCTATTTCCCCACAACAGAGTATAAACTCCATGAAAGCATAGATCCAGTTAGGATGAGCTTCCTGTACTGGTCATAGAAAATCCAAAGTCACAAAATGAAGGGGGGGAAATCAGAGGGGAAGATGAACCATGAAAGACTATGGACAACAAACTAAGGGTTTTAGAGGGGAAGGGGATGGGTTAGCCCAGTGATGGGTATTAAGGAGGACACATATTGCTGTAGCACGGGGTGTTTTACACAAACAATGACTCATGGAACACTACATCAAAAACTAATGATGTACTGTATGGTGACTAACATAATTTAAAAAAAAAAAGTAACAATGGCTTAAACTAGATAAAAATGCATTTCTCTCTCACATATAGGAAGTCCAGAAGTAAGCAGTCAAGGGCTGGTAAGGTGGCTGCAATATCTTCAAGGTGCTCAGACTCTTTCCATCTTTTAAGTCTTCTGCCTTTAAAGGTTTTTGCCTTCAGGTTCAGTCATGTCTTCTGTGTTTCAACCAGCAGAAAGGACAACGAGGTGAAGAGAGGCAATGCCATCCTTCCTTTAAATATACATCTGCTTACATCTCATCGGCCTATACTGAATCACATGGACATACCTTCTGCAAGGGAGGCTGGGAAATGTAGTCTTTATTTCTGAACTGGCCCAGTGAAAAACCAGGGATTTTATTATTAAAGAAGAAGGGGGAAATTAATACCAGAGTGCAATTAGCAGTCTTAAACATACCCATCTTATTTGTTGCTCTCTACCTAGGATTTGGCCAATGCATGCCTATTAAAAAGGTTCAAAAAGCCATGTGTTCAATGAAAATGAATGAATGAATGGCATTCCTTGGCTTATACACTCAGACCTCCTATTGCTTGTAGGATGAAGACCCCAAACCTTAAGATAGCCTACACAGGCTTCTATGATAGGAATCCTACACACCACTCCATCCTTCTATCCTTCCACTGTTTCCTCTTTATCTCCAGCTATATTGACTTTCCTCACTTTCTGGAACACTCCAGGTCTCTCCAGGTCACTGTACATGCCATTTCCTTTGGCTAATATGTTCCTCCCCACTCTACTCATCTAAGTATTTCCCACTCTCATCTTGTTCCTTTTCCATCCTAACTCCTAGAAAAGTATGCAGAATATTGGAGGTACTCAGTAACTATTTCCTGGCTGACTTAACTTAAACATGTAATTCCTCAATTCCTTGGGGAGAGCTCTCTAATTCTCTAGGCTGAGTTGGAGTCCTCAATATATATTCCATGGCAACCTGAACTTTTCCTTTGTGACACTATGTGCTCTTAAAATTATTTACTTAATTACTTAGACTTATTTATTAAATACCTGCCATCCTCCCTAGGAGAAGATCATGGAGGGCTAGGATTATGTCAGTCTCATTCTCCGCTGTGTCTCCACAGCATAGAAAAGTATATGGCACATAGGTACTTCATAAATACCTGCTGACTATGGGTGAATGCCTAATTTGTGTAAACTACGACAGGAAGCTTTTGCTGAATAAAACAAAATAACTATTCTTTGTTCTCATATAACTAATGTTCTAAGAAAGACGAATAAGCATAAAGGCACATTCAGGAAAAAAACTATGCAATAATACCTGATGGGATGAAACAGACATTTAACGAGCCTCTGCTTTTTGTAGATGAATAAAAATATTGTCCCTCAAGGAGCTCGCAGTGTTATGAGGAGTATGAATTGCTAATCATCTTGCAGGGTTTATTTTCCTTTTTTTTCCCCTTAATAATAGATTCTCCACCCACCCATGCAAGTGTCAGGAGGGCACATGAATGCCTTGCTAGAAACTACCTTTTCTAGCCTCCCTTTAATCAGGTATGGACATGTGACCAAAATCTGGTCAAAAGGCATTTGAGTATCAGCGATCCATGCAACGTCTATACTATGATCTTCTAAAGGAAGTTTCTTACCCTTGCCTTCTTTTGCCCCCCAGGTGGCTGGGAGATAACAATAACTAAAGCTACTTCTTGGACCTAAAGATAGAAGCTCCATGGTTAGGATGGTTTAGCCACTCTAGACTGCTCATTGTTTGTTCTGTGAGAGAGAAATAAAACTTCCATCTTACTTCAGTCACTGTAATTTGGGATCTCTCTCTGTTACTGCAAGTTAACTTATATCCAAATAGAGGGAGGCCCAACAAATACAACACAGTATGTTAAGTACAACAGAAGTATAGAGGTACAGCCTAATCTTACCAAGATATTAGCATCTAAAGATGAAATGCCTGTGTCATCTAAATTACCTCTAGATCACCCAGAACGCACCATAATAGTCAATGTTTCTCATGGCCTTTAAACAATTCAATTCCTCCAGAGTGTGAGGAAATCTTAGTTACTTCCTTTTTTTTTTAATTAATTTTTTTTTAAGATTTTATTTATTTATTTGAGAGAGAGAGAGCAAATGAGAGGGGGGAGGGTCAGAGGGAGGAGCAGACTCCCTGCCAAGCAGGGAGCCTGATGTGGGACTTGATCCCGGGACTCCAGGATCATGACCTGAGCCGAAGGCAGTCGCCTAACCAACTGAGCTACCCAGGCGCCCTCTTAATTACTTCCTAAACCAGGTGTCAGATGTCACTGTCCATGTTGACAAAATCCCTGAAATCATTTACACATGCTTCCGCTGTTTTGCCTTTACACTTGAACTAATTTCATCCACTGTCTGTTTATGAGTAAAGCAACTGGGGCCTCACCTGTTGCGTGTGCTTGAAGTCACGTAAGTCAGGTGGGCATATAATGGTCATCCGTGGAGGTGGCCTAGAGAACTTAGTGCTTGGCTCTGTGTCTATGAAGTGGGGCACAGAATGCTTCAGAGAAGAGCTTTACAGGATTCCTCACAAAAGGAAAAAATGAATCTGTTCATATCTATAATAAGATACGAGCTTCAGGAAATTTAGCTTGCTGGATTTGTTGAGGCTCCTCTGATTCTACCTTGTATGACTTTATATATCCCATCACCCATGGGTTTCCCTTCAGAAGTTTTGATACGTCTCAGCAATCATCATCATGAGTGCACCTGCAATGATTGTGTCCATGTGTTTATGACACATGTAATATACACAAGCTTTGTCAAAGCAGTGGACAGAAAATATTTCATGTTGTCTACAATAAGCTACTTACAAGAAGAATCTGTAAACTCCTGATTTATTAGGCAAGTTGGCCTTATTTCCAACTTATTCCTATAACAGTAATCTTTTTAAACCTCCATGGCAGTCAAAATATAATTTATATGGCTATGGGGCAATGAGCTATTTGGAAAAGCCTAGCATGCCCCTGCCTTTGAAGGAAACAAAATGTCACCTAAATGGTATGTAATTTTCAATTTTTTTACTTTAGCATATCCAGTTGGCTTATAATGAGGATTTCCTACCAGTAAATTCACGTCTTGTTCCAAACCTGCACTGATGTGCATTTTCTCTCAAAACAGGATCTCAGAACCTAGACCGTGTTCCACTTTTCTCCTGACAACTCATGAAGTTGTGGTCAGGATAATAGGAACTCCCTATCTCGACAACCCAAAGATCTCCCTGTGGTACATTACCTGCAAAATAGCTTCCTGCAACTCCACCTATCCCTGACACACATGCCATTCCTACCCCCAGGATTGGGGGGATGGGAGTCTATTCCCCTCTCCTTGAAACTGAACTGGCCTCATGACACTCTCTGACCAAAGCAATGCAGCCAAAATGACATCATGTGATTTCTGGGCCTGCATCTTAAGAGATTCAGCTGATTTTCCTTTTGCCTTCTTGGCACCCAGCTGCCATGTGAAGAAGCATGGGCTATATCGTCGAAAGATGACAGACCATGAAGAGACAGAGAGAGTCAGTCAGTCCCCTGCTGTTCCATCCACCCCACCTGAAGTTACCAGGCATGTGAATGAGGTGATCTTGGCTCCTCCCCCTCCAGTTAAGAGGACCACAGGGAACAGAGACCAGCCAAGCCCTGGCCAACCTACAGAGCTGTGAACAGCTAAGTGGTTGTGGTTACTTTAAGCCACTGACTTGTGGGGTGGTTTGTTATACAGGTATGATAAATAAAACAGATGAAGGAACTGAAGCATAAAAGGCCACCACAGCCAGTCAAGCAGCAAAGCTGGGATTTGAACCCAGGCAACCCAGCATCAGAAGCCACACCTTTAATCACTATTCTATGATGACTGCTTGGCTGTAAACAAAAAGCAAAGCAGAATGAGAAGGTAGATCAAAACCACAGCCTAAGAGGTAGGTATGAATAAAGGAAGGGGAAAAGATAATAAACAAAACAAAACAAAACAAAAGATCATGCCAGGGATCTGAGGTAATAGAGTCAAGAAAAGCATATAGGAAACAGCATGGTTTTCAACATGTTATTTTTGCCCTTTAACCCCTGTGTGAGGCAGCATATGTTTACCTTAATCTTCAAGCATGTATGCTATCCCTTAGGAGTCCCATAAAACAGGCAGCATTAAGAGCTTGAGCTCTGAGTTCTGTACTTCCAATCTCAAGCCACTTCATCTGAGTTGTGTCCTAAATCTCTGAGCCTTCCTCTATCCATCTGTAAAAGAGCCACAGTAATTTGGTCTAACTCAAAACTTGTTATAAGGATTAAGTCAAATAATACACTTTTGGTTAAATCTCAGCAAATTAAGAGTTATTATTTGATGAGAACCTACTTCACACTGTGGCCCAGAGACATTCCACTGTACATCTTTGGCAGTGTACCTTGTTCGGTTTGGTCTCAGATCTTCCACATTCTATTTCCAAATCCATGTGCAGTGTCAGCCACCAGATGTCTGTCCTCCCACGTGGCTGTAGGCTAATCTCTCCTCGTGCACACACTGCTAAACTGCCATACCTGCTTGGCCTACAGGTTCAGAAAACTCTATTTTAAGCCCCCAACTGATTGCCAAATCTGAAATCCCCCTATCCAACCCAGGAATCTCATTTTGCATCTCTTGCCATGTTAAACAGTAAATAAATTACCCTGTGATCAAGGCAAAAGCTCTTTCAAAAGGGCCTTCCCTTTCCTTTCTTCTTTTATCATCAATCTTTGTTGCTAGTCAGGTCATTTTTTTATAATGACATCTAAGTTCTCTGCTCCCATGGGCTTCTGATACAGTCTGCTCTCTCTTAGCTATAATGTCCCAGTCCTCCCTTTCTTTTCCCATTATCTCAAACTCCCCAACCACTAGAGTGATACCAACAAGCCAACAACTCACTTGGCTGCCAGACCTCTTCTAAGTACTCATTAATTTGGCTGGTTCAAGAACAACATGCCTTACCACCAGATGCAATTCTTTTCCCTTGCTTTTCATTTTCCAAGCAAGGTGACTACACCTTGGAGTCGGTGTGATGGATTGTTTTTTACTTTAATTTATTCCAGCATGCATAAAGAAAGCATAAGGATCCCAGTTCCCTTGATTGATGTACCAATCCACCCTGAGAGCCTTCATTTTTGTTCCTAATCACATTTAGAAAGATTTGCCCATGACGTGCAATATTGGTAATCACCACATTCTGCTTGGGGTGATCTTCCCCTGAGTTTCCTCAGACCCAAAGGGGAGTTTCATCCTCTGAGCTGGGCTGTTCTGAAAACCACTCCTCACTTTACATTTCACCATGGGTTTTCCATCTTCTCCTTCTTGGGATATCATGAGAAACTTAACTTTTAGAAGAAACATTCTCTCTAAGAATGTTTAGAAGAAACATTCTCTCTAAGAGAACCTAGCCCAGTAAAGTAATAATGCCTCACATTTCTAGGAGGAAGAAATAATTCCTACAGCACAAAACATCAGTCACTTCCAGCAACAATACTGGTAGCACTTCCAGAGGGTTTCCATAGAGATAGAAAGAACATGTTACTCAGGAAAGGAAAGGGGAATGAAGTCCAGTGACATCTGCCCACTCTATGAAAACTTGAAAAACAACAGGTGAAAAGACAAATCAAAAATCTCTTACAAACCTATTTTCCTCAAATAGATGAGAGAGATGGAGGCCCAGATAGAGATAACCCAAGCCTGCCAACTACTAGGTAATAACGGGGAGATTCAATGAAAGTATCAGAAAAATAATAAGAAAATGTTTTTGTTTCAAAGCCATTTCCCATATTTTTATTACAAAGTGTACAGAAATTATAGGATAGGTCTGGGGGAATAAAGGAAAAGACTTTCTTTGTTCGCAGAATATCCGATGAATAGATCACAAAAACGTGAGGGTCCTCCTTTCTTTGGGATCCAGTGCATGGAAAGCTAGAGCAGAGAAGGGGAGCCAGGGAGAGATTAGGAATCTGGTGACAGAAATGCTATAGCTTCTTCCTAGTTGAAGATGACTTTCTTAGCCTCAACTCAACACTCCAGGACACCCCTCATGGGGATTCTCATGTCCATCTCACTCCTTCTCCACTGGCCTGGCCATGTACAATGCCCCTCCAGCACATGTGACATTGTGGTGCCTCAGAAGCATTGTTCCTATTAGTCCTGTCTTTGGAATTCCCGACATTCTCCCTTCTGACAACTTCCTCTACTCCTTGAAATCCTGTTTGACCTACATAGCCAGTTCAAATGTATTCAGTATCTCTGTGGAGACTTCTCTGGTACATCTGGCTGTGATTTCTTGCTCCTTCATTAGAATCCCATCATCATCAATATAACTGTCACTCATTGAAGGCTCTTTTTTGTGTGTTCTCTTATTAAGCAAACATATTATTCACGGTATTTATGGTGCTAATTACTCCTTGCTTGAGGAAGCAGGGAGAGTGAGGGATATAGGGAAATGAAACTAGACTCTCAAGGAAATGTCTATCAGAATGTTATTGTCATTGTCATTATCACCATCATCAACAATTATTTAATTGATGCAGTTGCCCCATGGCTGATACATTCACAGCCCATTGAAATTCATGTGCTTTCCTACATTTTCCTGTCCTCTGCATAAGTGTGGGCTGCATGACTAGCTCTGACAAATGGGCTATGAATAGATGTGGCATGTGTCCCTTCCAACCTGAAGCACTTGAGAACTGAGGAATGATGATCCCTTTCTTCCAGCTCTCTTTCCTTTTCCTGAAAGGTGTGCATTGAAGTGGCAATGTCACAAGATTGAGGTGACTTGGATCACTGCTGAGTCAGTGAATGGAGAGCAGTTGCCTGGGGAGCCCCCTGACTCACAGCAGATTTTGTGTGAATGAGAAATAAGCCTTTGTTGGACTGAGTACCTGAGTTTGAGAAGAATTTGTTAGTGTGGCACCGCCTGTTCCAAATCAGTGCACATCTAAGAGACAGGTGCTCTTATCATCCCCATTTCTAAGTGAGAAAGCTGGCGCACAGAGAATAAAGCTATGTGTACAAGGTGGGAACAGAACCACATTCCCTGATTTGCATCATCAGATCAAAATAAGACTAACATAGCCAAATGGAAAAATGTAAAGCTTATTGACAAAATGATTACTGAGAGAAAACCACCAGTGTCACTAGTGTGAAGACAAGATTTACTATTACACTAAATCTAAATGACAACAAAAAAATCATGGTAGAAGGGAAAATGGAATCTTTCATAGAGATACACTGATTCACTAGATTGCTTCACTCTCAATTTTTTCTTTAATACTTTAGTCATTTGCATGTATTTCATGCATATACCAAGTAAACTGTGTATATTGTCTCACCCTAGTGAAACTATTAAAGTTTTGTTATCAGAGTATTTATTGATACATTCATTCACTCAACATATATTTATTAAATGCCCATGATATGCTGAGCACTCTGACAGCTGCAGAGGGTTTGGCAATGAAAACCAGAGGCATAATCTCTACCCTCAAGGAGTACTTACAGTCTAGTGGAGATGATAGGTCATAGTCATCAGACAGACATGAATGGGTGTATAATTGAAGACAGTGATCAATGCTCTAAGGAATGGGAACATGGTTCTATGAAAATATTTGATGACAGAATCTTACATGGATGGAACCATGGAAGTGTCACTTGAAAATATGGAACTTGAACAAAGATCTAGATGACAAGTCAGAGTGTAATATGGAGTCAGGGTGGGAAAAGAGGAGAGCATTCTAGACCAAAGAAATAGCACAGATAAAGTTTTAATGCCAGCAAAGAGCAGTCCAAAGAACTGAGAGGTCAATGTATAGGACATTAGAACATTCATGAAAAATTACTGAAAGATAAGACTCAAAAGGTAAGCAGAGACCAGACAGTGAAGAAATTTTAGGCTAGGCTGGGGTAGTTCTCTGCTTATTTAGCACCCACTTGACTTGGGGCACAGTGCTTGAGGAGAGGCTACTAATTGTTCTCTTAAAATCCTTTCTTCTCTTCCCTCAATGAAAGAACCTTGTATTATCAGCTGTGCACAAGGTAATCTGAAATAAAATCCACATTCGCTAGCATTCTTTACAAGTAGTTACAAACTTGGCCCTAAGTGAATTATGGGATATAAGCAGAAATGGTGTAGCAACTTTTAGGAAGTTTCCTTAAAAGGGAGACTGCTCTTTGCAACTCCTCTCTCTTTACTGTTGGCTAAAATACTAATGTAATGGCTGAAAGTGAACAGCCATTTTGGACCATGAGATGTACATGGAAAAAGAAAATACATGTGACAGGAAAATAGTATAGAGGAAACCTTGTTCTCTAATGTTGTCTACCATCCCTGGATGGATTTCCTCTAGCTTCTTAAATATGAGAAAGAAATTTACTTCAACCTTCTTTAAGCCACTGCTATCTGGGGATTTTTTTTCTGTTATTTCCATCTAAATGCAACCTAATCCAGTGCTGCATATTAAATAAACACTTACTAAACTCCTCTAAAATGCTATTGCATGATTTAGGAATTTGACATAATCATAATAGACATTGTGGGGGGTATGTGCTATGGTGAGTGCTGTAAATTGTGTAAGACTGATGAATTACAGACCTGTACCTCTGAAACAAATAATACATTATATGTTAAAAAAAAAAAAAAGATAGTAGGAAGGGAAAAATGAAGGGGGGGAAATCAGAGGGGGAGACGAACCATGAAAGACTATGGACTCTGAGAAACAAACTGAGGGTTCTAGAGGGCAGGGGGGTGGGAGGATGGGTTAGCCTGGTGATGGGTATTAAAGAGGGCACGTATTGAATGGAGCACTGGGTGTTATACGCAAACAATGAATCATGGAACACAAATCAAAAGCTAACGATGTAACGTGTGGTGATTAACATAATAAAGTAAAATTTTTTAAAAAAATCATAATTGGATGATAAATTGTCCCTCAAGGATTCTAAGTGAAGAGAAGCAAGGTTAGTATATATTTTGAGCAAAATTTTTGAAAGGAAAAAATTATATTTTAAGAAGAAATGTTGCATAACAAATTAAGAGTTGTCCATTAAAAGAGAATCATTTAAAAAAAAAAAAAACATTCTTGAAAGAACTGGATACTACTCAACAAGTCAGCTTTTTAAAAACTAAGTTGTAGAGGGTAAAAACAAATAGACATCTTCTAACAATCTGAGCAGGTCTGCTCAGACCATGACAGCTAATGCCTAGAGCAATGGACATCTTTTGTTGCTGTCTTTCCAATACCACAGAAATACTGTGACAATCAAGATTTTGTCTCTGTTTATAATTTGGGCCATGGCTAATCCTGAGACAAGAATGGGTACAGTCCCCAATTCTTCTTCATTTGTCTGCTGATGTTATGTGTTTTCCTAGCTGATAAGCCACTCACGAGAAAAAAACAAAACAAAACAACAACAACCAAAAGAAACAGTGCAAGACTTCAGTCACTGAACTCTGGAATTCTACCAGAAGATTGAGACGTGGAGGGTACAAAGGAGAACACACAGCACCACTTACTGCAAGGACACTGACTAAGAGGTGGATAGAAGAATCACCACCAAAATTTGTAGATAGCAGCAGTACAGGGCATTGGAGGTTTTAGCTTCTAGACATGGGCAAGATAAGCAGCATGCATACAACAAACATGGCATTCCTTTACTTCTGAGGAGGCACCAACAGTAAGCTGCAGACTTAGGTCAGCAAAGGTCAAAGTTTTCCTCCATGCTTCCAAAAAAAACACCAAGTCTGAAAAAGGTGAAAATTATTATGGGCTAGAAAACAAACTTTTCTGAAAGCCTCACTGGTCTTTGGCTTAACTCCACATCAGTCAATAAAAGGAAGGGCAGAAGAGGGCTCAGTGAACACAGACTAACTCTGCACTGACAGAGAAATGACTGGGGCACAGAGAGAGGGAGTCAGCCTGTGATCACACAGCTGGGCACTGCAGTGAGATCCACAGCAGGGCATTCTTCTGCTCAGCCTTGTCTCCACAGCACCGTGCCACATGGTGGTGCCTCCACCCCCCACTGCTTCCTTCTCTTCCACCAGGACCACCTATTGAGCAACACCACAGCCTCCCTTGGGAGTCCTGAAAACCTACCTGAGTGCCAAGTCATGGTGCCTTCTGCCACCACGTTTCCCTGCCTTCTGCTGAACTCCTGGGAAGGGCTGTGTCCTGACATCTGCATGGGGATGAGAGCTGTGAGAGAAAGAGCCATCACCACTAACTGGAAGGCTTAGTCTGTAGAAGGAATGGCTTTGTGCTGGTTGCAGCCTCTATGCTTCCTTTACTTGGCAAGATCTGTCAGAAAAAAATGGAGAGGAATGAGGAACCAGACTGCTGCTTTTGCAATCCCCATCTTACAGATGAGAAGACCAAGGAATGGTGGGACTAAAGTACTCCCAGGATTCAAACCCACATCTCCTGATTCCCAATATAGTGTTCTTCCCAGTGCAATACGTTCTTCCAGAAAATTGCAGTATAAAATTACATAAGAATGCAGAAAAGTCCCTCATCCTAACAAAGAAAATAAGCTCCTATTTTGTGTTGAATTTGTCCCCCCCAAAAAAGATATGTTAAAATCCTAACCCCCAATTCCTCAGAATGTGACCTTATTTGTTAATAGCCTTATTGCAGATGAAATTAGTTAAAATGAGGTCATCCTGGAGGAAGATGGGCCCCTAATCCAATGTGACTGCTGTCCTCATAAGGAGGAAGCCACATGAACACAGAGACATACAAGGAGGACACCATGTCATGGCAAGGATTGGAGTGATGTGTCTATAAGCTGAGGATGCCAAGGACTATCAGCAAACCACCAGAAGTTAGGAAGAGGCAAGGAGGGGCTCTTACCCACAGGTTTCAGAGAGAGCAGGTCCCTGTGGGCACTGGCCTCAAAAACCATGAGACAATAAATATCTGTTGTTCTAAGCCACCCAATTTGTGGTAGTTTATTATGGCCACCCTAGGGAATTAATATAGATCCCATTTAGACAAATCATAAACAAGGGAGAAGGATAAACAGGTTAGTGTCTGGTAGAAATAGAAAAGCACCCATGTGGAATCACTTGGCCTCAAGCTACAACACCAATTCCCTATGTGACCACGGGCAAGTTAATTCCCCTCTCTTCATCTCCATTTAAGCAACAAGAAAGTAGAGACGGTAAGCATAGCTCCCTTACAGTTTCAGGTAAAGGTTACATGAGGTAATGCAGGTTAAAACACATAGCACAAACAACACATAGAGCATAATAAGGATTCAAAAATGTTATTATCACCATTATTATGAATTTTTCAAGGCAGACTTAAATACAAGGCAAGGAAGAACAGGAAAATAATTCATAAGCTTAATAGAAGTCTCAAGAATCAACCTAGTGTTCATGAATATTACGGCTGGCCCAATAAGGTAGCCACTAGACTAAATGTTACTATTTAAATTTAGATTCATAAAAGGAAACCAAAACTTCAGTTTCTAAGGCACACTAGCCACATTTCAAATGCTTAACAGTCATATGTTGGGCTAGTTGGGCTGCATATTGGTTGGAATAGGATAAAACATTTCGAGTATCGCAAGAAATTCTATTAGACCGTAATGTCACCACTTTTGCTGCATTAAGGCCTAAGACAGAGACTTTGCAGAAACAGAGGCCAAGATGTCAAGGGTGTGTTATTTTCTTTTCAGCTTATAATTCCCAATGCTGCATCAGTAAATGGACATTTAAAAAAAAAAAAATCTCTTTATCGGTGGCAAACATAAAAGTCAGTTCTTATCACAACTTCAAATAGAATTCATAGCGACCTAAAATTTTTCATCTACAGTTGGATATGTTAGAAGCCATGAAATGGAGTGTGTATTAATCATATGATTACCAGGATATGAATAACTTCCTTAAAGTATCCATAAAAATGGAAAGGCCTTTGAATTTTAGAAATAAGAATCGGTACAAACACATGTAAAATGAGCCCCAAAGTCACTCCAGATTAAGAGAAGCCATTCTGGTGTAACATGTTGACCACACAAATACATTTTAAAAGTCAGCACCTGGGATGGATTAAAAACCACATGGAGGATTATAGCCAAAGCAAAGAAAATACAATAATAAGTGATAGAACAGAAATCAAAGTGACAATATAGTTTACAAGTCTCAGTGAGATGTCACCAAAAATGCTCTGTTCGCTGTAATTGGTCTAACAAGAAGACATTATACAATGAACGCCCAAGAAACAGCCCATGATGTCTCTAATCTTAATAACATTTCTGGAAGGGGAAAGAGTATAATAAGCAAATCATTCCTGTTTCAATCGAGAGGGAAATCACATTTCAAGAAAAAGCAAAATAAAGTAGAGAAATAAAGTTTGGTTTCCTACAAATCAGAGAAGACATTGAAAAGGACAATCAAACTCTTGGACAAAAGCCCGAACCTTTAAAGAAATGACTTAATCCTAAGCATAATACGGTCATTGTGCAGCTGAGCAGAGGTGTGGATAATATGGACTTTGGGTCCTTTACAGTAAGAGAAAGGCCTGACCAATGGAAGTGATAAAGCACAGACATGTGTCTGAAGTAAACCCAAAGGGGTCATTGTGGAAGCCCAGTGGCCTCTTATTCTCCAGCCATGCCTCATCTCACAGACATAGCCCACCAGCAAGTGAGTTCATAGGGCAGACTGAGGAGACCAGGGGTGCCTGCCAAAGTCGCCTTGTCAAGGTGTCCCCTGCCTCAGGAAAAGACCGCATCCTTCAGTCTTCTACAGTCTTCTACATCAACTTTTATGGATTCTCCAAGTTCTCTTTTTTCTGTCTCATAACTGTTAGTGTGGGAGGAGAACATCTCAGTAAGTTTCTTCCATCTATAAAGCCCTCTCTCTGAAAAGGGAAGAAAAGAAGAAGAAAAAAAAGGAAAAAGATTAATGAAAGAGAAGATGACACCTAAAGAGGTAAAAAAACAAAAACAAAAACAAAAAAAAAACACCTTAAGAGCGAGCCTTTCTTAAGAAGAAGAACCCCTCTCAATACAAAAATCACCATTGCCTCTCTGAAAGCCCAAAGAGAAATTGCAGCAATTTCAACATCATGGCAACAACCCACCTATGCTCCACATTCCTTTCCTATTACACCAGACTGCCACCTGGATAGATGTGCTCATCTTCTTTCCTGAAAGGGTTCTGCACATATCAAGGCAACCTCAAGTCAAAGACATACTGCAGGTAGAGAGACATGCAGTCCAGCTCTTGAGAGTTTCTGAGGTCAGATCCTGAACCGGTCCTACCACCATTCAATACATAGCAGCTAGCACAACCTTGCTATGTACAGTGTTAAGAAACATAAGCAATATATTGCATGATTTATTTCCAGACACTCCCTTGTGACATAAAATGGGTTTGTTCCTCTATCTGAATAGGAGGTTCTAGGCTGTTCAATCAGCTAGAAAATATATGCTTTAGGATGATGTACACATGTTGCAAGATAATGACTAAATTCAATGATAAAGGATGAGGTTAGTAAAAGACAGTAGTATCACCACAGGAGAAGGGAGGGAAAATTGAATGGGAAGAAATCAGAGAGGGAGACAAACAATGAGAGACTCTGGACTCCAGGAAACAAACCTGAGGGTTACAGAAGGGAGATGGGTGATGGGTATTAAGGAGGGCATGTGTTGTGATGAGCACTGGGTGTTATATGCAACTAATGAATTATTGAACACTACATCAAAAACTAATGATGTATTATATGTTGGCTAACTTAACATAATAGTAAAAAAAGCACAGTAGTACCAGAAAATGACTCCAAAGATTAAAATTCCTTAGTAGAAATTCTAAGAACAATGAATAGCCCAATAACCCATCAGAGCAACAGAGATTGCTGTTTTTAGTGGCATATTGGTGATAACATCAGAAGTAGTGACAGTCTAGTATAAAAGATATCTCAGTTTTAAATCAGCCTGGACCCCTGTCTCAGAACTTCAAAAACTACTTCTGAAAGGCCTCAATTCCCAGTTCAATCCCTTCTTTTTTGCCAATGTCTGCATGTCCTGAGGGCTTCCTGATCCCCACAAGAGGACATCAAATGAGAAGAACTGGAGATTTCATTTTGCTATACTTCACTCTCATCTGCCAACATGTTATAAAGAGCAGTCCATACAACCAAACTTCATTCATCTATGATACACGTGAAAGACAAAATCGATGGGTAGGTCCAAGGATAAGCGCAATTCACTAACAATACTAACAAGATAATCCTAAAAATAGCAAAAATAACTGTGTGCTTAAGACATACCTGGCTCTTTTCTAAGAAATGTACATATAACTCTGTTAATCTGTACAACAACTCTATGAAGTATGGACTATTTTTATCTCCATTTGATATAGATAAGAAACTGAAGCATGGCAAGATTAAGTAACTTGCCCAAGGTCACGTATCCAGGCACAAATTTTCCAGAGACCGTGCTTTTAACCACTAACTCTCCTGTTTACAAAGGGAAATAAATGTAAGTACGTCCTTGTCTCTCTTAATAAAACATAGGAGAGTGAAAGGTAGCATTAGAATGAAAGCTTTGAAATCACATAAAGATATTTTAGAAACAAAATCATCTTCAGATATTAGTACAGAGAGGCACAGATTAATATCAAATGACTTGAAGTCTCTGTACAGCAAAGGAAATAATCAACAAAACTAAAAGGCGATTTACAGAATGGGAGGAGATATTTGCAAATGATGTATCTGATAAAGGGTTAGTATCCAAAATATATAAAGAACTTATAAAACTCAATACCCCAAAAAATGAATAATCCAATTAAAAATGGACAGAAGACATATATAGACATTTTTCCAAAGAAGACATCCAGATGGCCAAAAGACACATGAAAAGATGGTCAACATCACTTAGCCATCAGGGAAATGCAATCAAAACTACAAAAGATATCACCTCACACCTGTCAGAATGGCTAAAATTAACAACACGAGAAACAACAAATATTGGTAAAGAATATGGAGAAAGGGGAACCCTCCTGCACTTTTGGTGGGAATGTAAACTGGTGCAACCACTCTGGAAAACAGTATGGAGGTTCCTCAAAAAGTTAAAAATAGAACTACCCTGTGATACAGCAACTGCACTACTAGATATTTACCCAAAGAATACAAAAATATTAACTCAAAGGGATATGTGCACTGCAATGTTTATAGCAGCATTATCTACAATAGCCAAATTATGGAAACATCTCAAGATTCATTGACTGATGAATGGATAAAGAAGAGGTGATACATATATATAATGGAATATTACTCAGCTATAAAAAAGAATGAAAACTTGCCATTTGCAATGACATGGATGGCGCTAGACAGTATTATGCCAAGCAAAATAAGTGAGAGAAAGAAAAATACTATATGATTTCACTCGTATGTGGAATTTAAGAAACAAAACAAACAAGTAAAGGGAGAAAAAGGAGAGAGAGAGAGGCAAACCAAGAAACAGACTCTTGAGAACAAAAGGATGGTTACCAGAAGGGAGGTGGGTGAGGGGATGGGTGAAATAGTTGATGGGAATTAAGGAGTGCACTTCCTATGGAGAGCACCAAGGAATGTATGGAAGTGTTGAATCACTATATTGTACACCTGAAACTAATGTTAACACTGTATGTTAACTAACTGGAATTTAAATAAAAACTTTAAAAAACATCAAATGACTTGAGACACCATTGAAACATGCATATTCTAGCTTTGCAGTCAAATTCAGTGGAAGGTATAAAGCAGAATTTTTCCAGTGAAAGACTGTAGGCAGTCCTTGAATTCGTGTGCTATTTAGTCCACATAGTATTTTCAAGTTTTTAAAAAATTTGCTGCCAAAATGCAAAAGCTGAACACTTTTACATTTTCATAAGCTTAGGAGACACATCTGCTCTACACTCAGTCCCAAATTTCAGACTTTTCTAAGAGAAGCAGGTTTGTCAATGCCCCCTCATGCAACACTTAGTGAAAGCTAAACTGCAGGTTTGTCCTTTAGATGAAGCATGTGCTTGAGTTTGCCATACTCACCACCACTCCCTGTTGTCTTATACCTGGCATCTTCTCTCATTTCTATTTCCCACTACAACTTCATAAAGCATCTGAGCATATGAGTCCTGATTTAGAGTAAAGGAGAAGAAGTTAAAGAAGAAAAGATTCTGAACTAAAAGGTGAAATAAAGGGACTCTACCTCTCGCTGTGGGACTGCTAACACTATCTCATCCCCCATATACTCACTCTTCAAATGTGAGGCCAGTCTAGATACCAAAGCTGCACAGGTTATAAAACTTAGGAGATTGAAGCAATAAATGCGATGTCACATTTATTGGTGAGAAATGAGTTTGTCACTGTTACAAAGGCTGCCTAGTACAGCCCCTACCTGTGCACAGCAGGACAAAGAGAACTGGCCTGGTCTGGTTATATGGGGCATTCATGCACCTTTGAGGCACAATGGGTAGTTGCCAATGTTGCTTGTCACTGATGTATGTTGTGTATTCTTCAGATAAGAGAAAATGACTTTTCCTTTCACTCTGCAAAGTTCTAAATTTCCCAATTTCACTTGGATATTCATAGGTGCACGATTTTTTGCTTTTTATTTACTCATGCATACATGCACAAATTCATTAATTCATTCAGTAAATGAGGGTGGCACTATAGGCACTGTGCCAGGCACTATGATATAAATCTACAAGGTGAAGCAATGGGTAAATGGGAACTAAAGCAAGCTGTCACAGATGGCTGCTATTGCAAGGAAGGTTACTTGCAGTATCTGAAGGTCACAGTAATTAGCTGTGGATAACTGATACAACCTTTCCCTGGCATGCACCCCAACTCTTAAGGGAAATTACTGGTGCTTCACCAAATATTGAGGATGATGGGCTTTTTATGGGAAAAGCAGAGTCAGAACTTCATGTTAAGATCAAACCTAAGACAAAATCTGGAAGGGTGAATAGATTCAGGAAGCAGAAAGGAAAAAGCAAAAGTAACTAATAACCCCATCAGAGCACACAAGTGGGCTTAAGAGACATGTCTGCTCCAGGCTCAGTCCCATTTCACAAACAGGTGGGCACTCATTTCAGTCCCACTTCAAGAGGTCCCCTTGAATGTACAGTAGCTCTGGGAGAAGTAAGGGAAGGTGCACTCATGAATTCTTAGATGGAGGCAGAGAAAGACCTTGTGGCTTGGGCCAGGTGTTGTTCCTGCCAGACAGTCCCTGCTAAGGGTACTTCAAATACTCTTTTGTGAAGATTAGACTGTCAGTCAGCTGGAGCTCTTGGTGAATGCCATGGGAAGTTAGTAATTTCGTGGGAGTGAGCAGTATGTTAATAAATGTTCTGACCCCATGCCTCTTGAGAGGGCCAATTCACCAAGCACCTCAACAGCTCCTAGATATTGCCAAATCCCTTCTTCCCAGAGACACAGGTTTTAGTGTGATTTTCTTCCCATAGACTACCACTCAACCACCCACCACCCTCAAATCCTAATTTCTTTGTTTTGGGCCCACTAGGAAACCATTGTTTATTGAAAGCAGAATCTAAATTCAACGTGCCAAATTTTGGTTCCCATTCCCTTCAGGACAGGGAGGGCTTGATTTTTAAAATAACATTTTTAAATTCCACATCACAGAAGTGAGGAAATATTTTTTTTGTCCTCCTTCAGGAAGACATCTCATTCTCAGATCAGCTACACAACCTCTTCCAAGGCAGCAACAGCAACAACAACAAAAGATTTTCCATATTACAATGGGGCGGACCTTTCCCTACAATTCACGTGTATTGTGCATGCATCCTCACCCTACAGATAAGCTAATGCAAGAGAAAATTTTACTTTTTGTTAGAATACAGTGAAAACTTGAATATGAACCAACAAAGACTTCTCTACAGCCTGGCCAGGTCCACGGTCAGGAATAATCATAGGGGTAAAGCAATACATTGAATTCATACCCAGTTCAGACCTCAGTTTAGATACTTAACCATTGTGTGTCCTTGCACAAGTAACTTAGTTTCTAGAAGCCTCCATTTTCTAATCTAGAGAATGGGAGTGATAAAGCCTCACTATACTGCATAGTCCTAGGCAATACACCAGATATGATGTCTGGACAAGCACCCAGCACAGTGCCTGGCACAGAGCAGGGGCAGGGCACATAAATAATAGTAATGCCCTAGCACGGAAGAGACAGCAAATAAAACCGGAAGAGATGCTTCTCGCTTACAGCATCAATGTTTAACAGTATTCCCAAAAAAGAAAGAAGCTTCAACTGTCGGCACAAACTATGTTTAAAAAATAATTTTTAGGGGCGCCCAGGTGGCTCAGTTGGTTAAGCGACTGCCTTCGGCTCAGGTCATGATCCTGGAGTCCCGGGATCGAGTCCCACATCGGGCTCCCTGCTCAGCAGGGAGTCTGCTTCTCCCTCTGACCCTCCCCCCTCTCATGTGCTTGCTCTCTCTCATTCTCTCTCTCTCAAATAAATAAATAAAATCTTTAAAAAATAATAATAATAATAATAATTTTTGGAGGGAAAAACAAGACCAAAGACATAAGTTAAAACGTTCACAAAAACTAAATAAATGGAGAGATAGTCCATGTTGATGGATAGGAAGGCTCAGTACTGTCATGTCAGTTCTTCCCAACTTGATCTATAGATTCGGTGCAATCCCTCTCAAAATCCTATCAAGTTATTTTATGGACATTAACAAACTAATTCTAAAGTTTATATAGAGAGGCAAAAGATGCAAAATGACGAACACAATATTGAAGGAGAACAAAGTTGGAGGACTGACACTACCCGACTTTAAGACTTACTATAAAACTACAATAATCAAAACAGTGTGGTATTGGCAAAAGAGTAAATAAATAGATCAATGAGACAGAAAAGAAAGCCCTTAAGTGGACCCACATAAATACAGTTGATTGATCTTTGACAAAGGAGGAAAGGCAATATAATGGAGTAAAGGTAGCCTTTTTAACAAATGGTGCTGGAACAACTGGATATGCATATGCAAAGAAATGAATCTAGACTCAGACCTTACACCCTTCACAAAAATTAACTCAAAAATGGATCACAAACCTAAATGTAAAATGCAAAGTATAAAAGTCCTAGAAGACAACATAGGAGAAAATCTACCTGACCTTGGGCATAGTGATAACTTTTTAGATACAACACCAAAGGCACAATCCATGAAAGAATTAAAAGTAAAAAACTTCTGCTCTGCAAAAGAAAAGATCAAGGGAATTAGAAGACAAGCCACTGACAGGGAGAAAGTATTTGCAAAAGACACATCTGATGAAGAACTGCTATCCAAAAGATACAAGTACTTTTAAAACCTAATAATAATGCTTTTTCTGCATCTATTGAGAGGATCATATGGTTCTTGTTCTTTCTTTTATTAATGTATTGTATCACATTGATTGACTTGCGGATGTTGAACCAACCTTGCAGCCCAGGGATAAATCCCACTTGGTCGTGGTGAATAATCCTTTTAATGTATTGTTGGATCCTATTAGCTAATTTTTTAGAGAATTTTTAGAGAATTTTTGTTCATCAAGGATATTGTTCTGGAATTCTCCTTTTTGATGGGGTCTTTGTCTGGTTTGGGGATCAAGGTAATGGTGGCCTCATAAAACGAGTTTTGAAGTTTTCCTTCCATTTCTATTTTTTGGAACAGTTTCAGAAGAATAGGTATTAATTCTTCTTGAAATGTTTGGTAGAATTCCCCTGGGAAGCCATCTGGCCTTGGGCTTTTGTTTGTTGGGAGATTTTTGATGACTGCTTCCATTTCCTTAGTGGTTATAGGTCTGTTCAGGTTTTCTAGTTCTGCCTGGTTCAGTTTTGGTAGTTGAAACATCTCTAGGAATGCATCCATTTCTTCCAGATTATCTAATTTCCTGGCATAGAGTAGCTCATAATATGTTCTTATAATTGTTTGTATTTCTTTGGTGTTGGTTGTGATCTCTCCTCTTTCATTCATGATTTTATTTATTTGGGTCCTTTCTCTTTTTTTTTGATAAGTCTGGCCAGGGGTTTATCAATCTTGTTAATTCTTTCAAAGAACCAGCTCCTAGTTTCGTTGATCTGTTCTACTGTTCTTTTGGTTTCTATTTCATTGATTTCTGCTCTGATCTTTATTATTTCTCTTCTCCTGCTGGGTTTAGGCTTTATTTGCTGTTCTTTCTCCAGCTTCTTTAGGTGTAGGGTTAGGTTGCGTACTTGAGACCTTTCTTGTTTCTTGAGAAAGGCTTGTATTGCTATATACTTTCCTCTTAGGACTGCCTTTGCTGCATCCCAAAGATTTTGAACAGTTGTGTTTACATTTTCATTTGTTTCCATGAATTTTTTTATGGACCCTCAACTCTATGGTCAACTAATCTTCCACAAAGCAGGAAAGAATGTCCAGTGGAAAAAAGACAGTCTCTTCAACAAAAGGTGTTGGGAAAATTGTAAAGCCACATGCAGAAGAATGAAACTGGACCATTTCCTTACACCACACACAAAAATAGACTCCAAATGGTTGAAAGACCTCAATGTGAGACAGGAGTCCATCAAAATCCTAAAGGAGAACACAGGCAGCAACCTCTTCGACCTCAGCCACAGCAACTTCTTCCTAGAAACATCGCCAAAGGCAAGGGAAGCAAGGGCAAAAATGAACTATTGGGACTTTATCAAGATAAGAAGCTTTTGCACAGCAAAGGAAACAGTCAACAAAACCAAAAGACAACCGACAGAATGGGAGAAGATATTTGCAAATGACATATCAGATAAAGGGCTAGTATCCAAAATCTATAAAGAACTTATTAAACTCAACACCCAAAGAACAAATGATCCAATCAAGAAATGGGCAGAAGACATGAACAGACCCTTTTCTAAAGAAGACATCCAAATGGCCAACAGACACATGAAAAAGTGCTCAACATCGCTCGGCATCAGGGAAATCCAAATCAAAACCTCAATGAGATACTACCTCACACCAGGCAGAATGGCTAAAATTAACAAGTCAGGAAACGACAGATGTTGGCGGGGATGCGGAGAAAGGGGAACCCTCCTACGCTGTTGGTGGGAATGCAAGCTAGTGCAGCCACTCTGGAAAACAGTATGGAGGTTCCTCAAAAAGTTGAAAATAGAGCTACCATATGATCCAGCAATTGCACTACTGGGTATTTACCTCAAAGATACAAATGTAGGGATCCGAAGGGGTACGTGCACCCCGATGTTTATAGCAGCAATGTCCACAATAGCCAAACTATGGAAAGAGCCAAGATGTCCATTGACAGATGAATGAATAAAGAAGATGTGGTATATATATATACAATGGAATATTATGCAGCCATCAAAAGGAATGAAATCTTGCCGTTTGCAATGATATGGATGGAACTGGAGGGTATTATGATGAGTGAAATAAGTCAATCAGAGAAAGACATGTATCACATGATCTCACTGATATGAGGAATTCTTAATCTCAGGAAACAAACTGAGGGTTGCTGGAGTGGTGGGGGGTGGGAGGGATGGGGTGGCTGGGTGATGGACATTGGGGAGGGTATGTGCTATGGTGAGCGCTGTGAATTGTGTAAGACTGTTGAATCACAGACCTGTACCTCTGAAACAAATAATACATTATACGTTAAAAAAAAGAAGAAGAAGAAGAAGATAGCAGGAAGGGAAAAATGAAGGGGGGGGAATCGGAGGGGGAGATGAACCATGAGAGACTATGGACTCTGAGAAACAAACTGAGGGTTCTAGAGGGGAGGGGGGTGGGGGGATGTGTTAGCCTGGTGATGGGTATTAGAGAGGGCACATAATGAATGGAGCACTGGGTGTTATATGCAAACAATGAATCATGGGACACTACATCAAAAACTAATGATGTAATGTATGGTGATTAACATAACATAATAAAAAAAAATTTTGCTGAGATGTCAAGTTAAGGCAAAGACTGAAAGATGTCCTACCCATTGGATTTATGATGTTAAGGTCATCAGGGAACTTAATAAGAATTGGTTTATTCAGCTACACCCAATAAAAATATTTTTCATAAAGAAAAAAACAAACAACCCAATTAAAAAATGGGCCAAAGACTTTAACAAACACCTTACCAAGGAAATATGCAGATGGTAAATAAGCATATGAAAAGGTGCTCCATATCATACATCATCATGCAAATATAAGTTAAAACAACAATGAAATACCACTATACAACTGTTAGAATGGTCAAAATCCAGAACACTGATAACACTAAATGCTGGCGAGGATATAGAGCAATAAGAACTCTCATTACTACTGGTGGAAAAGCAAAATAGTACAAAAACTTTGGAAGATAGCTCAGTAGGTTCTTACAAAACTAAATATAATCTCAGCATGCAATCCAGCCATCACATTCCTTGGTATTTAGCCAAAAGAGTTAAAAACTTACGTCTGCACAAAAACCTGCACATGGATCTTTATAGCAGCTTTACTCTTAGCTGCCAAAACTTGGAAGCAACCAAGATGTCCTTCGGTTCATGCATGGATAAGCTGGTACAACCAGACAATAGAGTATTATTCAGCACTAAAAAGAAATGAGCTATGAAGCCATGAAAAGAGATGGAGGAAACTTCAATGCATATTACTAAGTGAAAGAAGCCAACCTGGAAGGTTATATCCTGTATGATTCCAGCTATATGACATTCTGGAAAAAGTAAAACTATTGAGACAATAAAAAGATCAGTGATTTCTGGCAGGAGGAAGGAGGGATGAATAGGCAGAGCACAGAGGATTATTAGAGCAGTGGAAATATTCTGTATGATACCATAGTGATGGATACATGTCATTATACATTTGTCCAATACCAAGAATGAACTATAATGTAAATTATGGACTTTGGAATTATGATGCACCCATGTAGATTCACCACTTGTAACAAATGTACCACCCTGATGGTGCATGCTGATAATCAGGTAGGCTGTGCATATATGGAGACAGAGGTATATGAAATATTTTGTAACTTCCTTTCAACTTTACTTGAAACCTAAAAGCTTTAAAAAAAAAAAGTCTTAATTTAAAACAAATTCAATTGTTAAACAACACTGATTTATTCAGCCAATCTATGTTGAATAATAACTTTATACCAGATGAGAACAAAGCACTGGGGGTATAATGGTGAAAAAGATTTGGTTAGTTTCTGTTATTAAGCTTTGGGGAAATAAAGGTAAATAAACTAGTAACAATATTAAATTGGGGTAGTGCTCAGGAAAGTAGAGGATATTCTGGAAGTGTAACAAAGACCCCTCTGGGAAAAGCAACTTTCCCAGAGGCAGGGCCACATAAGCTGAGATCTTAAGTGCAGGGAGAAACTAACAAAGTGAAAGGTGAGTAATAACAGGTACAAAGGTCTGGAAGTGAAAGCAAATGAGCCTTTCAAAGAACTAAAAGAAGTCAAGGAAGTCACAGAATGCAAGGGAGCCAGCAGGTGTGCTCAGGGGCACAGGAGGAGGTGGTGGGCCAGGTTCAGCAGAGGGGATTTATTTCCAAATGCAACAGAAAGCTTTCTATTCTGTTCCATTGATCTATGTGTCTGTTTTTGTGCCAGTACCATACTATCTTGATGACTACAGCTTTGTAATACAGCTTGAAATCCAGAATCATAATGTCTCCAGTTTTGTTTTCCTTTTTCAGAATTGCTTTGGCTATTCCAGATCTTTTGTGGTTCCACACAAATTTGGGGATTGTTCGTTATAGTTCTGTGAAAAATGCTGGCGGTATTTTAATAGGGCTTGCATTAAATGTGTACATTGCTTTGGGTTGTATAGACATTTTAACAATGTATGTTTTTCCAATCCATGAGCATGGAATGCTTTTCCATTTCTTTGTGTCCTCTTCAATTTTTTCATCAGTATTCTATAGTTTTCAGAGTACAGACCTTTTCCTTCTTTAGTTAGGTTTATTCCTAGGTATCTTACTGGTTTTGCTGCAATTGCAAATGGGATCAATTCCTTGATTTCTTTTTCTGCTGCTTTGTTATTGGTGTATAGAAATGTAACAAATTTCTGCACATTGATTTTATATCCTGCAACTTTGCTGAATTCATGTATGAGTTCTAGCAATTCTTTGTTGGAGTCTTCCAGGTTTTCTAGATAGAGTATCATGTCATCTGCAAATAGTGAAAGTTTGACTTCTTCCTTGCCAATCTGGATGCCTTTTATTTCTTTTTGTTGTCTGACTGACGAGGCTAAGACTTCCAGTACTATGTTAAACAGTAATGGTGAGAGTAGACATCCTTGTCTTGTTCCAGAAATGGACCCACAACTATATGGTCAACTAATCTTAGAGAAAGCAGGAAAGACTTTCCAATGGAAAAAAAAAAGACAGTCTCTTCAATAAATGGTGTTGGGAAAAATGGACAACAGTATGCAGAAGAATGAAACTGGACCACTTTCTTATACCATACACACAAAAAAAAATAAATCCAAAATGAATGAAAGACCTAAATGTGAGACAGGAAACCATCAAAATCCTATAGTAGAACACAGGCAGAACCTCTTTGACCTT
Organism: Mirounga angustirostris; assembly: GCF_029215605.1. NCBI lineage: Eukaryota > Metazoa > Chordata > Mammalia > Carnivora > Phocidae > Mirounga > Mirounga angustirostris. The sequence continues at coordinate 183,644,642 of NW_026991709.1, read as the reverse complement.
GGCTGTGGCAACTTCTTATTAGACACATCATCAGAGGCAAGGGAAACAAAAGCAAAAATGAACTATTGGGACTTCAAAATAAAAAGCTTTTGCACAGCGAAGGAAACAATCATCAAAACTAAAAGGCAGCCTACAGAATGGGGAAAGATATCTGCAAATAGCATATCTGATAAAGGGTTAGTATCCAAAATCTATAAAGAACTTATCAAACTCAACACCCAAAAAACAAACAGTCCAGTTAAGAAATGGGCAGAAGTCAGGGCGCCTAGGTAGCTCAGTCAGTTAAGCATCCAACTCTTGATTTTGGCTCAGGTCATGATCTCAGGATTGAACCCTGTGTGGAATTCCGCATTCAGCGAGGAGTCTGCTTGAGAATTCTCTCCCTCCACCTCTCCCCCACTTGCTCTCTCTCTCTCTGTCTCTCTGAAATAAATAAATCTTGAAAAAAAATGGGCAGAAGACATGAATAGACACTTGTGCAAAGAAGACATCCAGATGGCTAACAGACACATGAAAAGATGCTCGACATCACTCATCATCAAAATCAAAACCACTAAGGGATACCACCTCACACCTGTCAGAATGGCTAAAATTAACAATCCACGAAACAACAGGTGTTGGCAAGGATGTGGAGAAAGGGGAACCCTCTTACACTGCTGGTGGGAATGCAAACTGGTACAGCCACTCTGGAGAACAGTTTGGAGGTTCCTCAAAAAATTAAAAATAGAACTACTCTACAATCCAGCAATTATACTACTAGGTATTTACCCAGAGGATACAAAAATACAGATTCAGAGGGGTACATGCACCCCGATATTTATAGTAGCATTATCAGCAATAGCCAAACTACAGAGAGAGTCCAAATCTCCAACAACTGATAAATGGACAAAGAATATGTGGTACATATATACAATCGAATATTATTCAGCCATAAAAAAGAATGGGATCTTGCCATTTTCAACAATGTAGATAGAGCTAGAGTGTATTATGCTAGGTGAAATAAGTCAGAGAGAGAAAGACAAATACCATATGATCTCACTCATATGTGGAATTTAAGAAAGAACACGGATGAACATATGGGAAGGGGGAAAAGAAAAAAAGGAGAGAGGGAAACAAGCCATAAGTGACATTTAACAATAAAGAACAAAGTGAGGGCTGATGGAAGGAGGTGGGCGGGGGATTGGCTAGATGGGTGATGGTATTAAAAGTGGGCACTTGTGATGAGCACTGGTTATTGTATGTAAGTGATGAATCACCAAATTCTACCCCAAAAACCAGTATCATACTGTATGTTAACTAAAATTTAAATTTAAAAAAAATGCAATAGAAAGCTATCAGGGAGATTTCAGCAGAAAAGTTGCTTATTTTAGGGTAGTGGGACTATGGAAGATAGTTTCCCCCATGGTATTTTGAATTTTTTTAATCTCTAATAACGAGCAAGTACTACTTATATGATTTAAAATAATTAACAGTTTCCATTACAAAGAAACACATACACTAAGCCATATATCAAAGAGGAGATCAGTGATCTGAACATCATTAACATCACCAAGAAAGCAAACCAACAATGCCGAAATGGGAGAGTGTTAAACATAGCATCTTTGGCTCAACACATCAATCAAGAGATTTAGGTCAACTGACATGCAGACTAGGCTCTAGACACTTCAACATAAAGTTCTCAGGGATTAATATCTTAAAAGATGTCAGCGAAACAAGCAAGAAGGAAACTTAGAGACCTAAGTGGTTTTCAAACACTGTTAAGAAAAAGGCTTTTTTTTCCTTCTTCAAATGCAATATGAACATAAAATAAGTAAAAAATTACTTGCAGTTTGAACAGGATGGGAAACGCAGTAGGGAAACCCCAACTGTAATGATTTGATCTCCATTATTTCCTAAGGTTAATTCCTCCCCAAGACCTCAAGACCAGGGTTCCTCAGAACAGCTTGAAATGTACCCATTTTGATGCAGCGTTGAAGAAGTTTGCAGCCCACAGAGGGGAAGCTGAGGTTTTAGTGCTGGAAAGGATTTGCACAAGGTTGTGGATTAGTATAGAGCAGGGGTGACCCAGGCACATGTTCTGCATTCATTCTGGCTTCCTCCACCCAAAAAATGGATTAAAAAAGTAATTGCCAGAAATTAGGGTGTTCAAGGCAAAGAACTGGAGTGATAGCCAGGGTAGGGCATCTCTTTATGGACCTCCTTACCTCACTTCCCAGGAGCCAGTCAAGTCTGTAGGAAGTCACACCCCACCCTCCAAAGGATGTCCCAGGCAGCTCTGTAGTTTGCTTTGGGTTCCAACTCACAGAGGGTAAACAATAACAACAACAAAAGGGGATCTTACTGGCTTATTTATGAAGGAAGGCTAAGGTCAGTTGTTCCTGGCATGGCTAGATCTCAAAGGACTCTTTCTTACCATCTCTTGGCTGTTTTCCTCTGAACTGCTTCCCAGTGAAGGCAGATTCTCTTCACCACCATGGCCACTGACATTTAAGTTTCTTGACATCCAAGATCCTAAAGATACATGCAACTTGTACCTGATAATTCCAGCAAAAGTTCTCAGAAGGCTTGATTTAGGACAGGTGCCCATACATCCCTGAAATAATCAGTGTAATCTGGAGAAATTGGGTCTTTGCCTGAGTCTTGCACCCACTCCAGCAGCCCCAAAGTAGAAAGATTGGGAATTAGACGTTGGTCATTCCTACATGGACATTTGGGCTGCTTTTCTCTAAGAAAAGGGGCAGGAATGCTTGGCCAGCAAATACAAGATATAACCTTGACATTTCGTGTCTGTACCAAGTCCATTTCCTACTTGTTGAAAGTGGGGCTATTTATGTCAAAGGGCATTCTCAGAGATACACAGGATACTACTTTTCTGTTCACTGTTGTAAAAAGTCAAATATTGCATGCAATCCTAATTGAAACAAAACTAGGTTGTGTCAACTACAACTGAAGTGAAATGAAATCAGCTGAATTAAGATATTTCTATGTTTTACTTGCAGTCAGATTGGTCCCAAACCATTTATGAAAGTGCAAATTATAAAACTACACTGGCATTTATTCCTTGTCTCTATGACAGATAACTATAGAAAGAAAGAGTATTCGAATGCTTATTATTAGATTTATTATATCCACTTTTAGGATAAATAAAACCATTCAAAGCTTTCAAACATGACACGAATTTTTAACACCAAATTTCAAGAATTTTTTTACAAGGACCACAGTGGAAAATTGTGTGCATATATGTAATTATAATAAAATTTATGGTTAATTTTTTAAAGAAATATCTTTCGGAGCACAGAAAAGTACTTAGCATCTGCCTTTGCCTTCCCAGGACCATTGGCACAAGGAATAAGGTCAAATGCATATTTCAGAGCTTAGACATTTCAAGTGTTCTACTCCTTGGGTTTCCAAAATAGCTCTCAGATTTCTTCAAAGGTTTATTCACAAAACAGAACTAAAATGTAATGAGAAAAGGCTGAAAGAAGAGCTCTAACCCAGAGACATCAGGTGGCTTTTGAGAAGCACTTTAATGACAAAGCTGAAATTGACATCTGTTAGCACCTTTCATAATGCCCCCTGGAAAATGCACTGAATCCATTTAACTCTTGGCATCCAACAAGAAGGGGGTCCTCCAGGTCCAGCAACTATTAGATGCTCTCAACATAAGCCATGGAGTGGCTGTGATGAGAGAAAAACAAAACAAAATGAGGTAAAATGAAACGCACTTCTCTCCCCTTTGCTGGTCCTGCCCTGGAGGGAAGGATGACCAAATCCACACGGGCTAAATCGCTGCACAAGGGAACCATGGGTAAGGGCCTTAGGTCAACCCAGGACAGGAGAATGACATCTGTTAATGTTTGGGGATGGTAACATTCCCCTGGGGAACCTTTAGAAACAATGCCAGCTTTGAAATAGTGCTGGTCACTTCCCTTCCCCTTCTCCCCATATAAACAATATCCTTCAAACTTTAATAATAGGAACTAAACTTCATGCCACACTTAACATGGCAATATAGCCATTCAACGACTTTGCTGAGGAGAGACCATTTTTTAAAGTAAAAAAGTTTCTCTACCAAGCCAGTAGAATACAACAATTTAAAAAAAAAATACATGTGGTAAGTAAATTCAACTATTGGATGGCTTGAGGATTAAAATTTTATCTTCCTAAATCCAGTTTGGCAGCATCTTTGTTCTCACTTGGATTACTCCTATAGAGAGCAATCCAAGTACATCTAAAAGTATGTAAATACGTTTCTTTTACCCAGAGTAAAACACCTGTCTGTGAGTACCTCTGTGGGAGAATAAGCTCTGAGGGAATATTGTGGAACACTGAGTTTTGAGCCTTTACCTCAAGGCCTCTCATCTTGTTCTTTTAGCTCATATTTTTTGAGGGCCTAATACATGCCAGACACTGGGAGTATAAAGATGAGCAAAAGTTCACCAGCAGGGAAGTCAGGGAGATAAACACATAAAGAAGCGATTACCATCCATGTGACTATTTAAAGCAATGACCAGCAAAGAAAGGAAGGTTAACTTAGCCAGGCAAACAAGGTATTATTAGGGAAGTTTCGCTGGGTAGCTAACCTTTGATCTTGGAGTGTTAAGTAAGAACTCACTAGGTGGAAAGTGGTGTTGAGTGGGAGGAACAGAATGAAGAGTGGGCAGTATATTCTAGACTAAAGGACCATAGAAGACCAGTGGGATCTCATCTCAAATCCTAACTCTGATTGATTGGGGGTGGCTGCTCCAAGTGTGGCAGGGAAGAAGACTGAAGCTGTATGGCAGATATTACTGAAGTCCCACTCTATCATTCACCCCCCAAACCACTCAATCTGCCCCCGCCTGAGGTTCACCTGTGGCCTTGGAATACAGTTCTTTTACAGGCTGACAGCCTCCCATTTCAACCACCTATAGCTTTCTACTTCTCTGAGGATTTTCTGATTCTTTAAAAGGCCAGGGGCAAGGCAGCCAGGAAGTAATGAGGATTTAATGCCCACCTGGGCAATCTTCATCCAGTGAGGAATGGGAGTTGGTGTAAAGATATGCAAGCTTCCCCCATCCCTTTGAGACACAATTCTCAGGTATAAACTAAACAATCTGCAAAGCCTCTCTGATAGGACTGAGTCCAGTTGCCCACATTTATAGACCCTTTAAGGACTTACCCGTCTTCCTGCACTCATTTTCCTCACTCCCACATTGAGGCTTCCTAGGATGACCTTTCAAACATTATGCATTAGTTATCTATTGCTTTGTAACAAATTATTCCCAAATTCAGCAGCCCAAAACAACAAACACTGATTATCTCTTGTAGCTCCGATAGGTCAGGAAATTAGGAGAAGCTTAGCTGTATGGTTCTGGCTCCGGGCCTCTCATGAGGTCTTAGTCAACTGAAGGCACAACTGGAGCTGGAGGATCTACTTCTAAGATGGTTTACTCAGATGGCTCCCAAGTTGGTGCTAAGTGTTAGGGGGAGGCCCCAACATTTGGAATTCTCCATAGGGTTTCTTGAGGGTTCTCATGACACGGCAGCTGGCTGCCCTCAGAGGAAGGAATCCAAGAGAGAGCAAGGCAGTCATTACAATGTCTTTTATGACTTAGCCTTGGAAGTCACACACTTTTTCTATATTTCATTTCTGCAGTATTCTACTGGTCAAACAGGCTAGCCTTATGTAATATGGGATGGAACTACAGAAGGGCATGGATACACTAGGGAAGCTAGGATCATTGGAGGACATCTTGGTGGTTGGCTATCATACTTTATGTTGGGGTTTAACAGTAAAGTTTATCCTGACCCATTAGTGACATCTGCATCGAATGGGACATGGAAATGTTATCATGCACTCATGTGTGCATGGGGATATGTCACCCTAAAATTCCAGGATTTAATCTCCAAAACTTTCAGAGGTTAATTTGATTAATTTGATTAATTCAGAGATTAGTTCGATTCAGACCAAGGTCTGAAAAAACACTCCCATTTTGGATGCATTTGTTCCAAAATTAGGCCAACCCCAATTTCCTACTAATCCAATTCTTCCTTCTGGGATTCATGTTGCTAAGCAGATCTGGGACAATACCATTCTACCTCACTTAGGAACATTTTAAATCTTTCAGTTGTTTACGACAATGCTGGACTACTTTGGTCACCAACACAGGTTCAAAATTCTAAAGACATTGTTTCTTCTAATTTGTAATTTATATGCATTCTTTAGCAAAAACCAGTCACTAGGAAAAAGCAACAGGAAATCTAAATTACCCTTCAATATTACCATATTCATATCCACATGGGAATTCCACAGTATAAATCAGATCTAAACAAGTTTTGCCCCCAGATTCCTTAAAACGTAAAAAATGATATAGATTATTCAGCTTGCAGATGATAGTTCAAAGCCTTCCTCTTTGTCCTCTTGTGACAAACTTAATATAAATATGTCCAAAGTAGAATAATTGTCAAACAGCAAAAGAGGTTCACTGGGAAGAAGAGTTATACTTGATCTATGTTTCAACCTCTCCCTGAAATAACTTGTCAACCCATAGCATAAACAATATCCTTGGTATGCTCCCATGGAATATTTAATTTGCAATACTATTTCACAATTACATTTCCTCAGGTGTACATCCTTGGTTATATCAAGATCATATGAGCATGTAAGACTTAAGTCAGCAGAGGGGAAAATATAAATATTTATGCATATGAACACCTAAAAACTAAAGTCTTAAAACTCAAACTGTTAAAATTTCTTACGTGCATCCTCTTTTTAACAACACAGCTGGTTATTTCTAACAGCATTTAAAAGCATCCCAGTAGGATATTATCTATTTGTAATATATTCTTGTGCATCCCAGGGGTTGGTAACAAAATGTTAACTTTGGAATGTTAGAATAAAATATAAACATTAAATAAACAAAGATATTTACCTGGAAAGAAATGAAGCAAACCAACAAAAAATACAAAGGAATGGTTCAGGTCTAAAGTCATCTTCATTGCCAAAAGCTCAATTGCTTTGTTGATTATCATTTTTTATTATGATACTAGGTAGAGGAGTCTGGCTTTTTCTTTTTCAAGGAGATGCCAATCTCTTTTTAATCATTCTCCAATTTAAGGGGGAAAAAAACTTACTTAAACTCTGAGAGGTATAGGTTTTATTTAGGATGCCAGGAAGACAGATTTTAATTAATTTAATCACAGTGAAATCTCAACATCTAGAATAATTACCAGTACCTAGCCAAGAAACTATTATCTGTTGAAGGTAATCAGTAAAAGAGAGCCAGGCTGGTCAGTTAACAATCTAACAAAAGCCTTTTTATTGTTGCTGATCAAGAGCAAAATCATCAGGGGTGGATTATTCTGCCTCAACTTCCCTTTCTCTTTTTCTCTGCCAACCCAAGTTCAGTGTAAAATGACCAAAGCAACTTGCGTGTATTTTTGGGTGAATCCCATCTCCATATGGTGCCTGTGAAGAAGTCTGTTTTATTTATCTAGTCTATAACAGTGAAATGTGATGATTACATTTTGTTTAATATATGTTTGCTGTGTTGCAAAATAGTTTGGCTCTCTTAAAAAATATAAGTTAGAAACAACTGGGTTCTGCTGAGTCATTCATACACATAAGCCCTGAGAGCATTATTTGAAAACAGCTGGGGAGTGACTTTTTTTAATAACAGCTTTATTGAGATATAATTCACATACCATAAAATTCATCCTTTTAAGATGTACAACTCAGTGTTTTTTGTATATTCAAAAAGTTCCACAACCATCACCATTATCTAACTCCAGAACATTTTCATCACCCCAAAAGAATCTCCATAAATTAAACACTAAAATCACTCCCCACCTCCTCCTCCACCTTGCCCCTACAGTAATCTACCTTATATCTCTATAAATCTGTCTATAGACAATTCATATAAATGGAATGCTACAATATGTGGCCTTTTGGATGGACTTCTTTCACTTAGCATAATGTTTTGAGGTTCATCCATGTTATAGCATATAGTGGTATGCACTCTTTTATAGCTGAATAATATTCCATTGTATATATATACCAAGTTCTTATATATATAGAAAGCCTAAAAACTCCACCAAAAAACTATTAGAATAAATGAATTCAATAAAGCCACAAGATACAAAATTAACATACAGAAACTATTTGTGTTTCTATATACTAATAACGAGCTACCAGAAAGAGAAATTAAAAAACAATCTTATGTACAATTGCATCAAAAGGAATAAAATTCATAGTAATAAATTTAACCAAAGAGGTGAAAGACCTATAATCTGAAAACTATAAGACATTGATGAAAGAAATTAAAAACAACACAAATAAATGGAAAGATAATACCATGCTCAAAGACTAGAAGAATTAATATTATTAAAATGTCCAGACTACCCAAAGCAATCTACAGATTTAATGCTATCCCCATCAAAACACCACTGGCATGGGCGCCTAAGTGGCTCAGTTGGGTAAGCATCCGACTCTTGATTTCGGCTCAGGTCATGATCTTAGGGCTATGAGATCGAGCCCTGCATTGGGCTCCGCACTTAGTGGGAAGTCTGCTTCTCTCTCTCTCCTCTGTCCCCCGCCTGCTTGTGCACTCTCTAAATAAATAAATAAATAAATAAATAAATAAATAAATAAATAAACAAACAAACAAACAAATAAAATCTTAACAACAATAACAAAAAAACCCAAAACCAATGACATTTTTCAAAGAACAAACAATCCTAAAATTTGTATGGAACCACAAAAAAAACCCAAGTAGCTGAAGTAATCTTGAGAAAGAAGGGGTAGGTATTGTGCTCCCTGATTTCAAACTATTCTACAAAGCTATAGTAATCAAAACAGTATGATTCTGGCACAAAACAAAACAAAAACACAACAAAAACAGACACAAAGATCAATAGAATAGAACAGAGAACCCAGAGATAAATCCAGGCTTACACAGTCCATTGATCTACAACAAAGGAGGCAAGAATATATATATAGGGAAAAGACAGTCTCTCTTCAATAAATGGTATTAGAAAAGCTGGACCACTACATGCAAAAGAATGAAAATGTACCACTATCTTACACCCTACATGAAAATAAATTCAAAATGGATTAAAGACTTGGATATAAGACCTGAAACCATTAAACTCTTGGGAAAAAACTTAGTAAGCTCTTTGACATTGATCTTAGCAATATGTTTTGGACCACTCTCCCCAGACAAGGGCAACAAAAGTTAAAATAAACAAATGAGATTACATCAAACTGAAAAGCTTCTGCACAGTGAAGAAACCCATCAACCAAATGAAAAGGCAACCTACTGAATGGAAGAAGATATTTGCAAATAATATATTTAATAAGAGGTTAATATCTAAAATATATAAATAACTTACACAATTTAATATCAAAAAGACCAACCAGACTAAAGAATGGGCAGAGGATTTGAAAAGACATTTTTCCAAAGAAGATACACACACAGACAATAAGCACAAGAAAAGGTGCTCAACATCACTAATCATTGGGGGAAATGCAACTCAAAACTACAATGAGATATTATTTCATACTTCTCAGAATGGCTACAATCAAAAAGAGGAGAAATAACAAGTGTGAGTGAGGATGTGGAGAAAAGGGAACCTTCATATACTATTGGCAGGAATGTAAATTAGTGCAACCACTATGGAAAACAGTAATGGAGGTTCCTCAAAAAAATAAAAATAGAACTATCAGATGATCCAGTGATTCCACTTGTGTTTTTTTATCCAAAGAAAATAAAAACATCAATTCGAAGAGATATATACACCCCTGTGTTCATAACAGCATTATTTATAATAGCCAAGATATGGAAACAACCCAAGTGTACACTGATAAATGAATGAATAAAGAAGTAGTATCTATATACAATAGAATATTACTCAGCCATAAAAAGAATGAAATCTTGCCATTTGCAACACAGATGGACCTAGAGGATATTATACCAAGTGAAATAAATCAGAAAAAGACAAATACTGTATGATTTCACTTATATGTGGAATTTAAAAAATAAAACCAATGAACAAGTGAAACAAGAGAGAAACAGACTCATAGACACAGGAAACAAACTCTTGGTTACCACAGCGAGGAGGGTTTCAGGGGTGAGGGGGTGGGGCGGACAAAATAGGTGAAGGGAATTAAGAGGTACAAACTCCTAGAGATAACAAGTACAGCATAGAAAATATAGTATAAAATAAAGTAATAACTTTGTATGGTGACAAATGGTAACTAGACTTATTGTGGGGATCATTTCATAATGTATAAAAATATCGAATCACTATGATATATACCTGAAACTAATAGGATATTATATATTAACTATACTTCAATTTTTTTAAAAAAATGAATCAGGGACAATCCTTGCCTGCGACCAACACTGTTAGTTTCCTTCTGACCCAAAGTCTTCCCAGATTTTAAAAAAAGGTAAGAAAGAAAGAAAAAAAAACCTCTTTTTTGTTCAGGCTTTACTGTGCCAAACTCCTAGAAATAAGTCATAATTTTTCTGGGTAAATCAAGATAATTCTTCTCCCCTTTGCCAGATATTCTCTTTTCCAACCTCCTTTGCAACTAGGAGTGGCTATGTGGCCCAGTTCTGGTAAATAAGACATAAGGGAACATCATTTGAGCTTCTGAAATTTTCTCCACTAAGGAAAGGAGACTGTTTTCCCACATACACCTCTCCTTCCTGCATAGGATGGTAGGGACACAGTGCCTGAAACTATGGCAGCCATCTTGGGACCATGAGGTTACCAACACAAGGAAGAAGAATCAGTTCACTCAGAATGATGGAAAAATCTTGGGTCTTTAATACTATCATTGAGCCACAGAATATTCTTTCAGAACTTTTTACTAAATAAATAATATACATTGTTATGATTTAAAACAAACAAACAAGCCAACTTACAGACAGACCAAATAGTCAAAATTCTCTGGTGATTAAGCGTTAGGGGAGCTCCAAAGCCATTTTCCCCCTCCAGTGGCTGGCAAGGCTGCTGGTTTTCACAACCATCAGAGTGCAAGCCTGGTGGTTTTCAAGGCTACTGAGTTCAGGAAGATGGTAGAACTATGACCAGTTTTAAAATGCCATAAATCTTGCTGTTCTTGCCAAGCTTCAGCCATTTTTAAAAATAAACTCTTCCTAGATTGTTGTAAGTTTTCAGTTAATTTCCAGAGATCCCCAAAAGTTGATTTTGACAGTTTTTGCCAGAGTTCTCATTTCTTTTATGGAACAGTGAATTTTCAGAGGTCCTTATTCCACCATTCCAGAAGCTGGACCAATGTTTTTTTTTGGGGGGGGGCCGCTGGGGGGGACTCCTAATCCAGAATTTTGAAAAGAATGATCAAAAGTAAGATTTGAACCAGTTTCCTTGGGGAAAACATATATTTAATAGGGAGTAGGCAAGTGGAGTAGTTGTCAATTCTAAAAAAATAATAAGAAAAATTAATGTGCCAATTAACCTAATTTTTGAAATTTTTTCAAGTGGCACAGCATACTCCTTGTACTGAGCTTCTTTTCCCTCCGCTTATTATTCAGAACCCAACAAAACTGGAAATAATATTTTCATTATATTAAGTATGCAAATCCTTATTTATATTTCTTCATGACACTCACTGCCGAGAGTGAGGAGGGGAGATTCCTGAATTTTGTTACTTTTTCCATGCCCAAAGGATGTGTCAACTATGTGCTACCAAACTGAGGCATGTTGTGGCAGCTACCAGAGATGAGGCAACGTGCTGAGAAAATTAAAGTCTTTCAGACTTGTCCTAAAAAACTTAACCCTTTATAGGATAGCAACATCTCGGAGATTGTCCCCAAATCCACTGGAGGAGGAAAAATTTCCCGCTGCTAATGGTGATACATACATTATCACAGTCTGCATTTTATGAGGGTAAAGATCTTTCTTTCTTTCTTTCTTTTCTTTCTTTTCTTTCTTTTCTTCCTTTCTTCCTTTCCTCCTTTCCTCCTTTCCTCCTTCCTTCCTTCCTTCCTTCCTTCCTTCCTTTCTTCCTTTCTTCCTTTCTTCCTTTCTTCCTTTTAGGATAGCACTTGATATCCAACTTTCAAGGTTATGTGAAAACTAAACATTTGTAGACTATTTAAAAGTAATTATTATATTTAATATCATATTACATAGCAGCTGATGGCCTTAGGGAACCAATTGCTATCACTTCCGAAATTAGCTGGTGATGTTCGTAGAGAGAGGGTAGCAGAAATTACTCCCCTTAAGATATCTCCAAAGAGCAACACTTGCTCCTTATAAATTTAGAGCCCAGGCACCCAAACCAACAGCTGCTTCAATGCAATGGAAGCAAAGTGAGATTCTCAACTTAGATATCTATAAGCTTTGAGGCAGAATAAAGGTGTACTATGTTCCTTTCTTGATTCAGCTAATTGCTGAATGACATTTTAATAAGCACCTGAGATAGGACAAACCTGCTATTTATATTAAAATCAGCCCCAAGCTGCAGACAAGAATTTTGACTAGAGAATCCAATCCAGCAGGAACGCCCTGATACCAAAGCTGGGCAAAATGAAAACACTCTAATCAGTGTATATCTTTGAAGTCCATAAGCAAGAGATAAGAAAACTTTCACCTCTTCCTATAAAAAGAATCAATTCCAAAGGCTGCAGCAAGGAAAATTTCCTTACGTGCTGTTAAAATCCTAATTAGAAATTTCAACTTGAAGATTCCAATAGTCCTTTGCTCTCATTTTATCTGAACTAACATTTTAGACAGTTTGTGATCTTCCAGAAAACCTTGTTTCAAGATAAGCCCTTTCATCTTTCAAATGGCTTTGGGGCATCCTTCTCAGCGCCAGGAACACAGCCATCCATTTCACAAATGAGGCCAAATGATGACATTACTTGGCCTTCTTTCACAAACATCCTTCCTATCCACAGCAAAGCGGTGAATGCTGCAATGGCATTTGAGGCCTACAAATTGTCTCTGTAAATCTCTACACACAAGGAAATCAATAGATGTTTTTAGAAACTCAGAGTTCCCCTATATCCTAATAAGCTGAACACACCGGGGAAAAGAATGTGTTGGAGGATTCCACTTCTTTGATGAGTCTTATTATGGTCCCTTGGTCTTTTTTTTTTTTTTTTTAATTCAAAGACTGAATCCTGAGAAAAGACAATTTTCCTCCAAAACAGGGAAGGTAGTCCTTAGCCAGTATGACCTTGAACAAATCATCTAAACCTTATTTGCTTCCATTCCTTATATACAAATGGAATAATAATAGTACCCAACCCAAAGGATTGTACTGAGGCATGGGTTTATGTAAAGTGCCTACCCCTGTACCTGGCTCCCAATCAACGCCCAATAATTGGTAGCTCTGATGGTGAAAAGAATTGGATTGATGACCGGTAAGGAAGAGGATACTGATGACTGGCTGACATTGAAATTTAGCTCAGAAACTGCCTATTCTGTTGCTCGTCTCCTTTCACTCTCCCTTGCAATGTTTTCTTCCTCAGCACTCAAAGGGTTCAGATCCCCCAGAAAGAAAGAGAATCCACAGTTTAATAAATCTAAAAGTCAGCAACTGAAAGAAGGCTGGAAGAAAACAATGAATAAATTACTCCACAGGGAGAATCCAGATGCCAAAGCATCTATGTGGAGCCACTTTTTGAGGGTAGCCAGAGAGGAAGGAAGGATGGAGACCAAGTAAAAAGCAGAAGAAACAGCCCAATGGGGAGCGCACCTGGATAGTTAGTCTTTGTGAAGTCGATTCATAGGTTATCGCTACAATGAGCGCCTCTGTCAGAAGACTGAACCATAGAAACTTTCCCTAGTGTTGTGTGATTAGACCATGACACAAAGCAACATAAATGCAGTCTTCCCTTCTAAGCTGCAGACCCCTCCTCCTCCTAATTTTGCAGACTGATTTACTCAGTTTTAGTCTTCAGTTGATTAAGAAATTTCTTCCCTGTGCTAGGGTTAACCTATTTATTAGATGATAATACAACTCATCTGAAAAACTACAGAGAGGCATTTAATTCTAATTCATATAAGAAAGTGTATTTACAGATATTGTGAAGAAAAATAAGATCTAAGCTTCTAAAATTTAAATTCCAAGGTTTTTTCTGGTGGGGGAAAGGGTTTTTGTTTCTGTTTGATTTCAAAGATGTGGATATAGATTATTAAAACTATTTTTTCTGATTAATGTAAGGAAGAGGAATAATATACAGGAGTCATCATACAGAAGTTGAAGCCCAGAGACTTGGATTCAAATTCCATCTCTAGCTCGAATGAACTGTGCTACGGTAAGAAAGTCATTTAATTCCTCCATGTCAGTTCTCTCACTTATAAAATGAGAGTGCTTAATAACTTATTTTATTTTGTCCACATGCATTTTAAAATATTTATACATACTTATCATTAAAAAAACACAGGGGTATGTTAAGGTAACAGCCAAAGCTCTTGTCAACTCATTACTGACAACTCTCACTACTCAGAGGTAACTACAATGAACAGTTCATATGCATTCATATATACAAGATAAAGACATATATTTTACCCCCAAAAAAATGATTCTACTATATGGACTGATAAGCAATTGCTTTTTTGTTCCTAGGAATATTTAATAAGTTCCATTTCAAGGGAGTCCAGGTAAATGTACTTTATCCTTTTTAAATCATATATAACATTACATTGTGCCACGCCTTATTTAACTTTTCATTTATTCAGAAATTTAGGTTGTTTCCATTCTTTTTTTAGCAGATACAAATGGCATCAGTGAACATTTTTGGACAAATATTTGTGTGCACTCAGGCTCATATGCCTGTTGATGGATATTTTAGAATGCTTCCAAAAAATGATTTCTTTCTTCTTTCCTAAACCACTTTTTTTTTTGTCTAAAAACATGTTGTAGAGAGCTTTAGCAAGTAGATCTGAATGACCTCTCTTTCTCTTAAAGAAATAAAGATGCAAATATAATGACATTTTACTGAAAATCTGACAGAAAGCCTAAAGACAAATTTTCAGACTGTGTTGTTTAATATCATCAATAATGGGATACAGTTTAACCTGTCAAGCCCCTCAGAATTTTAAAGAAATATTTGGGACTTGATGAATGAGAAGAATAACAAAGTAATGGCATAGTTGGAGGTGAGGGAAGAGAGGAAATATTAATTACCTAAAGAAAACCATGCAGAGCTCAGCTGAGAAGACAAATCTCTTTTCTGACTGACATACTGAGTGAAGAGAATAATTCAACTTCAAAGCCAGAACAAAAAATTTGCTACTCACCATAATTTAGGAGTAAAGATTGACAGTTTGCCACAATAGTTAATCTCCTGATTCGTGTTCAAGGCATTGACTCAATGGAATACCATCACTTATAGTATTGCCTAAAACTAATGAAATTTGCTATTGGAGATTTTACAACTTCCTGTGTTTAAGAATAAAGGTCCCTAAAAAAATGAGATGTCGTTTTAGCTGTTCATGCCCCTTTCAACTCAAATACTACATATTACATCAAGTCAACAAAATACGGAGATTAAAACCAGTAAAATTTACTACAAAGGAAATAGATAATATGATGGATGGCATGTTTACCTGTTTCTGAAGGTGGAGTATCAGGTTGAAGAAGGGAAAGTCGGATAAGAACGGCATGACCACCATCTTGTTTTCTTCCAACACTGCATTTATCCAACAACGTCTTTTTATCTTTCACATGCTTTATTTTTGTTGGGAGCATCCATCTTCTTAACATGAGAAGCATTTCCTACATGTGAGGGAAGATTTTCAAATTAATAAGTTATTGTTGCATCAAAATTTTTGGAAAGGAATAAGAAAAGTACAATGAGAAAAGTATCAAACCCAAATCTTTGAATAGACTCAATATATACTTTTTTGTTTTTTATGAAACCTTCTTGAAAGGTGGTGAAGTGAGTCCAAGAACCATTCTTGTTGAGCCAATTAGTCACCCCTACTAGTGTTTTTTTTTTTCCTCTGGAGCTGCATCACTGAGAAAGTTCTGAATGTGATCTATTCAAAGAGCCTAGGGCTGATAGTTTCACAAAAATTACAATCTTTATGGCTCTGACATTATTTATATTAATGCACTCTGAAGAAAATCCTGAGTCAATAATAAGGCCATATAACAAGTTAACTGAAATTGAAGTCTATAATTTCATAGTATTGAATTCATGCTTTCTCAGTATTATTATACTTGTGAAAAAAAGGATTCTACAGGTTTCTAACATTTTAAGTATTTCAGAACTATTCCTGGTAGTGTGAAATTTCCAACACAAAGAAACAGATCTGTTTCCTATAAACCTCACAGAAATGCTTATCTTAGACACTAATGTTCCACTTAGAAATATGTCTTTGGTGCATCTAGATGGCTCAGTTGCTTAAGTGTCCAACTCTTGGCTTCGCTTAGGTCATGATCTCAGGGTCATGAGATTGAGCCCTGAGTAGGGCTCTGCACTCAGCAGAGTCTGCTTGAGATTCTCTCTCCCTCTCCCTCTGCCCCGCCCTCCACTTGGGCATGCTCTCTCTCTCTCTCTCTCTCTAAAATAAATAAATAGTGATGCCTGGATGGCCAGTTAAGCATCTGACTTTTAGTTTCAGCTTAGGTCGTGATCCCAGGGTCATGGGATGGAGCCCTGCATTGGGCCACAGGGAGTTGGCTGTCCCTTTCCTTCCCCCTCGCCCCCCACCATTGGTGCTCACGTGCTCTCTCTAAAATAAATAAATAAAATCTTTAAAATAAATAAATGAATCAATGAATGAATGAATAAAATCTTTAAAAAAAATGTCTTTAAAGGATCTTGGATTCTATACAGTGCCTGCTTTCAAGACAACTCTCATCTGATGTTTTTTGTTGTTATCTTCCTGACTTCCATTCACTCATCTTTTGCATCCTCACTTTCCCTGTACCACTCTTTCCATAATCTCAGCAGGATGGTATCCATCATCTCTATAGCTGCAGGAGTGAACAGGTGACTCAAGTCTGACCAATCACAGCATCATATCCCTGGGACCATAGTGATTCATTCAAGGATGAACAAAGGAGTTCAATCCAGTTGGTAATGGCCAGTGAGCTTTAATGCTAGGACTCCATTTTGGAACAGAGACTTTCTGTTTCCATGGGGGTTGCTTTTAATTGAGGCATACCTTCCTAGGCAAGTCTTTCCTTATTGTGCTTTTGGCTGCCTTTTCAATTTGCTAGGAGCTTTTAGTAAATGAAAGCATCTTCAAACTAGTCTATTTCACTCTTTTTTGTTTTTCTTTGCTTTAATCATTCCTACCCCCTTTAGGTTCTTCTTCTTTTTTTTTTTTTAATTTTACTCTGGCCAGCCCTCTCCATATCTTCGTCTTTAGAACTACAGTATCCAGGAACCATCCAGAGAACAGAAAAATTCTTTTGCTTTAGAAGGATCAGGATCTAGGCACCATGTGGCATTCAGTTGGAGAGTTTCTTACATTTTCTTTACAAAAACAACAAATAAATAAAACAACTATAATCAAAAAGCAGCCAACCCAGTACTTCTTTTCTTTTTCTTGAAGCTTGGCTTCACATTCTGCAAAATAAAGCAATTTACTGGCAAAGTGAAGCTTCTGTGTCAGTTTCAACTCTTTGTCTTGCATGGGGACTAGAACTCAACTTGAAATGACTAAAATAAAAAAAATTTAAAAAAGAGAGAGAGAGAGAAAAGCTCTTGGCCTCTTTTTCAGAAATGCCCAGGATAGAGGTTGGCTTTGGGCACAACCAGATTCCAGGCACAAATAATATGATTAAGACCCACTGTCATTTCCACCATGTTTGGTATATGGTTAGAATACTCATGGCGACACTGAAAAAACAGGGTTCAAGTACCCCTTGTAGATAGAAGAAAAGAAAGTATATGCAATCCATTCATTCATTCATCTACTGCTCTCTCTCTCCACACAGTCGTTTCCTGGTTATAAACACATGTCAGACCATGGCATTCCAGTGATGGAAGTTTCAGATCACAAATCTATTTGACTTTCCAACTCATCTCTCCAAAATTAACTAATTCAATCACTATACCTAATTGCAAAAACCCTAGAGAGAGGCTCACAGAGTAGTCTTCTGTGTCTACCCCTCATTCGGTCAGAGGAACTATGACAGCCACCTCTTCTGCACTATAAGGCAGAGGCTCTCAGAAAGCTGAAGAGCAAAAGAGAAAACCATAGACCTCTCGAGCATAACACAGTTCCCACCACAATACATACCCACACCTCAAAGCCGCTGGGGGTCTTGCTATTATGCCCACCTATTCTCCCATGTGGTTAGGAATGTAAATGAAGTTGGACAACTTTCTCCTTTCAGGTTAGTCAGAATTCCCACTTCCAGCCTCTCCCATGTGTTCCCAATGTGCAAGCTTCCTCACAGCCCACTGAAGCGGGGTCAGGAAATCTCTCAGAATACTCTAAACACAGATGAGTCCAGTAAAACCCCTGGCCAACTCCAGCTGATATTCTAACTAGTACCAGATATGCCAGATACAATGAGTTCATATCTGGACTCCATCATTATTAACTATGTTGTCCTGGGCAAGTCCCTCAACTTCTCTTTACCACATTTTCTTTGACTGTACAACGTAGCCTTCGTGGTCTTTGTGGTCCCTCCTCTATAATATCCTGCATTGATTTCCACAGTGGGCCTGTTTGGTGGCATTCTCTTACATGTCAACTCCGGTCAATGCTCTACATTTTCTACTATCAAGTACAACCCAAATTACCACATGTCAAAAAAAAAGTCAAAAGAGCCTCAGTGTGGAAATACAAATCTGAGTTCTCAACCCAGCCCTGACCCCAGTCATTGTGTCACCTCGAGAAGGCACTAAACTTGGGCCCCTGGGTTGTCCCTATAAAATGAGGGACTTAAAGTAATTGTCTCCGTGTTTCCTTCCAGCATTATTCTAATAATACTCCTTAAGTGTAACAACTATTTTAAGACTGGATGTGAGGCAATTTAAATGTTACCGTCATGGAAAAATTAAGATGTCTTTGTTAAATAAAGGAAGTACCAGGATGCTGTCAAATATGGAATTCTCTTGTATGCATGTGGCTGGAGAAAAAAATTTAAGACAGCAACTCCTTAGCAGCACTTCCGATAAGCTCTCTGAAGTACTATCCTGAGAGAATATCGTTCCTCATTAAGATGTCCAGGCCCAGCACGACAGAAGAGAATACGCAGAACATTTTCTTTTGTAATATGTTGATGTCTTTTGTGGGTTGGTATTTTTTTTGCTTCTTGATTACACTTACTGGTTAACTACTAATTGTTTCTTTGGCCTAGTAGTAAGCCCCATTTGTGATTTATAAGACGGATTCCAAAGCAATCATGGTTTTGTTGGAGGCAGAGAAATTGACTTGCTGTATCTTATGGCCTTTTGGGTTCTGGAGGAGGCTTAACCTGAGCAGAATATTATGTCTGAGTAAGAAACCGAGGAGTCCCTGAGCTGCCACAGCCATATATTCATGGTATACCAGGAAATATGCTTTTGTTCAAGAATCATTTTCAAGTCACTACCCAGGTCTTTCCAGAGAAGAAAATGCCATTCTGTCATTATTTTCTCTCTGACCTGTGCTCGAGCACAAATTCATTTCCCCAGGACATCAAACACTCTTCTGCGGAGGCTCCATCCTCAAACCATCCCATCAAAATAATGAACAGAGGGGGCGCCTAGGTGGCTCAGTCGTTAAGCGTCTGCCTTCGGCTCGGGTCCTGATCCCAGGGTCCTGAGATCGAGCCCTGCATCGGGCTCCCTGCTCGGTGGGAAGCCTGCCTCTCCCTCTCCCACTCCCCCTGCTTGGGTTCCCTCTCTCGCTCTGTCTCTCTCTGTCAAATAAATAAATAAAATCTTAAAAAATATAATAATAATGAACAGAGGATATCTAACTTAAGCAGAACGAATTTTGAGTATGTGCCCTATTTTGTGAGCCTAATCATATCTTCTATATAAAAGGCAAGAAACCAATTAGAAATGCAAAATTCAGAGATGGGTATGAATGAGCATGATATCTGACACTCTAGAGAAATAACGAGGGTAGGAAAACCATTTGTTGAGCACAGACTACTGGCTGAGCTTTAAAAGCATCTTCAAATTAAATCCAAATAAGAACTTTGGCTGGGAGGTCATGCAGGACCCTCTTTCCTTTTTACCTTTTTACAGGGTTACAAAGCAACTTGTCCAAGGCTGCTTAGAAAGTAAGTAGCTGAGCTGTGATCTGAATCCGTGTCACTTTAAAGCCTGTGCTTTTTTCCTTACCCCCTAAAATGCCCAAATACCATTTGATATAATTGGGAGACCATGGGCCTCATTTCCTAATTTAGATTCACACTGATGCATATTACATGAAGTTTCCTATATGATGACCACTGCTTCTTTCTATAGCATTTCCAGAATGCCCCAGAAAGTGAAATTGTTCTGCAAAAGAAACTCAGAGGCAATTTTAATATCTTGCTTACTTGAAAAGGCAGATTACACTCTGTATTCAAAACAAAATAGCTCCCCCTACAGTTTCTGCTCCAGCTACATCCTCTGCTCTGGCAAAGGAGGAGGGAACCCACAGGTCAGATCCAAGGCTGAGCTGAGCGTTTGCTCCTTATTGATGGGAATAATTATCAGTCCATCTGTTTAGAGAGGATCAGCGGGTATTACTCAGGATGAGAAGATGTCCCTTTCGCATTTTTCTCCATTTCAGCAGGATAAATCTATAACTGCTAAGAGTCTTGTGCAGATTCTGACTGGCTCCAGGCTGGAGTGAAAGTATGCTTTCTGGAGGCCGAATTCCCTCCTGACTTGCAGTGCAGAGCTGGCAAAGACATTCTGTCAGCCTTCCAAGCCCTGAGATTCCTCTGTGACGTCACGAGTCCCAGCTTTGCCCGGCGCCTGCTGCCTCCCCGGAACTGTTTGGACCAGCGTACAGCTGTGCGTCAGCATCACCCCTGGACGCAGCACCCTCATGCATCCCCATGGGGCTGCCACGCTGGGAACACTGCTGATGACGCAAGCCTGGTGGGAACTTCTCTGGAGTGTCGTGGGTGCTCACGGGGCCCAGGAACGTCACGAATATGAAGTGGCCTAATGTCATTTGCTCTCATCATTATGCCTTCCAACGACAGCTGTCTCCACCGCTCTCCCATCTGATTCCCTTTCCTAGAGCATGTCCTAGGGAATATGGGTGGGAATCATGGGGAGAGGGGAGACCCTTCATGTGTCCGTGCGGAATCTACCTAAGTGGATAAATGAAGTACGATGGATAATAGACCTCCCGTCTTCCCCCACTGATAATGTTAAGGATAATTAAATGAGAAAACGCAGCTAAAGCAGACCCTGTAAAATTTTTAAAACATCGACATAGTAATAGCTACTACATTATGAGTTCTTCTCACAGACTAACCACTGTGTTAACAACTTTACATGTAACATTTCATTTAATTCTCAAAAGAGGCTTATGAGGTCAGTTCTACTAGACCCTTTTTTCAGAGGAGGAAACTACGATTCAGAGAAATTAAATAATTTCACCAAGGTCATGCAAGTGTCAAAGAGCAGAGCACAGAATTTAATCTGTATCTGTCTGACTCCAAAGTCCATGCTCTTAGCAGAAATTCCAGTTGTTAAGTAACTACTTACAAAAGAAAGTACAATCGACCCTAGAAATAACCATCAAATACTCAGATATTTAAGAAAATTGAAATTTTGAAATGAGCATGCTTTCCTCATAAGGTTGTCCTTTGCACCCAAAAATTGTCTTTCATTTTGATGACTGGACAGGACAGTTAATGTGTACATGTGTACAGAATGATTTGTGATTTTTCAAGCATTTCAGTGCATGCCATGGGATTGGATACCGCCAGGAATCTGTGAGAAACAGAGGGCTGGCATTATTATTATTCCCACTACCTAGACAAAGCAACATGCTTAAGGCAATTAAGTGACATGGCTAATGTCCCAGAGTTTAAAAACAATGCCTCCCAAGTCAGTTCACAGCTTTTTCTAGTCCCCAGAGATGCCTGACTTGGGAACAGAGGGTAACTTCAATCCATCCACCTCATGCTTAGCACAAACCCAGTCCTTCAGACCCACTTTCCCCCATCTCAGTTAAAGACGTAACTGTCCTTTCACCCAGACACCTCCACCCAGGGCCAAAATTAAGTCACTTATTTGTGCTAGTCCTCCCTGCCTACACACATCTGACAAGTGACTTCTTCAGAAAATTCCCCAAGTGTTCAGACCAGCTCAAAGTGATGAGCAATGGAGAAAATCACAAGGCAGGAGGGATGGATGAGAGTGTGACAGAGTAAACATCTGGGGATGACACTGCCTAAAGTGGTGAATTTATTTTAAACAAGTGCTTAGTTCAAGCCAGGATTACCTCTCCCATGTCAATGGTATCAATGGAATGAACTCCTAAGATTTCCTGTGGCACCCAGTCTGGCTACTCAGGTCCATTTTTCACAGTGAAGCTCTGTAATCTTGCAAAAATGCAAGTCCCTCTCCAGCTTTAAGCTTTCCAAATGCTTCCTCCAGCTCTCAGGCTTGAGACACCAAATCCTTACAATAATATCTGACCCCAGCTATTGGTCCAAATTCTTAGGTCACTCCCGCACATGGTACCCTTTCCCTCTAGTCTTCATCTTATTCTCTTTGCCCAGCATATGAAAATTCTCTTTACAACTTCCTTGACAATAACCCCCAACGTAGGCTTGGGCATCTCCAGGATGGGAAAGACAACCATTCCCTTAATAAGCACACCAAATTATCATTCACTAGTTGAATCCCAGTCAGCTCCTGGAGTCACAGAAATCTCGGTCCATATCCCATTCTATGGCACACTTAGCTGTGTGAGCTCTGTCTCAGAGCCTCAGTTTCTTTATCTGAGAGGTGGGCAACCTCACAAAGTCACTGTAGCAGGTGTGTAGAGTGATTCAAAGTGCCTTCTTCAATACAGAGTGTTGAATAAATATTAGTTGTCATTGTCTTCATCATCATCATCATCATCATCATCATCATCATCACTTTCCCTAAATTCCTTCCATTCACTTGGCTACACACTCCAAGTGTCTTTAACTAGCATCCTCCTGCCAAGTTTGTGAGGAGCTTACTGAGCAGGACCACCAGCAGTGCCCAACCTCCTACTGCTAAGCCATGCCCACACCTCATACCCATGCCCACAGACCAAAGAGTAAGTTAATTTCCTGGTTCAGTTGCTTTTAGAAATGGATTTCTAAATAGGAATTTATCTTCAATTCAATAGGGAATTGAAGAGAGGGTAGATGACAAACTAAGACCAGGGGCAGCTACCTAAGAACTTTCTTTTTAACAGAAGGATGGAGAAATAAAATAAGTAACAAAAAACCTGATGTGGTGCTCTCATTTGTGTCTCAGGTTCACAGCAAAAAAATCAATATGGTCTCTGTCTTTTCTTTCAAGATCTCAAAGCTTCCTACTTCAAAGCATATCATCTGCTTCGTTACCACTTTTCACAAAGACACAAAGCGAGACATTAATTTGTGCAGCATGAACTGAATTTCCAAAAGGAATATATGGGGAGTGTATACAAGGAGAATCTGCGGATGCCGACGCAGTAAAGCACACCGCCCTGCCTGGATGATGTGAGTAATCGTGCTCAGCGGATGTGGGTAGATTCTAGTACTATTTCATCACACTCAAGTCGACAGCACAAATACCATGCCAGATGCATCATGAAGGAGCACCATATTTGCTTTGTACCTACAGCCACTTCTAACCATAAGAAGTGGTTAAAAAAATCAAATGATAAAAACTGTGGACCTCTCTATTTTTTTATTTTGCCTTATCACTGCAGGAGGGCACCCAACTCGGGGCAAGGAGAAGAAATTAATTTCTCAGTTCCCACTCACTTTACCATTGCCTCTCCCTCCTCATCCCATCAGGCTCCCCATCAGGTTCTGCTCTAAGCAAATGAAGCTCAGAGAACACCCTTTATCTCCATCTTCATGGCCTCTCATCATAACCATTTACA
Source organism: Mirounga angustirostris (assembly GCF_029215605.1). NCBI lineage: Eukaryota > Metazoa > Chordata > Mammalia > Carnivora > Phocidae > Mirounga > Mirounga angustirostris. Next base: position 183,620,642 of record NW_026991709.1, on the reverse strand, counting down.
CCTTTCTGTCCTCAAGGCACTCGGCACATTGCTGGATAAATTGCTGGTGCTCCTTTGATTACAAATGACAGAAACTAAACTTAAATTGGTTAAGCTACCCTGGAATGTTTGGTTCCAATAATGGGGAAGTCCAGGGTTAAGCTGGCCTCAGGGAGCCCAGTAACTTCAATAATGTAATTACACTTTACCGTCCCTTCCACCTCCCAGCTCTGAATCTACTTGATGTCCTTCCTTTCTATAGAGTAGCTGCTTCCTAGTGGCCAGGCTCCGCAATTGGAAAGATAAAGAAGTATGAATGCAGACAACTCCAGGTTTCTATCACCCCTGCTTTAGTCATACCAGAGCAGCTCTCTTCCCTCATGGCTCTATATAAAATTGCAGGCCAGGACTCTGCTTGGCCTGAACTGGGTCATGCTCTCATTCCTGCAGACACGGAAACATGTAACAGGATTGGCCAGGCCTACTCGTGTGCCCATGTCTACAGCCACAGGGCTAGGTCTTGTGACTAGCAACTCCTCACAACCAGAACAGTTCCCACAAAAAGAGAGGTATGTTTGGTGTTCCCAGGAGGTGGGTGGGAAGACAAAAATAGCATCTATTCACCAGCTTATCTCATTAAGCCTTTATTTCCAGGATATTCACACACTCTGACCCTCTTGCACCTTAACTGATGACCTTTCTTTACCATTAAATATTCCCTGTTTTAACCCTTAAAAAGATAGACCTTTTGGAACCCATCTTAAAGACCCACTTTATTGCATTTTCATATTTAAAGAAATTCATCCTAGCAACCACAAGTACATGAAAAGCAAATTAAATGTTTACTACATTTTGATAAGGAAAAATGCCAACTTAAGAATTTCTCTTCTACCTCCCAGAAAAATACTCTTTCTGAACATTCCCTCTTTCTCAAATTCCAAGATGAATGAAGGTAGATTTCAAGGTCAGTCACCTGCCCTGCTCTAACACCAACAATTGCTCTCCAAACTTGTCCCACTTTTCATTTCCCCCTATTTATTATTTTCCTCCTACTATTTGCTCTTTGACCTTTCTAGATTAATAAGCTAGCATCTCCAGACCTCACCATTTGCAGTGATGTATAATAAAGACTAAGAAGCTGGTGATCAAGACAGAAATCTATTTGGTGGAGTAGGAGAAGCACTGGAAACAAGCTGGCTAATTCAGGTTTTTCTTCAGCAGGTTGGGGAGGGACAGGTCTGTGAATATTTGCATGCTGATGTATTTTTCCCTGCTGTATACTATTCACTTAAAGTCCAGCCACTCACTTCACCAATTCACTCAGAATCAGACAGGGTTATACAAAGCCTGTAGCATAGACTATATTCTCATGGAGATGTTACACGATAAAAGGCTTTGTAATTAATTTGAAAAATATTTAATATTTTATCCCTCCATTTGAGATTTATGATGCATCTTAAAGGCTCTGACAAGTTCTGCAGTAAAGGAATATGTTTAATTTATTTTACTTGGCATTTCAAAATCTAATTTATTAATTAAATTCTTCAAGGTAATACCTATTAACAATCTTTGGAATATACTTTGAGCATTGTAATGCTAAGAAATTTGTACATAATAATGCCATCTGGGGAGAACTTTCATGTGTTTGGAAGGCTCACACAAGCAGCAAAGCTCTAATGGTGAAGATGTTGGGTTCATGGCTGGCCAGTGTTCCATACTAGGAAGCAGGACCTTCTGATAACTATCTTCCACTGCCTGTGTTTGGCTTGAAATTGTTCTCCATATGAACTGCTGAGATACTGGGCACCATGGGTAGGAGAAGAATAACTGTGAGCCCACTGCAAGGCCTCCTTCCCATCAAACCTGTTTAGTACTCTCACAGCTCCTATTGCACCTTGGGCTTATTAGCAGTTTCCTACAAAAAGGACCAAGTTCTGTTTATCAGTGTTTCAGGAAACTTTTCCAAACTCCTCCCATTTTTTAGTCCTCTTAAATATATATGTCCTCCATCTTGCCATGTCTGGTTGAGAACCTATGACTTTATGACTTTCTATCTCCCTGCCTAGCCCATTCGATTTAATGTTCTGTCTCAGAGGTCTAACTCCAATTCCAGATCTACCCTCACAACCTAAAACTATAGGTCAATCTCACCTTCTTAAACTCAGATTCCAGAACCCCAGCTCAAGGATGAATTCCTAACCTACCACTGGTCTGCAAGGGAAATATAAAAGTTCTTCTTTAAAACACCCTATACATTTTACCTTGTTCTTTTGTCAGACTTAGTGCTTTCTACTTGCACTATAGTTTTATATATATATACATGACCTAAATCTCTATGCCACCACCTCTAAGATCTCAAACTTCTTGAGGACAAACATCTCTTTATCTTTTCACGTATTTCATAATGTCTAGGTAAAGCCGACTGCAAACAGTAAGAATTCAATGAATGTTTATGGAATCCACAAATAGGAGAATGAATGATCTTTTATATAACATATGGAATTTTGCTTTTGAGGTCCAAGAGAAAAGATAACAGATTTATAAATGCAATGGATAAAAGTAAGGTAACTACATCTTGTTAATTTAGGATTCCCTAATTCAAAAGCTGTGTTAATTCCCGTAGGGTGGTGATTTTGCTTGCCTCTCTGCACCCCCAGATCCATCTGGCAATGTCTGGAAATATACCTTATTGTCACAACTGGGGTGAGGGGAACAGAACTGTTGTCATCTAGAGAGTAGAAACCCAAAATGCTGCTAAATGTCTTACAATGCACAGAACTGCCCCTCCGCAACAAAGAATGCTGTGACCCAAAATATCAGGTACTAGTAACTAAGAAATTCTGCCATAGAGATCAGGCAAAAAGCCCTCCTTTTCACGGCCCAACAGCAAAAGCTTTCTAAAGAAATCAATAGCCTAAAGATTGCAAATAGAATTTAAGCTTTTTCAAGTACATAAAGTCACCTGATTTGCTTTCATCAAAGAGTGGTCTTCATTATTGTTATTATTATTCCACTCTGTAATCACCCAGAATGCTTTGCTCATGCTATGTGTTTGACCAATTGCTGAATTGGATTGCTTAAATGCTTTCTCGTCTTAGTGATGCTTTTGTCTATATTACAGGGTAGGAGCCAAATTTAATTCCCCAGTCATAGGACAAATATTTACCACAAACAATAGCATTCCAACGATTTGAATCTCTGTGAGAATGGCTTCTATAAAAGCACTTGTAAGCGCAAATGCTCAGTTAGTATTTAAAGACCCAATTGCTCATAAGCCAGACAGTACATGCACAAATTACTGCTTTCTTCACTTGACAACTGCTGTTTTTATCTTGACACATCCACTTAAAAATTATTTCTGACAAGAATCTTAACAGCTTTAAATCAGTCTAATTAAAAGTAATACATTTTTGCTAGAAAAGTGTTTGAAATTATACAGCATTGCACAGTTGACTTTTCAAATCAAGTTACTGAGTGCATTAGTAAATGCCAAAAACACCTCCACTGACATACAGCCTCTTATCAAAGGAAAACATTTCTAATATGCTTATGGAAGTTCCTAACTACAAAGTTATAGGTGGTAAAAAAAAAAAAAAAAAATTAGAGCTTTTCTGTGGTGTATCAGCACCATGTCCTCAAACATGACTTGATATAGACGTGGTAGGCAGCTTCTGACAATGATCACTGGGGTTTCCGATGATCCCCACCTCCTGGTACCCACACCTCTGTGTAACTCCTTTTGTGTCAATGTATATAGGACCTAGTGACTCACTCTTAATGAAAAATATATATATATAGCACAGGTGATGGGATGTCATTTCCATGATGAGGTTACAAGAGAGTCTAACTTCCATCTTACTGGCTTTCTCTCTGTTGCTGGCATTTTCTCTTACCCTCTCATGTCCTGGCTACCATGTTGTCAGTTGTCCCATGGAGAAGCCCACGTGGCAAGGAACGAGGGTGGTCCATAGCAGAGAAGAAGCCAAAACTCAGTCCGACGACCCACAAGGAACTGAATCCTCCCAAAAAATATGTGAATGAGCTTGGAAGTGAATCCCTCCCAGATAAGCCTTGAGATGACTGCAGCCCCATGAGAGACCCAAAGCCAGAGAGCCTCGCTAAGTTGCCCCTGGATTCCTGTCCCACAGAAGCTGTGAAATAAATATATTGTTATTTTCAGCTCCTAAGTTTGTGGCAATTTGTTGTAGAGCAATAGGTAAGTGACATACAATATGACCTCTAAATCTTTCTCATTCTTTTAAAATATTTTCATACATGAAAGGCCCACGTCGCCTGTTCCTTGATGAATATTTTTTATGGTTCCATCATAAAAAACTCTTTATGCTCTTGAACTAAACTTTGCTCATCCTTACCCCCACACCAGTATTTTGTCCTAATGTCTATGTTTTTCAAAAGCATGCTCCTTCACACTCTGTTTTCCTCTACTCCGAAGCCCAAATGAATGGAAGGAGAAATGCAATCTTGGCTGTCTGGGTTGCGAGCACTGCTGTCGTCATTAATTTCTCCATCTTCTTCAGTGACAATCCTACACGCAGCTGTGAGGTCCTCAAACTGTGCCTCCTTTCTCCACAAATACTCTCACATCCCTCCTTCCTTTATGATTTCCTTATGGTAGAACTATTATAATTGTCCAAAATAGACCTCTTCTCCAACTCACTTTGTACATACAAAACCAGATTACACCCTCTAAAAAACACCACTTTTCTCATTTTACCTGAAGCTTTTGCTGAAGAATCTTGAGAAGACACATTCATGGTTGGAAAATTACCTTTGACCATAACATTCAATCTCAAAGTGCACCTGGCATACCAGTTTCTGTCTCTTTGGTGACCAGGGTCTCATGAAAATTGGACTTTCAAGGTTTAGTTTTGCCCAACTCTTAGGGCCAAATAAAACAGCACGGCCATTTTGATATAACATATCCATCAAGGCTGTTGTTAAGGGTCAGGGTCCTAGGAAGTGGACTAAAGATGGAGATAATTCACAGGAGAGAAGATTATTAGGGAGTCCTTCAAGATTGATGGCTGTGGGGGAGGTGGGTGGGGAGCAGGACTGTGCAGAGGGAGATGCTGGGTGACAATGTAATCACTACAAAAGCCTCAGCCTTATTCAGATTAGCATCTTTATTTACAGAAGCCTAAAGACTGGGGACAATCCAAAATTGTCCATCAACAAAATCAATTGTGGTATATTCAGATGAAGAATGCTATGCAGCTAAAAAAAAATAAACAACTGTTTATTCAACCACATGGATCACTTTCACAGACATGACATTTATCAAAGGAAATCAGACACCAAAGGGTAATTACTGTATGATTCCAATTATATGAAGTTCAAGAAGTTACAAAACTAACCTACAGTGATAGAGATCGGAACAGTGATTTCCTCTTAAGGGAGAGGGGGTTATAGACTGAGAAGGGCCAAGACCGAAATCTTGGAGGTGTGAGGGTACTGAAAATATTCTGTCTCAATCTTGGTAGTTGTTATATAGACATATATATGTATATATAGGTATATATATATATACATATATGTATATAAATGTAAGAATTTATCAAACTATACACTATTTGTATACTATAATATATTCATGTTTTGGTTTTATTTTATTTCTTATTTATTTATTTGAGAGAAGTAAATTGAGAGGGAGGGGCAGAGAGACAAGCAAACTCCCCACTGAGCACAGAGCCTGACACAGGACTTGATCCTAGGACTCTGAGATCATGACCTGAGCCAAAAGCAGACATTTAACTGACTGAGCCACCCGGGTGCCCTGTATTCATGTTTTAAAGGAGAAAAATAAGTATCAGGCAAAACAAAATAACAATTATCTCAAGCAAATATGTCCAGCTTCCTTGGCCATCCAGCTACAGTTGCAGCCAACTTTTAAAACAAAATTTCAGAGCCGTATGGCTATATGTATACCTCTACCATAAAGTGTAGGATACATGTGCCCATAGAAAGGGAAGACACTTGTAGAATGACAATAGTAATCTCTGGCCACCTCAACTGCATGTAATTTCCATTTCCTCTTTTTTACCTCTTCTACTTTAAATGAAAATGAATATCGATTGTTTTTTATATTAAAGGAATGAGTGATGATTCTTTTAAAATGCATTATAATTCATTGAAGGATGAGCTAAAAGAGAAAGGTAAAGCTCAAAGTGAGGTTATAAACACCGTAATCATTTAGAGTGGGTGTTACACAGCAAGGTGAAAGAGAATATCTTTTTCAGGACATGAGAGTGGGGATTGGTATAGAATGCAATGGGGAAAAGGTGCCGTGTTAGAAACCAGCTGAAAATGACCCAAGCTGAAATGACCATGCATTCAACAGGAATACCCAGTTTGAAGGACCACAGCCTAAGTGCTGACAAGCAGTTAGGGATTTCTGGCAAGCAGCAGGCAGAGACAGAGGGGCTGTCCCCACAACAGGGCTCTGATCTCCCAGAAGCCCAAGAGAGAACCCAGTCCTCTGACAGTGACAGGCTCTTTTCCATGCTGCCAGCCTCAGATGCTGCCCAGAGGACAGGCTAGACAGATGCAAAGCAAGAAAGCCCTTCAGTCATTTTCAGATGCAAGAGTAACGGGGACATAAGCCCTGTGGCCTGGGAATACCCCAAGTAAGCCACAGTAACAGGTAAATAAAAAAGGGTGTGAATTTGTCAGATTCCAAAGACTTCCAGGCACTCTGACTCAGTGCCTACTGAAGTCATTTCACAAGGATCAGACTATTCCCAGATCCCCATATGTGGAAGCATCATGTTCTCTGCCAGCACAACTCAGGATCACGAATCCCCAGGGGCGGCCCAAGGAACACAAACATTTCAGTGCACAGTTTTTACAATAGGAGGGAAAGGGTTCTTTCTCTTGCAAAGAACACTGAAAGTTCACAAAAAGAAAAAAGCTGGCTTTCTTTATCACCTTTATCTTTAGTAGAACTAAAATACTAATAAAAATAATCACTTATAGATTTATCTTTGGAGAAGGAACAGAGGGATAGGGTGGTGACTATGAAAGAAGCCATTTGCCTTTGCGGAGGCAAAAAGAGCCTTGTGGTTAAAAGGACTAGTGCTGGCGGCATGGCCTTGGACAAGTTAGCTCTCCCTGCACCAGCCTCCTCCTGCATAAGGTAGGGAAGTGATAGCGCCCATCTCATAGAGTATTGTGAAGAACCATGGGAATAACCTATGTTATGTACACTTAATACAATGCCCAGCACTTAGCAGTGTATGTTAGATAGCACGTACTATTGCCATGGAAATGGGCAGTTCTCACTATGGCCTCTCTCGACATTTCGTTCTAGCTTCATTCCTAGTGTAAAGTTTTCTTTCATGCCTTTTATTGTATGCTCTTCTTTCTAAAATAGGCTCCAGCCTTACAAAAAGAACACATGACAAGAGCTAGCCCAAGCCAACTGGCACAAGGTCACAGCAAATACAAGTGATGTATTAGAGAGCTAGAAGCCTAGTTAAGACAATTACACAAAGCCAGCTTACCTGGTTTTTCCCATTGAAGAACCATCGGAATCTTGTCTCATAAAGTCTATTATGATCCATCTGTCCAAGTATCTACATATTCAAGAATACACATGTGTTTTTTAGTCACAAATCGGAGAGGCTTACAGACAATGATGGACTCCATATTCTATAAGGAAACCTACATTCTATAACATTGGTAATAAAAGAGAGTCTCTAGCCACTCCTCACTAAGGAATTGGTGATAACCTCTAAAAATGAAGTTGAGGAAAGAGTTCCCATTCTATGTCTGGTAACAGAGAAACTTTCTACTCTGTTTAGTTATTTGCTAGAAGGATAGTGTCACAGTTAAAAGGGAGAACTTGGCATCGCGCTGCCTGGGATCCTAAACCCAGTACCCATACTTGTTAGAGGTGTGACTTGGGCATGTTATTAACATCTCTGTGCCTCAGTTTTGTCAATAGCAAATGAAGTTAAGAATAGCACCTATCTCAGGGCACCTGGGTGGCTCAGTCGTTAAGCGTCTGCCTTCAGCTCAGGTCATGATCCCAGGGTCCTGGGATCGAGCCCCATGTCAGGCTCTCTGCTCAGCGGGAAGCCTGCTTCTCCCTCTCCCTCTCCCCCTGCTTGTGTTCACTCTCTCGCTGTCTCTCTCTGTGTCACATAAATAAATAAAATCTTAAAAAAAAAAAAAAAAAGAATAGCACCTATCTCAGAAGAGGAGTATAAGCAATAAATACATTTATTTACAAAAAGGTAAAGTGATTAGTGCCTGGCACACAGCAGGTAATCTTCAGCTATTTTTTATTAATTAATTTGTTTAAATGGATTTCTCCTACTATTTTTTATTTACATCCAGTTTAGAAATTTCAGAAAATGAAAGAGAGAAAATTAAAAATCATCTGCTATCCAGCCTCTCCAAGATGACCACTGTTACCATTTTGGAAAAGTTTTCTTCCAATTTGCTTTTTAAATGGACAATTTTGAACTAAGGCTAAAGTGTACAGGGTGTTCTGTAACCTAATTTGTTTCCACTTAAGTACCCATTATTGGGGGGGAAATGTCATATTTTTCATTTAACTCTACATTGTGGAAAAAATTCTCATCATTAAATATTCTTCTACAACATTACTGTGCCTAATGCAAGATATTACATTGCCTCAGAGTATTTATTTAACCGTGCTGCTATTACTGGATATTTAGAAGGTTTCCAAATTTTTACTATTTTTTTAAAAATGGTTGAAGATCCTTGGAGCTAAGTGCTTGTGCAGATCTATGATGTTTTCCTTAAGGTAAATTCCTAGGAATGGAATTTTCAATATCCAAGGGGAATAAATGTTATTAAAGCTTTTGGTATATTCAATGGATATCTATCATAATGCATTATTTTTTCTAAAATGCTCTTTAAAATTTGGTCTGGAAATTGTGCTGCTACAGTTCTTTGTTTCTCTAAGCATCAGGATCTTTTTTCAGTTCCACTGTAAGATCCACATTCTCTTCTGTGTGGCAATAGAAAGGGCTTTTTTTTTTTTAAGGCCATCTTGGTTTTCGTTTTTAATAGGAGGGCCTTTTAAAACTCTAATAGAAAAGAATCCTTTCCTGTTGCCCTAAACTGGAAATAAATTATGCAAAAATACAGCACCCACAATACTTACTGTGCAGCCTCTGGCAAGAACATCCCTAGACCTTCTCTTTTCACCACTTGAAGCTCAGGATTTTGTATAGTTCTCTGTTTACCAGTTCAATGCTTGGCTACGGTGAAGAGCTCCAACTTCTCTTGATCATCTCTCCACTTTCTGAACTAGAATGTTACGTTTTTGTAGGCCAAAAAAATTTTTTTAATGTGAAATCCCCAAACTTCAACATATTTACAAACCCAAGCACTTGCCTGATTTCCTCTAGTGGTTTCTCCTTGGAATTAGAATAAATCTCAACCCCTCACACTGACATGCAAAACCCCCAGAAGATCTAGCCTCTGGCTATTTCTCCAACTTCCCTGCTGCCTCTCTCTCTCACCTACCAAACTTGGGTCCCACCAAGCCTTCTTCGAGTCCTTTAACACTCCAAGCACCTTTGGGGCGCCAGGGTGGCTCAGCCAGGGAAGTATCTGCCTTCAGTTCAGGTCATGATCCCGGGGTCCAGGGATTGAGTCCCACATTGGGCTCCCTGCTCAGTGGAGAGTCTGCTTCTCCCTCTGCCTCTCCCCCTGCTCATGCACTCTCTCTCTCTCTCTTTCAAATAAATAAATAAAATTTTTAAATAGAAAACAAAACACTCCAATCACCTTCTGACAGTAGAGCCTGTGAAGGAGCTGTTCAGTCTGCTTGGAATGCTTTTTTGTTCCTTCTTTTCATTCAGATCAAAGCTCAAATGACATCTCCCCACAGACCTTCCCTGGCCATTCAACCTTAAGATGCCTCTCACTCACTCTTTCTCACATCACCCAGTTTAAATCTCTGCAGTACACTCATAATTTTCTGATCTTAAATAAAATCAAGGACCTTAACTGTTTTCATTCCTGCTCTATCCGTAGGAACTAGTGCCTGACACATAGTACCTACCCAACAAATATTTGTTGGGAAGTTTTGTTGAATGGATTATGAAAAATTTTGCTTGTTATATCCTTTTTGAAACTTCCAGCAAAAGTTGAGGCGAATATTGTAATGAGAAAAGGTGAATCTCTGTAAGAAGAGCATCTATTATACAACTAGCCTTGGGAAACCAATTGCAAGCGAATCTGTAGATATTGAATAGGAGAAAAGTTCAGGAACTTTAAAGGCCAGAGAAAACTCCTCCTGATTGTCAAAAAGGGATGGAAGGAGAGAGGGGACAGGAGCTGGAGCAGAAGAGAGGAAGGACAGGAAGAGGAGAGAAGGGAAAAAAGAAAGGAGGGAGGGAAAGAAAGAGTGAACTCAAAGTGGATCTTCGAAATAAACATAGGGGTGCATCTATCTTTTTGAATTAGTGTTTTTGTATTCTTTGGGTAAATATTCAGGAGTGGAGTTACTGCATCAGATGGTAATTCTATTTTTAATTTTTTGAGGAGCCTCCATACTAGTTTCCCCACTGGCTGCACCAGTTTGCATTCCCACCAATGGTGCATGGGGGTTCCCCTTTCTCCACATCCTCGTCAATACTTGTTTCTTGCGTTGCAGATTTTAGCCATTCTGACAGACTATAAGGTGATATCTCATTGTGGTTTTGATTTGTATTTTCCTGATAATTAGTGATGTTGAACATCTTTCCATAGGTCTATTGGCCATCTGTAGGTCTTCTTTAGAAAATGTCTATGGAATATTACTTAGCCACAAAAAAAGAATGAGATCTTGCCATTTGTGAAACATGGGTGGACATAGAGGGCATAACACTAAGTGAAATAAATCAGTCAGATAAAGACAAATGCTGTATGACTTCACTCATGTGTGGAATTTAAGAACCAAAACAAATGAACAAACAAAAGGGAAAAAGAGACAAAATGAAAAAAAAAAACAGACTCTTAAATACAGAGAACAAACTGGTGGTTGCCAGAGGGGAGGTGGGTGGGAGGATAGGTGAAATAAATAAAGAGCATTAACAGTTCACTTATCATGATGAGCACTGAGAAATGTATAGAATTGTTGAATCATGACACTATACATCTGAAACTAATATAACGCTGTACGTAAATTATACTTAAAAAAAAAAAAGAAAAAACAAAATAAAACAAGTGGGTCTTTGAAATGCTCTGTGGTTGAGTTCTTACAGAGGCACAAGCCACATGTAATAGGCCCAGAGAAAACAAGGAGAGTCTCAAGGAGGAATCTGAACTGAGCTTGTAGAATTAGTACATTTTTTTTCCTAATAGAGAAAGAAAAAGAAGGAAAAGAAAATCATAGCAGACTGAGCAAGTAAAACTAAAAGTGCACGACTGGTTCTAAGAAACAAAGGTCGTTTTGTGGAGCTGGTATGTGACGTACAAGGGAACCCCGCCTGCTAGTTTGTATGTAGTAGGCACCTTCATTTCCCAAGAGCAGTTGCAAGGCCTGACCAATTCTGATGTGTAGCAAGAAGAGAGGCCAGTCATGTAGTCCATGTTCTTACTGGTTTCCTCTCTCATTTTTTTTCTTTTTCTTGAAATCTTTATTGAGATAAAATGCACACACCATCCAACTCATCCATTTAAGTGTATAAGTCAGTGGCTTTTAGTATATTCACTGAGTTATACAACCTCACCTTGTCTAATTCCAGAACATTTTCATCACTCCAGAAATAAACCCCATAGTCATCAGAGACAATCCTCTCCCCCACCCTCCACCCCTGGGCAAACAAGAATCCCTTTCCATCTCTATGGATTTGCCTATGTTGAGCATTTCAAATAAAAGGAATCCTATGAGGGATGCCTGGGTGGCTCAGTTGGTTAAGTGGCTGCCTTCAGCTCAGGTCATGACCCCAGGGTCCTGGGATAAAATCCCGAATCGGGCTCCTTGCTCAGCGGGGAGCCTGTTTCTCCCTCTGTCTGCCGCTCCCCCTGCTTGTGCTCTCTCTGTCTGACAAATAAATAAATAAAATCTTTTTTAAAAAAAGGAATTCTATGATATACAGTCTTTCCTGACTAGCTTATTTTACTTAGCATAACGTTTTTAAGATTCATCCTTATCATATTAGTACTTCATTCTTTTTCATGGCTGAATAATACCGCATTGTATGGATATACCACATTTTATAAATCCATTCATCAGTTGATGGTCATCTGATTATTCCTACTTTTTGGTTATTATGAGTAATGCTGCTATTAACATTTATGTACAAGTATTTCTGTGAACATATATTTTCATTTGCCTTGAGTATATACCTAGGAGCAGAACTGTTGGGTCACATGGTTAATTCTACATTTAACATTCAAAGAATTGCCTGTTTTCCAAATGGCCACACTACATTCTCACCTGCAATATATCAAGTACCAATTCTTCTACCTCCTTGTCAACATTTAATACATCTTTCATTTTGATTATAGTCTTCCTAGTGAATGTGAAGTGCTATCTCATTGTGGCATCTCATTATACTTTTGATTTGCATTTCCCTAATGACTAATGATATATCTTTTATTGTGGTTACTGGCTATTTTATTCTCCACACAGTAGCAAAATGATAGTCTTTCACCTATATTAGGTCTCAAGATTCCTTTGCCTAAAACTTCAAAAATTACCCCACAGCCCTTAAAATAAAATTCAAATCCCTCCCACAATATACTAGGTCCTGCATGGTGTTACAACTTGCGAATATTTTCTTAATTTGTATGTTTCCTTTTGGGTCATGTGTCAGTCTTTCCCATTCAGAAGGGCAGAAATAATGTCTGCCTGTCCTCCATGAATCCCCCTGCCTAGAACTATGACTAGCATATGGTAAAACAAATGCTCACCAAATGCATGAATAATTAGGAAATTAAAAATAAATGACTCCCCCACAATATAGCTAGATAATGCCCAGTACTGTGTGAATGAAAAGTGACATAAATGCGTGTCCTTCATTTATTCAGATGGAATACTAATGGTATATTAACGTCTCTCATAAAAAAAAAAAAAATATGTACTAGCCCATCCAGAAGTGGAGAATGTAATGAAAGTAGACATACTTTTTGTAGTTAATCCAATTCAATCACAGTCCCTAAAGAGTGTTGTCTGCTGTTGTGATATTTTCAAACAGCATAACTCATATCCACGTGCTGTACATTTGTCACTCAGCAATATAAAAAAAGAGAATAAATTAGTCAGGCAACAGGCCTATTACCATTATGCAGATTTATAATGCAGGCTTTATTGCACAGATTGGTACTGATGTATTTATTCTGATTCTGTTAACAATGAATGTGTAACAGCCAAATGAAAGTGTCAGCAGCTCCATTGTGAGTCTGTGTCTTAACACACTCCATGGGTATTGTGATTCTCCCAAAAGTCAGCCTTTGTTCAATAAAACATAAAAGTCATTTTGAACAACACTACAAGCTTCAAGTTACTTTGGGGTTTTGAGGTTGCTATTGCCACACCCTGAGAAATTAGCTTAAGGTAATTGGAAGTTAATAGAGAAAGAAATTATTTATGCCATATGTTACATAAAATGAAAAACCATCAATTTGATGGCTTGTGATCTTTTATGTGGAAAGCAGCTTTTTTTCCTTTGCCTTTCTAAATATATGATTTTGAGGATTAAAAAGAATACAAAAAAAGTAGTTCCCACGCAAGCTTCACTCACCTATTCCTTCTCAGAGCATAGCTTTCTACAATTTGTCCCCAAGAACTCATCCTGTTCTTTAGTTTTATCTCCCCCATAAAGACTGTGATTAGTCCATGCATCTCATCCTGAATCCCCTGCTTCTTGCTACCTACTCAGTCACCACCCGGGTCTAAACCACTCACTTCTTTCCTGGTCTCCTCTGTCTCCTCCACTCATAACCCCCCAAGTCACCCTCCACCTACCAAGTCAGGCCATGTCACCCCCCAACATTACTGAATGAATGAACCAATGAATGAATGATCAGCCCATAGGGGGAGAAGCAACAATTCTATAATAATCTTCTCATGTGCATAAAGCATTTGTCCATACCCTCAAATCAGCACACTGATGAGGATGGGTAGGAATTATCCTCATTTCCATTTCACAGATGAGGAAACTGAGATCAGGGCAGCAGGATGATGTACTCAGGGTTATACACCTAGTTTGGCAGCAGACAGAGCCAAGACTCTAACAAGGAATTCTGAATTCCCTGTTCTATGTTTTTTCCATGGCCCTGTGTTTGCTGTGCCTTCCTCAACCCAAACACACACACACACGTGCACAAACACACACACCATTTCAAGTGAAATCTAGGGTGCCTAATCTGTTTCAAAACAAATCTAAAAGCTATTTATGTTTTCCTGTCTTCAGACTGAGAAAAGCTATTGCTGGAACATCTGTGATAGCAGAAATATACAAGTGGGAGATTATTTCATTTCCCAGATAGAACTGATCATGTTATCTCCAGAACTGCCCAAAAAGAAACTCCCAATCTCACAACATGCACACAACTGAAATTATCAGGAAAGCCACGGAGATAAGAAAGCCATGATCTCCTTTCTAAAGAGGTGCCTCAAATTAATGTTCAGCTGAGTGTATCTAGAAAATGGGAAAGATTAAAATGCTCCTTGACACTTTTCTTCCTTTCAAGCAAGTTATTAAATGAGACAGAGCTCTTTATGAGGGCTATTTTTCTTGTAGCTCACAGAAGGAACCTATAAGATGAGGAAAGGATTCTGATTATGCAGGGCAAAGGACACTACAGCTGAGAAAGGAGAATGGGGAAATTTTAACAACAACAAAAAAATACTAAGGAGGGAATCACAGGGTATCTCCTACCAAACTACATGTCAGAACAGAAGACAGGCAGGGTACACAGTGCCACAAAGACTATGTCAGTGTGGCATCTTATTTTTTTATTATTATTATGTTATGTTAATCACCATACATTACAACATCCTATTTTTTACAAACCTCTTAACCTCCTTTCTCATGCAGGGCAAGCATGGCACCCACATGTCCTAGAGAAGGTGGTGAGGTAAGCTCAAGGGAGAGAACACTTACACGGGTGACTTGAAGAAGCTGGTCACCATATGGTTCATCTTCTATAACCCTGGTCTAAGAGTAACCTCAAGAAATAATGGGAACTAAAGGAGGATCAAATAAAATTATCCCAGACCAAGGAGTCACGTGCAAAAAACAAAAGGGATGAATCAGAGCTTGAGTCAGAAATACAGATGAAGTCCAAATTTCTTCCTCTAGACCACCCTCCTTGCTTCCACCGGTATATAGTTACAATTTCTGCCTCATGAATGTCACACCCCTCCCATTCAGTTCTTCATTTTTCTCTTGGGTTCTAAGAATGGGAAGTTATAAAAAGCAACTTTCAGAGGCCTACGTAAATGACAGCAGTGAAGCCCTGACTGCCAAGACCGTGTCTCTACCCCATTTCTGTCAAACGACCCTGTCACACCATACCCCTCTGCTTTCACCAGAAGGTGGAAGGACACCTCTCAGTTCTTTAAATACTCCACCCATTTGATTCCTTGAGACCTTCAAAAAAATGTTTATTTCCAGTCAAATGATCTTCGACAAAGCAGGAAAAAATATGCAATGGAAAAAAGACAGTCTCTTCAATAAATGGTACTGGGAAAATTGGACAGCTATATACAGAAGAATGAAACTCGACCATTCTCTAACAGCATACACAAAGATAAACTCAAAATGGATAAAAGACCTCAAAGTGAGACAGGAATCCATCAAAATCCTAGAGGAGAACATAGGTAGTAACCTCTTCGACATCGGCCACAGCAACTTCTTTCAAGATACATCTCCAAAGGTTAGTGAAACAAAAGCAAAAATGAACTTTTGGGACTTCATCAAGATAAAAAGCTTCTGCACGGCAAAGGAAACAGTCAACAAAACAAAGAGGCAACCCACAGAATGGGAGAAGATTCTTGCAAATGACACTACAGAAAAAGCGCCAATTTCCAAGATCTGTAAAGAACTTCTCAAACTCAACACCCAAAAAACAAATGATCAAGTCAAAAAATGGGCAGAAGACATACAAATGGCTAACAGACACGTGAAAAAATGTTCTCATCATCATTAGCCATCAGGGAAATTCAAATCAAAACCACATTGAGATACCACCTTACACTAGTTAGAATGGCAAAAATTGACAAGGCAAGAAACAACAAACGTTGGAGAGGTTGTGGAGAAAGGGCAACCCTCTTACACTGTTGGTGGGAATGCAAGTTGGTACAGCCACTTTGGAAAACAGTGTGGAGGTTCCTCAAAAAATTAAAAATAGAGCTACCCTATGATCCAGCAATTGTACTACTGGGTATTTACCCCAAAGACCAGATGTAGTGAAAAGAAGGGCCATCTGCACCCCAGTGTTCATAGCAGCAATGTCTGCAATAGCCAAACTGTGCAAAGAGCCGAGATGCCCTTCAACAGATGAATGGATAAAGAAGATGTGCTCCATATATACAATGGAATATTACTCAGCCATCAGAAAGGATGAATACCCAACTTTTACATCAACATGGATGGGACTGGAGGAGATTATGCTAAGTGAAATAAGTCAAGCAGAGAAAGCCAATTATCATATGGTTTCGCTTATTTGTAGAACATAAGGAATAGCATGGAGGACATTAGGAGAAGGAAGGGGAAAATGAAGGGAGGGAATCGGAGGGGGAGACGAGCCATGAAAGACTATGGACTCTGAGAAACAAACTGAGGGTTTTGGAGGGGAGGTGGGTGATGGGTATTAAGGAGGGCACGTACTGCATGGAGCACTGGGTGTTACATGAAAACAATGAATCATGGATCACTACATCAAAAACTGATGATGTATTGTATGGTGACTAACATAACATAATAAAATAAAATAAAAATTTTTTTAAATGTTTATTTCCTCATCCTGGAATGTTTTTTAAAATTCTTATCCCTCTTTGGGTGCCTGCCTTGACCCTGCCCCCTCTTCCCTTCCCCACCAGACCTGGTTAATTCACTTTGTCTTATTCTTATGGTATTTATCACAGAAACAAAAATAATAAATTAAGTAATTCTAATTATTAATTGTTTGTCTCCCCTGTTAAGACTAGGCATTCTAAAGGAGCAGGAACATGATCTAATTTTCCTTACTACCAAAACCCCAGTGCTTAATTCACTGCTTGGCACACTGTAAGTGCTCAGTAAAAAATGTGTTGTTTCTCTTGCTGCCTGTCCCCTTTCAAAATCTCCCCACTACACCATCTTTCTCAAGTTGTAGCTAGTGTGTACTGACTTGGAGATGAAACACAGAAGACCAGAGGGAGGCTATTAAGACACTAATGACCAAGAGGCAGTAGGGTGGCCCCTCTTCCAAAATAATCTATCTTGCTGCTATTTACATCACCCCTCCTGGGGCATAGCCAGAAATCTAGGAACATTCCTAATACCTGTCTCCCCCTCGCCTTCACATTGAACCCATCACCTAGAACTATCATTTTCATCTCCTATCTACTGCTCCACCAACCACTCTCCAAGTCCCCTGCAGCACACAAGTCCAAACCACCATTCTGTCCCAGCAGCAGCTTTCTCCTAGCTGGTCTCACTGCTTCCCTGCTGCTCCTCTGCCTCCATGTAGCAGCCAAAGTGTCCCTTATGAAATATCTACCATGCTACAGCCCTATCTTCAGTGACATCCGGTGTTCTTAGGATAAAGAACAAAAGCCTTAATTGGTCTATGATGTCCTTGTAGAGATGGCCACTGTGCACCTGACCCACCTTGACTGGAGCCACCTCCCCATGTGCTTGGCCAGCTCAAGATCATCTTACTGTCCTGTGACCACACCAAGCACTTGGTGTCACACAACCTTGCACAAATGCTCCCTCAGGCCACAGTGCTCTCTCAACCCCTTCTTCCCCATTAACTCCTGCTCATTCTTCAGATTCAAGCTCAACAGTTCTGCTGGGGACAGCCTTCTCTGACCACATCCCCTTCCTGTGTCTAGAGGCAGTTTCTTTCCTTTACACAGTTTAGACACGTTTCTAAATGTTTTTTTTTTTTTTAAAGATTTTATTTATTTATTTGAGAGAGAGAGTGAGAGAGAGAAAGAGCACAAGAGGGGGGAGCGGGAGAGGGAGAAGCAGACTCCCCGCCGAGCAGGGAGCCCGATGCGGGACTCGATCCCGGGACTCCAGGATCATGACCCGAGCCGAAGGCAGTCGCTTAACCAACTGAGCCACCCAGGCGCCCTCTAAATGTTTTTAATTATGCATTCACTCAGTAGGATTGCTTGAGTGATGCCTGTCTTTTGTACAGACTCAAGTTCCTAGACAGCAGAGACTTGGTATTGTAATGTCCATCACTACATCCTCAACATGTAACACAGTGCCTAGCAAACAGAAGGCACTAAGTAAAGTTTTGTGGATGAATGGACAGCTGGATGGACGGATAAATGAATAAATGATAGGAGGTGCCATTTGTCTATTGTCTAAGCAGAGCATTACAAAATCTCCACAGAGGCCAAGCAGGTAGCATAAATGTGTGAATTAAGCTGGGGGTTAGTAAAATGGAGTAGTGGAGAGTACATTGAAATGTAAAATTTTCTTGAAACCCTAAATTGGTCAAATACAACATTTGCCCACTTTTTGGAAACTTTTAATTGAGGCCTTTTAGGAGACTGTCCCAGGAAGCTCCTCCCTCAAGTCCCACCTACTTAGTCCTCAGAGAGGAAAAAGGGCTTTGTTGCTGACCCATTACAACCACAGTCTCTCCCCCCCACCCCACAACCTCTGCTTTCAGAAGGCAAGTTCTATTCACAGGGAGCAAAGGTGATCTATACAAGTCCAGCTCAAGTGAAGAAGGCTTTCCCACACCCTAAGAGCCAGACACTGGGGTTCCCCCATCCACTTTTTCTGATTCATTTCATGGAGTTTAAATGACTAAAAGAGGTTTAAAACTTAAACATGTGGTATAACCCAGCAATGCATTTTAAAAACAAAAAAGAAAGAAAGAAAGTTAAACTTTATAACAATAGCATGAACACAAAAACATTTCCTGGGAGCAAAAGAACTGTGGCTTTGAAATTCTCCCTTTTATCTTCATGGGAAAAGCAAGTGCTTACAAACCGGAAAAATAAGTTTCCCTTTGGTGAACTCACAGGACCTTGGCTCTCGCCTCCTCACAACCTCAACTGTTTACCAATCTATGTCTTGACCACGTAGAAATGTTCCACTGAAAAATCAAGGTCATTTTCCCTTATCTTTCTTATTCTTTTCTGTGAAGAGGATCCAATCTATTCTAGGTTTACTTAGGATTTTGCAAAATTTTTGCCATTACAAGTCTGTTTTCCTTTAACTGCAAACCACCCGATTCTGATTTTCCCTTGCCATAAATCTGAATTTTACTACATTTTATCTGAGATTCACAACAGATGGGCTATGAACCAAGAAAAATACAATGGGAGGGAAGAAAAGATACAATATTGGGGCAAAAGCCACACAGAAGACGGAACAACTCTCAGGTAGGAGATAATGGGGATGGAAGAGATAGTCCCAAGAAAACAAAAAAATGATCTGACAAGTAACTCTAAATGATGAAAAACATTTTCTTAATAAAGCTATAGGAACTGCTGCATTACCTTTAGTGTTACTGTAACCCAGAAAGAGAGAAGAGAAAGAGATACCTTGGAATTATTTCAACCACATTTTATGTCCTGCCATCAAGGATTTCTGTTCTCTGTATACTTTTTTGGTCATAAAAGAAGGCAACTATATTCCTTATGTTAAATCCACCAACTCCCGTATTTTTGAGTCAACACTGAATTCTCCCCGAAATGTAACTCACTAGACAAAATTTTAACCAGCCTTGCAAAAAAATGTTATGGAAACCAATGTCCACTCAAACTCAAATCTAGCCCATCCAAGCATTCTAGGACAGGTGAGAGCAGAGTGAAGTAACCAGAGAAGTACCTACAATTTTAAAGTTATGCTAAAATTCATGATTAAATGCAGGAGAGCAATTTATACTATGACACAAAATATTTAAAGAGGAAAAGTTCAACTCATCATATATCTACCATGCCTGCATGATGCCAAAAATTTTTCTTGAAAGTCAGACATTAAAAGAGCTATCTTCACATTAGCAACTTGTGATCTAATTTCTGTAAGGTGCTCATCTGATATATACTTCTCTGATATATACTATTACCTTATCTTTTTAAATCCCTGAGTAGAAATTTAAGAATTGCTTTTATCTGATAAAAGGATCCCATCTCTCATGAGAAAAGCCACTAATAAAAATTGACTTTCAATCAAAACCAACACTTCATTTCCAAAAATCTCTAGAACACAGTCTTCAGGAAACTTAGCAAAACATTCGGATTAATGTCTTTGTTATTGTTGATACTGTTGTCCTCAATTTCTAGAAGGATCTTTCCCTTCTGTGTTAAAAGCTCATTTTGGTCATAAGCAGCAATAGTTCTTTGAATGTTGCTATGAGTTGAGGGAACAAGGGCAAGAAATAGTTAAGGGAGGATGGGACCCAAGAACTCAGTCCGTCTCCGTAAAACAGCTTTCTCTACCACTCTAGGCATGGTGACAGAAACTGGCCATTCCCACAACTCACAAGATTGCAGGTTCCAATCCAAGAGATGAGAAAGACTACTTTCCTGACTCACTTTTCAAATGGATTCCAACCATCAATCAGCTTTCAGTAGAGGGGTAAATTTTCATCATAGAGCAATCTGGAAGTACTCAGATAAATTACATATATGCATTTCCTGTGACCTAGAAATTCTACTCCAAGGAAAATTTCACCCAGATTCATAATGAGACATGAATAAGAATGTTCTTTGTATACTGTTTGTGGTGACAAGGCATTGGGTGTCCACTACTGGGAGAGGAGATTAGGTAACATTTAATGGATGCACATCACAGAGTACTACGCAGCAGTAACAAGCAAAGGACTGCACACAGGCACATGGGAAATCTTCACTGAGCACAGGTGTTGCCTGTGCTGTAAGCCTCATATGGACACAGTAGAAGTCCCAGGGGGAAGGGCTGCAGCAGGATGTAGAACACACAGTTTCCCTTTATCACAGCATCTCGTGTAGAAATGTTGTTGTGCCAGAGTATAGCCAGATGTATCATTGGTTGTGCTCCAGAAGGGAGAGCTCCCCCATTTTTATAGGGCTTTGAGAGCTGCCTCGCATGCAGGCAAAAAAAAAAAGGCCAAAACAGGCCATGCGTAAGTGCTAGCTTTTCAGGGCAGGTTCATGCCCATGCTGATAGCCCTGGTGAACCTTTTGGGAAAATGGGGGTGGCTGCAGCCCATCGCACCAGGGATAGGAGAGGAGCCCCCCAATCCCAGCTAGCTCTTTTCCAGTTAACAGGAAGAAAACACTGGATCCTGAAATTGACATCAAATCTTACAGGTACAATGCTAGTCGTAAAGGTAAATGAAATGGAGTGAATGATGAACAAATAGAACAGAAAAAGATCTTTCACAGAACAATGATGATAATGTGGCACCAACTGCTGAGTACAATTAACAAGCCTTTCTGCTGGAGGTCCAAAAACAACAAACAAATTTTTTAAAATAAATAAAGACTTACACAGCTGCAGTTTTAGAAGGGCTGGGGGGGTCTCAGGCTGAAAGGAAAGCCTCAAAGTGTAGATGAAGACCTGTCACTAATCATTTGTACAGACATTAAATAGTGATTCTGAACCAGAAATGAAGGTTGTTCTGCAGTGGAGCTGGAATGACCTTTCAAAAACAGGCTATCTTTGTCACCAGTATATTTTTCACTTACCAGTGGACTGTTAGGAAATAAGATTAACTCTGCTTTTCTTTGAAGGTGGTAGTGATGGGGAGATCAAATATCCTCTTGACCTCAAAAATCATATAAATAACAGCTCAGCAATGTAATGTTTCATTGTTGTCAAGGAAAATCTTGTCCATGAGCAGTTAAGCATTTGTAGAGAAAGAGGAACAAGAAAATATCTGGCAAATATTTTAATAAATCACTACAGCTTGGAAATGTGTCTGAAGGCACATGGCATAAATTGATTTTTAGATTTCTAATCTTAAACTCTTGAGCATGCAAGAACATATCTATTTCAATGCTCATCATTTTTTCAAATCAACTTGAAATGAGTCAAAAGTAGACTAATGTCAAAGAGCATCCTTGATTGATGTGGGACAAGTCAAATTTCCCATGTCAGAGGACACTCTGGACTTTTAAGTATGAATTTTGAATTATACACAAACTTGCATTTCCAACTTTTGCCTTATAGCAACAGACCAGGATTGCCAGAGAGAAGGTTTCAGGGTAGGGGAATATCCTGATTAGAGCCAACCTGGGGTTGGAGGAGCACTTGAAAACAGGACTGCTTTTTTTCCTTGGAACCTCATAGGCTCACAGAGAAAACAGATGATTGAATCTGCAGGAGCAAGGTCCCTGGCCACCAACAGGCAGGCAGAGGTCACTAGTTTAAAGATGTATACAATGTCATTTTGACCCCTCCCTTGGGTCTCAGGCTCTACAATTTATACTTTGGTTGTTATGTGACCTGTAGGAGTTTATTGAGAACCATTAGTTCTCATTAAAAGGCTTTTTTTTTAGCTCCAAGTTTTTTATGGTTCATCTCTAGAATTTTTATAAAGGGCACTATGTTTATAAAACATCTCAACACCCAGGAACTTGGCTGAACCAAGGCAACTCTGGGAAGTAGGTAACATCTGTTTTTCTATCCCAAATCTATCAGTCCAGTGCTGCTCTATTATTAAACCCTTTCCTCCCCAAGTAGATAGCCAGTCTCACACCCTGCATCTTTGGTCCCCAAATACTCTTAACTGCCTCCTCCCATCCCCTGACTTTGGTTTTTGCTAGGAGACCACTGATAATAGGATGAATTCAGTGTGAAAGAGTCAGTAGGTGCCAGTTTCCTGATACCCAGATTCTCAAAGTTAGGGGTATGTCATTGAATGGAACTGGTATTAAGTAGCATCTGCTCTGACATTTCAGTGCCCATGACATATTAGTTGTTGAATACTTTACCATCGCCCTGCATGTGGAGATTTTCCAAGCTACATGTGCCATTTCTTCTTGTCTCTCCAGTTTCTCTGTTCAGTGAACCCAACCCAAGATTCTACTTCATGAATCAATGCCAGAATAAGTCACAATGACCGATGAAAATGTGTGGTATTCTGCAGGTGTTTTGATTCAGAAAAGAATATCCAAGGACCAGAGCCTAAATTGGGACTGCAATGGTACTGAAGCCTGGTTGCAGACTAGCAAATTGTGTGGAAGAGATTTTTACAAATACTGATGCCCAGTTCTACCCTATAGCAATTAAATTATATTTCTTATAGATATTGAATGGCATAAATATTTTTAAAGACTCTCCAAGTGATTCTAATGTGGAACGAAGGTTGATAGCCACTGGGTTGCTGTTTCCACTCTAGCTGAGTGGAAGAAATATTTTGGATGAGTTTGGATATCGCATGATGTAATCAGTTTCTTCTTTTATCGAGGCATGGGATGCCAGCATTGTATCTAAAATTCTCATCATATTTAACCAACAGGGAAATCAGAATGGCTGAAGATGCTGGTGAGAGGTAGGCTACTACTTGCCAGGGTGTGTCTGATGAAAGCCTTCTCCAGGCAGGCAGTTGTGTTCATGTGTGGAAAAGCAAACTCTACGGTACTGTGCTATTGAACATTGAAATTAAAAAAGGGGGGGGGGCAAAATCTATACCCTTAAGACACTACTTCTTCATGCTTGATTTACTCTACTTAAGTTTAGTTCATGCTGGCATTTCTATATTAAATTGTTTTTCCTGCTGTCTTACATTTTAAAGCCCTTTGAAAAGTCCGACATTAAATTGGCCACACAATAGTAAAATTGGGAAAGGCAGACTCCCTCCCACCCTCTTTTGTTAGCATGATTGTTTTTGATTAAGTCAAGTCCAAAATGAAAACCACAGGGGCCTTCCATCACAGACATCTATCATAAGCCATACTGAAGGCATTCTCAGAATCCTATTAGAAGCCCTACTCATGGATGCAGAGAAACCTGCTTGGAAATTCTGATATCTCAGAAAAATTTCTAGGGAGTCGGGTTG
Organism: Mirounga angustirostris; assembly: GCF_029215605.1. NCBI lineage: Eukaryota > Metazoa > Chordata > Mammalia > Carnivora > Phocidae > Mirounga > Mirounga angustirostris. The sequence goes on along the minus strand of NW_026991709.1, from coordinate 183,596,513 downwards.
GGGATGGGGGTACAGGCCAGGATCATTAAGCTAAATGGTTCAAGATAAAAGAAACACCTCCCTAAAATAGCATTTCTTTTTCAATTAGAGTTTTTCCAAAATATTGCCACAGAATCCAAGTGACTGTTTAATTTTTTATGGGTTCAGTGTTTCTTCTCTCAGTTGCTTTTATTTATAATTTTGAGTATTTCTATCTTGATTTCAATGCCTCCATGCCAAAGATCATATACTATACATAAAGCAAAGTTTTCCCCAGAGGGCATAAGTGGTCAAGGGATCTTTATTTGACACAGGAACTGCCATATATTTTCCAAATCATCACAACAAAAATAATAAATGCAGCAATCACTCATTCTACTTAGCACAGATGCTTACTGGCAGTGCATTGTTACCAGATTCAGCTTATGGAGTCTAGCTCAAGCTTCTTTATAGAACCACCACTCATCAAGTCTTACTAGGTGCTAGGCATGGTTCTCCTTGTTTTCTATCTGTTTTCTTGTTTAATCCTCACCACAGATATTACTGCCTTCATTTTACAAATGAAGAGACTGAGTTCCCAGTAGTTAAGTGTACTTGCTCAAGGCCATATAGATGGTATGCAGCAGACTCAGAGAGGGGAACTCCATTTGCTCCACTACAAAGCCTATTCATTCTCAGGATCAACTCAGTATTCCCTGCAGGACAGGGATTAAAGCAAATTTATTAAACAGAATCTTAAAACAAAAGCAAATGCATGCCTATCTTCTGTCCTGAACCCTCCCAGGGCCACCCTGGAAGACACTGGGGTGAAGGAGGCTGGAGTGGGCGGAGATTTGATCATCCATGTCAAGCAGGGTTTCTCCACCTCTTACTATAGACATTTTGGGCTGGATAATTCTTTGTTATGGGGGACTGTTCTGTGCTTTGTAGGATGTTTAGCATCCCTGTCCTCTACACACTAGATACCAGGAGCACTCCCCTCCCAGTTGAGACCATCTAAAATGACTCCAGACATTGTAAAATGTCTTCTGGGACAAAATCATCCCTGGCTGAGAACCACTGACATAGACTAAATTAGAGAAGGGGGTACTTTGGAGTTGCACCAGGACAGCAACCGGGCCCTATCCCATCCATTAGCAAGAGGCTCCAAAAGAGAAGTGGGACCCAAATAGACAGGAGTCAAATCAAGGGTGAATGAGATGCTACTTGGAACTGAGGGGTTTGAGACTCCTCTAAACCATTTATGTGCCCAGCAGATCAACTGGATTAGAGTCTGCACCACTCCCCAAGTCAGTGATTCATCACTTTACAGATAGCCCCTGTTCACATTCTTCTAGGAGCTGTCCAGTTGATGTTGCCTTGCTGTGTCTGGTTTATGTTTCACCCTGCTAGATCAATTGTCTGCTCTGTGCTGTGGGCTATGTTTCCCATCTCTCAAAAGGAGAACAGAAAAGAGAGACAGTAATAGACTCGGCAGAGGTAAAGTATTGAGTTCATTGTATAAAATCTTGTTATTAGTCTGGTTTCCTTCACAGCATAGATTATTCCTGTTCTAGAAAATGCCCATGTATCATAGATTCCTAGGACTTTTAACCTAGCATTATGCAAATCACTGAGCCCCCCACCCAAGGAAAACTATGCAAAATAAGCCACAAAAGGCAGTTCTTTAACTCTTGGGATGTTAAGACTTAAGTTAGAATGAAGACCCTGAGAGGCTCCATGTAGTGAATTTTAACCTGAACACCAGGCTGTGTTAGCAAAACAGAGTAACCATGACATGGATTTAATTTATTTGTTGGTCTTGGCATCCTGATCGTCTTTATCTCCCCAAGCGTTTGTCCTGGTGGAACTGCAGACACTTTTCAACTCCAGTTCAACGCAATACCCAGGATGAATGCAAGACATTGCATTAATAGCTGATAACAAGTAAAGGAGGGGGGCAGGGTAGGAATGTTCTAAGATTCCAAAGGCATTTTCTCCAGAGCGGCTCTCTCACAAATCCATCTGCAATTTATTTTCTGTTTCAAATAGGCTCAAGACATCAGGCTCTACAGCATCACACACATTGGAAAACTTTACAGCTTGGTCTTTTAAGGGTCCTTTTGCCTCCTGCCATCCCTGGATGTCACAGGAGGTGTGGTCACTTCATTGTCATGCAACAGGATGCTACTAGGTTGGTTACCAGCCCCTGGGGCTTGGAAATGATATTCACACCACATGGACACTTCTCCCTTGGCACTTTGGTGTCCCAAACTGAACCAATGAAATTGTGTGCCTGCTAGAAATAACTCCAGAGGTTTCCCTCAAGTGAACTGACCCAAGTTTGGCCTCGAAAACTCTTCCTGCCATTGAACCAAGCCGACAGAATGAGTTACCTCAGGCAGAAGAACCTCCTTTGAGCTCAGGACCTCTTTGCCCTTGCCAGATGACTCAAAGGATGAATCTGATTTTTCCTCCCTTCTGTTAATCTTCCTTCTGATGCTCAGGCCATATGTGTGTCTCCCAAACATTTTTACAAGTTGGGAAGCAGGGAAAGAAACAAAGCATCTCATTCTCCCATCCCAGCCCTTGAGACATCTTCTGTGAAACAAGCATTAGGGAACTAAAAAATCATTGACTGAAATAGCCACATCAGAAGACTTGTGACTTTTCCCTCTTCAGGATCACGCCATCCTTTGGTTTTATCAATAACTGTGGGTTACCAAGTTCTTACCCCGGTACTTGGCACAGAGGCTGATGCACTGGGAATGCTTGAGACACACGTAAACCAGAAAAATCCTGCAGTTTGCTATGGCAAGCCAGAGTTTAGGGAATGGCAGTCAATGAAACACAGAGCACAGCCCAGAAATCAGAAGGGAATTCAAGTGCATGAATCCTTTACCCAGTCACCCAAAGTAATGCCAAATTGGAGCCCCCTAACTGGTCTTTCTGCTTCCTCCCTTACTCTCCTACAGTCTAATTTCCATAAAGCAACCAGAATCATCAAATGGAAATTAGGCCATGTTACCCTTCGGCTTAGAACCATACAATCCAAAGTTTTGTCATGACCAACTCACACATCTCTTCTCCTCCCTTCACACTCTTGGGGACTCTAATCCAGACCTCTGGCAATCTTTCTTTTCTTTAAATGCAAAGAGCAAGCTCCTGTCCTTACCTGGTTCAAATAGCCACTGATTAGGGAGGTCTTTGCTGACTGACCCATAAGGTCCTCTTCTAGCCTCTCATCCAGATTTTTCTGTCTTCCTTATCTTTACTTTGTTTCTTCTTATATTAAATATTAAATATCCATCGGTTTATTTGTTGTCCTCCCTAAAAGGTCAGCTCCATGAAAGCAGAGACTTTGTCAGTAGTGTGGTCAAGGAAGGCTTCTCTAAGGAGGTGACATTTGAGCTGAGACCTCAGTGACCCCCAAATGATACAAGGGATCGAGCTGGCAGGAGAGAGCTCCCTATCAGGACATAAACAAAAGATTCCGAAATAGGACTGGGTTTGGCAATTCTGAGAAACAACAGGGAAAAAAATTTCTGTAATTTTATAATAATTTCTTAATGTTGGCTTCTTCTCTTTCTGGAAACAAACACACTTCTCTAATGATGTTCATTATATTTGATAAAATTAGATGAAGGCTTTGTGTTCGTATAGATTTACAAATTCTCTCTTATGAACACAAACATTCTCTATAGTAAGAAATATGGGGCCAATTGGTATTTTATGAAAGACTGTGTCCAAGGGAAAAGAAAGCCCAACTGCTAATCCATCCCTCTTCTAGCTCCCAGGAAGATTTTTGGGACCTTTTAAATGTTTTTTTTTTTTTTAATGTTATGTTAATCACCATACATTACATCATTAGTTTTTGATGTAGTGTTCCATGATTCATTGTTTGCGTATAACACCCAGTGCTCCATCAGTACGTGCCCTCTTTAATACCCATCACCAGGTTAACCCATCCCCCCACCCCCCTTCCCTCTAGAACCCTCAGTTTGTTTCTCAGAGTCCATAGTCTCTCATGGTTCCTCTCCCCTTCCGATTCCCAGCCCCCTTCATTTTTCCCTTCCTGCTATCTTCTTCTTCTTTTTTTTTTTTTAAACATATAGCACATATAGCACAAACATAGCACATACCCTCCCCAATGTCTATCACCCAGCCACCCCATCCCTCCCACCCCCCACCACTCCAGGACCTTTTAAATGTTTTCTCCCAGTCTAAATTCATCTCTACGCATTGAGAAAATAGGGATAAAGCAAATGAAGTGTCATCTTGACCAATACCGAAAAGCCTGCTTTATAGAGCAAAGAGGTGAAGGCCTAATTCTCTAGAAGAATTAAAAAAGACAGCCCAGAGGCCTTTCCTCAGAGAGGCTAAATGCTAATTCATGGTTACTCTAAGTCTCAGCATTACTGGATGCATTTCCTTTTATTCAGGAGAGATAGTATTAAAGGTGTCAGGAATCCTTAAAATGTATATGAGATACACATACCAAAGCTTAGTTTAGAGCAAGGAATTACCTGCCAGGTAATAATACCTTTGGGATGGATGGAAGAATTTAGGCCACACATTTGTAATTAGATTATGCCAAAAGATCCTAAGGTGATTTGACCTCTTTATGTGCCTCTGAATAAGGAGCCATAGGGGAAACCAGGCCCATCAATCACCCAGCATATAGAAAGGATCTTATAAACTATTTCACCCCAAGGTAATGGCAACTTACCTGCTACCTCTCCTACACATGTTTACATTACAATTTCATTTTGCTAAAAATATTATTAAGCATCTGCTATGAACAAGGCTTACTATTCACTGATTAAAATTGACTTATTTCGGTGATTCTTAATAGGATGAAGCTATTAGAAGTAGGTTGGATGGGGGAGGGGGCATAAGTACTTTGAAAAAGAATATGAGTAATAACCCCGTTGTTTCCATGATATAAACTAGAGAAATTAAAGCTCAACCCAAATCTTCTTGCTTAGTGGCCTTGTGCCAGTTGACCCCAAACCCTGAGGCTCAGTAATTCTATCTCCTCTCTTTGTCCCTCACCCCTGGAGGAGGTATAAGCTTCCTACAGCTGCTATCTTGTTGCCAACTCCTATGGGCTTCTCAGCCTCTCTTCCATCACTCATATAACCAATTCTCTACTTTATAGCCCCTTGAATTTAAATACATAGAGTGTTCTGTTTTTCTGGTTGAATCCTAATTGACACAGAGACCATACGTAACACATCCATGGTCATAGTTGAAAGAGGTAAGGCTGAGAATGAAATTCAAGTCTGTGTACCTCCAATAACCACACTCTTTCCACTACTTCTTGCTGCTTGGATAAATTAATTCACTCGGTGAATATTTATTGAGTTCTCACTCTCTGCTGGGCACTGTATTAGCAAGTAGATAAATAAGATTCTGAAAGCAAAGGCTTATGGCTGGGAAAGACGTCAGAGGTAGCCCTAGTTTGGACTCTGTTTATAGACGAAAGGCATTAAGAGGATTCCCTTTGCAAGGGTCAGCCTGGTTCATTGTTCTCCCTGTGTTTATGGCCACAGACTCCAAATGAAAACTCCAGTACTGAGGGGATGCTTCCCAGACCCCAATGTCTAAGAACAAATCACAAGAATATCCTAACTTTAGGAAATGGCAATGTTTATTTACTATAACTTCAGGAGAGACACCTGTTCCTCAGAGACAGTCAGAGTATCTGAACCCAACTCTCACCACCCCGATTCATGGATACATCCTGCTCAAGCCCACTGGTGTGTTCTCCTGTTTGGTTGGGTCCCCAGCCCACCTCCTCCATGGAAATACATTGGCAGAAGTCTAGTCTAGCTTCAGCACTGCGATATTACTCATGTTTGGACTGCTCCCATAGAAGGTAACCCCCAAATGATATCGTGAAATCCAGCTTGCTTTTCTTCCTCTTCCTATATCTTACCAGTAGAGGAATGGGGTGATCATAAACTCCATCTTGCATGCCCCATCTCTTTCTTTATCTTATCAGCAGGGGAAGGGTGGAAGCATATGGCAGTGACACAGAGGCAGTGGGGAATTACTGAGAAGCTGAGCATGTCCATTTTAATGTTTATGGGGTTTAGGCACAGCTAGAAGGAATTTGGTAAGATACATATATAGGAGGGCTTTTGTTTTGTATGTGTGAAGCTGAGTGCCTGGCTTTAAGGTTTATGGATTTTAGAGATGAGCTCCTGAATGTATTACACTCCATGCCCAGTGTAGCCCAACAAAGAATCTGAGGCAAAGAAAGATGACATAACTTGCCCAAAGTCACAATCCAAACTGTTGCAAAAAGAATTGATAAGGTCAGCCATTAAAGTTTTTCTTAGACAGAAAAGGATATCTGCTTCATTTGGTTTTCCCAATAAAACATTTTAAACCACTTTTTACACATACACACACACACACACACAACTGTAAGTTTAGAAACCCTCGGGAAATATACTATAAATAATTACATGAAAGAAGATTAGGCAAACTTAGAGAGCAAAAGCAGTTCTACAATTCAGAATATCTTCCCTCAATAAAACTGCTGATTTACATAAGAAAACAAGCCCCTAAAGATATCTAGGGGCCTCTGTATGCACAGGAAATATAATGGTCTATAACTGACCAAGTACACTGCCCTCCCTTCAGCATGGGGATCACTGAAGTCAATAAATTTAAAAAAAAACACATACCCGGGTGTGTATGAATTTTCAGTATTAAATCATATGTTTCATTGGGATTTGCAGTACTGATTAAGGAATAAATGTAATTTTTTTTCTACTCTAGAAATTAAAAACCTCAGTCCTTAGATTGAGTGACTTTATCACCTTCCTCTGTCAAACACACTTGGGTCTCAGCCAACTCTTGACCTCAACTGGGAATAATTCACAATAAGTGTTGACTCAGACAAACAAAAATGATGTTTTAAAATTTGCATGTGATGGTGTAAACACATGTCCACAAATTCCTTGATGCTGCTCTCATTAAGAGTGCAATCTCATTCCACTCCCCTTGAACATGGCTCCCTTCTAAGGAAGAGAAGGCAGTGGACTTCTTTGTGACTTCTGGAGCTGGATCCATTAAAATACACCTGGCTCTCTTTCCTCTTGAAGAGACATAAACTCCTCTCTCCTCTCCTTTTGGACAGAGACCTCTAGACGCTGAGCCACCATGTAAGAGTCTGGCTACCTTATAACCACCATACTGGAGACACCACAGAGAGAGAGATGAGCAAGAAATTCCAGCTATTTTAGTCTTCCAAGCCCAGACACCAAACATGAGTGACGATGCCTTTAAGATGACCCCAGGTTAGCCACCATCTGATTTTAAATGCTTTAATGACCCCAAGTGGGAAACATCTAGTTCAGCCCTATCAGCCTGCAGGACTGCGAGAGAGATAATATAAATGATTATTATTGTTCTATGCCATCAAATTGGGATGGTTTATTATATAGCAATTAATAACCATAACATCCTGAGAAATAAATTGTTCTTTTTCTACTTGGTGGATCTCTGGTACTTTTTAGCTGCCTGGTATTTTATTCCCTTTGAGGAACTCTTCCCCTCCCCAATTCCATGTGATTTTTCTGGAGTTGTCTACCAGGTAACCTGGAGTTTTCTGCCTCAGGGACAGATAATAGCCCAACCTGACCAATCAGAGAAGCCCACCCTGCAGATAGTGATTGATCTAAGCCAGGGGATATGTTACCCTGCAGAACAAATCAGAGACCTTGGAGGGGTCTAGACTCTAGACTCTAGAAAAAGGAGATGCTGCCCTTTTCTCTGGATTCTCTAACTGTGGGATGACATTTCTGCAGACAAGAAGAAGACAGTTGGTCTAGAAATAAAGATAGGGAGAACGCGGAGTACAGAGATAGAGGTGTGGAAAGCAGAGACTTTGAGGCAATGGAGAGACAAAGACAGCAACTGAGTCATGATGCCTGAAACCCTTGCCTCTACTCATAGTGAAGCCAGGATCCATTTCCTTAGACTTTTCACACATGTGAATTAATAAAACCTAACTTATTCTTAAGCTAGTTTGAGTTTGGTTTCTGACACTTGCAAAAAGAGTTCTGTTTAATTAAGTATGCTTTTAGAAAGAAAGGGTCAGGAAACAGCTAAAGAGATAGATACGATTTTAGCAGAAATGAATTACAATTATAATTATTCATACAAATGCTACATGCCAATGTTGGAAAACAAAATATGCAATTCATTTTTAATACACATTAACATACTAAATCCAACTGAAAACAAAGGAATAAAAGTACAAAACTGAGGAGTTAGGATAAAGATTGGAATTTGACTTAATAATTATTTTACTTTAGGATGCAAATGTTACTTTAAGACCCAAACTTAGTGGTTTAAAATATTTATTATCTCACAATTTCTATGAGTCAGGTATCCAGGAGCAGCTCAGCTGGGTCTTTTGTCTCAGGATCTCTTAGGCTACAATCAAAGTGTCAGCCAGAGCTGGGGTCTCATGTGAAGGCTCAAGTGGGGAAGGATCCACTTCCAACTTCACCTATATAATTACTAGCAGGATTTATATCCTCATGGGCTATGGGCTGAGAGTCTCAGTTCCTCACTGGATATTGGCAAGAGGACACTCTCGGTTCTTTGCCACATGAACTTCTCTGAAGGACAGCTAATAACATGGCAGCAGGCTACCATCAGGATAAGCAAATGAGAGAGAGAGTAAGAGCAAGACAGAAGTTACAGTCTTTTAAAAGCTAATCCCAGAAGTGACACCCCATCACTCTGCCCTATTCTACTCTAAAAAGCATGTAACTATGTTCAGCTCAGTCTTATACAAGGGCATGAATACCAGGAGGCAGGAAACATTGAGAGCCATTTTAGGAGCTAAGTACCCCTGCAGGGATATTCTCACTCCATGATGAGAAGCCAAACTTAAAGCCACAAGTGTCTTTCTTTGGTACAGAAATTGATCCTCTTAGGAAATTGAAGGGAGGGGATTTATAAAACCTAGACTCATCCAGAATTTCTCTATATTATAGGATTATGGTCAACAGTAGCTTTGGAAGTGAAAACCAGATTGGTCTCATTTCCTTTTAGTTTGTTAGTAAATGGTTGAAGAGTAGGAGTGGTGGATGGTGTTCATCATGGTACTGGACCTTCCCCAAGCCTCAGGTATGCCAGCATGAAAACTTTCTTGGTCTAAAGGAAGACTGGATTTGGACCAATACCTTCCCATCCAAGCCAGAAAAGTCACTCTTATCTGGCGCCACTACTTGGGTCTGTAGAAATGGTAGCTATAGTTCAGAGTAAATGAATCTGATGGATTTAGAAGAACATCACAAGCTATCTGCTTATCAGAAGCACTTGAGTGCACCCCCATTTCAAAAAAATATTTGTTCCTCCTTCTTTCCAGCCACTAATTACTCCATAAAATCCTGTTTGGCTACTGTAAATATGTTCCTCCAGCTAAATGAATCTGTAAAACCAAAATGACACCATTAGAACAACTCTTTGCTAAGCTTTTAAAAAGGGCTATCGTTACTCATATTTGGCACAAGAAAAACAATGAAAAATTTGCATAAAAATTATTGAATGTAGAATTTTAAAAGAAGTTTTAGATTCTAGGGTGCCTTATTCTAAAATTAGGTGCACTTTTTTTAGAGAGGCATATATAAAAGGAATTATTATTCATCATTTAGTTACTTTTTCCCCCCACATAGAGAGGTACATTCTAGATTTTGCATGTTTGCTACTTATTCTTGAATAAGTGCCTCCATCCCACCCCCCCACCCCCGCCATATAAAGACAATGTTAGATTGTCCCTGAAGAACAAGAGGCACTAGCTGATAGCTTGGAGATCTCTCTTATAAGCATGTTTCCTGTGTGGGATGGCCAATTGAGGTAAAGAGTAAAGCAACAACAGAGAATTTTCTCAGCTTGATTCAAGTTGTGTACATGTCAAATTCATTCAAGAATACAAAAAATAACCTGCCACCTACCTATTAAACCAAGATATGTGATCTACAGAGAAATACTGTATGTATGAAAGCTCTGCTACAAATGTGTTTCCCGTCACCAAAATACCAATATAATAACTGATACTTTATTGTTGGTTCTGACCTTCAAAATTATAATCAACCCTCCTGATGTTCCTTCCCAAGTTGGATATGAACAATCTAAGACTTGGAGTTTTCTATGAGAAGTAGCTTGGATGTTCCTCTCTTTTCCTATAATCTTCAACCCAAAGAATACAAGCAAGGTCAGAAAGGACAACTGTCTCCACTCTGTGGTCTCACTTAGTGTTGTCCATGAAAGGCACTTCACATGGGCAGGAGGCTACACTGGTTAGAACAGCTGTCTGTTCTAACAGATGATGAGTAACATCATCGGCACACATCTCCAGGAACTCCAAGATGGAAATGGTCCTTGAAGCCATTTTGAAGTGGCCTGCTTGAATATACAATTTCACTGGATGCAACTGTGACATGGAACATGATAAGCAAACAGTTGGCTTATTGGTCTTCATTCTTAGATCCTCCAACTTGGATGGAAGAGTCCTATCCTTTCCACCTACTCACGGGAACACCACACTTAATATTTCTGTGTTCTAGCTCCCTACCTTGATGGGTGGTTCTTAGTTATGAACTACTGAGAACTTCCTATCTGGTCTTAAATTATTTTTAGCAATTTGATCTAAAGACCCAGATTACATATTATGGTTATCCAAATATTCATTCCATTCCTCCCCCACTGGGAAGCAGACATACAGTTTGGGAAGATTTACCACATTCCCAGAACCCCCACTCAGTTCGGTTGTGCTGAGGTCTTTCCCTTCCCACAGGAGACAGGCTTGTGGTGAAAATACAGGTTATGGTGTCAGAGAGCCTGAGTTCTAACCCTAGTTCTGCCTCTTACTCTCTCTGGTCTTCATTTTCTTCATCTTATCACATTGGGGATAATCATGGTTCCACTTTACAGGCATGTTGCAATGGTTAGATGAGATCATCTATGTAAAGTGCTTTTAACAGTTCCTATAGTAGGTGTTCAAAACATAGCGTAACACTGGGATATAATAGGGCTCAATAACAAGGCAGCTGTATCATCATTATATTGGCAGTACCAAAGTTGTAGGATGTGAGTCTCTGCATTCAGAAACCAAAAAACCTCAGAGGGTTACAAGGCATGAGATTTCAAATGAAACTATTCAAGTTGGGTGGGAAAGAGCTTGAACAGGTCAGTAGCTGGGCAATTGCCTTCTGTGTCCTGTGGCAAGAGTGATGGAGGGACAAGGAAAACACCAGCTCCTGAACCTTTGGAGTCGTTCTCCCAACCTCTAGGAGTTTGTTAGCAAAGTTCTAGCCCTAAGGCTAAAGAAACTTAGGAGTATCAAATACAACCCCCTAATTTTTCAGATGTAGAAATGGAAGGCCAGGAGGCAAAATAACTTGCCAGGCAACTGGTTTGTGGTAAATGTAGTGATACAATAAGATCTCCTGACATCCAGGCCAGTATCTTTTACCCACCAGCCAGGAATCTAATTAGCTTTGACTACAATAGTCTCATGAAAGCACTCAAGGTGTCACAACCTGCAAGTCAACTTGATGCATCAACAAACCCCAGTCTAACTTTTTACTATTGAGAGGTAAAAAGAGAAATGTGGACCACAAGTTTATTCCCAACAGTGAGAAGCACAGAAAACAAATATACTAAAATTTCCAAACAACTGAATCATTAAATAGAATGTATACTTAAACTAGGGCATCAGTCTATACATAAAACAGGGTAAACCACAGAACACAAACTGGGCACTGGCAGAATGGGGAAGGATGGGATGTTAACAAAAATGGCCCAAGCTAGAGGTGCCTGGGTGTCTCAGTTGGTTAAGCATCCAACCCTTGATTTTGGCTCAGGTCATGATCTCAGGATTGTGAGATTGAGCCTGTGTCAGGTTCCATGCTGGGCAAGGAGCCTTGGGATTCTCTCTCTCCCTCTCTCTCTACCCCACCCCCCATTCTCATGCGTATACACTCTCTCTCTCAAAAAAGAAGGAAGGAAGGAAGGAAAGAGAGAGAGATAAAGAAAGAGAGAAAGAGATGGTTCAAGTGAAAGCAGAAGATCTAAAAGGTGCTCTCATCACCCCAAATTTACCATTTTGACCCTTAAAATTGCCACATGACTTGGGATACAAAGACCTGAATTTCAACTCTCTTCCACGTACTAGCTATGTGACCGAAGCTAGTTACTTAAACTCTCAGAGCTCCAGATTCTGCTTCTAAAACAGGAGATAATAACATCTGACTCACTATTGAGATTTGATAAATCTCAATAAAGGTTGTTTTCATGAAGCATTAGAGAGAAATTGTTGATGTGTCAAGCATGGTGCCTAGCCCATGGTGTTTGGCACACCCTCTCCCAAACCAGGTATACCCAAAGATACTCATTTTCTGGAAAAGAAGTAATTATCTGTTATGGAGCAGGTCTTTCCTAATTGGGATCTTGTTTTGTTTTGTTTTAATGATTTTTCCAAATTAAATAGAGAGCAAGTAACTGGTTTAGATTACAGGGTCACCACAAAATAGTTGTGACTGTAGATATGACCTATTTTCAAGCTGCAACAACATAATTGAGAATATATTTTGTCTTGGAAAGAAGCCAGAGCTAGAAGCCTCCTCTCCTCTGTTTTGTGGGTCATACCAACCAAGGCAGCTGCTTTTGACCACTATGAAGCCCTAGCCCATGCCTGGGATCCCTCCCCAGAAGTCTTGCTTAGCACACTGGCCAGCATTACTGAAGCTTCCTCTAGTTACAATTAAAGCTCCAAAGAGTGTGATCATAAATGCATTTGTGATGCTATTGATGCAAACTAATGCCATCTGTTGGTGATAGGTAGAGTTGATATGCTTCTGGTCCAGTACATGGCTCTGTTGAATTCTATAATAATTTGTGGTAGACTGTCTCCAAAATGGTTACTAACTCATCTTATCAGGAATACTAAAGAAAGTTCATTAGGCTGAAAGAAATTATTCCCAGACGGTAATTGGAACCCATGCACAAAAAAGCAAAATATGTACCAGCAAAGGTAATTACGTAGTTATAAAAGACTACATGAATGATTATTTCTTTTACTTTCTTCTCTTAGCTAATTTAAAAAGCAGCTGTACAAAAAATGTGCATATACTTGTATAGTTAGGCCTATAACATATAGAAGTGTAGAATATTTGACAATAATATCACAAAGGTGGAAGGTCAGAGTAAAGCTGTACTGGGTAAGGAAATCACACCAGATGGTAACTTGAATTCACAGAAATGAAAAGAACTACAAAATGGCAAATAGGAAGGTAATATAACAAACTCTATAAATACATATTTGTCTCCTTTTTCCTCTCAATTTTGTTTACAGACATAAAATCATATAAAGTAATGATTATGACAATGTATTGTTGGGTTATAACATGTATAGATGTTATATGTATAATGACAATAGCACAAACAAGGGAAGATGGAATAGAGATACATAGAAATAATGTCTATATCTCACTGGAATTACATTTGTACCAAATATAAAATAGATTCTGATAAATTCAGATGTATGTGGTAAGCCCTAAAGCAACCACCAAGAAAACAACCCAGAAACACATAGTGAAAAGATCATTAAAGGAATTAAAAGGTTTCACTAGAAAATATTCACTTAATGTGAAAGGAAGAAGTAAAGGAAGAAGAGAGGAACAAGGAAAACATGCATTATGTAGAAAACAGCAAGTAAAATGACACACATAAATCCTATTATATAGTAGTAACATTAAATGTGAATGGATTAAGCAATCCAATTAAAAGGTAGAGATTGTCAGACTCATACAAGACCAAGATCCAACTATATACTGCCTCTAGGAGACACTTTAAATTGAAAGACATAAAAATATAGAAAGTTAAAAGATGGAAAAAAGGTATGTCATGTAAATAGCAACCATAAAAAAGCTGAAGTAGTTATACTAATATTAGACAAAATATATTTTAAAGCAAAAAAAAAAAATGTTGCTAGAGATAAATAGGGACACTTAATGGTGGCAAAGGGTCAATCAGGAAGATACAACAGTTATAAACATCTATGCACCTAACAACTGAGCCCCAAAATACAGGAAGCAAAACTGACAGAATTGCAGGAGAAACAGACAATTCAACAATAATAGCTGGGGACTTCAATACTTTACCTTCAATACTGGATATAACTATGATGTCAACAAGGAAAGAGCAAACTTGAACAACATGATAAACCAGGTAGACCAACAAAGAACAGAGAAGACACATTCTTCTCAAGCACACAGAACATTCTCCATAATAGACCATATGCTAGGCCACAAAACAAACCTCAATAAATTCAATAGAATTGAAATAATACATGGTATGTTGTCTGACTACAATTGAATGAAATTATAAATCAGTCAATGAAAGAAATTTTGGAAATTCACAAATATGTGGAAATTAAACAACCCACTCCTAAATAACCAACTGATCAAAGAAGAAATCACAGGTGAAAGAAAATACCTTGCGTTGAGTGAAAATAAAGACATAACACACCAAAACTCATGGTATACAGCTAAAGCAGTGCTTTTAGGAGAAATTTATAGCTGTAAATGACTATATTTAAAAATAAGAAAGATCTGGAATTGATAGCATAACCTTCTACCTTAAGACATGGGGGGGGGCGGGGGGAGGAGTAAACTAATCCAAAAACAAGCAGAAAGTAGGTAATAATAAAGATTAGAGCTGAAATTAATGAAATAGAGAATAGAAAACCAGTAAAGAAAATCAGTGAAACCACAAACAAGCCAATAATTTCTTCCTCCCTGTATGTACACATAGCTCCTCCCATCAAGGGGTGGAAGTCTACCTCTCTTCCCTTTAAACCTGGACTATCACTGCAACTTATACTGACAAATCAAATATAGCATAAATGACAGTTAAAGAGGCCACCATTCTACATAAGGCCAAGCTAGCCTGCTGTGATAGAGGTGTCATGTAGAGGTCACAGAGGATGAGAAGATACAAGGTAAAGAATCAAGGCTTCCTAGCCATCTGCCAGTGCTAAGACCACACACATGTGAGACAGGACTTTTGGAGCCTTACAGCCCAGCCTAGTCATTAGTTGGGTGAAACTTCATGAGGTATCTGAGCCAATACCATGTGGAACAAAAGAACCACTTGGCCAACCAAAAAAAATTCTAAGAAATAACACATGGTTGTGTTAAGCCACTAAGCAATATATAACTGAAAATAGTTTTTAGGTTTAAAGCTCATAAGTAGAAGAACTTCTAGTATAGTAAATGTTGACTAAATCTCAATCCCATTCCTCTATAATATTGAAGATAGAAGATACCTGATCCTCTGTTCGAGTGGTATTCAGACTCCCACAGATGAAACTAGTTGGAAATTAAGTTTCTCTGATTGAAGTAAAGATGGCAGTGAGGAGCTACCCAGAAACCACCCATTTGCCCTCCCTAATTACCCCTTGGAGTTTCTTACTACTAGAACTTTGGAATAACCAAATATTATTAATATCATTTGAAGACTCATGATTTAGGTTCATAGTATCATTTTACAGATGAATCACAGAAGGATAAAGGGAGCTACTAGAGTCATATAAAAAGTTACTGGCTGACTTGCAATCAAAGTCAGGTCTCCTGAGTTTAATTCAATACTTTCCTCGACACCAGGGTTTTTCTGAAAACTATTTTATTTGTGCTCACTTTGGGGCCATTTCTCATTGCTACAGGCTAGATAGAGTACAGCAGTTAAGACAAAGACTTTGGAGCTGCATTCTCTTATTAGCTGTGTGACCTTAACCTCTCCTAACTCTCCCAGCAGCAGAGACCAACACTGAGAAGTCCACTTCTCTGGGTGATCAGCCAGTTACCTAGTGGCAGATTGATTACATTGGACTGCTTCCATCATAGAAGAGGCAACATTTTGTTTTTACTGGAATAGACATTTACTCTGGTTATAGATTTGTCTTCCTTGCACTGAATGCTTCTGCTTAAACTACCATCTGTGGACTTACAGAATGTCTTAACATTCATACCATTCCACAAAGCAGCTCTTCTGATCAAGGAACTCACTTCACAGCAAATGAAGTGTAGTAATGGGACTATACTTAAGGAATTTACTGGTCTTGCCATGTTTCCCCACTATTCTGAAGTGCAGACTGGTGGAATGACCTTTCAAAAACTCAATTATAGTGCCAACTAGTTGGCAAAGTCTTGCAGAGCTGGGACAAAATTCACCAGGAGGCTATAGATGCTCCGAATTAGCATGTAATATATGGTGCTCTTTCTTCCATAACCAAGATTGATGGTTCCAGGAATCAATGGATGATCTACTAGCATATAACCCTAGTGATTCCTAGGAAATTTTGGGCTTCCTGTCCCTGCAGTCTTATCCTCTGTAGAGCTAGAGGCCTCAGTTCCAAAGGGAGGAATGCTTTCACCAGAAAACACAATAATCCCATTAACTGGAAGTTAAGACTGCCACCCAGCCACCTTAGGTTCCTCAGGCCTCCAAATTAACAAGGAAGGAAGGGTGGCTGGGGTGACTGATCATATTACCAAAGAAAAACTGGACCTCAACTCCACATGAAGGTAAGGAAGGGTGTGTCCAAATATAGGAGATCCCTTAGGGTGTCCCATAGTACTCTCTTGCTTTGTGACTAAAGTCAATGAAAACTATAGCAAGTAAAGTCAGGCAAGACTACTAATGGCCCAGTCCATTCAAGGATGAAGGTTTGGGTCACCACACCAGGTAAGGAACCACAACCAGCTGAGATGTTTGATGAGGACAAAGGGAATATGGAATGGGTAGTGGTGGAAGATGGTTATAAGTACCAGTTATGACCATGAGACCAGGTAAATAAATAGAAACCATAATTGTCATTACTACTTCCTCATTTTGTTACAAATGTATGTGCACATAGTAAACAAATATCTTTTTCTTCCCTCCCTCATTCCCATATCTTAAGATGTTTTAACTTTACATCATAGTACTTAAGTATTACTAACTTTAGATTACAGTGTTTAAGTTACATATTAAGGAGAAGAATGAACATCACCCAAGGGTTAGTGTTTTTTTGGATATAAGAAGGATAGGTGTATCACATTAGATAGGAGTATGTCCTTGTTATTGCCTTTATTTGGAAATTAACCATGGTTTAAGGAAATGTGTATAGGTACAAAGTTGACAAGGGGTGGTTAATTTTGTGTGTCAACTTGGCTATACCATGGCACCCAGTTTTTGGTCAAACACTAGTCTAGATGAAGGTATTCTTTTTACATGTGATTATCATTTAAATCAGTAGATTCTGAGTAAAGCAGATTACTGTCCATAATGTGGGCCTCATCTAATCAGTTGAAGGCCTTAGGAGAATAAGACTAGAGTCCTCAGAGGAAGAAGAAATTCTGCCACCAGACTGCCTTTGGACTTGAGCTGCAACATCAACTCTTCCCTGAGTCTCTAGCCTGCCAGCCAGCCTCCAAAGTCTTGTAAGCCATTTCCTTAAAATAAATCCATCTCTCTCTTTCTTTCTCTTTCTCTCTCTCTCCTTCCCACCCTTTCTCTTCTAATAGAAGATGATAGATAGATCGATGACAGATGGACAGATATTCTATTGGTTCTGTTTCTCTGAAGAAACCTGACTGACTGACATAAACACTACATAAGCAAGTGCTATTATATTATTATTATGTACTTCATTATTTTAGGTATCTTTATATGCCATCTCAGATTTCTTTTAGACTATAATATCAATTCTTGTCCATGGAGCTCTTCAAATCACATTATAGGTATCAATTTCTCTTTGCTAAAATGTAAGAACTTGGGTACAAAAACTGTGGTATTCATCATTGTATTCCAGTAACAAACAGTAGATGATCAATAAATATTTTTGAATGAATAAATGAAAGACTGGATGAAGAAATACTGCCTTATAACAGACACAGAAGTCCAGTTACTCTTAGCTCATGTCACATAGGTTCGATCAATTCTGTCAATGTAACTGATGGCTACATGTTGGTTATGCTAAAGGATAAAAAGATTGAAAGTGGCTATTTCAGTGATGAATCACTTACCATAGGATCCATAACTGCCTTGACATTGTTTAGCTAACATCTATTAACTAAAATTTCCCAAAAGATCTTAATCATAACACAAAAGAAATCTATTCAGGTTTCCAAAGTCAGTTACTACAGCATAAGCTATCTTCAGGCTAAGGGTGCTTAAGAACTATGAGGGCACGCTTTGAAGAAATGTGAGCAGCTCTCAAGACTTCATGACTTCTCAAAACCAAAGACCAGAGCCCAATAATCCTCAGTCCATCATCCCTCTTTAACTTAATGCTGTGGAATCAACATGGCGAGTGCTTAACTTACTGCAGCCAGGCTACCTTTCTTAGTAGCTTGCTCTATCTTCCAATTTTAGCATTTGCTGAATTGGTGCAAACCAGAAGACAAGCAGTATATCCAGAAAAATAAGCACATACTTCCATGGGCTAATGAGAGTCAGTTAGTGGAATTTCAACAGAAACAGTCTCATAATTATCACTGTAAAAATTTATAATAATAATGATAAGGAATTTTCTAACCAGCAAGGGTGAAATCACTCAACACTCAAAACTGACACACATTCTCAGCCATGATTTGAGGCTCAACTTTTTAGCTGTTTGGGAATCCAACAGTTCTCCTGCCACTTTGAAGAAATGAGTTTGAGGACTGAAAAATTTGGGTTCATAATGAGTCATAGAATCCCAGACTCTCAGAAAGTCAGAGCTACGAAATGATCTACGTTCAATCTCTGTAGAAGAGGTGGATATGGATAGACATAAAAATATGCTCAAGATAAATTGTCAAGTTGAAAACATTAAGTTGTAAGACAGTACATACAGTATCCAAATTTCACAAACAACCGCAAAAATAAAAACAAATAGAAAATATGTTTTCTGGAAAATATGTATTCTCCAAAATAAAAATAAACAGAAGATATGTGTTCTGAGTAAATCTAGAAGAAAGTACATCAAAATATTAACAGTGATTATTTCTGAGAGACTACAGTTATGTAGTGATTATGAAAACAGCACCTATTATTCCCCATTCCTTTATGTTTGCTGTTTGCAATGTGATTCTGCAACTCCTCCCACCAAAATGTGGTGTCAGTTTCTCCTCCCCTGGAATCTTGGCTGGCCTTGTCACTTGCTTTGGCCAATAGAAGCAACAGGAGTAAAGTTGTGAGTTACAAACTTGGGCCTCAAAAGGCTTCCACTGGATATTACATAAGACTGATGAATCACAGACCTGTACCCCTGAAACAAATAATACATTATATGTTAAAATATATATATATATAAATATAAATAAATAAATAAATGCTTTCACTTACCCTGTTAAGGCCCTGCTCAACCCCTATGAGAACAAGCCTCAGACCAGCCTACTTTGTGATAAGAGAGATAGAACCCAAACATCTCGTTGCTCTACCTGACAGCCAGCTCTCCAGATTTGCAAATGAGGCTATCCCAGATTAGTCAGCCCCCAGCCAGTATAGACCATAAACACGTAGACAGGTGAGCAGCCTCCACTGTGATCTCCTAAGCTTGGACCAGATCAGCAAAACTAAACATTTAGTCATGAGCAATAAAAACACTTATTATTCCAAGCCACTGGATTTGAGTGCAATTAGCTACGCAGCAACAGTTAATGGACAAATGTGGACACAACCTAATAATCCTCTCCTATAATGTAAGAATTTTACAATGAGAATATATTGCTTTTTTTCATATATTGCTTTTTTAATCAATGGCAAAATAAAGTTTTCATTTTCTTTTAAATGTCTAGCCCTTTAAAGAGAAGGAAGCTAAAGCCCTGAAGGAGAATTGCCCAGTAAGCTAGGAACTCTGGCTGCAAGGGAGAAAAACCTAACTTAGACCTTAAGCAAATCAATTAACATAGTGATTCACAGGACCCTGAGGCCCTTAGTGGGGTATTTCTGGTTTCAGGAATGTTTGAGTCTAGGTGATCAAACCCTATTTAGAGACATGTCTTGGAAGAAGTTGCTGTGGCCAATGTCAAAGAGGTTACTGCCCATGTTCTCTAGGATTTTGATGGATTCTTGCCTCACATTGAGGAAACAAAAGCAAAAATGAACTTTTGGGACTTCATCAAGATAAAAAGCTTTTGCACAGCAAAGGAAACAGTCGACAAAACTAAGAGGCAATCCATGGAATGAGAGAAGATATTTGCAAATGACATTTTGGATAAAGGGCTGATATCCAAGATCTATAAAGAACTTATCAAACTCAACACCCAAAAAACAAATAATCCAGTCAAGAAATGGGCAGAAGACATGAACAGACACTTCTCCAAAGAAGACACACAAATGGCTAACAGACACATGAAAAAATGTTCAACATCCCTAGCCGTCAGGGAAATACAAATCAAAACCACAACGAAATACCACCTTACACCAGTTAGAATGGCCAAAACTAATAAGACAGGAAACAACAAGTGTTGGCAAGGTTGTGAAGAAAGGGGAATCCTCTTACACTGTTGGTGGGAATGCAAACTGGTGCAACCACTCTGGAAAACAGGATGGAGTTTCCTTAAGACGTTAAAAATAGAGCTACCCTATGACCCAGTGATTGCACTACTAGGTATTTACCCCAAAGATACAGATGTAGTAAAAAAGAAGGAGCACATGCACCCCAATGTTCATAGCAGCAATGTCCATAATACCCAAACTGTGGAAGGAACCAAGATGCCCTTCAACAGATGAATGGATAAAGAAGATGTGGTACATATATACAATGGAATATTACTCCACCTTCAGGAAGAATACCCACCATTTGCATCAACATGGATGGAACTGGAGGTGATTATGCTAAGTGAAATAAGTCAAGCAGAGAAAGACAATTATCATATGGTTTCACTCATATGTGGAACATAAGGAATAGAGTAGAGGACCACACGGGAAAGGAGGGAAAACTGAATGGGAAGAAATCAGAGAGGAAGACAAACCATGAGAGACCTTGGACTCCAGGAAACAAACTGAGGGTTACAGAAGGGAGGGAGGTGGGCAGATGGGGTAACCAGGTAATGGGTATTAAGGGGGGTGGGGTATGTGTTGGGATGAGCACTGGGTGTTATATGCAACTAATGAATCATTGAACACTACAATAAAAACCTATGAGGTACTATATGCTAGCTAACTGAACATAATAAAAAAAGTTCTATTTGTCTAGGATCTGTTTTTCTCTTCTTGTACAATTCTTCTCTTCTGGTTTGGCTTCATTCTCAGGCAGGTGATCCGCAGAGTGAGAAGACAGCCATCAATAGATTTAGTAGCCTCCCATATAAAAGAGAATTCTTCTTCCCTAAAACTTCTAGCAAAGTCTCAGGATTCCCTCTAATTGATCCAGTTTGGGCCACAGGCTCATCTCTCATTCAATCACTGTTGTTCTTATTAGTCAGGTGTATTCATATCCCACCCCTCAATCAGGGGTGTGCACTGAATGGAGAAGGGGCAGTTACTCCTGAAAATTGGAGTGCTGTTACCCTAAGAGGGGGAAAGTGGGAATTTGGCAGGGAAAAAAAAAAACAGGCTCACAACACCCAAGGACATATAATACTAAATGGCCAAGTTGGCACTAACCCCCAGGTGTTTGAACACCCAGCACAGCACTGGAAAATGCCATTCTCCATCCTGGCATTATAGGGTATATGCATCTGTGTCTTCACATGCTTCCTTCATCTGGCAAGCAGTCCAAAAACACTGTAAAATGTTCTGCAGTTTGAAACCTCATGACAAAATCCTGTACTTTTATAAATTAAAGTGAAGTAGCTATAGCCCCACTATTGGGAAGCAACACAACTCGTATTCATACATTCAATAACCATCTTGTCACCACCACTATCTGCCTAGGTCCTATGTCTCTTATCAGCATATAAATGAAAAGCAATACAGACACCCTAAAGGGGGGTTAAGTTTAATTATCATCCCACAACCTATCTGTTTAGCAACCTTCCCAGGCAGAGTAGAAAAGATGCCTTATCACAGCAGACCCATGGCGGGGGGGTATTATTTGAAATGTGGGATAAACTGAGTTCCTAAAAATAAAAGCACTAAAAAGGTTTTACTACAATAACTGTCATGCCCTTCTCCTACAGTTTCAAAATATTTACGTATCATCACATTATAGCAAAGCCTCCTGACTCACTTTAAAGTAAAAGAAAACTAAGACCAAGAGAGAGAAACCAACATGTTCAGGGTCACTGTTTAAGTAGATGTGTGTCAGCTCTGACCATCCAGGAGTGGAAAGGAATCTGACCTACAAAGGAGGAGGTGGAGATATTTTTCTTCCACATACTTTGATATCACATAGACAAAGTTAGTACATATTGGAAAATATTTGATGTTCTCACCATCCCAAAATAAAATGCCCTCCTCCTCTGATTCATTTGATAATTAATCATGGACTGCCTTCTGGTGTTTCTTCTTTGGTTATTTTGAACTGGGAATTAATCTTTATACTTTGCTTTTCTCATGTTTGCCATGTCTCCCAATTAGATACAGTGCCTTAGGGTCAAGGTCTCTGTATTAAGTCAGCAAAGACGAGTAGATTCCTCCGTGTGCCATCTCCAATCAACCGCTCGTAATTAGTGGGATGTTGGGACGTTTAATGTCAGAGGTCTGTGGGAAAGAGGGCTGAAGTTGTTGGTAATGCCTGCAATGGGTTTCATATGGTGGGGTGGGGTGACCCCAAGTTGGACAGATACTTGCTACCTTGCAACCACAGGCCCAGCTCCCTTCTCATTGGATCCCAAAGCTACATATCTTTCATGAAACATTGATCTGTATTCTTTATCTAAGATTTAAACCTTTGTATGGGTATGGATAAATAAAAGGTAAGTATCCAATGCATACACAAAGAGTCTTTTAAAAATCTGTTTTCTGGGCACCTGGGTGGCTCATTCGTTAAGCATCTGCCTTCGGCTCAGGTCATGATCCCAGGGTCCTGGGATCGAGTCCCACATCAGGCTCCCTGCTCGGCGGGAAGCCTGCTTCTCCCACTCCCCCTGCTTGTGTTCCCTCTCTCGCTGTCTCTCTCTCTCGAAAAATAAAAATAAAATCTTAAAAAAAAATTTTTTAAATAAATAAAAATAAAAATCTGTTTTCTGATCAGAAAGTTATTATGAGCTTGTGTAGTACATTTAGAAAATAAAGGGAAAATTACAATAAATATAATAAGATCAACAAAAATGACTATCATTATGTTATCAACAGATAACCACTGATAATATCTTGGAGTGTTCTTTGCCAGCTAATTTATTTTTCAATTTGGATTCCTGTGATACTGTGATTTATAATAAAGAAATATAGTAGTTTACGTGCAGGGAAGACCCTCAGTGGATGCCTGAAACTGTAGATGGTACCAAACCCTATATATACGATGTTTTTCCTATACACACATACCTATGAGAAAGTTCAATATATAAAATAGGCACAATAAGAGTTTCACAATAAGGACTAAAAATAGGGGCACCTGGGTGGCTCAGTTAGTTGAGCATCTGCCTTCGGCTCAGGTCATGATTCTGGGGTCCTGGGATCAAGCCCCATGTGGGGCTCACTGCTCAGTGGGGAGTCTGCTTCTCCCTCTGCCCCTCCCCCTGCTCATGCTCTCTCTCTCTCTCTGAAATAATAGTCTTTTTTTAAAAAGGACTAAAAACAGAACAATTATAACAATACATTGTCATAAAAATTATGTGGTCTCTCTCTCAAAATATCTAATTGCAGTATACTCACCCTCTTCTCCTGACCACATGAGAAGATGCCCATATCACGAGATGAAGTGAACTGAATGCCATAGACATGGCGACATACATAAGTAACAGTAGGCTTCCATTGACCTTCTGATGATTCGTCAGGAGGATCATATTAGGCTTTATTGACCTTCCGACATGACATTTCGTCAGAAAGAGAATTGTCTGCTTTCAGATTGCTGTTGCCTGCAGGTAACTAAAACTGTGGAAAGCAAAACCATGGGTAAGGTTTGGGGGGTACTACTCATATATATTTGGTCTCTGTCCTATTTCTGGCACCACTCCTGAAACCCTTGAAATTTTCTTTTATAAGAGCCATAGATGTGTTTTTGTTAGGTTAATGAAGTGACTTTTGGAAAGGCCCTAGGTAAAACCGGGCCTGGGCTGGTTGCCAGAGGAATCAACCTTGTGAGTAGAGGGTTGGAACTTTCCCATCTCACCCCCTGACCTTTGGGGAGGGGAGAGCGACTGGAGATTTGATCAATAACCAATAGCCAATGATTCAGTCAATCATGCCTATGTAAGGAAGCCTCCATAAAAGGCCAAAAGAATGGGGTTTGGAGAGCTTCCAGGTTGCCAAACACATGGCGGTGATGGGAGAGTGGTATGCCTGAAAAGGGCGTGGAAACTCCCCATTTTTCCCATTTTTCCCCCATGCCTTGCCCTATGCATCTCTTCCATCTTGGCTGTTCCTGAGTTATATCTTTGTATAAGAAACTGGTGGTCTAGTAAATAAAATTGCTCTTTAAGAAAAAGCCATTCTAGAAGATTAATCAAACCTGAGGAGGAGGTTGTGGGAACCTCCAATCAGTAGAAGCTCTGTCAGAAGCACAGGTGACAACCTAGGCTTGTGATTGGCATCTGAAGGGAAAGGGGGAGTTCTTGTAGGACTGAACTCTTAAACTATGGAATCTGATGCTATCGCTAGGTAGGCAGTGTCAGAATTGAACTGAATTATAAGACACCCAGCTGATGTCAATAGCATTGCGTGCTGTTGGTTTGAGGAAGGCCCCCTGCCCCCACCCCCACTCACACACCAGAATTGGATTTAGGAACCCAAAAGACCCCCAAATGTGGTTCAGGCCCGTATATATATATATATATATTTTTTTTTAAGATTTTATTTATTTGAGAGAGAGAGTGAGAGAGAGAGAGAGCACAAGAGGGGGGAGCGGGAGAGGGAGAAGCAGACTCCCTGCCGAGCAGGGAGCCCGATGCGGGACTCGATCCAGGGACTCCAGGATCATGACCTGAGCCAAAGGCAGTCGCTTAACCAACTGAGCCACCCAGGCGCCCGGCCCGTATATATTTTTAAGTTGATTTCATCACTTAGCATTGACTCTTGAACATTTTAAATGTAATCATTCTTCCAAAAAATTTTGTTTACTCCAAATATTCCTTCACATGGATTTCCATGTGTTTATCTCCAATTTATCTGAGGCTCTATTTGTATTAAAGTATATTGGTTTTGATGATTTAGAGAACTATGTGTAACTTTCCCCATAGCAGTAGGACTTCTCCCTGCATTATTACAATTAAATGAAACATTTTCAGGCGTTCATCTTCCAAACTGGAAAACATCCTGAATTCAAACCCAGTGAAGATAAAAGTCTTGCTTGCCTATATTGTTGGAAAAACAAATGATCTTATAAGAAGATGAGAATAATAGCTAGGTAAATAGATGTGTATCTATTTACATAAAGTCTGGAAGCAAATTATAATTTTTTAACTAAATTATGAATGTACACTAAAGCCATCTGGCTTTCTTCCCCCCAACACACCAAATTGTCTTTAGAATCTTCACATCCTTTAAAAATGTTTTCTATTGAAATATAGTTGACATATATTAGTTTCAGATGAATAACATACTGATTCAATATTTATATACATTATGAAATGCTCACCATGATAAATGTAGTGACCATCTCTCACTGTACAAAGTTATTACAATATTACTATGTTCCCTATGCTGTACTTTTCATCCCCATGACCTATTTATTTTAAAATTGGAAGGTTGTACTTCTTAATCCCCTTCACCTATTTCATCTATTTCCCCCCCATCCCCTCCCTTCTGACAACCACCAGTTTGTTCTCTGTATTGATGAGTATGTTTCTTTTTTCTTGTTATTGTTGTTTGTTCATTGGTTTTGTTTTTTCAGATTCCACATGTAAGTGAAATCATATGCTATTTGTCTTTCTCTGTCTGATACTTCAAGTAGCACAATGCCCTTTAGGTTCATCCATGTTGTTACAAATGGCAAGATTTTATTCTTTTTATGGCTGAGTGTGTGTGTATATATATATATATATATACATATATACATATATATATTCCATTGTGTGTGTGTGTGTATCATATCTTCTTTATCCATTCATTTATGAATTGGCACTTAAGTGGTTTCCATATCTTAGCTATTATAAATAACACTGCAACAAATATAGGAGAGTCCTTATAGCTTTCTGAATTAGTGTTTTTTATTTTTTTCAGGTAAACACCCAGAAGTGGAATTACTTGATTGTATGGTATTTCTATTTTTAGTTTTTAGAGGAACTTCATACTCTTTTCCAGAGTAGCTACACCCATTCACATTCCTACTGACAGTGCACAAGGGTTCCCTTTCCTCCACATCTTCTCTAACCCTTGTTGTTTCTTGTCATTTTGAAACTAGCCATTCTTTGGACTCTCCACATCTTTTTTTTTCTTTAAAGATTTTATTTATTTATCCATGAGAGACAGAGAGAGAGACAGAGAGAGAAGCAGGCTCCCAAGGAGCAGGGAGCCCAATGTGGGACTCGATCCCAGGACCTTGGGATCATGACCTGAGCCGAAGGCAGACGCTTAACCATCTGAGCCACCCAGGCGCCCTGGACCCTCCACATCTTTGAAGCCAGGAGGAAAAGAGTCATATTGTCAGCAGAGAACTTCATTGATCTCATGGCAGGTAACACAGTCTTCACATTTCATTTAGGGAACATCCCACAGAAGTTGTCTTTGAGGCTAAGATTAGGGAGAAAGAAGAGCCAGCAAGGGCTGGAACATTCTAGCAATTATCCAAGGTAGGTCCCTTGTAGGCTTCTTTATTCTTTGATAAACCTGAAAATAAACTTTAGACCTAACTACTCTTTTTTAAGTTACTTAATTTTTATCTACATTAGCAGTTCCTAAATTTAACAGTGTATAATTACCTGGGGGCTTGTTAAAATTCACATTCCCAGGCTTGACCCCAGACCTTCTAAATCAGAATCTTGGGGTAAAGAAGAGGAAAGCTGGAAGAATCTGTAATATAAAAGTTCCCCTAGGTGATTCTGATACAACTTATGGGAAATCACTTTCTCAAAACAAACAGGTGGAATTGAAAATCTCAGCCAATAACTTGCTATCCAGTCTGCTTGATTTAATGTCAAACAAAGTGAATAACTTATCTTGATGAAATAGGCTTCCCCAACCCCCAAGCCAAATAATATATATTAAACATTAATATTGTGTTCAACTATGTCCTTGGCCAACAGTTTGCAAATCTTTCACTATCAAACTATAGGGTTCTGATAATTGGTCCTCCACACACATCTCAGAAATTTCTATAATGTCGTCAGCAGCCAATTGGCACATCTAGGAAACAAGAAATAACTAAGATTACCATTCTGTTTATATAGTTCCAGGCAAGGGCAAAGAACACTGACATTTTAGTTGCCCCTAACTGGTTCTAGGAAGGGAAAATATACCATGTCTGATTGACATTTTGAAATACTAAAAATAGGTCAAGGATCCTCATCTACTACTCTCTACTTATGAATCCCTAGCTGGTTTTTTGGGGGTTTTTGTTTTGTTTTGTTTTGTTTTGTTTTGCTAGAAAAGAAACCTACAAGGCATATCCTTACTTGAGAAAATTACAATGTGATGAGGAAAAGTGAATTGATTCCAAATAACAAGAAGGGAAGAATATAAGACATTACATAATCAAGGGCTAGAGCTTCAGTACCAGAGGAATTTGGTGAAGAGAAAAACTATGTGAGATTTGGTCTATATAATAACATTAGCCTTGCAGATGGCATCTTGCCGGCAATTGTAGTTTCCTACTATCTCTATTTTTAAATGTCTCATTATAATACCATCTCTGGAGCCTGGATGTGTTAACCATTTTTGTCTGCGAATATATTTGGGGAACTTTTTTGAAAGCCTGATTTTAACCATAAATCAATCAGTTAGAACTCTCAACATAACATCCATTTAAAGAAGCAATTATAATTCACCCTCTCCTTCTGGCTGTCCTAAGATAATTTTTCACCCCAGCTATCCAATTCCGAATTGTCCAAAGACATCATTTTCAGAATAGTTGGGCACAAATAATAGAGAGCAGACTTTGATCAGTTGCAGCCATTCACTGTCATTTCAGAAGAAAATTTTTATTTTAGGGGCGCCTGGGTGGCTCAGTTGATTAAGCGGCTGCCTTCAGCTCAGGTCAGGATCCCGGAGTCCTGGGATCGAGCCCCGCATTGGGCTCCCAGCTCAGTGGGGAGCCTGCTTCTCCCTCTGACCCTCTCCCCTCTCATGCTGTTTCTCTCTCACTCGCTCTCTAATAAATAAATAAATAAAATCTTAAAAAAAAAAAAAAAAGAAAGAAAATTTTTATCTTAATGTAATGGAAATGTGAGCATTTAGAAAACAAACCCTACTGAATAGTGCTATAGATACAAATATATTTTAATATTAAATATAAATTCAGAATATTTTTATTACAGAAAAGGGATTTTATGCCTGTAGTTCCACCCACCAGAGAGAGGCACTGTTAACACCTTGATACATCCAAATCTTTTCCTAGTATATCACACACACAGATATGTTTATTACAAATATGACAAAAATAAAAAAATATTATAAAATTACATATATTTTTGTAAATAAGAGATCACACTATACATATATTTTGTAATTTGCTTTTCTTACTCTACATATGAATATATGTTTCCTACATAAAAATATGTTCATCTACAATATTTTTAAAGGATAAGCTGAATTCTATTATAGAGATCTGTGATAATTTATTCAACCAATTCTTCATTGTGATGCATTTAGATATTTTTCATAAATTGTTTGCTATTATATAAAACACAATAAAGAACCTCAAAAAGAAAATATTTTCACCAGTATTGATTACATTCTCAAGATAAATTTCTTGTGTGGAATTTGAGGGCAAGTTGTGGACTTGTGACACCTACAATACCAAGTGTTCCCTAGCCCCAGCCCAGACCGGACCCATTTGCCTGAGTTCTGTCCATGAGAAGGGAGTAATCATACCACAAACCAATCTGTTCTAAATAGTATGGATCTCCTGTCCTAGCATACATTGCAGTGTTAACAGCTGAAAGGACTCTTCCCTATCACAGGTGAGGTTGAGAAGGTCAGTGAGATGAAAATGGGGGGAGGCGGGGAATCCCCACCAGGCACATTCCATTCATTCACTCCATAAGTATGTATTAACCATCTACTTTGTGCCAGGCATGGTGTATGGTACTGGGAATTCAAAGTTTACTGACCAACGTTTTGAACAGATATAATCACAGATTCTCACAGATAATCCTGGAATGATGTGATATGTGCTACATGAGAGTCATAGGCAGGGTGCCCAGAAAACACAAAGATCAAGGTGACAGGCTCTACCTGAGAGGTAAGAGTCACAGGTTATAAAGAAGTTCACTTGTTCTGACCCTAAGGGAATAAGAGAAGTTTTCCAGGGGAAAGAATGGGGAGGAACATTACAGTCGGAGGGAACAGATACGCAAAGGCTCAGAGGCCTGTGTGAGAACATTCTGGGAAATGGCAAAAAATGATGGCTATCATAAGGGAACACAGATCATAGCTATAGATAGGACATGAGGATGGAAATGTGGCCTGGGTCAGACCTCAAAATTTCCAAAATGTCATACTAGGGACGCAGGGCACCAAAAGACTTTTGAGAAATCTTTTTTTCTGAGCAAAAACACTTGGAGAAAGAGAATTTTTATCCTCACAGACATGATCTCCTTTGATCGGACAATGAGTGGTTAAACATAAGGCTTTGGAGTCACATTTAGCTGGAGATAGCATCTATCTCACAGGATTATTGAGATGATTAAATACGTTGGCAATTGCAAAAACCTCAGCACAATCTCTGAGCTACACCCTGCACTCAATAGATGGTAGATGCTGTAATAGACAAAATACATTGTTATGAATCCCTCCCAGCAACCATTTGAAGGATGCATGAGGGGGAAAGGGAGTTCAAAA
Organism: Mirounga angustirostris; assembly: GCF_029215605.1. Taxonomy (NCBI): domain Eukaryota; kingdom Metazoa; phylum Chordata; class Mammalia; order Carnivora; family Phocidae; genus Mirounga; species Mirounga angustirostris. The sequence goes on along the minus strand of NW_026991709.1, from coordinate 183,566,456 downwards.
GGACTAAGTGACTTGCCTAAATTCCTACAGGTAGTTGGTAGAGAAGCTTGAGCTCCATATCAAATTCTCTGACTCTAAAACCCCTTTTTAAACATCACAGTGGATAGCCTCCATGATGTCCAAACTGACCAGTACATTTTCCCCTGACGTTCGGCCCAGATGGAGGGGAAAAAACAAACAAACAAACATATCTCTCTCCAACCTCTCCTGGAAAGCCAAGCTAAAGGAAAAACCAAAGTTGGGCTAAGGATTAGCCTTGTTTAAGATAATGTCAATAATAAGATTAACACAGCAGTAATCGCAGCACCATTAACAACCACTACCTTTTCTTGAGCACTTACTAGGTGTCAGGTCCCACATTTCACATACATTGTACTATGTAACAACCCCCCAAATTAAGTACTATTCTCCAGACCAACAAACTGTGGACCAGAGAGGTTAACTAACTTGCCCAAAGCTACAAAAGCACTAAGCAGTAGAATCAAACATGAGCCACATCATTCCTAAGCCAGTATTTTTATCCCCTGTAAATATTTTGTCCAAACAAGACAGAGGGGCCACCCCTTTAACAAAAAAGAATATTCTACATTTTGACAGGAACCATCATCGGCTTTGAGACAGGCTTTTTTCCAGAGCTAATGCTCATGTGTTAGGTTCAGGAATCACTAAGTTCTTAGGCCACAGAGGGACCCTGGCATGCTGCATGACCCTTGCAGAAGGACGATCTCCCTTTAGAAAGGCCGCTTTGGGAAAAAGCTCTTTGCTACTGTAATGGGCTGATAGGAACATCTGCAACTGAGTTCCACCGCCTGGCAGTGTGTCTAAGGCTGGTGATGAATGGAAGGCAAGAGTGACATTTACTAAATCAGGTTGTATCCTCCATGCAGAGGAGTGAAGAACTCCAGTAAGCAGGAGGGATTCACTGAACCTGCTTTGGCAATCTGTGAAGACTCTATTCCAGACCCACAGCAGGAAAAAACATACTTAAATCTTGCCCACAGAGCTCTCCCAGAATGAAATCTATCAAATCACTATAGGGAGAGAGAGAGGAAATCAGCCGTGCAATTGTGTGCTGTATTCAACGACCAGTCACTGCTGTCAGTATCCAAAGTTCTCCCAGATGCGTGATGAGATGTTACCCACAAGGTCTGCACATGCAACACAGGACTGGCTATTGGGCAAGAAAGGCTCCACTGGGCAGCGAGCAGCTTTGAGGCAGTAGGAAATAGTCTCAGTGCCCAGAGGATGAGAGAAGCGCTTGGTTTAAAGGCTATAAACTATTAGGACAAATAAAAGCAGGATTCTAAAATAGAGAACTCACTGCATCCATCTTAGCTCATGCTCGGCCTCTGTCTCCCAAAGCTGAGTGTGTGCTTGCCATGAGGTCCAGGCTCCTGAGCAGTGGAAGCAGGTCCCATGCACAGGGGTACTCGTGGATAGGGGGAGGCAGGAAAGCTTGAACAACTCCTTATCACCCATCCCCTTCTCTAACCTTATTCCTACATAATAGTGAGTCCTAGTAGTTGCTGAGCCCTCACTGTGCACCAGACACCATCCAAGTTCTTTAAGTCTATTAACTAATTTGTAAGACAACCCTATAAAGTGGGACTATTATTATCCCTATCCTACAGATGAGGTCTTCAGTGACCCGCCTGGTGTCACCCAAGTCATGAGTGCTTTTACCAGGGTTTATACAGACCCTTATGACCTAACCACGAGGCTTTATCACTTCAAGTGCCTACCCTTGGTTCTGCTTTCAAAGGTCATTTCTAAATTACTATATGTCCAGAAGAAGTGATTCTGAACCATTTCTGATTTCCCAGTTCATTTCCTTCACAATATTTATCACGATGTTGACATATCTTATTTCCTTTTTGTATATTTATTATTATCCTGTTATCTCCAATAAACTGTAAGCTCCAAGAAAGCAGGGATCTTATGTGTCATATTTGCCAATCACTCACCAACACTTAAAACCATACCTAACAGGTGCAAGACTTTCACTACACATTTGTTGAAGGAATGGTGTGCCATCAATACTCTTGGTTTAAGTAGGTATATATGTCATGAGCTTCTCAGAGGCAGGGTCCTGAGATTTCATTCACCTTTGTGCTTTACAGTCTATTTCAGGGCCCACAGTGAGCATACAATTAAGGCTCACTGCCACATGGGATAGTCTTAAGAGCAGGCATTTGATTTTTTTTTTTTTTTGAGCATATAGACCTGAGCTCAATTACTCATTAATTGTGTGACTTTGAGAAAGTTACTTAAACAATCTTCTATCATCACTGCAACATGTATAAAATGACAGGATTATGGAGAGACTTAAATGATTGAAATCCTGGCACCTAGTCACATCTGAACATCACTTGTTTAGTTCTTTGTCTTTTGTGTTTGGGGAACATCAAGCATATAGTAGACACTCCAAAATGGAGAATGACTGGAGGGGAAAATCACTGTTTCAGGAGATGGGGCTCCTGGGAGCTCCCAGTTCATGTGGCCAAGAGCACCCAATGCAGGGCTGTGGTCAGCTCAGCCCACTATGGTTGGTTGAATGATGGGTCTCTTCTGTCCCAAATTCATGTCCACCAAAACTTAAGAATATGACCTATCTGGAAATAGGAAGATGTAATTAGTTAAGGCCTTCAAGAAAAAAACCTGGATTTAGGATAGGCCTTCCTCCTTTTAAGAAAAGGAAAGAACACAGAGTGACAGAAGGCAGAATACTAGGCAAAGAAGAAGCAGGGACTGCAATTTTACTGCCATGAGCCATGGGATACCAGGAGCCACCAGAAACTGGAAGAGGCAAGGATTCTCCTCTACAGCCTTTGTAGGGAGTATAGCCCTGCTGACACCTTGATTTTAGACTGCTGGCATCCCAGAACTATGATAGAATACACTCTAACCTATCTAGTTCATAGTGACTTGTTAGGGTAGTCCTGGAAAACTAATACAGTGGTGCATGTAGATGCTATTTGAGAATATAGCTTCACTTAAAATAAGTAAATAGGTAGACAGATAAATAAATAAAAACAGGGCAACAGCAAATGACCCATATTTGAAGCTATTCAAGTGTTCTTCCCCGGGAGCAAGCTTAATGAATGAAAGTCTTAATTCATAGACAAGATAAATTAGAGAGCAAAGACCTTCTTAAATTGATTCATCACAGACTCTCCTTAAAAACCAAGATTCAAGAGGGGCGGAGCAGGGTGGCAGAGGAGTAGGAGACCTGGATTTCGTCTCCTCTCAGGAATTCAGCTGGATAGGGATCAAACCATTCTGAACACCTACAAACTCAACAGGAGATCGAAGAAAAGAAGAGCAACAACTCTCTCATCAGAAAAGCGACCACTTTCTGGAAGGTAGGACGTGCGAAGTGAATCCGAGGCGATATTTGGGAGGATAGACGGCGGGGGAGGAGCCTCCGTCGGCCGCTTCTGGCAAGTGATAGAACCACGGAGCACAAAATCGGAACTTTTAAAAGTCTGCTCCGCCGAGGGATGTCACTCCGGTGGCTAAGCGGGGGGTGGAACCCTCCGGGACAGTGTGGTCTCAGGACCCTCGGGGTCACAGAAAGACCAGGGGTGCCTGAGTGAGGCAGAGCTCCCAGGTATCGGAGCGGGGAAGCCGGCTGCAGAGGCGGAGCCCAGGCGCGGGCTCTCAGCTCGGGGGTTGCCATTAACCGCGATCCGCGGCCCAGTCGGGCCCCTGCTCCTCCAGCAGGGACCCCACAAGCGGCAGATCCGGGGAGACTCACCTTCCTCTCCTGGGAGGAGCCGCGCGGGAGTGCACCGCAGGAATCTGCTGGGTTTGGAGACTCCACCCGGGGTCAGGTGCCAGAGAGAGAAATGCGCGGTCACAGGCCGGGTGAGCACGGAGTGCGGGCGGAGTCCGGGGAGACGGGGGTGACTGGCGGCTTTTCTCTGGGGGCTCACTAAGGAGTGGGGCCCCGAGTTCTCGGCTTCGCCGGGGCGGGGATTGGGAGGCCGCCATTTTCACTCTCCGCCTCCAAAGCTGTACGGAAAGCTCACAGGGAACAAAAGCCCCAGGGAGCAAACCCGAGCAGATTACTTAGCCGGGAGGGGGCAAGGGCGGGGCAATTCCTCCTCCGGGAAAGACATTTGGGAACCACGGCAACAGGCCCCTCCCCAGAAGATCAGCAAGAACAGCCAGCCAAGACCAAGTCTACCGATCAATGAGAACGGCAGAACTCCAGCACCAGGGGACTACTGCACATAGAATTCACGGCTTTTTTTACCAGGATTCTTTAGTCTTTCAAAGTTAATTTTTTTTTAACTGTCTTTTTTTCTTTTTTTTCTTTCAAATTTTTCTTTTTCCCTTTTTCAACCAACATCTTATCAATCCCTTTTTTAAAAAAACATTTTTATTTTTCATTTTTAGAGTCCTATTCTATCCCTTCATAGTAGTTACCCGTATTTTTGGCATATATATATAAGTTGTTCTCTCTTTAAAATTTTGAGATAGTTTCTTCTAACAGATTAAAATATACCCTAAATCTCTAGTATATGGGTTTTTTCTATTCCCCTGCCTGATCACATTCTCTCCCTTTTTTTTTCTTTTTTCTTTTTTTAAATACTCTTCTTTCTTTTTTCAAACAACTTATCAATTCCTTTTATAAAATTTTTTATAATTTCCATCTTTACAGTCATATTCCATCCCTTCATCATATCAACCCTTATTTTTGTACATATATAAGTTTTTCTTTCTTTAAAATTTTGGAAGGCACTTTCTTCTAACAGACCAAAATACACCCCAAATCTAGTGTGTGGCACTGATCTATATACCAGCCTGATCATATTTGATCACATTCTGGTTTTTTTGTTGTTGTTTTGTTTTGTCCTGTTTTTGTTTGTTTTTATCTTTATCTTTTTCTTTTTCTTCTTTTTCTTTTTTCTCTCTTTCCCTTTCTTTTCCCACTGCTTCAGGTCTTTTCTGATTTGTTTAGAGTATATTTTCTGGGGACGTTGTTACTCTGCTAGCATTTTGTTCTCTCATTAATCTATCCTCTGCACAAAATGACAAGACGGAAAAAATCACCTCAACAAAAAGAACAAGAGGTAGTACCGACTGCCAGGGACCTACTCAATACGGACATTAGTACGATGTCAGATCTAGAGTTCAGATCATCACTTTAAAGATACTAGCTGGGTGAATCATGGAACACTACATCTAAAACTAATGATGTAATGTATGGGGATTAACATAAGAATAAAAAAAAAAGATACTAGCTGGGCTTGAGAAAAGCATGGAAGTTATTAGAGAAACCCTTTCTGGAGAAGTAAAAGAACTAAAATCTAACCAAGTAGAAATCAAAAAGGTTATTAATGAGGTGCAATCAAAAATGGGGGCACTAACTGCTAGGATAAATGAGGCAGAAGAGAGAATCAGTTATATAGAAGACCAAATGATGGAAAATAAAGAAGCTGAGAAAAAGAGAGATAAACAACTACGGGATCATGAGGGCAGAATTCGAGAGATAAGTGATACCATAAGATGAAACAACATTAGAATAAATGGGATCCCAGAAGAAGAAGAAAGAGAGAGAGGGGCAGAAGGTATAATGGAGCAAATTATAGCAGAGAACTTCCCTAATTTGGGGAAGAAAACAGGCATGAAAATCCAGGAAGCACAGAGATCCCCTCTCAAAATCAATAAAAATAGGTCAACACCCCAACATCTAATAGTAAAACTTACAAGTCTCATAGAAAAAGAGAAAATCCTGAAAGCAGCTCGGGAGAAGAGATATGTAACCTACAATGGTAGAAACATTAGATTGGCAACAGACCTATCCACAGAGACCTGGCAGGCCAGAAAGGACTGGCAGGATATATTCAGAGCACTAAAAGAAAAATATGCAGCCAAGAATACTCACTCTATCCAGCTAGGCTGTCATTGAAAATTGAAGGAGAGATAAAAAGCTTCCAGGACAAACAAAAACTAAAGGAATTTGCAAACACAAAACCAGCCCTACAAGAAATCTTGAAAGGGGTCCTCTAAGCAAAGAGAGACCCTAAAAGCAACATAGACCAGAAAGGAACACAGACAATATACGGTAACAGCCACCTTACAGGCAATACAATGGCACTAAATTCCTATCTTTCAATAGTTACCCTGAATGTAAATGGGCTCAATGCCCCAATCAAAAGACACAGGCTATCAGATTGGATTAAAAAACAAGACCCATCGATATGCTGTCTGCAAGAGACTCATTTTAGAACCAAAGACACCCCCAGATTGAAAGTGAGGGGGTGGAAAACCATTTATCTTGCTAATGGACACCAAAAGAAATCTGGGGTGGCAATCCTTCTATCAGACAAATTAGATTTTAAACCAAAGACTGTAATAAGAGATGAGGAAGGACACTATATCCTACTTAAAGGGTCTATCCAACAAGAAGATCTAACAATTGTAAATATCTATGCCCCTAACATGGGAGCAGCCAGTTATATAAGGCAATTAATAACAAAAGCAAAGAAACACATCGACAACAATACAATAATAGTGGGGGACTTTAACACCCTCCTCACTGAAATGGACAGATCATCGAAGCAAAAGATCAGCAAGGAAATAAAGACTTTAAATGACACACTGGATGAAATGGACTTCACTGACATATTCAGAACATTCCATCCCAAAGCAACGGAATACACATTCTTCTCTAGTGCCCATGGAACATTCTCCAGAATAGATCACATCCTCGGTCATAAATCAGGTCTCAACCGGTACCAAAAGATTAGGATCATTCCCTGCCTATTTTCAGACCACAATGCTTTGAAACTAGAACTCAATCACAAGAGGAAAGTCTGAAAGAACTCAAATACATGGAGGCTAAAGAGCATCCTACTGAAGAATGAATGGGTCAACCAGGAAATTAAAGAAGAATTAAAAAAATTCATGGAAACCAATGAAAATGAAAATACAACTATTCAAAATCTTTGGGATGCAGCAAAGGCAGTCCTAAGAGGAAAGTATATAGCAATACAAGCCTTTCTCAAGAAACAAGAAAGGTCTCAAGTACACAACCTAACCCTCCACCTAAAGGAGCTGGAGAAAGAACAGCAAATAAAGCCTAAACCCAGCAGGAGAAGAGAAATCATAAAGATCAGAGCAGAAATCAATGAAATAGAAACCAAAAGAACAGTAGAACAGATCAACGAAACTAGGAGATGGTTCTTTGAAAGAATTAACAAGATTGATAAACCCCTGGCCAGACTTATCAAAAAGAAAAGAGAAATGACCCAAATCAACAAAATCATGAATGAAAGAGGAGAGATCACAACCAACACCAAAGAAATACAAACAATTATAAGAACATATTATGAGCAACTCTATGCCAGCAAATTAGATAACCTGGAAGAAATGGATGCATTCCTAGAGATGTTTCAACTACCAAAACTGAACCAGGAAGAAATAGAAAACCTGAACAGACCTATAACCACTAAGGAAATTGAAGCAGTCATCAAAAATCTCCCAAAAAACAAAAGCCCAGGGCCAGATGGCTTCCCAGGGGAATTCTACCAAACATTTCAAGAAGAATTAATACCTATTCTTCTGAAACTGTTCCAAAAAATAGAAATGGAAGGAAAACTTCCAAACTCGTTTTATGAGGCCACCATTACCTTGATCCCAAAACCAGACAAAGACCCCATCAAAAAGGAGAATTACAGACCAATATCCCTGATGAACATGGATGCAAAAATTCTCACCAAAATACTAGCCAATAGGATCCAACAGTACATTAAAAGGATTATTCACCACGACCAAGTGGGATTTATCCCTGGGCTGCAAGGTTGGTTCAACATCCACAAATCAATCAACGTGATACAATACATTAACAAAAGAAAGAACAAGAATCATATGATCCTCTCAATAGATGCAGAAAAAGCATTTGACAAAGTACAGCATCCTTTCTTGATCAAAACTCTTCAGAGTATAGGCATAGAGGGTACATACCTCAATATCATAAAAGCCATCTACGAAAAACCTACAGCAAATATCATTCTCAATGGGGAAAAACTGAGAGCTTTCCCCCTAAGGTCAGGAACGCGGCAGGGATGTCCACTATCACCACTACTATTCAACATAGTATTGGAAGTCCTAGCCACAGCAATCAGACAACAAAAAGAAATCAAAGGCATCCAAATCGGCAAAGAAGAAGTCAAACTCTCACTCTTTGCAGATGATATGATACTTTATGTGGAAAACCCAAAAGACTCCACCCCAAAACTGCTAGAACTCACACAGGAATTCAGTAAAGTGGCAGGATATAAAATCAATGCACAGAAGTCAGTGGCATTCCTATACACCAACAACAAGACAGAAGAAAGAGAAATTAAGGAGTCGATCCATTTACAATTGCACCCAAAACCATAAGATACCTAGGAATAAATCTAACCAAAGAGGCAAAGGATCTGTACTCAGAAAACTATAAAATACTCATGAAAGAAATTGAGGAAGACACAAAGAAATGGAAAAACGTTCCATGCTCATGGATTGGAAGAACAGATATTGTGAAGATGTCAATGCTACCTAGAGCAATCTACACATTCAATGCAATCCCCATCAAAATACCATCCACTTTTTTCAAAGAAATGGAACAAATCATCCTAAAATTTGTATGGAACCAGAAAAGACCCCGCATAGCCAGAGGAATGTTGAAAAAGAAAAGCAAAGCCGGCAGCATCACAATTCCGGACTTCCAGCTCTATTACAAAGCTGTCATCATCAAGACAGTATGATACTGGCACAAAAACAGGTACATAGATCAATGGAACAGAATAGAGAGCCCAGAAATGGACCCTCAACTCTATGGTCAACTCATCTTTGACAAAGCAGGAAAGAATGTCCAATGGAACAGAGACAGTCTCTTCAACAAATGGTGTTGGGAAAATTGGATAGCCACATGCAGAAGAATGAAACTGGACCATTTCCTTACACCACACACAAAAATAGACTCCAAATGGTTGAAAGACCTCAATGTGAGACAGGAGTCCATCAAAATCCTAAAGGAGAACACAGGCAGCAACCTCTTCGACCTCAGCCAGAGCAATTTCTTCCTAGAAACATCGCCAAAGGCAAGGGAAGCAAGGGCAAAAATGAACTATTGGGACTTCATCAAGATAAAAAGCTTTTGCAAAGCAAAGGAAGCAGTCAACAAAACCAAAAGACAACCGACAGAATGGGAGAAGATATTTGCAAATGATATCAGATAAAGGGCTAGTATCCAAAATCTGTAAAGAACTCATCAAACTCAACATGCAAAGAGCAAATAATCCAATCAAGAAATGGGCAGAAGACATGAGCAGACATTTTTTCCAAAGAAGACATCCAAATGGCCAACAGACACATGAAAAAGTGCTCAATATCGCTCAGCATCAGGGAAATCCAAATCAAAACCTCAAAGAGATACCACCTCACACCAGTCAGAATGGCTAAAATTAACAAGTCAGGGAACAAAAGATGTTGGCAGGGATGCAGAGAAAGGGGAACCCTCCTACATTGTTGGTAGGAATGCAAGCTGGTACAGCCACTCTGGAAAACAGTATGGAGGTTCCTCAAAAAGTTGAAAATAGATCTACCATATGATCCAGCAATTACACTACTGGGTATTTACGCCAAAGATACAAAAGTAGGGATCCAAAAGGGTACGTGCACCCTGATGTTTATAGCAGCAGTGTCCACAATAGCCAAACTGTGGAAAGAGCCAAGATGTCCATCGACAGATGAATGCATAAAGAAGAGGTGGTATATATATACAATGGAATATTATGCAGCCATCAAAAGGAATGAGATCTTGCCATTTGCAACGACGTGGATGGAACTGGAGGGTATTATGTTGAGCGAAATAAGTCAAACAGAGAAAGACATGTATCATATGACCTCACTGATATGAGGAATTCTTAATTGCAGGAAACAAACTGAGGGTTGCTGGAGTGGGGGGTGGGGTGGGAGGGATGGGGTGACTGGGTGATAGACACTGGGGAGGGTATGTGCTCTGGTAAGCGCTGTGAATTGTGCAAGACTGTTGAATCTCAGATCTGTACCTCTGAAACAAATAATGCAATATATGTTAAGAAAAAAAGAAAAAGAAGAAGAAGGTAGCAGGAGGGGAAGAATGAAGGGGGGGAATCGGAGGGGTAGATGAACCATGAGAGACGATGGACTCTGAAAAACAAACTGAGGGTTCTAGAGGGGAGGGGGGTGGGAGGATGGGTTAGCCTGGTGATGGGTATTGAGGAGGGCACATTCTGCATGGAGCACTGGGTGTTATGCACAAACAATGAATCATGGAACACTTCATCTAAAACTAATGATGTAATGTATGGGGATTAACATAAGAATAAAAAAATTAAAAAAATAATAAATAATAAATAAATAAATAAATAACCAAGATTCAATTTAGCAAAATGTTTACCCACTAATTTTCATCTCACGTTTAGTGAGCAAAATAAGATATAATTTTAAAACCCGTTGTCCTTGAATCAATCACAGTCCTTGTCTTCACCTAAGAAAATAAGATGACCTGTGTGTTTATCAGGCATCTCTCTTTGTGACCTTTTTTTATATCAGCAAATAATTTCAAAGAAGTGTAATATACATACAGAAAAGTGCCCCACAATTAGTTTTTAAAAATTACTCATATTCATGTAATTGGGCAAGTAATAGGATGTAACTAGCATTCTGGAAGTTTCTCTCCTGCTCTCTCCCAGTCACTACCACTCCCCATGAGAGGTAGCCACTATCATGACCTCTAACACCTTTGATCAGTTTGGGCTGTTTCAACGATATATAATGGAATTATACAGTATTTACTCCATGTCTGCTTGCTTGCCCCATATTACATCTCTGAGACTCAACCACGTTGTATGCCTAGTTGTTTGGATTTTTGGATTTCCGTGTAAATGCAATGCAATGTTTTAATACATTCTAGTGTTTAACAAATTTGGGTTGATTCTAATTTTGCAGCTATTAAAAAAGAGTGCTTCTATGAACATTCTTATATCTGCCTTTCAATGTACATATAAACACATTTTTGGGGGATATTCAACACATTTAGTGTAGAATTACTGAGCCATCAGACATACATACATGTATTCAGCTTTCTGACATGTAGTCACTTTTAGCCATTTTGGTGGATTTGTAGCAGTATTTCATTGTAGCTTTAATTTGCATTTCTATGGTAATTAGTGATGTTGGGCACCATTCAATACTTTCAAAGAGTTATCCTCCATTTGGTCATACTCTTTTGTGAAGTGCCTCACATGTCTGCCCATCTAACAAAAAAAATTCAGTTGCCATCTCTAACACATTTTTAGTTTTAGGTTTTCCACATAAGTATTTTACAAAGATCACATGATAAACATCTTAGCTGGCCTACTATAAACAAGAGGCTGACAACAGGGATTCTCTTTTGCTATGTGGTTAGACTACCTGTCTTTGCGGCCGGTCAGACCAGAGCCTTAAAAAAAAACACAAATCAGCTGAGTGTTGAGGCTAGAGGTCCATTTTGGGCCACAAAACTGGAGACATTGCTACAAAAGTGTTACGGAATTCCCCCCAAGAACCATTGGAGAATATTTTAAATCCTTAATTTCCAAGTCTCTCTCCTTTTCATAAGTAATTGAATGCAGCACAAATGATCTGAGGTCCTTATAACCAAATTGACTGAGGACCTCGATGATCCTCATCTTTTTCTCAGCTTGTGGGGAACTCGTCCATCAGTGATCATGTTATCTTGGTAGACAGAGGTGAGGTTTTTCCAATGGCAAGACCCACAATGTTCTTCTATGTCCTTTCCTTTCTGAATAAAGAGAATTGAGTTTCTCTCTAATTTTCACTTTGCTTTTAGAGAAAATACTTTGTTATGAGTGTGATTGGTTGGCTTAGATCTGGCTTCTGTCCATACTGATGCTCTATTAATCACTGGAATGACCAATTTGAACTAGTTTGTCTTTGTTGTTGGTAAAATGATACAATTTTCCAAAATTCAGACTGTGTAAAATGTACCTAAAATAGTAGTTTGAGTTCTCTTGAAGGGTGAAGAAAGTTTTATACTTAATAGAGAGATCACGGTTCCTATTGGCATTTCAGACCTTGAACCTCAAGGCAGCTATGCACAAAACCCTGCAGGAAAAATCTGCAGAACTGAAAATGCAGTCCTTGGGCATTTTTACTAGGTGAATTTCCCAAATACCATTTTGAAATGTTACCTCTGAGACACCCCAGAGCAGAATGAGTCTCAGGGAAAACTAGCTATAAATCAGGAAGGGCACATTCTGACCACTTAGCAAGTCATTTCCTACAATGACAGAGTTGAGCTTCTACCTGGTGTTTCTACCCTGAATCTAGTGCTAGAGGTCACAACCAAAAGGGGTGACAAATGGCTCTGTTGGTTCTGCTTGCAAAATATATCCTAGTGAAATAATAAAAGATATGCACAAAGATTTGCAGATAAGGATGGTCATATCAGCACTATTTATCATAGTAACATTGCCGATTACCTAAATACTAAATAATAAAAGATTGGACTTAGAGGTTTTCCTTATTTTTGCTTATATGTGTTCCTATTTTTCCACAAAAGTGTATATTTCTTATTTAATTAAAATATATGTTTAAAAATCAGTGATATTACAAATTAAGTGAGATAAAGAAAAGAATATAGGAGAGCAATTGCAAAGAAGTATTTCATAATCTTTGATATAAAGCTTTAAGATAGTGCTGGGTGGGGCTGAGTCTATGGTTTGAAGTGATTTTCTTTAGAAAAGGAGGATAATGGGGGTTACCTAGTGGCTCAGTCAGTTGGGTGTCCAACTCTTGATTTCGGCTCAGGTCATGATATCTCAGGTGATGAGATATCCCTCTCCCTCTGCTCCTCCCCTCCCCCCCCCAGCTCATGCACTCTCTCTCCCTCTCTCTCACCCTCAAATAAATAAATATATATTTAAAAAAAAAAAAAGAAAAGAAAAGGTGGGGCGCCTGGGTGGCTCAGTCTGTTAAGCGTCTGCCTTCAGCTCAGGTCATGATCCCGGGATCCTGGGATCGGACCCCACATCGGGCTCCCTGCTCAGCGGGGAGTCTGCTTCTCCTTCTCCCTCTGCCCCTTCCCCTGCTCATGTGCTCGCTCTCTCTCAAATAAATAAATAAATAATCTTTAAAAAAAAAGAAAAGAAAAGGAGGATAATGCGATAACAACAGATAAGGCAGCTGGTTTCTACAGAGGCTCTTATTTGATAGAAAACAGTAACAACAATGTCCTTCCATCCTTTGATAGGACAATAACTTGTCCTTAGGTCTAGTGATGGTTACCATTTAAGTGCTATTAGATGTCAATCCATGTGCCAGACATGGTAGTTATATGTATCACTCAGGCAAAGATGTAAAGCAGGCATGTTTTGTGATCAATACCTCCATCTTTCCTTCAACTACATCCACCCTACCTACACTATTTACCCCACTCCCAGCCTTCTGAGTTGAGGGTTGAATGCCACCATGCTGCCCTCCTATTTACAAGAATTATTACTTCATCTCTGCTAGTCAGCTGGAGTGTTATGGACCTTCTTTCCTGCCTCATGGTCATGTTATGTACAACAAAGTCTTCCTTCCTTCCTTCTTTCCTTCCTTCCTTTCCTTTCCTTCCTTCCTTCCTTCCATCCATCCATCCATCCATCCATCCATCCATCCTTACTTTCCTTCTACCCCTCCCCCGTTCCCTCCCTACTGCCTGCCTGCCTGCCTTTCAGTGTTGAGTCAAGACCCAACCTAGGCAGGCCAGCTCCAAAATTATGCTCTTCATTTATCTGCTTTATTAGCCTTGGCACACACAAAAGCTTTGATCTACACAGACATGGGTTCAAATCCCTGTGCTGCCAATTTCTAGCTGGATGGGACCTTGGGCAAATCACTGACCTCCCTATGCCATGCTGCCCTTATGAGTTTACTGATGGTAACTGTTTCATAGGCATGGGGGTTAAATTAGACAGTATAGTAAAATCTCTTGCACAAAACCTAGCATTCAGACAATTTAGTTGGATTGGTTATAATCAAACTAAAATATTGGCCCATCAATTCAGGTTTCTGAAAGAAAAATTTATTAAGGGTTAATTGCCGCATTTGGAAAGTAGCTGAAAATGAACCACATAAACGGAGCCATTTGGTAAGTATATAAACACAGAGTTTCTGTTGAAGTCAATTTGTCCCCAGTCGTCCCAAATTATCACTTTATAAAGGCTTAATTGAGGGCCTTATGTTCTGGGAAGTAAGCAATTCCTCTAGCAAATTTTCCTCTGAACTCCCTCTCCCTGAGGTATAATCTTCTGGTCTCCTTAATTCCTCCCAATAAGATTTAAAACGGCATATTATCACATCATACTAAAAAATTTGGCACAGTATTTGATAGAAGGACCCTCTGAGATCATCCCTCCTGGTGCTTCTCAATCTTTAATGTGCACACAAATCACCTGGGGTTCTTGTTAAAAATGAAGCTTTTCATTCAGAAGATCTGGCCTGGGCCTGAGATGCTGCATTTCTAAGAAACTCCCACGTGCTATGCTGCTGGTCTAAAGATCATACGTTGAGCAGTACAGCAACAGAGTTCTTACATGTCCCCATGTGTCTGAGTCACCTGGAGCTTTTCAAAAACTGGTACCTGGTTCCCATCCCCAGAAATTCTGATCGCCCTAATATAGCGTGCAGCCTGGGCAGTGGGTGCTTTATTGTTAGTGTCTATACATACAAGATTCTTAGGTGGAATGGCAGCACATTTATACTGAAGCATTTACAGAAGTGCGCGGAATGTACTATGATCTCCAGAAACAAGGAGTAGATGTTTACGCATATGACGCAGGCTGCTTTCTGCCAGGTAAAACCCCCACCCCAGGACAATTGTCCCTTACTGGGTATGTACACATACCAGCTACTTTGCTAGAAGGCACATATATTTATTTCATTTGACTGTCAGATACCCTTCTGGGGTAGGTATCATACCCATTTCACACTTGCCACTGAAAAAATTAAGCAGTTTCCTAGGCTAACATTAACAGTGAGAGGCAAAGCTGAGATTAAAAACCAAATCGGCCTGATGGCAAGTTTTGGCACTCTGTTTTTTTAATATTTTTTAACAGCTTTATTAAACAATAATTGACATATAAATAAACTGTGCTTATTTAAAAGGTATGTTTCAATGAGTTTTGAAGTATGTCTACATCTGTGAAATCATGGCCACAATCAAGAAAATGATTTTATCCTTCTCCTTAAAACCTTTCCCATGCTTTTAATCATTCCTCTCTCCCTGAGCCCACCCCACCCCTGGGGTAACCACCGATCTTTCTGTCCCTACACCCTGATTTGCATTTTCTAGAGTTTTACATAAATGCAATCATAAACTGTGTACCTTTCTTGGCTGCTTTCTTTTACTCAGCAAACTGATGTTGAGATTTATCCATGTCGCTGGGTTTATCAATGGTTCACTCCTTTTTTACTGCTGAGTAATCGTCCACTGTACGGTTATACCACAATATTTTTATCAATTCACCTGTTGATGAACATATGGATTATTTCCAGTTTGAGATGATTACAAATAACACTGCTATGAGCATTCATGTAGTATCTTTGTGTGAATATATGTTTTCATTTCTCTGGGATAAATACCTGGGAGTAGAATGGCTCGGTCATGCATTAACTATATTTAACTTGAAGAACTGCCAGATTGCTTTCCAGAGTAGCTGTCCCATTTTCCATTCTCACCAGCAGGGCATGAGAGTTCCAGTTGCTCCACATTCTCACCAACACTTGGTATAGGTTAGTCTTTTTAATTTTAACAGTTCTAATGGACATGTGGTAATACCATGTTGTAGTTTTAATTTGCATTTCCCCAATAATTAATGATATTAAGCCTCTTTCCATGTGCTTACTTCAAGAGCAAGCTTTTACATTCAACATCACTGTTTCTCAAACAAATACAATATGGGTCATTTTAAATGAAAAAAATACAGTCCTACCAATCCCCAAACTTTACTTAAATAACTGTTATAGTAGTAATTATTTTTATTATATTAACAAAACACCAATCTAAAACCAGGCAAACATTTCTTTTACTTATAAATTTCATATGGCTATAAAAAATTAAATCCAAAAAATAAAAATTCACACTAATATAAATAATAATACGAGAGAGGAGGATTTTGCTGACCCTAAATCCCCACTTGTAAATTGACTTGACTTGTCCATACTGTACCCCATGATATTATTAGCCTTTTCTTGGCAGGAATTTATAACTTATGGGTCAAGTCTGCCTTCACTCTTTAGCCTGGGACAATCAAAGTAGTTCTTCTTGGCTCCAACACAGTCATAAACACCAATGCAAATGTGGGCACTGGTCCTGCGTGGCAATACTTATTTATAAGGAGAACCAGATGATTTAGAACATGCTTATATTGTTTGGTTAGATTTTCATCAAAATGAAAAACACAATATTGAAATACCCTCATAGGAAACAAGTCATCCCCTCAAGACAGGGCTATGAATTCCAGGCTTTGTTACACACCCTGGTTAGAAAAGTCCCATGCTGTGATATGGTGTCCTGTGCTGTCTTGACTTCACCACACACTCCCTTGTACCCTGTGCCCAGTCCTCCCTGCACTGTCCCACAGTGCTAATGACGCCTCCAACAATGTATACCCCATTGGGTCACTTGGTTTCCACACCCCCACCACTGAAACCCTGCAAAGAAGGCAGAGCATCACCCCAGATTGCTCATGAGGAAACTGAGGCTGACAACTCTAGGCGAGTCCTCCCATATCCACAAAGCAGAACCTGGTGGGGTCATGACTAAAGCTAGTTCTTCCAAGTCCAAATTACATCTTTTTTCCTACATCCCATGACTTCGCTGGCATTATTACTAGGAAGAAACATTCTGGAGAACATACAAACCTGGGACTTTTTAAATAGCTCTTCTTATGATCAAACAACCAAATGTTTTCCACCCATTTCATCTCCACTAATCCAAAACAGACTCAGTGCCCTTTTCCCTATAATTCATGTCTATTTTTCTTTAGTTGTCTCTTTGTCCTCTTCAATAGGAAACACAAAGTCTCGGGCACACAACTGGGTATGACACAATCCAGCTGCCACCCACCATGCGGCTACTGCCCATCATGTAAAAACAGGGACCCCTTCGCCCGCCCCTTTCCTCCTCCTGGTGTTTTTATAATCACACCAGCTTTGAGTATCGTCAGGACATTCACAAATGTCATTAAGGTGCCACATTTCTTTTCCAGGTGCAACTTTTCCAATAAAACTCTCAAAACAATTTCGACAAAACCGTGACATCTGCCATCCATTGTTTCATGCCAGGCATTAGGCTAAAAGCTCATAAGTGCCTCATCTCCACACCATGTCCCTATGAGGCAGATATTATCTTATTCCCATTTTGGAGATAGTGAAATGAGTTTAAAGAGTGCCAATGTTGCTCAGCTAATAACTAGTGGAGCCAAAATCAAACCCTAGGTTTTTTTTTTTTTTTTAAGATTTTATTTATTTATTTGAGACAGAGAGAATGAGAGAGAGAGAGCACATGAGAGGGGGGAGGGTCAGAGGGAGAAGCAGACTCCCCGCCGAGCAGGGAGCCCGATGCGGGACTCGATCCCGGGACTCCAGGATCATGACCTGAGCCGAAGGCAGTCGCTTAACCAACTGAGCCACCCAGGCGCCCCAAACCCTAGGTTTTAAGTGCCAGTAACACATGCATTTCATCATTATGCTAACAGTATCTCCAAGAAGTCATTCCCAATTTCTCTTAGCTGTAGGGAATAGTTCCTTTAGCTGAACATTCATAGGCTTTCAACCATCTCTCTTACCCTACATAGCACTTCTGACCTTGCACTGTCTTGATTTGTGAGTTGTTCCTCACTGTCCTTGGGAGTCTCAGACAAGGCTTAGCACACGGCCATAGCTACAATACACTTTTAGTAGATGTCTGCCCACTTGTTTGGCTACCTGGCTGCATGCAGGGGTAGGTGGGTGGATGGAGAGGGCCCAGTTGCTTTCATCTGCCGAGCATCCTTATTTCTGGAATGACACCTACCACCATCACCACATATTTCACGTGTGGTCAGTCATGTTGTCCACTCCCTCCCTGTTCACAAGAATGAAATTATTCCAGAATTTCTCTGCAATGGACCCAGAAGGGGCAAGTGATCCAAGTAGATGCCTTCCCTGTGCTCATATATGGACACAGGTGGAGAGAGGTACCTCTTCTTTCTGGGATGGCTTAACTGGGACAGTATGACTCCGACATGATCAAAGCTCATTTTGTCCTTATCTTGAGGGGAGAGCCTGTGTAAGGGATGAGGGAAACATCATTTGAACCCCTGGATTCAACTAGTCATGCCTGAAACATGAACCTCCACCACGCTTAACAGTTAAGTGAGCCAGATTTGACTTGTACTCATTTTAAGTATTGGCCACTTCCAATTTCAAGTACCCTAAAAAAATACAAGAAATCAAAGGTCTAGGTAAAGACAGTCTTATTTACACAAATTATAACTCTTTGTATCATCATGAAATTGGTGATGGTAGATGAGAAAGATAAACATGACACATGAGTATTATGTGGTCTGTCATCATTCACAAGTCAAATATCCCTTAACACACCTTGGGTATCATGGTACTCACAGGGGTTTTCTCCTCTAGTCTCTTATTTATATTTTTATACATTTAAAAAAAAAATTATTTTCTCACCTACATGAAAAGTCCAGAGGTAAAGCTGATTTCAGAGTAGACTCAAACAATACCATCAAGGACCTGGTTCCTTCCTGTCTCTTCAGTCTGGTTCCTCCCTTTACACTCAGGCTTTACCCTCAGGCCTCACATGCTGGGCCCTTGGTGGTTCCCAGCTCTCTCTTCATGGATGCAAAATGGCTGCAGCAATTCTAGCAGCACCTCCTCATTTTGTACGATCCAGAGAAGGAAGAAGAGACTCTTCCTGCAGCTCTTACAAGGGAGCTTGGGAGAAGTCAAGTTGTCAGTCTCCTACAATCACATGATTAAAAATGGGAAATTAATTTTTCCCAAAGCAAAATTCATGTATTTTACCATGAATGTCTTACCAGGCAAGACATACATACAGACACACACATACATATGCAGACAGAGACAGACTAACAGACAGACAAAGACACAAAGAAAAAAACACAAGTATTCCGGGCACCTGGGTGGCTCAGTTGGTTAAGCGACTGCCTTCGGCTCAGGTCATGATCCTGGAGTCCCGGGATCGAGTCCCGCATCGGGCTCCCTGCTCGGCGGGGAGTCTGCTTCTCCCTCTGACCCTCCCCCCTCTCATGTGCTCTCTCTCATTTTCTCTCTCTCTCAAATAAATAAATACAATCTAAGAAAAAAGAAAAGAAGGGGCACCTAGGTGGCTCAGTTGGTTAAGCGACTGCCTCCAGCTCAGGTCATGATCCTGGAGTCCCGGGATCGAGTCCCGCATCGGGCTCCCTGCTCGGCGGGGAGTCTGCTTCTCCCTCTGACCCTCCTCCCTCTCATGCTCTCTGTCTCTCATTCTCTCTCTCGCAAATAAATAAAATCTTAGAAAAAAAAAAACCACACACACAAGTATGCCAAACATTAACCACTGTTGAATCTAATAAGAGTGGAAGGGACATGGGTGTCCACTCCAGGATATAACCTTTCAACAATTCTATGTGTCTGTAGTTTTCAGGGTAAAAAGTTGGTGGAAAAAAAAGAAGGTACAAAGGCCATTAGCGCTGTGCACCAAGTATTTTTAGCTTTCTGCCTTCAAAGTGCATGCGGAGTTTATACTTTCCGGTTTCTTTGAATTTAGACATGGACAAGTGAACTGTTTTGGCCAATGAAAAGTGATCTAGTGCCACTTCCAGAAGAAGCTTTGTAGGGCTGCATCTGATTCTCCTTGTTTCATTCCCACTGCTGCAGTTACCAAGGAAGCATGTATTGAGATGAAATCTCCCCTAACCTGGGTCTCTAAGAGAAGGTCTGGGAACAAGCCCCCAGACAAACCACAGCAGACACACATCTAAGCAAGAAACAAACCTTTCTTGTTATGCATTACTAAGATAGTGGGTTATGTGCCATAGCAGCAAAACCTAGATCATCCTGAGGGATGTAAAAGAGACGCTGTGCAGGAAAAAAATACTCCACCCTCTAAATAACAGGGAGCTTTAACCATAAAGTTTTAACTCCTAGACCATTCTTAAATAGGAGCTCTCAAGCACACAATCAGAGCTGACTAAAAATACTGATTTTGTTGTTGTTTCAAATGATCGATTAAATTGGTGGCCCAACACCAAACACAATGTGCTCATTCTTTTAAGATATCTGCGCTGTCAAATAATATTGGGGAAACGATTCCAATTGCCGTATTTCCTTCTTTTCTATCCACCAAGAACATATCCCGGTGTCGAAACTGCTGGCGGAGAACCTTTGGAAAAGGTTAGAATGTGTCCTATCAGCAGATTCCGTGTGACCCAGTAGGCGGGAAGCAAGCAGCCCGCACACTGGAAGGCAGGTCACCGCCCATTGATCTAACTGTGAGACACACGAAAGGGACACATGTACCTGGCTTTCAGGAGGTTTCCAAGGAGAAGTTCTAACTGGCAAGGAGAATCAGAGTGAATTCACCAGCAATACCAACCAGGGAAGTCAATGACTTCTCTCCTCTACTGAGAGGAAATCTTTCTTAACTACTCAAAACCCTTTGCACCAACTCTGCAAGCATTACCTGTTGTGGAAAGTGGCACTTGGTAAGTCAGTATTGGATTTTACTTTAAGAAGCTCAAGTGACCTCTCCAAAGAGAAATCATTTAAAAGTGGAGAAGTCACCTAGAGTCCAAACTATGTGGAAAAAAAAGATTCTCTGAGAAAAGAGAAAGAATAAGTAAATGGCTTGATGGATAGGTCTGTATTTTTTGGAAGGAAATGATCATAGAATTTTTGGTTAATGATGGCTGTTAGCTGCAGCCCCGGAGTGGCCCTCACCTACCTTTGAGAGCCCATACCTTGTGTAACCACTTGGCAACTCCTTCAGCAGCTGTGTCTGAAACCTTCACATTTGTCTAAATTATTTTGGCAGCCATATGATTTGGGGCAAGTTGTCCAAAATCTCTGAGACTCCATTTCCCCATCTATAAAACAGGAATAAGACGGTTGTAAAGATTAAATGAAATCACAAGGTAAAAGGCTTAGCAAAGCCTGGCACACAGTAAGAGCTCAATAAATGTGCAGTTGCTATAATTATAATTTTTATGTCTTCCTTGGAAGGATCTTGTATGTCCTTTCTGTGTGTTGGCTAGCCTTTTTCTTTCTAACTCTTCAAGGGCTTACATCATTATTTTCTTTCCTTTTTAATTCAAGGACATTGAACTCTGTGTCAGGCACTGTCCTCATAAGTTGGTGACAATGATGAATGAGACAGATTTCCTTGTCCCCAATAGACAATACACAGAATGTAATGTGACCAGAATCTAATGCCAAACGTGGAACCATAGATGTCGAGCACTGAGTTGGCCTGAATTCCCATAGTCCTACCCTGAGTAGGTGATATGTGAATGGTATCCTCTCCCTAAGCCCAGCTCCATCCCCAGCATGACCTGCAAACACCACTCTACGGGTGCTAGAAAACAAGGAAAACTCCCCATCCAGCTTTCAGGGCTATGAAAGCTGGCGTGAAGAAAAGAGGGTCAGGAGGCACGGATCCTAGACTCTAAGAAGCACGGGGACTGGATACTTGAGGTAGGCATGGTTTTCCTGTTTATATTGGAGATATTCATACCAAAAACCAAAAGGATGGAGCTTCTATTCCAATGACATTGGGAAAAGGATTCCAATTGCTGCAATTTCTGCACTAGACATTTCTCATGGTATGTTTGTGTTATAAAGCTTCATTGGACAGTCTCCCTGCATTTCGAATCTGAATTTATTGCTTCAGCAAAACCTGTACATTATATTAACATGACCATACATCTTGATTTGGCTAGGATAGTCCTGCTTTATGCCTGTTATTCTAGTGTAATTATTAATAGCATTACCTTTCCCTTTCAAAGGTGTCCCAGCTTGAATCATAAATTAGCAATTACATAATCAACCTAATTTTAGTAAAACTCTCTAAATTTTTTTTAAGTTAAGGGTATTTTAATGATGAAAATACCTTAAAATTATAAAAGAAGTTGAACTCATTTTTTTTTTGAAGATTTTATTTATTTATTTGACAGAGAGAGACACAGTGAGAGAGGGAACATAAGCAGGGGGAGTGGGAGAGGGAGAAGCAGGCTTCCTGCGGAGCGGGAAGCCGGATGTGGGGCTCCATCCCAGGACCCTGAGATCATGACCTGAGCCGACCAGCAGACGCTTAACAACTGAGCCACCCAGGCGCCCCTGAACTCATTTTTAATATCATGCATATCACAGCTTGAAAGAATCACAGTGATAATAAAATCATTTACCATTTATTAAAAAGCAAATGTGCTAGTCATTATGCTAAGGACTTCCTTCATTTTATTTCATATGTAAGCCTTATAGTTTCATTATGACCAGTTTCTACAGGTGTGGAAATGAAGCACAAAACAAGGAAAAGGCTTTTTGAGGAATCATCAAGGGGTAGGTGGAAATACCCTGAAGAGGGAAAACAAAGTCAGGGTAACCAGAGGGAAGATACAAGATGAGGCAGGCAAATAGGGACAAAGCCCAGACAATGAAGACAGTTGATTCAAGGTCAATCATACCCCTTGGCTAGCACCCTGCAGAACTTGAAACATTAACGTGTCTTGGCTTTGGAGCTTGAATGAGCCATTCAGCTGTCCAGATGCATAAGGAAAGCCCTGAAGTCCACTGATCCTTGAACACTGAAATGTGAGCCTTTGCAATAATAAAGTCTCTTCTCAACTATCTCCCCTGCCCCACCCCCAGCTTTTTCTTGGCCTGGTACCATCTCTCTAGAGCTCTCTAGAGCATTATCAAATTATAAATATAGGCATGACTTTTAAAATCCAAAGGACATTAAGAATGGATTCAAGAGTGTCATGGCCCGCAAAATCCCTGATATGGCTCAGTTGCTGAGGACTAATTTCCTACCTCTTCTCAGATTTGTCTATTGGCTAACAGGAAGCACGGTCCATGGATCTGAGCCCTAGAAGATGGGTTCTGACCTTCCCTCTTGCATTATTCACGTTCTTACGGACACTAGCTCAGGATTCCCATTTCCAACATCATAATTAATCTAATCCCTCCAGGTTTCTACAACGAATCACATCTTCATCAAGTTTAATTCAATGTAATTTAACGTAACACTGCCCCCTTGTGCCTCACTACATAAGGGGACTTTTGGGGGGAAAGATTTGTTTTTAATTAAAAATAAAATGTATAATTTCAGCACCTTATTGAACATTATGCTGGGGAGGGCAGGGTGTATTTCTTATCTCCCTTCATCATTTATCCAAGGCTCTTGTTACATTGGTTTCCGTCATTGTTAACTGCTGGCCAAGGAAATCAGCTCTAAGGGGCAGACTTCAACATAAATCCACATGTGATTATTTTTAAAGTAGCATATGGACGGAAATAGCAAACAATAATCCAGCCTGCCCAGGAATGAGGAGTGCAGGAGAAACTGAGTAAGAAATCAGGAAATGAAAAGAAAGTTATTAAATAGACTTGCCACAGCTGGCTTAGTGATTTCAATAGACTTGGTTAATGGGAAAAACAATCAGAGAGAGCTCTTTAATTGCTTTTCTGCTGAGTTCCTTTCTACATCTCCATGTTTGCAGAGATTAATTAGGAGTTCTAATCACAACCTAAAACTAAACTCAATAAGACAGATCAGAGAACTAAAAAAAAAAAAAAAAAAAAAAAAAATGGTGGCATGCTCTGGAGATTTCTGAGCAGTGTGTCTCATAAAATTGATGGTCAATGCTTCTGGTTTGCAAAAGATTACTTGAAAAGAATAAGTAACATAAGGGCAGAACCTAATATCAAATAATGCACAAATCACCACTTTGTGAGTCTTATTCCCAGCTCAAAAATTGGCACTTGGTATTTTTCTCTTGATTAGCTACTACTCGGCTCTCTGGGCAAGACAAGGGTAGGAAAGTGATCCAGAACACGTTGGATGTTCCATAAATCACCAAAGCAGGGAGGAAGCCACCAAGCTGACCTCTGAGATAAGGTGATACAGATGGAGACTGCTTAAAGTAGCCTCTAAAGGTATACTCTTCACTCTTCCAGGGACAGAGTTTCTGAGATTTGTTCCATTTCCACTTGGTTTTCAAACTGCAGCACTGTGATTATCTCAGAAGATGGACACATTGGCCAGTGAGAGATGTCTGAGGATTGAGTACATAGAAGGGATGCCTAAAAAAATAGTCCATGTGCTTTTCTTTCCCACCCTTAACTCATCTCCTCCTAGGCCAAACTTTGCTTCCTGACAAGCTCTTTTTACCAAGTCCAGAAGTTTCTGCCTTGCCAAAGGCTGTGGACATTCTCCACGTCTTGAGCTACCAGAAGCCCCCTTTTCATTTATCTTTGATTCCTGGGTTTTGGTTTTGGTTTTGGTTTCAGTATTTGTTTTAAGTGTGCCCCCTGCTGGTCCATTGTTTCACACAGAACCCCATCAGGGTTCCATGACAGACAAGCAAAAGTGCTCTGACAGGTTGTGATAGGCTCATCTTACCTAGTTGAGCAGGTAGGGACAGGTTTCCCTGAGGAACTTTTACTCCCTGAGGAAGGGGACCCTGATGGCAGTAGAGGAGGAGACCCGGGGAAGGAGAGGAGAATCATTTCCAATGGGAGGCACAGCAAAGGTGAAAATCAGAAAAAAAGAAGGAGTTCAATGTGTTGGGCAGATTTTAAAACATAGTTAAAACCAAATAAGCAAGGAGGAAACTGTCACAAGGTTAGACTGGGAAGATTCATTTTGTGACTTTTTTCAGGAGAGACTAAGAACTTTTCTCACCTATCTATATCAGGCTCCCCTTTCTTGATCCTTGGCATCTCCTTTCCCGAGGCACAGAAAGTTTGGCACCCAGCAACTCCCTCCACCCATCAAATTACATCTCAACCATGCAGCTGATAAAACATGGTCACACGGAGAAGTGACTATAAAAGCTGATAATTAACATAACATAATAATAATAATAATAATAATAATAATAATAATAATAAAAGCTGATGAGTCACCATAGTTGCTGAAGTCTTCATAGACTACAGAGCCCATAAACTCTATATATGGCCTGAGTTCAAATTCGATGTTTCACCCTGATTTGTAAAGCTTTCCTCACCAGGCTTTTGGGAGAATTTAACAAGACCATGAAAGTGCTCAGAGTGCCTAGAGCGTCAGAGCAGGATAGCTTTAGCTAGTATTTGCATTTTGATCAGGGCACAAAGCTTTAGGAAAAAGGAATAAATCCTGGTGGCATTTTAGGTAAGAGTGAGCTGGAAAAGGGATTATGTATTTTGTTCATCTTGGATTCATGTGCAGATTTCCAGCTTGGCACACTGAAAGGCCAGGTTTACTATCTCATGAAGTAAAACAAGACACACTTCATAAATCAAGTTGCCTGCCTTGGACAGAAATGACAGTATTTATCTTGGAGGGGGCACTAAATGTGTGGGGTTCTTTTGTCTTTTTTAAGTGGCTTATGTTTTTGTTAATGAACATGAAAGGCTTTTGCAATTTATTTATTTTTTAAGATTTTACTTATTTATTTGAGAGCGAGAGAGGAAGCACAAGCAGGGGGAGTGGTAGAGGGAGAGGGAGAAGCAGGCTTCTCCTGGAGCCTGATGTGGGCTCAATCCCAGGACCCCGGGATCATGACCTGAGCCAAAGGCAGACGCTTAACGACTGAGCCCAGGCACCCCGGCTTTTGCAATTTCAAAAAAGCATTTTTTAAATTTAAACTTAAAAATTTACTGAAGGATTTTTCAATGAATTTTTTAGGGCTTGGATATTTGCAATTTTTTTCTGTACATGCAAATTTTGGATGTTAAAATTATTTCACTCCCTTTATCATATACTATGCATATTTTTATTGTGCAGAAGCATATATTACTATTAAATGTAGGGTAATAATCACATTTGCCAAAGAAATCATGACCTGTTAAGTATATAGCCCTGATAGAGACCGTATGCATGTGTTGGGGAAAGGGAGCACAAACTGATGAGATGCAGAGTTTTAAATCCAGAAGGAGAGAAGAGTCACATCCACAGAAAACAGCTTCACGAGGAGAGAAAGAAGAAGTACCATCCAAGAGATAGGGACCAGTGGCTCTCAGCTGTCAATGTGCCTCAGAATCACTTGGAGAGGTTCTAAAAACATGCAGACACCTCTGTTCATGCTAGAGATCCTGATTCCATGTGGCAGAGGCAAATCCCTGCATATTTGTGATTTTGTAAAGGACCCACAGGTGATTCTGATGTGTAACCAAGATTGAGAACAACTACTATAGCTAGATAGGTATGGAGATTCAGGAAAGTATGAGGTTATTCACTCTTGGAGAGATTCATGGAAGAGATGACAGTTTACATGTATAGAGTTGTAAGATGAATGTGGGCATAACATATGTGATGTCATCCATATAGTCAGCCCCAGATAAGCATATAAGTATTGGTAATCCTTAACTGAAGAACCAGATAAACATGGTAACCACCCCGTTTAAGATATTAGAGATACTCAAAGACAGTAACCAAACACAAATATGCAAAGAGGAACTGGATATTCCACCAAGTAAGAGTAAAGCACTATTTGACGGAAAACAGAAAGAGAAAGGGCTTAAAACTGTTGCAACTTTAGAATTTGTACTCTCCTGTAGTTCTAGAACTACAAAATGACAAAATGGAAAAGCACATCCCATTGTTACTGGAAATGCTACTTCAACTGAGAAAAGGGGGCAGATGGATGATGTGAACATGGCAGATGTACTGATTATACCATGCACTGTCTTCCTTGAGCATCCCAAAGTGGAAGAGGGAAGGAGCTCTGATTGCTTCTCTAGGCTCTTGCTTTGCTGAGAAGGTGAAGCAACACTCCAAACTCTACCATTCAACACTCTGGGTTTCTGTCTCTTTCCATTCGGCCTCCAACACACTTCTGCTTTCATTTGAAGTACTGGAATGGCAATGAGCATGTTTGGAATGGTACTAAAGTTGGAGATACATTTAATTTTGATTAATGGAATTATATTTATGTGGTTCATAGTCATTTCCATGTAGTGATGTGAAGGCACTGAGCCAGAGGTCCTATCTCAATACGAATGTCCTGTAGTAATCTGCACCACAAATACGTAAAAAAAAAAAAATTGAAATGTATAGAGCCAGAGGCTGATATGCAGAAGATTCTTTCTATTGTTATAGCTTATATACAAAAGAAATACAGATAGAGGTTTGCCCAAATTTGACAATTTTTAAAGCAATTTTTAAATGGATGATATTGCTACATGTGAAGCTGAAACTAACTTTTATAAACCACAAATAATGAAAATTAAATTTTGGTCAAATATGACAGTGAAAAGATTGAATTTTCTTTCTATCCTTTCCTTAAAAACAATATGATAAAAGTATCATATGAAGAGTACCTTAACTATAGAAATGAATCAGGCAGTTAACTGATAAAAACATATTGCTCTTGGGGCACCTGGGTGGCTCAGTCAGTTAAGCATCTGCCTTCGGCTCAGGTCATGATCCCAGGGTCCTGGGATCGAGTCCCAGCTCAGCGGGGAGTCTGCTTCTCCCTCTCCCTCTGCTGTTCCCCCTGCTTGTGCTCCTTCTCTCTCTCCCTCTGTCAAATAAATAAACAAAATCTTTAAAAAAAAAAAAAAGTATATTGGGTGCCTGGGTGGCTCAGATGGTTAAGCGTCTGCCTTCGGCTCAGGTCATGATCCCAGGGTCCTGGGATCGAGTCCCACATCAGGCTCCCTGCTCCTTGGGAGCCTGCTTCTCCCTCTGCCTCTCTCTCTCTCTCTCTGTCTCTCATGAATAAATAAATAAAATCTTTAAAAAAAAAGTATATTGCTCTTTTTCTAGACTTCGTGTGAGGTTGTGGTATTTATCAGCTTTCTGAAATATGCAATTTGTTGTGATTTTTTTCTCATTCTAAAAAAAAAAATCTGTGTTCACATCACTGTTTTTGCCTCTCCTGAAATTCACAACAAAAGAAGAATCAAGGTGAACCTCCTAAATGTTGTGTCTAGTCCCTAATCATAGGACAGCAAGAAATACTTTTTTATTTATTAAATCAGATTTAGTTGTCTTCTTTTTTTTTAAGATTTTATTTATTTATTTGACAGAGAGAGACACAGCGAGAGAGGGAACACAAGCAGGGGGAGTGGGAGAGGGAGAAGCAGGCTTCCCGCTGAGCAGGGAGCCCAATGCGGGGCTCGACCCCAGGACCCCGGGATCACGACCCGAGCTGAAGGCAGACGCCCAACCATCTGAGCCACCCAGGTGCCCCAGATTTAGTTGTCTTATTCCCAGTGCTCAGCTTGTCATGAGATCAGGAAATTCTCAGTCATTATTGGTGCTTCTGCCCTCCCAGAAACACCAAGGTCCCAGGGTCTTATCCAACCCCAAGCAAGGAGGGTGGTATGATGCCCTGTTCACCTGCTAAGGCATCTTTGGCACACTACTCCAAGGAGAGATTCTTTGGCTGCCCTGCTCTGCTGGGGACATAGCAATCTTAGACTAGTTTTAGAGCCCCGGAGCTTATGGTCCTTTTCCTGGATTCCCTGTGTAGACATCACTCTTCCCCAACCCAGAAACACAGCATTAGATGGATCTGCCAATTTCAGTCCCCAGTGAGCTTCACCACATTTAGGCATGTCCAAATTCCTAGAAATACTCCCTTATTCTCTATCTTTGACCTCAAATAGTCTCCCTCTCCCCTACAAGCTTGGACCTTAGTCCCATCTCTTCTACAAGTTTAGGCTTTCTGAAAAGGCAAGAAGAGTATTGTCTTCAGGCAACATTGGCTCTCAATCTAGGGGCTAAAAACGTAGGTCAAAGGAAATATCAAAGGCCTGGCTACTTTTTCGAACAGAGAAAAAGGGAAAATATAGGGAGAACACTGAGCAAAAAAATATTCAATTGGTATCTCAAATTGAAAAAATAAATCTAACCACACCAGTCCCTAAACTGTATCTTTTCAGTGGCTTGCCATCCCTTATTAGATAAAGCATCTACCTATTATTGACAAGACCACTTACCTTTTGCCCCTGCCCAATGAACTCCACAGAAGTGCTTTACAAATTGTAATGTGCATCAAATTGTCTGAGGGTCTTGATAAATTGTGGATTCTAATTCAGAAGGTCTAGAGTGGGGTGTGGGAGTCTGCATTTCTAACAAGCTCCAAGTGACGCCAAGGCTCTGACTTCAAGGACCACACTTGAAGTAGCAAGGTACCACAGCTTTTTCCTCTGAGCATCCTGAACATAAGACTCTCCCACCACATTGCACAATGCCATTGTTTCCTAGTGGATTGTAGAACTACCTGCCTTAGAATTACCTGGGGCCTTTTCTTTAAAGTGCTGGCTTCCTGGATCTCAACCCAGATTTATTGGTTCAGAATCTCTATAATGGGTTCTTTTAAGTGCATTTTAACAAGCCCCTTATTATGCTTCATAGCATTTAGCAGCCATTGCTCTGACTTCACCCATGATTAACTACTCAAAGTATTGCTAAGGTACCTTTCACTTTCCTGCCCCCAGGCCTTTGCATACACTGGAGCCTCTCATGTCCTTATCCAGTATCATTCTTCACCTGCAATCTGTACATTCTACCTGCATTGTTTCTACTAAGGCTTCGGAAGCCTTCTTGGTCCCCTGCCAATCTAGAGTGAGTACATTTCTGTGCTGCTTTCAAGCACTCCTGTGAATACTTTGATCCCAATATTATGGCTACTTGCATATCTCCCTCACAGCCTGTGAGCTACTTGAGGGCAGGGAGTTATCATTTATATACCATGGACGTTTACTCAGTACCAGGGATGGATAAATGGATGAATGGATAGGATGAAGAGAGAGAGAGAAACAGAGAATGAATGAATCACAGGTAGATCAGTCTTACACAAATGATTATGATGCCTTCCCAATGGTTTCTGCCATTTCCCCATTTCTCCTTAATCCCAGCTCCCACATGTGTTCTGTTTCCTTCTTTGTCAACTCAGATGAAAAATTCAGCCCTTTTCTTATTTCTACCAAAGTATCCTGAGAGCAAGGAAGAATTTGTTGGAAGACAAGGGACCAAGAAAGCAGCCACATCAGAACTTCTGCCTCATCACAAATCCACCTCTATAGTCATTGAGAGGCCATAGAGAGGCCAACTCATTTCCTCCCGAGTATGCAGAACAAATACACCAAACACTGATGTATGGGTAATCAACAACATTTCCCTCTATTGCATCCTAGTAGAACCCTGAAATTTTTAGGGATTCACCCATCCAAGCAACTGTGTGCTTCAGAGGAACTCCCCTATCCCCAACTCTGGGGACAGGCTTGACTTATCAAAGGGCAAGTGACTAACAGGTAGGGGCAGGTGACCCAATCCAGGCAAATAAAGAGGTAAGAGGAAGTTTCCTAAGGGGCTTCTAAGAAAAGTGTCCTCATTCATAGGAGATAATCCAAAAAAGACTGTCTCTTTTCTTCCCTCAGCCATGGTAGTTTGATATGACACCTAGAACTGTTACAGATCTCTTGCTACCAGTACCAGAAGGAGCAGTAAGGTGCCTTTAAGAATGGCAGCAGATAAATGGAAAGAACCCATGAGATAGAAAGAACATAGTAAGTTCACCAAATCCATTTTCTTTTTCTCCTGATCTTACAGCAAATCACAGTTAACAGCCTCCCATGAAGTTAGGCAGTGCCAAAAAATTGAGTCCTGACCAATGGATTATGATGGAAATGATATTTATGGCTTCTAGGCCTGGCCTCTAAAATGTCCTGCTTGATCCTCCATATTCCTTCTCTTTCTCCATCTGTAGGCTGGATCATGCTAGGGTGCTTCCAAAGCCATGTTCAAGATGGCAGAGCTACAGCATAGAATGTTGGTTCATCTATGAGGCCAAGGTCCTTGGATGTGATAGAAGTATCCATTTTCATAGAACATTTACATGAATGAACAGTAATATTGCACTGTGTTAAGCCACCAAGATCTCAAGACTAGTTTGTTACAGGATGTTATAGACTGACTGTGGCTTCCCCAAATTCAAACATTGAAATCTAATACTCAAAGTGATGGTATTTGGAGGTGGTGCCTTTGGGAAGTGATTAGGTCATGAGGGTGGAGCCCTCATGAATGGGATTAGTGCCCTATTAGAAGAGACCAGAGAGCTAGCCCTCTCTCTTTCCACCATGTAAGGATACAAGTTCAGTCGTCTGCAACCCAGAAGAGGGTCCTCAACAGAACTTAACCACACTGGCACCCTGATCTTGCACTTCCAATATCCAGAACTGTAAAAAGTAAATTTCTGTGGTTTTCAAGCCACCCAGGCTATGGTATTTTGTTACAGCAGTGCATGCAGACTAAGAGATAGCACATGGCATCACTTAAACGGACAATACAATACAACTAAATTCCTTGAGTGTTGAGTCAACCAACCCTGAAGTCCATCTACTTCTACACTTCCTTTCATGAGCAAACTTTTTTCATCTTTAAGTCCATTTGGGGCAGGATCTTTTCTTACTTTCAGCCCAAGGCATTGTAAAAGAGAAATTCATATCTCTACAGCTCCTACTTTTATATATTTGTACAAACAAAGCCATCAAGAGACAGATACAGCACATGTAGAGAGGAAATAGAATATTCTAAACAAACAGGATTTACAATGCTATGGATATGTAGAGCATTCATCTACATATTCTCTCTTCTCATGGTATTTTCCTTTATGAAATCAAGATATTCACAGAACCAAGGCCAGGACCCACTCTGTTAAAGAAGTATAGAGGTATAGAAGAATTTTTTTTTTCACTCCCCAGAGATGGTCTGCTTTCTAAACCTCAGCTGTGATTTTCTGCCCCCTATTGGCAAAATCTACTTCTGTGCTTATTTTTGCTTGATGAGTTCAGTGAATTCTCCTAACCAGCATCCTTTTCTAGTCAGCCAAGGACCTGAAGCAATGTGAGATTTAACAGTAGGCATTCTGGAATACCTCTCCAGATAAAATCGATTGATCAGAACTCCTTGAGCAGTTCCCTGAAATAGAACAAAAAACTAGATTTTCTCCTGAGTCTTCTTTTCTATGTTCTTGGTTCAATGGCCTCCCTTAGGAGGAAAGCCTCTGTGACACTACCCCCATTCTTTTGTGGCACATTTTTATCTACCCCTAGACAAGCTTGGCTTTCCTCCCACTTCAAGTGTTCCATCCTTCTCTGCCTGATGACTCCCATGTCCCACCTAGGATTGATGCATCAGTAGATCCAATCACCACTCCAAGGCCTACCAGACTACCTCAGGCAGTCTTCCTGCAGATACAGCACATGTAGAGAGGAAATAGAATATTCTAAACAAACAGGATTTACAATGCTATGGATATGTAGAGCATTCATCTACATATTCTCTCTTCTCATGGTATTTTCCTTTATGAAATTAAATGATTTTTCTGAGCTCCAATGCATTTCCTAAAACATCTCCTCCTTACTCCCTTCCCACATTAGAGCTCACCACTACCTCTTTTATGAATCCTATTATGGTATCTACTGTCCTTTGACATGTTCATCGATGCAGCAGGGTCTAGGGTTTAAAGCTTGGGACCTGGACCCAGAATGCCTTGGTTTATCACTCACTGGCTTTGCAACCTTGGACAAAGTAGCCTCTCAGGGCCTCAGTCTCCTGTCCTGTAGAAGGGGATAATAAAACCGACTTAATCAGGTAGTGGTGAACATTAATGGAGGAATTTCACTTAAAAGAGTGCCCAGAACAGGGGCACCTGAGTGGATCAGTTGGTTAAGCAACCAACTCTTGATTTTAGCTCAGGTCATGATCTCAGGGTTATAAGATCAAGCCCTGTGTCAGGCTCTGCAATGGGCATGGAGCCTGTTTAAGATTCTCTCTCTTTTCCTCTCCCCATTCCTCCTGCCCCTGCCCCCCCTCTCTAAAAAGAGAGTGCCCAGAACAGTGTAACAGTGTAAGTGCTCAATAAATACCCATGCAGCTATTTGTATATCTCTCTCAACTCTTTTAGGATAATAAGCCCCTTGAGGTGAAGAACAAAATCTTAGCCATCTTTTATTCCCAGTAGGAGGCCCTACATAATGCTCTGATGTGCTGGTTGAATGAATGAATGACTGAATGAGTGGAAAATAAGTAACTGAATGAGTCTCTGGGTATGTCTATGGCTAATAAGCAATTATTTAGAGATTTTTCCCACTGAAAATCATAGCTTTATAGCCAGGGAATTCATCTTTGTGTCATCTGTTATAACCCAAGACAAGCTTAGCTTAGTTTTCTCTGCACCAGTGAGCTTTCTGATGCCTTTCCTCCTTCTATCTCCACCCCAACCCCTGTACCCCGCTCCCTGGCAGGGGTGAAAACATCCCCCCCTCCCTGTATGACCACAAGGAAATGGTTATGTAAGTCAAATCATACTATGAGGTCACTAAAAAGATTGGTTAAATATCTCATTCTTCTCTAGAAAGATGTTTGTAATTAACTATTAAATGATAAAATCAAGTTATAAAACTGTATTATGGAGTGCCCATTTTGGTAAAATATACATCTTATATACTACATGGCCAGACCTGTGGTTTTTCACCTACACATCAGACCTTTAAAAATGATCCCTGCCCATGCCCACTCTAGACCACTTGAATCTGTATCTCCAGGGGTGAGGTCCAGCCATTAGTGTTCCTTAAAAGCTCCCCAAGTGATTCTAATGATATAAACTGATATGTTATCAGTGGCTGTCTCTGCCTGGCAGGATTGTTGGTGTTTTTATTTTCTTCCCTTTGCTTATCTTTTTTTTCCTCCTATAAACATGTATTGCTTCTGTGATAAGGAAAAAAAAAACATACATAATCAAAGTGAAGCAGGGAGGAGGGTAGAGAGGCAATTTTTAGGATAGGCTAGCCCCTTACTGGCAGGGAGGGAGCTTTAAGACTTGCATGCCACACTGTTTAAATGACCGTTCCACAGGAAATCATAGGAGGGGCCTGGAGCAAAAACACACCATTGTCCTGCAGATCGATGCCAACCAGCAGAAAGATAATTAAATGATAAGCTGGCAGTTCTATAACACTGGACTCATTTTTGAAGTTTATTAACCTTCTTGTTGGGTAAAGCCCAGGTTTAACTGTCAATTGTCATCAGACCTTGACCAAAAGAAGACACATGGAATGCACAGGAGTCCCCTGACAGTCCATAAGATGGTCTGATAATAAAGTGGATACCAATGGCTACTATATGGACAGACAAATCCGATCCTTTCTGATGCCCAGAATTTGAAATTAATCTCTGAGTTTCTCTAGGTAGTCATAAATTCTAGTAGTGGGATGGGTAGGGAGATCTGAGAAAGCCCATCAAAAATATTGGCAGGGCCTGTGGCAAGAGCACAAGTGGAGGTCCACATACTATAGGTCTATTTTATAAGGCAATCTAACAAACTGTTGAATAAAAGGAGACGAAAGAGACATGGCAATCAAATGTAACATGTGGTTAAGGACTAGATACTCTGGCTATAAAGGACATTAATGGAACCACTGACAAAATCTGGACAGGGCCTATTGATTAAATGGTGGTCATTTATTAATACTAATTTCCTGGTGTTGAAGGTTGTACTGTAGATATGAAGGAGAATGTCCTCATTGAGGTCAAATATACCCCAACGTATCGGGGGATGATTGGACACTACGTTTACAACTTAGTCTGAAGTGGTTCAGTGTGTGTGTGGGGGGGGGTTCTTTGTATTGTTTCTTCAACTTCCCTATAAGATAGAAATTTAAATATTGTTTTTAAATCACCCCTCACCCTGAAATTCCACTGTTATTGACATGACTAGTTCATTCCACTAGAAGAAAGCATTATCTTCTCTTGACTCCTCTTTTTAAACAACTGATGGGGATTAACACATTCTATTATCTATGATTCATTCATTCATTCATTCAACAAAATTCAACAAAATTTTACCCATCTATTCAAGAAATATTTTTAGCACCTAGTATACGTTAGGGACTCTGTTAAGCAGTAGGGATATGTTGGCAAACAAAATTTGTCTTGATCCTAGCCCTTCTAGGCTATTGATCTAGTAAATAAAAGACACACAAGTCAATCCAAAAGCCACACAAATAACTATAAAATTCCAATCATAATAAATATTGCAGAGGCGCCTGGGTGGCTCAGTCGTTAAGCATCTGCCCTGCATCAGGCCCTGCATCAGGCTCCCTGCTCGGTGGGAAGCCTGCTTCTCCCTCTCCCACTCTCCCTGCTTGTGTTCCCTCTCTCACTGTCTCTCTGTCAAATAAATAAATAAAATCTTTTAAATAAATAAATATTGCAAAGAAGCAGGGGCGCTTGGGTGGCTCAGTTGGTTAAGCGTCTTACACTGGCTCGGATCATGATCCCCAGGGCCTGGGATCAAGCCCCACATGGGGCTCCCTGCTCAGCGGGGAGTCTGCTTCTCCCTCTGCCTCTGCCCCTCCCTCCACTCATGCTGGCTCACCTTCTCTTTCTTTCTCGCTCTCACTCTTTCTCTCTCTCTCAAATTAATTAATTAATTAATATCACAAAGAAACATATGATGTCACAACAGAATATAATAGAGGAACTGACTTTATCTGGGGGCAGTGCAGATAAAAGGGTGAATGGAATATACACTTACTCATAGTGTAAGAAAGGAAAGACATATAAAATAACTTTATTATGATGTGTTAAGTCTAATAAGAGTAATGTGAAAAAAATACATTGGGAAGTCAAAGGAGGACTTGATCTTAATATAAAGAACAGGATATAGAACAAATGTGACCTGATCCAAATTTTTAAAAATGAGTAGGCAAGGAAGTGCATGCATATCCAAGAGATTCATATAAGCAAAGGCAGTGGTGGTATTAGGGTTGGAGGGGAGAAAGTCTTGTTAGCAAAGATGGAAACGTCACAGTATGCCTGCTTACAGGCTCTCTGAGAAACAATGGTAGGAGCTATGGCTTCAGGGACAGATTAGGAGTGGATTGAGAAGAACCAAAACTGTGGGACCATTAAAAGCTTGTGAACAGTCGAGTTAATAACTACTTCTTTGTTTGAAAGATAACCGCAGTCATCCAGAGAACAGAGATTCCAAAATGTTGAATGAATAAACAATCAACTCCTACATCTATAAGAGTGACTGTTAAAGAGTCATGAGAAAAGTACAAGAGAGAATCGAACGTTTATTGCTGATGTGGTCACCACGGTGTTAAACGACACAACCTCATTTACCCAATACTCACCCCACTATCAGAAAGCGCTGAATTGTCCAGACTCCCGCCCACAAGGAGCTCCAACTTATGCCTGAAGTGAGCCTCTCGGAATCCCTCCCACAGACCTTTTACCAATGAAATGTGGATTGCTGTGAGATGCTAGGGTCATTTCTTTTTAAAGATTTTATTTATTTATCTGAGAGAGAGAGAGAGAGAGAGAGAGAGAGAGAGAGATCATGCGTGGGGGGAGGGGCAGAGGGAGAGAAGCAGTCTCCCCGCTGAGCAGGGAGCCCCATGTGGGACTCAATCCCAGGACCCTGAGATCATGACCTGAGCTGAAGGCAGATGCTTAATGACTGAGCCACCCAGGCACCCTCTAGGGTCATTTTTATAGAGATGCTTTCTACCTATAAATACAGGAGGGGGCACATCAAAGTATGTTAATTCACAGGATCATGAGTCAGAACTCCAAATTGCAAATGACAGAAATTCAACCGTAACTGTTCTAAGCAAAAGGGAATTTATAGGATCATATAACCGAGGAATCCAAAGGTTCAGAGACTCAGGCATAGTTTGATCCAGAGGTTCAAGCAAAACCAAAGAAATCGGCATCACCCTCCCTTTCTTAGAGCTTCCTGAATCTGTCTGGCTTCATTTTCAGATACATCCTCTCTTTACGGCATCACTAATGGTCTCACACTCACACCCTGCGTATTTAGAATTTTCAGTAGTGGAAACAAGCCTTTTTCATGGCTCTAGCAGAGGAGCCTTGGAGAAGACTCTTATCAGAACTGAAATGGATCAAGTACACATCTATAAGCCAATCATGGTGTCTAGAGAGATAGGTTTGTCTAACTGGCAGATTTGAGTCGGTGTCTACCACTGAGTAAATGGCTCCTCACAGAAAAAAATAAAATAAGAAAGTTCTGTTCCCAGAGGAAACAGGATGAGGCAGTACCAAGCAAACAAAAGCAACAAATATGATAGATTTGGCAAACTGACTCATGCTTTTCTGCTCCAACCCCCTTGTAGCATGCCCTACTGGATGCCAGAGGCGGGAAAACTAAAAACCACCCATCCCAGACTCCCTTACAGCTCAGATGTGCACAGGGCAGCGTCTGCCAGCAGACATACTCATGCAAAATTTAGCAGCTTATGTTGTTTATTCTGGCAAGTGCATTCATGGAGGCATTTTGGCGAGATAATTATAGATGGTCCCCAGCTTCATAGGTAGCAAGGAAAAGAGTTCAGGGTGAATAATTTGCTGGAAGAGTCACGGCCAAGGCAAATCTTGGAGCCAACACTTGTGGTATGGCTTGCCCAGGTTGTAGCTTCCTTGGTAAACTACTTCTGCAATGTAGTTTTGGAGACCTTCCATGAAAGCCCAGCCCACAGCCTGTTCCTTCAGTCCTTCCAAGGATTTTGCAAGCCCCTACGTCTTTGTATATTCAATCCCTTTCTATTTAAATCAGTTATCTTCTGTTATCTGCAGCTGGACCCTGACCAATAAATACAGTAATCCACTATAATTTCTGAACAGTGTTCTACAAAAACATTCTTCTGAATTCTTCACATAAATGATGAAATCGTGGAATCAAGTTCAGTACAGTTATTCTATACCTCTCGTGAACTCATTCCATTACTGATGGACCCAAGCACTTTGAGATATACATTTTTATTCTGACATCTTACAGCTCACTCATGCTCTCTTCATCCATACCTAATGTGTTGTTAAACTCATCTCTTAAGATGTTAAGTTTAGGGGCGCCTGGGTGGCTCAGTCGGTTGAGCATCTGCCTTCAGCTCAGGTCATGATCCCAGGGTCCTGGGATCAAGCCCCATATCTGGCTCCCTGCTCAGTGGGGAGCCTGCTTCTCCCGCTGCTCCCCCTGAGTATGTGCTCTCTCTCTCTCTCTCTCTGTGTGCGTGTATGTGTCAAATAAATAAATATCTTTTTTACAAAGATGTGAATTTTAATTACCATGGTTTTCAATTCCCATGTTTGTATTTGGTTCTTTGTAAAATCCATTGTGCCATTTTCCCAGTTTCCTAACAAGATTTTTAACTTTTCAAGCATAGCTATTTTAAAATGTGTATGATCTTTCCAACATCTAGGTAGGACCTATCTTTATTATCTGTTCTGTCTGTAATGAGTCATGTGTAGTCTCCTTATAGGCGTGATTATCTGTGGATATAAATATAATTGCCTATAAATTTAAAAGGTGTCCACAGAAATAATTTGAGAACTCAAATCATGTTCCCTTCTTCTAAAGAGGATCTTTCATTTACTTTTGTCAGGGAACTAGAGGCAGTAGGAATCTAGAGCACCTCCATTCGATCTCAGGAACCACCCAGATAATGCAAAGATGAGCTGCAGACTCTTTAAGAGGCCAGATTTACTCCTGGTTCACAGGTTTCTGAGGAGTAGCTCTTTATGTTTCCAACCCAACCTGTAATGTTTTTACTAGTTCCCTACCCTTTAGAGGGTTCTGAACTCTACTTTTATCCTTGGGGCCCCATGAGACTGCCAGTGTGCAAGCCCCCAGGTACAACTTTTAGGACTAGCGAGGGCACCCAGAGTTAAAGCAGCCAAAAATGCTGGTTTCACCTCTCGAGAGTGCTTCTATTTCCTACATCTTGGCCCCAAAATTTCTCATAACCTAGTTAGTTCTCCTAAGCCTTCAAATAGATTTGTATATATATAAATATATATAAATAAAACAGATTTACATATTATATATATATAATATATATATTTATATATTATATATATATAATATTTTCTCCAGATTTCTGGCTGTCATCAGCAGAAGGATTGTTCCAAACTACTATATCTGCCATAATCCAGGGGCGTATGACTTTTCTGGAATCTAGAGATAGCTTCTCAAACTCAATCTAACTCAGATTATACAGAAACTCAACAGAAAATGAGAAACTTGTGTATAGAATGTTGCAACTCTTTTACCCTAAGTGGTAGAAAATCAGCCCAGGTGCACTTAAGGAATGAATCAACCATTTTGAGGAAGTTAATGGCTAAGAACTTTTGTCTTTCCTCAGAAAAACTCTCCTGTCAAGGCACATTCTTTTTATGGTACGACAGATAGTTTTTACACGTGAGGCAGCTGCTAGAAATTACTTCATTACGACAACTGCTCTGCTTTCTCCTCACTCCTAACAAGCTGAGAGGTTCTGGAATGGTTCTCCCAGGAAGCCTGTTCTTGTTTTTTTGTTTTTTTTCTCTTGCCATATTTCATTTTCAGTCATGGCAGAAAAGATGTGTTTTGGGTGAAAACAATTTTCTCTCAATGAATAAAAAGTAAGGAAGGGGCTCAACTCAAACATGTTTTACAGAGAAATTAAATTTTAAAAACAAAAGAAACTTGATCGTCTTTTATATGTCTTGCTTTGGCATTTTGCAAACAAACAAAAACACTCCTCCAGAGGGGCTTATGCCCACTTTTAATATCAAAAATCTGACCTGGTCTAAGCCCAAATCTCTTCACAGTCACTTGAGAAATTATTTGCTTCTGTCATGACACTGAGGGGTGACAATCACAGAGCTTAAAGCCACTTGAGCAGTGAAAAATCATGAAATAGCACCAAGGAAGCCCCAGATTTTCCGGTTTGGGGTTATGGGGAAAAAAAATTTTCATTCCATTCTATAAGAAGTAGATTCCCTCCAGGCTGTTCCTCTGGCTGACAGATTCATCACTGCTGAGAAGTCAGAGAGGGAATCCCATGAAACACTAAGGGCTGTGGTGTTGATTGTATTTATTAAGCAACCAAGGATAAACTACTGGTTGCGATGTTGCAGAGATCACACAAAATGATCCGTGGAAGGCAATAACTTTTAACAGGCTTGGGGGGAGGGCAAGAGACACTGGTCATCAGAGTTGCCCAGAAAAAAGAGAGTTAATATTTGTTGTTAATGAGAGGCCCTATAAATTACTGACATGAAAGTGATATATAGAGCAATGAAACAGTTCAAGGATTAAGAAATTAAAGTCGAATAAAATGAAAGTTAGAGAACATAAATATGTAGGCCTTTGAAAGTTAGTTGAGTGTATGTAATAAAACATATGAGTGTATGTAATAAAAACAAAATAATTTTCCCCCACAAAAGTGGAGTAAAAGTGAGCTCAATGCCCAGCTTTGTCACTCGTTAGCAGTATGAGTTTGGGCATATTTCACAGTCTTTCTGCACCTCAGTTTGCTCATCTCTAAAGTGGGGTTAATGGTGGTTGCCATCCTCACAGGCCAGGTGCATGTGAAGAGCTTCCAACAGTCTTTGGCAAGGAGTAAACCACCAATATGGTTATTGTGGACACTACTGCATTATTAAGTTAACTTGCCATGAAATCCAAAGTACAAATGACAAAATGAAGTGGCCCCCATCACACTGATATTAGCCAAGGAGGAAGAAAGTACAGCATTCTAAAGCATTCTGATAAAACATTTTTAAGTCAAAATCCACTACTTCAGATCCAGTAGTGTTAAGGAAAGTGTCTCACTAACATTTCCTTTCTAACTGCTTATTTAAAAAAAAAAAAAAGTGTTTTTAAACAAATAAAACAGTAGAAAGCAGATTATATAGACTGAATATGACTCATTTCCAGAGAAACTTAAGTCTGTGTGCCTGGTTCAGTTATGCAAAGGTGACTCTGCTCTCAGACTCTTAAGAGAATAAAGAATATGTTGCCTTAGCAGAGAACTCTCTGCAAAAGCAACTCTGTAGGTTCTCGACCCATTTCTCTGACATTTCCATCTTCACATTCTTGGCAAAGTTAACATCCACATGCCTCTTAATCTGTATTGTTCCCAAGAATCCTCGTGGCTTACTCTGCTGGATAAGATGCAGTATTTGGGTCTCTTCACATGCACATGGCAAGACCTCTCCTTGATTAGAGTGTAACTGGAAAGGGGTATTATTGTCTGTGTAACTCAAGAAGCCAAGAGGTTTATGAGCATCAGCACTGTGGAATTCAGGTGCTCAGATGACATCCATTAGGAATCGGTTTTTCTCATGTCTGAACTCTGTTTCCAAGATGGTGGCTGGCTCTACTCACATTAGCAAGTTGATCACCAGATGCTGATCTACTTGGCAAGAGCAGCAGAAAGAGAAAACTCCTTTGGCTAATATGTTCATTATACATCTTGGAACTAACTCTTTCTAGATTGACTTGGGTCTCAAGCCCATGACTGAACCATTAACTGTGCCAAGGAGAAAAAAAAATATTTAGCCACACCTCAATTACATGCCCATCCTAGATAACAGGAAGTGGGTGTCAATCATGTTCAGACTACCAGTCTGACTGTGGGTCCAGCAACCAAAAGAAAGAGATGTACTCCACTGGCAGAATGGACACTGTGCAACAGAATAACAATTATTGCATGTACCATGTTTCTCTCGTTTGGATCCACTCTCTTCTCCCACTCCTCTGGACACTCCCTGCCAGTGAAGCCCAATGGATACCCTTTCTCACTTCCATCCCTCATAAAGGTAATCTTCACTCATCCTGTAAGACTAGTCAGTGATGACTTCTTTTAAGAAGTCATCCCTGACTATACACATCACCATGATTCCAGGCTGGATTAGGAGCTCCCAATGATCATACAACTCTCTTTGCTTCTATCATGGTACTTTTACACTTATGTGCCAATCTCCACTCCTTGACTTCTTGAGTACAGACTATCTAACTCATTTTCCTATCCCCCGAACTTAGCCCAGTATTTCACATATAGTAGGCACTCAGTCTATGCTGAGTGAATAAATCAATGAAAGAAATTTCAACATAAGGTCAGATGCCGAAAAATTTTACACACACAAACACAAATGCAAAACACACAGATGGTATTCGAAAGAGCTAACAACCTATAAATTCACAAACCAATCAGGAAAGATGCTGGCTATAGGACTGGGGCAGTGGAAGGGAGGCACCCTCCAGGAGCCAAGTTTTACCACTTCAGCTGCTGGATCATGGGGAGACCAAGGGTTCCAAGGGTGGCAAGAGGAGCACTCAAAGGCATCAGCTATCTACCGAGTGCTATGGAAATATTTCAATATTTCCTCAGCTGGTAGAGTTGTGCATATTGGTAGTTATCAGGTGTCTATGTATTTATGTGTATTTATATGTATAATAGCTAATATACATGTATGTATGAAATATAAGATCTCCCTCAGTTTGCATTTTATACATTCTCATATCCTAAAACATCCAGGGGTATTAAGGCAGGTATCCAGATTTCTGAGAAATGTATCTTCATCTGGAAAGACACTATAGCTCTCTTTCCCATTATACTTTCCACCAAAGAAGCACCGGCTCTGACTTCAGCTCCCAAAGCCAACAGGCCCCAAAAGATCACTTGGAGATGGCTCAGGGATGATGCCAGTCTCAGTGGCACCTGTTTTTCTCATAAGCAATCCAGTCATACTCAGAGCCTTCCCCCAAACTTACATTCATTTCCCCAAAGAGTTTAAAACCCTCCTCTAAAAAGATGGAACAAACATTAAGAGTCTTAAGTGATTCAAAGATGACCAGGTCTGGGAAAACCTTCAAGAAAGCGAATTTTGCATTCACAAAGGAGGCAGCAGTGGTCAGGTTCTGCCAGTGGGTGAATTTACAACATATAATTCTTTCAGAATGAGATATGCAAATTAAATCAATTAAATCCTGGCTGTGCTTGGCCATTCTAATGCGCACACTCATCGCCACATTAATTGAAACGGCGCTGAAGGATTTTACCTTATTCAGGGTAATAAGTTGTGTCTGAGATAATCAACAGGCAATGCATTCATATTAGGGCTGAGGAGGAAGAGCTGATTCTAAATCATTCAGGAATCCAGCACTACATGTGAGTGAGGCTAGACATGTGGTGCTGATAACCAAAAAGAAGCTCCATTTTTCAATTCTATTGGCAAGAGGCACAATTTGCTCAGGAGACGAGCTATTTTTCCCCCCCACTGGACACTGAGCAGTCATGAGGGTGAGGAAGAGCAGTGACTGTGACCTTAGCTAAGCAAGAACTCAAGGGAATGAAATTTCAGAATAAAACCAGACCAGTGGATAGAAGTCAAGCCAGAAAATGACTCTAAACGTGCACACGCCACTCGTAGCTCAAGATGCAAAGATGGGTGTTACTCTGGATTCCTCCCATTCTAACTATTCCTTCCCACGAGCTAATCCACCACTAGCTTCTCTTTTTCCTGCCTTCTCCTTATACCCTTAAACCATCAGCCTCTCCTGCCCTCCATTGTCACCACCACCCTAGACCAAGCCATTACCATGCCTCCCCTAGACTTCCATTATTGCCCTCTCATTGGTTTGCCTGACCCCAATCTCTTCTTGTAGAAGCCATACAGGCTTTTACAGATAGAAATCTGATTCTGTTACCCCCTTGTTTTAAAACCCTTCAATGGTTTCCCATTGTACTTTGAGTAAAATCCAAATTCTGTATCATGGTCCAGTTGGCCAAGCATAGTAAACCCCTTCCTGCCTCTCTAACTGTGCCTGGAGGCCCAATCTCCCCACTGCCTGTCAGAGTTCTCCCCAACTCACACATTATCGCCACATTGGCCACCTTCCTGTTGCTCAAGCATACCAAATTCTTTCCTCTCAATGCTGTTTCTTCTGCCTGGAACATTGTCTCCTACTCCCCCTGAGACTCCTCCCCGACCTCTTTGTATGACTGGCTCCTCTGATCTTACTGGCCTCACCCTAAATATGACCTCCTCCATGAGCCCTTCTCTAACCACCTTACCCAAAGAACATTCCTTTTCTGCTTCAAGCCCAATGCCATGCAATATCACCTTCCCAAAGAAAGTTTGACAGCCTCTTCTAGGGATTGCACATTATCCCCTTTAGCTTGTTTCAAGAGACTGAGAAACAGAAACCCCAACTTTTTATCCTATCTGTCGCAGGGCTGTTGATGGTGCTACAGTAGCAGTGAGAGATTAAATACTTGGAGATCTGCTCCTGCTGGGATCCATTTCCTCTATCAACAGGCACACTCCAAAAGGAATAGCATTTGGATGGCGGGGGACCCACTTGAGCTGATTTGCCTTCAATCCAGTCAACAAGGCAAGGCAATTTAGTCTCACATTTAGTACCATTTACTTTCCTAAGTACATTCTAACAGTTTTAATGACCTAACCCAGGGAGCACTCTGTCTACATATAAGTTGATTGGTTGAGAACTTTGATTTCCCCACTGGAGACTTCACTATTAATCCATGATTTATTAAGCCATTACTCAAAGATTTCAACACCCCAAACAT
Organism: Mirounga angustirostris; assembly: GCF_029215605.1. Classification (NCBI taxonomy): domain Eukaryota; kingdom Metazoa; phylum Chordata; class Mammalia; order Carnivora; family Phocidae; genus Mirounga; species Mirounga angustirostris. The sequence goes on along the minus strand of NW_026991709.1, from coordinate 183,521,768 downwards.
GCTGTCATAATACTTAAACTACCTTCCGGTATCTCACCCTTCTGTTCCACGTTTTGGAATGACCGCTAGGAGTTGCTGCCTCTGGATATCTGCCCCAAGACCCACCAGCATCCCCATCTCACCTCATGTTCTACACACACTCTTCAGCCTTGAACTGTGAATTAGCTATCTTCAGAGCCCTTGGCCAAAGTGCCACGACAGCCTTAACCAACTTCTAGACTTCTTCATCTGACATTACCCATCTTGGCCCTGTAAGGGCTTTTAATATGCCCTGCAGCTGCTTCCCATTTTTCTCAACTAATTATGAGATTTGGCCAGACTCATCTTCTGCAAACGCACTCATTTCTGCAAATATGCTTGAGGATGTGATGCAAAAGAGGTGTGTATATAATGGGTGCCACCTCTCTGCCAAACATGATCCATCAGATTGTTCATTTCTATAGTTGCTTTTAAGTGTATTTTTTAACAGAATTTTACCTCTTTTTTTTTTATCTTCCTCTGGGATTAAAGAAGTGAAGTGTGGGGGAAAAATTAAAATCAACTCATTATTCCCACTGCCATATCCTGTTAAAAAGATATTTCTTCATACCAATACTAGGATAGGTAATAGGCAGTATTCTAGAATTCAGCTTTCCTTCTTTCCTCTTTCTCTTTTGGCATTTATTCCCTTTCTCAATCAGAATTTCCAGTTCCAAGAAACCAAAACCAACTCTCAGTGACTAGAGGTAAAATGGAATTTGACAGAAATTGGAGACTCACAGAATCAACCAGAGATCCAAAGAGCAAGGACTGGAAAATGTTAAGGAGCCATGAGACACTGGGAAGTTGGGTTTTGGGAACATTTGGGCAGTTACTACTGCCACAAACCTCAAAAGACAGCCATGCTTACTGCTGTCGCTGCCACCTAAGTGAATGCTAATGGAGCCTTCTTTCTGTCCTTTGCTGAAGATGTAAAATCCTTGGTGAGAGAATATGATGGGCTGAGCTAGCTCATGTGCACATGCCCTGGCAGCCGGGCAATATGAAGTCAGGAAAACTGGCCCCAAGAATGAATGCTATGGTGCATTGCAAGCTCCTCCCTTCAAGACCCAGGCCCTCATTCCCCAGCTGCTGGGGATGTTGCCTGCAGATGGCTCACAGATGAATTCCTCCTAAGTAACCATCCTCCACTGGGAGGAGCTACCTCACCAAGGTACATCCTCTACAGGGGGCATCCTGTATTCAATGCCTGGTAGATACAGGAACACAAAGGTGTCCCTGGCCCCTGTGCTTCAGTTTGGGACATTTCTGAAGGGTCATCCCAGACCCAGAGCTCTGCATAGAGTTGGCTGACATGTCAATGCAAACTATATCATTGTTCAACTTCATCCTCTCCCGGTCCTGTTTTCCTTACTCCCTTAAAGGTGTTGTTCCTAAGAATGCTCCTACAGGCAAACAACTATCTCAGGGTCTGTCTTCAACCTATGACAGCCCCCCTCAGTTTCCCAAAAAGAACTACACTTAATAGGAAAGTCTGTCATAAATAAGACAGGGGATGGATACTGGGTAACAAAAGCAAAATGACACATGTTCACTACATGTCCAAGTACTTTTCCATGTCCAGAGCAGACACTGCAATTAGCAAGGAGCTTACCTTTATGGCTCCATTTTTTAAATCCTAGAAAATTCCTATGAAATCAGGTGAGTTTTCTTATCCTCACTCATCCTTTTGCTTCTCCATGCTCCCTTGTACATCTCACTCCTTTGTGTATCTATAGCTATATATTTTTATATCTCTCTCAGGGAGGAAGGGAAGCGGTGAGAGAAGGAGGGGGAGAGGAGAGGAGAGATACAAGATGTGATCTTTCTTCTGTTTATCTTCATGTTCTTCTCCCTCCCTGGAATTCCTTCTCCCTTCCTATCTCTACCAGTATAAAGTCTCCCTATTCTTATTTATAAAACCAGCCCCTCACATATGAAAAGCACTTGAATAGTTCAAAGTGCTTTAACTGATATGATCTCACAAAACCACTGCAAAGAAAGTAAAAAACATATTGTTACTCCCATTTTACCAATGGGGAGACCTGCCTTGGAGATGAGAGTTCATCCAGATTCATTCCTCCAACATGTCCTTTGAGAATCTTCCAACCCACACTGACCCTTCTCTAAACTACTACAGTGATTAGTTTATACACCAAACTTGATTCATAGTATCAGGTATCCTTCTCCTAGTATTCCTTGCATGAACATGTTTGGTTCCTGCCTGGCATTCCCATTCTCCAACCCACCCTACTCTGCCCTAGGCTAGAGATCAGCTTCCAGGAGGTCAGGGCCCCATCTTGAGTCCTACCAGCACCCAGCATGGTAAAAGATTAGAGACCCAGGATCCAATCCTGGCTTTGGCACTTCCTTGATGGTTGACCTTGAACAAGTTGTTTAACTCTTGTGAGCCTTAGATTCTCCATGTATGAAAGGATGAGTGCCTACTTTGCAACATTATTGTGAGATTAAATGAAGCATTTGAGAAAAATTCTATCATCAGTCACACAATAGTGACTTAATAAGGGATCGTTTTTCCTTCATTTTCACTTGCATAGTGCTAGGCACACCAGCGTCATTTTTGTGAATATTTATTAATATACTTTTAAAAGAAATGATGAGGGGCACCTGGCTAGCTGAGTTGGTAGAGCATGCAACTCTATCTCAGGGTTGTGAGTTCAAGCCCCATGGTGGGACAGAGAGCTTACTTTAAAAAAAAAAAAAAAGATACAACAAAAGAAATGATGGACATAAAGTATGTAAGGAAAAGGACAATGGTCTTAAAAACATTTAAAAATGTGTTTAGTATTTACTGCATGCAAGCCCAAATATATATTTCAGTCCCATCATCTATTATGAAACACCAACTAATCCCTCTGCCTTCCCACCAAACATACATCCAAAAGATGGCAGTTTGTATGTGTTATTATACAGACCATCACAGCCTATTAATACATACTGCAATATAGATTTTACTGAAACATGGTATTTTATTTTTTTTAAAGATTGATAGCTTTCTTTTTTAAGATTTTATTTATTTGCCAGAAAGAGAGCGAGAGAGAGAGAGAAAGAGAGAGCGGCACAAGCAGGGAGAGAGGCAGGCAGAGGGAGAAGCAGACTCCCTGCTGAGCAGGGAGCCTGATGTGGGATTCCATCCCAGGACCCAGGGATCATTAGCTGAGCTAAAGGCAGACGCTTAACCGACTGAGCCACCCAGGCATCCTAAAACATGGTATTTTATAAACCAGGAGCAAGTCTCATCGTGAGGTTGTTTTAGCTTCAGCCCAGAGAATAAGTGATTGTCCAAAGTCACAACAGTCAAAAAATAGCAGAATGGGAGCTAAAATTCAGATTTGGTGAGTCCAGAAACATTATCTTTTCCTCTAGCCCCCAAATGGACAGTGTTATTTCATAATCAGCTTACCTTTCTCTCAGACCCAAGGTGAATACTCTGGGTTATGCACCAAAAACATATGAGATAGATTAATGTTAATTTTACTTGAGCAAACGTTCAATGTCATTTGTTTGCCAAAAATGGGAACCCACTCAGACTACTGTAAATAAAAGGAGTTCGGCTTTTTTAATGTTTTGTCTGCTTGTTTGTTTAAAAACAAGAGTACCTTATGGAATCAAGGCTGCTGAGAAACTGAGAACCAGAAAAGCTAGCTCAAATCAAGGAAGCCATGTTCCTCCGTTTGCTCCATTCTTCCCCACCACATTGTCTCCTGGGCTCTCACTTCTGCTTCTCTCCCTAGTATGCACATTCTTCTCAAAGCCGTTATTCTCTGCTTCTTCATAACTGCAGACTGAAACATGATACCTGAACTGCTTTATTGCTCCCACTTCCAAAGCCACCAACTAGCTCACTATCATCCCTGTGTCCCAATTCCAAATCTCCAGGTGAGAACATCTGACTGGCTGAGCCCAACCAGGGGAGACTCACTTTACTCAGGTGACTATCCTCATCCAATCTGCTTGAGTCATGAAGGAGTATAGTTATGGAACATAATCATGAACTGCAGGGTGTCATTTCTTTGTGTTTGGAGAGGGACACTTTACCAGGGAAGAAATAGCCCAGAAGTAACTACTAGAATAACCTTAGATATCTAAATGACAGCCTTATATTAATCATCTGGCTTCTCCCAAACATCTCAACAATGGGCATCTCCACGTAGGCATTGTGACCATCATCCAGAGATGTGAACTCAAACAGTGCTGCAGTCATGGGGCTGCCCCACTCAGATCCCCTTTCAAGAGAGACATCTCAAAGAGATTAGCACCCTTGTGTTCATCACAACATTATTCACAATAGCCAACAGGTGGAATCAACCTAAATATCCATCAACAAACGAATGAATAAAAAACGTGGTATATACATACAATGAAATATTATTCAGCCTGAAAAAATCATGAAATTCTCACACAGGCTAACATGGGTGAACCCTGAGGACATTATGCTAAGTAAAATAAGTCAGTCATAAAAAGACAAATATTGCATGATTCCACTTATATGACATATCTACAGTAGTCAAACTCTTAGAAACGAAAAATAGAATGATGGTTGCCAAGGGGGTATGGAGAGGGGGTAAAGGGAATTTGCTTAATGGCTATCGAGTTTCTATTTTGCAAGATAAAAAAAGTTCTAGAGATCCACTGTACAACGATATGTGCATAGCTAACATTACTATACACTTAAAAATGGTGAAGATGCTGGGGCGCCTGGGCGGCTCAGTCAGTTCAGCATCTGACTCTTGATTTCAGCTCAGGTCATGATCTCAGAGTTGTGAAATCGAGCCCCACGTCAGGCTGTGTGGAGCCTGCTTAAGATTCTCTCTCTGCCCCTCCCCCCGCCAAAAATGGTGAAGATGGTTATCTTATGTTATGTACTTTTAACCACAATAGAGAGAGAGAGAGAAACAGGGAGTGCAGTTAACTGTGAGTCTCCACCTGTGAGTGTCTTCAGAATCTGCTTCAGTTTTCAGCTTCCCAGACAGACCCCAGTCAATGATAGGGCATAAGATGGCACAGGACTCACCAACACTGGATGCCGCTAAGAGAAGCCTTGTACCAGTGCTCCCTGTGGGCTGGCCACGATTCTCAGAGCTGTCCTACATTCTGATGCTCGTCCTCTTTCCTTCCCCCTCACCTTTCATAGATGTCAGCCTCCTTCATGGTCTGAACACTTTCCCTGACTATTCTTCCTTCATTTCTCTTATCTTTCAATGGTATTCTAGCCAATAAATCTCTCATTTCTACCTATCCCTTACCATCTACTCCCCGAGGAAGCTGCCTGTCCTAGATGACTACAGTGTCACACCTAGTTCTTTCACACACCCATGACAGCAAAGGCTGTGCATGTGCATGCCTACCCACTGTCAAGGGCTCTACGTGAGGAAGCCCCTCTGAAAGCTAAGCTGACACCCCAGACAGCTTCGGCTCTTCTCTGTTTCCACTGTATCTCTCATACCTCCATCACAATTACACTCGTAGTTCTTCACAAGTACAGGATCCCATCACAATATGCTCCTTGAAGGCCATGGGCACACACGGATGCATTTCGGTATCCCCAGCACCTGTCAGCGTGCCAGGCAGATAGGACATGTTCAGGAAATATTTGAGGAAGGAAAGAAGAAAAGGCAGGAGGGGACAGTACCAGAGGAAGGGTTAAAGGACAGGAACCATTCTTGGTGTATCTCAGCACACGGCTGATGCTCAAAAATGCTCATCCACAGGCTATACACAGTAGTCTTCCCCTTCCTGTCATCCACCAACAGTTACTAAATATGTATTGAGTGCTTACTGTGTGCCAGATGGAGAGAGAATGTCTCCCCATGACTTAGGCATGTGGTCTCTGTCCTGAGCATTGTAACACTTGACATCTGAATCTCCTGTTGTCAGCTGGTATCCATGTTTTTCCCGACGCTGTTTGGTCAACCAAACATCCTGGCACACTGGATTCTAGCAGATGTGAGGACAGGTGGAGTCACCACTCAGGAATATAGACATTGATGTCACTGAAAGTTCTCCCAGGTGATAAAGAGAAACATTCTACTTAATGACCCATTAGTTATTTTCACGTACTGCCTGAGCTTTCTCATTGATAGTTATGTTAACCTTTCTTGAAACAAAGATTTACATTGTGAATATACTACCTGTTTCAAAAATCATCTGTTTGTAAATAAAATAGTGCTTTGGTGCATGGGGAGGTTTGCAGACATGGTGTTCCAAGTCTTCCTTCCATTTGAAGATTTTACCACATTTAAGTCATTTAAGGCTTTTAAAACCTCAAACATTACAAAATCTTGGGACTTTCTTTGAGAACAAATACTATTAAATATAACCCAATTTTAGCTCAATCTTTAAAAATTTGTTTTGCTGACTCATCCTTGCTCTGGGTGAATTTCTGAGCTCCAGAGTGGAGTGACCACTAAGTGATGGAGATTGCTTCAGTTCAGTGTCCCTTAGCAACCATAATTTCACTTTCCTGTTGCCATAACAACTATAGCATGAACATCAAGGTCATCAAGCCCACTGAGCCTCTCTCAAGAAGCTGACTCTCTCACATTCTCCAGGCTTCTCTTCTCCATTTGTTCTCACAGGAGACGTTTTATGAAAAATGACATTTGCTTGTCCCTTCATCCACTCCATGTTACTTTAGAAACTAATCTATTTAAATAAACAAGATACTTCATAATAAAGGAGATATAAAGACCTTGCGTCAAAGATTGATAGAGTCAATAAAACCTGATATGGAAACTGTGCTTTATCTCCAAATGGTTCTGTTAGTTTTGGGTTTTTTTTTTTTTTTAATTAATGGAGAGACAATATAGTGGGGGGGGGGATTTTGAAATTCTGAAAGTCTTGGTTTCCAGTATGATATTTGTCATGCTCTCTGTACTCAGGTCCCCTAGCCTGTAGTTTCTGGAAAAAAAAGGGGGAGCGGAGGGGCTGAATTTGATGATTTCCGAGGTCCCTTTCAGTTCTTAAATTTGTGAATTCACATTTCAGTGCATCACATTTTGCAAAAGTTTGCTTTTAAGTGGTAAACTGAAGCTAGTCGAGCAGAGGGAGCCTTGTCCACCTCTCATGGAACAATCAGCTCTTTGGAACAAAGGCAAAAGGCCCCTCTTTATATGAGCTTTTGTACTCATTCCTATGTGTGCGTGGAAAAGTTGGCACTCTGGAAATGTTGAATCACCATGAATAATTATGCGGCAAGAAAACTTTCCCTTTTTTGTATTCTCTTAAGAATTATAAATAGTTGATATTAAAAATGGCTCTTCACCTCAGCTCTCACCCCAAAATCAGAGGAATTAGCTGGATATTAGCACTTGGAGATAGTACAATTTCATAGCTCTATTGAAGCAGACAAATAAGTTTCCCAGAAAAACTGATTTTACTTTTGGGGAAAGAAGGGTCCACTCGGACTCCTACAAGAGTAAGTGATTTCTTACACTTTCCAGATAAACCCTACTTGCCAAGGTTTCCTAGGCATTATTGTTCATTGCAACCATCTTCTGAAATTCTGCACTGCTCATCACACAATGTTTCAATGTGCATCAAATAAATTTGATTTCAGGACATATGCATCGTGTTCATTTAACGAAGACCTCACCTTTTTGCCTTACATTTTGTTGATGGGTGGAAAAAAATATTTCATTAGTTGAGGATAGTTCTTATTGTATTGTGCCTTTTTCTATCTGCCAAAGGGTTTATAGTATCGTTATATGATTTTTCTTTTCTTCTTTTCCCAAAAAGCAGTGCTAGCTGGGGCTGAATGTTTGAAATGATCATCTGCCCCTTTGCTGGTTCTGCCAATTCTTACTGACATCAAAGTCTTAATGGTTGCTAATCATGGTCTCCCCCCACCACCACCACCAACCCCCACCGGTGGGGACAACTTGAGAAGCTGCTGGGGATAATACGGCACCAAGAAAGCCACTTATGTAGTTAAATTTTTCTCTCCGGGGTAAAGGAAGGGCACTGCAAGAAAGAAGGGCTGCTTCCGTTTGCCCTTGTTTCATCAGTTCTTTCTCTCAGGAGGAAGAAAAAAAAAAAAATGACTCTTGGCAAAGGAGGCAAGACACCTGGAAACTAGTCAATGATTTCCTCCTGGAGGCATAAAGATCTGAGTAGTGTGTTCAGCAGAATTGGAAGAAGATGACAGACACACCACAAATGATAAATTCCTTATAAAAATGCTGATTAGAAACCAGGGCCTGGCACATAGTGGGCCCTTAATAAAGATCTCCAGAACGCACACATGAATCCCAGTGTTGGGAATGAGCATGTGCTAAGTGGGGGCAAAATAAAGTTGCAACACTGAGGAATTAAATCAGTCATCCACTCATGGATGAGCCACATAATCACATTGCACATTCATCATTTAGGTGGCAGTTTTGCATTTCGGAGCTCTGCCACACCCTCTCACGGGCCCTCAGAACATCCCTACGAGCAGAAGATTTTTCCTATTCCCATTTTATAGGGAAATAAACTGAAATGGAAATTAAACAACTTGGTGGAAATCCTATGGCTCAACAGCTATGGAACTGGGGTTTAAATTTAGTTCTCCTGACTCCGAGCCCTCTGGCTTTACCTGAGGGTGGAAGCTCTTTTACAAAGTGGATGAATTTGGAATTAGAATTCCTCACCTGTAAAATACAGTTAAAGCAAAAAAGTAAAAAATAAAAAAATAAACAAAGGCATCCACTAGGATTTCTGACTACAGGCGAGATAAATGAACTGTGACCACCTTCAACGAGAAGGGTTAATTGGAAGGATGTCAATGGCTCAGGATCAATGGGTGGTTGGAAAGGGAGGTTTGCAAATGGCAAGGGTTCTGAGAGCAGATGTGCTGGAAGCAGGAAGCACAGCAACTCTCTTCAGAAAGAGTCTGGTCAGAACATTGCCGGTGACACCACTCTTAATGCTGCCACGCCACCAACGGCCATGAAAAGCCTTTCAAACTCTTTCTTTAGGCTTGTAACACTACTTCAAGAATAAAGTCCCAGGAGAGAGTGTCTGATTGGCTGAGCTCAAGCCACATATCCAACTCCTGGCTCTTCCAGGAGCAGGTAGAGGTGGGAGATGCTTTCCTTCCCAACACCCACCCACCGCCAATTTCTGTAGTGAGACAGTGGTACATGGAAGCCCACATCCAACAGAGAAGGGGTAACTCTCCAGAAAAAAAAAAAAAAGCTGCTGGTATTAGGAACATGAATGAATACCACATCAAAATGAAAGTCAAGTGCTTTCAATTCCAAATCCAAAAGAATTTGACTAAAACGTTAAATCCTAAACACATAAGGCTGGGCCACCTCCCATCACTTGGACCCTTCTTGGGGTTCCTGGGCTAACATAGCAAAAACACAGCTAGTAGGACACTTAGAATCCTGCTGTGTGACATGAGCTGGCATCAGTGAAGGAACCCAATTAACTCATGCTTAAGGGGGCAAGCTGCTACAAAGTCTTGCATTGGTCAAGCCCTGCTCCATGCTGCACTCTCTTTCCTGACACCCTAGTACCTTCAGGATGCTCTCCTTCACTATTATGTATCACAGCTCATAACTATCAGACTTAGAGGTCTGTTCACACCCCAGTGAAAAAAAATCTTACTTTTGCCTGGCCAGCACCCTTTCATCTTCTTTCCAAAAGTAGCATCTGCATTCTGGCAGGAGGCACATCTCCTCCACTCTTGACCACATGGTGCCAGCGGGGCTGCCCACCATCTCCCTTGATCCTGGGGTGGGCATGACCAAAGAAAGCCTGGACAACTCAAACAATCCTCCCTCCTGGCAACAGTGATTGGGTCAGGACATGGGCATTTAACCAAGTTTGGCCAGTAATACTCAAGTCTGGGACTTCCGATGGAAGAATTGAGAAAAAGTCGCTTTTCTACATGGAGATGACACAATGGTGAGGATACCAACCAGAACTAGTGGCAGTCTGTTCCCCATAATGTAATAAATGGCCTATACATGAAGAGAACAAAAGCAGAGCTGAGAGAGGGAGCAAAGCAGATGTGGATCCGCACTGTTTGAGATTTGGATGCAGTTACTTTTTTTTTTTAAGATTTTATTTATTTATTTGACAGCGAGACCGAGAGAGAAAGCACAAGTAGGCAGAGCGGCAGGCAGAGGGAGAGGGAGAAACAGGCTCCCAACTGAGCAGGGAGCCTGACGTGGGGCTCGATCCCAGGACCCTGGGATCATGACCTGAGCCGAAGGCAGCTGCTTAACCAACTGAGCCACCCAGGCGCCCCGTGGATGCAGTCATTCTTGCATCCATTCCCGAAGCCACACCTGGATTTTCAATTTTGTGAGTCACTAATTCCCTCTTCATGACTGAGTCCATTTGAATTGTATTTCTCTCCAGGCTTGTCCCCCACAAATACAAGAACAATAAATCCACCCATTCATTCAGCAAATATTTATTGAGTGCCAGGCACTCTGCTAGGTACTGGGGATACTGTAATGTGCAAAACAGACATGGACTCTATAGTCTGGGGGTGGAGAGACACATTAGTCAAGTAAACACACAGATAAATATGCTTTGAAAAACTGTGATGAGTGCTAAGAAGGAAAATATAGAGCACACTGAGACTGTAAAGAAGGCCGACCTGGCTACTTCCTGGACACGAAAAGGATTAGAAATGTCAACCTACATAAAAGAGGAGGCTGATGTCAGGGCAAGAGAGGGTCCTCTTCAGGGGAGGTTAAGGAAAGTGGGAGGAAGATCAAACGAGCCAGGTAAAGCAGTTTCTACCCAACTGTATTTGAGCATCCCCCCTCCTTTGTTTAATTGTGGTAAGAACACTTAATATGAGATCTACTATTTTAAATTTGTAAGTGCACAATACAGTATGATTAACCGCAGACACAATGTGTACGACAGATCCCTAGAACTTACTCATCTTTCTTGACTGAATGCTTGTACCACTGACCAGCAATTCCGCATTTCCCCTTCCCTCGGCCCTGGCAACCACCATTCTACTCTCTGCTTCTATGCATTTGACTAGTTTAGATTCCTCACAAAGGAGGAATGGCTCAGTGTTTGTCCTTCTGTGACTGACTGACTTCACCTAGTAAAATGTCCTCCAATTCATCTGTCACATATGACAGGATTTCCTTTTTTGAAAGGCTGAATAACATTCCATTGTATGTATATACCACAGTTTCTTTATCTATTCATCCATCATGAGCACTCAGCTTGTTCCCACTTTTGACTATTGTGAATAATGTTGCAATAAATGCGGGAGTGCAGGTATCTCTTCAAGACCTTGATTTCAACTCTTTGAGGTCTTTCTGAGGCTTCCCAACATAGACCACGGACACAGAGCTGAGAATAAGAAAATGTAAGTGTTCTAGAGCAGGGAATATGGTCTAAACTCCAAATGAAGAAATTCCAGAGAGACAATTCTAAATGAACCCAAACTTGGTCAGTTTGTGTTCAATAAAAGACTGTGGGCATTTGTCCAGGATATCTCATTTTACCAGCTTTGGGCTAGACCCTGAGGTAAAGCCAAAGGAGAACTAAAAAACATCCTCGTTGTCCTTAAAATGCTCACCGTGTTTGTACAGAAGAAAAAAGAGTACTCAGTTTATCCAAGGGCGCAGCAGTGTGAAACAGACAAACTGTGTTCAAGGTCAGAGATTCTCAGCAGAGAGGAAGGAGATGCTTGATATTTGAAAAAGCATTCAATACCACACAAGCATAAGGCTGACCAAAATGTTTATGGCTGGTGCAGAGACACAGAAGACAGTGAAAAGTACTGAGGGAACATGTGATTTTAGAAGTTCTAGAAATTCTTCTTATAAAGGAGAGATTCAGGGCAGGTACAGAAGAGATGGAAGGTCGTACTTGTTAGCTATGAGAGCTTGCAGGTCAGATGACCCAGGGTTCAAATCCTAGCATGCCTCTCACCAGCTATAAGAAATGGGGCTCTGGCCATAGGACTTCACTTTTCTGGGTATTAGACACCTCTTTTAAACAAAAGAGATAACAGTAGTGTCACTTTAGGGAGTAGTTGTGACAATAAGATGGGATAATTATTGGAAAGAACTTCTGTGTTTTGTTTTGTTTTTTTAAAGATTTATTTATTTATTTGAGAGAGCGAAAATGAGAGAGAGTACATGAGACAGGGGAGGGTCAGAGGGAGAAGCAGGCTCCTCGCTGAGCAGGGAGCCCAATGCAGGACTCGACCCTGGGACTCCAGGATCATGACCTGAGCCGAAGGCAGTTGCTTAACCAACTGAGCCACCCAGGCACCCGAACTTCTGTGTTTTTTGGTATACAGTAAATACTCAATGACTTTTAGCTATTATCATTACTATCATTGTTCTGGGCTTTGATGGATGGGGAAGGCGTGGAAAGATTTGGCTCTTAAAGACTAACATTGCCCTCATTGCTAATAATAATAGTTAATTTATATAGAGTATTAATTGCATGCCAGACATTATGCTGAGCTCTTCCCAAGTTGATCCTCGCTCACAGCACAATGGAGAGGTACTATTATTACCACCTTCTAACAGACGATAGCACTGAAGTTCTAGAGAAGTTGCTAGTCTGGGCTCACACAACTGAGAAGCAACCAAGCAGGGTTTAACCGCCTACAGGCTGACTCAAAGTCCCCAGGCTTTACCACTATGCAGTACTGCTCAGGGTAGGTTCTTTTTTTTTTTTTTTTTTTTTTTTTTAAAGATTTTTATTTATTTATTCATGAGAGACAGGGAGAGAGGCAGAGGGAGAAGCAGGCTCCCAAGGAGCAGAGAGCCCGATCAGGGTAGGTTCTTGAGCCTGTCTCATCCTCAAAACATCCTGCAGGGATTTTTTTCAAAGACTTTATCTCAGAAGTCTCAACCAAGTCTCTCATTCAGCAACTCATGGTGGGACTACAAATCACTATACTTAAAGCTCTCGGGGGGCGGGGGGGGGGCGGATTCTGAAGATCAAAGGAATTTAGAAACCCTAGCCTTAGAGGACCATGATCCTGATGACCCTCCCCTGGCAGGGGGAGCTGTGCCCCCGCAACTACCACCAAAGTCTTTAGAACAGACAATCCTGCATCTTCCACCAATTTCAGAGAATTGTTTTCCTGCTGTACTAACTCATTTGTGGCCAGATATAACTCAGCAAGCAGCGACCATTCCAGGTGCCAATTCCCTGCATCAAAGTCAAGACCTTCCTTTGCCCAGACTTAAGGGTCACTCAAATATTAATTTCAGTTCTATTATAAATCACAGGCCGGTAGCTCATGCCCACAGTCCTTTAAAATATTTTGAGCTTCCTAGAGCGGTGAAGTCGGTGACCCAGCTCTCCCTCAATTTACCCCACTCCATCTGAAAATGTTAGGCTACCCATTAATGACCACCCCTGGTCCCCCAGATCATGGTTGAGCACCAGCCTCTCAATCACTGTGAAGGAGACAGCGAACACTCTCCATGTGATTCAGAGTCAAAAACTCCCACTGTGATGCTCTGGGCAGGCTCGGAGCAGAGGAGTTAACTGCTTAAGTGGTCTTGTTACGTGCTTGGCACAGACTCCCTCCAACAAGTAAAAGCTCTATTTGATTTTCTGGGAACACTGAGAGTGAACTCTGTTCCCAGTGGGCCATTGAACCCAAACTGATAGTTGTTCCCTGCATTCTGTAAAAAACACCAGAGCCGAGGGCTATACACATGTGGCTGCCAGCTCAGTCCAAACAAAGCTACCGCTTTCACCATGTGACCTCAACAAGTCATCACAGACGTGTGGAGCCCATACCCCCAGATTAATAACTCAGGCAGATACACTTGGCGGCACTCCACGTCAGTGCAAACCCAGTAAGTGTTTAATCCAGGCCAGGCATTTATGTGCAGTGGGACCATTCAGCTGCTGAACTCTTTCCCGTGTGCGGGGAGGCTATCCCAGCAGTCACTGCTGCCACTCACAGCAGCAATAAACCTTGTTTAGACAAGTGTTTGAAGCATGTTGTTCATACGACAATGGAAAGGGAGACACTGAGCAAAAGCTACCAGTTTTGACTGATGTGTGATACCACCTAAGGTGACGCATTGGAAAATATTTCGTTGAAACAATGCACATAGCTGGGGCTCTTAGGCCAATATAAGCATAGCACCTTCCTAGCAATTTCCTCATTATCCGCTGGTGGTTTTTCTGCGATATTGCTTTTGCTCATCCTTCTTGGTAGTGTACTTTTGGGGACCTCCTCCACTGTTGTTTGTGTATTTGTAGTACAGATTTTTAACTCTATTAGAGACAGATCTTAAACTCTAAATCTAGATCTTAAACTCTAAATCTAGAAGCCTTTGAAATACAAGAACACCTTATTTTCTGCCCAGGGGAAGGCAGAAGGGTAAGCAATGCTACTTGGTGGCAACTGACTTCACTCTATGAAATGGGTCTCTTCAGGATGTAGGTGGGCAAGCGGAAAAGTGAGGTGCCTTCCAGCTCACAGCACTCGCACACCCTGCCCTGGAATATGTGTTTATTTTTTGTTAAAGATTTTATTTTTTTTTTTAAAGATTTTATTTATTTATTTGAGAGAGAGCATGAGCATGAGTGGGGATGGGGGAGTGGGGAACAGAAGCAGACTCCCCGTTGAGCAGGGAACCCGACTTGGAGCTTGATCCCAGGACCCTAGGATCCTGACCTGACCGAAAACAGATGCTTAACCGGCGGAGCCACCCAGGCACCCCAAGATTTTATATATTTATTAAATAATCTCTACACCCAACTTGGGGCTCAAACTCACAACCCCGAGATCAAGAGTCGGAAGCTCTACCAACTGAGCCAGCCAGGTGCCCCTGGAATATGTATTTAAAACAAATTCTCAGCATATTAAATACCCCATCCCTGAATTAGAGACAAATAGGCAAACCATGAAAGTGAATGGAAGCAGGTAAACCTGGAGAATGCCTAAGATTTTTCTATCCTTATTTCTGATCTCTCTCCATAAATGTGTTAAATATCACCGTGTGCTGTTATTCATGCGTCCTGAAACTTACACTTTCGTGCCACTGGGGAAATGGATTCTCTTCTAATAAGAGTTATTTCCATATTTTTACAATCAATTCCTTGCCCTTATTTTTTGGTACGTTTTTCGTTTTTGTTTTGTTTTGTTGTTGTTAATGACACCTGCAGGATTCACTGCAGAGTTTAATTCTCAGTACCACCATGATTAAACATATTCACTGATGAACATGTCCTCTGTGATGAGGACACAGCCTCTACTCACAAAAAAACTAAAGTCAAAAAAAGGCATGCAGCTCCACTTGCTCTCATCCCCTCCACAGAGGCAGCCTACCCTTCATGGCGGTCTCCAAATCCTCATCAGAGGACCACTACTTTCTAAGAGGTCGTGGCAACCTCCTAGTTGTTATTGTTTATCTCTCTGGGCTACCCAAACCAACAACAATCCTTGAGTCGGAAGCAAGGTGGGCCATGGGATCTAAAACCAGAATAAGCGAGACAGTAAAAGGAAAATAAAGCTTAACGAACAATGGGTGGAAGCTCCCCCTACGTCCTCCCTCTTGTTTCTCAACAGCCTTCCACTTGCATTTGGAGACCCACATGGTGCTGGGAAGCTGAGTGCACCCCACACTCCAGCATGGGAGCATGTGACCTCAGCGGAGGCCAACCCACACATTCCATCCTCTGAGTCAGTGATGGGTTCAGGAGTAAGTCGGTGTTGAAAAAAAGCACGTGACTATGAATGGGACAGAGATCCAAAATTAACAGTGACAAATAAGACCAAGGGTTATTTCTCTCTCACATAAACTTCAAGCTGGTGTAAGGATTCTGTTCTGTGCAGGCTTCAGGGGCCCTGAGTTCTTTCTGTCTTGCTGTTCTTCCATTTCTGGAGTTCTGTTCTTGTCTGCATGGTCCCAAGATTGCTTACAACAAGGAGAGCACCCGTGTTTCCTCTTCTTTACTTGAGGACAAAATGCCAAAATTGCACATAATGCTTTCACTTACATTTCATTGGCTAGAACTCAAGTCACAGGACCACACAAGCAACAAAGGGAGCTAGAAAATATGGTGTTTTTTCAGGCATATGTGTGCCTTGCTAAAATTCTATTACTAGGAAAGAAGGGGAGAATGCACAGTAGAGGTCAACCTGTAGCATGTGAGCTAAACTATTCCAGATTCTCATATTTTGGCTCAGAATCCAGGAAAACATGTGCATATTCTCTCTCTGGATGCATGAATGACAGTAGCAATTTCTGCAACCATAAGGAAACCAATATTAGAACAAAGATGACACACAGAAGAGAGGAGAATCAAACAAATCCCAGGGAAGAATATCTACGTATCTGGTAACATCAGAAAATTCTGGATCAAACCCCATCTGGAGCTCTAGCTCCAGATTTTCACCTATGTCAGCCAGTAAATTCTTCACATTTTCTGAAAAACCTTGAATTGAGATGTTCTTGTTAGCAATCAAAACATCCTAAGGTTCAGAGTGAGCAGGGGACACAGAAAGAGAGTGGGGATACAGACTGTGAGGTAAATGATGAAAGATGCCACATGGTCCTGAACACAACATCTGGACAAAAGTTACTTTCAGAGACATGACGGGTGGGCAACTATTTAAACAGAGGCACTGAATATTAGCAAAAGCAGGGAATGACCCAAATGTCATGAAAACTTGTTAGGATGAAGAATAGGTGACAAAGCATAGCTAGTATTGAGAAGCCAAGAAGTATGTTTTAAATAATTATCTCCCCCAATTGCTCTTGTGGATAGAACGCCACCATCACACCACACTCTACTCCACTCCCTTGCACAGAAAAGACTATTGGGTGAGATCACGCCTTGAACACAAAAACCTTACTAGGTTAGCAGTTATTCCAGGTCAAAGCCTTGGGTAGATGCCCCTGGCCTTGATTCTTCCACAGATTCTACTGTGGTCATCAATGTGAGGACTTGAAAATAAACTCGGTAAACTTCCGAGTACCTGCTTTCAGGTTCCTTTAACTCATGGCCCTGGTGACAAGGCCAAGCAATTAAAGCAATTATGACCCTTCTGGCCTCTATTTTCCCCTAAGATCATCATCAACAAGTTATTAAGCACAACTTAACAATATAAACCAAGATGAAATAAACACAATTTTTAGAAAACTGCATGGAGTTTGTTTTTTCTAGAAGATAACTCCAAGTGGAATAAGACATGTTTTGAATAAAGAGGAAATTTAAGTATTGAGAAAAAATAAGAAGGAAGAGATTGTTCTTCATGGTCAGAAGTAAATTAGAGGCAGAGTTGGAATTGGATTTCAGATCTACTTGCTGGAATAGACATTCCACCCAAAATGCCTTCCATTGTATTGATTTCTAGACTGAGAAGACATATATACTAGGGGTAAGCACCAAAAGAAATATGCCTTAATATTGGTATTCTCCTCCTGCAAAAGGCCATTCAGATTCAAAAACAAAAGCCAGACACTCCAGTAAATATTTTCATATAGTATTTTGCATATGAGACAGGTAGGGGACGAAGCAAGGCTGTTAAGAGTAAAGATTCTGGACCAGAACACTCATTCATTCATTCCACAAATACTGATTTCTCCTACCATGTGCCATGAACTGCTCTGGGTGCAGAGGATGTAGCATTAAATCAAACAGATAACAAAGCCCTGTCCTCAAAGCTCTTAGGTGGAGCTTAGGGCTAAGAAGAAAACCATTTCAGGGGGCTGGGGTGAGAGTGTGGTTTAAGTAGGGTCATCAGGGAAAGACTTTCCAAGAAGGTGACTGTGTTGATTGTCTCTTGCTCCATCGAAAAGTAGCCCCACGCTTTGCATCTTAAAACAACAAACTTGTTTTCTGTGCATTAGTTGGGTGGTTTTGACTCAGGGTCTGTCGTGAGTTTGCAATCGAGTTGTTCACTGGGGCCACAGGCCTGTACGCCTTGCCCAGACTGGAGAACCTGCCTCCACCCTTGTTGGCAGGCCTCAGTTCCTTGCTACAGCAACTTCTCTGTGTGCTTCTAAAAGCCCTTCACAACATGGCAGTTAGCTTCCCCCGGAGCAAAGGATGAAAGAGAGAGAGAGAACCCAAAATGAAAACCAAAGTTTTTAGAACCTAATCGAGGAGTGACATACCACTCCTTCTCCTGGTCTCATGGATTCAATCTGAAACATTGTGGGAGGTTACTCACAAAGGAGTGACTATCCAGAGGCCAGATCACTGGGGACCTCTTTGGAGGCTGGCAAACCCTGACATTGAGTAAATATCTGAAAGAGGTGAGTTCAAAGTCACATAACTTCAGACAAGTCACTTAACTTTTATAAATTTAGCTTTCTCATCTATACACTAGAAATTTTCAAAATATCTGTACTGTTGTCATGTTGAGAAGACTACGATGATGCAAGTAAATTTCTTTAAATCAGTGCCTGGCATTCCGTAAATGGGCAATACCTGTTAGCTATTATTACCATTATCATTATTATTAATGATTGTCATTATCATCCTCATCTTAGAGATAAGGCTTTAAGATTTAAATACTCACTGATGCTCATGCCCCAGAAACAGATGATAATCACTGTCAAGCTTTCCAAATCCAGTAGCTTCTTTTCTTCAGTGAGATGCTTCAGCAATACCCCAGAAGGAAGCATAAATGTTTTGAAGATTAATCTGAAGCAGGGATTAGAAAATTAGAATTATGTGAGGAAAGAAAGACAAAAGAAGACTCAAAATGTACCCCACTGGCAATAACCAAATGGGACCGTCAGGAGTACTTTTAGCTTAAATAGAAAACCTAATTCTCTGTGGCTTCAGCAAGAAGTATGGCGGTAGATAATTGCTAGGTTTGATTATCACAGTTACCTTTTGGCTTTTTGTCTTTGTGCTTGCTGCCCAAAAGTTACAAGTTACAAGATAAGATATGACGAGGGCGCCCACGACCAACCATCGCCGCTACAGGATTCAAGCGGACAGAGACGGCAAGGACTCGATGCAGCTGGTGCCACCCACGTCTCCCCACACAAGCGAGAACAAGTGAGGGCTTTCTCAGGGTGGAAAGAAGGATGGCGAGGACTCTGAAATGGCCCCGTGTGAGCTACAAAAGCCCTGGGTTCTCCTTCTATTTATCCTTCTCTTTCTGCTCTTTTTCCTTCTTCTCCCGCTCGGCTTTCGCTTCTTCCTCCTCATGGTTTTTGATCAGCTGCTCCACTTCTTTCTGTTTGAGGACTCTGATGGCCGTCTTCCCGTTCTCTCTTGTTAGGGTGGCAATCTCCACTTTTTCAGCAGACAGTTTACTCACATCCATGGTCTTATTTAGGACTTTGATAGCCAAAGCCAGTGCGGACTTCAGAGTCATTTCTCCTTCTTTGTAGTCCTGTTTTAACATTGACACAGCTGCAGCACTGTTGTTTCCAATGCATGTGGCTTTCCATCCTCCGTAATTCCCACTTGGGTCACTCTGGTAGAGCTGAAAGCCATAGTGCTTATCCCAGCCGATGTACAGCAACGAAACACCAAAGGGACGTTTTCCTCCGAACTGTGTATAAGCTTGTTTGATATCACATAGTGCTGTGACCAACTGCTCACAAGGAATTGGTTCCTGATACTGCAATAAATACCTTTGAGCAATGAGCCTCAGCTCATTAGTGAGAACGTTAGCATCAGAAGTGATACCTGCCACGCTGCAGGCCATGTCCTCATTCAGTTTATAAATTTTTTCAGAAAAAAAGACTTCATCAAGAAGCTTGTGGATGTTGCGTCTCTCTGCTGCAAGCAAAACACCGTCATTTGCTAAAATTCCCAAGCAGGTGCCTGCGTGTCCAATAGCTTCCATGGCGTATTCAACCTGATACAGGCGACCTTCTGGAGAAAATATGGTTGTCCTGGAGTCATATCTTGGCCTCTGTAGCTTCTGGCCTCACGGCCACAGTTCAGGAAGGGAGAAGGAGGGACCACCAACTCTGCTTCCCAAGATGCCCCAGCTGACTTGCATTTCTACTCATTGTCTAAGCTGCGTCGACGGCTATTAATACAAGGGTAGGTGACAAGGGCATAGCATCAACCAATCATGATTCACTCCCAGACCTAGACACATTACTGCCCAAATAAAATCTGGGCTCTGTTTTTAGAAAGAAGAAATGTCTCATGTCTTTCTTAGGCAAACCGATAGTTTTGTGGGGTTTTTTTAAAGAATTTATTTATTTATCTGACACAGAGAGAGAGACACAGTGGGAGAGGGAACACACGCAGGGGGAGTGGGAGAGGGAGAAGCAGGCTTCCTGCTGAGCAGGGAGCCCGATGCGGGGCTCAATCCCAGGACCCTGGGAGCCGAAGGCAGACACTTAACGACTGAGCCACCGAGGAGCCCCAAACCAATAGGTCCTGCCACAGTTAGTGGATTCCCCCACAAAGAAGTACCCATAACACATGACTGTTTGTTCCTCACTTACCAGGTTAAATCCATCCACAGTAAAATATGTACCTGATAACTGAGAAGAGTTACCATAATTTGCCTGTGTCTATGTCAGAGACATGGAAATTGCAGATGAGTCCTTGGGCAAATGCCCACCTGAACACTGGAAGCACTTAACCTTGTTTATGTGATCTCTCAGGAGCAGAGAAGAGAAACCTGACTTCATCTTAATGAAAGCTCTTAAAGGGCACCAGGCAATAAAACACCCTTGTAACTCAACGGAATATCCTCTTACTGCCCTGCGGACTCCGACCTAACTTCCCTCCCTGTGCAACCGCACTGCCCACTATGTCCATCCCAGCTAATTCACGATGCCACTTATCACCCTCAGCAGGTGGCAACAAACGTTCTCACAATCCCAAGCCACAGGTATCAGACACGTCGACATTTAGCATCGAATGGATCATTTCTTAAATTACTTTTCAAGTTGGATGTTTTTTGTAACTATTTTCCATTTTTTTGTGGGGCCAGAGAGACCCCAGATGCATTCTAGAGTGGAAAAGTTCTCAAAAACTAACAAACGTACAGACTTTACAAAAAGTAGAACCTTCTCAGATGGTGAAATGAAAGCACAATCAGAGAATTTTTAAATTAATAAGGAGAAAGTGGATGATTTTTTTTAAAAAACCTCCTTGTGGTTGAAATCATGAGGCGATGTGGTATGGTAGAAAGAACAAAAGAATCAGAATTCCTGAATGCTAAGCCATGTTTGTCTAGCTACAAGCCCTGAGGCATGAAGCAATGCATCTACGCTAAGACTGAGGTATTTTCTGCCAACACCATAAATTTGGGTGGTGGGCATGGGGTTGACCAAAGAAATATGGTATTTTGCAGGAAGTGCTTTCTAAGTAGCTACATTGTATTTTGCAGCAAGCTTGTGAAAGATGTTACAATGTGCTCTTTAGCCTCATCTCATTTGAGGGCAATCTACTTAGTAGATTTTACAGTTGGGG
Organism: Mirounga angustirostris; assembly: GCF_029215605.1. NCBI lineage: Eukaryota > Metazoa > Chordata > Mammalia > Carnivora > Phocidae > Mirounga > Mirounga angustirostris. Next base: position 183,500,366 of record NW_026991709.1, on the reverse strand, counting down.
AACTTGGGGATTAGAAGAGCTCAAGTCACTTAGTGTTGATTATATAGATAGAAAATCATCGAGCTAAGATTTAGGTTTGGGTCTGTATGGCTTTTTCCACCACGGGATTATTGTTTACAGTTCAGAATCACACACACACACACATGATTGTAGTGTCTATATTTATATTCTCTAGCTTGTCCACTTTTCAAAATATCTCACTGTCAGATCTGCCCAAAGTAATATTTTAGAATCTTTATTTTTTTAAGATTTTATTTTTTAAGTAATCTCTACACCCAATGTGGGGCTCAAATTCACAACCCCGAGATCAAGAGTCACACGCTCTACCCACTGAACCAGCCAGGTGCCCCAATATTTTAGAATCTTTAAACAAAACTCAACAACTTACTCCAATATCTCTGTCCTCTTCTGACAAATTCACTATTTTAGAAAGACACACACGCTCATACGTAAATGCATATACACAAACACAGACCATTTTGGATCTTATTGTTTGGGGTGAACTATCAGAAGATGAAAAAAGTGGGGGCGCCTGGGTGGCTCAGTCGTTAAGTGTCTGCCTTCGGCTCAGGTCATGGTCCCAGGGTCCTGGGATCGAGCCCCGCATCAGGCTCCCTGCTCCGCGGGGAGCCTGCTTCTCCCTCTCCCACTCCCCCTGCTTGTGTTCCCTCTCTTGCTGTGTCTCTCTCTGTCAAATAAATAAATAAAATCTTTAAAAAAAAAAAAAAAAAGAAGATGAATAAAGTGACTAAAACAGAATACACTGAAAAAAAATGAAAAGGGCAAAGTTGCTGAAGCTACAAAACTTTTAGAAGCCAATAATCTTGGGACAGAGAAGCTTACTGACATTTTGGATAGATATGGAAAATCAAAGAGTTATTTGATTATGATGAGAAAATGATTCTGCCTTTTAAAAATGAGGAGGGAAAAGAGCTGCATAAGCCAGGGAAGTAATTATACTAGGATACATCTAGTCTCAGGAAAAGTTCTTTGATAACCAGAAAACACCACATTATAAAGTAAGAGATTTAATACCCCTAAGTCCATTTCAGATAGAATCTTTCCCATGCTGGAAATAATTGAAAAACAGAGTCATGCCACTGGCCACTTTATGACTTCTTTGATTTCTCCAGGCTGTTTGAAGGGTTGAATTCTGGAAAGAATGTGAAAACTGTCCATACCAATCCTGACCAGTTAATTGCCAATGAAGAAGAATTAATAACTCTGCAATTATATTAAAGGTGAAAGAGGTCCCAGGGAACAATTCTAACAACAACAACAAAAAAAAATGGACTGACATAGGATAAAAGCTTGATTGGTGACAGCCATGACTATTGAGATGTTGAGCCTGAGTTCAAAGGGAGGACAAGAGCAACTTTATGTTTGACAATCTTTAGACAAGGTCATCACCCTCTACCAAGTACATACCGACTTATTCAGATATGATATTCCATTTCATATATCCTTTCTTCAACCACCAAAGTTTTATAAATGCTATCAGATTTGTTGACCATGATATGTACCTGGATTTGTCCTTAAGCTTTTGCATCTAAGTCACTAATTGAGCCATCATCAAGGTACAGGTAGATTTATGACAGAGCAGCACAGATAGACTCATTCATCTGGAGTTGTAGGTGGTTAGTCACCTTATGGAACTCATTAATCCCCAAAGCTGATAGAGCTTGAAAATAGAGATAGATCGCAAGCAGGTTTTGATAATTCTTGGATGACAGATCATAATGGTTTATTAAGAAAAGAAAGAGGTCTAACAATTATCTACTGAGCCTCTATTAGGGTTGCCACATAAAATACAGAACACCCAATTAAATGTGAGTTTCAGATAAAGAATGAACAATATTTTGATATAATTATGTCCCATGAAGAATTTGAGACATAGAGTAAAAGGTATTTATCTGAAATTTAAATGTAACTGGTTATCCTAATTTGTTTGTTTGTTGCTTGTTTGCTTGCTTGCTTGATTTTGCTAAATCTGGTAGCCCTAGTCTCTATTGGTGTGTCAAGTCCCATCCCACGTGGGGTTAGTTTCTTAATTGTTAATAACAGTAAGAAAAAAATGCATGTCCTAGAAATCATTATGTTAAATCTCTTAAGTCACTCAAAGTCAAAAATACTGAATTTTATATCATGGCACTATCTCCATTTTCCCTCAGTGTTGAAAAGTTCTCCAAGTACAAGTTGTTAATATTTCCCAAATGCTTCAACATCCCTGCCACATTCTGATGAATAATATTTTCCATTTACTCAAACTCATTAGTTTCCATTTTTTCTCCCTCAAACACCTCTCTCCTAGAGCTTTCCACCCACTCTGCTCCATTCTGGACCTCCTGCTATTCAGCTGACGTTCTGGGTCTTTTCCTTTGCAATTCTGCTATTTTGGTGTGCATACTCCTGAATTCCATGTTTGCTTTTGCTGTTGTTGTTTACCCAATTGTTTATAAGAGCACACCCTCCAGAATCTTCCTGGGGAGGGCTGCCCTAAAAGTAAGTATTTTGAGTCCTTGCAAACATGAGAGTGTCATCTGTCTTTCTTCTTTGAGGAACTGAGTAGAGTTTTAGCTAGAAAATTGTTTTCAGGGGCACCTGGGTGGCACAGTCAGTTAAGCACCCTACTCTTGGTTTCGGCTCAGGTCATGATCTTGGGGTCGTGGGATGGAGCCCTGCATCAGGCTCTGCACTTAGGGCAGAGTCTGCTGGAGATTTTCTCACCTTCTTCCTGCCCCTCCCACTTGTGCTATCTCTCTCTCTCCAATAAATCAATAAATCTTTAAAAAAAGAAAATCATTTTTACCCAGAATTTTGTTGCTCCATTGCCTCTAGTTTCCAGTGTTACTGATGATGAGAGATCTGATCCATCCTGACTCCTGACACTCTACACATGACTTATTTGTTTCCCTCTTGAACCTTTCTGTACTCACTCCTCAATCTTTGGATTGATGATGTGCTTTTATATGGGTCCAATCTCAGCCTTGGGGCTGGGGACTTGTATTAGTTTCCCAGGGTTGCTGTGATGAAATACTGCAAGTTGGTGGCTTAAAGCAACATAAATTTCACTTCTCATAGTTCTGGACATTAGAAGTTTGAAATGAACATGTCAATAAACTTTGTCCCTTCTGGAGGCTCTGAGGGAGAATTTGTTCCATGCCTCTCTTCTAGCTTCTAGTGACTTCTAGAAATCCTTGCTGTTCCTTGGCTTATAACTTAATCACCCCAATTTATGTCTGTGGTCACAGGGCTTTCTGCTCTGTGTGTCTCCTCTATGTCTCCATGTGGCCTTCTTATAAGAACATCAGTCACTGGATTTAGGGCCCACTGTAAACCAGTATGACTGCATCTTAGCTTAACTAATTACATCTTTTTTATTTTTATTTTTTTTAAAGATTTTATTTATTTATTTGAGAGAGAGAGAGCACAGAGGGAGAGAGAGAGGGAGAAGCAGGCTCCCTGCTGAGCAGGGAGCCCCATGCGGGACCCGATCCCAGGACTCTGGGATCACGACCCAAGCCGAAGGCAGACGCCCAACCGACTGAGCCACCGAGGCGCCCCTAATTACATCTTTTTTAAGATTTAATTATTTATTGGCAAAGGGGGGTAGAGGGAGAGGAAGAGAGGATCTCAAGCAGACTCCCGCTGAGCCCAGAGCCCGATGCGGGGCTCGATCTCACAACACTGAGATCACAACCTGAGCCAAAATCAAGAGTTAGATGCTCAACCGGTGTGCCAGCCAGGCACTCCTTAATTAATTACATCTTTAATGACTGTATTTCCAAATGAGGGCACATCTTAGGGTTCCAGATGAACATAAACTTGGGGGGTATGTTATTCAACCCAAACAGGGATTCATGGGTCCCTTTCATTCTAGAACTTACCTCCTTCACTTCCCAATGCTTTTTTTAATTAATTGATGCTTTCTTTGCCTCTCTTTTCTCTAGTTTTGCTCTCTGAAATTTTTGTGATTTGTATCCTGGGCATCCTGCAATCATCCTCAACTGTTCTCATCTTTTCTCTGCTAGCCCTTTCCTTTCTTTTTGGTTATACCTTCCTATGAAATTTCAGTTTCAGCTTCTGTTTCCACTTCATTTCAGCACTGAATCTCCAAACATCCTTTCTCTTCCTGAGAGTCTCCTTTTTTTAATAGCCTCTTGTTCTCATGCCGTGGATGCAGTATCTTCTAAAATCTCTGAGGATATTAACTAGTGGCTATTGTTGCTTCTACTAATGTTATGGTTTTTAAACTTTCCTTGGTTCTTGCTTCGTCTCTTTTTCTTCCAGGAAGATGAAAACATCTCTTCGGCAAGTTGAAGACTTTCTGCAAAGAGGGAGCGATTCTCTGTTGTCCTTCCTAAAAAGTGAGATACTACAAAAGCAGACTGGAGTCTCTATGTGTAGGGATGGAGTTGGTTTGGGGGGACCTGCCCTGCAGGGTGATGACACAATAAACCACTTCTCATGTTCAATCTCTGCAGAAAATAAGCGCCCAGGCTCTCATCAGGGGTAGGTAGCCAGCAGAGCAGGATGGAACAGGGAATCTGACCTCTCGTAACACCATATAATTTTATTTCAACCTACCTCTCCTTTTATTCACCCCTGCCCTTGGTAATAGCTTGTTGGATGAATATGGAGTAGAAAAGTAGTTATTATTTTTTAGGGCTTAGTGTGCATCCAGCACATTAGCCAACTTAACTTCCATTTCTACCATTTGAGGCCCCCACCAACCAAATGTTCCCCTCGAATACTGCTTTTGGAATGATGATGAGAATGACTCAAGGGGCACCTGGGTGGCTCAGTCAGTTAAGCGTCTGCCTTCGGCTCAGGTCATGATCCCAGGGTCCTGGGATCAAGTCCCATATCGGGCTCCCTGCTCAGCGTGGAATCTGCTTCTCCCTCTCCCTCTGCCTGCCACTCTCCCTGCTTGTGCTCTCTGTCAAATAAATAAATAAAATCTTAAAAAAAAAAAAGAATGACTAAAAATGTCCTTATATGATGTGAAAAGGAAGAGACAGCATTTGCCAATAGTCTGCCAAAGCTGCCGTGGAGAATTCTAGAACAGGAATGGGGTGAAGATGCAGTAATAATTGGAGTTGAGAAACCCCTAGATGGCCAAGGATGGAATCCTGGCTGTGAAATAATACTGGTGTTGGACTAGAGGTAGCAGGTAGAGAAGGGCAGCAGGGGTGATGTGTGGGAAGGAGAGAGGCCACCACGCTCAGGACTCTAGTGGTTAAAACAGAGATTTGAGTTTGAGTCCCAGCTCATGTGTCTTCCCATCAATTCTGGCTCCATCTCTGTCTCACATGGTTGCCCTGAATCTCTTCCTTGTGTGTGATTTTCTGGAGAATGTCATGTCACATTAGATACAACCCCAGTGCCTTCACACCGCAAAGTGCCTCAAACCAAAGATATATGAGCTCCTCTCCAGATGGTTTAGAAAAGAGTGAGGGAGCTGTGGTGGGGAAGTAAGTTCTCACAGCACCTTCAGAGATTGATTAGATTGGGCCATCACAGCTTTGAAGGGGGGGGGGGTGTTTGTTTTAAACCCTCTGCCACTGCCACTGGCCTTTAGTTTGTCTGTAACTAATTTGCTGGCTAGCTTTCTCTCCTCCAGAGCTTTCTCTGCCTCTTTCCATGGTGGCTCCTGAAAGCTCTCAGATTCATCCTGTGTCATGAGCAGAATTTAGTTCTCTTTGTTCCAGTTTCCTACCTAAGGAGGACCACCATTTTATTGATAAATGGCCTATTCATGTGTTTTAATAAGCAAACGGTCAGCCAATCTGGGGCACCTGGGTGGCTCAGTCGAGTATCTGACTCTTGATTTCTGCTCAGGTCATGATCTCAGGGTCATGTGATCAAGCCCCTTATTGGGCCCATGCTGGGCATGGAGCCTGCTTAGGATTCCTCCCTCTCACGCTGACCCTCCCCAACCTCTCACTCTAAAAAAAAAATAAAAAAAGTTAACCAATCTACAAAGAAAAGTTACCACCCCTTAAAAAGACAGATATTACTGCATATGTTTGATTAGTAAAAGAAAAAGTTTTATTTCTCTCATACCTCTATACAGTCATATAGTGTGGTTTATGGAGATGTGTGTGGGTGTATGTGTGCATACATATACAAACATTTCACATGTATATGCACACGTGTGTATGTAATAAATACATATGTGACACACACAAATTATATGCATGTGCATATAGACAGAGAAGTTTGGAATGGTATTTACCAAAACTCCTAATGAAGGAGAATAGAAGTTCTTTCTGAAAAGTGTCATTAAAGAAGTGCTTTGGTTTTCCACATTTTTATAGGGATGTATCACTCAAATAATGAGAAAATAAAAGCAAAAATATCTCCATTTAGAAAAAAAGTAAAATGAGTATGTGTCAGATGAGTAATAAACATAAAAAGTCTAAATGGGGCCACAGAGAATTTTTTAAAAAGAACAAAAAGACATTTATAATAGAGAGAAAGCCATAGTCTTAAAAAACTTACTAAACAGAGAATAACACATCTAATGTAAAATTCCAATAATAACGAAACAGAATTCCTAAGTGCATTTCATGAAGAATGAAAAAATACAGCTAAAGGTTAATGAAAGCCAAGGTGAAGGAAGTCAGTTGTAAGACCTGCAAAATCGATATCATCTGGAATTGCATTCATCTTAAGGAAGTGGGTGGCACATACTTCCCCTCCTCATTTACTTCTTCATGGTATCTCTGGTTTCTCCACTGGATTACTCCAGCTCAGATCAGTTTCTTTATGGAAACATGTTAAATAAGTTAAGGACATTAGGCAAATTGGTCGATTTTATGGAGACACAGTGATTACGTATGCAATCCCACATCTGGTATAGACAAAAGTCCAAATTTCACTGTGGTAGTTGCCATATGCTCACCTCATTTCCCCTTGGCACTCTCAAATTGATGATACCATTAGAAAAAAATACAAACCCCAAGAAGTTAGAAATAATCTCAAATTTTTTAAAAAGAGAAAAAAAGAATAAGTCAAAGGAGAGAAAAATTCCTGAATGTCTTGGGGTGGGTTTTTTTTTTTTTTCTGATTATAAAAGGAAAAAGTAATTAAAGATGATTCTTTTAAAAGGTGATGAGGTCACAATGACAGCCTAGGTTATCTGGACTAGTTCTCCCACTGAAAACGGCTGAAATGGCGGCATTAAACATTTTTAATTATTTTAACTGCATCAAGGAGCTAACAGAATAGAAAGGAAACACCAAATAAGCGCTGCAAGAAGAAAGGTAAATGGAAGAGTTCAGAGTTGCATTCGCTCTGAAGCCATTTGCCAATCTGTGTTTTTGATGGCCTTGTGGGATGAGGGAAACAAGAGCTAAAGCATGGGGCCCATTCCAAGTTGTGTGTGTGGTGAACCACCTCGCATACACATTAAGCTGAGATCTCAAAGGGCCAGGCTTCAGGGAAGAATAACCAAGCAGTCTATCCACCCACCTCCTTCCACCCCAGCAGTTTTCAGGGAGAGGTATGCTGGCATTGAGCAGAGCAGGAGAAAAGAAAGGAAGGAGAAAACAGAAATAATTGTCCATGAGAGCATGTAAATCATGTCTAGGTTTTCTCAAGGATTTATAGCCCCAATTTTATAGCATCTTACATCCAAAAATATATAAACAATGATTTTTAACTTAAAATAGTTTTTCAGGGACGCCTGGGTGGCTCCATCAGTTAAGCATCTGACCCTTGATTTCAGCTCAGGTCATGATCTCCAGGTTGTGAGATCCAGCTCTGCATCAGGCTCCACACTCAGCATGGAGTCTGCTTGAAATTCTCTCTCCTTCTCCCTCTGCCCCTCCCCCTGCTCACACTCTCTCTCTCTAAAATAAATAGATAAATAAATAAATAAATAAATAAATAAAATCTTTTAAAAAATAGTTTTTCAGTCATCAGGAATAGCCCTTCCACCGTGCGTGCGTATGCACACACACAGAGTTATTTAAGGATACACAAAGATAATAAGCACATAGGATATAATATACCATGAGTGAAAATCAACAGAAATAAAAGACACCTACATATTTCAGATACTGCAATATCAGACACAAATTATAAAAAAAAAAAACCTGTTCTGGGGCACCTGGGTGGCTCAGTCGGTTAAGTGTCTGCGTTCGGCTCAGGTCATGATCCCAGGGTCCTGGGTTCGAGCCCCGCATCGGGCTCCCTGCTTGGCGGGAAGCCTGCTTCTCCCTCTCCCACTCGCCCTGCTTGTGTTCCCTCTCTCACTGTGTCTCTCTGTCAAATAAATAAATAAAATCTTTAAAAAAAAAACAACTGTTCTTTGTCTAGTGAAATAAGAGATAAATCTGAAAATAAATGAAGAGCACAGGAAATTATAAAAAGTGTTATAATAGATTGGGAAAAGGACCAAACTGAACTTGCATAAATAAAAAATACAATAACCAAAATTTAAAACGTAACATACAGAGTGGGCGGTGGATCACATAAAAAGAGAGTGTGAACTGGAAGAGAGAGTAGGAGACATTCGTCCAGAAAGCAGCACACAGAACAAATAACAGACCAGAAAGAGAGGCTTAGTGGGGAGGCCTGGTTCAGAATAGGTGTTCAACAAATATTTGTTGGATATCCTTAAAACTGAAGGCACACTGATTTTACTGGTAAGATTACTGTTTGGCTTCAGCTGTGAGCTGGCTCTTCTAGACTGGGACTTGAAGAAGATCCTGTAAAAAGAGTCTCAATTTTGATAGCTAGAACTGGAAAATTTGATACCCTCAACCGACATTGATAGAGAGCCAATTGCAAAACACTGTGCTAAGCATCAATTTAAAATATGTATGTTATCACAAACTACATGTTCTTTCTTTTTTAAAAAACTTTTTATTTTATTAAGGATTTATTTTAGAGAGAGAGAATGAGAGCAGGGGGTGAAGGGAGAGGTGTGGACAGGGGTTGCAGCAGAGAGGGAGAGAAAAATCTCCAGCAGACTCCCCACTGAGTGAGAAGCTAGACACGGGGCTCGATTTATCTATTTAAGAGAGAGTATGTGCGTGTGGTATGGGGAGGGGTAGAAGCAGAGGGAGAAAGAGAATCCTCAGTCAGACTCCCTGCTGAGCATAGAGCCCATCCCAGGACCCTGAGATCATGACCTGAACCGAAATCAAGAGTCAGATGCTTAACTGACTAAGCCACCCAGGCGCCCCCTATATGTCCTTTCTTGTAAGAACAAGAACTTCCTAAGGATTTTGTTGGGGCAAGATGGACCTGCATTCTTTTTTTTTTTTTTTATTCTTATGTTAATCCCCATACATTACATCATTAGTTTTAGATGAAGTGTTCCATGATTCATTGTTTGTGCATAACACCCAGTGCTCCATGCAGAATGTGCCCTCCTCAGTTTGTTTTTCAGAGTCCATCATCTCTCATGGTTCCTCTACCCCTCCTATTTCCCCCACTTCATTCTTCCCCTCCTGCTACCTTCTTCTTCTTTTTTTTTTTCTTAACATATATTGCATTATTTGTTTCAGAGGTACAGATCTGAGATTCAACAGTCTTGCACAATTCACAGCGCTTACCAGAGCACATACCCTCCCCAGTGTCTATCACGCAGTCACCCCATCCCTCCCACCCACCCCCCACTCCAGCAACCCTCAGTTTGTTTCCTGCAATTAAAAATTCCTCATATCAGTGAGATCATATGATAGATGTCTTTCTCTGTTTGACTTATTTCACTCAACATAATACCCTCCAGTTCCATCCACGTTGTTGCAAATGGCAAGATCTCATTCCTTTTGATGGCTGCATAATATTCCATTGAATATATATACCACTTCTTCTTTATCCATTCATCTGTCGATGGACATCTTGGCTCTTTCCACAGTTTGGCTATTGTGGACATTGCTGCTATAAACATCGGGGTGCACGTACCCCTTCGGATCCCTACTTTTGTATCTTTGGGGTAAATACCCAGTAGTGCAATTGCTGGTCGTATGGTAGCTCTATTTTCAACTTTTTGAGGAACCTCCATACAGTTTTCCAGAGTGGCTGCACCAGCTTGCATTCCCACCAACAGTGTAGGAGGGTTCCCCTTTCTCCGCATCCCGGCCAACATCTGTCGTTTCCTGACTTGTTAATTTTAGCCATTCTGACTGGTGTGAGGTGGTATCTCATTGAGGTTTTGATTTGGATTTCCCTGATGCCGAGCGATATTGAGCACTTTTTCATGTGTCTGTTGGCCATTTGGATGTCTTCTTTGGAAAAATGTCTGCTCATGTCTTCTGCCCATTTCTTGATTGGATTCTTTGTTCTTTGGGTGTTGAGTTTGATGAGTTCTTTATAGATTTTGGATACTAGCCCTTTATCTGATATGTCATTTGCAAATATCTTCTCCCATTCTGTCGGTTGTCTTTTGTTTTTGTTGACTGTTTCCTTTGCTATGCAAAAGCTTTTTATCTTGATGAAGTCCCAATAGTTCATTTTTGCCCTTGCTTCCCTTGCCTTTGGCAATGTTTCTAGGAAGAAGTTGCTTCGGCTGAGGTCAAAGAGGTTGCTGCCTGTGTTCTCCTTTAGGATTTTGATGGACTCCTGTCTCACATTGAGGTCTTTCAACCATTTAGAGTCTATTTTTGTGTGTGGTGTAAGGAAATTGGACCTGCATTCTAATCTGATTTTTCTACGGCTCACTGTGCAATTTCAGACACCTTACGCATGGTATCTCTGAGGCTCATTTTCTCTATTTGCAAAACGGAGACAACACAGTCAAAAAAGGTAATGTGCAGAAAGCAGTGGTGGTGTGCCAGGCACAGAGTAGATGCTCAGTAAATGTGACTGTGCTGTCTCATCAGCTGAAGTCATTTTTGATGCACTGGGCTTGGAGAAACTTCTATCAAATATTTAACATAATTGAGGGTGAATCCACATAATCTCCAAAGCCAGTGAAGTACTGACATCTACCTTTGGTTTTGACATGGTTACCTAACAATTTGTAGACAATATAGCTAGTGTCCTGCCCTATATCCATCCCCTCTTCTTCATTACAGAACCCAAAATTTATTTGTGGCAGTAATATATTAAGCTAATGCTTTATTGCCCGGAATCTCGGAAGCCAGAGGCGTCCATGTGGCATAAATCTGGCCAGTGAGGTATTAGTTGCACTGTCACATGAAGCTCCCCACAATCCCTTTTGGCCTTTTGCCCCTCCCTCTCCTTCCACCCTGGAATGCAGATACAACTCCTGAACGTTCAACAGCCTCCTTGTGAGCATGAAAACAAAGCCACACAAAAAGGCAAGAAAAGGAGCATAGAGCGAGGCTGGGTCTTGGTTCACTGGGCTGCCATGTTAACCTAGTACTACCTATTCTTGGAACAGATCTCCTGTGAGACAGACAGACCTCTCACTAATTTAAATTTTATAGATTTTTTTCATTACAAGCTGTATTAGTCAGGGTTCCTCAGAGAAAAAGAACCAACGGGACGTACAGAGAGAGAGAGATGTATTATGGAGGCTGAGAAACTGAGAGGGAAAGTCCAACCCAACTCCGCAGAGCTAATGGTCTACACTCCAGTCCAAAAGCTGGCAGCCTTGAGCCCCAAGAAGAGCCAGCATTTTAATTTAGCTTTGAAGCAGGAAAAGACCTGTCCCAGTTCAACCAGTCAGATAGGAAGAGCTCCCCCTTAATCATGGGAAGGTCAACCTTTTTGTTCTATACAGATCTTTAACTGATTGGATGAGGGTCACCCACATCAGGGAGGGCCATCTGCTTTACTTAGTTTACTGATTCAGACAATCATTCTTCCCAAAACACACTCAAAGACACACTCACAATAATGTCTGACCAAGTATCTGGGCACAATGCGGCCCAGGGCAGTTGACTCATAAAATTAACCATCACACAAGCAGTCAGAGACAATCCTAATACCCTGGTCTGGACCACCTCATGGGCACCTAGAAATAACATCCAAGGTTTCATTTAGGACTAAACTTTTTTATGAGGTGTCCCTACATCTTATCATTTTACATTGAGAATACTGAATAGTGAAGAAAATTGGCTACTGTGGCTTAACATGTTGACTAAACCTCAAAGGATAGCTATAGCAAAGCTCTTGGAATCATTAGAGAAAACACTGCCAGTCCCTTCCCAAGGAACCTTTCGTAATTGCTCCCCAAAGAACTTTGAAATCTCCAGTGTTCGACCCAGAAAATGAGACGTGAGCCACAGATCCCAACCCTGGTCCCATGAGAGGGAGCCAAACCATGTCCCTTATCAGCACTACAAAAGCTTTTATGATGTGAAATTATGTTTTTTTGATCATTTTCTCTAATAACTTTTGATTTTGTGTATAATGAGCATGTCAAGTACAAGCTTACTTATATATTAAAAATGGTTAAAAAAAATGGTTTCATGTGCCCAAAGAAAGGTCCTAATTTACATATGACACTTGCTCACTCATCTATTTACCTGTTAGATAAATTATTGAGTGCCTTCTAAGCGTTAGGCTTTGGGGACACAGAGCCAGGCACTTTGTGAGGACGTTTAAAGAGCCAACTCTGTCCTCTAAAGGTTAATAGTCCAGTATTAACACTGATATACATGCAAATACCTCATGGCACAGGATAAAATAATTAATCCAGGACACTCTCTGATGGCTAAGTATTTATGTCACAGACAAATCAGCTTAGCATTGAAGTTAATATTTGCAAATAAGAGTAATTGGAAATGTAATGAAATGAATTTCTACATAAACTTCTAAGCCTGGTATAGCTAAGTGATCCTGGGCAAGTTGCAGAGCCTCTGTGAGCCTTTCTCCTCAAGAAAAACAAAGATATCTAACATTGAAAATTCTTTAATGAGGGCACCTGGGTGGCTCAGTCGTTAAGCGTCTGCCTTCGGCTCAGGTCATGATCCCAGGGTCCTGGGATCGAGCCCCGCATCGGGCTCCCTGCTCAGCAGGAAGCCTGCTTCTCCCACTCCCCCTGCTTGTGTTCTTTCTCTCACTGTGTCTCTCTCTGTCAAATAAATAAATAAAATCTTTAAAAAAAAAAGAAAAAGAAAATTCTTTAATGACAAAATAACAGCCTTTAAAATACATAGCACAGTGCCCAGCATGGAGTAAGTGGAAAATGCTGTTCACAGCTGCTTCTACAATTATGACAACTGCCTGAACAATATTAATCTCAATAGAAAAGTCAAGGGTATGCATACTGCATGTATATTTGAATTTCAGAGACTTACCTTTCTCCTAACAAAGTCAAGGTCCCTAAATTGTCCCTAATGACTCAGTTCTCATCAAGGCAAAATGTTTTATTTAAGCAAATAGTATGGGGGCTGAAAGCATAGGAAAAAAATTAAGCGATTCTTCAAATGCTTTTGCCAGGCACTAAATTAGTTATATCCATTTTCTGTTTTCAACTGCTAGTCTTGTAAAATACCTTATTCCCTTCACCTTTTCTTTAAAATAAGCAATTCTAAAGAAAAAGTTACTAAGAAAATCATAAGGAAGAGAAAATACATTTACAGTCCTGTATGGTATTTATAAAAAAAAAAAAAAAAATCCACATGTAAGTGGACCTACAGTTCATACCCTTGTTCAAGAGTCCATGGTATTTGCATGTAATTCTTCAAATATGAATACATGCAACACCCCACTCCCTAATCTTTCTGTACCAAAAGCTAACAGTGATCTTTTGAACTAGGATTGTCATTTCTCTATTTAGAATTCTTCAAAAAAATAATAAAATTATTCAGCACAACCAAAAATGCCCTTAAAATAAAGTCTTAATGCTCAAAAGTAAATAAAATAAAATATAAAATAAAATAAAACAAAACAATCCCGGTCAGTATAGTTGATGGTATTGTAACAACACTGTATGGTGATAGATGGTAGCCACACTTGTGGGAAGCATAGTATAACATATAGACTTGTCTAATCACTACATAGTATTATGTATCAACTATACTTCAATTTTAAAAAACATACAAAATACTTCTATAGTGCTAAGCATTATTTTCTAGGTCCTTCTTTTAACGCATTCATATTTCTGTTTAACATACCACTGCTTTTGTTCATTTGTCCACTCACTCAAAAATACATGGTTTGAGCACCTACTAAGAGCCAGGCAGTGGTCTAAATTAAACACATTTAATAATATCACCAAGACACACATGGTTCCTAAGCCCAGGGGCTTTGGTCAAGGCTGTTACTCCACCCATGGTCCACAATGTCTTCCATTCCCTCTCACGTCATGCACTTTCCTAGCCAATGCTAAAGTTTCATCCCTTAAAGATGGCCAAAAGGTGAGTATCCACTAAACTCCCATCTTTATTTGTAGATTACAATTCATCAAGATTTTTTGATTTCCGCTTCCATTCTTCAATCCATAGTCTCTCGAGTTAGTAGGTCCCAGGACAGATAGAAGTACTGATGCTTAATTTTGGCGGCTGGAAAGCTGTTCATGTCAAAGTGTGATTGAACAATAAGTCATTCCTCTGACACAAACAAGGTCCTAAAGCACTGTGCTGATGACACATGAAAAGGAGGCTTCCCAGGAAATTCTTTAGAATTTTCATCAACTCAGCAGGTAGGAGAGCTTGAATATCTGCTCAAAGCATATGTTTATCAGGGACATATGTGCTAAGATGTGAGCTATCATTTTTCCAAGCAAGATTTTAAACTCCAAGTACTTTCATGTTACAAGACATTAAAGGATCCAAGCATTCACTGCATGAATTACAGCCATCCGCTGCATGCAGAACTGGTGGGTAATTCTCTGTACATCAAAGATGCTGCGACCAAGTTTTCCATCTCTTTCTCGACGTTAATGTCGGCCTTGGCTGATCCCCCATGAAAGACTAGTATAATGTCTTTTTAAATGACCTTTTGTAACACTCACAGACCAGGTATTCAGAAAAACCTTAGCAAATTTCTGGGAAGAGTTGAAAGTATGTTTTGTTTTAGACATTCATCCTCTCGTTCACAGAGAGAGGAGATAAACACATTCCCAAAAGCTCAGCAAAACTTGCTCAGAAGTTCCACAAAACTCTTGGAAAGCTGAGAATTGATTTCTCCCGGGCCAATAGCAGCATCCCAGACAACTGTTTAACAAATAGTGGCACAAGGTCTATACTGATTGTCCTTTCTGGATCGTCTAATTTATACCCAAGAAGTAACTCACCCAGCGGGGACTTGCCTCTTTGTTTAATCATCCACCAACCCCTTCACAGCCCAGGCGTGATGATAAAGCACGTTACGGGTGCCCCAGTGCTGGTCAGCAGGTAGGGGTGCCCTCCACCCCGGATGCTTGTAGGTTTGGAGATTCTCTGCCTCTCACTCTACCTGTCTCATGCTCGTCTGTCCATCTCTGCAACAATCTGCCTGATTGACTCTGTCTCTGTGTCTCTCTATCTCTCACTCTTCCTTCCTCCAATTTAATCTCTTGATCACTATGTGTCTCTGTCTCTATCTCTTCCTGTTCGCACATCTGTCACTCTCTTGGTGTTCCTCTCTACCTATATCTTTCCGTCTCTCTATTTTTCTCTGTCCCTCTCTCTTTCTCCGTCTGTCTTATTCTCTCTCATCCGTGTGCATGCATACATCAACAGCCAATGGCATTATCGTCCTACCTTTATTATTAACCCCAATAGAATTTACATGTCTCTCAGACTATTACAATGAAAAACAAGTTTCTATGCAGAGAAATGTCATACATTAAAAAACAAAATTCTAATATAAGCCAAAGGGCAGTACTTTGTTATCCTCTGCATCCTGGGTTTGACATGAGGACCCAAAGATGTAATGAAGCCTCCTTCTTGTCATTTAATAACCCAAAATATCCCTAGAGAAATCCTCAAATCCATAGAACATCTATCATTGAGTGTAGGTTAAATAAGTTATGTAATTTATGATTGAATTTATTATTTTTTTCAAATATATGTAATACTCAAATACATGTCATGAACCCCCTGAAACTGTAGGTAATTTTCTACCTATAAGCATTTTCAGGAGAAAAGTCCATTGCTTTCAACAAGATTTCCAAAAGAGTCCGCATCACAAAAAGAAGGGAAAAAATTTAATCACCAATGTGGTTGGTTGTCATTTTCAAAAAATTACAAATATTTAGTAAAGATTTTACTTTGGTCAATATATACCTTATTAACCAAGAGATGCTAATAGGCACACACCCACCACCTTAGGGAAGTTCACAAAACATTTGGCAATTAAAACACTGCAAATAACTGTTTTAGAGGCTCATAAATTCCGCCTACAAGGAACTTTTTCACTTGGTACTGCTGTGATTTTTCAATCTTTTCTATAATAATGAAGAACTATTTATGACAGAGTCCAAATGAGCTCCATCTCCATAAATTTTTACTTTCCTGAATATTTCCACAAGACTCTTTTCTTTTCTAACATAGCTCCTTAAACAGACACTCACAGGAGCAGTTAAAGACATGATGTATTTATCAAGTAGTACATTCTATTCTTTACAATTAGTCCCACAGAGGAGTTGTATTAGTGAAAAGGTTGAAAAGGTAATCTACTGTCTTGCTTCTCAATGCAGGATCAGTTTCTGTGTTTGGTTTCAACTCCCAAAATAATGAAACTATAGAAAATGGTCAAGGTTAATTCAATGTAGATACTTCACTTTAAATGCAATTGCCATTTCATTTCTAAAACACTTCTAAAAAGAAAGGCTTGCTTGGGAAATGAGTATCTGAGCAGAGAACTGAAACAAAAAATGGGATTCTTAGCAAGGATGCTGGCTTCGGAAAGCAACAGGAGACCACGGAAGGAAATACACTTTAGTAAGTTTTGCAATGCCAAAAGGGCAAATCTCTCACACTGGCCTTCAAGGCTTCCTAGAATATGGCACTAAACTTCAGATCCATCCTCATCTCCAACATTCTTCAATAGCCAGTTTAATCTCTTCCTCTTTCTTGAACCCATGAGAGTTTTAATAACCCTCCAGTCTTTGCTACTGTGACAAATCGGCTACAAGGTGGTCCTCATGATCCCAATATGCTTGGTTTTCACATCTTTGTATCATTCTATCCCTTTGAGAGTGTGCTTCCAACCAATAGAAAATGACAAAGGGATGAGATGTTACTCTCATGATTTGTTATGGAAGATTCCATATTGCTAGCAGATTCATTCTGGAATACTTCTTTCTCTGTCCCTCTCTCTCTCTTTCTCTGTGTGTGTGTGTCCACTGTTGACTTAAAAGAAGCAAGCTGCCATGAATCCTACAGCCCCAAGGAAGTGAATTCTGCCAACCTCTTAATAAAACCTGGAAGTGGATTGTTCCCCAGTTGATCCTCTGATGAGAACCCTGCTCTGGTCGAACCTTGACTGCAGCCTTACCAGAGTTCCTGAGCAGAGAACCAGCCAAGCTATACTCAAATTCCTGACCCGCAGAAACTGTGAGATAGTAAATGTGTGTTGTTTTAAACTGCCGAGTTTGTTTTTTTTTTTTCATTTTTTTATTCTTATGTTAATCCCCATACATTACAACATTAGTTTTAGATGAAGTGTTCCATGATTCATTGTTTGTGCATAACACCCAGTGCTCCATGCAGAATGTGCCCTCCTCAATACCCACCACCAGGCTAACCCATCCTCCCACCCCCCTCCCCTCTAGAACCCTGTTTGTTTTTCAGAGTCCATCGTCTCTCATGGTTCGTCTACCCCTCCTATTTCCCCCGCTTCATTCTTCCCCTCCCGCTACCTTCTTCTTCTTCTTTTTTTTTTCCTTAACATATATTGCATTATTTGTTTCAGAGGTACAGATCTGAGATTCAACAGTCTTGCACAATTCACAGCGCTTACCAGAGCACATACCCTCCCCAGTGTCTATCACCCAGTCCCCCCATCCCTCCCACCCCAACCCCCACTCCAACAACACTCAGTTTGTTTCCTGCGATTAAGAATTCCTCATATCAGTGAGATCATATGATACATGTCTTTCTCTGTTTGACTTATTTCACTCAACATAATACCCTCCAGTTCCATCCACGTCGTTGCAAATGGCAAGATCTCATTCCTTTTGATGGCTGCATAATATTCCATTGTGTATATATACCACATCTTCTTTATCCATTCATCTGTCGATGGACATCTTGGCTCTTTCCACAGTTTGGCTATTGTGGACATTGCTGCTATAAACATCAGGGTGCATGTACCCCTTCGGATCCCTACTTTTGTATCTTTGGGGTAAATACCCAGTAGTGCAATTGCTGGATCATATGGTAGCTCTATTTTCAACTTTTTGAGGAACCTCCATACAGTTTTCCAGAGTGGCTGCACCAGTTTGCATTCCCACCAACAGTGTAGGAGGGTTCCCCTTTCTCCGCATCCCCGCCAACATCTGTCGTTTCCTGACTTGTTCATTTTAGCCATTCTGACTGGTGTGAGGTGGTATCTCATGGAGGTTTTGATTTGGATTTCCCTGATGCCGAGTGATATTGAGCACTTTTTCATGTGTCTGTTGGCCATTTGGATGTCTTCTTTGGAAAAATGTCTGTTCATGTCTTCTGCCCATTTCTTGATTGGATTCTTTGTTCTTTGGGTGTTGAGTTTGATGAGTTCTTTATAGATTTTGGATACTAGCCCTTTATCTGATATGTCATTTGCAAATATCTTCTCCCATTCTGTCGGTTGTCTTTTGGTTTTGTTAACTGTTTCCTTTGCTTTGCAAAAGCTTTTTATCTTGATGAAGTCCCAATAGTTCATTTTTGCCCTTGCTTCCCTTGCCTTTGGCGATGTTTCTAGGAAGAAGTTGCTTCGGCTGAGGTCAAAGAGGTTGCTGCCTGTGTTCTCCTTTAGGATTTTGATGGACTCCTGTCTCACATTGAGGTCTTTCAACCATTTGGAGTCTATTTTTGTGTGTGGTGTAAGGAAGTGGTCCAGTTTCATTCTTCTGCATGTGGCTGTCCAATTTTCCCAACACCATTTGTTGAAGAGACTGTCTTTGTTCCATTGGACATTCTTTCCTGCTTTGTCGAAGATTAGTTGACCATAGAGTTGAGGGTCCATTTCTGGGCTCTCTATTCTGTTCCATTGATCTATGTGTCTGTTTTTGTGCCAGTACCATGCTGTCTTGATGATGACAGCTTTGTAATAGAGCTTGAAGTCCGGAATTGTGATGCCACCGGCTTTGCTTTTCTTTTTCAATATTCCTCTGGCTATGCGGGGTCTTTTCTGGTTCCATACAAATTTTAGGATTATTTGTTCCATTTCTTTGAAAAAAGTGGATGGTATTTTGATGGGGATTGCATTGAATGTGTAGATTGCTCTAGGTAGCATTGACATCTTCACAATATTTGTTCTTCCAATCCATGAGCATGGAACGTTTTTCCATTTCTTTGTGTCTTCCTCCATTTCTTTCATGAGTATTTTATAGTTTTCTGAGTACAGATCCTTTGTCTCTTTGGTTAGATTTATTCCTAGGTATCTTATGGTTTTGGGTGCAATTGTAAATGGGATCGACTCCTTAATTTCTCTTTCTTCTGTCTTGTTGTTGGTGTATAGGAATGCCACTGACTTCTGTGCATTGATTTTATATCCTGCCACTTGACTGAATTCCTGTATGAGTTCTAGCAGTTTTGGGGTGGAGTCTTTTGGGTTTTCCACATAAAGTATCATATCATCTGCAAAGAGTGAGAGTTTGACTTCTTCTTTTCCAATTTGGATGCCTTTGATTTCTTTTTGTTGTCTGATTGCTGTGGCTAGGACTTCCAATACTATGTTGAATAGCAGTGGTGATAGTGGACATCCCTGCCGCGTTCCTGACCTTAGGGGGAAAGCTCTCAGTTTTTCCCCATTGAGAATAATATTTGCTGTAGGTTTTTCATAGATGGCTTTTATGATATTGAGGTATGTACCCTCTATCCCTATACTCTGAAGAGTTTTGATCAAGAAAGGATGCTGTACTTTGTCAAATGCTTTTTCTGCATCTATTGAGAGGATCATATGATTCTTGTTCTTTCCTTTGTTAATGTACTGTATCACATTGATTGATTTGCGGATGTTGAACCAACCTTGCAGCCCAGGGATAAATCCCACTTGGTCATGGTGAATAATCCTTTTAATGTACTGTTGGATCCTATTGGCTAGTATTTTGGTGAGGATTTTTTAAACTGCCGAGTTTTTTAAACAGCAGAGAAAACTAGTGCAGGTAGTACTGTACTCTTTTTCTGGAACGTTCTCCCTCCTTCTTTGAATCCTGTCCCTTTGTCAAGAATCAGATCTAAAATGTCTCCTTCTTCATTCTCCACCTAAAAGCTGATGGTTTAACCCAGGAAGTCCTGAGACTTCCCTATCCATCCTGTTAAGTTTGATTTTTAGCCTCTTCCTAATACCCCTTTCCCACATGGATGACTCTGGCCTCATTGTCTTGCAGGGACTTCTCTGTATGTTTCCATGTAGATCGCCATGACTTCACATGAGCATCTATATAACCCACTCCCTCTGCCTGATAAGGTCTTTATGGCTTTTGTGGTCCCACTTCCCTGGGACCTCCTCCTACCACTCAATTCCCTTCCTCTCTCCACAAGAAAGGCAATTTCTAGCATCTTTCTGAACTTTAATGAGACCCCAGCTTTAGACTTGTGGCTTGGTTTCTTCTCAGCTCTGAACCCAAATTGATTTCCCCAGCTAACCAAACACTCTCTCACAAGCTCAGGAGGAAGTAGTGCAGGCTTGAGTATGGCTCTTCCCATCAGGGGGTACAGCTCTGTAATCAGCTCAACAAGGCCCTCACACTGGTACAATGGAGCAAACAGCACTCAGACCCGCCTCTCATCCAGCACCCAGCCACCTTTTCAAACACTCAGTACTCAAATGCAGGAAAAGATGAACCATGTTTGAGTCCACATCTAGGTCACAATAGATCTACCTCACTTTACTCCACCTGCATCCACTAAACATCAGGTGAGTGTACAGTTGGCCTCCAATGGCCACAAGATATTATCCAGTGCATATTAAGATGGATGGGACTATAAACTGGGACAGCCTTTTTTCAGGGCAATTTGGAGTATCTATCAAAATATAAGAGTTTATACACTTTGACCAAGCAATTCCACTCTAAGTAATGTCATAGAAAAATACCCTCACAGGTGCAAATATATATATATATATATATATATATATATATATATATATATATATATATATATATATAGCCATTCAATGGAGCATGGCATTTAGAGTAAAAATTTGGAAAAATGTCAAAGATGGATGAAATACAGCATGATTTTTCCATGGGCTTAAAAGGAGTCCTGAGACTTCCCTATCCATCCTGTTAAGTATAACCAAGAATCCTGGACACTAGATATAAAACAAACATAAGGAAACGCTCAAAGGAATGAAGAGGGCAGACCGGCTAAAAATTTACAATCAAAAGAATGACATGGTGGTCTTGCTCTGGGTTTGCCTTTTATCTTATATATTCCTAAATCGGAGCTGAAGAAGTCAACACCCACTTGCACATGAATGTTTATAACATTCCTAGTGGCCAAAAACTGGGAACAACCAAGATGCCCTTAGATGGGTGAAAATGTTAAACTATGGTACATCCATACTGTGGAACATTACTCAGCAATGAAAAGGAGCTATCCATACACACAACTGAATGAACATCCAGAGACTTCCACTGAGGGAAATAAGTCAATCCAGAAAGGTTACATACTGTAATATCCCATTTATATAACATTCTTGAAGTCATAAAATTACAGAAATAGAGAGCAGATAAGTAGTTGCAGGGTTTAAGGAGGGGGTAGGGGGCAGGAAGGAAGTAGGTATGGCTATAAAAGGATAACATGAGGGGTCCTTGCAGGAATGGAAATGCTGTATCTTGACTGCGTCCATGACAACATTTCAGTTTTTATTACACTTCAGTGTTACAAGATGTTACCATTGGATGACACCAATGAAGGGTACACAAGATCTCTGCATGTGAGTTTTCCTGCAGGTGAATCTATAATATCTTAAAATTAAAAGTTTCATTTGCAAAAAAGGAAACAGTGTCATGAAGCTCTCCAACATATACTGTTCAAAAGTATAAGTTGTAGGACATTACCTGCAATATGACCCCATTTATACGAACAGTATTAACTAACGTTTATAGAGATGGACTGGGTGACAGGCACTGTTCCAAGCCCTTCACCAACATTTACTCACTCACACCTCACTATAAGTTTATGAAGTAGGCACTGCTATCATCTACATTCTACAGAGAAGGAAGCTGAGCCTCGGAGAAGTTAGATAGTCCACCCAAGGTCATTTAACATAGGATAAATTCAAATTTGGAACTCAAGCCACCTGACTGCAGGATTCATGTTCTATACCACTTACTGCATGCTTCTAGCTATCAACCCAAAATGGATTTCTACATGTAAATAAATAGAAAAGGGCCTTAATAGATACACCACACATGTGGTGTCCTTGTAAGCAAGCTTTTATGGGGCAGGGCTGGAGGGGGGGGTTGCTGGCTCTGATTTGTAGCCTTTGCCAATTTCCATAGCACAAATATGCCCCATTTAAAGCTACTAATGTGATGTCTCTGAAGACAAGGTTTTCTAGGAGCCAGCTTGAGCACATCACTGTTGTGTCCCTGTGTATAATACAGCAAATCAAAATTATGATGCCCTGAGGAGAAGGGAAATGAGGGTTAACAAAATAAAAATAGTGATTTTTACTTTGTATTAATTGTTTACAATGAGAATATACACACTGCTCATGCATTTTAAAAATACAAAATAAAAACAATTTAAGGGCCTATCCTGTTGTTTTCAAACTTAAAATCCTTAATGTCCAAAGCCTCTTCCAACATATTCCAGTGCTCAGAGTACATCAGGGCCCCTTTAACCCCAGGAAACTCTCCCAGTGCCCTTCTCAGGACATAAAGTCCTCTCAGGGGGTTGGCCTTGGTCTGGTCCCAGCTGCAACACCAGTCTCTCATCCCACAAACGCTTCTGCCTCAGACTGTTTGCTGTGCATGGTCATGTCACTGGACCTTTGTTCATGCTGTTTCCTGTCCTGGGGATGCCTTTGGCATGTCCACTGATGCACCACAGTAGACATGAAAACTCCCACTAGTCTGTATCCTCCGTGATGGGAAGGCTTGTTTCTTACCCATCTTTTTCTCATTTACTTCTCAGAGCAACACTACATGAGAGGATCATTTATCATCTGCATTTTACAGGTAAGGAAACTCTGATTAAGAACTCATTTGATGGCTAAAATTAACAACACAAGAAACAACAGGTGTTGGCGAGGATGTGGAGAAAGGGGAACCCTCTCGCACTGTTGGTGGGATTGCAAACTGGTGCAGCCACTCTGGAGAACAGTTTGGAGGTTCCTCAAAAAATTAAAAATAGAACTACCCTACGATTCAGCCATTACACTACTAGGTATTTACCCAAAGGATACAAAAATACAGATTTGAAGGGATACATGCAGCCCAATGTTTACAGCAGCATTATCAACAATAGCCAAACTATGGAGAGAGCCCAAATGTCCACCCTTGATGAATGGATATATATATATATCCATATATATACATATATATGCATTTTATATATATATATAAAAATATAGTATATAGAGAGACTGTACTATATATACTACATATATATATATGCTATATATACAGAGTGTGTGTATATATGTATATACTATATATGTTTAAACATCACACACACACACAGGAATATTACTCAGCCATCAAAAAGAATGAAATCTTGCCATTTACAATGATGTGGTTGGAGCTAGAGAGTATTATGCTAAGTAAAATAAGTCAGAGAAAGACAAATACCATATGATCTCACTCATATGTGGAATTTAAGAAAGAACACAGATGAACATATGGGAAGGGGGAAAAGAAAAAAAAGGAAAGAGGGAAACAAGCCATAAGTGACTCTTAATGACAGAGAACAAACTGAGGGGTGATGGAGGGAGGTGGGTGGGGGATGGGCTAGATGGGTGATGGGTACTAAAGAGGGCATTTGTTGTGAGGAGCACTGGGTGTTGTATGTAAGTGATGAATCACTGAATTCTACTCCAGAAACCCATATTGCACTGTATGTTAACTAATAAAATTTAAATTAAAAAAAAAAGAACTCATTCGAGATATATTAGTTCTCTATTGCTACACAAAAACTAGTAGCTTAAAACAATAATACTTACTGGAGGAGGAGCAAGATGGTGGAGGAGTAGGAGACCTGGATTTCATCTGGTTCCAGGAATTCAGCTGGATAGGGATCAAACCATTCTGAACACCTACAAACTCAACAGGAGTTCAAAGAAAAGAAGAGCAACAACTCTCTGAACAGAAAAGCGAACACTTTCTGGAAGGTAGGACGTATGGAGAAGTGAATCCAAGGTGATATTCAGGAGGATAGACGGCGGGGGGCGGGGGGGGGGCCTCCGTCAGCCAATTCTGGCAAGTGATACAGCCGCAGAGCACAAAATCGGAACTTTTAGAAGTCTGCTCCGCTGAGGGATGTCGCTCCAGTGGCTAAGCGGGGGGTGGAACCCTCGCTGGGACAGTGTGGTCTCAGGACCCTCGGGGTCACAGAAAGACCAGGGGTGCCTGAGTGCAGCAGAGCTCCCAGGTATCAGAGCAGGGAAGCCGGCTGCAGAGACAGAGCCGAGGAGCGGGCTCTCAGCTCAGGGTTGCCATAAGCCGTGATCCATGGCACAGTCGGGCCACTGCTCCTCCAGCAGGGACCCAACAAGCAGCAGATCCAGGGAGACTCCCCTTCTTTGCCTGGGAGGAGTGGCGTGGGAGAGCACCACAGTGATCTGCTGGGTTTGGAGACTACACACGGGGTCGGGGGCCAGAGATACAAATGCTCCGTCACAGGCTGGGTGAGCAGGAAGTGTGGCCAGAGACTGGGGAGACGGGAGTGATTGACTGCTTTTCTCTGGGGGCTCACTGAGGAGTGGGGCCCCGAGTTCTCAGCTCCTCCACAGCAGAGATTGGGAGGCCGCCATTTTCACTCTTGGCCTCCAAAGTGGCACAGAAAGCTTGCAGGGAACAAAAGCTCCCAAGAGCAAACCGGAGCAGATTACTTAGCCCTGACAGGGCAAGGGCGGAGCAATTCCACCTCCAGCAAAGACATTTGGGCACCACGGCAACAGGCCCTTCCCCCAGAAGATCAGCGAGAACAGCCAACCAAGACCAAGTTTACCCATCAATGAAAAATGCCAAACTCCAATGCTAGGGGAACACTGCACATAGAATTCATGGCTTTTTTATCATGATTCTTTAGTCTTTCAAAGTTTTTTTTTTTTTTTACTTTTTCTTTTTTTTTTTTTTTGAATTTTTCTTTTTCCCTTTTTCAACCAACATCTTATCAATTCCTTTTTTTTAAAATCTTTTTTAATTTTTCATTTTTACAATCATAGTCTATCTTTTCATTGTATTTAACCTTATTTTTTGTATATATATAAGTTTTTCTCTCTTTAAAATTTTGGGATACAGTTTCTTCTAACAGACCAAAATATACCCTAAATCTAGTGTATGACGTTGTCCTAGTCTGCCACCTGATCACATTCTCTCTTTTTTTAAATCTTTTTCATTATTTTTTCAATGAACTTCTTATCAATTCCTTTTTTAAAATCTTTTTTATAAAAACATTTTTTTTAATTTTCATCTTTGCAGTCATATTCCATCCCTTCATCATATTTACCCTTATTTTTGTATATATGTAAGTTTTTCTTTCTTTAAGGTTTTGGGAGACAATTTCTTCTAACAGACAAAAATACACCCAAAATCTAGTGTGTGGCTCTGTTCTATTCACCAGCCTGATCATATTCTTTCTAATTTTTTATTTTTTTCCCCTTTCTTTTCCCCCCAGTTTCAGGTCTCTTCTGATTTGTTTGGTGTATATTTTTCTGGGGTCATTGTTACCCTTTTAGCGTTTTTATAGCATTTTGTTCTCTCATTCATCTGTTCTCTTCTGGACAAAATGACAAGATGGAAAAACTCACCTGAAGAAAAAGAACAAGAGGCAGTACCAACTGCCAGGAACCTAATCAATTCAGACATTAGTAAGAGGTCAGAACTAGAGTTCGGAATTATGATTATAAAGATACTAGCTGGGCTTGAAAAAAGTATAGAAGATACTACAGAATCCCTTTCTGGAGAAATAAAAGAACTAAAATCTAACCAAGTCAAAATCAAAAAGGCTATTAATGAGGTACAATAAAAAATGGAGGCTCTAACTGCTAGGATAAATGAGGCAGAAGAGAGAATTAGTGACATAGAAGACCAAATGATGGAGAATAAAGAAACTGAGAAAAAGAGAGATAAACAACTACTGGATCACGAGGGCAGAATCCGAGAGATAAGCAATACCATAAAGCAAAACAACATTAGAATAATTGGGATACCAGAAGAAGAAGAAAGAGAGAGAGGGGCAGAAGGTATATTGGAGCAAATTATAGCAGAGAACATCCCTAATTTGGGGAAGGAAACAGGCATCAAAATCCAGGAGGCACAGAGAAACACCCCTCAAAATCAATAAAAATAGGTCAACACCCCAGCATCTAATAGTAAAACTCACGAGTCTCAGAGACAAAGAGAAAATCCTGAAAGCAGCTCAGAACAAGAGGTCTGTAACCTACAATGGTAGAAACATTAGGTTGTCAGCAGACCTATGCACAGAGACCCGGCAGGCCAGAAAGGACTGGCATGATATATTCAGAGCACTAAATGAGAAAAATATGAAGCCAAGAATACTATATCCAGCTAGGCTATTATTGAAAATAGAAGGAGAGGGGCACCGGGGTGGCTTAGTCATTAACTGTCTGCCTTCGGCCCTGGTCATGGTCCCAGGGTCCTGGTATTGAGCCCCACATCAGGCTCCCAGCTCAGTGGGAAGCCTGCTTCTCCCTCTCACACTCACCCTGCTTGTGTTCCCTCTTTCACTATCTCACTCTCTCTCTAATAAATAAAATCTTTTTAAAGAAAGAAAGAAAGAAAGAAAGAAAGAAAGAAAGAAAGAAAGAAAGAAAGAAGAGATAAAAAGCTTCCAGGACAACCAAAACTAAAAGAATTTGTGAACACCAAACCAGCCCTACAAGAAATATTGAAAGAGGTCATCTAAGCAAAGAAACAGCCTAAAAGTAACACAGACAAGAAAGGAACAGACACAATATATGGTAACAGTCACATTACAGGCAACACAATGCCACTAGATTCATATCTTTCAATAGTTACCCTGAATGTAAATAGGCTAAATGCCCCTGTCAAAAGACACAGGGTATCAGATTGGATAAAAAAACAAGACCCATTGATATGCTGTCTGCAAGAGACTCATTTTAGACCCAAAGACACCTCCAGATTTAAAGTGAGGGGGTGGAAAGCCATTTACTATGCTAATGGACATCAAAAGAAAGCTGGGGTGGCAATCCTTATATCAGACAAATTAGATTTTAAACCAAAGACTATAATAAGAGATGAGGAAGGATGCTACATCATACTTAAAGGGTCTATTCAACAAGAAGATCTAACAATTTTAGGGGAGCCTGGGTGGCTCATTCATTAAGCGTCTGCCTTTGGCTCAGGTCATGATCCCAGGATCCTGGGATCAAGTCCCGCATCGGGCTCCCTGCTCCACAGGAAGCCTGCTTCTCCCTCTCCCACTCCCCCTGCTTGTGTTCCCTCTCTCGCTGTCTCTCTCTCTCTGTCAAATAAATAAATAAAATCTTTAAAAAAAAAAAAAAGATCTAACAATTTTAAATGTCTATGCCCCTAACATTGGAGCAGCCAATTACATAAGCCAATTAAGAACAAAATCAAAGAAACACATTGACAATAATACCGTAATAGTAGGGGACTTTAACACTCCCCTCACTGAAATGGACAGATCACCTAAGCAAAAGATCAACAAGGAAATAAAGGCTTTAAATGACACATTGGACCAGATGGACTTCACAGATATATTCAGAACATTCCATCCTAAAGCAACAGAATACACATTCTTCTCTAATGCACATGGAACATTCTCCAGGATATATCACATCCTGCATCACAAATCAGGTCTCAACTGGTACCAAAAGATTGGGATCATTCCCAGTATATTTTCAGACCACAATGCTTTGAAACTAGAACTCAATCGCAAAAGGAAAGTTGGAAAGAACTCAAATACATGGAGGCTAAAGAGCATCCTACTAAAGAATGAATGGGTCAACCAGGAAATTAAAGAATTAAAAAAATACATGGAAACAAATAAAAATGAAAACACAATTCTTCAAAATCTTTGGGATGCAGCAAAGGCGGTCCTAAGAGGAAAGTATATAGCAATACAAGCCTTTCTCAAGAAACAAGAAAGGTCTCAAATACACAACCTAACCCTACACCTAAAGGAGCTGGAGAAAGAACAGCAAATAAAGCCTAAACCCAGCAGGAGAAGAAAAATAATAAAGATCAGAGCAGAAATCAATGAATAGAACCAAAGAACAGTAGAACAGATCAACGAAACTAGGAGCTGGTTCTTTGAAAGAATTAATAAGATTGATAAACTCCTGGCCAGACTTATCAAAAAGAAAAGAGAAAGGATCCAAATAAATAAAATCATGAACGAAAGAGGAGAGATCACAACCAACACCAAAGAAATACAAACAATTATAAGAACATATTATGAACAACTCTATGACAGCAAATTAGATAACCTGGAAGAAATGGATGCATTCCTAGAGACATATCAACTGCCAAAACAAGAAATAGAAAACCTGAACAGACCTATAACCACTAAGGAAATTGAAGCAGTCATCAAAAATCTCCCAAAAAACCAAGAGCCCAGGATCAGATGGCTTCCCAGGGGAATTCTACCAAACATTTCAAGAAGAATTAATACCTATTCTTCTGAAACTGTTCCACAAAATAGAAATGGAAGGAAAACTTCCAAACTCGTTTTATGAGGCCAGCATCACCTTGATCCCCAAATCAGACAACGACCCCATCAAAAAGGAGAATTACAGACCAATATCCCTGATGAACATGAATGCAAAAATTCTCACCAAAATACTAGCCAATAGGATCCAACAGTATATTAAAAGGATTATTCACCATGACAAAGTGAGATTTATTCCTGGGCTGCAAGGTTGGTTCAACATCCACAAATCAATCAATATGATACAATACATTAATAAAAGAAAGAACAAGAACCATATGATCCTCTTAATAGATGCAGAAAAAGCATTTGACAAAGTACAGCATCCTTTCTTGATTTAAACTCTTCACAGAGTAGGGATAGAGGGTATGTAGCTCAATATCATAAAAGCCATCTATGAAAAACCCACAGCAAATATCATACTCAATGGGGAAAAACTGAGAGCTTTCTCCCTAAGGTCAGGAACACGGCAGGGATGTCCACTATCACCACTACTATTCAACATAGTACTAGAAGTCCTAGCCTCGGCAATCAGACAACAAAAAGAAATCAAAGGCATCCAAATTGGCAAAGAAGAAGTCAAACTCTCACTCTTTGCAGATATGATACTTTATGTGGAAAAGCCAAAAGACTCCACCCCAAAACTGCTAGAACTCATACAGGAGTTCAGTAAAGTGGCAGGATATAAAATCAATGCACAGAAATCAGTTGGATTTCTATACACCAACAACAAGACAGAAGAAAGAGAAATTGAGTCGATCCCATTTACAATTGCACCCAAAACCGTAAGATACCTAGGAATAAATCTAACCAAAGAGGCAAAGAACCTGTACTCAGAAAACTATAGAATACTCATGAAAGAAATTGAGAAGACATAAAGAAATGGAAAAATGTTCCATGCTCTTGGATTGGAAGAACAAATATTGTGAAAATGTCAATGCTACCTAGAGCAATCTACACATTTAATGAATTCCTATCAAAATACCATCAACTTTGCAAAGAAATGGAACAAATAATCCTAAAATTTGTATGGAACCAGAAAAGACCCCGAATAGCCAGAGGAGTGTTGAAAAAGAAAAGCAAAGCTGGTGGCATCACAATTCCGGACTTCAAGCTCTATTACAAAGCTGTCATCATCAAGACAGCATGGTACTGGCACAAAAACAGACACATAGATCCATGGAATAGAATAGAGAGCCCAGAAATGGACCCTCAACTCTATGGTCAACTAACTTCGACAAAGCAGGAAAGAATGTCCAATGGAAAAAAGACAGTCTCTTCAACAAAGGTGTTGGGAAAATTGGACAGCCGCATGCAGAAGAATGAAACTGGACCACTTCCTTAAACCACACACAAAAATAGACTCAAAATGGATGAAAGACCTAAATGTGAGACAGGAATCCATCAAAACCTTTGAGGAGAACACAGGCAGCAACCTCTTCAACCTCAGCTGCAGCAACTTCTTCCTAGAAACATCACCAAAGGCAAGGGAAGCAAGGGCAAAAATGAACTATTGGGACTTCATCAAGATAAAAAGCTTTTGCATAGCAAAGGAAACAGTCAACAAAAACAAAAGACAACCGACAGAATGGGAGAAGATATTTGCAAATGACATATCAGATAAAGGGCTAGTATCCAAAAATCTATAAAGAACTTATCAAACTCAACACCCAAAGAACAAAGAATCCAATCAAGAAATAGGCAGAAGACATGACTGACATTTTTCCAAAGAAGACATCCAAATGGCCAACAGACACATGAAAAAGTGTTCAACATCACTTGGCATCAGGGAAATCCAAATCAAAACCTCCATGAGATACCACCTCACACCAGTCAGAATGGCTAAAATTAACAAGTCAGGAAACGACAGATGTTGGCGGGGATGCGGAGAAAGGGGAACCCTCCTACACTGTTGGTGGGAATGCAAGCTGTTGCAGCCACTCTGGAAAACAGTATGGAGGTTCCTCAAAAATTTGAAAATAGAGCTACCATACGATCCAGCAATTGCACTACTGGGTATTTACCCCAAAGATACAAATGTAGTGATCCGAAGGGGCACATGCACTCCAATGTTTACAGCAGCAATGTCCACAGTAGCCAAACTATGGAAAGAGCCTAGATGTCCATCAACAGATGAATGGATAAAGAAGATGTGGTAAAAATATACAGTGGAATATTATGCAGCCATCCAAAAAAATGAAATCTTGCCATTTGCAACAACATGGATGGAACTAGAGGGTATTATGCTAAGCAAAATAAGTCATTTAGAGAAAGACAAGTATCACATGATCTCACTGACATGAGGATTTGAGAAACAAGGCAGAGGATCATAGGGGAAGGGAGGGGAAAATGAAACAAGACTAAACCAGAGAGGGAGACAAACCATAAGAGACTCTTCATCTCAGGAAACACACTGAGGGTTGCTGGAGTGGAGGGGGGTGGGAGGGATGGGGTGGCTGGGTGATGGACATAGGGGAGGGTATGTACTATGGTGAGAGCTATGAATTTTGTAAGAATGATGAATAACAGACCTGTACCCTGAAACAAATCATACATTATATGTTAATTTAAAAAGAAAAAATTTTAAATTAAAAATAATAAAATAAATTGGAAGAAAAAAAAAAAACAATAACACTTACTGTTCACGGTTTTCATGGGTCAGAAAGCTGAGTACCACTGGATCTCTGGCTGACTTCTTTCCAGGCTATAATAAAGGGCCACCGGGGCTGCAGTCTCATCAGGAAGCTACACTGGAGAAGGGGCCACTTTCAAGCTCACTCATGTTGTTGGCACAGTGAGGTTCCTGCAGGCTGTGGGACTGAGGTTCATCCTTTCTTTGATGACTGTTTCATCTGCTCCTTGCCACACAGTCCACCCTATTGGGCAGTTCACAACATGGCAGCTTGCTGCCTCAGAGGGGGCAAGTGGGAGATGTCAAGGAGAGAAAGTGCCAGCAAGAGAAGAAGCCCAGCTTTCAAAATCTAATGTTGGAGGGACACCTGGGTGGCTCAGTCGGTTGAGCAGCTGCCTTCGGCTCAGGTCATGATCCCAGGGTCCTGGGATTGAGCCCCACATCAGGCTCCCTGTTCAGCTGAGAGCCTGCTTCTCCCTCTCCCTCTGCCTGCCACTCTGCCTACTTGTGCTCTCTCTCTATCTCTCTGTTAAATAAATAAATAAAATCTTAAAAAAAAAATCTAATGTTGGAAGCACAATGCCATCACTTTTGCCACGTTTTATTCATTAAAGTGAGTCACTAGGCCCAACCCTCACTCAAAGGAGAGAGTTGCATAAGGGCATTAAAACCAGGAGGCAGGGATCATGAGGAGCCATTTAGAAGCTGCCTGAATACAAGGGTGCGAAGGAACAGAACACAGATACACATAACAGTTCCAGTATTCCTACACTGATATACAGCATAAATGCTATCCACCTATGTACCTGGCTGGTGTTCTCTGTCTTGCCATATGCATCCTTGTAATAAATATGTATTGGAAGCCTCTAATGGGCCAGACACTGTCCTGGGTGCTGAGGAAATTATATCAGATGACAAGGTAAAAGAACAAAGAAAGATGTTGAGAGAGGGAATGGTCAAAGAAGACCTCCCTGAGTACAGACATGAGGAAGTGAGGAAGTAATCCATGTGCGGATAGAGGGGAAGTGAGTTCCAAGCAGAGGGGACAGCCATGCAAAGGCTCTGAGGAGGGGCTAAGCCTGGTGTGCTCAAGGAACAGAAAGGAATCCAGGTTGGTGTGAGGGAAATGAACAAAAGGGACAGAAGGTCAGAGAGGCTGACAAGGCCTTGCAGACTGTGGTAAGAACTTTGGTGTGTCAGGAAGCCATGGGAGGGTTAAAAGATCTCTTTGTAAGACCCAGTCATATAGTAAGAGACCAAAGTGCTTTTGAGCCTCTTTCTGACCCTCACCATTGTCCTGACTTTGACAGATTTTTTTCATCTATTTCAAAGGAAGGAGAATTTATAAGTCATCAGCACATGACCCAGTCCCACACTAGGGTTCACCACCGCGAACCTAGTCTCCTTGCGTCGAAGCTTCTGCCCATTTTCTCTTCTTGGCTTCATTTGGGAGGTCAGCAGAAGTTGCCAACAAAACAGAAAAGGGATATTTTTTCCCCATTCTTTTTCTAAGCAAACGTCCTGATTTTTCTGTGAACAAACACCATCCCGTTTAACTGAGAACACACAAACGCTAGCCAAAATGAAGTCCAAAGCCCAGTCAGATGAAAACAAAGCTGAGGCAACGGAGCACCTGTGTAAGCAAACACCCCCCCACCATCCAGTGCACACACAGGGAGTCCTTACAGTTTCAGGCAGCTTTGTGTCATATATGGCTTTCTAAAGTTGTGCTTCTTGCTTCATCCTCTCCTTCGGACTTGAAGCAAGTTGTGCCACAGCTCTGTTGCTCTTCAGTGTAAGTATAAAGCTGCATTTCTCAGCTGTGGCACTGTCAACATTTTGGCCTAGACAAGACTTTGCTGTGAGGGCTCACCTGTGACTGGATGTTTAATAGCATCCCTGGCCTCTACTCACTAGCTGCCAGTAGCATCTCCCCAGTGTAACAGCCAGAAGTGTCTCCAGACATTGCCAAATGTCCTTTGATGGGCAAAATGGCCCCCAGTTGAGAACACCTTCTACCGAGGCTCAGGTATATGCCCTGTGGGAAGCTACTAATACTCTTTGGCCCTCAGTTGTTTATCTGGATGGGGGGATGTTATCCCGCATGCCTTAGGAGAGGAAGTCAGATAATATGATTCTCTGAGATCTCTGCCCAAGGTTCATGCTTCTGTGCATCTGTGATGCTTAATGAAGCCATTAGGTTAGATTGAGAGCATCTCTATGAAGAAACTCTGAGCTACTTGAGGACCAGATGCAATCTTACACAACTCTTTGTACCCATGTCTAGCCTAGCGTGTGACGTGGAGTAGGTTCTCAAGAAATATTGGCTTACACTCTGGAAAACAGTTTGGAGGTTCCTCAAAAATTTGAAAATAGAGCTACCCTATGACCCAGCAATTGCATTACTGGGTATTTACCCCAAAGATACAAATGTAGGGATCTGAAGGGGCACATGCACCCCAATGTTTATAGCAGCAATGTCCAAATAGCCAAACTATGGAAAGAGCCTAGACGTCCATCAACAGATGAATGGATAAAGAAGATGTGGTATATACATAGAATGGAATATTATGCAGCCATCCAAAAAAATGGAATCTTGCCATTTGCAACAACGTGGTTGGAACTAGAGGGTATTATGCTAAGCGAAATAAGTCATTTAGAGAAAGACAAGTATCATATGATCTCACTGATATAAGGAATTTGGGAAACAAGGCAGAGGATCATAGGGGAAGGGAGGGGAAAATGAAACAAGACTAAACCAGAGAGGGAGACAAACCATAAGAGACTCTTCATCTCAGGAAACACACTGAGGGTTGCTGGAGTGGAGGGGGGTGGGAGGGATGGGGTGGCTGGGTGATGGACATAGGGGAGGGTATGTACTATGGTGAGTGCTGTGAATTGTGTGAGACTGATGAATCACAGACCTGTACCCTGAAACAAATCATACATTATATGGTAATAAAAAAAATGTTTTTAAGTAAATAAATAAAAAGAAATATTGGCTTAATGATGATTACATATTACCCATATTGTTCTTCTCATATTTGACACTACTAGACCTCTCATATTCAGCACACAGTAGGTACTTAATAAATGCTTAATGGTGTTAATAATATGGTGAGTTCACTTTAAAATTAGGTCCTTTGTTAATTCAAAAATGTTCAAGTTAGCCAACTTTATTGATCACTTACAATGATCCAAGCACTGGACAGGAGGATACACATGGAACATGGGTCCTGCCCTTCAGTGAATCATGTTACAGTGGCCCCATATCATATAAGATTCCACTCTATAATGAAAGATTCTACAGTCAGAAGCAGAGGGTTCCAAGCATAATTCTGCATAGTTCTGCCAATCTTCTCCTTGCATGAGTTCCCAGAGGAAGGAATTGCAGAGAAGTGAATCATAGTAAGAGTTGACTATATTTTATAAAAGTTAAGTCATTTCTTGGTTAGAGCTCTTCATGAGATGGGCCATACATTTCCCTAGCCTCCTAACTGAATCACATGAG
The DNA here is from genome assembly GCF_029215605.1 of Mirounga angustirostris. Taxonomy (NCBI): domain Eukaryota; kingdom Metazoa; phylum Chordata; class Mammalia; order Carnivora; family Phocidae; genus Mirounga; species Mirounga angustirostris. Next base: position 183,465,334 of record NW_026991709.1, on the reverse strand, counting down.
TAACTGAATCCAGTGATGGTTTCATCTTGATTTCCAACTGGACACATACTGGCTTCCAGGAGAACTATACTAGGAATGATTCTCAGGCCACATTCAAGTCCATGCTTAATGTCTTCCATAGACTCAGCCTGAAGAAATGGAGGCTGACCATGTCTGATTCAACCTCCTCTTATATGTCAAAATTACATAGTAAATATGACCCACCATCTCAGTAAAGAATAACTCCATCATTTCATTTGCTTGGGCCAAATCTTTGGAATCATCCTGGACTTCTCTTTTGCTCTTACAGGTCACATCCAAATTGTTAGCAAATGTTAATGGCCCTACCAGCAGCCTACATCCTCCTTCATGGCTTCTGCCCTCATGAAAGTCATCATCATTTATTTCCATCTCTTGGAATGGATACTCACCCAACTGCTGTTCCTCAAACCTGCCAGAAACCCTCCCAGCTCAGGATTTTTGAGCCTAGTGCTCCCTAGCTGGCATGCTCTTTTACCAGGTAACCTTGGCTTTACCCCTCACCTCCTTCGTCTTTTCAATGAGGCCTCCCTCTGCCTTCCTTTTATAATTGCAGCTGTCACATCTTTCCCTTCTTCTGATCCCTTTTCCCTGATTTGCACATATCGTTCATCATCAACTGACATCCTACCTATTTTTTTACTTATTTATTTAGTGGCTACATCCCTCCAGTGAATATGCTGCATGAAGACAGAGATTTCTCTCCATTCTGTTCACTGTTATACCCCCAGCATTGAGAACAGTGCCAGCACGTAGTGACTGCTTATAAATATTTATCACATGAAGACTAGATAAACAAATGGATGATCAGGGCTATAATTCAATGATATTCAGTGATTGTTGGTACTTTAAAAGCTACTTCGTCTCTACACTAAATGACCCTACACTATAATGCTTTGGTTTATTTCACTGTAGTCAATTAGTCTGTTCAGAGCTGCACTGCTAATACAGTAGCTTCTCAGCCACATGTGGCTTTTTACATTCAAATGTGCACTAATGAAAATTAAATGAAAAATTTAGTTCCTCAGTCACATTAGCCATGTTTCAAGGTTCAATAGTCACATGTGGCTGGCAGCTGCCATATTGAATAGCACAGATACAGAACATTCCCATCATTGAAGAAAGTTCTGTTGGCCAGCATTATTCTAGAAGATCCACTCTGACCACCCAAAAGTAACTACTATAATTAATCTACTGATTTGAGAAGCCGACTGCATCGGCATGTTAAAACTATACACAACAAGAGCAAACTAAATGTCAATCAAGTTCTGAAGAATTCTCCTAGGAGATCGAGTGTCTGGGCTTCCTGACCCCTAAAGATCTTTTTTTCCTTCATCTTGTCTGTTCATTGTTATTTCAAAGCAATGAATTTGCCAGGTAAATGGCCTGTAGATAAGTGAGCTACAGTATCACCTCTACCACATAAAAATTGCCTCCTTAACTCAGAATTCTATTTTGCCAGTCTATGAAGATAAAGGATATAGGACACAACTATCAGAAATAAAGATAGGAGTGGGATAAAAGTCTCTTTGTGGCTGGGATTGGAAGAGGGTAAGTGGATAGGAAGAAAGGAAGGAGACCAGTTAAGAAGGTAAGTGGACAGAACATGACAACATCAGTGGTAGATGACATCCATAGAGTGTGGTAAACAAGTAAGAGAAACCTGGTGCACACTTACTATTTACAGTTTGAGATTCTTAGAAACTCAGGGAGAAGAGGCATGTGAATGTGAATGTGTCATCAGTTTTATCTCAGTGGGTCATGAAACCCATGAACTGCTTCATCATTGCTATCTCTTAGGCTCTTGAAATAATCCAGCAAGCCACCTGCAGGTGTCTGGGTGGGCAAAGCTCCCTAGAGGTCCCCCTGCCTGCCTTCAGCTGTCTCCTCTCCAGAGGACAAACATATCTGTCACTGCTGAGGGAAGTCTGCAGTCCAACACTTGTAATGTCACCTTAAGGAACAACCTCAGTCTCTCTCCCTCTTCTTGCTTAATTACAAATTCCTTTCAGATCCCTCTAAGGAACTGTACCTATCCCTGATAGACAATGAGCCTTGAGATCCCTCAAGGCTAAGATCAGAGGTTGAGTTCGAATGAAATACCAGTACAACCTGACCTATTTTTTAACCTTGCTAAATAACTATAGGGAAAAAATTAAGCAAACTTCAAAAAAAAAAAATACTCAAGATGTCTTTTAATTTACAATTAAAAGTTGTATGTTTTGAAAACATACCATGTTTATTCCTCTTCTTTTTCTAGTCTGAAGAATAGCTTTGTTACTTCACAGCCAAAATGTTCCTATTGTTGTCTGAAGACCAAATGCTTAACATGGTGACTTTTCACCACTTAATGTTTGTTTCATGAATAATACAACTGTGTCCTAATCTTATTCATGATTAATTGGTTCTTCCCTCATCTATGCCTCAGTTCCATATCTGAGGAAGCTGTCCAGTGGGTCTTTGAGAATTCTGCATAAGTCTTAATCACCTTTTGTGTTCACCACAGTGCCTCATAAAGAATCTGATTGTGAATTAGCGTGCAATTCTTGAATGAATGTATGAATGGGAATGAATGAATGATGACAGAGTTAATGAAGGGTCATCACAGGTGCCTAAGGAATGGGCAGTCTTGGCCTGTGTGTCTTCACTTCAAGAATGCTCTCAGGTCCTGCAGCTGGAAACACACTTACCAATGGGACTTGCTTAGTGTATAGGGTAATGTGGCTTTGCCCCAGCTCAGGCCCTAATTGGGAGCAGACAAAGGAAAGATACTCTGAGAACACCGGGGGGGGGGGGGGGGGGGGGTGCAACACAGCTTTCAGACAATAATAAGGACCCAGACAAATGCCATGTCCCTGAAAGGGTAAAAAAGAATACTAACATTAAAAAGTGTGGACTTTTGGACTTTACCCACTTTTTTCAGGCAAAAAGCATTTGCAATTAGTCAAATGTACCAGGAAACAAAGACAACCTGGGATCGCTCCCTTTTAAACCACATGTTCGCACCCAGATAACCTTGACTCATATGGCTCTCATTCCTCTTGGGATTTCTAGGTAGCACAGTGAAATGCAGCCTGAGCGCTAACTTAACAGGCCACCAGGCCAATGCAAATGCCGAAGTGGCCACGTATTGGAGACTCTGCAAAGGTAGAGCAGTGGCAGGGGAAAAGCATGGTTTCTGAAGCCAGACTCCTTGCTCTGCCACGTACCGGGCCAGACATGGCTGTGAAACCCAGCCAAGTCACCCAACACATTCTGTGCTTCCGTTTTCTCATATGCAAATGGGGATAATAATTGGACCTATCTCATGGGCTTCCTGTTCAGATGGAACAAGCTGACCAATGAGAATAGTGCCGGGCACATAGTAAGTCATCAAAAAGCGACTGATAACGTGATGAGAAAGACAACGATGGGGATGTTGGGGAAAGTGTGCTCGAGTTATGGATTCCCACCCTGGGACACAGCTGGTAGTATGGATCTGGATGGTGTTCTTATGTCCTATTGCACACTACAGATCAAAGGGTTCCACTGTATTCCCAGGTAGGCATCCACATGTGATTCCACGGCACAGATGTTCTGGGCCAACACTGCAAAAGTGGGAGGCAGCAGAATACAGTGCTTATGAGTCAGGTTGGCATGAGCTCTATCAGTTACTAGCCAGGCAGTGTGGACAAATTAGTCAACTTCACACTGTTTCCTCTTCTACAAAACAGAAATAAAAGCAGTGCCTGTTTCCCTAGTACTGTGGAGAAGATGAAATAAAATACCACAGGCCCACAACTTAGACTTTGGCGCAGACAAAGCATTCAGTAGAAGGTAGCAAGCATAATTCACCCTTCTGGTTAAGACGCTGGTGGGGAACATCGTCCTGCTTCTGTGATTCTATCACAGGACTTTGAGTCAAAGAATCATGGACTCTCTGAGCAGGAAGAGGCCTCCAGGATCATTTACCCATGCTCCTTTCTCTATAGACGAGAAAATCTGAGGCCCAGAGAGAGCAAGTCACTTGCCCAAGTTTACCCGTCTAGTAGAGGCAGAACTGGGATTAGAAAGTAGTTCTCGAAGGCGCTCCTGGGTGGCTCTGACGATTGACCGTCTGTCTGACTCTTGGTTTCCGCTCAGGTCATGATCTCATATGGTGGGATGGAGCAGTCCCTCCCCTCTGCGGGCTCCTGGTTCAGCAGGGAGTCTGCTTCTCTCCCTCTCCTGCTGCCCCTCCCCGCGCTCGTGCGCGTGCGCTCCCGTACGCACGCACACACACACCCTCTCTCACATGCGCAGTCTCTCTCAAATAAATAAATTTTTTTTTTAAAAAAAGAGGGGGAGGGCACCTGGGTGGCTCAGATGGTTACGAGTCTGCCTTCGGCTCAGGTCATGATCTCAGGGTCCTGGGATCGAGTCCCGCATCAGGCTCCCTGCTCCTCGGGAGCCTGCTTCTCCCTCTGCCTCTCTCTCTCTCTCTCTCTCTCTCTCTGTCATGAATAAATAAATAAAATCTTTAAAAAAAATTAAAAAATAAAAATAAAATAAAAAAGAGGGGGGAAATGTAGAAATAAAACAACAGGAAAAAAGTACAAAATAAACACGTTGCTTGGAGAGTGTACAGATACAATCTACGTATCACAGAGACTAGAATCAAAAAGTACTAACTGGTCATAGGACATACACAGACTAGAGAAACTCAAGTTCAAGTGCTCTGGCATGTCTCTGGGCCAGTGCTTCAGTCAATGTCAAAACACCGTCTCCTTTGCATGGACAGTTGCGCAGCACAACACGGCACCCCTCTCCATCAACAAGTACCTCCCGCTTTGCCAACTCAAAATACCCTGTCTGTTTTCCTTCTCCCTAAACATTTCCCCTCCTCCCTCTGTGTATTCTTCAAATACAAACTCCTATTTTTAAAAAAGATTATTTATTTATTTATTTATTTGAAAGAAAGAGAATGAGACAGAGAGCATGAGAGGGAGAAGCAGACCCCCCGCTGAGCAGGGAGCCCAGATGTGGGACTGGATCCCAAGACTCCAGGATCATGACCTGAGCCGAAGGCCGACGCTTTACCGGCTGAGCCACCCAGGAGCCCCAAATATAAATTCCTAACCTCAGGAAACGCAACCCCCCATTTTGCCTTCCCAGCACATGCCTGGCGAGGGAAATCGTTCAGACTGTTTCTGAGCTGAAGCTTTCGAGCCAGGGTTCGGTACCGCTGCGAAACAGGATAAGCTACTTCACCATTCTGATCTTGGGTTTTCTCAGCTGTAAAATGGGGGGTTACTACTTGCCCCAAAGAAAGTCGTGATGATCCCACAAAACAGTGTCTGTAAAACACACATTCTGGCACACAGAAAATGCTTCGGCAGCGGTAACGGAACTAGGCCTGTGCTGGCCCTGTTGTTGCTGTTGTTATTGGGGGGAGAGGGGTGTAACTACGGGGGGGGGGGGTGCTGTTTGTGTCGCTGTTGTCGTTATGTAATGCTATCCCTCATTCCCACTGTCAAACCCTCCCAAGACTCTTACCTGAGTGGCAGACTCTCTTCAGCGGAGGATTACAGAAGCAAGACTTCCTCCCCTTTCATCATGAAAGACTCATTTAGGGTCTTTCTTTGAGCAACTGAGGGAGGAGGGAAACAGAGAGTCCTCTGAAAATAGAAACAGCGTGCTAACAAACCTGAAGGGAAGAGGCCTTGGAAACAAAACCAAGAGCCATGGAAAATCCAAGAAAAAAAAAAAAAAAAGCTATTGTGACAAAGGTTAAAGCTTCCTTCAAAAATGATGCATGGTTCCCTACTTCTAATTTAAGTTTCAGCGACGCTTGCTGAAGATCTTGAAGAAATGATGTCATTTCTCCTTAGTTGTCTTTGTAGTCAGGACAAGTCAAACCCACACAGGAAATTCAACAGGGAGATGAACAGCGTGATACCTGTTTCAAAATATGACTACGGTGGAGTCAGAATTCCTCTGCTGTGCAGAGAGAAGGAAGTACTATTTGTAACCCTACTAAAAAGCCCATCTGATAGAATGAGCATGGTAGAGGGAAACAAACTAACAAATAACTTCTGGTTGGGGGTAAGCTAATGCTGTAACAAATGACCTAAAATGTATGGTAGCACAACACAATAGAGGCTTAATTCCTGGTTGCATGACAGTTCTGGGTAGGGAAACAGAGTGGCAGAAGGTCCTTCTCATTCAGTCATTTGGGGACCCTCTACAAAGAGGCTCTACCATCTTCAGTACATGATTTCCATGGATGCCTGGGAATTGTCTTCAATTGATCCAGGTGACAGGGAAAAGAAGAATGTGTGCAGAGGCTATGGGCCAGGGCTAAAGTGAGAGCATAGCTTCTATCTACATCCCATTGACTAGAACTAGATTTCATGGTCTCGTGGTACTTGAAAAGAAGAAGATATGAATTTTGCTACTTAGTCAAGAGTTTTTTCCATAGAACTCCAGATTTTGATTCAAAAGCCATGACTTCAAACCCTAGCAACTAGCTGTAAAAAAGTAACTCAACGCCTCTGAGTCAAAATGAGAGACTTGGGCTGTTCTTACAACATGGATGGAGACTACATGAAAGTCTCCTGGGTGAATTTCTCAAGCTACACAGTGAGAATCCAGTATGACTTCTCTGGCCATCCCCCACCAAGTGAGATTCCAACGTGGCTGCACAGGAGTGAGTCACTGGTTGAGAATCACTCGATTTGGGCTCTGGGCACCGATGGCAGTGTGTGCCATCTTGGGTTGCTGAAGTGGAAATAATCTGGCAATAGCAGGTCCCTAGGGTTGTTTCAGCTCTTCCAACAATTAATATTCATGCATATAAAAACAATGCGATAGTTATGCTCACTAACAATATATCAGTTGCTATAGAGGAGAGTAGAAACTATAGACTATGCTTGTCCAGTTCGTTCTCTCTCTCTTCTGGTCACAGAACACGAATCTCTGAAAGCAACACTGAATGCAAGCAGAACCCAGGTAAGGAGAGAGGGGATAGATGTCTGATGACATACTTGAAATTCTGGATCCACATATTCCTGAACGCAGCAAATATCCAGATTTCCCAGGATCATAAGCCATTAAGGGTTTTTTTGTTTAACTTGTACTATCTGGGATTGGATTTCTGCCATCAGCAAGCGAGAGTACCGATGAATACAAGTTCTTCAATTATAAATAAACTAGGACTAACAAAAGCTTAGCTTGAACATAAATTTTTTGGAAGGATCTTGGGGTAAAACACAAAAGCAAAGGAAAAACAAAACATGTTTAGAGATAGCATTACCAGGTGCTTACTCACCTTCTTTCTGGAATATTGCCAAAATATCCTTGGGTCCAGTTGCTTTCCATCTCTAAGTACCACCATTTGAGGGTGCCTGGGTGGCTCAGTCAGTTAAGCGTCTGCCTTCGGCTCAGCTCATGATCCCTGGGTCCTGGGATCGAGCCCTGCATCGGGCTCCCTGCTCAGCAGGGAGCCTGCTTCTCCCTCTCCCTCTGCCTGCCCTTCTGCCTACTTGTGATCTCTCTCTGTCAAATAAATAAATAAAATCTTTAAAAAAAAAAAAAAAAAGTACCACCATTTGAGTCTTCAAATGCCTCAGAGAAAAAAATCTCATTGGCCTTACTTGGGTAAGAAATCACCCTTAAACAAGCATTCCTCAACATTGGCAATACTGGTATTTGGTCTGGATAATTCTTTGCTACAGAGACCTGTCCTGTGCATTGTAGGATGTTTAACAGCATCTCAGACTCTACCCACTAAATGCCAGTAGTTCCTGCTCTGGACATTGCCCAATGTCCCCTGTACAGCAAAATCATCTCTGCCTGAGAATTACTGCCTTAGAATGATAGCTAGGACCAGGAGCAGGTAACCAACAGGGCCATTGGGAAATTTGAAGTGAACTGTGCAGCCATCCTAGTTTGTATCTACTAACAAGATTTCTCTCTTGAATTTCAAATTCTTACTCACAGGGGTATCTGGCTGGCTCAGTTGGTAGAGCATATGACTCTTGATCTGGGGGTTATGAGTTCAAGCCCCATGTTGGGCATAGAGCTTACTTAAAAACAAAGTCTTGGGTGGGAGGATGGGTTAGCCTGGTGGTGGGTATTGAGGAGGGCACGTTCTGCATGGAGCACTGGGTGTTATGCACAAACAATGAATCATAGAACACTTTATCTAAAACTAATGATGTAATGTATGGGGATTAACATAAGAATAAAAAAATAATAAAAAATAAAAAAAATAAAAACAAAGTCTTACTCTCAGATGCCTCCTGGACACCCCTATCTAGATATCATAAAACCAAAACCAAATGTGCTATTTCCTTTTGAGCCTGCTTCTTCTGTTGTTTTTGCTAGCTTGATGAAGAGTAAAACCATTTGCCATCTCTCCCCAAACCAGAGCGCATGTATCACCTCAGCTTCTTCATCTCTCCCACCTGACTTCCGTATCAACAAACTCTATCCCATGTGGCTGAACCCTTTCTCTGTTTACATGCTCGTTCCCACAGTCTTAGATCTGGCCCGCATCATTGCTGGACTTTGATAATCACCTGCTCACTGGGCTCTCTGTCATTGCTCCCCTTTGCTGCCTTCCAGTCAGCAGAATGATCTCCCAAACCTGGGTCTCATCCTGGCACTTCCCTGCTCAAAACACTGTGTGCTTCTCTGTCTTTAAGTGGTCAGTCCAACCTTCTAGATTGGTATATAATCTGTCTCCCTTCAGATTCTTTTTCTCCATTTTATTTTCTTTTCCTCTCTCTTCCCTGTTCTTTGTGTTTGGACCACACCAAAAGAAAAAATTGATATTTAAAAAGATACACTATGCTTTTCGCTCTCTCCCTGTCTCAAAAAGAAAAAAAAAAAGATATGCTATGCTTTCGCCATGCCTTTATAACTACTATTCTTCTTCCTTGGAACACACTTTGCTTCTCCTCCAAATAAACTTCTCCTCCTCAAATGTTTCTAGAACAGTCCCTGATGCTCTCAGAAAGTTACTTGTTCCCTTCTCTGCATTCTTGCATGCTTTGTGATCCATCTACTATAATACCTCATTTGCAGAGGTGGACTGAACCTGAGTCTGTTTTCCCCACAGATTCATAGCTTCTCCAGGCAGAGATGACATCTGTCCAACACGTAATAGAGTACTGGGCACCTAGCACACACAGAAAACTTTGCTGCATGGATTTGTCCATTGAAAGTCTAGGCTGTTATTGAAAGGGCAGCCTAAAATTGGCAATCATACGGGCTCTGGAATCAGAAAGAGCCAAGTTCCCCTCTGGCTCTTCCACATACCTGCTGTGTGACACTGGACAAGTCCCCTGCCTGTCTACGTCAGTTTCTCCATTTGTCACATGGGGTTAGACTCACCAAGTTCTGCACAGGGCAGTTATAAAGCTCATGAGATGAGGGTTTCAATCGGGTCACCTCTGGTAAGCACTTAGCCCAGTGCCTTTGCAAGCCCTGAATAAATACCAGGTGCTATTATTCTCACCATTGTCACCATTATTATCCATCCATACTCTGCCAAAAGGCATTAAGGCCCTCTGTTGAAAAGCCATTACTAACTATAATTGGGTGAGAGCCAGAAAAAAAGACACAGATCTGAAGGGATGTGGCCTGGTGACATTATCCAATATAAGCTGTGCAGGCAGCGCTTTAATGAGGCCCACGGTCAGTGGCATGTCAGATGGTTCTGAGGCTCGGGACAACAGAGCACCCCGCATAATGCATATCGTAGTGGGGCAGCCCTTGGGGATGGGAAATCTGGCTTTAATCCTCTACCCAGCCACCCCCGCGCAAACTACTTCTAAGCCTCAGTTTCCTCTTGTATAAAATGGGCTCAAAATTATCATATACACCTCTCAAGGCTATGGGGAATTATAAATGAGACATTTTATTGTCATATTACTTGGCAAGGCTTTAAAAACTCAACCCAAAGGTGGGGACTGTTGTTTTTCAGAGTCCATTGTAATTGCTCTGCTTTGGGTTTCCAGCAGAACGGGCTGGCCGGGGGGAGCTCAGTCATAAGCAGGACCAAAGTACTCAAAGAGTCAGGCTAGAGTCTTGGTCTACTATTCAAATAATTGAGCACACACAAGGCCACAAGACCGAGGGGATCTAAATTAGTGCACACACTAAAAAGGCACCTTAGATTCTTCAAAGAGTGGCATTTCAGAGCCCAAGGAGGAAACACTTAGGACCCAAGGTCACAAGATATGTATTGGAAGAAACCTAATAGAACCCAATCATGGATTGTCTCTACATGCCAACGGGCACTGGGGTTTTCGCAGAAAACAAATATCCTGTAATTGAGATTTTAAGTAAAAATACAAAGCCCCTACTAGGTGTCAGTAGCTTTATTAGGCATTACACATACTTTATTCTTCATCTTTTCCCAAACTCTAGACTGGCAGGTATTATAAATCCTGTTCTGTGGGGGACATTAAAGCCCAGAGAGGTTCCGTGATTTAGCCTGGGTCCCGTAGCTCATACACAGTGGAATAAAATTTGAACCAATGCCTTCCTCCGAAGTTTGAATTCTTTCCACTCCATGACATCCTGCCTCATGTTCAATATATACTACCTCCTTGAAACATTAATTGCCTTAGTCACTTTCTCCTGGGCTTGGCTAATTTAAATTTTGCAGCCAACACAACAGCTGTTCAAATGTAATTCAAAGAACTTCAGGGCTTCTCTCAAGTTGAAGACCTCAGAAGGATTATGGAGGGGAAGAAATGCGGCTTGTCTCCTAAGAAAGAGGTAATTCAGACTAAGCGAGGCTGGAATCAGGCTAGTCTGCAGGCTACTTCCCCAGCCAGAGCCCTGGGAGGTCAATGTTGACAGGAAATCCCAAAAGAGAGACAGAAGTGCTCAGATGCACGCTAAGAGGGTTGTCAAGAAATTAATTCATTAAGGACCAGGCTTCAGTGCCATGAGAAGCACACGGCTCCTGATAAGGGCAGAAAACAAGCCCACGGCCAAAAGCCTGGGATCCTCCTTCCAAAAAGGAAGTAGCGTTCTCCATTTCACCACCTTGGTAGTGTCCATCCAGCTGGGGGCTCCCTTTCACAACCGGCATTCTCGGGGCAAGCTCCTTTCCATGGTAGCAATGGCTATTAACTAGCATCAGAAATGAGTAGTCAGTGCATGCGTGGCCGTGGGCACACGTGCATGCAGAAGCATGCATGTGCGCACACGTGTGCCCACATGTGGACTCGGGAGCTGAGGTGGAATCCAGAGAAATGGGCGAAGGCCAAGTGAAAATGTCCAATGCAAAAATACAGAAATGCCAAGTCTTTGAAAAATAAAATTTGAAGTTATTTTAAGGTACAGAAAAGTCCAGAAGGGAAAACAAATGACTTTTTTTTTTTAACCTCATTGCTTTTGCAAAAACAAAGGACACCATTTTATGTTCATAAAAAAGAGCCAGGAATTCATGCTGTCTTTAAATTAGGATAATCATTTCAAGTCTTCCTCTGTTATTGCCAAGTTGGTGCCAAAGGAGACTGGTAATTTTGTCTGGGAGGGAAAAGCTACAGAGCACTGGAGGTTAAGCAAGCAATTAATCCAATATTGACAATGGGGTTTGTTGATAGACTGACAGGTCATGTGTAATCTGGCTCCCGACTGCCTCACACTTCCACCTAACTTGTATTAGCCATTTTCAGATTAGGAAGCAAAGTCAGAAAGGTACAAGAAATAAGCATTTGTCAAGGGGTCAGAGGATCTGGGTTTTAATGGATCTAGAATTTCTATATAGGAGGGGATTACAATAGAGCATGCAGAGAGTGTGGAAACTAGAAAGGGAAAGCTGAGAAAATTGTCTTAAAGCTCCAGTTGCATAAAAAACACAATGCTGTCCTTGGATTGTATTCATCTGTACCATGGCTTAAAGGGGCTGATAGACACATGGGCATACTTGCTCCTTACTTACCATGTGTGACATTGGACAAGTTAACTAACCTCTCCAAACCTCAGAGATCTATCAACATTTATTGAAGACCTACTGTGTGCCAGGCATTATCTTAGACAATGAAGAACCAGTGGTGAACCAGACAAAGCTCCCACCCTCAGGGAGCTTACATACAAGTGGGGATGAGGGACAAAAAACATAAATATATACTCTTTAATTCTACGTAGTGTTAAGCTGGATAAGGAATGATGGGGGAAGAAGGAAAAAGTTATTTTGGAAAGAGATCATCAAAAAGGTTTTCTCTGGGGATGCCTGGGTGGCTCAGTTGGTTAAGTAGCTGACTCTTGAATTCAGCTCAGGTCATGATCTTAGGGTTGTGGGATCAAGCCCTGAGTCGGGATCTGCACTGAGGTTAGAGCCTGCTTAAGATTCTTTCCCTCTCTCTCCCTCTGCCCTTCCAGCCCCTTGCACTCACACTCTCTCAATCTCTCTCTCTAAAAAAAAACGGAGAAAAAAGTTTTCTCTAAGGTGGAAACAGTTGAGCAAAGAATTGAGTGAGGCAGGGTTTCTCATCCTTAGCCCTGCTGATACTGAGGGCCAGATGACCACATGTCATAGGGCTGTCCTGTGTATGTAGGATGTTGAGCAGCATCCCTGGCTTCTACCCATTAGATGCCAGTAGCAACCTCCTCCATTGTGACAATCAAATATGGCTCTGGACATCTGCCAAATGTCCTCTGTGGGACAAAACTGCCCCCAGGTGAGAACTACCGGAGCAGAGTAAGGGATCGAGCGATGAACTTGTTCAGGGGCAGAGTCCTCCAGATCAAAGGAAGAGCAAGTGTAAAGGCACTGAGGAGGTGCAGTAAGCAGGTGGTGTGGAAGAACAGGAAGAAGTCCAGATGGCTAGAAGGCTGAAGGTTGAAGGTGAAGTCGGAGCGATGATGGGGGGCTCTACAAGGTTTGGAATTTGAGGAGTAAGAGTAGCCATTGGTTTGATCAGGGTAAGGATCTGACCTGACTGAAATCTTGAAAAGAGGGGCGCCGAGGTGGCTCAGTCATTAAGCGGCTGCCTTCGGCTCAGGTCATGATCCCGGGGTCCTGGGATCGAGTCCCATGTCAGGCTCCAAGGGAGCCTGCTTCCCCCTCTGCCTCTGCAGCTCCCCCTGCTTGTGCTCTGTCTCTGATAAATAAATAAATAAAATCTTAAAAAAAAAAAATCTTGAAAAGATCACTCTGGCTGCTGTGAGGAGGACTGATCCTAGAGGGTAGAATGGAAGCAATGGAACTACTCTTGGATGCTCAGGCAACTAGGGGAGATGCTGGTGCCGGAGACTGTGGTGATGGCGATGGCAATAGGGATGTGCAGAGGTTGCCAGATATGGGTTATATTTCGATGGAAGAACACCAGAATTCAAGGATGTATTGGATGGAAGAAATAAGGGGAACAGAAACCAAGTGCTTAGTGAGGGGTGCACTTAGTGGGGCTACCACCATTACACTGCACTGGGGAGGACTGGGCAGAACAGATCTGGGTGGAGGAATCAATAGTCCAACTTGGATATGTTGACCTTGACATGCTTCTTCAGCATTCGCGTCGGGGGTAGGGGAGGTTGCACAATGCTTGACACATAGCAGGAGTTCTTGCTCTGCTTGCCCATGGGGCCAGAAGAGGGGGGGAAGCAGACACACTGGGTAGTAGAGTTATTTACTTTACAAAGGCTTATGAACTGTTCCTTTAGATGATGCTCTTCCCTCATACATTTCAATGAAGACCAATTTGGAAGGAAAATTTTACCCATGTCATTTACCCATCCCTTTTTGTTCCCAGCATTTTCATGATAAAATGGGATAGTCAAGAGAAGGAATTACTTGAGTATCTGGGATCCATCACCTGTGAGAAGCTGGGTTAACCCTCATAATAACTGTCCCTCTATTTATTTGTGAGACAGTAAATCAGTAGCAGAGTTAATTGGAATCAATCTCTTGACGACATTTTTCTCTATCGTTTCTTATATTCCAAAAAAAGCTGCACCCCAGAGAGAAGGATCACAGACTCTGAGATGTTGACTACAGAGAAGAGGGGTTTTCAAGGAGTTTAAGGATGATGCTTATATTCAGAACAAGCTGTGCTCCCCGTTGTTGAGAAATTGCTATTGGTCATTAATTAAATGCACTCCTGCTGCCTCCCTCTGTGGAGCAGGCTGCATGCAGGTGTCCCTGTGCAAAGCACCTCCACCCAAGTGCGTGGCTGCTCTTTGGAGCATATACCTCAGCAACTTCAGGGTTTTGCCTCTTATTTGAATTTATTTTTTTTCTCTGCCCTTGCAGTCTTAGTCCATATGGCACATCTCTTCCCATTATTAGCACAAGGAACCTTAGTTTTAGATTCTCTGGAGCAGGGGTTGGCCTTCTTCTATAAAGGGCCACATGGTATATATTTTAGACTTTGCTGGCCCTACAGTCTCTGTCAAAGTGATACAACCCCACCACCGTGGCACAAAAGCAACCATAGATAACGTGCAAGCAAATGAGTGTGATATGTTCCCCCCATTTTATTTACAACAACTGGCCACGGCTGGGATTTGGACCCATAGGCTGTAGTCTGTCAAGTTTGGCTCTGCAGGATTCATCTTTTTCAGATGACACCAAGTCATCTGTAGAGTGACTTTCGTGTATACATGCTAGCCCATATTAAGGCATTCATTTAGAATATAGCCTCCAAATCTGTTGAAAATTTATAGTAACACACAGTTGGAACTGTAATATCTTTTCCTTTCAAGTTTTATGTTAGAGACTCAAGCATTTGTAACTCCAGTAGAAGAAATATTTGGTACCATACCAGCTCTATCTATTGCTACAATGAGACTATATAACAAATCTCCCCCAAAACTTAGTAGCTTCCAACAACAGCAACAACAGTGTATCATTTCTCCAAAGTCCATGGATCACCTGGATGGTTCTGCTAACTGGGCCTGGTTTGCTGATCTTGCCAGGGATGCTCATGTGTCTGTAGTCAGCTGGTAGGTTCGCTGGGGCTGGCTGGTCTCCCATAGCCTCCATGAGGATGACTTGGTTCTGCGCCATGTCATCTCTCATCCTTCAGAACACTAGCCAGGGCTGGTTCTCTTGGCGTGGCTGGAGTTCGAAAGTAAGCAAGACAAATTATGCAAGAAAACAAATAATACATGCAAAGTCTCTTGAAACTGAGGCTCTCAATTGTTGGGCCATCTTGTCCACTACATTCTTTGGGCTGAGGCAAGCCACCGAGCTGGCCCAGAATCACATTGAAATGGAACTATAAGTTTCAGAGCAGAAAGGATGAATACAGAGAGACCAGTGAAGCCTGTCAACCACTGTGGCCACTCCAATACCATGTTACTAGCAACACACTTTCTCAGGACTGGAGCACCTCATGGTATCGCGTAAGCAGGGGAAGAGTAGGAAAAATCAACTGATTGATCAGATTCGTTGAAAGCCTGTGTTCTGATATATCAATTTTTCATTTTTTAATTTTTTTTAAAGATTTTTAAAAATTTTTTAAGTAATCTCGACACCCAAACTGGAGCTTGAACTAACAACCCTAAGATCAAGAGTCACAGACTCCACCAACTGAGCCAGCCAGGCATCCCCCAGTGTATCAAATTTCTGGGATAGCTGAAAGATGGCATTGCTTCCATCCTTTGTGAAACCATGCTTGCGAAAAGTAATTTCTAATTTCAAGGGTGATCACTATAGAATACACTTTTTTCCCAAATTTAGGTCTTACCAGAGACACGAAGTCTTAAGAAATAAAATGCCTTCAAAATACTCTATTTGGGTAGGCAAATAAAGGAGGAAAATTTCAAAAAACAAAAAGGCTATCATCAGGAAACAAAAACGCAAAGCACTGTGCTCCTCACTGTCATCCAGACAGTCCTCCTGTGGGCATAGGATGCTTTGTATTTGGCCACCTGAGTGATCTGGACAAAAAAATCTTCCACCTGGAAAGTAAATCAAAGACGTTTAACTTCTTTTGTAGCAAGCTCCATGGAAACTATTTTCATTCTAACCCTTTGGTTGCAAATACCAGAAACCAACTTGAGCTGTGTAAGGCGTTAAAAACAACACAGCATTATACAGATGCAGGGTGCCTCTTAGAACCCAGGGACAGAGATGCATCTGGGCTTCAGGAGGAGGCTGGAGAAGAGCCAGGAACCAAGATTAGTCTTTGCTCTCTTTCATCTCTGTCTACTTGTGAGTCTCTCTCTTCAGACTTGCATTTTCTGTTACCTAGCTCATGTGGTGAGGAAATATGGGATGGAAAATTGCTGTCCCGTTATTGCTATGTTTTATTTTTCTTAAATCAGACTGAACTAGAATGTCTCTGTCTTAAGTCCACATTCCTGACAGAGTGGGTTTTATTGGTCCGACTTGAGTCAGAGGGCCACCTTGGTCCAATCATCTGTGACCAGGGTTAGAAACTATAAACATGGAGCCCTGGGGCACAAATTCTGTGGCTAAAAGGGGACTTAAGAGGTTGCAGGGAGTTACACAGGCAGGGAGTTACCCCCAAAATGCTTATGATAGAAATTCTTCCCAGGGGTGCCTGGCTGGCTCAGTCAGTGGAGCACGTAACTCTTGATCTCGGGGTGGTGAGTTCGAGCCCCACATTGGGCATAGAGATTACTTTTAAAAAAAGAAAAAGAAAAAAGGAATTCTCCCCAGCTTTCAATGAGTTTCAGTGAGAAAGAGGAAATAGGTTGATCTGGAGGTATCATAAAAAGGCATTCATTCAAACTCAATTCTGTGCAGTCCTTCAATTTTTATGTTCTCCTACTCATCACTCACTAATGGCCGTTAATGACCTAACACACTGAGAAAAGATTACTAAGAGTTCACTACTGTCTTAGGTCGGCAATCCCCAGCAGCAGACTCTGAGTCAGGGATTCCAGGGCGAATAGCTTATTTGGGTGGTGATCCCAGGCAGAGCCAATAGATGAGTGGGAAAATGAGACTGAGATCAGAAAGAACCAATGAATTGTGGCTTAAGCAAATGACCAATATAAGCCACGGACACTTAATCTTGCTGGGACCACTAAGAAACAGTGTAGGTCATACACCAAAGGCTTGAGAAGCATGGGTTGAAGGTCACTAGGTTTGGGACCTTTAATTCCCTGGTGTTGCTAGCCTGTTGCTCTCAGTAAGAACCAGCTCCGCTGGCCAAAGAAAGCTCACAGGCACCTAAGGTCAGGTTCCGGCCATGGAAAGTCAGGCCGCTCTGTACTGCAGTTGCCTGGGGTAACCAGAGAGAGGACTGGGTGTGATGAAGTAGGGAGGGGCCACCAGGCAGATAAGGCACAAGGTCTGACCTACTTCTAATAAAGGCAAACACTAGAAGGGGAGCAAGTGTTGGAAGCAGCGAGACTAATCGGAAATCTATTCAATTAGCCCAGGCTCAAGATGCTGGCATGTTGAACGAGCATTCGTGGAGAGGATGGAGAGAAGTGGTCAGCAGGTGGCAAGAGTTGTAAGAAAGCCTACCGCAATTACGAATGGGTTAGAAAGTGACGAGGATGGCTCTAAGATGCTTCCGTTCTGTTTGTGCTGGTTGTTAGGAAGGGGAAGATACCGTAGGTCAAGCAGCATCAGCAAACGCCAGGACATGGTGTCCCTTGGACTGGGTGCCCGGGGGCGCAGCTGCTGGAAAGTGAGGTGGGGGTCTGGTACTGAGGGGCGCACCCCACCCTGCCTTTGGCAATGAGTGGCCATTGGATGCTCCCGCAGGGCAGAGTGACAAGAGCAGATCTGTGTTTTATGAGGTCATTTTGGAAATCATGGAAAGGAGAGGATCAGAGGAAAGAGGAAAGGGATCAGGGTAGAGAGCGAACACAATCCCAAAGGCAAGCTAGGATGAGGGCAGAAGCATTGACGGAGAAGTGAGAAGGAAAGATCTGAGAAGCATTTCAGGACTGCAGAGCCAGAGTCAAAAGAGCTGCGACTGGGTGTGAGGTTGAAAGAGAAAGAACTGGTCAAAGAAGGCTCTGGGGCCGTAGCCAGAAAGGCAGTTCAAAGACAGGTCATTTCTTCTCCCATAGAATTGCCAGATAAAATGCAGGAGACCCAGTTACGTGTGAATTTCAGATAAACAACAAATAATTTAGGAGGATGTCCCTAAATGTCCCATGGAATACTTAGAACCTGTTTCTACTAAAAAGTGATTCATTGTTTATCTGAAATACAAATGTAACGGAGCCTTCTGTATTTTTACTTGCTAAATCTGATGACCCTACTCTTTGGACGTGCTGAGTTGGAGGTGTCCATGGGACAGAGGGCCTATAGGCCGAGACAGACATCTCATCTTGAGGGGAAAGGTGGCAGCTAGAAGTGCGTGCCTAAGAATCGCATCAAGAGGATGATTCATACCCCTCGTTCTTGCACTTGGCTGCATTTTGAAATCACTTAGGGAGCTTTAAAACAAAAACAAAAACACTGATGATCAGAGATTCTGATCTAATTAGTCTATGGTGCAATCTGGGTACTGGGATGTTTTAAAGCTCCCCCTGGTGATTCTGATATGCAGCAAAGTTTAGGAACCACTGATGTAAGCCATGGAAATAGATGAAATCACCAAAGTGGAAAAGAATGTGCAAGATGGTCCTCCAGGGAGCCCTCAGTGTCTGAAAGGTACATCGGGACAAGGAGACAACAAAGGCAGATGAAGCAAGGGTCGGAGGGAAGGCAGGAAACACCAAAGGCAAAGGTAGAGAACCAAGGAGGGAGTGGCCAGCTGTGTTCAGGTCCCCAGAAAGGGAAGAGATGAAAAGCAGGGTAGTGGCAGTAGACGCATCTATTAGGACAGATGGCCTCTGTGGGCTCAGGCTCACAAGGGGTCCATGGGAAAACCAAACTGTGGGGGCTGAGGAGCGAGTGTGTGAGAGATCAGCAAGGTGAATTCACCAACAGACTTGTTGGTATTTCTAGGCAAGTTCATTATCTCTTATCTCTATCGGAAGAAAAGACAATGCCACCTTTCCTGCTAGACTCCCAGGAGGACAAAAGTCGATGAAAAAAAGAGTGCAGGGAAATTTCTTGAAGTTCGAGGTTCTAGAACGAATACAACAATGACTTTGAAACCATCAATCCTAGCATCGTTGCTTCCCAGCTCTGTGTCCATGGTGGAGAGAGCAGCTTCTGTGAGCCTCAGTTACTTCATCTGCAAATGGGGGCTAATCATATCTATCTCAGGGGCTCCCAGGAGAGTGCCTGGCCCATTTTGGCTTCATTTTTTTCCAAACGACAAAGGTGATGCAAATATAGGATGAAGGTGACAATGACAGTTGTTACAAAGGAAGAAGGAAGCCAACTCCAAAGGGGTTAAAAGACAGAGTCTACACAGAACACAAAGATCTCCTACACATGTTGTGGTTTACTTGGGAGATTTGTAGCAGAGTCTGGTAAGCACGCTTTCCTCCTGGCGGGGCGGGGAGGGGAGAGGTGCAGGTGGCGTAGGGGGGAGAAAGGAACACACAGAATGGATGAATGTAAGTGAGGAAACACACCATCTCCCTAATTTACTTATTGTGTTTCGGAGGTAATACCTTCAAGTCTGCCATCACTACTAAGGAATTTTAATTACCCTTGGGGATGTTTTTCTCCTCCTCTTACCACTAAAAGAGAATCTGAAAATAGCCATCACAAATGAGCTTTGCATCTTTCCACTGTGGATCACCACTGCTTATTCCCATACTCTCCCTCCCTCTCACTGCTGGGGCGAGTGAGAAGGCAGGCAGGATGAAAGCGACCAGTAATGGCTAAAAAGTGCCTAATTTGCCTACTTGTAGTAGTTAGCACTCAAAGCAGGGGTTTCTTATCTCTAAAGCACCTTACAAAAGTTAACTAATTAGTCCTCATAGCATGTATTATTATTTAACTCAAGGCAAAGCTTCAGTGGGGGGGCTGAAATTTAAATCAAGGCCACTTGATAATGAGAAGTAATCCGACTGAGTCACTAACCTCAGGTTGGCTATAGGAGTCATGAACCATTCTCCAAGAATCCTGGGTGTTACACCTCCGAAACTGAACAGACTGCTTCAGTAGTCATCTGAAAACAATAAAAGGAAATTGTTTACTAATATATCCACCATTTCAAAGAAACATCCAAATCGGCAATTTTGGAGGCGTGCAGGCTTACCTACGAATTACAATTTAGGCAAAACAAGATGTCAGTATTCTTTGAAATTATTTCCCCAGCGGCAAGACCCCAGCAAATCTTATCATTTGGCTTAGAGCAGCTTTTTTCAAGCTTGGCACAATGGCTGCTTTGGGCTAGATACTTTTTTTGATGTGTTTTTTTTTTAATTTAATTAATTAATTTCTTTAAAAAGTAAACCACCCACCCCACCCGGGGCTTGAACTCCCAACCCCAAGATCAAGAGTGAAATGCTCTTCCAAATGAGCGGGCCAGGAAGCCCTGGGCTACATGCTTCTTTGTTGTGGGCTCTGTCTTGTGCCCTGTAGAATGTTCAGCGGCATCCCTGGCCTCCACCCACTGGATGCCGGTAGCAATACCCCTTCCCCCTCCCCCAGCTGTGACCACCAGAATGTCTCCAGACATTGCTAGCTGTGCCCTGGGGGCCAGAACCCCTGCTGGGTGAGAACCAGTGGCTTAGAAAAGAGGTCAAAGTATTTCTTTCCAGTAGGCACACATCCAGAGGGCCCTTGTAGATTTACCAGGAAAAATAAATTGCCCTAAATGGACAAAGAATTCCAGATTTTCCCATAGTGTAAGGGGACTTGTGTGTACCTGCACACACAGGGTTCCTAAATGGTGTGCAAAGGGTGAATGTTGCATTTTGGTAACTGGATGCAACCCCCCCCCAAAAGCACCCCCCCCAACCCCACCCCCACTCCAGGGAGAGCTCTGTCTGGTAGTGGCCGGAGCCTGAGCTGGGGGTGTCTGCCTGTGGCCTGGAGCATTTTTAGGTTCCCAGGCCTCTCACTGGCAATGCTACTTTTCAGGGAAGCCTTGTAGCCCACACAGGACATTTCTGGCCTTGCCTGCCTCCTCCAACTTTGCACCCTCAAATGCCAGATTCTCCCACTTTCTTAGTGGGGAGAGAAGCAGCTGAAAACTCCGTGGGCTAGTGAGAATGAGTAATTGGATATCAGCCGTTTAGAAATCAGTTTCTCCCTTCCCTATCCTTTCCCCATCTCCATGCCCTCTCCCCAGCCTTCCCACGCGCCCCAGAAGCGAAGGAAATCTTGGTCTGTTTTAGACCAAGGGGACAAAATCATGCACTTAAAAGAAAATGTAAAGGAATTTATCCTATGGCAGATAAAGTGATTGAATGAAGTATAGTACATCCCTATTGTACGTTATGGAGTGAACTGTGTACCCCCACAGTTCATAAGTTGAAGCCCGAACCCCATGTGGCTGTATTTGGAGCTCGGGTGTTTGCACACATACAGTGATGTGTTGGGGAGAAGGGCCCCTAACGGTGGCTAGCCCCTAGGGAACACTAGGATTGGAGACGGGCGTGGTCAACAGGAGTTTTCAGCTTATACTCTTTGGATCTTTTAAACAAAGCTAATGTAGTATGTATTACTCGTATCATAAAACAAAAAATTAAGGTTTTTTGTCTCATCCACTTTTCTAGTCTTTTCAAAGTCTGAGTCATGTTCTCAGTGATGCCCACTTCCAGCCCCTCCTAAAAGTAGCATAAAAGGGTAGAGCATATGGAATTATTTCTGCTCTAACGTCTATAAATGGACCAGACCATTTTCCCAACATTTGAGCATAACCTTCCATGATGTTGTGGAGGAGGGGCACGAAGGAACACCATCTTCCTCAAAATCCAAATTAAAGTTCATTAATAAGAAGGACAATAAAGGGGCGCCTGGGTGGCTCAGTTGGTTAAGCGACTGCCTTCGGCTCAGGTCATGATCCTGGAGTCCCGGGATCGAGTCCCGCATCGGGCTCCCTGCTCGGCAGGGAGCCTGCTTCTCCCTCTGACCCTCCCCCTTCTCATGTGCTCTCTGTCTCTCTCATTCTCTCTGTCTCAAATAAATAAATAAATAAATCTTAAAAAAAAAAAAGAAGGACAATAAAGACATTTTCATTCTCTAGGCATGGGCTGTTGGGATTTTTTCATTCAATTCACTTCAGTGGAAATCAGAAAGAGAGAGAAAACAAATGCTTAATAAAAATGAAGAATGAAACAAAAACAGTCCAGATGAAATACACCAAAGAAATAAAAATAATCCCCCATGAAATAGATTGCTAAAATAAAACCGAAATAGGTTGAGGGGAAAAGACGTTAGAAGCCAGACTAGTGATTTCATGGGGTTCGTGACACTGCTCAATAATTTTGTTCATCTATCTACAGGAAATGTTTCCCTGTGTTACAAGTTTCCAATAACACCTGCCCATTAACAGAAAGTGACTGGCAGCAGTATTCCCAGCCTGAGCCTGCTTTCTAAAACCCAAATGTTGGCTTTCAAAGGAAGAATAAATAAAATATCTGCTCCTTTGTGAAAAGGAGACCAATATGTGATTTTTTTTTCCCTTCCCATATTTGTAGTTATCCTAGTGGGTTTTAGGATTGTAGAAACGTTGAATGTGGGCCGTTTTCACTGCTTTTCACTGTGGGGAATAATTCAGCGATGAGGAAGATGTTTCTTGGTCCCCCATAAACTGCTCCTTTGGTCTTTTCTTTCCCATTGGGAATAGACAGTGGGTCTGTCTCTAAGGCTCACAGACACCTGCCAGGTCTGGCTTTCCTAGATCGTTAGTCCCATGGGTCTCGGCCCCACTCCTGGAATATGCTGCACTCCCTTTGCCCAGTCTGGGAGAGCCTTTCACCCCCTTGCCTTCTTTGCACAATTCAGATCAAGCTCCCTTCTTTACAGACCCTCATGGGCACCACATACACCTCCACAGCTTTTTTTTAAAAAAGATTTTATTTATTTATTTATTTATTTATTTATTTATTTGAGAGAGTGAGAAACAGCATGAGAGGGCAGAGGGTCAGAGGGAGAAGCAGGCTCCCCGATGAGCCGGGAGCCCAATGCAGGGCTTGATCCCAGGACCCTGGGATCATGACCTGAGCCGAAGGCAGTCGCTTAACAAACTGAGCCACCCAGGCGCCCCTTCACAGCTTTTATGACAATTTAACACAATGATTTAATGTCTGTCTGGTAGACTCTAAACTTTAGGAAGTTTGGGGTTTTGTGACATTTGCTTGACACTGAGTGCCCAGCACCATGCCTGGAAAAATAGTCCTCGGCACATACTTGCTAACAGACTGCTTTGAATGAAACTATAGTTTCAGGAGATAATGGAAGGAGTTAAAGTCAACTAAGATATAATCTCCAAGGATCAGTTGGGCATCTGCCTCATAAAATTCCTTCTAGAAGAAG
Source organism: Mirounga angustirostris (assembly GCF_029215605.1). NCBI lineage: Eukaryota > Metazoa > Chordata > Mammalia > Carnivora > Phocidae > Mirounga > Mirounga angustirostris. Next base: position 183,442,014 of record NW_026991709.1, on the reverse strand, counting down.
TGGTTATAGGGAGGACTGTCAAATTGTCGGGTTGGAGAGACAGACGACATTTTTACTGGTCTTGCCGCATTCCACAGCCAACGAAGAAGGATATTACTTAGTTCTAGATTAGATGACTATTTCACATACATCTTTGAGTTTTCCTCTGGTCCTGAGTGAGGGTTAGGTGTATCAATGGTGGGTCCTGCACCCCTGGGCTGGGTCAGCGTTAGAGTCTCTTATGCTAATACCAGAGTTTCTAGGTAAGTTGAATAGAATTCACAATTAATACATATATGTCCACTATCTGTATGTCTGGCTAATAACTTCCTGAAATTTGAAAAGCTTCTTTGTTTACTTTGGGAAAATACTCTCTAGCCATCCTTCCTTCGAGCTGCTGTTATACTGCAGACTAAAGAATACAACCTGTGGACACTATGAAGAAGGGAGGAGCAAGGCGGACCCATTCCATCCCACACAGTCTATGGGGTTAAAGCAGATGGAGAATGTTACGGCTGCCTGTTGGGAACCCCTGGGAACTTTAAAAAAGCCAGGCCACATCCCTGCCTAGTTACGTGAAAATATCTGGGGCTGGGCCCAGGCATGAGCATCTCTAAAGTGCCCAGGTGATACCAATGTGTCGTCAAGGCCGTCCACATTTGGCTTAGTGGCTATGCTGTGTGGTAGTAACTCTCATCTGATGAGACAGAGGTCTGAAGCCTGCAAGCACCTTGCTTTTTATTTATTTATTTATTTTAAAGATTTTATTTATTTATTTGACAGAGAGAGACACAGTGAGAGACAGAGCACAAGCAGGGGGAGTGGGAGAGGGAGAAGCAGGTTTCCTGCGGAGCAGGGAGCCCGATGCGGGGCTCAATCTCAGGACCCTGGGATCATGACCCGAGCCGAAGGCAGACGCTTAACGACTAAGCCACCCAGGCGCCCCAGCACCTTGCTTTTTAAAAAACAGCTGTTCCCAATGAAAACATGCAAAGTCTCAATAATCTCAATGTCATCAGAAGTAAAAAAGAACTACCAGGCACAATGTATTCTTTCAAAGGTATTTAAGCCAAAACCACTCAAGGGTACCAAGTTTTATATATAAGGTTGCTCACTGCCCCACGTTTTTTAATCCATAGGGACTAGGAAAATAGATGGAAGTCAACTTCAGAATGTGAAACTACTAAGAGAAAGCAGAATACTTCTATTTCCTGAGCGCCTACTATGCGCACCTACTATAAATAGGATCCTGTTCCAGGAAGTTGGACTTCATCAGAGTTCAGGACAAATATCCTTGTCCTCATGAAGTTTATATTCAAGACAAGGCCAGCTATATAATTTTTGAGACCCAGCACAAATTGAAAATGTGGCTCTTCCTTGTTAAAAAATTACCAAAAGTTTAAGATGGTGACGGTGGAACATTAAACCAAGGACGGGGGCCTCCTAAGTGCAGGGCCCCATGGAACCTAAGCACAGGTTCCACATCCACAAAGCCAGCCCAGATTCTAGAGGTGGGAAACAGGTGATAAACCATAAAGATAATAAGTAAACATAAATTAAACACGGTGTTAGAAGTGGAAGTGCTATGGAGGGGAAAAGAGTGGAAGGGAAATCCAGTTGCTGTTTTAAATAGGGTGGTCAGCCATGAATCTTTGGGGAAAGAACTTTCCAGGCACAGGCAGGGGGACTAACTAGAGCAAAGACCCTAAGAAGGCTGGGAGTGTGCCTGGAGTGTGGCTGGAAGGGAAATGGTGAAGAAGGGTCACCCAGAAAGGAGAGGTGGGACCTCATGGGCCTTGTATGTAGCCTGGTGTCAGACTTTGACCTTTTGCTTGATGTTTTAAAGGAATCACTCTGGCTGCTGTGTGGAAGAGTCTATAGGTAGGCAAGGGTAACAGGAGGGAGAAAAGTAAGAATGCCAATGCAGTAATCCAGGAGGGAAGGGAAAGAGGACTGGTAGAGAAATAGAATAAATGAGGTATTTGATATATATATATATATATATATGTATATATATATACATATATATATATTCTATATTCTACATGTATATACATATACATATATATATTCTAACATGGAAAACTGTCCACAATATATAAGATAAAGGTACAGTGCCTAGAAGCCTAAAATTGTATGTACATATTTGTCCATTTTTTTGCATAAAAATAAAACCCCAGGGGCCCCTGGGTGGCTCAGTTGATTGAGCATCAGCCTTCGGCTGGCTCTTTAGCTTGGCTTGTGATCTCAGGATCTTGGGATGGAGCCCCAAGTCAGGCTCCCTGCTTAGCGGGGAGTCTGCTTCTCCCTCTCTCTCTGCCCCTCTCCCTACTCATGCTATCAAATAAATGAATAAAATCTTAAAAAAAAAAACCAAACTACATAAACATATACACAGTTATATATAAATATAAAAAAATCATAAATGTCATGAACCAAGCTGTTAGTAATAGTTACTTTTCTGGACTGGAATTGACAGATGGTAAGGAAGGAAGTTGCCTTTTACTTTATATGCTCCTGACATGCTTGAATATTTTATTAAGTATGAATTGTTTTATAAATTAAAAAAAAAACTGCTTTTCAAAGTAGGCTATTATAGGAATGGCTCCTTTTTCAACACTCAAACACAAGGCATGTTTGACAAAAACTATCACTTAATTGGGCTCTATAGGTTGAGAAAAATGTGGTTCATCTAAAAAAAAAGAAGAAGAAAAAGAAAAGAAGTAAAAACAAGATTACAAGGTTTGAAACCAGGGTCTGAAAAAAAAAAAAACGGTAGGGAGGTGGGAATTTGTAAACTCAGAGGAAACCAGGTGGAATAGTAAAGGATTGCCTTTACCAGAAGAATCAGGTACTGAGTGTTCTGCAGGTATTTACAAAGGTATAGAGAAGAGGGGGTAGAAGGATTTAGGTTGGAAAGAAAATGAGTTCTTGTAATAGGATGATGAACAAGGGCCTGGGGACTTTGCAGCTGAGAAATCCTGCCTTATCTAGAATGGTTTTCCCGAACTCACAGGCTTCAGCCCCACCCTCCTCAGACCACTGTCCCTGCGGTGCAAGGTCATCTTCCTGCCGCTCAAACCTACGCGGGCCACCCCACCCCCCTGGCCCTCCTTCCCCAGCCCCCCTCCCCGTGGCCCAAAGCACACACAGCTCACCAGGAGCTCTGTTACTCTTCAAAGGACCCGTTACTCTGAAGGCTAAAATTCAGAACAGAGCTGCCTGGCCCTCCCTGGTGTGCCTCCTTCCCTGTTGGACCACACTCCCTCCCTTGCCTCAGGCTATACTTCTCCCTCTTTCACCGGTTAACTCCTCTTCCTTCTAGAATTATAACCTTTCTCAATTTGGCTACATCCCCTATTAATTACTCTCACAGATCCTGAACTTCTGCTTGGTATATAGTTTGTGTTTGTGTGCTTGCCTTTCGCACCCAGCTATAAACTCTGGAGACCAGGAAGCAGGTATTTCTAGCCCCACCATGCACCGGGCACAGAGTTGGTCCTCAGTATGTGTCGGAGGAATAAATGAGTAATAGGCCTTGCCTATTATGCAGGTAAGAATTAGCAGCCTTTCTGAGCTACTTTCTTTTCAACCCTATGATCCTTTGAGATCAGACTTCATTCCCTGAGGGATGAATATACTTAAAAGGACAGTGCTTATTGGTGGGTAGTGTTCCAGGCTGTGCAGATCAAGTTGTTATTTCTTCAAGGGATGTGACAATGAAGACTTTCCAGTTGGGAAGAACAGCGATATATTAGAGGGTGACAGTCACTTGTGGCACCTGAGTATTTACTGTTGATGCCATCTTGCTTCAAGGCATGTGCTTCCAAGAAGATCTTGTATTTTGGATCCAGCGTTCCTCTAATACTTGCAGTAGAGAAGAAAAAACATACAACCAGCTCCTGATGAAGAGCACAATGCATAAACACATCGATGGGTGGAACCAGTCAAAAATTTCTCAGAGGGCATGCTCCTGCAAAAAACAAAAACAAAAACAAAAACAACCAAAAACCAAAAAAAACCCAACCCAAATAATTGTGTTGGGAAGGGTCCAGTTTTGTCATTTCCTCTCTTAGAAGCGTGTAATGATGCATATTCCAAAAACACTAGAATCTTATTGTGCTGAATACCCACAATGCTGATGCTGTTGCTTGATTATAGGAAAAATCCCGTTGGGGAACTTGAAAGGGCTCTTCCTTTCAAGATGCATGCAGACCATCAAAGGTGCTCTTGGGTTGCCCATCAGCAGGAAGAGTCCAGCTATAACTGAGTCACCGCACATTCTTTTTCATGTGACTATTTATGGCAGGCAAAGAACTTGTGGGACATATGGGCTTTACAAATAGCTTCAATTATCAGGTAAGCCAGGGACCATTTTTAGGTGCCATCTGGGGAAGCGAACAGTGTCTCTAATTACCATGTTGGTGACAAAATAAAGCAAAATACAGCAAAAGGGATGGACTGCAGGAAGGCTATTGTTAAACACAATGCCTTTTTGAATGACCAGGAACTCAGGTTGTATAGGAAAACCCTAACTACCAAGTCATACTACAGGAACAATCCAAAAACTGTGCGAAGGAAATTGGAAAGTCATTAGAAATGACATGATGGACCAGGACATGTGTTAAGCTGCTCACTAACTGGTTAACCTTTTCATCTAATAGGACTAGTTAGGTGCATATCTAACTCCACACACATCTCTAAAGGTTCTGCTTTGAGAGCATTTCCATCTTAACTTTCACGGCACAGCATCTCAGTTTTATATTTCAAATCGCTGTGTAAGTGTAATTAGACTCATGAAGGAAGTAGCATGAGCCACATCATTCATTAACTTTATAATTAAAACAGGAGGCCTTCTTTCCCATTTTAATAAGAGTGAGGAGAATCTGTTTCTTCATTTTCATTGGAAAATAAACTGGGACAATGAGAAGAGAACATCCATTGCCAGGCAGAACATCTTCCTCCTCCTCAAAAAAAAAATTGGTGGCATCTACTGAGGATTGTTCTGATGCCACAGCTGTGCTCAGCACTTTGCACCTGATTCTTACCAACTCTGAGATATGCCTGTTTAAAGACGAGGAAAGTGAGGCCTATAGAGAGGTTAAGGAACTCGCTCAAGATCACACAGGAAGTGATGAAGCACTTGGCTTAGCAGGTCTTGCTTTTTACCAGGGCTCCTTGCTATACTGTGCTGTGCAAACTTCAGGTGCATTTGAATTAGCCGGGGAGCTTGTTAAAGGCACATTCTGACGCAGTAGGTCTAGGGTGGGCCTGAGATTCTACATTTCGAACACCCTCTCCGGTAATGCGGAGGCAGGCGGTCTGCGGACCACACTTTTGAGTAGCAAGGCGGTGTACCATCGATGCAAAGGCATAATTCCTTCTCTTTCAACAGAATGCCCTGCTGTTGCACTGAGCTGGAGCCAGGCATCCTCACCTGATTACTTGACCCTGATACATTTGAGACAACGCAGAGACAAGAAAGATATCAATCCAGAAGCAATAGTGGTTATGGAATGCATACATTTCCATGTATTTTTACAGTAAAAATGCATTAAAAAATCTTTCACAAAAGAAACTTAAAAAATACAAGTAGGGTGTCGAGTTCTCCCCCCAACATTCTTTCAGGCATCAACTGTGTAATGGGTGCGAGGGGGATTCTTCAATGGTTTGATTTAATCATACAAAATACTCATCCATCATCTCCCATCAAGACATTTACATGACGTGGGGGATTAGGGAAAGTAGGCTCACAAGAATCAGTCTCCAATTTAAGGTTACAGTAGTTCAGAGAAAACTAGATCTTTCTGCTTAATGCATAGTCCCTGTACAGTACAATATTTCCAAAGCAAATCTGATGTGTGGAACTCAGAGGAAATTGCCACACCAAGTCTTCGCAGACTGAGCCAAGCCCAAGTGGGTAGCACACAGATTTTAAAATGTCAAATATCACCTCTGACAACAAGAAAGACATTAAGATGTTACCTTCGCGATGTACTCCAAAAATCCACCTTGATTTCATTTATTTAAAACTCTGGACCACAAGTGAGAGCATCGATCATTTAACATCACCGATTTTGCTAGAAATAGCAAAACATTCCTAGCAGCGGAGCCTGGGGAATAAAATCCCCAAGTGGGCTCCTAAGGAAACTGATGAAAACAAATGTCATTATTCCGTTGTGTTTTCCCTCAGCCTTACTACCACAGCTCAATGTATGCTTTGTATGGAAAACTCTGATGATAAAAGTAGCAGTCACAGACCCTCTTCCTCCTTTTCAGCTACAGCAAGTACATTGTCTCTGTTCCAGGAAAGGAACGTGTTTTGTGCATGTCCACACAACTACAGGAACTCAGTCTATGTTATGTATCAACCCAGAAGTCAAATAAAGCTATGAACAATGTAATATTTATATATGCATAGTGTTTTATAAAAAGATTGGCCCACATACTGCTTTTCATCAATACAGAAAGAGCATTAAGTCCATAGCACACTGCAAGAAATGAGTGAAGAACAGAGAATGCGAACAAGTGCTTAATAATTCACAAGCAGGCTCACCATGGAGGAAATGATGATATTCAAACCAACTAAAGCTTTAGAGAATTACTTACATAGTCTCCCATTTTAAAACAGCTTTACATACCTGATTTAGTTTACATTAAAATATATCCCAATGAATCCATTTGTTCCATAGTCAGAAATATAAACACATACCACATTCCTCACAGCTAAATTTTTTTGTCATAAATTCTCTTTTATACAAGAAAAAAAGGCAACAGTTGTTTTTTCTTTTTTAATTTCTTAAACAGGCTCTATTAATTACAATTTTTAACTCTGTACACACAATGATTGGCTGGTTTTCTCCATTTTTTTTCCTTTTTTTCTAAACAGTACCATGAGAATAACAGTGATTGACTTGCAAAGTTTTGTGTCTGTATGGAAAATGCAGAACAGTACTACAGAAATACACAATGCATTGTAAGCAGCGGTTTGCTATAGTGATCCAACAGGTACAAGCAAACATTTGGCTCAGCTAGGCAGTAATCCATTTCAACCACATCCTGGGGCTACAAGCCGACCCAACCACACCTCCCGCGGGACTGCAAAAGAATGGGTCGTTTTTAAAAAGAAAAATGGTTATGCTTTGTTCGGCTGTCCAAGGACTCAAGGGACACTTTCATGAGGGCGGAGTTTGCCAACTCCATCTACCACCACTGGGACTGTGTCTTTTTCCCTTTCAACCATCCTGGAGACTTTTATTATGGTTGCAAAGGGAAATCGGCATCTCTAAGAATAAAGCACCCCCAGCCCTCATTTCTTTAAATATCAACAGAGAGGTAACTTCTACCAACACTCACTCCCTGGTCCCCAGTTCGGCAAAGGGCAACCTTGGGCTTATGCTACAAAGGGGGAACACGCTTTCTGTATGGAGGATTCTCACGGCTCCCTTGCACTGGGCACATTGTTCCCCATTCCATCCACTACTCAGCCTCAAATCAGACAAGACAACACAGAAGGTGTTCAGTGTCCGTCTGTTCCTTCTAGTAGTTGAGCAAAGCTGTGATGGCACTGCCTTAATGAGATCTTATTAGATGTTGGTGATGCTAATGAACCTGACCACCTGTGCTTGGGCTACATTTGGGTAATGGCGGCCAACCTTCTCCTCTCTGTGCCTTTCTATGGCCAGGGAGAGTACGAACGGTTTTCTGAACCAACTATGACTCGAGAAGGGAACATTTCTTTGTGCTGTGTAGTTTAGCTATAAATATCCTTCATTTGCAATAGTAGTCTCTTCATACAGTTTAATTTTAGGATCATCGGCAATCCTAATCCATCTCAAAGAGTCCTCAGCTTTTACAAATATAACTTCTGCCTTTTTGCTCTTTTTTTTTTAAAGAAAAACTCCTCTAACTACAGTATAGCACTACATCACTACATAACAATCTACATCAAATTAATTAAACTTAATCAGTAATTTCCCTTAGAGAAAATTCTGATCAACAGCCCTATTTAACCAGGAGAGAAAAAGATTGCCCCCCCAAAGGGAACAATTCTTGACAATTCTACGGTTTATGTAGAAACAAAATGCAGATCTCTTCGGGGCAGCGTTTGGCAAATAATTTCCAAAAAAGTACGCATTTAAAAATACTTTCTTTGATATTATACATCAGGCACAACACTTTTCATATATATATTTTTTTCTTTTAAGATTTCAAATGCATAAAATGTTTGTTGCTCTTCATGGGATCATCGGGTGTCAGACGCTTCACCAGGTAAGAAACTAAATTATTTCAGGTTTGTGACCTTCCTCTTAGAACCTTTGACACGGTGAAGGCTGGGCTGTGCCTCGCGTCTCAGATACTGAGGTCGGTGCTACATTCTTTGTAAGGTCGCCTTCTCTGCTCGGGGGCGTGTCTGGAGCTTCGGCCGGCCTCGGGTTTCGCACCGGGCGCTTCCCGTCCTCGGTGGCTCGCTCGGTCCTCCTTGCTCCTCTTCTCCAGGGACGGCTCGCGCCTGCGCTCGGGGGACCGCGCCCGCCGGCGGTCGGTGGACTTGGCCCTGCGCTCTGGCGAGCTGCCCCTCCTGCGCTCGGGGGACCGCTTCTGATCCAAGAGCCTCTCGAGGGACCTCCTGCGACGGCTGGGCGAGCTGTCCCTTCGGCGGGTGGGCGAGCGCTCGCGTCTCCGCTGCGGGGAAAGCTCCCGCCTCTTCTCGTGCTTCTCCCTCCTCTCCAAAGTGGTGTCCGCGCTGCGGGTGCCTTCTCTGCGCTTCTCCGGGGACCTCCTCTTGGGGCCGTTGGTCGCCATGCGCTCCGGGGGCGCCTCCCTCCGTCCCTCCGGTGCCCGGTCCTTGGGTCGGCAAGCCCCACTGTCGGGTTTTCTAGAAGTCCCGTTCCACGTGTGATGCTCGTTGGGTTGTCTGCTATACTCTCTGCTGCCTTTTGGGTCTTTCCCGTGTGCCCGCTTTTCCCCATGCTGCGATGATTTGTGAAGATCGGGTGGGTAACTGGACTCCGATGATGGATGCTGTCGGCGGTCGGGGGGCGCGGCCCTCACTTCCGGAACCCCTTGTGCACCGGGGGCGGCGGCGGGGCCGTGCCGGTCGCTGCTGGGGTCTGCCAGGAAAAGAAAGGAGAGCCACAGGTTGGTATCGAGGGCCTTCGGCGCCTGTCCCCACTCCCACGCCTGAGATCTCCTTAGTCACAACGAGCAAACAACTGTTAAAGCAGTCAGAATCAAAGCCGACTGGGTCCTGGTTAAGTCTAACTGCAACTAGGGAAGGTTAAAAACTTAGCACTTGGGGCTTTCTGCATCTCGCTGCTGAAGGCTACACCCCAGACACAGATCATTAAGGAACTTACAGCATCTGCCACGATTTTAGTCTTTAAAGGCACAACCCGAACAGTGCATCTAGCAGTATCGAAAAAGTCCCCACCTTAACTGCCTCTTGCTCTTCTTTCCCCACCCATCAAGCCTTCTCCCCTGCCCACCCTTCTTCCCGCCCAGGCCCCCACAAGAGAAAACATTCTTTTCTTTAAAGAAGACTTAATTTGCTTAAAAGTAATCTAGGTTATTGACCTGGAGGGGGATGAGGGAAACTTTCTGGGGGCCTGGGGGATGTAAAGAGTCTATATTTTGATCTGGGTGATTAAAATGGGTGTTTATAGAGGTTAAAAAAAAAAAAAAAAAAAAAGCCTGAGCTGTACACTCAGGCTTTAAGCATTTTATGCAAAGTACATTTCTATTTTAAAATGCTTTTCTTAAAAAAAAAAAAAAAAATACTCCAGGGTGGTGGGCAAAGGGGATTATAGAGGCAACATGGCCAGATGTGGATAACTGCCAAATGTGACATGTATGTGAGGGTCCATTAAACATCCTCTCTACCTTTGTGAATTTTATTCAACACTTTTCTCTAATTCTGGGTAAGTTTAAGAAACTATTTTCAAAATGTGGCGTTTCCTGACAAAAGGGAGTGGGACAGAGGTTGTCAGGGGCATGTCTGACACCACGTGGGGCTCAGATACAGCCTTTCAGAGACAATTTTCCTTATGCTACACAAGGTCGCCCTAACTGCATCCAGGAGGTGAGGACTCACTGCACTGCTTCTTACAACATCAAGATATCTATAGATTTAAAAGCAGAGCAGCCCATGGGGGGGGGGGTCCTATTTATTATTAAACTATTTGAAATGACATGGCCAATGTTTTAGGTAGCACTCTGACATTATGAGAGCGCTTTTCAAAGCAGGGATGCTCTTGTTGCAGCTAAGCCCAGTCAGTCAGACACGTTACACGATTCCCGGCAAGACACCTGACATGAGGTACTGCCGAGTGAACCAGGGTGACAGTCACAGAGATGAAGGAATCACAGGAACTCTTTAAGGATCTTTCATGAGGCAACAAGGTCAACATTAAACAGTCTGTTTCATGAATGATCTCCCAAAACCCAGGGTGGGGTTTTAATAAAAACAGGAAGATAGCCTAGAGCAGGGTTTGTAAACTTTCTGTAAAGGGCCAAAGAGTAAATATTTCTGGCTTTGCCAGCTGTGTAGTTTGTGAGAAGTACTTAACTGGACAAGAGTGTAAAAGCAGCTGAAGACAATTCATAAAAGAAATGGGCATGGCCATGTGCCAATAAAACTTTACTAAGAAAAAGGACAGGCTGCGGACAGGATTTGGCCCATGGGCTGTAGTTTCCCAAAGGATAGCTGAGTAGGACATGTCACCTTTCTGTCTATCAAAGCCTTACCGACCAGGGGAGGGCTCTGTGATAGGAGGTTTGCTCTTTCTGAATGCTGGGTCCTAGAATTAACACAAACAGGGGCTTACAAAGTCGTTTTAAGCTTTGGGTAAGGATAGGTGCTTAGATCACTCTCACAAACCTAACCTCGGGGTTTCTTACACCTACTTTTAAGATAAGGGACAGGAAGACTTCAGTAGGGTCGGTGGTGTACTTACAATTCAAAGAACGCAGGGTGTTCAGAATGAATTGCCAAACATATCAAAATAGAACTAAGCAGAAGCAATGAGGAAATTAGGCCACAGCACAGAAACACCTAGTATTGATTGAGCTACAAACCGTAGTTTGATTATGGCCCATAAGGTAGAAGCAAGCCTCCCCGAGCTTTTCATTTCTCATACATGCAGCGAGATTAGGAGGTATCATCGCTGTAGAAGGGAAGGGCCCAGCACCAAGAACAGTCAGAGAGAAAGAGAAAGAGAGAAAGAGAAAAAGTTGAACATTTAGATTCCCTATAACAAAGAGGAAAGAAAAAAAAAATCTGCATTTGTTAACATAGGGCAAAGAGAGTTTATTTGTCCAGTTAGACAATCTAAGGCAAAACTCAAATAAGGCTGCAGAGACCGCAATCAGAACAGTGACATTTTTTAGACAGCCATATAAGGTGACTCAAGAACCCAGACAATGGATGCACCCTTTTTTCTTTCTTTCTTTTTTTTTTTTTTCAAACAACTGGAACAATGACAAGCTGGCCTAGAAGAGCATTAACAATAAACAAACAAAGGACCAAAGTTCCCGCCCTCCCCCACCCCTGAAGACCGCGGCAGTTAAATTAAGTACAAAAAACTCATTACAAAAATAGCCTCACGGAGAAGCAGGTTCCAATCAAGTCAGAAAAATATTGGAACTTAACATATTATAACCCATTTGTGACTCTGATCGATAGAATTAGAGAGATTCAGTCCAAGGGACACATGGAGACATTACAGCAGCACAACTCTGGCATGTTCAAGCCTTCTTGGAAAAAACGAGTATTTTTAAAGGATCTTTATTTTTAGCCCAAAGAACATTTGTTAGTGCTGGATTTTCATCCTCAGTGCAACAGACACAGGTTTTGAGAAGGTACACAGGTTACTGACGATGATTCTCAAATGAAATATCACATCCAACAGAAGCATAGGGGAGACAGAAAAGGGAGACAATGTTACAGTTTCAGTAGCATTGATACACCTATGGTCAGGGATTCAGTACAGTGCACAGCTGTGGCGTCTCAACGTCAAAATTCCTCCCCTGTGGTTGGCTGTGTCTACAGGGGCCTCATCTGACAGCCCCCCTCCCCCCACCTCGGGCCCCTTGTATTTTACACCTGTATATGAGTGTCCAACACCTGGGAAGGCTGTCCTTTAAAGGGGTTATCCTTCTCTTCGAGCTGCATCTGAATTAAGGATCTCATCAAGTCCAAAATGCAACTGGGAATTGTGCAGAATGACTTTCAGAAAAGAGGGTGATAACAGATCAATCCCTAATAAAGGGGACCAACGTATATGGGGACCATTCAATCACAGTTTCTATAGAAACTTCTGTAGACCTTTGGTTGGGAAGAAAAGCCCTACATCTAGGGCATAGCTTTTTTTTTTTTTTTCTTTTTTAATTTTAAACAAGACTCTCAAATAAATAGGACATAATCATTTAGTATACAATATTTTGCCATCAGAAGACTACGCTAGGTAAAGATCATTGCTGTTTATTCAAATCATGTCTACACATATGACAAAGGAACTCTTATGTATAACGTGGCTTTCCCCATAGGAAAGGTATAGTAACATGTTTCCCTCATGATGAGCACTGGGAATCTATTTCATCCTTTTTCATCTAAAAACATATGGCTAATATATCAACAGTTTTGTTTGTCTTATAGTAGTGGGCTCAGGTGGTCTGACTGGGGATAGGGACCAGCAAGGGGGATATGCAGAAGTGTCGTATACAGCGCATAAAGGAGGTGAGCAAGGCCCCCAAATCATCTCAAAAATTTCACACCTCTTAAGTAAAAACATCAAGTAATCAAAAAAAGAAAATAATAAAGGAGAATTATGCCTCAACATATCATTCAGGAAACCTGCTTTCCTGCTTCTGAAAAGGAGTATAGTCAGTTTGTGCTAACAATTGGATCTGAGAAACAGTTTGGCACAGTTCCAACAAACATTCCTTCACTCTTGGACTAGACAATACGTTCTCTCTGCTTATCAGAAAGGGGGCTATCGAGATCTTGTCTTAGGCCACGCCCCGGTCCACATAAGCAAGCAAAAGGATGAAATGTGTAGAGATTTCAGAACAAGCGAGGCAAATAATCACATGGTGCGAAAGGCTGGTGAGACACTGGTGAATAGGGGAAAAACAAAAAGACTTTCCTGCTGCAGTTCTGGAGACAAATTCATGGAGTCATGCCAGGGAAGGAAGGAAGGTTTTCATAGTTTGACCCACCATATTCTGGTACCGAGCCGTCTCCCCGCTTCAGAAACAGACGCACCCTGCGGCCGCCATTCTTAATCAGTTCTATAGCCCGAGAATGCTTCATGTTTTTTGTGGTCTCGCCATTGATCTCTAAAATTTCATCACCAATCTGCCAAAGCAAGAGACGAGAGTGAGAATGTCACAAAGGGTCTGACCAGCTATCAAGGTGCTTTATGCTTTGAAGTTCTTTCATTGAGTGATTTACTAAATATTTATTGAGTATATTCCAGAAAAATCTCTTGTTGCTTAGGATTCAGCAGGTAAGGAAACAAAAGAAATTCTTGCCCTCATGGAGATGACATGCTAATGGAAGACAATTAACAAGAAAATTAGAGACATACGTGTATGTTGGAAAGTGTAAGTGCTAAGGGAAAAAAAATGAAGCAGTAAAGGGAGTATTAATTGTTCAGGAAAAGAAGATGTGGTAGGCAGTTTCTAGGATGCCTCCCCCACCCCATCAATCCTCTCCTCCCTATATTCATATCCTGTGTAATCTCCTTCCCTTCAAATGTGGGCTGGAATTAGTGACCTGCTTCTGGCAAATGGGAAGGGATGTCAGCTCAAAGATAAGGTTACAAAATAATTCTGGCTTCTGTCTTATGTGCCCCTCTTTTATTGTCTCATTTGTTCACTCTGATGCATGTGGTGAGCTGCCCCACAGAGTTCACAATAAGAAAATGAGGGAGAGCTAGGGCCAACAGCCCAAGAGGCAATGAATCCTGTCAACGACCCTGTGAGTGAGCTTAGAAGCAAATGCTTCCCTGGGTGAGCTTTCCTTTTTTTTTTTTTTTAAGATTTTATTTATTTGTCAGAGAGAGAGAGAGAGAGAGAGAGAATGAGCAGGGGGAAGAGCAGGCAGAGGGAGAACAGGCTCCCCGCCGAGCAAGGAGCCCGACGCGGGACTCGATCCCAGAACCCCGGGATCACGACCCGAGCCGAAGGCAGACGTCCAACTGACTGAGCCACCCAGGTGTCCCTCCCCGGGTGAGCTTTCTGATGAGACCACAACCCTGACTGATACACAGATGTGGCATTTACTATGTGTCAGCTACTATTATAGGCACTGGAGATAAAATACTCTCATGGAGCTTATTTTCTAGAAGGCAGAAGAGGAAAAGCACTGGCTTTGGAGATTAAAGCCTTAAATTTGAGTTCTGTCACTTATTAGCTAACTGATCTTGCTCAAATCCTTTAACTTCCTGGAACTCACTTTCTCATCCATAAAAGGGGATGTTAACAACCCATCCCTACCAAGATGTGAGGACCAAATTGGATAATACAAGTAAATGTGTCTTGTGAACTATACAGACTACAAAATAGCATGATAACGATAGTTCGTTCAATCAGAAACTTTTTTCAGTAAGCAAGGACATGGAAAAGCATACCTCATGTATTTAAAATTTACACAAAAGCCATATACAGTGTCTCTATTCCTATGTGCACAAACTGTACATATATATGCATAAAAGAATATACAAGAATTGGTAATACGGTTTGACTTTGGAAACTATATTTTAAAATATGTCCCATTTTTCACTAATTTTCTATAGCCATTTTCATGGTCTACTTTCTCAGTTAAAAAAAACCCCACTCATTAAAAATTCAATCTGGGGGGGCCTGGGTGGCTCAGTTGATTAAGTGTCTGACTCTCGATTTCAGCTCAGGTCATGATCTCAGGGTCACGGGACTCAAGCCCTGTGTCGGGCTCCGTGCTCAGCAGAGAGTCTGCTTGAGATTCTCTCCCTCTGCTTCTCCCCAGCTCTTTCTCTCTCAATAAATAGATAGATAGATAAATCTTTTTAAAAAAATTCAATCTGAAAAAACTTAAAAAGCAATATTATGCCTTATGTACAAATATTAAGTTCCCTACCCTTGGTCACTTTTTTCCCCTCTTTGCTCTGGACCAATTCCATGTGTTTTCCTTTCTTGATCTGGCTGTCTTGATTTTTTTTCATTTGTAGCAAATTGCTCCCTGTGCATATGCCTCAATCTAAGTGACCTCTCTATAATGACATGATTTTTTTTTAAACCACCTGATCCCCCCCAGGAAAGTGACATAATGCACAGTAACAGATATTAGATATCTAAACAGAACAAAGTGATCTTTTTGGCACTTGTATATTTGAAATTTGCAACTTCAACTACTACAGAGCAACTGGGAATATTCATGCCATGGAGCTGCTGGTCCTTTGCTGAGGCAGAGCTGACCTGCTCCTGAGGCTCGGGTAACACAGCTGGTGACTAGCTGGAGACTGAATGGAGCTCACCACCCAGAACCTACAGGACTACACACCTTCCCTGCTCTGTAAGCATCCTGGTATACCTAGGATTTCCTGTGAAGTGATGTGCCTGCCTTATGAGATTAAGTATAAGAACTATGGGACTGGGGTTGAGAAAGTATTTATTTCAGTAAATTTATAAGTCATTTCAATCCTTCATTCCACCCTGAAGAGTTAAAAGGGCTCACCTAACTTGAGCAGCTACCACCAACTATGCTTTAGGGAGAGATTTACGCTAGGGTGGGAGTCATGCATTTAGAGTGTCCTGAAAACAGTAGAAAACGCAGTTCTCAGGAACAAGAAGGTTCTAGCTGCGTAATGTCAAAAAGTCGCTGCAGATGACTTATTTGTCCAGACCCCTCTTCCTACTTACCCTCATCTTTCCACACCTTTCTGCTGGACCATCCTCTGCTAAGCGCAAAACATAGAGGTCCATGTTATATTCTCGGCCCCCTCGAAGACTAAAGCCAAATCCCTTGGCTCCTCTTTCCAGTTCCACAGTGTAAAAATCTTGCTCCTATTTAAAAAAACCAAAATGTAATCATTTGGGGGTGAGCGTGTATCTGCCCATATTTCTTCCCACCTCTTCCCAAATATTCTCTGTCATGGTGATTTGACAAAAAGGCATGGTCTCTATCCTTCTCCTGGTGATTCTCAATTGTTTATTAATATTCATTCATCTTAGAAGTTTGCAGATGCAGAATTTGAAAACATTCATGAGAGTGCCTATAGCCTGCACCCCAACATGCATATATTAAAATTTAATCAGGGAGGCCACAAATCATATTCGTGGCAGGGAAAGTCATTACACGATACCATCCTGCACAGTGCTGGATGTTCAGCCTCCGTGCCCCACGCCTGGAAAACGGCAGCAGTGTCTATCACTAGGACACCAACAACGACCTCCTCACATCTGGGGAGTGGCTGCTACCCTGGCTGAGAAGCATGAATGGATTGCTGAAGGCTCTAAGAAGGCCAGTCAAAATGAACCTGCTCAACCATATTTGCTTTTCCCATATTTGCTTCACATGCACGTTTGTGCATCCCCTATTACTACCCTGTGGGATGGGCAGTTAGCTCTATGGGTCTCACCTGAAATTCACAAGGCTGAGAAACACCTTAACCAAAAGAGACATTTTCTTGGCATAAACATAGTTATGAATACTGTGAATAGGTATTAGCGATTTTGCTCTTTCTCTGATGGCCAGTCCCTGAGACAATTACGGTTTTTTTAATTTTGTTTGTTTTTTCCCACCTAAAAAGGATATCTAGGAGTATTTTTCAAAGGTAGTAAAATAAAATGTCATTTCCTAGACAACTAAATGTGAGTACATATTTAGTACATCCTTTCACAAAAGGTTATTTTAATTGAGGGTATCTTATAAAAGATATCTCATAAAACCAGCTTCAGAAAGTTGGAAGGAAATGTACAAAGCAAACAGAGAAACAAGAAGAATGGCCCTCACCTGTATTGCCTGGGGTGCTTTGAACTCAAACTGAGATTCTGGCTTTGGTTTGGTGGTATTCCTGCCAAAGTGAGAGAAATAAATGTAAAAGCAAACCATGGGGATATAGAAAAAAAAAAAAAAATCAAGGACGATTATCATCAGGCCAGGAGTTCATTTCTTCCCTTAAACCTAACAAAAGCAACGAAAGCTCTGTCTGACCTGGTCTCCTGGGCCCCTTGCTGAGAAGGGGTATGTGTGGTGGTGATGGTGGCTATCTTCTCTGCATTGGTCAGCAAAGTTGCATTCGAAGACTCTGTAGGGAGAGACAGAGCGTAACAGAATGAGGGCCCCGGAGAAGAGAGCATCAAACCGGGAGGGATGCAAAAGTGCCATATGTGGATGACAAGTCTAGTTTCTCTGTCACTGTTTGAAGCAGTTCTGACACGAACTTCTAAACAATGAAGACTTAAAAGAACCATTCTAAGATCTTCTGTGATATGAGGCGTGTATGACCCCATTACCCTCCTCCCAAATGATATCCCCACAGATGAACTAAAGAGTTTGCCCCACAACATGCTACTCTAGAACTGTAGCCAAGGGAGGTGTCTGTCCCCCTCTCCCTCCCTCCCTGACACTTAAAAAATGGCAGTCCCATCAAAACATTGCACACGGGCGCTGCTCTTCTCCCAGAATGTTACAGGCTAATGTTTCCTGCAATTTACCAGCAATATCTAGTGAGTCTGCTTTATTTCCTCAGATGAATATTAAAATCAGAAGTGTGCTAACATCTTGTTAACTACATGCACACACAACATCTACCTTCTTCCCCGTTGCTTTTAATGAAGAACAACTGAAAATATGGAGTTCTTCACAGATCTCCTCTGGTATCACTGACGAAAGATTAATTTCTAAACTTGCATTAGTTAGAGCCAGAGTTTGTAAATGTAAGTTGTATAAATCATGAAGCCACCCTAATGTAATGAGCATGCCCTATAGATGGCATACCAACATGCATATATTAAAATGTAATCACTTATCTAGTAATGGTTATATAGTCTCTTACTAATTATTTCTCCATTAAGATCAAGGCAGATAACAAGCAGCTATGAGGAAGTTGCTCTTTTAATACTTATTTTTTAGGTTGACTATTTGGAACTTGGCATACATTTTCTCATCAAGAAAATACTAAATGTGGTCATTAGCTTCTAAGATTAGCCTATGAATGCCTATTTAATTCATAGTGTGCAATGAAGTCTACAAGTTTCTAGGAGTCCTGTGGTTCATAGTAGGCATCCTAATGCTTGCAGATTACATATATCCATCCATAATGTATAACAAAGTTTCTGTGCGAAAATGTGTTAAGTAGTCCCACCTGGGATACCTGGACTACATCTCTTCTCCACTGTAGTCCTGGGTGACAGGACATCCCAGAAATCCCAATTACTTGTGGTCTGTCTCGCATTTTAATTTCCTAAGGATATTAATTCAGCTTGGGTCTGGCTTCCTATTATTTTATTTCATTACACAGTTAAAATCACAGGCTTGAGATCCAATCCCCCTTCCCCTACTCATTAGCTGTATGCCTTATTTCCCTCATCTGATAGAAGGGGATGATAACGTAACTCTGCTCTTTGATAAAAGTATATGAAAAGCTTGGGGGGTGGGGGGATGGGTTAGCCTGGTGATGGGTATTAAAGAGGGCACATACTACATGGAACACTGGGTCATGGAACACTACATCAAAAACTAATGATGTAATATATGGTGATTAACATAACATAATAAAAAAACAAAACAAAAGAAAAAAGTATATGGAAAGCTTAGTAGAGTACCTGACATACAGTAAGCACCCAATACACCTTTATTGTAGCTATGGCCCTTACTACCACTTCTACTTTTGACTTATTATCATGGGAACTTAAACTCTGCAAAATGAGAAAGTTGGAATTATGATTTTAAAAGTCTGTATTCCACCTATAAAGCCCATGATGCTGAGAGCTAAGGCACAAGTTTAATAAGAAAATGTACCTAGATCAAGTAAACTGTAAAGTGAATCCAATTCATCTTTTAGGACAAGTTTCCCATTGTCTGTTTAAACCTACAGATTCTGAGGGAAAGGAACCTGTGGTCAATTAAGGATGAGAAATAATGCGTGAAACAGAGGGAAGTGTTTTTGTGTGTCTGTATTTTGTTTTACCTCTGAGCGTCCTCAGAGCCTTTACTATGCCAATATACCTTGCAACCCCTGGGCTGGGGAGGTGGTGCTTCTCAGGCTTTACGGGAGGCAGCTTAGCATAAAGTCCTATTAGGAGGTCAGATTCCAGGCTCAGAATGTCTGGCTATGTGCACCCCCCAGCTCTGCAATTGCCTGGCTGGGACTTACGCAAAGTCACTAAAACTTTCTACGCATCAGTTTTCTCTTTTGTACATGCGGGACAACAGGTGTATCTAAGAAAATTCATGTAAAGATTATCTCAGAGCAAAGTGTTTGGGATAGTGCCTGGCACATAAAAACCATACAAAAGATGATTAGCACATTTTTTATTGGGAGCACGTGCTGATTACTGTTATCACAATATTAAAACCATATTATTAGTACATTTTTGTGAGTGTAGTTAACTGGCACAACCAAGGTGATAAATCTATGTGATTTTCCATAAAGTACACCCACTGTGTCAGAACAACGGACTAAGAGACTGCACTGCCTATCGATACGATTCACCAGAAGTTTCATCAACCCATGTATTGGTCCTTTAAAAAAAATTCATATTGCTCATTGTAATTAATTTTATAGAGACTCTCTGGGAAATCATAAGATTGTTCGGGCCATGGGGAAATCATAATCAGGATACCAAAAAGAACGTTTCCTTGTAATTAAAGTGATTATAATTACTGAATTGTGCAGAAGTTCCCCTTTCGAGTTCTTGTGTGTTTTCGGTAGCCAGGGTTTTTCAAGGCAGATCAGATCTCATTCTGAAACAGTTGTTTTTTTTTTTTTTTTTTAATTTCTGCGCTTCCATGATTTGATGAGATATGACAGATAATCACTCAATACACATATAAATAGAATTCTTTTATTGATCTGCCTCCTATCCTTCATTTGCTATTTTCTACATATTTACATGCAAATCTGTTTTGGATTGAAGATTAACTTTAAGCATTTAAAAAATTAACATTTATATGCAAATGATTATTTGAGCTCACTGAATTTTCCTCCTATCCCTGTATTTCTTAATCTATGAACAACCACCATTTCTTGATTATTCACAAAGTGCCAAGCTTTGTGCTAAGTGCATTTCCACATGCACTATTTAATTCTTACAACTCAATGAAATTGATGCAATTATTCTCCCACTTTACAGATGGAGACATTTAGGCTAAGGAAAGGCAGGTAACATGTCCAAAGTCATCCAGAGTCTTATTACAAGGGAATTATGTGTTGGCATCAAGGAAATCATCTCTAATTGGTGTGTTCCTTTCAAATAAGCAGTGCCTTTATTTTACTACATAAATACCACCAACTATCATAGCTTAACTAAAAAGCAAAATACCCTGCTTTGACTCTAGATTTCGTGAGCCATCTTCTAAGCACTTAAATAATTTTCAGCATACCCTGGATTTCCAGGATGCTTTTTAAATATCAATAAAGTTATACTTATTTTATTAAACTTTTAAGTCTTCATTTAGAATTAAACCAAGACTTTATGTGTTGAAATTCTCTCTAGCTTTTTCAAATACAGACATGAAGGCCATTATCACAAATCTATAGCTTCATCCTAAAATAAAACTTGCCTCATGTAACAAGGGCCTGATAAAAGAGCCTACTCCAGCACAGTATTATGAATGAATGTCAATGTATTTGACTTTTAAAACTCAAAGACAGGTGGACAGATTGGCTATTTTTATGATAAATTCCAGAAAGTATCCTACATCCTTTATTAAACAGTGTTTACACCAACTGTAGCTCTCCCAGAGGAATGAAAATGGATATTACTACACTTTCCATAGCAATCGTGTCTCAAGCAAAGCGTATCCTGGCTCTCAAGGTACTGTCACTGTGCGGTGCTAAATCAGGGCACTAACTTCTGACAGGAGCTTCTACCCTGGGTTTCAATAGCTCCGTGGCAAGTGATTACAATTCCAACCTAGCCCTCATGTTAATACCTTTAGCATCCCTTCCGGAATCCACACTACAAAGCCAAACAAATCAACATAGGATACAATCATTCCTTTCATAAATATTTGAATGCATAAACACACATGTAATAGATATCTAAAGGAAGTGTTTGAAAATTTGAATGCCATAAATATTCGAAACTTTGGGAGACTTAAAATGTGTTATGGTTGCAACCCTGTTCCTTTTGCCCTATCCCTCTGCTAGCTATCCTATCCACAGAGCCTTCTATTAAAATATTTATACTATTCTACGCCTTTGCCAAGGAAATAGCAATGTCTGGGTTGCCCTTACCTACCATATAACAAATACTTTGAATCAGAGTGATCTGAAGTAAAAATTTAAGACTTAAGTAACTTATTTTTAAGTTTATAAGTATTTTCATTATCTAGAACTTGATTCATACTGACGGTTCTGTGTCAGTCTGAATAAGCCAAGGGTCTGCCTTGTCTGATTGAAGTCTCATTCCCACCCAGATTTCACAGACTATTTCTATAGAAGGCAAGTGGTAGGAAACATGTGTGTCTGACTTGTTAAATTTCAAGTTCAGATTCAGTATGTTTGGCTATTCTCTGGGCCTTTCTGTGCTGCCCTTACGTATTTATTATGCTTTGCCCACATCTCATGGGAGAAAATGTTCTGCCCCCAATGCACCTCCCACTCTAGTCCCAAAGATAGTAAAAGCAGAGATGGAGAGGACCCCCTGATCGAGGCCTGTCCAAGATCTGTGAAGGCAGGCCTTCTAGGAACAGAGTAAGCCACATAAAGGAAAGTCATGTTTCCTGGTCTTGGTTGAAGGGAGCTAATGGGGAGCCAGGGAGGGCACAGAAAAATGGAGAAGCAGAGTTAGGGAAAGTACAGAGATAAGTAAGTTGGAGAAAGTACCAGGTGAGCAATGACAAGAAAAAAGAATCAGGCAGCAGGAGCTAGGGAGAGAAGTGGATCCTGAGTGGGTTCTGAGCACTGCCCAAAAAAGAGCGCGTTTTCCCATCTCCTTGAAGTGCCTCCTAGGGTTTCTGAAAACAGTACTCTGGATAACATGGGTTTCTAAGAACTTCAGTCTCCTCGCAAGGACCACAACACAAACACTGTCTTTGGGCTACCTGATGAATTAACCATTCGTGTGAAAGGTTTGAAGGAGAGCAGAGGTCCCTAACACACACTCCCTTTTATTCTACAGTTCTCCACGTCTAACACACCTTCGCAGAGAGCAAGTGATCTGCCATGTGTCTCTCTTCATCAGACCTTCATTAATGGCCACTCTGTCTTCTAGGTGTTTGCAAACTTCTCTTGGATTGTTCCAGCAGCTCTCCAGAAATCCGACTCCCCTGCCTCAATTTTAATTTCCAAGATGGCCATTTTTGGCCCCACTAAAAAGATGAGCATCAGAAATTCACCCTCTGTCAGAAGTGATTTCCTTTACCTGGATTCCGAAATTTACAAAGTAATTGATGAACAGTTTTATTATCATGGCAATGAACTACTGCAGTACCTTGGGATGAAATCATATCCTGGGCAGCACATCGGTCCTCAACTACATTGAATCAGCTGTCGTGTTTACTTTCTTCTAGCCAAGAGAGTATGTGATATGTCTACCTGAATTTTATATTTTCTAAGTACTGAAGTTTAAAAATTGCCTTTTTATTGACAACTGCTACTGGGTAATTCACCTTGCACTGCATATTTTGGTGTTCAGATTTTCTAAAACTTTTCCATTGCACTTTATTAAGTCAATACCTAGTATGTGCATGGTAGCATAAGTTGGATTCTGCATATTTGTATCTTTCCTGATTTCAAACTCTTTTTCTAAACCCTTCCCCTCAAGGAATACATTCTTTCCTTCCTTCCATCTTTGGACATTATCCTTCCCACATTAAGACTGACCAATATAGACATAGCAAGTCAGTGCATGTGTTGCCTTCTTCTGGATTAGTTTTTTGAAATCTCTTTACAGCATGTAGATAGATGTGTCTAAATTTATGTACCACGTTTGGCTCTCTCAACCACTTCTCACTTAATTTTTCTGGCTTCCTTCATCCTTTCCATTAGGAACCTATGTTCTATCATCCTGTGATCACATTCCTAAATTGTAATTTGCCTTCCAGAGTGGTGAGCTGGTGGAATGGACTCCAAACCACATGGTAAATTACTAACCATGCATCTGAGGCAGGGTGAAGTAGACCAGCAATCAAGGAGCTCTTTTTTCCTCCACATTTGGTATGGGGTATTTTTGGCTCAGAGAAAATTCTCTGGTTTTGGAACCGACAATTTTCAAGTATTTATTGTTTGGTTTACGATTTATTTTTTTTCTGAGAGGCACAGTTTATACCACTTGAATTTGAAACTAACAGGGATCACTTTCTAACAATTATAAAAAATATTCATTTGGTGAATTACTTCCAGATAAAATCTCTGATTTTCTATTTTACAGATCAAGCACATAGAAATTTTTTTTTTAAAGATTTTATTTATTTATTTGAGGGAGACACAGAGCAAGCACGAGCGAGGGGGAGGAGCAGAGGGAGAGGGAGGCGCCGACTCCCTGCTGAGCAGGGAGCCTGATGCGGGGCTCCATCCCAGGACTCCGGGATCATGACCTGAGCCGAAGGCAGACATCTAACTGACTCAGCCACCCAGGCGCCCCAAGGACATAGAATTTTTATCACACTATCTCGTTAAACCACATTTTCTTCCTGAGAAATACTGACTTCGAGAATACGTATTTTATTTTATAACATGTATAGTTAAACAAAAAAGACATTGAAACATGTGAGACAAGTATCGCTTTCCTCCTGAAGGCAAAGTCTGCTTAACATGAAGTCAGTATTCAGGACTTAATTCTCTGAAGAATCTATACTTCGTGACATCAGTGTATCAACTTCACTTTTATTAAATATGAATAATGAGTGGGGCACTTGGGTGGCTCACTCAGTTAAGCATCAGCTCTTTATTTTGGCTCAGGTCATGATCTCAAGATTGTGAGATCGACTCCTGTTTTAGCTCCGTGCTCAGCGCAGTGTACTTGAGATTCTCTCTCTCCCTCTCCTTCGGACCCTTGCTCCTCCCATGCACTCTTGCACTCGCTCCCTCTAAAATAAATAAATCTTAAAAAAGATATGAATAATGAATATTGATATTTTCTGCTGTATAACTTTACACTGTGGGGGGCTATCCTGTATACTGTAGGAGGTTTGGAAGCATCCCTGGCCTTTACCTACTAAATGCCATTAGCACCCACCCCAGACAAGGCCAAATGTCCCCTAGGGGGCAGAATCACCAATGGTGTAAAAGAAACAAGATTTGAATTTAACCAATCAAATAATCAAGCAAACTAACAAACAAGACTAGACCTAGTTTAATGTAGATATAACCTATCAAAAAAGAGGTTTTATTCTTTCTCCATCCACATGCAAAAATTAGACAAACCAAGTAAGCACAAACCCTAAGGATCTCTTATTCAACAAAAACCTTTCATATATTCACTTATTCTGAAAAAAAAAAAAAAAAAGTATTGGCTCTGAATTGTCATTATGTAGGTTTTGTGATGTTACCATATCATAGTTAAATTTTAGTTTAAAAATTTTATTTTATTAACTTAATTTAATTTTATTTTAAGTAGGCTCCATACCCAAGGTAAGGCTTGAACGCACAACCCTGAGATCAAGAGTCGCATGCTCTACTGACTGAGCCAGCCAGGCACCCAACATACAGTTAAATTTTAGCGATTAAAAAAAAATAATCATCATTTCCAGCTAGAACATCAGAGGATCTTATACCACCTGTATTCAAACCACTCTATCATTGTAAGGACAAGGGTACCAAAACCAAAATAAAATGGGGAAAGTTAAGATTTTCTGTAATGTTTGTATCTGCAGCAAGACAGGGTCACAGGGAAAGAGGATTACGTAAAGGGGAGGGGGGAGGTAAGGGTTAGTAACGATGGCTTACAACCACAGGATGGGTATGCTCAGTTAGGGATGGGTAAGCCTGCCTCTAAATCAACACTCTTCAGTGACATGGATCCTGATGAGAGGGAGACAGAGAAAGAAAGAGAGGCCCAGGAAGAGCTCAAGAGAGAATGAGAGACACAAGAGTTATACTTTACCATCCCCAGGAATGATGCGGAGGGTAACTGTGTTTCCTGCTTCCTTGATTAGGTTGACAATGTCTGAATGGGACTTGTTGGTGATGGAACATCCATTCACTGCCAGGATCCGGTCTCCCACTTTCAGCTTGCCACATCGGTCAGCAGGACTCCCCTCAATAATCCGACCTATTTTGTGAGGCATAGCCACACATGCATTGCCTGCTTTGATATTGAGGTTTTTTGTTTTTTTTTTTTAGTTACGTGGGAATATAGCGAAGGGAGGAGAAAAAGGGTTGAAAAGGGAAAGAGAAGGTTAAGTGTTAATTAAGTAAAGCATTAAGCAAATGTTATTAAAGGAGAGCTCTGTGCCGATGGTCAAAACATTGGCAACACTCAGGGCCTGTGGGGGAGGGGGGTGCTGCTCCTCGCTGCGCTCCCTGCCCCCCTTCCAAACGTGGGGAAAACCCCAGCTTCCTTCCTTCGATCGCTGACACAATTTGTGATAGCTAGCAACTTCAGAGGTTCTCAACAGCCCCAAAATAACTCGCTGTTGGCTTATTTTGGGTCTGCAAATGTGAAGCTCAGAGCTGGGGTGGATGTTCTTCCACATTCTATGTTCGCATCCCTTCATTTTTGCCAGATGCTGTTCAAGCTTCTGCCAATGTTTTGTTCTTTCTCCAGAAAAAAGAATCACTAGGCGTCTGGTGAGGCGGGAGAGTCTGCTACCACCAAAATTCCCTCTGAAAACACCTAATGAACAAGCACTTAGTCTTGCTGCCTTCTCCCCAGAATGATGAAAGCTTTAGGAAAAAGGCATAATTACAAGACGGGGGCGAACAAAGCCACCCAACCTTGACCCCTATTTTTCCTTTTATGACCTTTTCCTGATTCAGCCTATTGCCTATGCTTTCAGGGTAGGGCCCTGGTGGCTCATTAACTCTGAAATCCTCCTTCCTCACAAAAAATCCTCTCAAAGGACTCTGAAAACCTGGCATCTACTCAGGCTAAGAACAGTGATCCAAAGCCAGGTTCAAATCCTTCCTCAACCCTTTGGAAACTTTGATCGTTTCCTTCCTCATGATCAGTTACTGCACATCTACAATATGAAAACCAGGAAAGGTGCATGTGAAGAGGAAAGCTTTTTGTGCACTTTGAGGCACCCGCCCCCCATGTCATGACCATGAGTACTGCTAACTTCTAGAAAGGGGTGGGAGATTGGCTTTGAGTCCTGACATACGGTCTGCAGCTAAATGCGTATTTACCTATTCTGAGAATTCATCTTTCTGAGGACTGTGGAAGCTAGTTAGGCAGGTGAGTCGCCTTTTGGAAAGGGTGATAAAATGAACGTGGGAGACGCTGAAACTGAGTAGGCGCTTCTGTCATAATTTGGACCTTGAGGATAAAATGTGAGGGGAAAGACATTATAATTTCTTTGAATCTTGGCGTATTTGCCTGAGTGTATATCATTGCATGTAAGGTCAAGGCCACAGAATCTTTAAAAAGGAAGCAAACGGTCTCTTGGAACCCAAAAGGCAGGTTGGGTAGGCTTCCATACTCAACTTCAAGGTCCGGATTGAGTTTAGCCCCTCTCCGTGGACAACTCACATGAGAAAGGTATCAAACAGCAGGTGTGAGGAAAGCTCTGCACAGTTGGAAACAGAAGTCTCATGCAAGGTATTAGGGAAAGTTGAATTTGTTTATTGTAAGAAGAGCCAGAGGAAAACAATCAAAGACCAAATTGTGAGAAGACATTCAGTATTCATTAAATAACACATAGCCTCCCACCTGACATATCTATCTCATTGTAAAAAGTGAAACTGACAATTCCGAAATCCTGAGAACATCAGGAGGTGCATGGGGACAATCAAATTGTAGATCTGAAGAAAGCAATGGGAATTCTTCCTCCCTTTGCCTTTCTTTAGATTTTTAAATTAAGTAGAAAAGTCCCCCAAATCAACTTACAAACAAAACCCCAAAAACCTTGCCTTGGCGTCCAGTCATCCATTCATGACATGCTGTGATAACTTTATTAATGTAGCTCCCAAAAGCACTGTTAGTAACGGGCATTTGTTACTGCAGCCACACATGCATAGACCTGACTGACTCAGTCTCCTAAGGAACAGACCTCAGGGGAAATGGCTTTAGCAGGAAGCAACGTACAAAGGTAAAGGGAGTTCTACCGGATCAGAAAGCTGAAGGGATGGAGCACCTCGCCTGATCTTAGCCAGCAGTGACCTGGGCCACAGGTCATTAGACTCTTTTGGACAAGTCATGTGGGGATAGAAATGCGTAAATTTCAAAGCCTGCATAGCCCTTCCCCATCTCCCATCCTATTCCGTATTAATGAACAAATGTGCTTGGGGGATTAACAGGTGACTTTTTAATCTAACGAAGAAGATGGATGATTTTTGGAGTATATTTTTATAATCCATTCTAACAGGAAATAGATTCACAGATTACTAGGTTCTTGGAATCATGTGGGTCCTGTTTGTCTCTGCTAGTACACCCATCAGTTAACCTTCTGAGAGGGTGACAATTGGGTTTCTCCACACTCTGCTGAAACCCCCAACATTCGGATGAGACGGGACAATCAGCCCTGCTGGGATTCAAGGGCCGTGAAGACAAATGGCTCTGAACTCAGATCTTAACTAGATTCTTAAGCAGACAATGGTAAAAATATTATTTAACATTTAAAAATTTCCGATGGGGTTAGAGTAGAGAAAGGACACAGATAAACTGGACCAGGCACTTCACATGATTGTTTACTCTTTACACTTGTATTGTTTCCTAGGCATTTTTACCACCATAAGCTTACTCCAAAACCTCCTCCACCTGGTGAGGCTTCTGCTCTTCACGATACCCTACTCAGGACCTCACAAAGGCATCCTTTGCCAAGGACTGCTCACTCTACACTGTCAAGGGGTCGCTAATCAAATTTCATGCAAATTCCATTTATGCTGGAAGTTGTGTGCATGTGAACACGCATTCTGAATGGAAGCTGAAAGGTTAAAAGAAAAAAAATCCAACCTTCAGGAAGGGAAAAGCCACCGCACACACACTCCATCCCCAATTAAGGCTTTAATGACCCGCCGCGAAAAGCATGAAGGCATTTCCGTTACTGAGAATCTGGCCATCTCGCCCTTGCAACCCAGCACGCTCGCCCCCGGTGTCCCGGGAAGGTGCGGGGGGGCGGACGGGGCACTCACCGAAGGTCGTGCCAGCCTCGGGCCTGCTCACCGAGGACACAATGACGAAGCCGAAGCCCTCGTTCTCGCCGCGCCGGATCTCCACATCGTAGGGCTGCAGGGCAGCGCTGACCACGCCGCTGCCGCCGCCGCCGCCGCCGCTGCCGATCCCGCTGGTGCTGCCGCTGCCCGAGCTCACCGTGTTCAGGGAGTTCTGGCTGCCCTGCGGGGTGCGCTTCTCCTCGGTCAGCGACGCCGGCTGGTTGCTACTGTGATGGGAGGAGGCGGGCGACGGCACCTCGTTCTCGGCTTTGGGGGCTGCAGGAGAGAGAGAGAGAGGGAGAGAGAGAGAGAGACGGAGGCCCGGCTCAGCCACCCCCCTGCTCTGCCCCCGCCCCCCCCGCCGCCACAGTGTGCAGCGAGAGCCCAGCCCCTCGTCCCGCACGTAGCTCCTGTCCCGCAGCTCCTGCCAGGAGCCCACAGGTGACACCCGGGGGACAAAGGCCTACTGAATATGGGCATCCGCTCTCAGGCTCCAGGCAGCTGCAAGAGGGGCCCTCTGAACTGCCTCCCGCGCACGAATCACAGGGACGTGAGCAGAAGCGCAGGTGTGGTCCGCACCCACAAGGACCCCCACTTTTACAGCAGAGACCTGAGCGCACGTTCACCTTGTCATTACCCTCAAGAGTCACACTTCTGCTCAGCTTGCCAAGCAGCGTTGCTTTCCCTTTTTCCATCAGGCCGGACTGTGCACGTTGACTTTACCACTCAAGTTACCCTATTGTGGGATCCTTGACAACACCCGTCAGAGGTATACTTAGTTTCTCTTCCTACTTTCCGGATGTCATTGTCTACTCTGATCACACTCCTGGGTATGTCAGCCTTCCTCAGAGCTCCAGTTTTATTGCTTCGGCAGGTGACAGGATAAAGCACACCAAAGTTGCCAAATAATAAGCAGGAGTGACCCAGGTTTGATGCTACAAACAAAATGCGTGTTCGGGTTTTGCGTAAGACATTTATTCTTGAAGTTCTCCCTTCATATAGGCCTTTTTATTGTGGTAAAATATATATACTATCAAATTTACCATCTTAACCATTTTTAAGTGTGTAGTTCAGTGGCATTAAGTCCAATCACAGCAACGTGCAACCATCACCACCATCCATCTCCAGAACCTCTTCGTCTTCCAAAATTGAAGCTCTGTACCTATTAAACACTAATGAACCACTTTTCGCTCACCCAGCCCCTGGCAACCACCATTCCGCTTTCTGTCTCTATGAATCTGACTACTCTTGGTCTGTCATATAAGTGGATTCATACCATGTTTGCCCTTTTGTGACCAGCTTATTGCACTCGGTCTAATGTCTCTTATAGATTTAACATGTCTTTGACTCAGAGCTAAAACCCCCAAATATTTAATATTTAAAAAATAAATCTGGAACAAACAAAAATCACATTGCTCTCTTATTTTTATTTGGGTCAGTGAAATCAAACGTTTTCAACCCATCTCAAAAGCTATTTCTAACTGACTGAGTCCCATTTTAAGAAATATTCTGAGGCCATCAGTGAGCTCTCTGGGCATAATCCATGACTGATTAACACCGTTTTCCACAGCTTCAGTAAGGTACGAGTCTCACACTGGAATCTGATATCTTAATTCTATAATTAATTAATTATATAATCCATATAAGTGAGTTATACAATTTTTTTTTTAAACAAAGGGCCAGTTAATTTCATTTGGTAAGTATCTGTTTCACAAATATTAAAGTGTTGAAGAAAAGAGATTTCATTTCATATTTCTTCAGTAATTCAAGGGATATAACAATCTGCTTTTTCTGCATTCTGTCTTGACTATTTCAAGGTGGGGGCTGTAGACACAGTGAACATCCCATGTGGTGTGTGCTTTCAGGACGTTGGCGAGTGAATGGGAAGGAGACAGTTACACAACGAGCCGTCTCAAAATGGCAGATTCTGATACAAAAGTAAACCACGATTCACAAAAATGGCAAGGGAGGAATGCCAGAATTGGAAGGGAGTTGGAAGAAGGAGGGAATTTCTGAGGGTTTCACAGGGAAGGTTTTATTTGAGTTGAGCCGGAAAGGGTTTGTATGTTTTGAGAACTCAAGTACTTTAAAGCTTACAGGCAGGAGAAAGAAGTCAACGATGGCCAAGAACTGGCCAGCTCTACAACTTTCTTACAGAGCAAACAAACCTTGGCTTCTTACCTATGACAAGCAGCAACAGAGTAAGGCATCACTAACTTTTTTATGAGCTTATTTGGCGGCACAAAACTAATTTTTGTTCTTGTACCTTGAAGCTACAGCGTTCCTGCCTTTTATAATGACCTCTTTTGTTGAGAATTAACATCAAGTGAAGAGGTGACTAAGTTCTGGTTGGCAGGGAGATGAGGAGAGGGAGTATATATTCAACTAGTCCTCTTCTAGAAGGTTTTGCTGAACATGCATGAATGGCACATTAAAGTACTGTTGAATGACAGTAGTTTTGCTGGAGTTGAGAGAAGGAAACCATCTGGAAAGTCTGAGCTTAATCACATTTGCAAAGATTTGCTAAAATAGATGCTTGAGGAGGCAGACACAGGAAGGGGGC
Organism: Mirounga angustirostris; assembly: GCF_029215605.1. Taxonomy (NCBI): domain Eukaryota; kingdom Metazoa; phylum Chordata; class Mammalia; order Carnivora; family Phocidae; genus Mirounga; species Mirounga angustirostris. The sequence continues at coordinate 183,411,009 of NW_026991709.1, read as the reverse complement.
CTTTTCTGTGCATAAAGTGACAAAGCACTGTCTAAAGGGATAAATGAAAAACATACCTGCAAACACCACTTTACGCCGCACCGTGAGGTTGACGTGGCCTTGCTTGGCAGCTTGTTGCATAAGTTGGACCACGAGCTGGTGTGATTTTCCGATTACCGGTGTCCCATCCACACAGATTAATTCATCCCCAGACCTCAGACGGCCGTCCGTATCAGCAGCACCCAGTGGTACAATGTGACCGATATAAATCTGTTGAGTAATTGGATTATGGATGAAACGTTGACCTTTTGGTTTACTATTATACTGATGGCCTTCACATTTCTGAAAACAATTTAATTCATTCATTCATGTCTGCATCTGTGCCATAGACATTTACTGAGCACCCACCAGGTTATCAGGCCATTGTGATAGGTGCTACAGTAATTCTTAAATGGTGGAAAAGCAACTATTTCTTTTTCTTTTTCTTTTTTTTTTAAAGTAATCTCTACACCTAATGTGTGGCTCTAACTCACGACCCTGAGAACAAGAGTTGCATGTTCTTCTGACTGAGCCAGCCAGGCATCCCGAAAGTAACTATTTCTTGCTTGGTTTCTTGACCTTTAATCTGGGGTCTGGTGAGGACTCACTTTTTCCCCTTTGCAGAAGAAATACATCACTTTACTCCTTCATTGGCAAAATCTTTTCTCCTTCTCTGTTTACCTCAGAACCCTCCTTCCAGGAAACTGCAAATTATAATAGTAATCCTAATTTTCATTAAAGGTCCAGCACCATGCCTAGCAATAGGGAAGGCACAAAAAATACTGCTCAATGAGGCAATGAATCATGCAAAGTCTGGTTTGACATCCCATTTCTGTACTTTTAGCAGCTGCATGCAGAGCAGTCTTTATATTTAGTGTCTTGTTACATTTACAGTTCATTAAACCTTAGCGAAATTATTTGTGCTTTCCTTGCCTCCTCACTAAATAAAAAATGCTGTAACTACCTTTAGATGGTATTTACAGTTTACAAAGAACTTTGACAAAAGAGTGATTAAGAATGTGGACCCTGAAGTCAGACCCTTTCAGTCCCTCTACTTACTAGTGCTATGATCTTGGGCAAGTGAATTAACCCTTCTGTGTCTTTGATAATTTGAAAAATGGGGATAAATTCTGGGATTTGATGGAGAAATGAGAAAATGTATGTTATAAGCCATTAGGATGGGGTGTGGCACATAGTAAGTGCTCAATAAATAGTTATTTTTTATTAAGAGAAGTTAACAGTATTTATCTTTAGTTCTCTTTTCTCCTTTGAAAACATTCTTAGGGTGTTATACAAATCTGTTCTAAAGGTGAGGCGGGAACTGAAGACCAGGGAGGTTCGAGGTCGCCTGACTCTTGTCCAGGGCTCTTTTTCTACTTGTGTAAAGACAGCGGTCCTACCTCCCCTGATCTTTCATGTCTTGTCACGTGCTCTCTGTACACCAGCTATATACAAAGCCCACTCCCTGCTGGCCGATTTAACAGATTTGGCCGGAAGGATCGCGACATTGTTTCATTAGCTGATGCCTATTATTTTGCTTTTTGTTTTCATTTTCTTTTGACGCGGAGCTCCAGGTGCTGGAGCTGCCACTTTTTATAAACATGAATACAAACTTGAAAGAAGGGAATGAGTCTCTTCTTCGTCAAGACAAAAGGAGCTCCGCAAAACCCAGCGAATAACCCCCACTACTTGAAATGAAACAGTCTGTGTTGCACATGGCTGGACTCAAATCTTGGTAAGTTGCCACTGCTGCTAATTTGCTTTGATATCTTAGAAAACAGCACTGGGGGAAGAGGTAGGCAAGAGACTCACAGGTTCCCCTGGTTCATTTCCACCCAGAATCCTAAATCCAAATCCAGTCTCTTTTCTCCAGAGGAAGATGTCCTGTTCTTGGTAGTCTGGAACTGTGGAGAAGAAAGAAGGAAGCGGGAGGTGATTTCTCTGCTAAAAGGAATCATACCGTTAAGGTGAACACAGAGGAGCAATCCTGATGGTGCCTGAGCAGATGACAGCATTCCAACAGAGAAGGAAGCAAAATAATCTGGATGGATAAAATAACAGAGGACACTATGCAGAAACAAACAGTAGGACCAGTCACCGGGCCCTAAGTTTTTTCAAAGGACTCATCACTGTTTGATAATTCCTAATCAAGCCCCAGCCATTATCCCGGACTAAGCCAGAAGTCGGTGTTGACCACTGTCCTTGGTATTGTTGCCAGAAAAATTAAGTAAATTAAAATCATCATGTGCTGGACCACAAAGTGGGTGCCCACGTCTCAGGAGGGAGCTCATGCTGAGTCACAGTGACCATGGAAACAGAAGCTTGCTCTGAGGATTTAGAAGCCCTGATAACACATCTGATGTTATACCAAGTAGAGGATGAAAGAAAACAGCTTGAGTTAAAGAGTTTTCAGTTTTTTAAAAAATGTCACTTTTTTCTCCCTTAGAGTAATCAAGATTGGCAAACCAATAATTTGATTTTGTTAGATCATTTTTGCCAAAAGTTACTCTTGGGCATCCTAATATTTCCAGTTTTCAAAGTTTATTATAATTTCAGTCATATTACCAAAAAGGAGCCAGCCTTCCATATTCTCAATACGAATGGTGACTACAAAAACGTTCAGTGTCAATTTTCCGTATTTTCTTACTTTATCACTGGAATGACTGCTTTGCTCCAGATTTTGCCTATCATATTTTAAAATTGTAAGTATTAACTTATTATCCAGTAACTTGATATTTTACTCTTAGTAATGTCCTGAGCTTTAAAATAAAAACCTCATTTATTAGAAGAAAAACCATTTCTGTAAGATCATGTTCACTATACCTGAAATTTACCTGAAATTGTCCTATGTATCACTCTCTTATTTAACTAAGGTAATAAAAAAGTTATTTATTTTATTATTTTTTAAAGATTTTATTTATTTATTTGACAGAGAGAGATACAGCGAGAGAGAGAGCACAAGCAGGGGGAGTGGGAGAGGGAGAAGCAGGCTTCCTGCCGAGCAGGGAGCCCGATGCGGAGCTCGATCCCAGGACCCTGGGATCATGACCTGAGCTGAAGGCAGACGCTTAACGACTGAGCCACCCAGGCGCCCCTAAAAAAGTTATTTCTATTTAATTCTTCTTTAGTATTTTAACGTATACGAGAGAGTGTTTTATGATCTTTAAAATGGCTTTTATTTATTTATTTAATTTTATTTTTTTAAAGAAAATCTTTATTTAAAGAAAAAAAATGGCTTAGTGGCAGTGAATCCTAAAGGAGATTTTCAAATACTGTTCTACATACTTTCTGGTTTATTTAATTAATTGGGTTCAGAATTGAAGGAGTGTGTAGGCCTAAGAGTTTAGTTCTCATCTTCTTCAATTTTGTACAGTAAGGTAGGGAAGAAGAAGGCGGTTGTTTAGATTTCAAGTTGACAAGAGTGACTCACCCACTACCTTCAAATGTACGGTGTATGAATACGCCAAGAGAGAAGAAACTAAACGAACAGGTAAGTACAAATCAGAGAAGTCTGAATCCAATATTTTTGCCTGAGCTATCTTAATGACGCAGGCTTTACACGGTGCTTTATGCCCAATGCATTTTTTTATTATAATTGCACAGGCTAAGCTGCAAGGCTCCACAGAACGTGCAGTTAAACTACATCATAGGACTCCCCTAAACACAATTTGAGAATGATATTTTCTTGAGCACACTAAGGTAACGATATTTTCTTTCTGTTCAAGTAGCTAGCTACAGGGTATTTGCTCTAATAGCCTCACTGAAACAACAAATTAAATCAGGTTGGGACTCTGTCTTGGGTTCACTCAAGCAGGAGGATTATTTCCAAAATAGACCACGGGTGCTTTCCGGCCAGCTCTAGGTTCCTGGCAGAGTCTGCCTTGAATCTGCCTTAAGTCTGCTGAGCCCTTTGCAAACAAGGGAAGGATCTCTGCAGAGACTTCCAGCCTCTACCCATTTTTCTCAGTATCATTTAACACAAGGACACTTGCCCATGCTACAGTGACATCAAAGGTAGCAGGTTTCTGCCTTCAGTCGCTCATTTAGGCATCCAGTGTCATGGTATGGGTGTTTGTGGCCAAAAGATGTAGGCTTATCATTCAGTTTAGTCCATAGGAAAATAGCATTTGTTCTGAGAATCAATGGGGAAACGGCAAATTGATTTAAAGAGCTTCCTGTTGAAAAGGAAGATGCCCAAGGACACCAAGGATGTTGAAGATGCCAATGATGAGCTAGGAAAACACAGACACAAACACGATACACCAACACAGACATGTTACAAAGAAAGTCTTCTGGCACCTTGACGTTGGCATTTTAACCATTATATTCTTCCACCAAATTCCACGTACCCAAATATATAACATAGGTGATAAAGCAGCAGGGAACCATGTTACAGAATTACAGGATTTCTCTCTTTTGTGTTCTCTGCGGCCACTTCTTCCCAGGGGCACCGACGTTTCTAGACCACTCCCCAAAAATGCTTTATTCTCTTCTTTATTTCAGGCAGATTTTACGAGAATGGAGCAGGGAAGAATTATCTTTCTGATATTAATATCACCTTTTTTTTTTTTTTTGAGTAAGACTGAATCAAAAAGAACTAAGAACACTTTGTCCAGTCTTCTTCCTTTTTAAAGCCCTTGCAGAGGGGACAATGTCAGCAGTTACATCCTTTGGTAATGCCAGGGACAACTCAATAAAGCAGTCAAAAGACTTCCTTTGATAATTACAAAGAATGGAATCACCAGGTTTGCAGAGAAACCTCCTGGTGTCTCCATTACTACTAGACACAAATTTCCAGACTTAGATACAATGTGCCCATCGCTTTTTATGTCATCCTGTCTTTGGTCTGTGCTTGGTCAACAAGAGCGCCATAATGCTTCTGTTCATAGCAGTTCTCTTTCTTCCCTCCCTTTTCCGAGTTTTTCCCCAGCACACCCCCCGCCCCCGCCCCTGCCTGGGACCAATGGCAACATCAAACAGTATGAATAATAATGGAGGAATAAAAGTGTTCAGCAGATCCTTACTCTGACATTCTCCAAAACTCGTGGAATTGATCTCTCTTTCTCTTTCCCCCTTGCTCAATCCCGATGCAGGCGAAGGTGACATAGCTGGAATATTAATTTCACAATTTTGCAAAGCTTAATGTATGTGCTTTCTCTTAGTTCATTTTAATTTAGTTTTGATTGATAAGGAACGTGCAGTTAAGCTTTCACAGTAAAGGTCATGGCTGCTGTGGATTTTTAAAGACTATAGTTTGATTCTGGCTTTTTTTTTTTTTCTTTTTTCATGGTGCTTTTCTTGTCAAAAAGCTGGTATTTAGAGTTGTTCCACTGAGAATTTCATACAACTACCATTACCATCTTAGACTCTTCATATTTAATTACACCCTAAAGTACGCATTTTCGTATGACTTGTTTTAATCATATCATGAACTTTAGGTTTGTCTAAACCCTGATTTCCTTTTGAAAAAAAATTATGTATACTTCTCTTACTGCCACACTACAGGATTTATTTAAAGATTCCCAATGGAATTCATTCTTGCACTAATACCTGTTCAGATGAATTCTCAGCAATTCAACCAATATAGTTTTTGTTTTGTTTTGTTTTGTTTTTAAGGTAGAGAGAGGGAGGCGGTAGGGGCAGAGGGAGAGGAAGAGAGAGAATCTCAATCAGGCTCCACAGGCTCAGCGCAGAGCCCGGACGCAGGGCTCGATCTCACGACTCAGTCTGAAATCAAAAGTCGGATGTTTAACTGACTGAGCCATCCAGGTGCCCCTAGAGTAGTCTTTTATTTAGAGACACAGATCATCAGATCTGGCCAAGAACTGAACAAAACACAAATAAGAACTGTCATAACAACTCTTAAAATCTAGAAGTACAACCAACGTCCTTAAACTCACTACAATAAAGGATCCCATTGACCAATTCCGAATGTGTAAGCATGATTCTCCTGAATAAGACAGGTTTACATCGTTGGTACAATAGCTTTGACCTTTTTTCTTTCCAACCTATTTTGTGAACAGGTGCTGTTTCGAAGGCAAGCTTTAGACTTCCTTTTGTAGTACACACTGGTATGCTAGCTGGTCTTCCTGAACATTTACTAATAAGATTGCATCAGTGTCATTTTCAAAGACATGTGAGTAATTGATATGTTCTTAGAGAAAAGACAAAGCAGGCAACATGGCTTTTAAAGGACTTCCATGCTTGCCTTTGTTTTTAATTAAATATTTAAGCCCTTCAAAGGGATTTATTAACACATCTGCAATTCAGATTGATTCATTTTGACCCTGGTGTTTTGACAGATGGCCCTTCAAGAATATGGTATTTTGCACAGCATTTAGACCACGTCAAGGAATCTGATCAGGGATGGTGTTAATAATCTTCACACTGCCCTTCACAATAAAATGAAGTATAAGACCAATATATTTTCAAAATAAAAAGAGGATAACATGGGTCCAATTGAAGTGTTATTCCTGACTTCAATTTCCCTGTTTTTTCCTGGAGTATGGTGTTCAGTATGTCTTGGGGGAGGGGCAGGGAATCACATCTAACAAGGCTACATGCTCTCTTTCACCCCCCTCCCCCCTGGAAAAGACAAGATAAAAAACAACCTAAGGGAATGGGAAAAACAGATCTGGGATAAAGCAAAATACTGATTAAAAGACAAGATTGATGTAGGTTTGTTTGCAGGTGCTGTGAAAAGAAGAAAATCTGTGACAGAGACCAAATAATTACCACTGGGGGAAAAGTCTCATTACCCTTGTTGAGTGGTGAGGGAGAAATCTATGGGAATCTTAACATCAATTAGGATTCTAAGATCACTCAATTATGGAGCCTCCAATCACCAAAAAGAAATGGATTCTCGTTTGGGCTGCTGGATCCTATTCCATAGATGTTATAGAAAGTGAAGACAAAACTGGCCCCATTCCAAATATTTCAGTCTGACAGCCACCTGAATAATTTCGATGCTTAAATAAGCAGCTGGCTGTGGGGTAGGAGTACGTATTTTACTTTTTATTTCTGGTAAAAAACAAAAAAAACAAAAAAAACACTTTTTTGAAAACCTGATTAAATACCAAATTCCTAATGAATTTTGCTTCCATCAAGGTGAAAATGGCATTTGAGCTGGAGTCGCCTATTAAATGGATGCATCAGGATGGTCTGTCAATCCTTGATGCCCACCAGCATTTCAGAACACAGTTTATTTTATCACAGCAAGATTCACACATGAGAAAGTCCTAAATGTATACCGTATTGAGAAAAGCAGGAGCTTGGTCAATAAAGCAATATCTCAACATCAACTGAAGGTGGGCCATTAATTGGAGGAGCCACATGGTTAGAGAGAAATGTGAAAAGAATGTGAAAATATTCCTCTTTGAGAAACATTTGTTCAATGAAATCACTACAATTAGTGAGAAGACATAGGGAGAGCAGACCCCAGGTTCATACTTAGCAACTCATGCTTATGAGGAATGTTCCACATGGAACTTCATTTCCTCTGACCTGGCCTCAGGGATACTCTAGGGGTCTTTCAATACCGGGGACTAAATAAATTCCTACTCAAATTAACTGGCTTTTGTCAGCATAGGGAACTCTCAGCCAAAACAGCTTATTTAATTCCCCACACTGTTATAGTAAGAAGGCAATGATATTTCTCCCCTGAGGAGGGAAAGGATGGAGGGACTCCTGAGTGACTTCCAAAATGTGGTAATCATCATGACTCCAGACTTGCCTTTTGCCCCGTAACTGCTGAATTTCACCCAGTAATATGGCCAACTTTCCTTCTCAGATGGGGATGCTGGCCATGCTCCCCTGTTTTCTTTGAGTCACGGAGGAATTGCTCCAGCCAGCAAAGGAAAGGCTTCAGAGCCAAGTCTGAGTGGGTGGGCAAGAGGCTGGGGCCATGGGGGCTTTGCCTGAGAAACAACCACAGCTGTGGCCATAAACAAAACTTGTGCTGGGGCTGGAGGGTGGGGGGCACAAAGAGGATGGGCAGAGTGATTCTCTTCTGTCTTCCAATTTTAATCAGAACCTTCACCAGACCTCATTAAACAGTCTCTTCAATCCCCTGCCCCAAAGAGAAATGAAGTGCATATCCTTCCTTCCTCCGGAGTTGCTTCATCCTGACCAATCACACTCATGGGAAAATGTAAGTAATAGCAACCACCAAAATGGGGGTTAGTCTGCATCCCCTAAGATTAAAGCACCTTGGAGCTTTCATTGCTAATGGTAGGATAAATGATTATTATTTACCATGAACAGTCTTTGGAATCATTTCATAATAAAAAGTAAGAAATAAAACAAGAAGCAATGTTAGGTTTATAAGGGCCAAAAAGTTACAACGTACGCCATCACAAGTTCATATTTATCGAAAAGGTGAAGCCAAAGGAACACACTTAACCACAGTATAAATAATTAAAGCGCAAACCACTCACTGCTTTCTTTCTTTTTTTCCTTTCTAAGGGGAATGTTTAAAAAGACTGATAATGATTAAAAAAAAAAAAATGACCAGTAGTCTTAAAAACTAGGAGACCACTAAGAAAGCATTTAATCTCTTCTCATTACTCCTGCAATCCAAACCAATCATATTTATGTTCTATTGTCCATCAGAGCTGTTTCACGAGAATATGTCACAATCTCTACACGGGGAAGAGTTAATGAGACAGCAGCTCTTATCTGCCACTTCTTTTAACTGAAGGGAAAAATAAATCCATTTTTTTATCCAGGCCCTTTATTTTGACCACCATCCACATCTTGCCCCCCCCCCCCAAACTGAGCACATAATGGATCCTCCAAGAACATCCAGCAGGTTCTGTCACTATTCTGAGAAGCTTTCGCCGAACTCTCACCGTGATTTACTTCTACCCCATTTATACACTGGAAATCTATTTTCAAGAAGCCTCAAGAGACAACTGCAGCCTTGGGCAGGGGTCTCGGGAAGATAGGAGCCAGGGTGCTACTCACGTCGGTTTTCATACATACTCCTGGACTGGGCCCAGATTTTAAAAGGATCTGGTTTTTTCTGCCCAGAGCTGTCGGTTTGATCTGGAGCTGGGGCCTCTGCAGGTGGGTACTCGGGGAGCACCTGTGTGCTGTGGCCTGGGGAGGCCGTGTGTAGGCTCCGGTGGCTGGAGACGCTGTGCTGAGAGCTATTCTGGCTGTCTTTTCTTTCCAGTGGTTGCTGAAAGCAAGCAAGTGAGAGAAGCAAGGAGAGAAGATTGTTATTGGTTCTCCGAGTGGGTGTTTCCATCAGCTTGTTTTTGTTCAGCACGTCTGCGCACACATACATAAATATATCAACAACATTTTGGCTTCCATCTTTCTCCAGCTAATGCTGCATGCAGATAAATCCCCAGGTGATTGGCAGACAGAGAGAGGGGAGGGCCAGATGGAAAGACATAATCACAAACCACATTGCTCTCTGGGCTGTAGCGGAAAACAAACCCAGTTTTCATCAGAGGTCCCCAGCTGAGACACCAGGCACATGTATTACAAGATGTATCAATTTAGCACCCTGATTTTTGTCACCCATTTTTAAAAAATGGTTTTAAAAGGTCCTAGGGCAGGGGTAGAATTGGGGAGACCTTAGGAGATTGCTGTAATTATTTAGGTGAGAGAGGATGATGGCTTGGCCCAGGGTAATGTGGCAGAGATGGAGAACAGCGGTCAGATTCTGGACGTATCCTGAAGGTTGAGCCAAGGGAATGGTTCATAGGTTGCGTGGAAGGTGTGAGAGAAAGGAATCAAGGATGGTTTCAACGTGGGGGTGGGGGTGCTGATCCAACTAGAAGACTGAAGTTGCCTTTTACTGAGACAGCAGGGATGATGGGATGATTACTTGGGTCTTTGAAGTTGGAACAGTTCAGTTCTGGGCTTATACATTTGAGCTAGTAGACATCCATCTGGAGATGTCCAAATAGCAACTGGGTATTTGAGTTTGAAGTTCAGGGGAGAGAGACAACATGTTTCAATCACTTCAACATCCTCATGTTTTTGACAAAATATGTTGAGACAAAATACCAGGGTGATTTAAATGTAAGGCTGTAATACCCAGAAGAAATACAGTCAGGGCTAAAAATGTTCTTGGGGACTTCTCATTTTGCATCTTTCGATAATAAAACGCCCAATTTTTACCTGAAGGTTTGCCAGAAGTTCTTCTACACTATAAGGAAAAGAGATGAGACCTTTCAAAAAATCATGCCTAGCAGTCTGTGTGCACTGGTACTTATAAGCATATAAGTAATTATCGTATGAAGAGCTTCCATAATTCTCAGCCAGTCAATTTTGCAGGCATCACATTTCACCTCTTGATCTCCTGACCCTGCTGTTGCTTAAAAACCAAGATCGCACTTTATATATGGGTTGACCTCAGGAGGTCAGCCTTGTTAGATCTGCAACCTGCCCGAAGTCCAAGCAGTTTTCAAAGGGAAAGAGTTTCATCAAATTTCAATAGAATAAGCAGGTTCCTGTTCCTTAAAACCTGCTCAGCAAAAGACCCTTCCTATTTTATGAAATGCTCTTTCTTTGAATGTTGATTGAATGGAGAGCAAAACCTAGTGGGAGGAAAAATTCCTGGAGGATATGAAATAACTTCAGTTCTTCTTTTCTTGAATAAAAGATAGTGGTAAGCCCAGGTGTTCAGTTTCTCCCATTCAAAATAAAAACTCTGGAATCCTGCCTCTCACTTAATAGATGCTATGTCCCTATACTTACCTGCTTAAGAGTATCATAGAGGGACAAGAAAGGGTATCTCCATCCTCTCTTACAGAACCGGCATAGCATATGCTTTTTAAGTGGTTTAGAAGATCTTTGCTCCAGAGCATTTCAGTTCCTTCAATTTCCGTATAGCATCAAAATCTTCCCCTTGGTCTTACAATCAATCCTATCAAAACCATTCCTTGCTCTCTCCCCAGGTATCCTTCACCTTTCACTTCCCATCTCCATGGAAATGTTCAAGGTCCCCCTTCGTTTAAATCTCAGCCCCTTGACTCCCTTCCCTTCCAGTTTTTGCTTTGAAGTAAGTATTTGAAGTAAAGCCCAAGGAGGACAAAAATTTCATTTACCCCTGACTATTACAGATTACAGATTTGAATATAGATTTTGGCAAGGCTTCAAAGTTGAGGAAAATTGGGCATGTAGTTAATGAAAGCAAGATAGACCACCTAAAATTGTATTTGGTGTGCCTGAAAGGAGAAATTTGAGGCCCATAGTCTGACCTAGCAAAGAGGTCTTGGTAGAACTAGGAGAGGCTTAATTCACTCAGACTCTAGGGGACCACATACTCTGGTGAAGGTGCCAGGAAAACACACTGAGGTTTGGGCAGGGAAAACCACCACCATCCCCCATGTCACCACTGTTCCCTGAAGATGAAATGCTCAGCTCGGACCTAGATGGATCAGAACTCCAAAGACTTGGACTAAAACCTGGTTCTGCCAATTTTCAACAGTCCTCCCCAACAGCAAACTCGGCTCTTGGGGCCAGGTCTCTGATTTTTGCCCCAAGAAGCTCACTAGCTGCCTTCTTGCTTCCCTGGAGACATGCTGAAGACTTTCAGAGTCAGAAAATGTTCATGACAGATACATCCCCCACTCGCTTTTGCATGTGGGTGGAAATCTGTGTTTCTCTTCACTGTGGTCTTTACAAGGGTCTCGATTATAAATAAGTACATGCAGCATCAGCCCATTTTTGGTGCGAACACACTAGCATAGAAAGAAAAAATGGGATTCAGGGTGCCTTTCTCCCCCCTTATGTTTTCCTGTATTGTCTACTTTTTATAATGTATAGACAATGCTCGTTATAATCAAAACAAAATTTAAAGCTATTTCTGTTTTAAAATAAACCTTGGTAAGGAGAAATAATGGAGACTGTTACTTTCTATTTTTTACATTTTTTTAAGATTTTATTTTTAAGTAATCTCTACCCCCCACATGGGGCTTGAACTCACAAACCCTGAGGCCAAGAGTTGCATACTCCACCAACTGAGCCAGCCAGGCACCCTTTTTTTTTTTTTTTAAGATTTTATTTATTTGAGAGAGAATGAGAGACAGAGAGCACGAGAGGGAAGAGGGTCAGAGGGAGAAGCAGACCCCCAGCTGAGCAGGGAGCCCGATGCGGGACTCGATCCCAGGACTCCAGGATCACGACCTGAGCCGAAGGCAGTAGCTTAACCAACTGAGCCACCCAGGCGCCCAAGGCGCCCTTTTTTTTTTTTACATTTTGGTTGCGTTTTGTTTTTGTTCTCCTCTCAGGAAAGGAGGAAAAAGATAGTTTAAATATAAAAGCAAATAATTCAACAGATAAAGGAGCTCTGAGTTCACCCAGAGAACTGCATCCCTCCATTCAAATGCCCACCTTGGTTCCTCAAATGAGTAGCAAATGCCAAATTGTGGGATTGGTCCATTGACACTAAATTCATTTCACAGTTAGTCAGTTGCCACCCCTACAGCTTCAGGCTCCCCCGTGTTGAGACTCCCCTTCACAAAGCCTCCCTGGGGCCCAGAGGGAGCCTCACCGCAGGGTTATCTGAGGGAACTCATACTCTTCTTTCCCAGGGTCACTCTGTCGTCCCTGGAAACCGAATTATTGGCCATTCACTCTCTCTTCCTAAATTGGAGAAAAATTTCTTTCTGGCAGCCTTGCCCCACTGACAGAATCCGATAACAGGCTGGACTTTTCTCCCGTTAAGAATGCACACGTGCTTTTACCCACATGCCCACAAATGCATGTGCACGGATTCTGCTTGTCACCTCACGGCTTCCCAAGACCCTTCAAGGGCTGTCCCCCGTAACACATCTCTGCCACGGAGGACCTAGCAATCTCGGGTCTAACTGAAGAGACGGCTTTGCCGTTACCAGAGTGTGCAAGTGAAGTCTACCAGAGATGGCTCGGGCCACTTTGCAAATTTGAACACCCTTTCTCACCTCCCAACAAATGACTCACTTCGGTCCAATTTAACACAAAATGACAGAATGTGGAATGAGTGTGTAAAACTGCCTCTGAAACTGTTTCTGCATTCCTTTTAAATGCCATCTACACTTTGTTCCTAAATTTGGAAAATTAAAGTAAAGCAGCATCCCAAGAATATGCTTGAAAAACAATAACCCACACTAACGGGCTGATGCACAATCATCTGGTAGCTGTTTGGATTTTCCCCTGATAAGATTTAACCTCACTTTATGTTTCTTCCTAAGTTCAATTATGAAAACTAGGTAATTTGAAGATGCATTCTATATTTAATATCTCAGTACTCTTAAGTTTTTTGAAGCTATGCTCTGTGTGTTTGTGCAAAAGTTCAAAATATGCCTTTTGACTTTCTGTGGGCATGCTAATTAGCCATGATGTTGTCTTTTATCCAATTGGAGCTCAGAACTCTCCAGGAGAAAAGTCATGTTTATGTGTCTCTCAAATTAAAGTCAGCTTGTCCCCTTTACAGCAGCCTGGATTACCTCCTAGGGAACACCTGGCCCATGAGAACAAACTCACTTCTCAGCTAGTTATAGAACAGGATCAGAGTTGCATCTCATGGGATTGTCTTTCTCCTCATTTTCCTAAGAAAATGTTTTCAAAGAAAAGTATCTGTGGTTAAAGATACATTTTCAAGTCTGTTATTCTACACATACTAGCACTGTGCAAGCACCTAGCACAGAAATGACAGAACACCCAGACGAGGCCCCCTTAAGTAACTACCCACATTGCATTTATTCACTCAACCAATAAATATATACTGATGACTTCCTCTGAGCCAGATTCTCAGGGATACAATGGATAAGAAAGAAAGAGATGGTATCTAAACTCTTAGAATTTATACTTGTGTATTGAGGTGTGTGTGTGTGTGTGTGTGATGGATATTAATCAAATAATCCTAACAGTTTGATAAGAACATACTACAATGTCCTTTAGATAGGTGGTAGGGAGAAGCTTCTGGAAGAACAGGCCATTAATGGAAGCAGCATGTGCTCAGTCTTCAAAGCAAAAATGAGTTTGGACTGTCTGAAGAACAGAGAGAAGGAAGCAAGGGAGTAGGGTGGTGTGAAATGAGCTCAAAGACCAGATGCTACAAGGGCTTTGTGAGCTACTTTCAAGAGTTTGGGACTCATTCTTAGTTCAGGGGAGAAGAAATTCACTAACGAATTTAAAGCAGAGATGTACCAGGAGCCAAGTAACTCCTAGCAAGTTTGGTCTGATTACTGAGGGGTGACTAGGTTAGTGTGGACAGGAGTAAAAGCAGGGAGCCGGTCAGGAGGCTATTGTGCAGTCTATGTAAGGGACCTGAGAGGTTTACACTAGGGAAGAGCATGATGAAGGGGAGGGACAAGTGAAGTCAAAGACATTTTGGTTCAGATTCGACAAGCATTGCTGAATGACTGAGTGAAGGGCAGGCAAGAGGAGGAGGGGGAGGACCCCTTGGAAACATGGATTTCCACCTCCCAGCTCTCCAGCTCGAGCAACTAGTTGAAAGATGTGCCACATATTAAGATGGATATTTCCTATGCTAGTTCTTGTCACTATTCTGATCTTTGTGAAGGAAGATTTTTATTTTTAAAGATCAGATCAGTTGACTAGGATGAGAGAAATGGGCTCAATTTTCAAAACTACATAAAAGTCCTTGGTCACACACTAGCCATAAACTTGTGTCATAAGACCTTTTAGAATAAAACTGTACCAATCTCGGGGCGCCTGGGTGGCTCAGTCGTTAAGCGTCTGCCTTTGGCTCAGGTCATGATCCCAGGGTCCTGGGATCGAGCCCCGCATTGGGCTCTCTGCTCAGCAGGAAGCCTGCTTCTCCCTCTCCCACTCCCCCTGCTTGTGTTCCCTCTCTTGCTCTCTGTCAAATAAATAAATAAAATCTTTAAAAAAAAAAAAACTGTACCAATCTCCTAACACGAATGATTTCTTAACTATTGACAGGCCAAGGAAATCGGGAAGATGCAGCGGTTTTTATAAATGGAAATGGGGGAAAAAAAAAATCAACTCATCAGTATTTCACGGAATGATTTCAAAATGAAGGTACTTATAAAGTGAGCTGAAAATATTTGCTCGGAAGAGCAAATGAATACAGACAGCACTTAGAAGCTTAAATGATGAAAAGAATTCATGTGGCTTAAAAATGACAAATTGATCCATTTTAAAGCAAAATTATTTACAGTTCACTTATCTGCCAAGACTGAAGGCCACTGCAGTGATTTACACGGACAACAGGAAAAACTCCAAGTGCTGATGAGATATTAGGCCAATGTCATTAAAGGTTGTGCAAAAATCAGAGGCTCAATTCTAAGCCAAAGCAGAGGATGGTCCTTGTCTCTTTATCATTTATGGGTCTAAGTCAAATAATCTCTTCTAAAAGGGCAGAAGAGAGGAATTAATGGAAAAGAAAAGGAAGGTAGCAACTGGATAGGAAAATGAATTTTGGTTCACACGGGATGTTTTAAAGAAATCTAATACAAAAGCAAAGTCTATTTTCTAGACTCCAAGGGGTTGAGGGTTTGGGTCATTGTGAGAAGCTGAGGGGCAAGGAGATTTACGGAAGCAATCCTAGTCTTTCTTCCATCTACTACTTCCTGCTTCTCCTGGGAGCCTGCAGGAGCTTTGACGCCATGTATTCTTGCCTAGTTGCGGGGCAAGTGGTTCTGGGGTGCTAAGACAACCAGGAGAGTTTGAGAAACAGGCAGGACACACAAAATGGGGTGATGTGCCCACTCTCTGGGCACATTCCCTAAGAGATCCCTCCCTCCCTCACATCTCTTAACAACCGGTTGTCAGCAATGTCCTTAGGATCCCTTCCGGGGGAGGGGAATGGAGGACCATGGAAGGGAAACCTGTCACTACTGCTCCCTTTGAGCTTGCTGCATTTGCTCCAAACAGCTTGGTGAAGAGAACAGGCTTCCTTGATCTTTCCAATATTTGGTGTCCCCTGTATGAACACTTTGTGTGAGAAGTCTTTTAGTTAAGTAGGAAAATTTTATCTCTTTTATGAATGTGGTATGCTTTCTTTGATCTGACAGTAACAGCTAAGTAGATATGGTTTCCTACATTGCTCAGGCTGCTGGGGAACTCAGAAAAATTCCATAGCTCAATCACAGCATCTCACCCTTGGGTCCTTTCTCTGGCTTTGTGGGACTACTTAACTTACATTGTTGTAATTAAGAGCTGAGTGATTTTCATTATGTTTGTCCCTGGTTCTACATGATCTTTCTGCTTTTTATTTATAATTATCATTTTTTATTTTAATTTTTTTAAGTAGGTACCACGCCCAGCATGGAGCCCAATGCGGGGCTTGAAGTCACCACCCTGAGATCAAGACCTGAGCTGAGTTAAGAGTTGGACCCTTAACCGACTGAGGCACCCAGGGGCCCCTATCTTTCTGCTTCTTGAACTTTTGAAAGTTTTGGACTTTATGCCCCATGAAGAGGATCCATATAGATGTGCCTGTTTATGTGGCTATTGTTTATCTCTCCCCAGCTGCGTGAGGGCAGGAATGTTTTCTCTTTCGATGTTGTTGTATACTGTCCCTGGATCTGGCATATAGAAGATACTCAAATACATGTCACTGAAAAAAGTACATAAAAATTTTGGTGATTTGAGACGATGAGTCCTTTTTTTGAAAGAAGCAATCAAAACATCATTTGTTTGTAAGTTCCACGAAGAAAGTCACCTGACCAACTTACTTATCATAGTATTTCCAGTGCCTCACACCAAACCTGACACTTACTAGATTCTTGACACTAAATGCTAAATAAGTGGATAGATGGATAGATGGACAGATGAAGGAAGGGAGAAAGGGAAGTAATAGTTCGGAAATGAGCTAGTGAGAAAACAAAAGTGAATGCTGACTTAAAGTTCAGGGTTTTGTGTATATTTAGAGTTTTAAATTCTTTTCTTTTTTTAGTTTATTATTATTTTTTTTAGTAATCTCTACACCCAACATGGGGCTTGAACTCACAACCCTGGGATCAGGAGTTGCACACGCTACTGACTGAGCCTGCCAGGCGCCCCTAGAGTTTTAAATTCTTACAAAATCCTCATGTGTGATTCAGAATGAGAGTCTCAGTTAAATAAGTTTCCAGTCAGGATGATTAAATTGGGACTCAGAATCAGTTTCCTAGTGAGGTCTAAAACCTAAGAGCAAATAGGTCTTATTTTTGTCTCTGCCATTTGGTAGAAAAATTCCTAATGTTATGGCTGTCCAGGTATTAAATTAATAACGTTTTATGAAGACACTGCCATTGTTCCCAATGAGTACAGAACCCATAAACTCAACATTTAAAGTAAACCTACTAGATGAAACTGCTTATTAAGAGTAAGCTGTAGAGGCTGCCCAGGAGGGGAAACAAGATCAAAAAGTCCCTTTGTTCTAATAAAAACCCAACTACTTAATTATTGAAAACATTTAAAAAAAAAAAAAAAGTATGAGGGCAAAAGGAAGCTGTCAGTCACATGAGCAAGCCAACAATGTCAGGAGTCTCTAAGAGAAGAGCAGAAACATGGTCCCGGGTTAAGATGGTGTATATTCACAGAGCTAATGGTAAATCTCAGCATATCACAACCCAGGCACAATCTGCGTGCATTCATTACACAGCCTGCACAACTAACCCTATCTGCCGTTGTATGACTGGCTTTCTGGAACCACGACATCCAGCTTCCCCATGGACTCCCCCTGACCGCACCAGAGAAATCCCATCATCATCTGTCTCTCTGGCAGGACATCATCAAAATTCAAACTGGGGAAGGGAACCAGCTTTCAACCCATCGGTACAGAGCTACAGATCACAGATGTGAGCAATGCCCTACTGACAACAGCAGATCTTGGCTGAGAGTTCCCAAATTCTGTACAGCAGCTGCCCGAGTGTGCCAGCAACGCTGTGAAAGCCATCATCCCCGTCCTGGCACAGGAATCAGGTAAGGACAAGCCCCAGGCTGGGGGCTTGCTCTTTTCTCACTCGGCAACACACCAGTCTCTTAGCTTGTGGTAATTAAGAGCCAGCAGACTGTGGGCAAAGCAGTTAAGAAGGCTTTTGTCCTAGGAATGCAGCCGGAGTAATTGGCTTGCTGCTTGCTAATGACATGGCTTCTACAAAAATAAACTGTCATAGGCAATTCTCTTAACTGACTTGGTGAATACAGGCTCTATACCTGTTTGATATCCTTCGAGTTCAGCAGTGAATCCCAAAACACTTTGGGGAAGGAAAGATGCAGCTGGAATCCACAAAAATCCTTCTGCCAAGTAAGTGTAAACGGGATGCAAACCCGAAAAGAACGCCTTGCTACTTGAGGTCATGCTCCCTGTGCAAAGCTGCTGTATGGCCCCTGGTATGCTCCTTGTTAAGACTCCATCCCTGTGGGGTGTGTAAAAGAAGTCCGTGCATCACACAGCATGCTTGAGGGTGCCGGAGGAAAAAGGCTGGCTAACTGAAGCTCATGTGACAGATCTTCCAGGTTTGCTTCTCTTTTTCTGAAGGCTGAATAGGCTTCTATGACCCAGGGACAAGGACACACATGTGCCATGTGCGTGCACACATACACACACACACCACAAGCACGCCTTGGCATCTCTGTGGTTCCAATGTGGACACCTACTGGCACTTTTCAGCTGCAACATTAACACAAACTGACAAGGGAAGTGGCCCTAGAGTCACATGTTTCAGTTGCCACAGCCCTGTGCCATTGAAATCCCATCAATTATTGCAGGTTTTTCTCTTTGGACAACTTAGGAGCGGAGCTTAAGAATGCAGGAAGCTCCCTCTCTCATCTCCTTAATAAACTTCTGCCTCTCGCCGCCAGGCTTGCAGACAGGTGGAAAGAATCCTGCTGCAGCCCCTGTGAGTTGCAAAGTTTTAAAGGTTGTTCTCCCTTCCCAGATGGCAGAAAGCTGTAAATTTTCCCTCCCCCAATAGTCTAAGCCACGTGGAAGTACCCCTCTTTATCCTAATGTTAATGAATGGGGAAGCTTCTTTCCCCCGGATCAATTTCACAGGCATCATAGTTCCAGATTTTGAGTTTTTAAGTAGCATTTTAATTTGTTATCAGTGCCCTGGGAGCAGAAGCTCACACCACCAAGCAA
Organism: Mirounga angustirostris; assembly: GCF_029215605.1. Lineage (NCBI taxonomy): Eukaryota > Metazoa > Chordata > Mammalia > Carnivora > Phocidae > Mirounga > Mirounga angustirostris. Next base: position 183,391,934 of record NW_026991709.1, on the reverse strand, counting down.
AACACCACAGCCTCTAAGCTATTAGCTAACATGTCAACTAGGTAATGCATCTTCAGGGAAACCAGATTAGAAAGGACAGCAAAACATTGATTTTTTTTTTCTTTTTAAAGAATCCTATACCTGCAGCATAATGCTGCTAAAGCTAGCAAAACAACAAAGGACATTTCGACAGCAAGGAAACGTCTTATTCTCAGTGCTGGGGCAGTGAACATTGTTCCATGTGAGCACAGATATATACACAGGGCAGAGCAATTCTTTTTTAAACCTGCAGCCTTTTTAATTTTGTAAATAATTCACCATTCAATGCATAAGAAAGCTCAGGGAGAGAATCTGCCCAGGTGAACGGATGGAAACACCAGTTAAGAGCAACCCTACTCAGGAAGCAGCTGGAGCTTTCCCCCACCCCCCCTCCCAAAGGAAACAATAGCATTTGTATCAAGTTAAAACACGGAAGAAACTCCATCCATTTGAACAAGAGTTGTAATGTATTTATACAGAGAAGATTCCAAATATACATTGTTTAACCTGGCTTCTGCACCCTGCCCACAAATCACTAGACAGTTAAAGATAAACCCAATACCTTCTCTATCAAACAGACCCCCAGAACTTAATAAAATGAGCCCGGGCTACTGTCTCCCCCACCTACTCTAAAACACATTTTGTGAAGTCAAGCAGATGGCGTCCCTTCCCACCACCAGCCCCTCACTCCCCCCAGACAAGAACCAAGTAACTGGTAAGTCCTTACCGACTTTGGGCTCTTCTTGGGAACTGGCAACCCTGGAAAAAATGCAACAAGGAGGGAAGAGGGGAAGAAATCATTAGCATATAAATGTTACCTTTTCCTTAAAGAACAATCCCCAGGTGTTTCATGGCAACCTAGCCATCTGCAGAGTTATGTCAGATTTCTCCCCAGCATCGGAGTTACCAGGCTGTTCATATCGAATCAAAGGAGAGGGAGGAGGAGAGCGAGAGGCAGGAGATCTATCTGCATTAGCTATGCTGGCTTGTACTGCAGCAGCCTGGAGGCTGGGAAAAGAAATTCACAGACCTCACTGGCCTGGGAAATTGAACACTTGGACAGAATCTCAAATGCTCTTCTGGATTAAGAGAGACTTAACTTACAATTAAGTCCAGGATATTTCCTTTCCATATGATCCACTTGTCAATTGAAGCGGACCAATCAGGACAGAGGAAGGGGTGTATATTTAGTTGCAGAGGACTACATGGATAAAATTAAATTTTTCTTTTCTTTTTTTTTTTTTTTTCTGGTCGTTTCTTTCCTTTTTTCCCCCTCTGCTTTTCAGGAGAGGAAATGCCTTCTTTATTTGGATGAGCTGAACACCAGAACAAAGGCGGATGCTCTTTTGCCAGCAGAGAACACAAATTCAACTTGGTGTAGGAACCCCTCCAGATCATGGGCACACCTCTCTGTGCATGTCGATCAGCCAAGCACACTCCTATTTAGCTTGGAAAGGACACTAGGTGGGGTCAGACCCTTAAGGGGAAAGCAGATTGTTGGGGAGTGAAATTTCATGGAGCTGAGAGAAGAGGAGAAGAAGGTATTCACTGATCCTAGCTGGCTCTTCCAGAACGCTGTCCTTCATGGGAGGGTGAGAGCTGGAAGGGGCTGGTGATTGCCTCACACTTCTAGAAAAGTCAGCAGCGATTAGGGGCAGACATATGGGAAATATGCCAACAGGGGAGTGTGGCAAAGGAGGGCTAGAAAGGAAAATAAAAGCAGATAATGGTGTTTCAAAGGTAATCATTTCTGCAAGCTGCCCTCTCATTTTTTATTTATTTTTTATTTTTTGTTGGAGCAAAGGTTAGAATGCAAAATGCAGATTCCATCTGTACTGGGCACAAAAGATATACTTGGGATCTGATGATTTTGCACTGGCAACTTCAACCTTTTTTAGAAACTAATCCCTCTATAGTGTGATGATTTCAATGCTTTGGGAAGTGACTTGTCAAACCGTGAGCTGTGCTAAGTTCAGCACAAGTAACACGAGGCAACGGAAGCCGGTGAGTAGGAGGAAGCCATCAGAGGAGTACTGTTAATGTGCTCACTGCAAGTGAGGCATGACTTGTCATGGATTGCTCGTCCCCAAAGGCACTGGGGACACTCTTCTGGCAAGGCTCATCACATCACCAAAACGAGGTCACCACGGTCTGGCCAAGTGGATCTCAGACTTCTAAGTACATACAGAGAACTTGGAGAACTGTTATAAATGCAGAGTCCCGGGCCCCACCCTGAGCGGGGCCCGGGAATCTGCAGTATGAACAAATCTGGGAGATTCTGACACAAGAGGTCTGAAGACCACATCTAAGGAGACTATGAGTATTACTCTTTCACGTCGGGTGAACTCAGGCAGGCTTCAGTGGGTTGCTTCAGTGCCTCCGTTTATGAAATGGAGATAGGCTCACTTCATAGGATTTGGACAATGAGGACAACACATTGGAAAGCCTCATACCTGGCACAGAGTAGGCCCCTCAGTGTCAACCATGACACCTTACTTTGAGAATTTACACCATTCAGAAAAGAAGTGGTGATGGTCACCTTCCTCTAACTAGGGAAAGTCATTTGCCCAACAGGCTAACATACAGAAACCATTGTAGGGGAAATATTTTACCTATGGATGAGAATAACTGTGTTGAGCAACTCAGTTGTGTCATTATTCTTTAAAAATTATTAGGTGCTTTTATGTGTTCATTAATGTGATTCCCTCAGGGAATTTTATTAAGTCATATTAATGCTGGTCACTGTATACACTTCAAAATTGTGTAATATTATGTCTTCGAATTTAGATGTTTTCCTAATTCAGACTGACCTTCTTAGTTAACTGGAAGAAGCAACATTTCACTGTAGTTAGCTTTTACCAGACTTGACTTCATCCAGGATCCCAGTGACCCTCTATAAAAATGTGTCCAGAATCTCCAACTAGGTAGGGGGAGTCAGGGAAAATGGCTTTGATCTGTATTCTGCTTATCATGTATAAAACTGACCATCTTAGGGGTGCCTGGATGGCACAGTCAGGTACGTGTCAGACTCTTGCTTTCAGCTCTGGTCATGATCTCAGGGTCATGAGATCGAGCCCCGCATCAGGCTCCGCACTCAGTGTCTGCTTGGGACTCGCTCTTCCTCTCCCTCTGTCCCTCCCCCCTGCACTCTCTCTCTCTCTCAATGAATAAATAAATCTTAAAAAAAAAACCTGACCATCTTAAATTCCCTGTCTTTTAAGATTTCATGTATAAAATAAAGGTACTTTTCTTTCTCTATCAGAGAGAAACACTTGCCCATTGAAAGGTTCAGGTATAAGGATGCTCACACTGCAGCATTGCTGGTATAAAGGAAACCTGGAAAGGACTGGAGGTTCTAAACAAACTGTGGAACAGCCAACCTATAAGGCAGTCTGCAGAGGTTAAAAGGAATGGGCTATCCCCCTCTATGTGTAACACGGATGGTCTCCAAAACACAACGTTGAATGCAAGCAGCACACTGCAGAATGGCAGGTACAGGAGGAGACGGGTGTTAAACACACCCAAACACACGCATGGGGTCCACTTTCCATGACCGTCCACACCAAACTCATAACCGGGCAAGGAAGTGCAGGGATCGGAGGGGCTAGTTTAAGCAGACGTGGCCTTCATCTAGAATCCTTTATCAAGAACACCATATTCATAGCTTGCTGAGGCAATACAAGAGTTATCTACGAATAAACATTAATTCATTAATGGCCCTTCCATTAATGGTACAAAACTGTTAACCAGTCTACAGCACACTGGGCTAACAGTTACAGTCTGCTTAGTGCAGACAATATTCCAAAAGACCCCAAGTCAACTGACACCACAAGTTGTATTTTACAACAAATAAGAAAAGCTTCTTTTAATTTAAAGAGGAATTTGTTCCTCTTTGCTACCTTCTTTCTAAAAAGCCAGCCCTTTTACAGGAGCCAGAACTGGCCACAAATTAGTATTCAAAATGTCAAAACTCGAGAGCCTCTACTCGAGTGCTTTTTAAAAAAGAAACCAAGGATTTGCTTTAAGTCCACATAGTCATTAAATCTTAAAATCTAATGAATATGAATGCTGGAACAAAGCCCCTGATTACAATTTATAATGTATTTTAGCCAAAACTACTCAGATGGTTTGAAAACAACTGGGAGACCTAATGGAAAATACTCAGAAAAGGTCATCATGTAGCAGAATTCTCCAAGACCTAGCACTGGATGGACGACAGAAAGCAGCAGGATCCCACACTTGCCGGCAAGACAGTGGTTTTCCCCAGACAAATCGCACTTCGTGTTCCCAAGGGGGCAGGAAGCTTGGGTTGTATACATGGTGTCACATGCTACAGACGAAGCACAGGCGAAGAGATAGCGCTTGTCTTCATGGGCTCACCTGTTTCCTTCAAAGAAAGGAAGGGAAATTTCGAGAAGAGGCAGAAGAAAAAGTCTACGGATGGTACCATCTGCTCTTAGAGCCTAGAAGATAGCAAATGCTATTTCAGAGGGGTCCCAGAAAAACTTTTACGGGGAAGGGTACATTCAAAGTGTGAGTCTAAGTGGGATTTATAGAAGTGAGAAATGTTGGGACCTGAATTTCCAAAGTTCCCTATGAAAAAGATGTCCTTTTGGAGAAAACAAATGGCAAATTCTCTGTTAAGTGACTGGAATGTGACCAAATAACATGAAGAGAACTCTTTCAAATATCAAGACCATAAACTATGCTACTGAACATGTTCTCCTAGAACTAAATGGTGAATGTTATTCTTGGTGAAATTTTATAAGGGTTGTATACAACAATTTATATGAAAAAAGTAAAAAATAACGGAATATATATGCATTTAGAAACAAAGACTGGAAGGTTACATGCCAAAACAGTGTGTTCTTTGGCTCATGGGGTCATGGATGGTTTTATTACCTATTTTAGTAACTGCTACAACAAGAAAAGCTTTATTTATTTATGAACACACACATAGACACCAATAGATACCACAGTAAACAAGAGCCTATATGTCTTTTTATGTAAGATGAATACAGCAAATTTCAGAACATTTTACTGTCCTTTTAAATCTCAAGAGCCATCACTGACCTCTACATCCTCCAAGAATTGCCAACTTCCCCCCCCACCAAATGAATGTATACATACAGTTTCTTTAAGTACTGCTGTTGAGATTAAGAATTGTGTTTATCTGCTGACTAAATGGACACAGGGAAGACATCGATAGTTCAGCTACGCTACCAGGGGAAGCCAAACAGAAGCCAGGCACTGCCCTTCCAGCACCGAGATGAACAAGCCTGAGTTGTGGGAAAGAGATCAGACTTCTTTGGACCTAACTTCCTCCAGGGTAAAGCAAGTGAGAATGTCAACCAACCTTACCAACTGGAAGAATGAAGGGAAATCATGCAAAAGGCTTCAAAGGGGTGAATTCTAAAGTCACTATCATAAGCCAAGTAGATCCACAAGTAATAAAAATGTACTATGGCATCAATTCACATTTTCTCATTGTGATATTCATTCTGCTTTGTACTTGATCTCTAGATTCAAGCATTTTAATGGAAACATTTTGGCTTCTTCCTTAGCATTCTAACACACACCATGTCACTAATCCACATGTCACTGAACACATGGGATTCTTTAGAATTTTGCATTGCAAAATGTTTGCTTAAAAAGAGCAGTGGTGTTGAATTAGGTAATGCAATGTTCAAGGAGCAAGGAACTCTTACATATATTGAGAGAGAGACAGATAAACAAAGAGAGACAGAGAGAGAGACTGATTCACTGATTGAGACAATCCGGTAGTTAATTCATGGAGACCACTAAAAGCCATGGAAAGACTGAGAACTTGGTCTGGGGCTACTCACAGATTCCAAACAGAATAAAACTACTCCTGAGCACATTTTCATCTAAGGCCCCACTAACTTTCTTTCTTATCCTAAAATATATCAATACATAATCCTAAATGCTGGACTCAAAAATTATCGCTGACTTTAACCCAATAGACTCATCATTTAGAGTTTGTATTCAGCAAATAATCAGAGAGACTCACAAAGATTTATCTAAAAAGATGTTCAACACAGTATTATTTAAAGAAGATAAAAATTGTTTCCAATTTTTTGGAACAATTTTGGAAACAAAAATCTGAATTAAGAACAGAGGACTGAGCAAACATTGTTAGAGCGACAAGATGAAAAATTGTAACTCCATTAAAAATGGGTGTAGTGAAGAACATTTAGTGATGGATATAAGATGGGCAAAGCAGGACAGAACTGTACATAGAATATAAACTCATTGTTAAAAAATAGGTATATGTATATATCACACTCATACATCCCACACCCAAAGAGTAAAAGGTCATGTATTAAAATATTCTTTCTGAATGTTAGGATTAATAAGTGATTCATATTCTTATTTTCAGTCTTTCCCAAGTTTTCCAGATTTTACATACAACTTCGATTATAAACAGAAGCATTACTCATAGTGTGCTTGGACAATGATATGTATTTATTAGCTTTAGTGCAGTGCTAGATTAAAAAATAACTGGAGGGCGCCTGGGTGGCTCAGTTGGTTAAGCAACTGCCTTCGGCTCAGGTCATGATCCTGGAGTCCCTGGATCGAGTCCCGCATCAGGCTCCCTGCTCGGCAGGGAGTCTGCTTCTCCCTCTGACCCTCCCCCCTCTCATGTGCTTGCTCTCTCTCATTCTCTCTCTCTCAAATAAATAAATAAATCTTTAAAAAAAAAAATAACTGGAGTTTGTTCTAGCTCTCTCTTGGCTCAATGACTACCATTTCTACTCAAGTGTCTGTGCTATAAATTACTGGGCCATGGCCTTGACTGAAAATAGGATTAAAAAAGCTGTTAGAGCCTCTCTCAAACAAAGCTGAATAGAAGCACACAATTTCGCATATAATTTCATGCAGTCTCTGAAACCTTAACCAGTAACCCTAAGAAGCCAATTCTATTGAAGTCTATGAACCTCAGATTAAATCATCTTGTCCAAGCACATGGCTATAGTGTTAGATGCAACTCCTAGGGTGAGGCTGACTTCCGCTGTTTGTGCCTCTACTAAGGACAGTGCATATAAAATACTGTATCTGCAAACAGAGAGGGTAATGAGAAAGATCAAGCAGAAAGAGAAAAGTTTCATTGCTTGCTTCTTCTTCCTTCTTGGGAAGATCTAAAGGGCACATCTAAAATTTTTTTGAAGAGGGAAACTGCATTAAAGAACTTTGCAGAACACTGATATCTACCAGCAAAAATGTTGCTGCATGAAAGAATAAGGCACCTAGTAGGGTAATGCTTTTATGGGCGGGGAGGGGGGCGGACAGTAGGAGGATGGATCAAAATACTAAGAGATACATGAGGTACAGATGTGGAGGGGTGCAGGAAGGTGCAAGATTTCCCCAGCCATGCAGAAGTGATGATTACTTCACTGCAAACCAGTGAAGTGACACAACTAACAATAATGGCCAGTATCCCTTCTTAAAAAAGCCACCCATGGGGCACCTGGGTGGCTCAGTCAGTTAAGCGTCTGCCTTCAGCTCAGGTCATGATCCCAGGGTCCTGGGATCGGGCCCCGCATCAGGCTCCCTGCTCAGCTGGGAGCCTGCTTCTCTCTCTCCCTCTGCCCCTCCCACCGTGCATGCCCTCTCTCTCTCTCAAATAAATAAAATCTTAAAAAAAAAAAAAAGCCACCTGCATCATCTCTACCAACTAGTTTTTTGTTTGGCTTGCTTAATACAAAACATATAAATCATGATGAAATTTAAACTGTACTTACCCGACTGATAAAATGCTAAGGATAGTCCAGAAAACTGAAAAAAGGTAGAAACACTGAGCCCTAACTTTTTCCATTGGGGACTGGAAGGAAATTAGGGAAAATTCACTCCCTCATTTCACCAAACTGTACTAAAGGCCTGCTATGTGCCAAGAGCTGGCATGAATTAAAGCAATGAGTAAGATCTACAAGGTCCTGTTTTCACAGTGCTCACATTCTGTGGGAAAGCAGAGAATATACAATTTAGCAAATAATCCCCGAGGAATAGCTTCAGTGAAGAAAACAAAGCAGGATGACAGAACAGGCTGTGCCTGGGATGCGCGGCTAGTTTATCCTGGGGGGTCAAGCACATCTTTCTTGAAGAGCCAGTATCTGAGTGAGGACCTGAATCATGAGAAGGAACCACCCATGTGACTACTCACCCATACAAGATTTATTGAGCTCTGCCATATGCCTACCGAAGCACTGCGGAAGAGATAAAGGTAAATCAGATATGGCCCTGACCTGGATGAGTTCACAGTCTGTCTTAAAAAAAAAAAAAAGAAAGAAAGAAAAAAGCAACAGTGATAATTGAGCATGGTCAGTGCTCAGCGCCCTGCCGGAAAGAAGCACGATCGCTCTGGGGAGAATGCGAAAAGAAAGCTAATCCAATGTGAAGACGAGGGCGGAGGGGATGAGCTTAACATTGAAGGAGGGCTGGCATTTAATCACAGGGTCAGGAGGTTGGGAGCAATATGTGATGACTGATGCTTGATTGAAAAATGATGAGCTTTTTAAAAGTCTGTTCTTTTTAAGCTAAATCAGGGTGCCAGCATAACCTCAAGGCCAAGTTTCAACTAGAGTGCATTCTCACTGAAGGACCTTACAAACATTGTATATCACAAAATTGGATCCATAAAGCAAAATTAAAAAATGGTTCTAGTTTAGACATGCTTGCCTTTTTTTTTTTTTTTTTTCCTTCTTCCCCTGGTCCAATACCATGCTCAACCCTGCGGTATAATATTTCAATGCAAATATGGTACAGGATGCCAAGAACAAGAGCATCAGACCCAATGTCTCCAAAAAGATGAAGACACGTTCTCCTTTGGGGACCTAATAATGGTCATTATGAAATATTGGCCATCATAACTTAGAGAGATGGTTGGACCTCAGATCCATGGAGTAAGTAGCTCCCGAGGTGCGTCAGCTGTGGCATTTGGTAAGAAGAACATAGCTGCACAGCTTTAGAGTGACAGAGAAGTCAGCTTCAATTACACAGTATATTCAGCCTAGTAAGTAAGTCCCAAAAAGAAATAAATGGCTTGCAAGTCTGCCGGCTGCTAATAGTTTACAGGGCCTTTCACCTCAAAGTCATAAGCCTTGAACTGGCACAGGTGAGGAGAGACCCAAAGTCATTAAGACTTTGAGCCACTCAAAGGTACTGTCACCGTGTAATTCCTGAGAGATAACTGGTCACTTCAGAAATGGCGTCAACGGAACAGCACAGATAGTGCTATTGTTGTTGACTCCCCCAAATATGTGAAATATACCACAAAGGGTCAAAAACTTGGCTTCTCTTCTCATTTGTATATTTAAAAAGGGCGGGTGGGGTCTTCCAAGGCTACAGCTGAGAGTAAAATTAACAAGAACTGAGAGCTTGCCTTGGTTGACATACACTCATTCTTCTTAACTGCTGTCTGCATTAAGTACTGATATCATTCCTATTTTACAGACAAGAAAACTGGGACACTGATGAATCAGTAACATGGCCATGGTCACACAGTCAGGTGAGCAGCTGAGAGGAGACTTGGTCTAATGCCAAGACTGTGCTTTTTAACATTGAAATACATAGTCTCATTCATAGGTGATTAATCCATTTTGGATCACATCCCATTATGAAGGGATGTTTACACATAAAAAATACATTCATAAAAAGTTTGCCTACAGCTTCATGGATATCATGCTGTAGGTCAACAGGTCAAGGTATCTTGAACCCATAATTGTGATGTGGGTTTAGGAACAGAATTCCCTTTCTAGAGATAGCATGGGAGTCTAGGCATAGCCAATCAGGTTCTTAACATGGTCTCTGATATTTTACCCCAAGTCACAGTACCTAAATCACTGACCATTCAGGGCTATGCATTAATAAAAATATAACAAGATGGGTCTCTGAATTGGGGGCAATGAAGCAAGTCTTTAGAGCTACACAACTAATAGTCTGGCTGATCACAGCCAAGTCCTATGAAGCACAGTTTCCAAAATGGGTAGGAGCTTTTTCTCCCTGGCATATGTATTCTGACACTACCTAATAATATGATTTTTTAAAAAAAACTGGGTGCAGGAAAAAGATGGAGTGAGTAGAGTGAGTTACGGCATCTTCTTTCCAGAAAGGGAAAGGAAAAGAACTTGTCAACTGAAAAATACCACTAATTTGTCATGATGTACCATGAGGCCAATCTTTCTTCTCCAGAGAATATTCCTACCAAGGTCTACTTTGTAGGGTGAAATTGAGCCAGTTTCTCAAGTGGTTCCAGGGAAGCTCTCTAAGTCTATGTTGGTTGAAAATATTTGTCATTTGGGTATTTAGGTGTACGGTCTTATCTTAGTCTATCAATGCTTCTACCTCTGAGGAAGACTCTCTACCTGCCAGACTGAGAGCTTGACTTTCCTACCACCTGTATTTCAAATTGGAATTGGTTTTTGTGTAGAGGCTTAAGGGTTGGCCCTGTTACCCGTTCCTCTTATTCCCCTCGCTCACTGAGGTCTCCCTGGGATAGGAGATGCTACTTGTAGCCTGGAAGCTCCAAGGCACTTCCTCTAATCCTCGAAGTTTGACTTTTAGCTGCTTAGGATGTGTAGGGAGGATTATGAAAGAATAGCTCAAAATAGCTCATTGAAAGAAAAAACCAATAAGGATTCCTCTTCTGGGTTGGGCAAACAGGATGCTGTGTGGGCCCTTCTTTGAAGGCCACTGGCCCCAAAGGGAAACCTATCACTGTAATTGGTGCTGAGAAGTTTCTAGGTTAAAAAAAAAATACATGCCAGGATCCTTTTATTCATGGTTACCGATTTTTAGGATGATTTTTATCTTGGCTGCTTTATTTTTAGCAATGTAAGTTAGGCACAGGACCAACAAAGAGATCCAGGAGAGTAACCTGAACTGTTTTAACCTTATAGGACACTAAACCCCTGGGATTTAAGGCCCTTTTGGAGGCTTCTCTTTCCTACCACATAGGTTTCCAAAATATATCCTGAACCCATCCATGTCCGTCCATCTCCACCGCCACTAGCTTTTCTTGCCTGGATGACTGTAAGAACCTAGGAATTGGTCTCTGCTTTATTCTTCATCCACTTTAATCCATTATCCATGGAGAAGCCAGAAACCTCTTTCTACAGCATAAATCAGATTATATGGTCTGCAGGATCCATGTTTCTGTGGCTTGCCAACACAGGTCCAATGAAGTATAAGCTCTTTTCTGTGTCCCACAAAGCCTTCCTCGACCTCAGCCTTCCTGCCCCCGTGATTTCATTTTCTTTTTTCTTTTTTTTTTTTATTATTTTTTAAAGATTTTTATTTATTTGAGACAGATAGAATGAGAGACAGAGAGCATGAGAGGGAGGAGGGTCAGAGGCAGAAGCAGACTCCCCGCCGAGCAGGGAGCCCGATGTGGGACTCGATCCCGGGACTCCAGGATCATGACCTGAGCCGAAGGCAGTCGCTCAACCAACTGAGCCACCCAGGCGCCCCGTGATTTCATTTTCTACCACTCTTCCCCTTGCCCATGCTCCAGCCAGACTGGCACTTTCCACTTCTGGACTAATTCCTTCCATTTCTCTGGACATTTTCACTGGCTGTGCCCTCTGCCCGGAACACTGTGCCTGCAGACCTCCACATGTGGCTTCTCATCACTCAGGGCTCTCTTCAAATGTCACTACTTCTGGGGCGCCTGGGTGGCTCAGTTGTTAAGCGTCTGCCTTCGGCTCAGGTCATGATCCCAGGGTCCTGGGATCGAGCCCCGCATCGGGCTCCCTGCTCCGCGGGAAGCCTGCTTCTCCCTCTCCCACTCCCCCAGCTTGTGTTCCCTCTCTCGCTGTATCTCTCTCTGTCAAATAAATAAATAAAATCTTTAAAAAAAAAAAGAAAAGTCACTACTTCTGAGAAGCCATCCAGGAATCCATGCCATCAGCAGATCCAAAGTGAGCCTTCTTCTTCTTCTTTTTTTTAAGAGTTTATTTTTAAGCAATCTCTACACCCAGCATGGGGCTCGAACTCACGACTCCGAGACCAAGAGTCGCAAGCTCTACCGACTGAACCAGCCAGGCACCCCTTGAGGTGAGCCTTCTTATCACACTTTACTCATGCAGCCCAGTTTCATTGTTTTCACAGACCCTGTGATTCTGTCAGGTTATTCTGTTTACTTGTCTATTGTTTATTTTGTTAATCGTTATCATTTCCTTACTTACTGTCTTCATTTCAGGGACCTGGTCTATCTGGCTGTAGGGCTAGGCTCCAGCCCTAAAACAGTATCTGGTCCCCAGTTCAGCAAATACCTTCTGGATCAATGTGTGGATGTGCAGAGCTTATGAAGTGCATTTGTATCTTGCGGGCTGCAGGAAGGGCTGATGAGGCAAAGGGGAGGGGCAGCTTGGTCTTTCTTTTGATTGTAGTCATTGCTGCTGTGACTCTCGATCCTTGGGATGCTCCTTGATTGACTGGTGAGCTGCCAGGCTCAGCTCAACTCACGGCTGCCTCCCTCCGTGCAGAGAGCAAGATCCCACTTGTGCCACCTTGTGTTCTAAATTCCCATCACAATGGATGGCTCCGGTATCAGAATCAACTGAAGACTCACAAAGAAACTCCGTAGCTGTCAGCTCCAGCAAATGGATATGTTCTCAGGCACTCTTTCAGAGTCTCAGTAATTCTTCAGTTAAGGATACCTTCACATCTTTCCTTAGAAAAGCAACTTGTATTTCAACACTGGGTTAAAAGACTCTAGATGCCTTCCCCTTCCCCACAAAAAGCAAACAGACACTGATGAAAAAGAGTATTTCAGGTCCTTTCCTTCAGCTCAATGCATGAATCTCTTGAGCAGTTTTAACAGCCTTATTGGCATGATGATCACTTTTCTGTCACCATGCACTTTCTGCAAAATGGGGGGGGGGGAAACTTGCTCTGTAAGGGTGTCTATAATTTGGTCATTTCAATTAATTTTATTATCAGACTGTTTAATTGTTATTGAAGCCAGCCGGCACCATATCAAACTTTACTTCAATCTCTTATATTTAGGAAACCATATTAGCTTTGGAAAACACAGGTCATGGTTAACAACAGCAAGGCGATCCAACTTGGGAGTCCTGTAGCACTACATTATTCAAACTGTGTGGAAGTCAGACCTAAAGAGCCATTTACTGAAGGGCCAGGTTTTTCCATAGAGCAAAAGGACATGGGATGAACAGCCCCACTCATCTCCCATGGCGATATTAGATGTCTTTAAAATCTTCTTGTTGAAACAATATCTGAATTGGTCTAAGTGATTATGTGAATTACGAAGAAAAAAAGCTGTTTGCTCGACTTTGTCAATTTCTAATGAATTGCTGCCCAATATAGCTTTGGGAAGTAGCGGAAATTTAGGCTTTGTTCAACTATTAGATTTCAGGTTTTGGTGAGTCAATACTCATTTTGCCAATTGCATTTGCTTAAAGGAAGAAAATGGGAATCTGTTTTACCGCCCCCCCCAACACACACACACCCCAACACACACACACTCTCCCACTCAGGATGAATCTCAATTAGAAATAATTTTTATAGGTCAAGTACATTTAAGATGAAGGGAAAATTCAAGAATTGCAAGGTTATTTAATGAAATATTTTATCTGGGAACAAGATGTATCACAGGGCACTACCTTGAAGGAATACTTTGTATTTATGGCAGGGAAGGGTAAGTATTAGAAATTCACACTGGAAATGAAATACATCCTCACCCAGGAAGTATTTTCAGAGAGGAAGATACTCAACAAATTTCTCACAGTGGAGATCTAATACCAGGATCTTTTGATTCCTCTCCTGTCTGATTTTGGCTGGTTCCTGTTGCTCTAATCAGGCTTAGAGTCAACTCAGATGGAGAACTTAATGCAAGAAAACACACTGGAAATGGATTTTTTAAAGCTATCATGAAGTTTCTGAGACTGCTTTTTACATACAAGAAATCAGCCATGGATATTTCAGGGTGCCCCATGCATGGCTCACCCAGTTTTTCCCTTGCTACTGAAGTTAACATTCTCAGGACAAAAGAATTCATGGAGAATCTGACTGATAAAGGTGGTATTATGTAAGGGCAACCCCTAGGAGAGTTGTGGATCTATAGTTGGTCTTGAACCCAAACGTAGCTTCGTAAGAGGCCATGGAAGCAATGGTCAGAGAAGGGGAAAGTTCCCGTTGCCTTTCCTATGGTTTGGATTCCGGACCCCCACTCACATATTACTTCAGAGCCTTCTCCTTCCTTTCCTGTCTTCCCAACCTCCTGAGGGCTTCCTGCCCTGCATCAGTGATTCCTAGATTTGAGATTTCATGAACTACCAAATTTTCACAAGACAGGTTTGAGCAAATGACCACAACCTGCCAATTCCTTCTTTTGCAAACTACAAATATTAAAAAGGGGGACTAATAATGATCAACTACCATTCCGTAAGTAAAAGTATATATCAGCAGAAATAAAAGCCAGGAAGGACATGATCTCTAAAGGAGAGTGCTTTGCACCTTGGAAAAACTTCGTGACTAATACTGTTCTGTCCTGATTTCAGTAAAGTTTACTGAAAACCTTGTCATCACAGATCAGAAGGAATACACCCCCAGCCACTTTTTCCCTTGAGGTTCTTCCTTTTTGCCTTTCCTTATCTCTTCTCTATCGCAGAAAATTATGCCAGAAGTATTGAGAAGCAGGACCCTCTGAGTAACTCCACCTCCTTTCTCTTAAATTCTATCTAATCTGCAGGACCAAGAACAGCCTCCATCAGGATAGGTCAGCACGGCAGCTACCACGAGCCCTCCTCTTGTTCCGTCCTCACCATAGGGCTGAGGAAGGTACAGCTGGAGGGCAATGCAGAAGCCCAGGGACAGGACCCACGGCTGGCCCGGGATGCACTGTTAGCTAGTAGCACAGAAGAGGACAGAGCGTGACTCTGACAACGGGTGAAGCTGCTACTTCCATTCCTGAGCAGAAGCAATGACTGAGAAGAAATGGGGACTTCTCAGATGAAATTTCTTCCATCCAAGTTTAACCAAAAGTAATCCACAAACTGATTTCATTTGCACTTAAAAAAAAAAAAAAGAAGAAGAAGAACATAGCATTTCCAATAGCAAAAACAAGATGGGTGCCAAAGGGATGAAAGCAGTGCTTCCCAAACGAACTTGATGTTGCTCTTCAGGGGACACTGGCCAAGTCTGAAGACACTGTTGGATATTCCCATGAGGGAGGAGGAGAGGCTGCTCCCAGCAGCGAGTGGGTACAGACCAGGGATGCCGCCAAGAAGACTGTGATGCACAGGAAAAGAATTACCCAGTCCATGACCTCAACAGTGCGTAGTTTGAGAAATTCTGAGATTAAAAAACAACCATTTCTAGGGTGCCTGGGTGGCTCCATTGGTTAAGCGTCCGATTCTTGGTTTCAGCTCCGGTCATGATCTCAGGGTTGTGAGATGGGAGCCCTGAGCCGGGCTCTGCGCTCAGCAGGGAGTCTGCTTGAGATTCTCTCTCTCCCTCTCCCTCTGCCCCTCCCCACCCGATTATGTATGCTCGCTCTCTTTCTCTCTAAAACAAATAAATGAATCTCTAAAAAACAACTGTTTCTTCCTTCTTCAATAGCCAAGTCTAAGTGAAAGTTGCTCTGCAGGGAGCAAACTACAAAAAATCCTATTAATCAATGGGCAGTTCTGTGATTTTTTTAATGCAATCATTTCCCACTTTGGTACATGGTATCTATGGCACAAGTAATCACAGAGAACATTTTTAAAATCAGAACCAACATACATATCTATCTAAGGGAGCACTGACCTCATTCCAGCTATCTTCAAATGATTTTAACGAACTGGTTAGTGTTTATGCAACTATACAAAAGCTTTTTAAAACACAGCTTTTTAGATGAATACAGCATGCCAGAGCCCTTGAACATATCAACTGCCAAAATACAAGTCTAATAAAAACTCAGGTTGCTGCATTAGGTGAGTTGACAGCCAACACAAGGGACAGAAAGGGACTCCCTCTATCATGAGTCTTATAACTGGATCATGTAGGGCTCCCTAGTTATCACCACGGCTGCTCTATGATTCGGTGCAAAAGGATCTTTCGAACAACTTTGCTGCATGAGAAAATGGGGAGGGTGTGATTGACCACAGTGTACTTTAAATGTTTACTTGCATGTCATTCATCTCTAGTGAGAGATTAGCACAGTGCTGAAGTTCCCTGAACGAAAGAAAGAATGAACAGCATTGACTGCCCATGGCGAGAAACAGAAAAACGTTGAGAATATTCAAAACACAATAAGAACAGGAGTGTGCAATAAACCCAGGTAACAACTCGGCACAAAAAAAGGCATGTTCCAAGTTGCCAGTGGAAACACAAGATTCCTAAGGACCCAGTGCTATCTCAAAGACATTAAGATTCTACCAAGATTTCTGAACCCAACAGGATTATGTTCACAGATAGGGGATGTGATTAATATCTGAGCAGGAATACAAACGGGAAATACCAGGTTAGGGATAGATAGGGGAACATTTTTAAAACTGCAGGTGGCAATGCAAAGACAGGCTCAATCAAAACCATGTCAACGACTTTACTCCAGATGGTGGTAAAGAACGTGTGTGTGATTTAATTCGAGGGAAATGAAGGAAGGTGAAAAAAATATTACACAGAGTAAACACTCTGCTTCAGATCACAGTTTTGGAAACGTTCAGGGCTGAAAAACACTTCACACAGAGGCTACAAAGATGCCTCTTGCAATAGAGAGAAACTCAATGCAGTAAGGTCGCAAAACTATTATCAGAGAAGGGAGAAGCTACCACAGTAACGTACCTCACATAGGAGGTGGTAACTAATAAATTAATTTTCACACGGAACCAAAGTAAGATAGTAAGAAAATTAACTCCAAAGTTAAGAAAAAACGGTCTGAAGATACCTTGTTTCTTCTGTTGAAAAAAAAAAAGTATAAATAAACCAAAAAGAAAGGAAAGCTAGTCAGTTCCTAGAATTTTGAGACAATGAAGGCAAAAGGTGATTCCTAGAAAATGCATCCATGGCAAGTCTGTGCGTCTCCACTGGTTGTCTTCATGCACGCTGTTTTTGGGTCTCAAACTCAGCTGCCTGTGGGCTATGCGCCGTGTGGGCCAGAGTATGCCAGGCCGGATGGAAGACAGAAGGATATGGGAGGACTGTGGTGAGCTGGAATTGTTGGTGCCAAGTAAATGCATTCAAATTTTTAAAAATTTAAGAGACTGCTGAAAAATACATGAGTGGGCCAGACCGATATTGCCCGTGGACTACCAGTTTGTAACTCCAAACGCTTTTTATACTTCCAAGCTCTGGTCTAGTAGTTCTCATCCCGGGCAAATTTGCCCCCAAGGGGTCATTTGTCAATGTCTGGAGACATTTTTTGTTGTCACAATTCAGGGTGTGGTGGGGTGTGGAGGGTATGCTATTGGCATCTACTGGGTAGAGACCAGAGATGCTGCTACAAATCCTACAATGCACAGGAAAGACCCCAGAGCAAGAAAGAATTATCTGGCTCAAAAGATCGATAGTGCTGCCAACTGAGGCACTGCGCTAGCCTCGTGTCATGCAAAAAGTCTCTATTGTCACCGCCCCCCCCATGCAGTCACCTGTTACCCACATCTGTGCCACAGATTTAGACTACATGTTACTGCTGGTAAAATTCATGTGTTTTTCTTGTCTCCCTAATTACATTGCGAGTACCCTTGTTTTCTCTCTCCTTATCTTAGAGCTTGCACAAAGGATGTGCTCAATTCTTTTTTTTTAAAGATTTTATTTATTTATTCATGAGAGACAGAGACACAGAGAGAGAGGCAGAGGGAGAAGCAGGCTCCCCGCTGAGCAGGGAGCCCGAAGCGGGACTCGATCCTAGGACCCTAGGATCATGACCTGAGCCCAAGGCAGATGCTTAACCATCTGAGCCACCCAGGCGCCCAGGATGTGCTCAATTCTTGATTAAGACCAGGAATGATTCCACTGGGAAGCAGCTTGTCACAAATACTATTTGAACTATGAAATTCAACAGAGGAGAAAAACAGCTAAACATAGCTCACACTCCAAAGCACACTCACTGATAGGACAAATGGCTCCTGCATGGAGCTCTCCTGCCCTAAACTCGCCATGACAGAACCCCAGACCCCAGAAAACTGCCCGTATTTCTGCTCACTTGGATGTCACATGGGTATCCCACAATCTACATGCATGAGAAGGAACCCTGGATTCCTGAGTTCAAGGCCTACCCACTCTTCCTTCAGTAGCCAAATCCTAGCAAACTGCCCGTGTGTCCATCCAAGGGTCCAGGCTAAAACCCAGTGGTCATTTTTGGCTCCTCCCCTTTCCCTTCCTTCTTCAGGAGAGGTCGGCAAAATACAGCCTGTGGACCAAACATTAGTTTTCTTGGGACACAAGTGATGCATTTGCTGATGTGACATCTGCTACAAGGACGGAGTAGAGTGGTGGGGACAGACTGTAGGGCCCATGAAGCTACGGTATTTACCATCTGGCCCTTTACAGGAGAAGTCTGTGGACCTCTATTCGGCAGCCCGCTCTCAAGTCCTGTTGACTCTCCTAAAGCCATCCTCAATCCCTCACTCCCTCTGTCACCACTGGTGTCACTCTGGTCCAAGTTGCCAAGGCCCTTCTCAAACCACTGCAGTGGCCCTGAGAGGCCTCCCTCCTCCACACCTCTTCTTCTAGAATACGCTCTATACATATATGCAGAGGGATGGTCAAAGACTGTCAGTGACAGCTTATCCCTTCCCTGCTTCGCTGACATGGATCCTCACACTGAAAATGAAATTGGAGCTCCTGGTCCCAGGCTGCAACTCTGAGGGCCATCCCCACGCCCCTTGCTCCCCTTCCATCCGTCTCCCTGGCCTCCATTCCATTTCTTCCTTAGGGCCTCTGCACTAACTATCCCCTCTTCCTGGAACAGTTGCTCCCTTTGTGGCCTCCTTCATGGCGGGGGCGGGGGGGGGGTCACTCCAATCTTCTCACCCAATCAAAAGGAGCTCCTGGGTGGCTCAGTCATTAAGCGTCTGCCTTCGGCTCAGGTCATGATCCCGGATCCTGAGATTGAGCCCCGCATCAGGCTCCCTGCTCAGCGGGAAGCCTGTTTCTCCCTCTCCCACTCTCCCTGCTTGTTTCCCTCTCTCGCTGTGTCTCTGTCAAATAAGTAAATAAAATCTTAAAAAAAAAAAAAAAACAAGAATAAAAGGAGCCCTCTCACGCGGACCCTACCACTCCTGCTCACTTTACCTGGTTTCGTTTTCTTTATTATCTGTGGCCGGTAGTTTCCTGTTCATCTATTTATTTTTGTCCTATCCCTCCTTCCTCTAGAATAAAAGCTTCATGAAATCAGGAGCTTGTTTGTTCTGCTCTATTCCCAGTGTCTAGACCATGTTCCCCTCAGAAGAGAAAACAAAGCAACTGTTTCACATTCAAATTCATCCCCATCAGGAGAAGAACAGAATGATAATTCTACAGTCTGCTAATATGCCAAGAATTCTAACCTGAATTTCCTATACTCTTTCAGAAAGGGGAGGGGATGTCACCACTCCTTAATGAGAATTACAAATCACACACACATTTGTGATAAATAATGCACAAAAGCAAATACCTCAGTGCATTAGTTTACCTTCAAGGAGGTTGAGATATTCCTTTACCAAAAAAAAAAAAAAAAAGGCAGGAGTTTAGGTGTGTTTACCACTGTGCATTATGATTATAATAGGAATAAAACTGAAACCATCCAATCAAGTCTAAAACTGTATAAATGTGACAGCAAGTAAGTGAAGCCCGCTTAGGTTTAAAAATTATAAGACCAAAATTCTGTTAAAAATTTCTAAGACCAAAACCCAGAGTTCCTTAAGATGCTGAAAGTGGGAGGTAATTTTTAGGCTTTGTATAATGAAAGACCGAACTAAAACAGAGATACTTTTATATTTGTCTCATCTCTTGCTATATCACCTCGAATATAAATGTGACCTAATATTCTATAAAGAATTCTCAAATAAAATCCTTGATAACTTTAAACTATAACAATAAACCAAATTAGCTACTTAAAACTGTATTAGTAATAAAGACCAGAAGGCTCCTTACTAGCAAATGCAAATACCCTCCGGTTTAGCACTGTGGAAGGGCTAGGAAGTTCATGAACAATTTTCAACAGCTAGGAAGATAGGAGGCGGGGTGCTGGATCTGACAAGAGGACTTGACTTCTAAAACTGTGAGGGAAACTAAGCGTCATAGGTAAGCAGGGAGGTCAATTACTTTAAGACTTTGAGATACCGAATCAAATACACCAAGGGGAGGGACGTCAACATCTTCCCTTTTAAACAGTTTTGCCAAATTGTAAGTTGCTGATAGCTATGTGGCAGATTATACATTTATATAAATATAAATATAAATATATATATAAGAATTAAGGGTGAATTTTCCCATGTTTTAAAGTTTCTTCCCCTTTTTGGATTATGGATACTTTACATTTTGAAACGATTGAAATTAAGCTCCTTAGACAATGTCAGTCCCGTATTCAAAGATGAGATACTTCTTAGCTAGGTGGAGGCCCTATAATTCCCCTTAAAACTTGATGAGGCTGTCTCACTCGAACAGAGCAGACAGCCCCAGGTGCTAATACTTGTAAGTCTTTTAAGTTCTCTGAGTCTCAATTCCTGCCTATCCCCTACTACCCAATTAATACATGCAAAGAGCTTAGACTGGTGCCTACACATGGAAGGATTTAATAAATAGGACCTATTATTATTATTATCTATATAAAAGATAGCCATTTCCGGGGTGCCTGGGTGGCTCAGTTGGTTGAGTCTGTTTGGCTTTTGATTTCGGCTCAGGTCATGATCTCAGGGTCATGAGATCGAGCCCTGTGTCAGGCCCTGTGCTCAGCACAGAGTCTGCTTGGGACTCTCTGTCCCTCTCCCTTTGCCCCTCGCCCTGCTCACACACACACACACACACACACACACACACACTCTCTCTCTCTCTCTCTCTCTCTCTCTCTCCCCTTCTCTAAAATAAATAAAATCTTTTTTTTTAAGATATCTATTCCCCATGAACTTGCCTTCAATTCTATATTTTTCTTCCATTCAAAGGTGTAACAATAAGAGAAAGAATAAAATAAAGCATACTGACCGTCCCCTTTTGAGGGTAAAATAATCAAAGCCCCTAGAGCAGAACTGACCAAAAGCACTTTCTATGAGGATAAAAATGTTCCATAAAGCACATGTAGCTACTGAGCTCTTGAAATGTGGCCAGTTGGACTGAAGAACTGAATTGGAATTTGTATTGTATTTAATTTTAATTAAATAGCCACATGTAGCTAGTAACTACTGAACAGGATGCTGGAGAACAGGTTTAACTGGACCAATAGGACTCACTGAAATGATTTTCCAGTATCTTGGCCTATGGACATGCCAGTCAATGCATTTCCTTGTCATTTAGAGCAGGCTGTGACAGAGAGCTTTGCAGGCAAACAGACCTGGATTGGGATTCAGACTCTGTCATCTTTTTGCTATGTGTTTTTGAGGTGGTCAGACTCCCACTGCTTGTTTCCTTAGCTATAATAATACAGCATTCAAGACAACAACAAAAAATAAAAGGCACCCAAATTGGTAAGGAAGAAGTAAAACTTTCATTATTTGCAGCTGACATCATACCATAAACAGAAAATCCAAGACTCCACCAAAAAATGGTGAAAACTAATAAAGTAATTCAGTAAAGTTATAGGATACAAAATTAATCAGCAGAAATCTGTTTCATTTCTCTACACTAATAATGAAGTGGCAGAAAGAAATTAAGAAAACAATCCCATTTATAATTGCACCAAAAACAATTAGAGACCTAGGAATAAACCTAACCAAAGAGGTGAAAGACCTGTATTCTGAAAACTATAAAACTATAAAACACTGATGAAAGACACTGATGACAACTTAAAGAAATGGAAAGATATTCCTTACTCGTGGATTGGAAGGACAAATATTATTAAAATGTTTATACTTCCTAAAGCAATCTACACATTTATTGTAATCCCTATCAAAATACCAGGAGTATTTTTCACAGAACTATAACAAATAATTCTAAAACTTATACGGAACCACAGAAGACCCTGAATAGTCCAAGCAATCTTGAAAAAGAAAAGGAAAGCTGGAGGCATCACAATTCTGGACTTTAAGCTATATTACAAAGCTGTAATGATCAAGACAGTATGGTACTGGCACAAAAATAGACACATAGATCAATGGAACATAAGAGAAAACCCAGAAATGGACCCACAACTATATGGTCAGCTGATCTTCGACAAAGCAGAAAAGAATATCCAATGGGAAAAAGAGTCTCTTCAACAAATGGTACTGGGAAAACTGGACAGCAATATGCAAAAGAATGGAACTGGACCACTTTCTTACAGCACACACAAAAATAAACTCAAAATGGATGAAAGACCTAAATGTGACAACCATAAAAATCCTAGAAGAGAGCACAGGCAGTAACCTCTTTGACATCGGCTCTCAAAAGTTTTTTCTAGTATGTCTCCTGAGGCAAGGGAAACAAAAGCAAAAGTAAACTATTGGGACTACATCAAAATAAAAAGCTTCTGCACAGCAAAGGAAACAATCCACAAAACTAAAAGGCAAGCTACAAAATGGGAGAAGATATTTGCAAACAACATATCCAATAAAGGGTTAGTATCCAAAATATATAAAGAACTTACAAAACTCAACACCCCCCAAAAAATCCAATTAAAAATGGGCAGAAAACATCAACAGACATTTCACCAAAGAAGACATACAAATGGCTAACAGACACATGAAAAGATGCTCAACATCACTCATTATCAGGGAAATGCAAATCAAAACTACAATGAGATATCACCTCGCACCTGTCAGAATGGCTAAAATCACCAACACAAGAAACAACAAGTGCTGGCGAAGATGTGGAGAAAAAAGGAACCCTCTTACACTGTTGGTGGGAATGCTAACTGATGAAGCCGCAGTGGAAAGCAGTATGGAGGTTCCTCAAAAAGTTAAAAATACATCTACCCTATGATCCAGCAATCACACTACTGGGTATTTACCCAAAGAATACAAAAACACTAATTCAAAGGGACACATGCACCCCTATGTTTATAGCAGCATTATCGACAATAGCCAAGATAGGGAAGCAGCCCAAGCATGCATCAACTGATGAATGGATAAAGAAGATGGTATCTATATACAATGGAATATTACTCAGCCATAAAAAAGAATGAAATTTTGCCATTTGCAATGATGTGGATGGAGCCAGTGTAAATAATGCTAAGTGAAATAAGAGAAAGACAAATACTGTATGACTTCACTCACAGGTGGAATTTAAGATGAGCAAAGGGAAAAAGAAAGACACCAAAAACAGACTCTTAACTATAGAGAACAAAGTGATAGTTATCAGAGAGCAGGTGGGTGGGGAGATGGGTTAAACAGGTGATGGGGATTAAGGAGGGCACTTGTGATGAGCACCAGGTGATGTATGGAAGTGCTGAATCACTACATCGTACACCTGAAACTAAGATAACACTGTATGTTAACTGGAATTAAAATAAAAACTTAATTCTTGGGCACCTGGGTGGCTCAGTTGGTTAAGTGACTGCCTTTGGCTCGGGTCGTGATCCTGGAGTCCCAGGATCGAGTCCCACATCAGGCTCCCTGCTCGGCGGGGAGTCTGCTTCTCCCTCTGACCCTCCCCGCTCTCATGCTCTATCTCATTCTCTCTCTCTCAAATAAATAAATAAAATCTTTTAAAAAATAAAATAAAAACTTAATTCTTATAAAATTTAAAAACCACAGTGCTCACCTCAGAGAGTTCTCTTGAGGACCAGCACTTACAAAAACAAAGGGTCTGATGTTAATTTATATTTTTCATTTAACATATATGACCTTCTGAATACCCACAATGTGCCAGGCATGATCTCAGGTGGCAGGGATGAAGTAATGACTGAGACCAAGTCCCTGCTCTCAGGGAGGTCACAAGTAAGTGTGGGTGCCATCAGGGAGAAGCACAGAGCAGAAAGTGATGCTGGAGTTCCATGTTATTTTCTATGGGGAGGTCAGAGCAAGCTTCTTGGAGGAAAGAACCTGTGAGCCGAAGCCTGAAGGTTTTGAGTCGGAGAGTCCCGTGGCTCCCTTGAAGAAGAAACAATCAGAGAGAGATAAGGGCAAGTGCTAGGGCCCTGGCACAGGACCTTGGAGCTGACCCTGGATGATGAGAAGTCATTTTGACATGAGGACCGACGTGATGCAATTGACTTGCAATCACTCTAGTCGGAGAATGGACCACGGGGGAAGCTCTCGGATGGGTTGCAAGGCCAATGCAAGGCCAGGAGC
Source organism: Mirounga angustirostris (assembly GCF_029215605.1). Classification (NCBI taxonomy): domain Eukaryota; kingdom Metazoa; phylum Chordata; class Mammalia; order Carnivora; family Phocidae; genus Mirounga; species Mirounga angustirostris. The sequence goes on along the minus strand of NW_026991709.1, from coordinate 183,367,551 downwards.
TATATGATGGATGGCAGAGGCCAGGGAAGAAGTGGGAGGTAGATGAGAGCCGGGGCATACGGGGAGGGAGAGCTGACAGAATTTGCTGATGTTAATACGCAGAACTCTATCACGATTAGGGTATCACTCTGCAACCAACCTGAATTCTCCTTTTGGAGGCCCTGCAGCTCAATTTGAGAGATTCTAGCAGTCACATACTTAAGCGGTGCAATTTGCAATTCATTCTCCAGCCCAAGACCAGAGGGCAAAGAGAAGAGGGGCACCTGATCACTCGGGTTTAACTCGGGCACACAGCTCACTGCAGTTCTAATTATGATAGTTTTGCATCACTTCACAAGGAAAAAAACATTCACAAAGATCTAATGCTAATGATGTGCTTAGATGATGAGATTAGTTATTGCTTTTCGTATATGGATCAATGATGGTTTAATGAACTAAATATCATCAGTACATTTTGATGAAAAATTAAGTGGCATCAATTTGCCCACGGACTTCAGAACTTATTCATGACTTTATATGTAAGATACACTCCTTAATAGTTATGGTATTGAAGTCTCTCATCTATAAGCCAAGATGCTGCTTAGCACAGTGGTTAAGAGCCCAATCTCTAGGACCAGAACTTCTGGGTTCAAATCCTGGCTTTGCCACTAGCCAGCTGTGGGATTCTGGGTAAGTCACTGTCTTCTCTCTGGGCCTCTGCATCCTTTGTTCCTAAATGGAGCTAAGATTTTACTTACCTCATGGGGCTCTTTTGAATCATGATACATAAGGTGTTTGGAGCCAACTAAGCCTGGCACAGGGTGGAAGTATTTACTGTTTTATTACAAGTGGTTTAAACAAGGAGGAGTCTTATACATACTTTTCCAACCAAACCAGAAATTTCCCCTTTGCTTTATATGAAGCACATTTAGCCGTGGTGTTGCAACACTGAAAGCAAAAATAATTTCATTTGTTTTCCTAGTGTAGGGGCTAGCAATCACCGTCTTCATTTCCCAGAGGACGCTATTCAGAATCACAATGCAAACTGATGGCTGCGCAAGGCAGTCACAATGGGGTGCAGTGAGATCTTATTTAAGTGTGTGTCTACACCACGGTAACAAACCTGGCGTATGCAAGTACGCTATCAGTGAGAGTAGGAACATCACGTTCCTAGCTCCATATCTGATTTTTGGCTTTTAACGTCTCTGTGTCATGCTTCTAAAGGTATGAGGTGTGACTATGAAGCTGAATGAGATGGACCTTAGGGAAGACCAAGCAACCTGCTGCTTGTAGACTTTAAGAGTATTATTCAGAAATGAAAATAACTGTTGAGTTTTACAACCCGATTTTCCTCCAAGTTAGATGTCATGGAATCTAAATGGGAAAGGTCCACGAGGGCAGGAGCCTAAGAGTGGTTGCCACTCTGGTTGTACATCAGAATCGCCCGCGGAGCTTCTAAAAAAATACAAGATGCCTGGTGGTCATGCACTGTGATTACTATACTATACGTCTGGGTAGAGCTTTTTTTTTTTTTTTTAAAGATTTTCTTTTATTTATTTGAGAGAGAGAGAGAGCATATGTGGTGCGTGTGCGTGAGCCAGGGGAGGTGCAGAGGGTGAGGGAGAAAGCGAGGGGAAGTAGACTCCTTGCTGAGCACGAGCCTGATGTGAGGCTCAGTCTCAGGACTCTGAGATCATGAACTGAGCCGAAATCAAGAGACGCTTAACTGACTGAGGCACTAATAGTCCCCTCCCCTCTTTTTAAATAAAAAGCCAGCCCTACCCAGTTGCTCCTGATATTAGGTAATACCAGTAAAACACCACTGATTTATTGTGATTACTTCTATGCCAGCAATTAGCACAAATGCTATCTTATCTCCATCATGCAAATGCAAATTAAGTATTATTATTGCCATTTTTTTTTCAGATGACTTGCCTAAGGTCACAGAGCAAATAAAGTAGAACCTGGGATTTAAACTTGCATCAACGGGCTCTAGAATCTTGTGCTCTTTTCTCTATACATTCGTTAAAAACAGTTTGTTAAAAGGGAGAAAACAGGAATTATCACTTAGATACTCGAGATTCAAGATTAGCTTCCTTTGGAAGACCACTGCTCCCCGGCTAGAAGTAAATGCCCTGAGGCTATGATCAGGACCCTCTCCTTAACTCTCGAAGATCTTACAGAATCTGCTGCTTTTAAAGCTACAGCTGCCCAACCAAAATTCCTAGACTCTGGCCAAAGTTGTTCTTTGTAATGGAATAGCCTTTGATTATCATTTAGCTGAGCAAGGAGGTGTCTGTTCTATGGCCAATACCACTTGCTGCATCTGGATTAACACTTCTGGGTTATTGCCAAACAAGCCAGTTGCCTTAGAAAAGTGATTCCTCTCCTTCAACGGGGTCTTTGACTTACTTGATTCTGACTGGTTTGGGTCTTGGGGACCATGATTCCGAAGTACATTCCAGACATTGCTAATTATCCTGTTTATAATAATCCTAATAGTCTCCCTGGTGCATTATATTCTCTTAAGAGCTTTAAATGCATGCTTGCAGCTGCTAACCAGCAAGGAAATGATCCCCCAAAATCAGAACGTCAGAAAAGGAACAAAGAGAATGACTGATTTAAAAAATGTGAAACTGAAGTTGTGACCTATGAATACCACACAGAGATTTAGCAAAAGATGTCATGAGCTGTGAGTGCCATCACAAAAGATCAGCAAAAACTGTGAGAACCTCAGAGCAGTCACTGGGAGTGGGGCTAATGCCTTAAAACTTTGGTCACATCTCTCAGGATGAGGGTCTGATTAAAAGGGGGAAATTGTTAAAAATGAGACAATAGGCCCAACATGGAGTCACTTATGCTATGCACCATGTCACCAAACTGAGACTTAATACTCAGCTACCATTTGGGCCTCTCCCAGGAATGAAATCTTCAACCATTCCGTCTGGAATTACCTGGTAACCTGCCTGATAGACGCCTGCTTTCCCCCTAAAGGAAGGTGACCTTACCACAACCAACCTGCTTTTTGCTGGTATAACTACCACGTCCTACTCTTTTCTGCATACAAAAGCCTTCCATTTTGTACAACTCCTCAGAGCTCCTTTCTCTCTACTAGGTGGGATGCTGCCTGATTCATGAATCACTAAAAAGAGCCAGTAAAGTAAAATCTTTAAAATGTACTCAGTTGAATTTTGTTTTTTAACACATCAGTGACATCATTTTGTGCATAAAGGTAGAGCCAAGGGGCGCCTGGGTGGCTCAGTCGTTAAGCGTCTGCCTTCGGCTCAGGTCACGGTCCCAGGGTCCTGGGATCGAGCCCCGCATCGGGCTCCCAGCTCAGCGGGAAGCCTGCTTCTCCCTCTCCCACTCCCGCTGCTTGTGTTCCCTCTCTCGCTGTGTCTCTCTCTGTCAAATAAATAAAATCTTAAAAAAAAAAAAAAAGGTAGAGCCAAAAAAGGTTGCTCTAAGGATGATCTAGTTCAAACATCCAATTTGTTGATAAAGAAATGAGTCTCCAGGCAGGAGCAGTAACCTGGATAGAGGGGTAGAGCAACTAAGAGCAGAGGTGGGACTAGTGATGGGCTCCTGACACCCCCAGTTCAGCCTTCTTTTCAATACACACTTTCTCTCAAAAGCAAAACATGTTCCCCACTTTTTAAAAGTTTTGCCAAATCTTGAAACACAGTATTCTGACTCAACCAGTATTACATCTTAAAGAGTGTCCCACCTAATAATTGGTGTGAATTAACCAAATACACAAAATACACACAGAGGCACACAGTTATGTTACGTATAATATCCCTTTAAAAAAAGAAAAGCTCAAAGCAAAAATGAAACAAAAACTTTTATGGGACAAATTATCTTCTGTAAATAAAAAAACACCACTATTTTAAAAAAAAATAGTAATCACCTTCTAGCATAATTTTCCAACACCTCAAAAAAAATCTCTAGATTCACACTGGTGTCAGACAACAGGCTCTCTGAATGCAAATACTATGAAAAAATAAAATAAATAAAAGGCATTCTCCTGACAGCATGGCAGAGGGAAGAAGATGAAAGGAAATGCCATGGGAAGATGCGGAGCCAGGCCCAGGAAGAAGGCACTGCCCCATTAACAATGTGACTGACAGACAAGTAGACAAGGGCATGTTTCCGGAGAAGAGACTTGTAAATAAATCAGTAATGGTCCCAGCTGCCAGGGCATGTGGATGGGTACCCCCACCAGCTCCATGCCTGATCCAGGAAACTATTTAATCCCAGAAATTTACAAATATTCTAACCTCTGCTTGATTTCCAGCTTGGGAAAATAAAGAACACCAGAAATCAAAATGTCCCCAATCTTGACAAGAATGGACATCAAAAATGAGGAGATCGAGAATTAAAATAAAATATAAATGTAGTTAGTTCTGTCCCAAAGTAAAAAAGGCCAGTTCTTTACAGCATAGAAAGCCTCATCCTCAAGATTTGAATTCCCAAGACTCATAAGAATCATGAGTTTATCAATCTGCTTATTAGCAGCTTTCACAGAAATGAGATTCATTAGAAAGAATCAGTGAAGTGGCCATTTACTTTCTCATTCAACCTAGATGCTGTCTTTGTTGCTTCACCAAACCTCCTCATTTACATCCCCACCATACAGGAATGATGATTAAAATGTCAGCCCAAGTTCCAATAACTAATACATGGCAGAAACAAATATATTTATATGCTTCCTAGAAAGATCAATAGTAGCTGGTGCTAGCCTGCCAAATGCAGATGTGCAAACTTTCTATCCAATACATAAATCAAACACAAGGCATATGGTGTATTTTAAAGACTGCTGATGTTATAGTGATTTTAAATTACTCAGGTTCTGGAATAAACTATGTAGATGTTGACTAATGTGGCAATATATTCTGGATCTTTCCATGTTAATTTAAGTTTATAAAATGTAATGGCATTAACAAAAAGGTCTTAGAAATTAAGAAGAGAGAATACAAACCCATTTGAAATCAAGGGGTATGTTTCTATAATCAGTTGTTTGGTAGTTTGGGCATATTCATTACAAAATGGTTGCACTAACTGTGGTAAGTTAGAATGCTGTAAGGAGACTATTTTTTGGTCTCCTTAAAGTGAATCTAATAAAAAAGAATGAAATGACAAATGAAATGAAGGAGCATAAAAATCAGGTAGGACAGCAGGATGGTTTGGATCATCAAACGAGCAGCGGCTAAATCAGAAATGGCCCTGATGGACCAAGAACCATTTAAGTTTTCAAGCTGCTGGCCACAGAAATCAGCAATTACGCAAAAACTAGTGTTATTCAGAGTTAAGTCAGACAGAGCACTGAACTGGAAACCACAGATTTGAGCTGAACTTCTCAGTCAAATCATGGGCTGGCACCTTCCTACCTTTCAAGGACATGGTAAAAGTGAGATGAGAGGCATATGCTGGTATGAAAAGTGCTTTGTAAATTGCCAGATTAGGGGCGCCTGGATGGCTCAGTTGGTTAAGTGTCTGCCTTTGGCTCAGGTCATGATCCAGGGTCCTGGGATCGAGTCCCACACTGGGCTCCTGGCTCAGCGGGGAGCCTGCCTCTCCCTCTGACCCTCTTCCCTCTCATGCTGCTTTTCTCTCTTTCTCAAGTAAATAAATAAATAAAATCTTTAAAAATAAATACGTACATAAATAAATTGCCAGATTATCTGTAAGTATCAGGGATTATCATTATCATCATCATCACCCTCATCACCACCACCATCAACATCATTACCAACACTTCATCATCCTGAAGCTCAAGTCACTTTCTACTACATTTTAGTCAATGTTGAAAAAACAATGATCTGAGCAGTCAAGTGATCTAGGTACAAGAAGAGATTTCAAAATGGTGTCACTGAAGACAACAGGTTAAAAAATTAAACCTGCACAGTGACTTTTATAACTGTTTAAGAAGTGTTGGCTGAACATTTCAGTTCACAGACAGTTGCTCTGAACGTTGGATTTCCTTCCAACGACCCCAGTCATTTTGACCACAGAACACACAACTTCATAAGAACATGAGAACATAGCTGCTGTGACACACAGGAGTTCCTCTGTTGTAGTGGAACCAAGAGGAAATAAAAATCTAGTTCCTGATCTCTTCTCAGGTGGCCAGAGTATGTTGTGCATGAAATAAATCGTGTTGGCAAAGACTGAGGGAAACAACCAATCTCAGGCCCATTGTGTGAGGTGATCAATCAAGACTAGTCACAAGTACATATCCAGGAGCAAGATGCTTCAACAGCATGGAAAATATTTCTCAGTGTGAGGTTCTGGGAGTTTTTGGTGGGGCAGAAGTAAGGGATGCAGGCAGAGGAAAGAAGAAAGTCTAATGTCTCACGATGCAGAATAGGTTTCTCTGAGATCCTTCCACCACTTCATTAAAATGTGGGTATGTTGAGATATGTTTTTCATATGGTCGGTGGAGAGCTGTTGTTCCTACCAAGTATAAATAATCGCATACCCATTCATTCATTCATTCATTCAATATCTTTTCATTCACGAATGCCTAGCAGGAGTCAGGTATTGTGTTAGATGCTGGGGATACAACTGTCAACATGAAGACATGAGCCTTTGACATGAACCCAGCTTTATGGATCTTATATTCTAGTAAAAAAAAGCAACAAAGAAAAATAACCAAATAAGTACACAAAACAATGACTTGTGGTGATAATAAAAATGATGTGATAAAGGCTATGAAAAAATGGGGTGCTGCAGTAAAGATTACAAAGAACTGGGGAACTACTTTTTATTTATTTATTTATTTATATATTTTTTAAAGATTTTTATTTATTTATTTGACACAGAGAGACAGCAAAAGAGGGAACACAAGCAGGGGGAGTGGGAGAGGGAGAAGCAAGCTTCCCGCTGAGCAGGGAGCCCAATGCAGGGCTCAATCCCAGGACCCTGGGATCATGACCTGAGCTGAAGGCAGACGCTTAACGACTGAGCCACCCAGGCACCCCTATTTATTTTTATAAAGGTTTTATTTATTTCTTTGAGAGACAGAGAGAGCATAAGCAGGGGGAGGGGCAGAGGAAGAGGGAGAGAAACAAGCAGACTCCCTGCCAAGAGGGGAGCCTGACGGGGGGCTCAATCCCAGGACTCTGAGATCATGACCTGAGCTGAAGTCAGATGCTTAACCGACTGAGCCACCCAGGTGTCCCTGGGGGACTACTTTATTTTTATTTATTTTTTTTAAGATTTTATTTATTTAACATAGAGAGAGAGAAAAAGTCGGGGACTACTTTAAATAAGTATCAGAGAAGCCCTCTCATAGGAGGAGACTTGAATGAGATTGAACCAGCCAAGTGAATAGCTGGGGAAAGAGCATTCCAAGGAGCGGGAACAGGAAGTGCAAAGGCCCTGAGACAGCCAGGGCTTGGAGCACTAAAGCCACTCCAGAAAAGCAGCCAGGTGGCTAGAGCATAGTGATGAGGGGAGAGGATGTGAGATGAGGTTGGAAGAGTGGCCAAGAGCCACATTTTGCATGCACACTGCACAGGCCAGGTTCAAAAGACTAAGTATAGAGATTTAAAAATATTAATGGTTTTTTAAAAGTACAATGCGATTTACATTTAAAAGCATCACTCTGACTGCACATGTATAGCACAATATATAAACACAATATTTATTCTATAGAGGCTACCATTTGGCGGAAATAGAAGGCATTTCAAATAAATTTCCAAATATTTAAGTAAAAATGATCTTAAAGAGTAGACATTTACAAAGCCCCCAAAAGCCACCTGAAGACTGGAAAATTAAACAATGGATTCTGGGTTAAAAAAAGAAAAATCATAGAACATAGATTTTCTGTTAGGGTGCTACATACCTACATAGAAAGAAAGAAACCTACATACCTCCTCGTTGCACCAACAATGTGACCTCACTTCCCTTTGGACATTCGATCAGCATATCCACGACCTGGTTGTGGGTCAGAGCCTGCACGTTCTTCTTATTAACTTCCACTATCAGATCCCCTTCTTTCAGGCCGCGGCACCTCGGACTGTCCACAATCTGCTTCACTCTTTGGCCACCACCACCAGGACTGTCTGCAATAGTAAAGCCAAAGCCCATTGGCCCTTTGACTATATGAACAGTTATGAGTTCTGGCTGAGTGGCTATGGAGGAAGCCAAAGAGACAGTGTCATTGGGGTAACCATGGGAACCATCTGACGCCACATCAGCAGGGCTGCTGGGCCTGGCATCCTTGGTGCCATTGACTTTGCCTGTTTTACTGCTGTGACTAGCTGGCGAATCATAGGTCTCTTGCCCATTCACAATAATTGGTTCTTTATCCAAAATGGCCACCGAGGTCACTAAACTTGTATTGGGGTCATCTGGGTCAAAAGGCAACGGGTAACCTCGGCAGAGCTCAAGATCCACACTGGCACCGATGGGAATGGACTGGAAGATTTTCACAACTTGGGCATGCGTATGTCCCAAAACACAGGTGTCGTTCACGCTGACAATGACATCTCCTGCAAAAGAGAAGAGTTTGGGGGTTAAAAAAAAAAAAAAAGGTAGCCAAAAAAAGTTCTATCAACATTATGAGGTCCTACCAACAGGAAGCTGAACGGAAACTGGATTTGGGGGTGGTATCACAGGGCACAAAGAGACTGCTTCTATTACTTCTTTTAACTGCTAATAAGGCGTTCTTGTAGCATCTCGTGTCTTCCATGCTAATGAGAATCTAATGATCATTGAAAGAACACTGTGGTTTCTTCTAAAAAATATTCTTACCCCAGAAATCCATGGAAGTTTAGAATTCTTCTACTCAGACAGATCTAAATTTTTGGTAAATTGACCGCTCTACTGTACCCCAAAGTTCAAGTGGTTTCAGAGTTCTGTATCTCAACCAGGGAATGCATCTCTGTAGTGGAGGGATCCTGCTGACTCAAGAGTTTTTCAAAACCATTTATAAAGCCATGCAATTATGATGCTGTTTGTTCTCGTTCAGGTGCGGGATGGCAGTCTCATCACACAGGAAATGCGAGGGCCATGTGGCATCTCTACCTGTTTCCATCTTGCCATCCAGCGCGGCAGGACCATCCAGGACCAGGCTCTTGATCTGCAGAAACTCGTCAGGTTCATCCCCTCCAACGACTGTGAAGCCAAAGCCACGGCTGCTTTTCCGCAGCTTCGTGTGAATGAACTTGCCTTTCAACTCAGAAGGGTTTCGTGTAAAAAAGGGTTTGCCTGGATGAAAACAAGAAGAGTATAAGCAATGTCACTATGAGTGAAAAGATGAGTTAAATAAGAAATGACACAACTTATGGATAACTCTCCGAGCTCCTGTGCTTCAGGTGTCTTAGGAAAGTCCTCTCTTGATTGCAGTAATAAGGGGGATCCCAGACCCCTCTGTTTAAGAAGGGGGATATGGTACCTAGAGTGTTTCAGCATGAATATCCAAAGGAAAATAGAGGAGTAAAATGGAACCGGTGTCCATCATCTGAAACACTTCTTGGTTTCAGTTCATGTAGTCTGACAGCAATTGAGCTGCCACGAAGTATTCACAGAAGATGAAGCGGGTGTTTGCTTTGTGTCTTCCGTTTTGCTATAGTTTCTATTTTGCGGTACAACTTCCAATGTGTTGCCTTGGGCATGGCTTCTACTTGTGAAACCAATACAGCAAAAACTTTTGTTTCTAATCAAAAAGAAAACACATTCTGAAAATACATAGAAAATACTAGGAAACATATGGTCACAAAGAATAATTTGATAAAAACGTAGAATCACTACTTTCAAAATTAGAAGAGTTATTACTTTGAATTGAATTCTAAATTTAAGTCATTTTTCCTATTAATTTTCATCCTTTCACAATTTGTAAAATAGCCCAGACATGTCCACTACTAAAATTTATTGTTTAAAAAAGTTGAGGACATGTGGCTTAGAATTTTTTTTTTAATCCCAAACATCTAAACTAAATGAATTAGTTACTAACTACAGCATACAGCTCCAAATTCAGTTGTCTTATCTAAAATAAATTAATAGCTATACAGCTAAATAACTTCCAAACACGCTACCTAAGGTTTTAGTGAGTTTTCCCGATGATATGCACAATAACATTTCGTACACAAACCAAGTTTTGTTAGGCATTTCTCTGTAATTGAGAAACTTACTGGAATTTCTCTGGATATCTCAAACAGTGGACATAATTTCATGTTTAGACTTTTTAAACTCTCCTAATTATACTTCCTATCTCCTGCTCTCTGCCTGCCATAGACTCCCCACCTGCCCTATTTCTTTTCTATCAAAAGTGTTATCCAAACAAAAACAAAACACCCAGGAGAAAAAGTCTCCATATACCCCTGCACCAGAGCCTGGCACCCAGGAAAGAAAGTTATTTTTGGTTAACTATAGCGAAAAGCCTTTTTTCAAAAGGTCTCTGGGCACACATACAATTTTTAATTGCATATTTCAAAAGTTTCCTGCTCTTAAAAAGGCTCTTTTAAATTGCTCAGAGTCATAGTTCTGTTCACGAACCTCCCCCTCACTAGGGCAGTCCCAAGGCTGGTTGGGAGCTTGACAAACTACAGCCCTGTCACTGTGGCTAAAGAAAGGCAAGACTCTGGAGCATTCACCATGCAAGGCTGTCCGCCAACACATCAGAAAGGTGGGCCAGGTGCACTCGGGGCTTGTACAGAGACAGCTGCCATGGCAATTATCCGATGGAAAATTGAGGACGGGGATGTGTGTGAATAGCCTACATCCTTAAGGCAGGGGCAGCTAGGGAGTTTGGAGAGCGTGAAGGGAAACACATTTTAGCTATGCAGACACACCTTCTCAGTGAGGCTTACTTCCTCTGGCCATCTTATTAAAAATTCTAATATCTCCTCCAACATTCCCCATCCCCCTTTCTTGCTTTATCTCTGTCCTTAGCATTTATCACCATCCCACACAGTAGACATTGTACGTATCGGTTTGGTGATGTGTCTCATTCTCGCCCATCCCCGTGCACAAAGGGTACTGTAGGTGAACACACGCACAACACGGCAATGTGAGCTCCAGAGCATTTCTGCTTGTATACCCCGCATGTAGAATACTGCCCGATTCATTTCATGTGCTCCACACATTTGCGCTGAATCAATGAATGAATGAACAACAGCACAAAGAAAGGAGATGTAACGCGTCTTTGAGAAGGCGGGAAGAGGTGGTGGGGTGTTTAAGCTTCTCACCCTTATTATAGGTTAAGTTAAAAAATGTGAAGAAAATGTGCCTGGCAGTTTAACTGAATGAATTTTTTTTTAAAGCCATTAGCATATTTTGAACTTAGAATGTTTTCAACTTAACAGAGACACGAGCAGAGCTCTGAAATGACACCGGTGACTTGCTTTTTCGATGCGTAACTAGGGAGGGAAGATCACAGGGTTTCACATTCATGCACATTTTATTACGTGTTAGGTATGAGTGGGTCATCAGTTAATGGAGCTTTGGGAGAGAAGAGCTTTTCTCCCCACAAGCAGTGGCATCTGGAGCTCTCTGCTGCATCCCTGTGGTACAAGTCATTTTCTCCGAGAGTCTCGTCTGCGGGCCAGTCGCCAGTTGTATGATCTCATTATGTCCGAGAATCACCTCAGCAGCTCTTTTTTTTAAAGGTCCTCATGTGTAGGTCCTATTCTAGACTCAATCAGGATCTTTGGGGTCTTGGCCTAAAATTCTGCTCTCGGACGACCCTTAGGAGCTGGCTTCCCAGCCAGGGTGGCACTGTTCTGGGCACCAGTGTTTGAATACCCTGGACCCACGATAACGTCCAGCAGCACGTCTGTGACAAAGACACTCCACAGGTGCTCTGTCCGATACGACAGTCAGTAGTCATGCGGAACTCTTGAGCCCTTGAAATGTGGCTAGTGGAACTGAGGAACTGAATTTGTAGTTTTTATTTTTTTAATTTTTAATTTTTTAAATTTATTTATTTGATAGAGAGCGAGCGAGCGAGCACACAAGCAGGGGGAGTGGGAGAGGGAGAAGCAGGCTCCCCGCAGAGCAGGGAGCCCGATGCCGGGACTCGATCCCAGGACCCCGGGATCATGACCAGAGCCGAAGGCAGATGCTTAACCGACTGAGCCACGAAGGTGCCCCTGAAGGTGTCATTTTTTTTACTGTAATGGATTTAAATGGCAACATGTAGCCAGTGACATCTAACTGGGTGGCACAGTTTAGACTATGTAGGGAGTTATACCCCCCCCACAAAAAGACAAAAAAACAAACGAACAAAAAAGGTTTTAGCCAGAAGTGTGACTGTTGCTAGTAACAATGAGGGATTCCAACTGGGTGCTCTACCACTCACTGGCTGTGTGGCCTTGGGCAAATCTCTAGAGCTCTCTCTGCCTGAGTGTTGCACATGTAAATGGAGGTAATGGTGGTACCAACCTCATGATTTAGGAGACTCGTAAGGAACACCCGTGGCAGATAATATAGGTAAAGTGCTTGGGTGGGGTGCCCGGTACATAATGACAGCCCAATAAATGGGCATTGTTATTTCGGAATATGGTGGTGGTAGAGTGGGTGCAATGGAGGGATGGCTATAGAAATCTCTCTCTAAGCACCAACTGGAATTGGAGAGTTTTCCTAGGAGCAACTCTCTTGAACATGATCACTTGCTGGAATTGGAAATACACTCCTGATCACAGGAAAAGTTTCACTGAATGGTGAACTTAGCAAAATTCATACCCAACAGTCTAACCAAGTTCGCCACACGACTTCTTCCCGAGAGTAGGACTCTTCACGGGCAGGCAGGGAAAGGAGACAGCATGAGGTGGCAAAAGGAATTTTATATTTAAAAAGTGCCGAGGAGGCCACAATCATGCTGCCATTAACGTTATTAGCTGCTGTGTTCTATCTTTATTAAAACCATTAGCATCATAAAAATGTGTACCTAAGCCAGGAGATATTATTTTACATAAATTGGTATTATTACCAATCTCTTGACATGATCGGTTAGCAAGGAAACAACTTCCTTCTCATGAAAATAATAATGGAGGGATGAAAATTAGAGAAAAGAGTTTTTCTACTTATCTTTTCATATCTAACATGACGATACCTCTTTAAAAATGCACAGAGAACGAAGACGAACTTTAGTCTTTTTAATGGGTCTGTACCACAAACCTTCCCCAACTCTATCAAATATAATGCTTGTTCTATTTTTCTTATTTAAAAGAAAAAAATAAGCAAACAAACAAAAAAAACCCTCCCGAATCTTCTCTATCATTTAAGAGTAATGAGGCCTGAAAGTAGCAAGATTCTGGAGATACCAATTTTCAAAAATGAACCTCTCTAGGAGGGCTCCTACTATTTGTGAATGTAAATGAGTGAGACCCAATGAAACATTATAAAAGAAGCATAAATGCCAAAGTACAGCAAGAATAGCAGATGAGCATTTAGAATAGAATAACATCAAATGATTTCATATCTAAAAGAAAATCTTCGTCGAAAGCAAATAGGTTGACTAGGATCTTGAAATATCTCATGCTGACTTTTTGATTTATCTTATTTTAGCCCAATACTAAATATCTGTAGTCTCTAAATTAGTGATTTACAACTCTGGGATTACCCCCCCGCCCCCCGGGGCACTGGGCAATGACTGGGGACATTTTTAGTTGTCACGACAGGGGGAGGGGTGCTACTGGCCAGGGATGCTGCGAAATATCTTACAATGCACAGGACAGGCCCACACACGACAAAGAAGTATCTGGCCCAAAATGTCAACTGTGCTGAGGCTGAGAAACCCTAACAGCAATTAGTCATCATTTCCATAGCATTACAATTAGCTGCAGAAATTTACACAAAAAAAGTTTTCCATTTTCTCGACAAGTTTGATTAACAATACATTTAGAATTTCTGACCTCATGGTTTTCACTATCAAAGGAATGACTTGGGAGCTACGAGTTCCTTAAAAAAAAAAAAAAAAAAATTAAATTTTTGAGCTAAATACCTAGCCATTATAAAAGCACTTTACCCTGAAGTGGAGCTTCTCTGGCTGGCTCCGGATTGCTTGGAGGATGGTTTGGAATAACAGGAGGCACAAGCGATGAATGATCTTCTGTCCATTCTAAAAGAAAAAGAAACAATTTACTGTTTTTCCTTCAAGGTGCTAGTCAACTCACTCAGGATTCATCTTCTGAATTACACAACTACCCAAACCAGTAAAACCAGGCACAGAGAGCTTAGATTAAAAACAAAAACAAAAACCACTCATATCTGACCCCACCCTTTGTTAAGGACATCAAGATTCTCTCTCTCTCTGTGTCTCTTGTGTGTGTATCTGTCTGTTTCTCTCTCCTAAGGCTGCTGATTGTCTGTCTCTCTCCTAAGAACTTCGACTGTCTGTCTCTCTCTCCTAAGACCTTCGAGGAAAGAGATACTGTGATATGAACAATAAAAACTTCAGTTCTCTCTGGCGGGAGAGTCCAAAGTGAGACCAAGTAAAAAATATCAGGGAAGATATACAATCAACTGATGCTGGCCCAATAAGGGAAAAACCTCTAATGCAATTGAGATATGGGCTGAGCTGCGGAAGCCTGCTCATCTGAGGTGGTAAAGGTGATTTTAGCAGTTGGCTGAAGTGCTATCCCCTACCGTCTCTCGAACCCAAACGGGACCCATCACCAACACTCCTGTGTCCTAACTGCACTCCTACTCACCTCGGAGGCCCAGAAATAACTCACTGTGAGTGACCCTTGAGATGTACACAGTCACTTTCCAGCTAAGCGAATATATTCAACTATACACTCCCAATCCCCAAGCAGCACTTTCTAACACCACAAAGTTTCACCAGCTCAGAAAAAAAACAGTTTAAGACCTTTTTTTAAATAGAAAAGAGATGAAGGTCGAAAGGAGAACTTTTCGATAGGTGCACACACACACACACACACAGAGATACACACGTACATACTCTATCTGAAATACAGTCTAGGGGGTGCCTGGCTGGCTCAGTTGGTAGAGCATGTAACTCTTGATCTCGGAATCATGAGTTCTAGCCCCATGTTGGGCGTAGAACTTACTTAAAAAACAAACAAAACAAAAAAACACAGCAGTAAAATACAGTCTATGGCAGTGGTCGGCCACCTGTGGCTTAGAGGCCGAATTGGCCCTCACATCTATTTGTATACAACTTTCGAGCCAAGGATGGTTTTTCTATTTTTAAATGGTTGAAAAAAAATTAAAATGGGAAATACTTTGTAACACATGAAAATTACATGAAGTTCAAATTTCAGTGTTCATATCTAATGTTTTATTGGAACACAGTGCAACTATTCATTTGCAGATTGTGTGTAGGTGCTTTCATACTTTAAGGGCAGAGATGAACAGTTGTAACAGAGACTATATGAACAGCAAAGCCTAAAATATCCACTAGCTGGCCATTTATAGAAAAGATTTACCAACTTCTACTCTATGGTTTATATTTATTATATCCAATATTATAATAAGAAAAGTATTATATTTGATTTTCATGTATTTGCTATTTACACATTATATATTGAGGGGTTATTAAGCCTATCATTTTAAAAGGTTGCAATGAAAAACTAAAAAACTCTATTAATAAATAGATGACTGTTAATGATCAGATCTATTAACAAAAAGATGGCTAAATGAAGTGGAGAGATCCATAAAATGGAAAATTATGCAGCCCTTAAAAATTAGAGGGTAAATCTGTATTAACCAGCTTTGAACTAAGTATAAGAAATAAACTTAAATGGGAAAATGAGGTCACAAAGCTAATACATACGTGTGTGTATATATATATGTGTGTGTGTGCATGCATACATATAAGTTATGATCTGATTTTTGTTAAAATATGCATTTATGCACAATCCTAGATAGATTCTGCCCAGTGTTTATCATTGAGAATGGGATGGGAGCCAGCAGGGGAGAACTTAATATTCTCCATTCTTGAACTGTTTGTATGTTTGTAAAGAGCATGAATTAACTTACAGTTTTTAAAAAGCGTTCCAAATTACCAGCTTTTTCTGATTCCTACATGTCACGTTCCTAAAATTAGAAGTTCGTTTCATACACAGGAACTCCTCTGAAAGTGCTCAGAGCAGTTTGGATTTAGATACCAGGTGGTATTATAAACATGCTGGGGCAACACAAAGTTCTCCAGTTTGGCAACAGCCTATTTCTACATCAAAGTGGAGAGTGGGGGGGTGGGGGTGGGGAGGCTTGGGATTGCACACCATCCCCCCCCACCCCCCCAGCTGTCTGAGTTCTGGGCAGGGAGCTCCAGCAGAAGCTCTGTCATCCACCCCCCTGCAGGACAGCAGGTCTGCCTGCCACAAGGCGGGAGGACGCGAACACAGAGGCCGGGTCTGACCACACGGGGGTGTCAGCGCCCAGGCTTTGCCCCAAGCTCCTCTGCCCACACATCCGGGGAAAGAAAGCCAACCTTCGGGCTGCGGCTGCTGCTCAAGCTGCTTCTTCCGTTTGGCTTCTAGAACTGGATTCTCATATTGTGTCTTCCTGTTGATGTGGCTGGAGCAGGAGACAGACAGTATTCGGTTAGGAAACATTTCCTCGCCCAAGCAAAATGCCAGTCTGGCCAAGGCCCTGGATTGGAACCAAGCAAAGCAGGTGGTCTGCGACACTGACCATCCCGTGTCGACGTGTGCAGTCAGGATGAGGAAAAAGACATGAACACCTTCCACATCCTGACTGCTTAGATGCTACCAGTTTTTCATGTATTTTATTTAAAAATCTTCAGTAAAGGCCAGGAGGTAGGTCCCACTTTTATTCACATTTTTCTGGTAAGGAAAGTAAATTTCTGAGCAGTTAATGACTCACCTAACGTAACATAGCTAGTAAACAAGAAAGAGGCATGTAAGCTCAGGTCTGCCTGCTTTCAAATCCCAGGATTTTAACCACTGACTTTTCCAAATGTCCAAGGAAGCACCCTACAGGGAGAGGTGCTTTAATTCAACAGAGAGTAGATTGTTAGAATGATAAAAAAAAAAAAATGAGATTAAAGCGGAGATACAATGTTGTGTGTAACACACAATGCCAGAGCGCTATGTGACTTCCTACCGCAGTTCACAGGGGCAGAAGCACTCACCCGAAGTTCAAAGAAGGGCTCTACCAACATCTGTCAACTATTTTGATCAACTGACATGGAGCCAGGATTAAAAGTCTAAGCCTTAGGCAAAAAAACTCCAAATGCAGCAAACCTAAGCAAATGTGATGTGTCCAAAGTGACAGAGACCCAGATACTTCAGATGGCTCCAGAACTAATAAGGCCACGGCCAAACAAAAATGCACACACACACATGTCCATATGAATACATGTACATACATGGTTTTTTTGCCATGACCTTAGTGTATATACACATGTATTACACAAATATATACACACAAGCATACATACGTTCTTTCTTTTTTCCACCAAAATCATACTTCATTAGAGGTTCGGGAGCATACCTATTATGTGGTTACAGTATTCAGAACTCAAAATATTTCTTAAAGACAGGCTTGTCAAATAGGGTGGAGAGACTAATTAGCTCTCATTCCTAGGACTGGTTGCTTATTTGCTAATTCTTGTAGGCAATTTCATGCTAAGAAACGGTCTACCACAGCAGGCAGGTGGAGCTGCTAAGACACAGGGAGGAGGACCAGATATGAAGGTAACAACTCTCCCCTCAAACCAGGTCTCTTTATCCTATAAAGCTGTTACCGCCTCTTCCCTTTCTCTCTTAATGCACAAATTAGTTGAGGGAGAACTCCAAATGAACCCCGAATATACAGAAACCCCATTAAACATCTGAAAGATGATCTGCAGGGCACACGATGGAATTTTATTTTCTGAGTATCAGAGAAGGAACGGAGCTTGCTTTTCTAAAGTCCCAAATCACCAAATCCTTCTTGTTAGGTCCAGCGGTAGCAATGTGAGTACTGGCCAATGACACTTGCTATATTAAGCTTATAATTTTTTATAATACGATGCTGAGCATTTTACAATTTCCATCATATGCTCTTATTGCCAGGGCATGATGCAGATGACTTTTCATTGCTAGCAGCATGAGGGATAGAAAGCTGGCTAGTTATCTTCATTGCACCAGGTAGGATTATGATGATAGAATATTTATATAGCATTTGTTTCTTTCAAAGGATTTTTTATTAGTTATTTCTCATCTTTCTCGAAGGAAGTGATACAGAGCATTTCTGCTTCAATGTCCAATCTCTCGGGTTTCTTTTCTTTCAGTATCATCCTAACAATAGATGGTTCTAATGAATGGACAAAGTGTGTGGCCAGTGCTAAAATAAGGTACATACTATGGAGGTCATGAGGAGGGCTTAAGAGTCTTAAAAATGGAAAGCAAGAGCTATGTAGATGGTCCTCAGGCAAGGGAGAGGCAAAGAAGCATACAAGGTCTTGCAGCTTGGGCCAGTTCTGAATTACCTTCTTAATCCTGGTGACATTTCATACATTACTATGTGTCTGGCCCTTTTAGAAAGTCTGAATGAATAAGTAAGTAATTACTGAAAAGTTCAGACCTGGGTGGGGCAAAAAGTAGGCAAACAGGTTCTTCTTCAGAAGATAACACCTACTCATCTGGTTTGCTTTTCTTATTCATTCATTCATTCATTCATTCATTCATTCATTCATTCAACTAATACTTACTGAGTAGCTGCCATATGCCAGGACTGTGTTGGGTCCTGGTAAAACAGTGGTAAACAAAAGACATAGATCTTGCCCTCATGAATTTTAGAATATAATTTACTGTCTTCAGATTTGCTGAATATTTTCTCATTCACTAATATATGCATATATATTTTCATTATAAAATTATTATGTTGTTGTTATTAGTATCAGTTTGGACCATATAATGATGACAAACTCTGATCAGCATAAATGTACCTAATTATAGAGGAGTATAAACTAAAATAGAGATTAATAGGCACTTACTCTACATAGTAGATACCATAGACAGGGTCTTCAATCTTTTCCCAACCAGCAGGCAGTTCTGAAAAATAAAAGAACATTTAGAGCAAGAAGAGCATATTCTTTAAGAGCTTAAGGATTTTCAACAACTGAGTGAGGCAAAAAGAGAAAGACTCATAAAAATGCCTTAAGTCCAATGAAAACTGTGTATCCTAACAACAACAAACTAGAAGGCAGTCTTATATTTATCAGCGTATTTTTCTACATGAGGAACAATTCTTTACTGATATTTTGTACAAGCTAATAAAACTTAATAAAATGTAGTCCCAGAAGCCTTTGTTCTGAATCAACTATTAAATTAGATTTTAATGGAAATATAGTTAAAATTTGCCTTGAATGCCTAGTTTATACCTTATACATTTACAATTCTCCCATTGTATTTCTAGACTACCTTACCACACAAACAAAAATGGATGAAAATTAATGTTTCTTTTCATTTTCAATACAATAGTGCTGTTTTGGCTCTCCCTGGAATAAAATAAAATTTGCATCTTATTTCCTCGTTTCTTTTTTTTTTTTTTTAAAGATTTTATTTATTTATTTGAGAGAGAGAATGAGAGACAGATAGCAAGAGAGGGAAGAGGGCAGAGGGAGAAGCAGACCCCCTGCTGAGCAGGGAGCCCGATGTGGCACTCGATCCCGGGACTCCAGGATCATGACCTGAGCTGAAGGCAGTCGCTTAACCAACTGAGCCACCCAGGCGCCCCTCCTCCTTGTTTCTAATTAAAATGCTGCCAAGTAAGTAAAAGATTAGAGTTGGGCTTTCAAATTGCAGGCATCTATCACTTAGGTGCTATATTCAAACAGACCCACCTTCGGCAGCACTTTGCTTGCGAAAGCAGAAACATAGGTCCTGCCCTCTGAGAACTCACTAGTTAAGGGGGAAGATTTTATTCCTTTCTCGTGGTCACGTAAAATGGCATTGCGGGATTTCCGTGCCTTTCTGAAAACTCACCCGTGCTCTCCTGGACTTAACTTCGTAAGGTTTCCTACAAAGGCTGGAACTTTATTAACTAGCTAATAGTGACTTCTGCCACAGCAAGAATCTATTATGAAAAAGCCCATTGCACCAGATAATTTGACTTGGTGAAAGAAGCAACCAGGCTGTGTTTTGTGTCACTAAGCAATTCTTTCAAGCAGAGGAGCAATTACTCAACTTAATTTCAAAGCCACTCGGATATATACACGGTTGCGGCAAGCTTGTATAATGCCCTACTCCAAAGTGAATCATTCTTCCTAGAAGTCGGCTATTAAGACCAACATGAACAGAATATTACAAACACTTGAAATATCACTTATTTTGAAATACTAGATTTTTTTTTTTTTTTAACTCAAGGACTCCTATGGTCACTATTTCCAAAGAATGACTCTGTCATCAAGGCATAAGCTTACATATGCCACAAACCGTCCCGCACTGAAACGGAGTCACGCGCGTGCACGCAAACACACACCGCTAATTACTCAAAGTTTATGTTTTGCTCAGATTTGGCTGCGTATCAAGAGACATTAATTTCATGGTTTTTGCTCCACATGTTATCTATTTGCAAACAAAGAGACGGGTTTTACCCCTTTTCTTCTCATTTTTTTTAAACACTTAGCAGGTTTTAAAGAAGTCTTTGAATTCCAGGAGACATGAGCTACTAAAATGCAAGACAGGTCAATTTGCAGATGTTGATACAACTTGGCATTTTTATCCACCAAGCCATATGAACTGATGCAAATCAAATGCCTGAGAAATGGTTTCCCCTTACAAAGCTGGAAATTACCATTTAAATGAAAATGAACCAGGAAAATATTTCCAAGGAGTTGAGAAATCGAATATTAAAAAAATGCAAATTGGGGTACAGTCCACATGTTTGTTCAGGCAGGGGGCAGGAGTGGGTAAATGTGAGGGGCCTGCTCTATGTTTCACTGAACCAGATCTTTTCCAAAATTTGCAACCTTGAATATTTGGCCTAGCTTTAGATAAAACGGGAAATATTAAGAATTTAATTCATTTGCACACTTACAATGAGCACCAGTGATATACAGAATTGCTGAATCACTATATTATACACCTGAACCTAATAGAATACTGTATGTTAACTCATTCAATTATTAATTTGTCAACATTTAGAGAGGGTCTATTGTCTGCTTGAGGGTGTGGTTGGCACCCGGAACACAAAGATAATTACAAGTGCACAACTAAGCAGACAATTCAAACACTATACAGTTAGTGCTTTGATGGAGGTCTGAAGAGGGTACAAAAAAAGAAGCCACCTCTGACCTTAGTCCTGTTGTCTAGTCAAAACCTTTATACTCTAGGGTTGAGAAATGCGGCAGATCAATGGCTATTCCTGGACACCTGCAAATTTACACACATCTTCTGGAACGGGCTAGCAAACTCCAGAAATTTTCCAGTTTTCCAAGCTAAAACTCATTTTCAGTTGAAAAGATAGATTTCTCACTTCCAATGTGGTGATTAACTTAATAATAGGAATTAGTCTCCTAATGCTTAAAATAGAAATGGGTCATCGATTTAAAAAAGGAAGATGTTTGTCCTCGAATTTGTCTTCTGGTTCTAAAAAACTGAGAATGACAGAAAATGCCAAAGCCCAGAAAATAATGACTACATTTTTTTTTTTTTACTAAAAACTCTGCTGTCGCCTGAAGGGTCAGCCCCTATGTCTAACAACTGCTGGACATCAGACCAGAATATACTACCTGTCACAGCTATTTTAGGCGCCTAAGACCCTTTCAGGGTTGTCCAGACTGGGGACTGAACCTTCGCTCTACCACTTCATAGATCTGATATTAGACTAGTTACTGAGTATCCTGCAACTACATCTTTCACTGGGATTTACTTGAAGGGTCAACTATGGATTAAATGAGGATGCCTATAAGACATTTTGCACAGCACCTGGCATGTAGGCTCAACAAATGGCCATGTTCTAAGAAAGCAGGAAAGGAACAGAACAGATTTATATGGCCTGCTTGCTAGCTAGCCCTGCCTTTAAGAATCTCATCCTGTACTACTTGTTACCACAGAAGCAAATATGAAGCAGTCACATGTGCTACGTTCTTTTCATAAGAGGTATGTCAGCACATACATTAAAAGTCATGTGCACAATCACAGATAGATTTCAAAACTGTGACTTAGTCTTGGTGGGGAGGGAACCTCATTTTCCTTGTCTCTACCTCTCCGAGTTGGTGTTAGCACCTAAATACCCTATAATTCCAAAAGGGAGTACTTTTCAATTCTGGGAAGATGTCTGCAGAGCATGTGATAAATTCTGCAAACCAAAAGTGCATAATGCAGCCACTGACCCAGCTCAAACAACAGAGTTCAGAAATGACAACTCTATAATCAAATGATCTGTGTCCAACACCTAAGCCAACCGCCCCCACCTCTCAGACAGGGTTTCCTTGTCACATCTGGAATCTCACTGTTCTCTGAAAACCTGACAGTTGCTGTTGTTTGAAATTAGGACCCTCTTATTAAGAAAATGGGCAGTAAGCTTGTCAGTAAAATCTGGAATGAATGCAAGAGAAAATTGTGTGTGTGTACACACTACTCTTTACACAGTGGATATGTGCAGGCAAAAATCAAGAGTCCTGTCTCTACCCACAAGGACACACTTGGGTCATTTCCACATACACATTCTTCTCCTGACCCATATTAAAGGCAAAAAGTACCACAAAGAGTATTAAAAAGTCCAACAAGATGGAATTAGTTATGAAATAATAAAGCTACTAGAAACAACAATATATACTGATCGCAGGGACAAATATTAAGACACATTTTCATTAAGTTTCCTCACAAACAGTATGGGAGCTCCTCTTTCAGCCTCTCTTGACAGGTAAGGAAAGGAAAGCTAAGAGAAGTTGAGTGACTTGCCCAAGTCACAAAGCCCCCCAGTAAACATGGGAGAATGGACAAGAAGCAAGGCAGCCTGATTTGCCCCCAGAGACAGTTCTGCTATGTCACTAAACCAACTCTCAGGATTACCACTGAGACCATGAGAAATGATATATGTAGTCATTAACGCTTATTTTTTTCAATCTTCAACAGCATAGGAAAGTTCCCACAATATTATAGTTACAGGGGGAAAAATACAGAAAATTCTTTCCTAAAAATGTCAACATTTAAACTTCCATAGAAGCAAATATGCCTCTGTGCACAGCTGTATTAACTCTACCAGCCATCCGCAGATGGCAGTGGGTATCAATCACCTAGCAAGAGTGATTTAAATTGGTTCAGCAAATGGTTAAGGCACTCATCGTGTGTCTCAAAAATCAGTTGTCTTTTTCTATTACTTTAATATTACCAAGTAATTTTTTTGATAGAACAAATTTCAAATTGTTCTAGACCACAGGGTGAATCTCAAGTCCTTCTTACCACAATGAAAAGGACAACTTATTAAATATCTTTTAAAAATAAGCTCCATGCAACAGTTATCGATCAATGTCAGCATATCTATCAGTTACAACAGGATATGTTCCCAACATTAAGAAAAACAGAGCTAAATTCCATTATATCATAACTCCAGTCAACCATGATTGATTATTATATAACAAACACAAACAAAATCACATTAAAACAGTAATCTGTATTATTAAGTATTTATATTTTTAGTTCTTAAGGCAATCTCAAAAATGTTAGGCTGATTCAATAATCTCAGGACAGTTCTTTTCATATCGATGTTAAACAATCTTCTATCTCAAAAATACATGATGGTCAATGTTCAATAAGCCAAGGCTTTTATGTGCAATTTAGCTTGAAAACCTGGGCTTTCCAATCTATCCTTCAGTAGATGCATCAGATGGAATGCAAACTAATTTTAATATTGTTCAAAGCCGAACATAAAACTTACGTAGAGCATAATTCAATATATTCCAACAGCAAAGACAAAAGCATTTGGCATTATCTGCAAATGTAAATTATTTCTAACTGCAACAGCTAGACTAGTCGAGACTTGATTTACATGGATACACACACTCTAAGGAAAATGTCACACAGAAGCGCAGTATCTGGTTTTCAAGCCATTCACTACATCTACAAAGTCACCACGTGGCTCGTGACTTAATAACCCAAGACTAAGACTTATTAACTATTCAGTTGATCAGGAGAATCACTGTATTGCTATCACTCCTACAAAGATCCTTAATGCGTTCGGTGGGTTTTTAGTTTTGTTTTGCTTTGCTTTTCTGCATGGCCCATGGAGATCACCACCCGCAGCAAACGAAGAAATGAGGCGGAGGTAGGTCATACCAGAGATGAAGGCACACAGCAAGCATCTACCCTCTCAAGGCTCTTCTTAATCCTCAGTTCACAAGACTACCTACCACCAATTTGCTAACTCTCATTCTAGTCTTGATGCACTCAGGCATTTTCTTTGTAAACACAACTTACTACAACTCTGCATGATGCCTGCAAGTCAGACATTAGGGCTGTAAGATTGACCTTTCATGGATAAGCTGGAATGAAAATCATCATTGAAGAAGTGCAAACTAAAGAAACTGAAGGAATAAGCAATCGCTGGAGACAAAAAGCATTCAGGGCAAGTCATGCAGCAGCGGCAGGCTGGGAGGGTTTACCTAGTTCACTGTCCAGCTCCTCGGTGTGGACCCCTTCTTCTCCAAAGGAATAGCGGGAATGAGACAGAAAAGAGAGAAAGAAAAATTCAGACACCAACACCAAGAAAGAAAACTCCCCTCAGAAAAACAGCAGCAACACATCCCTCCGTTTTGTCCTTACCTGCATTGTGGCCTATCTCCCTGGCTTGGCTAGTAAACCGGAGACCTCAGTGTAAATCACAAAACGGTAGGAGCTGATATTGGCAACGTAATTATATGGCTCATTTCCTTGCATGTCAGAATGGGGTTTGATTGGTGGTAGAAGATGACAAATACCCTCGCGGTTTCAGTGTTCTTAAAGTGGGAAGTCACTTATTACAGACCTTATTTCGGGCAAACAGAGCTGTTACACCTTTCAGTGTTAGACCTTTTAATCCTGCAATAATCCTCTAATCAGTGAGGCAATTATACTCACAATTAAAGCACTGCTTAACTTAGAAGTGATGCTGCTGCCTGAAATATGGAAGGTGAGGTCAAATTGAGAATGCACATTGTAAAATGCACTACACTTAACAGCGTCTTACAGAGGGAGTTAGAGAGGAATTATGTCAGGATGTTGCACGTTGGGAAAGCAGGCTTGAAGCCTGCCCTGAAATGAGCATGGGAAGGCATCGCTTAGTTTGTATAGGATTTCTAAGTCAAACAGCTCAGAAATATTAGAATGAAAATGTTCTCAATAAGTCAGGGGGCAAAACCAGTCAAGATCCTTTCCATGCTCGACCTCCTCCTGCTGTAAGTAAAACGCTGTATGATAACTGAGAACACAGAACAGCACACAACAAATCACTTCACGCATAAAGTCTCTCCAGCTACAGAGCAAGTGGCTGTTCCCCGTGTACTGTAGGTTCCACAAGCACGGGAATAAAACCGTTTTCACACTGCAAAATGCTCAGTGCCCAGGAGTTTTTGGTACATGGTAAGTACTAAATATTTCAAAATGGGCGGATGGATGAATGGATGTCTCTGTTACTGACTTCAGTAATCAACGTGGCGCTATACGCCTTATAAAGCCTTGACTTAAAAGTGATTCAATTGCCAACAATAAGTTTTGGTGCTGGCATTGTCTCTGAAAAATGGAATCTTATTTACATAAAATCTTTCAAGAAAATGCCCATTTAAATATTATCTAATAATGTCTTTGGGGGTGCGTTCATTCATTTCTCCGATAAGCATTTAATGAGAGAGACCTACCATGGGCCAGTCACTGTGCAAAAGGACAGATCAAATATCCTTTTGGAGGAGGAGACAAATCCCAAACTCCCATAAATAAAACTAAAGTTAAAACTGTGATTATTTCTCTAAGGTAACACACATCACACAGTGACCTACTCATATCTGGGGGCAAGGTCAAGGAAACAGTCCCTGAGCTATAACCTAAAGGGTATGAACAATTTAACAAAAAGACCTACAGTGATGTATGACTGAAATTTGAGCTTTGTGACAGCAGGGAATTTTGACTGTTGTGTTCATTGATACATCTGAAGTTCTTAGGACACACTTGAAATATAGAAGGCAATCAAGAACTGTTTGTGAAGTGTAAGAAGATTCTGAGAGAGAACTAGGAGGGATGAAGGGCAGAGCGGAGAGGAGTAAGAGTGAGAAAAGCCAGAGGTCAAACCACTTAGGGCTTGGGGACCAGCTATGGGGAGGGCTGAGTATTTATGGTGCAGAGAACCAGTGAATAGGGCTTGAGGGGGTGGTCCATGATAACACAATCACACTGACATTTTAAAAGACTGCTCTGGGTACAGTGTAAGGAGAGTGGGAAAGAGTCTGGGTGAGAGATGAGTGTGGCCTGACCTAGGATGCTACAGGTGGTAAAGAAAATAGTGAATGGATTCCAGAGATATCTGGGAGGCAAAGTAAATTCAAAGGGTAGATGGGTTGAAATGAATGTCAAGAGAAGTAGTAGGTCAAGGGGGACTGTTAGGTATGCATGAATTTTACCCTCGACCGAGATAGGGAACACTTACAGAGGACCAGGTTTGGGTGGGGAAGAGATCAATAGTTGGGTTTTAAGCAGACTAGTTTGAAGTCTCTTTCAGACAAAGAGCATTATCAACCAGGCAGATTCAAATATTGGCCTGGAGCTCAGAGGCAAGGTGAAAGGCTTTTAATTCAACTCGATACACAGAAACAACAAAAGGAGTTATACACTGAGGATCAAAATCCCAAACCAGTTCATCACTTTTTTGAGTTAGGAAACAATATATAAATTTTTTACAATAAGTGTGATGCTATATTGTTACATTCCATGTGTGTATGACTTCCAGAGAACAGAAAGAAATACAGGAGGAATACTGTGACCAACAACATTATTCTTCTTTGTGTCACAACATAAACACCACCACAAGGCAGATTTGTGTTAACAGGCAACAGAAAATGCAGGTGTGGGAACTGATAAATGACCGAGTGGTAACATCTGGTTATATATTTATATTGTTTATGTATACAGGCACACAGACATGCATATAATTTCTACTAGAAAAAGGTTCTGTGAATCCTAATGTTGAAGGGATAATTCATAAACTAATGGTATTTCGTATGAATACATACTTGTTCCAGATAATATCATTAACACCAATGACAAGAATTCTAAGAATTAAAAATAACAGTTGACCCTTAAACAACACAGGGTTTTTTGTTTGTTTGTTTGTTTTATTCTTATGTTAATCCCCATACATTACATCATTAGTTTTAGATGAAGTGTTCCATGATTCATTGTTTGTGCATAACACCCAGTGCTCCATGCAGAATGTGCCCTCCTCAATACCCACCACCAGGCTAACCCATCCTCCCACCCCCCTCCCCTCTAGAACCCTGTTTGTTTTTCAGAGTCCATTGTCTCTCATGGTTCGTCTACCCCTCCGATTTCCACAGGGGTTTAAAAAACAAAAAAACAAAAAAACACAGGGATTAGGGGGCATTGACTCTCCGCAGTTAACAATCTGTGTGTTAACTTTTGACTTCCCCAAAACTTAACTACAAATAGCCTACTGTTGAAAACCTTACCAATAATATATTCGATTAACACTTCTTTTGTACATTCTAAGTATTATATACTATATTCTTACAATAATACTTAATCTTTTCTTAATATTTTTGGTACTTCAAAGCTGTA
Organism: Mirounga angustirostris; assembly: GCF_029215605.1. Taxonomy (NCBI): domain Eukaryota; kingdom Metazoa; phylum Chordata; class Mammalia; order Carnivora; family Phocidae; genus Mirounga; species Mirounga angustirostris. Next base: position 183,339,883 of record NW_026991709.1, on the reverse strand, counting down.
AGATTCATTTGCAGGTTTTTCAAATTGTCAGAAATCTCCAAAACTTTTTCTAATATATTTATGGAAAAAAATCCACACAAAAATGGACCAGTGCGGTCCAAACCTATGTTGTTCAAGGGTCAACTGTACTAGATTTGGTCACAAAATAATTCAGCCATTCTACTCAACACTTCTACTCCATTAAGTTTCTCTTGGTAAAAGCTATTGGAGTCTTCTATCATCTATAAACTATATTAACACTCATTTTTGTATGTTCCCAGTATAATTATAAAGGAGATTGACACTGAAGCTCTCCTATGGTAATAAGAAGTCGAAAATGCCTTCACAATCATCAAGCATCAAATAAAGATTAAATTTTGGTCCCTGAAATTTTACGGTTGAGTGTATTTTATATTCTGATCTTTGAAAATTGGTCACTTTTATATTATATATGAAACATAGTATTTGAATAATCTGGACAGTTCCTTATCCCTGAAGCATGCAAATAATGAAGTTGACCACACACGTTCCATTCCTTCTTCAGGAACGGGACTAAGCAACCAAAATAAAATGAGCATCTCAGTCATGCCTCCTTAGTCAGAAGGATTTGTATTTCCATTTGCAGTCACTCTATAGCTAAATATGAACACCCAATTTTATGCTCATTTCATGGTATCTGCAATCCGTGTAGAGCAGAAGGATCTAGGAGTACAAGGTTTTGGCAGTATTACACTTTACTGGCTTACATTTTCAGACAAACCTCAACTTTATATATATACAACAATTCTGCGCCATAGGACAAATTAATAAAGTTTCATTATCTTATAGTAAAATACGTACTCCATAATTATACCACTAATTTAAATGCCAGAGATGAATAATGAGTAGCAAAACAAGTCATTTCCCTTTTAATTCATCCATGTCAAAAAAATAGTTCTGGTAGAACTTGGGATAGACTTTGGTGTACTGAAAAGGCACACATTTGTTCTAATTTTTTTTTTTTTCCATTTTGGAAAAGTAATTAGAAATCCCAAAACTTTGAAATAAACTTTTCAAAATAATAACTCTTATAGCCAATTGATTCTTTTTCGAGATTAACAGGCAGAGTCAGGCTAAGGGTAACACCTCATCTAAGAAAGATCTTAGATGAATGTACTTTTCAGATAATGAGGATAGATCCTAAGAAGTCAAGATCTGCCTTCCCTTTGTCAAGTTATGAACACGTAGAATTTAAGAAAAGCTCTGGATTTTTTTCCTTTAAGACTTTTATAATATAGGATCAGGATCCAATAGGTAAGTAACCAGAGCAACTTTGGTTTCTATATTCCTAGAGATTTTCTTGAGTTTTCTCCAAGGTCCTGAAGGCAGAGGTTGTATCTTCATTGAAATAGTCTGTCTTAAAGTTCTGTTTCTAATGGAGATAGTAGCATGCATCTGCCTTTATGTATAAACAAACTGTTCTTTTCAAACAAGTCTGATTCCCCTACTGCTTTTGGAAACTACAGGTCACTTTCCAGAAATTGGATGACCTTTTAAAAACTCACTTGTTAAAACCTGGTTGACCTTGCTATATAACTCCTTAAAACTTGCACATGTGAATAAGCCCCCAGTTCACTTGAACCAAGACCTTCCTAGCCCCTTACCATCATCTTCACACTCTTCCAGAGGCTTCTGCTGCTTGTTCAGGCACCGAGGGTCTAACCAAGATGTTGTCTTTGTGTTATGGCTGAAATCAAGAAACAAAAACAAGAAATACATTTGAAAAGGAAAAAAAAAAAGCAAAAACCTCAATGACAAAAAGAAGTACACGCTCTTGAACATTTCCCCTCAACCAGAGCAAAGCTACTTTCCAACAGCAAACCCAACCCAGAAGAGAGCCCAAGTTTGGAATCTGAAAAGGCTTGGGAAGGGCCTTAGGTAGACTTTTTACTTATCTAAGGTATAATCATTCCATTATGGAAAGCTTAACATGTGATGCCAGTTTTATTTTGAAAAATGAGTTCCAAATGATACCCCTTGTCCATTCGGTCTCCCCTTGTCTAGACTTATTTTAGTCTTCACTTTTGCAGAAGAGCAAACTCCAATTTGCTTTAAATTTGCCTCTGACTTAAACCTTGGATGCTGTAATTCACAAAGAAGGCTGCTATTTCACTCATTATATTACATAAGATTTCCCCTGACATTGTGAAACTACCTCAGTTCACGCAATTGGCTCACAGCGGCTAATACCGATCATTAATCACAGCATCCTGAATTTCGTTGCACACAAAGTGAAGGCAACCTGGAATTACCTACCATAAACAGAACCTGGGCCAAAAAAAACCCACACAAAGCCTGAAGAAGCTAAACATGTCTGCCTTCTGGAGGGCACAGCCCCACTCCAGATGAAGTGTTTCAACAGACAATGAGCGAGGCCTTGAAGGTCTGAGAGTGTACAGTAATATTCCCGATTACCGCCTTGCAACCATGTTAGAAGCGTCATGAGAATGTCTGGAGGAACTGCCCGGAAGCAGCTCAGGACCCCGGGACAAAGTTCTGCGTGAGCTCCTGGGCCACACTATGGCAAGCTCAGTGGGAGGGGCAACGAACTACAAGGCCAGCAGTTCATGCTGCAAACCAGAAATGAAAACAAGAAATGAAAAAAACTTTTGGGGGGAAACTGAGGTAGTAACTTCAATTGTTTTTGAAAGTCTGCAGTTTAGGTTGTAAATGCTGAAAAACATTGCCACAGTTATTTGAGATCCAAGTCTTATTAATTGTTGAAAAAACTTAAGGCTTAAGTGAAAAACAATGCAAATGTATATAGAAATCATCTCAACTGTAGGAAAAGGAAAAGAAAACAAATGAAAGGTAATATAGTAACAACTGTCATCACTTACAACTACCAGAATCCGTTCTTTTACACGTATGTTACAATTTACCAATCCTTAAGATAACCCTATGAAGGAACTATGAATAAGTATTAATACATTTTGCAGATGAGAAAAATGAGGACAGAGGTGAGAAAATTGGTACAAGGTTACTGTGTGTTGATACCTAGCAGCACTGGGAACAAACCCAGGGAGTCCAACACTAGAACCCACGGTCTGTGCTATTCCTACACCAGCAAGATAGTAAAAATGGCCATTGCTGGGAGGGAAGATTATCTGTGATTTTTTAAAAAACACTTTTGTATTTTGAGATAATTATAGATTCACATGTATTTATAAGAAAGAACATAGAGTGATCCCACATGCCCTTTACCCAGATTCCCCCAATGGTAACATCTTACAAAACTAAAGTAAAATGTCACAACTGGGATATCGATCTCCAGACAGTCAAGATAGAAAACATTTCTATCATAACAAGGATTCTTCCTCTTGTTACCCTTTTAGAGCCACACTTGGTTTTCTTCGAGTCTCTGCCCCCTCAAACCCCTTTTAAATCCCTGGCAACCACTAATCTATGTTCTCCATTTCCATGGTTTTGTCACTGCAAAAATGTTCCATGAAATCATACATATGTACTCTTTGGGGATGCTATTTTTCATTCAGCTAATTCTCATCAAGGTTGTCACATATATTGATAATTAATTCCTTCTTTGCTAAGTAGTATTCCATGGCATTTGGAAATGGCATGGAAAACTGGTATTTCCAGTTTTTGGCTCTTTGGAATAAAGCTACTATAAACATTCATGTCCAGGCTTTTGTGTGAATGTTAAGTGTTCACTTCTCTGGCCAAATGTGCAATTGCTGGGTCATATGGTAGTTGCATGTTTAGTTTTATAGGAAACTCCCCAACTGTTTTCTAGAATGTCATACAATTTTACATACCCACCAGCAATGTATGAGTGATCTAGTTTCTCTTCATCTTTGCCATCATTTATTGTTATTAACTATTTTTTTACTTGAGCCATCCTAATAGGCATGTAATGATATCTTTGTGATTTTAATTTGCATTTCCCTAATGGCTAATGAGGGTGAACATTTTTTCATGTGCTTATTTGCCATCTGTATATCCTCTTCAGTGAAACGTCTGTGGTTCATTTTCTAATTGAATTTTTTTAATGTTACTGTTGAGTTTTGAGAGCTCTTTATATACTCTATAGATATCAATCCATTTTCAGATATGGGGTTTGCAAATACTTTCTCCCAGTCTGTAGTTTGCCTTTTCATCCTCTTATCAGGGTCTTTTCTGAAGCAAATGTTTTTCATTTTGATGACATCGTATTTATCAATGATTCCTTTTTTTTTTTTTAAGACTTTATTTATTTGACAGAGACAGAGACAGGGAGAGAGGGAACACAAGCAGGGGGAGTGGGGGGAGGGAGAAGCAGGCTTCCTGCTGAGCAGGAGCCCAAGGCGGGGCTGGATCCTAGGACCCTGGGATCATGACCTGAACCGAAGGCAGACGCTTAACAACTGAGCCACTTAGGCACCCCTCAATGATTCCTTTTAGGGTTCATGTTTTGTTTTCTTCTTTATTTTTATTAACATATAATGTATTATTTGTTTCAGGGGTACAGGTCTGTGATCCATCAGTCTTACACAATTCACAGCACTCACCATAGTACATACCCTCCCCTATGTCCATCACCCAGCCACCCCAGCCCTCCCACCCCTCTCCACTCCAGCAACCCTCAGTTTGTTTCCTGAGATTAAGAGTCTCTTATGGTTTGTCTCCCTCTCTGGTTTCATCTTGTTTCATTTTTCCCCTTGCCCTATTATCTGTCTTGTTTCTCAAATTCCTCATATCAGTAAGATCATATGAACAGACATTTCTGTAAAGAAGACATCCAAATGGCCAACAGACACATGAAAAAGTGCTCAACATCACCCGGCATCCGGGAAATACAAATCAAAACCTCAATGAGATATCACCTCACACCAGTCAGAATGGCTAAAATTAACAAGTCAGGGAATGACAGATGTTGGTGGGGATGCGGAGAAAGGGGAGCCCTCCTACACTGTTGGTGGGAATGCAAGCTGGTGCAGCCACTCTGGAAAACTGTATGGAGGTTCCTCAAAAAGTTGAAAATAGAGCTACCATATGATCCAGCAATTGCACTACTGGGTATTTACCCCAAAGATACAAATGTAGTGATCCGGGTGCCTGGGTGGCTCAGTCATTAAGCGTCTGCCTTCGGCTCAGGTCATGATCCCAGGGTCCTGGGATCGAGCCCCACATCGTGCTCCTTCCTCAGCGGGGAGCCTGCTTCTCCCTCTCCCAGTCCCCCTGCTTGTGTTCCCTCTTTCACTGTCTCTCTCTCTGTCAAATAAATAAATAAAATCTTTAAAAAAAAAACAACAAAAAACAAATGTAGTGATCCAAAGGGGCACCTGCACTCCAATGTTTATAGCAGCAATGTCCATAATAGCCAAACTATGGAGACTAGAGGGTATTATACTAAGTGAAATAAGTCAATCAGGGTTCATGTTTTTGATGTCAACTCTAAGAACTAACTCCTTGTCTAGTCCTAGAGCTCCCCCCCAATTTTTTTCCCAAAAAGTTTAATTGCCTTGTGTTTTACACTAAGTCTGTGATGATCCATTTTGAGTTAATTTTTTGAATAAGGTGTGAGGTTGAGGTTGAGGTTAATTTATTTACTTCTGGCTAAACACTTAATCTAATACCACTTCCGTGAAAAGGCTATCTTCCCTGCATTGAATTGCTTTGGCATCTTTGTTGAAAATCACTTGGATGTATTTGTGGATCTGTTTCTGGGTTTCATTGATGTATGTGCCCATTTCTTCACCAATACCACCCAGCCATTGTTACTGTGGCTCTATAATAAGTCTTGATATCTGGTAGACTGATTACTCTAGCTTTATTTTTCTCTTTCAAAACTGTTCTAGGGGCACCTGGGTGGCTCAGTTGGTTAAGTGTCTGACTCTTGATCTCAGCTCAGGTCTTGATCTCAGGGTTGTGGGTTTAAAAAAAAAAAAAGAAAAGAAAACCTTTTCCAGCTATTCTAGTTCTATTGCCTTTCTATATAAATTTTAAAATAAACTTGTCTATATTAACAAAAAACCTCACTGAGATTTTGACAGGATTTGCATTTAACCTGTATATCCATTTTGGGAGAGCTGACATCTTTACTATACAATTGTGTCTTTCAATCCATGAATAGGGGACATCTCTCCATTTGTTTAGACCTTCTTTGATTTCTTTCATCAATATTTCGGAGTTTGTAGCATATAACATCCTGTATATGTTTTGTTAGATTTACATGTAACTGGTGTTTTTCTGGAAGTAAATGTGAATTATATTTTATTTTGAAATTTGTTGTCCACATGTTCATACAGATATACATGCATGCTTATATCTTGTGATCTTGCTGAACTCACTTATTCTAGAACTTTTTTTGTACATATTTTGTAATTTTGGACATTTCTTGTGTACATTCATGTAATCTGCACTGAGGGATAGTTTTATTCCTTCTTTTTCAATATGTAGGTCTTTTATTTCTCTTTCCTGATTTATTATCCCGGCTAGAACTTCCAGGATCATGTTGATTAAGAGAGGTGGGAACTGAGGTGGCTCCTCAGTTCGTTAAGCAACCGACTCTCGGTTTCAGCTCAGGTCATGATCTCAGGGTTGTGAGACTGAGCCCTGTGTGGGACTCCAAGCTCATTGAGGAGTCTGCTTGTCTCGCTCCCTCTGTTCTTCCCCTCCCACACATTCTCGCCAATAGATAAGTGAAATCTTAAAAAAACAAAACAAAACAAAAAAAGAGTGGTGAGAGCGAACATCCTTGACTTGTCCCTAATCTTGCAGGGAAAGTATTTTTTTTTTTTTTTTTTTTTGTCTTTTACCACTAAGTATAATGTTAGCTGTACATTTTTGGTAGATCTTATCAAGTCAAGAAAATTCCCGTCTGTTCTTATTTTTCTGAGAATTTTTATCACGAATGAGTGCTGAATTGTGTCAAACACTGCATTGATGAATATGATCATGTGATGTTTTTTTCTTTAGTATCTTAATATGGTAGATTATATTTAGGAATTTTTCACATATTGAACCAATCTTGTATCCCCAGGATAATTCCCACTTGGTCATGGTGTATAATTCTTTTTCTTTTTTTTAAAGATTTTTATTTATTTATTTATTTACTTATTTATTTAGAGAGAGAGAGAGTACGTGGCAGCGGGGAAAGGCAGAGGGAAGGAACCTCCAGCAGACTCCAAGATGAGCATGGAGTCCAATGCAGGGCTCGATCCCAGGACCCCGAGATCATGACCTGGGCCAAAACCAAAAGTCAGACACTCAACTTACTGAGCAACCCAGGCATCCAACTCTGTAGTTTTCTTTTTTCTTAGACTGGCCTTGTTTTTTTGGTAACAAGGTAACAATAGCTGCATAAACATAATTGCTAAGTGTTCCTCTACTTCTATTTTCAGAAGGAGACTGTGTAGAAATGTAATTCTTTGAGCAGTTCTCCAGTGAAACCATCTGGGCCTGGAGATTTCTTTTTCACGAGTTTTTAAATGACAAATTCATTTTCCTTAATAGTTATAGAGTTAGTTAAATTATCTATTCCATATTGGATGAGTTGTGGTAGTTCATGCTTCTCACGAAATTGGTCCATTGTATCTAAGTTGTCAAATTTATGTGTATAGATTTGTTGGCAGCACTCTCTGATTACCTTTAATGTCTTTAGGGTCTGTGGTGATTCCCTGTTTAATTCCTAATGCTGGTAATTTGTGTCTTCTCTAATTTTTTTTCTTTGTCAGTTTTGCCTTGTTACTGTTCACTGAAGAGCAGACCTTCAACTTCAATCTATTTGAGTATAACAGATTTACTTATACTTTTATTTATTTTATAGTTTAATTGGCCTTTTCGTTTTTCTTTTTTAGTGGTACATAAAACTGTGGTAAATCTTAACAGAGAATATTGATAATAGAGCCAAAGTGCAGCATTTTAAAAATTGACTATTACTCGTTAAAAAATTATTATTATCTTAGATTTTTTAGAATGGTTACAACCGTAGATTTTTCCATTTTTAGTCAAGGTTATTTATTAAATGTTTAACTTTAATAATATGTATTATATATGTATATATATATATATATATGTATATATATACACTAAGTATATATAAGTTTTATAATTTTGAAAGACTTTTCATATCCGTGTAGAGTAATACCCCCTTATCCACAGGGGCTAAGTTCCAAGACCTCCAGGGGATGCCTGAAACTGTATATTGGACTGAATCCTACATACACCATGTCTTTTCCTATACATACATACCTATGATGAAGTTTAATTTATAAATTAGGCACAGTGAGAGATTAACAATAACTAAAAGAGAACAATTATAACAATAAATGATAAGAAAAATTATATGAATGTGTCCTTTCTCTCTCTCAAAATGCCTTAGTGCATCTACTCACCCTTCTTGTAATGGCGTGAGGTGATAAAATGTCTATGTGGTAAGATGAAGCGAGGTGACTGACAATATGCACTGTGATGTAGCATTAGGCTACTACTGATCTGACAATATGTCAGGAGAAGCATCTGTTTCCAGAACACAGTGACCACGAGTAACTAAAACCATGGAAAGCGAGACTGCAGATAAGGGTGGGGGTGAGGGGGGGTGGTTTCCATATTCTCAAATTTTAATCCATGTAGTTGCACCATGTTTAAAAAAAAACAACAAAAACAACAACAACAACTTAAAATGGATCAGAGACCTAAGTGCAAACTATAAAACTTCTAAAGCAAAAATAGCAGAAAATGACAGCTTTATAACTTTGATTTAAGCAAAAATTTCTCAGCCAGCACACTAAAAGCACAGCCCACAAAAAAAAAAAAACCTGATAAATCAGACTTCTTCAAAATTAAGAACTCTGGAAGACACAGTCAAGACAATGAAAAGAAAATTCAGGCTTGGGGAAAATGTTCACAAACCAAAAAAATGATACAGGAACTGTATCCAGAATGTATGAAGAACTCTGAAAACACAACCAAAAACAACACAAAACAAAAAACAACAACAAAAAAACCCCTGCCACCCAATTAAGAAAAAATAAGCAGAGGATTTACCTCTTCTTAATGGCTCAATATATTCTTTATATACTATGCCATTATATATACACCAAAATGTAGTGTCTCACTATTTATAGGGAAATTAACCTTATGCTTCGTCAAGCTCCTCAGACTCAATGATTAGGATGCTATGCTAATTGTTTTTCTGGACAACGCTGGTTGAATTGTATAAAAGAATACCATGAGCCCGCTCTGCTCCGTGGGAGGCCTGCTCTCCCTCTCCCACTCCCCCTGCTTGTGTTCCCTTTCTCACTGTGTGTCTCTCTCTGTCAAATAAAGAAATAAAGTCTTGGGCGCCTGGGTGGCTCAGTTGGTTAAGCGACTGCCTTCGGCTCAGGTCATGATCCTGGAGTCCCTGGATCGAGTCCCGCATCGGGCTCCCTGCTCGGCAGGGAGTCTGCTTCTCCCTCTGACCCTCCCCCCTCTCATGTGCTCTCTCTCTCATTCTCTCTGTCAAATAAATAAATAAAATCTTAAAAAAAAAAAAAAAAAGAAAGAAAGTCTTTAAAAAAAAAAAAATACCATGATCCCGCGACCAGTCCTTCTAGATGTAATTTACCAGTGCAGCCACTAGAGAGTGGGAAGGAAGGGGGAAGACAGAAAGGAAGGGAAGTTCAGGGAGGAGGAATGGTATACTTTACTCTATAAAATAGACTTCTCCATTTTCGGTGTAGGCCATCTCCCAGTTCTCAGGTAGAGGACCTAAATTATCCTCTGCACAAAGAGGTAGGTATTGAGGGAACTTCTGAGAAGCGTCCGTGTTGGGGGCAGCGACGATGCTAGTATTCACAGGCAGTAGGGCTGCTTCTTGGAGAATGTGCTCTTCTTGGTCACCAGAATCGGCTGTTAGGTTGCAGGGAGTTAGAGAGAGAGAGAAAAGAAACTCATCAATCATATCCCAAACCAGGGAGTTCACTACTGTCTGCATCTATATTTTCAAAAGCCCTCACTCTTTCCTAATTGCTGGCCATCAACTCTATTCCATTTTATTTAGATGGAAGTTCTTTCAACAGAAAACATCCAAGTGACATACCACAGTTATTATACCTAGAAAGAGAGACGAGAAAGACATGCTCAGATACTGCATTGCTCGAAATCTTGGAAATGCCAAAGAAGAAACAAATTCATGACTCAAAACCTCAAGTCTCTTGTACTAATAAGGCCACTGAAACACAGACTGAGCCATACTCTTGCTATTAGGTATCATTTGGTTTCATGACTCCGTGGGCATCGGAGAGCAAGAATAAAGTCCATGCTGAAAACACAGATACAGTGGCATCATTACCATTTTTGGATCGATTATTTAAAACATTTTTGGTAGACAGTGGCAAAGATCAAAGGCTGACACATCAAACTGGAAAGTATACAAGTAACTTTAGAATATAGACACAGCTATACCAGTGAGTCAGATGCAAGCCTCTTTTGGAAAAGTGAGGGGAATGTTCCTGTGAAAACCAAGACAGTTACCCCAGAACAGGATCACGTGGGTGGACTAACTTGACTTGGGTCTTAAAAGAAGACTCTAAGTACGTGAATCTCCTTGCCTTCTTATTAACTAGAAACATCAAGAGGTGATGTCATCAAAGTATCCACAAAAGGCACTGTTGACATTCTGGCTGAATTTTTATAGAGGCCAAGAATATTAAACATCATTCTCCATGGGGCTTTAAAAAATAATAATCGGGGGTTGTAGTTATTTTCTATCTCCCACAGTAATTCTCCTATAGACATTTCTGATTTCTGAAAGCAGACTGAGGAATAATAAAAGGCTGTTTTCCACTCTTTCTCTGATGAGTTGCGCCCAATGACGCAGATGAGAATGAAGGTAATTCAACATTTGGAAGGAGGACATGTCGAGCCTACTAAACAGGCACCTCCACCAAAAATCCACCACCATTGAAGAGGCTGCCTTGCATCTCTCCCATCTTTTCCTAGAACCCCCTCTCAGACCTCCCTTTAGAAATCCGTCCATTCAAGGTCCTGGTGGTCTAGATGGGGACTGACTTAAACCTACTCCTAGGTCAGGTGGTGTTTCTAAGTCACATTATCACTCTTGCCTTTGTGATCGGATCAGGCACATGATCCAAAGCAAACCAATGAATGTCAGGCATAGACGTGTTTGCTGGAATTATCCTCTTGATGCTGAAATTGTTAAGCTGACAGATTCTCATGCTGTAGGTGCTCGTGGCTATCTTGACACAGCTTGGCAAGACCTGCCTTAGAATTAAGCCTACACAGAGGAAAGCCGAAAGGAAAGGTAGAGAAAGTCACCAAATGGCCCTAATTGAGTCACTGATTCCATGTACTCCTGGCCTCTTCAACTGCTTGATCCTCTAAATTCTTGCTTAAGCCAATTTGAATTGGTTTTACAATTTGTATCCATGACTGCAGATTAAGAAAGCAACTAGAATTCTGAAGGAGAAAAAGGAAATTAGGCCAACATAGAAGAAACATTTTGAAATTACTGATCAATAAAAAAATAAATTCAAAACTTGGCAAGATTTCAAAGAGTCACCCTTACTTCTCTAGGAGCCAAGGTATATTCATTTCTGATGTTGTTAGAATGTACACTTCTCACATTTATAAGTGGACATAACAATCACCTGGAGAGATGCTAACATGCTGATTCTGACTTCCTACTACAGAGAATAGGTTTGGGAGAAGGTTCCAAAATGTGCATGTTGAAAGCACCCAGGGATGGAGATTCAGGTACAAGAATCATACTTGGAGGACAGAGATAATGAATTCTCAAAAGAATCACTAGAACCTTCAGCTTCTAGGAGGGGTTCTGTCCTCCTGCCAGAGTATGGGGCAAACTCCTGGGTCTGCCGTGCCAGGTCCGAGGCACAAGTGATAGGTCTGGAGGGAGCACTGGAGAGAGCACAACCTGTCTGAGTGGAGCAGGGAACGCAGTGCCAGGTAATTAGCATCCTGAGGAAATGTGGACTCAGCGAGTCCAGATCTCTGATTTTTCAAGACAAGATAGGAATCTCTATTTTTATCCAAAAACTCCCAATATTTCAATCACAATTCCTTTAAAAAAAATAAAGCAATATGGCACAACCAAAAAGAGAGAGAGAGAGAGAGAGAGAGAGACTGATTCTAAGCACTGACTCAGGAGCCAGACTGCCTGACTTTGAATCCTGGCCTTACCCTTTATTAACGTGGGCAACACACTTACTTAACCTCAGTATGCCTTGGCTTCCTCATCTATAAAATGGGGATAACACAGCAAGCCCATGAGGTTGTGAGGAGGACTGCAGGAGTAAAGCACTCAGGACAGCGTCTAGCATACAGTTAACAGTATTTATTAGCTGCCATCATCATCAGTTTCTTCATCAGCATTATGATTAACCTTTGTTGCCAGGTCAGATCTGGCCCTCAGCAAACTGGCAGGAAAAGGAAGCATGTGACATCAGACCACAGACGAAATCATAGGTTTGCCTATTTCTAGCGGTGTAACTTCGGAACAGACTGATTACCGTTCTGAGGATCTGTTTCCTCATCTGTAAAATGGGAATGACGCATAAGCCATGAGAACTGAAGGACTGAGGACACATAAAATGCTTGCCAAAGCGCCTGGCACCCAGCGTGGGCATCATGTGTGCTCGGGACTGGGACCTGCTTCTGGAAACGCGAATGTACCAGAGGCAGTGATCATCTTTTAACACGATATTTAAGAGCTAGAGAAGTACCAGGACAATGGATGACATTCGATAACTTTACCTAAGAATTTTAATTAACCCATTTTATTTTTAAAAAGTATTTTATTTATTTATTTATTTGAGAGCGAGAGAGAGAGCACAAGCAGGGGGAGCAGCAGAGGGAGAGAGAGAAGCAGGCTCTCCACTGAGCAGGGAGCCCAATGCAGGGCTTGATCCCAGGACCCTGGGATCATGACCTGAGCCGAAGGCAGATACTTAACCAACTGAGCCACCCAGGCACCCCGATTAACACATTTTAATAGAAACTGGATATAACAAGAAAAGGTTGTGGCAATAGGTGGGACATAGATATGAAATGATTTAGCTTAACATGGGAATATATGTAATTTGTTTAAAAAAAAAAAAAAAAGAAGAAGAAGAAGAAGAAGAATGCCCTGCCAGGGTTCCAGAACCTCAACTATGGGAAGGGAATATTAGCGCAATGGCAAAATATCTAAGTAACTGTAACTTCCTAAGGAAAAATGCATATCCCTCTAGCGATTGGACCTTATTTTAAATTATCCAAATATTTTCTTATTTTATATATTTTTCATGTCTTCTTAAAAAAATGCTTTGAGGTATGATTGACATAAAAAGCTAAGATATTTTCTATCAAAAGATTTTTTTAGCTTCACTAAGGTATAACTGACAAAACTGTAAGATATTTAAAGTGTACATCATGATGATTTGATATGTGTATACACTGTCAAAGGATTCTTCCAATCTAATTGAGTAACCAAAAAAAGCTATAGATATTTAATGTAAACAATTTGATGTATTTGGCTTTCTGTGTCTTCTTTCCAGTTCAACAGAACCTTAAACAACCTCATTCTCTCAAATAAAATGAAAAGTCCAATGATGAGAGGCTGGGACAAAGTACAGACTTACAAATTCATAGTCCTAATCATGGCTTTGACTTCGACATATGCTCTGATTTTAGAAAATCTTTCATTTGATTTACCAAACATTTAGGAGCACTGCTATCACTCTCTTATGAAAGGTTGCCAATGGATCCAAACAGGATAGGTAGAAGGGGTTATTGGAACACAGGCTGACTGAGGAACAAGGAAGCCTGGTTCTCCCACTGTCTAGTGGGGGAACACACACTGTTCCTCAGTATTCTCATCTGTAAAATGGGGAAGGTAATGCCTAGGTTGCTTAGCTCTCAGCATTTCCAGGTAGTTTATAGGATACATGTGAAAATGACTTGTAAGCCATAAATGAACATAACTTTTTCACTTATAGTAAGTAAGAAGCTCCCAAACATTTACATACACATACGCATACTTGGGGGCTTTTGAAGGTGACTCTGAGAATATACGCTGTTGTCAAAAATACATTTCTGGAGCCTATAATTCATGATCTCTACTTATAGATTTAGGTACATCTCTGCACACAGAGCTAATAAACTCGATTTAAAACACAAATGGCACACTGGATGAGCATGTGGGCTCTGAAGTCAGCTTTTGGGGTTGAAATGACAGCTTTGACACTCACTGGCTTTGTGATCTTAGACAAGCTATTAGACCTCCCTCGTATATGTGTAAAAAGCTTAGCAAAGTGCCTGCCACATAGCCCTGAGAAACATTAGCTCTTAAAGTAATATCATCTCTTGACATTCCAAAGCAATGTTTTATCATTGCTTACTAATGGAAGAGAAGCATTAGCAACCTCATGTTCAGTAATAGGGGGACTGCTGGGAGGAAAAAAAAGCCTCGAAACATAATTAAATAACATTTGATGTCTCTTAGAGGGGGTTAATGGATGAACCAGCTACTTTTTAGTTGTGATGGTTTGTTACAGATTTTCCAATTTGTCTAAAACAAGGTCCTTATACAAATGCTTTTATTTAGTGTAAGTAACTGTGTGCTTTGGTCAGCAGTGTAACTCTACCTTCATGAAGCACATATAAAGAGTGTTCATTCTCAAGGGCTCCTGTAGGTCCATAACTGAGGCACAGTTTGTAGACGACTGGCCTGTTGCTTTGTGCTCAACAGTCAGTTCTGTGGGAAGTATCTGGGATGACTTTTCATTGCTCAGGTCCTGCCTCAGTCATGGACGATGGGAAGGAATTGTGGCCACCTCCCCAGGATGCTTCTGGCCACAAGTCTCCTGCTCTTTTGCCTGCAGACATTCCCAATATTATTCAGGCATGTTATTTAGACATTTCATACCTCCTTCGAAAGACCCAAAGCAGAAGTCAGCTAAGATAGCAGCAACAGCATGTTAATTAAAAATATCCCAGTGAATATTTTTAATAGCTCCACCGTGTTTCTCTGTTTGTATAAGAAACTCATTCCTTTATCATAACTCTTCCAACCAGGAGCCAAGACTTCATTATGTTGCTGTCACTCTATTCTCCAAGTGGCTGGTCGATTGCTACTTAAAGTGGTTCAGAGAGCAAAATGCTTTGACACAGCTAGTTTGATCCACATATCATAGACTGGCTAGTGTCAATTATTTGAAAGAATTTATATGAGTTAGGGTACGACAGGTTGTCAGCTGTCATAGTTGTAGTTTGGTAAATGAGGAGGCACTTACTCAACATACTGAGGATGCCCATCACATGTATATCTGAAGATCATTTCTCTCTGCATCCTATCGACTTTCTTGGTGTTAAGGACAGGAAGCTAAGGAAGACAATAAGGTGCCACTTGGCTTTTGTGTGGGTGTGTGCAGAATAAATGATCAGACTGATTTCAGCAATGACAACCTGGGCCCCAAAGTTTTTCTTTGATGCCAGGATTTCAAGGGAGTATTCAATGGGGTCAGAATTTCTGAGGCGTGGCTTTTAGAGACAAAGATTTGTAGTAGCTAGAAACAGGAAGAGCATGAAAACCTATAGTCAACAATTCCTACTTTATACCAAGAAATCTACCTAATAAATAGAGGAAAAATAAGGGCACACAGATTTCTTGGGGACCATCCAGTCCTCGTGGCAGAACTATTCAGTGCACATCACTCTGAAGGTCTTACTTCGTTGCCCACAACCATGTTTTGGGTTATATTATGATTCGTTATCCTTATTTGTTGAAAGATCAAGACATTATAATGTTAGCTACTTTTTAAAATATTAACTTTTTTTTCATAATTTGCTTTCATATCAGTGAGGACTACTATACATGAATCAAGTATTTCTTTTTTTTTTTTTAAGATTTTTTTTATTTATTTATTTTGAAAGAGAGAATGAGAGAGAGAGAGCATGAGAGGGGGGAGGGTCAGAGAGAGAGGCAGACTCCCCGCTGCGCAGGGAGCCCGACGTGGGACTCGATCCCGGGACTCCAGGATCATGACCTGAGCCGAAGGCAGTTGCTTAACCAACTGAGCCACCCAGGTGCCCTGAATCAAGTATTTCTAAGTAAATGAAATGAGCTGCTTTCAATAAATGCATATGTAAAAGATGGTAAATTTCTCCTAGCTATTACAACTACAGGTCAGCCCCTGGCCTAACCATTCTAATTGGAAAATGGAAATTTTCGTGGAATCAAGTTCTTGGAGCTGGAAGGGGGAACTTAGATATGATTTAACCTTAGCCATTTTACACATGAGAGAAGTTAGATATTATGTTCATAATAAGACAACTATCGAGAACCAAGAAGCTAGGATAACAAACTAGGTCTTCTCTTCTTTATCCAATGCTTCTTGCAGAAGGGGTGGGTTACTGTTATGACAATAAAACCATCAAAAATTATTTTAATTGTCAGCTTGAAGAATTTTAGGCTTCTGGGTTTAATGAATTAGAAAACTTCAGAGAGGCCTATACGGGCTCTAGAAAGCATTCAACTAATACAAGCATTTTTCTAAATATTCTGTTAGATTTGCTAACTCAATACAGAGCTTAACTAATTTCCCCTTTATTGGAACTGAGTCTAATCAAGTAATGACTGAAATGTGGTGATGTCAGGAAAGGTCACGAAGAGAGGGTTAGATCTCATTTGCTGCAAGTACGTAACTACTCCATAGCGATACTCTAAAATATTGAAGAAATTACTTAAGCAGAGGTAAAATAGGAGAAACAAGCCTTCTTCAAAGTCACCATATTATAAACTGGAGTGACTCATGTCTTATACAGTTGCTACATCTTGAGTTACTATAAAGTGAAAAATATTTTTGAACAGTTCTGGGTCACTACATTAACTCAAGAAATATACATCATAACCTCTGTGAAAGGTGCCCCTAAGAATTGTGCAAGACCCAGCCTGCAATAGTCTCACCCAGAGGCACTGTCCTTGAAGATCCCCTCATAAGATACAGTATACCTAAGCTTCGCCCTCTCCCACTCCCCATGCCTGTATTCCCTCTCTCGCTGTCTCTCTCTCTGTCAAATAAATAAAATCTTTAAGAAAAAAATAAGTGTATAATGCAATGAGTAATGTATGATATATAATATAGAATACATATGTAAGATATAATCAAGTATTTATTATTTTTCCATCTTTCTCCATTTGCAGGCAAATGGAAAAATTGCACAAGTTAACTGAACACAGTATACAGTTCCATTATAATCTCTACTCACAAAGGCAGGAGATAAAAGGATGCTGCTAGCCTTCCATACAGCATCAATGGAAATTAAACTGTTAAACAAATTCTCATATTTCTCTTTATAAGCCATCAGGCATAATTATGGAACAGTGTCAAGACCAAGAAATAAATGAACAAAATACAAATATTCTTAATACATATTTTGAAGAGAAGGAAACAATGCTGATTATTCTTGATTCCCTTGTACAGACATTTCCCTCTAGCCCCTTTAATATATGTTGGCGAAGTTAAAATAGTCCTGCAAAGAAGCATGAAAAATAGATTAGGGAAAAGACCACCTCCTCCCCAAGTCTTGAGTGGTCAGTTTGAATTGTGTCAACCCTTCCAAACAGTTTTTGAGAATAGACACCTTCTCTTCACTCTCTGCAAAAGCCTCGCACCACCCCTTCCCCCGAGGCCATCAAGGGGGAAGGTGGTCTGGTCTTTACCTGTAAAGCTGCTGTTCATTTCAGGAACGTCATCCTCCTCCTCATTCTCTGCATGGACTATGCCAGCATTTTGCATATCATTGTAGGACTTGGTTCGCTTTGGGGTCGACTGCTTGGAGCCAGATTGAAGGCTTTGCAAGGCATCCGTCGTGATCACTTTCCCACTGACTGGCTGGCTAGGAGGTTTGGGTGTCCCATAATAGTTTCCTAGGTGATGGAGAGACAAATTTGCATGTTTTAGAAAAAATACCTTTTTTTCCCCCAAGACTTCACATCCGAATCTCTCAGCACATTAAAAAAAAATTTTTTTTTTAACTAGAAAACCAGAACACACTGTATTTCATTTCTGGAATAGGTTACAAGAGACGTTGTTCCTACCCAGCTAGACATGGTGATTTCAGAAGTCAGGAGGAAAGCTGCATTGTTTAGTTGCGAAGAACCTCCTACTAGGGCTAAAAACAAAGCTGGCTGTACTGGATAGCAAAACTTCATCCTCATTACATTTGAAATTCAATTGGTCACCTTTTTATATAATGCTGAATCCAATTTAGAGTTAGCTTCAGAGAAAGTAAAAAATTCATTACTGCCAGCACCCTTACATGCCTACAAAGTCAAGGTCACCTTTCCTTAATAAGTGGACTCCATAAGAGGGAACCAGGGCACTATTAAAGAAGGAGGTTGGTGAACACCACGTGGTGCCTCTTTAACTGAATGGCAAGCTTGACTCTCAGGGCCATGTGGGGTGGGAGCAAACCCTTGCCAAGTTTTAACAGAAAACTGTGTCAATGGTAGCACGGTGACCACTCTTTTAAGAAATGTCCATTTTACTTTTAGCCACTTTTCCCAACATTTG
The DNA here is from genome assembly GCF_029215605.1 of Mirounga angustirostris. Lineage (NCBI taxonomy): Eukaryota > Metazoa > Chordata > Mammalia > Carnivora > Phocidae > Mirounga > Mirounga angustirostris. The sequence goes on along the minus strand of NW_026991709.1, from coordinate 183,321,350 downwards.
ACTCAGTACGCTAAGTGATTTTGAGCAGTACCTGGAGGGATTTTTACATATTATTATTTTATTTTAATAAGTGTGTATATTTTTAATGTGGACTAAAAAGAAATCTAGCTACTAAGTTATGGTAGTAACATAAGGTTTACTTTTAAAATTAAGTGAAAAAGCAATACATTTTTAAAGCGACTTTTTAAAATTTTAAAAGGTATAATAAAAAGTAATTAACTGAATAAATAATAGTAACAGCAGTGAATAAAGTTTCCTTTTGAAAACTTAAGTTAAAAATAAGTTATTTTAATTTTTTTTTTTTAAGATTTTATTTATTTGCGAGAGAGAGAATGAGAGACAGAGAGCATGAGAGGGAGGAGGGTCAGAGGGAGAAGCAGACTCCGTGCTGAGCAGGGAGCCCGATGCGGGACTCGATCCCGTGACTCCAGGATCATGACCTGAGCCGAAGGCAGTCGCTTAACCAACTGAGCCACCCAGGCGCCCAAAAATAAGTTATTTTAAAGAATATATTTCACATAAATAATAGATAACATGTTCAGATATGGTCAAAACCATAAAGGTGATTCATAAACAGCTGAAGTTTGAAAAATATAGCTTATAAGCAATAATATGCAGTGACTACATGATAAAAAACATCAGCACTAGAATGCCACTAATCTATTCACCATCACACATCCTTCTAAAGGAAGGCCAGAAAGATAAATTAGAGTCCTTCAATAAATCCTAAGCAACGTTTGTAATTCTTTGCTTAGTGAAGTAGAATTTATACATAATAACAAATCCTGTACACACTGTTTTTTCCCAAGGACTCACCCCACTGTCTAACTTCAGTACATAATTACACAAAATACACCCTGTATTACACAAGCACAAAAGCAAAAGGAGACAGTAACACGTTGCTCTGCATGAGACACATTATTGTTTTATAATTAAAATTTTTTAATTAATATTATTTCTTTAAAATACTTTTTGAACCACCACACTTATGAATATACACACCCACTTTCTTTGACAGTGGCATGATAGTGTGTGTCAGCAGGGAAACTGACGACACAAGTTAAAACCTGCTGTAGACTAATGGGTACCATGTTTGATTTGAAGGACACCCAAACAAAACTTACAAAGCACATTTTGGAAGCTTGTACTCAACTGAATCATCATAGTTCTTTCACAGAAGATGATGGTATCAATTTCTTCAAAAAACTTGTCAGGTTTCTAACTTAAAAGGCACAGGTGCTGACTATTACCCACTTGAAGAAAGGCATCCCATGTATGTGTTTAGAGGTTAACATGTGTTGCAAGGAAGAATTAGCACACGTACGATCCAAGACTCTTCTTGCATTTCTACCGAGGTTTCATCTAGGACATCCCATGTCTTTGTTGAAGTTGAAAGGAGGCCACAGCGTTGACTTGTTCATGAACTGAACACGATTAATGAGGTTTAGGTAAGTAAAACAGCTAACTATTTAAAAAATCATCTTCACAGGGAAAAAAAAAAAAAACAGAGACAAACTCCAATGAATTTAATTCTAACTCCTTCTGATCACAAATCCACCAAAGAATCTCATATGTATTTTTGAGTTGGAAGTTAAACAAAGACCAATGTCTACGTAAGACTCCTCCACTGAAATATGGGACCAAAGGATGGGTCCCTTTATTCATAGTTTTATAATTATACAAGCATTATCATTCAATTTCAGTGCCATTAAACCAAAGCAATATTCAGGAAACTGCTGTCACTTGAAAATCAATTAAAACCTAGATATCCTCAGTTTATAACAAAAATAAATGTTTGGAAAAGAGAAGTTCTACTTAAATTTGACAAATATGTATGGATTTTCCTCAGTTTTCAAGTTCGGAATCTTTCTTAAGTTAAATGATTAGCAGATTTCTCAATGCAACTATAAACTCCCCCAAACAATCCACTTATTCATAGTTGTTTACCATTTCTGAAAATTAGTTTAAGATTGGAGACAAAAAAAGTACATATTATTAGGCTGAACCATACTCAATGGCTATTGTAGAAGACAAACTGCTGTGTATCAGCAATCTCATTCCGGTTAACCTAACATATAGGCATGAACAGTACCCAGCACACCAAAGTGGTAAAGAGACAGTTTGGGCTTCAGATCCTAACTGGCTCTGGGATCCTAGGCATCTAACCATTAAACAAACAAACAAACAAAAAAACCCTCTTTGTCCTCTTCTGTAAAACTGGGATTCTAAGAATACCTCATTTCTTTTTTTTTTTTAATATTCAGCACTTTTATTTATTTTATGTTAATCACCATACAGTACTTCGTTTTTGATGTAGTGTTCTATGCTTCATTGTTTGTGTATAACATCCAGCGCTTATTGCAATACTTGCCCTCCTTAATACCCATCACCGGCTAAGCCATCCCTCCCACCCCTTCCCTCTGAAACCTTCAGTTTGTTTCCCAGAGTCCATAGTCCCTCATGGTTCATCTCCCCCTCTGATTTCCCCCCCCTTCATTTTTCCCTTTCTTCTCCTGAATGCTTCATTTCTATCTAGAGCACCTGTTTTGAGGATAAAATGAGATGGTCCATTGAAAGCCTTTCACCCATACTAAAATGTGCCACTAACACTGAGCCTTGATAAATGCTACTTATGTTGACAGTTTCTGTTTCTAATCTTTCAGATGAGCTCATTCCACCATGTTGGAAGGATTGAGACAATGTGTCTGAGGTACTAGCCACAAGATAACTGAATACTCTTCCTTTACTCTTGTAAAGGAACAAGCAACAGAGCCTGCCAATGACCAAAGAACCTTGGGCAAGGTTTTTACCCTTGGTCTAATACTTCCTCTGTGAGACAGAAATGACAGGCCGAGTGACACTAGTGACAGCACAGGATTATTGTGAAGATCAAATTACGTAACTTTCTGGAAGGTACCCTGTAAATTATAAGGGGTTATAAATGGAAAATGGTGTAATTATTCAAATCCCTCCAACATTTCTTATTTCCCACATTGCCTGCAAATGCTACAGAAAAGCTTATTTCTAGTAGTTCTCTAACTACAGAAGGTTCACCTTTCCTTCACAGATCTGTTTTTTTCCCCTCTGTATTCTAAAAAATCATTTGAATTACTAACATAGAAAAATGGAATGTTTCTGATTAAAATCTGGATATACTGAGAAGTGCTGCATGATAAACTGTAAGTGCTGGTTGCTTGGATTCTGTCTCTTCCAGGCAATGTTGATGACAAGTGTGTGACCACAGCCAGTTCACCTGAAACACACTCGTTGAATTAAGGATGTCTGCATAGAAGCTGTTCTCCTACCCTTGGTGTGTCCCATGTCCTTGCCAGGCCAACACCTTGGCCCCAGTCAAGAAGAGCCCCTCTAAGGCTGCTGCAATGTGAAAGCATGGACATACAAAGGGACTTGGGCACAGGAAGGAAGGAAGAAAACCTAAACCTTCCAAACAGCCTCAGTAACTCACAGATTGGTCTTAGGGATGGGATTCTGGGTGAATGTGGTTTGGGTGCCTTGACTTGTGTGGATGGGGTTATGTTGAAATCCCATGTTGTCTTCACCACAGGATGGGCAAGATGGGTGGTGCACTTGCCATGGGCCAGTCACCACGGGTTCCACTGCCTCAACCCGCCCTCTTCGCTTTCCAAATCTAGCTGGCCGGCCCCTGGGCATGTCCCTTACAACTCCCCCACTGCTGGCAAACTCTCTGCCTTATTAAGTTTCCACACTGGTCAGCATCGGGCCATGCCTAGCCACGGCAGAGTGCAAACTTACAGAGGGTATGTGCAAGAGCCTGCCTGTGAGGAATACGTGGATCACTTAATGGTATTAAATAAAAATAATATGAAGAATTATAAGTGTTTAAAAAATTAATTTGGGTTATCACCTGGCAGGCTTCACAGTTTCTAGGAGACATGAGCCCGGCTGTCCTATGGACTCCACGTTAGCCAACACACACTTCCCAAGGTGGCCAGGTTCCCTCCCAAGTGGGAATGTGTGTGCGTCTTGCTGCTATTTTCAAAACTGGCTTTACCATAAAACTTAACAGGGATGGTGGCTGGGGAGGGAGGAGAGGGCAAGGGGAAGACAGAAGAAGAAGCCGCTGCTAGCCTTAATTAACAGGCACAATCTTTGGCCATGACCAAACCTAAGAAAATATTTTCTGACATGCGTTTAAAAATTAATGGGGACTGCAAATCAATTTTTAGAGGCTGATAAAATATTTAAGGAGGACCGTAACCCTGAGTTTTAAGCCAGAATGAATCAAATCTATATGGCCTTTCACTTTGTACAAGTTTAGTATTCATTCACTTCCCTACAGAGAACCCCCCCCCTTTTTTTTTTGGCCAGGCACTATGCTAGACACCAGAAATAAGATGTAAAAAGGGGACTAAAACATGATCTTCACAAAATGCTCTGTGTGGTATACATCCGTTTTCTTAAATTTCACGCAAACCATAAAGTTCTATTGCATGGAGATTCTGGTTCAGTGGGTCAGGGAAGGGCCTGAGATTCTGAATTTCTAGGAAGGACTCAAGGGGCACTGGACCATACTCTGCATAGATAGCAGAGGGAGCCAGGTCAGAGAAAACCATTCATCTTTAGTAGATGAGGAACACGGAGGCCAAGAGTAGCAGAAATGCCAGACTTAAGAGTCATTGGCTGATCCAGGGTAAGTAGCACTCAGGTTCTTTGGCCCCCAGTGTGTAATTCTGTGTGGGAGGTGGGTGGGGGCAGGGGCACTTGTCTGTCCTCTTCCTACAGAACATGCTTTTGAAAATAAGCAGAACAGGATGGTAGTGACTATCAATGGAAATCTATAGTATATGCCTTCAATGGGGCAATATCACCCCCAAAGGAGCAAAAATAGGTTTGATTCTTTGGGGGTGTGGTAGGATAAAAAAGTCTTACTCTTTTTATGTGTAAAACTCAGATGTACATAGAGTACATAAGGCCACAGACATCCAGCATATCTGTTTTTGCCTAACCTCAGGGTCATGCCATTACCACCCACTCGTCCTCAGAGACTGTATCCCTGACACCCCTCCCCACCCCCCAACTAGATCAAAGCTGCCCTTAAGTGTCCTCTCAGGGAACCATGTACCTCTCCTTCCCAATGCCCTCTGTTGTAATTATCATATGGTTGAATTCACCGGTATCTGTCTTTACCTCTAGACCACAGGCGCCACGAGAGCAGGGACCACATCTGCTCTTATACACCACTGCATCTCCAGGCCCTCCAGATGTAGGGCCGGCACATCCTGTCATTAGGAATTCTTTGAGAATGAGTCAATACACAAGTAGAGACGGCACACAGGAATGCCAGGCTGGGATGCTCCTCTACACCTCTATTGTGGATCTGGTTTTTAATAGCATGACTCACAGCAGCCTCTTCCCAGTCCATCAATCACATCTCAATGACCTCAGATCCTCACTATTTCATTTTCCACTTGCTTGCTCGGCACATGAAGGTATCATTCGTAAAAACGCCCATCATTTTCTTTTTACTCTTCCCTGTCTTACCGGCTCCACCCTACGGAACCATGATTTGCATGCCAAGAATGACAATAAGCCACTGATCTATAATGAGATGTTTGTTCTTGCCACTGCCATTTGGCTCTGAATATAAGACCGAAGAGGGTAATGTAATTTAATAGTTTTGTGACCCTGAGCAAGGTAAGGGACTTCTCTCTCTGCAGCCTCAGTTCTCATGGTATAAAGATAAGAACAGTACTCATCTAGCAGGTTTTTTTGTGTGTAGATGAAATTAGATACTGTGTACAAAGTACTCACCCTTGTGCTTGGAACAATGTTAGCATGTAATGAACCCTAGCAGTCTTAAATGGCACCTACCACTGGAGGCCAATATACGCTCTAAAATATAGAAGAGGGTATTGGTATCAAAATGCATACTTAAAGAACAACACTGACCAAAATTTACCTTTATTGTGCACCTACCATGTCACTACCCATACATTCACTTACGCTAATCTTTATTAATAATCCTATGGAAAAAAAGACATCAGTATTGCCATTTTCAGATGAAGACGAGATTCACACAATGTGTAAATGATGACTGGCATTTACACACACATTTGTCTGTTCCCAACATCTATGTTGTCAACTCCAGGAATCTCTGAGGATCTCTAAGTAGGGAATGAAGCAAAACTACTGTAGCACCAGCCTCTTCATCTTCATATGCAGAGGAACGGCCAATTGCAGTACAGATTCCCTTTGGTTACTTTCATTATCAACAGAGAACATTCCATGGTGGAGTTTGCCAACAGAGCTTATCACAACAGACGGCTTCCAAGGCCTGCCAAAGAACAGGACTCCAGACGTCTCGTTTTCCTCAATGACAAACAAGAACTCTCTTCACCCCTGCTTTATCTCTGTGTCCCCAAAAAGTATACCCTTGGCAGGTGCTTTCTTGTAGACCTTCTAGGAAGCAAAACAATAACATTATTGAATGTCGACATCCCTCTCTCTCTCACTGACATGCAGAAATATGCAACCCATAACTCGATTTTGAAATGTCACAGTGGCACCATACTTCCATGCTGGGGGAAAATCTTTGCAATGCTTAAAGTGTATAATCAGCCTCTTCTACCCAGAGGCATTTGTAAAACAGGCATGTTTGGAACCATCCCCACTGAACAGTTCATCCCTTGTAAACTCTCTCTTAGAGAAGTCCCAAGGGCTGACTGAAGCAGCAACATGTCTCGCTGAGTGAAAATGTCAACAAGAAAAAAAAAAGAAAGAAAGAAAATCAAGGCAGAGAGAGATGGTGCAGTTGATTTATTTTAAGCACCGCATCAAGTGAATTTGTTCATTGCCACAATTAGGAAGTTGAGCCAAGGAGGAAAGACATTTATTTCTGCTTTCTTGGCCTTGATGTCAAATCTATCTAATGACAGAATGAGGAGTTGGTTCAAATTGCGAAGCAGAGATCAATTATGAGATCCACTAATAACTTCTATGCTTCGTGAGGGACAACAGTTAGATTCCTTATATAGACAGATAGGGCCTCTACTCTGTTGGGAGTATATGCAACTCTTGGCATTACAGCTGGTGAAACATGGAAAGTTTCATCATGCAGCCCCTAGCCCCGCCACCAAACACAACCTTTTCCAAAGTTTTTTTTATCTCAGCAAATGGTATGAGCGTCTACCCAGTTATGTAAGACAGAAACTATGAATCATCCTAGGAGGACTACCATCACTTGCATCTTCTACCTCCTTCTTACGATAACTGACATATTACCAAGTCCAGCTCTTTAATCATATAAATATCTCAAGATTCAGTCAACTTATTCACTAACACCACCACCACAGTCCAAAGCTAACTCCACCTAGGGTTGCCAGATAAAATGTAAAACTAGATGTTCTATTTTTTTATTTGTTAAATCTAGCAATCTAACTCCAGCTCAACTGCTACAGCTCACTCCAATTATTACTTCTACAGGAAAAGCTTTTCCCAACCCCACAAAGATCAAATCTCCCCAACCTATAGTCTCCTCTATAGACCCCAGCACACTCACAACTGTACACTTATTTCTGTGATTATTTGAATGCTGTGCCTTGTGCACTATATGATCGAGGAGGGCAATGATCACATGTGGTTTTGCTAAGCATTTTATTTTTGATGAATAAACAACCGAAGAAACAAACTAGTCATACAGTCTACAAAAGAGGTATCCATTTCCAGGGAGCAGAATGGGAAATACTGGCATATCAGTCCTGCCTGTGACATGACTTGGGTGACGGGCTTTTGGCCAGGCTTTGTCCCAATTCTTTTTAGTGTCTTAGACCAGTCTCTCCCTGGATCTCAGTTCTGTATCATTTCCAGCTTTAAAATCCCACAACCCTGCAACTCTTAAACCCCAAACATATATTGACAGTTACCCGGCCCTGAGGTGTTTTTTTTCCCCGGCCCTGAGGTTTTATTGCTTCATTCTACTTGTCTGCCATTTCACACGTCACTGAATGTATCCACAAAAGAAGATCACCCCTGCTCTGCAGTAACATGCTCTTTGGGAGGATTCGAAATCATCCTTTTTAAAGGAGCTTAACTCTTAAACATGTGCTTAGCTCTCTGAAGTCAGCTGAGTGAGAAGGGAGGGCTCTTCTCGAGTAGGTGCTCACCCTTCCCTGCAGAAGCTTTCATTCTAGAGCTGCGCTGTAAAACATGGCAGCCACCAGATACCTGTGACTATTTAAAGTTAAATTAGTTTAAATTAAACTAAATTTAAGTCAGTTTCTCAGTCACAATAACCACATGCGGCTAGTGACTGCCATGTTGGGCAGCTCAGAATACTGAACATTTCCATCACTGAAGGAAGTTCTATTGCATTGCACTGGTTCTAAAGGAAACAGGGCATGGCTCTTTGTCCCTCCTTCTCTAGAACCAATGTTCTGACCTTCTCTTGGTTCATCCCACTTGCTCTCTTTGGATTCAGACCTCGGGGCTGGTGCTGACTTCCAAACTCAAGCACTGTCCCTGAGTCTCTCACTTGAAACCATGAGGTCCTCTGACTGTCACTTCCACAAGGGGTCTCCTCTGATGGGAGATGAGATGTAGTGCCCTTGAGGTATGCTTCTGGAGCACCCTATTTCCCTTCTCAGAACACACATCACTTCTCTTGAAACTGTTTAATTTGCTTCACAACACTGAGGGGCTGCAGAGGACAGACTATGGGGCCAGGCAGCCCGGGGTTGGGATCCCAACTCTATTCCTGGCTCACCATGTGAACTTAGAAAAGATGACTGGCCTCTCTGGCCACCATGTGAACTTAGAAAAGATGACTGGCATCTCGTGCTCTTCTTCTGTAAAATGGGGAATCAACTGTACCTACCTCATAGGATTGGTGGGTAGTTAAGTGAGCAGCTGCCTATAACATACTTTGAAGAGCATCCAGCACATAGTGCATGCTGGACAAGTGCTGGCAAAAATGAATAACTAAAAAGTGTAAGCATCTTCAAATGCAGAGCTGCTTTGGTTTTCTGTCCTGTACATCACGCCTCATGTTATGGAACAACATCCGATGCAAAGCGAATGCTCAATAAATACTTGCTGAATTGAACTGTGTATGTGTAGATGGGCTTGCTGGAACACCGCACCGCTGGAAACTTATGGTATAGCCATATTCAGAACAGTGTTAGCAAGATATCTGTGCAGGGATGCTCACTGCTGCCATGTTTACAAAGCACCAAAAATGGGAGATGGGGGGCGGGTAACATCCTAAATGTCCACCTGCAGGGGACTGGTCAGCATACACTGGGATACTTCACAGCATTTTAAAAGAGCAAGATAGAACTGCATGGGGTAATATGGAAAGATTTCTAAGACACGTGAAGTTGGAAGGGCAAGAATAGAGGAAAATGAACGAGAGTCCATAGGCGCATGCCCTGTGTGCGTACATTTTCTGAATCTCTGCACTAGATCCTTTCACTGTGGCTCCCTATGGGGAGGAAGGGAAGCAACTTGGACTTAAACATGTTTACATTCTTCACTATAGTAAGGATTCCATCATGTACATTTATTACTTTTACTCAGAATGATCAAAGTGGCTTGCGTTAAAGAGTGTGCTGTGGGGGCGCCTGGCTGGCTCACTCAGAGCATGCGACTCTTCATCTCAGGGTCATGAGTATGAGCCCCATAGTGGCTGTAGAGATTACTAAAAAAATTAATAAGCTTAAAAAAAAAAAGAGTGTTTTGTGTCCTTATGCTAGGTTTTTCCTCTCTGGAACCAGGAGAGGCCAAGAGACAAAAATGTGAGCAGGAAAAAAGACGGTGAGTACCTGGGAAGTAAATAAAGACGTTTGACTGGCAGATGCACTGGTTTAGTGACTAGTAGAAGGGGGAGGGAATCCACCAGCGTGGCAATTTCAGATCAGTCGTGTGGGTAAATGTAAGAGCTAACGCTGATTGAGAGCTTACATGTGTCAGACACTGTGCTCAGCCCTTTCCAATTATTGTCTCATTTAATCCTACCTATGAGGAAGCACTATTATTATCCTCATTTTACCAAAGGGAAAATGGAGACACGGAGCATTAAGCAACCCGCCGGAGGGCACACAGCTCCACAGCAGAGGGGCTGAGGTTCCATCTCAAGCAGGGCGGTAGCCCGGCCTGCACGCTTGTTAGTGTCCAATAGACAGCTGCGGTCGGGGCCTGTCCAAGGGAGGCAAGGACAGAGGAGGTTCTCTAAAGATCTATCCAGCCCTATTCCTGTGACAGTATCTGGCATTTAATAAAAATTCCGTTTTGCTTCCAGCTTCTAAGAGTCGACATAATACACTTCAGTGCGTTCCAAAAAAGTATGAACTGTCTCCTATGGTAGGGAAATTATACAGCTAAAAGGTCAAAGGCTGACAAACACTGAACAATCAAATGGCTGAAAAACGGAATGGATTAATGCTGGCCATGAGAGAATTTCAACTCCAAAACAACGGAGCAACATTCACAGAAAGACAGTTTTATATGAGACGATCAGGCACTCTCTGAAAAACGTTTCCCTGTTGCTACCCACCACGAAGTTAGGTGAAAGTACGGATGAGTTATTTCTACGACTTTTTAATTACGTCCAGGATATTCTTCTTGGGTTTTTTGGGCAAGAGTGTGAGGCTCTGAAAGTCAAACTGAGCTGGGTTTGGTTCTGGGCTCCAGCATTCCAGCACCAGCCATACAACCTTGAACATGTTCCTAAATGCTTCTTGGTCTCAGCAAACCCATCTGAAAATTCCGTGATAATAGTTACCTCTGCCAAAGCGATACCATTAAATGGGAAACAAAGTGACTCCACCTATATGTCATTTGTAATATAAACAACTGGAGAAAATGAGTTTATCTTCCTTGTTTCCCAGACAAGTTGTTGTCTACACCACATGCTTTGTTCTTCCAATCCAACAACATGCCGTTTTGCATTGCACAACCACTCCCACCCTCAACCTTCCCAAAAATGCAAATGGAAGTTTGTTGTTGTTGTTGTTTTTTACATTAGGGGATTCAAGCTCCCAGATGGGCATAACAATGGATTTCATATAAGGACAATTCACTTTCTGAAAATGAAAGATAATTCACATTTGCCCTATTCTGGGCCACTTGAGTTTTTAACTAGATTCACATTTGCAAGACAACCTTGAAGAAGCTCCTGGTACATCCACTTAGCCTCCTTCCCTCACCTCACTCCTAGGCTTTAGTGAATTATCCTTGCTTTGGGTTTTCTCAGACCCCCTCCCACTTCCCCAACCACCAGTCATATCACAACACTTCAAGGAAACTGAGACAATTGATAATTAGCAATGTACTCAAGGGAAATACTCTTGAATTCACAATCAGAAATTTGATTTACATCTGAACGCAACCCAGTGTATTTTCACAATTTGGAAATGAGCTGTAGGTACAAAGATAATGCTCTTCCCCTGCACCCTCTCCAAAGAATATCAAACCATGATCAGCATACCTAAGATCCATGACTGTTACTTAACTGGTAGCCACTGCCTGGAACAGGGGTTATTATCATAGCAAAGCTATAATATCCCTAATAAAATAAGAGTCTACATTGTACCTACGTTTTGTTTTTAAGTCTACTCTTGCAATGCCCCTGTGATCACCAAATAAATCCAAATTTTAAAAGACTGTAAAGACATACACATAATAATTTGACCAAGTTAATAATCTGACCTAGTTAATAGTATCATATTATGCTCTTCTGTCTCAAATTATAATTCTCAAAAGAGCAATCTAGCTACAATATTGTTTTCAGAAAATGTACTTTGAATTTTTTTCCCTACATTTGGCTTTGACCTTGCTATCCCATCTGTGGGATCTTGTCCTACAGACATATTTTCGCCTGTGTGAAATGATTTATGCCCATGTTATTCAATGCTGTAGTGTTTTGAGATTTTAAAAATATTTATCCAAAGGGAACTAGTTAAATAAATCATGGCTATGCTGATACAAAGAGATTACATAGCCATTTAAAAAACAAAACAGTAAGTGCTCTATTACTAAAACTGCAAAGAACTATAAGACATACTGTTAAAAGACCAAGGTACCAAACAGCATGTATTGTATACTACCTTTTGTATAAAATAGGGAAGAAATAAGAACACATGCAGAGAACACATATGTTTATATACACACGTGGCACATGTGTCCTTGTATTTACATAAAGAAATTTCAGAAGGGTAATCAAACTCTAACGGCACGGGATGTAAAAGGAGAAATTGAAATTAGGCAGATAAAGATAGGTATCTGAAAGAGATTACTTATTTAATACTTTTGAGATATTTTGCTTCATGAGCCATATACATGTATTATCTACTCCAAAAATACATTAAAAATCGATTAGTGGTAAAAAAAAAATGACATTCTATTCCTTCAAGATTAAAACAACACCTGTAAAGTCACATTTCGTGATTGACCATGATTCTTTCCCCTCTTCTTTCTAATACCATGCAAGCCCATATTAAACAACGACAACAACAATACACACACACACACAGTCTTCAACTAATAAAGGAGAAACCTCTTGAAGAAAAAAAAAGCCCGCAACTATTTTTAAAGAGCTCCACAAAGTCTTACTCCATATATTTTATCCATCATATTAAGGTGAATCTCCTATAGTTGATTAGACTTCACTAGTTCACAAAACACTCTAGCCTGGATGGCTCCCGATCCTCTGATGTGCCCAGGAGAGAGGCAGGCTCACCACCCTCACACAGATAACGCTCACCTTCATAGGTGCCGACTTCCAGAAGGGTCCCGCTCTGCTCGAGGTCCAAGAATTCCTTCACAGTCAGAAAGTTATAGTCCACGCCAGGCACTTCTCCTTCTCTGGGAGATCGGGTTGTGCCTGCAGCCGACAAGACAAATACACAAGACACCATCAGTCAATGAAAACAGGAAGCTCCCCATTCGGTTGTAATTACAATAACCTGTTTTGTAGGCTGGAGTGCCTAAGCGTGCCAACCCATCTGCTCAGACAGGGACCTAGGAAAGACAACTTCTTTTTTTTTTTAGTCTTTTTTTTTTTTTTTTAAGATTTTATTTATTTGACAGAGAGAGCACAAGCAGAGGGAGAGAGAGAGAGGCAGGCTCCCTGCTGACAACTTCTTTCTAACAGCACAGCATCCTCACTTCCACCCGCTCGTGCTTGGGATCTTCGAATGGGAGAAAGAGCAAACTGAGCACAGCTGGGTAGCCTGGGATGAGTTTTTATCACTTCTTAAAAATGCACTGAATGAAAAAGGCAAACTGGATTTTAGATGGACAACATGCACAATCAGCAGCTTCTAGGACTCCAGTAGATACTAAAAAGTTATCCACCTTAAGCTCACAGCCTAAGGGGTTTATATTTTTAACACCGGCCTCAAGATTCCTGTGTTCCGAAGTATATCCGGCAAGTTCCAATGTAATAAGCCCTTTGAAGAAAATGACATCCACTGCATAAACACATCACTAGAGAAATGCAATTGCCCAAGATCGGTGGTTGGATATCTCCCAGGGATTAAAATGCTGCTCCTGTCCATGTAATTAATATGTTCGATGAAAAGAGGCCACCCGTAAGTTCTGATGGGAGAGAAGGGGCACTGAATTTGCTAGAAAATTCTCCCCTTGAATATGGTCATTCTGTCCATGACTAATAAATACAACAATTCTTCTTATGAACAACAGAGGGTCTCTAGAGGATTCGAGTCACCCAGCTCAGGTGCGAGGCTCTAGACCTATCATTTTAGCCTCATCTCAACCAAAACTGTAGAAGCAATGTGGAAGGAATGTGATTTACACACAAACCGAGAAAAGAAGACAAACCAAGAAGTAATTATGTAGTGTGTACTAGGAACCTCTGTCAAATACTAGAAAAGACCAAAAAAAGAGCAAAATACCGGATTTCTGCTTTTACATTCAAGTTAGGTGATATGATCAACTTAACTCATTTTGCAAGGCACCATTTACCTGCGGTATTCTAAAGTTGATATTTTCCTGTATAATAAGCAGGGATTTTTCTGTATTCCTAGGAACTTAATAAGCAAGGATTTCCCCCTAATCCTAGAAACTTTAAAGCAATTCAAAGTATGTACCTTGTGGCTCTAATGTTCTCTCATCACTTGCCCTATGAGAATGATCATATCCACTAACCTACGGGGCCATCGGGAACTTCTCAAGTGAAAAAACAAAAACAATAAAACAAAACCCCTCAACACTTGCTGCATATTTAACTTAGGATAAATACATTTTAAATGAGCCCGATTTTTCTAATATCTGAAATTGGAGTGTTTTAAATAGCCGCAAACTCTCCACAGTATGGTTGTTATTGCACACGTTTGCTTAGCAGGTCCCACATGCTGGGACTTTCCGGTAAAGAAGCCTGCTTGTGTCCAGAAGTCTACTCTTGTACTATTTCCTGATTTGTTCCCATTTCGGGCTCCCCTGACAGATGACGACAAGCGCTTTCAGGTAGCTTACAATTTTTAAATTGAGATCTCCAATGTCAGGCACAGAAGTAGGTACTCCAGAAACAGAGAGAATACCATATACTGTTGCTGAGCAGGCTCCTGCAGTGGGAATGGTAAGTTCAAGGCTTGCCACTCCTCCCAACTTGTGGTCCTAGGCATGTTCCTTAGCTTCTGTTATTACTTGGTTTCCTCATGGGACACAGGGATAATAATGGTACCTACACTATAGATTTGTTGTGTGTACTGAATGAAATAAACCTTTTAAAAGACATATATAGCTTAATAATCATCAGCACATGTGCTAGTTTATGTCATCATTAGAAGGAAATGAGTTGAGAGAATGCTATAGTTCAAATGCTATATATATATATATATATATCTCCTAACATCTCTCACCAGGTTTCATTTTTTTCAATAACTATTTATTGAGGTCCCAACTCATGCTGGGCAGCAGCTCAGGCACTGGGGAAACCCTGGTGAACAAGACAAAGCCCCTACCCTTGTGAAATTTATATTTTACTGTGAAAGACGGAAAACAAATGTGTATGGGAATGAAACAAAATTTCAGGTGGAAATAATCTTCCATAGGAAACATAGGTTAAAGTGTCTCAGAGCAATGTAGGTTAAAGGGTTTAAGAGTATCTTGGAAGAAGGAAGCACGCTGGGGAGGAGGGAAGCTATTTTAGATGGGGATTAGGGAAAGCCTGGCTAAGGAGATGCCACCCAAATGGAGAGCCCTGCCGAGGTGATGGGAAAGCGTTCCAGGCAGGGGGAAGGGGCCAGGGCTTTGATGCAGGCAGAGCCTTGGTAGGTGAGGGGAAGGGCAAAAAAGACCAGAGTAATGGTGACAGAGTAATAGAAAAGGGTTACTTAAAAAAGCCACAGCAAACACTTCATATCTTATTCTAAGGAAGATGAGAAGCCACTGGAGGGTTTTCAGCAGGGTGGTGCTAGGCTTCATTTTAAAAAGATCATTGAGCTTGACAGAGAACAGGCTTTGGGCAGAGGAGGGGGAGGTGGGCACGAACAAAAGCAATGAGACCAGTGAGGTGGTTATTACAGGGTCCACGGGAGAGAAAATGAGGTCACGGATAAGAAGAGTAGGGCGGAGCTAGTGAGAAGCAGTCAGATTTCTATCCTACGTTGTGAATATTGCAAATAGCTGTGACACAGTCCACAGGATGGACATATTAAACTCATCAAGCCACACGAGGTCCATATTTTGAAGACAGAGCTTGTTGATGGGAGTGGATGGGGTGTGTAAGAAAAACAGAGGGATAAAGACTGACATCCCATTTTTTGTCCTGGGCAAATGGGCAAATGGCCTTGTGCCCTCTACAAAAATCAAGAAGACAGGGGAGGAAGTGGTTCTTAGGGGAAAAACAGTAAGAGTTCACTTTGAGACATGTGAAGTCTGAGATGCCTATTAGACACCTAGATGTGGAGGGCTGTGCACAGCTGACCAGGTAAGTCTGAAGATCAGAGTGCAGGTTGGGACATAAAATTGAGAGTGATGAGTAAACCACTGGCATCTGAAGGCAAGAGACAGAGATAACAGGGGGCGGGGGGAGCGGGGAGTGTACAAAAAGAAGCCAAAATGTTTGGATTGAACACTAAAACCCCGTAATTTTTAGTAACGGAGAAAACTAGGAAGACCCCCAAAGGAGACTAAGAGGTAGCAGTCAGCAAGGCAGGAGCAAAGGAAGAGGGTGTGATGTCCTGGAGCCAAGTGAAAAAAGCCATTTAGCCTGCTCCTGGGAAACCACAGTTTACAGCACATTGGGAAATCCCGGTGTGGGGCAAGAAGAGAAACTCTGAAACTTGCTGTGAAGGGGTCTGTCCTAAATGTGATCTACATGGCAATTCTCATACTCAGCCTCCATATCAAAATTCCATTAGCTTCATTTATCGCCCCATCCCATGCCCCACTCCCCAAGAGATGAGGCTAAATAAAACTAACAAAAGACTTGTTGGGTTTTTAAAGTCTTCTGAAACCAGACAATGGTGGGGGATTTTTTCCTCCTTCTTGAGCCATCTTATCTTTCCTGTGTCTTTCCACCATGTTTTTCAGAACCAATCTGTCAGATTTACTTTAAAGGGTCTTAATTTCCTGAAAGGATTCAAAATTATGAATAACTTAAAAAATGCTACATTTTAGAGGAAAAAATGAAACTCAAAGATAACCATTTTCCCATGTAAATAAATACGTTTGGTGGCCTTGGACCTGCAGGGGAAGGAGTGGGGGGCAGGTTAGTCTCCACCCACAAAACCTTCAGGGTTTATTACCCAGACAAAACCTTTCTACGCTGCAGGCTAGCAGGAGGTTTACTCCCAGTTACCCTCTGAGCAACCCGCCCTGGGTTTGGGCCAACATGACCAGGCTCCATTCAGTGACGCAAGGGAGAAAAGGGCAGGGGAGGGGACCCCGCCTCCTCTTTTCTTCTAGCCGAATGACAGGCTGCCGGCTGGACACACGCCTGGCAGATGGCATTTCAAAGGGTTTTCAGGAGCCATCTGGGGTGGGTACAATTATTACAAACCATGCTTCTAACAAAGCCAGAAGGGTTACTTCCTGGCAGAAGAGAAGTAAAACAAATTCTATCATGTTCCTCAGGGACAGCATATTAAAAAAAAATAATCACCGGGCTGACAAACTGGGGTTTTCTACAGCCTACAACACTGCCTTCTGCTTGTCTAGCCAGAAATCAGGCCAACAATATCTAACAGTTATTAGCTTTAAGCAAATATGCACAGTGCGCACCTCCTTGCCTTTAAAAGACCAACAAACACACAAACAAAAAACAGGCGTGAGAGATGATCAAACAGCAGGAAAGGATGAACAGCATCCATTTATTGGATACTTACTTATGTCCCAGGCAAGGTGCTAAGCACTAAATCAATACTACTGTATTTAATTGCTAGAAGAAATGTAAAAGTAAGGACTGTCATTATACTCATTTTATTGATGAGGAAGCTGAGAGTCAGAGAAGGAAAGTAACTGCCCAAGGTCGCGTGCACAATTAAGAAGGAAAGTAACTGCCCAAGGTCATGTAACAAGTAAACTGAGCAGAGCTATGGTCTCTTGGAAAAAAATCTCTTTAGATATCTGTGGCAGCAGGGTTTGTAGCAAAAACAAAACAAAAGCAGTCCTCCAAAATGAAAAACTAAGTGCCCATACATATGGGAATGACTGAACGAAATATGGTAGATTCACCCTCAGGAAATTTTTTTTTTAACTATGTAAAGAACAGTGTGATCTACACAGTTACCAGAAGGAATGTGTATGATGTTCAGTTGAGTGATACAAACAAGTCACTATGTAAACTTGAATAATATGTAAAATATGGCTGCATTTTATTGAAAAACAGAAAAGGAAGCGCTATGGACCCTATGTTTTTTCAGTTATTAAATAGTTAAGTGGGTGGAATAATATTAAATCATTAGCAGAGGTAACCTCAAGGGGGGTGGGTTCAGAAATGGGAAGAGACAAAATGATTGTTTCTTTAAATAACTCTCAGACTCTGAATTGTACCAATGTGTATGTAGTTGTTCTGGCATTTTATAAATTGAATAAAAAGATTATTTCCGGAATCTTGAACAATTTGATTCTTGGGTATCCTAATCCAATATCTTCCATATTAACTTAGTCCTTGCAAAAACCTGCAAAAGAATATAGGCTCCCTGTGAATCATACAAACAATACTTTTGAGGTTTCCCATGTCATAGAAAGCCAGCACTGATGTCAACACTTGCCTTTAGCTAATGAATAGAAATATACTACATATAGGGGTGCCTGGGTGGCAGTCGGTTAAGCATCTGACTCCTGATTTCAGCTCAGGTCATGATCTCTGGGTCCTGGGATCAAGACCCGTGTTGGGTTCCAAGCTCAGCGGGGAGTCTGTTTGAGGGATTCTCATTCTCTCTCTCTCCCCTTCTGCCTCTCCCCCACCCACACTCTTTCTAAAATAAATAAATAAATAAATCTTAAAAAAAAAAAGAAATATATTACCTATAAAGTTGAGATGGTGATACTATTTTTCTGCCTGATTTTACTCTTTAAACCTCGATCTGGGGTGCCTGGGTGGCTCAGTGGGTTAAGCAGCTGACTCTCAATTTCAGCTCAGGGCATTATCTCAGGGTCCTGGGATTGAGGCCTGCATCAGGCTCTGCCTTCAGTGGGGAGTCTGCTTGAGGATTCTCTCTCTCCCTCTCCCTCTGCCCCTCACACCCACCTGCTCGAGCACTTTCTCACTTTTTCAAATAAATAAATATTTTAAAAAACCCCTCAATCTGTTCATCATTTAAACAGAGTCCTTTTTCAGTGTTAAAATGCCTACAAGATTTCACCAGGGTAGTCAATACTACCAACCCTTTCCACCACCAGATCATAACTTAAATTAATTTGAGCTACGCCCTACTGAATATCTCGGTATGAATTAGCAATGCCCCCAAAAGTTCGCCTTTTAAAGCCTGAGTGGCTGCTTGCTTCTTATGCACGTTTTATGGTTCATAAACTTTTAGTGTACCTGGCTTGAGTGACCCTTGCTGAGGAAATCAGAAAGTGACCTTCCTTATCAACTCTACAAATCACGGCTATAGAAAAGGAACTGGATTTTGGAGTTCATTAGCTCTCTCTTCTTAATCTGAAAATTCTCTTGAAATATCCAATTAAGGCAGCAAACAAAATCTTAGGGATGGGACACAATATGCCGGTTCCTCCTGCTATGTATTCCCAGCACCATGAGGCTTTCGGGCAAGCTGTCACTCAGCACCTGTCCAAAAGGTCTCAAGGCCAGATTGCTAATAGAAGAATCATTACCCTACTAAGATTAAATTGTTAATAGTCAATGGTTTCACCTGCTGTGAAATTAATCTGGGTCCTGCTTATCAAAATCTAATGACGAGGCTTCAAAAAATTATAGTCCCTTCAACTACCTCCAATGTTAAGGAAGGATCATTCTGTATAATAAAGCAATTATGTGCATTGCTTGAAATTCATTAGATATCCAGGACAGGCTCATGCTGTTCGTTTTTTCAGCTGATGGAGATGGAGCACAGTTGAATGTATTGTTCCTACAAATTCACTCAGTCACTTACTCACACAAGTTTGGCCATATTTTGGGATGAACAGTACTATTTACTCAACATTTTCCCTTCAAATCAAACTGTTGGTTTTTTTTTTTAAATGTAACTATATTCATGTAAAAAAGAAATGCTTAACTGCTACACAATGACTAGAATAGTTTTTAAAAATCTTACAATACCAAAAGCTGGCAAAAGTATGGAGCTATTGAACTCACACACCGTTGGTAAGGTTGCAGCAGGGGTACCGCCCTTGGGAAAAGAGTTTTGGCATTTTGTTACAAAATGAAACATAAATTCACCATATGACCCAACAATCATGAAGGGAGGCAGATCAATCACAAGGATGTGAATCTCTTCACGCCCCAAACAGATTTAGAAACAACATATCCACCAATGCAGACCACAGCCTTACATGTTTGATAGACTCGAAACACAAGCAATTTTTCTATCATGCCTTAAATATGGCAACAGGCACCCAAACATGTCACTAGAATGTGTACTCCATGTGATCTTCCAGGATGTTTAAATAAAAAACACTCACTTTTACTGAAGCTTTTGTTTCACCAATACGAACTATTCAAAAAGATCTGGGGACAGAAGTCAAACAGACCTTTTCTCATGAAAGAACATGCATACATTTAAAACAAGTCCACCTGGCTTCTTCTTCGTGTCCTTTCAAATCTACATTCCTTGGGAAAGAGACTGAGGAAGCATACTAAGGCTAGTCCATAGTATAGGACTACTCAAAGTATCTCTTGATTAGGGAATAAAGAACAAAAATATTAACAGCTGCTATTTATTGAGCACTTACTATGTGCCAAGGAATTGCTAAGTATGTACATCACAGATGACAGTATCCTGATGCTTGGGTGAGAGCAGAGTTTGTTAGAATTACCCCCCCACCCCTACCCCCACCCCAGGCCAGCACTTTCTAATGCATGCTTGCAAGTCTTTCATTCTGCTGACAGTTATTTTCTAAAGTGCTAGATGGGGTTAGAGGATGGGGGTGAGCAAGACCCTGAGAAAGCTTAAAGTTTGTGGGGGAAGAACAATAAAGGATATGAAGGAGAAACTAAAGGTGGCTCTGGGTGCTCCTATCAAAGGGACCTACCAAAAAGAAAAAAAAATGTGACAGCAGGAGACCCTTGAATGAGGCAGTCATGGAGCCTTGGTAAGGGATGCAAGTATTCTGTGGCTCTTACTTGGTGTGTGAGTATGGAGGGTAGGGGAGATCAGAAAATAGACAGTGGAAGGAGGGGATAAAGACCCAAAAGACTGGTGGTCTCAGATGTGACATCTAGTGGACTCAGAAATGGAATGGTCATAGGAATGAAACTGTCAGTGAGCAACACACACACACACACACACACACACACACACACACTAATTGTGCTGTGTCTTCAACAGAACAAAGTTGTCTTCAAAGAGCCCAGTATCTGATTGGGTCTGTGTCCAATCCAACATGATGCCTCCTTATAAACAACTAAAAGGGACTTGACTGATATCATCCCTGTAGGACACTGTAAAATAAGAAATAAAGAAGGGCAACCTAATAATCCTAGGAGGACAGGAACCCAAATGTTGAAGCTGTTGACACAATTTTTAATGCTCTACAAATTGCCACTCACTCCTTCACTTCAAAGGAAGCCTTAGTGAGGAAGGAAGGTCACACACGGTATGATGGTTGTTTTTATGTGTCAACCTCACTGGGTTAAAAAAATGCCTGGTTACCTTGTAAAACCTTCTTTCTGGCTGTGTCTGTGAGAGTGATTCCTGAAGAGATTAGCATGAAGAAGACTACCCTCACCAAGTGTAGGTGGGCATCATTCAATCTACTGGGGGTCTAAGTAGAACAAGAAGGCAGAGGAGGGGCAAATTTACTCTGCTGGAGATGAGACATCCATCTTCTCTTGCCTTCAGACTATGGGGTGGTAGGGGTTCCAGTTTCTGGGCTTTCAGAGTCAGACCAGGACTTACAGCTTTGGCTACGCTGGTTCCCAGACCTTTGGACTCAGGTGGAATCACACCACAAGTTTTCCTAATTCTCCAGTATGCCAAGGGCAGACTGTAGGACTTCTAGTCCTCCATAATTGCATGCATGAGCCAATTCCTGTAACAAAGAACATTCTCCCTCTCTCTCTTTCTCTCCCCACATACTCCCCTCCTCCCCCACCTGTTCTGCTTCTCTGGAAAACCTTAATACACAGATCAATGCAGATTGATCCTTTTAAGAAGCACCATTCTGACTAATTGGGCATTCCCTCCCTCTAAATCTTTCAACCATCATAACAAAGGTTAGAAATATTACCCTTATCTTTCTACCCTTTTTTAAAAAGATTTTATTTATTTATTTGCGAGAGAGAAAGAAAGCATGAGCGGGGGGGAGGAGCAGAGGGAGAGGGACAAGCAGACTCTCCACTGAGCAGGGAGCCTGAGGTGGGACTTGATCCCAGGACCCCGAGATCATGACCTGAGCTAAAATCAGATGCTTAACCGACCGAGCCACCCAGATGTCCCTTATCTTTCTATCCTGCTCACAACAAAGAATACTCAGTAATTATGTCTTGAATGGAATATTGCCAAGCTGCTCAACAGCAGGTGTGTAAAGACAATCGCCATCATGCCATCAACAACTCACATGCTTGGTATCAGAAGATCCTTTCAGGTTCCATCTTGCATACAAGAACACCATATGACAGAGGCACAGGAATCTCATTAAAGAATCACACCTAAAATCCTGGGAATAAATAAGGACTTGGCGTTTGTCCCACTGTGCTGATGGTTTGAAAAAGTGGCCTAGATACCAGAGATGGGAAGCAACTGATCTGGTTTTTGTGACCTGACTTCTAGCTTTACTCTCTACAACTGTGATTCAGGACGAAGAGAAACAGGTTTTGAGTGTCTGATCCAGGTGAATCACCAAGATGAAAACAGCTCAATAGCAACTGTTCAAATTATCTGTGCATCCTTCTTCTGAAGGCCAAGTGTCCTTTGTTATTAGAAGTCTCAACAGGTCACCTTTCAAGGAGATCCACACAATGCCAAGGATGAATGGGGACCCTGCAGACTGCTGAGTACATCACATTATGATACAGCAAAAGGATATATATTTGCTTATGGAAGCCTCTGGCAAGCAACTGACTCCTGATAATAAACAAAGGCAGCAGTTTTTCAAGAGGAAGGAACTCAGTAGAAGAAGAATCAGGTTCTAGTTCCAGCTCTGCCACTAAATTAAATTTTGTTACTGACCTTAGAAAATCCCTTTTAATGCACTCAACGTCCTTACCTGTAAAACAGGGAGGGTAACTATTGCAAGACTGTATGTTGAAGGATTTTTGTCCCCTAGCCTGTGGTTCTTGGTTACGCCACTTTGAAGAATGAAGAGGTAGACCAGATGAAGAGTGGTGGGCAGCAAAGCAAAGTTTATTGAGCAAAAGTATAAAGCTTCCGGAGAGGGAGGGGGGCCTGAGTGGGTTGCCCTCGGAGTTTCTAAATTTAGGGGGTTTATGAGCTCTTTTGTAGAACTATCTTAATCAATCAGGGTGTGCTGAGCTGTGCCAGTCAGGGCTTTGGTCCCTTATATTAGGTTGTTGTCTCTGCGGATGGTCTTTTATTGGCGGCTTATGTCGTAACTGCCCCTTGCCCACGATATTCACAAATGCTTTGTGGTTAATTATCTTGCTTTAGGATGTTTTGCAGAAGTCATTTTTGTCTGTCATTTCATGTCCTGTCTAAGCTGCGGAACAGGATGTTAGTACTGTTTTATTTGAGCTGTCTTGACTCCATATTTTCTTGTTGGGGACCCTGACACTGACTACCTAAATGTCCAACTAACTCCTAACATATATATCATGGAATCCTTATGAGATAATAAATAAATTCCTATGCAAGGATACAAAATTCTTAGCAAATTTAAGGCATTTAAAAATTTTGTTCATAGGAGCACCTGGGTGGCTCAGTGGGTTAAACGTCCAACTCTTGATTTTGGCTCAGGTCATGATCTCAGGGCCCTGGGATCGAGCCCCACATAGGGCTCCGTGCTCAGTAGGGAGTCTGCTTGAGGTTCTCTCTCTCCTTCTCCCTCTGCCCCTTCCCCTGCTCAAGCTCTTTTTCTCTCTTTCTCAAATAAATAAATTTTTGTTCATAATAAAAATCTGTATTTAGGCTAATATTTATACTTTATATGCATTGACTCATTTAATCCTTGTAACAACCTTATCTAGTAAGTGCCATTATCATCCCCACCACACAGATAAGAAAACATACACAGAGAGATTTGGTGACTTGCCAAAAACTATACAGCTGGTAAATGGTAGAGGCAAGATTTGAACCCAGGATCTTATGGCCACAGAGCAGTGAAAGGCCCTGTGTGCAAGGAAGACACTGGGGTGGGGAAACAAACTGGTGGGGGGGAGGGAACAGGTGACTCTCCAGAGCTCTCCACCTGGGGGTGAATAAATCATTACCTGTCCTCATCAAAGAAAGCTAAGGGGGCTGATGAAGTTGAGCATTGGGGGGGGGGGGGTAGTGGGGGAGAGAATGCTTCTCCCTCATGACTTCTTTGACCCCAAACCCGAGCTCTCAGGAGCTATGCCTTACTACTCTTCTTTTTTTAAAAGATTTTATTTATTTGACAGAGAGAGACACAGCAAGAGAGGGAACACAAGGAGGGGGAGTGGGAGAGGGAGAAGCAGGCTTCCCGCCGAGCAGGGAGCCCGATGCGGGGCTCGATCCCAGGACCCTGGGATCATGACCTGAGCTGAAGGCAGACCTTAATGACTGAGCCACCCAGGCGCCCCTGTCTTACTACTCTTAACAAGAATGAGGTAAATTAGGCCAGAATCCAGTGAAGAGGGAAGTCAGGCAATAACCTGAAACTAAATATTAACCATTCTTTCTCTTTTACGTGGGGGAGGGACCCCTGGCACTATAAATTCATGGAAACCCTGCCTTCATTTAAAACAGGAAAGTGAAAATTCTTAAGCTATCATTGATTCATGTTAAACATTTAGCATTCAGGAAATAAAGGATAAGAATCTCCAACACTAGATGCACGCTTATCAAAAACCAACTTTTGAGGATTATCTTGAAGCATTTTTGTTCAGAAAGGCATTCCAGCAATCAGTAATGCTATTTCTTAGTACCAAAGGCTGTCTATGACAAAAGGGGATTACATCAGATAGACTTTTCTCCATTATGACAGGTAATACTTTTCACTTTCTCTGAATTAATGACAGCAGTCGTCTATATGAGATGGAATGAACAAATTCCAACAAACTCCACCAGATAATTTCAAAAGCAAATGTGAACGAAAATGATTATTTTGGTGAAAAGCTATAATTAATTAAGAATATCAAGTTTCCAGAAATTAGACGACTTTGTAAGTCCAATGCTGAATGTTTCTAATATGTGGCAGTTTCCTTTCTTTAGCTTACAAAAAAAAAAATCAAGAGTGACTCCTAATAGGCATGTGGTTTCTTTTGGAGGTAAATGAGAATGTTCTAAAATCAGACAGTTACAATGGTTGCATGGTTTTAGGAATACAATAAAAATGCTGAATTGTGCACTTTCAAGGGATGAATTTTACGGAAACAGCACTGTGTATCAATAAAGCTGTTAATATTATCCCACAGAGATGCGGAGATAAATACAAAGTAGTCTTTGTCCTCAAGGATATTACAATTGAGTATAGGAGTTGTTATATTTCCATGAACAATATGTGCATTCTGTAACAATTTAACAGCTCCTTCCATGAGTCCTCCCAGTACATGAACCAAGAGCAAGTGTGAGATCAGAAATTACTGACCATCTTATGTCATTTTCCTAAAAACTGCAGGCATCTGGAGTTCTCCCAGAATGACAGTATAAAGAAATTGTTATAAAAACTGAAATCAGACTTGGTGAGTTCAAATTCCAGCTCTAATATTTACAAACTGTGCAATCATAGCCAAGTGAAATATTTGGGCCTTGGTGTCCTCATCTCTAAAAAGGGAGGAAAAACAACACTGGCCTCAGAAGGATATGTGAGGGTTATATAAGATGACACATATAAAACGTTTAGCCTGGTCATAATACGAATTCAACAAACACTGGCCATCAGGAGAGAAGAGTCATCACTGTCAACACTACAACACTCTGCTTATAAAGGGAAATTGCTGTGAAAGAAAGAAAAGAATTGAGCTATTGATCATTCATTACATTGCTAACATGGAACTCAGGTTTTCTACACATAATGCCGAATTCAATTCTCCCCCAGAGGGCATTTTCTCCCTATCTTTACAAAATTTTCTGTCCTGAATCACCATCTTTCAAAACCTTTCACGTGAATGTACATAACTTCCAGTCACAACTCGCTGAGTTATCTTTCGATAAGAAATCACAAATTCGGGGCTCCTGGGTGGCTCAGTCAGTTAAGGAGCTGCCTTCAGCTCAGGTCACAAGCCTGGGGTTCTGGGATCGAGTCCTGTGATGGGTTCCCTGCTCAGTGGGGAGCCTGATTCTCCCTCTTCCCCTGCCCCTCCCCCCTGCTCCTGCGCACTCTCTCTCTCTCTTTCAAATAAAATCTTTTTTTTTTTTTTAAAGATTTTATTTATTTATTTTGAGAGAGAGAATGAGAGAGAACACATGAGAGGGGATAGGGTCAGAGGGCAAAGCAGACTCCCTGCCGAGCAGGGAGCCCGATGCGGGACTCGATCCCGGGACTCCAGAATCATGACCTGAGCCGAAGGCAGTCGCTTAACCAACTGAGCCACCCAGGCGCCCTCAAATAAAATCTTAAAAAAAAAAAAAAAAAGAAATCATAGAGTCAACACAACTAAATATCATAATTTTTGTTAATCATTTATCACTAAGCACCAGCATCCACCTATAAGAAAATGACTGTTTACTGAAAGACAGAGTTGGAATTGAAGGACCTCTAGTCCGCTAATTCCAAGGTATCGTGTTATTATTCAGATGACTCACTCCTTCTAATTGAAAGGATGTAATATTACTTATGGGACAAATACTATATGGCTGAACATAAAGAGAGAAATCAATTTACACTTAGTACGGAAACAGAGCAATTCTAAGAGCAATTCAAGATGGATATAAGAAAAAAGGAGTCTGCATTGATTTCATAAATACATTGGTTCTCAGTTGACCTGGGCATGATAGTTCTTAAAGCCTTCGCAAATTGTCAGCCAAACAGTCCTCACCATGTAGATGTTACTTTGGCTCCCATCAAGTATACATACTGCTATGGCAAAGCAAACAAAGGGAATATTGTGTAACGTGGGATATGACATGCTACAAGAATAAATAGGAGTTAGTTATCACGTGAAGCCTGCACCAAGGAGAGTCTACCGCCCCACTTATGTTTTTCCTTACCCAAAACACACAGGAGTATGGCCTTTACAGTATAAAGGAAAACATAGTGGGAACAGTAAAATTTCTAGGATATTTCAGCACCGTATTGAAGGGTTACTGAGTGGAGAACATAAAAAATTGGCGATTTCTATTTTTTTTAACAGGTGCTTCCCTCCACCCATTTTTAATACCAGCATTCACCTTGCAAAGGCTTTATTGACACCCAAAACTCTTTTAATATTCAAAGATTGTCTTGAGGAAAGACTAAGAAATGGGAGCAATGTGAACACCACTTAAAGGTGGGTTCCCAGGCAGCTGAATTCACTCTTGGGACTCTGCTACTGTTCCTAGGCCACTTATGCTGTTCCCTCATTAATGATGACATCAGCAGATTCCCAGAAAACTGAATTACTGCTCTGACTTCTTCCCACCCTGGGACTATCCATTACTTTATCTAATGCTTGTCAATTATCTCCATAACTATAGGTCACAATCCAAAAAAAAAAAAAAAAATGGAGTTGGAGCAACTACAAAATGATCTAGAGCCAGCTGATTCACTGTTATTGCCCTCATTTTGATTAGTTCACTTCTCAATGAGCAATTATATTCTCACATTATGTAGTACCTCTCTCACCACAATTCTGGTTCATTTTCTGTTACAGACTTCGCTTCCCAGATAGTTGAGTCATATAAATTATTTTTCACTCTTTTTTTTTTTTAAAGATTTTATTTATTTATTCATGAGAGAGAGAGAGAGGCAGAGCGAGAAGCAGGCTCCCAAGGAGCAGGGAGCCCGATGCGGGACTCGATCCCAGGACCCTGAGATCACGACCTGAGCCGAAGGCAGACGCTTAACCATCTGAGCCACCCAGGCGCCCTTATTTTTCACTCTTAAGCCAAATTATGTAGCTTTTGTTTATTTATTTTTTAAAAAGATTTTTATTTATTTATTTGACAGAGAGAGACACAGGGAGAGAGGGAACACAAGCAGGGTGAGTGGGAGAGGGAGAAGCAGACTCCCCGCTGAGCAGGGAGGGAGCCCCATGCAGCACTCGATCCCAGGACCCTGGGATCATGACCTGAGCCGAAGGCAGACGCTTAACCATCTGAGCCACCCAGGCGCCCTTATTTTTCGCTCTTAAGCCAAATTATGTAGCTTTTATTTATTTTTTAAAAAGATTTTTATTTATTTATTTGACAGAGAGAGACACAGGGAGAGAGGGAACACAAGCAGGGGGAGTGGGAGAGGGAGAAGCAGACTCCCTGCTGAGCAGGGAGCCCCATGCAGGACTCGATCCCAGGACCCCGGGATCATGACCTGAGCCGAAGGCAGACGCTTAAGGACTGAGCCACCCAGGTGCCCCAAATTAGGTAGGTTTTAGTGGTGAAATTAAAACCAATTATTAATGCTTCTAAACATCTGCTTGGAAAATGGAGACAGTGATGAATATATGTCTGTGCTGATGGGATAAACTGAAAATCCTGTCTTTATTCAGACTGACTTTTAAAAGAATTATTTCATTATGCTACTTTGTGAGATATCAGAGGTCTTCTTAGAAAATGGCCAGTTTTTAAAAAGTAAGATCAAGTACAAATCTTCGTTATTATAAGTTACTTAGCATAATTATTAAATAGAACAATAAATTATTCTACGCTTTCTAATAGAAATTGGCTCTTTTCAAACATCCTTATTTCAGAGATGTCAGGTGGGTGAGTGGCCTGCCTTCTAAGATGGCTACAGCATTTTACGCCTATGGGATTCTCCTTAACCCAAGAATGCAAATTATGCCCTTGTCAGCTACACAACTGAACCCACTGTGAGTACAGATAAAATCAAATCAAGGATCAAATCAATGCCTGCTATTAGAGACAGAAATTTTAAAAATCAATTCATGAAAAGTTAAGGACATCTTAGTTGTGACATATGAACAATCTCTTAGAAAACATGGTGTTGTGTTTTGTTTGTGTTTTATTTTACACATATTAATTAAATGTTGTATCACACAATGCTTACTGGTCCTCACCCCTGGGTTTCATCTAATTCGTCATCCCTGTCAAGAGAGCCTGCTGATCAAGGGCAAAGAGAGGGTAGAGGAAATCTTTATTTCCTTCATTTGGCAGCAGGGTATGACTGCCATTAGCTTCCTGTCAGCAGGTGAAGACCTGCTGATGTGATAGATGATCCTGGAGCTCTTACAAGCAGTTTTTACCACATACCTGCCTCTTAACCTGTTTACCCAGAAGTTATACTCTCATCTTGTGGGAAAACCACATTTTTGCCCAGAGGGAACAAAGAGTCAAAGCTTTAATAAATCCAGAAGCTACTGCCATCACCTTCCACAGCTCTGGCTTCTCGAAACAAAAGCAAAAAATAAAATAAAATAAAGGGTATTTAAGTGAGCCACCTGGGAAATCCAGAAAGCTGCTTCTACCCTCAACATGTAATACATGTTCTATCTGAAAAAAGTAATAAGAGATTAAAGCTATTCATTTTAAGAGACTTTACAACATTTTGTACAAGAAAATTTTTGTTTTATGTAGGTAAGACAAGAAATGAGGCACTTAAGAGGAAAGAGTGGTTTTCTAAACCTTCCAATGAATACCAACTAATGTCAATTAATGACATTTACACCAAAATACATGGAAATGGAAAAGAGAAAATTCACAGAATAGGGCTTGGTCAAATTTTGAGTAGAAGTGGGTAACTTCCAAATTAATAACCATCAGTGCCTTCTTCCTCTCTTCAGATATAAAAAGTACCTGTTGTAAAAAATCTAGAACCCATAAAGAAGCACAAAGAAGACAAGCATCCCCACCACCCAGATACACACACTCTCAATAGTGAAGGACCTGAAGTCCCCAGTCACCACGGCAGGCTCAAGGATGGAGACCTGGAATCTTGAGGGAAATTCTCAGCCATCAGAGCCGGACTGAACCTCTGCAGGCCTCCCTACAATCTACACTCAACAACCGTGGGCCAGTAGTTCACACGGAGAATGCACTGCTAGTTGTCCACAACCATATTCGCACACCTGCCACTCACATGCTTCCGGTCACAAAAATCCTGAAAACGAGAGTGACGATACATCATCAAAGTTTATTGGAGAAAACAGTACTGATTGATGCCAAACTCAGGAATCTTTACATGGGGTCAAGGGATTGGAACTATAAAAATTCCAAAATTCATCAAAAGCAGAAGGAAAAGAAGGGAAAGCAGCAGCAACAAGGAACAGCAGGTGTTGAATTACTAATACAGGCCTACTATTATCACAACCACAACCAAATATTTATTCAGCACTTACTATAAATCTCATCAGAATCATGAGCATAGTATTAATATCCCCACTTCTCAAATCCAGAAACGGGATCGGAAAGGGTATATTACTTGCCTAAGACCGTCACACAGTTAAAGAGGGGGCTTCAGCCCTCTTAATTCTGGGATTAAACCGCCAGATTTCCTGACTCTGAGGCCTAATCGCTAAAATTTGATACCACATGCTTCATGTCACACTCTGTATCTCCTTGTTCTTAGAAAACTCCAGGCAGGATCCTGCCTCAGGGCCTTTGCACTTGCTATAACTCATCTCCATCTCTACCACACTTTTGCCCCAAGGGGCCACTCTTTCACCAGATAGCCTCATCACTGCTCCCAAACCGCCTTCAAGCATTTGCTCAAATGTCACTGCTGTGGACTGAATTATATCCCCTCAAAATTCCTATCATGAAGCCCTAATCCCCAGTGTGAAGGTATCTGCAAGTGGGGACTCTAGGAGGTAATTAAGTTTAGATGAGGTCATGAGTGTGGGGCCCTCAAAATAGTATTGCCTTTATAGGACAAGACACCTTTAAGAACTCTCCCTCTCCCTCTCTCAGATTCTCCCTCCCACACCCTTCCTCAGATTTTCCCTGTCTCTCACCTCCTCCTGCCCCAGCTTTCAGCCTAAAGGCCACTTTGTAACCGAACCCTTCCCTGGCTCCAAAGTACATTGTCTCTAATTCTCCTCCTTCACAGACCACTGCATATTTCCTTCATGGCACTCTCCACGATCTGTAAACTTATGTTATCTGCACACTGATTTGTTGTCTTTGACCACAGTATTAACATCCTAAGGACGAGGCTTATGTCTGCGCCACCTTATCCTCAGTGCGCAGCACAGCCTGGGCACGCAGTAGCTATAATTATCTGCTGAAAGAAAGGTAAACTGAGGCTTAGCTAACATCACAAGACAATAAGTCCTTTGAATGTTGCCGAAAAAGGAAAGGGAGAGGAGATGGGAATTAGTGATCTCAGGGAAATCCTGCACCCTGGAGTCCCAAACAGATTTAATCCCATAGCATTATGAAACAGTAAGTTATATTCATAAATTAAGATACCTCATAAACAGCAACGCCATGAAAATTTAAACCTGGGTTGAAATCAAGTTCCTCCATGTAGTCAACAAATACTTACTAGACATCTACTACGTGCCAGGTATTGTTCAAGGTACTGGGATACAGCAAAAAAATAAACCAGTTTCTGTCCTCATGGGGTTTATAATCTCATGAGTGGAGATACACAATAAATAAGCTGATAAACATGGAGTATGTCACTCAGTGTAAGGGAGAAAAAGAATAAGAACGGTAGGAAATCCTCGGTAGCAGAAGTGGAGTTTCCACTTCCTACGGTTTGGGAATGCCTCACTGAGAAGGTGCAGAGGTCTAAAGGAAGTAAGGGAAGAGGCGATACAGAAAACCCAGAAGAGTGTTCTAGGCACACAGCACATAACACTAAATGCAAATGCCCTGAGGCAGAAACGTACTCAGTTCCTGAATTACAGTATGGAGCAGAGACAATAAAACGTTAGATCAGAGAGATGATGAAGACTCGGTATAGAGGCCACCATAGGACTTCAGCTGTTACTCTGAGTAAGAAGGGTCACCACTGGAGGGTCTTCACCAGAGGAGTGTCATGAGACCGTAGAGACTTCGATTTTAAAGAGATCACTCTGTCTACTGAGTTGAGAATAAACTCCATGATGGACCAGAAGAGAAAGAGGAACAATAATTAAGAAGCTATCACAGTAACTGAAGTAATAGATTGTGATAGGGTGAAAGAGCCATTAATCCCTCCCATTCAAACATGGAATCCAATTCTCCCCTTGAATGTGAATTGGTTCAGCGACTTGCTTGGCCAAGAGAATATGGAAGATGGGATGCTGTGTTATGCCCAAGGCTACTCAGAAGAATTCCTGTGGCTTCTGATTTGGTTTCTTAGAATATTTGGCTCTTGAAATACTGCAGCCATGCTAGCAGGAAGCTGGAGAGACCCATGTGGAGAGGAACTGGAGTCCCCAGCCAACAATCCCAGCTGTTCGAAATCACCTTTTAGCATTCCAAGACTTTGACTACCTCTGAGAACGGTTAACAAGTAGGATTCTACCAAGTCCTTGTGACAAGACCAAACATTCCCACAAGACACAACTCCTCTGACAGATCTCCTCCATTAAACATTTTCTGTGCCCTTGAATATAGACTGACCCACTTGGTTATGATGGTGTCTTGGTCTACTCTAAGGGGAACACACACAAGCCATCCCACTGAACCTGAGCCTAACTGCAGATTCGTGAACAAAATAAATGCTTTTCATTGGAATGGTTTGTGACATAGCAAATAGATAACCAGAACAGAATCCGTGGCAGCCTGGGCCAGCCATAAGGGAATAGATAAGTCCCTAAGCATTTATTTGGGAGACATTATAGTAATACGGTTAAGAACCTGAGCTTTCGAGTCAGAAAGATTTGTATCTGAACTCAGCTATGCCACTTAACAGGTGACCCTGGGCAAATAACTTGATTTTTCTGAATCTCACTTCTCTCATCTGTAAATGAGATTAATAACAGGGCCTGGTTCCTTGAGGTATTGTTAGGTTATGCTGAGATAATGTATATAAGATACTTGGCCAGTGCTTGCCACATAATGAGTACTCCTAAAAAAAGTAAGCTAGCAAAAGGATTGATTCGTCACTTTTGTTAAAATGGCAGTATACCATTGAACATTCTGGAAATGGAAACTTCTGTGGCACGACTCCCTGATTTCCATTACATTAAGAGCCCAGATGCAAAAAAGAATTCGTCCCAGGGGAATAAACAACCACAGTGGACTATGACCTTGTAAGAATGAAGAGTGTTTTATGAAGACATCATATGATTGTCTGCCAGGTTGCTTTTCAAGAGCCTCTCGTGACCGGTGAAGCATGGCAATAATGGAACGACCTTACTAAATAGTACCGACTCTCAGCATAAGACCTTCCCCAAATTTTAAGACCATCACATCTATTTGGGCAAAGAGTTCAGCCAACTCAGTGGACAGCTATTACAACACCAATTAATGAGAATCTGTAAATTTATAAAAGAAAGATCATGATTTTATCATTGCATCCAAAATCGTGCTGCTGATAATGGGTGCAAACTCTGATAAAACCCTGGACACGAGATGTAAGGTCTCTCACAGAGTGAAAGGGACTCCAAACACAGGGATCACTTTACCACTTTATTAACCTGGGCTTGATTACAGATCGCTGTTTGAGATATTCTCATCCTATTTCCATTTTATTACAGAGATTACACTGAATAGAGAGCTCATTTTAACAGTAAAAGTTTTTCTGTGGCTTTGAGCCAGGAGCAATAAAATTGTGACCTAACAGCCATAGCAAAACAGAGAAGCCTGCTGCCATATATCTATTAAATAAGCAGCCTGCGAGATACATCGCTGGATGGACACTGGAAAGGAATGTTGCTTAAAAAAATATCAATAGCCCACGATTTAGGAGCAAGTACAACAGATGTTTAGAATTGGATTAATAAATATTTAAATATGTGTGCCGACATGCCATTAGTCTGTGAAATACAGGTGTCGGAAAATATTGACTTGAGGCCTGTATTACTTACTGACTAAATACAAAGTACAATGAATATTCATGAACAATGAAAATACACTGTTTTAATGTAAATATGCATACCTGAGTTCCTGAGTGATTAGCTTCCTATTTGGTGGTTGCTGGATTATGATAAATGTTACACCCCTTACCATATGTTAATGAGTAATTTAAGGCACAAGAGCTTTTATGAAGAGTCAAGTTCTCATTTCAAACTGCAAAATTTGAAATGCATTAGAAAGTCATTACAGCCTAAGAGTCATAAACATCATTTGTACCAAGAAGCCACCATTTACCTGCAGAAGCATAAACTAAAGGATTTTTTTAAAATTTTTATTTCTAAAAACTGGTAATGGCTATTAATCTTATTGCTTATTTCAATAGGACTGAACGTCTCTGGGATGTGTTACTCTATCATTTCCATTGTTCTTCTTTACAGCAACATAAGCTTAAGGCAGCAATGGGTACAGACAGGGAGCAATCAGGAGACGTACAATCACAGAGGAAGAAAAGACCCACAATCTGATTCCCCTTTCACTGTCCAGTGGTCTTCTTCAAGAACAATGCTTTCTCCCCCCCTGTAGCCTCCAAATGTTAACATAACAGCAATAAAGAGATCTAAGTCAAGTAAGTTTGGAAGGCACTAGGTGTAAACCAATTAAAAAGAATTCTTTCTGGGGCGCCTGGGTGGCTCAGTCGGTTAAGCATCTGCCTTCAGCTCAGGTCACGATCCCGGGGTCCTGGGATCGAGCCCCACATCAGGCTCCCTGCTCGGCGGGAAGCCTGCTTCTCCCACTCCCCACTTGTGTTCCCTCTCTCGCTGTCTCTCTCTCTCGAAAAATAAAAATAAAATCTTGGGGCGCCTGGGTGGCTCAGTCGGTTAAGCATCTGCCTTCAGCTCAGGTCACGATCCCAGGGTCCTGGGATCGAGCCCCACATCAGGCTCCCTGCTCGGCGGGAAGCCTGCTTCTCCCACTCCCCACTTGTGTTCCCTCTCTCGCTGTCTCTCTCTCTCGAAAAATAAAAATAAAATCTTGGGGCGCCTGGGTGGCTCAGTCGTTAAGCATCTGCCTTCAGCTCGGGTCATGATCCCAGGGTCCTGGGATCGAGTCCCGCATCAGGCTCCCTGCTCAGAGGGGAGGCTGCTTCTCCCTCTCCCTCTGCCCCCCCCTTTGTGATCTCTCTGTCCCTCTCACTCTCTCCCTCTCGCTCAAATAAATAAATAAAAAATCTTAAAAAAAAAAAAAAGAAGAATCTTTCTGCAACACTCCTTTAAAGTCTTTCATACGCTCATACTCATTGTTGAGTTTCCCAAAAGGATAAACTAGGCTGTGTTTACCAACTCTTTCCTCACTGGGCATTCCACAGCACTCACGCTCCTTGGTGCACTCTTTGAAAAACACCAACACAGGCTGGTGCAATTTGAGTGCCATTTTCTTTAATCTCGTAGGCAGCCTACTCATGGTTTTAGAGGAACTCAGTACCAAGAAAAGATCCCTGTTCTCTCTCTTTTTTTTTTTTTTTTTTAATTCGCTCCCACATAAAGCCTGGTTTAGGATGAAATTGCACAATGAAGTATGAGACAGGCTACAGCTCTGGACCCAGGAAACAACAGCAGCAAACGGAAGTCTAATTACATCAGCCACCTGTTTGTAGTCCTGCCAACGGCTTCTGAAAGTCTACAAGATAAAATGCAATTTTTAAAGAGTTCCTGGTAGTTTTTGCACGACCTACTCCTGCTGTCCTCCCTGGTCCTACCTGTCCCCACTCAGGACCTCAGTTTTGGTACTCCTGGTTCCCCGCAACTCCCTCCTAAGTAAATGCGCTAAAGGCAGAGAACTCTTGGCTAATTTGGTTGAATGTGGCACCTAGCACGATTGTCTACACTTGGAGACCTTACACCTGTTATTCCTCCATCAGAAAACACATATGCCACCAATTCCTGCTAGACTCCCTTATGTTCTCTTGGCTTTAGGCTCAGCTTAGACATCACTTCTTCTGAGAAACCTTGCCTGAAACACTAAGGCTGGGCTGAGGATCATGACTGTGGGCTCTCATAACATCCACTCCATCCCCACAACACAGGACTTACTATTCTCCACTGGAATGACCTGTTGACTTCTTTCCTCAACCAGCCTATCTATTCCCTGGGGACTGGGCACACATATTATGTCTAGTAAAGAACCTGTTAGACCATAATCAATCAATAAAGTATATGGAGCCACTCAGAATGTACGACAGTCCACAAGAGTCACAAACAAATTGATGAACCAATGCACACCCACCGCTTAAGAGTGAAAAGTTCTACTTCAGATGCTAGGTATGTCTAATGAGACAATGCTCTGGTTTACACCATTATGGACATCCATGAAAGAATTACATTGTAATCATGATAAGCACCACTGAATAGGAGCAAACATAATGAGTGGGGAAAAAAAAAGTGGAGGGAAAAGAAAAGAAAGAACACAGAGAGAAAAACAAGAAAAAGAGTGCTGTTGTTTCTTCATTTAAATGAACTTCTGTCCTGAGTGACCAGGAGATGGGGAGCTGCTCTCCCACTGGTCTCTGCCCCACGTGGATCACAAAGTGAACACCTTACCCCATGGAGTGTTAGATATAAATTTAAGAAAATTTCACGGGAAACCTTGACCTGAAGCAATTTTGTTTTGCCTTACGTGCTTGAAAAGTTAGGACTCAGCTGCATGAGGATGCTAAGGAAGAATTCTTTCAGTGCTGGCCAGAACTAGAAATAGTGGCTAATACTAAAATGCAAACACAAATTAGCCACGGGGGCTAAAATGTCCTTCCCGTAATGATATGTCCTTCATGGTAACAAGCATACGTATTTCCAGGATGTATGTCTGAGGACACCCCACCACCAAAGAGATGATGATAGAGAGTCTTAGTCCCCAAACCAAAAGAAGTTCAAATTTAAAGATCATGTAAAACACAGCCCTCGAGTTATTATAATGGCCATGAAAAAGCAAATACTCAGTGAAAACTGTGAGAAAGGAAGGAAGGAAATGAGAAAGGAAAGAAATGTGAAGAAGGGGGCGCCTGGGTGGCTCAGTTGGTTAAGCGACTGCCTTCAGCTCAGGTCATGATCCTGGAGTCCTGGGATCGAGTCCCGCATCGGGCTCCCTGCTCGGCGGGGAGCCTGCTTCTCCCTCTGACCCTCTCCCCTCTCGTGCTCTCTGTCTCTCATTCTCTCTAATAAATAAAAAAATCTTAAAAAAAAAAAAAAAGAAATGTGAAGAAGGGAGAAGAAAGGAAAAAGGGAAGAAAGAGGGGGGGAAAGAAGAAAGGAAAGTTGATTTTGGTCTTTGGGATGGTTCTGTTATTCCACAGCAATCTCTGCCACTAAAATGGTCACATCTATACTCTCAAATCACAAAGCCTGGGATACAATGGAAAGCAATAATACTGCCCACTAGAAATATATGACCCAGTCTATGTGGAGACAATGGAGTCTCTTACGTATCCCATAAGAAGAAAAATAAGGTGCCACACGTAACGCAGATGGGCTCATTTTCTAATCGGCACCTCACAAAACTGTTCTGAGAATTCTGAGAGATAACCAATAGCAAGATCCTTGTGCAGAGGGTGTGGCACTTCATGCACGTGATCCTCTGGTTCTGTTGCTTTGTTTTTGCTTAGAGAAAAGTGATAGACACAAAACTGTATTTGGTCGAATTTCCAGAGGAGATGCTGAGGCATTTCAGAGCATCATTCATTCCATAGCTGGCCTTGTTAGAATGGAATGGGGTCAGGTAAAACAGGGTCACTGAAAAAGTGAGCCAATGCGGCGTGCTCCACAAAGCATCAACACATTCTGCTCTCTTGGTCTGCCATGTGAGCGTGAAAGCAAGGGAGCGATGCCAAAGTATGTAGTCCTTCCTGGAGAACCAACGTGAGCCAAACAAGAGATCAAGGCAAATGGCTATAGCGTAAGTCAGACCATGCAGAATTCCTTGTGGTCACCCTCATTCTAACTCCTTCAGCAACGTGGGGCTCTCTCTGGAGGTCGGAGCTCATCGACAAGGTTTTGGCTGTGATCCAGAAAAATGTAATAGGAAAACCAGCCCATCAATAATCTGCAAACGGTGCCCTTCAGATCAAGCACTCAAGACCACAGGTCAGGGAGGTACAGGCTCACGTATGTCTTCCAGAAACAATTACTTTAAAATAGAGGTTCATCTGTGCTGTTCACGAGAAGTGGTTCTCCTTTCCCTCAGCCCCACCTCTCTCAGACATAATTATCAACACCTATTTGGAGTTGCATCTCTAGACCGCAATTCTCATCTCCCTCCAAGGAGTCCATGGTCCCCTTTCTGGCTCACAACCATCAAGCAGCAAGTTCCCCAGATGTGGCCATCCCTCTGCCCCGACGTCAAAGCTGCCTCATTTGTGAACACCTTCCTGGGAAAATTCCAGCATGTGCTGAACAGAGTACCTTCCTCAGACTGGTAGCTCCAATCACTACCCTGAGAAAGTTCATCAACTCTCAATAGGGTTCCCCCCAGCCCTCTTCCTTACAGCATTTAGGACCAAGCATAATACCTGCTGTAGTGCGGTAATCTGCAGAGAAACAACCGGCTAACCTCTGGGATGCTTTTAAAATCTGTAGAACTAAGCTAAATTCATGATATCCAAAGATTTCATTTCTACTAAAGGATCAACAGTAATCTGATAAACATAAACACCGAGTTCAGAATATTGCGTTTTCAAGTCCATTAAAGTAGCTAAGTATGGAGATAAATAAAACAACTGACACCCTTCACTACTAAGACAACCCTACTTGTCCCACTATATTATCTTGTGAGCTTGGTATCATGGAGTATTCCAATCACAGATACAAACAAAGAACCTCTGATGTGTAAAAATGTATGAAAAAGCAAACGGAGGACAAAACAATTATCTAGTCACTAATACAGCAGAATGTGCTTACTTCGTAACATCCTCAGGTTCAATGATGCGAATCCAATTCCTCATTCACTGAGGAACAAACATTCACTGAGCACCTACTATGGGCAATCACCATGCCCAGTGGAAGGGATGCAAACATAGTCCCCTATCCTTCCCATGTTCACACCCTTGGGGACCTCAGTGACTTTACTGAATCATAGTGTGGGGGGGAGGGGGCAGGAGGGGAGGAGAGGACAGTTTTTTTAAAAAATGTGTACAGAAAAAAGGCTTCCTGATCTTTGCAAAAGCAACAAAGACTCTTTTGTTACATATAATTAGTTTTCCAAAAAACTAATCTTACATTCTCCATTTTCATCATAATTTATATTATCCTAATTAATGAGACTTGCAAGTTAGCAATATCTATTGTGCTTTTCCACTCCAATGACAGAATGGGAGATTTGACTGCTTCTTTTCTTTTTTTTCCCCCTGCCCTTCCTGATGTTCAGTTCACTGTGAAGGTGTCGTTGACATCGTTGCCATGTTTTGCCAAAACAGCTGCCCATATTAAGGTAACTTGGGAAGATATTGCCTGTAAAACAAATGGGGCATCACTGAAATGGCTACTTCTTGCTTATCTATCATTTGAAACTTAACAAAGCCAGGGAGATGGGTCCCCTGAGCATAACTCTAGTAAAAGCTCCAGCTCTTACCAGCAACGGGCATCATGCAGTAATTAGGCTACCAAGCTGTCCAGAACTCCTTATCTGCATGCAAATTAGTTCAAATGTGGTACAGCTGTTATGATGAGAGTATTAAAACAAGAATGTGATAGTGAAACTATCCTCTTCATTGGAAACACAGTTCAATTACTCTAATAAACACACTGCGTCTACCTGCAATCGCTCACCAACTGAAGAGCCTAATGGAGACCTAATCCGGGCCCCTGCACTGACCCAATCCACATTGCTTTCAATAAAAACAAGAGTAGCCAAGAGGGGACGTTCGGGCCACCTTTTACAGACCCGACACTTTCTGCGGAGATGGGAGTGCTCACTCAACTGACAATATGGGTAATTGGGTGATTAAATATTCCCAGAATCCTCTAAAGGTTAAAAAATTAAATGGCCATCAAACCCACAGCTCTTGGCTCCTAGCTTTGCCAACAATCATTAAGTCCTGGGACTTTCAAAGGCTACCAGCAGGCAGGAGTGCAAAAGGAAAAGAATATTCCAGGCCTAAAACACATGCATAAAGCCAAGAATGTAGGCTTTAAACCGTGTAGGACGGTCATTATATTTCAGGAAGGCTAATATTCATGCATCTTCTCTTCTTCCTCTGGTGATTTTCTAGATTTTGCACACAGTCATCCTAAACCACCACTGTGGAATTGAAGCTGCAGAGGAAAAGTCACCACGCTCTGGTCACCCCAGCAGCTCCCTTTCAGGGAAACCCTGAGTCCCGGCCAGTGGTCCTTGTACCTCCACAGCTTGCTGAGCTTCGGTTGTTACCATAAAGACACTGAGCAGTGTCTCACTTGTCGATGTTTGCAATATTGTTTTCAAAGCTAATTATATTTCAAAGAGATTATAAATACCACTGGAAATTTTATAAAAAGTGGGGACTAATGATCTTTACATAAAATAATTTTTAGGGGACCTGGGTGGCTCACTCGATTAAGCCTCTAACTCTTGATTTTGGCTCAGGTTATGATCTCAGGGTTGTGAGATCAATCCCAGCATCACGCTCCACACTCAGTGTGGAGTCTGCTTGAGATTCTCTCTCTTCCTTTCCCTCTGCCCCTCCTCCTGCTCTCATGTTAGTGCACTCTCGATAAATAAATAAATAATAAATAAATAAATAAATAAATAAATAAATAAATAAAATCTTTAAAAAATTTTTTTAATAAAAAATCTTTTTTAAAAAAGATTTTATTTATTTGACACACAGAGAGACAGCCAGAGAGGGAACACAAGCAGGGGGAGTGGGAGAGGGAGAAGCAGCCTCCCTGCCATGCAGGGAGCCTGACGCGGGGCTCGATCCTAGGACCCTGGGATCGTGACCTGAGCCGAAAGCAGATGCCTAATAACTGAGCTACCAGGAGCCCCCAAAATAATCATTTTTATAGGCTGCCTTTTCTTGTTGACTGAAAGGATACAAAACTTTAAGAGGACCATAAGATAATTCAAAGCTGCTTATTCATTCCTCCTTGCCCCTCTTCTACCATTTCCATCAGTGAAAAACCAGAACCCCTTGAGAAATGTGAATTTCCCAAAACTTAGATTGTTTTAAACTAACAGAAATACCATAATTTCCCCTCACTTTTACTCTATGTCAATGGATACGGATTCATCAAACAGCACAGAATTCATCTGTGTCTTCACAACTGATCACTTCCAAGTGGTGCCCTTTGCCATCACACGCTGTGCTACTTTACAGAGTGCAAGTCGTTTATCCGCTCATCGACCAGATGCAAGAACATACATCATGGCAGGGCTAGGGCCTCGAGGTCATCAACGGTAAATAAGAAGGGGTGCTGGGCACTCAGAGACACTGTACCTCTCTGTGAGGCACTGGACAGGTTACACAACCACCTCACCTCAACTTCTGAATCTATAACATGGAGAAAACACCCCTCATGACAAAGGGCTGTTGCCATTATTTAAATCTGGTAACTAGGGAAGGACTTCACACGGGGCCTAGAAGTGAGCAAATCTCAGCAAATGTCAACTCCCATTTCCCGTCCCACTTCCCAAGGTATAAATGGACCATTGTGCTGATATGTTACTTTTGGCTATTCAAAAATTGCCATTACTTAATGTCTAATTAGAATGCATTATTTTCTAAAAAAAGGAAAAAAAGAAAATCCTGGAATTTCTGCTATTTTAAAAGTAAAAGGTTTTAAATATGTGTGTGTGTGTGCACATATACAAATATTTTATGGTGGCAAAACAGACATAACACAGAATTGACCATTTGAACCAGTTTAAATGTATAATTCGGGGTTGTTTAGAACATTTACAATGCCACAACCATCACCACCACGTAGTTCTAAAACATTTCCATCGCCCCAAACAAACTCCGTATCCATTAAGCACGCACTCCCCTGCTCCTGGCAACCAATGGATTTGCCTATTCTGGGCATTTCATATAAATGGAACCATTTGACATGGGGCCCTTTGTGTTTGGCTTCTTTCACTTAGGGTAGTGTTTTCAAGGCTCATTCGTATAGCATATATCAATCTCTCATTCCTTTTCATAGTAAATAATATTCCAATGATATGGATATACCATTTTATTTATCCATTCATCAGTTAATGGATATCTGGGTTGTTTCCACCTTTGGGCTATTATGAATAGTGTGCTGCCATAAACATTCATGTACAAATTTTTGTCTGAACATCTATTTTTAATTATTTTGACTATATCTTTTTTAAAAGATTTTATTTATTTATTTGACAGAGAGAGGCACAGCAAGAGAGCAAACACAAGCAGGGGGAGTGGGAGAGGGAGAAGCAGGCTCCCCGCTGAGCAGGGAGCCCGACATGGGGCTCGATCCCAGGACCCCGGGATCATGACCTGAGCGGAAGGCAGATGCTTAACCGACTGAGCCACTGAGGCACCCTTTGACTATATCTAAGAGTGGAATAGGTTTTGAGTATTTTGAACATATGTACATATGTATTACAGATACATAAAACACATACACACATACAATATACACATACAATACATACATAGTACATAGATATAATCAATAGGTAGCTGCACTAAACACACATACACACATCAGGTAACTTCTACAGTAAGCCTTTGGTATGCCTTTTTGGGTGAGATCTTCCCTCCATCCTTAGCTGATCTTGACCCCTCCTACCTTCACATGTGTCATCTCTTCAACGACTTTACATCCTCTCCATACCTCACCCATTTACGTATTACCTATATATCCATGAGAGTGCCAACACTAAGGTTTTGATTGTTAGCTTAATGTGAATAAATGAGTGAACAAAGCCATACCTTGCATACAGCAAAGATACAGTGAGCACCTGAGGGAACATCTGCTCCATAATCATATCCAAGGTTAGAACAAAGAAGGGCATACTTCACGTTCAGAGCACGACCTTAAACATTCAGGGTGCTATCTAGTCAAACGAATACCTGCTACCAATGTCATTCATGTTGTTGAATTACCTCTTCATCACCAAACTCCTCCACAACAGTACAGCACAGTAGTTAAAAACAGAGGTTTAGAGACAGACAGACCAGTATTGGAATCTCCACTGCCATCCTACTGTTTGCCAATCCCATCAGCTTCTATTTGCCCCTCTAATAAAACAAGGGAAAAAATCCCTATGGTTTCAAGTTGCTAGGAGAATTGAATGACATAATCCATGCAAATACTTATGGTGTCTGGCACGTCAAAGGGATTCCAGTTTAAGGTAGTGTGATCAAGGGTACCTCTTACCATTAAGTAAGTAGGTTCCAAATAGGAGCTAAATCTCTCTTCTTACACTAAAGTCTCTCAGGGCATACCAAAATTTCCGGGAAAACCAATTCCAGGTGCTCTAATCCAGACCCATGGCTTTACATGTACATACTGGTGAATCTCAAAACTTATAGCTAGGGTTGCAGTTCGAGCTACAGACTTGCCTATGATCCAACTGCCTGTGTGAAATCTCCACTTAGATCTCTCAGAGACAGCTTAGAATATAGCACATGCTTAAGATATTATTATTGGTATAAGTGTATAACAGGAACACTCTATACTATGTTCATAACTTCGTATGAGCTTTAAACTATTTCAAAAGTTAAAGTTCCTAGTAATAATACGAAAATTAACATGGCCAAAACTCAGCTACTACAGATTTACCCTCCAGCCCTAATCTCCCTCACCATCTCTGTAGATGAACCACAGTGGACCCAAATGCTCAGGTGAAGCACTTAAGCATCACCCTCCAGTGGTACAGAGCAGCATTAGGAGCTTGAGTGCCAATTTTAGATCATGGCTCCTTCAGTTTCCACCCCTGTGACTTTGGGCAAGTTACCTGACCTTCTCGTATTTCAGTTTCCTTATCTGTAAAGTGAGAATAAATAGCACCCACGGACAGAGTTACGACGAAGGTCAAACGGGTGAGTCAGTACATGAGAGTGCATCAAAAGCTGCACCACACAAGTTTCCAGTAAGTCATTAGCTATTATTGTTACCACTTTCCCTTTGCCTTACACCCACACCCAACATGTATTCTAAACCTGACCTCCCCTTGCTCTCTCCACTGCCACCACCATCAATCCCCATAAATCTGCATCTCCCCCTAGAACTTGCCTGTTCACACTCTTGCTCTCCAACAGTTCATTTTCCATAGGAGTCAGAGTAAAAACTCTCTAAAACCTACATCAAATCATCTTCTCTTCTACTCCATTGGTCTCCATTCAGAGCTGCAATAATTTCCCATTGAGAGCAAAATTTAAAAAAAAAAAAAAAAAACCAAAATCCTAACAATGACCTA
Organism: Mirounga angustirostris; assembly: GCF_029215605.1. Classification (NCBI taxonomy): domain Eukaryota; kingdom Metazoa; phylum Chordata; class Mammalia; order Carnivora; family Phocidae; genus Mirounga; species Mirounga angustirostris. Next base: position 183,277,131 of record NW_026991709.1, on the reverse strand, counting down.
AAACATCCTGTGTGATCTCACTCCTACTTTCCTCTCTGACCTCATCTGCCTCTACTCTCTTTCTATTAGCTGCCAGCCACAGTGCCTTTGAACATATCAGAGCTTTTGCACTTGCTGATTGTGGCAGGGATTGCTACTTGACCCCCAATATCCATTTTCCCATTCTTCCTTAGTGACAGAACTCCCAATTTCTCAAGACTACATTTCCAGCCTGCCTTGGGGGGTAGATGTAGCCAGGGGACTACATTCTAGCCAACAGAATCGAAGCAGAAATATTATGTGCAAAATTCAGGAAAAAACCTGAAAATGAGAGAGGGCACATCTCTCTTTAGTGCTTCCTTAGTCAGACTGGCTGCAAAGCCAATATGGCGGCTCAGGCTTGGATAGTCATTCTGAAGCATGAGGCTGGAAAAGCAACAAGACAGAAGGAGCCAAAAGCTGTAGAGGTCAAAGGGGAAAAACAGGAGCAATCTGGGTCCAGGTGATCACCAAACTGCATTATCAGCTCTAGGTTACTAACCTCTGTATTGTTAATGTGAGAGAGAAACAGACAATACACTCCTACTCTGTTTAAGCTACTTTAATGAGCTCTCTCCCCACTTCTTTGCAGACTGATTTTCCCCACAGATTGCTACATGGCTGTCATTTTCTCATCAGTCCAGTGTTCCCTCAAATGGCACCACTTTAGGAAGCCTTCCCTGACCACCACGGTTCAGCAGGACCCTTCCCTCTCTCCCAGTGTCTCCCACCACATGGGTCTATGCTTTCTTCTTTGCAAGCACCTAACAGCACAAGGATTTATTTACTTCTTTATCATCTGTCTCCTCCCAACAATGGTCACCTTTCTGGGGCTCCTCTCTAACCGCCCCCCAAGAATTTAGAATAGCTCCTGGCTCCAAAAGGAACGAAATACATATCTTCTGAGTGACTGACTTATGAATGTGTGAATGACTTGGTTTTGTGTTTCGTCCAAATACTGTGACATTCTTTCTCATCTCAAATTAGTGAATTCCGTTGCACACTGATTGAGTATCTACTGGATGGAGACACTACGGTAGACACCAGAGAGACAAAAATAAATGAGGCAGTGTCACTGTCCCCAGGGGCTTCATAGTGTGACAATAATGCATTCCACATTTCTGAGCATACCATTAAATATTCAAGGAATAAATAGGAAGTTGGTGGCAACTTCTGCTCTGTGTATATTTAGAAGCTTAGAATTTACCCATTATTTTCATTTTTGGAACCAGTTTCGAAACACACTGCAATCATTACTTCAGTTTAGACTCTCACAAAATACGGACATCTTCCAAAAGAGCTTCAAAATGTCACTAAATACCCAGTTATTGACAATTTTGTCATTGTACCACCCTCCCTTCAAACCCACTTTCTAGCATTCAGAGACTTTGACGACCCCCCAAGAACAGTCCCAAGTAGGATTCTACCAAGTCCTTGTAGCAAGACCAAACACTCCCATGGGGGGCAACTCCTCACAGATCTCCGTCATCAAAACATTTTCTGTGCCCTTGAATACGGACTTCCCCACGTGGTTACGATGGTTTCTCAGTCTAATTCTATTTAAGGTGGAGGCCTTGAACATTAAACCTGCAAAATGCTGTGAAACCACCCCAGATATTACATCCATCCAATCCAAAATTCTCCGCTCCTATCCAAGACCTCCTGTGAAAGCGTGTTACCACTTGTGAATTCCAGATTTGGAATGTTCTAATAAAAGCATGATCACTAGCAGGCCTGTTTCCAGATTACATTATGACATGGAATACAGTTTAAAAGCACGATTTAATGTCAGATAATATTTTAGAGTTCAAAGGAACTATCGTTAAGAGCATGGAACTGGGAAAGAGAAAGTCCGGAGTATGAGACTGGCCCAAGGCATGTGACTTGGGCAGGTGTCTTCATAACCAACCATCCTCAAGCCTCCGTTCCCCAAGGGCTGATGTGACAAATAAATGACATCAGAAAGAAGACCACAGACTTGGCACAAATGCTCACTGCGGTGCCAGGATTTGAACCCAGGTCTGCCTCCCAAACTCAATCTCATCTCACTACTTCTTGTTCAGTCTTCTCCTTCCTGGTCACCCATCGAGAGCATCTACAGGAGGCTTCAGCTCTGATTTTTAAGGCACAGAAGCTGCAGAGCCTCTGGGGGGTAAGCCTGTTCAACCCCATCACTATGGCGGGTAATTTGTGTGGCAGAAAGAACAGAGACTGGATGGCGGGAAAGTGCCAACTCTCCATGTGGGGGACAAGGCACCATATGGCCCTGCAATTAGGGAGGAAGAAGACTGCCAAGGGCAAAAATAACCCTGGCAAAATCCAGTGTGGCTGGTAGGAAATGTCAGCTCAAGTCAGTTTCTTCTCGGTGTTATTCTTGTTGCCCATGAGATTTTACTGTCATTCCTGACCATGAATTTGAAAAGGATTTCAAAGATGAGAAGGAAGTCTGATGATAGTGGATATGTCTAAGGGCAGGTCATTAAAACAATTTTCCCCTTTCCTAAAAGCCTGGTACATGAGCAACACTTCAAAGAGAAGATCTGCTTCCAGAGAAGATCACTGTTCACTTTGAGGAAGCTTAACAACCTCCCTCTCTCCCCTCCTTGTAGAAGGCAGGTCAACTCGATGAGATGCGTTGTCTCTTGCAGCTCTGAAAGAAGCTTCGGATAGCGGTCCATGCACTGCAGACAGCAACAGGGAGATGAGGAAGGAAGCTAAATGGTCTCATCCTACCAGTACCTACGCTGAAGGCTACATTCAAAGGTAAAAGGCAGGTAGCACTGAAATAGCATGAGGATATATTAACCGCTCAACTGTATTTCTGTCATACACGGGTATGTTTCACACCAGGACAACAAGGAACACGGTCATCTTTTCAATCCAGAAAGTAACCCAAATGTTCCATTTCTTTCTCTTTTAATGTAGTGAAACAATCAGTGACGTTCAAATACTATCATTCATTCAACTGAAAGCTATTTTATACACTTGCCTGCAAGGGATGATTCAAAGAAAAACGGATGAGGCCTGTATTTGGCAAAGTGAAAATTAATATTTCTTAAAATAGAGATCAGTTAGGTAATTTCTATCTTCATTATGACACCTCAGTATTTTTTTTCTGACAGCTTGTAGTCAAAATCACCCTTGATTGCTGCTTCTCTGGTTAAACAGCAGCTGAGGAAGCTGGCTTGGATTCAAGGACCATGTGGAATTTTTAAAAAATACATAACAAGTACTAGAATCACACCCACGTGGTGAGATGCTCACACCAAGAGGGGCACATGGAAACTGGAAACAAATGAAAAAGGCCCATGCATGCTTCAGCTCCTCCTCACTCAGATCTCACTCACACTGTGATGAATGGCATGGACTGTATTCTTTATAGGTTTTTCATATAGCTTTCCTATCAGATATTATTTTGCATTAGATATATACTCATTTGTGTTTGATATATACTCATTTCTTTGCTATATATCATTATTTTTGTTCTCATCTTCTCTCCCCTACCAAGCTCTAAGTCCTGTGAAGCCAGGATTCATCTTTGTATCATAACTGTGAGCACAATGTAGGTTTTTAGCTTCTGGTACTTTCTACATAGAAAGTTCTCAGGAACCTTGTGCCGGGGAACATAAGTGAGAAAAAAAAAAGTGATATGCTACTAAAATATTTTCTTAAATAAAAGCCCTGAAAATATTGCTACAACTTAGCCTTCCTAAGAAGATCTATAAAAAGGAGGATGAGCTTTCTGGCTGGCCCTTATGAAGGTAAAATGAATCAAGAAGGAATCTAGGGTCTTCTCAAAGGAGTTACTCCTTTTAATAGCATAGAGTGAAATTTATACTGGAAATGTACTGTTTTGGTTGACCGAGTCTCCATGCCTCATTTTGCAGCAAGCAGCTACCAGCTCCAGAGGTCAGCATGGTCTGGTTATTCTCTGGCCAAAGTGTTCAGGGGTGGTCATTATGACCCAGGTTCATCCAAACTGGACTCAACCTCAGGACTCTGGTTGTTACTACTAAGAAAAAGATTATTTTTCATGGAGGCTGCTAAACTGCAAAGATGGAGGTCTATCACCGCTAGGAATAGTCCCATGCCCACGAGAGTTGAGCCAACAAAGCAGAGGACGCAGCTGACATACAGGGACAGGTTCACAACAATGTCTACCTTTGGATTTTTTCATATGATAAACCAATAAATGCTCTTTTCTGTGTGAGGCAGTTTTGAACTCAGATTCTGACTATGGTAATGAAAAGAGTTCGAAGTGAAATATAATGGTGTTACTGAGGATTAGCACAGGTTTGACACACCAGAGCCTTCATGGTATATCCCAAACTTTCTCTAACCTCATCTGCCATCATCTCTCATTCATTCCATGAAATTCTAGAAGCACTCCACTATACACTGTCTATGAATAGACCAGGCGCATTTATGCCAATAAGCCTTTGCTCATTTTATCCTTCCCTAGGAGATCCTTCTTCCCTTGTCTGCCTGGCAAACTCCTATTGATACTACAAAGCCCATTCCCCTGTGGTAGCCACTCCCAACACTCATAAGCAGAAACAACCTCACCCTTCACTGTAGTCCCCTCACATTTTTCCCATGATTTATGGCATCTTATGGCATTTGCCACACTGGATTACTGTTATTAGTTCATTTGTTTCCCCCACGCTTGAAAGTCCTTAGTCAAGAACTAGAACTTATCTGCCTTTGTCTCTTCATAGATTAACATTCAATAAATAAATAAATAAATAAATAGAAAGAGGAAGGAATAAAAGGGGTATAGAGAAGATGGATGTTTTCTGAAAGTTTCCAGGACCTGATTATACCTCGTAATAAAAGCAAAAATCAAGAGAACACTACTGGATTTAAATATTTCCAAAATAACCTTCCAACCTTCCACCTTACATTGAAACATCACTGTATTATTAAGTGAATTTTTTTTTAAGATTTTATTTATTTATTTGACAGAGAGAGACACAGCGAGAGAGGGAACACAAGCAGGGGGAGTGGGAGAGGGAGAAGCAGGCCCCCCGCAGAGCAGGGAGCCCGATGCGGGACTCGATCCCAGGACCCTGAGATCATGACCTGAGCCAAAGGCAGACGCCTAACGACTGAGCCACCCAGCTGCCCCTGTTTTGTTTTTTTAAAGATTTTATTTATTTATTTGACAGAGAGAGACACAGCGAGAGAGGGAACACAAGCAGGGGGAGTGGGAGAGGGAGAAGCAGGCTCCCCGCAGAGCAGGGAGCCCGATGCGGGACTTGATCCCAGGGTCCTGGGATCATGACCCGAGCCGAAGGCAGTCGCTTAACCGACTGAGCCACCCAGGTGCCCTATATTATTAAGTGAATTTAAAACAAACAATCCCTGTTACACTAACAGTCAAATTAGGATTCCAAGCTCTCCTTAAAACCCTTGAAAAGTAAACATTTAAAGAGAGAATGAAGTTACTAATCTTTCAAATGTGATCACAACTGTTCTCTCCCTCTGCCATTTCCCCTAATCTACAGGTTGGAACATAAGGATGAAATCAGAAGTCAGAATTATGAGAATCAAGACAGCAACAGCCTCAAGACCTCCATGTTCTCAATATAGTCAACAAAATGCCTCAGCTGAGAAAACTGCTTTAACTGGGACAGACCAAATGGGAAACCCCTTGGCCAGACTCAAAGTACACACCATGCTTTCAGGGGAGCGATAAAACACCCCTATCTCTCCCCCTCTCTCTCATCCAAAAATACTTGTCTTGTGTGTTATATTTTCTGAAAGAAATACCCATATCCAGAAATCTCCCACAGGTAGATTCATACCAAGTTAGGCGGGGCTTGACGGCAACATTACCAGAGCTCTTAGAAATCTGGAAAATAAAGTATTAGGGCTATCAAAAGCAGAATGTAATTGAGCTGAGAAATTAATGACAGCCTCAATGTCATTCCCTTCCATTGGTAAGATCTGCTAGACGCTGCACTGTCATCTAACTCTCCGGAAGCCAGATTCACGTCAGAACTAGACGGATGTGTGAAGGGCAGCAGTCCGACCCAGAGCAGTCACTTCCTCTCCATTGGGTCCTCAATATTTTTCTTTTATGAAACAAGACACACAGAACTAACTACCGTCAGACAGAAAACTTTCTTCCCCACAATACTGCCAGGGGGGACAGCTGAAATGGGTATCCCCATTTTCTAGGCAACAAGAACAACAACAACAAAAGATGCCTGCGTCCTTTTAACCTGTGTGCACATTTGTGATCTTGGGCCAAAGCATACGTGCTCAATAACGGGGGTGTAAGGGAACATATGTTAAATAACTCGCTACAGCACCACCCGGATCAAAAGCAGAGCAAGCCTTTCCGTGCTATTCCTAGACACAAAGGGAGCTGGCTTCCTCTGCACATTCACAGACTGTGTACAACTAGTTAGCATATGAAGAGAGGCCCGTGCCTGGACCCACTTTCTGGAAACAAAAGCCGCCTGTCATCAATATAAATAGTTTACATACCAATGGTTTCTAATTAACCTTCCGCCAGGAGTTTTGACCACAAGAGCCTTTTCCTTCTTAACCTCAGGAACCTAAGGAAAGACTAACTCTAGACTCCTTAGGCTTGGCCAATGACGGGTGACAAGGGGCTTTCAACAAGGTTTGGATGTGGGGCTCAGCTCTGCTACCGAGGAGCTGCGTGAACTCAGTACAGTAACTTAACCTCTCTTGCTCCCCATACACTTACTTCCACAGCAAAGGCCTAACAGCTCTCCCACTGGAGCAGTGGGAATATTAGATGAAATAACATATGGAAAGTGCTTGTCACCGAGATGGGCTCAAAGGGGAGCATCACAAACTGCACACAGTGACAACCAGTAGTCAGCTGTTCAGTAACATCTCAACTGTGATGACTATTCTGGATCAACGATCACAACCAATAAATAGGCGAGAAACTATTCCTTAATTTATATTTGCCTCCCTGGACCATTCTATCCAAAGTTAACTACAAACCCCTTTACTCTCTGCCTCCTCACCCTGCTTTATTATTTTACATCAAAGCAAGGTACCACTCCCTGGCATTTTACATTTCCCCCCCCTCGTATCCACACTCCATAATGCAAGCTTGGGTGAGCTCACTGCTATACCCCCAGTGTCTCTAACACTGCTTGGCAAAAAGAGGCCCTGGGTAAATATCTGCAGGATGAGAGGATAAAAATAAGAAAAAAAAAAAAAGTAAGGGTTATATATTTTTTATTTGTTTTGGGGAGAGAGCTGTATTTGATTTAAAAGATTTTTAAAACTGCAAGTTGCTTTAAGTCTGAAACAGGATTATCATCTCCTTGGGCAACACGTATTTACTGGACAGCACATTTTACGAAGCTGACTGTTGGTGCTGAGGCGGAGATTAGGATTCTGCCCAGAGGTTTTAGGAGAACGGGGTGCATCAATGCACAATAATTCCTGCTTCACCGGGAACTGCCCCTCTCCCTTCCTCCACATGGTGACAGCAAATGTAGCCATGTTGGTAAAATGTAACAAACAGGCTGCCAGAAAAGGGAAGGAGAAAACAGATGTGCAGGACACCACACCGCTGAGCAGACTTTGGGGCTCCCCACAGTGCAGCAAGCCCTGGTTCCCAACTGCTACCAAGTCTCTGGATGGTTATTAATACCAACAATGTTTTTCTGAGAAATAATTAGGCAAAACTTATAAAGAACTTTAGCAAAATATATACTTTTCTAGGGAAAACTAAAACAGAAATCTGAATATACATTAAAACATAAAGATATTTATCACAGCTCCTGAGAAGGGAAAAACTGATCATTTTACATAGGATGATTAATGAGCAACTTTCTACTCTTGTATGGCAAGATATTATTTAACAATAAAAATATGTATTTGAGGAAAATCAGATTAATATATGGACATATTCATGATGATAGGGTAAATGAAAAAAGCAGGAAACAAAACTACATAAACAAGATAATCTTGGGGTGACTGGGTGATTCAGTCGGTTAAAAGTCCAACTCTGGATTTCGGCTCAGGTCATGATCTCAGGGTTGTCGGGCTATGTGCTGGGAGTGGAGCCTGCTTAAGAGTCTCTCTCCCCCTCTCTCTCTGCTCTCACATGCTCTCTCTTAAAAAAAAAAAAAAAAAGATAATCCCAATTACTTTTGGGGTGTGTCTATAGAAGGGAATGTATACACACACCCAAAAAGAAGACAACAGAAGTAGAGGTAAATATAGATATATAAAGAAAATACAGCAGAATGTTCAAAATTATTATTTCTGGATTATGGAATTAGTAAGAATTTTCCTTTTATTCTTTTTTTCAAAGATTTTATTTATTTGACAGAGAGAGATACAGCGAGAGAGGGAACACAAGCAGGGGGAGTGGGAGAGGGAGAAGCAGGCTCCCCGCCGAGCTGGGAGCCTGACGCGGGGCTCGATCCCAGGACCCTGGGACCATGACCTGAGCCGAACGCAGACGCTTAACGACTGAGCCACCAAGGTGCCCCTTTCCTTTTATTCTTAATACCTGTTTGTACTTTTCAGATTGTCCACAATGAGTAATCAGTATTTTAACATAAAATGCTGTATGTTATTTTAAAATATTACTCAAAGACTCATGAAAAATTCTTCTGTTTGTAAGCAACCAAATAGAAAATGCTTCAAAAACCACCAGGAACATACTCGTAGTTGAATGAGTTGGTGTATTAATCATTGCAACGGGAGAATGTACACCATGGGGAACTTGGGAGTGGCTCAGTATGAGGGTACAGCAAGGGGCTCTTTATAGGAGTTGGGCATGTGTCAGGTGACTTCAGGTGACTTGAGAGAGGGTTCAAGAAAGCAGAGCTTCCTTCTGGACTGGATGCTGTTAGCAAGGGGTGGTAGATCTTACCTGGAAAGCAGGGGGAACAAAGCAACACTACACTATAATGGGAGAAATAACACAGCACCAGTCATATTAGGAGGGGACGGTATTGGGTCATTTTTGTGATCTGGACAATGTTTATGTTTTTGTCGTGCTGAGCCATGATTAAAGTGGCCTTGTCCCAATCCATCACCAAGGCCAAACTGATAGTAGCAAGCCAGCTCCAGAATGTCAAGGAATACATATGGTGTCAGAAATATGGAGAAAAAAAAAATGTGATTAGTGTTATCTCTGATAACAACCATAACACAAACCTGCTGACGTTATTTTGTGAGTTAAGTAATACATGTGAGTGTGACGTATAAGTTACTAACTGCCACACACGTGAATATGTGGCCAACATCTTCACTATCCCTCTCCATGTATCAGTCTCTTCCAGGTCATAAGAGTTGGTATCTTGGGGTGCTTGGCTGGCGCAGTCGGAAGTGCATGCGATTGTTAGATCTCAGGGTTGTGAGTTCAAGCCCCATGTGGGGTGTAGAGATTTCTTAAATAAGTAAAACTTAAAAAAAAAAAAAAAAGAGTTGGTATCTTTTTGGAGGGCTGCAACAGAAACTAGTGTGTTAAGTTTTAATTCCCCAAGATGGTCAAGGATGACAGAAAATGAGACCCAAATCTTAGAAATGGACACATACTAAAAATTCTAGACACAAATTTTAATTACATAGTTCGTACAAACTTTAACTTTGTCACTCTTTAAAAATCCATTTAAAAAAGTGTGACATCTATCCCAGAATACAGTAACTTCAAAGAAACTTATAAATTGAGGGAAAAAGTAGACAAAAGTGAGACAGCAAGGGCATAAGGTGGGCAACTAACTTTCAGTGGTTTGGCCAAAACAAAACAAAAGACAAAGCAAATTCCATGCACGATTAACACCTGGGATATACATGATATTAAAAAGATAACATTTTCAAAATGTATTGACAAGAGAATTCCTAATAGCTTCTTCCTGTATTCTCATAAGCTATCTTGCACTTTGGAGACCACCTGCCTCACGGACCTATACAAGAGGTCAAAATTCTGGAAGGGCATGTAATATGCTTCTCAAAGATGAGGAAGTACCGATCTCAAAGATGAGGAAGTACCGATCTCAAAGCAAAAATTGCTTACTTTGAGACATGCCCTTATTGCTACAAAGTTATAAATTCTTGGATGACTCATACTCTACCCATCCAGTCATTTAAAAATATCTAGGGAGTTCCTGAGAGGGACCATACTCTGTTGAGGGCGTGGGAGGTCCACGAAGACTGCTCCAGTAGATGGCAATAAGGTCTTCCTAATGAACAATCTCATGGGCAGGACGATGCACCACTTATCATATAGGAATTCCATCTAGTTGACACTCCCCTCCCCTCCAAAACAGATTTATGCTCATTACCATATCAAAGGGTTGCAGGTATTTTAACAAGACAAAGAAATTCAAAAGCCTGTAGTAAAGGGTGATGGGAGGCTGAGTTACATATAATAAAAACTAAATCCAAATTCAGGGGAATCGGGTCTCTAAACTTTTTTAATTAGTACATGCACATAGTGGGGGTATGGTACAAAAAAATCACCCAACCAACCAACCAACCAAACAACCCACCCACCCAAAACCCTCTCCTACCCCCAGTCCTCCAATTTCTCCTCAGAGACAGCCATTGCTTTCTGTACACATTCACATACACATAATCACTCATTTAAAAACATACACGGCATTGAACTATAGATACTGTTCAATACCTTTGTCTCACTAAACAGTATTCACTCATTCATGCAATTATTTATTGAGCAACAATTATTAAGTAGCAAGCACTGTTCTAGGAGGTGCTAAAAAGATGATTAAAATAAAGTTCTGCATATCAGCATAAACACCACCTCATTATTTCAGGAACTATACTTTCACCCTATTGTAAATATATGTTATAACTTCTTTCACTTCTATTGGTGGGCAGTTAGGTAGTTGTCCAGTTAACACATTCTTTTTTTTTTTTTTAATAAACACTGGGCTTACAGCATCCTTTTCATTTATAAATAAATATTTTGGCCAAACTCTAAACAGCTGTTTAAAACATGTTAATCCACGTCAACACTGTATTTTGAAAATGTTTCATTCAATGACTTCTTTCCATTTACCAACATCTATAAAACCACACTGGGTAAGTTAATTATTCTTAAACTTAATTGTTTAAGATTCCAGTCGATTGTTCATAACAGTTTAACAAAAGTTGCAGTTTTTTAGAGCCTATGAAGAAAGTAAATGTCATAGTCAATCCATTTTATTCCTGTTGCAACTGTTAGGTGTAGTGCTAATTCTTCCAGCTGGTTTTCAGACAGTTTTAAAATTAAATTTGAAGTTTCCCCAACCCTTAAAAGAGTGATTGCTTTGCCAAGAGAAACAGGACTCTGACTGAATAAGTAAGAATTCACTAAGTTCTTATCATTTCAAATGTAGGTGGTATGAGCTGTGTGTGCGTGGAGGGGGGGTGCACATAGGTAAGCGTATGCACACATGAACTTGAGTGTGGGTATACAAGTGTGCAAGCAAACTCTTTAAGCTAAGATTTGCAGAAGATTTATGATGCACTGCAGCCCAAGGAACAATGCTGAACCATACTAATTCAGATATTACAAAATAAAAACAAACCCAATACAGGAGCCTATATTGATTTACAAAGAATTAAGCCCAGCAGCAACATTTCCTGAACACTATGTGTGCCAGCCCATGTGCTATTTTAAATACATTTCTCATTTGGCTGCAGAACAACCCACTTCACAGATGTGAAAACTGAGGCTTATACAAGTTCAGGCATTTTGTCAACTTCATTCAGCCCCTAAGGGCTAAAGTTGACCATGAATGCAGACAGCCTCTGTTTTAAAATCTGTAACTGGCTGGGACACTGTGCTCTTGCAACTCCAAAAGACATCTACTAAGAGCTATTTATAAATTATGTGCTAGGTATTTTCTATTCATCACTATGTAGCATACCATCTAGGATTTATACAAGTTAACTCACAAATTCTGTAAATGCTGGTTCCAAGATTCAACCCAAATCTATCTGACTCCACAGTTAGTGTTCTTCTATCCACCTCATGGTGCCCCAGAATGATGTCATGGAGAAGTTTTACTGCCCACCTTCTGTCAAGAGGCAGGGTTAAGAGCAGCTCTGGGGGAATATTGCCTAGCAGTTGCTGTGGACACAGGACAAATTAACCTCTCCATGCTTCTGCTTATGTTAAATGGGGATTCTTGGTGGCTGCATGTACTGAAGAGCATAATATATGAAACGAGCTGAGAACAGGCATCTGGTCGGCACTCAGGCACTCCTTATAGCTCTCCGCTATAGGTATACTGCCCACTACTGATGCTATTAACCGAGCTATCTTCACGTATGTTCTATTCCATATACAAACCACCACAAGACCAACTCAGGGCACAGCCTCAGGTTGAAACACACCACATAGTGTAGAAAAGGCCAACGATGAAGCTTCATTATTAGGAGAAAATTAAGGACAAGGCTCAGCTGAAGAGTAAGTGGAATAAATGAGGAACTCCCAAACTCTTACCCAAGAGCATCTCAAGCAAAGTCTCAAATAACCCCCCAACCCCGGCCGATGCCTATCCGCTTTGGTCCGTTTTAAGAAACTGCTCATGGCGACAGGCATAACTGCCAAGAGTTGCATTTCCTGTGAGCGGGCAGGGACGCCATGGAAACTAGAGGCCTGGGGTATTTGGGGACATCCCAGGTGAAATGGAGCCCTCCCCGCTTCGGAGCAACCTTTTGCTCACAGACAAGGAATCCCAGTAGGGGAGGGGAGGAGGCAAGCCCAGGAGATCTGGGGTGCCCTACCATCCCTCCTTCTGTGCTGGGGACCTCCATAGGCTAAGGGGTGGGGGGAGAAAGATGGCTCTACAATGGGGCGCTACACAAAAGGGCCTCCTTTTCAGTCCTTCTCCACGTTCTCCAGCTGAGCCGTTTCATGCAAACAACACTCTTAAAGAAGCTCGAAATCCAGGCTACCAGAGGGATGGGCGGGGGGGGGGCAACAGTTCATTAAGTGGCAGCAGGCCAGGGAAGTGAGGACGGCGGAATGGAAGCAGTGAGGGGGAGGGACCTTGGCCCTGAAGCCAGTGGAGGTGAAGTGTAGCATCCTCCCGCGGACCCCCCCCACTCCCCCCCCCGCCCCCGAGCAGTTGAGCCAGGTGGAGCCTGGCCGCCGGGTCTCCCTCCACCTGCCCCCGGGCGCCGGCCAAAGCGGTCCCCGCGCGCCGGCCTCGAAGCTCAGCAGGGCGGCCCGAGATGCTGGCCCGGAAAACATGGCTGGCTGGAGCATCCGCGGGCGCGCGGCGCGGGAGCCTTTCCGGGGGGATGCGGCCGACGTCGGCCGCGAGAGGCCGGAGGCAGAGAACTTGAACGCCGGGGCTGGAGGCAAGTGCAGCGCGTTCCAGCCGCTCCCTGGCGTGGCTCCCTCCTCCCTCCCTCCCTCCCTCCCCTTTGCTCCCCTGGTCCGTCTTCCCCGCTTCCCCCTTCCTCGTCGCCGCCCAGCCTCCCTCCAGCTTCCCTGACCCCCGCCCCTCCCCTGCTGCTACCGCCGCTGTCACTTCCAGGCCCAAGGACAAAGCCCACCCGCCCGCCCGCCGGCCGGCGCGCCGTTACCTGCGGGCCCGGAGGGGCCCCGAGGTCCGCCTCGGTCACTGGCGGCGCCCAAGCGCGCGCTCGGCCGCCGCCCGCCTCATCCCCGCGCGTCTGAGCGGCCCGGCTGCAGCTGCACCTTTTATGGAACCGGCAGCGGAGGCGCCGCTCGGCGTCCCCAGCCGGCGCGCTCGGGCAGCGGCGGCGTCAATGCGCTCTATTCACTCTCGGGGGCCGCTGTTGGGTCCTCCGGGAGCGCGCGGCCTCCCGCCCCGGTCCACCGGGCCTTGACCACGGGGGCGTGGGGTGCGCGCTAACCTCGGCTTTCAGGGCACCCAGCGGGGGGGCGGGGGGGTGTCACGTGGTCCCGACCCAGGGTAGCCCGGGCAGTATGGGCCCACTATGAGTTGCTACCACCCTGGCAAAGGGTGTGGAGAAGCAGGTCCAACAGGAGAGCGGGATTTACTTTAAAATATAGCAGGAGTAAAGCTGAACTTTCCATCATCATTACCATCACCATCATTACTATTCCACTTACAGTAACAATTATCAAAGAGCACCTGCCATTTTACTAAGTGATTCTTAGGAGCCAAAATATACTCTACTGGTGTACACCATTTGAAAGCACTGTGCTGGTATTTCAGTCTACCATCCCCACTTTGGTTAACACAAATCCAGTGTATATCTTCACTCCCCTGGAAATCTATATTGGTGCTAATCCATAGAATAAAAGCTTAGCTTAGCCTTCGAGATGCCTTAAAAATCTATCCTGGCCAGAAAGGGGAACCCTCCTACACTGTTGGTGGGAATGCAAGCTGGTGCAGCCACTCTGGAAAACAGTATGGAGGTTCCTCAAAAAGTTGAAAATAGAGCTACCATATGATCCAGCAATTGCACCACTGGGTATTTACCCCAAAGATACAAAAGTAGGGATCCGAAGGGGTACGTGCACCCCGATGTTTATAGCAGCAATGTCCACAATAGCCAAACTATGGAAAGAGCCAAGATGTCCATCGACAGATGAATGGATAAAGAAGATGTGGTATATATATACAATGGAATATTATGCAGCCATCAAAAGGAATGAAACCTTGCCATTTGCAACGACATGGATGGAACTGGAGGGTATTATGTTGAGTGAAATAAGTCAATCAGAGAAAGACATGTATCATATGACCTCACTGATATGAGGAATTCTTAATCTCAGGAAACAAACTGAGGGTTGCTGGAGTGGTGGGGGGTGGGAGGGATGGGGTGGCTGGGTGATAGACATTGGGAGGGTATGTGCTATGGTGAGCACTGTGAATTGTGTAAGACTGTTGAATCACAGACCTGTACCTCTGAAACAAATAATACATTATATGTTTAAAAAAAAAAAAAAGAAGAAGATCGCAGGAGGGGGAAGAATGAAGGGAAGGAAATCAGGGGGAGATGAACCATGAGAGACTATAGACTCTGAGAAACAAACTGAGGGTTCTAGAGGGGAGGGGGTGGAGGGATGGGTTAACCTGGTGATGGGTATTAAGGAGGGCACGTACTGAATGGAGCACTGGGTGTTATATGCAAACAATGAATCATGGAACACTACATCAAAAACTAATGATGTAATGTATGGTGATTAACATAACATAATAAAATAAAATAAAAAAAACCCCAAAAATCTGTCCTGGCCCTACCCTGCAGTCTAAAAGTGGATGCATGTCACCCTCAGGCAACCCTAGAAAGGGGAAATCGTGTCTTCCCTTGGAAAGATAAGGAGGACCTGGCTCAGAGATGTTAAGCAACTGCCAAAGGTCGCTCAGCTAAGAAGTGCTTGGGGCAATGTCCCAAGTCAGTCCAAGTTCACAAAGTCCTGGATCTTGGTCTCCTCATGCTATTGCCTTTTGTAAACTTTTAAGGCCAAGACGGCATGCTTTTTTAATTTTGGAAGATATTTCACCTCTTTGGCAGGGATAAATCTGAAAAAAAGGAAAAAAAAAAAATGGACTCCCTTGGCCAAAAAAAAGATCCTGTAGCGCCCCCTTTGAACCTATCACCTCAGACGAGCTCTTCCTTTTTATAGAATTTTAGTTCTAATTTCAGGTGGACCGTGCAACAGTGAGCTAGGCATTCATGAAAAATAATCAGTTTGACTACCTTTGGATAGGTCCCCGGCATGATCCACAATGTAGGTCTGAAGCAGACCTTAAGGGTGTGGAAATGCATTGGGCAAATGAGCAAGTAACATTTGCTAGTGTCTTCTTTTTTTTTTTTTCTTTTTAAAGCAGCCAAGGGGTGGGGGGTGGGAATTTGACGTGAGGAGTTCCCCAAAGCTAAACTGGTACAATTTCCTTATGCAGAGCTCACCGGAGAACTAGATAAGCCTGATTCTGATAAGATGCTGAAAAGGAATGTCTAAGTTAGTAACTCCAAAAAGGTGGGAGTGGCGGGGGTGGTTGAAATACTCCTGTTGAAGTGAAAGTGATTTTCAATTCTGAATAATTATATTAGGTCATTCAATGTGTGGAATGGAGTGTCGGTAGTACACGGCGTTCCTGCTGAGAGGGTTCTCAAAGGCTCAGTGTTAGGAGGCAGAAAGCCTGTAATTAGAAGCCATAAAGCCCCCACCTCTCCATGAAGACTGGAGTACAGCTTGCCTAGGTAATAGGGCTCTGAGTGTGGGATCAGCCGTGAGTGTCCCTACTTCCCAACATTACCATTTAACTATGCCAAGTTTTATAAGCTTCAAAGGGGATGGGAGAAAGAAGAATTAAAAGCAAAGGGAAACAAAAAAAAAAGCCACTTTATAGGACTCTAAAAAATGTGATTTACATAAAGAAATATTTGAACCCACATCCAAAGGAAGCTTGCGTCTAACATGGGGGTGGGAAAGTGGCTTGTCCTTGGAAGCAACCAGCAAAATTCCGAACCACGCTCAGATTCGGAGCTACACAACTTTTCATTTCCTCTGCACTTGTGGTAGATTTTCTTAAAAGCCCTCTCAACGCTGCCGGTAAATGCCACTGGGAACAAGAAAATGAGGACACGGTGGTGACGTCACCATCCTTTTGTCTATCTCCACTCGTATATATGAAAATGGGCTTCTTTGGAGGCAATCTAGCCTTTCTGGAGTCCTGATCCCCCGAATTGCTTACTTTGGGAAGGGCCTGTGAAAACTGAAATTTGCATTTGCCCATAGAGGTAGTTTGGCAAATCAAAATCAATTCTGTAGCCACTCTTAAATCTCAACCAGGTGCACATGTTAGGGCTTGGCAAGGATTATGAGATGAATTAACAGATTTTGAGTAATATGCTGACCAATTTAAGATTCCTGTTTACAAATGGTAAATGCAAATCTCTTAGGGACAGGAAACTACATCCTCCTACAACTTGGGGTTTTTACTCATCCATCCAGGGCAACAATACATCTCAGGTAGGTTTAGTCCCCGCCTCAGATGTAAACAGCTGTTCTTGATACTCAGTTGGAAGAGAAAAGAAAAGAGAGGCACCTTCATTACATTTCGCTCAATTGCATTATCACCATTCTATCTCAAACAATAATATGAGGTGTTGTTTTTTTTCTGAGCCCCTCCAAATGGATGGAAAAACGAAGTCTGATTTAATCGATGAGCTATGCCTGCTGTAACAATATTAAGTCATACATTGAGGGTCTGAGTAGCTAGAGACTGTTTCTACATTAAACTCAGCTGGCCACCCAGAACTCATTTTCTCTGTGGTAGGTATAAGCCTTGTCCTACATTTTGTGCGGTTGGTGTTTATTTTCTTAAATGCAAACATCATGGCTCTAACATCAAACAGAATTAATTCATTTTGGCTTTGAAATCTTTTTCGTGAAATATAACATCCTTCTCTCTCTTATTCACTCAACACATATTTTTAGAGCGCTTCCTAGGTGTTGTGTTCATTATTCTGGGCACTGGAAATGGCAATAGTAAATAGACAAAAGGCCCTGTCTTCATGTGGTTATAGACCTGTACTGACTAGAATCCTAACATTCAGTATTACAAACGTATTCAGAGCTGACCCACAATTAATAACCCTAATAATGAGATACCGTATCAGGAAATTCCAATGAATGAATAAACCTAGAAAACTGTTCCCTGGTTTTAGAATAGGCTATGAATTTGTTTCTACTGACTCTCTAATTGGTTTTTAATATGAGGCTACACATTGACAGGGATGTTCACTGTTTAGATCTTGGACTTCGAAGTTTACGCATCCTGGATGGATATCCCCAGTCCTCACTGTGACCATGGGCAAGTTACTCAATCCCACTAATTCTCAGTTAACTCATTTGTGTTTTTTTTCTTTTTTTCAAGATTTTATTTATTTATTTGACAGAGAGAGACACAGCGAGAGAGGGAACACAAACAGGGGGAGTGGGAGAGGGAGAAGCAGGCTTCCCGATATGGGACTCGATCCCAGGACCCCGGGATCACGACCTGAGCCGAAGGCAGACGCTTAACAACTGAGCCACCCAGGCACCCCAACTCATTTGTGTTTTTTAATAGGGACAATAAGATAAGGATAATAAAATTAAATGAGATAATATAGGGAAGTCATCTGGTCTAGCTCAGTGTTTCTCAAACTTTTTTTCATTACTGCTCCCACCAATGAGCTTTTTTAAGATTTTTCTCCCCCAATCAACTCCCCAATCAACTCCCCTTCCCTTGAAATTTAAATACCACAGACATCCTATATATCTGTTTATGTATAAAGTACCGATATGCCTACAATACCTAAAAAGAGTAAGGCCCACCCCCTGCCAAGAGCTAGCATTTGCCCTTTAGGTATGATATCGCTCCTCACTGAGAAAGCATGGCCTAGAGCCTGACACATAGTGCTTGTTAAATATTAGCAAATACAAAAGTCATAGTATGAAAAATAAAATAAATATAAGACCCCACGTCTCCAAACTAGAGAAGGACATAAAGTCCGGTAAAATGATGGCCTGGGGCACATCAACTCTGACACCCAGGAAGCTAAAGCCTGAGCATCTGGAGGCTGGGGTTGGACACGAATCAAGAAGACCATCTTGCTATTGGGAGAAAGGCAAGATCCAAAGCAGCAGGACCGCGGGCCACGGAGTGATGACAATTCTTAATGGTCAGGTAAGGGTACCCATCATTTGCAACACCCAAGTGCTCCAGGATCCACATGTTTGCACACAGGTCTCCTCGCCTGAAAAATCTTCTCTTCTGTCCCTCCAGGTCTCATTGTTCCACCAAGCCCACCAAAAGCTGCTCTTATTACTTTCTGAAGCCTTTTTTTTTTTTAAGATTTTATTTATTTGTCAGAGAGAGAGAGAGTGAGAGAGCACAGGTAAGGGGAGTGGCAGGGAGAGGGAGAAGCAGGCTCCCGGCTGTGCAAGGAGCCCGATGCCGGATTTGATCCCAAGACCCTGGGATCATGACCTGAGCAGACGCTTAACCGACTGAGCCACCCAGGCGTCCCCCTTCCTGAAGTCCTTAGCAGCCCTTAGTCACCAGACAAACCTACACTGAAAGACATTCTACAAAATAACTGTCCACAGTTCTTCTTCAAAAGTGTCAAGTTCATAAAAGACAAGGGAAGACTGAGGAACCATCCCAAATTGGAGGAGATATGACAATCTGGGATCCTAGATTGGATCCTGAAACAGAAAAAGACATTAGTGGGGAAAAAATGGTGAAATTCAAATAGTCCTGAGTTTAGTTAAGAGTGTTGTTCCAATGTTAATTTCTTGCCTTTGATCATTGTACCATGGTTATGTAAGATGTTAACATTAGTGGAAGCTGGATGGACGATATATGGAAATACTCCCCATACTATTTTTTGCAACTCTTCTCCAAGTCTAAATTATTTCAAAACAAAAAGTTTAAAAAAAGTGGCAACTTGCTCATTCATTTTTGCAATAAGTGTGTCCTGAAGACCTACCCCATGCTAGATCCTTCCAGTGGCTTAGATATTAGCAATGAACCAAACAAGACAAAAATCTCTAACATCGTAGACAATATTATTTTCTAGGTATTTCTCCCCTCCTCAGAATACCTATGGGACTTATCTTGTCTACTACTGCCATGCCACATCGTGGGAGTGTAAATACACATGTCTCCATAGTGGGAGTGTAAATTGTTTATGGGCAGGCTACAGCTCTTCTCCTCTGCCTTTCACCCGGGGGAGTGAATGGGAGAAGAGATCTCTTAAGTCTGTTGTCTGGCTTGTAACACATGCCTACAGTGCTAGGTACCAGATCTTTGACAGGTGAGAGTAGGTGCCATTTTTAAAAACATGAAAGCCCTGACACAGAGCCTAGAACAAAGTTGGTGTTCAGTCAACATATTTATTGTCTACAAGAGTGATCAGCTGTTGGTCCCCTTAGACTCCTAAATCTTTAACTTTATGACATGTCATACTTAATTCTTTGACAAATAAAAGTATATGTGTGTTTGTGTGTGCGTTGAAGAAAGAGATTGTGTGAGAGTTTGTTAATGAATTCGTTTTGGAGGTAGTGGGAAGGAGGAATAGAGACCTGAACCAATACATCCTCACACTTCAAAAACTAATTAAGCTGGGATTTAAAAGATTTCAACAACTTGCTCTAGATGACAAGAATGAGAATCAAAAGAGAAACACCAAGAATTCCCTGTCATACTTTGCTAGACTTTAGCTATTGACACATAAATTAAAACAAAAACCAAAACCTGTCATATGGTTCTAAAAATGCAGCACACTTTTGGGGATCAGAGTAGAACTACATTTTTCTTGGTAAAGACTTCCCTTCCCGTCCCTGTACCTGAACTACGTGACATACTTCCTCATTGCATGCAATGATATCTCTGAGTTCAAGGTCATTTCTGTCATGTATTCCATGCACCTGGTCCTCTTCAAGGGATCACTCTATTAGTGAATGTCACCTCCAGCATCCCATTCTAGAAGCCAGAGTCTCAGCAATCATCTTGAATAACCACTTCACTGTACCTCTAAGTTCTAACAAATTTCCCTCCTAAATACATTTCATGTCCATCTACTATTATCTCTACTGCCAGCGTTCTCATCTACCATGATCTTTAGCCTGGACAACTATAATAGCTTCCAAAAGGGCTTCCCTACCTATAATCCATTCTGCTCACAGCAGGCAGAGAGACCTTCAAAGGGGGGGAGGGTGTGGGAAGGAAATCTGATTATGTCCTTCACCAGCTTATGTCTCCGAAGAACAAAATCCTTAATTTGACCTAAAAGGACATGTATGGTCTGGTCCCTGCCAACCTCTTCAGCACCATCTTTTAGCATATGATTCCCAGCTCTTCCTGCTCTATACACACTGGCCATCATTCACTGTTTCAAAACATATCATGCTCTGACTGCCCAAGAAAGGCTCACTGCCCAATCACCTGCACTCCACCTACTCATCCTTTGTATCTCAGCTTGAGCAGCACCTTCTCAGAAAAGCCTGCCAACAATTCCCCAGACTCAGTGAGTTGGGTGACCTCCAAGATAGCCCTTAATGGTGCCTATTTTGGGTATTCAGACTCTTGTGTATTCACCCACGGTGTACAGGATTGGTCTTTGTGGCCATCAGAAGGTAGGAGAAGTGATGGAATGTGTCACCTCCAAGGTTAGGTTATAAGGCACTACCACTTCCATCTTGGCTGTCTTCTTCTTACTCTGTTTGCTCCGGGGGGAGCCAGCTCTTATGTTGTAAACAGCCCAGAACTGAAGCCTCCTGCCCAGAGCCATGTAAGTGATCTTCAAAGTACATCCTTCAGCCCCAGTCAAGTTTTCAGATGGCTGCAGCCCTACCCAATAGCTTGGCTGTGTCTTCATGAGAATCCTTGAGACAGAACCACTCAGTTACACCGTTCCTGGATTCCTGACCCTCAGAAACTGTGTGAGATTACACATTTGTTGTTTTAAATCGCTAAGTTTGGGGAGTGATTTTGAAGATAATTACTCACACAGTCAATAACAAATACACTTGGTTAGATGTCACTGTCATACCCTCTCTCAGAGCCTTATTCTTCTCCTTCCTCATGCATATCCCATTTGGTAATTATATATTTAATGAAGTAAATTGATTAATGTTGGTCTCTTCATAGCTTTTGTCTCTCCATCTCACCATAGCATTTCCAGAACTCTACACCAGGCACAAAGTGGACCCTGAAAAATGCTAGGTAATTGGATTGTCATAGTCTGACCCATAGAAGACTTTCCTTCACTTAATCATGTTGCTAAGTTACCTTTCGGTGGGGAGTCACCATACAAAATTAGTCAGTCATTAACGTGAGCTCTCCATATAGACAAGTCCCCCAACCACAACCTCATCCGCCATTAATGTCACTAGGCATCATATCTCCAGTTGGGAAGACTTGGTGCCGAACTGCCTTCCACCCAAGAGACTATCAGTAACAATAAAATAGCATCTGATTCAGGTCTGGCCAGATTTCAGTCTCTCTCCCCTCACTGTCTTGCAGACCTATGAAAGCCCAGGGCACTGAGAGGCTTTCTCACCCTTGAAGGATAATTATCAACCATTGTCCACATTAAGTACAATGTCTTCCTAAAAACTAGAGGTAGATGCTATCAGTGCCCAACCAGGGGGCTAAGGGCCCCTGTGTCTCACAGTTTTTATTTTTATTTGGTTGATTTTCATTCCACACAAATGACAACCACTTTGCTGGCCTCCCTTCTGTAACATTCAGAGTGTGGGTCACAAATGGAATCATTTTCTAAGTGAAATGTAGCCAGTAGCACCACAAAGATATGTGACAGACCATTAACATGCAGTGTTTAAGAAAAGCTGGTGATAGATTTTATTTTCTCCTTTCCCCATTCCCTCTCAACTGGTTCCCCAAATTCAGCTCTTGTGGTTAGAGAAAGCCATTTCACTTCAAGAAAAACAAGGGTTTAGTCATTGCTTCCAGCAGATTGACTGTAGAGGCAACAATTGTCCAGCCTTGCTTCAATATACATTTTCAACTGGGGTGCTTGCTTTAAAAAAAAAAAAATCAAATTTAGAATCCCATCCTGATATATTCAGTCAGGCTTTCCAGTAGAGGAGGCTAGGAATATGCATTTTAACCAGTAACTTCTGAAGTGGACTGTATTACCAGGCTCACATGTGACCTAAAATCACTTCCACTGTAATGAGCTAGGATCTCCCAAATGCACATATTTGCTCTAATACAAGTGACAGAAAACAGAGGAAGACAATGAACCTTCTCAAGCAAAAAACAGTGGGAACTTCATTTTCAAGTACTACCAGATTATGCTTCTCAAAGAACCGAAAGGAACAAACTATACACGTACCACAGACTAGATAGCTCAAATCCTTTTCATAATCAACGAGGGCTAAAAAAAAAAAAAAAGTCATATAGCAATAAAAATAACAATACTCTTCTTGGAGTTCACTTTCCTTAGTGAACTCACAAATAAGGAACCGACTTTAATATCTCCTCAAAAATATCTCCTTCAGAAGGTAAGCATTTGAGGAAATGGACAGGAAGGTTTTTTTTTTTTTAATGTCACTTATCATTATAAAACGTAGTGTTCCAAAGTAGAGGACTGCATATTCTTTACATGTCTCTTTGCCACTATTTCTTATCTTCTCAGGGGTCATGATGAAGAAGCTATTTTTGGCCCCTACTTCCAGCCTACTTTAAATAAACCTACCTGAAATTTTGAGGGATATTTCTATGTGACTGGCTGATTCTGCATTATTTTCAGTTTTCAAAATACAAATGATCTACGTGAAAATATTTACCTACATACAACCTTAAATTGACTTTAATTTCTTTTCCCGTTTGTCTCTGTTGAAATGTATTTATCTCTAAGATTCCTGTGGTCCTTGCTTAGTGTAAGTCTGGTGCTGTGACTTAATCCAGTACTTCTTTTAATCTGCCCCAAAGCCCCACAAAAGAGGGATTTTTTTTTTCTTTTTTATAGATCAGAAAAGGCTCAGAGAGTTTACAACACTTGTCTAAGTTCACATGGCTCATGGGCGATGAACCAAGATTTAAATCAACTCTGAATGTTCCAGCAATCCCATTCCTGGGTATACATCCAAAGGAAATGAAATCAGTATCTCAAAAAAGGTATCTGCACACCCATGTTCATTGTGGCATTATTCACAATAGCCAGGATATGGAAAAAACTTAAGTGCCCATTATGGATGAATCAATAAAGAAAATGTGGCATGTGTGTATATAGCTATATAGCAGGATTTCCTTCTTTTTATGGCTGAATAATATTCCATAATAGGATATTCCAGTACTCCATATGTTATGACACGGATGAACCTGGAGAACATTATGCTCTGCGAAATAAGCCAGACAGCAAAAGACAAATATTACACGATCTCCTCTGTCTGTAGAATCTAAAACAGTCACACACATAGAACGAGCAAGCAGAACAGGGCTGGGGGGAGAGGGGCAAAAGGAGAGGGAGAGAGAGAATCTTAAGCAGGTTCCATGCCGAACACGGAGCCCAACATGGGGCTCAATCTCACAACCCTGAGATCATGACCTCAGCCGAAATCAAGAGTCGACACTTAACCGCCTGAGCCACCCAGTTGCCCCAACTGCTAGACCAAGTTCTAAAGACAGTTCTGGATTCTAAAGGAGCCAGCCACCTGCAATTAATTTAATGGGATTAAAGGAAATGTGAACTGTGTCCTCCCCTACATTACCAGACACAGAAAGGTGGACCCCTGCAAGAAAGAGTACCACGAAGGAAAAATTAAAGCCACCAAATGAAACCTATCTCATACAAAGCCAGAATGATGAGGGACAGTTTATGGTACCCTCTAAAGACCCAGAGAGACATGTAATAAATCTCTAAGTACTCAGGAAGTCTGGGATGAAGACTGCTTGGTGAATAATCCAGATAGAAACTATTTAAAGTCACTGATTTGAACATCGAAGTAGGTGACCATAGAGATAAACTTTCGCATAAGTACAAATGAAGCCCACGTTTTAAAAATATTCAAGCCAGTGCACCCTTCCTGTACTAATTCTTATGGATACCATACAAGTATGGCAGATATGTAGAGAAAAGATAAAAACAAGCTGTTCAGGGCACTTCAGTGTTAGACCTGGTACTTTCCCTATTTCTTGAATGGACTCTTTATCTGAGGGTTTTATCAAGACTTTAAACCTCCAGGTAGAAAAAGCTTTTATAAATCTTCAAACACTACTAAGAAAACTTGGAAAGTATAATGATTTTTTTTTTTTTCTATCAACAACTCTCCTCTATTTGGCAGAGCTTTGAGTTATAGAGAAGAGATCATTTTTTGGAAGTATTTTGAGAACTTTTTTCCCTTCCATATTTGTATTCAACTCTCTTATCTTCAGTACCAGGGCACTCAGATTATCTATGGCTGGAGCAAGTGAAAAGGAGGGACTCCAGCCGGACTAAGGTGGAGGGTACTAGCAAAGGTTTGAGCCTTAAGGAAGAACCTATAAACTCAAAAATTCAAAAAGTTCTACTCTACACATTTTTACAAAGGAAAAACCACCATACAGAAAAACCCAAACTCAAAAAGCAAAATTCAAGGATGTGCTTAGCATAGCTTGAGGCCAAAGACTGTCAAGTTTTAGGAACTGGTTTTGGAGGATCCATTAACCCCATAAAATCATAGACAAACTGTAGGAATATGGTCTCCATAGACAAACTGTAGGAATATGGCCTCCTCCAACAAATACTCTTTGTTGGAGAGGGTTGATGGAGTTCATCCTACTATAAAATACATCTGACATCCCCCAATCAAAAAGGAATTTAGTTTTGTTTTCCTCTAGAAAAGATTTCTAGTTTCCTCAGACTCTTTGGATGCTCAGGGCACCTGGGTGGCTCAGTCGGTTAAGCATCCATTCTTGATTTTGGCTCAGGTCATGATCTCAGAGTCGTAAGATCAAGTGTTGTGTTGGGCTCAGTGCAGAGTCTACTGGAGATTCTTCCCTCTCCCACTCCCTACCCCTGTTCTCGCTCTCAAATAAAAAATAAATAAATAAATTCTTTAAAAAAAAAAAGATTCTTAGGAGGTTCAAGCTGACAGGGCCTTTAGATATAATACGTCAAGTTTCTCATTTTACACATGCAAAAACTGAGACACACAGATGTGATGTTTACTACCTTCACTTAAAGAAGCTAACATGAGTTTTTCACTTTCTAAATCAAGCCACTGCTTTATAAAACTTGATTAATACATTTAGACAGACCCCACTGGCCAAACCACAGCTGAACAGATACACCCACCTCAGCTTTAACAAGCTATCATGTGCATCTAACATATTTCTTAGAAAATAAAATCGTAAAACATACCATGTTTAATCAAATTTAAGGTAACAATTATAATTTATGAAGCAATAAGGCAGAAAAAATACTTCCAATTAAATCACAATATGCCATTGATGGTAGAATGCATTTCAATTTCTGAAATGTGAAAATGTGAAAAACTACACACTTTAGAACTGATGAAAAACAATACTGCCAAAAAGTAATGTGTTGATTTATATGGCTCTTGGAAGAACAGAATGTAGTAAACTTCCTTTTGTAATAATTAACAGGTAAGAAAGAGCCCGTGGAACATCTCATACATGAAAAAC
The DNA here is from genome assembly GCF_029215605.1 of Mirounga angustirostris. NCBI lineage: Eukaryota > Metazoa > Chordata > Mammalia > Carnivora > Phocidae > Mirounga > Mirounga angustirostris. Next base: position 183,251,002 of record NW_026991709.1, on the reverse strand, counting down.
CCTCTTTCTGACACTTCAGAAACCAGCATAGGATGAGTTAATCAAGAGTTGCACAAAAGAAGAAATCATGCAAAATTATTCATACATACTTAAAGTATCTATTTTAACACACATAGTGTTCATTTTTTCATCTATCTTTTAAAGTAGATTGAAAAAAAATTTTTTTAAACCTATGTTCCTGGTTTAGGATCCTATAGGATCTTTCTTGCTATAAACTATACTTATAATTTAGCATCTATAATTTTCAATTTAGGTTCATTTGAAATGGAGTGATAATGTAAAGATACTTGCAAAGCAATTTGAATGCATTAGATTTTTTTATGACTTCTCTTTAAATTTTATAGTCCTTACCTACACCTAATTTAATAGCAGTTTTTAAGCAACCAAAACTTTTATCGAGTCTTTCTAAAGGATTCACACAAGTTCTCAAGGAAACAGCAACTCTCTTTTTCCACACTTCTATTTCATTGGTTTAAGTAATACTTAATTAAATTATATTATCAAGAGTAACAATAGAACAGGCACAAGCAGGTTTGGGAATCAACAGACTGCTGGAACATCATACGTGGCAAGTGAAGCATGCAAGTACACACCAGCTTCCAAGGTGGCACCCACCGATGCCTGCCTCCAGGTATTCAAGCTCCTGTGTAGTTCCCTCCCACATCGAATAGGGCTGACGAGATACTGCAGCAACAGAGGGTGATTTCTGAGATGAGGTGGTAAAAGACATTCCAGCTTCCCACTTGTTCTTTCCTTGGTTGCTTATTCATGGGAAGCCAGCCACCATGTCAGGAAGTCACTCAAGCAACCCTATGGAGAAGAGTCCACGTGGCCTCGTGCCAACAACCAGCATGAAATATCCAGGCGTGTGAATGAGACACTGGGGAAGTGGATCATACAGTCCTAGGCAAGCCTTTAGAAGGCTATAGCAACCTAGGCTGACATCTCTACTGCAATCTCATGAGGGACCCTGGCCCACCACCACCCAGCTAAGCCACTCCCAGATTCCTGATCTACAGAAACTGTAAGAGGTAACACATGTTTATTAATTTGGGATGGTTTGTCACATATTCAAATATAGCAGCCTGCTAGCCGATGTGGGCAGTGAGCAGGTTGAGGGTACCTTTCATAATGAACAAGATGGTTAAGTGGAGGTTCCGTCATAGAGGTTATCTGGATTTCTATACTACTGGAGGTTACCAAATATCCTTTTGTATGTGAGGCTATGTCGCCATTCCTAATTCCCCAGTTAGGTACTAAACCAAAGATGAGTAATGAATTGAGAGAGGGAGTTAATGGCACCAGCAAAGCAACAGGGTTGGATTAAAGATGAATAAGCCCCATACACAAATGGAAATTGGGAAGAAAAAGGGACATGATGAGACCAAACACACCCTTGTACGTGCAGCCTTCCTGAGGGCAAACCTCCAACCAGATATCCCACTTCAACACCTGCTGTGGATTCCAGCCAAGAACCTCAGTCCCATTTGCTTTCCTATCTTCTTCTACTGCATTGCACCTTCAAAGGTCTACATCAAGGAGTGATCAGCCTTGGAATTGTCAGGCTCCAAACAGTGGGTCTCAGAAGCCCCCACGAAATCTGTTTCAGAACCAAACAAAACTAGGGGCAGAAGAAGCATGGAAAAAAGGATTCAGAAAACACCTACACTGCAAAATACTCAATCCAATCCATCTTTGTATGTTAAAAAAATTCAATTAGCAGAAACTATTGACATTCTATTTAAATCCCATGGTCAAGACTTAGCTAAATAAATCCATTCTGTGAAATATAACAGTAGGCTAATGTATTTTATGAGCATGTATTAGGTGAAGCAGGCTTTTACGACCTCAAAATTCACAGAAGGGCAAGGCTGGTTATTTGATTGACAATAACAAAAACAGAAGCCATGGTTCTCATGTGTCCTGAATACACTGTATTTCTTACCTAAATAAGCAATTTCTTACCCTATAAAGGCAATATTATCATCCCAATTTTACAGATCAGGAAACAGGTCATGAAGATTAAGACTTTAAGCAAAATCGCATAGCCAGCCTGCCTTTGGGGTACCCATTTTTTCTACAATACACTAAGGAGGGGCAGCTGATGCATGGATGCTTCTCACTTTATCCTTTCTCTCTTTGGCACTGGTAAGAGCAGGGGATTTCGAGCGGCTCACTCTCTGGGATGGTTAGATTGCTTCTGTCTGACAACTTCAACGGGTATAAGAAGGATAGACAGGTTGCAGGGAGAAGGGAAGAGGGAAATCAGAGCTAAACTCCAGCTCAAAATTAGGAGCCTAATTTTGGTAAAAACACAGAGAATTAACTCTTCAGTCCCTCACCCTCCAGGACTGAAATCATGAGGACAGCAAAGAAGGTAGCATCAGGAACTCAAAACTCAACCCCACCTCCTACAAGCTGTGTGATCTTGGGTAAGTCAGATAAGACCAACATCACCAGGTTGTCACAAAGATTAAATAAGATGGTCCATAAAGTAGTTGCAAACAGCATGCACCCATTACACAAATGGTACTGATTACCAAAATTATCGGTGCTTATGTGCATAAGTTTTGCAATCATTCTACTTGGGTTTGAACCCAGAGTGAGTCACTTACTATCTGGGTGACCTTGGGTGAGGTATGCCACACTTCCTTAAGACTCAATGGTTTCATCAGTAAAATTGTGCCAACTCACTGAGCTGTCATGAGGAGTTGTTATGAATTCAGTGCAAGTATTGCTAACTGAAGATACTGAATGCTCACTTATATTGGACCACTATGCCAAACCTTTATATTCATATTATTATAGTGATAAGTCTTCATTGTTCTTATCTTCTCACCTACTAAGGTAGGTACTACTGCACGGTACTCAAGAAGTACTTAATAAATGCAGCCTCTAGGAACAGCACATATAAGCAAACACTCCTACAACAAGAGGCTGGGCTCCCAGGGAACACGATCCTAGCCCCACTGGCCAAGGGGACCACCCAACATCCTGCATTTACCCTTTGCCATTCCTTCCCTCCTATCAAAGCCACTCTCCTGACTAGGTCATTAAAAACCAGCTGAGGGGTGCCTGGGTGGCTCAGTCATTAAGCATCTGCCTTCAGCTCAGGTCATGATCTCAGGGTCCTGGGATCGAATCCCGCATCGGGCTCCCTGCTCGGCGGGAAGCCTGCTTCTCCTTCTCCCATTTGCCCTGCTTGTGTTCCTGCTCTCACTGTGTCTCTCTCTCAAGTAAATAAATGCAATCTTTAAAAAAAAAAAAAAACAAACCCAGCTGAAATGGAATGCAGGGCTGGAAAGTGACCTCAAGAATCCTGGGCCAGCTCCCTCACCTATAGGCAAGGCTACAAAAATAAATAACAAATCTTTTAAGGGGACAAAAAAAAAAAGGCAGAACAAATCTATTTTAAAGACTCTTTCCTTCCTTTTACAATCACAATGTCCTTCATAAGTGCCCTGATTTTGATATTTCCACTGCCATAGTCTGCCCCTGCATCTGGCCGCCTTCCACATATAATTCTGATTTTTCTTGTTCGCTGAATAGATCTAGCCAAGGCGAAGAGACAATTAGATGGCATAAGAATGAATGAGATTTAAAAAAAAAAAAAGATTCCTTATAAATAACTCCCTGCAAAAATCTTGAAATAACCATGGAGAACTGACATCCCATCTACAAAACTAACAACATGAAGACGACCCCCACTCCAAAAAAAAAAAAAAAATAGTGGGCCATGTAATGTCTATGCTGGAATCCCCTGAGAAATTCAAAAACAGGCACAATCTCGGTCTCATGTTCAATAATAACCTAAAGATTTTTTCACATTTTGATGATCTAACAGTATTCTCACCTGCAGCCAAGGTCTTTAGCAGAGGGACTCCCTGGCAATAATGCTCTTAATGGGGTGGCTGTGGGGCTCGGTTAAGCGGCTGCCCTTGGCTCAGGTCATGATCCCAGGGTCCTGGGGTGTAGCCCCATGTGTCAGGCTCCCTGCTCAGTGGGAGTCTGCTTCTCCCTCTCCCTCTGCTCCTCCCCCCACTTGTGCACTTCTCTCCCTCTCTCTCCCTCTCTAATATAAATAATAAAATATTTTAATAAATGCTTTATTGTCATTAAATGCCTATGAGAGAATAAGTTTACCAGTCCCTCACTGCCATCCACCTCATCAATGGCAGAAGCACATGTGTTTCCAAAGGTTCCAGACCAATGAGACAACAACTTAAAGATAGAGATGAGCCAGAAGGCTACATATCCAGAGTACCGGTTCCCCAGAGAACATAAAAACAATAGACCTTCAGTCAAGGCCAGCTCAACTGCCAAGATACTTGTGGAGACTGTCTACTCCTCCCAAACCTGGATACTCACCAACAGGCACCAACACAAACCCACACACACTTGTACAAATATGCATGTACATACACAACCTGTGTGCACAAGGAATTCACTAAAGACTTAAGCACATCTCCAGTGACAGATAAGCCAAAAAAAAAAAAGTGCACGATTTAAGACACTTTTCCTTTTTTTTCTCATTAACAGATGCTGGTCCTATATTAGACACAGGTTAACTCTAATAGAAAATAAATATTTTTATCAGTAGCCTATCATATTCCCTGCTGCTAATCTTTAATATGGAGCCAAATCTCACAAGCAGTACCAATTAGAAACTATGTAGGAATGTGCACGGACAACCAATACTTCGCAAGGCTTTAGGAATAGTTTTTTTTTTTTTTTTTTTTTAAGATTTTATTTATTTATTTGACAGAGTGAGAGACAGCGAGAGAGGGAACACAAGCAGTGGGGGAGTGGGAGAGGGAGAAGCAGGCTTCCCGCCGAGCAGGGAGCCCGATGTGGGGCTCGATCCCAGGACCTTGGGCTCATGACTTGAGCTGAAGGCAGACACTTAACGACTGAGCCACCCAGGCGCCCCAAGGCTTTAGGAATAGTTTAAAAAAGAAAACTGTGCACTGGCCATTTGCATTCATGGTTTAGGTCAACGTGTTTGGGCTGATTTAATATCTCGGATCCTCACCTTGTTCAGCTTGACAATGTGGTTCAGTCTGGGCACAAGTATTCTCATTAAGAAACATTTATGGAAGGATCTACATGCCCCTAAGTGGGGCATGCAGAAGTTAAGTGAAAATCTATCACACAACAGATTCAGAGGGAGCCCTCAGCAATTATGTGGCCATTACAGGAACTGGGAGAGAAAAATGTCATGACATTTTAAGTAGAATAAAAGGATAAAAAGCAATTTTGGTTAATGTAGGTATGCATGTTACATATCTACATGTATCATCTATACACTCACAGAAAAAAGACAGGAAGGATGTCAACATCAGATCATTAACAGTGACTAAGGAGTGGGTTTCAAGGTGATTTCCCTCCCTATTTTGCATATCTGTATTTTCCCCCAGAGTTAACACAAATGATCTCTGTGATAGTTACATTAACTCCAAATGGTAGCAAAGGCAGAAAGTACATATGTCATATACTATTAAATATTTTTTTTTAAAGATTTTATTTATTTATTCATGAGAGACAGAGAAAGAGAGGCAGAGGGAGAAGCAGGCTCCCAAGGAGCAGAGAGCCCGATGCGGGACTCGATCCCAGGACCCTGGGATCATGACCCGAGCCGAAGGCAGATGCTTAACGATCTGAGCCACCCAGGCGCCCCATACTTCATATACTATTAACCTGGGGGAAATTGTTTTCAAAGCTACTTAAAGCTTTAGCTAATTTGGCATGTTAACTCAGAGGTCTGTTTTCCCAAGTCAGTTACTGGGTATATCTTTGCTTGTTTGTTTGGGGATGTGGATGGTATGCTGGAGCTCAAGAGTGTAGGCATTTGGCAAAAAGCAACCCAAAGTATGATACGGACAATTTTAATTAGCAGTGCTTCTCTAAAAGCATGCAAAATTGACAGGGTTTCTGAGATGTCAAAAGAGGCCCAGGACGCTTTTGATTTTTGAGGCTTCTAGTATAAAATGTCCAGGAATATTAGATATGTTAGTCAAAATATAATATTTATAATATATAATAAAATATATCTAATTAATTAAAATTAATTAAAATCTTCTGAAGATACCTATATGGATCTATGTCACCCTTCATTTGTAGATGATGTCAAAGGTCTAAATTTGAGGTCATTTTTGCTCCACAACCACCCTGATGCTGTGGAAACGTGTAATAGATTGCCTGGCCCCTCTCAAGAAGAAAATGCCTCCACAGGACAGCTACCAAAAAATAAATAAATAAAAATAAAAATAAACTTCTGAAATGTTCTACTCCTAAAAGCATTTGGTGGAAATATTTGCAGTTGTGTCCTTTACCATTTCATCAAATCTGACTAATTAAAGAAGAAAAGAAGGAAGAGAAGGGAAATAGTAAGCACTCTTCGTAGACTGCTGTAATATATCCCACTGGCATGTGATATTTACATTTAATTTAGACTGAACAGGACTCTAGCCAATCTCTTTAGGAACTGAATGTTTCCTTCAAAGGGATGCCAGGATATAAATCCTGATATCAACACCCATGTCAATACCAAAAGAGAGACATTTAAAAGCAGCATCCCGAGGGAACCTATTTACCAGGGAAAGGGGACACTAGAGGGGCAATTAATGTGAAAGAACATGGAAGGACCCAACACCCACCATAAGACCAACCTGAGAAATTCTTCCCACTCAGAAATTCTGAGGAGAAGAGGCAGTACACTTGGGGGGCAGTGAAGCCGGAATCCTTCCCCCACCTACAGCCCATCTCTTCCCCCATTCACCTCCTAAGCTTGGCAGCAATAAAAATAATGTAATTTTTGACTGGGAAAACATGCATTTTTCCCCTTTGTGGTTGTTCACAGGAGTGTTAAATCCATTTGAGCAATCCGGGTGATGCCCTGTTATGGTTTGTCAGGTAAACTCTTTATCGTAATCCAATCAGGGCACAGGATGGAGTCATCTTTGTGAAATGCCGAGTCAGAGAGCCACTGTCCAGGAGCAGGGAGCTCTGACTCGATACACCCATGTTCCACTCACGTTGGCTGGCTTGCCATTAGAGTTCATTCCTATAGCAGGGTACTGGGTAAAAAGGAATGCACAACTCAGGACTGAAATGTATTCGTTCATTCTACAGCTGTTTGGCTCCTTCTTTGGGCACAGCTCTGTGCTATACATTGGATCCCAAGGGAGGAGGACTGCTGCCAACTTTGCTTGAAGAATTGAACCACGCTGAGTATGAAATATAAGTGCAAGGTGTCTTGAAAAGTCTCTGATAATGCTCCATAAATTTCACTTACAGAATTAGCCAAGCCTTTAAGTAGAAAGAGGCCTGTCCCATGAGTGTGATTTCCAGGGTTACTTTATCCTCTGCACTTCAAGGTTTCTATGACCTAGAGCAATGACTTAATAATAATGTCAGTGTGTAATGTTATTATCCATAGAGTGCCACTGACGCAAAACGGCAGCCTATGTGCTAAATACAGCCAGCTGAGAAGTTTTTTGTCTGGCTCACACACTGCTTTCCATGCTTTTAAAAAATTAGTTGCCAAGCAACCCGAGTATCCTTCAATGGATGAATGGATAAACAAAATGTTGAATACACATATAATGGAATATTATTTAGCCTTAAAGAAGAGGGAAATTCTGACACATGCTACAACGTGTTTGAACCTTGAGGACATTGTGCCGAGTAAAATAAACCAGTTACACAAAGATGGATATTGCACGATTCCATTTATCTAAGGTACTTAGAGTACTCAAATTCACAAAGACACAAAGTAGAATCGTGGGTTGCCAGTGGCTGGGGCAGGGGTGGAGCACGGGGAGAGAGTTTAATGTTTGATAGGTAGGGGAGTTTTGGTTTTGCAAGATGAAAAGAGTTCTGGAGATTGGCTGCACAACCGTGTAAATGTACTTCCCAATACCTTATATTTAGCATCAATGCGATGTGACTGAATTGGACACTTAAAAATGATTAAGATGATAAATTTTAAGTCCTATGTGTTTAAGTACAATTAAAAACAAGTAATTACCATGATGTAAAAATTGGGATAATTCACAGAAAACAAATTTCTGATTTCCAGTTGATCTTCAAAAATGGAGAAGACCTGAGAACACAGGGCCTGCCCACCTGCCCCTCATGGACGGCGAGAACAGAGCAGTGATATTCCCTCTGTATGCTCCAGCTCTCCCAAGTCCCCGCCACCCCTGTCGGCAATCTGCATAGTGCCCTTCCTTTATTTACGTCCAGATTTCCCAACAGGGGTATGTAGAGTGCTCGTTGTATGAATTTTGACTCTTACTCCCATTTCGAGCCAGAGCACCTTATCAATAGCCATTAGAGCTGGGTGTGGCAAGAGAAGGATACCACCTCTTATCCCGACCAGTGTATTAGGGTTTCCTGATCTCTGAATACATGAAGCCTAAAACTAGATGGAAGGGAGTAAGACAGGCACTACACACAATAGCTAGAACTAAGCCCAATATACTGGGACTCACTAGTGATGAAAAGCCATCAGCTTGCCCAGCTCGATGACACTCAATCTCACTGCAGGGGTGAATGCAACCCTCCACTCTCTCAACGCTGGAATGGCCAGTCTCTGAGTTGAGGTGCTGGACCTCGCACTGTCCAGAGTCCTCATATCATAGTCAGCTCACAGAGATGGTCTTGGTAGCCACAGGCCATACTAAGGTCCTTCTCCTTCTCCATGGTGACTAATGGAGCACTGCAGACACAGATCTAGAGATAACGTCCTGTCGCCCGCTATCCCACCCCCAGGAAGATTTACTATACAGAGAGCCATTTCGTGTTCTAGCGTCTTTTGTTGTATTGAATAATTCTATAATACCAGAAGTCATATGAAAAGGTTACTTCTGGGCAGTTTCCATATACTTTATGCCTAATCATGGAGAGTGAATGTAGTGTTTTACAGGTCTTAGACATTTCAATTTGACAGAAGGGTAATGCCTACCTCCGTCCCAAATAGGAAGCTTGGACAAAATGTGTGGATATGATTTTGGCTGTCACACGATGAGGGCTGGGTGCTACCAGCATTTAATGTGCAAAGGCAGGGATGTCAAAGGATCTTTGATACTTGGGATGATGTCCCACAATGGAACCATCCCACTCAAATGGTCAATAAGGTCCTCAATTTAAAGAAAAAACACACTGGGGGCGCCCGTGTGGTTCAGTTGGTTAAGCATCTGACTCTGGCTCAGGTCATGATCTCAGGGTCCTGGGATCGAGCCCCATGTTGAGCTCCATGCTCAGCGGGGAGCCTGCTTCTCCCTCTCCCTCTGCCTCTCACCCGGCTCATGCACTAGTGCACTCTCTCTCTCAAATAAATTAACAAGACAAAACATACTGACTTATGTTAGCTACCTGGGACCTTCAGGCTGTTCAGCATGTGACCAAGGATACAGAACTTGTGCACCAGTGTCACAATACCAGAGTTGGAGCCCAAAGCCTGGCTGCAAATATGAACACTTTATATTCACGTGCAAGCCTATAACTTTTCTGAATCTGTTTCCACATCTGTTAGGTGAGGCCAATGACCCTTGTCCACCATTAAAGTTTTCTAGAGATTCATATAAAACATGGATATCAGAGAGTTTTTTTTAACTATAAAGCAAAGGATACATTTAAAGGGTTACTTTTAAAAAAATCTGTGAAAATAACCCAGATGTTCATCAATGGATGAATGGATTAAAAAATATGAGATTTTATATATAATGAGAACATTAGTCAGCCTTTATAAAGGAGGAAACTCTGACACATGCTACAAAAAATGAAACTTGAAGGCATTTTGCTAAGCGAAATAAACCAAATAGAAAGGACAAATACACGATTCCACTTCCATGAGGTACCTTGCAGAGTCAAAATCACAAAGACAGAAAGAAGATACGTGGTGACCTGAATCTGAGGGTGAAGGAAATGGGAAATTATTGTTTAATGAATGTAACAGTTTCAGTTTGGGAAGATGAGAAAGTTCTGGAGACAGTGGTTACACAATAGTGTGAGGCACTTCATGCAAATAAATTGTACATTTAAAAATGGTTAAAATGGTAAATTTTGTCATGTATTATTTTACCAAAATAAAAACAAGTTTAAAAAAGGCTTCCTCATTTATAAAAATGAATATATGTGCATTGTGGAAATCAGAAAATGCAGATAAGTAAAGGAAAATATAAATCGTTTGTAACACAGAAATAATCACACTCGTTATTTTGGTTTATATCCTCCCAGGATCCTTTAAGGATCCTTTAAGATTAAATATGTTCAAGAAAATATTATCTGGCGAATGTTGACTCTTACACTATTTTTATAAAATATTCAGTTGTTGGGGCGGGGTGCCCTGGGTGGCTCAGTCAGTTAAGCATCTGACTCTTGGTTTCAGCTCTGGTCATGATCTCAGGGTCGTGGGGTCAAGCCCTGCATCAGGCTCCCTGCTCAGTGGGGAGCCTGCTTGATAATCTCTCCTCCCTCTCCCTCTGCTCTCCCCCATCACTCACACTCACCCTCTCACTCTCTTTCTCTAAAAATAAATAAATAAATCTTTAAAAAAAAATACTCAGTTGGGATAAGGCAAGGAGGAATTGGCAGTAGCAGAAGGAAGGTGAGAAGTAGTAGTCCCTCTCAACACCTAGGTGAGCACTTCTCATTTCTAGGATTCTTCTTAAGGAATACCTGTTTTATCAGATCAGGTTAAAAATATAACAATGAGGGGCGCCTGGGTGGCTCAGTCGTTAAGCGTCTGCCTTCGGCTCAGGTCATGATCTCAGGGTCCTGGGATCGAGCCCCGCATCGGGCTCCCTGCTCCGCGGGAAGCCTGCTTCTCCCTCTCCCACTCCCCCTGCTTGTGTTCCCTCTCTCGCTGTCTCTCTCTGTGTTAAATAAATAAATAAAATTAAAAATATATATATATAACAATGAAAGAGAAATATAAATTGATTAAAATTTTTAAATTGTACTAAAAAATAAAGAATACCAAACATCTAGGAAATACACTTTATCTGTAAGGCCCATAAACAGATCAAACACAGTGGAATGTTTATAAATAAAATTATCTGATGCCTGGGATTTACTTCAAAAGAATCCAGTGGCAGGAAGTAAACTGGAATGGATGTCCAGATGAAACAAGACTGGCCAACAGGTGATGTCGTTAAAACTAGGTGATGGGTATATTAAGATTTATTACACCATTCTTTCTACTTCTGGGGGGAATAAACAGATCAACTTAAAAGGAGAAAACACAGGGGTGCCTGGCTGGCTCTTTTGGTAAAGCATGCAACTCTTGATATCGGGGGTTGTAAGTTTGAGCCCCACATTGGGTGTAGAGGTTACTTAAAAGTAAAACCTTTGGGAAAAAAAATAGAAAACACAATAAGCAATGAATAGAGACTAAACTATTTTTCCCATCCCCCACTCTATTGCTAGCTGTCTAGTTGTGTTCAATTTCTTTTAAACTCCATGGTTCAAAAGAATTACTTAAAAAAAGCAAGCAAACCAAACTGTCAACTACTGAACAACAAGTTCAATTTTGCCAGTGATATCTGTAGAAAAGTGGATTTCAGTGTTTTTAAAACTTGGATGCATTTACTAATTTTGTTACTTCAAGAGAACAGAAAGAAAGGTCATCTCTTTTTCCAGAAACCTATGAACCAGTCTACTTTTTATTGTTTTTCATTAAAATTTTAAACATGAAATATGTTCTGGCAAATGAAAAACCCAAATGCACCTGCCCACATTAGGGATTAATGGCTTGGAAAATTCCATTTTTAAAAATTGCCGTGGTTGAAACTAAGGAGCATTCCCCCTCTTTATTCAAGTGTATGCAGATTATTTCATGTAACTTTCTACCAAGGCAATATAAATATATAATAGGAATTTCCCCTCAAATTTTGTATTTAAGGAAATATAGAAGAAAGTAAGAGTTCTTTAAATGGCTTTGAAAATCATGAATGCATATACAAGGGCCTATCACTCAAAGAAAGGTACAGAGTGTTATTTATAAAAGCATCCATATGATCTTCAATTGAACCTCTAGGTAAAACTTCAGAAGACACGGGGTGCCTGGCTGGCTCAGTCGGTGGAACCACGTGACTCTTGTTCTCAGGGTTATGAGTCAAGCCCCACATGGGGTACAGAGATTACTTAAAAATAAAATCTTGAAAAAATTTCATAAGACTTTATTAAACAGACCTTTCTACTTGACAAACTTATGAAATATACCCTTCAAAAGTGCCTAATGATTACTAGGACATACCACGGGTTTGTCAAGAAAAAACTCTAACCAACCAACTTCTTTACCTTATTCCTGGGGTTCTTTATTGCACATGATAGGTAAAAAAATATAGCAAAGGGTACCTGGATTTCCAAAGGCATTTGGTAGGATTTTCCCAAAATGTCTTTGCAAAAAGAGGACCCATGGGTGACTGGACAACCATACCCAAAAGGTAATGACTGATGAATCAATTGTAAGAAATGTCACCAATCTCTGTATTTGACTCTCCTATTCAGTGATGTTTGCATGTCTTAAATGAAAATACAAATGGCATGCTGATCAAAACCAGCTCTAAGACAGTGCTGATAATTTGATACATAAAACGAAGATTTAACATCATTTTGTCTATTTAGAAAATTATACCCAACCTCACAAGAAAAGATTAAAAAATACAAGTCCTATTCTTTGGGTGGGTAAAAAGAAAAAAATACATTAGATATGCACAAATGGGGGGAAAACATTTAGAAGAAAGAGACAGGAAGGAATTATCCTTTAACAGAGAAGTGATGTGAAAAACACGGAACAAGTTAATCTTCTTTAGCTTTGATTAATAAGACTGAAGCAGATACAACTGGTTTAGAGTACTGAGCACTTATTATACACCAGATACCATTCTCAATACTTTACAAGTAATAGCTTATCAATGTCAGTCTATAAGGAGGGTACCATCATTATCTCATTGTTATGGATAAGTAAATTAAGACTCAAAGAGGTTAAAGAATGGTCCAAGTCACATGACTTTAAGTGAGGCGAGCTAGATTTGCATCCCAGGCTAAGAGAACAGGTAATACAAACATAACAAGCTAACATGTTAGAGGGACAGAAAGAAAGCCAATGTTGCTAGTGGGCGTGTGGCATAAAACAAAAGGAAACTAGACAAGGAGCTGGGGAGTTTTTGCTGACCACTCCAGTGGAAGAGTAGAAGACTACAAGGTCATGAACACCTGTCCTTCAAAGTGGCTAAGCAGAAGCAAGAAATGACCTGTCAAAGATGAAGACAGGACTTAGACATTGAGTATAAAAGTAAACTAGATACCTCAAGTTTCTTTGATCCTATAAATAGTACCAGCAGGAGTAGTGGTAGTAGAGATGACTACTTATTAAAAATGTTCTATATGCTAGCTTCCTTACATTAGCCTTTATCCTTATAACAATATTGTCCAGTAGGTCTTATCATGTCCATTTTGAACATAGAAAAGTTAAAGGCCCATAGTAATCACTAACAGGACCAGGATTCAAAGTCAGATCTGTCTAGTTACAAAAATCCATGCCCACTACACTACTTTCCTTCCCAACCTTCAGCAACCTGACCATTTGATCTGTTCAACAGGTTTTAGTAAGGATCAAACTCTTGCCAAAAAACCAGACTTTCTCTCCAACTTATGCAGTTCCCAGAAGTGTAGCCTACCCATGAATTTAAATGTAGGCTTACACAGTTTTTTTCCACAGTTAAAAAAAAAAAAGCAAACGTTGCAGATACATAAAGGCAAAGTTAATTGTCCTATCCTCCAATTCACGTCTAAAATAACCAACGTAAATACCCCAGTATTTATATTCACTCCTTTCATACAAAACTATATAAACATATGTAAATACACATATATGAAGGGTATGTTTCTTTTCATCAAAATAGAATCAAACTATATATGGTAGAATATCTCACATGAACATTGATATAAAAATTCTAAATAAAATTTAATAAATAAAATCCAAAAATAAAAAGGATAATAAATCCTGACTAAATGGGGCTTATTCTAGGAATGCAAGACTAGTCTAACAAAAAATCAAAATAATTTGCCATAGTTAATCAACTTAAAAAGAAAAACTATATGATCATCTCAATAGACACAGAGAAAGCATTTGACAAACCCCAACATCAATTCCTGATAAAAACCCTTGGCTAACTATAAATAAGAAGGAACTTCCTCAGCCTGGTAAAGGGAATCTGTAAGAAATCTACAATCTACATCATACTTAATGGTGGAAGAACCATCAAGACAAGATGGTGGATTAAGTCTCCTGGAATCCTATTTCACTCAGGACTTCTGAAGTTAGAAATTAAAGGAAATATCAAAACCAGAGCTGAACTATGGATGAAGCAAATGAGGCACAATCCTGAGGTGCGAATTTTAAGGAAGTGCCAAAAAACCTCAGTAATCAAGAGAAATAGTATTTTCACACAATATTTTCAAAAGTCAAAATTAATGCAAAAAAAAATCCATGATGAACAAAACATCAGTTTTATTTTATTTTATTTTGATTTTTTTTGTAGTTTCAAGTTTTATTTACGTTCCAGTTAGTGTAATTCCAATGTAATATTAGTTTCCGGAGTAGAATTTAGTAACTCATCACTTGCATACAACACCCAGTGCTCATCCAAGTGCCCTCCTTAATCCCCATCCCCTATTTAACCCATCCCCCACCCACCTCCCTCCAGCAATCTGTCGGTCTGTTCTCTATAGTTAAGAGTCTGTTTTCTGGTTTGCCTCTCTTTTTCCCCCCTCCCCATATGTTCATCTGTTTTGTTTCTTAAATTCCACTGTGAGTGAAATTATATGGTATTTGTCTTTCTCTGACTGACTTATTTCACTTAGCATAATACCCTCTAGTTCCATCCATGTCGTTGCAAATGGCAAGACTTCATTTCTTTTTATGGCTGAGTAATATTCCTGTGTGTGTGTGTGTGTGTGTGTGTGTGTGTACATGCGCATGTGTGTTTAATCTCACAACTTCTTTATCCAAAAACATCAGTTTTAAATAAAGAGAAGATCAGTTAAAAGTGCCATACTAAGCCATATTAAAGCTTGAGGCAAAAATAAATACATACATACACAACACTGATCCTATCTTTATTTAAAATAATTTTGATTTTTAAAAGATAAAAAAGGGATGCCTGGGTGGCTCAGTCGGTTAAGTGTCTGCCTTCGGCTCAGGTCATGATCCCAGGGTCCTGGAATCGAGTCCCACATCGGGCTCCCTGCTAGGCAGGGAGTCTGCTTCTCCCTCTCCCACTCCCCCTGCTTGTGTGCATGCTCTCTCTCTCTCTGATAAATAAAATCTTTAAGAAAATAAAGAATAAAAAATAAAATAAAAGATATTGCTAAAATATTATTTCTCTTGATTACTAAATTTTTTAGCATCCCCTTAAATTTTGTTCCCCAAGTGAGTGCCTCACTCACTTCACCTAATCCCCCCCTGCAGGACAGTTAAAATTGCCCTTGAAAAGTCCCATGGACTGTCTACATAATATAATATAAATAAAATACAATATTTTCCTCTCAACTCAGTCCGTCTGTCTTCAGTGTTGGAACAGCTCCCTGTTTCTCCAGATGAACCCTGGACGAAGAAGTCATGGGAGCCGTACTCTACACAATATGTGCCTTTGAGTAGCAGAGTCACACTCAGCTCAGGGAGGTGCTGAGGCTGTGGGAGGTTCTCGGGAACTGAGAACAGCAGAATCACGTGTCCCCTGTCACCCTGACTCCAGGCACAGCCGGTGGACCTAACTGCACTCTTCTTCTATGTGCTGGTTCTTGTCTGTGTTCTTTCTCTGCCTCTCCCTGTCTCTCTGTCTCTTGGTCTCTCTTACACACACATTTGACCTGTACAATTGGAAGGCATAAATATTGGGATTCTTCTGGAAGTGCTCTGCAGCCTGCCCCGTGGCTCTAGCCAGCACGCCTGACCGCTGACCAACTGACTGTCCTCGGGAGTCTCTGCTCTCACAAGTCACTAGTGATTTCTTCCAGCTGCCAAGACAAAGGCGACTCTGGCAGCCAGGCTCTGTATTCCTTTTGCTTTCCCTAAATACCCATACCATGTTGCTTCCCACAAATTCACAGTTTTATCCTGAGATGAAATCGCACAACTTCTGCCAGGAATCGCATGCAGAAACATGGTTCTGTTTTGTTTCTGGACATACTGTATTTGATAAAATTAGAAGGAAGTCACCATATCAACATTTTCACACAAGAAGAAAGAAGGAAAAAAAAAAAGAGAGAGAGAAAAGTAAAACTCAACCAGCTATGAGTTCCAGTACAGAGAAGATACAAAAAGACGTTTCTGGAAGGTTCCAAATCTTGAGGTGTGAAATCGCCTCTCCTATTCTGCTTTGTCCCTACTTGTGGCATCTGGCCAGTCACCAACTAATATGAGAGCTGGATGCCAATTCCATTAAACATATTTAAGCCTAAATGGAGAAACAGTCATGGGGGAAAATGAAATCTCCCTGGGCCAAGTCTCTCAGTGAGAACAGACATTTCCTGCAAGCTCTCTGAAATCAGCTCTATTTTTTGGGTCACTGATACAAAATATGGACTTGGCACTAGGCCTCTCAAGGCAGAAGGGAGGCTGGATAATTATGCTCGTGTAAATATCCACGAGGTGAACGTACCTGAAATTCCAATCAGGCGTCATTGACCACCACCAAAGCCCGCGAAAATTCTGGAGTCATAGAGTTTTAGGCCCCACCAGTTCATCCCGGGTATTTTCCAGATGACGTAACAGAGGCTTAGCAAAACCCAGTAATGTATCTTAGATCACACTGACAGCAGGTGTGACCCTCCACCAAAGCTTCTGCCAAGGAACCATGACGACCATGATGTTTTCTGTGGCCCTGTGGGAGGACCGTTTAAGCCCAAGGCTGGTACACGTTCCAGCCTTACGCAGTCCCTCTCCATGGTGAGGATACACGACAAGATAAGGCTCATTACCCAAGTGGCATCAGAAATACATCTAGGAGTCACAAGGTCACAAATGCCCACTCCTCTGAGCCTATAATAGGGAGAAATGTGCATGGAGAGGGATTCATAAAAACCTCCCTCAGTACTAGTGCATAAAAAAAAGCCAGCGAGGCTAGACAAGTTCACTTGCATTCTTTCTTCATTAATTAATGTATCTTTTTTCTAATTATAACTCGATAACGATCTCACAAGGCTATTAGCTCAAAGCTGCAGAGCCTTTTTCTGTCCTGTTCATTAGTCTATCCCCTGTCCAGCTCTAAATCTAACACCGAATAAACATCTCCTGAATAAATGAAAAAAAAAAAAAGAAAAATGTAATTTGTTCATTGAGGAAAATCCCAAAAACATGGTAAGATGATGTAAATAAAGCAAAACTCTCCCATCATCCCACAACACAGAGAGAGTGGCTGTTAACATTTTGGGATATTCTGTTCAGAATGTATTCCGTACGTGTACATATCAGTTTTCAATCTAATTTGAGATTAGACCATATATGGAATTTTGTATCCTAGCTTTTGCCAACTAACATCACATCTCGTTAATTTTAGCCTTCCCTTCCGTTCTCTCTTCTCCAACTCAAGTGCACTGGCAGCTAAAGACACCAGAAGTGAGTAAAATGATACACAGGGACCCAAAGACAAACATCAAACGTTCTTCCTGGAGTTTAAGATTTTGGGGGAATAAAAAGAATCCTTCTCAATCAGTTCATCCTTACTCTTAACATAGGTCTTTTTTTTTTTTTTAATTAATGAATCAAGCAAACACCAGGACCATTATAGTAGTATTAAACTTGGTGGTGTTCTCTGCACAGAAAGGAATATTTATCTTTCTACCAAAGAATGGATAAAGAGACGCACTGAAGGACAACAAAAAAGATGTGGCAGACAACAATCTTCAGTATCAGATTACTCAGGCACCTCCGAATTCTAAAGACTGAGAATCATAGATTTTTTTTCCAACTGTTTCAAGATGTGCACATTGGTTTCTAAACATTCATTGTGCATTTCAATTCAGCAGACTTCCCTATCGATATCTCTGCTTGGATAGCTAGTAGACAGTGAGACCCAAAATGTCCGAAGTTGAAATATAATCTTCCCTTTCAAACCTGCAACCTGCCTCATCTCAGTAAATGATGACTTGAGCTTTGCTTGTGGCTCAGGGCAAAAGTCATGATGTCATCCTTCTCTCTTCTCTTTCTCTCACACCTCCTATCAAACCTCAGCCTTCAGAATAGACCCAGAATCTGACAATTTCCTGCACACCCTGGGCAAGCTTCCATCACCGCTCACCTTGACAGCTACATGAGCCTGCCAACTAGCCTTCTTGCATCCAAGCCTGCCTCCCTGTAGTCTAATATCCACAGAGCATCCAGAATCGTCCTTCGAAATGTTGAGTCAACAAAGGGGCAGGATGAGGGAGGTTTTGGGAATGACTCACTCTATATCTTGATTGTGATGGTTACAATGTGCCTTTGTTAAAGCTCAAAGAACTGTCCACCAGTAAGGGAGATTTTTACTGTGTGTTAAAAAAGTTCAACGAAAAACATAAGTCAGACCACGGAAGTTCTCTGCTCAAAACCCTGTATTATGAAAGTGAAGTTTCCATGGGGTGCCTTGGTAGCTCAGTCCATTAAGCGTCTGACTCTTGGTTTCAGCTCAGGTCATGCTCTCAGGGTCTCAGGATCAAGTCCCACACGGGCCTTCTCACTCAGTGGGGAGTCTGCTTGAGGATTCTTTCCCTCTCCCTCTGCCCCTCCCCCGCTCACATGTGCATACTCTCTCTCTCTCAAATAAAATAAATCTTAAAAAATAAATAAAATAAAAGTGAAGTTCCCACAAAATCCAATTCCCTATTACCTCTTTGACTTAATCTTCTGATAGTCTTTCTTCCTCTTTATACACTTTGATCCAACCACACTGGACCCTGGACCCCCTTGCTGCCGTTGACACAAGTTAGGAATGCGCCTGCCTTAGTAACTTTGCACTGGCTGTTCCCGTTACCTGGAATGTATTCTCCCCACCCCATCCCACCACAGATACTTGCAATATTTCCAATACCTTTTACCTGGCTTTACTTGTCTTTTTCCTTTCTTAGTTATCAATTTCAGATATATCATATCACCAACTTATATTTCATGGCCATTGTCTGACTCCCCATTACCCACCCACAGATGGAATCTAAGCTCCTTGAGAACAGCACTTAGAAAAGTGCCTAGAACACAGTAGGTATTTAACAAATAAACAAAAATGATACATAATTGATGCCTACTATATATAAGGCATCGCACTAAGCCCCTATGGTAGATTCAACATGTTAATAGGACAGTTATTCCATTAAATAAATAGGTTGAACTATAAAAATCTCATGTCCCCTGTGGCTCACAAATTCACTCCAGATGAGTGTTTTAAATTATATTACAGGTTCTAAGAGAATGTAAACTCCTTAAAGGCAGGGATTTTAGACTGTTTTCTTGCTGCTGTATCCTTGGCCATACAACAGTATGTGGCACATAGTAAGCACTCAGTATTTGGTGAATGAGTAAGCTCTCTATGGACACGAAATACAGGTCTTGTTTATTCTGAGTTTCTGATTGTACCCAGCACATAGAAGGAACAGCAGGCAGAGGAGAGGTTTAGCCTGCTCTCCTAATGATCAGATTAAAAAAAAAAAAAATCATAGTTGGCAACATTACTCACAAGGCTCCCTCAATATTCTTGGGAATACGAGCAAAAGGGATGATTTTAAACAGGCCAAAGAAGCACTTAATTTCAGGTGGCAGCCTTTTGGAGTTCCTATTAGGTGCATCACGTCAGAGAGAGGCTCAGCCAATGTTGACATACATGAGGATTCTGAGCATGAAAATGAGGTCAAATAAAACTCCTGTGGAAAGCAAGCTTCTCCAGAAAAATTGCTGGGATTTTTCCCTCCCTCACTTTCTGACCTCGTTACCTCATTTCTCTATCCTGAACTTCCCACCAAGGCCACCATGAGCCCAATTATCCAGACAAGAAACCTTAGCCATCATTTATCCTGAGCCCCTCTGATCTGCCCCAACTTCCCCCAGGCTTCACTGCACAAATGAGAATTTTCCAAGCATGGATACACCTCTTTAGCAAGTGACCACTGCCATGAGATAGGACTTCAGCTTCCACAACCTTTGGGATCATGGGTCCCTTGTCACGCTCAGGCTTTCAGCACTGTCTAATAAAGACATAAGGTGAACCACATATGTAATTTCAAATCACATATGGTGACATTGAAACAAGTAGAGAGAAAGGAGAAACTAATTGAATTTACTCTAACTGAACATATCAAACTACTATAATTTCAATATGCAATCAATAAAAAGTTACTAATAAGACATCTTACCTTCTTTTTTTCATACTGAGCCTTCAAAATGTGCTGTATACTTTACATCGACAGCATATCTCCAGTCTGAATGGTCACATTAGAAATGCTCTAGTAGGGCACCTGGGTGGCTCAGCTGGTTAAGCATCTAAACCTTCAGCTCAGGTCATGATCCCAGGGTCCTGGGATCGAGCCCCGCATCAGGCTCCTTGCTCAGCAGAGAGTCTGCTTCTCCCTCTCCCTCTGCTTCTGCTCTCTCTCTCGCTCGCTCTCTCTCTCTCTCAAAATAAACAAATAAAATCTTAAAAAAAAAAAAAAAGAAATGCTCTAGTAAGCACATGTGGCTGGTGGCTTCCGTCCTGGAGAGCTCAAGACTCAATCTTAAGCTCTGTCTCATTCGGGATGCTATTTTTGCTCTCAGACCAATACCATTTAAAGATCGTCTCATTCAGGATCCTATTTTTGCTCTCAGACCAATACCATTTAAAGATCTTGTAACTGATCCTACAATGTCTTCTAACCTATTATGACATCATTTTCTTTATTCTCAGTTTCAAAACATGATTCTTGCAAGGCAGTTCAATGAGGCAATGTCACAGTGCTAATGAGCTGCTAAGTAGGACAGAGCCAGCCGGCCTCTGTTATTTGGAAATAATAGGTGCCTGTCTCTGACCTCTCACTAGAGCCCATTTTGTTGAATTCCACTGACTTCTTTAAGTTTGTTACAGTGGTGTTTCTTATTGATGACAAGGCAAGTGTGTGTTGACTGCAAATTTTTTTTTTTTAAATAGCTACGCCAACAACAACGTCAAAAAAAATTACAAACCGAAAAGCAACAGAAAGGAGGCTGGAAGCAGGAGAAAGTTCAAGTGCATTTACCTTCTCATGATAAGTGTGCCCTGTAGGCCAGCTCTTAGTGTTCTTATAGGTATAACCAAGATGAGGTTTAAGGAGAACAGGACTCTGTAAGGACTCAAAGGAATATTCTGAGTTGGTTTTTTTTTTTTTAAAGATTTTATTTATTTATTTGAGAGAGAGAGAATGAGAGAGAGCACATGAGAGTGGGGAGGGTCAGAGGGAGAAGCAGACTCCCTGCCGAGCAGGGAGCCCGATGCGGGACTCGATCCCGGGACTCCAGGATCATGACCTGAGCCGAAGGCAGTCGCTTAACCAACTGAGCCACCCAGGCGCCCCTCTAACTGAGTTTTTAATGAAGAGGAACTAAAAACACATTCAGGTTAGGTAGTAATTCACCAGGTGAGAGAGTTGCTTTGAAAGTTTGTAGCAAGAAGAGCTTTGTCGTTTTCTCCCCGAAGATGGAATTATTGCTTCTACTACCCTCTCAAAGGTGAAATGGATTACCAGAATATGAAAGGCAGTTCATTCTGGAGAACTGTCCACAGTGACAGTGGTGTAAAGTTCCTAGCTAGATGGAACATGAAATAATTAACACATCACAGAGCACCCAGACTCTGACATCCTCAACTCCTATTTCCATTTTGCATGGCCTCAAAAAGCCACTTTTGCAAAAAAAAAAAAAAAAAAGGAAACTGGCTTAAAAGTTAACTTTCTCCCTTTCAGGGGAAGGTTGGTTTCAAGTACTGCACAGCCTACAGAAAGAGATGTTCTGACCCAGTTCTAAGAGTTGACCCAGCAGAGAGCAGCCAGCACAGGGCTTTCAAGAGACCAATCCTGGAACTGGTGAGGTTCTGAAAGCACCCTGCCAAAGTCAGCGATTTCTTCAAACTGGGGTCAGGTCATAGGAACCCAGATGCTGTATCTACAGGCCCTCTTTCTTGGAGAAAGGCAAGACCAACCTGTAACACACCCACAATCCTACAAACAGCCAAGAAAGAATTGGCAGCAACCTCCAGCAGAACGGGGTTTGTTTGGCAGAGCTGAGACGCCAATGATTTACTCTGCAATTACTTACAGATATCACACTCAAGTGGAAGAGAAACCTAAAAGTGAATCATGGTTCACAGCCCTTTTGGCCTTTAAAAAAGAATATATAAAAGCAGAAAGAAGAAAAAAAAAAAAAGGAAAACACACGTCATCCCAAATCCTTAGCCCTTAGGCCTCCCTAAAAATAACTTTGAAGTGTGTAGATAAAAAAGTATCGATAACTACAGCACTAAAATAAATGGAAAATATAACTAAGGTACAACTCAACAAATACTCCTAGATTCAGGACAGTCCATCACAAAACTGTATTTGTAATATTCTTGGCAGGTCAACCATAAACACTATGCATGCTTTCCTTCATTCATATATTCATTCAACCAGTTCATTCAAGTCTTTCATGCACTAGGTACTATGCTAGACACTGGGCGTAAAATGGTAAATTAATGTGACCAGGACCTGCCTACATAAATTTACCTGAATCAGTAATACTGACAATATTTGTAATAAGAATTATCATTTAATGAATGCCTGCTATGTGTTAGGTTCTATGCAAGGCACTCATTTAATCCTAACAACCATCAACGCATGAAGTCCATTTTACAGATGAAGTAACTGAGTCTTATAGAGATCAAACGACTTGTCAAAATCATCGAGACAGTCAACAACAAGAGCCAAGTTGTCCTGGATTTGTCTGACTCCTAATATAAGCTTGATGTTTAAAACAAGATGTTTATAAATAATGTTTGAAAATATCATCTTGGCTTTTTTTCCCATCTTGGTATTTTTTTTAAAATCAGGCAAACGAAGGGTGAGCAGCATTGAGTGATAGTTTATACATTTCATTAAGATTTGTGATTGAAAAAAATCCCCCGTTTGAAAAATGGATGGAGGACAGTTCACCCAAGAGGACACACAGATGTCAAAAAAGCACATGAAAATGTGGTTCAACATCTTAATCATTTGGAAAATGAAAGCTAAAATTGCAATGAAATACCACCACCCTATTAGAAAGCCTAGAGTCTAAAAAATTCTTTTTTAATTTGACAATAGCAAGTTCTGCTGAAGATGCAGCGCAACCGGAATGCTTACACATTGCTGAGAGAGAACACGAAACAGTACAGCTTTTTAGGAAGGAGTTTGACAATTTCTTATAGAGTTAAACATACTCCGCATGCACATAACCCAGAGAATCTCCTTCTTATCTATGGACTCAAGCAAAACTGAAATCTATGTTTACTCAAAACGTCTCCAGTACACATTCGATTCTTTCTCTGGGATGCTGAGCCTATTGTCTTCCTCTCTTTGAAAGTTCCTTTAGGGACTTTATTCATAATCCCCCCCACAAACCGGAAACAATCCGACTGCCCTGCAACAAATGAATGAATAAATATACTGTGGTACATTTATACAACGGAATACTATGCAGCAATACAAAGGAACAAACTAACAATACAAGCAACAACCTAGATGAATCGGAAATCCATTTTGTTAAGTGAAAGAAGCTAAATCCAAAAGAGTCACTACATGATTCCATTTAGATGATATTCAGAAAACACCAAAATTATTAGGAACAGAAGATATCTGTGATTGCCTGAGGGTTGGGGAAGGGGTTGAAAACAAAATGGCTATTGGAAAGAATTGGGGGTGTGTGTGACAAACCTATTCTGTATCTTAAATGAAGTGGTGGGTTACATGATTGTATATATTTGTTAAAACTCAAAAGAAATGTATAGCAAAAAGTGAATTTTATTTAAGTTCAAAATGTGAGTAAAATTCACTTCAAAAAATGGTGATTTGAACATGTGAAATTAGACACCTCTCACAGATACATTAAAATATTTGAAATTCACTAGATTAAAGCCACCTCAATCTATAAGAAGTTTTTTTAATGACAAAATGCTGGAACATACATATTTTCAAACTGGCAAGTAACAGGCTTTTTTTTTTTTTTTTTTAACACTTTCTCTCTGGTTGGCAAGCAGAACATTTCGCTCCAACACCTTCACTCCGCGTGCTAGAAAACGCAAACATGGTGCAGGGGAGCTTCTGGGATGGGGGATGCAGGTTTCTCCTTAGCCTGTAATAAGTCACAAAATCTGCTGTAGGTAATGTGTGTCTTTACAGAGGAGAAACTGCCCAGAAGCTGTAATTTTCCAAAGGCTTGCTGTTTTCCCATTAAGGAAGACACACCGTAAGAATCACCTGGTCAATTGCCCCGGTAGTGTCCATCCCAATCTACAGCTGGGTAAGTAAGTGCTTTCCTCTCAAAATCATGTTTCAAGTCCTCCAACATACGTTTCACTCCCCAGTGAGATATCCTGGATCCCAAAATCTCTCCTTACCTTGCTTTCTTTTACTATCAAGGGAATATTAACCATGCCTGGATTCCACCTCCTTGCATGACATTTGTAACACAAGGAAACCAAAGAGAAGCAATCAGTGAGTAATTTTACAAAGTGTGTGGCAAGCCAGAGGGAAAGCTCACCCTGGCAGTGGTGGGGGAGCAATACCTCTGGATCTTAATTCCCCCGCACACAGAGGTTTTCTTCCTGGGGCTCGTTCTCTTGCTTGCCTTAGACCCTCCTTCCATGAACAGCCCCCAGACTCTCGCTCATCTGCCGACCAAAGACTTGATAAAAACCCCTATTACAAGCAATTCAGTGCATGAAGTGAAAATTGATGCTTTCAACTCCTGTAACGTGGAAAATGGAGAGCTGCCAAAGACTCTGTGTCCCTTCATTTTCCCTGTCAATTTTCACAAATACAGATAGCAGTGATGAGAAAAGAACGTGGACGGTGGCAAAAGCATTCCTCCCTAAATTTGACCCCATTAAGGCAGAGCTTTTGCAGTAAAAGCCAAGGCTGGTAAGGTTACATTAAGAGCAAAAAGAAAAACTTCAGAATCGACGCTCACCAAAGTAAAGATGACAAGCTACACCCTGCATTTAAAAGCGCATTAGAACAATGAATTATGGTGCTCTTGAATGGGAATCGGAGCACGCTGTTCAACCTGGATGACACAGATGAAAGCCTCCCCCCACCTCCACTGGAGAGAGGGGCAGTTCAAATTCTATCTCCATGCAGTTTAGACGTCTGTAAAATAAGACAACTGAGAAGGAATAAAACCCCAGAGTTCTCTTGCAGTATTATGCTCCACAGTTGCAGGAATTAGAAAAGCACGAGGCCAGAGTCTTGTCTGTCTTCCTCTACTAAGTGATTGTATCATTGCTACCTAGCAGAGTGCCTGACAGATACAAAGAGCTCAATGAATGTTAGTTGAATGACTGAATGAATGACATTAGAGGCAGGCTAAGTTTGCTCTGCTCTATCATTCAACTATCAGGTTCTGTAACTAAGAAAAAAAAACTGTATACACCTAATTTGTAATTTCACTGTGGACCCAGCAGGCATACCAAAAATGTATGAGACACTGGACTTACCTGTGAACTTAAGTCCTACACAAAGAGATATACGTTTCCTTGAGGAAAGAACCACTTAAGCAGTACAGAGTTTCCAAGGACACTATACAAGGGGGCAGAGCTGAGCTCGGTCCGAGCACACAGCTTGTTAGTCTGCAGGGAAGGCTTCCTGAAGTGCGTGCACATGAAGCCCAGCCTTGAACAGTCAAGAAAGATTAAAAATAGTGGAGATGGGCACCCATTTCCAGAACACGATAGTAGCTGGGGCAGAGGGATGAGGGGCTTCCGGACTTTTACGGATTAACAAGATACTATGAAAACCGGTCCGAACCCGCCATGTTGAACACACATTTATGCCACTCCCAGGCTCATTTATCCCACGCTGTCCTGGACATCTCCACTGAGATGTTCCTTATGACCTTCCAGTCTACCCAGTCACTCTTCTCACAGGACCCCACCTCTCCCTCTCATCTCCCCCGTCCCATCACTCATTAAGTACTCTGTCCTGATACCCCTCGGGTCTCTCCCCTCCTCCTTGGCCTTAACTTAGTCTTTTCCTTTGACCATAGCTTCCCTCTTGGCCCCTCTGCATTCACTTGATCCCCTCAACCAAGGGTCGACAAACTTTTCAGTAAAGGGACAAGTAGTAAATGGTTTAGGCTTTGGAGGCCATAGAGTCCCCGTCTCAAGGACTCAATACCGCCACTGTAGCAGAAAAGCAGCCATAAACAATACATAAACAAATGCCTGTGTTCCAATGGAACTTTTTATTTTTTTTAAAGATTTTATTTATTCATTTGAGACACAGAGATACAGAGAGAGAGCATGAGCAAGGGGAGAGGCAGAGGGAGAGGGAGAAGCAGACTCCCTGCTGAGCAGGGAGCCCGATGCAGGACTCGATCCTAGGACCCTGGGATCATGACCCGAGCAGAAGGCAGACGCTTAACCGACTGAGCCACCCAGGCGCCCCCCAATAAAACTTTTTAAACAAAAACAGGCAGTGGCCTGGGGACCACAGTTGAACGACCCCTAACTTCCATGGTTGCCAGAGTGGTTTTCAAAAAATACAAAAAGAACCATGTTATTATCCTGCCTAAACTCTTCCAAGACTCCTATTGCCCTCAGCACAAATTCCAGGCTCGCTGGCAGGATGGGCAAGGGCTTCTATGTGTCTCCCCCTGCCTGTCCCTCGCAACTCTTCCCTGACCTAAATCCTGGACAAAGTAGGCCCGTGTCTCTGCTCCCCTTTACCTATTTCTTTAGTCCGTGTGACACTGGACGGTCCCTGGCCATCTGTGTGTCTCCCACCACCACCAACTGCAACGGACCCTCTGTGAGAGTAAAGGCTGTGTTTTGTACATCTTTGCATCCTCTGGACCTGGCATAATATAGAGCACACAGCTGGGTCATAGCAACTATTTGCTTGATGATTAGTAAAAAAGAAAAAAACAAACCAAAAATTCCAACTTGGTGCTCATTTGACTTTGTCTAACTTTAAAGACACTGGAAGTCACTCAAGGTTCTAACCACCTTGGTTATGCCAATGACTTGAATTCAACATGTGCTATTAAAAGTTGTCCAAATGTCAGAAGGAATTGTTCTTTCTCAGGATGATATAATTCAAAATTTCCCCTTTTAAAGGAGATATACTTTAAAACTGCTCCTTAGTTGTCTCCCCATTAGTCTTTAATTAGCTGCTTGAACAATGCTGAATATGTTACATCCTCCTGCAGAGAGCTAAGTCCTCAAGCAATTAGTTTGTCTTACCAAATATGACCTGCATCACCATTATACCCACAATGGGCAAAACGTCACAGAACAGAAAACTCCTTATGTCTTCTAGAAGCTGGATGGACTCTGAGGCCAGAGGACATACGAACTTGAAGGAAAGATGATGAAAATGGTTATCATCTATGAAACAGGCAAAACCTGAAAAGACTATTTTCAGTTTTTATAAAGATGAAGGGAAATGGATACTCTTGTACACACTGATGGGAATGCAAACTACACAATTTTTTTTCTGGTAGAGTAATGCAAAAGTATTTTCGAATGCTAGAATGTACACATTCTTAAACTTGGAGATGCCACCTTCAGGAGTTTAACTCATGGAAAGATTCACAGTTGGACACCCAGGTGTACGTGCAAGGATGCTCCTGTTAGCATCGTCCCTGGCATTCCCAAACTGAGGAAGAATGACTGAATTCCTGGTACAGCCATGTTTTCCATGAACTCCACAATCCATGCCCATTTCCATGTGTAAGAGACAACTCAAACTAAATCAAGAATGAAATACCAAATCCTGGGGCACCTGGGTGGCTCAGTCGGTTGAGTGTCTGCCTTCGGCTCAGGTCATGATCCCAGGGGCCTGAGATCGAGTCCCGCATCGGGCTCCCTGCTGAGCGGGGAGCCTGCTTCTCCCTCTGCCTCTGCCCCCACGCGCCTCCACTCATGCATTCTTGCTCTGCACGCTCTCCTCAAATAAATAAATAAAATCTTTAAAAAAAAAGAATGAAAATACCAAATCTTAAACCATAAGAGTGGGTCACAACCCCTTCTTCCCCCATCCAGCAAATGGCAGCTCCATCCTTCTACCTGTTCAGGTTTTAAAGAACATTAGGAGTCATTCTCAACATCTCTTTCTCACATCCCTCATCTAATCCATCAGACAATTCTTTTGGGTAAACTTCCAGAATATATCCAACCACACTTGGTCTAGCCACCATCAACTTGCACCAGGATTTCCAGTAACAGCTTCCTAACTGTGCTCTCTGCTTCCACTCCTCCATTTGTCCTTAACACATTACCTAAAGTGAGATTTTTCAAATGTTGAGGCGTGTCATTATCCCAATCAAGACCCTGCAATGACTCCCATTTCACTATGAGTAAAGTGGTTAA
Organism: Mirounga angustirostris; assembly: GCF_029215605.1. Classification (NCBI taxonomy): domain Eukaryota; kingdom Metazoa; phylum Chordata; class Mammalia; order Carnivora; family Phocidae; genus Mirounga; species Mirounga angustirostris. The sequence goes on along the minus strand of NW_026991709.1, from coordinate 183,222,413 downwards.
AATGGTCTAAAATGCTTGGCATGATCTGTGTGTGTTCCTTTATACTCTTACACTCTCCCTTACTCTCCTTCCAAAATTCTAGCCATTGCTGTCTTGATTCTTCCCAGCCACTCTGGACTCCTTGCTGATCCTCAAATAAAGCAGGTACCACTTCTGCCACAGGGACTTTGCACAGGTCCTTTATAATTCTGCCACAGGGCCCTTCTACTTTACCCAGATATACACTCATTCAAGTTTCTGCTTAAACACTACTTTCCCAGTGAGATTTACTCTGACAACACTATTTAAAATTGTAACAACCCCCATATCTCTACAGTCTTGACCACATTTCTCTGCTTGGCTCCCCTCCATTATCATTTACTATCTTCTCATATACAAAATAATATACTTATTTAGTACATCTACTATTTAGTGTCTCCCTGACTAGAACATAAACCCCATGAGGGATCTCTACCTGTTGTGGTCAATAATATAAGCATCTGGAACAGTTCCTAGCACATAAATGTTGCTAAATAAATATCTGCTGAATGAATAAATAGGTCTTGGGAGTTTGGGGAGAACAAAATGAGCAAGCCTTAGCAAATAGCCACCTAATCAATAGGTTCTAGTGATTATTACAAAAAATGAAGTCGGTATACCCATAGTGATATGGAAAACTGCCAATTGAGATACCAATAAGAACCAAGCTAGACTACTTATTATGGAGACAGGTGGGCTGTATGCATATATATTAATGTAGAAAGGTTTGGAGGAAACCAAATTAAATCTACATATAATACTTTTGAGGAGTGGGATTGAGGGGTGAATGAGGGCTGGTGTGTAATTCTCCACTGTATTGTTCCACTGTGCTGAACTTTGATGCAAGCAATCAAGCAAACTTCAATTTTGCCAACCACAGTAATTTCTAGGAACAAACTTCTTGCAGATGAAAGGTTTCGTTTTAACTAATCATTTCAACCTTATTCCCTAACTGCTGATCTTATTAGGACTAAACTAACATGGATTTGACTACAAGCTCCAGGAGGGTAAGGTGTGTTTGCTCTGCTCACTGACCTATCCTGAATACACAAAAAGTGCTTGGCACACAACAGACACTCAAATATTTATAAAGTAAGTTATACTAATATGAGATCACCTCCAGGTAAAAATATAAGTAGTCAATCAGAGGGTGCAAAAAGCTACAAATAGAAATAGCAAAGGCCTCCATAAGCTGGAGTATTAAGCCTCATTAAAAGGAGTTAAACATTGTAGACTTTTTTGCTTCCCTTTTCGGTCTCTATTTACAATCATTATGTATTTCTAAAGCAACTGTCTTTGGCTCTGCTCCACAATTAATTAGAAAATTATGGCACTTACTGTCTTATAGGCAAGTTATTTCATAGAGTTGCTGTCAAATTTGTAGATTCCCACTGATCTAATCTTCACTGCGGCAAAAAAAAAAAAAATATATATATATATATATATATACACATACATATATATATATACCCAGTCTAGTAATTCATACCCACGGCCCACCAGAGGGGGAAAGAGAGTGGAAAAAGGAGATTCCTTAATCAAGAGAATGATATCTACTTTTAAGATCAATTAAACTGTGAGTAAAGGGGTGCCTGGGTGGCTCCGTCGGTTAAGCAAAGGGCTCTTGATTTCAGCTCAGGTCGTGATCTCAGGGTGATGCGATCAAGCCCCGCGTTGGGCTCTTGCACTGGGTGTGGAGCCTAAACTTAAGATTCTCTCTCTCTTCCTCCCTCTGCCCCTCACCCCCCTCCCTCTCTAAAACAAACAAACAAAACCAAAAAAACACTGTGAGTAAAAATCGAAATGCTTTTTTATGTCCATGAGAACTACATGATACACTATCTGGTTTGTGAAAAAGAATATGTGTTATTAAGCAATTGTACTATTGGGTATTTACCCCAAAGATACAAATGTAGTGATCCGAAGGGGCACATGCACCCCAATGTTTATAGCAGCAATGTCCACAATAGCCAAACTATGGAAAGAGCCTAGATGTCCATCAACAGATGAATGGATAAAGAAGATGTGGTGTATACACACACACACACACACACACACACACACACAATGGACTATTATGCAGCCATAAAAAATGATATCTTTCCATTTGCGATGACGTGGATGGAACTAGAGTGTATTATGCTAAGCAAATAAGCAAAATAAGTCAATCAGAGAAAGACAAGTATTATATGATCTCACTGATATGAGGAATTTGAGAAACAAGACAGAGGATCATAGGGGAATTGAGGGAAAAATGAAACAAGATGAAACCAGAGAGGGAGACAAACCATAAGAGACTCTTAATCTCAGGAAACAAGCAGAAGGTTGCTGGAGGCGGGGTGGGAAGGTGGGATGGATGGGGTGGCTGGGTGATGGACATTGGGGAGGGTAGGTACTATGGTGAGTGCTGTGAATTGTGTAAGACTGATGAATCACAGACCTGTACCCCTGCAACAAATAATACATTATATGTTAATAAATTTAAAAAAAGAAGAAAAAAGAATATGCGTTATTAAATACAAGGGAAAACTGTGTTTCCTTTTCCCATTTTAAAAATGATTTTTCTAAGGGATGCCTGTGTGGCTCAGTCGGTTAAGCGTCCAACTCTTGATTTTGGCTCAGGTCACCATCTCAGGGTCCTGAGATCCAGCCCAGTGTTGGGCTCTGAGCTCAAAGGGGAATCTACTTCTCTCCCTCTGCCCTTTCCATCCCACTCCGCGCTTTCTCTCTCTCTCTCAATAAATAAATGTCTTTTTTTTTTTTTTAAATGATTTTTCATGGAACTGTACTTTTTGCTCTATTTTGGTAATGGCAACTTCACTGTAGTGAAATAGCTCAAATTTTTTAATGGTAATGGTCAAAGTTCTTGTTGCATCCACATATTCAAGTATTTACTGAACACATTATGTGCTAATAAGCACTGTACTTAGAACTGGGATATAGGAAAAATAGCAAAAACTTCCACAAACAAAAGTGTGAGGCTTCACAACACAAAGTTAAATGCACTACACTTTTAGGTTGCCCTTTTAGGTCAGAAAACGTCAAATGTTAAAATTTAAACATCTTTTTTTTAAGCACCTTCAGCCTACTGATTCATTTTAAAGCCCAAGACCTCCCTTTTGCTCTAAATGCTATTAAGGTCTTCTTAAACATCTTAGTAGAAGTTAGGTAATAGTTTCCCCAATTCTGTTTTTTCATTCGAGTCTGACAGCCTATGGAAATTTTAAGGAATGTCACCTCACTGGAAGAAGGAGTAAAAATCAGCAAAGACAGGGCGCCTGGGTGGCTCAGTCAGTTGAGTTCGCAACTCTTGATTTCGGCTCAGGTCATGATCTCTGGGTCCTGGGATCATGGAGCCCTGGGTAGGGTATTGGGCTCAGCGGGGAGTCTACTGGTATACCGTTCCCTCTGCCTTTCCCCCCGTCTCAAATAAATAAAACTTTTCAAAAAAATCAGCAAAGACAGCTCAAGGATTGTATCAGGAAAAAAATAAACATATCTGGATAGTATTCATTCATCAACTCACTAGACTACTGGGGAGTGAATGGCTTTAATGCCATTGTTTTTGTTGTTATTGTTTTCTTTTGTTTTTTAAGATCTGCACCCAATGTGGGGCCTGAACTCAGGATCCCCTGAGATCAAGAGTCCCCGGCTCCACTGACTGAGCCTGCTAGGTGCCCCAATCTAGTACCATTGTTATCAATATGGAACTGTATGTCAGATAGGTTGACCAATGTAAGATGCACATCACACTATTCGAAGGCACTGTTTGGACATAATTTTCCTAGCTGCAGGCATCCTAAATTAATCATGGAGATGTGCCAGAGGCCAACAAGGGCAGAAACTTGTCAAGACCTGGTAAGCAAGGGAAGGCCAGCAAGATCTTTGTACTTAGTGTCTGTAACACTGTAAAAGCCTAAAAGTCATCCAGAGCATGCCTGCTGACAGACCCAACCATCAGTAGAGTTACTGAATTAATGGTTGGCATTGCTGTGTTTTCTTCCCACTAGATCTCTCAAAAATTGCTATGACAGTTTTTCTGGTGCCAGAGGGTGTCAGTATGACTGCAAGGGATGTGCTTACATTCAAATATTTGGGGTCTGATTATCAACATAAGCCTTCTTCTTTAAAAAAAAAAAAAGAAGAACAAAAGAAAAGAAAAAACAACAAACATGCTGAGAAAATGGTACTTACCGAACTATCTGGATTGTACATGAACATACAGTGGCAAAGAAAAAAAAATATTTGGAGAGGGGCACCTGGCCGGTTCAGTCCTAGAGTGTGTGACTCTTTTGATCTTGGGGTCCTAAGTTCAAGCCCCACATTAGATGTAGAGATTGCTTAAAAAAATTTTTAAAACATTTTTGGGGTGTTTTGATTGGGGAGGGAATCTTTTGATTTTGCTTTTTCTAGTACTATTGTTCCAATTTTTACTTCTAACTTTAGAAATCCTTGTCCCTTTAGTTATATGTATGTCCCAAATCCTTTGTCCCGCAGCAACTTTAATAAGTCAACATTAGCAAAACACTGCGTCTACCTACTTATTGGGATCATTAAATCAGCAGTCTCAGTTGGTATCACACTACCTGCTTTATATGCAGGGCTTAGGGTCAAACAGAAATTACAAGGCAAGTTTTCTGTAACTGGTGTCAGTTAATGGCAGTGGTTGACTCCTTCGTGAATATGCAGATCTCATTCTCTCCTCTTTTTTGCCTCCTCTACCCACATCCATATGCCAAGAGTAAATGGAAAACAAGGGGGAGAGAAGGAATGTCTCATCAGAAGCCTCTGGTAGATGTGTCTTAATAATATCAGCTATACTCATTGCTTCTAGAGTATAGTTTCTGTTCTTATCATAAGAATGTCAAACACCTACAGTTGTTTGTCTCAAAACAGTCCTAGGAATCAGGAAAAAATATACTTGTTCAAAGAGGTCCTTTCTGTTAATAAAATTGTTACCTGCAAGTTTTTCAAGAACCTGGGTTCAATGGGTTGAGAGTTCCAGCAGACACACCATGGGCCGGCCACATTACATACTGCCTCATCTGGCCAGTTAACTTAACAGGAGTGAGCTCTGGTCACCCTTGGGGTAGGTCCTGTAATAAACACAACTGCCCATGCTTTTGCTCCTCAAGGACCAGCAGGAAAGCCTCAAGTCTAAATGTAATAACAGACCCATTTGAGAGCCATAACTAAGTGAAAAGAACAACAGATTGAGCCCACATCTCTTTATTACAAGCACAGCAAAATCCAAATACCCAAATCCAAACATTGTTTCAAATGCCGCCACAGAAGTACAAATTGAAATATGCAGCCTTAAAAAGAAACTACATAGGAATGCAAATGAGTACCCTTCCGTATTGAACTAGGCAGGGTAGGGTAGGGTGGGTATCAGAAATTAGAGAGGAGTGTCCTCAGCAGGTACTTTCTTCCTGGCCCAGCCCCTTTTCCTAAAACCAGATGAGAAAAGGCATTGGGAGCCAAGAGCAGGCGGCTTCTGTTTTGCTCAGTTGAGAAATGGAAGAATCAAGTCCCTGTTGATACCATTAATCTGCTAAAGCTTTCAACAGCACTAAAATTCACTGGCAAGTGATGAGCAGGGTCTTGTTGACGAGATACAGTGCAAGTTAAATCACAAAAAGAACCTAAGAGCATATCCAATCAATACTTGAGGGCTTCCAAAGTTATCATAAAACACCAATTTCAGAAGGAAATAGCCTTACAGACAACAGAAGACAAGCTTTTCTCAACTAACAGATGCATTTATTTTCCCAGAACCAGAAAGACAAAATGTCATTCTGTGGCTTACCCAGTGTATATACAGGGGTTTATGTACATTGTATATATACACATACTTAAATACTGGTCATATAAAAAAAAGTCATAATGATCTCATGCAAAAGCTTCCAGTTTTATCTGAACCCCCAGCAAATACGTCTGCACCTTTTGAAAGCACTTAATACTTCTTCAAGAGAAGTAGTAAAACAAGCAAACAGATGACAACAACAAAATCCAGCAAGGGTTGTAGTAGTCTCCTGAATGATTCTCAATGGACAGAGCCCTGAGCACGGTAAACTCTATTAAAGAGAAAAGGACACTACATACCTAATCTTCATAAATATGCTACAAATGCCCTGGAATAATTTGGCTCAGGCACAGGTCCACTCCCTTTATGTGTGAGACAAAGTCTATGTACCAACATCACGGACATGCAGCTGCGTTGCATCCAGGTACCCAGGTCAGTTAGATTCAGCACTTGGAAAGGGGAAGGGGGAGATAGGCTTCCTGCCTCTTTAAAAATCCCCCAGCCTTCCTGGCTTGGCCCATTCACTGACAAGAACCAGAGTGAGACCAGCCTTTCCGCTCCCAAGCACTGGGCAGGCCAGACTCTAGATTCCGCTTTCTATTTTCTGGATACCCACAGACATGCATATCTTACCTAGATAAGACAGTGCTCTGATACACACATGTTAATTTCCAGGAAGCAAACTTAAAAAGCCTTCTGCAGGTACAGTCTTTCTTTTAAAAATGGGGGGGAGAGGAGGGAGGAGGGGCTCGCAGCTCTTTCCTTCTTTATTTTCCCGGGAGCTTGCAAAACCCTCCAAAGTGCAAAGGCATGTGCCCACCGCGTCGGGGAAAGGCAGCTCTCTCTCCCCCGCCTTCCTCCGCCAGGGCGCCGGAACAATACAGCAACATACATTTACCAACACCTGCTGGAGCCTATTAATATGCACGGGGACGTATTGATTTTTCCCCCCCTCCCTTCCCCTGCCCTGCACACTGAGCAGGCTTTCATCTCCTCCTTTACCATCCATCAGGAACTCATTTCGCCGGCCCCCTCCCCCTCCCACCCCCAGTCCCCATTCAGCCAAGCCCCTCGCTCTGAAAGCCCAGGCTGACGAGCACACTTTGGAATGCACTTCATTAAAATTTAGCTGCCCGATTCCAACCTGCAATGCGGAGGAGGCAATACAAAGCGCGCGCCACACTTCCTCCAGCATCCCCTTCAAAAGCCCCATTGTTCGCCAGGCATCTGCTCCAGAGCCCTGCCTCTCCCTACGCACTGACCCCTGATTCTTTTCCTCTCCCCTCCCCCTCCCACCCGGCCGGGCCAAACGGGCCTGCCCGGTGAATTACAACGCAGCGACAGCCATCTGGCCCTCCCAAGCTGGCCCGGTTTCTCCCCGCCCCTCCTCCCTGGTCCACACACCACGCACGGCATCTTCACCTCCATGGATGTTCCCACAACCCAAGCGCAAACCTCCGGCGGCGGGGCGCCTTTGCCGCCGCCTGCCTGTCCCCAGGCTTCCTCCAGCGGCCGGGCGTTCGAATCCAGAGGTGGGCAGGGGGCGGCGGGGGCCGGCGAGGGGCCGATCATGGACCACTTGTACTTGCCTGCAAACCCCAGCCCAATCGTCAAGATTAATCCTTCCCTTTGTGAGCCTGAAAGAGCCTCCCACCACGCTGGTCCTCAGCTCTGCAGCGGCTGTAAAGAGAGGCGGGGGTGGCGGGGTGGGATCCGAACCCCTTCCTAGGCGAGCTGGGGGCGCCTCGGCCACCTGACCACAGAGCGATTTTGCGAGGGAAGAAGGCGCTGGCGGCAGGAGCAGCTGACGGTGCGAGAAGTGAGAGAAGATGCCCAGGCTTGCGCCTTTTATATTACTGGCGACATTTCTAACACATGACAACAATTTCCATCTGTATTTAAGCCGGGAGTGTGAAAAAAGAGCATTACATCACAGAGCCCTGGTTCCTAGAGGCTGCCGGATAACTAGGCCATAAGGATTAGGGCCGCACCTGCGGAGCGGGCGGGAGCCGAGCGAGGCGGGCACTGCCTCTCCCACCGGGCATGTCTGGTCCCCTGCGCCCGCGCGGTCCTGGGGGGAGCCCCTGGCCAAGGAAAGGCGGGAAATAGGGCTGATGTGACTTGCAAGTCACAGGAGGCTGAGTGGATGGGTGGGTGAAGGGGGGGAACGTGGTGACTTCTCTTTCTTGGGTAGGGATGCAACCCTGACTTCCCAAGAGCAAAGGGCAGAAGGCTTCCAAGCACCTTCTGGGGTGGGGGGGCATTTCTGCCCTTCTGCCTCTTCCCCGACTGTGGAGGGGATTTCAAAGGTAATAACTCATGTTTAAAACAGTAGTTTTCCTTGGATGGAGAGGCTTAGAATATTAATTTGAAGAATCCACTTTCAAGGAACAGACGCTTGAAGAATTAAGGGCAGAATCTGGTTCAGAGTCTAGCTGTTTCCTTACTGCTTATCTCTGTGTCATTCAAACTCACTCTTTAACAGAATCTGTAAGAGACCAGTGGTATGATCTCCACTCTGTTTCTGATAAGGCATCTGTCCCCTGCTCCCCCACCGCCCTTAGTGAGAAAACTTTTGAGGGGCTTTTGGCTTTGCAGAGGTGAGCTCTCTTTACTGTGGAATGATCAGTCCTTAGCAGCTGCTGAACCCCCTCCTTGTCCTACAGCATTCTGCCCGCAGACCATCAAAGGAGAGAGTCAGTCCACAGCCTGCCTTTCCCTAACCCAGGTGTTACTTAGCCACATGCAACCAGCCTCCAAGAAATCATTACTACTCTTCGGGGAGCAGGAAACAGAGGGGCTGGAGCATGCGCTGAGGTGAAGAAGGACAAGGAAATAGGAAAGGTGGGTGGGAAGGAGAAGGGTAATGCAGAACCTAGACTGAAGATGGGTGGAAGACCAGATTTCAAGTGATGGTAAGGCAGTCTTAGGGAGGGAGAGGAAAAGGTGATAAGGCAGCAGAGCTATTCAAATAACAACGCAAAATAGATCTTTCCCTCAAATGCATTAGCTGGATTTCACAGCAGATGAGAAAACAAAATTTGTTCCTTCACATTTGCTCCTCAGTAAACTGTCATTGTGTGCAAGTATGCCTGACTGTCTGTTCCTTGAACAATCCACGGTGTAGAAGGACTACACTTCTAATGCTCCTTGTCCTTCTTTCTGGTCACTCACCATGGTCAAAAGACTCAACTCTCAAGTCAGACTCACAGAGTTCTAATGCTATCTTTCCACTTTCCTGCTGTGTGACTATGGGTAAGCTACTTGTCTACTCTGTGCTTGTTTCTCCACGTGTAAAAAGATGGTACAAACACTACCCACTTGTTGTGAGGCTAATACATACCAGTGCCAGCCAATAAGAAGTGCTCACCAATTGTCACCTATGATTACTACCATTATTGTTATGACCTTCTCTCTGTGTAAAGTGTCTCCACAAAATGAAAGCCCCCATCCTCTCCTACAGCAGGACCTGCAAACTGGAACAGCTCCCAGGGCTTCAATTAGCAGAATGTGGACACCAGGGCCCCTGGACATCACTCAACCTGTCAGAAAAAGTGAATGAGATGCCTTGGAAGAAAAACAGATTTGTTTGCTTCATTCTTGTCTCACATCTACTTGTAGGAATGTAAAAAAAAAAAGCCTTGAGAGGGGACTGTGAAATATTAGCTTCCATTTTTGGTTTGAGAGAAACAATGAACTTTAGGGAATAGCTTCTTTATCAACCATGTCCATAATACATGTGAACATTACATCATTTCCCCTCTCAATCATCATCAAAAAAAAAAGAAAAGGGAAAAAGAAAAGCAGAGTCTACATAAAACTTTCAAAAGCCTTGAGCCACAACCTAATGTGAAAAAATGGAATTTGTATTTTATTAGTTTTCCACAAGAAAATGATCGTGCAGTACAAATTAAACCGCTCTTTCACGAGGAAGCAGCACAGAGACTGCACCAAAGGGAACAAAAATACAAAAGGCATTCTCTTTATGAAAGACAGAAGAGAACTTTTATTCACGAAGTATTCAAGGATATAGCTTTCCAATCTTCAATAGGGGGAGAAAAATAGCCCTCATTTGGTTTGGAAATATCCCTTAACAATAACAAATTATTTTCAATCGGAGCTCCAAAGAGCAGGTTTCTCTCAAAATAGATGAAGCACAAGGAGATTCCATGAAAATCTACTTGGTTTTTATCTGAGTACATACTTGATCTAAAAAAACTGAAGCCCTCTGAGCTTGTGTGGTCTCCAGCATAAGCCAGGAAAGATGTTTCATTGCATTTCTTCCAAATTCCCTTTGTCACACACAAAAAATTAAAATCAATAGGTCCTGGCTAGCTAGTCTTCTTTCATGGGCGCCTGACTTCTAAACTTTCAGGCCGAGCTACTCGGTGTCTTGAGAGTGAGGTGCAAACACTTCGTTACTGCAATTTTTAACAAACAACTGAGAAAAGGGCCAAGAATTTCCTTCACTGAACATGTTCAAAGCAATCAGAGAAATGATTAGGAGCAGGATCAATTAAATGTCATGGAAAAGTGACTATGGGGGAGACCGTGGAAGGTTGTAGTTAGCAGAGTGGGATCTGGGGCCAGACTAGCTGGGTTCGAAACCCACCTCCCGCTTTTTCTTGGTGTGAATCATTGGATAATAGACTTAACCTTGCAATTACCTCCACTTTCTCACTGTAAAATGGGAATAGAGAGCTCCTGCCTTACAGGATTGCTATGAAGACTAAGTGAGTACCTACTGGGCGAGCACAGAGGAAAGTGCTCAGTAAGTGCTGGTTGTTACCACCACATCAACCACTTCTAACACTTCAGTGTGGATTTCCTCTAAAAGTCTGCTCTGCCTAGCTCTTTCAACAAATATCTATTGAGCACATACCAAGTACAGAGCACTGTTGGATGTCATAAAGAGGTATAATAATATATCTACAGGGTTGAAAAAAGGCTTTATAGTTATCTTTTAATAGAAATGGCCTTTGGATAAAATTATATTGAACTGACATCACACAGGCCACATTCATTGAGTAAAATGCAATAAAAATTGAAATTAATAGAAAAAAGAAGGCAAAAATTAGCAATAATAATAATAAAATAAAATCTGTGGGATGTACCCAAATTTCTACACAGAAGAAAATTATAACTTTCAACACATTTATTAGGGAATAAGAGAGACAGAAAATAAGTGAATTATGCTTCCTACTCATGAAGCTATTGGGAAAAAAAATGAAATAAGCTAAAACTAGGAGAAAGGTAGAAAATTCAACAAATGGTGCTGGGACAATTATCCACATAAAAAAGAGCTAGGTTGGAAACTTACCTGATACCATGCATAAAAATGAACTCAAAATCAATGATAGACTTATATTTAAAATCTAAAACTATAAAACTCTTAGAAGAAATGACCTTGGGTTAAGACAATGGCACTGAAAGCACAAGCAACAGAAGAATAAATAAGTTACACTGTATCGAAGTCAAAAAAAATTTGTGCTAACAACAATACTAACCAATAAAGTGAAATGATAATCCACAAAAATGGGAGAGGATATTTGTGAATCACATAACTGAGAAAGGCTTGTATCTAGAATATAAAAAGAACCCCTACAACTCACAATAAAAAACACAAATAACCCAATTAAAAATGGGCAAAAGACTTGAAGAGACATTTCTCCAAAGACAGGTGGACAATAAGAACTTGAGAAGACTTACACCATCATTACTCATTTGTGAAATTCAAATCAAAACCAAAATAATATTCACTAGGACAGCTATCATTAAAAAGTCAAGGACTAGTGAGGACTTGGCAACTCTACTCCTAGGTGTATAGCCAAGAGAAATGAAAAGGTATGTCTACACAAAAACTTGTACCTGAACATTCCTCAAAGCGTTATTTGTAATAGGCAAAACGTTAGAAATAACCCAAATGTCCATCAACTAACAAATGAATCAATAAATATGGTATATTCACAAAGCGGAATACTATTTGGCAATAAAAAGGAATGAAGTATTGAAACCATTACGACATAAATGCACCTTGAAAGCATCATGCTAAGTTAAAGAAGCCAGACACAAAATGTTACATACTGCACATTTCTACTGATGTGAAATGACCAAAACAGGAAAATTTATAGACAGAGAGTAAATTACTAGCTACCTAGGGCTATGGAAGTTTACACAAAGTGAGGGATGACTGCTCAAGGGCACAGGATTCCTTTTGGAGTGATAAAGACAGTCTAAAATTAGGTTGTGGTGACAGTTGTACAACCTTGTGAATATACTAGAAAGCAGTCAACTGTTAAAAAATGTGAATTATATTACCATAATGTTGTTTTAAAAATGTAGAAAGAGGGAATAATGAAACTAAGGTAAAAATATAGATCAGTATCTGTAGGCAATAAAGAAAAAAAAAAAAGGCAAGAGAAGAGACTGTTTCAGTGAATGGACTAATAAAATAGAAAAACTCTAGGGTGCCGGGGTGGCTCAGTTTGTTAAATGTCCAACTCTTGGTTTTGGCTCAGGTCATGATTTCAGGGTTGTGAGATCAAGCTCCAAGTCGGGCTCCGCACTGGGCGTGAAGCCTGCTTATGATTCTCTCTCTCCCTCTCTCTCTGCACCCCTGCCCCCTGCTCGTGCTCTCTCTCTAAAAAAAAAAAAAGAAGAAGAAGAAAAAAAAAAGAAAAAAGAAAGAAAGTAAGAAAAATGAAAAGCCTCTGGCAAATATGACCATGTGGAGGGGAAATCACAGATACTCAACTTTAGAACAAAAAAGGAGGCATTACAAATATACAAGAGATCTATTTTTATGCATAAGAGGAATACCATGTACAGCTTTATACCAGTTAATTTAAAAATCTAGAAAGGAAGGATCATTTTCTAGGGTAATAAATTAATGAAACTACCTGAAGAAGTAGTAGGATTCCTGAATAGAGCAATGATTGTAACTAAAATGAATTGAAGATAAAGGATGATCTCTTCCCACCTTTTCCTAGTTCCTATGAAGAAAAAATATGTCCAGGCCCAGGATATCTTATGGACAGATTTTACCAAGTCTTCAAGAAGAGTGTGATATCACCCTATGTGATAATCTAAACATATCTTCTCTACTACATACTATCGATTTTCTATGGGTACATACATATTTATGAATGATTAGCAAAAGATCTCAGAGGAATATTTTTAAATGATGATCTATGGTTACCTTTGGGGAAGACAAAAGAAAATAGCATAAGGGCAGGATGGTCAAAGAGGACAATGAAATTCATTGTGATGCTTTTGTTTTTAACAAATGATTTATATGTATTGCTTACATAAGAGAAAAATTAATTTGACGATTATTTGGCATGAAAAAATTCAGGTACTCCCTGGAGACTTGTATTAAATTTTCTGTCTGGTTCACTGAAGCATGGAGGGTGGGTAAGAGGGAGGCAGAACTACCACCTACAGCAGCTGATCCTGACTATAGGCAAACCCTTAAGAAACTGGAACACCTGGGTAGTTCAGTTGGTGGATCAGGTCATGATCCCAGGGTCTTGGGATCAAGTCCCACATAGTGCTCCTTGCTCAGCGGGGAGCCTGCTTCTTCCTCTGCTTGCTGCTCCACCTGCTTATGCTCTCTCTCTCACACACAAGTAAATAAAATCTTAAAAAAAAAAACAAAACAAAACTTATATTAAAAAAAAGAAATAGTCCTTTTTTCTTAAGAGGAGAGAGGGAGGGTAGGAGGGGGTAGGGGCAGAAGGAGAGGGAGACAGAGCATCTTAAGCAGGCTCTGCACCCAGGCTCGATCTTAGGACCCTGAGATCATGACCTGAGTTGAAGTCAAGAGTTGGGACATTAACTCTTAACTGAATGAGCCACCCAGGGGCCCTGGAGCTATAGTCTCCTAAATGCTGGACTTAAAAGCCTAAATATAAAGTTAGAGCAGAAGTAACAAATAGAAATAGCCTTGTAATTCTTATAATACCAAAATGTTCTTAGCTCTAAGTTATCATCAATTATAATGAATTAATAGCTTGTCAGGAGAAAAAAAACCTACCATATTAAATATGTACATCTATGTTCAACAACATCCAAATGCAGATACATAGATTCATATTTATACTTGTCTAAGAATCAAGAAATAATGGTGTTATATGGCCACGGGAGACAATGATAAAAATGCAAAACACTCTTCAAATGATAACATTTTAAGGGGCATTGTTTAGGTTTTGCAGCAAAGTTCTGCCTGGAAAACGATTTTTAGTGACACTGACATGAGTTTATAAAGATTATTTAAGAAATAACAAAAGGTTTTTGGTTATTAAAGAAAATATGTTGGTTAGGAAGGAAAACAAAAGTGCCTCAATATTTTTGATGCTTTGGGAATTAACCAAGGGGCCTGAATATAAGATCAACATATAACAGAAGAGTGATATTGCAGTTCATACTGTTGATGTTTCTTTGTGGCTTATGGAATATGATGACTTGCGTATGTCAGAGTCGAATGATAAATCACTTCTCTTTGGGTATATAAATCTCTTTGGGTATTTTCCTTATAACAACTTTTGACTTCTACCATTAAAAAAACAAAAAACCAAAAAACAGACCAGCTTGAGATGCTATTTTCCAGCTGAATTTTAATTTGACTTGCCATGACAGTGTGAGGAAGTCTCCCCTTTCTGGAGAAACAACTCCACTGACAATTCTCTGCCTTTTGTTAGTCAACTGGGGAACCAAAAAGCAAATGGGGAATAAACAGATTTCCTTTGACTGTCAATTTCAAAAGGAAATGGAAATACAGTACACATGGAACATTCTTACAGGGTCACTATTCTAGCACTACTTCTCTTCAAGGTGTGAAAGATGACCATCTTCTTGGACAGGACCCGAGTGAGCTTTTTTACAGGTTTTCCGAGAAAATGAAAAAAAGCAAGCTTCCAGCAGTTACCCCTGAAAATGGTTCATGCAATGCAAATATGCAATTTAAGAGAGCTAACAAGAGAAAAATGGTCTGCCATGGTACTATCAAAGACGAAAGTACCAGGAACTTCAAACTTTTATTGCACAAGGGGTGTTGTCAAAAATGACTCTTTAAATTTGTATGACTCGATCTCTCTACAAATGATCTGCTTTACAAGACCACATCCCTCTGTCCTGAAAACTGTGCAGCCTACACTGAACCTACTGGATCATCTTTTTGTCTGTGACTTTCACTGGCTACGGAACACCAATGAGGACTCCCAACAGTACATTCACCTTGTGCATGATAGAACTTTTCACTACACTCTTATACCAGCCGAGCAAGCTGCTGAGTAAATCTGTCACAATGAATAAACAAAGGAGGCATAAAATACAGATTTGATACTTGCCAGAGAATGTGATGTGAAAGGCATTGGTGCTTCCTGAGGGCCACGTACCACCATAGGGAGTGCTCATCTTCTTGCAGGTGCACAAAGACTCAGTGATGGATAGCCCCAAAACTGGCAATAAGGAAAAACTTACAGGCCAGCTAAATCCTTTCTAGGGTGCCCGTCCTACCTTTAGAGCACACTGAAGGGCTTTCAGCAGATCACAGTTAACGAGGAGAAAAAAATAAGCCTACACTATGCACTTACCATTTGAATGTGCCCATCAGTGCGCCTTGTTAGTAAATTATGAACTGTCCAACTTGGCCTACATGGTGGGTTAGTTATACAGCAGACGTATCTGAATTGTAAAGGCGCTAATAAATATCAAGTATTTTGGTGGCAGAATTAGAGCCCAAACTGCAATAAAGTCCATTTTTTACCCACAACACAGAGGTGAGGGCTAGCAAGCCCTACTGTGTAGTAGGGTGCTTACACTGAACAGAACCCTTTTTCCTCCTCCGCGTCAGGCATTCTGCTCACTAAATAGTTGTCATGGAAAGAAACACAGAGTGTGCATCTCTACTCATCAGACACATGGATACACTTCTGCAGCTGGAGCACCTACTATATGCAGGGGCCTCTCTTGGTGCTACTTACGTATTATGTCACTTACCTCTTCCACAGTCCTATGGGGATGATATTAATGTTCCAATTTTATAAATCAGGAAACCTCAGGGAACTAACTTATCCAAGACCATGAAGCCACAGAATGCAGGGGCAAGGAGTCAAACCCAGTGCTGTCCATACCCCAAGCCCGTGTTTACACGGCAACCAAAACACGGTGCCTCTCGGTGCCCTCAGAGCTGAAGGAGGCTGCCTTTCTGGGAGGTTTCTTGGAAACCCAGGTTCTGGACAATGCCATTATGGATGCTTAGGGCAAGTTTCAGGAACTGCCTGTGACACTATGATTTATTCTCCATTCCCATTTCCATGTATTTCAGAGATCTATTCAATCACGGTAATGTCCAGTTCATCCCCAACATACAGGAATCCGGTGTACAAATGGACATCCTACACCGGTTCTCCCAGAGCAGAACATTCTTTGCTCCTTTCTGACTTCCCCTTTCCTGCTGCAGGTCACACTACTCCCTGAAACTGCTACTGTCTCTGACCCCAAAGCAAGCTTTTTTTCAGTAGGACTGGCGACAGCTCTGTAAACAGAAGGGCTATATTCAGCGTCTTCAAGATCCTCACCAGCACTGCCAAACACCATGACCAAGATCCATTCCAGCACCCTCCACGTGTGAAGTGCTTCCACAAGACCGTGACTGTGCTCGGCTTCACAACAACCTGTGAGGGAGGTTGGAGACCTCTACTTTGCAAATGGGGAAGCTAAGTCTCCGAGAAGCTAACTGACAAGACAGGAAGAAGAAAGAAAAGACATGCTCCCCACCACTACCACCCAGGGCAGGTAGATTTCTTTCACTGGGTCCTATGTCTACATTTTATCTTATTCTCACCTTTTCAGAAACTCTCTTCTGGTTCTCATTTGTCCTCGATGTAAGAACAAAATTCTGAGGAGAATGGATATGACCTCTAGTGTTCCTTTCTAAGAGATGAGTCACTTAGGCCTGCTGTGTATTATACGCATGGCCGCTGTTTTTCCTTTTGTACTACAAGTATAAAAAAGAGAAAAGGACATAGGGAAAGTGAAGGGAAAAAAAATATTAGAATATCTTAGTGTAGAATATCTTAATGGGCTATTCATATGATAATGAGAATTGATTCTGCCTCTCCCCCACCAGTTTAGATACTAGGCACTCACCCCTTCTTTGTGCTTGGAACTATGCTTAGTGATTAATATACACTTCCTCTCGTCATGCTCACCACAACCTATAAAGAGGTATTACTGGCTCCATCCTATAGATGAAGCTCAGAAAGGTCAGGCTACCTATCCAAGCACAGCTAATAAGCAGCTGAGTCAGATTTTAAAACCCAGTTCTTTCTATGAATCAGCAAGAAAAAGACAAACAGCCCAACTAAAAAGAAAAATGGGAAAAGACTTGAGTAGGAACTTCACAAAAGAGGATATCCAAATAGACAACACTCATTTGAAAAGGTGCTTGGTATCATTCTACATCAGAAAAATGCAAATTAGAATCACAATGAGATACTGATGCACATCCACCAGGACTACGATGGAAAAATCAAGAAGACCAACAATAGCAAATGTTGGTGAGGATGAAGAGCAATTGGAACCCTCACACATGTGGAATGCAAATTGATACAAACACTTTGGAAACTATTTGGCAGTATCTGTTGCGGCTCAACATATGCCTACATCCTGATCCAGCAATCCTGCTCCTCAGTGGGAATTGAGTACATATGTCCACTTGTGTGAGAATGTTCCCAGCCGTAGCTAGAAACTGGAGACAATTCAAATCAGGAGAAGAATGGATAAATAGATCACAGTATAGTCACACAATGCAAGACTACACAGCAATTAAAAAAAAAATCGAAGTGCTGCTACATGCAAATAATACGGATGAATCTCACAGAAGGAATGTTAGCAAAAAGAATAAGAACAGAAGAATACATATTGTATGATTCCATTTACATGATGTTTAAGAACAGGTAAAATTAATCTAGGGTGATAAGTCAGAATCACAGTTACCTCTAGGAGGGAGAACAAGTATTCAATGGGAGGCATCAGGAAGGAACCTGGTGGAATGCTTAATGTGTTCTATATATTGTTCTGGGTAATGGTTACATGGATGCATGTGTGTGTTTGTACATGTGGGTGCATGTGTGTGTTTCTATGCACTTAAAGTTTACATCACATTTTATGTATTTTATGTCATTTTACTTTATTTTATTTTATTTTTTAGAGTGGGGGGAGGAGCAGAAGGAGAGGGAGAAAGAGAATCCCAAGCAGGCTCCATGCCCAGCGTGGAGCCTGACGCAGGGCTTGATCTCACAACACTGAGATCATGACCTGAGCTGAAATCAAGAGTTGGACCCCTAACCGACTGAGTCACTCAGACATCCCTTAATTTTTTTTAAAAAAAGGTCTCTGATAGAACCTAAATATGCCTGTCTCCAGTAACTGTCAAAACTGTCATGTGGTACTGGCAGAGTCTGGAACAAGGGGAAGAAAGGGATCTGTTTATGGCGGGAGGAAAGAAAAGAAAGAGGGAGGGGGAAGGAAATGGAAGGATGGAAGGAAAGGAAGAATAGAGGGAGGGAGAAAGAAGGTTTACGTGCTCTGCCAGGCCAGGCCCCTACAGCACGTAATATGAATTCAGAACAAAACAGCAAGTATTAAATCAACAAGTAATTTTTATTCAAATACTCAATGTTCCTTAGAGACACCATACTTTGTAGTTATATCTGACAGTTTGCTCCTCAGTGTGTAAATGACTCACATCTCCAGTGACCTGAGAAGGTACAAAATCCCCACACAGGGCACCAAAGTGCAGTAGGTTTGCATGGAGTGCCTAACTCTAGCACAAGGCAGGAGGCCGATGCCCACCTTTCCACAGGTGGCCTATCGGGTTGGGGAGTGGGGCTAGACTGGGCAGCAAACATGAAACTCAATCAAACCTGTCTTAGCCACAGAATTCTATCCACTGGGAGGAAAACATGTAAGATTCCCAGCATTTGCAATAGTCACCCAGGAAACACTGCCATACCTTAGGCTGAATTTCAGGTGGATTTATATGATGTCTCATTTTCAAGTCATTTTATACATTCAAAGAATATTTTATGTACAGCTTAAGCAACATTTTTTTTCAAAATTCCACTGACAAAAATGTGGTGTTTCCCGCCCCCGCCCTAATCACTAATTAAGTGAAGTTGAGACTACAAAACCATTTAGCGATGGAAAGAAGAAACATGCATCCCTCAAATCAATTAACGGTGCCAACAAACTCCTAACAATCCTGTAAGATCTGTTTGTAATGATCTTATCTTATGAGATGAGAAATGAGAAAAATGTCAGATTCATTTGAGTATAACAACTACACTGACTTTATTTCTAGTATAACCAAATTTTGTTTCACTTTTCAATGCAAAACACATAAGACAATAATAAGGCTCCACTTCTAGTAGGCAGGTCATGAGAGGAGAGAAACCCAACCGGAAATAGGGCAGCCCCAGAAGAAATGGTCCAAAGAATAAAAGCATTGTCCTTCGAATGACTGAAGTTGAGGAGAAATACAATGAGAAAGCTGTGCCCTGGTAAACTGGGGTTCCGGTAGGACCCATCTTGCTTGCTTAGGATAATGTCACTTATTCTGCTTAGACTTCTTCCATTAACAAGCAATGGAAGCTGTATCTGAAATAGCCAAGGCTTTATCTGAAGGCGTCATCCCATAACATTCCATACCTATCAAAGTCACCAAGGAATGGAAGCGGTTAAATCATTTGACCTAAGTCTCCATAAAGGGCCTCAAATCTAGACTTTTGTTCTCTTCAAATGAAGTTATGTCTCTAGTTATAAAGATACACTAAAAGGAATGAGAAATATTTAAACTTGGGGTCTATTACCAGACTGTACTGTCCTTACTGTACCTTGAGTTAATGTTTTATACCTCTTGCAATTAGTGAAAAGCACAATTACACCATATTGCTGTGTGGATGTTAAAAGCATTGATTAAATGCAAACATTAAAACCATGTCCTGACTTTTGCTACAGTACTGGTTTTTGTTGTTGTGGCTGTTTTTACATATTTTAGGAGACTCAAAAATACAAGTGGTCTCTCAATCCTTAAGAGGTTCTAAAGAGCAAGCACTGTCCAAAAGACTACATTATCTTGGGACTGGACCTGGGAGACTAGGAAGGTTAATGTGTCTATTCTGTCCCTAATAAACAGATTCCTTTTTATTTTTTTTTAAAGATTTTATTTATTTATTTATTTATTTATTTATTTATTTATTTATTTATTTATTTATTTAACAGAGAGAGCGAGCACAAGCAAGGGGAGTGGCAAGCAGAGAGCCCACTGAGCAGAGAGCCCGATGTGGGGCTCGAGCCCAGTACCCTGAGATCATGACCTGAGCCAAAGGCTGATGCTTACCCTACTGAGTCACCCAGGTGCCCCAAACAGATTCCGTTTTAAATGAGGCATTAAGCTTAGAGATGTTAAGTAGAGTCACTTGCCCACAGTCACACAGGTAGATGTTTCCCGATTCTCCCTGGGAAAGAGGATGCTCTGCTTTCTCTTCTGTTTCTCCTTTGGTATTTATTTCATTTCCTCATCACACTGATTCATTGGTCTCAAGACTGAACCTGGTGCCCATCCTTGTGTGTCATATCGTCCTGGGCGTACCGAATCAAGGGGTTTACCTTTCTCTATTACAGTTGCCTCTTGTTTGTCTTCCCCATTATACATACAAACTCTCTTAGAACAGGAAATGTAACCAGTTTGGCCCTAAATGCTCAACACAATGATGTGACCTGCTCATGATGGCATTTGATACGTGTTAAAATAACTTATTTCACTCTGAAGAAAGAATAACCCCTAGCACATGGCAAGTGGCTCAATATATGTTCATAATAATTTTATTATACTTTTGTATTGATCTAGAATCCCATTAGCAGATATTTAGAATCCATTTAAAATAATTTTCCTAGCTTATTTTCTAAATATACTTAGTATGTGTATATGTATCTAAACATGTAGATGTACCCATACATAGTCTGAGCAAAGAAAATACGGTGGTTACTAGTAAGAGCTCTAGTATCCATCTTCACAGCCTGGGTTCCAATCTCTTTTCACAAATGGAAGGCAAGACACTTAACCTTACTAAGCCTCAGCTTTCTTATCTGTAAAGGAGAATTGGGGTGCCTGGGTGGCTCAGTCAGGTAAGTGTCAGACTCTTGATTTTGGCTCAGGTCATGATCTCAGGGTGGGGGGATCGAGCCCCATGAAGGGCTCCTCGCTAGGCGTGGAGCCCGCTTAAGATTCTCTCTCTCCCTCTTTCCCTCACCCTCTGCCCCTCCCCCCAACCCCCCATCCCCATAGGTGCATACACACACTAGCTCTCTCTCTTTAAAAAAAAAAAAATCTGTAAAGGAGAATAATAATAGTACTTCCTTTGTAAGATTTCCATAAAGATTAAATGAGAAACTATAATTAAAACACATAGCATATACTTGGTATTCCAGAAGTGTTAAATTTTTGTTTTGATATATGCACAATGTCTTCCAGGTTAGTCTCTGTATACTTTAATACACAAGGTCTAACAAAGTACTAACGGAATCTCAATTCTAGGCTAAAAACATTGACATTTACAAGGGAAAAAAACAAAAACATAGCACTCATACATAATCAGTCTCCTTTTCCCAAAACTATATTGGTTGCTTTTTAACTTTTTTGGGGGGGGGGGGCATGGGTCTATTTTTAAAATACTTTATTTGGAAATTATTTCAAATTTAAAGAAAGTTGCAAGAATAAGAATAGTACAAAGAACACTATATACCCTTTTTCCAGACTCATCTATTATTAATGTTTTAACCTACTGGCTTGTCATCTGTTCTCTCTCCCTCTCTCCCCACACATAATATATTTTTAACAGTCCTAAATGTTTTGTAGCCATTCAAGATTAAGGTGCATTCACCATGGCCCTTTACCCCTAAACCCATCAGAGTGTACTGCCTAAAAATAGGGATGTATAATTGATTAATTTTAAATGCAAGAGGAAAATATGTCATTGAGCAGTGAATAAGTCTAGTTTATTCATATTATGGTTAAAATAAGACAAGTGACATTTTCTTGTTTAAATTTAAGGTCATCATTTCAGATAGCGTGAATTGTGCAAGACTGTTGAATCTCAGATCTGTATCTCTGAAACAAATAATGCAATATATGTTAAGAAAAAAAAAAAGAAGAAGAAGGTAGCGGGAGGGGAAGAATGAAGCGGGGGAAATCGGAGGGGTAGACGAACCATGAGAGACGATGGACTCTGCAAAACAAACAGGGTTCTAGAGGGGAGGGGGGTGGGAGGATGGGTTAGCCTGGTGGTGGGTATTGAGGAGGGCACATTCTGCATGGAGCACTGGGTGTTATGCACAAACAATGAATCGTGGAACACTTCATCTAAAACTAATGATGTATGGGGATTAACATAAGAATAAAAAAAAATAAAAAAAATAAAAAAAATATATATATTGTACTTCATTCTCTTGACTCATGATTCTTGGGAAGCTAAAATTTGATAAAACCTTCTCTTAAAATAATAAATGGCAAAAATAATGTGAAAACCTCCATGTCCCTACATAAATTGCTGTGGAAATTGCTTTATAATTGCAACACATCTTGATGAAAAATCTCAGCCAGAATTATAAAGCAATTAAATAAATTAACATGTCTGCCAAATAGATATATCAGTATCCTACACCCAGCCAAGGACTAATCCATATGGTATTAAGAGAAGACTCTTTTTCAAATTCAATAGGTTAATTTAAAATATGGTTTTTAAGGTGATGTACCCAGAGAAATAAACCAAGAGCTTGGACTCTTGGGAGCAGTTGGAACTGGAATGAATCTAGGTTCCATCATTATTAAACTGTGCATCCTCCAACGCTCAAGTCACTGAGCTCTCCACACCTCAACTGCCACACTCATAATACAAAGATGAAAACACTAAACTCATCAGGGTTTGGAGAGGGTTAAAAGAGACAATACTTGTAAATCACTGAACATAGTGGCTGGTATGTGTAGTGACACTGGATTAATGATAGAGGTTATTATTAAGCAGTGAGGCTGGGCTAACACATTTTCATAAGAAGATTATCAATTATATCAACTCTAATTAAACTTAAATCTAAACTCCCGTGGCTTTCCTTTTTTCTACGCCCCTGAGAACCTTACAAGAAAGAACACTAGTCAAGCCATGTTTATACGAGGCTATTAACCAACACATATAAGTCAAGTCCGGTGTGAGGAGCTTTTAAGATTGTAGTTTCTCTTTCCTTTTTTTTCTCCAATATGACTCCATCCACTCAGCAAATATACGATGGCAATTAGGGTTAACAACATATGATAAGAAATACAAAGAAAAAGGACACTGGGGAATTAGCTGATGCTGGGAATATGCAGAGAATGTGCTATTTCAAGCATGCCTATTATGGGCTAAATCATCCAATTATTAATCTTCACTAGGTTTTCGTCTAGCATCCAGTGTTGGGTTGTTACTCAACAAATGTTGGAAAAATCTTTTTTTTTTTTTAAGATTTTATTTTTAAGTAATCTCTACACCCAACGTGGAGCTCAGATTTACAATACCAAAATCAAGAGTTGCATGCTCTACCGACTGAGCCAGCCAGGAGCCCCCGGAATATCATTTTTGAAAACTTAGCTTGTTTCCCTCAGAAAAGAATCACATAAATTATCACAGTCATTTAAAAAGATAATCAAATAAATAAGGCCCAAAGCCTAATGAGAGCCTGCAAAGAAAAAAAGGAGAATGCTGGACTGGACAAGTCATGTTAGAAATGAGAAGGAAAGGGGTATGGAAGAAAAGAAGATTGGGTGCCTGGGTGGCTCAGTTGGTTAAGCGTCTGCCTTCGGCTCAGGTCATGGTCCCAGGGTCCTGGGATCGAGTCCCGCATCGGGCTTCCTGCTCCTTGGGAGCCTGCTTCTCCCTCTGCCTCTCTCTCTCTGTCTCTCATGAATAAATAAATAAAATCTTTTAAAAAAAAAAAAGAAAAGAAGATTGTCCGGAACAGAGGACCTTTGGAGGCCCTATGAAGTGCCATACTCACTGCTGGGCGCTTAGGTACTTCTCATAAACATCAAAAAAGGTAGTGAGAAAACAGAGCTCCAGAAAGCCTGGGTAACCTGCCCAGGTTAACAGAAGTGGTTGGTGGTAGATCCTGCCAGCTTCCCTTCCTGAAAGCCCCTCCCACCTGAATATTTTAGCCCCGAGGAGAAGAGAACTGTCCGAGTCATGAGCGACCAGGTCCTTCTCATGAACTTGCTGAGGGAAGAGCTCTCTTCTCCTGTGGCAAGGAGAAGCCGAATAGACGCCACACCAGGGGCTTCAATGCTCCTTGACGGGCACTCCAGGAATGAGAAGTGGTGTTTTGTTTTGGGTTGTCGCAAACCTGTGCTGTGCACCTGGCTTTTATCAGGCAGGTGTTATGAGAGTAACAAAGAACATACCCACCTCCCTCACAACCCTTCAACACCCCACCAGGCATTCATCTCGATGAAAATCTGTTTATAGTTATCTGAGCCCAGATTCTAACTCCAAATTACATCTAACCAAGAGTATTCTTTCTCATCCCATTATTTTTTAATTTGGCACAGTACTCTTTGCCTAGACCATAGCATTACTTTGTGAAACACAAATCCTATCGCAGCTTATACTTGGTGGAATAGGACTATATATGAGAAGTGATACAGCAAGCAGAGGGGAAAATTCCCTTGATACAATCTTGTGTTTAAAGTGTTTTCTGTGCATAGAACACCGTGTTAACCACTATAAAAACTACAAAAATGCATCAAAAGCATAAGAATCCATCCCTACCCATGAACATGCTTTGTTGCCAGACATCCCGTTATATAGGCTATTTCTAGCAGCATAGCATTTAAAGTCACCTGTTAAAAGCCACAACATGAACCATTCACTTCTTCATTCCAGTTCTTGGCTTCTCTGAGGACAACCCAAGAGTTAATCAATGTAGAACAAATAATTTTTTTTATTTTAAGTTTTATTACATACAGTTGATTTTTTTTTAAGTAAGCTCTATACCAAACGGGGGGCTTGAACTCATGATACCTAATGAGTTCTCATGACTCATGAGATCAAGAGTCATACACTCCCCTGACTGAGCCAGCCAGGCACAAATAAGTTGTGTTGGGTTTTTTTTAAGATTTATTTATTATTTTAGAGAGAGAGAGAGTGTGCACGTGAACAGCGGGTGGGGCAGAGGAAGAGGGAGAGAGAGAATCTCAAGCAGACTCCCCACTGAGTGCAGACCCTGACATGGGGCTCGATCTCAGGACCCTGAGAAACCAAAAGCCAGACACTCAACCGACTGAGCCAACCAAGGAACCCCCAGAACAAGTAAGTTTTGATGGAGAAGGAAGGAAAGGTCAGGTGTAGGCAGTAAGGGGGTAGTCAGTGAGTGGGAGGAGTCCCCAGACTGCAGACCAGCTGGGGACACATGGGAAAACACGGTACCAATGAGTAAAGGACAAGGGGAGGGAAAGAGTTGACAACAGATGGAGAAGGAATGAGGGCAGATACTGATTGTATTATAGGCAGCAAACCCTTGCGATTGAATAGAAAAGAGGCAGGGTTTACCAGTCCAGTGGGCTTGAGGTCAGATCCATAACGTTCTGTCTGTCCTCCACGAGGCCAGCACGAGAGACAACACACATGTAAGCATCGTGGCAGGGCACCTCATACACAGCAGGAGTCCACACACCAGAGAGCTTCTACGGGTGTTACTGGCCAATTTCTGCAAGAGGCCAGGCTTTGTAAAGGCTGAAACAATCCTTTTTTATTTCAGACAGCACTTACTTTGGTTATAGGACAAAGGCAATAACCACAGTGAGAGAGTTTCCTGTGATTCTTACCCAATCAGTCCTGGGGAGGCTTCCAGAACTGTCTGGTTCATGAATTATGACCTGAAGCTTGCCACTGTGTCAAACACAACCTGAACACAGAGATGCACGTTCCAGGAGAGAGGGAATTTTCCAGCACTCAGGCCTCTGTCCTGGCCTCTTGCTGATAAATTGGTCTAGTTTCTATCATCAGCTTCAACTGCAAAAATGGTTCGATTCCAGGCAAGAAGTACTGGAGATGGCTGTGCTTAAGAGACACTCACAGGTTCAAACAATACCAAAGGTAATTTGTGTCCACGATGTCACAGTCACATGCAAGATAACAACGATGCCAACTGTTAGCAGATGCTAAGGTGCCTGTTTGAATATGGCCCCTCTACAAAGAAAGACCAGGGTCACCTCTGTTTACCACATCAAATTTAAAGTGTCTTGTAGATCAAATAGTTTTAATCCCTTTGTAAACTCCTTTAAGTCACTGATCAATGCCTCTTACACAAGATTCAATGGTCTCAGTATCAATGAGGGCCTTGATCAACAAAGCGTTAAGGTACAGGGTCGCCTGGGTGGCTCAGTCAGTTGAGCATCCAGCTTTTGATTTCGGCTCAGGTCATGATCTCAGGGTCCTGGGATCGAGCCCTGCTTCAGACTCCATGCTCAGCGGGGAGTCTGCTTGAGATTCTCTCTCCCTGTCCCTCTGCACCACCCCCTCCCCACTGATACCTCTCTCTCTCAAAAAAAAAAAAAAAAAAAAAATCTTTAAAAAGAAAAACACACAGTGTTAAGATACAGGACACAACTGACTTATCCTTTCCTCTTTCAGATGACCTTTGCTTGAAAAGGAAGATGAGCACCCAGAAAAGGGAGACAGGCTGCGAGGGGTGGCACTCGGCATTCCAGAGATCCAGTACTACTGGATGAGTTGCATCTCGCTTTGACGGCAACAGTGCAGTAAATGACAAGCCCTGTCAGGTAACACCTTTATCTTCACAGGAAAAGCGGCCCTTCCAAAGCAAGAATCTCAGATGTTGTCACATCAGCCAGGACAAGCAGTCATAAAGCAGAGGGCCATCAGGGCGGGAAGTACACTGTTATCTAGACTGTAATTAGGAGGAGCTGAGAAGGGGCACTCCAGCTCCAAGTGCAGAGAAGCCGGACTCTTTCCTCTGGGTCTGGATTACCAGCCAAGTAATTAGTGGAGTCCTTCTCAGCCGTCTCGGGGCTCAAGCCTCTGAGCTGCCTTTTATTCTGAAAGTTTTTTTTTTTTTTTTTAAAGATTTTATTTATTTATTTGAGAGAGAATGAGAGACAGAGAGCACGAGAGGGAAGAGGGCAGAGGGAGAAGCAGACCCCCCGCTGAGCAGGGAGCCTGATGTGGGACTCGATCCTGGGACTCCAGGATCATGACCCGAGCGGAAGGCAGTCGCTCAACCAACTGAGCCACCCAGGCGCCCCTATTCTGAAAGTTTTATGGCAAAAGCAGCTCTGCTGTGTCTCTAAATGTTAAATAACCGAAAGAAAAAAATAAAACAAGAACAACAAAGAGCAACTTCACCCATTTCTTCATTTGCTCATTCATTCAACAAATATTTATTCTATGGTCCGGGCACAAAGCTAGGTATGGGCTGTTCGCTGAGGAAGATACAGTCCCTGACTTCAGAATAGTCAGATTCTAATAGGACAGACAGACCACAGAAGGCACTGCAAGCAGGCATGGGTGCTAGAAGGGGGTCACGGTCCGTAGCTCCAGCAGCAGTGAAGACAGTAATAGGCCCAATCTGTGGAGGAAGTGGCATTCAGGTTCAAGTTTAAAAGAAGGCTGCATGGGGCACCTGGGTGGTTCAGTCAGTTAAGCACCTACCTTCAGCTCAAGTCATGATCCCGGGGTCCTGGGATCAAGCCCTGCATTGGGCTCCCTGCTCCATGGGGAGCCTGCTTCTCTCTCTCCCTCTCTCTCTGTCAAATAAATAAAATCTTTAAAAAAATAAAAGAAGGCTGCATGCTGGTCAAATGGCAAGGTAGGGAAAGAGAAGGAAATAGTATGCACCCACTCCTGAGAAGGCACCACGTGTGTTCGGGGTTATGGATAACGTTTGCATGACTGACGCACCGAAGGAGGGCTGGCCATGTAGGGGAATTTGAGGGGCAGAGACAAGACTATCATCCAGATGGTTCTAAGGAATGAGAGAAGTGAGCAATGCAGATGACGTTTCACCTGGATTTTAAACCCATTTATTTAAAGGTGGTTTTCCACAGGTATATTAAGAAGAGATTCAATGAACAATAAGATAAACCAAGATATCCCACGAGAATCCTGTAATGATTTCTTAAAAGCTGGATCACCATTAAAGAACTATGAAAATTCTATTGCACCTATCAGTGAATTACTTGAAAATCAGAGAGAAGATACTTATTTTTAAGGTATGGTGCCTTAAACAGGCCCCACTGCCATAAAACCCCATGATTTTACATAGCTAAAACTATAAAATTCAGCAATGAGTAACTTTTTTTCTGCTTCTTCTCGTCTCAATGGTCCATGTTATACTGCTCTATTCACACCATTATTAAAGATGCCCGGCACGGGAGTCAGAACTGGTTAACCCTGACCATGTTACTTGTGAACCTGTGTGACCCTCGGCGAGTTATTAACCTCTAGGAGCCTCTGCTTCCTCTAATAGACCCATTTCTTAGGGACACTGTTGACATTTGGTGAGACAATGTGTGAAGTGGGTGTTTCTATTTCCATTTTATATTAAAGAGTAAATGAGATTCAGAGAGGGTACATGATGTGCAGCAGACCACACAGCAAGAGAAAAGCCCTCAGACTTCAAACCAGGGCTTCTGACTCACTCCACAGTCCAGTTCTCTTTTCTGTCATAATTCTGGTTTGGGTGTTTCAATTTCTTTTTTCTTTTCTTTTTTTTGGTGGTGATTTTCAATGGTAAATATAATTAAATTTCAACGATGATGACCTTTTTCATACTGTGGAAATAATAAAAGTTTTTGAATAAAGACAAAATAAAGGGGGAGTGCAGCATGATAAGAACTGTAGCAAAAATAGCACTGGATGAACACTTTAAATGGGTGGATGGTATGGTTTGTGAATCGTATCTCAATAAAGCTGTTAAAAATAAGAAAAATTAAAATAGCATTGGGTGAGAAGTGAGTAATGTGGCATTTAGGAGTGGTAGGATTTTCAGGAAGTCACATTTCCTGTTCCATTTCCTTACCTGTAAAATAGGGATCCTATTACCTGCACTGTCTGCCAAGGAATTAGGATAAAACCATCGTGGTGCTATAACACTAAAAAGAACTTGAGAACCAAGGGGCTTTATTTATTAATTTCTAGTGACAAGTGAACCTCCTAAAATGTATAAGAAAAGACATCTACCCAGGAGCACCTGGGTGGCTCAGTCGGATAAGCGTCTGCCTTCGGCTCAGGTCATGATCCTGACATCCTCGGATCAAGCCCCGGGGTCCTGGGATCAAGCCCTGCATCCAGCTCCCTGCTCAGCAGGGAGCCTGCTTCTCCCTCTCCCTCTCCCTCTGCCAGCCTCTCTCTCTCTCTCTCTCTCTGTCAAATAAATAAATAAAATATTTAAAGAGAGAGAGAGAGAAAAAAAAAAGAAAGATGTCTACCCCAACTCGCAAGCACCTGTTCATGAGGTCATCCCTTCTCAAAATACTGAAAGTCACTAAAATATCAGCAGCAGGAAGTTCTGGAAAACGCAGATCACATGAGCTTGTTTCCCTGTGGCGCTGTTACAATATAATCAGGAGGATGTATTCTCCAAATGAATGGCTTCCTAATCCGTTGGCACAACAGGTTGTTAGAGAGTTCTGCTTTACCAATCACATGGACCAAAGAATCAAAATAAACACAAATGTGGCTTGAGTTCTCCAAGCCTATAACAGAATCCCAAGTCACCCTGGTCTACTCATGTTCAAAGGTTCACACGTTGTACCAGACCCAGAAACAGACCTCTTCTGAATTTCCTTCCCATTTTATGAAGGAAATGTAAAATGAAATGGTACTTGTTTTCCCTTTTAGTAGAAAGACCATTTCGACCTTCCCAATTCCTGACTCATGGGTTTCATAGAAATGAAACATTAATACCAAAGGCTTTATACACGCAAAGACAAAACATGATTTTCTACAGTTTTTAAAAGGCTGAGGTCATTTTTGCCCCGATTCCTATAGAGTGGTAAGCTTAAAATCAAGCCATTTAGCTCACAATCAGGTCCTATAAATCAGTGGAAAAAAATAAATGGGAAAGCATGCCAAAACGTAACCATAGTAACACCACAGATGCGTCAAGAAATGGTGTGCTCATTTGCTTCATTCCCCATTTCTTAAATTGGAATCTAAGTAGGGGGAAAATTACACAGAGAACACTCATGGTTCTGCAAGTACCGAATTCTACAAAACTGTATTCAACCTGCCATCCCAGAACATCACAGCAGCTATAATACTGCTACAGAAGCAGCCCTGGGTGGTGAGAGTCCAGAAGACGCAACCAGACACCTATCAGTGACCTGATCTCCCCGTGACTCTGCTTCCTCATCTGTAAACTGGGTAGTAAAAATCCCAACATCAAAGAGTCATTCCGAGGGTAAAACTGGTCAGTGGAGAAGAGTCAGGACAATGGTGGACTCAGGAGACCGCAAGTCCTGGTCAACTTCAGCCTTGTTTTTTATTGGCTTACCTTGGTGCCTTGGTTTCTTGATCCATAAAAAGAATGATAATCCCTTCACAACCCATGCGATTAACATTAGGAATTACTATTAATCTAATTGTAAAGAATTATTAGTAGGATATAAGGTTATAGCGTTCAATTCCAGTTCTGAAAGACTAAAAGCACTGAGGCCCAGAGATTCGGATTAATGCATTATTACCACGTTTTCTCTTTCAAATGTAGCTCTGCCACTCAGCAGAAAGAGACAACCCTGGGGCACTGACCCAAGTCCCTTACATTCAACCTCTTTTCCTATTGGAGCCTTGGTTTTATTAATAAGTAAAATGAAGAGCAGAAGGCTATTCTAGAACCTAATCTTTAA
This sequence comes from Mirounga angustirostris, assembly GCF_029215605.1. Classification (NCBI taxonomy): domain Eukaryota; kingdom Metazoa; phylum Chordata; class Mammalia; order Carnivora; family Phocidae; genus Mirounga; species Mirounga angustirostris. The sequence continues at coordinate 183,191,631 of NW_026991709.1, read as the reverse complement.
AGGTCCCAGTCTAGACTTATGGCCTAAGTCCCTGCAGATCTATAGTGGCTTACATTAAGTTTTGTTTATCATTTTGCAGTAATATCAGGAAACTTAGGACTCCAGCACACCCCTTGAAAAACACTATTAAGAAAGAAAAGAAAGAAAGAAAGAAAGAAAGAAAGAAAGAAAGAAAGAAAGAAAGAAAGAAAGAAAGAAAGGAAGGAAGGAAGGAAGGAAGGAAGGAAGGAAGAAAGGAAGGAAGAAAGAAGAAAAGAAAAACCATTATAGCAAACAAATCACAGCAATAAGCAGGGTACCTTCAACTTCAAATGATTCCTACCGCTTTTGTTGGTTAAAAAATGTTATTGCTAAAAAAATAAAATTTCAAGCTTTGAAGGACTGGGTAACAATAGAAGAGAAAAATTTCAAGTACTAAAACCAAAATCATTCTTTCTTCTTAATTTTAAATAAAATGAAATCACTCTAAGTGTCCCCAGGACTCCTACCTTATAATTAGCTGTATAGGAATGCAGTTTGGTAGAACATGGTAATAGTTCACTACAACTTCATCTGCCGCATAGACTGACTTCCCCCATTTCCTCCTTCCCTTCCTCCCTCCCCTCAATACAAAAACCTTGCTTTCATGGCTCCTGTGTTCCATGTCTTGCTTTCTCAGATTTGGTCTGATCTAATGGGTTTGTGAGATTTGAGTTTTTAATTGGTGGAAACTATTTCTTCAAAGAAAATTATGCATGAAATGCAGACCTATGAATTGGGTCATGTTGGGGAAAAAGAGAGTCCATTGAGGCATTCTCTGTGCTGAGGGGCCATGAGGAACTCACTGATCTCTGCAGAGATCAATCTGAAAGCCTCTGGCCTGGCCCACCCCATTAATAACAGTGATGGTTAACATTTATGGAGGCTTACACCATGCCCATACTTTGCAAAATGTACTTACGTGCCTCATCCCCTGGACTCTTCCTAACAGTGTTATTGAATTAGTATGACTCAGATGTCCTTTCCACGGATGTGAAAACTGGCCCTGACAAAGGACAATTAATTTACCTGGCATTATAAGCAAGTACGTGGCAGAGCCAGAACCTGAAAGCCAAGTAATTCACCTTGCGCTATGCTTCATGTCCCACGGTCACTTATGATTCCCTGGACTTAGGGAGTCACTACATGAGCAAGCCGACTGACCAGTGTTCCAGAACCACCTGGTGAGCTCTTCTGGCTCCACCAGCTTTCCACACACCCACCCAGCAGTAAGTTGCCCTAAACTGGCTACTTACAAGGCACAGCATGGCGATAAAGGTTATCCCTTATGGTCTGCTGGAGCTCATGATCAGGAGACCCTTTCTGGAACCGCTGATTGAGGAAATGTCGCAGGTCCTTGTTCAGCTTTCCTCCTGTAGGCAATATATAAAATAGACAGAACACATCAACAACAGGGCTTCCTAGAGACTGAGCAGCTGGAGAGTTGTGTGTGGGAATGCCACCTCAAGCCATTGCAGCCAGCCAACCTCAGTCATTAGGAGGACTGACTTCAGATTTTCCTCTGCAAAGGAAAAAGCAAGCTAGAATGTAATAAAGATAAAACAGCATTGAAATAGCATTAATTTGGGGGTCCCATTTCACATAATACTAGAAGGCTCAAATAACAAAGAATTTAAACTAGGCTATTACATTTAAAATATGTGCCGTAGACACTTGCAGACACTATTAAAGAGAGAGTAAATGGCTGAAACCATAAAGAGAACAATGTATCAATAGCTGACAAATTACACAATGTTCTTTGACCAGGGATCCAATTGGTAGAAATGTACCCTATAAATATACTTGCAAAAGTCTGCACCATCTCCAGTATTGTTTATTGCAGCATTTTTGTAACAGCAAATAAATAAAAAGAAAAACAAAAAACCTGGAAGAAAAACCCACAAGGGATCAGCTAAGTAAAGCACAGTTCATTCATATAGTAACTACTCCAAGAAAGCTAGATCTGCAGGTGTTGGTGTCAAAGGAAAATATGCAGAGTAGTGCATAGTATCTGGTTCCTTTTGTGTAAAAAGAAATAAGAGAGAACCTGTTTGCTATGAGGAATCACCACAAAGTTTTAACAACAGTTTCCTTTGGGTAGAAGGACATGAGCTTGGGAAATAAGACAGAAGATGTCGCTCTTCTTTCTACAGACACATACAGATATATAGATCTTATGATCCTGTGTTGATTTCCAAACACTAGATACATACTGTTTTTTCATTAACTATTGTATAACCAATAGTTACCTGGGTGGGTCTGTGTATTTCTTTGTAATTCTCCACATTAACAAAACAAAACAATAGCTAAAAATATTATTGTTACAAAAATATGTCATGGAAAGGAGAAGGTAACCAAATGTTCTTTTTAAATTACAAACACAAATTATAGTCCACAGTATTAACACAGAGCTTACAGATCAACTTAGCTAACATTTATTCTTAATGGAGAAAGATGGTTCAGTGACAGCTAAAAATAACAAGGCTAAAATCGTCCTTCCATTTTTAGACAAGATAAAAATTAGGTAAGAGCATTTCTAGCCTTAGAGAAACAAAGTAGCAATGCAGTATCTATGTGAGGCACAGAATTCATGTCTTTGGATGATAACTTCCCTGTGGTCAAAAAGAATAAATCATGAGGATGACAGTGATGGTTAAGATGATGATACGTCCCATGCAGGGCAGGAAACTACTGATCCTTATTTTAATATTATGTTCAAAACAAGATTCCCTATTACAGATGCTCATTTTAGAATAGACTAATAAAACCCAATTTGAACTATTACTGAGATGTATTATACCTCAGGTTTCAATTAGTCAAAAGGAAAACAGATATATTTAAGTCAATCTTAGGTCATTTAATAAATATTCAATTACTCACCAAATATTTGTTGAATAAAAAAGACAAACATTTACCTATCCACTCACGACACCCCCCCCCAAGGGGCACAAGGTTTGAATAATTTACAAAAGAATCTATATGATTGGCCAACTAACTGTATAAAAAGATAGTCAATATCATTAATTATCAGAGAAAGGCAAATGAAAGCCACAGTGAGATCCCACTACATACCGACTAGAATGGCCAAAATTTAAAAGACTGTCAGTATCAAGTATTAGCAAGATTGTAGAACAAAAGGAACTCTTACACACTGTCAGTGGGCATATAAAATGGTTCATTCTCTTGGGAAAAGAATTTGGCAGTATCTTATAAAGTTAAACCTTCACTAACCAAATGACCCAGCATTTCCATTCTTATTTATGCAAGAGAAATGAAAATAAGTGCCTACACACACACATAAACTTGTAGATGAATCTTCACAGCAACTTTATTCACTATGTAATAGTCCAAACTTGGGAACAACCCAAATGTCCATCAACAGATAAATGGGTAAGCAAACTACTACATTCAAATGGGGTGCAACACAACAATTAACGGGAACAAACTACTAATACATACAGTAATATTTATGCATCTAAAACACATAATGCTGAGCAAAAGAAGCTAGACACAAAAGGCAACAGTCTGTATGATTCCATTTATATAGAGAGTTTTAGGACAATCTAAACTATAGTGACAAAAAGCAGTTCCGTGGTTACCTGGGGCTGAGATTAGGCAGAAACTAACTGCAAGGTGCACAAGGGAATAAGATCTATGGAGAGTACCCATGTCAATTTTCTGGCTTTGCAATTGTACTATACTTATGTAACGGGTTATCATTGAGGGGAAATTGGGTGAAGGGTACAGGGGATCTTTGTACTATTTTTTATGCCTTCTTGAGAGTCTAAAATGATTTCAACATAAAACATTTCTTAAAAAGGGGAGCACAAGGGAAGTTTGTGAAGTGGATGCCAGTACAGAAAATCTTAATTGTGACAGTGATAATATGGGTTTATACATTTATCAAAATTTATGGAACTGTGTGTAGGGGTATGCAATTTATAGTATGTATATTACACTTATAAAATTGATTTCAAAGGTTTAAGAATATACACATAATTACTGAATGACTATGTGATAGGCACTGTTCTAAGTGCTTAATTCTCAATTTCCCCTTGGAGAGATGAACAGAAAGAAAAATAGAGTAAATCTTAGTAGTTAAGACTAAGGCTTTGGGTTTAAAGCCTGACTCCACCATTTATTAGCTGGAGAACCCAAGCATGTTGCTTAATCTCTGAACCTTATCTGCAAAAATAGAGCACTGAAAACACAGTAGCTCGGCTACAAAATTGTCAAGAGGATTAAATGAGGTTCCAACGGTGCCTGGCACAGAGAAAGCACTCAGTGAAAGATGGAAGTTGTCATGACAATGCAGAGGGGACAACTGTTGAGGTGAGAGGGAAAGAGCTGAGGTTAGTTCAAAGATGGGCTGTTACTCTTTTTTAAAATGCACATAAACATAAAACCCAGTCTATTACTTAGAAATAGCTGTAAACAAAATGCAGGCATAGGGAAATTTGGATTAAAGGACATTTCTAGAGTTTCTGGAAAGGAATAAAATTCTACTTGTGAGGCACCTGGGTGGCTCAGTCAGTTAAGTGTCTGCCTTTGGCTCAGGACATGATCCTGGGGTCCCCCGGATGGAGCCCCAGGTCTGGCTCCCTGCTCAGTGGGGAGTCTGCTTCTCCCTCTCCCTTTACTCCTCCCCCCTGCTGCTCCCCCTGCTTCTGCTCTCTTGCTAGCTCCCTCTATCAAATAAATAAATAAAATCTTAAAAAAAAAAAACCCTCTACTTTGCTAAAATTGTCTGGACATATATAAGTTGGTTAGCATTTAGTGCATACTTAATATATTTTTGGCACTGTGCTGGAGCTGAGATGAAACCAACTGGTAAATCACTGATATTTAATAGTCACACCTTTCAACTCTATCTCTAGGTATAAGGTACCCTGGAATTCGACCAAAAGGATAACAATGTTTACCAGCAAAATCTTCATTGTTTAGGACCTAGAGTTTATATTCCCCTTAGGAGACCACAGTTGTAGACATTAGAAAGATACTGAGCCATGAGTAGAAAAGATGTTATGGGATCCAAATGTACTGTTCGAGTCAAAAGAAAATCCCAAAGAAGATTCAGGATACAGTATCTCTTTTTCCTATATAGAACGCAGGTTTACACATTCTTTTTTTTTAAGATTTTATTTATTTATTTGACACAGAGAGAGAGAGCACAAGTAGGGGGAGCTGCAGACAGAGGGAGAGGGAGAAGCAGGCTCCGGCCTGAGCAAGGAGCCCAACATGGGGCTCTCGATCCCAGGACCCTGGGATCATGACCTGAGCCGAAAGCAGACCCTTAACCGACTGAGCCACCCAGGCATCGCAGGTTTACACATTCTTATGGATCACCAGCAGGTACCTATCAAGATAAACCAAGGGCTTATAGATTGGAAGGCATTCTTAAGACATATAGACACTATTGGTTTACACTTGAGCTTTACAGTGAAACTAGCGAAGCTAGCTAAAGTTTATGATCATCGAACTAAAACTGCAGATGTGCAAAAGGGCAGGGTTAATGATGTTGGTGGTTAACATTTACTCTGTGTTCCGTGACATTTGTAAGCGAAAAGCCTCAACCTTCCCATTACATTAAGAATACTGTACTTTCTGGCATCTAATCTCAAATTAATTGCCAATTATTCAGGGGATATGTCTATAAATCTTCTCCTAATTGTTAAGGCAGTGAGCCAATGAAATAATAAATTGCTAGAGAGAGAGTTTGTCATAGCATCTTCGCTTTCTTTGAAATCCAAGATTTATTTTGCAAATGGAAAAGAAAACATAGGTCAGAAATACATGGAGCTTTTTCCTAGAAAAGGATTCTGAGCTTATTTTAAGATAATTTTATGATTTCAATGACAAAAATGGAGCTGACTCTCTGTCCTGGATTTGCCATTATATTTTCATATCAGTGTATCCAAAATTGTCTTTTAAATTTACAACAATGTATCTCTGCTTTTTCCATTCACATTAGTTTATAGAAATTTAACCATGTCAACTGATGTAACCTTTCATAATTATTTTAAATGTGGTATAATATTCCATTTAAAAAATATAATACTTTTGTATCCCTTGTAGAAAATTATTTCCAATGTTGTGGTCAATAGAATAATGCTATAATAAATGCCATTGTAGTTTTTTTCTTTTCAGATGTGTATATGTACAGGAAAAAACATAGTGTATATGTGGTTCAGTACTACCCATAGTTCCAGGCATCATTCCAGGCATCACTAGGGCTAGTCTTGGAATGTATCCCCCACAGATAAGGGGGGGACTATAGGACTAGTGACAGTGAACATTCTATTATATATATATACATATATATATAATATACACACACATATCTCAAATACATATTTCATATATGTCTCTTATACATATTTTTTCTTTTACGTTTCCTCTTCTGTAACTTGCCTATTCATATTCATATATTCATTGTGCATTTCCCTAGTGGGCCATCTTGTTATTTTTGGAAAGACATTCTTTACATATTCTGGATATGATTCCTTTATCAGTTACTTAAGTTGCAAATTTTGCTTGTTATTACTGAAACATGAAATGATCCCTTAAACATAATTGTAATTTTTCCAAACTTTCCCACTCACATGCTAGATAGTTTTCTGCCAGTTCAACTAGGAGCATCATTTTCAAAGTGATGGGTTATGAGGGGACTCTGCTTGGTCTGATCTCTATCTCCTAACATACAGATCCTAAGGGAGAACACTAGTCAACAGAAATAATCTTCACGGTCAAGCACTAGGTTTCCAGAGATGTTACTTTTGAGTCCTCTTGATTCATCCACTTCTAACTGAGGAGGCAAAACATAACTGTGTCACATAAGCTCCAGAACATCTACCTCTAGAAGGTCAAAGAATAGCGTTTCATTACAACTAGAATTTAGACTTTAATACGTTTCAAATTTTCAATGCCGAGGAAAACTTGCATAAGGATATTACACTAATCACACTTCCAGGTGATAATGCTTCAGCACACAATTTCTTCAAGGAATGATTATAGTTGTAGGAAAGATATATTTATTAAGGCAACACAAATGGTTTGTACCGCAGTGAGCTATTACAGCAAAAAGATCTGTGTCTGTTCAGCAGCTTGCATTTATAAAGGATAGGGCTTTTTGTTAAAAAAAAAAAAAAAACAGGGGCGCCTGGGTGGCTCAGTCATTAAGCGTCTGCCTTCGGCTCAGGTCATGGTCCCAGGGTCCTGGGATTGAGCCCCGCATCGGGCTCCCTGCTAACGGGAAGCCTGCTTCTCCCTCTCCCCCTCCTGCTTGTGTTCCCTCTCTCGCTGTGTCTCTGTCAAATGAATAAATAAATTTTAAAAATCTTTAAAAAAAAATTAAAAAAATTAAAAAAAATAAAAAAACACAAACACAAATTATAATTGAAATACATATTAGCTAGTTTTATTGTCACTTAAACTTACAATCTGAAATATATTTAATGAATTTTGTCTGAAAAAGACTGTGCTATTCGTTTCTTTCTAATACATTTTTCCTAACACTTTTTTTACTGTACAAATAATCTAAATTATGGGGGAGATAGTATTTAAAGGGTCCAGAGTTTCCGCTGGAGAAGATGAAGAGGTTCTGGAGGTGGATGGTGGTCATGGTTGCACAACAGTGTGAATATACTTAATACCACTGAACATGCTTAAAATGATAAATTCTATGTTATATATATTTTACCACAATAAAAAGGGTCCTATAGATTAATTACAAGATTTGAAAAATACACAAAAGTACGACAAAGAAGGTTAAAAATAAACTGTAACTTCATTTGTATCACCATTAACATGCTGGTGCTGTGGGCCTTGTGTACCCACACGTACATATACACATGGATACACACAGATACACTTACAATACATCCACACGCTTGAGGAGATTCATTCACTCATTCAACAAATATTTATTAAGTGCCTACAGCCAGAAAATCTGTGGGCCCTGGAGAGACAGCCTGACAACACAGAGCTCCTGAACAGGAACTGACATGCATGTTTTAGGAAAAAGGAACAGGGCTGGCCTCTAAGGCAGAGGTCACTGTTAAGATGAGAAGTAAAGGAAGACAAGACGCAAGTAGGCTCTGCAAAGTGTGGGGTAACCAGCATTCTAGGCAGAGGACACTGCAGGTGCCAATGTCTGGAAATCAAAAAGGCTGGCGTGTCAGAGAAAGAGCATGGAGCTCGGACAGGGGTGGCACACGGTGAGGTTAAAAAGAGAAGCTGGGGCAGATCATTCTGTGCCTTGCCGGCCATGATAAGGAGTTTGCATTTTATTCTAAGCTCAGTAGGCATGCACTGAAGGGATGTCAGTCAGGGAGGTAAAGAAGGCCTGGTGTAAATTTTAAGATTCCTTTTACAGCTGTGTAGTGGGTCATGATAGAGGGGGGTGATTCTGCTAGTAGCAGTTTGTCAGTATATATGTGGTTCAGTACTACTTACTCTTTTTTAAAATGCACATAAACATAAAACCCAGTCTATTACTTAGAAATAGCTATAAACAAAATGCGGGCATAGGGAAATTTGTGCAACCAATGTTGCTGATCACACAAGACCAGAAGTGGCCTGGACAAAGCAAATGGATGAGAAGACGAAGGGCGGGGGGGGGGGGGGGGGGGGTTGGGGCAGGAGTGGGGAAGAGAGGAGACGTAATTTAAAGCTGGAACTGACAGGGCTATTCGAGTGATGGAGGAAGATACCACATGCAGAGAGGACTCAAAAGTGACTGCAGCGTCTGGGTTTACCTGCTGATGACCACGTTAGAGTAGAATACAGATTCCATCAGATACCTGTTAAATATGAGATGCGGGGCACCTGGGTGGCTCAGTTGGTTAAGCGACTGCCTTCGGCTCAGGTCATGATCCTGGAGTCCCGGGATCGAGTCCCGCATCGGGCTCCCTGCTCGGCAAGGAGTCTGCTTCTCCCTCTGACCCTCCTCCCTCTCATGCTCTCTGTCTCTCATTCTCTGTCTCAAATAAATAAATAAAATCTTTAAAAAAAAAATTAAAATAAATAAATAAATAAATATGAGATGCGGAGGATCGTGCCCTCTATGTGGATTTGTATCCAAATATTCTAACAGATAATTCATTAAGCATCTCCAATACATGAGCAGAGCTCAAAAAAAAAGTTTTAATAATACATGATATTTCATCACCTCATTCCATCACAACCTATTAACTATTACCAATGAGTAAGCATATGAATTGTTTCTACTATGATTATCCTCCTTGGATAAGATCTATCTGTATTTGCTTATTTTCTCACAGTCCTTGCAGTGGAAATACTAGGACAGAAAGCATACAAATGATACAAGTTCTCCCCCAAAAGCCTATAGCAGCTTCCCTTTATCTAGCTTGATTTTAAATGGCTCCAAAGTAGCAATGTGGATTCATCATCATATTACCAGTTTCACGTTACCAGACATTTGGATGTCTTTCCTTTTTTTTTTTTTTTTTAAAGATTTTATTTATTTATTTGAGACAGAGAGAATGAGAGACAGAGAGCATGAGAGGGAGGAGGGTCAGAGGGAGAAGCAGACTCCGTGCTGAGCAGGGAGCCCGATGCGGGACTCGATCCCGGGACTCCAGGATCATGACCTGAGCCGAAGGCAGTCGCTTAACCAACTGAGCCACCCAGGCGCCCAGGATGTCTTTCCTTTTAAAAAAATGATTATAAACAATGCTGTAATGAAAAATCTTGAATATGTATGTTTGCTGCATCTACTAGAAGCAGAATTACTAGAATAATGAGCATGAACATTATTTTAAAGATTCTTCATACATACTGACAAACCGCTATAAAGGCTTTTACTCAAGTCTAGAAGAAGTACCGTATCACTCATCTGACAATCACAGTGTCAAAATGAAGATCACTTTTCCCCTTCTAAGAATGGGTTTTTGTTGTTGTTATTGTTTTTTAAGTAATCTCCCTGCCCTACTTGGGGCTCGAACTCACAACCCTGAGATCGAGAGTCGCATGCTCTGTTGACTGAGCTAGCCAGACATCTTTTTTTTTTTTTAATTTATTTATTAGAGAGAGAGAGAGTGAGAGAGAGAGCGCAAGAGGGGAAAGGGTTAGAGGGAGAAGGAGACTCCCCGCCGAGCAGGGAGCCCGATGTGGGACTCGATCCCGGGACTCCAGGATCATGACCTGAGCCGAAGGCAGTCGCTTAACCAACTGAGCCACCCAGGCACCCCTAGCCAGACATCTTTAAGTATGCATTTTCAAAAATTTTCCACCAATAATTCAAACAGATGCCAACACTATATTATACAAGCAACATGGATGGTAAAAATATGTTTCTTTTCATTTTGAGAAACTACTGGTTGCAATGAGAACATTTATGTGGAGAATGGCCTGTGGCAAAATAATGGATGAATTTCATTATCATATGTACTTAAGTAAAATGAAGAAATAAACAAAAGCCTTTGCTTCTAAACACACAGAGACTGAGAACACTCCTTGTGCCAGTTCTTACAGAATTACTTCCAAGCCTGCTTTTCCCAAATGACATGCAAGCATTGGTCACAATCGAGGATCAGCAAAATTTTTCTATAGAGTGCCAAGGGTCAGAGAGTACATATTCTTCACCTTTAGGAGCCCCTCTAGACTAAAATCATAGCATAAAATCAGCCATAGATTATATGTAAAGAAGGTTTTTTTCCAATAAAACTTTATTTACAAAAAAAGGCAGCACATGTGGCCCACTGACCACAGTCTGCTAACTCCACACCTAGATGCTGGCCCTGACTGTCCAGGTGAGCAAGTTTCCTTATATAGTTCTTAAGGTAGAGGGTATTCCTTGTCTCCAAGCAGCGTTACCCAGAAACCTGGATTTCTGGGCTCCACCCAAAACTTACTGAATTAGAAACTCTAAGGGTCCAGTTCAATCTATGTTTGAACAAACCTTCCAGGTGATTCTAAGACATGCTGACATTTGTGACCAATGGTCACTAAGCCAAAGCAAAGCCCCCCTAACAAAGCATGGGGAACTAGGCTCTGAAAATGAGTCTATTTCCCTATTTGTCACCAATGGTCCCCATCTCTCTGCAAACCACCAAGTGCTGCCAGTCCTTCTGGGCTAATAATAACACCTTATAATAACAAGCACAGCAGAAATGACTCCAGGCAGGTGGGACGTCATCAGACATGCAGAGATGGAATCCATTCCCCTAGTGGCACAAAGACAGTTGTTCTTTCAGTCATGTTTCTGTAGAATGTAAAAAAAAAAAAAAAAAAAAAAAAAGGAAGGAAAGAAAAGAAAAAGAAAAAAGAGGCTGCAGGATAGATTTATGTATGCTGATGAAGCTCTATAAACTACTATTTACATTTAACTCCCCACCATGGATGAACACAAACCCTTTTGCTCGCACTTCAGGGCATCTACTTTATTATTATTTCCTGCCTGTCTTCTGTCTTCTTTTTCTCCTGGTGAATCTTTTTATAACAAATTTCATCCCACAGTGAGAAGAGACTTGAATTAAGCATGGAAAGAAAAGCACTGCTTAAATTCCATCATCTCTATTTTTTCATTATTTCCAGCCTTTTGTGCTTCTTATTTTTTTTTTTTTCAGTTCAACTCATGTAGTAGGATAACATCTGTTCAGGAAAAAAAAAATAAAGGTTTACACAGGGAAAGGCAAAAGACAATATTGCTCTGTTGGCAAAGTAACAGAGCTGATAGGAGCTTACGGCCCGCTGCACTCAACAGCAAGGCTGAAGTCAGATGTCTCTATACTCAGAACCTTGAGTGGAATCTGAAGACGTGTGTGTCCTTCAAGAAAACACTAAATTTTTTTAAAGATTTTATTTTTAAGTAATCTCTAAACCCAACTTGCAACTCAAACTCACGACCCCAGATCAAGGATCAAGAGTCGCACGCTCTTCTGACTGAGCCAGCCGGGCGCCCCAAGAGGACACTAAATTCTTTTTAAAGATTTTTTTTTTTTTAAGATTTTATTTATTTATCTGAGATAGAGAGAGTGAGTGAGAGAGCAGGAGCAGGAGCAGGCGAGCAGAAGGAGAGGGAGAAGCAGGCTCCCTGCTGAGCACCTGATGCAGGGCTCCATCCAGGACCCTGGGATCCATGACCTGAGCCAAAGGCAGACGCTTAACCGACTGAGCCAGCCAGGTGCCCCAAGAAGACACTAAATTCTTAAAAAGACACCCCACTGAGATCTAACAGAACTCTGCTTCAGTGGACCCACTGGATTCCAGCGATGACAGCGAGCATTTATTGATCACTTTCAACAGGCCAGATACAGTGCTAAGTCATAACTTTACAATCCTCGCCCCGACCCAGCGAGGTTGGTTCTTTCTCCAATCCCATTTTACAGAGGAATAAACTGAGGTTCCCAGACCGCCCCATCATTCAAGTAATCAGGCACAAAGGAAATATATGTAAATATAGAGAGATGAAATAGAAACAATGCAAGACGTTAACAGCTGGTCGGTTATGGTCAATCATGGCACACCTTATGCTGTTTATTCAATGGCAGTATGGGTTTGATATTTTCCAAAACAAAAAAGAGTAAAATAAAATGATTATGTTTAAAGCAGTTATATGCACCATGCCACTAGAAGACATTTACGTGAATCTCAATCTAAAAACCAAAGACTGACTTCCCATCTGAACAGTCACATGGTACAGTTGTCCCAACACCCTCTCGATGTTCAACGTGTGTAGCAACCAAGAAAGTGACATCTGAACAGCACTGACTTCCAGGGAGTCGGAGCAAAGTTCCTTCCCAGGAACCAGCACCTGTCCTGCTGGCTCTTAGGACGCTGTTGACAAGTGAGGTATTTTAAATGCTTTTATGCAAATGCAAACTGAGATCCCATCAGCATCCCACAGCCTGGGACACCCATCGTAATTAACACAGCTGTGCCCCTACCCTGCAAGCCTTGGCCCAATTTAGTCTCAGACAGGAATGGATAATCTGGGTCACAGACTATATCCTAATATAGTCTGACATCATGCAACAGTAGGCTGGGGCCAGAGTTCCAGGGGCTCTGCCCTATATATTAAGAAATCTCACAGAAACAGGATTACAGTTGAGCATGCCACTCCAATTTCTGTGGGATCATGAGAACAGAGACCAGCAACATCCCGTCATTTGATGGGTCTGAAAAAGGTGAGACCATTTCCCATAAGCAAAGCATCCATATGACTATTCTTTGCACAGCACCCCTCTTCAAATATTTTTCAAAGCTGCGGACAAAAGAGAATCACAAGTATATGGTCTGAGACAGGTGAGAATGGAAAGGAAAACATGTCGGGCGTCAGGAGGATTTTAGCGTAGAGGCAGGCAAAATTCTTCTCTAACGTCAGATAGTAACTACTTTAGGCTCTGCAGGTTGTAAGGCCTATACTCCAATCCTCTGCTTTTTTAGCAGGGTATCAGTGCTGGACAATAAGTAAATGACTGCACAGCTGTGTTCTAATAAAGCTTCATTACAAAAACAAGCAGCAGGCTAGATTTGGCCCATAGCTGTAGTTTGCCACTCCCTCTTCGAGAGGATTATGTCTCTCTCATAAAACATGTTACATTTTCTAAGATTACCAGAGGTGTACAGGTTTATGCACCCGAGTGCGCGCAGGTAGCTCTGGGTGCGTGGACCGCTCCCTTAGAAAAGGAGCAGGAAGGTAAGCCACAGGTCTTCCACCGATGGGGCTTTCACAAAACTACTCAACAGGTGAAAAATATCCATCCCCACATCCTCCATAAAGTAGAATTAATTTCACATGTTTAAAGACCTGGCTAGCCTTCAGAGAAATTTATCAAGTGACTCCTGGGATAAAATCTGTTACTGGCATCATTCTCCAGTTTATACAAATATACAGGATAGAAAAATGCATGTATTATAAACACAGATTTCCCTTTGATGATTGTAAATTTCATGGCTTATCATAAATTACTTTTCTGAACATTATCTCATTCAATCCTTATACAACCCAGTGGGAAAGGTAGTATCATTCCCACTTTAAAACACATGAGAAAAGACTCCCGGTGCAAGATTAGAACCAGATGTTCTAATGCCAAAGTTCTACACTTTCCCCTCTCCACCTCTGTGACTCCAAACAAGGTGCTCATCAGGCAGTAAAGAGTGAAACTTTGTTTTATTAGAACTGTATACTGAGAGGCGCCTGGGTGGCTCAGTCAGTTAAGCATCTGACTCTTGATTTCGGCTCAGGTCATGATCGCAGGGTCCTGAGATGCAGCCCCGAGTCAGGCTCTGTATTCAACAGGGAGTCTGCTCATTCTTCTCCCTCTGCCTCCCACCCACACCCCACCCCCCGACCGCGTGCACGTGCTCTCTGGTATTCTTCACAACTGTCAAGGCCGTGGAAAAACGATGAAAGATTAAGAACCTGGTATAGACTAGAGGAGTCTAAGACATGGCAACTAAATGTAACATAGTATCCTGCACAGGATTCAGGGACATAAAGGACACTAGTGGGGGGTAAAAAAAAAACCAAACCAAACTGGTAAAATCTGAGTTAAAACTGGAGTTAATGGTAATGTACCATTGTTAACTTATTTTTGACACATGGATCATGGTTATACAAGATATTAGCATTAGGGAAAATTCCATGAGATTCAGGAACTCTCTGTACTATCTTTGCAAACTTTTTGCATCTAAAATATTCCAAAGTGGAGTTTATTTATTAAAAATGTATACAATATACCATTATGAATGTGGCTGTGTGCATGGCTCTTGGCTATTTTATGTTGTAAATCCACTAAGGTAAGAATTTTTACACAGACTTCTGTCTCTGGGTTAACCACAGCTCCCATTTTCAGAACGTGGTACATAGCAGACCTGGTTAAAAAGTATTTCAAAACATTCTTACTTCACGGGCTGGTTGTCAGAGATTTTTAATCTCCATAATTCCATAAGCAATGAGCACTTTCACACTCGACTATTTTCATTCCATTTCACTGTAGTCTTTCAGCTGTTATTCAAAAGTGATTATAAGTAATGGGGCTATAAAAGCCATTCACTAATTAGGACACTCACTGGCCATATGCCCCCCTCGACAATGGAAGGTGATTTATGTAAGGCAAGCCCATCACATCTGCCGGCTTCTCTGGTCGCACATCAACATTGCTCTTAATGGCCATCTTCTTCTTGACTAGAAAACAGACTGACAAGCCAAAGTTTTCCAGTGTTTTAAGTTTTATATGCCAGGAAAGAAAAACAAACTCAATAAACCATTTCCTGCCTTGCCATTTCAAACATCCAGAGAACAGGGGGGAAAGCAAAGAACACAAACTAGATTGGGTCGAAGTCTCAGCCATTGTCATAGAATGCGAAAGACCTAATGAAATCCGGTACAAAAGACTTAGCCAACCAAATCTCATCCACTCAACTCATAAGACACAACTCATATAGTACACAAGCTTCAGCCTATCTAGTATTCATCAAATGTTCCTGAACAGGAGTACCGCTAACATCGTGGCCGACACAATTTTTTGTTGGTGGGGTTTACCCTCTGGACATCAGCATCCCTGTTCTTGGCAGTTCACAGATAAATACATGAAGTTTTCCCCAGTCACCAACCCAGGTAGGACAGTCCCACCCCAGGGAGAATAGGTAAATGAATAGCAATCAGGGACAGTTCATGCTTAATGTGGAATTTTTTTCCATTTAGATCCAAGAGCAGATTAGAAAAGAATATTGTAAAAGGGTCCATGTTGGGGATGGTTGCAAACTGCTAAGATTATCTGTGCTATATGCACATGCTTACATAAACATACATGTCTTCTAGGATAGTAAACATACATGTCTTCCAGGATAGTAAACATACATGTCTTCTAGGATAGTACGCATACATGTCTTCTAGGATAGTAAACATACATGCTGGGACGCCTGGGTGGCTCAGTCGTTAAGCGTCTACCTTCGGCTCAGGTCATGATCCCAGGGTCCTGGGATCGAGCCCCGCATTGGGCTCCCTGCTCAACGGGAAGCCTGCCTCTCCCTCTCCCACTCCCCTTGCTTGTGTTCCCTTGCTGTGTCTCTCTCTGTCAAAAAAACCCAAAAAAACAAAAAACATACATGTCTTCCAGGATAGTAAACATACATGTCTTCCAGGATAGTAAACATACATGTCTTCCAGGATAGGGCTGCTCATCAAGTGGCAGCAGAGCTCAGTGCTGCAGTCAGAGGTTTGAGCTCATCTTCACCCGGGCTCAGCAGAGGCCTCTCTGACAATTGTTGCTATAGGAGGCCCTCCATCAGTGTCTCTCCCACTGCTCTGCTTTATTGCACCATATACATATCTTTCTTTGAAATGACTTATTTTCCTTTTTCTTTATTATCTGTTGCCTCCCCCACCATGAGTTTCCTCTGAGAGCTGAGCCCATCTCAGCTTAGAAGAGGAGTTATCATAGACTTAGCACCTTTTGAGATGCAGTGACTAAATTAAGAGATGAAAGATAATGCTCATTAAAATTACACAAGTGGTAGCTAAACCAGACCCAGGCAGACAGACGCTCCCATTTTGACTTTGATATTAGTTACCTCTGTGTTCTTGGGCAATTTCTTAAATCACTCAGTCTCAGTTTCCTCATCAAGAAAGTGGGGATAATGAGAGCATCTAGCCAAACAGGGCCATCCTGAGGAATATGTGAGAACACACAACATAATGCTCCATAAACGTTAGCTACCCTTCCCATCATCTGACTTGAAAGGAACATACTTCAAAAACACCTTCATGTAATTCTGTTTGTTCTCAAGGAGAGAAATTTTTTTAAGATTCATGATTACAACTAAATGCATAAAACAAACCAGTGAAACAAGCCAGTCTTCCCATCTTGCTAGACTGCAAACTAATTAAAACCTATGTGTTATCCCCAGATTGCTTACACACTCGCCCTTCTGTACATAGCACATTGTATGGCTGAAGGTCTGTGATTTCCAGGTTGGTATGAATGACAACAGAGTACCAAACAGCTGCCCTCCACCAGACATCAGGGAATCTGGAGTTCATTTTTCATTTCACCATTTATTTATACGCTTTTCATATATATATAGTATACTGTTTATTCATTATTTTAATGTGGATTACCCTGATGGCTACTGATGTTAATCATCATATGTTAACGGCACATCTCTTCATTTTGAAGTTTCTATTCACATTGTTTGCCACTTTTGTTTACTGGGTTGTCTTCTTGACATTGACTTGTAAGACTTCCCAAAACATCTGGGATACCAGTCTTCTGTCAGGAATGGATGTTGCAAATACCTTCTCCCAGTCTATGGTGCATCTATTCACTTTCTTGATGACGTCTTCTGACGAATTAAAGTTTGGATGGTTGATGGAGTCTAATGTAGCCATTTTTATGCAGCTTTTTCTGTATTATTCATTTGTTATAGGTGAGTCAGAAATGGCATGATGAAGTAGAGAGAACTCTGGGCAAGGGTCAGGAGACCCAGATTTGAGACCTAAATCTGGGTCATGTTTGTGTTTGGCAAAGTCATTTGTGAGAGTTAATTTTACCTGTCAACTCAATGGGGCCTCTCGGGGTGCCCAAATATTCCATCAAATAGTATCCTGCATGTTTCTGTGGGAATGCTTTCGGATGAGTTTAACATTTAAATTGATATAATGAGTAGAGCAGATTGCTCTCCCCCATGTGGGTGGGCCTCACCCAATCAGGAGAAGGCTTGAACTTTTAAACAAATCTGATCCTTCCACAAGTAAGAGGGAATTCCTCCCGCCTGAGCCCTGGAGCTAGGGGATCAGCTTTTTCTTGCCTTTGGACTCTAAGGGAAACACTGACTCTTCCTGGGTCTGAAGCCAGCTAACCTCTGGAATGGAACTTACACCATTGGCTCTCCTGGTTGTCAAGCCTTTGGATTCTGACTAGAACTATGCTATCAGCCCTCTTGCGTCCCCAGCTTGCCAACTGCAGATCTTGGAACTTGTTGCACAGGCCAATTTCTTATCCTCAATCAATCACTCTCTCTCTCTCCAATATATACACCCTATTGGCTCTGTTCTTTGAAGGACCCTGACTACACACCATCTAC
This sequence comes from Mirounga angustirostris, assembly GCF_029215605.1. Lineage (NCBI taxonomy): Eukaryota > Metazoa > Chordata > Mammalia > Carnivora > Phocidae > Mirounga > Mirounga angustirostris. The sequence continues at coordinate 183,173,562 of NW_026991709.1, read as the reverse complement.
CTCTTCTAGCTCCAACAGAGCATGTTGCATTTTGACAGATTTTTAACAAATGTTGCTAAAGTCTCTAACAAACTGGCCTAGTTCACAAATCTATAAATGCAGAGGCTGGATTCAACAATCCCAGAGATCTCTTCCCATTCCAAAAATCTGATACTTCTCTTGGTCCCACCTTTCTAACCCAGCCACACCTTGTCTCTTGGGTGTCCTCCTCCAAAATTAATTTGGCTGAGCCTCTCAGAAACAGTGCCCAAACTTCCTCCTGGCTAATAAGCTCAGCAGTCATTGTAACAGGCTCCTGCTACATACAAACCCGTTCTGGCTTGTTTGCCCCCGCTGTGTGGAGCCAATGCTAACAGAGTCGAAACAGTTCAAAGTCGAGGGTTTACTCACAACAGGGGTTTTATCAGCTGAATTCTCTCAGTTTCTCCTGTAAACACTTCACTTACAGACATGCTCACCCCACCTCTAAGATAAACATTTTAAAAAACAGCAACGAAGATGCCAAATGAGCCAATAACCCCAATTACTGACTGCCGCTATCAGGCAAGCAAATTCCTGTCACGCCACAGTTACCAAAACATGGAAGAGGAGTCACCATTTGTCAGATGAACAAACGGAACCATATCAACACCTCAGCCTCTGGGAGCCTGTGACACCCTCTTTTTCACTGCTTGATTTCAGATCAGTCCTTAGGAGAGGGAAGATTATCTTTAGGAATTAAGGTGACTTTAATTTTGCCATGCCTTTTGAAATGAACCTACACCCTAGAGAGATGCCAAACCACCACTGAGAATTCTTGCTTTATAGTAAGCGTCTATTAAAATTAGGTAATGGGGATGGGAGTTACAGTGAGAACCCGGAGGGATTCAGTTCGCTGGCCTTCCCTCACAAGGCTCTAACAGCAAAAGCAGAAAGCCACACTCTCCTTGGGTCATCGAATGTTCTTTAATAACGGGCAACCAGACAGGCTTATTCAGAATTTAAGTGGTCACCAGACATTCCTTCAGAAGGAGAGCCCCAAACCTTGCTGAATGTCAGAATCACTTGGGGACACATCTAAAATAATACCGGTGCTCAGCCCTCACATCAGACAAACTAAGTAAGCGTGTGTGAGGAGGGACTAGGCGTTGCTATTTACTTTTCATTTCCCCTAGTGATCCCAATGTGTAGCCAGGGTTCGAAACCTAACCCACTTCTCTGATCCTGAATTCTCAGGGGACTCACTAATTGTGAGAGTATCTGTGCAGAACCTTCTGTTTACAGAGCATGGTCTCAGATCTCCTAAGAGGAAGCGCCTTGAGCTTCAAAGTAGAAATGTAAGACTCTGAGCCAGTAGCAGGGCGGGAAGGAAGGAAGAATATCAAGGCAAAAGGGAGGTTTAAAAAAAAAAAACAGGGCGCCTGGGTGGCTCAGTCGGTTGAGCGACTGCCTTCGGCTCAGGCCATGATCCTGGAGTCCCGGGATCGAGTCCCACATCGGGCTCCCCGCTCAGCAGGGAGTCTGCTTCTCCCTCTGATCCTCTTCCCTCTCGTGCTCTCTGTCTCTCATTCTCTCTCTCAAATAAATAAATAAAATCTTTAAAAAAAAAAAAACCCCTCTAACACTCTCTTAAAGTCACAGCCCTGGGGATTTAAATTGGGTCTCTACCTGCCCTGACTGACGAAGCGAACTCAAATTAGCTGGGTAGAAAATTCATCTCAAAGGATCAGGGGACTCCAGTGCCCTGTACTTTGATGTCCCTTGCTGCAGCTCAGCACACTTTTTGCTTTCACACCGATTCTTGAGAGAAGTCATGAGTTACTTATATTGAGTTTAAAGAACATACATCAAATGGAAAGGGTGGGACAGGGCTAGGGGCACCAAGGTTTCCGCCTAGCTGTAATGGGTGACAAAGAGCAAGGTGAGAAAGGGCGTGCTCACAGCACGAACGCAGGGCTTTCCCACACCGAAATAAAAACACCCATGTCTTCAAAGTGGCACAGGCTGACTCCTGAAGTGGAATAAAGCACCAACACATTTAGAAAGAGCTAGAGATGAAAGAACAAGTAGAAGTCTCCCCCAAATTAAACACAACTCAAATGTGACTGCTGTGACTCGAGTAATTATTCTGTTGATGGATTCCACACTCAAACTACCACTGAACCATGTGCTTCCTTAAAAGGCTTCTTCAAGCACCAGCACTGACTGATACTTTGAGCCACTCCCATATCCTGATCAAGCCCTTCAGTGCTCATAGAAATAACCGATTTCATTTAATGAGATATTATTCCGCCACTGGTCAAGGATACAGGAGCTACTACGATCATGCCTTCTCTCCAAAAGACTCCCAGGGAATGAGTGAAAAGGCTTCAAAAATGTTCCATCACCAAACTGAAAATAATTAAGGCCAGCAGAAAACCCTGTCTTCATTCAGATACCAGAATAGTCCATGAAGTGTTTCTTGAGTGGCTTCACTGGACATCTACCCTATTTATAACCTTGATATGTAGGCTCTATTTATATATACTGAAATCACACTGTTATCTTAAAAGTTCAAGCAAAATCAAATTACTAAAGTAAAGCAATAACACTTTCCTTCCTTTTTCTTGTTAAAAGACGACCAGCTTAACATTTGCTTTTCTCCCCATAATTAGAAAGATTCTGGAAAGAGAAAATGTAGTCAAACAGGCTTGAGCATAAAGTAGCTTAAAAAGAAGACCTATATATAAAAGAATAACAATGAATTAAAGCTCCATCTCTCACTTGATAGGTATTACCTGCCTGAAAATTAAAACACACTTTGTGTTATCTCTAGAGAAGATCTTCTGTTCCAAAATGAGGGTCTAATGTTTGAATTGTGCAAGCCAAATCAGCTTGAAAAAACAGAAGGCTCTGCTAAGCTTTAGCAGAACAAGCCCTAACATAATATGCCAAGGAATACGTTTGACAAAACAGAAGTAGAAAAATATTTTCAAAATCAGTTCTTGGCTTAAATATAGCATTTGGCACCTCAAGTAAACACAGAGAAGAACTAAATTGGTGGTGCCGTGTGACACTCTGAACTACAGCAGGCCAGATGGTGGGGTAGGTTATTCATTTCTCAGCCCCTCACCCTCTTTGCCCATCCATTAGTAACTTCACAGTTCAGGGTCCCTTAGAAGGCCTGGAAAGAGAAGAACTGGATAAATGCATATAATCAGTTTTGTTAATAATTATTATCTCCTTTAAAACCATGCTGATGGCAAACATCTTATGCCAACTCAACAGCTCCCATTATTAAATGTTCTGGATCATAGAGCCAAGTCAATGTCTCACCTGTTGTCTATAAAAAGTAAAGGGGTAACACTTCTTCTGGGAAGATGGGGCAGGTGTGTTTCCCTATTCCTCCCACTAAGTATAACAACAGACCTTGGATGTCATCTAAAAACAAACAAGAAGTCTCTGAAATGTAAATAGAGGAAGGCAGACCAGCTAAGAACCTCAGGACAGACCTTAGCATGGAAATGAGTTCCAGAGGTTTTCTTTATGCCTCATATATCCCAGAACTGGAGCTGAAGAAGCCAACAACCAGTAAGTGATAATAGGTACAAACAAAAAAGTCCAACAAAAGCCTGCTCTCTCTGGCTGAAGAACCAGGAAAGAGGCAGACAAGCAAGACAGAAAACTTTTGGGGCACCGGGGTGGCTCAGTCGTTAAGCATCTGCCTTCGGCTCAGGTCATGACCCCGGGGTCCTGGGATTGAGCCCCACATCGGGCTCCCTGCTCCGTGGGAAGCCTGCTTCTCCCTCTCCCACTCCCCCTGCTTGTGTTCCCTCTCTCGCTGTGTCTCTCTCTGTCAAATAAATAAAATCTTAAAAAAAAAAAAGACAGAAAACTTTTAGACAATAAGTGCTCTACTCCAGCCAAACATCACAGGAAAACAAAACAACAAAAAAACTATGGTTCCACAAACACCCAATCCAAAAATGACCAAGGTGAAAGCTGAGACTTCTACCTTCTCTACTCTGTGATGGTAGACCTCAGTCTTCCCTCTATGCCAGCGTTATGCCAGAGAACACTGAGTAGAGCTGGAATTTTCAACACCCACTGGGCTAAAATGAAGCCTTTCTCCTCCCTACTCCCTCCCTCCCCCATATGTGGAGACCCCATGGGAAGTCACAACTCCTGTCCCACACAGCAGCAATAAAAAGCCACGCCCCAAATCAAGTGTCAGTGGAAGAAGAATGAAGACCTTTGACTTCTACTCAGCCCCAGCCATAACAAGGTATCACCCCCACTTCCCCTGCCAAAGCAGTATCAAACCAAACTAAGTGAAACAGAAAGTTTAAATAAGATTCTGAGTCTGATGACAAAATATCCAAAATCCAGATTTTAACTGAAAATCCCTCATCATAACAAGCACCCCAAAATTCTCAATAAGAATGAAAAAGATAATAGGGGCCCCTCGGTGGCTCAGTCGGTTAAGCCTTTGGCTCGGGTCATGATCCCAGAGTCCCGGGATCCAGCCGCCTGCTGGGCAGGGATCCTGCCTTTCCTCCCTCTGCCACTCCCCCTGCTTGTGCTCTCTCTCTCTGTCAAACAAATAAATAAACTCTTAAAAAAAAAAAGAAAGAATGAAAACGATGATAAAGAGACACCAACACTGAGATGACAGAGATGTCAGAATCATCTGACAAAGATTTAAAAGCATTCATTATAAAAATCATTCAAGAACCAATTACAAATACACCTTAGTCAAATGAAAAACTATATATAAAGTCTCAACAAATTGGTAAAAGATAGGTAAAACAAATAAAAATTTTAAAAGTATAAATTACAATTAATTAATAGGCTCAACAGCATAATGGAGGAGGGATACAGGAAAGAATCAATCAACTTGAAGGTAAAACATTAGAAATTATCCAATCTGAAAAAGAGACAAAATGACTGGAAAAAAATAAACAGGGCCTCAGGAACCTGTGGGATTCTAACAAGAAATCTAACATTTGCAACACCGGAGTCCTGACAAAAAGGAGAAAGAGGGCAGAGATCAAAACTTACTTATGAAATAATGACTGAAAATCTCCCCAATTTAGCAAAACACATAAATGCACAGATTAAAGAAGTTGAGCAAACCCCAAAACAGAATAAAGTTGGAAAAATCCACATCAAAACACATCATAATTAAATTTCTGAATACTAAAGGAAAAGCAAAATATTAAAACAAGTTAATGAAATAACACCTTACCTAGAGGAGAAAAATAACTAGAACGATGTGGATTTTTCATCAGAAACTATGGAAACCAGAAAGAGGTATGTTTTCCAAGTGCTGGGAAAAAAGAACCCAAAATTCTTTATCAGGTAAAATACACTTCAGAAATGAAGTAGAAATCAAGACATTCTCAGATAAAGGAAAAGCAAAGAGTGTTGACAGCAGACCCAACCTAAAAGGATGGCTATAGAAGTTTTCTAAACAGAAAAGAAGTTATAAAAGGAGAAATTTAGAATAAGAGTAAAGAAGAAAAGACAATGGAATAAGCAAAAATATGGATGAATAAAATATATTTTCCTAGTCCCCTCGAATTTTCTAAAAGAAGGTATAACACTGTCTGATGTGGGTCTAAGTGTACATGGAGGAAAAATTTAAGATGATATTATTACAAAGACTGTAAATGGAGGTAAAGTTTCAACAATTCACTCACTTGAATGGTAAAATGACAACAGTAGACTGTGATGAAGTATTTTATATTTACATATTTCATACATATGAAAATACATATATTTTCTATGTATTTTATATATATACACAAACATATAAGAAACATACGTTTGTGTGTATATATATATATATATATATACAAACATATAAGAAACATACGTTTGTGTATATATATATAGAGAGAGAGAGAGAGAGAGCAACCAAAGCCTATGAAAAGAGATACACTCAAAAACATTAGAGATAAATGAAAATAAAATGTTGAAAAATGTTCAGATAACCCTCAGGAAGGCAGGAAAAAGAAAACAAGAGAGAGACCAAATACAAATTTTTTTTTCCAGGTATAAAATTTTTAAGAAGTCAGATTTAAGCTCTAAAATGTCAGTAAGTACATTAAATGTAAATGGTCCAAATATATCCATTAAAAGCCAGATGTTAGCAGAGTAGATTAACAAACATAACCTATATTCTGTCTATAAGAACTCACTTCAAATATAATAACATAGGTATGCAAAAAGGGTGTAAAAGGATGGAAAAAAGGTATATCATGCAAACATTAATCAAAAGAAAGCAGGGCTGTTACATTAATATCAGATAAAATAGAATTCAGAGCCAAGAAAGTTAACACAGAGAGAAACATGATAAAGGGGTCAAACCACCATAACAATCCTAAATGTACATGTACCAAACAAAAGTTATAGGATACATAAAGCAAAAACTGATAGAGCTGAAAGGAGAAAGAAACAAAAGCACAATTACAGTCAGAGACTTCAACATTCCTCTCTCAACAATTTATAGAATTAGACAGAAAATCAGCAAAATACAAAAAAACTCACCTTCAAACACAGAATCAACAGGCATTTATAGAACATCCTACAACAGCAGGATGCACATTCTTTTCAAATGTCCACAGAACATATGCCATGATAGGCCATTGTGTGGATGATAAAACAAACCTCAACATATTTTAAATAACTGAAATTGTACAGACTGTATTCTCTAACCTCAATGGAATCAAACTCGAAATCTTTAAAAGAAAGATCTAGGAAAACCTCTAAACACTGAAAACTAACTTACTAACTATATATATATATATATATATATATATATATATATATATATTTTTTTTTTAAGTAGGTTCCGTGCCCATAATGGAGCTCAACATGAGGCCTGAACCCACAACTCTGAGATCAAGACCTGAGCCGAGATCAAAAACAAACTGAGGGTTCTAGAGGGGAGGGGGGTGGGGGGATGGGTTAGCCTGGTGATGGGTATTAAAGAGGGCACGTTCTGCATGGAGCACTGGGTGTTATATGCAAACAATGAATCATGGAACACTACATTAAAAACTAATGATGTAATGTATGGCGGTTAACATAACATAATTAAAAAAAAAAAAAAGAGTGGGACACTTAACCAACTGAGCCACCCAGGTACTCCTAACAATATACTTCTTAAAAATAAACAAACAAAAAAACCCCCCAAAAACCCCACAGGGGTCAAAGAGAATGTCTCAAGGGAAATAAAATACATTAAACTGATCATAAATAAAAACAGTATGTATCAAAACTCATGGGACACAGCTAAAGCAGTGCTGAGATGAAAATTTATAGCAGGAAAGGATTATATTAGGAAAAAAGTTTCAAATCAAAATCTATTATTACCTCAAGAATCTACAAAAAGAAAAGCAAAACTAAATCCAAGAGAAGGAAAAACATAAAGAACAGCAATCAATGAAATTAAAAACAGAAAAATAACAGAAAAATCAATGAAATAAAGAGCTAACAATCAAACAACTGATACATCTCTAGCAAGATTCACCCCCTCCACATACAAAAAAGGGCACAAATTTTCCATATCAAGAAATAAACAAAGGATATCGCTAATGACCGTTCATACTTCCAGAGGATAAGAGAATACTATGAACAACTCTACAGAGGTATAAACGGCAATTTAGATTACATGGGCAAATATCTTGAAAAACAGGAACTCCACAACTCACTCAATACGAAATACATAATTTGGATAACCCTGGAACTATTAAAGAAGTTGAATTTGCAAATTAAAAACCCAAAATGGAAATCTCCTAGTTCACATTGTTTTGCTGGAGAATCCTACCAAATGTTCAAAGAATTAATACCAATTCTACACAGTCTCTTCCAGAAAACTGAAAAGAGACAAACATTTCCCAACTTATTTTATGAAGCTAGTATTATTCTCAAATCCACACAAAACAAAGGCAACGTACCAACAAAGAAAGACCGATATCTCTCATAGACAAGGCAAAATAGTGGTTCAGAGGCTCTCATCTGAAGAGGCCCCAAAGCAGCTCAGTCCCACTGTGGAGGGTAAGGTCAAGGAGACAGGATAGTCAGTCTCCTTTCATGTCCTGATCTATGGGTCCCCATTTGCTCCAGGATACAGATCTGGCAGTTAAGGCCCAGTGCCCACTGGAAATGCTCAGGGCTCTGCCCGTCATAGTGGTTAGCTGTGTTCCCTGGATACTGGAGCTTATGTACTTGCACATTAAGCCCACTTTTTTAGCCACAAAAAATAAGCAATACCAGACAATGAAATCATTTGACTGCTCATCAGTCAGTCAACTTTTAAATTCTTTGCTTCTTTCTTTTTCTCTCTGCAGGCAGACATCCCAGGCATGCCATCCTTGTAAATGGCTCCAAGAAAACACTACCAGATTTTCAATGAATCAAAGAGACAGTCTTTTTCACATATCTGAAAGCAACAATATGCTTCACTCAACCCCAAAGTTAATTTTCCAAATGATTTGTACTAAACGCCAACTTCCCCTCCCCCCCATCTTAAAATGACGACATTTTAGATGAAGTTTTCAGCCTGTCTTTAGAGAATGTGGTGCTCCAGCTCAAACGTGTTCTGGGAATATTTATATGTAAACATCGAAAAACCTATCTCCTTTAACTATTACAGTGGTGGTAAGGGAAAACAAACATTTTAATTAAAGAGCTAATGCCAGGTTGGCTGAACAATATCTACATCCAAACTTCAACAATTATTTATATATGTGTCATCCAAAGTGAAAACTAAATGAGTCTTATTATTGTTTCTATACTAGTCAAACTCATGCTATGCAGTCATCATTTAAATATTTTAAAATTCTAATTATCAAAGGGTAGGTACATATTTAAACTCTTCTAAGAAAATTTGTTTTTACTTCTAAATATGAAGCCACCTGTCATTATTTAAAGATTTCAAGAGGAAAGTAAGATTCATAGTCTTTCAAAGGGAGTAACCGAGGAGAGACATAACACCATAACACCTGGAAAAAATAAAATACTACGTTAATTCAGGGCTCTCAACCTTATCACGATTGACATATAGAGCCAGATATTTTGTTGTTGTTGGGAGCAGGGTCTGTGCTATGCATTGTAGGATGGTTAGCAGCATCCTTGGTCTCTATCCACTAGAAGCCAGATGCCAATATTCATTTCCCACCAGTTGTGAAAACAAAAAACATCTCTAGACATTGCCAAATGTCACCTGGGGAATAAAGTGTCCTCAGTTGAGGACTGCTTTAACTTAAGCATTCAGCAGCTTAGTTGAATCCTGAGATTAGCTGAACTCCCTCTTCACCTCTGTGGGTTTAGTGGCTTGGCTTGCCAACCCAACAGAACGACTGTCACCATTCTGCTTCTTGTGACCCCACTTTAGGGATCATCTAAGTGTTAACATATCCCATACAATACAAGGCCATGCATGAAGAGCCCTCAGCTTTAGAGGGATTGGTATATAATAATAGTGGGAACTGGTCACTGGTTTTCTAGAGACTGAAGGTATAATTTTGAAGCCTGAAGCCAATGACCAGAATTACTATGAAGCATAACTAAGAAATTCACTATGCCTACAAATGTGGCAAGCAGGTTGTTGTCCTGGCCTAAGTTACCATAAAAAAATATGAGCCCCTGTTAATCTAAATTGCTGGAATCCAGCAAATGTGAGTAGAAATCCACCAGGTGAGCTAACTGATCCAGCAAGCATCCAAAGGTCACCAGTGTTTTCAAAATAATCTCAACGGGGGTAAACAACCCTGGACATCATTATTTCATTTTGTTTTATTTTATTTCTTTCCCAATGGAAATTTGCATTAAACTCACAAGTTGGGGAGGAAGACAGAGTACCTTTTTGGACCTCAAAGTCATCTCAGTCTCCCTCCATCTTTATAACCCCACATCACACCAATCAATTCCCCTCCTGTGTGTCTCTGGAACAGGTCCACTTCTTCCCACCACACCTCTCCTTGCTGGACTATTACAGGCGCCTTCCTTCCAGTTTTGACCTCTTCCATAAGACATAAAGCAATCTTTCAAATCCACAAGTCCAATGATCTTTCTCTAGCTTGTCCTCCTTCATGGACTTCCTAATGTGCTTAAATGAAATCCAAACACTTTCAAGTTTCAGTGTTATCCGGGACCAGGATTTAAGGTTAGAGGAGGGGAAGGGGAGGGACACATAAAACAGTGTGACACGCAACGACATCACACCTTATTCTGAGTTTAGTACTAAAAGAGTTTAAGGAACAATTGACACTCCAAATTATATCTAAAAATCCCCCTAAACTGCCAGGACCTGCATTTTTGGAAGTTCAAAGGCCAAGCATCAACCTCTCTAGTGTCTCTTTGAATTTCTATGTGCATTTCCTTTCCCTGCAATAGTGAGAGGAGCCAGGCCAAGGTTAGTATAAATCTGGCAGGAGTAGAGATTGGGGAAGTTACCTTATTTACAATGTGACTCCATTATATAAAACATAACTCCCAACTGTGTTCAAAATATACACACACGTGCCCATTATATTTCCATGGGGTGGCAGGAAGGGGGGGGGCTGTTACACACAGAATTATACACAAGGCGAATGAACTAGAAAGAAACAGTCAGATGTTAACAGGAGTATCTCTGGATGGTGAGATTAGAAATGATTAATTTGGTTCTCAATACATGCATGTGGTTTCCGCCATCAATAATGGAATAAGAAAAATAAATAAAAACTCTAAAAGGTTACTTCTTAAAAAAATTCTTTATATATATAGCCCTAGATATAGAACAGATGGCAAAGGTAACATCAAATTGTTTCAGAATGGAAAGATTTATCACTTGCCTTTACTCCTCTAAAGCTACAGATCTTTGTGCCCAGATAATGGGGCACAGAATGGAAACTGTTTTCATCTGATGCTTTCGTAAGTTATCCCCCCAAATCAATCACCTCTAAGGTTTTTTTTTTTTTTTTTTTCTTAAGATTTTATTTATTTGCGAGAGAGACAATGAGAGACAGAGAACATGAGAGGGAGGAGGGTCAGAGGGAGAAGCAGACTCTCTGCTGAGCAGGGAGCCCGATGTGGGACTCGATCCCGGGACTCCAGGATCATGACCTGAGCCGAAGGCAGTCGCTTAACCAACTGAACCACCCAGGCGCCCCACCTCTAAGGTTTTTAACACACACAAAGATACACAAAATTGAGGGCACAGAAACGTACAGTACAATCCCTCACTGGTCGCAGAAGAATGTTAGCATACGTGCGGTGTTAAAGGCATAGAGAGCTCGGTGGAGTGCTGACCCAGCCTGGATGTAAACAAAGGGAGGAGTATAATTTTAAAGTATGGCCACCATATAATATTCAGTGGAAAGGTTTCCCTACCACTTTCAAATTAAACGTTCCATGAATATTAAAAGCTTCAAATTCACAGGTTCATTCAACACACACTACTGAATTCCTTTCTGTCTGCTAGTAAAACATGAGTAGTGACTGTCTATTTCATGCACTGAAGAATGTCTTTTTCATTAGAGGCATGGTTATATACCAAGCTGCTAAATTTTATCTACTCTTACCTCTATCTACCCAAAAGCCATAGTACGAATCTTGGTTAGGGCATGAGATGAACATCATTGTAGGGACCATGGATCACTCTGTCTCCTGCCCACTGCATTTCTATTCCTCAATTTCTGAGTGTTGGACCTCAAGTATAAGAATATAAGCTACATTGACTTTAAGGCATGGTTGTTTTAGAAATGTGAAATCTTAAGCATAGATTGCACACACAGTGATTATATACATTTTGCAATTGTTAAATAACCTAAAATTAAACATGAAAATGCCTCTTGCTATCACCCCATTTCTTTCATATCAATTTCAAAAGATGAAAATTGTCTCCTGCCTTGGAACAGCAAACCCAGTTACAATAGTCACAGGGGCCTTTAAAAGCGCCCTCTATTACCCACAATGTGTTTCTGACCAGTGTGTAGGCCAGTGGGGGGGTGGGGGTGGGGTCTCATTCAACTCCCTGGCACTCCAACAGTGACTGGGAACACAAACACAGGGAGGAAAGAAGGGAAAACAGCATCTCACCGCCTGCAGTCTCAGCACCAAAAGACACTTCACTGAGAACCCAGAAAGGCTTAAAAAACACAGAAAGCAATGCACTGGTGAAAGGGAAACGAAATCTACACTCAGCCACACGAAGTATCATACAGATTATTCCATACACAATCAACTGTGACTTCTGAAACAGAACCGGGTCAAGCTCCAGCAGAACACAGATAAGAAAAGAGAGTTTTTCTGTTCCTTCCTCCTTCCACTGAAGGCACAGTGGAATTCATGCAGATTTTTTTTTATTATTTTTATTTTTTAAAGATTTTATTTATTTATTTGAGAGAGAGAGAATGAGAGACAGAGAGCACGAGAGGGGAGAGGGTCAGAGGGAGAAGCGGACTCCCTGCCGAGCAGGGAGCCCGATGCGGGACTCGATCCCGGGACTCCAGGATCATGACCTGAGCCGAAGGCAGTCGCTCAACCAACTGAGCCACCCAGGCGCCCAATTCATGCAGATTTATTAATTCAAAGAGTTTTTCCACTTTGCTCACTCGGACAAGTGGAGGAGAATTCTGACTTTTCATCATCTATCACACGATGACCACGATTTATTATGGGACTGTGCTAGGCACACATTATTTACTTCAATCCTCACCACTTTTTTTTTTTTAAGATTATTTATTTATTTATTTGAGAGAGAGAGAGAGAAACCAGAGGGAGAAGCAGACTCCCCGCTGAGCAGGGAGCCTGATGCGGGACTCTATCCCAGGACCCCAGGATCACTACCTGAGCCAAAGGCAGACTCTTAACCTACTGAGCCCCCCAGGCGCCCCCCTCACCACTCTTTGAAATGAAATGGCTTAGAAACGAGAAAATGATGCAAGACAAGTTGAGAAATTTGCCCAAGTTCACACAGCTTTAGTAAGAGGCAGGAATTGGACTGGAATGTGGGCAGCTGAATTCCAGTATCTGGCTCTTCTGCATTCTCTTGAGAAAAGTCCTCTTATTTAACAAAGAAATAATTTTCCTAGATATTTTGTTTTTTGGGGGTTTTTTTGAGTCTCTTCTCAAACCGTGGTTCTACCTTGAGTTCAACCTGGAGAGCTCTATGTCAAAAACATTAGAGCTGTCTGGGCATAATGATGTGGGTCTCTTCTAGAAACATTCTATAGTGTCCTATACATTACAGTGTGCTCAATAAAATATGTGTCGTCCTTTGTTTTCTTTCCAGATTTCAGTTCTATAATAAAAATACAATGCTCTAATGTCATCAAGTCTGCATCAGGGAAAGAGAAATGAAGTTTCAGGAGCACTAAATTTAAAAAAATCCCTCAGGGCGCCTGGGTGGCTCAGTTGGTTAAGCAACTGCCTTCGGCTCAGGTCATGATCCTGGAGTCCCGGGATCGAGTCCCGCATCGGGCTCCCTGCTCAGCAGGGAGTCTGCTTCTCCCTCTGACCCTCCCCCATCTCATGCTCTCTCTATCTCATTCTTTCTCTCAAATAAATAAATAAAATCTTAAAAAAAAAAAAATCCCTCAATATCAGCAAGGAAATTCCAGGCCACATATTGACAAAATTCCTTCTTCTTAATCAGAAGTTAGAAAGCGTTGCATCCATCTCAAAATCCGTTTGCCTGGACGCATTTCAGGGTCCCTTAAGCCTACACGTGACACTGACATGGCAAAGGGTCTTCCAGCTGGCCTCCCAGAAGGCTTCGTATTGGAAATTGGGTGAAATCCTGGCGGCGGTATTCAAAGTACATCTCAGATCCAAAGGGAGTCAATCCCATATGCCAAACCAGCATTAAATACAGAATACACATCTTTAAAGCTTGTAGCTAAGTAGAGATTTTCTTAGAAATCAAAGTTCAACCAGGCTGTTGAAGTAGGTAGGGTAGGTTTCACTGCACAGTCATTCCCCAATTACTAGGGGTCCTACTTCGCGTTCCCTTGAATAGAGGTATTCACTTGAGGAATGAGTGCAGTTGAGTCTTTAAATAACTAGTTGCCTGCAGCTCTCCACATTGCTTGCTCCTGTATATCCAAGATTGAGGGCACTTTCCCTCACTCTTCTTAATCCAAAGGTGTGTTTCCTATTTGTTCTCTCCAGGAGAGAGGATTAGCACAGACGCTCGAGTTTGAATCCCAGCTACACACTTATTGCCTGGGTTTCCTTCTCTTAAACCAGTGATAACAACAGTATTTACCTCCTAGGGATGTGTGGGGTTTGAAGGTAGGGACATATAAAGTTCTTAGCCCAGTACTTGGCAGGGGGCAGGTATTCCAAAAATACAAGCTATTGATATCATCACCCTTAGCCTCATTATCATCATATTTGTTATTGTGCCTCTTGTTTGGTATCTCCAGATATATCCCATATTTGGAGTAGAACATTATAGACATTCTTTCATGTATTCCCATCTTTTGTTAGACAACCCCTCTTCATTTGTCCCCCCTGGAATAAAGAAGTTTGTACTAGAAGATTCCAGTGTCCTTTTACCTTTGGTGGTGACCTTTATTCTATAAGCCTCTTTTATATTTCATAACATTTTATAGGCATAAGATTTAGAATTGAACACTGCTTAAAAAATATTGTCTTGTATTTAATGACAGTTTGGCCTTAAGCTGAATTTTAAAAGATTTTTGCCTTCTCTGTCCTCTAATACTGTCTGTAAGAACCAAGATTCCAGCTTGCTAGCAACCAAAATCAAAGTACTAAACAAATGAATTCTCTGGGATAACTCTTCTTAAATGTTAATGTATCTATCTCTTAATCACCTAGGGCTTTGGTGACAATGCTGATTCTGCTTCCCTAAGACTGGGGTGAGTCCTGAAATTCTGCATTTCTTTTTTTTTTTTTTTAAGATTTCATTTATTTATTTGACAGAGAGAGGCACAGCGAAAGAGGGAACACAAGCAGGGGGAGTGGGAGAGGGAGAAGCAGGCTTCCCGCAGAGCAGGGAGCCCGATGCGGGGCTCGATCCCAGGACCCTGGGATCATGACCTGAGCCAAAGGCAGACGCTTAACAACTGAGCCACCCAGGTGCCCCTGAAATTCTGCATTTCTAACAAGCTCCCAGGTGATACCAATGCTGCTGGTCCATGGACCACACTTTGAGTAGCAAAGCTATAAGACACAGTCATCCAACATTCTCTCTCTTTTTTAAAAATCCAACTTTGATTTTCTTTCTTTCTTTCTTTTTCTTTCTTTCTTCCTTCCTTTCTTCTTCCTTCCTTTCTTTCTTTCTTTCTTTCTTTCTTTCTTTCTTTCTTTCTTTCTTTTCTTTTCTTTTCTTTTCTTTTCTTTTCTTTCTTTCAATCAGCTCACAGGCCACTTTTTGCCTGCCTATTTCAGAGGAAATTTCTTTCCAAAGCCAAAACCAAATAAAATACCTACAAAGCACAAAAATGTGCTGGGTCTAAATCTAAGGGCTTTCTTGCCCTGTGCTTTGATATGACTCCATCGGGCTGAAGACACAATAATACTAGAAATCAACCAGAACTTATAACCACACCTCCTTTCTAGTTGCTTCCTTTTTATGTGTTTCATGCCAGTCCTTTATATTCACCTGATCCCAACCACCACCAGGTAGGTCCTATTTTTATCCCTGTTTTGTAGAAAAAGAAAGTGAGGCTCAGCCAGATTACATAACTTGCCCAGTATCACCCAGAGAGGAATTACAGAGTCTGCCTGACTCCCAAGCCCATGCTTTTAACCACTATGCTGTGATGTACAATTATTCCAGTTATATTCAATCCTGCTTGTGGAGACAATGGCACCAAACCACTCCCTGTGTCAGAGATGCCGGCCCCAGGTTCCACATTTCTCAGCCCCGGATCCACAAACGAGTAGATGGTGAAGGAAGCAGGTGCGCAGAGTTAGTTTGTTGCAGTCTCTCCACATGTGCGATCCCGCCTGCAGTGTACAGCCTGACCACAAGAATACTGAAAAGACACAAATTACAAGTTGGCCACACCGAAATCACTCAGCGCTCCAATTTAACTGGTACTTATAAAAGGACTCCTCTATCCTGTGTTGTGGGGTAAACACAAGAAAGAGAAGGCATAGTTTCAACCTCCAGTGGAACTCAGTATTTTTGGTGATGCAAGACTTCCTTGATTTTATTCATTCATTCCCCAAATATTCACTCAGTGGCTGCCCCATGTTACCCACTCTGTGGAATACCAGGGCCAGGAAGGGGAAGATGTGGAACAGGGGCTTCACCCTCTCTGAGTTCACAGTCAAGCAGTGGAGACAGACATTAAATGTGCGATTACACAAATATTCACAACTGTGATGAATGCAACAAGGATCAAGGACAAGATGCTCGGGGAGACCTGGCTTAGTCTAGGGGCACAGGAATACTTCCTAGAAAACTTAGACAAGGTTAGAATAAATACTCAAATACCCATGTTTATTAACCTTTTGGGGAGGGATTGGCTATACAAAGTGAATGTCCCTTGACAGCTCTGATATCAACACATTCATTGGGAACAAAGAACATTATTGTCTTTGAAAAAAGCTTCCAGATCTCATTAGTGGAAAATGGGCCAGATTTCTACTCTTATCATATGATTACTTCAAGCCATGCTTAAAATCACAGAAAGCTGGAGTGTCAGAAAGTTTCCTGACATCTGTCTTCTAATGATTCTTTCCACTTTCAGATTAAACAAATTTTGTGATAATGAAACAAGATGAACAGGGAACATCATCTCCATGGGAGGCCACAATGTCTCGTCTTCCATAATAAGCTATTACAACACGTTCGAATCATCCACACGATGCCAAAGGACCAATTATTACTAGAATTTAATTCTGGGAATAAGATTGGTAGGGAGAAAAGCATCAAGTTCAAACAAAAATACACTCATCAAACTGGCACCTCGTCGGCCCTTCAAACAGAACACTGAACTACACCCCAGGATTCCAGCATGAATACTCATTTTCTGAAGTAAATTAGGCACCCTTCAGGACACAGAGTCATCTTTCCTGACATTATTTTAGAGCTCTAGAAAGTAAAAAACAAGTTGAAAAACCCAAATGTATACCCTTATGCACATTTGCTCACAGGATGGTTTGCATCTAGATTAATTGTGGGTATATATCTCCCCAGGGGGTAAAACCAGCCTTTTCCCATCCCCAGTCTAGAATCTCCAATGAGTGGGAAGCAAAGCAAATGTCAAACAACACCTCCATTATCATATGTAAATTGCAGAATAAATGCTTTCCTGTCAACAAAATGAATTCTGTATGTTGTTTTGGAAGAAGTGGCATCTTATTAAACACACAAGTCATTTTCATATTTAAACAAGGACAAATTCAGTGGAAAACAGCCATTTAAAATGACATCATGGTTTTTCAGGAAAAAAGCTTGAAAATTAACATTCAAAAATACATAGCGCAACACAAACCACAACAACACATCAATAACCAGTAGGCCCTGTTGCGTAAGGCTCAAAACTGGGCTCAGGTCAAGACATGTGAGCTGCAGTCCCCACCCAGCAACTTCTAAGCCGGGAGATGGGCAGTGGAACAGTGGATGTGCCATGAAGCATGTAAAGTTCAGGGCCTGGCACTTGGCACTAGTAATTGTTACCCATTATCACCATTCTTATAATCACCTTTGCGTATTTCTTTATTGCTGACACCAAGAAAGCAGGCCACAGACAACCTAAAAAAACAGGAATTACCAAGAACTCTACTATCAAATTCAGGATAAGAACAAACCAAAAGGTGAATTAAAGGAGAAAAAAAATAAAAATAATCAGAAGACTGGATCCACTCCCTCTCCACCAATCCAGGAAGAAGCCAAATTGTTTACCTCTGACATGCAAATAGACAGCCCAGCCTGGATTTACATGAAAAAGTACTCCTCTAAATGAGGGATCAACAAACATTTTCTGTAAAAGGCCAGACTGTAATTATTTTAGGCTTTGCAGACCATTTGGACTTTGTAGCAACTATGCCATTCAGCTGTTCAGCATGAAGGCAGCCACGGACAATGTGGAGATGAATAGGCATGGATGTATTCCAATAAAACTTTACTGAAACAGGTAGTGTACCCATTCTTGATCTACACAGAAGTTTGAGAAGTCAGTATGGTAGGTACTTTTTTTTTAAGTAAACTCTACGCCCAATGTGGGGCTCGAACTCACGACCCCAAGATCAAGAGTCACCCCAAGATCGTGCCACCACCTGAGCCAAGCAGGCACCCCAGTGCTAGGTACGTTTTTGCTTGTTGTTTTTCCCTGTCAACTGAGAACAGGGAATGGATGGCAGAGTAGAGAGGTGGGTGCGGGGCAGAGTACGAAGAACCTGCTCCGAAGGGCACCTACCTGTGCTGAGCACATAGTGGGAGCTCAATACATCTATCCGGGATGTTTTATTTCTTTTCAAAAGAGACGGGGCACCTGGGTGGCTCAGTCGGTTAAGCATTTTCAGCTCAGATCATGATCTCAGGGTTGTGAGATCAAGTCCCTGCGTAGGGCTCCTTGCTGGGCATGGAGCCTGTTTAAGAATTCTTTGTCTCCCTCTCCCTCTGCTCCCCACTCTCTCCCCCTCTACTGAAAAAAAAAAAAAAGAGCTAAGGCAACAGAATGAGATTGAAACAGGTATGAATATGAATAACTTTAAGATAGCAAAATATCAACATCTGCGAAATCTGGAAAGTGGGAGTCTTGAGTTGGTTATCTGTGCTTCTCAAAGTACTGAAGGTGAAGGGCCAGGGTCTTTAATTTCCACATTGCTGCAGACTGATACTTTGTAAATATAGCAAAGACCACAGCATTGAGCAATTGCTGTAAAAATGTCTAAACTCTTATTCCCACTTTCTCTACTGGCCTCTTCTGGACTGATGGCAGTTTGTAGACTGGCACCAATCCTCAGACTATACCCTGAGCACTGCGTATACTATTTTCTGGAGGTTACTTGAAATACAGCACAACCGGGCGCCTGGGTGGCTCAGTTGGTTAAGCGACTGCCTTCGGCTCAGGTCATGATCCTGGAGTCCCAGGATCCGAGTCCCGCATCGGGCTCTGTGCTCGGCAGGGAGTCTGCTTCTCCCTCTGACCCTCCCCCCTCTCATGTGCTCTCTCTCATTCTTTCTCTCTCAAATAAATAAATAAAATCTTAAAAAAAAAAAAAAAGAAATACAGCACAACTGAAATTTTTAAATTAAATTTAAATTTAATTAAATTTAAAACAATAAAATCAGAAAGGAAGAGATCAATCAAAGACTGAATCTGAACATTTGGAGGCCATGGAGCCAATCTGCTGACATGCCAACCAAAGGGCGAGGCACGTTTGAAGATGCTTTCGTTCAGGAGGGAGGGATCTACTGTGGGACCAGGAGGTACCCGTTCCTGTGTCAGGGCTCGGGAGAGGAAGTCACAGTGCCCGCTGCCCTCAGGGAGCTTTCAATTGGTCCAGGATTTCTCAGCCTGGCCCTGCTGACATTTTGAGCTGGACAGTTCTTTGCTGTGGGCGGGTGTCCTGTCCTGTACCACGTAGGACGCTGAGCAGCATTCCTGGCTTCTATCCACTACATGCTAGTAGCACCTTCCCCAGCTGTGAAAACCAAAAAAGCCCTCCAGACATTGCCCGATGCCCCCGGAGAATCAAAATGACTTCCACTGTGAACCACTGGCCCAGAGTAAAGAGTAATTACAGTGAACAAGAACTATAATACACCAAGTGGTGCAGACGGGTCTTGACGTCAAAAATGGTAGACCCTCATAGAAAAACAACGTGCGTAATTAAAACATCAATTCCAACTGAGTGACAGTGATGACTGTTAGGAAAATGAGAGACTGCCTTCATCCTGCTCCCTGACATTCCCCCAGTTCCCAATGGGTGTTGGGCTTCAGCACTGACCAAATCCCATCCTCTGCGGTATGTCGCGGAAGGTTCACAATAACCCTGCCAAGGAATTACTGCATTTTGCACTGCATGGAAGAGATAACAGAGATAATATCGTTATCACCGCCAGTAACACAAAAGGCAACATTTACGGAGTACACGTATATACAAAAACTATTATTCTAAGACCATTATCGCATTTAATGCTCATTACAGTCCTATTAGGTCACATCTAACAGTGCCACATTTTATAGACAAAGAACTGAGGTTAAGAGATACTAAATAACTTGTCCGAGGTCATAGCACTCTGAAGCAGAAGAGGGATTTAAATTGTACCACACCACAGTGGTTCCCTAATCCAGCTTCACATGTAGAAACACAGTCGATCCTCACTATTCATGGAGTGTGCATTTGTGAACTCACCTCCCCAGAACAATGCATTTGTAACTCCAAAATCAACACTCGCTGCCCTTCTGCCGTCATTTGCACACATGCAGAGATTGGTGAGATATTTTGGTCACCCAACGTGCACATCACCAGCAGGGATCAAACAAGGTGATGCTCTGCCTCTTGTTTCACTCTCCAGGTATAAACAAGTGTCCTTTTTAAGGTCTATTTAATGCCATGTTTTCACATCGTTGTGTTTTTGGGTGATTTCTCTATTTTATTGATTTATTTTTTAAAGATTTTATTTATTTATTTGACAGAGAGAGAGAGACAGTGAGAGAGGGAACACAAGCAGGGGCAGTGGGAGAGGGAGAAGCAGGCTTCCCGCAGAGCAGGGAGCCCGATGCGGGGCTCGATCCCAGGACCCTGGGACCATGACCTGAGCCGAAGGCAGACGCTTAACAATTGAGCAACCCAGGCGCCCCTGATTTCTCTATTTTAGATGACCATCAAGTGCTAAAGTGCTGTCTAGTGCTCCTAAGTGCAAGGAGGCTATGTTTCCCTTACACAGAAAGCACACAAAAGATAAGCTTCATACAGGCATGCAGCAAAGTGCTGCTGGCCAACACATCAACATAAATAAACCAACAGGAAGGTCCACCCACAGAAAGGAAGAGAAAATTCATCCATCTGTACATGTGGCCAATCCATAAAGTACTAAAGGTCACACGTCAGATGCATGATGAAGCTATGGAAAAAAAAAAAACAGAAAAGTGGCTGAACGTGTGGATTCTTGAGATGACAACCAATAAAAAATGGCACAGTGGTCACTGTTCTTGGGTGACTAAAAGCCAAAGACATTTACAGTCACATTACCCAGGGTCAGGAAGATGTTAAATCTTTCTCATCTACTGTTTTATTTTAAAGAAATATTATATATGTGATTTGTAAGGAATATATATTAAATAGTGTCTGAAACAGAATCACAAATAAAACAAGATTATGTATTGAGTTAATGATGAAAATGTTGTCACCAGAAGCTCACAGGATCCTAACCCATATTTCCCCTCAGAACAATGGCTCAGAATCTGCTGATTCAGCATGCATGGAAACTCTATGAATAAAAATATTGTACCTCGATCACTCTTAGAAATCACATATTTCTAGGTTTCATGTCATAGCTCCTGAATTAGACTTTTCAGCAGGGGAACCCAGAAAACTGAATGTTTTAAAGCTGCTCATCCACAGACCTGTGTTTATGAATCACTGTGATACATGATGCTCTCTCACAAAACTTAACTATCCATCCTCACTTTTGGCATCAAATGTGATTTGTATGGCATGGAGAGGGGCCCACAGTCCTCCAGGACTCATGCTGTGAAATGATTTGGTTTATATTTTTGCTTACAGGCAACAATTTCCCTAAACCATTAGGCAATAAAAAATTTCAATCACCTTTCATAGGGTCATTCAAAAAGTAACCTCAAAAAGTCACCGACTCCCTGTCATTGTCTGCAAATTTTAACCTCCCACCTCTTTCAAACTTCCCATTTGTGTATGAGTTTACCACAGACTATTACAGGGGTAACCAGAGCAATGTTCTAGCATTGAGAAACTGGAACAATGTCTAGCATTGAAAGATAATCAGAGACACTCACATGACTACGAATAGTGAGTTGGAAATGTGATTTCTTAAGAGAACAAGGACTGGCTCCAGGGGGGATCTTAGGGTCATCCCCAAATGTCCAACAATGTGTATCTCTAATACAGAATTCCCAGAGGCTGCTCTGCTGAACACAGGTCACATAAAATGCTTAAAAAAAAAAAAAAAAAAAAAGAATTCTACAGCAGGCGAGTCTGGAAAATGCTGGATAAAACTTTGTAGACACTCAATCACATGTTACTGTAATAAAAGCTCTGAGAAACCCGGAAGGGAAGAGAAGAATGAAATATGTCTAAAATACGTTTCAGTGAGCAGTTCTCTGACTGAGTTGACGATGGATTTCTTTTAAACAGCTTTAAATTCCAGGGAACAATGCAGAGAAATGTTTGAATATCTTGGTGGCAGAGGCGACAGAGAAAGATATAACAATTCACCACTGATGGTCCCTTCAGTGCACTGAGAGATCCTCACTCTCGTTTCTTCAGTATGAGGGTGCATTGCAGATCCATCACCACACAGCTTTGCCCCCCCTAGAAATTCAAAAACTGCCCAATTTGAGACAAACCATGAGAGACGATGGACTCTGAGAAACTGAGGGTTGTAGAGGGGTGGGGGTGGGGGGATGGGTTAGCCTGGTGATGGGTATTAAAGAGGGCACATATTGAATGGAGCACTGGGTATTATATGCAAACAATGAATCATGGAACACTATATCAAAAACTAATGATGTAATGTATGGTAACTAACATAACATAATAAAATAAAATTTTAAAAGTAAATAAATAAATAAATCTTAAAAAAAAAAACTGCCCCATTTGCCACAGAACTACAAATAAGGGCCACCATTAGGAGGAGATGTGCACTGGGCTTTATTACATGTTTCTGCATGACAATATACATCCCAAACGAGACAAGAGGACCCAGGTGAAGACTTCTAAAAACACCTACAATTATCCCATTGAGAGAGACAAGTGTAAGAAAAGAATGTTCTCATACAATAAAAATAGCTGTGTCCTGTTTGTTCAGTGAGTGAAAATGGCTTCCTTCTCCCTACAAAGAGAACAGAGGAGAAATGTCTTCAAATTGTGACATTCTCATGTTCAAAAGGCCTGTATCTCAATTATTCGGTGATTGTGGGAGGGCTCCCAGGAAGAAGAGAGCACAGGGTGAGGCTCTGAGTAACAATTCAAAAATGGACAAGTGAGACCAGGGTATGCACCTGTGTGTGCCGGGTGGGCTGACAGGAGGGGCAGGTTTGGATGCCCTTTGAAGAGAATGAACAAATGTAACACAGAGAAGAGCTTGATTCATCAGAATTCCACAGTGCCCAATTCCGGTGAGAAAAGCAGCCAGAAGATAAAACTTAATTATACTTTCTGGGGCCATTGGAGACATTCTTGCGTGAGGAGTCTGATGTGTTCTTGGGGCCAGCTGGGGAAGGAAGGACTGCATGTGTGGGAGAAGAGAGAGAGCCAGGAGGAACGAGTGTCCTTTCAGAAGTAATTTCGGACTCTCATGGAAAACTTAAATTAATAACAGGGGTTTTTTTTAAGATTTTTATTTATTTATTTGAGAGAGAGAGCACAAGTGGGGTGAGGGTGAGAGGGAGAAGCAGACTCCCCGCTGAGCAGGGAGCCCCATGTGGGACTCGATCCCAGGGCTCCAGGATCATGACCTGAGCCCAAGGCAGCCCCTTAATGACTGAGCCACCCAGGTGCCCCCTATAACAGAGTTTTTAAAGTAATCATGGTATGTTGAAGTGCAGAATGTGAACTCTGAACCCAGGCTGCCTGGATCCCCATCCTAATTCTGCCATTCCCCCAGCTGTGTGACCTGGGGCTGGTTGCTTAAATTCTTTGTGCCTCAGTTTTCTCATGTGCAAAATGGGGATGTTAACATCTACCCCAAAAGCACTGACGTGAAGATTAAATGAGCATTTAAAGCACTTAGCACAGCAATTGGCACTCCAAGTGCTATTAACCTGCTGTGTGCTGGAGCTGCCTCATACTGCCTCACGAGAGCCCAATCTTTTCCAATTCCATATTCATTGGTATCAGCTGTTGCCCGCCAGAGTCAGCTGTTCAATATTTAGCAACACATCACACACACACATGTATAGGTATATACATATACATGCATATATAGGCACGTATCTATACAAATGTGTCTGCCATCATCATTATCGTTACTATGATTTTATAAAATGTGACTCAAGCAGAGACTGAATCTTTTTTTGTTGTTGTTTAATAAACTCTACACCCAACGTGGGGCTCAAACTCATGGCCCCCAGATCAAGAGTTGGATGTTTTACTCACTGAGCCAGCCAGATGCCCCCCAAAGAGACTGAATCTTGAATTCCTGGCTTGGATACAGATTATAGGGAAATTCTGAGGTTGCTCCAAATTGCAACCCACAGCAAATGTTTACAGAGTGCTAGTCTGATTTTACTCCTTGCCCCCAGAAACCTCGGCTATCTCCATAGTTAAGTTGGACAAATACAGCCATTGCCCTGAAGCTGTGCGTATTGGCTACTCATCTCTCCTACTAGAGATATACAAAAAAAACCCAGCCACACCCACACTGACATTTTTCAAATTAATAAAAATCAACAAGTCTGTATTAGCCCCTAGAATGTGTCAAAGTGCTTTTTGTAACTTTCTACCTTTGGAAGATATTCATTCACTCTTTCTAGCCATGTCTTATGATGAACCAAAACCGAAAGTCAGGAACTGTAATAATAGCTAATTATAACACCTAATGTTTATTGAGAATTAACCATCAGCCATGCACATTCCTCTTGGTACATTCCATTACTCCTCACAACCCTGTGACATAGCCTGTTAATTTCCCCATTTTACAGATGGGAAGACTAAGCTTTAAGAGATTATGTAACTTGCCTAGGGTCACAGAGCTGGAGAGAACTAAAATTCGATCTGGAGTTTGAGAAACTCTAGAGCTGTAAGTCAGGTGCTTCTCCATCTCTGCACTCCTGGCATTTGGAGCTAGGTGATTCCTTGCTCTGCAATGCTGTGCATTACATATATTTAACAACATTTCTGGCCTCTACCAACTAGATATCAGGAGCAATTCCCCCCCCCTTTTTTTAAAGATTTATTTATTTATTTGAGAGAAAGACTGTGGGGGGCAGGGGCAGAGGGAGAGAGAGAGAGAATCTCAAGCAGACTGCGCTGAGCGAGCAGCCTGATGCAGGGCTCTATCCCAAGACCCTCAGATCACGACCTGAGCCAAAACCAAGAATCAGATGCTAAATGATTGAGCCACCCAGGCACCCCAGCAATTCCCATTTGTAACAATTAAGTGTCTCCAGTAAGAAGCAAACTTCACTCATGTGAGTTTGCCAAATGTCCCCTATAGACCAAAATCATCCCTGGTTGAGAACTTCTGTAAAAATTCAGAGAAATAGAGTAGAGGAATTCCAAAATCTGGCTATATATTAGAAATGCCTAAGGGATACATTTAAAAATAAGATTAAAAATGCAGATGCCAGACTCTACCACTGATTCAGAAAATCAGAATTTGTAGGGGCTCAGCATAATAGACTTGGAAAAACTATTAGGGAAGACATCTGACACCAATTAGTCATGTCATCTTAGGAAATGACCTGCCCTTTCTGTGCCTCAAATCCCTTATCTATAAATTGACTGGACAATGCTAGACTATATGTAAGACCTCCCCAGAGCTAATAATCCATTCTATGAAATCACTTGACACCATCGCTTTGCTTCTTGACAGGCTTCCATTTCACACTGCACACAGTGGGTCAAATCCCCAAAGGAAAAAGTGTGTACAACTCCAGTCTTTCTATAACTATGAAACAATCTGGCCAAGGACAGATTCCTTAACACAAATACAATCTATTCATTGTGGACACAAAGCCAGCGCAGAATCATGGCTAGAAAAAGGCTAATTTCCACTTCTTATCTGAGGGTAAAAATTTAATCCCAAATGAGAAATGCATCTCCGCATTAGGCAAAATGTTTGTTGCATCCATGAGGGAAAAAAATCCCCCAAATCAGGATCACCATAACGTGTATTCACTAGAAATTTATGACTTGAAATGACACCAGGAAATGTGTACATGCTTTTGGATTCATGAACTGCATTCATGTTATTTATATAATAAAACATAAAAGAAAAAAGTGGGAATTTTCTACACCCTAGATGTGTAGGCTTTAGTCTGAAAATCCTAGATCCAATTCCCAACCAGAAAGAATTCATTCCATGACAAGTAAGCACTTTAGAGAATCAAACCATCATTGCAATATCTGTATATACTAGTTAAGCCCAAAATAAGAAAACTGCTGATGGCCCAAACCAATAGCTTAAAAGAAGACATTTTCCTTTGCTTTTACCAATTTGTGAATAATCTGCAGGTTACATCAGTTCAGGTCACTTCTACTTTATATGCCTGTTTGTAAAAATGAAATGAAAATGGTTACATTGGAAAGTGTCTGGAATTGTTAAAGCAAAAATGAGAATAACTATTTTTCAAGAAGGAAAGGGGAAAAAAATCCCTGAAAAAAGGTAGAATAGAAGGGTATTGTAGGTGGCAGAGAGGAAGGGGAAATTTTCCTGGATTAGGAGACCATGATATACCCTTCTGCCCAGAAATTGCATGCTATCAATTAATTAAGAGATGATCCGATAACACTAAATAAATTTACTAGAAACTGGTCACACAGGAAACAGATCAACAGCTGTAATTTCAAATCCATTCCTTTAAATATGCACTACCAGTACACTCTAGTAAGGACAGGGCTATTCAATATTAAAGTGTTAAAGAAATTATTCCAACTTTCTGGGTGAATATGGAATTACAGAAGAAGGGAATCTATTGATCTTAAGTGAGATGCCACTAGGCCATGATCAAGAATAAAAAATTGCTTTCTTCTATCACAGCTTCTCATTTGATGTCTTTGATAAGTTCTGAGAAGGGGAGTCCTAAAGAATACTTGTTCCCAAGCCCAATAGGGCATCACCTAGATGACTCCTGCCGCCATCTGTTGGTGGCAAGCAGAATTGCACTGTTACTTAGGCTAGCAGGCTTCTTTGTTCGCATCGGATCAAAGTTCCTTAATTGAGCATCTTCGTTTTCATGTATCTGTTAGTCAACTGGATGTCTTCTTTGGAAAAGTATCTATTCATATCTTCTGCCCATCTCTTAACTGGGTTATTTGGTATTTGGTGTTGAGTTTGATAAGCTCTTTATAGATTCTAGATACTAACACTTTATCAGATATGTCATTTGCTAATATCTTCTCCCATTCTGTAGGCTGCCTTTCAGTTTTGTTCATTGTTTCCTTTGCTGTGCAGAAGCGTTTTATCGTGATGAAGTCCCAACAGTTCATCTTTGCTATTGCTTCCCTTGCCTTTAGAGATGTGTCTGGTAAGAAGTTGCTACGGCTGAGGTCAAAGAGGTTTCTGCCTCTGTTCTCCTCTAGGATTTTGATGATTTCCTGTCTCACATTTAGGTCTTTCATCCATCAGGGAAATACAAGTCAAAACCACGATGAGATATCACCTCACACCTGTCAGAATGGCTAAAATTAACAACACAAAAAACAACAGGTGTTGGCGAGGATGTGGAGAAAGGGGAACCCTCTTGAACTGTTGGTGGGGTTGCAAGCTGGGGCAGCCACTCCAGAGAACAGTTTGGAGGTTCCTCAAAAAGTTAAAAATAGAACGACTCTATGATCTAGCAATTGCCCTACTAGGTGTTTAACCCAGAGGATGCAAAAACACAGACTCGAAGGGGTACACGCATCTCGATGTTTATAGCAGCATTATCAACAACAACCAAACTATGGAGAGAGCCCAAATGTCCAGTGATCGATGAATGGATAAAGATGTGGCACGTACAATGACGTGGATGGAACTAGAGGGTATTATGCTAAGCAAAATGAGTCAATCAGAGAAAGACAAGTATCATATGATCTCACTGATATGAGGAATTTGGGAAACAAAACAGAGGACCATAGGGGAAGGGAGGGAAAAATGAAACAAGATGAAATCAGAGAGGGAGACAAACCATAAGAGACTCAATCTCAGGAAACAAACAGAGAGTTGCTGGAGTGAAGGGGGTGGGAGGGATGGGGTGGCTGGGTGGTGGACACTGAGGAGGGTATGTGCTATGATAAGTGCTGTGAATTGTTTGGGACTGATGAGTCACAGACCTGTACCCCTGAAACAAATAATACATTATATGTTAATTAAAAAAGATGTGGCATATATACACAATGGAATATCACTCAGCCATCAAAAAAATGAAATCTTGCTATTTGCAACAACATGGATGGAACTAGAGGGTATTATGCTAAGTGAAATAAGTCAGTTTGAGAAAGACAAATACCATGATTTCACTCATATATGAAATTTAAGAAACAAAACAGATGAACATATGGGAAGGGGGAAAAGAAAAAAAGGAGAGAGGGAAACAAGCCATGAGAGACTCTTAATGATACACAACAAACTGAGGGTTGATGGAGGGAGGTGGGTAGGAGATGGGCTAGATGGGTGATGGGTACTAAAGAGGTCACTGAATTCTACTCCAGAAATCAATATTGCACTGTGTGTTAACTAACTAAAATTTAAATTAAATAAAAAACCCACAAAGTTCCTTAACTGAAGTTTTACAAGTAAAAGAACATCTTTATACTATTTTTTTAAGATTTTATTCATTTATTCATGAGAGAGAGAGAGAGAGGCAGACAGAGAAGCAGGCTCCCCAGTGAGCAGGGTGCCCGATGTGGGACTTGATCCCAGGACCCTGGGATCACGACCTGAGCTGAAGGCAAACGCTTAACTGACTGAGTCACCCAGGTGCCCTCTTTATATTATTCTTAATGGTATACTGCAGAAATTTTTAAAATATTTCTCCTCATGTTTTTACCCCTTATATGGCCAGACAGTGAATGAATTCTCTGAAGTGATCTGGAGGTAAAGTCTAAAATAATTGCCTCAAATTTCCTGATGCCTCATATTTTATCTTGAAATTTCGTATGAATTTTGCGCTGTACACTAGAGTAATCCATGTCTGGTACTCTGTAAAAATACTTAAGAGTATTTACCATTTGACTGGTTATGTTTTACCACCAAGTATTCAGATTAAATTGATGATTCACCTGAAAGTACCATATTTAGCCCCTGGTTTCAGGCAATCCTGGATACTTACCACCTCCAGAAGTGCTCTTGCCCCAATTTGAGAAAAACAATCATGAACTCAAGCTCTGCTCTGCACAGTCTGCTCTGTGCCTATGCTGAGCCTCATTTTCCTTCCATGTAATGTAAGGATTTTGCACAGGATCTCTTGGGCTGCTTCCAGCTCTGGTAACCTCTGCAACTATGGCCCTCAGACCAGCAAGAGGCAAGCTTGACTCCTCTCGCTACTAATGAGTCACAGGTGCACATTGTTACAAAATGTGGTGTAGAAAAATGTAATAATTCTCCTATTTTATGTAATATAAAATTAATATAATATTATAAATAGGAATTCCCTGTTTCGTATATATTCCTAAAAGCTTTTATATTCAAGATGGCAAAATAAAAGCTCTCCTCATTAGCAAAATGGGGAAATGCCTGACGTGTGGGGTCACCTCATATTTAAGCACACACTGTAACTCAGTAAGGACCGACTTAGAGGGGCATCTGGCTGGCTCAGTCAGAAGAGTGTGCAACTTTTGATCTCGGGGTCATGAGTTCGAGCCCCAGGTTGGGTATAGAGATTACTTAAAAAAAGAAAATCTTAAAAAAAAATTTTTTTAAAGGACAGACTTAGAGCTCAAGGGTGGGGCAAAAGTTGATGCTAAAGACTCAAGCAGTGACCACATCAAAAGAGGTCTCAAAGAAAGAACTCTAAAAACCCAACAATAAGAAAACAACCCAATTAAAAATGGGCCAAAGATCTTAACAACACGATAGCAAAACAGATATACAGGTGGTAAATAAGCATATGAAAAGGTGCTCCACATCATATGCTGTCATGGAAATTCAAATTAAAACAAGGAGACACCACTATACACCTGTCAGAATGGTCACAATCCAGAGCACTGACAACATCAACTGCTGGCAAGGCTGTGGAGCAACAGGAACTCTTACTCATTGCTGATAGGAAAGAAAAGCAGTACAGCCACCTTGGAAGACAGTTTGGAGGTCTCTTGCAAAACTAAACATACTGTTACTATAGTATCCAGCAATTGCACTCCTTGGTATTTACCTAAAGGAGTTGAAAAACTATGTCCACACAAAACTCTACACACAGATGTTTATGGCAGCTTTATTCATAACCACCACATCACAGAAGCAACCAAGATGTCCCTCAGCAGGTAAATGGATAAATAACCTGTGGCACATCCAGACAATGGACTATTACTCAGTGTAAAAAGGAATGAGCTATCAAAAAATAAAACAAACAAAAAGGAATGAGCTCTCAAGCCATGAAAAACCATTGAGGAACCTTAAATGAGCAGGACTAAGTGAAAGAAATCAATCTGAAAAGCTACATCCTGTATGATTCCAACTATAGGACATTCTGGAAAAGGCAAAACTATGGAGACAGTAAAAGGATCAGTGGTTGTCAGGGGTTGGTGAAGAAGGGAAGAATGAACAGGCAGAGCACACAGGATTTTTAGGGCAGTGAAAACATTCTAAGTACTACTACAATGATGCATGTACGTCATTACACATTTGTCCAGATCCACAGAATGTACAATACCAAGAGTGAGCCCTCATGGAAACTATGGACTCTGGGTGATAATGACATGTCAGTGTAGGTTCACCAGTTGTAACAAGTGTCCCACTCTGGTGGGGGATGCTGAGAATGGGGGAGGCTTTGCACACAAGGGAACACGGAGGATACAGGAATTCTGTATCTTCCTCTTAATTTTGCTATATACCTAAAACTGTTCAAAAAAAGAAACTCTTCAAAATGTGTGTGTGTGTGTGTGTGTGTAAAGAAAAAAGATGTTGTAGCTTAGATGCCCCCACTTGGTAGCCTGTGGAGTTTTCACACTGACAAGCCCAACAAGATAATGCACCACACAGAGAAGCCAATCACAGCCTGATCAGCATGAGGCCTTCCGTTAACATTCTCACAAACACTGAAGAATGCAAGCCTTCCAATGTATTTTCAAGAACTTGTTCTTGTATTTCTTCCCTATGATCACAGACATTGCCAGTCCACGAGGTGCTGAAGAAACCCTACATATGGGAACTCTATTTTCAGGAAAAGGGGCAAAGTGTAAGAGAGTGTGTATCATCAGACTAATCCCTTCCTTCTCTCTTTCACGGACACAATTCAGCTTCCTCAGGTTCTAAAGCAGCCATTTCCAGACAAGCTTCCACACGACCTTTCCCCTAACGTGAACACCAAAAACCCAGAACACAAAAAGAGCATTCCAGTGTGCCTTTCACCTGTTCCGTATTCCCGCTCCGGCCCTGCGCCAGATGTCCTCCAGTTTGAAGCCTGCCCACCACGCATCCTGCTGTATAATTCAGAATCTGGTACACTTCCCAGTCAGATCAGTAGTCTAAATTTGTACTACCACAAAAGCTTTGAGCGATTAATCATTTGCAAATCAAATATTAAAAATGAGGATTAATTTCATCACTGCGGCCTGACAGATGCATTTAGTGTTAATAAATAAACTTCAAACTTCCTGCAGACACTGTAAAGTGCATTCCCAATTCACTTTTGCTCCTGGTTCCTAATAAGGAGGAGGGGGGAGAGCTCCATTAATATTCTAAGACCGCACTACCCAAGTATTCAAGCAGCCGGCTCTGCTGTATCTCATAACTCATAAAAGCATCAGAAATTAGAGGGGGGGAAACATTCTGACCCAATGCTCTCTGATCTCCCTAATGAACCTTCCACCACACTGTCAGTCTCAATCACATTGTGTGGGCAGTGAGATTCATGAGGCCAAATAAAAATATAATTACGATATTCAGGGACATGTGCGATTGAAGGATAGATGAAAAAACCCATATGTTTGGGGTTTGCAGTATAATTTAAAACAGCAACATACTGGCCTGAAAAATGGAATGCCCATGGCCTCCAAACTTCCAAGGATAATGGAAGATGCTTGGTAAGAATAAACCAATTCAGAAAACTGAATTCATCAGTTTCAAAGTCATTTCTGTTGAAGAACAAATGGCAATTTAAAAACGGGCTAAAGTGCCAGAAAAATACTACTTGAAAGTTTAGTAATAGCACATTAGAGCACACATATAAAAGTTACATCTTGTACACCTGAAACTAATCATAGGATATGACGTATCAATTAGAGTTCAATTTTTAAAAGTCACGTGTTAAGGAGTGTGTAAAAATATGCAGAGGGAAACTCAAGTGAACGCATCTAACACTGCAACGCAGTGAATTCAATGGCATACTAAAAACAAAACAAACAAAAACCAAGCCCACCATGGACCAAGTAGTACTAAAACCAAAAAGTGAAGGAAAATATAATAAAAAGATCCACTGGGGTCTGAAAAACACTTTTTCTGACACACTTTTAGTATAGCATGACGATATTTATAGCATTATAATAGTGGATTTTTGGAAACTGCGTGAGAGGAGTTACACAATGATGATATATCTATACAAAGAAATTCTACATAATCGTTAGAAAGGACAAGACTTACACACTCACAATAATGAGAGGAAAATGGACCCTAAAGGAAATGGATGGAAACTATAGTCACATTTTCGTAAAAGCCGCAACACGTACATGTACCTATGTCTATATTTAAAGTAGGAAGCATGGAAAGACATACGGTGAACAATTAGATGTGGTTATAGCTCTGGGGAAAGAAACTACAGCAGAGGCTTCCACTGTTTATAAATTTCTGAAATCTCAGATTTTTTTTTAATGAACATATTTCTTTTGTATTTAATTTTATAACTAAATAAATATATATACATACATATATATGTGTATATACGTGTATATATATAAAATCTGGAAGATAAGGGGGAAAGAAAATCTGAATTAAAAACACAGAATGAGAACCAGGCCAGAGAGATCATCTAGGGAAGGCTAAGTCCACTACCTCCATCAAACACAACGCTCCTTTTTATGAAGACTCTGGGGAACAAGATGGCAGAGTTCCTGGATAATCTAGTCAATTGCTACACAACCTCATCGGTGAACATGCCTTTCATCTACACCCTTCTCCTCATTCTCAGCTCAGGGCCAATCCTTTTCTACTTTCCTCAGGAGCTATAGAAAACAGATGGTCACACCATCTTTTGAATTTGTCAATGAATCACACAAAACCAACAGCATTTTTCTGGAGGGACAATATTGTGTCTGACAATACAGAGTGACATATCCCAGTGTGCTTTTCACGCGGAAACTTACCAGACTTCATTACTAATGAGCTAGTCAGAGGTTCTACCACATGTATTTAATTTAATAAAAACAAGTATTAATTCAGTGTCTCCCATGCACTTGGTATTTTATTATGAGCTGTGGAGGGTCCTTTAGAAATGTAAAATATTATGGTTGGGAGGGTGAAAATGATTAACAAGGGGATAAACAATTCAGAGTACTTCAAGATTAATTAGGAGAATGCACTCGTTTTTTACTATTATTATTATTATTGAAGCATGAACAACATATTTAGAGTTGAGCCTTGGACAAACAGGGTGAGGAGAGGGAACTTTCAAGACTTTTTAAATTTTACTATTTTGTTTTGCCTTCCTTTTTAAAAGCTTTCGATATTTACTATCTGCCAGCAAGGTCCAACAAGCTTTGAAAAGGAGAGCCGGAAAGTGGGGCCAGGGAGAACAGCAAGGCAGATGTAGCAAGACTAAGAAGTTTCTGCAGTCACTGGGGCACCTTGTGGGGACAGCTGGGTTGGGGGCAGTGGCCCAGGCATATCAATGACCTGACCTAGTTTGATGACAGATGAGCAAGGTTTGGGCATCTTCAACAAAAGGGAATGTTTCTCACCGTTACAGAAGCAGTGAAGGAAAATGTTAGACCCAAGAAGGTTGCTTAAGGTAATGGAGAAAAACTATGTCAGGACGAGAAAACAGGAAGGCAGTTTAAAAATGCAAAATGGGGTTAGGGTACCTGGGTGGCTGAGTCAGTTAAGCGGCCACCTCTTATTTTGGCTCAGGTCATGATCTCAGGTTCGTAGGATCGAGCCCCAAGTGGGGCTCTGTGTGCAGTGGGGAGTCGGCTTCAGATTCTCTCCCTCTCCCTCTGCCTGTCCCCCTGCTGGCTCTCTTTCTCTCTCTCAAATAAATAAATAAATCTTTAAAACAAATTCAAAATGGGGGGCGCCTGGCTCAGTCAGTTGGTAGAGCATGTGACTCGATTTCAGGGTCATGAGATCAAGCCCCATGTTGGATATCAAGCTTACTAAAAAAAAAAAAGTCAAAACGGGACCCAAATTTATCAGTAAGGAGAGGGAATCACCGGTGTTGCCTCTTCCCTTTCTACACCTGACAGCTTTCTGCAGTTAGTGTCAAAGTG
Organism: Mirounga angustirostris; assembly: GCF_029215605.1. Classification (NCBI taxonomy): domain Eukaryota; kingdom Metazoa; phylum Chordata; class Mammalia; order Carnivora; family Phocidae; genus Mirounga; species Mirounga angustirostris. Next base: position 183,139,143 of record NW_026991709.1, on the reverse strand, counting down.
TGGGGGGTCACTTCTCCATTTGCCCTTACTCTTTTGTATCTCTCACTCTTTGTACCCACATCAAAAGGTACAACCCTTCACATGCCAAGTGACCCAACTCTGCCTAATCCAAATCTGCAAAGGTGTGAACTACAGAACAAAACATCAGAGAACATGTCACATGAGGACAAAAACTCAAAACTCAATTAATCGTTGGTAGGCTGTGTGTGTTTCCTTCCTATTAAAAACATTAGCTACACATACTGCAAAATGAGAGTATTTTTGTGTTTTAAGTAACCACTGTGTAGACCAAGAAAATAAATCAGTCTTCCTTGCTAACAAAATAAAAGTGGGTGTTGGGATGCCTGGGTGGCTCAGTGGGTTAAGCATCTGCCTTCGGCTCAGGTCATTGATCCCAGGGTCCCAGGATCAAGTCCCGCATAGGGCTCCTAGTTCAGAAAGGAGCCTGCCTCTCCCTCTGCCTGCGCTCTGATAAATAAATAAAATCTTTAAAAAAATAAAAAAAATAAAAGTGAGCGTTACATGAGATCAAGTAACAACATAGTGGGATTAAGGAAAACATACAGAAGTCCCTTGGTCCTAAGTAAAGGGAGGGGATAATCCACATGCGTCCTCACGTCCACTCTATGTTCTTGGACTTCATAAAGCCTCCGGGAAACAGAGGCATATTTGGTTACACTGTCGCTGACCCATGGCTTGCCTTGCTGATGGAGGAAGCGCAGGACTATCTCAGTTTTTTTCCCTTTTTTGCTCATCAGCGCTGCTTTGCTTACAGATTTTCATTAGCCTCTTGTGCTAACACTCTGAACAAGAAAACTATCAGTTGGTGTAGTATCTCTTTCCCACCCAGAAACTCAAAAGGCTTCTGAAAATCTGCAAAATTCCACCCATACTTACCCTGTGAATTTTGAGAAGATCTCTTCAACTTGTCCCTTTTACTTCTAAGATAGTTACTTTCTATCCTCATTGACACACAAATGAATAATTACGAGCCCTCCAGTCTTCCACAGTGAATAATGGCCTCAGGGATGACGGAACTCTTTTTTATGTCCATGTTTCCCTTGCTCAGGTTTTCCTCCTCAACCATGTTGTTTAATTTCTCATCAGCTAAGCAGATCTGTGGACAAACAAAATGGTTTTTCCCTAGACTGTGTCATTTCAGCACTGAAGGGTTTCCATTCACCTGCCAACATCCTTTAGCTCGAGAACATGAAGGTGGTATATACTCAACTGTCTCAAATATTCTGCACTTGCATTGAGTTTGACACATAAATTACACAGAATGAGCCAGGTCTTAAAATCTAACTTACAGGGATGACTTCCTTGTAGGCCCAAATGCTGCACAGGCTAAAAACTGTAGTTCAGGTTTCCCCGGAGATTCCTTGATAAATCTTATTATTTCTTTATAAGCCTTCCCACAGCCTCACAAAAGGCTCCTCTGGACTAGTCAGAAAACTCATCGAAAAGAAAAGAAAACAGGGGCACCTGGGTGGCTCAGTCCGTGAAACACTGGCTCTTGATTTCAGCTAATGTCGTGATGTCAGGGTCATGGGATCAAGCCCCACATCCGGCTGAGTGCAAAATCTGCTTGAGATTCTCTTTCTCCCTCTCCCTCTGCCCCTCCCCCTGCTCACACACACTCTCGCTCTAAAATACATACATACATACATAAAAAGAAAAAGGAAAGAGGGGCACCTGGGTGGCTCAGTTGTTAGGCGTCTGCCTTCGGCTCAGGTCATGATCCCAGGGTCCTGGGATCGAGCCCCGCATCGGGCTCCCTGCTCGGCGGGAAGCCTGCTTCTCCCTCTCCCACTCCCCCTGCTTATGTTCCCTCTCCCGCTGTCTCTCTCTCTCTCGAATAAATAAATAAAATCTAAAAAAAAAAAAAAAAAAAAGAAAAAGGAAAGAGAACAAATCCAAAGCACAGGATGAGACAGAGAGAGCTTCCTGCAGATGGCTGCACATTATCTACCCATGCAGGTGACTCAAGGCCCACAGCTGAGTAATGTCTCTATTTTTTTTTTTTAAGATTTTTATTTATTTATTTGACAGAGAGAGAGAGCGAGAGCAGGAACACAAGCAGGGGGAGTGGGAGAGGGAGAAGCAGGCTTCCTGCCGAGCAGGGAGCCGGATGTGGGACTTGATCCCAGGACTCTGGGATCATGACCTGAGCCAAAGGCAGACGCTTAACGACTGAGCCACCCAGGCGCCCATAATGTCTCTATTTTTGATCTGTAGTTCTCCAACCCCACTAACTATCCACAGGAGTGAAAAGAATGTCAGGAAACTTAATAATCAAGTGTTCAGGTTTACAAATTATTTTCTTTTTTTCCTATAAGGTGGGAAGAATTGGAGGCATTCTTATTGAAAAGGTATGTTCAGATCTACCTTCCAACAGGTCTTCTTGAGTTAAATGAGAAATGCGTGAATTTATAACTAAAATGTCAAATGTTCCAGAGTCCTTATTTATGCTGGAACGCATAGTAACACACACACACTAATGAAATATTTTAAGATCTGAATTTAATTGCCTTCTAAAATGAAATTTTTTGAGATATATAAATTGCTGGTATCATTACTTATGTGATTAAAAACTACTGCTAAAAATTTTATAGCTTAAAATGGTGATGCTACCCTAATCTTCTTTTGCCCTGGGAATGTATCATCACGGCACACATTCTTTAGAGGCAGAAGAATGACCAGGCCCCAGGACTATGGATCAAGAGCAGGAGATAGGTGTGGCTTTTAGGAAAACCCTCCATTGCTCCCATCTTTCCTCTACCCTCCAGAAAGAAGGGTACTGTAATGGTTGGGAGAACAAAGGGCATGTTAGAGGTCTCCAAACCAGGTGGTGTTTCATTCTGCTTGTCTTTGTCCATGGGGCTGTGGGATCTTTCCTATCTCCCTAGTTTCAACGAGGTTCTTGGGGCTAGAGCAGGGTTAAGGCTGTTACAGGACAAGGGCAGGCCCAGATGACTGAGACATTCTGGCCTTCTTTCTTCTCCTGATGAAGTGGGATGAAGGCAGACAAAGCCTAGTTCCCACCCTGATCCCAAAGTTTTCTCCCTTCTAAATATGGGTAAGAAAGCTGGAACGGCATCCTATGGAAAAAGGCCTTACACCTCAACAATCTTCTTTGTACACTTCTATTCTCTCATGAAATCAGGTAAGATAATGCTGAAGTATCTCCCTTGGATACTCCAAACCCCCCTTGACCAAGACAGACCAGTGGACAGCAGCCTAGGGTAGCTCTCCATCAACCATTAAGGCAAAGCCTTGTGCTGTCACTCATTCCTTCTTTTGGATTTGTCTCTGAGTGTGCTAAGACTACAGTTACCATATAATTTATCATCCAAACAGGGAAACTTGAGGGTCCAAGAGAGTATTTTAATAATTATACTGAGACAACCAGGCATACATACTAGAACTGTCTCAGGCAAACCAGGAAATCATGGTATGAGTTTTCTCATAATGGAGCGGAAAGACTGGATATTCAACTTTGAACTTTGGGAAGGATAAAGGATTGGTTTTGGCCTACACTGGTTTTTCTAAGCAATTTTGGCTCACTGACAGGGCTCAGGAAAGGAGTTCTCCACAAGTTTGTAGGTCCAGCTGTGCTTAACCAAAATCGGTGGTGGGGCTGGAGACAAAGCATCTATGTTCTTAAACTTTGATTCATCATTCTGCATAAGTGTCTCAGGAACTTTGAGAACACAGTTAAGGTACTCCTTAGCTTACAGGCTAAAACACCACTAGAGCACTTAAGAACATCCATTCCATTATTTATGACACAAGAATAATTCTAAATCACTGTCTCTGAATTTATTCCTTCTCTTTTCCAAAGCTTTTGGTCTTACTCATAGCCCACAATCTATCTAGAAACAGCTGTCCCAAACAAGCTATTCCCACAGAATCCCTGAAAAGTAACAAAGGACCTCTATGACTCTGAAAGATAAAAATGACTATTTTACCCTGCCCTTATTTTTGAATGTGAGTTATAGAGTTTTCACTGAAAATGAACAACCCAAACATTTTTAAGAAAAAGGCTCTTCATATGTTTACATACCCAACTGGGACAGACATTACAATTTACACTATCATTTTGCTGTCACATTGTTTGGAAACATTTTCCAAAGAAGATAACTCCAAAAAACTTTCTGTTTAAATGAACACTGGCAGACCCTCTGCACTTGTATTTATATTCCAGTTCATGGAGACTCCAATGCAAAGCCATCTTGCTCTTGAACAGAACACGGGTAGATGGCCAGTGAGTAACTTCCATACCTTATCCCCATTCACGATCATGTAGATAAACCCAAACAAAATGAAAAGAATTTAAAAATTAGATGCCCACATGTGTGCATGATGTAGAAGGAGAACAAGTCCATGGCAAGGTGTTAAGAGTTTGGCAGGTTTAGGTGGGCATAAATACAATCATTCACATCCACAATTTTAATTTTTAGGGAATTTAGAGGGAAAAAAAAAAGAAAGATAAAATCCTTTGGGAAAGGGAAGATGTTCCCTTAGTAAATGTTAAAAAGAAAACCATAAGCCCCATCGGAATGGCGTGCTTTAGGCTGAGTCCACAAACGGGGGTTTGATGCTTAATCTAATTACAGTTTCAACGTCCCCCCAAAATGTAATCTTAATAGCTCAGTCAGGAATTTTCAGATCCAATGAATCTGCCCCACAGGCCCTCTCCATCCCCAAAAGAAGATTAAGTAATCTATATGCTAAGACCCCTTGCTCCTTTCCCTAAGGGAAAGCCATGGAGGGAGGAGGGGAGGGGGGAAGGGGGATGGGGCTGAGAGGGAATCCTTTTCTTTTGTTAAAAACTTTCTTGCCCCATCCTATTTCCTATAAAAACCTTCCATTTTGTATAGCTCCTCAGAGCTCCCCTCTACTTGCAAGATGGGATGCTGCCCAATTCATGAATCCTTTAATAAAGCCAATTAGATCTTCATATTTACTCAGTCAAATTTTGTTTTTTAACAGTAATACAAAATATTCTCTTGGAGTGATACTTGGAAAATGAGTCCAGGGTTGAAAATGAGTATCATGGACAGGCATGCAAAACCAGAAAAGAAGACCGAACCACAGCATGCAGTCTAGCCCTAGCCTGGCAAAAACAATCCTGACAAAGAAGAATAAAGAGGGAGGGGTCACTCTCCCCAGTATTATGGTTTATTACATAGCTTCCATAATCAAGACAGTGTGGTAGTGGCAGAGAGACAGAAAAATCAATGGAACAAAATACAGAACGCAGAAACAGACCTCACAAACGTGCCTGATTTTTGACAAAGGTGCAAAAAGCATTCAGTGGAGGAAGGACAGGCATTTCAACAAATGGCGCTGGAATAAGTGGGCATCCATAGGCAAGAGAAAAAAAAATGAATATTGACCTAACCGTCATACCTCTTATAAAAAGTTATTCAAAACAGACCATGAACTTAAATGTAAAATGTAAAACTACAAAACTTTAAAGGAAAAAAAAAAACAGGAAAAATCTCTAGGAGCTAGCTAGGGCTAGTGTTATTAGAGTTATCATGCCTGACATCAAGGGCATGATACATAGAAGGAAAACTTGATCATTTGAACCTTGTCAAAATTAAAAACTTCTGCTCAATGAAAGCCCATGTAGAGAGAATGAGAAAGACAACGTACAGCCTGAGAGAAAAGAATGCAAATCATGTATGTGACAAAGGACTACTACCCAGAACATATAAAGAACTCTCAAACCTCAAGATTTTAAAAAATCCAATTAGAAAATAGGCAAAAGAGAGGTGCCTGGCTGGTTCAGCTGGAGGAGCGTGTAGCTCTCGATCTTGGGGTTGTGGGTTCGAGCTCCGCGTTAGGTGTGGAGATTACTCAAAAATAAAATCTTAAAAAAATAAATGGGCAAAAAACCTGAACAGACATCTGACTGAAGAGGATGTGCAGATGGCAAGCACACAAAAAGATGCTCAGCGTTATTATTATGTATGCATGTATTATTTTGTATCAACATTATTGCATTCAGAAAAAGCAAATTTAAACGACAGTGAGATCACTTCACACCTATCAGAACAGAGAAAATGAAAATAGTGACAACACCATATGCTGGTGAGGATATGACAAAACTGGATTATGCTCATAAATTGCTGGTGGGAATATAAAATGGTACAGCCGCCCTGGAAAAGTTTGTCAGTTTCTTATAAAACTAAACATTTGACCAGCAATTAAACTCTTGTGAATTTATCCCCCCCAAAAGGGAAAATCTTTATTCAGAAAGGGGAAAGAAACCACTAAAAACCTGTTTGTGAATGCTCACAGCAGCTTTATTTGTAATAGCCAAAAACTGAATTCAGCCAAGATGCCCTTCAATGGGTGAGTGGTAAAGCACACTGGGGTGTGTGTGTGTGTGTGTGTGTGTGTGTGTGTGTGTGTGGACATATCCGACTCAGCAATGAAAAAGGGACAGACCACTGATACCGGCAACAACTTGGATAAATCTCCAGAGTCAATCCCAACCCCAAAAGGTTAAGACGTCTTATTACTCCATTAACATAAAAGTTTTGAAATGACAAAATTTTAGAAATGGAGAACAGACTGCCAGGGAGGCAAGAGGAGGTGGGCGTGGCCATAAAAGGGCAGCCACAGTGACACTTTGTGATTCTGGAACTGTTCAGGATCTTGACCGTGGAGGTGGACATGCAGACTTAGGCAGGTGATAAAACTCCACAGAAGTAAACGCATAATACAGCCACACAAATGAGTCCAAGCAAAAGTGGAGCATTCTGAATAAGACTGGTAGACCGTGTCAATGTCAATATCCTGGATGCAATATCATGCTATAGTTTTGCAAAATGTTACTGTGAGGGGAAACCAGGCAAAGTGTACAAGGGATCTTCCTGTACTGTTCTGTGAAACTCCATGTGAATATACAGTTACCTAAAAATTTTCTATTAATAAAAAAGTGTTAAAATAGGAAACATCGTTACAATGTATACTTTATAACATTAAGTAAAAACTCTAGCATACAAAACTAGTGGAACTATTCTAATTTTGTTAAAACGTAAGCAGGTGTGGGGCGCCTGGGTGACTCAGCCAGTTAAGTGGCTGTCTTCGGCTCAGTTCATGATCCCAGGGTCCTGGGATCCAGGCCCGCATCTGGCTCCCTGCTCCGCAAGAAGCCTGCTTCTCCCTCTCCCACTCCCCCTGCTTGTGTTCCCTCTCTCGCTGTCTCTCTCTCTGTCAAATAAATAAAATCTTTAAAAAAAAAAAAAAAGATTAGATGGGCGCCTGGGTGGCTCAGTTGGTTGAGCAGCTGACTCTTGGTTTCAGCTCAGATCATGGTCTCAGGCCCAGTGTCAGGCTCTAAGCTCAGCATGAAGTCAGCTTGTCCTTCTCACTCTGCTCCTCCCCTTCTCGCTCTTTCTCTCTCTCTCAAATAAATAAAATCTTTTAAAAAAAAGATTTGAAGGAAATACTTGTTAGTGGCTGTCATTTCTAGGTGCTGGTTTTATACACAGTTATTTACTTTTTATTTTTTCTCAAAGTTTTATTTTATTTTTCAAGTAGTCTATAACATATATATTGTTTTTATGTTCCAGTAGTATTAAAAATACTTGATATCAAAAGGGGAAAAAATCATCCAGAGCGTATATATTTCTCACCAAGCACAATATCAAAGAATACAGCTTCTCTGTGGGTTAAAATATTTTAAGAAATTGTTAGGTGGGAATGTTGAATTTAGAAATGATACTCCCTTGAACAGAAACACCTCTTGTGATGCAATGAATGAAACACATTCTACAGATTCGTATTTTCACTTAGCCAATCCCATCTTTTCTGTTTTAGAAAGAAGGCTTTCAGTAGAAGTATAAGATGCAAATGCAGACCATTGGGGGATTACACAGTCCTGCATTAACAGCTCTCTTACTTTCTGGTGTCAGGAGAAGGCCAACCCGACTGACACTCGAAATACAGGACCACTGGGAGAGGTAGAAACAGCTGGAAAAACAATTCAGCCTCTGGTTACTAGTGTTAAAAAGAAGCAAGAGACCCAATGGGGTCATGCGCACGAAGCCTCACGTCAGCAAACCCAGACTTCATAGCGAACACAACGGCAGTTTCAACCTCTCCCAGGAACAGAACCTTTAGCCAGTCAACCTGGACTTCCCTGATCAGCACAGTGAGGTCATCCTTGATGGGAACCCTTCCATCCCCCATAAGGAGGTTACCTAAGCCTGACACAATCCACTCTTTGCTAATAAACTTCCTTTTCCCGCCCCCCTCTGTCTTTAAAAACCTTCCCTTTCCTGTAGATGGGATGCTGCCTGATTCATGAATCACCGAATAAAGCCAATTTGATCTTTAAATTTACTCCGTTGAATTTTTGTGTTTTGTTTTTTTTAACAGTAGGAAGTTAGACTCACTTATATTTTTTTTTCCCCAAAATTCTCTCCATTTGCTTCAGATTCTTCCCCGGCCTGCATTTAACACCCTCTCACAACACAGTACAAAACAAATCTGTCAGCTGCAAATATGGCCCTAGCAACTTTTTCCCCAATTACTAGGGTAACAAAGTGAACAGCAGAGAAAACACCTCCAAAAAGAATGTGCCACGCGGCTGTCACGTGGTGTGCAATGACTAGGACTACTTCCTCTGAGCCCCGGCTTGTAGGACAGTTTGCATAAAGAAACTACAGATAGCCCGGTGATGGGTATTAAAGAGGGTACGTATTGCATGGAGCACTGGGTGTTATACGCAATGAATCATGGAACACAAATCAAAAGCTAACGATGTAATGTATGGTGACTAACATAACATAATCAAATAAAATTAAAACAAAAAAACTATAGATAGTCACAGCACACCCAAGAACCTCCCTGTGACCTAGTCCCATTTGTTGGTCTTTGGGTTCAGAAGTCCTCAACAGATGGTACCTCCTCCCAGCGGGTGTCTCGGATATCTGTGGGGCTGTTTTCTGAATACAGAGACAAAGGGATCTGTCACAGCAACTGAAGGGCAAAACTGGGGTTGGGTGGGCAAGGTGTCTCAAAGTTTTGTATTATGGCACATGTACTTGGGACTGCCCCAGGGGTCAGTAAATGGAATGCCAAGCATCTGAGCCTAGCACTTTCCTTCGGTTCACATAAATGCAAAGCATTTTTTTTTTTTACAGTTTTAATATAGACTGTATGTAAAATTGTACAGAATGAGAAGAAAAAGCTGCTTTGCTTTGGTGGGAACTTTACTAAGGATCGTTAACCATTTCAGAAAACTGTACCACCCACAGCAGTGCTGCTTCTAGTTTTCAGGAGCCCATTCGATGCATCCGTAGCAGTGGGTTTTAGAGCTGAAGCATTCACAGGGATTCCATGTGTAAGGACAAGCACCTGATACTTCCTTATGCCCTCTGGAGCCCTGCTATTCAAAGTGGGGTCTCAGACCAGTGGTATTGGCCTCACTGGGGAGTTTGCTAGAAATGCAGAATCTCAGGTCTCTCACCAGACTGTCAATCAGAATCTGCATTTTAACAAGACTCCCAAGAGAAGCAGGGCTCTAGTGAACTTGCACCAATGCATATATTACATGTACCGCAATAAGCATCATTTATTGTAAATGCTTCCCTTTGATTTTTATTTTCTATAGTTAGTTAGGTCACTATAGGACTTAAAGAATTGGATATATTAAAGGATGTACTATCCATTAACTTCATTTTAGGATAATAAAGGGAACACTAAAAATATTTGTTATAAGATGGAGTCACTGAGTTGAGAAGTCCTGAGTAAGAAATCAGTTACGTACCATGTGCTCTGTTTGTCGTCAGGCGTTTCTACATGAACCCTGGCCCTAGAAAAACAGTTGACTTGCAGCTGACTACGAAGGAAACGACTGATTTTCCTTGACCGGTTTTTTTGTGCCCCAAATTGTCCTTGTTGAGGCACTGTGGTGTTATGTCACTAAAACGTGGCATGAAGTGCAAGTTGCCACTCACAAATGTAAACATTTGGAAACGTATTCCCTCTGAAATCCAGACATCAATGCCTTTAAGGGAAAAACAAATAATCCATAAACCCTTCTTTTGAACAGTCTTATTACTTGATAAAGGAGTCCACACCTAGGGCTCTCTCTCCTAGGGAGATATGTCTACGCTTTTATCGAGAAACTTTTGTTTTGAACTGAAGTAAAAACAAGATTGGATGGTCGCAGGATACGGTCAAAGGGACCCGCGTTCCGTGTTCCCAACTGCCACACTGTCCCACCAGCAGCTCAAATGAGCATTTTACTTTCAAAATCAGACCAGTGTCTTCTCCTCAACCCACTTTTTCCCTTTTGCTCTGTTATTTCAGTTAATGACATCCCCCACCACACACACACAGACCCACCCAATCTCTTAGTTCTTCAACAATGAAAAAAATCATTGAGAATTAACTACATGCCAGGCCCTGGTGACCCCAAGATGAAAGACAGATAGTCCTCCCCGCCCCGGGTAGACAAGCTCACAGACAAGGAAATGTCACTGGCTAGTCACAGAATTTGAAATGTGTAAAGCCATCCGTGAATCCCGCCTCTTGTTTCCCACCTTGACTCACCTGTCAGGAGCTGTTGATTTTATTTTGGGGGCATCTCTTCCATTTGTTTACTCCATCAGCATCTGATTATCTAACAAACGTAATCAGTTGCAGCTTCACTAACTAGAAGCTCAATTACCTGAAATCGTTCTCACTTGAAAAGAGGTTTTCACAAGCCAACAAGCAAAGGCAGGTGAATGGCATACCCATTATTTTTATATGCCGGGCATACATTTCTGCTTCTTTGGGCCACAGCACTTCCATTTTCTTCCAGGAATGCTTATCCCATGTCTCTTCCTTGGCTTCGTTCATGTGATTTCCATTGGGTTGACCCTACCCCTTGGTATAAGAGAAGCAGGCTATCCAGCTTTGTCTACCTCAGGATTAAGAGGGGGTGGGAGGAAGGGAGTCACAGGACCCAAACCAGGCCAATGAGATTTAAATCTGGAACTTTGTTGGAAGAATGGCAAAGAGAAGTTCAATTTCCACTGCTAATGCTAAGTAAGTAGATCTATTGGAGTCCATTTGCTCACACAGGCAAAGATCTTCCTCAAGAATCAAATGACCGGCGAGAAAAAGAAAATCTAGCTGACAGAGAGGCATTGAATTGTGATACACATTCTTAGTAAACCCCTCTCCGGACACTTTCACTTTTTTTTTTTTGCCAAAGGCAGTTGCAGTTGGCTTTCTGACACTTGCAACAAAAACTACAATTGCTTCAAGTTTTATTTTCTTTTAACTGCTGAGTTTAGAAAACAAAACAAAAAAAACAAGACTTCTGGCCAGATCTATAAAACTTTAACCATGATAATGGTCTATGTTAAAAACTGATCTTTGTGAAGACGCCTATGAAAACCCGCGGTACAATACTAGGAATTCCTGTATGGGAAGAGATGAAATGCTGATAAGTAGACCCCCCTTACCAAAGCAGCAAAATGTATGAGCTAACTTTAGACTGTCTAGAGAGACCATTCTCAAAGAGTGTTTCTCAGGACACCAGTCCCTTCAGAAAAAAAGGGTTTGGGGGCAAACGTGTGTGCAGGTCTGCATACTATCTTCCCTACTTGTAAAGTCAGGGTGTCTATTAGCATATTAAGGGCGCTGTGAAGTTATGCATTTCAGCAACCTGCATCCCAGTGTTCTCTGACCTCCTAACTTCCTTTTATTCTTAAAATTTTATTTATTTCTTTTTAGCAATGGCCAGTAACATTTCACTAGGAAATCACTGCCCTCAAGGACGCATCAGCTCTATCACTATTCCTGCTCTTGCTAGTTTGCTGTTGGATGGGTAAAATGTAAGAATCCTGATTTTCAAAACCTAACAAGAGTGTAAATAACCCTCTCTCAGCATATCACACGATAATACACTTCCAGAAATTATACTGTCAGCACTGAGTTACAGTTATTAATTTTGTTTTGGGGACTGTTGTGGCCATTGGTGCTTACGTGTGAGCAAAAAGAAAAAAGTGTGCGTAACTGAAATCACCCCAGAAAACAGGTGCCTAAACCAATTCCAACTTAATTACTTCCTGGTAGAAGCTAAAACTCTGCTTTATAGGACCAAAGAGTATTTGATTTAATCATCAGAGTCCAAGTGCTACATTTCTGAACAGAATAAAATTCAGGTTGCAGCTAATGACTCCAGAGTTGAAATTTAAAATTCTGTATTTGTGAGTTAATCACATGACCATAACATTAGTTGAGCTGAATCAAGTAGACAAGTATAGGCAGAGAAAAAAATTTTTTAATGTGATCTGGGCATTCCTAGATCAGATATGCCAACTTAGAAACAGCAAAAAATAGAACTCAAAGAATAAGTGCAATGTCAGAACAGGTGATACAAATGCATGTTTTAAATGTTTTGACGGTCAACAAAGTATGGTATCATTCATTCATACTTTACGCATATTCATTTATTTAATAGATATTTACTGATGGCCTACTCTGGGCTGAGTGCCATGTTAGGTGATGGGGAGAGAGAGTAGCGAGCAAAATCAGACTCTTTCTTTCTCTCAGGTCACTGGCTGTATTGTGTTCCCACATCCACCCCTGCAAATTCATATGCTGAAGACCTCAGAATGTGACTGTATTTGGAGATAGGGTCTTTAAAAAAGTAATTAAGTTAAAATGAGGTCATCACGGTGAGCCCTACTCCAATACACCTGGTGTCCTTCCTTATAAGAAAAGAAAATTAAAATTCAGACATTCACAGAGGCAAGACCATGTGGAGACACAGACAGAAGACGGCCATCTACAAGCCAAGGAATGAAGCCTCAGAAGAAACCAACCTTGCTGATACCTTGATCTTGAACTTCTAGTCTCCAGAATTGTGAGAAAATAAATTTCTGTTGGTTAAGCCACCTAATCTGTGATACTTTGTTATGACAGCCCTAACAAACTAATACATTTATAAAGCTTAAACTCTAGGGGCACCTGGGTGGCTCAATAGGTTAGGCCTCCAACTCTTGGTTTTGGCTCAGGTCATGATCTCAGGGTCGTGAGATCGAGCCCCAAGTGGGATTCTGTACTCAGCAGGGAATCTGCCTGGGATTCTCTCTCTCCCTCTTCCTCTGCCCCTCCCCCTGCTCCCACACTCCCTCTCTCTCCCTATAATAAATAAATAAATCTTTAAAAAAAAATAAAGTTTAACTCTATTTGGAGAACCAGACCTTGATCAAGTAATCACACAAATAAACCCCGGCCTGTAACTGACTTGGTGCAGTGTGATCCAACAAAAGGAGCTGTAATAGAAGAGGGTGACCTGGTAGAGAAGACCAAGAAGGTCTTCCTTCCCCAGGAAAGTGGTACCGGAACTGAGATGGGAAGGAGAGGATATAACAAAGTGAGAGGGGATGGGACATACATTCTAAGCAGAAAAACCAGGATGTGCAAAGGCCCTGTGGAGAATATGAGGGACCAACGGCAAGCAGCAGGGCTGGGAGCAGAAAGAGGTGCGGCAGGAGATATGTGGCTGGTAGATAATAACAGGCCAAGCCCCATTGTTCAAGATCAGGAAGGAGTTATTATTATAATCATATTCCCAGGGTCTGAGAACCTGGATGGAGAAAATTACATTCTGATTTTCATTAACCTTTAACTAAAACTCAGCATTACCATCCATTATGAATCTTGGCAACAAATCTTGGTAGTATTATAGTAGTATCGTCAACTTTTTCATCAGTCGAAATTAGAAGTATTTTCATATCATGTTAGGGTTTTTGCAGACACCATGAAATTTATGTGTCATTACTACTTTGAAATTATAAAGTTACTGTACTTTGTTACATTTAAAGAAAGTTCATATATTACTTCTATGATGCATTTAGCACATATAAAAAATATTTTGCTAACTACATTTAAATATAATTGTTTCCTTTGTTATGGTATTTTATGCAGCTAAAAATAGTATTCTGAGAAGCGCCTGGGTGGCTCAGTTGTTAAGCTTCTGTCTTTGGCTCAGGTCATGAACCCAGCGTCCTGGGATCAAGCCCCACATCAGGTTCCCTGCTCAGCGGGAAGCCTGCTTCTCCCTCTTCCTCTGTGGCTCCCCCGGCTTGTGTGAGCTCTCTCTCTCTCTCAAATAAATAAATGAAATCTTTAAAAAAATAATATTCTGAGAAGGTTCCATAGGTTTTACCAGACTGTATGAAGGGTCCAGGCACAAAAGTGTAGGACCTTTTAAGAGCCCTGTTTTGTTTTTATTTGAAGATGAATTACTAGTGTGTCACTTGGGTAAGTTTTTTTAATGCCTCTAAGCCTTGGTTCTCTCATCAATGAAATGGGGATTGATTACATTGTCTCTATCCAAAACAGTGGATCAAATGGGTTAATACACACAAGATGCTTAAATGGTGCTCAGACTTAGTAATGCTTAATAAAGATACTGTTTTATTATTGATGAGAATGCACCATGTTTAAAGTAGAGGGAGTAACATGATGGCCAAGCTTACACTTTGAAGATCATTCTGGCTCTAACACAGCGAATGCCTGAAAGGGGTCAGCTCAGGGACCAAAATAGGGGACAGTCAGGGCAGGGCTGCATTTGAAGAATCTCCTAATCTAATATGAAACTTTTTAGTAGAGGAAACCATTTTTCAAATCAGATCTTAAGTAGAAGCTACATAAACCAGATAGAAGCAGAGCCACTCCAGCTGAAGCTGGGTGTGGGGCCGAGTCACATCAGCTCAGCATTTCTCTCTCCTTCCAATCAATTTGGACACACTTATAAGAAACTCCTACATCTACAGAGACCATAATCTGGAAACTGTTCATGGTTATTTTCTCATAGGACAATCCTGTGATTCTGTGTTGCCAAAACCACTAAATAACACCAGGTTTGCACAAACTGTAGGATCGTCCACTTCTCAATTTGCTTGCAGGTTAAGTTTTGGTTCATTTATTCAAAGGTATGTGTTCAGGACTCAGTGTGTGCCAGGCACTGTTCTAGACACTGGGGACACAGCTGCACTTAGAGTAGTAAGCAGAAAAACTGCGGGTTGGGGAGAGGAGACAGAAAATAGACAAAATAAAATAAACGTATTTAGAGATGATCATGATTTATTTTTTTTTAAAGATTTTATTTATTTATTCATGAGAGACAGAGAGAGAGAGGCAGAGGGAGAAGCAGGCTCCCAAGGAGCAGAGAGCCCGATGCGGGACTCGATCCCAGGACCCTAGGATCATGACCTGAGCCGAAGGCAGACGCTTAACCATCTGAGCCACCCAGGCGCCCGAGATGATCATGATTTAGATTAACATCTATATGGCCATGACACTGTAACTGGTGACAAGCATATCTTACTTCTTGGCACCCCAGCCTAATGTTGATAATATTCTAAACCAGCTCCCTGATTTTCTTGCACCTCACAATCTTCATTCTTGTCGTAACATTCACTGCTTTTTATTTCATAAAAATACATCACTATTTTCTTATCCTATATTTATTTTAAATTATTTACTTTTTAAAAGGATTTATTTATTTGAGAGAGAGAGTGCACGCACAGTGCAAAGGGGCAGAGAGGGAGAGAGAGAATCCTGAGCAGACTCCCCACTGAGTGCAGAGCCCCACAAGGGCCAATCCCAGGACCCTGAGATCATGACCTGATGCGAAATCAAGAGTCAGATACTTAACCAACTGAGCCACCCAGGCACCCCTCCTATCTTTACTTTAAATGCCCTCTGTCAGTAGGTATGCCTGTGGTCTCTATTTTTTCTATCTTCCCTCTTCTAATATTTTTTTGTGTTTCTTATTCTTCGAACAATATTCCCATCTCTCTTCAACCTGCTAACCAAGCAACCAGCTCAGCACTTTCAGTTGGAGCCATGGCAAATAGCTCCATCTTCAGTCCAGCTGCTTGGAAAAGCATCAAATGGGCCAGCATCCCCATATTCTGATCCCTGAACCTACAGGATGAAAATTTTATTTAAAATACTAGGTATAAGGAGGTCAGGTGGGGAAAAAAAAAAAAGTAATCTCTATGAAGGCAAAGACTGTATCTGTTTTTGTTCACTGTTTTGGGCCCATACTTCAAAGGGGCATTTGGTTAAGGGGAGGGAGGAAGGGAAGGAAGGGTGGATGGATAGGTGGAGAGATAGGTAGACGGATGGCAGGGAAAATAGGTAGATGGAAAGAAGGATGAGTAGATGGATGGATGGAAGGAAGGAAGGAAGGAAGGAAGGAAAGAAAGGTTGGTGGATGGGTGGATGGATGGACTGTTGCAACAGATGGAAGGATGGAAAGAATGGAGACTGAGATGAGGGTAGAACCTTGTGAAGAAAACTAGATATTGAGGGAAAAGTAGAACATATAGAAAATGCAGTATATTATTTGAGAGGAAAAACTAAAACCTACAGTGGTCTTGACTTCAGCAACATAGTTTTATATAATCCATATAACCCTATAAGATGAGTATCATCATCTCCATCATCATCATCATCATCATCATCATCATCATCGTGCTCATTTTGTAGATATGGGGGCTAAGAACCTAAAACGTTGAGACTTGCCTAAGATCAGGCAATCCTTAAATACAGAGCAAAGACATGGACCTTAGGCACCTGGAACATAAAAAATAGCACACGGATTGGCCATGTTTTCAAGAAAGCCGAATAAGATTCTGAAGACACTAAAAATGAGAAGAAGGGTGGAGGAATTCCCATAATCATAATTTCTGGAGGATTTGTTGAGTTATTTGAAATGTTGACTCCCCGTCATCAAAGGGGAATCTTCCTGGAGGGCCCAAGGAAGACCTGATCCAAGAAGACCAACAGATACTGTGCTTTGACAGGATGTCCCTATTCAGAGCATCTACAGGAGGGGAAAATGGGTTAAAAAATTTTTTTAACAGAATTTTTTTTTTATCATCAGAAAAACAATAAAGACATAAATTAGTGCTGTGAAATGAAACCAGATAACTAAGCAAACAGAAAACAAGAGATATTAAGAATCTGATCTCCTATACTCTGTAATAGATTCCAACGATCTTGATTTCTTTTTAATTTGAACGGTAGCAACTGCAGTCATTCCCTTGATATCAACACGTACTGTGTGTTCTTGAGCAGCCCACCTTCCCATGTCACAGTTTCCTCAAGGCCAGCAGTGTCTCCCTCACCAGCTACAGTGAGGATTTACTGAAAGGGTGTGTGCACAGCGCTTCCAGAAAATGCCTGGCAGGTAGTAAACGCTCATCGTGGGAACTGCGCTCATCACCACTACACTGGGTTCATCCTCAAAGCGAAAGGTAGGTTCGATCAACGCATTTTACAGACATGTAAACCAAAGCTTGCCGAACCATCCTCAGGGGCGGGAGAGCGGAAAGGACTCACTGTCAAGTCCCTGGATCAACACAGATGTTGACAGCATCGACTGCTGATGCCGGCTGAGCCTTCTGCTCTTGCTCACCCCCATCTGGAAACTGCTGCTACATATACAGCTGCCCTGACATGGCACCCTAACACCAGCTCCTGGGGCTAACCCTCAGCTGCACTGCTCAAAGCAAGGCCCTCTAATGGGCAATAAAACAAGTAGATGCAAAAGCAGAGAATCTATTATTTACAACTAAAGACTTCCATGACAAAAGACCGCAATTACTACTCACTACTGTGGCCGGATGACTTTCTGAGCAGATAAAATAATTGGTTTCCTTTATGTTTTATTTTTCCTATTGAGCGATTTTTTTCTTACGTGTGTATATTCTAGCAACCACCTATATCAGGGTTCCAAATGAGAAATTTCTGTTGTATAGAAGGTTGCCTGTGCTCAAAGAGAAATCCGGCAAATGAGATGGACATTTATTACAAAAAAAATAATTATGGAGGGAAAGAGGGAAGGAAGAAGGTCCCCAAACTAATAAGCTTATTAATACATAAATGCCATGTGAAATCCATGCTCATAATATATTCCCCTAGATGATCCTCTTCAAAAAGGTAACAGGTGAAATGAAAACAGGTGGATGAGAGACAACTGCCTTAGAGAAAGGAAGACAAGATGGAATGAGTGCAGAAGAAGAGAGGTATGTAGGGTGGGAGTGTGTTAAGGGAAAACCCAGAACTAATTCTGGCATCACCCCCATCAAGCAATGCACAGATTTGCCAATGGTGTCCTAGAGAGAGCACTGCAGAGCCCCCACTCTGCATGGACTTGTAAAGATGCGTGTGAACTAAGACAAGACAGGAAATGGGCCCTGGACACACTCCCTGCAGTCTGTCTTCCTGCAGGGACCTTATACCTGCCGTCCCTCTGCTTGGAATGCCCTGCCCCTGTTACTGAAATGGCCAATCCCTCGTTTTCCAGGTCTCAATCATGTCATTTTTCTTCACAGCCCTTATGATCTGAAACTATCAAGTTCATTTACTTATGGACTTTTTACCGTTTGCCTCACAATGCACAATATATATTGTTGATGACTGAATGAATCTGGAGCAGATACCCAGACCTCTTGTAAGGATAGATAAGGCCCTGGAAAGCCAGGTGACATATGAACTGTCGGGACTGATAGAAAGAGATATGCAGCATCTACCACTTCAGTTCTGGCTGCACACTGTGTTGGGAAGTCATCCCAGTCAACATTCAGACCACTGGGAAGGGGCTCTGTAATTGATTTATGAGGTCTGCCATGAGTGTGGCAACACATATGTGCAGGTTTGACTCACCCTTTGCTCATCCTACATGACCTAGGACGCTTTCCCTGTTCCCACTCTATTCGAGCAACCAGATTGTCCCTCCTTCTGAAGGCAAGGCAAGTCCCATCACTGCACTTCTCAAAACCCTACAATGACACCCCTTCTCACCTGGAATAAAATCAAGTGGCCGTTCACCATCCACCTCCTCTGTTTATCCAATGGGTTCCCACTGCACTGGCCCCCTTGCTGTTTTCCAAATACAGCAGGGACCCCCTTGCCTCCCTGTCACAGAAGCATTTTCTTTCATCAGAAATACCCTCCTGGGCACCTGGGTGGCTCAGATGGTTAAGCGTCTGCCTTCGGCTCAGGTCATGATCTCAGGGTCCTGGGATCGAGTCCCGCATCGGGCTCCCTGCTCTTTGGGAGCCTGCTTCTCCCTCTGCCTCTCTCTCTCTCTCTCTGTCTCTCATGAATAAATAAATAAAATTAAAAAAAAAAAAAAAAGAAATACCCTCCTGCCCCAAATACCCTCAAGCACAGATCCCTTACTTCCTACAGGTTCAGCTTTCACTTTATCCAGGGGCCCTTCCTTGCTCGTTCTATGTAAAATAGCCCTCCTTCATCACATCCTGTAATTTCACCCAGCTTTGTTCTCCTTTATAACATTTCCACTTGGCATGTACAATGAACCCTTGAACAACATAGGGTTTAGAAGCACCAACCCAAATGTGCAGTCAAAAATTCATGGATTAGGCTCACCTTGGTGGCTCAGTGGGCTAAGTGTCTGCCTTCGGCTCGGTTCATGGTCCCAGAGTTCTGGGATCAAGTCCCGCATCAGGCTCCCTGCTTGGCAGGGAGTCTGCTTCTCCCTCGGCCTGCTGCTCCCCCTGCTTGTGCACGCGCGTGCTCTCTCTCTCTCAAATAAATAAAATCTTAAAAAAAAATCCACAGATTAACTTTGACTCCCCTAAAACTTTATTAACTGCTGCCATTGGCCAAAAGCCTTACCAATAACATAAACAGTTGATTAACATATATTTGGTATGCTATATGTATAATATGGTATATTCTTAAATAAAGTAAGCTAGAGAAAAGAAAATGTTATTAAGAAAATCATAAGGAAGAGAAAATATATTTACAATACTGTATCGAATTTATTGAAAACAATAAGGTATAAGTGGACCCACACAGTTCAAGCCTCTGTTGTTCAAGGGCCAACTTTACTTATTTATTGTCCATTTCCTCCCTTTACCCCTTACCATGTCCCATCCTTTAACTAAACCCTGTTGCGGGGGGAGCGGTGGGGGAGGAATATCCTGTCCCTTCAAGGTTCTTCTGGCTGGACGAAGAATCAAATTAGCATTAAACAGATTAACAGGAGAAAAACAGATTTAATAGCATACCTTCAAGCAATTCACGCAGACAACACAGAAATGGAAATTCCAGACAGTCAGGCAAAATGAGGTACACATGTCATTCTGAACTAAGGACAGGAGTGGTGGAATCTGGGACATCAGAGGAAGGAATTTATACGAAGATGCAAAAAAGAGTAAATGTTTCATAAACAAATGTTTGCTGGGCTACTCAGAAACAATGGGCCAAAGAAAGGACTTTGATTAATCAGGCCTTGCTAGATGCCTCCCTGTCTACCATAACTAGTTGATATCATCATGTCATTATCTATGATGATTGCTCTCTTCTGAAGCAGCTTCTCTAACCAAAATTTTTTTAGGCACTTGATGGGGGAAGTAAAAAGTTTTTCCTAAATTTGCTGGGTTCATTGCTTTTTTTTGTAAAATATTTGGTACTCACAGGGGTTTTCTCCTCTAGTCTCTTACTTATATTTTTATACAAAATATATTAAATATATTAAAGATTTTTAAAGATTTCATTTATTTACTTGAGACAGAGAGTGAGCGAGAGAGCGGAGCGAGCACAAGCAGGGGAGCAGAGGGAGAGGGAGAAACAGACTCCCCGCTGAGCAGGGAGCCCGATGCAGGGCTTGATCCCAGGACCCTGGGATTATGACCTGAGTCAAAGGCAGATGCTTAGCCAACTGAGCCACCCAGGCGCTCTGGTTGATTGCTTTTTCAGCTCAAAAATCATCTTCAGGCCAAAGAGGCCCATCTTGGGGTGGCCTGGTTTTGGCCCCTCAAATCCTGTTAGGGGAAGAATTTTATCCTCTTTATTTATGGAGCATCCACTTAGAACAACACTTGGTACATAAGGAGTCCCCAATAAAATGTGTTGAATGAATGAGTGAATGAATTTCCAGGGGTAACTTAAATGACGAAGGCTTATTTTCATCTAAAGAACAACTTATCTACCCATTAAAACATGTCTATCTGAGCCTCCTATCTTGCTACCCTCCTGCCAGGTAACATAAACCCAACCTCCCAATTTGAAACAACTCGGGTGAAAAGCCAAACAAAAATACACATTTGGATTCTCAGCAGACAGCGATGTATCTCACCATGAAACACATGTAATAAAGAAACAGGATAGGGGAAGAATTCTCCTGCATAGCCCTTTACAAGTTTTCCCTAAAGCAGTGGTTCTCATCATGTGATCCATGGACTCAGCACCAGAACCCCACGGGCACTTGCTAGACATACAAATTCTTGGGTGCTACCCTAGACCCCCTGAATCAAAAATTTTGAAGGTGGGGACCCACAAATCTGCAAGCCCTCCAAAGGACTGATGCTCACTCGAGTTTGAGAACTACTACCCTGAATGAAGACATGAAATTTTAGAAATTTAACTAGGCACGATTTTACTCTTTTGGCTTACAAGTTAAAAACACAAATCTTTTTGGTTGGTGAGAAAGCCCTTAAACAATATACAGCAAATCTTGGGGCGCCTGGGTGGCTCAGTCAGTTGAGCCTCCAACTCTTGATTTCGGCTCAGGTCATGACCTCAGGGTTGTGAGACTGAGCCCCACATCTGGCTCCACGCTGGGCATGGAGCCTGCTTATAATTCTCTCTCTCCCTCTCCCTCTGCTCCTTTCCACCCCTCATGCTCTCTCTCTCTAAAAAATAAAAATAAATAAAAAAACAGCAAATCTTACCCTATCATCCTAATGAAACTGTCATTTTGGCTAGCAGTTGTACAGTAATGAATCTAACATTTTAAATAGATATGTGTGTGTGTGTGTATATATATATATATATATTTTTTTTTTTTTTTAAGTAGGCTCCACACCCAGCATGGAGCCCAATGTGGGACTTGAACTCACAACCCTGAGATCAAGATCTAAGCTGAGCTCAAGAATCAGACACCTAACTGACTGAGCCAACCAGGTGCCCCTAAATACACTTTTTAGAATCAAGGTTTGGGGGCGCCTGGGTGGCTCAGTTGTTAAGTGTCTACCTTCGATTCAGGTCATGATCCCAGGGTCCTGGGATCAAGCCCCGCATTGGGCTCTCTGCTCAGGAGGAAGCCTGCTTCTCCCTCTCCCACTCCCCCTGCTTGTGTTCCCTCTCTCTCTGTCTCTCTCTCTCTGTCAAATAAATAAATTTAAAAAAAATTTTTTTAAATAAAATAAAATAAAATCAAAGTTTGTATTTCAGGGCTACCCTGGACTACTTATACATAAAACTGAACAACCACATCTACTTTAATCCTAATGTTGTGATGGTTTCAGGGAGCAGTTCTGATAATCAGCAGGAATCTGCAAATTAAAAAATGACAGTAAAATGTCCTATAAGAAACCCTCGAAGGATAGAAAAACGTGAATGTGTAACAGCCCTGCATCTAGAAATTTCACAAAATGTCTTTACCTGAAGCTGTTTCTTTAATGGCTTCTAATGAAGTCGATGCATGTGTTAATTAACTATTAAGTGCAAATATGAGTACTTATAAGATGCACTTACTAGCTCTTCAGAGCACAGGAGCACTCGGTTGCTCCCCAAGTCTAGAGAACTTGGAGGGCTGGGGTCCCCAAATCACGAAGTCAACAGTCCCCTCTTAATACACCCAGGCTCTCATTACCAAATTTTGGAGACAAAAACTATGCCCACAATATGGCTCGAGGACAGTTTATATAAACAAGTCAGTGATATTAATTGCTGGTTTTGACCTAAGTGTTACATACATATTGTTTCACTTTTACAACAGCCCTAGGAAGTTTAGGTCTATCCCCAGTTACAAGAAACTGAGGTCCCGATAGACAAAGTAACCTATCTAAAATTGCACAATTCATAAGAATAAAGCCTGAACTGAATCCAAGTAGCTTTCAATGCAAGCCTTACTTTTTCTTTTTTTCCCTATCACACATATGGTTCCCTTGAGCTTCTAAGACAGGCCCCAAATAAAGGCACGTTTACTATAAGACTGAGAAAGATATGCCTAGGAAAGCCTTGAACACAAACTTCATTTACCAAGAAATGGTCTCTGGTGAACCCAGATTTTCCCCTTTCTCCCCTTCATCAAGGCTCTGAATCACAGCTGTAACTTTCTAACAAAAACATATGTGAACCACACACTCAATATGAGCAGAAGAATTCCACAAAAAGGGGGAAAATATTAAGAAATGTCTGCACTGGTAGCCATGATAGAATTTTAATTTGAACATTTTCTAAGACCAGATTTCAGCTTATCAAGCACTATGCAAACCACATGCAGAGGCCACACAATGCCTGCATATATTCCCCAAGCCTGTCACTTTTTTTGCCCCCTCTGCCCAGGATGTGGCCCTTGGGAAATCCAAGCAGAAACAACAGAGCTCTGATAGGCCTCTTGGCTCGGCGCTCGGGATGGAACATTTACCGTAGTGGAGATGACAAATCTGAGGGAAGTTTCTTTCTTTTTTTTTTTTTTTAAGATTTTTATTTATTTTTTGACAGAGAGAGAGAGACAGCGAGAGAGGGAACACAAGCAGGGGGAGTGGGAGAGGGAGAAGTAGGCTTCCCACCGAGCAGGGAGCCCGATGCGGGGCTCGATCCCAGGACCCTGGGATCATGACCTGAGCCGAAGGCAGATGCTAAACGGCTGAGCCACCCAGGCGCCCCCTGAGGGAAGTTTCTGATCAGTATTCAGTACATATGTTCACCACTGGTCTCTGTGAACTGCAGCACTAAATGCAAACAGCAAGAAGAATTTGTATACAAGTTTGTTTGTTTTGTTTTTATTATGTTATGTTAATCACCATACATTATATCATTAGTTTTTGATGTATACAAATTTTTTTTTAAGTGTCAGTTTAAAAGCCCTCAGCCCAGTTAGAGGCCGACTCTCGCCAGCCTACCTCTTTAAAAATACACACACACACACACACACCACCCCCAAACCAGCTCTTGGATGCACTCTTAGACAGAAAGGGTTTTCACAGTTGAACTTAGTGCCTTTGAAATGAGGATATAATGGAAACCAAGTAAAGCCCAATGCCACCATAGCCTTCTGGGTCACTGCTGTAATTTGTCACAGAGCCATGTACAGGCTACCCCAGGAGACATCTCAGCCACGATGCTCCTCTCACTTCCAAGAATCACCTGTGTGGCCTTTTCGCTTATTCTTTCATGGCTCTTGGTTCCCCTCCATCTATCCCCTTTGCATTCTTCAGGAACCAGCTTAAATGTCGTCTCCTCTGAGAGGCCTTCCCTAGCTCAAGATCACCCAATCATTTGCTAGCAGAGTACTTCACCTAAAATTATTTTATTTATCCATCTCTTCCAAAATCTCAATTCCTTAAAAGCAGGGACCTTGTTTGTGCTGGCACAGAGGAGCTCTCTAAAGTCTTGGTCTTTCATGCATGCTTATCGAAGAAATGAATAAATAAGCACCTCCCTTTTGCACTTTCATTCCTCAAAGCTTGGGCTCTGCATATGGTGGAGAAACCTTCTTCCTTAGATCCTGAATGGCAGGGCTTCCCCACTTGTAACAACGATGGAAGGCACTTGCCTTCCTAGAATACTTTCGAGCAAAATCTGGAGCAGAGACACTGAGAGGAGGGGCCTAGAAGAGGCAGCCCACCCAAGTTCAGGAGCTCCATGCCACACTTGCCCATCTGCCTCAAGCCTCAAGACTGGATGGGCTCCTCCCTACAGTTCGGGCAGAGCAGGGCTGGCTTTCAGTCTTTGCTGCAGTGTATGTTGTAGGACCAGGAAACCAGAAGACATAATGCCCTTAGGCGATTCTATCCAAACCCGATGAGTCTTCCAGGCTGGACTTTTCTCCTGAACACCACCGCCGCTCCCCGCCCCCATATAGCTGACCACCCCTTGGACACTGCTACTTGGATATCTTGCAGGTCTCTCAAATTCAAAACATGCAAAACTTGCCTAAGGTCATACTGATAGGAAGTGACAGGTTGATTTCAGGTTTCCAAGACACCAAAGAATATACACAGTCTTTCCCCCTCATTGATGGGAATGCCTATAGGAGGGTAGAAGGGAGGGTGTGACTGTACTGATTTGCTTGGGTAAATGCACCTGAGGGAAACGAGTTCGAGAGCAGACATGGTAGTGAAGACTGTCAGTAAAATGCTTCCTCCCATTAAAACCTGGGAATTGTTAATTTCAGTGTTAGCTGCAGATTTCATAGACAATGATGGGCTTAGAGTTGTTTCAAGACATTCAACTGACTACAATTCGATGAGTTTTGGGGGAAGTTGGTACCATCTGAACAGCTCTTAATCGCTTGCTTTGCTTTGTCAGAGTCTCAGTTAATGAAAGGTCTTCCAGCACAGAGGATGAGGAGGGGTAGAAGAAGGAAGGAGGTCACCGATCCACTGTTTTCTTGTAATCATCCTCAAAGGAAAATACCACTTCTCAAGCAACATTGTCCAAGTCCAGCTGGCTATGTGTTCCTGCCTCATTTCTTTTATGTTTTAGTTCACCAACACAAATAGGCTTAGTTAGCCCCATCTCTGAACAGAGAGAGTTGTGCTGCCTTTAGGAGACACAGTTCACTTGCAGTTTGTTTGCAAGCTTCAACTCTTTCCCATTTTAAGACACCGTTGTTCCCAAACAAGCACCAGCCCCAGGTATCAACCCAGCCCCACCTGCCCAGGGACACCCATCCATCCTTCTCCATGGGAGGCTCCAACCAGACAGGCTGTCCTACATTGCCTCATTTCTACATGCTTCCTTGGGATGTTTTGGACATCAACACTTGTCAAGTTTCTCCTGCCCTTGATCTTCTCTGGTTCTAATTCTCTTTGTCCAGACAAATTATTTTGAATTGGACTTTTTTTTTTTTTACTTATCTAACTTGGCACCAAGAATTTGAATGTTTGACAAAAGAGTCAATGAGGTTTATGTGGTTTAAATTTAGGAATGCTATTCTAGGTCAGTTTACTTTTTTCAACAGTCATCTTAATCTGTTCCTGGGAATTCCTGTGCATTGCAATGCATTACTAGGTAGAGATCTACTTTCTAATGGTACAAGGAGCATTGGTGTTAACACTTTGTAGAAAGGTGCCTATATGGTGAGCTAAATGTGTCTCCTCCAGGTGAGTTGTGCCCTAGATCCCATCTCATTCCATTCTGCAGATATGCACTGTGGGCTATTTCTCATATTTACCTGCTTTTCCCAATCCTCCTTCTTTTCCTCTTAGACTCAAAACATGGCTTTCTAATACTGCACAAACTCCGTTGTGGCCTTCCCAAATCCCCAATCAATTAAAAATGGCTCTGCCTGGCTGAATTTTCGGAGACCTCTGCTGAGGTTAAGGATCAGCCACAATTCATCTCATATTACTTTCTCACAAATACTGGGTAGGACACTGATACAGAGAATTTCAGGAGATTTTATAAAAACTCTCATTCTCATGGTATTAAGTCAAGCTATGTTCTTATCAAGGTCTGTGTGAAGAGATGATTTCTAAGCTTACATTTGGATAATAAGGTGTTATTTTAAATAACCTAATTTTTTTAGGTGTTAACTGAATATTTTTTTCTGCCCCATGAAATGTCACCAAGTGGTTAGCATTCAGTGGCATGCCAAGGCCAGTGAGGAGGTGCTTTTGGAATTTACCAAAATTCTAACTTAAGGGAGAAGGGTCTTGGTAAGCCCCTAAGATAAGCAATACTAATGACACCTAGTCCTTTAAAATGCAATTGTGTGTATACACTGAATTGGATTCAAATGACTAATTTTGTTATGTGAATTTTAGCTCACTTTTTAAAAATCACAATTGTGCAATGTACAAAGTCAGTCTAAACAAACCAAACTCTGATGATGATGCTTTTTCATTCACGTGGGGATCAGCCTATCACTATCACACTCAATCACAGAACCTCCAAGGTATGCCTTTGAATCATGCTCCCAAGCTAAATCATAATAGATCTGAAACACCTTCACACTCCCTCGATGATTAGATCTTAACTCATCCCATTCTAAATACTACTTGCATGGGAAAAGGGGATTTCAAAATCAAACAACTACTGAACTTTGAGCTCATTAATGTGGAATGAACCTTCACGTTTCTTGTTCAGACAGGGCTAATGTATAGATTTGGGACTATCTGTCCCCTCAATACAGGATCTGATAGGAGGTTAGCATTGATGTTCTTATTGATTAACAAAGGGAAATTCTTGTGTAGAGAGATTATTTCCTTATCTGTACTATATTTCTGTGCATGAATTGTAGTTTTAGCATAAAACCTTATCCTGAGCCCATGAGCTAACAAATTCTTCTCTAAAACTACAAACTCTGACTGTTTGTAACAATATGCCTTTCAGGGTTTTCTATTTAACAGTTCAAGAGGTCCAAACTGAGTTCTCCAATCAAATTTTTTTCCAGTAGATGTAATGAAAATATTAGCACTTTTGCTACGTCTTGCCAAGGAAACCATTAGTAGATGGTACAGAGGCAAGCTTACATCCTACCTTGCTTTGCAGATGGGATTTAAAACAATATAATCTTTATCAAATTGATGGCTCTGTCTAAAAGGACCAAAATTTATGTGTGTGTGTGTTTTTTTAAATAATCTGAAATAGCAAACCATGGCAACTGTTGACACGAATGAGCAAAATCTAAGCAGTATTTTTTAAAGCCTCACTGGACTATTTAGCAACTGTTCCAGAAAGAATAAGGAGCTATACCAAAGCCTCTGTCTTCCATGTAATTATCCAGGCTCCATTTGCTGATTAAAAAATTGTGTACTGAGCACCTCTTAGGTGTCATGTGCAGTGCGACAAATGGAGAAGCTGTCAAATATGAGCCAAGGTCCCCAGTTTCCACAAGCTGGGAAAGAGACAGCATTACAGTAGAATCTGCCAAGTGATGAGGGCCAAGGGAAGCTTGGGGTATTAGGAAGAAACCTGGTATAGCTTTACATGGAGTGAAAGATGAGGAGGATTGAGGCATGGGAGGAGAAAGGGGAGATTCTAGAAGGACGAAATGGAAGTGCAAAGATCCTAAGACAAAGTAGGTCAGACAGCTCCTTGCCTTTCTGTTGATTCCAGTACAATGAATGGGTGGGTGGAGAGAGCAGCAGCTGATGGAACAGAGAAAGCAGGAGGGGCCAAGTACCACAGGGTCCTAGTGACCATGATAATGAGTTTCTGCATTTTATTTTCATTTCAACCGGAAGATATTGAAGGCCCTGCTTCAGGATGCTCAATTTGCCTTAAATCCAGTCCTATAATTCCATCTTCACTAGGCATAAACAAAAATTTCCAAAGGGCTGTCCCCCCAACCCCCGACCAAAAAAAAAAAAAAACCTTCCATACCAAAACCGCCTGGGGGTTCCATTCATCATTCCAAGTGAACCACTGTCTCAGCATGGCAGCAGGATAAACTGAAGACTTGGCAAAGGATTTGAGGAGTTGACAGCTCATTGATCAAACATGAAATGTGTTTGCTGTAGTTACTGTAGATGGTGCAGGAATGTCTATCCCCAAAGTATGACCAAACCTTAGACATAGGAAACTTTTCTTCACTGCTGACTGGCAGGGCTCCTAAGGCATAAGTTTGAAACGGAATCTTCCATCTCACACTTCCAAATTAAATATTTCATTACTCATATGCTTCAGGGTTGATGCTGTGCCAATTGGAAGCACTTTGTAAATAAAATAAGCAATCAAGATGGCAAAGGCATTCCTGGAGAACAGAGTTATTCAAGCCACAAAGATAAAAGATATTTTGCTAGCCATGGATTTCAAATTTCCCTCTCAAGTTCCTTTCTCAGTAAAGCCTTTGCAACTACATCAATAGCTGAACCAGAGGAAATCAAGTCAATAAGATACTGATAATTAGGAGGCCTGTAAAAACACAAAGTTGTGGTCATGCCAATCCAACCCGGGGCTTGTGATTGTGTGAAAAATAGAGAAACCAATAGGTACAAAAAATTAAGCACCATTTCACAAAGCACCAATGGACACATATAAAAAAGTATTTCACCATCAAAGAGTACAGCATTGGACACATTTTACGTATGGCCTATTTATTAAACCCTATAAATGTAACCCACTTTCTGTAAGTCAAAAAATAATCTTTAGAACCAGTTTGACAAAACCAATGCTGTTCCCACAACCATTCTCCAACCTGAGGTTCAAGACTGTGTCAACCACTGACAGATGAGACTCATCCTGGTTTTTCCTCTCTTAAAAAAAAAAAAAATTCAACCCACTTAAATATGGAAATTAAAAAAAAAAAGCAGATGAAGATAGTGAGGATCAGAAGAGGAAGAAAGTCAGCTTTTGCTGGAATAAGTATCATCTGGCCACTTGCAAGTCAAAGTGAGGCATCTGGGCAGAGCTCTTCTGTTTCCGAGGAAAGAGAGATAATGTGGTCAGAGGAGGAGGCATGGGTGTTCACGGATAGAGGAAAGAGTCTTCTCATACATGGAGTGAAAAGAGCCTGGCTAAGAGATGCCAGTTCCTCATTAATTCAGAAAAGTTTTATCTTCTTAAAAATAAATTTGTGAAGAAGTGTTCAATCAATTGCTTCCTCTAATTAGGGCTTAAGTAAACAGTGAGGTTGGCAAGTGGGTTACTGGTAATGCAGAGAAAAGGAAAAAAATAGAAGGAAGATAAATTCAGAAAAGAGGAAGGGAAGGGAAGAAGAGTAGAAGGATGAGAGTAGAGAAGAAGGAAAAGAAGAAATAAGAGAAAAGAGAGAAAGAAGAGAAAGCAAGCAGGAGAAATAGCCAGAAGATAGCATTGCATTCCTTCTGGCAGCTTCCAAAGAGACCTTGGCATTCATTTCAACTAGCCCTTCCTTTAGAGTCTCTTCTTCCCCACTGAACGCTAACTAAAGTATCTGAAGAATATGAAGAGTAAGGAAGGAGGGTAAATCCAGCACAAGATGGGTAGAATAATTTCCAACCCACTTGCTCTGTCTGTCAAAGCTCTATGGGATCTGTGGCCTTAGAGAGGAAAATCTTCTGTTTCATAAGAGTTAACAAATTGTTTTAATTTAAGTAGACCCCAAAAGATGAAAGATGCACACGCACCCCCCTCAGCTTTGGCAAGACAGAAATTAAGTTTAAAGCTAGTGAGTCATTTTCAAATAAAGATAGATGGAGATAGATACGTAATATACATATTACACATAATAGGTCTCTGTCCTTTTTGTGCGAGAGAAATGTGCTATGCATTCACATCACTATCTCTCCATTTTTTGCAAGTATGAAAAAGGATGAGAAAAAGAATATTATTGCAGCCTGACACGTTTCTTAAACCAATCTCTGAGGCAGAGGCGGTTAGTGACATGCCAAAAATGAAAACCTTCTCTTTGTTTCCAGTCCAATGCTTAATACACTGTATTACAGAGTCCTCAAAAGTTTTAAGAAAACTCAACCTTGAAGCTGTGTCTTTTGCCAAGTCTCTGTCTTTAAAAGCAAGTTGATTCATCCACCTCTATTCCTACTTCTGAGGTCTCTTTCCATCCTTAAGAGCTACTGGGAAAAAAAAAAAGGATTGGAGGACAAAATAGTTAACCCTCTTTTAGAAACACCATAGATGAATTTGGGGAAAACAGGAGTCTTACCATATTTCTTTGCCAATATCCACTATTAGCAAGACCAGATGTAATAGGTTCCTTTCGATATTGTAACCATTAGCTATGTGTTTGAGCACAATGATGCCCAATTTTGCCACTTCAATCAGCAAATAAGAATGGTGTTCATTTCAGATGTTGCATGTAACAGGTTAAAAATTCACCATATGCTTTTGACAAGCAATATGAGAAGAATATGAAAAGCTCTAATTTACTTATGGCTTTACATCTTCTGTATTAACTGAAACACTAACTGTAACTGGTATAAATCAGGGCACACTTGATACACTCTTGCCTAGAAGTACCTGGTGTGCTTTAAGCTATGAGGAATAACTGTGTCCAAAACCAGGGACCTTCTGATCAAAGCTACTCCACAAAGTCTCCTTCTTAATGAGAAGATAGTAAACTGTGGCACATGAAAGCCTAAGTTTTGCCTTTTCAAAGTTCTCTTTTCTAAATCACTTTGTCATTAAAGAAGGTATACTAAGAAGTCATTCCCCAAGATCTCATAAGCCTTTTGAGGGTTGGTTTAAAAAAGCAGAATGTTACAGGAAAGACACATAAGGCATGACTGAAAAGATGAAGGCTTACAGCAGGTACGTTTAGAAGATCCTTTTTTTTTTAAAGATTTTATTTTTAAGTAATCTCTACACCCAACATGGGGCTTGAACTTAAAACCTCGAGATCAAGAGTTGCATGCTCTACTGACTGAGCCCAGCCAGATGCCCCAGAAGATCCTTTATTTTGAGTATCATTTTCCCCCTTACATTTTTAGAGTACCTGGTAGTTTCTAGAATGTCTCAACACTATTACCCTCTTTGAAGCCTCCACACCCTATGAGGCAGACAATGCAAATAGATACCATCACTCTCATTTCACTTAAAAAGCAACTGATTTTTAGAGAGACTAGGTTACCCAGGGTCACATATTGAGTCAAATGTAGCAGGAAAACTTGAACCAATGTCTTCTAATTGCCAATCAGGCACTTCTTTCAACTACACACTTCCTGACTAATGGCTCCATCATGACTATGTTCCTCCTGGACGTCCATAGACACAGACCATCTTAGAATCCTACCCTCCTGCCATCTCTCTAACTGTTGCTTTTTCTCTCTGCTCACTCTCCTTGCTCTATCCCCTAAATATGGTGTGGTGATTAATTTGATGTGTCAACTTCACTGGGCTAAGGGATGCTCAGATAGCTGGGAAAACATGATTTCTGGGTGTGTCAACAAGGGTGTTCGTACAAAAAATTAGTATTTGATTCAGTAGACTGAGTAAAAAAGATGGGCCCTCGCCAATGTGGGTGGGCATCATCCAATCTATTGAGAGCCTGAATAGAACAAAAAAGGCAGAAGAAGGGCAAATTCCTTTTCTCTCCTCCTGAGCTGGGCTGTCCATCTTCTCTTGCCCTCGGGCATCCATGGTCCTGGTTCTTGGGCCTTTGGACTCTGGGACTTACACCTGGGGCTGCCCGAGTTCTCAGATCTTTGGACTCAGACTGCATTATGCCGTCTGATTCCTGGTTCTCCAACTTGCAGACAACAGATCATGTGAGTTCTCAGCCTCCAGAGCCACATGAGACAACTGCTGTAATACATGTTCATGTTCATGACCTCTACGTAGATGATTTTCAAATGACTGATTCCAATCTATACCCTGAACTCCAGCACCACAGTCATTCAACAGATATTCACCAAATGCCAACTATATTCTTGTCATGGTGTTAGGTTTCAGGAACAATATTAGAAATTGGAGAAGACAAGTCCCTGCCTTCATGGAACCTGCAGTCTTGCAGGGAAGAAACAATTACTATAAACTCCATCATGTCGTGGTCATGGGACAGAACAGATTCTTTATGAGTGAGTAGTCAGGATCAATCTGAAAATGACTTCTGGAGGAAATGAGGTTGGGAGCTAGGCTTCTTTGAATATACTTTACTTTGGAGGTTTTACTTGAAAACATCTTATTTAAATGTAAAACAAAATTGATGGCAAGCCCTAAAAATAGAGACTATCCCAAATAATTGAAAACTTGGCAATTTGAGTTTATATCCATAGGAAGGTATTTCTACTGACAAAAAGCTCTATAAAAAATACTTTAAATATTCCTATCCCTAGTATGAGCTTGTGTCCCTCCAAAATTCCTATGTTGAAGTCCTAATCCCCAGTACCTCAGAATGTGACTGGATTAGGAGGCAACTAAGGTAAAATGAGGTCATATGGGTGGCCCATAATCCAATACGACTGGTGTCCTTATAAAACGAAAGGATTAGGATACAGAAATGCATGCACAGAGAACAGACCATGTGATGACATAAACCAAGAAAGCAGTCACCTGCAAGCCAAGGAGAGGTCTCGGAAGAAACCAAATCTGCTGGTACCTTGATCTCGGACCGCTAGCCTTCAGAACTGTGAGAAAATAAATTTGTGTTGTTTAAGCCCCCCAGGCTATGGCGTTTTGTTATGGCAGTGCAAGCCAACTAATACAATCCCCGTATTTGACTCTCAGAGCACATCTCCTTCATGACCCTTATCATACGGCAATTTACCCTTGATGATGTGATTTTAGATCTCCCAGGCCACACACTCTATGAGGACAGAAAGAGGGTACAGTTGGCAGTTGTGGTGGTTTCAGAACACAACGTGAAAATTCGCTCACACTCCTTCCACTGAAAGGTAGGGTCTATGTCCCACCCCACCCCCTTTACTGGGGGCTTTTGGACACTACAACCCCCAGAATATGGCAGAAGCGAGGCTGTGCTGGTTTTCAGGCTGAGGGCTTAGAGACTTCTGGTTCCTGTCTCCTGGATACCCATTCTTGGACCTTAGCCACAATGCAGAGAGAAAATCAGGCCGTGTGGAGAGGCCATGAGCATGCGTTCTGGCTGATAGACCCCGCGGAGGGCCGAGCTCACTAGCAGCATCCCGTGCCAGCCGTGTGAGTTAGGAATCCTGCAGGATGGATCCAGTGGCAGCTACCATCTGAACTGTAACCACAGCACAGACCACTAGCCAGAACAGCCTCTAAATATGAGCGATAATAATAAAATTTAAAACACTATGTGTAGGGACGGTTTGTTATGTAGCCAGAGATTACCTGAAGAGCACTCTATAAATAGGTGCTCGATGAAATTCTTTCTGGCCTATTTCTACACATGTTGTCCATAAATGCTTTGGGATGTCTCTGGAACCCTTAGCAGGTGAACACTGTTCACCTAATGGTAAGCTCTCCACCTAAATGTACATTCAGGAAAGTCAGAATTAGACAAATAACCCTACTGACACTTGACCCCGAATAGAGGCAAATCACTCAAAAATGCAAGAATGAGAGAAGTTCTGCAGACAAAAACAGCTTTTCAGGACCCATTCCTCTGGCTTATGAGCAAGTTTCTTTCCACGGTCATTGACTGAAACCCTCTTGTATATACATGGTCACAAGGATTTTGATAATGTTTTGATGCAGTGTCACCCTGTCTTCTGCTTCCTCTCCCAGTCACCCCAACGCTATCAAAGCTGCAACCATCACCATGGAAACGAGCCTGGGAAGAAACTCAACATTCTTGGTCAAACCCTCTATGCTGTCACCCACAGAGGATGCTGGAAGGAGAGGCTTGTATTTAAGTAAGAAATATTTTTTTCTGATTCTGAGAGACACTCATTGCTTTCTCCCATTGTTTTCTCCCTACTAGGATGCAAGGGAGATTTAAAAAAAAAAATGAAAATAAATGAAATTTTCCTTTCTAACTGACTTCCAAAATAATACTGAGGATCTACCTTGTGGGAACTACTGAAACAAGCCATAGAGAATCCTAAGCCCCAAGGATTTTTGAGCATTGGGCTGATTCCACCACCAATGATGAAGGATAACAATAGTTAAATGCAAGGCTTCAGAGTCAGACAGACCTCGGTTCAAGTCCGGATCCCATTACTCAGCAGCTGAGCAAATCCATTCACTTATTTATATAGTCACTCAACAAATATATTTTGGGTACCTGTTAGCTCATGGATGCTTTGCTAAACACTGAGAAAACTTTGAGATGCAAAACAGACAGTCCTGGAATGGGGACCTCATGCCTACCACATACCACCAGGCACTACTCCAGCTGCCAGGAAAACAAAGGTGACAACACCTTGGCTTTAAGGAGCTTTCGTTCAGGCGCCTGGGTGGCTCAGTCGGTTAAGTGTCTGCCTTTGGCTCAAGTCATGATCCCAGAGTCCTGGGATCAAGTCCCACGTTAGGCTCCCTGCTCAGCGGAGAGCCTGCTTCTCCCTCTCCTGTGCCTGCCTCTCTGCCTACTTGTGCTCTCTATCTCTCTGTCAAATAAATAAATAAAATCTTTAAAAAAAAAAAAAAAGAGCTTTCATTCTAGTGGTGGAGACACAGGAAAAAACATTTAAATAAAATGACATTGTTATAAGAGCCATGAAAGAGACATGATGACACATGTGAGGCTAAAGCAGAAAAAAAAGTAGAGTCTCAAGAGAGAGAGGTGGGGGGGAGGCAAACCCAAGAAGCCAACTATTAATGATAGAGAACTGATGGTTAGCAGAGGGGAGGTGGGCAGGGGATGGGTGACATCGGTGATGGGAATGATGGAGCGCACTTGTCCTAAGGAGCACCCGGGGACGTATGGAAGTGTTGAACCACTATATGGGGCACCCGAAACTAATATTACAGTGTATGTCAACTAACTGGAATTTAAATAAAAACTTTTAAAAAAGAGAGAGTGGGGCGCCTGGGTGGCTCAGTTGGTTAAGCAACTGCCTTCGGCTCAGGTCATGATCCTGGAGTCCCGGGATCGAGTCCCGCATCGGGCTCCCTGCTTGGCGGGGAGTCTGCTTCTCCCTCTGACCCTCCTCCCTCTCATGCTCTCTGTCTCTCATTCTCTCTCTCTCTCAAATAAATAAATAAAATCTTAAAAAAAAAAAAAAGAGAGAGCGCAAACAAAATAGAGTCTTTCTTTAGGGCAGTGGTCAGAGCAGGCAATTTTGTTTAAATTTTTTAAGTCTTATTAGGTTCCCTATCTGGAAACAGGCATGCTACCACACTGGCTTGTTGCAAATTAACCCATGCAAAGCATGTGTATCATGCTTGGCATGCAGGGATGTTCAGTAAATGGCAGCCAGTGTTATTATTAATATCATCTAGGAAAGTATATTGGGTGATTTTGGGGAGCGCAATCCACCATGGGCCCTGAGCCCTGCTTGGCCCTATAAATCATGCTAAGCCCTGCCCGCTCTTTCCCCCAGCCATCACTCAGGGTTGTGTTTGCAGGGAGCAATCTGGAGGGATAAGATCATGTCTCTCTCCAGGGCAAAGAGGTTTACCATAAAATAGGAAGGTTCCCCAAGCTCAGGGTTCCTCGACTTCGATGGAACCCCAGTATGCAGAGTATCCACATGGGCCCCTTGCAATTGACCTCTTGGGATTTGGGGACCTTAGAGAACTAACACAAACGTAATGTTCATGCTGCATGCCGTGCTGTGAGTGATTAAGTCCTTTACCCCCGACCCAAGAATCACATGACTTTTGCCAGCACGCACAAAATGGTAATAGGCCAATGTATTAGCTTGTAAGAAGGGTAAAAGCCCAGATCCTGACAGTGTCCCTCAAGAATCTCCAGTGACCTTTGTTTAATACAGGTGAGTCAATCGTCAGTCACTTCACCCTTGACATGGTAGTTTCTTTGGATGACAGTTCTCAGGTAACATCATGAAACACACTCATGTAGACACACAACACACAACACAACACAACAACAATCCAAATCATCCCAAATTTCTGTAGACCACCACCACTGAGCCTGACAGTTTCTTTTGTTCCTCATCACTGGAGAATTATTACACGTATTTGTTCTCCCAGAAAGTCAGAAAGAGGAGGGGCAACAAACCTTTAAAATCAGCACACAAGACAAAGGATGGTGACAAAGGTGTAAGACGAAAAAAAAAAGAGAGAGAAAGAAAGAGACGGTCAAAGGACCATAAAAGCAAAGAAGGTGGCCGATTTGCAAATATTGTATAGTATATAGATTTGTTCTCAAAATGGAGACCTATCTAGGAAGAAACATGATCTCATATAAGTTTTAATCAGCAATGCTTTGCAAAAAGGCATTCTGTCAAGGGCATACCACTTTTATCAGATGGTAAAAATGGTGTATAGCAATCTTCTATAACCCAAGTAAAAATAAAAGATGCACGGGCAAAGCAGTTATAATTTTTGCAGGGTCATAAAGGTTTTCTTGTACCCTTAAAGCATTTTCTTCCTTCTCTCCAGGCCTTTTTATTTTTTATAAGAGCCAAGATATAAGTTTAATTTGCTAACTCTTGTTATATATATATATGGCAAACGCTCAGAATTTGAAATGCATCTTTAATTAAGTATACTGCTGGGAGTTTGGAAATTCCGACTGAACCAGCATTTGTCTATTTCCTATTAAATGCAAAAAAGCAACATGGCCTTCCTTCCTCATTATCACTTACTCCTAGGAGTCACGTGCACATTGCAGGGACTGAAACAGCAGGTACAAAGACATGCGTACACATACAAACCACAGTTTCAGACACACATCTTATTTGTTTAAAACAAGAAATCACTTGGGGGAAAGGAAGCAGATTTATCACTTCACCCAGGTACTACTAGCCATGCTGTGGAATTATTTCATATCAAGGATAATCCCATCAATGAAATATTTATGTACACTCATTATAGGAAAACACTCTGTTTTATAACCAAGATTTGGGGTAGCTTAAGTAAAAAAGCAGGAAGAGTTTAGGTTGTAGAATTCATTGCGGTCTGGATTTATAAATTTAGTCAACTAAAGCCAGGACAGTTCCCACATCAGGGGAGACGTCCTTTGAGCAACCAGAGGTGCTAGAAGCAGTTTGTTAGAATGTTCAAAAGTTGTGTGTGACAATTAAAGGGATGTGAGACTGAGGTCTCTCTCTTCTCTAAGGCCTCTGAAAACAAAACAAAATAAAGAATGGATTCCAAGAGGGCATCTTCTAAACTAAACCATTCGTGCTCCTTGGGATTGTTTTAAATGAAAAGCATGCTCCGGTCCTCATCATTGGGGCTGATGTATCAGGCACTATTTTCCCAGGGGTGACGTACTCCGTCAGATGCAGGACCAGCCTGCAAACTGGGAAAGTCTCTTAGGACACAGAAGGCATCATACGGACTGCCCTACAGGCCAGAGAATTGTAATCCCAAAGAGATTTGTGTAATCTCCCAGTTAGAAAACCCGCAGACTCCAGAATACACAAGGCTAAGAACATAATATATTGTATCTTGAGAAACTGCTCTGAGAGGAAAAATAAAAATAATAAATTCTTCTCTACCCAGGATTGATTTATCAGTCACTTACCTCAATGTGCAAGACACAAAAAACAAAGGGAAGGGAGAGCACAGCAATTAGGCCAACACAAAGACAGACTATCTTATTTCACAGAGTGGTAGGAACAGTGGGGAGCTGCAATTCTTCCTTGCTACCTGACTCTGAAATCCCCAGCTCTTTAAAATCACTTAATTGCTTCTCTTTGCAGGGAATGTTTACTTCTCTGCTCTGCATTCTCTTTCCCAGAGCCCTGCTCAACAATTCATGGGGTAGAGTTTCTAATAACTCTTCTTCATGGGACCCGAGACAAATGAAAAGGATAAACCTACATGCCTTGAGTCCACAAGGAGGGCCCACTATGTATCAGGCTTTGTGTTAAGGGACAGGAGTTTAATAAAAAAAAAATTAAAAATTAAAAAAAGGATCCTATTAACCATAGCATGATTTAGAAAGAGGTTTTGCATACCAAGTCTCAAACATTTTACTGATAACTTTGGTTGCAATAACTGAAAGTCAAGTCACACTAGTTTGAGCAAGACAGAAATTAATCAGTGAACGTGGTAAGCAGAATAATGGCCTCCCCAAAGATGTCCATGTCCTGCTCCCCACAATCGTCACCTTA
Source organism: Mirounga angustirostris (assembly GCF_029215605.1). Taxonomy (NCBI): domain Eukaryota; kingdom Metazoa; phylum Chordata; class Mammalia; order Carnivora; family Phocidae; genus Mirounga; species Mirounga angustirostris. Next base: position 183,100,561 of record NW_026991709.1, on the reverse strand, counting down.
GATGGCAAAAGGAATTTTACAGATGTGGTTAAATGAAGGGCCTTGAGATGGAAAGGTTATTCTGGATTACTTTGAGGGGCCAATCTAATCACATGGATTTTTTTTTTTCAGTATACAGTTATATTCCAACGACACACAATATTACATCAGTTTCAGGTGTACAATATAGTGATTCAACTTCTCTACATTCTCTGCCACGCTCACCACAAGTGTAGCTACCATCTGTCACCGTAAACACTATTATAATATCACTAACCATCTTCCCCATGCTGTGCCCTTTATTCATGACGTATTCATTCCATAACTTGAAGTCTGTATTTCCCTGTCCCCCTCATCCATTTTGCCCACCCCCTCGCGCCCCACCTCCCCTCTGGCAACCCTCAGTTTATACTATTTATAGATCTGATTCTGCTTTCTGTTTCTTCATTTGTTTTGTTTGTTAGATTCCACATATAAGTGAAATCATACGTATTTGTCTTTCTCTGTCTGACTTATTTCACTTAGCATAATACCTTCTAAGGTCCACCCATGTTGTTGCAAATGGCAAGATCTCATCTTTTTATGGCTGCATAATATTCCATCTCTCTCTCTCTCTCTCTCTCACACACACACACTCTCTCTCTCTCCATCTTCCTGACCCACTCATCTATTGATGGACACTTGAGTTACTTCCATACCTTGGCTACTGTAAATAATGCTGCAATAAACCTAGGGGTGCATATATCTTTTCGAACTAGTGTTTTCATTTTGAGTAAATACACTGCAGTGGAATTACTAGATCATGTAGCATTACTATTTTTAATTTCTTGACAAACCTCCACACTGTTTTTCACAATGGCTGTACCAATTTACTTTCCCATCTACAGTACACAAGGATTCTTTTTTCTCCACATCCTTGCCAAAACTTATTACTTCTTTTTTATTTTAACCATTCTGACAGGTGTGAGGTGGTATCTCATTGTGGTTTTGATTTGTATTTCCCCGATGATTAGTGAGGTTGAGCATTTTTTCATGTGTCTCTTGGTTATCTGTATGTCTTCTTTGAGAAAATGTCTAGATTGGATCCTCTACCCATTTTTTAATCAAATAGTTTGGTTTTGGGGGTGTTGAATTATGTAAGTTCTTCATATATTTTGGATATTAACCCCTTATTGGATATATCATTTGCAAATATCTTCTTCCATTCAGCAGGTTGCCTTTTTGTTGTTGTTGATGGCTTCCTTTGCCGTGCAAAAACTTTTCATTTTGACATAGTCCCAACAGTTTAATTTTGCTTTTATTTTCCTTAACCTGGGAGATATAACTAGAAATATGCTTCTACAACTGAGGTCACAGTAATTACAGCCTATGTTCTCTTCTAGATGGTTTCAGGTCTCACATTTAGGTCCTTAATCCATTTTGAGTTTATTTTTATTTATGGTGTTGAAAAGTGGTCCACTTTCATTCTTTTGCATGTAGTTCTCTAGTTTTGCCAAAACCATTTGTTAAAGAGACTGTCTTTTCCCCCATTGCATTTCTTGCTTCCTTTGTCATAGACTAATTGACCACAGAAGCATGGGTTTATTTCTGGGCTCTCTATTCCATTCCATTGATCTATGTGTCTATTTTTTTAATTAATTAATTAATTTTAGAGAGAGAGAGAAAGACCACAAGCAGGGGAGGAGCAGAGGGAGAGGAAGAGGGAGACAAGCAGACCCCCACTGAGCAGGGAGATCAACACGTAGCTTGATCTCAGGACCCTGAGATCATGACCTGTTCCAAAATCAAAAGTCAGATGCTTAACTAAGCCACCCCGGCCCCCCCATCTATGTGTCTATTTTTGTGCCAGTACGATACTGTTTTGATTATTATAGCTCTGTAGTATATCTTGAAATCTGGAATTGTGATACCTGTAGCTTTGTTCTTTTTCAAGACTGCTTTGGCTATTTGGGGTCTTTGGTGGTTTCATACAAATTTTAGTACTATTTGTTCTACTTCTGTGAAAAATGCTGTTGGTATATTGATAGAGATTGCATTGAATCTATAGATTGCATTGGGTACTATGGGACATTTTAACAATGTTAATTCTTCCAATCCATGATCATGGAGTATCTTTCCATTTGTTTGAGTGATCTTCAATTTCTTTCATTAATGTTTTATAGTTTTCAGAGTACAGGTCTTTCACCTCCTTGGCTAAGTCTATTCCTAGGTATTTTATTATTTTTGGTGCAATTGTAAATGAAATTGTTTTCTTAATTTTTCCTTTTCTTGCTTTATTAATAGTATAAAATACTATCAATTTCTGGGTATTAATTTTGTATCCTGCAACTTTACTGAATTCATTACTTCTAATAGTTTTTTGATGAAGTCTTCATGGTTTTCTTTGTAGAGGAACATGTCATCTGCAGAGAGTGACAGTTTAATTTCTTCCTTACCTATATGGATGCCTCTTATTTCTTTTCCTTGTCTGATTGCTATGGCTAGGAATTTCAGCACTATGTTGAATAAAAGTGATGAGAGTAGACACCATTGTCTTGTTCCTGATGTTAGAGTAAAAGCTCTCAGTTTTTCATCACTGAGGATGATGCTAGCTGTGGGTTTTTCATATAGAGCCTTTATTAGGTTGAAGTCTGTTCCCTCTAAACCCACACCGCTGGGAGTTTTTATCATGAACGATGCTCAATTTTGTCAAATGCTTTTTCTGCATCTATTGAGATGATCATAAGATTCTTTTTTTTTAATATATTTTTTTATTCTTATGTTAATCCCCATACATTACATCATTAGTTTTAGATGAAGTGTTCCATGATTCATTGTTTGTGCACAACACCCAGTGCTCCATGCAGAATGTGCCCTCCTCAATACCCACCACCAGGCTAACCCATCCTCCCACCCCCCTCCCCTCTAGAACCCTCAGTTTGTTTTTCAGAGTCTATCGTCTCTCATGGTTCGTCTACCCCTCCGATTTCCCCTGCTTCATTCTTCCCCTCCCGCTACCTTCTTCTTCTTCTTCTTTTTTTTTCTTAACATATATTGCATTATTTGTTTCAGAGGTACAGATCTGAGATTCAACAGTCTTGCACAATTCACAGCGCTTACCAGAGCACATACCCTCCCCAGTGTCTATCACCCAGTCACCCCATCCCTAACCTCACACCATTCAGAATGGCTAAAATTAACAAGTCAGGAAACGACAGATCATAAGATTCTTATCCTTCATTTTGTTTGATGTATCACGGCAATTGATTTGCAACTACTGAATCATCCTTGTGTCCGGGAAATAAATACATTTGATTGTGGTTAATGGCCCTTATAATGTATCTTTGAATGTGGTACTCACATGAATCCTTAAAAGAAGAAAACCTTTCCTTTCATAAAGACATGACAACAGAAACAGGTCATATAGATAGTAGCAATAGAAAACTAATACAGTACAAGTGATTAAAAAGTCAGAATTGACTTCAAATCTAGTCAGACCTAGTTGCTTAACCACTAGTTCTCAGCTGGAAACAATGTTGTCCCTCAGAGGACATTGGTAATACCTAGAAACGTGTCTGGTTATGACAGCTGGGTGGCTGGGGATCGTGCTACTGGCATCTACTAAGTAGAGGCTGCTAAACATCCTACAGTACATGACAGCGCCCTCCAACAAAGAATTATGCATCCCAAAATGTCAGTAGTTCTCTGTCTTGAACACCTTCTGTCTTTATATCTCGGCCTGGCTTGGCTTTATTCCCAGGTAAGACCCCCTCACGGTAGCAGCATGGCTGTAAAGAGCTTCAAGCCTACAACTTTCAATCTCAGAAATCCCTTCTTTAACAGATCTGGCAAAAGTCCTTGGATTAATTCTGATTGACTCGGCTAATATCACCCCCTGACTCCTAAACTAATCATAGTCAATCTGAGGATGGAGCACTAGCCTGACTGGCCAGGTTTGATCACATGCTTCCCCCGAGGACCGAAGGGGCTGAATCAGCTCCAGCTCCGCACAAACCATAATCTAACTGCAGAGAGTGGTTACCAAAAGGAAACAAGGTAAGAAAGGTGGTTTTTTTTTTTTTTTTTAAAGATTTTATTTATTTATTTGAGAGAGAGAAACAGCATGAGAGGGAGGAGGGTCAGAGGGAGAAGCAGACTCCCTGCTGAGCAGGGAGCCCGATGCAGGACTCGATCCCAGGACTCCGGGATCATGACCTGAGCCAAAGGCAGTCGCTTAACCAACTGAGCCACCCAGGCGCCCAGAAAGGTTTTTTTTTTTTTTTTAACTAAAAGCACAATGAGTTATTATAGAGGGTTTTATGAATACTTAAAATAACAACCATCTTCCATACACAGGTCTCCATACCTCCGATGCTATGATTCTAACTCTTTATTCAAGGTGCTTTTCAAGAGGTCACAATGACATACAACAGATAGGCTCTGCTGTCTGAGGTTAACATCATGAGTTTGGTCTACACAAAGTCTTTCTAAGAATGCTATGACCAGGCACTCATTTCTGTAACAGTAGAAGCAAGCTCTACAGAATTTCTGGAAGCATTGTGGCTGGATCCAAAAGAAAGCTTCCTAAGATGATAAAAAAAGGATTACTGTGAGAAGCTGATGCAATTCTCTTCATGGTACATGTTTCTAGAACCAATCTTTGATCAGTCATATCAATAGACAGAAGAAAGAGAAATGGCCTCAATGCCCCAATCCAAGCCCTGGGCTGTTGAGTCCTTGCTTTATCTTTTTACATCTACTTCCCGCATTACACTTTCTCAGCAAAGCGGAGGCAGTGCACTTTGGTTAAGCACTAGTCATGTGCCATGCCTTCAGATTTCTTTACATTTCCAAAACTGTGGTAGAAACAGTCAAAGTGACCTGTGATCAAGGATGATGTAAGTTTCTGAGCACATACTGTAGTCAAATTGCTGTAGGTTTCACAGACAAACATGACAGATGATCCCAGAAACTGAAATAACACTAAGGAGGACAACATAAAAAGTGAGTTGAACAAAATCCTCTTTTTTCATATCCATCTCTCAGAAACAATATATTTGTCATGTTTGTATTCAAGTTTTCCAAGTCAGATATTGCCAGGCATCCTTTACAAATTTGCACCTCTTCTTTCAAACAAGGAAGGACACAGTATTTTTCCTTCCTTTCTTTGTTTCGCCTTCCCTCTCCCCAAAACCACTAAGAGATATTTTAATTCCTTCTCCCTGCCCTTTCTCTGCTCCTCACTCCACCCTACATGCTGCCTTTCAGAATATCCACCAAGTAGCACACAACCCTACAAAGACAAGGTCATAGAGCAAATCACTAAATTGCTAGAGACTGAAAATGATTTTCTAAAAATCATTTGAAAAATAACTTTTAAACCAAAATATTATATATTCGGAGGAAAAACACGGGAAGAAACAGAAAAATACAAAGAATTCCACAAACAGCAGTCTATTTACATAAAGATAACCAGTATAAACATATTGCTGTAGATTAGTTCTAATGTATATCCACAAATGTACACATATATGCATATATAAAATACATACACATATATATGGCTTACTACATATAATTCCATTTTTATAAAACAGAGATAGTGTACTACATTTAATGTACATATTAAATATCTTAACAATCAATGGACTATTATATGCTGTTTTATAACTTGCTCCATACAACTTACACTACCCATCATGAACACCATTCTATACCAATTAATATTCTATGACATCATTGTTAATACATAGTATTTTATTAAAGATATACCATAATTTACCTACTCAGTCCCTTATTCTTAAATATGTAGGTTTTTGCTAATTTTATAATTGTAGCATCAAGTTTTAAAATGCTACTATTCAGCTTCCTAACTTTCTATAGTTTATTTAGCTGACCTGAAGAGTCCTCCTCCCCACCTGTGGCTGAGTAGTATTAACGTATTGCGAACAGTAGTTGAAAGTTTCCAGTCTCAATGTAGTCCTTGGGGAAAGCCATCAGAACGTGAGCTCCATGAAGGCGGGGATTTCTGCCACTTTCACTCACTGCTGTACCCCCAGTATGCAGAGCAGGAGACCTGGCACAGGGTGAGTGCACAACAAATACATCTTCAGGGAAAGAATCCGTCTCCCTCGTGAGAATGCAAACTCCATCCCTCCCTTTTCGTCCCTGAGAGGATGGGCAGGTGTATACAAGGCCACACGGTCCCATGGCGCTGGGGAGTGGGGACCTGTGCTGGTCACTGGGTCCTCTGCCCCATGCTGGGAAGCACCTTGTCTACCAGCTGACTCAGTGTGCCATGGGCACTGGACACTGACTGAAGTTGGCCCTGGGTGACTGTGCTCTGCTTTCCAAGCTCAGACTGAGCCCTGTACTCTCCTTTCTCAAGTCCTTCCTGCCTGAACGCTTTCAAATTTTGATGAACCATCTGGGCCTTGGTCCTAGCCTCCAACCAACCCCTGTCTTGGCCTAGCTGGCCTGGAACCCCCTCTAGGATGATACCTCATGCTCACTAAGGCATCCCCCATAGCAAGGTGGCTGGTCCTCTACTCAGAACCTTATTTATCCCCCCAAGGAACATGTCACAACTCTCCTTTCTTAGTAGGTGGGAGCCCAAGAAGCTCAGAATTGATAGGATCTCTCGGCCTCTCTCTCTGCCTGAGTTCAGTGTACTGCTATTCTTAAGATACTGCCAACCGGTCTTGCATGGGGCAACCCTGTATTATAGCCTTCCCAGGGCTTCAGGGATTGTGAGGCCCAAAAGCCCTGCTGCTGTTAGCCAAGACGTCCGCTAGCACCCCAAATACACACATTTTGGAATTCTGACTTGGAGAAAGGGTAACACACATAGGTACACTGACTGCCCCCCCGCCCCAATCTTCTTCTCCTTTCCCACACTCCACTAGGCCTGAAGGCCTGGGCTCATCTTACTCCACCTCCTCTGAGGCAGAGAATGACCTTCCTTATAATTTATCATCCAAACCAGAACGCATCTGAGAGAGAATAATTAGGCCAGGACAATGGACATGAACTGGAACTGTCCCAGGCAAGCTGATAAGTGTGGTCACCTTCGTTATATTAAACCTGACACTCAGGCCCAATGGACCTAGTTCTTGATATGCTAATGGAGGCTTAAGGGATTTAGAAAATCTTATTTGGTAGACAAAAAGTTGAACACTGATTTTTCCTGCCTTCCTGCTTCAAGAATCTTTTTTTTTTTTTTTTAAGATTTTATTTATTTATTTGACACAGAGAGAGAGATAGCGAGAGCAGGAAAACAAGCAGGGGAAGTGGGAGAGGGAGAAGCAGGCTTCCCGCTGAGCAGCGAGCCCGATGTGGGGCTCGATCCCAGGACCCTGGGATCATGACCTGAGCCGAAGGCAGACGCTTAACGACTGGGCCACCCAGGCGCCTCCTGCTTCAAGAACCTTAATCTCCTGAGGCAAACGGTTGTCTCTAGGTGACAGAGAAGGTGGACACACACAGATACAAAAGAGAAAAGCATATTAATGAACCCCAAATGATTCACCGTCTTATTTATGCTATACTATACTAAGCAATGTAGCAAGGAACATCCATGTACACTTGCTCAGTGAATTTCTTGCTTTTGTTTGTTTTTCATTATTGTGTTTAAAGGAAGTGGGCTTACAAAAGACTTGGAAATTACTGAAGAGGCTTGAGGGAAAATAAAGCCCATACTGAAAGCCTAATGAACAACTTGCAATTTCCAACTGGCCATAGTGTTTCTCAACTCTGGGCTTCTGCTCATGCTGTTTCTTCCTCCTGAAACGCCCTCAGTGAAACCATCTCACTCTGCCCTTAAAGCTCCTGCCCTCCACAATGAAGCCTTTTTTGACTGCCCTCCACCCCCTCCCCCAATCTCCCCACTCATAGTCAGGTGCTCCTTCCATAGGACTCTACAGTTTAATGCATAGTGAAAGTACTTTCCACAGGTTGAGAACTAAGTCAACCAGTTTGTGCAATGATCTAGAGAAGGAAGTAGAGCATCCTCATTTTGCAGATTAGGAAACTGAATTTAGCGAGTTGTGGTACATGTAGTCTCACCCCGGTGTACTCAGCAGTGTCCACCCTACCTAGTCTCTTCTGGGGTTCTTGTTTTGTTTTGTTTTGTTATTTTTAAGGGTTCAACGACCTATTGAGCATGACAGCTCTTGCAAACAATTGCGGAGCTGATGAACGCAACGAACCACCTTGGACCCATCTTCTTTCTACCTGGATGCTAAACTCTTTGATAATAAAGACTAGACTTTATCTAAATTCCAAAATGTTAGCATGACATGAAAAAGCCTCAAGAAATTCTTACTAAATGTTAGCCAAGTGTCACAGGAGCAAACACACTTCAGCCCTCCAGATGGTCACCTTTCTGGAAAGGAAGAGGAACATCACCATGTAAGTTTCCAAGCCACTTGTTTCTAGAATTGGATACTTGTTGGGTGGGGGAGGTTAACACTTGAATAGTACCATTGACTTTACAGATGCAGGAGTAGGTATCCACTGTTGTAAAGCGGGGGGGGGGGGGGGGAGTGTAAAAGAGTTTAGAACTCAAAGATCTCTGAGCAGGCACAATGACGGTAGGACATCCCTGATGGGATGATGTTGTCTGGAATGTGGTCACTGCTCAGATGGGGAGGGCAGGGAGGACACTAAGGGAAAAACAACCTTAGAGTCTAGACTAGTAACCAGTGCTCAGCAACACCTAGACGGACTGAGAGGAGGGACAATTCAGGGCAGAGTCTGTTAGTAGTGAACTCCCCGATAGCACTACAGATACAACAAAGAGAGAAACTGTGTGAGTGTGGGTGGGTGTGTATGAAGGGAAAAAAGCTACATCACCAAAAGCTTTAATACTGGACCTTTCACACAGAATGTCCAGCACCTGACGCTCCCCCACCCCAAGGTGGCTTTAAAGGAAAGCTCAGAATCTCCAAATGGCAGAAACAGCAGGGGTCATATCTTGGCATGTCTGACTGTTCTCAAAGTTTCTGCACCCCCTTTACACTCTTCAAAATTATTCTCCCCAAATGATTCTCCCTTTTCCCTGCTCACAGTGTTTCTCATGAAGGGGAATGGATTCTGTAGATCATAGCAACTTCAGCCATCATAGGTAATAAATACTGGGATCCCTAGCTCTGCAACACATACCTCCTCTTTAAGCAGTGCTTTCTCATTAATGTTGGGAAGTAACAACAACGACAACAAAAGAATGACAAAATTAGTAATTTTGACATGTGAGCTGCACATCATAATCACAGTTTTGGTGAAGAACTTATGCTAAAGTGAGAGCAATGAAATCCTAATTACAGAGGAGGGCCTCATTAGCACCTCGAGGATTTCATCTTCACTGAGATGCACTGTGAATGTCAGTGAACTTTGTGTGGAAAATTAGCATGTTTTGGGATTAGAAAAAGTGAGAATTTGCTAGATGTATCTGTGAACGTATATGTTATAAAAATCCCATCTTTGCAGACACCCCGTTATTTCAAACACAGTAATTTGATACGCCAAGGGAAGCATCAACAATGAGAAGCCTGCATGGACAGGTTTAATTAGCCCGAATGCTGTGTATCTTTGAAAAGACAATGCATGTATTAGAGCCTTCTTCCGCCCCAACCAGGCTTTATAAAAGCACATGTGTTTGTACATAAATCACTCACATTGTCCTGTCAACATTATGATGTAGTGGTGGAAAGGGATGCTAAGAGAAGTGGTTACCATAGCAACAAAAATCACCACCACACTGGAGATGTCTGAGTGATTCTGTCTCATCTCTCAGGTTCTGGCAGAATGACTTGCTCAAGTTATCCATCAGGCATCCAGAACAAAGTCCTTCAGGCACAAGGACTCCGATTGTCCTGAATTACCTGAGTATGGCCATAATGGCCAAGTCTTTGGGTAACAAATTTTGTTGCTTACCTGGCTCAGAAGATCAGTCAGGACTGCCCACTAGAATGAATGCTCTGTGAGAGGAGTGGTTTTTTCCCTGTCTTGTTCTTTGCTGAATCTCCATTAGCTAGGATAATGCCAGGCATATACTAGGTGCTCAGTAAACATTCGTTAAATAAATGAAGGAATGGTCACTATGAAACCCACAGCACTTACGAAAAACAGCTGAAATCTCCATACTTTATTTTTTTAAAAGGATTCACTTTATTTTGTTTTAATTAATTCTTTTTTTTTTTTTTTTTTAGGTAAGCTCTATATATAATGTGGGGCTTGAGCTCAAGACCCCAAGATCAAGAGTCGCATGTTCGACCAACTGAGCCAGCCAGGTACCCCTCCATACTTTATTTTAAGGTCACAGGACTGAGGACCTGGGTCAAAAAAATTCAATTTTTCAATCTGCTTTGAAGAACTCCAAATAACATTCCTATGCAACATAGCTTGATTCTTTATCCCTTCTGGTTATCATCAGGTCATTCAACGGAGACAGGATAGTGCAATAGTTAAGTGTGCAGACTCAGAAAACAAAATGCCTGGCTTTGAATCCTGATTCTATCATGGTGTGAATTTAAGGGGACCACTTCATCTCTGTGTCCCCAGCATCTCCATCTGAAAAGTTGAGTAACAACACCTACCTCAAATGCTAGCTATTGTAACTGAGTGCATCCTACAGTGCATGAGTGCACCATGTATCTTGTTACATCTAACTCTTCCCAACAGAAGGCAGAATGACAATCATCAGATACACTCCACTGTGAACTATGCAAAAGCTGGTATACATTTTCCCACAGTTAGGAAGTGGGTGTAGAAACTCTACCAAATCTTTGCAGATCACACCACAATAAACAGATTTACACTTCCATCAGCTATTCAAAAATTAAGGCTGGAAAGCAAACACACCGGCTAGCTTTCTGATCCTCCCCAGAAAAGAAGAAATAAAAGGGACTTCAGTGAGACCAAGCTGAGCGGGCTGAAAACCAGGAATTAGTGAATCTCCTCCTTCCCGTTCTGGCCAGATCCCGGAATGAGTGGCAACACACTTCCTTCCTGCCAACTGAAAAAAATGGAAGCAGTACAGTCTTAGCCAATGATCACAGACAAAAGATCTGGAGGATTCTGAGACTCTCTGGAGCTGGATGCTCTGACACTAAAAAAAGTCTGTGCATCACAGGAAAAATGTGGAAACTCAACCTCTCAGAAAACTTGACTCCAGGTAATTTAATTAGCAATAAAAATAAAGGAAAGAAAAGGAAAAGAGAAACTTATTCAAAGGGTTACTAGTCTAGTTGCTTTTCAAACACTTTCTGAAGCCAGTTTAGCAGGGGAAAAGTGATTTATATGAACATATTCTTGGCAAAGACAGTATAGTAGAGGAATATAAAGCTATGCAAAAACTTGTTGAGATTAAATGAATTACTGCTGCATATAAATCAGTCTTTTTTAAAGAAGCTACACAGTATAAAATAGACATAGTCTCATAGTTGATTAGATTTACACTTCCATCTTATTTAAACTGTGCCACCTGGAGAATAAAATAATTCAATGCTTTTTATATAAAACACCCTGGCTTAATATTTCACAATGAGAAACCTTACTTTTGAACTAAATTATGCTGAAAAGGGAGTCTAGGAGAATAGACTATTCAGTGTCTGGGATGCTAGCCATTCAATCTGGGAAAAATGCTGAGTCTCTGACATTGGTTAGCTATTGCAATATACATTTTCCTACTGTTGGGAAGTATTTAGAAACTCTACCAATCTTTGATAATCATGCCACAAAGCAGTTATACACTGCCATGTTTTGTTGTCAGCGCACCAAGTTTCTGCCACATTCAAAAAGCCCAGAAATCTCTGAATAATGCCATTCCCTGTTCACAGATGATATCTTGCAAAGAGCCAGGGAGAATTATAATCTTCTATACACACTGATCTGAAAAGAAACCATAATTCTCTAGACCACCATCCATATATGGACTATAAAGCACAGCTTCTCAACCAAGGATCCTAGATAGACTGATGTCCTTGGCCCACAGGGCCCTGGGTGGGGACTTGGGCAGCTGTTACCCAGGATGGTCTCAGCCTATGTGCATCTTGTCAGGGCTCTAAATTCCCTTCAAAGGGCCATGCAAATACCACCATTGTCTATTTCAGTCATGACATGGAAAAGATGGGAGACAAATGGAGAGGATAGAGTTCCACACAATGTTCACAGGAGTTTGGACGAAAACAAAACACAGGGGGATGGAAGACAGTCTGTGGCCTTTAAGTATAGCAATAGTGAGACAAATAAGAGATTTCTCCACCTCAAGAAGTTTTTTGATATGTTCATGGAAAATGCTAAAGGAATATGATACTGCTGTATTTCCACAGACTCATTTTCATGGATTCTTCTCATCAGGATTAAGAATGCATAGAACACAGTTTGGAAAGGCTGCTTTAGGCATTTTTCTGTCACCTAATGAAGGGGCTTCACTAGGCATTTGAGTGGCATCTGAATTATTTTCACTTTTTTTATTTTATTTATTTATTTAAAGAGAGATTGCGGGCAGGGGGAGGGGCAGAGGAAGAAGAAAGAGAGAGATTTTACAGATTTTGCGCTGAGCAGAGCCTGACACAGGGTTTTCTCTCATAACACTGAGATCATGACCTGAGCCGAAATCAAGTCGGACGCTTAACCAACTGAGCCACCCAGGTGCCCCAAGTCTGAATTAATTTTAAAAAATAAATTTAGAATTTATTTTTTCCAGATGGAACTCCCAATAAGGTAGGTGCTTTAGGATAAAAAGGGCTGAATGGGACCTAGGAGAAGGGAATAATAACATATTTGGATGACCTAAATTAATTCTGTCATTTGACTTCTAAAATAGTCCAGGTATATTTGTACACGTGTATTTCCTTTCATTTAGTTTCATTCAAGAAGTACTTATGAGTGCCTACCACGTGCCCTAAGCACTGAGGAATCCAGTTCCCCCTACAGAGACAGACAAGACAGAAGAACAAGGTAGGCAACATCAAACTTCCATCTTCTCAAAGAGAGACAGATAAAAACAATATTGATATAAAAAACAAATTCAGAAGGGAAATTATGTTATGCTTTTAAGTGTTGTATGTCAACTGTGTCAATGTCCATGTGACAAAGACTTGGGGGGGGAGGGGTGGTTACTTTTAGTTGGTGACAAAGGAGCTGAGTCCAGGACTATAAGAAGAAGTCAGATGAGTAAAGACCTGGGAAAAGAGATTTCCTCACCAGGCAAATGACAGGTACAAATGCTCTGAGATAGCACTGAGTTGGGGTGGAGTGGTGGTGGCACATGACACAGAACCATAGCAGCTAGAGGGCCTTTTGAGAGAGAAATGGTGGTGAAGGATGAGTCTGCAGACCCAGGAGAGAATAGATCACATGGACCATGGAGCCCATGGTAAGGAATATGGGTGTTCATCGAAGGGAAACTCCTCAGCGGCTTTTAGCAGGAAAATGCCAAGACATGGTTTCTGTTGTTAAAAAGGGGCGCTCCTTTGTGGAAAACCCTGAAGACTAAAGAAAAGACCAAAGAAGTACAGCGGAGAAGTTCACACCTAAACATGGTAGTTACCTCCTCAAACCTCAGGGCCCAAAATTCCAAATGCTAAAGGAATGAGTCAGACCTGATGTTCACCAAGCTAAGGAACCAACAGATGTTCTGTCACACAAATAACACTTTTACCATTCAAACAGAACTGTCAAAAGAGTTACAGTCATCCCAAAGAAATGATGCAAAGAAAAAACACATTTGCTTCAATATTATTTTGTTTAGGGCACCATTATTCTTAATGACCTCCTTTGAAACTTAAAGAAAAAAAAAAAACACTTGAGGATAAAACTGTATTTATTTATTTATTTATTTATTTATTTATTTATTTATTTATTTATTTAAAAATTTTATTTATTTGCGAGAGAGAGAATGAGAGACAGAGAGCATGAGAGGGAGGAGGGTCAGAGGGAGAAGCAGACTCCCTGCCGAGCAGGGAGCCCGATGCGGGACTCGATCCCGGGACTCCAGGATCATGACCTGAGCCGAAGGCAGTCGCTTAACCGACTGAGCCACCCAGGCGCCCGAGGATAAAACTTTTTAACTACATAAGCATATTCCTCTGGTAGAACTCAAGTGTGTACTGAAGCCAATTATTTTTTAAAATAGTAAGGCTTTACCTTGATTCTTAATCAATATCCACATGACATCTCCACATAAAATAACAACTTACCATGTTTAATAACTCTTGAGATTAAAAGGAAATGACATACAATAAAACCTGATTAATTCTGACCCTATTAAATCAGATTTTGTAAAAATCTGGACCTGGGTAATCTGAATCTATATCCCACTTCACCCACTTTTTAAAAAAAATCTGTTCTACAATTAGCAATTAACAAACAAGGGGGGAGGGGCAGTATTCACTCTGAAGGGAACAAACTAAATAGAAATATATTTATACAGAACCAGCACACTAATTATAAGTTGCTTATCTACTCATTACAGTAGGCCAGCTAGAGATCTCTACTACATTTTTAGCCTATTTTGAGGTTAAATGCACCTATATATTAGTAAATAAATGTAGCCATTAAAAAATACTTCCTAGGTGAACGTTTTCAGTAATTCCAGCTAACCTTATAATAGAGTTAGTATAAAAGTTTGAGGTGGGCTACACTCACAAGAAATCCGGGTGCCTTAACATTCTGGGTATAACACTATACACAACAGATAATATGAAATGGACATATTTTCTTCAGTCACTTACAGATTTGGTTTTCTCTGAATTTATAAACAGATTTACCTCCAGCCATTCAGGTTTAGAAATGATGCTGAATCTAACTCAGAGAGGAGCTATTGCTAATTCTGCTTTATTGGAACAAAGCAACTGTCCAGCAAGGCCAAATTCCTTGAGCCAACTGTGAGTGCCCTCCCTGGAACTCCTCTTTGAGGCTCCCGTCACCAATAAAAATGAAGTCTACCTCCTGACCTTTTCATCTGCTCTGGGAATCCAGCCATAACCAGAGTCTCCCGGGAGAAGCTCCAAAGCATCTCCTGTAAATGCAGTACCACAGTCTAAGCAGCAGACTGGACTAGATTTGAAAACAAGCAGTTAGCAACAAAAGACAGCAACACTAAAATCACCATGCAATGTAATCCTGCTAGCTCTGATCTTTGGCTATACGGTAGTACAGGAGGACTTAATTAAATAAGACTTAATTAAATAACAAATGCTGGATTATTTTCTTTCTGTTGCCAAACACTTTGGGGCCTCGTGTTCAATTAAAAATTAAAACTTGGCCACGTATACCAAGAATCTAATTACATTTCTCAACATCTGTCTTTCATTCTAGGCCAAAAGGAAATAATATTTACAGAAGAGCAGATTGAGACAAAATATACTGCTGCCTTTTCATCTGGTTGAATTGATGAACATCTCCATTACATAATTTGCCTTTTAGGTGGTTTTTCAGTTAGGAATGCTTTTGGCTGCAAATAAGAGAATCCTGGTGTAGCAGTGGCTTAAATAATCACTGGTTTATTTTTCTCCTAGAAATCTGGAGGGAGGTGGTCCCTGAGGTTCACTCAGCCATTCAACAATGCTGTCAAAGACACAGCTTTCTCCTTCTATTCCACCATCCTCGGCATGTTTTCAAGACTGTCACCTCACTGTTACAAGATGGCGGCTGTACTTCCAAGCAACATATCCTCACTCGAAGCAGGAAGCAAGACAGAGGCAAAAGGATTTATCTTCATGGGTGTCTTGTCATTTTATTCTGGAAGGGAATCTCTCCCACTTCTAATAATTCCTCATTGGCCAGAGTTGGCTCACAGACACAACTCTAGACCAATCAGTGCTGAGGCAGAATGGGTTGACCAGACCAGCTGGGACCAATCACGATTTTCATCAAGCATGACTCTGGACAGGACTGCTTTGCCTGAGGACAAGTAATTGTGTGGACTAAACATAAAATCAGGGTTCTGTTAGTAAGAACGGGGGAGATAGCTGCTGGTAGGCAATGTTTCACAAAATGGAAGCATCTATGAAGAAACAACCAAACGTTAAAAAAGAAAAGCAATAGCATATCTTATGTTTCTTCTAAAGCCTGAATATTGTGGAAAGCTGAAGTGTTGTCAGAGCTGGAGAACAGAATGGGTGGGATTGTCTAACTATCCTCGTTGGATTGTTTGGTCTTCGTTTTTATTTTTTAAAAAAGATTTTATTTATTTGAGCGAGAGAGTGAATGAGAGAGAGAGCACATGAGCAGGGGCAGAAGGAGAGAGAGAGAAGCAGACTCCTCACTGAGCAGGGAGCCCAATGTGGGACTCGATCCCAGGACCCTGGGATTATGACCTGAGTCAAAGGCAGACGCTTAACCAACTGAGCCACCCAGGTGCCCCTGGTCTTCGTTTTTAATGAGAAAGGTGGTCATCTCCATACCAAGTTTTAGCATATCCACTAAAAGGAAGCAAGATGAATCAAGTCACCTCTGGAAATACCTTCCAGCCCCATAATTCAGTGATTGGATAATTCAAAAGGAAACCACAGTGTAATGGGGTATTTCATCCAATTTCCCTGGAAGGTGATTTAAATGTCCATTTTAAATGTACAACACACACTCCAATGATATAATGAGTGGTATATAAAGAAAAGGTAAAACTTACAAATATTCTCATGAGAGAAATTTGTCCTCAGAGTGTGGCTACTCCAAAGAAAGTACGAGGATGTTTGTTTGCCAAGTCAGATACACATACAAGTAATTTCCATGTTATAGCTAAAAACACCATCACACAGCCAACCTCAACATTTACCTGCGGTCTGGCTAAAATTGAATTCTAGCAGCATATAAAGAAATTTACATTATCATGCATGAATTGGCAATTTTTAGTGCTTTAAATAGTAAATGGCACTTCTTAAAACACAGCCAATGAGCAAACCGTGCATACTGATGCCCAGGAACCAAGGACTGACACCCAGATGAATGTTAAATGTTGACAATAGGCAAAATTGTTACATAAGGTGTAATCTCCATTCTTGCTAAGTATACTCCAAATTTTAGAAACTGCCAAATGCAATATTGTTGGCAGTGATTATTTGGGGTTCAAATATAATGTTAAGGTGATAATAAAATGTCACAATTAGGGGCACTCAGTCAGTTGAGCATCCAACTCTCGGTTTCAGCTCAGGTCATGATCTCACGGTGGTGAGACGGAGCCAGGCCTCATGCTCTGCGTAGAGTCTGTTTGTCCCTCTCCCTCTGGTCCTCCCCACCACCACCTCCCCACCCCAATTTGCATGCCAGCTCTCTTTCTCCTTCTCTCATAAATAAATAAATAAATAAATAAATAAATAAATAAATAAATAAAATATTTAATAAAAGTCACAATTAACCAATTCTATTAGGAGTCTTGTGAAAAATCTTTCCCCTTTAAATTACATTGCTTCCCAGTAGGAAATAACCACGTAAATCAATTAAACAAATTAGTTCTTGCTAACCTGGTGAGGAATTAAATGAATTCCTGGCCAAAAGAAGAAGCCACAAACCTAAGAGAGACAACAGAACCGAGAGAGGAAAAGCTCCTGCCACTCTTTTCAGTATCTCTAGGTTAGGATTATGGACTAGTGGGTTTTGGCAGCCAAACAAAACACACAAGCAGGCCATATTTGGTTACTCTTGTTTTAAAAGACATAAAAACCTGCAAATACTTTGTACACACACACTTCTTATTTGATGGATTCCCAGGGGGACTAATAAACAATGCCCAGCAGAGGATACAACTTCTATCCCTAAAGATCCCCCTATACTCAAGGATTTGCCTGTGAGAGATCAGGGAGAAGAAAAGGTTTTTAAGTTTTTCCTAACCAGCATCCTGGTTAGGGCCCAGACTCTAACATCAAGCTGCTCTCTGTTGCCCTCTAGAGGAACTCAATCTTACCGCAGGAAAAAAAAAAAGAGGAGGCTAAACTTCCATATCATCACTCGTTTCTTCACATATTTCCATTGACTTAGAAAACAAGGATGTGAAATTGATTTAAAATGAGGATTTCTTGCATATAACATTAAAAACCCTTTTTAAAAATATTTTTATTTATTCATGAGAGAGAGAAAGAGAGAACAAGCAGGGGGAAGGGAGTGGGAGCAGGGAGCCCAATGTTCGGCTTGATCCCAGGACCTGGGATCATGACCTGAGCTGAAGGCAGACACTTAACTAACTGAGCCACCCAGGTGCCCCCATAACATTCAGAACTCTTTTAGATACTTAGGTTTCTACATTTTTACTATCATTAAAAAAAAAAAAAGACCATGCAAAAATCTTGCCACAGACTATACATCACAATTAAGTCTAATTAACCCATGACTCCATCCTCCCAGCTCTGGTCTACTTTCTGAAGCTTACATGTCCAATAGCGGAAGGTGTTAGACAATATGCTCTCTAAAAAAAGTGTCTCTTAAGTTTAAAAAACAATAACTCAGTGATTTCCAAATTCATTGATTAGAAACACAAATGAGAGAAATTAGCTAGGTTAGTATAAGGCATTAGGGAATGGTAAGGACTGTGGCATACTGGAGATCTCACACCCATTAAAGGGGTGAGGAGCTACTTAGTTCTTGGTGATTATGTGGGACCAAGGTTGCAAAATCAACTGATTTTTTTTTTTTAAAAAGAAAAGCCCAAAAATAGTTTTATGAAAAATCTTGTATTTGATGTTTCAATTACTTCAACAAAACACTTTATTGGGAAAAGGAAATCATGACAATAGATTGGATTTAGCCCACCACAGCAGACATCTCTGCTATGAGATCATCTGTTGATGGCACCTGCAAACAAAAGGGGGGGGGGGAGAGAGAAGGAAAATTCATCCATCTCTCCTACAATGAGATTAATCCTATCAAAAAACCATCTGGTTAATAGGGACAGATGTACCAGATGTGGTAATTTGAAGACTGCTTAAATCTTCAGCCAGTCCCTCCTTTGGGTGTTTCATCTTAATTTTGAAACAAAGTGGCTTTACATGGCAGATTAAAGTATAAATAAATCACTCCAATAGTCTGGGCTATTTCTTCCCCTGCTGACTCAGTCCCAAAACTCATAAGATAGATACTCAGATGGACACTCCCAAGGAGGAAACAGAGACAACGGAACAGCCTTCATGTCTGCAGAAGACATATCACTACTGCTGTCATGAATCCTCTCCCAGGAAAGAGAAGTGCAGGTCTGGTTAAACACAGAACCTCCAGCCTTGATTCCCACTGTCACTTTATCCCCAACTTGGGTCTAATTTAAATTCTTTAACTCTTCCTATTGGCATCATGGCCCTTCTTCCTTATATCCATCTATCTTTTTCACACATAAGAACATACTCTCAGTCCATTTTCTCCATAGCTGACAGACCAAAGGATGTAGAATAGACCCAGTAAATGAGGATGAGCTGGCAAGATGCCAACTCATTTTCATTTGTAGGTTAAACACATTGTCTTATCTATATAACCTTTGTTATCATTAGTCAAATCTCTATTTCAGCAGCATTAAAAACTCCTTAGTGACTATTCCCAACTCAAATTATGACCTTTGAAAATTCCTGAAGGAAGCGGAGTTCCTAAAATCTAATAAAAGGATCAATCCCTTTGAATATTTTTATGCATTTATTAGAGATTACCAGGGGCTAAACTGAGTATCATATCTGGATTTACAGCTCCAGAGAAGAGAGAAACCGAGAGAGAAAAAGAACAAGAGAGCGAGAACGAGCAAAGAGAGAGACCGAGAGAGCAAGAGAGAGAGAGAACAAATCCTAAAATTATTCTACTGATTGTTGCAATTCCCATGAAAGTTCTTCTCTCTATATTAAAAAATGTATGTCCCTGTGCTTATAATTTACTTGAAACCCTGGCCAAATCTTTATTGATTATTTATTAATAAATTATTCCTGAAGGAGATACATAGTTAAACTCAAAGACCCATGGATGTCATTTAACCTCCAAAGTTCTCCTCAGATTCCCATGGAATTGTGCTATATTCTTAGCATTTCATTTTTTCCTTGAAAATAAATGAATGCAGACCGCTTTGTTTAAAATTTTCTATCGATTGCTGTCTGCAAGTGCTCTAATAATAGGCAAACGGAAGCAGGATTTATGTATTGTTTTAGCCTCGCATTTTTTTAATTTATTTTTTTAAAAGATTTTATTTATTTGACAGAGAGAGAGAGACAGCGAGAGAGGGAACACAAGCAGGGGGAGCAGAGAGAGGGAGAAGCAGGCTTCCCGCTGAGCAGGGAGCCCAATGTGGGGCTCGATCCCAGGACCCTGGGATCATGACCTGAGCCAAAGGCAGACGCTTATCCGACTGAGCCACCCAGGCGCCCCTTAGCCTCTCATTTTAGAAGTAGATAAAACCCATTAAAAAAATTTTTTTAAGGACAGGAGGTTCATAGAAAATATAAATATTTGAAGTGGTGCCTAAGGTTATATAAGACAGTAAGAAGCAGCAGAGAGGCCAATAAGAAGGATAGGGTCAGTGGGGTTCCATGGACTTGCTATATTGTGTGCACATTTTGAATGACAGTCGTTGGTAATGCTGCCAAAGGGTCAGGCAATCTGAAGACTCAACTGATGCTCAGATAGCACACAATGTGGTTATCCACAGCTCTTGTTAAAGATGATTCCAACCCAGGGAAACTTCCTGAGCTGGTGTAAAAATGCAACCCCCAATCCCCAGAACAGCAAATCAATGGTGATTATTATCAACAGCCTCCTAAAGTCTAATTAATTAATTAAATAAATTAAAAAGGTAACACATGGTGACCACAGAAGCTCCACAATTAAATATCTCTCCTCTACTAAATCTCACTTCAACAAAAGAAACTAGACATTCTAATGCAAACAGTTTAACGAGAACTGCCACCATTGATTCCGTGTTTAGAATGTGCCAGGCATTTTTATAGGCATGATGACCTCAGGATGTCTTTGTGAGGCTGCTCCTCTTAACCCCGCGTCAGATTTCATAAAGCCCACAGAGATAAGATGGCCCAATCAAGGTCACATCACCCAAGCTGCAAGCAAACCCCATATCTTTACCTCCAAAGTCATTACTCTTACCTAAAATTCTCCATCAACGAAAACTCCCAGACAACGAATTTTCAGGAATCACACTGATATTTTTAAAAGTGAATTCAAAGAGGAAATGGTTGGCCATCCACCCCACATTCTCTGTTCCTATCATTCGACTCTCCTATGGATTTACATGGGTCTCAGCACAAGAGGACTCTCGTTTCTATTGTTCTATCTCAAACCCAAAAGAAAAGTTCTAGAAACAGCAGCAGCCTCACTTATCTGGGATTTGCTGTGGGTGATTTGTAATCAACAGGGCTCCAGGTGACAAGAACAGAGCTCCAATTTAATAGAATACTGTCAATTTCAAAGACAACTTGATTCACCAAACACCTGTGTTCCTAACCAGAACAGATTGTTAATATTGTTTACTTCAAATCCTTTAAGATGGATGGATGGATGGATGGATGGATGGATGGATAAGTCAGTCCCAAAATTAATAATAAAAGCAACTTCAGGTAAAGGACAAGTCAGTCCTTGGAACTACTTCATTTACTTGCCAAATATGCCTTGAATTAAATGCTAGTCACTGGAGATCCAACAGGCCATAAGACAAGCGTGTAATATTGCTCCAATTATATTAACTGCTCCAGTAGAGGGAAGCCGAGTGTTGTGGGAGCATAGGAAGGGGGAGCTATAGCCCTGTCCTAAAGACAAAAAGGGCACCTTCTTTCAAAGGTGGCCAGTGTCTACAGGGCCAGGTAAGTAACATCAATGAACCGTGGGACTTCAATGCCTGTCTAAGGGCTCAGCCACTCCTCACTAACAAACAACTGCTGCTACATGTTGCCAACCCTTCCAACACATCTGAAAGGCAGCAAAGGGAGATTTTTAGATGAGTAGGTAGCCAGATCACAAAGGCTCTGATAAGTCACGTCAAATTAGAACCAACAAAACACGGAAGTGAGGTCATCAGATTCCACTTTATCAATAACACTCTAGCTCCATAGGGCAAGTAGGTTACAAGTGGGTGAAGGTGGAAGTCTGAAGTTTCACTTAACCAGTAACTGAAAAAAAAACCCACCCACACATCTGTGCCATTAGCCCATGAAACCAGCCTCACTGGGCCTCCTGAAGTTAGATTCTGTTCCTTTACAATTTTCCAGTGTAAAGAGAAAAACTCGGTATAAGCAATAAAGCTTTCAAAAGCTCTCCAGTTTGCTTTCCTCTTCGTGCCAATGGCTTTAGGGCACATCTGCTCACTACAGGACTCAGGTTTACCCCAGAACCAGCACTCACCCTACTGATACCCTCCAGGAGCCGTGAAATGGTCTTTGTGCATCTATCCAAAACTTCCAGTCAGAAATTACACTCAGTACACACAAGGACGCCCATCAGCAAACGCACACAACCAAACACACACACAGAACACCAGCAACCCGTGTTTCTATTTCTTCCGGGAAACAACACAAATCAATGTCCACAGGGGTGCCTTTGAAGCTTTTATAATGATGAGTAATGACTATAATGACTGATAATGACGCCAATAATATTTTCTGAGTGCCAGACACTGTGCAAAGCATATTGCATACATTACCCTCATACTTAACCTGATCCTTGCACGAATCCTAGGAGGTTAGTACGATTACGATCCCCATTGTACAGGTAGAGAGAGCAATGCTCGGAGAGCTTAATGTGCTTGCCAAAGGTCAAAGGTCAATGAAGTAACTGAAGATGCTGAGCTCTGAACCTGGAGAGGCTGGTTCCAACCCCTATGTTTCTAAATGCCACATCCACTACATCAAGTTCAAGAACAACTGTCCTTCTAAAGTGTCTCTAGGTATGTACGGATACCAAAAGCAGTAACACAGCAGGCATGACTTAGGGAGCACTTACGATGCATCAGGTATCCTGCCAAATATTTCCCAGCATCCCATGTCATTTTAGGAGATGATTCTCAGAATCCCTGTGCCCATACTTCAAGACAATGCATTTTTTTTCCCTTTTCTTAAAAAATCCAATAGACCCCAGGATATGCTTCTCATTCAATAAATCCTTTGTTTACATACAGCAAGTAAGGGCTTTGGAGCCTGGCACATCAAGGTGTGGTTTATAGCTGCACTCGAATTTGTCAGATTTTGGCAAGTTCTATGGTCTCCACGCACCTCTCTGTCCTCATCCATGAAATGAACGTTCCCAGAACTTCTTCTCCCAGAACTCCGCCTCCCAGAACTCCGCAGAGGATCATGAAGACTGTTTGCAGTCTTAAGATGCCGTGCGTGAGTGAATGTGTGTGTGCAATATTCAGGACCTGGCCTTGCACGTGCACAACAGCTAACCACTATCTTATGCACGACAAGCCTACAGCCAAACTGCATCATGTGTCCTCACCCTTTTCATGACTCCATTCTACACGAATTGGCCTAAGACTCATTACCTGATGTCCCCTGGGTTCTGCTGAGCTGATAAACTTCTCTGTCTCTGCATCTACAAAAACCTACAGCATGTGCCCTCCAGCCAGAATGCAGAAAACAGGCTGAAGAAGCTTCTGTTAACTGAAGAAACCTGCTGATTGACACGACGAGTGGGTGATGTTTGCAAACAAACTCTGAAACATCTGCCTACATAAAAGTCTGAAAACAGATATGAAAATCAGCTTTTAAAGAAAAGGGGTAATATGGGAGGTATGGCAAAATAGGCACTATTTTATCCATCACTGAAAAAAAAAAAATCCTACATCCTTCCTGTAGACAATTTCTTGGCTGTTCCATACATACAGGCATACAAGCATGATTCACACCATCCCATTCTTAACGCTTCAATGTTCTTCAGCTGACATGTTAAAACAAAAAATATGTCTTTATTCCTGTGGTAAAAATATTCAGATCCTAGTGTCAAAGTTCTATCCTCTCAAAATCCATTCATTTATTGAACTGCTTATCAAGATTCTACTATGTGGCCGGTATACACAAGGAGGAGATAGTCTGGAAGACTCTAAAGTTTGTCCAGACAGGGCTTCATTTTCCATCATCCCCTTTCTAAGCCAAGCTAGAAAAATGTTTCTGAAGTAATCATCGTCTCTGCCAGTATTTATAAAGTCTGAAACACAGTTCCACTAGTCTCATTTGTTTAAAAAAAAAAAAAAAAAAAAACTTTTTTGTATCTAGGCTATACTTAGTTTATGTTCATTTTCTTATGTTTTGTTCTCAAATCTTGAGTGGGATACATTTTAATACAAGAAAAGGAAGTCTTGGGAGAATTAATTTACACATAAAAAAGACACATATTCACTAAGACACTGTTATTGTACGTGGGCTTTGTCCTTCTACTTAGAAAATGAGACTTCATACTCCTTCATCAGAATGCTGGTAAGTGGATGCACTTGGGTTGGTTTTTTTTTTTTTAACAACTCTTTCAAATTGTTCATTATAGAGTTGATCTTTGAAACAACATGAGTTTGAGCTGAGCAGCTTCACTCATACATGTTTTTTTTTCCTAGAGTACCTTACTGGAAATGTAGTTCTCTTTCTTAGTATTTTCTAGTAACATTTTCTTTTCTCTAACTTATAGTAAGAATATAGTATATAATACATATAACGTACAAAAAAGTGTTAATCAACCATTTATGGCATCTGTACAGCTTCTGGTCAACAGCAGGGTATTAGCAGGTAAGTTTTGGGGAAGTCAAAAGTTAGATGCACAGTTTTGACTGGAGGGAGAGGGAAGGGCCTGCACCCCTAGCCCCCATTGTTCAAGAGTCAACTGGATTACAAATCAGTTTTAAGGAGAGTTCAAAAATATCTTGAGGACCCACTGGTAGAGAAATGAGAGGAGAGCTGACTTTGGAAAAGGCTTACGATATTTTGTTGATGGCCAGGTGACCTTCAGATTGTTTTCAGGTGTCAGACTTGAACACCCTATATCAGAGAATGCCAGGACTCAAGGAATGGTATGGAATCATAGATCACCATCCCAGTGTTTCCCAAAATACACCCTCCAGAACCAGCTTGCACAGGTCAGGTGACGTGACTCCACTGAGCAAGCCCCATGACTGGTTTCCCCTCCCTCAGAGGGCCCAGAAGAGTGAATGGTGCATAGTGAGTGCTCAAGAACTAGGAAATGGAGAAGTCAGTGTAAACAGGAGCAGGCTGAGAAAGATCACAATGGCTCTTGGTCTTTAATGAGTGTATCTGATTAGAATGAAATCTTATGTAGCTGATGGTATTGATGTAAAGGTCCCAATGGTATGGGAAAAGTACGCACGGAAGAAGGTTGCTCAAAACCTGTGAGATGTAGAATTTATTATAGTCTACCATCTTAACTTCATAATGAGAAAGACTATCAAGAAATATGTTAAAACAAGAAAGTAAGGAAACTGTGCCCATGTATAAAGAGTGAAATCTCTGAAGAGCGGGATTATGGCTGATTTCTTTTTAAAATTTTTTTTTAAATTGTGGTTCTATATACATAGTAACCATTATCGTCATTTTTAAGTGTGTAATTGGGTGGCATTCCCAATGTTGTACAACCATCACCACTATCTATTTCCAAAACTCTTTCAATTATATCTCCATAAAACTGAAAGGGAAAAAAACTTTTTCATCACCTCAAACAGAAATTCTGTAATTATTAAGCAATAGTTTACATTCCCTCCTTCCTCCAAAGCCTGGTAACCTCTAGTCTACTTTCTGTATCTATGAATTTGTACATTCTAGAGATTTCATATAAATGGAACCCTATACCTTTGTGTCTGGCTTATTTCAATTAGCATAATATTTTCAAGGTTCATTTACAACAGATTTTTAAAATACATTTTTGTACATCTGATTCTCTTTTTTTGTAATGGAAATGTTATATATAGGAAATCATTAGGCTTTGTGTTTTAAATAATGAGGGAGATAAAAGTGAAGCAGACGAGAAAAGGGAAGTCATCCCGAGTGGGAAGAACAGGGCAGGCAAAGGTGCAGAGGGTAGATGGTACATAGTGCAGAGTCTCCACAGTGCTGTGTGGAGTGGTGCTAATGATCAGTGGTCAGTAAGTCCGACTACTCCTGTGAAATCTGCCTAACACAGAATAGATATAAAACCCAGAGTATCTTACAAAGCTCTTACCACAAGATCCGCTCCACCAATGGAAGCATAGAGCATATTACTTACAACTGAAGCCCTAATACTGCAGGCAAGCATATTTTACATGATTTGTCAGGTTACAAATGAACACAAGAAGACAGCATCTGTCACGTTCCATAGGAAACCAGGCAGAACCAAATGTAATTCCTTACCTGAAAAACATAAGCACAGAACACATATTAAAATTCAATTGGCATAATTTTATATCTTTCTTAGTAGTTTAAGCCACATATTTAATCAGTTATTCATTCTTCTCATGGCAGGCTGGCAATAGCAATTGGACGCTGAATTCTTAATTCAATGCACATTTTTTTTCCCCGATTCAAGACAGTTTTGATGTAAACACTCCCATCTCAGATGAACGTTTGGTAATGCTCCGAATGCAAGTATATGAAATCACTGTATCAAACATAACCTAGAGTTGACAGCAATTATTAACAGTGCAATTAGTCATTTCCAGAACACAATAATCACATAATCAAATGGCCTCTCAACTCCCACTTGAAATCCTATCCAGCCCCTGCATCTGTCTATTTGCTGGTTGAATATCCATCCAATCACTCAACATGACATCTAATGACCACAAACTATGTCTGTTGATGATATACATAGAAAAAAGCTTGATTCCAGCCATCAAAAACCATACAGTTTAATGTAAAAATAAATTATGTCCAAGCTTCTTCTCTCCTTACTAGCAAACTCCTGGAAAATGATTACACTAGTTTCTACTTCTTCTGCTCAATCATTGATTCAATAAGTATATTCAGAACATCTGTGCTAGGAATATGCAATACAACAGAGAAGACAGCTGGATGCCCTGCCCTCAGGGAGCTTACAGTCTAGCAGCAAACACACCCATTACAAGTGTGTGTGGTGCAAGAGCAAACATGCAGATGGAGGCTGGAGTAGGAGAAGGCCCCCTGGATGACACACATCTAAACTAAAACCTAAAGAATGAGCAGTTGTTAAAGGAAGGGCCACTTAGGTCTATGGAAGTGGTACTCAAAGTGTGGCCAGGGAACCCCTGAGGATTCCTGATCCTTTCAGAAGATCCACAAGTTCAAAGAATTTCCTAATAATGCCAGCACATACATGCCTCTTTACCCTCATTTCCTTCCAAGTCCACAGTGGTATTTCCAGAGGCCATGTGATGTGTGGCACCACAACAGACTGAAGGCAGAAGCAATTATGAGACTGTAGCTGTCTTCTATTAAATCAGATCATAAAGAGATCGGCGAAAAGGTGAAGAAATGCCCTTAAACATTTTTTTAAGTTTCTTAGTTTTAACTTCTAGAAAAGAAAATATACAAGGAGCAAAAGCTTTTTTGTGTTCTCAAATATATTTACAAGTGTAAAGGAACAAACTCTGAACGTTAGTTAAAAAATAGGTTGATACTGGTTTGTCAATTGTAACAAATGTACACACTGACACAAAATCACTGTGGAATGAGGGCAGAAAAGGACATGTGGGAACTCTATGTGCTTTCTGTGCATTTTTTCTATAAACTTAAAACTGCTCTGGGGCGCCTGGCTGGCTCAGTCAGTAGAGCATGCGACTCTTAATTCAGGGTCATGAGTTTGAGACCCACGTTGGGCATGGAGCCTACTTAAAATTAAAAGAAATTAAAAAATAAATAGAAAACTGTTCTAAAAACAAAGTCTATTAAAAAGGAGAGTGTATAAAAGAGTCCTGGGGTCAAAAAGTTTGAGAACTACTGACCTACAGAAAAGCAAAACTGAAGCTCGTGAGAGAGGTGGGCAGAGAAAGCAGTGAGCAGAGCGCCAGGTAAGAAGGTGAGAGGTGACGGTAACTAGAACAAAGGTGTAGCTCTAAAGAAAGCCATCACCAAGATAATGCTCACAGCATTTCTGCCAGAACAGGACTCTCTTCTCTCCTATAATGACAGCCAAGAGGGACAGAGAAAACAAAGACAAGCTACAACCAAAGGCTGCATGCATCTTAGTAGCAGAATTTAGACATTAAGACTTTTCAGGTTTGCTCTTAACAAGACTAGAATTGAGACTCTCGTGTTATTTTTAACATATTCCAGGTATGTCCCAGGGGACTGAACCAGGGAGGCAGGAGGGAGGACAGGATGGACAATGGCATCCCCAATGAGATCAGCAGCAGGGTGCAAGAAGGAGATAGGTTCACAGATATTGTGGAATTGGGTTGCTGGAGCTCTGGGGGTAGTTGGATGCATGGGATGAAAGAGTTTTAATTTTATTATTTTCAAATCAATTAATAAATACATTAATATTTTAAATTAAAAACTGTTATTTTTAATTTAATGAACAACCAATGTTCTATGCAGAAGAGCCGACGGGCTTCGAAGACTTGGTCACATAAGTGGGGGGAGCTGCTCGGTACAGCCAGCAAACCCTAGTCGTGATGATTAAATAAAAGAATACTCAGTGTCTCCGAGTGCCTGATAAATGCAATTCGTAAGAGCTGTTGTTACTACCATTATCATACCTGTCCTTACAACTGAGCATCAGGCCAAATCAGTAAGATGAATCGATTCTATTCTGTGTGAAACACAACCCAAATCAGCTGTAAAACTGTGCGGTTGGCCAATCACCTATTATGTGAGTGAGAGTAAAGGTTATATCCTGGAAGAGTTATTACTGAACCAAATATTGGCCAAACAAAGGAGAGGCCTCCAGTTATATTCTGTAATCTTGATTTCAAAATACAAGCTTTGTTTTACCGTCCTCAGGCAAAGTTCAGGTGATACAAACAGAGCATACTGTTTCCACCTGCTCCATAACCTTGGGGGAAGCATGTAAAGTCAAGACAGTAACACAGTGGGAGATGGGCTTAGGAAGACTGTAGCACAAAGGAGGAAAATCCAGCCTCCCAGAGGCCAAGGCTCTGTTAAGGGCAGTCAGAACAAGAAAGGGTCCAGTGCTTGCTGACACAGCGGGGTACATGCCACAGATCCAAGTCAGAAGGCTGAAGCCTGCAGACAGACACCGAACAAGATGAGTGGGCTATCTGCAAAATGATGATCGAGGCCTGGAATTCTGCAAAATGTGTTCATGGAGGCAGGGACAGAAATCTGAAGAATCTGAAGGGCTTTCAGAAGGGAGATACATATGTAACAAAGAGGCTGAGGGGGTGGCTGGGTGGCTCAGTCGGTTAAGCATCTGCCTTCAGCTCAGGTCATGATCCCGGGGTCCTGGGATCGAGCCCAAGTCTGGCTCCCTGCTCAGTGGGAAGCCTGCTTCTCCCTCTCCCTCTTGCCCTCCGCCCTGCTTGTTCTCTCTCTCTCTCTCTCTCTCCCTCTTCTCTCTCTCCCTTTCAAATAAATAAATAAAATTCTTTTTAAAAAAGAAGCTGGGAAAATAGACTTCTTTTTAAAATTTTTTTTAAAGATTTCTTTCTTTAAGAGGGAGAGACAGAGATAGCGACAGAGATAGCAAGAGAGAGCACTAGCAAGGAGGAGAGGGAGAAGCAGGGTCCCCGCTGGCCCCATGTGGGGCTCCATCCCAGGACCCTGGGATCATGACCTGAGCCAAAGCCAGACACTTAATTGACTGAGTCACCCAGCTGCCCCTTCTTTTTTTTTTTAATTCAGATTTTATTTTTAATTAATGTCTACATCCAACGTGGGGCTCAAACTTACAAGCCCGAGATCAAGAGTCGCATGCTCTACTGACTGAGCCAGCCAGGTGCCCCGAAAATAGGCTTTTCCAAAAGGGTTTGAGGAACTGGATTTATCACTAGAGAGGTGCGAGAGGGACCTTTACTATTGCTTCTCATGTAGAGCTGCATCTCCCTCCAACACAAAATCTGGCATTAACAATCAATTAACAAACTAGATGAATGACAGAATGAGTCATAAAGTTTATAAAAGACCTCAGAGCACGGGTCCTCTAAATTGTGATTTATTTAACAACTGCTGGTTTATACACATCATAGAAACTGACGCAACATGGTCAGTGACTTTGAGAATCAGAATTGGTTCAAAATTTGCTATGCAGATCAGAATTTCACCAAATGGGGGTCAATGGACAGCCCATATCTCTCTCACTTGAGGTTTTTGAGAGAAATGCACATTTTAAGGCCCAAATTCAGATCCATCCCATTAGAATCTTTGGGTCACGGGAATGTGAATTTTTCACAAGCCTCCCGTACAGTATTTTACATACTGTACAAACAGTATGTACATACAACAATGTTTACATACAACAAAATCTGAAAACCACCAGGGGAAAACAAGGAGACCTTGAAAGGAGGACTCTACATACTCAACTGCTCCCAGTCAGTACAAGAAACAAAATGAAGGAATTGGGATTTTTGTAAGCCAAAGAACTTTACAACAGGAAGTATCCTTGGACATTGAAATGAGTTTCCTCATTTTGTAAGAAGCTTATAAAAATCTCCGAAACTTCCTTTACATAAGATGCATTGCGCACATTATTTAACCTCTCTGAGTCTCAGTTTCCACATCCTTAAAATAGGGATTGAAAATAATGCCACAAATTCACCTTGAGGATTGACCTTGCTAACACATTTACTGTGTACACAGTGCCAGGCACAGAGAAAGTACCTGATTGAGTATAAGCTGTAACTATCTGCTTACAACATCCGATTAAAACAGCATAAATAGTCCTGCATTCAAAAGAGAAGAGCAACAAAATTACCTTTCAGCCCTTAAATGTGCCCTAACTTCGCTCAGAGACTCTCGCAAGTCAAAGCAAGGATCCTTCAGTTGGCAGCATCTCAAGAAGAAAAAAACTGTCCTGCCCCCTGCTGGGCAATGAAGGATTCACAGAGAGAAGGAGAAGAGCATCCCAGCCAGGCTGGAGCGCGCGTGCTTTGTGTGGCAGGGTCAGCTCCGCAGAGCAAACAGTGTCTCTGTTTGTCTAGTTTGATGTCTCTTTTCAATCTAAGATTATGACGTCGCACTGACCTCCAGAGAAAAGGGCACTGTTCTACACAGCTCTGATAAGCTACCTTCGAAAAAACACTTTCTAGAGGCTAGCAGTACTTCTTACAAAGAGGACAAGACGATGATCATGTCATGGAATAGTGGCCGCGGGAAAGAGACAGAGATGATAAAGGCAGTTTCCAAATGTCACTGAAAATGGTCTTTGCAGGTATCACCGAGTCACATGTGGATAGCACATGTGTAAGGATGTGTGTGTGCATTTGCATATGCATGCACATATCAGACGTATTTTTCTCATTAGCCAGTGAGAAAAACCAAGGGGAAACACTAATATGAAGCACTCTTACGTGAATTATCTAACCGAGTCATCACAGAAAGCCTAAGAACTCGGTGTTAATGTTAAACAACGAGGCCATCAGATCAAGGTGCCTGTAAAGCCTTAACCTAAATCTACTACAATGCCTCAAGGTTCAAAAATTGAAACCAAGGGGCCACCAACCTCACACAGCCAACCGGGCTTTCCTAAATAAGACAAGTGCTTAAGTTACAGCCAATCAAACAATTTCCTGGTTTTGCTCTTGCCTCTTCTTTAGAAAACATAGCTCCTAGTGGTGGAGTGCTCCTAAGCACTTCCAGATTGGCTAGGACCCAATCAAATCGAGTTGTGCTCAAATAAACCCTTAAAAATTTTAATGTACTTCAACTCATCTTTTAACCTAGGCACAATTACTATCCCCATTTTATTTGTGGAATAACTAACAATTACAAAAGTAAAGTAATTTGTACCAAGTTACAGAGCTAGAAAGTGGCAGAGCCTGGCATCGAACCAAAGCGGGTTGATTCCCAAGCCCACTCAAATCACCACTCCACAGAGGTGCCTTCCTGGAGTCATATCCAGGAGAAAGGAAGAAAAGGAAATCTGCAATTCCAGGAAAAGCAGGGAGAGCCCAGCAGTAGAGAAGCGCCCCCCCAAACCCAACAGCAAGGGTATGAGAAGCAGCCACATGAATACGGGCAATTTTTGAATAGACAACATCTAGCAGAACGAATTAGTTGGCTTGCCCTTCACATTACTTATAATCACGCATCCTTCTCATCTTCTCTTTTGAATATTTGAATATTTTCCTGAGAGAATCTCCTTCCCCTCCCTACCCCATTCACTGTTCACTTGAAATCTACCACATAATGGCTATTGCTACAATACAGTCACTTTTTACCAATTATTTTAAAGCCTAAAAGCAAAACTCAAATTCCCTCCATATCACTGACAGACAGACTCAATCGCCACCACAAAGACTGAGCCAAGCAAATATGCCAGGATCTAATGTAAAAACAATGGCACATGAAATATTAATTCCTATTCCCATTCAAGTGACAGTTGCAGGAGGGAAAAAAAAATAAAAAGCTAATTAGTGACAAAATGAAAAAATTAAGTATTTAAAACATCTCTCAAAGACTTATTAATATTCAGGGTAGATGAAAACATATTCATCCCATTTGATGCTCACTCACTTGTTCTGGTCCTCAGATTTTTACCCTCATCATCATTTTTCAAGAGCAAGAAAGTAATTTCACGAGCTCCCAAAACAACGCATTTTGCTAGATGTATTTGACCATGTACGTGTTGATATTGGTGGGTCTAGCTTTCTGTCAGTGCCATCGTGAAAGGCAGGGCTTTAAGGAAAACAGTTTTGTGTAAAGCAGCCGTTCCCCCTCAAAGGCGGAGTAAATTCCAGGCAGGTGAAAAAAGGAAAACGTTGAAGAAGCCCCACAGGGTTTCAAATTCTTTATTCTCATTATTTGAAACCAAATTTGCCTAGTTACAGATAAATACATGGCAAATTACTCGTCAACCAATTTGGATGGTACCTTGGAAGTTCCACTTGGAGTACGGACCAGTTCCCTGCTGTTTTCCAAGAGAGTATCTTTCACTTAAGAGAGGGGTAAAGAGACCACTTAAACACCTGTTACACCCCCAAGATGCAGCGTATTCAAGTTATCTCAATTTTTTTCACCCACTTCCTCCTCCCCTCACCTCCCCTCTCTAGCAACCACCAATTTGTACTCTGTTTTCTATGAGTTCAGTTTGTTTTAAATTCCACATGTAAGTATGATTATACAGTATTTGTCTTTCTCTGTCTGACTTATTTCACATAGCATCATGCCCTCAAAGTCCACCCCTGTGGTCACAAATGGCAGGACTTCCTTGTTTTTATGGCAGAATAGTATTCCATGGTGTATATACACCACAGTTCTTTATCCATCCATCCATCCATGAACACTTAGGTTGTTTCTATGTCTTGGCTCTTGAAAATGCTATTGAAATGAACACGGGGGTGCATATGTCTTTATGAGATTCTCTTTGGACAAAAACTCAGACCCAGAAGTGAGATTGCTGGATCACAGAGTACTTCTATTTTTAGGTATTTTCTTTTAAGAACCTCCCCACTATTTCCCATAGTGGCTTCACCAAGTCACACATTAACTCATTCGATGTTATATGAATCCTCCCAAGGAGGTAGCTATCCCCTTTTAACAATTAAAGAAAAAGAGCTTTGAAAAATTAAGTAATTTTTTTTTTTAAGTAATTTGACCAGGTTCATGGTCATTTCTGCCCAGGTCCAGCCCTACTCTTTGCCCTATCCCTGTGGTCTCTCATATTGGCATATTTGCACAAACATGTGGGAGTTTATTCTAAATAAAAATCACCATTTTGTGTTGTCATGCAGGAGGCAGAGGAAGAGTGTGAGCGGTTCTAGAATTAATTTCTTCCAGATAGTCTGTGATGGGATCCAGCATGAGGTGGTAGAAATTTACATACAGGCATATAAAATGAATGTCTTCTAAGAAAATGTAAATGAGACCCAAGGATACAACTATATATATTTATGGCCTACAGGAAGGTTAATGTAATACTTTAATATTTTCTCATGTGAATAATGAAATTAACTTACCACAATCAAGTAAGTCTAAAAAAAAGGCAACAGCTATTCTGCAAAGTTACCATAATTATTAAAATAAAATCTCATTAACCCTCTGCCAACTTATTTCAGATAGCACCAATATGAGAAAACCATTACCCCAGAGGCAACTTCATGCATTATTAGGCTGTAATACAAGTAATGAATAATCTGAACCTGGATAATTCAAAATCTGTCATTTCTCATCTCTTACATGTTAAATTCATATAGTGTACCTGTGAAGAAGTTCTGCCTTTAACTGTTTAAACTACTTTCAACTTTCACAATGAAAGGCTCTGAAGATAATTCTAAGTCTGGGAACATCTACACAATATTCATGTGCTAAAAACATTAACATGGGACGTAGAGATGGGGGCTCATGGACTTCTTCCTTGGTCTGTTCCAACTGAGTCTCCTCTCTACCCCCACCTGCTGTAAAGGAAAATGACAATCTATAGTTTTCCACTATTGGATCCTTGAGGGAAAGAAGGAGTTCGAATGGAGGCTGCATTCCCCTGGGGGAACATGACCCATTGGGAAGAAATCGTGCACACTTCTGTGAGGCACAGCTCAGGAACTCAAAGTGTGGAGCGTGATGGTGTGAATGTCAGCAAAGTCGTCAAGGGTTGCGGAGTTAAGTAGAAGGCAGAAGATTTCAGTAAGAATAGTCATGGAGGCAGCGATTTTGGACCACCTGTAGTATCTCATAAGAATATGGGCAGAGGTCAAAATTCTTCTTGTGGGGGGCTGGGGGAACAGGGCAGGGCACCTGGCTGGCTCAATTGCTAGAGCAGGAGGCTCTTCATCTTAGGGTTGTGGGTTTGAGCCCCACGTTGGGTATAGAGATTACTTAAAAATAAATTCTTAAAAAAAAATTCTTGTTGGGACCATGCTTCTTTAAATGCAATGCTACTCGAGGACTGGACACCAAGAGCAGGGCCTTATAAACATAACACGTCTGTCCCAGCTTCTGGCACCTGCTGTCAAGCCTTTCATAAGTATCTATGTTCATCCTGAGATATGTCCTTTGCCTACTCTACCCACTCTGAGGTGAATTATGGTGGCACAGTCTCTCTCTGTAAACCACATTTATGAAAAATTGTGTTCATATTCCCAAATGACACATTCTGAGGTCAATGGTAGATATTCTTAGCTTCAACACAGAGTACTCGGAGAACAGCAGTAAAATGAAAGCTATGCACAGTGTCTACACTTCAGTCTTAACTAAAAATAATATGCACAAACATACCATCATACAAATCAAATACATAACTCTATTTTCAACCCTTGATGGAAAATAGAATGTATTTGATAATAAGGAACTTACATCTGAATCTGTAGACAGAAGGCCAAATTTGAAGGCATTTCCGTTCCAGGGGGGGAAAAAACCCTCTAACTCCATAATGAATAATGAAATCATTCTATTTCAGGTGCTTAAGAAGATACACTTCAGAATCTGATAGTGTATCATAGCATTGGGTGGTTATCTTTTTGAAAGCAAAGTTTTATAAAATCATTTAAAACCCCTTCTCAAATTATGTAGCTTTCCATTTGCTATTTTTTAAGAGTAACGTGGAGAGAAAACCGTATTTGATTGTGTCTCTTTTAATCTCCACTGAGTTTGAGCTCATAAGAAACACTGATTTATAACCACTCTGAAGGACCAAAGCTGGGGGTGAGGTAGAAAGGAGATTAGATTACAGAAAAGAGATTTTTCTGAAACACAAAAACAAAGAGACTCCACCATTGTCACATAAACCAGTTGAATTTCTTTAATGTCGTGTAAATTAAATTTCTATAAATAAAACCATCCCCTCCTAGTGAGACCTGAACCATATTTTCATTATACAGGGACAACTCACTACTTCAGTTTTAGGTTTCTCTGCCACCTGATCCATAAAAAGGAACTCTAGAATGAATTATTTCAGAAATTATAAGGGGAGGGGAGGGGAGGGGAAATACTCACTTCTAGTTCCTCCAGTTTAGAGACCATGATTTTCATCTTTGAAACAGAAAGCAAAACACACTTGACTTTTAACTACACCAATCACCTAATTTCCTTTGAACAAAAGAGGGAGGCATTCTGTTCCAGGGAGATACTTCAGAGCAGTTCTTCTCTTGCCAGAAACTTCTCTCAGGAAGAGCTGACTTGAGAGGCCTGTCGTGTGATGTCTCAGCACCTTGCACACACAGAGCAGGAAGGCACCTGAGCTCCTAAGGGCCTGAATAAGTGGGTTCTAACCTCCCCCCAAAAAAGACACTTGCTGACTTCAAGAGTGCATTGACTCTCGAGGAGATCAATTCCATCCTAGCTGAGCCTCTTAGAAAGACATAGAAAGGACCACCTCAAATGGAATTGACCCAATCACTTCCATGTTAAGAAAACAATGCAGACGGGCAGCTGGGTGGCTCAGCCAGTTAAGTGTCTGCCTTCGGTGCAGGTCATGGAATCAAGCCTCGTGTCGGGCTCCCTGATCAATGAGGAGTCTGCTTCTCCTCCTCCCTCTGCCCCTCCCCCACCATTAGAGTGCTCTCTCTCACTCTGTCTCTCTCAAACAAAATCTTTAAAAAGAAAAACAAAATAGAGAACAACGCAGAGCATGAAGTGGGGGGAACAGAATAAGACAGAAACAAAACTAAGGGATGGGGGAGAAAGAAAGGTTATTCATCCTTTTCAGAGGCTTCCTGCTATTCGTTTTCTTATCTTCCAAATTTTCCAAACATGAGACAGTCAGTCTGTCTCACTTCATTTTTCTTCTGATCACATGAAGCTCATTCCCAAGAAAGGCACTCTTGAAATGCATGGGGGCGGGGGGGGAAACAATCCCCTTCTGTCTGCAGTGAGACAGATTTTGCAAACTGTCCACATGGGCCCATGATCACATTTTATCCAGCCTGCGGTATATTTATTTTTAAATGAATTAGTTGCCAACTATCCAGGAACAACACTTCTCAACTGGTTGGTATTGCTCCCCAGGGGACATCTAGCAAGGTCTGGAGACATTTTTTACTGTCACAACTTGGGGGATGCTGCTGGCCTCTAATGGATAGAGGTCAAGGATCTTGGTAAACATCCTATAATGCACAAACCTAGCATGACAAGAGGTCCTGGCCTAAAATGTCCCCAGGGTCAAGGCTGAGAGACACTGCACTAGAGAAATCGGTGACTGTAACTTGTGCTGTCTTTATTCCCTGAGAGCAACGTTTCTCAGAAGGGTAAACTTTCTGACTCAAAGTTCTTCAATGACTCCAACATATCCCAGCAAGAAGTCTGAAAAACAGGCAAATATTTACTTATTACCTGCATTAAAAAAAATAAACCACTCACTGAACACACATGCGTGTGAATGTTAGCAGAATTCACATTTTAAATCTGTCTAACATTGGCAAGTGTTCTTATACCTGACCTTGGACCTTACATACAGAAACCCTACCACAGTCCCGCACAGAAGTGTCATGCCCACTATGGAGAAAAGGAAGCTGAGCACGAAGGAAGTAAAGCTATTTGTCTGGATTCTCCCAGGGCATGCGCAGGAGAGCACGGTTCAATCTCCTCTCTAACCGTGGTGTCCTTCCTCCTATTACAATGATGCTCTCTTCCAGGATAGCTTTATAAATACCAAACTGAGCTGCTAAGACTGTAACCATCAATGCTGAACATTCACAGATGTTACTTAACCTGTGCAAGCCTCAGTTTCCTTACCTGAAAAATGGGGATATGCTGAGAGGAGTAAATGAAATAAGGCTCCTTAGGTCCATACTTAGCATCAGAAGAGCTTTCAAGGAAAAGCAGCTGCTATGGTTATTCTTGTTAGTGAGACCCCAGGCCAATGTGTGTAATAATAGCAGAATCACATTTGAGCAAGCAGTCAAAACATTGAGAGAGCTCCGCCAACACAAGAAATATTTTTTTAAGTTTTTATTTATTTATTTGAGAGAGAACTAGCAGGGGAGGGGCAGAGGGAGAGGGAGAGGGAGAGAGAGAATCTCAAGCAGACTCCCTGCTAAGCTCGGAGCCCAACTCGGGGCTTGATCTCATGACCCTGAGATCATGACCTGAGCTGAAACCAAGAGTCAAACGCTTAATCAATTGAGCCACCCAGGTGCTTCCTAAACTTAAGAAATATTTATAGCAAAATACTATCCAAGCAAGCAGGAGGACACAGGAAGTGGGAAAGAGGCTGCTTCCAGGTGGTAGTGAGCACTGGGTCAAACAGAAGTCTTTGGCATTCATCGGTATTTCCTTTTCTGCGATTAAAGACACAACGTCTTGGGGCAAAGTTATGGCTGGTGTATGTGTGGAAAGCTCTGTTTCAGAAAAACTGAGTCCAAATCTCCCTATTTCAAGGGAGAGTGAGTAGGTGAAATAGGCTCAAAATGGAGCTTATTTTTATGTGAGTGACATGGCACTGAAATAAAAACTCAGGCCCTAGAGACAGAGAGCCTGGATTCGAATCTTGCCTCTTCCACTTACTAGCTCTGACCAGCAGAACATTACACAACACTGTTAACCTTCCACTTCCTTGGCAAAATGGGAGATTACAAGAGTACCTCCTTTCATAGCACTGTTTTGAAATTCAAGTGATAAGAACGCATGTCAAACTCTTCGCAGAGGGTCCGGCATACTGAACACATAGAAGAATGTTCATCAACACTACTATTGTTGCTGTTGTTATCAACATAGGCAGCAGCATCCATAATGCCCAGCTCTAGACCTCGCTCACAGAAGGCTCACAATAAATGTCTCATTAATAATTGCTAACAGTTAATAACTGTTTACTGTCTCCCAGACAATGTTCTGTGAGGTAGTTACTATCATTAACCCCTTTAAAGAAGGAAAGAATTGGACACCAGAGAGGTTAACAGACTTGCCCAAGGTCACACAGCAAGCAACTAGCAGAGCTGTGCTCTGAGCCAGGACGTGAGTCTCAGAGCTTTACGTCCTTGGCTACCACACGACATGGCTTTCTAACAGTGGAAAAGTAAAAGAGAGTGAGGTTGAGAAATGTCTTGCAATCAGGGATCCCAGTCACTGAAAAAGACATATTTAAGGATGAAAGGATAGAGCGTTTCCACATGATAGATGTAGCCAAATGAGAGACTGAAAACCCTCAACTCATCTGGACTCTTACCAGGCAAGTCCAATTTCCAGAGTGTCCCTGAGATGCATAAAGGGAAAAGATGGCATGTTTGGGGGGAAAAGAGCTTTCAGACATCATAACTTCACAGCTGTACAACTTCACCACCGTCTGATCACAAACTAAATTCAGAGAAATAATGATTAGGTGCAAAATTGTAACCGGAGACTCATATATGGCCAGAGAAGGCAAATGGAGTCAAATAAAGAACACTGTTCGACATTTTTATGAAGACTAAATCCTATTTCCAGTAGACCTAGGAGGAGTCTGGTCGTAAGGACCCTACAGAACTACAGCAACATATCCAATCCCAACCTTGTTAAGCCATTTCCTTTAGTAATTACATGAGGTTTCATTTCTAACCACTCAAAACACTTTTATGTTTGTCTCTTTTCTAGTGGCAAAGACAGAGGGGTTAAGAGGAGAGAGCCATTTTGTTTCAGACAAGCCACAAAGCGAATACACAATGCCACAAAAGAAGTCTTTATTCTGTCAGCCAGCCTGCTCCTCATTAACCAGCTGAGAATGAGCCCGGAATGCACAATTTCATGGTAATCATGGAAAACAGATGCCCATGATGGCTGCAGGTAAAACTGATTGTTTTTGCCTCTCCGTACCACTTGGTAGGAATGTGTGATCTGTTTCTATACCACTCATTCCTTCAAGGGTTGCTGGTCTTCCAAGTGTTGGTGAAAATAAGTCAGGTGTGGGGGGACAAGGGCTACGAGAAATGAAAAATGGTCTTGACATGATAAAGAGCTGCATTTTCCATCTTGTTCCTA
Source organism: Mirounga angustirostris (assembly GCF_029215605.1). Taxonomy (NCBI): domain Eukaryota; kingdom Metazoa; phylum Chordata; class Mammalia; order Carnivora; family Phocidae; genus Mirounga; species Mirounga angustirostris. The sequence goes on along the minus strand of NW_026991709.1, from coordinate 183,060,680 downwards.
AGTGGGCCCAGACAGACAAAATGAAGACTGGTTAACCCTTCAGGGTCCACACCTCAATAGAGCACACTGGGATATGAGCCCAAAAGGTTGCAGGAGGTCACCAGGGCAGTGGTGGGAAATGTCCCCTTTTCCTTTACAGAAATGATCCTTTATCTGGTGCTCATAACACCCTCAGAATGTTTGCATTTCACAAGGTAAAAACCACTTCAAATACCCAGGTCCTTTCAGGCAGGCAGTCCATGAACAATCACAGCTCAAATGGTTCTGCTTTTTTCCTCTCCAACAAGAGCCACAGCTGTGTCCTGGGAGGGGGTTTCCACTGGCAGCTCCTTGACCTTCCATTTCTCTCTTCTCCAAATCAGAAATTCTGTACAGTGGTTGCAGACCTCTGATGGTAGAAAAGAGACACATGCAGCAGAGCTGACTCTGGGGCACCTATTCATTCTCCAAAAACTAGCCTCTCTGAGGAATCTCATTATAGCACAGCAGATGGACAAGCGACGTACAGAGAGAGAGGGAGGGGGGAGAAAACACAGGAAGCAAAAATGCACAGCTTTCAGAAGGACGCCATTATTTTACTTTATGATAACCCCAAGAAAAGAGTGTAGCAGTCATTGCTCATTTATTCCTTCACTGGAGAATCAGGAGCAGGGCTCTGAGGAAGCAAGAATGTTATCAGTCACTCTTTCCTACATTCAGAAAAAGAGAGGGAGCAGCATTCTCTGTATGGTATTAATGTATGTATCACTCTACCACATCCATAACGTGGTCTAAATGCAGGTATAGATGTACATACAAAGAGATTCACTGCAGCCCAATTTGCAACCAGAAAATGGAAACAACATCTATTCACCAAAGTAGGTGTGGTTCTATCAATGCTGCAAGAGCCATACAATGGAAGATATGCAACCTTATGAAGGAAAATGCAGAGCTAAGCCAGGTGATGGTGACAGTATTTGTACAGTACTCCCTACTCATCAGGCACTTGTCATGTATTAGCTCATTTGATCCTCACAACAACCCCAGAAAATTAAGGCACAGAGAAACGAAGTTACTTGCTCAATCACACAGCTACTAAGTACAAGAGCTGGGATTCCAATCAAGGCCTGCCTGGCTTCCAAGTCTATGCTCGTAATCATTACTCTTTACTAATGGTAACAAAACAGCACAATCTCCTTGTTGGGAATGTATGCATATTCCACATTATATTTTAAAATAGATATTTTTTAAGAAAAAAAAAAAACCCTCCTGATTGTTAACAATGGTTATAATTGGGTATTAAGAAGGTCTTTCTCTTCCTTTTTATAATGAGCATAAAATACTTACATACACTTAGCCGAATTTCTAGCTCCCTCCCCCTAAAAAAGGATATAGATGTCCAAATGGTATTGAATTTTCAAGAGAATCTCAGGTAAACATTTAATGCAAGCCATAGAACATTACTTATTGTTGTGATTCATTAGCTCTCTGCTTCTTCCCCTCCCTCCTGCTCCTTCCCCCTCACTAATCAAAAAGGAAAGGAAAATCTGAATGTCTAGCTTTGACACTGCAATGGTTGCTGAGGATCTATTTTACTACATTTGCTCTATTTCCAAAACAACAAGCATTTTAAAAGAAGAAAGGAAATGTCAGTTTTATTTAATTTGGTTCTTCACTTTTTACTCTAAATCAAAGTTTAATTTGCCCTAAAGTTTTGAAGAAGGCCTGACAACCAAGGCCTTTTGGAAAGATCGCCTAACTCCAGAGTGCTTAGAGGAAAAATTCATCAAAAGCCCTACACTTTGCAGACAGCAGACATCTACCATAAATCGTCTTCCTTTAAAAAAAAAGAAAAAGGGGAGGGAAAAAAAGCATCCTCTTTAGGTTATGGTGAGAAAAAACAGTGTCATTGAACATGACTTTTGAAAAGAAAAGAATTTTTGAAATTAATTTGTTTCAGGGATAAGCATACATGTGCACACATAGATTTGGTATATGGCTGGGCCTGCTGATTTCTTCCTGATAGTTAAAACCAGCACCTCTTGCTTTGTCCATTTTCATGTCATTTTTTATTTGGCTCACAAAGTGACACGACAACGGGCTCTGTACCATTTCCTTAGAGTTTCAGCACTGAGCCAAGAATATGGCAGAAAAACGGACCTTTATTCTTCAAAGGCATTATAGGAACAAAATTAAATCAACCAAACAGTGCGGATGGATTTCATAAAAGGGCTGTGACCCTAGGTACACAATGCATATGTTCTGTCGTGGAGGTCAACAGATAGCCCTCGACGTGGTGTCCTTAGTCCTACATATTTAGCAACTAACAACTGACTTATCTGTTCCCTTTTATAAGTATAATATATGAGATCAATTCCTGTAGAACGAAAATCTTTGGCAAATACACTGAATCCCATTTAGGGGATGGACTGATACCAAGTGGAAAGGCTACCCAACTCCTAACAGGACTGTAAATTAGGGGGCTTGATTTTTATTTGAGATAGTGCCAAGTATTTGGCTCTGTCTCAACAATGGGTGGTGGTGGTGGTCGTGGTGAAACTATAAACGTAGCAATATTTGAGTGCTTATTAAGCACAAAAGTCTCATTAGTGCTCTTAACCTTAGAAAGTGTATATTACTAACTCTATTTTATATAATAAAGAAAACTGAATTTTAAAATATTTGGGTAATCTACCCAAAGTCATTCTGCTGGAAAGTTGGAAGAGTCAGGATTCAAGGCCAAGACAGCCTAACACCAAATCCATTAAGCTATTGTGCTTTTCCTCCATCTTGGAGTTGCCCTGAAAAGTTGTCTGGAAAAGTTTTGAGACGGTCTTTAGAAATACTCAACTAGAGGCTATATAGCCTTTTGGTATTAATTGTGTAGAGAATTTAATCACTGGCTGGGGAATGCCAGTGATTCCTTCCCTATGAAATCAATTCATGTTTTCCATATGCAAGTCAATGGGCAATCCTGAACATGGGTTTGGATATTCAGATTTTCTGTCCTTCTCTACTGCACTTCTAAGCAAGGCAATGATTCTTCCTATACAACATTCACATTTCTACAAAACCTGCCTAAATGGTTAATATGTACATGACCCTGATCATGTAACCAAAATATTTGCTGCCCTTAAGTAAACAATTTAATTTGACCATCTCAACCCTCAGTCCCATCTGTGGCTTTATTCTTGCTACCTTATTAAATTGAGATGAATAGGCAGGGCTGAACTATGCCTAACATTTTCCTGCTTGTTTAATTAACAGCTATGGATATTTGCATTTGCCTTCCTAACATATTTAGTACTAATTAAACCTCACAGATTCGGCACAGCTTTTTCTACAAGGCATAGCACAAGTTAACAAATTAATCCTTGGAATACTTCCTTTGGGTAATGGGGGATACCTGCTCCAACTCAGAAGTAGAGATTTTAATAAACTTTGGTTGCATTCAATATAGTATATTCTCTAGAAGAAGGGAGGAGGAGTCCTGCTCTGTTGGGCAATACACCCAAATGACTGCAATCCACTTTGGGTGCCCCATTTTAGGAGGAACACAAAGTGAACCGTGTCCAAAGGAGATGCGGATAAAAGAGATTTGAAACCAAATTGAAAGGGAGTCTATGGTTGTCTCAAGCAGCCTGCGTGCACACACACACACACACACACAAGGTCTAAAACAATGTTTCTTAAATTAACTCAAAATATGAGTTTAATGGGATACACCAAAAGAAAAAGGCATGGGGGGAGGGAGTCTCATAGTCAAATAGCTGGAAATGATATGTTATGCTTATCTTCCTCTGGAGTTTAAAAAAATACTCATGTTCTAATGAATATGTTTAGGTAATAGATGCTAAGGCTTTTTCACATGCCTAGACATCTATGATCTAATCCCAGTTACACCGTGGTTGGCAGCTACCAATCACCGGCAAGAACTTCAAGACGGAAGAAAATAACAAACTGGAGATCTCTTGGTAAAATGGAAAGTATGGGGAATGTGGCCTGCTGATGTTAAAAAAAAAAAGAAAAGAAAAATCTTTATCACAGCCATTACACTGATGGAGTGACAGAAAACACACTAGACTGGGGGTAAAGATGCCCAGGTTCTAGTCCTGACCTGGTTGGTAACAGGCCACCATCTTGGGTAAGTCATATTCTCCTCTTTGAGTTTCAGTTCCTCTCTTTTCTCCTCTAAGAGTGTTTGGTCTAGATTATTTAGCCAGGATGGCAGAATCGTGGTGTGCAAAATCACCAGCACATACATTCTGTTTGGTCAGCATGAACTCCAGATCCCCACAGCTCCCCACTTCTCCATCTTACTAAATAATCACCTATTCACACACTTAACATTCCTGCCTGACCCCTGTGTGATCCCTAAATCATAGATTATTTCTTCCAGATCCAAAAATAATCATGCTTTCTCTTTCTGAGTCACCTACAGTTTTGGGGTTGTTGTTTGTTTTTTTTTTTTAAAAGATTTCATTTATTTATTTGAGAGAGAGCACATGAGAGGGGTTAGGGTCAGAGGGAGAAGCAGGCTCCCCGCCGAGCAGGGAGCCCAATGCGGGACTCGATCCAGGGACTCCAGTATCATGACCTGAGCCGAAGGCAGTTGCTTAACCAACTGAGCCACCCAGGCGCCCTTTGGGTTGTTTTTTAATACTTCCCTCAAACCATTTTTAAAATTCTGGTTATCCTAAATTGGAGAATATTTTTATAGCATTAGAAAGCGCAAAGCCATCCATTTCCTCCACCAAGGAAAGTACCCCCCAGAATGAAGCTCTGACAACAGAGTTATAAGCAAGCATCCTCTTCCTACTGTAAATCCTTTAAACAAACTGCAGAAAAAATTACTTAAGGATACTGGTTCCATGGTACCAAATTCAAGAACTGGTAAAACAAAGGTCACTTGCCTCAGTCAAGTTTTTTAATCTTTTTTTGCTTTACTAAAACATGCGCGCACGCAAACACACACACACACACACACAGATACTTAAAAAAAAAAAAAAAAACCTATTGAAATCAAACAGCATAAAGTTAGAATACTTCCTGAAAAACTAATCACTCCTGCAGGGTTCACATAATAAAGCCAGGTGTGGGGTAGAATGACTTTACTCCTCCCTATTAAATAGATGACAAAGACGAAATGCAGCAAAAAAATGGGGCCCATTTTTTTCCGGTTAAGGTAGAGCACACAGGAGGGTGGGTTTGAACCTTCCTAGAGTTTAATTTTTAACATCTCTGCTTTAGACAACTCTACAGTGCATTACTTTAAAGAAATCATTATCTTTTGGAAAATGTGAGAAACATGTTTTAAAAAGATAAAAACTGTGCCACACAGAGAATAATACTTTCCGCTTTCAACTCCAGGGACAAGGCGAATTTTCCAGCGCCATCTTACTGTAGCCTACTGGGATTGTGAAAAAGCAGATCTATCCAAAATCAGTGCTAAGAACTCCTTGATACTTAAAGCCAGCACATAACCTCTTGGTGACTTAAATCGATGTATTTCTGTTTTAAAGCCAACGACTCCTTAACAAGAAGCAGTGCCTTGAAAATAAATTTGCAAAATGTGAACTCAATATTTGCTTTATCATTGAAGAAAAGAAAGAGAAAAACACTCTTTAAAAGTTGTCAATCTGGGGCACCTGGCTGGCTTAACCAGTAGAACATGCCATCTTGATCTCGGCATTGTGAGTTCGGGCCCCATGCTGGGTGTAGAGTTCACTTAAAAATACAATCTTTAAAAACACAAAGTTGTCCATCATTTTTTTCTGATGACAAAAGGTCAAATAATTACTTATGTGTACCTAATCCAAAATATGTGTGTGTATATAAGATGACTTTGTTTCCTTTCGTTCTTTTTACAAAAATGGGTTCACACTGGAGATGCCCTTGGTTTAGCTGCTCAAAACGCATCAGCATCACAGGGAGCTTCTTAAAGAGCTCAGGCCCTACCCCAGGAATGAGCTTCATTTTAAGGATATTCGGGGGGGAGGGGGCGGGCGGAGCTTGTAAGCAAATGAAAGTCGAAAGCCCTTGGCTGTACAATGGTTATAAAGCACCATTCTCTATTCTTTGGTCAGAAGATCCAGATCCAGAAGTGGGTAACAACACATCTCTGGACAACAAAAAAATATGTAGGTGCCTTGTTTTAAATGTGTTGTTAAAGTCTCTATCTAACAATATCTTAAAAAATAGCGTGCTCTGCTTTTCTGAGAGAACATTCACAGATGATAACATGTCTTATTTACCTGTGAACTGCCATGAAAACAGAAGCACAATAAAAACAACAACAACAACAAAAACCGAGTGCCAAACCACAGTAAGCGATGATTTAATTTTGCTATCCGTCTCATTTAATCTTAGTGCAGTAAATTTCATACCCCTGTTTGACCTGTGGGGAAACAGAAGCACGGTGAGGTTGAAAGCGCTCCCCTCAGTGAGGGGCAGGATGGTGAGGAACAGCTTTGCCATGTTGCATTACTTCTCCAATAAAGTAGCTCGAACGTCTCCAATAGGATGGCCTCTCCTGTCACAAACTCTAATCAAAGTCACAGTATCCAAGAGGGACCTTGGGCAAAGATGTTCACGGCCAAAATTCACCATCAAGTCTCAACTTGCAGATTTGTATGCCATCTGGGAGACCGCTACCCTGGGCCCCTGACACTATTATAGCTTTCATGCACCCTATTACTGAGGATGCGGGAAGGTGAGGGAAGCCGAAGAAAATACATCACTGGGCAAACTGCTCCCTCTCCCTTCCACAGGTCTGTTCTAATCTCCTGCCTGCAGAAATGCAACCCCCAGGACAAGATCTCTGAACCCATTCACCATTTTCCGGAGACTGTATACCGGAGGCCAGGTCCCAAGAAGAGTGCCTTGGAGAAAACTAGAACTGGGATCCCCAATCCTTATAAGGAATGTGCTCAAGCCCTATTAGGGCAGGGAAAATGCCAACAAGGATTCGTCTCCGCCCCTTCATTACCCTGGGACACTACCTGGTTAATTTAGTCTCCGATCCATCTTGCCAGGTGTAAAAAAGAAACAGAGCTGAGAGAAAGCCTGCTGGTCAGCCCCTGTTCTGATCATGTCCAGTAGCCCTGGACAGGAGCAAGTCAGCCTACGTGCCTCTTACGGAAAACACATTGAGCCTCAACTGTTTCTCACAGTATGGGGCACTTCCACACAGAGGGTTGCGTGAAGGCGTATGAGAGATGCTTTTGATAGGTAATGAGCATCAGAAGAACACTGGTGGTTTGTATATAGGTTTGTTTTCTTTTTCTAATAAACTGTTTACTTTTTAAGGAAGTCAATTTAAAGAATATTATTAAGCAAATATCAGCTCATGATATGTGAATAGGGGAAAATAAATCCTAAAAGTGGTTCTCAAACATTGAGGTGGCAGAGCGCCTGGAGATGAGCATTTATTCAAACAATGTGGAGAAATACTGAGATATTCTGTTGCATCATAAACATGAAGAAAAAAATTTTAACTACTTAATATAAAATCAGAACTATCAGATTCCATATCTGCAATTAGAAAAAAATACTCGCTACCCAAAGAACGTAGAAGCAGCCTTCTTCAAATGTGGTAAGAGTTATTTGTTATTAGCTCCTAATGTTTCATTTTCTGTTAGCATTCAAAAGTAAATAAAAATGTTAAGGCACATTGATAAAAGGGAAAGCTTAATGGATGGATTTTTTTACTCAGTAAGACTGTCATTGTTTTACTCTATTTCAGCCCAAGTCATGAATCCCCAGGGCTGCCTGGAGCGCGCCATGAGAACCAGGAACCAGATGGTGTCTGAAGTCCATTTTATGATTCCACATCATGTAAGATCTTAATTTACAGTTGTGAATATTTTGAAAGAATCTAACTCACTAGGCCCGACTCTTTCCCTGCAGGGGTCAACTTCCTCTTTCCTTATCAAAATAGGCTTTATGATTCTAGACTCAAAGGTCTACCCATTAGTATTGACAGACTATGGGGGAAGCTCATTCCCTCTTTGTCTCTTCTGCCCAGACTCCATGAGACCCCGGTAGAGCTGTCCACCTCGGGATCCTGCCATAGAGGTGGGCATGGAACTCAGGGTGGCTAATCAATCATGATATAAACATCGTACTCAAGTAAGCCAATTGAGGTTTATTCAGAGAATGATAAAGATGCTGCTGGGGAGGGATACCTTCTTCCTTGTGATCATCAGGGGTGAGAATTAAGACAGGAGCTGTCACATGGAGAACAATTTTCTGGGATTGAAACAAACAGGTAACTACACAGAAGCAGGGAAAAGATTACTGATGAGTCCTGAGTAAAATGTTACAAACCAGGAAGCTAGCAAACAAAGAAACTAGGGGTGGCATTTGGAAATCAGTCTGTTTGGGATGAGACATGTTTTCTGAGACCTGATTTTTTTGACCCACTTCCTGATTCATGAACAGGATGGTGAGGACTCCTTACCTTCCAGGATGACAGAAGAGATGCAAAGAAAGCAGTAAACATCATGAGAATTTAGGAAGGGGAAACAATGTGGGACGGCAGGAACTGGAAGGTCATGAGATCTGCAGAACCAGGTTAAGATCCAAACTGCCTCATACCAGCCACTGCCTCCTCACTTAAAAAAAAAAAAAAAGTTATTGGATCTTTTAAGACCTAGTTTCCTCTTAGGTTAAAAGGGGAAAGTCTACCTGCCTGGCAGGGCTGCTGTAAGAAATAAATGAAATCATGTGTATGAAGTTTTCAGAAAAGTATCTGGCACAGAGTAGTTCTCCATAAATGTTAGCTATTACTATTTGACCCCCATAAAATGTAAAGTTGAAGAAAAAATACGAAATCCCAAGTTCTCGCCGACCCTGAATCACTAGGACCAAGGAACAATATATTAAAACATCCACCAACACCTCCAAGAGACTAATCTCCTAAAGGGGTGGAGCGTGGATCACTGGCAGACAAACTCAGAATATTCTGGCATCAGACCCGGCAACATCATTCTGATTGTTTCAAAGTCAGCCACCCGCTGGGAAAGTTCCATGAGCTGTGCTGCTGGTAGACCAGCCTTAGAATTCTGAGTGGCGATCACCTCCAAATGTGCTCTATGATGTAGAAGTTCACAAGACTGCCTTCTGGAGAATATGGAGAATCTGGAAGGAAAATATAACTCTATTCTACTTTGCCATTCTCAGGTCTCAGATTGCCTTGACTAGGCTGCTTATGCCTTAATTACACTTAAGTCATTAATTTTAATGACATTTTTATAATTAGATACAAAGATTAGAATTTTTATATCCCTTTGTACTTTCCTTTTAATATGAATTACTTGTAGTTGCTGAATGCGTTACAAATTAGAATAATTTCTTCCAAAGAACAAAGAGGAGGAAGAATTCACAGGAAGAGAGAAAATTCCAAAGGACAAATAGCTCGGTTGCAGAAATTACACACTACAGAATCCGCTAATGTAACCAACCCAATAATTAAGTGGCACATGGACATTTGTTTGCATAGCCCCAGATTTTCTAGCTAATAAACAAAAGTAAAAAATCAGTATATAACAACATTTTTTTCTAATGTTGGATGAAACTCGTCATTGCTACGAATTTCTATTTACAACATATAATTCTGGCTGAACCAAAATTCTGTTTTTGACAAAACAGGAGTTCTAAGCAGGGTGAAATGGTGGTAATCATCTTTGATGTGGCTTTCAAAGGCACAGAAGGGATTTATTACAATAGCAATGTTGCCCCTCTCACCTCCCTCTGACTTTTTTCACCCATGAATTTATTGAAAACGTGTTTAAAACGAGCACAATCGTTGTGCTGCAATGCTTCTGGGATCATTAGTTTCTGAAGTCCAAATTTGTCTTACATTTAAAATCTTCTTGGGGCAAAGGGTTCCTTCTTATTTGGAACACCCAGGTTTTGATGGAACAGGATTCATCATCAGTACTCACATACTTTCCTCAGACCACCACTGGTATGCGTTCCCTACAAACTCAGAGTCCGTTGAGCTATTCTTTACCTTGACATTCATCTGCTCCACACTAAGGGAAAGAGCACGCTCAAAATATTTTCCCCATTCGGTAATGAACAACTACATGGAATTTAAAGATCACCAGTGACGTTATGTAAGAGACAGTTGAGAAATTCAACCAAAGGGCCAACTGGTACCAAGCATATGTCTCCATCTAACAAGGGTCCCAAGACACTCCAGTCAACTTGGGCAAACGGGGAGACAGTATGAAGTCAGCCTTTGGAACCAGAGAGGCCAGGGATTGATTTCTGCCTCTGATATTGATTAGCTACAGGAATCAATTACTTAGCCTTTCCAAGTTTTGGGTTCCTCGTCTATAAAGTTGGGAAAATAACATCACCATGATCACAAGTGAAAATATAAGGAAACAATTCTATGAAGTTCATGGTGCCTGGCTTATAGGAAGAGCTCAACAAAAGTAACTATAATTTCATTACCATTATCATTCTTACTATCCAAAAGACCCACATTAATGTAACATACAGATTTATCTCTTTTCTTTAAAGATTTTATTTATTTATTTATTTATTTATTTATTTATTTATTTATTTATTTATTTATTTGAGAGAGAGAGAGAGAGAGCATGTGCAGAGGGTGAGGGACAAGCAGACACCACACTGGGTGCAGAGCCCAACATGGGGCTCGATCTCACGACCCTGAGATCATGACCTGAGCCAATATCAATAGTCAGATGCTTAACTGACTGAGACACCGAGGAACCCCAGATTGATTCATCTTAAATGCATTTTTTTTTATTTTCTGGAATCTTGTGATATAATACAATTTTTCCTTTTCCCCATACCTGCAAAAATACTGTTGCTTACTTTGGTGAAGAGTGATAAACATTACAATAGATAGCATCTTATAATAGAGAAAACACATCTGTATGGGAGTGGATATACGCAGAAAATCTCTGCAATAATCTACAAAAAAGTGTTCACTGTGGTTATAACGAGTGGTAAGACTACAGATCTTTTTAACTGCATGTTCTAATTGTTGTTTGATGAACTTTTATTACCTCTGAAATAAATTAAACTTTGTTTCCATAAAAGAAAGAAAACAAACCACCAACTTAACGGCATGTCCAAAATATAGTGGACTATCATACACGTGAATGCGTTTTGGTTTAGTCACCCTTACCATCCATCCACAGTTTCAATTTTTACCAGTTCCTTGAAGTATAAATACTCATTTGCCTGTCTTCTCCACAGGTGGTACAGAAGGAATAAAAGAAATCAGTGCAGCATTCTTCACTACGTGCTGCATAAAACAAGACTAGCAATAGACAGCTGCGTTTTTCATGGCTTCTGAATGTCTTACCTTCCATTAATTAAATCCTACTCTCAACATTTTTTTGAAAATCCACACAAACATGAATGTCAACAAAAGTGATGAAGCGAAAGAAGGGAAGATAGATTTCCAAAATCTTTTTCAAGGGCCCTGAGTCCCAGGAAACACAATTTTTTAAGTGGGAATGCTTATTTAAACACACACACACACACAATCTCCTTGTCAAACATATTAAATTATAAATTGAACATCAGTTTTGTAAAGACTGACTTCTAAATTATAATAGAACACATCTGGGGTGATTTTTGACTCTCCTCGAATATTTGGTTTTCTTGGCAGCTGCAGGAAATCTCTGGGCAGACACACACTACAATAATCAATGCCAGCTTTCAGGCATCATAATGAAAAAAAAATTCATGACAGCAACAAAAAATGGCACCCCTCCCCCCAAAAATAACCACGGATTTAATGTAAAACATGAATCCATGGGGCCTCTAGCCTAGAGCAGTTGAAAGACATTTGTGTGATTCATGAACAAAGAATCATTCATACTCTTCCATTAGACCTCTTCTGCATTTCAGCTACATTTATGCCCATTGTTGGCTGTTTCATTCATACCCTGGTTATATCTGCACCCAACAGTGCTCCTGACTTCTACCACTGGTTCCAACAAGACCTTTACCTTCTCCTTGCTTTTAATTTTCCTACAGTCCCTGAAGGACATCCTGAGCCCAGCACAGTGCCTGGGATACAGCAGATGTTCAACAAAAGGCTTTGGGTAGACAGAGTGGGCGATGAATGAGTGTGAATGGACCAAGAATGTAGAAACAAAAAGCAAACGTCGAAAACTAAAAGACTTCTCTGATTCTAACATTACTTCATATATTAAAGCAAATATTCTACTTTTTTCTTCCATTTTTTCCCAGTTTTATTGAAATATAATTGCCACACACTGCTGTGTAAGTTTAAGGTGGTTAGCATAACAGTCTACCTTACGCATATTGTAAAGTGATGACTGCAATAAGCTTAGTTAGCATCCATCATCTCATATAAATATAGCAAAAAGAAAATGAAAAAAATCTTTTTTTCCTTGTGATGAGAACTCTTAGGATTCACTCTCTTAACTTTTATAAATACCATACAGCAGTGTTAACTATAATCATCATGTTGTACATTCCATCCCTAGTAGTTATTTATCTTATAACTGGAAGTTTCTACCTTTTGACCACCTTCATCTAATCTGCCCTCCCCCCATCCTCCAACTCTAGTAACCACAAATCTAACCCTTTTTCTACAAGTTGTTTTTTATTTTTAAAATTCCACTTATAAGTAAGATCATATAGTATTTCTTTTTCTCTGACTTATTTCATTTAGCATAATACACTCTAGGTCCATCCATGTTGTTGTAGATGGCAAGATTTCATCATTTTTATGGCTGAGTAATATTCCATTCATTTGCTGATGGACACTTGAGTTGTTTCCATTATTATAAAGAATGCTGAAATGAACATGGGGGTGTGGCTCTCTTTCTAAGTTAGTGTTTTCATTTCCTTTGAATATATGCCCAGAAGTGGAATTACTAGATCAAATGGTAGTTCTATTTTCAAGTTTTTGAGGATCCCTGTATTTGATCGTTTAGAAGCAACCAAATAGATAATATGCCCCATAGTTGTATGGCCTTAGGGAAATTCCTTAGCCTCCGGGCTTCATTTCCTCATCTGTAAACTAGAGAGAGTTACAGTACCTGCCTCAGGGAGGTGTTGTGAGGGTTAACCTGTTACTGCTTATAACGTACTTAGCAGAGTAAATGAAACAGAATAAATGCTCCAAGTCCAGGAAAGGAAATAAGCAAAAGCAAATAAGCATTATCACTATTTTATTAAAACAAAGGGGTCACACTTAGCATAAATACCAAGTGGACTTAAAAAATGTGTTCAATCTTGGGGCCTTGGTGCTATATTCAGTTGGGCAGCCAACTCTTGGTTTCCACTCAGGTCATGATCTCAGGGTTGTGGGATGGAGCCCCCTCTGCACTCTGCGGGGAGTCTGCTTGACCCTCTCCCTCCCCTTGCGCCCCTCCCCCCACCCTCTGGCACCTGCATACACACACACTCTCTCTCTCTCAAATAAATGAATCAGCTGAAACCAAGAGTCCGATGTTCAACTGACTGTGCCCCCCAGACACCCCTTTAAATTAATTTTTTAGATGAAGTTCCATAGACTGTTTCACATGGATGTTGTGGGGCTTTGCAGAATATGCCATCTAAAATTCCCTCTTATGATGTAAGCACTCAATAAGTATTAGATGCATGAATAAATGATATGCAACATATAAATTATTATACAGTACCTATTTGTCATGATGTTACCAGACCCTCAAATAGCACGATGGTAGTGTTAGCTAAAATGTATGGAGAATTAACTAGGTGCCAGGCATCTTGCTAAGTTCTTTATCCATGTTACCAATCTTTACAAAAACTTTGTAAGCTGGGAATTACTATTATCATCTGCATTGAAAGACTGTTTACACAGAGGCCCAGAGATTATATAACACACCAATCAAACAGGCAGGATTTGAAGTCAGGTTTGTACATTTATTCCTCATCTGTTATGAGACTGAACATGCCTCTTTTTTTAAAAAAAAGATTTCATTTTTAAAAAATTAATTAAAAAAAAATAAAAAAATTAATTAAGAAGAAAAGGCTCTTGAGAAGTGTAGGAGGGAATAAAAGAAAGGTAACATTTGTTGACTATCCAGCATATTTCATGTCTCATATACAGCCCTTTACATATATGTTCTAATTCGATCCTCCCTATACACCAAGAAGATTAATACCATCACTTTACCTGCACACGTGAGGAAACACAGCGGTTAAACTGCTTGCCAAATTTGACCACACAAGTACAGAGCCATAATTCAAAATCTGATCTACCTGACCTTATGCCTATTTCTCTAAAATCTGCTGAACAGGAAAAGACAAAAATGAATAAAGCCAGTCGAAACTTATCTTTATTTTTAGCAATTTTTAAAAAGACAACTCTCAGCTCAGCTCAGGCAGCTATTAACAAATACACCAAGATTCCCGTGTATTCCAAAGGTTCTCTATTTTGGTATTTATGCCCTCACGGAACACTGTCAATGTCCAGAGACATTAATGGTTGTCACAACTAGGAAGCTGCTCCTGGTGTCTAAGGTAGAGGTCAGGAATGCAGCTGAATATCCTACAGAACAAAGAACAGCCCTCCACAACAATGGATTATCTAGTCCAAAACATCAACAGTAACGAGGTTAAAAAAAAATCCTGTATTAACTTCTGAGTTTCCAAAACATTGTACTGTGCTTGGTCATGGTCTAGAATTCCACAGGAATAGCCACTGAGCATGCTCATTTTTTTCTCCAGTGTGAAGGTCATGCTTCAGCACACATCACTGCCTATATGACCCCTCCATCATACCCTGGGCTCAGCCAACATTCATGTCCATGGTCCTCTTCTCCATGAGAAGTGAACAAATGGACCGATGCTGGTCCCCAGTTGCCACAGAAGGTCCCTATTAGCTTCTGGAAGGGCTCAGCCCAAGGTAAGGGAGGCCAAGAGTGGCTCTTACAGATGTCATAAAGCATCACTCGACATTCCTCCTGATGTAATACATCTTCAACCCAGCAATGTGCTCTCCTTTGCCTGTGTTTTCTGACATAAGGAACTATGAAGCCATTTAAAATAAAACCTCGGAAAGGTAAAGCTGAATCCGCTTTCTAAGCTCAGAAACTGTACAGTCACTTGATAGATTTATTCCCTAATTTGATACCCTCTGTCCCTTCCCAAAAATATGCAATTTAAATTTATGGGTCTACTTGGATGAATGGTTCTCCTGGGGGAACACAAGCCTTTTTTCAAGTCACAGTCTAATACATTTTACTCACACCATTGAAGAAAAAGGTCTTGATTCCTTAAGATCTCCAAAAAAGATCTATCTTTTGAAATGACAAGTATCTTGTTAAGCCAAGGCAGTAGCAACTCTTGCCTTTTTCTTACTAGCTAGATCTGTTACTGATTACCTGTGAAGGGGTCTTGAACAGTCAAGCAAAACACAGTGGTGAAGGAGGGGGGAAATGACACCCGGGACACATTCGACAAATCTGAAAAGGGGAAGGTGCCATTTGAGACCATGCTGTCATCTTAACGTGTCACAAGAGAAGGCAGGAAGAAGGAAAGGCAGTTTACTCAAACGTATCACCAAATACATAAGCAGGAGGGCAATATTTCCCCTCTAAACATATTGATATATTTAATTTAAATCAGTACTTAATTCTAAAATTACAAACCTATCCTAAAGACATGCAAAAGCAAAGATTTAAATATATATTTTTAAATTTTGTTTATTTATTTGAGAGAGACAGAGTATAAGCGGGGGAAGAAGCAGAGGGAGAAGCAGGCTCACTGCCGAGCAAGGAGCCCCGACACGGAGCTCCATCCCAGGACCCAGGATCATGACCTGAGCCGAAGGCAAACACTTAACTGACTGAGCTACCCAGGTGCCCCGCAAAAGCAAAGATTTAAAGTAAATATTCTATAACCACAATACTAAGGAGATTGGAAGGGTAAGCAACCAGATCTGAACCTACTGAAAAGAAGAGTCTTGGAAGGCTCATTTGTGCCTTTATTCACAGAAAGTTTTAATACTCATACTCAAGAGGACACATGGTCAGAATTAGTTTCCTCTCTGAGGGAAGAATCCAGTTTTTTAAAAAGATTCTAACACTTGGGGCGCCTGGGTGGCTCAGTCCGTTAAGCGGCTGCTTTCGACTCAGGTCATGATCCTGGAGTCCCGGGATCGAGTCCCACATCAGGCTCCCTGCTCAGCGGAGAGCCTGTTTCTCCCTCTCCATCTGCCTGTCACTCTGCCTACTTGTGCTCTCTGTCTCTCTCTCTGTGTCAAATAAATAAATAAAATCTTTAAAAAAAAAAAAAAAGATTCTAACACTTAAAATAAATCTTCAAGTGGATCAATTGGATGAATATACCCCATGCATATTTTAAGAGCATGTGTGGATTTGTTTATAAGAACTTAGAAAAATTCAGGAAGGAGGGAAACCAACTTATTACCAGTGGTTCACAGAAGGGGGCTGATGAGAGAGAAAAAGAATGTAGCCCACCTGGGGCAGGAGGAGGTATTAGGACTGCCTGTACCTTTTAAGGGTTGTGACTACGACTGATTTTTATGTTTTTACTTTTTTTGAGTATTTTTCAGTTTTTATGTTTCAGTGCTTCCGTATTTTATTTTTCTAAGTTTGGAAGAAAATCAGAACAGTACCTGCTAACAGCATCCTCAAAAACAAATATTGGAACATCATAAGATATTTCATAGCACGCATTCTACGTGCCAGGTACCAGGCTAAGGCCTTCATTTAACCATCTGGGCATTTGATGGTTTCATCTTCCCAACGGCCTCATCTCCCCTGATCTAGGAATGGACTAGTGTGTGGGTTGTTGTTTTTTGTGGTGGTTGTTTTTTAACTGAATAGTTTGTTTCACAGAAATAGGTTCATTTAAAGAACTGTTATACAAATTATATAGCAACTGCAGCTTTTCAAAGACCAAGGGTATAATGAAATTGACTTGACATTAAACTCACATTAGAGATAATTCAGTGGCGTCTCATGACTGAGAAGGCTGTTAGAGAGTCATAACTGCTCTGGGGCTGATATTAGCAATATCTGTAATAACAACAGCAAGCACAAAAAGGACTTGGGAATGGATTCATATCCAACCCCTTGACCCCTCCCTCTGAGGCTACAGGAAGGCAGTTTAGGTGGCTTTCCTGAAGTCCCAAGGCCAGTGAGAGGCAAACCATCCGACTGAAGAGTCCCTCAATGCAAACACAAGACTGTTGTGTAAAAACACATCCATGGTGGAAGAGCATTCTCCTGGGCAGACAGATAGATTTCACTGTCTCATAGAGTTTGGAATGGGATGCATTTCATATCAGCTCATTACATGTCCCAAACCCAGAACTCAAGGCTATCCAAGGGACATAGTCTGTAGTCACAGTTGGCAGAAATTATACTTAGGACACGTGGTAGGAAGAATAATGGCCCCCAAAGATGTCGACATCCTATTCCCCAGAATCCTAGGAATACGTTCCATGGCAATGGAGAATTAAGGATGCTATTTACAGGTACATTAAAATAGTGAGATTATCCTAGGTCATCTACCTGGGCCAAATCTGCACCACAAGGGCCCTTAAAAATGGGAGAGAAAGCACACAAGAAGAACCAGAGGGGGATATGACTATGGAAGGAAGGCACACAAAGATGCAATGTTGCTGGCTCTAACCAAAGAGGAAAGGAGCTTCTAGAAGTTGGAAACGTCATGGAAGCAAATTTTCCCGAAGAGCCTCCAGCAAAGCACACAGCACAGCCAACCGCTTGATTTTAGCCCAGTGAGATCCATCAGACTTCTAACCCACAGAACTGTAATAAATAATGCATTTGTATGCTTTAAAACAGTTTGTGATAATTTTTATAGCAGTAAAAAGAAGACTAATACAGGGAGTAACTACTGAGTTTTTTTCTAAACCAGAAGAATAGAAACTGATTAAAAATAATTACATAGATTTTTTTTTTTAACTCACAAGTTAGAGATGAAAGGTTCACTTTCACTGATATGTGAAAGAAAAAATGACTACATCAAAATTTAACACTTTTGTGTTATAAAGGATACTATCAAGAAAGGGAAAAGACAGACCACAGAATGGGGGAAATATCTGCAAATCACATATCTGAAAAGGATTTATTATCTGGAACACGTATTTTAAAAAGCTCTTACAACTCAACAATAAAAAGACAGCCCAATTACAAACAGGTCAAGAATTTTAATAGATATTTCTTCAAAGATGCTATACAAGAGGCCAATATGCACATAAGATGTTCAACATCATTACCCATTTAGGGAACCGTGAATCAAAACCACAATGAGATACCACCTCACACCCACGAGGACAGCTTCAATAAAATAGCACAATAACATGTTTGGATGGGGATGGGGAGAAACTGAAACCTTCATGGATCAGCCACTTTGAAGAACAGTCTGGTAATTCTTCAAAAAGTTAATCAGAAAATTACTGTATGACACAGCAATTCCACCCCTAGATATATACACAAGGGAAATGAAAACATATGTACAAACAGAAACTTATACATAAATGTCCATAGCAGCCTAATTCCGAAGAGTCAAAAAGTGTAAACAACTTAAATGTCCATCGACAGATAGATGGATAAGTAACATGGGTTATATCCATAAAATGAAATATTATTTGGCAAAAGAGAGGAATAAAGTATGGATGATGTTAAAACATGGATGAACCTGATGGGCGCCTGGGTGGCTCAGTTGGTTAAGCGACTGCCTTCGGCTCAGGTCATGATCCTGGAGTCCCGGGATCGAGTCCCGCATCAGGCTTCCTGCTCGGCAGGGAGTCTGCTTCTCCCTCTGACCCTCCTCCCTCTCATGCTCTCTGTCTCTCATTCTCTCTGTCTCAAATAAATAAATAAAAAATCTTAAAAAAAAAAAAAAAAACATGGATGAACCTGAAAACAAGAAAAGTGACAGTAGTCAGTCACAGAAGACCACAGGTTGTAAGAGTCCATTTATATGAAATGTCCCAAATAGACAAACTGATACAGACAGAACGTAGATGAGTCATTTCCTAGGCCTTGGGGGTATAGGGAAGGATGGAGCAGAGAGTGACTACTATTAGGTACAGAATTTCTTTTGGAAGGGACAGAAAATTTCTAAAATCAGATTACGGTCATGGATTATACAACCCTGTGAATCTATTAAAAACACTGAATTCTACATGTTATGTGGATGAATTGTATGATATATTAACTATATCTCAATAAAGCCATTTCCAATGTGATTTAACTTCGATATTCCACATGTATTCATGAATTACTACATTGTTTTTATATGAGGAAGCAGGTATTTCAGAAATAATTGTAAAACAACCCTGGTCAACCACAAGAGGGCACGCTGCTCATAGCCACAGAACCAGGAGACTAAATTACCTGGGTAGTATTTATCAGTTGGATTTCCTTCTCTCTTTTTGTTGGGGCAAGGGATAGGGTATTAGTATGTTCCCCCTCATATATTTAAGCCAAGAGTGTGACCAAAACTGATGACAGGTTGAGAAAATCATGACAAACACAGATAAAAAGTAAATATTTAAACTTCAATAATACAGAAACTATGGATGACATTGCATTCCACTCATTTCTTTCCATTCTTGTCACACAACGGATTATACAAAGTTACTTATTTAGCATAAAATTCACCCAGATAAGAGAAATCATTACAAGAAACGAAATGCGTTATAAATATTTGGTCTCTGGTTCTCTGCTCTCCATGTCCAGCCCCCAGAGCAAAGCGTCCTATAAATGGCACTCAATAAACATTTATTAAATGAATCGGATAAATGAATAGATGAGTGAAATCTACATTTCCTAAAATTTCAGGAAAAAAATGTTTATCTACTATGCTTTGGAAACCAGATCAAAATATTTCCCTTGATCCATACCACAAATGAATAAAACATTATAGTCATGTCACTGAATAAGTATCTCCCAAATGAGTTCACAGAGACATTCTGTGGTGTCAAATGTAATTCCTCTGGCCAAGCGATCCTTTAATATTGACGGACACACCTCTCTCAATGCATTATCCTTGGTCTTCCTATTTAAAGTTCTTTAATCAATCCACCACTTAATAAACCACAAGCACAGAACGTTTCATTAGAAGAAACCACATTCCTCTCCATCCATCTCATGTTTCAAATGATCTGACATCAGAATATTGTCTGTAACAGTAATAATACTGGCTGTATTTCCCAACCCCCCCCAGAAGCCATATTCAGCTGCAAAAATTCTATTGCACTCTTAGCTCAGTCACAATAAAAATTATGCATGACTTTTAGACATATTTTTCATTTGGGATTAACAAATGGGTAAAGGATGCACTGCTGCACACACAGGCCATAATCATCTTTAAGGCTCCCTGGGTTTATCAGGCATTGGAGCATTTTCAGAGTGACACACACCACAAGAAACCGATCACCAAATGATAAACTCAACTTGAAAAGTCCTCCTCTGCCATTTTTTAGTGAACTGTCTACTGTCAAAACAAAGATGTCATGCTTAGCCAGTTCTAGGCAGCCCAGAAACTTTAAATAGAATGCTAAAACACGTTGTACTTGAGCAACAAGGAAACTAACTCTCACACATCATTCATTTATATACCTAAAAATTATCCCATGTAACTAACTAGGGACTATGTGAGGTGCCTGGAGCTATGACAGCAAACAGGTCATATTCCCTGCCCTCTAAGAGCACGTGGCCCGGTAGACCAGATGGACAGGTATAAATGGGCACTAACAAAAAAGAATGGAATGTCAGGGGTAAGTATATGGTGTTATGGGAACACAGAAGTTGAACACCGAATTTAACCTTGGGTGGTCAGTAATAACAATAAATGGATGTGATAATACAGCTGAAACTTATGAGCAGTTAGCCAATGAAGTAAGTGAAAAACAGTACCCCAGGCAGAAGGAAAAGCCTAGAGGTCTGGAAGCAGGAGAGCTTAGCAAATTCGAGGAATAAGCAAGATTCCAATATGGTAGAAACAGTATGGTACAGAGACAGAGGGGGTTAAGGAGGTAAAGGCAGGCCAATCATGAAAGATGCTCATTTAGGCTAGATCCTTAGGGAACCATCCCTGCAATGGCCTGCAAGTCTGGAGGCTGCATTTTTCTTCCACCACCACCCCCCCCCCCATTTTCTAGCCTCTCTTAAATTTCCTAGAGGTCAAACCAGAAACCTTAAAACATAATTAACACACACTGTCACTCAACTGTGCCCAAGCAAGTTCACAGGAAACAAGTGGGAGAAATTCTCCAAAAGCCCATCTCAGCAGGACTCTACAAGTCAAGTGTATGCTAAAAGCACATTAAAGTTTTACAAAGAGTTTCAGAGGTAGGTGTTCTCATCCCAAACTTACAAATAGTATGACTGAGGTTCAAAAAAGGAGAATGGACTAGCCAAGACTATGAACTCAGCAACAAGACTTGGACTCCAACCCTGGTTTCTCTTACTGGTTATTTGCTACTGTAACAGCTGCTTCTCTTGGGAAACAAGTTGCTAGTATTGTACATAAGTTATGACCACTCTTCCCTATGCATTTTGGATGATACATTTCAAGCTATTTTAGGGAGCTGCTTTTTCGGTTTGCTCTACCTGAATTCACTCCAGTAGGCCCTACAGCCAGCTACGTGTAGAGGTCTATGGACCACCAAGACAGAGTTCCAAACTTGGCGTGCATTTAAGACCCTCTTTTGCAATAAAATCAACTCTACAAGAGCTCTCTCTAAATGAGTTCTGGGGAACCTGGCTGGCTCAGTCGGTGGAGCATGTGACTCTTGATCTTAGGGTTGTAGGTTCGAGCCCCACATTGGCTGTGAAGATTACTTTAAAAAAAAATAAAACATTTTTTTAAAAAATGAGCTTTACTTTGCATTTTTCTTTGTATCGCTACTCTTGCCAAACTGAAGCATCTCAGAAAGTAAATCAATATTCAGAGAAATGGGGTATCCTCAGAGGAAAATCGCATTAGTCTCAGATGTCTTCTACAATGATGTGTGTGGGTTGCTCAGTGAGAGTAAAAGGAAAATTGTTAAAGGTTATTTTATTCCCCAAGCATCAAACTGATCAAAAATTAACAAAACAAACAAACAACCACACCAAAACAGTCGGCAAGGACGAAAAGCAAAGAGGGGCAGCGGTGAGGCCGTACCAGTCCTGTGGCCATCTTCCCTCGCCCCATTCTGGAAGGATGCTTCATCTTCCTCAGTCTTGAGCTCCTGCAGGCTAACCAAAGCCCTCAGAAGTCAGACTGCCACCAAGCAATTGGCACGGATGCTAAAATTCCCTCCCATAATCTATAGTCACAAGTCACAGAATATTTTGCTTAGCTGTAAGACCCCTCAATTCCAAAAAAATATTGAGTATCACTTAAGCCTTCATCCAATTCGAAGAGGTTACATCAAGTTATTCCCACTTTACCCTTGAGGCAAATTAAAATCAGAAAAGTTGGGTAACTTCAAGTCAACTAGCCAATCTGAGGAAAATTCAGAAATCAAACCCAAATCTCTAACTTACAGAGTCACTTTTATCATTTTGCACAGAAGGTACCTCCACACTTCAATCTCTCAGGCCACTATGGGGAGGATCACAAAGTTTACTTTTAAAAAGTCCTTGAATAATATACAGTCTCAATAATTTCATCAAATTGTCCTGTCTTTATTCTATTTTCCACAAAAAGGAAGCATCGTGCATTCAAAGGAAAATCTTCAAGTACTCAAGAGGATGTTCTTTCCAGAACACTCTGAACAAGAAATATTATTATTAGAAGCATAATCATATGTAGTGCTTGTTAATGTAATAAATATGTTGCATGCCTTTCATTTCAGAACTTGCAGCATCAAGATGAACTAACAGAAAGATTATCCTTTTTAAAAAGCAAATAAGTATCTGGGAAGCAAACTAGTTCTAATGTTCCTAAGAGCCAAAGCAAACTTACGCTTACCCCCAATTTCACCAAACAAACCCAACATTTAAAAATCAAGATGCTTTATCATGATGAGCACTGAGTCATGTATAGACTTGTTGAACCATTATACTGTAAACCTAAACTAAGACAACACTATATGTTAACTATACTGCATTAAAATAAAAAACTTAAAAAAATAAAAATAAAAATGCAATATTCAAAATTAAAAACAATGGCAAGGCAACTGGACCATAATAAGGAAAAGGAAAAACAAAAGAGGTTTTGTTTAACCTTTTGATCTTACTGCCTTCTTAATTACAACAGTTCACATAATTGGGGACGAATGAAGGAAAAGGACAAGGAAGCCCATTGAGGCCTCCTTGCAAAATATTTCCCCAGCACAGCTCTGCCCAAATCAGTCTTTTATTAACACAGACTCAGCAAGTTTCTAATTCAACCCCTCTGAAGTCTAATAATGGTCCTCCTTTGGCCTAAAAGCCAAAATGGGTAGACATTCTAATGGTTAAGCAGAAGATAGGAAAGTCAGACAAAAACACAGCCTACTTTTCCCAAAATACAGAGTTAGATCTCGACAGAATAATAACATTTGACCTCTCCTGTTAAATGGACTACAGGACTACTAAAAATTTTTAAGCTTAAGCCAATACAGTAGGAAAATGGTAATCTGGACTCAAAGCATCAAGACACTTCAACCTAAAAATCTCAGCCTCCTTGGGGAACCTGAAGAACCTTTCGATTTCACGGTGGGGAGAGGTGTAATAAAACAGTGTTTGAATCCAATCCACATGCTAACATGCAATCCTCTTGCAACAGACATCCCTCACTGAGTTGGCCATTCATTGCTCCATTACTCTCAATTTCTCCTCACACCAAGCCCCTCATGACTGACCAGCCTCCATGTGAGGAACACAGGATCTCCCCCATCATAGCTGACGGACCCAAGCTGGGCCCATCAGACTCTCCCCCACTATTCAGAATGGAGACACAAATCCTAGGTATTTGGTATGGCCCTGTTGCTGAAACATCCCATAAAGCTAGTCTGCAATGGCTGTTCTTCCATATACATGTGATAATAGAGAAAGCTGGTTTGCAGGGGCAGAAAAATAAAAAGGATGCAAAAAGAAAACCTTGGCTATGCTTCATGAGTTTGATTATTCATTACACACAGAAGCTGAAGTGATTATTTGCTGGTAATTTTTGAACTTCATGGAAAAAAATTTAAACCTTCCGTCTCTGAGATACAAACCAAGCCTAATTAGGGCGGACAATACAATCCATTACCCAGCTTCAGTGGTCTCTCAAGTTTTCAAAAGAGTGAAGATAGATAAACACTGTAGCACAGACAACACTTAAAAAAAAAAAAAATCCCCTAGGAAAGCTTTAATAGAGACAAGGTGCCTTGAGAGAATCTAGGATTAACAGCATTATTCTAGAAAAGCTTTTTAATTACTCTGATAAATGTGTGGCAAATTGTTCCTTCTGATTAAACAGATTTAAAATAAAAACAAAGAAAACAGAAACCCAGTTTCTGTAAATATTAATATTTTAACTGGTATTTTTTTTACATTTTCAACATTGAAACATCTGGTTTTACATTCTAACCAGAACAGAGAGGCCAAATAACAAGTGTCTACTGGAATTTATTCAGTATGTTGAAAAATTATGCAGTGCTATGGCCAAGTGCATCCTTGGACTGGAAGAACCTATAATAGTTTGTGGACAGTATACATATCTCTTGAGCTACAGCTCTTTTTTTTTTTTTTTAAGATTTTATTTATTTATTTAATTGACAGAGAGAGACAGCGAGAGAGGGAACACAAGCAGGGGGAATAGGAGAGGGAGAAGCAGGCTTCCCGCAGAGCAGGGAGCCCGATGCAGGGCTTGATCCCATGACCCTGGGATCATGACCTGAGCTGAAGGCAGTCGCTTAACCAACTGAGCCACCCAGGTGCCCCGAGCTACAGCTCTTGAAAGGGATAGAACATGGCTGAATTTCTAGAACACCTCAATTCCTTGCCTTATAAACAGAGCCCCAGAAGCTTTGAACACTGACCTCACCACCCTTCCCTGCCCTTCTATCTCATAGGAAGCATAAGTCATGAGAACCCATGGGGCAGACATCATTCTGAAACACACATCACAAATGCCACTCTCAAGTCCCAAAGAAAGACTTCAGCGGTAGGACTCACATCAAGATGGGTGTACAGCTCTGTTCTTGCCTTTCTATCTTGGCTTTGGAAGAATGCCTTGGGTTTCTTTAAACTCTATAGACTCATGCTGACTGCCGTCAAGAGATATATTCCCAAGATCTAAGGCAACCCTCATTGCGAACTGAGGTCTCCTTCAGTTAAAATTTCCAGGAATGCTACAGCTACATTAAAAGGGCAGTTCACACATCAGTGGACTGTAGTTTTAAATGGATATTAACACCCATACTTATATATTTTTAAAAGTGTACTCTTTTGGCCAGGGTTTCAAGAATCTTTGGAAATCCTGTAAGGTATTATATATTTTCCCCTAGATTAATAATAGTACTCAATGCTTTACACTGAAATTTTCTGGTCGTTAAAAAAAAAGTAACTGGGGCGCCTGGGTGGCTCAGTTGGTTAAGCGACTGCCTTCGGCTCAGGTCATGATCCTGGAGTCCCGGGATCGAGTGCCGCATCGCATCGGGCTCCCTGCTCGGCAGGGAGTCTGCTTCTCCCTCTGACCCTCCTCCCTCTCATGCTCTCTGTCTCTCATTCTCTCTGTCTCAAATAAATAAAATCTTTAAAAAAAAAAAAAAGTAACTATTATCTGAACACACACTAACATACTGTTCAAAAATAATTTTATAATCATCTTTCCCAATTTTTTGACACTCTGAATGAAGATGCAGGCTTCTTAATGCCAGGTCTACCACTTACTTAACTGAATGTTAAGGTATGTTACTTGATCTTCCAATGCTTCCGTTTCCCTATCTGTAAATACGATACTAATAATACCTGTCCCAAATAGGGTTTTAGGGAAGAACAGATGACTTCATGCATGGAAAGCAGGGAGAACAATTTCTGGCACACAGCAAGCCCTTAGTAAGTGCTAATCATCACCATCTTTTTTTCCCCATCATTCATTTTTCACTCTTCACATTGAAAGGTACAATAGTAGTTCAATGTAGAAGTAAAATCAGGGCTGGGGGAGGGGGTGTTAAATATGAAATACAATCAACCCTTCATTACCGCAGAGTATGTTATTTAAAACTGAAGAGCATTCTTTGGTAATTTTGTATTTCTTCCTTATCCCCAGAAGGAGATAGAAGGAAATCTTACAAAAGACCATTCCAACTAGTCCAAATCAACACTATCAATCACAGTCTTCTTTTCAGCCAGCAGCCCAGTGACAGGAGCTCAATGGGCCAAAGCAGAACAGCCTCAAAAGATTTGAAATGTATCCATTGTGATAGGTACTCCCATCACAGGAAATGTTTTTTAATTAGGGAGAAAAAATTGTCATACAAGAAACTGGTCTATTGGCAATACATCCCCATATTGTCTCTGGGAAGGAGCAATATTAATAAAAACCTTAAAATAAAAATGTATCCATTCCTATGGTTTCTAAGTATTTTGATGTTCTTAGATTCTCCCAGGAACTCCTTGGCATTTTACTCTTGTACTTATTTCCTTTGTCTTAGAATAGACTTATTTATTACAAAGTTCTTTGTCTTTTCTTGGATGCAAGAGGGTTGGATAAATTAGGCAACCCCAGGTACATCTCAATGGAAGTTCTTATTTAATTCTTCTTCTTGATCACCTTTTATTTGCAAACTGCCAAGTAACACTGGTTTCTATTTCAGATGTTTATGAAAAGAGAGATAAAGAAAACTCTGGGTAAACCTCTCCTAGGCTAACATGTGGATCTAAAGTTTCCAGTGGAATATTCATTTCTGAAATGGCAAGGAACAATCACAAAAAGTCAGGAGGAAAATGAGGTTTCAAAAACAGCAAGCATTTAGAATGCAGTTAAACAAAAACACAGATGCAGTCAGTACCAAGGGCTTGAGTATTTCCAGATCTAATAACTGTACAATCAAAAGACTGGTTAAAAACAACAACAACAAATATCTGAAGCTTTGAACTGGTAAAAGTAGCTAGGTCTTGAGATTAGACACAAAGTCATAAGGTTCTAGAAAAATGCCAGATCTTGGATCTTAGAGTCCCTCAAGGTGACTACCAAATCTGGGGGGGAAATCTTTTCACTTCCATCACTAAGCGGACATAGCATCTTAGGCAAACCTGGCTGGAGAAAGCTCCACATTACCAAGGTCCGAGGAAGATCCGTACAAGATCTGAGGGGCATCTGTTCCCCTGGCAGTCCGCCTCACTTTCCAACAACTCCCCCACCCACCACTCATCCCACACACCAGCCTAATGGCTCCCAACTTTTCCAAATATGCAGATAGGTTTTAAAGTATAGTAGAACCAATGTGATAGTAATTACATCCAAAAAAAAAAAAAAAAAGTAATACAAGACATATAAAACTGTTGAGAAATTCACTAAAAGAGTTCCTATTTTGTTAACCCCCAAAGCATCTGTATTCATTTAAAAATAGAGTCATTTCATTAAAATCTATTTGATCTCTTACTCTGTGTTAGACACTGTTTGCAGAACCGGAGATACAAATTGTGCCCTAGAACGTTTTCTAGGGGTCTGATGGGGTCTGAACAGAACGGTTACTCTTGATAGGGAAATTCTAAATTCTATTTGGTTGAGGGAGGGAGGGAGGGAAGAGAAGGAAATGGAGGCAATTCTTCGTTTGTTGTTGGGGTTTTAGTTTTTGACCTTACGAATGCATTCATGAATTACTCATGGAACTAAAAATAACTGGAAGAGAGTGAAGCACTTGAATAAGAGATGTCTAGAAAAAAATCTAAAAGTCTTTTGCAATTACTTTAAGACCCTCTAAGAATAGGAGATACTACCCAACCCCACACTGCACACTGGGATCAGAAACCAATGGCTCTACCCAGTTGTTCATAACAGTGAGAATTAGTAAAATGATGGCAATGCTCAGGCAAGGGCCATCTCTCTTTTGTCCATCCCTGTAACCTCCATCAACTACAAAATACCTGGCACTTTACCAACACTCAACTGAGTACTTATTCAAAGGCTGACTGAAAAAATGGGGGCCCAAAGAAAGCTGAGTCTCCTGTCTCAAGTATAATGCCTGGCCATTTTTTTCTTCTGTGGTGACTCCAACATATTCT
The DNA here is from genome assembly GCF_029215605.1 of Mirounga angustirostris. NCBI lineage: Eukaryota > Metazoa > Chordata > Mammalia > Carnivora > Phocidae > Mirounga > Mirounga angustirostris. The sequence goes on along the minus strand of NW_026991709.1, from coordinate 183,032,523 downwards.
CCAAGACTCCCTTGAAAAGATCTCCTTGTGTGTGATGTGCATGTATGTGGTTCACTGACATCTAACTTACCCATAGTGAAGAACACAGATTTCAACACTACACCTGGAAGTTGTCTGCTGAAGGATACACCCACGTAACCATCAAGCAGATGAAGGTAAAGACGTTTCCAGTACCCCAACAGACTCCTTCTTTCATTCTTTTATCAACAGCTTCACTCACTTTTTGTTTTGTCTCTTTGTTTTTCTGCTACTTGCAAAGTGAAGGAGGTTCTGAATAAGATAATGGCTAAGAAGCTCATCCTTTTTACTTAGAGAAACCCAAAATCTCTAATCTAATAAAGTGATTTAGATGAAAAATAGTATTAGGAATCTCGCAGTACTCTATAAGGAGATGAAAATTTAACACTGGACTAAAACAATGTAGGTGACATTTATTGTAAGGGGCACTAAGGATATGAAAATATATTAAAGGTTTTTAACTGAAATACCTTTATTCTCAATATTCAATGCTTAAATAATTTTAATTTACATGTTTACTGACTATAAATAAAAGATTCGCTCAAGAAATCATCAGATGTGACACAACATACCCCTCAAAATTCTCATCTTACAATTGTTCCCTTTGTGAAACCTTGTTCCATCCATCATTTGAGAATGTTATAAGGCAAGATAATTTGTTAAATAAATTTTGCAAAGGACAAAATACCTCAGACCTTCTCTTGCACAGGAAACATGAGAGCTTCCATAAATAAATAAATAAACAAACAAACAAATAAATAAATAAGGTCCATAGAGACTACTTAAACCTTTAAGGTAATAATGATAAATTAACAAGAATCTAGTACAAACTATTTGGGGCATCTCTAGAATCTGCTCTCCACCTCTCCCTGGGACAACTCCAACAACATTCAAGTCCCATTTATAACATTCAAGAACTATGAAAAACAAACATTTGTCTTATCAATGTAGAGGCTCAGAGAAGTATCACACCATTAGCTCCTCAACACAGCCTGGCACAGACTCTGCTTGGCACAGAACACAACTAAGAAAAAAACAGAAAGCTCCAGAGAATTCATCATTTTGCAAAACAGAGAATTTTTCAGATGGCTTAGTAAAAAGGGACACAGAAATGTCAGAACGTCAAAACAGAGGAAAGATCTCCAGATGACGTCAATGACTGGTGTGGACAATTTATTTATATCAGGGTTTCTCAACCTTGACACCATTACTACTTGGGACCAGCTATTTCTTTTTTTATGAGGGGCTGTACTGGGCATTGCAGGATATGTAGCAACCCCCCTGATCTCTGCCCACTAGATGCCCGTAGCATACCCCTCATGCAGTCACAACCAAACAAAACAAAACAAAACAAGACAAAAAAACCAACCCAACCCAGACATTGCCAACGTCCCCTGAGAGGTAAAATAACCCCTGGTTGAGAACCACTGATTTATAATGATGACACAGATGATGGTAACAATGGTGGTTGGTGGTGGTGGTAATGATAGCAATAATAATAACAGAACAAAAAACCCTCTACCTATTCAGCATTCTACATCAGCTGTTGCACTGAGACCTTTATCTATGCTTCATTCTATAAAGCAACCCTGAGACAAGTACTATGATTTTCCACATTTTACAGATGAAAGAACTGCGGTTCAGAAAAGTTAACCATCCTCTTAAAGGTTACACAGTTAGGGGTGCCTGGGTGGCTCAGATGGTTGGGTGTCTGCCTTAGGCTCGGGTCATGATCCCAGGGTCCTGGGATCGAGCCCTACGTTGGGCTCCTGGCTCAGCCGGGAGCCTGCTTTTCCCTCTCCCTCTACTGTTCCCCCTGCTTGTGCTCTCTCATTCTCTTTGTCAAATGGATAAATAAAATCTTTAAAAAAAAAAAAAAAAAAACAGGTCACACAGTTAGTAAGGGGCTGACCCGAGGTTCACATCATAGCCTACCCTTCAATTTTATCATTTTAACCAGCATACTGTATATTGCCATCTCCAGTAGAGAATTATGAGAGTGCTCTTTGAACAGAGCACCAGGCTATTCCAAACAAGCAAATGCAGAACACAGTAGCCAAAGGATACACCAGACCACGTCTAGTGGCACTGAAAGCAGGCCACCAGTGGACAGCGCACTCTCGTGTGGCTTCTTTTAATAACATATGTTTTATATAGGATCTCAGTAATCCTCAGAGCAACCTCTCAAGATAGATATCCGTATTCCCATGGGTTACAGGTGAGAAAACTGAGTACCAAGAGATTGAGTAAATGATCCAAAGTCACATAGTTGGCTTTCGTGACAGAGCCAAGATTTAAAATAAGATTGGTCTGACAGCTGAGCCTCAGTTGCTTGGAACACAATGATTTTACGGGTTGAGCAACAATAGTAAAGAGCCAACATGCCAACATACTATTAGCAGAAACTGACATGGGTTAAATGCTCTTGGGTCCCATGGTATGGTGAGACTTTCATAAGACCAACTGAACCCTAGCCTCATGGTCCAATCACCTCACAAACTGGGAACTTTTCCGGTCTCCTGTCACTCTGGACCTACTTAGATCCTATATGGGCCTTGGCTCTTGGCTTTTTATATCTTATTTTAAGTAGATCCAGATTTTTTCTTTTTTTTTTTTTGGTTAAGTGAATTTTCCCTTTACGAAAATATTAAGTTCACAGCTGAAGCTCAGCTGGGAATGTGAGGTACACGAACAATGTGTCTCATGGATAATCCAAAGGGGAAAGGAAAAAAACAAAAGGAGATTTATGGTGGGAAAATGAGAACAATACCCAGAGTGGGAATAATCTAAAGTACAGATATTTAATCTGAGAGAAATATCTGGATACTGGGAATTCCTAAGGAGAAATGAGCCCATGATTATGGTCCAGAAGGACCCATGGGCTGTTATTAAGAAATGCATTTACACTGAAATACAATGCTACATATACACATACACACACTAGAGTGGTGTAAAAATACTATTTGAGGTTTCACACAGCACTCCCATCACAGACAGTGATGATATGCTCTAATAGCTGGGATAATTGACCACGCTGGGACTCGAAGCTTGTTTCCAGACACTTCAGGAGCTCAAACGTAGAAGATAAATTTAAATTTAAGGTCACTAGGACACAGGAACAATTGTCACCATTTCCAAGGAGAGGTTAAATAAGTAGGTGAGAGAATTTTGTACAAACGTTTACCAGGATCACAGAAATACAGTTCTCAGATGTCATCCATTTTATGCTCCTTTGCAATATGGAAATAATAGGGCTCAGGCAAGTCAGACAACTGGAGGCAATAAAGGTGGCACTCAGAGACATCAGTGACATTGAAGAGACATCATTAAATTAAAGAACAACTTAAATCAGAGGTCTTTCAGAAACATTTTGCACGAGGCTGTTCACTTTGTTCCACTCAGTCCCATCATCCTACAGAAATCCTAAACCATCCAAAGACCCTTTTAGTTATGAAGGAAAACCCAACTCTAGCTCACAATGGGACACTCATTTTCTGACTTAGTCACACACCCAGCCCTGGAGCCAGGAAGCCAAGGAAGAGACCAGCACTGTTTGGAAGACAATGGAGGACTGGTGGCCACAGTCATGGAGAATGGATGCCATACAGACAAGAACAGATATACTCAGGTCAGTCTCATCGTGCACATAATGGCAAACACTGCACACTTCCTCTTTCTAGAAAAGCTCAGTCAAACTTCAAAACTTACTCGGGTCTCATTCTTCTCTCCTGCCCTACCACACACACCCTTTTTGACATTCCCCTCCCGCCCCACATCCCTCTCTATCCTCTCATTTTTCATCATTTCAGGTTCTCCTCTTTTCCCAAGTACTTAATATTTCATCTATAGCAGAAACACGAGCCAGTACACGATTTCATTCATCAAAAAGTGCTATACCAGCATCATCCTTGCCCGAGATGTCACATGTTCGGGAAAATGATTATAACTTGAAGGCAGGCATGCTACTCATAAAATTTCAGATTTTGTGGCACTTTCGGGGAGACCAAGAGGACCTTTTTCCTAATGGCCTTGAAATCATGCCATGGAGATGCAGAAGCCCTGTGACGTCTAGCCAGCAGGAGCCTCTTTTATCTACTCTCTGCCCCATACACCTAAAAGGCCAATTAGTGTGCCCATTATGCGTCTACTTGGAAAAGCAATACTTCCAAAAGGTTATTTCAAGACAGACTGTTAAATGAAACATGAGTAATTCCATTAGAGTGTTGATTAGGAACACAAGTCAGAAACTGCTCCAGACAAGAAACTAGTAAGTACAACAACAAATGGAAAATGAACTCCAACTTGGCTCCCCGGGGAGAATCAAATGAACTGATGGGTATTTGCCTTCTCTAATTTCTGAGGATCCTGCAAAGGTTCCATCTCAGTCAGTGATATTAAAGAGCTGGTCTCGGGGGAAGATGAAGGCAACCCTCTGTTGGAGTTCTTGCATTCCTCGATCAGCCAAAGGAGGGATAGCCCAATCTCAACATCTGGAAAGGAGTGGATTTCTCCACTTTGACAAACTACAGGCAATACAAGTTCAAATCCCAGTACTCGGATACTTACACAACATAGACACATACACCCACAAGTTCAACAACACACAACCATGTGTTTAGTCCAAAAGCAGAATACCGCACAAATACTCTTACGAACGGAAGGACATACTGGCCTTCTTAGTAAATATTTGCTCAAGTTATTTCCTTATGGCATACAGATTTTTTTTAAGGTCAACCATGACATCTGTCTTCCAGTTTCAGTGGTATCCCCCATGCAGTGACTTTTTCCACCCACACCTCTGAATATGGTGACAACACACCCCACCTGTCCAGATGCCTTAGATGAAACTCAAACCTCCGGCATGGAGACTTCCTATTGACACACCTCAGCCACCTGAGATGGTCACAAATGTCCCCTCCATGGCTTCCTCCCTCCAGAGAAATATAGATGCTGCCTCTGCTGTGACCCTGCAGACCCCTGTACCTCTCATTCCCAGAGGCACCTGCTTATTGCCGTATCTGTCTTATATTCCAAAATGGACTATGATGCATTTGGGGAAGAAAATAAAAACTCATTATCTACCAGGCCCTCACGACATAGGCTCCCTTGCACCCCAATCTGCCTTGCTCATGGTAAGCCAGCAATGCAACACTGCCTTTCCCTCGACCTGAAAAGGTCTTTGTCCAGTTCTTTCCATTCTTCTAGCCTCGGTTCCAAGTGTCACCTTGTCAGAGAAGTCTTCTTCATGGCCTGGAAAGACTGCCACGGAAAACAGCCCTATTCCCTCCCCAGTTCCACCAACTATCAACTCCAACAATCCATTTATGTCCTTTGTAGCACCTACACTCACGGCAATTTTGTTTGCTTTGCTATCTGCATTCGTACTTAGTCTCGCTCCCCTTTCTCTCTCCAACGAAACTGTGTATTTCAGGATGGCACCAGGCGATCCCCTCATCACCCTGCAAATACCTGGCCTACAGTAGGCGATTGTTTGGAAAATTAATCTATTGGTTTAAAACAAAGGACTGATGAATAATTTAATGAACAGCTACATATTATCTTAGTCAGCTGTAGCTGTCATAACAAAATACCATAGACTGGATTGACTTGAACAACAGAAATTTCTCATGGTTCCAGAGGCTGGGAAGTCCAACGTCAAGGTGTCAACTAATTCAAGGTGTCAACTGGTGACAGTTCCCGTCCCAGCTTTCAGATGGCTGCCTTCTTGCTGTGTCCTTACATGGTAAAGAGAGAGAGAAGGCTCTGGTTTCTCTTTCCCTTCTTATGAGGACACTAATCCCATTAAGGGGACTCCATGCTCATGACCTCACCTAAGCCAAATTACCTCCCAAAGGCTCCACCTCCAAATACCATCACATCAGGAGTTAGGGCTTCAACACATGAATTTGGAGGGGACAGAAACATTCAGTCCATAACATATATGGACAAAGGAAAGAAAGATTTTTCTTCTCAATGGATAACTGATGTTTAGCTACTGGAAACTAGCTGCAGAAAATATGTATGTATATGCGAAAGCAAAACACAGCCACACGTGCTTCATTATTTATCTCCATGTAATTTTACAAAATAATCATAGCCTCATAATATTTGTTGAGCCTTTACTGTTATGGGAACTTCTTTCATCTTATTCAGACCCTACAGACATGACCAAATGATTAAATCTACATTTGCTAACATTTTCCAGTTAGAGTCTAGGAGATTAATGTCTAAATCCTGGGTTGCCTTTTTCTTATTATATCGGACATCTTTTGGATTGTCTGCCAAACCCAGAAGCCAACCCTCTTCTTGGGAAGCTTCCCGCCAGATCTCGGGGGGGGGGCCCTAGGCAGCCATGATGGGGCTGGGAGTCCAAGCTCCATTCGTTGGCCAAGTGCAATCATGTGACCCAAGCTTGGCAAAGTAGAATCTCTTTCCAGGGAATGCGGAATTGTGACTGAGAGCCAGCTAGCCAGTCTCCGTGGGTGGCTGTAGAAGGAGCGAGGGGTTATTCATGTTTTCTTCCACATAAAAGCTGCTCTGCAAAGAAAGAGCGAATGTAGCAAAAACAAAAAAGCAGAAACAAGAGGGAAAAATAAAGTGCTGATGGCTTTCCAGGTCCAGACTCCAGCCCATTCCCAAGAACCCGCTCATTCCTGACCCTGAGAGCAACGAGAGGTCCCTGTATCATAAAGACACCCTCTTTTTCTTCTTTTACTTGAGTCAGCTTCACTGCTAGTTAGCTCATGTATTGCAATCTCATATGTATGCTCTAATTTCCCGAGACTATGAAAAGCTTTAGTATATTTGCATACACCCATATGTGCACCAGCACATACGCGGCTATAAACACCAAATGATTTCTCCCACAGAAACTCTGGGAGAGGAGAGGTAATCTCATGATCTCTGAATTAATCCAGCCTGAAACTGATCTGGGTATCTTTATAACTCAAAGCCAAGCTATCTAAAGAGCTTTCAGGAAACATATTTTCCTAGACAAATGATCATTTTTTTCTAAGTAGAGAGAGAAAAATAATAATGTACTCCAAGCTGGCTATTCTTATCGCATTTCTGACTCAATGTAAGTGCAATGGAAGAGTTGGCACAGGGGTGCCAGGGTGGCTCAGGTGGTTAAGCACCTGTTTCTGGATTTCAGCTCAGGTCGTAATTTCAGGGTTGTAAGATCGAGCCCATCATGGGGCTCTGTGCTCAGGCCAAGGTCTGCTTGCAATTCTCTCCCTCCTTCTCCCTTTGCCCTTTTCCCTGCTCTCTCTCTCTCTCTCTGTCTGTCTCTAAAATAAATAAATAAAATATTTTTTTAAAAGTTGGCACAAAATGGATATTCTGGAAATGTTCATTGCTGTTACTGTTACTATGATTATCATTTACCTGCTCCTGACCCTGTGCTCCCCAGTGAGGCTGGCAAGGGGGGGGCATGCATTGCTATGACCCTAAAAACATCTTCTCTGAACAAGGACTGATTAAAATTACAGGATAAGTGTAAGAGTTAGCAATGAAACGTGGCACTCTATGTTCCAAAGGAATGCTACATGATGAAAAATTAATGACACAAAGTCACTGGCTAATATTGGTTTATATTTTTTAAAAGAAAACTTTGTATATTCATATCTATTAAAGAAAAACAATATAAAAATATATAGTCCCACCAGCATTTGAGAAAATGAAAGCATCTTCATTCTTCGGCAAGAATCCAGAAGGATCAAGATGTCAGCATGGCAATTGCACATGTGCTGGAACCACTTATCAAGCTGCCGTCTCTGAAACTCACCAAAGTCTCACACCCACATTCATTCCAGCTCCTTCATGGATCTAGCATGGCCTGGGTGAGACCTGTAACAGCTGAAGGTCTTTTTATTGTTCACTACCCACCTGCTCTAAGAAATCCTACAGCAAAGCATGACTACCCTCAAACAAAAGCAGATGGAGGGCAACATGGGGGGAACAACGGGAAACAGGAAAGTGAAGATTTCATGATCACCTTCATTAACAGTGTAACAAATCAAATGGAAACAATGAGGTTCTATTTGAGACCTATCAGATTGGCAGTTATTCAGAAAAAATATATTATACACAGTGATGGTGGGGATGTGGAAAAAGAGTCAACTAAGACTTAACTGGTGGGAGGGTACCTTGTTTCAACCTTTCTGGAGGGAGTCTTGGCAATTTGCATGTCTTTCAAATACACATGGTCTTTGACCCTAGCAATCCCACTGCTAGAAATTTATCCTACAGAAATAATCAGAAAGATGCAGTATGCATAGGGTACACAGGTGTTCTGAACAATGAAGACCAAAAAATGGGCTTATAATAGAGAAAAAATGTCATCAGTCTGAAGGTTCCATAATAATGGGGTGGTTCCCTGAAACACAGCACTTACATTTAAGTCCAGGGTTCTTCAAACCTTGTTTTGAAAAGCTCCAGGGGTATTCACATATCTAAAGGTCCCCTGCAGAAGTAAGCAGGAAATTTCGGTGGGTGGGTTTCTTCCTGGCTCATTGCAAACCTAACCTGCATTACACATTACACATTCTCCTAAAATGATGTGTCATGAAATGGTTCTACTGCTTAAGAAACAAACAAACAAATGGTTGGATATTAAGGACTTTTATGCAACTGTTATAAATCAGGTTATATAAAAATATATACAAACTAAAAAGGGTAATTAGGTCCCAAGCATCTAGTACGTTCCGGTGAAGGTTGAGTCTTTAACACCTGCTACTTAAAGGCACAGACTGTCCTGTCATACACCAGGGTTCTCATTCCTAATAAATTCTTAAAAATGGTGTAACTTTCTTTTAATTATATCATTCTTAGTGATGAAATTTAATTGAGAGGATGCATGCAAAAGTGTTTTCCCTCCATGTCTGGTACAAGATATTCCATAATGGAAGTTCTTTTGATATACATCAGCCTAAAGCTTAGAACTTCACATGGAGCCAGTATTTAGCCCTACTTCCCATTCACGCAGAACTTGAAACCATCACCAGGTCAGACCTCCTAGAAGGCACCCATAAAACCAAGTCTTTTAGATGGTCAAAAATTACTGCTCCCACCCAAAGGACTCCAGTCTTTGAACTATATGGTTTTTTTGGCGGGGAGGGGTTGCAGCTAAGGAAGTAAACACTTCATTTCTTAAGCTATTGCATAACCTTGCTAACAACCCAACAAGACACTCCCTTTTCCCACAACCACAGGACTACTCAAAGAACAGGCAGAGCATCACAGAATGTTATGGAAACCTTTTATGGAGAAGAGGATGGCTGTCGTGTTTTTATGCCTTTGAGAAATGGTGCTAATTCAGGTCTCATTTCTGTAGTGATTTGATTTGATCATTTTAAAACACAGACATAAAATGGCTCATTTATATAACCAGTCACCAGGAGCCTTGGCATTTTAATAGTTGGCTTATGAAAACATACCTTTTGAAAGAAAAACTAATGTCTACAGAGAGGAAAGGATGGATGAAGCTCATAAAATTTAACTGCATTTTAGTTTTGATTTGGGAAAACTGCAAGATCATCCACTTGGGAAACTCAACCCACAGATCCACTGATATATTGCTAAGTCCTTAGCCAACTGCTGCCTTAAGAACCGCTTACCTCAAGGGTTCCAGGAGCCAACAGCAAAGAGCAGACTTGGTATCTGCCCCTCGCTCACAACCTCCCCTTTCCAATCTTGTGGCAGTCTCAATGACTCAAGGAACTGAACAGAGTTTCTCTCCTCAAAGTCTGGTAAGACTTTGCACGGTCATCTCAGAATGGGATGATCTGGCCTCCACCAGGATTAACAACTGCTTGTTGATTGCTCTAAAGAACGGAGTTGCCACCAGCCCTGCTCATTTGCAAGACAGAACACCAGCAAAGAGCGTTCAAATTCAATCCTGCTTAGCAATTTGAGTGTAATTCCCCAAATTTTTCCATAAAATGATATGCTTTTTTAAAAGCCTCATATTATTTGAGTTTTGCATATCAGATGTTAATATATTTTATATATGAATTTAATTTAATTTAGAAATGCTTTGCAGTAAATTATACTTAGCTAATTGCAAGTGTGAATGCCTCCATAGTTTGAAATGACTTATTATGTCTTGAATGGCACATGCAAAAAGGAAACATCGTCTGTGGCTCTGCATTGACCTTTTTAATGCCATAATGGTAAAGCCTGGGCATGGTATCAATTAAAAGAAAACGAAAGCTTTGTCTGGTAAATTAAATTGTCTAGTTGATAAAAACCAAAGCACTAATTGATATACTTCTCATTAACTTGGTACTATACTTGAACTTCTCCTATTTTCCAGAATGAAGCCAGGTTAACAACTGAGGAGCTATTTGAAAAGAGAGAACAGTGATCAATGACACTGAAAATGTCTCAAATGTGCTCAGTCCATCAGCTGCTCTGAGGACCCGACTCTTTTGGACCATTCCTATTCTACTTTCTACTAAGTAACAGATACTGCTCTGGCCTTACCAAATACCATTTTTATGACAGTAGTGAGAAGGAGGAGTCAGCCCATGTTTTTAAGCTAATGACATAGCAAATGTAATAGGACAAGACACAATGGCCTAATAAAAAAGAAAAACAAATCCAAAAAGAAATTTGGACTATGATAATGACCTAAAATAGTCATTTCCAATGCAAGAGACCATGCTATCTCCTAATTGTTCTTTCTAGTTACATAGTGAAAGCCAAAAGATGTAACACATTAACTGCAGTCAAAGAATAACTAAGTGAAATTAGGAGTCTCGTCTCTCTCTTTCCTTTTTCAAATAGAATTTAAAAGACTTGTCTTCTATTTTTTTTTTTTTAACACAATATGCTATATTATTCAAACACTGCCCTGGTCTAGAAAATGCTGGTTAATTAATCCTCCATGGGTTATACATTTTTCTATCGAAGCATTCACTGCACTATTTTGTACTTAGTTTGTACATCTATCTCCACATTTACTGAGATTTCCCTGCTGAGCGCCATACCAGATGCTGGAAATCTGACAATGAACATGGTTAAGTTTAGTGGTCTGATGGAACAATAAATAGATTAACAGCTGAATTAAGTGTGGATAAGTGCTATAAAGGATAATCAGCACAGGGGGCTATCAGAAGACGCAGAAGAGGGATCCAGCCCAGATGTGGGAGTGAGGAAAGGTTTTCCAGAAGACAGGACCCAAACAATGAATCCAGGTTGGCCAACAGAAGCAGCAGACAAGCTGCTGGAAAGTTAAGTGCATTGCTGGCCCAAGAAATGACATGAACAACAGCTCAGCGGGAGGCACAGCACTGCGATGAAGGAGACACCAATGTTCAGTAAACTCAAGGGAAAGGGAATGGGCTCAAGACGGGGCCAGAGATGGGCGCCTGGCTGGTGCAGCTGGCTGAGCATCTGACTCTTGGTTTTGCCTCACGTCATGATCTCAGGGCCCTGGGATCCAGCCCCAGGTTGGGCTCCACGTGAGTCTGCTTAAGGTTCTCTCTCCCTATCCCTCTGCCCCTTCCTCCTTCCCTCTCTCTCTCCCTAATAAATAAATAAATCTTAAAAAAAAAAAAAAAAAAAAAAAAAAAAAGGACGAGGCCAGAGGATCAGCTGGAGATAACCACTGAAGGGTTTATACATCTTGTTAAGGAGTTTCAACTTTCATCCTGACAGCATTGTGGAGCCAGATCTCAGTTTTCTACGACAACAGTTCTGGCAGCCTTGGAGAGAGGAGATTGGAGTTTGAAGGAAGGCAGAATGCAGAAGCCTCCCCTAGCAGATGGTCTCCCAGGATGCAGTTTAACAGGGCTCAGTGCAAGATCAATAATGCTGATTCAACTTAATTCACGCAAATGGAAAACATATCCATTTGCCCATTCACTCAGGAAAAAAAAAATATTTCTATCATTCTTTACTAACAATGTATATGTTCCCCGACAGGAGAATGTGGGATTTGAGCTGTCTTTTGTAACTGAACCAGCTTGCCCTGATTTGTATGCATTCCGCCTCCCTTCCACCACCCTCATGTTGGGCGTCCTAACAATCAATGGACACAACGCCACAGTGGAAGGTCTGAGTTAGAGATCCAGAGATCTTCCCCTAAACTGAGTTAATTCATTTTTAAAATGCTGATTCCATCAATGTGATGGACTCCACCCCAGTATTAAGACAATAAAAAGCAAAGTTGAAGAATAAACACTGCTTGGGTAGACAGAGCTCACCCATTGAGAAACTGTTGAGCAGAATGATATATCTGTGCATTAATAAAATACCCCGCTTTCCACAGGTACGTATCTCAAGAAACTTCCCACTGGACTGCACTGGGCATCAGCACGGCGATTTATTAATCATTTGACTGACCTTTAAACAGACTTACTAGAATATCCAACAATCAACACCCCAACAGAAACAAATCTTTACCACTGCACAATCAAGTATTTCAAAGGGAGGGGGAAAAAAACCCCACCATACTTGAAGGTAGTGTTATTTACCATAGCAATTCTTTTTCTGCCTTTCAGCTTGCACTATATAAAATTACCCTTTCCTGGGAGATCCTCAGAGATGAGTCCCTGATGCTTTTGCCACAAAAGAAAACAGTTTTAGAAGCCTGCTCATTATCGGGGCACCTGGGTGGCTCAGTCGGTTGAGCGTCTGCCTTCAGTTCAGTTCATAATCTCGGGGACCTGGGATCGAGTCCCACGTCAGGCTCCCTGCTTGGTGGGGAGCCTGCTTCTCCCTCTCCCTCTGTTTCTCCCTGTGCTGTGCTCTCTCTCTCTGTCAAATAAATAAAATCTTTTTTAAAAAAGAAGAAGAAGCCTGCTCATTGTCATTTGAGATTTCTCCAGCATTTTCTTGCTGTGATCACTTCCTGTCCCAGTTATATCCATGGTGTCATCCATCCTCCCTGTGAAGGGGCCTATGTATAGAGGGAAAGTGATGGGCTAGTGATCACTTCTGTTGACGTCAAGGAGTACAACTTCCGCTCTAATTTAGAAACACATTCATCAGGGGTCCTCAACCTTTGGACATCAAGAGCCTATGGGATCATGACTCCCTCAAATCACAAAATCTTGACTGTAACTTCTGAAGCTCATTCACAGACCCCCAGACACATCTAGTTCAGTAAGGACTCTTTGGGTTCCAGAAACAGGAAACTAAGTACACTAACTCAAGTCGTCCCACCCTCCTGGGTCTATTGTCTTGCAGAAATAACATGCTTAACATGTTACTGAATAACATGGCACAACTTGAATCAGAAGGTACAGTCTGTATCATCAAGACTTTCTTTCGTATCTGTGGGCTTCATTCTTAGGATCCCTGTGGTAGTAACATAAGTGGCCAGCAGCCATAGGTCAACTGCATCGCCAGTTCAAGTGTGAAGGACAACAGGTGATAGTACTCTTTTTCCTACTGTATCAATACTCCCAGTATCAGCTCTAAGAATTTCTGATCAGGTCACATGCCCATCTGTGAATCAACCACTAGAGCCAACAAACAGGATTCTCTGTTTGCTCAATCTTGCACCACATCCCCACCCCAGGACAAATAGGCAGAGGAAAGGGTGGTGGTGGTGGTGGTTTGAAGAAAATCTAAGAGGCTTTTGCTGAAAGACAGGGAAGTGGGTGCTGGTTACAAACTCCTGATCTACACACTAAATTTAAGTAGACTGATTTTTCGCACTGGAATCACAGAATCTCAGAACTCAAGAATCACAGAATCTCAGAACTCAAGGAAACAAACACAATGATCAAGACCAGTAGTTCTCAAAGTATGGACCTCGACCCCTGGGGGATCCTGAGACCTTCTCTGAACATGCCAGGAGCAGGTCACTCCCCTGCACTGTTCAGGCACCAAGGGTCCCTATACCTCATCCACAGGGTGTATATTTATATGACTGGTACCCTGCCCAAGACTATAAGCTCCATGTAGGCAACAGCCGTATTGGTACCACCTCCCACTGTTTGCCCCATATCTGGCAGACTTCCTGGAAGTCAGTAAGTGTTTCTTGAATGAGAAATTAAATAAATAGCAACACAACTATAACACCCGAATACTTTTGTGGATCTTTACCTGCAAATGCTCTTTCTTACCAATTGAACCACTAAAGTAATTCTCAATCCAACCTTCTCAGCAAGATATTACATACTAAGGGACCTGACTGTTATCCACCCCCATGGAGCACAAACAGATATCACAACAATGAATAAAAGTCATTCACAACCTGAAGTAAATGCCAAACCAAAAAGAAGCAACATAATCACAATACAATCTGTCATTATTTGCCTGGGAAAGCGCTTTCTTGGTACCCCTGTGACTTAACATATTTAGACAGGGGCACAATTTAAGACAAGCACCTAAGACCCACCAGCGGGCAAAGTTAGAAGATGCTTAATGGTGAGGAAACTGAGCCCCTATTAAGGCATGTTCCAGGGGAACAATGGCTTATTTAAATTAATAAACCCTGAGACAAATATTCTTTTGTAGAATTTCTTTTCTACATTTCAAGGTGACATCTCCACCTGACCAAATCACTAATTTTTCATTCACACAAAGAAAGAAGATATCAAGTGTCTATATGCACCTACCAACTTAAAGGAAATACAGAAAGCAGAGGAATAAGTAAACATGTAAAATGACACCATAAGAATGGGATCAGCTAATCCACATTATGGGAAACTATGGGACAATCCAGTTTCTTCAAAAATAAATTACAGAGAGAGGAAGGAGCATGGGCATGGGGGGCGGGAGCAGGAGGGGACAGTGAGGATAGAAAAGAAACTAAACAGATAAAAAGAAATGCAAAAGATGAGGCGCCTGGCTGGCTCAGTCAGTAGAGCATGCAACTTTTGATCTCAGGGTTGTGAGTTCAAGCCCCACGTTGGGTGTGGAGCCTACTTAAAAAAAAAAAGAAAGAAAACGAATCAAGCAGTTAAAACATCTCAATAAGTGGACCTTATTTTGTTTTTATTTTTTTTAAAGAGAGAGAGTACACATGAGTGAGGGGGAGGGGCAGAGGGAGAAAGAGAGAGAGAGGGAGAATCTCAAGCAAGTACCACACTTAGCACGCAACCCCATGGGGGGCTCCATCTTATGACCCTGTGATCATGACCTGAGCTGAAATCAAGAGTTGGACGCTTAACTGACTGAGCCAGCCAGGTGCCCCACATGGACCCTATTTAGATCCTTATTCAATCAAAGAGAATAAATATTTTATGGCATTTGATCATTAGTAATGTGAACACTGACTGGATATTTGATGACTAAGGTATTACAGTTAATAGTTTTAACTTAAAAATTTTTAGATCACTTTTTAAAAATCCCTCCTACAGCACATAATGAAATATATATGAAGTGTTACAACATCTGTGAACTGCTTCAAAATAAAATAGGAAGGAGGAAAGGATTGAGGATGGATGGGGGCACACTGCAGCTCATTTTATTATTCCATCTGCTCTTTCTGTGTTCCATTAGTCTCTGGAGACAAGAGGGAAAATAGGGTCCACAAAAGTAGGGGTCTTCACCATCTTGTTCCCTATTCCCAGTCCCCAGCACAGTTCTTGACAAAGAACTTCAATCAGTAAACTGCATCCGAGAAGGAAAAAAAAAAGGGCTCCATAAGTATTTGATGAAGGAAGGAGAGGACACTCCGACGACGCCATATTGTCCATTTAGTTCCTATGATTCATTTCACTAATCTAAAGGTAGAGGCAGCAATGGTACTCCTATCATCTGAAGCTCAATAAAACGTTCCCCAGGCTGCGTCTGCTGAAATCAAATACCCTGCTGTGGTCAACAGCAGCTTCTTATTCTCATCCTCGCTGTCACTACTGTTATTCCTTTAAGTGGCTTCTCCAGTGGTACTGACTGCTCAGTACCCACATAATGGCCATTTTTATGGGAATGCAATAAAAGTGAGAAACAACCCTACCCAAAGCAACCTGCTTCTTTATTTTTAAAACAGCGGATACCTACTGAGCCTGGACTATGAGCCAGAACTGACCTAAGTACTGAGCATGCCTCATGCACCCACATTTTTAGTGATGGACACATGCCTAGCACACCCTTCTCCAATTTCACCAGAGAAAGGATAGCAGCACACACTGAGCTCTAGAATTTAAGAGACCAGGTATGAATCCTGGCATTACCACTTACCAGATACTGGGACATCACATGAATTATTTAAACTCTCTTCACCTCAAGTGTCATCACTGATAAACCAGAGAACACTGAAAAATCTACTTCCCAGAGTTGCTGTTAGTACTAAACCAAGTGCTCATCACAATGCCCAGTACAAAACAATCATTAAAATTACTGAGTAGTGCACCAATTTTTCCCCTAGGAAAATTTGAAAAATATAATTTGTTTTAATTAAAAGAGGATTAGAAGTTATTGGGCCAAGCCACCGTGTCTAGCCACCACCCTTGCAAATGCAGAAGCTGACATGACTTGGGGAATACCTACCTTGCCTTTTCCCTAAGCCCTTGTGGGATCTTGGAGGAGAGAGGTAACTAACAGTCAGAGCTGTTAGTGGCATTTATTTGCACATCACATCTGGAAACCTTTCCAACTCCTTGGTGGCCAGGAACTCCTCACGAGTTCCACAGCAATAAGTCTTGCTGCACAAGGGAAATGAACACATCCCGCTACAGGGATAGAAGAAAGCAAGGGGCCCAGGGGTCTAGAGGCCCCAGGTAAGTTCCCAAACTTTCGGGTGTTAAAAACAAAACATATGACCAGTGATGGAGACCTTAAGAAAGCTGCACGAGAAAACCACGTGGGTTGTTGAAAGGGTTTTGCATAAGGTTCATTATCTTCAACAATAAATCAGTCCTTTGCTCTCAGCTGACCCATCCTCAGTCCACCATTAATGGATTCATGAACAAAGAAACAGACACGACAGCCTTCCATTTCCTCCTGAAAGTGGCCACCTAAATACCTTTCACATCTCTTTTTTTTTTTAATGTTTTATTTATTTATTCATGAGAGAGAGGCAGAGGCAGAGGGAGAAGCAGTCTCCCTGCCTAGCAGGGAGCCTGATGCGGGACTTGATCCCAGGACCCTGGGATCATGACCTGAGCCAAAGGCAGACGCTTAATGACTGAGCCACCCAGGCGCCCCAATACCTTTCACATCTAATGCAGCATGTAGGGCTTGGGTTTTTATTCAGGAAGGCAATAATACTAGAAGCCATGGTTCTTCTCTTGCCTATCAATAATTTAAACTCTTAGTAAGTTATGGGCAATATCTGCTTGCTGGAAAATGCCATGTTTCTCTCCATCCAAACATCTTTTGCTACTAGACACCAACAAATCTGTGGGAATATTCAAAATATTCAAAAATATTTTAAAATTAAATGGATACTAAATACTTACAGATGCTCCCAGATGGAAGCAAGCTCTGCACTCCCTTAGCCCACACCACCAGACAGACAAACATAAATGGCCTAAGATAAAGAGGAGACAGTACCATCTTCAAAAAGCACCAAGATGCATTAACCATTTTTATTTTTTTTTATTTTTTATTTTTTATTTTTTTTAAGATTTTATTTATTTATTTGAGAGAGAGAGAATGAGAGAGAGAGAACACATGAGAGGGGATAGGGTCAGAGGACAAAGCAGACTCCCTGCCGAGCAGGGAGCCTGATGCGGGACTCGATCCAGGGACTCCAGGATCATGACCTGAGCCGAAGGCAGTCACTTAACCAACTGAGCCACCCAGGCGCCCAGCATTAACCATTTTTAAAGAGCAAACTAGTTTAAGATATTTAAAAGATAATCTTTGAAAAAATCTAAGCCTGAGGTTACTTTTGGGAAAACTGAGAGAAGTGATGAATAGAAGAGAGCTTATAGCTGGTCAAGTAAACGTTTTGGCCAAGGGCACATCCTTTTGTTCCCCGAAATGGAGGAGGGCTCTTAACCATGTTTAGAATCCGTTTGGCATTTAAAGAAAGAAGTAGCTTTAAAGTCAATTGTTTAAAATTTTAACCTTCTCAGAGGGGTGCCAAAACTGACTGGTAGTGGCTGCCAAGAGCATCTCTTCCCAAATCCTTGTTCAGTGACTTCATTTTGGTAGCTTGGGTTCAGCCATAGTGGGTATATTTACACCACAGAAATCAGGAAGTGCTACAAATCAGTGACCTGGTTGTAAACACTTATCAGCACACTACTGAAGCTACCATGTCCATCAAAAAGGCACTGGTTAAATAAATTACTACACAATTGTACAATGGCCTTCCAAAACATTTCGGAAGGTAATATGTGTAGAACTATGTATTTATTAATGAGGAAAGATTTCCATAGTACTCTTTTTTTTTTTTTAAGATTTTATTTAATAATTCATGAGAGACAGAGAGAGAGAGAGAGGCAGAGGGAGAAGCAGGCTCCCAAGGAGCAGAGAGCCCGATGCGGGACTCGATCCCAGGACCCTGGGATCATGACCTGAGCCGTAGGCAGACGCTTAACCATCTGAGCCACCCAGGCGCCCTCCATAGTACTCTTAAGTTAAAATTATATTTAATTTAAAAGTTACATACATATATACAAACACATGTATTTTTATATGTATGATGCCATGTCAATAAGATATATACATGTACCTATATTCGCGTATAGGAAAAAATCTGGAAACATATACATCAAAATGATAGAAACACATTTTCAATGGATGGTAGGATTATGAGTAAGTTCTAACTTGTTGACCTTACTTTCCTAAATTTTCCAAAGTTTTTAGAATAAACAGCTAAGATTTCATAATGGGCAGGGGATCACAATAACACTTAAATAAAAATAAATTAATATAAAAAGAAATTATTATACTAACATAGGCACATGCATTTCAATGCTAGCATTATGAGCTACTTAGAGATGAAGATGATTAGAATAAGAAGTGGAGGGGAATATTATTTTTAAAATATGCTGAAATGAATTAGTTATCGGAGTTCTGTGTAAATTCTCAAAAATTGTTCTTGCCTAAATGAGCCTTCTGCTTCTGAGCTAATTAAGTATGGCCACCCAGTCTGATGAAACTTTGAAAAATAAATTAATATATAATTGAGAAGACTATCTTTTCTTAGTGACCTTTCCTATCATTACACACACTGGTATACATCATTCAACACTTAGTACATTTTGTGCCCAACGCAGAAGACCAGACCAACCTGACATTTATCAGCATGGATTTTTTTTTTTTTTTTTTAATTCTCTAATTATACTCAGGGCATTGTATTGAGATGTCAACCCTTTTGCCATCAGGAAGCTCTAACAAACTCAGATCCTCCAGAATTCCTTTGCAGTAGGTATTGACGATGAAAAACATGACCAACTTCCCATTTCAAATTCTGAGTTTCTTCCCAATGCCTTTCAAATATGTTATCAATGATAACATTAGTGAGAGGAATAATAAAGTCTTTAAAAAGGAGTAAGAGGAAATTAATCCATTCTATTAGCACTGCCCTTAGTGTTACAGGATTTTTGTCCCCTTAGTGCCCGTGGTTCTTGGTCAAGCTGCTTCGAAGAATGAACAGGTGGACCAGATGAAGAGTGGTGGGCAGCAAAGCAAAGTTTTTTGAATACAAGTATAAAGCTACCAGAGAGGGAGGGGGCGCCCAGGAGGATTGCCCCTGGAGTTTCTAAGTTTAGGGGTTTTTACGAGCTCTTTTGTGGAACTATCTTAAACAATCAGGGTGTGCTGAGTCATGCCAATCAGGGCTTTGGTCACATGTATCTGTCTACCTGTTAGGTTAATGGCTCTGTGCTGATGGTTTTTTTTTTTTTTTTTTTTTTTGGCTGACATCTGGGGCTTATGTCTTAACTGCCACCTGCCTGTGATATTGTCAAATGCTTTGTGCTTAACTGTCTTATTTTAGAACGTTTTGCAGAAGTCATTTCTGCAAGGGTTGTAAAGCAGAATGTTAGTGCGGGCCTGTCTAAGCTGCAGAACAGGATGTTAGTGCTGTTATATTTGAGCTGTCCTGACTCCATATTTTCTTGTTGGGGACCCTGGCCCTGACTACCTAACTGTCTAACTATCTCCTAACATTAGCACCATCTCCCATGGGGGTTCATTTGCCATATTTCTGGGGAACCACCTGACTAAAGGCTTTAAAATTAGGTTTTGCTTATTCTTACTCAAGTTTTTCAGATTTGCCTAGTTTTTCATGACTTTGACAGCTCTGAAGAGGACAAGCCAGGTATTTTATAAAAACAAACAAACAAAAACAAAACAAAACAAAACCCCTCAATTTGGGTTTGTCTGATGTTTTCTCAAGAATACCAAAGGGCAAGATGCCCTTCTGATCATCTCATATTAGGGGTACATGATGTCAACATGGCTGGTGATGTTGACCTTGAATCACTTAGTTAAGTTTGTCCCTGCCAGGTCTTCTCCACTATAAAGTCATTATTTTCCACACCCCATTCCTTGGAAGGGAGTCACTAAGTTGACACTGCACTTCAGAGGAAGCCAATTAAGCCCCCCCTTCTAGAGGTGAAAGTATCAGTACATTTGAGTCTTCTTCCTACTTATCTATCTATTCCCATTTACTGTTATCACTGTGGACTCAGAGATAATCATTTTCTACTTTGGGCCATAATCCAATACTATTATTTATTTTGTTGCTATTTCTATATTCAGCCTACACCGAAATATGAGAAATTGAGATCTAGGATTTTCTCATGCATTCAAAGTGCATGCTCAGCTGTGTTAGACAGACAGAAATATTTCATTTATCTTAAATTTGTATGTTCCCAGCTTCAATGGTTGCCCCATAGTTCCAGGACTCTAAGACTTCCTATACAAATGTCTGCATTTCCAGGATCACCACACTGCAGAGCCCCAGGGGGTACTAATCACAAAACAATTTTTAAAAAATTAAGGATTTCCTTCATCCAGTCCCAAGGAACCTGCTACTGATTACAAACCTCCTTCTTTACCACTAACTATTGGATAGCTCCCCTTTTTTTCCCTTCCATATTCCGTTCCTCTCCCTAATACAGGCAAAATAGCAGTATTCATGACCAAGAGCCTAAGAGACTTATCAGACTTTAGAAAGTTAGTGCTGAATTGGGAGATAAGACAGCAAGTGGGAAAGACATGAAGAAGAGAAGTACTTCCATTTATCAATTGATTTACCGTATGTCAGGCACAGTGCAAAGAATATTCATTTTTTTTAAGTCTCTCAAAGCCCAAAAATCCCTTCAGGAGACCATATTATCACACGGAATTTACTCAGCAAAATGAGACAATGCCAAAGTCACACACGACTAGTTAGTTATCTACAGACTGAAATCACCCTGTTCTAAGCTCTTTCTCTTACGCACTAGACTCTTCTCCCTCCAAGCGGGCCTGGGTCTCAACCTTAAAATGCCTCTGACCTAACATGGCCCAGGGAGTCACACACAGACTTGTCAGGTGCAGCTTAACTTCAAGCCTGACTCACCTGCACTCTCTCCACCACATGCTACAAATTTTAATTCCCAAGCTACACGCTCTTGGCATGGAGGAAGTTATATAAGATCGCTGACACAAATATTACAGAGAGGGATAAGCTTTCTCCCGTCTCATTTCAGTACTCAGAAGTACAGTTCTACTCTCCTTACATTGATGCCAACATATAAGTTATTTTATCACCAAATCCTTTCAACTGCCTGCAGTACAATTTTTTAAAAAAAGAGTCATGTATAAAAATAAACAGCATCTTTTCCTCTATCATGACAATGGGGATCCAAAAATTTCCCTGAGCAATTTTTTCCAGATAAACCAGCAACCACTCACTTATAGAGAGTGCACATTCAACTAGAGTTGGCTTCATAATATATTAATTAACATAGCTTCATTCTGTGGTGACAAGAGCCCATCTGCTTTCTTGGCACCAAAGAAGAGATGGATTGCAAGTCAGCTTCAGGGAGACCTGAGCCTGGGATGTTTCTATGTGTACAACAATCTGGAAAGTTCTTATCTAGCTCTACTTCTCACAGTTAACTCAAAACATCCTAACAGATCTCTTCAACAGACCAAAGGAGGACTGTTTATTCATCAAGTTCTGTCACAAATGGGGTGAAGAGCAAGCACCCAGCAACACAGTCTAACTCTGAAGTTCAACCTTTATGAGAGAAAGCCAATCCCACAACAAAATTTTCCACCATCAAATCTTTTCTTTTAAACATTTATTTATTTACTTATTTATTTGGCGGGGGGTGCAGAGGGAGAGGGAGAATGTCAAGCAGACTCCCCGATGAGTGTGGAGCCTGACGTGGGGCTCAATCTCACAACCCTGAGATCACAACCTGAGAGGAAACCAAGAGTTGGATGCGCAATGGACTGAGCCACCCAGGTGCCCCACCATCAAATCTTAAAGTAAATAAACACTTCGCTATAGCTAAACCCAGTTTATGCATTGTTATTGTTCTTTGAGGTAGTATAATCTATCATCTATGGCTCCATCTCTTTAGATGGCCCTTCTTGAAAGAGTGAGCATTAAGATGGAGCATTAGAAGAAACAGGGTAAGCGCCATGCATGTGGCTGTCTGGTTAATGATTAATGGTATGCTCTCCGAACTCCAAGGGCAGACCTAAGCAGATTAACATGGTTTCAAATTTAAAATCCAAGAGTGGACAGGCTGTGGTAGGCAGAATCAAGGTCCCTTAAAGATGTCCACATCCTGACTCTCAGTGAATACCCCGTGAAAGGACTTTGCAGATACAACCAAGGATGTGGACCTTGATATGTGCAGATGATCCTGGATTATTGGCTGAGCCCAATCCAGTCACCTGAGTCCTTAAAAACTGAGAAACTTTCCTGGTCAGAGAGATGACAGAGAAGGAGGAGGAGAGACTCCAATGGTGGAAAAAACTCAACCCATTGCCACTGGCTTTAAAGATGGAAGATGATGACCACTAGCTGAGGAATATGGGTGGCCTCTAGAAGCTGAGAACAGTTCTCAGTTGAGAGCCAGTAAGGAAATGGGGATCTCCCTATTACAACAAACTGAATTTTGCCAACAATCCAAATAAGCAAGGAAATCAATTTTCCCCTTGAGCCTCCAGAAAGGAAAGCAGCCCTGCCAACACCTTGATGTTAGCCCCATAAGACCTGTGCCAGACTTCTGACCTGCAGAAACAAATTAAACTTGTGTTGTCTTCTTTTTTTTTTTTAAGATTTTTATTTATTTATTTGACAGAGAGAGACACAGCGAGAGAGGGAACACAAGCAGAGGGAGCAGGAGAGGGAGAAGCAGGCTTCCCGCCGAGCAGGGAACCCAATGCGGGGCTCAATCCCAGGACCCTGGGATCACAACCTGAGCCGAAGGCAGATGTTTAACGACTGAGCCACCCAGGCGCCCCTAAACTTGTGTTGTCTTAAGGCACTAAGTTTATGGTAATTTGTTAAGGCAGCAATAGAAAATTAATATATAGGCTCAGGCAAAGTGAACCCCATTTCTGAACATTTTCTGAGGCTCTCAGTCTTTAAAATCAAAAGGAACCAATTACAGAGTATACTGTTCACAAACATTCTTTACAGAGTTGCTGCAGAATCACATCTGCAACACCAGAGACAGCTGCTGGTGTTGGGCAAAGTCTCTAAGAGATTATTACCAAAGATATTCAATCATGCCAGTCGATTCTAAAAGGCAAAGATAATTAACTTTGATCAGTAATTCCAAGTTTTTTTCAAGTATTAGGAGCTTATAAAATGGCAAAAAAAAAAAAAAAATGCCATGGACCCCTACATGAATAGTTGTGCTTTCAATAAGTTTGGATTGATAAACTACATAATCCCCAAATCTACTCTGAATTCACCAATGCTCATAAACGATCTGGTGCCTTATTAATCACAACAGCATCTATATACAGGTGAAAAATTATATTCCAGACACAAATGAGACAATTATATATGCAGACAAAGCCTGATACACATATGGATGCAAAGATCCTTCTGGACCCTGATTACCAGCATTGCCCAGACCCATAATATGGAAACCATTTAGGGTCCTGGCACACACTGTGTCAGAGAGTATCTTTGTTGGGACATCACAGTTTTTCTACTTTCTAGCTTAAGGATGAGTGTGAACATATTTTGAATATCTTAAGGATTTTTAATCCTTTTACTTTTTAAAGATTTTTTAATAATCACAAATCCACCAGAGGCTACTTATGTACTGGTAAAGACACACTTGGAAACAATACTGTAAAAGAATGACTATCAAAAAAAAAAAAAAAGTTGCTTCCCAAAAAACACCTAGGATAGCTACAGTTGCCATGGTTCAGATTATCACCCACCCATGATGGCTGAACCATGACTCCCGTGGAAGTTTACAAGGAAAATATAAAATAAATTTTAAAAGGGAAATAGATTCACTTATTTTTCTAAATGTTAAATCACAGGGGAGCCTGGGTGGCTCAGTCCGTTTAGCATCCAACTCTTGATCTCAGCTCAGGTCTTGATCACAGGGTTGTTAGTTCAAGCCCTGCACTGGGCTCCACGCCCAGTGTGGAGCCTACCAAAAAAAAAATTAATTTAAAAATAAAAATAAAATAAATACTAAACCACACACAAAAAAACAGTACTTGGAGAATATGCTGCCAATCACATTTTCTCTCAGTAGATATGACTTCCCCCAGACTCCCATCCTAGGCTCTGTATCAGACTCCTTACCAATTCAGGCTCCTGGAGGCTACAGCTAAATGATTCAAGGCTGACCTACACTGCCGATCAATTGCCAATGTGGTTTATAATTAACAGCATTATATTATGCAATCCTTTGAAAATAATCACGCGTCCATGTAACTAAACACTAGAACACTTACCCAAAGCTTATCAAGGTTTCAATAATCTTACTTCAATATTAGAGTTAAGTAAAATACAGAGATGACAATACCTCCATTGTTTATCATAAATCCTACTTGTGACATGTGATGATGATAAATGAAAAGGTTTCTATTATTAAATTGAAGCAAATAAGCATGTAAAACTGGAGGGGGGCTGGCATTTGATGGTTTTAGAAAGTTATGTGGTATCTTTAAAAACTAAACACTAGCCTGCTACCTAGACTACGAATAACTGGCTGTGTATCTCTAGATAAGTAATTGGACCTCTCTGAGCTGACGTGATTTTCCCCCTCATTCGTGAAATGAGGGAGTTGGTCTGCATTTAACTTCACATTCTAAATTCATGAATGCTATGTGGACGAGCATTGTCCTTAACTTGACCTTTGGTTCCTTACTTCTAACACTGAGTTAGAAGTCAGCCCACTGCTTTGAATCCTGCCCCTGATTAAATGAACAACCTCGATCAAGTGTGGTCCCCAGCAAGCCTCAGCTTCTCCTCTGCTAAACGCTTCCTATTCGAATTGTGAGGGAAAATAAAGCCACTTGGGAAGAAATTTCTATACAACCCAAGTAGTGTTACTGTTTACAAAAACTAAAACAAGCACAAAGTAAAACTCAAAGCTAGTGAGTTTGTTTTCCTTTACATTTTTAAGAATGGGGTATGTGGAGGGGAGAAGTATAAAGATAAAACATCTCATTGTAACCAAGTACACTGTTGAACTTGACATTCTTCTTCCAAAGTACACATAATGGAACACTTAATCCATAAAATAGATTTGAAGAATGGCTTCTGACCCTTGACAGCTGGCATGGAACCACAATAAAGAAAGCCAAGTTTCTGAACAAAAAAAGCAAAGAATTAAATGACTCCTGGTCTTCAGATTCAAGCAGGAAAGCCAAAACAAAACAAAATTACACAAAGATTTTTGGCAAGCGAGAATCTGAAAAGCACCTACTGGAGAAAACCTACTCACATGAATGGGAGTGTCAGATAATATGCCACACTGAACTACACTGACTTAAAAAAAAAAAGAAAGAAAGAAAGAAAGGGAAGGTTGCAGGGATTTTCTACTTTCTATCTTAAGGATGAGTGTGAACATATTTTGAATATCTTAAGGATTTTTAATCCTTTTACTTTTTAAAGATTTTTAAATCTTTACTACTAAATCTACTGCGGACGTGAAATTGAAAAAGGTAAATCTGAAACTTGCCCCCATGTATGTGAGACACAGGGTTGCAGTGAGGAGAATACCACCAGAATTCTAATGTACATACTTTATCTGCTCTTGGATTTCCTGAATAGTGAGAAATAATTGTGGAGGCCTTGCTTTTAATATTGTGCCAATACTCCCTTGAGAGACTTCATTCTGTCATTTATCAAGAGGTCTTTAACATTTTGCTATCATCACTCCCAAGTGCCTTTTGGTCTCTGATGTTCCTAACCATCCCTCTTCTTCATCCCTCTTGTCTGCCCGTAGACGAATGTTTAAGTGTGGCCAGAAAGAGAACAACTGCAGAGCCATGAGCATACCTCACATGGCAGATCTGCTAACCACCACATTAAATTGGCAGAACTGATGTCTCCCAAATCAGTGCCTGCAAAAGCAGCTGGTTCTGTATCATCCCTGTGCCTTATAAGTTCGTTAAACCCTTTAAAAAGTATGCCAAGGGAGGAGCTAAGAAAGATTCTTCAAAACAATAGTGAAAGACTTTCAGTGTGCTTTTAGCACATATAGTAAAACTAAACACATTGAAAATAAAACGCTCATGAATTGGGAAATCACAAAAATAAAAAGCTTACAGGCAATTCCTCATAACCCAAATGCAACTAAGTCTCTGAATGGGGGCTCCATGCTCATCTGTCTTGTAGGTACCCTCTGACAGATTCCTCTCCCTTTATCAGGTGAGGAGTCACTAATCCTTTAAGACTCCTGGATAAAGCTAGAGCTCCTTTCCCTCTGCCACAAAAGTGCCCAGCCCACAGCTTTGGTCCAGCAATTTCCATATGCTTTGTAGTTGTTCCTTTTTTTTTTTTTTTTCCTGACCATCTCTCTCAGAAGACCTCAGCTTCTTGTTCATTTCTCTACCTTCACAGCCTAGTCCCACCCCAGACACACAAGAGATACTTAATATTCACTTCCATGACCATCAGTCAAGCAAGGCATCTGCCTTACATGTAGCCATCAGGGTCTCTACCCACTTTGGTGAAAATGGCACACCATTACGGATACCGTTGAGTATGTAAGTCTGATTATTTCTATGCAGTGTAGGGGAGGCTTGAACCCTACTCACTGCTTTCACTCAGTATACAACTGTGTCAAGAGAATAGCTTACATGTGCATTATTATTGTTGTTATTGTCCTTAAAATCCCCCCAACAAGGCTACAGCAATGCTATTATCATTCCCATTCTTATGGAGGAGGTCAATAGGGGCTGGGAGGGTGAATGGCTTTTCCAACATCTCCCAGCAAGAAAACTGACACCAGAGCAAGCACTGGAACCCAGATCTATCCAACTTCCAACACTCATGCTTTTATGACCTCTCCAAGCTACCCAACAGCATATGCACATCTTCAATTGAAAACAGAAAGACCAAAAAATTTGAGAGTGACCTCTCACTTAACGTGCCTATGTTCAAATGTCTACTTAAGAGCACACCCACTACTGGTAACCATTTACCTATTTGCAAGTTTTTGCTATGCTATATAAATAAAGAATCTTCATTCTTAAATTCCAGACTGAGGTGAGATTTTTTACTTCATTACTACAACGAACAGCAGGGAACTATGAGCCTTTTTCCACAAGTTAAGTCTGCAGGCTTCTGAAAGCTTTTGAGCACATTCAACCTATTTCAATCCAAGCTCCCACAAGAGTTCCCATACTTGGGTAAACAAATACATGAAACCAAAGGTTAGCTAAATAGAGAAAGGCTCGTTCTCTTTGTGTCATTGGTATGCAGGAAAAAGCATGCTTACTAACTTGCACAAGCTCCCTGGTGGATTTCTGCAGCAGTGAGAATAGCCTTGGATAACTAGCACATGTGGCTAGCTAGGTGATAGAAATCTACAATCCATTCAACAAATTCTTACTCAGCACCTACTGTCCTAGGGGCTGGCGATACTGTGGTGAAATCAACACACAACATTCCTGCCTTTCTGGAGTTCATTCTTCTTTTTTTTTTTTTTTTTAAGGTTTTATTTATTTACTTGACAGAGAGAGAGAAGAAAGCACAAGCAGGGGGAATGGCAGGCAGAGGGAGAGAGAGAAGCAGACTTCCCGCTGAGCAGGAAGCCCGATGCGGGGCTCGATCCTAGGACCCTGGGATCATGACCCGAGCCAAAAGGCAGACGCTTAACTGACTGAGCCACCCAGGCGCCCCAAGGAGCTCATTATTCTTGTGTGTAACAGTGACTGATGAATAAACAAACAAAAGCAACTTCAGATATTAAGAGCTCAGAAGAAAATAACAGGGTGATACAAAATTTGGGGAGTGGTGACGACGGGAAGATGGTAACAAGAAGGGGCCTTGCGGAGGTTATTTTAGATGGGTAATTACAGACGTTTCTGCGATGCTGTTGAATATAGAGCTCCGAAGGAACAGCCAGGAAAAAATCCGATGGAAGACCATTCTAGACAGAAACCATAAATAGTCTGAATGGGCTTACTATGCTCAAACAATATAGGAAGCGCAAGTATATGGAGCTATCTTTCTCTTAATGATCTCTGTTTTGATTCCACTGTGGCTGAAGATCATACTCAGTATGATTTCAAATCTTTCAAAATTTACTGAAGCTGGTTTTGTGGTTCAGGATATGGGTGCCCATGATATATAATCTATGGGTGCTTGAAAAGAAGGTATATTCTCCTTTTGTTGAGTAGGGCATTCAATAAATGTCAATTAGATCATGATGATTGATGGTGTTGCTGAGTTCTTTCATATCTTTGCTGGTCTGCTCTCTAGCTGTTCTCTCAACTGCTGAGAGTGGGGTGTTGAACTTTAACTG
The DNA here is from genome assembly GCF_029215605.1 of Mirounga angustirostris. Lineage (NCBI taxonomy): Eukaryota > Metazoa > Chordata > Mammalia > Carnivora > Phocidae > Mirounga > Mirounga angustirostris. Next base: position 183,003,688 of record NW_026991709.1, on the reverse strand, counting down.
TGGATTTGTCTATTTCTCCTTTCCTCTCTACCAGTTTTTATTTCACACAGTGAGCAGTTTGGTGCACATTTAGAATTGTAACTTGGTGGAATAACCCTTTCATCATTATAAAATGTGTCCCCCTCCCTGGTTATTTATTTGCTCTGAAGTTGACTTTATCTGATATTTACATACCCACTTTTGCCTTCTTTTGGTTAATCTTTCCATGATACACCTTGTTCCTTTTACATTGAACCTGCCTACACCATTTTACTTAAAGTGAGTTTCTGGGAGGCAGCAAGTTGAGTCATGTTTCCAGTCCACTATGCCAGTCTTTAAACTGGTGAACTTCGACCGTCAGCATTTAATGAAATCATTGATGTTACGGCTCAAGTCTACCATTTCATTTTTGTGTGTTCCGTTTGTTCTCTGTTTTCTTTCCTCCCATTTCTTTTTCTTGCCTTCCTGTGCTTTACTTGAACACTTTTTAAAATTCCATTTCAATTTGTCTATGGTATTTTTGGGGTATATCACACTTTGGTACAATATTTATTTTATTTTTGTCCAGGGACTCATGTGCTAAATATGATATAACAATCCTCATCAAGGAAACAAGAGACTACAGTTATATCATAAAGATATTTAAAAATTCATCGGTTCTGATGTGTCTGGCAGGAAGAGAAAACAATGTCAGAAGGGACTCTTAATAGCAATGACGAATGTACCAGCAAGTTAATTTATATCACCATATCAAGCAATTGGAGAAAAGACTTACTTTCAGCCCAAAGCCAATGCATTATCTAATTCAATGAATCTGCACTTCCTGAGTATCTGATTCTTACCACTTTAACAAATAGAACTCATAAGTATGATAAAGGCCATTCATGGTAAGCCAATATTTGAAAATAGATGACTGTGTACAAGAAATTAATAACCCTGTCTGGTGTATTTACTTTCATTGCCAAACAATATTTGCATTAATATTGCATTTTTATAGTGAAATCTAAGAAAGCCAAACTATTTAAATGTAAATAAGAACGTTATTATTTTACATTAAATATTTATAGACCATTACCTGGCAGAGTTAATGACTTATATTTATAATTTTAGCACCCACTGCACCATATATAGCCTCTCCTGCCCTGTGCTTACAACCAGAATGCAGCCCTTCTGTTCAACCACCCTGTTTCTCCCTTACAGATGACATTAGGCTTCTTGTTTTCCTGCTCTAATTATAAGACTGGCATCTCATCTAGATGAGAGTAGAACTGAGGTCCACATCACTGCAAACAATCTGGGTGCTGCTTGCTCAGTCTGAGGACCCAGGATCAGGACAGGCTAATTTGCTAGCTTCTGCCATGTCACCCACATGACCTCAGACACACAGTGCTGTGGTTTACCAGCCCAACATTGCCTTCAGCAGGTTTTGTCAACCAGAAAAAAAGGTGAGGCATACCTGGACCCAAGGAAGAGGTAAAAGGTACCGCACATAATATGACAAAGTTAAGGAAAGACAATCTTTTCACTGGAAAATCTGAGAACACTTCCCCATAAATACATGAGAGATTACTATCAGGGGATTGAACAGCCCGAATCCCCTGAAAAACCAAATGGTAACAGAGAAAGTCATCTAATTCTGCAGGCATCAGGTAAGGCTGGTAAGGCTTCTGCAGATTTTCTAGATTCGTAAAAGATGTCTTCAACAGAGGTTGAGGACCATGGCTTAGTGACAGGGATGGCAAAGATAAGGAAGTTCAAGATGAAGAGGAATCAGATAGGTTTCCTTGTGAAGCACTAACAGATTTCAGCTCCAAGGAGAACAGGTGGGAGAAGAGAGCCAACTCCAGCTACAAATAATCCCGGGCGAAAGGTAGTTTCCAGGCAGATGTGTGCCTCCCCAGCCCTGCCACCACCATCCTGAGCCCTGTCTGTAGTCTCTGCAGCAGCTGGCTGAACAGCCCCTCAGGTCAGCACCAGCTGTAGCTGCCATGCTTGCTGAGGGAAGATGGGACACAATAAGGAAACAGTAGGGGCGGGGGAGGGGGGAATACAAGCACCACCCAGAGGTGGGACAGGGCTCCTGGATATCTCCCAGCCACATGCTCTGATGCCCACACCCCTGGAAAGCCAGACCACCATTCTATCTGCCCCTCCAGCACACCACAAGGGAATACCACAACTAGTATATGCCTTCGTCCTTTGCTTAGATAAAACATGCGGTCACTGCACGCAGTTACTCACCCAAGCTCCAGCCAAGCTCCTACTGCTCGGTAACAGTGAGCATTTTACCTCTGACATAAAAACCACACATAGGGGGCGCCTGGGCGGCTCAGTCGTTAAGCATCTGCCTTTGGCTCAGGTCATGATCCCAGGGTCCTGGGATCGAGCCCCACATCAGGCTCCCTGCTCGGCGGGAAGCCTGCTTCTCCCTCTCCCACTCCCCATGCTTGTGTTCCCTCTCTCACTGAGTCTCTCTCTGTCAAATAATAAAATCTTTAAAAACAATAAAATAAAATAAAATAAAAACCACACATGAATGTAAAGCACAAAGTAACTCTGATTTGTTGTTTTCTTACTCTGATGCTACACTTTTTTCTCCTCTAGGTTCACAGGAATGGTTTTTGTCAGCATTCTACTCCATGTTGATCTTCCATGCCTCCCTATTAGGTCCAGGCTGATATTATTACCTGGTTCTGTAAAGGCATAACCCCACATCTCGCACTTTCTTAGGGTTTCTCAAACTCAGGCCACCGACATTTGGGGCTGGATAACTCTTTATTGTGGTGGGCTGTGTTGGGCATGATTGTATATTTAACAGCATCCCTGGCCTCTACAATACCGCCCTCCACCACCACCAACTGTGACAATCAAGACTTTCTCCAGACTTTATAAAATATGCCCCCCCTGGGCATATTTTCACATTTGGGGAACAAATGACCCTGATGAGTACTGGCCTGAAATGAGTCAACTCAAAATGCCTGAGGGACATCAGAGGTCCGTTTCAAAACACAAGCTCATTATCTAGTTTGAGAATATAGACACACAAAAAAGCCAATCCCAGTAATGAAATATTTAGATAGCTAAATATTTAAATATCAGTGTGAACATTTTTATCATTCCACCTTTCCATTTCCTGTTCCAGACCTCCCCCCATAGCAGGGTTTCACCTCAATCAAATTTTTATTGCCATTTCTCTAACATCAAAACAGATGTCACAGTTATAGAGCTGTTTCCTTTAGAGCAGGAAGCAGCTGATTTTCCCTCCTGGGTGTCTTAAGAGATAGCAAATAAATAATACCACCTCTTGTAACACCACAATTTACACTCTGATAAGGGAGGAGATACAAAAGGGTATTTAATCAAGTAAACAAATTCACACCTGTTTTCTCTCTCTCTTTTTAGTTCTCTCTAGAATTTTATAAATGTGTAGTTTGAACCTAATATTGTTTCCTGCCGAAAGAAATATTTGGTCTACAGCAAAATGCCTCTCTCTAATTCCTTCCTTCCTCCTAGCAAGCTTCAGAGCCCACAGGGATCACGGGGGCAAAATCATGGAGACCAACTGTTCCCGATTCACCTCCTTATGTACCTTACTTTTCTCTGCTTACTCTTGGACCATGAAATATGATGTTCACAGGGGGAGGTGGCAACTCCCAAGGTAAGCAGTGCTTAGATGACTGACCCACAGAAACGGAAATATAAATAGTCACTACTGTAAGCTGCAAAAAGTGGAGGGAATTTGTTACACGGCAGTAGATACCTGATACACCTTCTCAGCCAAGCTCAGACATCTACAGCCGAGACAACATGTAGTCAATGGTCATTTAACTCATTCACGTCCAAAGAGCCTGTGATTCCAGAGAATCCCTCTACTCCAGCTATACTCATTAGGTTGAAGGAAATAAGTCATCACAATGACTTTGACTGTGTGGAGTGTTTTTCACGCTGAAGCAATCAAAATGCAGTGGAAGAAAGAGATAGTAAGGTTGAGATTTTTTGGTCAGTTGCTTTTCTTAAGATTTTATTTATTTATTTATTTATTTATTTATTTATTGCCCATGATGGGAGGATGGGCACAGGGAGAGGGAGAGAGAAAATATCAAGCAGTCTCCCCACTGAGCGTGGAGCCTAACACAGGGCTGAGATCACGACCCAAGCCAAAATCAAGAGTCGGACCCTTAACCACTGAGCTACCCAGGTGCCCCTTTGGTAAGTTTTCAATGCCAGCCTCAGAAAAGTTCTGAGAAAAGAGATTTTTCAGAATAAAAGCTATAACCCTCTTCTTGGAGAACCCTGAAGTTTCTTAGCCTATTAAAAGTTCTGAGAAATCCTGCAACAAAACTCTGCTTAAATTCAATCTTTTATTAAGATCCTACTGAAGTGGGGCACCTGGGTGGCTCAATCAGTTACGTGTCTGCCTTCGGCTCAGGTCATGATCCCAGGGTCCTAGGATCGAGCCCTGCGTCGAGCTCCCTGCTCAGCTGGGAAGTCTGCTTCTCCCCCTCCCCCTGTTCGTGCTCTCTCTCACTCACTCTCTTTCAAATAAATAAATAAAATCTTTAAAAAAAAAAAAAATCCTACTGAAGTTAACATTCTGAATGACATACAATGGAAAACAAGAGTCCAGAGCAGTGGATCTCCAAGTACAGCTTGACATGAAAGTGAAAACCCAATTCACGCAAGTCTTGGGTCTTCTTTTACAGTGTGTTTCCCAATGCAAATCAGATCTGAGTCTAAAAGCATGAAAATCAAATTTCTAATGAAGTGATACTGATTATCATTTACCAATCTCCCTCTAACGTACAGATCAGGGGACCATGAGCCCACCATCAGCTCAGATTGGGTGAGGGAGACCTCCACATTCTCTACGCGGCCACGTGTAAATCTGCTAACTTCTTTTTTTTTTTTTTCTGCCAAGTGGAGTTTTGAAGGATATACAGTGCAGTAGTTAAGATGAGGAGTCCTGGAGTAACTCTGAACTTGATTTCTGGCTCCATTACTTACAACACATGTCAATTAACCTTGCTGAGCTTCATCATCTTTATCTGTAAAACAGGATAAAAGTACCTAGCTCGTTGGGATGACAGGAGATCATTTATGTTTAGCACCATCGCCAGCACGGAGTAGGCACCCAATAAAAGCCACCTACTCCTACTGTGATCACCATCCAGGGCATCCGATCTTAAAATAACCAATGTAAGTTTCTAACAGACTCCCATCCTCTCAACACGTTTCAGCCGCATCAGTCACAACTGCACAAATCTCACGTCCTTGCTCTGCCTTTGCATGGCCAGGCTGGAGAATCAGAGGTTTTCACTTCCATCTCAAGGGACGGCTCTTAGCTCCTCACCCCCACCTGTTGCAGTCACATCTGTCTCAACCTTCTCAGGTGCCAATCTGCAGACAGGGCCACGCCTGCCACCTCCACTTTAGAGGTGGCACCGTCTCCTACAAAAGGTGCATCGTTCATGATGCCACCCAATATTCTACTACTGGCCTCATGGCGTGACAGATGTATTGACCTGAAGAACCTATCGGCTCCTTGTGTCCTTATCTAGTTCAAAGATGAAAAGTAGGTAGATGGCCAGGCTACAAAAAAAAAGCTTAAATCTTCCTTTCATAGCATTTGGGAATCAGAGCTACAAACCAGGAGTAACACTGCCACATTGAGCACTTGATGGGGTCAGTTTCAACCGAATCAGTCCATGGAAAGGGACCTGGTGTGTGGGCACACACAGAAAGCAGGGCAATGGGAGAGCAGACAGCTACCCATGCAGCATCTGCCAGCCCCATCCCAACACTCACAGAAGGCAGCGCTAATGCAGAAGTGCTTCCTTCAAGGTGCTCACTAGCATCTCTAATGTTGACTAGAGGCTGCTGGAAAACTAGTGTCCTTCTGGGATACAAACCCCAGTGTGATGTCGTCTCAAGGGAGTAATAGCTGAAAAGGCAAATGTCACCTCAGACTCTCGCTTTGCAATTCCAGAGCAATGTTTAGGCACCGGATGCACCTGGGCCTTTGAGCGACCTTAACAAGGTACTTAACCTCCCCAAGCAACATTTCCTCGTTTGCAAAATGGGATCACGGTCTGGATCTTCTAGGCTGTTAAGAGTTAAAGATGCTTTGCCACCAAGGGCACAGTAGAGGGCAGTGAATCTGGGATGGGTCTTCCGGCTCCATGAGAGGCCTTCTATTAATCCTCAGGAACAACTGGCTCAAAGTACTGAGATTCATGGTGACCAATATGTTTTGAGCATTTAGTCTGTAAAAAAAATGTGTTTTTTGTTTCTAGCCTCATAACAACCCCAAAGTAGGTTCTGTGATTATCCCCACGACAGATGGGATAACTGTAGGGCTGAAAGACGAAGCAAGACAGCCAGGAAATGCTGGTGCTAGGATTCAAATCCAGGCAGTCTCACTGCAGGGCCTCAGGTCCTAGCCATTATACCACATTGCCTCCCTGAGGAAGCATCTAATACATATTTGTGAAAAGATGGATGGGTTGACAAATAAAATCATCTTGCGTTTTCACCCTCTGGGACTTTTTTTTCTTCCTTCCGAACCAAAAGGAAAACACTGATTTGTTCTCCTGCAGATCCCAAGAGAAGCAGCATCTTACTAAAAACAAACCTCATTTGTTTATACTGATTTTAAGACAATTATTTCCTGATCCAAATTTTTACTACCCTGAGGATGGGTACTCATTTAAACACGAACACATAATGAAATAACTGTGCAAAAAACAACAGCTCTTCACTACAGGCAATTTTTTTCTTCGTAAATACAGAAATCCTATAGGCCAAAAAAAGTGTAGCATGACAAATCACAAATCAGAGACAGAGGCCTTCTACATGAGGATTTAGAGCTCAAGAATTTCAATGTACTTAGTAACATTACATCTGAGGCAGATGGCTGGCTGAATGGCTTATAAGAAACCCCAATTGCTAAGGGTATCCCAGATGGAGATTCCTTAGCTGGCTTTGTATTTCTTTTCTCTAGATCAGAAAATGGCTGGCACCACCTGGTGGTTCTTTTTTCCTCTCAAGTCCCCATGAACCATAAAACTAAGATCTGGATGGCATTTTTGTTGTCAGTTATCCATGTAAGAAAGCAGGCAATCTTTAATTTATACCTTATTCATATAATCCTAACTAAAATGTTGAACAAATTTAGTTTTTTCTCCATATGGAGATATTCTCATCTCTAGAGCATTCTCTTAAATATAGAAGTTATAAGGAAACAGAGGAATTCAAAATCCCCAAGACTCCCACCAAGCCCGGCTGGAGCACCCCTGACCTTACGCAACATAGAGAACTAGCCACATCATTCATTCATTCATTCCTGCTGAGGATAGAGATGATTGTGTCTAAGTTAAATCTGTGTCTAAGTACAAATTTGATGATATAACTCCAATAGGTACTGGGCTCTTCATCATTTTACAGATGAGGACACTGAGGCTCTGTCTAAATTAGGAACTTATCCCAGAACTAGTAAGTTACAGACCTGGGATTTCTTTTTGTTTTTGTTTTTTTTTTAATTTTATTTATTTATTAGAGAGAGAGTGAGCGCGGCAGACAGCACAAGCAGGGACAGCAGCAGAGGGAGGGGGAGAAACAAGAACAGGGGGCTCTACGCAGGGCTCCATCCCAGGACTAGATCCCAGGACCCCGGGATCAGGACCTGAGTGGAAGGCAGATGCTTAACTAACGGAGCCACCCAGGCGCCCCCAGACATGGGATTTCCAAATGCAGTTTTACCTGTTCTCATAGTCCTCGATATGCTACCATTTGTTTTGCCATGACTAGCCGATGCTGATTAATCCTAACATACTTGCATGAAAATGGAAAAGTTCCACTTTGAAACCTCATTAACTAATGGCAGTTCTGCTGCGATTTTCCTTTGCTGGAAATCCGACTAAGTCAAGATGCAGTTGTACTGGACATATAAACAAGTGCTCAAAAGTCTGCTAATTAGTTTTCAAGTTCAGTTGACCCTGGGTAGCTCGAAGCACTAAATGCCTTTCCCCCACAGAAACAGAAAGGAGATAACCAGAGGGTAAGAATTACCCGAAGGATAGGAAGGGCATTTGCCAGCCAGCATCAAGGAGAAGAAACAAGTCAGAAGAAATCCACTTACCCAGCCATGTGTCTCTGGGCTCCCAGAAGTTTGCATGGGGACTGTGGGAACTGTGTGTTACCTTGATTGAAACTTCAGGTAGAGAAAACCAAATGGGAAGCATATGGGAGAGTTAAAAAGGTGAGCAAAACGAAGCCAAGTGACCTGGAATGTTTCATGCCCCATGTTGGTCCTGGACAATTTTAATAAGATGCTCAGACTGACATCCTATGGACTGGGAATCCACAACAGCACTGAAGTACATTTACTCCTAGCCCTGTGGACCCATTATTGTTCAGCTTTCGATAATTCAACACTTACAAAGAGTGGACAGGCAATCTTTAATTAAAATGAACTGAGGGCGCCCGGGTGGCTCAGTTGGTTAAGCGACTGCCTTCGGCTCAGGTCATGATCCTGGAGTCCCTGGATCGAGTCCCGCATCGGGCTCCCTGCTCAGCTGGGGGTCTGCTTCTCCCTCTGACCCTCCTCCTCTCATGCTCTCTGTCTCTCATTCTCTCTCTCGCAAATAAATAAATAAAATCTAAAAAAATAAAATAAATAAATAAATAAAATGAACTGAAAATAACTTGCGGCACCGTTTGGATATAGAAAATAACTATTTTTTGGTAGAGTAACCCAACTTACGTTGTACCAATTTTTTTTGTCTGTATGTGTTTTCCTTCCAAGTGGAGAGTTTTCACTGAAGGGGAAAAAATGACCTTATAATTTATTAAGAGATGAAAATCTATACTAAGGAGGGGAGGAATGGCAGCAATGTGGCTTAGTGTTTAAAAGTCTGGGTGCTAGACCTAGATAGTCCTGAGTCTGAGCCCTGCCACCTGCAGGCTGGATGCTCTTGGTCAAGGTACTTAAAGGCACTCTCTGAACTTCACATGCCTCATCTTCAAATGCAACAGACTTCCTGATTTGGTAGTCATCAGGGCAGCTCACCAAGTATTTCTGGTCCTCTGTAGCTGGAAATATGGAAAGGTCACACTTCCGGGCCTTGTGTGTCACAGGTGGATGGGAACATGTGATTAGTTCCGGTCCACGAGTTGTGTGGAGGTGAGGTGCATCACGTCCAGTCCAAACACTGAACTGCAGGATCAAGACCATCCAGAACCTTCTTTTCCCTTTGGCACAGCAAACAGCAATGTTGGGAGGGTGGCCTCTCTGTGGATCTGCATGACTGTGGCCGGCCACATCCCCACACACTGACCCATTTGATACACACTCATTCTGAGCTGAAACCAAACCGCTTTTCTTTTTTAACAGTGCTGGTAAATGGGGATTGATTATGACTGTAACTTCAGACAATAATGACTGATAGGCTACTTCATAAGCAGGTTGCAAGGAGTAGATGAAATAATGCTGTTAAGATGCCTGTAAGTATTCAGTGAATACCTTTTTTTTTTTTTTTTTGTAAGAAACAAGCATTTCTCCTAGACAGGTACAAAATGATTAAATGGTATTCCAGGGTACTTACTCCACTTGTAGATACATTTTTTTCTTCATACCTAATAAGGAAGAAACTTAACTGAACTAAAATATATATCAATAAAAAATCTTTTTCTTTCTTCCAAGGTTCCACTAAAGATTTGATGTTGGTGCTTGGGAACCTAAAGCAATTTAACTCCAAAAAAAAACAGCTCTCCCTTTCGAGATTCAGCTTCAAACTAGAAAATTTCTCTGCAATGCAGATATGTTACTTTATAATATAGCACAAAGCATGAATATAAATCAACTTATCAATTATGCATTACTGTGGTTCACAGTTAGATCATATGTTTCTTCTAAATAACTGATATTAGAAGTGAAATCAAATATCATCAGCCAAAACCATTTGGACACTCTGTTTCTTCATAAAAATCACACTCATTTAAAGGTAACTACTCGGGGAATGTTCTAAGAATTTGAACCAGTGTGCTTGTGTCATTTGGTAAATTTTGGTAAATTTCCAGTATACAATCTAGGATGGCCAACTAGTCCCATTTTGCCTGAGACTTTTCCAGTTTTAGCACCTAAAGTCCTGCAAACCTATGAAAGTACTCAGTCCCGGGGCGCCTGGGTGGCTCAGTCGTTAAGCATCTGCCTTCGGCTCAGGTCATGACCCCGGGGTCCTGGAATCGAGTCCCGCATCGGGTTCCCTGCTCAGCAGGAGGCCTGCTTCTCCCTCTCCCACTCCCCCTGCTTGTGTTTCCTCTCTCACTGTGTCTCTCTCTCTCTGTCAAATAAATAAATAAAATCTTTAAAAAAATAAAAAAGAAAAAAAGAAAATCTTTTAAAAAATGGGGCTGAGGCGCCTGGGTGGCTCAATCGTTAAGCGTCTGCCTTCGGCTCAGGTCATGGTCCCGGGGTCCTGGGATCAAGCCCCGCATCAGGCTCCCTGCTCAGCGGGAGGCCTGCTTCTCCCTCTCCCACCCCTGCTGCTTGTGTTCCCTCTCTCGCTGTCTCTCTCTCTGTCAAATAAATAAATAAAATCTTTAAAAAAATAAAATCTTTTAAAAAATGGGGCTGGGGCACCTGGGTGGCTCAGTCGTTAAGCGTCTGCCTTTGGCTCAGGTCATGGTCCCAGGGTCCTGGGATCGAGCCCCACATCGGGCTCCCTGTTTGGCAGGAAGCCTGCTTCTCCCTCTTCCACTCCCCCTGCTTGTGTTTCCTCTCTCATTGTGTCTCTCTCTGTCAAATAAATAAATAAAATCCTAAAAAAAAAATCTCATATAATCCATAAAAACAAGTGCCAACTATAAAAATAAGTCAACATACTAAATTGGAATAAATGTAAAGACAGATCTAAAGTAAAATCTAAAAAAAAGTTAAGTGGTAAGTTCTGTTTAAAAAAAAAAAAAAGAAAGAAAAAGAAAGTACTCAGACCTGAAAGAGTCTACAACTGTCTTAGTTCTAAGAACGTTCCACACCCCCAGGAGTATTCTCAATCCAGGACAAACCAGGATGACTGGTCACCCTAATACAGTGACGTCCTTAAAGTGTCAAATAAGCAAGACACATCTTCTTGGAGTGTAAAAATACAGAGAGGGACTTTACATCATCTAAAGAGTCATGTTGTTGCCTTATTTGGATTTTGATGGGTAGTGGTCATACACTTGTAAACTTAAGTTAGGGAAAATCTGTGAGGCTAAGTTTTATGTATCACTGTATATATACAAACACATAAACACACAGATGGTCACATATGATTGGGATATTTTCCAAAATATATGGACAGAAATCAAATATTTACACTCATTAATGTAAAACCAAGTTTAATCAAAAAAGTTTGAAGACATAAGCACCATAAGGAGGAAGAGACTGCACAGTTTTGATCTACAAGAGGAAGAGGAACAGAGGAAGAATTTGAGAGGAATGTGGATGACAGCCAAAAGCTGAGATTAGACAGGGAAGGTTTTTAAGCGGGGATACCAGAGAATAAATACACTGAGCCAGGGTGGAAGGGCTCCAGAGCACTTGGGCCCAAGGCAAGCCTGGCATTCTTCCACCTGCTAGGGGTATGACTGGCCTACACACCAAGTGTTTGTGGATCCACACCACCTATATCTGCATCCTTTTGGCCATATCCTAAGGAAGAAATCCGGGCCATGGTTATTCTGGCGGCTTCCACATGGTGACAAAGCATCTAGTAACGTTAAGAGCCTGCTGTCTGAGAGGAGCACTCTGCCCCTGGCCACCAAAAGATTTGCACCCACCAGAAAAGGATGAGAATGATAGCAAACAAACATTTTTTTACTTTTTACCACTGCCCAACTTTGTGTTTAGGATGATGGATCAAAATGTAAAACTCTACCTAATAGGTTAAAAAATAAAAAAACACTAGACATGTGTTTGTATGCATATTTCTATTACTGTAAAAAAAAAAGTTAGAAGACATGTCTGACACCCATATTTTAAGTAACTGGCAAAGTATTAGAAAATATTTGTGGTTACGACTCTGACACCCACCACCAGCATCCTTTGTTGGTTCATAAGTGAAGATTTAAAAGGGAGTCTTGTGAGATTTATGACAATCTCTGGATAGCCCAACTCAACACAGATGTAGTAAACAGATCAATGGAAACTGTAAACACCGCCTTGCTTGTGTGATATGAATAGTTCTACGAGTGCATGTTTATTGCATTGATAAGTGAGTTCCTGGCAGGGTTAAGATCTTCCCTCACTCTTCAGTGCATACCCTGTGCTGATAAAATTGTAACACAAGTTCCATCCCTCAAATGCCCCAGTATCAAAAGTCAAACACCACACTCCCCCACTGCTGGGAAGTTCTGACACACCAAACCCTTGCTTATTTCTCTGTTCGACCCACACCATTTCCCTCAACAACATAATATTTCAGAAATAAACAGTGAACTTCTAAATAATAAACCTTAAGATGTTTCCAAAAAGGGCAGCCAGATGACAAGGAATCAAAAGCAGTCTCTATCTACACAAGACCATATTTTACTAAATTATTTTAAAATGCTTTCCCTGATGCATTTTGTTGCAAACACTAAAAGTGGCAAACTTGCTGGGAGAAAATGATCCCTGGACCAAGAACCCTCAGAAATAGACGACAAAACACGTTGGCTGGGTGAAATTCTAACTTCTATTAAAAATAATTATTTAAGCAGACAGAAACAAAGAAACATAAATAAATGCACTCTCTTTTTCACTTGAGGGTTTTGCCATCTCAGTAACTTGGACAGTACTTTGTATACATAAAAATATGACCCTGGAGTAAATGAATGAATGGTTGAGTGAATGAATGAAATGACTGTCCCTCCGTCCACTCTCAAAAAGCTCCGGAATTCGGGCGCCTGGGTGGCTCAGTTGGTTAAGCGACTGCCTTCGGCTCAGGTCATGATCCTGGAGTCCCTGGATCGAGTCCCGCATCGCGCTCCCTGCTCGGCAGGGAGTCTACTTCTCCCTCTGACCCTCCTCCCTCTCATGCTGTCTCTCATTCTCGCTCTCTCAAATAAATAAATAAAATCTTTAAAAAATAAAAAAATAAAAAAATAAAAATAAAAAAAAAAAGCTCCGGAATTCCTACAGCAGCGGTCCCACCATCACCATCTCCGTGTTTTATACGAAGAGCGCAGCGGATAAACAAAAGTGGTTTCCAAGGCTGGCGTTAGAAGAACCATCCTTTCTGCAAAATGTGTCGCTTCCGAATATACTCATAAAAAAGCTCAAAGCTGGTCTTACAAATACCACTCCAGGACGCCCTGTTTTGAGGACGTGCACAAAATGTTCTACTAGCAGGGCTCAGCCACGTGGGTTTTACTTAGGAGACACACCCGGGCAATAGAGTCTCGGCCAGCTAAATGGGCTGCTCTGTCCAGGCTCAGCTGGTCCCACCATAACCCACAGTCAGCACACAACTCCCAGGTGACACGCCATGACAGATGATCACACCACCGAAAAAGGAAATACCTACTAAGTAAGGTCCCACAGCTGAGAGAGGAGTATGGCACCTTGGAGATATGAACAGCATCCTCTGACCAGGGGCAGGAGACGCAAATGTCTGCTGGGACCAGGAAGGGAACAGGAAGCAGTACATCTGCCGGGCATTATACAAGAGGGGATAGTGCTGACTGCAGCTGGAGGGGGTAGGCCAGACTCAAGGACAAACGTAATAGTTAAGCTCTGGGCTAATAAAACAAAACCCGCTCAAGTTCATGGGGGATGAGTTCGCAAGCTCTAAAACGGACATATAAACATGCAGTTTGCCAGGCTGCCAGGTGCCCATGAAATACTCATTCTTCTCTCCGTGCTGGTGGATGGCAGCCCAATTTCCCCACGGGGCAGCGGGTCCAGTCAGTGAGGTGCCAGGACATAACTTCCAGAAGTCTCTTAAAAGAGGACAGACAGCCGTCATTTGATCTTAGCCCCTTTCTGTCCTTCTCACTTCTTCTTGCCTTGAACTCAATCTAGAAGCTTTACTCGGGGGGAGGACAAGAACCTGACCTAGGAATAGCAGAAGAGAGAACAAAATTCATGATGTTGTCATGGGCTTTAGACGCACTGGACCATCTTCTCCCAAACTTTTCATCTCCTGGGAGAAAACCAATGTTGTTAGGCTATGATTTTAGGGTGTCTGCATTCTCATCCCAATGCAATTCTGAAATGATACAGAGCTCTATGTGCTTCTAAGAGCAATGAGGATCGTGATATAAATGAAAGCCATGAGGGCACAGTGAAAGGCAGACCAGCCTTTGGCTTTGGAATCTCAGGTACAGGTATGACCAATGGCTCCGCCATGTTCTAGAGAGCTGGCTGGCCTCCGGCAAGCTTCTTAACCTGGCAGGCCTTGCTGTGCCACAGAGGCTCTAGAAGTATAACACCTCCCAAGAGGAACACAGGGATCACATCGAACAGTTTACCTGAAGCACTTAGCACCCTAGCCAGCATACAGGATGTGCTCAGTAAAAGATGGCATGAGGAGGAGGAAGCCATGTGAATCCACAAGATGGAAAATGGCTTATGAAACGTTTGCTCTGAGACCTGCAGGCAGGAGACCACCGGCACTAAAGAACTGGGAGGAAACGTAATTACATGCAGCCAGAAAGGGGCAGATGGCATACAGAAACTTTTAAGAACCAAGCCCAGAGAGCTGTTGCCCCCAGTGGGTTCATCAGCTTAGATGAGGAGAAGAAGGACATGCTACACCTCGCATATGTGGAGTGACACCCCTCCCCTCACATTTACTCATGTATACCCACTCACTCCGCCAAGCAATTGTGCGTGTAACGACACTCACCGGGAGCTTCTCATGGGCGAGGCACCCCTTGTTCAGCACTGAACACTTGATAGTGAACATGGGCATGCCCTGGAAATGGCTATTTTGACAGAAGGATTGGGGTTTTTTTATTGAATGTCTTTCTTTCTTCTTCTTCTTCTTTTTTTTTTTTTTTTTTTTTGAGAGAGAGAGCAGAAGAGGGGCAGAGGGAGAGGGAGAGAGAATCCCAAGCAGACTCCATGCCCAGCGCAACACAGAGCTCGATCCCACTACCCTGAGATCATGACCTGAGCCGAAATCAAGAGTCAGACGCTTAACCGACTGAGCCACCCAGGTGCCCCTACTCTAGTTCATTTTGATTAATTTATATGTCACATGAAATAGCCGTATGTGGCTAGCGCCTACCCCATTGGATAGTGCAGGTCTAGGCAGTCCCCAGGTCAGGGGAAAAGGACAAGCAAGGAAAATGGAAGACCCCAGAGGAATGGACAGCTAGACTTAGCTCAACACTCCCCTATGTACTGCAAACTCTCTGTGCCACTTAAATGTAGCTCTTGTGTTCAGCTTCTCCATTCCTACCTCCCCCAACCCCACAACATGCCCTCCCAGGTGGCAGAAGTGAAACATGGACGGCAGATGGTGATGAACACTCCAGGTCCTATTCATTCAAGTGTCTGCCCCAGCACTGAGTCAATGATCTCGGTTACCCAAACCAACTGGGGCCAAACTGCATACCGCCTGGTGCTGTTTCCTTCCCACAGATCCTGGCACAGAGAATGGCACGGTCACTTTCACATCAGGGGACAGAACGCTGCAGTACTACAGAAAACAAGGAGTCTAAGAGCAGCCTTCGCGCTTCTCTGTTCTGACGTATTTCAGATAAGTACGGATGTCATGTGCTAAACGTTCGTGTCCACGGTACTTTTTCAAGAGGTCATCTTGTCCCCAGTATGTGACAGCTGGGCCACAGAAGTTGGGAGCTGATAGCCTTCCTCCCCTCTGCAAAGCTGGAATGGCCCTCATTGTAGTCAGCTGCATGAAGGAACAGGACCTTCTTTTTCCATGGAAGTCTTGGTGCAACCTCAGGTCTACATGACATCTAATGGAGGGGAACTCAAATCGCCCCTGGGGCCACACTTCCTCTTCTCTCAACTGAGTGACATATTAGAAAACGTCAATCGGCTCCCGGAAACTCCACAACCACATGGAAACCAGTATAACCCGACCATCCTGTTCACTAGGCGGGAATCAGCCAGCCCAAACAGAAGTAATGGGGCTCAGCGGGGCTCATGGCCACTGCACACAAACAAAGTACACCTGGCAGAGAGGCAGCCTTATTTCTCAATGGGAGTTGGCCTTTGTTCATAGGGTCAGTTGCTAAAGTCATGGTCGGCAGCATTCGGAATAGAAAACAGAGCTACTCTTTCTGAGGACTGGCAAGCAGTTTACTGGAAGGAGAAAACACAAGAGCACTCACAAAATCTAAGGCACCTGACTGGCTCAGTTGGTAGAGCATGCAACTCCTGATCTCCCAGTTGTGAGTTCAAACCTCACAGTGGGCAGAGAGATTACAGTAAAAAGAAGAAGAAGAATTAAAAAAATAATGCTGTTGGGACACCTGGGTGGATTAGTCAGTTAAGCCTCTGACTCTTGGTTTCATCTCAGGTCTTGATCTCAGGGTCTTGGGATGGAGCCCTGGTGGGGGCGGGGGGGGGGGGGTCCAGGCTCAGCAGGGAGTCTCCTGGAGACTCTCTCCCTCTCCTTCTCCTTCTGCCCCTCCCACTGCATGTGCACACAATCCCTCCTTCCCTCCCCTTCTCTAAAATAAATAAATAAATCAATCCTTAAAAAAAATAAGGCTGTTTTAGATTTTACAAGCCATCAAAACATAAAACAATGCCACATAATCTATGATTTTGGATATGTCCTGTTTTTCACATTTTAATAACTTAAAAATGAATGCAATTGTGTAATTATCACCCTACAGTTGTCTGCAAATCAGTACCCTTTCCCAGCTATCTCTAATTTATACCTATTAATCCTCATGCTGCTCTGAACACAGCAGGTATCACCATCCCCAATTCATATGGGAGAAAACAAGAACCAAGGCTCATGGCCAGTCATACAGTTCAGAGCCCAGAGGCTCTGGAACTTCCCAAGTAGGGATATTTGCTACATCACACTGTAGGGAGTTGGTCAGCGAGACTGTGGTTTTTGGCTTTTGCTCAGTATTTCTCCCAGAAAAGAACCTGAAGGGGAGCAGAATGTAACACCCTCAAATACTCCTTTGGCATAGGATTATCCAGCAGACACAGGAGAAGTTCTGAAAACGGAGAGGAAGTAACCCTTTTGTGAGAGATATTTACATTTATAAGGGAAATCTCTATTTGTAGATGTGTCTCCCTCTCTGTACCAGGAAGAGGGGAATGACTAAATCTCTAGAAACTCTTATCAATGAAGAAGGTGTGGACTTAAATCTGCATAACAACCTTACCCTTGTTTACAGAGCTCCTCGCTGGTACCTCCCCTCACTGGTTTGCCCTTCCCCCCAACATCTTTCCTGAGTCTTTAGCTGGAGGTGGTATTTAAGGTGGTGGCTTGCATTTCAGGGAGTTACTCACTTTCCCTGGGTCTCTCCCTTGTAAGTGAAAGACAGACATGTTATTCTTTGCTTTTCTCCTATTAACTGTCTTTTATTATAGGAGATTTTGGCCAAGAACCTGGAAGGGTAGACGGAAAGTTCTATTTCCTCCCCCACAAACCTAAACAGGTGTAAATCTGAGATGCTCCCTTTCAGGAAATCCCGGACACTGCTCTGCACTAGGAAGCTAGTTAGGTGGTGCTACAACATGCCACCCACATAGATGGGACAGACAGAGACACCTCCTGCTTCACCTGCATTCCATTCTTTTCGGGGTGTGGGGGGTAGGCTGAAAACCCCTTAGACATTTAAAAGGAGATTGGAAGGAAAGTTTGGAGGGAATTGGCCTCATGACACAACATTTCGGTGATTAATGGAAGACCAACATGGGGCGCCTGGCTGGCTCAGCCTGGACAGCACATGACTCTTGATCTCAGGGTCTTGTGTTCGGGCCCCACATTGGGCACTTAAAAAAAAAAAATCATTAAACCCTAGTGCTTTCAACAGTACTCACTCTAAAATGGGAATAACAAACACAATATTTTAGTAATGGCTTAAGCACGAATACGATCCTTACCACAGAATAAAAATTCGTGGCAAACAGAAGCTTCCAGATGACTTCAGAAAGAACTCACTGCTCCATGACGCCATTATATTAAGTGATGTTATAATTTAAAGAGCTCAACAATGTGATTAGGAAAAAGTGCCCAGGCTTCACATCTACTACACACAACAGCTCTGCTGCATTCAACTCATTTTTAATCTTATAGATTTGTGAGAATGCTTGGCTGGGTAATGCTATTAAAAATTATGAAAAGATGAGAACCAGGATTTACAAAAGTCTAATAACAGAAAACTAAATCACTGCTTCTTCCCAGCAGGAATGGAAAATTCCTTTACCTTGAATTCAGTTGTACTCTTTATCTCTTCCTGGGATATAATTGTAACTATCTCTGTCCTCTGGGAAGAAGAAAGGGGGAGGAGGATGGCATTGTGACCCTAAACCTATGCTTTTTAAAACCACCAAGGGCATGCTCTTCTTATCTCTGCAAGAAACTCCTCATCTGTGATAATATGGCATGAGACAACACTGCAACTTTCAAGAATTATTTTATGTGAATATATCATCTCCAACTGCATGTAAATTAAAATAGTAATAAATCAAATCCTACTTTCTCATTGACTTATATTATTATTTCAGAGTTAATTCAGCTTCACTTCTGAATCAGCTAATACCCAATTTCTCTGCATCCCCCATGAATACAGCTGGAGTCTTCTAAGTTACAGAGCAAGAAATTCTTTTTTTTTTTTTAAAGATTTTATTTATTTATTCATGAGAGAGAGAGAGAGAGAGAGAGAGAGGCAGAGGGAGAAGCAGACTTCCCGCAGAGCAGGGAGCCCGATGTGGGACTCGATCCCAGGACTCCGGGATCATGACCTGAGCTGAAGGCAGACGCTTAACCATCTGAGCCACCCAGGCACCCACAGAGCAAGAAATTCTTACCACAGCAGGGAGGGACCAATGATATGTTGGATGCTGGCTATGGGCCAGGTGATTTCGCTATGTGGCTTAAATACGGCACTTTATTGAGTTCTTATACCAGAATTGTAGGCAAGATACTGACAGAGCCATCTTTACACATGGAGACAAACAGGGGGTGGGGGGGGAATGCCAGCAGAGCAGGGCAGTGTGAATGCTGGTGTATTTGGCTCTGTCAGCCCACATGCTTTCCCTCCCTCCACACTAACTCAAATGAGGGACAAGTCCTCAGGGGAGGCCACAGGGATCTCTGGGTACATTTTTAACAGGAGCCAAGAGTATTCGCCATGGTGATGGCATCTTCAGCCAGGTGCCGCAGGGAAGGTCCCTCTAGGACTGTGTCACCATCCTGCCCTCCCTAAAGGCAGCTAGATCCACAGACGGGAAAATCCTCCAGGGCTAAAAGCAGGATGTGCGTGTGTGTGTGTGTGTGTGTGTGTGTGTGTGTGTCAGGCTTATAGTGAAAACTGTTCCCTCTTCTTCCATTTTGGTCAACTCCTTTAAGAAGTGAAACCGTCCCTTCTAGGTTTACAAATGTCACCTTGACATGACAAAATACTCTTTGAGCCATTTCAAAGTAGTGAACAATTATCATTACTTTCCCTGCATTTTTCATTTCTTCTAAAGTAACACAGAAGTCAAGTAAGTGTGACACAAGTCCTTTTAATGAAGATCAGCTTTCAGAGGTTGTGAGATGGTCGCATCATGCCCTGTGACCATGGGGCCAGGGCCACCCTCGTTTGAAGAGTGACAAAAAGCAAGCTCCCCTCACAGTCGTGTTTCAGCTACAGAGAAGTAGAGGACCTGGCTATATTCTCTCTATGCTGCTCCTTGTTTTCAAAGATTTCTCCAATGGGCTATATATTCCTTATCATGGGTCACAAAGTAGAAACCTGGAGAAGGAACATATCCCTTGTAAATGTATCACCTGCCAACACCATGTTTCTCAGGGGTTTTTTTTAAAAAAAGATTTACTTATTTATTTTAGAGAGAGAGAGAGAGAGCATGCAGGGGAAGGGGAGAGGGGGAGAGGGAGAGAGAAACTCCAAGCAGACTCTGCACTGAGCAAGGAGCCCCATGCAGGGCTGGATCTCAAGACTCTGAGATCACGACTGATGTAGGAAAGATGTTAGGGCTCAAAGCCCACAGCCAAGAAAGAATGCTTGAGACGTCTTTGGTGCAAAAAAGGTGGTTTTATTGAAGCACAGGGACAGGACCCGTGGGCGGAAAGAGTGGCACTGGGGTACTGAGGAGTGGCCCATCACATACTTTCAAGTTGGGAAAGGGTTAGGGTTGGCGTAAGCCTCCCAGGCTTTGAAAACAAGGTTTCCAGGATCCTGGAAGGGCTAGCTATTGTTGGGAAAGGTCATTGATTATTGTTTAGTAAATCCTCAGTCATGATATATGGGTGGATCATATGCTTGGAGAAGGATTGCCAACATGTATCTTGGGGGAGAGAGATAAAGGAATTTTCCAAAGGAATTTTTATATATGTTAAAGTAGACTTACAGGGTCCTGCAGTGGGGCTACGATTGCCTTTTGCCCTTAGCAAACTATCAACATCCAGGCAGCTGAGTCCCTAGAGGAATGTCACTCTGTCTGTTCCAAGGACGGGTCAAAGGGCTGTCTTCTGCTTTTGTTTCCCATATCAACGACCTGAGCTGAAACCAAGAGTCGGTTGCCCCACCAACTATGCCACCCAAGTGCCCCAGTTTTTTTGTTTTAATCTTGAGTGAACATTTCAGAGACCAGGTGCACACTCTCCTGTCCAGCCAGCACCCCACCAGTTTTGAGTGTCTCAGCCGGGTCAGTGTCACTCTCATGTCACCTCCCTGGCCCCGAAACACTCAGTGTGCAACCCCAGTTTTGTACGTTCAAAGATAAAAATAACAAAACAACTCATCACAAACATTTATGTCACCCCCATCCTAACCCCTCTGGGATATAACCCCCAGACACAGGATGATAATACTCTAATAGGGGAAACAGACCCCAGGATAGATCATCATAAATACACCGTGTTAACCACACAGCATGAACAAAGAGGGAAATCCACTTCCACCCAAAGAATTAACGGAACAAGTTTGATCTCAGCCTGGAAGGTGGTGGAAGCTTGTAGAGGGGAAGGGGCACCCTGAGACAGACATTCACACAGGACAAAGCTAAATGGGCCAGTGGCTGAGTCACAGGGACTATGCCCACCTAAACTGAGCATCTAACTTTCCTTTAACAACCAACTGAGTGAGCCACCCAGGAGCCTCATGTTTTGAGCTTTAAATTACGGTGTTTAGAACATTCAAAATACAGTTATCATTCTACTTACTCTCCAACTTATCTCTTTTATCTACACTATTTTTCAAAAAGCCATCGTGTTACACATACACACACATGCACACACACGTGCACGCACACACACACACAGGAACCTCTGGAAGGTTCTTCACCAAAATGTCAACCATGGATTTTTCTAGCAAAGTTTAAAAGACCTGTGTGGAGGGGCACCTGGGTGGCTCAGTCAGTTAAGCGTCTGCCTTTGGTTCAGGTCATGATGCCGGGATCCTGGGATAGAGTCCCACATCGGGCTTCCTGTTCATCGGGGAGCCTGCTTCTTCCTCTCCCTCTGCCGCTCCCCCTCTTTGTGCTCACTCTCTCTCTCTGTCAAATAAATAAATAAAATCTTTATTAAAAAAAAAAAAAAAGCCCTGTGTGGGGTGATGCTGACCCCATTCTGAAGACTCCAGGTCTTTCTCCTTGGTGCAGTTCAGGGTAGTTTGCCCCGGAGTGATGGACTGATGGATGGAACCAGCTGTCACCAGGCAGCTTCCGTGAGCAGATGGAGGAGGTGGCCTGCTTCTTGAACTTGCTCACCAATTATGAAAGCAGCAGCTGTGATGGGAAAGTGTGGACGGACCAGTCCAGCCACCCATCAGCAACATCTGGCACTGCACAGCGAGCTGCATATCAGAATTGTGAAAAACAGGGCTTTTCATTTTCGTTCTCGTTTCCCAGTTGAGCCAGTTCACCATGGAGAGGAGAAGATGAAGAATGAATGGAGCAAAAATACTCACTGTTCTTACCCTGCCATGTCCTTCCAGGCTGTTTGGGGGAGAACCAAGTAGCTTTACATGGTGACTTATTGGAAATATTGGACTAATGTGAAAGTCCCACCTACTCAGTCACTGTTTAAATTCAAACTACAGCCTCAAAATATGGAGATTTTACTGAAGTTGCAAAAATCAGAAAAATCAAGATTTTTTTATTCAGAAGGCTGGCAGGGATAAAGGAATATATACAAATGTTCATCATTATCGTAATGGGAGACACATAAGCAGCCCTTCCCTTCGATACTCTGGATAAGAACACGTATACATTGAGGGGATATATATGATAATATTTATAAAAAATCAAAAATAGGAGAAATTGCGCCAGTATAGGCTTATATTCTTTGCCCTTTGATGGAACCATTTTCTCCTAGAAATCTATCGAATAAATCATTTAGGATGTGTACCAATATGAAAATCTGGAAATATCCTATACTGTAACCAAAGAATAATGCTACACCAAAAAGGGGAGCATTCTATAAACTTTTAAAACCACAAATGCAGCTGCTAACATAGAAAGATGCTCATGATACAATATTAAGAGAAAAACAAGTTTGAAACACTATATATTATTTGATTCAATTTTTGGAACACAAACATATTCTTTATATATATAAAGGAAACATGAATATATTAAAATACAGAATACAGAAATACATGAAACATAAAATTAAAGTATAATAGAAATGGAAAGAAGAGTCGTGGTTAGGATGGATTATTGATGTGGCTATCTTCCTTTTTTTTATTTTCTATTTTTTTCTTTAAAAATGAGATGAACAATTTTTTTTTTTTTAATTTAAAAAAAGGTGGACACCAGGGCACCTGCCTGGCTCTCAGTCAGTAGAGCATGCGATTCTTGATCTCAGGGTTGTAGAAGTTGGAGCTCCACATTTGGTGTAGAGATTACTTAAAAATAAATCTTAAAAAAAGGTTGGAATCAAGAAAGGAAACTCTAAAGGAAAATGGAAGAGGGAACTCTAGGATGGGATTTAGAAGAGCCGGTTGAGATACCAGGTCCCATCAGAATAACCTGTGTAAATTGGGCTCGGGACCCAAAGGATTTGAAGAGATGCTGGTTATCATTTATATGCATACAGAGCCAAGACAGTATTTGCACCCTGGGCATCACCCACTAAACCTTTCCCACATTGCCCCTCCCCACCCTCCAAGTGTCTAAATATCACTGCTTTCGAAGGTTGGCTGTTTTCTAAGGCTGGAGTGGTGACATGTTCATCAAATAAACTAGAAAAACGACCTAACCCAGGGTTGCTCACCAAGTGCAGAAGAGGCCAGGTAGTCAGCAAAACAGACAAGAGGGTGAGACACTATGGAGCCGTCCATGGTGGGGACTATGGCCAACCAGCAGGATGGGCACCCAGCAGACAGGATGTTAAGACCAGCTATGTCTACCCATCTTCAGATCTTTTTAAGGAGAAACTGAAAACTCAGATGTCTGGGAAATCTCCTGATATTGGAAGTGGCCATTACTAAACAGGTGCACCCTTGGGTGAGTTACTTAACCCTCTGGCTTAGTTTCCCCATCTGCACATTAAAAATAATAACAATATCTCTCCCATAGGGCTGTTGGGAGAGTTAAATGACTTCATCTGTACAAAGTCCTTAGAAAGTTACCCAGCCCAAGGTGAGCGCTAAGTGTTTATCATCATCCAACCAACCCCTCCCACAGGCTACCCTGAATGACCACTACCTGATGGCGAGAAGCTCCCTGAGGACAGGGCCTACCCCCCCACTAGCTTTGTTCGCCTGACCACAGACATGACATCGGGCAGAAGCAGGCATGCTGTTCGCAGCAGTGTTTTCTGAATGCATGCATCAATCATGGAATAATTCCTAAATACTTAGGATCCACGCAGCCCCTTTTGCATCACCAGCCCAGACCTACCCAATGTCAAAGGGCCCGAGTGGACTGCACAGTAAGGCTGTGCCCACTGTGGGCTGGCCCCAAGAGCCTCTGCCTTTTACTTGCACTTTCGGAATTCCACTCTGGTTGGAGACTCGGGATATGGCAAGTGTGGGGAAGATGGAAACAGATGGCAATCCCAGGGGTGGCTCCTTGTAACTGCTGATCCATCAGGAGTCTAGATGCCTCTCCTCCCTGTCCTGTCATTTGTTTACGAGTCTCCCCGCTGAGAAAAATCTCCGGGAGTTCTTTTGGTCCATATGCTGTTCTGGAAAGTTGGCCCCATGTCAGAAGGAAGAAGTGAGAAATGCCGGTGGCTCCCTACCATGGGCATCTCACCTGGCCCAAGCTGGAGAACCTTTGTGAGACCAATTGTTACCTCAGCCAGCCTGCCTGGGAGCCCTGCGTTGAGGCAAAACCTCAAATCATCCTGCAGATGAGGACATTAATAACAATCGCTATTGTGACAACATGTGGCCAACTCCACAATGTCAGCAATCCCTACAGCAACCGGACAACAGCCCTTTCAGTTATGTATTAATATTCCCATTTTACCAAGAAAGAAAGCACATCTTAAAGAAGTGAAGGAACATGTGAAACACCAAATGGTAGAACTCAGATTCAAAAACATAGTCTGACCCCAAAGACAAGACCCTTAATCACTTCACCGTTTAACCTCCCAGAGAGATTCTTGGTGCTGTGGGAAAAAATGGGTCAGTATTTACACGTGTCAGTCACACGGCCTCCCACACACGGTGTGCTTAGCATCTATCTCTTGGAGAGTGCTTACAGACACCCAGTCTTTCCTCCTCTGAACGCCATTGGAAATCTGTCCACACTATTCCCTTGAGCAGTTAGTCACCTCCTGGGGGCTAACTGAGCTCCCTCAAAAAAACTACAAGCCATCGGGGGGCCTGGGACAGGATGGACAATTCTGCCATCACCCAGCTTGACAAAGACCTGTTAAATGAGTTCTTAAACCCTTTTACCTAGATTATAGGACAGAATGGCCTTTTAAATATTTTACATGTTTTATTGAATTCTTGACTTCCCCAGGAGCCCACCCTGACTATTCCATTTACTACTCCAATCTGCTAGACCCTGGGCTTTTTCCATGCCCTGACCCTACACCCAGAATCCCTATCAACTTCTAATATACTTCATTATTGACTAATTGCTGGCTTATCATCTATTTCGCCCTCACTGCTTACCCTTGCTAGACTACACTACTCAAAGGCAAGCCTATTTGTCAGGTTTTTTAACCAATATATCCTCAATGCCTGCAATAGAGCCTGGCATGGGGAGGCACTCAGTAAATATTTCTAACTGTGCTAAGTTGAAAGGAAGGTTCTCACTGTTTGATACGTCAAATTCCTCCTCTTCAATTCAGCAGTTCTAGTGCTGTCTACTCCATATGTTGTCATGAGAAAGCGAGGGCGAGAGACTTGCGTGGACCACGTGGTGTAAGGCCTGGCACAGGCTGAGCATTCAGTGCCTCTTGCCTTTTCTCTAACCCAGAAAATGAAATCTGCGCTCTACTCTGTACCTGGCTTCACAGACAGAGCCACTGACTGCTACTCTTACCACGGATCAAGCAGTTTCTGAGGTTGGGAAAGGCATTCCTCATGACGTGCAATTCCTCTAAGAAAGAGCTATTTATTCTACCAAGGATGCCAAGCGTTTCTTTCGATTGTAGACAGAAGCCTAGAATGTTGACAAACGTCTGTAATGATCAGTAAACAAATATGGGAAGGGGAGGGACTGGATGGAATTTAACAGGCTGCCTGAACACTGGGATATATCTGTTTTTTTAATTCCCAAGCCCCAAGGTCAATTCAATACTGGAGAAGCAGGGCCTGCGCCTCCACTGATCCTTCTGTTTCAGTGCAAGTGAACGAGGAGGACTGCCCAAGTGATAGAGAAAACCTTTGCAGCGATCAAGCACAAGCATATTCCCTCCCCTGGGCTCCACAGACACTGCGTTTTTACAAACAGAAGGTTTGCAGTAACACCGCATGGAGCAAATCTACGGGCGCCATTTTTCCAACAGTTATTGGCTCCCTTCATGGGACTTGTGTCACATTTTAGTAATTCTCACAATTCAAATTTTTCATTATTATCATATTTGTTATGGTGATCTGTGATCAGTGATTGTGACTCCTTGAAAACTCAGGTGGTTAATATTTTTTAGCAATAAAGTGTTTTTTAATTAGTGTGTATACATTGTTCCTTTAGACATAATGCTATTGCACACTTTATAATAGATTACAGTACAGTATACACATTACGTTTATATGCACTGGGGAACCAAAAAAAAAAAAAAACACATTCATCTGACTTGCTCTATTGGGATATTCACTTTATTGCAGTGATCTGGAACCAAACATACAATATGTCTAATGTATTCACATTCTGATCTTCTCACCAGAACTTGATCTGCCAGAGGGTAAGGGCAGTGTCTCAACGCATCTTTATATCCCCTGGCCCCAGCACGATGACTGGACCAAAGCAGCACTCACTGGGATGAAGGAGTGGGGAGGAGGAGAGAAGCAGGGAGGGAACAAGAAAGGGAGAGAGTAAGGACATCTAGGGAGGGCAGGTGGGAAAGAGAGTGGGAGGAGACAGGAAGGAGGAGAAGAGGAAAGGAAGGGGAAGAGGACTGTATGCATAGGGAGGCTGCCATTTTAGTTAAAAAAAAAAACTTTGAAAAAGAAACAGAAACAGACTATGGTCTTTATGCTTTTATACTTTCCTATAGGTGTAAAGAGATAATCAACCTGGTAACACTGGATGCCTGGGGTGGGACTCACAGGGTTTGAGACTGGAGGGGGAGAGAAGAATGCCAGAACGTTCCTTCACGCACTTCTGTCAGTCCTGACTTGCTCTGCTATGGGGACTGTTTGACACAGCAGAGCCTTCCTGCTGAAAGCACAGCACTGAGAGAAAAGAACATGGCAACTGCAGAGGGGAAAGGGGACAAAGTGTTTAGGGGATCCTGGGTACTCCCCAGTAGGCAAGGACTAGATCGTGAGGGGCAACCGATCAGCAGCCAAACCAAGTAGAGTCTGAAAGAAACATGGCAGATAGAGTAAGGTGCAGAGAAAGGAACAAGGCAGGCACATTCGCCTGGGACAAGACTCAGAGATCAGCTGTCAAAAAAGAGCAGTACAAAGGACTTCAGACATTAGTGGTGGGTCTGGGCTACTGAGCACCACCTTGATGCAAAATTTCCTAGTGAATGCTGGGCAAGAAACTCGAAGCCTTGCCCTGGAGATAAGGCTAAATATATGGAAAGGGATTACCACCCTTCCTTTTTCCTTCACCCCACAGAGTCAGTGACCCTTCTGGACTCTTCCAAAAACCCCGGATGAATCACTCTTGCACATGTGATCCTGCCAATATCCACAGTAGTTCCCACGTGTTCATGTCTATAAGCAAGAACATTGTCTTTCATAGTCAGGTCCTGCCAATCAACACTCTGCAATCAGAGCTCTCCTGCTACTAACTTAGCAGCTGGGAGCCTGGGGGCAGTAACTGGTCTTCTAAGACCTCCAGCTTCCTAATTGGGAAAAATTGGGAAAGTAACAGTACAGAGCTCATAGGGCTGCTATCGACATTAAATTATTTAATTCCATTGGCACAGTGATTAGTACACCGGAAGTGCTTATGAAAGTTGGTTTTGTTTTTTTTTTAGGCAATGATTCATATACTGCTCACAATTACCCTGTGATCCAAGTGCTTATATTACATTAGTTCCATTTTACAGATGAGAAAAATGTACCTCAGGAGTGAAGTAAATTTCCCAAAGCTAAATAGCTAGTAAATAAATGGCAGAGCCAGAGTTTGAATCCAGACTGAAAACTCACATTCACAACTCATAATTATACTATCTCCAGGTCATCCCACTTCCTTCACGATCTTGCTTTAATCTGTTTTACCCCACACCTCTATTCCTTTAGGTCTCTATCAATTTCTCTTTGTCCAGTTTCTGACCTACACATACCTAACAAGACAAACACATACTCTGAGCCAAAGAACTCAGACATGAGATGTAAAAAGGAGAAGAGGAACAAAAATCAGACCCCATTTGCTGTGTCTTCTAAAGCCAAATGCATACCTACCACCCAACCCAGTTCTTCCACACCTATGTAAATACACAAAAGAAATGAGTGTTTGTGTCTATCAAAATGCCCCCAAGAATAAATACAGAATTTTTATTGAAAATAACCCCAAACTACAAATTCAGATGCCTCTGAATAGAAGAATGAATAAATCTATTATGGTATATTCATACAATGGAAAATTATACAAGCAATAATATTGCCTGAGACACTACCGAGACACACAACAAAATGGATAGATCGCACAAATATTATATTGAACAAGTTAAACCAGTCATAGCAGAGTATATACTAGGGTTTTTGCTTATCTGAAATTCAAGAGTAGGCAAAAAAAAAAAAAAATGTATGGTAATAGAAGTCAGCACAGCAGAGACCTCTTCAGAAAGAGCACTGAGTGGGAAGACGCACAAGGACCTGTGGGGTGCTTCTAGATCTCGATCTGGGTGACGGCTACTCAAGAATATATAAGTTAAAAGGTCACAAAGCTGTATTTAATATTAGTGCACTTTATGTATTTTATGTATTCTAGTGTTCAAAAAAAAAAAAAAAACTCAAGAACAAAAGGTAATAAAAATATCTAAATTCCTTTTACTGCAGAAGTCTCCAGGGTTCTGGGGCAGTGGCCAACATGGCAGACTTTGGTGCTATTCAAGGAAAAGTGCTGACTTGTCTCTTAGTTGAGACCTGAGACAAACTTGTTTGTGGAAGCAGGAATGGTGTAGATCAGGACACATCCAACGGGGTCACAGCCAAATTCATCTCCTGCCCTCTGCATCTCTTGGCCCCAAAGCAAGCTCTCAGGCCTGCAGAGAACTGCAGTGAACACTGAAACAGCTCAACGATCCACAGCTGGCTTGTTTGTGCTTATTCTACATCATGTTCTTTTGGAAGCCCTCAAAATTAATTCCTATTTCACATTTTCTGGTACATCTGATGGGTTTTAGTTGGTATATTATGATGCTCTGGTTCTCTATCTTCACCTTATCTGACCTGGAACATCTTCTTCCAAGATGTTGATTCCCTCTGATAACAAAGGTTTCAGAAAAAGGGGGCTGTTGGAACCATTCATTTTATTATCAGGCACAGTATTACATTAGTCACCCACATTTTGTAGGAGATAAGGACAGCATGACAGTATGTCAAAACCCCTGTAGATATCATTTTTGACAAGGGTGCCAAGACAATTAAATGGGGAAAGAACAGTCTTTTCAACAAATGGTGCTGGGACAGTTTCATATCTACATGCAGAAAGGACGAAGTTGGAACCTTTCCTGACACTATACACAAAAGTTAACTCAAAATGTATCATAGATGTAAATAGAAGACTTGAAACTGTAAACCTCTTGGGGTGCCTGGCTGGCTCAGTCAGAAGAGCATGCCACTCATGATCTTGGGGTTGTGAGTTTGAGCCCCACATTAGGGGTAGAGATTACTTAAAACTTTAAAAAAAAAACTGTAAAACTTGGGGCGCCTGGGTGGCTCAGTCAGTTAAGCATCTGCCTTTAGCTCAGGTCATGATCCCAGGGTCCTGGGCTCGAGCTCCGCATCAGGCTCCCTGCTCAGCAGAGAGCCTGCTTCTCCCACTCCCTCTGCTGCTCCCGCCCCTGCTTGTGCTCTCTCACTTGCTCTCTCTGTCAAATGAATAAATAAAATCTTAAAAAGAAAACTGTAAAACTCTTAGATAGAGGAGTAAATCTTATGGCTGTGTGTTGGGCAAAGCCTTCTTAAGCATGAACCTGAAGCACAAACACAAATAAAAGTTACAGAAAGCTTTTATAGTATGAATGAGACCATCACGAACGTTAAAATATGCCTCCATAGAAGGGAGAAGATATTTGCAAGTTAAAAAACCAGTAAGGGACTTGTGTCCATAACACATAAAGAACTGTTACAACTCAATCATAGAAATAACACAATTTAAAAATGCGGAAAGCATCTGAATAAATATTTCTCCAAAGAAGAAACACAAATGGTCAATAAGCCCAAGAGAGGATGCTCAAGATCATTAACTACCAGGCAAAAACAAACCAAAACCGCAGTGAGATACCACTTCAGACACGTGACATAATAATACATGTTAACGGTGATGTGAAAAAATTAGATCCTTCATACATTGCTGGTGAGAATGTAAAATAGTGCAACTGCTTTGGAAAGCAGCCTGGCAATTCCACAAAAAGGTAAACACAGAATTTCCATGTGAACCAGCAATTCCGGTCCCAGGTGGATTCTCCCCACCAAAAAAATGAAAACATACGTCCACACAAAAACTTATACATAAATATTCATAGCAACAGTATTCATAATAGCCCCAAAGTGGGAAACAACTAAAATGTCCACCAACTGATGAATGGATAAACAAAAGGTCTATCTATATTATGGAATACTGTTTAGCCATCAAAAGGAATGAAGTACTGATAAATGCCACAACACGGATGAATCTCATGAACATCACACTAAGTAAAAGAAGTTCTCCACAAAGGAGCTCATGTTGTAGATTCCATTTATATGAAATATCCAGAACAAGCAAACCTATAAAGACAGAGAGCTGATTTGTAGTTGCCTAGGGCTGAGGTTTAGGGGAGTCCTCAGGAACAGGTACAGGCTTTATCTGTGAGATGATGAAAATGTTAAGTGAGATTTGGCTAATGCTTACACAATTCTGTGAATATATGAGAACTAATGAACTATAAGTTTTAAGTGGGTAAACGGTAGGATATTTGAATTTTATCTCCACAGAGCTGTTATATATATTTTTAAAAGAAAGAAATTAGGAATAGGGAGAAGAAATGGCTATGACATTAAATAACAAAACAAAATAAAAGAACCCTGCAGGCTACTGAGGCTGTATGAGCAGAAGACGACGATTTCAGTGAGTGTAGCCTTTTCCCTCTCTGATCTGACTAGCCCAGTGACCTTGGGAAAGGCACATCTCTGGGTCTCATTGTGAAATGAAGGGTTATGTCTCACTTCTCCTCTACCTCTATTATTTCCTGATTCTTAAAAATGCATTCCAGATTAGTGAGGAAGAGGAAAAAGTTAAAGAGTACAAGTAACTAAAACTGATAGAGCTCATACTTCATGCCACTGTCTTACAGTATTAACCCATTCAATTCTCCCAGTAACCCCCTGAGATACATAATACTATCCCCATTCCACAGATGAAGTGCAGCAGGGAGGGGATAAGACACTTTGCCTTTCAAGGATATTATGAAGGGAAATTCCAGGATGTCAACTGTGGACTGGACATAGAAAGGACCCAGTCTGGCTTAAAGCAGGATGGAAAACAACAAGAGAGGATTCCAAGAATTGCTTTTAAAAAGGGAACTGATGGATTCTCTGAGAGGCCTGGCTAGGTTGGGAGCATTTTTCAGTTTTGCTGGGAAGTTTGGGGACACTTCGGAGATGGGCACAAAAAAAAATTAAGCAACAGAAATATAAAACCTAGTATCATTATTAGTGTCAAAGGAAACAATACGATTATAGTACACTATGCGATTCAGCTGTGAATGTTTATCCAAAAATGCTGATATACTGACACTGATATGTAGATATTAAGAAGACATAGGAAAGAAAATGAGTTTTAAGTGGAGTGAGAACATTAAATCTTCAACATCCTTACTAGGGAAAATAACAGGTAATGATAATGTCCACATTTGAAACTACAAAAATAGAAACACAAATGTGATTTCTAAATCTGGAGGGAAGTATGAGAAGAAACAGCTAATAGAGTTAAATATGGTCCCTCTAAAGGGTCCTATCGTAGGGTGGGGAAGGTGATGGTGGGAACGCATATGTTTTTTTATAAATCAAAGTAGTTTTTGAGCTTCTTAAAATTATCTACATGTATTACTTTTGACTCTTTAATAAAAATTAAAATCAAACAAAAAATCTTATGCAAGTTTGAGTTGGGATCAAATGTTGGTCCAAGTCCAAAATCCAAGCCATGATCAACATATTCTGTGATCTCACCTATAGGACCTTGGCCCCCATGGAATTTATATAAAATGCTCTTGGAGAAGTCTTAGAAAACACCTTTACATATTAAGACATTTTTGACACAATCACTGATAGGAGGTCATTCACTCCACAAAAGAGATGGAACCCTCAGCTCAACTCCTGATGAGTAACACTAGTAATTAAGGCAGAGCCAGAAACACTGGCAGTGTCCCTGTAAGTAGCTTTCAAAAGCCTACAGATATTTTAATGTGTTTTTCTCTACTTCCACCCATGGGGACAGGTTCCCCAGAGACCACCTCAGCTGGTATCTAGCTGGAGAGCATGCCTCATCCTTGAATAAAGTGCCTTAGTTGTCAGGCATGGAGTGAGTAAGGTGGAGAAATACTTTCACAGCAAAACAATCACCTGGATTTTTCAGTTTACTAATCTTCAGAAGCTTTCTGGTCATCAGAAAAAAACCTGATAACTTGCAAGAACAGCACAGTCCATACCAAAACAGGACCATGGTACATCGCAAAGCCACTCTGGCTTTGGATGAAATCTTTAACCTAACAGAACCTTCTGACTTCACGTCAACAGTTTGGATGCAAGAATGTAGGTCCATCCTTTAGCTGCCCAAAATAAAGAAAAAATAATCATTCTCTCCAGTCCTCAAATAAATGTTTATTATACCCCAAGATTAAAAGGAAGAAATACAAGTAAAGGACAAATCAGACCAGAGACCAAATAGAGATAGGTTTCCTCCCATGATTGCATATTACGTTTGTGACAGTTTAAATATTGTACTTTGCTTCAAGGCTGTCAGCCTGTTTACAAATAGCTCAGAGTCCTGCTCCTCATCACAGCCCAAAGGAAGGTTGCCTGGATTGATTTAATGACCAGCTCTGAAAGAACCTGCCTCCAATTTATCTATGTAACAGGTGGGTGGTGGAGGGAGGAGCAAGAGGTGGGAACATTTTTTTTTTTCCATTGGCTAGGTTCCTCCTCCAAGCTTCATCATTCACCCTATCTGAGCAGCTTTCACCTGCTGCTGTTGCCAGAGCTCCTCCAGCTGGACTCTGGAGTGATCAAGGTCTATACAGATCTGGCTTTGGAATGGCTTCCATGCCATCAATCCACCTTAAAAAGAAAAAAAAAAAAAGCTCCTCCATAAACAAGAGTATCCCCACCAGGCAGACCCACAGCCTAATTGGGGGTGAGTCAGCTCATCAATGCACTGGAGATTTTGGCGGAAACCTCGCTGAACATTTCTCAACTTGTTGATGGTAAGCCAGAAATTAAGATGGAAGCACAGAAAGAATAGAAGCAATTTAAGTTCGCTGGGAGTTCCAGGCTGCACAGCTGAACTCCCCCAAAGCAATCACTCCACATTTGCTTTAAGGACAGTGGAAGAGCAGACCCTCCTCCAACTGCAGCAGGCAGAATTTCAAGATAGGAGTCAAGAAGGTTCTTTGCAGAGAGAAGTCACGCCTACCTCCATTAGGGAAGAAACAGGTCTCCTTAGTGAGTAAAACACAGCTTGTGATCGTGTTATTACAGTCTGAATAAATATTACAATGTACTAAGGGACATCAGGTTCCAAGCTGCACATATTCTAATAACACTGGGCAACCAGACTGCCTATGTCCCCACCCCAGTTTGCCTCCATGCAGGCTGTGTGTCCCGAAGTTCTTAACCTCTCTGTGCTCAGTCATCTGTGAATTGGAAGTAATCATGATTCCTACAACTTAGAGGGAAGTTCAAACGTTCAAAGGAGATAATCTCGGTAAAACCTAGTATATATAAAAGTCAACATCATTTTATGGTTGTTATTATCACTTATTCCCATTTTCCAGAATAAGGAAACCAGCCTTAGAAGACATCACAAAGTTGTCTAAAGTTACACAGTATGTGGCAGAACTGGGTCTAATGGACTCCAGAGCCCTTATTACATACAGCCTCTCCTCTCCCCTAAACTCTTCCCCCTTATCATTCCTAAGGATCACTCCTATGTGAGATCAGCCACTGGCTTGTCTATGCAATAAAAAAATCTTGGAAGAGAAATTAAAATTTCCTTAAAAACCCAGATTGTAGTAATAATAATAGTAATAGAAATGGTTGTTTTTCTTGTTGTTATCACCCTAGTAGTAAGTAGTCAGCAACCTATGGTGAGCAGCTGTGGGCTAAGGTGTATATATTCAACATCCCATACCTCCCCTGTTAGGAGAGACTCCCCGTGTCACAATGAAGCAAAAGCATCAGGAATTTGGAAGTGGTAGCATAGAAAGAGCTATGTGTTGGCAGGACAGTTATTAACAAGGAATACTGTTGAACGGTCCCAAAACAAAGGTCTTTAAGACAGTTGAGGTGAAAGGACCAGCGTATCAAATGCCCATGTCATCTAAGTGAGCATCACACACCTCACTTTTGAGGAGCTGGTGAATGGTTGACTACCACGGATCACAGAGAGATGGTCCTTGCTAACACACCGCAGCATTAAAGGCAGGGAAGAAATGGCCTTGATTTTTCTCCATTAGAGAAAATCATAGCAACGTGAATGCACTGAAGGTAAAATTCAAAGAAAGAGTTGTAACCTCCCAGAGGTAGAAAAAAAAAGGTTGAAGACAGTACTGTCGGCCAGGGACACATCTTAACAAAGCCACATCACTTTCAACTTCTACATTTTTACAGGAAATAAAATGACTTTGGGTTTGATTTTAGCTCTTGTTCTGCACCTCATCTGTATAACAGCAAGGACTGAGTCTTGTTCACAGCTCTATACTCAGTATGTAGAACAATGCCTGGCACATAATAGGTAGATAATAAATATTTGCTGAATGCATAAATCATTTATCTAAATCTCTTAACGGGCAAACACTAAGGACTCAGTAAATAAATGGTGCCTGATTATCATTACTTTCTATTTTTCTCTACAGAAAGATCAATCTATCTCTTTGGATCCCCACAATTTGCAAGTCTTAAATGCAAAGTTCATACTGAGTAAGACTTCATGAATAAACAAAGAAAAAAATATTTGCCACTATTTCACAAACAGATGCCTGCCATCCTAAATGAGGACTTAAATCAAACTAAAATCATACACAGACAGAAAAGCACACAAACCCTGCAATTTACTGTGTATATATTGAACATTTCCTTCCTAGAGAAGACAAAAGAATCCACACAGTAGAAAAGGTAATTAACCAGTGACTTTTTTTTTTTAAACAACCTGGAAGCTCATCACTATTATTCCTCTTTTCCACCCAGAAAGCAAACTCCTTGAGGGCAAAAACTGGAGAAGAGATAAATCTAAGATTGCTACTTCCAGTTGGCCAGAAAAACAGGTGAATGCAAAGGATGAGATTTTAATTTTAAAGTTTATTACAGACTTCTTTTGAGGGGATGGCTAATAACATTTCAACAAAAAGGAGATGCTTCACCCTTGCCAATTTTTCTGTTACTCACACGTGCTCCTATCTTCATTAAAAAAAATTCATAGCATTTTATAACTCTAAACAAATCAAAGATTATCTAATGACCAAACTTCACATTTACCAATGGACAAAAAGCAGAGATGTGGCAATTTCATGAGAAAACAAAATTATGCTCAACATGGTCACTGTTCTCAGAACATAGTATAATTAACACAAACTGACTTTAGATCTGGACAAGCCATTAACACCCTGTAAATATGTGCAGTTTTGCCTCAGTCTCTGCCTTACTACGTTTTCATACCCTGGCTTCCACTTTTCCTGCAACTTGACATCTCTCCTAGGAATTCACGTATAAGAAGGTCTTTCAGGGGACACCTGGGTGGCTCAGTTGGTTAAGTATCTGCCTTCAGCTCAGGTCATGATCTCAGGGTCCTGGGATCGAGCCCCATGTCCAGCTCCCTGCTCAGTGGGGAGTCTGCGTCTCCCTCTGCCTCTCCCCCTGGCTCGTGCTCTCCCCACACACCTCTCTCTGTCAAATAAATAAATAAAATCTTTAAAAAAAAAGAAGAAGAAGGTCTTTCAGCAGGTGCAAGTCAACCAGGGTTCCCAATTCCACATGTAGGAAGTGGTAAAGACCAAAGCCTTGCATCTAGATCACTGGGTAAAAAACATGGTCTTGCTTGCCGTCAGTATCCCCCCAAATAAGCAGGCCTAACCCAACCTGATGAACCCTGGTTTCTATGCCTGGAGGGATCCAACCAGAGCTCAAGCGTTTGTGGTGGCACCACACACTCTATGATATAAACACGTATCTATTTTATTTTTTTTAGTAGGCTCCATGCCCAACGTGGGGCTTGAACTCATGACCCTGAGATCAAGAGTCGCATGTTCTACTGACTGAGCCAGCCAGGCACCCCTCATCTATGAAATTAAAGCCAGACCCTAAAACCTGTCCCCAGTCAACAGGCCACAGAGGATAATGACATCTCCCCAATTCCTCACGGACATTTTCTCTGGTTCCCAGAAAGGAAGCAACACAAAAGCACATTTCTCATTGTGAATGACGGATCAAGGACAAAGTGGCAGCCATAGGATTTTAGATTTTTACAGAAGAAAGAGTCATTCAAGGTCATCTGCAATGCCTTTCTGTGAAGCCCAGGGCTCCTACTTCATGCACTGAGGATGCAACAATGACAAAGACAGAAATTGGACTTACATCAATGTAGTCTTCACTCTTAAAAGGGAAAAGTCACATCAAAGAATTATTCAAATACTGATGGGTGGTATGGAATCATGAGGTGAAAAATGTACTATATTTAAGTGGGTAGGAATGCTTTCAGTAAGCAAGAAGTAAGGGCAACACCCCTCATAAGAGGTTCTCCATATGGACGTGCACATTTGGGAACATTTCAAATGTTTTGTATGCAGTAGAATGTATTCAACCCAAAGAGTTTAATGACCATGACTCCACCAACAAGAAAAGTATGTTTGGGGCAGCAGAGTCAACAGCAAAGCTTAAAAGTCAAGCTTTGATCTTTCGGTGACCGAAAGTGGAGTGAGATTTTAGAGGAAATTTTTAAAGAACAAGACAGAAGTCAAATGAGGAAGGATTAGAGTAGTGAATATGCAAAATATTCCCCACAGGATATGTTTTACACTAAGATCTAAACTATGACTATGACTCGGGTAGGTGGGTTGAGGAGAATGTGAGCCAGAAAAGCTGTGGATCCTCCCAGGAGTAAGCAACAGCAGGTTTATGTCAAACCTGAAGTCAAGATTACGAATAACGAGCACACTGTAGGCGTCTAATATTTGTGAAAGAAACCAATTTTTAGTTTCCTTCAACCCTTCTTCTTTTACCACTATGCTCCACATATAGCAGCCTGATGCTGCCTGGCAGATGTGCCAATTCCTCCCAAATACCATTCCAAACAGTCTCCCAGGAAGCAACGCGCAGAAATTTTAAATCACTCTCTTGTCTTAAAGGACGAGATGATCTCAGGGTAGAAACTGCACAGAAGGATTTAGGGAACGTGGGTTTTAATGCCAGTTTTGTTGTTAATTTACCAGGTGGCCTTTGGCAAGTTGATAAACAACCTTCTGTCTTTACTTTTCTGTCTATAAAATGATTATCCAGAATGACCCTGTTTTGTAAAGACACTGGAATTTTACGAGATCTGCCAGGATGTACCAGTGAATCTGCCTGAAAGTGATTCAGTAATATACTCAATTAAAAAAAATTGTTTAAGGCAGGCCTGAGTGGCTCAGTTGGGTAAGCATCTGCCTTCAGCTCAGGTCATGATCCCAGGGTCCTGGGATTGAGGCTCACATCTGGCTCCCTGCTTCTCCTTCTCCTTCTGTCTCCTGGCTTGTGCATGCACTCTCTCTCTGTCAAATAAATAAATAAAATCTTTTAAAAAATTGTTTAAGAGTACTTAAAAGTTGCTTGATCTTTTGATGTAGAGGAATTTTATTCCAAGAGATCATGTCCTTTTTTTTCCTAAGTAGTTTGAAATTTCTGCTAGAGCATTTACATTAATTGGAAAAATAATACACAGCCCAATTCTCAAGCCATGCAACAACTGAAAACTTGAAAGTAACACACTATTGGACCAATGACCATGACCCCGTACTTTAGAACTTCAGACTACAATGGTAACAGGAGAAGCAGAGAGCTATGCTTTGGAAATGGAAGATCGCACTTAGGATCTGTCCTCCACCACCTTACCGGCTAAGTAGCATGACTGTGGGCCTTAACCATTCCAAGACACACCTTCCCCATGTAGGAGCTTGAGACTGTCTTAGCTGACAGCTATTGAAGACAATTGCATGATATAATAACAAAACTTAGCACAGTATATGGCTCATCTCAGATGTTCAACAAGTGGTAACTGACTTAATCTTAGAAATGAAAACAAGGTAGGCCACCTCGAGAACCTCTGACTGTTCATTCAGTACCCACCATATGCATAGATCTCACTGTGATAGGAACTACAGTCAAGACAAAGAATAATACTCAAAACCCCCAACATGTATTAATTCATTGAATTCTCCCAATACCCATATGAGTACTATTATTATCTCCCATTTTATGAATTCTCCCAATACCCATATGAGTACTATTATTATCTCCCATTTTATAGATGAAGAAATTACTGAGAGGGTCATTTACCCAAAGGAACAGCTGGTCAACCCAGGCAGTCAAGGCCCAGGGCCTGGTGCTCATGACCACTATACTATAATGGCCCTCCACAGAAAAAGGGAGTCCCTCTATATTGTTGAGCATGAGAATACTATAATCAAAGTAATTTATTGAGAAAATTATTTTGATCCTATTAACAAAACTACTTAAAAGGAGGAGACTAAAATCAGAAACCAGGTAAACCCAATAGAGAAATCCAGAAGAAAGGGAAGGTAATAGCAAAGAAAATAAACAGGAGTAGTACCAACCTGTCCTAAAACTCACCAGATTCAGACACATAATGTAAAACATCTGGGAAAATCAAGTCTAGCTATTTTCTGGGAAAGCTGGGTCCTTTGACCAACCTATAATCAAGAGTGTTCTATTATCAGGTTTCCTCCAAGAACTTTGGAAGAAGTGGAGGAAGGAGGCAGGGAATAAAGCTGTTCTTCTTGGCCAATGGCTATGAACAGCCATTAAACAGTATGAACATGAGCTTGTCTCTAATGTGTACTGAAGAATTCAGAAGCACACCAAATCTAATCCAGGTGGTCTGCTTGTAATCCTAGGAAATTAGGATCAGCATGTGGTCTGGTTGTGATCCTAGGAAGTTAGGATCAGCATGTAATAAGCTCATTTCACATTTATAGTAAAACTCATTAAATGACTGTACTTAGCCTTAAGAAAGCCTAGGTATACAGGAGAAAGTGTTCTCAAATTTATGGTGGAGGGCCTCAGCTCCTGACATCTAAATTCATCTAGGTACTTTTCCTAACAAGTCAGCTAGGTGACAGAGGAAGCTCAAAATTCTTTTCCTCACCTAAATAGACAGTTATCAAAAAGTCATGAGGGCCTCTGGAAACTAAGCAAAGGAAAGTGCAAGAGGTTAGCAGTACCCATTCAGGCAATGTCAAGAGGAGATCATGTTTCAATCATGGATCATACAACTAACTCACACCACTCATCAAGTAACCCTCTGTTTGAGAAAATCGTAACTTCCTACATTGGCTTGCCAACAAAAAATGAATGCATTAAAATGCTACAATAAGCATTCTATCCTTATGGTTGAAGTTTGTTGTTGTTGCAGTTGTTTTTTAATAAATCCATAGATTATCATTCTAACTTGTGTGTCATTCTCTGTGAGGTGAATTAATGTGAGTTTGCTCCTGGCACTTGGGTAAATAATCTTGGGAAGCCCTATGGCTGCTGTCTAAACTTCCTTTAAACCATCATGAGGTGCACATTTCAGATAGGTCTTGTTAGCAACAGAAAAAAACTCTAGCTAACTTAACAGAAAAAAGAAAAAGAAGTTTATTATGTGGCCACAAAATAAAAGAAAAAGCTGTAGAAACAGCCTTAGAAAGGACAGGAGCCAAAGTAAGTCTAAAGATAAGGCACCAGGAGCTACCAGTCTTTTCTTATTTCATATTCAACTTCAGGAAGAGTATGTCTGATTGACTTAAATTACATGTTCTCTTATTGCTAGACATAGAAACCTGGTTGACCAGCCCATTAAGAGTGAAAGATATTAAGCTGTGCAAGTTATTTATATTTTTTGGATATTAACCCCTTATTAGATATAATGTTTGCAAATACCTTCTCCTACTACGTAGGTTGCCTTTTTGTTCTGTTGATGGTTTCCTTCACCATGCAAAAGCTTTCTAGTTTGATATAATCCAATTTGTTTAGCTCAGTGCAATATTATTTACAATAGCCAAGATATGGATGCAACCTAAGTCCAACAACAGATGAACGGATAAAGAAAATGTGGTATATACATAAACACATACATATACAATAGAATATTGCTCAGCCATAAAAAGGAATGAAATCTTGCCATTTGTGACAGCATGGATGGACCCAGAGGGAATTATGCTATTGAAAATAAGTCAGAGGGAGAAAGGCAAATGCTATATGATTTCACTTACATGTGGAATCTAAAAATGAACAAACAAAACAAAACTCATAAATGACACGGAACAGAGGGGAGGGGTTTGGGGTGGGCAAAAATGGTAAACAAGATTAAGAAATAAGTACAGTTACAAAATAAACAAGTTTTGAGGATATAATGTAGAGCATAGGGAATATAGCCAACAATACTGTAATAACTTCCTATGGTGACAGATGGTAACTAGACTTTCATGGGGATCATTTTGTAATGTAGAAAAATATCAAATCTCTATGATATACACCTGAAACTAATAGAATATTGTAAGACAATTGTCCTCAAAAAAAAAAAAAAAAAAAAAGACTGAGAGATTTTTCCCAATTGGGAAAATCGGGGGTGGGAGGGGGGTGGGAGGGGGGTGGGAGGGGGGTGGGAGGAAAGGGGAAAAGAAGGAAGGGAAAGAAAGAAAGAGAAAATGTGTGCTGATCCCTCCAGGCAGAAAATACACCAGTGCATCTCACAAGCAATCCAGTAGCCCACAACAGCAAATTATACAACTGTTTCTCTTCCTAATTTCTTTAACATCCCAGTCATTTAGTGGGTCAAGCACCAAGAAAAATGTTGAAGTCGAGGTCTAGAAATGAACTCTCATGAGAAGAGCGCAGTTAAAACACATATATTAAAAATGAGCCGAAAGGTCCGCAAAAGCCACTTAAAAGATTTCAAGTATTTCATTACACAATCTTTTTTTTTTTTTTAAGATTTTATTTATTTATTTGAGAGAGAGATAGAGGGAGAGGGAGACGCAGACTCCCTGCTGAGCAGGGAGCCCAATGCTGGGCTGGATCCCAGGACCCTGAGATCATGACCTGAGCCGAAGGCAGACACCTAACCGACTGAGCCAGCCAGGCACCCCCACAGTCTTTATTGTACTTGCATTTTGTGTTACCTAAACAAGTTGTAGACAGTGTTTCAAAAAACACACTCATGTAGAAGATGCACTAGCAACCTCTTGCCTAAAAGAAGTAAAATCAAGTAATTGTGAAATGTGGACCTCAAGAATGGAGAGTATCTCTTTTACAAATGGGTTGGGTCATGGCAAGGAAGAACTTAATACATGTTAGACAAATAATTCTTTGCAACAATTATAACAAAGACTTCATTTTGGAATTCCACTGAAACTGGCAATTTGCTCTAAGATTCTATTTTTGAAAGACCACCTAGTTTAAGTGGAATGTGTCAATTACCAAATTACTAATATTCACACTTTTCAAATGATATTCTTTGAGAACTGTTGCTTTCAATATATTAGCATCAGAATATCCAGTTCTGAGACAAATGATACATTCCAGGACTGCCACTGTTCTAACCCTCCCCCTGTCTCCCACCAACAGACAGAAGAAGAAGGATAGCTGTCACCACAATAACAAGGGTTTATGTTGGGTTTTGTGTACACATGATGGGCACTTAGTAACATGTGACTCCCCAAATAAACTGGTGGGGCCAGGACATTTCCTCTTCATCAGGAAGAAATAAGCTTTTCAGTCTGAATTCCCCAGTCTACCAAGAAGAAAAAAGAAAAGAATTCTTACAGAATTGTGCCCTAAACAGGCAGAGAGAGAGAGACAGAGAGTCAGAGATAAAAAGAAAGAGAGAGAGAGATTCTAGGAGAAAAGCAAGATAGAGAAAAGAACAAGAATGAAAAGAGGAGGACAGAGAAATGACACCAACCAAACATTATATCAAAGAGCTCTTAAAGTGATGGTCAACTCATGCAATCCTGACTTCACAATGTAACAGAAAAAAATACATGCCCAAGTAAAGCCTACCATCCATCTCTCCCCACCTCCCTGCATTATCCTTAGATACAACAGGGAGCTAATGACACAACATAGAGAATATGAGGTATCTAAGCGCAAACTCATAAATTATACCACATAGAGTGGGAAAATAGAGAACTTGTCTACACTACCACGTAGGAACACACAAAATGGGTAAACAATAAACAAAAGTACTTTCCTCAAATACAAAAGGACTCTGCTCCAAAGTTTGGAATAAAAATTTTTTTAAAGATTTATTTATTTGAGAGAGAGAGACCCCGGGGGTAGGGACAAAAGGAGAGGAAGAAAGAAACTCAAGCAGACTCCACACTGAGCAGAGAGCCC
The DNA here is from genome assembly GCF_029215605.1 of Mirounga angustirostris. Lineage (NCBI taxonomy): Eukaryota > Metazoa > Chordata > Mammalia > Carnivora > Phocidae > Mirounga > Mirounga angustirostris. The sequence continues at coordinate 182,960,935 of NW_026991709.1, read as the reverse complement.
AACACAGGGCTCGATTCTATGACCTCGCGATCACGACCTGAGACAAAACCAAGAGCTGGGTACCCAACCAACTATGTCACCCAGGTGCCCCCAGGGATAAAATTTAAGACAACTTAAATCAATTCCCTAATACTATCAAACAACTAATCTTGCTACCCAATTAACAAATATTTAAGTAAAAGATAAAACTCCCAAGGTGGGCAGAATATAAGGAAATCTGTATTAACAGGATGTGTAATAAAAACTTTAAAATAGTATAAATCCCACCGCCAAGCAATTCTGCATGCAACAGTATGTGTCTCAAGAAATATTCAAATAGATAACAGTATATTTACACAAAGATATTCACCACAGTATTGCTTATAAAAGCAGAAGTTCAGATGTGACCTAAATATTCAACAAGAGAACTTAGTAACTCAGTTATAAAACATCCATAAACGAATATCGGGATAGTGGTACAAAATGGTATTTCACATGTATTGTAAACATCATTCCATATCAAATCTAGATCATGTGGGAAAATAATTCAGGCTGTGAGTTAAAATCTATGGGACAAATGTTCATACAACTGTAGGTAGCAAATGTAGATGCGTGTATGTAAACGTTTATACATAGACATTCATCTATATAATGCTATTTAAAAATCAAGTGTATTGTATCATAGCTTTGTTTAGATTTTCTGACTACAGCCAACAAGTTAGATAAGTTCAAGCAAAAATAACAAGGATAATGTGTTATACACCTACAAAAGGGTTAGAACTGTAATGGGCCAACCTTTCATTAGATTGAGAAATGAACTACTATATTCCAAATCTCCCTATTTTACGAAGTTCCATTACCAAATAAAATCTTGCTTCACACCTGTTCTGCGGAGAATATTCATATGTAAAGGACCCATTATTAGCAAAATCACACGACATGACATACTTTTTGCCAATCAAACTACATTAATCAATAAAATCAAGGAAAATATTTAAATGGAAAACTACTCTTTTCAACTTGAATTTGGTACATAATGGGATTTTCACTTCATCTCAAATAAGCGTTTATGTCTCGAGCTTCCTTTTAAGCAAAATGATAGTCATACTCTTCAGCAAAGACTGAATTGCCTCCTAAAACACATCCTCCCCTTCCTCCAAATTCTCGGCTAAGCATATGGTGGCCCTGATTACAGCACTGCATTTGGTTATGGCCATATGAATGAGGTCTGGCTAATGAGATGTGAGCAGAAGTGAAATATGTAATTTCCAAGATATGTCTGCGAAGACAACAGACCTTCCCTCCCCTTGTCCCTTTCCCACTAACAGGAATGCCAAGGAAAACGGCATAACGGCGGAGCAATAATTAGGGTAGAACCAAGTTCCCATCCCCTCAGAACCACATTTGCCCTGGACTATTCTAGGGCTGGATTGTTATGTAAGACAAAAATGAACTTGTATGATAGGGAAGCCACTGTGATTTGGTGGCATCGGCTAATGTATTTTGGCTGATACACAGAAAACTTGAATATAGTTGAACTAGTCAGCTACTTAATTTCTCCAACCTGATCTTCTGCACCTCTTCCTCCAAAACCATTTCAGAATGGGAATATGTCAACTTGTCACTTCTTAATCATTTAAGAAAACAGAATACCTGGTTAGTGTCAAGGGCTTCTGTGTAAACACGTTAAGTACCAGGTGTAGTTATAATAAAATGTTGATAAAGCAGAGTCTAATTCAAATGCAAGATTTTCAGACAGAAGTAAAATAAACATATCTGCCATCTAGGTAAAAAAAATTCCGAAGATCATATGCATATTTTATATCTGTAGAAAATTTGAAAAAATATATCTCAAATTGGCTACCTCTGGAGGACTGGAATTTGGGGTTAAGGACAGAGGAAGATCACAAAGAAAATACAGTTTTCTTCCCAACTCTTGATTTTGGCTCAGGTCACCTCACGGTCATGGGATGGAGCCCCAGTGGGCTCCATGCTCAGCGGGGAGTCTGCTTGTCCCTCTCCCTCTGCCCCAATCCCCCCTCCCCACCCCATCCCTGCTTGCATACACCCGCATGTGCACACACACACACACTCTCACTCAAATAAATAAGTAAATAAAATCCAAAAAGAGAAAAAAAAAAAACGAGAAAAATAAAGCACACATTACAACATTTTAAGTTACACTGGAACAAAAAAAGGGAAAGGCAAGGGGAGGCAATGGAATCGCCATCCACGAATAAAACTGCAGTCTTCTGAATTCAACGAAGTAAATTCATAAAACTGTAACCTCTACTACATACAAAAACTGACAGCACACCACAAACCTTAAAATTATTTCTTTAACTTCCTTGCCTTTAAAGGATAACATAATTGCTCTTAGAAATAGTAAACAGGAAAAAAGAAATTAATGAAGCATTAAAGAGATAGAAAAATAAACATCCTATGTCCAGTTAAGACATTAATAAACTCATCATCACAGGTCACCCCTGGCATCTGAGGCACAGCATTTTCCAACTGGATGTTCAATCAGTTCTTCTTTGGGCCTCAATCAATGTCTGAAGGCTACCAAGACCTCCTGAGGATGTGGTGGGTAGCTTGTTAGCAAATTTGGGCAGTGATGCATCATTCATCACAAAGTACTTATTCCTACGTAAGAACAGCACAGCTACACTACACTGAATGATAATGCACATCCCATATTAACGTCACATACACTGAAAGGGAGCATATATTAGAGCCTGTATGGTACAGTGCCAATAACTGACTCTGTCACTCAGGCAAAATTTAAAATTAAAAATTTTTTTAAATACAGACTCTAAAATACTGGGAACTACCACCCTTATCCAGAGTGGTCTTTCAGCTGACCTAGATAATACAATGCCTGATAGATGGAGACAGTGGTTAAATTATCCCTAGGTCAAGAGTAAGATGGCTGAATTAACTTAGCCATGGCCACCATCATCTAATATGTATTGGAAAATGTGTGAAAGCATAAGAGAAAGATCCATCACAATTTAAAAAGGCAAGAACTCTCTTTGGTTGCTAGCGTTTTTAGAGGTCCAGTGGGTGCTGAAGGTTTGGGATCAGCACAGACCTTCCTCTTCTGAGCTTGGCAATACACTCATTATTTTCAGTCCAGGGTCATAATTCTCTGTCTTCTTAGCTATTCAGCTACCCAAGAGTGATGACTACTCTTGCATACCATTAGTGACTTCCAGAAAATCCTAAACTTATGCCAAACAACTTTTAAACATATGTGATGCAAGGAGTAACACTATGGGCCAAGAAGAACCACTGATGGACTCTCCATTTTCATGTAAATTGCCGTGGAATTCACAGGATAGGCAACATTCTATTGTCCATATGACGAAGGAGCATATTATTCAAAAGTCACTCCACAGCAAATATTGGAATACCACCTTTCTGAATTTCATCTTTTTTAGGCAAGTATATAAAATGCTGTCGTGAAAATCTAACAAGTGGGTGGTGAGCCAAACATCAATCACAAACACTACCAGTGAGCTAGGACTTCAAATAAGAAATTCAGAAGGGTATCTTTAGTGATGAAACAGCAACATGCTGTCAATGCCAGCACACATGTAAAATAAGGGAACAATTACAGTTGCTGGAAATAAGAAAGTAATTAAGATTTGTGCTACAAAGTTGTTCACAGACATTTTTGAAAACCTAGATGTTGAACAATACAGGATTTTTGAATAACGTATGAAATAATCCACAGAATAAAGTCCTACATAACTATAAAAACTATGTTATAGAGTATTGTGTATTGACAGGAAAGATGGTCATGCATTATAAAATAAAAAAGCAAGCTGGAACACACAACCTAAGGAATGAACCCATTTTTCTTTAAAAGTAAATCATTACACACAGATTTTAAAAACACTGAAAAGAAATGTATTGCCATACCAGCATTTCTCAAAGTCAACTCCAGGGAATACTAGTTCGCTGGCACCTTAATAAAGGCTAAAATGAGTAAGAGAGACAGGGCTAGAACCTCCCTGGTCAGATGCTAGCTAATGCGTGTTTAGGCTTTCTGGAACATATGCAGCATTTTTCAAAAACTGTTCACCAGCAGAATTCTTCTGAGGAACATCTTGATAGGATAATAATAAAGAGCATGCTTTCTTAAATGCTGCAACAAAATGTTCACACTGATCTTTACTGAGTGGCAAAATACAAGATAATTGTAGTTTTGTCAATCAACTTCTATCACTTTTGTAATAAGAAAAAATAAGGCACATTATTTTTTAAAATGATTACATAAACTTCTAAATCATCATTCAAACCAAACTATCAGACTGATTAATTCCTAACTTGCAATAAAACTTTACTAGAAGAATGAACAAAAATGTGTGAAAAGTTAATAAACTCACATTGGCATTAAAGAATGTTTTATTACCCATTTTCCTAGTAATACACTGTCAGTGAAACAATACAACTTTGAAAAATTCAAACTATCCCGTTCACATTTCTTTTTTTTTTTTAAGATTTATTTATTTCAGAGAGAGAGAGAGAGAAAGAGAGCGAGAGAACATGAGATGGGGAGCAGAGGGAGAGGGGAAATGGACTCCCCGCTAAGCAGGGAGCCAGACGTGGGGTTCGGATCCCAGGACCCCTGAGATCATGAAACAAGCCCAAGTCCGACACTTAACTGACTGAGCCACCCAGGCGCCCCTCCCATTTACATTTCTTAATGACTTAGTGGAAGAGTATGAGAAATACCTCCCAGAATTTCAAACAATAAGTTCAGGAAAAGAAAATAAGAAAAATAGTAACCTCAAGATGAAATATCTGTATTCTGAACAGATTTTGTAATATGTCAGAGAAGGAATAAAAGGCAACGTTGGACATGAAGATTAGCTTTTAGTTAACAATCCTTAAATCCATCCAACTATGATGTGTCATGTGGGGATATAAATATGAAGGAAGCCATATCTACTCTCAAAGAACTCATGGTCTTTGGGCAGGGGGGTAGAAGAAGGAGACATACTTTAATAAAGATATGTGTGGTGCATAATGGAAGCACAAAAAGGGTGCCTTAACCTAGGGGAAAGAGGATACAAGAGGATTTGGAACAAGTTGTCAGGTAAGGCTTCCTAGAGGACGTACCAGCTGAGTGGACATCAAAAGCCTGAGCAGAATGTACATCTACAGGCATCTGTCCACAAGGGATATGCATGAGGATGTTCGCACATGTATATGGATGTTCACTGCAGTGCTCCTTATAAAAGACAAATGTGGAAGCAGCTTTATAGCCTTCAACAGGTTGTAATCCTAGTGCCCATCTCATGCTGTACATAGAAAAAAATAGTAATAAAATTGGCAACATTACGCCAGGCCCCAGCCCCCACAGACATTGAAATCCCGCTATATGCCCTCTGACACACACAAACACAAACATACATGTGCGAGTGCGCACACGCACGCATCCATGCACACCAGAAGTACAGCCTCAACATGAACAAATCTACATTTGAACAAGACCCAGCACAGATCCAAGGACCGATATTTGAGAACCAGCTTCCCAAAAGACCAAAGGACTTGCAAGAACCCTGCAACCTTGACCCTATATCCAACCCAAACTGGAGTTTAAAGGACAAGCAGAATCACCTAGCCAAGAACTAAGAGTTGACATAAATAAAAGACAATGGCCTACCCACTTACAGATGTTCACACTGAGGGCCACTGCGGTCTAGGAATTTGCCCAAGGCCATTCATACACCTGGAACTGCAACCCAAATCTGAGTTTTAGAACTTCTCCAGCAAGCTACACCAACTGACCTCCCATTGTATTTGTTAACAGCTGAAACACTACAAATAAACCTGGAAAGAAAACAGAATGAAATTTATTACCTCGTCTGTTTAGACAACAAAACCTATTACAGTGCATTTGTAATTTTTAAACATTGATTTGTTCTTTAAAAAAATAAGGCAAATAATTACAATGACAAAAAATAATTTATTGAGCTCATACTCTAAATCTGGCAATATGACCCTAGCACCCACCATCAGTCAACCGTTGAACTAGGCCATAGGGAAGTACAATCAATAACACCATTAAAGCTCAAATTTTAAAACTATAGAAAGATGAAATAAAATAAACATAAGACAAGCCTAGGCCATTAGAGCATTAAGAACCAGTAAATTAAAATGTTAAGAGACAGAAGTATTCATGTTATATATTTTATATATATATATAACACCAGGGTTACTTTTCCTCATTATGTAGCACAAGACAATGTGATGCACAATGTAACCAATGATCACAAAACCAACCATACTTCAAAGTATTCAGCAACACATGCACAGTCCTAGGAGGCTGAAAGACTCTGCTATAAACCCATGTGGTTCCGGTTCAAATTTGTGACAAGTAACCAACCAGTAACCAATTATAACAAGATCGTGGCAAACAATGAGATACACACACACACACACACAAACACACACAGTATTCTAAATAGATTCTTTATATAGAAACTCATTATAGTTATTCATTATATAGAAAACACGGTCTTTAATTAGAGTCACCAACATAGTTATTCTCAATCTAATTATCATATAACATACAACATGAAGACTCCCAGTCACAGCCAGATGGGTAGCCAGTGGGTAAACTCCCTCCAGATTCAGTGACCCTAACTACAAAGCTATTTTTCTTTAATTATCTTACAGAAAAAAATTTCCATCCATGGTGCTCCTGAGCCTCAAAAGGCTTGGGTAGTCGAGAGGAAACTCATTAACTTGGTTACAACAGTCCATACTCCAGAAAAGAAAGGAAAAAGCATAACTTTTTAATGAAAAATAATGAGATTAAAATTAAAAGCAGAAACAGATTTTATTTAACTGGCTTATCAATATTTGTATACATTCCCTGGCTTCTTTTTCAGGAATTGTTCAAGAACTACATAAATAGGAGCGCCTGGGTGGCTCAGTCGTTAAGCGTCTGCCTTCAGCTCAGGTCAGGATCTCAGGGTCCTGGGATCGAGCCCCGCATCGGGCTCCCTGCTCCACAGGAAGCCTGCTTCTCCCTCTCCCACTCCCCCTGCTTGTGTTCCCTCTCTTGCTGTGTCTCTCTCTGTCAAATAAATAAATAAAATCTTTAAAAAAAAAAAAAAAGAACTACATAAATAAATTTACAGACCATAATGTAAAAGAATATACCTAAAACAGTACAATAAATATAATGATTATATCAGCTAACTTTTTTTTTTTTAAGTCTTAACTAATGGGCTTTACATGCCTCTTTTTAGTGTCTCCCAGAGAAGTCTAATCATAAGACATACCTGGGGTACTTAAAAATCACAGAATCCCTGGAAATTCGGATTCTGTCACTCTGGGATGGGGCCCAGTATTTTTAAAAATGCTTTAGGGTGATTCTTATAATCAGGCAAGTTTGAGAAATAGTGGGTCAGGGGCGCCTGGGTGGCTCAGTCATTAAGTGTCTGCCTTCGGCTCAGGTCATGATCCCAGGGTCCTGGGATGGAGCCCTGTGGTCAGGCTCCCTACTCAGCGAGAAGCCTGCTTCTCCCTCTCCCACTCCCCCTGCTTGTGTTCCCTCTCTCATTAGTTTCTTAATGTCTGCCTCAGAGTATCTAAGTCAAAGACAGTGGTAAAAGCCTGTAGTTCAGCTCCTAGTACGTAATATGAATAAAATAATATTTCCTTCCTACCTCCCATTCTTCCACAACAACCCTTCTTCTATTGATGTCTTACACTAGAATATTTATGCCTCCTTCTATCAAATGAAGCCAAAGGTTCCTGGACATATACAATCTTAGTAAAATATATAAAATAGGGGCGCCTGGGTGTTTCAGTCGGTTAAGTGTCTGCCTTCAGCTCAGGTCGTGATCCCAGGGTCCTGAGATGGAGTCCCGTATTGGGCTCCTTGCTCAGCAGGAAGTCTGCTTCTCTCTCTCTCTCCCTCTGCCCTATATCCTTGCTCCTGCTCTCTACTCTCTCAAATAAATAAATAAATAAATAAAACCTTTAAAATATATATATATGATAAATGTCTGGCAGATACTAAATAACAGATTTATTTTTAATTTTTCTTTTATTTTTTTCATTTCATGAAAATCACATTCAAACTTTGATATCCAAAAGCCTCACTAGTTTCTTGCCTAGAGAAAGGCAATTAAACAAAATTTATTTCATTTATTCATTAAAAAATCATAATACAATGAACAAAAGTCTTCATACATTCTCAGTTTCCAACAATACAGGTTAAAAGAAAATGATGACAACTAATATTTACTGAGTATCTCAGAAGTAGTAAATCACTATTTCTCATAAAGTTTAAGAGGGAGGTACTATTGGCCCCATTTAAAGTTAAGGGAAAAAAAAATGCAGAGAGGTTAAATATCTTGCCCAAGGTCAGACAGCCATCAAACCTAGAAAGATAATTACTGCTTCATTTGAATCTCACAATAAAGTTGTTCTGCTTATCTACTGCTACATAACAAATCATCCTAAAACATCATGGCTTAAAACAACAATACTAGATGTTCAAAGTTCTCATCACAAGAAAAAAAATTTTTTTTTCAACTATCTATAGTGATGGATGTTAACTAGACTTTACGTGGTGATGGTCTCACAATACACACAAATAGGAAATCATTTCATTGTACACCTGAAACTAATACAATGTTCTATGTCAATTACCTGTCACCAGAAAAAAAGAACAAGGTGGGGCACCTGGCTGGCTCAGTCATAGAGCATGCGACTCGATCTTGGGGTTGTGAGTTCAAGCTCCACACTGGGCATAGCTCACTTAAAAAAAAAAAAAGAAGAAGAAGAAGAAGAAAGACAACAATAATTTTATCTTTCACAATTTCTGTGAGTTAAGATTTTATATAGAACATGGTGGAAATGTCTTGTCTCTGCTCCTTGACACATGGAGCTTCCTCTGGGAAGATGGAGGCAACCCCACAGCTAGGGGCTAGAAAGATCTGGGACCTCAGCAGGGGCTGTCCACTGCAACACCCATCAACACCTGGCATTTCTTGGTGGCTGCTTGAGTTTCTCACAGCCTACCGGCTGGATTCCAAAACCAAATGTCCCAAGACAAGCAGGTGGAAACTCTGTCACTTTTGATGACCCCCATCTTGGCATTTCCACCATCAGCACAAACTCCCCTGATACAAAGAAAAGGAACACAGACACCACAACCTCCTACCTTCCCATGGAAGAAGGGTCCAAGTCATACTCTAAGAAGAATATGGGAAATAACACTGCAATTTCTGCCACAATCCCTAATACACACAAATATTAAGATTTCTAACAGTGAAAAAAAATGGAGTTTTAGAAAGGTTATGTGAGTTGTCCAAAGTCACACAATTAGTAAACAATAGTACAAAGAGGTTAAAACAGGCCCATGTGACTCCCAATCAGGCGTGATTTCCATTACACCATACTAGTAAAACACGCCATTGATACTTTGCTGTTCTTTGGTGAAAGCTGGGACCCATATATTTTTTTTTTAAGTTTTTTTTTTTTAAAGTAATCTCTATACCCAATGTGAGGCTCGAACTTATGACCCTAAGATCAAGAATCACATACTCTTCAGACTGAGCCAGTCAGGCACCGCCATGTTTGTTTGTTTGTTTTTTAAAGAAAGAAAGAAAAGTAAATCATCCCATGAAAATTAGGCAAAACAGTATCCCAAAACAAATTACCAGATTTTGAAAAGGTAGCATTCTTGATTGGAAATCCTATTATAAAGTATTCTTAGCCTTAGCAATGATGTTGAATGCTAGGGCTTGTTGTTTTTTAATTGAGAATTAGTATAAGACAAAAAAAATACCAAGAGTATTCTGCAAAGAGATTCCTTGAGAAGAACAGGAACCGCCTAGGTCAATGGTGCAAACCATCCAATGAAGCCAAAATGAGACATACCCAGACAACACAGAACCCAATGAGCCACAAACTCCATCTGATGTCAAGTCCAAAAGGAGAATTCTGTCATCACCATCAGTGGCCTTGAAAATGCCAATCCCAGCTATGAGTGTCTCTTCTGGCATGAGAAATTTCACAACACATCTTTATTGCAGGCTGAGGCTGTTTGCATCATCTAGATTTATTGCCTTATGAAAACGTGCAAACTAAATGTTTACTGTTGTCATGGAACCTTCACATGAGGCCAAAATAACACACACCCATCATTGTGACATATCCAAATAGGACTGAACAATAACAATGATTGGAAATGGTGACACTTAATAATGGTATTAATTGGGGGAAAAAATCAAGACATCTCTTTTTTAGCTATCTGTATAATCATGGAAGACTTAGCAATATGTACATGATCTTGCAAAATCTGACAATAAATCCATTAGTCCTTTATTTCACAATGGGGTGGAGTAAAATGCCAGGGGTAAAAGAGACCATACCTCTTCCACAAATGTGCCTTGTAAGTGGGCAATGCTAACACTTACTACTTAGATGGGTTCACAGGTGGTACAATAGGCAGAATGCCTTATTTATTTATTTATTTATTTATTTAAGATTTTATTTATTTATTTGTCAGAGAGAGAGAGACACAGCGAGAGAGGGAACACAAGCAGGGGGAGTGGGAGAGGGAGAAGCAGGCTTCCCGCCGAGCAGGGAGCCCGATGTGGGGCTCGATCCCAGGACCGCGGGATCATGACCTGAGCTGAAGGCAGACACTTAACGACTGAGCCACCCAGGTGCCCCCAGAATGCCTTATTTAAAACTTCAGTACCTCAGTGCATGATGGCTCAGCTGATTAAGCATCAGATTCTTGGTTTCAGCTCAGGTCATGATCTCATGGGTCAGGGATAGAGCTCTGCATAGGACTCCATGCTCAGTGGGGCGTCTGCTTGAAGATTCTCTCCCTCTGTCCCTTCCCCCACTCACATTCTAAATTAATTAATTAGTTTAAAATAGGGGCACCTGCCTGGCACAGTCAGTTAAGCCTCCAGCTCTTGGTTTGGGCTCGGGTTGTGATCTCAAAGTTGTGATCTTGGGGTCTGAAGATGGAGCCCCGCATCAGATTCTGCGCTCAGCTCGGAGTCTGCTTGGGATTCTCCCTCCCTCTCCCTCTGCCCCTCCCACTTTGTGCTCTCTCTCTCTGTCTCTCTCTCTCAAATAAATAAATACATTTTTTTAAAAATTCTTTAAAATAAAAATAAATTAAAAACTCAGTACTTCTTTGTCAATACCTTTTCTCCCCACCCAATGCCTTGACCCAGACATTAAAGAACAAAACATGTGGGAATGCCTGGCTGGCTCACTCACTGGAGCATGCAACTCTGGGTCTCAGGGTCATGACTTTGAGCCCTAGGTTAGGGGCAGAGCTTAGTTTAAAAAGGGAGAGTGTGCTTGGTTGGCCCAGTCAGGAGAACATGTGACTCTTGATCTCGGAGTCATGGGTTTAAGCTCCCCACTGGGTGTCGAGCTTCCTTTAAAAAAAAAAAGGTGATAAATACATAGCATTTGCTGGTCTGGGTTTGTGTAAGTGGCACCTTGAGGGTTCAGAATCAAACTGTCACCTCAGAGTCAGAGGCCAGAATTCTCAAAATGACTATCATTCATTCCAGAAGGCAAGGCACAGCAGTCACTATTTTGCTCACAGTAATCAAAATTCTTCTTTCCAAACCCCTACAAAGAATCTTCATATGATTAATGACCATCTATCCTGCAGCTTTCTTCTTTATCAAAGGGAATAACTTAAGCTAAATTAATTACAATTTGAAGTGCCAAGTGTATGATTAATGGCTAAAATCAAAGTCATCTGGGGGTGCCTGGGTGGCTCAGCTGTTTAGCGTCTGCCTTCAGCTCAGGTCATGATCCCGGGGTCCTGGGATCGAGTCCCGCATAAGGCTCCCTGCTCGGCGGGAAGCCTGCTTCTCCCTCTCCCACTCCCCCTGCTTGTGTTCCCTCTCTCGCTGTCTCTCTCTCTCTCTCAAATAAATAAATAAAAATCTTTTAAAAATATATATAAAAAGAAAGAAAGAAAGAAAGAATAAAATCAAAGTCATCTAGATGGTGAAGCCGCATCCAAAATTAAGCCAAATTACCCTCCATATTAATATTGAAAAACAATGCCTATCTATGCCATCAATACACTTCTAAACATCTTTATCCTCTAAAAGGATTTCTCAATAATCAAACCATAGCCAAGTAATATCTCCTGGAAACCAATTAATTATTCAGCATTGCCTAGCTGCCTTAGAAGCTCAGAGATACCTGGTTGCTTTGCAATGGAAACACTTCGCGCTCCTCCAGGGTGGAGAGGAACACTGACTCACTACCAGCGCACGCCTATAACATTCAGAAGGGATACTCAGAGGATCAGATCAGTAACACCCAGGAGCCCAGCTGAGGAAGCCCCAGCCAGACCATATTTCTACCAGCTCTGATATTTTTCTCCCTAAAGGCAACGGCCAAAGGCCAACGTTGCAACAGACCTCAAAATCAGGCACAAGTAAAATACATGGGTAAAGAAGAAAACGGAGCCCCCGTCAAAACTGAACCACCAGAATGTTAAATAATCATCAACATGACAACGGGCAGCAGCAGCAAAACAGCAAAGGCACAACCATGCCCAGAGCTTATGGGAAGTTCTCAACCGAGGAGACTTCGGTTAAAAGTGAATCTCAAAAAACAAAACCTTAGAAAAACCTTGGGTTCAGCAATTCCAATTCTGGGAAGCACTTCCAGGAAAATCATGAATCATGTGGGCAAAGATTTAGCTATAAGGATGTTCATCACAGCGTTGTTTAAAACATGAAAAACTGGAAATAATCAAGAGAACTGGAAATAAGGAAAAAGCTATGTTAATAATGTCATACCATGGGATACTAAGCAAACCTTTAAAATGACAGTGTAAAATCATGTGCATTTGTTTTTTGTTTTGTTTTTGACAAGGCAACACGTTCATGATTTATTAGGAAGTAAAATTTCAAGCAGCAAAGTGTATACACTTCAGTATAAATTTTAACTTTACCCATACATGCACAATATATCTAGAATAACATAGCCCAAAAGAATAATATTGGTTACATTTGATTGATGGGATTACAGGCAATGGGGGGGGGTCCTGTTCATTCTAATATTTCTGTAATAAACATGTATTACTCTTGCATTAGAAAATTAATGGAAAGCATTTAAGCACTTCCCCAACATTCTACCACATGAACCACTTTAAAAGGCATACCGTCTTCAGAAAAGACAAACATTTGTTCCCTAAATCTAAATATTTAATTCAAGATACAGCCATAAACAGCTCTTTTTCTCTGTAGAATACCTAAGAATAAATGCTTGAGGTAAAACGAATGTCTTTCAGAAACAGAAAATGCATTCACATTGTGAAATCCACAGCAAGAGGATCCGGCTCCATGAAAACAGCCATCAAAGGTAGGAAGTCCACAATTATGGAGTTCCATTTCCTCTCCATAATTCTTACTGATAACATGTACCTTTATGGTCATTCATCTGAAGAAATCGGGCTTACCATGAAATGAAAACAGATCACAGGAATACAGAAGAATGTCAACCTCAGGTGAAAAGGAGATCTGTTCAGGAGTGCTGATGGACAGTGGAAATATGACCCATGCCAAAAACTACCATCCCTTTTGACATGACTGCGTTAAAATCTCTTATAGACAATAGTAGAGGAATAAAATGAAGAGGGCTGGAAACAGAGGGAACAACTACGAGCTCTCCTCATTTTTTATGCTGGAAAATTAATTTATAGCAAGGACCTTAGCATCAATGTTAATTCTGCATACATACACCAAAGACCCCACAGAGATTTTTAATATAATTTCTAATATACTTCAGCTAACTTGCTTACATTTTAAATTAGACTTGCAAAGGGGGATTAAAGTTAAAATGGATTAAGGAATGCAAATTAAAAGAAACTCTCCCTGATGCATTAATTCTTCCAGATACCATAGAAGTCTTTGTCAAGTCCAAAATGAGAGTGTTAAAATGGCCTTATATCCTTGGAAATCCACATCTTGTTTCCAAAGAAAACAGGAAAGGAATGTTTATCACATATCTTGGAGTTAATCACTTGTACACTTAGATCAAAGAGAATAATTAAAGTTCAAAGAAGAATTTCAGATCAGCTTTCACATTATCATGCGCCCCATGATTACAATCACCTGGACCAACAATATAATGAGCTTTCCATCTTACTGGGAAATTTTGCTTTGCACATCTTTGGGACAAGTGATGGGCAGTATGTACCCATTCGCTATCCCTTGGATATTACTGCAAAGACACATGTGTTTCTTACTTTAATCTTTCTTATGTCAGGCTTCTTTGAATTCATTAACTCTTTAAATCACACCGAACAGGACATGAAAGGTGTAACTCAAACATCGCTAACCAACCTTCAAAATAACTTCTCACTCACCATGATGAACATAATGGGTGAGAAGTCGACAGGAAGCAAAGGGTTGTAATTGGGAAGAGGTAAGGAAGGAGTAGATGAAAATAAAATGAGGCATGTATTAGTTTTCTACTATTAGACTAGAAATGGGGCTTAGCATACAGTAGGCACTCAATAAATACTTACTAATAGTATACCATTACTTTCCTGTATCTGGCTGTCCAACACCATGCATATAAATACTCACCACAATTTGACTAGGTTCCAATGAAGCTGGAGTTGAGATGTGAGGGGGGTTAGTTAATAAGAGGTCCAACAAACAAGCATAAACTCCCAACTGTGGAGAACACCACTGGGTTTCCTGGCAAATACCCTGCCCCAACACATACACTTTTATCTAACCATTGTCTCACCCCAATATATTAGTTAAAACAGACACACTTCCAGCTGCATATTTGCAAGGAACTCCACTGCATTGGTCACAGTTTATTGATCCAGACCCTTATGAACCAATCATAGTCCTTTCTCCCTGAAACTTACAAGAACTAAGAGATTCCAGCCTCAGTCTGCCTGAGCCTGGGAGAGGAACAAATGTATGCTGAGAGTTGTGGGTAGCCAGTCTCTGCTCCAGAAGGCAGATCAGTCTATTTTAAGAGAAGAATGAAGCAAGTGCACATTCGGCGGTAAGGAAAGACACCTACAGAAAAACCTGACCAAGTTCCAAGTCTGAGTCCCAGGGTGTTTCTAAGGCTTGACAAAATTCCTTAACCTTGGGTACTCTCCAGTACCCTTAAAATATACACCTTCTTTTTATTTTTGCTCATGAGCATTGTACTACTTGCGACTCAGAATCTTACATGAAAGACTCCGTAACAAAAATAATCAACAGACAAGAAAGAAAAAGATGAGGCCACAGACAGCAAAGGGCAAGTAAGGCAGGGTGGCCCCTTGCACAGATGAAGAATCTCTCCGCGCAGGGCCAGCTCAGAGATGTGGGAGCTGAGAGAAAGCCCATGAATTACAGTTCTGTTCAGCCTCTGTGGAATGGAGAGAGAAGCACAGCGACTAAATTAGCTAGAGATATCAGCGTTGTTTTCACAGTGTTTTAATATCTGTGAATACCACATTCTTTTCCTTTCTTGTACAGGCTTGTTTGAAACTCTGGCAAAATGCAGCACAGGGGAAGCAATTCAAAGTTGGCTGAGATAAAGTTCTGTGATTTCAATTAAAAACATTCTCTCACTCGCCACTTGCCACCGCTGTGGAAAATAAAGAACTGCAATGGCAAGAGGTTTTTTCCTATTGAAAAATATTTCTGTTGAGCTTCAGAATGGTGCAAATCGTTTATCTACATACACAAATAACTTCTGTTCAAGCTATACCAGGGCTCTGGTCCAATCCCCAGTTTCTGGGAAAACAGCAAATTTTGTATAGACTAATTCTACTGTTCTCATTTCCTAAGCGACCTCCGTGAATTTGCATTTATATATCCAAGAATGCCTAAAAATTCCCACAAATGCCTGCTATCCCACAGAGTTCCAATAATTATCGCTTTTACCAGTACACGCTCATTCTGCTTCAGAAGATACCCACCAGGTCTCAAAAGTCATTATTATTATTAAAAAGCACCATTTTCACCATACAAAAAGAATTACCAAGACTCTTCTTCCCAAAAGGACAACCCACTTCTTAATTTTTCCCCATGATACTAAACACTAAAGAACACAACAATAAAATCTCTTTGTGAGAGTTCTCTAATATGAATTAATGGTAACTTTTAATATAGCACCACAGAGAATAAGGATCTGGATTTGCTTCTGCTTACTGAACAATCCTACAGGCTGGTATGTGAGTCCTGTACAAACAGAAGGAAGGCAAACAAGCAAAGGTGAAGGAGAGAGAACTCTCCCACATCTCTGAGCCTCATCTTCGCAGAGAACTTGGTCTCTGGAACACCACTCCTACCTCCAGAGTCTCTACGAAGGGGAGAAGCCAGCCACAGGTGCCACCCTTCTAAAGGGAAGTCTAACTTCAAAGTGGAATAAAAGCAAAAGAGCCAAGATGGCTCCTTCACAACGAAATTCCAAGCAATACAAGAAGACAGAGCCCATAGAGGCTGACTTCAGAAAGCAGGGGACAGCTCTGGCCCCCTTGAATATGTACCAGTTAAGCCCCAAAGGGAGACTATTCACTCCTTCAGGAAGCTCCCATGGTCCTGCTGGGATCTGAAGCAGAAGGGCTGAGTTTTAGCTGTGAAAAAACACAGCTTGGGCTCTCTTACCTGTACCAGCCTGCGGCTCCCTCCCCCTTATTCCAATTTGGGAGAGACAGCCCGGGTGCTTCCAGCAACTCTGCAAATGGGGCGGGGCTGTCTGAGTTGCAGCCTGCACCTGAGTGCAGAAAACTGCGCATGCTCCCCACCAGGGCGAAGAGCGGGGCAGGCACGCGAGCCTTCATCTCAAGCTAGAGAGTGAGACCAGACCGGCAGCACTGACCTTCCAACATTGCTATTAACCTCAGGAAACATAAGAGAAAATTAAAATTACCCTAAAGAGCTTTAAGAGAATCCGAAATTAAAGATCAAAGGAAGAGAACAAAAGGGGCCGTGGGCGTCTGGAAATGGCTGGAATAGGGCCACAGCTTCAATTGGGTTTAAAAAAAAAAAAAAGGGTTTAAAAAGAAAAAAAGCAATGACGTTTATCCACATTTAGCAAGGGATCCTTGGCTTGAAGTCTTAAGGTGATGCAGGAGCAGTGAGTAAGAGCTCAGGGATAGGAACTGGGTTTGCATGCCCACGATGCCATTTCCTAGTTGGGCGTGACCTTGGGCAAGTCATTTCTCCTCCCTAGGGTGCAGTTTCCACATTTACAAAACAGGGATAATAGTAGTTCCCACCTCATAGGGCGGAGTGAGCATTAAATTTCTAGCACACAGAAAGTACTCATGAAATGTCATCATCAAGTGTCGTACAAACCAAGAGAGTCCACACACACAAATATACACCCCTTCCCCAGAGATCAGTTTCCTTAAGCGAGAGGAAAGAAGGTATTTTCTGAAAGGTTTTTGTTTTTATTCCTTGGCCAGTTGGTTTGCTTTAATCAAAGTTCCTAAGTGTTTTTATAAATGGCCCAATTTTCAATTTGCCTAAAATCGAGCACAGAAAATCATTTTAAATTCCTTGAGACCATATAAAGCTCGTGAACTAAAAAGGAGCACAGAACCCTTCATCTTCGGGGAAGTCATCTGGCTTGCACAACTTTTTGATTCAGCTCTTACCTTTCCAACTAATACCAGACAGAGCGGCAATACCACACATCGGCGGCTGTTAGTGCTACAAAATACACAGCTCATACGAAAGACGGCTGGCAAGGGCCACAGTGGCTGGCACCACCTTATTGTCTATTTTGCCTGCTTGACCCAAAAGCAGATTCTCAGGATTAGAAGGGGTGATAAGGCCACCCAATGTCAAGGTCCTTCTCACCTACCACATCTCCAAAGGGTTATTCAGCCTCTGAAATGTCAACGTGGGTGATGGGAAGCTCACTGCCTGTTTAAAACCCCACAACAGCTGCCCTTGGAATAAAATCCAAACCCCTTAGCATGGCCTTCAGGGCCCTGTGGCCTGGCCCTGGATGCCCCTCCCAATCCACCTCCCACCACTCTCCCTGGGCCCACCCCCATCCAACTAGGACTGCATTTCCACCATCCCTCAGCCCAGAATGTCCTTTTCTCTGTTTTTCCCATCTCTAGCTCCCTCTCATTCTCCTAGTCTTTGACTACCTGCCCTATTGGACATCCCCTGCCCATTCAGTCCATAACCTGTTTTACAGGCAGTCACCCCACCCCTCTGAGACCGGAAGCTCGGTGAGGACAGAGCCAGGGGCTGATCCCCATGTATAGAAAGCACCTGGCACATGCAAAGGGTGAACACGCAGAAAAGTGGTGACTACCTTCCCTCGGACAGCATCTTGACACAAAGCTCGAGCAGGTAAAAGGAGACCAAACGGCCTCATCGTGGACATTTCCCCAACTTTTGTGGAAATCAAGTATTCACAAACAGCTCAATAAAATGTCAGGAACTCCACACAGGGGACCTCAACCTTAACCCCCCATTACTATAAGCATAGGGGCCTTAAAAAAATATGTCAAGAGAAAAAATTACTCATGTGCGGTATGATCCCTGGTGTGGGCATTTCTTTAAAAACTCCTCCAGGGGCACCTGGGTGGCTCAGTCGTTAAGCGTCTGCCTTTGGCTCAGGTCATGATCTCAGGGTCCTGGGATCGAGCCCCGCATCAGGCTCTCTGCTCCATGGGGAGCCTGCTTCTCCCTCTCCCACGCCCCCTGCTTGTGTTCCCTCTCTCGCTGTCTCTCTCTCTGTCAAATAAATAAATAAAATCTTTAAAAAAATAAAAAATAAAAAATAACTCCTCCAGGTCAGGTCATGTGCAACCAGGGCTGAAAAGCACCTCTTTAGAGCATTGCTCCTCAGACCATTTGTGGGGAAGCACCAGTTGTTTCTTATTTCCAGAAGTATCAAAATACAAATAAAAATAAGTTACTAGAAAAATAAAAAGAAAACACATACAAAATACAAACCTCAAATTTTGTTTTTTTATTAAACTCAACAGAGGTACAACTGCTCTGTGAAATTATTATTCAATTTCTAAATGCTTACCCTCAATTTCTGTATTTACACAGAAATTAATGCATGGGTAACAAAAAGAGTTTACACCCCAGCATGGGTCTACGTTGGACATTCAGGGTATCAATGCCCAGAGGGTGCAGAAAAAGGATAAAATGTAGTCTAAGAACTTAGCTGGAGGACTGCACACCATTCAAATTATACTATATAGCAGTCAACAGTTACATATCCAAACAAGGGAGCATGTCATAAAGATCAGGACAGATTTGTCATCTAACAGATTATGTGCTGCTTTGGGGCACAAGGAAAGAGTTCTCTCAGGGTTTAAAGAATGCCGAAATAATGCAACTTCTGGGATGTTTCATCACAATTAAAATATTCCCTTTTTAAAACTATACCTTGCTTTTGTCCACTTTGCATTACCTAATAATGTCAAAGTGTGTCCTTGGTTCTTTCCGAAGATACACTGTTATCATGATGGCACATTTTGAAAATGATAGCATTTAACAGTAAAGAGAATGCATTACTTGCAGTAGGTCTAAACTAGGAAGGGGAGACTCCTTGTATACAAGTAATTCAAGGAGGGAAGAGATCCAGGTGGGTCCAAAGAGCAGGTGAACGCTTCAGGTAGAAGGAAGCACTGGGGTGGGACTTAAGGGGCTTTAGAGTTGACAGGGAGACTTGGGCAAGGAGGGATTTCAGCACAAAAATGGCCAGTTGTAGCAAAAGGTCCATTCATCCTGCCCTCCTATTTATTTATTTATTTACTTACTTACTTACTTACTTACTTATTTATTTATGAGAGGGAGAGGGAGGAGCAGACTCCCTGCTGAGGAGGGAGCGCCATGTGGGGCTCGATCCCAGGACCCTGAGATCACGACCTGAGCAAAAGGCAGATGCTTAACCATCTGAGCCACCCAGGTGCCTCCATTCCTGCCTTTTGTGTCCACCAACGTCAATGCTTCCACTAACTCTCAAGGGAAATACCAAAGACAAAGAAAAGAAAATATGATCTAAGCCAAAGTCCGTGGTCTTCCTAGTAAGTGTTTATAAAGAACTTGATAATGTACTTCTGCACCTGAAGCATGGTGAAAAAAATGAGATTTCCCTACTGCCTCTAGCACCGATACACAAATTCAGGGAGAATAATCTTGCCTCTTGTTTACTTTAAAATTAAAAAACCCACTGAAGGAAGCTCTTCTTGGTGAAAGTTAAGGATTTTTAAAAAGAAATAGCTTGATTACGAATATAAAGTTAGTTCTGCTCGACTGCCTAAAGAGAACCCTTAATTAGATTTTTCAAGTTGCTAAGAATATTACTTCTTAGCTCCCTTTGGTTGCAGATACGACACGATATGTAATATTCACAATAAACACTTTATATATGTTATTCCCATGGATCCTTCAGGTAATAGTAGCAGTTGCATACCACCATCTTTTTACAGACTGAGGTGACATTACCGATCCAAAGTCCTACAGGTTGTCAGTGACAAAACTAAGGCTCAAACTCAAGTTTCTGGTGCCAAGTCCTTTGAAGGTCACCACTTACAACGTGCTTTCACTCCTGCTTCCTCTCTAGATCCTGTAACAGCTCAGCCAGTCAAGCTTTGGCTATTGAAATATAAGCAAACTTGAAAAAAGAGGACCCATTAAAAGCAAAAGCAGCTATTATTTTTAAATTTAGACTCTTCTGCTCTTTGGAAATGGCCAATCAAAAGGCTTGACATTTTTCAGGTTTAAGACCTCAGAGTACCTGGTATTTCACATTGCCCAGCCCTGAATCCTCATTTAGAATCACCATTAATCCTTGGGGGTAACTTCACTTCGATGTCCTTTGAGCCTGTTTCAAGCTACTCATTCCCCACCCCAATTACCTTCCTCAAACCTCGGGGACTTTTTCAGACTCATTCCTGCTTTGAGGCCTTGACACTTGCCATTCCCTCTGCAGGGAACACTCGCTCCCCGATACCCATATGCCTGGCTTGGCCCTGTAGTTGTTCTCAACTCAAACCTCACCTGCTCCAGGAGGCCTGTCACCCTCTCTCCCTCTCTGGGCTTCCCCTGATTTACTTTCTTGCTAGCACTCTTCACTATCTGAGATTCTTACTCATTCAACAGGCAAAACCCACATGAGCAGAGCGCAAAAAGAGAAAAAGAATCAGTTAACACAGAAAAAATAAGCCAGATGCCACACATATCATCAACAAACACACCCTGAGGGAAAGTTCCTTGTAAATAAATTCAAAATAACGAGACTAAATATTGACTATTTTGCTAGCTCACGTACAGCACACAGTAAGAAACACTCAAGGGCGCCTGGGTGGCTCAGTTGGTTAAGCGACTGCCTTCGGCTCAGGTCATGATCCTGGAGTCCCGGGATCGAGTCCCGCATCCGGCTCCCTGCTCGGCGGGGAGTCTGCTTCTCCCTCTCCCACTCCCCGTTTGTGTTCCCTCTCTCGCTGTGTCTTTCTCTGTCAAATAAATAAATAAAATCTTAAAAAAAAGAAAAGAAAAGAAAAGAAACACTCAAACATGGAATACAGAGAAAATGCCCACCAAACAACAGAACGCCAACCTCTTTCTCCTGCTATTTAACACTCTTCCCTCTGCCAAGCTTGTCCACCATGATCCTTAATGTTTCTACAAGGAACAACTTTTTAACTGTGGCTACAAATTATCTCCTGTACCGCTCCCTCTTGGAATTGGTTAGTTTCTAAAAATCAGCTAAGGAAAAACTGATAACTAAGCTATCCAACAGAAAATATATTAGGACTCCCTAGCCAGCTTCCCCTCTGGACAGCTTGGATCAGTCTTTCCAACAGACCTGTCCAGGCCATGTTCCAGTGGCCTTATCATGGCAGGATTCTTTTGGTCATGAACCATAAAAACCATCACGGATCCCTCATTTCCTTCTGCAGCCCAGTGGGGCTAGAACTCAGAAGTCGGCTCATTCCCAGCATGTTATGCTGATGCAGAACACTTTTTTAAGAAAAGTGGTAAGTTTATGGTTTAAAAATATAGAAGATGACTTCCAGCTATGATAAAATAGCCCATTTTCTAAGCCTTTTATAATGCCAACCCCATGTACAAGTGGGAATCAAGTTAAAGTGTGACTATTTCCAAGGAGAGTATATGAATTCTTATTATGGGATGCTTTCTTCTCAGAATGTCCCCCCTCCTGAGGATCCCTTCAAATTGTAATCTCATGTATAAAATCTCTCTTCCTGCGCTGACACCATCAATGAAGGAAGGGCCCGTGTCAGACAGAATTATTTCCTACAACCCACCTCTTCTCAAAGTAGCTGCTGTCAGTTTTCTATCAGGGATTTGGGGATCCCTAGCAAGATAAGCAAACCTAGATTATATCTACACAATTCTGGTTCATAACCCCATGTCTGTGTTTGGATACAATTACCCTGAATAACTCAATATAAAGCAATATTATTAAGTATTAAACTAAAGACTTAATGGAGTAGCTTTGTTAAGAGATAGACGTAACTAGGAATGGCAAATCTGGGGAGACTTTTCATCCCCATGAAAAGAATACACCAGTTATTTCAAAGCAATACATAGAAAATGACAATAAATACTGTATATACTGACAATACACAATTTCTCAAATGCATATTCCAAGGAAAAACAAACATCCTTGAGAATAAATCAGTGAAAAAACAAAGTATGTCACCACTTGTGTCTTTTATTTTTTATTTTTTAAAGATTTCATTTATTTATTTGACAGAGAGAGACACAGTGAGACAGGGAACACAAGCAGGGGGAGTGGGAGAAGGAGAAGCAGGCTTCCCATGGAGCAGGGAGCCCGATGCGGGGCTCGATCCCAGGACCCTGGGATCGTGACCTGAGCCGAAGGCAGATGCTTAACGACTGAGCCACCCAGGCGCCCCTTGTGTCTTTTATTAATCAAAGTGGTTGCTTGGCAGCCCAATGCCAAAAACTAATACAATCGGGGACATGGAGGTGTGAGGTAGCTGGGAAAAATGATAAAAACTAAGAGTCACTACTGCTTTTTAAAGAGTTATTTAGTTTAGAATATCTTGCTGTAAAAACCAGAAGTGACCCTCAACCTCCATCAAAATCCTACAATGGCTGCCCAATGTTCGCTTAGGACATAATCTCAAACTATTCTCCCAATTTTACTTCCCAGCATCCTCCTGACACAAAGGTCTCAATCTAGTCAAATCTCTGCTTATCATCCATCCAACACTACGGATGGATTTCTACCTCCACGTTTCTCATACATGGTGGACTTTTGCCATCCGCATTTATTTCCCCTGCTCTTGGAAGGAAAAATCCAGTTTTGTTGAAGGAAAGCACTCCTCCACTGGCTAGGATTTATTGGTACACCAGTCAAGGTGCTCTGTAGGGCATTTTCTCCAACCCACTCATCTGTTCGTGGGGTTTTTTGTTTTGTTTTGTTTTGTCTTTAAGTAATCTCTATGCCCAACATAGAGCTCAAACTCACAACCCTGAGATCAAGATTGAAGAAAAAGAAAAAGACTGAAAATGGTTGATTCATCCTCCAAGGGGCACTCAGCAAAGGTAGTTCATCAGTACCCTCCAGCCAGCAGCCCTGGAGCTGCCCAGTATCTACACTTCTGACCTCATTTTTCAGGTGTCCCTCAGATTCTATAAGCTACCATGTCCCTATGCTTTGTTTTTAATAAATTTACTTCGTACTTAAGGTGGATTCAGGGTAGCTTTTCTGTTGCTTGCAACCAAAGTATCCTAACTCACACGCTTACCAAGATCATTCTTGTACCTTGGTACCAAACCCTCAAAATCACCACCCCAACACCATGATCCTCTCTCCTCAAAGCTTTTATAAGTCCTATCATAATCTTATTTTTCATTGGCCATGCTTCTCCAAATAAAATATAAAATCGTAATGTTATAGCACATTGACTTGTGATTTTTCCAGCATCAAATCTGCCACCTGAAAGGTGATAAAATTTGTGATCTACCATTGCTAAGTGCTTACTATGTGTATGGCACCGTGCTAAGTGGCTTCCCATTCATTACCGAATTTAATCCCCACAAAATACAGCAGTCCTCCTTATCTTTCCTTTCACTTTCCACAGTTACGGTTGCCCGAGATCAACCGAGGTCTGGAGCAGATGATCCTCCTTCTGATGAATCATGACAAGTTCAATAGTAGCTTAATGCTACGTCACAGTGCCTACATCATTAACCTCACCTCATCTCATCATGCAGGCATTTTACCATCTTACATCATCACAAGAAGGGTGAGTAGAGTAAGATATGAGAGACCACATTCATATAACTTCTATTACAGTATATTGTTATAATTGCTCTGTTTTATTATTAGTTCTTATTGTTAATCTCTTATTGCACCTAATTTATAAATTACAGTTTATCATACATGTGTATGTATAGCAAAAATCATAGGGTTTGGTACTATCCACGGTTTCAGATATCCACTGGGGCTACACAAAGTAAGGTGAGTTTTGGGAATGAAAGCCTGCAGCTAGAAAACCTAATCCAGTAAATTAACTCTCCAGGAGACCCTGAACAAGGGGCTGACTCTCTTAGGAAGTTTCCTTAATAAAATGGGGAAATACATTGTTTTGTACTTACCTCATGAGATCATTATGAGAATCAAAAGAAAGCATTTATGTGGGAAAGATTTACCACCATGACAAGATATTAACAAATACGCCCAGAGGAGGCAGAGCAGCCCCATCTGAGTCTATAGTTAGACACATCTGTCCAACAGGCTATAAACTGCAGCATCAGCCACAAGTCACCAAAATAGAAACACGCTCCCTGTATTTTCGAGCAACCCACCAGACATCATGAAGAATGACATCAACTTTCATTTACGCTGATCATTTTAAATACTACCAACCCATGAAATTCAATTCTTCATTAATCGTTGTTCCATATTCGACAAACCTACATTTCACAAAGTAAAGCCATTTCAGTGGAATCAGCATTATGCCCTGTCCCCCACAAATAATCCCATGTTTTTATACAATTTCTACACAGTGGCAATCTCAGAGTATGTTCTGTAGATAGCTAAAAGGTTTGGGAAGATACAAAGAAACGACAGGTTCTACAGGGCGTTCTGTGGTCAACTAAATTTGGGAAATGCTGTGTTAGGTGAAACAAAATATGTTCCTTGAATACCATATTGCTCAGAACCTTTAACAAGTTGTGTAGTTCAGATCCCTACATAGGTGTTGGAATACAAGGCATTTCGCAAGCTTACTTGTACAGAGCATCCTATAGGCAAGTGTTCCGTGAGAAACACACTGAAAATATTGCAGAAGACACTTAATGACAGAAATAGAGAGGCACCTGGATGGTTCAGTCGGTTAAGCAGATGACTCTTGGTTTCGGCTCTGAGCATGATCTCATGGGTCATGGGATTGAGCCCCATGTGGGGCTCTGCACTCAGCAGGGAGTCTGCTTGAGATTCTCTCCATCTGCCCCTCCCCCCACTCTATCTTTTCTCTCTCTCTCAAATAAATAAATAAATCTTCAAAATGTCATAGGAATTCCTTCAGAACATACTGCATTTTGAGAAAGCACTGTACACAAATAGTTGTGTGCAGAAATTCCACCACTGACCCAGTGCCCCAGGTTCTCTGGTTCTAGTCAAGGAGTTCTAAATCTCTTGAATATTCTTGACAATCTAGAAGATACTCACCTGGGGCCAGAAGGTCATTTGTCTAAAGCTGGAGAGTCAATTAGGAAAGAAAGAAGGATGGAGGGGAGGAAGAGAAGAAAAGAATCACTGGAGTCTCCTTTTTCTACTAATGCTGATGAACAACTAACTCGCTTTCATTTTTTTCTTCAATAGATTTCACCTAAGTTTTTTTTTTAAGATTGATTGATTGATTGATTGATTTGAAACAGAGTGAGAGCGAGGAGAGGAGTAGAGGGAGAGGGACAAGCAGAGTCCCCACTGAGCCCAGAGCTCAACACCAGGCTCGATCTCACGACCCTGAGATCACAACATGAGTCGCATGCTCTATCAACTGAGCCATCCAGGTGCCCCAGATTTCGACTTATGATAAAAATCACCTCAGGGTATATTATTAAACTCAACCAAAGATAAGTCTTCGGAAGATACACCATATGACTCTAACCACAAGTCAGCAGACGTGTATTCAGCAAACATAAATGAGGTAGGGAATCCTACAAACAAAGGTCCTTCTGTGAAAAATGTGAAAAATGAATTGGTAATAAAGTCAACTCACTGTTTTATACTGAGCAATGTAAACACCAGCGATGTTTATTTCAGGGCAAAAATCAATGTGAGTGTTAATTAATCTGAACCCCCAAAAGAACACATCCTAACTGGAATACTTTCTGATTTAATGGTTTCTGGAAGCACAAATTCAAATGCCATCACGGGCCACACAGAAAACTTTAATGAGTGAGGCAGGCAGGGCCTAAGAAATCAGGGAGTTATGGGAACTAAGGGACATCTGAGAGTACAAAGCAAACCTCAAGGCATTCATGCTCAGTTCAATTAAAACACAGCACTGACTTCCCCTCTCCCCTCCCCCTCCTAAACAAAACAAAACAGGTGCAGTCCAAATTCAGCTCACAGGCTGCCAGTTTGAGACCTCTGGGAGAGCCACCATCCTTAAGAGGATCTGAACCTAGTCTTCTACACATGCCTGATGAGCACATAAAATTTTACAAATCACCAAGTTGAGACTAATGTCAACTCAGATGCTTCAAGTACATTTGCTTATAGTTGATGAATATTTGCAGGTGTATGTACAAATGCTAATACACTTTCAATACTGTAAAACTGAGTTGAATGACTTACAGTAGAGTAACCTGCTGAGTGTTCTGGCACAAGGTAGGCCACCTCTCTGGGCATGGAAATGCTCAGAGCCCAGAGGAGACTCCCCACCCCCAAAAAACTGGTATCATTCAAATTTGAACAACAGCTTGTACAAATTTAGCATTAGTTCTGTTAAATATTTTTAAACACTCAAAAGAGCAAGTCCAAACACACAGGATGCTAATACACAGCTCCCTGCCAAACACCTTGCAATGCACATAGTCATTTGCCCTCCACAATTCACACCCATTAATGTTACTATTCTAACCTCCTCTTCCAGCAGATGATCTTCATACTTGCCCTTTTTGGGCATTGAATGCTCTCCCCTACAAAAAATTTAAATTCCAACTTGTTGGGTCATTTTTCTTTTTTTTAAATCCCTGAAGAAACTGGACTGGGAAGAGGAAAAAATGATGAAGTAATAACATGCAGGTGCTTCCTACCTAATTAAATGAGAAGTTTACAGCTGCACTGGTAGTGAATCATCCCTGTGGGTTACCCACGTGTATCCTTCAAGTGGCACGTAGCTCCATCAAGAGCCATATTCCATATGCTTTCCTGAAAACTGCCTTCTCTTAGCTTGGCAAAATGATGACTATCAGGTAACTAATAGTATTTTCTGCTTCCTGGCTTTCCTCCCTATGGACATCCCAGTCCATTTGTGTTTCCTTAATTCTAAAAATAATTAAGTAACCTTGAAGCAAGAAGCTCAAAGCTTAGTAAATCATGCTTTGATTTATATTGAATCCAAGTATACTGTCAGTAGAAAAAAAAAGCTAGATGCAAAACTGTGTCCAATGTTATCATTTGTGTCATATACATATATATATATGTATATATATATATATATACATACTCACCCCCTGTCACTGCCTCTAGGAAAGCCCACGATGGAGATGTGGGGAAGCCAGGCCAAATACTCTTCACTGTAGACCCTTTCTGTCCTTTGAAAATTGTGCATCTGATGAATAAATTAATAGTCCTAAAAATTTACCTTTGGCTTTTTTAATTTTATTGGACTGCCAGGTGTTTCCTTAGATTTCAAATTACTAATGTCAAAAGTGTTTAATCTGTTTTTATTTCTTTTTTTTTTCGAGAGAGAGAGAGAGAGCATGCATGTTCATGGGAGCAGGAGATGGGGAGACGGGGAGAGAGAGAAAATCTTAAGCAGGTTTCACGCCCAGCGCAGAGCCCGATGTGGGGCTCAATCTCATGAGATCATGACCTAAGCCGAAATCAAGAGTCAGACGCTTAACTGACTGAGCCACCCAGGCGCCCCTGTTTTTATCTCTTAAACTGATCCAGGGATATTTCTTTTCTCTCTTTCTTTCTTTCTTTCTTTCTTTTTTTGTTTGTTTTTTGTATATAAACTGAAATATATCTACATCCAACCATTAACTCTAAGGATGAGTTACCTGGAGCTAGAGGTTTTGCTTTTTTCCTCTACATTTCTACAATAATATTCCTTTTCAAATTAAAACAAACAAACAAACAAAAGGCTACAAAGACAAACAACACTGAGATACCACTGTGTATCTATAAGAATGGTCAAAATCCAGAACACTGCCAGCACCAAATGCTGGCAAGGAGGTAGAACAGGTGTTCTCACTGGTGGGAAGGGAAAATGGTACAACCTCCTTGGAAGACAGTTGGGCAGTTTCTTAGAAAGTTAAACACAGTCTCACCATACAGTGACACTCACTGGTCTTTACCCAAAGGAGCTGAAAAACTTACATCCACACAAAAACCTGCACACAGTTTATTCGTAATTTGAAAACTTAGAAGCAACCAAGATGGCTAACTGAATTTAAATTTTAAGGGGGGGGGGGGGTGTGCACCTGGGTGGGTCAGTCGGTTAAGTGGTTAAGCATCTGCCTTTGGCTCCAGTCTTGATCCAGGAGTCCCGGGATTGAGCCCTGCATAGCAGGGGAGTCTGCTTCTCCCTCTCGCTCTGCCTCTGCCCCCCTGCTTATGCTCTGTCTCTGTCTCTCTCTCTCAAATAAAAAAACAAAATCTTAAAGAAGGAAGGAAGGAAGGAAGGAAGGAAGGAAGGAAGGAAGGAAGGAAGGAAGGAAGGAAGGAAGGAAGGAGAAAGAAAGAAAGAAAGAAAGAAAGAAAGAAAGAAAGAAAGAAAGAAAAGAAAAGAAAGATCTAGCTCCACAACATTCTTCAACTGATCTCTTTTAGTAACAAATGAGTTGTTTCATCCCATTGCTTAGTGGCTAGACATGTCAGCTTAAAATTAATGTTAGCTTAAAATCAGAGTATTTAAAATATTCTTCTCCTTTTCAAATTGTCCCACTAACAAACAAATGCAAGATAAGGAGAATGGTTAAAAAGTCTTTAAGAGTTAAACTGCATCCCAGAGAGACCTATTTTTATTAAAGATGGCTAGTAATCTTCATTTTCCAAATAAAACCACCAAAACAAAATGAAAACTAGCTGAAAGGCTGTAAGATGTGGGACAACAATAGTGTGTCTACTGGGGAACACTGCCCATGAAATCAGGTAATATAGTAAACATTGATTTGAGAAGATGATCAGTTTTCACAACCGTTGCTCAACAGAATTTTGTCAGCTTTTCCTTTGGAGAAGAGTGAATTAATGCCAGTGAATTTGAGATTTTTTTTTTCCATCTAGGAGATGAAATGGTGACTTCTCATTCTAAAATTATATATGTAAGAACAACTTGATTTTCCATTTCTTTACCCCCAGAATGCTTACACAAGAGAAGGCATCCAGAGGGGAACTTGGATATATTCTCATATTCTCTCTCTCTCTCTCCACATCTCAATCTCCCTCTCTCAATCTCCATTCCCTAACCCTCTCTCATTATGTCAAATTAGGAAAAGGTGATTTTCTTCCATCTGAGACTTTGTTAACGATGATCACTAAGTACTGCTCATTTTCCTCATAAACACTCTTAGCCTCCCCCTAATATCCAGCTACTCCTTTGTATATAAAAACTCTATTTTTAGCCAAATATCCCAGACCTTCAATCACTTTTCTCAATCATAACGCATTGGTCATCAACTTAGGATTCCTGGAAACTCAGGAATGAAAGAGATCTAAGGTCCAACCTCCCATTCAAAATGAGTCAACTCAAGTTCTACTTGGAACAACCAGCTCTAGGCTTGGAGAGAGCACAGATGTCAATGAATGAGACACCTTTCTAGGTGGTCACATCTTATTTTAGGGAGCTTCACCTGTCACCAGTTGCTCCCATAGCTCTGTTCACATCTCTTTGGGCCACAGACAAAGGGAACTTCATTTCCACCTATTAGCCCTCCACCCATTTAAAGGATTGGTCTCCACATCCATTCTGCTATTTTAATTTATTTCAGCTAAATACCCCAGACTGGGTCCTCATTTTCTCTAAGACTTCTGTGACTGGCATTAAAGACACAATGATATTCAAGAACAAGTGGCTTTATAATTACCTTCCTTTTAGTTTTAAGCAGTGTGGAACAAAACATATGGGATCTTCAGTCAAATTCTGTCACATACAAACACCGTATGAATTTCTAATCCTGAGCCATGTCTTTTTAAGGCTGCAATACATGGTAAAGATCAGGTAAAATCTCATCTCTCCTCTCCTGGAATCAATCACCTCAAGGCATTCCATATTTATAAACTTCATTCTCTCCTGGGGCTTAAAAAATATTTTTTAAAATAATTACAGTATAATTAAATTTAGCCCATTTTGTCCCTTCTCAAAGAGATTCTTAACATTTATTCAATTTCACATTTCAGAAGAAAATGAAAATTAACTAAATTGAATTATCCCTCATGATTATTTATATATGGTTTTAATTTATATTACATTTACATTTGCAAAGTACAAAATGGAACTAGGTTGCAATTTTACACTTATAATCTACTCCACTGCCAAACTAAGTTCAGCTCAAATTATAATTGCTTAGAAAATGCAAACATATGATTTTGACTTTTATTACCATTTCAACCCACTATGGAAATTATTTAACATGGGTTTGCCAAGTTGGAAGAACCCTACCACATAATATTTAAGCCAATGTGCAATAAAAAAAAAATTGATTTGTAAAGAACTTTCTTAATTCAGTCTGTTTTAGCATTGACTTACATGTTTCTTAAGAACTTTACCACTATATTAGAGTAATCATCAATTAATACCAAGGCTCTTACTTCTCTTGTAATCCATTCCTCCTCAAGGAGTAATCATTCTGCCCAAAGAAGAATCAATCAAAATGACTGATCATTGGCTGCAGACCAGTAATAAAAATTAAAGCAGCACAGGGGCGCCTGGGTGGCTCAGCTGGTTAAGCGACTGCCTTCGGCTCAGGTCATGATCTCAAGGTCCTGGAATCGAGCCCCGCATCGGGCTCCCAGCTCAGCGGGAAGCCTGCTTCTCCCTCTCCCACTCCCCCTGCTTGTGTTCCCTCTCTCGCTGTCTCTTTCACATCAAATAAATAAATAAAATCTTAAAAAAAAAAAATTAAAGCAGCACAAAAATTTTAAAAAAAAAAAGCACCAAAGAAAATCAGAATTGATTTGAAATATCAGTAAAAAGAAATTTAGAAATAGTTTAGGTTCCAGTTAGGTATGAAGGAAAGAAAGAATAGTGAATGCATTAAATGCTTTTACCATGTGCAGGCTATGTTTTATACGGTTTATCTGCATCATCTCATTTAATCCTGAAAACCTCCTAAAGTACAGGTACTGTAACTAGATCCCTTTTACAGAAAATGAGACTCTAAGAGATGACATGACATGCACAGTGTCACACAAAGAACAGTGAAGCGTAGACCTAACTCATAGACTAACAGCCTAAGAGTTGAACCCTCATGTACTGGATTAAAGAGTATCCCCATTCCCCCAAAATTCACATCCACCTGAGCCTCAGGTGACCTTATTTAGAGACAGAACCTTTGCAAATATTATTATTTAAGATGAGGTCATACTGGATTAGGGTGGGCCCTAAATCCAATATAACTGGTGTCCTTGAAGGAAGAGAGAGGACACTCAGATACACAGAGCAAAGCCAGCCATATGAAGAGGGAGGCGGAATGTGGAGTGGGGGGCTACAAACCAGGAAATGCTAGGGAATGCCAGCAACCAAGGAAGAGACAAGAAAGAGTTCTTCCCTAGAGCCTTCAAAGGAAACACAGCTCTGCAGACAGATCTTAGACTTCTAGCTTCTGGAACCATGAGAGAACATTTCTCTTGTTTTAAGCCTCCCACTTTGTGGTACTTTGTTATGGTAGCCCTTGGAAACCAATACACCTGGGAAGAGAATTTGTAATGATTCAATGCAGTATCGCATCCCAAAGAAAATCTGTGAACAGAGAGACAGTAATGGGAACCAGCAGGTCAGAAGACCACCAGGTTAATACCACATAACAACCACTGGTGTATTCCCGGCCCTTCCCAACAGTCATTGGAAGCCCCAGCTTGCAGCTATGTCTATGATGAGCTCTGAAAGCATTGCACATAATGGGAAAACATACATTTTTTCTTGATAGCAGGAACATCTGGTTATCCGAACACAAGAGATTCACAACAGAAGAGATTTGCAAAATACAGTCTCCCTAAGGTCTGAGAAGTACTTAGATAAAACTTGATTATTCCATACCAACCTGCAAGTTTGATTCTAAGATCCCAGATTCATGTTCCTTAGGCAAAAGATTTCTAATTCTTCCATGTAAGCTCTAAGCTTGCTTTATCCTTCCA
Source organism: Mirounga angustirostris (assembly GCF_029215605.1). NCBI lineage: Eukaryota > Metazoa > Chordata > Mammalia > Carnivora > Phocidae > Mirounga > Mirounga angustirostris. The sequence continues at coordinate 182,928,385 of NW_026991709.1, read as the reverse complement.
TCTGTAGTTATCCACCCACCCATGCATGCCAATTGTCAAGCCTGCGTTCAATAAACATCATAAACAACAAACATCATAAAGAGCCTACTAGGTACTTGGCATTTTGCTCATTCTTAGAGATACTGTAGTAAATATGACAAATACAGGCCCATCCTTTGGGGAGTTTATCCTTTAGCAAGAATGGGAGACATTCAACAAGTCATTTTAAGTGTGATGAGAATTACCAAGAAGACATGAAGGATGTTACAGGTAATATGAGATTAGGCTGGTCAGTCATGTGCAGCAATACAGGCTGTGCACTGCACAAGGACACCTGGCCAAGGAACACACAGGGGCTAAAATACAGCCCTCTCCATATGTACAGCCTACCCAGAAGAGTGTTATTATCTTATTAGCACAAAAAAGCAATTTGAACTAGCATTGGCCCTGAAGCTGTAAAGGACAAGGGCCAGATCTTGCAGGCAGTATTAATGAATTTGTATTTTATATCAAGAGTAATGGGAAATAACTGTAGAGTTTTTAAAGTATTAGCATCAGCTGTCTAGGGGAGTGGAGGCAGTAATTTACCCAACAGGATTTCATCACTTGTGTAATACTGAAATAATTCAAAGAAATATATAAATAATTGAAGCTAAGGCCATCTGTAAAAATGCCATTTTGGCTCTTTACCAACTGATGTGCATTTAAAACCTTGATGAAAGATGTAGCTTTTTTCATTCTTTTAACTTCAGGAGGATTTCAATGATTTATGAATCAGATGCTCTTTCACTTGACTAAAGTGGGATCACAGGCTCTATTCATACTCGTCTTCCCTTTCCACGTACCAAGGTCTTGCCTTCAAGAGAACCTAGTAAGATGCTCAAGTGAAGAAGGGTCTGTCTGCAGAAAGGGGGAGTCTGTCCTCCCCATCCATGAGACTGTAATGTTGGAAAATTAAACCTCCCACTTCAAGCCATATGAGCCCCGCTTCCAGAATTTCTAGAATCATAACAAGCAAGAATATCACAGGGAGACAACTCTATATAACATGGAGATGCTCGGAGAAGCCATCATTTCCAGAGCAGAAACCAGAGTGAGTCCATCCAACCTCCACAATTATCTACCTGTGAGTCAGTTTGCTCAGAGCGCCAGAACAAGTGCCCACTGCTTCAATCACGCAGGGCGCATCTCCAAACCTGCCTCTGGTCAGATGAGCTTATGAAACTCCAACGACACACCAAGCTTCAATTTCCGCATCTATCAAATAAGAATGAATAGACATGGGGACCGTCCCGAGGATTCACAAGTTAATACATGTAAAGCGCTCAGAGCCATGTGAGGCACATACTGAGTGCTACGTAAAAGGTAACGGCTACTATTATTTTCATTTCTGGAGCATCAGAATAGATTTCCATACATAAAACCCACTGAGAAGACATGCAGATAGATAAATCTGTTGAGCTTTAGGTATTCCAGTCTTTCCCAAACTTATCTGGCCACTGGATCCTTTTATCTCCCCATAAAACATTTTCTATCACGAGGGGAGCTCAAGCCCTACAATGCTTACCATGGGATATGATGCTCTGAGCCGCGTGTCTCTGCCCTGTTTATTTCCAGGGCTCATCCAGTAATCCGCAAGGAGACTTTATTTATAATTTAACCATGAGATGGCAGAAGAAGAAAAGGCAGGCGTATATTAAAGCCACCTTCACATTTCCGGTTCCTCAACTGGAGAATTGTCCTTGATACTTCCTTTGGAATTTAATTCCAAAGTAATAAAAGGCCTCAGTCCAGGTGGTGTTTTTATGTGTTATTTATACATAAGAAATGGGCTGAAAGGCCAAGTGAAATGACAATAAAGGGCACCTTGCCCGGACTTCATGCAAAAAAGCCCACCTTGACCCCACAAGGATAATTATAAACAACCCAGGGCAGTGAAAACATAATGCCTCAACGCAGAGCTGGGAGAAAAACAGTGGGAAATTTGTTCATAAAATTTGTTCACAACACAGCTTATTCCTTTTTCTAGGGACATAACCTAGAACATTAAGTAACACTTCTTTAACAACCAGAACATACTGGTTAGACCAACAGTGACGAAGAATCTTGATGTCTTAAAAAAATAAAAATAGCTCACACATACAGTTGTAACTATCCTTCATGTATTAACACAATTACCCTTTGAGGGAAATACTATTTTTTAAAAAAAGATTTTATATTTAAGTAACGCTACACCCAATGTGGGGCTCGAACTCACAACCCAGAGATGAAGAGTCACATGCTCCACCAACTGAGCCAGCCAGGCACCCCAATACTTTTTTTTTTAAGTAAGCCATGCCCAACATAGGGCTTGAACTCACAACCCCAAGATCAAGAGTCTTAAGCTCTACAGACCAAGCAGCCAGGTGCCCCAAGGTAAACACTTTCATACCCCTTTTTCAGATGAGCAAACCAAGGCGCCAAACATTAAGTACCTCACCCAAGATCACACAACTAGTAAAAGAGGGATTCAAATCAAGAGTTTGGTTCCAGAGGTCATGCTCTTAAACACTATTCACATACATGATTATGATGAGGTACTTTTAGGTTTTAAAAAGTTGTTGCTTATTTTATGACCTGGACTCTTAAAAGGATTTATGTCTACTTATGACCCTGCAAAATTATTTAGATAAATATTAACCAAACCTCAGACATTAAAGAGCCACCTTCAGAATGTGTCATACTTGAAAACCACCTGTTATTTATTTCATATATCTTTAAATAAACACATTTTTTAACATCCATGGATATTATTTGAAAGGAAATTTTATTATTTTAAAAGGAAAATCAGTATCATCTACTCTGAGTAAAAGGGAGCCCTGAAGAGAAATATAATGTCAATAAAAGAATGTTATTAATTTCTAGCTAAAAAATGTCATGTGCAGAGGGTCCAAGACTTAAGTTCTCTCTCTCTTTCTCTTTTCTGAAAAGGTAGATCAGCAACTGCTAAAAGATAGTAAAGACTCACTGGCACCAAAATGAGACTGCCTCTCAACATAATCACACCCACTGAGGGTGAATTGTAAGGGGGAGTGACCATCATACCTTAATATTCATGGCCAGTTAGTGCTGATCCCCTCATGTATCGAGGGTGGTGCCACACTTTGAAAAAAAAAAAAAAACTGCTTCAAAGAGTATTAAGAACTGGAGATGTCACAAAGACAGATTTATTTGCCAATAAATCAAGTTGCCCCTATAAGTTTTCTGCCTAATGAGAAACCACAGAGATAAATGTAAAGTACTGCTTCGAGATTCAATCAATCAGTGGTAAAATGATATGCTGAGGGGAACCTGGCTCAGCTGGCAGGTGTTTCTGCAGAAAGGGACTTGTGGTTTAGGCATGAGCACAAAAACAACCCCAGCCAAGAAGGTGACACAGGTCCAAGAAGAGGGAAGGGCCTTAGGCTGCAATTGTGACTTGTTAGGGACCAAATCAAGGGATGAAAGGGAGCCGTGTCTGCACTGTGAGCCAGCAAGACCACATTTGGTGCTCAGGAAACACTAGTGAACCCAGCATGTCCTTTCCAGAACAGGCCATCGGCAGTGGTGAAAGGTCTGAAAATTAAGCCACTGGAGGAATATTACCACCCTACTTAAAACCGTGACCAAGCCCCTCCAGCATATATAACACCCCCTACTCTGTTCTACTTTTTTTCATAGCATTTTCACTTCCCAACATACAAAGATCATTGCTTTTACATGAATTTATTGTCTCTCTCCACAAGAACAAAGATATTTTATTGTTGTGATCACTGATACCCTAGACTATAGAGAACGGTACCTGAACCACACCAGATGCTCAGTAACCTGAATGAATTACTGAATTATTTCATAAGAATCGTGGGTGCTTACAACCAGAAAAGAGAAAGCTTCAATGAAATGCAATGCACTTTTTAAACATTCGAATAATTATTTAGATGTCACGGTGATTAAAAGTGCAGACTCTGGAAAGAAAGACACAGGTTTGAATCTCAGACCTGCCATGTATAAGCAACTACACTGAGTATTTGGATGTCCTCCATTTTCACAGAGATACCTAAAGACATTGAGAACCCAGTCATTTGAGAATAAAGATTATATTCAATGGGAGGGTAACAGCACTTACTTCCCCGGATAACTAGAGTACTGAAGTAAGATAATGTGTATAAAAGAGCTTTTAAGACTCCTGATCTCAATGAACCCTTACCCATCCTCATTTATGGTTATTAGACTCTCAGTCATGGCACTTGACTGCGTATGGAACTCAGCGATGGCAGGAGCCACTGGTATGAACACCAAAGAGCTAGCTGTGTGCAACTCCTCCCAAATCTGTGTTCAGTGCCTTGACATTAGTCACTTCTTACTGGCCTTGGTGGGAGTATTTCACAGTGGAAACTGGCAAACTACAAATGAATGTTCCCTGTCCAGAGCAGGTTAACCATTAACCAGCACAACATGGATTACACTTGTGAACAGAATTAAGGGCAAGAGCAATATAAGGACAAACTTACAGGTGGAGAGAGTTCTTCACTTCACCACCATGGCATGTGTAAACAGAAACTGGACAACATCACAGGTCAGGAGCCTACGACAATGCACTTGTTTTCCCACTGGACGCTGCTCACATCTCCCCTCTCCTATACGGCCACCGTAGCAGCCTGCTGCATATGGTGGCTGTATTCCATTGTTTCCTTCAACCCTCATAGACTCTTAAATTCTAGAACACATCTTAAATTACAGGAGGCCTAATTTCCACGGTTCTGATCACTGGAGAAAATGGGTCAATGCCTTCTTTTAAGTATGAAAGGGGTAGCTACTCCTAAAAACCTACCTTTCAAATAAAAATGCAACAATGGGTGCTATCACAGAAGGAAAACCACACTTTCAAGTGTGTTCTTATCATGCCCACCTCCAGGCAAAATGATGAAATCAGTTTGTTCTTCAAAAGGATCCTGAAAATGACTGAGACAGCTTTAATTAATGATGTAATTAGCATGACTTTTCAGAGATACCAAGATAATGGGTGGGCGGGACATGGGTTATCACTGATGCCTTTCAATGTAGCCAATGAAAAAAAAGCCTCTGACAGGGAAGCTGTTTGTGGGGCATCATCCTCCAACCCATCTATACTTTGTTCATCTTTCTCCTCAATGTAACCAACAATTCATTCCATACAGAATCCTCTCCCAAACTGACAAAAAGCCAGCCACCACACAGAGAATATGGGTGGAATCATAATATTTATATCAAGAATTCAATGTAATCCACATAGGATACTGGATAATTCTACCTCAAGTAACAGATGCCTTTCCATGCTACAAATATAAAGGTGAAAAACTAAAACAAATCATCACAAACAAGATACCACAAACCACAAACCAGGAAGCCTCAGAGCAAACCATCTCAAGGTAATAACTCAGGGTGAGAAGCTGGACGCACCAAAAGGCTATAAAATGGGAGGAGGGGTGGGTCAGAAATCCTGGGTTCTAGTCCATTCTTTGAGGTGCTAAGGATTAGCTCCTGACGTTGGCCAAGCAATTAGACAAGGGGCAGTTTCCATCAATCAACAGAAGGGGAAAATGCTTCTCCTGTGTGCCTCACACCTATCCTAGAAGAGCAAATCACTTAAAAAATGACAATGTTAGGTTCTTTAAAAACAAACTCTGAATAACAAAAAAGGATACAGTACTTGTATCTAACACAGACATCAGGTTTTCCCCACTGCATTTTGGTCTTCCCTGTTAGCTTCTCTGAGTCACAGGGACTCAGAGTATCAAAAAGACTACTCGCATACTTGTGTTCTCTTTGACTTCTTTTCAAGTTACATTACAGGGTAAAAAACAGGTGATGTATTTTTCCCCAGGAAGCACATATAAAAATCTGCCATTTCAAGTACATTTGAACACAATTCTGCATTGGACACAGTGAAAACCCCCACTTACATTTCCTTACAACTGATTTTTCATTGCACTATAACTAGAGTAAGTATATATGTACTCTCATGGAAAAAGCCTTATGACAGTAATTAAACTGTATTTTAAAACACATTCTCATTGGAATACCACCACATATAAAAATACTTCATTAAAACTTGAAGTGGCCAAATATTCCAGAAAACAAACAGGAGATAAATCAAGAGATTGAGAAGCCAAGCGTATTGCAAATAGAAAGAAACCTCATTATCTTTTTATTGACACAAACCGTTATAAACATTTTAAAAGATTTCACTAAACTATTTTTTTCAGCTAAGAATGCCTCCAACTTTTAATCTGATTGGTACATCATTTTTTTTTTTTTTTGCTCATTTTCTCTTCCCTTTTTCTTAAAACAACTCAAAACCCTTGTTGGGTACCTGTGGATTACACTCTATTCCAATGACTTCATTATATTGTTCAAGGAGGAAGTATTTCAGACATCCTGACCCTAAGTTGTATGTGGCAAATAAAGACATCAGAATTGCCACTTGTATTCAGCCCAAATTCCAAGACAATGCTTGAGTTTACACTGACCTGAAGACAGACATTTCTTCTTACTCCCTCTAGTCTTTCAAACGCATATTTACAGGTGATGATTTGGAATAGCCATGAACAATGACATTCTTTATAGAGGTCATAAAAATACTCTAGAGGCCAAGGACAGGCTGCCCCAAGACGGGTCACCTTGGCATGAAGACTGAGTTAAAAAAAACAATCGAACCCCAGCAGATTCAGGAAAAGCTCTTTACCTCCTCCCTCAACTGCCTAAAAAAGAATTTAGATAATCTGCTCCAGGAAGAGAGCTATCACCATAGATAATTTCATCTTACTATGAACTAGGGATGGTAGACAAGGAGGAAGCAAGCAAAGCCTGTTTGATCAAAATCCTCTATGTCCCACTGTTTCTGAGTGGCCCACAAACATATCTGTTTACCAAACTTTGGCTCTTTTTCATCTTCCTGTGAATTAATTGCATTCCTTCCTTTTGAAGTCCCCTACCAGACCCTACCCCCTTCTCCTTAGGTCAGAATGATATTTATACCTCATTAATCCTGACTGTCTTTAGAGTTTCCATGTTTGTGTGGATTCCCCATACGTACACACACACTATTTTCTCCAGTTAATCTGTCTTGTGTCAATCTGATTCTCAGTCCAGCTAGCAAGACCTCGAGGCGCAGGATATTCTTGCTCTCTTACAGTACATTACCAATATAATGTCTGATTTTTGCCTTTTAGGGTGTGTAATAAGGTACTACTTTACCCTAAAATACTAAAGCTCTTGATAGTAAAATTTATAAACCAGGATCTAAGTGGAAATAAGGGAGAGGAGGAAAATCACATTCATAGTTTTATTATCAACTGCTGCTTTGTAGAATAAGAGGTTCAGGATTTGCTGCCTCATAAACCTAAGATAATACATTAGGTTCTCTAAACCGGGTTCTCTCCTATGGTAGCACATGTAGTCCTATGTAGTCCCTCCCCACCAGCTATGGCTGATTGGCTCAGGAATGGACAGCTGAGTGAGGCTCTACCCGTCAAATTCTCTCTTTGGGAGGAACAACAACAAAGAGCCTCCGTGTGACTAAAACTACAATGATAAATTACAGAGCTGTAATACCACCTTGTCAATGGAAAATCAGAGAAAGATTATCTGCAGAGAAAGACATTCAAAGCGAAGAAGAGATGAAGTACCAGTCCTCGCACCTTTCTACTCCAGTTCCAGACCCTTCCTGAGGCCCTAGTCCCATCTTACCCTGGGGTTTCCGGAGACATTCCTTTTTCGATAGAATAAATTCTCTTTCCTGCTGTGCTACCCGTTACCTGCAACCAAGTAACTTGATCCATAATTAAGTTTAGGTAAGACACGGGGCCATATTATTCTATACCAGTCATCATTTAGTTAACATTCCTATCTTTTCAACATTTTAATGTTATGAGGTATGGATGATATGAAAGATGATACAATCACACCTGCCTCTAAGTAGCTCCTCACCAAATATTCCACTGAAAACTGGGCACCCAGAAAAGGTTATATGTATGCATCTCTCAGTACTAGTTATACTGTGTAAATAAGTATGGCTAGAAATGTGTCATCCACGGCTAAACTCAGTCAGTGCAGTTACAAACAACATGCTCATTTCTTGGAGTCCAGAGAGAATGCAAAATGGTTGATATGTAAGTTCTCTATTTCTGTGTAACAAATAACTACCAAGTATAAAAGCCTCAAACAATAAGCATTTATTATCTCACATGGTTTCTGCAGGTCAGGAAGCAGTTTAGCAAGGTGGTTCTGGCTCAGCCTCTCAAGTGGTTGTAGTCAAGATGTTGGCCAAGGCTACAGGCTTGATCAAGTCCAGAGGTTCTGCTTCTAAGATGCTTCCTCATATGGCTGTTGGCAAGAGACCTAGGTTCCCCACCATGTGGCCCATTCCAGAAGGCTGCTTGCATATCTTAATAGGGCAGCTGGCTTACCCCAGAGCAAGTAATCAAAAAAGGCAAAGCGGGGGCACATAGTGGCTCAGTCTGTTAAGTGACCAACCCTTGATTTCAGCTCGGGTCTTGATTTCAGGGTTGTGAGTTCAAGCCCCACCAGAAAAATAAATAAATAAATAAAAAGGCAAAGTGAAAGCCCCTATGTCCTTTAAGACCTACCTTTGGGAGTGACACACTCTCACTTCTATGAAATCATATTGGCTCAAATGTCAGTCCTACTTGGTGTGAGAGGGCACCATTACAAGGGCATGAATACAAGGAGGTGAGAATTGTTGAGGTAGGAAGGGCATCTTAAAGGAGGGCTACCATAACAGGTTACATCAGAATATATACTCATTGAAACTCCTAAATTAACATCAAATATAGATAGTGCTTGGAATAAAAGAACAAAGTAGGAAGACATCCTGGATGAGCCCACGTTTATTAGTTATTTATGATAGTGAAGAAAACCAGTGGGGTATAAAACATGCTGCTATTCCTTCCAAGAGTTGAGTCTTTAAAAAAAAAAAAAAAGAGTGGTGCCGGGGTGGCTCAATCATTAAGCGTCTGCCTTCGGTTCAGGTCATGATCCAAGGGTCCTGGGATCAAGACCCGCATCAGTCTCCCTGCTTGGCTGGAAGCCTGCTTCTCCCTCTCCCACTCCCCCTGCTTGTATTCCTGCTCTCACTATCTCTCTGTTAAATAAAATCTTTAAAAAATAAAAATAAAATTTAAAAAATTAAAAAAAAAGAGTTGAGTCTAGGCAAGAAGATGAGACTTGCACATGGAATAATCAGAAAGCAATTAGGGTAACAATCTGATTCTAAATGCAATACAATTCAGAAAAGAAAGAAGTAATAGGGTGGATGAATTAAGGAACGGTCTTTCTCCACTCTTTACAAAGGCTCAGCTTAAGTTAGTATCATTTTTTTTTTTTTTGAGAGAGAGAGAGAGAGAGAGAGCATGCACATGCGCACACGAGCAAGGGGTAGGGGGAGCACAGGGAGAGAGAAAATATTAAGCAGGCTCCATAACCAGCATGGAGCCCAAAGCGGGTTTTGATCTCACAGCCCTGAGATCATGACCGGGCCAGAATCAAGAGTCAGTGGCTTAACCGACTGTGCCTCCCAGGAGCCCTTAAGTTAGTATCTTTAACCATATATGTTCACTTGATGTTAAGCAAGTGATTTATCAGGTCTAATGGATCAGTAAGTCTAAGAAAAAGGCTTGCAACCTCTTTCAGGGTTGAGCTTCCACTCTTGATTTCCACTTGGGTGGTGATCTCAGCATCAGGTCATGATCTCAGTGTCATGGGATTGAGCCCTCACCCCTCCATCCCAGCCCCCCACCACCACCCCGAGCTCAAAGCAGAGTCTGCCTGTCCCCCTTCCTCTGCTCCTCCCCCTGCTCCTACGTTACAGCTCTCCTCTCTCTCTCAAATAAAGAAAATCTTAAAAAAAAAAAAAAAAAAGGATTGCAACCTAATTATACAACCAAGTCCCTCTTCTTGTGGGCTACTTTATTTTTTTAAGATTTTATTTATTTATTTGAGGAGGGAGGGCAAAGAGAGAGGGAGAAGCAGACTTCCCATTGAGCAGGGAGCCCAATGCGGGGCTCGATCCCAGGACCCCAAGATCATGACCTGAGCTGGTGCAGACACTTGACCGACAGAGCCACCCAAATACCCCTTGGGCTCCTTTCTTGATGCTAGATTGCTGGGCTGACAGAAAATAGTTTTTTAAAAAGAAGTTGGGGGATCCCAATGGGAAACATCAAAATTACCCTCTGAGCAAACACCACTGGACCAATCTGATCTTTATGTAACACCAGCTATTATAAGCTAGTCGCTGTGCTGGGTCCTAGACACACAGTAAGAACAAGACAGCTACCAGTCCTGCTGCCTACAGTGTTTCAGTTTATCAGAAAAGGTAAAAAAAAAATTTTTTTTTTAATTCTCATAGAGGAATGATAAGTGCTACTATGACAAGGAAAGCAAAGGGAACTATTAGATCATAGAGGAGAAATGGTATTTCCCTAAATCTAGGATATGGGCAAAGAAGAACACCCTGATTAAATGACAATGAAGCTAAAATCTGAAGACTGTGTAGGAGTTAGCTGGGAAAGAAATAGGCAAGAACGAATATTCTAGGTAGAGATAAATACATGTTTTCAGGCCCAAAGCTGGAGAACAAGATGGGTTTAAGGAACTGAAAGAAGTTTAGTGACTAGAATGTACAGTGAAAGGGGGCAAGTGGAAATAGGAGGGAGGAATGTTTTGGCCAATTGAATTCCCTGCAGCAAATCCCAGCAAGGGGTGGAGTCTGTTTGCTCACCCTTTGAATTCTGGCTGGCCTGGCACTTGCTTTGAGACCAATTAAATGTGGGGACAGTGGCACTGTGTGACCTCTACAGCTTGGGCATCAAGGGAGCTTGCCTGCCCACATTTGCTCTTTTGAAATGCCATCCTAAAACCACCAGGTATGGAAGCCAATCTAGCCTAATGGAGGACAAGAGCCCATGTGGAAGAAAACCAACATGCCCTAGTGACGTTGGACCTTCTAACCCAGTCACCCTCCCAGATGGACACAACAGACAAGGGAGCCCACGTGAGGCCAGCCCAAGAATTATCTGGCTAACCCAAAACATCATGAGAAATAACAGATTAGGGGCTCCTGGGTGGCTCAGTCGGTTAAGCGTCTGCCTTCGGCTCAGGTCATGATCTCAGGGTCCTGGGATCTGGGATCAAGCCCACATCAGGCTCTCTGCTCAGTGGGGAGTCTGCTTCTCCCTCTCCCTCTGCTCCTCCCCCGGCTCATGCTCTGCTCTCTCTCGCTCACTCTCTCTCCCTCTCAAATAATAAATAAATAAAATCTTTAAAAATAAATAAATAAATACAAAACGAAAATGGCGGAATCAGAATGCTCTCATGTTTCATTAGATGTCTGCAATCCATAGCAGGTCAACTGCAAATCAATTCTCATGTAGTTATCTAGATTATTTTTCATTTGGAAATATATCATTCAAATGTTTGAATTAAAAATCAGACATTTTTATCTGTCTGATTAGTCACAGAGGGGGGACTCTCCAAAGTCCTTTATTTCCTCACCGTCTTTAAAAGGCAAAGATGGAAACAGAAGCGCTCACAAGTGAGTGGCAAGAAACAGATAAAAAGGCTCACTGCGACAACAGGCTGATTGTCAGTACAGCAAAGAAGAAATCGTATTTGCCTTGTAAGCCAAAAATAAAGAAAATTCAGCAACATTTCAGTGAAACTACTTTAAAAAAAAAAAAAGGTGTCGGGCGCCTGGGTGGCTCAGTTGGTTAAGCGACTGCCTTCGGCTCAGGTCATGATCCTGGAGTCCCTGGATCGAGTCCCGCATCGGGCTCCCTGCACGGCGGGGAGTCTGCTTCTCCCTCTGACCCTCCCCCCTCTCATGTGCTTTCTCTCATTCTCTCTCTCTCAAATAAATAAATAAAATCTGTAAAAAAAAAAAAAAAAAAAAAGGTGTCTACCTAATTTTCTCTAGACAGTATCTTTCATTCTGATGATGGGCCAGTTTATACAGCTTCCCCAAAATCAAAATCTATACCAGTGTGGCTAGAACAGCAAGAGAATCTCATCAGGAAAGTCCACTAGAAAAGGGAGGAAGACTTGTATTCTGAAATCTAAATTCCAAGAGCCAGTTATTACTACTGTTTGAGATTCCCAAGAGCTGTCAGAAGAACGGCAAGCCAGACAAATACCTCGAAAATGCTTTCAACCCATTTGCAGACCCCACCCTGCCCCTCCTTGTCACATCTCCCTTGCCCTTTCCCCTCAAATTTCTAAGACTTGCTGGCTTTGTCTGTTTTGAATGGCAGTGCACAGTGTCCTACTAAGGAAATCCCCTCCTTCCCCCAGCTGGCTCACCAGGAAATTGTTTGTAAGTCAGCTTTTTCCTGGAGGTAGCGGACTGCCCACAGGGAGAGAGGGAGGATGTCTCTGCAGTGAGCGCAGTCCCTGGCTAGCCAATTCATGGACAATTCATGCGGTCTGACCACATGGCCACAGGCAGTCTTTGTAGCATGAGGCACCTGCGTACATTCTGTGCTTGCTATATGGCTTGTTTGGGATAAGCACAAACCACAACTTATTCGCCCTCACCTGCTAAACAGAATTTTTAGGCCGCACGTTTTATTCTATTATTTACTTCTAAACTTCTGACAAATGTGGGAGCTACGGCAAAGTGTGATGTTTTATTCAAAGAAGGGAGAGGAAACAGATAATTAAACTACCTCAAAATTAAATAAGATTTTTACCTAAAGGACACTCTTCTGATTACTTTAGCCCAAAGAGTTATAAATAGGTTCAGTCAGGTTACCAGTCAATTCAGTGAAACACAAAAGAATGGCAATTTTTCTATGTTTTATTTAATTTTATTTAATGTATTCAGTGCTTTGTTTTTTTTCATTTTGTTTTGTTTATTTCTTACAAAAAGAGCAGTCATCAGAAGCAAAAGAATACAGACCGAAATAATATTCTTCTAAGGACAAAATATTTAACCAGATACACTGACCTCAGGAAGTACAGTCCATATTTCAAAAAAAAAAAGAAGTATATTCCATATTAAATGTCAGTATCATCATCCTTCCTCTCAAGTTCAAATACGTACAAGGCAAACAAACTTCTGGCTGTTGAGAATTTTTTTCAATTACCCAAGTTACAAATAAAAAATAGAGCTGCCATGAGAAAAAATGAACCATTTCTTTCAATCTAGCTTAGTTAAGTGTGACTCAGAGGGGAAATTCTGAAGCATGCTTCTTAACAAAGGCTCTGTTCTCACTGCTTCAGGTTCTACCTACACAGAGGCTGGGAGTGGACAAGATGACCCACCTCTGGATGTCCCCTCCAGTCTTTCGATGACATTGTTCACATGACAATCTCCCCACCAGTCACATTCACTGAGACCTTTTCCTTTTCCACATCGAGACAGGACAATTTGAAGCCCAGAAAGAAAGAAATTCAAGTCACCAGCATGCACCCCTTCGAATGCAAATGGCTTCTCATGAAAGTAGGTGGACATCCTAATTATCTAGAGCCTGAAGATGTACTTGTTCCTTGATGTAACAGTGACATAAGATTTATTTATAGTTTTCCTAAGACTCATTAAACATTTCCTGAAATGAGACCAGGTCACTGAAATCATTTTACTGTGGTAGGCAGGGAGGGCGTCGGGGGTGGGGGTATGGGGGAACCAGTCCTCAAAGGCAAGAACAAGGTTTTCCCTGCTGTCTTTGTAGGGGAGGGCAGGGCATGTTTTTTTTTTACGGAGGATGCAATCACGTAGGTAAACAGCAAGAACTCTCTTCTGATGTTATATCCTGTCCTGTTTAACTCATTAATTTAAAGAGACCCTAAGCCACTAGAGTAAACACTAGCATTAGTAATTCTCTTGTGACCACCCCTCAAATCATTTCATTATGGCTCTGCAGCTAAAGAGAAAAATAAAAACCGGTCTGCTAATACTTTAAACTAACACACATCACACATCCAGTGGCGTACTCAGATCATCAATGAAATACACTCTTTTGAACTTGTGGCCCCACAGCTGGACATGAAGAGTCTTTTTATTTATTTCCCTTTTTTTTTAATTGCCTTTTGCAAGTCCTGTGGATTTCCACATGTCGATTATTATGGGCAGGGAAACCAATCTAATAGCAAACTGTATAATCTTTATTATTAAAAAAACATACAAACCATGTTTTACCACCAAGATCATTATTTCCTACTCTTTCATGTTGACAAGGGGGTGGGGGGATACCAATAACCAAACAGATTACCAATGTTAATTTTGGACAAATTATAAAGAGTTGAATGTAGACAGCTATAAATGATCTTGAATTACTCACAGACAGACATGGTAACAAAAAAGTATCCCAAAGAAACACTGTCAAATGTTCGTAAAGATGGTTCATTTTCTAACTTCAGAGAAAATATTTCAAGGATGAATATTAAATTATGAACCCATCTGAATTATTGTAGGAGTGACACAAGCTACATAAAATACCATCTCCTACATCCCCATCACTCAGACCGCGTCTGATCTTCTGCAGAATGTGTCCTCTGCACCTAAGACCCTATGAGAAATAAAAGGGTGATTGATTTGGGGAGTAAAAAGACCTAAGCAGGCTTGGTATCAAGTAGTTTGGGGATAATGAGGATTTGGAAACAAAACTGACATTCCTCATATTCTTTGAACATTAGTAAGCAGATTGTGGCCACTTGATAAATGGTCATTCATAATATTACTAAGTTTCTGGATCACTTTATAGTCTATGGAGATAAAGGAAGAATAAAATGAGAAAGAGGAATCTTAAGAGACTAAAATGAAAAGATCAGGGGAGAATCTTCAAGTATCAGGATGGCAGAGGCTGCAATTTGTCTAAATGTTTTCTATTCTACCTCTGTGTCCCTTAGTAAGAGACCTTTCCTCCTCACTGGCAATCAGATGCGAGGACCTGGGCTAGGCAACCAGCAGGGAGGGAAGGCCTTAAAACACTGGAGTACGTTCAAGAAGTTCTCCAAACCTCACTTCTCTTTATCCCAAGCAAAGCAGAGCACAAAGAAAGCAACCCGAGGAATGGCCATTCAAAAGAATTTACTATTTACTACACCATGCTTCAACAAGGAATTAGAGAAGTCCACAGTTACTAAACTTCTGAGATTGTTTCCTCATCTTTAAAAAGGTGACATTTTGATTTTATTGGAAATTATGAATAAGAAAACAATACATGCAGACCATTTGTGACACTGCTCAACCCAGCGACAACCAGACACGTATTGACCATGATTTAGTCTGTTCATAGCACATTCCAGCAGCAGATTTTCCAACACCTCACAAACTCCAAACCTGAAACAGCCCCCCCTCTTCCTCCAAAATTCAATGATTAGAGAAAATCTAAGTACCCCAATTCTTTGGGCAACTGACGCCATCTTTTGCCTCCTCTCTCCACTACAGCTTCCCCACAAAACATCTGTAATTGGTCATGAGAATAGGTCCAAGAGAAATAATTTTAATGGAAGCAAGTCACAAAGAATTGGAACTCTACTGCCCTTAGTTTAAACCAAGGCGGTTCACTGACAGAGAATTGCACCAAATTGCTCCAAAGCAGGCTTTCTCAGCCTTGGCATGGTTTACATTTGTGGGTAATTCTCTGTTGGGGGCAGCTGTGCTGTCTATTGCAGGCTGTTTAAGCAGTATCCCTGGCCTCTCCCCTCTAGATGTCAACAGCACCCTCCCAGTTGTGACAACCAAAAATGTGTCCAGACATTGCCAGATGTCCCCTGGGGACAACCCTAATCCCACTGTGAACCACGGCTATGCTTATCCACTGAAATCAGAACCATGGCTCTGAAGTCCTTGGGTGTGTCTTCTCTCCTAAGTGAATAAAACAACCTCTTCAGAAACAAAAAGTGTTTCCCAATGGCTGTGGGGAACGAAAGGAAGATTATTAACTTTCTTAGAAAATGCCACTTTATAGGGGAGAGAAAACAACTTTCATTCTACCCTTCTTGGTTCTTGGCTGGGGCTCTATGACAAAACATAAACAAGAGAAACACATTCAGACTTATTTACTATAACTTCTGCATGACCACCCAGAGTCTTCACAGGGAAATAAGACCCAAGAAGTGGTTAAACTTGAGCATTTCTAACGCTAGGTTCAATGAAGAGTGGAAAGTTGTGGACAGACGTGACAGGATACGAGCTAAGTGTGGTAATCTGGGGGAAACTTAGCAAGGCCTGTTAATTTGAATTCTTCCTGGTGTCTCCCTTCCTTTCTTCCAGGTATAGGAAGAGCATCTGTCACATGACCGTCATTATCAACTGTATCATGGGAAAATCACCAAGTCCCTCCTGCACCTGCCATTTCTCAAACTCCTTAAACTCAAAATATGCACTAGGCCAACATGTCCTGCTTTGGGGTAGTGTGTGAGCTGGGAGCCTCACCCCTCAGCCTCAACATACAGCATGTTGCTATACACAAAGTACAGTCTGTGACAAGTGCTACTTTTACAAATGATTTATCCCATTTGCAGGAAAGATAGGAAGAAAACCAGCAAAAGGAATAATCCTGACACTAGAGAAATGCTCACTTAAAAAACAAAAATATTCCTTATAGTAGATGACTTGTCATTCATTACATGCAGTGGCCAGATGGCCACAAATGAGCAAATAATATCTGAAGACATTTTATCCATGTTCCATGTTCTGTTATCTTTTAAAAGCCCTCAAACAGTCCAATGATCATTCTAGTATCTGCACATAATTTGCGTTGTACCCAAGCCCCATTACCATGGGGCCAGAAAGAACATTTGGCACGATCCTAACTCTAATATAATATGATTGGCTTCTCTTCTCCTTTTGATCTTTAATTGCCATTATTAAATGTGAGGTCAAAGTTATATATACTAATTATTACTGTCACTTCCTGATTTTACAGTTAATTATATCATAGAGAATGCTAGCAAGTGCTTCACTTTCCCATCCATAAAATGGGGATGATTACAGCACATATACCCTGCAGGGTGGTTATGAGGATCAAATTAGTTCATATTTGTAAAATGATCACAATAGTGTTGGCACATATTAAGTACTAATATGTGCTTATTAAATAGAATTAATATTGCTCTATTATTTAAACAAGAAATTATATTTATGCTTACATTCTTCATATCAAACTGGCTATATTTTTGTGCTTTTTTGGTTTTCTTTTAGTGGGAGGAGACACAGAAAGAACCTTGTGAACCTTCTGGGAGCCTGGGTGGCTTGGTGGGTTGAGTGTCTGACTCTTGATTTCAGCTCAGGTCATGGTCTTGGTGTCTTGGAATAGAACCCTGAGTTAGGCTCCTTGCTCAGCAGGGAGTCTGCTTAAGATTCTCCCTCTCCCTCTGCCCCCCCCCCCCCCACATACACACATACTCACGCTTCTCTCTCTCTCTCTCTCTCTGGAATACATAAATAAATCTTTAAAGAAAAAAGAAAGAAAGAAATGTAACCTTCTGTCTCTGAGCTCTCAGGACACACACTTTGAAAAAGGAAACACGAGTTGTGTTTTTACGTATCTGTATATGTAAATTCTGGTTATACACAAATTCCATGACCCATAATCATGAATCTTGTCCTGCAGTTTGAAAAACACCCCTTTAGGTGAGTATTCCCCAGAGACTGTTCTGTAGAGAAGTAATTTTAAGAGATACTAAAGAAAAGATTCTAAGGTCAAATAAATTTGGGAAACAGTTTATTTTGTATACTCGAATAACAAGTCTTAAGAAATGTATTAATTCTGTAGAACTCAAAAGTCCCCAAATTTACATGGGAACTGGGATCTTCTTTACTTCTGTTGTAAAAGATTAGCATTATCATGTAGCTTGAGGAATCACAGCTAATTTTTATATTTCTCAAATGAAGGGGGAAAAAATTCCCAGGGAGAAACATTCTTCTTGCCTCAGTCTCAAGGCACCCAGCCCTCCTGCCTAATTCAAGGGAAGTAATTAGGAATCCTTGGTCATCACCAGTAAGTAGTTTTGCAATTTCTTAGTAATATTTAATGAAATGTGACCTGGAATGGTTTTTCCCTCAAAAAGGAATGTACTAGGTAAGCAAGTTAGACAGCAGAGATTGAAAGTGCTATATAAATGCTAATAGCTTCCAAAAGCCCTTTTATTTTTTGACTCCTTCATCCATTTATCCAGTCATCTATTAAATATTTATTGACCATCTACTATGTGCCAGATACCACACTAAGGTGCCAGAAATATTTAGGGGTGGCATTTTCCCCCATTTTATTGAAATAGCACTGACATATAAGATTGTATTAGTTTAAGATAAACAACATAATGATTTGATATATGTACATATTGCAAAATGATCACCACAATAATATCCATCACCATACATAGTTAACAAATTTTTTTTAATAAATAAATAAAGTTGGGGCACCTGGGCGGCTCAGTTAGTCATCGGACTCTTGATTTCAGCTCAGGTCATGATCTTGGGGTTCTGGGATTGAGCCCACGTCAGTCTCCATGCTCAGTGTGGAGTCTGCTTGTCCTTCTCCCTCCCCCCAGCTTGTGCACATGCTCTCTCTCAAATAAATAAATATTTTAATTAATAAATAAAGTCTTACAAATAAATAACAATTTTAAAGCCATGAAGGGAGCCCTTTTAGCTCTTGTTATCTCCTCTCTGCAAGAAACTTCTAGAAAGAACACCCGGCTCACAGAAAGAATAGCTATACATGCCTATATTACTCCGGAGCTTTAAAGAATAATGAGGGAGGGAAAGGGGGAATCCAACAAGAGGAAAATGGTTAGGTATAGAGAGCATTCCAATTTTGTTGGATAACATTAAAATGTATAACTGAGTAGGGAGTGCCTGGCTGGCTCAGTCAGTAAACCTTGCAACTCTTGATATCAGGGTTCAAGCCCCACATTGGGCATGGAGCCTACTTAAAAATAATAATAATTAATTAGTTTTTAAAAAGTTTTTTTTTATGTATAACTAGGTAAATATTTGTTATATAATACTGCTGCGGAGAGGTGGGGAAGTTATGGATGGATAGAGAACTGAACCTAAAAACCTCCCTGTTACAATGTATATGAAAAGCAACATGGAAACTAAAAACCCTTGGGTGTGTTAGCACAGCAGTTGTCAAGTTTGAGGACACATACAAATCTGCTGGAGAAGCCTCTTTTAAAATGCAGCTCCTCTCCTAGACATTCTGATTCTGAAGGCCTAGGGGATGCCTGAGAGCCTGCATTTGTAATAACCACCCAGGAGCTTCGGAGGCCTGTGGTCTATGGACCATACATGCATTCAGTGAAAATTTACTGGCTACCTAGTATGTGCCAAGTCATGCTCTAGGTCTAAATCAGAGCAGTAAACGAAGCCACACTTGAGAAACAATCATTAGGATGGTGGTCATTTTTTTAAATTCTTTAAATTTAAAATAATATCTCTCACATGAATTTCAAAAAATAATTCAACAGCTAAAACTTCCCTATCTAATTTATTTTTTACATAAGAGGAAAAACACATGCGACAGCTCTGACCTTCAGGTCAGCCTACAGCATGGACACTGGAAGGGAGTGGTATTAGCTGGCCACACAGGCTAGCCGCCACCTGGAGAGGGCTCTGCAAACAAGGCCCTAGCATTTCCTGCCATTCCTGCATGCCCTCCCCAGGGAAATAAGGGAGACTACTGGAAACCAGAAATGGTGGTGATAAGAGAATTTAAAAACAAAAACAAAAACGGGGCGCCTGGGTGGCTCAGTTGGTTAAGTGACTGCCTTCGGGCCAGGTCATGATCCTGGAGTCCTGGGATCGAGTCCCGCATCGGGCTCCCTGCTCGGCGGGGAGTCTGCTTCTCCCTCTGACCCTCCCCCCTCTCATGTGCTTTCTCTCTCTCATTCTCTCTTTCTCAAATAAATAAATAAAATCTTTAAAAAAAAAACAAAAAACAAAAAACCGTGTTACCTCAATTCATAAGAAACACAAATTAACGAACTTTTAGAAATTTCAAGTCCTTCTCTGCCTCCTTCTGGATTTTGATGCTGACCTCTGAACTCTGTCTCAGGTAGAATGTGCTCCCTGCCATTTCTGCACTGTATCATTTATTTCCTCATTTGGCATATTTAAACTTCACTATGTCCTGTTTTGGTCTTTTTTTTTCCCCCTTTGGGTACAAATTTCAGCAAGTTTCTCCAGGTTACAGGAAGGCAGAGCCAAGGGTGGAATGAATTCAGCATGCGTGGGAGCAGCCACCAATGGGGACAACTCAATCCTATTTGTCTTGGCAAGGCATTCGGTAAGCTGTTGGTTATGTCATTTGCCCACAAGTGGGCAGGCCTCACTGTTTTGCAGTCATCCATTTCCCAAAAATGTTATCCTGACCACACACACACACACACACAGCAGTGCACTGCACCCCCATCCAGCTTTGGCTCCAGAATAAGTAGCAAGAATAAGTAGGACCATGTACAAAGGAATGAAAAACAGAAAAGATAAAACCCACACGGAAAAAAAAAAAAACATGTAAGAATTTTAAATACTAAACTGTTCACCTACACAGTACAGAAGTACAATAAAAAGTGGATAGCCAGAAAATTTTATCTAGCAAATGAGTTTATGCAACACAGTTTTGAAGTTAAATCTAAAATGACAAAACCATGAAAGCTAAACAGTACCCAAAAAAGTGTTTCGTCTCAGGTATTTTATATGAATTAATTTCAATTTATAGCTAAATGTCAATGAAAATTGGTTTGTTTTCTATACTGTGTTATGTTTGGTGCCCTAAGGCCTTTGGGCCCTGAGTAACTTATAAATAAATAACATTTCATTCTGATTGTTATGTAAAATAATTCCTCAGTTTATGCTTCCTGCATTCCCTAAAGAAAACCCGAATCCTAATGTTGCAAGAGAATTAGATCCATAAGCCCTAGCAAACAATTCCTGAAAACAAAATGCTAAGATAACAGGCCTATGTCCTTTTTATATTTCTTGTTTTATTTATACTAACTTTGGGATTCAAATTTGCAAAACCCCAAACAGAACATGCAATGGCATAAATATCCCCTAAATATAATTAAATATAATTAAGGACCCAGAAAAATCATATGATCAACCTAAGATGGGAATTGGGGGAGAATAACCAGCAGCATTTTTCTTAGTTTCTGGCATAAAATAACTTGTGAGGGTTAAAAACCCCATGTTTATATCTTAAAATCATCAAATGACTACATTGAGATAGTTACCATGAAATCATTATGCTTAAATTACACTAATTATAAATTGCACATTTCTGATTAACTGCTGAAGCTTTTAAGTGAAAGCTTTAATCAGCAATACCCTTTTAAAAATACTTCCCAATGCATGCACTGACAATGTTGAACTTTATCTGAGCCCAGGGCTCAAGGGAAAGAGCCCTGTTCAAGACATGCTACCACCCTTTTGTGACCCTTTTGTGTTCAGAGCAAGGACCCCATGCAAAGGACCATTCTGTTCTGGAATATGCTGGGACCCACCTCCCATTTTCCTCATTGATTCCCTCGTTTTATAAAACCCTAAGTGTTCTCTCTCTACTCTGAGACTTTCCTCATTAATGCAAGTTCTCCCTATTGCAACAGAATAAAATGACAGGTGCCTTGGCTCTTCCATTATAATACAGTCCAACCTGCCCAAGTGGAGTTCATGGTAACCGATGTGGGAAACAAAAGCAAAAGAAAAATTACATTTCCTTACTACTTGCAGCCCATTGACAAGTCCTTGAAACAGGCAGAGTGACAGTCCTTTAGGGACTCAGCCACATCGATGTTAATACTTTGCTAAGGGCAAAAGCCAATCTTAGCCCGACCACCAGGATCCTGTGAGTCTACTTTAACATATAAAAATTCCTTTGGAAAATTCCTTTATCTCTAAACTCCCCAAGATATATGTTAACAATCATCCCTGAAGCGTATGATCCACCGATATACATCTGAAGGGTCTCATGACTAGGGTTTTATTAGACAATAATAAATGACCCTTTCCTAATAATGGCGAGGCCCTCTCAGGGTCCTGGAAACCTTGTTTCCCAAATACCTGGGAGGCTTACCCTATCCCTAACCCCCTCCCAACTGGAAAGTATATAATGGGCCACTCCTCAGTACCCCAGTGCTGCTCTGCCCACAGTCCTGTCCCCGTGCTTTAAGAAAACCACCTTTTTGCACCAAAGACATCTCAAGAATTCTTTCTTGGCCATGGGCTACAGACCCCAACATCTCTCCTACATCAGTAACTTTGAGATGAGAATAAAATTATTTGATCCGTCTCACTAAACTCCAGTTTGTGTTAGACCCAAGAGCTTGAAAATTCTTGCAAAGTTCAGTAGGGCAAACTCAAAAACATCAAAATCCATGTTTAAATTTTAGAAGTCTTTCCTTTTAAAGATAAGGGCACAATTCAAAGGGGCTCAGTTTATTCAATGCATTTGTATTTACATATATTTGTCATGTATTCAATGTATTTGTAAAACAAACCACTGTGTCACAGCGAAGACATCCATCCTCAATCCACGCATTTAAAAAGCCATATATGCCTAGAAATAATATTAAAGCAATGGCTTAATTAAAATTTAAACTGCTGGAAATTGTTTTTTTAACAATTTGGTATCTGATTTGATTTTAACATCAGAGACTCTCTTAGCAGTCATTGAGAAAACAAATCCTACGCAGTCTGAGGATGATGCTACAGATAAACTGTCCATGTTCACACGGCTCAAAGCAAAATGACTGCACTGAATCATTCACAGTCCTCCAACTGCTCACTCCCGACCTAAGAAGATGACAAGAGCTGACTGAATGAAGCCCAGAGAGAACGAGATGGAAAGAAAGCAACTGTCACTTGTTCAAGTTTGTCCTCGCCAGACCTATCATTTGGTATTCTTCAAAGCATTTATCACTTCCTGCTCACACTTCCATTGCAGCCGTGATGACATTCAGCTATAAATTTTTATTCACTCAACTCATTAAAATGCAAGTGTGCACGTGTCATATCAGATACATTCCCAACACCTGCATAATAAACCCAAGCAGACTCTGTGCCCATTGTGTTGGCTGCTCTATTCTAGAAGAGTGCTTGACACATAGTAAGCACCCACTAAACCTTTGCTGAATGAATCAATAAATGCCAACTGCTATTTCTGTTGTTATTACTACTCCTTGGCAGGAAATTGCTCTGTTTCTGTTTGGTATAGAATTTTACTCTCTCTCTCTCTCTCTCAAATAAATAAATAAAATCTTTTTTTAAAGCGAGTGAGGGGAGCCTGGATGGTTCAGTCAGTTAGCGTCTGCCTTAGGTTCAGGTCATGATCCCAAGGTCCTGGGATGGAGCCCTGGCATTGGCACTGGGCTCCCCACTCAGTGGAACATCTGTCTCTCTCTCCCTCTGCCCCTCCCCCCTACTCACGCACGCGCGTGCTCCCTCTCTCTCTCTCTGAAATAAAGAAAACCTTAAAAAAAAAAGAATTTTAAAACAGAACCCACTGACAAATGTACCTTCCATCTCAATCATCCATTAGACCTGTCTAAGTTTACAGCTTCATTTTACCAAGACCACAACTCCTCAAGAGCAGGCAATGTGCCTTGTGTTCTCCTTCAGAAGTATGAGCACAGTATAATATACAACATCCAGTCCCAGGGGTCAGCTGAGGTATGAGACATGCTTCCAGGTTTCTAAGACCCAACACAGTTCAACAGTCTATCCAAAGGGCCGAACACACGAGGAAGTCACTCATCTGCAGAATTCACTTACTGTCAGTCTCTGACGGCCCTTCTGGATCTACCTGAACCCCAAAGTAATTCAACTTTTCTCTAGAAAATAGTAAACTGGATTTGGCCTGGTCACTGTATTGGTTTGCAATTTTTTCAGAACTTACCAATTTCAAGCAAAAAAATGAAAAAGCCACACCCGGTATCAAAAATTAGACACACAAGTTAGGATATGAAAGTACGGTGAGACCGCCCAAGTACATAGGTTAGAGTTGGCTGGAACTATCTAGCTTAACTGCAGAGATCCACTCCTGGAAGGGAAAAGATCTTTCTAACAACTGTAGCCAGCAGTGGGAAATACACAGCCTGGCTGAACTAGGTGACAAAGGTCCTCCACATGGATACGCACCTTCTCTCAAGGATCCAAAAAACTAAAAACCACCAGGTTGCACCTGTCCTAGCAGGGGAATGACAGCCTGAGAAGGTAAACTGTGAATCCAGGAAGTAGGGGCTAAAATAAAAGATTAAATCGAGTCTTGCAAGACACCACAGGAGGGGGGGGGGGAATAAAAACAGCTACTAAAAATTCAAATGTCAATTAAATCCCATTGTTATACCAAAGAACTGCTCAAGGGGAAAAAAATTAGAACTTTCCTCTCCATGAATTTGTAAATACCTCTTCAACAGGCTGGAATGGAAATTACAAAATTCCACCCCGTAGGGATCTGCAAAAGTCACCACTAAAACAGAAACCCCTCCTTTAAGTCACACAAAGCCCCAGCCAGAGAGACCTCGGCTTTTTGTGTCATCCCTGGGGCAGTGAGGGTTTACTTGGGGACAGGTAGAGGGATGAGGAGAACCTCAGGGAGAAAGGGTCTCCATCAGGATTTCATTCACTAAACAAAGTAACAGAAGAGCAGGTGCTACCTTAATGAAATCTCTCCCAGTGCCCTGCTCATGTTTCTCCCTCACAAGGGTTCTGTGCCCAGCCAGACTGGAGCGGGGCTATCTGATACCGTTATTGATTTCAATTTAAATGACAATGTCGTTAAAGGAAACATTTTCCTCGTATTTGGACCTGAATCTGCTTTTCCAAAAAAATCCTGTTAAATGTATACACAGATCAAGTATTTCCAATGAAACTGTAGCATCCAAAGTGAGATGCTACTCTAAGCGCAAAATACACACCTAATTTCCAAGACGGGATGAAGAAAAAATGTAAATACCTCATTAGTTACCTGATATTGACTATCTGTTGAAATGATAATATTTTGAACAGATTTCACTAAATAGGTCAAAACTTAATTATAATTAACAAAAAAAATTTAATTATTGAAATAAGATTATATTATTAATATGCATTAAGCCTGTTCCATTTTATTCCTTTTATAGTAGCTACCAGAAAAATTTTAATTACATGTGCTTCCCATTATATTTAGACTGGATAGCTCTGGAGATTCAAATCAGTTTATATGATCAGCTTTAAAACTCCCTCTTCAGGGGCGCCTGGGTGGCTCAGTCATCAGGTGTCTGCCTTCGGCTCAGGTCATGATCCCAGGATCCTGGGATCGAGCCCCGCATCAGGCTCTCTGCTCGGCGGGAAGCCTGCTTCTCCCTCTCCCACTCCCCCTGCTTGTGTTCCCTCCTTCACTTGTTTCTCTCTGTTAAATAAATAAAATCTTTAAAAAAAAAACTCCCTCTTCATCTTTTTTGTGCAGTCAGATGAAGCCTACAGGCCTTTCTCAGAATGATGGAAAGATGTTTATAAATGAGTCGAATAAGATGCACACGAGTACGGAGGAAACCAATTTTACTGAAATAAGAACACATTTATAATTATGGTTTTTTTTTCTTAATGAAGGTACTGAGTAGCAAATAAATAGTGGTGAGTCTAATAACTACTGTAATTTCTCGGTAATGGTAGACATAAACAAAACCAGAATGCCATATCAAAATATCTGAGATTTCTATTGATGACAAAGTCATGGGTATTGTCATGCTCCTGTGTGCTCTTGCCCAAGTTGGTAACTGAAAGAAATGCTCATGTTCAGTTAGCGGTGAGGAGGGAAAATGTAGATGTAGGTATGTCTGGGTGGCTCAGTCGGTTAAGCGTCTGCCTTCGGCTCAGGTCATGGTCCCAGGGTCCTGGGACAGAGCCCTGTGTTGGGCTCCCTGCTTAGCAGGGAGCCTGCTTCTCCCTCTCGTTCTGCCACTCCCCCTGCTTGTGCGCTCTCACCCTGTCAAATAAATAAATAAAATCTTAAAAAAAAAAAAAAAAGAAAGAAAGAAAGCAAATGTAGATGTAATTTTTAGTCCACCCAAAAGTATGGGTCCCCTGATTTCTATCCAGAGATTCTAGGTTAAGAACACTGTTTTAATACCTGATGAATTCCTGAGTCTGTTTGCCAAAGATGACCCCATCCTTAGGATGTCATTTCACCTTGGCTCGTTCCTGTTAATTTGGAGTTCATGACTCACAATTCCTGTTTTGACTACAACCAAATCAATATTATAAGGAAGCGCTTGCACTTGTTTTTTTCCGATACTTTTGCTCTCCAAAGGGAACAGGAAAAGCAGAAAAGGAATATATACTTAAAAGGGGGAAAAAAATCTTAACTATGTACCATAAAACCAGTTCTTTTGAGTTAATGATTCATTTCTGTGTGTCAGAATATTCAGCAACCAGAAAGGCCACATAAATTTCAGCGGCACTTCATATACATCTAACTTCATGTCTCCCAGTCTATTTTTATTTACAACACTTCTACAACGCTTACTGTATCCTATGTACTGTTTGAAGGACTACAACTTTAACTCCTTAATCCTTAATACAATCCTAGGAGTTGAGTGCTATTAATATTGTACCCTTTCGACACATGAGAAAACTGAGCCTCAGAGAGATTAAGTAACTTGCCCAAAGCCACACAGCTGGGCTTCTGACAGAGGCCAAGTATCTATGATGTCTGTGACAATGCAATGGAACTGCAAGACTCGAGTCACTACAAGTGAGCAAACATTACCACCTTACCACCTTTATTCTCTGCTTCTAAACAGCTCGCTGAAAAATTAAAGCTAGATGAGGTAATAAGGAAGACCACTTCGTATCTCCTGGCCTACTCACAAGCAGTTTTCAAAATTAAACCAAATGGCTTTCTTTGTGAGGAGAAATAAAGCTCCTCAGTATCTCAGGGCAGTGAATGCTACTAGGCCTGGCATTTTTTTCTTCAACTCTTATCTAAACTATGTTCCGGGAGAATCTAGGCCTAATGATAAGCCAAGTTTCAGCTTCACCGCACCAGCTTAAGAGCGATTACGCACACACTCGAGACTTCACCAGCGGAAGGAGGACACAGAAACCCCAGCTCCTCAAGGATCCAGTCACTGTTGACATTCCGTTGCCAGAACAAGGTGAACTCTGCCTGTGTCCGGAGCTCAGAAGTGAAACCAGCCCTACAGGTGTATCCAGGGAGGCTGGTTTACAATGAGTGGCACATTCCTTCCTTCTGCGAACAAATGAAGGATTGTCTCCACGGGGTGCTGGGCGCTCAGGGCCAGAGAAGCGGGTCTCACACAATCGCCTCAACATAGAAACTGCCACTCGGTAACACCTCAAGTAAAATGGCTTTGAATGTCAACCAGGAAAAGAAAGAGGCGGATAATGTTACAGTAACATTTATCTAGAAAAACAGTGTTCATTTGGTAAAACTTAACTACAGCAAGAATCTTCAGGGCAGATACAATGAATAAAGATTTGCGGCTACCAAAGCCTACTGCTACCTTTTAAAAGGACTCTTGGACCAATTGTAAAGCTTCATCTTGGCTGGGTGAACTGCCATCCCCTTTCTGAAATGATAGAGTCCCAGTGGTCGCTATAATATTAAATAAAATGACTTCATTTCCTCCACAGAAATATTTTTACCTCAACCCCCACACTCTGGCACTCAGCTACACAGGACTCCAATATCAGGGGGCAAAAAGTCAGGCCTAATAGGCCCGGATCGTTCTCAGATTAACAACCTTGGGGGAATAATCCTGTAAGAAAATATTTTCAAGATTTGGGGTAATAACATTTTTGGACCAGATGAAATTTGTTAAGCGTTTGCACTTTTGTTTCTAGAAACTTCTGAAGTCATTTGTTTCCCACAGTTTTTCTCAGAAGCTACTTTGTGGGAAAGAAAGCCAGTTCCTAGGCAGCAAGCCAGCTCAAACCGGGTTGCTCTGAAAGAAAGCCAGCCCCCCACGCCCCCCACCCCCACCGAGGCTGGGCTAAATGAACAGCTCTCACCAAGGTGGTTAATTTTTTACCTAGGTAGAACCAGAGGTATGCACATGGAAAATATTTATGACACAGCGTATCATGCAACAAGCAAGAAACACAGAGAGAGTGGATGGCGCGATCCCAGTTCCGTTGCCTCAAATTACTTAGGAAGAGTTAGGCCAAACTGTGCCATGGTTGTCTATAGAGAGAAGAATGAGGGGTGGGATGCCTGCTTTGGAGGACCAGTGGGAACATGGCAATACTGGGATGAAGGACAGATTCTGAAACTGAACTGCCTCCCATCCAAACCCCAGCCCTGCCACTGATTATCTGAGGAACCTGCGTTAGCCATGTCCCTTAAAACACTCTCTGCCTCAGTGTCTTCATCTGTACCTTAGAGCAAAACAGCCCACAGGCGGCTGTAAGGACTAACGAATGGATGTAGGCCAAGCACTCAAAGTAAGCGCCATTCTCACGTTTTATTTTGTAACATCTGTCATTTTTAACATAACCCTCGTAATCAATGCTAGCATCGCTGCCTCCATAGAGAGATGAAAGAATTGAGTCCTGGAGAAATGAAGGACCTTGCCCCAAATAGGGCAACTAAAAAGAAATGAGAGGGGTACCCTAGCTGGCTCGGTTGGAGGAGCATGCAACTCTTGACCTCGGGGGTCGTGAGTTCCAGCCCCATGTTGGGCGTAAAGATTACTTAAAAAAACATGTAACTAAAAAAAAAAAGAAGAAGACGAAGAAGAAGGTAGCGGGAGGGGAAGAATGAAGCGGGGGAAATCGGAGGGGTAGACGAACCATGAGAGACGATGGACTCTGAAAAACAAACTGAGGGTTCTAGAGGGGAGGGGGTGGGAGGATGGGTTAGCCTGGTGGTGGGTATTGAGGAGGGCACATTCTGCATGGAGCACTGGGTGTTATGCACAAACAATGAATCATGGAACACTTCATCTAAAACTAATGATGTAATGTAGGGGATTAACATAAGAATTAAAAAAAAAAAAAACATGTAACTATAACTAAAAAGAAACAATGTCGACGGATGCACCCCTGTCTGTGAACGCCAAGAACCCAGCCGTGTGAACCTCCCTCTCTTGTCTGGCTCTTCTTTTCTTCTCTTTCAAAAGAAAAGAGGTGGGAAAGGTCAAGAAAACATATTATGGATACACTTTATGAAGCGAATGAAACCTTTAATGACAAAATTCAAGGCAAACTCTGGGAAACTGTGAGCTGGGGGCTCCCCCACCCCTCCCCTCCTGGCCTGGCCGGTTCCCCAGTAGGTTGGAGAGGAGTCTGGCCCAGGCAGGACACAGGAGGCAGAGTGAGGCCACGCTCTGAGCGAAGTGACAACAAAGCCACCGGGGAGGCCGCTCCACAGTCTTTAGGGGTCTCTCGTAAGGCTCAGGAGGGGTAGCATGAGAAATCTGGGTGTCCCAAGGGAGGAAATGCAAACAGCCCCCATCACTGCCCTCCACTGCTTCCTCCTTGACAGGCTCACAATGTCCCCCAAAAGAAACACTGATTTTGCGGGTCTTCGCTTCCTGCACGTCTCCTCTTTCATTTCTGGGACTGCGCCGGCGCTCTTGCAAGTATCAGAATGACAACCACGGGTCTTTTAAAATGCCACCCTCGGTCACCCTGCGTGGCGGAAAAGGAAACATTGCTGGCTGCCGTCACAATATTTACCATTGCTGGAGTGTTTTGTTTGTTTTCCGTGGAGGATGCAGAGGGTTGACAAAGGAAAAACAAAACTCCTCTGTGTCAAAACACGAGCTGGGGATGATTTCCTTCTCCGCTGCCCTTGTGTCAACTGCTCACAAATCCAGAGCAGCCCTGGGCCGGAGGAGTGTTTATGGTCCTGCTGAGCCGTAAACATGCCACCCTTCAAAACAACACACTGAGCCACCTGAACATCAAACCAACGAGGTAGTTTCCAGAAAGGATATATTGGGTTTTGACGTCGGACGCTCTGAGTGAAATAACTTTGTTTCCCCTAAAAAAAGATAAACGAAAATAAATATAGGCGTGTTCCAAAGCAATGTAGCCAGCCGCTTCTTCCTATGACTCACAGCGACCTCATAACTTCTTTTGTTATGGTAACTATAGGCCAGGAACTATGGGCTTTTTGGTGGGTTGATTCATACACTCTTCAGAGCAGCTCCATGAGGAATTTCAAATTATTCCCATTATGCAGAGGAGGAGACTGAGACTCAAAGAGCTTGAATAGCTGTGTAAATTCACACAGTTTGCCACGGGCTTTGGGACCTTGGTCTATCAGATTCTGGAGGATGAGGTCCAAAACGACGGCCCCACATTCAGTTAAGGCCTCAGGAGGTCACCCCACAGCCCTTCACTCAGGGTTGAAGCTAAACGCTGTTGAAGCGTTTCAACAAACACCCAGATGCCATAATGATCAATTTAAAACAATAAAGTAGGCATATTCTAAATGGCTGAAATTAAAAGATTGCCAATACCAAGTGCTGCTGGAAATGTTAAGCAAGGGAAATTCATATACTGCCAGTGGAAATGTAAATTGGAGCAAGCACCTTGCAGTGCCACTGGGAATCATCTAGACGAACTAGACAAAGGCATAGTCTATGACCCGATCCTGCATTTCCACTCCAGCTACCCCCCCAAAGAAATGCAAGTGCATTCCTTGAGTACCAAAAGACATGAGTGGCCACAATGACAGTAACGTTATTCATAATAATCCCCAACAACAAGCAACACAAATGTCATCAACAGTGGAACACATGGGTATATGTTGGCATCTCCATGCTGTATATAATGCTATACAAAAATGCAAATGAATGAACTACCACTATATGCAAAATGGACAAAGCTGAAGCATAACGTGGAGGAGGAGATGGGGCAAGGTGCAAAGAACAAATGCTGAACGAACACATTTACACAAAGTCCTCAAACAAGCAAAACTCATCAGTGGGGACAGAGGTCAAGATAGTGGGGTTCCCTTTGGGGAGGAGCCCAAAAGGGGGCTTCTTGGTTGCCAACCTGGTTTTTCTTCTAGATCCAGATTGGGCTGGTGCTACTTAGGTTTGTTGACTTTTTGATATCTCATCTATTGTACATTTAGGATTTACATAATTTTCTTTCAGATCACCTCCCTCTCCCTCCCTTCCAAAACACACACAAAAAATCGTAAAACCCTGAAATCGAAACTAGGTTTTTAAGACGTGCACAGGAAAAACCAGGTACAACAGAAGACATTCTAAACCTAACTCAGTATTCTTAACATTCAGGAACACCAGCACGGGGAAATCACCTTGGCAGTATTTTAAATGGTGTTTATATTCAATAAAGACCTGCTCGTTTTGGCATCAAAGACACATGTGCAGCCCATCTCAGGAAGAGGCACAGTCCTACAATGCCTAGGGTTTGCAAATAGAACTCTCGTGTTGCAATGATGAAGTCATTTAGTATTTTCGCACAAAATACTCTGAGGCAGGGTAAAAACTGAACATTCTCTGCAGAGGCTACTCCGGGAAGCAGGGGCTAGCCTGGCCTTAAATGTCCTCCCTGGCGGGGGTAAAGGGACATACAATAGTCCTACAAAAGACAACAGGACTCTACATAATATGACCCAGCTATGTGAGGTAAAAAGTCAACACCCATGGTCCTAATGAGCAAAAATACACATTTTGTCCCTTGGCCAGCATGCAAAGAATTCTAGTGCTTCTCACATCTGCCAAAGCACAAATAAGGTTTCAAACGCTCCAGAAGCCACTGAGGGCACAGTAGCTCCAAAGACACCCAACCTGGAACTCTCCGACCCCTTTATTTGGGTACCTCTTAAAAAATATTTCAGACTTGGGGCGCCTGGGTGGCTCAGTCAGTTAAGTGTCCAACTCCTGCTTTCGGCTCAGGTCATGATCTCAGGGTCGTGGTACTCAGCCCTGTGTCAGGCTCTGCACTCAGCTAAGAGTGTGCTTGAGATTCTTTCTCCCTCCTGCTCTGCTCCTGCCCCCCCCATCTCTCTCTCTCTCTAATAAATAAATAAAATCTTATATATATTTCAGGGGCACCTGGGTGGCTCAGTCATTAAGCGTCTGCCTTCAGCTCAGGTCGTGGTCCTGGGGTCCTGGGATCGAGCCCCACATCAGGCTCCCTGCTCAGCAAGAAGCCTGCTTCTCCCTCTCCCACTCCCCCTGCTTGTGTTCCCTCTCTCGCTGTCTCTCTCTCTGTCAAATAAATAAATAAAAATCTTAAATATATATTTCAGACTCACTTCAAACACAGGGCTTCTAAACTTCCCCTGACCTCCACTGTCCCCGTGTTGGGTCCCTTCAATCTTCTCCCTTAGTATGCTCTATCTTTCCTATTAGCACTTTATTCAAATTGTCATTATTCTCATTATCTGCACAATTCTTTGATTCACCATAAAGAACATCCCTTTTCTGCCCATCTGCAATTCCCCAGGGCAAAACACATCTGCGCATAGTAGGTACCTAATAAAGTCTTAACACACAAACGTATACGTTTTTTCTCAATACTAACAATAACAACATAACCAAATATGTTTGTGTTCTTCTCAAACCAGCAACCCCAGCCTGGTGCGTTTCAGGAGTGATCTAAATTCACCCCAGATGGGTTTTTAGATAGTCAAGCTGGTTTTTCTTTGAGCCTGGATTCCCCATGTGGAAAAGCTCCCAGAAAGGCTTGCCTAGATACAGAGAAAGTGATGTCTACACAATTCTGCTTCAGCCTTCTGCTGGGAAAACCTCCAGCTATTTCACTGAACTTCATATAACCAAGTCATAGTTCACATTTCACAGATTCCTCATGAGGGGTCTGACATCTCTCGAGAAGAGAGCTGGGGGAAGGGTGGGCAGACATCTGTCTTTAAAGTGGTTTCTAACAAACTGATAAGTACAAACAATTCTAAGAAGATTAGGATGTCACTGGTCCCTGTGGTCACCAAACAAAAAAGAGGTCTGTCCTATGGAATGACTCCAAAGGAGCGAAAAAGTACCTAATCATGATTTAATTACAATATTTTACCCTGAAATCACAGAGGAGAAAATCACCCAGGTTTGAAGCCAGAATTACGGGTCTCGCTGTCCACACAAATATACACGAGATTGCCCTTGGGTAGAACTGTGCAGAGATGGGTTTTTGGTAGTCTTCCCCCACTTCAGTTCTCCCACTTCTCGATATAATTTCCCCGCCTTGGTTTCCATTTCATTTTCCATCCTTCCTCCTATGTGACTGCAAGGAAAAATATTCTGAGAAAGAAGTTTAAATCTGCCAGTTACATGCATTCCTTCCTTGTCTATTAATAACCCACCACCCTTACTGACTTCCCCTACTTCGTCTCTAAGCTATAAGCTTGGCAGCAAGAGCATGGGCCAGCTGGACATGGCACACACACAAATAGTGGGAGACGAAATGGGTGAATAAGTGAATCAGGTTCCTCTTCAGCTTTGAAATAACATATAATCCCAGGATAACCTTTTGAAATTCCATGACACCGTGCTTCCAGACGAGGAGGGGTAGGGGTATTTCTGTTTCCCTCTGGTATATCCCTACATCAGGCTATTTCCACTTGCTGAGATGAATCAGAAGTAGGACAAACAGACAGGAAACTAACTGGTCGCTGTACAGTCAAAAAAAAAAAATACTTGACACGATTCTATAAACAGTAAAGTCACCTTGAGCTTGGTACTACTTACCCAGCTTGCACTTACCCTTTCCTCTTTGAATTCATTCAGGTAGTCAACCCATTCTTTCTACATGTTACTATTGTTATTTGTAACTCAAGTTCCTTAAGCAACACTGAATGTGCGTAAGTGAATATACACTGCCAGGACTCAATAAGTGAGGTGGATCTTGAACATTCCTTATGTAAATTGACAACAAAAAAATAAAGCCAAAAAAACAAAACAAAACAAAAAACCCCTGTGAACAGTATCTTGTGCATTCTACATGGCTGGCTAACACAGCAGAAATACCTTTGTATACCAGTGATCCTCAGTATCTTGGGAAATAATATTAAAATGGAACCCTTTTATAGATGCCAATGAGATCAGGAAGGTCTAGTGTAACAGCCCCTCAAAGGCACTCTATGGAGAACAGGTATCCTCATTTCCAATATAGTCAGGAGCCAAACTGATAGCATGGAACTATATCCGTTCATGTCATTTTACGTGTTTAAAAAAAACAAGCTTTCCTATAAAGACAGACTCCATTCCTCTTGTCCTCAACCTTCCTGTCAGGCTTCCCTTAATAAAGTTTCTGCCTGATAAACATCAAGAATGTTCTATTGTGCTGAGGAGAAAGAAGCTTACATCAAATTGCCTGGTTGGAGCTAAAAGCTTGGGAACCACCTGAGCAATCAGCTAAATCATTTGGAAAAGATTATTTCTCCAAGTGGGACAGTTTCCATGATTTGGTTGGCATAATACTCATCAAGAGGTTGTTTTTCTTCTATTAATTCTCTCATATCAGTAGTTTTAGGATAAGAAGTAAGCATATTTAGCTTGTTTGTTCTCATGGATATTAAACTGTATCAGTCAAGTGCATTCAAGTTTTCCCAGGATTTTTACACATACACACACACACACACCCCAAATGTACTTTCCAACTCAGTTGTTGAGGAAGATGAGCTTTGTTACATCAAAATATTGATTAAAAAGTCATGACACGGGACGCCTGGGTGGCTCAGTCGGTTAAGCGTCTGCCTTCGGCTCATGTCATGCTCCCAGGGTCCTGGGATCGAGCCCCACATCGGGCTCCCTGCTCAGCGGCAAGTCTGCTTTTTCCTCTCCCTTTGCCCCCCCCCCCCACTCATGCTTGCTCTCTCTCGCTCTCTCTCTCTCTCAAATGAATAAATAAATAATCTTAAAAAAAGTTATGACACGGGACACCTGGGTGGCTCAGTCGGTTAAGCGTCTGCCTTCGGCTCAGGTCATGATCCCAGGGTCCTGGGATCGAGTCCCGCATCCGTCTCCCTGCTCCGCAGGGAGCCTGCTTCTCCCTCTGCCTCTGTCTCTCTCTCTGTCTCTCACGAATAAATAAATAAAATCTAAAAAAAAAAAAAAGTTATGACACAATGGGCAGAGAAGTTAGGTTTCATCTCATGAGCAGACTAAAAAAAGAATGTTACAAGAATACCATGGTTTTTTTTAAATACTGTGTATAAAATAATGAAGTAGTTTGTTCCCAGAGTTAAATAATGATAACCCAATGGATGCCCAATGGATGGGCATTTCATAACTTTTCCATAATAATTACTTTATAATTTTAAGAGCCTATGCCAAGCTTTCTTTCATACACTATTTTATTTAAATCTCACAACAATCCTAAATGGGGGGGGGGGGGAATCCCATAAAGGCAGAGAGCTTTGCCTGTTTTTTTCATCCATTTATCTCAAGATCGGGCACAGTGCCAGGCATACAGTAGGTATTTAAGAAACTCTCTTGATGTAAGGTCAACATTTTTTCATGTATTAGACAAATATAGCTCATAAAACTTAAACCAAGACCACAGGCCAGTAAATGGCTAAGCCAGGCTTCCAATGAAAGGCAGTGGGATTACTGAATCCTGACATGTAACCACTCCATGAGTCTGGTCCTTTTAAGATGGTTAACATATTAACTCTTCTCACATCACATCCCTGCAAAGCAGCCATGAGACACCACCTTGCAGACCGAGAAACAGATACAATTTTCCCCCCATTAACCTAGTAACCACCCTGCCCGTGTCTTTTACTACTCTGTCTCTCTCTCCCAGGGTACCTCTGCCCCCCATCATTACCTTACGGTCACAGATCTATGGGGAAACCTAAAAAACATCAGGACTTGAGAGAAGCCAAACTGATGACCTGCTGACCAAACTGATGACCTCAGCCCCTAACTGCTGGAGGAAGTCACTTCCATCCTGTTATCAAAATCGGATGCTAGCACCAGGAACAAGGGTAAGAAAAAGGGAAGACAGGCTCATCTTGGCATTCCAAAAGGGCCTCATCTCCCTGTGTTGGGGAATAAATCAAAGGGAAGAACTCTTCATAGAGCAGGGGCATGAATCAGGGGCTCCTCTCTTACCAAGAGATACAAAGAAAGGAGTTGCCCTTTAGACTCCTACAAATCTCCCAATCTCCCCCCACCCCACCCCCCATACACCCAACCATTTGATCCCATTCTCAGGGCTCCATCAATTGCCAACAAGTTCTTACCAGTGAGTATCTACCTGGTTGTCTTTCAAAGGTAAGAATCTTGTCCTTACCTTCCCACCTTTCCAAACTTAAGGTTATTTAGTGCTAACTCAGACAGATTTTTTGAGCAGATGCACACCTAAATCTCCTTAAACAGAATCCCTTAGGATCATGCAGATCCTCAGGCTATTCCTGGATTCACTT
Organism: Mirounga angustirostris; assembly: GCF_029215605.1. Lineage (NCBI taxonomy): Eukaryota > Metazoa > Chordata > Mammalia > Carnivora > Phocidae > Mirounga > Mirounga angustirostris. The sequence continues at coordinate 182,892,014 of NW_026991709.1, read as the reverse complement.
TTAGGCACTCCCTAAGGATGCCCCTTTTTGATGTTCCTGACTTCTGAAGCCACCCCATCTAAAAGATATATAGTATCCATTTCTTAGATATCCAGCCACATTAAAAAAAAATTTTTTTTTCAATGAGAATTTGGAAACATCTGCATTCGACTCATCTATTCTGGCTACTGATGATACCAAGGATGGTTTCATGAAAACAAACATGCTTGGCCAAAGCCCCAAGGCATAATTAGCCTAGCTCTAAAACCTTCCAAGGAGGCCTGAACCTACTGCGTCTATTTTTCCTAGCCAAGAAATAAATGCAGGGTATACATGATTTTCCAAGCATCTTCCACACAGATGCAATGACCTTATAAGTGTTCCCTCTGTCCAGATCATCCACTGTCACTGGAGACTAGACAGACAGCCCTTGAAGGTCATTTGGTGTGTTTAAAAAAAGCCTCTCTGGGGGGCTGGGGGGGGTGCACCTGGGTGGCTCAGTCGGTTGGGCATCCGACTCTTGATCTCGGCTCAGGTCATGATCTCATGGTCCTGGGATGGAGCCCCTGCATAGGGCTCTGCACTCAGGAGGGTGTCTGCTTGAGGATCCTCTTTCTCCTTCTGCCTCTACCCCGCCCCACACCCCACGCACACACACACTCTCTCTCAAATAGATAAATCTTTAAAAAAAAAAAAAGTCTCTATCATTTCTATTTCATCATTGTGACTTCTGCCACATCTGAGAACCTTTCATTGTACGATTCCATCTTGCTTTAAAAAAAAAAAAGGCAGTTTTTCTGTATGTCATTAAATGTATTTTAAATGGAAACTTTATATCACCTCTGTTAAGCAGACATAGAATCAGCTGCCAGAAGAATAAGGTAACTCCCAAAGCAAATACAATGAAAGCAAAATAATGTCATTAAAAACTATGGCCTCTCAATTAGAAAGGGAGGTTAGCAAACGTGCAGGGCAGTTAAAGACACATCAGCACCTGGAACTCATGGAAAAGGGGAAAGGACTGACTTGGAATTGAGGCAGGAGCTCCAGTGAGAAGAGAAAAGCTGAGGGATTTATTTCCATCTTCTTTGCTGCCTGAGGTACATGCAGAACATAGCTTCCTGAGGACTGTTTCTCAGACACACAGATGCTGTCAGGGTCACAACTTCCAACCTCACGGGACCAACTGGGGCAAGGCTTCTCCTCAAAACACCCAGGTCTGTTCAAGACTCGGGAATCATATTGATTTCCATCTTCTGCCCTTCTCTTCACAAACGATTCTGAATAGCGGACCAGGGGAAACTTCTAGCATCCCAGATGTCTATGAGTTGATAAATGATATAGCACTGCCGGAAAACCCCCCGATGATTCCTATACAGCGAGGTCACCCAGAACTCCAGACAGCGAGAAGACCCAGAATTGGAAATGCTAATGGCAAGGAGAGTATTTTAACAAGACATAAAACAATAGCAGGGTATTCTTTCTTCTGCAAGACTAACCTTCAGTAGCTCAAGATCACACCAAAGTGACAAAAGCTTAAGTGCTGGTACCTGTTCCCAGAGTTCCGATGAAGGCTTTTTCCTGACCACGAAATCTCTGCCACCTCATACGATCCTGGAATTTCTCCATCTTGTGATTAAGAGAAAGAGCAGGGGCACCTGGGTGGCTCAGTCGGTTGAGCATCAGACTCTTGATTTCAGCTCAGGTCATGATCTCGGGGTCCTGTCATCCAGCCCTGCATCAAGGCTCCATGCTCAGCTTGATTCTCTCTCCCTCTCCCTCTGCCCTCCCCACCCCCGCTCTCATGCGCTCTCTCTCTCTCTCTCTCTCTAAAATAAATAAATCTTTTTTAAAAGAGAGAGAGAAAGGAACACCTGGGTGGCTCAGTCGGTTGAGCATCAGACTCTTGATTTCAGCTCAGGTCATGATCTCGGGGTCCTGTCATTGAGCCTGGGCTGCAAGCCTGGCATTGCTTTTTACTAACCCTGTGACCTTGGGCAAGCTCCTAAACCTCTCTGTGCCTCAGTATACTCATCTGTAAGAAGGAAATGATAGTAGTGCTGCCTTCATAAACTTTTGTGAGATGAAATGAATTAGTACATGGACAGCATTTAGAACAGAGGCCACAACATATTAAGCATTTGGTACATGCCATAAAGTGCTCAATTTCATGGACTTTTAATCCATTTCAATTTCATGGATTTTTACAAATATTTTTATTTTTTTTAAAGATTTTATTACAGAGAGAGAGAGAGCACAATTGGGGACAGAGGGAGAGGGAGAAGCAGACTCCCCACTGAGCAGGAAGTCCTATGCCAGGCTCTATCCCAGGATCCCAAACCATGACCAGATCCAAAGGCAGATGCCCAACCGACTGAGCCACCCAGGCTCCCCAAAATATTTTTATTTTTAAAAGTAATAGATTTCATGGATTTTAGGGAGAAGCAACTATGTGCCAGACACTTTATGTGTATTGCCTCATTTGATTCTCAAAAAAACCTAAGGAGATTATTCCTATTTGCAGATGAGTAAACTGAAGCTTCGTATGTGGCAGCAATGGGATTTAATCACAAATCTATTGTACTTCAATGGTCATAAACTCCTGGCTTTGCCCTTTCTCTCTCTCTCTCTTTTTTTTAAGTTTTTTTTATTTGTCAGAGAGAGAGAGAGTGAGCACAAGCAGGGGGAGAGGCAGGAAAAGCAGGCTCCCCGCTGAGCAAGGAGCCTGATGTGGGACTCGATCCCAGGACTCTGGGATCATGACTGGAGCTGAAGATAGGCACTTAACCGACTGAGCCACCCAGGTGTTCCTTTCTCTCTCTCTTTTAAAAAAGATTTATTTATTTTAGAGAGAGAGAGAGAGCGCATGAGAGCGGGGGTGGGGAGGGCAGAGGGAGAGGGAGAGAGAATCAAGCTGAGCATGGAGCCTGATGCAGGGCTGGATGACAGGACCCCGAGATCATGACCTGAGCTGAAATCAAGAGTCTGATGCTCAACTGACTGAGCCACCCAGGTGCCCCTGCTCTTTCTCTTAATCACAAGATGGAGAAATTCCAAGATCGTATGAGGTGGCAGAGATTTCGTGGTCAGGAAAAAGCCTTCATCGGAACTCTGGGAACAGGTACCAGCACTTAAGCTTTTGTCACTTTGGTGTGATCTTGAGCTACTAAAGGTTAGTCTTGCAGAAGAAAGAATACCCTGCTATTGTTTTATATCTTGTTAAAATACTCTCCTTGCCATTAGCATTTCCAATTCTGGGTCCTCTCGCTGTCAGACTCCTAACAAGCCATGCTGGGGATGCCCCGAAGAGCCAGAGAGTTATCACAAGTCATCACAAAAAGAGCCCCAAATTATGAATACCAGGACAGCTATGCAATAAATCGAGTACAGTAAAATGTTGATGGCAAAATCTATTAGCGTGCATACAGGTGTTCATGATAAAATTCTTTTAACTGTGCTGTTTAAAAGTTTTATAATAAAACGTTGGGAGGAGAGCAAGGAAGAGCCCAGAATGTCATTTCCTGCTCAAAAATAGAAGAGCACTAGAGAGGATTTGTCAACAATGCCATGGTGAAAAGATTTTTTTTTTTTAAGTGTTCCAGTTAAACTCCACAGCACACAGAATCAAGTTAGGGGTGAACCCAGCTGGGGTCAAAGGCTGGGAAAGATACAGGAGAGCAAGTGGGATGAAAACCTGGGTCCCCTGCCAGCTGAGCTAGAGAAACCATCTCCCGATTGAAAGTGTTAATGGAAATGCCAGACTCAAGCAGTCATCTGGAAACCGTTGCTTGACACTGTACTTTGCAAACAGATACCACTTCTTCTGAAATGGCAAGAATGCAGGGGACAGCCATGCCTATCGCTAAGTACTGGCAAGCACCCAAGACAAGTGAACAGATATGGATTTCTCGGGCGCTAGAGATGAGGACCAGCTCTTAAAAGCCTCCCAGGGAATGAACGAGAAAGAGGAATTCACCGAGATGAGGCTGGGCCATCAGCTAAAGGGGGCAAAGGGGAACCCATGTCCGGCACTGCAAACCCCTACCAGGGAGGAAATTCGCCTCAGTGCTCACAAGGGGGTCAGGTTTGTGTCTTTCAAGAAGGCTCCTGCAATTTGTGATCTACATACTTGGATCACAAGTATGCCCTTCCCCTCGAAGGTGTCCCAACTGCTAGACTGGGTCTGAGGGTAGGAAGGGAAGTTGGAGAGAGAAATAGGAAGGAAAGGATGGTGAAGAAAGAAGGGGATGAAATTTTAGGCATGTCCATATGCAGGTGGTAAAAGTAGAAAATGGTGCATCTTTTTGGAAGGGCAATTTGGCCATATATAATAAAGACATAAAATGTGTCTACCTTTTGAACTAGAAAACTATTGGGACTTTATTTTATAAATACAATTATATGTACATAAAGATCAAGGTACAAGGAAGGATATCTTACTCACTGCAGCATGATTTGTAAAAACAAAAGGCTGGAAAGAACCTTAATGTTCATCAGCAGGGGACCAGTTAAATAAATTATGTATGGAACACTGACAAGAAGGCAAACTCCAAGTCGCTGAAAAGCATGAAGCCAATCTCAGCACTAACATAAAAAGAACTCCAAAAGAGAGTTGCAAATATCAGTTGTAAATAACAAGGAGCAGAAACTGATATATACATATCATCAAAAAATACATACAGTATATACGTGTGTGTGTACACATATGTGCCATATATTATAAATACATAATATCATACACACATGCACACACATTCTGTTCTCTATATGTTTTCTTGTACACAGTTTTTTTTAAAGGAGGGAGAACAACAGAAGAGGAAAAGGAATATGCTTATATAGTATAAACAATTTCTAGAACAAGAAACCATTGGGGCGCCTGGATGGCTCAGTCGGTGCAGCATCCAACTCTTGATTTCTGCTGGGTCATTATCTCAGAGTTGTGAGATCAAGTCCCGCACTGGGTTCCATGCTCAGCGTGGAGTCTGCTTAAGATTCTCTCCTTCCTTCTCTATCTCTCCCCACCATTTGCTCTCATTCCTTCTCTCTCTCTCAAATAAATAAAATCTTAAAAAAAAAAAAGAAACCACTAAAGGTGGTTGCATCTGGGAGAACTGGAGAATTCAGGAGATCAGAGACTTTCCACTCTATACACTTTTTACTGTCTAAATTTTTTATTCATCTCTATTCCTTCTTCACTTTAAATGAAAGTAAATATGAATATTCTTTTTTTTTAAGACAAACGTTTTATTTCTTTATACACATTTTGTTTTCATAGCCACCATGGATATTCTAAATCAGACCACTGAAATAGCATTTTTTGGTTTGCTTTCACAGTATATTTATTGTACTGTTTGTGAATTTATGCTGAATTATTTCCTTGGGGGATGTGACAATTAGCAGCATATCCTGAAATGCTTTACACTTACATAGGACTTTAAAGTTCATATGGGTATGCATTAACTCCTCTTGATGAAAATCTCCAGGACAAGGCTGTGTCACTCCCATTGACATTCTTCAAGGATTTCTTGAGTGATAAAATCAAAGTCTCGAGCTATTTTGATTTTTGGAAATCATGCAATTCATACAGTTTCCAAGTGATTAAAACGCACTCTTGTTTAAAATCACAGGCTTCCTGAAAGTACACAGACAGCTTTCAGTCCCTACATGTGATGCAATGCAGAAAACTCTCAGATGCTGTCTCTGCATGCTGAGATAAGATTTTGGAAAGGCAGCGGCACCTGCATGGCACATTCGGTTGAGTGGGCGAGTCTCGGTTTCAGCTCAGGTCATGATCTCCCTGTCCTGAGATCGAGCCCCGTGCTGGGCTCCACAACCAGTGCAGAGTCTGCTTAAGACTCTTCTCTCCCTCTCCCTCTGCTCCTCCCCCACCCTGTGCACATGTGTTCTCTCTCTTAAATAAATAAATAAAATCTTAAAAAAAAAAAAAAAGATTTTGAAAAGGCATTCTACTGAAGCCCTTTGGTTTCCACAAACAATATGCAGGACTAAGATCATCACCAGCCAAGAGGCCACCAGTAAAATATGAAGAAGCTCCACTGCTTATTCGAAAAAATATTTGATTCACAGGGAAGGTTCCAGTCTATTTGGAGTTGAGTCCTAACATCTCTGTGAGCTTGCTGTCAGGACACGACTCGTGTGTGTTAGACATTTCATAGGACTGCTCTGAACGTAATCCCCAGTTTACACGCGATATAACTAGAAGAACTAAAAGAAGGAATTACTAAATAATTTGCTGTATTAGGAACATTTAGCAAAAGGCTAATCCCATTTCAAAATGATTCAAGTGAAAGAGTAAAGTTTTATAAAACGGAGGTCCTTCACCAAACCCAAGCAAATGGAAGAGGTTGGTCTCGGGGACAAGGGTCGGGAATCTCTTCATTTCTGTATTTTGTTTTCTCTCACTGCACACCAGCTTCTTCTGAATCCTGGAGGCCATAGCTCTCAGTTCCCAGCCCTCATCTGTAACCATTTTACCAGGAGCAGGAACCCATCTAAAAGTTCCAATCATTAGCATGTGGGACCATACAGTTATTTGTTTGGGGTTGGGAGAGGGACGGTCCTGTGCATTGTAGAATGTTTAGTAGCATCCCCAGCCTCTACCCACTAGATGAGATGCCAGTAACACCTCCCTCTCTCCCCAAGCTGTTACAATCAAAACTACCTCCAGACACTGTCAAATGCCTCCTGGAGGTAAAAGTGCCACTGACCTAGAAAAGCTCCATCACTTGTTTGATTTACCCTCGCTACGTGCTGAACAACACCACCGGTCGGCTGGCTTGTTGCACAAACATGGACAAGTAAACTGCGGCAAGCCTGCACTCACAAAGTGACCCGTTCCTAGTCTTGTGGTTTAAGAGGGGTTTCTGGAAAGAGAAAGTTGTCACTCAATCACCGCCACACAGCCTTCCCTATACTCTCGAAGTCAGTGCTGCCCAATACAATAGCCACCAGCCACATGTCGCTATCAATCACCTGAAATGCAGCTACTGCAATTGAGAAACTGCATTTTTAATTTTTATTTCACTTTAATTATTTAAATAGCCACATGTAACTATTGGCTACCAAATAGGACAGCACAACTCTAAGTATTGAGAGATTTCAGGTTCCTTTACAACAGCTCCTGTTACATAGTAGGTGCTTAACAAGTATCCATTGAATTAATGAGTAAATGAATGGACAAGGTTGGACCCAGGATCTGGATTGAAAAAGATTATTTGACAAAGTCATATTGCTCCAGCCACAGGGAACATGAAAACTCAGCAACAAAGAATCAGGAAAGTAGAAATAACCCAAGTATTCATCAATGGATGAGCAGATAAACAAAATGCAATGTATACATATAATGGAATATGTTATTCAATCCTACAGAGCTAAGAAATTTTGACACGTGCTACAACAAGGACCAATCTTGAAGACATTGTGCTAAGTGAAATGAGCCAGTTACAAGAGGATAACTACTGTACAATTCTACTGAAAGAGGTACCTAGGGTAGTCAAGTTCATAGACACACAGAGTAGAATGGCAGTTGCCAGGAGCTGGGGGAGGGGGACAGGGAGTCAGTATTAATGAGTACAGAGTTTCAGTTTAGAAAACGGAAAAAGTTCTGGGGATGGCTAATGGTGATGGCTAGATCACAATGTGCATGAAGTTAATGTCACAGAAAGAGCTACACATTTAGAAATGGTAGAAATGGCTTTTTTTACATTATGTATATTTTATCATGAAAGAGAAGAGAAGAGAAGGAGAGGGAGAGAGGGAGCAAGGGAAGGAGGAAGGGAACGAGAGAGGGAGGGAAGAAGGGAGGGAGGGAAGGAGGGAAAAACCAGGAAAGCTTAATACAGTATGGTAGACTGAACCATTGCTCATGATGCATGTTGTCCCTGTATCAAAATTATAGATCCACGCTCTCTGCCTTGTAACTTTGCAGTTTCTTCCAATCTGGGTAGAGCATACTTGCCTGCACCATAAATGTTGGGTTTGGCCATGCAATCTGCTTTGGCCAACAGAACGTTCCCAGGTGTGACATGACGCAAGCAGAGACTTCAAGTGTGCTTTTGCAGTGTGGCTTGGCCTCTTAACACTCCAGTGACTCACCATGAGAAGAATATGTCAGAGTAGCTGCTAGTCAGAGAAGAAAGAGGAAATAAACAGAACAAACCCAACTCCAACCCCAACTCAAATCCCATACTCCAGAGACAAGACCAACCAACCCACAGCCTGACATAAAGCCACCCTACAAACCTGTGACTGAGAGGACATCCTTGTTGTAGGCGGCAAGTTTGGGGGGCAGTTTGTTACGCAGCATACTGACAGCAAGAGCGACCTGACATAACGAGTTTCAATTTCAATGGTCATGGCTTTGCCACCAAGAGAATCGTCAAAGCATAATGAATATTTGCCTCAAAAGTGCTTCGGGATCAGCTGCATTCCAGAATTATAGATAGACCAGTTCTGTTAAATATAATTCCCTGAACTATGAACTGCTCTGAATCATTATTGAGAAGGCCCACTAAGTGTCAGAGCCTTGAAGAAGGTGAGTCCAAGGTAGAATTGTGCTTCATTCCTTTAGGGCCTGTGGCTTATGGTTTTAAATGGTGTAGAATCTGAGGAAAACAAATCCTGGCACCTCTCATAACACATCATCATCCCAGAAGACCATCTCATTTCAAAAGGATCCAACTTGAAACGTTCCCTGAAGCACTTGAGGCCTCACTCAGCATTCTCCTTCTAAAATTTCTACTTTCAGCAGTCCCTGGCAGTCATTCTGAGCTGGTGGCCAACATACTCTACTATCTGAGACCCTTCACCCAGGGAGGAAACAAAATTTGCATCCAAGGCAAGCACCCGTTTTCATGCAATTCAAAGGAACCCAACCATGAACAATGAGACGACTCACAGAAGCTCTGTCATCATCCACAAAGATTCGTGAAGGAGACGCAGGCCTACCATCTCTTCTATAAGACACAAAGGCCTTCCTGCATCCTGCTGGAAGGAAGCCAACCCAGCTTCTTGCCTGATGTCCTTCCTTGGGCTTTAACCAGCTCCGTGCCCTACTCCAGCTTCCCTTCACCCCCATACCAAATGACCAAAGAGGGGGGAATGGTTTGGATTTCTTTTTCCTAAAGAGCAAACTTCTTACCCTGCTCTGCCCCAAGCTCAATATAGTTTCCTCTAGGCACAATCCATCATGCTACACCCAGCATGAAGGAGCAGAAGGAAATCCAAGGGCAAGTGGGAAAAGACTCTATCCAGGGGATGAGAGGGCTAGCAGCTGGGAAAAGGCTGATTCTGGGGGAAGAGAGGAAGTTATTTGAGGCTTTCTGAGGCTCATGCGCTCTCTCTGTGCAGCCTAAGCAGTCCCTAATTCTGCCACATCACACGGCACAGCAGTCCCCACCCCTCATTTGGAAAACTGACAGGGACAGAAGGCATCAGATAGGAGGAGCGCGCACAAGGGCAGCAAAGAAGTTTAAGAGAGAAAATCATTAAAAGAAAGGTTGATGCCATTGTTTTAAGTTCAAATGATTAACTATGGCAAAAAGCAACAGGGAATATACATACTTGAGAAAGAAATTCACCAAAAGATGAAATTTTGCTGGCAATTATAAACATTTTTGGGTGCAGTAACATTCCATTACCCTATGTGTATGTCATTATGCATTTGATGTACACATTTGTTCCTGCTTTTATTTAACTTGTAAATGAATTAATTAAGTAGGTATTCCTTTTAACTCAGTTTCTATTACGTAACTTCCCAGGCAGTTAGCACCATCTGACCTTCACTTGGCTGGAACCATTTCGTTCTCTAATTTTTATTTAAAGTTTCTGTTCAACCTGAAATCTCATGTTTTCTTGCTAAAATAATTATGAAACCTCTGAAAGGTTCAGATTGGGTGACACAGGATGCCAATGATGACAGCGATGATGAAGAGGAAGGGAAAAAAATCAAGAAAAGTGACCCTCTACTCAACTATTAACAGTCAACATTTATTTATTAAGTATGTGAATACAGCTTTTTGAAGAAAATAGGTAAGGGGACTTGTCCTTTCCCAGATGACATTAGTCCACTCATCTCTGCTCCTTGTCCTAACAGTGATGGAAATTCAATAGAAGAAGTAAATCTTCAGGAGACCTCTAATCTAGTATTCTCTCTCTCTCTCTTTTTCCCCCAACTGCAGCACCTTAATAAAGAAAGAACCAGAAAGTTCCTTTGGGTTGCACAGGATATGATAAGATACTCCATTTAAAGTTGTGACTGTAAGGAAGTAAATAAGTAGATGGACAGACAGACAGACAGACAGACAGATAGGTAGTTTGGATTGTTGCAGTCCCCATGATACTTTGATACAAATTTGGCCAAACCATGCTTTAAAGGGCTCTGTTGACACATAGCAAACATTACAACTGAGTGTATCCTGGGAAAACTGTAAACTCCTGAAACATTTAGCATGATATTGTCTATCAATACACAAGCATATATACATTTATGTAAAGCACAGTAAGATCTTAAGATCTGGGTTTGAAACTCAACTTCAACTCTTACCGACTTTTGGATTTTGCACTAATTCACTGTTCTAAACCTTAGTTTCATTACCCATGAAATAGGGATAATAATTATAACTCCCTGTGAGCATTAATAGAAGAAATGTCCATAAATTGCTTACTACAGAAGCTGCATAGAGAAGGTGCTCTATCAATATTAGTATTTACTATTATGTTTTGATTTGGTTCAAAATCAGATTTTCTTTCTCAAATTGCTCAGAACTTTTTTACTTATGGACCAATTAATATAATCAGGGGAAAATTATATACAATGAATGTGAAGAATCCACTTAAACCATTATACAACTTATAAATACTGTGCCATAAAATACATTTTGCATCAATTTCACCTAAAATCCATTTTTATAGTGTAAACCAAATGTGATTTAAATTGATGTTTATTGTTCCCTGTTCTGAATTAGCAAAAAGAACACTAAAGAAGGATACAGAAAAATAAGAACTTTCTTTAAATGTTTACTTTTAAAACTCAAATTTAAAAAAATAAGTAAAATAAAAATAAAACTCAAATTTAATCTTAGGAAAGTGGCAACGTAGCATTCAACTACAGTTTTGCTGGAGAAAACTAGGTATTTTGTTCCTTGAAAACATCAGTTGTGGCATTCATCTTAGCATCCTCATCACCGGCACAGTGCCTAGGACAAAACAGGTCCTCAAACATTTGTTGAAAGCATAAAGAGTGGGATGGATGGATGTAGGGATGGATGGATGAAGTGGGTAGATAGGTGCATTAGTGGATAGGGGAATGGGTGGGTGGATGGATGGGTAGATGAAGGGCACATAAGTTAACCAATTTAATGTTATCAGTTTGTATTAGCTACCTATTGCTGTGTAACAAATTGCCCCAAGGTTACTGACTTCAAACAACAACAAACATTTATTATCTCACAGTTAATGGGTTACTTAGATGACTGCAGTCATCTGCAACATGACTAGGTCTGGAGGATATACTTCCAAGCTCACTCACGTGGCTATTGGCAGGGGGCATCAGTTCCTTACTACATGGGCCTCTCCATTGGTCTGCTCACAGTGGATTTCCCCAGAATGAGGAATCCAAGAGAAAGAATGCCCAGGATGGAAGGCAAATTTTTATAATGTAATCTTGGAAGTGACCTACCATTACAGACCAACCCTGACAGTGGAAGAAAACAGGACAAGATACCAGGAATCACTACATCATGGAGACTGTAAACTCTGAAATCATCAAATCTTGCAAATCCTGTGGCCAAGCTCAGACAGTGACAAATTAACGCAGCATCATAGGCAGGTATTTTTGTACAGTTGCAAAAACTTATACAAATCACTCATGTTATGTTGCTAAGGTAAAAAGAGACGTATCTATAATCAAGAAAAGGTTAACTATGAGAAATGTCAATGCTGATTTTTTTTTTCTTGATCCAAAAATGATTGAAATGCTCCTGCTGCCTCACTTTCAACTCACAGCTATGGTGATTTTCATTCTAAAAATTCAGAACTTGACTCAGCAAACACATCAGTGCCCAAAGGCAAATTTCCAAAATCACATCTCTCTCTTTCTGGAGCAAAAGCTGGTTCTAAATGAAAAAGCAGTTTAGACCACAAAATGGCCTCTCATCTCCAACCCTCATATAAACACATTACATTTTACGTACAGCATAAAATAGAATCCAACACTTCTCTAGAATGCCTTATTACCCGAGTCTGAATAGGAAGATGGTTTTTACATCACCAAAAGCTTTGCATTGATTTCTCTCTGTTTCTGCATCTGTTTTCAGATGTCACTTAGACTGGGACTAAAATTAAGTCGTAACTGACAGATGTTGACTCTCCTGAGTCTGAGCTCTTCCGTGACTGAATCAAGCCCTTGGATACCCTTACTTGGCACATTCTTCCTCGTTTTAAACGTTTCCAGAGGATGGTGGCAGTGGCCACCATGTATTAATACAAGAAACTTCAAATTATATTTTTAGGCTGGAATTAAGGAGAAACAAGTGTCAGGCTGAACTCGAGCTGCTGAATGATGGAGAGGGTCTCTATCCCAAAGAGCAGCCTTTATTTATGGCTGCTTCCTATCCCGGTGCCTTCACACTTGCCCTTTGCAAGCGCTTCATCATAGTTCCATTCTGAGTGCTATGAAGCCAGAAACATTTGGTAAACTCAACAGTATCTCTGTATGCCCCTCCCCAGCCAGCCCATATGTGACACTAGAGGATATTATAAGATAGTCACAATTAAATATTCACAATTAAAGTAAATCATCACCAACACCTTCAAATGATGGAATTTATTGTACCTGACTTCTTTTTAAACAGTCAGGGCAGGGTGGTGGGTCATGCAAAATTTATGTAAAAGACCTTTCTCATCAGCAATTTATTGCTGGTAAAAAATTTTGACCATGTTCAAAAATTAATTACTCTTTCATTTGACTTTGTTACTCTTTTGAGCCAAACTCAATTACGTGCAAAAATCAATCAAAACATACTCAGCTTAGAGGACAGGTAAACCGTGAAGATGCATTACAAGTTGTGCAGCAAGATCCTCAATTAGTAGAAGCTTTATTCCCTGCCCTAATTCAAATCACACACGTTTACACTTGCTTTGTTCAAAAGAAACAAAGGCAGGAGGCATCCTCAAACACCACCTCCATTCTCAGTGGTATCCCTCACAGGTATTTTGAAGCAGAAATCGGTTGACTGTTTCAAGTTAACAAGAAATGGAAACCACTCCAGGAGGCAATCTTTCAAATTCTAATTCCAGGAAACCAAAATGTGAATTCAAGCACTTAACCTTAGGCTCAATACCTATCTATCAGTGACAGTGGCATTATAGGGTTTCCTTTCGTTTAATCTGTGCATCTCAGCATGGGAAAGGAGATCAGAGGTTCTTCATAAACCCTGTGGCCGCCCAAACCTCACCCCCCCCCCAAATGGTATACTTGGAAGGCTGTCAACACTACTTCCAGGGTCATCATCGCCCTCAACCTGTAGGCACTCCACATGACTTCATCCTGAGAGGACACACAGGTAGAGAGGTTCCAGAGTAGCCTTTTCAAAACCAGACTGTATCACTGCTCATTTGAGGAACCACTATGCTTAACAATGAAATCCAAGTCCACCTGCAAAGTCTACAAAACCCTACATGATCTGGCTGCTGCCTGGTCTTCAAGCCATTGCCCATCAGTGTGTCACTGGGGCCACCACAGTCTCCTAGCTCTTCCTCAAACTCACTAGAGGTCTTTTCCACCTCAGGGTCTTTGTGGGTTCCCTCTGTTCCCTAGATCATCATGAGGCACAGTCCTTGGGATCCAGGTCCCATCTCAAAGATCAAGTTCTCCAGGAGGCCTTCTTGACCAGCCTATCTAGGACTGCATCCCATGATCCCCTGTTGCACTTCCAGTTATTTTTGTCTGCATTCATTAACAGGCCTATCACCTGGCATATGAGTGCACATAAGAGTATAAGGTCTATAATAATAGTATTCATAAGAACTGGGGCTTATATTGTGTATTGGACTTACTAGGTTATATTTCTAAGTACCCTGGATCTCACAACAACCCAACTTGGTGGGTAATAGTATTATGCTCATCTTAAATATGAGAATACTAAAGCACAGAGAGGTTAAGTAATTCACCCAAGACACACAGCTACTCAGTGGTAAAGCTGGGATTCAAATCTGGAAGTGTGTGGCTCTAGAATCCATGCTCTTAATCCTCACAACCTGCTGCTGCTTTCCCATAAGAGGAGGGACACTCTCTGTTCTACTCAGTGCTGAATCTCCCAGAGCCTAGAATGCTTACAAGAGAGAGCTAGAGGACGGAAGCTAACTCATCCCCTACCGCAGGTCATCTGACTTCTCTCCTATCACCCCCCAAATCCTTATAACTCAGGGATCCTATCCTCCACCCCACCTAGGTACTCAGTTTCTTCACTTTAAGTGTAATGTGAAATCAGACAACATGGGTGACTCTGCTCTACACTTCCGCATTCACACGGCAGTGATTTTAAGGATCCAGGAAGCACCTCTTTCTTCACTCAGAGCCCAGATATCCATTTGACTCGCTCAATCTTTTTTTTTTTTAATTCCAGAAAAAGGAGTCAAGTTAGAGAGAACAGCCAGTTTTTTGCCACAGAGATACACAGAGATCTCAAGATCTCTGCAACAATAAATAAGAATTGAACATTAAGCCCAATCCAATTCTTTTTACAGCACTTTATCAAACAAGGCAAACCTCAGCCTACAAGCCTCTGCTGCTACTCCAACTTCTCTTAGGGCCATAGTATTTCTATCTTTAAGAGATCACATTCCGGGTGCCTGGGTGGCTCAGTTGGTTAAGCGACTGCCTTCAGCTCAGGTCATGATCCTGGAGTCCTGGGATCGAGTCCCGCATCGGGCTCCCTGCTTGGCAGGGAGTCTGCTTCTCCCTCTGACCCTCCCCCCTCTCATGCTCTCTCTATCTCATTCTCTCTCTCAAATAAATAAATAAAATCTTTAAAAAAAAATTAAAAAAAAAAAAAACAGAGAAATCTGAGCAAAAACTGATGTCTCTTCTGGAATATTCTTTCTCTTCCCCTATTCCTCATTTTGTTTCCAGAGTGCAAGTCAGCATTAGGAACCGGGAACTGTACCTCACCTGTCTATAAAGAAGGGCTAACCTGATAAATTTGATACGGTGTCCAAAGGAGTTCTTCGTAAGGGAATAGCTTATACGTTACTAGGACATGCCAGTTACTCCAGGGTCTGGCACTGCATAGCTCAGACAGTTCGAGCACCAGGCTGTGAGACCAAGGATATACAATCAGTCTCCTTACAAACTGTGAGCTCAGCAATATTCCAGGATTCAGCTGCACCTCTGGCTCCAGAGAGTCATCCTGAAAGTATGTGCTGGTGACTCAAGAGGAACTGGTCAGCACAAACTAATGGCCATTCCTGAAAAAGCCGCCAAGGCCGCAGCCCTGGCTGACCGGAGTGATGGCCAGGACTGGGAGTAGAGTGATAGCACTGAGCTGGGGCCACACAGGTGCAGGGTTGGCTCCGGAGTGAATCACATAGTTGATATTGTGAAAAAATAAAAATTTAATTAAAAAATAAAATTGAGGGGCACCTGGGTGGCTCAGTCAGTTAAGCCTCTGCCTTCAGCTCCGGTCCTGATCTCAGGGTCCTAAGATCAAGTCCCGCA
The DNA here is from genome assembly GCF_029215605.1 of Mirounga angustirostris. NCBI lineage: Eukaryota > Metazoa > Chordata > Mammalia > Carnivora > Phocidae > Mirounga > Mirounga angustirostris. The sequence continues at coordinate 182,876,299 of NW_026991709.1, read as the reverse complement.
TCACATCCGGCTCCCTGCTCAGTGGGGAGCCTGCTTCTCCCTCTCCCTCTGTCCCTGCCCCTTGCTTGTGCTCTCTCTCTCTCTGTAACTGTCTCAAATAAATAAATTAAATCTTAAAAAAAAGAAAAATAAAAAAATTTTAAAAATAATAAAAAACAAAGTTGGTATTTTCTCCATCATGAATACTTTTCATGGATTTTCACTTTCTAAATATTGCATTAAACTGTTTTTTACTTTGATTACTGAGGTTGTGAGTGCCCCTTAAATTTTGTGCCCAAGGCAAGTGCCTCACCAGTCTCACCCTCGTCCCTGCCCTGCCATCCCATCTCTATGGAATAATTGCTTACATCTTAAGCTTCATGTGCCAATTGATTTACTCACCTCTTCTGTGTCATTCAATTTAATCCTCATAACAACTTTATCAAAGAGGTACTGCTATTGTCTCCATTTTATTCAGGGTACTAAAGCACAAGACAGCTTGCAAAACTGGCCCAAGGTACACACCAGTGAGGGCAGAGAGTCCAAGAACCCCACCCCCAAAGTCGCCACAGTGGAATCTGTAGCCGTACAATACGTCCAGGAATATTCCTGGACACATAAACTTAAAAACCCTTCCTTGATTGTACTGCCTACCTTCACTTAAAAGCAAATACAACATAATTTTCAAAGTATCAGCCCAAAAACAGCTTGGAAAAAAAAAAAAAAAAAAAACACAGCTTGTTGGACTACCATAGCTAAATGTAAGTAATGTGACACTTATCCTTAGAAGAATATTTAAACAAGCTTCTAAGGTTCCAAATGACGTTTCAAATGTGATTAATGAACCACAGGAGAAAACAATCTCAGTTTCCCAATCTGAGCCAGAACCAAACTTGCTGCAATCCTGGTAAGACATGCATACGCCTTAGAGAAAAGAAATCAAGTGCATTAAAGGTGAAAGGACCAGGCATGGGTGCCCTTGCACCTGGGGAACATCAACGCAAGAGCTAATTTTGGACTGGCTGGCCGGTTCAAATCCCTTTACCTTAATTACATACTTCTGCTAACAGAACTTAGAGATTGGCCCTGATTCAGATGCAAGAGACAAATTCAGGTGCACACCCCCAACTCATCTATGGATAAAATTAGTATAGGCTGTAAATGTATTTATAGAATCTATTTCTTCACCTGAACCTGCAAATATTAACTCTTCTACTAAGATAAGGCAATCATTTGTTTTTAAGTTAACTGAATATGGGTAAAATCTAGACCACATCAATAGAAAAAACAATGTCCTGTGTGATAAATAGTATAAGGGTTTCATTTCATGTGCCAATTCCAATACATTACAAATAATTTTGTAAACCAATGCCTTTGGTGGGAAAATGTGCCGTGATTGCTCGGCTGTAACTGCCATGGGTGTGGGGAGGCAATGACCAATGATATGTATGTATCAACTTGCTCCATATATCCTAAACGCTTGTCCTTGAATTATCTAAAACCCAATGGGGCACTTGGGTGGCTCAGTGTGTTGAGCCTCATCTCTTAATTTCAGCTCAGGTCATGATCTCAGGGGTGTGGGATAGAACCCAGCATCAGGCTCCACGCTCAACAGGGTGTCTGCTTTTCTCCTTCTCCCTCTCCCTTTGTCCCTCCCCCCCACCTCAAATAAGTGAATAAATCTAAAAAAAAAAAAAAAAAAAAAAAAAACAGAAATTAACAGCCAATGAAGGATAAGGAATCTATGAACTAGGGTAGACATCTTTGCATTTAACACCTTCTTGACTAACGGTTCTATATCAACTCATGGAGCATGTTCAAAATGGGCTCTATTTTGTTTTAATGTTTCAATTTTCCATTTCCAGTTCTCCTGAATTTTCTGCAATGAAGCTTTCCTTTTCACCTGCATTCAGAAATGCATAAACTCTGAGCCAAACTGGGTCGATTCCCAACTCCCTGTGTTAACTCACCACTCTCTTGTGACCACAGCCCCCATTGTTCTGAGACAAAATGATATTTCCTTCAAATAGGTAGTAAACAAACAATTAAATACTGGAAATGAGGTTTATTTTAGCCTCCCAAAATACCAGGGGTAAAAAAAGCAAGGGATTCCTGAGATAGTTTATTAGTCTTATAGTCCAAAGATCTTTGATTCCATTGAACCCTTTGTAATGTGATAACTACAGAAATTTTCAGGGATACTTGGGACAGATATGCATTTCCAACTTTTCGTGACTGGTTATCATATACATTTCCAAAAAAAGGAGCCTGTACACCACTTAGCTCCAACCAGCCATTGAGATTATCCCTGCATATGACCAAAATGGTCAGGCTACCAAATTGGCCTCTGTGGTCATTTTGGAAATTCATGAACAAGATCTCAGCTTAAATGAGAGGAACCTTCCTTGAACTGCCACCTCCTATTCAGATGATATTAAGAACAACCCAATGTACGTTCCTGAAACCCTCAAAACTCCATCCAGTAGTCAGCATGCTTCTAGTTACATGCTCAGAATGAAAGCATAGCTATCTAATTCATCATGGAATTCGACAGGCTAACAGAGCCTTTTGAAAGTCACACATGCTCAACAAATGAGCACATGATGGGATGCCCATCAGTACTAAAAATGGGGTTAAAAGGGCTACTGCAGAGAACCAGACTCACAGTTAAAATACCTGGGGCCTCAGCCCCACTGGAAACTTACCCATGAGCAAGAATTTACACGGTGATCAGGTCGCTCTATCTGCAAACAAAGGTAAGGCCTCCCCTCTACTCTAGGACACCACATTAATCTGAGAATAAAATGGTATTATATTTTGAAAACAAAACTATTTTAAAACATTTTTTAAGGAAGGGAGGGGTAGGGGTGCCTGGGTGGCTCAGTTGGTTGAGCGACTGCCTTTGGCTCAGGTCATGATCCTGGAGTCCCAGGATTGAGTCCCGCATCGGGCTCCCTGCTCAGCAGGGAGTCTGCTTCTCCCCCGACCGTCCCCCCTCTCATGTGCTCTCCCTCTCTCCCATTCTCTCTCTCAAATAAATAAATACAATCTTAAAAAAAAAAAAAAAGGAAGGAAGGGAGGGGTATAAACAAGCAAACTGGCCATCACAGTTTCATTAAGCATTTCTGTCCCTTCCTCGTATGAAAGAATTTTTAAAAAATAAGTAAATGCTAGTGGTGCCTGGCTGGCTCAGTCAGAAGAGCATGCGACTCTTGATCTAGAGGTCATGGGTTCGAGCCCCATCTTGAGTGCAGAGATTACTAAAAAAAATAAACAGACTTCCAAAAAAAAAAGAAGTAAATGCTGGGTTCAAGGGTCCATGAATGCAAAACCACATCTTTCTGTTAACCACAAGGTCCTTAGTAGCTGGCATACTCCGTTTTAAGAAGTATGATGATCAGGGAGCAGTGAATGAAAGGATGATAAAATTAATAACAACAAAAAATAAGGACAACGTATGGAGTACACCCTGGGTGCCAAGTACTTTTATTCATAAATTTATTTAACCCTCTCACCAACCTATACAATATACCTACGGTACTTACCTTCTGGGGCTCGCACCATCACTACTGCCCTTTTACCAATCCAGAAAACTAAGACAGAGAGAGGTTATATGATCTGGCAAAGTTACCTACATAGGAAATGCACCTCCCTAACACTCTGTCCATTCTAGGAGTGCTGAGTGAGGGTGTGAGTGCAGGCGTGAATGAAGAAGAGGATAGTTGGGGGGAAAGAGAAGGATAAGGAGGGACAAAGGAATGGCCACCAAACCCTTCGATATGATTTAAAAGACACAATATTTATCTTTAAAAAAAAGGTACTGGGGCGCCTGGGTGGCTCAGTCGTTAAGTGTCTGCCTTCGGCTCAGGTCATGATCCCTGGGTCCTGGGATCCAGCCCCGCATCGGGCTCCCTGCACGGCGGGAAGCCTGCTTCTCCCTCTCCCACTTCCCCTGCTTGTGTTCCCTCTCTAGCTGTGTTTCTTTCTGTCAAATAAATAAATAAAACCTTTTTAAAAAAGGGTATTTACAGAAAAGCACGCAAATTTGGAATCACACTGTCTAAATCTTGCTGTCTGTTCACATTCTTCTAATCCAAATGATGTGAGCAAATTTTAAAAGACGAAAAAGTCCAGAAGTCAACGCTCACCAGTGGTTTTAAAGGCATTTCACAAAGACCTCGGAGAAGCACGCTGCACTCAACATTATTTGGAGACAAGGAGTTTGTTTAATTTTCCCAACTTCAAAGGGGAGCGCAAGTAAACACGTTCACAAATCAGTAACTACTGAAGCAGAAAGCAAGATGAGTGAAGTAGGAAGTCCACATAATAAAGAAAAGAGAAGCAAATAGTTATGTCAGAAAGCAAACGAGTTGTTCTGGATGATATATCCCGGATTTTTCCTCTTTTCTAAGAAACTCCATGTATGAAAATACCCAAGTTCCTTGCTATTAAAATTTTCTTTTAAGTTTTTATGGGATAGAAGCTGAACTCTCAGGGCCTATGAAGTGGGCTTCTGAGAGCTTTCAGTCCCGGGGCATCTGAGACACAGAAGGATTCAGCTTCAGATTTCCAGCACCGTCTCATGTTAAGCTTTGACATACAGTGTCTATAATCTATTGACTAGATTCAAATTACCCTGCAATCATTACAACATTACACATGAGTCCCATTACCAGACCACACATCCTCCAAGACACGGGTGGTATTTTTTATACAACCATAATTATGTAATAATTGTGGTCACTCCACACAGCATATTATGTATGCATTAAAAGCACTAATTTATTAGGCACAAATATTTAAAATAGACCATCATTTTTATAGTCGTGTTTTAGCATTTCTTCCCTTTATGAATGAACCATGGAAGCCACCCCAGTGTCCTTTGACTTCTGCGCATGACTAGGGATGAAGCAGCTCATTGGCGGAGAGGAAAAGGTCACTGAAGAGGTATGTTTTCTTTGAAGATGCACCTTGCATATGAAGATCTAGCACAAGACAAGGAGCATGCAGCTTGCCCAAGTTTAGCCCTAGACAAAAGCAGAGGGTGAAAATTAAACTCCAGGCCAGTCCAAGGCTGAAGTGGTTATGGAAACCCTCTCCCTAAGTCAAGACCTCTTCCCAAGGCCTCTAGGGAAAGGGCCAGATGCCCGGGGGACTGGGCCAAGAGGTGCACGCACTTATCTTCAGATTAAATCTCCCTTCAGCCGAAACGGTACTGCAGGAAAAGTATCCCTTTATTTGCTTATATTTTAAATTACATAATTAAGGGGGCGCCTGGGTGGCTTAATCGTTAAGCGTCTGCCTTCGGCTCAGGTCATGATCCCAGGGTCCTGGGATCGAGCCCCGCATCGGGCTCCCGGCTCAGCGGGAAGCCTACTTCTCCCTCTCCCACTCCCCCTGCTTGTGTTCCCTTTCTTACTGTGTCTCTCTCTGTCAAATGAAGAAATAAAAATCTTAAAAAAAAAAATTACATAATTAAGGTCTCCACTCCTGCAAGGACAGGGCGGGCTGCACTGCAGGGGGACTTGAAGAGCAGGTGGGCTCTGAAGGCGGCCAGAGGCCCCCACTTATGAGGCCAAGGGCAAGGGCTAAGTTATTCATAAAACACATATATACCACCTCCAGAGTAACTTAGTACACACCATATCTCCTGTAATACTTACAAGTATGTAAGGGGGCTTTCATGATCCCGATTTTACAGATGATCAAACTGAAGCTCAGAGAGGCTAAGTAGTTTGTCAAAGGTCAGTCGGATAATCAGAGAAGCCAAGTTGATAACAGGGAGTCAGCATAATTCTAAGATCATCCTCTTAAAAGCCCTGTTTACCAACCCCCCAAAAAGGCAAACTGTGGGCTCTAAGGTTCACCCACCTGCTAGAGAAACACTGTCCAGTGGCACTTTTGGGGATGACTAAAAGGTTCCATAGCCACGCTATCCAATATGGTAGCCACCAGCCATGTGCGGCTACTGAGCTCTTGAAATGTGGCTAATGTGACTATGGAAGTAAATCTGTATTTGTATTTTATTTTAATTCGTTTAATTGTAATTATTTACATTTAAATACCATAAACATAGGGCAGGGTAAGCTCTAGAAACCAGGGATGGCCCACAGCAGGGTACCTGGGTGGCTCAGTCGGTTAAGCATCCAACTCTTGGTTTCAGCTCAGGTCATGATCTCAGGGTCATGAGATCCAGCCTTACGACTGGCATTAGGCGCTGTGCTGGGCGTGGAGCCTACTTAAGATTCTCTCTCCCCCTCTCCTCTTCCTCCACCCCTCAAACCCTCTCTCCCTCTCTTTCAAATATACACATATATATATGTGTGTATATATATTTTACCATATTCTAGGCTCAGCATTTTTCAGTTTAGGCTGCACATTAGACACACCTGAGAAACTCTTCAGAAAAACTCTCTATACCTTGTATGCCACTCCCAAAAATTTTGGCTTCATTGGTGAATCCTGTAACATTGCTTTTTGAAAATATCTTCCCCCACAAATCTAATGTAACGCTTCAGCTAAGAACCATTGCTATAGGTCAAAGTTACCAATAATACATGGGCAAGGAATGGTATATGAAATGATACTGTGATACCATATATGATTTTTTTAAATGTTAACAGTTCTATGTTCGTCTTAATGAGTATTTTCAAAAAGTTAGCTGTCATATAAACCTGATGATTTTACATATTTTTACAGACTTAAGTTTTTGGGGTTTTTTTTTTTTTTTTTTTTTAAAGATTTTATTTATTTGACAGAGAGAGATACACAGCGAGAGAGGGAACACAAGCAGGGGGAGTGGGAGAGGGAGAAGCAGGCCTCCTGCAGAGCAGGGAGCCCGATGCGGGGCTCGATCCCAGGACTCTGGGATCATGACCTGAGCCGAAGGCAGACGCTTAACGACTGAGCCACCCAGGCGCCACCCAGACTTAAGTTTAAAAAGCTTTTGACTGAAAGAAAAATATAAATAAAACACAGTACAGGTGGTACACAGATAGGAAGAAATTATAAAAGTAGCTCCAGAATGACCAAAGTCTAGATATCTGATGATGAAAGCTGCAGAGTGGGTCTCAGGAGGGGAGTGAGGAGGAGGGGGAAGACACAGGAGGAGGACCTGGTGAGACTTGCAGAGTGATGTGAAGGGAGGGAAGAGGGAGAAAGAGTTAACAAGAGTCAACCATGACAAAGTGCAGGAGAATGAAGTCAAGTTCTCTATCTTGCTCCAAGTACTATAAATACCTGATAGGTGTTCAGTACATTCCACCAAGGGCAGAAATGGAAAAGGTCAAGATTAAGGAGGTTATTAGTGCAAGACTAATATTTAACCCAAGAGCTCCAGCTTCTTCCCTTAGATCTCCAAGTTCCTTGAGGATGATACTACCTAACATGGCAGCCTGCCAAAGACTGGCCCCATGGTAAGGGAGACTCTCCTCAGCCAAAGCTTCTTTTTTAAATGTTGTTTGGTTTTTTTTTTTAAGATTTTATTTATTTATTTGAGAGAGAGAGAGAGCACGAGAGGTGGGGAAGGGCAGAGGGAGAGGGAGAAGCAGACTCCCCGCTAAGCAGGGTGCCAAAGGCGGGGCTCAATCCCAGGACTCCAGGATCATGACATGAGCAGAAGGCAGATGCTTAACCAAATGAGCTCCCCAGCTCCCCCAGCCAACGCTTCTAAAACCACATGAGCATAGCTGTCAGACCATTCTCCGGCACATGCTTCAAGTTTCATTCTTTAAGTTCAGTTCCTGCTATGGCCCTGTGTTCTTTGATCCAGCTTGCCTCTTAACTGGTTAACATGAACTCAAATACAACATATACTCCTGAAGCCCAATGGTGGTAAACTGGACCACGTGATCTAAAAAGAGAATTCTGTCCAACTAGAAAAACTCATCTCATTTATCTTCACTCATATTTGCCAAGGTGCAGAAGAAGAATTTAGATGGTATACAGGAACAAAAATAAATAATAATGAATTGCATTTTGGAAAAATTACTTCCTTTCTTGTTCTCTTTCAACCTGTCAGACTTAGGATCTCAGAAGGTCACAGTTTTGAACTATTGGGGGTTTTTCGACCTACCGGTAGCTAATTGCACTCTTAATGAAGGAACAACAGGACTCAGGTTCAGAAGCTTGATTTTAAGAACAGAGCACTATTCATAGCAAATAGTGCAGGTTGCCACTTATTGTGATACAAAGTTTGCTCTTAAGATACACTTAATTTTTTTTAATTTTTTTATTCTTATATTATCCCCATACATTGCATCATTAGTTTTAGATGTAGTGTTCCATGATTCATTGTTTGTGCATAACACCCAGTGCTCTATGCAGAATGTGCCCTGCTCAATACCCATCACCACGCTAACCCATCCTCCCACCCACGTCCCCTCTAGAACCCTCAGTTTGTTTTTCAGAGTCCATCGTCTCTCATGGTTCCTCTACCCCTCTGATTTCCACCGCTTCATTCTTCCCCTCCTGCTACCTTCTTCTTCTTCTTCTTTTTTTTTCTTAACATATATTGCATTATTTGTTTCAGAGGTACAGATCTGAGATTCAACAGTCTTGCACAATTCACAGCGCTTACCAGAGCACATACCCTCCCCAGTGTCTATCACCCAGTCACCCCATCCCTCCCACCCACCCCCCACTCCAGCAACCCTCAGTTTGTTTCCTGCGATTAAGAATTCCTCATATCAGTGAGGTCATATGATACATGTCTTTCTCTGTTTGACTTATTTCGCTCAACATAATACCCTCCACGTTGTTGCAAATGGCAAGATCTCATTCCTTTTGATGGCTGCATAATATTCCATTGTATATATATACCACCTCTTCTTTATCCATTCATCTCTCGATGGACATCTTGGCTCTTTCCACAGATTGGCTATTGTGGACATTGCTGCTATAAACATCGGGATGCACGTACCCTTTCGGATCCCTACTTTTGTATCTTTGGCGTAAATACCCAGTAGTGCAATTGCTGGATCGTATGGTAGCTCTATTTTCAACTTTTTGAGGAACCTCCATACTGTTTTCCAGAGTGGCTGCACCAGCTTGCATTCCCACCAACAGTGTAGGAGGGTTCCCCTTTCTCCGCATCCCCACCAACATCTGTCATTTCCTGACCTGTTAATTTTAGCCATTCTGACTGGTATGAGGTGGTATCTCATTGAGGTTTTGATTTGGATTTCCCTGATGCTGAGCGATGTTGAGCACTTTTTCATGTGTCTGTTGGCCATTTGGATGTCTTCTTTGGGAAAATGTCTGTTCATGTCTTCTGCCCATTTCTTGATTGGATTCTTTGTTCTTTGGGTGTTGAGTTTGATGAGTTCTTCAGAGATTTTGGATACTAGCCCTTTATCTGATATGTCATTTGCAAATATCTTCTCCCATTCTGTCGGTTGTCTTTTGGTTTTGTTGACTGTTTCCTTTATTTGCAAAAGCTTTTTATCTTGATGAAGTCCCAATCGTTCATTTTTGCCCTTGCTTCCCTTGCCTTTGGAGATGTTTCTAGGAAGAAGTTGCTTCGGCTGAGGTCAAAGAGGTTGCTGCCTGTGTTGTCCTTTAGGATTTTGGTGGACTCCTGTCTCACATTGAGGTGTTTCAACCATTTGGAGTTTGTTTTTGTGTGTGGTGTAAGGAAAGGGTCCAGTTTCATTCTTCTGCATGTGGCTGTCCAATTTTCCCAACACCATTTGTTGAAGAGACTGTCTTTTTTTCCATTAGACATTCTTTCCTGCTTTGTGGAAGATAAGTTGACCATAGAGTTGAGGGTCCATTTCTGAGCTCTCTATTCTGTTCCATTGATCTATGTACCTGTTTGTGCCAGTACCATACTGTCTTGATGATGACAGCTTTGTAATAGAGCTGGAAGTCCGGAATTGTGATGCCGCCAGCTTTGCTTTTCTTTTACAACATTCCTCTGGCTATGCGCGGTCTTTTCTGGTTCCATACAAATTTTAGGATGATTTGTTCCATTTCTTTGAAAAAAGTGGATGGTATTTTGATGGGGATTGCATTGAATGTGTAGATTGCTCTAGGTAGCATTGACATCTTCACAATATTTGTTCTTCCAATCCATGAGCATGGAACGTTTTTCCATTTCTTTGTGTCTTCCTCAATTTCTTTCATGAGTATTTTATAGTTTTCTGAGTACAGATCCTTTGCCTCTTTGGTTAGATTTATTCCTAGGTATCTTTTGGTTTTGGGTGCAATTGTAAATGGGATCGACTCCTTAATTTCTCTTTCTTCTGTCTTGTTGTTGGTGTATAGGAATGCCACTGACTTCTGTGCATTGATTTTATATCCTGCCACTTTACTGAATTCCTGTATGAGTTCTAGCAGTTTTGGGGTGGAGTCTTTGGGGTTTTCCACATAAAGTATCATATCATCTGAAAGAGCGAGAGTTTGACTTCTTCTTTGCCAATTTGGATGCCTTTGATTTCTTTTTGTTGTCTGATTGCTGTGGCTAGGACTTCCAATACTATGTTGAATAGCAGTGGTGATAGTGGACATCCCTGCCACGTTCCTGACCTTAGGGGGAAAGCTCTCAGTTTTTCCCCATTGAGAATGATATTCGCCACAGGTTTTTCATAGATGGCTTTTATGATATTGAGGTATGTACCCTCTATGCCTATACTCTGAAGAGTTTTGATCAAGAAAGGATGCTGTACTTTGTCAAATGCTTTTTCTGCATCTATTGAGAGGATCATATGATTCTTGTTCTTTCTTTTGTTAATATATTGTATCACGTTGATTGATTTGCGGATGTTGAACCAACCTTGCAGCCCAGGGATAAATCCCACTTGGTCATGGTGAATAATCCTTTTAATGTACTGTTGGATCCTATTGGCTAGTATTTTGGTGAGAGTTTTTGCATTCATGTTCATCAGGGATATTGGTCTGTAATTCTGCTTTTTGATGGGGTCTTTGTCTGGTTTGGGGATCAAGGTAATGCCTGCCTCATAAAATGAGTTTGGAAGTTTTCCTTCCATTTCTATTTTTTGGAACAGTTTCAGAAGAATAGGTATTAATTCTTCTTGAAATGTTTGGTAGAATTCCCCTGGGAAGCCATCTGGCCCTGGGCTTTTGTTTGTTGGGAGATTTTTGATGACTGCTTCCATTTCCTTAGTGGTTATAGGTCTGTTCAGGTTTTCTATTTCATCCTGGTTCAGTTTTGGTAGTTGACACATCTCTAGGAATGCATCCATTTCTTCCAGGTTATCTAATTTGCTGGCATAGAGTTGTTCATAATATGTTCTTATAATTGTTTGTATTTCTTTGGTGTTGGTTGTGATCTCTCCTCTTTCATTCATGATTTTGTTGATTTGGGTCATTTCGCTTTTCTTTTTGATAAATTTGGCCAGCGGTTTATCAATCTTGTTAATTCTTTCAAAGAACCAGCTCCTAGTTTCGTTGATCTGTTCTACTGTTCTTTTAGTTTCTATTTCATTGATTTCTGCTCTGATCTTTATTATTTCTCTTCTCCTGCTGGGTTTAGGTTTTATTTGCTGTTCTTTCTCCAGCTCCTTTAGGTGTAGGGTTAGGTTGTGTACTTGAGACCTTTCTTGTTTCTTGAGAAAGGCTTGTATTGCTATATCTTTCCTCTTAGGGCTGCCTTTGCTGCATCCCAAAGATTTTGAATAGTTGTGTTTTCATTTTCATTGGTTTCCATGTATTTTTTTAATTCTTCTTTAATTTCCTGGTTGACCCATTCATTCTTCAGTAGGATGCTCTTTAGCCTCCATGTATTTGAGTGCTTTCCGACTTTCCTCTTGTGATTGAGTTCTAGTTTCAAAGCATTGTGGTCTGAAAATAGGCAGGGAATGATCCCAATCTTTTGGTACCGGTTGAGACCTGATTTATGACCTAGGATGTGATCTATTCTGGAGAATGTTCCTTGGGCACTAGAAAAGAATGTGTATTCCGTTGCTTTGGGATGCAATGTTCTGAATATGTCTGTGAAGTCCATTTGGTGCAGTGTGTCATTTAAAGTCTTTATTTCCTTGTTGACCTTTTGCTTAGACGATCTGTCCATTTCACTGAGGGGGGTGTTAAAGTCCCCCACTATTATTGTATTGTTGTCGATGTGTTTCTTTGCTTTTGTTATTAATTGCCTCATATAATTGGCTGCTCCCATGTTAGGGGCATAGATATTTACAATTGTTAGATCTTCTTGTTGGATAGAGCCTTTAAGTAGGATATAGTGTCCTTCCTCATCTCTTATTACAGTCTTTGGTTTAAAATCGAATTTGTCTGATAGAAGGATTGCCACCCCAGCTTTCTTTTGGTGTCCATTAGCATGGTAAATGGTTTTCCACCCCCTCACTTTCAATCTGGGGGTGTCTTTGGTTCTAAAATGAGTCTCTTGCAGACAGCATATCGATGGGTCTTGTTTTTTAATCCAGTCTGATAGCCTGTGTCTTTTGATTGGGGGCATTTAGCCCATTTACATTCAGGGTAACTATTGAAAGATAGGAATTTAGTGCCATTGTATTGCCTGTAAGGTGACTGTTACCGTATATTGTCTGTATTCCTTTCTGGTCTATGTTGCTTTTAGGCTCTCACTTTGCTTAGAGGACCCCTTTCAAGATTTCTTGTAGGGCAGGTTTCGTATTTGCAAATTCCTTTAGTTTTTGTTTGTCCTGGAAGCTTTTTATCTCTCCTTCAATTTTCAATGACAGCCTAGCTGGATAGAGTATTCTTGGCTGCATATTTTTCTCATTTAGTGCTCTGAATATATCCTGCCAGTCCTTTCTGGCCTGCCAGGTCTCTGTGGATAGGTCTGTTGCCAATCTAATGTTTCTACCATTGTAGGTTACATAACTCTTCTCCCGAGCTGCTTTCAGGATTTTCTCTTTGTCTGAGACTCGTAAGTTTTACTATTAGATGTCGGGGTGTTGACCTATTTTTATTGATTTTGAGGGGGGTTCTCTGTGCCTCCTGGATTTTCATGCCTGTTTCCTTCCCCAAATTAGGGAAGTTCTCTGCTATAATTTGCTCCATTATACCTTCTGCCCCTCTCTCTTTCTTCTTCTTCTGGGATCCCAATTATTCTAATGTTGTTTCGTCTTACGGTATCGCTTATCTCTCGAATTCTGCCCTCGTGATCCAGTAGTTGTTTATCTCTCTTTTTCTCAGCTTCTTTATTTTCCATCATTTGGTCTTCTATATTACTGATTCTCTCTTCTGCCTCATTTATCCTAGCAGTTAGCGCCCCCATATTTGATTGCACCTCATTAATAGCCTTTTTGATTTCAACTTGGTTAGATTTTAGTTCTTTTACTTCTCCAGAAAGGGTTCTCTAATAACTTCCATGCTTTTCTCAAGCCCAGCTAGTATCTTTAAAGTGATGATTCTGAACTCTAGATCTGACATCGTACTAATGTCCGTATTGAGTAGGTCCCTGGCAGTCGGTACTATCTCTTGTTCTCTTTGTTGAGGTGATTTTTCCCGTCTTGTCATTTTGTGCAGAGGAAAACAGATTAATGAGAGAACAAAATGCTAGCAGAGTAACAACGTCCCCAGAAAATATACTCTAAACAAATCAGAAAAGACCTGACGCAGTGGGAAAGGAAAGGGAAAGAGAGAAAAAAGAAAAAGAAAAAGAAAAAGATAAAAACAAACAAAAACAGAACAAAACAACAACAAAAAAAACAGAATGTGATCAAATATGATCAGGCTGGTATATAGATCAGTGCCACACACTAGATTTGGGGTGTATTTTGGTCTGTTAGAAGAAAGTGCCTCCCAAAATTTTAAAGAAAGAAAAACTTATATATATACAAAAATAAGGGTTGATATGATGAAGGGATGGAATATGACTGTGAAGATGGAAATTATAAAAAACTTTATAAAAGGAATTGATAAGAAGTTGTTTGAAAAAAGAAAGAAGAGGATTTAAAAAAAGAGAAAAAAGAAAAACAAAGGGAGAGAATGTGATCAGGCAGGGGAGTAGAAAAAAAACCATATACTAGAGATTTAGGGTATATTTTGATCTGTTAGAAGAAACTATCTCAAAATTTTAAAGAGAGAACAACTTATATATATATGCCAAAAATACGGGTAACTACTATGAACGGATAGAATATGACTCTAAAAATGAAAAATAAAAATGTTTTTTAAAAAAGGGATTGATAAGATGTTGGTTGAAAAAGGGAAAAAGAAAAATTAAAAAAAAACAGTTAAAAAAATTAACTTTGAAAGACTAAAGAATCATGGTAAAAAAGCCGTGAATTCTATGTGCAGTAGTCCCCTGGTGCTGGAGTTCTGCCGTTCTCATTGATTGGTAAACTTGGTCTTGGCTGGCTGTTCTCGCTGATCTTCTGGGGAGGGGCCTGTTGCCGTGGTTCCCAAATCGGAGGAGGAATTGCCCCGCCCTTGCCCCCTCCCGGCTCAGTAATCTGCTCGGGTTTGCTCTCCGGGGCTTTTGTTCCCTGCGAGCCTTCCGTACAGCTTTGGAGGCGGAGAGTGAAAATGGCGGCCTCCCAATCTCCGCCCCGGAGGAGCCGAGAACTCAGGGCCCCGCTCCTCAGTGAGCCCCCAGAGAAAAGCCGTCAGTCACTCCCGTCTCCCCGGTCTCCGGCCACACTCCGTGCTCACCTGGCCTGTGACCGCGCGTTTCTATCTCTGGCACCCGACCCCGGGTGGAGTCTCCAAACCCAGCAGATCCCTGCGGTGCACTCCCGCACGGCTCCTCCCGGGGGAGGAAGGTGAGTCTCCCCGGATCTTCCGCTTGTTGGGTCCCTGCTGGGGGAGCAGGGGCCCGACTGTGCCGCGGATCACGGTTTATGGCCACCCCAAGCTGAGAGCCCGTGCCTGGGCTCCGTCTCTGCAGCTGGCTTCCCTGCCCCGATACCTGGGAGCTCTGCCACACTCAGGCACCCCCGGTCTTTCTGTGACCCTGAGGGTCCTAAGACCCCACTGTCCGGGAAGGTTCCAACCCCGCTTAGCCACCAGAGTGACGTCCCTCGGCGGAGCAGACTTTTAAAAGTTCAGATTTTGTGCTCCGTGGCTCTATCACTTGCCAGAAGCGGCCGACGGAGGCCCCTCCCCTGCCATCTATCCTCCCAAATATTGCCTTGGATTCACTTCTCCGCACGTCCTACCTTCCAGAAAGTGGTCGCTTTTCTGTTCAGAGAGTTGTTGCTATTCTTTTCTTCGATCTCCTGTTGAGTCTGTAGGTGTTCAGAATGGTTTGATCCCTCTCCAGCTGAATTCCTGAGAGGAGACGAAATCCAGGTCTCCTACTCCTCCGCCATCTTGCTCCACCCCCAGATACACTTAATTTTTTAAAAGTGAAATTGCTATTGGAGGAAAGGTCAACAGTACAGTCATAATAGGTGAATATGGCAAAAATCGTGATTTTGCCACGTTTGAGGACTTCTGCTTTGGATCCCATGTTTTAGTCGTCTGCTTCAATAGCATTATAAAAGTCTTCCTCTACACCTTCAGTGTATTTATGAAATGTAGGTGTTGGAAATGCAGAACTAGACATCATTTTTTCTCAAATCCCAGGAAACTGCAGAAATAACTTGGATGAGGTAATCCTAGCAGACTGTCTCCTAGCCTGTTTCTGGTGCAATGAAATTCAAATATTTACCAACCATGACTGCATTTAAGACTTTGCTCTAAGTGACCAAATAGAAGTCTTGGTGTCAACTCTTTATTGCTTCAATTCTTCCCTAAGTGGTATGTTGACATCAGTTAAAAAAAAAAAAAAATCCCAGGACACCTGGGTGACTCAGTTGGTTAAGCATCTGCCTTTGGCTTGGGTCTTGTTCCCAGTATCCTGGGATCGAGTCCCGTACGGGGCACCTTGCTCAGCGGGGAGCCTGCTTCTCCCTCTGCCTGCCGCTCCCCCGGCTTGTGCTCTCTCTGACAAATAAATAAATAAATAAAATCTTAAAAAATATATATATATCCCAATGCCGTGAGAAAGAGCAGTACAGGACGATGGCATAGAAGGATTTTGATGCCGGAGAAATGTGGAGTTTGATCATGGACAAGTTAATTAACCTCACAAAACCTGCACAACCTCAAAAAGTTCTAAGGGGAGTAAATGAAATAATGCACGGAAGATGCCTTGTACTCTGACGTAAAACAGCCATTTCATAAATGCCAGCCCTCGTTCCCTCTCTTGAGTAGCACAGCCAGTTACACAGTTAAGGAAACAGCCAAAATCCTGACAAAGCTATTCATTCCCTGAATAATTTAGGACAAGTATTTGCTTTCCTTCCCCAGGTCCTGAGTACCACCCTTCATTCTCTGTAATGAAATAACATGGATTGAGTGCAGTTTGTCCCGCAGAAAACCTGAGCAAAAGCAGTGAACAGCTTTGTGATCCAAGTTCATCGTATAGTTGTGTCTTGCCTGTCCAAAAGTGGTCCTTTCCCTTTCTGACTCCAGCTTTGCCTTCCCTTCAAGACCAGTACCATCGAACAACAACTTTCCAATGACCCTCCCACGCACAGGTTTAACGTGCCAAGGCACCACCTGGGGATCTTGTTAAAAATGCAGATTCTCATCTAATAGGTCTGGGAAGAGAACTGAGATTCTGTACTTAATAAGCTCTCAGGAGATGCTGAAGATGCTGTTTGGTCCACGGACCACATTTTAAGTAGCAACACCCTAAAGAACACCAACACCTTCCAGGTCCAAGGAGGAGAACAAGGGAAGGAAGGGCATAGACTTCATCAGGGTTTCACAAATTCCCTCCTCTTTCCAAGAGTCTGGCCAACATTCCAGCTTTATTTCCAGATGTTCCAAGCAGGGAATGAAGTGTCTAGCAGAACGTCTCGTTTAATGGAGAACCATTGTGACAGGCTTCATGGGGTGGTTGTAATGACACGTTACTAATTTGCTTACTTCCCACGATTTAACCAGCAACCCATCTGATGTCAGTTTCCCCACAGACGCTTCAAACTGACAGGTCTGCCATTACCCTGCAGGGTGTGGCCCACGTCGGCAGCACAAGAACCCACGGAGCTAGGGGCTGGTGAGGGGCTGCAGGAATCCACAGGCAGTTAAGAGACAAGAAGAGTAACTTACACCCAAATAGATTTCACACTTATTCATTCAACAAATGCTTGCAAGGCACTAACTGGGTGCCAAGCGCTGGTTCTAGGTTCCATGGACTGAACCTAAAAACTTGATCACCACAGTAGCCTTTACACTTTTGATAGACACTTCATTTTTTTTTCACTAAATTGAATGAAATTTGATCCCAACAAGCCTGTGAGTTAGGCACTTGAAATATAATCTCATCAGACCCTGTGCTACATCATCTTAATTTTCAGACTCCAAGGTAAACATCTGTAGTTAAGAAATGGTACACACACACACACACACACACCCCTCCTGCGGTAGTTAAGTAACCTTCTCCCAAGTAACACAGCTAGTAAATGCCATCACCTTGGAAACGGAACAAAATCCTGCCTGATCGCAAGATCCATGCTCTTAATCTGCCCCCTCCTAATAGGACAAAAAGCAATTTCCTACCTGCCCTCAAGTTTATCATCTCATAAAAAACAGAGAACAACCCACAGCTGGGACGCAGTTAAACAAATCTAAGAGGGTCAATGGTAAGCGTATGTGAACACTCCCAACACCAAATGCTCTAGAATTCAGCATCCAGTGAGAAGCCGACTGCCCTTTCCAAAGATTTTTAACTTGGAAAGCCGACTGCCCTTTCCAAAGATTTTTAACTTGGAAACATTTATCAAATATCTTTCTTTTGGGGCGCCTGGGTGGCTCAATCGGTTAAGCGGCCGACTCTTGGTTTCGGCTCAGGTCATGGTCTCAGGGTCCTGGGATTAGGCCCTGTGTCGGGCTCCACACTCAGTGGGGAGTCTGCTTGTCTCCGTCTCCTGGCTCGTGCTCTCTCCCTGGCTCGTGCTCTCTCTCTCTAAAGTAAATGAATACATCTTTTAAAAAATGTATCTTTCTTCCACCCCATACACGAAGCTCCTTGAGATAGACCATCCCAGTGATGGACTCACAGTTGGTGCTACGTATCTCCTGAATGCATTTGTTTCAATTACCCCTTTTATACCAAACCACCCAAAGCTTAGTGGCTTAGAAGAAACAACCACCATTTCATTATTTCTCACCATTCTGTCCATTCGGAATTCGAACAGCAATCAGCAGGATCCTGGGTCCCTGTGGTATCTGCTGAGGCTGGAGCACCCAAGATGGCTTCTACATTCACCATTCTGGGGTCCCAGCTAGAATGGCTGGAACAGCTGAGGCTGGGTAGACATGCCTACAATAGGGTAACTAGTCAGGTGCTAAATGTAAGGGCCAAAGAGTCCTTACACAAGAAGCTCCTTCACCAATATATAAGCTTTCTGGGGGCAAGAACATTGTCTTGTTCCCCACTGACCCCCATGTTCACACACTACAGTTCTCAGACAAAAACATAAGGAACTGTGACCCTATGATGAGTCACTTAGCTTCGACGTCTCTCTGCTGCAGACAGACAACAAGAAACATTTCCGTAAAGGCATTGAGATAAGCAGCAACATAAATAACAAATGCAATACAATCTCGGGATGGAATTTCTACCAGACAGACAGTGCCAATCCAGAGGGCTTCCAACATAGCCAAGAATTACACTAAGTTATTAGTAGGTAAGTGGTTCGAGTTGTCCCAACACAGGGGGCAAGAAATAATAAAAGATGGACTTGGTCCCACCGTAAGCTCAAGTTAATTTGAAACTGAAAAAATTTTTTAAACACTCCAGCTGATAGAAACAAGAGGACCAAGAGGACACATGCTTTGCACCCATTTTTCCCTGTAGAGATTTATAGCTCCCTTAAAGTTTCATTCCACAGGCGCCTGGGTGGCTCAGTCGGCTAAGCGTCTGCCTACAGCTCAGGTCATGATCCACAAGTCCTGGGATCAAGCCCCATATTGGGCTCCCTGCTCAGCGGGGAGTTTGCTTCTCCTTCTCCCTCTGCCGCTCCCCTGCCCCCAGCTCATGTGCACACTCGCTCTCTCAAATAAAATTAAAAAAAAAAAAAGGTTTATTCTAGATAGGGGTCAGATCCAAAGTGAGTCACCAGGCTCTAAACGATGATCTCAAATCCTACTCCAGCTATAGTCAGGGAAGGAGGGGAAATGAAGGAACCATCAAGCACATTCCTTAAAACGGCCAACTTAACAACCTCCCATAATCTCTTCCAGCTGAGAGTGCAGGGCTCTGCCGACCCTTTATTCCCATTTGTAATTATCCAGGTGCGTGCGTTTATAGTACTCAATGTCTATCTAAATCCATGCTCTGGGAATCCTGGGAATAGATTCTTACTGACAAAAGTTTGTGCACTGATTCAAAAGCCTCTTTTTCTGCTTTCTATGAAAAAAAATAACCAGTTCTAAGAATTTGGGACCCAGACCATACAAGTGTGGTTTGGAATCTAGGACCTGCCAGTCACTGGGCCATTCCTGGACTTCTCTGAGCCTCCGTTTCCTCACCTGTAATATGGGAATAATAATAGCACCCACCTCATAGGGTGGTGAGAATAAAAAAATATATATATCATGTCAGTCAAGCATTTTGCCCAGGACATGGCACCCCATAAGCTCTCAATAATTGATAGCTACTATTATAGCTTGTCTTTTTATACCACACCTAACCCTAAATTAACAGTGAGACACTTCATTTTTTTGTCTCATAATTCCACCCCATTCAAGTCTAACTGAATTTAAAATATACACCAAAACCTAAAAAAGAGATACAGACACAGCTGCCAAATGGCAAGTAAAAAGCCGTAATTTTCCATCATTGGAATATATTTAGTGATAACTATAAATGAAAAACTAAGAAAAAAAAAATCCCGACTTAACATCGCCCTGCCAGTCTGACAGTCTGAAAACCCAAAACTAAAGTTCAGCTTCCTGTAAGCCTTGCTCCTTTCCACTCCCGCCTGTCAGGCCCAGGTGAAGTCCCACATTTCCTGTTCTGAGCAGGGAACCCTCTGTCAGGTAAGGCAAGAGATGTTCTCGGGCTTCTGCTGGACACCTGGGACTGTTGCAGGGCTAGGACCACAGAAAGCTTGATACCATTCCTTCTTATTTCTGATGATTATCAGCACCCTGCACTGTGAGAGGGCCCCAGCCTGCCAGGGGAAAAGGTTCAATCGCCGAATGATTAGCATGCCTGCATCTTAAGCAATTCCTGTTTTGCTCTACACAGTATCAAATGACATCATCTCCAAAACACACCTTGTTAGGTGTTCTGCTCCCAATTTCTCACACCTGAAAAGGAACTACCCTGCTGACTCAGTGTGCTTAGTGGAAGCAGAAATTTACTTGGGATACATATGGTTCTTTAGGTTTTCTTCTGCAGGTTATGTTGCTACCAGCACATTATACTCCCTAGAATAGCTTCTGATCTAAGGAGTACTTAGAAATGTGTATCTGTACGCACCTCTGCTTTGATGGACATGGTCTGCCAGCATACTTGCTCGCTCACACTCCCCAGCATGTGTGAAACTTCATACAAGAGCCAAACCACTAAAACCTCCACCAACTTATCCACAGACCAAAGTTCGGATGTGCCAAGATGTATAAAACTACAGCAATGTCATACTAGCAAGAAAAGAGTATCAGCCCTAAAGAACTCAAGAAAAATGATAAAACAGATATGCTACATTTCAAGCAGTCATACTCTATCACATCACCCTGCCCACTATCTGAAAATATCTTGTTGAACTCTTGGTGTTTATGATCTTTTCCATCCACCCCCACCCCCAGAACGAGAATGGAAGGCCCATGAGAGCCAGGGCTCCATCAGTCTTGTTCACTCTAGTCTCACAAGGCAAAGCAAAGAGTAGTTGTGGTGGGTTCCATTGTTTCTTGGCAAATATTCCCTCCCTCCTTCTCCTCCAACCTACATGGGAGTAATACACATCATTAACATACGTTGGGTATGTGCTGAAATGACAGCGTCATGTCAGTTCAAACACCAGGCTCGTCTATGCTTGTTCCTGCTTGGCCCTCTAGGAACTTTGATTTCTGCCATAAAAAGAACTGCCCCCAAGGGCACCTGGGTGGCTCAGTCGGTTAAGCATCTGACCCTTGATTTCGGCTCAGGTCATGATTTCAGGGTCATGAGACTGAGCCCCACGTCGGGCTCCACACTCAGCACAGAGTCTGCTTGAGATTCTCTCCCTCTCCCTTGGACCCTCCCCCTGCTCAAGCTCTCTCACTCTCTCGCTCATGAATGAATGAACTAACCTGCCCTCACATAACCACTGCCCCATCCAGCCTGAGCCCCAGAATGAGACATAGAGAACAGAGCTCCCCTGCCAACTTGCAGACCTGGGAGTGTGAGAATAAATACTTTAGGTTGAAAGACACAGACTTTTGGGTGATTTGTTACACAGCATTCTTGTGCCAACAGATGACTGATACAGCAAGGCTATTGACATATATTTCTTAAATTATCAAATGAAAAACTTTCACTCTACTTAGTACTTTCAAAAATCCATTAATTGTGACAATCCTGCAAGACATCAAGTTTTAAGCTTGGTTTTTGCTTTGAGACAGTACTCGTTTGTGTAATAAAGAATACACATTCAGATATTGGGACTTAAAACACCGAGACTGATGTCTTAGGCCTTCCTTATTTAACTAGAGCCAAAAGATAATGAACACTTCTTCCATTTGTAGATTGTACTCTGAAACCACTGATGGGATTTTTTTTACCCTCTCCTGTCCTGATATGGTGGTGAAAGCTTCAAGCTCATAAGATACCAATTTTTATAGGGTAGTATTCCTTTCATCTAGTGCAAAAAGCCTTGACGCTCATAAAATTGAGGCTGTAAACTTTTAAGGCATATAGCTTCATAGGGTTACTGTTGATGTATTTCCATTACTTTAAACATTTAATGTAAGTAGTTTTATAATTCACTTAAATATTGTATTTACAATTACTTCATTTCTTAACTGAGAAATGAATCACATCTAAATGGGGGTAAAACCGTGTTACATTCTATAAGTACCTTTTCATTCTGACCCTTTATCACTCAAGCCAATGGCTATAAAAGAATCCCTTTTTAATGAAATTACAATTTCAAGGGGGGTGGAGAACAGACAGGAGACAGGACCAATAAAATATGAAACCAATATGTTTCCCATCTATGGTATTGATATGCTTAATTTGAATGTGCCAAGCATATGAAATGACAAAATTTCGTATGTGCAGATGGTTATAATCTATCAATGCCTTCCCCCACCCCTCCAAGTGTGAAAAAATATGGGAGAAGCACCTAACAGAGTATCCAGGCCTTATGGTGAATATATGGTGAAATATTCAGTGGAAAAAAAAAATCTATTTTTAACATCTATTTTAATGACCTAAAATTCAGATAAATTCCAAATGCATTCCAGGCCCCTTTGGGAAGTCCACCATTCTTTCTATGTCAGAAAGCTCAAATCACGTTTTGATACATGGTAGTAATCTTGGTATACTCCCTTCCTAATTATCAAGCTTCTTATTTCTTTTTTAAGCGCTGATAGGATATACCAGTGGTCCACAATCCTTTTGCCGTCAAGACCTATGTGCATTGTGTTTCACAAATACAGCCCAATCATGAGAAGTCTGTGCTCCCCCACTGCATGAACTAATGAGTAACTTATCTGCCCCCGAGATAGCCAATGTAACCAACAGAGTTGAGATAGTTCTATCTAAAAGCAAAAAAACTTGACATTTTAGTTAATCTAGGTAACCATATCTTTGGAAAATGTACTCTTTTTGTCCAGTAGGTTTTGTTCTCTTTTAATACTGAAAAAAACTTGAGATTCCCTCCTCAAAGGCCTTTTAAGGATTTCAAAGAGACTTAAACGAGGTTGGGATCCAGTGTTGAGTTTTAATCCTTATTTCCCTTTCTCTTTCTTCCAACTCCAATTCAATTTCCTTACTGAAATAAATGCAGGTTTAGGAAAGAAAAAAAAAAAACACAATAAGATGGAGGCAAAAATACTCCCACTACACACACTGTGATGCTTCTACCCTAGTTATTTACCAGGAGTCAATAATGGCCCATGATGGCCCTTGTGGGGAATGAAACCTAAGACCATCTAAAAGCACCAGACAAGATGAAAGGTGTTCCAAACCGGAGTATTTCAACAACGATGCAGGTGGGCTGAGAACCTGTTTTAACGCTCATGCCTCCTCTGGAGAGGCAGGACTTCACACAAGGGCCTGGGCCCAAAGTAGGTCCATTATGAAGGTTTATTCCCCCTCATCAACAGGGCAATGCCCTTTATCATGGGCTAAATCTTCTATATCAAGCTTTTCTAAAAAGACAGCAACTCTTTATTCTCTCAGTCCACCCATGTGAAGAAGAATCCACTGAAGGCTAAAGTCCTATCTAAAGTGCTTCATACCCCATTATTTCATTGAATCATCCCAAGGATCCAGTGAGCAAGAAGGAAATTAAGGGTCCAAGAGTTATAGTCAGTATGTAGGAAGACAGTATAAAGATACTTTGTCCTGACGCCGGGGATGGTGAAGTGAAAAAAAAAAAAAAAAGGATTATTTTATCCAAAGGTCCCACTAGCATACAGAGGACACAGAAAGGTTTTCAGACAGTAAGTGAAAGTAGTAAGAACTAAGACTCAAGTCCACGGCGTCTAAAGGAGGTCTCTAGGCTCGTACTGGGGGTAGAGGTTTCCAAGCCCTCGGTATTTGAGCTCAGTCTTGAAGGAGAATTAAGGGTTGGTGTGATAGGGGTGGACGGGGCAGGCAGGGACAAGGAGGGATGAAGACCTTCCAGGAAGGAAGAAGTCCCCTCAGTGGGGCTTTCACAAAGAAAATTTTGAAATCAACTTTGAATATTCACAAAAGGTATAGAACAGCTAAAGACTGTCATGATTGTTATGTGCCAGGCATTATCATAAATGCTTGACAGTCAGGGTCTCTCTTAACCCTCACAACTGAAGGCGGTAGGTCCTCTCGCAATTCCTACTTTCAGAGGGGAACACGGAGGCTCAGAGAGCTTAAATAACATGGCAAATAAGTGATCAGACTTCATTTTTCTAGACTGCAGAAACTTACATCATCAGGGCCCTTAAAGATCGCTCCTACCTGCCCTTAAGATTTTGCCTCCTGTCCAGTTCATAAAAATGCATCTGCCTCGGGCGCCTGGGTGGCTCAGTTGGTTAAGCGACTGCCTTTGGCTCAGGTCATGATTCCGGAGTCCTGGGATCGAGTCCCACATTGGGCTCCCAGCTCAGCGGGGAGCCTGCCTCTCCCTCTGACCCTCTCCCCTCTCATGCTGTTTCTCTCTCTCTCTCTCTCGAATAAATACATGGAATCTTAAAAAAAAAAATGCATCTGCCTCATCAAAAACAAGCAGTCGGAAGAAAAATGGAAAATTTTGGCCATCTGTGCCAATTTTAATGAAATAATTGCTTGCCCATAGGCCAAGCTGTGAAAGCCCTTAGAAAAAGCTGGACATTGAAAGCTTTCATGTCTACAGAAAAAAAGCTCCCTGTACAACGACCATCAAGGTCCGAATCTTCCCCCAGCCTCTGTGCTTGTTCCCAAAAGAAAGCTCAGGTTTGATAAACTACTTCCTGCCTCGCGTCTCGCACCCTGAGGTGCCCGAGCCTCTGAGGCCATCTCACATGGATTGCCCCCCCTCCCTCATAGAGCAAGGCTCATAAACAAAAACAAATGGCCAGCACGGAAATCTCTTGCTGGTACAGGGACTCCTCAGCGCTCCTCAGACAAAACATTAACTTCGATAAGTAGCTTAGAAATAAAGCATTTTTAGTGAGCATTTTTGGAAACAAAGGGCAAATCTGCAGAAGAGAGAAAATAGGTTTGCCTGGGGAAGTGAGAACTCTCTACGTTAGATGTCTCTACGATACAGAATTCCCCAAGAGACCAATTTTCATCACTTGACATTTTGTTTCCTCTTAACGGGGGCAGACAGGAGACAGCACTACAACACCGAATTTTTTTGCAAGGGTACAGGTCGGAGGCAAGAAAAAGAGCCTACGTCAAAGCCACTGCGGAGGAGGGAAGATGTGTGTCTTCTCCTACGTAGGTGAGCACTACTTAAGACTCACCCGTCCCATGTGGATTATTTTTCAAAAGCAGTGTTCCTCATGCTCTGCACTTCAAAGTTAGCCTCTCCTATTTTCAGGTACAGAAGGCATGGAAAGGCTCAGGTAGGTAAATTACATCTAATGACCAACACGACCAAGAGAATCAATACAGGGCTAGAATTAACAGGAAACACACACAGAGGGTGATGGGTCTATATTCATATATTGAGCAAAATGTCCCCTTGAGCTCCTTTGACCTGTTTGCCACAAACACATGGAAGAAGAAATGATAACTTTGACGTCTGCAAAATGGTAAAGACCAACAAGACAGTCCCTGGCAAATTGTAAAGCCCTTTTCCCCTTAAACAGTGGCATCACTGGGGGGCTGTAAAGCCTAATCCAAACTCTTCTTTTTCTCCCTTTTTCTCGTTCCTCACCAACCATTCCCACCGTGTGTGAAGACAAGGACTGCAGCAATGGCAATCCCACCACAGGGTCATGGAAAGTGTAGATGTGGCTGCCAATTCCTGAGGCTAAAAGGGGGTAGACATGAAAGAAAACTACAGTATTGGAGAAAATGGGGATATTGCCTGTCATATTTGTTACTATCGCTTGCGGACAGATGCGATTTTTTTTTTTTTAAGATTTTATTTATTTATTTGAGAGAGAGAGAATGAGAGACAGAGAGCATGAGAGGGAGAAGGGTCAGAGGGAGAAGCAGACTCCCTGCCGAGCAGGGAGCCCGATGCGGGACTTGATCCCGGGACTCCAGGATCATGACTTGAGCCGAAGGCAGCCGCTTAACCAACTGAGCCACCCAGGCGCCCCTGATTTTTTTTTTTTTTAAGATTTTATTTATGTATTTGAGAAGGAGGGAGAAAGAGAGCATGAGCAGGGGGAGGGGTGGATGGGAAGAGAGGGGCAGAGAGAGAGAGAGAATCTCAAGCAGACTCTGTGCTGAGTGCGGAGCCCGACATGGGGCTCGATCTTACGACCCTGAGATCACAACCTGAGCAGAAACCAACACTTGGATGCTTAACCAACTGAGGCACCCTGACAGACACAATTAAAAAAACGTTTTTATTCATTCCTGTACTAGGAAAGAAAGGAATGCAATCATTCCCATACATCTCCCGTGAATGCAAAGAGCCTTCGTGGACACAAAGTCCAGCTTGAGGTCACTTCCCCCTGAAGGAGAGCATGGCCCTGAGGCCAGAACGCCAGTCTCAGCTCCCCCGCATCCTTGCTGTGTGACTTCTCTCCGTGCATGGGTTTCTTTCTGTCACAGAAGAGTAACAGACGAGGTGACTGCTAAGGTCCCTTGTAGCCCCGAGACTCTTTACCAGAAAAGGTTCTTCTACCAAATATTTGTCAAATCTGGTTTAGAAAAATGATCTTCGTAGAAAGATAGTAACTCAAACCTAGGAATGCAACAGGTCCTGTGGGATGTCAGGAAACCAAATGCTTTCAAGGTCCAAGTTAGGGAGAAGCCTCAACTGTTTGGAAGGCTAACCTGGTCACAGCCTAGAGCAGATTCTCACTTTTTTGTTTCTAATAATAGAACAGTATCACGAGAAGGTGAGTATATCACATTATACCTCTACCTTTTTAAAAATCTGGCAATGCTTTATACTTGGCGGAGGGCAAGCTAACACAATTTATAAGGTGATGCTTTATGCTCCCAATAAAGTGGGAAAAAATCCCACTCACATATCATTTGAAGGGAATGCCTTTTTCCAGTCTCCTCTCCCTGGTTACTAATGCTCCAGAACAAACCACCCCAAAACTTGGAGATATAAAACAACCATTTTATTATGCCCACAGATTCTGGGATTCGGACACTCGGGTGCGGCACTGTGTAACGGGTTGGATGCCGCAATGTCTGGGGCCTCAGCTGGAGGTGCCCCGGACAGATGTGGGGTCTGGAATATCCTGAAGGCGTCTTTACTCACATGTCGGGAGGCAGACACCGGCTGTCAGCTGCAACATCTATGCAAGGCCCCTCCGGGGTCACCCTACGGAGGCTAGTTTGGGCTTCCTCACAGCATGGTGGCTGCGTTCCACGAGCAAGCGTCCCAAGAGAGGAAGGCAGAAGCACAAGGCATTTTTATGGTCTTGCCTCAAAAATCACATGGTGTGACTTCTGTCATGCTCTGTTGGTTGAGGAAGTCACAAAGGTCTGTCCAGGTTCAAGAGGAGGGGATACAGACGCCCCCTCCCCATGCTGTGGGGGAAGTCAAGGTCTTGTAAGAGGAGGATGTGGGATGAGAATTCTGCAGCCATCTGTAGACAGCGCAATCTGCCACGCCGACAGAAAAAAATCCTACAAACAAGATAAATACAAAAATCTGCGTCCCAGGTAACTTTGACCATTGGAGGTTTAAAACACTTTGATAGGCAAAAGATCATCGCCAAGAGCTAGAGGAAGGGGATTTTAGACACAGAAGCCCCCCAAGCTGCCTCTAAAGCCTCTACAAACACCAGTCCTGATAACAATTAGAAGGGTCCTTCAAACATATTATATACCTTTGCTGTTTTATTACAGTTTGGCTCCTTCTGTGTCCCACTAACATTTGATTTAAATGTTCAAAAGTATTAAAACATCTGCTGAATTATAATTCCAAAGTTCAGATGACATTGAGATGAAATCTACGAAACTATGAATTCCCCATGTTAAACAGGTTTTTTTATTTTTAATGGGATACAGACAGCCGCTGTTTATAAAGCAGCCCCATATGCAAAGCCGTGGGTTGGGTTTAATTCGGAGCTGATGTGACCTATGGATCTTTGGACATGTTGCAAGGGAGACCTCAGCCTTCAATAATGCAGCATCTCTTAGCAGTCCTGTTCTCTGGAACACCAGGGGAGGGTAGGCAGAGGAGATGACTGACAGTGAATACCATGTACCTCAATTTTCAGTATCTTTTACTGCCCCTTCTTAAACCTAAAACCAGACTCCAGCCTCTTCCTCTGTTTTAAGGATGTAACAGGCCCACCCTCTAGGTTTCCAGTTCCATCACTAAACAGGACCACCATCACTATCAGGTACTGAGCTAAAAATATCCTTATTTTATAAGTACCAGTCACACCTCGGTTCTTCAGTCATTAATATTCACAGCCTCTCTGCCTCTCCTCACCTGCTGAGAGAATCTTTGGCATCGCCCACTCAGTGCTAACCCTGCTTTTCAATCTTCCACCCCATCCCCTTGTGTTACTAGGCATAGTGAGACAAATCAGTGTATATGAGTGGAGGGCAGGAAAGCAAAGGGAGATACGAAAGTAGCAACTAGAAGATAAATGAGAGGTAAGAAGAGACAAGAGGAAGGGTGGCGTGAGGTCATGGAGAGATGTGGTAAAGAACAAGGAACATGTGATGAGGACACCTTCAAGCCATCTACCAGGTACCTAGAGCTAGATTACAGAGAAAAAGGCAAGCCTTTTAAGTGTTGCAGAAGAGAACCACCTGAGTTCCTCTAAATGTTCTTCCAGAGATAAAAGACTGGAATTGATTCTACGGTTGGCTCCTGGATTCCATTTCCTTGAATGCGCTCCAGGACTCAGTCACTGAGGATCTCTGGATTTCCCTGAGTTCCATAAGGCTGAGAAAAATGAGGTGCAGAGAGGTCAGGAACAGGTAAAGCGACAAGTCAATGCTGCCTGTCACTAAAGTTTGTGATTGGCCACTACGTCCTGCTGCCAGGTAACCAGAAATCGATGGATTCATGGACCCCCTTATCATCAGTTGCTCCTGAGGCCTGAGCAGAGCCTGAGAAATCAGCAGCTGCAAGCGCACATCACCAACACAGTCCAACTGTGATGGGGAGGACGAAAGGAAGGAGGAACTCAAGTGCAGAAATGTGCAGGGCTAAGAACAACAGTGGAGATGCTAAGCAGAAATTCTTCACGGCATCTGAAGAAGCTGCTGTCAGGAAGGTCTGTGGTTGCTGGGCTTCGGAGGGAACATTTCAGGGCCATTCAGTGAGGGTGCTGGGATGGCAATATGGATGAGCTTCAGACAAAAGAGAAAATAAACTGTAGGGGGTAAAAGAGAAGGGAAAGAGAAGGACTGAACATGACAAGCCACGGGTGGTGGTAACTGCTCTATCCTCTGCCCCTTCCTCAGGAGGATAAGAGAATAAAAGGTACAAAACGGGAGTGGGGTGGCCTGGTAAAGCCCCACAGTCATCCCTGTTCTCTGGATCTCTGCAGACTCTTCCAATTCAGAGCGTGGTCCCAGGGCCAGCATCAGCACCACCCGGGGGCTCATTTCAGATGCCCAACCAGGGCCTCCCGATGCAGAATCCGCATCCTCAGCCAACTGACATACACCTGCAAGCCTCGGGTTCACTATGCTGGGCCCTGCACCCCCTGGTGAACCCAGATGGTTCTGTCTTGTCTTCATCTCTTCCTTCAATTCATCTCCAAAATGTGAGCACCCACCACGTGCAGGCACCATTCCCAGCAAGCACTAGATACAGCAGTGACACAGAGAACAGCAACCCTCCTGGCCCTCTACGGCTTACACTCGAGTACCAAGGGGACAGACATGGCTCCTGCAACCATAAAGACACATAAAAGTATCACCGTGTGATGAGAGCTGCAAAGGGGAAGCTTGTGGTCTTGTGAGAGCACAAAACAAGGGATCAGACCCTGTCAGAGAAGCTCCCTGAAGAAAATGATGATAAAATTGAGAGCTGCATGATGAGCAGACACAAATGCTAAATACTAATGTAGACTAGGTATGGAGGGAAAGGAACAGCATCCAAGCAGAGAGGAAAGGCATATGCAAAGGCCCTGTGGCAAGAAGGAGCACCACACATTCAAGGACTACAGGGAACAGCATGTGCAAAATGGGACTGGCAAGGGAAGCAGTGGCCAGACCATGCAGGTTCTTGCAGTTCCATGAAGGCTTTTATTCTAAAAACAGACGGAAGCCCCCTGACAGGTTTTAAGATGGTTATATAAGGTTAGGGAAAAAAGGAAGCAAGAGTAAGACCCCAGACAATTTAACTTCCCTCCCTTGTGACCCTAGGCTATAGCGTGCCTCCCACCAAACCCACAAGACAAACTGAACCCCTTTCCTACCAAAAAAAATAGGCAAGCAGTGCCCCAGTGATAAAGTGGAAAGAATAGATTCACACAGCTAGAGAATAAGCCTGGGTGACTGCCCAAGGCTTTTGAGAGTGTTGACTAGTACTTAAGACTCTCAGAAGTAAGGAATATCTGAATTCAGACCTGGTTCTACCACCACCAGGGCAAAGTAACTTCTCTGAGCGTTCTTTATTCAAAGGGCATAATAATGCCTACATATCACAAGGATACTGATTGAATTAAACAAAGTAGAGTCTGTGAGCCCTGAGTGTGGCACTTAACACATAGTAGGTGTTCAACGAAAGATACATTCTATCATACATCTCTGTGGTTTTCAACCTGCCCTTATGGGCACATTTACTCTTGAGGCTAAACTAAATGGTTTCTTTGATTAAAAAATGGCATGTACCAATGCTAAGCCCTCACGTCTCACCTTTATTATTTCTTTCGGTCATCACGATAACTCTATGGAGTGGGTAGGACGATCAACCCCATTTTACACTGAAGTGCAGACAGGATACATGGCTTTTCAGGCACTAAGTGTGAGTCTAGGTTCTAAGCAGGCTTCCTGACTCCTTGGGGCTCCCAACTGGGAATAACCCTACGTGTGCAATAAGTTGGCAGTTCACAGAGGGCTCTCCCACTCACTGGAAAGCTCCTTTGAAGCATGGGACTCTTAGCACGACATTCACTGATGCTCAGCAAGGCCTGTTGTACGAGGGAAAGCTTGAATGAAGGAAGCTGTCCCCTCAAAGAATCCAGCCCTCTGAGTGAAGTGAATGTAAGAAAGGCTGAAACAGGTGTACTTCCAGGAGTTACACCTTTCTAGCGAAGAGAGGCTTCCCTTGGGCTTGGCTGGAGTCCAGTGTCCTTTAGTAGACAAGCTACCTGAAAACCCCTAAGGGCTAAGTTTTGATATAAAATGTAACTTCCTGCTCAGAATTTCCTGTTTGGGGTATTTGGAGGAATTGCATAATCCCTGCTCTATTTCAACCATGAACTGCTTTACTTTCCAATTTTTTGCACAGCACAGTCACTAGCAGCTTGGTATTTACAAAGCACCTCTGCCCTCCGGATTTCCAGGTAGTGATAAAAGCACAGAGGAAATATTTTACGGCTGGTCCTATTCTAGTGCTGTAGGGGGTGTGCAGAATGCCAGCCAGCTGTAAGCAAAGGTCCAGGGCCTGAAAGCTTTCTCAGGGGAAGCCAAGTGTTACCTGTGGTATTTAAATGGTAAGGGGCCTGTTGAGTCAAATGCTTCCCCAGGGAATTGGAGAGACACCAATTTGCTCAAATTCACCCCTAGCTGGGAACATAAGAGAGGGCTAGAGTTCAGGCTTCTGTTCTGGCTGATGATTCATTTAGGACAAACGATTTTTACCTTTCCTTTCAACCCCCTGTGACAAAGGTATGTTGGCGAAAGCCAATTCAGCAGACTTCCAGGGTGTGCCCACACTGCAGCAGACATAAAGCCACATGGAAAATGAAAGGGACTGCCAAAGGTACTCTTTTCTGGGGCAACTCACATGGTAAGAGTCATACAGCAGCACACGTGTAGGTTTGGGAACTAGCCACGCGTGAGTTCACATCCAAATGCACCCACTTCTCAGATGCATGTTGTTGGTCAAGTTACTGAATAAAGTGGCACTTGTTAAATTAAGGCACACACGCACTCACCTGCATTCCATGCTCATATGCAGCACACCCTGGGCCAGGCCTCCCTGCAGCTCCTGTCTTGACTACAGAGCGCCAGCTTCCCCAAAGTCGCATCCCCTTTCCAGAACAGCGGCTACCAATGGCCGCTTGACACGGGGGTGGGGGCTGAGGGCAACAAGTCTACCATCTTCTTCTAACTCAGGACAACGCTGCAAAACCATCTCAACTTCGGAGCTTCCTGTGGGTCAGCTGGGGCATTCACTGACAATGACTCACAACCTCACTTCTCCTTCGGCCAACCCTCCATAGGAGTGGACCCCCTAGAGCATTCTGAGTCATCTCTGTCCACCTAGGAGGACAAACAGTGAACCATGGCCAGTTCACAGTACTATACTATTTGGTTTGTCATTTTTACAAGGATAAGTGAAATGCAAATCTGAAAAAAAAAAAAAAAAAAAACCCTTTTCTAAACGGCTGATATGATGCCCAACAGACACTCAACATTTCCTTTTGCCTTAGTCCTAACTGCCCCTACATCCCACAAACTGGTCTACATCAGATTTGCTTTTGTTTGTTTTAATCAGAATGAAGAGTAAAGTGGGAATTTCAAAGTTATATCCTTTCAATCAAAAAAGAATGACAAGTACTGACACAATCTATAGTCAGCTAACCTGAAACAGTGAACTTTAAAATGTATACAGGCTTTAATCTGTCAAAACTTAGACAAAACTTCTCATGGATGAGTACTCAACTAATAGCTTAGAAATCATTTTTTTTTTTTTTTTAGCAGAGGGCAACACAGAAGAAATTACACCATGATCCATTACAGTTAAATAGTATAAACTATACTTTATCTAGCAAACATTCATTCCAAGTTTTTCTTATGAATATAAATATGAAAAGAGATAGTATTCAAAGTTCCCTATCACCAGCCTTGCCTGGAAACACAGAGCAAAGATGGTGAGTTCAATAATAACCAGGTAATTATACAAAGCAGAGGTGGAAATGGATGAGAGATAAGAGTAGATGGCGAGACCTTGTTAACTCACTTTAAGGGGATTTCCCAAGAATGACCCATTAACTGGCTGAGCAACAGACTGTACCGTCTTTAAGGAGAAATGCATGGCACAGGGGCCCCTGGGTGGCTCAGTCGGTTGAGCATTCAACTCTTGATTTCGGATCAGGTCATGATCCCAGGGTCGTGAGATCAAGCCCTATGTCAGGTTCCACACTGGGTGTGGAATCTGCTTAGGATTCTCCCTCTCTCTCTCCCTCTCCCCCGCCAAAAAAAGGAAAAAAAGAAATGCATGGCATAATAGCCAACTATCACCAAATAATTTCATGGCATGCTCTAAGTAACGATTTTTAAAAACCTCTTACTATAACTGTGAATGGAGTCATACAGAAATTGTTAATAAGAGCCTTCATGGTCAGGGCACATCCCTGATTGAGCAAAGAGGAACAGAAGATGAGTGAGACTAATAAATTAAGAAATGTCGTCCTAGTTCAATATTTTCAACATTTTCAGCATTTCCACTGGTGGCATCGTTAACTAGTATGATTCTCAGCTACTTTTTCCTGGTTACCCAAGTAATAAACAAAAATGGCATGCAAAGAAAATGTTACCTGGAGGGGTACTCAAGCTGCCAAATGTAAGAGCCTCTATCTTGGCTTGCCACTTCTTAACTCTTGATGTGCTGGATTCTATGACGTTCTTCAACTTTGGCACAGTATACTCATTCTCAACCTGGATCTATTCTGCCCCCCCAGAGGACTTTTAGCAATATCCAAAAGACATTCTTTGGTTATTACAACAGGGAGTGGGGGGCTTACTATCATCTAATGAGTAGAAAGGCCAAGGATGAGGCTAAGCATCTTACAACACCCACCACAGCCCCCAAGAGCAAAGAATTATCCAGCACAAAATACCAATAGCACGAAGGTTAAGAAACTCCGGGGGAGTGGTGTACATACTAACGTTGCAAATCAAAGGTCAAAGTCCCAGTTTGAATCCCATGTACCTCAGTCGGGTGTGTCCTAGCTTTTCTCAGCCTTGGTTTCCATGTGTATAAAATGGGCTAGAAACACTCTTGAAGAGTTTGGGTGAAGAATAAATGATAGGACAGATGAGGAATGACCTAGCACCGTGCTTGGCATATCAAAGGTGCCTGTGACGTCTGGTAAATGTGAATCACTGCTCTGTTTCAACTCTAGCCATTTCCCACCCATCCCCATTTCCTCTAGGATCTTACTGGGAAGCAAAGAAAAGAGGAGCCCAGCCAACTCTAAAGCCTACTCTAGGCCAATAGTTTACATGGAGCTCCTTTAATAATTTTGACTTCTATTGTGTCTAAATTTATGTTTGAGGAACCTGGGGGTGGGGAAGGCCACAACTTTTACATTTTTTTTAAAGGTGTGTTGTTTTCCCAAAGGAGAACTTCAATTCAATAGCCTAGGAGCCAAATGAAAGAAGGAAATGCAAAAATCCCCGCTGGGTCTCTGAAAAGCTCATTAGCAGTACATGCTAACACAGGCTAATACGCACTTTTCTCAGACAAGGAAGATCGTCAGTGAGTTGACCAGACATATTTAAGTAAAGGGCACCTGGGTGGCTGTCAGTTAAGCGTCTGCCTTCAGCTCAGGTCATGATCCCAGGGTCCTGGGATCAAGCCCCGCATCAGCGGGGAGTCTGCTTCTCCCTCTGCCACTCCCCCTGCTTGTGCTCTCACTCTCTCTCTGTCAAATGAATAAATAAAATCTTAAAAAAAAAAAAAGGCATATTTAAGTAAAACAAAGTAAATGCTCGATATCTGATGAAATGGAAAAAGATAATGTCTTCCTTAGTAATGACCATGCTTGGTGGCTCATCTGTAAACCACTCCCTAATGTATGAGGGCCATAATCCTCAATTTACCTTATAAAAACAATACCTGCCTGCTGTAAGCTATGCCAAGTCACCTACATTAACAGGCAGCTTCTCATTGCTCCTACCCACTTCCAATCCTCAGAGGAAGGTTAGGGTAACCCTATAATTCATGATCCAAGCCAGGACACCGAAGACTGAAAGAGGGTACTTTTACTAATTACACCAGAACAACAGGTGCAAACCAGGTGCTCCTCAAGCACGCTGGGACCTATGACCACAGCCCAGATTGCCTTAGGTTTTCCGTGGTTCCAGACATTTTTACTTGGAAGGCACCCACAAACACACCCACCTAGGTCAGCTATCAACAAGTTATACAAGCGGGGTGATCCTATAGATACCGTTCTATCTCTTGCATTTTTTTACTGAATCGATCATGGTATGCTTACGTGTCAGAGCATAGAGAACCACTTCATTTTTTTTTCAATTAACTCCATACAGAATATGCCACTTTAGGCAGGTGCCATAATTTTTCAATCACCCACAACACTCAACCGTAAACTTCAGATCTTGGTCATTATGAGCAGGGTGATAAAGGACGTTTAATGTGTACGGGTTTGAGTATTTCCAGAGAATGGGCTTCCAGTGGTGGGCATGCTAGGTCAAAATGTTGCCATTTTTGATGGGTTCTTCCTCGAGGCTCTCCGCAAAAGTCTTTCTCAAGTCGTCTCAAGACCAACAGTTAATGAACACTTTTGAATTTCTGCCAAGCTTGATAAAGGGAGCATGCTGGCTCACTGCATTCTTGCCTTGCATGCTCTCTTAACTCCAGACAGTCTGGGCTGTGGGCGTACTTGGAATTCTCCTGCTCTAGGCCTTTGCTCCTGCTGTTCCCTCCACCGACAATAACATTCCACACCATCACTATAAATACCCCACTCATGACAAACACAACCTCCTCCCCAGGCTGTCCAAAGCCTGACTGACTACAAACTGTCTGGATATCATCTCTTCCTCCGGGGGATGCCCGTAACACTGTTTATTCCCCTCGCTGAACCCTCACCCCATAATCAGAGTCCACAGTCACCCCTAAATCATGGAGACAAATCATGGGGACTCAGACACAAGTGGTTATGGGCATGCACAAGCACAAAGTCACACAGACATAACCTGACCCAATTTCCAGGCCTCAGTTTCCTTATCTGTAAAACACGGGGATTTAAAATAGTACCTAGCCCAAGTACCTACATTTTTATATGATGTTGAAGAAGTATATGAGAAAATGTATAGAAAGCCCTTAATATAGAGGAGACGATAAAGGAATGCTAACAATTTATTACTGTTTAATAGGACTGGTCCTTTGAGGGCATGTTTCCTTCAACTGAGTCCTAGGCAAATCCAGCACAGTAATTTGCACACAGAAATCATACCATATATGTGTTTGTTGAATGCCGTGTTTAATCACAGTTGCTCATTGGATCAAATAATAATAATAATGGAAGTTAATATGCATTAAATGTTTGCTATGTACTAAGCATTCTTTAGAATATGTCTCATGCATAATCTCATTTGATCCTCACAGACAACTCTAAGAAATAGGAACTATACAAATAAGAAAACTGAGGTTACAAATCTTCCCCCAGGCCAGAGGGGATGGGGGATTCAGACCCATAGCTCCCTCACTCCAGAGTCCTATCCTTAACACATTCCAGAATCTGTGCCCTTAAGCTGTCCCCCACGCCGATCATGTATCATGTTAATGAGAGAAGTAGTAACAGAGTCCTAAAATCTCCCACTC
This sequence comes from Mirounga angustirostris, assembly GCF_029215605.1. Classification (NCBI taxonomy): domain Eukaryota; kingdom Metazoa; phylum Chordata; class Mammalia; order Carnivora; family Phocidae; genus Mirounga; species Mirounga angustirostris. The sequence goes on along the minus strand of NW_026991709.1, from coordinate 182,839,859 downwards.
TCATTCGCAAACAAAATCTTCCATAGAATAGAAATGCCCTTAGAGCGGTGGGCCTGGATTTTAAAAGGGGGACAACCCTGCCATTTAGTGCCATCACTCCTGGGGTATCCCTATCCCTGACTCATTCAGCCCCCCACCAGATCTCTCCTCCAATGAAACCAAATCTTTACTTTAAAAATAAAATGAGGGGCGCCTGGGTGGCTCAGATGGTTGAGCATCTGCCTTCGGCTCGGGTCATGATTCCAGGGTCCTGGGATCGAGTCCCGCATCAGGCTCCCTGCTAGGCGGGGAGCCTGCTTCTCCCTCTGCCGCTGCCTCTCTCTATCTCTCTCTCTGACTCTCATTAATAAATAAATAAATAAATAAAACAAAAAATTTTTTTAAATAAAATGAGCCGAGAGGGCAGAGACAGATAAGGCAATCTCATAGAGGAAGAATGCAGGTCTCCAAGGCGAGGCCCGGTGAAGGCTTCTTCTAGTTCAGGGGATCCTGGACCTGACCCCCATGGAAGCCTTCAGGTCCAAGCACATATCCAGAGTCCCACTGCAATGTGCTGCCCTGAACAGGAAACCTGATGAGGCATCACGGCAGTTTGGGCCTTGCAGTGAGCCTTGCACAAAAGCACCAGATCAGGAACTTCCTGCCCCACCGTGGATCACTGCAAAGTCTCAGCCCGCAGGGCCATTGCTGACACGGACGAAGCAGAGACCATGTCCTCATGACCAGCCTGCCTGGGCTTGGTAGACACACAATCAATAAACGTTCATTGAGCGGTGCCCGGCTAGCTTAGTCGGAAGAGCATCCAACTCTCGATCTCAGGGTCATGAGTTTGAGCCCCATGTGGGGTGTAGAGATTACTTAAATCTTTTTTAAAAATCGTATATAAATAAATAAATGTTCACTGAATTTTAGGAGTTGGCCTTCACGTGTATAAATATAGCACTCTACCCTTTCTACAGATGAAGAGACTGAGGCACAAGCATTGTAAAGCAGCAGAGGAAGAAATAAAGTGAGACAGCCAGGAAGAACAATGTTTTCCCCACACAGCCACACTGATTTCTTGCACCATTTGTAGGGCCTCTCCTAACGGCCCCTGTCATATGTCCATGGTCTTTCTTGATAGGGAAAAAAGTAAATGGAAAGACATCATGTATGCACACTAACTGATAAATGGGGATAGCTGGGGTCAAACTAAACCAGCTCAGGATGTAGCACCAAAGACCCAGATAGAAAGCACTCAACCGACCTTACACCCTGCAAGGGTCCCTTTCCTCATTAATAACCGAAGATACAGCCAACCACCTCCCAGGGCTGATAAGAGCATCCATCACTCCTGGACCTGAGAACATGGTTTGCATCCTGGCTCTGCCCTTAACAGCAGAGTACAGAGAACATTTCAACTTCTCTGAACACCGATTTCTTCTTCTGTAAAATGGGAATGATTACAGTACCTCCACTTCACAGAGCTGTTTTAAGGAGTAAATGAGTTAATACCCAGCCCTTACAGCAAAGCATAGCACACAATGAGGGCTTTCAAGGACAAAAGGAGATAAAAGTATACAAAAATTTCTATACGCAACAAACGTCTAGTGGCTCCACTTTGATACTATTTATAGCTGGAATAATCAACAGAAAGGAAAACTGACCAAACCAGACAATTACCCTGGCATGAGGTTTATTGGAAAATGCCTATATGCGTTTGCTATCCTTCTATCTTTATATCAATCATGCTAGAATTCTAAAGATCCAGGAATCATTTAATTGCTCTATAATAATTTGTAGCTTCCTACAGAGTGATGACTAAATTCTACTTTAAGCAAGAAATCGAAGGGAAATAACATGAAGACATAAAGAGAGTATAGAATGTGTTTCCACCAAAGCTGCTCCATATAACTTGGTCCAACAAATTCAGCTCCATAAAATCTAAGAGGAGGTGCTGGTGCCAAGAAAGAAGATTAAAACCCAGAGTGTTAAACAGAAGTGTTTTGAGTCAATTACGCAGTCGATTCGGCGCCTCCGCAAACCTAAAATCAAGTTATCTGATTCAAAAGAGGAAAACTGACAAACCTAATGCAATAATAACTATCGTCACCCCGACGTCGCCTTTGCTCTGCGTTTCATGCTGAGAGCCTCATCACCTGGCATCCCTTGCAACAACCACGCAAGGTGTGCATCCTTATGATCACTAAGTCACAGAGGTAAAATCACGTACCCAGGGCCACGTGGCGAGGAAGCAGAGACTAGATTTGAACCGGCCCGTTTGCAATGCAAAGCCTGTGAGCCTGGAGCACATGGGCCGCAACCCAGGAAGGTGGGACGTTGGCCAAAGCAAGACCGCTGGGGAGACCGAAGCCCCTAACACCAGATGACCAGCATGCATACCCTTGGCCAACTGCTCTCAGTGCCACAAAGATGATGAGGACACATGCTGGCAACACATGCTGGCAATCTAGTCCCCATCCTCAGAGCCGGAGGAGACAGGCAAGTGGTACTCCTGACAGTCCCGGGAAGGGTCAGACTAGGACAAAGGAAGAACGCAGAAGGGAGGAGGCCCAAGACATCAAGAAAACCTGACTGCATCCGCTTCTGAGGGCAGCAGGAAGATGAAGCCAAATAAAACAAGGTGGAAACAACCCCCAAGCGTTCACTGATGGATGAAAGGATAAAACAAACTGTGGTCTATCTACACGATGGAATATTACTCAGCCCTAGGGGCGCCTGGGTGGCTCAGTCGGTTAAGCATCTGCCTTTGGCTCAGGTCACGATCCCAGGGTCCTGGGATCAAGCCCCACGTCGGGCTCCTTGCTCAGCGGGGAGTCTGCTTCCCCTTCCCGCCGCCGTTGCTCTGCCTACCTGTGCTCCCTCTCTTTGTCAAATGAATAAATAAAATCTTAAAAAAAAAAAAAGGACTATTACTCAGCCTTTAAGAGGAAGGAGGTTCTGGGCGCCTGGGTGGCTCAGTTGGTTAAGCGACTGCCTTCGGCTCAGGTCATGATCCTGGAGTCCCTGGATCGAGTCCCACATCGGGCTCCCTGCTCGGCAGGGAGCCTGCTTCTCCCTCTGACCCTCCCCCCTCTCATGTGCTCTCTCTCTCTCATTCTGTCTCAAATAAATAAATAAAACCTTAAAAAAAAAAAAAAAGAGGAAGGAGGTTCTAACACATGCTACAACACAGACAAAGCCTAAGGGCACTGTGTGGAGTGAAATAAGCCTCTCACGACAGGACAAATACTGTATGGTTCCACTCACATGAGGTACCTAAAAGTCATCAGATTTATCATGACAGAAAGTCGAATGCTGGTTGCAGGAAGTGGGGGAGAGGGCCGTGGGCAGTTACTGCTCAATGGGAACAAAGTTTCAGCAGGAGAAGAAAAAGTTAGGGAGACAGATGGTGGTTGCCCAACGTGGTAAATGTATGTAATGTCCCTGAACCATACATTTAAATAATGGCTAAAATGGTAAGTTTTACGTTATGTCTATTTTAACCACAATTTTTGAAAAGTTGAATACGACTTTGCTGGGTCCCTAAGCGCACCCAGAACTGTGCCAGAAGGTACAGGTACTTATGTCTAGACCTGCTCATGGTGCAGCCACAGATGGACAAACAGAGAAGCTCACAGCTGCACTGGGCCAGGCTTGCTGCAAGCCCCTCTCCCCCAGGGCACAGAAACTGCAGCCTGCCCAAGTGCCAGGAAGAGCACCCAGCTTCCAGCTTTCCTCAGACCACGTTCTGGAAAGTTCCGTACTCCAAATTCACACAATGGAGCAGTAGAGTCTGAAAGGGATCCCATCACAAGCTACAAAGGCACTAATGGAGCATCCTAGTGGGAGCCTGGAGCATCTCCAAGCCAAGGAGGCTCCTCGCTGTCCCTTTATCAGCAGGGTAACCTGGTACTAGCATTAGTGTCCTCACCTGTGGCATGGGAGGATTGGACACAACTTCACAGCTGACACTCAGGATTAACGATCAGGCACATATGGCCTTCAGAGCACAGCGTGACCTGACAAGCACTGACCTGCTATTGTTGGCATTGTGGGTTTTCGCCTTCTTTCCCTGGTTTTCACTCCCAGACTTGAAGCCCAACAAGCAGACCTATGACAAGTGGGGAGGTGAGGGCTCAAGCCTCAGGGATGGGTGCAGGGACTGCAGACCTAAGGGTGCAGCACACAGCATGTGGCATTCCTCTCGGCCTCTTTCTACATGGTGTAAATAAGGAGGAATGCCCCCCACCGTTCGCCACGGTCACTCATCCGCAAACAACAGAAGCCATTGTGAGGCTGTCCCTTACAATATCTAGTTCCTGTCTTCACATAGTCCATACTCTACTCTCCAGGCCATACTGGGATGGGGTCTGCCCAGAAGAGAGGTATTTTCTAGTTTGAACAAAGTCATGGGCTACTGGCAGCTCTGAAGCAAATGAGGAAAATATGACCCATGCCCGGTTCAAGCTGTACCTGAAGCTACCGCCTTCTTCTGAAATCCTTAAGTTACATACATCAGCTAATCCCCTTTGTTGTTTAAGCCATTTGAGGTTTTTGGTTTTTGGTTTTTTGGCTTTTTTTACTACTTGTAACCAAAAGCATCAAGGTAATAAAATGGTTTCTGCCATCCCAGGGTAACTCAGAGTCTCCCTCTCTGGATAAAATACTCAAATTGAAATGATCTGTTCAACCATCCCAATATATAAGGTGCTGGAGACAGAGCAGTCCACAGAAAAAAACATCCTCCCCGGCCTCACAGAACATAGCTATTCCATATAAAGTACTTTGGGAGAATCAGCACATTGCCATACACTGAGGTTCTTTAAGAAAAATGTCATCAGTAAACACAGTGACCCACATCATCAAAGGACACTTCAAAACTACTTATCCTAAGCTTCCACATTTAACAAGCATCAACCCAAAGTGTCACTCTGGCCCCTTCCTCTTGGAGCAACTGGATATGACACCAAAGCACCATGACTGTCCTCACCACTTGTAACAGCATTGTCTCCTGCGCTGTTCCATCTGGTAGACACTAGCCACAACTTAGATTTAGATTTAAATCAGTTACGTGTAAAGAAAATGCAAGTTTTCATTTTCATCATGTGGCTAATGAAATGGAGTCACACTCGCCACATTACAAGTACACAGTCTCCAGAAGTGGCTAATGAATACAACACTGGGTGTGGTGAGTGAAGAACATTTCCATCACTGCACACATTTCTACTAGACAGCGCCATCTTTCCCCCAGAGCTCCTTTTCTATTTTAACATGGAAGTGTGGTGCCGGAGAAGGGGTCTCTCTCAATTATCCAACTGATGCTGGAATCCTGAAGCAAGAAAATGACCTTCCACAAACACATATCCACACACCCAGTATTTGCCACCATAGAAGAACTTTTAGCTCAAATAACTCAATTAGTCTTTCTACTCTTCACGCCCTTCCCCAATCAATGTTCATTCGAGTGTAGAATGGGGTCTGTTACCGTCATTTATTAGGAAACTGGAATGGAAAAGGCCAGTGTTTTAGAGCCAGGAGCCTCCAACTTTGGACTTTCCACAACCAGCCAGAACTTGTTTAAAGGCTGTGGATTCACAGGGTCCACCACCCTCCCCCTCACGCCACCCCCCCCCCCCAGGATTCTGACTGTATAGGTCTGGGCTGGAGCCTAGTAATCCCCACATTTAATTAACACCTTGGATGATTCTAAATCAGTGGCAGTTCTGTGGACCATTCTTCGAAGTTGGGACACCCAGACTCCACTGGGCAGGAGACATGACCCAGAATCACTAATGAAGTCAACCCCAGATGCCCAAAGCTTGAAAACTCTCCCAGGTAATTCTGATGCATTTTCCATTCACCCAAACCCAATTTGTGGGCCACTGTTGCCAAAGCTGATCATTTTCTCCAAGCGGCTCTGCCTGCAATCTGTTAGCAACCATCAGGTGAATATAAGTGCCTGGTAACAGGTGCACAGAGCTGTAAATTCCACCTCTACCCCCCTGCCCCCCAGAGACTTTTCTTGATGTCTCTTTTCCCTCAGGAATTCAGGCAAAAGGGTGACTCACCAGGTTTTATTAAACCCCCAGGGACAGGCTCCTTCTACCAAAAAAGACTCCAGTAGTAAAAAACAACTATCGTTCCCATTCATGCCTTCTTCCTACAGATGTCTTCCTTGGAGATGATTATTTCACCTAGAAGAGCTTGAGCTTACGTTTTTTTTAAAGTAACTTCTACTCCCAACATGGAGCTCAAACTCACAACCCAGAGACCAAGAGTTGCATGCTCCACTGACCAAGCCAGCCAGGCGCCCCTTGAACTTACATTTTTAGCTGAACTGTATCAGAAACTGATTGACATTGCTTAATAAAGCCAGGGCCTTTCTTCCTTATGGCAGTATTTTTTCACAGATTTAGACAGAAATAGGCAATAGCTACATGAATTTTTCCTTTGCTGGGCATCCCGTCTCTCTGACTTCTCTAATAAATAATGATACACACACACACACACACACAGATAATATATCAATATTGAGATAACACTCTGTACTTCTCATATACACTGTGGAGGTGCCCAATTGAGGCTGTGCACTATGGTATCATTCAATATGACTAGAGACTCTTCTTCCCTTTGCCAAAGACCAAAGCTCAGGAATCTTGTCAAGGATCACCCAGCCTAAAACACCATGAAATATAAGCTTTTCCAGCTACATCTTAATCTTGAGCATTTTAAAGTAGAAAGGAACCCAAATTTCATTCCAACTTGGGGGAATTCTGGGTGACCCAAAAGTTGTTATCATAACAAAGGAAGTGGATCAGGACATATAGTCTCAAGATGAAAACTCTCTTTAATTCTGTCTCACATCCCAAGTCCTGGGTTACACAGAGAATATTCTATGATTTGAATTCCTAGACAGTCTATCAGAATGTTCTAATTCTGGGGGTACCTGGGTGGCTCAGTCGGTTAAGCATCTGCTTTTGGCTCAGGTCATGATCTCCGGGTTCTGGGATCGAGTCCCACATCGGGCTCCCTGCTCAGCGGGGAGTCTGCTTCTCTCTCTCTCTCTCTCTCTCTCTCTCTCTCCCTCCCTCTCTCTCTCTCTCAAATAAATAAATAAAATCTTTTAAAAAAAAAAGAATGTTCTTACTCTGAATCGGGTATAGAGAGAAGGATGGGGACAAGGGAAGGAGAGAAAAGAAACACAGTCCAAATCCAAACCTAGCAAAATCCAAACTCCATCTTGGGCTTTTGTTGCCAACTTTATAGTTTTCATTTTATAGAGGTCTTTCCTTGCTTGGCTCCTTGACAGAAAAACTGCATTGACTGAACTTGTAATCTGAATTACCTAAGTCCCCTTCCCCATCCTCACACAGCAAGCCTGGTGCCTGACATGAATTATGCAATGCAGAACAATCCATTACACAGGCAGAAAAGCAAGAAGGGCTGCCTTCATTTTCCAAAAACAAAATTCTACCATATAACCCTGGTGCTGAAGAACAGATACCCACTGGTCTTAGAGGTTAATTGTGTTCTGAAAGCATCTACTCTTGGAGTAAAGGTCAGGGTCCTGATTTATCTGTAGAATGCCCAAGAAAATTGTGTTATTGGAGACTTTCCTGCTATATTTAAAACCTAAGAGGTATACATAAAATTCATTCTTTTTTTTTATTTGTAAGGCCACACATTTCACAGTAAAATCATCTCAGAGCAGAGAACATATACCATTCCCAGTGCATATTCATATAAATGTTGTCATCAAGATGCCATTTTGCACCCAGTTCAAAGACTCAGCAGACCAGGACCCTGAGATAAAATACTCCAAGAATTATGATCAGCTGTCAAAATATACCCTCTCCTCAGCTCCTCACAACTAGAATGGGGGACCTGTCACCAGCTGGACCTCCAACAAACACAAGCAGACTACAGTGACAAACTGGACCACTTCTGGAACTTATTATTCACTTCAATACATATTTATTGACCCTCACTGTGAATTGGTCACTATCCTAGGCCCTGAAAATACAGACAGGAGTAAGAAATGAAATTATGGCTCTTGAACAGATGAAGTGTGAGAGACATCAAGTGAGAGAGACAAACACATAAACAAGGGGCTGCCAGCTCATTGCCCAGACCAAATATGGCTCCCAGATGTGTTTTGTTTAGTTCATCCATGCTTTTGGAAGAACCCTGAACCAACTTTTAAATTGTCAAAGTGCGTCTTTTAACAATTCAAGCTTCTGGATTCTCTCAAAAATTTGAAAAATCTGGCAACACTGGCCAATGTTCCCACATGTCAGCAATAGGCTGAAGCTAAGTAGCAGCCACTCCCTCTGAACAAACTGTGTCCTTCCAGTTAACCCCAGACCCCACCAGTCCCTAATGCCCTTTGAAATACCTACTCAGCATTTGTGTTTGTAAGTACTATTATTTAAAAAAAAAAAAATCCAGTGCTAGGTAGTATGTGTTATAACAGGACTCTCACATACAGGCCCAGGGATACAAGCTGATGTGCTCTCTGAGTCTTAAGAAGATATAAGTCTTAAGAAGATAAAATTCAGGGGTGCCTGGGTGGCTTAGTCGGTTGGGTTTCTGACACTTGTTTTGGGTCATGAGATCGAGCCCCGCGTCCGGCTCCATGCTCAGTGCAGAGTCTGCTTGGGATTCTCTCTCTCCCTCTCCTGCGGTGCCTCCCCCTCTCTCAAATAAATAAAATCTTTTTAATAAACAAATAAAGAAAAAGATAAAATTCATGTGAGCCAAGCATTCTAGACATCTGTACATGGAAAATATCTGAAGAAGTTTGCTAAAATATAAGGATATTCATCAATGTGTTGCATAAAATAGGAAGGGAAAACAACCTAAACGTTCAATGTTCATCCTCAAAACATGGTTTGATATAGCACAACCAGAAATGATTCTACAGCCATTGAAATGACAAAATAGATATATTTGTAGAATAGAAAAAACATCCATGATATACTGTTAGGCACACAAAAAAAATTCCACAAAACAGCATGTGTTGTATTATCCAATTTTCATAAGAAAAAGACCCTCCTAAAAAACACTAACAAAAAAAAGTGTGTGTGTGTCTCTGTGTGTGTGTGTCTCTGTGTGTGTGTTTGGATATAAATAGAGTATGAACACGTGTATTTCTCTGAGTGGGATTACACACAATGTAGATAAATTTTCCTTTCATATTCACATCTTTCTGTATTGTACACATTGTTTAAATGAGGAAAAAAATAACTCTTTCATAGGGGAAAAAAAACATAAGCTGTGGAAGCACACACCAGCTATAAATAGTGATTGACAGTTCTTCGAGGTCACAATAATATTTGAGTTTTTAAAAGATTAGAAACCAAAATCTAGATGCCTATGCTTGGCTTAAAAAAAAAAAAAAATCCACATGCTCTAACACCAAGGAAAGTTCTTTTTTAACAACTTGATCTGGAGTTTTGAATTCTTAACCAAGTCACACAGACTTAAACAGGCTGATAGTTGGAGGAGGAAATGAGCATGCTCTCCCTATCAGATGTAAATTCTAACTCTTGGCCAAGAATCCAGGTGGTAAAATCCTGACTCTATTTAAATCAAGCCAAAGCGATGCCTTCCGAGGCCACATTACATAAGCAATAGGCACCATCACTGCACAAATCTGGTCAGAATACAGGCCCTCTAAGACCTTCAACACAATTAATTCAATATTTTCTCCACAGTTCAAAATGCTACAACTGGCAGAGAACCATCTTAAATCATCACGGAAAAGTCAGACATATGGCTAAGTATATTTAATATGCCTTAAAAATAAGCCACGGAGTTTCTAGCCAACAAGATCTTAGGCAAGAATTTTTTTTTTATTTAGTGAAAAGTTATGCCTACTCGTTACCCTCAAAAGAATTCAATTGAACAGATATTCCTTGAGCACCTACAGAGGGCAGAGATGACAAACAGAGAACAGGGATGTTGACTTCAAGAATTCAAGAAACACATAATCCAGTACGGGAGACAGACAGGCAAATCTACAACGACAAGACACTATTGTCTTGGAATCAAGATGTGTGTGAGGGAGAAAAAGAGGGCACAGAGGAGGAAGGAATCGACAGTGTTGGTGAGGGAGAACAGGGCAAACAGAGGAAGGCAAATATGCAGAGCTTGGCAATATGGAGTGGCACATTCTGGGTTCTGGCCCATGAACACTCTGGGAATCCATTTTTATTTCTAGGCCTGTCCTTAGTGGGGTCACCGAGCATACTGCACAGTCTCAGGCAGCATCCACAGTGAACCCCCACAGTAAAAGGGCAAAGTTCGTGTTCCTAGCACACAAACTTTGGAAACAGGCAGATCTGAACTTGACTCTCACCCAGGTCAGGTGCCTGGGAGTGAGGATAAATGGCGTGACCTCTCCAGCTCGTTTTCTCATGGCTAAAATGAGAATGACATCATCTACCCTGGCAAAACCCTAACTTGGGTCTCAGCAACCTATGAGAAGATTCATAAATAACAGTTACAATTAGTTTACGGTTCCTAATTCAGATTCCCAGTCTCAACCCTGAAGTTATACACTAGAGCAGGGTTTCTCAACCTCAGCCTCATGGCCATTTAGGGCTGGATAATTCTCTCTTGGCGGGGGGGGGGGACAGCATTATACACTGCAGGACGTTCAACAGCCTCCCCGGCCTCCACTCCCTCCGTGCCAGCAATGCTCCCCAGTCCTGAGTCGTAACAACCAAATACCCTTGCAGGCATTGCCAAATGTCCCCTGAGTGGGCAAAACCACCCTCCGTTTTAAAGATTTTTTTTAAATTTATTTATTAGAGAGAGAGAGAGTGAGAGAGAGAGCGCAAGAGGGGGAAGGGTTAGAGGGAGAAGCAGACTCCCCGCCGAGCAGGGAGCCCGATGCTGGACTCGATCCCGGGACTCCGGGATCATGACCTGAGCCGAAGGCAGTCGCTTAACCAACTGAGCCACCCAGGCGCCCAACCACCCTCCGTTTTAAATAACTGCTTTAGAGGAACTCACCGATGGGTGTCCATTTCTCAACTGAAAATCATCACAGCTGCTATGGTGTAGGTATTTTGGTAAGCCCTGCCTATATGCCAAGCAGAGGAGTAAGTGCTCTGGGTACATATTCCCATCTAATCCTCACAAGCAGCCAATGGGGTAGGTATTATTCTCATTTTCAACTGGGAAAATGGAGTTCTGGCAGGTTAAACGCACCCATGGTCGCTCAGCCAGAAATGGCAGAGCCTGAATTCGAACCCAATCAGTCTGACTCTGAACCCTTATAACCCCATGTCCCACTGCTTCCCTTGCCACTCCTGATGTGGGAACCCAAATACAGTGCCAGGAAGGTCAGAGGACCTCCATGTCAAGTTCTCCAGGATCATTCTGCCTGGGACCTCCAGAAAAGAGAAAGACGACTTCTCCATCCTCTATACCTTCATGCGACCTGGGACCTAATGACAATAATTAGAATCAGTATGTCACCACTGGGACAAGGTGAGAAAAGTTCCACCAACACATGGTGAGGTCCACAGTTTCCTTCTTACTTGTCTGAACTAATCCAACCACAGCCATTTCAAAAAAGTGGCATCTGAATCATGCAGAAAAATGAAGCTTTTTTCTAGACTTTAAAAAGCTCTCCAGGAAACTATACCACAATTTCTATCTCTCAGAAGATTTTTTCTTCGCTTCGAGTGCTTTCAAATGAGGAACATTCAGACAATAACAGAAGCCAACATATATTGAGCACTCACTATGGGCCAGGTCCTGTGCCATGTGGTTTCCTTAAACCTCCTCCTTTTATTCTTCCATCAACTCTAGAAAGTAGGTATCACCATTACCCCCATTTTCAGATGGAGAAACCCTGGCCCATAGAGGTGAAGTGCCTTGCCCTGAGTCACCTGGCCAGCAAATTTAAAAATCTGGTTTCTAATCCAGGCCAGCTTAAGTCCAAAACCTACACATCTATGATACATCAATAAATTGATACTGGTGGGTGATCTTACAAGCAACACCGCCATCCTGCTAACACTGTATAGAGCAATAATTTTGAAACATGGCTTATCACCAGGGCATAATCGCCTTTTAATTGCACCATCATACCACTGTCCATAAAGAGAACTTCGAGTCTTGTCTCATGACAGGCTGAAAGATTAGCCTTATTCTGGAAAACATAACTATGTCCCATTAAAGGTGCACACAAATGCATGTGATGGCAATCATGATGGGGTTGACACCTGATTGGGGAGAATGTAATTCTCTTATGTAATTCTTTCTCATGACAATGAAGGTGGTAACAGAAAAAGTCTATCCACACAGCTGGAAGTGCCCAGAAGAGCCTCTCACAGTCCATTTGAGGGTGAGAGAGTTTGTGAAGTCCCCTGACATACTCAGGTGCTGCCCGAAACCCATCACATGAAGACCAACCGAAACTGGCTGTCAATGCTGCCTTCACGAATATTCCTCCATCAGTCAGCTAAGCTCTACTTAGCCACACTCACAGACTGCAAATGACAAACACTCATCAAGGTTAATGTGATCCATCATGAATTACCCACATTTTCAGAGACTTTCAAATATGGGAATTTTCAGAGGCAACCGAGCTCAGGGGAGATTTATTCTAGTTCTCTGTTGGACAGTAGACATTCAACAAATACTTGAGCAACGAGGACACACCAGGCACTGCTCTTGGTGCTGGGGATGCTGCAGTAAACACATCAACAATGTCCCTCCCCTCTCAGCTTCTCTTCTAGGAGAGACAAAATAAGGATTTTATTTATTTTGAAGTGATCGCCCTGAAATGGAGTGAAATAAAGCAGAGAAAGGCTACAGAGGATGACAAATGGCAGTGGGGTTACAGCTCCCAATAATGTAGTCAAAGAAGGTGTCACAGAGAAGGTGACAGTGGGAAAGACTTGAAGTTCAGGAGGGAGCAGGCCTTCCAGATGTCGAGGTGGGGACTAGCAGGCTATGGATGGGGAGAGAGAAGAAATGTCATGGGCCAGATCACAGGGGGCCTTGTGAGTCACTGTGAGGACACTGGTTTTCACTCTGGGGACTAAAGAAATGATTATAAGTAATGGATTACTCCATTCTTTAATTACTTAGCCATAAAAAGAGGCGAGTATTATTTAATCATAAAAGACCTTGTTCAAATTCCATCTCCTAATTTTGCGACATGGCTTCAGAAAAGTTAGCATCCAGAACACACTGGACTCTCCATTGGACACTTTACTATAAAGCAGGCATGAATATGATAGGCATGTCCTTGACATCCATGGGGGTTCAGCTGTGGAAACGCCAAAACAAATTCACAAGAAATACTATATCGACACAGACATCCATAGGGGTGCAGTACAGCAAAGCTCTAGTGTTTACGAGGGATTTTTTCAAGGTTATAGATCTCACAGAGAAGCTGCATAAAGACAGGCAAGAATGCAGTAACCTACTTTTTTAGGATGTGAATGTCAGCCCTTAATGAATTTGACAGCCTTTATTCTCCGTGTATACAGAATCAGTATATACTGTTACACATATATACAAACTCAAGGAAGGAACCACTAACATCAGAGACCGGTGTTTTGCATTAAATAACCATCGTTTATAAAGCAGCATCCTTCATGTAAACCCTTGTGGTAAGAAGATGTCAGAATGTTTTCTCTTATAAACCACTTAATTCCCTTTGGTGGATAGCATCAATTCTGCCCTCCTAAACTAGCTGGGTAATGAATGCCAACAAATGCAGAGGAGCCAACTATATGCCATTGCATCATAAGGTCAAGTTAATCTATTTTTAAATAACATGGCCATTGGCAAAGGGTGGCCACTGGAAACAATGGACAAGTTGGGTTGCCTGTCCTTGCATTATTTTTTCTAAAAGCTGTGGAATGTTCCACAGTGTAACCTAAAAATACCCCGCAGAGAGTGGTCTTTTAGCACGAAGAATAAAAAGATTGATTTTGAAAGTTTAAGTTAAAAAAAAAAAAAGACATATAAACACAAAGCACAATTTAAGAGCAAGAGAGGACAAAAATGAGACTGTTTTCTGCAGCAAAGACCTGATTTGCTGTTGGCTGGAAAAACTGTACTCAGGGACAATGGTACAAGAAAACGGAGGTAAGGTGTCATTCTTATGGATGCTGACATACAGCAGATCCCACATCAACAGAAAACAGAGAAGTCCCCCACCATCCTGCCTGCTCAGCATCTGAAATTTCACTTCTTAAACTCCAGCAAGAGTCAACAGGCAGAAATACTTCAATATAATTCATTAAGCCTTGTCGGTCATTTACTCATTTATAGCTCAGTACAAATTATTAGACACAGGGAATCAGCTGATTGGAAGATCTTGGAAGGGAAAATGAACATATTAGGATCCTAAATCAGAATAAAAGATGAACAGGGAGTAAAGGAGGAAGGATGTAGACGGCCTAGTCTGCACTTATCATACGAATGAGAAGCAACAAAGGAAAATCCATTCACGTGTCCAACAAATTTTAATGAGCACCTAGGATTTGCCGGGTACTGTTTTAGGCCCTGGGAAATAGAGGGGTGAACAAGTGAGAAAACCTTCTTGTTTTCACAGACCTTACATTCTAGAGGGAGGAGAGACAGACAAAAAAGAAGAAACAAGGGGCACCCGGCTGGCTCAGCAGGTAGAACATGTGACTCTTGATCTCGGGGTTGTGAGTTCAAACCCAACACTGGGTGTAAAGATTATTTAAAAAAATAAATTAATTAACTTGAAAAAAAGAAGAAACAGAAGATAATGTGAAATTGTGACAAGGCCATGCAGTCACAAAGCAGGATGAGGGGATGGCATGTGACTCCAGAGCTGTCTTATATGGGGGTTAGTGGTATGCTGGGACTGGCTCATATTGGCTCCAGAGAATGGATTAAATGCATCTCTTCCCCACTCCAGATATGCTACAGATCTGAGGCTGGCCTCTACCAGAGCCGGTTGTTAACCATCTAGCAGCATACTACCATGAGAAGCTCAATGACCTTCTCTCTGAAGGGACACTACGGAAAAGAGTCAATCTTGTGACCATCTCAGGGAATGAATAAGCAAACCCAGAGACCCTAAAGCAGAATTCACGGGACACCAAGAAAGACAGGGCCCTGTGTTTTATTTTATTTTATTTTACTTTTTAAGATTTTATTTATTTTTTGACAGAGAGACGGCGAGAGAGGGAACACAAGCAGGGGGAGTGGGAGAGGAAGACGCAGGCATCCCATTGAACAGGGAGCCCGACGCGGGGCTCGATCCCAGGACCCTGGGATCATGACCTGAGCCAAAGGCAGACGCTTAATGGACTGAGCCACCCAGGCGCCCCAAGAGCCATGTGTTTTAAAATGAGAATGACTGGGGCGCCTGGGTGGCTCAGTCCATTAAGCGTCTGCCTTGGGCTCAGGTCATGATCCCAGGGTCCTAGAATCGAGCCCCGCGTCGGGCTCCCTGTTCAATGAGAGGCCTGCTTCTCTCTCCCTCTCTCAAATAAAGTTTTTAAAAAATAAAATAAAATGAGAATGTTACAGAGCTGTTGTAGTATATTCCAATTGGTCAAAATAGACACACATCAGAACAAAACACAAAAAGGCACAAAGAACTCTATTCAATTGTGTGTGATCATAATTCCCTCATTACAGTGAGGGAAATGTTCTGGTGGTGGTGGTGTGGGTTTTAAGCTGTGTCTTATCTATTGTCCCTGCTCTGTCTAAAATGTGGGCAGTTTCAGCTTCCGGGCAATTTGCAAAACCAGACTTCACCTATGAAAATATGTAAGCATGACCTACGATATCACCACTTTGGGAAACTACAATCACACCATCTTAAGCTTTTGGAGTCGGGGTTACTCAAGGAAGTGCAGCATTTTAGGAGTGCAAAGGACCTCCAGGGCATGCCCATTTTATTTCTGGCACGAAGAAGTGAAGGAATGAAGAAACGTCGGCCCGGAGAGGGTGACTTGCCAGAGAGGACAGCACTAGCAGGCAAAGCTTGCTCCAGAGCCCAGGTCAGCTGCGCCATGGGTCATATTCTCAATGTCAGGCTGTGCCTTGCGACAGTGATTCTCAAAACTGTGCAAGCCTCCCAATCACCTGAGGGCTTCTTAAAAACTGCCCCACTGGCTCCGCCTCCGGAGTGGGGAGTCGCTAGGGATGAGGCAGGTCCAGGAATTTGCCTAACCGTTCGCAGGGGACGCTATGGCCACCGGTGTGCGGGCCATACTCTGAGACGCGCTGACCCAGGAATGAAGAGCCGGGGCTTTCGGCACCCAGCACAGCTGACCGCCGACCCGACTTCTGCCACTTGTGTGACTCCTGGAAAGGCTCCCCAAACTCCAAGGGCCTCAGTGTCCGACATCTGCGTCCAGGGGCGAGGAATAAAAAACAAAATGTCCATAAAGCACTAGCTTCGCCAAGCGCCTGGCACATTCTAAAGCAAGTGCTTAGCTTATATCCTATAACAAAATTAACTTAATTACCTTTTTTTTCTTTTTCCACATATCCTAGGATGGCTACAATTCAAATGACAGACAAGATTAAAGACTGGCAAAGATGCGGAGCAATTGGAATATTTTTGGCACCTATATTCCTAAGAGCGAAAAACGGTAAATAGTCCAAAGTCCAATGACAAGCAAAACTATTTTAAAAACTGTGTGTGTGTATATACATACCCGTACATAAACACATAACGTACAATGGAATACTACTCAACAATAAAAAAGAACAAAGAGGGGTGCCTGGCTGGCTCAGCCAGTAGAGCACGTGACTCTTGATCGTGGGGCTGTAAGTTTGAGCCTCATGATGGGTAAAGAGATTACTTAAAAATAAATAAATAAATATATATATATACATATATATATATATACACATATATATATATATACTTAAAAAAAGAACAATGACACAATATGAAATCTCCAAAATACTTTGAAAAAAGTCAGACACAAAAGACTACATATGGCATTATTTCATTTATATGAACTTCAATAACAGACAAAATTAAGCCTTTGCCTCTGGAGGAGGTGTGGGAAACTGACTGGAAAGGGACAGAAGGGAAATTTCTAGAGTAATGGAAATGTTCTATATCCTGATTTGGGTGAAGATAAAATGAACATGGGGCACCGGTTAAGCGAATGCCTTCCGCTCTGGTCATGATCCCAGAGTCCTGGGATCGAGGCCCGCATCGGGCTCCCTGCTCCGCGGGAAGCCTGCTTCTCCCTCTCCCACTCCCCCTGCTTGTGTTCCCTCTCTCGCTGTGTCTCTCTCTGTCAAATAAATAAATAAAAATCTTTAAAAAAAAAAAGATAAAATGAACATATACATTTGTCAAAACTCATCAAACTATATACTAAAGACCTGTCCATTTCACAAGTAAATATATACTTACCAAGTATAAAGTATATGCTATATTTTATACATAAATACACAAAATAACATTTTTTTCAAAATAACATATTTTATGTAACATTTATATATATCTGTAAATATTTTTAGGCACTTTGTGACAAAAGACTGTCTTCCCCATCTAAAATGAACCAAGTTCTAGTGATCCCAGGGTCCTGGGATCAAGCCCTGAGTTGGGCTCTGGCTCAGCAGGGGGCCTCTTTCTCCCTCTGCCTGTAGCTACCCCCTGCTTCTGCTCTCCCTCTCTCTCTCTCTCTGTGTCAAATAAATAAATAAAATCTTAAAATAAATAAATAAAATAAAATGAACCAAGTGCAACCTGGTGGATCCACTTAGCTTCGTTCCTTCACAATCTAGTCCTACTTCATATAATACCATTTGCCACACACTATTTTAGTCTGTGCATCTTTCCAGGGAGCTGCCATGAAATAGAAACAGCAGAATTTTCTCCCACAAGAAGACCGTGACATTTCCATACAGACGGCACCCAAAGTTCCCTCTGTCCCTGGGAGTGGCTAGCTCAGGGTGCAGACAACACAAAAGTAACATTTTCCTTTACCACATACCAAGGATGAGTCTATCTAATATGATTACAACACAGTAATGAAGACATGGTAAGAGCAATCCTGTCGTATAATTTAAATCATATTCTTGCTACGAAGGGGACAGAAGACTAGTGAAATGCTTCCTAGTGCCATGTTTCTGTAATGAAGATGTTGGAAGAAGAACTGTGCCCATGTAATTATCCCATAAAATAGTAGCTTTCACACTGTGGTGGATTCCAGCCACATCTTTACGCTATCCTGAGTAGAACAAGTAGATTTACACACACACACACACACATACACACACACACAAACGCATGCACCTGCTAGGAACAATCCTATGCAGCACACAGAATGGTTCTGGGTGAAGGGAAATAACATTTGGAGACAGTACCGTTTCCTTTCCATCCAGAGGGGTCTGATTCCAAACACACTTGATTATCTGACGCACCCTTCCTAAGTTCCATGATGAGGCACAATGCCTCTTGGATCTTTGATTACTGGTGGACAGAAGAGGTTCAGCCACACGCAGCATATTGCACGTTAAAAACAAGCCCCGATACAGGACCCACTAGACAGATAATAGACGGATAGGTCCTTCCTCCAACCCTTTCTCCAAAACACCCCTGCACGAGACCTGTGGCTGCTCTCATCAAATGCTTTGACACGGTGTTTCCTCTACAGTTCTATTAAGTTCAAACAATCCAGGTACTGGCACTGAATTCATAATCCAGGTTCTGAACACCAAGAGCTAGGCTTAGAAATAAATCACTGGTCAAATTAAATTGAACATAGTAATAGCTCATCTTCATTGGGAACTTACTATGTGCCAGGCCCTGTTCTGCACACTTTCCACTTATTAGCTTATGTAATACCTAAATGAAAGCCAGGTTACAGATGAGGACACACTCTCAGGGAAAGGAGGTGTTAGACCTCAAGCAAAGCCTGGGGAAATGCACAATGAATGAGGCACAGTCTCTTGTATGGAAATGAGAAAAGGGGCCTAACTCATAGTTCAGAGTAAGTAAAAAGCTACAAAGTACACATTTAGGGGAGCCCAAAGGAAGAAGGGTTTGTTCAGATGCTGGAGGGCTTCTTGGAGGAGGTGTCCAAGTGGAAGATGAGGACATAAATGGCAGAAGCTTTTCATAACTGTCCCTCTATCGCTCCCCAAACTACCAAAAGGCCTGATAATTCCTTCTGCCCCCTCCTGTTTCATCTGGAACAGGCCTTTTTCCAAGGATCTGCTCAACCCAGCCCAGCCCTCCTTTCCTTTAACACATTCCTGCAGCTGCTGCTTGCCCTTCCAGGCCCTCAAGCACATATGGGAACTTTTCACCACACTCAACTTTGCCACCTCCTCTGGTGCTTTCATGGAGAGGAACCTGTGTCAGTACTTGGTGGTGCAAGTGATCCTTTAAGGGAATCAAGTCCTTCTCTGTTGGACTGGTATTAGGGACAGCCCCTTGCCTGAACCAAACTGAGATGCAAGGGACTCCCCACCACCAGCAGTCATCAAAGACGTGGGTACTTCTCTATAAGCTTCTAAGAGAGGAATCTGCCTTCATTCCCTCCCCAGAAATCAAGCCCTCCAGTCCAGGAGGGTCATCCCCCACCTCTTCCTCCTTGGCTTGCATTAAGGACTCAAACCCTCACTTCTGATACCTGTGTGACCTTGGGCAAGTAACTTATCCAATGTCAATCCCG
Source organism: Mirounga angustirostris (assembly GCF_029215605.1). NCBI lineage: Eukaryota > Metazoa > Chordata > Mammalia > Carnivora > Phocidae > Mirounga > Mirounga angustirostris. The sequence continues at coordinate 182,820,213 of NW_026991709.1, read as the reverse complement.
GTTTCCTTACCTGTAACCTGAGGTTTATAAAAACAACTCGCTCTCAGAATTGTGAGTCAGAATAAAACAGCCAAGGAAAGCATTCAACACAGAATCTGGCACGTAGTAAGCTAACAGATAAGAGATTAGCTACCATTATCATTATCAACGATAACGATGGTGATGGTGGTGGAGGCAGCAAAAATTTGGGCTTGATTCGCGCGGACAGAAATACTCCTTCTTTCCCTCCCCCCACGCCTGGGGCTGGGCCACACGACCGAGACAGATGCGTCATCCAGCTCCAGGGTGAATGCAGGATCTTCAGGCGGCGGGCACAGGAACCGCAGGGCGGTCGTACCCCAACCCACCTGGAGGGATGCCGGGTGAAGCCGATTTCGTGATGGAGGAGGTCAGTAACCACAGACCCCTCTTCTCGTTCATACCCATTCTCCCGGTCTGTGAACTGATAACTGGGAAAGGAATGCAGTGGCTGCGCCTGCTGCATCACTCCCCAGAGGGGCCCGCAGACCGTCCACTTTGCCCCTGCCTCAGTTTCCCAACTCTCCTCCCCGCACAGGCGAAGCTGCGCTGTACTTGGTGGCTGAGATAACAGGTTGGCAAACCAGGCCTGGGAAAAGTCTCCCCGCTTCCCGGCGCAAATCCAACCCCCTCTTTCCAACGCAGGTGGGCAAACAACCCACCATCTCTCAACAACTTTGCTTATTTCACCACGACAGGGCGCACGGCCCCGACTTCCCCTCTAAGCTGCGCTCGGAGCAGGAACGCGGGAAACGGAGATGCGGCGGGGGGCACTCCGCAGGCCTCTCCCCGTTTTGCGGGCGCCTCCCGGAGGCGCGTCCCGTCTTACCTTGTCTGACGGCTTTGAAGGTGACGGCCTCCTTGCAGCTGTCGATGACTCCCAGCACATCATAGCGGGGCAAGCCGGACACCCGGATCCCCTGCACCTCCAGAAGCAGCTCCCCTTCGCCCAGCCGAGGGCCCTCGCCGCCGCCGGGAAGCCCCGCTGCTTCGGCCGCGGCCACCGCTCCGACATACGGAAACTCCCCATTCTCCGCGCCCCCCAGCACCGTCACCCCCAGCTCACCCTGGGGTCCCCGCTTTACGGTGCATTCGTGAACCTTGCTAGTCCAGTGGTTCTTCTTCTGGATCACTCTCGACATGATGGGTTACACCCCTCCTCCCCACCCCAACACAAAAAAATAATACAATGAGAGACAGGTGCCCCCACAGCACAAGCCCCCAAGCCCCCGCTCGTTCATGGGAGAGACGTCTCCCCCAAAATAACGCAACGGGAGAGAAACTTGGCAGCCTCGCTCCCCTGCACACACTCGCGCACTCAAGCCATCATAAAACAAACTTTCTGAGCTTCCCCGCGAGCCCTGCACTGGCGCCCGTGAGCTTTGTTTGCATTCCGGTGCTTCTCGGTCCACGTTCCGGCGCCCGATCGTTCTCTCCCGGACCAGAGTCCACTCAGCGCCGCTTGGGTTATTTTTTTTTTTTTCCCTCCCTTCCTTCCTTTCTTGCCTCTTAGAATTGCGGTGTCTCCTCTTTGCCTCCCGCCTGGCTCGCCTTTCCTCGCTGGCGGGCTGTTCCTGAGGGTGAGGGAAGCCCTTCCAGCCAGTTGCTGGGAGCCCTGGAGACGCGGTTGCCGAGCGGGGGTTGGGGGGGACAGGAGGGAAGTGCCTGCGGCCCCTTTAAGCAGATACAAAGGCTCGACTTGTTTTGTTACAGTTCATTCTATTCCGCGCCGCCGAGCGCAGCGGCCGGCGAGAGGAGACGCGCGCGCATGCGTCCCGAGGCCGCCTGCCGGCCGGCCCGCCCCACCTCTCCTTCCCGGAGGGAGAGATTCCAGTGTGCTTCCCGTTGGGTCCTAAAACCGATCCCCCAGAACGCAATTTAGCCCCCTCCACGCACCCCTCTCATTCCTCCTTTTCTCTCCTTGCCCTGGAGTCAGCTAATCACTTGGGGGTAGGGGCATGTGCACGTGTTTTACTCCGACTGTTTGCAACTTTTGAAATAGGGTCAATCTGGCTTTGGCATTTTAAAACCATTTCAAACAGGTGGGGGTTGGGGAGGCTCACACACTCACCCTCGCGCTCACACTCACGCACACACGCACGCACTCACGCCGGCCTAAGCCTCCTCACCGCCCTCGGCCAGTGGCTGGCCACACTGTCGGTCACTCTGCCGGGCTTGTCCACCCCCGCCCCCACCCCCCGCGGTACTTCCCCCTAGTGCCCCGGAGCCGGACCGGACCTGGAGGCGCGCGCCTGCTCCTTGCCTGCCTGCGCCCACCGGTTCGGGTCCTGGAGCTGGGACTGCCAGTGTCTCTGTGACTCTGGGTCCTCTGGCCCCCTACCTGGGATCCCTGTGAACTTTGGGATACCCTTAAGCTTCGGAGCCAACTTTTTAGGACACAGGGAAAACTATAGGCAAGGGAAAGAAGCCAAATGGCTAGAGGGGGTTCAAGTCTTCAACCTAAAAGGGACCTAGCCTTTTAACTGTCTTTCCAGCAAAGATTTCTGGAGCCAGTCATATGTCCCAGGCTCAAGTTCCTGACTGGAGCCGAGAATCTTCGGACCCGCCCCGGGACCAGGAGATTAGGATCACCCACTGTTCTGCAATCTGCACCCGCGCCCAGGCGCCCGCGGGGGCGGGGGCTAGGCAGCCACCTCTCGGAATTCACAGCCCGGGGATCGGTGCCGCCCTGGGGTGCGAGCCGAGCGAGTGTCTCTCCCTGCTAGGTTTCGGAATGAGCTCGGGCGCTGCGGACAGAAAGAATACCCTGGGCCGGGAAGGCTGCCCTCCCCAAATAGCCCCCAAATCGAGAGTCTCCTGAGCAATCTCTTTTCCTCAGTGATTTATAACATGTATGTTCATCAGTGGTCACAGAAGAGATTCCAAGTGCTAAACAAGGGAGGGAGGGGGAGAGACTCGGAAAGGATGGGATGCCGCTGGGGTCGGGGGTTGAGAGCCCAGCTATGCTGTAGGTTCCAGCTGGTCCGATCTCTGTGTGACCTTGAGCAAGCTCCTTGACCCATCAGAGCCTTCCTCTCTCCCCTGCTAAGTAAGTATAACAATACCTTACAAGGTTCTTGGGAGTATTACATAGAACACTTGTAAACTGCCCAGCTTGTAAAATGAATACTTGTAAAGTGGCATATAATAAAAACTTACATTAGTGGTAGTAGTAGTAGTAGTAATAGTAATAGTATTTGGAAAAACAATTAGGAAATCATTTGGGGTCTCATGTTAGATGATGATGATAATTCCCCCTCTTTCTTCTAAACCTTAAAATATATAGGCACACACTTAAATATTTTGGAAGGACTGTTTGTGGGGGGCTATTCTAAGCTAATAAAAATAAGGGAAGACTGTTGATGCTTCTCTCCTGGGATATTCAGAACTGAAAATCCCATTGCCTAGTATTTGTGCAAGAAGGAAGTGGCCAATTCTTCCTGGCTCTTAGTGAGGGAAATTTCATCTCCACTCTCTTTTCAAAGAAGCAGTTTGTCTCAAGTTTAACTGAATCAGAATGAGTGGGAGCTTTAAAACTTTATTCCCAAGCCCAATCACAGATCCATCCAATCAGAATCTCAGGAATGGGTGCTCTCCTCTGGACTTTTCAGATCCCCCCTGCAGCGGTGCTGGTACACGACACTGAGGACCACAGGTCTAGCATCTTGATTCCTGAGCATTTTTAAAACACAGAACCTTTTGGAGAATAAACCTATGGTCCACATCATCCTCTAGAGTGTAAGCTCCAGGAGGGCCGGGAACTTCGGCAGTTTGGTTTACAGACATGTCCTCAGTTCCTAGAACCGTGTTTTGTACCTAATCAATGCTCAAGTATTCGCTGAATGAATATCCCCATAAAAATGCACATTTTGGCATACCATCTTAAAATGGAGTCACAAATGCCCCTACAAATCACTAGTAAGCTTGACTTTGTGTGTTTTTCCCCTCTTTCCCGCTCCATATTTTAGTAGTCTGATTGCCTGCCAAGAATCTCCCACCTACCTGGAATCCGTGACTCTCTACCTCCCACCTGGAGCCATCTAAAGGATGAGGCCAAGTGCTTCACAGGTTCTCCCACGACAGCAGTACCATCTTCCTTCTCCACGATGCCAAGTGTCCCTGCTGCTGAGAAGGGGAAAGGACCAGGAATTTAGCATCCTTCAGATTTCAGATGTGGAATAACCCCCAGAAAAGAAGGGATACATGAGGGTACAGAGGGCAGAATGGAGAGAGGTATAGAGAGACACATTATAAACCCAGGAACATAAAAGAGATAACTCGGACCTCCAAAGCAGCTAAAACCACCAATTTCCAGGTACTAAGTTTATGATGTTCCCAAACTTTCTGCTCCTCCTCTGACCCTTTCTATCTCCACTGTTATGCCCAGTCCAGTTCCTGTGGCCCAGTCTAGAAGCAGGGCAGAAATCATATCTATCCTATCCAAACTTTGAGTTCTCAGCACCTAAACCCATGCCTTGCTTGGAATGTGCCCCATACACACTTGTTGAATGAGTATGTGAATGCACGGATCAAGTATGACATTAAACTGGGGTGCCTGGCTGGCTTAGTCAGTATAGAACATATGACTCTTGATCTCAGGGTTGTGGGTTCGAGCCCCACGTTGGGTGTAGAGATTACTTTTTAAAAAGTGTAACATTAAACTATAAGTATGTGACCTTTGACACAAAATCCATTTAGATTTGGTGACTAGAATTAAGGTATTTATAGATGGCGCACTTTTTTTAAGATTTTTTTTATTTATTTGAGAGAGAGAGAATGAGAGAGAGCACATGAGAGGGGGGAGGGTCAGAGGGAGAAACAGACTCCCTGCAGAGCAGGGAGCCCGATGTGGGACTCGATCCAGGGACTCCAGGATCATGACCTGAGCCGAAGGCAGTCACTTAACCAACTGAGCCACCCAGGCGCTCTATAGATGGCTTTCTTGAAAGTAGATTTTTCTTGAACAGAGGTAAAATGGGATCTGAGTGTTTTGGCTTCTTTCACTTCTGCTATGACTTTGGCAATATATTCCAATGGAGAAAATAATACCACAAAATATCTAACTTTGAGACTTAACGTATGTGCCAGGATCATTCTGTGATTTAATCATCACAACAACTGTGCGAGGTAGGTATGACTTGGATTTTACATGAATGAACTTGATTTTACAACTGAGGAACATGAAACAAGTAAAGAACTTGCTCCCAAGCATGGAAGCGACAAAGCTAGGATACCAATCCAGAGGCATAATCCAAAGTCCATACTCAGAACCACTGCACTGTGAAAGTGTAGGATATGGCCATCTGCCATTTAGCATATTTGGGGAATAGCATCTTTTTGGCTCCTGAATCTGCCACATAGTTTGTGCACCCTAATTAAGTCACCCTCCTATCTCTTCCCTATAATCTGATGGAATATGCTGTTCCACTCTGGAATCCAATCTCCTGTTCCCCATCCACAGACTCAAAATGAATAATGTACTGGGATGTAAAGAGGATTAATTTGCAAATATTTCTAAATTGTTTGGAGATCTGTGGGCTGTGGTACATAGGTGATGTGCCAAACATCCTTATACTATTATTGCACAAGCATTTCAACAATGAAATCTTAAGAAGCACAGTAGATTCAGATGAGAACTAAACTGTAACACACTAAACTCTACACAAATTAAGGTATTTTTTTAAAAGATTTTATTTATTTATTTGAGAGTGAGAGCACAAGCCGGGGGCGCCGGCATGAGGGAGAGGGAGAAGCAGGCTCCCCGCTGAGCAGGGGTCCTACTGCGGGGCTTGATCCCAGGACCTGAGCCAAAGGCAGGCACTTAACCAACTGAGCCATCAGGCGCCCCACAAATTAAGGTCTCATTTTCATATAACTATTCCATTAAAGGGAAGAGAAAAAAAAAAACACAAATATAATAGGTACGTCTCTCTTCTCTCTCCCAAATATGTTTCTTCCCAAAGTTTTCCAGTTGTGATTAAAGAAATTTATCATGGCAGTCTAAAGTGGCATTTTACTTCATTTTTCTGATAACGTGAGGATGGGAAATGAGTTGGTCAGCTCTGGGGCAAAGGAGGACATATAATCGGTTATCTTTTAATTTCTGAAGAACGCCATCAAGAGGCATAAATTATAGATATCAAGATAAATACTCTGTATTCAATAAGGTAACTGACTCCATACTGGTGATTTAGAGCGGAAGACCAACAGAGAAGGTTGAAGCCATTAGTTGAGAAGGAAGGGAAATGGCAATGGGAGCCATTTTCCTAGTCATCTGTGGGAGGCACTTTTATGATTTACTTGATAACTTGTTCTTTTCCGCACAGGGGAGGCAGATGGGTGGTTTTCTCTGACTGTAGTACTCCTGCCTTCAGTACTTCCGGATAGGCAAGAATAAATAAAATGGTAATTCTTAGGATCTTTCAAGATACCACACATGAACTATTCTCTTAATACCCCAGAAGAGTAACTTCAGGAAGAGGGTCTAATCCTGGCTACTGTTGTAGTTTGCTTCTATGTGAAAAATAAATACTGATAACTACAAGATTTGAAATTTGATGTTGGGTTTGAGGAGCCAAGAGAAACCCAAGAATTTATCATGGGAATCTCCCTTAAAATTTCACAAATGTTTCACTATATAAAACACAAAGTATCATCCTGCATAATTCCCCCCAAAATACACCTGTTGATAGTGTTAATTTCCTTGGGAACAGGATATTTGCATTCTTTGATAACAGACATGTGTATCTCCTGTCTATTTCCCACCAACTCTGAAAATATAGTCACTGGAGTATGGTAGATGCTTAAACAATACAGGATTTTATTGTTGAAGTTGTTCATGCTCTATATTTCTTCTTTATTTTAGATCTTTAACAGTTTACTGCGCTAAAACAGAACTGAATGAGAGAAGAGGAAAATATACTTTGAAACCGAGGGTGGGATGCCCATATTTTTTGTAAACGAATGTTTCTGTCTTTTGACATTGCTTTTTTAAAAAGATTTATTCATTTATTATTTTTTTAAAAGATTTTATTTATTTATTTATTTGAGAGAGTGAGACATGATGGGGGGGTGGGAGGGCAGAGGGAGAGGGAGAAGCAGACTCCCCGCTGAGCAGGGAGCCCGATGCGGGACTCAATCCCAAGATCCTGGGATCATGACCTGAGCAAAAGGCAGATGCTCAAACGACTGAGCCACCCAGGTGCCCCTATTTATTTATTTAGAGAGAGCGAGTATGCACACGCATGAGCGTGAGGCAGGGGAGAGGGGCAGAAGGAGAGAATCTTCAAGCAGACTCTCCGCTGAGCACAGAGCCCAACACAGGGCTTGCTCTCATGACCCATGATGTCATGACCTGAGTTGAAACCAAGAGTGAGATGCTCAGCCAACTGAGCCACCCAAGCGCCTGCCCCATGGGATGTCCATATTTTTAAAAATACCCGAGTAATATTCATTTTTGCAGAACAATTTTAAAAACAGATAATAAAAAGGCAACATTAAGTTTAGTCATTTGAATTTATATTCCCAAGAGGTAACTTTTTACATATGAGTGTATCTTCTCCTGGACTTTGACCAATACAAACACACATACATGCACACACACGCAATGTCTACTCTCTTAAGTTCTCTCTCTTTCCACTTGAGATTTATAGTTAATTTATGGAATAAAGTAATCCTTTTTATGTTTTTCCACTCACTGATATACTATCCACTTCCTGTTTGTAAACATAAACCTGTATTTATCACTTCCAGTAGTTCAACAATATTTTTTGTTTGTTTTTCAATAACGTTTTATTCTTTCAGTGTTCCAAAAGGTATTTAACCAATGCCCTGTTAATGATCATTTAAGATTCTGAGTGGGCCTAAAGTAATCATTTGTATCAGGATGATTTGGTTACCAGTGACAGAAACCCAGCTGAACTAGCTTAAGCAAAAAAGAAGTGAATTAGCCCATGAAACTTGGAAGTCTAGAGATGAAACTATTTCTCAGCACTGCTCGATGAAGAGGCTTAAAGCCATGCTCTTTGCTTTCTCCCCCTGAGTCTCTTGGCTCTGCTTTCCTCTGTTGCCCTCATCCCCTCCTACCACATACAGATTGGCCTTCTCCTGACAGCCAGGAAGCCGCTTTGACTATGCAAACTTAGCAATCCCAGAAAAAAGGAGATTTTCACTCACAGATGGAAAAAGCAATCAGGGAAATTTCAGTCTCTATTAAAGCTTTCAGTTTCAATTGTTCAGAGTTCAAGTAGAGTCTGCCTACCTTTCAGTGGCTTTGACAATAAACACAAGTGAGTCACAAACATCATTAGCTGCCTGATCAAGCCTGGCCAGGGTGTGTGTGAACTTGGGACTAAAGAAACCTCATCAAGGTGGGTTCCTCTGTAGGCTTTTATCATGATCCCCTTTTCTACAGTGACCTCAGAGTTCCAAGAATTCAGACGTTGTAGGAATTTGATTCCAACCAAAGCTGCAGTGGTTGGCCCAGGTTTGCGAACAGTGCAGGATTGAACCCTTTACAAAGGAAGCCAGTCAGGTGTGAGACTTGTTTAATACAGATACACTGTTAAACTACCTAACAGAAATTTCAAATGTTCTGAAGTGAGTTTTTCTGGGGCAAAACTAAAAAAAGAATTAAATATTCCAAGATGGCCATGACAGTTGGCAGATTGTTTCCATTCATTCCTTCCTTCGTTCAACAAATGTTGATTAAAGACTTATTTTGTCAATCCTTCTGGGCACTGATGGTACGGAACTAAGTGACATACTTTTTTTTCCTGGAGGAAGCTTGCCTCCTAACTGGATACTGGAAAAAGAAAACAGACCAGGGATGCCTGGCTGACTCTGGAAGTAGAACCTACACCTCTAGATCTTAGGGGTTGTGAATTCAAGCCTCACGTTGGGAATAGAATTTACTTAAAAAAAAAAAAAAAGAAAGAAAGAAATTCAAAAGAAAAAGAAAAAAAACAGACCAATTCAAAACTGTTTGGTTAAGTTCAGTGACAGGGAGCCCAGGGTGATCCTGAAGAACATCTTTTTTTTTTTTTTTTTTTTTTTTAAGAGAAGGAGCAATGGAAGGGGCAGAGGGAGAGGGAGAGAGAGAACCCTAAACAGGCTCTACACTCAGCACAGAGCCCGACAGGGAGCTTGATCCCACAACCCCAAGATCATGACCTGAGCAAAAACCAAGAGTTGGAGGCTTGACCACCTGAGCCACCCAGGCGACCCCTAAAGGACATTTTATAAAGGAGGATTGTCATTTGTATCTGTAAAGCACAACTCTGTCTTGCCACAAAGCTGATCCAGCAAACTCTAGGTGGGGTTTGAGAAGATGACTCAGGATAATAAAGCAATCTGGAATCTGAGCAACCTTGCTCCTTGAACTGTGCCATCTTTGGAAAATTGTTCCCCAGAAAATCTTGTAGCCAGATGAATGAGGACCCAAAAAATGTATTATTCACTTTCCAAATTTAGCACGTTCCTAGAATTTTAAACTCATTTTTATGGACTGTTGCCCAGGTGAGGGGAGCCTTAGCCAAACCCAGAGTGGTTATGAGCAACAGCCCCCTCCCCAGGGAGTCAGTGCCCAAATTTGGAGTCCTTGTATCCAGAACATTCCTGGCACTAACTGGCTGAGAAATTCAGCATGCCTGAGTTTGGGTACCCCAAAGATTTTACATGCTGCAGGGAACTGCTGAATTAAGCTAAGTGTTGGAAGACACTGCAGTTTTAATTATTAAGTTAGCCCTCTGCTTTAGCAAAAACACAAGTTGGCATATGCCTGGGAACGTTTCCCCTTCCAAACTCACAGCATCTGCATTTTTCAGATGTTTGACCTTGATCTTGTGACCTTTCCTCTAGAATCCTGAGAGTTCTGGGAACACTCAGAGCAGAAACTGGACAGATAGCAAATCTTTTTTTGTTTTCTTTTTTTTTTTTTTTTTCACCTAAATCCTCCATTACCCTGTTTCACAGTAGACCCAACTTCCCCTTCAGTTATTAATTTTATTTTAACATATCTCAGTGTGACTTTACTTTTTTAATTGACAAAACTAAAGCCCAAACTAAAGCCCAAAACTATTAAAGCTATACGATCCTCTTGCTAAGGCAACCTGGCATTTCCTGATGCTGTTCAACAGATAGCTGAGACTCTTCTCTAGGAGAGTGTTTTCAAACTTTTTTGAAGGCTGTTCAGAATAAGAAATGCATTCTGTTTCACTACCCAGCACACATACACATATATACATATGATTGAAACTAAAATTTCATGAAACTGTATTTCTCTTTGCACTGTGTAAGGGGAATCTGGCCCACAGCCAGATCTATTCCTTAACCTTTCTCTGTATCACCAATGAGCTAAGGACAGTCTTACATGTTTAAATGACTGAAAAACAAATCAAAAGAATAATATTTATGTTGAGACATATTTACAGAATGTCTTGAACTCCTCTAAATCTTTGCGTTTATTATCTCATTAAATCTTTACACTAATTTGTCTTTGTGTTAATCAAAATCATGACTGATAGAAATGGTTAACAAAATAGAAATTGGTTAACAGTTTTTGGGTGTGCTGGGTATTTTGGTAAATGCTTTGGATGATGCATTTATTTAATCCACTCTACTCTATGAGGCAGGGAGCATTAAGATTCCCATTTTACAGATGAAGAAACAGAGGCTTAACCAGGCTGGGTAATTTGCACAGGATCACACAACTAGGAAGTTTCAGCTGGGATTTGATCTTAGGCTTCTCTGCTTCCAGATCTGTGATTTTTACTGCTCTTGGGGTTTGCAGCCTTTGACCACAACTTGACACATAACATGGGCCCAGTGCATATTTGAAGAGTGAATGAATATATGCACAAATGGGTGAAGGATGCAGGGATAGAATGATAGTCTCTTATGATTTTGACCAACTATGGGAACACAGATAAATTAGGTGATTGCTCGGTGCTTTAAAAAGCAAGCAGACAGGGTGCCTGGGTGGCTCAGTTGGTTAAGCATCTGACTTCCGCTCAGGTCATGATCTCAGGGTCCTGGGATCGAGCCCCAAGTCGAGCCCCACATCAGGCTCTGCACTCAGTGGGGTGTCTGCTTGAAGATTCTCTCTCTCTCCCTGTGCCCCTCCCCCTGCTTGCACACACACTCTCTCTCTCTCTAAAAATAAAATAAATAAATCTTTTTTTTTTAAAGCAAGCAAGCAATGTAAATGTCTCATTTATCAAATGCCAAAAAGTGCATGTAAATGCTTTCAATACCTTTTCTCATTTGACCCTCACAATGACACTAGGAGGCAGATGCTATCCCTATTTTGCAGAAGAGACTGAAGTTCAGAGAGGTTAAGTACTTTGCCTAAGATGACACGACCAGTATTCAGACCTGGTGTGACTAACATCATATTTTTATTTTTATTTTTTTTAAAGGTTTTATTTATTTATTTGACACAGAGAGACAGCAAGAGAAGGAACACAAGCAGGGGGAGTGGGAAAGGGAGAAGCAGGCTTCCTGTGGAGCAGGGAGCCCAACTCAGGGCTCGATCCCAGGACCCTGGGATCATGACCTGAGCCGAAGGCAGATGCTTAACGACTGAGCCATCCAGGTGCCCCAAACATCATATTTTTAATCACAATGCCATGTACCTCCATTTATTAATTTATTTTTTAAAAAGTTTATTTATTTATTTATTTAAGTAGTCTCTACACCCAGCATGGGGCTGGAGCTCACAACCCTGAGATCAAGAGTCACATGCTCCTCCAACTGAGCCAGCCAGGCACCCCCATTTATTAATTTCTAATGCCACTGTAATACTAGCTACCCCATAGTTTTTTAGGCAAAATAAACAATGCATCAGAGAATTCATTAATAACTATAATGGGGGCACCTGGCTGGCTCAGTCAGTTAAGCATCTGCCTTTGGCTCAGGTCATGATCCCAGGGTCCTGGGATCAAGTTCCATGTTGGGCTCCCTGCTTAGTGGGGAGCCTGCTTCTCCCTCTCCTGTTGCCTGCCCCTCCCCCTGCTTGTGCACGCTCTCTCTCTCTGTCAAATAAATAAATAAAATCTTTAAAAAAATAACTATAATGTTTTATAATAACACATTTCTCTATCAAAAAATTCAAAACCCAAGGTGGAAGAAGTAGAGGAGGTATAGAGATGTCTTTCAGTACATTTGATATGAAGACTATGTTATTAAAATGTTGTATAATCTTTGCAAATTTTCTGTAAATCTAAAATGATTCAAAAATTAGCAGTTTGGGGCACCTGGGTAGCTCAGTCGATTAAGCATCTGACTTTGGCTCAGGTCATGATCTCAGGATCCTGGGATCGAGCCCCGCATCGGGCTCCCTGCTCAGCGGGGAATCTGCTGCTCCTCCTGCCCCTCACCCCGCTCATGTTCTCTCTCTCTCTCACTCTCAAATAAATAAACAGAATCTTTTTTAAAAATAGATAAATAAAATTAACAATTTATTTATAAAACACTGAAGCACATGAAAAATGTTTAATTTGTCAGCAGGGAAATGCAAACCAAGACCACAATGAGATACTACTATACACCCACTAGGATGGGTAGAATTTTTTTTTAATGGAAAATTTTCAAATGAAGATGTGTAGAAATCGGAAACTTAAACATTGCTGGTGGGACTATAAATGATGTAGACACTGTGCTAAACAGCTTAATTGTCCCCCAATAAGTTAAACACAGAGTTACCGTATGACCCAACAATTCCACTCCTAGGTATATATGACCCAAAAGAATTGAAAATAAGTGTACAGGGGCGCCTGGGTGGCTCAGTCATTAAGCGTCTGCCTTCAGCTCAGGTCATGGTCCCAGGGTCCTGGGATCAAGCCCCGCATTGGGCTCCCTGCTCAGCGGGAGGCCTGCTTCTCCCTCTCCCACTCCCCCTGCTTGTGTTCCCTCTCTCGCTGTCTCTCTCTCTGTGTCAAATAAATAAATAAAATCTTAAAAAAAAAAAAAGAAGTGTGCAAACAAAAACTTGGACATGAATGTTCGTAGCAGCATTCACAATAGCCAAAGGTGGAAACCACCCAAATGTCCATCAACAGCTGAATGGATAAACATAATGTGGTTATCCATGCAATGGAATATTATTCAGTTATAAAAAGAAACAAAGTACTGATACATATTATAACACAGAAGAACCCTGAAAATATGATGTCAAGTGAGGGAAGCTGAATACAAAAGACCACATATTCTATGATTCCATTTATATGAAATGTCCAGAATAGGCAAATTCATAGAGAGAGGAAGTGAATTAGTGGTTATAAGGAGGCAAGGAATTGAGGGGAGCAGGAAGAGAAGTGCTGTGAATGGTTATGGGATTTCCTTTTGGGGGGAAGACAATGTTCTAGACTTAAATAGTGCTGATGGTTGCACAGCACTGTGAATGTATTAAATGCCACTGAATTGTATGCATTAAAATCATTAAAAGGGTGAACTTTATGTTATATGAATTTTACTTAAATTAAAAAAAATACTCTGACAGCGTTTAAAAAACTGTGATATACTAAAATTATATAGTGCTGGAGTATACAATATAACGTACAAAGCAAAAATTTTAAATATTCCATGAAAACCAGTGTTCAGTACTCACCTTGCTGCAGAGCATGAACTTTCATAACTGGCAGCTCTAGAACCAAAGCCTTGTGCTGTCCCATATGGTGACATCCTTAGGCAAGTTTTATACCCTATCTGAGATTCACTGTCCTCGTTCATAGACTGTGTATGATTGCTGTTAGCCATGGCAAAATGCTCCTTCTATAAGTTGTCACTTAGCCTAAAAATGATGATGATGGTGAATATATACTTCCTTCTCTTTTTCCTTTGTATCTTACTGAGTGTTGCTGACCTACCTAGTGATCATTACATTAAAAGCAAAATGATCTGGTTTGGGGGGGATAATAATCACATTTTATATGCATACGTGGCTTTCTACATCCTAGGATAAGTATCCTGTGAACAGGTCTTTAAAGTAGTTTCCAAAGGAGAATAGCAATCCACTATAACTATTATGCTGGGTTTTGTTGAAATTTAGGCTAAATTGCTGTTACTAAAATTTCTAGGATGGTCCCAAGCTGTTATTAAGTAAGAATAATCATGTAATCTAGGAGTTGACAGAACAGACTTTATTAAGAAAAAAGAGATGTACTTTTCCTTCCCTTCCCCTTGAGGATAACTAAGCTGTCACTGTGAATATCTAGACTGCTATTTCTTCTTCTATTTGCATACTGCATCCTCCCAGGTAATTTATGGAGCAAATCCTAACGCAGCTCCTGAAGAAAGCCTATATAGCTCCTTAGTGTCATCAGTAACAGAAAGGCCAAAACATTTAAAGAGGCAGAGGGAATTCATCTCCCAAAATGTTCCGACCCAAGACTCTCTGCCCTACACCATACACAACTCTTCCACCCACACAACTCAGCCTTGTAAGGAAGACAGTGACACATCTAGAACCCTGCCCTCTAGTGTCTGCTCCTTTTCCTCTCCGGCTCTCCCGGGAGTTGAGGAATGCTGGAAAGAGCCGCAGGGTTTGGCTTTCAGTTGGTCAACCCCGACCCTGATTTCTCTATGGGACATTTTCAATCTCCGTTCTTGGCGTGGAACCACAGCACGACAGAAGCTGCCAGCTGAGTGAATATTCGTCCAAGGTTGCGAGGAGGGGGGTGGGGGGGAGTCACATGGATATCTGAGGCGGGAAGGATTGAACAGCGTTCCCATCCCTGCTCATACATTCTCGTCTTACTGACAACTGTAATGAAGTTTGACTCATTGCCCTACTGGATTAAAACCATCAAAATAGCAGGGGGAATGTCAAGTGAGGGAATACTCACTTACAATAAAGAATACTTTGTATTCTTTATTTGACTCCTCGAACTAGGTGAAATGTCCTGTACTCATTTTAATGGCATCTATACTTTTTATTCAGGCATTCATTCCTTCCAAACTATTGACTGAGTGCCTACTATGTACCAACAATTTTCTGAGCGCTGGGTACTGATTCAGCCTTTCATTCAAGAAATACTGATTGCGGGCGCCTGGGTGGCTCAGTTGGTTAAGCGACTGCCTTCGGCTCAGGTCATGATCCTGGAGTCCCGGGATCGAGTCCCACATCAGGCTCCCTGCTCAGCAGGGAGTCTGCCTCTCCCTCTGACCCTCCCCCCTCTCATGCTCTCTATCTCATTCTCTCTCTCAAATAAATAAATAAAATCTTTAAAAAAAAAGAAATATTGATTGCGTGCCTAATACATGTCAGGCATTTGAGCTACAAGGGGAAAAGTAGGCAAGTAAATGGACAAAGGCTCCACATTCTCATGGAGCTTACATTTTAGTGGAGCAATACAAAAATGAGAATATAGTCTTTGAATAGCATAGGTACTATGCAATGGGGAAAAAGGCAATTGTGAGGCCCACACTGGGCTGTTATGTATAAGGGGATCGGGGAGGCCTCTTGGCTAAGTTCGTATTTGAGCAGCAACCCGATGGAAGTGAGAGCATGGATTAAGCGGATGTCCCGGAGACAGTGTTCCAGGCAGAGGGAACAGCAGGGGCAAAGCCCCGAGGTGGGCGTGTGGTTTGGCAGGCAAATACAGAGGTGAAAACAACAGACTGTGGAATGTAGAGCTCCACGGTTGTGGAGACAGATAGGAATCAAACATCTCCCAAATAGATGTCTAAATCCAAAGGGACCTGTGTACCAAGAGGAATACACAGATGGGGCTGGAAGAGCCTATAAAGACACCTGATCAAATCTGAGGGAAGGATTGATTCCTTCAGGGAATGTGGTTTAAACTGAAATCCAAAGAAGAAGGAGACATTAACTTGGTGGAGGGGACTGAGACTCTGGGGTATTAGGGAGGGTATTTCCTGTACAGGGAACAGTATGTGTTCAAAGGGGTGGAAGGGGACAGGGCTAGTTCAACGTTATGTAAGATCCAGACGTCTGCCTTGCAGAGAATGAAGAGGAAAGCATCCTCGATAAGCTGGAAGATACAAGCAGGCTGACAAATCAGCCAGGGTCTCTACAGTTTGTAATGACTTAACTGTTGAAGTAACGACACTTACTGTCTGCCTTTCCTGCTGGAGCAAGTTCCAGGGGGGCTGGGACCCTGTCTTGTTCACTACTGGGTCCCCCGCTCAGGCCCAGGATGCGGCCCAAGGCCATGGCATGGTTTCTATTTACCGACAGGCTGGCTGGCTTGCTGACATCTCCGGCCATCCAACCACAAACCGGCCTCAAGAGTGACGCTGCAGCCTACATTTTGTGCACAGCTGGCTCTGCCAGATTCAGGGTTTAGGAAAGGCCAAGCAGTACTCAGAGCTGTGACTTTTGTCTCAAAGTCATACCTTGACTGTGACATTGGACAACTCCTCCCACTGAGAAGCAGAATCCAAATGGCACTTTTCTACCTTAGCCGCACTGAGATGGGGCAGGGTTCTCATCTCGACTTGGCCATCATGCTCTTCTTGGATGGGCACTCATGTGCGTGGTATTAAAGGGCACGACTGTCAGATAGGAAAACAATCCTGTTCTTTTATTTCAAGAACACGCGTGGTATTACTTAAAAGATACCTGACGCCCGCCCAGTGGACTGATTGCCAAGACCTCTTCACTGCGAGGGAATAAAAAGGGTAACCACTCTGGGACCAAGTGCAGAGAGGTAGCCAAGTCCTCATTGTGTAAGCCTGAAGATTACCCTGTTGGAGACCGTTCCTCGTCCTCGTCTTCTCAGCCTCCACTTCCCCCTCTCCTCCTTCCCAGCAGCCCTCAACTTCCATTGGAGGATAGCTGTGGTCCTGGGGACGTGAATGGTATCCTTCCCAGGGCAGGCACAGGTAGCCCAGGTGCAGCGACAGGTCCACTCAGTTCACCTGGCCACGGCCCCACGTGACCCCGGGGCCTTGCACGTGGAACGCTGGGACGGACACTCCCTTCGTTCTGGGCAGATAGGGGCCTGGAGCAGCGGTGGCCATTTTTGCCACCCATCTGTCATTGCCCCCCTGGGGCCAGTGCTAATTCAGAGGAGGCCGGAGCTGAGCGAATTGAAAGGAAAGAGCAGTGGAGCCCCAAAACACTGTGGACCTCACAATCAGATCGTCTCTGAATTCCGCCCTGTTTTTGGACTCTTCCATTAAGTGAGTACATACATTCTGTGTGTTGTTTAAACTGAGACTTGGGTAACCGGCGGCCATGTCGTCACAGAAAATAAGGGTGATGGAAATCCAGAAACAATGTTCTGTTCTCTAAAAATAGAGCTGCATGTAGGAAATCAGAATATGGTGGAACTTCTGCAAGCTCCATCCTCTCAGTTTTTTTAAGTGAAATCTTCCAAGAGTTAATGCCTTAAATAGGTTTATGAAATTTTGAATAAGTAAAAATGCATATGTTTTCTTTAAAAATGCCAACAGTAGGGCGCCCCGGTGGCTCAGTCGGTTAAGCGTCTGCCTTCCGCTCAGGTCATGATCTCAGGGTTCTGGGATCGAGTCCCATGTTGGGATCGAGTCCCATGTTGGGCTCCCAGCTCAGTGGGGAGTCTGCTTCTCCCTCTGCCTCAGCTCCCTCCTGCTCCCACCCCCACCCTCCCAAGCTCTCTCTTTTTCTCCCTCTCAAATAAATAAATAAAATCTTTTCTAAAAATGCCGACAGTATGAAGGGTATACAGTGAAATGAGAGTCTCCATCCCCTCATCTCAGCTCCCCTCCTCAAAGGAAACATTTTAACCACATATTTTAACTTACTGTGTATACCTCCTAAGAGATTCTGTACATAGAGCTCCCTTTTTGTTTACAAAATGGTGTTATGTGCTGTCAGCCTCTTGCTTAGAAATACATCTCAGAGTTTATTCCATATCAGAAAATATTTCAGCTGCTTCTTAAGTATGGCAACATGGCAAAGAATTTTTTGTTCTTCATTTCATTGTTACCTGCGAACAGGGGGAGTAATTAAGCTTGTTTAATCAGTGTAGTGAAGCAACGATAGCAAATACCTTCACAGGCTTCTGAGGAAATTCATTTAAAATTAATAAACAGCTCCAAACTCTCCCATTTTTTGGTTTTGTAATTTATTAAACCAAAAAGCTCCTTAAAAAAAAAAAAAGATTTTATTTATTTAAGAGAAAGAGAGGGAGGGAGTATGAGCAGGGGGCAGGGGCAGAGGGAGAACCAGACTCTCCCCTGAACAGGGAGCTCAATGTGAGGCTTTATCCCAGGACCCCAGGATCATGACCTGAGCAGAAAGTAGATGCTCAACCAGCTGAGCCACCCAGGCGCCCTAAACTAAGCTCCTATAGAGAGTTATTTAGGTTATAACAAAGCTGCAACAAACGTTGTTATATATGTTACTTTGAAAACTCTATGAAATGTTCTAAACAATAGTCTATATAAATATAGGCTGCTGAACCAAAAGTTTTAAATTTGGGACCCTAAGCAAAAAAATTCAAAATCTGGTTTTTGTTGGCTTTTTTTTTTTTTTTTAACATTTAACACTTTTTGTCCCCTACAAATAGATGGACTCCTTTTTCTCATTCATTGGCCCACCCATTCATTTATACAACAGATATTTATTAAGCACTCAATATTTGCCAGGGAATGTTTTGGGTTCTTACCTCAAAGGCCTAACAACTAACATGATATGTTCATTTGAGAAGAAGGTGGAAGGTCCAATGAATATACAGTCCTCTGTAGTTATTTAGACATAATAATATCTAAGGGACTTTGGTTGTAACAGCTTCACACTTACTTCAGTACAAACCAACTCAGGCTTGGACCTGTATCAGAAGGGGTCATTTCTGTGCTAGATAATTCAATATTTCTAAGTGAAAAAAGCAAGGAACCAACAGCGCCTTTTTTTTCTTTCTTTTTTTATAATTTAAATTCAATTAATTAACATATAATGTATTATTTGTTTCAGGGGTACAGGTCTGTGATTCATCAGTCATACATAATACCCAGTGCTCATTACAAGACATACCCTTCCCAATGTCCATCACCCAGTTACTCCATCCCCTCACCCCTCTTTCTCCCCTCCAGCAACCCTCAGTTTGTTTCCTATGATTAAGAGTCTCTTATGGTTTGTCTCCCTCTCTGGTGTCTTTCTAAAGAGAGCCTTCCACATGATCCCTTACAGCAAGAAACAGCCCCTGGCCTTTCATTCAGCATGAATGCCCTCGCAGCTTCCCTGCAGCCCTCACTTCCCCACCGAAGCTGATTGGATCAGGGGAAGGCAAGGAACTTAAAGACAGTTGGCTAGTGGCCTATGAGCTGGGCTGGTTCTAGAGCTTTGTCTAATAGGAATGATGGTAACAACATTGCACCAATCAGATTCTCTCTTTGAGGTGAGCTACAGAGAAAACAGAATAAATGTTTAGCTATGAAAGCAAAACCCAGAAGACACTAGAGGATGAGTCATGTAACTTTTGGGGTCCTGTAGTCAAGGCTTTCCAACTCGATGAGCAAACCAGGTTAAGTATTCTACCTTAATGCTAGGGCAATATTTCTCAAACTTGAGCAGGCAGTCCTTGCTTCTGGACTCTTCCATTAAGTAAGCACATATGTTCTGTTTATTGCTTAAATTGAAACTTCTGTTATTAGTGGCCAAATCATCCTATGTGGTAAGGTCAATGGAAATTCAAAAACAGTTTTCTGTCCTTCCCTGGCGGGTCTGTTAAAACACAGATGATTCTTCCCCCACCAGAATTTCTCATTCAGTGGATCTAGGGGTTGGTGCCAAGAATTTACATTTCCAACAAATTGCTAGTCTGTGCTGATGCTGGTGATCCAAGGACCACACTTTGAGAACCGCTGCTCTAGAGAAATCTCCCATCTATCCAAGTCTCTGTGAAGTATAAGGGTCCTGTTCTTACCATTAGGCCAGAGCATTCCATTTTCCAGATCCCTGTGAAATAAGTGTACCACAAAGCTGATAACCCTGATTGCCTTATTTTTCTGCAGGTCCTTATAACATCTCCACATTATATGAGCTAATATGAGTGAATCCTTACCACAATATGAGCCTAACAGCTAGAATATAGTCACAGTTATCATTTATTGAGCCCTTACTCTGTACAGATAGAAATCATTCAATAAATGATAACTAGATGTTCTCTCAGGAATTGCAATGAGTCTTATAAATATTCTATCCCTAAATTCATTACTACAATATTACTTATTTTGTATTTTTCTTTTTAAACATGTTTAATTTCCTCTCAATTCTTACCATCAAGTATATAAGAAGTAATTTTGTCTCAGCATTTGCAATTTTCTTTACAGGTGCAGTGTTCCATTCCATTATAGCCTCAAAAATACTAAAACTCAGAAAATAAGAAGCATTGCTAACAAAATGAGACTGAATTCTTCCTGTGACCTACATACACTGTTTCTGACCAATTAGTACATTATTACAATGTCTTACCTACGAGGAAATCTAAGATCACATTTATTACAAACAGAAGTAGGAAAATCTATTCGGAGTTAGTTTATATCAGGCCTCATCCTTATAATCTCAGGTCTCATTCTTCATTTTCTGTTTATGTCTTTTGTCATCTTTAAAAGGGAATATTTATTTTATGATTATTTGTTGTGTTTGTCCTCCATTGGACTCTGAGCTTCCTGAGATCAGCAAGGGGGTCCATTTGTCCATCAAGTTTTTCTTGGTGCCTAAAACACATGACAGGTATGCAGTAAATATTGGTAGATGTTATGGACTCAGTGTTTGCGTTCCCTCAAAATTCTAACCCCAATGTGATGGAATTCAGAGGTCGAAACTTTGGGAGATAATTAGGTCATGGAATAGAGGTCTCATGAATTGAATTAGTGCCCATATAAGAAGGGGTCAGATTGCTCCCTTGCCCACTTTCCACCATGTGAGGATCCATGGGTAGAGAGCAGTCTACAGCCCAGAAGGGGCGCTCTTCAGAACCCGACCATGCGGCACCCTGGTCTTAGACGCCCAGCTTCCAAGATTGTGAGAAATAAATTTCTGTTGTTTATAAGCCACCCAATTTATGGTACTTTGTTTCAGCAGCCCAAGCAAGACTAAGACCAGAACTGAATTCATCAGGCCATGTATCTATTATTAAAATGTACTAAGGCAAGGGTTAGTTAAGATAATAAAATTAAACTAAAATAAAAACATGAACATAATTAAAGTAAAATAATAAATTGAAAATACAAAAGCTCATTTAGTAATCCAGTAGAAAGGAAGGAGAAGTGACATGGCTAGGAATTTCTTTATTCATTCTACTGATAGGAATACTACCTGCCAAGGGCAAATGATTTAGTTTGTTCCATCCATGAAGTAAGGGAACCACCTTCACAGACTTCTCAGGAAACAATCCATTTAAAATGATTGTGTTGGGTGCCTGGGTGGCTCAGTTGGTTAAGCGACTGCCTTAGGCTCAGGTCATGATCCTGGAGTCCTGGAATCGAGTCCCACATTGGGCTCCCTGCTTAGCAGGGAGTCTGCTTCTCCCTCTGACCCTCCCCCTTCTTGTGCGCTCTCTCTCTCTCTCAAATAAATAAATAAAATCTTTAAAAAATAAAATAAAATAAAATGATTGTGTTCTACATACTGTAAAAGAAATGTAAGGGAGCCCATAATAAAAATGACAGTCTGATACACCAAAATGGCTCCTTTCATCTCAAGACCTTGAGGCATTTTGCAAATGATAATTATCTCTTACATCATCCCCTCTGAGATAAGAATTATTTTCCCCATTTATAACTGAGCCTACATAAAATTATTTCTCCCAGAGTCCCAAGTCATGACAGCTCTCTGAATCCCTCACCTCCTGATATACATTTAAGTTAGCACATAAATCACATTGTTAAAGAAAACTTTAAATCAGGGCAAAGTTGATGTTTGAGCTATCAAGAGATTAAGCTCATTAGGGATTTTAGATTTCAAGTGAAAATTCCCCAATGATGAGTGGAAATGGGAACGGACTGGCAGAATTTCAAGACAAGAATCATTTCAGTTCTACTTCATATTTTAATGACATTTTCAATGTTTGGATGGCCGAAGAGATGAATTGACTTCAGAACATATTCTGAAATTGTAGGTGACCTGGAGCCAAAATAAAGAATATCTGACCAAGTATACATTCTGAAAGGAATGATAATAAAATCCTAGACTGGGAGAATGTTCCATTTTATTGCCCAAATCCATAGAAATTCACCATGGCGGATCAAACTTTTAATATCTGGTCACAACAGGACATCATTCTTAATGATACCCAGCTGTAGAGAGTATGTGCTTGGAATTTTCATCCTTACCTTTGTGCTATGACAGATCCTACATTTAGATTTACAGAATTTTAAACTTTATTTACTAAGAATTACACGTATCAAGAAGAAGTCATAAGGATATACAAAATACTCCATATATTTCTTACCTAGATTCACCAGTTGTTGATGTTTTGCCCATTTACTTGTCATTTTCGTGTATAAAATCTTCTCCCTAACCATTTGCAATTAAGTTGCACTCATCATGTTGCCTTATCCTTAAATTCTTCAGTGTGTATTTCCTAGGAATTAGAACATTCTCGTACATAATCACACTACCATTACCAACTTCAGGAAATTAAACATTGATCAGTATTTTCATTTAATCCACTCTCCGTATTCCAATTTTGTTGACCGATCCAGTATAAGGAACTTTATTGCATTTTTTTTCTCCAGGACAGCTTTCAGACCGAAGTGGCATATTTCATTTTGTTATTATGTCTCCTTTAATTTTTTATTTATTTATTTGAGAGAGAGAATGAGAGACAGAGAGCATGAGAGGGAAGAGGGCTGAGGGAGAAGCAGACCCCCTGCTGAGCAGGGAGCCCGATGCGGGACTCGATCCCGGGACTCCAGGATCATGACCTGAGCCGAAGGCAGTCGCTTAACCAACTGAACCACCCAGGCGCCCCATAGGTCTCCTTTAATTTTGATCAGTTCTTTGGCCTTTCTTATCTTTCATGACAATGACATTTTTGAAGAACACAAGTCCATTTTTAAATAGATTGCATAGAAAAATTTTTTTGAGAAATGTAGCTTTTGTGGTTCTTGTTACTATCTTCTTTGTTCACTCCTCTCCACATGTCAGGATATCAAAAACTCATTAACTTAAATTCTGCTAAGTTGAAATTTGTGAAGTTTTTTGAAATATTCTCTGTCAGCTGAACGTGCTAGGCAAATTTTGAAAAGCTAAACAGTTGTAAGGGTGCCCATTTAGCTTACTTAAGGAAATCAATAGTATCTGTGTAGGCACTATTTACAAACAAGGGGTGGGTTCATTGCAAGTAGTGGTATACTATTATTTAGTTACCAAATTTAGGGGTCAACTGTAGGGCACTGTGTTTCTGTTTCCTGGTTGCGGTCCCCACACAACTATGTTTCAACCACAGACAAGATGATTGATGCTGACAGAGAAGGACTTAGCCCACAGCCGCACAGCTAGTAAGTTATCCAGCAGGGATTTGCATCTGTCTCTAAGTTCCACCTTGGCTGGGCTACTGTATGCTGGACTGGTTTGCATGATGTGCATCCTTACAGTGCTGAATTTCTGGTTGGCAAATTTAATGTGCTCAGACACAAGCAAAGCAACTTCACTAAAAAAATTTTTTTAAGAATTAAAAAATGCTATTTCAAAGAAATCAACAATGTGGGGAAAGTAGAGCTTTGGTCTTCTTTTCACTTACCTTAAAGTTGTTTTTATTTTATTTTATTTATTTTATTTTTTAAGATTTTATTTATTTGAGAGAGAGAGAATGAGAGGGAGGAGGGTCAGAGGGAGAAGCAGACTCCCTGCTGAGCAAGAAGCCCGATGCGGGACTCGATCCCAGGACTCCAGGATCATGACCTGGCCCGAAGGCAGTCGCTTAACCAACTGAGCCACGCAGGCACCCAAGTTGTTTTTATTTTAAAATACTAGGTGGGTGTGGGAAGTAGCCAGCATAATCTTTCCAATCCCCAGAGCCTCTTAAAGTTCTAAATCCAGCTCTGGGTCCTTTAAAAGTAATAACACATCATTTTACTTTAAAATATTCTTTTTAGGGGCGCCTGGGTGGCTCAGTTGTTAAGCTTCTGCCTTCGGCTCAGATCATGATCCCAGGGTCCTGGGATCGAGCCCCCAGTCGGGCTCCCTGCTCAGTGGGAAGCCTGCTTCTCCCTCTCCCACTCCCCCTGCCTGTGTTCCCTCTCTCACTGTCTCTCTCTGTCAAATAAATAAATAAAATTTAAAAAATATATATTCTTTTTATTATTTTAGAGAAAACTTCCCTCACACTGAGTTAATGAACTTTTCCTGCAAAAATACAGTTGTGAGAGACTTTGCTTTAGAATCACCTGACTCAGAGCACATAGTGAACAATTAGAACAGCTCCAGAGATAAAAGAAATTGCCTGATAGAAAACATACACATTCCTGTTAAGAGAAAGTTACAATGGAGATTGCAGGATAACATCGCTTTCTGATATGTCATTGTTTTTCTTTGGTCAGCTAAAGGTTAAATTCTTTCTTCATATTCAGAAAAAGTGCCCATCTGAACACTCAATAGCCCGCTCTACTTATAGGTGATTTTTATTTCTTTAAACATTTTTGTTTGTTTTTACTGAGGTCCATAGAGGGATAAGTTTTGGGAAGTGTCTGTTAGGAGTATGAAAGGAATTGTATTAACTTATTTAAAGGAAGGATCATGAAATGGTCCAGCTACTCATATTTTAAACATTCCTTTTTTAAAAAACAGATTTAATTTATTTACTTAAGAAAGAGAGTGCGTGTGTGTGCACACACATGAGCAGGGGGAAGGGGAGAAGGAGGGGCAGAGGGAGAAGGAGAGGGACAAGCAGACTACCCTCTGAGTGTGGAGCCCAGGCAGGGCTTGATCCCAGGACCCTGAGACCATGACCTGAGCCTAAGTCAAACGCTTAACTGACTGAGCCACCCAGGTGCCCCTTAAACATTCCTTTTATATGTGTGATGTAAGTGTATGTAAGTATGATTGGTTTCATTTAAGTTATATGCATTTTCTCCTAATTGTCCTGGCCTCAAAAATTATGGGAAAGAAGACATAAACCTCCTTTTTCACTTTATCTATATAAACAGATGGATGAATGCGATATAATAAACATGTGCGTGTTTACAATAACCGGCATGAGATTGTCCTCACTGGGGGGGGGGTGGACAGACCAAGTGGCAATAGCAAGTACCCCTGTAACTACTGAGCAGTTGAGATTTGCAGGCACAGAGGGAAGCAATTCACTTTCACTTAATCCTCACCTGAAACCTCAGAGGCAGTGACAGTTATGACCAATTTTTTTAAAATATATATATTTATTTATTTTTTAAAGAAGGCTCTTTGCCCAACGTTGGGCTTAAACTTATGACCCTGAAATCAAGAGTCTCATGCTCTACCAACTGAGCAAACCCGGCACCCCTTTTGATGGTCTCCTTTGTTGAGCAGAAGTTTTTCTGTAGTAGTACACTTATTTATTTTTGCTCTTGTTTCTTTTGCTTTTGGTGTCAGATTGAAAAAATTCATTGCCAAGACCTTTGTCAGGGAGCTTACTGACTATGTTTTCTTTTAGGAGTTTTATGGTTTCAGTCTTACATTCAAGTCTTTAATCCGTTTTGAGTTATGCCATTTTTGTGTATGGTATAAGATAGGGGTCCAATTTCATTCTTTTGCAAAGGCTATCCAGTTTTCTCAACACCATTCATTGAAGAGACTGTCCTTTCCCCATGTATAGTTTTGGATTCATTATAAATTAATTGACCATATATGCATGGGTTTATTTCTCTATTGTGGTCCATTGATCCGTCTGTTTTTATGCCAATAAAATACTCTTTTAATTACTGTAGCTTTATATTATAGTTTGAAATCTGGAAGAATGATGCCTTCAGTTTTGTTCTTCTTTCTCGAGATTCCTTTGGCTATTTGGGGTCTTTTGTGGTTCCATAGAAATTTTAGGATTATTTATTCTATTTCTTTGAAAAATGCCATTGGAATTTTGATAGGGGTTGCATTGAATCTATAGATTGCTTTGGGTAGTATGGAGATTTTAACAATATTCTTTTAATCCATGAGCACAGAATATATTTCCATTAATTTGTGTCTTCTTCAGTTTCTTTCATGAATGCCTTATACTTTTTAATATACAAACCTTTCACCTCCTTGGTTAAATTTATTCCTATTCTTATTTTTGATGCAAGTTTATTTATTTATTCATTAATTCATTCACTTATTTTTAAAGATTTTATCTATCTATTTGAGAGAGAGAGAGAGCACATGCACGAGCAGGGGGAGGGGCAGATAGAGAGGGAGAAGCAGACTCTCCACTGAGCAGGGAGCCCAGCGTGGGGCTTGATCCCAGGACCCTGAGATCATGACCCGAGCCAAAGTTAGATACCCAACAACTGAGCCACCCAGGTGCCCCTTGATGCAATTTTAAATGGGACTGTTTTCTTAATTTCTCTTTCATTATTAGAGTACAGAAATGCAACTGATTCTGTGTATTGGTTTTGTATCCTGCAACTTTACTGAATTCATTTATAAGTTCTAACAGTTTTTTAAAACTGTTAAAGGAGGCTTTAGGGTTTTCCATACATAATGTCTTATCATCTGCAAATAGTGAGTTTTACTTCTTTCTTTCCAATTGGATGGGGTTTTTTTTTCTTTTTCTTGCCTACTTGCTCTGGCTAGGACTCCCAACACCATGTTGAGTAAAAGTGATGAGAGTAGGAACCTTTGTCATATTCCTGATCTTAGAGGAAAAGCTTTCAGCTTTTCACCATTGGGTATGATGTTAGCTATGGGCTTGTCATATACGGCCTTTATTATGTTGAAGTATGTTCCCTCTATATGCACTTAGTTGCAAGTTGTTACACAGATGGATGTTAGGGACTAGAATTTAGAGGGTGAAATAGAGGAAAGTGAATGGAGATGGTCAGGTCTTAGTGATGGATTTGATAGGTACATGCAGGAGAGGGTAGAATTGAAGATAAACCCTGGATTTTTCCCTGGCATGGTGTGAAATATAATTTGGTCTTTGTCCCTGTTTCTGGCACAGAGCTTCTAAAACCTTTGGAATTTCCTAAGTGATGAGAGCAAACAAAGGTGTCTTTTGTTATATTAAAGTGATGATTTTTGGACCCACTTAAGGATGGGGACTGGTTGCCAGGGGAGCCAACCATGTGATTAGAGGGTTGGAACTTTCAGTCCTATCCCCCTGACCTCTAGGGAGGGAAGAGGTTGAATTAATCACCAATGGCCAATGATGTAGTCAATCATGCCTATGTAACTGAGCCACCATGAAAACCCAAAAGGATGAGCTTCAGAGAGCTTCTGGATTAGGGAACACATGGAGGTGCTGAGAGACTGGCTGACCTGAGAGGGCATGGAAGCTCCCCATACTTTCCCCATGCCTTGCCCTATGCATCTCTTCCTGCCCTATGCAAGCTGTTCCTGAGTTATATTCTTTTATAATAAGCCTGCAATCTAGTAAGTAAAATGTTTCTCTGAATTCTGTGACCATCTCAAGCAAATTCATCTAACCCCAGGAGGGGATCATGGGAACCTCTGATTCATACCCAGTTGGTAGCAAACTGGACTTTGGTTGGCATCCTGAGTTGGAGGGTGTCATTAGAAACTCCAATATCAGTCAGTAGCTCCTGGCAGATAGCATCAGAATTGAGTTGAATTTTAAGGCACCCAGTTGGTGTCCAAGAATCGCTTGGTAGTATGGGGGGACCCTCCCTTCTACATACACACCCATACATTGGAATTGGATCCAGGAACCCAAAAATGCATGGCAAGAATAGTTGATAGCGGAGCAGCTCTGAAGGAGAAGATCTGCCAAACCCTCATCATCTGATTCCTTGTCGGAGGAAAGCCGGTCAGAATTAGTGGAAGGTCAGAATGATGAAATACTTTAAAGGAAACAGTTTCGTTATTTTCAGGAAGTAGAACCAGGCTATAGACTTTTTCCCCGTCTCTGCCCCCAAGCACTTGTTTAATAAAGAATTAGAAATAGTTTGTAATTCACAAATTGGTTGGACTGCAAATGGTGCTTCTCAAGGGTTTGAAGGTGATTAAAAGCAGTCTGTTTTCCTAAGCAGTTTAAATATTCCCTCTGGAAATCTTGTTAAATTCTTCATTTGCTTCCCAAACTCTTTCTCTTTAAAGAGAAGAAAATAGAAACTTCCGTTGAGCCTCTGTCCCAATTAATGATGCTTTACTCAATTAGGAAATATTGACCTGCTGCATGAGCCTGTGTCTTCCTCTGTGGTTAAAAGAGGCACTTTACACCAAGTGCTTAAACCTTAGCTGGTTGCTGTAAGTGATTATTTTAACAACTGCTCCAGTTAGTATTTTGCATTCTGCCAAATAGACTGATGGGGGTGGGGTGGAGCAAAGACGCAGAGTCTCCTAGCATGCCTTGCCTGGGAACCAAACCCCCGATCATGGAACTAGGCAGCAGTGGAAATATTTTCTCTCATCTCTGTGGAATACCCACACATGCCAGGCTTCCGCATACACTATCTTCTTTGGTCTTCACAACTACCAGACATGGAATGTTTTATTCTGTCCATTTTGCAAATGACAGAACTTCAAAACTTTACACCCAACAGCCTGCTGACCATCTTTATCCGTACATCCTACAAGCAACTGCCCGAACATTCTGTTCTTGACCTCCTCTAGACTCAGCTTGATTCCTCCTTCCCCCTCTCTTTTTTATTTTACCTTGTATGTCCTGTCACTTGCCAAATCCTAGTGGTTTCACTCCTACATGTTTCTTTTTTTTTTTTTAAGATTTTATTTATTTATTCATATGAGACAGAGAGAGAGAGAGGCAGAGGAAGAAGCAGGCTCCCAAGGAGCAGGGAGCCCGATGTGGGACTCGATCCCAGGACCCTGGGATCATGACCTGAGCCGAAGGCAGACGCTTAACCATCTGAGCCACCCAGGCGCCCTACATGTTTCTGTATTCATTTTTTTTAAGATTTTTTTTTATTTTTAAGTAATCTCTATACCCCACGTGGGGTTCCAAGTTACAACCCTGAGATCAAGAGTCACATGTTCAGGGCGCCTGGGTGGCTCAGTTGGTTAAGTGACTGCCTTCGGCTCAGGTCATGATCCTGGAGTCCCTGGATCGAGTCCCGCATCAGGCTCCCTGCTCGGCAGGGAGCCTGCTTCTGCCTCTGACCCTCCCCCCTCTCATGTGCTCTCTCTCTCTCATTCTCTCTGTCTCAAATAAATAAATAAATTAAAAAAAAAAAAAAAGAGTCGCATGTTCTAACGACTGAGCCTGCCAGGTGCACCTGTATTCATTGTGTTTTTGTTTTTGTTTTGTTTTTTTAATCCTCTGCATTAGTTTCTTATGGCTGCTGTAACAAATCATACACACACAAAAAAGTAGTGGCTTAAAACCACACAAATGTATTCTCTTACAATTCTGGAAACCAGAAATCTGAAAGGAGTCTTCTAGATCTAAAATCAAAGTGCCAGGGGTGCCTGCGTGGCTCAGTCAGTAGATCATGTGACTCTTGATCTCAGGATTGTAAGTTTGAGTCCCATGTTGGGTGTAGAGATAACTTACAAATAAAATCTTTAAAAAATTTTTAAAAATCAAGGTGCCAGTAGGGCTGGTTGCTTCTGGAGGCTCTAGGGCAGAATCCATTTCCTCATCTTTTCTAGTTTCAGGAAGACACCAGCTTTACTTGGTTTATGGCTGCTTCCTCCAAGCACATCGCCTTTTCTTTCCCTGCATCCATAGTCACACAGTCTTCTTTCTCTTCTGCAGGTAAGTCTCCCTCCCCTTTCCTAGTAGGATAGTGATTACATTTAGGGCCCACCCAGACAACCCAGGATACTCTCCCCCTGTCAAGATCCTTCCTCACATCTGCAGAGTCCACCATGTCAGGTAACACTCACAGGTTCAAGGAATTAGGATGTAAAATCTTAGGAGTCTGTCTTTCAGTTCACCACACCCTCCTAGCCTGGCTCCCTCTGTCCTCATCTCTCACCCCCTAACTGATCTCTCCACCTTTAGTATATAAAGTATATAATCCATTCTCCTTCCCTGCCACCCATGACTTAGAGCATTGGTTCTCAAAAGCAGGTAAACTGAACCTCAGAAGGTTGTTAAAAATACAGATGTCTGGGGCGCCTGGGTCGCTAAGTCGGTTAAGCATCCAGCTCTTGATTTCATCTCAGGTCATGGGATTGTTATGGGTGGTGGGATTGAGCCCCATGTTGGCCTCCACTCTCAGCAGGGAGTCTGCTTGAGATTCTCTCTCTCCATTTCCACCTGCTCTCTCTCTCAAATAAATAATCTTTAAAAAAAAAATGCAGATGCCTGGGCATTACCTCTGGAGATTCTAATTCAGAACAACTAGAGGATCTATATTTTATAAATGCACTACTATACTGATTTAAATACATAGATGAACAAAGATTCATATTTTTTTAAAGATTTTTTTATTTATTTGACAGAGAGAGACACAGCGAGAGAGGGAACACAAGCAGGGGGAGTGGGAGAGGGAGAAGCAGGCTTCCCGCGGAGCTGGGAGCCCGATGCGGGGCTCGATCCCAGGACCTTGGGATCATGACCCGAGCTGAAGGCAGACGCTTAACGACTGAGCCACCCAGGCGCCCCAAAACTTCATATTTTGATGACAGCTCCAAAATTTCCAAACTGGGGAAACTCAGTAGTTGGTTTGGGAGAGTGGCCCCCTGGGGAATTTCCCTGAGCATGTGTTTACACAGCAAATATGATGCTTTTGCATTGATTGAATGTTACTGATCAATGAAAACAGCAAAATTTTTTAAAGATGTTTTTATACAGATGTTACATCGTGTTTTTTTTTATCGTTTTTACATTAGAAGTGCCTTTTTTTAATTTAAAATATGCTTTTATTTATTTATTATTTATTTTTTATTTATTTTATTTATTTTTTTTAAAGATTTTATTTATTTATTCATGAGAGACAGAGAGAGAGAGGCAGAGGGAGAAGCAGGCTCCCAAGGAGCAGGGAGCCCGATGTGGGACTCGATCCCAGGACCCTGGGATCATGACCTGAGCCGAAGGCAGACACTTAACCATCTGAGCCACCCAGGTGCCCTAAAATATGCTTTTATTTTTAAAAGGGAAATGAAGCAGACAGTAATTTTCTCTTGATTGCCCCTGCAATTGTTCAACTGTGGGAATAGAGGGGAGCAAAAGTCAAAGGTTCAAAGACTGGGTGGCGTAAATGAGCTCAGGTGGGGAGCTCAATATCAGGTTGCAAGGATCTGAGAAAATAATTCAGGGAGAGGAAGTGGAAACAGTGAGCTTAACTTTCCCGAAAAGCCTGAAGGTGTAGGAAAGACAAAAAATAGTTAGAAGTGCCTCTGTAGGAGGCTTTATGATGGAGGTTATAGCATAAGGAAGTGATGCTGAAATCTTTCTTCTTAATGCCACACCCTATCACTCTACAGTTTCTCCAGGTCATTCTGATGCCCAGTGAGCTTAGGAACCTTTGATTCTGACAATAAACTTCTTAAGAACAAGGACCGTATCTTGCTCTGTATTTAATTCCCATCTCCTGGGACACCGGCACACAGTTGCATGCACTTAATGTATACTAAAGAAATGATTCAGTGAACTAATAAGGGAATGAATGCTAGTACAAAAGAGTTTGTTGAGGGGCGCCTGGGTGGCTCGGTCGGTTAAGCATCTGGCTCTTGATTTCCGCTCAGGTCATGATCTCAGGGTTGTGAGATCGAGCCCCTCATCTGTCTCCACACTGGGCAAGGGAGCCTGTTTAGCATTCTTTCTCTCTCTCTCCCCCTGCCCCTACTCCCCCAAAAAAAGAGTTTGATGAGTCATGACTACCAGATAACCTACTTCCATGAAAAACTGAGGCAAGGGATTAAAGTAGAAGCACAAACAACCAGGTTGGTTATTCAGAGGTCAAGGTGAGCATCACTTGCTCTGGAGGAGTGCTACCAGTGCTGATTGGTGGCGGTGCATACAAGCACTTCTGGGAAGTGAAATGGCCAGCAGAGTATGTTATTTGTGTCTGTCTGATATGGGGGATAATAGCTGCCATCTACATAGCACTTACTCTGGGCCCGACATATCAGCACATATGTGTATCATCTCACCTAATTTTCATAAGCACCTACCTATGAGCTATTAGATCACAAACCCCCTGTTTTCCAATGGTGAAACAGTGTGGTTAAGTAACTTGCCTGGGGTCACACAGCTAGGGATTGGATTCAAACCCGAGCAACCTGACTCCAGCCACCCAGGTGCCCCATTCTCTGAAGTCTTAAGAACTTACGGAGGGCAAGTGACTTGTCCAAGATCATGCTAATAAATGGCCGCTTAGACCAGAATCCATGTGTGTCTGAGACTAAATCCAAATACTTAAAAGTGTAATGAGGCTTTCTAAAGTAGATACCAAGGGAAGGTATTGCAAAGACACTTTATTTAATCTCAGGCTAAGAAATGCCTGGTATTAGGGCACCTGGGTGGCTCAGTCGTTAAGCGTCTGCCTTCAGCTCAGGTCATGATCCCAGGGTCCTGGGATCGAGCCCGCGTCGGGCTCCCTGCTCCGCGGGAAGCCTGTTTCTCCCTCTCCCACTCCCCCGGCTTGTGCTTCTGCTCTCGCTGTGTCTTTTTCTGTCAAATAAATAGTCTTTAAAAAAAAAATGTTTCCTTCCTTTATTTAAAAAAAACACTTAGTATTACTATTTGAATTTTATTATACAATTTGTGATTTTTATTAAATTTACTAAGTTGTATAATCATCACCAAAATCCAATTCTAGAACATTCTCATCACCCCAATAAGATCTCCCATTCTCATTTACAGTTAATTTCTATTTCTACCCTCAGCCATGGGCAGCGGCTAGTCTACTTCCTGTCTTTGTAGATTTGTTTTTTTCTGGAAATTTCATATAAGTGGAATCACACAATAGGTGATCTTTTGCGTCGGCTTTCTTTTAGCATAATGTTTTTTACCTTCATCCATGGCGTAGCATCTATCAGTACTTCTTTCCTTTTTGTGGCCAAATAATATTCCATTATAGGGCTCTACTACATTTTGTTTATCTGCCTACCAGTTGCTAAGTCTTTGGATGTTTTCCAGTTTTTTACTCTTGTGAATAATGTCGCTGTGAACATTCATGTACAAGGTTTTGTGTGGACATATGTTTTCATTTCTCTTGGGCACATGCCTAGAAACGTAATTGCTCCATTGTATGGTAACTTTATTTAATTTTGCCTATGTTTAATTTTTTTTAATATTTTATATTTATTTATTTGACAGAGAGAGACACAGTGAGAGAGGGAACACAAGCAAGGGGAGTGGGAGAGGGAGAAGCAGGCTTCCGCTGGAGCAGAGAGCCCAATGCAGGGCTCGATCCCAGGACCCTGGGATCATGACCTGAGCCGAAGACAGACGCTCAACGACTGAGCCACCCAGGCGCCCCTAATTTTTTTTTTAAAGATTTTATTTATTTGAGAGAGAGAGAGTGAGAGAGAGTGTGCACAAGAGGGGGTAGGGTCAGAGGAAGAAGCGGATTCCCCGCTGATCAGGAAGCGCGATGCGGGACTCAGTCCTGGGACTTCAGGATCATGACCTGAGCTGAAGGCAGTCGCTTAACCAACTGAGTCACCCAGGTGCTCCGCCTATGTTTAATTTTTAAGAAACCATGGCCTAACATTTAAGCCAAAATCAGACAGCTAAAGAGAGAAAGCCAAAGGAAAGGGAAGGGACAGTGTCCTAGGCAGTAGAAAAGGCGCTAGTTTCTTTGTTCCATATGTGATACCTACAAAATAACAATTATTGGACTTTGTATCTTAAACCCAAGGCAAAATAGTGTTATCAAAAGGAAACTGTCAGTTTCTTGAAGGTGATAAATGTGACTGCATCATAGCAAAGTTGCCTTTTCTCAGGGTTTTTTTTTTGTTTTTTCAGATTTTTTAAGTACAATCTGCCCCCAACATGGGGCTTGAACTCACGAACCCAAGATCAAGAATCACATGCTCTACTGACCCTCAGTTTGAATTGAACTATTCTGTAAAAAATCACACACACACACACACACACAACACAACAAACAAACAAACAAACAAGGAAAACACCATAACTAAAATCAGAACAAAGCAAGCAAAGAAACCAAAAGCCAAACTCTGGCTCTGATAACCTGGTATGAGAAGTCCATACAGCAAAAGAAGGTATCTATGCCATTCTTTATATTCTGCCGTTTTCTATGTTTCAGCAAATTAATCTCTTCACACACACAGCAATAATATTTGCAGAGTCTGAAAAGTCACAGCTCTGTTTGCCCTGCTTCCCAGAAGACAAATGGTGTTCAGCAAAATGCAGGAAAATAATCATCCCCGAGCCATATTTCTCCAATATGCTTTCTTCCTTTTTGTCAGATTTAGTCAAAGTTGTTTTGAGTGAGTGTGTTTTCCCCTGTCTGTGTGCTTTTCAGTGCAACACAGAGCAAGTATTCATGACTCCAGTCCAGCCGATCAGAAGAACGCACAATACACCGGTTAATCCAAGGTAACCTGCTGGTTTCAATTTTGTTTGTGAAGGCAGCTGCAGTCCAACCACAGAGGCCATTATGACATTACAAACCGTAGACATAAAGTTGGAGAGATGATTTCTAAAAGGCCCAAAGAGACTTTTTACTTCTTAGGCTTATGACCAGAAGTTCATGGCACATTAAGTTTTCTGTTTGAAAGCTAAGAGAATCCCTTGCCACAGCTTCTAACTTCTAAAAGCAATTGGAGGGAGAAAATGTCAGGATTTCTCTTGATGAAAAGTGTTCTCCAAGTATAGTGATAGAACACCAGCTTTCTCTCCGTCCTTTAAGATGGAGTAGGAGGTAGGGATTGGTGGTATCTCTGGACAGAGGTCACTAGTGGCCATTTTCCTCATCGTCTACCTAACATTCTTACTCCTAACTGTTGGGAATGACCCCTTAATTTTCCTTTGTGAAACAGTGCCATTCTCAGGTTCATGTACTTTGGTTGAGCTGACCACCTCTCTTTCCCGGGGGGTAGTAGGCACATGATCCAGACTTGGCCAATGGAGCAATGCATATCTCTGGTCACAGTGATTGGTTCAGGAATGGGCATGTGACCCAAGTGAGGATAATGAGGAGCCTGGAGTTTTTGCTGAAATGGTCAGGAAAGAGGTGCCCTCATTCCTTTGGGTTGTTAGGCTGGGAGAATTTGAGTCTAGAGCTGCTGCTGAATCTCTTCTCTGGCAGCAAGGAGGTCTCCTATCTATAACAGGAGAGAATGAAGTCAGTAGAAAAGAAAGTAGAACCCAGACATGGAGGAAGACAAGTTACCATGGCATCATCCCAGCCCCCAGAACTAGCTATGCTGAAGCCTCTACAGACCCCCAACTAGTCCACTATTTGAACCATTAATTTCTTTTGTGTGTCTTCGGGTGGAAGGAGGGTTTCATTGCAGGCAATCAAAACAAAATTTTTTGATGATTTAGGGGCCATCCAAAACTGTGTTTGCACTGGAAGAAAATAAATTTTTCTCCCTTTAACCCAACTCTGAATCAACATAGGAATTTGAAAATAGTCTCAGCACATCAAGATGGTCTTAGCGTATATTGCTTTATCTGTACACAGGTGACATACATGAAAATCTCAGCAAGTTAAAACTGGAAGAAACTGAAATGTTTGTGACCTAAAAAGACGAAGTGACCATCCCAGGACCATATGTTGTGGTAGAATTGAAGTGCCATGGTGTCAGAGTCTTCAACTCTTTTTCATTGTCTTTTAACAAAATGGATTTCAAAATTTAAGATCCTACACATAAGTGGATTGTAATATCAACTTACTGGGTAGAGGTCGGCTTTTTAAAATAAATGAAATAGAATAAATAACATCAGAATATATCACGCATAAGTAGGGCAAGTTATACTTTGTGAAGCTTTATTTCGTTGTATATAAAAATAAATATATATCCACATATACATAAAATCAACATAATGAGTCTGACATGCGGTTCTTGGTCAGAGTTTGAAAGCCTCTTTACTGCATGCTTAGATTTCTTTTGAGCACGTTTACATGTGAAAGTAAGGGAGAAAGTATATTTTTCATAACAGGAAAGGGTCACTGAGCATCCCAGTCAAGCTAGCCCCTTCTGGATGGCGTAGATTCTAATGAAGGTTCTGAGCCTGGGTTGCAAACACATTTTCCCTGTTTGTCTTCCACATCACTGAGCTACCAGTAACAAGAGCATTCTTTTGGAACGCTTTTGGAATCCTTTGGGGGATGAAAGTGCTGCATAAAATCAAGTCTGGTCTGTTTATGGATGTAATTCCCTGTACCCAGAGATCAGGACGAGCACTGCGGTCTGAATTACACTGCATCTGATTCTCATTAACTGCCCGTGATTTCCCCCCTGGATCTGGCTTCTCTGCTCTCTCTGAATTACTGCGCACATGGCTGGCTTCCGCAGATTGCTCAGCCCCGGTCATCTGCAATCGAGTCCACTGCTTTGTTATAACCCACACCGCAATTTGAGCGGACCCATATCAGGCGTCTTCGAGACATAAAAATCCTGTCTAATGATTAAAGCAACTCCCTGAGCTCAGTGCTGCTGACTTTACAGAGTTTATTACCAAAGACTGTGGAGAAGGGGTAGATTTGATTTCTTAGGCTTAGAGAAAGAAAACCGGACAACAAATGTTTATTACCAAAACTTGGCCAGCAAGCGTGGCCTATCTCAATCCCTTTTTAACACTAGAAGAGTGTTGCACACATTTTCTCAATCTCATAAATCCTGATGTAGCACCTACTATACACCAGGCAGGTCCTCGATGCTTAACAATTACCAACTCATGCAAACTTTGTAACAACTGTCAGTCAGGGTGAGCGAAGTTATGCTGCAGTAATAAACAGCTCTCAGATCTCAGCATTTACAAAGACAGGTGTTTATTTCTTCCTCACGCTTGGGTCTTCCTTGGGTTGGTGTGTGCATAGCTGGAGGGCTCTGCTCCACATTGTCCACTTTTGGGTATCCTGACTGCACCCGGCAAATTGCAGGCCACTGCCACAGGGGAACAGAGGGTGTGCACGAGTCGTTCATTTTGTTTTTGTTTTTGTTTTTAATTTTAAAAATTTCCCTGATTGTCTTAATTTTATTATTGTGCACCAGTTCTTAAAGACTTCTACCTGGAAGTGATACATTCCTTCTGCTCACTTTTCATTCGCTAAACCAAATGGAAGGCCTCACCTAACTTGAGGCGGACAAGGAAGTGCTATCCTATCATGTTTCTGGGAAGAAGGAGAAGCAGACTTATTTATTGAACAATAAAAATGACCATTGTGGGGTGCCTGCCTGGCTCAGTCAGTAGAGCATGCGACTCTTGATCTCTGGGCTGTGAGTTCAAGCCCCATGATGGGCATAGAGCTTACTTAATAAATAAATAAATAAATAAATATTAAAAAAAAAATGTTGCAACTATTCTCTGAAGATTGTGCTCTTACAATTCCTATTTTATGGATGAGAGAATGGAAGGATAGAATTTCCATAACTTGCCCTAAGTCACAAAACTAGTAAATGGAGTATGGTTACCAGGTTCAGCAAAGAAAAATACAGGGTGCTCAGTCAGATTTGAATTTCAGACACACAAATAATCTGTAGTGTAAATATATTTTTTTCTGCTGAAAGTGTGTATGTTGTGCATCTGAAATTTAAATTTAACCGGGTGTCCTATATTTTATCTGACCACCCTAAAATGGAGCAGTCAGGATTTGAACCCAAGTATTCCGGCTCCAGAGATGAATATTCTATTCAGTGCCAATCGCCTGCTTCTGTGAATTTCTGTTGCTCCTTTGCCAAATGTTAATTTTTTCTCCTTAACCATGTGAATAAGGCTGAAAGCCAATCTGAAGACTTCTCTATCAAAGAAAAAACAGTATTCTAGAAACATTATTTCTCTGGTAGTTTCATCTAGAGTCCTAGATGGTGGGGGGGGGGCGGTAAGGGTGGGCAGAGACAGAGGGGGGGTGTTGTAGGAGAATAGAAGGGAATGAGAATCTGCTGTAAAAATGAATCTGGCTTCTTTCAGACACATCTAGTGATCTGCCCCCATGATCTTAGCTAATGGAAGGGGAAATGTGGGGCAGATCATCAAAATGACAGCTAATCCCCAAAACTTTTCCTGGGTGACTTTGAAATGTGGCATATTGCCTTTTTAATTATGAAGCACTTAGGCTGATAATGAAATTAGTTTGAATTCTCCAACCACAATAATTGAGGATACAGGCTTGAGGAGTCGGATTGAAGTGGGAGAGCGAGGTTCTTGTCTCAGGTAGTCGAAGGATGAATCTCGTGGACAAAGGAGAGCAAGGAAAGCCACAGAGTTTTATTAAGCAAGGATACAGAGAAAGCTCTTAGGAGTGAGAGTGATGTAGTTTTGAATGTAGGTGAAGTTCGGTGGGGTGAGCTCCAGAGCCGACGGCCAAGAAAGAATTCTTGAGATGTCTTTGGTGCAACATGGTGGTTTTATTAAAGCACGGGGACAGGACCCAAGGGCAGAGAGAGCTGCTGCCCTGGGATTGTAAGGGGTGGCTGATTATATACGTGGGAGTTGGGGGAGGTAAAGAAAAGAGACTCCGGTTTTTAAAAGAACTTTCATATGCTAAAGAGGACCTACTAGATACCAGAGTCCTTACCATTGTCAAGTTGAGGGTGTTTTTCCCTTTAGCAAGGCATTAACGTTAAGACAGTTGGGAGCTTCCTGGAGAAATGTCATACATGTCCCACCCAGGAGTTGGGGGGCCCGAGGGGAGGTATGCTTGTCCTCAGCTCGCCTCCTACTCCCTCATCAGATGCACAGCAGTGGTAGACAGCGGGCTTCAGATTGTGCATGTGGGTGGGTGTGAGCTTGAGAGGGAGAGTATAAGCTGGCCTAAAACTCCAAAGTTTTCAGACACAGTCCCAGGCGGTGGATAGTTGGTATGCAAATAATTAAGTGTGGGTCAAAATAAAAGCTGATTCATGATTGGCTTTTAATACTTTTTTTTAAAAAATGTATTTATATATTTATTTGACAGAAAGAGAGGGAGAGCAGAAACATAAGCAGGGGGAGTGGGAGAAGGAGAAGCAGGCTTCTCACAGAGCAGGGAGCCCAATGTGGGGCTCAATCCCAGGACCCTGGGATCATGACCTGAGCTGAAGGCAGACGCCTAACCATCTGAGCCACCCAGGCACCCCTAATAAATACTTCTTGATTGCCTGGCATATAATGAAAATTAGATGTCTGTGGAATCAATAAGTGATCTCTATCCTATAAAATAGATGCCTTTATTTGCCCTGTTTTACAAATGAGGAAGTGGAAGTTCTAAATGACCATCTATTAAAGTCAGGCCAACTTGTGAAGAGCTTTTGATCTAGGGGAGAACTTTGATTTATGGAAAGGATAGTTTTGCAAAGCTCTGCATCACTACTCCCTTTGATTTCTTTTGGCTTTCTAAGGCCTTGCCACAAGCAGCTGAACCTGTTGACTCATCACCCCTATTAGCAGTAATGACAAACAAACAATTAGGAAGTGTTGATGATCGTGCCTGAGCCCTTGGATTAAAAAAAAAAAAAAAAAAAAGCCAAGTACAGAAGATTAGCATTTCCTTTCTGGTAAGCGGT
The DNA here is from genome assembly GCF_029215605.1 of Mirounga angustirostris. Lineage (NCBI taxonomy): Eukaryota > Metazoa > Chordata > Mammalia > Carnivora > Phocidae > Mirounga > Mirounga angustirostris. The sequence continues at coordinate 182,780,525 of NW_026991709.1, read as the reverse complement.
CTGAGTTTCCCTCTCTTAATCCCTTGCAAAAGGAGACCAAATCTTTTCCTAGGCAGTTTTTTTTTTTTTTTTTTTTCATTTACTGTTCAATGTTTATTTGGGAGCATATTTTGCACAGGAAATAGAATTTAGGTGTAATATGAGAATCAACATTGGTTTGATTAGTGTTCTTTTTTTTTTTATTCTTACGTTAATCCCCATACATTACATCATTAGTTTTAGATGTAGTGTTCCATGATTCACTGTGCATAACACCCTGTGCTCCATGCAGATTGTGCCCTCCTCAATACCCACCACCAGGCTAACCCATCCTCCCACCTCCCTCCCCTCTAGAACCCTCAGTTTGTTTTTCAGAGTCCATTGTCTCTCATGGTTCGTCTACCCCTCCGATTTCCCCCGCTTCATTCTTCCCCTCCTGCTACCTTCTTCTTCTTCTTTTTTTTTTCTTAACATATATTGCATTATTTGTTTCAGAGGTACAGATCTGAGATTCAACAGTCTTGCACATCCTAGGCAGTTTTAAAGCAAAGGATTTCTTGTGGTTTGATGAGTCCACCAACTGAACTACCTTTCTTTATATCTTGCCTTGGGAAGACACAACCTGAGTGTTCCTTGTTCTAAGAATAAATGCAGTAAGCAAGAGCTGGCACCGTACTTTGTTTTAATCTTGCTACCTGGCTTACAGTTCAAAGAACCTACCTTCTCAGTGAGGCTCATACAGACTAATTTCAGTTCTGAGCAACGGGGAGACTCCCTCAAGTAGCCTCTCATTCTGTGCCTTGGTTCAGGAGCCAGGGGAAAGAAAAGTAAATGCAAGTCTGAAGAAGCTGCTCTTGATCAGGAAACCATTCAACACTGATGCGTATCCTGGGCTATTTAATACTTTGGGGCTGGGCACTAGGGGTATATCAGTAGGCTGGACACATGTACCTTAAAGATTTCACCAGTGTAATGGAAAAATCACACTCAACACTAATTTCTTTCTTTCTTTCTTTCTTTCTTTCTTTCTTTCTTTCTTTCTTTCTTTCTTTCTTTCTTTCTTTCTTTCTCTTCTTTCTTTCTTTCTTTCTTTCTTAAAAAAGATTTTATTTATTCATTTGAGAGAGAGTGAGAGGGAGCACACGCAGAGGGAGAGGGAGAAGCAGACCCCCTGCTGAGCTGGGAGCCGGACGTGGGGCTCGATCCCAGGACCTGGAGCTCATGACCTGAGCCGAAGGCAGCCGCTTAACCATCTGAGCCGCCGCGGTGCCCCTCAACACTAATTTCTATTGAGGGCACTGATTTTTATTTTGTCATTTCTATGTCCCAGGTCCTGTCCTATGTTCTCTATCATGATTGTGGTTTCTAACCCTCAAAGACAGTCTTAGGGAATATTCTAACACAGCTGGTGGCGTATACAGCCTGGTAAAGCCACTTTGGAAAACTAGCCGCATCTCCCAAGGTGAACTCGTGCAAACCCTATATGCCCCAGCAATTGTACTGCCCCGTATGTACCCAACAGAGACGCGTCTAGATGCTTACCCAAGACATGTCCTGAGATGTTCCTAGTAGCACTGTTAGTAATAGGCCCAAGATGGGAACTACCCAAATGCCCGTCAGCCTCCCAATGGGTAACTGAATTGTGGCAATAGTCACACTGGCAGCTGTGCAAACGGACCTTCTGCAACTACGTACAGAAAAGGAGTGTATTTCAGACACACAATGTTGAGCAGAAGAAGCCAGACATGAGAGGCCTACTGTATGGTTCTATTTTTATAAAGTTCAAAAATAGGTAAAACTCCTCTGTTAGACATCAGATAGTAGTTGCCTATAGAGGATGGTGATGTGGGAAACAAAGGCAGAAGGGAAAATTATTAAATTTCCTTCCTACCTACAGCCCTTTGACCCGTCCTTGAAATAGGCAGAGTGACATTCCTCTAGGGACTCAGCTGCCTGGACGTTGACACTTTGCTAAGGGCAAAAGGCAATCTCAGCCCCACCCGCAGGACACTATAAGTCTACTTTAACATCAGCAAATTCCTTTGGAAACTTCCTTTTATCTCTACCCCCCAAGATACATGTTGGCAATCACCTCCCAAGCATATGGCCCACCAATATACACCTGAAGGGTCTCATGACTCAGGCTTTATTAGACAGTAATAAATGACCCCTTCCTAACAATAGCTAGCCCCCTCAAGGTCCTGGAAACCTTGTTTCCAAAATACCTGGGAGGCTTACGCTATCCCTAACCCTCTCCCAACTTGAAAGTATATAATGGGCCACTCCTCAGTACCCCAGTGCTGCTCTGCCCACAGTCTTGTCCCTGTGCTTTAAGAAAAACACCTTTTTGCACTAAAGACGTCTCAAGAATTCTTTCGTGGCTGTCGGCTCCGGACCTCACCAACATTCCTAAACTACATCATTTGGCAGCCATGAAGGGACCCCTCTCACTGGAGAGAGCTTTCTTTCTATCTCACCTTCACTTAATAAACTATCATTTCACCCTTTTGTGTCCACGAGATTCATTCTTGGACTTGGCAAGACAAGGGTCTCCCACACCCTGCGACGATGGTGTGGGGGACAGAATCCTAAGGGTAACCACATAATCTCTGCCAGGGGTGTTACTCCCTTGCATCCTGCCCCTGCCCCTGAATACCAGTGGAACCTGTGATTTGATGGAATAGTACTCTAATTCAGATCTCTAACCACTTGTGTTGTCCTGGATGGGCCTGACCTAATCAGATGAGCTCTTAAAAGAGCCCTTGGTGGTTAGAGACAGAAGTTCGAGAGCCAAGCTATGGCTGGCCTGGAAGGAAGCAACAGTCTGAACTACCCATGGAGACCACGTCGCAAGAACTACCGGCAGCCTGTAGGAACTGAGTGTGGTATCTGGCCAACAAAAAAACAAAAAAAAATCAGGTCATTATACAGCCGTTGGGCACTGATTCTGCCAACAAGCTGAATGAGCTCCGGCCTCAGATGAGACGCAAGCCCTGGCTAAGACCTTGATGACCGCCTTGTGAGACCTGAGCAGAAGATCTAGCTAAGCTGTGCTCAGGCCCCCAACCTCTGGAAACTGAGACAATACATCTGTGTTGTTTTAATCCACTAAATTTGTTTGCGGCATAGCAATAAAGAATTCATACAGGTGGTAGGGACTGGAAAGGAACCACTGAGGCACTGAGGGGGCTCTGTTTCCTGATCTAGGTGATGCCATTATTTCTAATTTATGAAGATTCATTGTCCTTTACACTTAGGATATGTGCACTTTTGCTCTGTGTATAGGATACTTGATACAAAATATCAATACAATATCATGATACAATCTTATGAAGTGAGTTGTGTATATATATATTTTTTAAAGGTTTATTTATTTATTTAAGATTTTATCTATTTATTTGAGAGAGAGGGAGAGGGAGAAGCAGACTCCCCTCTGAGCAGCGAGCCCAATGTGGGACTCAATCCCAGAACCTTGAGATCATGACCTGAGCCAAAAGCAGACACTTAGGGATGCCTGGGTGGCTCAGTCGGTTAAGCGTCTGCCGTCGGCTCAGGTCATGATCCCAGGGTCCTGGGATCGAGTCCCGCATCGGGTTCCCTGCTCCGCGGGGAGCCTGCTTCTCCCTCTGCCTCTGTCTCTCTCTCTGTCTCTCATGAATAAATAAATAAAATCTTTAAAAAAAAAATAAAAGCAGACGCTTAACTGACTGAGCCACCCAGGTACCCTAAAGATTTATTTATTTAGGGACACCTGGGTGGTTCAGTCGGTTAAGCATCTGCCTTCAACTCAGGTCATGATCTCAGGGTCCTGGGACCGAGCCCTGCATCGTGCTCCCTGCTCAGCGGGGAACCTGCTTCTCCTTCTCCCTCTGCTATTCCCCCTGCTTGTGCTCTCTGGCTCTCTCTATCTCTCTGTCAAATAAATAAATAAAATCTTAAAAAAAAAAAAAGATTTATTTATTTATATTTAGAGAGGAAGAGTGGGAGGAGGGGCAGAGGGAGAGGGAGAGAGAGAATCTCAAGCAGACTCCCTACTGAGCACAGAGTCCAACATGGGGCTAGATCCCAGGACCCTGAGATCACCACCTGAGGGGAAATCAAGAGTCAGATGCTTAACTGACTGAGCCACCCAGGCGCCCCTATGTTTTTTTAAACGTAAGCTCCATGCCCAGTGTGGAGCCCAACATGGGGCCCAGACTCACAACTCCAAGATCAAGAACTGAGTTGAGATCAAGAGTTGGATGCTCAACCAACTGAGCCACCCAGGTGCCCCTGAAGTAAGTTGTATATTATGATTTCTACTTTACAGGTGAGGAAATAGAAGCCCAGAGACACGCATACTTAAGCCCCCCAATTACTCTGTGCTATGATGTCTGCACTGTAGCCTGTCCTTCTCATTGATGGGCAGGGAATAAAAATATGTCCTTGGTGGTACTGCTACAAAAATGGAGGTGGGGGGCACCTGGGTGGCTCAGTTGGTTAAGTGTTGGACTTGTGATTTCCACTCAGGTCTTGATCTCAGGATCATGAGATTGAGTTCTGTGTCAGGCTCTGTGCTCAGTGGGGAGTTTGCTTGACATTCTCTCTCCCTCTCCCTCTGCCTTCTCTCTCTCAAATAAATACATCTTTAAAAGAATGGGGGTGGGGTGGGGAGAAGAGAAGTAACTCTTCAGAATTAGTCACACCTTTGAGATATGTCACTTTATTATTCAGAGAATCTTGATAATAATTCTAGTCAGTGATCTCTGGTAAGTGTGGGCTTTTACTACCAGCTCACTGCCACTCCTTCTTCCAGGGCAAAGGAAAAGGTGTAGCTACTGGAGATTCTGACTTTTGAGCTCTCCTGTCAACAGTGGAGAATGAAAGAGATAAGGATGAGAGGTGAGGGCTCATTCAAGGTGTACTGGTTCAGAAAAAGGCCTCCCTTTTTTATAGCATTTTATTTAATTTTATTTTATTTTGAGTAAGCTCCATGCCCAGTTTAGAGTTTGAATTCATGACTCTGAGGTCAAGAGTTGTATGCTCTACCAACTGAGCCAGCCAGGTGCCCCAAAAAGGCATCCCTTAAAGCACTGGTTTCTTGAAACAAACAAAACCCCAACAACAACAGCCTTTTAAAGATTACTGATATAATACACAATCATTGTAACAGAATCAAACAACTTGAAAAATTAAAAACCTATAAATTAAAGCCTCCCCTCCCAAAAAATAATCACTGTTAACTTCTGGGCATGTCTTTCCTTTGTTTTGTTTTTTTTGTTGCTGTTGTTATTTAATGATTTAAGGATCTGTCTGAACTAAAAAAGCAAGTGGAAAGTTACCCCAAACAGAATTGCCTTTTCTGTTATTATGCAGAAAGATGGCACACAGATATCTAAAACCACACCGTCCAGAACATTGAGCCACAAGCCATATTGAGATATGCTATGTAAAATATACAGAAGATTTCAAAGATTTAGGTAAAAAAAGATTGTATATATCTCAGTGGTATAATATTGATTATATGTTAAAAAATTATAATCTTTTGGATACATTGGGTTAAATAAAATATATTATTACTAGGATTTTTTTTCCTTTTTTTGTTTGAATATAGTTGAATACTATAGTTGAATCAAATATTACCTGTGGCTTACATTCTATTTTCATTGGATAGGCAAATCTAGCATGTTATAGGTTCTCACGAAAGATACCTACAAAGGAAAAAACTGGAGATTTAATCCCATGGCACCATTATTTGTTTTGTTTTTTTAAGTTTATTTATTTTTAAGTAATCTCGTCCCCCGGTATGGGGCCTGACCTCATGACCCCGAGGTCAAGAGTCAAATGCTTTCCCAACTGAGCCAACCAGTCGCCCCTATTTATTTCTTAATAATCTTTTTTTCTGATTATAAAGGCAGCATAATATAATTTTTTTAAAAGTCAGAAATGCAGAAAAGAATAAATTAGAAAGCAAAAGCTCTCTCATAATCTGAATAATCATTTTCGTTAATATTATGAACTGTATATACACATACAAACTGCATATAGTCTGTTTTATAAACATTTTTTCACTAAATCTATCATAGATTTCTTTCCATAATAATATATAGGTAGCTATTTCACTACATGAATATACCAAAAGATTAATGTTCGTTATGATACATATAATACATTTTTATGGGGAAAAAATTACAGTATCATCTACTAGAATGCTAATAGTACTTTTATCATTAATTCATAGCAGTTTTAGGGTGTTAACTCTTTAATTAGAGCCTACAGATTAGGAGGGGCTCAACTGCTGTTTTTTTTTTTAAAGATTTTATTTATTTATTTGACAGAGAGAGACATGGCGAGAGAGGGAACACAAGCAGGGGGAGTGGGAGAGGGAGAAGCAGGCTTCCCTCTGAGCAGGGAGCCCTACGCGGGGCTTGATCCCAGGACCCTGGGATCATGACCTGAGCCGAAGGCAGACGCTTAACGACTGAGCCACCCAGGCACCCCTCAACTGCTGTTATTAACTGAATTGGAAGAAACATTCGGTGCCATCTACAAAACTTTATTCTAGTAGGATTAGCATGGTTTTATTAGAAATATAAAGCCATTCTGTATTCAGGAATCATGTTTCAACGTACAGATATATACTTCTAGGGACTTAAGACACATAGATTAACATTCTATGGTATACAGTTGTTTATGAGATTGGGAAAAAAAGGGCAAAGTGTCACCTACTGGTGCACAGTGAAAATGTTCTTAGAAGGGCTTGACCAGTTTCTCCTGGAGTTTGAGGAGCCTAGAACCTTACTTACATGGAACAGCCTAAAAGTTGAGAGGCTAAGAGACCATCCCTTCTGGCAAAGCATATAGAGTGGGATATGAGCCACAAGCGTGGATGCCCCATTGACTTTAGTAAATTTCTTTGAATCTCCTTAAAGAATTCCACTCTGAAGAAGAGAGGGGCTGATGTGGCACTATGGGCTGTATATCACCAGAACACGCCAGGGGGGACACATCAGTTATGAGTAACTAAGGAAATAGGACATTGTCACAAGTCCCTAGTTTTGGAGTGGGGAGGGAGGAAGAGAGTTTCGTTTCTTTTCTTTCTTTCTTTCTTTCTTTCTTTCTTTCTTTCTTTCTTTCTTTCTCTTCTTTCTCTTCTTTCTTTCTTTCTTTCTTTCTTTCTTTCTTTCTTTCTTTCTTTCTTTCTTTCTTTCTTTCTTTCTTTCTTTCTTTCTTTCTTTTTTTTTTTCAGCTTTTATCCATTCATTTGAGGGAGAGAGAACCAGTGGAGGGGCAGAGGCAGAGGGAGAAGCAGACTCCCACTGAGCAGGGACCCCAATGTGGGGCTCGTTGTGGGGCTTGATCCCGGGACCCCGAGATCATGATTTGAGCTGAAGGCAGACGCCCAACCGACTAAGCCACCCAGGGGCTCCAGGAAGAAGTGAGTTTCTAAAGAACATAAAACAGCCCCATAAGGGAAGGAGTCAGTATTGGGGATTTTATATCACCAGCTCCGTAAGACCATACTGTTTCTTTCCTTCCATAAACTCTTCTCTCTGTCCCTGCCCCAGCTCTGTGGTATTCAGAAGTAGCCGAAAGCAGTGACAATTGGAGGCAACACAAAAAGAAACAACAAATCATTCTGATTTCCCCATCTAGAGTTAGGTCTGAGCCGCTGGGGAGAGAAGTTTGAACGGGATGAGAAACTGAAGTTTTGATATTAAAACTACATTGGACATTTTAATACCTAAAAATGTGATTTTTCATACTTGAATGTTCCTAAACAAGCCATAGAATCTGCCCTAGATAATGACCTGAGGTAGGGGAGAAAAAACAAAAACCAAAACAAAACAAAAAACCATAGAGAAGATGGGAAGATAGCAGTGGGAGAAATGAATTTATTTCCTTCTTTATCTTACCAAATCCAATTCGTTTAATTAGACAGTTTTTCCCCTAAATCTTCATTCCTGTGTTAACTGTATCTCAGTTTCTAACAACCCGAGATAACCTGATTGACACAATGGTCATGTGTGACTTGTTAGTTGGGGCTCCAGTGAAGATTCTCCACTAGAACCAGATGGTTGTCTTTGGACTAAACCGAGGACTAATGGGGGGGCAGGCATGGGTGTCACCTGGGAGCTGTTAGAAATGCAGAATTGGAAGCTCCCTCTCAGACCTGTGTAACATGAATCTGTCTTTTAATAAGATCCCCAGGTGATTCATATGCACATTACAGTTTGAGAAGCACTGATTAGAGAACTCAGTATGTTTTGGATTATCTGCTAGTCAGGGAATTGCTCATTCTGATCTCAGGGTTGTGGGATAACGAGTTAGGAGCTTAGAATTAGGAGAGCTGGACCCTCACTCTGTTACCCTGGGCAAATCTTTTCTAGGACTCTCCTGCTTTCTCATAGGTGTTTGATCAGATATATTGTGAGGTCCCATCTGGCTTTGACATTCCGTAATTCTAAGAGATTTCAGTTGAGGCCAAAGGAAAAAATAAAACCCAGTTGAAATTTAATAAACATTGTAAGAAATTGATGAAAGAGCCACTGCGGCTTTACCATGTCGTTGTGTAACAGTGATGGAGGGTATTGTCCACGCATCCGAGCTCATCACACAGTCCTTTGTCCTAACCCATGTGAAAAGTAATTTCCTGTTTAATAACAATTATCCCTTCTTCACTGAGGAGGAAGCATATTTGATGGGAAAAGAAGATTATTGCTAAAACAAAATGATACTTAGAGTGGCAGGCTGCCAGGAGCTTCTGAATCATTTGTATCGGAGTGATTAGTAAATTCTTTATTTGAAAAACAGAGCTAATGAGAATCATTTTGGTGTCTAAGGGTTTCTTTTGAAGAAGAATAGTTCTGTTGAAACACAAAACAAAACCGTGCGTGCACACATGCACACACACAAAACAAGCTCACACTTGACCTTCCAAGTGCAAGTCCCGTTGGTGCAGATGAAGGACAATACTAGGATTCAGGACTGAGGAGTGTGGTTGAGGTCCACTGTCCATTCACTGTGGGACTGAGGCGATCTCCTTCCCCTTCTGTGGGTCAGTCCTGTTCTCTGAAATGTGATCGGATTGGACTGTTCCATTCCGCACGTTCATTGCTGCTCCTTAATAGAGGTCGCCTGGGACTTTGGGCTGAGAGGGATGGCGAGACTTCAAGCAAGTGCAGTGGGTAAGAGTTGGTCAATTAGTAGTGTCTGCTGTGAGCACAGGGAGGGACTCAGTAGGTTCCATTTGTTTGCAAATTCCTTGGCTAGTGGCTCTCAGAGGATACTGACCATTTAAAATATTTCCTCCTGAAAACATTTATAAAATGGTCTTATTACAGGACAAAACAAAAGAGAAATAGACAGACTAGGTGTGCATTGCTGTTTGGGAGTCTTTTAAAAGCTTGAAGTATATGTGTGTTCTGCTTCTGATAGCAACATGTGGGACAAGCTCCGAGGAAAAGAAAAATAGGCCAGGATTTAAAAGAAATTCAGTGTGAGATATCTGATAGGTTGAAAGTGATTTATGAAATGAGTCCTCTGTTTTGTTAGAACACGGATTGTTGTTCCATTCGGGGTCCTTTATATGAAACAGATGCCCAATCTATAAATCAGGCACCCTAGAGGAGGGAGATGGCATTTTTTAATAAATTATTCTGGATCCAGGAAGTATAAGAGTAGATGAACAAATTTTTATTCGTTTCTTGGGATAGAAGACATTTTATCAGTCATCTGTCTGGGGTGATCTCCCCCTGCTCTTCCTAGTGGGTTGGTGATGAGGAAAGAGTTGAAAGTTCTGGCGAGAAACCTGTTCTTTGACCTAACAGGTTTGACATGATGGGGTAGCTAAGTGCCTCTCTCTCCGCCCGCCCGTGGAGAGAACTTTGCTGTTGCATTTGGCTCTCAGTTTCAAATGTAAATCCCCTAAAGAAAGCTGGATCAAAGTATTCCATAGAGTTCAGAGAAGGAATACATTTATAGTTCCTTTTCTTCCCCCCTTTTAGGCCACTGAGCTCTTACTTCAGGGGTCTACTTTCTACTTCCCATTCTTACAACGAAAATTTCATTGTTTTCCTGTCATCCCTTGGTTCTTTGATAGTTGTTGATAGAGTCCGCTAGTGATCATTCTTTCTATACCCGAGAGCAGCAAGCTCATTCATTTATTAATGGGTTCGGTAAAAACTAGGCATTTAACTCCCAGTCTGAAGGTCTGACACACGGCCACTGAGGTTACAGGGCTTCCTAAGATGTGCCCTGTCCTCAGGCTCACAACCCAGCATGGGACCACAAATATACTCAAGATGACAGAGAATTCGAATACGGGTTCTCACTGATTTGGGAAGCGCTTATTCATTTTAGAAGATGTTCAGTATTTTCTTTATTTTGATCGTATTCTTTGAGTTGGTCATAGGTTCCCATGGCTCAAAAATAAAAATAAAATAAAATGCAGTCTTGTTTTAACTCCTGACCCCACCCACCCAATTCCCCTTACCTTTACTTTTCTATCTGCCACCGCTCTTACCAGTTTCTTATTTAACCTGCTGGTATTTATTTTCGGGCAACTATAAACAACTACAGCTATAATCGTATTTCTCCCCTTTTTACAATGAAATTAGGGGACTGTATGGATTACTTTGCCTTCTGCCTTTTCCACTTAACAGTTTCTCTGAGGTGTTTCCACAGGGCATGTAGAGCGACATTCCCTTTTTCACAATTGTGTAATATCGTGTGGAAGTGCCATGCTTTATTTATCGGCTCCTCTCTAGATGGACGCTCGGGTATTCCCAGCCTCTTGCTCATGCATGCACACAGCTCTGCAATCAATAATGGGGTTTATCTGTCACTTTATTTCATGCTGGCTTAAGTGTAGCTGTAAAAATAATTCTCTGGAGTGAAATTGCTGAGTAAAAAAGTAAATGCATCTATAATTTTGATGGGGATTGCCAATGAGCTCCCCAAAGAGTTGTACCATTTTGTGCTCTTGCCAACATTGTAGAAGAGTACCTAATTCCACTATTTATTACAGGACATGTAAAATTTTTGAATTGGACCTTGGCCAGCTTGATAGGTGAAAAATGATATCCTTGTACAGTTCTGACTTGGCGTTTCTCTTATTACAAGTGAGGTCACAGGGCACCTGGGTGGCTCAGTCGTTAAGTGTCTGCCTTAGGCTCAGGTAATGATCCCAGGGTCCAGGGATCAAGCCCCGCATCCGGCTCCCTGCTCAGTGGGGAGCCTGCTTCTCCCTCTTCTACTCCCCCTGCTTGTGTTCCCTGTCTTGCTGTGTCTCTCTCTGTCAAATAAATAAATAAAATCTTAAAAAACAAAAACAAGTGAGGTCAAACATCTTTTCATTTGGGTAAGAGCCATTTATATTTATTTTTCTGTGACCTATCTGTGGATGTTTCTTGTTCATATTTCTCTTGCCTTGTTGATATTTTTCTTTCACAGTTTCTAGGTGGAAACTTTATTCTTGTTCACCAACATCTATCCTAATGATCTGAGCTAAGTCCTCTTTATAAGTATACTCATTTAATCCTTACAGCAAGCCTGGGAGCTGGGTACTGCCACCCCATTTTCAGAACAGCTAAGTAACTGACTGCAGGTCACACAGCCAGTAAGAGAAAAAACTGATGTTCAGATCTGAATCTGTCTTACTCCAAAAGCCTTTCCTCTTCATCACCCAGTATTACTACTTTTCTTAGGCAGAGACCAGAGTTAACTAATTCAAACTGACTTTCATTTTCCAAGCACACAAGATGACAGAGGAGGGTTTTGCTGAGATCATGCTAGGTGGCATGGGATAGCCCAGCTGGGATTAGAAATATGCCCTGCATAGTCCACCCAGTGAATAATCCACAGGGAGATTGATTGTACACCACCTTCCCCGCCTTCCCACAAAGCCTTGCCATGATGACTCTGAAGCCAAGAGGAACCAGAACTGTCAAGTGGCTGAAATTACCTGGGAAAAGCATCACACCGAGTCAGGCATCAATGAGTATGGGTGGCCACTGTGACCCAAGCACAGAAACCACACTTTTTAAAAACTTTATTTTATTATTTTATTTTTTCAATTAAAACATTTTTTTAAAAGATTTTATTTATCCATTTGAAAGAGAGAGCACAAGGGGGGGAGGGGCAGAGGGAGAGGGAGAAGCAGACTCCCCGCTGAGCAGGGAGCCCGACACAGGGCTCAATCCCAGGACCCCAAGATCATGACCCGAGCCAAAGGCAGATGCTTAACCGACTGAGCCAGGCAGGAGCCCCAGGAACCACACTTAATCAAGAATGGCTTCCTATTAGGAACCCAGGAAAATGTGAAGTATTACAGCTTCTTCTGCTTCTGCTGTTCAAGAGGCAGCTTCAGGGAACCTTGAGTTATAGGCCGGGTTTGAAATCCCTCACCTAGTTCTTTTGCAAACACCTGGGCCAGCACCTGGAGCTCAGGACTTCTCTAGAAGGACAACATCCCTTCCTACCTGTCCTCTCTGTTTAAAGTTGCTGGTGCTGTGGCTGAACAATAGAGCTGGCCCCCAAAGACAGTAAGAGATAGAACTTTGGTTCACTTATGGCATTTGACAAATCTGCAAGATTCACTGAAAGCACATTACCAAATGATTAAAACCCCGGGTTCTCCCTTCTGAGAATACGTGAGTGAGGACATTACATTTACTCGTTGAATAATGTAATCGCCGCATTTTCCTGCCAGTTCGAGGATATAGCCAAGATGCTCTTTTTCACTCTATTTACCAATTGCGTTCTAAAAGCCATCTTCCTCACGGCAAGTTTCCACATTTTCACTCACTTTAGTTTATTGTGACTTGATAAAAGATGAATCCGGTGGCTTTAAACTTATTTAAAGCTACAGTCATGTTCTTAGTGAGGTAGCAGGCATGCGTGAAGGCATGCACTAAAAAGGTTCAGGAGGTGCCTCCTGGAATACAGACTGATTGCTCACACACGGGTGGGGAGTGCGAATGGGTTCAGATGTGCTGAGCATTTTTTTTTCTTCTTTTTTAAATTTGGGTATAGTTGACACACAATGTTATGTTAGTTTCAGATGTACAATGTAGGGATTCAACAAGTTTATACATTATGTGATTTTGCTGAGCATTTAATTCAAGTTTCATTAGCATACAGAGGTCTTGGGGCGCCTGGGTGGCTCAGTTGGCTAAACATCTGTCTTAGGCTTAGGTCATGATCTCAGGGTCCTGGGATCAAGCCCTGCATCGGGCCCTCTGCATCGGGCCCTCTGCTTTTCCCGCTCCTTCTGACCCCCTCCCCCCACCCCGCACGCTCTCTCTCTCTCAAATAAATAAATAAAATCTTTAAAAAAAAAAGGATACAGAGATCCAGCCTTTCCCCTGTTCAGAAGTAGAAAAAATCCTGGAAATGGTTTTTTTGTGTTCTTCCTGATGTTTCAGCTTTAATGTCATAGATGGTGTCTGGTGTCGGGTAACTAGGAAGACCTTTGAACAGTAGCCACACCATAGAGCAGAGTTTAGCAAACTTCTCTCTAAAGGGCCAGATAGGAAATACTTCAGGCTTTTAATGTCTCCGTCAAAACTACTCACCTTTGTCATTGAAATGCAGAAGAAGCCATAGCTAACACATAAATGAATGGAGTGGCTTTGTGCCAATAAAACTTTATTAAAATAAAAGCGGACAGTGGGCAGGACTTGGCCTCAGAACCATACCTAAGCCTGCCATAGAGCAAAGCATGAGTGCTTTCTTCCCTAACTCAGGAATCGCACTCTGGGCAGTGCTTTCAAGTTGTAAGAATTTACAAATATGGTTGCCTCTAGGCACAAAATTAGAGCTAGACACTACCAAGAAGACCATGGAGGTGGATCTTCCCCCAATTCTTTATTTTCATCATTCTTCTTGCTCTTGTCCCCTTTTATTTATAAATCATTTATTTATCAGAGCTTCCTGTCATATGTGCCTCTGCCTTTCCTGTTTACTTTCTCTACTTTCCTGCTGACCCTAGAGACAGTTTGAGGGAGGGGTTGGGAGTTTGGGCTCAAGGCTTACTCATGCCTGGGTTTAAATCTTGGCTGTCATGTTTTTGAGAAGGTGCTTGACTACTGGGTTTGTCTTTTGAATGAGGCTTCAGGTAACTAATCCATAAAGTTACTGTGATGTTTATAAATGAGTATGAATGAAGCTTCGCAAATTAATACTTGATAAGTACTTCTGAAGTATATATATAAAGTAAGTCCAAATTTTTACTAGTTCATAATCTCCGCCATTTTCTCTATAGTCTCCATTCATTCTCTCTTTTATGAATCGAGTCCAGCATTTCTTCCAGACTTGCATGTTTGATAAGGTTGAAAGCAGAAATGTCCTCAGAAGAGAGTAATTGTGTTGGTTGCTATTAAGCGTGGCTGTCAGTGTCACAAAAACGCAACACCCCAGTGGCTTACGTGAGACCAGTTGGTGAAGGATGCAGGCCCCTTCCAGCTTGCACATCTCACTTCTGTGTTATTACCCAACATGGCTACTTCGGTCCGTTGGCAGTCATCAGAAGGGTCAGGACAGAAAGGGCAACGAGCAGGAGGTTCTGCAAAATCCATCACGGGTTCCTCAGACCCTCTGCATCACACACACCTGCCTTACTTTCTCCACTAACTCTAACCATCTTGTGTCTTTGTGTCATCATTGTTCATGGTCTGTTTCCTTCCAATAGCATATAAGCTTCAGGAGTTTGGGGACTTTGCTTTATTTGCCCCTGCTTCCCTCACACCTGATACAATGGCTGGCATTTGAAGATGCACATTAAGTATCTTTAGAATGAATCTCAGAATAAAATTATTTCATTTTGGCATGCTGAAAGGATTAGTCTTTGTATCCCTCGGAGCGCTTTGTGCATAACAGGTCCTCCATGCAAATACCTGGAGTGAACACTTGAACAATAAACAATAAACAGAATATCAGTCAGCTTGGATTCGTGCCAGATAATAGTAAGAGTTAGCTATGATTACTGCTGAAGAATATGCAAAGCATTTTATATGCTTTACCTCATTATTCCTCCTCTAAACCCAAGGGTAATAGGTGGAGGTAGTGGTTTCATTTTAAAATGATAAGGAAATCAGATTTCAGGGCGCCTGGGTGGCTCAGTTGGTTAAGCATCTGCCTTTGGCTCAGGTCATGATCCCAGGGTCCTGGGATTGAGCCCCGCATCGGGCTCTCCACTCAGCAGGAAGCCTGCTTTTTTCTCTCCCTCTGCCTGCCGTTCCCCCTGCTTGTGCTCTGTCTCTCTCTCTGTGTCAAATAAATAAATAAAAATCTTAAAAAAAAAAAAAAAAGGAAACCAGATTTCAGGGAAGTTAAATAACTTGCCCAAGATTATACCACTGAAAATGATAAAGCCAGGACTTGATCCTGGTGTTTTGGATTTGAAGGTCTATAGCCTTAAGCACCAGATTGCATTGGCCCCAGAGGAGATAGCTAACCATTTTCAGGATTCCTGGATTAATTGAAATAAGAGATGTTTGAGGTGCGATTGACCTATCTCTAATAAGTATGGCAAAGAGATACAAAGAAAGCACTTCATAAAGGAATTACTTAGTCATTGTCTACTGACTTGACAGTGAGCCTGTCTGAACTTGTTCTATTATTTTATTATGATTAGTGAAAGGTGTTATACTTAAATTCAAGGGAAAGTTAATGAAGTGGAGCCCAAAAGTTAGCAAAAAGAGAAAAATGAATCAAGCTGATGAGAAGCTCAACTTGAAGGACTTCTTCCAAACCTTTGAAAGTCACACTTCTTCATAAAGGGCTAAGTGGCCAAACTTTTCTTTAATTATGCTTTTTTTTTTTTTTTTAGTACAGCTAAAAATCATGACTACCTATAGGCTTCAACAACTATACCTACAAAATGAGTCGCAATTCATTTTTTTAAAAAAATACACATCCAAATTGTCCTGTTGAGGCGGTCCAGGACTTAGAAGCAGACACGTCTGGTTTCAAAATGCTGGCTTTGCCAGTTTCTACCCGGTTTTCCAGTTTGGGCTGGTTGTGAGGGAAGCTGCTAGGGTCATTCTCCTGCATGTCCCTGCACATCTTTCTCTGGGAATTCCTAGGAGTGAAATTGCAAGGTCATAGGATAAGTTTTGCTTTAGTAGATACTATCAAGAAGTGTCTCAAAGTGTTTGTACCAATTTATACTTCTACCTACCAGTAACATGTGAGATTTCCAGTTGCTCCAGAGCCTTACAACACTGGACGTGGTCAGTCTTTTAAGTTGCCTTAAAAGTGAAGAAAGAAAAAAGAAAAACCTTGCATGACATAAATTCTTCTTCTTAAGTCTCAGGGGCAATTTCCAAAGCATGGAATACCCTAGAAGAAAGAAGGAAGGAAGGAAGGAAGGAAGGAAGGAAGGAAGGAAGGAAGGAAGGAAGGAAGGAAGGAAAGAAGGAAGGAATAAGGGAGGAAAAAGGGAGGGAAGGAAGGAAGGAAGGAAGGAAGGAAGGAAGAAAAGGAGAAAGAAAGAAAGAAAAAAAGAAAGAAAGAAAGAAAGAAAGAAAGAAAGAAAGAAAGAAAGAAAGAGAAAGAAAGAAAGAAAGAAAGAAAGAAAGGAAAGAAAGAAAGAAGAAAAGAAAGAAAGAAGAAAAGAAAGAAAGAAAGAAAGAAAGAAAGAAAGAAAGAAAGAAAGAAAGAAAGGAAGGAAGCTGAGCAGTCCCATTTGCCAACACACCTAACAAGTTTCTCATGGCAGTGGTGAAGAATTCAGTTCAATAGAAAAGTATACAGAAGCAATGACTAGTCTAGATTCAGTGTAGCTGATAGTTTGTTGCCTACTCAAAAGCCATGTCTTCTCTTCCTCCACACTAAGAGGGCTTCAGTGTTGTTCAGCACCCATCCTTCAGGATAGGTGAACCTACCTCCAGCTCAAGAGGGAATCCTGATTGATCAGTCTAAGCTAATCATAGTCTTCCTATTCCTCTCAGGAGTAATTAGCTGAGGAATGAACATGTGACCCGGGTCTAGCCAATGAGAAATGGGGAAACGTATGTGGGCAAGAGGACAGCTCCTACGAAAGGTTTTCTTACTGTTAAGAATGAGATTCCAGAAGAAATGGTCCCTTTTTGCTTCTGGGCATGGTGTATCTGGATGGATATGGGACTGCAACAGCCACCTGAAGGCCAGGCTAAAGATGATGCATACACATGAAAGAATGACAAGAAATGGAGGTGGAGTGTATGTTCTGGAACCTGCTCTAAGTTTATGTAAAGTAATAAATTCATTTGTTGTTTAAGACCATTTGGGCTGAGTTTTTCTGTTACTGGCCACTGTCACTAAAAACCCCGACATTGGACTGTGTTCAAATAACAGGGGGGAAACTGAGCTCTTACTCATCTCTTACAAATATGTATAACAACCTCCTCTTTGTTCTAGGCCAGTGATTCTCAATCCTTAGAGTACAGTAGAATCACCTGGAAGGCTTGTTAAAATGGGCTACGGGGATCCACTGCAGAAGTTTCTGATTCAGGAGGCAGGGTCAGGAATTTGCATTTTCCCAAGTGAAACTGATGCCACTGGTCCAGGGACCACACTTTGAGAACTGCTGTTCTAGAATATAGATGACATCTTCATGTATTTAGAAACATGCTTTGTAAAAGCTCACATCTTTCATGGACTTCTTTTTCATGTTAAGGAATACAAATCTTGCTTCATCATTTTGAGTGACTACCTAGTATTATATTGTGTGGATGTGCAAGGCTTTGTAAAACCACATTACTAATCATCTGTTATTTGGGGGGCTTTGTAATAACACATTAACACAAACAATCCTGCCATAAACATCACTTTATAGTAATCCTGACGACCCATTTAATAATGTCCTTAAGATAAATTCTTAGAAGTACAGTTGCTGATCAAAGGGAGATGTCTGAATTTTTTTCCTTCTCATAACATGTTCACAATCCTTCTAATCTCTACTTCCAGACATATTGTCCTTAGGTTTAGGTATTTTGCTGGAGGATTTTTGGTTGATCCTCACTCAGCAGGCCAAGACCTTAGCCATTTGCCTTGCACTGGTCTTTCTTTTATGTTAAAGGAGTTGAACAGAAAAGGCTATGGGCACTGCCAGGCACAGGCTATTACATTCCTAAGGGTTAATTTACTAATTTTTCCTGGGGGAAGTGAATGGAAGCCTGAGAGCTTCTTAAGTCTTTCTTTCTCTATATCATGCTTTTTATCTTTGTCCTAGCTTTATTTGAGAATAAAGGAAACCAGCCACTCAGTGCCCCAAAGATCAATGTCTGCATTCGTATGTCATCTGTCAATCATCCTAGCCATAAAAGAAGGTCACCCTGCGAAGGGGAAACCTGGGCTCAAGTTGTGGCTGCGATGCCTGGCCATGGAAGCATTTATTTTCAGATGTAAATGTCTTCCTAAGTCAGAGTTGCACCTGTATAATTCAGCCAGGACGTTTAGTATAATTCAGCGGAAGAGGGCTCACCAGAAGTTATCTGGCAAACAAAATGCGGATACCTGATTAGTACTGGTCTTGGCTTAAGTTCTTTAGAAAGTAGAGCCAAAGCAAAGATTGAAGCATGCAACATATTTTCATTTTAAGTAAAGAAGTTTATTTCTCTCTCACTTAAAAACTCAGTGATGGGGGTACCTGGGTGGCTCAGTTGGGTTAAGCGTCTGACTTCAACTCAAGTCCTGATCTCAGGGTACTGGGATCCAGTCCTGCGGCAGGCTCTCCCTCTTCCCCTGCCCCTCCCCCACTTGTGCGCGCTCTCTCTCTCTCTCTCTCTCAGATAAATAGATAAAATCTTAAAAAAAAAACCAAAAAACCTATCTCAGTGATAGATGGTTCTATACTGGCATGGTAGCTCAGCAATCATTGATTTGTAACCTCCAAATTTGCTCCAATTATTGTTGCTTCTGGGAAGTGGAGGAAAAGATGATGGAGAGGGGGGGGGGGAAGGGAAGTGTGTACTCAGTTGTTTTAAGGGCAAGACCTGGAATTTGCATATACCACTTCTGCTCACATCCCATTGGCAGGAAGCTAGCTACACCCAGCTCTAAGAGTTCCGTCTCTAGCTGTGCAGCCATGGATAAGGTCCTGAAACTGATTTGGGAGGTTCAAACCCAGGGGAGTGCGGGTGAAGGAAAAGGAAGGCCAGGCAAAGAAAGATGTGAAACCACATGATGCTTTATCTTATGAGCCAGTCCTAAGGAGAAATGTGGACTGTGCCTCAGGCTTGTTTGCTTTGCGCACAGTACTTTTCTGCTGGGATTGCAAGGAGGAAGTGTGCCTGGAAGTAGTCCATGGAGGAGGGAAAGGCAGGGGAATTTATCTTTCCCTCCCCCTCCGAGCTCCCATTTCCTATTGGTCAAGGCTTACCCTTCTGGGGAGCTAATTCTCTTCTCTTTCTGTTGTATATTCTCACCCCTTGGCAACTGCTCAAGAGGCAGATCCCCTACCCCAGAAGTAGAAGGCTGACCCCATGTGAATGAGGCACTGCCCAGAGAGAGGAAGGGTCAGTTAGGAGAATCTGACAGTGTGTCTAGGATCTGTATTCTAACATATTACTTCTTGTCATTCGGAGTGGAAAGTTAAAGGGACTTTGTTGAGAACTTTTCTAACTGAAGTCTATTGAAGTTCTGAGCCCGTTGGTCAGCCCCTTATAAAATGAACTTATTGGTCAGAGGCTGGTAGAGAGAAGGGAGTCTGTCTTCATCTATCTATCTATCTATCTATCTATCTATCTATCTATCTATCTATTTATTCATTTATTTGAGAGGGGGGGGGGGAGTGAGTGAGAGAGAGAGAGAGAGAGCACAAGCCAGGGGAAGAGGCAGAGGGAGAGGGAGAAGCAGACTTCCCGCTGAGCAGGGAGTCCAACGTGGGGCTCCATCCCAGGACCCTGGGATCAGGGCCTGACCTGAAGGCAGATGCTTAACCGACTCAGCCACACAGGTGCCCTTCTCATCATCTTTGACCAAGAATTCTAATAAAGGAATGTTTTTGTCAGGAATCTCAGAAACCTAAAGGAGGGTTTCCTCTTTTTGCTTTTCCCCCATGGATGTTGATTAGGATGCTATGAGGGGTTTTTCCTCCCTCTCTTCCTTCCTCCCTCTCTTCCTTCCTTCCTTCCTTCCTTCCTTCCTTCCTTCCTTCCTTCCTTCCTTCCTTCTATCCTTCCTTCCAAAAGGGAGATTTGTGTGTGATTACCTGTGTTTTGTTAAGAAGTTTAAATTCCATCCTGGCTTTTTTTCTTGTAAGTCCAGCAGTATTCAAATGGCATAAAACGTGAACTGTTAGCCAGCCAATTAGTATGTACTTCAGGTTGTCTTTGAGCTTGACATGTCTGTTTACTGTGAATCTGTGAATTTAGAAATACAACCTAATCAAAACATATTCAAAAGACCACCAAGTGTGTTTACCTCAAGTTTATCTCCCATTGTCTTGATAGGAAGTCTTATAAATAGTGCTTGGGATTAGTGAAAACCCTGTGGCAATTCCCCATCTCACCTGCCCATGGAAAGATTGTTCTTGTCCATGGAAGCTTTCTGATGTTCTGGTTCTAAAGGATCACATGTAACATTCAAATTCCACCCTTATCTTGCTTAAAAAACAAAACAAACAAAAAACCCCCTCCTACCTCATGTTAACAGAGTTTGTTAGGGTAATAGTCCTGTGGACTTGCTAATTGCTAGCAGGCGTCATTAATCAATTTGTTTATACTTGGCTTACTGTGATTTGGCACTTATAAAGTCTATTCATTGGTTTCCAGTAGAAACCAAAGACTTATCTCAAATATTCGGCAGCCCTGGAACTAAGAACATTAGGGCTCTCGCTTCATATTTTGGAGCATATATCAGCACCATGGCTCACTCCACAGCCCTTCCACCTCAGGATAGATGTATTACTGATGGAGTGTATGTCCCATAAAGTGTCACATTTTCTTGACTCAGCAATTCTTAGCTGCAAAGACAATAATTCATCTGGTTCAACACCAGCCTCCAAGTAAGAAGGAAGAAGAGAAAGAGAATTAGGAAGGTTCATCCATAGACTCTCTCTTACCATCTCTCTAGCAAGACTTTAGATCTGACCTTTCTAGCTCTTGACTCTCAAAGACATTCCTCAAATACGCAAGTTCTCCCATGATCCTAGAGTGTCAGAGCAGGAAGATATGTCAAGATATAGTCAAGTGATTTTTTTTTTTTTTTTAGACTTGGCTTTCTGGAGTCTTGGGGTTTTCTTGGAGGCCCCCTAAGAGTCTCACGGTGGTAGAGGACTATAGCGAGGAAAGGGAGGCTGAATTGACAGGAATCAAGACCTCCTCCTTTAATTCAGTCAGATCAGCTCCATTTTGTGCTTTCTATAGTTTCAGAAGCTTGTTACCTATTGCTCAATATTCACACCCACTTCTTCCTTCCTACACCCGGATTTTGTGTGCAGTGGCAATGGGCCCAACTCCAAGCAGTGGAGAAAGATGATGTTATTCATGACAATCCTGTCCCTCAGTTCCTCAGTCTTATTGGCATCTGTGGCTTGGCATGTGACCCAGTGTTGGCCCCTGACCCATGAGAAGTCCCTGATGCTCAAAGTTTTGTGAAACTTTGACTTCCTTATTAAAAATGGACCTATATGGCTGGTACTGACCTTCCCCTTCTTCCTTCTTCCTCCTTTCAATGCCAATGTCATCTCTGCCATTACATCAGTAACCTTGGGACCATGGGTATGATACGAATGCCTGAAATCACAGAAACATTGAACCTGACCTAAGTGAGCCACTGAACCAATTCCAGCAACCCTCTAGCTCCAGAATTCTTGCCACATGAGGAAAGGAACCCACTATTGCCTAAGCTACTTCGATTGGGTTTTTGTCACTTGCATCCAAAAAAAAAAAAGTATTCTTAGAAGATACATACATATCCTGCTTCTGGATAAGATTTCCTTTAGATCAAGGATTTTCAGGCTAAAAATCATTTATGATATCATAATCTTGTCCCATTATCTCATTTTTAAGAAAATAGAAACTGTTTTAATTCTGTATTGCTGTATAAATAACATATGACTTAAAACCATAGGCTTTTTCTGATCTCTTCCAGTTCTGTGAGTGGCCTAGGCTCAGCTGGGCAGTTCTTCTGTTCCTTGTGATATCCCCTCATGCTAGAGTCATCTGGAGGCTCAACAGGCTCACTTGCCTAATGCCTGACAGGAATAGCTCGAAGACTGGGCTCAGCTGGGGCACTTGGCCACTTTCTCTTTTTTTAAATTAATTTTTTTATTCTTATGTTAATCCCCATACATTACATCATTAGTTTTATTATTTTTTTATTTTTAAAAATTTTTTTTTAAAGATTTTATTTATTTATTTGACAGAGACAGATAGCGAGAGCAGGAACACAAGCAGCGGGAGTGGGAGAGGGAGAAGCAGGCTTAGGGAGCCCGATGTGGGTCTCGATCCCAGGACCCTGGGATCATGACCTGAGCCGAAGGCAGATGCTTAACGACTGAGACACCCAGGCACCCCACATCATTAGTTTTAGATGTAGTGTTCCATGATTCATTGTTTGTACATAACACCCAGTGCTCCATGCAGAATGTGCCCTCCTCAATACCCACCACCAGGCTAACCCATCCCCCACCCCCCTCCCCTCTAGAACCCTCAGTTTGTTTTTCAGAGTCCATCGTCTCTCATGGTTCGTCTACCCCTCCGATTTCCCCCGCTTCATTCTTCCCCTCCTGCTACCTTCTTCTTCTTCTTTTTTTTTTTTCTTAACATATATTGCATTATTTGTTTCAGAGGTACAGATCTGAGATTCAACAGTCTTGCACAGCTCACAGCGCTTACCAGAGCACATACCCTCCCCAGTGTCTATCACCCAGTCACCCCATCCCTCCCACCCCACCCCCCACTCCAGCAACCCTCAGTTTGTTTCCTGCAATTAAGAATTCCTCATATCAGTGAGATCATATGATACATGTCTTTCTCTGTTTGACTTATTTCACTCAACATAATACCCTCCAGTTCCATCCACGTCATTGCAAATGGCAAGATCTCATTCCTTTTGATGGCTGCATAATATTCCATTGTATATATATACCACATCTTCTTTATCTATTCATCTGTCAATGGACATCTAGGCTCTTTCCACAGTTTGTCTGTTGTGGACATTGCTGCTATAAACATCGGGGTGCATGTACCCCTTCGGATCCCTACATTTGTATCTTTGGGGTAAATACCCAGTAGTGCAATTGCTGGATCGTATGGTAGCTCTATTTTCAACTTTTTGAGGAACCTCCATACAGTTTTCCAGAGTGGCTGCAACAGCTTGCATTCCCACCAACAGTGTAGGAGGGTTCCCCTTTCTCCGCATCCCCGCCAACATCTGTCGTTTCCTGACTTGTTAATTTTAGCCATTCTGACTGGTGTGAGGTGGTATCTCATTGAGGTTTTGATTTGGATTTCCCTGATGCTGAGTGATATTGAGCACTTTTTCATGTGTCTGTTGGCCATTTGGTTGTCTTCTTTGGGAAAATGTCTGTTCATGTCTTCTGCCCATTTCTTGATTGGATTCTTTGTTCTTTGGGTGTTGAGTTTGATGAGTTCTTTATAGATTTTGGATACTAGCCCTTTATCTGATATGTCCTTTGCAAATATCTTCTCCCATTCTGTCGGTTGTCTTTTGGTTTTGTTGACTGTTTCCTTTGCTTTGCAAAAGCTTTTTATCTTGATGAAGTCCCAATCGTTCATTTTTGCTCTTGCTTCCCTTGCCTTTGGTGATGTTTCTAGGAAGAAGTTGCTTCGGCTGAGGTCAAAGAGGTTGCTGCCTGTGTTCTCCTTTAGGATTTGGATGGACTCCTGTCTCACATTGAGGTCTTTCAACCATGTGGAGTCTATTTTTGTGTGTGGTGTAAGGAAATGGTCCAGTTTCATTCTTCTGCATGTGGCTGTCCAATTTTCCCAACACCATTTGTTGAAGAGACTGTCTTTTTTCCATTGGACATTCTTTCCTGCTTTGTGGAAGATGAGTTGACCATAGAGTTGAGGGTCCATTTCTGGGCTCTCTATTCTGTTCCATTGATCTATGTGTCTGTTTTTGTGCCAGTACCATGCTGTCTTGATGATGACAGCTTTGTAATAGAGCTGGAAGTCCGGAATTGTGATGCCGCCAGCTTTGCTTTTCTTTTTCAACATTCCTCTGGCTATGCGCGGTCTTTTCTGGTTCCATACAAATTTTAGGATGATTTGTTCCATTTCTTTGAAAAAAGTGGATGGTATTTTGATGGGGATTGCATTGAATGTGTAGATTGCTCTAGGTAGCATTGACATCTTCACAATATTTGTTCTTCCAATCCACGAGCATGGAACGTTTTTCCATTTCTTTGTGTCTTCCTCAATTTCTTTCATGAGTATTTTATAGTTTTCTGAGTACAGATCCTTTGCCTCTTTGGTTAGATTTATTCCTAGGTATCTTATGGTTTTGGGTGCAATTGTAAATAGGATCGACTCCTTAATTTCTCTTTCTTCTGTCTTGTTGTTGGTGTATAGGAATGCCACTGATTTCTGTGCATTGATTTTATATCCTGGCACTTTACTGACTTCCTGTATGAGTTCTAGCAGTTTTGGGGTGGAGTCTTTTGGCTTTTCCACATAAAGTATCATATCATCTGCAAAGAGTGAGAGTTTGACTTCTTCTTTGCTGATTTGGATGCCTTTGATTTCTTTTTGTTGTCTGATTGCTGTGGCTAGGACTTCCAATACTATGTTCAATAGCAGTGGTGATAGTGGACATCCCTGCCACGTTCCTGACTTTAGGGGGAAAGCTCTCAGTTTTTCCCCATTGAGAATGCTATTCACTGTAGGTTTTTCGTAGATGGCTTTTATGATATTGAGGTATGTACCCTCTATGCCTATACTCTGAAGAGTTTTGATCAAGAAAGGATGCTGTACTTTGTCAAAAGCTTTTTCTGCATCTATTGAGAGGATCATATGATTCTTGTTCTTTCTTTTGTGAATGTATCGTATCACGTTGATTGATTTGCGGATGTTGAACCAACCCTGCAGCCCTGGGATAAATCCCACTTGGTCGTGGTGAATAATCCTTTTAATGTACTGTTGGATCCTATTGGCTAGTATTTTGGTGAGAATTTTTGCATCCATGTTCATCAGGGATATTGGTCTGTAATTCTCCTTTTTGATGGGGTCTTTGTCTGGTTTTGGGATCAAGGTAATGGTGGCCTCATAAAATGAGTTTGGAAGTTTTCCTTCCATTTCTATTTTTTGGAACAGTTTCAGAAGAATAGGTATTAATTCTTCTTGGAATGTTTGGTAGAATTCCCCTGGGAAGCCATCTGGTCCTGGGCTTTTGTTTTATGGGAGATTTTTGATGACTGCTTCCATTTCCTTAGTGGTTATAGGTCTGTCCAGGTTTTCTATTTCTTTCTGGTTCAGTTTTGGTAGTTGATACATCTCTAGGAATGCCTCCATTTCTTCCAGGTTATCGAATTTGCTGGCATAGAGTTGCTCATAATATGTTCTTATAATTGTTTGTATTTCTTTGGTGTTGGTTGTGATCTCTCCTCTTTCATTCATGATTTTGTTGATTTGGGTCATTTCTCTTTTCTTTTTGATAAGTCTGGCCAGGGGTTTATCAATCTTGTTAATTCTTTCAAAGAACCAGCTCCTAGTTTCATTGATCTGTTCTACTGTTCTTTTAGTTTCTATTTCATTGATTTCTGCTCTGATCTTTATTATTTCTCTTCTCCTGCTGGGTTTAGGCTTTATTTGCTGTTCTTTCTCCAGGTCCTTTAGGTGGAGGGTTAGGTTGTATACTTGAGACCGTTCTTGTTTCTTGAGAAAGGCTTGTATTGCTATATACTTTCCTCTGAGGACTGCCTTTGCTGCATCCCAAAGATTTTGAACAGTTGTGTTTTCATTTTCATTGGTTTCCATGTATTTTTTTAATTCTTCTTTAATTTCCTGGTTGACCCATTCATTCTTCAGTAGGATGCTCTTTAGCCTCCATGTATTTGAGTTCTTTCTGACTTTCCCCTTGTGATTGAGTTCTAGTTTCAAAGCATTGTGGTCTGAAAATAGGCAGGGAATGATCCCAATCTTTTGGTACCGGTTGAGACCTGATTTATGACCTAGGACGTGATCTATTCTGGAGAATGTTCCATGGCCACTAGAGAAGAATGTGTATTCCGTTGCTTTGGGATGCAATGTTCTGAATATGTCTGTGAAGTCCATCTGGTCCAGTGTGTCATTTAAAGTCTTTATTTCCTTGTTGATCTTTTGCTTAGACGATCTGTCCATTTCAGTGAGGGGGGTGTTAAAGTCCCCCACTATTATTGTATTGTTGTCGATGTGTTTCTTTGCTTTTGTTATTAATTGCCTCATATAATTGGCTGCTCCCATGTTAGGGGCATAGATATTTACAATTGTTAGATCTTCTTGTTGGATAGAGCCTTTAAGTAGGATATAGTGTCCTTCCTCATCTCTTATTACAGTCTTTGGTTTAAAATCGAATTTGTCTGATAGAAGGATTGCCACCCCAGCTTTCTTTTGGTGTCCATTAGCATGGTAAATGGTTTTCCACCCCCTCACTTTCAATCTGGGGGTGTCTTTGGTTCTAAAATGAGTCTCTTGCAGACAGCATATCGATGGGTCTTGTTTTTTAATCCAGTCTGATAGCCTGTGTCTTTTGATTGGGGGCATTTAGCCCATTTACATTCAGGGTAACTATTGAAAGATAGGAATTTAGTGCCATTGTATTGCCTGTAAGGTGACTGTTACCGTATATTGTCTATGTTCCTTTCTGGTCTATGTGCTTTTAGGGTCTCTCTTTGCTTAGAGGACCCCTTTCAAGATTTCCTGTAGGGCTGGTTTTGTGTTTGCAAATTCCTTTAGTTTTTGTTTGTCCTGGAAGCTTTTTATCTCTCCTTCAATTTTCAATGACAGCCTAACTGGATAGAGTATTCTTGGCTGCATATTTTTCTCATTTAGTGCTCTGAATATATCCTGCCAGTCCTTTCTGGCCTGCCAGGTCTCTGTGGATAGGTCTGTTGCCAATCTAATGTTTCTACCCTTGTAGGTTACATAACTCTTCTCCTGAGTTGCTTTCAGGATTTTCTCTTTGTCTGAGACTTGTAAGTTTTACTATTAGATGTTGGGGTGTTGACCTATTTTTATTGATTTTGAGAGGGGTTCTCTGTGCTTCCTGGATTTTGATGCCTGTTTCCTTCCCCAAATTAGGGAAGTTCTCTGCTATAATTTGCTCCATTATACCTTCTGCCCCTCTCTCTCTTTCTTCTTCTTCTGGGATCCCAATTATTCTAATGTTGTTTCGTCTTACGGTATCGCTTATCTCTCGAATTCTGCCCTCGTGATCCAGTAGTTGTTTATCTCTCTTTTTCTCAGCTTCTTTATTTTCCATCATTTGGTCTTCTATATTACTGATTCTCTCTTCTGCCTCATTTATCCTAGCAATTAGCGCCCCCATTTTTGATTGCACCTCATTAATAGCCTTTTTGATTTCTACTTGGTTAGATTTTAGCTCTTTTACTTCTCCAGAAAGGGTTTCTCTAATAACTTCCATATTTTTTTCAAGCCCAGCTAGTATCTTTAAAGTGATGATTCTGAACTCTAGATCTGACATCGTACTAATGTCCGTATTGAGTAGGTCCCTGGCAGTCGGTACTACTTCTTGTTCTTTTTGTTGAGGTGATTTTTTTCCGTCCTGTCATTTTGCCCAGAGGAAAATAGATGAATGAGAGAACAAAATGCTAGCAGAGTAACCACATCCCCAGAAAATATACTCTAAACAAATCAGAAAAGACCTAAAGCAGTGGAAAAAGCAACGGAAAGAGAAAAAAAGAAAAAGATAAAGATAAAAACAAACAAAACAAGCAAAACAACAACAACAAACCAGAATGTGATCAAATATGATCAGGCTGGTATATAGATCAGTGCCACACACTAGATTTGGGGTGTATTTTGGTCTTTTAGAAGAAAGTGCCTTCCGAAATTTTAAAGAAAGAAAAACTTATATATGTACAAAAGTAAGGGTTGATATGATGAAGGGATGGAATATGACTGTAAAGATGGAAATTATAAAAAAATTTTATAAAAGGAATTGATAAGAAGTTGTTTGAAAAAAGAAAGAAGAGGATTTAAAAAAAGAAAAAAGAAAAAAAAGGGAGAGAATGTGATCAGGCAAGGGAATAGAAAAAACCATATACTAGAGATTTAGGTTTTAATCTGTTAGAAGAAACTATCTCAAAATTTTAAAGAGAGAACAACTTATATATATATGCCAAAAATACGGGTAACTACTATGAACGGATAGAATATGACTCTAAAAATGAAAAATAAAAATGTTTTTTAAAAAAAAGGGATTGATAAGATGTTGGTTGAAAAAGGGAAAAGAAAAATTCAAAAAGAAAAAAAGACAGTTAAAAAAAAATTAACTTTGAAAGACTAAAGAATCATGGTAAAAAAGCCATGAATTCTATTTGCAGTATTCCCCTAGCTGGAGTTCTGCCGTTCTCATTGATCGGTAAACTTGGTCTTGGCTGGCTGTTCTCGCTGATCTTCTGGGGAGGGGCCTGTTGCCGTGGTTTCCAAATGTCTCTGCCGGAGGCGGAATTGCCCCGCCCTTGCCCCCTCCCGGCTAAGTAATCTGCTCGGGTCTGCTCTCCGGGGCTTTTGTTCCCTGCGAGCTTTCCGTACAGCTTTGGAGGCGGAGAGTGAAAATGGCGGCCTCCCAATCTCCGCTCCCGACGAGCCGAGAACTCGGGGCCCCGCTCCTCAGTGAGCCCCCAGAGAAAAGCCGTCAGTCACTCCCGTCTCCCTGCTCTCCGGCCACACTCCGTGCTCACCCGGCCTGTGACCGCGCGCCTCTGTCTCTGGCACCCGACCCCGGGTGGAGTCTCCAAACCCAGCAGATCCCTGCGGTGCACTCCCGCGCGGCTCCTCCCGGGGGAGGAAGGTGAGTCTCCCCGGATCTTCCGCTTGTTGGGTCCCTGCTGGGGGAGCAGGGACCCGGCTGGGCCGCGGATCACGGTTTATGGCAACCCCGAGCTGAGAGCCTTAGCCAGACAGCTGACTTCTTTTCTTATGTGGTACCTCAGAGTTGCCCAAAGCACAGTAACAGAAGCCACCAGGCCTGGGGGTGTGGGAGGCTCAGTCGTTAAGCATCTGCCTTCAGCTCAGGTCATGATCCCAGGGTCCTGGGATCGAGCCCCGCATCGGGCTCCCTGCTCGGTGGGAAGCCTGCTTCTCCCTCTCCCATTCCCCCTGCTTGTGTTCCCTCTCTTGCTGTGTCTCTCTCTGTCAAATAAATACATAAAATCTTAAAAAAAAAACAAAAACAGAAGAAGAAGCCACCAGGCCCGGGGATGTGGGAGGCTCAGTTGTTAAGCGTCTGCCTTCGGCTCAGGTCATGATCCCGGGGTCCTGGGATCGAGTCCCACATCGGGCTCCCTGCTCAGCGGGAAGCCTGCTTCTCCCTCTTCCACTCCCCTGCTTGTGTTCCCTCTCTCTGGCAAATAAATACATAAAATCTTTAAAAAAAAACAAAAACAGAAGAAGAAGCCACCAAGCCCTCCTAAGCATAGTGTCACATTCTTGATACTCCACTGGTTAAAGTGAGTCACAGGGCCATTTAGATTCAAGAGTGGAGGACTACATGAGGGTGGGAATACCAAGAGGCAGGTTTTATTGGGGGCAATCTTTGCAGATTAGTTACTACAAAAACTGAGACCCAGACTGTGAAAGTTCATTGTCTAAGCTGCCAGAGCCATAACTAATTTAGAAGACCATTGAAGGGATGAGAGACCCACATGGGATGGGGCCAGGGGTTGTTGGGGGAACAGAAGGTACTTACTGCTCGCCCAGGATTTTTTACTCTCAGCACCCTTGACATTTGGGGCCAGATAATCCTTTGTTGGGGGGCCTGTCCTGTGCATTGTAAGATGTCTAGTAACATCCCTGGCCTCTGCTCACTAGACACTAGTAACACCACCATCACCCCCCCCCCCGTTGTGACAGTCAAAAATGTGTCCAGACACTGCCGAACGTCCCTTGGAGACAAAAGAGCCATAGTTGAAAACAATGGCCCTAACCTTATTTAGAGGTTCTGTTACTTCACAGAAATCCTGCTGGGCTAGAGAGCCTGATCTTACATGTGGGCCAATGGAGCACATTTATATCCTTAAATTTTTCCAGTGGGAAATGTCTCTATGTAATAGAAAAAGTTAGGAGAATCAATTTCACACTGTGGGCCACTTGTTCTATGTAGAGCCTTTACTTTGGATAAGGGCTTTTTAATTTCTGCTATAAGTTCACCAAAGAGTACTTTAAAGATTGTGCCCCCAAGTGAAATCTGAATTTGTATCCTCCTTCACTGCCAGGACAGAGTACTAAGCAATTCCTTTGGTATTTTTTCTTTTGTTTTTACCAAGAGTTGTCCACAAATAGGTAGATTTTAAAACCACCGGACATGGGGTGCTTGGGTGGCTCAGTCAGCTGAGCATCTGACTTTGGCTCAGGTCGCTATCTCCAGGTCCTGGGATCAAGCCCCGTGTAGGACTCAGCACTCAGTGGGGAGTCTGCTTCTCCCTCTTCCTCTACGCCTCCCCCCTCTCATGCTCTTGTGCATGTGTGCATGCACTCTCTCTCAAACAAATAAATAAGATCTTAAAAAAAAAAAAATACACCACAGGACAGGGTGAAATCAGCTAGAGAAGTAGGTAAATGAAAAAAGAAAGAAAAAAAGATGGTGGCCTAGGCCAGGATCCACCCTGAGCCCCTTCAACATTTAGAGGTAGACAGAAAAGGAAGAAAACCAGAAAAATGTTACACATACACACACATCTACAAATACCCAACTGCAGGAGCATCTGGCGGGCTCAGTCAGTACAGCATGCAACTCTTCATCTTGGGGTTGTGGGTTCAAGCCCCACACTGGGTGTAGAGCTTACTTCAAATAAATAAATAAATAAAAATTTTACAGAAACACAAATATACAACTGGGGACCACCCTTATAGCTCAAACTCTAAGAAATTATTCAAACTTGGCAATCTTACACTATTTACCCTGCCTTGCCTTCCCTGCAGAAACTGCCGTAAAAGCTCTGACCTCGATTTTTCCCTTCTTCTTGTCTCCTTCCCCTGACCAAAACCTGGTGCTCCTCACATGGCCCTGTGTCGCCTGTCATGCTTCCTGCTTCTACGATCTATGACTCCTTTAAACCTTGTTTTTCTGAACCTTTCCTCGGTCTCTTCTTGTGGCCACCCCTCGTCGACCATCACATAAAAGAACACAGATCATGGATACATTCTGATGGTACAGCCAACGGGATTTCCTGGTGGATAGGGTATGGAAACTGAGACAAAGAGAGGGGGCAAGGATGAAGCCAAGGTTTTTGGCCAGAGCAACTGGACAGAGGAAGCTGAAACTTGCTGAGATACGGGAGACTACATATAGTACAAGCCACAGTTGCATAGAGAAACACGAGTCAAGTTTAGCCAAGTTTTTTTTTTTAAGATTTATTTATTTATTTTTCGAGAGAGAGAGCAAGCACACAGGAGGTAGGGGCAGAGGGAGAGGGAGAGAGAGTCTTAAGCAGACTCCCTGCTGAGCGCAGAGCCCCATGCAGGACTCAGTATCGTGACCCTGAGATCACAACCTGAGCCAAAACCAAGAGCTGGACTCTTAGCTGACTGAGCCACCCAGGAGACCCGGTCCCAATGGTTTTCTAAGATTCATCTGCATTGTCCAATTCTCTGCTCCTCATGGGGTTAATAAATTTCTCAGTCGTTCCCCAAATCTACAAATTCAATGTAATTATTCATCAATTGATTAATCCTTTGAGCCAAATTGTTACTGTGCCAGTTATCTATTGCTGCATGACGAACTTCACTGAAACACAGTGCCGTAAAACACCAACGTTTTATTATAGTTCATGATTTGTGAGTACAGAGTGTGGGCGGGACTGTGTGAATCTTCCAATCCATTTGGAGTAGCTGGAGGTCTATCGGGGGTATTCAGCTGCTGGATGTACTAATACAGTTGCCCTTTGAACAACATAGGGCTAGGGGTTAGTTCAAAATCCATGTATAAATTTCGACTCCTCTGAAATGTAACTACTAATGGCCTGCTGTTGACCAGAATCCTTACTGATGACATAAACAACTGATTAACACATATTTTGTTTGTTATATGCATTATACACTGTATTCTTCCAATAAAGTAAGGTAGAGAAAAGAATATGTTAAGGAAACCATAAGGAAAATACATGTATATTATTGCAGTGTATTTATTGAAAATAACTCATGTGTAAGTGGACCCATGCAGCTCAAACCCCTGTCACTCGAGGGTCAAGTGTGTATTTAGTGAGGGGAGATGTGAACTGAGTCTTGCAGCCAAGTGTATAAGAGCAGATGAAAGGGGCGCCGGAGTGGCTCGGTGGTTAGGCGTCTGCCTTCGGCTCAGGTCATGGTCCCAGGGTCCTGGGATCGAGCCCCACATCGGGCTCCCTGCTCAGCGGGAAGCCTGCTTCTCCCTCTCCCACTCCCCCTGCTTGTGTTCCTGCTCTCGCTATCTCTCTATCTCTCTGTCAAATAAATAAACAAAATCTTAAAAAAAAAAAAAAAGAGCAGATGGAAGAAGTTACACTGTGTTGTGCAGGAAGAGAGGGTTGGATATTCCTGGAGAGCAGCCTTCAGCCTTCTCAGCCCCCCGGGGTTTCGCAGAAGTTGGGGGGAAATGACCAGAAGTTTGGTAAATTGCAGCATGAATAAGAAGAGACAACATCACTAGTGTACAGAGGAAACCGAATCCCATCGGAGTGTGGGCTTTCCTCTCGCTCATGGCTCTCATTTCATCGAAGACTTGAGCTTTGACCTCGTGAGCTACTAATCTTATGCTGGAAGCTGCTGTTCTACACACTTCGCAGGGAATGCTTTCCAGACTTTTCCAGATGTGTGTGCCTGTTTCGTCTGCCGTGTTCCTGCTGTGTTTTGCACCCACAACCAGCACTGAGATAATGACTGTGAACAAGGAGCAACGTGGGTGTATAGTGTGGATGTGTGTTTGGGGTGAGGACAGGCTTCACAAGAAATGACCTTGGAAGAAAGAGAAAAAATTAGGACAGTGGAAAAAGAAATGATTTCTTAAGAGAATGTTACTATTACAACTACACTCAAGAGGCAAAGAAGGAATCAAGTGTTTAGTGTTTGGTTTGGCACAAAGCTTCACAAATAAAACTTTATGATAACAGCATGAGAAGTCATCTTTTACTCAGGCATCACTTTTCTGGCCTAATAAAAAAACGATCCGACGAACCATGAGAGACAATGGACTCCAGGAAACGAACTGAGGGTTTTAGAGGGGAGAGGGGTGGGGGGATCAGTTAGCCTGATGATGGGTATTAAGGAGGGCACATATTGCATGGAGCACTGGGGTGTTATACGTAAACAATGAATCATGGAACACTACATCAAAAACTAATGATGTACTGTATGGCGACTAACATAACATGATAAAAAATTATAAAAAAAAAAGATCCATTTTTCATTCAAATAGACACACCTGTTCTGTGCCCGCGTGTGTGTATAACGTTCTGAAGCTTCAGTATTTAAAATTTTTTGATCTATAATATCCTTACAGAAAAGTGTTCAACTCGTGACTGTGCTGTTCAATGAATCTTCATTTTCATAAATCGTTCACAACCCAGTGGTCAGCACCTAGCTCCACAAACAGAATGTTCCCAGCACCTGAATGTTCCTCTCTCGCCCAAATCCAGTTATTATCCACTCCTTCCCCAAGTAATCACTCTCCTGACTTCTAACAGCATGGATGAGTTTTGCTTGTTCTTGAACTTCCTGTAAATGGAATTATATTTTGATTCTGGCTTCTTTTTCTCCATGGTGCATCGGTGAGATTTACATATGTTGTCGCTTGGGTTGTCTTATTCATCCTCATTGCTGTGTCTTCCATTGTATGCCCATGCCACGATTTATCCATTCCACTATTGATAGATATTTGGGAAGTCTCCAGTTGAGGCTCTTAGGAATAGCGTTACTATGAACATTCTAGTACGAGTTTGGGTACCCATGTGTATGCCTCTGTTGGGTCATGACGTAGTTGTCCTTGCCTGTGAATCTGTTGACATGGTCATATCTGTTCAAAATTGTTGCCGCAAAAACATTTTGCACACTGTTGGAGTTATACACGGTTGGATTTCATTGACATTTGATACACTCTATAAAAGAGTACACAATGATTCAGCATTAAAATGAAAAGTCATTATATCCACAGCTCTTGTGGATACAGAAACAGAGTAGCAGAGTACAAATGATGTTATTGAAACAGATATTTGTCCAGGGAGGAATACATCAATTCTTCTAAATGTTTGTGGAAGGAACCTAAGAAGACAGACACCCTCAAGGAGACGAAGCTGCCAATTATTCTTGACTTCATGCTGTTTCTCAGATATGCGCAAAAGCATTTCCTATCACAACATCAAGCCACGCAGCTTGAAGGTGGGAGAAATGGCCAAATTCCTTGAAGCAGATGAAAGAAATTTCAGAGCGCTGAGAAGCTGGTATGCCTTATTCATGTGTCATGCAGGACTGTCATTCAGGCCTCGTGTCATCATTAAATTGGCAGCATTTTTAATTTTTCCTTGGAGGTGGATAAATAACAATGCATTACTAACAGCAGTATCTCCTATTTGATGAAATATGGTAATTAGAATGATAATATTAAAGCTGTAACTTATTGGTCCAAGCATGGCACTCAGCAATTTACAAATATTCTCTCATTTAATTTGGTCTTCACAGCAGCCCTACAAGGTAGATAATGTTTTTAGCCCCAGGGAAATGAGGCCCGCGCGGCTGCATTAGCCGGGAGCGGTGGAGCCGGGACTCAGACCCAGGAGTGTGTAACTTACTGAGTGCTGAATCCGCCCAGCGCCAGGAGGCATCAAGTTTTCCAGCTCTCTCTCGGAGATGAAATTCATCCGAGGTGAAGAGGGACAGGAAGACATTTTGGCACCATGTCTAGGCAGTGTTCTCTGCTCCAGCTTTAACAAAAGCTACTGCTCCCATCCAAGCTCTCATCATCTACTACCTGCAAGCCGTTGGAATAATTTCCTAAGTGTGCCTGCTTCAACATTATCCCCCCTGCAATCTGTTCCCAAGAGAGTGGCTGGAGTGAACATTTAAGACGTTAAGGCAGAACATGTCCCTCCCTCTACCGCAAACCCTGCATCAGAAGCACATCTCACTCGGGGTAAGAGAGGAAATCTCCAGCATCCCACTCAGCATCCCACTCAGCTTTGCGCTGAGTGACCTCCTGTTACTGTCTGGCTTCCGCCCTTCCCACTCCCCTCCCTCTCTCTCTCTCTGGCACTCAGTGTTGTCCTGCCATGCCTTTCCCAGTTTGTGTCCGCCCCCCCAGGAGTAGACTTGGAGAGGAGGATTTGAGAGTCAATCATTTATTTGGAAAGTGAAGGAAATACCTCTAGCTGTTGAGGAAGGAACACAGGAAGAGGGAGACTCTTTTTTTTTTTTTTTTTAAGATTTTATTTATTTACTTGAGAGGGAGAGAGAGAGAGGGAGAAAGGGTGCAGGAGCAGGGAGAAGGGGCAGAGGGAGAAGCAGGCTTCCCACTGAGCAGGGAGCCCCACACAGGGCTGATCCCAGGACCCCAAGATCATGACCCGAGCTGAAGGCAGGCACTTAACCGCCTGAGCCACCCAGGTGCCCCAAGAGGGAGGCTCTTAATAAAGGTGTGCTATGAAGCCAGCTACCACTCTGGGCCACGGATACCAATTCCGTGGGCAAACCCTGGGAGCCAGCGTAGAATATGCGCCTCAGCGTTAGCCCTCTGGACAGGCCCGGGGCCCGGGGTGTTTATACACCAGCTCTCCCCTGTCCCCAGTCCACGTAAATCTCACCACTACCAGCCAGCTGCATGTATGGGCAGAGCAGCCTTCTGCAGCCCTGAGAAAGCCCTCAGGCAAAAAAGATGCGGATGCTGGTAATTTGACATTTGACGTCAGGTTGGCACAGGGATGGCAAAGCCTAAGGCCCGTGTAATGTTCACTACAGGCCCCTGCATTTGCTGTTTCCACTGCCTAAGACATTAGTCCCTCTGCTACTCGTATGTGACTCTTTCAGGTCCCTGCTCTGATAACCCCTCAGGGAGGTCTTTTCTGATCACCTTCGTTAAATTGCCCCCCAACTTCTAACACACATACGTATCTTGTTTATGGTCTTTCTTTTTTTTTTTTTTTTAAAGATTTTATTTATTTATTTATTTGACAGAGAGAGACACACAGAGAGAGAACACACAAGCAGGGGGAGTGGGAGAGGGAGAAGCAGGCTTCCTGCCGAGCAGGGAGCCCGATGCGGAGCTCGATCCCAGGACCCTGGGATCATGACCTGAGCCGAAGGCAGACACTTAACGACTGAGCCACCCAGGCGCCCCTCTCGTTTATGGTCTTTCTTTTCCCCCACCAAATAGAGGCACCAGGAGGGCAGGGATTTGGGCCTGTTAGGTCTGTTGCTTTATCCCCAGTACCCAGCATGGTGTCTGGGACATGATAGGAGTTCAAGAAATATTACATGAATGAATGGTCATTAAAAAAAAAAAAAAAATCTTGGGGTGCCTGGGTGGCTCAGTCGGTTGAACGTCCGATCTTGGTTTCAGCTCAGGTCATGATCTCTGGGCCGAGAGATCGAGCCGGGAGTCGGGCTCCGTGCTCAACAGGGATTCTGCTTGAAATTCTCTCTCTCCCTCTCCCTTTGCCCCTCCCCCTGATCACATTCTCTCTCTCTCAAAATAAATAAATAAATCTTTAAAAAAAAAAATCTCTCTTTTTCTCCTGTGTCTGTTTGTCAATTGACTTAAAATCCTCAGGGATGAAAAATATGATGAATTGGCATCTACAAAGGCCAACACACACCTATTAGGACCTGATATGAATGGCTTTAAATGGCCCACCGTCTCTTTCATTGTTGGAGCTCTACCATATGCCCGGCACGGTTCAAAGTCCTGGGAGCACTGCTCTGTATCGCTACGAATGACTTCTGGCAGGAAGTGACCAAAACATCAAAGCAGTGGCTTACACCAAGTGAGGGTTTTATTTTTCTCACATAGTTAGAAGTCTAGACATGGGCAGTGCAGTGCTCATATGTGGGCTGCAAGAGGCCATCAGGGACCCTGTCTGCTTCTACCTCCTTATGGTCCCAAGCTTGCGGCTCCCACTTCAGCAGCATCTGCATTCCAGGCAGGAAGCAGGGAATGACAAAGGGAAAAATGTGTGTTCCAGAGGACTTCTCACCCAATGACCACACTTTGCTGAAAAGCTCCACTCAGCAATTCCTGTGTCTGTCTCCCTACCCACGTCTTGGCCGCCTGACCCGCAAGGGGGCTAAGAAACGTAGCATTTTTTGTTTGTTTGCTTTGTTTTCTTTGGTGTGCACCTTGCTTCTGTAAAACAAAATTAGGAAGAAGGACACCATTAAGTGCATCCTTGAGTAAGCAATGAGCAATACCTCCTGCCGTGAGAGTACTAAGGACCATGGTCTCCGAGGGTCACGGTAGCACATGCAAACAGAACACCAGGAAGCAAACGCACGTCCACTACACATACATCCCCACTTGCAAAAAATGACAAAAAGCAAGAGTGCTGTGCCAAAGTAGTAAAATGAGGGGAGGAGTTAGTGACTCTTGATTCTACATTATACCTGGAAGTCAGGGAAGCAGCTCTCCAGAGAAGTAACGGTGTCACTGAACTCGGAATGTCCAAACAGAGGTGATCTGGCTAAGATCAATTGCAATTTTACTGATCCTTTGTTGGTTATAATTTCATCCGGGACAAGAAAGGAATAGAATCACATCTGCCCAGTTTTCTAAAATCCAGTGTTCAAGATGTGGGAGAAATCTTCTTTTTCCTAAATGTTCTCTCAAAGCTGTGCTGGGGGCCTTTTCTCCTTATGATGCTTCTCTCTCTCTCTCTCTCTCTCTCCCTCTCTCTCTTTTTTAAAAATTTTTTATTGTTATGTTAATCACCATACATTGCATCATTAGCTTTAGATGTAGTGTTCCATGATTCATTGTTTGTGCATAGCACCCAGTGCTCCATGCAGAATGTGCCCTCCTTAATACCCACCACCAGGCTAACCCATCTTCCCACCCCCCTCCCCTCTAGAACCCTCAGTTCGTTTTTCAGAGTCCATCGTCTCTCATGGTTCGTCTACCCCTCCGATTTCCCCCGCTTCATTCTTCCCCTCCTGCTACCTTCTTCTTCTTCTTCTTTTTTTTTTTTCTTAACATATATTGCATTATTTGTTTCAGAGGTACAGATCTGAGATTCAGCAGTCTTGCACAATTCACAGCGCTTACCAGAGCACATACCCTCCCCAGTGTCTATCACCCAGTCACCCCATCCCTCCCACCCCACCCCCCACTCCAGCAACCCTCAGTTTGTTCCCTGAGATTAAGAATTCCTCATATCAGTGAGGTCATATGATACATGTCTTTCTCTTTTTGACTTATTTCGCTCAGCATAATACCCTCCAGTTCATCCACATCGTTGCAATCTCTCTTTTTTTTTCTTCTGTCCTCTCCTCTCCCTCACACTTGGTAGAAGTTGACACTGTTCCTCGGTTATAAGGGTAGGGGATCATGGGATGGAGACATGGGAGGGAGTGTTTGGATTTTTTAAAGACTGGCAAAGCCTAATGGCTGAAAAAAATCTTTCAGCAAAATAAGCCAGATGTGGGCAATTTATAAAAGGGGGAATAATTCTAGAGAAATTCTCTTCAACCTATAAGCCAGTCTGGTGAATGTGGGTATTATTAAATAGATGCACTTTGAGAGCTTCCTATTTTGGCTTCAAGAGGCTATCTGTGGTGTTGGGCAAAACTCTGTGCGTTACATTCTAATTCACATCTGGTCTCCGAAGGGCTCCCTTGCGCTCATGTATTGTGAGTCAGTTATTATGTACAAATGTGAATTTTACATCTAGAAGTTTTCCTGGTCACAATAAGGGATTCCGATGTTCTTGGACTTATTTTTTCTTGCCACTCTGCTGATGTCTGGTCTCCTGCTGCTGGTTCTTTGCCCCCAGTACCTTTATGCTATGATTAGTTATCCTTTATCTAGTATGTGGTACAGACGGAAAGACCTTTGTGCAAGTTGACAACTATGGCTCCTAAAAATCTGGCTAGACCCAAATCAGCAGGTGAATACAAGCCCACTTTCAAGAAAATCAACAGGGAGGAGGATAGGATAATGTCAGTGACCATTGTGGATACAACGTGGATGTAACGTACTAACTTTCATTACATTTACAAGTAACTTTTCATGCTCCATGTGGAAATGGTTAAAACATATTCTATCACATGTCATTTTTAGGTGGTGGTGTTTTTCCCCCTTTTACTTTAAAGATAAAGTACTCTTTCACCCCAGATATTACCAAGGCTGCACTGATGATTCAGCATTTCCACAAAACTGCCACATCCAGGTGATACTTAATTCTTCATGGGGATGTTCGGTACTGTGTAAATGTTGCCAACATGCTGGAAATTTTTTCTTTGAATTGTAAGAAATCTGTATTATAATGGATTCAGTCATGTGAATACCTTTATTACATGTTTTTTTGGTAACGATCTTCTCTATATAGGAAGTCCCTGTTGCTAACGCTGTTGCTCTTGCAAGTGCTGGTAATAAAACCCTGTGTTCTTTCTTTCTGAATTCTACAACTTGTCCAATCACGGTGTTAGAATCCTGATGAGGCAGTGCTGGGGGAAGCTGTGAGAAAGCAGATCATGAGATGAGAGGCATAGAGGAGATGGTCAAAGTGAGGCTTGCTGGCATCCATGGTCCCCAAACAGCCATCAGCACGGGCTAGCCAGCCGTGTTTCCAAGGGTGCCCTCCTTCTCTAATTCAGGACTGGAAATGCATACTATCTACAGATCAGGAGAAGATGCCAGTAAAATATTATACATCGCGGGCACTGAAATAGAATAGTTAGACTCTCATGATGGCTTCTGTCCCTCACAACTGGAAGGAAAGAAGGAATAGACCATTACGTGGACTGTGCTGAGATGGCAGCTTTGGATATTTAGAAGTCTATTTCAGTGGACTTCCCTCCAGTTGGAAAACAAAACAGGGATCCCTGGCTTGACTTTGTCTCTTTATCTCTTTCCATTTAAACACAGATATCCTGTTGTGATAACCTTTGACACTTTATTACATGGCTATGGTAAATAACAACTACCCCATTTTGTACTGTCGTTCTGGTTAAATGGTGCCATTAATTACTGAACATAAAAGTTGAAGTTTTTGTGAATAGAAGGAAATGTCATTTGGATTCCTTTGCTTTGTTCACTAAATTTATTTGAGGGCTTGGGTGGTTTAAATAGCTAAGAGACAATCATTGAGTTTG
Organism: Mirounga angustirostris; assembly: GCF_029215605.1. Lineage (NCBI taxonomy): Eukaryota > Metazoa > Chordata > Mammalia > Carnivora > Phocidae > Mirounga > Mirounga angustirostris. The sequence goes on along the minus strand of NW_026991709.1, from coordinate 182,740,122 downwards.
TTGGTCTGTCACTGAGAAACCCCCCTATCCTGATGATAAGAACCAAGTAATTTGGGGGCAGTGGGGAAATGTTGAAAGACTTTCAGAGTTTCATTGGAAATCTGAGTTCACAATGGATTTAAGAAATTGAATGTAATTAAGAAATCAACTTCCGAATGCTCACAAGCTACGTTGTTTAGAAACTACATCTTGAATTTACTTTATTACTGTAGAAAATGACACTGTTTGTTACTGAACCAGTGTTTAAGAACTTGCAAAGAAATGAGTTAAAAATCATGTAGGTCACTTTGAAGAAAGTCTTAGAAATTGTTTCACCATGAATTTCTGTATTGATCAGAACATCGAGTTAGAGATTTGTCATCTTTCATGTTTGGTAGTGTCCTTCTCTGTTAGTATTTCTTAAATTGGGAAAAGCCTGGGATTATATAATTCAAATTTTACTGAAAATTATTTTAATTTTGTTTTTCTATTATCAACTCTTTATTTTTTTCTTAACTTACATTTTCATTTCAGAAATTATTTTTGTTTCAGGTTGATTTCCAGTTTCTTCTTAGCCTTTTTGAAACTTAGCTTTAGTAAAATATGAGTAAACGTTGTGATCTGCTAGATAATAGAATCCTAAAATTTTAGAATTGGAAGGGGCCTTCTCTGTTCCATCTTAGCCATGAGTGGGATGATTACTACAGAATCATTAACACTGATTTTATTTATATTAAAGATATATTTATTTATTAGAGAGAGAGTATACCAGCAGGGAGAGGGGCAGAGGGAGAGAGAGAGAATCTCAAGCAGACTCTGTGCTAATCGTGGAGCCCAATGGGGGGCTCAATCTCACTACCCTGAGATCATGACTTGAGCTGAAACCAAGAGTTGGATGCTTAACTAACTGAGCCACCCAGGCGCACAACACTGGTGATATTTTAAATGTGAACATTTTTTTTTCTACTTGGTCTATTTTGTATTATAAATACGCAATTTTCAAAAATAGTGTTAGCTTCTGCAGATCAGGTCTTGACCTAGTGTAAGGAAAAATTTAAGACTTTGAAAAAAAGGGGATGAATGGATATTCTTTCAGTGGAATACTAAAGTCACTGGAGATCATGTAATACTACAGGAATATACATCTTTGTCTTTGACTAAACTATTTATAAGTCTGTTGACATAAAAGTTAAATTGAAAACTGTTTTAGTATAAATTTCTGTATTGACCAGAAAAATCCAGAAGTTGATGAGAAAGCTGTAATAATGCAAATAATTCTTGTCTATAGACATGCAAAGAAATTCTGTCCTGTGGATCGCAGTTGATTTCCCTCTTACATTGTGGAAGAAGACATTTTTAAAATCTATTTGTAAATTTACTTCAGCATTCCATCTATGTATCTCTCTGCTTTTTGACTTCTTTTTTAAAACATTTTATTTTTAAGTCATCTCTGCACCAACATGGGGCTTGAACTCACAACCCTGAAATCAAGAGTCACATGCTCTACTGACTGATCCAACGAGGCACCCCTGAGAGAAAGAACTGTGACATTTCACTGATTCTCTTGGTAATAGTTAAATAAAATACTTGCCAGGTATTCATTGGGTGGGGGGGGGGAATTATCCTTTAACCTAAGGTATTATGCAAATGATGATTGCATAATAGAAAACCACTCATCGCTCTCCCTAGGCTTATAGATGAAGGCATTGATGCTCAGGGAAACTCAGATTATATTATGTAATAAATTGCTGAGCTGAATTTGAACCCATGTCCATTTGGTTTCTAAACTGATGATTAAAAAAAAAAAAAACAACTCATTGCATTGCCTTCTCATTGAGAAATACATTTTTATTCTTTTTTTAAAAAAAGAGTTACTTATTTGAGAGAGAGAGAGCAGAGAGGGAGAGAATCCCAAGCAGACTCCCCACTGATCTCAGAGCCAGACGTAGGGGTCGATCCCACAACCCTGAGATCATGACCCGAGCCAACACCAAGAGTTGGACACTCAACATACTGAGCCACCCAAGTGCCTCTACATTTTTATTCTTCGAAAAATGTCTTTTTCATGTTTCACTTGATGCTGATGTTTCAAAATAATTACTTGTTATAAAACAAACAAAGCAGCATACTCCCATAATCTTGAGATTTGTGGTTGCAAAATTAGATTTATATCACCTTTTACCTAGCCTTGTCTTTCTAACTGCTAGGTTTCCCTGTTCTACTTTGGCGGGGGTGTTTTCCTTGGTTTTGCATCAAAAAATCATATTTCTCAAAGCCCTGATTGGTGTCATTTAAGATATTCATTAAAGAGCATACAAAACTCCTTCCTCCTTTTGAGTCTCCCTTCAGACCTTCTGATTATGTGAAGAAGACCTCAGTGAGACGTAGTATGTGTCTTTAACATCTCTCTCATACTTGCTACTCAGCCTTTTCTTTTTTTTTAGATTTTATTTATTTATTTGAGAGAGAGTGTGAGTGAATGAGAGAACACAAGTGGGGGGAGGGGCGGAGGGACAAGTAGACTCCCCACTGAGCACAGAGCCCAACTTTGGGGCTTGATCCCAGGACCTCGAGATCGTGACCTGAGCTGAAGACAGATGCTTAAACGGACTGAGCCACCCAGGTGCCCTGCTATTCTGCTTTATATAACAAAGAGAAAGCTTCAGAGCCTTCTCAGCAAAGTCAGCATATATTTTTTGTTTTTCCTGTGCTTATGTAATGCTTCACTTTTAATGTAAATAATTCTGTTTTGAATTTACATTAAATTTTTTTTTTTAAAGATTTTTTATTTATTTATCTGAGAGAGAGAATGGGAGACAGAGAGCATGAGAGGGGGAGGATCAGAGGGAGAAGCAGATTCCCTGCCGAGCAGGGAGCCCGATGCGGGACTCGATCCCGGGACTCCAGGATCATGACCTGAGCCGAAGGCAGTTGCTTAACCAACTGAGCCACCCAGGCGCCCCTACATTAAATTTTAAGATAAATTTCAGGGGTGCCTTGGTGGCTCAGCTGATTAAGCATCTGCCTTCTGTTCATGTCATGATCCCAACGTCCTGGGCTCCCTGCTTAGCAGAGGGCCTGCTTCTCCTTCTCCCACTACCTGCCAATCCCCCTGCTTGTGCTCTCTCTGTCTAATAAATAAATAAATAAATAAAATATTTTTTAAAAAGATAACTTTCAGTTGAGAGTCCTGGCTGGCTCAGTCGGGAGAGCACACAATTCTTGATCTCAGGGTTATAAGTTTGAGCCCCGTGGGGTGTAGAGATTACTAAAAAAATAAACTTAAAAAAAGGAGAGATAAATTTCAGTTAAAAATATGTTGACATAAAAAAGATTAATTACATAACTCAGGTAATAGTTATGAGCTAGCCGATGGCAAAAATTATGATTCTTATGATGACTCAAATTTGAGAAGAAGGAGAATCCTTGGAAGTGAAAATCCAGGGCTATTCCAGTCAGCCACGTAATTGTTAAGTGGCCCTGGGTCACCTACCTACAAGAACTTACATGTCAAACTGAAGATAATACTTTCTCAGAGTCATCCAACAATACAAGTCATTGGACAGACAATAAGGAAAGAAGGTAATATAAGTGAGTATAAACTTCCTGAAGTCATGGAGTATATGTAGCTTTTTTTTTTTTTTAAAGATTTTATTTATTTATTTGACAGAGAGAGAGAAACAGGGAGAGAGGGAACACAAGCAGGGGGAGCGGGAGAGGGAGAAGCAGGCTTCCCACTGAGCAGGAGCCCAATGTGGGGCTCGATCCCAGGACCCTGGGACCATGACCTGAGCCGAAGGCAGACGCTTAACGACGGAGCCACCCAGGCGCCCATCTATTTATCCTCAGCTTCTCACATTGTCCTTAGCACATGAGATTCAATAAGAGTTCACTTTCTGGGGTGCTACTTAGGGTGGTCACATGAATCCTTCCTATGGTCTTATAAAGCAGAGAGTATTATATACAAACCCACAAAGTACACATAAGCATTTACAACCTTTTATTTTTCCCCATGATTATCAAAGCTGTATACATTCAGTTTGTACATTGCATACAGCATATACATTCGAAATGCAGAAATATATGATAAAGCATGAAGCAGGGTTGCTTGGCTGGCTCAGTCGGTAGTGCCTGAGACTCTTGAACTCTGGGTTCCTGAGCTCGAGCTCCACCTGGGGGGTAGGGTTTACTTAAAAAAAGTCTGGAAACAAAAGCTTTATATACTTGAGATAGTACTGTATTTGCAATTTTGTAACCTGTTATTTTCACTTACCATTAGATCATAAGCCTTTCTCCTTAGCATTCAAAATTCTTTCATTCAGCATGATGTTGAATGTTTGACCCACATTGGGGCCGCCTTTTTTCATCCATCGCGGAATCTGCCAACAAGAATGTTGACCCGTAAAACTCTTTAGTAAAATGTTCCCCAGTGAGCACTCAGGCAATTTGGGGTAGGGGAAACAGGGCTGTTTGGGGACAGATCGGAAGAGAGAAGCAGATGAAGGGAGGTGGGTAGGGAAAGAGGCACTGGAGTTAGTCACCTTCACAAACTGGATTGAGAGGTTCTGAATAGGGAGGTGGTTTCTTGCTGGGAGAGCCTGGAACCCACCCATTGATCTCGCACTCCCTCTGCTGGCCTCGTGGAACACATCCACAGCGTGAGTAACTGGAGGGGCCGCTGAGGCCATTGAAATCACCTGTGATGGACAGAAAGCGAAACAGCACCCTTTCTACAATTTTTATAAGATCAATGTTTACATCAACGTTGATGGATTGATGGATTGGTTGTGCTTATTCGGTTGAAACAAGTTAGGATCCGAGGTCCATCTTCCCATCCTCTGTTCGGTTCTTTTCCTTTGCCCCAGGAGAATGAGATTCTAAAGGTCTCAGCTTTTCTTTTCAAGATTCTTCTTAGTCTCCTGCCAGGGCTCTGGTGATCTCCTCGGTTGTTTCTCTTAACCGTATTTTGCGGTGGCTCTTTCTCCTTTTTCACAGTCTCTGCCATGCCCCACCTCCCGGCTAGTGCCATTTATGAATGAAAAAGTAATGGCGAAACCCCACCTTTACCTTGCAAAGCAGCGCTGTTAGCTCCTCTGGTTATGCAGCCTCTTATTTCTCCATTTGTGCTTAATGCAAAAACTATAAAAAGCTTTTCAAAATAGGCGTATGCTCTACTTGACAATTGTGATAAAACAGTGCCTCCAATAAAGAGAAAGCAAGACACATTTGCAATTTCCTCTTCCATAATTTATAGTTATTTAGCTTCTCCCACCCCCACCAGGAGATAAGAATTTCGTTGGGAACGGTTTTCTTTTAATAGCAACATCTGAAGCAGCAAACATTTCTCGTGCAGTTATTAGAGCTCCTAGCCTGCAAAACAGTGACTGGAGATTGAATTAGGGCCTAGAGAGAGGCTGCCCACATCACATAAATAAACAATGAGGGCCCCCGCCATTTTATTACAGGACTTAAATAAGCAGTACAGATGGTCAGTGCGGTGTTGCACATGTGTAACCTATTTATTTAGAAGAGCACATTATAGGGTCAGAGGCATTAATGTACTCACAGTGCCATTCATTTACTCGAGTTACTTCTTTTACGCTAAGCACTGAAGCTGTGGGTAAAGCAAATTACTGCAGGCAGTTATGCAGACCGATGAGAAGATAAGAAAATTGTTGAATGATGGGAGGACAAATAAATAATAAAGTTTAAGGATTTATGGACCCAACTGTAACCTAATATATGTGATTGGTCACTAATCCTCTAATCCTTCTCAATGAGGTCCAAGGGACAAAAAAAGAAAAAAGAAAGAAAAGAAAGAAAAGAAAAAAGAAAGAAAGAAAAGAGAAAGAAAGAAAGAAAATCCAAAAAACCATCGGATTCATTTAGGCACACACATAATTTATTGTCTTATTGCTTCCTGTAATTGAGAAGTCCAAAGCTTCCGGTATAGCTGGTTCAAGATGCTCAGGTAGGCTTGTCAGGTCGGTTCCCTTCCACATTGGCTTCATTTACAGCATGCTGACACTGCTGGTGTTCACCGATTCTCTGTGTGTATTAATACCTTCAATTCCAGTGGAAAACTACTTTGTTCTAATCATTCTGGCAAAAGATCAGGGATTACATCTCTTTGACCAACTGTGAGTCTGTACGTTTTCTGAACTGATCGTTGTGTCCATAGGGATGGACTATGTTGACTACTAAGTTATGGGCTCATCCTGCAAGCCATGAGGGTGTGTAGCGGTTGGGGAAGGTGGGAGGGTTTGTGGATAGCACCACCAAAACAACTAGACCAGGAGAGGAGATGAGCGGCCCCCCAAAGGAAAATCTACACGCCAATAGTGGAAGATGCTGGGATGGATGCCAAGTAGGCAAAAACGAGATGTCTAATCCTTCAACCCACACAATTTAGAAAAGAGCATTCACTAGAATCTTCAAATGAACTCAACTAATACACAAAATAGACCCTATAGTAAAGCCTGAAAATGTCTTTATGTCTGTTAATTCACCTGAGGTTCCAGCTCCCATTACGTGTTAGCAGGCTGAACTAACCAGTGTTCTTTGTAAGTACAATCTCACTGGCACCTTTTTCATGCTACCACTCAATGTTTGCCAACTTTTACATTCCCCTTTTTCCTCAAATGGCAGAAGAAAGTCTTACAGTATCGCATCCCTCAGACCTTTGAACTGGACAAAATGCATGGCGACCCTTCTCAGAACCATGGTGCCGAAAGGGTCAAGTGCATGGAAAAGGCACAGCTGAACTAACAGGTTCCAGACTGCTAAGCCCCTGCCACTACTTTAGAAATGTTGCTTTCTTTTAACTTGTACTTGGAACCATTTACTTGTGGTTACTCTGGTGGTGCCACAATCTCTCTGGAATTTCTTATTAGATAACAGACGATAATCCTAAAAGGAACTATTGTTCTACTTCAGTATGAAAACAGGACACACACACACACACACACACACACAAGTACATATAAACCCACTGAAATCTGAATAAGCTAGATGGGCTATTATCATTGTCAATTTCCTGGTCGTGATATTATCCTATAGTTTTGCAAGATGTTAGCATGGGGGGAAACTGGGTAAAAGGAATACAGGATCTCTCTATAATTTTTTACAACTGCACATGCATCTACAACTATCTCAAAAAATTTTTTTATAAAAATAACATAAGACCAGGGCACCTGGGTGGCACAGTCAGTTCAGCGTCTACTTTTTTTTTTAAGATTTTATTTATTTATTTGCTAGAAAAAGAGAGAGAGAGAGTAAGAGTACAAGCAGAGGGAGTGGCAGGCAGAGGGAGAAGCAGGCTCCCCGCTGAGCAAGGAGCCCAGTGTGGGACACGATCCCAGGACCTCAGGATCATGACCTGAGCCGAAGGCCCACGCTCAACCAACTGAGCCACACAGGTGTCCCCAGCGTCTACTTGATTTCGGCTCAGGTCATGATCTCAGGGTCTTGAGCTTGAGCCCCATGGCTGGCTCTGTGCTCAGCATGGGGTCTGCTTAAGACTTTCTCTCTCTGTCCCTCTGTCCCTCCCCTCCTCTGTGCGCACATGTGCTCTCACACTCTCTCTCACTCTCATAAATAAATAAATCCTTAAAAAATAGCATAAGCCCAACAAACAAAAACAACACCCAAAAAGTAGCAATAGGGTTAGCATTATGATGATAACTGTGTCCTGCGTCACCTTGCTGGAGGCAAATATTTGAAAAATTTTTCCAAATAATGGTGTAAATACGTTCTTATCTCCATGCAGACTCAAAAGCTTTGGACTGAAATTGTTGAAGCCCTGGACTAGGTTAAGAATACTCTAGACTTCGTTGTGGAAAGAATTCGGAAACAAGTTTTGTAAGTAGGTATTCATTCAACAACTATTTAGTTTTTCAGTTTTCTTTTTTTAAGTTGAGGTAAAATACATACAACATGAAATTAATCATTTTAAAACATAATTAACCATTTCATTTTATTTTTTTAGTTTCATTTAAGTACTCTCTACACCCAACATGGGGCTCGAACTCATGACCCCAAGATCAAGAGTCACATGCTCCCCTGACTGAGCCAGCCAGGCACCCCTAAACATTTTATTTTTAAGTAGTCTCCACACCCAACACGGGGCTTGAACTCACCAGTCAGGTGCCCCTAATTAACCATTTTAGAGTGAACAATTCAGCAGCATTTAATACATTCCTCATGTCCTGCAACCACCATCTCTATCCAGTTTCAAGTAGTAGTACCACCCCAAAATAAAATCCTATATGCATTAAGCAGCCTCTTCTTCCTCCCTTGCTCCTTCCAGCCTCCGGCAGCCCCCCGTTTGCTGCCTATCTTTAGGAATGTTGCCTTTTCTGGATATTTCATATAAATGGCATTATATAACATGGGACCTTTTGTGTCTGGCTTGTTTAACTTAATATTTTGCTAAGGAAAATGTTCCTCTATGTTGTAGCACATTTCAGTACTTCATTCCTTTTCATGGCTGAATAATATTCCATTGTATGGATATAGCACATTTTGCTGGTCCATTCATCAGCTGGTGGACATTCAGGTTGTTTCCACCTTTGAGCTATGTTAAATAGTGTTGCTCTAACACCTGCATACAAGTATTTGTTTGAGCATCTGTTTTCAATCCTTTTGGTTATGTACCTGGGAATAAAATAACTGGGTCATATGGTAATCCTGTGGTTAACTTTAACACATATTTATTGGGCACCTACAATATTCCCTATAGTGCTGGTAACACAATATCGAACAAAAGAGATAAGATCCCTGCTCTCCTAGGGCATAGACCCTAACAGCAAAGAGACAGAAAAAATGAGAAGTAGTGGTACATAACCTAAAGGGCAAAACGAAAATGCAGGTCTTCCTGGTAAACAACAACAACAACAAACAAACAAACACAAACTATTAAAAATTTCTCAGGGGCAATAGGAGAGCATTAAACCCCACGGAGGGGGCTTCCAAGTGTGGAGCTCTGAGAGACTACACGTGTTACTCATTGTGAAACCAACCCTGACAGTAAGAATAGAATACGGTAATTTGCCGAGCACCCACACATACACAAAATGGGGCAACATGCCAGAGATCAACTGGAAATGCATGAGGTAATTTGGATAGGTGGTTGGGAGGGTCATAGTCAAACTCAGACCTGGATGATACAAAAGAACCAGCTGTATCAAGATCTATGGGCAGAATATCCAAACGGAGTGGACAGTTTGAGCAAAGCCCCTGAGATGTGAATGCACGTGTCATGGCTGAGAAACCAAAACAACAAAACAAGTCCAGTGAGGCTGGAGCCTGGTTATCCTTAGCCTCTAAATGTGCTTTCTTTCTTTCTTTCTTTCTTTTTTTTAAGATTTTTTTATTTTTTATTTGACACAGAGAGAGAGAAAGCACAAGCAGGGGGAGCGGCAGGCAGAGGGAGAAGCAGGCTTCCCAATGAGCAGGGAGCCGGATGCGGGGCTCGATCCCAGGACCCTGGGATCATGACCTGAGCCGAAGACAGATGCTTAACGACTGAGCTACCCAGGCGCCCCCTAAGTGTGTTTTCTAACATTATGTTTCTTGAAGAAGGCACCCAAGTCTTTACCTTTTTAATCAATATGAATTTGGGTGTGTTCTTTGGACTGAAGCTGGTGAAACTGTCTTGATAACTTCAGGCTCTGGACCCATGGTTCTCAATGAGCAGGACATGGCACACTGGGGTTCCCCAGGTACTTCCTGGGTGGGCCCCAGATTTTGCCTAATGTGTAAAATTTATTCTGCTTCAACTGAGAACATAACTGTAGGAGTAGCATAGAAGAAATAGGAATAGGAATAATATCTGTATGAATGCGGAGCTGAAGGATGGCTGGATGTGGTGTGTGTGGAGGACAATTCGATGCTAATAAATAATAAGAAGCATACCGTCATGTCAACACAGTGCCCAGGGCTCTCTTCTGGGATCTCTGGAGAATGTGGGGTTCTGAGAGCAAAGTCCTGGAAGTAAAGGAAGCTGACACGAGGCCAGGAGAATGGAAGGATTTTTGTGCATACTCTCGTAGACACCACCAGACAGCGTTCAACTGGAGTTAACACTGTGCTGCCCTCACTGCTGACTGTTCCAGCATCTTTTCATCTGTTTAAGCACACCTTCAAAAGCTCTCATTTCCTCAAGTTCTGGGAACTGGAAGAAATGTGGAGGATGCTGCTCCAGTTTGCAAAGACTGTAGAGGTTCAAGAATCGGACATCTGGCTGACCAAGCAGTTCGCTTTGCACCGAGGAAGGCCAACTCCAAGAAGTAGGGCTTACAGCATGCCAACACTTGTCTGGAGCTGTGAGTTGAGTCACAGGGATGATTCAGTCCAGAAGGAATCCCTTGAGAATTACTATAAAATCAATGATTCAGAAAAATGAGTTAATGAGGCTGGAGACTATCTTTTAGCAAGGGGGAAAGAAGTCTATATTTGCCAAGTCTTCCCTAAGCAGTATTAGAAACTAATGAGAGAAGAGCCATAAATTTCATCTTAAAGGAGAAGGTAAAGACACCAGATCATGGAAGCGGTTGAGTAGGAGTTTGTATGAGTAAATGTTTCCCACAAATCTGGTCATATTCCTTTTAAAGAACATTGTCTTAGTCAGTTGGGGCTGCTTGTGACAAACCATCATAGACTGGGGGGCTTAAGTGACAAACATTTATTTCTCACGGTTCCAGAGGCTCATGAGTGAGATGGGGGTGCCAGCATGGTTGGGTTCTGGTGAAGATCCTCATCCAGGATGCAGACTGTCTGCTTCTCACTAGACTGACACAGGGCAGAGAGACAAAGAGAGAGATCTCTGGGGTCCCATTTGTAAGGGCACGAATCCCATTCTCCAGGGGTCCACCCTTGTGAACTAATCACCTCTCAAGGCCCCCCACCTAATACCATCACGTTGAAAGTTAGGGTTTCAACATATGAATTTTGGGAGTCACAAATGTTTATTGCATTGCAGATCATGTCAAGTTCTGATGTGGCCTTCAGGTTCATTGCATTTGTGGGACGACCAGTCTGTGAGAATATTTGTGAGTGGTGTCAGCCATGCCTGGGATCCAGCTCTAAGACCATTTTGGGCAGGAAATCCTTCTTTTTGAACAGGCATTGCTGAATCAGCATTGCATTCGGATTTTACAGTATGTGACTTTTGTGTTTTTAAAAAATACTCATCATCAGGACTCCTGGGGTGGCTCAGTTGGTTGAGCGTCTGCCTTCAGCTCAGGTCATGATCTCAGGGTCCTGGGATCGAGTCTCACATGGGGCTCCCTGCTCAGTGGGGAGCCTGCTTCTCCCTCTGCTTGTGCTCTTTCTCTCTCTGACAAATAAATAAATAAATAAAAATCTTAAAAAAAAAATATCATCACTGGACAAATTTTTTTGTTCTTTCAAAGTGAAGTACTTAGGGAAAATGTTATATTCTAATTTAGAGGTAAATATAACACCACCAGATGAAAATAGAAATTAGAAAATGTTCCATCTTATTTCAATTCTTTTTTTTCTCTACTATGAGAGCATAAGAAAGTCACACAAAACCAGTCAAGTCAAAAAATATTCCCCACATTGATTTTTCCTGACCTGAGCAAAATTTGAAAGTTCAGTCACTTCTTTATGAGAGCAAACTCTGAAAACAATTACTTTGTAATTGTTTTGGAAATGGGGAAGTTATAGTAGTCATCATAATAATATTCCACCACCATAAAGTTAATTTTTATATGATTGAAGTTGAATCTGAAAACATTACCTCCCTAATTACCTGTCTTAACAGGAAAGGTAAACTAGTTTTACACATTTTTTTGCTTTTGAGAATTTTTCATTTAAACATCTAATAATCATTCAATTTTTGTTAAAAAATATGTATATATATTTACATACAAAGAATAACATATGGGGGTGCCTGGTTGGCTCAGTCAGTTGGGCGTCTGCCTTCGGCTTAGGTCATGATCCCAGGGTCCTAGGATCAAGCCCCATGTCGGGCTCCCTGCACGACAGAGAGCCTGCTTCTCCCTCTGCCTGCCTCTCTCTCTCTGTCAAATAAATAAATAAAATCTTTAAAAAAAAATTATAAAAAAAGAATAACATATGAAAGGGTTTATCCTTAAATGGGAGTAATCATCACATTGAGGGGTAAGATTAGGTATAATTTTTCTTTTTTGTATTTTCATATTCTATGATGATATAATATGTATGTATAATAATATGGGAGGAGAGAGAAAACAAATGTAGGCAAACTATAGGTCAGAGTCTTGGCTATACATATATGGCATGCTCAGGGGTCCAATTGAGTCTGATCACTTTGTGGAAAGGAGTGGGCAGGGTTAAGGAACCAACAGGGCTTATCATGCACCCAAGGACTACCACAGCTGGAAGCTTACAAAAGGCCAAAGGGATGGCAACCTGACTCCAGAGCCTGGAGAGAGCTTGCAACTGACAGGACCTTGGCAAAGCAGAGACAGATTAGGGGGAGTCAGTCACCTAGCCTTGCTTTCTTCCTCGATCTGAACGCTGTGGATCCCAGGGTAGGCACTCCTAAGAGACAGGTCTCAAGACACAGAGCGGGGCAGAGAGCAGAGGATAATGGATGTGCTGGAACAAATAGAGAAGCAGCTGTGCTGGCAACCATGTTCTAAAGATATGTCATCTGCCACGAGCAGACATTTTTCCAAAGGAGACATACAAATGGCCAACAGGTACATGAAAACATGCTCAACATCACTCATCATCAGTGAAATACAAATCAAAACTACAATGAGATACCACCGCACACCTGTCAGAATGGCTAAAATCAACAACACAAGAAACAACAGGTGTTGGTAAGGATGTGGAAAAAGAGGAACCCTCTTGCACTGTCGGTGGGAATGCAAGCTGGTGCAGCCATTCTGGAGAACAGTATGGAGGTTCCTCAAGACATTAAAAATAGAGCTACCCTACGACCCAGTAATTGCACTACTAGGTATTTACCCCAAAGATACAGATGTAGTGAAACGAAGGGGCACCTGCACCCCAACATTCATGCAGCAGTGTCCACAATAGCCAAACTGTGGAAGGAGCCGAGATGTCCTTAGACAGATGAATGGGTAAATAAGATATGGTATATATACACAATGGAATACTACTCATCCATCAGAAATGATGAATACTTACCATTTACATCAATGTGGATGGAACCGGAGGGTATTATGCTAAGTGAAATAAGTCAGAGAAAGACAAATACCATATGATTTCACTCATATGTGGAATTTAAGAAACAAAACAGGGGGTGCCTGGGTGGCACAGTTGGTTGAGCATCTGCCTTCAGCTTAGGTCATGATCACAGAGTTCCTGGATCGAGTCCCGCATCGAGCTTCCTGATCAGCGGCGAGTCTGCTTCTCCCTCTGCCTCTACCCCTGACTTGTGCTCTCTCCCTCTCTCTCTCTCTGTCAAATAAATAAATAAAATCTTTTTAAAAAAAGAAACAAAACAGATGACCATGGGGAAGGGAAGGAAAAACAAGATAAAAATAGAGAGGGAGGCAAACTATAAAAGACTCAACTATAGAAAACAAACTGAGGGTTGCCGGAGGGGAGGTGGGTGGGGGGATGGGGTAACTGGGTGATGGGCATTAAGGAGGGCATGTGATGTGATGAGCACTGGGGGTTATATGCAACTGATGAATTATTGGATGCTACATCTGAAACTAATGATGTACTATATATTGGCTAATTGAATTTAAATAAAAAAATAAAGATGTGTCATCTGCTGTAGGCTATTGCTTTGTTTCCACCATTTCAGGGAAAAAAAGCTATTTTGCTTTTTTATCCATAATTTTCTTCTTCTTGGCTCTTAATGGAATTGAAATAAATTTCATATGTCAGAGACCGTGATGGAGCCATTCCTTAAGGGTACCTGCTTCCCTTGCCGTGTGGTGGGCATGTGACCTGGGCAGGCCGTTAGGCGTGCTTCCTCTCCCTGGACCTGGGGATGAGGGGGCCCCCTGTTGGGGCCGCTCACAGGCCTTTTCCAAAGACTGGTGTGAACACTGGGAGATAGAGGAGCTTTCTCCTTCTGAAATCAAGAACTCAAAAGACGAAATCTGGAGCGTTCCGTGGCTGCCTTTTCCACCATCCAGAGAGCCTATGGCGAATGCTGCCAACATGGAGGAAGGAAGAGATGGAGGAAGAACAAAATCCCTGCTGACATCCTTTACGTGACTGAGCCCGGCAGCACCAGAAGCCAGCAAACCCCTGTACGTCTCCGTTTTACCTTTAACTGTTCTTTTCTGCTTATGTTGCTCTGAGGTGTATTTCCCACACTTGAATCTGGAAGAGTCCTGAGAAATAGGGTCTCCAATGAGGAAGATGAGGGTGATAAAAAGTACTGTTCATTGTGTTCTTGACTATGTTTTCATTTATTCCTACAATAACATTTTGAGGAAAATATTATGATCGCCATTTTCCAGGGAAACAAACTGAGGTACAGAGAGGTTAAGTAACTTGCTAATGACACTAAGGCACTAAATTGTCAGTCAAATCCTAGTTGTAATTGATCAGCTGGGCCAGGGCACTTTTAGAATGACACTGGACTAATCAACCCAAACCAGGACTGTCCCAGGCAAGCTGGGTCACCTACTTCTTCTCCATTCTACCGCGACTCTTCTGATCCCTGCTTTACTGCTGAGATGTAGACAGGTTAAGTAATTTATCCAAGGTCACATGCAAGCACACATCAGAGCTCCGTGGTTGGGAGGACAAGGACTAGGGAAGGTGACAATCAGCCACACAGGTGTCTAGTCTGGGACCCAACGTGAAGCTTTTCAAGGTTCCATAGCCTCCTCATTCATAGATCAATATAAAGAAACAGGAGAGCCAAGTGCAGCCTTTGACAAAAGGCCTGCCTCCAAGTCTCTAAAGCAGAGGAACTTGAAGCCTGAAAGTGAATTGGTTAAAAGGTAGTTATTGAGTTGCTTGAACAACAAAAGTAGGAATTTAAAAAATATATGGCACCGAGAAGAGCTGCAGTTAACAGGATGAATCTGAGACTGTCTTGGAAACACTGAGACAGTAGTAAATGAGGACATCTCCTTTGCTCCATCCACTCACAAAACCATCTGGATTGTCCAGTATTTAATATTTAATAGGCCCTTTGTTTTAGATTGCAGTAGCTCGTGGTGGGAACTGGCAGCTCATACAGTCTTCTCGCTGGGGTCCCTTTCGGGTATGTGTATATTTCGTGTGTGCACACATGCATGTGTGTGCACAGGGTGGGGGTAGCATCACATGGGCCTTGCGCTGAGCTGTGTGTTTACAGGATCACCTCTCTCACACAACCCTAAGAAGGTGGTATTATTATTCTCTTTTAACCGAGCTGGGCCATTCATCCAACAGGTATTTATTACTTCCTTCTTCGGGCCCGGGTAGCTGGTGGAGCGCTGAGCGTGGCATCATGATGGCAGTGTGGTCACTGTCATTGTGGCCCTCAAAGCAAAGAAGATCTAGAAACTGGTTTAATCCAAGTCAGCCGGACCCACTGCCACATTCTGCCTGTCAGCCCCAAATAATAAGCACGGTGTGAATATGGTAAGATATGCTGGTCTACTCTGCTGGGTTATGAGGAAAGAGGAAGAAAAAAAGGGGAAAAAGTGTTGGGAGAAGATTGTACATCATTCTCAACCAATAAGCTGTGCCATGCTGGAAAGCACTATATTTTAAATGCACCAGTGCCTGTCTACAGAGCTGGGAAACCACCAACAGATTGAAAAGGTATCCTACGGAGTAGGAAAATGTGTTGCAAATCATATATCCAACGAGAGATTAATCTCTAAAATATGTAAGGAGCTCCTACAACTCAATAGCAAAAAACTAATAACCTGATTAAATGGGCTAAGATCTTGAAAAGACTTTTCTCCAAAGAGGCTATACAAAGGGCCAACAAGTATATGAAAAATGCTCAACATTACTAATAATTAGGAAAGCGCTAATCAAAACCACAATGAGATATCACCTCATGCTTGTCAGGATGGCTTCATCCAAAAAGACAAGTGGTAGTGAAGGCATAGAGAAATTGGAACCCTTGCACACTGTTAATGGAAATGCAAAATGGTGCAACCACTGTGGAAAGCAGTACAGCGGTTCCTCAAAGGATTAAAAATAGAACTACCTTATGATTCAGTGGCCCCACCTTTGGGTATTTATCCAAAAGAATTGCAGTCAGGATCTGGAAGAGATATTAGCATTCCCAGGTTCTTTGCTGCACTATTCACAAGAGCCAAGTTGTGGAAACAATCTAAATGTCCACTGACAGATGAATGGATAAAGAAAATGTGGTGTATACATAAAAAGAATGAAATCCTGCAACACGCAACAACATGGATAAACCTTGAGGACATTATCATAGGTGAAATAAGCCAGTCACAGAAGGACAAATACTACATGATTCTGTTTATTTGAGGTATCTAAAATAGTCAGATTCATAGAATCAAAGAGTGGAATAGTGGTTGCCAGGAGCTAGAGGGAGAGGGAAATGAGGTACGAATCAACGGGCATAAAGTTTCAGTTAACGAAGATGAATATGTTCTAGAGATCTGCTGTACAATATTGTCAACAGTGAACAATAATATTAAAAAAATTATTCACAAAAATAAACAATAAAACAAAATAAAATACATCAGTGGCTTTCTGTTAGTTTGAGGATCAAGGGGGAAAACCTGCCAACATGGGTTTTAAATTGTTGTGGAATCTGGCCGTTGGCCACCTCTTCAAGCCCACTGTGCACCCCCGTTCCCAGCAGCTCTCTGCAGGCTGGGCTTTCTATCCTCCGCTGCTCATTGAGTTCATCCTGCTGCTTCTCACTTGGATGGGCTTATGCAGGGTCCTTTCCTTCTGCTTTGGGTATTCACTTTACCTGTCTCCTCTACTCAACTCACCCTTCAGATCTCCTCGGGCAGCCTTGCCTAACCACCCTGATCATATCAGATCTCCCTTGTGTGCCTCTCCAGAGTAGCACTTACAGAACTGACACCTTATCATTCTTTTGTATGATTAGGTAGTATCTGTGTTCTCAAATACACAGTGAGCTGTTTAAGGGCAGAGACTGCCTCCTCTCTCTTCTTTGCTCACTTTTTAATATTTTTGTTAAATTTATAAGCATAGTGGGACGCCTGGGTGGCTCAGTTGTTAAGCGTCTGCCTTCGGCTCAGGTCATGATCCCAGGGTCCTGGGATTGAGCCCCACATCGGGCTCCCTGTTCAGCGGGAAGCCTGCTTCTCCCTCTCCCACTCCCCCTGCTTGTGTTCCTGTTCTCGCTGTGTCTCTCTCTGTCAAATAAATAAAGAAAATCTTAAAAAAAAATTTATAAGCATAGTGCTAAATAAATATGTGTTGATTGAATAAAAGGGGAAATGAATGAATAAAGTTGAGGTGTTGGCTCGTAAAAGCATCTAACCTAGTTGGAGAAGCTAAGTAACCATGCTTGTTTTTTGCATATCCTTGGCTATCACCAAGCCCAGTGCTTGAGAGACCAGTTATCTAAGCCAGTGCTTCTAAAACTTCTATTCATTCAAGTCATTCAGGGGTCTTGTTACAGTGCAGCTTCTTTTTCTTCTTCTTCTTCTTCTTTTTTTAGGTTTTATTTATTTATTTTAGAGAGAGAGAGAAAGAGAGAGAGCAAGACGCCATGCTGAGCATAGAGCCCAAAGTAGGGTTTGATCTCACGACCCTGAGATCATGACCTGAGACAAAATCAAGAATCGGATGCTTAACCAACTAAGCCAACTGAGCCACCCAGGCACCCCAAGGTGCTTTGGGTTGTAAAGAAGACCCAGCTTAAACTGGCCTACTTAAAAAATAAAGATGATGTATTGTCATATAACTGAAGAGGAGTATGAAAAGGTGGAAATCAGGTACAATTTGATCAAGGCTCCAATTTCTCTGTGATTTTTCTTGGTGCTGCCTTCTTTGTTGTCTTTCCATCCTTTGGTTGATTTCCTCGATGGAGGCAAAATGACTGCAGCTTTTTCAGCTCTCATATTTCTATACTGTACCATCCAGTAGAAAAGAAGTTATCTGTCTCCCCAGCCATCAAGATAAGTTCTATTCTTAATTCTGGTTTGACCAATTTAGGTTATATGTGGGGTGGGGTGGGAAGAATTTCTAATGCATTTGGTTGAAGCTGTCCATTTGTTAACTTCAGAAGAGGTGACTCATGTCCTAATCGGGTGCCTGGTCCTGATGGTTCATAGGTACTCAAACAATTCCACCCATGGGCTTGAGTTTTTGTACTTCCTGTTAAGTCACAAACATGTCCTGGATCTTTGCCTCCAAATGTCTACCCAGAGCAGTGTTCTCATCTCTGGTACATTAGAATTACTTGGGAAACTTAAAAACTATAGTTGCTTAAGTTCCACCCTAGATTAAATACATAAGAATTTCTTGGGGGAAGTTCCAAAAAATCAATTTTTACAAAGACCCTTGAGGGATTCTAATGTGCAGCAGGGTTGGAAACCACTTACCTAGGGTAGTGCTTCTCAATGGGGCTAAGGGGGAGGAGTTTGCCCCCAGGGGACACTTGTCAATGCTAATAACCAATGACTGGAGGGTAGTTACTTCTGGTATCTAATGGGATGGTGCTAAACATCTTATAACACACAAGATAACCCCCCCACCCTTGCCCAACACACACAAAATTACCTGGCCCAAATGTTAATAATATCAATGTTGAGAGCCATTCACCTAGAAAAACAAGATGTTAGAATAGATGATTTATTAGCAGTATATTCTGACACACTGGTAGGGAAACATACAGTATAAAATAGTGATTTTCAAACTTGATTCTACTTAAGAATTAGCAGGGGGGCTTGTTTAAAATAAAAGTTCCAGGGGGTGCCTGGGTGGCTCAGTTGAGTGAGCATCCAACTCTTGATTTCGGATCAGGTCATGATCTCAGGGTTGTGAGATCGAGCCCCACGTTGGGCTCTGCACTCAGTGCAGAGTCTGCTTGGGATTGTCTCTCCCTCTGCCTCTGTCCCACTCCCTGCTTACACACACACTCTCTCTCTCTCTTTTTCAAAATAAATGAATAAAATCTTAAAAAAAAATAAAATGAAAGTTTCAGGGCCTCATGCCCTGAAATGTCTTTTTTTTTTTTGTCATGAAAAGTGTACTCTTTAATCCCCATCACCTATTTGACCCTCCCCCTCCCCCCCACACCTTCTTCTCTCTGGTAACCATGAGTTTGTTCTCTATAGTTAAGAGTCCGTTTCTTGGATTTTCTCTGTCCTTTTTTTTCTTTGCTCTACATTTTATTTCTTAAATTCCACATATGAGTGAGATCATATGGTATTTGTCTTTCTCTGATTGACTTATTTGCTTAGCATAATACTCTCTAGCTCCATCCATGTCATTGCAAATGGCAGGATTTCATTCTTTTTCATGATCAAATAATATTCCATTGTGTATATATATGTATACACACACACTCATATATATATATACCACATCTTCTTTATCCATTCATCCATTCATCATTCAATGGACACTTGGGCTGTTTCCGTATCTTGGCTATTGTAAATAATGCTGCAATAAACATAGGAGTGCATGTACCCCTTCAAATTAGTGTCTTTGTATTCTTTTTTTTTTTTTAAAGATTTTATTTATTTATTTGACAGAGAGAGAGAGAGAGCACAAGCAGGGGGAGCAACACAGAGGGAGAGGGAGAAGCAGGCTCCTGAGGAGCAGGGAGCCAGCCCAATGTGGGGCTCGATCCCAGGACCCTGGGATCATGACCTGAGCCAAAGGCAGTCGCTTAACCAACTGAGCTACCCAGGCGCCCAGTGTCTTTGTATTCTTTGGGTAAATACCCAGGAGCCCACACCCTGAAGTACTGATCCATCCAGTTTGGAGTGGGACCTAGTTATCTTAACATCCGTTTTGATAAAGTTGATTTCAATGCAGGTGTTCCAGAGACCGTGCTCTGAGAAACGCAGTTACAGAATGCACACTTAATGTTGCGCTCTCAGGGATGAGCCCAGCCTGAGGGTAGAAATAGCCTCACGTATGTGACATTTGCAACTTGGGAGTGATGTGAGGTAAACAGGGAGGAAAATGAGCTCCTCCCCACCCCGTGGGGGGGCAGTGTACAGTTTAGTTGAGTCCTTGAATGTAATTGTGAGGAGCCTTGTGCGAGCTTCAATGTGGATGGTCTCCCTGTGGTGCTTAAGTATGCAGCCAGGGTCCCAGCCCCTGGGAGGTTTGGTGAAGGGACTGCTTCACAGACTTCAGCCTAGGGGGGCCCCCGGCCTCCATCGGGTCCAGCACTGCAAAGAAACCCGCCGAGAACCACACTGCAGCAGCTTCAGCGGAGAGAGCTGACTACTCTCTTTGCCTCTTCTCTTTGCTGCTTGCATTGTTTTGGCAGAGTTTATCCTAAAAATAGCACCACCGAGCCCCGCCTGGAGACCTTCTGCCTTGAGTTTCTGCAGGCTTATACAGTGTGTTTGGTTCTTGCACATTCGCCAGCTCACGGAAGTGGCAATATTTTGTAGGGGAGGAAAAGGGAAAAGTTGGGGTTTGGGAGCCCAAAGCCATCAGTCAGTTTGGGCTCTGCCTCTGACCAGCCTCTGTGACTTTGGATAAGTCACTTAACCTTTTTGGGGCTCAGTTTTACAGAGTTGCCACAAAACAGCATCCTCTGAGACCAGGCTCACAGAATCAGCCTGAGGGGCAAATCAGATAGAGTATGTATCAGCTTCTTGCTAAAGGACAATATGAGGGTTCCTCATTCTGAGCAGACTGTGGTCCCCTTACTATCCATGACGACTTAGGTATCCGTGCAACCCAACGCCATTCCTGATACATACCCGGCAGTGTCTGATGCAGAGTTAAACCCACTCTTTCTCTTCTTGTCCTAATCCAATTGATCACTGTCTCCCTGCCAAATTCCAGAAGGGCAAGGCATCGTCTACTTTTGCATACCTGTTTGTCTCTGTCTTCTAGTCCAGTACCAGGCTCAATAAATATAAATGAATAAATGAGAAATGAATTCAAGTCAACAGAGGTTTTGAGGATGCTCTCCCTGTATGCTAGGGCTTTGTCATCAGGAATTAACGTGAGCGCAAGAAATAGAAACCCAGACAAACTAATGTGAACTGAAAGAAATAACTGAGGCTCTAACCAAGGAAGTACGGCTGGGTCTTCAGGGACGAGGCGAGCGCTGAAAAACCAGTCCACCTGCCCAAACTCCAGCTCTCTCTCTCTCTACTACCATCCTCTCTCATCTCCTCACTTCCACTCTGCAGGTAGTTTTATGCTCTTTACTGCATACTGGCTCCTCTGCTTTGATCATACTTGAGACCAGAACACTTCAGCCTCTCGTTTTAAGCACCAACTCTTATTAGCAAGAGTCTCTGAGTGCCAAACCCAAATTTCCAAGAAAGAAATGATGAATGTCTTAGTTAAGGAAGAGGTCCATCCCAGATCGAAGCAGCTATGATACTATGAAGTGATGTCAGCGAGGGAGGTCCTCCAGCCTCCCCCCTTCTCCACTGTGCAGGGGAAGCAGGTGCTGACAGGGAGGACATGGACAGGTTCCTCCAGGAAGTGAGAGTGGAGGCTGAGAGGTCATCGTGGGTAGAGGCCTATCTAGAACAGAGGCACTATGCTGTTTATTCATTTATTCCAGAACTATTCACTCGAGGCCTACTTTGTGCCAGGCACAGTTCCAGAGGCTGAGGATACAGCAGTGTCCAGAAAGACAGACAAGAGCTGTGCCTTCCCGGAAGCCTCATTCTACACTACACGCAATTCTACATTACAGCAAACAAGAACACGAGCAAGATAACTGCAGATCGTGGTAAGTATACAGAGAAATCGGCAATTCGATGTAAAATGACGGGTCAAGTGGTGGGAAAGTTATTTTCAAATTGCCATTTAGAGCGTCCTAGTCTGTCAACTGGCTAAAAATACCAAAAAGAGTGCCCAGATCTGGTTGTTCCGTTTATAAAGGAGGAAGTGAAATAGAGTTCACAATGTTCTTTGCATTTCTCCCTCTGCTTGTCATGTTGTGGGGGGAAAAGCATCTAGTTTGGGCTGGATTAGGGACAGCCAGGCCCTTCAGTCACCCTCTCAAACCTTCTTGTGGAATTTATTAATGCAGCCCAGAGTGGCTCAAGACATGCCACATTCCAAGAGCCACCTGCCTCTGCTTGATTTGGGGGCCTGCCTAAAACAGGCTTCAGGGGAAGTAGAGAATATGTGGTGGGAGAGCAGACCCACCTAGTTACCTCAATGTCAGGCCTTGTGGACTTTCTCCCAGCAGTCTTCCATAGAAAGCCTGCAGCAAAGGGCAGAGTTGTTCTCTAGCTATTTTCAGAAATAACAACAAGCTAAGGCTTACTGAAAGCTTAGCATATGCTAGACAATGTTCTAAAAGCTCTATGTGTATTAACTTACTTAATTTCTGCAATTCTACTATGAGGAAGGTACTACTGGTATCCCCAGGCTACAGGTGAGGAAGTCAAGTCCAGAAAAGTTTACAAAACTTGCTCAAAGTCGTGATAGAACTAGACTTCAAATCTTGGTATTCTGGCTCCCAAAAAATCCGTGGTTTTTAATGAATAACGCCTAGTTCTAGCTGACTCAAATCCCTGTCTCTGGCTTCTCTCAAAGTAAGTATTTTTTTTTTAAAGATTTTATTTATTTCTTTGACAGAGAGATAGAGAGAACAAGTAGGCAGAGAAGCAGGCAGAGGGAGAGGGAGAGGCAGCCAGAGGGAGAGGAAGAAGCAGGCTCCCCGCCGAGCAGGGAGCCCAATGCGGGACTCGATCTCAGGACCCTGGGATCATGACCTGAGCCGAAGGCAGACGCTTAACCAACTGAGCCACCCAGGCGCCCCTCAAGGTAAGTATTAAATCAACTAAATGACTACATCATGCTTACTATTTTCATTGAATTTTCTACTAAATAAGTGCCATATGCATATCCAATATCTTTCAAAGCTCCTATTCAAATGCAGAAAAGGAGAGTGAAAAATCTTGGGTTTTAGGTCAAACTTAGAATGATGTTGTGTGTGTGTGTGTGTTGGTGGTGGTATTTTGTTTGATTTCTTTTCTGCAACCCTGCCATCAAGCTGTTTTAGTCTGACACGCAGTGAGGGGAGAAAGTATTGTTTTACACTCGTCTTCACTGAAAGACAAGATTGGTCCTAGAGACTGCCTCACGAATGTGGAGAGTGGGAAAGTATTAAGATACTCAGATGGAAAGAAGCGCCACAGAATTTCAGGCATCGGTAAGCAGGTGGGGAAGGATGTGCGGGCAGGGCAGCTTTTTGAAGTCTCAGTAAGTGTAGTGGAATGTAGCAGCTGAGCCCAAGTTTGATTTTGCTGGAAGGAATTGGAGAGCTGGTGATTCTTTTCCCCTATTTCTCAGGTAAAAAAAAAATTTTAGGGGCACCTGGATGGCTCAGTTGGTTAAGTCTGTCTTCGGCTCAGGTCATGATCTCAAGGTCCTGGGATTGAGCCCTGTGTTGGGCTCCCTGCTCAGTGGGGAGTCTGCTTCTCCCTCTGCCCCTCCCCTCTGCTCATGCTCTTTCTCTCTCTCTCTCCACACCCCCAATCTCTCAGATAAACAAAAATTTTAAATTGAGATGTAACTCACATACTATAAAATTAACCTTTCAAAGTCTAGTATATTCACAGTGTTGTACAACTATCACCACTAATTCCAGAACATTCTCTTCACTCCAGAAAGATACCCATACCTATTAGCAGTCACTCCACATTTCCCTGTCCCTTAATCCCTGGCAACTATCAGTCTACTTTCTGTCTCAATGAATTTACCTATTCTGGACATTTCATAGGAATGGAATCAGACCACATGTGTCTTTGTATTTGGCTTCTTTCACTAAGCACAGTATATTTAAGTTTTATCCATGTTGTAGCATGTTTCTATATGTACTTCATTTCTTTTTATAGGTTAATAAAATTCTGTTGTATAGATATACCCTATTTTATGTATCCATTCGTCATTTGATGGGCATTTGGATTGCTTTAATTGCTTGACTATTATGAATAATATTGCTATCAATGTGTATGTACTAGTTTTTGTGCGGATTTTTAATTTTTCAAAAGATTTTACTTAATTTATTTGTCAGACAGAGAGAGCACAAGCAGGGGGAGTGGCAGAGGGAGAGGGAGAAGCAGGCTCCCCGCTGAGCGGGGAGCCCAACACAGGACTTGATCCCAGGCCCCTGGGATCATGACCTGAGCTAAAGGCACATTCTTAACTGACTGAACCACCCAGACATCCCAATTTTTAATTATTTTCATTATTATTTTAATTTAATTATTTTTAATTCCTTCAGGTACATACCTTGAGTGGAATTGCTGGGTCATATGGTCACTCCATGTTTAATATTTCGAGGAACTGCAAAACTCTTTCCCAAAGTGGCTGTGTCATTTTATATTTACAATAATGTATGAGGATTCCCATTTCCCACAACCTCACCAATGCTTACTGTCATCTCTCTTTTTGGTTATAAGCTGGAGATTCTTTTCTTTAAATTAACATGTAATATATTATTTGTTTCAGGGGTACAGGTCTGTGATTCATTAGTCTTACACAATTCACAGCACTCACCATAGTACTTACCCTCCCCAATGTCCATCACCCAGCCAACCCCTCTCTCCCACCCCACCCCCTACTCCAGGAACCCTCAGTTTGTTTCCTGAGATTAAGAGTCTTTTATGGTTTGTCTCCCTCTCTGGTTTAATCTTGTTTCATTTTTCCCTCCCTTCCCCTATGATCCTGTCTTGTTTCTCAAATTCCTCATATCAGTGAGATCATATAATACTTGTCTTTCTCTGAATGACTTATTTTGCTTAACATAATACCCTCTAGTTCCATCCATGTCGTTGCAAATGGCAAGATTTCATTTTTTTGGATGGCTGCATAATATTCCACTGTGTATATATATATATATATATACATACCACATCTTCTTTATCCATTCATCTGTCGATGGACATCTAGGCTCTTTCCACAGTTTGTCTGTTGTGGACATTGCTGCTATAAACATCAGCGTGCATGTACCCCTTCGGATCCCTACATTTGTATCTTTGGGGTAAATACCCAGTAGTGCAATTGCTGGATTGTATGGTAGCTCTATTTTCAACTTTTTGAGGAAACTCCATATTCTTTCCCAGACTGGCTGCACCATAAACTGGAGATTCTTGTAGATATTTGGTTCACAAATGGTTCTATTAGATGGCTTTGGTTTTACTGGCTGAAGGGAAGTGAGCATTTATTTATTTATTTATTTATTTATTTATTTATTTATTTATTAAAGATTTTATTTATTTATTTGAGACAGAGAGAATGAGAGAGAGAGAGCACATGAGAGGGGGGAGGGTCAGAGGGAGAAGCAGACTCCCTGCCGAGCAGGGAGCCCGATGCGGGACTCGATCCCGGGACTCCAGGATCATGACCTGAGCTGAAGGCAGTCGCTTAACCAACTGAGCCACCCAGGCGCCCGGGAAGTGAGCATTTATTGATGTATTTGTACGTGGAGAGGCAGGGGAGAAAGGGGAGAGGAGGACAATGGAGAGTTTTGTCACCCAACCTTGTCTAATGAATTTAATATATTTATCTTGAGACTCAGGGAAGAAGGAGATAGCTCAGAGCCCAAGAAGTTCCTGAAAGAACTTGTAAGACTCTGTGCACCAGCAGGATGCTTTGGGACCCAGGGACCAAGTTCCTCAGCATGGGGACTTCTCCTCATTGATTGATGCTGGGAGGTGGGACAGCAGGGAGGGGGGCTGAGGGACACAGGCCCAGTGGTGGTGCAGTTGCCAATGTTCATCGAGGGCATGGGGGAGGAAGCAGAGTCTGGAAGCCATCCTCAATTAGCTGGTGGCAGTGGCTTCCACGAGGAGGCCAGGGTTCAAGAATATACTGTGACATGGCGAGGCTCAAGTCCGGCCTTAGGGGGTCAGAGTCAACATGACCTGGGACTGAAACTGATCCACAGACGGGCAAACGTGGGTGCCGTCTACACATGCCCCTGCCTCAAAGACCCTGTGCAAACCCACATCTTTGTCCTTTTTGCCTTCTAGGGAATTCTAGGCCAGACAGGTATCAGTAGCTTTGGCCCTAGTGAAGAAAGGAAAGGTAGAGACATCCGTGACCTTTTAAATCTTCGTTTTTCTACCCAGCCTGGTGTTTCTCATTACTGTTTTACAGACTGGAAGGAAATAGATTTTGTGCCATGTAAATTATTTTGAGTTTATGGTCTCTGGCTAGAAAGCCAGGGTTGTTCCTCAGAGGTTATTTTATGCCAGTCCATTAGCATGAGCTCCTTATTGATGAACCAATAAAACATGACCTGCCTGAGCCTGGTAATGGAATCTACCAACTCATAATTAGTATTCAGGTAAAGCGCCACCACATTAATCTGCTTTCCCTTCCATGGTAATTGGTGTTTAATTTCTATTTTATTAAGCAGGATTGGTAAATCTTGAGAGATTCCAGTTCTAGGCATTTACTCTAAGAGGCTTTTATGTCCTTCATTGGAAACCTGTAATGCTTTAACTTGCTGTGTACTTTAAACTTTAAGAAGCCCTTCTGTGATCTTCATGGGCCCCATGCCAACTCTGAAAGGCAGAGTAAGGTAGATATCACAAAGCCCCATTTTAAATCACGAGGAAACGTGAGACTCAAGAGCAGTCACAGGTGGCAAAACATGAATCTTGTCCTGATTCTCTCAACTCTACACAGGTCCTGTGCTGCATTTATAAAATATTCATAATGAAATTTATAAGGTGTTTTTATTGACTTGATTTATCAAATTAGTTCTGTCTTCCATTTCTGCACCACCCCACAAAGCCCGTGGGTAAATATACTATTTCAGAAGCTAGGGCTTGGATCTAAAATGCTGTCAGGATGACTCTCTACTCAGTTAAGATAAAATAAAGTTCTGCCCAAGCAAAACAATTTTAAAAACCAGATACAAATATATAAGGGGATGCATTTATTCCCAAAACACTTGGCCTCTACTCCCCTCCAATACCGGAAAATGAATTCTCCTCCGTGCACAATAATCTGTGACAAACTCGAACTGGCATATTGGGTTAATAAACTATTATGAGAATCAATAGTAATTAAAGGGAACACTTAGCTGACAAAGTTGATAAAAATGAATGTATTTGTGAGCTCTTAATTTTCTTAATTGTTTCCTTAATTGTTTCCTCTGGCTGTCACGGCTTTCAATTGTTTGCTATCCAAATATCAAAAAAGCTGAGCTAGACTGGGTATTACTGGGTAATTTCAATTACTAAAAGCATGAATTGGTATTCCACTGTTTAAAAGAACTTCTCTAAGTTTGGACTTACTCCTTTAAACTCTGTCAATGTGCACTATGATTGATGGTTGCATGGAAAATGGTGACCAATTGCTTTCCTATGGAATCGGTATAAAGGGATTTGAGTTGCAGCGGGACGCACCAAGTTTAGATGTTTGACAATTTCCAGATTGTGGATTCCTAATTACTCGAAGAATCTTTCTTTTCTCTTCTATCTTCCCCTTCCTGACTCCTGTGGGGAATGTGATACAGAAATGGCGAGACACAGAACCAAGATATAGAATAAAAAACCCACCAGAAAATTTTCTTTCTTTACTAATGATTCCAGGACCAAATTTGGGGAACATATGAAATCTGTGACTTCAGAGGTCTAGTGAGGTATAGATGTTTTTATTAGAAGTTAGGGAATTTAGGTAAACTACCTAGGAAAATACAGCTCCAAATCCATGCCTATTCTGCATTGAGAGTTTTCATTTGCCTAAATTATCTGGGTAACTGACATATTTTTTCATTCATATCCATCCACCTATGAAAAACATACTCCATGTCATCTATATGCCTTTAGGCAATCAGGTCGGTCTTGATGGTGCAGAGACACACAATCCCTGACCTCAAGACCTTCAGTCATCTACTCCTCAAGACATCTCATCAACCAACACAAACCCCCACACTAAAAAGGAGGCAGGGTGTAGAGGCCATGATAGCTGAGCTCTGCCTGTTGGCAAGAATGGCAATAGGGGGAAGCTAATTGCAGTGGTTGGATACAAGGACATGGTGAGTGGGTCCTGCTGGGTGGCATAGGGGAACTTAACAAGAACCACCACCCTCTCATTTCCTGGTGGTGAAGGATCAACTATCTGTGAGATCAAAGACACTTTCCAGCAGTTTCTAAACTGGGACAAAAATGACATCGTGCCCATCAACCTGTACATGGCAGAGATGGTGTGCCTTGTGCCCGATACCCCAACAGTGCTCCATTCACACTGTTCTGGAGATCCTGTCCCAGGAGCATCCCTACGATGCCGCCAAGGACTCCATCCTGTGCAGGGCCGGGGGCATGTTCATAGCCAAGGATCTGCCCCACGGCCCTCCCCACAGCCATGCAGCCTCGCCCCAGGCTTGCCATCAGCCCTTCTCTAAGTTGTGAGCCTCGGATTTCCAATTCCCTGCCCCTTCGCACTCCATTGAGAGGCTAGGTGAGGTGCTTCCGGATTACTGGGGTGCTGTCATCACAGTCAAGGCTGGTTAGGGAACAGGAAGCCTGAGAGTCTTCTCTTCACTACCTCTTCCCTGTGTTGTTACACAGCGTCATCGTTGATGTTAAAGTAACGTCTTGTTTCTCTCCCCTACCAAAGGGAAAAAAAAAAAAAGGAGACAGAATGTAAAAAGGAAACAATACCATATGACAAGTATTCTGAAAAGAAAAACAAAAGATGGTGTGAGAAGGCCACGGCTGGCCTCGGGGAATTCATGGCAGACTTCCTAGAGTGTATTAGTTTACTCTGGCTGCCATAGCACCATAACAAAGTACCGCAGACTGGGGGAGCTTAAACAACAGAAATTTACTTTCTCACGGTTCTGGAGGCTAGAAGTCTAAGATCAAGGTGCCTGCAAGTTCATTTCCCCTAAGACCTCTCTTTTTGGCTTGCAGACAGCTGTCTTCACACGGTCTTCCCTCTGTGTACTAGGTCCTAATCTCTTCTTATAAGGACACCAGCCATATTGGATTATGACCTCAAGTCACCCAAATTACCACTTTAAAGGCCTTATCTCCAAATACATTGTGAGGTACTAGGGGTCAGGGCTTCCACATATGGATTTGAAAGGGGACACAATTTAGCCCAGAACACAGGGGAAGCTACTTTCAAACTGGGACTTGAAGCAAAAGCAGAATTGACTCAAGTCAGGAGCTGGGGAAGAGGGAGAGAGCATTCTGTGCCAAAGGTAGCCCAAACACCAAGGCCTGGAAATGAGAGAAAGTGGCATACTTGGCACAGGGCAAGCATTCTGGGATGGCTAGAGCCTAGATGGGACATGCAAAGCTACAAGATCTGAGGCTGAGCACGAGAAGGGATGGACTGTGGTGGTCCTTGCCATCCAAGTTATGGTTGGGACAAGGAGCACTTGGAAGAATTTTAAGCAAGAGACTGAGGATCAGATCTGCAGTCATCTAATCCATCAAGCCTGCTGACAGGGGCCTGAATACATAGCACGAGGCCTCCGTAAAATGGCAGCGGGCTGTTCACCTGTCACAGAGAGACGTAGTGGTGGAGGTGCCGAGGAGGATGACTCTCCTTGCACACCCAGGTTCGGTTTAGGGAGCTCTTTCCTATAGGGGATCTTTTTTGATCCTGCCACCTCAAGGCTGGGGAAACCAGGGCTCAGAGAGGTCAAGGATGCTGCCCAAGGAAGGCCCCAAAGCTAGCAAGTGGCGAGCCTGGATTGGAGCTCTAGGCTTTTCACCTTTTGGCTCCAGCCCTTCTGAGGAACTCAGCCTCCTTTCTGAGTGATGGACAGCATTCTCCAGCCTCTCTTCCAAGAAGTCCTGCAGCACATAGTTCTTTGTGGTCCGCTCGACACCCTTGTTAAAATGTTCACTCTTTTAAGGAGGAAAAAAAGCTGTCATTTGAGAGGCATTTACTTCCATAATTACAGCCACCATTTGGCGAAGTTGAGTGAGAAAACCCCAGTGACTTAAAAGACAAACCACCATATGCCACAATCTGTCAGGGGCTAGCCTTTGACAGAAAACAGTTTGATGGAAAGTTTTCTGTTGTATTTTCAAAAGAGACAGGCATATTATGGGGAACCACATCGATACAGTGATAGAGTTTGCTCATTATTGGCTTGTGTTTTTTCAACCACTTTTATGTGCTATCTTCTCATCTCCCCTTGCTGCTCACCTCCCCCACCTGTCCTTTATAAAAGTCTTTACCCCAAAGCCTCCCTGAACTTTCTGGGTACCATTAGCAAGATCACATTTCTTTTCTTTTCATCTTTGTCACCTGGCCCTCTGTCATCCCCAGGACTGTTTTGTCTAAGACCCAGACTAAGAAACTTTTCTCATTATGCTCCACTAACGTCTCCAGGCCAAAAAGGACCAGAAACGGAGGCTGGTGGTGGTGATCTCTGAGTCCCGCCAGCTTGGAACACAGCTGAGATTTCTACAGTGCCCACCTCCCTCCCCTTCCTTTGTCCTTTGGGGCCCACCTGGCCTTCTCAGGGCCTCACTATCTCCAAGGCCACTCGGCCTTGACTGGAGTCTGCCTGAACCCTATGTTTAACCTGAAGTCTTGCCTAATAAGTAATCTACACTAGAAATTAATATCCTAAGAATCATTCATTTAGACTAGTAGGTCTCAACCCAGGAGTGATTTTTGTCCCCCAAGGAACACTTGAAAATGTTTGGGAACATTTTTGTTTATCACAACCTGGGGGAAGGGTGTCAGTAACGTCTGGTGGGCGGAAGCCAGGGATGCTGCTAAATACCCTACAAGGCACAGGGTAGGCTCCCCACCCCCAAATAAAAATCTCTCTGACCCCAAATGTCAATGGTGCTGAAGCTGAGAAACTATGATCTCGACAACCACTAATACTTAAGACTGTATTCTATGCCAGACCTTAGAGTAGAAATAAGGGATTCTGTGAGAAATATATATTTTTACCCCCTAAAAACTCAGTCTAGGGGGCGTTATATATAATTTAGAATGTTTTCAGTTACAAGTAACAAAATGCCCAAAGAAGGGCTTAAAGATAGTTGCAATTTTCTCATGAAACAAAAATCTGGAAGTAGATTGGGGATTGGTTAACCCAACAGTTCCACAATGTCAGGTGTCTGGGTCAGCCTCTCCAGAATATTTTTGGCTTTCCCCTCGTGGTTGTAAAATGGCTGTCACCCTGACATTCTCACCAGATAACCCTCAAGGCAGGATGGATGAGGAGCATAAGGGATCTCCTCTCATGTATCCATTCTTATGAGGGAGAAAAATTCTTTCCAGAAGCTCCCCAATGCCCAGTAGCTTTTTTCTTATATCCTTCATGCCAAAACTGGGATACCTGCCTGTCTTTAAATCCTGCAGGGAAAGTTGGGAATGGAATTAGTTTGGGTGACTTAGACCAGGACTCAGCACACTTTTTTTTGGGGGGGTGGGTAAAGTGCCATGTAGCACATATTTTAGGCTTTGTGTATAATATATGATCTGTGTTGCACATTCTTCTTCTTTTAATTTTTATAACCTTTAAAAATGTTAAAACTATTCTTAGCTCATGGGTTGTAGAAAAACAGGCCATGGACCACAGTTTGCTGATCCCTGCAATACCTGTACACAATCGGGATTCTACTAGCAAGGAGAATGGGGATAATGGCTATTGGTGGGCAGGGAACTATATCTGCCATGGAAAGGTGCAAGTACAATGTAACTATAATACAGTAGTACAAGTGCTATAAGAATGCACACAAGAGGCTGTAGTAGCCAGCCTCAGAGATGATCCTCAGTGGTCCATGCCTCCTACTATTCACACTCTTGTATCCAGAGGGTCTGTTGGGCTAATGGAAGGGACAGTACATGACTTTAGAGGCCAGGTCATAAAAGACATCTTCACTTCTACCTCACTCTCTTGGAGTACCCATGCTGAGGGAAGCCAGCTGCTGTATTTTGAGATACTCAACTGCTGAGAGGCCCAAATAGTGAGGAGCTGAGGCTTTCCACCCACAACCGGCACCAGGTTGCCTGCCATGTGAATGAACGACCTTGCAAGCAACTCCTCCAGCCCCAGGCAAGCCTTCAGTCGACTGAAGCTCAGACTGATACCTTGACTGCAACCTCATGAGAAAGGCTGAGCCAGAACTTCTCAGCTCAGCTGCTTCTGAATTCCTGACCCACAGGAACTGCAAAATAATACCCATTTGTTTTAGATCCCTTAGTTTTGGGTTGATTTATTATGCAGCCACAGACAACAAATACAGAGGCATCCGGGAGGGGTGAAAATGCCTTGGCCTTAAGACTCTTAGCATGGAATTTTTAAACATCAGTGAGTCAGTAAGGTGCGGTGGGGGGGTATACAATAGACTAGGACTTGGGAAACCTGGGACCCCAAGTTCATTTGTGAACTTGGGGCACATTGACTCACTTCTTTGAACAGCATAAGCAAAACCTGGGGAGAAGAGGGTGAATGTCAGAAAAATGAGAGAACTATCAAAAGTTTGTGAAATAACCTATATATTATGATGCAAGGCTCAGTTCTATTTTCTCCAAGATAGTAAATAATGTATCTTTCTTCCCCATCCATCTTGAAAACAAAAATACAGAAAAACCCATGGCAGCAGGAGAGGGTGGCCAGGATTACAAGTGTCCGGCATCAGGAAAAGAGACTATGCTGGGAATAGTGGTTCAGAACCAAGGACAGTAGCCTACATACCTCTACCACTCCCCCCACAGAACACTTGGGGCTTGATATGCATTTTATGGCATCCATTCTTTGATACATAAAATTAGAAGAGTTGAATCATATGCTATTTAAAACTCAGTCTGATCTGTAAATTCATGATTCCAGGTTATGTGCACTGATCTCAAATCCCTGTCAAATCCCCTGTTCAGTTTCTGCCAATGCAGAAGGTCAGCCTTGTCTCTCAGATGGACATAGCATTAAAGGTGATATATTGAACTCACGTCAATTTACTGCGGAAATGAGGACAAGCAAAGGGTGCTAATTTTTTTCTCTTTATTCAGCTCACATTTACTGCTGTTTGCTATCATTTGCCAAGCCCTGCAGGGGATAAAGGAGGGAAGTCACAGATTCTTTCTTCAAAAAGTCTGCAGTCTAGAGGGGAAATGACAAGGACTCAAATAACTCTTCTTTCTGCATTTCTCCTTCCTCCTTTATATATACACTGTACTCATCTCCTTAAATAAGACTGACTCTCAGAGAATGATCTTATAACAGACATTTTTACTTTGATGTGGGTTTAACTCACTGTGTTACTGTGCACTTTAAACCTCATCTGTCTTATGGGATGGAAGATTTAATTGTCTGTTAAAGAAATTTGAGGCCATCATTACCAGACATTTTTTAATTTGGTCAAGTCCACTGTTAAAATTTCTTCATCTGCAAAATGGGACTAATGGTATTGACACTGCCTATTTGTTTTTGTTTTGTTTTGTTTTTTTAGAGAGAGAGCATGAGCATGCACACAAGTGGGGTGGGAGGGGCAGAGAGAGAAGGAGAGAGAGAATCTTAAGCAGGCTCCACACCCAGCATGGCACCCGATGGGGGGCTCAATCTCACGACCTTGAGATCATGACCTGAGCTGAAATCAAGAGTCCAACGCTTAACCGACTGAGCCACCCAGGTGCCCCAACACTGCCCATTTGTAGCTTTTGCCAGCTTAGTACTCCTCATTCCAGTGCTGTGATAGTAAACCCAACCATGATTCCATGTGGCTGTGATTGGACTGTCAGTCAAATCCACAGCCTGGGCCCTGGAGTAGCCATAGCGCCACCATTCATAGGGATTGGTTCAAGGAATGGGTACGTGACCAAAGCAGGGCCACTTAAACCTCTACACATGACCTGATTTCTGCTTCATCTAGAATTGCAGTCTACAAGGATGATGTAAGCTTTAGCTGCTTGTAGGAAGCCATCTACAATAGGAGAAGATGGTGTTAACATGTTGAAAAAAATGAAGCTAAGATACAGAGAAGGAAGGAGCAAGAGAGAAAGAGAGAGAATAATGAGAAAGGTAGAGAGAGGTAGTTTTGTCTCTGGATCTAGCCAGGCCTGAATGTAGCACATTTTATATAAGCTGATACATTCTCTTTTTTGCTTATGCACATTTAAGATATGTTTCTTTCATTTATAGCCTAAAAGAATCCTAACATGCTAATTATAAGAGTTATTATGAGGGCCAAGTAAAAATCTTTGAAAGCCCTTCATCAAACACAAAGTATAAAACCTGTGGGTCGCCTGGGTGGCTCAGTCATTTAAGTGACGGACTCTTGGTTTTCACTCAGGTCATGATCTCAGGGTCGTGAGATCGAGCCCCAAGTCAGTCTCTGCAGCGGGCATGAGACTGCTTAAGATTCTCTCTCTCCCTCTCTCTCTCTGCAACCCCCCCCCGCCCTCTCTCTCCCAATCTCTAAAAAAAAAGAGAGAAAAAATATGAACACTGAGGTAATGTTCTCCAGAACTAACCCTTTAATCTCTCCATTCATTTCAAAGTGCATAAATAGATTCTATTCCATGCAATTCCATGTCCTGAAGCCAGATGTCCTGTTGATGGGGCAAATCTTCAATCTTCCTTCTTTTGACATTAAGCTAACGTGTTTCATTTATTAAATTTCTCCATGAACTAAACAACAACCTGAAAAGATCTCTATGTTCTTTTTAAAAGATTTTATTTATTTATTTGACAGAGAGATAGAGAGAGAGAACAAGTAGGCAGAGAGGCAGGCAGAGGGAGAGGGAGAAGCAGGCTCCCCGCCGAGCAGGGAGCCCGATGTGGGGTCGATCCCAGGACCCTGGGATCATGACCTGAGCCGAAGGCAGCTGCTTAACCAACTGAGCCACCCAGGTGCCCCAAAGATCTCTATGTTCTTTCAATACAGGTTAAAAATGCAGAGCTCCTCAAAGTTAGGTGCAACCAGCTTTTGGCATTACTTGATAATAAGAACCTTAAGGGAATCCCTACTCCCTTGATGTTTTGCTTAAATCACCATGGAATGGCTCCTGCTTTGGATGATAGAATTCTCCGCCATACACTGCCTTTGACTTCATCTGTGCTAAGATGAATCCATCACAGTGACATTCCCGGAATTCTGAGAGAGGGCAAAAACGTTGGCAGATGTTTTCTCCAATTAATTTCTCTATGTCTCTCTCTCTCTCTCTTCTGTGGGGGGCACAGGCAACTTAGAAAAAACCTTAACTTTTCCAAAGCATTTTTAGGAAGTCTTTTTGGAGTTCTAACTTATAGTTAGAACTGTAATTAGTTTTATTTTTTGCCCCCAAACTTGAAATATCTCTGCTGGAAACAGGGGACTTGGCCTTTTCTCCAAAAGTAGGAACATATTTGGAATATAATTAAGACATGTTGAAGATTTGAGGGTGAAGTGACAGGCGCTGAAGTGGGATCTCAAAGCTTGGTGGATCTGAGCTTCCAGCTGATACAGGTGGTTTTGAGCCCTCCAGAAGCCATCGAGCCCAGCAATTGCTAAAAATTGATCTAGGGGCACTTGGGTGGCTCAGTCAGTTAAGCATCTGACTCTTGATTTCGGCTTAGGTCATGATGTCATCGGGTCATGAGATTGAGCCCTGTGTCAGAGTTCTGCTTGAGAATGAGGTCGGCTTGAGATTCTCTCTCCCTCGCCCCCTCCCCCCACTCACGCTCTCTAGAAATAAATAAATAAATAAATAAATAAATAAATAAATAAATAAATAAATAAATAAATATCTTTAAAAAATTGATCTATAGTCCATAGGTCTTCCTGATAAGCTACTTAATAACTGAAAAAAAAAAAATGCTGGTTTCCTAGATTGTCATTGTTACACATGGAGTCTCTACCTAAAAACCTATTAGTTACTAAGTAGTTACTGATGCTTATTCAAATTTACAACCAGAAACTAAATTTAGTGCACTATCTGAGGCCTGAGATTCAGTATCAGTTGACCATGTACCAGCTACACCAGTCCTGTCTCTATTCCTCCTTATTCCAGGAAAACCAAGTTCATGACCTACTTTGGGTCTTTGCACTTGCTGTTTCCTCTGCCTTAGAATGCAGCTTCTTAATTTTTCGCACATTTGGCTCCATCTTGCCACTCAGGTATCAGCCCAAATGACTCCTCAGGGATGTCTTCCCTGCTCACC
Source organism: Mirounga angustirostris (assembly GCF_029215605.1). Taxonomy (NCBI): domain Eukaryota; kingdom Metazoa; phylum Chordata; class Mammalia; order Carnivora; family Phocidae; genus Mirounga; species Mirounga angustirostris. The sequence goes on along the minus strand of NW_026991709.1, from coordinate 182,703,938 downwards.
TCATTAAAATAGCCACCCACTGGTCTCTCTTGGTCACCTTATCCTATTTTGTTTCATACATTGCTTTTTATGTTTATTGTCAGTCTCACCCCTGGAATTTCCCTGAGAACAAGGGCCTTGTTCATCTCTTTCACATCTATATCACCAGCTTCTAGAAACTACATCAAATGCGTGGGGGACACTCAGTAAGTATTCGCTGGATGAAAAAATCTGGCTTCCAGGCAACTTTACATAGTAGCTTGCAGATATTAGATTCTTCCTGGACATTGGGAGGAGGCAGCACAGGCAGACTATGGTGTTTTCTGCTGCACTAAAAAAATGATTGCAGGCTTTTATTTCTTTTTAAGATTTAAAAAAAATTTTATTTATTTATTTGACAGCGAGAGAGGGAACACAAGTAGGGGGAGTGGGAGAGGGAGAAACAGGCTTCTCACCAAGCAGGGAGCCCGATGCGGGGCTTGATCCCAGGACCCTGGGATCATGACCTGAGCCCAGGCACCCCCCTTTTTAAGATTTTATTTTTAAGTAATCTCTATACCCAACATGGAGTTCAAACTCACAGCCCCGAGAACAAGAGTCACAGGCTCTACTGACCAAGCCAGCCAGGCACCCTGATTACAGGCTTTTTAAAAGGCTTAGAGTCACTAATCAAGAAGGCCTCTTCATTGTAGGGGTACCTGGCTGGCTCAGTAGGAAGACTATGTGACTCTTGATCTTGGGACTGTGCATTTGAGTCCCACACCGGGTGTAGAGATTACGTAAATGAAAATAAAACTTAAAAAAAAAATGGGTTCTTCATTGGAATTCATAGATGGGTTCTAGAGGCCTGTGAACCCTCTGAAATTTTATACATATTTTTCTGGGAAGAAATGTTCTTCTTATTCCCAGTGGGATGTGCAGTGCCCATCCAGTGCTTGGCTAAAACTGACTTGCCACTATTCTAGAGAGTCCAGCCCAATGCTGCTGCGCCAAAGCACACACCTGGGCAAGCAGCATTTCTGCCTTTCCAGCTCAGGCATTCTTCACTCACACTCTGAGCAAGTTGCAAACTGAGTACTCTTATTTGCCTTTATGGGCTTTTAAAAAAACTGATTGTATATGAAAGAGATGCTTAAAACTACTGAAGTTCCTAGGAATTTTGTGGACAGAGGTGCAAAAATAAAGCAGAAAACAGGTTTGGAAAACTCTGATGACTTCTTTGTTGCCCCAAACTCTCTATGCTTGGATAACATAGGTATAACCAAGGCACTTCAAAGTAGTTTGCTTCTGCTGTTAGTCCTGTGGGTGGCTCCGATTTCAGGCCCTGGAGTCAGGTGGACTCGTGTTCAAGTCCAGGCACACCCACTCTGTGTGATCACGCACAAGCTTCAGTTTCAGCATTACAAAATGGTGCACTAGGCTTGGAGGATTGGGGTGGGGGTACCAGATGCCGAACACTGTTCTAGCTACTTTATACATATTAGCTCAGCACTATGATATGATATAATATAATATAATATAATATAATATAATATAATATATTCTCCTCATAAGAGTCTCTAAGGTAGGTCATTTAAAAATCATTGCCATTTTATAGACTGGGAGACTGAGGCACAGAGGACCAAAGACACACAGCTATTACATGTCCCGTACATACACAACTGCCCACTGCCCGACACAGAGTAGGCATGTCATCTGGACTCTGGAATTGCTGGAATGACTACATGGGAAGATGAATGTGGAACATGGAGCTCAGCACAGAGCAGGCGTTGGATAGAGGTTACTGTTTCCTTGAGAGCAGTCCTCCTTGTTGGAATCGTTGGCAGCAGCGCTAACAACCCCCCCCCCAGCCATGTAGCCTGATCCCAGAAGACATTATGAATATTCTATTTTTGTGGACCAAAATGTAATACGGGTAAACCCAGCTTGGACTGCAAGTTGTTTGTAAAACACATCTCTGTCCTTGTTGACAGTGACAAATGCAGCCCAAAGTGTGATGTGCAGTGTTCAGGGCAGAGGCTGTGGACTCCTCCCATCTGGTTGTATGGCATGATTTTGATTATGGTTCTCTAGTTATCCCTGCAATTACTTGGTTTATTCAATATTCTTTTTTTTTTTTTAAGATTTTATTTATTTATTTGATTGAGAGAGAGAGAACAGGAGAGAGAAAGAGAGAGAGCACCAGTAGGGGGGAGGAGTAAAGGGAGAGGGAGAAGCAGACTCCCTGCTGAGCAGGGAGCCCAATATGGGGCTCAATCCCAGGACCCTGGGCAGATGCTTAACCAATTGAGCCACCAAGGTGCCCCTCAGTATTCTTTTAGTAAACTTTCCCCCTCCTTATTTTTGTTAACTGTGTTCTTTGCTTGCAACTAAGGACTCGAGATTTTCATTGCATTTGAGAATTCATCCAACATTTACAGAGGAGGTACTATGTGATAGGCACTGGATACAGCAAAACATTCCTGCTTTCAAGGATCTTATCTGAAAATAGCCTTACCCTTCTTTTCCTCCTTTCCTGCAATGGGTCATCCAGCTCCTTCAACCTTTCCTAGGTGACGAGTTTCAGTTCTGTCACCCTCCTGGTCCCCGTCCCTGATGCTCTGTAGGTTGACAGAGTATTTGTGAGGAATCTTACATAGCAAGTACCAGAGACTCAATCAAATTGGATTAAGTTTAAAATATAAATATAAATATAAATATAAATATAAATATATATATATATATATATATATATATATATATATATATATATGTTCAGGAAACTGAACATTTTAGGGCCAGTCAGCTTCAGGTTCATCAGTGGCTCTGCACTTAGCGTGCTCGGGTTGCCATAACACATATTCCACACTGGGGGCTTATAAAACAGATCTTTACTGTCTCTGTTTTGGAGTCCAGAAGTTCCTGATGAAGGTGTGGGCAGGGCTGGTTCCCTCCGAGGCTGTGAGGGAGAATCTGCTCCATGCCTCTCTCCTACTTTTGGGTGGTTTGCTGACAATCTTTGGCATTCCTTGAAATGAGCCTACGTAAAATATTAAGTAGCAGAGAACGGACAGAATGCTCCCATTCGGTAGTCCACAAAATGAGCCTTATTTAATTCTTCCATGATAGAAGTTTCCTGGCTGAGGAAAAGCTCTCCTCAGGAAACTCAGGGTCTTCCCGAACTCCTCATCAGAAATAAGCAGTAGTTCCAGAAGTTGTCCCCTAAGTTACGGACCCCAGAGTACTCACATCTCCTCATGTAGCATTTACATCCTCATTTGCATTTTGAACCAAACTTTCTGGAAGTTCACTCACTCATGTGACAAGGTTCTCACAAGAAAAGACACTGTGCCTTGAGCACTTCTTAATATTCATCATTATTTCTAAGTGAAGACCAGAATGAGATGATGTTATCAGGCATATAAAAATGCATTATGAAAAGTCACCAAATAATGCTCTGCAGAGGATGCACCTAAAGCTTTAAAGATACAGTCAGTACATTCTGCTCTACTAGAATCCCACTTGAGCTAATCCAGAAAGTGAGTAGAATTGCAGGTGGAAATGTATGTTAAATGAAGCACAATGGATACATGGAGCATAAAGGTTATTTGCAAATCTGGCTTTTGAATCATAATGGACCTGGTTTGAATCCTCCCTCCAGCCCTGTACTCTCTGGGCAAGTAACTAAACAGCTGCAAGCATCAGTTTCCTCATCTGCAATATGGAAATAAATATGTGTCCCTCATAAGGTGGTTTTGAGGATCAGATAGGTTAACCTATGAGATCATAATGGCAGAGCACCTGTCTATAAAAAACACTCAGCCAAATGGCAACCGTTGTGAAGTTAAACAAACAACTTTTTCCTTAAATAATTAGAAAACCATAAGTGCACAGGAACCTTTGGCTTGAACATGTTTAGGTAAATGGAATCTCTGAAAAACCACACCCGGAGATTTTTTTTTTTTTTTTCCATCTTGAAAGAGGTACCCTATCACATTGCAAAAGGCATATTTCATTGTGTGTTTAGTCTGTAGTAGAAGAGTAAGTTATACCTCTAAGTAACTGTTTTGAAAAGCCATCCATGCATACAGACTGTGCGGAGTTCTTTAAGAAAAAAACGGGAGCAAATATTCTGGCATCTTCCATTGCAACCGAGAAAAGTGTGGAGATGTTATATAAGCATAAAGGACTAAGGATGATGGATGCTGTTCCAGCCAGAAGGGGAAACACAGAGGGAGTTTGTGGATGGTGGCGTCCTTTTTGAGTGACAGGCCTGGTTTCCTATAGTCCGCCACTGCTGTAATATAAATTCAGAAGCCATCTTGGAGCCTAGTAAATCAAAAATATATTTGAACCTTATTGATTAAATAAAAAAATCAAATCAGTCTTCTGCTGAAACCTATTTGCAGTTACAGGATATTACCTGAATTTTGACACCATGGAGGAAAAAAATGCCAACTAAAAACAGGGCGTTAAGAGTTTAGAAGGTCTTAGACTTTTTATATTTACTTGACTCACCTTGTCAAAGTCTAACATCACATTATACCTAACCAGAAAAGCAAGCGGTATTACCGTGGACAGGAATCAAAGGACACCTTAATTGTCCTTTTTCTTAAGGGCTCCTCATAATTTTATAGGATCTTATGAGGATTTCATTTTTGGTTGCCTTAATTGAGGAAGGAGTAAAAGGTGATAAGATGGGGTGAAGGAGAAGATGCTAAGAAATTTATCCCCCCATATCCATAAAGCATGAAAGGGAAGAGGTGTCCAGTATCTTTTTGTTCAGATAATTGACCTTATTATTCTGATGAGTAATGACCTGAGATCTCCTTCTAGCCCCATAATTTTGTAATTCCAAGAATAAAGTCTCTCTCCAGCTATCAAGGCAGTTAAGGTAAGGATTACACTCGGGCCAAAGTGAGATTATGGTCAGAGTCATCCAGATAATTACTATAATCCTCTGCTTCCCTTTGGCACTGGAGGCCTGGCATGTTTAATCGAAAGAAAGGCCCTCTTGAGTGAGTGAGTGGATGGTTCGCCGGGTTCACTGAGAATTGCAGCTATGCTGGGCAAACCACAGTGACTGTCAGCTAATGTGGTGTCTGCCCTGCAGAACTGGGGAAGGGCTGACATAGCTGGGCTGAATGCAGTAGAGAGTCTTTTTTTTTATTCTTATGTTAATCCCCATACATTACATCATTAGTTTTAGATGTAGTGTTCCATGATTCATTGTTTGTACATAACACCCTGTGCTCCATGCAGAATGTGCCCTCCTCAATACCCACCACCAGGCTAACCCATCCTCCCACCCCCCTCCCCTCTAGAACCCTCAGTTTGTTTTTCAGAGTCCATCGTCTCTCATGGTTCCTCTACCCCTCCGATTTCCCCGGCTTCATTCTTCCCCTCCTGCTACCTTCTTCTTCTTCTTCTTTTTTTTTTTTTCTTAACATATATTGCATTATTTGTTTCAGAGGTACAGATCTGAGATTCAACAGTCTTGCACAATTCACAGCGCTTACCAGAGCACATACCCTCCCCAGTGTCTATCACCCAGTCACCCCATCCCTCCCACCCCACCCCCCACTCCAGCAACCCTCAGTTTGTTTCCTGCGATTAAGAATTCCTCATATCAGTGAGATCATATGATACATGTCTTTCTGTTTGACTTATTTTATTCAACATAATACCCTCCAGTTCCATTCACGTCGTTGCAAATGGCAAGATCTCATTCCTTTTGATGGCTCCATAATATTCCATTGTATATATATACCACATCTTCTTTATCCATTCATCTGTCGATGGACATCTTGGCTCTTTCCACAGTTTGGCTATTGTGGACATTGCTGCTATAAACATCGGGGTGCACGTACCCCTTTGGATCCCTACTTTTGTATCTTTGGGGTAAATACCCAGTAGTGCAATTGCTGGATCATATGGTAGCTCTATTTTCAACTTTTTGAGGAACTCCATACCGTTTTCCAGAGTGGCTGCACCAGCTTGCATTCCCACAAACAGTGTAGGAGGGTTCCCCTTTCTCCGCATCCCCGCCAACATCTGTCGTTTCCTGACTTGTTAATTTTAGCCATTCTGACTGGTGTGAGGTGGTATCTCATTGAGGTTTTGATTTGGATTTCCCTGATGCCGAGCGATATTGAGCACTTTTTCATGTGTCTGTTGGCCATTTGGATGTCTTCTTTGGAAAAATGTCTGCTCATGTCTTCTGCCCATTTCTTGATTGGATTCTTTGTTCTTTGGGTGTTGAGTTTGATGAGTTCTTTATAGATTTTGGATACTAGCCCTTTATCTGATATGTCCTTTGCAAATATCTTCTCCCATTCTGTCGGTTGTCTTTTGGTTTTGTTGACTGTTTCCTTTGCTTTGCAAAAGCTTTTTATCTTGATGAAGTCCCAATCGTTCATTTTTGCCCTTGCTTCCCTTGCCTTTGGTGATGTTTCTAGGAAGAAGTTGCTGCGGCTGAGGTCAAAGAGGTTGCTGCCTGTGTTCTCCTTTAGGATTTTGATGGACTCCTGTCAACATTGAGGTCTTTCAACCATTTGGAGTCTATTTTTGTGTGTGGGGTAAGGAAATGGTCCAGTTTCATTCTTCTGCATGTGGCTATCCAATTTTCCCAACACCATTTGTTGAAGAGACTGTCTTTGTTCCATTGGACATTCTTTCCTGCTTTGTGGAAGATGAGTTGACCATAGAGTTGAGGTCCATTTCTGGGCTCTCTATTCTGTTCCATTGATCTACGTATCTGTTTTTGTGCCAGTACCATACTGTCTTGATGATGACAGCTTTGTCATAGAGCTGGAAGTCTGGAATTGTGATGCCACCAGCTTTGCTTTTCTTTTTCAACATTCCTCTGGCTATGTAGGGTCTTTTCTGGTTCCATACAAATTTTAGGATGATTTGTTCCATTTCTTTGAAAAAAGTAGATGGTATTTTGATGGGGATTGCATTGAATGTGTAGATTGCTCTAGGTAGCATTGACATCTTCACAATATCTGTTCTTCCAATCCATGAGCATGGAACGTTTTTCCATTTCTTTGTGTCTTCATCAATTTCTTTCATGAGTATTTTATAGTTTTCTGAGTACAGATCCTTTGCCTCTTTGGTTAGATTTATTCCTAGGTATCTTATGGTTTTGGGTGCAATTGTAAATGGGATCGACTCCTTAATTTCTCTTTCTTCTGTCTTATTGTTGGTGTATAGGAATGCCACTGATTTCTGTGCATTGATTTTATATCCTGCCACTTGACTGAATTCCTGTATGAGTTCTAGTAGTTTTGGGTGGAGTCTTTGGCTTTTCCACATAAAGTATCATATCATCTGCAAAGAGTGAGAGTTTGACTTCTTCTTTGCTAATTTGGATGCCTTTGATTTCTTTTTGTTGTCTGATTGCTGTGGCTAGGACTTCCAATACTATGTTCAATAGCAGTGGTGATAGTGGACATCCCTGCCGCATTCCTGACCTTAGGGGGAAAGCTCTCAGTTTTTCCCCATTGAGAATGATATTCGCTGTAGGTTTTTCATAGATGGCTTTTATGATATTGAGGTATGTTCCCTCTATCCCTATACTCTGAAGAGTTTTGATCAAGAAAGGATGCTGTACTTTGTCAAAAGCTTTTTCTGCATCTATTGAGAGGATCATATGATTCTTGTTCTTTCTTTTGTTAATGTATAGTATCACATTGATTGATTTGTGGATGTTGAACCAACCTTGCAGTCCAGGGATAAATCCCACTTGGTCATGGTGAATAATCCTTTTAATGTACTGTTGGATCCTATTGGCTAGTATTTTGGTGAGAATTTTTGCATCCATGTTCATCAGGGATATTGGTCTGTAATTCTCCTTTTTGATGGGGTCTTTGTCTGGTTTTGGGATCAAAGTAATGCTGGCCTCATAAAACGAGTTTGGAAGTTGTCCTTCCATTTCTATTTTTTGGAACAGTTTCAGAAGAATAGGTATTAATTCTTCTTGAATTGTTTGGTAGAATTCCCCTGGGAAGCCATCTGGCCCTGGGCTTTTGTTTTTTGGGAGATTTTTGATGATTGCTTCAATTTCCTTAGTGGTTATAGGTCTGTTCAGGTTTTCTATTTCATCCTGGTTCAGTTTTGGTAGTTGATACATCTCTAGGAATGCCTCCATTTCTTCCAGGTTATCTAATTTGCTGGCATAGAGTTGCTCATAATATGTTCTTATAATTGTTTGTATTTCTTTGGTGTTGGTTGTGATCTCTCCTCTTTCATTCATGATTTTGTTGATTTGGGTCATTTCTCTTCTCTTTTTGGTAAGTCTGGCCAGGGGTTTATCAATCTTGTTAATTCTTTCAAAGAACCAGCTCCTAGTTTCGTTGATCTGTTCTACTGTTCTTTTCGTTTCTATTTCATTGATTTCTGCTCTGATCTTTATTATTTCTCTTCTCCTGCTGGGTTTAGGCTTTATTTGCTGTTCTTTCTCCATCTCCTTTAGGTGTAGGGTTAGGTTGTGTACTTGAGACCTTTCTTGTTTCTTGAGAAAGGCTTGTATTGCTATATACTTTCCTCTTAGGACTGCCTTTGCTGCATCCCAAAGATTTTGAACAGTTGTGTTTTCATTTTCATTGGTTTCCATGTATTTTTTTAATTCGTCTTTAATTTCCTGGTTGACCCATTCATTCTTCAGTAGGATGCTCTTTAGCCTCCATGTATTTGAGTTCTTTCTGACTTTCCCCTTGTGATTGAGTTCTAGTTTCAAAGCATTGTGGTCTGAAAATAGGCAGGGAATGATCCCAATCTTTTGGTACCGGTTGAGACCTGATTTATGACCTAGGATGTGATCTATTCTGGAGAATGTTCCATGGCCACTAGAGAACAATGTGTATTCCGTTGCTTTGGGATGCAATGTTCTGAATATGTCTGTGAAGTCCATCTGGTCCAGTGTGTCATTTCAAGTCTTTATTTCCTTGTTGATCTTTTGCTTAGACAATCTGTCCATTTCAGTGAGGGGGGTGTTAAAGTCCCCCACTATTATTGTATTGTTGTCGATGTGTTTCTTTGCTTTTGTTATTAATTGCCTTATATAATTGGCTGCTCCCATGTTAGGGGCATAGATATTTATAATTGTTAGATCTTCTTGTTGGATAGAGCCTTTAAGTAGGATATAGTGTCCTTCCTCATTTCTTATTACAGTCTTTGGTTTAAAATCGAATTTGTCTGATAGAAGGATTGCCACCCCAGCTTTCTTTTGGTGTCCATTAGCATGGTAAATGGTTTTCCACCCCCTCACTTTCAATCTGGGGTTGTCTTTGGTTCTAAAATGAGTCTCTTGCAGACAGCATATCGATGGGTCTTGTTTTTTAATCCAGTCTGATAGCCTGTGTCTTTAATTGGGGGCATTTAGCCCATTTACATTCAGGGTAACTATTGAAAGATAGGAATTTAGTGCCATTGTATTGCCTGTAAGGTGACTGTTACCGTATATTGTCTGTGTTCCTTTCTGGTCTATGTTGCTTTTAGGGTCTCTCTTTGCTTAGAGGACCCCTTTCAAGATTTCCTGTAGGGCTGGTTTTATGTTTGCAAATTCCTTTAGTTTTTGTTTGTCCTGGAAGCTTTTTATCTCTCCTTCAATTTTCAATGACAGCCTAGCTGGATAGAATATTCTTGGCTGCATATTTTTCTCATTTAGTGCTCTGAATATATCCTGCCAGTCCTTTCTGGCCTGCCAGGTCTCTGTGGATAGGTCTGTTGCCAATCTAATGTTTCTCCCCTTGTAGGTTACATATTTCTTCTCCCGAGCTGCTTTCAGGATTTTCTCTTTGTCTATGAGACTCGTAAGTTTTACTATTAGATGTCGGGTGTTGACCTATTTTTATTGATTTTGAGAGGGGTTCTCTGTGCTTCCTGGATTTTCATGCCTGTTTCCTTCCCCAAATTAGGGAAGTTCTCTGCTATAATTTGCTCCATTATACCTTCTGCCCCTCTCTCTCTTTCTTCTTCTGGGATCCCAATTATTCTAATATTGTTTCGTCTTATGGTATCGCTTATCTCTCGAATTCTGCCCTCGTGATCCAGTAGTTGTTTATCTCTCTTTTTCTCAGCTTCTTTATTTTCCATCATTTGGTCTTCTATATTACTGATTCTCTCTTCTGCCTCATTTATCCTAGCAGTTAGCGCCCCCATTTTTGATTGCACCTCATTAATAGCCTTTTTGATTTCTACTTGGTTAGATTTTAGCTCTTTTACTTCTCCAGAAAGGGTTTCTCTAATAACTTCCATATTTTTTTCAAGCCCAGCTAGTATCTTTAAAGTGAGGATTCTGAACTCTAGATCTGACATCGTACTAATGTCCATATTGAGTAGGTCCCTGGCAGTCGGTACTACCTCTTGTTCTTTTTGTTGAGGTGATTTTTTCCGTCTTGTCATTTTGTACAGAGGAGAATAGATTAATGAGAGAACAAAATGCTAACAGGGTAACAGCGTTCCCAGAAAATATATTCTAAACAAATCAGAAAAGACCTGAAGCAGTGGGAAAAGAAGGGAAAGAGAGAAAAAAGAAAAAGAAAAAAAAGGAAAAGATAAAGATAAAGATAAAAACAAACAAAAACAAACAAAACAGAAAAACAACAACAAAAAAAAACCAGAATGTGATCAAATATGATCAGGCTGGTATATAGATCAGTGCCACACACTAGATTTGGGGTGTATTTTGGTCTTTTAGAAGAAAGTGCCTCCCGAAAATTTAAAGAAAGAAAAACTTATATATGTACAAAAATAAGGGTTGATATGATGAAGGGATGGAATATGACTGTAAAGATGGAAATTATAAAAAATTTTATAAAAGGAATTGATAAGAAGTTGTTTGAAAAAAAAAGAGGATTTAAAAAAAGAAAAAAAAAAAGGAGAGAATGTGATCAGGCAGGGGAATAGAAAAAACCATATACTAGAGATTTAGGGTATATTTTAATCTGTTAGAAGAAACTATCTCAAAATTTTAAAGAGAGAACAACTTATATATATATGCCAAAAATACGGGTAACTACTATGAAGGATAGAATATGACTCTAAAAATGAAAAATAAAAATGTTTTTTAAAAAAGGGATTGATAAGATGTTGGTTGAAAAAGGGAAAAAGAAAAACTCAAAAAAAAAAAAAAGAGAAAGAGAAAAAGACAGTTAAAAAAAATTAACTTTGAAAGACTAAAGAATCCTGGTAAAAAAAGCCGTGAATTCTATGTGCAGTAGTCCCCTGGTGCTGGAGTTCTGCCGTTCTCATTGATTGGTAAACTTGGTCTTGGCTGGCTGTTCTCGCTGATCTTCTGGGGAGGGGCCTGTTGCCATGGTTTCCAAATGTCTCTGCCGGAGGCGGAATTGCCCCGCCCTTGCCCCCTCCCGGCTAAGTAATCTGCTCGGGTTTGCTCTCCGGGGCTTTTGTTCCCTGCGAGCTTTCCGTACAGCTTTGGAGGCGGAGAGTGAAAATGGCGGCCTCCCAATCTCCGCTCCCGACGAGCCGAGAACTCGGGGCCCCGCTCCTCAGTGAGCCCCCAGAGAAAAGCCGTCAGTCACTCCCGGCTCCCCAGTCTCCGGCCGCACTCTGTGCTCACCCGGCCTGTGGCCGCACGTTTCTATCTCTGGCACCCGACCCCGGGTGGAGTCTCCAAACCCAGCAGATCCCTGCGGTGCACTCCCGCGCGGCTCCTCCCGGGGGAGGAAGGTGAGTCTCCCCGGATCTGCCGCTTGTTGGGTCGCTGCTGGAGGAGCAGGGGCCCGACTGTGCCGCGGATCACAGTTTATGGCCACCCCGAGCTGAGAGCCCGCTCCTTGGCTCCCTCTCTGCAGCCGGCTTCCCTGCTCTGATCCCTAGGAGCTCTGCCGCACTCAGGCACCCCCGGTCTTTCTGTGACCCCGAGGGTCCTGAGACCACACTGTCCCGGAGGGTTCCACCCCCCGCTTAGCCACCAGAGTGACGTCCCTCGGCGGAGCCAACTTCTAAAAGTTCCAATTTTGTGCTCCGTGGTTCTATCACTTGCCAGAAGCGGCCGACGGAGGCCCCTCCCCCGCCGTCTATCCTCCCGAATATCGCCGCGGATTCACTTCTCCGCACGTCCTACCTTCCAGAAAGTGGTCGCTTTTCTGATGAGAGAGTTGTTGCTATTCTTTTCTTCGTTCTCCTGTTGAGTTTGTAGGTGTTCAGAATGGTTTGATCCCTCTCCAGCTGAATTCCTGAGAGGAGACGAAATCCAGGTCTCCTACTCCTCCGCCATCTTGCTCTGCCCCCCCGCAGTAGAGAGTCTTATAGGTTTGGGGAATCTCAGTGATAATGACAAGTAACAAGAAGGCTCTGAACAAAGAAGCTAGTCCCAAAACCACTGGAATAATTTGCCTTGGTACATAAGGAGAAACACGGTAGGCCCCTAGCAAAATTGTGAAGCTACAGAAACTTTTGTTCAGCAACAATACAATTTACAACACTTCTTAGTTTCACCCTCACTCCCTGTGAGCTATTCCCCTTCCTTGTAAGCATGCCTTCACCCCTCCAACTCACCCTGAATCCCAGCTCTTGCCTTTTGCCCTACGAGGAACACAGACCATGGACGCTTGTTTCCCAGATGTGCCCCTATTCAGTCCTATGATTGCCCAGGGGACAGGAACGAGTAGGGTCATTGGATGACCTGGATGGTGTACGAAACCCCCTCAGATTATGGATTCATCCCTTGAAAAGCAACCCTAAGTAAAGATGGCATTTTAGGCACAAGGTGGGGTCCACAGTTCCAAGTACATTTACTGAGCATCTACTACGTCCTGGAGTTTTAGAAAACCTGTGGCCCATTCCCTTTAACTGTAGTCTGGTAGAGGCCAGTGAGGAAAATATTGTTGACTTCCTCACACTAAAGGGCAGCTGCTTTTTCGTTCTTTTTTTTTTTTTTTTTAAGATTTTATTTATTTATTTGATAGAGACACAGCAAGAGCAGGAACACAAGCAGGGGGAGTAGGAGAGGGAGAAGCAGGCTTCCCACCGAGCAGGGAGCCCGATGTGGGACTCAACCCCAGGACCCTGGGATCATGACCCGAGCCAAGGCAGACGCTTAAGGACTGAGCCACCCAGACACCCTGCTTTTTCATTCTAAGCATGGGGAAGAAAGTGGTAAAGACGGGTAGTTTAAACAATTGATTTTTTGGGTTGCTTTTTGGGCTATAGGAGATGTGTGACTTCAAAGATGGTGACCCCTTGTTTGAAATTTTCTGACTGAAAGAATTGGAAAGCTGGCTTTTCCTGTCATTCGTTGAATTGGATGAAGCCGGCCAAGCCCATTCTATGTAGTCAAATTGGATTTGCTTATAAGGGAAAAAGGCCTCCCAGTAGCTGTTGGGTAGCAGATACAGCCCCAAACAGAGGCCAACAGTTCCTGGTGAGCTCAGACCCACCCTGGCTGGCCACATCCCACTGAAGTGTGCATTGTGTACCCTTCTTGTTCTGCATCATAGTCTTTTCTGATGCCCTCATCATGGCCCACGGAAGGTGTATCCTAAAACCATGGGTAAGGCTAATACCCTGGGGGCCGTCTTCAACCAATGGAGCAGTAGAGCAGATGAATCTTCTAGCCTGCCTTCCTTTAGACACACAATTCTGGGCAGCATTTCATGTGCTTTTCAAGAGGGCCTGGTGGAATGGAGGCCCTGATACCTCACCCCACCATTGGAGCTTCAGTAATGCACAGTTATGCTTTCTAACCCTTACTTCCTCACTCTTTGCTTCTTGGGATTATCCCAATAGATTAATTACACTCAAGCCCTTGTCTTAGGGGTTCCCAAAGAAAGAAATCAAAGGAGTGGCATTTTCTGATAATATTCTGTCCAGTGTTTGGACTGTAAGTGTCCCTCAATTACTTTGACTCATTAAAGTTATGATATAGCTTATCCTGCTAATTAAAGTAAGAAATGTAAATTTTTAAACAAGTAATAAATATGTTTAAAATGCCAGCAAGTAACGTAGGATAAAAGCCTTCAAGAAAGCGTAATGAGAATAAAAAATTAAGTTGAAGAATGATTCATTAAGATGCTTATAGAGGGCGCCTGGGTGGCTCAGTCGTTAAGCGTCCGCCTTCAGCTCAGGTCATGATCCCAGGGTCCTGGGATCGAGTCCCACATCGGGCTCCCTGCTCGGCGGGAAGCCTGCTTCTCCCTCTCCCTCTCCCACTCCCCCTGCTTGTGTTCTCTCTCTGGCCGTGTCTCTCTCTGTCAAATAAATAAATAAAATCTAAAAAAAAAAAAAAGTTTATATAATTGTTTAAAATCATACTAAGTAACAGCTCATGTCATTGATGGCTATATAGATTTGTGGCTGAAATTACCTGGGAGGTAAACCAGAAAATGGGGCTTCCAAGGGGTATACAGAAGATTTCAACTGTATCTGTAACTTTTTTCCTATATTTTATTTTTTTAAAATATTTTATTGTTAAGTAATCTCTATACCCACTGTGGGGCTCGAACTCACAACCCCAAGATGAAGAGTCACACACTCCACCGGCTGAGCCAGTCAGGCACCCCTGTCATATATTTTAAAGAAAATATTTGAAGAAAAGCTTACAAAATGTTAACTTGTTCATTTGGGTTGGAAAGTATGAAGGCATTTGTTATATTTTTCTCTACCACACATTTAAAATTTTTCCCAAATTCAAAAGTAAAAGCAATTTTAAATGTTCTAATAAAGTTCAGTGAATTCAAAGCCTTGAAAAAGAATAGATGACCTACACAAACTCAGTCCCAAACCATAATAGGTAATGCCAATTTGAAATATATTCTTCCAGATGTTTTTTTTCTAACTTAGTATTGTTGACTTGAAATGTAACTTTTAATCTTGCTGTCCTCAGGAGCTCAGAACTTCTTCTATTGTTGACTATGGTAACCAGGGAGGAAGTACTGTTAACAGAGAAATGTTACATGATTACAAATAGCCTTCACTAAATTTGTAAACTAAACCTATAGTTTGGAATCTCGTGCATGGCTGCAACTTGGTATTATTTCGTATTATTTTTTATTAATACATGTGTTGGGAGACAAGAGAACATTTTGATAAATACTCATGAAATGTGCCAGATCAATGCATATTTAGAGTATCTATCTGCACAAAGCAATAATGTGAACATATGGCTCACAAGTTTCTGAAGCCGGATACTGTTAGATAGATTGATGCTGATAATTTATCATGTGCCGCTAGAAACAGAGAGATGAATTGGAAAACCCTTTAATGGCTTCTGGCATCCAGGCAACAAACCTTTCTGGCCTTTCTCTCTTTGCCCTCAGACTCATCAGCATCTCTGTGAAGTAGGATTCAAGGATGAAGTCAATATGAAACTTTCTAAGTTTTCAGAAACAGACCAAGGGCTTGGTTATAAACCGACCTAAACACAAAACACTGTAGGGATAAAACCACAATTCATTTTCCTCTGAGGCTTTTTAAAGGGACCTACAGCTTTGCATCCGGCCACTCTTTCTCTTTGTTTCTCTTCTCCCCAAACCCTGACCAGGGAGTCGGGAATAATGGCTTCTAATGGCTGAGGGGAGATGGCGGTGAGCATGTGGCAAAGCTATGGGAGTGATTTGAAAACTCTTGACTCCTTCAGACCTGCCAGAGCCAGAAACTATAAATAGGAATGCTTGGCAAGGGACAGACCTCTGAATGCTCTTGAGCAAGAGGGAGAGAGCAGGAGTATCTTAAATATTTGGTACAAAAGCCACTTCATCCTTTACAGCAGAGCTGCTTGGCCTTATGGGAGAGCATTTATCTGAGCAGGGCTCAAAGTTGAGAAATTTTGCTGCACTGGGGACATGATGGGGTTTTTAAAAATCCCTCTTTGGGGGGAAAAGTAGACAACCTTTTTGATTTTGGGGATGTCTATTAGGGACTGAGTTATGCCCCTCCCCCAATCCATATAGTGATACTTCCACCCCCAGTGTGAGATAGGGCCTTCAGGAGGTGATTAGTGTTAGATGAGCGCCTAAGGGCGAGGCCCTTACAAGAAGAGCAAGAGACACCAGAGATCCCATTCTCTCACCTGGAGCATGAGGGAAAAGGCCGAGGGAAGACACAGCAAGAAGGCAGCAGTCTGCAAGGCGGGAAGCCAGGCCACGCCAGAACCCAACCCCGACAGCGCCTTGATCTCACACTTCCAGCCTCCAGAACTGTGAGAAAAGACATCTCTGCTGTGCAAGCCACTCAGTCTGTGAGGGGACGTAGACAACGTTGCTTAACACTGGGAGGCAGATTTCATTTTGTTTGGGTCTGTATGCACTGGGTCTGTTTGCATGGGTCTATATGCACCAGGTACATATCAAGGTCTGAGTGGTAGCAGAGTGGTGAAGACACTTGGCCGTTGGACTCCGAAGGGCCTTGTTCAAATCCCAGTTGACCACTTACTAGGTGTGTGACCTCCAGCAAATGACTGTCCCTCGGTAGGTTTCTTCGCGTGTGGAAGGGAACTAATAATAGTTTACAGTGCGAGATTGTCGGGGGGCTGAGTCCTCTAATGCATGTGGAGCATGCCACAGTGGCTGGCAAATAGCCCTCTGCAAAAAGCCAACTCCCGCTCCGAGGCGGAGGGCCTCCCAGCGTAGAGTACGTCCCGCTCAGGAGACACTTACAGAGCCATCATTGCATCTGATTTTTAGAGTAATCTTATGAGAGTCGTTGGGAAGGCAATATGACACCCACTTGAGGGAAGACGAAACCCAAATTCGGAGAGGCCAAGAAACCTGCCCAAGCTCAAATTTCTAGTAAATCGAATAAATCAAGGAGAGCTAGGCTCCAAATGAAGGTCCCCTGACTCCCAGTTCAGTGCTCTCCTCACTAAATTTGCTGTCTAAATTCTTCTCTTCCCCTCTCATTCCCTCCCTTCTCGTCTTTTCTCTTCAAACACGCATCAAGTTTCTTTTTTTTAAGATTTATTATTATTTATTTATTTGAGAGAGAATGAGAGAGAGAGAGGGGAGAGGGGCAGAGGGAGAAGAGACTCCCTGCTGAGCAGGGAGCCCCAACCCATCAAGTTTCTATCACGTTCCAGGCCCTTCCCTGTCTTCCCCTGGACTCCTGTGTTTCTTGTCTCTTTATTCATTTCCACCTGGATGGATGTGAGCGTGCGTGCGTGCCTGGGAGTGCGCCTGCACGCCCACGCTCCGGCTGTCATTCTCACGGGATGACCCTCTGCCTTGTGTCTCTTCTCCTTCCTTACCTGCCAGTGTTTTTAGCTCAAAGAAGTCAACACTCAGCTTTCAAGGACATATTATAAATAGAGCCTTAATAGCCAACTCTCTTCCCTTATCTGAAAACTGACACCAAGCCCCGGCAACCAGGACAAAAAGAAAGAGAACAGGGTCAGTGGCAGGGCAAATAATCAATATCCTTAAGTGATACGAGAACAGAGAATCCCAAAGGGGAGGTGGGAGGAGACCTGAAAATGACAGCCTGAGAAAGTCTGCTGGGCTCTCCCGGGGAGCGAGGGGTGGGGCATTGTTTCAAACAGCAGGTTCCATATTACATTTGTGTTTTAATTAAAAAAATCTAATTAGTTTTATTCAGTGATTCATGAATTGGGTGGCATCCCATCTAACAAATATGAGGGTGCTCCCCATATTACAATTTTTATATTTGGGGGAAAAAAACAAAAAACAAAAAAATCTCTTATTCTCACAGTACAAATGACTAAAACGAAAACTGCCAAATCTTTGACCCCTGAAGCCATGTAGGAGTTGCAGCAGGTCCCAATGGGACAAGAATGGGCTCTGAATTGTGAGGTGAGGTCATTACCCTGCAGTTTTGGCCATTTGGGACAGGAATTCTAAAAGTGGAGAAATGCTTTAATGCAGAGTCGTCAGAAGAGAAGCAGGGCCAGGCACTTGGAAGGAGTCAGTGCCGGAAAGGTTCCCAAAGAGTTTTAAAAGACCATCAAATCCAACCCCTCTGTTTTACAGTTGAGGCAGCTGAGGTGCAGAGAGAAGTCACTGGCATTAAGGGCTGATAGTCATAGCCAGATGTGCCTCACCCAGCCCTTGCTTTGCCCTGAAAGTGGGGGCATATAGTGAAAGACCAGAGACTCTCCAAGAAGTCATCTTCATGTCTAATATAGAGAATTGAAATGTGCCTTTAGGAGGCTGGGACTGACCCCAGGGTGCTGGCTCAATGATCCTGAAGGAAGAGACTGGAAGGACTGCGGGAACACAAAAGCAGACTCATCCTGCTGTTCCAGGTGGCTTCTATGAATCCAAGGTTCTTCAGGTAGGTCCTTCCAAAGACCTGAAGTAGTGGTTTGGACAGAAAGGGATGTGTATGATCTTGAATCAGCTGTTGGCTTCTGTACAAATAAAAAATGCCTCTTTAGGGAATCTTTTTAAAAATATTTATTGATAGAGAGAGAGAATGTGTGCATGAGCAGGGGGAGCGGCAGAGGGGGAGGGAGAGGAGAAGCAGACTCCCTGCTGAGCAGGGAGCCCGACATGGGGCTCCATCTCCCAGTGAGGAGATCATGACCTGAGTCAAAACCAAGAGTTGGTTGGGACGCATGGGGGCTCAGTCAGTTAAGCATCTGCCTTTGGCTCAGGTCATGATCTCAGGGTCCTGGGATCGAGTCTTGCATCGGGCTTCCTGCTCAGCAGAGAGTCCACTTCTCCCTCTGCCTCTGCTCCCCCTGCTTGTGCGCTCTCTCTCTCAAATAAATAAATACATTCTTTAAACAAAACAAAACAAAAAAAACAGACGCGCAGCCAACTGAGCCACCCAGAGCCCCTAGGGAGTAAAGTTTTTATCTATCCTGCACAACAAACCACCCCAAAAGTGATGGTGACCCTCATCCTCACAATTACCTTGAGTCTGACCCACACCCTGACCATTAGCCTGATGCTGAACCTAATCCTTTCTTTGACCATTACCCTAAACCTGTCTCTCTGATCTTCACCATGTCTCTGAGCCTGATAGGCTGACCCTCATCAAGACCCTTACCCTGATTTTGAGCCTCACACAGAATGAGACCCTCAACCTGACTTTGACTCTGGTTTTCACTCTGATAGAACATGACCTAGTCCTTCACCTTGTCCTAACACTACCTTGACTTTTAGCCTGATGCTTGCCCAGATTTTGGTCCTGACTCTGACATTGACATGGACTGACTCTCACCTTTACCCTGACATTGAACTTGTCCTCTATACAGATTCTGACCCTGACACTGATCCTAACCTTGATCCTGAAACTTACCTTATCCCAACTTTCACCCTGACCCTGACCCTCGCCATATATCCCTGTACCTGACTATGGCCCTCACACTGACACTGACCCTTATCCTGGTGATGATTCTAAACCTTTTCCTCACACTCCCTCTGAATCTGATCATAATCCTCACCCTGATGGTCACAGAGACTCAGATCCTGAACTTGACCCTCACCAAGATCCTAACCCTGACCTTAACTCAGACACTCAACAAAATTCTCTTCCTGAATGAACTCTGACCCTTAACTTGAATGTCACACTGACTCCTACCATAATCCTGAGTCTGACTCTGAATTTGATGCTGAATAAACTCATGACCTTGAACTTGGCTCTCACGCTCACCCTATCTTCATCCTAAACTTCACCCTCGCTTTGTCTTTGAACCTTACTTTGAACATAACACTGATCTAACCTTGACCCTGACCTTCATTATGACCCTGACTTTTACCTTCATCCTACCAAGACTCACCCTAACACTGGCTCTGACTTTCCCACCCCTGAGCCTTACCCGAACTTGATTCTCAACTTGCCCCCACCTTTCACCTCACCCTAATTATCACCCTACCTTGAAAACCTTAAGCAGACCCTGACCTAGACACTACTCTTACACTGACTCAGATCCTGAACTTGATCCCAAGCCTTACCTGATCCTCACCTTTACTCTGATTTTCACCATGTTCTCAGGCTGACAGTGACTATGAATACCATCAAACTAGCCCTTACTCTGACCCGTTACTTCTCTCTGTGACTTGCCCTTAACCCTTACTCTGACTTAACGCTTAACCCTGACCCTCTCCTTGAATTCTTATTCTCACCATGTCTACAACCTTGACCCTAACCCACATTGTACACAGAACCTTCCCTTCATTAAACAGACATACTAAATCTGTACTTGACTCTGACCTTCAGTCTCACTCTGATCTTACCCTGACTCTGACCCTAACATTGACATTTACCCTGATCCAGACCTTCACTCTGACAATGCACTTGACTTTGACCCTCACTTTAGTCTGAATCTCATCCTTACATTCATCCGACTCTGACCCTGATGACTGGTCTGAACTTGGTTCCAACCTCACTTTTATCCTTAACTTAAATCTCACTCTAACTCTGAAAAGTAACCTGATCATGATTGTCACCCTGACACTCACCATTATCCTGACCCTCACATGACGCTAATCCTGACCTCCTGTGACCCTGAAATTGACTTTTTACCTTGACTGTCACCTGGATTATGAACTGCACATTAACTTTCCCAAGACTTACCTGACCATAACCCTTACTTTGACCCTCACCCTAAATGTGACCCTCATCTTTAAGACTGACTGGACTCTAGCTGAACCTGCCCCTGGACATCACCATGATGCTAACTCTCACCTTCACCCTGAACCTATCCCTCACCATATGCCTGAGGCTGGCCCTCACAATGACCCAGACCCTTATGCTGTCTCTGACCTTCACTATTACCATGATTTTGACCTAGAACCTTACTTTCATGACTGAATTTGAGCCTGAAACTCAACTGACCCCAAATTTCACCATCAGCCTGATCCTATCCCTCACCATACTCTTATTGCTGACTCTAACCTGCATCCTTAACCTTATTCTGACCCTCCCCATGTCCATGACTCTTCACTTGACCCTGACCCTCACTCTGACTCTACCCCTCACCATGATCCTGATACTGGCCCTTACCTGCAACTTCAGCCTTATTCAGACTTAGATCCTCACCCTCACCTTGTCCCCAACCCTGCACTTGACTTTAACTTTCACTGGGAACTTGAACCTCAATTCAACAAGACCATCACCCTGTTCTGACCCTGATGCTCACCCTGATACCAAATCTGGCTCTCATTCCTACCCTGACACTCACCCAGATAGTGACCTCCACCTCTGCCCTGTCCCTGAGGCTGACCCTGACCCTTAATACTATGACACCCTCTGACTCTGACTCCTACTTTGATCCTTACCTTGACCCAGATTGTCATCCTGATCTTGACGCTGATTGTGAAGCTGACATTCCGCTGACCCTCACCATGGCTGTCCTTAACTGTGACTGTCCCTGAATCAGACTTCAAATCTGATTCTCACTCTGATCCTAATGCTCATCTCTACCTTTTTCATGACCCTTATCCTCAATGTGACAATGACTTTGATGTCACCCTGACACTATCTGACTTCCTTATACCTCAAATATTACACTGTCCTTGATGATCAACCTGACCCTGTTCATTATTCTGAAACTGACCAATACTCTGACTTTGACCTTTATGCTACTCTCACCCTGAACTTGACCCTTACCCTATGTGACCCTGATTCTCAACATGACCCTAATCCTGATCATACCTTGATTCTTACCTCACACTGACACTGAATCTGATTAGAATTCTCATCCTGACCCAGATCCTCATGCCATCCTTTCCTTGAACAATGACTATTACCCTGAGCCTCATCTTTACTTTCACCTTGACCCTAATCCTAACTTTTACCCCGACCCTGAACTTCATTCATGTGTTTACCCTCACTCGTAACATAACCCTCACATGGACCCTCACCCTGACTCTGACAATGACCTTGATACTCAACCTGATTCTCACCATGACCATCACCTTGACACTGATCCTTAAATCTACACCCCCTCACTTGACCCTGTAGCAGACCTTCTCTTCTCCTTCATCCTGACACTAATCCCCTCATAGACCCCGACCCTCAACTTGATCCTAATGTATACTCTTACTCAGATCTTTTTTTTTTTTTTTAAGATTTTAGTTTTAAGTAATTTCTACACCCAATGTGAGGCTCAAACCCACAACCCTGAGAGGAAGAGTCTTACACTCCAACTAAGCCAAACAAGCACCCCTCACTCTAACCCCCATCTTGATCCTAACACTGATCCTGACTCCCCCCATGATCCTAAAGCTCACTGTCATCATGACCCTGACCCTCAATCTCACCCTATGACTCTTTCTCTGACCCTCAACATGATTCTGACTCCCATAATGGTTCTTATAATGGTTCTGGCCTTAAAAATGATCTAAATAGGGGCACCTGGGTGGCTCAGTCAGTTAAGCGGCTGCCTTCGTTTCAGGTCATGATCCTGGGGCCCTGGGATCGAGCCCCACGTCCGGGTCCGTGCTCAACGGAGAGCCTGCTTCTCCCTCTCCCTCTGCCTGCCACTCTGCCTACTTGTGCTCTCTCTCTATCTCTCTGTCAAATAAATAAATAAAAAAATCTTAAAAAAAAGACCTAAGTATTCCACGTTGAGTTTGAACATGAAATCTTGTACATTTACATGCTAGTTTCAACTAGATTTCTTATAACTAGCTAAAAGAACATGCTTTAAAAATCTATGCATAATTCTGAACTTGCTTACACTTGTATGCACGTCTTTAAACATGATGCTTTGACTGGTATTAATATGGTCTATGTCAAAGTAAGAAAGGGCATTTGAGGAGAACATGTTCTCATTGATTTGCCTCAGATAAAGCATAGGTTAATTCTAGCAGTTAGTAAAAAAATTCTGTAGAGACTAATGTCTGATTTCTTCTTTAATGCTAAGTCTGTCCAAGCAAATATGATTTCCAAGGATATTTGCTTTAACTCACAATAAGAAGTTACTGTGTACATAACAATGTGTAAATCTGAACTCATTTTCACATATATGGCTTGGATCCCTCTTCTTCTAATTCACAGGAAGAAAGTGCAGTGAATGTGCAGATGAATGCAGATAAATGTATCTGAGATGTTCTTTTTTTTTAAAAGATTTTATTTTTATTTATTTGACAGAGAGAGACACAGCGAGAGAGGGAACACAAGCAGGGGGAGTGGGAGAGGGAGAAACAGGCTTCCCGCCGAGCAGGGAGCCTGATGCAGGGCTCGATCCCAGGACCCTGGGATCGTGACCTGAGCCGAAGGCAGATGCTTAACGACTGAGCCACCCAGGTGCCCCTATCTGAGATGTTCTTGGTCATACCTTACATACATCTCTATGTAGGCAAACAGAAGTAGAATTGAAAAAAATCTGTATTAGTGCAAAGAAGCTCGGTCTCAGACATTTCTCTTAAAAGAAACTCCTTAGTGCTTCTTCGAGTAAATGGAGATGAACACAAGCATGGATCAATGTGTGCCATTCATCTCCAAGGCACATCCTTACTGTGAGGTACAGCAAATGAGGAAGAATCTAAGAACAGTGATGAAAAGAATCTGTACTAATATAAACAAGCTCAGTCTCAGACATTCCTGTCAAAAATAACCCCTTATTGCTTCTCAGAGTAAAGCAAGATAAACACAAGGACAGAAAACACATTTCAAAACACGTTATTAAAAAGAGAAAAACAGATAAAAATACAATGTTTACTAAACATAGTTTTAATTGACACTTTGTTCTTAAAATGTCTGTGGATTAGCAAAATATGCAAATAACTTTGGATAGCAATACATATAAATTTGTATTTGCCTTCTCAAGCTTTTGATCAATGTGAAATAAATGCTCATTAAAAAAATTAGCTGGTGGTTTTTAACTTTCTGCCCTCTAGGTCTGTCTCACATCTAGAGAAAAAAAAAGAAAAGAATGATTAAAACAAGTATTTGGTGTAGGTAGTTGATTGTACTGGGTACAAGCATTGCAGAGAGATACAAGTGTGTGTATAGGATGTGATTTTCTGTTTATTTTTAACAGTTACGTAGTTCATTCACATAATAAATTTAAGATGATATATTGTTTTATTTATTATTTTGACAATTTTATTTTAAAGCTATAGTTTAAAATAATATATAATTATCTAATATATAACAATAAATAATTATCTATATGTCTGATATCTATATATGTATATCTTTTTTTTTTTTTAAGTAAGCTCTTTGCCCAGTATGGGGCTTGAACTCACAACCTCAAGAGTAAGAGTTGCATGCTCTACCAACTGAGCCAGCCAGGTGCCCCACGTATCCTGATAGTTCTTGATGCAGACAATTTGTTACGTAAGTAATGTGCCCAAAGAGTAAAATTAGAATTTGAGCCTTTTGTGTAAAACGACTTATTTTATGCCCAGATCAGAAGTTCCTTTTTTGTCACCAGCTATTCACTGTTGGTTAATATTAATGCTCATGCTTTTTGCATGTTCTTCCATCATTTTCTTAGCTATTCTCTTGGACACCCTTGATCTAATTTTATTTATTTAAAGTTAAAAATGTTATCACAGAGTTAAATTCACCCTTTAGACGTTGACAACTTCCAGAAATTAAGTCCCTTCCGATGACTACCAGGATTGTCCTTACTGGGGTTGCCAGCTCACAAAAAATAAAAGTGCCAATATTTATACTGATGGTAAATGTGCTTTTGAGGTAGCCTACAAATTCAGAATGAAAATCCTATATAAATTGGACATCAAAGAATTTTAGATGCTTTGCTATTACCGAAGAAAATAGCTATAATAAAAATAAAAGGTCAAAGGCAAAAAAGACCTATAATCTGACAGCAATGCTTCGGCTGACCACTATGTTAAACAATGTTAACCGAGATAAATATCTTATAATCACACAGGCAAGAACAGTCTTGGAGGAATTCAAGGAGGCTGTTACCGTGGGAAAGAAATCTTTAATTCAATTTAGGATGCTCACTGCACCTCAGATGGCTGATTATACCAGAACACTTGAAAATGGAGTTTAACGGGGCGCCCGGGTGGCTCAGTCGTTAAGCGTCTGCCTCCAGCTCGGGTCGTGATCCCAGGGTCATGAGATCGAGCCCCGCATTGGGCTCCCTGCTCCGTGGGAAGCCTGCTTCTCCCTCTCCCACTCCCCCCTGCTTGTGTTCCCTCTCTCACTGTGTCTCTCTCTGTCAAATAAATAAATAAAAGAAAATGGAGTTTAACAAACATTCTTCATGATATTACCCATTAAAAAAAAAAAAGACAAATCAGCAACAATATTCAACACACTTATGGCCTAATTTTAGGTGTAGCTGCCACAGATGTTTTCAAAGCAAGTCTTACCTGGCAATCATGCATTCCTGATAAAATGGGCAAGTGGGTCATGGACAGGAACCAAGGGCCCTGTGGACAGTTCCAAATGGACTTCATACTCATACTTTCTGCAATAAATTAGAAATATGTTCCGTTTATTGTGTATTTATTCTCAGGGTGCACTGAAGTTTTACCTTGCTATATAAAGCTACTCCCACACTTGGGGAGGGATAAATGGCGTGGTTTTGCTTTCCCACCTGGGAAATTCTCACCTCCCTAATGACAGAGACATTCATTTTACTAGTACTGTAAGTACTTTTACATAGAAACTTCACTGTCCTTGTCATCTCCAAGTCCTCGAGACATACAGAAAGAACAGAACTTTAAAGTAAAATTAACAAAGTTCTCAAAAATCCTTCAACTTCCACAACCCAAACTACCATCAGCTTCCCAATCTATAAAATCAACCCTTTCTGGGACTCCCATGTTTTGTCCTTATTCTGCAGGGGTGAAACTCCCTCAGAGGGAGAGGAGGCTGGACCCCATGGTCAACCTGGGGTCCAACTCTGCCACTCGCCCATTCCTCTCTTGGGGGAAGGGAGAGAGCTGCGACACATCTCTCTGCTCGCTTCTTTCCCTCTTCCTTTACTCATGACCCAGTGACGGATTGCAAGTTTTACACCATCCAGCATCCTTTTGCAATTTAAGTTTTTGGGGCTAAGTGCCCGCTCTCACTGCCCCTCAACGCATGCTCGCTGGCAGGCAGCACCATTGTTGGCAAGGTTTGCAGAGAGGGGCCGCTGCCCCTGCACACTACTCAGAACCTGGGGCGGTCAGGACTCAGCGTTGCTAAGGAATGCCCGCTGCAATCCCTTTGACTCTGCCCATTGCCGACCTTCAGGGGAAAGCCGCCTGGCCAGCTCTCCAGGTGCATTGGCTGCCAAATTGCTGTTCGGGATTGCAAGGGAGCCGTCAGCGCCCCAGGGACACCTGCTGCGGCGGCCAGAGAGCGCAAGGGTTAGCGGGGAGATGTGTTGCATCCCCCTCTTTCCTCAAGAGGAAGAGCGACACAGGAGGCAGTGCGGGGCTCGGATTAACAGCGGATTCCAAGTTGGTCCTTCAAGAAAATGGGGTTGCGCTGGGCAGGCCGGCGGGCGCGGGCTGAAACCGCCGTGCTGGGGCCCCGGAGCGCCGGCTCGGCGTCTCCACCTGCTGGTAATGTGGTCCGTATTTTCAGGGTGAACTGAAGTCTGTGAGGGTATTTTTAGAATAGGAACAAATAAAATTAGGTCAGGGAGTCATAAAGAATAGTTGAGAAATATGCAAAAAGCACTGAGAATTAACAATGATTTGGTGACAGAAGGAACTTCTATGGATCTGGGCATAAAATAAAGTAATTTTTATATGAAAAACTTAAATCCTAATTTATTCCTTTGGCACATTATCTATGTAACACATTTTAGGAAATGATCTATTGTTACGCATTTATTTGTATGAATTTGGGGATTCATTCATTCACATATATTCTTAAATAGGTGATAATGTAGTTTCTGACTATGATTTTAAAATACAATATCCTATACATAGACCTGTATATCTCTACAATCCTTATATTTAGTATAAATAACATTTATATTCATTATTATATTTAATTAATCATCCACCCTTTTCTTTTCTATAGACGTAAAAGTCACCCAGAGAATAGAAATTTTAAAACCATCCAGCTTTCTTAAAAATAAGCAGTTATCTCCCATGACTTTCAAATTTTGAAAAGCCAAAAACAAGGTATTCTTTTTTTTTTTTAAAGATTTTATTTATTTATTTGAGACAGAATGAGAGAGAGAGAGAGCACATGAGAGGGGGGAGGGTCAGAGGGAGAAGCGGGCTCCCCGCCGAGCAGGGAGCCCAATGTGGGACTCGATCCAGGGACTCCAGGATCATGACCTGAGCCAAAGGCAGTCGCTCAACCAACTGAGCCACCCAGGCGCCCCCAAAAACAAGGTATTCTAACACGGGCCAAGCTGACTCCTCAGGGTCTGTGCCCATGTGTGCATTTGACTTGTCAGTGCCTTTTAGCCAGACCAGGAACATACCTGGAATTGGATAAATTGGGCTTGTTAGTTGCACTGGGGGAGAATGCACCCACTGGGAACCATATGGTGTCTCCATAAGAGGGTGTTAGAAAGTACCTATTATAGAATTTGGTCTTTAATCAGGTGATTTTAGGAAGGCCTAAGGAAATGAGGGTTTGCTCTAGATTGGGTGTTGTTAGAAAGTGGGGCCAATTCTATGACTGGGTACTTTGTGGTTACACAAACACATACTTAGGTAATTTAAAGTTTTTAACTATAAAGTTTAAAAAAAAATTTTTTTTAAAGATTTATTTATTTATTTGAGAGAGAGAGCAGGAGCAGGAGGGTCAGAGGGAGAGGGAGAGAGAATCCGAAGCAGACTCCGTGCTGAGTGCGGAGCCCCACGCAGTGCTGGATCCCACGACCCCAAGATCATGACCTGAGCTGAAACCAAGAGTCAAATGCTCAACTGACTGCACCACCCAGGTGCCCCTAAAGTTTTTAACTATAAAGCTTAAAATATAGTTTGTCAGTAAATTAAATAAAGCAATATATATAGTTTTAAATTTACTATGTGGATGCACTGCAACAACTTTCTACAATATTAGTATATGTGCTGCCGAAGCGAGCACACAACTTTCTACAATAAAGCAGTAGAAAATCAAGTAGAAGCTCTCTGTAATTTTTGTACCCACTATAATCATCTATATATATTAATTATCTTTAATTGAAGGAATCATTCTTTTCTTTCTTTTTCTGTAGACATAAGTGACACCTAGAGGACAGAAAGTTAAAAACCATCCAGGTAATTTTTTGAGCACTATCTCATATTAATTAAAAATTTTGAGGAGGTGAGTACAAACATATATGTATTATCATCCAGAGGCATTTGCATATTTTAATTCACTGGTATTTTAAGAAACAAGGGGGTCAATTAAAATTATGGTTTGTAAACAGTGTTTTATGTCTTCTTTTTTTCTGCAAGTAAGAATGTGCCTTTGAAATGAATGTGTTTTGCTGTCCTGATGTTTATTTCAGTTTAAGGAACAATAAGGACTTTCTTATGAAAGGAATGTCAGAGGCTAAGCCAGTCTGCATGAACATGAATTGTTTGCAATACTACTTCTTGTTTGCCTAAACTGAGACCTATGTAAGATTTCTGTGAGAAAAAAGACCCCCAAAACTCAGAAACACACTTCATCTCAAGTTCTTTGTCTTCCTATGAGTTACAACAAGGTGAGGGTAATCTATACTGTATATGTGAAAACGAGCACATACTTACACATTGTTTTCACCCTAACTTCTCCTTGCAAATTAAGCCTATACACCTGCAAATTGTATGTATGCATACAGACAAGCAGTGAAAAAGAAACCAAGCTCAGAACCAAACATTCGTCTCTAAAGAGAATTCTTTTTTTTTTTTTTGGTAGATTTATTTATTTACTTGAAAGAAAATGAGAGAGAGAGAGCAGGGGAGGGGATAAGAGGGAGGGAGCGAATCTCAAGCAGACTCCCTGCTGAGCCTGGAGCCAGACTCAGGGCTCCATCCCATGACACTGAGATAGTGACCTCAAGGTCACAACCTGAGCCAAAATAAAGAGTCAGACGCTCAACTGACTGAGCCACCCAGGCACCCTTCTAAAGAGAATTCTTAATGATGGTTGAATTAACTCTGAGTGTTGAACCCTTGTGCTACCTGAGGTAAATCAATGAGAACCACATGTTCGTCTCAACTGTTCTTTCTTATTTTGAAGCAGACCATATTAATGCAAATCAGAACAGCATATTTGAAAACATGGGGTACAAGTGTAAGTTCAGAAGTATACACAGTTCTTAAAAATACATTCTTATCATGAGTACCAAGGAATCTAGATGAAACTAGAGTATAAGTATGCGATATTTCATATTCAGACTCATCTTGATGATGACGAGGCTCACATCAGAGCCAGAGGTCATAACAGAGGTCAAGGTCAGTAGCAGGGTCAGTGTCAGCCTCTGGTCAGGATCAGGGTGTTGATCCAGTATTTCACGACAATAGGGAGTGTCAAGCTCAGGAAGAGGGTAGGGTTCAGGTCAGGGTCAGGATACTGATGAGGGTAATAGCCAAGCTTTTTGTCAGAGAGAAGGTAATGGACAAGTGGAGGATGATAATTAAGGATCAGTGTCGTGTTGAACGTGAGCTTCATGGTCACAGTAAGGGTCAGGATCAGTATCAGGATCAGGGCCAAAGTGCGTGTCAGGGTCAAAATAGGATCACAGTCAGTGAAAGGTTTATTGTCAGAGTGAGGGTCAAAGGATAGTCAGGTACAGTGTCAGGGTTAGTAAAGTCAGAGTCAGGGTAGGGGTGAGTATACTCTTATGGTGGGTGTCCAGGTGATAGGGTCAGGTTAAGAATCAAGGTTACTCTTATTTACTTATTTATGAGAGAGACAGAGGGAAAGCGCACACACGCACACAAGTGGAGGGAGGGGAAGAGGAGGAGAGGGAGAGAGAGAATCTTAAGCAGGCTCCAGCACAGAGGCTGACATGGGGCTCGATCTCACCACCCTGAGATCATGACCTGAGCCAAAACCAAGAGTCGGATGCTTGAATGACCAAGCCACCCAGGCACCCCAAGAATCAAGGTTACTCTTAGTGTCACTATAGGTCAGGATCAGAATGAGGGCCAAGTAAGGGTCAAATTATAGGTGAAGATTAGTGTCAGTTTCAGGAACAAGGTGAGTGTTACGATCAAGGACAAGGCGGAATAGGGAGTCAATGTTTAGGAGAGAGTCAAGGTGAGGGTCAGGGTCATTCAGTATCAATGTGAGATAAGAGTCAAGGTATAATTAGAGTCCCGGTCAGATATAGTCATGATTAGAGTCAAGGTTGGGTAAAGGTCAGATCCAGGGTGGGGATCAACATTGGTGTCAAGATCTGTGTATTGTAAGGGTCAGGGTCAGGTTGAGTGTCAGTCAAGTAAGGTACAAGGGGTGAAGAGGTCAGAGACAGTGTCAAGGCAATGTCAGGGTCAGAGTCAGATTGAGCATGAGGGTCCTGAAGAAGGTAAAGGTGAGGGTCAGGATGAGGGTCTGATGCAGTGTCATGGTCAGGGTGAAGGTCAGATCATGATTAGGGTAAGGGTCATATTGAGAGTCAGTGTCAAGTCAGCTCAGGGTGAGGGTCAAGATCAGGGTGATGATTAGGTTCAGATGATGGTCAAAGTAAGAATCATAATCAGGGAGAAGCTGAGGGTCAAAATGAGTGTGAAGGTTAGGGTTGTCTAGGTGGCTCAGTTGGTTAAGCATCTGCTTTCGGGTTAGGTCATGATCTCGGGGTCCTGGGATTGAGCCCTACATCAGGCTCTGTGTTCAGTTGGGAGTCTGCTTCTCCCTCTCTGCTCCTCTCCCTGCTTATGCACTCTCTCTGTGTGTCTTTCTCCAATAAATAAATAAAATCTAAAAAAAAAATGAGTGTGAAGGTCAGAGTCAAGGGAGAGTCAAGGTAAGGGTCAGTGTCAAAATGTCAGGATAAGGACGAGAGCCAGTTTCAGCTTCAGGATTAGCAACTGGCCAAAAGTGAGGGTCAAGATGAAGATGAATGTCAAGGAAAAGGAATAGGATAAATAAAAGATCAAGCTGAGATTGAAGGTCAGGGTCAAATGTAGAGTCAGGGACATAGTAAGGGTAAGAATGAAGTTGAGAGTGTATGTGGTGGTCATTGTTAGGAAAATGGTGAGGCATAGGATAGGGGTGAGGGTGAAGGTGAGGGTCAGGTAAGTTTTAAGGCCAAGTACAAGGTCAGGATGAATGTGATAGTAAACTTCTAGGTTAGGGTCAAGGTCATGTGAAGTAATTGAGGTAATTATGAAGATCACTGGGAATGTCAGGTGTACAGTGTGTATCAGAGTCAGATTCAGAGTAAAGGTCAGTGTAAGGGTAAGCATCAGGTACACAATAAGGTCAGATTGAAAATAAGAATGTTAGGGTTAGGACATGGTGAAGTTCAGGGTCAGATTTAATATAATGGTCACCGTCAAATTGAGTGTTATAATAAGAGTTAGGGTCATTGTGAGTGTAAGGGTCAGGATAAAGCGTTAGGGTTAGGATAAGTCTCAGGGTTAGCTTCAAGGTCAGATCAACATCAGATTGAGGGTCAGCTACAGTGTCAGGGAGGATCAGGGTTAAGGTTAGCTTCAGGTTAAGGATAAGAATGGGTTGGAATCATCGTCAGAGTGAGCAACAGAATCAAGGTCAATGTGAGGGTAGGTTTCAGACTTGGATGAGGGTCAAAGTCAGATGTAGGGTGAAGATAAGTGTCTGAGTTAGGGAAAGTAGGGGCCAGAGTCAGGGTGTCAGTGTCAGTTTCATAGTCAGAGATAAGGTCAGTGTGAGGTTGAAGATTGGGGTCAGGGTCAAGTACAGGATAAAGGGGAGATTCTGAGTTAGTGTTTGTGTGAGAGTAAAGGTTAAGGTTATAGAAATGGTGAGTTTGAAAGTGAAATTCAGGGAGAAGATCAGAGTGAGATTCATGGTGAAGTTCAGGTCTGAGTCAGCATGAGGGTCAGAATAAGGGTCAAGGACAGGAGATGGACACAGATAGGGGTAGGGCCAGATAAAGGGTGATTGTCAGTATCAAGGTAAGTGTGAATGTGTATTTCAGGGAAAGTGTCAGCTTGATAGTCAGTGTCAGAATCTGGTTGAGGGTCAAGATCAGAGCCATTGTTGTGGTGAAAGTTAACATGAAGGTTAGGGTTGGGTAAGGTTCAGAATCAAGTTTAGGATCAGGGTTGACATCGGGGTATTTTCAGGATAGGGTGATAACCAAGGTCAGGTTCTGGGCATGGTCAGGGTTCAAGTTAATCCTCAAACTGAACCTGACACTCTGTATGCCTTTGAGTTTGAATCTTACCATGTCTATGAATATGACTCTTACCTAACTGTGATTCTCATCCTTATCAAGGCACTGCAGATTCACATGGCCCTTCACCCTGATCTT
This sequence comes from Mirounga angustirostris, assembly GCF_029215605.1. NCBI lineage: Eukaryota > Metazoa > Chordata > Mammalia > Carnivora > Phocidae > Mirounga > Mirounga angustirostris. The sequence goes on along the minus strand of NW_026991709.1, from coordinate 182,671,738 downwards.
GACCATGAATTTTAGACTCACTTCTTTTTTTTTTAAGATTTTATTTATTTGTGTGAGAGAGAACATAAGCAGGGGGAGAAGCAGGCAGAGGGAGAAGCAGGCTCTCCACTGAGCAAGGAGCCTGATGCAGGACTCAATCCCAGGACCCTGGGATCATGACCCGAGCTGAAAGCAGATGCTCAACCGACTGAGCCACCCAGGCGTTCCTCACCTTTTTTTTTTTTTTTTAAATAAAGATTTTATTTATTTGAGACAGAGAGACAGCCTGAGCGGGGGAGTGGGGGAGGGAAGGGAGAAGAGGGAGAGGGAGAAGCAGACTCCCCACTGAGCAGGAAGCCCAATCCTTACCCCACTTCTGATATTTAACCTCAACCTGACCCTTAACTTGACTCTGACCTTCTCCAGACGCTATCACCCCCACCTAGACTCTGACATTTATGTTGAGCCTGACCTTGAATCTGACTCTCACTCTTAACAGTTTTTCTGACTTACTACTTTCCACCTCACTCTCTCTCTAACCCTCACCTTCACTATGATGACCATCATGCTGACTCTCACTATGATCCTGATCTTTCCCTGATCTCAAACTGACATATGCATTCACATTGACTGTAAACCTGATTCCAACATTCAACTGACCCTGACACTAAGCCCAAGTTAGACCCTGATCCCCACATTCATACAGTACCGAGTCTGAATATTACCCTACCCCTACCTTGACCATGACACTCTGACTGTCCCTAATACTCACACTTATTCTGACTCTGATTCTTACTCTCACACTGATCCTGTATATGAAATAGACCTAGAACTTCACCTGACCTAACTTTCACCCTGACACTGACCTTGACATTCAACTTTATCCTTACCCTGAATCTGTCCTCACTCTGACCTTCACCCTAGCTATGACATTGACCCTGAATCTCACTAGATTTTAAACCTGACCCTTATAATGTTCCTGACTATGACCTTTACCCTGGCCCTGGTATTCATACAGACCCTTGTGCGGACTCTGACCTTGAACCTGACACTGAACCTGACCCTGACCCTACTCTCAAATTGACTCTGACACTATCATTTTCATCCTGAGCCTGAATCAGGATTCTGAAATTGACCTTACCTTGTCCCTGACCCTCTTATTCACCCTTGAAAAGACCCCATCCTTCAAACTGACTCTGATTGTCACCCTAACACTCTCTGACCTCCCCACCCATGAGAAGTTACCCTGAAATTGATCTTTAACCTGATTTAATCCCTGGTTGACAGCCTAAACTTGGCTTTGAACTGTTCTTAACCTTTACACTTCTTTCCTTTTGGCCCTGTCCTGAAACCTACCCTGCACAGAGCTTCATCTGAGCTTTCACTTAATCTTTACCCTCAAACAATGTCAACCCACACCAGGGATCCTCCCCTTTCCCTTAACCTGATCTGACTCTCACCCTGACCTTCATCTGAATGACCTTTATCTCACCCTGATCTTCTCCTCAAACCTTATAATCACCCTGACTTTTACCCTGAAGCAGACCTTTACCCTAACCCTGATTCTTTTTTTTTATGTTATGTTAATCACCATACAATACATCATTAGTTTTTGATGTGGTAATCCACGATCCATTGTTTTCTTATAACACCCAGTGCTCCATGCAGTACGTGCCCTCCTTAATACCCATCACCGGGCTAACCCATCCCCCCACCCCCTCCCCTCTAAAACCCTCAGTTTGTTTCTCAGAGTCCATGGTCTCTCATGGTTCATCTCTCCCTCTGATTTCCCCCCTTCATTTTTCCCTTCCTTATCCTGTCCTCCATGCTATTCCTTATGTTCCACAAATAAGTGAAACCATATGATAATTGACTTTCTCTGCTTATTTCACTTAGCATAATCTCCTCCAGTCCCATCCATGATGATGTAAAATTCCTAACCCTGATTCTTATCCTCACCCTGTACCTGGCCTGTACCCAATAAACACCCTACTCTGAATGTGATTTACCCTGTGTACTACCCTTATATTTATCTTAATCCTGAACTTGACCCTGAAACTTACCTGACTCTAACCTTCCCCCTCACCTTCAGCATGACCCTGACTCCTTCTTTGTTATGCAACCTGACCATCAACCTAACCCTTTCCCTAAAATATATACTCATTCTTACTCTGGTAAGAATCATTTCTCTTTGATTTTGACTGTCCATTACACTTATTGTGACACTCATGCTGAATCTGACCTTGACCCTCTCCTGAACTTCACCCCCATCCTTGCCCTTAACATGTTTACAACATTGATCTTTTTTTTTTTTTACAACCTTGATCTTTACCCACACATGTACACTGACCCAGAACCACCCCCACTTCAAAATGACTGTGCACTGGATGCTTGACCCTGAGATTCAATGTTATACTTAACCTTATCTGTCACCATGAACCTGATATTGACCCTTACCATCACCATGACTCTCATCCTTACCCTCATCCAGGCCATTGCCTTTACCTTGCACTTGACTCTGACCTTCGCGTGGTCTGAATCTTATTGTCATGTGGGCCTGAATCTGACCCTGATGTTCATCTCTGTATTCATTCTAACCCTTACTCTTATCTTTAAGTGGACTTTGACTCTGAGGCTTACCTGACATTGTTGGTCACCTGACACTCTGATCCTAACCCAGATCCTTCCTGACTCTGACACTGAAGTTTGCCCTGATCCTGACCTTGATAGGAGTCTGCTACTGACACTCACGTAAACCCTGACTCTTCCTTTGAACCTCAGCTTGATTTCCAGCCTTACACTGAAGCTGAGCCTGAGTCTGAATCTGAACCTGAATTTAAACTTCACCATGACTAAACCCTGACACTCATCCTCATGCTCATCCAGAGTCTAACCTATTCCTCACTATGTCCATATCTGCTTTCACACTGACCTTAACACCAAACTTCACCCTGAATCTGACTCTGATGTGTAACTGACTTTCAGTGACCCTCACCATTACCATGACCTTGACCCTGACCTAGAACTTTACCTTCATTCTCATCCTGACCCTTGACCCTAAAACTCACCAGACATTAATGCTAACCCTCATCTTGACCCTGTTCCTTACTATGATCCTGATACTGACCCTTAGCAGCACTCTCAATCTCATTCTAAATATCTTTTTTTTTTTAAGATTTTTTATTTGAGAGGGGGGGAAAGGAGAGGGGCAGAGGGAGAGGGAGAGAGAATCTCAAACAGACTCCTCAGACATGGGGCTCGATCTCATGACCCTGAGATCATGACCTGAGCTGAAACCAAGAGTCAGACGCTTAATTGACTATGCCACCCAGGTGCCCCCTCAACTTCATTCTGACCAGACAGACCCTCACCTTCTAAGTGTCTCTGATATTTCACTTGACACTGACCCACATTCTGATTCTGACTCTGATATTCACCCTGACCTTTAACTTGACCCTAACCCTCATCCTTACTATGAAACTGACTTTGATCCTGAATCTGACATTAACACTTTTACTTTCACAGTGGCACACTTTGACAGTGACCCTTACCTTGATTCTTCTCTCTCTCTGACCCTTACACTCATTAAGTAATGCAAACTTTCCCAGGGTTCCAAAGTAATTCAGGCCCTCTAGGAGGGCCACCTGGCTGGCTAGAGAGACTGTTGTCATGCTTGGCTCCACCTACTGCTCATGGGTCTTCACTCCCTGTTCCTTAGCAAGTGCTGGGTGGGCGGGTCAGCTGTCAGTTCAATCCTGGCATCAAGGAAGGGAGGGTGGCACAAGACACAGGAACTTAGTTTCTGGCTTGCAGCTCCAAACCTAAATGCTATGCCTGTTGCAATGGGTCCTTTAGGATCCTTTTATTAATATAAAGATGATATGCTACAAATATACTTCCATAGAGAATGATAATACACACATCAGTCATGCCTAACAAGAGCAAAGGAGATCAATGCTGAGTGTACTTTCATAATCTTTCCCAAGGGAAAAAAAAACAACAAACCTGTGTTTAGGTTTTTAGGAGCTATTTTTATAAAAGCTATTTTTAAAAATTGAGAAATTGGCTTTATAGGCCACAGAGCTGTGTATCTTATAAAATGAAATCAGAGATTACTTTTAGAGGTGACGTAAACTTTTGAGAGTTCATATTGATATTGGATAAGGTTTCCAGTAGAACTTTCCCATAAGAAAACATCTCTGAACTAGTTTAGAGTCATTGACATAGTGGGGGAAAATGATCTTAAGACTACAGAATACTTCCTATGTGCCAGAAACAACCCAGGGTGCTATGACCACAAAGAGGTTAGTCTAGTATAATCATTAGTGACGAAAGACTCTGATATTGCTCCTTTGTAGACAATAACCCCACATTTCACTGGAGCAGCCAGTTGTCCAGGTGGAAGAAAAATAGCTGATTATTCATTGTTATGGTCATAGTTTCCTGACTATACTCTTCTTTCTTACCAGAGAAAAATCAGAGTAGTAAGTAAAGCAAAAGTCCGGATGTTAGGGGAAAAAGGAAGAAATGGCCATGACTTATTTTAAAAAATAGACCATTTTCTTGATCAAATAGAATCTGCTTTCAACTTGTGAAGTAGTGAATTCTTTTTAGTCCTTCATTATAAATGCTGTACCTCCACATTGCATGTAAGGAACTGATCTCGTCATGTCATTCTTTTTTTTTTCTTAATTTTATTTTATTATGTTATGTTAATCCCCATACATTACACCATTAGTTTTTGATGGAGTGTTCCATGATTCATTGTTTGTGTATAACACCCAGTGCTCCATTCAATACGTGCCCTCTTTAATACCCTCACCAGGCTAACCCCTCCCCCCTCCCCTCTAGAACCCTCAGTTTGTTTCTCAGAGTCCATCGTCTCTCATGGTTTGTCTCCCCCCTGATACCCCCCTTCATTTTTCCCTTCCTACTATCTTCTTCCTTTTTTTTTTTTTTAACATATAATGTATTTGTTTCAGAGGTACAGGTCTGTAATTCAACAGTCTTACAGAATTCACAGTGCTCACCATAGCACATACCCTCCCCAATGTCTATCACCCAGCCACCCCATCCCTCCCACCCCCCACCACTCCAGCAGCCCTCAGTTTATTTCCTGAGATTAAGAATTCCTCATGGAGATGTGGTATATATATATACAATGGAATATTATGCAGCCATCAAAAAACATGAAATCTTGCCATTTGCAATGACGTGGATGGAACTAGAGGGTGTTATGCTGAGCGAAGTAAGTCAATCAGAGAAAGACATGTATCATATGACCTCACTGATAGGAGGAATTTGTCATGTCATTCTGACTTGGTTGTGAGCCCCATCATCATTGTGAGTAAGTATTTCTTCTGTAGCCACAGGGACTATACCCTTGGATGGACAAGGCTGATGGGTATACTATTAGACGATCAAAACTTAAGAAACTCAGCCATATTTTCCACCATGCAGGAGAGGAAAGGCAAAAGCAAATAATAACTACTGTAAAGCTATGAGCTTCCTATAAAGGCTTTTTTAAGAAAGTAAAAGGGGCGCCTGAATGGCTCAGTTGGAAGAGCAGGTGACTCTTGATCTTAGGGTTGTAAGTTTAAGCCCCATGTTGCGTGTAGAAATTACTTAAAAATAAAATCTTAAAAAAAAAGAAAGAAAGAGGGGCGCCTGGGTGGCTCAGATGGTTAAGCGTCTGCCTTCGGCTCAGGTCATGATCCCAGGGTCCTGGGATCAAGTCCCGCATCGGGCTCCCTGCTAGGCGGGGAGCCTGCTTCTCTCCCTCTGCCTCTCTCTCTCTCTCTGACTTTCATGAATAAATAAAAAAAATTTTAAAAAAAAGAAAGAAAGAAAGGAAGGAAGGAAGGAAGGATGGAAGGAAGGAAGGAAGAAAGAGAGAAAGAAAGAATTGGTCAAGTTTACTTCAATAAAGGTATTTGAGTGTCCCAAATTTGCTACACCCTGAGAATCAGCCCAGAACCTTCTTCACCAGTCAGGAGTCCCACGGTCCTTCCTCCTAAAGTTCTAATTTCACCCCATGTGATTGTACATATCACAGGCTTCAGAAAAACCATGAAGACATCCTGTTTTGAGAAGAGAAAAGATACAAACAAAAGGCAGAATTTTGCTAAATTAGCTGACTTTTGCATTTAATTTTTTTTCATTTTTAATTTTTTTTTTCTAGAAAGAGAGCAGTGGGGAGGGGCAGAAGGAGAGGGAGAGAGAATCCCAAGCAGGCTCCACATCAAGAGCAGAGCCCCACTCGGGGCTCGATCTCATGACCCTGAGATCATGACGTGAGCCGAAATCAAGAGTCAGTAGCTTAACTGACTGAGCTACACAGGAGCCCCAGCTGGCTTTTTCTTTTTAAAGATTTTATTTATTTGACAGAGAGAGCACAAGCAAAGGGAGAGAGAGGAAGAAGCAGGATCCCTGCCGAGCAAGGAGCCCGATGTGGGACTCGATCCCAGGACCCTGAGATCATGACCTGAGCTGAAGGCAGACGCTTAACGACTGAGCCACCCAGGCGCCCCTGACTTTTTCATTTAAATAATTTTAGTGTTAAGTATTTGAGTGGCAATCCTGAAACTTCTACATCATTCAGTTTCTAACAGTTAATTTACCATAAAAAAAGTTAGTGCAATATTTTGCTTTGTTCAAGACCAAGGTTAAATTTGCAATTAAAAAATTATGTATTAAATTGTATTTAACTAAATAACATAATAGTGGATGTCTCCTTAGATGGCTTAATTCTATAAAAGTCTGACAAGACAATTCATAAAGATTTAATATGTTAACTAAATTGTGATTTCCAGGTTCATAACTAATTTTAAAAGCTTAATTAATAAAGAGTTTAATAATGTTTAATGTTTAATTAGTAATTTTTAAATGCATGAATTTTTCTAAAAGAAAGAAATGCTAAGACTGCTGACTAAATAGAATTTTAATTTCCCTTTATTTCTTAAAATGTCAGTAGATTAATAAAATATGAAAATGCCTTTGGATGCTAATACATATAATTGGTTTTGCCTTTTAAAAATTGTAAAATAGTAGGAGATAAGTGCTCATAAAATGTTACCAGGATAGGTTTTTTTTTTTTTTAATTCCATTTATCTAAGCTAAAAAAACCAAACACAATCCATCTATTTCTCTCATCACCCTAACCCCCTACCTCTGGCAACAACTGACTTGTTCTCTGTATCTATGAGTTCGCTGTAAATATATATATAAATATATATATTTACCTATTTATATTATTTATTTATTTAAGTTTCATATATAAGAAAGATCAAAAAGTATTTGTCTTTCATCGTCTGACTTATTTCACTTATCATAATGCCCTCAAGGCCCATCCTTGTCACAAATGGCAAGATTTTATTTTTTTTATGGCTGAATAGCATTCCATAGTATAAAGTACACCACGATTTCTTTATCTATCAATTGACATTTACATTTATTTATTTATTTATTTTTAAAGATTTATTTATTTATTTATTTGACAGAGAGAGACACAGCGAGAGAGGGAACACAAGCAGGGGGAGTGGGAGAGGGAGAAGCAGGCTTCCTGTGGAGCAGGGAGCCCGATGTGGGGCTCGATCCCAGGACCCTGGGACCATGACCTGAGCCGAAGGCAGACGCTTAACGACTGAGCCACCCAGGCACCCCTACTTATTTTTTAATATTTTATTTTTTTATTTATTTGAGAGAGAGAAAGAAAGCATGAACAGGGGGGAGGGGCAGAGGGAGAAGCAGACCCCCGCTGAGCAAGGACCCCCCCGACTCAGGGCTCGATCCCAGGACCCTGAGATCATGACCTGAGCTGAACACAGACCCATAACTGACTGAGCCACCCAGGCACCCCCACCAATGGACGTTTATGTTCTTTCGATATCTTGGCTGTTATAAATAATGCTGCCATGAACATGGGGGTGTGTATATCTTTCTCCTCCCCTTCTCCTGGGGGTGCATATATCTTTTCAAATTAGTGTTTTTATTTTCTTCAGATAAGTATCCAGAAATGGAATTCCTGGATCACAGGGTAGTTCTATTTTAAACTTTTTGAGGAACCTCCATAATATTTTTTACAGTGGCTGCGCCAGTTTGCATTCCCACCAACGGTGCATGGGGGTCCCCTTTTCTCCACGTCCTCATCAACACTTATTTTTTAGTCTTTTTGATACTAGCCATTCTGACAACTGTGAGGTGACACCTCACCGTGGATTTTTGTTTTTGAAGGTTTTATTTATTTATTTGAGTGGGGAGGGGCAAAGGGAGAGGGAGAGTCTTAAGCAGACTCGTGCTGAGCACAGAGCCTGAAGCAGGGCTCCATCCTACCACACGGAGATCACAAGCTGAGCAGAAACCAAAAGTCAGAAGCTTAACTGGCTGCACCACCCAGGCTCCCCTTCTCATTGTGGTTTTAGTTTCCATTTCCCTGGTTATTAATGATGTAGAGCATCTTCTCACATACCTGTTGGACATCCATAGTCTTCTTTTAAAAAGTGTTCGTTCAGATCCTCTGCCCATTGTTTAAGTAGGTTTTTTTTTTTTTTTTTGCTATTGAGTTATCTGAGGTCTTTATATACTTTGGATTTCAGTCCCTTATCAGATACTTGGTTTTAAAATAATTTTTTATTTAAATTCAATTTACTTAACATATAGTGTATTATTAGTTTCAGGAGTAGAATTTAGTGATTCATCAGTTGCATGTAACACCCAGTGCTCATTACATCACGTGCCCTCCTTGATGCCTGTCATCCAGTTACCCTATCTCCCCACTCACCTCCCTTCCAGCAACCCTCACTTTGTTTCCTAAAGTTCATCGTGTCTTATGGTTTGCCTCCCTCTGTTTTTATCTTATTTTATTTTTCCTTCCCTTCTCCTATGTTCATCTGTTTTGTTTCTTTAATTCCACATATGAGTGAAATCATATGGTATTTGTCTTTCTCTGACTGACTTATTTCGCTTACATCATACCCTCTAGTTCTAGCCACATTGTTGCAAATGGCAAGATTTCATTCTTTTTGATGGCTGAGTAATATTCCATTGTATATATATACACCACTTCTTTTTTACCCATTCATCTGTCAATGGACATCTGGGTTCTTCCCATATTTCGGTTATTGTAGACATTGCTGCTATAAACATTGGGGTGAAGGTGCCCCTTCAAATCACTATTTTTGTATCCTTTGGATAAATACCTAGTAGTGCAATTGCTGGGTCATGGGGTAGTTCTGTTTTTTAACTTTTTGAGCAACCTCCATATTGTTTTCCTATTGTTTTCCAGAGTGGCTGCCCCAGCTTGCATTCCCACCAATCGCATAAGAGGGTCCCTTATCAGATATTTGATTTGAAAATATCTTCTCCCATTCAGTAGGCTGCGTTTCCATTTTGTTAATGGTTTTCTTTGCTGTAAAGAAGACTTTTAGTTTGAGGTATTTATGTATTTTTGCTTTTGGTGTAAGATTTAAAAAAAATCATTGCCAAGACCTATGTCAAGGATCTTACTGCCTATGTTTTCTTCTAGAAGTTTCATGGTTTCAGGTCTTATATTCAAATCTTTAATCCATTTTGAGTTAATTTTTGGGTATGGTGTAAGGTAGGGGTCCAGTTTCATTCTTTTGCATGTGGCTGTCCAGTTTCCCCAACACCATTTGTTGAAGAGACTGCCCTTCTTTCCTCATTGTATACTCTTGCCTCCCTTGTAAAATAATTGACCATGTGTGCATGGGTTTATTTCTGGGCTTCGGCTTCTGTTCCACTGATCCATGTGTCTGTTTTTATCACAATCTCACACTGTTTTTATTACCATAGCTTTGTAATTTAGTTCGAAATCAGGGACCAGGATGGGTTTTAACTTTCTGTCTTCTGGGTGTCTCTTACATCTAGAGAAAAGAAAGAAAAGGTTGATTACTTTAAAGATGGCAGTTACTTGCGGTGACATTCATACAAGTAGTTGATGACGTTGAGAGCACTTGGCACAGCAGTTCCACAGTGGATCGCTTACACTCAGGGGTTGGCTTGGTCAGCTGCCACAGTGAGCTCAGGCCCTAGTGGTCCATGGTATTACTCTGAATTCACCTGTTTATGATTCCATATCCCTCATTATACTGGAGCATGACAGTGGCAGAGAATGAAACCCAATCATGTATGCATCCCCACATCTAATTTAGAACCTGGCACATAGCAGAGTCATGCAGCACGTTGGAAAGAAGAGGGAAAGGGAACACTCTACCTTGTTTATTTCCCTTGTTCCCCCTCTATCTAAATTTTTGTAAAAACTGAGATAATCCACCTAATGATGCAGTGCTAGAATTCCTGGCCCTACAGTGGGAAGCTTCCATGAAAATATCAAGAAGAGTTATCTGATGGAGTTTGTGGCCAAAAATACCCATGCTGTTTACTTCTGGAGGTTTACCCTTTTGGGTTTTCAGAGTTTTCTGTTGTCACAAGCACTTATTAAAATGCCGATAGCCCAGGACAGGCTAGGATATTGTCTGTTTTGTTCACCTTTCTATCATGCCATCAAGGATGCTGTTTTTCATCACTATGTTCCTCGTCAGACCAGTGACTAGAACACAGTAGGAGTTCAGTAGAGATTGCTTGACGAAATGACTTTCTTGTACCAACTCTGATTGCTGCTGGCAGCAGCTTGTTAAGGAGTGTGATGGTCTTTCAGCAATAGATTAGTGATGTCTGCCCTGTGAACAGTAATGAAAGTAAGGGCTTTTGTAGTATGGTTACCATGAATGTGTTAAACCACTCTTCTTGCCTTAGCTGTCAGCTAACACTTTTTTTTCCCCAGCTAACACTTTAGACACTTAGTTGACTGCAAAGAGGAAGACTATGGTACTTGAAGGTGGGAAAGGGTATTGACTAGGAGGACTAAAAAGGCTTGAGATGGAAATGAGAATTCTGGAAACCAGATTCTGCAGCTTCTGTATTTGGCTGAGTACCTTGATGGAAAAGGAACAATTTCAGGTTTTTCTTATTTGCTAGTTTTTTGGTTGGTTGTTTTAATTTGCCCACAAATTAAAAGGTTAGGTTGTGCAAGGCAACAACGTTTTAACATTTTACTAATTGAATAAAGCTAGTGATGTGCAACAAAAAGGTTTTCATGTTTACTTACTGAGATTGTGCATGCGCTGTGTTAATTTCACGCTCTTTGCACATGTATTCCTCCTGGAATTAAAGAGAGAGAGAGAAAGCATTGTTGAGGTTCAGAGATAAAGGAATGATTTTAAAGAACAAAGACATGGATTTATAATTCCCTATCCCCAGAGTCTCGTATCTTTCTCTGGTTAGGAAACAGAGGCTTTGTGTCCAAAATCAGAATGAGGGTATTTGCAGGTTTTTTATTAAGAGCTTGAAGAGAATTTGAGGGGTGGAGGAGACATTTTATTGCATAAACACAAAGGTTCTTATACTTCTCTCCCCTCAAAATTACAGTGTGAATGATGTCCCTGCTGTATAAAGCCGCTTTCATTTGCATCTGGAATGGAGCATACTTTGATGAGTTTGTGAGGGACAGTTGAGTTTTCTAACATGTTGTCATACATGCAGTTTGTCATACTGCTTGGGGCACCTGGGTGGCTCAGTTGGTTAAGCGTCTGCCTCCGGCTCAGGTCATGATCCCAGGGTCCTAGGATCAAGTCCCTCATCAGGCTCCCTGCTCTGTGGGAAGCCTGCTTCTCCCTCTGCCTGCCACTGCCCCTGCTTGTGCTCTCTCTCTCTCTCTCTCTGACAAATAAATAAATAAAATCTTAAAAAAAAAAAAAACAAAACCAACAATGCTTAACTTGTTCTTCTTGCTTCTCACCTTCCTGATCAGTGGAGGCAACCCGTTGCCCTGTGCAAGAATTATTCATTCATTCACTCAACAAATATTTAGTGCTAGGTCAGGACCCAAGTTAAAAAATCAACTAATGTCATTTGTTTCTAAGATCATCTGTCTTAATTTGGGTTTCTTCTAAAATAGACCTTGAATCAGAGGCTTGGGTTCAGGTAGCTTTTTGGGAGAGACAATTTCTGGAAGCAAAAAGAAGAGAAAAAAGCGAGACAGGAAAGGACAAAAAGTTACAAGGTATACATAAAATAGCAGGTTAGTGCTGCAGGCAAGTAGGGCTTAATTCTCCTGGGGAACCTCTGAGAAACTGTGGAACATGCATAACATTTCCCCATCAGAACAAAGGCTGGGGCATTCCTTTACCCACATATCTTGGTCATGCCTGCAGGTGCTGAAGAGAGGACTCAGGTAGATGATGAGAAGCCATGATTCCTGAGTTGGTATATTGTCAGGGACTGTTGACCATAGCTATAGGTGAACTCAGATAAGCCAGGGACATATGGGACAGTGCATCTATAGCATTGACTATAGAATCCTTGCTCTTTGTACTCCAAGCCAGGGTGCATTTTGGAACTAACAAACTTAAGACTGAGGTAGACCAGTGCCCCATACGTGGTTGTGTAGGTTGTACACTGTACAACTCCAGAGTCTGGCCACTTATATAGAATGCAGTGTAATTTTTGTCCCCCAGAGCTGGGCAATGAAAAAAATCTGTAAGACATTCACATGCATTACATTGTAATTGGCATCCCTTGGAACCATGTTGTGTACAATCTGCAAAGCTATACATGCCGTTTCTCTTACAAGAAAATCTTCCTATGAAGGGTAGATATTATTTATGAAAGAGTGAACTAATTATTATAAAGCATTAGACAGAGGACATTTCTGAGTAAAATAGGCTTCACTTAATATATTTGCAGCAGCCCAGCAGTACTTACAGTTTCTAATGGCAATTAGACTCTGGAGACCCAGTAGGCTTTAAGTTAATACTATCTTTGCTTAGCTGTTTAGGTGGATGGATACAGGACTGCATGCACAGCAACCACGCCTCATTGGGAAGCCCAGCTGCTACTCAGATTCCCAGCCTTGTGGCCTCTCTCACCTACACGGGACACCTAGAGCTGCGACACACAGGATGAGTGTGTCACCTTAGCACAGAGGGGCTGCAGCTTTGCCACCAATCCTCGAGACCAGTCTAGTTCAAGACTCTCTCATTCTCAGCGTGGTCCTAACAGTCAGAGGTTTTACTGCAAACGAGGCAGATACAACCTTCCCCATGTATTTTAATTTGTCATTTGTAATGAGACAGTACTAGGAGAAGACAGACTCTGAATTTGTTTTAAAAGTACATCTGGGTTCAGCCCTGAGCATGATGTTAACATTGTATTCGAGATACTCTACATGATTCTTTGATGAATAAAAACACAGTGCATATAAAACAATTGCCCTCATCTCCAAATTCCTGCCTAAAGGAATTGACATATGCTGTGAACTTTCATGTAAACAAAACCAAGTGGCTTTTTTTTTAAATTACAAATGAGTCTCATTATTAATTATAGACTATTTGAGAAAGAAGATAGGCATACAATATGGATTTTAGAAATATATTTCTCAAATTAATTTTCAAGCTTGGTCATAAGCTCTGTCCCAATTTTTTTGTCTGTCCAAATGGTCTTTTAGAGGATTGATTGATTGATTGATTGATTTGAGAGAGACAGAGAGATTGAGCAGGAGGGAGGAGTGGAGGAGGAGGGAGAGGGGGAGGGAGAGGGACAAGCAGATTCTGCACTGAGCACGGAGCCCAACACGGGACTCCATCTCATGATCCTGAGATCATGACCTGAGCCGGAACTAAGAGTTGGATGCCTAACCGACTGAGCCACCCAGGCACCCCAGAAGCTGAGGAGAAACAGAGGCATAAAAAGACAGCACAATTGATCATCTATTTTTTTCAGATTTTATTTATTTATTTGAGAGAGAGAGTGAGAGAGAGAGAGCACGAGATGGGGGAGGGTCTGAGGGAGAAGCAGACTCCCCACTAAGCAGGGAGCCCGATGCGGGGCTTGATCCCAGGACCCTGGGATCATGACCTGGGCCAAAGGCAGACACTTAACCGACTGAGTCCCCCAAGCGCCCCTGATCATCTATTATTGCTATTGATCCATTGTTAAAACAGATGGTGTATCAACACGACAGAAATAGTTGTGCCTGGTTTCCATGAACCAAAAATTCATTCTATGTAAGTGTGAAGTAAGCATACTATGGGTATTTGTGTAAGAACCAGGTTCTCTGAGTGCTTACTGAGGGTAACTTACGTATTGCACAGGAAAAATATAATTGAAACAATGTGGAAAAATTACTTCTAAGGGATTAGTTAATAGTATTCTTTCATTTTGAGAATTATTTTTAATCACTCTTTCCCCAGATTTACTTAGACAAAAATATAGTTTTTCTTTGATCCTCTCATTTCTGCAAGCAACATAGAGTGTTACCAGCTGTTGTGAAATAGCCGAACTGTCATCCACAAGGTCACAACAAAACTGATTTCCCATCGCCCTGGTTGGATTCACCCGTGTTTCTGAGAGAGCTCATTTCTTGAAAGGAAATCCTGGTATGCCAAAAGCAGTGAACTCTGGAAGAGGCAGGGATCAGGGAAATCAGGATGGAGATTTCTCCGTGGGTTCCACATGCTCTCCTGCCAGGAACACATACTCCAAATTGGCATCCCTTGTTTTCCAACTGTCTGAAATACAGGAGGAATAGTTCTCTGGGGGAAAGGGCAGCCTGAAGATTTCCATAGCATTACTAATCCTCTAGTAATGGCGGTCTCCAAGAATGGCGGATGCCTACTGCCCCTACTGCCCCTACTGCCCCTTCTTAATGCTTTGTTACAGAACCGAAGATGCACTTGTGTCAGACATTTTCCTTCATTCCCTTCCTCCATTCCTCTCTCCTATCTTCCCTTCATTCCAGTATTTGAGCTCAACTATGTGTCTGGCACTGAGTACACAGTTGTGAATCTGATAGACATTGTCCCCGTGTTAATGGATCTTATAGTCTGGTGTGGGAGAAAGACTTTAAATGGGCACACGAATACAGAATTACAAGTTGTGACAAGTGCTGAGGAAAAAAGTGTGATGGTATGAGAGAAAACTGGTAGAAGTTGGGTGATGGGAAGGAGAAGACAATCTCTACGGAAACCACATTAACAGCCTCAGCCGTATAAGAAGGAGAATTGTAGGTATGGGGGTTAGGCATGTGCAAAGGCCCTGAGACTGAAGGTATGGACAAGCTCGACTCATCTGAGGCACCAAAAGCCCCCAGTGTTGCTAAAGCTTCATTAGTGAGAAGGGTGGCTGGCAGGCCATGAAGTTGAAGCACTAGCTCAGGGACAGACCATTCAGGCTCAAGGGAAAAATGGAGAATGTCTGTTGAGAAATAAAACTCACAAGAGGAACAAATGTAAGAATTAACTGAGGATGGGGGCAGCACCTGACTGACGCATTGCTCTGCAGGTGGTGACGTGTTCTCTTGTAATTATTTGGGGGAACTGTGGCCATTTTGCAATGTAGCAGCATTGCACCTGAGAAATGACAAAGATATAAGCTCACTTTTTTCACGAGTATTTGAACTCTAAACAGGTTCACTTAGGAAAGATCAAAAAGATTAATGTTTGGCCTGTAGCATTAAGCCCAAAGTGTTCATTTAGGACACATGCAGCTAGCTCAGAAGAATAAAAGGTCATGCCCTTTTGAATGCAGGACTGCTGTTTGTTTGGCAGAAGGTAATAAAAAGACTACCGTGCTGCAGAACTCTTTGGAAGGCTTGCAATGAGGAAGGTAGAAGGTATAAAATGGCAGACTGAGTCAGGAGAGGCACAGGATGACGGAGTTGGGGAGTGGAAATTTGAAGTAATAAATATCGTTCTTTAAAAATTTTCCATATTGGCAAATGATCAGGGGCTCTGTGTTGTATGATAGAGTGCACCCCTCATTGCCGTGTCCCCCTTTCCTTCCCTTCAGTGACTCTGACCCATGAGGCAAAATGGCATTGATGGGGTGGGGAGAACTTGGGTTACTTGTTGATTAAAGACTGTTGTGCATCTGCTTTTTTGGTGAGACTGAGTTGCATTTCATCTTTGAAATGGAATCTATTAAATGTATTCCACCTCCTATGAGGAAGTGTCTTGCTTATGGTGGTAAAATATACATAACACGAAAATGACCCTTTTAACCATTTTAAGCATGTAGTTCAATGGCATTAAGTACATTCACACTGTTGTACAACCATCACCACCATCCATGCCTAGAACTTTTTCATCTTCCCCAACTGAAACTGTGTACCCATGAAACATGAACTAACCATCTCTCTCTGCCCACTTCTAGCTCCGGGCAACCACCATTCTACTTCCTGTTCTTATCAATTTGACTCCTCTAGGCAACTCTTAAAAGCAGAAGAATACAGTATTTGTCCTGCTGTGACTGGCTTATTTCGCTTAACATAATGTCTTCAAGGTTCATCTGTGCTGTACCATGTGTCAGAATTTCCTTCCTTTTTAAGGCTGTATAGTATTCCATTGTATGTTTATACCACATTTTGTTTATCTGTTCATCTGTCAACAGACATTTGGGTTGGAGAGTGTCTTAATATCCACACAATCTTTTTTTTTTCCTTACATTATCTCACTTTTCCTCTTTTCCTTTCTCTGCCCCTTCTCTTCTCTTCTTTCCTTCCCTCTCTGTCTCTTTCCCTGGATATAGGAAAGATAGAATTTGACTAAAGGTTATTATCATTGGGAATCTCAAGGAAGAGTATAATGACTTCCTTTTTTTTTTTTATTATAGTAGACTTTTTTAAAAAGCAGTTTTACATTCACAGCAAAATTGAGCAAAAATTACAGAGTTCCCGTATACTCCCTGCCTCCCTCCTCAGTCTATCCAATATCCCCAGCAGAGTGGTGTAATTGTTCAAATTGTTAAACCTTTACTGAAACATCACGATTATCCCAAATCCATAGTTTACATTGGATAATCCCTCTTGGCATTGTACATTCCATGGGTTTGAACAAACGTATTAAGACATGTATCCATCATTATCATAATAATTTATTTCACTGCCCTAAAAATCCTCTGTGCTCAGTCTATTCATTCCTCCCTCCCCCTAACCTCTGGCAACTACTGATCTTTTTTATCGTCTTCATAGTTTTGCCTTTTGCAGAATGTCATGTGGTTAGAATCATACAGTATAGAGCCTTTTCAGATTGGCTTCATTCACTTAGTAATAGGCATTCAAGCTTCCTCCATGTCTTTTCATGGCTTGGTAGCTCGTTTCTTTTTAGTGCTGAATAATATGGATGTACCACGGTTTCTTTATCCATTCACCTACTGAAGGACATCTTGGTTGCTTCCAAGTTTTGGCACTTGTGAATAAACCTGCTATAAACATTCATGTGCAGATTTTTGTGTGGACACATGTTTTCAACTAATTTCAGAAAATATCAAGGAGTACAATTAGCAGATCTTATATTAAGACTGTGTTTAGCTTTGTAAGAAAGTGCCAAACTCTTTTCCCAGGTGGAAATGAATTCCTTTTGAGTTTTGCTGTTTTCCTTTAAGAAACTAGGAGTCCAGGCTCAATTATAATGCCTAAGTTACAGGTGACAGTTTGGATTAAGTGGGAAAGTAAATAGGGAAACGGTCAGTCATCTCATAGGGCCTGATAGAAAGTGACCACAATTTCTTTTACTCATGTGGAGTTATCAAGGGGAACTGGAAAGGCGAGGTGTGGAGTCAAGAGAAGGTTTTTCTGACTGGTTCAGCTGTTAATGAGCCAAGATATAATTTTTGAAGGTGTTTGCAGGGAGAAGGGAGAGGAGAGGGGGGTGTCTCTGAAGGATTAGGTAATGGTTTGCATCAAAGATAAATAAGAAATTGAATAAGAGGCAGACTTCTTAACCAGCAGATTGTAAGAATTGTGGAACCATGACAAAAAAACGAAGTTGGGCGGCGCCTGGGTGGCTCAGTCATTAAACGTCTGCCTTCGGCTCAGGTCATGATCCCAGGGTCCTGGGATGGAGCCCCGCATCGGGTTCCCTGCTTGGTGGGAAGCCTGCTTCTCCCTCTCCCCCTCCCCCTGCTTGTGTTTCCTCTCTAGCTGTGCCTCTCTCTATCAAATAAATAAATAAAAAATCTTAAAAAAAAAATGAAGTTGGTAGGGTAAGATATTTATATGGGAAAAAAAGGACATTATGGGACACAATAGATGCTTATTTAGTACTTGTTGATGGAATTAATTTGAGGAATAATAAAAGTTGTTGTCGTGCTTAGTTGGAACTGTGGTTTAATGGTGAACATTTTTCTTTAATTTTCCTATAATGGGAAGATCGTGAACCTCATTTATGTTTTCCCATTATTTCCTATACTGCAAAGAAAAAAATAGCTCCATTTGCCCTTGACTATAACAATAGTGAGTGGCTGAGAAAAATCATTTGCTGTTCTCATCTCTGTCACAAGGGTGACCTATAATTATTTGTTGCCACTTCAACAGAGGGGAGCAATTACAGCAAGGGCACTTCTGTGTTCTATTTCAGTGTGACAGGCTTGCCAAACTGGTGGGCAGCAAATGCACAAGGCATAGGGTTTTAAGATAATTTCCGTGTCCAGTCGGGTGGAGATCGTTGTCAGAGAATGCAAAAATTAGCTGAACACATTTCATCCTGATTATTTTATACATGTCTTGGAAACCTAGACAGAGCTTCATATTGGGTCAAATATTGAGCGGAATCCAATGATGGCAGATAATTGATTCACTCTTCTTAAAGTCTAGGCAGGTTTATATCAACTTGTTCATGGAAAAAGGTAAAAAATTAAGCAATGTCATGTGAGTGGCTGTCAGCTAGATATAGGTTAGCAACAAAAGATTCATATGATGATAGTATTCACAGCAGTAGTAGTTATTCATTAGAAATTGCCAGTAATGCAAAGAAAAAACAGATCATTGTTAATGTACCGAAAGATAACCAGTCATCATACAGATGTTTTTGGTGTGCATTTGCAAATTATGTTTTGCCTCTAAGATCTCCCCCTAATGATTCCTACTGCCTATATCTATTTCCTTGTGTAATCCCCTCTCCCTGGGTGTGGCCTGGCAAAGTTGATGGGATGTCACCTCAGATATTAGATTACCAAGTTTGTGGCTTCCATTCTGGGTGTTATCTTTCATTCCTTCTTGCTTGCTCCCTCTGATGAAAGCCAGGGACCATGTTGCAAGCTCCCATGTGGAAAGGCCACTGCGGCAAGGAACTAAGGAAGGCCTCCAGGCAATAGATAGGGAAGACTGGAGCCCTTCAGTCCAACATCCTGCAAGGAAATGGGTCCTGCCAACACCCATGGGAGTGAGCTTGGAAGTGGATCCTCCCCCACTTGAGCCATCAGATGGGACTGGCAGCCCTGGCTGGCAGCATGAATGCAGTCTCATGAGAGACTTTGAACTAGCCTATGTGTTGCTAGGCAATATCCAGATATCGGACCTAAAGAAACTCTGAGAGAGTAAATGTTTGTTTTTTTAAGCTGCCAAGTATTGGCGTAGTTTGTTATGTAGCAATAGATAACTAATGTGTATGTTTACAAAAATTGGATTATATTGTCTTTTGTCAATCAGTTTTATTAGCAAATAGAGGGCACTCAACTGGGATTTTTGAGGAGAGCTATGTGCAGTGTTAAGAAAATCAATTAGGTATGAAAGAGGCAGCCGGGGCTTACAACAATGAAAAGCCATTATCATCCATAGCCCTGAAGAAGGAAGGGAAGGAAAAGGTGTTACAAGAGGCCAAAAAGGGGAGCCACAGAGGGGAAGCTGTCTTATAGGAACACACTTGTCAAGGGACACACCATCTGACAGAATTGGGTGAAAGCAGGTAGGGAGCAAGGAAGAAATACTCTGGCCTCTTTCTTCTGCCATTCTCAGATTTGCCCATGACTGTTACTGGCCAAGCCCAACTGAAAACCAGAGGGCAGTTCCTAGGGGTCAGCTCCCTAGGACAGAGAACAAGGCAGAGAAAGCAGAGAATAGATCTGCTGAGATGTAAAGAGAAAAACCAGCCTATGCCTATGTTCTTGTGCAATTATTTTTATGTTTATCATCTTTCTGTATCATTAAAGATTCTTCTTTTTTTTTTAAGATTTTATTTATTTATTTGACAGAGAGAGACACAGCGAGACAGGGAACCCAAGCAGGCGGAGTGGGAGAGGGAGAAGCAGGCTTCCCGCCGAGCAGGGAGTCCAATGCGGAACTCGATCCCAGGACCCCAGGATCATGATCTGGGCCGAAGGCAGATGCTTAACGACTGAGCCACCCAGGTGCCCTTGTACTAGCATTTCTTGAAAAGGAGGTCCCAGGTTATGTTGTAAGATCTATGTTTCTTAAAGGGCATCTAGTGGAAATAGTTGATGAAGCTTTTACCTTTGTAAAAAAGGAGAGAATATAACATTTCTTCTTGATACTGGAAGGCATCCAATGAATTGTATTGCCTTCCAAGTTACCAGAAAATGGTATCAACATAATTTCTTCTTACATAGTTAAAAACAGTCATTACATTGAAGAGGAAAAGAGTTTCCCCTTAATTTTAGGGGAAGAGTTTTATCTAAAACTTTCAAGGTCATTAGAGACTGGAAATAACATTTGTTTTCTCTGAGGAAGGTATAGTAGTATGTATCACCAAGTGCTTGTGCACCTCAATAATTTATCAATCATTTATAGCATTCAGAATCTATAACATTAATAGGAAAATACTGAATAAA
Source organism: Mirounga angustirostris (assembly GCF_029215605.1). Taxonomy (NCBI): domain Eukaryota; kingdom Metazoa; phylum Chordata; class Mammalia; order Carnivora; family Phocidae; genus Mirounga; species Mirounga angustirostris. The sequence goes on along the minus strand of NW_026991709.1, from coordinate 182,651,119 downwards.
TTTAATATTTTCTACATGCCAGCACTGGACTGTGTACTTTCCATGAATATAATATTCAGTCATCCTCATCCTGTGAGACAAATATGATATTTTAATCAGTTATTGAGGTATAACTTACATACAGTAAAGTGCATCCATTTAAAGTGTACAATTCGATGCATTTTTGTAAATGTATAGACCTAACCAGTGGCCACCACAATAATGATACAGAACATCTCTATCCCCACAAAGTGTTGTTTTGTGCCCCCTTTTTAATCAGTCCCTTGCCTTCACCCCAGTGCCTGGAAACCACTGGTCTGTTTTGTCACTACAATTTTGTCTTTACTAGAATTTCATATAAGTGGAATTACAAAGTATGAACTTGTTTTTATCTGACTTTTTTAAAAGCATAACTTTGAGATTAATCCACATTTTTGCATGTGTCAGTAATTCATTTCTTTTTATTGATGAGTAATATTCCATTGTATGGATGTACCCCAATATGTTTATCCACTCACTAGTTGATGGACATTTGGGTTGTTTCCAGTTTCTGCCTCTTATGGATAAAACTGCTGTGAACAATAATGGACACATGTTTTCATTTCTCTTGGGTAAATACCTAAGAGGTGTATTGGAAAACTTGGGGGTGGGGGACAGGGAGAATTTAGGGAGGATTCAATTATAGGCAGAAACATTTTAAGAAAGCAATTAAAAAATGGGAATAGAGAGAAAGGTGCTCCAGAGGACTTCAGATTGGCCTTACAGTGGCCACTCTTTCCTTGAGAGATGCACCAGGCCCTGGGTTGTGGTTGCTGAGGCTTTGCAAGCCAGTGGGCCCCCAACCATCTCAGGCTCTTCACAGGCATTTCTTGCCATCAGAGACTACAGTGGACACATCGGTCTGGGTGTTCCGTGCTCAAAGGAGGTAGCTCCTGCCATCCGTGGGGCCATCATCCTGGCCAACTCTTCCATTGTCCTCGTGTGGAGAGGCTCCTTTGGGAACAAGATCGGTATGCCCATGCTGTTCCATGTGAAGTGGCTGGCTGCTATGGTTCATCCCTGCCACCCAGAGGCACTGACATTGTCTCAAGAAGCTACTGACGATGGCCGGGGTTGACAACTCTACACCTCGGCCAGGGCCTCCACTGCCACTCTGGGCAACTTTGCCAAGGCCACTTTTGATGCATTTTCCAAGACCTATAAATGTCTCACCCCTGACCTCTGGAAAGAGACTGTGTTCACCAAGTCTCCCTATCAGGAATTCACTGACCATCTTGTAAAGACCCCTGCCAGAGTCTCTGTGCAGCGGACCCTGGCTCCCACTAGGGCCACCACATAGTTTTACACAAGAAAAATAAAGTGAATTAAAGCCTGATTAAAAACATATATATAAAAATTAAGAGGGGCACTGGTTTCTGTAGTGGTTGTACCAGTTCTAGGTGCTCTTCATCCTTGCCAACAACACTTGGCCTTTTGGGTCTTTTTTATCGTTGCTGCTCTAGGGGGTGTGTCGTATCTTATCACAGTTTTCACTTGCATATCTCTGATGCACTATCCAGTCTCCATGGTGACACCCAGTGATTCTGACCTCCTGGTATTCATGCCATTGTTTAGTCCAATCCCATAAAAAGTAGGGATGGCCTGTATAACAAATGACCTATTGCAGGAATAACAACTGAGTGACTTCTGAGCCTTGGTCGTAGAAAACATTATAGTTTCTGTGTTGTTCTCTCTGAGACCACTCACTCTGGGGAAAACCAGCTGTCATATCATGAGGACACTCAAGCAACCCTATGGAGAAGTCTGTGTGACAAGGAGCTGAGGCCATGTGCCAATAGTGCTAATTTGCGAGTCATGGAGTGAGCCATTTTGTAAGTGGATCCTCCAGTCCCAGTCAAGTCTTCTTGCTGATAACCTGACGGCACACTCATGAGAGACACTCTGAGACTGAACCACTCCGCTGAGCCATTCCTGGATTCCTGTCCTACAGAAACTGTGTGAGGTAATAAAAGTTGATTGTTGTTCTAAGTTTATTGCCCAGCAATAGGTAACCAGTACAGATTTTGAGACTTGAAAATGAGGTGCTACTGTAACAAACATTTAAGCCATAGGAGTGGCTTTGTCACCAGGCAGTAGATAAAGGGAAGGGCTTTGAAGAAAACATTAGTGCAAGCCTACTGCTAGAACCTTGATGGACTTTGAGGAACCTGCTGGCAAGGGCTTATGGGTAAATATGGTTGGCATAATTCTAAGATGGCTCTCAAGATTCCTGCCCTGTAATTCATATGTTTTGTACAATTACTTCCCTTGAGTGTGAGTAGAACCTGTTAGCATGATGAAATATAACTTCCATGATTATGTTGCATTATACAGCAAAGATTTTGCAGATGTAATTAAGGTCCCTAACCATTGAGTTAATCAAAAGGGAGATTATCCTGGGGGGCCTGACTTAGTCATATAAGCCCTTGAAAGAGACAAACAACAGTGTAAGAGGTTCTCCTGCTGGCCTGGGGGACGTGAACCAGCATATTTTGAGATGGCCTATGGATCGTGACATGTAGCAAACAGGAGAGTACCAATGTTCTGCAGGCAGCGTAGGGAAAGGTGTTGTTGGTAGAGGGAACAACATGGGTAAAATGTGGAGGCTTGGAAGTGTATAGTCTGTCTTTGAGTAGCCTAGCCAGTGGGAAGTGTGACAGAAGACACCATGTGGGAAGTGTGTAAGGACCTGGACTATCAGGGCGCCTGGGTGGCTCAGTCGTTAAGCATCTGCCTTCAGCTCAGGTCATGATCCCAGAGTCCTGGGATGGAGCCCCACATCAGGCTCCCTGCTCCGTGGGAAGCCTGCTTCTCCCTCTCTCACTCCCCCTGCTTGTGTTCCCTCTCTCGCTGTCTCTCTCTCTGTCAAATCATGTGTGCAGCAAAAGGGAGTAATTTAAAGCAGGAAGGTGACATTACCATTATCTTTAGAGAGCACTTCCTATGAACCAGGAACTAAGTTGAGAATGTGTATGCATTACCTCATGGAATCTGTAATAGTACCAAATGAAGAAGTTACTATCATTATCCCCACTTCAGGGAGGAAACTCAATCTTGGAGAAGTTATGCCCAAAGTAGTACCCAAACTTCACCTAGTGAAGCTCAGAATCTGAAACGCTTAAAGGTATGCTTGTTAATCATTTCTAGATGACACATCTAGATGAGAATAAAGAAAACACAGAACTTTATTTAAGAAATGTAAAGGCAGGTCCACTCCAAGAAACTTTTACTAAGTACTTAATAAATTGGTCTTCCAGATATGCGCACTGGTACCGCAGCGAACAAGATAAGCAAATAAATAATTTAAAAAGTAAATAATATTAAGTGCAATAACTGCTAGTAAGAAATAGAGGATGCTAATTTTTAGCTGGAGTCAGGAAACTTTTAAAGTCTTTTACTATATCATTATTTAATAATTTTTTTTTTTTTTTTTTTTAAGATTTTATGTATTTCACAGAGAAAGCACAAGCAGGGGGAGCTGCAGAGGGAGACGGAGAAGCAGGCTTTCCGCTGGGCAGGGAGACGAAGGCGGGGCTCAATCCCAGGACCCAGGGATCCTGACCTGAGCCGAAGGTAGATGCTTAACCGACTAATCCACCCAGGCGCCCCTATTTAATAATCTTCTGATGTTGAGTCTGTTCTACAGAGATTCAGACAAAGTTTGTACACCTAAAACCAAGAGGGAAACCAAAAAGAAGTAACTGGAAACCACAAGCCTCCCCCCGAAATCCGTCCTGCCCCTCCAGGGCCCGCCCTCCACTAAGCCACGCCTCTTTGGGATCTACGCTTTAGCTTCAGCCAGCCTTCCGCTAGGGGCTCTCTTCCAGGATCCCGCCAAGGCTCATTTACTCGCGAGAGTTCTTTCGTCTAGGCGAATCACAAGGGGGCGACAGGAGAGACAGAGAAGAGTCGCGAGATTTGGCTCGACCACATCCCTCCCCAGACTCCTCCTCGCCTCCTTCCCCGCGCTCCTTCGGCAAGGCTTCCGGGGTTGCACGTGTAGTTGTTGTGGTTCGATCTCACGTGGCCGCGGAAGTGCCGCACTACTGGTCCGCCTCCAAGATGGCGGCGCCTAGTGAATGAGAGCCTCGTCTGATAGCCTGGGAGGTGTCTGCGGGGCCATGGACCGGCCTGGGTTCACGGCTTCGCTCGTGGTGAGTGCTGGGCGGTAGGGTGGGCGCTCGGGGCGCTGGAGTCTCGCACTGGAGCCCATAGTGGCTTCTGTGCCCTAGCACGTTCTTCCGGTTTTGCGCGTTGAACCGTCCTGGGGTCACTGGTCACCAGGCAGGTCTGGGAGGGAGCGCGGGGTTTTTGGGTCAAGGTTGTGTCATTGCTGCCCGGAAAACAGAAGGAGACGGGGGTGGGGGTGGGTGCTCGACAGTCTTCCGCCGGATGGTTTACCTAAAGGAAAAAAAAGAAGAGCTTCAATTATATCCTGTAACCACACTCTGGAGAACTGGGAAATTAAATCGATGTAACAAAACAAAAAACGTTTACATCGCACAGACTCCTCTCTGTCCAGGACTGTGGTTTTCATTTAGCTTTATCTTTTTTCACTCTCGGAAAATGACCTATCTTTCATTCAATATATAATAAATCTACTTATTTCAAGCGTTCTTGTAGGCTGTGGGTATAGTGATAAGAAAAGTAGTTATGGAGCCAGTAAGATGGTAGTGTTTAATTTCTTAGAAAACTACAAGAATCAACATGTTTTCACATCAAAAACAAAACCTAAGAACAAAAATTTCTGTAATATTTTGAAGCCTTTTATGGCAGGTCCAGCAGTGAATACAGATTGGTCATTGTGGAAGAGTAGGCAGAAACAGTATTAAAAAAAAAAAAAAAGGCAGCCTTAAAAAAAAAAGGCTCCCACTGAAGTAATGGAGGCTTGGTGGAATTTCTTCATTTAATTATCAAAGGTTTGTTGTTGCAGGTGTTGGAGATAATATGGTGAACAAGCTAGACCTGCTCACATGGGTCAGGTGGTGGAGATAGAATAGTAAAATGACTGTTAGGATAAATGGCATGAGGGCTAGTTTCAGGGTGTTACGGAAAGATGTGCAGGGGGGTGCCTTAGCCACACTTGTGGATGGTGGTTTTAAATTTAGGTTTGCTGACACTTGTGTAAACTGGGTTTTAAAGATCCAAAGAAATACGTTACCATTTTGAAGTTTTCCTCTGTGGCTAGTGTGACAGTGGTAGTTTTGACAATTAACATTACCCTGCCAGGAACTGGGATAAGCTCTTCATGTACATCAATTCTGACAACTAAGTCCCATCCTGGTTTTCCAAATGAGGAAATTAGGTACAGAGAGATTAGGTAACGTCTCCAAAGTCACACAGGTGAGATCTATTTCATGTGTGTAGGTGTTGGAGCTCAGATTCCAATCCAGTTGGTGTACTGTGGGATTCCATTCCCATAAACACTCCTTGATACTGTTTCTGAAGTCAGCAGCCATAGCTGTTGCTACAGGTCAGTGCCAGAGTTAACAAATGAACAGTAGTTTTAAAATTTATTAAAGTATGATAGAAATACTGAAAAATATACTTTTTTTCATTATAGTTACACAAGATAAAATTAGGATCAATAAGTAGAAGTTTTGAGGAAGTTAGATTTCATTCAAGCTAAAGAAGAATGATTTCATTTATTAAGCACACAGTTTATCTGCCATGTATTTTGTCCACTGAGCACTCCGATAGCCCTTGGAGGTATGGTGGTGAACAAACCAAACTCGTAAGTACTATTTAAGAAATGAACTGAGGGGCGCTTGGGTGGCTCAGTTGGTTAAGCATCTGAGTTCGGCTCATGTCATGATCTCGGAGTCCTGGGATGGGCGCCCTGTCTGTTCCTCTCTTTCTCCCACTCCCCCCACTTGTGTTCTCTCTCTCTCAAATAAATAAATCTTTAAAAATATTATTAAAAAAAAGAAATGAACTGCAGTGGGATAGAGATAGAATAATATTAGAGAACCTCCCTGAGATGGAGTAGCCAAGAAAGCCCCTGAGGAGGTGACATTAAACTAAGACATAAAAGATAAGAAAGCTCAAGACATTTTGTAGAGCAGCATGAAGGAAAACCCTCAGGTGGAAAGAATTGAGGATGTTAAAGTGGTGGCTGGGGCCTAGTGGGTAAGGGTAGTGTTGGCGGGGGTATATTAGAGAGGTAGAGAAAGTCAGCTGAAGTGAGTCTTTGTGGGCCATGGAAAGGATTTGGATTTTATTTGAAGCATAAGGGAAGCCATTAGAAAGTTTTATTATGAAAGTAGTTCAGCAATGGAGTGGCGGTTTTGTTTTTGTTGTTTTTTTTTTTTTTTTTTCTCCAGCTTTGGAGCGTCTTTGAGGGAGGGTGAGCGCTCCTGGGGGAGTTTTGTTTTGCTTACTACTGTTTTACCAGTGCCTGGCATTTTATATGTACTCGGCTTTACTTATTGAGTGAATGAATGAATGAATGAATGAAAGGTAGGTCTTAATGATTGCTGGCCTTGAAATTCACATTCTGAGTATTAAATGAGGTAATGTCAGATATGCAGTCCAGAGCCTGGCATGTAGCAGACATTTAAATACTTCCTAAAGCTTCAGGAGGAGGATGGGAGGGTTGTAGAGTTGAATACCGGGAGAGCCTCTGGGATGTTAGTGTTCATTTGGAGTGAGTAGGCTTTTCAGAAGAGAAAACCTCAGAGTATAGTGACTGGTGCATACTTTTAGGAAAGCAGTTTGGAACTAAGTATTAGTAACTTAAAGTTGTTCATAACATTTAACTCAGTGAAGATAATGGAAAGCCACTTAAACATGAAACACGGGAATGGTTAGGTTGAACGTTAAAAGATGCATTTCATCAACTGTTTAGGGGCCATTAACAACAGTGCTTGTGGGGAGTATGTGCTAGAACATGGAAAATACTTATAAAAGAGAAAAAAAATAAAACACCGCACATTGGTACATCTGTTCATGTGTAATTAAAATTATAAAAATACTATTCCGTTCATTAAAAAAGAACTATTGCAATTCCCCAAGATAACACAAAATAATTTTGATAGCATTACTTTTTGTCTTCTAGTTTTTTTAATATAAAGTACTTTATATTTTTAAAAATACCACACACCTTGTATTATATCTCTCTTCCTTCCTGCCTGACTCTTCTCTCCCCTTCAGTACTTAACTATTTCATTGTCCTGGTAGTTCATGAATTTATCTGGCTTGTTACTTGGATGAAACCCAAAACATCCTGCTGTAGTTACTTTTAACCAGTCCTAGGTTACAGGGAAAACCTTGGCAAGTGTGTAGAGTACAGACGGTCCTTTGCGTGGTAGCCTGGGTTGTCAAAACGTGCAAGCGGAAACCATGCAGAATGGTCAGAATAACTGATGAGGAAGCGTATGATTCTTCAATGACCTAAAAATTCTTGTCAGCATTAAATGACAGACTCTTACTGTTGATTGAAAATGTATAGGGAAGTGAAAAAAATAGTAAAGCTAATATTGAGAACGTTGTAATTTAAAACATTAGAAACTAAGAATTTATTTCTTTGTGAGAAAACGTGTCAAAAGTAATTTGACCAGTGCTGGTCTTCTAGTCAGATAACTTACAATACAGAACAAACATCTTTTTTATGCCTTGGCAAAGTGTCATACTGCTTTCTAAGGTTGGATCAACTTCCAGCATTTTATCCTGTGTGCTTTCAACCTTATGCAATATCTCCAAGAGTTCCTTTAATGGGAAGACTTTTTGCTGGCGTCCCTTCCTCTGGGACATCTTCATCCTTTTGGTCATAGCCACTTGCCTCACTAATGTTGGTAAGTTGGCCTTCACAAATTTCCTCTAACGCATATCTAGAATCTCTCTTGGACGGCAGTGTCCCTATTCCCACGGCTGGCTATGTCTTTTGTAACTTTACATTGGATTTGACTTTCACTTTCAGTGTTAGCACTTTTCATTTATTTGCTGCACTTTCATCTTTGTTGGCTAGTTCCCTCTTTTGATTATCTATTTTGGAAAATGTTGCTGTGTTAACTGTAATTTGAACCATGGTGTTGGATGACTTGTGTTACTTGTGGGAATTGAAGTTCATGCATGTTGTTACTGTGTAAAGCAAGGACTGTCTGCTTGACTGTTCTTTTTAAGTTGTTTTCTTAGTGAGGTGGTTCTGGAAAAGCTTTTTCATCCTCTTCCTGTACTAGTGTCTTCTCACTGGGCCTGACCTTCTGCTGAGAACCACTGGCCGAGTGTGACTTGAGGGGAATGGTGGTGATAATGTTGCCAGGGCTTCTTAGGTGGGGTGAGAAAACAGAAGAAAAGAGAAGAATCAAGTATTGGACATACTATGAGGGAAGTTCTTGACATTCTTTGCCACATATCTTTCTTTTCTGGAAGGTTGCCTCCTAGTCTTCAATCTGGTGTAAAGGGAAGTTAGTATCCGATGATGAAGGCTTATCTCCAGATCTGTAAGGAATTGGGAGTTATGCTTCCACATTTGCTAGGTTGCTCTGTGTGACTTTTTTCTTTATGGCATTTAAGTCAGGGAGCAGGTCTTTTTTTGCTTGTTTTTGTCTTGAGTAGACAGGTCACCTAGACACAAGTGTGTTCTGACTTTTGATCAGTCAGTGGAACATCAAGGCACCCTCGGAGACCGCCAGTCATCTAGGAACACTGTTGAGAACCAGTGCTGTGATGGAGGCCTTTTTTCTGTGTCTCAAGTACTAGAAGATAGGGCCACTTTTCCTTTCTCATTTCTCTTTCACCATAAGAGGGGCTGCTGGGAAAGTTTTAGTATTTGATAATTGTAAAAGACTTGTTAATGTGCTTTTGTTACCACTTCCCAAACAAATGCTACATGTTGAAATAAACATTTAATATTGAAAACATATATGATATTTGAATAGCATTAATGAAATGTCAAATAGAGGAAAGATAAAAATAACACCCGTAGTTTTCCGACCTCCACAAATTAGGTATCCTTGTCTGTTCAGCGAGACATGTTTGTCAGCCTTTGCTGTGGTACTTGGGAAGAGTGCCTTGAAGATACGGTCCCGGCCCTCAGGGTTTACAGTCAAATAGGAGGCAGACATTAAAAAGAAAATGCAACAAAAATTAGCTATGTAGTAGCAAGGAGTGATTAAAAAGTAACCATTTCCTGAGCACTTTAACTTGTGTCTCTGCAGTTTTTTCATAGCCCAAGTCATGTGGTTACAATTTTGCATTGCTTCTAAAAAATTAACCCATACGTGCAAATCTAATGGTCACAAAGAAATTTGAACATAAATATTCCTCAAGTTTAAGTTGGTGCTGAATTGTTCCTGCTATGCATTGCATGATTTGGCTTTATGTGGAGTGTGTCCGTGGGTGATTCTTGTCCAGGGAGCAGAGTTGGAGGAGACATTGCAATTCATTATTACTAATGAAAGACTTGAATTTGTGTATTCTGTATACGAACATATGAGATTTAATATATGAACATAGTCTTCAGTCTCTATTAAGCCTTTTTCATGCCTTTAATATTGTCATGTCAGAAATACTGCATCAGGAAACTTTGAAGGATATTTATAGTAACATACTAAAAATAATTCATGTTTATTGATAAGTGATTAAGGCTGGCATTTTGCAGTTTTTACTGGCACTTCAGGGGAGTAGGTGGTCTGCTGTAGAAAGGAGACAAGGGCTCACTAATTGTATTTAATTCTCATATAACCTCCGTTGTGAAAAACTCTATGAAGTATAGGTATTATTATTTCCCCACGAAGAAGTGTAGGCCTAGAGAGGGTGAAATAGCTTTCTTAAGGAGACTCAGTTGAGATTGAAGCCTGGTCTGTCTGTCTGATGTCAAAGCTATGTTCTTAGACAATAAATCTAGACAATCAATCTGAAAGAATTTCTGGAGAAATGGAAGGATACTCAAGTCAAATTCTAGAACCATTATTGTGTTCTTGAGAATAGCCTCACTAAACAAAAGTGAGCCAACACAGCCTTTTCCATCAGGAGGAGAGGGTAAACAGAATTTCTGGAGAAGTCATCCTAAGTAGACCACAAATCTGTCAGTGTAAACGTGGAATGCTAAGTAGCAGACAGGTAGCACTGGCTTTCCGTGGTCACAAGTGCTCTGGCAAACCACAACAGGGGCAATTAAAGAGTGATGGACTGTGTGTCTTCTGAACATTTAATCTTTTTATAAAGTGTTTTCTCATCATCTCACATTTCCATTTGATTCAAACCAGCAAACAGGTGCAGAAGCCCTGCTACTTAGGAGGTTCCAGGTTAGATATTTAGAACAAAGGTGACAGACGTGGCTTCTATTCCAAAGGATCTTAATGTCAGGTCAGATATAATGGTTAGTTAGTACCAAAGTGAAATATAAATGGAGTTATATGGGGGAGTCAAGGAAGTAACATTGAATTCTGACTGGGAGCTTGGGAAGGACTTGAGAGGGGATGTGGCCTTTGGTCACAGCCTTAACAGTGGACAGGATTTTGGCAGGTGTGTATGTGTATATATATATATGTATGTAGGTATGGTGGCAGGGGAGTTAGGTGGTCTGCTGTCAATAGGAGACAAAGGGCATGGGAAGGACATTCCACACTGAAAGAAAAGCCTAAGCAAGAGGGCAGAAATGAGAAGTTTTAGGACATGTTCAGGAAACAGTGAGATTGGGTGAGGCTCATGGTCTGTAAGAGGATACAAAATGAAGCTGGATAGGTGGTTTAGGGTCCATGGGTTGAGGTTCTTAGTTACCTTCTATTAAGTGCCTACTATATACCACATGCAACCAGTGAATTAGGATTTTTTTTTTTTTTTTTTTTGGTGGAGCGGTATTCATTTTGAAAAGCTTTACTTTTTTATGTTTATACTACTCACTACAAAACTGGAACAGTACAAAAATTAGTAAGATAGTAAAAATGCTACTCGTCCTGAATTTCTTTCCATAGAGGCAATAACTTATAGCAATTCAGTGTGTATGCTTCCAGACTTCTAGTTATGCATATATACAAATCAATACACATTTCTTTGAAAGGTGAGATGATACAGCATATATTCTATAGCTTTTTGATTAATTTAAAAAGATAACATATTTCTGTGCCAGTGTGTTCAGATTGACCTCATTCTTTTAAAGGCTGTGTAGCAATCCATTACTCAGAGATAACATAATTTATCTAACAAGTCCCCAAGGATGGACCATTAGGTTATTTCCAGTTTGTTTTTTTTAAGATTTTATTTATTTATTTGTCAGAGAGAGAGAGCACGCACAAGCAGGGGGAGAGGCAGGTAGAGGGAGGAGCAGGCTCCCCACTGAGCAAGGAGCCGGATGTGGGACTCAATCCCAGGACCCTGAGATCATGACATGAGCCGAAGGCAGATTCTTAACCGACTGAGCCACCCAGACGTTCTTATTTCCAGTTTTTTACTGTTACAAATAATGCTGCAGTAAACCATCTTGTATATTTATGCACTACTTCTGTGGAAGAAATGTTTAGAAGTAAAATCACAGGATCAAGGCCTTATAATTTAAAATTTTCATTTTGCCTAATTGTCCTTCAGGAGCGTGTAATAATTTGTTTCCCTTAATAGTGCCTATAACTATTCTTACTATTTTTAACCTTTTCTGGTTTATGGGGAAAAAATTTTGTTTTTATTTGATCATTAATGATGGGGAAGCAATATATTCATAATTTTGTTGGCTGTTTATATTTTTTGTGAATTGCATGGTCCTGTTTTTGCAATTTGTTTTTAATTCGATGTACCTGTTAAAGGTTGATTTGTAGTAACTTTTTTTCTTTTTTAAGATTTTATTTATTTATTTGACAGAGAGAGACACAGCGAGAGAGGGAACACAAGCAGGGGGAGGGGGAGAGGGAGAGGGAGAAGCAGGCTCCCCTCAGAGCAGGGAGCCCGATGTGGGACTTGATCCCAGGACCCTGGGATCATGACCTGAGCCGAAGGCAGTCGCTTAACCGACTGAGCCACCCAGGTGCCCGATTTGTAGTAACTTCTAACATAGAGGTAGTAACTTTTTATTAGGGTCATTGATTCATTCATTCTTTAAGTAGTTATTGAGTGCCTCCTATGTACTGGTGCTGGGAACATGCTGGTTAACAAAACAGGTATGGATCTTACAGTTTGGTGGGATGCACAGACGTTGAAGAAATGGTCAGATGCTCAACTATAGAATTAAAATTGTGATCAGCATGTGCAAGCAAGAGGGTTTAAACCTAGACTGGGAGATTAGGGAGCATCTGTACACAGTCCTAGAAATGAGGAAGGTCAGGTGACTTGGAGGAAGAGAGAGCAAGGTGGCAAGAGGGCAGTGGCGGTGGAGGTGAGCGGTAGATGGGGTCCTGCACTGCAGAGCCTTGTAGGCTGTACTATGATTTTGTTCTTTATCCTAAGGGCTTTTGGAAAGTTTGGGAGATTTACAGGTTGGAGAGTGGCAAGGTGAAATTGACATTGGCATTTCTTGAAGCTGATGCTGCCATTAGTGTGGAGGGGTCAGGAGCACTGGAAGGAGAGGGAATCTTGGTGGGGAAGAAGACAAGTATGCAGGTAAGCAGAGGCGGGCTTTGTCTGTGAGGCAGTCACCGGTGGCTGCCTTGTTGTGGAGAAGACCAAGGAGGGATGTTCCTCAGGGAAGCCATGTCAAGGGTTTGACTGGTTCTTAGCTGTCGTTCAGGCCAGTGGCCTGTGATGATTTTGCTTAGTTAAATTAAACAGGAGCTTTGATTTTGTTCTGTAGTGGAGCAGCAGTGATTATTTTTTTTTTGGTGCCAGCGTCCTTTTGAAAAATAAAGGTCTTATAGCATGCAGTCTTGAATTTGAACTCCCAGGGTCATTTCAAAGCACTCATTGTTACTTCCTCTCTACAGCCTGCCAGCACTTTACATTTATTAAGTCAGAGGCATATTTTACATCAAGGTCTCAATAAATTGTTATTCTGTAGTAAGGCTTGCTGGTTATCAGGGTTATGTTTTGTATATTTGGATTTTTGTCTAGTTCTTAACTACCATTTTCAGTGTAAGTGATCACAAATCTTGAAACTTATCTTGCCTGATGAGAGAGAGACAGAGATAAAGTGTGTGCGCACGCATGCAATCAGGGAGGAACAGAGGGGGAAGGAGAGGGAGAAAGAATCTGAAGCAGACTCCAAGTTCAGCCCAGAGCCTGACATGTGGCTTGATCCCATGACCCATGAGATCATGACCTGAGCCAAAACCAAGAGCCAGATGCTTAACTGACTGAGCCACTCAGGCGCCCCTGTCTGATAACCTTATTGATAAATGATCATAAATAAAACAAATTTCTCAGACTAAAGAATAAAGGAATTTGATGGAGTTCCTTATATTCAACTAATGTTGGCTTGGGCATTTTGAACATAATTATGTGCAAAACAGTATTAATGTAAAATTATAAGCACTCCCAGGAGTTTCTGTTTAAATCTTAAATATGTTGCTGTGTGGCTAAATATATCGGTATTTTTTTCTTTTTCCTATTCTCTGTTAGCTGTTTTTTTTTTTTCAGTCTCATGAATTTAAATGACATTTGAGTTACAGAAGTTTGAGATCTGCAAAAGCAATTAGTAACTTCTGATTTGTGTTTTACTAGATAAACAGATTGAATCTGGTTATTTTATTCTCTGAAGGTAAGAATTCTGATGAAAGAAGGGTTAGAGAATCAATGCATGCAAAGTAGCCAAATTAAAAGACTAATTAACTTATTGATTAAAATTTAGCAGTAGATAGCAAGCATCTCTCTGAGTTCTCTCCTAAGATTAAAGAGAAAATTACAGTGAAATGCAGCATGTTTGTAAAGAATCTAGTTCTATTAGACATTCCCAGTGGTATTTTTGTTTTCCTTGTGTTTTGAGAAAATGATGAGGCAGGTGTAATATTTTATTTATGTACTGAATTTTACAAAATCCTTTAAAAATAATTGAGAAGAATGTTGGAAAAAGTTGGCTCTTTTTTTACTTTCGTACATTACTTAGGAACATATTCTTGTGACTTAGAAAAGGCCGCCTTTATTTCCAGAAAGAAATCCCAGTTACTTGTCAGTCTTTTACTGCCTCTTGTGGTTTAATTCTGGCACATGTCTAGGTTGTTTTGGTGACATCTCTTTAGATCATTTGCAGAGTAGAACTTCGTGGTCTTTGAGGTTCTGTCATGTCTCTCAGGCTGATCATATAGTACGGTATTAATATTTATGGTAATGTACTTTCCTGTTTCTATTAAAAGAATTTTTAATAATTTACCTCTCCTAGTTCATTACTGGATTTCTCATCAGAGTAATTTCATTTTTGCCATGAACTCTTAAAATGGTTTTATGGTGAGTGGTAAGTAGAGCAGTGTGTTTGCTATGTACTAAGCTTTGTACCACCTGAGCATTTTGTGTCCCCAAAGGATGGAAACAACTCATCATTTTGAACTTTGCCTGTATGTTTGAATAATGCTGATTTTTCTTTTTCTATATCTTAGTTTTTAATATATAGTTTTAATATATATATTTCTACCTTTTGAATAGGTAATATATTCATGTTCAAAATCCAAAAGATGAGAAAAGTTAATGATTCATTTTTAAAAATTACTATGTAGCAAGCATATCGAGAGTCTTTGTAATTCTTCTGTCTGCTCATGGCCAACTGGTTTTGATTCACATTTTTAAATGGTGCCTTTTAGACTTTGTGTATTGAGCTTTCTTTGACACTGTTCTTGAGTTCATATTTTTCTGAAAATTTTTCCTGAATTTTTTTGCTTTGCCTAAGTTGTAACCAGTTTAAAAATATTCTACATAGGCTCTACTGTAGTTTTTAGAATGCAGCTTCTCCAAAGCAACGTGATGTCTTTTGGGAGAAGACTAGCTGGGGCCAGGTTTTAATATGCTCTGGGAACTTAGCTTTTCTCCCCCCCCCATTTTTTTTTTACTTAATTTAAAAATTATCAAGGAATTTTAAAATAAACACAATGGAGAGCGAATACTACAAGAATCCTTAGATGTATGAATCTTAAAATACAGATCTGGATTCCCAAGGACCATTACCTATTTCAAAATAGAAGTCTCCCCCCCAAACGGTCTTACTTCAAGTGTTTTACTACTCATTTGTTGAAAAGATAAAAATATAACATTTGGTCTGATATGGAAAGATCAGCAAGATAAATTAAGTGATAAAAGCAAGGTGCAGCACAGTGCATATTGTATATACCTTTTTTTTTTAAAAGGAAAATAAAGTACGTATTCATATTTGCTTATATATGCCCAGAGTAACTTCAGAAGGATACAGTAAGCAACCAGAAGTGGTTACCTGAGTTATTAGACCAGGGAAAGAGACTTTGAACTCTTAACCTTTCTGAGATTGCTTGTTGACTTTTAAGCCATGTGGAAGTATTAAAAATGAATTTAAAATTCATTTTTAAAATAAAAATTTATTTAAAAAATTACAATTTTAGAATATAGCACAACAATGGTTATTTCTCCAGGAAAATCTATAAATTTAGATAGAAGGTCCTTTGACTATGCCGGATAAGCTGTGGACTGATAGGTATGAGAAATATGCTTTAAAGATTACCTTTTTCTTATCCCTACCCCCAAATGGCAGAGAGCTTATTTGATTGTAACCTTCTTTCCTTTTCTTTTTAAAGGCTGGTGGGGTAGCAGGTGTTGCTGTTGACTTGATACTATTTCCTCTGGATACCATTAAAACCAGGCTTCAGAGTCCACAAGGATTTAATAAGGCTGGTGGTTTTCGTGGAATCTATGCTGGCGTTCCTTCTGCTGCTATTGGATCCTTTCCTAATGGTAAAAATTATATTGATATTCTCACCGCTAGAAAACCAAAATAATGAGATTTATTTTCAGGATGGTATATGGTGTTACCCCGTGTAGAATTGCTCATGTGTTGTAGCTTATCTCTTGAATTTGTTTTCTACTCATTAACCTGCTGCTTTTGAATCCGCTAGTGCTAGAGATCCCATTCCACTATATTTGTAATAGAATATGAGCAGTCTTTCTAAATGGTTTTTCTTGTTAAAATTCCCAGTTAGAATCTGGAAAATGTTACTCTAATACTGGTTGTTATACCTCAGAGCAGTGGTTCTCACCTTTGCCCACACATTGGAATCTCTTGGGAAGCTTTAAAAAATACTGATACTGTGTTGCCTCCATAAGTTTAATCGGTCTGGCTTTGCCGGGGTATCGGGGGGTTTAGTCGCTTCCTAGGTGATTCCAGCGTGAGGCCGAGTTTAATAACTGCTGCCTTGGAGATTCTTTTGGAGCACGTGAACCTGAGAGGCCTTGAACCTTTTCTGTCTTAGCTAAATTGCTCTTAGATGATGCATCCAACTCCCACTAACCTCCTCCTGTATGCTCTCCTTCGAGTGTCTTGCTTTTGTTGTAGGTTTGGAGTCGCATTATGTGCTTTATGGTCCTCTTATTTTGTAATCAGTATAATCTTTTTATTTAATCCACTTTTCGGTGTGCTTTTTTTCAGATACTTACCTCATTTTGTTTCCTGATGCTTTCAGTGGCACTCAGTAGCAAACCAAGCGAACAAAACTACCACCACCACATACACACACATACACACACACACACGCAATTTTAGAACCTCTGCTCTAGGAGATTCTTAAACTCTGGAGTTTTTTCTCAGGATAATTCATGAGAAGTTCTTTCATGTTCATCTGTGTTCATCCGGAGCATAGTATTCACATAAAGATTGGTAGTGCAGAGAGAAAAGAGTGTTTTGGTCCTTTGGTTCTCTCTTTCTTCTTCTCCCTCCCCCAGCAGCCCTTAAAACGGCAAACTGTCTTTGAGGCTATCCTTCAATTTTCATTTGTCCTAATACTTTTAGTAATTGATTGTAACAAGTTATTATTGAGCCCCCACTCCCTGTCAGGTGTAGTTCTCTATGTGGGAGAGATGCAGCCATTCCTAAACTTGACCACAGTGCAATCACTTGACGAGGTTAAAAAAGTACCGATGCGTATGTCCCACTTTCAAAGATGTGATTTCATTGGTCTGAGGTGTGGCCTGGGCATTGGAGTTTAAAAAAAAAAAAATCTCTTATGGTATGTCTTTCATTGTTCTAAAAGTTCTTTTTCTCTTACAAATTGCACAGAGGAATCAGTGTTGGTAGACGGTAGTATTAGCAATAGTCTATGGAGAACATGGTGCGTTTAGGCTCACCCAGGACTATTTTAGATTCTTGCCAGCAGGGCTTTACGTACATGTGGGTTTTGAACTTCTGCATGTGTGAGAAAATGTTTTTCTTGCCATACTTACTCTTGTTTTTCGCTATCCACAGAACATCAGTGGATGGGTGATACTGGGTAGTCAGTCAAAGTGCCTGTGGTTCAGAAATGGCCTTTTTGTTTTTCTGTGAATTTTTGGTGAATAGAAGTTTTCTGTGTGGCACCTTTTTTTTCTTTTACTGTTTGTTAAAGTTCTAGTACACTAATGTAGCATTCAGTGGCTGTAGACTTTTCTGAGAACATACAGTGGTCCCCCCTTATCCGTGGTTTTGCTTGCAGTGGTTCAGTTACCCATGGTGAACTGTGGTCCAGAAGCAGATGTTGCTCCTTCTAATCCATCAGCAGAAGGTCAATAGTAGCCTAATGCTACATCACGTGCCTACATCATTCATCTTCCTGCATCTCATCACGTAGGCATTTTATCATCTCACATGATCACAAGGAAAAGGGTGAGCACAGTGTAGGTATTTTTGAGAGAGAGAGACCACATTCACATACTTTTATTACAGTGTACTGTTACAGTTCTATTTTATTTATTGTTGTTCATCTCTTACTTTGCCTAATTGAGAAATTAAACTTTAGCACAGATATGTATGTATAGGAAAAAATTGTATATATAGGGTCTGGTACTATCCATCATTTCAGTCATGCACTGGGGTTCTTGAACAAATACCCTGTGGATAAGGGCGGACTGCAGTATTCTGTGGGGGTGAAGAGTTGGGGAAGAAGGGGACTGAGCGTTGAAAGAGGAGACAGCAGACCCCTATTCAGGATCTTTACTTTATTTAGAAGGGAATGTAGAAAAAGCATAGGTTTTTGTTTTTAAAGAACTGGAAGAGGGGCGCCTGGTGGCTCAGTCTGTTAAGCATCTGCCTTTGGCTTGGGTCACGATCCCAGGGTCTTGGGATCGAGCCCTGCGTCAGTCTCTCTGCTCAGCAGGGAGCCTTCTTCTCCCTCTCCCTCTGCCTGCAGCTCCGCCTGGCTTGTGCTTTCTCTGTCAAATAAATAAATAAAATCTTTACAAAAAAAATAATATAGAGCTAGAAGAGACGGTAGGTATCAGTCCAATTCCTGTTCTTTGTTGTAACTTGTCCAGAGCCTCACTTGGAACCTTGTGACATCATTTCCAATTAGTGGCATTTTCTTGGGTGTCACCTTGGAGAATTTGGGGATTTACATTTCATTTTGTTTTTTGTTTTTTGTTTTTAAGTGGGCTCCACACCCAGGTTGGAGTACAAAGTGGGGCTTGAACTCTTGACTTTGAGATCAAGACCTGAGCTGAGATCAAGAGTCAGATGCACCCAGGTGCCCCTAGGATTTACATTTCTAAAATATTTTGTCTATCACAAAAGTAGCAATACTGTCTGAACAGGTTGAGGTGGTTAACCAGGAAAACCTAGAAACTTGTAGCACTTTCTCCTTTCCCTGGGGATGGGGTGGGAGGGTGAAATGTGTAGCAGGTGGAACTTACTGCTGAAATTGGTTATGGATATTCTAGCTGTACATTTAGTGAGTGTGCTGAAATAGGGAAAGCCTTATTGAGAACCACTGTGGGAATAGGGACCTATGTAAGTTATGTAAAACTGTTTGTACTGGTCATTACTCCTTCAGGGACAAGAGTCCTCATTTGGCCCGGTGTTTATATTTGTTAGCAGCCTGAGGAGAGTTGAAAAGCTTGTTGACTTTAACTGTTGAAAACTGATTTTCACTATGAAGCTCTTTTTCTGAGTGTTTTAGACTTTAATGTGATTTTGTTCAAGTGTCCTTCAAAAGATGAATTTGTCATTCATTTATCTTTCATGCCTTAGTTTTTTGTGGAAGTGATAAACATCTTTTGATTAACAGTACATGGCAGGTTTTAAAAGCCCTTTTGTGCAGTTAAGATTAGTTCATGGTGATAGGGGTAGCTTTTTGAGATTTTGATTTCCAGTTGTAATTAGACAGTTGATTATTTCCTTGATGTAAAGGTGACATGATATAGTAAAAGGTAGCCATAGTTAGTTTGAGTGAACAGCAATAAAACATTATCAAATAGATGTTTTATTTAAAGCATATTTTTCAGTTTTAACCTGTCTATGAATCAGTGTAGTGGATTGTTTTATTGTATGTAAAGATAATTTGGATCACAGAAATTCGTATCTTATTCTAGAATGTTTACTAAAAAATGTCAAGTGACTTATTAATACAAAATGGTGAATGTTAGGTTAGCTGTTAGGCTCCCTCAGGGCTGGGATCATGTCTTTTGCATTTTTGTAAGTCCAGGTTTGGGCATATAACATGGACTCCGTAAATTCTACAAGAGTGGGGCAGGGAGGAAGAGTATGTGTTCAACTATTTTCTCTATCTCTTACCTCACAATTTAATAGTTGTAATTTTTTTTGAGAAACATTTCTAAACAGTTTGAATATATATTTAAACTTTGTGAAAGACTGGTTTGTTTTAAATTTCAGCTGCTGCTTTTTTTATCACCTATGAATATGTGAAATGGTTGTGGCACACTGATTCATCTTCATATTTAATGCCTGTGAAGCATATGTTGGCTGCCTCTGCTGGAGAAGTGGTAAGTAACAAGTTATGCATATAAAATATTTAAGGAGTGCAAATCATGCATGTATCTCTGGTACAGATGATTATTTCATTTTTAAAAGACAATTCTTTTAAGTTATGAAAGTCATAAACACCAATAAATGTAAATGGATTAAACATGATAGTTAAAAGATAGAGTCTAGATAGGATGAAAGAAAAATCCAGCAATGTGCTATTTTCTTTTCTTTTTAAAATTTTTTATTGTTATGTTAATCACCATACATTACATCATCAGTTTTTGATGCAGTGTTCCATGATTCATTGTTTGTGCATAACACCCAGTGCTCCATGCAGAACATGCCCTCTTTAATACCCATCACCAGGCTAGCCCATCCTCCCACCCTCCTCCCCTCTAGAACCCTCAGTTTGTTTTTCAGATTCCATCGTCTCTCATGGTTCGTCTCCCCCTCTGATTTCCCCCCCTTCATTCTTCGCCTCCTGCTATCTTCTTTTTTTTTTTTCTTAACATGTACAGCAATGTGCTATTTTCAAGAGACATACTTAAAACATTATTTTACAGAAAGAAAATTAAGGAGATGGAAATAGATACCCATGCACATTGTGGTGGCTTTGTATTGTGTCAGCATAACTGAGCTGGAACTCCATTTCCTAGAACTCCCTTTCCAGGATGGTTCCAGGTTATGCTGGCTACAAGAGAAACTGATACAACATTTGTGACGTAGAAGTGAAGCAGTTGTTGGGCTGATTGGTGTTGGAGTCAGGCACTGTTGCAGTTCGTACACCTCATCTCTGGTCTACAGCCTCTCCACTTCCTACTGGATCATCTCCTTCAGCTTTTCTAAATTCTTAGATATGTGGGCTCTGCTGTGAAGAATGCTAGCTTATACTATAGGTCACCCACGTCATTGAGGTTGGTGAGAAACAGGATCAGTTTATCCTTGCTCTTCGCCATTTCACCCTTGCCCATCCCCTGCCCTCTGATTTCTGTCCTAACACTAGATGCAGAATCAACCATTCTACATAACCTGCTTAATTAGCTCCCTCAATTACTGTTCACATCTGTACTCTTTATTCTTATCACGTATAGTGGTTCCAGTTGTCTGATAAACCCAAGCTGATACAGAAATACAAACTGAAAAAGAGCTGATAAAGTAATGTCAGTATCAGGCAAAAAAAGCCACTGAAAGCCAAAAAACAAAGAGACTATTGTACAGTGATACAAGGAACAATGCTCTTGGGACATGTAATAAAACTGAACCTGGACTAAATAATATAGTCTCAAATTATAAAGGAGAGATTGCCAGAAGTACAAGGAGAAATGAATAGAAATGTAATTTTTTTAAATTTAATTTTTCTTCCATCATGATAAGTGTACCCTTTAATCCCCATCACCTATTTCACCCATCCCCCCACCCACCAAAACTATAATCTTTGTTGGAGATAAACTTCTATCTGTAAGTCTTAAGACCAGGCAGGCAGAAACATTTATTGAGACCATAGAAGATGTGAATAAGAAAATGACAGGTTGGCCTAATGGATATGTATGGAGCTCTGCACCTGACAGTTGAAGATTATTCGTTTTTTTCTAGCATACTTGGAACATTAATAAAAATGTAGTACAACAAAGTGAATTTCAACTTAGTGTTGTGTAGAGACAATGTTATACAGATCATTTGGTGTCTGATTATAATGGAGGAAAATTGGAAAGCAGTGACAAGACAGGCAGTCCATTTTCTCAGTTCTATTCTGTTGATCTCCATGTCTGTCCTTGTGCTGGTACCACACAGTCTTGATTATTGCAGCTTTGCGGTAAGTTTTGAAATCAGTAAGTGCGAGTCTTCCAACTTTGTTCTTCTCTGTCAAGATTGTTTTGCCTAGTCCAGGTCTCGTGCATTTTCTTGTGAATTTTAGAATCAGCTTGTCAATTTTATAAAAAAGGCAACTTAGATTTTGGTAGGGATCACATTGAATCTGTAAATCAATTAGGAAACTGTTGCTGTCTTAAAAATACTAAATTTTCTGATCTATAAATAGGTGATATTTTTCCATTTACTTAGGTATTATTGAATTTTTTTCAACAGTGTTTTGTAGTTTCAGAGTATAAGTTTTACACTTCTCTTGCTAATTTATTCTTTTTCTGGTGCAGTTCTAAATGGAAATTTTTAAAAATTTCATTTTCAGTTCATTGGTACTTATAGAAATGAATTCATTTTCATATATTGATCTTGTATCCTACAACTTTGCAGAACTCATTAATCAATCAGTTCTAAAGCTGTTTAGTGGATTCCTTAGGATTTTCTATACACGAGATCATATCCCCTGCAAATAGAGGTAGTTATACTTCTTTCTTTTCATTCTCTATGCCTTCTATTTCATTTTTCTTGCCTAATTGACCAGGCTAGAAGCTCTAGTAGTGTAGAATAGGAGTGGCGGGAGTGCGCCCCTTCCGTTTTTTCTGATCTCAGGGAGAAGGCATTTGATGTTTCACTAATTAAGTATGCTGTTAGCTGTGAGGTTTCCATAGATATCCTTTATCAAATTGGATAGTTTGTTGGGTGAATTTTTTTTTTTTTACACTATGAAGGTTGAATTTTGTCCATGTTTCTGTTCATCTATTGAGATAATCATGAGACTTTTGTTTTTTATTTTGTTGATATGGTGTGTTACATTAATTGATTTTCAAACATTAAACCACTCATGCGTTACTGGGATAAATCTCACTTGATCATGGTATATAATACTTTTTACTTAGTGCTAGGTTTTGTTTACTAGTATTTTGTTGAGGACTTCTGCTTCTTTATTCATAAGAGATGCGAGTGTATAGTTAACTCTTTTTTGTGTCTTGCTGGTTTTGGTATCAAGGTAAAACGTCTCATAGCAGGAGTTGGGAAGTGGTAAGATATTTTAAAAGAAAGTTATTTTAAAGAAATGCCGTTAAGTTAATTATATCATTTTAGTTGATGAAAACATATCAGATTATATCTGGGAAGTCCAGGAGAAAAGGAATTATGGAGGAAATAGTCTATTATACAGAAAAGCAATGTCACTCTGTGTGATAATATGAATTGTTGTGGCTATGATGTTTGATAAAGACAAAAGATGATCTCCGCTCTTTGGTATTTTTGTGTCTTAAAAATGTATTTATTTTTTGTATCTGGGATATATAAAACCCTCTACTTTTCCATTATTGTAAAATGAATTTTTTTAAAGAATTCTAATTCTAGTATAGTTAACATACAGTGTCATATTAGTTTCAGGTGTATAATACAGTGATTCAATAATTCTATACATTACTCGGTGTTCACTGTGATAAGTGTACTCTTAATCCCCATCACCTATTTTACCCATCCCCCCCCCCACCTTCCCTCTGGTAGCCATCCATTTGCTCTCTGTAGTTAAGAGTCTGTTTTTTGGTTTGTCTCTCTCTCTCTTTACTTTGTTTCTTAAATTCCACATAGGCGGGAAATCATATACTTTTTAGATCCATCCAGGTTGTTGGAAATGGCAAGATTTCACTGTAAAGTGAATTCTTAATCTAAGAAATCTGTTCCTTGAAGAGTGTTGAACTTAGCCCGAGAAACATTAAATTCACTAGTGGCTTTTATAAAACTTCCTTTGACATTGTTTTAAAAATTATTTTTCAGAACCCAAGTTAACTCTGGATTTTTTTTTTTTTAATTGCCTTCATGATTTACTGAAGTTAGAAAAGTGATGGGACTAGCAGTGTATTAGTTTCTGAGTGGCAAGTGGTAATTATTTCATGAGCCATGGACCCCTTTAGTAATCTAATGAAACCTGTGGCTGTCTCTGCAAGAAATTGAATACATGGACATTTTGCATAGAATTTCTGGACATTTTCATTCCTTCTACTCTTACCCGAAGTAAGGACTCCTGGGCTTGAATTGTACTGGAAAATTAGCTTAAACTGCAATTTAAAAGCAATTTATACTTAATTTAAAAACAATCCTTTAACCTATTAGCCTAGGTTTAGTTTTTTTTTCTTTGTTTTGTGATTATGTTCTGGCTTTAGAACCTTGTTACATGTAGTATTTTTTGAGTATATATATTAAAGAATAACAAGTTGTGAGAGTTTCAGTGTCTCTCAGGTTGTGAACGTCTGTCCTTGTGACCAACTCTTGCCTCTCATTATTTTAGAATTGCATGTTGCTCTAAGTTTAAATATTGTCATACATTCAATATTTGGTTTATATTTTATAGTATGTTGCCGAGAAGAGGCAGCAAAAAGAATTTGGCCTCTTATTTCATTTCACATAGGGCCATCTTGCCTGAAAGCTGGTTTGCCATGTTGAAGGATAGGCTTTCTTCAATTTAAACACTTTCTGTCTTTTAGACTTATAAAGAATATAAAAAGTGACATATAATTAGGGTAAATAATGGTTGTTAGATTAATCATGTTAATGATACATCTTTTCATATCTAGAAAATACTGTATATTCTAATACTATAATGGACATTTAAAAAATACTGAAGCCTTTATCGTTTTATTGTGTGTGTGTGAACTCTTGGATGTAGGAGGTGGTGTAGGTGGATGTGAGCTAGAAAACAAGTGTCTGTAACACTGGAGATAAACAGTTCTGGGACAGTTGTATTTTTATTGTGTCTCTTAGGATTTCCATGGTCCCTTAGGTGGTAAGGCCTAATGTCAGATGCCTTTTTATAGTTCCTGTGATGCCTGGTGAACTTTAAAAAAAAAAGTGATCAGTAGCGGGTACATAGAATGACTTCACAGGTGAAACATATCTTGATGTTGACATTTGATTGATTTTAAATTTAGTTACAGTGTCATATGTTGAAAAAATTTTGAGTTTGTGGAAATGTTGGTTCTGATGCTCCAGTTATCTTTTTGTACTTTTTTGTTTGTTTTTTTAAGATTTTATTTATTTATTAGCGCACGGGCCGGGGTCGGGGTTGGGCGAGTGGGGCAGAGGGAGAGGGAGAAGCAGACTCCTTACTGAGCAGGGAGCCTGAAGTAGGGCTTGATCCCCAGGACCCTGGAATCATGACCTCAGCCAAAGGCAGATGCTTAACCGACTGAACCACCTAGGTGCCTCTGTCTTTGCATGTTCTTAAAAAAAAAAAAAAAAAAAAACTTTCCAAAGCCATTTAGTATCTGTTTTCTCAATAAATGTTTGAGAAATGTATATGCTGCCTTCCGATTTTAGTAACTTGTTTCAGTTTCATGGAGCATAAACTTGGTTTCCGATTCATACAGGTGTGGTTGCTAAAAGTAAGAGAAAGAAATGGGTGAATTTAGGAGAAACAAATTTTCATGGGTAGAATAAAAAGGAGTGAAGAACAAAAACATCCATAGCTGTCAATATTCAGAAAGGTATAGAGACACAGAGAAAATAAATAGTTCAGTTGGGTCACTGTTCTGTAACATTTACTTTGATAGAAGATTGTTACATTGCAAATAGGTTTCTTAGAAACAAGAACACATTTTGTTGGTATCCACTGTGTCCACAATGACTTTGTTGTAGCAACTCTAAGTATATAAAAGAGAAACAAAAGCACCCTGCCCTAATAACCATTCCCTGTACCAGCACCTTGATTAAAACTTAATGACGAATCAATAAGACTATAATTAGAACCTTCTACCTTATGTTCGTAATTTGGAATACAGTAAAATCGATCAAATAAGATTTAATATGTAACAACAGTAAGAGGGCCATTCATGCCATTTTTATGAGGAAGTTTGCTGCACCAAATCTCCAAATCCTGACCTCAGTTATTTCACAGCTCAGCTTTCATCAGACACAGAAGACGCCCTGCGAGAAGTAGAATCTATAATTAGATCAGAAGGGTTGGGGGTAGGTTTACTCTCATACAGCAGATAGTGTAACATGACAGCTGTAGTGATTTTTTTAAGTCTTTCAGATTTGACTTTTCCTGGGTCTTATCCTACTTTTGGCCTAAGTTCATGTTGTTTGCAGAAATAAAAGAATATTGAAATTTCTTTGCAGCCTAATGCAGCCACTCTGCACTTAATGTGGGCTTGGGTGACCTGTGTGAAGTCCCTATACACACAGATGCTGGTTGATTATTCTTTCTGGCCACATTCTAATATGGGATTGAGAAAGCTAGGAAATCATGTTTTGTAGATGCTTTTCTGACAGCCTCTAACAGTAATTTTCCAAGTGTAGCCCAGAGAGCACCTACTTTAGACTCAGTCGCCTGGGCAGTAGGTTACAAATGACGATTTTTGGAGATGGCACCAGGAACCCTGCATTTTAAACAAGATTCCTAGGTGGTTTTGGCGCTCAGTGATATTTAAGCACCACTGATTTAGAGTTATCAAACATTTAAATATATATATCCCACTACTAAATATTTTGACTGAGTTGGTTCAGCAGTCCCACACCCAGGAATATGTTAGCTCCTGGGCGTAGTGGCAAAGGAGCGCCACATGCTGATCAGAAGTGCAGTTCCTTGTGTCTTCTTCTGAGTTTGATACTTGTAGAGTTTCTGAAAGGCTTAGTTCAATAAAGACTGGCGAGTTCTGAGGGTGGCAGCACACCCAGACATATTGATTTGGATTTTGAAAATAAAGTGAGGGTTGTTCCCAGATCTGACGTTTTCTTCGAGGCCCATTCCATCTAAGAGCCCTGCAAACGAAGGCAATTTATGCTGTTTAGCTTATCTATCATCTGACAAGGTCATTGGACCTTCTGTGTGCTGTAGCCCATTCAGGGCTCATTGGTTATCAGCATATGGATTAAGCACGTCATTAGCACCTCTTTTTTTTTTTTTTTTCCAGCTTCCCCACTGAATTGGCTACTTGGAAGTTCATTCCTTGATGCAGTCAGGAGTGCTTGTCAGCCACAAAGCACAGTGCATATGTTAGTTACCATTGTGTTTTTCCAGGTGGGGGTTTAAGCCATTTTTGATTGTGGTGTTAATATGTTCTAAAATGTATTTATAGGGGCGCCTGTCTGGCTCAGTGTGGAGTGTGCGACTCTTGATCTCTGGGTTGTGTTCAAGCCCACACTGGGTGTAGAGAGCGATTAAAAAAAAAAAAAATTAAGGGGCACCTGGGTGACTCAGTGTTAAGCCTCCGATTCTTGGTTTCGGCTCAGGTCATGATCTCAGGGTCATTAGATAGAGCCCCATGGTGGGCTCCTTGCTCAGCGGGAAGTCTGCTTGAGATTCTCTCCCTCTGCCCCTTCCCCCACTTGCACACACACTCTCTCTCTCAAATAAATAAATATTTAAAAAAAAGACCCTGAATTCCTTTAAAAAATTAAAAAAAATTTAAACGTATTTTAGTTTTGTTTTTTTTTTTTAATCTTTTTATTAGAAGAACCACTGAACAAGATAATAGAAGAAGGGTTGACAACTTTGGAAATGTGTTTCATCTTTTGAAATAATCATGATAGATTTTGAAATATCCATGAATTAGTGGAGAGTAACTTTCGTTTGCAGTTGTGGTCATATTTTGCCAAACTTGTGTGCAGTTGTATGATCCATCCATGGAGATAGGGTAAGTAGAAAAGAAGACAGCTGCTCCAGAAGTGAACGGTGCTTATTAACTGAGGAGGAAGCCCACAGTGATGCTGCAGATGGAGTTGCTTGTGTATATAAAGGTGAAGGAGGCAGAAATGTACAGGTATTGCTAGGAAACTTGTACAATTAGAAGCTGAGGCCACACTGTCAGCTAGTTAACTACACTCAAACAAGCACTTCTCCTGATGTATTTAAGCACATGCGGAGGGGTTGTGCTAAGGCACCCTTTTACCCTGCTCTGTTTATTTCTTAGTGTTTCTGGGGACCTTTTTTCTTTTTTTAAAAAAGATTTTATTTTTTAATTTTTTAAAAAAAGATTTATTCATTTGACGAGAGAGAGAGAGAGAGACAGAGCAAGCATGAGCAGGGGGAGAGGGAGAAGCAGGCTTCCTGCTGAGCAGGGAGCCCGACGTGAGGCTCAATTCCAGAGCCCCGGGATCATGACCCGAGCTGAAGGCGGATGCCCAACCGACTGAGCCACCCAGGCGCCCCAAGATTTTATTTTTTTTACAGTAATCTCTCACCCAACATGGGGCTCGAACTCACGACCCCGAGATCAAGAGTCGCATGCTCCACCGCCTGAGTCAGCCAGGCTCCCCTGGGACCTTTTTTTCCACTTCAGGCCCTGAAGTCCCTGAGACACACAGATATTTTAATAGCTTCCTAAGAACCCTAAACTATAAGAATTACACAAAAAATTATCTCAAGAATCTAAAAAGTAACTTGCTTTCCACTGTCATTCTTCAAACTCCATCCCTTTCATATCTGTTCCTCACTTGGATCTCTTTGATTCCTGTTATGTAGGCTGTTTTCCTTCAGCCCTTCTGTTTCCTCTTCCGTGCGTGTTGTCCTTAACTGGAAGTGTGGATTTAGATAGAAAGTCCATACTGTGCTCTAGACAATGAGGATAAAATGACAAGATGAGATACTGCCTTTAAGAGGCTTGCCATCTACAGGTCGAGATGAATGTGTAAGGTGTAAGTACACTTAGGGGTTACAGGTATTTTACGAAAAGTGAGTACAAGGTACAGTGAGAGCCTGAGAAGAGAAGGAATGGTTGGTTTTGTCTGGATCTGTGTTGATTCAGGAAAGGCCTGATAGAACAGCGAGTCCTTGAGCTACATATTAGGGTATGATTGTTAAGTGGGTGGGTGCAAGGAGGGGTATTGAGTTGATGAAAAGTCCTTATTAGACACTTTCAAGTTCTAAATGGAGTGTGGGTGTGACTGGTCTATCATGAAATGAGGCAGGGCAGGGGGACTGGAGGCCTTTTGGCTGCTGGGGGAAGGAGTTTGGCCTGGGCTGCACAGAAGGACCACATTCGTTAGGATTTTAAGGACCTCTCCTGGTAGCTGTGTGGAGGTGGACGTGGTGTTTGAATGGAGGGGAGGAGACTACCACAGAAGCCCCAGGAGAGAGAGATGAGCAGAGCTTAACTAAGGCAGGGGCATGGCATACAGAGAGAGAAGGTGAGTTTGAGGATAAGAGGTGGATTGACATACAGGTAGAAATTCTTTCAAAAGCCCTTCCACCAGCATTCCTCCAGTGCATATTTCTTCATGGATGCCTTTGTTAGTCTGTTGTGTGTGTGTTGTACACATGCTTAAACTCTCCGACAGAGTCTTGCAAGCTAAGTCAGCTAAGCACACCCTGCTCTCCAGCTGTCCCAGCCATCTGAGCCTGAGGAATGTGCAGAGGGGGGAAGAAGAAGAGGAAAGAAGGCAGAGCTTGGAAGTTGGTCCAGACATGGCATGACCCATGTCTGATGATGACCTTGCTTAAAGTATAATAATGTACAGAGACATTTTTCAGGGAGGCTTTTATAAAGAACAGTTTGCACCGTCATCCCTCCAGTGTTTTTTTTTAAGATTTATATATTTTTATTGTTTTAAAAGATTTTATTTATTTGACAGATACTCTACACAGATACTCTACACAGCGAGAGAGGGGACACAAGCAGGGGGAGTGGGAGAGGGAGAAGCAGGCTTCCTGCGGAGCAGGGGAGCCTGATGCGGGGCTCGATGCCAGGACCCTGGGATCATGATCTGAGCCGAAGGCAGACATTTAACGACTGAGCCACCCAGGTGCCCCTATTTATATATTTTTAAAGAGAGAGAGCGTGAGAGAGAGTGAGCAGCGGCGGGGGGGGGGGGGGGTGCAAAGGGAGAGGGATGGAGAGAGAATCTCAAGCAGACTCGCAGCTGAACGTGGAGCTTGATGTGAGTCTTCATCCCAAGACCCCGAGGTCATGACCCAAGCCAAAGCCAAGAGTTGGCTGCTTACTGACTGAGCCACCCAGGTGCCCCCATCCCCCTAATTTCTTGATGACCTCCTTTTTTAACACGTTTCAGATTGTTTTCTGTTTGATAAGTTTTCTTTTCTTTCCCTGATTTGGTATGCAGCATTAGTTACAATGGTATTGATTCACGATCTAGGAGAGTGTATTTCATTGACTGTCTTGTTTAGTTAGTGGTCAAAAGGGCAGGGAAGCTCTGTGTTGGCTTTTTACTTAAGAGCAGTGTCAGTTTTGGGGAACACAAATTAAGCTCAGTTTTTTAGAAACAGTGAACAAGATTTTCATGGAAGATGATGAAGTTGAAATTGTTCCGGTCAGTTATTGCCATTATATTGTAAATGGAAAAACCAAATACTTCTCTCCAAGGACCAAACTAGTAAAGGTAGGATTGGCCACTTCTGTACAAGCCTGCACTTTGTCAGTGACAAACCTTTACTTTTTCAGATACTTTTTTGTTAAGATTAGGGTTCTTGGTGACATAAGAAATTAAATGCCACTATTAGAAAATGGCTTTGGGGCGCCTGGGTGGCTCAGCTGGTTAAACTTCTGGCTTCAGCTCAGGTCATGATCCCAGGGTCCTGGGATCGAGCCCCGCATCGGGCTCCCTGCTCGGCGGGAAGCCTGCTTCTCCCTCTCCCGCTCCCCCTGCTTGTGTTCCCTCTCGCTCTGTGTCTCCCTCTGTCAAATAAATAAAGTATTAAAAAAAAAAAATGGCTTTGACTTGTAATTGTATACTCTTCAATATTTGAATGCCTGTTCTATGTCTAACACTGGAAATTGAATACTTTTATTATATAACTAGGGAATATATTGAGGACTTCTATAAGGGGGCCGTATATGGATCATAGAGCTGGCAAGTAACACAGATCAGGGTTGGAACTCTGACTTGTCACATAGCCTATTTACTGTGTGTCGGTAGGCCATTTACTTAGCCTCCCTGAGCTGCTATTTTCTTTATCTTAAAAAACAGGGTTAATGCTACCCCACTCACAGTTCTAAGGATGAAGTGACACATTACTTACAAAGTGTGTAGCCTAGCATCTGATCTGTGAAGGGTCCAGTAAACGTTGGTTCCAGTCCATGCCACACAAAGTGCCATATTTGGCACAGTTGTAAAGTTTTATAGTTGTGGGAGGGAATCAGTTCAGAAGATGAAGAAATTGAAATTCAAAGAATTTCAGTGACTTGTTGAAGGTTTCCCAGCTGCTGTGGACAGTAAAACACCACTGTAGAATGAAGAGTTAGATACTTCTCTGCGTACTTCCAGGAGCACCTTCATCTTCTACTTTTAATGAAATATTTTAAAAATGGCAGAAGTGGTGCAAAACTAGAGACGAGATGTGTATTACTTGGGTAATATTGTGAACTCTGATCACTGTAGGGTTTTTCTTTTATTTTTAAAAGATTTTATTAAATAATCTTTACACCCAACATGCAGCTCAAACTGACACCCCCAAGATCAAGAGTTGTGTGCTGCACTGACCCAGCCAGCCAGGTGCCCCGTTGCGGGTTTCTTAAAATAAGAAAAGGTCAGAGTTCTAAAATGTGCTGTTGGTTATTATGGTAGACAAAATCATGTTCCCCTAAAGATGTCCTAGACCCTAAAACCTGTGAATATGTTACCTAGCATGGCAAAAAGGACTTTGCAGATCAGATAAAGTTAGGGATCTTGAGATGGGAAGATTTTCCTGGATTATCTAGGTGAGCCCAGTATAATTATAAACGTCCTTATAAGAGGAATGCCGGAGTGTCGGGGAGAGAGGTTTTAAGATGCTGTGCTCTGTCTTGAAAAGGGAGAAAGGGACCACAAACCACAGAATGCAGATAGAGGGAATAGATGCTCCTTCAGAGCCTCCAGAAAGAGCACCACCTGGCTGACTAGTTGGATTTCAGCTTAGTAGGACCTATTTTGGAATTCTGACCTCCACAATTGTGAGAGTAAATTTGTGTTATTTTAAGCCTCTGAATGTGTGGTAATTTGTCAGAACAGCAATAGGAAACTAATACAGTTAGCATTAAATGCCAGTCTCCTCCAC
This sequence comes from Mirounga angustirostris, assembly GCF_029215605.1. Lineage (NCBI taxonomy): Eukaryota > Metazoa > Chordata > Mammalia > Carnivora > Phocidae > Mirounga > Mirounga angustirostris. The sequence goes on along the minus strand of NW_026991709.1, from coordinate 182,619,476 downwards.
TGTCAGGTTTTATGTTGGTTGCAATCTGTGCATCTGTCCATGGGGCCTTTGTCACCTCCTGTGAAGTCATGGCTCATTTCTGTTACGGAAAGGAACAAAAGTGAAAAAGCCATTTAAGGCGTAAGCCTTGTGTAAAATGGTATGAACAACCTTCAGAAACAAAGCCTAAAAGATGATGTAATTATTTTTGTTGAGAAGACTATTAACTTTTGTCCGGAGTCTAGATCAAGGACAGTAGTTTTATCAGACAAGAGAAGACTAATAGCTACAAAAATTAAAAAAATTTTTTTCTAATGCCTATTGGCTATTTATGTAAGTGGAGAGAGTCTTAAAAGTGAGACAGGTATGATGAACTTATGTCCCCTTATCCACGGATAAAATTTAAAGCCTAAGGATGGTAAATTAGGAGTTAGAAATGCTGTTAGGATTATTTTATCACCAGCTGTGATTCCATTTGTAACCAGGAGATGGCAGAATTGACACACAGATGAACTGTTCAGTTATAGGGGTTTTGATTCTAAATGATGGTATTACAGAAAGATATACCCTATATATTAATTTGGAAACCTGCTTCCCAGAATTTTGAGAACTACACAAAGAATGTAAAATAAAATGCAAGTAAGTAAATTACGCATTTCAAAAATTTTCAGAGCGTCATGAGGTTTCTCTCCCTCATATTAATTTGCCACATTGGAGTTTACTCTGCCAAGTCAAAAGCAGCCTTTGCTTTGTGATTAAATTTTGGCTATATTCACCTTATTTAGGTTTCTCCGCTGAACTTACTATAGATTTGCCAGTCTAAACTTGAAGAATTAGCTGATACTAAACTTTGAAAATTTAAGTTTATTATTATTATTTAAGTTTATTATAGTATATAAATACGGTCTTTGATGAGAAATAATTCTGGAGATGATAATCAAAAGATATGGGTTTCACCCTTCCTTCCTAAGCCAAGTAGTGCTCTGACCTTTAATAACTACTGTCTCAGATCTGTATGTATTTAAACATGCTGACAATTGGCTTCTAATATCAGAGGCATATTTACAGGCTGTTGATTAGGTTTCCCGGAGAAAAATAAAAATCAGGTAAGTTATTGTGAGCTGTGCTGGCGTAGTTGGGGAAAGGATGTAATGTTAATGGAAGGCACTATCGGTGATGCCCAGTAACCTTGAAGAGCATTTCAGGAGTGAGAGGACAGGGGCGCCTGGGTGGCTCAGTCGGGTAAGCATCTGCCTTCAGCTCAGGTCGTGATCCCAGGGTCCTGGGATCGAGCCCCACGTTGGGCTCCCTGCTTAGTGGGGAGCCTGATTCTCCATCTCCTTCTGCCCCTCCCCCTGCTGTGTGTTCTCTCTCTCTCTCTCTCAAATGAATAAAATCTTAAAAAAAAAAAAAAGTGATACTGTGACTAGCTGGCAGTGAGGTATGGAGTTGTGGAAGGTGGCTGTGGCAATGAAAGGTCCGGAGATTTAGCAGCAAGCATCTCTCTCCCTCTGTCTCCTTTGCCGTCATTCCTTTTTTATTTTTATTTTTTTAAAGATTTATTTATTTGACAGAGAGAGACACAGCGAGAGAGGGAACACAAGCAAGGGGAGTGGGAGAGGGAGAAGCAGGCTTCCCGCTGAGCAGGGAGCCCGATGTGGGACTCGATCCCAGGACCCTGGGATCATGACCTGAGCCGAAGGCAGACGCTTAACGATTCAGCCACCCAGGCGCCCCATGCCGTCATTCCTTTTACCAAATGGGAGGCCGAAGTTCACTGTAGTTTTTCCCCTTTTCACACACTTAGTCTTATGACCTATAGTTCTGCATCTTGGCGTTTAATAAATACTAAAAGACATTCAGCTCTCCATTGCAAAAATAAATTAAAAAACTTGCCAGGTAAGTGTTTATTTATGTCAAAGAAAAAATCTTGATAGCAGCTTCATTATAATCAATTTTTTTAAAAAGATTTTATTTATTTATTTGACAGAGAGGGACACAGTGAGAGAGGGAACACAAGTAGGGGGAGTGGGAAAGGGAGAAGCAGGCTTCCCGCGGAGCAGAGAGCCCAATGCGGGGCTCGATCCCAGAACCCTGGGATCATGACCTGAGCTGAAGGCAGATGCTAAACGACTGAGCCACCCAGGCACCCTATTATAATCAGTTTTTAATCTAAAGCTTATCATGTTTTTGGTATGTTTAATTCTAATGAAGCCAGTATTGTATTTTAATGTTGGTAAAAGAGAGGAACATGTATTTTCTTTATGTAAAACCTTAGTCATTTTGTCTTTTGATAGACCTTTGACATACAAAACACTCTTGGGTTTAATGAAAATGCCACCATTCCTGTGTCATGGATTCGTACTGAACCCTAGATTTGTGAGGAAAGAATGCTCTAAAGAATGGATTTACCAAGAGACCCACAGATGACATTATTTCCTTTCCTGGAATCACAGTCCTGTAACGTGTTTTTGTTCTTGTGCGGTGAAATACCCTGTTGTGGCTCAAATTCAAATCCAAGAAAGATCAGAGTTAATAGAAAACCGAATCGAAGGCGGCGGAGTTACTGGAGGAAGTAGACAGTGGCCTCTCTCTGCTGCCGAAATGGCCATGCCGCGCAAGTCAGGAGGCCGTGCTAGCTGCTTTGTACCTCTTCAGTTAGCGAGATTGCTTTTCATCCCAGAACCTTTGCAAAGTTCTTGTTTTGCTTCTGTATTTTTAAGAAATAAAAATGTAATGTAAGAACATGAAGGGTTATGAAGCATGAAGTTCCATAAATATTTATGCCAAGCCACACGAGTAGACAATTCCTATTTTCTTGACATATTGGGGTCGTACTTCACTCTTCACCTCTTGAATTGAAAAATACAAGGAGTTAGTGAAACTTTTCTTTCTTTTCTCTTTCCTTTTTTATTTATTTATTTTCATTTCTTTAATGAGTTTTAGATGCTGGGAGCTCTCCTTTTAGGTTCATGGAAGTTTCAATGAACTTTGTTTTATGTCTGGTTTATAAGTATGGATTTAAAAGCTTACACACTTATCAAGAGTAACATGATTTATACCCAGTTTTAGGCCTTGGTGGTAAGGTGTTTAATCTATTTTTTTGTGTGTGTGATTATGTCTAAATTAAAAACAAGTATTTGTCAAGGCTAATAAGTGGGATTGCTTTGAAAAGCATATTTTATTTTATTATTTTTAAAGATTTTATTTATTAGAAGGAGAGGGAGAACACAAGTTGGGGGAGGGTCAGAGGGAGAGGGAGAAGTGGACTCCCCACTGAGCAAAGAGCCCCATGTGGGGCTCCATCCCAGGACCCTGAGTTCATGACCTGAGCTGAAGGCAGATGCTCAACCTACTGAGCTACCCTGAAAAGCATATTTTAAGTTAGCCCTTTCATTTTGTATTCTTCCTCAATTAAAATCTTTGGTCCATAGCAGATATATTTACCCTTTGATATTATGTTAAAGAAACTTACCAAGTAGGTAATACCTATTGGTTTTAGAGAATTTAGAAATGCTGGTAGGCAGAAAAAATAAAATCCCACTTTGTTTTTTCAAGTCTATGTAACTATTTATATAGGTAATCTAATGTTAAGTACAAAGATAAAAAATATTTTAAAAATTCTGGAGGGGCACCTGAGTGGCTCAGTTGGTTAAGCAGCCGACTCTTGATTTTAGCTCGGGTCATGGTCTCAGGGTTGTGGGATCGAGCCCTGCATTGGGCTCTGCATTCTGCTTGGGATTCTATCTCCCTCTGCCCCTCCCCTTGCTCGCTCTCTCTTAAATAAGTAGGTAAATCTTTTTAAAAAAATTTCTGGAATATTGGTTGTTGACCACTCAGGTGTGAATATGGACCAGTCAGGACCTAAGTCAACTTGAATGCTGGAGCAGGGCCCAAGAGTACCTGGAGTTTCTCCTCAGTTGTTTCATGGCGGTGGTCTGGGGTGCTGGGGTTGGGAGCCTCTTGAGGCTGGGGTTGGTGGTGAAGTAGAAAATGAGTTATAACCAGCTGATGAGCGGTCTTGCCTCTATTGATGTGTGCATTATTGACAGTAAAGCAAAAGCCCCTTTGGTTCATTCTTTCAACCTATTTTCTTTTTTTTTTTTTTTTAATATTTTATTTATTTATTTGAGACAGAGAGAATGAGAGACAGAGAGCACGAGAGGGAGGAGGGTCAGAGGGAGAAGCGGGTTCCCTGCCGAGCAGGGAGCCCGATGCGGGACTCGATCCAGGGACTCCAGGATCATGACCTGAGCCGAAGGCAGTCGCTTAACCAACTGAGCCACCCAGGCGCCCTCAACCTATTTTCATGTGATCACTAGGTGATGCAGTTCTAGGTGTTGGGGATTCAGAATAAGTAAATGTGTTTCTTGCCATTTGAGGGGCTTACAGAGAGATGGGCTTAGCACAACATGCAAAAGGATCAGTACAGGACAAGGGAGGGTAGGTTCTGGGCTGACAAAATAATGCATGTCCATTAAGGGTCTAAAGTTTTTAAGCTGAAAAAATACCTTTTGACATCTTGCGCTGAGCCTGTACATTATCCCTTTTTAACTATAGTTTTTTGCTTATGAAAAGAATTTCAATTTTCGTAGCAGTTACTTCTTTTTTTAGGATGTAATTAAATTATGTATTTTAGGTTGCCTGCCTGATTCGAGTTCCTTCTGAAGTGGTTAAGCAGAGGGCACAGGTATCTGCCTCTTCGAGAACATTTCAGATTTTCTCTAACATCTTATATACAGAGGTGAGATGTGTTTTTAAACTTTTTTTCTTTATTGAGAAAGATTTTATAGTAGCTTTTATGAACATTGTGATTCTTATCCCAGGAGTCTTAGAAGAGACCGTAAAGCTAAATTTAATGCCCAATCACAGTACCTTTTTTTTTTTTTTTTTAAAGATTTTATTTATTTATTTGAGACAGAGAGAATGAGATATAGAGAGCATGAGAGGGAGGAGGGCCAGAGGGAGAAGCAGACTCCCTGCCGAGCAGGGAGCCCGATGCGGGACTCGATCCAGGGACTCCAGGATCATGACCTGAGCCGAAGGCAGTCGCCCAACCAACTGAGCCACCCAGGCGCCCTCACAGTACCTTTTTAATACTAAGATTATCTTTGCCTTTTCTTTGTTTTTGAATTTTAATTTTAATTTTCCCCCCCAAATTTCTAAACAGTACATACCAAGTATCACTACTGTGTACATGTCCTACATTGTAATTGTCCTGTAGTAGTTTCAGAATCAGGCATGGAATAAATCGTAAAAATGTGAATTAAGATATCATATTAAAATGTTACTACAGAACTTGAGGACCCATGGAAGAGAAGTATAGTAATGGACATAGTGACTAGCATCATAATGTTTATATTAAAATTCCTTTTTTACTTGTTAATGTTACATTATGGGTCAGAAGTCAGTCTTGCTGGCCCTATTACTAGGGACCATTGAGCTGCTTTTCTTTGTATTTTTTACAGAAGCCTTTTTTTTTTTTTTTAAAGATTTTATTTATTTATTTGAGACACAGAGAGAGAGCCTGAGCGGGGGTTGCGGGGAGGCAGAGGGAGAGGGAGAAGCAGGCTCCCCGCTGAGCCAGGAACCTGATGTGGGGCTCGATCCCAGGACCCTGGAATCATGACCTGAGCTGAAGGCAGACGCTTAACCATCTGAGCCACCCAGGCACCCCAGAAGCCTTTTTTTTTTTTTTTTTAACAGTAATCAGTCACGTGGAAATTTTCATTGAGTCTAGGTTTTAGAAACGTTATTCTTGGGGCACCTGGGTAGCTCAGTCGGTTAAGCGGCTGCCTTCGGCTCAGGTCATGATCCCAGGGTCCTGAGATCGAGCCCTGCATCGGGCTCCCTGCTCGGTGGAGAGCCTGCTTCTCCCTCTCCCTCTGTCTGCCGCTCTGCCTACTTGTGCTATCTCTGTTAAATAAATAAAAATCTTTAAAAAAAAAGAAAAAAGTTATTCTTCTTAATGGTCCCTTTGTCACTTAGGTGAGGAGTTACTGAGTATTTAATCATAGGATCATGAGATCAATCCAGTAGAGCGACCCTGTTGTGAGTCATGTGGACAGTTAATTAAGTCAAGGCTTGTCCAGAGGTATTTATCACTGTGGAGAGACTAATTGCTGATGTCTTCTGATTGAAACTATGAAATACAATTCTGTTTGTATATGAAAGGATGATTGGCATTTTGTGTGCTTTTGCTTTTGGAAATATTTTTAAAGTATCTCAAGTATGATTTTTCAGGAGCAGAAATGTTGAAAACAACTGAAATAGTCTGTTTGATTATTTTAGAGATGTTCCCATGTTAAAGGGAGCTGACCTGAGCCTTTTATACTTGAGTTTATAACCTTTAACCTCCTACGGAACTGTGGTCATTGTGACTGTTTTAAAACTCCGACTTCAGAAAAGGTAGATCTGCCTTTTTCAGAATGTCATTCAGAACTCTCTGCTATTCTAACTTTCTGAGCTCTTGGCCTTTTGTTTGTTTCAGGGCATCCAAGGATTGTATCGAGGCTACAAAAGCACAGTTTTAAGAGAGGTAACTCACTTAATTTCCAGTATTGAAGTGCAAAAGAATGATACGAATAAAGTTATTCAGAGAATCTGCTTTAAAAAATTAAAAAGAGAATTTGTGATCACTTTTTGAACACTGTTTAGTCTTATCCTGGTTCTTAGATCTAACGAATGGGTAGAATGGGTTTGCTGAAAGAGCAGTCTCCCTGGTCAGAATGGCACCCATCCTGTGGTGTGGTTGTTGCTAGGGTGGCTGAATGTCTGCTTTGGCCGAAATAGTAAGAAACAACTACTAAGGGTAAGATACCAAGTTAATTACCAGAATACACAGAATTAATGAAAACTTAGTAATGAAAGAAGCACTTGAAGAAACAAGTGTCTCAAAAGTCTGTATCGTACAGTCAACTCTTGTCTTCCTGATAACAAGGTACAATGAGCTGGGGCATTCAGTTGGGACTGGGGTGCTGGCCCTGCAGATGGCCCACGCAGGGTGCCCCCAGCAGCCACTTCACGTCTTGTGACCTCTAACTCTGAAAGTTGGGGATTCAGTACATTTCTTTTGCTGTTGAAAAAGCAAAGTGATGTCAGTATCTTCCTGTCGGAAGTATGTTTTACTTTTTCCCCTCACATAGAGGACAATATTTTGAAGTTCAGAAGTTGATTTATGCAAGATTTATGACAGTCTTTGTCTGGTTCGGGATATAGTTTTCTTTTTTTTTTTTTTTTTTAAGAGTTTAACTCCTAGGATTTTTTTTTCAGCTTTATTGAGATATAATTGACAACTAAACTTGTAAGGTATTTAAAATGTACAGTGTGATGATGATTTGATATATACACATATATATGTATACATATGTATATGTTGTGAAAAGGATTGGCACATAGTTTCCTATTAAAGAAAATACAAATGGGAATCTGCATACCTTTGCTCTGTATGCTTTTTTCTACTTGGAGTTCCCTGGGTGCTAAAATATTTGCATTTATAAAAATGTTTTTAATTTAAATAAATACTGCTATGATTAGCAGAACATTGAAATGTTTTTAATTTAAATAAATACTGCTATGATTAGCAGAACATTGAAATTGTTTGAAATCCCTAGTTTTATTCCCAGGTAGTTTTTGTGTGTTTTGTTTTTTACTATATGCTACAATCTTTTTTATGAAACACCAGCACTGTTACATGTTATTTAAAGCTTTGATTTCCACAAGGTAACAGCCTTTAGTGTAGTGTGGTATAGTTGATGTAGATCTTTGAAAAACTTCCTTTGAAGGAAAACTGAATGTTTCAAAATTAGTTTATTTTTGTGACGGTGACTTCTGTCTTTCAAAAATATCACCCACACTATATCTTCATTCTGTACTTATTTTCTGATTCACTAAACATGTGTGATTTACTCAGATTTCACCGGGGTACAGCAAACCAGGGGGCACTGAACCTTTTTTGTTTTTCTGAGAGATCCTGAATAAATGAATATATTTACATGCCAGGCATTACTGGGTTTGCATACAAACAGATAAAACACATGGTTACAACTGCATTCTATTCTTTTAAAAATTTGTTTTGACATATGTCACACTAGTAATTAATTTCTAGGCTGCAGTTTTTGCAAGTAGTGTGACCCTACTGAGATGACTTTGTTTACTGAAAATGGCAGTGCTTTGTTGGAAATTTAATTGGGGTCTTCTGCATTATGTGTATTCATAAAAGATCCTTCAGAACTGATTTTAGTTGAAATATTGCTTTTGTACAGATTCTCTGATAGAACGAGAGAAGAATTATCACTGAATGAAACATAGCTTCTTTTCAAAATGAGAAAAATAAGAAGTGATATATCTGCTTTAAACAAAATTTTTACATTATAAATAGTTTCAATTCTTACGTTATTCTGACACCAATATCAAATCTTTTTGCCAAGAGCTTCTTTGATTGTTTCAATAAGAAAATACATTGAAGCCTTAGTGAGAATCACCAGGAAACTTATATGGTTATTCTGTGTACAATTTTTTCTTTAAAACAGGTTTTATCTCCCTAGCGGTAGCCCATTAGAATGAGATTGAAGTTTGAATCCATGCATTATAAGATAGATTATGTGTATTCTTTAGATTTTGTGAATGCCGTCACATGTTTTTTACTGCATTTGATGTTTGTGGAGATAGTGTGCTTATCCCTTATGTTTGCTTCAATTATTGTAGTTACTGTGAATTTTAGATGGAGTGTAAGCAAGGTCAACAGATTATACTCTATACCTCAGCCATTCAGTATTCGTTTGTCTCATGATCTTGGATAAATTAAATGCAGCCAAACCCTGAGCTGGAGTGGTGTTATTGTAGTAAGATGGAAATAGGGAGCAAAACCGCAGCTGCTTCCCTAGCTAGACTGATTTCAGAGCATTCATTGTCCTGGAAGTTCTCTGGAGAGCAGCCTCATGATCTTGTATGTGAATTAGAAGGACTTCTAAAGAGGAAGAAAGCCGAGAAAGGCAAGATGTTTCAAAAGAAGTAGGGATAAGTTAAGCTCGGCAAATACGCTTTATCCACAGATTCTACTTAGCAGTCATTTTAAGAGCACCTACTGTGTGTTGGGCACCATGCAGAACGTTTCTGCCCTCAAGGATTCACATTCTTGTGGGAAAACGACTAGGAGTAGACACTTCACAGTGCCATAGTGATATGTAGGAACAAAATGTGGCTGAGATGGTGGAGGAAGCAGTGCTTGAATGGTACTCAGTATCTGTTTCATTAATATAAACGAAATGTTGACTTAACTCTGAAGGAGTGGCAGTTAGAAATAATCAAGGAGACAGGCAGATGTAACATCATGAGCGAAGGCACAGGGTGTAAAAGCATCTGTGTACCTTGCTTAGCTCAGCAGCTTTGGAGTTTTCATCCCCTCAGAAGAGGCAAGAGGGATTTCTCTCTACATCAGGCCAAGTGAGGATGCTGCAGGGAGGCACTCAACCAGGTGAGGTGTTTGCCCAGAGGAGAGGTCGAGCCTCTCCCTGTAGCTGGATGCCTGCCAGGGGACTGGAGTCCAGCACGTGGGAGAAGGCCTTGGAAGAGCCTGGCATGTGTCCCCTGGAATTTGGAGGCTGAATTACTGGTGTTTGACTCTTGTCTGTGTAAATCTGATGGTAAGAAGGTGGTTGGAGCTGCCTCAGTGGCAGGATGTTGCCATCGTGATCATGAATGACTCCCGGCTTCTCTTTGGTAGATGAGAGCAGCCACTACAGAGAGATGAGATGGGTGAGGATGATCTCCCCCCTCTCCCCACAGCTTTGCTCCCAGGCTTCAATGAAAGCAGGTCTCCCCTCAAACTCTGTGACACATGCAGTCAGAATCAAGCAGGCCAAACACGTCACTCAGCCTGTTCTGTAAGTTCATCGAAGCCCTGGGTCTGTCCCTGTAGGGCCCCCCCAAATCACCACTGATTGAAAAGTTCACTCGCAGGTAGACAGGGCAGCTTTTCCAGTGTGGTTACCCTTCTTGTCTATCTTATCCCCCTGATGCGCTGGCTGGAAATGAGGACCTCTAGGAATCAAGCCTTGGGAGTGCCCTTCAGCGTCTACTCCAGCTCTGTTGTCTGCCCCTCGGTGTCTTTGCCCCTCAGACTCTTGATACTGTATAAATCTCACGTGTGTCTTACCAGAGACACCCTGTCTTAGGTGTTCTGCCATGTGTTTGTTTCTGTAGCCAAAATATCTTGGAGGCGATTTTTTTTTTTATCACTTCATAAAGATCACCCTCTCATTTTTATGATTGCAGAGTACTCCATTGTGTACACGAGCCATTGGTTATTTAACCAGTTCCTTGGTGGGCATTGCACACATGCTGCAGTGTGTGTTACCATTCTTACGTCATTTTGTACACGGTGAGGATGTTTGCAGGTTAAATACCCAAAGTGAGATTGCTTGGCTAACGTGTATGGCATTCATAATTTCGATGTCATGGCCACATTGCCCTGCAGGGAAATACTAGTCGACACTTGTGCTAGCGATGTAGGAGCTCTTCCCCTCTGCCTTACCAACGGTACCAGCAATCTGAGAGGTGAAAACTAATCTCACTCTAGTTTTAAATCTGAGCCTGGGCATATGGATATAGATCCAAGAACTGTTTTATTTCCTTAACTGTGAACTGATTGTTTGAATTATGTTAGAGTCCTCGTGAGAATGAGATGGAGCGATCCCTGTGAAGGGCTTTCTACAGAGCCTGTCACATGGGATGCGTTTTGTATGCTTAGTAACCGGAAGGGCTTTTGACAGGGAATAACACCTAAGTGTGAAATGCACCTCTGCCCTGGACCAGCTGTCTGCTCTTGGCAAGTTGCTTAACCTCTCTGAGCCCAAGTTTGCCCATCTGCGCTAGAAACTGTGCATAGACTGTTCTCACTGAAATCTCCCAGCAGTCTTACGAAAGAATATTAGAGCAATATGATTTGCCAGGGGACTCAGATGAAGAAACCAGACTCTAGGTTATGAGGTCCTTGAACAGCCATACGACCTTGATCAGTCTGTATTTAAACATCCGAATGCCATTTCATGATGATGAGTAACAATTGTGTTTCAGTTAGAGGCCAGCTATTGGTATTACGTGTAAAGCTTCTCAGCTACAATTGGAGAGCGTTTTATCCAAATGTCTTGTAGAGGGGAATTTTGTGTTCAGTTAACAAATTGCAACCTGCAGCTGATTTTATATTCATTGGCTACTTCTGTAGGAAAAACAACATAATGGTTATAATAATGTAAAGTTGCCCTAATTGGTGTTTCAGTTGGTTAAAATTACTAATGTAAATATGTTGGAAAAGTTCTTTGATTATTCTCTTTTGGGTCACATTGATAATTTACTGGAATTTATTTCCCAAGTAAGATTATCCATTTAGAGGAAGGCTTTCTTACTGAGATTGCAACACTTGAATGTTTTCCATGGAAAGATGTTTTGAAGCAACTGTAGCTAGAACTTCTGTTACTTATTTAAGGTCCTTCAGCCTGTGTCTGCTTTCATTATAGTAAAAAGAGAAAAACAAACGGTGCTATCTGATAAGAAAGGATGTTTTTCTCCTGGTGTCACTGCTGTGTATCTATCTCTGCGTATGTTTATATGAAATTGTTTTCTTTGATTTCCTTCTTTCTCTTGTGGTTTGTCCTTACCTTTCAGTTCTGTTGGGCCTTGTGTAGTCAGACGCCATATGAATTTGCCTTGGAAAGGGCTATTGGATTTTTGCCTCTCTGTAGCATGCACAGGCTGTAGCATAATGCCTTCCAAAAAATTAGCACTCAGTAAATATTTGTTGGTTTTTCCATTCCTTTAAGTCTGATTAATTTTTACTCAGATGCTGCTGGACATCTTGACCACTTTAGAATGCTGAGGCTGTTCTAGAGGGACTGGGAATTAGGCAGGGTGGTGGCTCAGCCTTTCGATACACTCCATTATAAGACCTTTACTTTAGATAGTTGACAAAATGCCAAAGAGTATATAGTTTTCTAAGATTTCATTCTTCTTAAACCTTGAAAAAAATAGTTTTTATAAGACTGGTTTCATCAGAAAAATATTAATTGCTGTAATAATTTACTTATTTTCCACATCTGAGTAATTCCACTGAAAAGGAAAAAGGTGATTATAAATCTTTCCAAACTTTGAATGTGAAATTGTTTTTCCCTTAAAATCGAATGCAAACATATTGAACCCTGTTTTAATCCTACATAATTCATTTTATTAACTATGACCAAACAGAACATCTGTTAAAATTCCATAATGTTAGCTTCATGGGAAAAGAAAAAAAATGTTTGCTTTTGGAATTTTTCCACTGTTTTATTGTCCAGGCTTTCAGTAAATGTGTAACGGGACATTCTTATTAATGGGAATATTAAACAAATGAAAATGAAAATACCCCCTTTAATCACAGAGGTTTATAAAAATGAGTTCCTTAATTGCATTTACATTATTATAACTTTATACTGTAGAGATGTCCTATGAAGAATGAGTGATGATTCATTCTTTGAGAACCTTAAATTATTACTCCTCAAATAAGGATTTTAGCCTGCAGTTTTTCATCATATCTTAAATAAACAAACATTTTCAGAAAGAACAATTTAGTAGAATTATCTTAATATAGAAAAATTACTCTAGCCCTTCAGTGCATATTTTCTCATATTTTGTTTACAAGAAACCAGCTGCTATTTACTTTTCTCATTCTTTGGACACATTTCCTTTGTGCAGTTTGGAAAATGCTGCCTGTTTCCATTGTTGCACGGTGGCCATGCTGTCCTGAAGGGATACCAGTTCCTGTGTATAGGGCTTACTGGGATGTAAGTGCAGTATCCTGACTCTTCCATGTACGCACATAAGAAAGCTACTGGTTAAAGGTGGAAATGATCTCTTAATTTTTCATTTTAATTGTTAATATCATAAGCCATTATGTTGAAGGACCTCTGTCTTTGTTGTTTGTGTTTTTCATCCTATGTTTGAAGAGGAAATATCCTCTTCATCTTTGTATGTCAGTGTAGATTGCATTTAGGCTACAAATAACAGAAAATCTGACTACATTGGCTGTAGCACATAAGGGTTTTTTTCCCCTCCCTCTATAACAAGAAATATGTAGTCAGTTAAGTCTGAGGCTGGTATACTGGTTAAATGAGAGCATACAGGAAACAGGCCCTTTCATTCTACTTGGTTGACCTTAATACTCTGGCTGATTTACTCATGGTCACAAAATGGCTGCTCCATTTTAGGCATCATGGCCCCCTTCTAAGCATGAAGAATGGGGAAGGGCTGGAGGCAGTACTAGCCTGTCATTTTGTGTACTTGGAAAACAAAAGCTTTCTGGGACCAGGTGTCTTAGTGCCTTCCTGAGTTGAATGGGGAGTGGGAAGTTAAGTGTGTATGGAACTTTTCTGTGTAGGAGGTGAAGCCAGGCAAACGGGGTTGGGACTGCTGTTACTGAATCGCCCTACAGTGTCTGCTGTATTCTGGCCTCTCACGTTTTTCTAGCTCAAGTTCCATTTCTTCAGAAAGGAAACCATTTCATACACCTCCCACTTCATCCCATACTTGGGTACCCTCTGAAGGACCACAGAAGGTCCAGAAGGTCCAGAACACTTGTCTGGACCACAATTTTTGGAGATTTAATTCTGTTCTGTAAACTGTAATGTCTGTTCTTATTCTTTTTGCTACCTTTGTTTTTTTGGGGCACCACTGTGGAAGCTCTTCTTTAAAAATCACATGGTGGGGGTGCCTGGGTGGCTCAGTTGGTTAAGCAACTGCCTTCGGCTCAGGTCATGATTCTGGAGTCCCGGGATCGAGCCCCGCGTCGGCTCCCTGCTCAGCGGGGGGTCTGCTTCTCCATCTGACCCTTCCCCTCTCATGCTCTCTGTCTCCCATTCTCTCTCAGATAAATAAATAAAATCTTAAAAAAAAAAAAATCACATGGTGGTCCCTTTGTAATTCTGAATTGTAATTCTGAAAACAAGAGTTTACTTCAAAGTTACTTATTTTTTATACAGTTTCAATTTTTAAGTTGAGATCTCAGAATACCTCTGTTGAAATATGTAGGTAGACACTTTCCTTAAAAATATATATAAATCACTGGGGCACCTGGGTGGCTCAGTCGTTAAGCGTCTGCCTTTGGCTTAGGTCATGATCTCAGGGTCCTGGGATTGAGCCCCACATCGGGCTCCCTGCTCGGCGGGAAGCCTGCTTCTCCCTCTCCCACTCCCCCTGCTTGTGTTCCCTCTCTCACTGTGTCTCTCTCTCTGTCAAATAAATAAATAAGATCTTAAAATATATATAAATCACAATTGAAATAATAGCTTACTTCCCCTGTTCCACTCGTGGTACTAAGTTCTTCACATGCATTTCCTTCCTTCCTTCCTTCCTTCCTTCCTTCCTTCCTTCCTTCCTTCCTTTCTCTCTTTCTTCCTTTTTTAAAAAAGATTTTATTTATTTGAGAGAGAGAGAGTGAGCGCACAAGCAGGGGGAGAGGGAAAGGGAGAAGCAGGCTCTCCACTGATCAGGGAGCCTGATGCGGGAACTGATCCCAGAACTCTGGGATCCTGATCTCAGCGGAAGGCAGATGCTTAACCAACTGAGCCACCCACATGCCCCCATATGCAGTATTTCATATACTGCATATAATCCTCCCAATAACCTAAAACATCCCTACTTTGTAGAAACTGAGGTTTACTAAGTTTGTAGTTCACTCAAAGTCTTAGATCCAGTAAGGGAGGGAACCAAGGACTCGAGAGCCCATGATCTGAATCCCTGTGGTCAGCTGTACATTTTGCCCTTTATATGCAAATAAATTTTTCTAAGGTGGAAAATATTTCAAGTTAGTAGTATTTTTCTTCGATTCTTATACCTTTAAGTAGGCACTAGTGCCAGGAGTTTGGGGAAAATAGGTTCTCCGCAACCAGGAGCCTACAAGACTTTAAAAGAAAGGAGGACTAAGCCTAGAGAATCTGCTTTGATAGAGATGCTCATAAAGGATGGTGGCTCACAAGTGTGTATTATCCCATATGTCTGCATGATTAGCTCTTACCCGTCAGGTGGTAGTTCACATGTCCCTTCTCTGAGGGGCCTACTGTGACCTCTGTAGCTGAAATGCACCTGCCCCAGCCCCAAGCACTCACTTGGTACCCTAGCTTTGCACCCTTATCTGCAATAATCTTCTTGTTTATAAACTTATTACCTGCCTCCCTCCCCTAACAAAAATATATGCACTGTGAGGGCAAGTGCCTGTTGTTTGTTTTGTTTTTTTCTGTTAACACCTAGACGAGTGCTTGACATGTAGTGCACTCAGAAAATACTTAATGGACAAATCAATGACTTAATCATACTTGCTTCTTAGAAGTAGACTGGTTTTAAAGTATTTAGGTATTTAAAATCTCTAGCAGATGCTCAGACTAAGTTGGATTTGGCAAGAGTTGTGGAATCCTCACTTAATTCCCAGGCAAGGTAGTGGTTTTCTGCCATATAAATTTTCTGCACTTCAAATGAAGTTAATTTTCTTCTTGTCTTTTACCATATATCCTGGTATATTGTGCCTTCCACAAATAGCTTTTATTCTGATTTTGTCATTTCTAGTTAAGCGTTTTTGCAATGAATATTTCATGTATTTAAAACACTTTTTCAGATGACGTAGGAAATAGCAAACAACTTATTCATGAAGAAAATCCTTCACCAGATATAGGCAAATTACATACACTGAACACTGTAGGTCAGAAGTTACTCCTGAGATTCTGAGTAGTGTATAATATCTTACTGTCTGAATGAACATTATCTTATAAGGAGTATTAAGGAGCAATATTAAGAAAACCAAGTTTGAAGGAAAAATCTAGAATTTTTATGTGTGATTCAAGTTTGTCGTTGAAGGGAACCATTTAAAGGACTTATTGAAAACGATTGTGTGTTTGACTGCCTGGTTGCACATTACCTTGGGATCATATGATGTTAGTTACAGTTTGAATTCTGATAATTTACATATATTTTTCTAAGCTGTAGCTGAAACTCTAGGGTGTTTGCCTATTTTATGGATCAGTAAGCTGAGGCAGACCTGGAAACAGAGGCCATGCCTGTGTGATCCAAAGCCTGCGTTGGTTATACTCTGCTTCCTGCTCGTGTTTTGCAGATAAATTCAGTGTTCATTCCTCTTGGAATTTTTTGGTAAATCAGGAAAATAAAGTGATTTGAAACAAATCTGTTGGATTGAAGTGGAGCACGATTTCTGAGGGTTAGGATTCTGAAATGTAGAAATGGAACCATATATACAAGTAGAACACAACCAGATGCTTATAAATTGGAACTAATATGGTTTCAACATCCTTCATCCAGTGTTTGTGAAGATGGCTTACAAATGCTTTGACTGATTTCAGACTCTGTCCTCTTTTCTTCCATGGGCTTCAGCATGTGTTCTGAGAAAACAACACAGTAGCGGGAAAAAGTTGATCATCTTTGGCATAGAAATGATTTTGGTATTTGGCTAAGTAATTAACAGATAATTTATTGACTAGTGGAAAAGGAGAAAGTGGCCAGAGAGAAGGCTGTTTCTTTTCCTTTGTGAAAACACTTGGCTTTTTAAATTGAGTTTGCCGATATAGAAGTTGTATTCTAGAATAACACACTAGAGGGTGCACAACGCCTGTGTTTTAAATGTTGGTGGCAGAAACTTCATTACATGAATTTGGAAAGCTCCTGAGGTGATTACCCTGGTACCTTTAAAAACCGTTCAAATTAAGAAATGAAAATCCAAGCATAATAGTGTTTTCCAATCCAAGGTTCCTAAGTAAATAAATTTGTTTTATCTTTTGATAAATGTATGCACAGATTTTAATTTGGGTTCGAAGTTTTAAAATTTTTGTCATGGAAAAATGTAAAGATACACAAAAATAGGTGAGTAAAATGAATCTCTCTGGGCCCATCACTCAGCTACAACAAGTATCCACTCTTGGCCAATTTTGTTTCATCTGTACTCAGACCCAACCCCTCCCCTTCCGTTATTTTGAAGCAAATATTACACATTACCTTATTTTATTCAAAAATATCTCATTATGCATCCAACTTTACAGTTGGAAAACCTGAAAGATGCTACCTGATTCAAGTGACTGAGGTTAGCAGCATCACTAACAAGATATATTGACTTCCAACACCCCCAATATGATGCACCAAGAAGAGCACAAAATCACTACTTTGATCTTCTGCCGAAAAAAGTGCACCATCTGAACCTGATCATGAGAAAATATCAGACAAACTGAAATGGAGAGACTTTATACAAAATTGTCAAGGTCTTGAAAAATAAAGATGAAGGAACTGTCAAGCGTAGCAGGAGACACAAGTGAGTGCAGTGTGGGATGCTGGACTGGACTCTGGAACAGAAAGGGTAGTAGGGAAGAAAACGGGTGAAATTCAAGTAAGGTGTAGAGTTTAGCTACTAGTGTAGCTGAAATACTAGTAGCTGGTTTTGATGACCATGCTCTGGTTATTTAAGTTGTTAACATCAGGGGAATCTGGCTGTGGGGTATATGTGAACTCCCTGTACTATGTTAGTGACTTGTATGAATGTCTGGAAATTATTTAAAAAAAATAGCTGAAACATAAAGAATGCTAGAAGACAGCGTATGAAATACTTTATTTTTTTAAAGATCTTCTAGAATAAGGACAAGTTAAACTTAAAACTTATGCTTTCATTTTTTATCTTTATCCAAGTAATGCTACATGGAATTGCTAACAAGTCCAACAGTGCGGAATGTAGGCTGAGAAGCAAGTCTCCTGTCTTCCTTCTCCATTCCAGTCTCACTCTCTAGAGATAACCTTTTTCAACTGTTTCTGTGCTTAGTTCATCTTATTACATTCATATTTCTGGAAAATATATTTAAACATTTGTTTCTTAATTTGTCAGTCTTAGATACAATCTATTGAATCTTTGGAATGAAATATGTGGTTTAGCTTGCTTTATGCTCCTCCCCAAACATACCTCATTCTAGCATTCCGGTTACATAAATTTTACTTTGGTTATTTTAGAAACTTTAAGTCGTGTATTTGTGTCTGTGTTTTTTATCCGACAGACTTTCAGCATCTTGTAACTTTCTGTTTATGAGTTGAGGTTGTTACTTCTTTTTGCCACCAAACCCTCTTTGACTTTAGAATTCCACTTTCTGGAATGACTCTCCCACTGCACTTTACTCCAGTTGGTCAAGTTGCCTGTCAGTTTCACCCTGTCCTTCGTCCACAGTCACTACTTCCATGATTTTTTTCTGGATTGATTTTCAAAGTTGAACACGGTGAACGGTTAGTATTATTTGAGACTTCACAGAGGATCACCTGGCCAAGTAGTATGCTGGGGTTGTATAGTTGACCTTCAAAGGAATGTGGGTGTTAAGAGTGCTGTTGCCCTGTGCAGTGGGAAATGTGCATATAACTTTAGACTCTCCCAAAACTCAATTACTGATAGCCTGCTGTTGACCAGGAGCCTTACTGATAACACAAACAGTCAATTAACACATATGTTATTTATTACGTGTTTTATATATTATACTTTTTTAAAGAAAGTAAGAGAAAAAAATGTTAAGAAAATCTAAGGGTGAGAAAATACATTTAAAGTACTGTACTGTATATATATTTAAAAAAAACTGCATGTAAGTGGGACCAATGCAGTTTAAACCTGTGTTGTTCAAGGGTCAACTGCACTTCCTTTTATTTTTTTAATTTCTTTTTTTAAGATTTTATTTATTTGAGAGAGAGAGAGAAAGAGAACAAGCCCGGGGAGGGGGGAGAGGCAGAGGGAGAAGCAGACTCTCCACTGAGTAGGGAGCCTGACGCAGGGCTCGATCCCAGGACCCTGGGATCATGACCTGAGCCAAAAGCAGATGCTTAACCGACTGAGCCACCCAGGTGCCCCCATTAGTTGCTATAGTTTATCTCGTGTTTTAATTTGCTGAACATTTGGGGCATGAACTTTCTGTTTTTCTACTTGAGGTTTCTAATTGTTTCCTTGGGGGTGGGGTTGCATTATTTACCTTTTTCATATATTGAAGTGTGACAACCTCAAAATCTTTTTGGTTTTTGTACTGACTTTCTTTTTCCCTTGGGAAGATTGGAAACTTCCATCATTCTGTCCTCACCTGGTGTGGTCACTCACCGTGTCTGGACTTTGCACTGCCTTCCTGGGTTGGATTTGCTGCTTCCTGGGGGTGTTAGAGCATAGTGGTTCTGGATTTGGGCTTTGGAGCCAGACTGCTTGGGTTCCACCACGGCTCTCCCTCTGACAGGCTTACATCCCTGGGACCTTACTATCCTCATCTATTGAAAAGCATGATGAATCATTTGTTTAAGGCCTTTATTTTATCCTGATTTTTTGGTCATATAACTATTAGTAACTATTTATCAGTCCCTAATACAATTTACAAAAGTACTTACAGCATTTGGTGATAACCATTCATAAGGATTCTTTGGGCTCAAGTGTGTTTCCTCGATTTTTTTTTTTTTTTTTAAGTAGGAGGGAATTATGTCATTGAACTAGGATTCTTAGAGAAGCATTTTGATCTTATCGGTTTAGTGTGGATCCTAATTATATTTGGGAGGTAAGTGATTATGTTTGGTGTAGGAGTCTTTTAAACTGATACCAGGTATTCTAATAAAGCTCCCTTATACCTTGATCCACATGTTATGTATCTTCCCTGTTGTTTATCTGTGTTTATCCATCTCTCTCTTTGGGAGAATGGAATAATAGCCAAGTTAAAAATCACTTTGGAGGGGCTTCTGGGTCACTCAGTTGGTTAAATGTCTGCCTCTTGGTTTCGGCTCCGGTCATGATCTCATGGGTTGTGGGATCTAGCCCTGCATGGGCCTCTGTGCTCAGCGGCAAGTCTGCTTGAAGATTTTCTCCCTCTGTCCCTTTCCCCACTTATGTGCACACATGCTCTTTTCACATGCTGCTTGCTCTCTCTCTAAAATAAATAAATCTTTAAAAAAAAATCACTTCGGAATGAAGTTTATTGTTCTTTATAGGGTAAATTAAGTATGTCTTTGGCCTGGTAGAAGGTATCAGTAATGTCTGTGCTTAAAGGAGACTGTGATATGTCTTCTCTTGAGCAACCAAGATCTTATGAAAGTTACACTTTTTGCCAATTATCTGTTGGTTCATACAGTTGTTTACAAAGGTTCTTTTCTTCATCCCCACAGACATTGAATGTGAATTTGAAAAAAAAAAATTGTATGTTGTGTAGATAATACATCTCAACCATTAAGTTTTGGACTAGTTTCGACCAAGTGAAAACATGAAACAAAGGGCCTGGTGCAAGTATAGTAACCTCTTGGTAAGTAGTGAGTTGTCACTATCTTATAAGCCATTTTATGAACTAACAGATATTTGCCTATTTAATACCACTGGGAAAACTGACACTCAGTGGTGTAAGTAACTTGGTCTGTGTTAAATAACACAATTCATAGAGGGCAGAGGTGGGCTCTGAATTCTTTAAACACTTACACTCTTTTTATAACAATGTATATATTTCTTTTTCTTTGTTGGGAGTGTGAATGAGTAGGTTTTAGAGTGAATAGTAGCACCTTTTTCTTTTCTTCTTCCTCCCCCACTTTTTCTTTTGAAAAACTACAATTTATAGAAAAGTTAAAATATGTATTCTTTCCCCAGGATTCAGTGATGAACATTTTGCCTTATCTGCCTTAGCCTTCTTTTTCTATTTTTTTCCTGAAACATTTTAAGTGGGTAGCAGATATCTGATACTTCATCATTAAATATTTATTATATGTCTCCTAGGAATGGAGTCATGGTTGATCTCAAGGTTGTGAGATTAAGCCCCGTGTTGGGCTCCATACTGGGCGTGGTGCCTGCTTAAGATTCCCTCTCCCTCTGCCCCTCCACCTAAAAAAAAAAAAAGAATGGAGATATGCTTCTCTTTTTATTTTATTTATTTATTTTTTTATTTTCATCTGTACCTGGGGGATTTTTAAAAAAAATTTTTATTGTTATGTTAATCACCATACATTACATCATCAGTTTTTGATGTAGTGTTCCATGATTCATTGTTTGTGCATAACACCCAGTGCTCCATTCAGTACGTGCCCTCTTTAATACCCATCACCAGGCTAACGATCCTCCCACCCCCCTCCCCTCTAGAACCCTCAGTTTGTTTTTCAGAGTCCATCGTCTCTCATGGTTCATCTCCCCCTCCGATTTCCCCCCCTTCATTCTTCCCCTCCTGCTATCTTCTTCTTTTTTTTTTCCTTAACATATTATTGCATTATTTGTTTCAGAGGTACAGATCTGAGATTCAACAGTCTTGCACAATTCACATATGCTTCTCTTTTTTAAAAAATTTTATTTTTTTGAGTTGGGGGAGGGGCAGAGGGAGAGAGAGAATCTCAGGCCGACTTCCCAGTGAGCCCAATGCTGGGATTGATCTCCATGACCCCGAGATAATGACCTGAAGCTGAAACCAGGAGTCCAGTGCTTAACCGACAGAGCCATCAAAGTGTCCCTAGTTGTGCTTCTCTTAACTATCATACCATTATCATACCCAAGAAATTTAACATTAATATGTTAATTATGGGCGCCTGGGTGGCTCAGTTGGTTAAGCGACTGCCTTCGGCTCAGGTCATGATCCTGGAGTCCTGGGATCGAATCCCACGTCGGGCTCCCTGCTCAGCAGGGAGTCTGCCTCTCTCTCTGACCCTCCCCCCTCTCATGCTCTCTATCTCATTCTCTCTCTCAAATAAATAAATAAAATCTTTAAGAAAAAAAAATTTCTAATATGTTAATTATGATCTCATTAATTACCTAATATATGATGAGTTTTATAATACTCACTGTTGTCCCAGTAATAAAAGTTTATAACTTTTTTCTCCAGTATCCAGTAAAGGATCACACACTGCATTTGGTTGTTAGGTTTCTCCAACCTTTTTTTTTCTTCCCCCTTGACGTTGACATTATTGTAGAGTTGTTCTATAAACAGCCCCATAATCTGGATTGTCTCATTTCCTTGTGATGAGACTCTGGTTGAAAATTTGTGTGTGTGTACTTGGATACTGCATGGATGGTGTTGGGTGCTTCATCTTGCATTATACGAAGAGACACGTGATGTCCCCCCCGTTGGTGAAGCTAAGTTTAGTCATTTGATTAAGTTGGTGTTTTCTAGTTTTCTGTACTCTAAAGGTTCAGTTCTCTTTTGTTCCTAAGAAGTAATCTATGGGGTAATATTTTGAGACTGTGTGATTATCCTGTTCCCCAATAATCTTTCACCCAATAGTTATAACATCTGTGGATGCTTCTTGCCTGAAGCATTTATTATGTTGGTGATTGCAAAATGATGATTTTCCTAATACTATCATTTTTCTCTGAATTTGTTAGCTGGCAGTCTTATGTAATGAAGCTTTCCTTTTCTACTCCTCTTTTGCCCCTCTCCAGCTTCAGCTCTTTTTAAAAATGGCCATATGGACTCATGGATTCTTTTTTTTTTTTTTTTTAACCGCTTCATTGAGATATAGCATGTACCATATAAGTCATTCATTTAAAATGATAATTCATTGCAATCTATTTTATTCATAGATATGTGAAACCATCACAATAGTCATGGATTCTTTTTTATTCAATAACTATAAGCCATTAGCATTATTCTTTTCTGATTCTCAAACTGTCCCAAATTTGGCCAGTGAGAGCCTCTTCAAGCCCACTACTCTGTTCTCAGGATATCCCCCCCCCCCCATTAATCTTGAAGAACTTCCTTATTGTTGTAACAGGGTGTCCTGGTCCTGTGATGAGCCCCCTTTCTAAGGAGCCCTTGATTGCTTTTAGTAGGGACTGATATTTAGAAACCAAGATGTTGACTTTAGGTGTATTATTGCATCTAGGCATTTTTATTGGACAAAGTTGTTTTTTTTTTTAATGAAATACATTATTTTTATACCTCCTTCCCACTTCTCTATATTTATTTCAGGCAAGACGAACAAATAGTTACTGTTTATTTTTTAAGTTGCCATATTGTTAGAATTGACTTTATTGGTGTACAGAGGTATAAATTTGAATACATGTGTCCATTCATATAACCACCAGCACAGCCAGGGTGCAAAACATTTCCATCATCCCTAAAACTCCCTTGTCCTGTCTCTTTTTTTGTAGTCCTATGCATGTCCTTACCAGTAATCCCTGTCAGTGACTGATGTGTTTTACATCACTGTAGTTTTTTCTTGGTGAGAATGTTATTTAAACGGAATCATACAATATACAACCTTTAAGACTAGTTTCTGTCACCCAGCATAATGCCTTTGAGAGTCAACCCAATCATTGCCTGTATCTACAGTTTGTTCTTTTTAATTATTCCATTGTTTGGATACACCACAGTTAGTTTATCCATTGACCCATCCAAGGACACTTGAATTCTTTCCAGTTTGGGGCCATTATGAAAAGAATTGTTATTAATATTCTTGTATAGGTTTTTGTTTGAACATAAGTTCCATTTCTCTAGGGTAGATAATCATGAATGGGATTGCTGGTAAATCAGAAATGGGATTGATGGTAAGTTTTTGGTAACTTTATAAGAAGTTTATGTAGTGGCTCTACAATTTTGCATTCCCACTAGTAATATATGCTCTCAGTCATCAATACTTGTTTTTGGCAGGATTTTAGCCATTCTAATAGGTGCCTAATGATATTTCATAATGGTTTTAATTTTCATTTCCTACTGGCTAATGATACTGAACATCTTTTCATGTGTATATTTGCTGTCCTTAGATATTCTTTGGTGAAGTATCTTTTCAAGGTTTTTTTTTTTTTTTTTGCCCATTTTTTAATTGGGTTGTTTCTTATTGTTATGTTTTGAAAATATTTTATGTTTGGGATGCTTGTCCATTGTCACTTATATTATTTTGCAGATATTTTCTGATAATCTATAGCTTGTATTTTCCTTCCCTGAACAGTATTATTCACAAAATAAAAGCTTTTAAATTTTGGCAAAGTCCAATTTATTAATTTTTTTCTTTTATGAATTGTGCTTTGGGTGTCAGGTCTTAGAACTCTCCCCAGTTCCAAGTCATGAAGGTTTTCTCCTATGTTTTCTTTTCTTTTTTAAAGATTTTATTATTCAAGAGAGAGAAAGAGAGAGAGAGAGCATGAGCAGGGGGAAGGGCATAGGGAGAGGGAGAAGCAGACTCCCCGCTGAGCAGGGAGCCAGATCTGGGGCCCCATCCCCGGACCCTGAGATCATGACCCAAGCCGAAGGCAGATGCTTAACCAGCCGAGCCACCCCGGCGCCCCTCTCTGTTTTCTTATAGAAGTTTTACAGTTTTATGTTTGACACTGACATCTATGATTCATTTTGAATTGATTTTTACTTAAGGGGTGAGGTTTAGGTCAGTGTTTGTTATTTTGCATATGGATGTCCTCTTCCAACAGCATTTGTTGAACATACTGTCTTTTCTCCATTGGAATGCTTTTGCACCTTTGTGAAAAATCAGTTGGCCATATTTGTGTGGGTCTATACCTAGAACAAATTTGTATTGGTTTCTTGCTATGTGTCAGCAAAGTTTTTGTTTTTCTTTTCCTACTCAAGTATTTGTGTTCATATTTTTGACCACCCCAGTCTTGAAAGATGGTGTTTTGATTTTCAAAGACATTTCCCTTTGTTTCTTTCTTTAACTGAGAGGAAGAGCTGTCTAAGGAAACTCCTGAAGCCTACATGTCTTCCATTGTTTTTTTTCCCCCTAAGACATTGTCTAACCTCCCCACCCCCCCCCAAAAAAGAAAAACTGTTAGGAAAGACTGACTTAAGAACATTCCAGGGCGCCTGGGTGGCTCAGTTGGTTAAGCAACTGCCTTCGGCTCAGGTCATGATTCTGGAGTCCCGGGATCGAGTCCCGCATTGGGCTCCCTGCTCAGCGAGGAGCCTGCTTCTCCCTCTGACCCTCCCCCCTCTCATGTATTCTCTCTCATTCTCGCTCTCTCAAATGAATAAATAAATCTTAAAAAAATAAAAAAATAAAAAAAAAGAACATTCCAAAACTTAAGTATCTTTTACCTTTTTCTTTCATTTTTTAAAGAACAACCTACTTTCTCTTAATCTACCTTTAGTATGTATGCATCAGTGGGATAGAAGCTCACTTCTCTTCCAACTTTGATTTAGCATACGGTTAGTATCACTTCCTTACATAGATTGGGCCACTAGTTTTTTTTTTTTTTAATTGCTGTTACATTGCCATATAGTATAAATAATGTTGACATTTATTACTTGAAGAAGGCAGAGGTGCTGTGTATTTTATTTTGTCCAAGCATGAAGCATCTTTCTTTGAAAGTTGTCCTCTTTACAATGTCCTGTAAAATACAAGACCTCACATGACTTACTAAGATCACTCTGCTTATTTTGGTGAAGATAAACCTAGAACCAGACTCTGTGACTCTTAGTCTAGTGCTGCCTTCTTAGAATGGCAAGTCTGCAAACCTCAGAGTTAATGTGAAACTTTTAATGTGGAAGTCCCAGAAATATTCTTTGTACCCTGGAGCTCAAAAGAAGTTCACTGTGGCTGTGAGAAAAATATTGCTTCTGAGGTGGTTACCCAGTGGTTTTTAGCATACCTGAAAACGTGTACAGGGTAAGTGCGGGGTACAGAGCTAAGGACTTAACAGTGTGTGGATAAGACAGAAGAGATTGAAGATTCTACCCTCTGAGAGTTGCTGTTATTTGTGTGTAGAAGGGTTTGTATATGCATTTGTGAAGCAGCTCATCAGCAGTTGAAAATGCTAGTGAAATTGCTAAAGTACTCTCAAGTGTAGAAATAAATGAATAGTCAGGGAGTGAATTCTTGTCTCTGGATGAGTTCAATTTTGGGTAATCCTTTTATAAAACTTAGAAAAAGGAAGAGGAGAGTAATGGAATTGATGTGTTGATATTGGCAAGCAGTTAATAAAAAGTGTGCTGACTGCCTTGTAAAGAATATTTTTTACCTTATACTTCAAGTGGTAATAAAACACTGAGTTTGGACTTGTAATCACATGTGGTGAACCTCCTTTGGGATTGGGATCTTTGTTCATTTTTTTTTTTTCTTTTTTCTTAATAACTAACCCTTGCCTCAAGTTAGAGAGGAAAAATAGAATTGCAAGCCAAGGTGGAATTTGCTTGAAAGGGTCTGTGCAATGTTCTCATGTAAATTAAAGGAATGGGTCTTCTTAGAGCATCAACACTATTAAATAGAAGAATTAAAAAAAAAAAGTCAACCTGGTAGTAGGCCAAAAAATATCATGGAGGTATTATCTAATTAACACTCTCTATTTAATACTCAGTAACCTGTTTACTGCGGGTGTTTCGTTGATTACCTGAAGTAAACGTTAGGAAAATCTAGGTAGCAAATATGTCCATGAGACTCAAATATGTGAGTTGTAAAGGCATAGGCTTTGCTCTTGGCTCTTAATGTGTGGGATTTCACTTGAAAAATCTTGAATAAACTTACTCTCGTTGGAGTTAAGAAAAAAATGTTAATCTCTTATCAGGAACACTTTAGTTCCTTATGTTGAAATAAAGTTAGATATATGCTGACTTTGTTAAAAAATGACTGGATACAGAAAAAAATGTGGAATTCATTTCGTGCAAATCAAAACCCCGAAGCCATTTACAACCCATTTCATAGCTTAGAGAGTATTTAGTAGGTGCCACTCATTTTTGGGACTTTTTGAGGCATTATTCAACCTATGTGACTTTGTTAGCTTGGACTAACCTTTGCATTTTCCCAAATTTGCTTGTGTGTGTGTGTTTTGAAGACAAGTTTTAATATTCTAGTTCTTAAAGAATTGGAGCCTTCAAAGTTGGCAAGCGTTAGGCATGCTAATTAATTAGTTCAACATACTGACCAGTTCTCTGAATTATTAGTTCAAAGAAGCATGTGGACAGGGATGAAATTAGATGTGGGCATTTTTCACTCTAGTTGTTTTAGGATACTCAGGGTTGCTTTGATCTGTAAATAACAGATGCTTTTTCGCTCATGGTTCAGGATACATCAAACATGTCTGAAACTTTGTCTCAGATTTAGGACTCATCATTCTTACCCTGAATTGGATATACACAACTTTAGAGAAGCTTTTTTTGAGTTTGTGTTTGATAGGTAAAGCTGGACTATTTTATTTTTCATAGTATGTGTGCACAGGCTTTACTATTTTTTATAAACTGGCATAAATAGTAGTAAGGTAGTGCATAAAATTAACTTTATTGCTAAAATAGATTCACTTATTCATATGTCAGTTTTCAGAGTAAAAGCCTAGGCAGTTATGAAAGCATAAAGAGTAGTGTGCAACTATGCATACATACACATATATTGCTTATATGTTTGTATATGTATATACATATAATTACATGTGTTTAGCTGTCTGTGGTAAAGATAAACCTGTCTGCTTTATTTTTATTAGCTAAGTATTCTGTTTAACTTTAATAACTAATAGCTAGAATTGAGACCAAGCCTACTAGTCTGCACAAAACATTGTTTTTAACTTAGGTTTCATAATTTACTACCTCTTTTGGCTTTTATGTGACAAAACTTTAATATCACTGGGAATAATTTTTGTAAGGAATGGCATTCAGTGAATGGAGGACAGGATGAGAAACATGAAAGTCTAAGATGATAAGACTCGAGAGACCCTGGAGTCCCCATCTTCCACAGTCCCCGATCAGAAGGCTGGCTCGCAGGCCTTGCTCCAGCGCAGTGTCAGATAAAAGGACGCCATGTGACGAGTTCAGGGAATGTCCTCCACTATGTAAAGCCTCTTGTTTAGAAATAATATTAGAAATACTAAATAATAATGTCTTATGTTAATTAGATAGTATCACATATATTCTTAGTAAAGTCATTTTTTCTTTTTGGTTATTAAAAACATAAGGTTTTACAAGACATTTCATTTGTGGCTTTTATCAAAATAATACCGTAACAGTAGCTTCTTTACTATATCAAGCATTAGGATACCAAAGTTCTAGTTGTAAATATGCCACTTATCATCCTGTGCCTTTTGAAGCTGTTTAACCTCCGTGGGCGTTGGTTTTTTTCATTTTTAAAATGGTTGGCAAAGTTCTAGGCCAAATCTGGACCACAGCCTGTTTTTGTAATAAAGTTTTATTGGCACACAGCCATTCTCATTCGTGTGTGTCTCATCTGTACTGCTTTCACACTGTGATGGCAGGGTTGAGTAGCTGTGACAGAGATTGCATGGCCCACAAAGCCTAAAATAGTAATTATCTGGCTCTTCACAGAATCTTGAACTAGATCATGTGTATTCTGCTTGGCTTAAATTTTCTTTATGCTAACTTCTTTTTAATTCTAAGACTAAAAGTCTGTTTCTGTTAAAGATGGAGTATACCATATACCATGTTTCGGTGTTCATTTTCCCCTTTACCCACTTAGCTAATTATCAAGAGAAAGAAAATATTGCCCAGATCATTGGTTCTCAGGGAATGGTCCCCACAGCAGTAGCAGCAGCAATACCTGGGAGACATTTAGAAATATAAATTCTAAGAATTGAAACTGGGGGGTGGGTCGTAGAACTCATGTTTTATAAGGTCTCCAGGGGATTTTGATGCTCACTCAAGTGTGAGAACCACTGGACTGGGTGATACCAAGTGCGCTTAAAAGCTTTTCTTGTTCTGTTTTGAAGTAAAGAGACCAAGCTTAAATTCTGTAACCACTCAGTAAATTAGGAGAAAAATGAAATGTTGGATATTACTACAGAAGCCAGTGGCTAATATTTTATCTTTTTTGCTCCAGTAAAACCTTTTGTCAAAAGTTGTGTATAAATTTTGTTTAAAGATTTTGTTTATTTGAGAGAAAGAGAGAGTGAGAGTGAGTTGCGCACGCATGCCTGAGCCAGGGAGGGGTAGAGGCAGAGGGAGAGAGAGAATCTCAGTGAGTCTGCCTTCGGGCTTGACCCCACAACCGGAGACTGTGACCTGAGTTGAAACCAAGAGTTGGACGCTCAGCCATCTGAGCCACCCAGGCGCCCCATGTATAAATTTTTAATATAATGACAAATTTATTAAAGATGGGTCTATGTCACCTTCAGCATGATTTTTTTTTAACAGATAAGAAAGTAAGCAATATGATTGATTTCTTCGTGGAATTTTCTTTTTTAGGTGGGGGATTGAGGTATTTTAAAACTAATGAATTGAAATCGTTTTCAGGATAGAAGAACTCCATCAACAGTTGTTCTGCTTGTAAAGTAAATGCTTTAAGGAAGGGGCATTTAGGGGATACAGTAGCCTGTCTGCTGTGGCTGCCTTCTTACCCATTTTAAGTGAGATCAGGGTTGACTTGATTTTTTTTCATTGCGAAAAACCGGTAGAAATGAGCACCCATCAGACTACTTACTCATCTACATTAGGAAAGATCACAAACCTAGTGCTTTGTATTAAATCTCAAAGAGAGGAGTAGCGAAATTGCACATGTCAAGAAAGCATTACAGGATGGCGCTGTTATTTGGAGAATTGCTTTTATCTTTGAGCTATCTCACACCTGCTTCATTTGGCACAGAATGTTCCATCTTGTGAAAAACAGCCTCCCCCCACCCCCAGTCCCAAAGGACATAGATAAAGCATGGTAAAAGAAAACTTTTAACGTAAAAACTCACTTAAAGGTGCAGTCTAAATTCAGGGTACATAACCTGAACTTCCTATAAACTAACTTCCTTTTGTTGAAGAGAGACCCGTGGTTTTGTGTGTGTAAACATATGTACAACATGTACCTAGGTACACTATATATATATATGTTTATACATTTATATACACAGTTCGTTTGGTAGGTATGTGTGAATACATATAAATACATTTCCATTACATATGTATATATATATATTTAAAACAATGCATTTAACAAATTTTACATATATAATTCTCTAATACTGTTTTTTAAGTGCTTCTAAAATCTGTTAACCCTTGGACACTGACATGCTTCTGTAGGCTGTATTTACTATGCTGGTTGCTTTTACTTTCCTTTTGAAATACACCAAAAATATAAAGTAAGTCAGGGGGAAGTGTATGTGTGTGCATGTGTGGGTATATTCAGCCATCCTTTATTATAGAGTAAGAATTAAATATCTTCAAATAGTAATACAATAAATTCTGTGAAGTCTTTTCTTCATATAAACAGGTTTGGATTTTTAAGCTACAGGTGTTTTTTGTTTTTGTTCTTTTATTAAACATCATGGTTGTTTGAATGTCTTGTAACTCCTTCAGCACCTTCTTCCTAAAAGGCTAGCAGTTTTTGGTAAGGGGAGTATTTATTTGCTTCAGTTTTTCAAGGGGGTGGAAACCAACTTCTTTTTCACGTTTTATAGATGACACATTTGGCTATTCCTGGGCAAAATCTGGTTTAAAATAATAGCATTTAATATTTAATAAAATACCAGGCTTTTTGAACCATCTGGAACTTTATTTTCTTTACACGCAGCATCTGAGTTTCAGCTGTTAGCATTTCTCCTTTGCTCTGGGAAGGGTCAATTGCTTTTAAAGTCTTTGATGCTTGCTGTGTCAGCCCTTTTCATATTTTCAAAATGCCCGTGTAAAAGGGCTTTTCATCCATTCATGCTGATAATTCTTTTGAACTTGAGGTTTGAACCAAACTAATCAAATTTAATTATAGCTCAAATCCTGTTACAGTGAACTCCAGTAGACTTTCATTTAGGTTAAATGTTTTGTTTGTTTGTTACACTGTAGTTCTCCATGACAAATAGCACTTGAAGTGGGCTGTTGACTGTAGTTTGGGGGACCTTTTGTAAGGCTTAGAATTTTGTTCTGTTAACATTGGTGATATGATTTGAGCTTTATTCTTTTCTAAAGGAAGTACTGAATTAGTGTCAAGTAATATCTCTCTGGCTTTGCATGTATCCTTTCCTGTTCATCTTTAACAGTTCAAATAATTAAAATCTAAAAACTACTTTCTTAAAGAATCCTTCCATTTTATTGTTGCTAGTGATTATTTTTCGTTCATTTCAAACATCCTCCTGGGTGTACCACCATGATTTATGCATATTTGCCTGGTGTTCTGAGAGATCTTTTTTTTTTGCTTCATCAAAATTTGGAACAGTAGTGACTAGAGAGAGATAGTAGAAAATATGAGTGTTTTAGACTGCAACATAAAGTGAGGTGGACTGATTTTTTTAGTGCCTTCTTCAAAATGATTGCTAGCATGTGCATATTGTATTTTAGCATCTTGTTAAATTGATTTGTTACTCTGTACACTCTCTGAAAGTGCAGAACTCATTCAGTTTAAATTTCTATTTTTAAAGTAGATTTTGTTTGGGTTTCTGAGCAGATTTGGGGTAATGATATTGAAAATACTGTAAATTCATTTTTATCTCTAAATAGTCTATAAATTTTTATAATATTGGACCAATTTTTGATCTGTAAGAATAAAATGACAGAACTCATTCTTCAAAGCTCTTGATTCTGAAATGAGAAATAGGGTTTTTCAAGGAGAGCAAATGCAGAGCTCTTCCCGTTAAGATGAAAATTGAGTTTTCTTTTTAAAATTCATCTCAGAATTACCAGTTTCCCAGAATTTGTTATAGCAAGCGCTCTTGTTTTATAATGAAATGAAATGTGAAGTTAATTTACATCCTAGCTGTTTTGAAGTATGATTTTGCTTGCTTAAGTTGTTATGGATTTCCAATACTTATAGCTAAAGGAATTTTAGTAGTGATGGTGCCATGTGTAGCATCTGTGCAATTGCCATGTGTAGGACAACTTTACTCCGTAAGTCTTTGGTGGGTTCTAGAATTGTTTGCCATAGTTCCCACTCTGGTCAGAGGGCAGTTTTGTATGCCTTTTGACGTAAACACCAGAGAGTATGACATCTACATCTGTTTGTTGGTATTTTTAAGTAAACAGAAGCCCAAACTATCATTAGGAAAGTAAAACTTCCAACTTAAAAAGGTCTGAGTCTTGTTAGACCTACATAATTTCTAGAGAGTAGGGGTTAACATTTTCATTTTGAAAAAATGCTTCTTCTACTGCGCGTGTTTAGGCAGAGTACACTGAGCATTGTTTTAGCTCTTATCTAAGTGTTGCCATTAAGAACTTAGATTGATGAAATATATTTTATCTCCAAGTGTAGTTGGTGAGAGAGACAGCGTTTAATGCCTACAGACATAAACATGGGAATCGTGATACAGGAGATGGGTGAGAGCATGGCCTCTAGATGTAGTAGCCTGTCTGGGTTCAGATCTCAGCTCTAGTACTCACTAGTCCTGTATCCTCAGGCAAGGTATTTGATCTCACTGATCTCATTTTCTTTATCTGTGAGGTGAGGGTAATAATAATACCCTCTACTCATAAGATTGTTGAGATGATGTGTTTGTACATAGGAGAGTGTCTGAAATACAGCCCTATAGAATTGCTTGTTATGATTTTTTTGTTATTGCTGTCCTCATGATGTTGTCATCATTATTAGGGCCATCCTGAAACTTGCTGGCCTCTTCCAAGGGCATTATCATTTAGCTTCATCCCGAGTGTCCCCAATACTCCATCTGATGTACTGAGTATACCCTGAATTTGATCTTTTTGGAGCCTCTTCATTTGCCCTCATTATAATCTCCAGACCGTGAATTTCGAAGAAGGAGCCAAAATACTGGAGCCATAAAGTTTTTTTTCAAACTGTAAGCCAACATCTTAAACTTGAGTGGTTTTCAACACAATTCTGGATATCCAGCTTTTCTTGGAAAAATCAATATCTGGCAGTATGTAGTCTACATGCCTGCGTGACGGCAGTTGGCTTGAGCTGAGTAGCAGCTGCCTCCTGAGACAGAGGCTGTGCCCTCCAGAGACCAGACTCTCTACGTAGACACTGCCTGTTGTCTCAGACACCGTCCTCACTTTGACCATTTATACCATTAGTTTGGGCCACGTTCTGTTTATTTGCTGCTAGTGGTTTAGACTAGACAGTGATACGCAACCTTACATTGCACTGACCCTTCACTGATGGGTTACCAAATTTTGATCGCTGTATAAAACATGAACTTGTTAAAATGAAGTATACGTAATAGTGTTTTGGTTTTGCCTATCATTGTGCTGTGCAGGGGTGTTTGTGCTATTAGAACAGGGTACAACTTTCTGAAAATACGAGAGGAGAAATACAGCCTGTGTTTAAGCTCGAGCCAAAGAAAAATTGACTGAAGCCCAAGCCACAGAAAGTTGGGATGTGAAAGAGTTTTGCCTTGAACATGTAAGGGAGCACAGATGAGGTTAAGTCATAGTGCGAAGGGTCAACAGGAGTAGAGAGGGACAACTGTGATGCCTCAAGGCAGGCCTTGTCAGCCTGTGTACGGTTGATATTTTGGGCCTGATGAATGATTGCCTGTGGGGACTGTTGTGTGCAGTAGGAGCTTTAGCAGCATCCCTGCCCTCCACCCACTAGATGCCAGAAGCACCTCAGCTCACCCCCCAGCAGTGACAACCAAATGTCCCCTGGGGGGCAGAATTGTTCCTGGTTGAGAACCACTGCTTTAAAGATACAGAAGACGTTATTATAATACAGTAGTTACTGTGCTTTACTTAGCATTGACATCTTTGGTGTTGCTTTTAGTCTTTGAATCTTCTCGTTTCTGCTTTCAAGTCTGCTTTTCTAAAATGTGCAGTGTTTATTTTGCAGGCCTTTTAGTGCAGTAGCAGAGAGAGGAGAGATTCTTTCTCTCTCCCCCCTTTACAGTCAAGCCCAACTAACTATGAATGTCTTTAACAGGAGGCCACCTGATAGGCTTCTGAGGGCATACCTCAGTGTGCTGAAGATCCCCCTGCTCAGGAGCTCTGTGAGCCCGGGGCCAGCCATGCCCTCCTTGCAGCTAGTCTGTAAATGAGGTGGTTCTATCAGAGAATGATCAAGATGCTTTCTAGATAGAATTTAGGGTGTAAGGCAGCAAGTATTTTAAGATTTCTGACACCTTAACTGTATGCGTGTGCGTAGACACACAACACACACACACACACACACACACACAATTTTGGCTGTTCCCTTGTCTGAGATCAAACATTAATAGTCAAGATCATTGAACCAGAATATCCCACAGTTTTCACCCTGTTAAAATGAAGGAGTCAGTAAGGGGTCAGGTAACATCAGAATCACTTAGGGGAACATTGGAGGTGCTTTAGATGACCGTGTTAGTTTTCTATAGCTGTATAATGAATTAACACAAACTTAGTGGCTTAAAACAACACCTACTTATTATCCCACAGTTCCTTAGACCAGTCTGAGCAGTGTGGCTGGATTCTCTGCTCAGGATCTCACAGGGCAGCAGTCAAGGTGTCAGCCAGGGCTGTGATCCCATGTGAAGCCTGGGGCGCTCTCCCAAGCTCATGTGGCCCTGGGCACGTTTCTTTCCTTGTGGCTGTATTGATATATTAGGGTCAGGAAGATGATCATGACATGTATTATGATTTTTTTAGAGTTAAAAAGACCTGATAGACTTACCAACATTTTATTCCATAGTGTTAAGAAACTTGAGAGGTTTTGTCACTAAAAAGTACATCTTGTTTTTTATAACAGTGGCATCAGTTGTTAAGAGTCCTGGGATTTTTTTATTAACGATTTTTTAGGAGCTAAATTTTACACTTGCAGCTGTCAAAAGCCAAAGTTATTTCCAAATGATCTTCATCCCCCTCTCCCAGAATAAGAATTCACAAGCTTGTTAAGTTTCTTGGGTTCTCATGGATGTGAGAAGTTTAGAGAAGCAGTGTCCAGATATAGGGGATAGAGTTCTTTTCCATTATTAAGTGTATTGCTATAATTTACAGACAGATGAGAACATATCTTTTTTTAAAAACATCTGTTTATTTTAGAGAGACAGAAGGAGTGTGCACGAGCCAGGGGAGGGGCAGAGGGAGAGGAAGACAAGCAGACTCCCCGCTGATCAGGGAGTCCGATGCGGGGCTCCATCCTAGGACCCTGAGATCATGACCTGAGCCAAAATCAAGAGTTGGACGGACACTTAACCACCTGAACCACCCAGGCGCCCAAGAACATACCTTTTTTCTTAAGTGGATCTGCAAATTTTTCTTCTAAGATGGTTCTCTGAGAGTAACATGATTGAATAATTTAGCCAGTGGTATAAAAACTGACATTCCTGGTTAGGATTCTAAGATGTTGTTAACAGATACCAAGTTTATATATTAAGCTTAGAAGGATTTTTTTTTTTTTTTAGATTTTATTTATTTATTTGCGAGAGAGAATGAGAGACAGAGAGCATGAGAGGGAGGAGGGTCAGAGGGAGAGGCAGACTCCCCGCTGAGCAGGGAGCCCGATGCGGGACTCGATCCCGGGACTCCAGGATCATGACCTGAGCCGAAGGCAGTCGCTTAACCAACTGAGCCACCCAGGCGCCCAAGCTTAGAAGGATTTTTAGATTGATGAATTTGAGTGATCCTTACCCACCCCCACCCATGGTGACTTACACTGTATTTATAAACTTTCGCACAATACTGATATATTATCTGTATGCCAGAGTCTGTGAATATAAGGCAGAGTCACAGGCACCCTTAAGGAGCTCACAGTTTTGAGGTCGGAAATCAAGAGTCAGCATCATTTAAAACAGATGAAAAGTTGTAGAATCAAAGTTAGTGAAGTAGGAGTGTGTATTAGGTCCACAGCTTATCACAGATTTCCTATATAGCAGAAACCACATTACATCATTTGCATCTAATAAAATTGTTTCATTTTCTTTCTTTCTTTTTTTCTTTAAAGTACCGACAGTATTGAAAGCATGTGAGGGATGCCAGAAGCAAGTGAGACCATATGCAACTGGACATTCATACTATGGCTAAGCAAGTAAAAATTATGTTCAAAGATAGCATTCTGATATATGATGCATCCAGCTGGTGTGTTTATCAAAATACTTTATGTGCTTTCATTAGGCAGTTCATTTTTCATATGATTTTGGGACAATGAAATTAGGTAATTTTTATGAGAAACAAAACTCAACAGCATTCTTGTACCTTCCTGGCATCTGATTAGTGAGCTAGTTCTTATGAACTATTGCTGTCTTTCACAGCTTATTTGACTAAAGTTTATTGAAACCGTTGTCTAGTTTCCCATAAGCAGATTTTCTTAGCATATACGTACTGTAGACAAAATGGAACTGCTAATGACATGTCTTTATAACTTAAGTGCTCTGCTAAACTGACGTCAGAGTACTGATATCAACAGTTTAATCTTCAGTGGGCTTTTAGGACAAACAACTGAGATTATACCATTTGAAGTTTTATTTATTTATTTATTCATTTATTCAAAGATTTATTTATTTGAAAAAGAGAGAGAACACAAGCAGGGGGAGCAGCAGAGGGAGAAGCAGGCTCCCCGCTGAGCAGGGAGCCTGATGTGGGACTCGATCCCAGGACCCTGGGGTCATGACCTGATCCGAAGGCAGACACCCAACCGACTGCGCCACCCAGGTGCCCCTGAACCTTTTTTTTGATGGTGAAATATATATAACAGACTTTGCCATTGTAACCATTTTTAAGTGTACAATTCAGTAGCATAAATTACTTTCATAGTGTTATGCAACCATTATCCCTATCTATTTCCAAAACTTTGTCATCACCCCAAATATGAACTCTGTAACCATTAAGCAATAACTCCTCATTCCCCCCCCATCCTTAATAATCTCTAGTCTACTCTCTGTGTCTATGAATTTGCCTATTCTAGATATTTCACATAAGTTCATTATAAAATATTTATTATCTGTGTTTGGCTTATTTCACTTAATAGTGTTTTCGAGCTTTATCCATGATGTGGTTTACATATCAAAAGTTCATTTCTTTTTAAGGCTGAATAATATTCCATTTTATGTATATAGCATATTTTGTGTATCCATTCCCCTGTTGCTCCACCTTTTGGTTCTTGTGAATAATACTGCGGTGTCTTCGTCCATTAGGGCTGTCGTAACAAAATATCACAGACTGGGGGCTCGTAAACAGCAGAAATGTATTGCTCATAGGCCTGGAGGCTGGAAATCCAAGATCAGGGTATCAGCCTGGGCGGGTGAGAGCTTTCTTCTGGGTAGCAGACTCCTGGTAGTCTCCTCACCTGGAAGAAGGGGTAAGGAGTACTGTGGACTGACTCTCTTTTATAAGAGCACTAATGCTATTCATGAAGGCCCCACTCTCATGACCTCATCACCTTCAAAGGCCCCACCCGACACCATCATGTTGTGCATAAGGATTCCAACATGTGAGTTTTGAGGGCACATAAATACTCAGACTCTAGCATGCAGTGAACGTTGGTATACAAGTGTCTGAGTCCCTGCTTCCCATTCTTTTGGGTGTATACCTAGGAGTGGAATTACTGGGTCTGTGTTTAGCTTTTTGAGCAGCTGCCTGCTTTCCACAATGGCTGCACCATTTTACATTCCCACCAATAGTGTGTGGGAGAACTCTTGTTTCTCTCCAACACTTAGTGTTTGTCATTTTTTATTATAGCCATCCTTTAGGTATGAAGCGGTTTAAGCCACTTGGATGTTGAGAAGTAAATTGAAGATAATTTGTTTATGAAAGCTTTAAGCTTTGTTTAAAAATACCCTGAATTTAACCATTTTTAAAAATTTGTATTTTAAAATATTTTACATAATAAAAAAATTTGTTAAACCCTCTAATTCTTTTATATGTTAACATGGGTCATTTTTATCCCAGTTGTCATGATCTTTAAAGTGGTTGTAGCCTTCCTAAAAAGGAAAAAAAAAAAAGGAAACTAATGAAGTGTGGATACATTCTTTGTGGAGAAAAAGGAATTTATTACAAATTAATGCTAACTGTATTCCAACCACAGGAAACTAGTTGGGCATCTGTAAACAGGCCACACACATGTGCTTGTACCAGTGGTTCTCAGAGTGTGGTCCATTGATCAACAGCATCATCATCACTTGGGAACTGGGTATAAATGCAAATTCTCAGGCCTTGCCTAAATCAGAAACCTGGGGATAGGGCTCAGAGTCTGTATTTTAACAAGCCCTCCAGATGATTATGATGTGTGCTAAAGTTTATACCATTCTGTCCATTTAGAGTACTTTCCTTGTCCTTGAGAGCATGGAAAGGGAAGGCTTTCCTTCTCAACCCAACCCCCTCTGGCTCTGGGCTCCCAGAGTGCTCTGCTGTGGAGTGCTGAGAGTTTGTCCAGTGTGAGAAGTCCTTCACCTTATGGATTTGCATCTCTTTGAATTGTTTATCTATCATGATGCCTAGCAAGTTGTAGAGTGTCTTCAAAGGTTTCGTCATTTGAATAGTGTGCCCAGTGGGTTGGGGACAGGCATATAGAGTAATTACAGGGAAGAAGGGAAGCCATATGTTATTTGACTTAAGAGGTAGTGGAAATCATGGCAAAACGTAGATTTAAAGTTTTTAAAAATTTTTCCTTGTGGGGTTTTATTACACTTTCTGGTTACTTAGCTTCCTGTTCGCCTCATTGCATTTTGCCTTATTTTGACAGTGGTAGGCTGTTTAGAATTCAGAATTAACAGGAGGAACTTGCTTTAAAATATACATGGCTGTCTGAAATGAATTTTGAAAATGGGAGGCAGATCCTGAGAGGATTCTGTTTTCATCTTTAGTGTATAGCCAAGTGTCTTTAAAGGAAGTTCTTTGTATCAGTATTATTTTACTAGTTTGATAACATGCTTTAGATTTTTTTAGAGGACATTTTTACCCTGCAGTGTTTAAATACGTGACAAGATGAAGATACCATGTAAAGTCTTGGCACACATTCTCTCATTAAATAATGGGATCTATGTTTTGCAATTTCTGGGTTAAAAATGAAAACTTGGTCAGTGGTTGCAGTCTCTGTACCTTACAGCTGCAGTAGACGTTTCTTGGTAGACAGACCTCTTTTCACTCATGGATGGGCTTTTTAGCTTAAGCTTCATGAAGTCTCCAAACTGAAGTTGCATTGGAGCTGAGTGTCTTGCCTTTAACAGACTCCTAGGGCTCTGTTTGTTTCCCACAATTTTCTGCATGTTTGTCTCAAATGAACCATGAAATGGTTCAGTGCCAACACGTGGTTTCAATAACAAATAGGCATGGGCAAATGAATGCTGCATTGGAATTGGAAGTTTTATACATATACCATGACTTTAACTTCTAAGTCAGTTCATAGATTAGCACTTAGTGTGAAATAATATATCAGTTACTATTCGAAATTTTTCATTCCATGCATCAATTATTTGGAGTGTCTGTTGATGATTGAAAATTACACATTTTTTGGTAAGCAATTTTCTGCAAGTTTTTCATAGTTTATTTCTAGTCAAGTTTTATGGTTATGTGGGATGGGAACACATTTCCTCCCGAGCTCTTTTTTATCTTCTTGGCTTTTAATTATTGTGGTTTATATTGGATAAAAATGACCATTTTGGAAATAATTTCATATTATAAAACTCACTTCTTTACAAAAATTCCTATTGAAAATGAGGCTTTCCAAGTAGTACTTGTTAGTTTTCCAAGTAAGTACTTGTTACTTTTAGGTCAGTTTTATAGAACTGTCATTTACCTATAATATGTCTGTTTTAAGCATACAGTTCAATATGTTCTGACATTTTCATACAACCATAACCTATCATCCCAAGTAAGATAAAGAATAGGTGTCAGCAAACTTTTTGTGTAGAGGGTCAGATAATAAATATTTTAGACTTTGTTGGCTGTAAAATCTGTGTTGTAACTGCTCTACTCTGCCCTTACAGTGTAAAAGCAGTTATAGACAACACATAATTAATAAATGGCTGTGATCCAGTAAAACTTCATTTACCAAAAACAGACAGCCAGCCTGCCTTCCCTGATAAAGAACATTTTCATCCTCCCCAGAAAAGTTCCTTTGTGTCCTTTCGAGTCCGATCTCTGTCTTCAGCTTCAGCCCTGTGCAACTACTTAATCAGCTACCTGGCACTTTAGAGCTTGTGTGTGTTTATGTGTGTGGTTTTTTTTTTTTTTTTTTTTTAAGATTTATTTATTTA
Source organism: Mirounga angustirostris (assembly GCF_029215605.1). Taxonomy (NCBI): domain Eukaryota; kingdom Metazoa; phylum Chordata; class Mammalia; order Carnivora; family Phocidae; genus Mirounga; species Mirounga angustirostris. Next base: position 182,579,539 of record NW_026991709.1, on the reverse strand, counting down.
TTTGAGAGAGAGAGAGAGTGAGCATGAACGGGAGGGGCAGAGGGAGAGGGAGAGAAAATCTCAAGCAGACTCTGCGCTGTGCATGGAGCTGGATGCAGGGCTCCATCTCATGACCCTGAGATCATAACCTCAGCTGGAACCAAGAGTTGGTTGCTTAACCAGCTGGACCACTCAGGCTCCCCAAGCCTGTGTGTGTTTTAAAGAACTTAAAATAAATGAAATCATGCAGTATGTACTCTGTAGCATCTGGCTTCTTTTGCTTAGCATAATTTTTTTGAAGTTCATCCATGTTGTTGCATGTATCAGAGTTCATTCTTTTTTGTTGTTGAGTGGTATTCAGTTGTATAAATATATCACAGTTTATCTGTTCTCCTATAGATAGACATGCGTTTTGTCAGTTTTTGGGTATTAAAAATTAGCAACTGTGAGCATTCTTAGGCATGTCTTTGTGTGGGTATTTGTTTTAACTTGTTTTGGGCAGATACCTGGAAGTGGAGAAGATGGGCCATATGGTATGTGTTTAACTTTTTAAGAAACTGCCAAACTGTTTTCCAAAGTGGTTGTACTATGTGATATTTCTACCAGCTATGATTGAGAGTTATAGTTGCTCCATATCCTTGCCAACACGTGGTACTGTCAGTCTTCTTACTTTTTTACTTATCTGTTACAGTATGCATTCTTTTTGTTTTCTTGCCTTATTATATCGGCTAGACCCTGCAATAAAATGTTAAATAGAAGTGGCAACAGTGGGCCTTCTTGTTGTCTCCCTAGTCTCAGGCAGGGGAAAAGGATGAAGTCTTTTGCCAATAAGTATGGTGTCAGCTGTATGCTTCTTATAGGTGTCCTTACACAGGTTGGAAAAGTTCCCTACAATTGCTAGTTTTTGTATTATAATGGTTGTTTAATTTTTTCAAAAGCTTTTCGTGAATCTCTTGAGATGATCATGACTTTTCTTCTTTATTCTGTTAATGTGGTGAATGACATTGATTTTAGAATGATGAAATAACCTTGTATTCCTGGAATAGAGATCACTTGCTCATGATGTGTTATTATCATTTTCTTGTATTTCTGGACTCACCTTACTAGTATTTTGTTAAGAATTCTTACATCTGTCTTCATGAAGAATATCGATCTGTAGATTTTTCTCAGAATATCTTTGGTTTTGGTATCAGGGTAATTCAGACCTCATTAAATGTGTTAGGACATAGTCTCTTTTATTTCCTAAAAGAGTTGGTGTAAGATTGATGTTCTTCCTTACTTCGTAGAATTGAACAGCAAAATCATCTGGGCCTAGGTTTCTTTCTTTTCATAAACTTAATATGTTGGACAGATACAGGACTACTGAGGTATTCTGTTTTGTGTCAGTTTTTTAAGAAATTTGTCCATATCATCTAAGTTGTTTGTCTTATCATTTTAATGTGATGTCACTTCTTTCATTCCCAGTATTGGTAATTCCCAATACTGGTCTTGCCTTTTTTCTTCTTGGTCATATGTATAGCTGGAGATTTGTGAATTTATTGATCTATTCAAAGAACCAGTTTTTAAAAATCAATTTTATCTAATTTCGTTTTTTTTTCTATTTTACTGCTTTCTGCTTTTACCTTTATTATTTCCTTTTCCTATTACTTTGGCTTATTTTGCTGTTCTCCTTACAGCTTTATAAGTTGGAAGCTTAGGTCATTAGTTTGTAAATCTTCCTATTTTCCCCTCATGTAAGCATTTAAATTTATAAATTTTCCTCTAAGCACCAGATTAACTGTATTTCCCAAACTTTGTAGTGATGTGTTTTCATTTTCATTCATTACATGATGGATATTTTTTTAATTGAAGTATAGTTGACGACATTCAATGTTATATTAATTTCAACAATTCTATATGTTATGCTGCGCTCACTGTGATAAGGGTAGTTACTGTCACCATACATTGTACAGTGTTATTACAATATAATTGACTATATTCCCTATGCTGTACACTCCATCCCATGACTTACTGGAAGTTTGTACCTCTTAATCACTTTTACCTATTTCTGCACCCCCCTGCCCTCTGGCAATCACCAGTTTGTTCTCTCTCTCTTTTTTTTTTTTTTTTTTTTAGTGAGTCTGTTTCTGTGGTTCGTTTATTTCACAATATTTTCTGAATAGAAATGGTAGTATTTCCCGTCAGGATGTATAGTGCCACAAGGAGAAGGGAGCGAGATAATATATAAAATAACAGTACTTTTTCTTGAGTCTGTCACAGAGCTGAGATGGCAAGGCAACCGAGGAAACTGTACCAAGGATCACAAGCCCCTCCAGGAAGAGACAGGATGCACAGACTGTTTGCGCTTTTGGTATATGGGAAGAGGTGGCAGGCAAAATGGGTCACAAGGAAATACATGAAGTCTTAGCATATTTTGGAAGGCTCGATGTGGTCTTTTGTGAGAGCTGAGAATTCCTTGAAGTCTCAAGTGCCAGGAGAGTCTGCACCCATTCAGCTCATTTCTTATGTTACTCTCCCAGCTACTTAAAAGGAGGATTTGCGGGCAGGGCAGCAGACCTGAGAGAGTCCCCTTGTGGCCCAGAATTTGAGAGTGGAGCAGGAGTGCCCAGAAAAGCCCATCTGTGTTCTGGAGCCTCTGTGAGCATAAGATGTTGATCAGAACAGGCACAGAACTCACCCGTATCCCAGGCCAAGGTTGGCTACTGCTAGTGGAGCAAGGATAGAAGTCCTTGCTCAGTTTTGTAATTATACTAGGAAAATGCCATCTGCCACGAGGGAGGTGCTGGAAAAGAAAACTGAAGTGTTGGATTTCTGCGACTCATTACTAGGAAATGACTGATTCCAGTGGAGTAGCCAGCAGCCTTCTGGTCGACTGCTTTGGGGCCTCGTTGCAGGACGTCCTTCCCTGGTGCACCTCGTGAGCTGGAGATGACTGCTCAGGATTCATGTTGGAGTGTTAGTGCTTTTTTTGAGAATTTCTGGTTGACATCTTTTTTTAATTTTACGTTTGAGATGTACTAACCCTTCTGTGCATGTGGATGTACTTCAGTGGTGAGGTACATATTTGCCCTGTCAATATTTATCACATACATTGTAAATATATGCCCAGTTCTGTCAGTTGCCCTTTACTTTTCTCTAAGACCTTCATGTTCTGCATGGAGGTTTCATATTTTTACATAGGTAAATATATTATTCCCCCCCATCATTATTTCTTCCTTTGCTTTTATGAAAAGGTCTGTGTCAGTTTATTTCCTAGGCATAATTTACATATTCTCAAGTACACAGGTGTTCACTGTACAGCTCACTGTGTTGCGTTTACGTACATATCCCTGTAACCACCACCCAGTTCATGATAAAAAACTTTTTTGTCACCCAGAAGCTCCTGGGCCCTTCCCATTTCATGTTTGCATCCTCTCTCCCCTAGAGTTAACTAACCACTGTTGTGATTTTCCTCATCGTAGATGCTTTATCTGTTCCTGACCTTCATGTGAATAGAATCACACACTGTGTGCTCTTTTTTTTTTTAAGATTTTATTTATTTATTTGACAGAGAGAGAGTGAGCACAAGTAGGGGGAGCAGCAGAGGGAGAGGGAGAAGCAGGCTGTCCGCTGAGCAGGGAACCCCATATGGGGCTCCATCCCAGGACCTGGGATCATGACCTGAGCCGAAGGCAGACGCTTAATGACTGAGCCACCCAGGCGCCCTACCGTGTGTTCTTTTTATCACTGAGATTCAGCCACGTTTTATGTATAATAATACTTTTTAAATTTGTTTTACAGTATCCCTTTATGTCAATATTCTACAGTTTGTGTATCACTTCTTTTGTTGATAAGTATTTGAGTTGTTGGCAGTTTTTGGTATTATGAATAAAGCTAATACGAACACTCTAGAATGTGATTTTTTGTGAGTTTAAGTACTCATTTCTCTTAGGTATATACGTAGGGGTAGAATTGCTGTGTCACAGGGTTAAGATGTATATTTAACTTAATTGATACTCCAAACTCTTAGCCAAAGTGGTTCAACCAATTTACAACTCCCAAAAGAGTCATTTACTCATTATGCTTCTCTTGTTGGAGAGATTGTTTTTGTTTTACATATTTCTAGTGAAAATTCTATTTTAAGTTCATCTTCAAACTGTAGCATCCACTCTGAGAAATACCGTTTTGTGTAATTGAGTGACAAAAACCAGCCCTGTGGAATGTAACAGTAGGTCAGACCTACTAGCATATCTAAGTATTCTTAAAATACTGGCATTTAGGAAAAGCCATTATTCTGTTTCAAAGTTAGTACATTCCTTTAACAACTTTGTATTAGCTCATGTAAATTCTTTAGGGTGGGATAGAGGGTGTTGTCTGGTAAAATTTTGTTGTGATTTTATTTAAGTGTCCTGGCATAGAGGAGACTTTTTGTGTATGTTATTTAATTGATTATATTTAAATGAAAAACCAAAAAAAAAAAAAAAAAAGGTTTACTCTTTCTTTAAGGATGTGGGAGAATAGTAGTCTGTTGTCTCTGAATTCCGAAATCTGGAAATCTCATTCTTAATGTATTTGGGACCTTCAAGGCTGTTCGAGTCTTCTACTGACCTCCTGTAAAAAGAAAGCTATCCTTGGGTGCCTGGGTGGCTCAGTGAGTTAAGCGTCTGCCTTCGGCTCGCATCCCAGAATCCTGGGATCAAGTCCCGCATTGGGCTCCCTGGTCAGTGGGGAGCTTGCTTCTCCCTCTCCCTCTGTCTGCCGCTCCCCCTGCTTGTGCTCTCTCTGTCAAATAAATAAAATCTTAAAAAAAAAAGAGAAAGCTATTCTTGTGTTCACATCATGTATACTTGGCTTGATAAGTGGAATGGTATGATCAGAGAGGACTGTTAAGAAAATCCATGCCACAGAGAAAGGGGTTTGGCTGTTAACACTTACAGAATGGTTGAAGTGCTTAGAAAATCTTCAGATATCACAAGGAGCCTAGGGTTCTCCAAAGATGGGATCACCATCTCTAGTTCTTACTAACATGGGATTGTTTTCATTACTGGCTCAGACTCTGTAAATAGGTTAGCCCCACCAGGGGTCTCCATCCCCAGCGCCCCCATTTTGTTCACTGGTTTCTTTGCTTTTACCCCTATACTCATAAAGACATTCTATGTTGGATTGTCTCATTTTCCCCTTTCTCGCTCTTGGACACGCTAGCACTGACTCCTTATGTAGTGTGGTGGTAAGAATTGCGGGGAGGAGCAAACTCTCATGTTGCTTCACAGTGCCCACACATCCACTTGGCCCATAACACAGATGCTGTAGTTACCTTTGGTTCCTAACCAAGAATCCAAACTTTGCTTGTTCTCTTCTGTTTTGAGTTGCCTTGGTCTCTAGTAAGAAGTCCTACTAGACTAGACTAGAGTCTAGAGTAACATGATGTGGTCTTTACCCACAGACCTATAGAGCCTAACCCCATGTGAAATGGAACTTCACTAGAAAGGTTCCAAAGGCATGAGAGTCATGGCTCTTTGCGGGGGAGGGGCTGCATCAGGAAATGCCAACCAGAAAGGAGGTAGCAGTTGATTATGATGTTTTCTATAGCTTTCTAAAGAACAGCACGTATATGGTTTTGATGTAGCAAACCAAGGATTTAAATCTAGCACCTGGTATGTGCTAGGCCCTATGCTAGTACATTCCACACTTAGAAATTTGTTGAATTAAAACTAGCATGTATCTTTGAGCGTATATTAAGGTTGAAGAGGCTTAATAATGAAACAAAATGAAATAAATCCCTCAGGCAAAAAGTCTGCTGTACGGTATTGTTTATATATCAAGGGTCAAATTCTTGGTCAGTTCTGCATATTCACAGCTTTGTAGGTTATACAAGTAGAAAATGGATATTTCATCCTGTGTACATCACAGCAATATGTCTTAAAGGGTTTTGAATTTTTGGCAATTGACACTATTACTCTCAAATAAATAATTATGCCTTTGGTCTATATGCATATATATGTGTATATACACATACATATATACAGGTATATATATACACACCAACTAATATATGTATCTCCCATCCCCACCTGTCCCCTTTCCCTGTTTCTGTAAAATTTTTTTGCAATGTTACTTGTTTGAGAATTCTTTCTTATTTTTTGGACCAGAGTTGAAATGGAGTTACTAGACAACCCCACAGTGCTAGTGGCCCAGTTTCTTTTTTACCTAGTATAGAGGTAACAATTGCAAACATGCAGGCAAAACCAGTTCTCTTTGTTATTAAACTAGTAGCTAAAATAGGCTGTCATCCTTCCTATGATCCAGAATCTGGCTCTTCTTATCAAGGGGCACCACAGAACTGGTACTCAGAGAGGAACCTTCTTGAAATAAGGAGTTACTTCTGCAGCTGTGTCCTGTGGGGAGGGGGCAGGGTATCCAGAACTTCAGTATCCACCTGACTATATTCTCAGCCTTGGAATTTGAGAAGGATCAACTTTTAAGAAGGAGAGGCAGCCAGCCCCCACCTATATGCTTACGTGCTTTTGGTGCAATTCGGTTCAACTGCTTTAGCGATTAGGCCCTGTGATCGTCATGTGATATGGAGCCAGTCACTTTTATTCAGTAGAGAAACATCAGTTAGAGTTAGTTCTTAAAACACTTTTAAAGAATTTTAGCACTGTGTGTTGTGTAAGACTGATGAATCACAGACCTGTACCCCTGAAACAAATAATACATTATATGTTAATAATTTTAAAAAATACTAAATTAATTAATTAAAATAAGATAGACAAAAAAAAGAATGTTAGATTGTCAGCTCCTTGAGGCCAGAGACCTTTTATTAGTCATCCTTGTATTCCCAGGGTCTGTCTTTGCTCTGGACACTCAGTGAGCCTTCAGTAAGTGTTGATGGTGTTAATGGAGACTGGATTAAATTAAGGCCTCTAATTTCACAGATTCTTTTAATTATGCTGGTCTTTCTTAGTATTGTGATGCTTTTGCATTCTTTCCACACCTTTATTAATAGAATAGAATGAAAAGTCCTATTAAGATGCAAATTCAAAGACTGGATTACTTCATTAAAAAAAAAGTATTTCTTTTTAGTTGGACTTCAACCCTTTTTTCGTCTGAAATTTTATTTGGTATGAAAAACCACTCTGTGAGGCACTTGTGGTGTGAATCAGTGTTAGGCCCTCAGTGATCTTAAATGCATCGCATATCTCTAAAGCATTACCTACCAGGAAGTAGATCAGCTGGGGCTTCTGTATATTTCTGAACAGCTCACATATTTTCAGAGGGTTTGTTGTTATCCTGTTTTCTTTAACAATGGAATTCTCAAAAATATTCCACTTGTGTTTCCTGCTTAACAATGCCTCCATTCATCTAGAGCTCTGAAAGTCATCTACTGTATTACAAAAGTTTTACCTTAAAGAAAGCTCAGTGTTCAAGAAATAGCTTAGGTATATTATATTAAGAGTAATATACATTCTTGGGCGCCTGGGTGGCTCAGTTGGTTAAGCGATTGCCTTCAGCTCAGGTCATGATCCTGGAGTCCCGGGATGGAGTCCCACATCGGGCTCCTTGCTCGGCAGGGGGTCTGCTTCTCCCTCTGACCCTCCCCCCTCTCATGTGCTCTCTCTCTTTCTCTCTCTCTCAAATTAAAAAAAAAAAGTATTATGCATTCTTTAATCAATAAAAATTGTGTGTCAGTAGAACACACACAGTTGTGTTTTCTTTATGTTTCTCCTTATAAGGTACTCTTTTATAATTGTTTGCATTTGCATTTGTCCTTAATTTTCCATTTGTTGTTTAAATGGCACCATTTAAAATATTTTAAGAAAACAGCAACATTTCCTTATTGGATTATGAGAAAAGACTATCTTTAAGGAAAAATTACCCTGTGCGCAGGTGATTTACAGTATTATTTTCTCTTGGCTAACCTCTGTTGAAAGCCGAAATATATACCGATTATTGTTGAGTTGCGCTAGAATTAGTTACGTATTGTAACCTATTTGTAAAGTATATAAAGTGCTTCAAACAGTGCCTGGCACTTAGCACTAAGAATTTGTCGTTATTATTCTTATCTTGATTTTAAAGATGGGAAGAATGGAAGCAAAGTGCCTTTTTTGATTTTACATTGCAATTCCATATTGTCACTGAAGTTCTCTATCAAAGATTTTCTATCTTTATTATTTACTTTGCATGTATATCATAATTTGTTTTTACACATTTCCTCCTTTTGGGGTTTTTCTATGGTTTTTAAAAATAATGTATCATACTTAAGAACCTCCTCATTTTCTTAAAATTCTACATACTTCTGTTAACCAAACAATTTAGAAAACATTCAGATTAAACGCATCTAAGTGGTACTGAATTTGAAAGCAAAGGATTGTTTCGCCTGGGAACAAGCTGTGTCATATGCCATTCTAATAATGATAAACTTTGCAGTAAATTTGCTTTAAAAAAAAATCCCTCTTCCCTTTTTCCATTTCCCCTGACTCCCAAGAGTGAATGTAAATGTTAGACAAAATTGGGATGCTTTTCCATTAAGGTTTTTGAAGGAATTTTTCATTATAAAGGAATTGGATATTTATTACGTTTTGAAATCTAGGTAAAATGAAAGAAAACTACTGGAAGCCAGTCTATTTTAATATTTTGTGGCAGATTGTTCATTTTTATTTTTCTCCACTTTATTTTAATATTGACTGAGATGGAGATAAGTCAGCTTCTAGAATTAATAGCTTCTAGAATAAAGCATTTTATCCTTCTCTTTTACTATGCTTTTGTCTGAGATGTATTCATTTACTTAAGAAATATTTATTGAGAACCCCTTATATGCCAAATGTTGTTCTAGGTACTTTGATTCATTAAGACACTCTACCCCACCCCAGCCCACGCAGCTCCCAGTCTTCCCATGGACTCCTGACTTCAGGAGTTTCTAGTGAGTTGGCCTGAAAGACAGGATGTGGTTTGTAAAGAAAGAGCAGTCAAATTTTGTGAGTTTTTGTGAGAGTGTTTATATCTCAGTTAATTTTTTTTTTTTAAAGAGTGAACACAAGAAGGGGAGGGGCAGAGGGAGCCGGAGAAACAGACTCCTGGCTGAGCAGAGCCCAACTCGGGGCTCCATCCCGGGACCCCGAGATAATGACCTGAGTCGAAGGCAGACGCTTAACCGACTGAGCAACCCAGGTGCCCCTCTTGGTTAATTCTTTAAAGCTTAAGTTTATTATAATTTATAGTTTCAGTATGTGGAACATTTTAAGGGAAAAGTCTCTGTTAAAATGCTTATTGCTAGGGTGCCTGGGTGGCTCCGTCGTTTGAGTGGCCAACTCTTGATTTTGGGTCAGGTCATGATCTCAGGGTCCTGAGATCGAGTCCCACATCAGGCTCTGTGCTCAGCGTGGAGTCTGCTTGAGATTCTCTCTCGCCCTCTCCTTTTGCTCCTCCCCCCCGCACACTCTCTAAAATAAATAAATCTTAAAAAAATAATAAAATGCTTATTACTATTTCAGTGTTTGTATTTATAGATGATTCAGTGGTATTTTATTCTGTAACTTCAGTCTCATAAGGGTTTTCATTTTGAGCACTATTAGAAATAGCTTTTAAATGATTAACTATTAGTCACTTTATTGACTCATTTTGTAGCTGTGTAGGTTTAGCATATGTCCCAGATTTTATATCAGAAACCACTTAATTAAAATGTTACCATAGGGATGCCTGGGTGGCTCATTCGGTTAAGCATCTGACTCTTGATTTAAGCTCAGGTCATGATTTCAGAGTCATGAGGGTGAGCCCCACATTGGTCTCTGCACTCACTGGGGAGTCTGCTTGAGATTCTCTCTCTCTCCCTCTCTCTCCCTCTCTCTCCGCCCCTCCCCCTGCTCTTGTTCTCTCTCTCAAATAAATAAATCTTTTTTTTTTAAAGATTTATTTATTTGAGAGAGCGAGAATGAGAGAGAGAGAGTACATGAGAGGGGGGGAGGGTTAGAGGGAGAAGCAGGCTCCTTGCTGAGCAGGGAGCCTGATGCGGGACTCGATCCAGGGACTCCAGGATCATGACCTGAGCCGAAGGCAGTCACCTAACCAACTGAGCCACCCAGGCGCCCCTAAATAACTCTTTTTAAAACATGTTATAATTACAGTGTGAAATAGGATTATCAAATAATATACTTTCTCATTTAAGGATGTTTTCCACAGGGGCAATACAATGATGATTTCAGGCTTATGGGCTTTAACATGTGTTTGAGAGGCTTCGTCTTCATTATTTGAGAAGAGAAAATGTAGATTTTTTTTTTTCTCTGTGGTTATGGTTGTGCTGCAAAATGCAAGTAAAATTTTAATAACCTTTATATCTTCATAATCTTCAACTTTTCTTCTTTTATGCAAGGACATTTTTTATTAGCAGCTTTGTCAAGGTATAATTTATATACCATTATTATTCCTCCTTTTAAGTGTACAAAGAAGTGATTTTTAGTGTAATTACAGAGTTGTAATTTACAACACAATCTAATTTTTTTTTTTTTTTGAGATTTATTTATTTGACAGAGACACAGAGAGAGGGAACACAAGCAGGGGGAGTGGGGGAGGGAGAAGCAGGCTTCCTGCTGAGTAGGGAGCCTGATGCAGGGCTCGATCCCAGGACCCTGGGATCATGACCTGAGCCGAAGGCAGACGCTTAACAACTGAGCCAGCCAGGCGCCCCCACACAATCTAATTCTTATCACCCCCAAATTATGTCCACTTATGGCACTCTAGGGATAATTTGTTTTATTTAAAGAAAAAAAACTTAGTTGAGTACTTATTTGTTTTTTTATAAACTTTATTTAAAGAGTTTATTTATTTGAGAGAGAGTGAGAGCATGTGGGAGCATGAGCAGGAGGGGCAGAGGGAGAGGTGGGGTGGGGGAGGGGAGAGAAGCAGACTCCCCGCTGGGTGCGGAGCCTGACACAGGGCTCGATCTCACACCCTGAGATCATGACCTAGATCTAGAGTTAGGACTGATTAAGTCACCCAGGCACCCCTATACTGTATTTTTTTGAACAGTTTAAGAATTACAGAATTATAATATAAGATAATACAGAGTAACCTTATTCTCTGTGCCCTACTCCCCATTATTAATATCATACTCAGTATGATACATTTGTTACAATTAATGAACCAGTATCGGTACATTGTAATGAACTAAAATCTATAGTTTATTCAGATTTCATTAGTTTTTACCTAATGTCTTTTTTCTCTTCCAGGATCCCATCAAGGATATCACATTACATTTAGTTGTCATGTGTCCATAGGCTGTTCTATGTTGATACTTTTCAGACTTTCTTTGTTTTTGATGACCTGGCTGGTTTTGAGAGTTCTGGTCACCTCCTCTGGTTGTGAATGCCTTTCTCTCTCTCTCTTTTTTTATTATTATGTTCAATTAGCTAGCATATAGTACATCATTAATTTTTGATGTAGTGTTCAACGATTCATGAGTTGAGTTTAACAGCCAGTGCTCACCACCACACGTGCCCTCAATACCCATCATCTGGTTACCCCATCACCCCACCCCCTCCCTTCCTTAATTCTCAGTTTAGTTCCCAGAGTCCAGAATCTCTCATGGTTTGTCTCCTTCTCCGATTTCTTCCCATTCAGTTTTCCTTCCCTTCCCTTGTGGTCCTCCACGCTAGTGAATGCCTCTCTTACTGGGATTTGTCTAATATCTTTCTCATAAATAGACTGATGTTAGGGTACATACTACCAACACGACTTATCACTGTTAGTGTTGGCCTTGATCACTTGGCTGAATGTCTCTACTAGAAGGCTACTCTTTCCCCATTTCTACATTGTCCCCTTCAGAAGAAGCCACTGTCTGCAGCCCACATTTAAGGAGTCAGCAGTTATGCTTTACCTTATCTACATGAATTACTTGGAATTCTTCTGTAGAGCTTTGTCACTTCTCTCTAACTTAATTTATTCAATCATTATATTAGTATGATTCAAGAATAATTATTTTATACTTTGGGTTATAATCCAGTACTACTTTATTTGGTTGCTTGACTCGTTGCAGTTTAGGCCGTTGGATATCTTTCAGTTGGTTCTTGTGTCCCTTTGATGTACCCCCACCAATGTGAATGTTGATTTTTGTTGTTACTGTTTGATTGATTTTGAGTATGTATGGCCATACAAAGGCTATGGGTTGGGTTTAAAAAAAAATTTTTTTTTTTTTTTGGGTTTTACCTCTTTACTCAATTTTCCCTCCCTCTTCCCATCCTCCGTAACTCAACTCCTATTAATGACTTAATATGTATGTGTCTGTGTGTATACTTTTGCTTTCACACTATCATAATCATATCCAAATAGTTTTTGTTTTGTGCTTTGTAAAAGGTGGCTTACATGATATATATTATTCCATGTTTGGTTGTCTGTCTTAACAATACCTAGAGAAGTCTCTTCATGTCAACTGTTACAGTTCTAATTCATTCTTTTAAGTGACTGCTTTACTATTCTGTGGTAGAGGATTGTTTTAATGTACCCAACTATTTCCTTATAAATGTTCATATACTTTGCTTCTAGGTGTCAGCCGCTATGAATAGTGTTGTAGTAAACTTCCCTATACAGAAATGCTTTATTTCTGTGCGATAAATTTCTTAGAATGGGTTTGCTGTATCTGAAGATATGTTTTTAAAATAGGTGTTTCTAGATTATAACATTCTTTAAAAACTGGCAATTCACATATCCACCAGCAGTGTCTGAGAGGACCCTTTTCCTTGCATTCCTGTCCACTACAGGTAGAACAGGTCGTATCAGTTTTGCCGTTCTGATTGATGTTAACTAGTACCTCCTTTGTAGTTCAATTTGCATTGACAGAGTTTGGGTGTGATGTATTTGTTGGCAACAGTGGCCACTGGGAATTGCTGTTCTGTAAATTTCCCCCTTTCTGTCCTTTGCCCTCTTCCCCCCACCTCCGGGTATTCATCTTGTCAGTTTATAAGCGGTCTTTGTATTTGTAAGTATTAAACCTCTGTCTTCTGTATTGGAAATATTTTCTCCAAATTTATTGTCTCTTCTTTTGCTTTTTGCATTGTTTGCTATAGAAATTTTTAACTTTTTCATGTAGTAAATATGTCTGTCTTCTCATTTATAGCTTCTGAGCTTAAGGTCTCTGTTGTATAATGTACATATATTCTCTTAGATTTTTTTGGCAGCTTATTTGTTTATTTAAATTCAATTTAGTTAGCATATAGTGTATTATTAGTTTCATGGGTAGAATTTAGTGATTCATCAGTTGCCTACAACACCCAGTGCTCATTATATCTAGTGCCCTCCTTAATGCCCATCACCAGTTACCCCATACCCCTACCCACCTCCCCTGGCAGGTTATCAACAAGACAATTTATTTAACATTTAATCTGTATAGTATTTACTTTTTGTGCTTGGAGTAAGACGGGGTTCTGTTTTCTTCTAGTTGTCTGTAGTGTATTATGCTAGCAACTTTCCCCATCTTCTCATAAGTTAAATTTCTCATACATATTGAAAGTTATTGCTCTTGTTTTAAAAATATTCTTGGCAAAAATAGTTCTTGGCTATGCAAGGGCATTTATTCTTCTGTATAATTGTTAAGATCAATATACAGCTTTTAAAAAGACGGCTTTATAACCGAAAGAATTAAAGTATATATTAAGCTTGGGAGAACTGACAAGAATGCAGTATAGTTTGTATGTTTTTTCAGATCTTGTTTGATGTCTTCTGATGGAATTTTATGGTTTTGTTTATATATTATAGGTCATATGCCTCTCTTGTTGACTTTATTTCTGGGCATTTTTTTTTTAAGATTTATTTATTTGAGAGAGACAGATGAGGGGGAGGGACAAAGGAAGAGGGAGAGCAAGAATCTCTAGCAGACTCCCTGCTGAGCCTGGAGCCCTACATGGGGCTTGGTCTCATGACTTTGAGATCATGACCTGAGCCGAAACCAAGAGTCGGACACTTAGCCCACTGAGCCATCCAAGTGCCCCTTACTTACTGTTCTTAAAAAAACAACAACAACAACAAAAATGTTATTCATTTTAATCTTTTAAACCTAATTTTTATGTCTATCCTGTTATTTTAAGCATTTCTTTATCATTTTGTTTTATTTTAAACAGAATATTTCTTTTTATCAGAATATAGCTAGGTCTTTCTTTTAATGGCATAATTTACTTTCTTCACCTGTTGTATAAATAGTTTTTCTTTTAACTTGCCTTATTTGTTATATGTTTTAACTTGTTTCTTATCCCTTTTCTTATTTTTGCTGGTTTAAGTTATTTTGGATTTTTTGTTGTTGTTGTTGTTACTTTGGAACTTCTATACATTTCTATTCCATTAATGATTACCTTTTCTTTCCCCTTTACCCAGCACGTTTTTGAGTATCTAGACTATTTTCTGCCAGGTGCCAGGTGTAGGGTTTTGAGTATCCAGTTTTCTCTCAGTACTTGTTAGGATCATGTTCTAGCTTCTGATGTTGCAGGTGGGAAAATCTGGTATCTCCCTGAGCTTTCCCCACTGTAAGGAATATGTTCTTTCCACCTGAAGGCTTGTAAATTTTTTCTTACAGAGTTCAGGCATTTACTAAGTCATGCCTAGGTCTGTGTCTAGAATAAAGTGAGCTCTTTTAATCTGCAGATTGAGGTCTTTCTTTGGGCCAAACAAATTATCTTCTGTTATGTATTTTATTATTGCCTCACTACTATCTGTTCATCTTTCTTCTGCTGGAACTGCTGTTCATCTCATTAGTTCTGTCCTCCAAGTCTCTTATCTCTTCTATCATGATTTCTCTTTTGCTGCTTTGAGCTATTTTTTCGTTTGATCTTTCAGACCACAAATTTGGACTTTTGCCATGATCCATTCTTTCTTTTTAATCTGCTGTATGGTTTATTTGGAAAATTGTGCTTTTAGATACAGGAAGGCTTCTCTCTGCTGTAGTTAAATCTCCTTCAGTTAGCTTATTATTTTTCTGACCATTATTGGCCTCTCACTCTTCAAACAGCTCTTTTCAGTTGTGGGTTGCTCCCTTTGTAAACCTGACTGGTAACTGTCTTTCCAGATGTTCAGCCTTGTTAGGTGTTGTCATATTTTCCTTGTCAGCTTCTAAAGGCCCAGTTCTGGTCTTGGTCTCAAATGATTCAGGGAGATCTGCCCCCCCACCCAAGGGTCATCAGATCTCCACAGACCAGGCTTTTTCTAGAACCATTAGTTTACAGTCATTGTTCCAAGGTTCAAAGAGGCTAGACTCTGGGCACTTGTGCAGCTCCTAGAAAAATTAAAGATACATATTCCAGTCTCTTCCTCTATACTCCAAAGAGCCCAAACCTTCAGTTCCATTTAGCAATCTACAGACATCAGACCTATATCTGTTGCAACAGAGGGATTGAAAATTGTAAGGGTGTTACGTTCACGTCATCATCCTCCTGGAATCTTTTTTGGCCCTGGATTTTCATTTTATCATTCACCTAATGGTTGTGGATGTATGCTTTGGCCTTGACTTACCAACAGTGAGGAGAAAAGCATTAGACATGGAAGTTGGAAGATCTGTGGGATAAATTATAGTTCTCCACTCTTTGCTGCTTTCCTTGTAAGAGATCGATTATACTTGCCTGCCTGTCAAGTGATTTGCAGTGTCTCCCTGTCCCATAGTCAGGCTTGGCACTATGACTTGTTTTAATCAGTGGAACAAATGTGGAAGTGACGTATTCTAGTTCTGAAAAGAGGTATGACAACTTCCTCTCAGTTTCTACCTTTTGCCTTGAGAATGGCATGTCTCAGATACGGTTTGTTCCTTCTGATTGGGTCTTAGAATCAGAAGACACGTGGAGCAAAAGCCACAGCCTCAAGGCAGCCAAAGCCAACCTATAGCTGACATGTAATGTGAATGGAAAAAACAAGTTTGATGTCTGCCACTGGGATTTGAGGGGCGTTTTGGTAATGCATCACAGTTAGCAGATAAAATCTGGCCTAATTTCTTGTTCCTCCTTTTATTTGGTAATATTTATTTATTTTATTTATTTATTTTTATCCCTCATTAAAAAAAATCTGTATCAGACCCTATAGTTTATTTCCTATCTCCTAATTATTCTCTTAATTGGCTCACATGCATAAAGTAGTATTGTGGTTATGGTCAAACACAAACTACCTGTGGAGAGTGTTCACAATGATATAATAGGATGCAGTACATGTAACAGAACTGAGGATAAGGAAACCAGAAAACTGGGGGCAGTGCCTTGTGGCAGTTTTATTACACTCGTTTATCTGATGCCTTAAACTCCACTCAGAGTTACTCTTCTGGAAGCATGGCTTCTCTTTAACTGTACGAAGTAGATGATTTCTAGTTCTCACCACCTGGGCTCGAATGCTGTTTTCTGTTAGAAGTAAATAAGAGTTCATTGGAGGTACATTTACAGAGTGGCTATGCAAAGCTTTTATTTCCTGGGATGTGTATATATGCATATTTATCTGACTTTTGATTTAACTGACAGATGAAACAAATGGGTTCTGTTTTTGTATTTTATCTCTTTAGCATCTGATTGAGACTCTTTTTTTCCCCTTATTGATCAGCTCTCAGCACATTTTTCTAACAAATATTTGTAAATCAGTAGTGATAAATGGAAAGGGTATTCACTGAACTGTGAGCCAAAAGAGCTGGATTCTACTCTAATTCTGCCACCAGCCTTATTGCCTAACTTCTCTTCCGTTCCTTTGCTTTTCCTCCATTCACTAATGTGCTAAATAGTTACTGAGCACTCTCTTCTGCCAAGCACTGGGATGCAGTGAGGAATAAGGCAGACACCTTTCCCTCCCCACCCTTAGCAAGCTACTATCCTCTTCTCTTCTGTTCTGCAGGCCCTCCTTCTTTCTTCTGACCATTTTGTAAACTGGTCAGTGCCACACTGCTGCTCACCTCCTTGTCATTTTATGTTCATGGGGCTGCTTTCAAATGTGCTTTTACTACCACTGCATTATTCTGGGGAGGCTGGAGCAGGGGAGTGTCCTGAGAGAGGAAGGTAGGTAGGTGGGGGAGGCAGCGAGGGAGCAAGTGAGCCACCCACATGGCCTAACCACTATGCAAACCTCTTTTTATTTTTTTATGATTCTTTTCAGGTTGTAATGCCCAAAGGATGTAGCTATACAGATGATTCAGATATTAGGTGAGATGTTTATTGCTCTTGGCTGGTCTTTTAAATTTTATCTGTTTATTTTATTTGTATTTTTTGGAGTTTGGGAAACCATCAGTTAGAACATCTTTATTACCAAAAAACAGATTGCTTCGGATATGATGAAGACCTGGATAAATAAGCATGTGCCTCAGTTAACAAGGACAGTTGTAGAATAATAAACAAAATAATCAGCCTTCTCTTGTAGGACTGCTTGAGGGTTGATTACAACTTTTTCCTCACCCCTCTTTTTTGCTTTCTGAGTAGAGCTAAGCTGTGCTGGCTGAAAGGGAGGGATGGAGTCATAGGCGGGAAAGCCAAGCGACTATATATGCAAATGCCATTCTCAGCCGCAGAAAAAAATCAGAACAACCTGATTATGTTTTTAAGGGATTAAAGTTGCATGCAAATTCCAACCAAAAACATCTGTTTCCTGACCCTGTGCCAGAGTTCTAACATCTTGACAGGAGTTCTGGTTGTGAAATTTCTGAGTCTCAAGCACCTCCCTCAACTGCTCTCTGGCTGTTTCCTTAGAAGGCTTAAATCAACACAGCTTAACATATTGAAAATGACTCTGTGAAGAACTGAAAAGGAACTTCTTCATTTGCTTCATAATTATACGCCAGAAGAGAAATTCAGGTTTCATTAGCAAGAATCATACTAATTGCTGAGTGGTCATTGTAGGAATTGTGGGGTGATCCACACAGTTCATTAAAGAAGCCAATGAAAATAAATGCATCACTGAAGGAATCAGTATATATGTGTATGTATGTATATGTGTGTGTATTTGTGTATAGATTTTTTTTTAACTTTCCTGTACTAAATGGAAAACTTTTAAAAGCATTTCTAACTTTATTTCTTAAGAATCCCACTAACAAAAAAATAAAAAATATCCATTGAAATGCACAAATGATAGATGTATACTTTTGAAGGATGGATATACTCATGTAACCCATATGATATTGAGTATTTCCATACCCTAGAATGTTCTCTAGTATTCCGTCCCAGTCAGTCTGCCCACCTGGGATAGTTTTGCCTTTTCTTAGAACTTTATGTAAAAACAGCCATACAGTATGAACTCTTTTAATGTCTGACTTCCTTTGCTGAGCATAATGTGTGTAAGGGACATTAATGTCATAGCAGGTGTCAGTAGTTCTTTCCACTTTATTGCCAGTATTCGACTGTATGACTATACCACACTGTATATAGCCTTTCTCTTGTCGATGGACAGTAACTGTTGTGATTCAGGCTGCTCTAACATTCATGACAATTTAATTGTGGACATGTATTGTTATTGCTCTTGGATAAATACCTAGGCGTGGAATTTCTGGATCAAACAGTAATGTAGCAAATCCCTTTCGGAAGTGATTGTCCTGTTTTAAGTTCCTACCAGCCGTACAGAGTTGTGATTGCTACATATCCTTACCCTTATATGGTTTTTGTCAGTCTTTCTGATTTCAACCTTGTCAGTGTGTGCTTTTTGAAAAACAGTTTTTAAACTGTGCTAAAGTAGACAAAACACTTGCCACTTTAACCACATTAAGTGTACACTTCGGTACCATTCACAGGCTAGTGCAACTGTCACCATTGCCTGGTCCCAGGATGTTTTCATCAGCCCAGACAGAAACTCTGTACTCACTGAGTAAGAAAGAACTCCCCACTGCCCTCTTCCCACAGCCCCTGGTAACCCCTAATCTAGTATATAAGTGGAATGATACATTATTTGCCCTTTTGTGTCTGGCTTGTTTCACCGAGTATGATGTTTTCATGGTTCACCCATGTTGTAGCCTGTGTACGAACTTCAGTTCTTTTCATGGCACAATAATAATACAAAAATAATATTTTTCGGTTTATTTGTTGATGGACACTTGGATTGTTTGGTTATTGTGAATGATGCCGCAGTGAAGATTGGTGTACAAGTATCTGTTTGAGTCCCTGTGTTCAATGATTTTGGCTGTATACCTAGGAGCAGAATGCTGCGTCGTATGGTAATTCTGTGTTTAGCTTTTTGGGGAACCACCAACCTTTTTTTCTCAGTGTGTCTTAATTAGCATTTCCCTGATGACTGATGATGTTGGATATCTTTTCATGTGCTTATGTTAGCAGTTTGTGTATATATTTCTTTGTGAAGTGCTTGTGCAAGTCTGCTGTGCATTTTAAAAATTGGATTCTTTTTTTCTGCCTTTTTTTTAGTTAATAAGGTTGGAAAGTTCTTTAAATATTCTGAATAGAAGTCGTTTGTCAGATACATTTTGTGAATATTTTCTGTCACTGTGGCTTGCCTTTTCATTAATAGTACCTTTTAAAAGTTTTTAAAAAGTTTAATTTGGTAAAGTACATGTAACATTTATCATCTTAAACATTTTTAGGTATACAGTTCAGTTGTGTGAAGTGTTTTCACATTGTTGTGCAACCGGTCTCCAAAATTCCTTTCATCTTGCAGAACTGAAACTGTGTACTTATTAAACAAGAACTCTCTGTCTCCTTCTCCCTGTCTCCTGGCAACCACCATCCTGCTTTCTGTTTCTATGAATTTCACTACTCTAGTTTCTTCACATAAGTGGAATCAGACAGTATTTGTCTTTTTGTGACTGGCTTGTTTCACTTAGTATAATGTCCCCAAGGTTCATCCATTCTGTAGTATTGTCAAAATTTCCTGCTTTTTAAGGCTCATATTCATGTGCATGTGTGTGTGAGCACACACACACACATACACACACACACACACACACCCCTGCATTTTGTGTATCCATTCATTGATGGACAGTTAGCTTGCTTCCACCTTTTGGTTATTATGAATTACACGCTGTGAACTTGAACATACAAATACCTCTCTGAGACCTTACTTTCAGTCGTTTGGGGTATATACCCAGAAGTGGAATTGTTGGATCATATATGATAATTCTGTTTTTAATTTTTTGAGGAACTGCTATGTTGTTTTCCCAATGGCTGTGTCATTTTTTTTTAAGTTAAGGATTTTATTTGAAATATTTTTATAAAGTATCAAGCGGAATCTATATACAATACACATGACAGTAAATGAACATGATGAATTATGCCATCAGTGTTCTAGTTTTGATGTAACAGGGCATAGCTCCCCTCTATAAAATATTTCTTTTATGTTAATCACCATACATTACATCATTAGTTTTTGATGTAGTGTTCCATGATTCATTGTTTGCGTGTAACACCCAGCACTCCATTCAGTACATGCCCTCTTTAATACCCATCATCAGTCAGAATGGCTAAAATTAACAAATCAGGAAACGACAGATGTTGGCGGGGATGCGGAGAAAGGGGAACCCTCCTACACTGTTGGTGGGAATGCAAGCTGGTGTAGCCACTCTGGAAAACAGTATGGAGGTGCCTCAGAAAGTTGAAAATAGAGCTGCCCTACGACCCAGCAATTGCAGGATTGGGTATTTACCCCAAAGATACAAATGTAGTGATCCGAAGGGGTACGTGCACCCCGATGTTTATAGCAGCAATGTCCACAATAGTCAAACTATGGAAAGAGCCAAGATGTCCATCGACAGATGAATGGATAAAGAAGATGTGATATATATATATATATATATATATATATATATATATACACACACACACACACACACAATGGAATATTATGCAGCCATCAAAAGGAATGAGATCCTGCCATTTGCAACGACGTGGATGGAACTGGAGGTATTATGCCGAGTGAAATAAGTCAAACAGAGAAAGACATGTATCATATGATCTCCCTGGTATGAGGAATTCTGAATTTCAGGAGACAAACTGAGGGTTGCTGGAGTGGTGGGGGGTGGGAGGGATGGGGTGGCTGGGTGATGGACACTGGGGAGAGTATGTGCTATGGTGAGCACTGTGAATTGTGTAAGACTGTTGAATCACAGACCTGTACCTCTGAAACAAATAATACATTATATGTTTAAAAAAAAAAAAAAGATAGTAGGAAGGGAAAAACGAAGGGGGGGAATCGGAGGGGGAGACGAACCATGAGAGATTATGGACTCTGAGAAACAAACTGAGGCTTCTAGAGGGGAGGGGGGTGGGGGATGGGTTAGCCTGGTGATGGGTATTAAAGAGGGCACATACTGAATGGAGCACTGGGTGTTACACGCAAACAGTGAACCAATGACTGCATCATTGTACGTTCCCACCAACAGTGTGCAAAGTTTTCAGTTTCTCCATATCCTTGTCTGTACTTGTTCCTTGCTTGTCTTTTTTTTTTTTTTTTGATAATTTCCTACTGGATATGAGGTGATATTTCACTGTGGTTTTGATTTGCATTTCTCTAATGATTAGTAATATTGAACATCTTTTCATACGGTTGTGGGCTATTTGTGTATCTTTTCATTAGAAATGTCTACTCAAATCCTTTGCCCATTAAAAAAATTAGGTTTTTGTTGATGTTGAGCTGTAGTAGTTTTTTAAAAAATATATTCTGAATCTTTTTTTTTTAAGATTTTTTTTTATTTATTTAGAGAGAGGGGCAGTGGGAGCAGGGAGTGGGGGCAGAGGGAGAAGGAGAGAGAGAATCTCAAGCAGACTCCTGCTGAGTGTGGAGCCTCATGCGGGACTTGATCTCACAACCCTGAGATCATGACCTAAGCCGAAATCAAGAGTCAGGTGCTTAACCCACTGAGCCACCCAGGTGCCCCTGTCTGGTCACTTGTAGTACATTGGTCCTATAAGTCTTTGGTTAACTTTTTTCCTAAATTGAATTTTAATTCACCTTTAAGCAGATTTTTTTTTTAACATTTGTTTTTTACTAATTTGCTGCTAGTAATTAGGAATTTTATTGATTTTTTTTTTTTTTTTTTTGGTATATTGATTCCTTAAGATTCTTTAGAATTTTCAGCATGACTAATCAGGCACCCCTTCTTTTCAATTTTTATGCTTTTTGTTTCTCTTCTCTTCTCTTCTCTTCTCTTCTCTTCTTTTCTCTTCTCTTTTTTTTCTTTTTTTGCCTGATTGCACTGCCTAGAACCTGCAGTGTAGTGTTGAATGAAGTGAGGACAGATATCTCTGCCTTGTTGGTGATCTTAAGAGGAAAGCATTCAGGGGCACCTGGGTGGCTCAGTCCTTAAGCATCTGCCTTCAGCTCAGGTCATGATCCCAGAGTCCTGGGATCGAGCCCGCGTCGGGCTCCCTGCTCCGCGGGAAGCCTGCTTCTCCCTCTCCCACTCCCCCTGCTTGTGTTCCCTCTCTCGCTGTGTCTCTCTCTGTCAAATAAATAAATCTTAAAAAAAAAAAAAAAGAAAGAGGAAAGCAGTGTTTCATCCTGAAGAATGGTGTTAGCTATATATTTTTTTAGGAGTCCTTTATCAGATTGAGGAAGTGGGTACGGTCAGAGGGAGAAGCAGACTCCCTGATGAGCAGGGAGCCTGATACGGGACTCGATCCCGTGACTCCGGGATCATGACCTGAGCTGAAGGCAGTTGCTTAACCAACTGAGCCACCTAGGCATCCTAGGAAGTTCCCTTGTGTTCTTATCTTGATGAGGTTTTTTTGTTTTTCTTTTATCATGAGTAGCATCAAATATATATAATTTTCACCTTGTAAAAACAGTAAAACTTGTTTTTAGGACTTCAGAAGTGTAGTGGACCGTGGACTAATTTGACATTGCTGTTATCTTTGCTACATAATTGGTACTATGTGACTGGCACAGTCACATGTACACTGAGATCCTGGGAGTGCCTTCCACCCAGACACCATTACTGTGATGATTCTGTAGAATGCAGAGAAAGAAAACTGAATCATTACCTCCGTGCTAACATTTATTAAGGACTTGTGCCTAGCACACGGAGTTAGTGATTGGCGATATCCTCAGAGCTCCTGGCTGAGTTCTAAAAGATTTGCTTAAGAGTCAGACCACTTACACATTTCCTTTTCTGTATTAGATTTTGATACTCTTTTGTCTGTTTTGTGCTTTTTTTGGGAAAGATACTTTAGGACTTTTTAATACCTCTTATAAACCTGAGGAATAATTAATTCACTGTAAATTTTTCCTACTTTTAGGTTAATTTCCTTTATTAGGTAGATGTTCTATTCTCTTTGTACAGTGCATGTAAATGGATTATGGTGGTTCAGTTGAAAAATCAGTGTATATTGACTATTGGAATTCTTTTCTGTCCTGTCAAATGCTAGCAGACCAACTTTGGCTCTCACTTTTTTTGTTTAATTTTAAATTTTGGAACAATAGTCACTTAGGGGCACAAGGTTTTTAGGTTTTCAACTTGATTTGTCATTTGTTACCCCTGGGATTGAAGGGGAAAAGGTATAGCATATTTAAGAGGAGAACGGCTTTGTTACTGATGTAACAATAAAGTGGAAAACCCTCAGTCAATCACAGAAATTTGGACACTGTCATGCAACAAAAAGGAGACGTCTCCGTGGGTCACTTGTAGGATCCCTTGAAAATTGGAACGGGCCAGTTCTTGGAGCCAGTGGGATATCCATGACAGGCCGACCAATCCCATGCTGTACTTCAAACCCTTTCTAATTTGAGGTCTTAGCAAAAAGTTTCCGTTTTTTTGTTTTTTTTTTGTTTTTTTTTTTTGTTTTGTTTTTATTGCTAGAGAATTTTGGGTTATTTCTGCCAAGGTACAATAGGTTTCCAGCTTTTAAAATACACTTTCTTGTTCTTATGCTTCCTAGGGCATTCATGGTGGTATTGTGTTCATTGCGGCTTCTAGTCAAGTCTTATTTTTAAAGTGTTGCTATTCTAATGTGATTTTTCCATTGAAAAAGAGAATTTTGCAGATAAGTAATACCTTAGAAATCATATCTGTATATCCCCTTGGTTTGTTATAAATCACTTCATTATTTTTTAAGGACTGTAAGGTTATGGACACTTCTTTTAAGATCACTGGGTTAAAAAACAAAAGATCACTGAGTTAAAAGCATTGATTGGCTTTAGTGATGCGTCTGGTCCAATAGTTAATGAGAGGTAAAGCATGTTCGTAATGTAATTTTGTAAATTCTTCATTTCATTAGTAATGCCCAGCACTCATTCCTCTTCTCACCACGCCTATATTTAATTTTATCTACTTCGCATGGAATCCTCACATGCACTCTTACACAGCATTATTGCTATGTTTATTACTAAGTGGAATCCATGTTGAATTTTAGCAGGTTTTTTCCCTTCTGCATCTGCCTCTTTGATGGTAGCTGGGTTTACTGCTGCTCACTTATTAGTGCCCTGCGTCGTAACAACCTTATTCAAACAAAACATCTTAAATGGAGGCATTAAAAAGGTCACAACAGGGAGCCATTTTGTAACTTTTGGTGCAATAAAAGGAGTATGTTGTGTTTTGGAATATAAGACCTCTGAGTGCAGCTATTCATTTTCTTCATCTATAAAACATTTTAGAATAACAGCTTACATCTGTTTGGGGTTTAAAATTCCACGTTTTGAAGAAACATCACTGTTATGTAACTCCGAACCAGACATGGGGCGGGAGCTAGTTCTTTGACGGGCCCATGTTCTGTAGAAGGTGGGAGAAGTGTTTGTTTTAGCTGTGGAGCCATATTTGCTGGCAGTACTCCTTCCACATGTGTGGAACACGTTTTCATTATTGTTTCTTCATCTTGTAAATGACAAAAAGCATTCGATAGGATTTTGACTTGAAGAATATTTGAAAAATTTTTACACATCAGGAGTTTATCTTATAAGGGATATTTCACTACCAGAAACCAGAATCAAATTTCATTATTTTAAGCATTTACAGTGCATTTAATTACCTTAGACTGTCAATCTCGTTTTAGAGAGTAAAGTTGGGATTTACTGTCAGCTCACTTTTTAAGATAAATACCCTGTGGAATAGTTTGGCCATTCCAACTGTGATTTTTAAATTACTTCTTTAAATTTGAAGGAACAATTTAAAGAATAGCTTTTAATAGAGGAAAATGGGCAAAATGTCCATCTACAAGATTCAAAATCTAATATTATTAAGTACTAAAGAAGTGCAGATAACATGAAGTTTTACAGGTTATTTATATTTATTTATATTTAAAGATTTATTTATTTGAGAGAGAAAGAGAGCGAGTGCGTGCCACCTGGGGCAGGGATGGTGGGGCAGAGGGAAAGGGAGAGAGAATCTCAAGCAGACTCCCTGCTGAGTGTGGACCCTGATGCGGGACTGGATCCCAGGACCCTGAGATCATGACCTGAGCTGAAACCAAGAGTCGGATGCTTAACTGACTGTGCCACTGAGGCGCCCCAGGTTATTTTATTTTTTATTTTTAAAAAATATTTTATTTATTTATTTGACAGAGACACAGCGAAAGAGGGAACACAAGCAGGGGGAATGGGAGAGGGAGAAGCAGGCTTCCCACGGAGCAGGAAGCCCGATGTGGGGCTCAATCCCAGGACCCTGAGATCATGACCTGAGCTGAAGGCAGATGCTTCACAACTGAGCCACCCAGGTGCCCCGCCCCAGGTTATTTTAATCAAGAAGTAAAGACCATGAATCATTACAATAAGCTAAAGGCCTTTTTTCATCTTATAAATATGAAATATTTACATTCTTGTTAAAATGTGATAAATTTACATCTGGGAGGGGAGAGTACGAAGAAGAAAATGAAAGTCATCTATAATCCTAGTACCTATTAGTCCTCTTGGATATTTTATTACATACTATACATTTTTTTTTTTTTTGAAATTTAGAAAACCTTTTAGAAAACTATTATACTGTCAGTTTGGGGGGATTTAGATAGTTAATTTAATTGAACTTTAGTTTCAGAATGGACTTTCCATCAGAAGCTTTCACATTTTGGTGACAAAAACGCTAAACTAAATCTCACTCCTGTTGTGGAATTTTGCATACAGGGTGGGGTGCTGCCTACTGTAAAGACAGCAAACCTCTCTGAGATCCCACTTTGTCAGCCTAAACTAGGCTGTTGTCATCGATTGTTTTTCCCTTACTGCCAATTCCTGCCTGAAGGAAAGACAGGTTTGTTTTTTTTCTCTGTGTCCACTGCCAAACTCAGGACCATCATTTGCTCCAGCAGAGTAAGACAGATGATGCTAGACTTTTAATTCAGTACTTATACTGTGATTCAGTATAAGTACTTCAGAAGTAATTTGATGCCCTTGATTCATGTGAAGGTAAATATCCACTAATGCCTTCAAAACCATGGTCTCTCGCACACACACATTTCAAGCACTCACACACCCATATGCATATCGATAATGTTCAAAGTCCATGTTTTACTCTTTCCTGGCAGCTGACGACAGAGAACAGGGCTGGGACCGAGGCCTGCTCATAGCTGCATCACCCCAGCACAGCCCTTCTGGCAGTGACTGGATGTCACAGAGGCGAGTGGGTGGTGGTGACTGGAGTTCAGGCATTTTTGTCTTAGGAAATAGGGAGGTGTGGTTCCGTTTTCAAATTTTAGAAGATGTCATGGAAAGCAAATAGATTCTACTGGGGGTGAATTTACGTTCAGATAAATGCACTTAGATGTCTTCCAGGTAGAGTAGTAGACAGGCTCTGGAGTCAGGTTGTCTGGGCTTCACAGGGTTTCTTTAGTCAAGTTACACAGCGTCCCTGCACCTCGTCTTCATCTGTAACATGGAGACAGTAGTCATACCTAACTGTTGTACAGGGTTGTTGAGAGGAATGAAATAAAGCTCAGGAAGTGCTCATTAGCACAGTGCCTGATATATGAGAAGTGCTTGGTAATTCTAGCTCTTGCTGTTAACCAACTGACAGCAGATACTCTGCCCTGAGTGTGCCAGTTGTCTTCAGCATCCCATTTGGCTACTGCAGATGACCCCTCTCCTAGCCTACCCCGGGAACCAGCCTGCCTACAGGCCCGCTTTCGCTCTTGCCCTCCTTTTCCACCGCCCGCACTGGTCTTCTATTTCTCTGTCCCCATTTCTCAGCCTCCTCTTGTAAGTGGCTCTGTGTGTGTCCTCTTTTCTCTTTCTTGCCTGCTCCATCCCTCCCCGGGCCTCCCCTGTGTACCCCTTCCTTACTCCTCTCCCGCTCCCCCCTCCTCTCTGCCCTTCTCTCCCTCTCTGCCTCTCCTTTTCTTCTTTCCACTCCTCTGCGCTCCCTTCTCTTCTTTCCTTCCCTTCCCTCCCCTCCCCTCCTCCTCTCCCTCTTCCTGCTCCCCCCACTTTCTCCTCCTGCCCCTCACTCGACCCCTCTCCCTCCCTCTCCCCCTTCATCTCCCTCCTCCTCCCCGTTTCTGTTTTAAACTCTAACACTTGGCCTGCTAAGGAGTAGACAGCTCTTCAGCAGAAAAATGTCAAGTCTTTAAAGTCTTTATTGCTTGTGATAGGAAATATTTTGTCATTTCGGTAGCCAGATCTCTGTATTGTGCTTCTCTTTCTGTTTCAAAAGGGCTTCACACCATCATTTTATGTCCCTTGGGCTCAGAAAGTTAGTAGAATTCTACAGGCAGTTGCGGCTTAACTTTTTTTCTGAAAATTATGTCTACCCTACCTATAAATTTAATGTTAGCTTTATTATATACATGAAGTCAAAACAAAGGTTTCTAAATAATAATTATAGGTTCATGATAGTAGTCCTAGTTGCAAACTCTGATCTTTCCTGCCTAATTTATTTGATTTTTTTTTTCTTTTCAGATTCCTTTCTCATTGGTCCAATTTCCCTTGTGGGAGTCCTTAAAAGTAAGTTTTCCAATCTTCATGTAAAATTTCTCTGTAGTTATCACAAATGACCACCATTTTCAGTGTGGAATAGCAGAATATAATATTGACTAGCAGTTGATTTATTTTTTTTTTTAATTTTTTTTTAGGATTTTTATTTATTTATTTGAGAGAGAGCATGAGAGAGAGATCATGGGCAGAGGCAGAGGGAGAAGCAGACTCCCCCGCTGAGCAGGGAGCCCGATGCAGGACTTGATCCCAGGACCCTGGGATCATGACCTGAGCCGAAGGCGGACGCTTAACAACTGAGCCACCCAGGCACCCTTGACTAGCAGTTTAAAAACTCAGAATTGTTGATAGTTGAAAATACTTTCTGCATGTGATTTGCATGCCAGTTCAGTCTTTTAAACTTGTTCTGATATCCGTGGTGCTGGAAACTAAGCTTAGTAGGCATGACTGAAATCCACGAATGTTAAGGAAAAACTTAACTTTCTTCTCTCCTGCAACTCTTTTTCTTCCTGGTTGAATTTTATTTCATTCTGTGCGTGTGTACGTGTGTATAGAGGTTAAGGAATAAGAATGTGTGTGAATGGAAAGCAAGCAAGGCCCCCCGCGTGTTTGTAGGCCTACATTGGCCGAGGCCTCCCCCACCCACATATAGTGGCTGGCCGCTAAGGGAGCAGAGGGGCCGTGGGCTCTGACCATCCCTTCCATGTCTGCTGCTCACCCCAGCCAGGCGTGGGAATCCCCAGGGGGGAACAGAGTGTGATGACTTGTGAGTCAGCCTTAGGGAAGGTCACTCGTATGCTTCAAAACAAATAACTAAATGAATTTTTAAAAGCCTGTGTTTAAAACATGATGAAATGTTTTCTTTTTTAAAATTTTCTGGGGCAGTGGTTTTGAAAATGGTAGGTCATGATATGGATTGTGTAGGTATTTGGCAGCATTTTAAAGACTAATGCAAAAGGAGATAATAGAGAACATCTTACAAGGTAAGGACAGGTCTTTGTACAATCTCAGTGTTGCTTGCACAGGTACACATGCGTCTCTGTACTGGGTTGCCGTGTAACGTGTCTGTCACTGTGCATGATGATCAAAGAAATGGAACACCTTGTCCAAGTAAAAGTGGTTTATAAATGCCCCAACTGTAAAATGGCAAAGTACCTAGGTAGGCATTTGATAATACAAAAAGTAATTACTCTCATAATTGTATGCAATTAGTAATCAAAGCCTGGTCATACAAAATGTCTTTTGAAAAGTTAAAAAAAAAAAAAATATTTGGACTTGGAAGTTCTATGCTAAGGGTAGTAAGATGAGACAAAACATTACTCAAAAGAAACCAGAATATTCCATATCGACAAATGTTTCTTACAATTGATCTGATTTTAAGTAGTACAGCTTATTTTATCGATGGGCTTTACATATAGTTTCTTGGGTTTTTCATTGTTGTTGTTTTTGTTTTCACCATTTTCTTCATGGTGCATGGTGAGAATGGATTTCTTGGGCAGTGTTTCTGGGCATGATGTAACAGCTCTCCAGTGAGAAGGTCACATTCCATGAGCATAACAGCTTTCCTTTTCTATGTGTGACCAAAGAACAATGGAGCCAACAGCTGTCCAGCAAACAAGACTCACTTTATTAGTGTCTCAATAACCAGCATTCACGCAGCTTCTGCACACTCGCTAACAT
This sequence comes from Mirounga angustirostris, assembly GCF_029215605.1. Classification (NCBI taxonomy): domain Eukaryota; kingdom Metazoa; phylum Chordata; class Mammalia; order Carnivora; family Phocidae; genus Mirounga; species Mirounga angustirostris. The sequence goes on along the minus strand of NW_026991709.1, from coordinate 182,550,124 downwards.
CCTTACACTCTGTCTTTGCATAGGAATGTTTTGAGGCCTGAAGAGGGAAAAAGTGTCGGGTTTGTTTCTTGTCAGCATTAAGGACATTTGTAGTATTCTAGCTAGTTAAGAAGTGTCTAGAATTTTTCAGAGTAATCATAATAATAGTATGCTTTAACAGTTGTCTTTGAGCGAATGCTAAAATGCTATAGTTTTGGTTTTTTTTTAAGTCAGGTGTATGGAGTAATTTTGATACAGGAACATTCACCCTTTGTGAATGTACACTTTTATGACTTTTGACAAATGTTTATCATTACCACCATTACAAAAATACAGAATATTTAGTTTTCCCTTTTCCAGAATATCCTATAAATAGAATTGTACACCATGTAGCATTTTGTGCCTGGCTTATTTCACTTAATGTGCTTATGAGATTCATTCATATTTTTGCATGTCCCAGTAGTTTGTTCCTTTTTGTCACTGAGTACTATCCCATTGTATGGAGGTACTGCAGTGTGTTCATCCCTTCACTAGTTGATATACATTTGAGTTTCCAGTTTTTGATGGTTATGAATAAAGCTGCTACAAATTTGCATATGGGTATTTGTATGGGGACATATGTTTTTGTTTCTCTTGGATAGGTACCTAGAAGTGAGGTCATAGGGAAAGTATACATTTAATAAATAAGTTCAGCTCTCAGACTGTTTTCCAAAGTGGTTGTCCCCTTCTGCAGCATTGTATGAGAGTTCCAGGTGCTCTGCCACCCTGTCATCATTTGTTATGTCATTAGATTAAAGAAATGTTGTTAGCTACTGTAATAGTTGTGTACCAGTATCTCATTGTGGTTTTAATTTGCAGTTCTCTCATGGCTCAACAATGTTGAGCATCTTTTCACATAGTAGTATATTTTTTTAAACATCTGAATGTGAACTCACAGTGCTTTGTAGAAGTAGACCATTTGGGCCACCTCTTTCATTTTTGTGTTTATGCTTTTATCCATTCAAGTTTGCTTTTGCAGCCATGGAGAGATTGTAATCTATGGGAAGACCTTCTCTATTGTGTTTATGTGAGAATACTACTTAGGAAGATTTTTCTCTGCAAGGACTTGAGCAGGTTGCATACATATTGTGCTGCGAGGGGCGGGGAGCCTGAACACAGGGAGTGGCCACTGTCCTCTGAAACTTACCCTACCTACAATTAAAGTTATTACCTTTTTCTAAAATCACTTCCTCCTGCTGCCTCCATTTCTGTTAACCATACTACTGATCTGACCCGGTGGGTCTCAAGCCCTGGATGATAATCTCATGATCTCTTTCTGTCTGTCCATATCACATCATTCACTAAGTTTTGGTGGACTCTGACTTTTTGGAACCTGCGGTCTCCTTTTTATGAGATTCTTATTAACTTATGCCTAGACTAAGTCCTGACAGTTTCTCTGCTTACCTATCCATTCTACACATTGAATTTGTGTGATCTTCCTTAAACATCTCTTAGAAATTCTTAGAAATTTATAACTTCCCTGGAAGTCTCAAATATGAGGTGGATGTCCACACTGTGTCCTTCACTGTTTTTTCCAGCTCCCTTCCCCCTATGCTTTTTCAAAATTCTTTCCCTCCAGCCAGAATAAGCTCCTCACTGTCTCTGTTCTTTGGCTGCTTTCTGAAATATGCTTCCACGTCTCCAAACACTGTGCATCTTCCAAAGCCGGTTCAGTTTTGGGGTTTTTTTTTCTTCCTTGAAGTCTTCCAATCCAGGCCCTGAAGATTTACCCTAACTTACCTCACATTTGTGTGCATTGCTTATTGGTATTTAATCACACACTATGCTATGTTTAAAACAATTTAGAACTAAGTTTTCGAGGACTAGAGCAAGGCCTCAGCCCCTTGCATTTACCGATACGTGACAGATGGGAGTATGCATGTATTGCCTGTGTACTCCTGAGCTGGACATTGGTCCCTTCACAGCAATGCGAAGATGATTAAGAGGGTTCATGCTTTTGAGGAGCTTGGAGTCGTTGAGAGAGGCACAGGGCACCAGATAACTTTAAGGTAATATTTCTGTAATTGGAGACTTCTCAAGGTAATGTGGGTGCCAGTCCCTCTGACTTCCCTAATCATGTCACTACACTACCTCATTTCTTCTGTTTCTCCTTTCTCAGAGTATATAGACCGAGAGTTTGCATGAAAGAAGACTAGACACCATAAAGAAGAAGAAAAGTAAAAGGGGTAGATTATCATATCTAGAATCTCTAAGAAGATAATTTTCCCCTAAGATTTATGTTGTGTTTGGAACTTCCTGGCAACCCAGCCAGAAGAGAAACCTGATCGATTACATGGTTGTTACTACCCAACAAAGACCCATCACTTATTATTTCATCTTGTCCCCTTGGCTTTGGATACTGTCTTCCTGTAGATGACTTGCACATTTATAGCCCTGTCACAGACCACCTCCTCGAAGTTATAGCCTCATGTGACCAGCTTTCCTAGCTGGCATTCTCACCCAAGACATGTCAGGCCAGCCAGTTCAGAACAGAACTCTTGGTTCTTATTCTCCTTCTCCCCAGCCTGTTCCTTTGTCCGCGTCTCAGTAAATAGCACAACTGTCTATTGCTTGCTAAAGTAGAAAGCTACAAATTACTGCACAGTTCTCCATTCCGCAGCCCGTCAGCAAGTCCACTGTTGGCCTTGAAGCCTCTGGCGCACCTCTTGCTTCAGTTGATACATTGGCTCCTCAGAAGGTCTCCCTGATTCCGTCCTTGCTTCCCTAAAATATCCTCTCTTGACAGCAGCCAGAGTGGTCTTTTAGTGAAATAAATCAGATCATATCACTATCTGCTAAAACCCTTTGGTGGCGTCTCTGAAAGAAGAGAAAAACCTAGCATTTAAACTATGGCTGACACAGTCCTCTGTCCTCCGGTCCCCTCTCCCTCTCCCACCTTATCCCCTACCGCCCACCCAGCACGCTCCAGTCACACTGTCTCCACTTACAGCCCTGCTGGCCTCCCTTCGGTTCTTTGTGGACATGCCAGGGTGGTGCTTACCTAAACCAGGACCTTTACATCGGTTGTGCCTCTGCCAGAAATACTCTTTATGCATTCCCTCTAACATTGTTACTGAGCACGACTCAGTAGTGTGCCTGCTGCGTGCCAGGCATTTTCTAGGGTCTGGGGCTAGAGTGGTGAAGAGGAGTGATGAAAATGTCTTTTCTCATTGAACTTTCATTTTAGCTCTTTCCCTAGGCTTTGCTCATGGCCGGCTCCTTCTTCCCCAGGGCTTAGACCACGTGCCACCGCAGAGGGGCCTTCCCTTTCTACCCCTCTTTGAAGGTCTCTTCTCTTCTTCCCTCCCCAGGAATTATAGCACCTGTTTATTCCCTTCCTAGCATTTTAACAGTGTATTTATTTGGTTATGCCCTTGTATCACCTGGATCCTTAGAAAAGACCTCAGTTGTCTGTTGAGCAGATACTGTATGCCAGGCATCTCATCCACATCACACACAACCCAGGGTGGGAAGCCTTGTGGTTACCTCCACTAAACATAAGAAGGGGGTTCAGAGAGGTTGTCTTTCATCTGGTCGTCCAAGTCTCGGTTTCCTGTCCAGCACCCTTTTACTTTGTTAACATTGTTAATGATAATAACTCTAATAATAAACCAACCATAGCACAGAACATTTCTCAGAGTTAGAGTATGGCAGGTGCTATGATAACCACTTTCCATGGATTATCTCCTATTCATCTTCATGACAGTTCTGAGACAAGTGCTTTACTGTCTTCATTTTGTAGGTGTGGAAACTGAGGAAGAGTTCGAGTGCCCTGCCCAAGGCCACAGGTTTATTAAATACTAGAGGGTACAGCCAGGATTTGAACTCAGGCAGTCTGAATGCTGAGTTGATATTCTGAACCATTTTACATATAGCGGTGCACATAACACATCATGTCTTCAGTAAAGTGTTTGCTGTTTTGTGAGCTCAAAGGTTGCTAAAAAGTTGAGGTCATGTTACATCAGATCTGCTTATTTAAGGCATTTCTGCAAATTGTGTTGATTCCTTAACTTGCTAGCATAAAGCTTAAAAACACTGGCTGCTGTATTTCTTAGGCCGACTCTCCCAAGCGTCCGTGGTTCTGTCCTTGGGCAGGGATTCCCATTGTTCACTTGAGGAGTCCACTCTGTGACCCACCAAGGGTGAGCATGGGTAGTTTATGGGGCTGAGTGCAGCCAGACCACATTTTCCCATGTGTTTGTGTTTCCTTTCTTGCGGCTCTTTGCTTATTAGAGGAAGGAACTTTGTCTTCTATTTATATTTATGTTGATATTTTTTATAGTTCTGTCTTTTACACAGCAGGTGTTTATAACAATTCACTAATTGTTTGAAGGTTAGCATTCTTTCTTTTTCAAGTTCGGTGCAAAGTTGGATAACTGTATACGTTAACTGTTTCATTTATAATTAGTTTCTTTTAGAAGTGTGTTGGCAGCTATAACCTGTAGGTTTACTCTTACTGAACTTTAGGTAAACAATAGGCATATTTTGGAAGGATAGGATAAGATTCCGTATAAGAATGTTACAGTTTTTGTATTATCTAAATATTTAACAGAAGCTTGCAGTGCCCTTTAGAGGATTGTTAAGAATGCCATCAGGTCTAAATACTTAGACTTCTCCCTGCAAGGTGTTACAAAGTTGCACAACCGTAACTAGAAGAAATGCAAGCTTTAAGTTCAGATGCAACTGTTGAAGCAAAATGAAAATAAAGTCATCTTGGTTATTTAAGACTATGACACCATGCTGATGGTTTTTTAAGACGGAATCAAGCTTTGTAATAGAAATCAGAGGCCAGTGGATTATTCTTTCAGTCATAATACAATGTATAAAGTACTGACTTAGATTTTTCATGTATACTTTGTATTTTTAAGTAAATATTCTAAAAAGTACTTTATAAAAAACTTTTTATTCAAGTTGAAGAGTAGATAACTTGTTTATTGTTCTTGATTCTTAATTTGATACTAGTTAAAATGTCCATCACCATCCCAACCCACAACAAAATTCTCCCATGCTTTTTAGCCATCTGTGGAATAGTATAGGAGATACTCAATGCTCATTGTCTCCATGTACACCCTTTGATTTATGTTGTCTGCACTGACATGTTTGGTCAGAACAGAGATTCCTAAGAAAGGCATACTGAAGATGGAGAAGGGAATGAGAGGAGTAAAAGTGTGTATGGATGTGATTTTTGCTGCACTAAGCTTGTACCCTAAATTAAATATGACACATCAGTAGGGGAAAAAACACCTGAAAATAAGAGCAAAGTAATTATTTTCTGTCCAGACCACCAGTCGAGTCCGAGTCTAAGGTGAAAAGGATTTTTGCTAAGGATTTTAGCAAAATCACAGAAGGAAACAGGCATCTTCGAACAATTCAAAACTAAAGAACATTTGAGTTCTTAATTTGCATCCTGGAAGATAATGGGACACTTTGAGCAAAAAGAAAAGAAATTAGAATGTTACAGTGTCCTTTCATTCAATTTATAAAAGTAATGGGTGACATTTTTTTGTTTCTAGGGCTACTGAGGTAGAGGGAGAGAGATCCCGTAATAGGGGAGTTGGAAAAATAAAAAATTCCTCCTACTTTTAGGTGGGATTCAATCTGTAAGCCAAATATTTAAAAAGTTCTTGTTTTGTTTAGTTTGTCCAAGGCAGATAGTGAAAAAGATATCAAGGAAAACTTAGTAAGGAGGATGAGCATCCTGTGTAGCAAGGGCCCTGAGAGGGTGGCTGGAAAGGGTGCGGCTTCTGGAACTCTGGGTTCCTCCCCCAACCCTCGTTCAGCCTGTGCACCCAGGTGCCGGTCATCCACAGTAGCTGCTCATCCACAGTAGCTGCGTTGAGAAGCTGCAGTGATGATAAGGCCCTGCACATTCCATGCAGATTCTTTTACTGAAGGTCAGGTTTAATCCTGCCTCACCAGTGCCATGGCTTAGAGGGTTGGGGGGTCAGGGTCCTCTGTCAAAAACAATAAAAAGCACACCAGGATTCCTCTTTTGTTTTCTTGCTTTTATTACATTTATCTCCTACTTAGGCAAGTTTGTGACTAAAATGAGATACATAGGATCAGTCAAATAGAAGATGACTATGATGAGTCACATTGACTTTTTTGGCTAAGACAGTGTGAGAAAAGAGGGGAGTTTACCAGACTTTAGTGTAATCAGATTATCAAACATAGATATATATTCAAAAGCACCTTAAAAAATGCCTGTAATGATTCCAGTTCCTTTAGAGATAGGAAACCTCGCCAGTATTTGACTTCAAAGGACCCATCTCTAGAATCACACGTAACCTCCTCTGAAAAATGGGGAAAAAAGGAGTTAGCTTTGTGTTTGTTTTTTAGACTTGCTTTCTGGTTATTTGTGAGCATTTTTGGTGCTTGTTTAGTCTTGTCTGGCTTGATGCTGCCCTGGGTTGGCATTGCCACTGTTCCAGCCACTCTGTCCTGGTGGACGTCCCCGGGTGATCGGAGCCCTCCATCCAGCTGAACCTAAACAGAGGCTTGCCGGAAAGCCTGTCCACCTCCGTCACTTCCAGAGTTACGGAGGTGGGACCTACTTGCCATTCCTGGTTTATGTTATTTTCTACCGAGCCAAGAATGAAAATTTGGGGTGATGTTTGCCCAGTTCTCATCTTCCCCTGTTCCTTACACAAGGGTAAAGTTATCAAACACTGCTTACATTGTAGGTACTCATCAAGGTACCAAGTATTTGCCCACCTTCTTTGTATAAGGAATTGTGCAGGGCCCTCTGGGATTCTAGAGATGAAGGTGGTGAGCTCCCTGTCCTAGAGAATTAGAGCTGAAATGAGACAACTTTTGAGGGTTAATGAAAGCAGTGACTCATGATACAGATATTTTCTGGTGCTATTAAGGATAGAGGCTTGCCAGTGTATTTGTTCCCAGATAAATGGGGCTTATCGGTGCAGTCCCTTAATTATTTCATTTTAACCATGAAAATCTTTAAAAACAATTGTTCTATACTTAAATATAGTCAGCCAGATATGCCTTTGCAGGCAGAATTATTAAAAATAAGCATACCTTTTTTTTTTGACTCACAATCCATATCGTGAGCATCAGTTACAGTAATTTGTTTTATTTTAACTGTTAATGATACATTTAGGTATTGTTAACAAAATGGGACCTTTTGTCCCTACCCAAAGCTAATAAAAGATATCCAGCCACAGATCCAGAAGGCTCAGAGAATGCCCAATCACAATAAATATCCCTCTAGAAAAAGTTATCCACATTACCCCAAAATAATACTTTTTAACTATAAATCCTAAATATCACTAAGCAACTCAGCATTTGAGCCCATCTTGCTTTTGCTCAAGAATCATAAATGAGGGGTGCCTGGATGGCGCAGTCAGTTGAGCATCCTACTCTTGGTTTTGGCTGGGGTCGTGATCTCATGATCCTGAGATCCAGCCCACATTAGGCTCTTCACTCAGCTTGGAGTCTGCTTGAGATTCTCTCTCTCCCTCTCTGCCTCCCCCCACATGCTCTTGTGCTCTTGCACGCTCTCTCATAAATAAATCTTTAAAAAATAATAAATGAAATTTCTTTCCGTTGAATTACCAGCACAATCATTTATTAAAGACTTACTTACAAATTCTTAAAGATTTTATTTATTTATTTGAGAGAGAGAGCGCGTGCACACACGAGCCCACACAAGCTGGGGGAGGGGCAGAGAAAGAGGGAGAAGCAGACTCCCTACTGAGCAGGGAGCCCAACTTGGGGTTCAATCCCACGACCCTGAGATCATGACCTGAGCTGCAGGAAGACACTTAACCAACTGAGCCACCCAGGCGCCCCTTTCTTACAAATTCTTAGTATCTTCACCACCTGACTTGTCTAGAAGGCAAGTATCTTAATATCTCAACCAACCAGATACAGTTTAAGCACACAACACATCAACCTACACAAAGTTGGTGCTTTTGACACATCTCAGAATGCTTTCAATCCAGTTGCCGTTATAACTATAATTAGCCTGTGTATATAAATGATCCCTAATTGTCAGGTAGGTAAATCCACTAGTTATGAAAACTAGTTCTGTAGGAGAAACCCATTCTAGCCTTTTAGCCACTTGGTTATATTGCTAGAGCCATGGTATGGCAGAAGTGAAAGCTTAACTGTGGTCTCTGTTCTATCCATTTTTTTTGGTTTAAAACTTCACTTTGGAAATCTCTTTTTAAGACATGTTAGTATATGAATACTGCACAGAGAGATGATTCATTTATTGGAAAAAACAACACTTTAAGCAGCGTTTGCTTTGTTTTTTCAAGTGCATGTGCAAAAGCTACACAACAGCTCCATTAGCTACTGTCTGGAGTGCATTTGAAAGTCTCTCATGTGTTAAAAAGTTCTGGTGGTAGGCTGATAACACTAAGGCCTACACAGAAGATTATCTCTTGTCTTAAATAAATTATCATCTCATGTTATTAATTTGGAATCAAGTAGATGATTCTGTTCACATTCCTATCCTTGTACCACAAAAAGCATTTGGTAAAGTTTCATAATCTTGAAAAATTGGAAGCTACATAACTACTTTGAATACAACAGCTGAAGTCCCAAACTGTGAGTTTGCCTACACTAAAGCCAAAAAACACTTATTTTCAATTTGTTATTCATAGGACAATAGTGTACATTTGGGTGGGTCTTTTGAAGTGAAAAACAAAGCCTTCTCTTCACGCTATACTTTAATAGAAAACACCTGACCCAAGCTTGGACTCAGCCATTTCATAGTATTGGGACTGGTGTTTGCTTTCCATCCTTTGAATGGATACTCAGGCTAGTAGCTAATATCCTAGGGGTGAGGTAGGGGTGGGGAGGGAGCCAAATTACATCATGCTGTTCCTCCTCAATAGGCCTTGAGCAATGAGTGAGGACTGACTTGGGAAATGAAGATAACCTGATTGTTCTGTAGTGATACCACTAGGTATTCTGGATTCCTTATAATATCCTAGTGGATGATAGAAATAATGTTAATTTTTTAAAAAGCCGATGTTAAAAATTGCATACCTTTAAACAATATGAATGATGAAATTCTATCAGTCTTATGTTAGTATTTTCTATTTTAGTCTGTATTGATCATTGTACTATGGTCATATAAGATGTCAACATTAGGGGAAGCTGGGTGAAGGGTATATGGGAACTCTGTTATTTTTGCAACTTCTCTGTAAGGCTAAAATTTCAAAGTGAAATTTCTAAGCTCCTAGAAATATTTTCTAATCAAGCTACGGTATGGAAACTTAAGAAAAGTTATAGAAACTAAGCTGTCAACCAGACCCCAGGCAGTTGTGAGGATAAGATGGTGAGCATAGTAGATTGTTTGCTCTTGTTCACATTTAGAATCTTGCAGCTCTGCTGTGAACATGCCTCCCTGTTGTCACTTATTGACATTCCTAATCAAAAAACAGAAAACCGCAGACACAGAATTAGGAACATATCTGCCTGTCTGATTACTTCTACTTGAAATTTCTCATTGACCTGAGATATTAGCAAATGTATATGGATTCATCTGAAAATTTCATTTTTTATTTGAAAAAGAAAGGAAATAGGGCCCTGAACTGGGATAAATAAACCAATATTAGGTAAAGTATAGAGATCTGCTTTTTTTATTCTTACTTATTTTGGTACACAATCTCCATCAGAAGAGTTCAGGCTCCCAACACTGTGGTTCTTCACATTTGGGCTCATTTTCTGTCCCTCATCCCCACACTCCCTAGTCATTTATCTGCCTGCACAGAAACCATTAGATCTCCATGGCAGTGGAAATACTTAGATTGAGAAATTATAGCAATTTAAGATATTTTGGTGTTCAGATAGGTCCTTAAAAAAAATCCTTCATTACAAACCCACATAATTGAAACAACTTTTACGGACATCAAAATATTTTCTTTAATCACTTATATATTGTAATGTAGCTTTCCTAGAAGTTGAGCTGTGTATAGTAGTGAGGAATCTTACGATGTTGCACATATATTATTCTTTCTACAAGACCCGTGGCTTTGGGGGGAGCCACCAGCCAGCTTCAGCTCCCCCACTTTACTATCTCTGTGACCTTAGGCAAGCACTGTCCCCACACTGGTGTTTGCGGATAATACACATTTTCCAAGATTAAATAGGAAATGTAAAATCTTTAACATAGTGCCTGGAACATGCTAGATATTCAGCAAGTGATAATTAATAGTAGTAATCATCACACTGTTTCCTGCACTGTATTTTTTTTCCATTTGCAGTCTACTCTTTGAATTACTGAAAAGTCACGAACAATAATATTTACACTTCTAGTGAGTAACCTTTTCTGTCTTTCCAGCCAGTTTTGTTATTGTTGTTGTTGATCTCAATCTTTGGTCCCTGCACATATATGAGCAAATCTGTCGTTTCACAATACTTTCATAATTCACAGATAGTACTTTTTACCAATCAGGTTCTTGTTGTTATCAGCGGTGGTGTTTAATGAATGTTAAAGTAGCTCCCAAGTGAGATATTTGTAAATAACATTCATCTTATTAATTTGGCCTCTTATTTTTCCAAAGTTTTTCTGTTTAGACAATTTCTCATTAAAAAAAAAAATTACACTCCTATTATTTAAAGTAAGTAGTTTGGGGGCAGTGACACAGTTTGTTCATTCACTTGGGTATCTTACTATCATTCCAGAAGAAATTATGGTCTGTATGTGGAAGTACAGTGTCTTACAACACTGTTCTCTTTGCTGTCCAGACAACTAACCTGTAGATCCAAGTCCACGTGTTTTTATACTTTGTACTAGGTTGTCTCATACACATTTCAGTTCTGCTGCTAACTGCCCATTTAAACTTGGCAAGTTGCTTAGCTTCTCTGAGCCTCCACTTCCCTGACTATAAAATGAAGATACAATGGCACATACCTCAGAAGATTGTAGGTAGGACTACATGAGTTAATGTAGGTGAAGTGTTTAGTGCCTGGAATCCAGATAAGTTCTAGAGAAGTGTTTATTGTGCTTGTTCTTATGTTAGTTCTGTCATGCTCTGTGTTTGCTACTGAAGTTTCTCACTTGATTCTAAACCTTTTGGTTCTAGAGATTTCTTTTCAAATACAAAATGATTTCTTTATATGTTCTTAGACTAAATTATTCCGGCCAGGTGATAGTGGAAAGTTATGCTTGTCTATGGAGATTCTATTTTTAAATTGTGTCTTCAGCCATCTGAGTCTATTCTGATTAGGTGCCCCCCTCCCCCCACCAAGTTTTTTCCCTCCTAGATTAGAGCAGGCACTTCTGTGAAACCTCCATCACCTCCCTTCCCTCTTTTAAAACCCTTTTCTGCCCACACTGTACCCCTGTCAAATATTAGACCTAGGGACGGCTGCTCTTCTTTTTCCCCTTGAGAAAAGTGCCTGATACCCAGTAGGTACTCAGTAAATGTTGAATTGATGAATTAGATAACATCTTTGATTTATTTTCTCCTGTATGACTTGTAATTCACATCATATTCTTTATTATTGCTTATAAACTCAGCATAATCATTAGTATTTTAAATCTGTTTTGTGTAAACCTCTGCTCTTTGGAGTGCTCGAAGATATCTGTACATTAACAAAGATGGCCTTCAGTGATCACTACAAGTCCAGTTCAGGTTTCACATTCCTTTTCTAGAAAGTCGGCAAAGTAAGATGTTACTGGTGTTAGAACTGGCTTTAGCCTGATAAAATACATATTTTTCCACCTCAGAAGTAAAAAGTTGATGTTCTCCTGTTTGGTTTCTTATGCTGTTGCCAGTGCTGGTATGAGCTATGGAGGAAATGCTTTCTGCAGAAGCTCAGGGGTATTTGCAAGCAATAAAGCATTCACTGAAAAGGTACCAAGTACTACACTCAATGGCAAGACTATCTTCAGAAAGCTGTGTGTAATATTTTTTAGCTTCTCTCCTTCCATGAGACATTCACAAAAATCTGTTTGGCAGCTGCACTCTTAGTCCAGTGAATTTAATAAATACACTTTTTAAGTAATCATTCTCATGAGGTAGGTGGAAGGAAGTGTTGGGAGCCCTCAGATAACACATATTGTTATAGATCCAATTTGCTTAGTTAGGTGTCTGACTTAAAAAAAGTTCTCTGATTTCAGACTAAATTACAAAGCTATAGTAATTAAAACAATAGGGTATTGGCATAAAAACAGACATATAGATCAGTGGAACAGAAAAGGGAGTTTAGAAATAAGCCCACACATAATACAGTTCATTAATTTATGACAAAGGAGCCAAGAATATAAAATGGGGAAAGGACAGTCTCTTCAATAAATGGTGCTGGGAAAGCTGGACAGACACATGCAAAAGAATGAGACTAGACCACTATCTTACATCATACACAAAAATTAACTCAAAATGGATTAAAGACTTGAACATAAGACCTGAAAACATAAAACTTCTGGAAGAAAACATAAGCTCCTTGACGTAGGTCTTAGCAATAATTTTTTAAATCTGACACCAACAGCAAAAGCAATAAAAGCAAACATAAACAAGTGGGACTACATCAAACTAAAAAGCTTCTGCACAGCAAAGGAAGTGCTCAACAAAATGAAAAGGCAGCCTACTGAATGGGAGAAAATATTTGCATATAATGTATCTGATACGGGTCTATTTTCCAAAATACATAAAGAATTCATACAAATCAACAGCAAACAATCTGATTTAAAAATGGGCAAAGGATCTGAATAGATATTTTTCCAAAGAAGACGTACAGAAAACCAACAGGTACCTGAAAAGGTGTTCAACATCACTAATCATGAGGGAAATGCAAATCAGAACCACAATGAGATATCAACTTTTACCTGACAGAATGGCTTGTTCTCAGAAAGACAAGAAATAACAAGTGTTGATGGGGATTTGGGGAAAAGGGAGTTGGTGAGAATTGTTGGTGAGAATGTAAATTGGTGCAGCCACTATCAAAAACCATGTGGAGATTCCTCAAAAAATTAAAAATAAAACTACCATATCATCCAGCAGTACCACTTCTGGGTACTTATCTGAAGGAAGTAACAACACTAACTTGAAAAGATAGCTGCATCCCTATAATCATTGCAGCATTATTTACAATAGTAAAGTTATGGAACAACCTACCTGTCCATTGATGGATGAATGGATAAAGAAATTGTGTGTACACACACACACACACACACACACAGAGGAATATTACTCAGCCATAAAGAAGTATGAAATCTTGCCATTCATGACAACATGGAGGGACCTCAAGGGCATTATGCTAAGTGAAATAAATCTGAGAAAGATAAATACTGTATGATCTCTCTTTTATGTGGAGTCTGAAAAAAAATGTTCTTAGGTACAGAGAACAGTTGGGTGGTTGCCAGGGAGTAGGGGTGGGGGAGTAATGGATGAAAGGGGTCAAGAGGTAAAAAGAAAACAAGCAGTAAATCACACACAGAAGTTGTTGAAGTTGACAAAATACGGCCATATATGTATTTGTATGGCATCTTTCTCATTTCTGTAGCAACCTTCTCAACTGCATATCTATATATACCTGCAGTGGGGAAATATTGAGAGTAGGAAATTAGTAGTTTGCTGTTCTTCTTTCAGTTATGCTATATTTGATCATCTCTAAAAATGTCATGCCACCATCGGTTGGTCATTATATTATCCTAGCTATTTTAATAAATATATTCAGGAGGTCTTTTTAAATAATATTTGTCATCATTATTGCTGTGTATACCATTATGTTAAAGGTCCTACCCAGTGCAGTAAGGCAAGAGAAACAAATTAAAGGCAATAATCTATATTGGAAAGGAAGAAGTGAACTTATGTTTATTCACAGACAGTATGATCAGTGATATAGAAGATTTGAGGGAGGGACGCCTGGGTGGCTCAGTTGGTTAAGTGTCTACCTTCGGCTCAGGTCATGATCCCAGGGTCTTGGGATTGAGCCCCTCATCGGGCTCCCTGCTCAGCAGGGAGTCTGCTCCTCCCTCTGCCTGCTGCTTCCCCTGCTTGTGCTCTCTCTCTCTCTCACTTTCTGACAAATAAAATCTTCAAAAAAATGTTTGAGGGAATCTACAGAGAAGCTACTAGAGCTGATACATTTAGCAAGGTGGCAGGATACAAAATCAGTGTATAAAAATCAATTCTGTTTCTACATATTAGCAACAACCAATCAGAAGCTGAAGTTAAGGCAGTAGCATTTACGATAACATCAAAACATGAAATACTTAGGGATAAATCTGAAAATTCAGGTGCAAGATCTATATACTGAAAACTACAAAACACTTTTGAGAGAATGTAATGGAGACCTAAGTAAATGGAGAGATGCACTGTTTTTATGGTTGGAAAACCCAATATTGCTAATACCTCCATTCTCCAAAATGATCTATAGATTCAGTGCAATTCAGGTCAAAATCTCAGTAGGCTCTTTTGTAGAAATTGACAAACTGATTCTCAAATTCATGTGGAAATGCAAAGAACCTAGAATAAAAACAATTTTGAAAAAGAACAAATTTGGAGAACATGCCATGATTTCAGGATTTACTGTACAGCTATGGTAGGTAGTATCTAATTGGTGTCAAGATAGATCTATCGATTGGAGTAGAATAGAGTCCAGAAATAGTCCATACATACATGGACAATTGATTTTTGACAAAAATGAGAAATCAGTTCGTTGGAGAAAGGATAGTGTTTTCCAATTGCTGGAACAATGAAATATTCATACATGAAAAAGACAGCAAAGAACCTCAAGCCATACTTTGCAACATACATAAAAACTAACTCAGGGATGCCTAGGTGGCTCAGCCGGTTAAGCATTTGCCTTCGGCTTGGGTCATGATCCCAGGGTCCTGGGATGGAGTCCCACATCGGGCTCCCTGCTCAGTGGGCAGTCTGCTTTTCCGGAGGCTCTGCCCCTCCCCCCTGCTTGTGCACTCTCTCTCTCTCTCTTATGCTCTCTCTCTCTCTCAGATAAATAAAATCTTAAAAAAAAAAAAAAAACTAACTCAAAGTGAATGGTAGATCTAATGTAAAACCTAAAAACCAAACATTTTTAGAAGAAAACATGAGTGCGTTAAGGCCTGAGTTAGAAAAAGATTTCTTAGATGTGTCACCAAAGCGAGATCCATAAAAAGATAATTTGAACTTCATCAAAATAAAGTATTTCTGTCTTTTTATAGACACTGTTAAGAGAATGAGAAACAAGGCATGGTCTAGGAGAAAATATTTGTGAATGACTTGTATCTAGAATATATAAAGAACTCTCAAAACTCAGTAACTAAAAAACAATTCAGTAAAAATGTGCAAAACATTTGAACAGACACTTCACTAAAGAAGATATAGGGAGGGGCACCTGGGTGGCTCAGTCGGTTAAGCATCCGACTCTTGATCTCAGCTCAGGTCTTGACCCTCAGGGTTGTGAGTTCAAGCCCCCCACATTGGGTTCCATGCTGGGTGTGGAGCCTAATTTAAAAAAAAAGGGAAGAAGATACAGCCATAAATATACATGAAAAGAAGGTCAACATCAGTCATTAGGAAAATATGAATTAAAACCACAGTGACGTATTACTACACACCTATTAGAATGGTTAAAATTTAAAAACCCCAATAATACTGTTGGGAAGGATGTGGAGAAACTGGAACTGGTCAGAATGTGAAATGGTAGAACCAATTTGGAAAATGATTTTGTAGTTTCTTAACAAGTTAAACATATTCTTACCATGAGATTCAGCTATTTCACTCCTAGGTATTTTCCCAAGAGAAATGAAGGCATGTGTCCATATAAAGATGTATATGTAAATGTTCATAATAGCTTTTTTGGTAATGGCTAACAACTGAAAAAATTCCCAAATGTGCTTCAACAGGCAGAGAACTAAACAAATAATGATATATCTACACAATGGAATATTGCTTAGCAATTAAACAGAAATGAAGTATCGATATAGACAGCAACATGAATGAATCTTACAAAAATCCTGAAGGAAAGAATCCTGGTTTAAAACAAAAGAAAATGAATGTCCAATTACCTTTACATAAAATTCTGGAAAGAGCAAACTAGAGTGACAGATCAGATTAGTTAGGGGGTGGCAAGGAAGGGCGGGAAAGAGGAAGGACAGGGAAAGATGTTTGGGCTGATGGATATGTTCACTATGTTAATTATGGCAGTGATTTCATGTGTGTGTCAAAACTTAACAAGTTGCATACTTTAAATATGTGTAGTTCATTGGACACATACTTACACCTCAATAAAACAAAACGAAAAAAAACAGAGTCCAAGCTCTGCTGTTCGAAAGCCTGGGTAACCCAAAATCTATAAAGTTATCAAACTCAACACCCAAAAAACAAATGATCCAATCAAGAAATGGGCAGAAGACATGAACAGACATTTTTCCAAAGAAGACATCCAAATGGCCAACAGACACATGAAAAAGTGCTCAACATGGCTCGGCATCAGGGAAATCCAAATCAAAACCTCAATGAGATACCACCTCACACCAGTCAGAATGGCTAAAATTAACAAATCAGGAAATGACAGATGTTGGCGGGGGTGCAGAGAAAGGGGAACCCTCCTACACTGTTGGTGGGAATGCAAGCTGGTGTAGCCACTCTGGAAAACAGAGGTGCCTCAGAAAGTTGAAAATAGAGCTGCCCTACAACCCAGCAATTGCAGTATTGGGTATTTACCCCAAAGATACAAAAGTAGGGATCCGAAGGGGTACGTGCACCCCGATGTTTATAGCAGCAATATCCACAATAGCCAAACTATGGAAAGAGCCAAGATGTCCATCAACAGATGAATGGATAAAGAAGAGGTGGTATATATATACAATGGAATATTATGCAGCCATCTGCCATTTGTGACGATGTGGATGGAACTGGAGGGTATTATGCTGAGCGAAGTAAGTCAATCAGAGAAAGACATGTATCATATGATCTCACTGATATGAGGAATTCTTAATCTCAGGAAACAAATTGAGGGTTGCTGGAGTGGTGGGGGGTGGGAGGGATGGGGTGTCTGGGTGATAGACATTGGGGAGGGCAACCCTCAGTTTGTTTCCTGAGGTTAAGAATTCCTCATATCAGTGAGATCATATGATACATGTCTTTCTCTGATTGACTTACTTCACTCACCATACATTACATCATTAGTTTTTGATGTAGTGTTCCATGATTCATTGTTTGCATATAACACTCAGTGCTCCATTCAGTACATGCCCTCTTTAATACCTCAACTTAACATAATAAAATTTAAAAAAAGGTTTTTAAAAAAAACAAAAAGCCTGGGTAAGATGTGGATAATAACAGCGCCCAACTCTTAGGGTTGTTGTGAGGACTGGGTATTATAATACATGTTCAGAGACTAGACCAGTGCCTGACTCAGAGCTCGGTTCACCATTTGATGTCACTGCATCTTGTCTTCTACGGGTTCATCAGCTCTTGGTGAGCAAGGCACCACGTCTCTGCCATCTTTTGCCTAGTTTGAAACTTGCTGGGTATCTATTTGTATAATCCTCAACTTATATCATGAACAGTGCAAGGAAGTGTTTTGACAAATTTTAAACCTGTAATTATGTAACAGAATTAGCACCTTTCAAACATGTGCAGTACGGATAAAGATTGAACAAAGGAACAGGAATGTGGCCGACACTGCTCTGGACTAACTTGTGAATTGCGTTATGTGTTTAGAATCATATGGGAAATACTTAAAACGTTACATTGTCTTACAGATGTCTTTATCTTTATTTGTACACATACACACAAGTGTGTGTATACCCTATATATTTCCTAAAAATTGTTTCCTTTGAGCTCTTGAATGTAGCTGTCACCCTTATTTCTTTGACTTATTTTAGAAAGCAGTTAAGTCCTTGGGAAAATCACTTATGTCATCGGTGAGGAATGTCACCAAAATAGCTTCTCACTTAAGTTCCCATCGCCAGAGCTAACCCACAGGAGGTTCCGATAAATTCAAATATTTAATAACTTGTATTTTTCTTTCTCCTTAAACACAGGCCCTGTGGTCCTGGAGGCAGGATCATGTGGTGGATTGTTGGCAGTCAGCAGTCTGTGGAGCTTTTGCAGGTGCAAAGGATTATATTATACTGGGAAAGACCAAAGGGGGGAGAAAAATGTGAAAATATTAACTATGCAAAAACAACATTCTTTAGAAATTCCAGATTGTTTAGATGAAGAGAGTTCCACTAGTTGTTTGAGAAAAGAGAGTGTCTTAGGGGGAAAAAAAATGCTTAAAAGGTGTCTGCTTGACAGACAACCAATTTGTTTTTGACAAATTTTTCTTTTTCTTTTTATCTTTATTAAAGCCTTCACTCAGGCCCTTGGATTATCTTAAAGATGATTTATAAAGTCCTCTGTGGGAAGAGACTTGCCATGGGTGCGGGGCTCACTGTGCAGCTGTCTGCCTTGAGCAGGGCTTTGGGGCTTTCAGTGATTTCTGCAGAAGGCAATGATTCACGGTTCGTGTGACACGTTTGACAGTGCCACAGATTAACTGCTGTCAGGAGAGCCAAGGCTGCTCGGCAAACTTACGGAAGGCTAAACGGGTCTGGGTAGAAAATATGGAGATCGAAGCATCTGGGCATTTTCTAGACATTAAACCAAAAGTGAAGTGACAATATCCAATACTGTGTCATCCATCACCAAACTGTGTGCATTTTCCAGTGAGGTTGTTGTAAGAACTCAGGTGCTTTAAAAAATTAAATAAGTTTTAGCAGTCAAAGAGAGAAGTGCATTTTTCTGTTGCAAATAAAGGTAAGTTAAAATTACAGTTGAAATAAATTGAAATGGAAATTTGCCAGAAACTGTAAACTGCTAATTTTGATGTGTAGCCAGTAAATAGGTAGTTTTGGGATGTCAGCTTTAGTAGAAAATAATTCTTTTCCAATTTGTTTCATGGTTGTTGGATTGGGTTTTTTGTTGTGGTGATTAGGAAAACAGAAACCATGTATTATAGGATTCTTTATTAATAATTGGATCCATTCAACTTGTAGAATTGATAATCAAAAGTAAGAATCTTGCCTCTAGACACGAAGCAGGCTCAGATTGATTATGACAGGTAATTATTTCCACCTGACACATAGTCATTAGCTGTGTTAAATGAGTAGGTGGTCTTGAATCACTTTCCAGAGGTCAAGAGTCTTTACTCCCCCAGTCCTTAAGAGAAACGTGTGCTTTTTTTTTTACTCCCTCCAGGGGACAAAGTGAGCATTATGGAAATTTAGTCACCCTGGATAAGGAAGGGCACTTTCTAAATTCACCAATACCATAAAACTTCCATGGGATGAAGCAAAAAGTGTTCACTCTCTGGTCCCGTGGCTGAAGAGTAGCTGATTCAAAGATTTGCTTACAAGCACTGTTTCTATGAAGGAAATGTGCATTGGCTACAGTGTCTTTTTCCAAATAATGCTTTAATAAGCAGTTAGATTAGAAGCGGGGGAGGAGAAACTTTCCATCAGCCATCCACTGCTCAGTTACTATTTGAAAACCATTTAAAACCTTTATTTATTTAAAACTATTTTAAAACCTTTAAAACATCATTGAAAAATATTCCAACTTGTGAAAGAGTGATAGCTGGTGGGAATCTGTGGTGCCGCTGGGCTTTCCACATAGCCATTCCTCCTGACTTGCTGTCTCCCGCCGCTCCTCCCAGGCCTGTCGTGCCTCCCCGCCACCCCCCACATGCCCGGACTCTCCAGCCTCACTTGGCCACAAAGGCAGTGGTAAGACTTGCCCACATATCAGAAATCAGATTGTTCATCCTTGTGCACTTTTCTGGTTTTAAAATGGTTAAATCATCATGGATGAACCGTCCTCTTTGCTATCTTTGGCACTCTTCTGTGCCCATGCTTGTTTTATTAACTACTTGGCACAAATATCCAAAAATGTCCCCTGAGATTGGAGGTGTTGATGGCTTGTCATGCTCAGAAATTCCCTTGGGTTCTGGTCAGGGGTTAAAGGAGGGGGAAAAAAAGAAAAAACAACTTTGCCAACTTCGTCACTGCAAGTTAATTTTTAAACATAAAACCATAATTCAACCTAAGTAATTATGACATTTGCTACTATAGTGATATGTGCAGAATATCCTGGTGTTCTTTGGTCAGGTTCTCGTAATTAACATCTACTTACATTTTCTAAGAGAGAAGGAGCAGGACTGAAAGACCGAGTGGGAGGGACTGAGAAAGAGTTATTCCCATGGCTTGAAATTCCAGAACATGGGCTGCCTGGATGACTTGGTTAAGCGTCCGACTCTTGGTTGCGACTCAGGTCATGATCTCATGAGTCATGAGATTGAGCCCCACAGGGAGCCCCTCATCGGGCTCCGTGCTCAGCGGGGAGTCTGCCTAAAGATTCTCTCCCTCTGCCCCAGCCCCCGCTCGTGCACATGCTTGCTCGCATGCTCTCTCTCACTCAAAAATTAAGTCTTTAAAAAAAAAAAAAAGGAAAGAAAAAAGAAATTCCAGAATGGGGTGAAGGAGTTAACTGGGTAACAAATTGAGAAGGCCTGGTACAACCTTGAAACACACACAAACCCCCGTTGTTGTTGTTGAGGCCTTGTGTGTCTGTGCGCTCGTTGGGAGATGATGCACGGGAGGCGCGTGGAGATGCTCCTCTTGCTCCATGGCGCCTCCAGAGATGGTGGGGGGTCGGGGGGGGGGACACATGGCGGCCCTGCCCACTGCTGGCCCCGCCCCCCGCATAGCCACTGCTGGGACGGGACTGGGACCGCTCCAGACTTGTTGGAGGAAGGGGGCCCCATTGTCTGGGGTGGTAAAGAACCTGCATTTGTTCCCTAAGGACCCATGAGATGTCATTTCATTGTAAACACCCAGTTTCCCTTGAACCTGGTCTCTGAAAGTAGTTAGTTGAACATTCTCAGAGAGCCTCAGTCTGTGGAGCCCGTAGAAAATTGTTTCATGTGTGAGGCGAGCATGCAGGCAGCCTACACTTGCTGCACCGAATAATTATTTCCTGTCTAATATGTTAGCATGTTCCTCGTATTTATTACCAGCAGTTTACAGTTCCCTTAAGTAAAATGCAGAAAAGCACTGCATTTTAACCAAAAGCACAGGTCCCCGGTCCCCCTCCCTACTGTAACCCGTTATTCTATACGTGATCTTCACAGGCCCTTTTTGGCAGCCTCATAGAAAACATTGTGAGGGCTGTGTATTAAAGCAGTCCTTGATATTTGAAGACATTAAGATTGATTTATTGGTAACCTTTATAAAATGCAGCTACCATCATAGTAAAATTAGGGCCTATTTAAGCGTCTTTGTTTTTGTCTTTGACTTTTCTTCATATTACGCATATGAAACAGCAGTCTCTAAGAGCATAGTGGCAGGCAGCCACAGTAAGGGGGAGGTGCGTTTTTGCTAATGACCAAGACACGTCGGATGCGCAGTACCCACGTTTACGAGAAGACACATACTTTTCAAAAGTGTAGGTAAGTGAGGAAAGCCTGAGTAGTCAGACAAGGGACAGGTGATGTCTTTGCCAACTTGTAAGTCTTTGAAATTGGTTTAGGAAAGTTTGCAAGCATTTTCTTTTCTTTTTTTCTTTCTTTTTTTTTTTTTTTTTTAAGATTTTTATTTATTTGAGATAGAGAAGTGGTGGTGGTGGGGAAGGGGCAGAGGGAGAGGCAGAAGTAGGCTCCCCGCTCGATCCCAGGACTCAGAGATCATGACCTGAGCCCAAGGTAGAAGCTTAACCGACTGAGCCACCCAGGCGCCCCAGTTTGTGAACATTTTCAGATAGGATAATGGTGTATGCACTTCTGAGTTTTAACAGTCAGACACATTTTAATGTCTTATCACATACCAGTCATCATGTGGTCAATGAGCACTACTTTTAGAGCTAAAATGCATGTGACTTTGAGTCCCAGCTCCATACTGTGTGACACTGAGCAAGTTGTCTATAAACGGAACCGTAATCCCCACGCGCACAAGCTATGATACGTACTGACGGTACCCAGCACAGTCCCACCGCACCAGGTACGGAGTGGGCCCAAATGTTCACTCCAGGCTTCCCCTTCCTCTGCTCTTCTAGAGGACGAGTTGAAACCTCGGGTCTGTAAAACTACAGACACCTGTCCCAGGCACCTGGCAAGCCTTTTTGAGTGCCTGCTGTGTGCACTGGGCTAGAGCCATGAAGGAAAATCACACATTATCTGTGCGCTTGCAGGGAAGAGCCAGGCACTACCCTAGACACTTGGCACAAGACCCATTTAGTGCTGGTGTCATACTCTTACCTGCTTTGTACAGCTGGCTCCTAGCACCCTCCGTGGCCAGGAGCTCACGTTCTGGAGTCGGGAAAGCTCACGTCTCAGCTCTGCACTAAAACCTTCTGTGAGTTCTGTAACCTCACTGAGCCTCAGTTTCCCCACTGGTAGCATGTGGTAGCAGTTACAGAAGTACTTGTCTCCTAGGGTACTTTATCTAGAGAGTAAGTACGGTATTTAAGTACAGGATTTAAGGCTTGGTCTTTCGGACTCTTTCAGAGTTCTTCCAGGCTGGGCCTGGCGAACCGTTGCAGCCAGTGAGGGACACAAAGCCGAATACTATCAGATTTGGGGTGGGGAGTTTGGGATAGTACAGGTTCATTGCCTGAAGTTGAGTAAGTACCTGAATTTCAGACAGCTTTTCAATCTGGAGGAAAATGTTTCACATGTTCGTAGCACAAAAGTGGCTAAAACGAAAGGGGACTCTAATATTCATGTAATTGATCATCTGTAGCCCTGAGGGGTGTGTCCTTTGTGAGTAACCCAAAAATGGGACATAAAAGCATAAATGGGTACATCTTTCAAAAAGTCAGTGTCCTAATACATGCTACCAAGTTCGGTGTGAAGATTTCAGCAACATGTTTAGAAAGATAGTTGGCGGAGATCAGATGACCTTCACATACCATGAACTTCAGAGGGAGATGTGCTATTTCTGGAGCATCCTTCGTACATGTGTTGTGTTCAGCCCCTATGAAACTGTGCAGCCTAGCTCATGGAAGCTGAGTCTTGGGTAAGCCCTTCTGGGTTTATTATTTCTATCTCCTTAGGGCCTCTTGGGGTTTAAAAAACTTCTTTGTATCACACTAAATAAAATATTGACACCACTGCAGTTTCTGTAAAAAAAAAAAAAAAAAAAAATCCTCCAATTCCCCTGTCTGTAGGTATGGATATTAAAATGTGTGGATTTTTTAGATTTTTTTTTTTTTTTTTAATTTGACAGCACAAGTAGGCAGAGGGAGAGGGAGAAGCAGGCTCTCTGCTGAGCAGGGAGACCCGATGTGGGGCTTGATCCCAGAACCCTGGGATCATGACCTGAGCCGAAGGCAGACGCTTAACTGACTGAGCCACCCAGGTTCCCCAATGTGTGGATTTTTTAAATATCAGTTTGGCAGTCATGGTATTCCGTGGAAGAGAAGGTGGGAAGGAAGCTGTGGGAAGATTGCCTGTTGAATCAGGATGCAGAGGGCGGCCTAGAAATGTAGTTATTTGGCCTGGCCTGTTACTTGAAGCCTGCAAATACAGAAAGCTTTATCCTTTTAACTCAAAGAATGTAGCCATTAATACCGAAAGTCCCTACAGCACTGTGCGTATTTCTGTTGGCCCATTTTGTCTCAGACCAGAAAAAGTAGAAGCATTTTGGAGTCAGAGTAAAGCACAGTGGTCCATGGAAGGCATGGGCCTCTGAGAAGCACCAGGAGCAGCGAGCCTCTCATACTGACAGTGGGTGTCTGAACATAGACCACAACCACGTACACACACAGGGTTGTTCTCCACAAAAGAGCAAGATGAATTATGGGACCTTGTTTCCTGCCCCCCCCTCCCTTGAGTGTATAAAGCATCATCTTGTCATCTCTCTTATGTGCGCCTCACCATCACTACAAAAGCCACGGAGCATGCGGATTTTGCACGTGTGGCTCCTCTTGAATCAGCCCAGGGGACGTAATGATAAGGGGAGTGATCTCGGTAGAGTTAGGAGGAATGAGAAAATGAAAGTTGTAGCAGACTGTGTACTACAGTAGCAGGACCTCCTTTATGTGTTGGGGACTTTTATATGCGCAGGTGGATTTGCAGCTGCAGTCACCACACCTCTGGATGTGGCGAAAACAAGAATCATGTTGGCAAAGGTAAGCGTCCAACAACGTCATGTAGACACAGCAGACGCTTGTACGTGGTAGCCCTGGGGCTCGTCTGTATATCAAGGGAATCAAAGCGGCGTGACCCTGACTGTCGTGGCGGCCTGAGCGGCCTGCTGCACAGTGCCTCGCACGGCTGCGGCTGAGTCTGCGGACACTGCCGCCATCATGGTGAGCAGGGCGTGCAGCACCTTACCTTCCCGAAGGCATCCTCGCCGGCGTCGTGTAAGCACGCGGGGCCGCTGGGGGGCCTCGGCCGTAATGCCACCTTCCGGGTAGCTCTGTTTTCATGGGCGGCAGACAGGAGGCTGAGAGTT
Organism: Mirounga angustirostris; assembly: GCF_029215605.1. NCBI lineage: Eukaryota > Metazoa > Chordata > Mammalia > Carnivora > Phocidae > Mirounga > Mirounga angustirostris. The sequence continues at coordinate 182,525,685 of NW_026991709.1, read as the reverse complement.
GACTGGGTTGCTTCCTGCTGTGCGGAAGGTAAGCTAGAGGCTCTGAATTCAGACCGAGTTTGGCCTTGATGAATCAGGACAGTTGTCAAAATTAAGGACATTTTTCATTAAAAAGAAAAATTGTTACAAAAAAAGCTAGACCAACATTTCATGGCATGCCCTGCACATAACGTATCTGGGGCACAACCGTGGAAAAGAAAAGGTCCTACCCTTAGGGAAAAGTGGAACAGTGAGCGTGGGATTCTGTTACGTAGGTGGACAAGGCCAAACCCGAGAAAATTGGTCCTGTTTTAAATGGAACATCGTACTCTTTATTAAATGTGTTTATTAGCTACTCAGGTAAGTTCACAATTGGACCATATAGACTGATTATTCCCCATTCTTCTCCGAGCAATTACTATTGCTTTTGGTCTTTCTCCCATTAAACAGCAGTTGGCGAATTACCTAGGTGAGCTCTGCATCCAGTTTGATGATGCGAGAACCAAGGAAAGCAGCTTCCTGTCAGGGCTTACCTGTGGGTGGGAATGGAAGGGCTTCAGGTCCTGTGTGATCCAGGGGTCCTGATGCCCGAGAAGCTCCCCACCCTGTTTCAGACTATCCTAGAAGAGGGTGGTTGGGAGCCGTGCATCTGAGGATCAGTTGGGGAATTTCATAAGATAATGGCTTTGTCTGTTGTCCTATTGCACAGGCTGGTTCCAGCACCGCTAGTGGGAATGTGCTGTCCGCGCTGCACGGGGTCTGGCGGACACAGGGGCTGTCAGGGTAAGCATAACAAGGAAGGTGAAACTGCCTTTCCGCCTCTTCACGGGCTCTTCTTCCTTTAGCCTGAATAGGATGAACCCCTTTCCTTCTTTCTGATCGTCCTGGTTGGGTCTCTCTATTTACATTTGCACAAAACATACTTGACGTTGCCTGTGTGAGATGCTAGTGCACATCAAGTTGATGCAGTGTCTCGCCACGTGATCACCAGTCTTGTCTGTCTGGATGTTGGAGGACATCCGTGTGCCTGCTCCCCCCTCCCCCGCCCCTGGTTCCAGGTTGCAGCTCTGAGCAAACAGGATTGCAGTTATGGAATGCAGGAATGCAGGCGAGCGAGGGTGGCATTTAGAAGAAAGCACTGGTCACTGGGGAGACACTGTGCTCAGTAACAGTTACTTCCACCGCACCTCGCTTGAAACCCGCTTCGTGCTGTGCTCAGTGTCCAGACTTCGAGCACTGTGTCCTAAAACGCTTCCTTTGCCGAATGTGCTTTCATGTTGCTTTTACCATCTGTGCCGTCGCCGTGTTGGGGTCTGTACGGGGACGTGACACGACAGTGTGCTCTTTGGAATGACCTACCGGGGATTCTCCTGAGAGCAGAGCCGTGGCCGCCTCCTGGAGGGCCAGGCGGCAGCGTCGTGGCGGGGTGTGGCTGCTGGGGACAGCGTCCGGCCAGCGCCACCTCCTCTTCCCAGTGCTGTGGGGATGATTCGATCGTAGGGTCGTGTGCATTTGACAGGTCTTTCTTTCGGCCAGTTGGTAGTTGGGGAACATGAGGCGTATTGGTTAGGACGCAGGTGAGGTTTTTGCAGGAGAATGGCCCCATCCTCTCTTCAGAATATCCAGCCGGTAGTTTGAAAAGTAGGTCGTGTTGGGTGGTTTTGTTGAATGGGCCAGCTCTGATGGACTGATGGCGGTTGATGATAGCCTTAAGGATTTGAGACAAGAAGCGGGTGTAACAGGAAGGGGTGCTTAGGCATGAGCAGGGGAGCGGCAGAGTGGGGGCGCATGTGCTGCCGTTGGCTACTTACGGCCAACACAGTATTAGTACGAATCGGGTTGCTCGTACCTTGGACGCACTGATTTTGACACGAATTTCACATTGATCAGTGAAATGGTGTGAGAGAAGAAAGAGGCCCTAAAGCCACTTCTAAGTAGCAGGTAGAAGATTCTCGGTGTTTCAGGTAGTTTGGGGCCACACAGAGATGTTGCGTGCAGCTTTTTTAGACCATAAAGTCAAAATGCTGAATTTCACGGCCCTCTTTGTTTCACTCTGGCTCATAAATTAGGTTTTATGGCAACTCCCAGTCAGACCTCCGCTCCTGACTTAGCTCTGTGGGGTCGGTATGGGGCTGCAGTGCATCGGCCTGAGACGGTGGCCTGATGTGGATACGGCAGGATGGGCAGAACCCTGGCCCCCGGGAGCTTGTGGAGAAGGAATTCCCGTGAGGAGATGATGGAACCCAGACCCTCCCTATCCCAGCTGTGCCGTGTGCTCGGGGTTACGTAACTGGGCAGCGCCAGAATTAGAGGATGGGCTCCGTAAACATGCCCAGGGCCCCTCTGTCCCCACACCAGCCCTGAAAAGGTCATTGGGAATTCTGCTTATCGTCTCGAGTCTGGGGCTCTCATGCGTATACACAGTGGGTCCTTAGCAGGGTATTCCAAGCAGCCATGCTGGTCATTTAAGAAATGCTAGTTTTTACTAGCTTCCTACTAATAGGATAAAAGGCACCAAATAATTTGACAACAGAATTGTAACTCAAGGCAAACAAAACAAAGCAAAAATCCGCGCTGATGTGGGCCACCATTGTAAAACCGTTTCTGGGTGTCCCAGCCTGCCTCCTCTGTCTGGTTCCCCACACAGCCCCCGCTGGCCTTCTGCCACCTCGAAGCAGCCTTGCATGTTTCTGAGTGTTCCCGTGGCCTCGCAGGTGCAGCTTCCCCACCCTGCAGGGAAGGGCGCTGGCCTCTCGGGGACAAGTGGGGACGCTGTGGTCTCCATGTTGGTTCTCACAGCGGAAGACCATGTTCTGGCACCTACTTGGAATATATGTTCTCAGGCCAACTGGTTTCTCCCAAATAAAAATACCACCCAGTCAGTCAGTCCAACAGTCAGAAAGCAGATGGGGAAGCCTGTTTGTCCTGCATTGTGCCTTCCTCCTTGTCCTGTTCCTTAACTGGCTTTTTGTGTTTCTTGACTGTGTGCCCTTCATGGAATGATCGCGGCCACCCCGCGCGTACCCCTGCCGTGCCCTGTGCACTACATTCGTTTGTTCCCTCACGTGACCCATGGTCCCGAGAACACAGCCCCACTCTGCTCGAGTCTCTGCCTCCTCGTTCGTTGGGGCGCCCGCTATACAAATGAGTCTGCTTTAAGGCTGTAATTATGTTAATAGGTTCAACTGCCATCTAGTGAAACCAGAAACCCCTTCCATCTGTCTCTTGCCAGGAGCAGCTGAGTTCATTAGCAGCAAAAGCTGAACCAAGACACGGGTTTCAGAAATAAGTCAGCTCGTGAGGGAGGGAGGCTTTTGTGGCAGAGGTGGTCTTCTGCTGACCTCCCTCCCAGCACCCTTCCCTGTGCAGGGAGGGCCAAGAGGAGGCATCTGTGTTTCAGGCCAGAAGGTCCCAGGGGCCTTGGTGAGTTTCTGTCCTCACCAACCACCTCATGCAAAAACTGCATGATGCTGAGCTGAACAACTTTTTCCTCGTATAGTTTTCATGGTTACTTCTAGACAAGAACAAGAGGTTCTCATCTTATCTGTAGTATTTTACTTAATGATTTAAATCCTTACTTCCCTAACTGAAGGGCCACCTAAGGCTAAGTCCGTTTTCCTCACACGTGCTGAGTGTGATACTCAGAGGGGAGGCCAGGTGACCTGTCCTGGCAGGCATGAAGAAACGGGGGTGGGGGGTGGGGGTGGTCTCATCTGTCCACTTCCTTGGCTCATCCCTATTTAGTTTATGGTGGATGTTTTTCCTCTTAGAGGTTATGTCTTTTTCACGTAATATGACCATTTTCACTTTTTTTCCCTAGACCTGATCCAAAGCGTCCTCACTACTAGGCCCGCTAGTTCTGATTTTTACTGCTTTACAACAGTAATACTCTTGGTAAAAAGGCTCACTTATTCTAGAAAGATAGGTAGGGACTGTTGTCGTTGTGCCCTCCAGAGAAAGTTGAGGCCTTGGAATACATGCTCACATCCTTGCTGTGATCACACGTACAGCTTTGGGACTTTTGTCAGAACCCACTGTGCAGAATAGGTCTCGGTTCCTGTGGGCTGCCCCAGAGGGGGGCTCTCCGCAGTCGCTCTGGTACCTGCAGTGCCGTGAGGAACGTCTCTGAACACATACCTGTGCGCAGCCACAGGATGGTTTTTAAAGAGTGAACCTCCCAGTTTGCATCCCCAGTAACACAATTGTTCTTTTACTTTGCCTTTGTTTCTTCCAAAGTTGCTCCTCTGACTGGCCTTGTGTGGTGTGTGGGGACTGAACCTTGGAGGAGGTGCTGTCCCCAGACCGTTGGTCTTTCTGGTCCTTCCTCAGAGGAGAAGACAAATAGGCAATGCATGGAGATTCGCTTTCCTGTTCTGGCATCACATTTGTGGGCCTCTAAGGACGAAATGCAGCCGAGAACTCTCCCCCACTCGGAGCCCACCTTCCTTCCCAGGGTGGGCCACGGCGCGACCCAGGATTCAGGCTTTGGACTCCTTTACCAGAGTCCTCATCTCCCAAAGACAAAACCGGCCTGGAAGTTTTCAACAGAATTGTTGAGGGGACAGAGTTAGTCTTTCTTGACTAATTACTGGACTTAATTGTGAGGCTCACAAGTAAGCTGTTTGGTATTTCGCCACGTTAGCCGACAAACAGCTGGGCCCAAACTTCAACAAGTCTACTTGGGAATGTAATTTAGTGCCATTCTGGGAGGAAAACACACACGCTGTAAGTGCTGTGTGGGGTTTAATGAGCATGGTGTGCTGAGTTGAGCAAGCTGTGGGTGTTGGAATTCAACCTTTTTTACACACACCAATTTAAAAGAAATCTTTCCTCCTGCTTTTTTCCCTCCCTAGATTATTTGCAGGTGTCTTCCCTCGAATGGCAGCCATCAGTCTGGGAGGTTTCATCTTTCTTGGTGCTTATGAGCAAACCCGCAGCTTGCTCTTGGAACTTGGCAGAGAGCGCCCCTGAATCGGGGACGGTGCCCCAGGCATGGCTCTCAAGAAAGGGGGCGCCGGGGGAGCAGCCGCACGGTCCCCCACACCGGCCTCGTGTGTGAAGATGGGGACCTTGAGAACAGTGTCTTCCCTGCTGTCGGATGGCTGGCATGCTCACGTGGAACTCTGGCCACAGCGGTACTCCCAACCCTTTCTCAGGCCCCTGAATAAAGCCGTGAGGTGATGCTGAGTCCAGGCTGCTTAGAGCCTTCATTTGATCTGCACCGGATCTCGCATTTCCCGACCGCGGAAGGCAGAGACGCTTCTAATTCCGATGGGGAGGCTGGACCGGGAGCAGGAAGGAAGGAGACTCCGAGGGAAGGTGGGCCCGCGGCTGGGTGTCTCCCTGTGGTGGTGCTTAGGGCCATCTTCTGGGCAGCCAGGCTGCTACTCTTAATTTCCCTCAGATTTCCCCTAAAAACACGATTGTAGTATTTTGGAGAGAAGCATCCAGCAGCCCACGTGGTGTGTGCGAGAAAGCAAGCAGCTGCAGCCCAGGGCCTAGGTGGGCCTGGCTGGCTCCGGGGCAGGAGGGCATGGCGGGCCCACTGGGGGCCTGAGCCCCACTCCACGCTTCTCCACGTGGGACCCAAAGGAGGGGCCTGGGCCAGCCGGGAGACCAAGCACGGTGTCTTCGTGCCTAGTCGGGAAGGTATGCTGCGCAGTCTTGGAAATGAGCCGGGATAAAATGGGGAGGTCACCATTTCAGAGCTTGACTAATAAGCTCCAGGTGTTTGTTAGAAGAATTCAGAGAGAAATCTTAGGAATCTAGGGGTGGTGTATCTTCCCCGGAGCAAAGAAGTGTATGATTCTGCTTTGCCGAGAAGAAATTTTCCTCTTTTTGGGAAAACATAGATCATTAAAGGCAGAATAACTGCATTTGTAAGGGAGTTTCTGGAAGGGAAGGGGGTGAAACGGTGGGTAGAAGAATGCCCCCAGGCACACCATCAACATTTATAAATGAACCTTTATTAAAGACACTTCAACGCTGTTAGACACTTCAATATTTTACATGTTTTTCAATGTACATTGTACCAAAATTTCTATAAATAAATAACTTTGTACATAAAAGTAATACTTCCTCTTTCACATTGCCTCTCAGAAGCAGCAAATTCACATATTTTGTGGAAGTAACATTAATCAGTTGACTGTTGAGAACACAATTCTAAATGTGCTTACCTTTTAGAACAGTGATGACCCCGGACAGTAAAATTATCTTAACAACTATTTTGTCAGTCTCTACCTTCAGCTTTTTGGCTAAAGGAACTTACTTACTTACTTGCTTTCTGAGATTTTTTAAAGGACCTTGTTTCAATGTAATTTTTCCTGAAATACACATTGGCACTCACAAGATGGTTAGCTACAGGTCTCGAAAGTGCAAATATACCCAGGTCGGGGGCTTCGACTCGTTACGGTCCCAGCCCGGGTCTGTGTGTGAGGGAAGGACGTGGACAGACGTGCTCCGGATCCTCAGTAGAGAGAAGCTAGCCCTGAAAAGTAAGGACTCGACCCTTTCTCTCCCCCCTGATCAACGTCACGTGAATTATATTGGCAGAACTAAAACATCACTATTGAAAAATCCACAGGTACCAACACCAGCAGCCTCTACCTTAGTAAAATAAGCCTCAAAGGACAATCGAGTGATACTGATGACCACCACGTTTGCTTTTCTCAGAGAAGGAAGGAAGGCAGTGCTTCACTGTTTGGAACAAAGGCTTGCAGTGGATCAACAAGCCCCCTTCTGCTCGGCAAGGAACTTAAACTTACAAGAGCAAGTCCTGTAGGGCAGAGGTACGGGGCGACTCGGGCATCTCAGGACGCTGCGGGGAGGCGAGCTGCTGGAGCGTTACTGACGGGAAGTGGATTCCAATGCGGATTCCAATGCACATGAAGGCCCGGAGTGGCCCGCATCCCAGGGTGTTGTCCTGGGAAGTGCAAGGCAAACCCCAGGCCTGCCCCCCCTCCCTGCCCTCCAGAAACTCTTGGGAGCAAATGTGGTTTTTAGCCTCTACAAATTCCATCCATGCATTAAGGCACCAGAACTCTTCCCCACCCCGCTTCCAAAATTAAACAGCAACCTGATATGAAAAATAATATTGTCAAAACTGTACTTTTTTTCTGTTAACCATGCACTACAGATTAAAATAGCCTCTGCAAAAGATATATAATATATAGGAAATCTCTGAAAACTCTTATGTACAAGGGTATCAAATACTTTTCTGCTTTTGTACACAATAGCCTCTTGCAGTTCTGCGCTTCAGCTGCAAGTCTTTAAACCACGGACACTCCACATGGGAGTTTAAAAACTCTGTACACGTCAGTGACGCTTGAACTCAAGCTTCTTACAGCCTCTCCTACCTCTCTTTCCTGTAGAGACGGGCACAAGAGCTGAGGTAGACGAAGCCTAGATTTTCGGTGCGAAGAGCAGGGGCACGCCCCGCTTCCCGGGGGCCTGTCCTGTCAGCGCTGGGGACTCGGGGCTGGAGTCACACGCCTGGGGGAGGTGTCCGTTGGAAAGAAGCAAGTGCTGGCCTTCACTGGGGCCCTCGGGAAAGCCCGTGGCGGCTTCGGTGAGCTCAGGACTGCTTGGAGTTAATGTCGAGGGAGGCTGGAGGTCTCTGGAGTCTGGCTCACACAGCCTTGCTAAAGTCCACGAAGAGGCCCCTGTGCGAAGGGAGAGGGCGCGTCAGAGCCCGCAGGCTGGCTGCTTACCTGGCCCCCCTCCCCCTGCCGGTGCCGCCCTGGGAGACCGTGAACGTCTGCCTACCTGTCCCATCTGCAGGTGCCAGTGGCTTTTTCTTCAAGGATGTCCGCATTCTGTCGTGGTTACTGGGGTAGAGGGACCCCCTGCAGTCGGTGCGGGACCCGTCAGCAATCCCAGGGGTCAGATGAGGCAGAGAGTGTTCTCGGGCCGTCTGACTGGGCTCCTGGCTGCTTAGTGTCCCTGGCTGTGTACTGTCTCTGGGCACAGGCGGAGGATAGACAGCTTGTTCCTTGCAGTAACCGTCCGTGTCCGTGTTGCAGTCCCCACACGCCCCCGGGCCACCATGCTCTGCGAGAGCGAGCCGAGACGGATTAGAGCCACGGCCACCGAGGTCTGCTTCCCCGCCCAGAACAGGGAGCTGCAGTCCCCGGCTAAGAGGCCTGAGCCCTGCTTAGACCAACTCTTTCAAACTTCCCCTCTCCCCAGGTGTGGTCCCAGAAGGAGGACTGGGCAGATACCAAGCCATTAAGGAAGAATGGGCACTCCATGTTTCAATGGTTCAGATGAACTGCTTCATGAGAGAAGATGATCCTACTGTTTTGATCACAGAAAAAGAAAATCCCATTGCATGACATACCATGTTGTCAGGAATCTTCCGAATAATTAGAAATATAGCCTCAAAAATAGGCCTGGTGAAAAGGTACTTTAAGTAAAGCGCAAGGCCCAACCTGAAGTGCTTATAAATCTGGAAAGTTCAAGCCCAGGCTCACCACACCACAGATTTATGTGAGACTTGCTACTTCAGAATTACGAGAGCCAGGCCACAGTGTCCTGTTTCTACACCGAATACCAAATTCTGAGATCCTCATAGACCCATAATGCATCTCTCACTTTTATTTAATGAACAGGTCTGTTTGAATTTTGATTTCAAGAATGGAAGACTTTGGAAGAGCATCTCTTACCCATCTTCTGCGGCCCAGACCTCCGCCGGGCTTTCTCCATCACGTTCCAGGGCTCCCTGTTACAGCCGACGCAGAGCTTGGGCTGCCTGCACGTAGAGCCATGAGCGTCCACTTCTGAGAAGAGGCTGGTGTCCGGTGGACAAACACCTGCAGTAAAATGATGGGCTTAGCTTGTTAGGGTGAGCTTGATGAGAACAAGTGGCGCTTACTAGAACAGTCCCTTTTACACTGTTCTTTACAGCAGTAGGTGCCTGCTGACCAGCAAGAAGCATTTGTAACAAGCTGCCCCACAGGCAGGCCTTTCAGTGTCCGGGGCCAAGCCGGTGAGCGGTCCGTGTGAGGACGGACTTGCCCCCTGTAAGCACTCGGTCTCCCCTAGAGGTAGCTCACCCTGGGAGAGCTTTCTAGTAGCAGAAATTGGACCACAGAGCAGACCTGGGCCCATGCCCTACTCAACAAATGGATTGGTTTCAGGGTCTGTAATGGCCTCTGCAGCTTCTTCAATCCTACCTTATCCTGACCAGGAGATGCTGAGCCCAATATAGCAACTTCCTGGGGGTTGGATTTTTAAAACCTTGCAGAACATGCATAGGATAGGGCCCCTCCCCCAAAAAACAAAAAAAAAACAAAAAACCCCAACAGAAGGCTTGAGTCCGCCAGCCTTCAAGGTCAGATGCGCTCAGCATTAAGGCCGTGCACCTGCCCTGGGGAGGGGCAGAGGCTCGTGAGGACAGGGTCACAGCAGGCTTTGAGGCCTTACCGTTGATCTCGATGTGTCCATTGGCCTGAGGGCCACCCTCTGTCCTGATCACAGTTTCCTGCCGGTCAGAAAGAGTCCCCTGAGATGAGAGGTAGCTTGGAACATCCGGTGGCACAATGGTTTCATCTGCAAGGAGACAGGACAGTCAGATACCAGGTGTCCCCCATTCTTCGTGGGGATTAGCCGTGAAAACACGGGCTCCCTATCCGGCCCGGACATGAGGCTTTGCCGAAAGCAGCCGCCCAGGCTGTGCAGAGATGGTCTGGAGGGCCCGGCTTAGCCGCACTTTCCACTTGGGTGTAAAAAATACAGCAGCTGGAGCTCTGAGCCCATGAGAGAGCGAGTGGGGATGGCGAGGGAGCCAGAACCAGCAGAAGCACAATACAGGCGGTCACTGCAGCAATGAGCGGCCGGCGCAGCCCCGCGCCCTGCCTCCTCCCCACACAGCACCGTGCTTCCCTCCTGCCCTGGGGGCCTGAGCTCAGCCAGCAGAGGCTGACCTGTGTTGGTGACACTGTACTCCTCGCTCTTCTTCCGGGTCTGGTAGATGATGCACACCCAGACCAGGGACGTCAGGACAATGCTGCACACCACGGCGATGGTGAAGATGCCCACGGTGCTGCCGTCCTTCCTGCAGCCGGGGGCAGGCCGGATGCTCAACTGGCTGTGCGCGCGCTCCGTGCCCAGGGTGTTGGAGATCTCGCACGTGTACTGGCCCGCGTCCTCCACCACCACGTTCTGGACGATGAGCAACTGGTTGCCAGGCGTGAAGTGGTGCCGCTCGGTGAGGCTCAGAGGGCGGCCCCCCTTTAACCAGGTGATGCGGGGCGTTGGGTTCCCGGTCGCTTTGCACTGGAGTGCCACCGTTTCTCCCATGGACACCACACGGTCTTCTAGGGGCACCACCAAGGATGGGGTTTCTGCAAGAAGCCAGAGGAGACCGGACGGTTATTCTGGGGGCCTGCCCTGCCTTCCAGACAGATCCTGTAGCAGAGTGGCGAGCTTTCCAGAAGACCTCACACGATGACTAAATCACGACCCTTCTGGGGGTGGCTGCGACCGGAAGAACTACTGAGCCAAAGAGAAGCCCCCTCTCTCCCCCACCTGTCCTGTGCCGGGCTTGTGTGTCTCTTCTTCAGCAGAACACAGCCCTCCAGCCCGAGGGCAGTCTGAGAATGTTCCATAGCAAAGCCCTATGAAAACCACTCCCTTAATTAACTTCAAAACAAAACAAAACCACTTGTCGAGCTGCTTTCTAACATTTTCTGGAAAGTTTTAAACAGAGAAGCAGCCTGGCACGCTCAGTCACAGCCCGCCGCCCGGAGGGGTGGCGCCCCTGCCCCCTCGGCACACGCGCGGACTATACTCAGTGTGCGAGCGCTCGGACCAAAGACCGTCAGGGTGGCGTTCGCGGAAACGGTGCCGGCCGAGTTCTGGGCAGTGCAGCTGTACACCCCCATGTCCTCGATCTTGACGTTCGTGATGAAAAACACGTCGTCGTCGGGCATGACGTGCATGCGTCGCTCACGAGCGGCGGGGAAGTCCGTGCCTCCGTCCTTCTGCCAAGCGATCTGGGGGTTAGGATGGCCACTGGCAGCACACTCGAGGCGGGCCGTGGTGCCGGTCCGGATGGCAATGTCGTGGGGGATTTTGGTGAAGGACGGCAACACTGCAAATACAAACAGTGTCAGGCTCACAGGAAGGAAGAGCTGGATGTAAAGGCCGGGACAGTCCTCTGGTGAAGAGCCCCCCGCTTGGCGGGTGGCTGTCCCCTCCCCACCCTCTTTGCCAGCATCTGAGAGAGCAGTCGGCTCCCCCAAACTGCCAGCCTCCCACTCCCGTGGCTCGCTCTCCTCACCCCGAGGCTGGCTAGCGCCCCCTCGCGTGCAAACCGTTTATGAGGCGGTTCCCCTAAGGGCACAGCCCATAAATACTGGGGTCTGACACTTGCCTACCTCCATTAACCACTAGAACAGCCCGGAGACAAAGGGATCTGCTCGGACAGGACGTAATGATGGGAAAGGAGGACATGCCCTCGCCCTGGGCAGAGTTCCCTGTTGCGGAACCCCGTGGTGGAGAGGCGGTTCGGGGCCCCCTCACTGGGCACTGGCCAGCTGTAGGCAGCCGGCTAGCTTTTTTCTGCCCCTACTCCCTGGCCCAGCGGCAAGCACACGCCAAGGCACCACTGCAATTCCCGTCGGGGTTACTTCAGTGGCAAGTCTAACAGCTCACGGAGCTTTTAATACAAAGGCCTCCTTCAGAATGAGCCAACAGGCAAAGTGGGGTAAAAGAATGTGTTTTCCTGTGGTTTTTCAGGGCTCTGAGACAAGGTGGTTCCAGCACTTATTACCTGGAGGCTTAATAACCAGGTTAGGGTGCTGGGGTGCTTAACTCCTCTGGCTGTTGGCTTCCCTTATTCTGCCCTAAATTCACTGTGACAACTAGCAGCCCTGAGAATAGCCACCTTGAGAGGCTCTAAAGCTCGGAGGGCAGGAGCTTCCCCACAATCAGGGTATGCCCGGAATCTGGACACCGGACAGCGTGGATAAAAAGCACAAGGCTTGGGCCCATCATTTCATTTAACATTTAAAAAAAAAAGAAGTCACCAGAAACAGGAAAATCACCGAGAATAACCCTTCAATCTACAGAACTTGCTCTGGGGCCCCCGGGCAACTGGGGACACAGTAACGTCCCAAAGAGGCTCGGTGTCTCTGGTCTGCAGCCTTCCTGCACGGGCACAGAGAACCACGTGTGGCTTTGGGGATCGCACACCAGAGTAAACCGCACTGCCTCACCATTCACAACGAGCCTGGCCTTGTGCGAGTAGGTGGAGCCGAAGTGGTTGGTGATGACGCACTGATAGCGGCCCTCGTGTCCGAACGTGACGTGGCGCAGGTGCAGGATGGTGGTGTACTCCATCACCTTCCCGTCCTGGGCGCGGACGTGGGCAAAGTTCTCCATGTCGGCGTTGGCCAGGGCCTCGCTGTCCTTCTTCCAGGCAAACGTCATGGGGGAGCTGCTGCTGCTGGCAGCGGAGCACGTGAACCGGATGTCCTTGCCCACGATGGCCACGGTGGGCTCTGGCTGGGTGATAATCTGTGGCTTTGGTAGGTCATCTGTGGAGAGGGGAGCCAAGCTGAAGAGTCTTCCACCCGCGCTCTCCGGCCACACGGGGGCTGCACCTTTCAGGGCCTCTGCTCGCCCTCAGCCCCACCAGACCCTATAAGCGCCTCCCACCGTGGATATCTGGCCTTACCCGACTGGAGACCCCGGAGCGGTGATCACCTCCGGGACCACACTCCTTGACGACAAGCCCATCCACCAGTACTCGTGTGTCAAGGCATACATCTCAGGAGTCTCCACGAGACCACCACGGTGCACTTCACTTGCTCACCTCAACACAAAGCGCACTAACACAGAGTCCGGAACCGTCCGTCGTGACTGCACAGACCTTACCCACCAACTTCACTCCAAGAGGAGGGGAGTGAGGAGCACTTCCAGAATGCGAGACAGATGCCTCCAAAAATCTGCACCTCCGTTAAAGCCACAGTAACACTAGCGAAAATGGCTCTCATCAACCTTTTCAGAATTCTGGAAAGCTGTACCAAGCAAAGGCTGTAACAACGCATGGAGGGTTGACTCAAGAAAACACCTGAATCTCAGGAAGGAAAATGAGCTTTGTGGCATTTAACTTGGCTTAAGTCCCATCCCTCTCTGCCTCACTTTGCGGTAGCCTGAAAACCCAGCAGCCGAGTGACCACTGGCGGGGGGGGGGGGGCGCGGAATGGCTGTGGAGCCCCCACAAAAGCCCCATCCTCTGGCATTATTTGAGCTGATGCAGTTGGCTCGGCCAGGGAGCCCTGGCCCTAGGACATGGGACAAAAACAAGCGGCAGCCAGCGGTGAGGCAGTATCCGCTGGAGCCAACAGGAGGCTGGCCCAGAAACCAGAAAGGAAGAGAAAGCGGTGAATGAAAAGGTCCAACATGTTCCTGAGGATCTAGAAGGCCACGTGCACGTGCAGGGCTCTATGCATGCCCGAGAAAGCCCTGAGAGGAACCTCATTTCTCACCTGTGATTACGGATCGGTGCCAACAGGAAGTGGCCGCATACCCTCAGACAACAGAGATGCTGGGCAGAGGATGGGAGACGTTCTGAGGTGACTGAAGGGTTCTCTGTCCAGTCATTAGCTAACCAGGGAGGCACTTCAACCGCTGCGTAGAACAGACTACAGTATTTGTCCAGGAAAGTCACTCAACAAATTGTAATAATACATAGAACAACAACAAACCAGGAACAAGACGGAGGGAGAATCTGATCTCTGGACTTGCCACATTATTGTAAAGGCTCAGTTTCCAATAAAAAACTACAAAACATGCAAAGAAACAGGAAAAAAAATCAGTCAATGGAAACTGTTTTTGAGGAAGCCCAGCTTTTGACTTAAAACTTTAAATTGGCTTTATAAAATATATTCAAAGAACTAAAGAAAATCATGTCAAAGAAAATTAAAAGAAAAGTATCTGAATACTTTCCACCAAACAAAGAATGCCAATAAAGAACTAGTAATTGTAGAAGTAAACCAAACGTAAATGTGGGAGTTTAAAAGTATAATAACGGAAATAAAGAATTCACTAGAGGGGCTCAAGAGCCCCACTGAGCAGACAGAAGAGCTGGTGAAATTGAGACTATCCAATCCAAGACACAAAAAGCCAGGAAGGCTAAGGAACAGTCCCAGAGACCTGTGGGACAGCCTCAAGCGTAACAACATACAAATAATGGGAGTCCAAGAAGGAGAAGAAAGAAAAAGAAACAGTATTTGTAGAAATAATAGCCCCAAAGCTCCCAAATTTGATGAAAAATAGGCACCTACCCATCCATGAAGTTCAATGAATCCAAAAAGGATAAACTCAAAAATCCCCACCCAGAAACTTAATAGTCAAACTGTCAGAAGCCAAAGACAAAGAATCTTGAAAGGAACAGGAGAGCTGCAACCCATCACATAGAAGGGATCCTCAGTGGCATGAACAGCTGATTTCTCATCGGAAACCATGGAGGTGAATAGGCAGACACATTCAAAGCACTGAAAGAGTGTCAGCTATGAATTCTGTATCCAGCAAAACCGTCCTTCAAAGGTGAAGGAGAAATTAAATCACTCTCAGATATAAAAACAGAAAACCTGACAGAATTCACTGCTACCAGGCCCGCCCTACAAGAAATACTAAAGGGAATCCTTCAGGCTGAAATGAAAGGACACAATAGTAACTCAAATCCACACAAAGAAATAAAAAACACCGTTAAAATAACTACATATGTAAGTATGCAAGTACATATTTTTGTTTATAACACTCTTCTGTCTGATTTAAAAGGCAACTACATAGAGCAGTAATCACAAAACTGTTGATAAGCTTATGATAAATAAAAATGTAATTTATTGGACAACTGTACCATAAAGGAGGAGCTCCACAAATGGAGCTTAGTAGGAGCAAAATTTTGCATACTACTGAAGTTAATTCCATTATTAATCTGAACTAGATTGTTTTAAGATGTTAATTATAATCCCCACATCAATCATTAAGAAAATAACAAAAAATAGTAAAATAAATAAGGGAATTAAAGTGGTATATTAGAAGACATATAATACAAAACCAGTCAGTAATGAAGAAACACAGGAACAAATAACATAAAACACGTAGGAAACAAATAGCAAGCAGCAAATTCTATCTTACCAGTAATTACATTAAACAAATCAATTAAACCCTCTAGTCAAAATGCCAAGATTACCAAAATGGATAAAAATGGATAAAAACCTATGCTTTCTTGTTGTAAGAGATACATTTTGGATTCAAAGTCACAAATAGGAAAACAGTTGCCAAAAGAGAGTTACCGTGTCTATGCTAATACCAGATAAAATAAACTTTAGGACAGAAATGGTTACTAGGGAGAAAGAGTAACTTTTTATAAATGTAAAACAATCCATCCCCAAGACCTAAACATCAAACATATATGCACCTAACAGAGCTCCACAAAACAAGAAGCAGAAACTGACAAAACTGAAGAAAGAAATGGACAGTGCAACAATAGTTTGTAGAACTCAATACTTCACGTTCAATGATCAGATAAAACCATTAGAAGATCAATAAGGCAACAGGAAACTTGAATGACACTATAAACCAAACAGACCTATTAGATATCTACAGAACATTCCACCCTACAACAGCAGAATAAACATTTTTCAAGCACATGTGGAATATTCTCCAACAGAAACTGTATGTTAGATTAAAAAACAAATCTCAATAAATTAAAAAAAAAGACAGAAATCATACAGAGTGTCTTTTTTTTTTTTTTAAGATTTTATTTATTTATTTGACAGAGAGAGACACAGCGAGAGAGGGAACACAAGCAGGGGGAGTGGGAGAGGGAGAAGCAGGCTCCCCGCAGAGCAGGGAGCCCAATGCGGGACTCGATCCCAGGACCCTGGGATCATGACCTGAGCTGAAGGCAGTCGCTTAACCAACTGAGCCACCCAGGCACCCTCATACAGAGTGTCTTTACTGACAGTGGAATGAAGCCAGAAATCAGTATCAGAAGGAATACTGGGAATCTAATTTGCAGAAACTACACTGCTCTTCTGTAAGTCAAAGAAGAAATCGAAGTCAAAGAAGAAATCGTAAGAAAAATTAGAAAATACTTTGAGATGAATGAAAATGAAAACACAGATACCAAAACTTAAGTGCAGCCTAAAACGGTGCTTCTAAGAGATTCAAAGCTGTAAATGCCTACATTAAGGAAGATCTCAAATTAATAACCTCATCTTATTCTTTAAGAAATCAGAAAAACAAGCTATACCCAAACCAAGAAGAAGGGAATAATGACTAGAGCAGAAATAAAAGAGAAAAATAGAGGGGGGAGAAAAAAAAAAAATCAATGAAAACAAATGTTACTTTTTTGAAAATACTAACAAAATTGAAGAATCTGTAGACTCGTAGAGTGGGGAGGTGGGGAGAAGATTTCAAACACTAAAATTAGGGAAAAAAGAGGGTACATTACTACTATAACCTTACAGCAATGAACGGGAATACTATGAATCATTTGTATGCCAACAAATGAGATAACCTCATATATGCACAGATTCTGAAAAAGACAAATTACCAACACTGACTCAAGAAGAAATAAAATCTGAAAAGATGGTAACACGTAGAGAAACAGAATAAATAATTTTAAAACGTCCCACAAAGAAAAGGCCAGACCCAAAGGACTACTCTGGTAAATTTTACTCAGAATTAAAGAATAATTACCACTAATCCTTCACATATTCTTCCAAAAAGATAGGTGAGGAGTAAACATTTCCTACCTCCACTGTATGAGTCAAGTATTCCCAGATAACAAAATTAGACAAAAACTAAACTACAGACCTTTATGAGTACAGATGCAAAAATCTTCAACAAATACACTGGTAAACCAAATCCCACAAAAAGGATTATACACCATGATCAAGTTAGATTTATCCCAGGAATGCAAGGCTGGTTTAATATCCAAAAATCAATGTAATACACCGTATCAGTAAAGGGGGAAAAAATCCCATGTGATCACCTCAACAGATGTGGCAAAAAACATTTGACAAAATCCAACACCCTTTCATGATAAAAATACTCAAAAAATTAGAAATAGAAGGGCATTCCTCAACCAGATAAAGGTCATCTATGAAAAACCCACAACATCGTATCTAATGGTGAAAGACTGAATGCTTTCCCCCGAGCCAGGAAAGACAAGGACGTCTGCCCTCACCACTTCTACTCAACACTGCACTGGAGGCTCTACCCAGGGCAATCAGGCAAGAAAAAAATAAAAGCTATCAAGATTGGAAAGGAAGTAAAACTCCTGATTTCGGCTCAGGTCATGGTCTCAGGGTCATGAGATTGAGCCCTGTGTAGGGCTCCATGCTGGGTGTGGAGCCTGCTTAAGATTCTCTCTCTCCCTCTGCCTCTGCCCCTCCCCACCCAGGACTCTGGGCTTGCTCTCTCTCTCTCTCTCAAAAAAAGTACTGATACATACTAAACAATTATGCTGTTAAAAAAGCTAGTCACAAAAGACCATATATTGTAGGATTCCATTTATACAAAAGATCCAGAACAGATAAATCATAGAGATACAATGTAGAGTCGTGGCTGTCAGGGCCTGGGGACAGGGGAGGATAGGGTGTGACTGCTGTGAACACAGAGTTTCTTTTACGGGTGATGAAAATGTTCTACAAGTAGATGGTAGTGAGGGTTATACAACTTTTCCTTATGATTGTTATAGTATCATGATACAACCACCTTCACAGTAAATATAAAAACATTCTCTCATGCCCTCAAAAAGAAACTCCCTACCTTTTAACTATCATCCCTTCTCTCTCCACCCTAAGTCACCAGTAATCACCAACCTCTCTACCACCCCGGGAGCAGTCCCTAAATGGGGACCTATTCTGGACATGACATTCACTCCTTCTGGACTTGTCATGCGGATGGAATCATAGAGGGTACAGTCTTTTGTGACCAGCTTCCTTCACTTCAAATATTTCAAGGTTCATCTATTGTATGAAGGATTCCTTTTTATGGCCTAATAATACTCTAATGCATAGCTGTACCGTATTTTATCCATTCATCCAGTGATGAGCATTTGGATTATTTCTACTCTTAGGCTATTATGAACAATGCTGCCATGAGCATTTGTGTCCAGGTTTTATGTAGATATATTTTTGTTTCTCCTGGATACACAGCTAGAAGCGGGTTATCCTAGGTTTAATTGTCAGACACTTCCAAACTGTTCCAAAGGGGCTGCGCCGTTTTACATTCCCACCTGCAGCGAAGAGGGTTCAGACTGCCCCCCCAACCCCCATCCTCACCAGCACTTGCTATCTGACTTTTTGATGCTGGCAATGCTCATGGGTGTGAAGTGGTTATTTTTCCATTTTATAAAAAAGGAGGGGGAAGATTCCCACACAGCTTAAAACTCTGATCTCCGGCCAGTTGTTTTCCATGATTCCCATTCATAGCTGGTGACTGTTTCGGGGGCGAGCCTGAGCTACAGTGTGGAGTGGACAGCTACTGCAGCCCAGAACACACCAGGGCCACAGGCCGGAGGCTGGGCACAGCCAGGCCCACATCCCACCCTGGCTCATCCAGAGGGGAAGATGATGCCCTGGGACAGGAAAAGGGAGGAAGGTGCAGAAAGCTCCATTTCAGGAAGGCTGATTAACAGTTGAATATTCATGGCCCAGCTCCCTGGTGAACGGTGGATCACACAATCACTTTGTCCTAGGGAATGGGAGCTAGGTGCAGTTTCATGTTCTGCACAAAGGTGCCCGTAAACTGATCAGTAAGGAAAGCCCAGGGGCGACTGGGTGGCTCAGTGAGTTAAGCATCTGCCTTTGGCTTGGGTCATGATCCCGGGGTCCTGGGATCGAGCCCCACGTCAGGCTTCCTGCTCAGGGGGAAGTGTGCTTCTCCTTCTCCCTCTGCCCCTCCCCCCCCATCTCGTGCTTGCTCTCTCTCGCTCTCAAAATTAAAAAAAATAATAATAAAGTGACTTTAAAAAAAGTAAGGAACGCTCATTCTGGAGGGCTGTACCACATTGGCTGTTCTTAGGGCTGCTTGCTGGACTGGATCAGCATGAAGGAGGGCAAGCCTACTTTCGGAAGCGGTGGTGGGCGAGGGCCTGGAATATAGGGGGCACCTGTATTTGGACTTCAGCAGGCACACTGGCTACTGCTCTGTCCAAGAAGTAGGGGGGAGAAGTGGACCGCGGGGGTCCCCACACTCCTGGGGCAGCTCCTGGTTAGGACCATCACACCCAAGGCATGGGGCAGACTGGGGAGGACAAAAGGCAGGAGGGACTCACACCTGCTCCGGAGCTCCCGTCATGCCTGGGAATCCCACCCTCACTCCTGCTTAGAGACCAGGAGCCACTCAGAAGTCCTCTCATTCTCTGACCACATCTTACTGAGCACGAGGCAGCGCATTTCTGCTTGAGCGTGGTGCAGAGTCTCCAGCTGGTCAGCATCACTATGCTCTGCACAACCAAACGTGGGATTCCGACCACTCAGTCAAAAAGATGGCGAGACCCGTGCTCCAACAATCAGAAGGAAGAAAGAGTGTAAAGCTACAAGTGCAGATTTCAGTGGTTTGGAGAAACAGCCAGAGTGCAAGTCAACAACAAGGAAGTATTTTTACTACAGTAACTGTTCTCCTGAGACTTGTTCTTCCTGTGTTTAACCTTTCATTCTTGGGGCTGGAGAGAAACACACATTAAAACCCCAGCCTCCTACACTGAGTAAATTCACAGCTAAACCTGGGCACTGGAGCCGTCTTGAGACAACACAACTTTCTTCCGGTAACTGATTATTCTGATTTGTAACTAAACCAACGTGGGGGGCTCCCTTCTGATTAAATGCACGTCCTCCAAGAACCACAGAATGAGGTGTCTCTGCAGTAAATACTATGTGTGGTTTCAGTGGGAAATCAACTGCATCCAGCGGCTGGTAAGCAGGAATTGGGGTTTACTCTGATCACGGGAGTCACTCCCATCAGGAGGGGTTCCTCCTGGCCTCCTGGCCCTTCGTGAAAAAACAAACAAACAAAAAACCCCAAACAATCACAAAGACAGTCTTACCGCACACGAAACTCTCGGGTGGCACAGAGAAGATGCTCCGGCCCTTTAGCGCTTCTGGGTGGGCGCAGGTGGCCGTCACCGAGGCCTGCAGCGTCCTGCCCACTAACCACGTGGGCAGCCACTTGAGCTGGCAGTCACACAGGAAGCTATCACTGCTGATGTGGCTGGAAGAGAAACAAAAGGGACGTCAGAGGTGTGCCCTGAAGAAAGGGATATTCCCTGGGTACCCAGATTCCTTCCCTCCGTCACCTCTGGTCAGCTTCTGTTGTTAACAGTCTAGAAAGGGAAAAGATTTTTCTCAGGTGCTCTCCAATAACCTGGAGCAGGACGTATCATCTGTCTGGAGATTTTCATAAAATGCAGCTCTGGCTCAGGATGTTAGGGGTGGAAGCCAGGATGTGGCATTTCTAACAAGCCGCTGGGTGACGCGGACACCGCGGGCCTTACCGAGCCCACGGCGCACCACAGCCCGGAGTTCACGTGTGCTCAGAGACAGGCCACTGCTCTCCCGTGACCCTGGGGGCGCCATCTGACCTCTTCCAGCCTCTGACCGTCTGACAAGAGACGAGGGGCACTGTCCCCCCTCTGCTCTGCGAAGCTATGGGACTTTCCAAACTCAGTCTGAAACTGAGTCTGGAAAACTGAGTCCAAACTCAGTCTGAAACGTTGATCTAAACTCTGAAACAAGTTCTGAGAAGGGTTCTTTTTCTGTATTGCTGTTGGTTTTCTATTTGGTACAGCTGCCTGTTCTCTTACTTCCAAAACGTGAGCCTCGCCAGCGCAGTTCCCTCTCGTTTGTGTGTTTGTCTCTGCACCAGCACGATTCAGGAGGCCGGCAGGATTCGGCTCCGCTCCCTAAATAGTGCCTGTGAGTTAACTGCCACTGCCCAGGGAGCATGAGAATGCACAACTTTGGTTTTGTGAGGCTCCAACCAAAACAGAGAATATTTTCTTTTTCATTTCTCAGCAACTGAGGATAAGCTTTCTAAACAGAAATCGGAATCACCATCTCAGCGGACATTCCTTCCTGAGGAGTCACTCGAAGATAAGTCAACCGGAGAGTCTAGCTGCCCTGTTCCTGTAAGACCTCAAGGCTGTGAGCTTAGTAACGAAGGCCAGCCCACAGCTAGGGTGAAGGCCGAGAGAGAAAACCCGCGGCCTCCCCGGTCATGAACTGCCTCTGGTACATGGTGACAAGAGGGGGCACAAGTATACTGAGAAAGTGCACAGCATCACATGGGCCAATATTAGAGCAATAACCCACCTCCACCCACCATCTTCCTCCCATGTCAACCAAACCATCAAATGGACCAGCTGTTGGTTTTCCTCTACTTCATGCTGGCTTTCTAAGGAGCAGAGAGAACTGTCAAATTAGTAGACAACAAGGAAGAATGAGATGCAAGCCAGAGAACCCACCGCTAGCTAAATTCAGGACAATCTTCCATCCTGTTCCTTGTGGTTCCCAGATTAGCCATCTAATATTAAAATACTTTTGGAAGGTGCTTTTTCAAAGACTGAAATAATTTATCTCAAAGCCATTCTAACTGGGATGTCTGCCCACGTCGAACCTTCACATCAGCATGGGACTTTCTGGGGGCTTTTTTTGCATTTGTATTTAGTGGGCAGGGAGCTCTGTGCTCGGAGGTATCTCCCTGAGGGCTGTTCTTACTGCGGAGCTAGTCATGTAGCAGGAGGGCTCCCACAGGCAGGCCTGAGGAAGTGGCTGACTCCCGCTCTGGAAACGGGCAGCTGCTGCAGGTGGGCTGTGGGTGGGGGCCGGACGGGCTGTCGCCAGGCACCGGAAACCCCGCGTCCGTGATGGAGGGGAACTCCCCCCCCCCCCCCCCGCGTCAGAAGCGCCATCACAGGCTCCCCAGCAAGCAGGCATTTGGCACGGCCGCCCCTCTCTGTGTCATCAGCGGGAGAGCCGGGGTGAAGTCTAGAGGAAGATACTGGGCTGTCACTGTGAGAGTCGAGGCACTTCTCTGGAGGACAGGGACCTCTTTCATTTGAGCCACAGGAACAGTGAGGAAAGCAAATTTGACATTTATCGGTAACTAGAAATGTGTGTGGGAAGAGTTAGGCCTCACACCACACAGTGTTGGCCTAGCTTGCTTCAGGATTTCCTGCCTTCTCCAGTGAAGCCCACCTCACACACAGGAGACGAGACCTCAGCACAGAGGGGGTACTCGGCGTGGAAAGAAGTCTCTCCTGAAGAGTGAGTCAGGACCAGCAAGACCGGGGCACCTGGGTGGCTCAGCTGGTTAATTAATGTGTCTGACTCTTGATCTCAGCTCAGGTCGCGATCTCAGGGTTGTGAGATCGAGCCCAGTGTTGGGCTCTGTGCTGAGCGTGGAACCTACTTGAGACTCTCCTCCTCCCTCTCCCATCCCCCCAGCTCTCGCGTGCATGTGTGCGTGCTCTCTCTCGCTCTCAAAAGAAAAAAGAGGACCAACAAGACAGATGGAGAGCAAGCCTGGCCAGACAGTAAGGACACTGACCCCGACTCCCCTCCACATACACACATTGCTTTAAAGACAAAGGTGAGGTTGGAAGACGGGACTGGGCCCTGCCAGCAACCCCAAGGCTTTGCAGATCTCCGCTCCTCTTCCTTCCTGTCAGCTCCTAACAGGCACGGCTTTCACAACCCCAGCCTCCAGCCATCCCATCACTCCGCTGGCTCACGGTGCACTTTCATGATTCCAACTCGGACGAAGTGTGTTTCTAATCATCGCTTGTGGAAATTTACCCAGGGCATGACTGAGTGCACGGCACAACCTGCCTTGATCAGATGGGGTAAGAAAATGACCAAGTGGAATTAACTGTCTCTCCCGTCAGAGGGCTGGGCCCAGGGCCAGCCACAGCTGGGTACACGCAGTGAGCGACGGGAAACCCAGGCAGGGGCTGAGGCTGAGCCTCCAGAACCACACTGAAGCATATTCGGGGGAGGGTCCCCAAGCACCTGGAAGGGGCCAGTTCTTCCCAACTAGAAAAGTGTCTCAGGGAACCTCACTTTTTAGGGAGGCCAGAAGGAAAATCTCTCTGTCCTTCCCTCTTTCAGAATACTCTTTCCCATTTAATCAGATTACTCCCAACATCCTATTTGAAAAGTTTCAAAGAAAAGTTGAAAAAAATGCACAGTGAACACTCACCATTTTAAGATCATGACCTTTGTAAGAAAGAACATCTACTCAACAGGCCTGAATCTCACAGCTATAAAAATACCATGAGGCAGGTGCCTAAAAGGCCTCCCCTCCCCTCACTTATCCAGAGGAATGTCACCAGGGGCCTGCTTTCATTTTAAAGTATGGGGACTACACCTTCCTACTTCCCCATTTCTCCCTAGGGCCCACCAGGAGTGGCCTCAGGAATGAGGAAGAGGTCAGGACGCAAAGATGGCCATCCTTTGGCATCCACCCTTCCGTCAGCACTTCTAAGAACCAAAGGCCCAATCTTTCAGAAATTAATATAGCAGCTAGACTTTTCGGCTGCAAACTCAGATTAATGTATAGGAAGAAGACAGGAAACGTGGATGTTGCCACCTAAGTACCCAGATAAGCTCCTCAGCCACAGACTAGGGCACAGGCAGGCTCTTCCAACCCCTGTCACCCAAGGGCCCGTGGTCAACGTCTACAGCACCTCCAGCTATGAAGTGCTGTGGGGGCCCCGGGACGGACGTGGGCTGGCGCCATTTCACTAACCCCACCGGTCCCTGTGGCCATCCCACACGTGATCTCCGTCTCGCTTAGCGGCCAGTGTGCTCTTTCAGGCAGCCCCTGCCAAGAGAGCGGCTCCATTTCAAGCAAACCTACACGAGGAAAACTTGCCCAGGAGAATTCATTTCATGTCCTCTAGAGCCGCGGTCAGTAAGCTACTGCCTGCAGGCCCGGTTTTCCGTAAGTAAGAGTTTAGCGGTGCAAGCCACGCCCGTGCACTCGTGTATACTGATGGCTGCGTTCTGTGACGACAGCAGAGCGGCCGTGACCGAGACGCTGTGGCCCAAACGCTGACAATACTGTGTGACCCTTTAAGACAAGGTGTGCTGACCCTCATCCAGAAGCCGCCCCCACGGGCCGACACACAGATATAAACGGCCCCATCTAGTATATAAATCGAGGCATCATGGAATTAAGGCATTTCTCACCCCGAATTCTCTGCCATGTTAACCAGGGCCGTGGAATCCCAGGTACTTACAGCTCTTTGAGATTCTTCATCTTCACAAAAGCATCAGACTGGACAGATCTGACTGCATTCTCTCCAAGGTTCCTGCAAAAGAACACTCTTTACTTACACAGGCAGACGCCGGGCACCCTGAGTCAGCCACGTGTTTGGACCAAGAGGCTCAGCGAGTTTTCAGGAGAGTCCTGCTTTCACCAGTGTGCCCGAGGTACTAGCCAGACCCCGTGTCCCAAGTCTACTCTGCGTGGCTGTCCCCTCCCAGACACTGACACGAGCGCACGGAATGACCTCGGAGCTACCCCAGGCTGCGGGCAGCGTCAAAGCTGCGCTGAGGCCGCTCAGCAAGTCAACAGGCAAAACCCTTCCCAACAGAATTCAGGTCACACTTGAGTCCCAGACGAAACAGACTAAGAGTCAAGTACTAGAGGCCTCTGCTCTAGACGGTGAGAACATCAGCATCCCCGTGCCAGCCTCCCAGAGGCAACCAGGGCAGGAGAAAACCTCCCGGCTGAGCCCACCGTGCGCTCGGCCCTGTCAGGCTGCTGTCGTGGAGCCGTTGGCCGGGGCCGGCACATGGCGCCCGCACCGAGGGGAGGAGGGGCCCGGGGTCCGCGGAGGGGCCCGTGCCGTGGGGGGCAGGGCAGGAGCAAGGGGGAGGTATTTAGCCAAACAGCGGCCACGGTAATTGGGCGCTCACCGACTGGCCATGTGTTCTGTAACTCTTCCTGGCATGGGCAGAATAAAGGCCAAAGTTGAAGCTGACTTATAATGAGAAGGAAGCAGCTGGTGTTTCCAAATAGGCTGTTTCTCAGTTTACGAAGATGTGATTAAATTGCTAGCAGACTTCCCCGGCAGCCGCATTTGGCAGGCCTGTGGGCCAGGGAAGGTCTGGCAAGATACTCACAGGTGCTCCAAGCCTTCCAGCCCCGAGAAGGCTCTCTTAGCCACGGACTTGATCTTGTTTCCAAACAGAGTTCTGCCATTTCCAAACATCCAGACAGAGGGGAAAAAAAAGAACAAAAAAACAAAAAACAAAACCAGAGGGGGAGAGACAAGGGAGCAAGGGGAGAAAGAGAACACACAATTAGGGCAATGCCATCTGAGAAGTCTGTCTTGTGAGGGGCAGGTGGAAATCTGACCTGCACTCAGATTACGGATCCCAAGTATGCAGGCCTTCCCCCTTTCTGAAATGAAATACTTTTATCTTTATGAGAATTTAACAGTGATGACAGGTTGCGATTGCATGCACCGTCTCGCCTGAAAAAGCTCCTTGCGATGTTCAGTGGAAATCCCCTTGTCCAGCCAGGACTGTCTCTGCGGGACCACCCAAGGGCCTCATGGGAAAGAGGGGACTGATCACTGTTCTACTGAGAGGAAGCAGAGTCATGGAAGGGAACGCAATCTCTAGAACTAAAATCTCCCACCCACTTCTGGAAACTGGGGATAAAGGTTTCCAAAGGAGGCAAGAAGAGGGCAGGAAAATGGGCATCCATCAAGATGGCTCCCCAGCTCTTTGCACCCAAGACGCACCCCTAGTAGCCAGGAGGTGGCCACTGTGAGCTTGCCCCTGCCTCTGGGAAGGCCCCTCAGTGTGGAAGGGCAGGCTCCTGCGCTCTGGCCTCTTAAGCAAGAGCCCAGATTTGTTGTTGTTGCTGTTGAGCCCAGATTGTGAATGATGCCCGAGGTTCATTAAATCCCAGACAGGTCCTCAAAGGTCAACCTCTAAGGTTATCGAATACCTGTACCCCTGGACTGCCTACCCTTGAGAAGGGGCTCCCACTTCCAAGCAGTTCCAATCACAACCTCCACAGTAACTACCCAGAGTTTTCCCAGAAACCAAAATCTGCGCCCCTGCAGTTCACCCGGAATGAATGAATGCTGCTTCTCCAGGGCTGTGTCATCCAAAGGCAAGTCTGTTGGGGCGGGGGGGGGGGGGGGGAGCACCAAGAGTGGGCTGGACACTGGGAATGAAAAGAACTAAGGTTCCAGTTTTCTCTCCTCCCTATGCAACACTCTGAGGACAGCCCAGCCGGACTCCCTGCACTCCTGTGGGCACAGGAAACCCCCTGCGAGCGAGCACCCCACAGTCACGCAGATACGTGGGCTCTCCCGCCTGACGCCCAGCAGCATCATCTAAAGGGCTGGTCGGGAGCGGGGGCTGCTGCGAAGTCTGAGTCCCCAGCCCCGGGAGGGAGGGCTTCCTAAGGTGGGCACGGCAGGCAGCCTTGGAAGAGCACGACTGTTGTCTGGGAGCCCACTGAGAACCAGAGAAAGATCTCTGCTGGGGGCCAGCTCCACCTTCAGACCTGCATGAAGACAGCAAGCTCCAGTTCCGCCCTGAAAGGAGCAAAGAAAGGAAATAGCCTGGAAGGAAACCAGAGATGGCTGGGCAGACGGGTGGGCCCTGCCCCCGGGCCCTGAGCTTCCAGCAACTGTGCAGGGCTCCTGGGGCACCTTCCCGAAGATGAGATCACACGCGGACAGGCCCTGCCAGCGCCACGAGCCACAGAAGGAGGCGCTTCGCCACCCCACCCCCACGCTCGGGCACCGAAACCCGAGGGGACACCTACAGGGCAAGCACGTGAGCTGCCGGGTCCCCCCACTTCATGAGGAACAGACCCCCCCACCCCCCGGGGCCTCCTCCCCGCCGCCCACCCAGCAGCCGACCAGCGGCTCTGAGTTCAGCTTCAGACCCGGCCAGCTGCTGGGAGGACGGAGGGGCACGAGGGCCAGGGACCTTTTGACTTTTCAATCTTTGTGAATGTGGAAACAGTCTCCTCCTCCGAAAGAGTTTCCACACGCTCTCGCCGTCAGAGGCCTTTATTCTAAAACAACCCAAACACGCGGAAATCCGCCAGCCGCACCGACTCCGCTCCTGAACCACGGAGCCAGCCCCGCAAAGACCGGCCCTCGGGGTGCCGGCCACCTTCTCACTTCCTGCGTCCCCCAGGCCGGTCCACTGTGCTCCAGGTCCTATAACACCTATTAACTGTTTAGTGAACTCTCCCGTCAACTAGATCCAGGAAAAAGCTGGGCTTTGTTTCCTTCGTGACGTCTTAGTCACAATGACCTCTCTTACAGTGCGGGCAGACGGTTATTTCTAACGGTAACAGTAGCAATAAAACAAATTCGCAATTATGTAGGGGTTAACCATCCTGCTGGTGGACTAAAATAGCCCCTTACATTCTCCAGGCGGACATCTGGGGGTTGGGGCTCAAGCTGTCAGGCTGGGCCG
Organism: Mirounga angustirostris; assembly: GCF_029215605.1. Lineage (NCBI taxonomy): Eukaryota > Metazoa > Chordata > Mammalia > Carnivora > Phocidae > Mirounga > Mirounga angustirostris. The sequence continues at coordinate 182,498,221 of NW_026991709.1, read as the reverse complement.
GTTCCAATAAAGGGGGGCTGTGGGGAGAGGGGAAAACCGGGCCCATGGGCCAGGGGGAGGCTCCTTCTGTCCCCAGGGTAGTGAGTGGCTGAGGGTGGGCTGCACCTGATCCGGGGCTCCCAGAGCAGGGACTGCAGACCTGATTGGCCCCATGCCCCCCACCCCCCTCGGAGTAGAGAGTGACCCCAAAAGTCAGCCATCCAACCTCCTATGCATGGCTAAGTGCTCCCAAAGGCCTTCCAGGTCTTGCTAACACAGCCCTGCAGACGCCGGGGGAGTGCTAAGGTGGTCCTTGTACTGACCCAGAGAAACCATGACCTATTGACCCCCACCCCTTACCCGTGACAACGAATAGCACCCTGTGGGCCCGGCCATCGCTCTGTGAAGACATGCAGGGGCAACGTTCCCCAGGCTGGGGCAGCACCTACCCAGGCCCACCCCATCTCACCGGGGTCAAGAGGCTTGGTGTCATGGTCCAGTTCTTCATGTCTTCCCCAACACTCCCCTTTGCACACACCATGCCCTTACCTGGGGAATGCCACGGAGAGAGCTAGAACCATGGGCAGCCCCTCACCTTACCCCCCATACACAGGTGACTAACTGCCCCCCTCTGCTGCTAGTTTGTGCTCCAGAAAGCCTCCCTGCCTCCGCACATACTAGGACCCTGTGCAGCCCCCCGGGAGGTGTTCCATCAACAGGACGACAGGGGCTGTGGGGGTAAGCAAAATAATCATAGGCAAACGGGAAACTCGCGGAAACTCGCTAGAGCCAGTAACGTTCGGTGGGCCCTGCCAGGAGGCTCCAGACTGAAGAACTATCCCATACGGCCGTGTTCAGCAGGTGGGAAAATCAGGGGCAGGGCAGCACCCACCACCTCCACCCAGAGGGAAGCCCCTTACGGCTCTGCTGCTCCCCTGTTCTTTCTCGGAAAAGGTTTTCATTTAGCTCTGGCCGCCTGCATGGCAGGAAGGACCCCAGGTCCTTGAATAACGGAGCGAAGGCAGGAATTTCTCCCCTCCCATTGTCGGGGAGGTCCCTGAACAGCTTCCCACACGTGCTCCAAAGGCAAGCCGGCACCGGGTCGCAGGGACCCGGTAGGGTCCGCAGCCCCACCGGGTGAAGAAGTCCGGATGACGGGACGGCTCTAGACAGGCGGCCCTTCTCTGTGCGAACACAACCCCGACTGCTGACGGGTCCCAGCGCCTGGCCACCAGCTGTTTGAACGGGGCCGTGCAGGGTCCCAGCCATGGCTCCCAGCCACGGCCACGCAGCAGAGCTTCCAGGCAGTGCTCGGAGGAGGCTGAGCGGGGAGGAGAGCCAGGCAGCGCTGGCCCCTTCCTTCCCCGAATTCACTAAGCGTTTCCTCCACACCCTCCACACACCCTGTGGAGTGGCTTTTAGCCAGAGCAGGGCGCCAGGACCACAGCAAAGTGTAGGCTTTCCTTTTTTCCCCTTTAATGGAGAGGAGTCCACATACCACCACAGGCAGGTGGCGGAGCGTCATGAACCCCACAGGTGCCCCTTACACGGCTGCACCCATCACCCAAAGGCACCAGTCTTACTCCCCCTCCGCTGTGTCCCCTGCCCAGCCCGGCTGGCTGAACGGGGATCCAGGTCACAGGCACCACGCCATTCCGTTTTTTCATCCCAGAAGAGGATTTTTTTTTTCTTTTGCAACATAACCAGGAGACCATCCCGTCTAAATAAGTGCATAAATTTAATCATATTAAGCAATTCCTGTCCGCATTTCCCCCAGTTGTGTGCTCCCTGCCTTTATTCTGACACACAGACAGAGCCTCCAGCCCCAAGACTCTGATCAGCGGGGGTGGGTGGGAGGAGGCTAGAGATGGCCCTATTCTAATGAGGTCCCCGCAGTCTCGGGACCAGATCAGTGTGGAAGGCACCGCCTCCAGGAAGCCTGTGTCCAACAGCACAGGGCGAGTGAGGTGCATGGACTTAGGACTTCAGGCAGAACTGCTGAACCTAGTCCAGTGGGTCGAAGAAAGAGAAAACACAGGGGAACAGACCACAGTGACCGCGAAGGCAGCCCCAGGCACAGGCTGCGTTCTGCAGAACCCTGGGGCCACCTGTACTCACACGCTGGGGCCTCTTGGAAGACACACTACCCAAGAAGTGGCTTCAGGTTCCACCGGAGGGACCCACCCCCCAGCCCCCAGGCCCTGGTGGCGCCGCCCACTGCAGCCCCCCCCCACGCCCCCTCGCCCCCCATCCATGAGTTAGGGCGGAGGCAGGCGTCGGAGAGTGAGGCTCGTGCCCTGCCCCAGCAGCTCCGCCTCAGTCCTGCCTCTTCCCGGCGGCTCGCTAGGTACAGGGGCCAGGAGCGGGGAGGAGGGAGTGCTTTTTTAGGGAAGGAAAAGGAAGACTGACAGACTCTTTAACATGCTGTCTGAACACACAGTGCTCAAGAAGAGAGAACCGTGAGAGAGCCAAGAGAGTGGATTCTTACTCAGAACTCTGAGTCTAAAAGGTGTGTAAAAACCACGCTTTTCAACGTCAGTGCAAAGCTCTACAGAGAGACTCCCCCTGCCGCAGGCTCTCCCAGAACCTCACACTCCACTGCTGCTTTGGAGCTATTTGCTTGACACTCACACTCTGCTCACCCTGTCACCTGAACAGGCTTGGGGAGATGGAGTGTGACTGCCTTTTCTTGTCCGCCTGAAACCCTCCGAGTCGCTACTCAGTGGTCACGGCCGCTCCTGTCCCCACTCCTGGAGGCTCCCTGGGGGGCACATGCAGGGAGGGCTGGTGACAGGCGGAGGGCAAGCAGGTGGGACGAGGGAGAACAGTGTGAGCTCTGGAGCCAGTCCTGACCCTCCCCGTTGTGCAGTCTGGGGCAAAATCCCTTCATCAGTGTTTCCTCGACCACAGAAAGGTGGCGTAATAGAACGTGCACTCGGGAGGCTGTTAGATATAACACAGATACGTACACGCTCTGCAGAGTAAGTGACAAATTCTAGGAGCTGCAAATAAAAACACCAGAAACCTCGAATAAAAAATAGCTGTTATATTACCTCATGGTAATGATTGTTCCTGTTTAACATTATGACTGACAACAAAAGTACTGACCAGAGACTCCAAACCACGAACAGTACTTGGCTTTAGAATCTCACACAGTTTCTAGGAATTAAGAGGGCAAGACTTCTTTGTGCAAAGCAAGACAAAAAATTCAGCTGTTTTCATGTCAGTCACAAATTCAGCAGGAAAGAAAATCTAACAGGCCTCCGAACACCAGTCTTCAGCCCCAGGGAAACCACCGTCCAGGGCAGTGAGGAGACCACTGGCCAGAAAGAGGCTGGGATGCCTTGGTTCCCTTATTCAAACTTTTCTTCCCAAACAGAAGAAGATAAATGCGAGCCAGCCCTGCTCCAGTTGGGCCCAGAACAGAGGAGGCGTGGCGGAGCCTCAGAACCGTTGTGCGCCAACCCCACAGAAGCTACAGCTCGGAGATACTCACAGCTTGCTGAGACTGTCGAGCCCCGTAAAAGCGCCACTGGTGTCCTCTATCGTGCCCGAAATCTCGTTATGGTCCAGATCCCTGGGGAGGAGACGGAAAGAAGGCTCACCATCCAGCCTGAGTTCTCAACTCTCTTTAACATCAAGAGGGAAAACAGACAGACACCCCCTATGCCACCTGGAAGCTGAAAACATCTGGGTGGATTCTAGATGCCCAGCTGTAATGAACGGTCAACACAAGTGTAAGTGCCGAGCCACGGGAAGCCCATTCTACACACCTCGTGGCACGGCCTGGCGTTCTCAGCCTTCCCACGAAGTGGACACATGCCTCAAACATGGAGCTCCCCCAGCTCCATGGGCTGCTCCCCACGTGGGTAGGGCAAGCCCAGGGGCAGGGAGAAGGTGCAGATAGCACATGCGAACAAACCCCCCCCCGCACACCCCCCCGGAGCAGGCATCTGACCACTGATACTGAGAATGAGCCTGAAAGGTTAAGGTTCCTGTCTGCTCTCACACCGACCAGAGTCCCCTTCCTGGACTTGACTAAGAAACCGCCCAAGGCACACCGAGGAAGGAGACAATGAAGAAAGCCCCCCCCGCACAAGGTCCTCCCTGGGGCCACTCCATGCTGGCAAGTGGGTTCAGAGGCCGGAGTTGCCCCCCCCGCCCACCCCAGGGCCTGCACAGGCACTGACTCGGAGCCAGGGACGACATCTGGGCGCTGAGTCAGACTTGTGACCCACTTGCCAGGGCTGGCAGATGAGGCCAACTTTTCAGCCCAGTCTCCTCCAACAACGCAGATCACAAGGCGGATGACTCAGCTTCCTCCCCCAGCTTCCAGGGCAGATCCCAGTGCCAGGCGAGGCTCCCACCTGGTGAGCAGGCCCCCACTCTGCCCCACCAGCAGCCCCTCCAGCGTCCCCCACGGTTCTGGGTTCTACACCTTCCTCTCTGATGCAGAAAGGGATGCTGCTCCCAGCCCCCGTGAGAGCCTTCGCCGGGAATGAGCACTGCCAGGAGGGAGGGGAGCTCCGCCTGAGAAGTGCAGTGCTCCTTCTGACCTTTATCTTAGAGCAGAAAGCTCAGAGTGCCGAGATTCTGCTGCTGGAAGGGACCCCTCCTTCCAGCGTGTTTCTCCTTATTATCATCAGACTGAAAGCCGGGGGCCCAGAGCTGCCCTTGTGTGCGCCTGTCTCCCTGCTCCTCGCTCTGGCTGCCAAAGCTTTTCTCTTCTTTCTGGCTCAATCTGAATGTTCCCGGCCTTGTTATTCAGGCCTTGCAAGGGCTCAAAGGCTGGCTGACCTTGGCCTTAATGGCCTGGCATCCGGGCCCTTTCACACGCCCAACAATGGCCCGGCACTGAAGCTGGCTCTGGCCTCTGGGCCAGGTGCAAGTGCACAGTGCTCCCTCCCTGTCACACGGGAGCAGGCCGTCTGTGCAGTGGAGCACGCCGGGAAGGAGGCTTCACATCCCCCCGAGACTGTCCGGTGGAAATCATCCACCCTTCTCTGGGGGCTGAATGCCCGGAGTGGCCTTGGAAGTTGTCTGGAGCCAACAGAAGAAAAACTTTAACTCCCAGGAAAGCATCCTGAAGCCACTTCTGGCAACCCCACCTAAGAAGGAACTTAAAAGAAAATTCTGGACATCATTGCCTCTGTTTTGTTAAATGACCCTACTGAAGCTCAGGGAAAGACACAGGATTTGCTAAATGCCTCTCCTGAAATGGGGCCTCCTGGAGCCAGAGTGTGCTGACGGCGCACGGGGAAGATTCAAGAGAGACAGACGGAGCGCACGGCTGCGGTCCGGGAGGCTGCCCCGGGCGTTAGGACCCTAGCATCCCGCCAGGGTCAGGGTAGGTAATGGCAAGGTTCTGAGCCACTGTCACCCTCTCGGCACCACCCTGGGGTACTGAGAGACAGTTCTCTGCTCAACCAGTTTTTCAGTTGATTCTATGCAAGTGTGACACTCTGCACATAGTGGGTCAGCTTTGGACCCAATTCTGACTCGAGAGCAACAAGAAGGGAATTCAACAAGGCAGCTGGGGGGCTCTGTTCTGCCTTCCCAGTCAGGGACCCCCTTCTTCTGTCAGCCCCACAGCAAATGACGTACAGAACACGCAGGTTTCTGAGTCCCTTGAAGGCACCTTCCGCGATGTGGCTGATGGAATTGTGGCTGAGGCGCAGGATGCTCAGGCTACTCAGGTCGGCCAGGCTCTCCTCGTCCAGCCGGGTGAGATTATTGAAGGACAAGACCCTGGGGAAGGAAGGCACATGTCACTGCCGTGCAAGATGGGCATGCCCGACCCTCTCCTGAACATCGAGCCACGGTCAGCAGGGTCTCGGTGGGACGACAGGACACTGGCAGGCTCGCCAGAATTCCAAGGGCCACAGGGTTTGTGCAGCTAGAAACCCACCAGGGACCCACACCCGCACAGTTCGGCTCCTGGAATATTTGCGTAGATCACGGCAACCAGAGAGCATGTTAGGCTGTGAGGACGACACCAGGTCATCCAACACGAGAACCCTCAAGGCTCTGATCCCTCATGCCGGGGTCCATGGGGGGTCCTGACTCAGGCTATCAGAGACCCCTCACGACAGGGGCCTGAGACCCTGGACTGGACCTCAGCGGACACGGACAGTGAGCAAGGGAGCCCCGTCAGACTGCGATGTCGGCCAGCAGAGGGCACCACTAGCCGCCGCGTGGACCAAGCTGGTCTCACAGAACTTCCTGCCTTCCCGGGCGCGACAGTCTCCGGTCTCTGCGCCCCCACCCCAGCCGGCCCGGGCATCCTACTGTGAGCAGGACAGGGAACATGCCCCCAAATTACACATCATCCCGAGCATCGGAATCAAACCTTCCTCCCAGCACGCCCTCCCACACCTCGGACACCACACGGCCCTGGGCTGGCCACTTGGCCTATGAGTCCTCTGTCGTTCAAAAATGGGAAATTTGGGCTGGGGCAGGAAGAAGCAAAATAAATTCCGAGAAGATTAATGAGTTTTTAAAGGCGGCAGGGAGTAACATTCTTTCCCTCCTGGAGAAATAAGTCACGGTGTCTGTCAGTCGGAAAGACCTGGCAAGTGATCAAAAATACACCCTCACCTGCAATTACAGAATTTAGCATAGAGGGGGGGGGGGGCCGGAAACGCTGGAAAGCGATCCTAACTTGGCCTCTGAGGTTCCTAGACGTCTGGAAAACTGATAGGCGGTTGAAGCATTTCTGTGACCTCTACCCCTGGTAATGGGGACAGACGACAGCTCACAATGCTCTGCCTGCCGGACAGGGGCACAGGGGACACGACTTGCCCACCGCCTCAAAAACCAGGGGTGCCGCAGCCTCCAGCCAGGCAGAGCACGGCTCCTCACCCAGCGACTGGCCTGGCTCGGGCACGGGGGACGGAGGAGGCCTCTCTTGCTTCCTCGTGGTTCCCAGGCCTGGACAGCAACCAACCAGGAGCCCTGGGGGTTCCCTGGGGGCCACGGCCTGAGCCAAGAGCTGTACCACATAAGAATATCAGGCAGCCACACTGCCGTGCAGGGCCACAAACCCAAACCCGCAAGGTTAACACTAACACGCACACACTCACAACACCCAAGGAAGGTATGTAAGAGGAAAGAGGCAGGGCTATGGATTTTTACATGAGATAATCACGGGCTCGCTGAAGTATGAACTCCAGGCCAGTGTGCCCTGGTGTGGGGAGAACATGGAAGAAGAGGTAAAACCACCACCTCAAGACTCAACACTGAGTTTAAACATCGCCTTGCTTGCCTACTGAGGTCACGAGAGAGACAAGACAGAGGCCTGTCACTTTTAAGAGCCATTCATTTCAGGGGTGAATCTTCTACAGTCAAGCCTAGAAAAGAAGAAAACCCACCCAGACCCTCTTACACAAACACACTGGACTAAACTGGAGTGCATTACAAGGAAGGAGCCCACATGGTGAGGGGCTACTTTTTTCCTCCAAAAGCACCCACCTTCTGCTCGGGGGTCAGAAACAGGGGTGCGGGCGTGCCCCCCCCGGGGGGCTGGCAGTGCCCTTCTCACGGCCAGTGACGCACCGACGCTGGACCAGGCCCAGGCCCTCCTGCTGCAAGCAGGTAGGTCACTGTCGGTCTTGGGATCCCCAGTCCCGGCCTGGAGCCTGGTCTGGGGTGTCTGGAAGGGAGGAGGGTCCACACATCATTCGGGGAGGAGCACAGGTACCTTGCCCCCCCCCGGCCACAGGGGTGCCGGGCGGGGACAGGGAAGGAGCCGAGGGCCTGGACGACGTGTCTAAGGGAAGGAAGGTGGACGCCCCAAGGACATGCAGTTCTCCCACTGTCAGGGCATCACCATCGCTCAGGGTCACGGTCCTTTCTGCGTGTGAGCCCAAATAAGCCTCGTCACTAAAGACATGCACGTCACCGGGTGTAGCCATCAATGTACAAGAGCTCTCCAAACAGCTGCAAGGAGAACACTTGTGTAGGCTTTCCTTCTGAAACCCTCTCCAAGGCCAAGAAGGCCCTAGGGGTACGGGCTGCCTGCGGGGACCTAGGGCCACCCCTGCAGCCCCCACTCATCTGAAAGCAGGGGTGCAGAGAGCAGATCAGGAGGGCGTCCTGCTGCAAGCCCTGAGTCCCACTCTGGGCCTGGCTGCCTGGGGCCGTCTTCCCCCCAACACAGGCTGCAGGCCTGCCTGCCTCTGAGCGCCCTGCCCCGTCTGAGCTTGCGGAGGCCGCGGTGCCACGGACCCCATCAGGCCTAGAGCTTCCCGCTCCAGGGGGGTCACCCAGGGCAGTGTCTAGGAGTCTGTCTGCCCAGAGTGGTGGCGGGACACTTACAGCTCATGCAGCTTCGGGCAGAAGCTCCAGCCTTCACGGTTAATGCGAGCGATGGAGTTGCTGCTCAGGTGCAGCTGGTGCAGGGCCGAGAGGCCGTAGAGCCAGCCTCTGCTCACCTCCACCAGGCCGTTGTTCTCCAGGTGCCTGCAAAGACAGCGCACAGGCGTGAGAGCGGCCTCTCTCGTTCGCCGACCGCCCTGCACGCAGGCAGCCTCCCTGCGTCCCACACGGGTCGGCACTGAGGAGCAGCCAACGGTGCGGGAGAGGAAGGGGGGGGTCTCACAGCTGGGGGGGGGCGGCGTGCTCACGTGTGTCAGGGAAGGACACGGGGAGGACCCGTGAACCCAACAGCCGGCCGCGAGTATCCGGCTGACTCGGGAGCTCAGAGGGCAAGGAGAAGCTTCCTTGAAGTGACCTGTTTCGCCAAATACAAGTGAACCAGGCACCCTGGGCAGAGGGCTTCCGAGCACAGAGCACGGCAATGGCTGAGCCCATAAAAGGAAGAGAAAGAAGAGAAAGTGGGGGGTACCTTTTATCCTGCTCTTAGAGATATGGAAGCGGAGGCTGGGAGAAGGTAGATAACTTGTCTAAAATTCATTCCACAGCTCTGCGAGCAGTGAGGAGCCAGAATTCAAACCCAGGTCTGGCTATCCAAGTCAGGGCTCAGGACCATGGTGTCTAGAGACACGCCTTAGCTCTGGGGTCAGACGACCTGGATTTAAATCCCAGTTTTGCCGCTTTACTGGCTGAACGGGGCTGAAACATGGGTAAGATAGAGAGACCCAAGGGTAGCAACTTCACAAGGCTGTTAGGAGAAGCAAACAGGAAAATGCCAGAATTTCAGCATGGTGCGGAGGGTTTTGCTCCCACCAAGGTGCTCAAGTGAGGACATTCTTACCCTGCTTCCCGACCCTGCACACCCGAGCCCAGGACGACCCCAGTGGACTGGCCTCTAATTCCAATGTTGCCCCACGTTCATATGCAAGGCCTTTGGGCAACCAGGTTTTGCTTTTCTCTCTCTCACTTTCTGCCACTGCTCAAAAGGTGAGCACATTTATAAATAATCCCTCGGGCAACTCATCACCCTCAGCGTGTACGAATGTGCTCAACATAAAAACCAAAGGGTACCTGCTAACTCCATTTTCTTCTGAGAACTCTCTTTGACTCTCAGCACACCCAGCGCACAACCACCTGGATTTCAAAGTTCAGAACGACAGTTTTAAGGAGGTCAAGTAAAGGTGCTTTTGAATCGATAGAAACAGACGTGCGGCCAATCCCAGGACCAGGAAGAGAGGGAGAAGCAAGACCACAGTGCTAATGTTGATGCCCCCACCTCACAGCGAGTGTGGGTTTCAGGGTGGGTGGGAAGAAGGGGTCATCAGAGACGCTTCTGACACTGAGCACAGCGCAGAGCCGATGAGACAGGATACAGAGTTTCTGTTTTCTGTTTCCATTGCAAAGATAACAAAGGACATGAACACAGTGATATGACTTGTAAAGCCTGGAACGGAGAGGGTGTGCGTGTGTGGGTGTGTGCACATGTGTGGGGTTCCTGAGCAAGTTACATCACTGACCGTGACACGACAAATCTCCAGTTGACCCACCAAGACAGGGGGAATACCAACAAGGAGGGGAGCCTGGCTGGCTCAGTCGGTGGAGCCTAAGACTCTTGGTCTTGGGTCTGTGAGTTTGAGACCCACGGTGGGTGTTGAGATTACTTAAAATAATGGAAAAGAAAAAGAAAAAGGAAAGACCACCCAAGAAAGGAGGACCAGAGACTGCCCTTTGGGAGCAGAAGGGGGTAAAGAGAGAATGGGGGAAGAGAGGCCAAGGCCACGTTTCTGTACTCTCTGACTGTACTCAGTTATAAGTATACGTTACTGACCATTGAAAACAAGCTCATTTAAATGTTTAAAAACAGAAGATCGGTAACCGCCTTTCCTGCCCTTCTCCACATGCCCTCCTGTCGCCGCTTTACGTGACTCGGCCTATAGGCACGCTCTGTGCCCATGCACATCTGGCGGGAGGGGGTGCTCCCCTGTAAAACTGGGACATCTGCACCGAGGGGCCTGCTTAGCTCATGACACATAAATAAATCTCCCAGGATGAACTCGACACTGGAGCCCCCCTGCACATCCAGACAGATGGTCAAGTCCCAAATAGGGAGCCAGGGAACTTCCTGCGGTCTGTGGGAGGGGGCCCACTCTGCGCCCTGCTACTCACTGAGGACGTGGCAGGGGGAGAGAAGCCTGAGCAGAAGGGCTCCATCTCCCACCTGCACCAGGCTGCCTCCCGGACCAGACCCATGGAAACTGCCCCCAGAGACTTTCCTGACTCCCAAGAAAAAGACCCTTTGATCGGGCCAAGTCACTGAAGCTACTGAGCGGTGCCCAGCCTTCTGAGACCCAAAGGCAGCGGCCAGCTCCGGCAGAAGTCCTCCACGATCCTTCAAGGCAGGGGCGGAAGGAGCACACGCAGGGCCGCCAGGGCGCCTGAGCCAAGCAGGGGTGCCGCTCGGAACCCAGCACTGCACTTACAGCACGTGTATCCTGGACAGCCCCCAGAAGGCCCCGTCCGTGAGCTTGCTGATGTTGTTTCGCTGGAGCTTTAGCACCTCCAAACTGTCAAGCCCCTGGAACGTCAGGCCCTCGATGACGCGAATCCGATTCCTAGTCAGGTCCCTAAAGAGATGAAGACAGTGGGTTCAGAGGCCTCGCTGCACGTTCCCTGCCTACACCTGTTCTCATGCAGGCCCAGCCGGGTTTCTGAGCCAGCAGGGAAGATGGTGCTGAGGACGTCCCAGTGAAGCCCAGATATACCGCGGGGGCCCACTGTCTTACAGCCACTCCTGCCCGCCACGCAGGCAGGGACACGGACTGAGCCACAGCTTGTGAAGGCAAGAGGGCGCAGGTTCCCCAGAAGCCAGCCCCACCAGGCCTCCCAATGACTGAGTGCTCCATTTCCTCCCCAAACATCCATGACTCTGCAGTGAGGAGGTGGGTGCGACTCAGGATGCGAACGTCTTAGGTGAGGTGTCTCTTAGCTCAGCAACAGAAATCCACACCAGATGCCTCAACCCAGGAAAAACCTGACCACTGGGCAGCAGAAAGCAATGATACTCTTCACTGGAGGCGTTAATGGGGTCTCTACTGATGGAGAGGAGTGAGTGCATACTGGGGAGGCGGGGAGCTGACACACCATGAAGCACACACAGCTGGCTTCCAATCCCAGCATGGTAAAACCTCCATGCACCAAAAGATTTCAGGAATCTGGGGGGGGCTGGGTCCATTAGTAACACTGGGGCAAGGGGAGGGGAGAACACAGGGCTGACCAGAAAGCCCTTGGTTTTCCCCAAATACTTCTGTAGTGTCTCATGACTGCCCCACACACAACCTCCTGAGCATCAAGAGACCTTCTCCAGAGCTGAAGAGACCAGAGATCTTCTGCATGGGTGTATGTATGTGTGTGTGTATGTGTGAGTATGTAAGAGTGAGTGTAAATGAGTGTATATGTGAGTGTGTATGTGTAAGAGTATGTGAGTGTGATTGTGTGTATATGTGAGAATGAGTGTATGTGTGAGTGTGTGTGTGTGTGTGTGAGGGACACACAGGCGTGAGGGTGCTGGGGTGTGGGGCGCCCCGTCTTGCTGCCAAACCTGGCCCTGAACAATTATTGTGTTCTGTTTAAACCCAATCTCCCATACTGGCTTATTTTCCTGAGATTCCTCTTCTGAGACAATGAGGACACAGGAAAACAAAAAACCGGGGAGCAAATGATCCACTGGGTTCCAGGAAATAGGTTTTCTTAAATCCAAACTCTGTGCCATCCTAAGAGTGCACTCTGCCTTGGATATCAAAAAACAAAACAAATAAATCCTTTCTTAAAAAACAAAACAAAACAAAACAAAACACCAAACCAACTACCTTGTAGTAATTATCAGGAAGATGATGGCCCCCCTCTTCGCTCACTACCTCTACCTCTGGCTACACCAACTTTCTCTCAGATTGCTCAAAAAGTGTTGGACACGATAATGCCCACAGTACAGATTTTATGAGAACTTTAAAACACACACACACGAAACCCCTAAGATAAATACCCCAACCCACACAGCCTAAGCATTAGCCAGGATCAGCTAACCAGCAGGATTCCTCATTTCATTTTGGAAAGTGCCAATGAGGACGAGCGTATAGATCCTCAGGGGATCTTGATTTCTCCACAACCTGAGGCAGCCCACAGGCACCAGACGCAGCTCCTAATTTGCTTTTATTAGGTGTCACCATAGGGCCATTAATGATAGTTTATGCAGAGCCTCACCGAGGGGGGGTGAGGAAGGGGTCGCTCTTGGAACGAGGTCCATGGGGCAATCTGGCCTCCATAAAGTTTGGCTAACCTTAATTAAAGTGCAGGTTTCTATACTTACAGTTGTGTCAGCCTGGGTAACTTGAATGCTTTCATTGGAAGCTGCGTGATCCTGTTTTTGCTCAGGCGAAGCATTACCAGCGACCGTGACAGACCATCAAATGCTCCCGACTCCAGGGTGCCGATCCGGTTGCTTGCCAGGTTGCTGGAATGGTAAGGACAGAGAACGTAGTGGTCAGTAGGGGGCTTTCCTCATTCTGTTACAGACGCTGGCTGAGTTGGGGGAAAAAGCTAAAACACACCCAGAGGGACGGGTTTCCGATGACACATTTATCATCTTTAGTCCTAGATGGGGGAGCCGGGAAACTTGGGTGTCAGGACCATCCCCTCAGGCCTCGATAGAAGGCTCACTGCAGGTCAGAGCACACTGTGGCTGCCTTCCACTGGAGGGTGGGGTCAACGTCACTGACCTCCACCCCAGCACCCTCACAGTCCAGCCAGGCCGTGCAGAGGGGCCATCTCCAGAGCTACCTGCAGGATTCCCTCAACACCCACGAACCAAGAGTGAGCATTCAGAGTTGGTGAGAAAAGCCCTAGGAATCAGAAGGTCAACCTCCAGGCAAAGTCAGAACGGATTTATTAATTTAGGGAAACAACCCTAAATTTTATTTATTTTTATTTATTCAAAGATTTATTTATTTATTTATTTATTTATTTATTTATTTATTTAATTTTAGATACAGTGCACAAGGTGGGGGAAGGGCAGAGGGAGAGAATCTCCAGCAGACTCCCTGCTGAGCAGGGAACCCAACTCAGGGCTCGATTCCATGACCCCAAGGTCATGACCTGATCAAGAGTCGGATGCTCAACTGACTGAGCCACCCAGGCGCCCCACCAGCCTTAAATATTAAAGTGGATCTCACTATACAACTTTTTATATATAGATCTATAAATGCACACACACACACTCCTATAAATGTGTATAAGCCAATTCATTTTAATCATCTGCAGGGTATCAAAGAAACACTAGTAAAGGAGACCTGCACAGGGTCCCTCTGGACAAGCAATTCTTTAATGGGATGTCCACTCATAGGATTACGTATGTGAAGAGCACTTCTCCTCAAAACGGACATTCTATCAACTAATAAAAAGAAGAAAAAACAGAGAGAAAAGGGAAGAACAATATGTTATTCCTATCAGAAGTTACCACTACTACCTCTTTTCTTCCGCCTTCCCTGGACCAATGCTGCTTTTTGTGGCTAAAACAAAAAGGGAAAAGACCAGAGAGAGTTTGCTTCCACGGAGACAGGAAGGGGATGAGGCATTTTTCGCCTGTCAGGCAGCGGCCCAGGACAGGGCACATGAGGATTCCATGCCAACGGGCCTGGACTGTTTGTTCTTAACACTCCGCATTAAAGAAGAACAGTCTGTGTGATGGAGATACACAGGCCAGGAGCCGCCAAAATAGAAAGTCCCTCCTGCTTTCATGCAGAGAAGAGGTCACTGCCATTCAGTTCAGTGCTTGCTGGTTTCTTTGTCCCAAGCAAGGGAGTGCCAGGTGGCAAGTGGACACCTCTGGAAAGCCCTGAGTGGGGGCTCAGCACTGTCATCCTGGCATAACAAAAGCCAGGGCCTCCCGTTTCCAATTCTGGTGTCGTGATGCAACCTAAGAAAGAAATCGCTCCCCCTCTTTGGGGTCTTGGAAAATCCACGTGCCAGGCCTTGGCCTCCCTGAACAGAGGGGTCAAAACAACCCCTAAACTAGCCTCATGAACGAGCCCCAAAATGACTCAGGATCAGTAATGACGCAGGGAATGAAAACTCACATGTCATTTGAAGATGTCTCTGGAGCCTGGGTTTTTAGTTTCTTCCCCCAAACAACATTTTTTTACCAACAAGCAGTAAGCTCAACAGGTTTGAATGGTTCTTCCTCTCTGCTCCCACCCATTGGGTGTGAGAAGGGCTGTTAGGATGGGTGAAGGGGACGCAGACCAACAGAGATCTACGAGGTCCTGGGAACCCACATAAGGGCGTCCGTGCCTCCTGAAGAACCCCCATCCCAGGCTTAGAAGGTGGTGCCACAAAGATCCGCACGTACCGGTTAAGCCTCGGCAAGGAGGCCTCCCCACGGGGCCATTTGCTAAGTACCCCTGAACCTTCTCTCCTGGCTTTCCTGCCAGGCAGCCCAGGAAGTGAGGAAGAACCCAGGCCTCGTACTCAAGCTGCATCTGTACTCGAGGGCTAGCTGCCCCTCTCAAGTGGCAGGTCTGGGAGACTCCTTTGCCTCTCCCTGCCTCAGCAGCCACCCCTGCAGTCAGACTAATGCTGCTCGATGAGGAAATGCTCTACAAATGCGCCAACAGAAGACAGTGGACTGGGGCCCCCCGCCCTCTGCCCTGCCGAGGGGAGCCGAAGGCGCATGCCCAACTCCCCCAGACTCAGCCCGGGCACGTGGGGAGGGAAACACGCACTCTGCGTCCACACCGGGGGCCGACGGCAGCGCAGGGCACTTACAGCTCCTTTAGGTGCAGCCCGTGCGGAAAGCAGGTGTTCCGGATCTCCGTGATGTTGTTCGAGCTCAGGTCCAGCACCTCCAAGGAAAGGTAAGTCTGCAGCTGACTTCCCTCCACACTGCGGATCTTATTGTGCTGCCTGAAACACACAAAGGCAGGGCACTCGAACGTGTCTTTTTGCCAAGAAACATTCTCCCCGCCGTTTCTTTTAGACACCTCCTTCCCTAGCTGATGCAGACAATTCTCAAAAGTGGTGGCGCTCTTCACATGAGGCCTCCCGTTCTTCTTTCCGCAGAGTTATCACCTTGCTGGCTGGGTGCTACAGAGAATATTGAATTTTCTGGCAGCCACTAGTTTGTCTGCCCAAGTTCAAAGCCTAGGCTGCTCTCCCCAAGGACAAGAATGCAGGGGTCATGAATGCCATGCTGAGAACACTGAGATCAGAACTCAGAACTCACCAGTGCTGTTCCCATAAAGAATGTGCCCGGTGAATCTGCCAGTTCCAGCTGCCGTTCTCATCTAGAACCTTCAGAACAGAGCCCAGCCCCATCACGTATGGGACTGCAGGCACCAGAGCCCAGAGTTCAGGTCTAATCCAACTTAATGCATCATGACACACCTCATGGTTTCCCAGGCGTGAAGACAGGCACAAGGGATTTTTTTTTTTTTTTTTTTAATGACACACTTCTGACAACCTAAGGGGAACAGGAACTTGGTGCTCAGTCTGCCTGGAATTAAATCCTTGGACCCTCCTGACTCTCCCCCACCCACCCATAGCTTTGCTCCTCATTTCCTCGTATGGAAGATGGCCTTTCAGGGACATGGATCACCCAGCCGAAACCACATGAAAGCCGACGTTAACCTAAGCGTTCAGAGGGCTTAACACCTGTCTGAGAAAGGCGTTTTACCACCATGCCTTAGTTACACCTGTAGTCATCTTTCTGCAAAGCCCCCAGCCTAACCGACCAACCCGTATTTACTAACCAGGAGAAAGACGACAAATGGTAACCGAAGCTGGGGGGCACCCGCCCCCGCGCCCCCCATTGTAGGTTTGGCTCCACCAGGCAGATTCAAACCACAGCAGCCCTAATCCCAATATTCAGATACTTCAGAATCTGTTGGGTGGCAGTGCTGGGCCTCTGGTTCCAGGCGCTCACTTGGGCCAGTTTCTGAGTCAACAGTGGCAGGGTCCCCAGCCAATCAAAGCATTCTTGAACACAACACAAGCCAGGCGTCGCTTACCAAGTGGCATCTCTTTTAAACAAACACTTGACCAAATCGGTTCCAACAGGCATAAACAAGGCTCTCTTTCCCAGAAGCTCTGGGGCTGCCTGTCCATTCCTTTGTTTTCTTCACAACTCTCCCAGGCCCTGAACCCAAAAATCCATTTACAAAGGCACAACTCCACACATGGGGAAGTCTCCCCAGAATGAAAGGCCACTTTTCCCTTCACATCCCCTCCCCACCCCCCCCAAAGCGATTTCCTTTGAGTTCTTTATTATGTTCTTAATAAAGATGGTCTCTTCAGTTTGGGGACTCCAAAAGAAAAAGGAAAAAAGAAGACCTTTATTATGTTAAGTATGGGAAAAGAAGAACAAGAAATAAAGGCCGCAGTGCTGAGCCTCATCCAGGAACTGTGAATGCACGACTGGGGAGCCAGGAAAAGAGGATCTGAGAAAAGCAGGCAAGCAGCACCGGTGGCCCCAAGTCATGAAAAACAGGACCAGACACAGAGGAAGGGGCCACAGGGCAGCTGCGAGCCCCCCCCCCCACCGCTTCTCCCATGGCGCCTCATCTGTCTCCTCTGTCTCTGCCTTTCATCTTCTACCTTTGTCTTTTGTTTATTCATGGACTCAAACGTGTTCTGGGTCCCTGGGTGTGCCAGGCCCACTCTGGAGGAAGGACGCTGACATGAGCATGGGGCTCTTTCACGTGCTGTAGACTTCCTCAGTTGGTCAAAGAGGCAAGTCCTCCCACAACCAAGCGTGGGAGTGAGGATGACAGAGGCATAAGGGACGAATCGTGCCAGGAACAGTGAATTCTGTGCCCTGAGCAGTTTGTGGGGGCCAGCGCCAGGGGCAGGAGGCCGACACAGAGAAGACATGGGCCGGGAGCTGGGAGGGCAGGCAGAGCACCTCCCCGGTCA
The DNA here is from genome assembly GCF_029215605.1 of Mirounga angustirostris. NCBI lineage: Eukaryota > Metazoa > Chordata > Mammalia > Carnivora > Phocidae > Mirounga > Mirounga angustirostris. The sequence goes on along the minus strand of NW_026991709.1, from coordinate 182,480,908 downwards.
ACCTGGGGAGTAGGGACTCCATGTCACCACAGTCCAGGAGAGGGAGAGCACCACACAGGGACAGACACAAGAGAAGAGTAAGAGAGGTGCCCATGGGATCTGAAGAGGACAGCTGGGAACTACATCAAACAGTGATGCTGAAGATTCTAGTCTGCAGAGGTAACCCGGTTAGCAGGCTAGTGGCCACGCCTTCCATCCTCGTCGGCTTATGGACTGCTCCCAACTCAGTAACCAGAGAGATCCTGTTAAGGCATCCCAAGGAACAGGGGAAAACATTTGTAAATCACATATCTGATAAGGGACTAATATCTAGAATATATAAAGAACTCCTAAAGCTCAACAACAACAAACCACCCCCCCAAACAACCCGATTAAAAAATGGGCGGGCGCCTGGGTCGCTCAGTTGTTAAGCGTCTGCCTTCAGCTCAGGTCATGATCCCAGGGTCCTGGGATCGAGCCCCCAGTCGGGCTCCCTGCTCAGCAGGAAGCCTGCTTCTCCCTCTCCCACCCGCCCCCCACTTGTGTTCCTGCTCTCGCTCTCTGTCAAATAAACAAATAAAATCTTAAAAAAAAAAAGGGCAAAGAACTTGAACAGATGTTTCTCCAAAGAAGACATACAAATGGCCAGTGAGTACAAGGAAAGATGCTCAACATCACTAACCTCACACTCATACAATGGCTACTGTTAAAAACAAAACAAAACAACGGTGGACAAGAATGTGGAGAAATGGGAACCCCGGTGCCATGCTGAAGAAAATGGTCTGGTGGTTCCTCAAAAAAGTAAATATCACATGATCCAGCTGTACTTCTTCTGGCTGTATATCCCAAAGAACTGAAAGCAGATCTCGAAGAGATATAAGCACACCTGGCCAGCTTCTCTGAACCCACAGGCTCCTCCTCCCCATCTCTCTCTCTTTCTCTCTTTCACACACACACACACACACACACACACACACTTTCCACTCCTTCATCTGCTTTATTTTTCTCAAAAGCTCTAATTATCACCTGGTATATCCAGTAATAACTTATTTCTAGTCTAACACCTTCTCTCCCACCAGGTTGTGGCTCAAGGAGAGACCAGTCTGTTCTGCCCACTAATGTGTCTCCAAGCACTCGAACAGTGTGAAGCATGTAACGGGTGCTCAATAAATATGTGCTGAATGATTCATAAGAAATGAATACAGGTTAAATTTCTGAATCTCACAGATTTGGGACTCGCCAGCATTTAAGCAGAAGAAAATCATGCAAAGGAGTTCAGTCTGAGAGCGTGAGGGAAAGAAAGAGCGCCCATGGCCCTGAGGCAGGGCTGCCCAGAAAACACAAGAGACGTAGCCTGCAGTGGCTCCCCAGGTCCTCGGGGCTCCAACACTGCTGGTCCCAGCTGCCCAGGGGGGTACAGCCATCTCCCCACTGGACTGGTCTCCCTGCTCTTCACTCTAGCCCAAAGCCCTGATCCAATTCTTCCTGAAGTTCCATACTCTGGAAAACGGACCGCATGCTTCTGTGCGCCCGTGGACTCTACCCACCCCAGCCCCGACACACAGCAAGAGTCACCCCGTGTTAGACAGCCCTGTGGACCGTGGCCACTCCGCCCCAGGGCCAGGGTTCTTCCTGCGCTGACACCGGGCACAGCACGGAAGAGCATGTCGGGAGCACTGCCCTGCCGGCCGGGGTTCAAATCTCAGTGATGCAACTGGCAGGTGTGAACCTCAAGAGGAGCCTCATCTATAAAGCGAGGTGTGAAGTTCCTCTGCCCCATGGGTGATGGGACCCGACACAAAGCGGTTGCTCCATTAAACCAGTTCTTGTTTTTATTAGTCATATTTGTATCCTCAGAGCCAGGCTCAGGATCTGGTTTGTGGGAGGTGCTCTGGCAAAAGAATAAATGAATAAAATTAATGAATGACTGGTTCCTGTCCATCCCTCTGCCACATTTCAGTGCAAGCAGGCAGGCCTGACTCCTCTCTCAGGAAAAAAGCGTTGACTCGGAGCTCTCAGTCTTCTCTTGGTGCAGGAAAAAAGTGTACTCCAACTGGAGAGCGTCACAGCCAGCCCCTGGAAGACTGGGCTGAAGTGGGGAGCTGCGCCTCAAAGCAAATTCCAGACGAAAGCGTCTGCGGGACTCCGCAGCTAGAGACCTGCTGGGTCCCCGACCACCCGCAGGACATTCCCCTCCTCACTCCCGCAGCGAGCGTGGCTTACGTGCACTCACCCTGGCCCCAGCCCACCACACTCTGCCCTATCCCATCCGGGGAAGTCGGTCCATCCAAGACACCCCCTCCAGACACCCATCCATAAAGGCCAGAGCCCACAGCCAGCATCCAGGGGAAGCCCTCCTATCCCCTTGACAGTAGACAGCTGTGAACATATGTTTGCTGCTCTGAGTCCATCAGGCGGTCCACTCTCAAGAAACTGTCCATGCTTTTAATGCCGCGTGCAGCGTGGAGGCGGTCATCAGGTCTCTCCCTTAACGTAACTAACTGTCCCGTTCCCAAGAAGGCCCACGCTTATCTTTATAAGTTCTGGATCCTTGTTCAAGTTCTTTTTAGCAACAGCTGACCAATAACACCTTTATGTAGCAGGCCCTGGGCGAAGCCTCAGGGAAACTGTACAGCAATCTAAAGAGGTAGGTACTATTATTCTCTGTACTTGATAGCTGAAGACACTGAGGCTTAGAGATCTGCTGGGATTCTTCTGAGGTCACACAGCTGAGAAGAGGAACCAGAAAGCAAATTCAGGGGAGCAGGACTATCCGACATGCCCTCTGAGAGGCTCTCCCAGCAGAATTTTAAGGACACTGCCCTGGATTCAATCCATAAACCTTCAGCATAGCTTGGCTAGGTCTGAATGCTAGCTGGCTATTTCCTGGTCACCTCAGAGCGGTCTGTGTAATTGGCCTCAGCTAGGCCTCGCTTTTGTACCAGCTTCCCGGAGGCGTGCGTGAGCAGCAAATTTGCAGAGGGCTTTGTGCGGCCCACCTCAGCAACAAGGCAGAGGAAGCTCAAGTTCTTACTCATGGATATTCTGGATGGAAAGAGTAGTTCCTTTGAGATCATGTCTTTAAGGACCTGTATTTGAGGGAGGAACGGCTACCTTTCTTCCTAGGGAATGGAGAGCTGCAGAGGGGTGCCCAGCCTCTCTGCCACTGAACTAAATCAGCATGGTTCTGTGGCTGTGGGGCTGTTGAAGGTGCAGGGTGGATCACGGCTACTCGCCTCCGCCCAGTGTCGGTTTACTCCTCAGGCTGTCCTCTGGGGCGAGGAGAACTTAATACGGCGCAAGTCTATTAAACCAACACCTGTTAAAGGCTTCAAAAATAAAATCAGTCTTCAAAGGCGGAGGGCAGGCAAGATAAGCTCTCTCCACTTGGCTACATTTTCAGAGCCGATGTTAAATTGGACAGTAAAACAGACAGAGGCATTTGAAACCAACATTTAAAACTTTTTATCGTAAGTGATTGTTCCACTATGGGTCTGTGAAAGCCTCATTTACAAGGTACTCCCGTTGGTGGTGGAAAAGATCTCATGTCACTGACAACAGCCAGAAAGAAAGGGAAAGGAGATCAAAGGAAGCAGGGTCAAGGTGGGTCAAATGGATTACAGCTGGTTCCTGAAATTATGCACCTATTGTCTACATAAGGAGTCAACAAACGTCTTCTATAATAGGCCTGATAGTATGTACTTTAGGCTTTGTATGTCACGCATTCTGTCACAAGTACTCAACTCTGATGGAATGTAATATGACAATCCGTAAATGAATGAGTTCCAGTAGACCTTTATTTACAAAAATAAGCTGTGGGCCACATCTGACCCACTGCCTATAGTTTACTGACCCCTGGTCTACACTACAGCAACCAGTTTGGGTTGGTGGGGGGAGTCACCCAGATTCTAATTCTAGCTCTGATGCAGCCTTGGAACTGTTTGTAAGTCACTTTCTGCATCTGGTTTAACTACCTGCAAAACGGCGCCCCGCCTCCTACAGCAGAGACCCCTCCCATTGTCCCTCAGTGCCCAGGTCAGGCATCACTGCTTAGAATCCTTCCCACCGGTGTCTTCTCCACCTCTTCAGGAAGTGGGACCTAAGTCTTCATCATTATTATGGCCCTCAAAGACAACCCAGGATTCTGACCAGAGCCAGTGGAGAAGATAGGCAAACAGGGTGATCTTACAGAGACTCCTCACTATTTATCCTTATTCCTTTTAATTCTTCTAAACACACTGAAGTCGGCCAACGCACAGTCCTCGCATCGAAGCAGGTGCGCCCTGCAGCTCTTCCAGAGAATTATGGTGACTCCCAGAAATCCACACTGTCAACTCCCAGAGTGTTGGTTCTCTCTAGTAACAGCGTGTCTTCCACATTATCTCAATATCAAACTTTCAAAAGGTCTTACTTAACAAAATCAGCAAAATTCAAATTCCCCAGACCTTGCTTTGTTTGAACCTCTGGCTAAGAAACAATCTAGCCCTGAGATGGGGGGGGGGGGGGGGGGGGGAGTCATACACCTGCCCACAGCCTCTGCCCTGCACTCACCACGGTGATCCTGCCGAGCATCCTTACACTCCACACCCTGCCGGCTCAGAGCACCAGAAGCACCTCGTACCTGGCCCATCCTGTGCTGCCCCAGAATTTGTTCTATGGCTCTGCTCCCCAGCACCTGCAGCCCCCACAGCAGGCACTCCAAAGTCTAACCAGAATGAAGGAGCGCACACACCCTTCAGGGCTGCCTGGGGCTACAGGGTAATTTTGTAGCCCATACATGGAACCCACAGAAGGCGACCCCGTTATTGTTGATGTAGTGTAAAACTCAGTGCAGGGCAGAGGTCCTGATGCCTACCTGAGGGGGTTCGCTGTATTATGGCAAGCGCCAGAAGATGCTAATCATTTCAAGAACACAGATGAAGAAAATCGTTTCTCCTTTGCTGAATACTACAGCACTACCAAAGGGGCCATATGGCCCCGTGGAGGCGGCTGTTGTATTAGTTTGCAGATGTTTTCATGGCAATATCACAGGCCTACGGAGAAGGGCATTCACTGTAAGTGCAGAGCTCAATGCCTTTGTACCACGTCTGTTCACCCACGTACCCACCGCTCAAATCGCGATTCAGAACGGTGCCGCCTCCTTCCTGTCCCTCTCCCAGCGGTTCTTCTTCCCAAAGGGAACAGCTCCGTTCTACCACCCGTGACTAATCTTGCCTACTTTTGTGCTTTATACACATGTTCTTGCTTCAGACAGGCTCTTCAGTATCCGGCTACTTTCACTCAACATTCTGCTCATGGGATCAACGCGTGCTGTTGCATGAGCTGTCATTAATTCCGCTTCATCGCCGTATGATACTGTATACAGCATACAGCAGCTGACTGTTCATTCTACTGTTGATGGGCACTGAGTCATTTCCAGTTTGGGTTACTGCAACAACCGCAGCTATGAACACATGTTGTGCGTGCATCTTTGGGTGCCTATTTGCATGCACCTGGGGCCAGCATCTACGTCCAGGCGCAGCGCTGATGCGCAATCACGGGACACACATCTGTTCAGCCTCAGACGACACTGCTCGTTTTCTTTTAAACCAAACTCCGCAGAGGTGAAATGTGTCTGAAAAGCCATTTGATCCAAGTGCAATGTTCCCTGCTGCTTCACTCAACCACATTGTCAGAGGCCACCACCCTCCCATGTCCCTCGGCCTGCACCTGTCCCTCCACAAAAAGCATCAGGAATACAGCCTGGGGCCACAGAGCATGGCCAAGCTCAGTCTAATCTTGTTCAGGTGTCCAACAGAGTATTTTAAATGGGGGCCAAATGAGCACCAAAAAAGGAAAGGATAAAAAATAATTCCAAGTCCCAAACTGGCAAGAAATAATGTACCTCATGTACCAGGATCAACACCATGAGCAGCTTGAAATATGAAGATAAGGAGGCTGCAAAAAGAAGGATTGAGCACTCCTAGGCCACTGAGAAGAAACGTTCCGCCTCCCAGAATGACAGTCCGAAACCTCACCCCCTCAAGAGCCCGCTTCACATTCGTTCACCTTAAGAATGAAAACCAAAACCATCTGTTCTACTGCATAAATTGACAATTTGCTCCAAGAAACCAGTGATGCCTCAGAAACGGCCCAGCCTAGGTTGTTTGCTGGACAGGAAATGAGAATCAGAATACGCAGGGTTTCTTTCTCTCTCCTCCTCCTCCTCCTCCTCCTCACTGCCCACCCCTCCCCACTGCTGCTGGTGAATCATCAGTTCCCTGGGGAATTTTGGCAGATTCTCAGCCTGGCTGCAGATGACGTTCTGGATCTGTTTATTCAGGTGGAGATCGGATAAAAAACAAGAGCAGCCCAGTGGCGGGATAAACAGCCTCCAGCAGGCGGGGTCAGCCCCTCCGAAGGCAGGACCGGGCTGTGTCAACCAACCTCATGACCCCTTCACTTCCTTTAGGGTCACTCTCCCCTTGGGGTCTTCAACGAACTGTTTTGATTAACTCCTTGCAAAGGAGACGTGATGTCCCATCCCCTGGGAGTGGGTGGCCCCAGGCAGCTCGATGCAGCAGAGCCCACTGGTTTCCCCCACCCTTACACACAGCAAGCTGGAAGCCTATGATTGGGAACAGGGAAGCTACACATGGTCGCGTCAGCCACCACGGTTCTGTGACGTCTAGAGTGACCCAGGACATGAATGACTGTAAATTGTCAGAATCCCCATCCCAACTACCAGGGTTCTGCATTCCATTCCAAGATGGACAAACAAACAAAAAGAAAACCTCCTAAGGAGGGGTACATGGCTGAGTCAAAGAAGCTAATCAGAAAAGTCCACCTCCTCTATGATTCCAATATAGGATATTCTGGAAAAGGCAAAACAAGGGGGCTGGTAAAAAGATCAGTAGTTGCCAGGGGTTCCAGGGAGAGAGGGATGAACAGGTGGAGCAAAGGTTTTAGGGCAGTGAAACTATTCTGAACGATACTGTAATAGTGAATAAATGTCTTTAAACATTTGTGGAAGCCCAAGGAATGCACAACAGTGAACCCTAACATAAACTGTGGGGTTAGTTAATAATATATCAATACTAACCCATCCATTCTAACAAATTTACCACACTAGTGCAAAATGTTAATAGTGGAAACTGGAGGAAGCGGTATACGGGAAGTCTCTGTACTCTCGGCTCAATTTTTCTGTAAACCTAAAAGTGCTCTAATAGTCTATTAATTATAAACAGATCAAAACAAAGCCTCCTAAGGTATTAAGTAGTCCCGAGGTCATTACATCATTAGAATGTAATTAGAATTTTGAGCCAATCTTCTTTACTGCCATATCCTTCGCACCCAGAACCAGGCTTGGAACATAAATGGTGCTCGATAAATATTTGTTGAATAAACACATGAATTACAACTTTAAGTTCAGTCTCCCCCATTCACCACCACAAACCTGAACAAAGGAACGTTATTCAGAAAAAAAAATACTGAGGCAAGACCAACCATCCAATTAAAAATTTTTTAAAAAGAAATTAAAGGTTTAGCCTAGAATTTATTAGGTAGAAAAGCAGTCATATTGAAAAGAAAATGCCAAACGAAGTGGATTTTTAGGTTAATCGTGCATTTTCCCCAATTTAACCCCAAACCCCAGACCTTCACTGATTAGCCGGAGTTACCGTGCATCGGCCAACAGTCTGCCCTTCCTGCGCCTGGCAGCAGTGAGGAGCAGTCCTACCCAAGATCCCCGTCATCCCTTGGCCACAGGGGGAAGGGGTGATGAGGAATTCAACTCAGGGAGTGCCTATCGGACACCAGTGACCTCAGGAAGACCTACAAGCTGCACCTGGACTGCACTCCCCAGGGAGAAAGGCTGTGCCGTTTTAACATGGGCCGGGACTCTAGGGATTGGCCAGCGTGTTGGAGAGTCAGTCCCATGACCCTGCGAGGTGACCTGTTCTGGCATCTGAGCAGGGCAGAGCGGCACCAGGCTGAGCCAAGATTCGGAAAGCCGAGAACAATGAGCCCCTTCCACTCGAAGTTCCCATCTACACAGGGCACCCCCGGGGTCAGGAAAGCCGAAAGTGTTTCTTTACTGGTCCAGGCTACCATGGCCGCTCAATTCTCTCCCTCGGCCTTATCTTCCCCTAAATCCATCAATACATCCTTGTTTTCTTCTCCTTTTCTCCCCTGCCCTGGCAGGCTGCCACCCTGCACACAGCTGGTGTTCTTCTCCGGCACCCTGGAGCCCTCACAAACAAGGGGCCCCGCCGGGAAGTCCGCAGAGCGGCAGGTTGTCAGGCGGCGTCCCATGGCATTGCAGTCCCCGACACTATCGGGGAGCCCGGGGATGCCGCACGAACGCACCGGGCTCGCCTGACTGCTCCTCGCTGCCGTCTGCAAGCTCCACGCGTCTGTGCCCCCTGGGCTCGGTCCCCTGAGGGGAGCAGGGAAGAGAACTCGCGTGCCTAACGATGAGCTAGTAGCACAGATCCTCCCAGACTTGAGGGGCTGGCAGAGCAAGGTAGGCAAGGTGGAGAGATGGCAGTGGTTAGGATCAAGGCCAGGCTCCAAGCCCAGAAACCTTCAACAAGGGGTGTCCACTGTGCTCCTCTCAGAAGGGTGTGACGAAGCTGCAATGGGTGGTCCTCAAACTGCCGACTCGACGCCGGGAGGGCAGGGTGCACGCGGCCCCCTCTCCCTGCCACGTGACAGCATACAGCTACTGCACGGCACCCAGAAAGCACCCCCTCTCCACGGTGCGTGCTGGTCGGCAGCGGGGGGAGGTTGCCTGTGAATCTAAGACCCCAGTAGGCTTTGTCACTAGCCACAGTGGTTTGTGCCCCTGGGAGACCTCACCACCTAGGACCTGAACACGGGTTTCCCTCACTGTCCCAAAGTCGGAGTTACACCACTTCGTATTGAGGGAAGACCTACCTACATCAGCACCAGTCGCTGCTGCACTACAGAAACCCGGAGATGATCTTTGCTTCAACAGAATGGTAACTGCGTCTTTGCTGTACACCATTTTGGCTTACAAAAGTTTCCTAGGAACACTCCTCTTTCAGATAGCCGGGGAAACCTGCAAGTGGAACCTTACTCAAAATTTCCGAAGGAGAGCTAACGTTCCGGTGGCTGCCATTTCAGCCTCGGACACTGAGCAGTACTTTGCACTCAGGATCCCGTCCACACCACGATCTAGAGAGAAAGGCAGGGTGCGCTGCTGACCGATTCCCACGACTGCCACTCCCCCAAAGACGCCCGCAGAAAAAAGGTAGGAAATCCTACAACGCGTTTGTCCCGGACCTAGTATGAGGATGACAGAATTTCTCCTCTCCTCTCTTTTGCATATTATTTGCATGTGCTTATTACGTAAATAAATTAAATTGTTATTTTACAAAGCTGTCAGTGCAACCTTAGAGTTGCATTCAGTGTGAACTTTGGGACTTGCTCCTTCAGTACAGAAACGCCTGGCCTGCGTGACAGCCCGGAGGCAGAGGGCCTTCTGGGGTGAACGCTGCCGAGGGGCCGGCCTGAGGGGCGGTGGCCTTTCTTCAAGGGCCACCATCCACAGGGGCTCCACCCACTCAGCAGGCACACATTCATCTCCAGGCAGGGATGCTGCAGGGTCCCAGAGTCTCCTCACGGACCCCTCAAATCCTCGCAGTCTCAGGGCACACAGCCGGCTCCAGGTGGTAAAAACTTCAAAGAGCCTTTGTAGTTGGAGCTGGAATGGTGCCCTTGGGCCTCTGCAGCCTCCCAGAAGTGGTTCCAACACTCCCTGGGCTACACAGGGCAGCAGAACCTCCCCTTGCTGTTCGCCCGTTTACCCACCAAGCAGGCACACCCCACTTCTTTCTCAGTAGACATGGAACCAGAGCAGCAGGGGCCATAGTAGCAGGAAGAGGGGTCTCAAATGGAACATTCGGTGAGTGCCTCCCAGGAGCCCAGCTCTGCCTAGCTCACCGAATCCTCAGGACTACCCAAGAGATGGATGCTGCTACCACCCCTCTTTTACAAACGGGGATGCTGAGGAGTTAGAAGGTTAATGCAGCAAGAAGCAGTACAGCAAGGACCGGAACCCAGACAGCCCACTCTCCTCCTCTGTATGTGGTACCTGCATCATAACGGAAGGAGGCAGAAGGATTCCTGGGCAACAGGACCTCTCTGGACAGTGTCCCGTGCCACCCACCTCCTGTCGGCACACCCCCAGGCCACATCCCCCATCTGTGCTTCCATCAGGGGTGGACCCAACTCTGCACACTCGGGGGGGGGGAGGCATAAACCTGCGATGGGCCACTGTGCATGCCCGCGCCCCTCCACAGGCACACACGGGCCTCCCAGACCCTCAGTCCACAGTGTGTCAGCACACAGCTGCTGCAGGGCCCAGCCAGCCCTCCCCTAGTTCTACCGGAGCGGTCCCTGAACGGGTGAGAGTAGCTCTTAGTTCCTCAGGCAGTTCAGGAGGACAAGACAAAACTGGGCATTCTCCAGCGAGCAGGAACCTGTTCACCCGTTGCTCTCTACCACACCAGAGAAGGCCCCTGTTAGGCGAGATTCCGAGAGGTAAGGTCCTGGACTGGGGTCAGCCGCCCAACCAGCAAGTGAGCCCTGCTTTCCTCTGACCCCAGGCTGTGCTGTTCCCTGGAGGGAAGAGGCCCCAGAAGCTTTATCAGACAGCCTGTGGTTACGAGGACAGAGACGGGTCTGTGGGTGCCAGGGTGCCCCTGAAATCCCCTCAAGGGCCACAGAAGGAACCTTCCCTCTGCTGGTGGTAGAAACATTCCCGGCGCTTCCCATGCCAGCTTCCGGGCAGCTCTGCGGTCCCAGAAGAGGAGGAGGCTACTTCCGCGCTTGGCTGCAGTTTCCAAGACAAGACCCTCTCCCCTCGGGGAGTGACACCACTGATGTGCCTTTAAAAATAAAGCCAGGCCCGCTTCCTGCCCCATCTAGAAGACTTCTGATCTCCCGGTCATATGATTTAGGATCTCTCTTAGCACACAATTTCCCAAGCCTTCAATGTAGGATCTGACTGTACTTGGGGAGGGTTAAGGATGTGTATGGTAGGATTAAGGAGCTGGCCTTATGATGCAGTCTTTCTTAGCTACCCTGAAAATGATAAGACCTGCTATAACATCAAAGTGGCTCCGCCTGAGTAGCCCTGCTCTGCACCCACAACCACACCATCCCCTTGCCTTGCTCGATGTAGCTTCCTGCAGGAGGCAACACTTGCTCGGTTTCTTTCTTGAAACCAAGGCTTCGATTTTCTTCTTTGCTTCGAGGGAATAAAAAACAAAAACAAAACCAAACCTACCATCATAGATCCAAATATAAGATGTAAACTACAAACTTTTAGAGAAAACACAGCAGAAAATCTTTGGGATCTAAAGTTAGGCAAAGTTCTTCGACTTGACACTAAAAACACAAACCAAAAAAGGAAAAATTAATACACTGGACTTCATCAAAATTAGAAACATTTGCTTTGGGAAACGTCCTGTTGTGATGAAAAGACAAGCTACAGACCAGGAGAAAATACTTTCAAACCACACGTACAAAGAACCAGTATATATATATCCAGTGTGTGTGTGTGTGTGTGTGTGTGTAAAACAAACTCTGAAAACAACAATAAAAAGCAAAGATTCCAATTAGGAAATGGGCAAGAGACACGACACTGCCAAATGCTGGCCACATGTGGAGAACCCAATCATTCATACACCGCTGGTGCGAATGCAAGATGGTTCAGCCACGCTGGAAAAGTATGGCAGTTTCTTAGAAAACTCAACACACCATATGAGGCAGCAACTCTACAGCATACCTCCTAGAAAAATGAAAATTGACTTTCACTCAAAAACCCGCATGTGAATGCTCATACCATCTTTATTCTTTTTTTTTTAAAAGGTTTTATTTATTTATTTGACAGAGAAAGACACAGCGAGAGAGGGAACACAAGCAGGGGAAGTGGGAGAGGGAGAAGCAGGCCTCCCGCTGAGCAGGGAGCCCGATGCGGGGCTCGATCCCAGGACCCTGGGACCATGACCTGAGCCGAACGCAGACGCTTAACGAATGAGCCACCCAGGCGCCCCCATACCAGCTTTATTCTTAACAGCCCAATGTGGAAACACCCCAGAGGTCCTTCCACAGGTGAATGGTTCAACAAGGTGTGATACACCCATATCATGGAATACTTTTCTGCAACAGAAGGCAACTACTGATACACCAACAACCTAGATGACTCTCCAGGGAATTATGCTGCCTAAAAGGAAGCCAGTCCCGAAAGGCTGCATGCTGTGTGAATCCACTCATATCACATTCTTTAAATGGAAGTTATATACATGGAGAGCAAATCAGACATTGCCCAGGGTGTGGGGGCAGAAGGTAAATGCAGAGGCTTCAAAGGGCAAAATGAGGGATCTCTCTGGGGAATGGAGATGTTCTATACCTTGATTGTATCAATGTCAATATCCTAGTTGCAAAAGTTTTATAAAATGTTACTACTGGGGAGAACTGGGTTAAGGATACAGGAGAATCTTCCTACATTATTATTATTTTTTTTTTTTAAACTGCATGTGAATCTACAATTATCTCAAAAATACCAAGTTTAACACACCAAAAAACAGCCATGACATTCCTTGTGGAATCAGATACAGGCCCCGGAAGAATTCATGGTGGAATCAGCCAATCTGCTATCTCTTTTGGTCTCCACCTTTTCCTCCAAACCAGCAGAAACGTACCTGGTAGGACTGTATTCTGAAAGCCAAGCACCAAACACTGCTGGGCACTGTCGGATTTCTGAAATCCAGGGATAAGCATGAACTGCTTCATTATTTTCCACTGCTGAGGAAAGGACAAAGGGGTATGGACTCCTAGTGCGAAGGGGGATGTTGATAAAGCCTGTTAGAAGACCAGCGTGGCCCGTCTGGAGCTTCAGCAGTGACCACTTAGTCCAGTGCCCCCCACGGCAGCCGAGCCCCAGCGCTGTCTGGCTAAGCAGCAGGGCTCGCAAGGCGTCCACACCTAGACACAGGTCAAACTTGCACTACCACAGAGTAGATTCCCAAAGCACCATCCCTGGAACACTAGCTTTGGAGGACTTCCATGAAACACTTCTGGAATATCTGCACATATCCCCCCTTGTGGGCCCTTGCAGACTCCCAAAGCGGTCCAGCAAAGGAAAGGCATCAACAAGGGCTCCAATAAAGCTACCTTTCATTCTGCTCGATTCTGCATTTGGTAAATTTACATAATGCAACTCACCCCACACAACACATGCTGCAGGGGGGGTTGCACTGTACTGTGCCCCGCCCCCTCATTATTAAAGGCTCTGACATGTCCTGTAGCAAAGAAACCTGCTTATCTCTAACGCTGGGATTTCTGAACTTTCTGACTCAGACAAGTAGTCAGGATGGGCTGGAAGCATGGAGGGACCTGCCATGATTCTCCAGCTTCACTTTGGAGAAAGCCTTTCCCCAAACCACCTGTTGGCCCCTCACAGGTGAGCAGACGCCCACGCACCAGGGTGGAAGCCATTTCATATCTAGAAAGCAGCAAGATAAAGATTCCAACCTAGACAAGCGAATGTCAATATCCTAGTTGCAAAAGTTTTATAAAATGTTACTACTCGGGGGGGGGAACTGGGTTAAGGGCCAGGGCCCACAGGGCCCGCCCTCGTCCCTCTAAAGCACACTGCCTGCCACGCAGGAGTTTCTGTTCCATCTTCTCTCCTGTCATACTCTGCCCAGTCTGTCAACAAATCAGGAAAACAAAGTCCTACCCCTTGGCCGGAAAGAGCCACACCCCTCAGGAGCCCCCAACAGACCACTTCTTTTATTACTTGTCCCAAGTTGGTCCCTTCATCTTGATGATAAATGTCTAGAACTACCCAGTATCTGCCCCATGCCCCACAATCACTTATTCTTGGACTGACCTATTTAATCCTTCATTTATTTATTCACTCAAACATGTACAGGTTGCAGCCACTATTAAAAAAAAAAAGGTATATTTGACTGCAGTATCATCACCCCCCTTACCCCAACCCCCATGTCCAAAAACCGCATACTGGAGTCAAGGAAAAAAACAGAGATGTGATGGGTGCACTGACAGAGGGGACCAGTGTGGGGGAGGCGGCTAGGCCAGGAGCAGCCATTTCAGACCACAGTGACAACAAGACACGGAATCCAGAGACACAGTCTGTGGGAGCTTTCCCCCTGTGCAGTTCCATGCAAAGGTCAAGGCAGGAAGGAGGAAGAAATGGACTCCAGGACAAATCTGCAAGAGCCGAGACTCTAGCAATTGGATGGGAAAGCCACAAAGGGATCCTTCCTTCATTTGCTCACCAAACACTGACTGCAGGGCAACCATAAGGCAGGCGGTTCCCTGCAGGGTAGGTGTGGAGTGGGGATGGGTGAGGCTGGAGTTCCCTGCGGTCCCGTGGGGAGGGAATGGGAAAGGGAAGAGAAGGGCTGAGTCTGGGCATCTTGGGAGCCAAGGTCACGAGGAGCCCCCTGGAGAGACAGGCTACAGGTCCGGGGTTTGGTAGTGGACATCAGGAGCCGGCTAGAGTGCTAACCCTCACATCATTTAAGCAGACTTCTCAACACGGTGCTCAGTGGGCCCACTGGACTGAACTCAGCACCAGCTGAGCCTCTCCCAGGAACCCAGGGTCCCACAGCTAGGTCCCACAGGTGGACAGGAGAGGAAGCGGCCCTGTGCATTCTGGACACTGGTTCAAGGTGGCAGAGAGAGAACCAGACCCTTTCCTTACAGATGAGGGAACAGCAGCCCAAAAAAGGACAGGGGACACGTGGAAGACCCTGCGGCAGGGTCTCTGGCAGAGTCAGGGCTGGAAGTCAAGTGGCTGGATACTGGCTCCTCTCTAAACAATACTGGAGCTGATGAGGGGGCGGCCACGTGCACCGAAAGAAAGGATGCTTCCTCCCCATCCCTCAACCCCGGGGGCCAGCACCCATCCCCCTGCAGAATGGCATGCGTTCTGGGGTCAAGAGGTAGGATGTGCTTGGTTGGGTGACGTCCTGACAAGAGGAAGGTGAGGGGCCTTCTCCTGCCAGCAGACGAGTTACCCTAAACCGCAACATCCAGCTGGAGGTGGGCAGAGAATGGATCAAGGTTGTCTGCTAAAATGCCCACAAAGGAGCAGCCAAAGGGGCAGCAAGGGGGGATCCTCACCAACCTGCTTTCTCTTCCCAGAGGTGACCCATGAGGCCACCAAGGCAGGGAGAAGATGAAACTTGACCTCACACAGGAAACCCATCTGATTATGTCCACAACAGACATAATCAGCAACAGTACTTTGCTTTCTGAATCCATCTCCCTAGACAATGTATTGAGTCTCTCAGGAGTTTGAGCGCTTTCTCAGGTAACGGGTAAAGTGAAGACAGGTACTGGACTTTTAAGTGGAACCACAGAACTGCTGGAGAAGTCCTGTTAACACACACTGGAGGATGAGCGAGAGGAGCAGGGCCAGCCTGGCCTGGGAGGAGCCGTTGGGGGTAAAAGGGTGGATCATATTGCCGTCAAGGCCAGGAGGAGGGGGGCCCCTGGGACGGCTGGTCCTCACTCGGACTCCCAGAACCAAATAAAAATTATGGGGCCAAAAAAAACTTCACTGTGTGTGCTGATAACCACGGTTTTTCTCCTTATAAAAAAAGAACACACTCAATTTGGAACAAAAACCACATTCTAAAAAGTCTCAGGGAATCCTTCCCCCTCGTTTCCAAAATTCTAGTTATTCTTTCTGGCTCACGGAAGGGCCAATTCCAAACACGACCCTCACAAAACCCCATCATATACATCACACGATCATCGAAACTCAACGTTAGCGCTAGAATCCTGCTGTATCCCAGTACAGCTTTTGGGCGGGATCAGAGGGGACTCCACCTTTCTACAGCTCCTATTCATAGATTTTCTTTTTTAAAAAGAAGAGTGAAGTCTTACTTCTGGAATTACAAAGTACAAGGTTTTTAAAGAGACTGAAATAAGTTTTGCCTATCATTTTACTATGAAGAGGGTCCCCCTGCCCCCATCTGAAGAGGACTTCTCTGACAGGTGGAGTGCAGGTGAGAGATGGTCCAGTGTGCCGCCTTTCGGAGCAAACAAATGACCCAAATTAGGTGGCAAATCCACAGTCAGGTTCCGCGATCACCAAATGAGGTGGGCACGTCCAAGCAGACCCGAGGCCCGCCCCCATGCACCCCAAAGGCAACGCAGCTTCCGAGTCATGACGTGGCTAACTTCACAGTGCCTTCCAATTAAATCAGTAGTGAAAACCTCTAACGGGGCTCCCAGAATCCTAAGTGCTAAACTGAAGGTCAGCCTTTAACAATGTTTCCCCTCCACCTGGAGCAGAAAAAGAAAAGAAAAAAAGGGGGGGCACAGGGCAGGAAGGCAGGGGAGCCTGGGTATTTTCAGTGACAGGTATGAGAGAGAAGGAGAGGAGGGGGGACAATACGTTTTACTTGCAATCACCCAGCTTGGGCTCATGAAAACTTGGGTTGCACATCGAAATGACCTGGGGAGCTTTCAAAAAAAAAAAACAGCAGGACCTGTGCCCAGGGTCCCCGTCACCACCACCCCCACCCCGCCGTCCAGGCGTTTGATTTACTTGCCTGGGATGGGGCCTGAGCATCTAGGTTTTTTTGTTGTTTGTTTTGTTTGTTTTGTTTTATTTTTCAGGTCATTCTACCGTGCAGCCAAGAATGAGAGTCCTGCTTAGATATTTGCTTAATGTTTCGGAGGCTTGCTGCACCCACCCCAGGTAAAGAAATGGGCAAGGAGAGGAGAGACATCAATGCCTCTACTCACTCCAGAAGTCCCCCACCAGGAATTCGCCTAAGAGCGAGCTAAGGGCCCGCACACGCACAAATACGGGGATGATCTATAAACTTCCACTAGATCACCAGAGAGTGACTGACCCATAATGGGTATCTGCAAATGAGGTCTGTTTTTAGGGGCTGCAAATATTGCCTGTGCCCCGGTCGGCCACCAAAGCCCCTCAGAACACAGCGGCAGAATCAGGCCAGCCCCATCCACGCCAGAGGGTGCTCCGTGCAGAGTGGTCGGTCTAAGCAGCGCCTCCCACTCGGCACACGTTCACTATACAGTACACACCGCATTGAGCACACGTGGTGTTCAATATGAGCAAGTCCCTCTGTAGGAGTAAGCCAAGTGAGGCCAAGAGAACACAACAAGGGCGAAGGTGAAGGCAGGCTTACACCGAGATCGTGCGATCCGGAGCCTTCTCTTAAGCACTCTGCAGAACTAGCCCTCCCCGTAAAAAGCTCTACGGGGCAGGTATGGAGGTAAGCTGGAAAGACCCGTTTGCACCTGCCTTTTCCTACAGCTGTCTGGGGAGGGAGCTTGGGTCTCTACAAGCTCGTCTCCCAGCAGCCCTCTCAGGTCCCTCCCCGACAATAAAATGTTTCTTAGCCCCCAAAGACACTCTCCATCCATCCAGCTGAGCAGAGACCAGGAGCCTCAAGGACGGCCACCCCGTGTCCACACAGCGGCCTGCTACCAGCCTTCACACACACTTTTCTGTGTCCTGGCTGAAGGACTTGGACAGAACGAACCACGAACTGGCACCTTTATCTCAGCTGTCTGGGTTTGAAAGGCGTCCAGGCAATGAGGAAGAGCCGCAGGACTTCGGCTGGAAGTGAGGTCTTCGAGGGCAGGTCTCCACTCTCCGAGAGGCTGCCGGCACGAGCGTGCCACGTGTCTGGCTCTGCAGAAACCTGAAGACAAACGGAGTTTCCCTCGAACGCCCAGCATCAGCTCAGAATAACTAACCTGCGGGTGTGATCTCGGGGTGACGGGAGGGCTTCTGGTCACTCTGCATCAGCTGATGGCCATCACCCCAGGGCTGCCCAAAGTAGGTTCACCTGAGGGCAACACTGCTGAGGCACGAGCCTGCACGCCCTCGGCTTTGAGAGACCCTCTACCAGAGCTACATCCACACCCTCTGGCCACCGCCCCCAGGCTTCCCCTCCTTACACAACTTGATATGTCAGCACTTAAGATTACAACACCCTCCCAGGCCACATACTTCCTTTTATACAGTGAATACAAACCCCAAAGGTGGAGAGAAATCGAGATGCACCTTTGCCACTTCCTGTATGACCTCAGACAGGTTTCTGGCCCTCTCTGTGCCTCAGGTGCCTCATCTGCAAAAGGAACTTAAAAGAGACCCTATGCTGTCTCCTGGGACCACAGAGACACTACAATGAAATGAGGCCCATGAAGGCACGTAGGACAATGCCTTCCAACGTCAAGAAACCACATACACTGACTACTGCCATGTTTCATCTCGGAAGGTGGAGCCCTAAGAGGTGGCTGATTTTTTTTTTAAGAGATTGATTGATTCCAGAGAGAGAGCTCACGGGAGCAGGGGGAGGGGAAGAGAGAGTCTCACACAGACTCGGTGCTGAGCAAGGAGCCCAACACAGAGCCCGATCCCACAACCCTGAGATCATGATCTGAGCCGAAACCAAGAGTTGGACCCACAACCGAAGAGCCACCCACGTGCCCCGAGACAGCTGATGTGTTGATCACTTCTGAACTACAAAGAAACAGCAATCTTGTGTGACTCAATACAATGAGTAAACTCTTCTATCCTGCAGAACCCGTGCCTTTGAATAAGCAGGGTGAATCTCACATTCCCTCCCTAACACCCAACAATGACAGACCTTACAAAAGGAAGGCCCGGCATAAATGCAAACACATTTCTTCCACTTGGGCTATAAAAGCTGGAAATGGCTCCCAGGTGTGAGCAGACATAATAGGCCCTGCCTTCTCTGCAAGGTCACCACGCGGGTCAAAGTCGAGCCAGCCATTTTCGGATTAGGTACACACGCTCCTGAGGCTTCCCCAGTGGTAAGTGGATTACAGAAGCCACCTGCAGGAAGTGGGCGAGGGGGAGGAGGAGGAGGAAATGGTTCCATTTGGAAGGAGACTGTTGATATGGGCAGGGGCCAGCTCCTTTCACACGGGAGACTGAGCAACCCAGAAGGCGCTCCGCCTCCAGGCTGGGGCTCACAGAGCTCCGGAGGGCTTTCAGCACCCACGGCTGCAAGAAGAGGCGCTTCCCTCCCAGAACGTCCACACCCCACCGGCCTCCCTGTGCTCACTGGATCTTGGACTGTATTTCAAGCTTACATGGTCACCAGAAGAAATGAGAAAGAGAGGAGGGAAGAGCCACACACACAAAGAAAGCCAACTCTGAACCACAGAACCTAAGCTACTGAGCTCCCAAAAAAGACTGTGACCTCCATAAGCACGCTGTTTCCCCGGCCTCCCCTTGCTCGGCTCCCCAGACCCACAGCTGGTGTTCGCTTCACTTTCTCAGCAAATGACTTGCAGATGTACCGCTCATCTGGCTGCCTCACCACCCCCACTCACAAAGAGAGGAAAATGACAAGTCATGACTGTGTGATTTGGCAGGCTTGCAGTGGGGGCCACTGTAGCTCCTTTCCCAGCAAAAGGCTCCCTTAGACTCAGGGCAAGAGGCAGTCTGCACGACAGAACCCCTGGGAAGTTTCCGGGACAGCGAGCTGCTCTCCTTGTAAACGGGGTGTTTAATTTTCTATTTTGAGGCTCATTGGCGGTATCCAGCGGCTGATGAAGCCGTAGTTCTTAGAACCAGGGGTCCTGCTCGGCCTTCCAACAGAAGCTTGCTGGCTCTTCACAGCAGCCTGCCTGCTGACAAAGCAAAAGACGGGGACGGGACCATGGGCCTTAAAAGGGAACGAGCCATGTCCTGTGAATACGTCTCCAAGTACCCAACATGTTGGTCAATGGTCTAGCATGCCAGGTGTGCCTATAACTTAGACTCACGTGTGGGGGGAGAGAAAGGACATCCAGGCCAGGGGAGCCTCAGCTAAAATGTCACTCCATGGGGAAACTCCCCCCTCTTCCACCCCAGCAGTGACAGCAGTGAGGAACCCCGTAGACCTTCCCTCGCCTGCATTACGATGGTCTGTTTACCCATCTTGCTCTGCAGCTAGCCTGTGAGTTCCTTGGGGGCAGAAACCCCAGTCTGTGTGGCTTCACCCCACAGCAAGCTACAGCAGCCCTGCCTCTGAGCCCCTGGTCTCCATCCTGAACCCACCTCAGCCTCCTCCCTGTTTATCTCTTTTGCTCACGGATGACCAGGACGACAGCTTCCCAGTGGCAGAAGGCAGGGACACCAGGGGGTGAGTAAGTGGGTGGGTGGGTGGGCAGGTGTGGGCCCTGAGTTTTGATTCCAAGAGGGCAGGGGACGACTGCCCACCTTTCAGATGCTCCCTTTAACTTGCACCTGGAACAAAGCAGTACCATTCATGTCTTAGGCGAGGGCAAAGATTTATCTGATAGTGACTGATAAGTGGTGTAAAAGCACTTCCCGGCACTGGCTCTTCCTGCCCAGGGGGGCAGGGCGGTCCGCAGAGCCTCCCATACCCACACACACAGGTCGCCTGCCAGGCTAGGCTGTTCCCTAAGCGCTCCCTGCCTCTGCAGTAACTGGGGAAGGTCTGCTGGGGAGATCTGCGTGATCACCAATGCACAGCAGATTCAGCAGAGACCAATTTATAACAGCCATGAGCCTCAAACCCACAGCCACAGCCCAATCTATTCTGCCCCCAGCACCTTCCCCAGAAGTAAATACCTCACCAGGCTTTTGAGCCCCACTGTCCCAAGCCGGCAACATCAGGAACTTGTCTTTTAAGTAATTTACTGCGCTCCGAAAGCTAAGCAGCTTTGTAAGGACTCCACACCTTGGAGTGCCCCGCCCCCATCCCTGTGTAAGTGCAGGCAGTGGTTCTCAAAGGTGGGTTCCCAGACCAGCAGCAGCGCCTGGGAACTTGGGAGCAAGGCAAATTGTTTAGTAGCACTCCAGGCCTGCTGGATCAGAAACGGGCTGAGGCCTGGCCATCTGGGTCTCCGCAAGCCTCCCTGGGGATGCTGACAGGTGGCTCAGTTTGAGAATCACAGAGGTGACGGGGGGGGGGGGGGGGATCACGATCTCCCGAGTGAATGGGTATGCTGTTTCATCTGGAGCAAAGATTCAGTTCACACCAACGACACTCCAGACAAACATGGCGGAAAGTGAGCGCGGCTCTGAAGACACAGGAGAGGAACCTGAGCCCCCTTTTTATACATAATGCGCTGTTTTCTGACTAAGGCCGTAGCTTCCATTTAGCGTGTGGGAAACGAACGGGCCACAGAGCAAAGACGTTCACTCAAAATTTGACTTGGGACTTTTTAAACACAACTTTGTTCAGTTTCTGCCTAAAGTGTCTCAGTCACTATTAACTCCACACTCCTGAGGAGAAGGCAATAAAATGCCACCAACGGCCCAGACAGGGTATCCTTGCACACCAACGCCAAAACAGACCGGCCTTCCTTCACCAGCATGGCTACATGGGCTTCTCAGGGGAGGACGCATCTCTGAAGCAGAATGGGGCAAGGGCTACCCAGTTCCACATTTTCTACAAAACTGGATTATGTCCACTCTTAGCCTCATGATTTGTGGATGGTTTCGCAAATTCCTCTACAGGAAGGACGGATGATCCTTTACCTTTGGGAGAACTGCGACACCTACCTCAGCTCCCACACACACCTACAGGCCCCCCAGGTCCAGCTACATATCTATACACAAGGCGCTTCACCATCTGAAATGACTGCTCAAGGTTCCCACGTTATTTCATACTTCTGGGGATAAACATGGTGTGTAAAAACAACAACAACAACAAAGGTTTTAACATCAATTTTATATTATGTCTACAGATGATGACCTTCCTCCAGGTGAGGCAAAATGGAGAAAGTTTTAAAGGCAGCTAAGTGAAGAGAAAGGCAAGAGGCCTCATCCCAGCTCACTAAGGGGGGAAACACACACACGCACACGCGTGCGCATGCACGCACGCACACTTTTAGGAACCCCAACCAGCTATTTATTACTCAGTGTACTTTCCCCTGTGCTGTATGCCTGATCACTAACAGCCTAGCTCCAGTCCCCAAGATGAGCCAGTTGAGTTCTGGGTCCCCTTCTCCGTGGCTTCTGGCTTTGGACCCTCTTAGAGACTAATTCCTCCCCTCAACCCTGAGGGGCCACGGCTAAATCATCACTGACTCCCCTCCAAGGCCTGCTCTTTAATTACACTTTAATGTGAATTGATCTTTGCTTTAATGAGCCTGTAAAGAAGATTGATTTGGCCCCTTTTTTCTAGAGGGTTTACCAGGCAGGCACGAGAAAGTTAAGAACTGCTATTGATTTTACTTCCCCAGAAGATAGAGCCAAGAAGAGCGCTCCATCCTTCACAGCCTCGGGCACCCTCAACTCCACCCAGGGCTCCTTCCACTTAACTGGCTCTGAGTGGGGTCACAGACAGGACACCAGGTTTCATTCTTTCCAGGTTTTTATTCTCCGGAAGTTACAATAAAGAGATGTTAAATATACCATCCCTTTTACTTAATCCATTTTTCTTTAGACAAGAGGTCACAGCAAAATAGATAACTATGGAGACTGACATCCACCTCTGATATTTTTACTTAAATTATTCTAAGTCTTCCAAATACATTTTGCTAACATGAGAGAAAAATACTTTCTCCAAAAAAAAAAATAATAATTTTCAGATTAGTGGTTGCCAGGAGTCTGAGAGAAAAGGGATGGGGTATGGGGTTTTTTTTTTTTTTTTTTTGAGGTAATGATAATGTTCTGGAGTTAGGAACTGATGATGGTTGCACAACGAGAATGAACTAAAAGCTGCTGAATGATATACTCTAAAATGCTTAAAACAGCGAGTTTTGTTATGTTAATTTTACCTCAATTAAAAAAATTAGTTTTCGAGGGGCACCCGGATGGCTCTATCCGTGGAGCATGCGACTCTTGATCTTGGGGTTGTGAGTTTGAGCCCCACACTGGGTGTAAAGATTACTTAAAATAAGATCTTTAGAACAAATAATTTTCTTTTTTTAAATTTTATTATGTTATGTTAGTCACCATTCATTACATCATTAGTTTTTGATGTAGTAGAATAAGTTTTCAAAAGAAATTTTTTTTTCATGACTCGAAGTAAAAGGTGTTTCAATGTGTTTTCAAATCAGACAGAAACCTAAGGAATTTTAATAAGACTATGACAGAGTCACAAGTAATTGTGTGCCAGTCATCTCCACCAAGCTCTCCCATCTGATCTAGGCCAAAGGCGATGGAGAGTGAACGACAAGGCATGGAGGAGAAGGGACAAGGTTTAAAATATACACCAACTGTGGGGCGCCTGGCTGGCTCCATTGGCAGACTACGCGACTCTCAGTTTCAGGGTGGCGAGCTGGAGCCCCAGGTTGGGGATGGAGGTTACTTCAAACAAACAAACAAAAACACCCATGCACTCACCCCTGAACTGGAAAAGAAGTTACCTGGACCGAGCCCAGGGCCGGATGGGAAACAGGTTACAGCTGACATGCATGAGACAAAAGCAAACGTTGATTTCACAGCAAGCTTTTTGCTCCAGCACTGAAAAAAAATCCAACCGCTTCCACTGTAACCAATCTTCTCAATGATACAAGTGCAGTAACGCCACAGGAAAAGCGGAAATTTTTCTTCACCAGAAATGTCACTTATGCATCAGACAAAATTACTGTTGCCGTGGGAATCGTAACATGAGTTTCCTGGACTTCAAATTAAATGCACACACACACACACACAAAATGGAAACGTAAAAATCTACCGGCAGAGTCTGCTCCCATTTAACAAAACTCTTGTTTCTTTTTCTGAGCACTGTTTTATCAAATTAGCTCCCTCATTCCCCACCCCGATCCTATTAAAAGCTTTCCTTGAGTTTCATGCTTTTTTGTTAGTAAGGACAAATGGCTTTGGCATTATCCTCAGAACATGATGCAAATAAATCTGCTCTCTGACAAATACTTTAATTGAATCAGATTCCTTTAATCAGACAGGATTAACCAATTGAAATTTTACTGAATTACTTCAGTTCCCAAAACTCTGCAAAAGTCTGTTCTGAGACCCTGATAGTAAAGCCGGACGCAAAACAAACCGCCCCCCCCCACCCTGGGCAGCCCCTACTGTGACCCCTGCGAAGGAGGGCGCTGACGTCTGGGGCCTCGGAACACTGTCCTGTGAGCAAGGAGCCAGGTTACGGACGGGGACTCAGGGCACTGGAAAGCAAGCATGGCAATGACGAGCTGATTTTCAGAGGCAAACATCAGTACTGACAGGTGTCGGAGCTGCAGACCACAAACCTGCTCCTTCAGAAGCCAGCACGCTGCACGAGTGCGTACGGCACGGCGGGGTCTGTCATTTCTCTTGTGACCTCACTGCCCCTGCGCTCTCGGTTTCCGGGTGACAGAAGGAATATGAAACTGACTCAGCCCCTTCATTCAACAGATGAAATAAAAGCAACCTGTCCCAGGTCACAACATCAGTCAGAGCTGGACGCACACCTGGGCTGCCCTTTCCCTGAGGCCCCACCTATAAACGTGTCCCCCAAAATTGTGCCAGCTCCTCTACCTCAGCTGGCCTCAGCCAGAGAGTCTCTTTGCACATTTTGCTTATTTTCTGGATCCTCTAGGCGGAGATGCACAGAGGTGCACCCCCACAATGGGAAGGTGAGATGCAAATGCAAATCTGGGGGTTAGGGCATGAAATAAGACATGTATTGAGCTCGCTGACCTACCGCGCCTTCACACACTGTGCTAGGGCACTCTCAGATGGCCTCTGGGCCCCAACACAGGGGCACAGAAGGGACCTACTACATATTTGTTTAACATATGACACTTTTTAAAATTCAGTGGTTCTGAAGAGCCACACACACCAGCAAAAGCAAGTTCTTCAAAGCCTGACGGATGGGAATTATCCTGGGAACAGAGATGCTGAGTGCTTCCTGGGCCAGCCTGGAAGGACACGCTCATCCACTGCCTGCTGCTACTTTCGTCTCTGTCCTTTGCACGGTCCCCGTGGGAAATACAGAAAGGCATGAAGGATGATAGCAAAATTATCCATAATCCTGCTACCCAAATGTCACACTGCTAACCTGACTTTGCAGGCACTGGATCCAGGGAACACAGGCCTCTCAGAGAAAAGGAACATCAACACCCTTCAGTTTCTGTGGTTTCAGAGAAATCACTGACCAAGTCAGATGGAGACCAGTGTCAGGCCAAAAAGGTGGCTGCCAATACTAACCTGCATTTTCCAAACTCACTCAAAACCAGGAGGGAGTCTTTATTTCTTCTCCCTGCTTTACATAGTTTAATGCTGTCTAATTGGAATAGCAGGAACAAGGCCAACTGGCCGCACAGCTCCAGGCTCTTGGGCCAAGGAACAGAAATGTATTTTTAGTCAGCAGAGCAAGGCGTGATTCAAAGTACGACAGGCCCCCAGGACAAGCTGGGGGCCCTGCCCATCTCTCGCACCAGGGGGGTTCAGAGTCACCTGCCATGCTCCCGCACCCAGTGTGTGGGGGCAGATAAAGGAAAAGAGCATGCGCACGGGTATCTGTGTCCAGTCTCAGTTCCTCCTTTCGACTTGGCAACTTACAGGGAACTCAGGGATCCTTGGTTTCCTGTTGGTGACACAAAGATGTTCTCTGTGTCCCTGGTTTCCTCCCCGAGGGAAGAGCAAAGGGAGGGAAGGCAGTGCTTCTCACACTTGAATGAGCGTGAAAGGGCCAAGGGACCTTACTAAAGCAGCTTCTGATCCAGCACGGCTGAGTGGAGGCCTGAGATTCTGCATTTCCAAGGAGCTCAGTGTGGGTAGGACATTGCTGGCCCAGGAACCATACTTAAAGTAGCAAGAAGTTAAAAGCATCTTCTAGTGCTTTGCTCTATGAATATACAAGGGAGCATCACATCCTTAATTAGCCTCCAGTCTGGGTAACTCATTTAATTTAGCCAGCAGTTCAACACTTTCCAGATGCTGGACACAAAGCCACGGTGAGACCCTTGCCTGTCCATCTTGGGACCAAAGGCTAAAACCTTCATTCCAGCACTCCAGAGAAACAAGGACTGACTCCCAGATCCTGTGGTCCCACAGGTAAGATCAGGCCAGGGCCCCAGGGGCCACGTGACAGGACGCCACAAGCCAGAAGCAGCAGCTTCTGTCTGTCAAACACCTCCTATGTGTTACGCACGATGCACTTCTCGCAAACCTGTGGCTCACCTTCCCCACGTGTAAAATGGATTAAGGAAATGCTCTGTAAATGAGGACAATGAGGCTGGGAGAGAGAAGGCTGTTTCTCCAGGACACAGAGCTGGAGCCACCATTCTAACCCCGTGCTATTTCAATCCTGCAATGGCTTGGAAAGGGTTAGGCCCAATACCCCATCTTGTAAGGATGGAGTGCCTCCCGAACACAGGGCCTGTTGCCACCAAAACCTGACACCGGGCAAGCTACAAGAGCCATCATATGGATGACGGCTTCCCACCAAGTACCTCTGCTCTGCCTGCCACGCCTCGGTGTCGAGAAAAGATACACGCCGGTGAGCCAACGAGCTCTAACATCGGCAGAATCAAAATCAAATAAAAATAGGCTGGGCTGGCGCGGAAAAAGGAAATTTAGTGTGAAGAGAGAGGTGCTCTGCGGGGGAGGCTGTCCACAGAATCTGGCTGAGAAAACTGTTGGGACTCAGGATGGGTTCATCTAGAAAGACCTCTGGGTGGGTTTCAAACAAGCAGGCACCTCCCGCTGAGGGCTGAAGTGGGCATCACTCAGGAGCAAAGACTCTTACCAGCTCGGATGAGAACACCCTGCCTCCTCCCTTCCTTTTTCATTTAAGCCCCTTTACAGCCTTTTTCATTTCCAGCATGTTGTCGAACACCTGACCACATCAACGGATTCCTTACTTTTAGCTTGATTTCAGAGGCCTGGGGTTATTTTCTTTTTTAAAGCTGTAAAAATGAACTGGGTCACGTGACCAGATTCATTGCCACAAACAGGAGCTTGCTGTCTTGTAATTCACAAGGCTTCCTTTAATTGCAGTTCATTCACTTCAAGTTGCAATTTACCCAGTAGGACCAAGACACTTATTAATTCTATGTACCTCTTGGCACGGAAAAGACCAACCTCCCCCCAAATTAGGTGAGGTGAGTCTTCCAGGTTTTCATCCTACAAACCCCAAAACAGCAAGCAAGGCAGTTGTCACAAGCATTAGGGCTCTGTGGAAAAAGACTTCTACACCAGTGAGCACAGGGACACAAGTTTTCCTGCCACCAAATGTCAGCAAGATAATACCACGGCCTCACAACCCAGCCCAGGGTTCCCCGAGTGGCACCACTTACAGGAAGAGAGAGATAATGTGAGATGAAGCAGCACCCAGGGATGGCACGGCTGTCAGCTCATTGTTATTGAGGTACCTGTAACAACAAGAAGAAATTTCTCACTTAAATTAGCAGTTTGAAAAATGTCATACAAAGTAAATCAAAGAACAGTGCCGAGTTGGCCATGGGAAGATGATATTGCAATGTTCAATAAAAGATAAAGAATTTTATTTTATTTTTAAGATTTTATTTATTTATTTGAGAGAGAGCGCGCATGAGCATGAACAGAGGGAGAGGGAGAAGCAGACTCTCCGCTAAGCAGGGAGCCCGACTCGGGGCTCCATCCCAGGACTCTGGAATCATGACCTGAGTCGAAGGCAGACACTTAACTGACTGAGCCACCCAGGCGCCCCAAAAGATAAAGAATTTTAAAAGAGAGTTTTTAAAGGTAGAGAAGTCACATGAGCTCACGAAAACGAACCATTTGTCACACATATGGTTTAGAAACAGACACTCGGCGGCGGGGTTGGGGGGGGGCGCTACCTGTCTTCCAGATTGTCATCTAGCTCCGAAATCAACACTGACAAACAGGGAACAGTGATGAAAGGTCAAGACATGTGATGCAGAACAAAAGTGCCCTGAGACCATTGACGAGGATGCTCCTTGTGGGCTGAAAGAGTCAGAAAAGGATATGGGGAGAAAGACCATCCCTTCCAGGTTGCTTTTCCATGTCTGTGACACGGGATTCTATGAATCACAGCTCTGGTGTCACCAAAGGGCAGCGCCCTCATACCATGGCCGGAGCCTCCCCCGTGCCCAGAGTTCCGAGGACCTCGGGACATGTGGGCCAGTTATTCCAGTGCCTCAGCTATGCAACAAGTAACGAGGAAGGTGGACTTGGGGAGTCTCATCTATGTGTGATTCCAGCTTCCCTGAACTCGGATGAAGCCTCCAGGCATGTTTTCCAGGAATGCATACACACAGACACACACATTTGCACAAAGACATTTTGAAAATCCTCCCCAGACCGGACATGCTCTCCAAAGCCCCCTTCCCGCTCCAGCATTCTAGATCTGTATTTCCAGAGTTCTTATCTCTTCATGAAAGGGGAAGCCCGTTGGAGCACCTGGGTGGCTCAGTCGGTTAAGCCGCTGCCTTCGGCTCAGGTCATGATCCCGGGGTCCTGGGATCGAGCCCCGCATCGGGCTCCCTGCTCAGTGGGAAGCCTGCTTCTCCCTCTCCCTCTGCCTGCCTCTCTGCCTACTTGTTCTCTCTCTTTCTCTCTCTGTCAAATAAATGAATAAAATCTTTAAAAAAAAAAAAAGAAAGAGGAAGCCCGCAAACCAAAACACAGTTCGCTGGGTCTGCCCCCAGAGGCTCTGCAATCCAGCCTCCTTACATGGACATGAATTTCCAAATCTGGGAAGAGAATCCAAAATCAGACTTGCGAAGTGAGCCCAAAAATCCTTAACAGAGCCAGAGCACAGGGACCCAGCTTTCTGCTGGGTGACAGGCTGGAAGGAAACCATATCTGAGATGCAGAATCAAAGGGATAACGCTAGGTTATCGTACTCCTTTTTTTCCCCCCTTAAGAGAGTGTGTCTTACATGGACCATCTTGTTACTGTTTGAAGACAAGGCCACAGAAATGACAGTTGCATTCATGCAAGTATACAGCTAGTATTGGCCGGAGTCGAATAATCTGGTTGTCTGCCATCTTCTATAGACGTGAACAAGAGAAGAAAAAAAAAAAAAAGGAAAAGGCCTTGAATTATTCCATTTGCTTTCGGCAGTGCCAGAGCCAGTTAGAGATGAGGCTTGGCAATTTTTGGGCCGTGGGACACAGAACGTCTGTTTCAACAGCTTCATGACTAAAGCATCTGGCAGAGAGAAAGCAGATCCGTATCATGTGGCAAATCCCTTCTTCACTTAAAGGGCCCTTGTCTGTGTGTTAAAGTAGACAATTAATTACTTTAACAGTCTCTTATCTGACTGCCCCCGGAATCAGCCTGCTTCTGCTTCACGTCTTCGCTCCTCCAACCCTGCAGCAATCCATTTCCCATCTTGGTGCAGGGATGATGAAAACTCTCCAGGGGTTTTAATCTCTCCTAATACACTTTCATGGTACCATCAATGGACTTATTACTCGAGGAGACCCTCAGATCCTTGCAGGGCAAGGAAAACCAAGGTCAGGGCCGGCTGCCAATAAGGGAGCTTCTGTAAGACGACTTCAGTGCCTAGAGATCTGTTCTAGAACACGATGACGGTGCTAATAATAATGTCGGCAGCAGCTCACCTACGGAGGGGCTACTATATGCCAGGCATGGCTCTAGGAGCTTTCCAGTGTGCTAACTCATCCTTAGACCCCTAGAGGGTAAGTCCCATGGACATTCCCATTGTACCAAGGAAGAAATGGAAACACTGAGGTGTTGACTAATTTGACGGTCACCACAGTAAGTGGTAGTGGCCCAGGGAGTGTCGCCCCCCAAGTCTAGCTTCTTAACCACTCACTACCCTCCGTTTCTTTGTAATCACAGCAGCAACTGCACGTGTGATGCAACTTCGTCATTACCACTCTGAGTCAGGTACCAGGTCCTCGTGCGGGTCCCTACCTTACAGCTAGGGGCTCTAAGTCAAGTTTCAGTTGCAATCACGAGGCTAAGGCCACACAACTAGAGGGTGACACAAGCAACAGCTGAACCCAAGAATGGCTGCCAAACAGAGGCGAGCCCCGAGTGGCAAGGCCAGCAAGCCGGGAGGCTCCTAAACCCTCAGCTAACATGGTGGTTGTGCTTCGGGCTGCTTAGGATCAGACTTGATGCTCAACCTGAAACAGACAGCATGGACTTCTCTGCAGGGGAACTTCTGCCGAACGACCTCGGCCTCAGGCCGGCCCTACTGCACAGAAATAAATGAACAAGGAAAAGCGGCACCTCGGTAAGATTTTAAATCCTGCCCAAAATGCTGGAAGCGGAGCACACAGGGGCAGCGGACCAGTGCTAAAGATGAACAGGGCATTTTATATCTAGAGTGGCAGTAAACAGATTTAGGCAGAGATCACAGGCTCTGATCCCAACAGGGCTGCTCGATTTATGCAGGGGACAGTGTCGGAATCCAAAGGAGAGGAGCTGCATGGCCCACGTACCTCTCGATCGTTCCTACGTAAAAAGCACCGCTCGCTAAATGTAAGTCAGTTGGCATTACCACTACTGGCTTTCTTTCTGTGGGCCCTGAGAACAGTATCCTCAGAAGGCAGTGGAGACCGTACTCGCTCTGAGACACGACCAGCTTGCCAGCCTGAAATAGAGACCAGTCAAAAATAGCACGGCCAGAGCTTGGAGGGAAAGTTGAGCACAGTCTCCATGAATAAGGAAACTAGGAATTTAGGACGGGGTTTGATGAAATCTTCTGAGTATCTAGGGTTGTGCAGTTTTCTACCCTTCACACTTTCCCCAGAAGTGATCCCACCCAAGGCCCTAAAAATCCTTCTAAAATGTCTTGCTTCTTGAACTAACTTTTCCTGATGATTCAGGACCAAGAAGTGCCTCCCTCAGGTGCATGAGACCACGAATTGTAGTCCAACCCTGGAGCTGGAAGAGGTGTAAAATAAGGGAAATGGGGCTCCATGGACTGCCTGACCCCAGGGCAGAACCTAGAGGTGGGCCTTTTCCAGCTCACCCATTGTAAGGTGAGCATGGGCCTTCTGGGCTCTCTCTGAAATGTTCCATAACTCAGCTTGCTGAAAGGAAGTTCTTCTATTTTGTAAGACGCAAAATGTTAGGAAAGGTGTTTCAGAGTACTTTATTATTATCTCAATGAAATGAGGCTTCCACAGACAATGAAAAACAAACCCAAGGCGTGATTCTGGGTTACAGGGCTTTGGGGTCCATTTTTTTTTTAATTGCCGTGTATTATTTATTGAATAGCTGATGTGAGCACACAGTAAAATTTTCAAACCGTTTCAAAAGAGAAAAACCAGGAATATACAGTGAAAAACGAAGCTTCCTTGCACTTCAGTCCCCTGGTCGGCCTCCAAGAGGAAGCGCCGGCTGCCAGCTCTGAGAGATGCATGCATGTTTCTCTTTTACACAGATGCTTGTGAATTATACAGACTGTTCGGGAGCGCACTTTCCCCTCAGTAATATATCTTGACGATCTCCCTCATTCTCATGACCAGCTGCAAAGTATTCCTCTGTCGGCATGAATGAATGACCATCTATTTAGCCAATCCACTCTGGGGAGGCATTTCGGGTGGTGCCAAAGGCAAGGAAGCTGCCGTTCATAACAAAGTTGAGCAGGAGGCTGCGACTTCAGTTAGCTCTGCTTCTTACAAGGGACAAAGTCATCAATAAGAGGTAGGAGCGCAGGTTTTAGAGTCCAAGCTGCTTCATCAATAACTATACGAGGGCTTTTAGCTCCTCGAGAATAAGGCATACTAAATAATTCCTCTGGCAAGACTTTCTGATAACATCGTTTCTATACCAGATGGCCAGATGTGCTTCCTTTAGGATAGGGATTGAGGGGATAGTTACTTTAAGTCAGCAATTACGGGGGCACCTGGGTGGCTCAGTCGTTAAGCGTCTGCCTTCGGCTCAGGTCATGATCCCAGGGTCCTGGGATCGAGCCCCGCATCGGGCTCCCTGCTCTGCGGGAGGCCTGATTCTCCCTCTCCCACTCCCGCTGCTTGTGTTCCTGCTCTCGCTATCTCTGTCTCTGTCAAATAAATAAATAAGTCAGCAATTACGAACAATAATAGTAAGTGTGGAGTTTGTGCGCTAGGCTCTCTGCTGAACGCTGCCATGCACCATATCTCACTGGATCACATGCCAAGCCTCTGAGGAAGGCACTCAAGTATCGCTCCACCTTAGAAGGAGAAACCGAGGCACTGTGACAGAGTAGCCAAGCAGGGGTTACTCGGAGGGCATTTTTACAGATCGGATCTGCAAATCAGAGAGCTCTGGGTTCATTCAACCCAAAGCCTACCCTTTAGCAACTGAAGGGCCTTCAGCATGTCACTTAACCTTCCTGTGCCTTAGTTTCCTCCACAAAAAAATGTAAACAACACCAGTATCAACTTCACAGGGTTGTGGCAGGACCCGGCTGAAATAATTAAACCTAGTGGCTTAGGATCGAGCCAGAAATAGAGTAAATGCTTAACAGGTGGTGGGAATTCGCAGCCAAAGGGCAGTGCCTCAGAAAGATACCCCTGGTTCTTTCAGCCCTCCCTTCAACACACTACACTGCACACACACACACTGGGGTGGGGGGAGCGTGATCCTGAGACACCAGAGGGTGAGCCATAAATACCCAAAGGCAGGGCACACTCAGGCTTCCCGGCCACCTTGAGGAACATTTTAGGTCAACGGCCCTGGAAAGCACACAGCAGCACCCACAGTGAGCATTCTGGGACCAGGCGGCAAGCACGTGACCTGCACGCAGTTCTTAAAGAGGATGGTATAAATAGCCCCTCTTATTAACAGAGGAGCCTGGCCGTCCAGGACCCCTGGCTGGAGGCCCTCCCTGGTGGGCTTTCCTCAGAGTTGTGGGCAGTGCAGACCGTGTGGCTTGGCAGCAGCTGCTCAAGCATCTTCATGGCCTCCAGGGGCCTCCATCAGCCTTGCTTTCTCTCTCCAGTGAGCCACGATGGACTGTGGTTCCAGGCCTCCAAAATAAAACCACTGCTAAACCACGACCTACTGTTTTGCCAGCCTGTGGTGCTCCTCTCGCCGAGGCTTCCAGACTCGGAGGGAGGGCTGTGCGGATTTAGGAGAGCTGACAGCTCCCGGGAAAGCCCTGAACTCAGTTTTAATTTAGAAGCAATTGTACGTCAACTACGATTTTTTTCTTTTCTTCAATATCCTTTCCCACCTCCCACCCCTTACTCCTGACAGCCCCTTTACCATCTGCCTCCACAATGGATTAGAATTCCCTCCAGGAAAGGCCTGGATCTGCATCAGTGAGAAGTTCCACTGCTCTGGGCTCCGGGGAATTTGTCTTGTCCATCCCAGGTGATCCTAGGGACTGTAGGCAGTCACGGTGGTAAAAGTCCCAACCAACTGGCCCTCACGGATTTGTTTCTCAATAACGCACCCAGCTTGGGGGGCTATGTGTTCCAAATGTAGCAGAAGGAAATAACACTCAGTAGCCTCCCCGTGTGCAAAGCCCTGGACATCACCTCCAATTAATAACTCTAGTACCATTGGTCATGTGTTCATACATCCACGTTGCATAGAGGGAAAAGCACTGAGGCACTAAGTAACTCGTCCAGGGGCACAGACCAGCAAAGGGCAAAACCAGAACTCAAATCCAGGTCTGTCTGCTACCAAAACGTGTGTGTTTTTTCCACACCACATTGTACCAAAAGATGCAATCTCTGTCTTCACGCCTCCCACACGTGGGAAGGGAGTGTTGCCACAGAAAAGCATGGCACAGGAGTTAGACTGGGGGGCGGGAGGGTGCAGGCCCCATCCAACCACTTGCTAGCATGCAATCCCAGCCAAGCCCCCATGCCTCGGCTCCTTCCACTGTCTGGAGAAGGTGGCAGTGACAATAAGGAGTACAGCAGTGCTCAGGACGATGGCTAGCTAAGGTCAACCTTCATGAGTGCAATATTAGCAGGACGAAGGAGAGTAGACACACACAAAACAAAGAGCTCAGGATGCGGTCAGGGGCCTCATCCAGCTCACAAATCCAACAGGAGTTCTGAGGAGGGAGAAAAGCCAAGGTGGAGGGAGAAGGGGATATTTTATTAGGTCAAATTAGCACAGCAGCCCACCTCACACTTCCTTGCTCCCTCCACCGGCTGTTGACCTTACAGGAAAACTAGGGTCCTGGACAGAATATTCCCAAGGGCTCCTTCCAACTATGAAGTTCTTTTAACTCTGGAAGTTTAAACCTTTTTTAAAGAGACATGGAAATCATAACCACAATTTGGAGAATTTGGAGATGGGGCTAGGGGATGCAGGTATTCTGCCAATTGCACTAAGGGATGAAATTAAGTTTCCTTTAGATAAATCATCCAACAATGAAATCAAAGAATAAACAAGGACTTCTATCAGTTACATATAATGACCAAAATGTGTAAAGCACTTATCTAACAATATCTAATAAAAATCACTGACAATAGAAGCATGGGGTGAATAATTTATGGAATATCCATGTGTGGTAGTTTTACATAAAAATTTAAGTGGGGGAGTCTGGGTGGCTTAGTTGGTTAAGTGACTGCCTTCAGCTCAGGTCATGATCCTGGAGTCCCAGGATCGAGTCCTACATCAGGCTCCCTGCTCAGTGGGGAGTCTGCTTCTCCCTCTGACCCTCCCCCCTCTCATGCTCTCTCTCTCTCTCTCAAATGGAAGTACATAAATAAATAAATAAAAATTTAAGTGGCACATTTAAAAATTTTTAATTTACATGATAAAGTATTCAAAAATGTGAGGGTTAAGTATGGAAAAGATACAAAACTATAAGATACATATACAGTTTGATCCCCAAATTCTACATGTAGAGGTATGTATTTTTCACTAAGTATTCATAATGGTTATTATGTCTGCTGATTTGAATTAGTCTTCACATATTTCTAGACTCTAAATTTCCTGCAGTGGTTATATGCACAACTTATGCAGAAGTTTCTCTAAAGTCCCTATGAAACTAAAATTCCTGATAACCCCGACATCTCTGTTAAAAGCAGAGTTATTTACAGTCAAGAAGAAGGAAAGAGGGAGGCCTGATTTACAGGACCCTGCATGAAGCAGGGGGCTGGCTGAGAGTACCCCAGGCAGTGATAAAGCCTTACTCTGTCTGGAGATGAGAGAGGAAAAGCCAGCCTCTGTGTCCATTCTTCTACACTTGTGCTTCCCGGGAAGCAGAAGCGGTGGGCTGGTGCATGAGCCTCTGCCGAGCAGGCTGCTCTACCTCCCGGGACAACGGAGGGGAAGTACCAGTCAGGTGTGCCAACACAAAGGATCCACGAGGTTTCCACAAGGGAGGGGAACCTCCTATCCGTCCCCCACATCCCCGTGATTTCTCCAGGATTCTAGCGCACCCGTCGCTGCCTGCCCACAAGGAGGGAGGGGCTGCAGGGAAGGAGCTCAGGAAGCAGTATGATCCGTCATGGCGGCCAGTATGCACACGTTCCTGCTTGCACCTTTAGACTGCTGCTGGGGGGGGATGGAGGGCAGAGGGTTTCCCCAGGAGCTCTTAGTCCCCCACTCCCAACTGGAGGTTTAGGAGAAAACACTCACACTTCCTGTAGATTCGGCAAGTCCTCAAAACCAGCAGGGTCAATCTCAGAAAGTTTATTATAACTCAGGTTTCTGGTAAAGGAAAAGCAAAAAAAAAAAAAAGAGAGAGAGAGAGAATAATTAATTAATTAAATCAACATGCAACATTTAACCCCAAATTCAGGAATCTTCTATTCCGCCTGCCAAACCAGGCCCTCTCCCTCATAGCTGCCCCTATCCCATACATTATTTGAAGTAACCTTATTAATAATGAGATTTACAGATAGAGCTCCTCCCCACTAGCATCCATAAACAAGTCACTGTGAAAATCTCCAATCACTGAAACTGGCTAAACCCAAATGGATTTCAACCAATATAATTTCACCACTTAGCAACTTCTAAAGGTAAGTCAGTCCTCTACCTACATTAGAGTGTGCTGATCCAAATATTTTGCACCGAATCAGGTCCAAGGCTATTCCAAATGGCATTTTAAAAATTAGCATTTTAGTAAAACATCAAATATCATGCAGTAGTAAAGAAAAAGAGGGGTCAGGAACCGACCCTTTACTGTCTACAAATCAGTGGTTCTCAACCAGGGATGACGTTTGGCAATATCTAGAGACATTTTTAGTTGTTACAACTGCAGAGAAAAGGCGGGGATGGGGGGGTTGCTACACACATCTAGTGTGTGGAAGCCAAAGAGGCTGCTAAATATCCTACGATGGCACAGGACAGCCCTTAACAACAATCATCCAGCCTTAAGTGTCAATGGTAACATTCAGGAGTTGAGAAACCCTGGTCTAAGCAAGATCTGATGACTAAAAATTGCTAAGAGGCACACTCAAAGTTGAAGGAACTGCTTAGAAAGTTGAGACCTTATGAGACGCTAATCATAAAGCTATCCCTGAACACAATGCACCCATCAATGAATAAATACTGGGAGTGACAGTCACACAGGAGAGAGGAGCTGTGGTTACGGGGAATTCATGGCTGGTCTTAACCAAAGGCAGTGAAAGCCTCACATGTGAGCGGCCTTCTCAAGAAGATGGCACCTGCCAAGATCATTCAGAATGACCTCTCTCTCCTTTCATCCCCCAGCTATACCCTTAGGCACACACAGGGAGCAAGCTGACCCGTGTTCAGTCAGCCGAGCTTCTTGGATCAGCCCTCAGCCTAGACCAGCTTGATCTTTCAGGAACAGAAATCCACAGAGACGTGGTCCAAATGAGACCTTGGTGCACACTGTGCCTTGTTCCCTGACACCAAAACACACCCAGTCCACGTATGCCGAAGAGGTCAACATTATTGATCTAAGCTATTAATTCCATTGGCATTAATGCCAATTAACGGTACTGAGAATCATGAGTTTCAAGTCTACCATTTAGGCAGCACATATGTGGCAACTAGCTTTTAAATTTACTCCAGAGACATTACAATCAATACTAACCTACAGCTGATAGCCATTTCACTGTCGGCTCTAGACATTCATCTAAATAAAAGTCAGACTACACTTGAAATTAATGGTACATCTGTGCTCAGGGCACAGCCTGAATTAAAAGCAATTTGTCCAGAGATTATGTTACTATAAAAATTGAAGGTGGTAATTTTTTAAACCACATACTGAAGTCAAGCGCGAGCTTGTCCGTGCTTGGGGGTATTTACGATTGGGTACACAGACATCAACAGGTTAGACTTGAAAAAGAAAATCCACAAATGGAGAGAATTCTCCCACATCAGAAAAAGGACTGGACAGACTAAAATTTTCTTCTATTTTGAGCACATTATCATAAACGAGAGGGATGGAAATACTGTTTCTGGGTCTAGAGATAACGTGAGTTTACAGTATCTACCACATTTGCATCATTATCATCGGTAATGAGAGTTACTGAGCTGGAGGAGACATCAGGAGAAGACTGAGGTCACAAAGGCAAGAGGCCTGGAGGGCAAGCAAGTAGTGTGGACGGTCACCCTGCCAGGGGTGCAAAGAGGCCGACACAGCAGTACCTGCCTGCCCATCAAAAGGAGCATTTGCTCCTGTCTCCAGAAACAAGGGCAATGCAGACCAGTCTTCCCCATTTTCAAGAGAAGCTCAAACTCTGAATTCTCAGGTGAAATCCTTTCAATTCTTAAAAAAAAAAAAAAAGGTAACTCTGGATGGATCAAACATAACGTATCTGCAGGCCACATCTGGGCTGAGGACCACCAGTTTTTAACCTTGCATTCTGGGCCACTGACTCTTGAGGCTATTAAGTTCAAAACGCAGGTCTTGTTTCTGGCTTATAGATGTGGCCAGGGATGGAGCCAGCCTCAGGCAGTCAACTGGTAAACTATCTGGAATGAAATTACTTCCCTTATTCCCCACTCCAGGAGTGGTATTAGAATAAAGCCATTTTTAAATCACGACAACCCTTTGGTCCGTCATTCTCTTAAAGAGCAGACAAAATTGACTTAAATTTAAAAAATCTTGTATAATTTCTGCTTTTTAGACAAGGCTCCTTGGAAAAGGGTCTTCGGCAAGCTAGTCTTATGAAGAAGCCAACCGGTATCAGGACCTCATGCTGAGATGGCAGGAAACAGCAACGAAGATGAAGACAGACACCTTAAGTGCTAAATTTAAGCTCTCCCTGGGTCCGCCTGGAGGAGGCCACGTTTTGACTCTGAACGAACTAGCACAGCCATGTTATCAAAAAATGAGTGTCAGAGACTGGTCTGAAGGTCATTCTCCTCTCAGCGTGCCCATCAGCAATTACAGAGAGAGGACAGAGGCTGAAGCTCAGGTCCCCTGCAACAGCTTCGACTTTTGGCCACAGAGCTGCCTAGTTCTGAGGTCTGAGCAGCGACCAGTCCTAAAACCTGGGACAAGCTGTTGATCTTCAACTGCTGTATCAGGAAATGGGAAAAATATTTACTGTAGTCTCCTTGACAAATATAATCTGAAACGAAATCCTCAGAGACATTTTCTTGTTTGCTCATCTCAGCGAGACAAACTCTCGGCGTGTTTCTCTGTTATGGTAAAATACACAAAACATAAGAAGTTACCATCTTGACCATGTTCAAGTGTGCAACTCAGTGGCAGTAAGTACGGTCATACTATTGGGCAACCACCACTGCCATCCGGCTCCGTAACTGTATCATCTCCAACCGAAACTCAGCACCCCGTAAACACGGACGCCCCATCCTCCCCTCCTCCCCCCAGCCCCTGGCAACCTTCATTCTGCTTTCTGCCTCTGTGGATTGTGCTTCTCTGCAGACGTCATGTATCTGTCCCTTTCCGTCTGGCTTGACTTAGCATAATGTTCTCAAGGTCGGTCCACGTTGTAGCCTGTGTCACAATTTCCCTCCTTTTTAGGGTTTAACAACATTCCATTTTGTGTGTATGTATACACATGCCCCATATTTTATTCATCCATTCAACGGCTAATGGACATTTGACTTAGTTCTACCTTTCTGCTATTATCAAGAATGCTGTTACGAGCAGTTTTTTTTTTCTCCCAGCATAATTTTGTATTGAGGCATAACTGACAAGTACACAACATAATGATTTGATACCTCGGCGTAATTCTTAAATAAGGTTTATTTTTAACCCTTTGACTGTTATGTTTAATTGATACTCCTTTCTCAACAATTAAAGAAATATGTTTATTCAGCCCAAGAACTGTGCAGAGAGGGGTGTGGATTCTCTTGGTGGGTCAGAAGAACAACCAAAGGGTTAATTAGTTAAAAAAAGAAAAAAAAAAAAAACAAGACCCTTTCATGAGGTCTTTCTTTCCAGGTGGCAGCTGACAACGCACACAAATCTAAAGCATCTCACTTATTTCTCCAAACACGATCGCCGCTTACCAGGCCCGACATCTGAATGTGTCTTCAGTTGAAGGTTTCAGATTCTCCTGTCAAAACAATTCATCTGTCAACAGGACAGATGCTGTCAAAAGCATTTCTGCACCTTTCAGTAGCAGAGAGGGCTGGAAAGAAACCTCCGGGAATTCAGTTACTGCCAATTGCAGCTTTCACTAAACATTTTGTCAGCCATTGTCATAACACAAATTTTCCCTGTTCCCGTATAAAGGGTGCACGGAGCTTGGAACAATTGGGCCCAGCCGTAGATATTCTTTCAGCTAATCCGCTGAAAGATGACCGTCCGGCCCACCATTTGGAGAACACACAAGAGGTACCTCTGCAGAGAACGGCTCAAGTTTTATCCCAGTTGTATCTGTGTCTGAGAAGCACACTGCTTAACAGTGCGCGGCAACAATCTGCTTGCTGAGCATTTTTCCTGACAAAGACCCCCCAACCCTGACCCCACTGCATTAGAAGAGCTAAGTCTTTAAATAGCTGAGCAATCCCCACCACTATGGAAACCTGTGCTGTCCAACTCGGTAGCCCCTGGCCATGCTGCTTTCACACTGAAAGTGATTAAGATCACACAAAAGTAAGAATTCAGTTTTCCTTGGTTCTGCTAGCCATATTCCAAGTGTGCAACCACCACATGAGGCTCGCGCCCAAGGTAAGGCACCATGAAGACAGAGGACATTCCCATCACGGCTGAAATTTCTATTAAACTGTGCTGTACTGAGATCATGCAGGAATTAATACATATTTCAAGTGAATGGGCACTTAATGAAGAAACCTGGATCTCAAACATAAATTTGAATTTCCCGATAATTCAAGAGCTTTGTTAAAAATGTGGTGGGATAGGGACGCCGATCTTAACATATATCCTTTAGCCACATGAAGTCCTTAACCATCCCAACAGAGGAGAGGGCATTTGAAAATTCAATGCACTAGGAAGACACTCAATAAAAAAAATACCCTCTGAGTGTAATTCTATAAGCTTAATCAGTATTTACATAATCTGACCAGCATCTTCCTGGATTACAACAAGAACCACATATTACCAATTTGGCAAACACTATTCAAAGCTGGCAAACAATAATTCATTGACTCCTTGGAAGTTGAGGGATAAAAAGTTCCGTTTGCTATTGAGTAAGCTGTGGTGAGGAAGTAACCCCAGCATTGTTAGACCGACATAATTAGTACTTCATCCTCAAATATAGGTATTGCTCACAGACCACTGACTTACACAGACAAAACCTCCTGCTCAGGAGAGCAGTGCAACGCATGGCTATATTCTTCAACATTAATAGGAATCCTAATTCCCAGTGGAAGGAAGGAGTCCTAACTCCATGACAAGCATTCTCTGGGGAGTGAGGTTTCCTTATTCAGTTTGGTTTCCAGGCCAGCCCATTTCCCATTACTCAAACCCGTCTGGACCCCTGAACATCATAGTACTTTGCATATTTTAAGCCTTCGGATGTTTGCTAAACCGAATAATACAGCCAGGAAGGGAAGTGTGAAGCAATCCAATGACCCATCTGGTGAGCACTACTGGGGCGCCCAGGACGAGCCTGGAAGCCCCTTCTTTCTTGGAAAAGTGGGCCCCAGTCATCCATCTCTTCATACCTCAAAAACTGCACTGCTTGCCACCCATTAAAAAAGGACTCACCTGCTTAGGACTCCCTGGGAAAAAGTGATTGGTCCTTCCAAATTTCAAGGAGTGTGAGTGAAGAAGAACATACAACTTGTTAAAGTTATTTAATCCCTTAAGCTTTTAAGGCCATTTCTGCTGCATTCTTAGCTTCTGAGAAATTACACGTGGTACACATCGAGTTCCAATGAAATCACCACATTATGCTCCCTAGACCCACATTATAGGTTTTATGAGAATAAGGGATTTCTTTTTAAACCTACAATACTGAATGCTCTTATCTTTTTTTCTGTTGTGATGCTTCCCCCTCATTGACCAAAAGCCACAACTGAATAGGCTGATAATATGCATTAAAGGCTTATGCTGAGAATAATAATAAAACTGCATCTTAAATTGGAATCGTTCCTTTGGCATCCTCACCCAAGAATTCCCACTCGGGAGACGGCTCTGTACTTGCAGCCATCTTTCGTCAGGAAGCTAAAGAGCCCCGTATTCCCTAAACTGAGTCTTGGAAAAAGAAACACATTCTGCAAACAATTAAATGCAAAATCACTCAGATATCAACTCACTACATACAGCTCATTTTGTAAGCTTTTGGGCAGATTTAAGAAAGTCAGGAATGAATCACAGTTACTTCAATTTCTGAAAGTGTTACATTGATAAATCTCTATGCACATAAGGCCCGTAAGCAACTCAAAAGAAGAGATAATATGCTCTAGCCATATAAGGACCTCGCAGTGAGTGCCTGCTTTTACTCCTTAAAATCCGCTATAGAAATCAGCATCGGCCTCTGAATTCTAATGCTTAACACATTATCTGACAGAAGTCACCCGTGCCTGTTTCCATCATCCCATAGGTCTTATATGTGCTTCTCTATCTTAATGCTTCACACATCTTACCCCCCAGCCCATGGATAATTTGAATGCAGGTCTAAGTCTTTGTCCTTTAGTACCAAACCGATGTCAAGTTCAACAAATATTCACTGACTGTCTACAATGTATACTATGCTGTGATAAATTTTGATACAAATTAGGGTAAGATCTAATCTGTGACCTAATGGAGTTTATAACCTACTGGTCAGAAAAAACTCTGAACCAAATAATTACAGCCAAAGGCTCTGATATGGCAAGCATCTTCTGAATGATAGACCAGGAGTTGTAAATCGGTGGTTCTTGGGCCATGACTGAACTACAGGGAAATTTGTTTGTGACTGGAGAGTGTGTGGAGAAAAAGTTTTCACCAAAAAAAAATTACAGTTGCAGCTTCTCTTGAAAATAATCCTTGGGCCAGCATTCCTGATAGCAGCCACCAGCTACACTTATTTAGCAAGTACTGCAATTGACCACAGACCTCACTGTTCCTATCATCTCTCCCAGGACCTCCTTACTCATGCGCACTCTCTGCCTGGCCCCTGTATTTGTCATCCTTGGTATGGATACCACTGTGTCCAGACGGCGTTCAGAGCACGGAAGATTAGTTGTGATGAGAAAGGTTAATCAGAAAATGCAACACCTTAGTGAACCCTAGACGAAGAA
This sequence comes from Mirounga angustirostris, assembly GCF_029215605.1. Lineage (NCBI taxonomy): Eukaryota > Metazoa > Chordata > Mammalia > Carnivora > Phocidae > Mirounga > Mirounga angustirostris. The sequence continues at coordinate 182,438,454 of NW_026991709.1, read as the reverse complement.
CAGAAAAGGAAGAAAACCGGAAAATAAGGCCAGAAAAGTAAAATAAGGTGTGGAAAGTATGAAACTAGACAAATAAACAAAAAGCCAAGAAGTCAGGACCTCCTAGAAAGGAGAAGGGCAAGACATGAACAGTTTTAGGGCAAAGTCAAGAAGAGTAGTCCACAATGTCAGACCACAACCCACTGGGCAGTTAAGTTATATAAAGGTTATATAAACCTAAATAAATCCCAGTGCCAGGTCCCTCGTGATGCTTAATCTACGGGGCCATTTAAAGTTGATTTCCAGAGGAAGAGAACAGCCCCTTGTTCATCTACTTAAAATTATGGCCAAAAGAGTCAAGAGCCCTCCTCCACTGCCAGTAATCAGCATTTGCTTTCTCTAACATCTCTTAAAGCAGGAAATCCGAAGACCTGTTTTTCCTACCCAAATCTTAGTTTGGCAAAGAAGTCATTGGGTGTGCTGTGTCTCATGCTTGGTTGTGGGGGTGGTCCCGGAGGGAAGTCCATAAATATCCCATAACACTCCCTCGGGAAATATGGTACATGCATCATTAACCCCTAAGGATTAATTAATTTAATTAAGAGGAGGCACTCTGGCCTCAGCAGCTCTGCAGTTGGTGGGTATTTCACAAAGGGAATCTGAGCAGGAAATAGCTGCTGGCCACAGGCCGACCCTCCCACAAACCTGTCGCCTAGGGAGCACCAGCCCTGACCACCCCAGCAGGGAAGAGAGGCCTACAGCCACCATTTGGTTTTGCTGTTACAGAAGTGGCACTGCACAGACTTGGAAATGGGGAGGGGAGGAGAGGAGTCAGGAGTCTGGTCTCCTACTCTCTGCTTTATCATCTCTGAAAAGGGATCACAAATCCACCCTTTCAGAGAGTCCCCAAGCTCTACAGAACTTTCCAAACTCATCACGCCCACCACAGGACAGGTTCACCCTTGCCAGACACCATCCAGCAGAGCAGCTTAATCTTCACCTCCAGAAAGCCCAGCCATTCTGCAGAACAGAGGGTGGTTGGTGCCTCTGAGCCAGGCATTCCCTGCCCCATGAACCTCTTGTCCAACGTGGCCCTCCTGTCCTGAGGCACCAGGCACGCCGGTGGGAGCAGGAGGCCCATCGATCATGACAGAGAGGAGACAGAAGTGCAGCAAGGAGGCGTGCTCACCTCTGGCATCACACTTAGGGGCTGGAGTTCCCTCACTGAAAGGATGGAGGGGGATTCTCCTAAATGAAAACCATGCTCTACAAAGGCAGGAAACAGAGACTTTGGCTTCCATAGTAGTTAAAAACAAGTCGGTCAAGAGGGACAGGAAGTGAGGGACATATTAATCTGGTGGATACATTCGGATTCCCTGCTTCACCAAGTGCTCTGTGAAGTCCACCCTGGGTCACGTATTATTATTTTCCTATCCTAACACGTCCACTGGACCCCTCGGCCCCTACAAACGTCTGCAGGAAGATGAGCTTCTTGTAGAACCACGACTGCAAAATTTAGGGTGTTTGTTAAAAGCATGATGCAGCTTTAAAATTCATTCACCGTGGTTTCACGTATGAAAGATGCAAACTGGCAACAGCCTATAAATGTTTCTTTTGAGTGAATGCGTCATGCAACAAAATTATGTAAATGTTGGCCCAAACATCAACCCCAAGTGACACTGTGATCAATTTCCTGTCCCAACACACTGAAATAATTCTCCACTTAACACCGAGGGGTTTCACACACCCCGTGCCTTCACCGAAGGGCTCACGGAGAGGAAAATAACTGTTTTAACACAGCCCCATAAAAAGTACTCCTGGGTCACAAGAACAGGGTGGTCATATTCCAAGCCTGTCTTTCTGGCAGAAGCTACAGCCGAGGATTTCACTGGGATAAAGGGATAAGGGAATTCTATACCAGTGACTCCGGATTCTTCAGAAACGAAACCTCCAATACTCCAATAATATTATTACTTCCCGAGCACGACAGACACATATTAAAATCTACAAAACAAACAAAAACCTCTCCTTCCCTCCCTCTGAGTCATTCCACACTATCCTCAACCCTCTTGTCTAGAAGCTTCCCAAAAGCAGGAAAGGGTCAAGGCATCTGGTAAGGTTTTCTGAACCCTCATTTCTGACAATGCACTAACACAAGGTCAGCCAACGAAAAGGATAGTACACAAGCCTCTTGTTAGAGAAATGTACGCCAAGAGATTAAAACAAAACAAAACAAAACAAAACAAAAAAAACTTTGCAGTAACTCACCTCTGGACATGTAACGATCGGGATTTGTTGTTGTTAAAGAAAAGTACAGCTGACCCTTAAACAACATGGATTTGAACTGTGTGGGTCCACTTACAGATCTTTTTACGGTACTATACTGACAATGAAGTTTCCCTTCCTTCTGATTTTCTTAATAACATTTTCTTTTCTCTAGCTAACCTTATTGTAAGAATACAGTAGATGATATACCTAACACACAAAATATGTGTTAACCGACTGTTTATGTCACCGGTAGGGGTTCTGGTCAACCGTAGGCTATTAGTAGTTAAGTTTTTTGAGGAGTCAAAACTTATACACAGATTTTCGACCGTGCAGGGGGTCAGCACCCTTAACCGCCTCCTCCACTGTTCAAGGGTCAACTGTATTTAGAAGGGTGATTTTAGGCAAATATACTTTTGGGTTACAAAACAGCAATATATAGTAAGTTGCCTAACTGTCTCCTTTAAAAGGGAGGAAGAAGGAAATGAAAGCTTTCTTTCTTAAGCAAATACATCTGTACAAACAACAGCTTACCTTAGTGTTATCAGCATCTCTTTCCTCCCCTGCCCACATACACACACACACACAAAATTTAAGGGACAAATGACATAAGTGGGTGTAACTACCTTCCCAGGCTAGAGCCGCTCATAAGGAAAATCCTTCTGGGAAGCCAGAACTTCCCAAGGGTGTGCGCTGGAGTCCTTGATCAGCTTCCAATGGAACGTACATACATCTTTCATTTTTCCAACTGAAATCACACCCACTACTCACTAATGTCTTTGACGTCTCTTTGTGCCTGTGTGAAGCCCAAGCACCCAAAATTGATAAAGCAAATAAAAAATCTAGGTGTACTTGCACTTACCACGATACTCTATATTATAAACAGATTAAGTGCAAGGTTCCTTCAAATATTATCAATATAATATTCTCTACTAAGTTTTCAACATCATCTTCTAGATTTCAAAATATTCAAATATTATCTTCTAGGTTTATCCTCCCGTCCTTTCCTGGCTACCTTAAACTTAAAAATGAAGATCCCCCAGACACAGAGAACAGATCCCTAGAATTAAGTCAGCCAAAGTCAAAAATTTAATTTACCTACAACTTTTCAAGAATACATCCTGCTGTATTACAGGGAGGCACGAGAGCATCTCTAGCTAAGTATTTTAAAGAAAACGCAGTTTTAAAAGGTCAGCCTCCTGGCTAACAGTTAAGTCGCTGACTTTATTAGCTAGCTTATCGACTTGGGAATCTCGTTCTGTCAATTTTTCCGTTGGGCTTTTTAAAGTTTATGTGTGTCATGAAATGCCTGGCTGAAGCCAAAAGGCAGAGTTTTTTCTTTCTACGATACTAAGATGTCATGAAATGCTATAAACTTAAGAGCCTGTCTCCATGGTTTTCTGGGGCCGTGATGACTTCTCCAGTCCCGGTCGGTGGCTGAACGGCTGAGAAGCCCAAGCTCAAGGTGCACCAACCACACAGTACTGCAGCATAAAAACATGGCACTTCCTTTTCACTGAAATTACAAGCACAAAGAATCAGATGATGCGTGTGACTTCCACCTTTGAACACACTAAAATTTTACTCTGTCAAAGGGGAAGCTGGCTGTGAAAATGACAGAACCGTCACACACTTCCATGTCTGCTGCTGCTGTTTTTTTTAATCATTCACCAAGACCTCTAAAAAGATGCCTCACCTCTTCCACATGGTCCATCTACATTCGGCAGGGCCCTGTGCACCATACCATGGAGAGGTCCTCACATCTGTGCCCTTCTTCCCACCCCCAACCGCCCCCCCAAGTCTGCAGTTCCAGGTTTGACTCCCAAAGGTGCACCTTAAGGGTGGGTCCGAGCGGCAAATTCCATTTGCTGAACTCTACTTCCATCAAATAACGACTCCTGGCACCTGCGGGATGGGAGTCTGTTTTAAAGTGAATCGCCACCAATGGTGATGAAAGCCCTACCAATAATCAATCACCAGGGACTCCCTTTGGAGCGCCAGCTACAGGCTGGAGAAGCCTCAGCAACACCACGTGTCCCGGCAGATACTCCATATCCTCTCTGTGTGCCAGCGAGAGAGAAGAGCCATTCAGTTCCCACCTCAGCAGGAAATCAAGGCCCACGGGCCACACCAAACCCAGACATCAGCTACACTGAGGCAGCTAGGACGTCTCTGCCTAATGCTTGTTATATGATGAACACACAACCCCCTCGCTTCCACCATCACTCCTTTTTAAAGATGATATAATCAGACCCGACTTGGTTAAAGTCTCTGTTCAGTTTGCCCTAGCCAGGTAACTCCTATCATGGCTTCCTTCTAATAAGCTCACTACCTTTTCTTTTGCGGGGGGCGGGGGGGGGGATCTCACATGGAGGGGTTGATGCTCCTGCATACTTGACACTAACAAAATCGGCATCGCTAAGCCCGCTCAGGTTAGAGGGCAATCTGGTTCTGTGCCACAAGATATAGGAGATCAAACGAAGTATGGTTCGGGGTGTGGCACAGTTGGCGCCACAAAGATTCAGCTGTGACACCCAACCTGTCTTCCAGCTAAGACTCTCCAGGCTGGCTTTCCCTCCTCCTCACTCCCCCACGCTCAGTTCTCAAATACTGTCAAAGCAAATCAAAGACCCTTGGGTCCCAGGTCCAGTCCACATGGCCACACAAGCATGACTCTGCAAAAAAAGCGCCGACTTCTTTTACCTGGGGCACCCTCAACGGTGATCGATAAACCAGAGCGGGTTTGGATTCGGTTATGTTTAAGCTTGCACAAACACAAAGAGAAAAACCACCCACTTTCAAACCCAGAAAGCTCCTGCAGAAAGCACCTGCACAAACCCGTCAGGGTGGTTTATAAGGTCACAAGCACCTCAGAAAAGATCTTTTATTCCTAGGGCCATGAGACCAATGGGAGGCCTGCCACACTGCTGGTGTCAATATTTATCTAAGACCTAGGCATTCATGATGGTATAAACCAGGCACTTTTTTAACTTACTCATTCACGTAATTTACCACTACAAAGCCCCCAAACAGAGATGCATTTACAGCTTGAATTTCTTTTTTTCCATTTCCATACAGTAGGAGGCTGGCTGCGGGGCCGCGGTCCATGTCAGCAGTAATCCCGGCAGTATGAGAATAAGGCACTCAATGTATTCCAATATCAAATGTCATTGCACCTGAGGAGAATAAAGAGAGGGAAAAGGGAAACAAAGCACCAGCTCTCTCCCTTCCCATGGCACACATATTTTCTGCACTGCAAATGAGCAAAGCCTAGACCTTGCAGTAAAGTAACTGAACCCCTAGAACCACGCCCAGGCATTTCTAAGTGTGACTTACTTACACTGCAGGATTAATCCAGCAACCAATACCCAAAGGTATGCAGTGCCCAAAGGAAGACATCTGCTATTTATTCAACAACCCTGTCTGGTGGGTTCCAATCTCCCTTCTCTTTACCCTTTACCGAGTCTTCCCCCGCTTAACCTCCACATAAAGGCCTCTATACACAATTCCCCTTCCTAGGTAAAAGGCAGAGGTGTAACTAGTCTATTTATATCAACTTTAGACCTCCAAAAATAGCTGTGCGTTGCAGAAACCAGGTTCACAGATGGATTCCTCCAATCTCTCCCCATCAAAGTCCTTAAATCCCTTGTTTGCAACAGATGCTAATTGCAGCTCCCTCCACAGGCTGTGCTTGGCTTCTTCCAAGGAGACACCCTGCTGTGCTCTCGTGGAGGAGGCCAACTTCAGGCTTTCATGCCAAGGAAACCCAGGCACTAGACCAAGATACCTCTCTCTCCAGTGACAAATTAAAGAGCCTGCCTCAAAGCCTGCAAAGTTGCTGGGAAGTGACAGACGTCTGAAGCCAGCTACCCATGATTTACTAAATCTACTTTTCTGACCCAATATACATAATTCTTCCCAACAGGACAGGTACCCCCACCAAACCTCTCTCTAGGACTCTGGATACTCCACGTAGCCCAATAAAGATCATCACAGTGCTATCTGCCAAGGGGTTGCAAATCACTTCAGCCCCTTCCTAAGCAAAATTATGATGGCAAGTGATGGCTATGATATATGATGCATGTGTGGTCTCTGAGGGGCCAACATTCCTACCTCCGCTTTAAATATGCCTGTTGAGTGAAAGCAGGCAAGCACTGAACCCAAAATGGTAGCAGCTGAGGGTGTGGTCAGTTTTATTTTTTTCTTACTTAAAAATATACACGACACTTAAGCGGCCAGTATTTCCTCATGCACACTGAAGTTAATAATTCACAAAACAACTGACATTCATCAAGGATCAGAAAATGTAAAGGTGGTTTGTGCAAACACTTGCGTTCTTGCTCTTAACAGCTGGTTTATTTAACTGATGGCTTCTGTTGCCATCAGGGGCAGGTACTACTTCAAAATGTTATTTGTTAAGGCAGATACACACTACCCAGGTTCCTGAGCTTCTGAGTTTCACGTTATCCAAACTCCAGTGATTATTTTCCCCTCAGATGGAACAGTTAGACAATGCTCATAAGGCAAAGATACGGGACAAAATTATCCTAGTTCGCTACTTTACTGTAACCATGCTCTGACATTTCTAATCTGGCTCCTCTTAATGGACTATCCCCAAAGACGCCAATGCACAGAAGGGGCAGTAGGTATGGCTGGAGCAACGCTCATCCTGGCGGCAAGCTGCCCGGATCTCAGACCAGACAGTCTTCTCTACATGAGGAAGACGCACCTCCCCCAAAAGGAAGGTCTGATTCCCTCTGCCCTTTATGCTTCCCACCTCTCTTTCTTTTCTTTTTCTTTGTCTGTGTGTGTGTGTGTGTGTGTGTGTGTCTGTGTGAGTGAGAGAGAGAAATTATCAGGCTATTCTTACAGGCATGGAAAGTACCAGCTGAAATTGATATGACAAATAGAGAAACTTAAATGTGGGCACATATTTTCTAGATTTGGGAAAATACAGTTTTAAACATAATTTAACAGTTTGAGAAGTCATGAAATAATACCTTTTATTTATTCAATAATAATGAGATATTCTTATAGTTTGTAATAAATTCTGACATGGAAAACACTAGTGCTTTTTGTTTATAAATTATGAAAACTCCAATGATACTGACACAATAATATACTACTAGTATTACATTATAATATAAGCATACTATAATATGATATTTAATTACTACTGGGTTTTTTTCTCCATAGGATACCGTTTTTTTGTTTGTTTGTTTGTTTTTGAGTAGCGTTGACCCACAATCCACCTCTCTTTCCTGATCTCACTTAGCTTCACCCTCTCTACAATCACGCAGATGTGTGCTGAGAATGGGGGAAGGGAGAAGGAATCTAAAGAAGCCTTTGCCAACCTCTTTTTTGAGTGTCTCCACCCTGCTGCAGGACAGAAGGGTTCCCAGTTGTTGGCTGTGGTAGGTTTTCAACCACAGGAAATGAAACCTTGGAGGTATGCGTTCTGTGCACAGCCATGGACCTACTACAAACATGTGACCCAGAGCACGGTTTACGAATCCATGATAGCTTCAAGGCCACGTGAACACCCAGGAGCCTTGTTAAAGAGGTTACACATTAACCACCACACACCTCAAGGAAGATCCTATCACCTCCACCATTTCCACACCTTTCACATCCCGCCTTTGAAAGGGCTTCCTGGAAATGGCTACCACGGAGTTTAAGATAAATGCCGATGGGTCCATTTTCTAGTTTTTAAGAAAGGGCTACTTTCAGCAGGTGCAGCTGATCCTTCAAAGGCGTCAAGCGAACCCCCAGGAGGGAGAAAATAACACCACACTGAAAAGATGTGTAGGTTGGCCAACCTGTGGTTATTTCTACAAGTGCGTGTGTGCAGATGTTTAAAAGACACAGGGAAATAGTGCCTGGGATAATTCACACAGCAGAAAAGCCAGTGGTCACTCACATGTGGTTTGGAAATTAACAAACACACAAACGCTCATTCAGCACCTGCTGGGCGCCGGGAATGGCGCTGGGCTCTAGGACCATGCTGTATAAGTGCTTCTACCCACAAAGAGTTTACAATCAGGAGGGGAAGACAGACGCTGAGGAGGTAACCAGAGATGTGCTCTAAAGGCTCTCCTGGAATAAGACAGCAGCCACCCTCGCCTGGGCGTTCTAGGAAAGCCCTCTGAGGAAATGTTTAACCTCAGACCGGAAGATAAAGATGAGTCACGGGGGACGACTTGACCACAGGCAAAAGCCTCGAGGGAGGACAAGGCTCTGCTGGGGAAGGAACTACCCAGTCCTGTCTGGGCTGGAGCTCCAGAAAACCCCCAGTCCCAGGCAAGCACAGAGGAGGGCAGGAGGAAAGGGAACAGGGGCTGAGAGTCACAGGGGCTTGTAGCTGAGCCTCAGGGAGCCCACCGTCCAGAACAGCGGCTCTCACACTTCGGACTCCAAAGCCAAGTCCCTCTCAGCTTTAAAATGCAGACTGCCAGGCCCCACACCACAAATTCAGACTCCAAGGTCAATGGAGGAGTGAGAGAATACCTACTGGCTATCTAGAGGACTAACAGGGCACCATCACGTACCCCTATTTCACCTGTTTAGAGATAGCCGACTGGCCAGTCTACCTAAGTCAGTGGATCTCCAAAGGTGGTTCTTTCAAATTTTCCAAGCTGTACCCGTAGGCCTTCTCTCAAGGCCCCACCACCACCTGGAATCCCCGCCTCCAACCACTTGGCTCATCTAGAATGGAACTAAAGAGTAGGAAATTAAAAACAAAAAAACAGAAAATCTGATCCTCTACATCCAAGCCAAAGGCTCTAAATGCTTACAGAGATTCAGTACTAACCCCTGAATAACTCAATGAGCCCCTCTCCCTCTCGTTTCTTGTTGCAAAGGAAACCCTCGCAAGGCCTCCAGCTTCCTTTCCCATTAAAAGCCACCAGGGCCAGCGTTTTCAATTAGCTGTGTCAGCCCACCACCCCGAAGCCGTCCAAGTTCAATTTGTCTTCCCTCCCCCAGCTTCCGGTTGCCACCAAGCACTTCACACCTCTCTATTGTAAACCCGTCCAGAGCAATTACCCTGCCTGCCTTTGGACAGCCTCAATACTGCATTTCTGTCTAATTTATAGCTGCAAAGCTCTGTCGGCAAAAGCAGGCTTGCCCTGGAGCAGAGGAAATGCACAGAAAATAGACTTGGCTATAAATGTACACGCACAGCAAGTTTCCTTAGGTTACAGGTGGGCAAATTCTCCTGTTCTCGTGGTGGAGAACTCTGTGTGTGATGAGGTCCCGCAAAGAGCCCCACACTTAAGATTCACTGCATGAAGAACCACCGTTTTGTTCTCTTACATTTTCCCCTCTGCCTGGGATTACAAACCGGGGGATAAGTAAACCAAATAAACCAGGTAAGTACTGTCCATTATATTTCTACCCGAATTTTCTTAAGTCTTTAAAAAATCTTAAAAATGCAATTTCTCTCACCTAAGGAAAGTAACACAGAGAAAAACATGTCTACCTGGGGAAAAACCCCAAACCATTCAAAACTGTACAACCTCTCTCTTTTTAAGATGACCCAATTAAAAAGTGGGCAAAGAATCTGGGCATCCCTCCAAAAAAGATACACAAACAGCCATTAAGCCCATGAAAAGATGCTCTGCATCACCTGTCATGAGGAAAATGCAAATCAAAACCACAAGGAGATAGCACTTCACACCCACTAGGATGGCTATCATTAAAAAGACAGACCACAACTACTACTGGTGAGACTGGGGACAGAGAGGAAACTTTATACACTGCTGGTGAAGTGCACAGAGTCTCTGGAAAATCTAGCAGTTCCTCAAAAAGTTGAATACATTTACCCTATGACCCCGCAATTCCACCCCAGGTATACACACACTCCAAGGCCAATGAAAATGTACATTCACACAAAAACTCACATACCAATGTCACAGCAGCAGCATGCAAAAGGGCCAAAAAGTGGAAACAACCCACAGTGCATTAACTGATGAACAGATAAACAAAATGTGGTATATCCACACCATGGAATATTATGCAGCCATAAAAAGGAAAAATTGCCAACACATGCTATAACATGGAAGAACTCTGAAAATATTATGCCAAGGGAAAGAAGCCAGACCCAAAAGGCCAATATTGTGCGATTCCATTTATATGAAATGTCCAAAATAGGCAAATCCATAGAGATAGAAAGTAGCTGTTGCCAGGGGAGAGGGAGGAAGGAAGAGTAGGGAGGGACAGCTAGTGGATCCACGGTTTCATTCTGGGGTGATGAAAATGTTCTGGAATTAGTAGGGATGGTTGTACAACTCTGTGAATACACTAAAAACCCTGGATCCTATCTCAGCTCAGGTCTTGATCTCAGGGGGTGAGTTAAAGCCCCCGCACTGGGCATGGAGCCTACTTAAAACAAAACACCCTGGATCCTATCATTTAAAAGGATGATTTTCATGGAATTTGAATTACATCTCAAAAAAGCTCTTTTTTTAAAGAAAAAAAAACTTGCTGTCTTATCAGGCTCTCTAAATTCTAATCTGAAAATGCCAACCAGCCACTTCTGTACCACAAAAATGCAAAAATAATTTTCTAAGTGCTAGTAGATAAATGGAGTGGAGAGCAGGCAAAATACCTGCATTTTGAATGGTAAAGTGACGATACCACCTTCAAAAGTCCCTCCCACCCAGTCAATCCTTTCTGCTTCCTAAACTAGACTTACTACCCTAGCTCTGCTCATGAATCCATCACAAGTGGAAAACCTCATTTGGAGTATATCCTCCCGTTGAAAACAAATTCTCAGGATTTCGAAAGAGCATTTTTTTGTTGTTCTTTTGAGTATTTAACAAGGCCATGGAAAGCAGGGTTCCCAATGGCCAGCCATTCAAAAATTAAGAACAAGCCAGATGGCAAGAAAAATGTCCCCACAACGGGGAGAAGTAAATTAATTAGATTAAGATGAAGATCTCATTGATTAAGATCTAATCCCAGGCTGGTTTTAGAATCATAGCATGCTATTTCTGGAAAAGTCTCTCCAGTGGAAAGGTTGGAGACTGTATGTTTCAATTTTAGATTAAAATTAGGTGAAGATCACTGAAAGCAGCTGTAAATGTCCGCGCCCCCCCCCCCCCAACACACACACACGCCCCACCTCCCCACACATGTACTGTCGTTCCTGGCCAGGAGCATGTCCCCTAGACCTCAAAGTGCTGTCCTCGCCAGCAAAGAGGTAGTTAACCGGGAAGTCCAAGAGTCTACCGGGGCCTGGATTCTAACCAAGATCAAAGAGATTCCTGTCGCCCCCCTTGTGCAATGAACTTCTTTCACCCAACATCATTCACACTTTCAGAGTGCAAAGTTCACTCTGATATTGGTGGCTTTCTCACTTTGTAGCTGTTTTGGCAAGTGCCCCTTGGCCTGGTTGTTCATTAATATATAATCAGAACATTAAGAGCATTGTTTCCTCACCTTCTAGGGAGTCTGTGGCCAATTTAATAACGCTGACATTGTCCCCAGTGTGGGGACAGAGAATCCAAAGATGCACGACCTGGAGGGGATGTACGTGAATCTCTGCTCACAAACACACAGAGTTAAGTATTTCACAAGATGTTTCTGATATTCCTACACGGCAAAGGGATAAGATTAAAAAGCTTATCTCACCACAGAAATTGACCTGGCACTTCGTTCCTTTTAATCCTTTCAACACCAAATGACTTCTTACCTTGAAGATCCTTCCAGGAAGGAGTGACATCCGTGGCCAGAAGACAAACCAAGGAGAGGGGAAGTCTTCCAGGCCGTCAGGCAGTCTTCGAGAACGTGGGTTAGCGCACTACTTTTACTTTTCAAAATCAGACGCACACAATGACAACTCACTTTCAAGACCATGTTTACTTTGCTGGAAGCCACACTCTAAACATGGCCTCGTTTGTAGAAGGGAAGCAGCTTACAGTCCAACCTTGTTTATGCTCCAAGTAGGTTTGACAGAAAAACCACATCAATTTGTTTTAAAATAATTTCCATTTGCTGGAAGCTGTTCCTGAAGGGTTCTCCGCCACGCTAATCTGCTCTGATTCCTACCAGCTGTAGGTACCAGGCACGCCAGCCACAGACAGGGCGGCTCGGGCACGGGCAGGCTGGCCCTGCAGGGCTCGAGCGCGCCGGGGCGGCTTCTGGGTCGCTGCAAAGCCACCGCAACATTCCCCTCCAGAACACATAGTCAACTTCGGTTTAAGAAGAACACGAAAACATTTCCTAGGTCAGAATCAAAATCTGTGACATGGCCACACAGAGCATGGTTTTCTCTGCGGTGACACCTGGGGGGAGAGAGGCTTTTCAGACTCTCAGAAACACATCATCTCCAGAATTAGGGACACGGATTGGTGTTCAAGCCCAGAGTTCACAGTCGAGGGCACGAAGTTCATTTATCTGGCTAACTTAGCATCAGAAAAAGAAGGAAATTTAAAAAGGAAATGTCTACGAGTAACATAGGTGCAGATCTTCAGCCTCATCATCCAAAGAAATGCACGTTAAAATAATCCAATGCAATTTTCATGTATTAAACTGGTGTACAGTCACAGAAAAAATAGAGCAGCATCTAATGTTCGTGAGGGTGTGGGGGAAATGGGCACAATTTCATATGCAAATGCAGCAGTACCAAAAATCTTAAGGAGTTGTATATCCAGAGCAATATTAATTTAGTAACTTCAGTCTAAGGAAATAGGAAACGTATAAACGTATATGTGTAAGGATGTTTGCCTCAGTTTAGGAAAAAACTTAGATGCCTAATATCAGAGAAGGTTGAATTATGGCTTAAACTGTATTTTTTAAAAAATGTTTAATATTGGAGAAAATATGACATTGAGTTTTTTAAAAAAAAGCAGAATTACAAATGTATAGTAACCTTAATTTTGTATTAAAAAACAGAACTCAAAATAGGCATTCAACCATGGACATATTCATACATCAGAGTGATAATGTTTATCACTGGATAATGAGATCAATTGTTTTTTTTCCTTTGTAGTTTCCTCTTTATTCAATAAGTATGTCTACCATGTGTCACCAGAAAATCAAAAGTAATTAAAATAAAAGCATGGTAACTAGACTGTAGGTCAATAGTAGAAAACCCCATTAACATGAAACCATGCTCCTTGACTATCACAACTTACTGGGTATACAAGGGCCTTTCTACAAAAAGATCTCGATACCATTAGAACAAACAAAACATGTGAGGCAGAGCTCACTGAGCCGAACATAGCATTCCCCCCGACCTCTTGTTAGCATCTCCAGGAGATTTGCCCACACCTGAGGTCCATGCAGAAAGGGGCCAGATTTAGAAATCTATCTGCTCCAAGTCTCCTGCCATGGAAGCTTCTATAAACTGAAGTTGCTAGTTTGGATCAAACCACTGAGGGCATGGTAACCTGCCCTTCGTGTTCTTGCAACTCGCTCCGGTCAAAGAGAGCAGCCTTTTCCTCTGCCAGCAAAGACGGAGAAAAACGACCTTGGCCTGACCATTCTTTTTGTCAAAGTAGAGGTCTTTGGAAAGTCAAGAAGAGCCAAGCAACCCAGACCAGCTGCCTGGCCAGGGCTCAGCATAAACTGAGCAAAATAACCACAAAGGGAAGGGTGTCTAGACAGCCTCAGTCTAGGTAAGAAACAACCCTCCCCTCAGTGTCAGTTCTCAAAAAACAGACTCCAAACATCAGCTCTAGCAAAGGAGCAGACGAGAGACCATGTCGACAGTAGGGAAACACAGTGTGGGCTCCCTCGCCAAACAGAACGTGCGGGAGCGCGGCCGGGTCTGGCCCACCTGCCAAGGACAGCCACCGGAGACCCGGAAGGGAAGCAAAACCTGGGACCCCATGTTGGGGAGAGGTCAAATGCAGTGCCCAAACTGAACAGGAGTTTCAGTAACAACACTTGGATATGGGATTTAAAAGCCACCTTCCCACAACAGAGGGACGAAACACAGTCGACTCATACTGGGGCTCAGAAATTGCCTATCATCTTTCAACTTCAACCCTTTGTTTCTTCTTCCTTTCCATTCTTCTAAGTCTCTCAACACTAATATTTGGTGGGGAATAGAGGACGCTATCAAACAGACAAGGTATATTTAGAAAATGTACAGACAGATGAGCCCCTGGGAGGCCTAAATTATCCTGAGTGCTTGGAAAATATATCTCTATAGGATTTACAGGACCACATAGAATGAACACCGATGGCTCTATCTACATTGATATCTGTACTTAACATATAACGTGGGCCAGATTCTAGAAATACAATGGTAGGTCAGACACAAAACCAGTCAGTCCCTGCTTTCAGGGAGCTTCCAGACGAATGGGGGAGTCAGAGAGTAGTCAACTCAACACTCTGTATAAAGCACTAGAGAGTTCTCAAGGCAGAATTCTAACCCAGAGGGAAGGTCAGGAAGGGTTTCCCAGAGAAGAGGCAGCTAAGGGGGGATGAGGAGGAGTTTGCAATGCAAAGAGGGAAGAACATTTCTCCAGGCAGAGGCAGAGGGAAGAGGATGCGAGGGATGGGACACAGGCGGTATTCTAAGGGCATGGAAAAAGTCCCACATGGTGGCCAGGACACAGGGAGCCACGTAGGAAGAAACAATGAACGCTGGAGAGGTGGGTGGACATCCAGAGCTTTAGGTAGTGGGAGTCACGTATTCCAATGTGTGACTCTGCAGAGACCCTGTGGCTGGCAGGGGGAGCAAAACAGACAGGAGGAAAATCTCCCTATACCCCCTAAAATCTGCATACCACAACGAAATAGTGTAGAAGAGTTGAATATAAAATGTATCCTACAAAACCACCGAGGAGTCCTCCCTTTCTTCCTTCCATCTTCCCTGCTGGGGTCTTTTTTTTTTTTCTTTTAAGGTGAAGAGTGGGGGCCAGTGGATCACTGGTGACCACCACAGTCTCCCAGGACCACATATATCTCCCAGGGCTGCAGAACTCATGGCATGCCAAGGATTTCAGGCGGAATATAAACTCCATCGGCAGGCTAAATTGTTTATATGTTCTTGAGTTAAAAATACACCACTCAGGTCAGCGTTAACACCAGGGCCTTATCACCGAGGCTGTCTGTAAGCTGGTTACACAAGGCCAGCCTACGACTCGCCCATCTTTTAAATGTGCCTCAGTCTACAACTTGTCTAATGATACATCAGTGAGATTACAATAAAGCCACCAAATATACACGCATTTGAGAAAAACACTTTCCAAACCCAAGGATACTTTACTGTTTATAAATAGTTTACTTTTTTTTGATCCCCAAGCATATAATATTCGCAGTTGCTCCAGAAACCAAAGAAACATGGAACAGGAACACAAACCACAACCTAAGAGAAACAATAAACAACAGATGGTGCGACATATGCGTCTGCCACCACCCCCTTCACCAGAGGGGCACACCAAAGATGGATTCTGACACACGAGTCTACCCGTGAAGACGCATGCTCTTCAAGATCCCATTCAAGACACCATTTACGGAACCCGGGCTGCCCGGCAGGCTCCGTGCGTTAGGTCCAGGAGGTGAAGGGCCAATTCCTGGCCTCAGGGAACACACAGCCTCGAGAGGGAGGCAAGACAAACACAAGAAAACAAACGGTACTAGTTTTTACCATAGTCATTCTAAATTCCAGCATGGAGAGTCAGGTTTGAGTTCTGACTTTGGCAATGGCTAGACCCTGGGCAGGTCAGCCAACCACTGCGGGCCTCGCGGATAATGCAGAGGTATTACATTTCATGGAGTTAAGATGATGATCACGTTAAAGGACAGGATTCCGGCTGCCAAAATGTCAAGTGCTATGACTGCCAGAGTTATAACAAGAGTAGCTAACCTTTCTCAAGCTTCTGCTAGGTGTTAGGCCCTCCTCTAAAAATTATAGATTATTTCAATTTTGTCCTCCTAACAAGTAGTGAGGTGGGCATTACAATGACCCTCAAGTGACGTAAGAGGAAACTGAGTCAACGGACTAAGATCACCCAGGTGGCCTGGACTCCAGAGCCACCGCTCTGACCCTGTGTCACCTATAACAACATGGCTGCTGCATCCCCACTGCCACACGTGGGGGATGAAGGGGGGAGCCTTTGTGGAGGATGAGGACATGGCGTTATCTTCCCCAGCAGCCCCTGAAACCCTGCACTGTTCTGGGCTCTTCACTGGTGAACATGGCTTGAACTTATTTGAAGTGTTCAAGACAAATGCTTAAATAAGTTCAGGCCCACGTCACATTGGCCTTACCTAGTGATTCTTACTAGTTGATGTTTACAAAAATTTTTAAAAGGTCATGTGTCTCGAAACAAAGGGGAGGGGTCCCCATAAATAAGTGTGGCTGTGAGGCCGTTTTCCATATACGGGCATGTCTATTTTAGGTATCACAATCTCAATGTCCAATGATTCTGCCAATTTCACCTCAGTGCTTTTTTTTTTTTTTTCTTTTTAAACTCTGACTAGAATTTTCCAACTACACTGTAACTTTAAGCTTTTGTGTTTCTTCTGCATTTAAAAAGAATGCCATTTCCCAATATATAACTCCCAGATGTAGAATTCACAGATGATTCATCTCGCAGAACAAGTGTTCGGAGACATCAGCTCCAAATAGAGGAAAAACTTGGAATTCCCTTCTCCCTCAAAATAAGAACTCGCCTGGATCTGCTCTGCTCAACAAAGTTTGTTTTCAATTATATTTCCAAATTCTTTTAACAATAGCTGCATGGCGTCTGGCACCAACACATCTGACTCTTTGAAGTGCTTCTCAGTCAGAAAGGAGAAAATAAGGAGAAAGGGGAAAGGAAGGGAGGACCATCCATAATTTTTGTTTTAGGTCAGATATTCTCTTCAAAAGTTCGCCCTGACATATAAAATCAGACAAACCACAAGCTATGACTTCTCACTGAAGGTCCACACTGCAAGGAGCACTCACCTCCAAATCTACCCCTTCACTCAGCAGCTAACGCCGGATGGGAAAACACATCCTCAGCACAAAGAAAATGGTCTTTTACTCCTTTTATCTAAATTCCAAGAACACCTCTGTTAAGTCCTCCACACAGGTCAATTAAGAGTAATCACACTTTGGGGGTAAACCTCAGAAGCCCTTTGAGAAACAATGGAAACATGGGATCCTTTCTCCCCAGAAAAGATGAACCTAGCCCCAAGAAGGAAAATCATAGGGCAATAAACAAATAATGGCCAGGGGATTCCTAGGTACGTGAAACTAAATAATCCCTTCTGCCTTCAAATCAAAGTCAACAAAGAAGACTGAGAGAGGACTAGATATAAATAAGGAGTGAATGAGGTCAAGTGAAAAACAGAGGGAATGTCTGACACAGACAAAAGAGGCTCACAGAAGGATGGGAACATTATTTGGTCTATTTTGATCTCAGAAAGCACATGAAAAAAGGCCATCGTTAGGTCTTAAAAGGGGAATGCTTAAAAAAAAAAAAATTCTAGTACTTTGGACTATTTCCTTCAGTCCTAAAGGAGTCCCTAATTCCTGTTAAACTTCCTGTCAACAAGTTCCAAACCACTAATTGTGTCTCCAACTTCACTGCCTTTTAGCTGTATCCCCAAACAGGGTTCCAAATTCCAAGCATTTGTTCTAGAGGAAAAAAAGAGAGAAAAGATTCCAAAGGTTCCACCTTATGAAAATTTCCATGACAAAGAATGAGTGGAAAGAAGAGAAAAGCCCAAGAATTGTCACTGAAGGCACTAACAGACTCCATGTGGAAGAAAGGGAGATATTCAGAACACAGAAAATAAAAATGTCTAGATTCTGCATGATAAATAAAGTCTTTTAAGGAGTCTGGTGATGACAGGATCACAATTTTCAAGAACAGCATCTGACCAAGAGCAAACCAATGAAAACACAGGCAGATGGGTAGCTTTGGTATTAACCTGACCAAAAAAAAAGAGCGAGAGACAGACTTTGAAATTGGAGAAACCACACCACTGGACTGTACGTATCAGGCTGTTGAGTTTCTACCTTAAAAGACACACACGAAACATCTCCTGGTAAAAGGGTTAAAAGCTACTCTGATATCCACCATGTTCCACCATGGAGAACCAGCTCAGAAAGGACAGACTAGGTGGTGTATAGCTGCCCTTCCTCTGGAGATTACTATTGAAATCCGTCCCAGATGGCCCATCTAGAAATCTAAGGCAGTTTATCAGCATCACTCGCGACTTCACTCATCCCAAGTATGCACTGAAGGCCTGCTTGAAAGAGATGCTGCAGTGGCCCCAAGAAAAGCAGAGATAAGCAACTCTTTGGAAAAACATGCCATTAATTTATTTGCCTTTTTTGACCTAAGTCTTAAAAAGCTAAATCAAAGATCTAAAGGAGGTCTGCCATGGACTATTCACTCCGCTTCAATAACACCTAAAGGCCCACCCATTCAGAGTCCCCACACACACCTTATTTCCCTTTGCTGCCCAGGGTGTCCATCTGAGGATTCCACTCAGACCTGCCAAACATGCAAAGATCACTTTTAACGAGGTATCCTAGACACACAGATAAGTTTTCTAATTCTTATCATCCAATGAGTAGTAAGCTTATTCCCTCTTTGCTTCAATTAGGATAGAATCATAAACCTGAAAATAAGGAGTCTTAGAAGTCATACATCCCTCTCCAGAAAGGAAATTAATTCATTAGCCCAAGGTCACACTGCCCATCAGGGACAGAGCTGGGACAAAACCCCAATGTCACCTGATAGCCAGCCATGGGCTATTTTTTTCATCCTACCACATGTCTGCCTTCAGAGTTTTAAGAAAATTAATTTTTCCTTTTAGTTCAATAGTTTTTATCCCTCTTTGGTCATGAGCCCCTTTACGAAGCTTCATGAAAATGTCGCCTCCTTTCTGTCCAGAAAGATGTACTGAATTCCAAGATTTCAGATATAATAAATTTCTCTAGACCACCCCCAACAAATAATATTTGAGGTCAGCCAGTCGTTATTTTAGGACAGTCTGGAATTCAATATAATTTAATCATTTCTAAGTACTGTTTCAAATGAACTTGTGAAAGAACCCAAAAATCTCCAGAGTTCCTGATTTTTCTCTCGGGCAAAGCACAGCCCTTGATGAAGTCAAATCACCCCTGGCCAAGAGTCCTCCACAGACACCAAATCTGAGAAAACCTTCAGGGGAATTTGGGATGAGGAAGGCTTGAATAGCTACACAACATTTCAGTTTGCTTTCTGGATCTCCTCTCCTCCAGAGACAGAAGGAAACCCCGGCCCCTGCAAGCTGCAGCTTCTGCATGCAGCCATCACTTCACTGCATCAACAACCAACTTCCTGGAAGCAATGAGCTCTTCTGGCTGTTTATAAGTTTTGCAAGCACTGGGAGCCTGTGTGCCAGAAACTCACACCAGCCCAGGTGGAGGGAGGAAATCACTGACAAATACTACTACTACTACTAATAATAATAATTAAAAGTAAAATGCAAACTACAATGTAGGCAAGATGCATGGTGATGGACCAGGGTACCACACTGCTGAAATCAGATGAAGGAACATAGTTCTCCCAAGGTGCAAAACAGAAATTAAGTTCACAGCCAAAATTTCTCAATTCTAAGTCTTTTTCCCCATAAACTTTCCTTAAACCCTCTGGCATGTGCTTCCCCACTTTTCCAAAGGTAGAATCCACTGTAAGATGGGTGTCTAATCAAATATCATGTACATTTAATTAAGCTTACTATGTCTATGAGTTTCACTTGACCACACTGGACAGCTTTTAAAACCACTGAACACCCCATAATCGAAATGGAACTCAATTTTCACAGAGAGAATACGGAAATCATTCCACAGACCAGGATGAGCGAAGAGAACTTGGGGAACAAGGGAACTCCCATTCAGATTCCTAATTAAGTGGCAGTGTAAAATCTCCAAGGGTCTCCCTCAAATAACAACAGCAGGGCAGGCTGTGGAGAAACTAAACCGTGGACTTTTACAAAACCAAACCAAACCAAACCATTCTGCAGCTACTTGAAGAAAAGCATTTTCAAGATTGTGAAGTTTAAATCAAGCACAGAGGGTTCCAGGAACGTAGCCTCTCACTCTATTTAAAGCAGCCTCAAGTAGCCACAGCCGGAGGGTCAGGCCTTGCAAAGTAAACAACAGTTAACTCAGTTCAGACTCAAGACCTAACTACACCCAGCTAATTACCCCTCTATTAACCAACAATATCTGAAATACCACTTTTTAAACAACCCATTCGAAGTTATGTTTGTTCACTAATGGCTTCTAATCAGCAATTAATAGCATCATAGAAACATCCCAATGAAGAGCTACGAGAGGACAGAGGAATCAGAATTGCACACTTCTGGCAAAGGACTGTAGGACCAAAGAACTTTCTAAGCACCTCCCATAAGAAGGACCAAAACACCTATTCTGAGAACATAAACTCAGAACGCACACAGTATGTGCTCAATAAACATTCTGTAAATATATAGCTTAACCAAAATTCCTTTTGGAAAAACACACTTAAACAGTGATTTTTTTTTCAAAAGTTGTTCAAATTCACATTTCTTAAAACCACCCTACAGTGAACTGTATGGTACGTGAATTATATCTCGATAAAGCTGTTCGTAATAATAATACCTGATATATCTACACATGAAATGGTATGTTTGGATTGGCTTCCAAAAAACACGAAAGGGGAGAAGTGTGTTGGGGCATCGATCACACAGGAGCCATGGGTTGATCTCTGCTGAAGCTGATGGACGGGACAGAGAACTCACTACTGATCCTGCACACTTCTAGAGATGTCTGCTCTCTCCTTAATAAAAAGGAAAGAAAAAACACACTAAACCAACAGACATGAGTTTGTTTCTTTAAAGTCCCTGGCTGCACATGCAGATTTTTTTTTTTAAATCAGACTCTTTAGATCTTCTCGCAAGAAAAAAAAAGTTATAGGCACAACAGCGTACCCCACAATCAGCTGGTAGCCGCCTCTGAGCAGGCAGAGCCCGGCCTGTCAAGTTCTCTCTATCCAGCCCAAAGTGCTAATGCCTGAGACACAAATGCTTTTAAACAGAGAGCTCTGCAACTATAAGGTTTGGAATGAAAGCAGGATTATCTGTCCCCCAGTTCAAAAGTGCTCGTTCCTTCTCAGTGTATCTAACAGGCTATCATCAAGTAGGTAATCCAGCGAGAGAGAGAATTTATCAGGGCACCCTATGCTCTAAGATAAGTGACAAGTTACTTGAATGACAGATTATAAATTGGTGGAAGGAGCAAAAGACAGGAAGTAGGGGTGGGGGGGACACTTGTTAAATGCTACATAAAGGGGTCTTAGAAGATGATGATGCTGTGAATTTTTTTTTTAATCAGCTTTAAAAAAAAATCCTCCATCATTTCCACCTTGTTTCTCAACAACTAGATAATTCTGCTTGCTGGATAGACCCTCACTCATTTCATTCATTGTCTTCCTAATAATGATGCCTTGAGAAAAAAACAAAACAAAAGAAAACCCTGCAGACCTCAGAAGATTATAGAGACCTGTGCACCCCAGAAGTTTAAAGAATAATCAATGCAAAGTGCTTCAAAAGAGACAGGCCATGCTTTCTTTAGACTCTCTGAATGCCACCTTTCTGCCAAGACAAACTGAGCAAGCAGTGCTTGGAACCTGCATCCTGGTTCAGAAGGAAACCAAGATGTATTAGGACTTGCAGAGATGAACGGATTGGTTGTTCACACAATGGGCTTTACCGGTCATGCCAGATTAAATAGTCATAAAGACGCCAACAATCGTGGCTGTTCCTGTGGGCAAGGCTGTGAATCATGGCCATTCACTGGGGAAGGGACGCAAGTACAGGTACAGAAGGAACGACAGCAAAGGGCTTTCCAGGTGGCATCCTCGCCAGATTCCTCCAATGACCCTGTGCTCACCACCCGTGTCCCGTATAATTCGACGGCCAACAAACCAAAACAAATGAAAAATGTTACAGCTCTCCAGCTCTCTATATACAGCCCAACAATCAACTCTCCTCACCCCTCCTCCACCCTTAAATACTTCCAAAGAGAAATGGGTACAACGCAGCATTCAGCTGGCCCCAAAGTCTGTAACCTAACCCCCGTCTGGAAGAGCGCACCTGCATTTTTCCAAGCTATTGACCAAGAGGCATGACCTGCGTCTCAGTAGGGTTCAGTTTCAATGAAACCAGGGAAATAATAGGATAAAATTATTAGTTTAAGGGCCTCTCACTTCTCTGCCTCCTTCCCACACCCACCTCCCAAAGGATAATGCTAAAGAGACAGAAGTATTTGCACAACTGGAATACATTTATAAACCACCTCAATAATTTTTGCTAATTGTATAATTTGTATAATTTGCACAGCTTCCCGCCTGCCCGCCAGGTTGGTCTGAGATTACCAAGGGCACATGAAGTGTTACTTGTTTCACTTCATACATATCACCAAAACCTTCACGAGAGAAGGCTGCGTGGAATGTGAGCCCTGCCACCTGCCCACTCCAAAACAGGCCTTCATTTCAGAAAAGTTGGCTTTTCCTAGGAAGCCTCTGTCCAGGAAATCTGATACAGAGGGACTGGCCATGAGAAGATGCAAAATTTGAGTTACTCAGGCTTTCACCTCTGAACTATGCTCCAGAATCATCAGCGAGCTGACAGACTCCCATTGAGGAAGTGGGCTGAACACATGGGTATCTAACTCTGTCCTCACAGCAACTGCCACACAGAATATCATGATCCCCTTTTTAGAGATGAAGGAAGGAGGTTCGTCCCCAATCACACATGAGCTGTGGGGTAGTGGAGCCAGGGATGGCCCCTAGAAATAACTTTCAATCTCTTCATCGCTATTCCCTAGTGAAGGGTGTGTGCTGGGTGTGATCACCAGGGATGAGGGCATCCACATACGTAACAGAGTAGAAGTGAAGAAAGCTTCACCCTCAACCAGTCTTCTCCCCATCAATAACCCAAGCCAACACCCAGGACAGAGAATGCTCATTTTGAAGACAAAGCGAACAACTGAAGGGAGGACATAAAAAGCATGAAACCCAGCAAAATGGAGGAACAGCTTTTTAAGAAATTGAGTGACTTCTGTAAGCACTTGGGCTTATAGCTTGTGTTTCGGAAGAGTATGCCTAACATACTTGGATTAAAAACCACATATAAAGTATCAGATTATATAAAATGTAATAATGCAGAAACATATAGAACAAAAAGCCTTTGCATAAGAAAACTTTGTAAGCATACCCCCTCCAAAAAACAAAAACAAAAACAAGGATACAAATTGGCAACTTCCAATTAGACCACAGAGGAACCACAATTTTCATTTTTTTTCGACAATCTTGATTTATCTATTCACTTTGCTTCATGACAATAATGGTCATGTATAAAGTTTTTCAGTCGAAACTTTCTTAATGGAACTGGCCGGTTAAACTGGTAAGTCTGTACTATTAAACTCTACAGTTATATAAAAAATAAGTGCAGGTTCCAAGAGGGTAAACTATTGTGAAAATTTTAACCTCTGGTCTTTAAAGTCCCACTTTGCATGGGGAGATATGAACAGATCTGAGCTTCCTGCTGATTCTCAGACTTTAACTTGCTACAAAAGCAGAAGACAATCACATTACTGACACACAACATGAACTGAAGCCATGAGGCAGATGGAAGGGACCTCATAGGCTCAAGGTCATGCTTAAGTCATAGAAAAACACCACTAACAGTCCCTGAATTTCCCACAGGCCAAGGAACATTGGGGATTTCTAGATAT
Organism: Mirounga angustirostris; assembly: GCF_029215605.1. Lineage (NCBI taxonomy): Eukaryota > Metazoa > Chordata > Mammalia > Carnivora > Phocidae > Mirounga > Mirounga angustirostris. The sequence goes on along the minus strand of NW_026991709.1, from coordinate 182,414,492 downwards.
TTCCCCTCCTCTGCCTGGGAATTTTTCTTCCACCCCTCCTCCCTCCTCTCTCAAGACAATGCCTTCAGCCTTTGAAACTGCATCCATTGTAAACAGCTCTGAATATTAACACAGCCCAGAGTCCTGTTGGCTTTTAAAAGACCCCCAGGGTTTCAAATTGCAGTTGCTGAGGAGGGGGAAGGTCCCCAGTGAGTAAATGTCACCAAGCTCTTTTCAAAAGGAGTTGAAAATTAGGCTTGCTCAGGAAACTTAAAGTCCTTCAACCTATGGGGTAAGTCAGAAGAATCCCTTTGAGTTTTAAACAAATGGAGAAAAAGAAAAGACCCTGGTACAACCAACATCCATTATTACTTATAGAGACTTTGAATTCAATGAATCCTTTTTCCAGACTTCTCTCTCCTGTGGATGTCACTTTGAAAATAACCACAGGCCATGTTAAACAACCACCCCTTCCGTGGCTAACAGGCCTTTAGGGCTTTAGCAGGTGCACAAAACTGGGCCAGGTGCATTGTTCAGTGACACAAAACCCTAGTGGCTCTCTCACATTCCTGTCCACCCTGAAAGGGAGGATGCTGAACAGCCTTTGCAGCAAGGAGACACTTCTGCGAATGGGGGAGAGGCCCTTTCATTGTGAGCCCGGTGTCTGAGGGAGAGAAAGGTCAGCCAGAGGCCATCCCGACGTGCTCAGGGCAGGCTGCGTGGGGAACCCAGGCAAAGAAATGAGCACCGCAGGGAGAGAAACCTTTAGCCAGAGGAGCAGACCTGGCGTGCCAGGACGTCGGGACATCCAGTAGGAAACAGCTCTTATTACATTACATTGAATCATCTTCGTTTTTTTGGACATGATGAATTATTCCTGACAATACATTCCAAAGTCCAAAGCTTGTGAAATCTAGTGACCAAATGTAATTATGGAAAGAGGTATTTTCTTTTTTAAAATAGTCCCTGAGAAAGGGGGCATGAACGGTTCTGACATATCCTAAAGGCAAGAGGGACACTGTGTGCCAACACAGTTCACTTATATGGGAACTTGGGAGTCTCCATACACTTCCTAATTTCACAGTATTCAAAAACTTGGATTTGATAGCCATAATTTCATACCAGAGGGACTTAAATAGTATGTCTTTCTCTCAAGGCAACTAATTTTATTTGCCAGACTTCTCGTACTCAAACAGGTAACTGACAAGTGCTCCATCTTGGAGGGGAGGGGAGGCCAGGCTTCTGACACCTATTGCAAAGAAAAGGACTCTGAGGCCAAGCTAAATGTACCTAAAACTCTGAAGGTACTTGTACCTTTCAGATTTTCTGCTATTAAGCCATGTTTAAAAGGTTCCCTATTCCAAACCACCCTTTGTCCATCCTCATAAATCAGAAGATGTTCAAGGTCTGCTGAGTTCTTCTTAAGTTATATAGGGACACAAAGAGAAAAATGGGCAGACAATAATCAACTTCTTAATCAGGACAATCCTGACAATAATGACTTCTTAAACACACACACACACACACAAAAGAATCTCAGCTGAGGTTCTGGAACAATTTGGTCATCATCACTTTAAAGCTAATTTGCATAAACAGGATGGGAAGTATTTTCCAAATCCTTAATTCACAACACCCTGCACACCTGGCCCTTCCAGCACAGCTGTAAAATTTGAAAGACAAAGGCCCTCTTTGCTTCACAACTACAATGGCAACCTCTGGCTGGTGTTTATTTTCTAATGCAATCTCGAGCACCACTTTCCGTGCCCAAAACCGACAAGGTTAGATTTGAGTTTGGTACTGCAAACACATAAGGAGACATAATACAAAGAGACCCCAATCAATACACTCAATGTGGCTCAGGATAACCACACTTGGAGTCCTTGAATGAAAGTCCTTGCTTTCAAAGCTATGTCGTCCCCCCACTCCCCCCACCACACACAGTAAGAACGACTGAGAATCCGGATTTGTTCCTCCAGGGCCTGCCCTCCTTCCTACCACAATCCCATGAGCCACCATTCAGCCCCAGAACACTTACACTGGCAACATGCTGTGCTCAACTTTATGCCACAGGGAAGAGTCTAAGGTAAATTCTATTTAATACTGCTTCAACAGCTTCTCAAGCCCTGCTCTCAAAAATAATTTCAAAGAAAGCAAACATCTAAGTTCTAAGAAGTTCAACTTCTTCTAAGGTTCTGGGAAGTTGGAATAAGGCTTGGCAATCCTTGGTGCTATTCATGAACGTGCTGGTTGGACTATGCCAATCTCACCTATGCAATGGGATGGCAGACTCAGTTATGGCTCAACTACTGCAACCATAAGTTATTGTGCTGCAGAAGTTATCCTCAGGCCCCAGGAATGAACGTCTTTTCCCTTCTACCACTGCCATACCATTTTTTCTATTTGAACTGCATTTACATTCACTATTACAAAGTTTTACTCTCCGTACGCTAGGCCTAGGGAGCAATTCCAAAATTAGATGCACTGTTTACAAAAGCAAAAAAAAAAAAAAAAAAGTTCCATAAAGCCACAGGTCCCCTTCTATCTCAAACCCATGGCCTGAAATTGTTTGAACTAGCTGCAGTAAATCTAGTTCATGGGGTTATAAACGAGCTCAAAGCATTTTCTAGACACAATGGACTCGGAGGGTGTAAACTTGGTGAAACTGCAAGATATTTTATTTTATTATATACAGAGACTTTCTCCCCTAAAGTCTTGCTGAATCATAGCCACGAGTATAAACCGTATAAATATGCCGATGGAAAACTCAGAACAAGACTAATGACTTAAATGGAGAAATCTGGTCTAAAACATACACACACACACACACTTCATTTTTCTTTAATCAGAAAAAAAAATGATTTCACAAATATTTTTCAAAAGATACCCATTTTGTAGTGAACATGGTATTGCCACATACTAATCAAAAATCACCATTCACATCTCAAAATCTAATCAGTTAACACCATAATCAGTATGATCAAATCTACTGAAGCTCAAAATACCCAGTTTGGTATTTATTGGTCATCAAATGTGTGAGTAAAAGGGAAAAGACTGCAATTTGAAAGGTATTTATGTCATGTGAAATGTCACTCCTAAGCAACAGGAAGCCCAAAAAATGGCCAGTAGTTTTGCTCCAAAAATTAAAGGACAAGGCAAAGTGGATCTTGTGACCACAGGAAAGTACAAATAAGAGGACACACTGTCCTCTGGGCGAAGTCACCACTCCTGCACTAAGTGCTTTCCCCACAATGCCACTGACATATGGCACGGATAGTCATTCTTCCAACAGGTGAACACTTCAGAAGTTATTCCGATTCTGCCCACATGATTTTTTATTTTAAAAACGATCTTAGGACTATGTAGAGGAAAAACCACAATACCCCAGACTGCCCCAAGTAAATAAAATACTACCTACTGGCAATGCTGGGCTCTGTCTCCCACTACAGAACAGCCACTTGCCTGTATTAACCCCAGCCCCCCACGACCACTGGTTTTCACTAAGTCAGTGAATTCCACAGAAGAAGCAGAGAAGTGCAGAGAAAACCTAACCACAACCAAAGTCCAGCTTCAGAACTCTGCAGTACTTGCTCATTAGGCAACATGTAGTGGGGTCCAAGTGCCAGACGTGTGCCCTGTTTTCAGAGGTACCGGATTTTCACCTGGGAAAGAAATCCACTTCTCTTCTTTCCCCTCATAGCAGCCAGATACCCAGACCGTATTTTCTTAGATGAAGCCACAGGTGTCAGTTAAAACTTGTATCACCAGTTTTCTCTTTTTTAAACAGTGAATGTCATGCCTGAGGTTACTCCGTGCCCCTCTATGTTCTAGGAAAGATGTCTAATTATTCAACCGAAAAGGAGAAGATTCAAGCTAGGTCTTTTCTGGAGAGTACTAATAGTCCTGCAGAGATGCTAATTACTGATAACTGGATAGGATTTTTGACTCAGGAACCAGATTTCTTAGAAGTAGAAAAAAGGCTATTATATTCTACCATGTTTATAGAAGTCTAAAGTAGTTTTTTCCTGCCAAATCTCCTGTAAGTAGGGTCCCACTAAGTCCTGATAGGCCAAAATCCTGACAGCACAGAAAAGAGTCTCTTTCAGGTGAAACAAACAGCTTAAATCAACCATGTCCCTGGCACCCTCTCCTGAAGTACCCCAAAACTAATTTGCACATTTACAGAGGAGAAATGCTGAAGTGTGGGCTCCACCCCACTGGATCATCAAGCCCAACAGGGCCCCTGTGGAATAGACAAGAAGGGTCTGGAACACAGTTCCCTAACGCCCATCAGGTGGAAAGAGACTCACACACCCTCAGCGGTCATAGATCCAAGAACTTTCAAAGCCCCCAAACTCGGGAGTCCTCCAGGGAAGGCTGTCTTCTACTCTGGCCAGAGCCAAGTCAGGCCACCAGGGTCCTGGGGGACTAGGAGGCTGCTACGCATGCACTCTCACTAATAAATAATGTAAATGGAAGACTGGAGCCAAGAGTCACCTTCCTTCATTACCCACTGGAAGGCCAAGGAGCTCAGACACCAAAGAGTTGGGTTACAGGAGAGGAAAAAAAGAAATACATACCCGAAGACCCCAGACAGACTTCCTCACACTCTCCCTTCCAGATGTTTCCCACTCTCCACCTACACACAAACACCCTCGCCTCTACTCTTCATTCACATTCCCTCACCTCCAGACTCCCACTCACTACCTCCCAGATCTTCCTAGACCCCAGGGCCCATTCACCCTCACACCCTTACAACCCACTCTTGCTCACCTCCACACCCCAAAACCTATGCTCGCTCACCTCCACACCCCGAGGCACGATCTTTTCTCTTCCGTACCCTCGGCAACCACTTCTCACCTCCACACCTCCACGATCCACTCTCGCTCACCCCCACACCCCAAAACCTATGCTCTCTCACCTCCACACCCCACGAGCACACTCTTTTCCTCCTCCGGACCCTCACCACCCAACGTTCTCACCTCCACACCCCCACGACCCACGCTCGCTCACCTCCACACCCCACGAGGCACACTCGTTTCTCCCCCGGACCCTCACCAGCCCACGTTCTCACCTCCACACCCCCACGACCCACGCTCGCTCACCTCCACACCCCACGAGGCACACTCGTTTCTCCCCCGGACCCTCACCAGCCCACGTTCTCACCTCCACACCCCCACGACCCACGCTCGCTCACCTCCACACCCCACGAGGCACACTCGTTTCTCCCCCGGACCCTCACCAGCCCACGTTCTCACCTCCACACCCCCACGACCCACGCTCGCTCACCTCCACACCCCACGAGCACACTCTTTTCCTCCCCCGGACCCTCACCAGCCCACGTTCTCACCTCCACACCCCCACGACCCACGCTCGCTCACCTCCACACCCCACGAGGCACACTCGTTTCTCCCCCGGACCCTCACCAGCCCACGTTCTCACCTCCACACCCCCACGACCCACGCTCGCTCACCTCCACACCCCACGAGGCACACTCGTTTCTCCCCCGGACCCTCACCAGCCCACGTTCTCACCTCCACACCCCCACGACCCACGCTCGCTCACCTCCACACCCCACGAGGCACACTCTTTTCCTCCCCCGGACCCTCACCAGCCCACGTTCTCACCTCCACACCCCCACGACCCACGCTCGCTCACCTCCACACCCCACGAGGCACAATCTTTTCTCCTCCGGAGCCCCATGTACGATCTCACCACTACGAAGCCTAGCGAACAGTTTTCAGCCCATACAACTTCACACACACACGCACACCCCTCAGCCCGCACCCCCATCCCGGCTAAGCACCCCCGCCGCCCGTCTCCAAGTGACAGCGCCCGGGGCTCAGGGGGAGGGCGGCACTCACAGGCTCCGCGTCCAGGCAGGCAGGTCCCCGGGCAGCGCCGCCAAACCGCGCCCGCCGCAGTCCAGCGAGTCCCCGGCACAAGTGCAGGCGGCAGCGCAGGGCGGTCGCGGGTCGGCCGCCGCCGTCGCCGGCCCCAGCCGAAGCAGCAGCAGCAGCCACAGGACAGAACAGGGTGAGCGGCGCGGGGCCCCGAACGCTCCCCGGACCGGCCGCGCCATCTTGTCTGGAGCGCGCGGCGAGCTCCGGGCGCGGGGGCTGCGAGGTCCCGGACGAACCGCAGACACTGGCCGGTCCGCGGGGACTGCGCTCGGCACTAGGCTCCGCGCCGGGGCATGGCCGCCCGCACAAGTTTTCCCCGCCGCCGCGGCTCCGGCGCTCAGCGGGCCCCCGGTGCCCGGGCCGCGAGCCCCGCGCCCATCCGGGCCGACCCGGCTGTACTCGCCGCGAAGCCCACGGATCCGGGCAAGAGCTGCTCGGCCGACGCTCCTCGTCCTCCCGCCGCGCTCCCGGCCGGCTCTTGAGGCCCCGCGCACGCCAAGTGCCGCCGCCGTCGGCCGAGGGCAGTGCTGCCGCCGCTGCTGCACGGAAGGCGCTCAGCCTCGCAGCCTGACCTGTGCGCCCGAATGCATCTTCCTCTCGGCTCCGAGCACCGAGCAGCAGACCCGCGGCTGGACGGCGCGGTCACCCCGCACTGCTCCGAGGGCCCCGTGCGCCTCGCTGTCCCAGCGCCGCAGGCAGAGAGCGCGCGCGCAGTTCCGGGCTGTGTTCGGCTCCTCAGCTCGGCGAGAACCCCGCCGACCTCGCGGCGGAACAATCGGCCGCTCGCCGCCGGCCCCTAGGCGGCCCAGCCCTGGCGGGTCCCCGAAGCCCCACCCCCGGCCGTTCGCCCTCACACACCCCCCGGGCTCCGCGCCCCGCGGCCTCCGGCCGGCCCACGTTGGACGCTTTGCAACAGCGCCCCGCCACGCCCCCTGCCTACTGCTCATTGGCTGCCGGAGACCAGGGCGACCAGCCCGGAGAGCCATTGGGGCGCTCGCCGTGATCCCGCCCTCCCGCCTCTCCGGCCACCCCGCCCCACTCTCTTTTCCCACCCAAGGTGTGAAGGGCGGGGGCACTGGGAGGAGAAAGGGAGAGGCGTCCTCTGACTCTTAAAGGGGACGTGCTGTCTGTTAGTGGAGAAGCGGGATGCCGGCTGGGGAGCGGAGTCGAGACGTGCCCTCTGGGTCTAGGGGAGGAGAGAAAGTTGATTAAGAGGGTAACTCCTCCGCTTTGCAGTTGTCTGGCCACAAGGTTTCTTCTCTTCTCCCTGGCTGTAAATAGGGCCGGGATACAGGGCAAATCTGTACCCACTTTCCAGGTGACCTGCAGGAGCAAAGACACAGATTTAAAACTCCGCAAATTTCCTACCAGTTGGGGCATCTTTAGTTATCTCACTAGGGGTGGCCGCCTTCCTCTTCGCACAACTTGGAGCTCCTTTCTGCTCCTGACTTGGTCTTGACCTCTTAAATCCAGCAGTATGTCCTCGATTACCAAAATGAGTGTGTACTGCAGAAACCAAGTCTCAAAAGGTGCACACACTCTCACCTACGCTCCCACCCTAGTTAAATAAACAGTACTTCTGAAAATGTTCCAGCCTACGATGAAGAGTTGCTTTGTTTGCTCATTTGTTTAAATCAGTCTTTTTAAGCCAGTTTTCAAGAGACAGAGGAGAAAGAAAAACAGTAATCGTTACAAATCTTCTAATTTTAGCCCTTACCAGTCGGAACATAGTAGCCATGTGTTACGACTGTGCATCCAAACCAAACCGTAAGTCCAAGGGGGAGCGCGTGCGCGCGCGAGCGCGCACACACACACATACACACACACACACAAACACACACACTGTGAGAAAGGGAAAAGATTAGCGCAGTAATATATAGCTGCCCCTCTGGGCGTTTTGGCTTCCTAGTGTCTCATGTCCCTTTCCAAGTGTATGCAAGTTTATAACATAACTGCACGCATTGTCAGGAAAATTAAGCAAGTCAAGTCTGTCGAAAAACATTTGCTCCAGCAAATGAAATCTGACTAGTGTTTTATGGAAACGGAGGAGAGGAGATGTTTCTCAGAAGGAATAAGCAAAAACATTTTTAAAGGGTTTTGTTCTGGGGAGCCTGGGTGGCTCAGTTGGTTGAGCAGCTGCCTTCGGCTTGAGTTCTGGGGTCCTGGGATCGAGCCCTCCTCACTCAGCGGGGAGCCTGTCTCTCCCCTGCCTGCCATTCCCCTTGCTTGTGCTTGCTCTCTGCCTCTCTCTGTGTCAAATAAATAAAATATTTTAAAAATTTTAAAAGAAAAATAAAGGGTTTTGTTCCATAATTGATGTCTTCTAAGGGGGTTGTCTTCATTGAGATGTTAAACTTTCCCTCAACCAGAAGAGCACCTCTTTCTTTAACTGAAATTGGGTTTGGGCTTGGCTGTCTGGTGGTTACTGGTTTCATTTTTTCTTATTCCCTCCTCCCCCTTTTTTTTCACCCCCCACTTCTTCTGATTAAGTATGCTATCAGATAATGGTGCCTCACTTCTCTCTCTCTCTTTGCATGATCTCAGCAGTCAATCCAAATATGATTCCCAAGAAATATTATCAGAAAAATGTTGCACCTGACCCATTCTACCCAGGACTTTTATGTTTCATTTCTAATCCACATAAACATACACCTTCCATCTGGACAAGAAGAAATGTATCTCTTTGTTGTAATGTCTTTCAGCAAAATAATAATAAGCCAAGGAATGGAATTTGAAGGACCCCCAAATTTATGAGGTCTTCTATGTCAATGTTTCTTAAACTTTGCAAGACCAAGGAACACAAAACAGTAATTTAATGTAAACTACTCATGAACATTTCCTTAAAGGAAACAGTCAGATCCTCCTGGCCTCACCCCCACCCCCAAATGAAACAATCTATGCAGCAAAAAGAAATTGAACTCCTTGACCCTCTTAAGCTGCTGACCTAAAATTATCTTTCAGGTCTGTTCCATTAGAAGTATTGTAAAATGGATATTTATTGTCAGATGTTTTCCAAATGCTTGTGGGTGTACCTGTGCGATGCTCTTTTGGGACCCTGAGGTTCTGGAGGTTGGGTTTGAGAATCTGCAAGGTAAGGGTGTGCCTACAAATTTAAAGCATCCCCTGTGGTCTAGTTACCACGCAGCCAGAGAAAAGAATTCCAAAACCAAGGAACACTTGGGGGGACTGGGCGCCTGAGCCTTGGCAGTTCCTCTCGTCTACAGCAGAGCATGAAGTCATGTCTGCTCCCCATACCATGTATGGAAGTTTGCCCACATACTAGCAACCTGCTTGTGATTGAAAGGAGAGTGTGGGCTTGGAGAGCAGTGATGTCGGGCTCGAGAGAGAATTCATCATCTGTGGCCACAACCTAAGATCAAGGAGACCTGAACAACAACAACAGTGGCAAATTTCTAAGGGAGTCCATGTCCCTGCTCATCAAAGAGCAAGTCTTGGCACACTCCGCACAGAGCAACAGTGGATTTGGGGACTCTGGGTCCTCATTTTCCTCCACTGCCATTTTCACAATTTTGAAGTTATTTATCTATCCCTTGAAGGGGTCATCCAGGGATTTTAGGATTTCCGGCTCATTTTAATCTACCAGAGACCAAACTCTGGGGTCAGCATGGAGTCAAATCCCCAGTGAGAATCGCTACAAGTCTCTCTTAAATATGGAAGCCCTAGCAGTTAAGCATCTTAAACTCATTGAAAAAGAAGAACCCAAAAATTTAAATAGCCTAAAATCACCAAGCGGGAAGAGAAGCAAATGATAAAAATAACAAGAAAGCAGGATGATCATGGGAATTTCTTTTTTTAACACAAATTCCATAGGACCGAATTATGGCAGTTTGTTACAGTTCAAGGGTGGTGATAATTGGTGGTTTTATAGAATGCTGAGATTCAGAAGTGCTTTCTCACTGTTAGAAGAGGCTTTCTATCATGTTCAGTACATTAGAAGAGCACCAGGGCAGCAGTCAAAAGACCTGGTTGCTAGCCAGGCCTCATTACCCATGAAACCTTTCCTTAAGCCTCAGTTTTCTCAAACGGAAAACAAAGATAATGGTGCTAAGACAGTTAAGGAAGAATCCATTTTGATATAGGACTCGAGGGGCAGTATAAACTGTTCAGGGCTACATACATCTAAGGCTGATTTTTAAAGTGTTTTTGAATCCTGACACTGGAAAAAATCAAGAGTCCATATACATACTATAGATGGAAAATTTTAGTAGGTGCTTTCAGCATAGAGGTTTTTTTCTCAGGAATGCCACAAAGGGTTAATAATTACCTATAAAACCCCTGAAGACCTGCAGGGTGATGACAGGCCGGCTCAGAGCCTGTTTTGTATCTCTCTTCCAAGGAAAATAAAGCTGTGTACTCATTAACTCCTTCCTCGCAATAATCCTGTCAAGGAGATGGATTGGTGGAGAAGGTAAGAGAGAAAGCTAATGAGTCCAGGGACAGACTATAAGAAGAGTCCGTTCTGAGATTTCCCTGTCCCCCATTCCAACATTTTCCTTGGGTGGAGGCGGGAAGAAGTGTGTTTCGTTGAGCAATCTCTGGCTGTTGGAATATTGGTTAATGCCCAAACGGTGCCAAGCTGTTGTTGCTTCATTTCCATAGAAAGAATGCTTGGCTGCAACCCTGCCCCCTTCTACAGAGCAGCATCAACTAAGGGCCCAAACCAGTAGAGTCCACCTTCTACCATAAACAAATCCGCACACCTGTCCTTGCCTTGTGAATTTGCGACTGGAACTGGTCCACTGAAAGGATAAAGAAAAAGTTTATGAAAGCTTGTCAGCATTTCAAAATTTTGAGAGTCTGGGGTGCCTGGGTGGCTCAGTTGGTTAAGCATCTGCCTTTGGCTCAGGTCGTGATCCCCGGGCCCTGGGATGGAGCCCCACATCAGGCTACCTGCTCAGCGGGAAGCCTGCTTCTCCCTCCCCCACTCCCCCTGCTTGTGTTCCCTCTCTCCATGTGTCTCTCTCTGTCAAATAAATAAATAAAATCTTTTTAAAAAAATTCTGAGAGTCTGCAATATAAGAAGCAGTCTCTTAGCTTCAGTGATGAAGAGGAGTGTAAATTACATCATCATCAGGGACTGCACCTCTCACCCTCCCTTGGAGACCTTTCCAACTGTCACTTGGAAAAGCACATGAAAGGGGAGGGGTTGGAAAGTCGTAGTTTATACGTTATTGCCAGCAACTCAGCAGCAACACTTCAATGTATATAAAGAACAGCACATTTATCATAACTTACAATAATAATCCTCATGAAGTCATATACCTTATATTTTTCAAAGCAATTCACATCATAACAACAGCTACCATTTACTGAGCATTTATTACGTGTCTGTCACTCAGCTGAGTGTTTTATATACTTTTTTCATGGGGGTTGATGTTGAGAAAAATGCTCAAGGCCACACAGGCTAATAAGTGATAAGGCCAAGATTCCAAGCCAGCTCTGTGGACACCAAAGATCCATTATGACATTTGAGCCTCATACATTTTGAATATGACAGATGTCATTGTTCCCATCTTATAGATGAGAAAGCTGAGGTTAAATGATTGTGTCAAGGTCACACAGGATCAAGAATAAATAGAATCTTTTTTTTTTAAGATTGTATTTATTTATTCCATAGAGAGAGAGAGAGAGCATGTGGGGGGAGGAGCAGAGGAAGAGGGAAAGCAGACTCTGCACTGAGCACAGAGCCTGACACAGGGCTCGATCTCAGGACCCTGAGATCATGACCTGAGCCTAAACAAAGAGTCAGATGCTTCACCGACTAAGCCACCCAGGTGGCCCTAAAAAGGACCTTTTATTTTTGTTTTTTTTAAGATTTATTTACTTATTTGTCAGAGAGAGAGAGAGAGAGAGAGCACAAGCAGGGGGAGGGGCAGAGGGAGAAGCAGGCTCCCCGCTGAGCAAGGAGCCTGATGCGGGACTCAGTACCAGGACCCTGGGATCATGACCTGAGCCAAAGGCAGATAACTGACTGAGCCACCCAGGTGCCTCTAAACAGAACTTTTTAAATCAAAGTTCCATCTCGCCCATCACCACACATGCCTTATACTCAATACACATCTTTTTTTTTTTTTTTAATTTTTATTTATTTGACAGAGAGAGACACAGCAAGAGAGGGAACACAAGCAGGGGGTGTGGGAGAGGGAGAAGCAGGCTTCCCGCAGAGCAGGGAGCCTGATGCGGGGCTCGATCCCAGGACCCTGGGATCATGACCTGAGCCGAAGGCAGACGCTTAACGACTGAGCCACCCAGGCACCCCCTCAATACACATCTTAAGAGATGCATCATGATGCTTGTTTCTCAAGGATTTTGTGAAGATGGATATGATTTCTTTCCTTTTCCATATTTGCTAATAGCTTTCCAGAATTTACTGTATGATTAATAACCTAAAAATCTTTCAATAAATATATTGGCCTCTCCCCACACCAACCCAGAGCAACTCTTGTATAGTTCTAATGGTTAATATTTACTGAGCACTTACTATGCCCTGGACATTATTTCACATGATGGCTTTATTCCAGTAAAGTCACATGAGGATTCTATGAGGTAGGCACCATAAAGATCAATTCATATCGGAGATACCGAGACTCTGGTCAATCCAATTACCCAAGCCACATCCTAGTTAGGGGTTGAATCAGGACCCCCAAGCCTGTATCTAGCAGTCACCCAGCCACTTCCTTATCACTCTTTATTTGAATTATTATTATTATTATTATTATTATTATTATGCATTTATTTCTCTTAGACTGGCAGCTCATTGAAGTCCAGAGCCTGAGTCTGTGCTGTCTTGGTCTCCCTGTCATCTAGCATGTCTGGCTCCTGGGGGGCACAGAGGCAGCATTTGCTGCCTGAGCCCTGCCTGCCCTGCAAGGAAGGACACTTATCAAGCACCCCCCTCCACATCTTCAACAAGCTTGTCTTCAAATGCACGCACTAGCAGCAGCGTCACCCGGGAGCTGGTCAGAAACGTGACTCTCAGCCCCCATCCCAGACCCACTGGATCAGGATCTGCCTTTTAACAAGGCTCCTGGGTGACTCGGTTGCACACTTAAAATTAAGAAGCACCCGTCATCATAGGTACCCCACATACACCTCTCCTTTCGACTGTCTCCCCCAACACTGCCAGAAGAAGAGGTTCTTTGCACTTTGTGTATTTTTCCGCACATGTGTGCATGTTTACATTTTCCGCGTTTTCACGAGCCCTGAATAAGATAATTTCAAAAATATAGTCAAGCACGTGGTTGGCATTATTGCCCCTTTCACTGAGAGCATTCGAAACATCTGCTGCCCTTGAGACTTCCGTAGAGTCCTCTCCTGCCATTCAACTCTCTTGTTCTTTGAGATGCATTCAGACTAATCAGAAGCATTTGAGAATTTTATGGGCTGCTATATTGGTTTCCAAAAGGGCAGTTGGGTTTTTGCCACATTTCAAATTTATCACGAACATAGAGACTGACACATATTATGTGCTTCTCACCATCATTTTTATCCTTCAGCTACATTGTTTACATAATCATTTAAGTATCCTTATTTCCCTGAGGGAGTTCTGACACTCTTCTGGGAATTAGATGCTGTAAATCAAAGAAACATCTTTTGTTTTTAAATTTTATTTATTTATTTTAAAGATTTTATGTATTTATTTATTTGACAGAGAGAAAGAGACAGCGAGAGAGGGAACACAAGCAAGGGGAGTGGGAGAGGGAGAAGCAGGCTTCCCACTGAGCAGGGAGCCCGATGTGGGGCTGGATCCCAGGATCTTGGGATCATGGCCCGAGCTGAAGGCAGATGCTTAATGACTGGGCCACCCAGGTGCCCTGAAAGAAACGTCTTTGTCTTGTCACTAGACATCCCCACCCTCACCACCTAAAAAAAACACTATTCTTTCTTACTTGAAGTGCATGAAGATGCAGAAAAGACAAGCATGTAGATTAATTACCTCCAGAGATGGTCACCAATAATTTCTCCCATCAAGAGGTGGAGTATATGTCCCCTCTCTCCTTGAATCCGGGAGGGCTTGTGGTTTTGACCAACAGAATGTGGTAGAAGTATCACTGCCAGTTCTGAACCCAACAGCTTCCAACTCCTGGGCTCTTCCTACCTTGAGCTGCCATGGAAAGAAACCCAGGCTGTCCTTCTAAAACATAAAAGCCCTGGAGGATAAGAGGCCATGAGGAGGGAGAGGCTGTGAGGGAGAAAACAAAACCGGGCAGCTCAGCCAACAACCAGCACCATAACCCCAGACACCAGAGTGACGCCCTGTTGGACCTGTCAGCCCAGGGCAGCCTTCAGCTAAATGCAACTACAAGGATGAACCTAGCCGCACCCACAGAGCAGAGACAAGTCATCCCCCCGAGCCTCGCCCCAATTCCAGACCCACAAAATGGAGACCAATAAAAATAGACCTGCATGTAAGCCACTTATTTCTGGGGTGATTTGTTATGCAGCCGCAGAAACCTGAGGCAACAGGTGTGGCTAAGTGGACATGCAATAAAACAGGAGTAGATTTTTTAGGGGAATAAAGTCTAATCACATAAACCTGTCATTAGGAGTGTCACAAAAATTAGTGTTATCAGTTGACCTTCCTGACATGTGTGTCAGGATCCTTGATTGAGTGTAACACGCCAACCAGTGGATACGCTTGAACAAAGCTTCATGGATAGTAAGTATTCTGGTTCTTCAGCAGCCTACAAAATGAGTTCCCTTCCTCCTCTCCCGGAAATAGGTATGAGAGAAACACATAGCATCTGCTTATTTTAAAAAGGTCGGTTCTCCCACGTATAGCTGGCAGCAAGGTAAAGTAACTGGTTGAATGGATGAAATACCTGAAGCCCTATTACATTCTTCCTAGAAATATCAGATAAGGTTTAACGTGTTTGCCCTCTTTTTCATAAGAGACACAGGCATGAATCTCAAAAAATGGAATCCCGGCCATAAAACAGACATTAAAATATGGATTTTGGGGGTGGGCCTGACTGGTAGGGGGTGAGAGTGGTAAGGGTTGTAGCTCTCGAACACAGACTAGCTCGCCTATCCAACAGCTTGCTTTTAGGGTCTGTAATAAGCATAAGCATATGCTTATTATATACTTACATAAGCATATGTAAGTAAGCATAGCTTACTGCTTCCCTATGTATTATCTTGCACTCTTCTCCAGCTCTCATTTGCCAAGAGCCTTCACTGTGCATGGCATGGGGAAGGACAGGGCAGTGTGGGCACAAAGTAAGTTAGCTGAGCCCCTGCCATCAAGGAGTTTACAATCTTATGATTCTGTTGACTGCTAGATCTCCTGCATCTAGAACAGTGCCTGACCAACAGTGCCTGACAAATAAATATTGTTGAATGAATAAATGGTGAAATGAATGAATGCTTTTCTGTACACAAACCTCATTTTCCCATGAAGACTATAAGCAAGTCACAGGAAGCAGCCATAGAATCACAGATGAGTAGAAGACAAAGGGACCTTTGTGATCATCTAGAGCAGTGGGTCAGGACCACCCCAGACCTGCTGGGTCAGAAACTCCAGGGTGGGGGTCCAGCAGTCCATGTTTTTCAACAGGAGATTTTCAGGCACAATGAAGTTTGAGAACCACCCACCTAGTCTAAACTCCTCAATCCGGAGGAAGGATAAGAATGGTCTCAAAGTAATGCAGCTAGTTAGTCGCTGGAAGTTGAACCAGGCTGACCAACCACAAATCGAGGGGGTTTCCGGGTCACACGACTTCTGGTGCTAATACAGCGTAAGTTCTGGGCAAATCAGGACAAGTTGGTCACCTTAATGAGAACCCTAGTTTCTAAATTCACATCTAGAACCCTCTGCCTGACATATAGCTAACCTAGGTTAAGAACCAACGAGGTGCCAGGGAACGACCTGGGTGCTTTCAATGTCTTCACTCACTTAATCCTCTCAACAGAGACTATAAGGCAGGGACTATTATTATCTTTATTTTTACAAACGGAACACAGAGGCACAGAAAGGATAAGTACAGTAGTCCACCTTATCCATGGGAAATACCTTCCAGGACCCCCAGCGGATGCCAGAAACCACAGAGAGTACCAAACCCTCTATATACTGATTTTTCCCACATATGCATACTTATGATAAGGTTTAATTTATAAATTGGGCACAGTAAGAGATTAACAACAACAACTAATAATAAAAGAGAAACATTATAACAGTATACCATAACAAAAGTTACAGGAATGTGGTTTCTCCCTCTCTCTCCCAAAATATCTTATTGTGCTGTCCTCACCCTTCTTCTTCATGGGATGATGTAAGATGAGAAAATGCCTATGTGACAAGATGCAGTGAGGGGAATGACGTAGGCATTGTGACTTAGCGCTAGGCTACTATGGACCTTCTGACAATACATCAGAAAGAGGATCCAGGGGCGCCTGAGTGGCTCAGTCGTTAAGTGTCTGCCTTTGGCTCAGGTCATGATCTCAGGTCCTGGGACCGAGCCCCGCATCAGGCTCCCTGCTAGGCGGGAAGCCTGCTTCTCCCTCTCCGACTCCCACTGCTTGTATTCCCTCTCTCGCTGTGTCTCTCTCTGTCAAATAAATAAATAAAATCTTAAAAAAAAAAAAAAAGAAGAAGGAGGAGCCAGACCATGGCTGACTGGCAGGGGGCGGGGGTGGTACTCAAACAGCAGAAAACAAAACACCATGGATGGTGGAGGGAAGGGGGACCACTGTAATGTACCTAAGGTCACGGAGCCAGGAAATGAGACTCCAGAACCCGAGCTCTTAACCATCACTCTTTTTTTTTTTTTTAAGCATCACTCTTTTTACTTTGTATTTATCGTAGTGGATTCCCAGCTCCTCCTCTACCTTTTTTGGTCATTTTCACAGTTAGCAGCTGTTCCCACAATCTGTCAGCCTGTTTGGTACCCCACTATATCTAATGGTAGAAATGGAACGTGAGGGAAGGGACCACCACCCTGCCTTGCACAGTGCCGGCATGGGGTGGGCTGAGGACAGATGTGTCGATCGAATGTTGTGGGCATCAGAGCAGCAGGTTGACCAAATGACTGAGTTGGGTTTTCAAAAGAAAGGGGATCCGATATTAACCAAATACCTGCCATGTTTCGGCCACCATCCAGGTGAAAAAGTGGGATAACTTGGCTTTCAGGTAGGATTTATTTGGCCTAGTGTGTTCATTTTCAAAATTTGAAGTTGACCTTTCTTTAGGAGGTAAGCATCTGCTTACTGTCTCAATTTATAGTTTCTGCCTGCCTACCCTGGCAGGCATTTGAGTTTTCAATTATGATCCTAGGCTTTCTCTAATACTAATTCATTTATTCTTTACAACAAACCTGTGCCCTAGGCACATCATCTACACTTTGTAAATGAAAAACCTGAATCTTGGAGGGTATCGGTAACCTGGCCAAGGCTAACTCTACTCCCTACCTCCACCCCTCCACCCTCCACCCCTTTAGGCCCTGGGTTTCTCTAGGCATCATGAGAATAAGAGGGCCATTTGTGTCAGATAAGGGTCTGTTTTACAAGGGTGAGGCTTCCACAAAAGGAGTCTTATGTTCAATATAATCAATCCAAATGAATCCCAGGGGTCTTCTAGATGGTTCTTTCCCATGACTCAGACTCGCCCCCCCCCATCCCCCTGCCCGCTTTGAGGAGAACATCGTGTTCTGGAAGTTAAGTGGAAGGAAAAGTCAACTGTATCAAGTACTTTTGGAAGGTCAAGGTGAGAACTGAAAACTGACTATTGGACTTCACAAAAAAGATTTGATCTTTGACCTTGACAAGAGCACGTTCTGTGGAATACAGGGAACAAAAGCATGGTTAGAGTGTTAAAGAGAGAACTGAAGATAAATATTGAGCACAATGAAGACAGATAGCACTTCTGAGGAGTTGTGCTCTAAAAGGGAACAAAGAAATGGCTGGTAGCTGGAGATGGAAATGGAGTCAGAGAATTTGTTTCATTTTATTCTGAGATGGGAGAAAGAATATATTTGTAATGATGGAGCTATTCTTATATAAAATGGAAGGACCAGTAATGCACTAAGGGAAAGGGAGAAATGTGGGAGCAATATTCTTGAATAGGCAAGAGGGGACAGAGTCTAGGGGACAGAGTCTAGTGGACAGGTGGAGAGGGTGGTCTTAGGTAGAAGTACAGAACCTTAAAGCTGGAAGGCAGAGTATATGGCAAAGAAGAAGGTGGCTATGGTGGTGGGGGTTTTTGGATGTTCTCTTCTAATTGCTTCTTTTCCTGAGTGACAAAGGAGGCAAAATCATTGAGAGAGAGAATAAGGATGAAGGTGTTGGAGATTTAATGAGCCATGTGAAGGTATGAAATAATCATCTATGAGAGTGGGAGTGAGGGAAATGGAGTAAGATTACCAGGGAGCATAAATATCTACTGGAGGGGAGAGGGCATGAATTAAAGTGAAATCAATCAGCTGGGTTGTATGTTTCTCTTCAGTCAAGGGCTTGTGCTCAGGTGCAGGTATGGTCCAGTACTGGACATAACTAGGACTGACGTTTTGCCAGAAGAGCAGGATTAAGCAATGAAGGGGCAAGAGGGCTTGAAGTTACATGCTAGGGAGTAATTATAACACAAGGCCATGGAGCAAGAAAGTGGCGAGGGATGGGGAAAAGGTAGTGGGATCAACGGAATTGGTCCCAGGGGAGTTCGAAGTGATTGCAGTCAGACTGGTACAGGAAGTGAGCTGCCAGGCTTGATGGGGCAGAGGTTGTTCTAGTTGTCAAAGACTAGGTTGGGGTTGACCATGGGAATAAGTAGCTGAGAGAGTGTGCAAGAGGGAGGCCTGGCACTTAATAAATAGTTATCGACTGTTGGATGAAAGCGAAATCACTGGAGATAATCTGATTCAAGACCTGAGAGGCCAGCATAATGGAAAGATCATTTATGCAAATGGTTATGAAAAGTACCATGAATTATGATGGGGAGATTATTGAGAGAGTAGCAGTGATCCAGGAGCTAAAAGTTTCAGGGATCAGTAGATGACTGCCACAAGGAGGGGGTGGTGGATGGGAAAATCTAAAATCAGGCATTTCAGAGTTGTAGGAATTTGGGGAAGGAGAAGGGAGAAGAGTCTGGAAGTGGCAACAAGGAATCAGGTAAAACCTCCTGGCTCAGTAATATAAGAGGAGCGAGAGAAGAGAAACAACAACCACAGCCATCAGCCATTAACTTTCCTGGAATTAATATAAACAGATATTTGGCTAGACAGTCATTAATAGCAGGGGTCAAGAAACTTTCTCCATAAAGGACCAGATAGCAAATATTTTCACTTTTGTGGCCACAGAGTCATTGTTGCAACTACTCCACTCTGCCCTTGTAGCTCAAAAGTAGCTGAAGATAATATGTAAATGAACAGGTGTAACTGCATTCCAAAAAAAATTTATTTGCAAAAACAGGCTGTAGGCCATATTAGGTCTCCAGGTAAAAATACGCTAACCTCTGATAAATGCTGCTGAAAAAACCCCAACTAGGAGAAGGTCTAATGAACAAAAATAAGACATGTTTCTCTGAGGACCAAATATTTAAAAGGACTTAAGTTTACGATTATTGGTCTTAAACAGAATAGCCATGTATAGTTGTGAAGGTTGTACACTGCACAACCTCAAAGAGCACTATTCACATAGACTTCAAAATCAGTGACTCTCCTAGAAGTGGTGCAGACCATAATCTGGATGGCTACATATGACGGTCCTAGTTGCAAGAATGGTAACTTCAAGGACTTTACTATATTGAAATAGTTAAGGGGCAAGCCCAGCCTGAGAGTATATCCTACTATTTCTAGAAAAGCAATAATTACTTTTATTGAGCATTTGCTATGCCTCATTCACAGTACTTGGGGATATATAAATATTACCTCATACAAACCTCCTAGTGATGGTTGATATTTTCCCCATTTTACTTTGAGGTTCAGAAAGGCTAAGCAACTTGCCCAAAGTACCCAGCTAGTAAATATCTAAACCAAGGCTTGCCTGACTTTCCATGTCTGTATTCTTTCTATTCCCCTCTCCTTTCTTATTGGTTGCAAGGTTCTTTAATGATGACCTAGTAAAACATGTATTAAGAAAATTTCTTCTGGAGACCTAATTAAAAATAATTACATACCTGAAACGACACTAACAATGTGGCAGGCATGCCAGCAGGGAAGACAGTTCTTATTTTATCAATGTCTTTATGGATTTGGATTCTGTTCAGAAAAGCTCAGACTCAAAAGGTAATTGCTGGCAGCATGCAAAATCCATCAACCCATAATTAACATATGACAATTATTCTAATTGCCTCAAACAACATTTCTGTTTTTAATTGTAGAGCAATTTGCCAATCGCATCATTAATTGGCAATTCATATTTTAAACATGTAAAAGACAATGAGTCTTTATTTCCTCTGAGGTAACCGAGCCCATTAATTGAATTTTTAAAATACATTTTCTTCTTTTCTCTGACCACAGGACCCCTTCAGATGGTTCTGATTGCAGTTTCTTCTGGCCAAAGTGTATTTTCTCTGGGTAACTTAATCTTACTTTAGCACTTTAATACATTTTCCTAACAATTCACTTAGACCAGATCCTCCTTTCTCTCTAGACACCCTGAGCAAGGCTCCCGTGGACTTCAAAGGGAAAATAGTGGGTGCAGGGAAAATGAGGAATCTGGTTCCTTGGTTCAAAAACCCTCCACACACTATAAAAACTCACTGGTGTCTTCCTGTGTGTTAAGGGCCAATTAATATAGGTGAGTGAAGCCTTTGTATGAAACCACCCTGGCAACTCGTGAACTTGCTGGAAAGCCCAGCAGCTAATGGAAAACAAAGTTCAGTGGACCCCGTTCCCATACAGACCCCTCCCCCCTTGTTTGCTCATAGGGAAGGAGTAAGAAGAGTAAGAATTGCCTCAAAAGGCAAAAAAGGCAGTAAAGACAGCCACTGACGCCTTCATTCTTGCTCTCCGTTCCTTCAACACGCATTTACAACCGACCTTGGGCCAAACGGGGGCTAGGTATCAAAAACTGCAAAAGAATTCTTCACTCAAGCATCCACTCCCACCCCAACTTTGAGGGTCACTTTCTTCCGGAACGTTTGGGAAAGAGGTGGTCTGCCTGACACAGCCCCTCTATGGTAAAGAATCTTCCCTCTGGGCTGCTGACAGTCGCCTGGTGCTTTCAGGCTTTGGCTGCTTCCCTGCGTGGGCATCAGTAGAGGGGAGTGGGAGGAGCACCATACCTTCCCCTTGTCCCTTTTTTCCGGGACCAAACCCATAACACCCCCACCATTACCTCCTAAGGCTGTACTAGGCTATGAGGATTTCATCAACACCTGTTGCTGACTGATGCAAACTGCAAGACAAACCGTTTGATGATGTCAAACCCTTCACCACTGTCTATGTGACCGTTGCCCAGAGACCAGGGGTGGAAGCACAAAAAGTTAAAACCTTGACAGGGGTTTCTAGCCTGGCCTTGCTTTTCAGACTGCTGGGCACCCTGTTCCCAGGATTTCCTTCTCCAATAATTGTCCCTTTGGTCTTGCCTTGCACAGTGGAGCTCAACTCTGATGGCGTATTCCCTGGGGACCTTCTCCCCACAACCCCCCGACCCCCGGACCAATAACATCGGACCCTTTGGATACGGAGCCTTAGCATCAGTATATGATTTTTCTCGCCCCAGGTGACTTTAATGTGTCGCTAAGGTGAGAACCACTGCCCTAGGACAGTCCCCGTCCCTATACCAGGCCACAGGGTGGGGTGGGAAGTAGGGGTGCAGGTCCCAGAGCTTGAATTATTCAGTCTAGACCAGAGTTTACAAATCGGAGGCCCACCCACAGGCTGGATCCAGCCAGAGGATTTGTTTTGTTTGGCCCCTATGGGGTTTAAAACATTTTTTTTTAATTACTTGCCAATGTTTATTAATGGGAATATATTGCATAAAAATCTGGATAGTTGGCTTCTTTTAGAAAATAAGGAATTTCTGGCCATTCTCAGTCTGCATTCCTGCATGACCACAATTGGCTGGAGGAGGAGGGGCAGCTAGCCCCTTAGGTGCAACATGGGCTCTCTGGTTGACCACAGTCCGTGCCCCTCTCTGTTGCCTCACACCGCTTCTGCCTCCCTCATTTACCTTCCTGCCACCCCCCCAACTAACAGGGGAGGAGGAGAGAAGGAGGAAGCCTGTCTCCCTCTGTACTGTCTCCCCCAGGAAGTGCAATACAAGAACCCTATCAACCACAGGATGAGAATGGGAATAAACACATTGAGATTCCTGGATTCGCAAAGTAAGGCGGGGAACTCTCTGTCTATACACAACTTAAGTGCACAGGCCCCTGCCTGCAATGGGAGAGTACTTAGTATGATTCACACAGAGTGGGGTTGCTGTGAGGCCCACCCCATCCCCACCTCCACTTCTTTGTCCAAACTCAGGCTTGGGCTTGCATAGGGAGAAAAAAAAAAAAAAAAAAATCCCGCCCCCAAACTCTCTACCCATTCAACAATACATAGTTACTGTTTATCAATGCCTTAGGCCAGGTCACGTGGCCCAGCCAGATGGCCGTGCACCTGTCTTCCTGGGGCAGTATTTCTCAATGTGTGGTTCACACTCCTTGTGACAGATTCCTGGGCCCTGCCCTGGACTAACTGAATCTGGATCTCTGGGGGTGGGGCCCGGGAGCCCCATTTGCCAAGTGACATTTTTTGCTCCATAATAATAATAATAATAATAATAATGATAGCAGCTGCTAATCACAGCACTTAACTAGGTGCATTATCTCATTTAAATGTCACAACTCCTTAAGTTAGGTAGTAGTAGCTTCACGTTGCAAAAGAGGAAACTATAGCCGAGTTGAGTCAAGTAACTTGTTCAAGGTCACACAGCCAGTAAGCAGCAGAGCTGGGATCCTGATTATCTGCTGTAGTTGGGAAACTACAGCTCTGAGCCAAAGGGAGGCAGGAGGAAGGATTATGGGTTTCCAGGTCGCACTGGTCCAGGAGGATGGGGTAGAATTTTGTCCATTATAATGATAAAACTTTGGCCTTGCTTTCAGTAAGCTGAAACCGTTTGGGGTAGAGATTAGACAAAAGCCTATGGCCCGTAACTGAGGGTGCATATGGTTAGATAACACAGATACCCTGTGTCCCCCACACCTGGTCTCTGCATGTCTACCAGACATCATTTCCGCCCCTTATTCCAGCCTCCCTGCTGTCCTGCAGGTCTTTGTGCTGGGATTTAGCATGTGTGGCTCCCTCTGTGTGAATGCTCCCTCCTAGATCAGGGGTCAGCACACTTTCTCCTGAACAGTCTACATAGTAAATATTTTAGGCTTTGTGGACCATGCGATCTCTGTTACAACTACTCAGCTTCGTCACTGTACCACCAAAACAGCCAGAGACAGCATGTAAGCAAACAAGCCTGGCTTTGTTCCAATAAACCTTGATGAACCCTGAAATTTGAATTTTCTATCATTTTTTTTAAAGTAGGCTCTGCGCCCAGCATGGAACCTAATGTGGGGCCTAAACTCACAACCCGGAGATCAAGACCTGAGCTGAGATCAAGAGTTGGACACTTAACCAACTGAGCCCCCCAGGTGCCCCTGAATTTTATATCATTTTTATGTGTCACAAAGTATTTGCTACTTAGATTTTTTTTGAGCCATTTACAAATGTAAAACCCAGGGCCCCACAGTCGGTTAAGAGTCTGATTCTTGGTTTTGGCTCAGGTCATGATTTCATGGTCGTGAGATTGAGCCCCACGAGGGGCTCTGCGCTCAGTGGGAGTCTGCTTGAGATTCTCTCTCCCTCTCCCTCTCCCTCTGCCCCTCCTGCTCATGCTCTTTCTCACTCTAAAATAATTAAATAAATCTTAAAAAAAAAAAAAGTAAAACCCCATCTCAGCTTGCAGGCCACACCCAAAAATGGTATCAGCTGGAATTTGGGGAGGGACCATTGTTTACCACCCTCTGCCTTCGGTCTCCTAATGGGGAGTGCTTTCTTGTGTCCCATGCCCCACTCAGCTCTTGGCTTCTCAGAGAGGCCTTTCCTGATGCCTGTAGCCAACGTTCCTCCCTCCTCCTGTTCATTTCTCTCCCATCACCTTTTAAAATTACACAGTCACACTTATTACTATTTTAAGATTTTCTTGTTCATATGTGAGTTTACACTTGTAGGATGGGTCTTCCTCGGCTGAAGTTAAACAAGTTCTAGGAGAGCAGGGAGCTTGTCTGAGTTCTTTGATGTGTCTTCAATGTCTAAACAGTAACTGGCACATCATAGGGTAAGTACTTGGGTAAAGGCCTAGACAAAACTCTCCAGTACTACACCTCATGTTTCCTTAGGTTAGGGTCTTGCAAACTTCTCGTTATATAGCTCAGGGGCTACACAGATAAAATATTACCCAGCTGCAGCCCGTGGGAGTTTCAAGTCATAGAAGAAACCCAGGCCAACAACAACCTGATTTTTCTTGTCTAGAATAGAACAGGGTTTCCTGAACACCAAGGACTTGGATGGGCTATGAAGTAGGATGGCTACAAGTGAGTAATGCACATTAATTCTTGGAGTTAGGCGTACTTATTATTCCGAGAGCAAAAATTTCATCTTGGGCTAAATGAAGGGTTTCTACCCTTCCTTATGATAAGCTTAAGCAACGAGGGCTCATTATTTTCTCTTATATAAATAAATAAGAGCAGTGAGCAGTGGTATCCAGCCCCACGGTCACAGGAGAAGTTTCTCCCAAGGCCCTCAGGGTCAGCCAAGCAGCGTGGATGGGGCAAACTCTAACGCTCATCTCCTCGATGGAAGCCTTCCTTAAGCCATGCCGAAGAAAGCAGTTGTCTTCCATTTCCACTGAGGACCTCCAGGAGAGGCTTTTGTCCCCCTTGTTGCAGATTGAAGTTTCAATGAGAGCAGATTCCAGCATTTCAGGGTGTGCAGCCCTGCCAACAGTAAACGCATGATGGATCCCCTGAATGGACTCCAGATCCAGGTGGTGCTAGACCCATGTGGAGACTTGGCCACACGGGTTTCCCAGGCTAAAGCGAGTTTTGTAAGGAAAAATGAAGCCACAGTTCTACCTTCAAGGCTTGAAGCCAGAGGCAGAGTGATGGTTGCCATGTCCTCCTCGTGTCTATCTCAGACGACAAAGTCCCAAAGGGTCCTTGTGGGCATGAGGGCAAAAGCAGCAATGTCTAAATCCCAGATTCCACAGTTAAGATCTGGGGCCTCTCTGACAGTGAGCCCTGCTTTTCTCAAAGCATTAACTATGTGTCACTCATCACCTTAATTTTAAGTCATTACAATGATGTGAGGATCACTTTCTTGTTCCTCAGGGCCTGGAGCTTTAATTGAGCTTCTACGAAGTGTGTACTCCATACAAGGCAACTGGCTGGTGGACATGGGGAGGGAGGGGGTGGAAATGGAATACAAAGATGAACACAGCGGGTGTTACCATGTTGGAGTTCCCTCCATGGGTTGGACAGTGTGCTCACATATTTTGACACTTAGAATTGGGGATTTTAAAACTTAAGTTTCATCATCACTGGAAAAAAAAATCAAGTAAGCAACTCCTAGTGGCTATCAGATGCTGTCACTGATCGAGCACAAAATATGTGTCTTACCTCATTTGATTCTCACAGGCAATCAGCGAGGCAGGTTCTCTTTTTGCCCCATTTTATAGGTAAGGCAACCAAGGATCAGAGATGTTAAAGAAACATGCTAGTTCACACAGCAGGTAAATGGCTAAGCTGAGGATCAAATGGGGATCTGTCTGAAGTCCAAATATCTGACCACTAAGTCCCTTCTGATAGTGCCTTCCTGGGCTGGCCTAACTCTTAGGTGAGGATGAAGGTCTTTACTTACTCTGGTTAGAAGGACCCTCCCTGAAGCATCTTCTTCCCTAACTCCATCCTGTAGTTTTACTCCTGAAAGCTGTGATTTTTACTATTAGAAATTCATTCCTTTGCCAGGAAATCTATATCTCTTAGTAACTTGCAAATGCTCCCTCAGAGGCCTAACACTTTATGCCTTTATCCTTTATGAACTGCTCAGTGTCATATTGAAAAGGGGAGGCAGAGAAAGGATGGTCCAGGGGTATCAGAAATAGACATTGTCCACCAAATTCTTTCAAAAACCTCATGATGGGGCGCCTGGGTGGCTCAGTCGCTAAGCGTCTGCCTTCGGCTCAGGTCATGATCCCAGGGTCCTGAGATCGAGCCCCACATCGGGCTCCCTGCTTGGCGGGAGGCCTGCTTCTCCCTCTCCCACTCCCCCTGCTTGTGTTCCCTCTCTCACTGTATCTCTCTGTGAAATAAATAAAATCTTAAAAACAAAAAAAAAACAAAAAAAACCAACCTCATGAGTTAGAGATTATTAGCTCTGGTTTGTGGATGAGAAGAAAAAAGCTCTGAGCAACGGGCAGTTGGAGTGCTTTCTTTTCAAGCCTGTGCTTTCTTATTCTTCACACTGCCCTCTTTTTTTCATTTTTAACATTTTTAAAAATTTAAATCCAATTAGCCAACCTATTGTACATATTAGTTTCAGATGTAGACTACACATTGCCTTCTAATAATTTTCTCTTTATAAAACTGCCTTATTATGATGATTATCTTATTACTATTATTCAATTTTTAAAACATTTTCTAGAAAACCTTTTCAATGCTCTTCTTAGAAAAAAAGGAGGGTAGTAGTTTTTCATGATACAATGGGGGTTAAAATTGTAAGGGATGCTGCTAAATGCATTTTGGAGGGAAAATTGCATATTTAAGTTTTGGTTTTCTTTTAATTTTTAAGTAATCTCTACACCAAACATAGGGCTCGAACTCATGACCCTGAGATCAAGAGTCACACTGAGCCAACCAGGCGCCCCCCCAATTTTATTAAAAAAAGGTTTTTAATTTCTAAAAGCTGACACCATGCAGTCTTGGAGCAGAGAGCTGATAAGAACAATGTTATGGCAAGCACTTTAACTATGGTTATTATAGATTTAAATTTTGATTGAATCAGCAAAACAAACTATTAAGCAGTATTGAAAATCGATGTGAAATGGGTTTCTATGTGACTTGCCCACTCAGGAGCTGGAGTTTGACAGAAAGCAGGTGCTTCATTGGAATCCAATTAGAAAGATTGTTTCATACAACCCCGAATTGATTATCCATAATTCACGTCACACATACTAAACAGTCATGCCCATGGTCTGCCCTCTAAAGAACATCGTCATCTATTTCATATAAGTGTATTTTCAAAATCTTTTAGGTGGCCTTTAAAAAAAGAACTGTAGCCCCCGAACCCCCATCTTTTTTCACTCTATAGGATGTAAAATTAGTTGTAGTTACCTTCAGCAAGAACCTGCTAAACACATTTATTCATTAATACAACAGAATTTACTGAGTTCCTGTTATGGGCAAAGCACTGTACTAGGCACCATGGCAGCTCCTAAATGAATTACACTCAGAACTCATAGTCTTAGAGAAAAGATCAGGTGTGTACCAAAGTACCTAGAAAATGATTTATGTTATTTCAAAGATGTTGTCAAATTCTTTGATGCTCTTCCCATGGGATAGTGGGGGTCCACTTCTCCTTCCCTTGAATCTGGTGTGTAACAGCTTTGGGTGATGAAGTAAGGCAAAGTGATGCTATGCCAGGTCCAGGCCTGCCTTTGCATGGACTGGCAGCTTCCATTTGGGTCTACTGGAGCCCTGAGCTGCCTTGTAAATATTCCAGATACCCCGAGACCACCATGCAGTGAGGGAGCCTGAGCTAAGCACGTGGAAAAACTCTGTGGAGGGGTGCCTGGGTGGCTCAGTTGGTTAAGTGTCTGCCTTCGGCTCAGGTCATGATCTTGGGGGCCTGGGATCAAACCCCACATTGGGCTCTCTGCTCAGTGGGGAGCCTGCTTCTCCTTCTGCCTCTGATCCTCCTCCCCGCTTGTGTTCTCTCTGTGTCTCAAATAAATAGATACAATCTTAAAAAAAAAAGAAAGAAAAGAAAAATTCTGTGGAGAAAATGAGCAAGAGAAACACCTAAGTCAACTCAGCCAGGTTCCAGAAATCATGGAATGAAGCTATGTCATCCCTGCTATGCCTTGACCAAACTTTTGACCCAGAGAATCATGAAATATAATAATAATAGATGGTAGATTTAAGCCACTAAATTTTGGCATACTTTGTCCTGTAGCAATAGATAACTAGAACCTGCTTAGTGTCAAGAAAAAGGGGCACATGACAGCCATAAGAAATCAGAAGAAAACTTTATTTCTAGCCTTAATGATGGTAGGAAGAAACAGGGAAGTTTTCCAGAAAGTGGTCACATTTGAGTTGAGTTTGGAAAACTTCAGGATTAGGAGATTCAGACATGATGGAGTAAGGAGAGTCTAGGCAGAGAAAATAATGCAGGTAAAGGCTCAGAGGTAAGAGAGTCCCTGGTGCATGTGGGGAAGATGGAGGAGTCTGTTTTGGCAAAGAAAATGGGTTGCAGGAGAGATATGAACACAACAGAAGCTTGAACCAAATAACAAAGCACCGAAGGCCTTGAATGCTGAGGAGTTAGATCCACTTAAGTGGAAAAGGAGGAGCCATCCACTATTTTGAACAGGGAAGGAATGTTCATCCAGTGCCTTGGAAGAAATTAAACCAGTGGGATTGAAAATGGGAGTTAACGGAAGGAACAAGCCAGTTATAGAAGGTCCAGCAGTTGGAGAGTGGGAGATTCATCCTGACTTCTCTCCTGGGTAGGAGTGGGATACAGGAAGAACTGGCCTAGCTGGCAGAAGAATGGCCCCCAGAAATATCCAGGTCCTAATCCCTGGACCTGTGAACACGCTAACTTCTGTGTGGTAAAGGGGACTTCGCAGATGTGATCAATGGTAAGGACTCGGAGATGGAAAGGTCATCTGTATTATCCAGATGGGCCCACTTTACTTCACACGCATCCTTACAATGGAGATCATTTCCCAGATGTGGTCAGAGAGAGCTGTGAACATGTAAGAAGAGTCAGAGAGGTGGACGTGACCAAGACTGAAACTGCCATTGCTTTGAAGTTAGAGAGGAAGGGGTCTGGGAGCCAAGGAATGCAGCCGCCTAACAGGCTGGGAAGGGCCCTCAGTCTACAGTCAGCAAAAAAATCTCGAACGTTAGTCCTACACCTGCAAAGATCTCAATTTTGCCAACAACCCAGAAAAGCAAGCAGATGGTTCCTCCTGTAGAACCTACAGAAAGGAACACAGCCCTGCCAATGCCTCGATTCTAGCCTGGTGAGACCTGTGTCAGACTTCTGACCTTCAGAACTGTAAGATAATGAACTTGTCTACATTTGCAGCAATTTGTTACGGCAGCAATAGAAAACGAGTACAGATTTCCATGAATGAGTGATATTTTGGGAGCACCACTGCACGGGGCATCGGAAGTTAGGAGTCAACGGATTCTCATGAGCTTCATCTCCCTTTAGGCTGTGGTGCTATTTTCCTGCTACAGGAAAACACTGACTTTTTGTCTCAGAATGGTCTCTGTCCCCCAGGGGGACCTTGATCAAGTTACCTAATCTCCCCGAGCTTTAGTTTCCTCATCTGTTACCTGGGGGGACTCAATGAGAACGGTGGCTCTAAACATTGTATTTTTTACCATGACATGCTCTATGGAGAATGCGCCCGTGTGCAGAGCCTCAGTGGGTATAATCTAGGTTTGGGGGAAATTACTGCTGTTCTAACGATGGCATTCTTTCCTCTCCCCATCAAGAAGTCATCTCAGAATATAAGGGATGTCTTAATGGGGTAACTTTCTATGTATTCCAATTTATTGAGCTTAGATGCAGGGCTTGAAAATCTATGGATTTATGTTCTAATTTTATAAAGGAGGCACAGAATTTTATTATTATAAAGCACGACGAGACATACATCACATATTATAAATATCAGCAATGAATCACTATAACCAGTGCCACATACTAATTGTAGTGGGAATGCTGATTTGGATGTTGGTCATGTTCTTCCTAGTACTGAAGTCAAACAGTTTTAGGAAATGAAGAGTGGCCTGAATTAGTTGCAGCTAAGAAGGTGGAAAGAAGGTGAAGGGGGGAAAAAAAGTTTTCTAAGCCTTAAAAAAAAAGATCAATCTCTCCCCCAACCCCTGGCCTGCACTGCTGGACCAAACAACAGGGAACCAAATCTTAATGTGATAATATGTTATTATACTTGTATTCATTTCATTAGGAAATGACACACAAAACTCCATCCTAACTTTGTGGAGGGAGCAGGGGCCAAGGACCTCCTAGGAATTCTTAACGACCTTCCTGTTGAATAACAAAGAGCAAAAAAAAAAAAAAAAAAGGCAATAAGGAAACCAATGACTATTGACAACAGGTCTGCCTCAGTTGCAGTCTATTTGATGACCCAGGAGCCGTTTTGGGTTGAGTCGCTGTGCCAGGAAAAAAATTCTAAATCTGAACATTTCAATATTTTCAAGGCAGTACAATTTGAGTTAGGCATCCTGGCACAAAGCATGTGAATTTCTAGAAAATGAGACAGTATGTTGCTGGGGGAGAAGCCCTTGCATAGGGCAATGGAACAGCATGGCTAAGGTCGTGGGTTCTGGGATCAGACATCTCTGGGCCTACGTCCCAGCTCTGTCACTTACTATGGGTCTGACACCAGGCAAAGTACTTACCCTCTCTCAACTTCAGCAGCCTCTTCTGTAAAATGAGAATTAGAGTGCCTTCTTCACGTTCTCCGGGTTTAGACCGATGCCTGCTGGGGAGTAAGGACTCCAGGTCAGCTCTCACTATCGTTAACAAAAGCACAGACACCTCAAGGAAAACCTGCCAAGTGGACCAGTGTGTTTCTTGCCATGCATCATATTAATCAAATTCCTTGCCTACTTTATAAAATACTAGGGCATTTCCACGTAAAATCTCGAACCCTGCATCTAGGCTCTGAATTACCTTTTTGGAATTGGAGTGTTTGGCTTTCGTGTCCTTTCCTTCTTTAAATTCTGATCCTTGGAATTTTTTCATTCAATCAGACTTTTTTGAGGACAGGATTACACTAAGCACTCCTGTCCCAGTTTTCAAAGCAAGGGATGTGTTAGTCATTGGAAGATCTTCCTCCCCATTCCATAGTGACCTGAGATAGACAATGAAGAATACAGTTATATACCAGGGGAAGTGCTTTTGTTTCCAGGCTCATGATATTGGTAGTTCTAAACAGATAACTGGGCCAGGAAATCGTTAGAATAACCCAAGGGGTCGCTGGTCAAGTGACTCCAAGCAAATTGCCTTGCATTCTGTTAGCACCATCATACAGAGAAGGAAATGCATTGGGATGAGTTTGAACTCTCACTTTGCCACAAATAGTTATATGATCTTGGACAAGTCACTTGCCCTTCATGACCTTCAAATTGCTCCTCTGTAACATGAAGAAGGTGAGCTCGATCAGCACTTCCCACTCCAATACACACAAAACACTGGTGGTATGTGACATGGTTTAGGTAGTTTTGTTATGTATGTACTTTAATATTTGCTTGGAAAATATACTAAGCCTATCAGACCCACCATTTCATGGATGCTATTGCTTAAAACAAGGCTAAACATATATAAGTTTAGAAAGAAGAAGCAAAAATGTATTTTATATCAGACACTGGTCTGATTTCCTAAGATGTGTATCCCAGCTGATGAGCTTGACTGAAGTGTATCAATCATGTCATTTTCTACATGCTGTGATGTTTTGACATCTTGGGGCCTTGTGGAGCCAGGGAGGGACCCCCCCCAACTCCAGGTTAGCTAATTCCTAGGGATAGCAAACAACTTGCCTGAATGCACACCTTTCATATGCAAACCAATTCATTCTGAGTCCAACACCCCTATTCACCTCCTTTTATTAGTCTCCTGCAGTCCCAGACATTGCTCCCCAGCCCTAAATCACCCCCAGGCCCTGTACCCGACAACTAGGGACCACCTTATAGCCCAGAACCTACTGTAATTACTCAAACTATCCAATCCTAAACCTGATCAGCTTGTCCACCCTGACTTGCCCTTTCTTTCCAAAGAATACAGTAAAGGCTCTGGCACACGCTTTCCCCTCATTCTCTGCCTCCTGCCCACCCTAGTGTACCCCTTGAGCCTTGCATGGTGTGGCAGGCCTCCTCCCCTAGGGAACCATGAGTAACAAACTATCTTTTCAGTAACAATTGTCTCCTGATCTGTTGGCCTCACCATACTGGAATAAAAACAAAATCCCAGCACACTCTACAACATGGTAAAAGGATTCCTTTGGTCTAGTCTTACTAGTTTTGAAGGATTTTTAGTTCATCATCCCGTGGGCTGGCTCCTCCTCTGTCTTAAAAATTGTCCTCTTACACAAAGTAGATTGGTATCTAGAGGATGGGGGAAGGAGGGAATGGGAGTGAAGGCTAATGGGTCAAGGGATTCTTTTTTTTTTTTTTTTAAGATTTTTAAAATTTATTTTGAGAGAGAGAGACTGAGAGAGAGAGAGCGTGCGCCTGATACCTCAGCTCGGTCGCAGGGTCCCGGGATCATGACCTGAGACAAAGGCAGCTGCTTAACCAACTGAGCCACCCAGGTGTCCCTACTGGATTCTTTTTGGGGTGATGAATGTCATGGAATGAGACAGTAGTGATGGTCGCACCACTTTGTAAATATACTAAAAAACTGTATATCTTTAAAGGGTTACTTTTGTAGTATGTGAATTACAGCTCATTTTTTAAAGCTCTACTTCATTTTTTTTTTTTTTTACAGATTTTATTTATTTATTTAACTGACACAGAGAGAGAGAGACAGCGTGAGGGGGAACACAAGTAGGGGGAGTGGGAGAGGGAGAAGCAGGCTTCCGGCTGAGCAGGGAGCCCGATGCGGGGCTCGATCCCAGGACCCCAGGATCATGACCTGAGCCAAAGGCAGTCGCTTAAACAACTGAGCCACCCAGGCGCCCCATCTACTTCATTTTTTAATTGACATATAATCAACACACATATTATATTGGCTTCAGGTGTACAACACACTGATTCGACAATTCTATACCTTACGCAGTGCTCACCACGACGAGGGTAGTCACCATCTGTCACCATACAATGTAATTGCGATATTATCGACTATGTTCCCTGTGCTGGGCGCTTCATCTCTGTGACTTAACCTGTTTTATAACTGGCAGTTTGTACCTCTTAATCCCTTTATCTCTTTTGCCCATCCCCCACCCCCACCCCCACCCCCACCCCTCTGGCAGCCACCAGTTTGTTCTCTGTATTGAGAGTCTGGTGTTTTGCTTTGTTCTGTTTTTGTTTAATTACATCTCATTTTTTTTAAAAATTGCCCTCTGGGCCACATTTCCTCTCCTTGTATCTAACTCCTATTTGTCTTGCAAGATTCAGTTTAGATGGGTAGTTGCCTCCAAAGCCTTCACATGCCTTGCCTTTAGTCACTATAGCTCATCCTGCTGTGTTTTAATTACCGGTTTACATCGGGGGAGAAGGTTAAGAAAAAAAAAAAGAAAACCCTTGGGAGACCTTGTTTGTGGAATTCACCATTTAACTCTTTCCCTCCCTTTCTCTTCCTCCCCACCCTTTACCTGAGAAATTTCTGGGCAAATCCTAGTTTTGGTTTCAGCAAAATGCAATCCCAAATGTGTGATTTTCTGGTGTGATTTTTCCCACACTTTTCTCTGGGGCTTCTAAATAAATAAATAAATAAATAAATAAATAAATAAATAAATAAATAAATAAATAAACGAGAGAAGGGACTCTGTTTTCCTGTTGGAGGCACTGCTTTTTAAGGATTTGGGGACAGATGAGTCTGGCAGTTAAGTGAGGTCCAAGTCTTATCTTTTCTATTAATTTATACTGGAAAAGATGACTTTTTCTTGTAAAGAGCCTGTGATTTTGGAAGGAGCCCCAATCCACAAATATCCGTCTGAAAGGCCACACTTCACATTTAAACAGTTTAGGCAGATGATGACTCTTTAAAAGATTAACTGAGAGTTTTGATAGCTGGTTTCATCAGCCTGTTAATTCACTCCTGAGGAGAAGAAAACTAATGTACTACTTCTACTTATCTGTCCATATCTTGTCTATGCTAATTGTCTGTTATCTTTTTCTTTGAAAGGGTGCAGCAAACCCCCTCCTGACAGAAATCCTGATTAGCTGTAATGGTGCCCCTAAGATAAGACAGGACTCTCCCTAACCTCCTTTACTGAGGTTAAAAAAAAAGACCCATAGCCAAACCATGATCTCCTCGAGGAGCACCTGTTAAATGAAGGGAGGATTGTTTAGCAGCCAAGCGGTGGGTAGAGTCCAAGGACAAGAAGGAGACCGTCAGGGTGTTCACCCTTCCCCCCCAGCTAGGAAGATTCTAGGGCCCTCCAAACTGTAAAGTGCACACAAATTATCTGGACACCTTGTGAAAATGCAGATTCTGGTTCAGCAAATCTGGGTAGAGCCACAATGGGATGCTAAATCACACTCAGCAGGATGGCTGTAATAAAAAAAAAATACAGACAATGATAAGTATTGACAAGAGGGTGGAGAAACTTTGATACATTGCTGGTGTGAATGTAAAATGGTTCAATTATTTTGCAGAATGATTTCTGTAGTGCAAAGGTTTTTGTCTTTTGTTCTATTATCCTTATATATTGAAATGCCATTTTGATGGTAAATTTCACATGCTGTCTTTTATCTTCTTTTTTTTTTTTAGGGGCGGAGGGGCAGAGGGAGAAGGAGAGAGAGAGAATTCCAAGAAGTCTCCATGCCCAGCATGGAGCCCGATACAGGACTTGATCCCATACCCCGAGATCAGGACCTGAGTTGAAACCAAGAGTCTAGCACTCAACTGACTGAGCCACCCAGGCACCCCAACATGCTGTTTCTTTTGATGTAAAACAAATTTTTAATCAAAAATATTTAAAATCCTTTAATTTATAATAGCCAAATTATGGAAGCAGCCGAAGTGTCCATCAACAGATAAATGGATAAAGAAGATGTGTGGTATCTATGTAAATGGAATATTACTCAGCCATTAAAATCTTTTTTTAAATTTTTAAATTTTTTTAAAGATTTTATTTATTTATTTGAGAGAGAGAATGAGAGAGAGAGAGAGAGAGCATGAGAGGAGGGAGGGTCAGAGGGAGAAGCAGACTCCCTGCCGAGCAGGGAGCCCGATGAGGGACTCGATCCTGGGAGTCCAGGATCATGACCTGAGCCGAAGGCAGTCGCTTAACCAACTGAGCCACCCAGGTGCCCTCAGCCATTAAAATCTTGCCACTTGCAACAGGTTGGATGGATCTAGAGAGTATAATGCTGGAAATAAGTCAGCCCAGAGAAAGACAAATACCATATGATTTCACTCATATGTAGAATTTAAGAAACAAAACAAGGGAACAAAGAAAAAAGAGACAAACCAGAAAACACACTAGTAACTACAGAGAACAAACTGGTGGTTACCAGAGGGGAGGTAGGTGGGGGAAGGGTAAAATAGGTGATGGGGATTAAGAGTACACTCATCATGATGGGCACCAAGGAATGTACAGAATTGTTGAATCACCATATTGTACACCTGAAACTAATATAATATAATGTTAACTATATTGGAATTAAATTAAAAAAATTAAATCCTCTAAAAAATGAAATAACTGAACTTAGATTTTTGTTGTTGTTGCAACTTCTGTTAATCTTATTTATTTTTTTAAAAAATATTTTATTTATTTATTTGAGATAGAGTGAGAGCGAGAGTGAGAGAGAGAGAGAGAGAACATGAGTTGGGGGGAGAGACAGAGGAAGAAGGAGAAGCAGGCTCCCCACTGAGCAGGGAGCCTGATGCAGGGCTTGATCCCAGGACCCTGGGATCATGACCTGAGCTGAAGGCAGATGCTTAACTGACTGAGCCACCCAGGCACCCCTGTTAATCTTATTTATTACAAGCATCGATTCATACCCCCAAACTATGAGCAGTTAATTTTAAAATTCAGCTTTATTTAAATAAATTTGATTTAAAGTGTTGATGTTTGTTAATTTTAATTTATACTTTGTCTCTTATATGTAACAGATTTTTAAAAACATTTTGGAATAGAAACCAATTGTAAATATTTCAATATTTTATATTTACTTTAATATCCTTTTGCAATTAAATGTGTGCATATTTACATATGCTCATGTTTATTAATTTCCCTCCTCTGTCTTCTTTCTTTCCTGTACCATTTTTATATAGGATGTTTTATGACTGTTAACTTTGCAATTGAGTGCAGACATTGCATAATAAGATCCAAAAGATCTAGAGGAATCACCCTCATGCACAAACCCTGGACTTCGAGATGGGGATGCTGGAAATGAAGAGACTTTCTGCTGCCTTCCCGTGGTAAGTGGGTAAACATGCTTGTGGCTCTCTGGAATCCGGTTGCATGTTAGCTGGAAATACTTTTGAAAAATGTAAGTATGAAAAGGCATGTTGGACAGCAAAAGGAGTGAACTCTAGTAGACAATTGTTCAGCAGTTCTCTGCTCTCTAATTTGGAGAATTGCCAATGGCATGCACTCCACCTCCTATAATAGAAGTCAGAGAGAGATGACAGAGTGTCCCCCTTTCCTCCCTCTGGATCCCAGAATGAGAGCGTGTGGCCCGTGGCAGCCACTGGGCTTTGAATCGTGGCTGGGTGTCACAGGAGGAATCTAATGTTCATTCAAAGCAGTCTGTTGGTGTCTTAGGGCCGTGGTGCTAATCAGCATCCTCTGTTTGCCTCCTTCTGTTCCCAGCCCTCCCTTAGCTCCTCCTTGACTGTCAGGTCTCTGCTCAAATGTCACCTCCCTGACCACCTCCTCTAAAATAACTACCTTCATCTGCCTTCTCTAAGTCCATTTTTCTATATGTGACCATCACTACCTAGCCTTATATATTTATTGTTACATTCCTGGTTGTTTATTTTTGTCCTACTAAAATGTATTCTCCATGAGGATGCAGACATTCTGTCTTGTTCCCCACTTTATCCCCAGGGTCCAGAATAGTCCCTGACACAAAGTGAGTGCCTGATAGCCTTTTGTTAAGGGAATACATAAATGAAAACAAGCCCGATGTGTGGCAGGCCAGTGACAACTTGTTAAGCTGCCCTGAATTAGTAATAGCTTTCTATCAGGCTTGCTTGGGGGTGATTTGAATCTTGAGTGAGTGACACGAAGGTGAGTGTCTGATTACAGTTCACTCTCCAGCAGGGACGGGATTCTTGTGTTAAGTTACGAAGTTCAGTTATGAAGTTGCTATGAAGAAGGAAC
Organism: Mirounga angustirostris; assembly: GCF_029215605.1. NCBI lineage: Eukaryota > Metazoa > Chordata > Mammalia > Carnivora > Phocidae > Mirounga > Mirounga angustirostris. The sequence continues at coordinate 182,377,371 of NW_026991709.1, read as the reverse complement.
GTTTGGCTGTCCAGAGCCTAATTTAAAATGGCATTTGCCTGCAGGACCTAACACAGTATGTGCCAACTCCCCCTTAAACATAGAAACTAAGAAAAAGATAGAAACTGGTCTGATAGACGATCAGGTGCAGAATATTAGAGGGATTTTCATCAACTGTAAATCGAATGGTGCAGTATTAGGAAAATGACTCACAGTTCTCATGAAACAGTGCTGCCTGCTACCTCCAAAGAAAGGAAAGAACACTTTCTTCACAATGAATTGACAGAAGTTAAAAGAGCAAAAGGAAAATCGACACCCACAAGGAATTTGAGAGAAAAGTTGAGAAATTAAAGGGCGAGGAAAATTTTTCTGGCCAATGCGCACGAAAAGGCACAGAGGTGGCAAAATTGTTGTCCGACAATTTAAAATCTCAGACAAAGAGCATTAATAGGACAAAAGAGGTAATTTTATACTGACGACAGTTAGAATCCATAGCAAAGGTAGAACAGTCGACAACCTAAACATGCCATTTATCACAGATCCAGAAAGAAGGAGAAATGGATAGGAGGTGGTTGTTGTGGGAGATGTAAAAACATTCTCCATATACTTTCACAAATCTGGTATTTAGAAAATATAAATAGATGAGGGAATTTGAACAATACATTTAGTAAGATTCAGTATGTATTTTATATATAGAAACTATTTCCTCCTCTTGAGTATCCATTAATGTTTATAAAAATTGACCATGTGTTAGCACATTGAGAAAAAACTTCCCTAAATGTAATACACAGAGTATCTTGAACATAGCGCAATAAAATTAGAGATAAATAATAAAAGTATGTTATAAATCTTAGAAATAAGTAAGAAGACTTTCCCCCAAAATACTGAGGTAAAAAAGAAACAGAAAGTACACTTACTGACAATTTGGAAATTAATGAAAAGAGAATATCTCCAGAAAACCAGCAAACTCAAAGCATTAGCAAAATTGTTGGCTTAAATATGTTCATTATTAAATAAGAAAGAATAAAAGTAAGTGAGGTGAGTGTTCAACACAAAAACTTATCAAAATGACAAAACATCCATATTGAAAACAGAAGAAAAAAGTAATAAATATTAGAGCAAAAATTAGTGGACTTGGAAAAGAATAGCCATACAATTGATAAATAATTCTATGAACTAAAAAAGAAAAGGCAAAATAGACAAATCTTGGGAAATTTTTACCTAGAAAAAAAGAGAAAATACAATAAATAAAATTTCAAATGAAAAAGAACAAAGGAAAAAGAGATGCCCTTTTTATTAACATGTTTGCAACTTTCAAAGAAATGAATGCTTTTCTGAGAGAATATAAAATCACCAAATAGTCATGGAAGAAAATTGAACTATTTATCAGAAAATTACCTCTAAAGTAAACTCTGAGGCCAAACAAAGTTTTCAAACATTGAAGAAATAGATAATTCCTATGGTTTTTGTTTTGTTTTGAGAGAGAGAGAGAGAGAGAGCATGTGCCCGTGTGCTTTGAGGCTGGGTGGGGAGGGGCAGAGGGGGGAGAGAGAGAGAATCATAAGCAGTCTTCATGCCCAGCACAGAGCCTAACGTGGAGCTCCATCTCACGACCCTGAGATCATGACCTGAGCTGAAATTGAGAGTTGGACGCTTAACTGACTGAGCCACCCACTTGCGCTAAATTCCTATGTTTAATGCACACATTCTTCCAGAGTAAGACATGCCACAGCTGTCATAACAAAATACTATAGACTGAATGGCTTCAACAATGGAAAGTTATTTTCTCACAGTTGTGGAGGCTGGGAGTCCAAGGTCAAGGTGTCAGCACTGTTGGTTTCTCCTGAGGCCTTGCTCCTTGGCTTACACAAAGCCACCTCCTTACCGTGTCCTCCCCTGGACTTTTCTCAGTACGCCACACTCCTGGCTTCTCTTTCTCTTCTTACCAGGACACCAGTCCTATCAGATTAGGGCCCCACTCTCATGACCTCATTTAACCTTAATCACGTAAGGGCCCAGTTTCCAAATTCAGTCACATTGGGGGTTAGAGCTTCAATACCTGGATTTGGGGGAGGCACAATTCAGTACATAACAGATGGAATTGTGGTTAAAAAGAGAAATCTCAAATTTATAGTTACGTTGTGCAGAGTACATATATGTAATTTTGTCATCAGTAATAATAAAAAATATCCTTTAATACTTTGCAGTTCATAAAACTTGCTCATTTATATTATTTCTCAGATCACTCCAATGCCACTCATCATTGAGGCCTTCTCTGAATAGCACCTCCAGGTATCATGTGCTCTTGGGCATATGTAATGGGGCCATTGCTCTCCAACTCATTACCTGGCTTTATTTTTCTTTTTCACGGTTAGCATCATCCACTATATTTATTTGTTTAGTTAGTTATTGCCTGTCCCTCCACTAGAAAAGGCTTCCTGAGAGCCAATTGCATCTGTTTTTGCACTACTATATCCCAGCATCTAGAACAATACCTGGCACATAGTAGGTGATCAGTAAATTGTGACATGGAAGAGTAAGTTGTCATGTTACCATCTCAATGAACCATGTGGTTAAGTAGGTAGTGTAGGTACCATTACTAGATGAGGGACCAGATGTTCACATGGGCGTTCTGACTTCTTGTCCTATATACTCTTTCCGTCATCAGACATGACAGTCTTCATGACTCACATTCTTGTCTTAGATGATTAGGTAAATATGTTTTCTTTTGGGAGAAAAGCATCATTGAGATATAATTCACAAACCATATAATTCATCCATTTAAAGTGTACAATTCACTGTGTGTTAGTATATCCACAGAGTTGTGTAACCATCACCACAATTAATTTTAGAACACTTTCACCCTTTTAGGAGGCACACCTCAATTCCCCCATCAGCTGGCTCCAGGCAACCACTAACCTATCTGAAGTCTTTACAGATTTACACATGTATATGTATGTATACACACACACACACAGAGTAACTGGAAAATCTGAAACATATATCTATCTGGGCTTTTCCCTTCCCTCTGACCTCATCTCTGTCCACTCTCTGCTCTGGCCACATTGTCCCTCCACTGTCCCTCCTGCTTGTTCCCTTCTTCCTTCTTCCTGCGATACTCTCCCCTCCTGGTCTTGCCCGGGCTGACAAGGAGTTGTCATTGTAGTTCAGCTTCCTTTGCTGTGGGTTTACTGAGTGTCTTCTGGAAACTGAAAACTGCAAAGCCACCCTGCCTGAGTTTAAGTCCAAGCTCTGGGGGCACATGGATGGCTCAGTCAGTTAAGCATCTGCCTTCGGCTCAGGTCATGATCCCAGGGTTCTGGGATCGAGTCCTGCATTGGGATCCTTGCTCAGTGGGGAGCCTGCTTTTCCTTCTCCCCCTGCTTGTGCTCTCTCGCTCTCTCTCCCTGTCTCTCTCTGTCAAATAAATAAAATCTTTTTTAAAAAATAAGTAAATCAAAGCTCTGTTACCTGGCAGCTGTGTGACTTTGGGAGAGTTTCCTTCTCTGTTTCAGTTTGTTCTTCTGTACAAGGGATGGTAATGGTGCTCTCAGAGAATTAAATGAGCTCTAACGTGAAGGATGCTTAGTGTAATGTCTGCCACGAAGTAAGCACTATGTTCAGATCACCACCACCACCACCACTACCACCTTTGTTATTGTTAAATATTTGGCAACAGGTATCGGGGACTTGTAAAAAACGTGTTGGATCACGATTGATCCAACAATTCACTTTAAGAAATCTGTTCTAAGTAAACAACTGGACAAGGACATAAAGATTTGTGTACAACCTGGGATTAAAAATATTTTTTAAGAAAAGGAGTGAAAATTTTGAAATAGGCTGCATGTTGGTTAAATGGCAATGGAGTAATATGCAGCCTCATTAGGAATTACCTACATCAGGGGAGCCTGGCTGGTTCAGTTGGTAGAGCACGCAACTCTCAAACTTGGGGTTGTGAGCTCAAGCCCCATGTTGGGCATGGATCCTACTCAAAAAAAAAAAAAAAAAAAAAAAGAAGAAGAAGAAGAAGAAGAAGAATTACCTACATCAGGAATTCTTAACCTTTTCTTGTCCTATGGGTCCCTTTGGCAGTCTGGAGAAACCTAATGGATCCTTTCTCAAATAATGTTTTTAACTGTATAAAACAGAATACACAGGATTGCGAAGAAAAAATGTGGAAATAAAGTTATCAGCCATTTAAAAATTGTAATATATTAATAAATGTGATTCTTCTTTTTATATGCACAAACTAAGATCTCTAGGTCTGTTATAATTGTGAAGTACCGGGAAACATAAATACACCAGGATATGCGTGACAAGCTCGAGACTGATCACAGGTACTGCTAACATGACTGTGATCTGTCACCTCTATCAATAATTGGAAGAGATGTCAAATGTCAGTTACAGTCAGTGAAAATAAAGATATAATCTTGTTCTCCACCCAAGCTCATAAGCCCTGAGGTTTAAAATCCATGGTCTAGCTCATGGGTCCCTAAACATTTTCTATAAAGGTTCAGATAATAAATATCATAGGTGTATACGCCATACTTTCTTGGTCACAACTACAGTTGACCCTTGAACAGTGTGGGGAACAGGGGTGCCGAACCCCTCTGAGGTCAAAAATCTGCATATAACTTTTTTTTTTAAGATTTTATTTTTAGGTAATCTCTACACCCAACATGGGTCTCAAACTCACAACCCTGAGATCAAGAGTGCATGTTCTACTAACGGAGCCAGCCAGGTGCCCTCTGCATATAACTTCTGATTTGCCCAAAACGTAACTACTAATAGCTGTTGACTGGAAGCCTTACTGATAACAAACAGTTGCTTAACACCTATTTTGTAAGTTATCTGTGTCATGTACTGTGTTCTTAAAATATAGTAAGTGAGAGAAAAGAAAAGGTTATTAAGAAAATCGTAAGGAAGAAAAAATACATTTACAGTATTGTACTGTATTTACAAAAAAAAAATCCACATATAAGGGGACTGTGCAGTTCAAACTCACGTTGTTCAAGGGTCAACTTTACTCAATTCTGCCATTGTAGTGAGAAGGCAATATGTAAATGAATAGGTGTGGTTGTGTTCCAGTAAAACTTTATTTACTCAAACAGGCCGAGGGCCTGATTTCGCTTGTGAAACACAGTTTGCTGTCCCTAGTCTAGAGTATTATTTTCAAACAGAAAAATGCTCCTAAAACTGCTAAATGAAAAAAAAATTTTATTTGATAAATAATTATGCAGCGTCCCACTTTGGTGAAAAAAGTGTATCTCTATGCATGTCTTTGTCCATATATATATATGTATATAAATACACAAGTCTGAAGGGCCAACAAAAATGTTAACAGTGATTATTTCTGGGTGATGGGAATGTGAACAATATTTTTTTCTTTATATTTTCTACAATCTCTCATTTTTTCCCAGTTAGTACGCATTCATTTAATAATGAGAAAAATAAGAATTAAAAAAGAATCAATCTGAGCAGGGTTTAAAAGCCCAAACTTGGGGTGCCTGGGTGGCTCAGTTGGTTAAGTGTCTGCTTTCAGCTCAGGTCATGATCCCAGGGTCCTGGGTTTGAGCCCCCCCCACATCGGGCTCTTTGATCAGTGGGGAGCCTGCTTCTCCCTCTCTCTCTCTGCCTGCCCCTCCCTCTGCTTGTGCTCTCTCTCTGTGTCAAATACATAAATAAAATCTTAAAAAAAAAAAAAAAAGCCCAAACTCATATGGAGCAGAAATTGCCCCTGGGATCCCTTTAACCACTTCCCCGGTCTAAGTCCTCAGAGAGAAGGAACTCGCATCCTTTCACAGTCCCAAAACAACTACAAGTACTGATATCTGTTTTATGCAGTTCAAACAGTATCCTGACAAGGGATCCGTTAGTCTTCTCCAGGCTGCCAAAGGGGTCCATGGAACAAGAAAAAGTTAGTCTAATCTGTGGTCTACACCACAGATCCTGTTGTAACCCTCTTGGGGTTAAATGGCCTAAATTCAGTGTCTTCACTGCAGCCCTGATAGGATTAAAATCAAAGTCCACGCAGAGGCCTCTATAGGGTTGGCAACTGGAGGTCCTCTGTAATGCTCCTTCCACCCTTCTTCCCGTCTACAGGCCAATGTTACCAACACAGGAACAGCTCCCGGTCTTGCTTCTGAGGCCTTCTTACTTCCGGAGTGGATACGTCTAGCTCTTCTACCAATTCCCAGCCCATTTCAGACCCAAGGGGCACCTTCTCTGCCCCTCTCAAGCCCTCTGCTTTATTCCTGGCTGACAGAACCCTGGTGGTGCCAGATAGTGACTTTGCTATGTGTTTTGGGGAAGGTGATCCTTCCCCGTCTCCGGGGAGGACTGAGTGCTGATTAGTACAATTCATTGTTTTTTCACCAGGAGGCATTTTGCCCTGTAAGGGACCTGTGGCAACGCCAAAGACATTGTTATCATGACAAAGGGGCTGCCAGAGGCATCTAGTGGGTAGGGGCCAGAGATGTGTCTAAACTTTGTATACTGTGTAAGACAGGCTCCCTGACAAAGACATTTCTCCCCCAAAATGTCGATAGTGCCATGGTGGAGAAATCTTGGTCGAAATGAACCACAGTAATTCCATTTCCTTTGCGAGGTGATAAAACTATGGCTTGTGAACTTCAGAGGCAGATTGGTGATCCAGCAATTCCACTTCTGGGTATTTATTTGAAGAGAACGAAAACACTAACTCAAAGAGCTATCTGCCCTCCCATGTTCACTCAGCATTGTTTATAATAGCCAAGACATGGAAACAGCCTCACTGTCCATTGATGAATGAATGGATAAAGAAAATGTGTTTTATATATATACATATACATGCACACACACACTATATATATATACATAACAATGTGTTCACAATATTCATGTTAGTGTATATATATGTATGCATATTGCAATATTATTCAGGTTTAAAAAAGAATGAAATCTTGCAATTTGCAACAACACGGATGGGCCATGAGGGCATTCAGCTAAACGAAACAAGTCAGACGGAGAAAGACAAATACCAATGATCTCACTAATATGTGGAATCTAAAAAGAACCCCAACCAGGCTCACAGATACAGAGAACAGATTGGTAGTTGCCAGAAGCAGGTGGTGGGAGAGGGGGCAAAATGGGTGAAGGGAGTCAAAAGGTACAAAGTTTCAGTTATGAGAAAAATGAGTATGGGGATATCATGTAGAGCATGGTGACTGTAGTTTCTAATACTATATTGCGTATTTGAAAGTTGCTAAGAGAGTAGATCTTAAGAGTTCCCATCCCAAGAAAAAAAATCTGTTACTCTGCATAATGGAAGATGTTAACTAGACTTCCTGTGGTGATCATTATGCAATATATACAAACCCCAAATCCTATGCCATACACCTGACCCTAATATAGTGTGGTATGTCCATTATACCCAAATAAAGATGATTTAAAAAAGGAGAGAGCTGAGGAGAAAATCACTTTTATCCCTGATAAAATAATGCAGGAGGAGACACTGACCTTCCTGTGGGTCCCTGACGATTCTCAGGGGAAGAGGTGGTGATGGGAACTGCGGTGGCTTTGGATCCTCAATACAAAAAGGATGGCAGAGATAAGATGGAAACGGCATCTACATCCTCAGTGCCTGATGAGTCTTGGAAACAACCTGAAACATCCCCGATACTCCTGACTTCTTACCGGTGAGATAATGTCATTTTAAAATGCACTCTTAGTTATTGTTCTGTTATTGGTAGCCGAACCCAGCCTCATGGATATACCCCTCTACATGGCCTTGAACCCATCACCAGCCCTTTCTGGTGGATAATTCTTTGTTCTGAAGAGAAGTCTGAAGAAAGAGCATCCCACATGCTGGGCAGCCTCTCTTCCTGTCCCTGAGCCCAGGACCCGGGGAGAACATGCTGCCACTGCCGCCCCGACTCCCTTACCTGCCAACCCAGCCTCAACAGCATTTTTTGCACATTCTCTTTATCAGGTTGGATGCTAACGGAGGTGTTATAACTAGCAGCTGTCTCTCTCTCGCAGCATTTTGTAGTGATTCCAGCAAGCTGAACCCCAGAGTGTAACAGTTAGCTTTCAAAGCCCGTATACTACAGTCTGGAAAAGACCTCAGGAGCACTTGTACTCGTTCTTTCAGAAGGGTCAGGACTGAGTGCTCTCAATCCTGTTTGGAGGGCATGATGGGGGACAGAGTCAGTAGGGCAAAGAAAAGACTTTCAGACTCTAGGATGTGCCTGGAGTGTGATCCTTGGTTACTCTTTCGATTTTAGATACGTCTTTGTACGTGATTGTGACAGAGTATAAGAGTTCTTTGAGTTACAGCGACAAGCCCACTTCATGTAACTTCAGCACAGAAGGAGGGTATTGGGCCCATCACTTGGAAGAGTAGGGGAGGAGCTGACCTCAGGAAGGGCTGAGTCTGGAGCCTCAGGTGCCGACCTCAGAGATGTTCATCTGACTGCTCCCTGCTCCCCCCGCCCCTCAGCTCTGTTTGTCTCTGAATGTCACCTCTGTATCTCATAGAGCAGAAAGGTTTTCTCCTCAAGGCACAGAGCACGGCCAAAGACCTTTTTAGTTTTATAAAATGTTAGCTTAATGAGCCAACAGCATCTGTCTGTCTCTCTCACCCTTTTTGCTTTTGTTATAAAAACCCTAGGGAAGAACTCTGATTGGCCTAATTGAATTACACTCCCACCTCATGGGCCAGTCATCAGTCAGGCAGGTGACATAAGAATCACGTGCTCACCTCTGTGTTTGCTGGAGGTGATGTCCGTCACCCCCAGAAAGAGATTAGAACGTCAACGGAGATGACTGACTCCTAATGTGTTCACGATGTTGTGCTCTGTGTCTGCCCCCAACATTAAATGTAAGTTAATTCATAGGCTCTTCTGATAATCTGATCTTGCACGAACAACAGTAATGACATGGAGCAATTGTGCGCCAGTCACTTCATATACTTATCTTGAACCTTCGCAATCACCCCAAGGGGGTTGGTACTATTTTTCCCATTCGGCACATAATGGAAATTGATGCCTGGAGTGGGTGGCTGGCTTGCCCAAGGCCACACAGTAAGATGGCCGTGGAGTCAAATCCATGTCAGATACTAGAGCTCACGCTAATTCTACCACTCCACATGGCCTCCCTTCCTCAGCATCAGAGTGTGCTATGCGGACCACAAGGCCAGTTTAAAGTTGGGTGCATCTAAGGGAAGACCATGTCTTGATATTTGTTGCCAAGTGGATGACGCTTCTTGGCAGTGACTTAAAGAACAAAGTAAAAAGGAAGGTGGAAGACGATAGTTCAAATAGAATGAGCTCTGCCCCTGCAGTGAGGAGAAGGGAGGTGTGGTGGGGTTGGGACGAGGCGGGCATGGTGTGATCATGGAGATCTTGCTTGCTGCTACCTCCGATCCCTTGGGGAGTCCCTCAGTTCTCCACTCCAGCACCCTAGCCATCCACATCCCTAGTCTTTCTTGTGGTTTCCAGTGTCAGTGCTGTGCTATTCATCCTCATGAGGATGAATCAACCTCCATGAACAGCGTACAGAATTTCCTTTAGTCCCCCCGAACCTCGTGAGCTAGAGAACTTGACTGGGGCCAGAGACACGGCAAGGTGAAGCCCTTGGCCCAGGGCAACCTAACCACAGCTGGCTGTGTAAGGAGGCTCACTTCCCAATACACCTCCGGGCCTCTCTCTTGTCCACTCCCACCTTACCCCCATCTGCCTATTGCGGACTCCTTGGCTTTGCTCCAGCTGAGCCCTGGCTCAGAAAGCCCTCACTCCCCCTTTCCTCAGTCAGTGGTCAAGGCTCAGAGGAGAACCCATGTCCTGGGGTGGGAAACATGTCTGTGACCACTTCATTCCACACAACCCTTTCCCTCTGCTGATGCCTTTAAAAAAACTTCTCTGAACTTTATTATAAGTATCTGATTATACATATCTTGATTTACTTGTTACTACTTAACATAAAAAAGCAGACATACAATTTTTAAATACTACTCAAAACAGCCCCGTGGGTTAGGACACAGAAGGCTACCACTTGCTAGTTGTGCAATTTTGTGAAATCGCTCTCGGAGCCTCAAGTTGCTCATCTCCCCCTGCCAAAATGGACATGATCTTATCAAGCCCTTGATGGCTGGTAGGGTTCTTGCATGGATTCACGCAGACATTGCCTGGGAAAATGTTTATTGTAATTTTCCGAATCTGTTACTGGGAAGCTGAGTGCCTACAGGAGTCACAGCTCATGGGAATGAGGGGGGGCCAGGGTGAGGCTATAGGGCTGGTGGGGACTACTGCCTCTAGGGGCCACAGGTCCCAACTGAAGGGACAGTTGTTGCTCAGCTTCAGCCAATTGCAGCTACATAGGAATGAGGATGCAGTGCTGCTGGAGTTTAATCTTCAAAGAGAAATCAGAAATAAAGCCTTTTTATGACATTTCTTGATTTTTGAAACGTTGACTATGCCAAATACAACCAGAACCTTTCTTACAGCGAGCCAGTTTGCAGCTCTGCTCTCTATATGCGTATATTGCTTTAAACTAGAACAGACATCTGGATTGGATCCCTGAGTTATTTTCTCTTCATCGTTTTTCTTCACTATGTGCTTTATGGGTCTATGGTATGGGTTTTTTTCTTTTCTTTTTTTTTTTTTAACCCTCCTTAACATGACTCTAATGTTCTTGTGGGCCGTTCACATCTAGTTCACATCTTCTGTGCTGAAGTGTAATCCAAACTGGATTAATCATCTTGGTAAACGGTACTTGCTTGTTAGTCTGTTCCTATAGCTCTTAAATTTCTTGTTTTTTTTTTTTTTTTAAAGATTATTTATTTATTTATTTGTCAGAGAGAGCAAGCGAGAGTGCACAAGCAGAGGGAGAGGCAGGTAGAGGGAAAAGCAAGCTCCCTGCTGAGCAAGAAGCCCAACACAGGACTCGATTCCAGGACCCTGGGATCATGACCTGAGCCAAAGGCAGATGCTTAACCCACTGAGCCACCCAGATGTCCCAATATGGCTCTTAAATTTCAGCATGAGTCAGCATTGCCTGAGCTGCTTGTTAAACATGATGATTCGCCTTATCATTTCTCTTCAAGGTATCTACCCAGCAGAAATGTATACCTATATCCATCAAAAAACATGTACTAGAATGTTCATAGCAGCTCAATTCATAATAGCTGCATATACAAGTCTATCCAATTATCCATCATCAGTATCAGAATAAATAAAAAACATGCATTCCCAATAAAAATCTGCACAGCAATGAAAATGAATGTACTGCAACTTCATGCAAAAATGTGTGTGAGTCTCACCAATATAATGTTGAATAAAGGAAGCTGGACACCTAAGAGGATGTAGTATATGTTTCCTTTTATATAAATACAGAAACTGGCCAAAGTTAATCTCTGGGTTATAAGTCAGGATAACATCAGGACTACTGTTGGAGAGAGGCAGTGACAAAAGGGGGTACCTGCACTTCTGCGGTGTAGGCCATATTCCCGGTTGCTTGAGCACGTGAAAAATTCACCGAGCTGGACATCATTTCTACTTTTCTGTCCTTTACCATCTCAATGGAAAGCTAACGTGTTAATTCCAGAGCTCCCCCCACAGCCTGATAGAATCACTGTCTTGCATGGGAGGGGCATGGGTTGGGAGTCCCCAGGTACTACCAGTGCAGGTGGTCACATGACTTCCCCTTCCCGAAAGGCACTGCACTTGAAAGAGCACATATTTATTCCTCCAAGGGGCTTCAGCAGGTACTCCTGGCTAACCCATCCAGCGTCTGTTTTTTCTAGTTTCTCTTGGGTATTTCCACATTTTACTAGATGCAAAGAGTGACATAAAATTAAGAGGCATTATGGGTACATTCAAAGGCACTTGAGGGCATAGGGAGAGATAACTCTGATAATGTAGCAGCTTATAAAATATGGCTAAATAAAATTAAAGGTTTATAGGGTGATTAAGACACCATATCCCCGGGGAAAAAGTCAAGTGCCCACCGCTGCTGAAATCCAGTTGAATCCTGGCTTCTCTGGGGAAGGAGATCTGGGTGAAGGCCAAGAGGCTTTTCCTGGAAGGAATAAGGGGAGGTTCTATGACTGAGGTAAGGACAGGGAAGGACCAGCATTGTAGATGTTTTGGGAGCTACACTCTTAAGCTTTTTGTCAGTGTGGGAAAGCTGAAGCTGAGAGATTTATTCAGGTCACATTTATTTACAATTTGTGCTCTTGCATTTTAAGAATCCAGAAATACATCGAATGTCAAAGGGGAACCAAAAATGAACCCTTTAATAAGCTACAGAAAGGCCTCTACTGCATATAGGAGCTTTATCTTTGAATCCCCAGCACCTGGCACCAGACCTGGCACATAAGAATACTCACTAACTTCCTTGATTCATTGATTCATTGATTCATTCAACATCTATTTATTGAGTACTTACTTTAGGTTAGGTACCATTCTTAAGTAGTTGAGACAACTAGAAGTCCCTTACCTCAAGGAGTTTATAGTCTAAATGGAGGGAGATCAACCAATTCATTGGATCTATAGTATGTTCTGTTGTGGTAAGTTTTTTCAGAAAAAATAAATCAGAGAAAAAGAATAGCAGGTTGGAGGGTGGAGAAGTGTTGCAGTTTTCCCTGGGGAGGTTGAGGAAGGACTTACTGAAAGTTTGAGCAAAGACTCAAAGACGATGAGAGGATATGCCATGTGGATATGTGAGGGAAAAGCCTTCTAGGCAGAGGGAACAGCAAGTGCAAAGGCCCTGAGGCAGGAACATGCCCTGTGTGTTTAAGGATGTCAAGGAGGCTGAAGTGGTTGCTAAAGAGTGAGTGAGAGGAGGGTAGTAAAAAGTGAGATCTAACAGGTGATGGGGCTGCTGGATCATTCACTGTGAGGACTTTGACTTTAACTCTGAGTGAGACAAAAGCCATTGGAAAGTTTCAGGTAGAGGAATTCCATGATCAGACTAAATACTGATTGAATGATGAAATATGGCACTGTACACACTACAAACGACTTTAACATACATTATTATATTTGATCTTCATAATGAACTTAAGAGGTAGGAAGAACAGGAATTATTAGTCATGTTTTCAAAGGATTACATTACAGAAATTAGCAGCATAGGCTCTGGAGATAAACATACCTGGGTTTGCATCCCGACACAGCTATGTAAGGGCCAGGACTTTGTGCAAGAGTCAGCCTAGGGGGGCGCCTGGGTGGCTCAGTTGGTTAAGCGACTGCCTTCGGCTCAGGTCATGATCCTGGAGTCCCGGGATCGAGTCCCGCATCGGGTTCCCTGCTCGGCGGGGAGTCTGCTTCTCCCTCTGACCCTCCTCCCTCTCATGCTCTCTGTCTCTCATTCTCTCTGTCTCAAATAAATAAATAAAATCTTAAAAAAAAAAAAAAAGAGTCAGCCTAGGTTTCCCCAGCTCTCTGGTGGAGAAAATAACACTACCGGGAGAGAGGATTGGATAAAATTACCAATAGACATGCCTAGGTTAGCGTCCAGCACATGTTTTGCTCAATAAATGACATTTGTTACTACCTTTTCCAGCCAGACAGGGTTGTAGGCATCATCCAACTTTGAGGATCTATGAGGTCGTCTCCAGAAAGCTGCATCAGCATCTGCTGGGGTAAATCTACAGATTCCCGGGCCAGGGCCAGAACCACCGAGCCCCTAATTCTGTTGCTTTGGAGCCTCATTTCCAGCTTAAAGTGAATGTATCAGTGGGGCAGAAGAGCATTGAGGTTCAGGCAGCTCCAGTGCAATAACTGGGTAAATTAGAAAACCTCTCCGAGCTGCACTTTTCTCACGTGTAGAGTGAAAAATAGCGTCTTCTACGGAAAGTAGGGGCATGATGCCTGCAGAGCCCAGCAAGCTCTATCTGGAATGTATCGAACACTCCATCAGCGTTAGCTACTAAAAAAGGTTCTCAAAGTTACATTGTCCTTAAAATTAACTCACCATAAAAAAAAAAATCCATTTGCATTACTTTTGATTATTTTTACCTTCAACAATCAAAATTTAGTTTAAAAGAAATTCCATATCTAAAAGGTTATTGTGGTTACTTCTGCAGTACATAGACTAAAATTGGAAAGATACAGAGAAGATTAGCATGGCCCCTATGCAAAAAGATTATCTGTGTGTACCGTCCACAGTCACCCTGTGGGTTCCCCAGGGCTACAAGTACACCTTACTTGGAGAATCATTGGAAGGGGGACACAAGGATGTGAAGGAATAATTTTAGGATCATGTCCCTTGCTGACACTTTGGTCTCAAGGCTGGGGTGAATATGTAACCTGGGGCCTAGGGCACAGAGGGGGCAGATGAAGAAAGGGTCAGGAAGGCTGAAAATAGACACACTGGTGCCAAGCTCTGGAACATTTACACAAGACAGGAAACCTCATCGTGCACAGGACGACTTTTGCCTAGGGAGACCTGGCAACCAGTTAAAGTGGTTGTCAAGCTGTAGGGCTTGGAGTCTACAAAAAAGAACAGACCTGCAAGGTTGAGGATTTATGCTCCAAACTGTAAGAGCGCCACTTCAAGTACACAATTCATGTGGATTCTTGGCGGAATCCTCCCTGGGTCCTATTGCATTTTCTTTGCCTTCTTGGGTTAAAGTATTACTCAAGTATTTATGGAAAGGGAGCATCAAATGTGGCTGGGGTGCAGCAGAGTTCAGTGCAATTAACTTGCACCAAGCCCTCAAATAGGCTACAATACTGATTTTGTAATTAAACAATTGAGCAGGGATTGGAGAGAACCAAACAGAATTACACCAGTAGCAAGCATTTCTCAAGCACCTACCTTATCCCATGAGCAGTGGTAGAGACTTTTACTGTTAGCTTATGCACAGCGACTCTATGAAAGGGCGTCTCATTAGCTCCGTTTTAAGGACGACGAAATACAGCGAGGTAAAGTAACTTGTCTGCCGTCATATGGCAACTTAGATGCAGACCTCAAGGCAAATCCCAGCATGCCTCATGCCAAAGTTCCATGGTGCAGCTGTTCAGACAACACGTAGGGTTTTAAAGACAGAGAAGAAGACAGTGATGCTCTGAGGAAGGCTACTCCAGCCAGGAGTATGTGGAAACAGAATTGAATGGCATCTGTCCTGGTATTGGTTTAACTGGATTAAGAATGAATGTGAACAGAACTGTGTACGATGCTAGACCAACCACCTGGGTCCACACCTAAAAGAGTGAGGGAGTCATTCATCCTGGAAGATAAGGAGACATGCTTCCTGGAATTAGCTCTTCTGCCAACGAGAGACACACCTGCAGTGGGTCCTCTAGCATCATGTTCCAGTTGTCTTGGGAAGAGTTTGCACAAGCCTCCTGGCTGTGCCCTTACCCAATGGTGGAATTTGGGAAGACTGGACAGAGTATTGCTAATCCATTTCCCTTTGAGTAGCCCATACAAAAGGCCCCCTTGGCTGTCAATTTCAAGTTTGAAGGATGGTCACGTGATCAGGTAAGATACAGATGTGAAAATGGTTTAGCAGACCCTTAGTATTCTCAGATGTAATATTTAATAATAATAATGATATGAACACAGTGCCAGACACTATCCTAAGCAATATTTCTCATGTGATAACTCGTTTAACCTCTGAGGGCTATTATCTCCATCTTACAGACAAAGTAGCAGAGAAGTAAACTTACCTAGATCAGACACCTGCCGGGTGGCAAAGCTTGAATTTGAAGTATGACAGGAAGGCTTCACAATTTTCAGGGTCCAGGAGTCACTCTGCAGATACACAGATACACAGTATAAAGTCATGTGTCATCCTTCAGAAGCATGCAATGAAATTCACTTGCTCTGAGGGGCTTTGTGCAAGAAGCAAGACACTTAGCTAGTGACTGAGCCCAACTCATTGAGCAATATCTGAATCTTAGAAAAGTTCTGCTGTTTTCTAGTTAACCTAATGTGGACCTTTTAGGGAAAAATTATATGCCATCGTAAATGTAATAACTATGATGCTTTTGATTACAAGGAACAAAAATACCAACTAAAAATAAAGGCAATTAATTTTCTCATACAACAAGAAGTCTGGGGATAGTGGTTCAAAGATCCTCAGCATGTTGGTGATATCTCCCTTCATGGT
The DNA here is from genome assembly GCF_029215605.1 of Mirounga angustirostris. NCBI lineage: Eukaryota > Metazoa > Chordata > Mammalia > Carnivora > Phocidae > Mirounga > Mirounga angustirostris. The sequence continues at coordinate 182,361,296 of NW_026991709.1, read as the reverse complement.
CCCAAGATAGTTGCAGCTGTTCCAAGCATCACATCTTCACGCCCCAGCATTCCAACAAGAAAAGGAGATGGGGCAAAAAAAAAAAAAAAAAAAAAAATTTCCTCCTCTTATGCAGGAAAATTATTTCCTAGAAGTTCTCCCACTTCCTTCCTATCACATTTCATTGTCAGAACTGTGTCAAGTATCAACTCCTAGACCAGTGTTTCTGAAGCTCAGCCTTACCGACATTTTGTGCCAGATAATTCTCTTTTGTGATGGGCTCTCCTGGGCATTGAAGGATGCTTATCAGCATCTCTGACCTCTGCCCACCAAATGCCAATAACATATTTCCAGGTATGACAACATGAAAATGTCTACAGAAACTGTCAATGTCCTATGGGTGTGTGTGTGTGTGTGTGTGTGTGTGTGTGTGTGTAGGTAAAACTGATGGGGTTGAGAACCACTGTCCTAGACGAATGACTGGCAAAGAGAAATGGGCTAGTCCTGGCTGGCTTAGACCAATCATGGATCATCTCCCTAGGCTGTGCACACTGCTGCCTGAAAAAAATTCTATTTCAAGAGAGAAGTGGCCATGGGTTTAGCAATCATTCCCCATGTTGCTTTTTTGTTGTTAAAAAAAATGTTCTTATTGGAAGTCCAAAGGGAGAATTGAGAAGGAGATTTTCTCTCTTCCTGCATCCAAGAAAGCATTCATGGGGCAGGTCATAGAAATGGAGTTCCAGTGATATTTAATCTGTAGTTTTGGTGACCACAGGAAAACAATCAGGAGTCAGGGCAGCTGGTCTTCTTTTTTTTCAGAAAATCTACACCGGGGCGCCTGGGTAGCTCAGTTGGTTAAGCGACTGCCTTCGGCTCAGGTCATGATCCTGAAGTCCCGGGATCGATCCCATATTGGGCTCCTTGCTTAGCAGGGGGTCTGCTTCTCCCTCTGACCCTCCCCCCTCTCATGTGCTCTCTCTCTCTCATTCTCTCTCTCAAATAAATAAATAAAATCTTTAAAAAAAAAAAGAAAAAAAAAAAAAGAAAATCTACACCAAACTGCCTTTCTATGGAGGCATTCCTCTCTTTTCTTCTTGCCCCACCTCCCTTTTAAAAAAAGACAAACCTGTATTTGCCCACAGATATTTGGTAAACAAGGACTCTGGGTGGAAAATTCCTGTATTTGTTCCTCAGGAACATGCCTTGGGTCTTTAAAAATACACACTGGTTAAAGTATCATTGGCCATTTTGTCCTAATGTGAGAACAGCGCCCCCATTATAAATATGATTATTGGAGGGTGCAAGTTTTAAGGACAACAACCAACTTGTACTGAGCACTTGTTATGTTCTGGGTGATCTGGTCAACGGCTGGACGTGGATGAAGGCTGCACGGCAGGTGTCAGGGCTCCGTGTCCCAGAAGAACAGCCACAGAAGCCCAGTGACGTGCCCAAATTGCACAGCCAGTAAGGGAAGGGGCTAAGCTCTGCACTCAGAGAGCTAGATCCATCCCCCTTTCTTGTTTTCAAATCACTTTCAAAAATGAAAAGTAGAGGGACGCCTGAGGTGGCTCAGTTGGTTAAGCATCTGCCTTCGGCTCAGGTCATGATCTCAGGGTTCTGGGGTCGAGTCCCCCATTGGGCTCCTTGCTCTGCAGGGAGTCTGTTTCTCCCTCTGCCTCTGCCGCTCCCCACACTTGTGCTCTCTCTTTCTGTCAAATAAATAAATAAAATCTTAAAAAAAAAAAAAAAAGAAGAGTAGAGTTGTAGCAAGCCAAAGTAAGAACAAAAGAAAATCTATCTTCTTGCATTCTTACGGCTGAAGGATGGTGAAAAAATTTTTTTTTTTTTTTTTTAGAAAGCAGTAAACAAGTGTCTCCCTTCCCTAAGATATACGGTGTGGACTTTTTAATTAGCGTTTTCCTAAGTAAGAGCCTTAAAAACATAACATTCATCCCAATGTTTCCATATTTAGAGCAACCTTTCAGATTGTTTCTGCTTTTTAAATTTTTTTCTTATTAAAAATGTTTACAAAAACGTAGAGAATGACTTTGATGAAAACCATGATCTGAAGAACAGTTCTTTAAAACCCAGAGAAGTCACACTTGCACCCGCTTTAGCCCAAGCACTGTTTTCTAGCTGAAAGTTCTGAATCTTCCACATACAACTGAAAGTTTAAAAATAGATGGTGTGAGGTTGAAACGACCTTGGGCAGCCAACTTGACAGAATTTACTAATGGTTTTCAAACAAACTGAAAAGCTTAGGGTGGTTTTGTTTGGGGGGGTGTGTGTGTAAAATAGATTTTTTTCATTTCATCTCATTTCACTTCATTTTTTTCATCAACCCTTAGCAATAGGAATGAAAGAATATTGGAAAGTCTCAAATGGAACCCGACTTTCCAGGATCAATATGAAATTACTTACATTAAGGGCTACAGACACCGATGAAGGTTGAAAACCAATTATAATGAAACAAAGTTCTGTTCATTTAATCCCCCCAAAACCCTGGGGGCATAAAAACTTCAGGACTTGATTAATTTTCTTTTACTCGGATACTTTATAATGATTCAGCAAACAAAGTTATAAATACTTCAGTACTGAGTAACATTAAATTGGGAGCAGATCTGAAGCTCTTCCCCAAAGCCAGCTTGCCTCGGACGAGGCAGCACTATCAAGATTCGCTTCAGTGGAAAAGTTTATCCTGAACTGATTGGAGCAGAGAAAACAAAATCTGATACATATATTTTTAAACTCCTACTCCTCGCCAAGGGCTCAGCGCATTCTCCGCCTCCCCCACTGCAATTAAAAAAGAGATCTTTTTCAAAATATTTAATTTGAAAACACAGTTAATCAGATTTGGTAGAACTAAAAAAAGAGCAACCTTAAGGTGAGTGCATACGTATATAGAGCCAATTCTCACTATCTGTTGGGTTCTCTAAAGTCACAACACTCTGAATTAGCAAACAGCAAACTTCTGAAGGGAAATACAGGCTTATGTTCCTGTGAGGCTTGGCCATAACATTTTGTTAAGCAGTCAGCACATAACTTTGTTTTATGTGTTTTTCTGTTTTTTTTTTTTTTTTTTTTTTAAAGATTTTATTTATTTATTCATGAGAGAGAGAGGCAGAGGGAGAAGCAGGCTCCCAAGGAGCAGAGAGCCCGATGCGGGACTCGATCCCAGGACCCTGGAATCATGACCTGAGCCGAAGGCAGACGCTTAACCATCTGAGCCACCCAGGCGCCCCATGTGTATTTCTGTTTTTTTTAAAATTTATTTTAATTTATTTTAAATTATTTATTTTAATTATTTATTTTTATTTATTTATTTCAATTAATTATTCTAATTAATCATTTTAATTTATTTTTAAATTTTTATTTATTTATTTGACAGAGAGAGAGAGACAGCAAGAGAGGGAACACAAGCAGGGGGAGTGGGAGAGGGAGAAGCAGGCTTCCCGCCAAGCAGGGAGCCCGATGTGGGACTTGATCCCAGGACTCTGGGATCATGACCTGAGCCGAAGGCAGACGCTTAACTGACTGAGCCACCCAGGCGTCCCAACTGTGTTTTAACTTTGAATTAGTCACCAACATTTACAAATGGGGAGACTAGTACCTAGGGATCTGGATTTGTCGTCTCTTAAACAATGGGGACATCTAGCAATGCTAGTTCTGTATTCTCCCACGGTAACAACCGGCTGAAGTATTGACTAGCCTCTTTGGGTGACTCAAGAGCACTCCGATTTGCTACACTGTCCACCATCCTCTCTTGTCTCCAGGCCAATGCACCGATTCACATCACCTGCCTGGTCTTGGCATTCGTGTACATAAACCCAGGCCTGTTTCTTTGGTGCTACATCCCTGGCCCTCCGTGACCTGGCTTCCCCTAGCCTTGTCTCCATCCCATTCTGAATTTTATGCCCTGGCAATAGGAGATGATGGGAAGTTCCCAGAGGAGGACAGCGTGCCTTGTCTTCCTTGGAATGCCCTTGACCTTTTCCTCAGTTCTGCAAAGCCATACTAATGCTTCAAGTCCCAGTTCAGATATCACCTCTGCCAGGAGGCCTTCCCTGAGGCTTAGGGGTGGATAAGGATCTCTTTACATCCCCTCGTTGCTTGTGCCCTCTCTAATCTATGCTACTGAGATGATCTGCTCCCCAATTCAGAAGCCCTCTCACCTGCCCACATTCACTTGTGAGCCTTAGCACCTTTATGAGCGGGTGTTGTAAAAAGTCAAAGACCCTGAGCCCCAGTGCGTTCCATGGAGAAGGCCCTGGGATCCCAGACTGGGGAACTTCCTTGGAGTCTACATTCCCCTTCTGCAGCCTTTCTCTCTTTTCTCCACATGTCTATTCCAAGAGCTCTAGCTGTGAAGAAAATGGCCACTAGTTTGGTCTTATTGGGTACTCTGGGCTTTAGATAGGAGATATTTAACAATTAAGTCTTTCTGGCTTCTTGCCTCTGTACTCCAGGGTGAGGTCAAGGTGGGAGAGTGGATGAGTCACTGAGTCACCCGAGGGCCTTGGGGCTGTGCAGGTCTGAGGAGACCACACCCCTGGAAAGGGGCTCCTGGCAATTTGGGGGGAGGGAGTCAACTCATTCAGAGAAGCCAGCCAGAGGCTAGGACGGATTAATAACTATTTTTGCTCATTGTGGCTGTTAATAACCGCCAGTTATTTAGATATGAAGTAATTAATCACCAGTACTAAGTAGAGGTACTCAGTGAGGAATTAAATCCCTTGCCCCAAGGCCATCCTTGGAATGAGGGCAGGGAGCGCGGTAGTCTAATTTAGAGACTGCTCTATTTCGGGCCAACTCTAGGAAACTCTGGATGATAGGATCTGTAGAGGATGTTATTAATTACATTGCACAACATCCTCAGAGGGCTTCAGAGGAGAAACTGATAGATACCTATGTAATCAGGAAGAGTACAGTTTTTCCCTGGACAATTCGAGTTATGCAGCTGATCCCACTTCCCTTTTTGTGTGTGTTGCTGGAAAGCTCAGAGCCAAACTTGTGAGTTGCCTGTTTGAGCGTTTACGGATTCATTTTTGGAGAGAAGCCTCATTCTTAGCTCCCTGCTCTTACTTTCCTTTCTTTTGGTCTACCTACTTAAGAAAGACAAAACAAAACAAAACAAAACAAAAACAAAAACAAACAAATGAACAGAATTTCTTACACTGTCCTTTTGCAAAAGTAATATAAATTCATTTTTAGAAAATGTAGAAAACACAGGAGACAAACACAAAATTGGTAAAAATCACTTAGTCACACCTGGAGAGAACCACATTCATGTTCTGGTGTATTTTCTTCTTCCCCCAGCCTCCATTGGTCTACACATGTCTTTTACAAAATGAAATCAATACCATATGTAGTATTTTAGAACCGTCCTCTGCAATACCACTTCTTACCTTATATTATGCACATCTTTGGTCTTGTAGGTGTCCCATAATTTATTCAACCAATATAGGATTGTTGAATTTTGCCCTCTTGCTAAAACTTTTTTTCCCTTTTTATAAAAAAAGATTTTAGTAAACACTCAAAGAGCTGAATCTTTATGCATATATATTGATCTTTCAGTTAAAATTCTCAGAAGTTCTCATTGGCTTCTAATCTATGTTATCTTGCTTTATTTAATATATCCTGTTGAACACCCTTACTTTCTGGAACACACTGAGTTAATTAAAGAAAGCAGACTTGCCTAATCTCCTGTACTCTGCTCAGCAGAACCTTCCATCCATCAACTGGGATTTATAACGCACACGCCTTTACATTCAGTTTTCTCTGAGGACTCTGGATCCAAAGAATAAGAGATGTTCTCTGCCCTCAGGGGGTTTATATTCTAAGAGAAAGGGATGAGCTATAGAAATGTACACCAAGTTACCAAGGTTGGGGAAGAGTTTCTAGCAACTATGACGTAAAGTATCTGAAAGGTGCCAAAGACAACAATTCATGAGGTCCTGTGGAGACGTTCAGCTGGTATTTACTGTGCCAATACTGTCTGTCAACGCTGGGGGCGCAGTAGGGATTAAGACACAATCTGCCCTCAAGGAGCTCAAGGTCTACAGAGGGTGGATAGTGAAGGAGGAGGGGTCTCGGAGTACTTAGATAACTGCAAAACAACACGGGCAAGGATCTTCTGGGAGCTTGGAGGCCAGTGTCTTAAAGAAGAGTGGGCCAAAATAGGCTTCCAACAGTTTAGGCAAAAGAATGAAGAGAACACCAAAAAAAAAAAAAAGGGGGAAATGTTTGAGTAACAAATTAGATCTTTTGCAGAGAGAAGTGGACTCAAATCTTTTGACTTTGCTCCCCACTTGAATGCATTTAAAATTTTGAACCAGTATAGACATGGGAAAATAAAAGTTCCATGCATCACTTCTTTCTTTAACACATGGAAAATACTCCTTTACTTTCCACTTTAATTCAGTAAAAAAAAGAGTAGAGTTGCAATCCACTAAATTGTCGTTATGACCCACTCAGGGCAGATTGACGTTAGAGACGCAAACTGAAGGTGGGTTGCATGCTTGACAAAGCAAAAATTAAATGGGGTAGAGGCTCTGGCTCAGAGTCTCTGGAGCAGGTCAGCTGGGTCAGGATAAGGGCTCTTGAAAAGCCCCTCTTAATGTGCAAATGAAGAGCCTAAATAGACTTCCATTGTCTTGGAAAAAGGAATAAAGACCACCTTTTTGTTCTTTTGAGTGGTTTACCAAAAGCTGCTTCTCTCCTTTATTCTGTAATTACATACATTCTCTCCTGTGCCTGGAGAGAACTGGCCAGTTTTGTGTAAATGGCTCTCAATCTCTTTTAGAGAGATCTAGTATGTTCTGGATGGCCCCTACCAATGGTGGGACAGGACAACGGAGTCCCTAAAATAGTTACCTCGAGGACAATCATCTTTAAGTTCAACTCAAAGTGTTGAAAATCCACGGAGGTGGGTTGGTTTTGGCATAGTGGTTGGTTGATGTCCCTTGGATCCCGCCATCTTAGCACAGTGGTCGTGCTTTGGTCAAAAATGGCTGATTGTGAGCCTGTTAATGGAAAAAAACTGTTAACATTAAAGCCCAACACAAGGGTTCAGTGCACCTCAGCAGGTGCATGGACCAGTTAGGACAACCCAGTTATCAACGGACAACCACCAGTTGCGGTGCGGAACCAGCCCTCAACAGCGCCCCCGTGTGTTCCTGAGAAGCAATGGCAGTGGTAAACTGATCCCCATGGAGTTGCTGTGGCCCGTGGAAGAGGAGTTAACTCTTTCTCTACTCAGTAAATTCTGGAGTTCTGGGTGTATGTGGGGAGACGTTTTAAAAGAATGATACAGAACATTCTGCTATTAAAACAGAGATTAACTTCCAAAAAAAGGGGGCCAGATTTGAATCCTGAGTTTGTAGAGCATTTGGCACCATGCTGCCCTAGGCCCATCTTACGGAGCCCATATTCTGAAGTACTTCACCTGTGGGGCTGAAGGGAAAGGTGAGCCTTTCCTAGTACATGGGCAACAAAGCTGCCAAGGTAGTTTAGGATCAGACTGAGGTGGGCCTGAATTCTAGAATCAGATGCCAATGCTTTATCTAGTAGACAATAAGGAGGCATGGGAGGTTCTGAGCAAGGGGATCCTAACCACACATTTATTATTATTATTATTATTTTGCTGGGGAAGCAATTTGGTAGCTTTGTGTGTCAGTCCCTGGGCTACGTACACTCTTCTGTGCATCTATCATTTCATCCTTCCAATAGCCCCATGAGGCATGAGTACAATCAGCACTCCCCCCACCCCCACCATGTTTTACAACCTTTAATTCAAATATGAAATTTCAATATAAGCCATTTGCAGGGCTTGGGGCTTGTTCTTTTAAAAATAAGAATGGAGGAATGCAACGAAATGATCTTCCCATTTTTTTCCTCAAAAAATTTCCAAGAAAGGACGGCTCATGGGACCATGAAAGCTCCAGTTAGTCATACCCACTTTCTTCCCCTCCCAATTATCTTGCATCCTTTCTGTAATCCTCACACACATTCCTGAATGAAGATTTACAGCTCATCTTTGCTTACATAACCATTTAAAAATACTCAGCATCAGCTTGCTTCTTATAATGCCAAACGAATCAAATCAGGAAACTACTTCGATATGCATGTCTAGTGATAGAACTGAACTCAAACTCAGGCAGCCCAGCTCTGGAAGCCACGCCTTTAGCCACGAGCACAGTGTTTCCCAAACTCATCTGGATTGAGCTGCAGAGTCAGAAATATGAATTACATCATGACCCGGGACACAGACTAGGAAACAATATTTCACTGTGTCATATACACTGAGTCCCTCCCCCCTTCTATTCTCTTCTATGCTCTTCTATTTCATTCCTTGAAAGTTTTTAGTTATGGCTCACAAAATTGATTTTACATCCCACCAATGATGGGGTTACAACCCATAGTCTGAAAAACAGTGCATGAGAACATACTATTTTGTAAAGAAAAAGGCAACCGATGTGACCCAGGAAGTGTATAGGACAGGGCAGATTGTATTTATGCCCCTAATTGTGGGGAGTAGGCAAGAAGGGCTATGGTCAGGCATTTGGAAGAGAGAGAGAGAGAGGAGACAACTGTTAGGGGTCCAATCACCCTTGACGACTTCCATGGAGGAGAAAGACATAGTTCTAAGCCTCTCTTATCCAGAGAATAAATGGAATTTAGTGAAGAAAGTCAGGGAAGGACATATCTACAGAACAACAGTCTCCAGGCTATGAGGGATTAAAGTCAGAACTACTCAATCTCAGAATTATCATTTGTAAAATGGGGATAATAACTGTCCTTACCCGAACAGGTAACTCTGGAGCCGGAAGGAAATAATGCATGTATCATGCTTTGCCCTTGGTTGCTTCTTCATTAGAGATCAAATGAAAACCATGTAAATAATTTAAAATTTTCTAGTAGCCATATTAAAAAAGGTGAAATTAATTTTAATATTTTGTTCAACCCAATACATACAAAATAATATTGTTCCAATATGCAATCATAAAAAATTATTAATGGGATATTTTACTTTTTTTCATACTAAATCTTTGAAATCCGGTGTATAATTTTTTTAAAAAGATTTTATTTATTTATTTGTCAGAGAGAGAAGCAGACTCCCCGCTGAGCAGGGAGCCCAATGCGGGGCTTGCTCCCAGGACCCTGGGATTGACTGAGCCCCCTAGGCACTCCCGGTGTGTAATATTTATGCTTGCAGCCCATCTCAGTTTTGATTGGCCACATTTCAGGTGTGGAATTGCCACATGTGGCTAATGGCTGCCCTAGTGGACAGTGTGGACCTAGCACATCAAAAGGGTTTCAGAAATATTATTATTGATATAATTATCACCATTGTTATTCAATGGTGAGTGACAGGATCAAGGACTTTTTTGTAGAGGATGGTTGTGCAGAGTTGAGCAGAGGAACAGCCTATTTCCCTACCTTCCAGGACACTTGCTTGCTGGACTTTCAGTGCAGCTAAGGCCTCCAGCCAGTTAAGCCCATGGTTCTAGAGTGTAGCCAACAGGGGCCCTTGGCATGATGGGCAGACTGTGTGAGGCTCAGTGTTTATAATACAGCCATGTTTGTACTTTTTGTTTCTGGTATGAATTAATTATTTACTTATGATACTTAATAAAAACCAGACATCACCTCATTGGTGTTTAAACAAAAACAGTACTATTCATTTTATTCATTCTGCTGGGGTCATCTGCTGTGAGGTTCACAGGGTGGTGGGTGGGGGTTGGGCAGGCAGCCTATGCGGCCTTGTGCCAAATGGTCCTTGGGCCCCAGAGTATTAGCTTCTCATTCAGGTGGGTCTCTGGTGGCCACTACTGAAGGGAGGATAATGGAGTGGGGTTGTGGAATGGGGGGCCTGGCTGGGGCAAGGGAGCAAGAACGCCAGTTGGTGTGCGCACCCAAGAAAGCTGATGCTAGTACGTGGCTTAGGGTGAGGATTTGAAGGGTGCTAAGCTCTTTATGAGCAGGATCCCATCTATTCCTTCCAACTCCACAGTGAGGTACCCGTTTCACGGAGGAGAAAGCTACAGTTCCGAGGAATCGGACAACTTGCCCAGCTCCATGGTGGTTAAGCCCGTCTCTTTGCAAGGGTGCCTGACTAAAGATTGTGCTCTTTCCAACTTTGTGATGCTGCAACTTCCTTTCCAGACCTTTCTCACCACAGCCACGTTCCCCCTGACATGGTTTTCTCATGATTTGGTGGCTGCATTAAGTCTGGTATGAAGTCTGGTCCAATGCCTTTCTCCTTGGTGAATGGAAACCATTTTCTTTTCTTTTTCTTTTTTTTTTTTTTTTTTAAAGATTTTATTTATTTATTTGAGAGAGAGAGAATGAGAGACAGAGAGCATGAGAGGGAGGAGGGTCAGAGGGAGAAGCAGACTCCCCGCCGAGCAGGGAGCCCGATGCGGGACTCGATCCTGTGACTCCAGGATCATGACCTGAGCCGAAGGCAGTCGCCTAACCAACTGAGCCACCCAGGCGCCCCTGGAAACCATTTTCATACGTGATGTGAACAGGTGTGAGTGTGCTGGTGGATCCAGGTGTCCCAGCTCTCAGTGGGTTGGAGGTTAGGTTCCAGCCCCATCCCCCTCATTCTGCCCAGGGCCAGCGGCCTCTCAGGTGTGAGGAGCATGAGGGTAAGCACTGTTCTATTCTATTTTAGGATGTGGGCGTCATATCACTCCCTGTGCCCCAGCCACACTCTGCTCCCTTTGTTTTCTTGAATTTGCCAAGCTCATCCTTGTCTTGGGGTCTCTAAGCTAGCTCTCTCCCCCCGCCCCTGACCCCGCTGAGAACATCCCCTCCTCTTCCTCAGTAGCCTTGCCTGACCACCCCGGAGAGCTAGTTCTCTACCACTGCACTCTCTTTAGTTCTGGCCATTTATCCCATTCTTATTTGTTGGTTTACCTGCTGACTGACCAACTCCACCATAGAAGGCAAACTCTGTAAGAGCAGAGAACATGTCAGCTTAGCTCATCCATGAACTCCCCATGTTTAGCACAATGTCTGGCCTCAAAGAGACTCTCAGTAGATATTTCCTGCACGGAGGAAGAAATCATAATGGAAATGCTTCAAAATTCATGCACAACCTGTGAACTTGGGTAAACTCCTTCCTCCCTGGGTCTCAGTTATCACATCTGTGAAATGGCCTCCAGATGACCTCTGAGCTTTCTTCCAGCTCTGAAATTCCACAGCTCTCTGATCTGACACTGGAAACTGCTGAGCCCCACCCCATTCAGTTATTTTGCTTTTATCACTCGAGCACTTCCTTAGAAAAGGGGGTGGGGATCACTGTTCTTGTAAGACCTTAATTCCTTTGGGCAATTTTCCAATTCTTATAATTGTGTTAGAAACCGGCAAAGTTAACTGAGTTATTGATTCTGGAGTTTCGAGTCTCTGCTGGTGAGACCGAACCCACTAGCTGGCAGCTTGGTATTCTTTTTTTTCTTTTCTTTCTTCCTTTTTTTTTCCCCTTCTTCTTCTTCTTCTCCCCTTTTTTTTGTAATGTTGTGAGATTACAGGCTAGTCCCTGAATCAACAATTCTTTCACTCTATAATAAAGTTGTATTTTCAAATTTTGCTTTTGACTTTAATTGCAGCCAGGCATGAAACAAGAGAAGGAGGGTGCCGTTCCAGATGAGTGCACGTTCAAAATCATTCAAACTCTACTTGGAAGAGGAGAGGAAAATTAATAATGAGAACAAACAGGCCTTTGGAACCAGGCTCCCCTCCCTCCCTTCTTTGTAAAATGGAATCCTTCCCCTGACAGAGTAAATGGAAAAAACACCAGAGCAAACAAACTGGGGGAGGTGCTAATTGGTTCTTTTGGTCTACGCAGACCCAAATAACGTGCAGAATGAACTATGTATGTGATAGAACCAGATAATTCAACGCTCATCCATTCATTCTTTCGTCCGACGAATATTCATGGACCCCCTCCTCTGTGCCAGATGTTGGGTTGAGTGTGGGGATAAAACAGTGAATAAACCAGCTAAAACCTCTATCCTAATATAATACCACTGCTCATGCTAATAGCACTTGTTGTTCGTACTTACTATGTGTAAGTATAAGTGCTTTTCATGAAATTTCTCATTTAGTCCTCAGAATACCTTTAGGAAGCACGGGCTGTCATGAGTCCCATTTTAGAGATGAGGGAACTGAGGCACGGGGGCATGAAATGAGTGGTTCAGGATCACACAGCTGGGGAAGTGGAGAAGCGTGGTTGGCTCTGGGGGCTGTGTTCCTGAGCAATGATGTTGAGAGTCCCATAGAGCCAGCAGGTGGGTAAATGGGTGATTCCAAGGTGGTTTGAGAAGTGATAAAATAGCCAACACACATGGAGACTGGGCTGTCTAAAGAGGCTGAAGAAGGGTTTGTGCAAGACAGGATGTCTAGGCTGGGATCTGAAGGGTGAGAAAGCATAGCCAGGTAAAGATCGTGGGGCATCTGGAAGAGATAAACATATTCCAGAAGAGAGAGAAGTGGAAGAGTGGGACAGTGGAGGAAGGGAGGTGAGCCTGGCACGTTGACAGGAGGCCAGATCACGAAAGGTCTGGAAGGCCAGGCTAGGACCTTCATGTCCTGGCAGCAGTGGGAAGGTCCTGAAGGAGCAGGGTCAAAGTCACATCTGGGAAAGGTTGTGTCTAACTGCTCTGGGCACAGAGTGGTTGGGAGGGCTGGAGACAAATCAGTTCCAGGGAGAGCTGAGGGTGGTCTGTCATGAAGCCGGGGACCATGATGAAAAAGAGTAGGGTACTGGTTTGAGAGCGTTAAGGATGTCGAAATTACAGGATTTGGTGGTAATTCAAATCTCTATACTTCAAATCAGGCAGGAGACTTAAATGAACAACTTTGGGTGCCTGCAATAACTGATAATTCTCCCCTTCACTCATGCTATAGAGACAGGGTTATATGAGAAAACCAGGGAGCCCTTTACCCTGTGAGGTCATCTTTTCTCAAAGAGCCACACAAAGTTGACGTGAAGAACATACCTGCATCCATATAAGGAGCAGTCTTTACCATTGTTCTTTATACTATTTTTTAAAAAAGCTTTTATTTATTTGAGAGAGAGAGAGTGAGAGAGAGCATGAGCTGGGGGAGAAGCAGATGGAGAGGTAGAGGCAGACTCCCCCCTGAGTAGGGAGCCCGATGCAGGACTCTATCCCAGGATCCTGGGATCACAACCTGAGCCAAAGGCAGATGCTCAACCGACTGAGCCACCCAGGTGCCCCATCTTTATACTATTTTTAAAGTCCCTCATATGAGTTCCCCTGCTTATTTATTTATTTATTTATTTATTTATTTATTTATTTATTATTTATGTATTTTTTGAAAGAGAGAGAGAGAGAGAACTGGGAAGGAGGGCAGAGGGAGAGAAAGAATCTTAAGCAGGCTCCACGCTGAGCATGGAGACCAAACAACATGGGGCTCGATCTCCTGACCCTGAGATCATGACCTCAGCCGAATCAAGAGTCAGATACTTAACCAACTGAGCCACCAGGTGCCCCTCGCTCTGCTAATTTACAACTAGGATCTAATGATTTTCCTTTTAACTGGTGGTTGAAAGTGATTTGGTCCACCATGTTTTGCTTTTGCCTTGGCTATCAACAAGTTCAGGGTGAATTTTTTTTTAATTTTATTTTTATATTTTTAAAAAGATTTTATTTATTTATTTGTCAGAGAGAGAGAGCACAAACAGGGGGAGTGGCAGGCAGAAGGAGAAGCAGGGTCCCCCACTGAGCAAGGAGCCTGATGCGGGATTCGATCCCAGGACCCTGAGCCGAAGGCAGACGCTTAACCAACTGAGCCACCTAGGTGTCCCTGGGGTGAATTTTTATACTCCTGATAAATATGTTAGTCTAGGGGCTTGACCTATATGTTTCCTCTTCTTTAATTTATATCGTTTTATACACGTCTTCTTTCTAGTCATAAGTGGCCTCCAATATTGTTTGGAAGAAGTGGTGCATAATAAATATGAACCGCCTGAGAGTGAGGTGGCCAGATCTAGCTCCTATGCTGACTCCTTTCTCACCATTCATGGATGCTGGGTTCCCCCATCAGACTCACTCTTTTGTGTTAGGACATCATCTTCACAAGACCCTGGAGAAGCACACATATATTGTTTTGGAGGGTGACTTTCCTGCACTTATTCACAAGGCAGAAGAGAATTATTCTTTTGAATGCAAGTGTCTGCCACTTCGCAGGGGGGCAGGACTTGAAAGGGATGGGAACTAGGGTGGGGGAGTCTTGGTGGAGATTTGGAGAGCCCCAGATCAAACCTCAGGGGGAGGCCTTAGAAGCACTGTCCCCAAAGAGGACAAGAGTCATTGGCAGGAGAGGCGGAAGGCCACCAATGTGGTCAGAGGAAAGTGGGCTAGAGTATGCCTTGTTCATTCAGCCTCGTTTTCCACCATTGTGTTGACACAAGCCAACTAAGCCACACTTTCCACTGCCTTGGACAGCAAATTCAAAATACGGTAGTCCCCTCTTATCTGTGGGGGATATGTTCTAAGTGCCCCAGGGGATGCCCCACACCCTATATATACTAAGTGTTTTCCTATACATATACACCTGTGATAAAAGTTTAATATGTAAATTAGGCACAGTAAGAGATTAACAGTAATAACCAATAATAAAACAGAAAAATTAAAACAATGTACTGTAATAAAAGTTACGTGGATGTGGTCTTTCTCTCTCAAAATACTGTACTGTACTCACCCTTCTTGTGATGACATGAGTTGATAGAATGTCCTTGTGATGAGATGAAGTGAGGAGAATGACAGGCATTGTGATGTAGCGTTAGGCTGCTACTGAGCTTCTTATGATTTGTCAGAAGGAGGATCGTCTGCTTCCAGACCGAGGCTCACCATGGGGAACTGAAGCCGTGGAAAGCAAAGCCACAGATAAGGGAGGCTCCTGTACCATGATGAGGTATCTGCCCATGTGGAATGATGCTTAGGAGGCTTGGAAAGAGGTTCCTGCTTTCTCTTGTCCAAGTATCTTTATCACGTGTCATTCAATGTATCAAATCGTGGCCATTTCAGGAAGTCTCGGCTAAAATGTGAATACCCCTGAGAAGTGTCATGCAACAAGGATGAAATCATGGAAACACACACAGGCCTTTGAGCTGGAAGGGGTCTGGGGGATAACTGACGGCAGCCCTCATGTATGTGAGAGCTGGTGAAACTTAATCACAGGGAGGTCAAACTAACCGGACCAAAGACACTAAGTCACTTAGCGGCAAAACCTGGATTAGAACTCAGACCTCTGGCTTCTAGTAGAAGCTCTTTCCATGACACATGATTAGAAGCCAGTCTACATCCAATTCTTTTCTAAAGTAACAGCCCAATAGAAGGGAACAACGTCCAGGAGAAGCAGGTTTTGATATGAAGAGATAAGAGAGACCAATGGTAATTACACGGACCTGCTTATGGAGTTCTGAACCCTTTTTGTGAACACACGTTTGTCTGTAGAGAATTGTTCTTTGTCTAACCTGCATAATCCTGGTGGGTCCATCCGTAAAAGAGCCTAAAGCCGCCCCCTCCCCATCCCTCCATATAGGAGAGGGCACATGACTAAGTCTGACCCATCAGAGTTCTCCGTGCCTGTTCTGTAGATACTGGTAGAAGCAAGGGGCAACTTCCAGATCCAACCAGAGTCCCTCCATGAAATGGATGTATGGAAGTCTCACTTCCTCTGTACAGACTATTTGGCCTGGAACTGCAAGGGGCCATCTTTCTCATGGCATTTGAAAGACACTGCCTGAGTATGAAGCCAACACTGAAGAAAGCAAAGCCCAAAACGAAAGATAATGAGCAAGAATGAGAGGAAGGTGGGGAGAGGAGGAGAGGAGGAAGGAGAAACAGATTGAGAGAGAGATTAAGAGATTGAGACAGAGAATACAAGAGCAAGCAAGCATCTGGAAGAAATAATCTGAGTAACTGGATCCAGCCACGCCTGAAGCCAGATGCACTCCAGAACTTTACAGTTTATGAGAGCCAGTTAAGTCTGTTTTATTCTTTATTCCGGTTCAAACTAGTTTAAGTTGAGGTTCTCCTATTTAACTGTACAGATCCTGTTTATAATGTAAGCTTTTTTATATAAATTATCCCACTTGATTTTCTCAACCACCCTATGAGATAGATATTATTAGGAATGCCATTTTATACACGGGCGGGTCAAAGCTCAGAGATGTCAAGTCATTGGCCTGAGGTTATAGAGCTTTATGAAAGCCGCCTGGATTCCTCTTTATCAGATCCTTTACTTTTTATCTGCTAAGCCCTTGTTGTTCAAGGGTTTAGGTTGGGAGGTCTGGAGGCCGGCTTTGTCCTTTTGTGGTGTGGTGAGGAGCTAGCTGTGTTTTCTGCAAACTGCTCTTCCTCACCTGGTGTGTTCACGCATCACTAGCTGCTGCGAGAATGTTAACGAGCTAAGATAACTACACTGGCCACATGCATCTGGGCATGGTCCACTCCGCAGTCAGAGGCAGGCTCGTCTCCAGCTTCGTGTGGGTGGCTGTGCCAGCCGCCCAGGTCGCCGCCTCCTCCTCTGGTACCACAGCAAGCCTTAGTGGGTAGCACCACCACGAGCCGTTCCACTTTGAGGCCAGCATGTGGTACAGCTGGAAGCCTGTGGTCAGCATGTGGCAACTCAAATAATACACTTCACCAGTGTGGAGGAAACAGTTCGCCAGAACTTTCTACCTCCCGTCTGCTGGACAAGATGGCCGAGGTTGGGATTTGAGCCATGCCTCCGAGTTTCCCAATACATACGCCCTGGGGAACCGTGTGAAAAGACAGGTGGGTTGTGCAAAGGAGAGCTCCTATAAACACAAGCTTAGAAGGCCTGGTTGTCCCTGTCTGGTTTATTTCCCCCAGCCCAGGGGGCTGGATGAGGACAGACACATCCTTCTCCTTCTGAGGCTTCTAGCCATTCCCTCAGAGAACACACCAAGTCCTGCACCTCCCCAGTGAAGACACCCAGCCATCTGGGGTGTGATGGTTTTTTTTTTTTTTTTTTTTTTTTGGATCAGTTCCTTGGATAACTTGGTGCGTCCACCTTAGCTTTTCTTCCGTGTTCCTGGAGAAGGCGCGTTCCTGTGAGCCATATGGTCTAGCACCACAGGAAGAAAAGTCTGGGAGTTACCGTTCCTCCGGCTTGCAAGCACATTTCACCTCTGATGTCTTCTTCCTGAATGCATTTGAGCTTTACTCCTCTGATTCTTTCTCTCCCATCTGGTTTCTATCTGACCCAAGCAGCTGTTTTTCCCATTTAAAATAACACACTTACCTCTTTCTTCTTTATGTGCTCTGTTTTCAGTTTTGAAATGCTTTTTCATATGGATTGAAACAGATTGTTTTTTCTTCCTCTTCAAGAAAAGAAGTACCTGTATTTTGACTTGGTTATGTGCAAATTCTTTAAGCAGACCCACAGAACAATTGCAATGAAGGCCTTTGCTCTCTTGGCCAGGATACCATTCTGCATATCCACAGTCACCGTGCTCTGTGCTCAGGAAGACTTAAAGCCATGACTAATATTAGCAAAGCACAGTATATATAACATGGCCAGTCGGGGATTATAAATATTTATAAAGACCATAGGAACCTCTCTCATAATGCAAAGAGAAGTGCTCAATAAGAGTTAAGCAGTATGTGTTGGATGTTTTTGGAAAATGATGAATAGATGACCTTTTTTCCAAATGACAAAATGCTCCTCCCTCAAACCTCTTGAATTTTAAAGATAGCTGGGAAAGCAAAGCCCTGGAATTTTCTCAACTGATTGAAGACTGGGGCGGAACACTTTGCCATCAGCGATGGAAGAATTTATTCCCATTTTAAGTAATGTTTACACTATCCAGCCACACCATAGGGAAAGGAATACAGGGAGAATTTGAGAAAGAGTAAGGCTCCATATTCAAGACGGTGGCTGTTTAAATGAGAGACAAGGCGCTGGAGTCAAAAGGAAAATCAAATCCTGACTCTGCTCTCTCCCAGCTAGGTGATCTTTGTGTTCCTAGATTTCCCTTCTTTCTCAGGGTCTTTGCACATGCCCTTCCCTGCATGTGCTCTTCCCCCGTTTTGCATGGTGGTTCCTTCAGCTCTCTGCTTCAATGTCACCTCCTCAGACAGGCCTTCTGTGACCACCCCATCAGTGCAGGCCCAGTCATTTGCCTCTTTTGTTTCCTTCCTTCACTGCATGGAGCATCAGCTCTTCACGTCTTTGTTTCCTTGCTTTGTGTTGGTCTTATTCTCTGCAAATCTTCATAATGGCAGGCGCTGTGGTTTTCTTTTCTTGTTAACCAACCTCCCGCCCCCACAAAAAACCCCAATAGACTTAATTTTTTTTTGAGCAGCTTTGGGTTTGCAGAAAAAGAAGTGGAAAGTACAGAGACTTCCCACATACCCTATCATGTCCCCCCACCTCCCGAAATTCCTGTTATTCACATCTTTCATTAGCATGGCACATTTGTTGCAATTGGTGAGCCAATGTTGATACATTATTAACTGAAGTTTATAGCTTACATTAGAATTCACTCTTGGTGTTGTATATTCTGTGGGTTTTGTGAAAGGTTTAATGACATGTATCCATCATTTTAAGATCCTACAGAACAGTTTCACTGTCTTAAAAATCCCCTGTGCTCCACCTGTTCATCCCTCCCTCCCTTCAACACCTGGCAACTACTGATCTCTTTACTGTCTCCACATGTTTGCCTTTTGCAAAATGTCATATAGTGGGAATCATACAATATGTAACCTTTTCAGGTTGGCTTCTTTCACTTAGCAATTCTTTCCCGGCCTCATTTTCTATCCCGTTTTCCAGCATCCCCGAGGTAGGAAGTACCCAGGGAATATTTATGGGACGAACAAATACACGAGCCTCAAGTTGTCCTAATTTGTAAAATGGTCTACTTTATAGAGTTGTGAGGATTCACAGAGGTAACCCATGGGCAGGTTTGCTGAGCGTATGGCCGCTGGTAAGCGGTGGTTGCCGCTTTTCATATTCTGGTGGCATACCAGGTCCTAGTGATGCTGGTGTGCCTACGGGGAATGGGGAGGGGCTGAGAGTGTGTTTATGAGACTTAGGGTTTTTTCAGAGTTCTGGCAGGTGGCACTACAATTTCTCCATCAGCCTCTCTCTCTCTCCAGAGAGCTGCCCCTTAAAATTACAGAGCCTTTGGGAAGTCTTGGTGAGCTCCTGTGAGGATGTCTCTGGTCAGAGTTTTCAGTGCAAAGTATTTCCACGATTTGCAATTCTTTTGAGAGATGCTTCTTCTCAAAGTGGCTCTGGGGCTCTGTATGTGAACTGTCCTTATTTTTTTTCTCCTACATGCTGTTTAGCAAGCCTTGCTTCTCTTAAAGTATTTGTATTTATTTATTTTAGAGAGAGAAAGAGAGAACGAGCATGAGCAGGGCAGGCAGCAGAGGGAGAGGTAGAAGCAGGCTTCCCGCTGAGCAGGGAGCCCAATGCAGGGCTCAATCCCAGGACCCTGGGATCATGACCTGAGCTGAAGGCAGACACCCAACCGACTGAGCCACCCAGGTGCCCCAACCCTTGCTTTTCTTGAAGGAAACCTTCACCTAGTGTTTCCAGCTCCACTTCCTTTCGCCACGAGGCGGAAATTCTGATGGCTTCCCCAGCGGGAACTTGAGGAGACTGGCCTGCATGTGCGAAGCCTCTGTATTCTGAAACTCTTCAGTCTTCTGAAAATTTCAGGTTGCTGAAACAACTTCTGAAATGGGAAATGTGCAAAGCATTTCACAAGAGCTTCTATTCCTGGGTTGTTTAAAATGCTTTAAGAAGGAGCGCCTGGGTGGCTCAGTCGGTTAAGTTTCTGCCTTCGGCTCAGGTCATGATCCCAGGGTCCTAGGATCGAGTCCTGCATAGGGGTCCTTGCTCAGTGGGGAGACTGCTTCTCCCTCTGCCCGCCACTCCCCTGCTTGTGCTCTCTCTCTCTCTGACAAATAAATAAATAAAATCTTAAAAAAAAATGCTTTAAAAAATGCAACATTTCTGTGGCCCTTTTAGGCTCAGATAGAAGTTGTGTCTTCAGTTCCAATGGTTTGCCTCTCTAATGCCATACATCTGGATACCGGGAAGGGCCAGGTAACTTTCACATGAATGCTCTGGCATTTTCTGGACTATCAGAATCAATGTTTTATAAAAATAATGTGCAACTTTTTAGATTTTTAAAATGGCTGTTGCAGAATTGGTTTCAAAACTGTGAAAGCCTTGGGGTGTCTGGGTGGCTCAGCTGGCTAAGCGTCCAACTCTTGATTTTGGCTCACGTCATGATCTCAGGGTTGTGAGATCGAGCCCCACGTCCAGGCCCGAGTCCAGTCCCGCATTGGGCTGGGTGTGGAGCCTGCTAAAGATTCTCTCTTGCTCCTCCTCCCCCACACCCCCACTCTCTATCTCTTTCTTAAAAAAAAAAAAAAAAAAAAATCCCTCTTTTTGCTCTGGAAAGAAGAAAGTGTAACATCCAGATTAAAAGGATGTGAAATTTTAAAACAAATTTCCTTCATGGAATAATTTCATAATATTTATAGGCTATTAGTTTCAACAACATAAAATTCCAGTTGAGTTTTGCAACGATAGACATAAATGGGGCCTCTTCTTGGGACTCGGCTTGCTTGAAAGTCAGATGAAACCCGAAGGGGACACCAGTTGGCTATGAGTTAGAGTAGGGGTTGTCCAACACGATTGCATGTGGGGATCACTGGGGCACTGGGTGCTCATTAAAAATGCTGATGCCACCCTTCCCCAAGATTCCGACTTAATTGCCTGGGGTATGAGATGAAGTCCCAAAGTCTTTCTGTGTATTTGAACCAGAAATTTAGTGAATTAGTGTTGTTTAAACTTATATTTACAGAGCACTGTTCTAAGTGCTTTGCATGTATCCACTTAGTTAATTCTCACAACACCCCCAGGAAGTGGGTGTCTCTATTATCCTCATTTCACGGAGGAAGAAATGTTGCGAAGAGGTAATGCAGCTCACCCACGTTCACAGTTGGCGAAAGCAGAGCTGGGGTTCTAGCTGGACTGCCAGAGTCCAGGCTTTTAGCCGCTTTGTTACACTGCCTCTCATGGGTCATCTTTGTACCTACTTTGAATCTGGATGATAGATTTTTCTTTACTTTTTGCCTGAATGAAAATTTACATCGATCTGTGCAGGTAGTTCAGCCATGTTGAATAAAGTGATCTGTTGATTCTATCCAGATGATCAGGCATATAGACATAGGACCACTTAAAAAGAAACGGACATAGTGGTTTGGATGGTTCATAGTAACTGTCGATGAGGATGTAGACAGACTGGAACCCTGGTGCATTGCTGGTGGGAATGTGGAAAGGTGCAGCCAGTGTGGAATACTATTTGGCAGTTCCTCAAAAAGTTCAACATAGAATTGCTATATGACCCAGCAGTTCCACTCCTAGGTATATATCCAAAAGAACTGATAGCAGGGACTCAAGCAGGTTCCTATATATTCACAGCAACATCACTTACACTAGCTAATAGGAAAAATTCAAATAACTACCGATGGATGAACAGAGAAACGAAATGTGGTACAGCCACACAATGGAATATTATTCACCCATAAAAAGGAAAAGGAAATTTGGACACACGCTACAACATGGATGAACCTTGAGAACATAAACCAGACACAGAAGGACAAATGTATGATACCACTTACACAGGCATACCTTGGAGACATTGCAGGTTTGGCTCCAGACCACCACAATAAAGTAAATATTGCAATAAAGTGAGTCAAATGAACTGTTTGGTTTCCCATTGCACATAAAAGTTACATTTACATTGTGCCGTAGTCTATTAAGTGTGCAATAGCATTATGTCTAAAAAACAATGTACATGCCTTAATTAAAAATACTTTGTTGCCGTATGTCAACTATTCTTCAATAATAAAAAATGCTTCATTGCTAAAAAATGCTAGCCATCATGTGAACTTTCAGCAATTTTTAATCTTTTTGCTGGTGGAGAGTTTTGCCGCGATGTTGATGGAGCTGACTGATCAGTGGTGGTGGCTGAAGGTTGGGGCAGCTGTGGCAGTTTCTTAAAATAAGACAACAGTGAAGTTTGTCACATCGATTGACTCTTCCTTTCATGAACGATTTCTCTGTAGCATGCAAATACTGTTGGATAGCATTTTGCCCACAGTAGAATTTCTTTCAAAATTGGGGTCAGTCCTCTCAAACCCTGCTATTGCTTTACCAACTAAGTTGATGTAATATTCTAAACCCTTGGCTGTCATCAATCTTCACAGCATCTTCACCAGGAGTAGATTCTATCTCAAGAAACCACTTTCTGTGCTCATCCATAAGAGGCACCTCCTCATCCACTCAAGTGTTCTCATGAGATTGTAGCAATTCAGTCCCATCTTCAGGCTCCACTTCTCATTCTAGTTCTCATGTTATTTCTACCACATCCCTCGTTACTTCCACCAGGAAAGCCTTGGACCCTCAAAATCATCCATGAGGGTTGCAATCAACTTCTTCCAAGTTCCCATGAATGTTGATATGTTGCCCTCTTCCCATGAATCACAAATGTTCTTTTTTTTAAAAAGATTTTATTTATTTATTTGACAGAGAGAGAGCACAAGTAGGCAGAGCGGCAGGCAGAGGGAGAGGGAGAAGCAGGCTCTCCGCTCAGCAGGGACCCCAATGTGGGGCTCTATCCCAGGACCCCAAGATCATGACCCGAGCTGAAGGCAGACACTTAACTGACTGAGCCACCCAGGCGCCCCGAATCACGAATGTTCTTAATGGCAGTTAGAATGGTGACTCTTTTCCAGAAGGTTTTCAATGTACTTTGTCCAGAACCAACAGAGGAATCACTATCTATGGGAGCAATAGCCTTACAGAATGTATTTCTTGAATAATAGTATTGGAAACATTTTCAAAATTACAACTCGATCCAAGGCTGCAGAATGGATGTGGGGTTGGCAGGCATGAAAAGTAACATTAATCTCATGGTCCATCTCCGTCAGAACTCTTGGGTGACCAGGTGCATTGTCAATGAGCAGTCATATTTGGAAAGGAATCTTTTTTTCTGAGCAGTAGGTCTCAACAGTGGGCTTACAATATTCAGTAAACCATCTTATAAACAGATGTGTGGTCATCCAGGCTTTGTTGCTCCATTGGTAGAGCATAGGCAAAGTTGATTTAGCATAATTCTTTAGGGCCCTAGGATTTTCAGAATGGTCAGTGAACACTGACTTCAACTTAAAGTCACCTGCCACAATAGCCCCTAACAAGAGAGTCAGGCTGTCCTTTAAAGCTTTGAAGCCAGTCGTTGACTTCTCTTGGGCTATGGGAAGTCCTAGAGGGCATTTCCTTCCAACAGAAGGCTGTTACATCTACATTGAAAAATCTATTGTTTAGTGTAGTCACCTTCATGAATTCTCCTACTTAGGTTTTCTGGATCACTTGTTGCAGCTTCATCTTGAGCTTTTATGTTTACAGAGATGGAGTCTTTCCTTAAACCTCATGAACCAAACTCTGCGAGCTTCCAACTTTTCTTCTGCAGGTTCCTCACCTTCCTCAGCCTTCAGAGAATTGAAGAGTTAGGTCCTTGTTCTGGATTAGGCTTTGGCTCATGGGAATGTTGTGGCTGGTTTGATCTTCCATCCAGACCACTGAAACTTTCTCCAGATCGACAATAAGGCTGTGTCACGTTCTTATCATTCACATGCTCCCTGGAGTAGCACTTTTCATTTCCTTTAAGAGCTTTTCCTTTACATTCACAACTTGGCTAGCTGCTTGGCACGAGAGGCCTCGCTTTCAGCCTGTCTTGGCTTTAGACACGCCTTCCTCACTAAGCTTCATCATTGCTAGCTTTTGACATAAAGCTAGAAACGTGCAATTCATCC
This sequence comes from Mirounga angustirostris, assembly GCF_029215605.1. Classification (NCBI taxonomy): domain Eukaryota; kingdom Metazoa; phylum Chordata; class Mammalia; order Carnivora; family Phocidae; genus Mirounga; species Mirounga angustirostris. Next base: position 182,337,420 of record NW_026991709.1, on the reverse strand, counting down.
TTTTACCTGAACACTTAGAGGCTGTTGTTCTTAGATAGAGAGCCTGACTCTCTATCTAAGAACTATCAGACAGCCTGACTCTCTTGTTAGGGGCTATTGTGGCGGGTGACTTTAAGTTGAAGTCAGTGTTCACTGACCATTCTGAAAATCCTAGGGCCCTAAAGAATTATGCTAAATCAACTTTGCCTAACACTTAGAGGCTGTTGCCTTTAAGGAAAGACTCCATCTCTGTAAACATAAAAGCTCAAGATGAAGCTGCAACAAGTGATCCAGTTCTTTTTTTTTTTTGAAAAATTTCTTTTTTTTTTTTAAAAGATTTTATTTATTTATTTGACAGAGAGAATGAGACAGAGAGAGAGAGCATGAGATGCGGGAGGATCAGAGGGAGAAGCAGACCCCCTGCCGAGCAGGGAGCCCGATGCGGGACTCGATCCTGGGACTCCAGGATCATGACCTGAGCTGAAGGCAGTCGCTTAACCAACTGAGCCACCCAGGCGCCCAAGTGATCTAGTTCTTAATTGGCCTAATTGCAATATTGTTGGTTGTGTCTCAGGGAATAGGGAGGCCCAGGAGAGGGAGAGAGATGGGGAAGAGCCGGTTGGTGGAGCAGTCAGAACACACACAACATTTATTGATTAAGTTCACTGTCTTATATGAGCACAGTTCGTGGGGCTCCCCACCCCCAATTGCAATAGTAACATCAAAGATCACTGATCGCAGATCACCATCACAAATATTATAATAAACAAGTTAGAAATATTACGAGAATTACCAAAATCTGACACAGAGACATGAAGTGAGCAAATGCTGTGGGAAAATGGCACTGATTGGGGTGCCTGGCTGGCCCAGTTGGTACAGCAGGCAACTCTTGATCTCATGGTTGTAGGTTTGAACCCCACATTGGGTGTAGAGATTATTTAAAAATAAAATCTTAAAAAAAAAAAGAAGAAAATGGCACCGATAGATTTGCTTGACCACGGGTTGCCACAAATATTCAATTTGTAAACACATTATCTTGTGAAGTGCAGTTACGCAAAGCATGATAAAGTGGAGCACAATAGAATGAGGTATGCCTGCATGAGGTACCTGGAATTCATAGAGACAGAAAGTAGGACAGGGGTTACTAGGAGCTTGAGGGGAGGATGAAAATGAGGTGCAGAGTTTCTGTATGGGGTAATGGGAAAGTTCTGGAAATACAGATAGTGATGACGGTTGCACACACTGTGAATATACTTGATGCTATTGAATTACATATTTAAAAATGCTTAAAATGGTAAATTTTATGTTATGCATATTTTACCACAATAAAAAAAAAAAGAAGAAAGAAATGGAAAAAGGAGACCACCAGCCAAGTGAGAAGACGCAGTGAGGCAAAGGGACTTTGGATTTGATTCAGAGTCTTATCTCAGCTCTTGGCATTTTGTCCAGAAAATTGCCCTCATTGTTAGCCATTTCAATGTGTGCAGAAACGCAGCTGGGATAACTTTAGAGAGCCATCACTGAAATCCATCAAACGTTTACCTTCCCATATAGAATAAAAGTGTTATTAATGTTAAAAAAATATTAAAACTATATTAAAACATTAAACTTCGGACAAGTCCTGAGCAATACAACAGATTAAAATGAAGAAAGTCCCTCTGATTCTTGTAGGGGGGATTGACCACACTATGGCTGCGACTACGATGAGTGTTGTAATGACCCATTCACAGGCACCCCAGTTATTGGCTCATCACAGACATGTGTTATTGGAAACAGAATCTGCAACCTTCACCTCCAAAATGATGAGCTCTTGCCAACTCATCCGAAAGAGCAACTTGGAGATTGTATCCAGCTAAGGGCTGTGGTTGAGCAAAGACAAACACCACATTAAGCAGAGTCTGTTGTTCAACCCTGCTGAGGATGAGTAAAGTTCATAAGAGCTCGGTTCAACATGTGTAACCAGATATGGACACCAAAGAATTGATACAGACCAGGCAACAGTGTGTTACTGTGCATGGGGACTTAATTCATCGTGAGCCATGGTGTTCAGAAGACAGACTTCATAACTCAGGAATGAAGACATGGCCTCTAGTTGATAAGGGAATGATCACACTTGAGAAAGATCAAAATTGCATGCTGGTAGGGCTACTAGGAGGGATACTAAAGCTTACAGTGAATTCTAGTGAGTGCTTTCTAAGACATGGTAGATAAAAAAAACACAGTGTCTCTATCCTCTTCTATGGGGTACCTGTATCGTCTTTTCAACAATCAGTTGAAGGAGCACTGTGCTAATCACTGAGTGAGTTTATGGCTTCTTGATGTTAGTGTCAACATCTAGGCAACTACCACTTGCCAATTAACAGCGTGATGAGAACAGCTAATCAGAATTACTTAGGAAACTCTTCCCCCTAAAACACTTATATGGATGTGAATTACTTCATTTGGTCAACAAAGCGGACAACCCAAAAGCTATCACTTACTTCTGCTCAGTGGTTGTACCTATGATCTCTGTGTTCAGGATACAGGGAATGTGGAGTGATATTCATTTCTCAACTCTCTCAAACTAGTCCTATCTCTCTCGCCACCACCATCATCCAAGCCACACTCAACTCTCACCTGGGCAACTGCAGTCGCCTCCTAGCTGGTCTCCCTAAGACCACCCTTGCTCCCCTCCATTCGTCTCCAGTCCCTCGACTGAGCAAGCTCATCATTTCACTTCCCTGCTTCAAACCATCAAATAGCATCCCATTTACTGTTTCTCTAAGGTTTTAAGCCTGCTGGATTTAGTTCCTCCCTGGCATTCAGTGCCTGGTGCCTGGTCTTGCCCTTGACCCTGAAGCTCACTGCCACCCCCTCTCCCATCCTGCTAGCAAGTCACACCAGCCTTCTATCAGTTGTCTGAGCTCACCTAACAATTCCCAGCGTCGGAGCTTTTGCCAATGAAAGTGCCTCAGCCTGGAATATCCTTGCCATTAGTTTTGAATTGGCTACCTCTTACTCCTACACCCCTAGTGTTATGTCACTTTCTCAGAGAAGTCTTTCTGGGGCACCCCATCAAAATTAGATCCTTGTGTGTTCTCTCTCTTTCTCTCAGATCCCTTCCTAGCACTTGTTACAGCTGGTAACTATGAACACTATATCTGAGTGTTCATATACTTACATACTTAATATCAGCCCCCCACTGCACTATAACATGAAGGGGGCAACGTGTATCTTATTTATTAATGAGTTTTCAGAATCCAGCGGGTAGATAACCTGGCACATAGCAGTTTTTCAATAAATACTTGTTGCACGAGAAACACCTAATGGTAACAGGCTCTCTGTGGTCAAAAGGAAGATGTATGTGGGGATGATTTATAAACAAACCACATGCATTTTATCAGACTCTGGGTTAGTTTTATTAATGTCCAGATACCTCGTTAAATTTACAAATCATGACAATTGAGGGAACATCTGATTAATCATTTAACTCTCATTTGTGTTTAATGGGACTTTCCCAAACAGATGGGCAGCTACACTCGCCTTGTAAACAGATTTATAAAATGTGCACAGTCAAAATGCACACAAAGCAATTCCATCATCTTCCCCCTTTTTGGCTTTTATTATTCTTCCACTCATCATGACCAAGAATCAGCCCAGTACTTGGCAACAGGAGGTGTAGAAGTGAACGGGGGACACGAGCAACAGTTGACACAGGCCCCCTCGGAGCTCCCCTTAGACCCACATTCTCAGGAAATCCAGTGCAAGAAGTGGAGCAAGGAAAGACGGGGGTGGGGGGATAAATGCCTTTCTGAACCATTGCTTAATGTTTTTAGATCCACCTGAAGCAGGGCAACCAGAACTGTTTTAAAAAATGACCCACTTTATTCTTAAAGCTCTCCAAGAGAAAGAAATGCCACAATCTCCATAGGGATGAGGGAACGATTAAATCAGATAATCCATGGAAAGGATTTTGCAAAGTGGCGGCCACATAGAAAGCAAGCTCTCAATCACACTGTAGGCGAGGAAAATTAGTATTCAGCAGTGCGGGGAGAGCCCCTTTCAAATCTTTGCTCTAGGAACCTGTACGGATGATCTTAAAACTCTTGTGGTCAAAAGGTTTTTGATAAATCACATCAAGATTCCCCTCCCCACCCTTCAACAGTCCTTTGTACCATGTAATATTTCCTCTACTTAAAATATGAAATTAGCACGCGATAAGGAACTATTGCACGACGACCACACGTAAGGGAGTTGCAGTGAATCGCAGGATCCTAGCAATTAGCCAAACTGCTAAGCGCGATTTCCCCCTTTCTAGCCCAGCCCTTGTTGTTTGGGTAACGGCATGGATTCGACACTTCGTTTCGCCCCGTATCCTCAGTCTCAGCTGTGCAAAAACCGACGTCCTTTAACGATTTCCTTTGAATGGCTTTCCATCCCGGGAGGAAGAGGGCCCCTCTTGTTCAAATACAAAGGAACCATCCATTCACCAAGACCTTTCTTCTCTGTTAAGTGTCTCTTGAATTTCAAAGGGGGACTTGGAATTTCTCAGTCCTCAAACCCAGAGTGCAGCTCTAGAATGGGCAGCTTATTTCCTTTGTCCCTTTAAGACCAGAAAACAACTCCCGGCAGGGAAATAACCGTTCTTATTTTTCTTGGGTTCAAAACGAGACCCGATTCCAACCTGCTAATGCTTACCATTTCACAGTAACCAAGCAGTTTATGATAATCAGCTCAAGAATACCCTTTCCGTCCAAACAAGGATATAGCTACCAACAGTGACAGCTGTATTTTGCTAGTCAATCCTCATGTTAAAGATTTACAGTTTTAAATTCTGTCACTTGGTTTGCCAACTGCTCTTCTTCCTGGAGCTGCCCAGTTGTTTCTGAGGAGCCTTGAAGTGGTTTCCTAGCTATTTCAACCCCCCCCGCCCCGGCCCCATGACAATGCGCTCTTAGAGTCGACCGAAGAATGGAATTCCCTGTTTATATCCACAAAGCTTCTCTCGCTCTCCTTCTTTTAAACATATGCAGAGTCATCGCAGAAACTGGAACCAGATTAAAGAAATGCAGGCTTTTAAGGCGAGTTTGCAAAAACGTAAAGCTGGAAGCCCGCTTTGCGCTCGCTCCCTGGCCCCCTCTCCGTGTTATGTGATTCATCTGCTCTAATCCGGCCCGATTCATCATGCTCGTCCATCAGCGTCTTCAAAGCAAACCCGGCAGCTGCTTTTGCCATTTATCAGTGGGAAATAAAAGAGAAAGGGGCGGGGGGGGGGAAGTAAGGAAAACCCATCACCACGTTCAGGGGCCTGGGATGATGGGTGTGAAAAAAGGGTGGAGGGTAAGCTTATCTAATGAAACCCAGAGCCTTCCCAGGATGTGAGTTCTCGAACAAAGGACTGTAACTGAGAGCAAGACCAGCAGCCGGTCTGCAATAAAGTCTCAGGGATACAGCTGGACGGAAACAAAAGGTTTAGTGGGGGAACTAGAAGAATGTGCACGGAATGATATCCACTCCAGAGGAGTTTACTACCTTGCAATATTTGCAGAAATCTGTTGTTCTCTTTGACCTGTCTCTCAGCTTTCTGTTCTATGATACAGCATTCGTTTGCAGGTGGGAAGCCAGCACTTTGACCTGACTGCCCTTCCTGGCAGACCCTGGGGGGTGGCTGATGTGGTAATTCAGAATTCTCATGCTCTTAAAATGCCTTGCAAATCACCTGCCACTTAAACACGGTTGATGGGTGTTTCAGTCCCGAATTTGGGATGCACCAAGTTTTGCTCTCAGGTTTGAGAGTCACAGAGCAAGAACTATGACTGGGGGTTTCAATTCTTGGAATACAGCTTATGTATTTGTAATCCACGTGACAAGCCATAAAGAGAGGTAAATCTCTGTGATGGCAGAAGGTGGAAAGAACAGCAATGTTCTTCAATAATGGTGTGCAATGTACTTAATAGGAAGAAGGAGGAGGGTAAGTGAACTGTGGGAATGCTGTCGAAGATGTTCCACACTGTGAATACTCTGCAAGAAAAAGGAACGAACTACTGATTTGTGCAATGACAAGCCTGAAGCTCAAAAACAGAAGAGTACATACCGTATGATTCCATTTATAGGAAACTCCAGACAGGCAAAGCTATCTTATGGTAGGAAGAGAACAATAGCTGTATCTGAGGACAAAACAGTGGGAATTTTCTGATACAGAGCATGAGGGAAGTTTCTGGGGGTGATGTTCATATTCTGTATCTTCATAGGGGTTTGGGTTATGCAAATGTATTCATTTGTCCAAAGTCAGTGTCGTGTACCTAAGAGTTGTGCATTTGTCAAAACTCAGAACATTCACTTAAGATTTGCACATTTTACTGTATGTGTATTTTACAGAAAAAGAAAAAAACTAAATACATGGTAAACTCTAGCTAATGATACACTGGCTGAAGTATTTATGTGAATGTGTATTGAAATCTGCGATTTACTTTGAAATGGCTCTGGAAATAATAGGGTTTGACAGATGGAGAGAAAGATGGCAGAATGGGTGGATATTTGATAAGGGAAGCACAGGAAGTTAATGAATGGTAAAACCTAGCTGGTGAGTGTTCACAGGTATTGAGGGCCAAACTACTTACTCTTTGCTTTATTTTGAAATGTTCATAAAGGGTCAGGGAAAAGAAGAATGAGGAGGCTTTTTATGTCCTGATAAGGACTCATTTCCAGTTTTAATGTTAAGTGAAAAAAGTAATAGTATTTGTGGCATGCTACCAATTGTAGAAAAAAAGAAGAATGGCCTCATATGAGCATTTGTTACTATGTGCATATATAGGGAGACCCTCGGAATGGATTGCCGCAGAGATTAAGTTACAGCGGAGGAGGGGAGGTGCAGATGAGAGGGCATATTTTAAACCATAAGGTAAATAATTTTATACCTTTGGTTTTTGTCTGTAAGTAGATTACCTATTCAAAGAAAAAAACAAGAACAAGGATATATGTCCGAGCCATCGCAAATATCTACAACTGATTCCCTTTGCATGGCTGATACTTGGAATTTATTTTTTAAACATCCATTCATTTACCCAATATTCACTAATCTCGCTGTGCCAGACCCTGGGGAGATAGGGTACAAAACAAAAGCCAGAGATGGTCCTTGCCCTCATGGAGCTTACTGACTGGTGGACCTAATCAAAGGCCCGGTTAGCGTCCTCTAATCAAAGGCCCGGTTAGCGTCCTCTGGCAACCTAACCTAGTCTGGGGTGGGAGGGGTGGTGGAGTTTCTGCAGTGGGGAGAGCACAGGGGGTCAAGTCCCTGAAAGAAGGCCGGGATGGAGGATCACAGAGGATACAGAGGGCTGAGGGAGGAGACGATGGGATACCAGCAGGGACCGAACATTCGGGATATTGATCTTTATCCTACATAACATCATAACTTACTTTCTGAAAATCCATTTCTGTCTGTTTTTGCACATTAAAAACAAACAAACAAACTAAGTTCTAAGAGGACATCAGAGCAGAACTTGTTACAGCTCTCTCCTGAAGAAATGAAATATCCCGGCGGGCAGGTGGGTCTCCTGGGGAGTTAACACCTGCGGAGAGCAGCCCTCAACCAATGGGTGATAAACTTATATTCCTGTTCCAGCTTCTCCGCCTTTGGCTTTCACAGGCCTTTTCCCCCTTCCTCAGTGGGAACTGGGGAGAGAGTTGGCTTTGATGATTTCAGTTGCAGAATTTAGGCTTGGTTGAGATCCCAGGTGTTTTGACCTCCGAGCCCAGGTGTCATCAGACGACCATGTATTTATTGCTCGTCATATTTTCTTCTCACGAACACAACTAGCATTTCTTTGATCTTTATCTTCACTAGATATAATCACAGAAGATACATTTATTTAAAAATTGTGTGAGCTTCCATTTTCTATTAAGATGTCTGACTCACTCATATTCCTGGCATAGGGTAGCTTTATACTTTTCCATGGTTCTCCTAAATGAACCAGTACCAGTATTCTTTTTTTTTTTTCCCCAATACCAATATTCTTGAAATTATCAAGAACCAAATAAACAGATGCCAAGTGGTCTGGTTGGAACAAAGATATCACTTTATTTGACGATTTCGGAAGGGCTTTTACCTCTCAACCTTTCAACTAAGATACATGCTTGGTACAGCTAATTCTCCACATCCTGTCTTTCACATTCTTCACCTGTTCTTTTTGGAAAAATTAGTGGAATTTTTCGCAAAGATCCGATGTGAAGAAATCTATGGCAAGGTGAAATCTTCTGGCCCGGATGCTGCCCTTCTACTGAGGTGCTACTTCCCTTCCTTCAGAAGAAGGAGGCTGTTTTAGAGTGGGTCTCTATGAATGACTCAAACCCAAGCCCTTTTAGTTTGGGAAGTCCAAGTACCCAGATAATTTCCACGCTGGGATTACTTGTCCAGATGGTTTGAGTGCAATTTTCTTGGCACGCTAGTAAGAACACAGGAATTTGCAGGGGAAACCAGAGAACATAGTAGGGAGGAGGAGAGGTGGGGGAGTGGGAGCCGTGCCTGAGAAGTCAGAGAAAAGCTTTGGATTCCACAAAATGGCACTGACCAGCTGAATTGGAATCGGTCCTTGTTACATTTGGCAATGGTATCCCTCTCTCTTCTGCAAAAGCGCAGACTTCCCCTCTTCACAGTGGGAATTACCTGGCTCCTCAAACAGAGAAATGGAGGAGGAAAGGACCACATGGGAATTTACAGAGCTGATGGAGACAGAGCACAAAGCATCCACACCAGGAAACATGTGGTCAACTCCTGTGTGTCTGCACGGGGCATGGAGCTGGGGGAAGGGGGGAGCAGTGGGACAGGACACCTGTCCAGGGAGATGTCATTGCAAACAGCTGAGTTTGACCTGGAACCACAGCATGGGCAGGCAACGCTTTTTGACAGCCTCAGCAGCCACTGCTTAAAAACAGGAATAGAGTGTGGTAGGCAGAACGCTGAGATGGCCCCCAAGACTCCCCCAGTGTTTGTATACTTTCTGCAGTCATTCAATCAATCTCTGTTTTAGGCACTGCTGTGAGAGCATCTCGCAGAGGTAACGAAGGTCTCAAATCAGTTGACCTTAAGATAGGATATTGATCTGGGGGAATCATAGGAGTCCTTTAAGATCAGAGACGGAAGAGGTGGAAGGGGGTCAGAGAGCCGTGTTCCTGCTGACCTGGAAGAAAGCAAAGGTATCTCTCTGTGCAATGCTAATGGAGCCACGGGGCAGGGACCTGCATTTGGGAGCCAAGAGGGGTCCCTGGCTGACAGCTAGCAGAAAAACAGGCACTTCAGCCCTACACTGCAAGGAAGTGAATTCTGCCAACAACCACTCTGCCTGGAAGAGGAGCCGTGGGCCAACATGTCTTAGCTGCCATCTTGATTTCAACCCAATGAGACCCTGAGCAGACAACGTAGCCACACTGTGCCCAGGCAGCTCACCTACAGAAACTGTGAGATGATAAACTGGTGTGGTTTGAAGCTGCTAAATCTGTGGCAATTTGTTACTCGACCAGAGAACAACAGTACAGAAGACAACAGGTAGATCCATAGCCAGAAGGCAGTGTAGCAGGCTGATCAAGAGAATGTGCTCTTTCTTTGAACTTCTCTGATACAATCCTGGTTCCACCGCTTACTGGCTGTGTGATTTTGAACAGATTACCTAATCTCTACAAGTCTCAGGTTCCACATGTGTAAAACAAGATTAAAATATTAAAACAAGAATGTTATGAAGATTAAGTGCAATAATGCGTATCACTGACACTCAGAGAGGTTCAATAACTTGCCTAACATTATGTGACTAGTAAGTGGAGGAGGCAGGATAAATTGCAGGGCTCTTTGACCCTGAATCCCATCTGCTGAACGTCTCAATCTTGTAAGCTCTCTTCATGGTGTAGAAGTCATAACTCTTCAGATTCTTCTCTGGAGGAGAGCCAGGGTGGCAGGTTGAGATTCTGACCTGCCAATGCTCTCAGAATGGATCCAAAATGATCCCCAGTGCTCTGGCCATCAGTCTCTGATGCATGGATGCTCCTCCTGGGGTCCCCCTTGTTTATGTACCTCTCAGTTACCCTCCAGGCCTCAGCTGTAACATCACGTTGGCAAGAAGGTCTTCCCTGACCCCACAGACTGGACCAGATGTTCTCAACACATTCTCACAAAGTCCCTCTCCTTTGTAATAGTTCTCACCTTTTATTATTATGTACTAAGCTGGTGGTTCTCATCTGGGGGCAGGGAACATACGTCTATGTCTGGAGACACTTGCGGTTGTCGCAACTGGAGGGGAGTGCTAATACCATGAATCCATCAGGGATGCTGCTAACCATCCTACAATGCACAGCACAGCCCCCACAACAAAAATTATCTGGCCCCAATTGTCGATTGTATCAAGGTTGAGAAACCCTGTCTTGTATCTACTTACATTTTTAAAATAAAAAATGAGATCACATTGTATGTATACTTTTTATCACTTGTGTTTGCAAGTTAAGAAATAATTTCAGTATTTCATCTAATATTACTAGTTACTTTCTAGTGTTTTGGTGTTTACAGGAGAGAAAGAGTAATTTCATGCCATCATATAACTTTCTACAACAGCATGTTTTCATAACTGCATGTCATTAACATCAAATGGCTGTATGAAAATTTATTCAAACAATACTCTATTGCTGGACATGTAGATTGCTCCTTATCCCCTTTTTTCTTTTCTTTTCTTTGCCCCTTTCTTCCCTCCCTCCTTCCCCTTCCTTTCTTCCTTCCTTCCCTCCCTCCTCTCTCCCTTCCCTTCCTCCCTCCCTTCCTTCCTTTCTTCCTTCCTTCTTTTTCTTTCTTTCCTATCATAGATACCATCGTCATGAACATCTCTGTGGCTTCCCCTTTACACACATCCCCGATGACTTCTTCAAAGTCAATTTGGCCCTAACTGCTTTGGAAATCACTTGGTATCACTGAATTTAACTGAGATGACATGGCCAACAGCAAACCCACAAACATTTGAAGCAAAAAATGCAAGTGTTTGCTCTGTCCTAATAACACTGACAGGAGAGCCAAGGTTGTAAGAGAAGTAAGGCGGCACAGCCAATTCTCACTAGAGACATGGTTTTCACATTGTCTAAACTTGCTGGGGCAGGCCAGCCTTTGGCAGGGAGTAACTTTATAATCTCTTCTGCCAGAGACTTCCAAAAATTCTCAACTTCTTTTTGAGTTTCCAGTGAAGATTCTTGGCATTCACAGAGAGTTAAAGAAGAAAAAGACGTGTTCACGGACAAATTAAAACAGCTAATGCCAACTGGCTGGAAGTCATCTTTTCTGTGTATGGAAGGTGGGGAGCCCAGTCAAAGCCCTAAGTAAACAGCTCACAGAGACAAAAGACAAGGTGTTTTCTTTTCTGAGCACTGGAAGTTCAGGAACAACGTGCGTCAGATTTTGCAACCTTCACAAGAGTTTGGGTATCATAACATAATAATCTTACTCCTGGAATGGCTTCAGGACCAATTACCAGGTTTCTTGGACTGAAAGCCAAAAACAGTCATGGAATCAGCCCACACTGGGTTAGATTTGGGGGACGGGTAAGGAGAGAAACAGGGTTGGAATGAAGGTGTTGGAGGCAACGTGGTGTATTTGTAAAGATACCAAAGCCATCTCCACTCTCAACTCTGACAATAGCCTGACTCTATGGGGATGTTTTGAACTTGAAGCATTCTCCAGGTGAGCACAGGACAAAGGCGAAGGGAGGAAGGACGTGTTCTGGTCAAATAAGGAACATACCTTGTGAATGTGGGAGGTGACTTCTGGCATCAGGTTCTCAGGACATAAGGGGAAGAAGCCACCCAACCCCAAAGCATTTAAAGTCATGTGGTTTTCCTGGCATAGGAAAGCACAGGAAAGAGTCCAGGGGAAGGGAAGAATGTTTTGTTCATAAAACATAAAGCTAAGCAAATAGTGTAGGTTGGAAAGGAATTGTATTTTTTTCTTATTATGCAAAAGAATAGATGATAAATCCATTTAGAATTGACTGCAGCAGGGCGCTTGGGTGGCTTAGTTGGTTGAGCATCTGACTCTTGGTTTCGGCTCAGCTCGTGATCTCGGTGCCATGAGATGGAGCCCCATGTTGGGCTCCATGCTCAATGAGGAGCCTACTCCTCTCCCTCTCCCTCTGCCCCTCCCCCTACTTGCACACATAAGCACTCTCTCTCTAATTAAATAAATAAATCTAAAAAAAAAAAAAAAAAGAATTGACAGGAGCAATGTGTGAATAATCCAAAAAGCATTGTTCCAAGTCCTGGAAAGGAATAATGGGATGTCTTATCCCAGCATATTTCTTTCTCAATTTGTTTCCTGCAATTTACCATTCGAATGAATGAGCATTCCCTGAGTGGCTTGAGAAAGGTGACCTGTGTTCTGGGCAGCATGTAGAAACCCTCCCTGGGGTCAAAACGTTCCTGTGGAGAACTTAGGCAGGCATCAGTGAGCACTGACCACGTGTGCTATTGTCTGGGACTTTTTCCAAGTTAAAAAACCCTTGAATCCCCTACTGTCCATTGATACTTTTGGTGTGGTTCTTCCCTGTCCTGCGCTCTGCTCACCACCAAGGTTGCATTCTCTGACCTAGAGTACATTCACTGTCCCTTGTCACCTGGCTTTATTTGCTCATTTTATTCCCTTTAACTGGTATTATATTATTTAATTTTAATTTTTTTTTCTTAATTTAAACCAGCACGTAAGCAGTGAGGTTCAGAAGCTTCTCTGTTCTGTTCACTGTGGTATTCTCTCTGCCTAATATACAGGCATACCTCATTTTACTGTGCTTTGCTTTATCTGCGGAGTGCAATTTTTTACCAGTTGCAGCAACCCTGCATCAAGCAAGTCTCTCAGCACGATTTTTATTATTATTAACATATAATGTATTATTTGTTTCAGGGGTATGGGTCTGTGATTCATCAGTCTTACACAATTCATAGCGCTCACCATAGTACATACCCTCCCCAATGTCTATCACCCAGCCCTCCCACCCCCTGCCCCCACCGCCTACCATTCCAGCAACCCTCAGTTTGTTTCCTGAGATTAAGAGTCTCTTATGGTTTGTCTCCCTCTCTGGTTCCATCTTGTTTCATTTTTCCCTCCCTTCCCCTATGATCCTCTGCCGTGTTTCTCAAATTCCTCGTATCCGTGAGATTATATGATAATTGTCTTCTCTGATTGATTTATTTCACTTAGCATAACACCCTCTAGTTCCATCCACGTTGTTACAAATGGCAAGATTTCATTTTTTTGATGGCTGCATAATATTCCTTCCATTGTGTGTGTGTGTGTGTGTGTGTGTGTATACCACATCTTCTTTATCCATTCATCTGTTGATGGACATCTAGGCTCTTTCCATAGTTTGGCTATTGTGGACATTGCTGCTGTAAACATTGGGGTGCATGTGCCCCTTCAGATCACTACATTTGTATCTTTGGGGTAAATACCCAGTAGTGCAATTTCAGCACGACTTTTTCCACAGTGTTTGCTCACTTTGTGTCTCTGTTTCACATTTTGGTAAGTCTCACAGTGTTTCAAACTTTTTCACTCTTCTTATATTTGTTATGGTGATCTCTGATCAGTGATTACTACTCCCTGAAAGCTCAGATGATGGTTAGCATTTTTTAGTGATAAAGTATTTTTTGGTCAAGGGATTTACATTGCTTTTTTAGACTTAATGCTATTGCACACTTAATAGCCAATGGCGTAGTGTAAACATAACTTTTATATGCACTGGGAAATAAAAAAATTCATTTGACTTGTCTTATTGCAATATTTGCTTCATGGTAATATTCGCTTTATTGTAATATTTGCTTTTTTGTGGTGGTCTGGCACCAAACCGTGCACTATCTGCGAGGTATGCCTGTAGCGCTTGGCGCATAGTAGGTGCTCGGTAAACCTTGGCTGACTGCATCGACAAATGTTTCCATCTGATACACTGTCTAGGAAGAATTCAGGTCTCTGAAGACTCCATGCTCGCTGAGCTCCTTTGAGTGGTCTTCCACCCTTCCTTCTTTCTTTTTTAAAAATAAAGGTATCAATTACAAACAGTAGAATCCATCTTTTTTCGTTTTTTTTTTAAAGATTTTATTTATTTATTTATTTGACAGAGAGAGAGAGAGAGAGAGAGCACAAGCAGGGGGCACAGCCGAGGGAGAGGGAGAAGCAGGCTCCCAAGGAGCAGGGAGCCCGATGCAGGACTCCATCCTAGGACCCTGGAATCATGACCTGAGCTGAAGGCAGACGCTCAACCGAATGAGCCTCCCAGGTGCCCAGTAGAATCCATCTCAATGTACACTTGCGCAAGTTTTGACAAATGCCTACAGTCATGTGACCACCATAATCAAGATGTGCTATAGTTCCATCACCCCCCCAAATTCCCTGCCACTATGCCTCCACAGCCATTGATCTGGTCTCTGCCCGTAGAGTAACAAGCCTTCAAGTCTGGCTTCTTTCACTTAGCACAATGCATCTGAGATTCATCCTCTTGTATTGTTAAGTCATTCCTTTCCATTGCTGAGTGGTATTCCATTGTATGGGTGTCCCACAGTGTGTCCACCACTCCCCACTGGAGGGCCAGGCCCTCATCTCTTCTTACTCTCATTAGTGGCTGAGAGCACAGGCTTTGGAGCAGGTGGACATGGGACTGAAGTCTAGGCCTGACACTTGTTGGCAGTGTGATCCTCCAGGAAGTTAGTGAAATACTAGGACTCATTTTCCTGAGGAAGAGTAGTGGAGATAATTTATATAAAGTATTTAGCACCAGAGCTGGCAGACAAATGCACAATAAATGGTAGCTCTCATCTCTAGGGTGGTGGGGAGAGGTCCTGCACATATTTCCCTTCTTCTGATCAGCTCACCAATTTTTAGTCATTCAATCATTATTTAACTGGTCTGAACCTCAGTTTCTTTAACTGAAAAGTGAGGGTAAGAACACTAACATCATAGAAGTGCCCTGCAACCCAAGTGGGCTAATATCTGTACCTATCTCTGCGTGCAGGTGCCTGGCCCACGGGAGGTACTCATGAAATGGCAGTTGCAGTATGAGGCTGAGAGTACTAGGATAACATGACTCTCATTCCATCTTCAGGACTCATGTGAACCAGAAGAAAGCAGGGCTGTTCAGGTGGGAAGGGAGGACATGCTCTGGAGTCAGACTGCCTCGATTTGATTCACTGCTCTGTTCCTTCCTAGCTGAGGGACCCTGGACAAGTTACTTAACCTCTCTGTATCAGTTTCCTAACTGGAATCATGCAAATAATACCCATCCATAGGGTTGTTTGGGGGATACATGAGATAATGTGTGTCAAAAGCTTAGAATAGTGCCCATCGTATGGAGTTTGAGAAATGTCAGCTGACTCTCTGAGATCACCTGAGCTGTAGATATCTCTACCTTATTATGGGATGGCACAGTTCCAGGCACCATGTAGGAGTTCAGTGCATGTTTGTTGAACTGAATTAATGCGAATAACATATCTCCCTTTGGGTCACACTGTGATCTCAAATTTTATTGTATATATTGAGATGCAATGCAAAGTGATTTCTCAAAGGACATGCTCTGCAGAACTATCAACCATGAGATTCAGAAAAGCAGTTGAGGATGTACATTACCCTTACAGGAGGCTTTAATCCTGATGATCGTGTAAAATTTTTCGTACCGGCCCTTCTTTTGGAGAATTTCATCTTTGATTCATCTGAAAGAGCTCTTCAATAGTACAGTTGTATTGTCCTCCACAGAAGAAGAAATTGAGTTTTTGCAATGGGTTGGTAGCCTTTGTAAATCAGACTTTTCTGTTTTCTGACTTCAGGACTAGCCTGCTGTGTGAATCCAGATAAAGTGATTGCCCTCTCTGTGTCATTGGTGCCCCATCAGCTGCCTTTGTGCATTGCAGAGTGAAATCCACAATTCTCGCCAAGTTGCTTGATATCCATAAAGGTGGTGGGTCTGTGTTGGGGGTGGGGGAAAACACTATAAAAGTTACTATCATTTATCATAAAGAAGTAAGGAGTTTTAGACATTATTTGGGAAGAAGATAGGCTAGTATAGATGAAGCTACTCATGCATGTCAAGTTACTAAGTCCTATTGAGGTCTGTTTATTCATCCATTGATTTTACACTCGTCAAGGGCCCACTACATTGCCTAGTTATCAGTCAGATAGTCTGCCTGCTGGGTGGGGCAGAAGGCAGGTTTCACATTACATCCTCCTGGTCACTGTGAACTGTCAGGGGATGCTTAGGATCAAAACTGGTCCAGTTGGACTAAATTTCTAAACTTTGGTGGGAACTGCCGGAGGCTCAGCGTTTCCACTGAGCCACACTATCAATGTGTCTTTCTACTGATGTATCTGTTGATGACTTTTTCAATTTTGGAAGCCACTCTTGCTGCCTCTCCGACCTTTTCTTGGCAGGTGCAGGCTTGGGTTCGGTTGCCTAAGGCTTGTAATAGGAAAAGCCCTGTTTAGTATTATAACCACTTGCTTGTTATGAGGTCTTGGGGTTACTTAACCACTCTGAGCTTCAATTTCTCCATTTGTAAAATGGGGTTAACAATTTATAATGTGTGGTTTGCTGTGAGGATAAGAAATAATATTAGTATATAATAATACATGAAGAGACAAGTCTTTCTCAAATGCCACCTTCCTTGGGAAGACTACCGGATCCTTCTACTAAAAATTCTGAGGCCTCCCACATGCCCCATCTCACTAGGCCTGCCTCATTTCTGTAGCGCTTATTTCTATCTATGGCAAAGTGATTTATTTAACTGTCCCAACTAATGGCATCTTGTATCTGCATCTTTTGCTCTGCAATTTTATAATCCCCTACCACTCTGAGTCTGGGCTCTGTCATTTGACTTTCTTTGGCCAATGGGATATTAATAACTATGATGCAAGCAGAGACTCAAAATGCATGTGTGCATGGCCATTTTCCCTCTTGCAGGACTGGGCTGTTCACTTTGCCTGTCTGTCTTGCCATGAGAACATGCCTGGGCCAGCCTGTTGGAAGGGTTTGAAAGACACGGGAGCCAGGACAGCCTGGTTTGCTCCAGCCGACCTTGGATGACCAAGCTCTCAGTTGCAAGCCAGCCAGCTGCCTCCCAGACTTGTGAGTGACCCCAGCTGAGATGAGAAGAACCACTCAGCCCACATAACTGACTGCAGAATCAGGAGCTAAAGAAATGGTTATAGTTTTAAGCCGCTGAGATTCGGAGCTATTTGTTATGCAGCAAAAACTACCCGATACACTGACATAATTTACTTAGTTGCTATGTGTACTATCACTCACCCTCCCACCCTCCCTGCCCAGCTACACTGTGAGTCCAAGAGAGTATGGATTTTTATGTTTTTTCTTGGGGCCAGGTCCTATGTCTAGAATAGAGCCTGGCAGACAGTAGGTACTTAGTAAATATTTATTGAAATGAAATAACATAAAAAGTACCATATGAAGTACCACTTGAATTGATGTTTAACAAATGGTAATTATTACAATGACAATGTTAAATATTTTTATGCCAGAGTCAACATTTTTTTCTCCCTCAGGGTCTTCTGTTATTTTTCCCTCAGCTAGTGTTCAAAAACCTGGAAAAGCACAAATGAGTCCCCTTTGGGTATATGATGGGGGAGGAGGGTTGGCAATAAAGACACATAACAAGTGTAATTTTTTTTTTTCCTTATCAAATTGACTTGGGGTTGTGGGTGTTATGGAGACATGGCCTCAGGCTCTTCATTTGTTAGCTCTGGATGTGCCATGCTGGCTGCCCCTGTGGGGGGTTGATATTTATGTTGTAGGTGGAGCAAAAGAGAGAGTTCTCCTGCCAGACGTCCAGAAGGTAGACTTGCAGCAGAGATCATTTTCTTTCAAAACAATCATCGCATTTGAAGTAATCATTTAGTTACTGGATTGTCTATTTAGTTTCTCTCTTCTCTACCAGGCTGTCGGCTCCAAGGAAGAAAGAAGCCCCTTCTAATTTCTTCACCATGATACCTGCACCAGCCACCAAATCTATTTGTTGAGGGGATGAATCATGACCTTGTTCATTTTAGGTCTGTCAGCTTCTGGAACAGAAGGACTTCCTCTTTCCACAAATATGGCATGAGCATGACACTACGGTAGAACTTTCCAAGGGTGTCACTGCTCTCATTTTGGGGCAAATAATAACAAGTAAATTTTATTGAGACATTACTCTGTGCCAGGCACTGTCATAAGAATGTAACATGTGAATTCACTGTGGAACGAGGTGTTAGCATAAGCCCCACTTCACAGATGAGGGGATGAGAAGCCCCACTTCACAGATGAGAAACACAGGGAGCTTCTTTTGGAATCCTGTGACAAAATCTTGAACAAGTCACACTTCCTCTGAATCTCTGTCCCTCATGTGTAACATAAGATGCTCAGTTTAGAACAAAGTTTCCTATGCCTTCCAAGGAGAACTATAAATCACATGTTCTGGGAGAAAAATAAAGACTTTTGTGGTAAGCAAACTTGTGGCCATACCACATCCCTTTGGCCCACCTTATTTCAGTGTAGCTGTGTGGAAACTTCCATGCACGTTGCCAAGTTCCATGTCAAGTGTTTCCCTCAGTGTCTCTTTGCTCTGCTGCCTCAGAGCTTTCCCGAGAGCTGTGGAGGGCTGCTCTGCCAGCTTGCAGGTGCAACCCAGGAAGTGTGGGGCAACTAACCTCCCCAGGTGCAACCTCCAACCAATGGGAAATGGAGCCCAAGGAGCTCTGACCTTTAACAGGCTGATTCTGAGGCATACTTTTTATGGTTGTTCCTCACACATTCTCCAGAAATTCTGAGTTCCAGTTGCTCAGGTTTCTAATCAGCTCATTAACACATCTTTATTGCCTTTGGTTCTTTCTCTGTCTTATTTGGCTCACTTTGTCATTTTTGATCACTGGAATGAACTCCGAATTAAGCTGTACTTGAACCCAAGTCTTCGTCTCTGCTTTTGGGAGAATTCAAACAAAGACATATGGTCAAATAGTTTGAGAAAATACTGCATGCTCTGTTCCTCCCTTAGACACTTAAAATGCACATTAACATATTCAAAGCTCTGACAAGTCCTGCTGCAAAGAGACTCATCCAGCTCTCTTTAACTCAAGGTTCCCCAAATTCGGTGCCCACAGAACTTTTTACTCTTAAGATCTTTTTAGCTTCCCCAGAATAATGGTCCCATGGAATATGCTTTGAAAAATGCTGGACTGTATAATCCCTAGGATCCTCTTCCTCATTGGCATTTGTCAAGGTCGTGGGTGGATCTAGTGGCCTCAGCTGCCATTCCTGGGCATGGGGCCAAAGCCAAATAGAACTCCCTGGACAGGAGATTTCTCTCAATGCCAGGGAGCAGAACCTTCAGACAGGCCTCTCCAGAAACTGCCTCTTTCCCCTTTTTCCTTATAAATGGGATAGTCAGCTTGTGGGTGGGGCCAGGAATGTTTGGCTGACTGGGCTGGGAATGCAGCTGTGGGCATCCTGAGAAAAAGCTCACTTGCTGATGAAGCAGGAGACCAGATGAGATGAACAGGAAATGGATGCCAACAAGCCTGTCTCCCCACACTCTTCTGCTAACAAGAAGCCATGGGAGAATTTAATTGGCATGAGTCCAGAGGGGATAATTATTTCCTATGGTGGTCCACAGAAGGGCACTCAGGAAACCTAGAGATTGCGGGGTCAAGAGGTTGTGTGCGGCCTCCCAGTGGGGGCTGGTTGGTGGGAGTGGAGAGGGTGACCAGCAGCTCATCCATGTTCCTTCACCTGTCAAAGGCTTGCATTCAAGTAACAACATTTGGGTTCTTAGATTTGGGGGATGGGGTTATATTTATCTGAGAGAAAAATTTGAAAATGTTGTCATTCTCTTGTTTAATAAAAATGAAACCAATGAAAATAGTAGCGATAACAATATCAATTTCTGAATTCATGTTGAAGGATGGACACATACAGCCTTTTATCAAATCCTTTACATTCAATGACTAGTCTATGTCTGAGTCTCTCAACCTCAGGCTACTGGCATTCCGGGCTGGGTAATATCTGCTCGGGGGGCCGTCCTGTGCACTGCAGGATGTTCACCAGCATCCCTGGTCTCTCCTCATGAGATGCCAGGATCACCTTTCTCCTCCCAAATTGTGACAACCACAAATATTTCCAGACATCGCCAAATGTTCCTTCAGGGGCAAAATCAGTCACAGATGGAAACTACTGGTCTATGTTAAAAGTGCAGTAGAATATAATTGTTAAAGCATAGGTTTCCAGCCAGGAAGTCTTGGTCCAAATTCTGGATCTACCATTTATTGGCTGTGTGACTTTAGGCACAGTATTTAATCTCTCTATGCCTCAGATTCCTCTTCTATAGAATGGGGAGAATAATAGCACCTACCTGATAGGGTTATTGTGAAGATTAATTAAATATAATACATATATATATCTATATATAAAGTCTTTAGGATAGACTGGCACATAAAGTCTCGATAAACGCAAGCCATTATGCCATAATCATCACTATTTTTTTTTTTTGCCTTTACCTCCTAGACTGAAAATGTTTTGAGCGCAGAGATCAAGCCTTTTTTATTTTTAAATTCATGATGTTTAGCACAGGTGCACAATAAAGATTGAAGAAGAAAGGAGGGAAGGAAAGGAGGAAGGAAAGGAGAAGCCTAGCAATGGAACATCCAGTGTGAAGACAGGAGAGAGTAAGATCAAGAACCTTCCCCACATAGCTGTCCTGTGCACCAGAGCCTGGCGCTAGACTCTTGGTCTCAGAGCAGACTCTCAGGCAGAAGAGCGGGCAGATGGGAGAGTCCACACAAAACACCAGAGGGTGTGTAAGGGATCTAAATGTGAAACATGAGTGGGTAAACAGATGCATGGGGACTTGCTTGAAACTTCTTGGGGCTGGAGGCTGTAGGTGGGCTCTGTGTTAAGTAGAAGTGATTGCTGCAGTCTGGAAGAAGCAAAGCAAGAATGTATGTTGTCTGCTCATGCGTCAGGAGGGAATGAAATAT
The DNA here is from genome assembly GCF_029215605.1 of Mirounga angustirostris. NCBI lineage: Eukaryota > Metazoa > Chordata > Mammalia > Carnivora > Phocidae > Mirounga > Mirounga angustirostris. The sequence goes on along the minus strand of NW_026991709.1, from coordinate 182,316,443 downwards.
GGCTAATCACGTATTACTCACTCCTCCATTCACAAGTCTTATGAAGTTCATTCATGGACTTGGGGTAGACCTCTTGTATAGAGGGTTGAAATTCTATAGCAGAAGGGGACAAGGCTTCCAGTGGCCACCCAGAACACTGTCTATATCTAAGTGCTAGGATGAGGGAAGGCAGTGAACAGTATTGTACAGTTGAACTTGCTATAATCATGGAAGTGTTTTGTATCTGCGCTGTCCAGTATGGTAGCCACTAGCCCCATATAGCTACAGAGCACTTGGATTATGGCTATTGTGACTGAGGAAATGAAATTTACATTAAATCTAATTTAGATTTAAATAGCCACATGTGGCTAGCGCCTACCGTATTAGAGAGTGCAGGCCTGGAAGAAACCACATGTCTCTTGGATACTCAGGCTTTCCAAGGACATACTGAGAGATGGTGGGCTCACCGCTCTTAATGGGGAAGGATGAGCCATAAATGTCTATGACTCCCCACCCAGATCCTCCTGCCAGACAGGAGAAACACTGTCCTGCTCTGGACTGTTCCACATTGCCGGGCCACAAAGAACCCTGTGTGAGGGAAGACACAACATCAACAATGAAGACTACTCTATTCCTATTACTGCTACAATCATGAACAACACTTATGGAGCACTTGGTATGTGCTGAGTACCTTCCTAAGCATCTTGCGTGGACCATCTCTCACTGGGGAGGTCTACTCATTACCCCTGTCTTATAGACACAGAAATTAAGTGTTTAAAAACAAAGACTTTGGGATAAGTCAAGGTTAATGTGAGACTAACTCAGAATCTTTTTTGGGAAGGGATCCATAAGAAAGTGTTAATGTTGGCTACTTTTGCAAAGAACATCTGGGGTTGAGATGTTTTTTCCCTTCTCTGTATTTATGTCTTTCTGTATCATATGAAAAAAATTTATCGGTACATACATGGCTTTCAGTTAAGGAAAAATATATCAGTAGGGCTTATCTGTCATTGGGATTATGGTTCTTTTAACTTTTGTATTTTCTGAGCTAAAGCAGTCAAATTATTCTAAGATGGAGAGAGGTCACTTTGTGCCTGAGGGCAACTGTGGGTAAAGCTCAGTGCCCCCGATCGCTTTGTGGACTTACATTTTTCTCTCTCTGAAGATGGAGCTTAAAGGGGAACCCATGGCAGACAATCCCTTTGATGCCATAGCAAGTACCTGAGCTAGTGGACCTTGGAAGTGGGGTGACAAACTGTCCTCGTTTGCATAGGACTGAGGGGTTTCTTAACCGACTGAGCCACTCAGGCATCCCTTGGACTGAGGGGTTTCTTAAGACATGGGACTTTCAGTGCTAACTGGGGAAGTCCCAGGCAAACCAAGGCACGTTGATGACTGTACTTGGAAGGGGGAAAAAGATGAGCCTCTTCGGAGACTTGGGTCCACACAGCTCCTGCAGGCAAAGAGCAGCTTCCCAGTAGGTCACGGTGCAGATGGAAGAAGGGATCACCAAACCAAGGATATGACTGATGTCCCTGGCATTGCTTGTCCTAGACTTAGAGGTTCAAAGACAGCAGCCTGAGGAATCACCATCAGTTCCAGGTAGGGCTGCATTATGACTGCCATGGGCCCTGGGCATTTTTGCCTCCGTGGGTCCCTTCCCCCTTAAAAAAGTATTAAAAATTATATTTAAGACTGTATTTGTATAAGGAGAAATATAATCTGGGCTGGATTCATTATTATATATCTATTATTATTATTTCTACTGATTTTAAAAGAAATTAAAATGAAAAAACTTTTTTTTATAAACCCTTAAAGGTCTTGGGGCCCTTAGGCTTTGTGTCTACTGTGCTTAACCAGTCGGCCCTGGTTCTACAGACTGAAAGAAGAGGATGGGGAAAGAGGAAGATTTGGAGGCCTCTTGGTCAGGGTTTCCCAACTTAAATGAACCTGGATGGGAAAAAAATTGCGTGTTAATTTTCAACCACCTCTAACTGACATTTAACATTTCCTTCTGTTATGATGTGGGCAATAAATCATACCCGCATGGTAGTACCTGCTTCTCTGCCACCAGAAGAACTCACAGGAATTTTTAGATCATATTCCAGTTGTGGTGGGAATGTCGGAATAGCATGTTCTCTCATCGCTTCTTCAAAATCATGGTGGTTACGAGACTGGCCGCTAGATCATGTTATTTAATGCATTACTAAGAAGCTCACATATTATTATAACACAACTTTTAAATTTAAACAGTGTCTTCACCTAATGTTTTCTTCATAATCCAGTGTATTTTGTTTTGTGCATTTCAAAACCTTGTTCTGAGAAGGGGTCCTTGGGTTTCACCAGATTGCCAAAAAAGAAGGCAAAGAGAAGGCAAAGAGCTCTACACGGAGTGTTCTATAGTTCGTGAATTTAGCCCTGTCCTTCGTCTTGCCTTTCCAGTGAGGAAACCGTGACTCAGCCTTGCCCATCCCACAGAGAAGTCCAGGACAGGGTTAAAGACTGGCTGGCAGAGGCTAAAGTCACACCCCAGGTGTGCAGCCTAACAAAGTGTTAATTGGAAACCAACTGAGCTGGAAGAGGAAGCCCAGACAGGTTGCACGGGGTGTTTTCTCCTTGTGGTTTGATTGTTGACAGAACATCACCAACCCCTCCTGGGTGGAAACAGGTTGAGTGCCTCCCTTTGAAATGCTTCTTTTGCAGAAAATTCCACTGCTCTGGTCCTGGGGGAGACCCCGAATTTTTTTTTCACTTAACACGACTCATGTATTTATCTGTTTTAAACCTCTACTGAGCACTTCCTGTGTGCCATGCAATTTGCTAAGCGCTTTACATGCATTATCTCATTCGAGTCTCACAACAACTCCATGGGGAAGGTGCTCTTATTATTTCTATTTTTACATATGAGGCAATAGCGGGAGGCTCAAAGGAGCAGGTAACTTGCCTCAATCCACATAGGCAGCAAGTGGTAGGCTGGGATCTGAACTTGGATTGACTCTTCTGAGAGGCTCTTCCCTTTGAAGTTTTGGGTTCTTTGTTTTTTGTTTTGACTCGATAGAACTTTCTTAATTTTAAGGATGTAGCACAGCTCAGACACGTCAGTTGATAGGCAGTGAGCAAAGAAGCAGCCGAGAGGCCAACAATAAGGTAGAATTTGGCCACACAAATGCATTGGGGACTTTCTTGGAACTCCAAGCCCCCCTGGAGTAAAAGACAATTTGCGTCACACCTAAGCTTTATTGCTCCATGATAATCACAGTGGCTAAAAGTAGATAGGTCTTTGTGTGTGTGTATGTGTGTATGTGTGTGTGCATGCTCACGCGAACCGTTGGTGGGTGTGCCGAGTCTCAGAGAGAAAGCTATCCTCTTATGTTGAGATAAAGGTCATACAACTCCTGCACACATATCCTTGATTTTAATTTTTTAAAAACTTATTATTATTTATGTATGTATTTATTTACTTAGGAGGCTCCCTGCCCTATGTGGAGCCCAGTGCAGGGCCTGAACTCACAACCCCAAGATCAAGACCTGAGCCAAGATCAGGAGTCTGATGCTTAACTGACTGAGCCCCCCAGGTGCTCCCATATCCTTGATTTCTAATTAAAAAGTCAAGGAGAGCCAAAAGGTACAAACTTCCAGATATAAAATAAATAAATCACAGGGATGTAACATATAGCCTGGTGACTCTAGTTAATAATACTGTATCGCACTTTTGGACATTGCTGAGAGAGTGGATCTTAAAAGTTTTCTTCACAAGAAAAAAAAATCTGTAACTACGTATAAGGGCGGATGCTAACTAGACTTATCGTGGTGATCATTCTGCAATATATACACAAACATTGAATCTCTATGTTGTATACCTAAAACTAATACGATGTGGTATGTCAATCATACCTCAATGAAAAAAAAAGTCAAGGGGAAAAAAAGTCCCCTCTCTGTCCCCTTTAACTACCTAGTCAAGTTCAAATCTTCCTCGGCTGGGACCTCGGGAGGAGTGGCTGGTTTTCTCCAGCCACTGTAGGTTGGATGGGTTTGCTGTCAAAGTTGCTCTATCCTGGTTCTGGGGTCAACTTTTCTCTGCCCCTCCTTCAACCACCCACAATGCCAGTGTTCAGACGCAATGAGTCCACAAGGCACCTATATCCTTTGTCACCATCTGTTTATATCCCCAGGAAAGATCTGATGTTTCAGAACACCGCGACTTAGAGTAAGTGGAGCGAGGAACAATCTATTCCTTGTTTTAAATCAAGTTGTCATAATCCAAAGGCAAGCTCCAACTTTAATAACAAACACCCAGTGTTATGACATTTTACCTTTTCCAACTATTTATGTAGGCACAAATATTGTGTTTAAATTTTAACTATACAGTTAACATAAAACAGTCCACTTACTTAAATACAGTAAAAATAAAGCGAGTGATGCCAATTTTGCTTCCCGTTTAAGCCTTGTTCTTTAAATAGATCATTCATTCAACAACCGTCCACTGAGGGCTCGGCGTCAGACACCGCACTTGGCATGACATACCCGAGAATGAACCAGAAACAGTCCTTGTACTCCGAGCACCACAGGGAAGCAGGAGGGACAAGATGGGAGTCAAGATGGAACAACGGACGTGCGTTTTTCCATCTCTAACATCTCGAGAAAGAGATACCAGAAGTGGTTTGCTTTCTTTTCATTCTCTACCAAGTGCTATTCCCTGGCATCAAGCTATATCGGGGTTCAAAAGTTGTGTGTGGGGTGCAGTTTTTCAGTGGCTTTATGAAGTTAGTCGGTGAAACACAGGCATGAAAGTGATGGAGAAAAGAGTATTTCACAGTCACCCAAAGAAAGATAGAATGTGTGATGCTCAGGACTTGGCATCCTGACTCTTCATCCTACACTCAGATGACAATTGGATTTTAACAAGGAGTGGGGTTTGTGGTTTGGGAAATACGGCATTTTTACTGCCTTGGGTCATATTTGAAATATTTGCAGGCGTTTAAAATAGCGTAGTGTTATTTTTTCCCTTGTCTTCAAAACAAACCCAGCAAGCTTTTATAAGTCATAACAACAAGCATAAAATTGGGACATTGGAAAACCCATGGGCAGAGCTTTGGAAAATCCATTCTCCCCCAGGATAAGTGTTTGGATTTGGGTGCAGAGGACCATGAGCTTCTTGGGGACCCACCTGACCTTGAATGACTTTGAGATCCTGAAGAAAGGGGGGTAGGGCTCCAGGGGCAATACAGCTGGGAGGTCCCACCCAGCCATTCTTCAGGGCAATGACAGAAGAATGCACAGGGGCTTTGGGAGTTTCCTTCTAGCCAACATGTCCTGTTTTTTACTCTGGAAATTTCTTTGAAAGAGAAAATAAAAATAATCCAGAGATTCATATTTATTTAAGCGACCAACTCCCCAAACCCTAGAATTCTGTCCTGTGAGCCACTCTCTCTGGGGCTTATTCCTGCCAAAGGGCCTCAAGTGGGGGCAAATACTAAAACCAAGAAGTGAACCGGCCTTAAATACAAGGGTACCTGGCTTTCTGTTTTAAAACAATGAAGGGTAATCAGTGTTTGCCCAGAAGGAAATATCTAATATGTACATATATATTAATAAATAGTAACTGTATAGTTATAAACATAGAAGTTAATATTTCTTGAGTGTCTAGTAGGCCACGCTCCCATTAATTGTCACAACAATTCTATAAAATGTGTGCTACTCTTCTCCCAATTTTATTCATACAGAAAGCTGATGTACAGGGGCGCCTGGGTGGCTCAGTTGGCCAAGCGCCTTACTTCGGCTCTGGTCATGATCTTATGGTCCTGGGATCGAGCCCCATGGTGGGCTCCTACCTCAGTGGGGAGTTTGCTTCTCCCTCTCCCACTCCCCCTGCTTGTGTTCCCTCTCTGTATCTCTCTGTCTCAAATGAATAAAAATCTTAAAAAAAAAAAAAAAGAAAGCTGATATACAGGGAGCTTAAGTGACTTGCTCAAGGTCACACAGTTAGGAGGCAGTAGGATTGAGATTTGGATCTAGGCAGCTGGCTGTGGGGAAGGAGACTGAGTTTCACTACTTATACTCCATTACTCACCTAGGGCTTGTCTGTCAAGCCCAAATTTAAATGAATCCCTATCTCAGGTGTCTGAAATTTTGAAAACCTGGTAGCGAAGGAAAGTGTTTGATGGCTTTCCTTCTGATTTTAAGTATCAAAAAAAAAAAAATTAAGTACGATTCTCAGATTATTTGGAAGATGTAAGAAGAGCAAACAAATCAAGAGTGAATTGAATTCCCTGGGGCATCTGGGTGGCTCAGTGGGTTAGGTGTCCCACTTTTGATCTCAGCTCAGGTCTTGATCTCAGGGTTTTGAGTTCAAGCCCCGCATGGAGCCTACTTAAAAAAATAAAAATAAAATAAAACAGGTTTTCCCTATCTCAAACCTAACCATTATCCTCTCCCAAAGAGCAATCCCTACATTGGGGGATTATCTTTTCAAACTTTTAAATTCCTGGTCTTGGGAATGGAGGAGGAGGTTGAGGAGGAGGAGGAGTAGGGGGAGGGGGAGGAGAAGGAGGAGGAAGAGGGGAAACAGCATAAAGCCGCTTTCAAAGCTGAGTAGGTAGCACCAGCATGCAGCCAGCAGTGAAATGCTGGGGCCCGCCGCTGGAGGCCTCCGGAGTGTGGGAGAATCTTCTCTGGAAGGAGGACACGGGAATGCTTTCAGCATCCTTGGATAAAAGACTTGAGAAGAAAGGCGCCTCTCAATGAATGGTGCTCAAAACAGGGTAATGGCTGGACAACAGGGGAAATGGCCCTCTCAATAAAAAGCCGAAAAAGTGCCTTTTTTGTTGATCCACTCACTGTGAAGTGCGGCTCCCCCTTCTTCCTTGACCCCTTCCCCAGCTCATCTCATTGGGCTCAGAGAAAAGGCTTCTTGTAATTTCATCTGTTTACTGCTCCTCAACATTCTGTTATCTCTGCCCAGGGCCTGGCAGTTGGGCTGGGCTTTCAGCTGCCAGAAATTTTGGATTTCCCATTGAATATTCCCAAGAAGGGCATCTGAGAAATGTCAGTTTACATCAAAATTGCCTTCACTGAGTAACAGCCAGAAAGTTTTCTTTCCCCAGCAAGGTCAGGAAATCATTCTCCTTTCAAGATCATGCCAATACAAACTCCAATCCACATTTGGGATATTTGATTTAAAGGGACGGGGACCACTTTGGTTTTACACTAAAATTAAAAAAAAAAAGGAAAAAAACGTTAATTTTAAAATGAAATTAAAGATGGAAAATTAGTAATGTTTCCTTCTTAATAGTGCTTGCTGTGACAATGAATATCACACCCTAACAAATTCTTAAGAACAGGGTTTGTGGCTATGGTTAGAGCGAGGAATTTGCAGGGAAGTTAAAGATCACCAATAGAGGGGAGGAGGGAAAAAATCACCAACAGATAACAGTTTGTGTGGTTGGCAAGTAAAAAGATCAGGGGAGTGGGGATGGAACAAAGAGGATAAAGGAGAGAGAGGAGAACCTCTTAGAGAAATTACACTGACCTAACTTCCTGTTAGCATGCACAAGAGAAATTGGGAGAAAATCTGATTTTTTTTTTTAACCCTACGGGAAATCTCTGCTCAGAATAATCATTAAGCACTGGTGCATTTATCCCAAAGGTAACCCTGGATTCCTTTGTCTTGCAGGGGTAAATTCTGGCACAGGGCTGGGGCAGAACTGTCTGGACTCTGTAAGGATGTCCACAGTGAACACTGCAGCTCATTAGTTCCCTGTCTGAATCCTGAGCAAGGACCCAGCTCTGCCCTGCAAACCCTGTTTGCTGCCCGCCCCCTTCCGCCGTGTTCTTTGTTAGCTGGATTTTTATCTAGGGGTGGGTCTGGGAGGCTGGAGGGCAGGGTGAGGAGGATGGGTGAGAGAGCTAGGGGTCAGAGGGCGGAGGGTGTTTGTGCGTGTGTGTGTGTGTATGTGTGAGTGTGTTGGGGGGGGCTGGGTGCAGCCATCCTAACTACAATGGAGGGTGATGGCTTGGAGTTGACCACAAAGATTCTGTTAGGTTTTGAAGCTCTTGGCAGCCTTCTCTCCACTCCCATTTTTCCCCCCTCCCTTTGTGGAGAATAAGCAAATACCTTCAGGTCAGCTTATTTTCCCTTTTCAGCTAGAGCGTGAATCCTCGAAGCTAGCTGGGTCTTTCTAGAATCAAACTGAGACGCTAAGAGTCCAGCTAAAAATCCTGCGAAGGATCAGCCATTGTCCACAGGATAAGGTGCAATCCTTACCATGGCTCAGATGTAGGGGGACTGTTTCAATGATCATCCAGACAAAGAAATTTCTGAATATGGAGCTTAGTGCCTTGAAGGTGCCGGGGCCAAGGCTATATGCCGAGGCTGTCCCCGGCACATAAGGACATGCTGTCACTAACTCAATAGGCCTGCGCCATTGGCCCCTGCCTATCTCCTCAGCCTTCTCCCTCCCGCTCTGCTCTCTGCCACATTGTGCGGGATTCCCCATTGTTCCATGTGCCCTGTCTCACTCCACGACCTTGATACGTCCTCCTGGCACACCCTTTTGTGTCCATCTCACTGGCTGGTGTCTTTTCATCTTTCCCTGAGTCCTGCTCTGCCCAGGGAGGCTCTCTGTGGCTCTCACGACCATACGGGGGTCCACTCATGGGTCCCCAAAGACCAGGGGTAACAGCCAAAATATGTAATCACTGCTGGGTACCATGAATGGATGGTACCATGAAGGGATGAATAATAATCTCCCTTTGTCTTAGCTAAGGCTGCCGGAACAAAATAGCATACTAGGTGCGCTTCAGCAACAGAGAGTGATTTTCTCCCAGTTCTGGAGGCTGGAAGTCCCAGAGGTCAGGGTGCCAGAATGAGTTCAAGTGAGAGCCCTCTTCCGGACTTACAGATGGCTGCCTTCTCACTGCGTGCCCATGTGGCAGAGAAAGGGAGAGCACGCTCTCTAGTGTCTTCTAATAAGGGCACGAGTCCTATCAGGGGGCCCATCCTCATGACCTCACCTAAACCTAATTCCCTCCCAAGGGCCCCATCTCCCAAAACCTCACACTGCGGGTTAGGGCTTCCACATGTAAAATTTGAAGGACACAAAATTCAGCCCATTGTTTTTTAAAAAGCTATTTATGTTGAAATATTTATAGATTCACAGGAAGTTGCAAAAATAATACGGGCAGGTATATACCCTTCACCTAGTTCCCGCCCATGGTAACATTTATATAACCATAGTATGATATCAAAACCCAGACATTGTTATTGGTAGAACCCAACATCCTTACTCAGATGTCACGAGTTTTATATGCACTTTACATTCGTGGTGTGTGTGTGTGTGTGTGTGTGTGTGTGTGTGTGTGTGGCTCCATGCAATTATATCACATGTGTAGATTCAAAGAACCTCAACCGCAATCAAGACACAGGACTGCTCCATCACCACAAAGACCCCTAGCGCTACCTTTTTATAGTAAGACTCAATCCATCTCATGGCCTTGTCCCCAACCCCTGCGAGTACTGATTTGTTCTCCATCTCTGTGATTTTCTCATTTCTAGAACGTAGTATCAGTGGAATCATATAGTATGTAATGCGTATTTTAAAATCATACAGTATGTAGCATGAATTTTATTTATTTATTTTTAAAGATTTTATTTATTTATTTGACAGAGAGAGAGAGCATAAGCAGGGAGAGAAGGAGAAGCAGGCTCTCCAGTGAGAGGGAGCCTGACACAGGACTCCATCCCAGGACCCCAAGAACATGACCTGAGCCGAAGGCAGATGCTCAACCGACTGAGCCACCAAAGCGCCCAAATATCACCTTTTCAGTGTCCTGTTCCACGTCTGTCTTCTCATCTCCTAGAAGTCAGGTGCCTTCTGGTACTTGTCAAGCCAGCACCTAGCTCCGTGTCCGGCACGCAGAGCATGTTTGCCGAATGAGTAAGTGGGAATCTGTTCTGTGGGCAGCTTGTTAAATCTAAACTAATTTCTCTTAAGAAACTATTCATTCCTTTCCTGAACAGATGCTTTCCTCTCAAATTCTGCTAAATTTTTTTTTTTTTTTAAATCACAAAAGAGGGGAATGTGCAGCAGCTGCTGGTCTAAATGGGCTAGTGATGGCATTCACGATGTCTCCAGCCCTCCTGGCTATTTTGAAATAAGCACAGGAAATTACGTAAACTGGCAGTAGGAGTCCAATAGTTGGGATTGGGAGGTAGGCTTACTTGCTTTCCCAATGTTCGGCTCCCCTACCAAGGGAACACATGGAGCTGTGACCTTCCATATGTTTTTAATGCATGTCAGAGATAAGTGTTCCAACAAGCTGGACACAACAGGTTGAGCGTTTCCCCTCCTTATTTCATCGGAAGCTGTCTCAAGCAGGCTGTGGACCCGAGGGAGAGACCACAAACAACCTCCCATGGCACCAGACCTTCTCAGAAAGTTTGGGACTCCTACCTCTTGAGCCATTTGTTCTGGAAATCTTCATTGACTTGCAGGGCTGGGTTAGGTGACCCCCTGGCCCCCTGCACCCTGAGTTGACCTCTCATGGCACTGACTACACTCTACTAGAATTGACTGTTTTCTGGTCTGTCACCCACATGTAAGCCCGAGGGAGGCTATAGCCATATTTGTTTTCTTCCCTACCTTTCCCAGCATCTGGCTTAGTATCTGACCACCCAGCAGAGGGGCTCAGTACTTATTGGTTAGATGAATGAATGAGGAGGGAAACAAGAGCATTAACCAGAGTTTCATGACAGTCACAAAGTCATCTGGACTTTTGGCACCTGTGTACGTTCTGGTTCTTATTGCAACAATCACCAGAGATCATTGTTGTTAATCCTACAATTCAGTGGTTCTCAACTTAGAGTGTGCATTAGCATCACCTGGAGGATTTGTTAAAATACAGATCGATGGGCCCTATTCCCACAGTTTCTGATTCAGTTTATCATGAGTCAGATGACAAACTGAATTGTCTAATACAGGGCTCGAGATCCGCACTCCTACCCCATCTCCAGGTGATGCTGATGGTGCTGTGCCATGACCCCAGTTTGAAAACCAGTGCAATAATAAATAGGGGGATTGCATTTTAAGCTCATTTCTTTTAACACTTAGATTTATGGGGGGATTTAAAGATTTATTAATTTGAGAGAGAGACAGAGAGAGTGAAGGGAGGAGGGACAGAGGAAGAGGGAGTAGGAGAGCAGACTCCCTGCTGAGCATGGAGCTAGATGTAGAGCTCCATCTCACCACCCAGAGATCACCACCTGAGTTGAAATCAAGAGCCTGATACCCAACCGAATGAACCACCCAGGCGCCCCTATGGGGGGATTAAAAAAAAAATGGCAGTGTTACTGCTCATGATGTAAAATCAGCATTATTAATTAAAGTGTGATTTAAGGAACTTAGGAATCTGTAGCTTTGACTTTGTGGGAGTAAATAGATGGGCTTTTCATCAATGTGAATTCCATATTCGAAAGGCACATGAAAGAAAGACCATGGGCTCTGGAGCCAGTGATACTTGACTCTGAATTTCACTTCACTGCTGACTGGCAAGGAGAACTGGGGCAAGTTATTTGCTCTCTTAGGATCTTAGGATCTGTAAAATAGTAAAACAGTTTTCACAGTTGCTAGCAGAAACAGTAAAAAAACAAAAGTACCCCTTCCTAGTCAAAGATGAATTGGTTCATGAGACCAAATGAGTGAGTTTCTATAGTAGGGAATATAGTGTTTTCTGAAACTATTCAGCACCTGAATTGTAGGTAACAAAGATTTTATAGGAAAATTTGTGTCAATGTTACTGAGCTTAGCTAGTAAGAGTTTGGAGAGGGACATTTGTATAAGTAAAGTGACTTAATACAAAGTAGATGCTCAATAAATGATGGTATAATAGAAAAACTGAATGCAAGAGAACAGTGTGCACATAAAAATGGTGGATAAATCATATGGGGAAGATCTCCATTACCTGCATATTTATTATTTGAGAACCTGTAGGTAGCAGCTGTGAAGGGAAGCTGGGATCATGGTAACATGGAAAATATCAACCAATGATATGACTATTTTAAAGTTCTTACTCAAATCCTTCCTTGTTTAGCATCTGGGTCTTAGTGGGTTCCCTGGTCTTGCTGTCCTTTGGATGCTCACCCAGCAAACAAACAATCCCCATGAAAACAAACTTGAAAGTGAACAGCAAATCTTACAAATGGCACAGGATTTCACATAGTTGATGAAAAGACATTGGAAAACTATTTCAGTTACATGGAAACAGGGATCTAGCAGAGTTAGATAAATTTACATCTGAAGAAGAGAAAATCCAGAAGGATGGTGTTATAACAGTTTCAAAAGAAAATTATTTGGCTCTCAAAGGATAGTGGCACACCCCGAGAAAGTGATAAAGCCTAGTTTTGCACAGTTGACTCTTTTTGATAGAACTGCTGAAGCCAAATAGGGAGGGATGATTGGGTTAGCACATACTTTGTCAGAAATATTATGTTAAAAACCTGCACGAGTCTTACTTTTTCTAAGAATTAGTATACCTTACAATTATGACCCAATTAAGGGTGGCCAGCTACAGCTCAATGGCCAAATCTAGCCAGCCACGGGATTCTGTAAATAAATCACTATTGGAACCAGCTATGCTCATTCATTTACTTCCTGTCCGTGGCAGCTTCTATACCACACTTGGAGACTTCTGTAGTTATAGCAGAGATCTTACTGACCACAAAGCCAAAAATATTTACTATCTGGCCCTTTACAGAAAAGGTTTGCTGACTCCTGACCTAACTTTAAGAAAATAAACTTTTTTCTTTATTAAAAATCTTTTAAAGATCTAGTTCTTTTTTTTTTTTTTTTTAAGACTGACTTATTTATTTGAGGGGGGCGGCAGAGGGAAAGGGTGAGAGAGAGTCTCAAGCAGACTTTGCACTGAGCACGGAGCCTGACACGGGGCTTGATCTCATGACCCTGAGATCATTATCTGAGCCAAAACCAAGAGTCGGATGCTTACCCATCTGTGCCACACAGCACCCCTAAAGATCTAGTTCTAATGAAAGTTTTTTCCTCCATTATTTATACGAATATATTTTTTAAAGATTTTATTTATTTATTTGAGAGAGAGAGTGAGAGAGAGAGCACAAGAGGGGGGAGCAGGAGAGGGAGAAGCAGACTCCCTGCCGAGCAGGGAGCCCGATGCAGGACTCGATCCTGGGACTCCAGGATCATGACCCGAGCCGAAGGCAGTCGCTTAACCAACGGAGCCACCCAGGTGCCCTATTTATACGAATATTTTGATTTCCATTTGAAGTTGATTTATTCTAGGTGATGCCTGCCCCTCTCCCCTTCCACAAATTATCCTTAGCTGATAAGGCCACCCCGTAATTCAGGACAAAACATGACTGTTCCTAACGATGAATTATTGCTGGTTCCCAATTTAAGAATGTAGGGACCAAACTAACTGTTTGAATCCTGGTATTGCTACTTCTTAGCTATGAGTGCAGGCAAACTAGTTAACCTCTCTGGGCCTCAGGTTTCTCCTCTATCAAATGGGGATAACAGCATTGACCTTGCCCAGTTAGTGAACTAAAACAAGATAACAAGGGTCAGGTTCTTATCCCAGTTGCTGGTGCACATGAACAGTGTTGGCTGTTGTGATTTCTATTTCCCTGCTGTCTGTTTGGTTTGGAGTGGCAGCTTACACAGCCTGCATTCCAGGCTCTAAGTTCCCCTGGGCATTCCCTGAGTTGCTTGCTCTAAGGCTGCAGTCTACCACTGTGGTTGATAAAGCCCTACTTTACCAAACTAACCAGCCTGCTCTGTTTGAAGAGTCAGGGATGCGTTAGGCATTGATCTTTACTGTTAAAGGTGTTTCTTTTAGTGGGTTGATGTCATAAGTATGTGCAATAAGCAGAGGCGAGGAAACTTTCATAAGTGTCCAACAGCAGCAGGGAGATGCAGCCCAGTCCAGAGTGTATATAAATGTTCCCAGATGCTCTGATTTCCAGAGGGGTGGCATCTTGTCACCAGAGACAGCGGACAAACATGAACGCGGCATGCCGGTGATTGTAATGAGGGTGGTAATCAGCAGGCCAGGGGAGAGCTAGATGATTTCCTGACTAGATCACGGGTGAGGAACAATACTGGCTTTATCCCCTCAGGCCTTGTCCTAGCTCCCAATACTCACAGGAAAAATTCTCATTAAGCTCCCATGGTAGGCGGCTTCTAAATCGGCCCCAACGATCCCGCCTCTTTGGATTCATGCCGCATGTGATCCCCTGCCCTCCATCGAGTATGGCCTGGACCTAGTGACTTTCTGCTAACCGACAGAAACTGCAAAGGTGATGGGATGTCACTTCTGAGATTAGGCTGCAGACATGTCTAACGTCTACCTTGGTAGCCGATTCCCTTATCACTACTCCGACTTGTTTGTTTTCATGAAACAAGCTGCCTGCCACTGGGAGAGACCCAGATGTCAAGGAACTAAAACCCAACAATCCTCAGTGAACCTGCCAACAACATGGAAGCAGATCCTTCCCCAGTCAAGATTTCAGATCAACCTCTAGTCCCAACTGACCTCTTGATTCTAGCTGGTGCGTGACCTTGAAGCAGAGAACCCAACTGAGATTCCTGACCTGTGCAAGCTGTGAGATAATAAATGTAGGCTGTTTTAACCACCAAGTTTTGGGGTACTTTGTTATGCAGCAATAGGTAATGAATACAGATTTCTTCCTTAAAGTTAAAAAGTAGAGGAAAGGCCCACATTTCTGCTGAGGGTTGGTGTTCAATTAGATTCTCACTCACTTGATTTTTCTCTCCGTTCTTTTTTTTTTTTTTAAAGATTTTATTTATTTATTTGACAGAGAGAGATATAGCGAGAGCAGGAACACAAGCAGGGGGAGTGGAAGAGGGAGAAGCAGGCTTCCCGCTGAGCAGGGAGCCCGATGCGGGGCTCGATCCCAGGACCCTGGGATCATGACCTGAGCCGAAGGCAGACGCCCAACGACTGAGCCACCCAGGCGTCCTCTCCATTCTTCTTCTAATGCTGTGCTATATTTCAGGACAGCACACTGCTGATAGATCAATCTGCCTAACACAACCTCTGATACCACCAGATGCCTATTTAAAAACCTTTCCTGGCTCACACTGGCTGAAGGAAAGAAGCTCGACTTTTCCATTTGGTGAACGAGGCTCACTTGGACGTCTATCATCTACTAGCTGCTAGAACCCTCTTCCTAAAACACCAATTAGCACATGTTACTCTTGACTTAAAAGTCTTTGTTGGAGTCCTCCTACCAACTGGATTAAATCTGTGCCCCGCAGCATGGCAATCAGATCTTGCCATGATCTGGTTCCCCCGCCTTCCTGCCTCACACTTATATTTCCACAACATGGAAAAGCTTGTCCTATGTACCTAATCTGGGTCTTTCTCTTGCCCTCCATTGCCATATTCTTTCTTTTGTCCAAACCCCCTTCTCTGGAAAATTCATACTTGAAGATTCAGCTCAGATCCTCACATAATAAAAAGGAAAAACAAAGAACCCAAAACACACTCATGTATTTGGATCAACACAGACCATCTCTGGAAGTATCCAGAAGAAACCAGTGACATTGGTTATCTCTGGGGAGGGGCACTGGATGGGAATGAGGGGAAGAGGTTGGGAGAGAGAACTTTCACTGAAAACCCTTTTTTACTTTTGCAATTTTTTGACATATGAATATACTTACCTATTCAAACACTGAATAAAACAATTATGATGAAAAAAAAAGTTAATTTTTGGACTCACCTTTGCTGGGAAGCCTTTTCTGACTCTCACATACTGAAGAGATTGTGTGATGATTGTATCTGTCAACCCCTCTAGTGTCTGAGGTCGTAGAGATCAGGGATCATCCCTTATTCACCCTCATCTCCTCCCAACCCACTGTCCTGCACTGTGCCGGCTATTTCACAGGCCCCAAATATCTGAGGAATAAAAAGCTACAGTTCCTCAGCACTCCTCAGCCAGACTTGCTCTGTTACTCATTCTCCAGATCCCTACTTAGACAGGCATTCCCTGACCACCTAATCTGGTCAGGCACCGCTGCTGGTCTCTGTTGCAACACCGTGCGTTCCTGCATGGTACTTAGAGCACACTGTCAAGACTTTTTTTAAAGATTTTATTTATTTTAGAGAGAGAGGCAGCACGAGTGGGAGGGGCAGAGGGAGAGGGAGAGAGAGAATCTCAAGCAGACTCCAATGCTGCGTGTGGAACCCCACTTGGGACTCGATCCCAGGACCTTGAGATCATGACCTGAGTCGACCAAGAGTCGGATGCTTAACTGACCACGCTACCCTGCCATGGTTTTTACGTGTTGAACTGTCTCTCTCTCCTCCTGGACCGTGAGCTCCTTGAGGGCAGGGACTATGGCTACCTAGTTTTCTACTGTCTTTGCAATGTCTCGAGAAATGTCTGTCACACACTGGGTAAATACTGTAGGCAATATGATTTACTGACTAAACAGACGGATGAAAGAATACCACTTCGTCTTCATCAGAGTGACTATTTGAGCGTCTAAGAGGCACTCAAAACTATTTGTTGAATGAATGAATAATGTAAGAGAGGACATTTAATCATGATCATACTGATAAATGAAAGGAACTCATTACATGGTACTCTCAACCCCTTAATATCAGCTCATGGAAAAGAATAGCTTCCTTCAGTTCCATTTAAATTATTCAGAATAAAGGAAAGGAAGTAGGCTCTCAAGGGACATGCTAGAATATCCTTGTCTGATTGTGTGTGTGTGTATGAGAGAGAGAGAGAGAGACATCAGCCTGTAGGTCTAACTCTAGGTGAAGCTGCTGTCCATAGACTGGGGGTTGGGGGTTGGGGGGTGGGTTGGTGACAGGGGACTGGACTAGTTCTATGGTACTCTGTGCAAATATGCTGCCAGTGGACCATGTAATCTGGTTTTCCTCAAAACCAGCAATTTAGAAGTTGGAATACTTACTTAATACGGTTTCTAAAGCAATACTCTTTTGGATTATAAAACTGATGCATGCAGTGCAAAGAATTTCAAAGCTAAAGAAAATGTAAGTAAGAAAATAAAAGTTAGGGCGCCTGGGTGGCTCAGATGGTTAAGCGTCTGCCTTCAGCTCAGGTCATGATCTCAGGGTCCTGGGATCGAGTCCCGCATTGGGCTCCCTGCTCCTTGGGAGCCTGCTTCTCCCTCTGCCTCTCATGAATAAATAAATAAAATCTTAAAAAAAAAAAAAAAGAAAAGAAAAGTTACCCTAATCTCACCATCATGGTGGCCTATTTTTTTCCCTACTTATATGTGTTTTAGATTCATTCTCTCCCTTCCCCTGCTTCCTCCCTCTCTCCTACCTTTCTTCCCTTTAACACACTTTGATCCCTTTACATTCTGTCCTGAACATTATCTGTCAACATTAAATGTGTTTTGACAATTACATTTGAAAGAACTGTATATTATTCTGCTGGTGAATTTGCCTCAATCCTTTGTATCAGTTGTTTTCTCCTTATTGCTACTATCATTCTACAATTATACAGTGAACAATTATACAATTTGACAGTGAACAAATTTGACTTTAACTTTGCATTTCCTTTAACTGGATTTATAAAAGTAGCATTATTGACTAAACGAGTACAAAAGAAAATATTGTTTACAGGTATGGCCAAATTAATTGTAGTCCTAATCTCATTCATTCTCTTTTTACCACACCATTACCATAGACTTTCACCCATATTGTTACACTGTTATCATGTAATATGTTTATATTTAATTAGAAAGGATCAATTAAAATATGCTTATCGTTTATATCTCTTCTTCTGTAAATTCATTTTCCCCATTCATCTACCTCTCTGGAGCTTAAATATTTAAAAATGCAATTGAACTTACATAATATTGTCTTTGTGCTTGATTAGACTTCCAATTAAAAGTAATATTTTAAGTATAATATATAGTCATTCGATGGAAATAATCAGGCTGGAATAAACTACAAAAATAAAAATGTCATACATTGACAGCTCACTTACCTTCAGCTGATTTACGATTCCATTTGAACCCTTTGGAATTTCGAGTACCTGAATGGAAACGAAAGAACGGATTTGAGGAGCTTCAATCAGAATGAAAGATCACACTCTGAGGCAGTGATGCTCAAGGTACGGTACGGTACAAGGACAAAACTCAACAAAGTCACCTGGCAGGGCTTGTACTTTGTGTGTTGGGCCTTCTTCCACACTCACCAAATTAGATTATCCTCTTGGCAAGGCCCGGGAATTTGCAGGTTACCAAGGATATCCTGCAATTCAGGAATTCCTATTGATGTCTTTCTTTTGAGGACTTAGCCTGCAGCTGGCCTGATACGATGCGCATGCCCTGAGTCAGGTGACCCTCCTTCAGAGTCGTGACCATCGGGCACCCGCCCCAAGGGCAAGTTTTTCCTCTTTGGATATGAGATCTTGACTACACTCAGACAGAGGCTATGTGTTCTAGGGATCTAGGTATAAAAATGCAATACTCAGAGGACGATCTTTAATTTGATAAGCTATGGAGATGGTCCGGAGCCTTTCCCGCCAAGGGGCGAGCTGGTCTTTGACTTGGGGGTGAGGCAACAGTGGGGCGGGGATTGGGCGAATGTGATAGGTGAGCAGGGCTCCCAGAGCAAGGTGGAGACAGACCCTGGATGGGAAGCAGAAGGTTTGCCATAGAAAACAGGAGGCAAAGTCTCAGAGAACTACCGTGGGTAATACATAATACACACAGAGGGAGAGCTTCTTCCTTAGCAATGTTGTTCCAACCCTGTTGTTCATGTGGCTCCCAGAATGTTTTTGAAAAATTATTTATTCCTTACATTCTAAAATGGAGGGCTACGATATTTCGTCATAAGGTTTTATAGTTGTGCAATTTCTAGCACATTTTAATGTTGATGCTGTAAAATAAAATCAGTCTTATTCACTCCTCAATTCATACAGGAAAAGGTTAATAGTAAAGAGATTTGACACTTCGCTCTATTTGCTGGTTCCAGTTTAGTTCCTGCACAGAATTTACTACAATGTAATGTATTTTAACGTTTGAAAGGCTTTTTATTGATCTCTCTTGTCACAATTTTCTGCATCAACTTTCTGTACAAAGTTAAACTTTGAAATCTTTAATATTTTCTGTGAATTTGATGCCCTAAACGCTAAACAATTTCTTCTGTGTTGAATTGTCATTATGACTATTTGTATTTGTACTTAATTGCTCAACACAACAAATACATTATACATTTGGATAAATCATTATGAAACATGGGAAGTAAAATCTTAAAATCTTATCGGAAGTCTGTATCTTAAACGAGATGAATGGGAATTTTCCCTCCTATTAACTCCTGAATATTTCTGATTGTCCAAATGAGACAGGGTTCAGCATCAGTTTTATTCCCTTTTTTTCTTCTAATCATACTTATAAGTACAGCCAAACTTTGTTCACATAAGTAATGGGAAAGGAAAGAGTTTCCTTATAGCAACATCACTCAATTCTTCAAACTCTTCTGGGGTATTTGCCAAAAATTGTATGGTGATCTATCATCAAAAATTATTTTTAATGATCTACTAACTGACAACTCCATCAGATCCTTCTTCAATTTTGTTGAAAGCAAAGAGTTGAAAAGGATTTGTAACCCAATCATTAGAATCACTCACTTTCTCAACACTCACAGCTAGATTCTGAATCACTCCTTTGTTTGGAGTCCTGGATTGTTTTTAGCCTGGGGGACTGAGCCACAGTAAGCTTCTGGATGGGTGAGAGGTGGGCCTTTCTTTTGCAAAAGGGGAAGGAGGCAGCGGTGAAAGGGAAGTCAGAGAGGGGACCAGCTGGAGCCTGAGGCACCACCCCCGGGGCACCCTTCCCTTTGTGTCTGCAATAGTCTGCAGGAAATGTGCCCTCAAGTTATGCAGTTGGAGGCCCTAGAAGGAGAAGCAGCAAGCCACAGCCACAGTCTGAGCATCATCTAGAGAGGAGCTGACAGTCTGGAAATTCCTTTAAAACCATTCATGCCAAAGTCAGCCTTAAAAATTCTTTGTGGCAAAACTACCAGAGTAATAATAGATTCAGACAAGAATCCTCAATGGAGGCGAGAAGTGGTGAAGGGAAGTTATAGGGTCTCAAGTTGTCTCCCCGCAAAGCATGAGTGAATCACTCATTAATTCCCAAGTACAAAATACTTATAAATTAACTTTACAGTGAGGAAACTGGCAGACACTTTATATGGACAGACACTATATCTGGGTACCTACTGAGAGCAGGCACTGAGGAAAACATACCATCATTTCTCTGATAGCTCTGCCTCAAAAGCAAAACCTGAATCTGATCATGGGGAAACATTTAGATAAACCCAAACTGAGGGATGTTCTAGAAGGAAGGGACCTGAAGAGACTTGACAACTAAATGCCACATGTGACTGGGGTTGGATCTGACCTATGAAGTACCTTATTGGGATCATTAGTGAAATGCTAGGGAAATGTGCAGATTAGAAGCTATTTTTGTCTCATGGCTGTACTATGGCTATGGAGGTAAGGACCCTTGGTTTTAGGAAACATACACCGGAATATTAAGGGGTAATGGGTAGCACCTCTGCAAGTTATTTTTATTTTTAAAAAAATTTTTAGAAGATTTTATTTATGTATTTGAGAGAGAGAGAGAGAGAGAGAGAACTAGGGGAGGGGCAGGGAGAGAGAGAGAATCTCAAGCAGACTCCACACTGAGCACTGAGCCCATTGTGGGTCTCAATCCCACAACCCTGAGATCATGACTTGAGTCAAAATCAAGAGTCGGACGCTTAACCAACTGAGTCACCCAGGCACCCCTCTGCAAGTTACTTTTAAATGGTTCAGGAAAACAAATATAAGTATACATATTAAGACGGTAATAAGGGAAATATGAAGAGACTGAGTGAAGAGTAGGCAGGAAATCATTGTACTATTACTGAAGTTTTTCTGAATGTTTGAAACTTTAAAAAATAAAACATTAAAAAATTTTAGGGGCACCTGGGTGGCTCAGTTGGTTAGGCATCTGCCTTTGGCTCAGGTCATGATCTCAGGGTCCTGGGATTGAGTCCCACGTCAGGCTCCCTGCTCAGCGGGGAGCCTGCTTTTCCCTCTCCCTCTGCACCTTCCCCCCGCTTGTGCTTTCTCTCTTTCTCAAATAAATAAATAAAATCTTAAAATTTTTTTTTTTATTCTCCTGGGGGGGGCTGTGATCTCGTTGTTTGAAAATCACTAATTTTTTTTGGAATCCCGATAGACAGAGATGAAGCTTAAGGAGTCCAGAGCTGGTGTGGACAAACAAAAAGAATCCTGAAGAATGAGGAGGTCCTCACTTTGTAATGGGAATAAAGCATGGAGAAATATGTGTGTGATTTATCGAAGAAGGGAGCAGAGACATTCTTTGCAGATGGATAATGAGATTTTTATGTTTATGCAAAGGGAGGGTGTGTGAAGGAAGGTTGAATAACACTACCATAGATACAGTGGGAAACCCCCAAATCTGAGACAGTCATAAGAAAGAAACGTGAGGCTAGGCCATGGCGTCTTTGGTATTTGTTCATTGAAAAAGATGATGATGACTCTTATTCAGTGTAGCCAAGGGGATAACCTCTGTCCTGATCAGGACCAGATTCTTCTTCTGTGTGTCCAACCATAATATGATCTGATCTCATTTGGGCTCTTGCCTGCTGTGATATGTATTTCTCAATTCAAGGTCCTTACTGTGAAATATTTGTCTGTTAAGTCTCTATCAGTCGATTTCTGCTACAGGCTTTGCTTCCTTCCCATTGACTTGACAAATGATGGCCATTGTTTGGTCATGTTGTAGATCTGCTTCTAACTACTGCCCCCCATCTCTGTCCAGATTCTTGACCTACATATTTTCCCCACAACAATTACTTGGAATGGTTACTGTTTAAGTAAGAGAAGGAAAATTTTCCTTATCTCACCAACTGACTGGTAATGGGCCTCTTGGAGTCCTCCATTAAATATGCTTTTGGACCCATTTTGGGGCTCAGTGGTTGAGATTGCCATGATTAATTAGTGAGGTTTGCTATGGCCCTGGGAAGAATGATGATAATATTCTTGGTATATGGGGGTAAGCAGCCTCTATGGTGGCCCCCGGTAATCCCCTTCCTGGTATTCTTCCCTTTGAGTGTAGGCAGGACTTAGTGACTTGCTTGGCATCAAGAGAATACAGAAAAAGTAAAAGGATGTCGCTTCTGTGATTAGGTTTCGAAAGACTGTGTGTTCTTGCTAACATATTCTCTCTCTCTCAACGGCTTTCATGAAGCAAGCTGCCTTTTTGGAGAGGCTCATGTAACAAGGAACTGAGAGTAGCCTCCAGACTATAGCTGGCAAAAAACTCATGCTCTCAGTCCAATATTCCTTGAAGAACGGAGTCCTGCCTTCAGATGAGACCCCGGCCTGGCTGACACCTTGAGGGTATGTAGCCATGTCAGACAGCCTGAAGTAGAGGATCCAGGTAAGCATGCTGGATTCCTGACCCACACAAACTGTAGGATGATAAATGGGTGCTCTTTTCAGCTGGTAAGTTTTGGAGTAATTTGTTATGCAATGCTAGATTAACTAATATACCCTGTATTTGTCATCCTTCGTTTAGCCATTTTATGTACATTATTGTGATACCAAAAAAGAGTAGGAGGAGCACCACACACTTAGCAAGCAGCAAGAAACTATAGCTGAATTTAAAGAAGATGAATTACCAGGATCAATCACAAGAACTCAAGACACAACCATCAGAAGCCATTTAGCAGCCAACAGTCCTGGGGAACTCAGCCAAGTTTGAGTTCAACGATTTTGCCACTCAGTCCAGAGTAGTTCATAAGTCTTTCCTGCTCTTGTCCCAGCACTCTAGCATGATTCCTTGCTTATCTCTCTTCTCCCCCAAAACACAGGCTTCATAAGGACAGGGACTGTGTCTCCTTCATTCACTGTTATATTGCCCACACCTGGCATAGTGCCTGGCACATATTAAGCTTCACTAAGATATACAGAATGAATAAATGTTTATGTTTCTGAGAATGTCAATAAGTCACAAAATTTTGCCACACACTTAAAAAACGTAAGGACCAGAAATGGTTATAATAAAGATTTGTGTGTGTGTATGTGTGTGCAAAAAGGGGGCAAGTCTTCCTATCTGGCCAATTCACTCATTTAGGGCATCTAATTCCCTGATAATGTCAGTTAAGTGGGGCATTGCTGTAATAAGTACTATTAATTATTCATTGCTAACACAGTGTTCAAGGTCAAATGAAATCTGATGGAAAATCTCCTCACTGTGGAAAAAAATCACTTGCTGATTGTTATCACAACTTTCACTGCCGCTGTATAGAGCTTATCTCCTTCCAGCATGCTCAGCAGGGACCAGAGCCACTAAGTTCATTTTATGGAAAATAAGACAGTTTCATTTATCTGATTGCACATTTCTCTGCTGTTAGGAGTTTTCCTACCTTGTAAACAATATTAATTTTGCTTTTAACTATTATAAAGAGAGAGAAGGAAATAAGTTATAGTAGGATAGAGGCATAATAAATGAAAAATAGATGATTTCTTTGAAAAAGAAACCTAGAAAGCAAGTATCACCAAACTTCTGAAATCAACCCTTGAACTGCCAATATTAAGTTAACCAGCATAAAACTCACAACTTACACTAAAGAGATGAATTTAGCATTTGCTTCACTGGCAAAATGGCAAATGGTGTGGATGCTTTAACTCAGCGAGAACCAGAAATGACATTTAGGCTTCTCCTGTTGTTCTGTGTTAAAAAAGGATTTTGAGGCCCAGTGGAGGAGCACCATGATTGACTAAGGATGGCACAGAGCCTAGAGTAGACGTATTAATCAGTGTATTTATGAGCCTTAGATTTCTCTAATGTAATACAGTTAGTCAATTTCAGGGTCATTTGCGACTCAATGAAATCTAATTATGATTTATTTTTCCATATTGCAATAGTGTGACCAGACATGTTTCCAGATTCAAGGAACTTTTAGAAAAAAAAGTAACTCTGCTCTTCTAGCCTAGACTTGGTTTACACTTACATTCAACAGGTTATTTTAGCTTAGGGAAGGATTTCAGGCTCTGAAATGTTATCAGGTTACCCATGAGTGAAAAACAAAGCACATAAAAAAAATAAATCATTTTTCAAAGGTGACAGAATCCACTGATGCCTCTGGCTTATGTGTCTGTACTTCACCATAAAGCAATAACTATATGTCCACTGGTGATTTGCTTTAATCTTAAGATAAATAAAACCTGTTGGAGCAGAAACTGGGAATAGTGTGGTCAAAGGGTAAACAGTATTGCTAGTACTTTGTTCTCACAGTGCACATGATGTCCTTGGGGCATCTAGCTCTTCACTAACCTAAGTTGGTGCACCAAGCCTTTAAAAAATGTATATTAAGACAAAAGGAGTTGAAAACACTTTACAACATGGTCACCAAACTTGTAATATGTAGATTGCATAGGCAGTAAATATTTTTATTTTTTAAAAAAGATTGTATTTATTTATTCGAGAGTGAGTGAGAGCGAGAGCACGAGTGGGGTGAGGGGCAGAGGGAGAAGCAGATTCCCCACTGAGCATGGAGCCCAACTCGGGACTCGATCCCAGGACTCCACTATCATGACCTGAGCTAAAGGCAGACGCTTAACAGACTGAACCACCCAGGCGCCCTAGACAGTGAATATTTTTAGACAACAGCCTGTAAAACCCTTTTTTCTCACTCACTGTGAGACCTGAGGTGCCTGACACCCTGGGAGCAGGCCCACAGGTCCCTTCTATTTGACAGCTCCACAGACTGCCTGAACGTCCTTTCCTGCAGGGTGTCCCCTGGATACACCAGCATCGTGCAGTCGCCTTCTCATTCCCTTAAATATAAGGTGTGGAGTAAGCACCTCCTCCGAGGACCTGCCTCTCCTTTATCACTACATACTAGTCCCCCAGCATACTGAGCTTTCATTCATTCATTCACATATACATTTAATAAAAATGTACTGAGAGCCTCGTCATGCTCGCTAGGTGCTTAAGTCAGAATGGTAAAGAAGAGAACAGGGTTGCCACGCTCATGGATGATACACTGTGGTGAGAAAGACAGAAAATAAACAAATAAAAAATAATGATACATTGTGTATTATAAAGGAAATAAATAAAGGACAGAGAAAGAGAAGAGCAGGGAGGGACTTCTGGTTTTGGCCAAAAAATAGTAAGACATTAAAAAATGAACAACAAGCAAAAGAAACATGGTTGCCTGGGCAGGAGAGGGCAGGAATTCGGTGGGGGCCTGAAGTGACCAGAAAGCAAGAATCATCAGGGGAGAGGTAACTTAACTCTAGAGATGGCACTTGCCCTGGGGTAAATCTTGTCTGTTTTTTTTTTTTAATTTTTTTAATTTTTAAAATATTTTATTTATTTATTTGGGAGAGAGAGAGAGCATGAACAGGGGGAGGGGCAGAAAGAGAGGGAGAAGCAGGCTCCCCGGTGAGTGGGGAGCCCAATGTGGGGCTTAATCTCAGGACCCTGGGATCATGAACTGAGCTGAAGGCAAATGCTTAATGACTGAGCCACCCAGGTGCCCAAACCTTCTCTTTTTCTTAAAGACTTATTTATTTATTTGGGTGGGGGGGGGGACACGAGTGGGGAGAGGGGTAGAGGGAGAGAGAATCTCAAGCAGACTTCCTGCTGAGTATGGAGCCTGATGTGGGGCTTGATTCCACGACCCCGAGATCATGACCTGAGCCAAAATCAAGAGTTGGATGCCCAACGGACTGAGCCACCCAGGTGCCCCATGAGTAAAAACTTCTTAATCAATAATTGATAGGGGCATCTGGGTGGCTCAGTTGGTTAAGTGTCTGATTCTTGATTTGGCTCAGGTCGTGATCTCGGGGTTGTGAGATTGAGCCCGGTGTCAGGCTCCACACTCAGCGTGAGGTCTGCTTGGGATTCTCTCTTGTCCTATCCCTTTGCCCTTCCCCCATTCGTGCTCTCTAAATAAATAAATAAATAAATAAATAAAACCTTTAAAAAATAATTGATAAAGATAAAGGAAATAAAAAATAGATAAAGGTAATAAAAAAGAAGTATATAGAAGACTTAACATGATCAGCAAGACAAATCGAGTGAACAGATGCAGAGTATTATTCCTGATAACTGGAATAAACTTCTCTTTGTGTGCATATACGCAACATACATGACATTTGGCCATGTACTGGGGCACAAAGAAAGTATCAACACATTCCAAGCTGTTGGTATCATACAGGCAATAGTATGCTGGTAAACTACCTCTGTTGGAAAAGAAAAAAAGCCCTGCTTTGTAATGTTTTCAGATTTCTGTGGTGTAAATAGTCCCACCACAGCTGATTTCAGGCTATTGATTTATTAACAGTAAGGTTTGCAAAATTCTTGAATCTTCAACAATCACATCTTGTGAGTCAGTATGAGTTGGCTGCACCACTGTCTATAAAAAGTAAAGTTAGCTATTAATAACAAAAGTGTAACTCCTCCTTCATTTAGATACTAAAAACATACTTCTCAATGGTGCACGTGTCAAAGAAGAAATGACAATGGGCATTCAAAATGAAGGATATGGAAAATACTATCTGTGAAACTTGTGCAATGCAGCTAAAGTGTTCTTTACAACCTCATATGATGTCTTTGTAGCCTTCAATGATTATATTTAAAAACAGGAAAGGTAGAAAATAAATGAGCTAACATCCACCTTAAACAAAACAATACAAACAAAAAACAGAACAAAGCCAGAGAAAGTTGAGTGAGGGACATAATAACAAAAAGACAGACACTAATGAATGATAACACAAGTATACAATAGAGATGATCTCCACAAGCAGATATTGGTTGATTTATTAAAGTGATATAACTGACAACCTCTTACAAGATTAATCAAATAAAAAGAAAACCCCAACAAAACAATTATAAGGGGAAAAAATCAAAGATGCAAGAAAAAAATGAAAATATGAGATTTGTATGAATCATTTCACATCAATAAATTTTAAAACTTCAAGTGAAACAGATATATTCTTAGTAAAGTATGAATTACCCAAATGGATTCAAGAAACAAAAAATATGAATGGTGCCATGCATTAGTTATCTACAAACCACCCTATCACTCTGTCACTTAAATAAATACTTATTGTGCAGAAGTCCATGGGTCAGCTGGATGGTTTCTGTGGTCTTGGCTAGGCTTACTCATATGTCTTTGGCCTGATGCAGGTTGGGTAGGTATCACCACTAACTGAGGTTGAACTCTCTCTCACACACGTTTTAAGGGCAGATGGTATGGTGTGGCCTCAGTTGAGGCACCTGAACTGACCTCCACATTGTCCCTCATCCTCTGACAGGCTAGGCTGAGATTGCTCATGTGGTAGGCAGGGTTCTGAGAGAGTGAGAAAAAGAGTGAAAGGCCTCTAGAAACCTGTGGTTGAAGACAGCGCAGGGGAAGAACTGTATTCTGTTGGCTAAGAAATTCACAAAGGCTAGCCCAGATTCCAAAGGTGAGGACATAGATAATCTCTTTGGTGAGAGGCCATACATAAACAGAAGAATGAAGGATTGTAGTCATTTTTGTAATCTATCATATCCTATCATCAAAGATGCTGATTCTGTTAAAAAAATCTTTTCCCGAAGAAAGTACTAGACCCAGATGTTTTACTGGTAAGTTCTACCAAACAAGAGAACAGATAAATCCAATCATACAAGATCTCTTCAAAAACAGGAAAAGAGAGACTACACCACAATGCATTTTTATGAGGCTTGTAAAACCCAGACACCAAAATTTGATAAAAACAGTGTGAGAAGAAAACTAATAGCTCAAATGCACTGAGGATCATAAACACACAATTCTAAGCAAAATCTAAGGAAATGACATCTGTCAATGAATAAAAAAAGATAATGCATCATAACCAGGAAGGAGACCAAGTTTGGTTCAACCTTGGAAAGTGTACTAAATCACTACATCAACAAAACATAGGAAATAAATTAACTCTGTTAAATGAAGAAAAATCACTACATCTCAGCAAACATTTATGGGAAAACTCATGGTAAATTTTAAGACTAGAAGGCAACTTTCCTAATTAAAAAAAACACACATGGGGTGCGTGGCTGGCTCAGTTGGAGAAGCATGTGACTCTTGATCTCAGGGTCATGAGTTCGAGCCCCACATTGGGGGTAGAGATTACTTAAATAAAATAGTAAAAAAAAAAACAAAAAAACCCCCAAAACCCCCAAGTATCTACATAAACCTTTAAGCAAACATCAGACTCAATGTTGAAATGTTAAAAACATTTCTTTTAAAACCAAAATCAAGAAAAGAAAAGATATTTTATTCACCATTGTTTTGGAGGTTCTAGCTTATGCAATAAAATAAGAAAAGTAAATAAATGCATAAATATTAGAAAGGAAGAAACCAAAATCCCACCATCTGCTGATGATATAAATGTCTATATAGAAAGAAGACACATAAAATAATCCACGATAACTTGACTTAATAAGTTTGTGGAATACATCTATATATAATTAATGACATTTCTCTGCACTTGGAATAAACAGGAAATATAACTAAGATTCTATTTATAACAGCAAGATTATCTAGCTTAGAAAGAAATGTAATGACATATGCGTAAGATTTGATAGAGATAATTAGAAATCAAAAGTATTTCATTGAACAACCCAAATAAAATCATTGAATGACTTATATAATTGCAGAGTTAATTCCCATTTACAGACAGAAAGACTCAATCATTTAAAAATGTAAATTCTTCTCAAATTAATGTTGAAGGCATAAAGTAATTTCAACGAAAATCTCAAAACAGGTTTTCTTAAATCTGTTTGCTTTTAAAGTTGAACCTGACAGGCTGTTTCAAAAATTTACATAGAAAAGCAAAAATTGGTAAGACACTCCTTAAGAAAAAAGTTGGTAAAGGGAACTTGCCACAATACATGTTAAGACTATATGAAATAAAGCTGGGTAGTTGGCCCAGGGATTGGCTAACAGACCACAGAAACAAAAGGTCCACATGGGACCAGTGGGAGAAAACCAGACAACTCAATAATTAATGTTAATTAATGGGGAGCCTGCTTCTCCTCCCTCCCCTGCCGCTCCCTGTGCCCTCCATCCTCTTTGCTCAGTGGCTTTCTCTATCTCTCTGTCAAATAAATAAATAAAATCTTTATTTTTTTTTTTAAAGATTATTTATTTATTTGAGAGAGAGAGACAGATGGTGACAGAGATAGCAAGAGAGAGCACAAGCAGGAAGGAGAGGGAGAAGCAGGCTCCTGCTGAGCAGGGAGCCCGATGTGGGGCTCGATCCCAAGACCCTGGGATCATGACCTGAGCCAAAGGCAGCCGCTTAACGAACAGAGCCACCCAGGCGTCCCAACAAATAAAATCTTAAAAAAAACCCTAAATCCCTTTTTCACAGCTTTCAAAGTCAATTTCAGATGCATTGAGGGCTTAAATGTAAGATGCAAAACTTTAAAACTTTTAGGAAGAAACACAAAAGTTTGTCTCCCTGCCCTTGGACATAGAGATTGATTTATTAAACAAGAAACAAAGCGCACAAACTCTGAGGGAGTAGATAAATTTGACTCATTAAAACTAAGCATTTTGCTCACTAAATGATTCTATAAAGAAGGTGAAAAGATAAGCCCTAAACGGGAAGAAGATATTTGCAATACCCAGAACAGAGAAAGGATCACTATATAAAATACATAAAGAAAACCGAGAGACCGA
This sequence comes from Mirounga angustirostris, assembly GCF_029215605.1. Taxonomy (NCBI): domain Eukaryota; kingdom Metazoa; phylum Chordata; class Mammalia; order Carnivora; family Phocidae; genus Mirounga; species Mirounga angustirostris. The sequence goes on along the minus strand of NW_026991709.1, from coordinate 182,286,689 downwards.
GACAACTCACTTGGATACGTTAATCACAGAAGTGCTCTGTGAGGTCGTGACAGGAAAGAGGAGATCACAAAAAGAGAAGAAAGTTAAGGGAGGAGGAACATTCCAGCAGAGGAGAGGCTATGTTCAAAGGCTGTGAGGTAGAGGAAGGAGACCGTGCGGCTGGAAAGCAGAGGGAAGAAGGGAAGGAGAGGGGCTGGGAGAGGTAGGCAAAGGCTAGAGCAAGCAGGAGGGTACAAGGGGAAGCCAGTAGCTTTTAGTAAACTTTCACTAACACACTTGGCTGCTATGTGAAGCACGGATGAGGTTCAATCTTACTTGTGGCGAGAACATGGGGTCTGTGGAATTTCATAGAGGATCTGACATAGAGCCTCAGAGAGGCAGCCATGAGGTCTTGGTGAAGGGCATACACTCTGAAGCCGGATTACCTGGGTTCCTATCCTAGCTCTGCTCCTCATACACCCTTTGACCTTGGGTAAATTACTTAGGTTTTTCTGTGCCTCAGTCTCCCAATCTGTGAAAATGGCTATTACTAGTGTTCCTTAGGTCTTCTTCTCCTCCTCCCACCCCTCCACCTCCCCCTTCTTCTTTTTCTTCCTCCTCTTCTCTTTCTCCTTCTTCTTTTAAAAGATATGTCTACACCCAGTGTGGGGCTCGAATTCACAACGCTGAGATCCAGAGTCACACGCTCCACTGACAGAGCCAGCCAGGCACCCTTAGGTCTTCTTAATCTTTCCTATGCTTTGAACCCCTTTGTGGTCTGGTGTAGTCTGTGGATCCCTTCTCAGAAAAAAAATATTTTTAAAAGCATAAAATAAAATACAAAGGAAACCAAATATACCAAAATATTGTTATCAAAATATCTAAGCAGATATTTTAAAAGTTAAATCTAATTAATCCAAGTAGAAAGACAGACTTCTAACCACTAAGCCTTTGGACATCTGTGGATCCTGGGACAAAAATCCTTTGTGTTCATCTGTTTAGGCTGCTATCACAGAATACTATGGACTAGTTGGCTTCTAAACAGCCGTTTATTTTTCACAGTTCTGGAGACTGGGAAGTCCAAGATTAAGGCCCTGGCAGATTTGGTGTCTGGTGAGGACCTGGTTCCTGGATCACAGAGGACTGTCTTCGCAATGGACGAAAGGGTGTAGGATCTCTCTGGGATCTCTTTATAAGGACACTAATCCCATTCATGAAGGCTCCACACTCATGACCTCATCCTCTCCTTAAGCCTTCACTTCCTAATACCATCACTCTGGGGATTAGGTTTCAACACATGAATTTTAGAGGGGACCCAACATTTGGTCCCGAGCACCACTGTTCTTGAAAAAGCATTTCCACTAACACCAGGCACAAAGCGAATTTAGGTATTGTTGTTATGGTCATTGCCATTATTTTGAGAGGTGGCATGGGTAATAGTGAAGATTTTCTATTACACCAGGGCAGGAAGCTCTGCCACATACCAGCCCTTTGACCTGGGCCTCCCTGAGCCTCGAACCGCCATGGCACCTCTCCTGAAACCTTGACAGGAGGGAAGGGAGGTAGAGGAGAAAACAGCTTCAGGACAGGTTCTGCCAGTTAGCGCTTCAGCCTAACGACAGTAATTATTCATAAACTATAACTGCTCATTCTCTGGGTTTTATTGCTCGTTAAGAGCTGAGTGTAACGTTCTTAATTAGAGTCAGGAGTTGGATGCCCAAGAAAGAGACATGGAGAACATCTGAAATTCTGAACCTAAAATAAAACTCTTCAAACAGATTATTTTTGTATATTATATACTTATTGGGGAAAAAAAATATATTTTTAAGTTCTGAGCCCATGAAGTTTGTTTTGAATCCAATAGTCCCATAATTCCAACTTTTCCTGCTTCCTTGCAAAAAGCAGCCTTTCTAGGGTCTACCAGATGTTTGCATTTATACTCTCAACATTGAAGAATATTTTCATACCCGCTATCTTGCGACCTTGCTTCTTCCTAAAGGGCTTTTGGGCAGGTATAGCCACCTTTTGCGTGAGTTAGCCAGTTGCATTTCTTTGCTGTGAGAATTCTCAGAGCTTCTACATGTAAGTGTGCCCTGGGAACCTTGGAAAGGGGAAAGAATTGTCAGCATTTCTCCAACTTGTGTGACCCACGTTTTATCTGTAGCATTTCTCATAGGGCTGGTGGGGAAATGCTGCCTTAGGGATACGCTTTAAAAAGGAAATGTTTTTCTTAGGGGGTGTCTGCACTCACCACACTTACAATATAAACAAAGGAAAAGCAGAGAAAGTCGGGAGGGGGTTGTAGGACAGGGCTGAATCTACGGTGGGGACAGAGCTGCCTTGGAAAGATCCCATGGCTTTTTAAAAGACCATCTTATTTGTCTTATTCATCTTGTGATTGTTATAAAGACTGAAATATCTTTCCCAGGCAGCTTGTGCGGGGTTTGGATCCATTTGCTAGGCCCTGGTTCCTCTCAAACAGCTCAGGACAGCTGTACTGAGTGGCCAGATATTAGCTTTTTTTTTCTTCCTTCCCACATGTCTTCAGCCCCACTCTGCCCCCCTCCCACAGAGGTGCTGTTTGCTGAGATTGTTTGTCTAAACCAGGTGGTCTCAAGGAAAAGCTGGCTGGCCGGCCCTGTGCAACAGGGCATGGGGGTGTTAACGTGAGTCAAGCGGGGCTGCAGAACATCTGGGCTGTCAGCAACCCGAGGCTCTATCTCTGCTGAACATGAAAGGAAGCAGCCGCAGAACATTTCCCAGATGGACGGATTGGGTGGATTACACAGCAGATTAAGAGAATTCTTATTTGGTCGCCCTGAAGAGTAGGTGTAAACTTGCTTCTCACTTGCTAAAAGCAAGAAGCCAGTATTTTGAGAAGCATTTCTTCACCCGTATGACCAACTTTAACTGACTGTCTAGAGCCGTGGGTCTCAACCAGGGATGAAGTTGCCCTCCCCGCCCCACTGCCCCCAGGGGACGTCTGGCAATGTCTGAAGACATTTCTGGTTGTGCAGACTGGGGTTGGGGAGTGGGCAGGTAATACTACCGGCATCTAGCAAGTAGAGGTCAGTGATGAGCTGAACATCTTAGAGTGCACAGGGCAGTCCCCACAGCAAGGAATTCTCTGGCCTCAAATAGGAGTATCACTAGGGCCAAGGTTAAGGAATCCTGCTCCAGAACACGGTGTGGAATTACACAGTGCTGGAGTCAGAAATGCCGGGGTCCAAATCGTGACTTCTTCACTTAAAGCCTGTGTCGCCCAGGCAGATCACTTACTTTTTTCATTTGTAAAAGGAAGCTACTAACATCTACCTCGTAAAGCATGTAGTATGGTACAAGGCACTTAATAAGACTTTACCATCATCACTCTGTAAAAGGTCCTGAGTTGGCCCCACGAAAGACAGGAGTTTGACAGAAGCAAATAGAACCTCATGAGCCAGGCACTGTCATATGTGTAGTAGATGGTGGGGAGAGCTTGCAGAAGAGAAAGAGCATAGAGACATGGTCGTAAATCCCATAGCATCTAAAACTGTGTTGTCTAATAGGACTTGCCTCAATGGTGGAGATGTGCCATGTCTGTGCCATCCAGTATGACAGTTACTAGCCCCACGTGGCCAGGAAGTATCTGAAATGGTGCTACGGCAACGAGAGAACTGAATTCTAAATTTTATTTAAGTATTTAAAATTAAGCTGCTACACATGGCAAGTAGTTCTCATATTGGACAGAGCGGGTTTAGAAAGGGAAATGAGATTGTCATAGACCACATATTGATACAGTGTGTCTGCAGGAGGTGCACAGCTGGAGCACAGGAATTGAGGGGACGAAGGTATCACTTCTGACCTGGCCCTTCATGGAAGAGACCCAAGAAAGGCGGGCCTGCGGGATGGACAGGTTCTTGACAGCAAGAATGACGGCCAGCTACGGGGAGCAAATTCCAGGCAGAGGAAGCACGTGGGCAAAGACTAAAGTAGGGATGGAGGTCGTTAGGTCGTAAGACAAGAACACAGCATCTTCTGAATGCAACAAATGTCACATTTGAATGTACAGCCCCCCAGACAGACAACATCAAAGGGAACTAATGGGACAACACATTTTGCCTTAAGCCCGGGACACTCAAACACAAAATGGAAAGGAAGTGACTTGGAAAATAAAGAAATGCCATGGGGGGGGGGAGGGGCAAATTCTTACTGACTCTACCAGCAAGTGGTGGATGTGGGTCTTGAACTTGGGTCTGGGTGACTTTCAGTACAATGTCTTCCACTCTATCGGAATGAGAGCACCAGGTCTGCGTGTGGGCACAGAAGTCGTGGAACTAATACGAGAAGCTGGAAGATTGCCGAGGACAAATTTTGACAATTTGACAATTTGCCCCAGGCTGCTCTGGTTTCCGGACCCCAGTTAAGGACGGGATGACATGGATGGGCAGAGGATAATTGGTACTACGAATCTCTGTCTCAATCCAGTTTTACTGCGGATATCCAGACACTGCCTAAAACGTTTCCTAGAAATCTATTAAGTATCATGACTCTACCAAGTGGTACTTATTTAGTAGCTGCTGGGGCTGGACTAAGAGTGGCAATTGCTTTGGGGATTTCATCACCAAGGCAGGAGAAGACAATCTTCTCATGTGAAAACTCAGGTTTGCAATGGAGTAGGAACATTGATCTCTTTACGTAGGGAATGTGCGCAAAATATGCCAAGCTGTAACGTTCACTAAAGACAAAGGACTGTCAGGAAAGTAAACATTTCTCAGGACAAGAGGAAATCATCTGGTACAAACCCAAACTTCACCAGTCTTGGTGACTGGCTAGAACCAAGGATTCTTACTGTAACTGGAAAACAACTATGGCTCCCCAAGGCAGGTGGATTTTAAAGTTGCATATCTTAAAATACCTGGCTCAATGAACAACCAACAATTTTGACGAATAAAATGGAAATCAAAATTTCATAGTCTGTGGGCTGCCTATTACATGTTGGAAGGAAAAAAAATAACAGAGATAACTCAAAATAAATATTTGGATGTTAAAAAAAGAAACAGAGAGGAAGAGATATAAATCTCAAAAACATCTTTGGAAAACCGAGCATCGCACAGAAAAGTTAAAATGTTAGAAAAACAGAAGCTCAATGACATTATTAATCCGTGGCTAGCTTAATTCATGATTTCAGTCATCTGGTATTAATACAATAGTTTCATAACTTAAAGGGAAATTTCAAAATAACTTTTAGGTCTCCCCTTGTGTAGGAGTTAAGGAGCTAAGGTTTATTCGGTGTAGAACCCAGGACAAGAACTCCAGGTAACAAGATTGTCATTTTTCACCTCTCTGGTTTACAAAGCCCTTGGCCCTTTCTGGGCTCAGACACTTTGGATTAAGTTGGATGTGTTTTCAAACTACTTTGCCTCTTAATTTTTAAACCCTTGTTTATTTTAAATAAAATTTAATCCATATGTTTCTGATTCATTTACACTTAACTCATCAAAATGCTGTTTCATAAAAAGCTCTTTGATGTTCAAATTGCCTTTGGAGCTATTTTTAATAAGATTTTTTTTTTTTTCCTAAGCTTCCCTACTTAGAAACAGAAAGTTCCATTTCATTGCTATTTAACAACTAGGGGTCCAAATGGGTGGGTTCAGTTCATTATTTAAATGAAATAATGTATGTAAAATGCTTCATAAATTCTAAAGCAATCCATGCCTGTTAGTCATTACGGTTGCTATTGTGGTTATTACGACCATGCAGAGGACATAAGGTTTGAGGTTTCTCCTTCCGGCAGTTGGCTGGACTAGATCATCTTGTAGCTCCATCTGACTTATAACATTTTCTTATTCTAGACTTTTTCATTCTTAGCAACACATACAATAAACACGTCAAATGATTGGTGAAGTAATAAGGAAGTATGTCAGGCAGAGCCACCCACACAAATTGGACCCTTTCTAGTTGAGGTTTTGCGTGGACCTACTGTGTGGACCATGATCTTCGCAGGGGGTTCAGGGTCTGGTTGGCTTTTACTGACTTAGGGGTCAGTGTCTCCTTGGTGTGTTATTTGTATGAACTGATAGACTCTGACAGAAAAATGGTTCACTGAGAAGGAAGTTTTGTGAGCAGACACCTGGGGATAGGAGGGGAATAACCAATGAGAGGCAGGGTCTGTTCCCCAATCCCATGGATGCATTGTAAGCCTTGAGGGGAGTTCCATGGAAAAGCTGCAGTTGTTTCTGGAGGGGGGGGGGGGGCTCTGGAAAAATGGGCACATACAGCATTGCTTAGGATCCTATAAAAAAATGTGGGGCAGAGCCTTCTCCCACTTCTGGGTGGGACCCAGCTCTGTCTTGGGCTCATGGGAGTTCTTACACATTGATGACAGTGTCCCCTGGAACAGTGGAACAGTGGCGGCTGAGATTCTATTGCCTGGTAGGAGATGGCAGAGAAGTTTGGGCAATATGCGCAGTTGCCTGGAGCAGCATCCGCCAGTTAAAGTCGGCTTAAGCGCCTGTGAGCCTCCCCAGGGGTCTCTAGAAACACTCTGCTGCTGTCTATGTGTAGGGGTGTCCCAAGGGGTCTCTATGACGTCATTCCTGGAATCTGATGAGGCTTCCATGTGAAACTAGGAAAACGGCCATTTTGCTTCTCCTGTCTTGACAAACGCCGAGAAAGTCTGGACCACTCTAACAAAAGTGAACAGGAAAACTTTGTCTCCTGGAAGTTGACCCCATCTTGTGTGTGAAGCATATACTTCCAACTTTCGCATGCTCTCCCTATGGCTCGGTCGGTTGCACACCAGGCTGCCTTTAGGAATTTGGAACCAAACATGAAACTCTTTATCACACAATGGAGGGAACATTGCTCTGCCCTTTCGCACATCAGTCTTCCCTGGTGAATGGCTTCCTAGCCTTCTGATTCTTGCCGTATGGAACAATTGGCCCCTTCAGTTAACTTGCCAGCAGTAATCAGTTATTTCTCCTGGCCATAAATTTTAACCATTCTTTTTTGAGGGGAAGAAATTAAAGTAACAAAGGGAGGTGACTATAAAGAACAGAACTGTCAAAATAGCAAATGTTTGAGTAATTTGTTGGGTCCCTGGTTTAGAGTTGACTGATTTTAGCACTAATTTTGTTTGGAGTATTTCTTGGGACAAATAATCCTTCGTTTCATCCATGTCTCCAGTGAAGATTTTGAGCGCAAGTGTGGAAAAGCTTGTAAGAGAGCTTTTATTGTAAGTCAACAACTTAACTGAAAAAAAATTTTTTTTTGCCTTTTTTAGGGGAGAACTCTGGTATCAGCTTAGCTATCTCCTTCTTCATGAAACAAACCAGATTTTTGACAACACCGACTGAACTTGGTCCATTGCAGACATTGCCCAAGAAACCACCTGGCCCAGCTACATTGTAATAACTGCTCTGAGCATCTAATTCCACCAGGTCTTGTTTGAAAAAGAGAAATTCCCCAAATGACTAATGCTTTTAGGTCCGGCGGCAGTTTTTCATTGTCCTCAAAGCACCTGGTGTAACCTACTTGCTTTCAATTCTTCTGAGAGCCTGTGGATTTGAAATGAAAAAAGAAAATAGGATCCCCGAAGTCCACAGGGCAAGGCAATCTGCTTTCATTAAAGAGAACTCCAAATGTTTCTGAACATGTGGCCCACTAAGCTCCCCTATCAGGCCCTGATTTATGTATTTGCTCTGGAACCAAGATTTTTGCACACGAGGCACAATACCTTGGAGTATTTACAGCGTAAGCTATTTTCCTAAAGCAAACAGCTGCACCCGGGCTCGGTAAACCCCTTCTGTCCCCAGACATAGGAGCCAGAACCTTCTAGGGGAGCAGGTGTGCCTTAACTGGGAGGAGGCCTTCCTTGGGCCTGACTCCCTGAACGTCTGAACATTTCACCCCTTCCAGAGATGCAATCTAATGACTTCTGAGAGCCTGTGGAAAGGCACTTTTTCCCTTATTTTCCCCTTGATAAGAAAAACGAAAAAAAAAAAAAAAGGGTCCAGTTATTCCAATCTAAAGGGAAGGGCTGGGTAGGTTCAAGAGGAAGCTGTAGATAAAGTCTGAGCTGTTACAAAGGTACTTTATCTTCTTTTTCTTTTTCTTCTTCTTCTTTTTTTTTTAAATTGCCCTCCCTCTTTTCTGGGAGGGAGGGTGGAGGTCTTGACCAGGAGCAGGAATTTGAAAGGGAAACAAAAGGCAAAACATGAAGCTGCTTTACTGTCTGGAATCTCAATGGTTCTTTTTGCTTGGGAGAAACTCCCAGCTGGATTCCATAGGAGGAAGTTCAAAATCGACCACATTCCTGCAAACAGGCTTTCAGAAACCACACAGAGGGAAGGAGCGATTCATTTACTTATACATCCCATCAATATTAACTTATTTATTTTATTAATTTTTAAAAATATTTTATTAATTTTTAATTTTTTTAAAGATTTGTTATTTGAGAGGTGGGGGAGGGGCAGAGGGAGAGGGAGAGAGAGAATCTCAAACAGACTCCACGCTGAGCTCAGAGCCCCATGTGGGGCTTGATCTCATGACCTGTGAGATCATGACCTGAGCCGAAATCATGGTGGTCGGATGCTTAACCGACTGAGCCACCCAGGTGCCCCTCTCATCCCATCAATAATTATTAAGAACCCACTTGATATTGGGGACTGAAGTTACTGTCACCATGCATTTGGATATCATGCTTGCAAGGGATCAAGCAAAGATGTCTCCTGCATGAGCTGACCCCAAACCCTGGAAAATTTCAACTATTCCTTACCCCTTCTGGAGAGCAGATATGATGGGTAGCTGTTAAAGTGGAAATGCTTTGTGAGGATGGTTGCTATTTTTGTATTATATTTAAAAATCTTAGTCTGAATTCTGGGATCCAATGTAACACAGTATCTGGGGGAATCATAATTGAACAGTCAGAAGAGTTGAGTTCTTTTTCTGACTCTGCTAATAACTAGCTGGGTTATCATGTGTTAATGACTTTCCTCCTTGGGGCCTCAGTTTCTCCAAAGGCCCAATGAGGGGGAAAGGATTTTGAACTGTCTTCCAGCTTTGTGATTCTACAACTTATTAAAAGTTGAAAAGCAGATATCTAGACAAAATGTGATGGGTGGGCTGAAGTGCTTGGCAGGTAGTCTGATCTAGAAGAAAAAAAGGCAGAAAAGAGGGAGTCCTATGCACATGGGTTAATGAAGCCCACTAACAATCTCTCAGGATAACTGGGGACAGTGGAGTGTTGGGAGAAACATCCTGGGATGTGGAGTCAGGCTACCTGGGTTTGAATTTTGGCTCTACCAGTATGTAGCCCTAGACCAGTTATTTACCTTGTCCAAATCTCGACATCCTCATCTCTACAATGGGTTAATATTAGTGCCTGCCATATTGAATTGTTGTGAGGATTGAGTCAGACTGCCTGTCTGGCAAAGGGTGCCAGGACACAGTTCGTTCTCTGTATTAAGGATCTTAACGTTGTGGTCTGGAGACTCTGCGGAGTCTGTCAGGGTTTTCATGCTAATACTAAGATATTATTTGCCCTTTCACTCACTGGAGTTTTCCAGAGGCTACCTGATGTGTGATATCATGACAGATGGAATGCAGAAGCAGTTATTAGAATCCAGCTGCCTTCTGTTAAGCTAACCATTAAAAAAATGAGCAAAAATGTGGAATAAGGCTACTCTTTTCTTTTGTTTTAGAAAATACAGTTATTTTTCTTAAAAGTATGCATTTTTTGTTAACATGTAGTGAGCTTATTATTGCCACTTTAAATACATGAATTACTTACCACATTCTTAGTTTGGATTTCAAACATGGCAAACAGCAGTAGCCCTAACTCATATAAACAAGAGCTATTTGGAATTGTCAATAATTTTTAAAAGTGTGGTTTTAAAAACAAAGAAAAAATATATTCGCATTAGTTTCCTATTGCTACATAATTGCTGTAACAAAACACCACAAACTTAGTGGCTTAAACACAACACAGATTTATTAACGGAATGTGCTGGAGGTCAGAAGGCTAAAATAGGTCCCTATGACTATGTTCCTTCTGGAGGCTCTAGGGGGGAATCTACTTCCATGTCCTTTATAGCTCCTGAGACTCCCTACATCCCTGGCTTTTGGCATCTGTCCTCCATCTTCAAAGTGGCCAGTAGGGTCTCTTCAAATCTTTCACTGCTTTTGTGGTTACAATGTCTGTTGTCTCTCTGATCTCCTGCCTCCCTCTTATAATGACCCTTGTGGTTATACTTGGCTCACCTGAATAATCCAGGACAATCTCCCCATATCAAAATCCTTAGCTTAATCACACCTGCAAAGTCCCTTTTGCCATCTAATGTAAATTATTCACAGGTTCTGGGAATTTGGACAAGGACATCTTAGGGGCCATTAATTAGCCTACCACCATTCCAATTTTGAGTTATTTACAAATTGGATCCTTAATATCCAAACAAAACAAAGCTATTAAAATTTATAATGGTAGTATATACAAAGTTGAGTGCAGATATATCTTTTTTACTCATTTTGTCAACAAATAGTCTTCAAGATCTACATGTAAGTCTTTGCTCACTCTTTCAATTGCCAGCTTGAGTCCTCTCCTTGATGACGTCTTCTCTACTGGTCTCAGGAAGCTTTCCTTTTCCCAGCATCTACACAGAGCCTGGTGGAGTAAGAACTCCACAATTGTTAGCTGGCATTATTGTAATTACTTCATCATTTATCTCCCCTCTACTAGCCTCAAATCTGCTATTCCCTAAAACTTGTTCCATAAAACATTTGTCCCAAGTGATTGTATGACATAAAACAGTTCTATGGTCAGAACACTTCAGGAAATGCCATATATCTTATTTTTCTTTTTGGAGATTCATGGTGCACATCAGCATATTAAAGGCTCTGAGAAGTCCTGCAGTGTCGATGGGTGGAGGTGAGGTCAATTTAACACGACATTTTTTAAGGAATCTCTTTCCTATAAAGTTGACGCACATTCCATTGTCAGAAACACTGCTCTACACTCCTTGGGTTAAGGACCAAATTGTGTCCTTCTTTGTATCTTTTTTTTGGCAGGCCTGTTCTTGGGATACTTATAGGTACTTGATAAATATATGTTGAATGAAGGCATTGACCAAGGGGAAAATAACGTTGATAAGACAAGTTCTCTTCCCTCAAGTTGCTAAAAATGAGTCAGACAGATGTGTAAATAATTATGTATATAGTAGTAGATAAATGAAATGTGGTCTAGCTTAAGAATGCTAATAAGAAGGAGAAAATCAAATCCAAACGCTGAAGACCAACCTAAGAGTTAAGCAAAACTGAAGCAGGTAATTCAAGCAGCCCTTTGAACTTTGTGGACTGCCCTCTCTCAAAAAGGAAAAAGAAAATTAGATCTGTGTGGCACAGAGCAGAATAGAAAGAAATAGCTGTCTTCAGATAAAGAATGAAAATTATTATAGAAAAGATTAAGCTAGGATTAAAACCCCAAGTCATATCTCTATTGCATCCCGAATGATGGCTGAGAACGCAGTACTCACATCCAATTGTGCCTATGAATGTGCAGGCCGTCAGTTTGAGGGAACGAGCCCATAGCTCGCTGGCCAAAGGCTGAGCATGAGTTTCCTAATCCCAGCTGCCATCATTTATGAGAAATGAAGGTTCTCTTGACATGGGCAGCAGTGATGGCCCCACTCTGAATGGCAGCAAAGGCCAGGGCAATCTCTGGTTAAACCAGCCATCCCAACAGCTGCTCTGCAGCCTTGCTGGGTTCCCCTGCTGGTTGACTCTGAGAGCTAATTCAACCAAGGTCACAAAGGGGCAACAGGCAGTCTTTTCTATATGCTCTGCTAAAGCCATTGTGTGGAGGGAAAACAAAAACAAAACTAGTTCAAGCAGGAAGAGAAAGAAATTGGTATGGCTCAGTGGAAGGGGTGAAGGATTTGGGGGCCACCACCAGAAAGATGTAGGTTTGAATTGTGGTTGTGTCATCCCTGATCATGAGCAAGTTACTTAACCTCTATGATCTTGTGCCTCCAGTTGATAAATTTGCATATAACTTCTATGTTGGGCTGTTGTAAGTCTTAGAAATAAGTTTTATAATGCATATGTAGTAGGCACTCAATAAATAATAGTAGGATAGCATTATATAATACATAATATTTACTAATATATAACAATATTTTATATTAACATAAAATATGCTATAGTAAAATATAATAAATGATAAATTTATAAGAGACCATAAATAATTTATTAATAAACAATGGTGGGATAACAACTGTGAATTATTAATCTTTGTTCCCCCACCCTTCTTCTAGAATTTGTTTTTATCCCATAACCATGTTCCTCATTTAGGAAGTTGTCCATTCTGGTTCACTGCCTCAGAAAACAGAGCAGCAGAAAAGCAGATAAAAAGGAGACTCTTCTGGATTTTGAATTTTTAAAAATTAGACAACAAAGGAATAGAAAGGAAGACTCATGGCATACACTTGTGCTGACCCATATGGTAGCCACTAGCCACGTGTGGTGCTGTAAGTATACAATACAAACTGGATTTCAAAGACTCAGTACTAAAAAAGAATGTAAAATACTTTATTACTAGTTTTAAAAATCGATTATACATTGAAATGATAGTATTTTATTGGGTTAAGTAAAACATATGGTTAAAATTAATTTCACTTGTTTCCCTTTTAAAAATAAACGAGTTACTAGAAAGTGATGTATGTGGCTCACCACTGTGGATCACATTCTATTTCTATTAAATAGCATCCACCAAGACAATGGAGGGGTAGAAAAGACTCATGTGTGTAGTCAACAGATTTGGGAGAAAATATATTCAGTCAGAGCAAGGTTTTTTGCCCCTGGACTTAGAAAAGAATCTCTGGCCTGGGTGAGGAGGGTCAAAACTTGCCATGAGGGCTAAGATGCAGGTTCACTTGCCCTGCATGACCTGTAACTCTCTAGCCCAAGACCTGGAGAGGGGATGGCACTCTCTGCAGATAGGGTTTTGGGATCAAGAAGCAAGCGTTCCAAACTTTGCCAGGCAGAGTTCTTACGTGGCAGCAGGAATCTAGAAAGGAGATGACCGTATGTTGTCTCAGCTAACAGGGTCTTAGCGGCCTCATTCGGTTTAGCCCACTCCAGGATAAGAATTCCCATGCAGCCACAGGGACAATAGAACAAGCACTGGATCTGAAGAGGCTTCATGGTAGGAATGGGGCCGATGTAGCAGCAAGCTGGACAAATGGTTAGCCTACTGGGCTTGTCTGTGTTTAGCACAGATCCTTTTACCTGGTTGCTGAGGTGTTTATTGCTGACACCTCATACTTGCACCCTTCTAAAGGGGACTGCCCTTCACTGACTGGACCCACCCCTCCCCGAGGTGCCCGGACAGTTATGGAGGGGGCACCCACGGCAGTTGCCACATAGAGAGGCATCACCAGGGGAGGAGACGGACTTCCTTTTGTTGCCTTGGCAGAGGATGAATCTCATCCTTAGAACTTAGCAGCCACCTTGAGCAAAGAGTAAAGATCCTAAATCGGTGGGGATTCAATTTCTTCCATCTTTGTTGGAAATGGACTTGAAACAGTAATTAAGGCAAAGTATGGAAAAATAAAATTATATTCCTTGCATACCTGAGTCATGAACTGAGACTCACTCTTTGTTAAAAGATTACTAAGGCACAGCTAATGTCAAGGTGGGACAAGGTGTATGTGAGAGAAAAAGTACATCTGGTGACAAATATATATGACTTTCTTATAAAGACAAAAGAAGAATTATATGGTATTAGTCCAGTATGAGCTATGGGTAATGCTGGTGAGAAATATTTACACATTCCAGTGGTTACCTGATACAATGTCCAGGTGGGTATCAAATGTCCTGTGACAAACCTGGAATGATCGTACTGACAGCATAAATATCTCGTTAACAGAGTGTCACAATCTATAAACAGAAAGTGATTACTGACTTTATTCATGCGGTCACCATATTTTCTCAAGAATTTTACAAACGCTGAGATTTGTTTAATTCAAGGGAAGAACAATCTGGACCAGAGGAAGTTGCCAATAGCTTAGGGGGCTTTTACTTCTTCATTGGTGTCATTTCATGTAGGTTTCTCTGCCTGTATTTGTTTGCCCAATTAATTACATCAACTCCAGTTTACATTTTTCTCCCATCCAAATTCATAAAGTATCAAATAAGAGCTTAAAAACCCCAAGTTCAGAAACAACAAAAAAGGTCAAAGTCCCAAAGTTGTGGAAGAAGGCATCGCCGTTGTGCCAGATATCTGCCAGCGTCCAAGGTGCTAGTCAACTCTTCCTTCTCTTCCAACTGCTCTCAAAGACTCCTCTGCTCACTACACTAGTTTCCCCTTCATTTGATTTGGAACTCGCATGCACTCTCTACTCTGCTGTCCTGAACCATTTTCTGCACAGTTTATCTGACTCCTTTGGGTCACTCATTCATTTAATTCAAGGAATGTTTCCTGAGTCCCAGTCATGTGCCAAGTACTGGGCTGGGCCCTGAGGATCCAACAGGGAACAAGACAGGTCCTGTTCTTGCCTTCATGAAGCAAACAACAAGCAAATTGCCATCAGCTGGGCTGACTGACAACATCAGACCTACATTTGGAATCTGGTTTCTTTCTGGTAAAGCTTTTGTTCAACTTAATATTTGTAGTTAGTCATATCAACGTTGATTCATGTCTGTGACCCAGCAGGGCAGGGTACTTGTGACTTTAAAAGATGCTCTTTCTTTCATCATCACAATAACCCAATTATTCCCATTTTATAGGAGGAAAATTGACTCCAAGTTCATACAGTGGAGCAGGATTGGTTCTAACTTCTCTATTTGATTTTTCTCCCCCCTGAAATTATTAAGTGGATTGTGTGTATTTGACATTTCATCCCTTCTGGTTTTAGAACCCCTCTGTCTCTTGGTGGTACCCTTCCCTCCTCTCCTGACATCCCCTGTAACTTGATGTCACATTGGAAGGGAACGGATGAATCAATGCCTGTTGAGGAATCACAAGGGTGCCTAATAGAGTTGGGTGTCACTGAAAATCTTTCAGACTAAAGGTCTGTGTCTCCAACAAAGGATTTGCAGGTGCTGCAGCGAGGGTTAATAGTCTTCCTATAGCTGAACTTGCCCCTTTTTCCTTAATAATGGAATGCCCATTCTTTAGCTGAGACCATGACTGCCCAAAAGAAATACTGCATTTTCCAGCCTCCCTTGCAGCTAAGGTGACCAGGTCATTGAGTTTCAGCCAATGGTATGCAAAGACAGTGGTCTGTGCAGCTTCCAGGTAGTGTCCTTAATGGAAGGTAGTCTGATCTTTTATGCCAATTCCTTCCTATTGGCTGGAACACAGACCTGAAGGCTGGGGATTAAGCAGTCAGGTTGGATCATGAGGTTAAAGTAGTATGTTGATAATAATGGAGAAGGAAGCTGGAAGAATCCTGTGCCTTATGACCAGGGAGCACCCCAGCACACCTGGGCAGCTTACCTGCAGACCTTGCTTATGTAAGAGAGCATTAAACGTCAATCTAGTTTGCTATTTCCTTGGGTTTTATAGCAACTTAATTTAATCTTAATGAAGTGGGCGCTATGAAAGGCTGGCAGGGAAATGAAAAGACTTTTAATGACTTTCCTGGTATCCCTGAGTCGGGTGGTTACTGATTCTCCCTATTTGCAATGTGTGTCCACATACTGTCCCTATGCCAGTGCGAAACTTGACAAGACAACAGTTTATGAATGATCAGAATCCATGCTGGTAATCATATTTCAGGGGACAAAACCCCTGCTCCTGGAAGATCCTGGGAGAGTCACCGTCCCCTCAGTTGGGTCTTTATATAGCTGTCCCTCAGGAAAACCTGTTTGTGACAGGAACCATCACTTTCTTCACCCCAGCCCTTGGAGTCCCCCAGCCCCGGGGCATCACAAACGACCCTAACTGCCTTGTATTCAAGATGACTTTGTGAAAAGGAGCCTAGAGGACAGAGAACAGAGAACAGCAGGGTCAAACATACGATTTGAAAATATTGGTCCAGAATGGATGTCAAAATGGGAGCAAGGAGAAAACTTGGGAGGCCACTGAAATAATCCAAGAGACAAGTAACAAGAGAGGGAGGTAAGGCACTGCCAGTAAGAACTAAAGGAAAAAACAGCTTAATTCTAATTGTTGTGGGCATGAGATTTCACAGTGATTATTCCTGGAGGGAAAAGAGTGATGTATTGCCAGTAAAGTTCTGCTTAATGTGGGCAGGAGAGTGAGAGCCAGCAAAGGAACTAGAGAAGACATAACCACCAAGGTAAGAGGAAGACCGAGAGAGATGGACATCATAGTACAGAGTGTAGTTTTAAACAGAGGGTGGTAAACAGAGTAAAAAGTACTAAGGGGATCAAGAAGGATGGGGGAGAATGTAATCTATTGGTCTTGGCAATAGGGTGGTCATTGGGAACTCTATCCTGAGCAGATCTGGTAGACTGATGGACGTGGCAGGCAGTTGGCAGCTGACTGAGGAGCTAAGCCTCTCCTCCACCCTAGAGTCATGGAAAGCATGGGGCGATAGTGCTGTTTCTATGCGATTACAGAAAGTGCTGGAGCGCAGACATCCGATGAAGGTAATTCTTATAAGAAGCTTGATTTGATAACACGGAACACGTCCAGTGCATGCGTATGTTATCTTTGGTGCACCGGCCACGGTATGAATACAAAAACTTCAGCATCGTGACTGCCTTCCACTGTTTTGGACATCTTGACTACTGCCGAGTCCAAAGCGCCAAAATCAACTAAGAAATTATGCACATGGGTGTGATAGCAATAGACCAAATGTTTACTGTCCACACCAAGAGATAGTAATGAAAAGCTCTGCTAATTAGGTCATGTTTGTAGTTCCATTATCATGGCTAATTGCCTGTTTTATTTGATGATATGTGTTATTAAGTCTCACCAGGGCACTTGTTTCTCAGCATATTTTAAACACCTTACAATGCTTTCTCTATCTTTTGGGTGTCCTTACCAGCCAAGATTCTGTTTGTATTAGAAAGCAACAGGTAAATGCAACACAACATGCAGATTATAGAAGCTATGCCCTCCCTTTGCTCTTTCACGGTGAAATATGGTCATAGGCTGGTCACATTTTAGTGTCAGAAACAATGCAATTATAAATATTATTTAGGTGAACAGTTTTCATCCTGGGAGTGGGGAGAAGATTTCTTGATGGGATGTGGGAATTTTTTTCCAGTTACAAGACAAAGCTGATGTCACCATCTAATGCATTTCCGTAAATCTACTACAATTTTGTTCCTTGAAAATGTTCATATGTGGCCACTGTGACAACCGAATGCCTACTAAATTGTGTTTCTTGGGGAAAAAATGTAGACTTTTGGCTTCTATCATGGTAAATTCCAGGGTTCTGAAAGAACGATTGGTGGTTTGTAAGATAATTAGGGCAATGTCTGCATTTTATGAATGGGAGAGACTGAAGTCCATAGGGGACATGGACTGTCTCAGAATTGCAAGGTGTGAAAATGGCAAAGTTAGAACCAGAATTCTAATCTCCTGCTTCTTCCTACTGACCTCTACCCCATATAGTCCATGCTGGAAAGGGAGGTATGATGGTTACTTTTATGTATCAACTTGAGTGGGCTAAGGGATGCCCAGATAGCTGGTCAAACATCATTTCTGGATGTGTCTGTGTGGGTAACTCAGAACGAGATCAGTATTTAAATCTATAGATGGAGTAAAGAAGATTGCCCTCACAAATGTTGGTGAGTGCCACCAAATCCGTTGAGGGCCTGAACAGAACCAAAAACAGAGGAAGGGAGACTTTTCTCTCTTTTTACTTCAGCTGGGACATCCATCTGCTGCCCTTGAACACAGATGCTCCTAGTTCTTGGGCCTTGAGACTCAGACAGGAACTTACATCATTGGCTTCTCTGGTTCTTGGACCTTTGAACTCAGACAGAATGACTTCACTGGCTTTCCTGGGTCGTCAGCTTACAGATGGCAGATTGTGGGACTTTTCCGCCTCCATAATTGTGTGACCCAATTCCTGTAGTAAATTTCCTCTTCCATGTATATCTGTATAATCTTATTGGTTCTGTTTCTCTGGAGAACAATACAGCAGGATAGCTCAGCTCTGGAGTCACACGGGCCTTACTCTGAAGGATTCACTCTATACCCCATTTGCCTCATCAGGAGAGTGGGATCACTTTAGTTAACTTGGGTACTAGGATTGTTTTGATGGTTACATGAAGATTTATATGGGAGGCTCCCACCCAGGGCTTGGCACACGGTAATTACCCAAAGCATCGCCTACATTAAACAACACAGACCTAGAGCTGGCTGTGGCTTTGCTGGGTTTGTCCTGATCTTAGGAAAAAAAAAATGTAGAATCCCTATAAATTGAAATGTGGTTAGTATTCATCAGATTCTGATCTGTTTGGTCTTCAGACACTTGCTGCTGGTCAGTTTCAACCTAGACCCAGTTATATCCATATTCAAACACCAAAGGCATGTGAGTAAAAATATACTCCCTGTTTTGTTGTTTTCTACATATATATATCTAAGCAAATGAATCAATAGACAAGCAGTATATGGGATCCTGTGACTAACTGAGGCCAAACCTCTGAAGCTGAGCAGAGAAATGAGCAGTAGTATTATGCTTCTGTCCCACTATCTGAATGCTCTGGGACAAATTACTCAGCTCCTCTGTGCCTCCGTTTACTCATCTACAAAAGGTGGATAAAAGAGGACCTACCTTTTGGGTTGTGAGCATAAAGTGAGATGCTGCACACAAAGGGCTTAACCAGAGAGAGTCCATCGTAAGTCCTCAATTATTGGGCCACGAGTATTATTTCTACCTCCCCTGCCTTCCCCATCATCTCATTGTGGAGCTTGGCTCAAATCAGGAACAGGATATACAAACCTCACCTATAATCCATAGAGTTGTGAATGTGTATTAGTAGCATCAGGCAGGCTGAAAGGAGGCCCAGCCTTTGTCCTCTGCTGCAGCCTGTCCAGGCTAAGCAGGTGGGATGAAATGGGGAGCAGAATCCCTGCGTCCAGGGTTCCCTGGACCATTGAGTTCATGGCTGGACTTCTCACATAAGAGAAGCTTCAAGGAAAGAAGGGGCATGAGCACCCCAATGTTCATAGCAGCAATGTCCACAATACCCAAACTGTGGAAGAAGCCGAGATGCCCTTCAACAGATGAACGGATAAAGAAGATATGGTTCATATACACAATGGAATACTACTCAGGCACCAGAAAGGATGAATACCCGCCATTTGCATCGACATGGATGGAACTGGAGGGGATTACGCTAAGTGAAATAAGTCAAGCGGAGAAAGACCATTATCATATGGTTTCACTCATATGTGGAACATAAGGAATAGCATGAAAGACCATAGGGGAAGCGAGGGAAAACCGAAGAGGGAGAAATCAGAGAGGGAGACAAACCATAAGAGACTATGGACTCCGGGAAACAAACAGGGTTTCAGAGGCAAGGACGGTGGGGTGATGGGGTAGCTGGGTGATGGGTATTAAGGAGGGCGCGTGTTGTGATAAACACTGGGTGTTATATGCAACTAATGAATCATTGAACACTACATCAAAAACGAATGATGTACTATATGTTGGCTAACTGAACATAACAAAAAAAGGGAAGCTTTGAGGGATTACAGCATGGCATGATCTCTCCTCATCATAATTTCCCACCTGCTCTGCTCTCTACCTCTCCTTGACTGCTGATCAGAGCTTTCCTGATATCTGACTGTTGGTGTGTAAAGGTCTCCATTCTGATTCTGGGAGCTTGTGCTAAAGGTGATGGGGATGAGGGAAAGTCCTATGTATGAAGCAACAGTCCAACCTGTCCTGTGCACATGGATCACAAGGGGGAACTTGTGAAAATATAGATGGCTGACTCGTACCTCCAACCTCTGGACTCAGCCAGTTCAGCCCAGCAATCTGCCCCTTACCAAGCAGTGGCCCAGATGATTCCATGCAGGATCATCCCTGAACTGCACAGTGTGAAAATGGTTCTAACCCATGCTCACGTTAATATTCTGTTGCTTTGAAACTTGTTGCTTAAGTAAGAAAATATTGGCTCTGGCACGCAGGGACTGCCTGTGTTGTGTTCAATCCATATTAGTGCACCACCCATCCTCCCATGGCCAAGTCATTTCCTGAGATAGGCTTTAATATCAAGAAGCACTTTTAAAGTCCATTTTAACAACCACTTTCACTTTTTAACCAAAGGGAGAAATAGACAAAAGCATAGCATTGGAGTAAAAGGATACAGTTTAAAAAAATTTTTAAAAATCATGGTCTTAAGATGCCCAACTTATTCATTTGGTCAATGGAAGAAAAGAGTGTATTCAAAACCCACTGGCCAATTTATGAAGACTCAGATTTAGAATTGATTTCTACCATGCAGACCAAACTCCCGAAGAGGTAGCCTGGTGTAACAGAAAGAGCACAGATATTTCTATTGGAAGACTTGGATTTGAATCCCGGTTCCATCAATCCAGCCATATGACCTTAACTTCTTGGCTTCCCAATGGGAATAAAGGTGTGGTAAACATTAGTGACAATGTATATAACTTGCTTAGCCCAGCTATTAGTGGTATATCATGATCATTGCTATTGTCATTTATCTTCTCTTACCTTTGATCAGTAAGGTGGGAAACATAATGGTATTATTTTATAACTGCCGTGAGGATTATTAGATTACTAATAGGCTACACATTGAGTGCTTACGATGTGCCAGGTACTATTCTAAGCAATATACACACATTAACTCCCTTAATCCTCATAACAACCTATGAAGTTCTCCCCATTTTACAGAGGGGGAAACTAAAGCTCAGAGCTATTAAGTTCATGACTCAAGGTCACACAGTTATAAGGGGTGAAGCTGGACTATTGTATGTGAAGAGCTCCACTCAGTACCTGGCACACAGTAGAGTCTCAACAAGAAACAGTATTCCTGGTATTATATGTAGAGAGAACCTTTCCTAAGGGACTGCCTTGGGAGTATCAGAATCATGGCTGTGTAGAAATTCCACTTCGGCCAGCATGTTAGCACAGATGAAAGTTCATTCTTTCATGGAGGATGGGTTTGGTGTTGCCCTGGCTAACAAAAAGAGATACTTCTAAGCTACAAGCTGCAAACAAGGATGGACATATATTTAAATCGGGGTTAGGTCAAATTCATCCCATGTGGTCCCCAAATTAATGATACCTGTCTACAAAGAAGCTGTTACACTGAAATCGTTATATTGTAATTTTCCCATTTAGCTCTGAGAATATGATTATGCTTCTTCTTAAGATGGGCTGGGAAAAAAAATCCTCTCTTGTAAGTTATATTTTGATGGGCCAGCATTAGACACAATAAAGGCAGTGATACTGAAGTTGATCAGGGACAGATGTTTAACATATTTTATGTAAGAACTGTAGACACAGTTAACTGCCAAAACAGACTGTTTCCTGAAACATTGGACAGATGGAACCAAGAAGATGTACTCCTGAGGAGTCTGAACTCCTCAAAGTGACCCTAATAAAAAAAAAAAATTAGTTTTGATCAAAGCACTTCAGTCCTTTCAATTCTTTTGTTTCTATACTTTGTTCACTTTTTTCATGGCTATGAAGGTATGTGGGATGTAAAAGTTCTCTTTCTCCCTCTCTCTGCATATGTGTGTGTTACACATGTGTGAGTATCCCTGGTTTCAAAAGCATACTTTGTTTTATTTTCTTTCTATCATTCACGGTGGGAAAACCCAGTGTGCAGTACACATTGTTGGCTCTCTCCCCAGCAGCTGCTCTGCTCTGCTCTTCCCAACAGCCCCTGATTTCCATTTGGGGATCTGGGGTCCCAGGGATGTTGACTCCACGCCCAGCTCCGTATCTTGTCACTGCTCTGCTGGAAAGCCACAGATGGCCCCCTTTCTTGTTCAGAGTAAAAAGCCAAGGTGTTTCCATTGGGCTACAAGGCTCTATAGAGAGTGGCCCTGTTACCCCAACCTCATCTCCTACAGCTCTCCCCACCCCCTCTCTGCTCCTCATCACTGCCTTCCTTGCTCTTCCTTAAATATGGCAGGCATGCTCCTATCCCCAGACTCCCTTTAACTCTCTGATCTGCTGGAGAACATCTCACTGAATAAGACAAGTGAAGACCTTGACTGAGTTTAATAGTTTTCCCCAAAGACCTCATTTTTGCTCAAAGAAAAAATATGCCAGTAAAATCAGATTAATTTTAAGTATTCACCATTAAATGTTTCAAGAGGAGTTTTCACCAACATTCTGCCCTGCTAAGAATTTAAGAGGATGTGTAGGAAGCCTTTCTTGTGTTCATAAAGAACAATGTGCAATTCAGTTTTGGAGAGAAGGCTTTGTTGAAAGCAATTGAAAGAGTTATTTACTGGATGGGGTGTGATCTTGCTGCGTTTACACAGCCTTGGCTATTCCGCCGATATTCACTTAATGAAACTTAAAAATCAAAACATCTGGAAAATGTGCCAACGGATGCCCGATTCACCAGTTCAGCTTTCTGGCTTGCTTCAAGTAATTTTAATAAAGTATGCTAACTCTACCAGGGTCTTGAAGGAATTCATGTTCTATGATCTGGCCCTCTCCACTGCTACAAGATTTTTGGAAATAAGCCCGTGCATTTAATGAAATACTTAAAACAATACTCTAGGAGGACTTAAATCTTGATAATTATGCAAGGAGTTGTACTTCAGGTATATCACATGTTTCTAAAATGACACACTTTGCCTAGAACTCTGATTGTTGCACTTTCAAGGAGCTGTGGTTACCAGAATCAAATTTAAATAGAGTTTTCAATTCACAGATGACCCCAAATGAAATTCACGCCCCTAACAGTAGGGAGAAACCATGCCACCACTCTCCTGAGTTTGCCTTATAATGACTGTTTAATTTCCGGTTTTAAAGAAAGAACTTGAATGGAATTTCTTCGCAAAGGGATTGTTTGGTTTAAACCTGATCCTCCCAAATGCTAAATCCCTCCTAAAACCCTCCTTTGAGGATTTGGACTCCAGACTCACCTGAACATATCATTTCAGTTCTTGGATGAAAGACGCATTCTGCATCATTCCAAAGCAATCTGAGAAAGTTCTTCTCCACCACAAATGGCACCAGCAAATGTACAAAGCTCACTTTGTTCTGTGGGAAATACAAATGTATTTTTAACAGTGCATCCTCGGCCTGCGAGAGGAAGAGCCTCCACATGGACATTAATGCAGGTCAGCATCATTACCGTTCATGACGACAGCCATCAATGCCTTTTACGCATGCTGTGGTCAACGTATCTCTGTCTTGTTTCGCTCAAGTATCACAATATCTGCATTTGCTGGCAACCCCGATCTGGACTGTTTGCTATTCAACTCAGCTAGGAAAATGAGTTGTTAAGCCAGAAAGTCTAAGATCAGGGCCTTCATAATTCTCTGGCCATGGGCAGTTAATGGAGCAAAAATCTTCCCAGTCCATCCAACCAAGCTCTCCCACTTTCCAGTGGAAAGATAATTCAGTGATAATATGAAGGGTCAGTGTGTAAGCAAATTATGTTGGGATTATGTATATATTGGCTTCAGCAATACAGGGGAGGATGACTCATTCTTAACCACAACACAAAGATACATGCAAATCGAGTTAATGGAAAGTTATATGCTAGACATATTGCTCATACAAATAGGAATTTCTACACATTGTCAAGTTAAGCAAACAAGTCTACAAACTCAATCAACTGGCAAGCTAAACCAAGAGTAATTTAAGATTAAAAAAAACCCAAAACTCTCTGAAGAGAAATTGAAGGTTACAGTCAAGTTAGATGACAGGCTACAATGTATTCTCCCCGCCAAGGCTCAGGGATTCCAATGATCAGAAGGTGGCTACACACAGTAAGAGCTTCATAGTTCTCTGAAACCACGACAGACAGACAGACAGACAGTTTCTTAGCAGAATTCAGAATTGAAAGCCAGAATAATCTTCCAGTTCTAGTGAATGAATATCAGGTTTAAAAAACTCTGAATAATTCACTTATTAGGTTAGAAATCATTCACCCAGAAGCCCCCAAAGAAAAAAACATACATTTAAAAATTGTTGACTTTTTGAGATAATTGTAGATTTACATGCAGTTGTAAGAAATCATACAGAGAGATCCAGTGTACTCTTTACCCAGTTTCCCCCAATGGTAATATCTTGTAAACCACAATACAATATCACAACCACATTGACACTGACACAATCAAGATACAGAATATTTTCATCAACACAAGAGTCTCCCATGTTGTCTTTCTATAGCTATCTCCACTTATCTCCCACCCTCACCCTCTTTTTAACCCCAGGCAATGATAATCTGGTATCCATTTCTATAATTTTCTCATTTCAAGAACATTATATCAGTGGAATGATTCAGTATGTAACCTTTTGGAAAACTGCCAAATTGCTTTCCAGAATGACTGTAACATTTTATTTTCTCACCAAAAATGCATGAGTGATCCAGTTTCTTCACATCACCTCCAGCATTTGGTGTGGTCCCTATTTTTTTATTTTAGCCATTCTGATCAGTGTGTAGTGATATCTTATGAGGTTTCAATTTGCCTTTCCCTAATGGCGAATGATGTTGAACATGTTAGGTGTTTACTTGCCATCAGTATATCCTCTTTAGGGGAATGTCTTTTGATGTCTTTTGCCCATTTTCTAGTTGGCTAATTTTTTTTCCTGGTGAGCCTGAGAATTTTCTGTAGTCTAGATACTAGTCCTTTGTTGGATACATGTTTTGCAAATATTTTTTTCTCAGTCTATTGCTTGTCTTTTCATCCCCTTGCAGGTTATTTTGCTGAGCACAAGTTTTTAATTTGGATGAAGTCCGACTTACAATTTCCCCCCTTTTATGGATCCTACTTTTGATGTTAAGTCTAAGGACTCTTTGTCTACTCCTAGATACCAAAGGTTTTCTGCTATTTTTGAAATTGTTTTATGGCTTTACATTTAATTCTGTGGTCCATTTTTCGTTTGTTTTTGTATAAGGCATGAGGTTTATATTGAAATTCAGTCTTTTTCCGCTATAGATGTCCACTTCCTTCAGCATCATTTGTTGAAAAGGCCCTCTTTTCTCCACTGAATTGTTTTTACACCTTTGTCAAAATCAGTGGGGCATATTTGTATGGATCTATTTCTGGGCTCTATGTTTGATTCCATTGTTCTATGTGTCTGTCCTTCTGCCAATACCACAGAGTCTGGATCACTGTTGGTATATAACACATTTTGCAAAAGAGTAGACTGAGTTCTCTCACCTATTCATTTTCAAAATTATTTTGGTCATTTTAGTTCCTTTACTTTTCCATATAAATTTTAGAATAATCTTGTCTATATCTACAAATAATGTTCTGAGATTTTTACAGAAATTTAATGAAACCTGTATAAAATTGGGGAAAGAAATGACAACTTGACTATGTTTGGTCTTCCAGTGCATGAACACACTATATCTTTCCATTTATTCAGATCTTCTTTGATTACTTTCATCAGCATTTTGTGCTTATAAAACACAGAAGTTCTGTACATATACCATATTTTTGTTTTTTGAGGGATTTTAAATGGCATTATATTTTAAAATTCAACATCCATGTGTTCATCATTAGTATAGAAATACAATTAATTTCTATATGCTTATTTTGTACCCCGTGACCTTGTTGAACTCACTTATTAGTTCTAAAAGTTTTTTGTTAGATTTGTTGAAATTTTCTATGAGACAAGTATGTCATCTGCAAAGAGGGACAGTGTATTTCCTCCTTTCTGATCTGTATTCCTTTTCTTTCATTATTGCACTGGCTGTAAAATAAAGTTGATGAGAGTGAGCATCCTTCCCTTGTTCCTGATCTTAGGGAGAAAGTATTCAGTCTTTCACTATTAAGTATAATGCCAGATGTAGGTTTTTTGTAGATGTTTGGGACTGAGTTGAAGAAGTTCCCTCTATTTCTATTTCTCTGAGAGTTTTTCTCATGATAGGTAGTGGATTTTGTCAATGTCTCTTCTGCATCAATTGATGTGATCATGATTTTCTTCTTTAGCCTATTCGTATTTTGGATTACAAGGAGTGGTTTTTGAAAACTAAACCAACCTTGCATCCTGGGAATAAACCCCACTTGGTCACGTTTTTGGAAGTTTTTTATAAATCTAACAGTTTTTTAAAAAATATTTTATTTATTTATTTGACAGAGAGAGACACAGCAAGAGAGGGAACACAAGCATGGAGTGGAAGAGGAAGAAACAGGTTTCCCGCGCGGAGCAGGGAGCCCGATATGGGGCTTGATCCCAGGACCCTGGGATCATGACCTGAGCCAAAGGCAGACATTTAACGACTGAGCCACCCAGGCGCCCCAACAATTTTTTTTTTTTAAATGGCCACTCAAATGATCCTTTTTATCCTGAGTGATTTGTAGTTTGTGTCTCTTGAAGAACTGGTCCATTTCATCTAAGTTGCCGTGTCTGTGTATGTAGAGTTGTTTATGCTATTTACTTGTTATTCTTTTGAGGTCTGCAGAGTCTGTAGTGATGGCCTTGTTTCATTCCAGATATTGGTAATTCATGTCTTCTTTCTTCTTTCTTTGTTGCTATTGCTCAAGGTTTGCCGATTTTATTGATCCTTTCAAAAACACAGCTCTTTTTTTCATAGATTTTTCTCCGAGAATTGTTTTCCTGTTTTCAGTTTCATTGATTCCTGCTCCTGTCTTTATTATTTCGTTTCTTCTTTTTGCTTTGCATTTATTTTGATCTTTTTCTAGGATCTTGAGGTGGGAACTTAGATTCTTTTTGTGAGGTTTTCCCTCTTTATATACATTTAGCACTATAAATTTACCTCTCAGCACTGCTTTAGCTGCGTCTAACAAATTTTGATATGTTGTGTTTTCATTTTCACTCAGATTATGTATTCTCTGGTTGGTCTTTAAACTTCCTCCTTGACCTATGGATTATTTAAAAGTATGTTCTTAATTTGGGTAATTTTCCTGTTTTCTTTTATTGATTTCTAGTTTGATTTCATTGTGGGCATAGAACATGCTTTGTATGATTTCAGTTCTTTTACATTTCCTGGTGTTCATTTTATGGTCCAAGATATACCACTTCTTGGTGTATGTTCTGGAGGCCCTTGAAAAGAATGTGTCTTCTGCTGTTATTGGGTAGAGTCTTCTATAAATGTTGATTCGATGCTGCTGGTTGATGGTACTGTTGAGTTCTTCCACATCCTTAGTCATTTTCTGTCCATTTGTCCCATTAAATTGTTGAGAGAGGGATGTTGAAGGCTTGAAATATAATTGTCTATTTCTCCTTTAGTTCTATCAGTTTCTGCTTTCCATATTTTGCAGCTCTGTTATTTGCTGCATACAAACCTAGTACTACTCTGTCTTCATGGTGGCTTGACCCTTTTATCATCCTATAATGTTCTTCTTGGACTGGTGATTTTCTTTGCTCTGAAGTCTACATTATTCATGTTTTTTTTTGGTCTCTGCCAATCTCAGTCTTCTAATGTGTTTGTGTATATTTTTTAATATAATTGCATACAATATACTATATCTAATATAATTTTTCTAATTGGTATAGATAATTTGCATTTAACATAATTATTTATATATTAGGGCTTAAATCTGCCATTTAAACTTTTGCTTTCTTCTTTTTCTCTTTTTCACTGCTCCATTTTCTATTTCTTGGCTTTAATAGGCTACTCTAACATTTTTAATTTTTTTAGAATTTCACTTTTATTTTAATAGCTATTTAACGGTTGCTCTAGATATTACATTATATACACACATACTCATTGGTCCACTGGTGCCATCATTATATTAGTTTAAGGTAAGTGTAGAAACTTTATCTCCCTTTATGTCAATTAGCCTTCCCTGTTTATAATATAATCATCTTAAAAGAGCTCCTCTTTATACACTTAGAACTATGGTAGACGGTATTATAATTTTTTGGTTCCATCATCAAACATAATTTAGGAAACTCAAAAGGAGAAGGAAAGTCTATTGTATTTACCCATATTTTTGTTTATAGTCTTTTTTCTTCTTTCCTGATACTCTTGAGGGTTGTTTTTTTTTTTTTTTTATCAATTTCTTTCTGTTGGAGAACTTTCTTTAGCTGTTCTTTTAGTAAAAAATTCTCCTTGTTTTCCCAAGAGAATTTTCTTGATGTCCCCTTTATTACTGAATAGCTATAAAATTCTGGGTTGGGGCACCTGGGTGGCTCAGTCAGTTAAGTGTCCGACTCTTGATTTTGGCTCAGGTCATGATCTCAGGGTTGTGAGATTGGGCCTGGTGTCAGGCTCATTGCTCAGTGTGGAGCCTGCTTAAGATTCTCTCTCTCCCTCTTCCTCTGTTCCCCCTCCCCCTGCTCACGTATGCGCTCTCTCTCAAAAAAAAAAAAAAAAAAAAAAGAAAGAAAGAAAAAGAAAAAGAAAAAGAAAAATTCTGGGTTGACAATTCTTTTCTTTCAGTACTTGAAATTGTTCCAGTTCCTTCTTGCCTCTCTGGTTCCTGATGAGAAATACACTGTCATCCACATGGGTTTCTCCCAGAGGCGTCATTTCTCTCTTGCTGGGACCATGATTATTTCCTTATGTTTAGTTTTCAGAAGTTTGACCATGATGTGTCTTGTAGATTTGGGGTATATCTTGTTTGGAGTTTGCTTAGGTTCTTGAGTCTGTAGGTTTATTTGCCAATCTGGGAACTTTCCAACCATTAATTCTTTAAGTACTTTTTAGTTGTGCCCTTTTTCTCCCTTTTAGGATTTCAAGGGCATGAATGTTATAGTAACACAGGTTCCTGAGGTTCCATTTTTTTTTTTCTTTGTTGCTTAGTTTGGGTAATTACTATTATCCTGTCATTCAGGTCAATGATTCTTTCCTCTGTCCACTCTATTCTGCTATTGAACTCATTCACTGAATTTAAAAATTTTGATTATTGTATTTTTCAGTTCTAAAATTTTCATTTGTTTCTTCTCTATATCTTTTACTTATTTGTTATGATGTTCTATTTTTAATTTATTTTGATTCTGTTCATGAATGCTTACTGAAGCAGTTTTATCATGGCTGCTTTAAATTCTTGTCCTTTAAATTTTTAATTTTAATTCCACTATAGTTTAACATACAGTGTTATAATAGTTTAGGCACAAAATATAGTGATTCAAGAATTCTATACATTCATGATGAGTGTGCTGTTCAGTGCTCATCATGATGAGTGTACTCTTTAATCCTCTTCACCTATTTCATCCATCCTCCCATTCACCTCCCCTCAGTTTGTTCTCTATAGTTAAATAGTCTGTTTCTTGGTTTGTCTCTCTCTTTTCCCCCTTTGCTTGTTTGTTTCTTAAATTCCACATATGAGTGAAATCATATGGTATTTGTCTTTCTCTGACTTACTTCATTTAGTGTGATATTCTCTAGCTCCATCCATATTGTTGCAAATGGTAAGATTTCATTCTTCTTTATGGCTGAATAATATTCTAATGTATATAGATACCATATCTTCTTTATACATTCATTTATTTAAATTTTTAAAAAAAGATTTTATTTATTTTTTTGACAGAGAGACAGTGAGACAGTGAGAGAGGGAACACAAGCAGGGGGAGTAGGAGAGGGAGAAGCAGGCTTCCTGCCGAGCAGGGAGCCAGATGCGGGCCTGGATCCCAGGACCCTGGGATCATGACCTGAGCCGAAGGCAGACACTTAATGACTGAGCCACCCAGGTGCCCTATCCATTCATTTATTGATGAACACTTAAGCTGCTTCCATAATTTAGCTATTGTAAATAGTGCTGCAATAAACATAGGGATGTATGTATCCCTTTGAATTAGTGTTTTTATATTTTTTGGGTAAATACCCAGTAGTGTGATTGCTGGGTAGTCCTATTTTTAACTTTTTGAGGAAACTCCATACTGTTTTCCCTAGTGTCTGCACCAGTTTGCATTCCCACCAACAGTACACAAGCGTTCCTTTTTCTCTACATCCTTGCCAACACTTGTTGTTTCTTGAATTTTTGGTTTTAGCCATTCTGACTGGTGTGAGGTGATATCTCACTGTAGTTTTGATTCACATTTCCCTGATGATGAGTGGTGTTAAGCAGCTTCTCATGTGTGTTGGCCACCTGTACTTTTTTTTTAGAGAAATGTCTGTTCCTGTCATCTGCCCATTTTTTAATTGGATTATTTGTTTGTTTTTAAATTCTTTATCAAATAATTTTAACCTTACTGCCATCTTGATTTTCAGACATACTGTCTTTTTTCATTGTTTGAAGTTTTTCTGGTTCTTGGTATGATGAATGGTTTATGACTAAAGCTGGAAAACTGGGTGTTAT
This sequence comes from Mirounga angustirostris, assembly GCF_029215605.1. Lineage (NCBI taxonomy): Eukaryota > Metazoa > Chordata > Mammalia > Carnivora > Phocidae > Mirounga > Mirounga angustirostris. The sequence goes on along the minus strand of NW_026991709.1, from coordinate 182,256,373 downwards.
GAGACTCTGGAACTTATTTAGACTTTCCGTTTTAGCTGACTTCCTCTGAAACTACAGCATCCCCCTCTCCGCTGACACAAAGCCTTTGAGATTCATCTATGCTATTGTGTGTAACAAGAGTTCATTTGTTTTTTAAATTGTGGAATAATATTCCATCATATGTATATGCCGCAGTTATCTATTCATTGTTGAAGGAAACTACATTGCTTTAAGATTTTGTTGATTATGAATAGAGCAGGTATAAACATTCATATTCAGATTTTTGTGTGAATATATTTTCATTTTTCTTGGGTAGGATTTAGCAAACATTGCCTATAAAGGGACTGATAATAAATATTTTAGGTTTTGTAGACTATATACAATAAGGTGTTTTTTCTCTGTTTCATATTCATTTTTTTTTTTTTAGAATCTTTAAATATGTTAAAATTTTGCTTAGCAGGCAAAACAAAACAGGTTGTGGGCTGGATTTGGTCCATAATTTGCTGACCCCGCACTAGGGTAAATATCAATTTATGTATTGTGAGTTAGTCTGTGTCTCTTTATATAAATTTTAAGTGATTCGCCTAATGATTAAAGTATATGCAAACTTAATGTCACATAATCTATTTAGAAGCAATATTTTACCACTTCAAATACAATGTAGAAAACTCATTACCAGATAGGTCTCATTACATTCCTCTCTTTATGTTATAGTTGTTATACATCATATCTGTATACTTTAAAAATTTCCTATACATTGTTAAAATTTTAGCTTTCAGTCATCAAATATTTTTAAGATTTCAACTGAGAGTTCTTTATATTTACCCAGATATTTACCATTTCTGTTGCTTTCCCTCCATTCCTGATGTTCCAATTTTTCCTTCTGGTGTCATCTCCCTTCTGTTGAAGTAATTTCTTTGGCGATTTTTTTAGAGCAGCTCTGCTGACAATGGATTCTTTTAGTTGGTCTTTACTGAGAATATCTTTATTTTACTCTCATCACTGAAGGATTTTTTTCACTGCCTATAGAATTCTGGGTTAGCAGTTCTTTACTTTCAGTGCTTCAAAAATGTTGTGTCACATTCTTTAGGCATCCCTGGTATTTGGATGAGAAATATGCAGTCGCTTGACTCATTGTTTCTCTTTCGGTAATGTATTGTTTTCCTCTGGCTGCTTTCAGGAAACTTTCATTGAAAGTTCATTCTCTTTGATGCACAACTTCGGTTATGTTTGGTCTTGAATTTCTTTGGAGTTATCCAGGTTCCTCCTGGCCATAATTCTTAAATATGTACATAAATGTCTTTTGCCAAACTTGGGAAGTTTTCAGCCATTGATGCTTCAAGTGCTTTTTCACCATTTTATTCCTTCTCCTTTTCTTCTTCTTGGACTCTAATGTCATGAATGTTAGAATTTTAGTTAGTGGTTCACATGTCCTTGAGGCTTTAACTTTTATTTTTATTATTTTTTTAAGATTTTATTTATTTATTTGTGAGAGAGAGAATGAGAGAGAGCACAAGAGGGGGGAGGGTCAGAGGGAGAAGCAGACTCCCCGCCGAGCAGGGAGCCCGATGCGGGACTCGATCCCGGGACTCCAGGATCATGACCTGAGCCGAAGGCAGACGCTTAACCAACTGAGCCACCCAGGCGCCCGAGGCTTTAACTTTTAAATGATTTTTTTCTCTCTATTGTTCAAATGAGACAATTTCTATTTATCTATCTTCAAGTACATGGCTTCTTTGCATTATCTTCAATGTGCTATTGATCCCATACAAGGAGTTTTAAATTTTGGTTACTGATTTTTTTTGTTCTAAAACTTCTGTTTGGTATTTTCTACTTCTTTGCTGAGACATTCTGTTTTTCATTTATTTCAAGTGTGTTTGTCATTACTTGTTGGAACGTTTATATAATAGCTACTGTTAAGTCTTTGTGAGATAATTCCCATATCTATATCATTGTCATGCTGATGTCTGCTGATTGCCTTTTCCATGCAGTTTGAGGTTTTTCTCACTCTTTGTATACTCAGTAATTTGGATTGTATTCTGAACATTTTGAATATTATATTATAAACGTCTGTGTCTTGTTTAAATCTGATGAAAATTGTTGATATTTTTATTTTAGCAGGCAATCAAACTGGTGAGGTTAAGACCACAAATTCCAACCTATGGACTCTGATTCCAATGTCATTTCAATTTTCAAAGTCCTCATAGTGCTATTGAGATCTGTCCTACTTGTGTGTCACTCAGTGGTTAGTTTGGGACCCTGGCCATGGTCTATCTGTTATTTCAATTCTCACAGTCTCTGGTTGGCTGATTAGGATCAGACTCTTGCATATACACTTAGGATGAAACCATGTATTCATATTAAATACTAAGAGCTGCTTTCTCAAGTTCCTCTTCTGTGAGGTCCTTGATACTTTCCCCATGGGCTTCTCTTTTTGGCCCTGTGGTCTGATAGCTGGGGCTTTAGTTGCCTTTTCTGTCATGCATATCTGTGACAGCACCCATGCTTGGGCCCAAGTGGCAAGAGGATAGAGAAGGAATCAAACGCAATGGAAGGCTTGCCCCACTGTCTTGGGATCACATCTCCACCTATACTAGAGGATATTTGTAACCTTTGTGAAATTGTATCCATATGAAAATTTCACTTTTGTGGAGGATAAAATCTAACTATGTAATATTTAGTTAAAACTGAATCCATGTTTTCCCTATCCCTGCTCAATTTAACAATGTAGATAGGTCTAATAGATCTGGAGCAACTTTCATCATGGGTTAAAATATATTGAACACATCAACTGTCTTCTTGGTACATCTGAAAATAAGAAGTTAGAAGTCCTATTAAGAGTCTTTAAAATAAACTATTTTTACAAATGTAAAAAAAAAAAAAGGGGACTCTGGCTCCTGGCAGCTCCAGGGGCAGCCTCTGTCACTGCTGCTATGGGATTGCTTAAGGGACAGGGTGGGAGAGAACCAAGAAAAGGAAAAAAAGAAGGCAAATGGAGGATTTCCACGCTGTCTCTGAGTGTTAGAAATTTCCAGTCCCCTCTTCTCAAGACAGGACTAAAAGATTTCTCCTGGAGCACTGTGGGCACCCCAGGGCTCTCTTTGGGGTTTTGGGCTGCATTGTGTTCAGGCCAGGGCATGCTAGAAGAGAAAAAATGATAAACTCAAAACCATCTTGTAACTTCAGATTCTAATCTTCCCCAATTCATCTACTACTAATTATGTTTCAGAGTCCTCAAATAACTGCTCTGTGCATTCTGTCACGATTTTGCAATTATATTCAACAGGAGTTACAGTGTAGAGCATGCTTATTCCATCTTACCTGGAACAAGAACCTTAAAACATACATTTTTAAAATTTTTTCTTTCTGTCAAATAAATAAATAAATAGATAAATAAAATCTTAAAAAAAAAAAAACCAACCCAAAAGGGGGTGCCTGGGTGGTTCAGTCTGTTAAGCATCTGCCTTCACCCAGGTCCTGGGATCAAGCCCCACATCAGGCTCTCTACTCAGCGGGAAGCCTGCTTCTGAACCCTCTCTCTCTGCCTGCCACTCCCCCTTCTTGTGCTCTCTCTCTGTCAAATAAACAAAATGTTAAAAAAATAAAATTCATTAACACTTATCATAAAAAGCATTATGCCACATTTTGATAATCCCAGTCAAAAGCAAGGTGGCTTAATCTCCTGTTTTTTCTAAGGAAAGAACAAATATATATTTATCAGCCTTTTCGTCATGACCCAGGAACTGTTAATTAAAAACGTGTGACTTAAGGTCTTAGATTCTCTAAGCATCTTTGAAAAACTGTATACCTGGATGCTATGACTTTAGCTCTTGGGGGAAATGTGCTCAAGACAGTGATTAAAAACAGACTTTGGTTTTTATTGCAAGTTGAGAAAAGAGAAAGTAATCTAAAATTTGCTTTGTTATCTTTTGCAATTCTACTTTGGAAGACATTGTCCATTTTGTTCAACAATGTTTAAATAAAACATTCCTCTTTGAATTTCATGTAAAGAAAAAGTTCATCACTTCTTATGAACTCACATACTTCTTATATGACTTAGGTTTTCTCTTTGTCCTGCCTTTTAGGAATATCAGAACTTCCCATGCCCTTTATTCAACTACACTGACTCTCCTTAGCTAGGTTTCTTGGAACAGCTATTTCCCCCTGTCATCTTACTATTTTATACTTATTTAACTGGTAGAGAGTAAGTCATAACTGGATAAGATGCAATGAGAAGATTATTAATCTCCTCTCTCCTTTTTCTTTGCCATTTCTCTTGTGCTTTGTTACCACGTCCTTTTTAAAAACTATAGTGTTGAACCTGGGTGATGAGTACATAGGATTACATAATTTAATTGTATCTATTTTGTATATTCCTGAAATTCTACCTAGTAAAAAATTAAAAGTTAAAAAAAAAATGAAATGAATATAACAGTGTGGCACTGCTAGAGGAATAAAAAGGTAATCACTGAAATAGAATAGGTAGCCTGAAAAAGACCCAGCACATTGAATTCTGACATATATGTAAAAGATGCAATTATAAATCAGTGCGGAAGCTTCTTAACAAAGAGATAATCTGATGGCAGTGGGTTAGCTATTTGTGAAAAAAAAAAAAAAAAGGTTGACTTTTTACTGGATACACAATTTCAAAATCAATTCTAGGCATACCTAAGAATTTTTTTAAATTAACATATAATGTATTATTTGTATCAGGGGTAGAGGTCTGTGATTCATCAGTCTTACACAATTCATAGAATTCACATTAGTACATACCCTCCCCACAGTGCATCACCCAGCCACCCCATCCCTCCCAAGCCCCTCCACTCCAGCAACCCTTAGTTTGTTTCCTGAGATTAAGAGTCTCTTATGGTTTGTCTCCCTCTCTGGTTTTGTCTTGTTTCATTTTTGCTTCCCTTCCCCCATGATCCTCTGTCTTCTCAAATCCTCATATCAGTGAGATCATATGATAATTGTCTTTCTCTGATTGACTTATTTTGCTTAGCATAATACCCTTTAGCTCCATCCATGTCATTGCAAATGGCAAGATTTCTTTTTTTGATGGCTGCATAATATTCCAGTGTGTGTGTGTGTGTGTGTGTGTGTGTGTGTGTACACACAACATCTTCTTTATCCATTCATCTGTTGATGGACATCTAGGCTCTTTCCATAGTTTGGCTATTATGGACATTGTTGCTATAAACATTGGGGTGCATGTGCCCCTACGGATCACTACATTTGTATCTTTGGGGTAAATACCCAGTAGTGCAATTGCTGGGTTGTAGAGTTGCTCTATTTCCAACTTTTTGAGGAAGCTCCATACTGTTTTCCAGAGTGGCTGCACCAGCTTGCATTCCCACCAACAGTGTAGGAGGGTTCCCCTTTCTCCACATCCTTGCCAACATCTGTCGTTTCCTGACTTGTTAATTTTAGCCATTCTGACTGGTGTGAGGTGGTATCTCACTGAGGTTCTGATTTGGATTTCCCTGATGCTGAGCGATGTTGAGCACTTTTTCATGTGTCTGTTGGCCATTTGGATGTCTTCTTCGCAAAAATGTCTGTTCATATCTTCTGCCCATTTCTTGATTGGATCATTTGTTCTTTGGGAGTGGACTTTGGTAAGTTCTTTATAGATTTTGGGTACTAGCCCTTTAGCTGATATGGCATTTACAAATACCTTCTCCCATTCTATCAGTTGTCTTTTGGTCTTGTTGACTGTTTCCTTTGCTGTGCAAAAGCTTTTTATCTTGATGAAGTTCTAATAGTTCATTTTTGCCCTTGCTTCCCTTGCCTTTGGCAATGTTTCTAGGAAGAAGTTGCTGCGGCTGAGGTCGAAGAGGTTGCTGCCTGTGTTCTCAAGGATTTTGATGGGTTCCTGTCTCATATTTAGGTCTTTCATCCATTTCGAGTCTATTTTTGTGTGTGGGGTAAGGAAATGGTCCAGTTTCATTCTTCTGCATGTGGCTGTCCAATCTTCCCAACACCATTTGTTGAAGAGACTGTCTTTTCTCCATTGGATATTCTTTCCTGCTTTGTCAAAGATTAGTTGACCATAGAGTTGAGGGTCTATTTCTGGGCTCTCTATTCTGTTCCATTGATCTATGTGTCTGTTTTTGTGCCAGTACCATACTGTCATGATGATGACAGCTTTGTAATAGAGCTTGAAATCTGGAATTGTGATGCCACCAGCTTTGCTTTTCTTTTTCAACATTCCTCTAGCTATTTGGGGTCTTTTCTGGTTCCATACAAATTTTAGGATTATTTGTTCCATTTCTTTGAAAAAAGTGGATGGTATTTTGATAGGGATTGCATTAAATGTGTAGATTGCTCTAGGTAGCATTGACATTTTCACAATATTTGTTCTTCCAATCCATGAGCATGGAACATTTTTTCATTTCTTTGTGTCTTTCTCAATTTCTTTCATGAGTATTTTATCGTTTTCTGAGTACAGATTCTCTGCCTCTTTGGTTAGATTTATTCCTAGGTATCTTATGGTTTTGAGTGCAGTTGTAAATGGGATTAACTCCTTAATTTCTCTTTCTTCTGTCTTGTTGTTGGTGTATAGGAGTGCCATTGATTTCTGTGCATTGATTTTATATCCTCCCACTTGACTGAATTCCTGTATGAGTTCTAGCAGTTTTGGGGTGGAGTCTTTTGGGTTTTCCACATAAAGTATCATATCATCTACAAAGAGTGAGAGTTTGACTTCTTCTTTGCCGATTCGGATGACTTTGATTTCTTTTTGTTGTCTGATTGCTAAGGCTAGGACTTCTAGTACTATGTTGAATAGCAGTGGTGATCGTGGACATCCCTTCTGTGTTGTGACCTTAGAGGAAAAGCTCTCAGTTTTTGCCCATTGAGAATGATATTCCCTGTGAGTTTTTCATAGATGGCTTTTATGATATTGAGGTATGTACCCTTTATCCCTACATTGTGAAGAGTTTTAATCAAGAAAGGATGCTGTACTTTGTCAAATGCTTTTTCTGCATCTATTGAGAGGATCATATGGTTCTTGTTCTTTCTTTTATTAATGTATTGTATCACATTGATTGATTTGTGGATATTGAACCAACCTTGCAGCCCAGGAATAAATCCCACTTGGTCGTGGTGAATAATCCTTTTAATGTACTGTTGGATGCTTTTGGCTAGTATTTTGGTGAGAATTTTTGCATCCATGTTCATCTGGGATATTGGTATGTAATTCTCCTTTTTGATGGGGTCTTTTTCTGGTTTTGGCCTCATAAAATGAGTTTGGAAGTTTTCCTTCCATTTCTATTTTGTGGAACAGTTTCAGAAGAATAGGTATTAATTCTTCTTTAAATGTTTGGTAGAATTCCCCTGGGAAGCCATCTGGCCCTGGGCTTTTGTTTGTTGGGAGATTTTTGATGACTGCTTCAATTTCCTTGGTGGTTATAGGTCTGTTCAGGTTTTCTATTTCTTCCTGGTTCCGTTTTGGTAGTTGATACATCTCTAGGAATGCATCCATTTCTTCCAGATTGTCTAATTTGCTGGCATATAGTTTCTCATAATATGTTCTTATAATTGTTTGTATTTCTTTGGTGTTGGTTGTGATCTCTCCTCTTTCATTTATGATTTTATTTGAGTCCTTTCTCTTTTCTTTTTGATAAGTCTGGCCAGGGGTTTATCAATCTTGTTAATTCTTTCAAAGAACCAGCTCCTAATTTCATTGATCTGTTCTACTGTTCTTTTTGTTTCTATTTCATTGATTTCTGCTCTGATCTTTATTATTTCTCATCTCCTGCTGGGTTTAGGCTTTATTTGCTGTTCTTTCTCCAGCTCCTTTAGGTGTAGGGTTAGGTTGTGTATTTGAGACCTTTCTTGTTTCTTGAGAAAGGCTTGTATTGCTATATACTTTCCTCTTAGGACTGCCTTTGCTGCATCCCAAAGATTTTGAACAGTTGTGTTTTCATTTTCATTGGTTTCCATGAATTTTTTTTTTGTGCGATTTTATTTTATTTATTTTATTTTTTTATTCTTATGTTAATCCCCATAACATTACATCATTAGTTTTAGATGAAGTGTTCCATGATTCATTGTTTGTGCATAACACCCAGTGCTCCATGCAGAATGTGCCCTCCTCAATACCCACCACCAGGCTAACCCATCCTCCCACCTCCCTCCCCTCTAGAACCCTGTTTGTTTTTCAGAGTCCATTGTCTCTCATGGTTCGTCTACCCCTCCGATTTCCCCCGCTTCATTCTTCCCCTCCCGCTACCTTCTTCTTCTTCTTCCCTCCTTCTTAACATATATTGCATTATTTGTTTCAGAGGTACAGATCTGAGATTCAACAGTCTTGCACAATTCACAGTGCTTACCAGAGCACATACCCTCCCCAGTGTCTATCACCCAGTCACCCCATCCCTCCCACCCCAAAGCATTGTCAAATGCTTTTTCTGCATCTATTGAGAGGATCATATGGTTCTTGTTCTTTCTTTTATTAATGTATTGTATCACATTGATTGATTTGTGGATATTGAACCAACCTTGCAGCCCAGGAATAAATCCCACTTGGTCGTGGTGAATAATCCTTTTAATGTACTGTTGGATGCTTTTGGCTAGTATTTTGGTGAGAATTTTTGCATCCATGTTCATCTGGGATATTGGTATGTAATTCTCCTTTTTGATGGGGTCTTTTTCTGGTTTTGGCCTCATAAAATGAGTTTGGAAGTTTTCCTTTCCACTATCTGAGTTCCAACAACACTCAGTTTGTTTCCTGCGGTTAAGAATTCCTCATATCAGTGAGATCATATGATGCATGTCTTTCTCTGTTTGACTTATTTCACTCAACATAATACCGTCCAGTTCCATCCACGTTGTTGCAAATGGCAAGATCTCATTCCTTTTGATGGCTGCATAATATTCCATTGTATATATATACCACTTCTTCTTTATCCATTCATCTGTTGATGGACATCTTGGCTCTTTCCACAGTTTGGCTATTGTGGACATTGCTGCTATAAACATCGGGGTGCACGTACCCCTTCGGATCCCTACTTTTGTATCTTTGGGGTAAATACCCAGTAGTGCAATTGCTGGGTCATAGGGAAGCTCTATTTTCAACTTTTTGAGGAACCTCCATACAGTTTTCCAGAGTGGCTGCACCAGCTTGCATTCCCACCAACAGTGTAGGAGGGTTCCCCTTTCTCCGCATCCCCGCCAACATCTGTCGTTTCCTGACTTGTTAATTTTAGCCATTCTGACTGGTGTGAGGTGGTATCTCACTGAGGTTTTGATTTGGATTTCCCTGATGCTGAGCGGTATTGAGCACTTTTTCATGTGTCTGTTGGCCATTTGGATGTCTTCTTTGGGAAAATGTCTGTTCATGTCTTCTGCCCATTTCTTGATTGGATTCTTTGTTCTTTGGGTGTTGAGTTTGATGAGTTCTTTATAGATTTTGGATACTAGCCCTTTATCTGATATGTCATTTGCAAATATCTTCTCCCATTCTGTCGGTTGTCTTTTGGTTTTGTTGACTGTTTCCTTTGCTTTGCAAAAGCTTTTTATCTTGATGAAGTCCCAATAGTTCATTTTTGCCCTTGCTTCCCTTGCCTTTGGCGATGTTTCTAGGAAGAAGTTGCTTCTGCTGAGGTCAAAGAGGTTGCTGCCTGTGTTCTCCTTTAGGATGTTGATGGACTCCTGTCTCACATTGAGGTCTTTCAACCATTTGGAGTCTATTTTTGTGTGTGGTGTAAGGAAATGGTCCAGTTTCATTCTTCTGCATGTGGCTATCCAATTTTCCCAACACCGTTTGTTGAAGAGACTGTCTTTGTTCCATTGGATATTCTTTCCTGCTTTGTCGAAGATTAGTTGACCATGGAGTTGAGGGTCCATTTCTGGGCTCTCTATTCTGTTCCATTGATTTATGTGTCCGTTTTTGTGCCAGTACCATACTGTCTTGATGATGACAGCTTTGTAATAGAGCTTGAAGTCCGGAATTGTGATGCCGCTGGCTTTGCTTTTCTTTTTCAACATTCCTCTGGCTATTCGGGGTCTTTTCTGGTTCCATACAAATTTTAGGATTATTTGTTCCATTTCTTTGAAAAACGTGGATGGTATTTTGATGGGGATTGCATTGAATGTGTAGATTGCTCTAGGTAGCATTGACATTTTCACAATATTTGTTCTTCCAATCCATGAGCATGGAACGTTTTTCCATATCTTTGTGTCTTCCTCAATTTCTTTCATGAATATTTTATAGTTTTCTGAGTACAGATCCTTTGTCTCTTTGGTTAGATTTATTCCTAGGTATCTTATCGTTTTGGGTGCAATTGTAAATGGGATCAACTCTTTAATTTCTCTTTCTTCTGTCTTGTTGTTGGTGTATAGGAATGCCACTGATTTCTGTGTATTGATTTTATATCCTGCCACTTGACTGAATTCCTGTATGAGTTCTAGCAGTTTTGGGGTGGAGTCTTTTGGGTTTTCCACATAAAGTATCATATCATCTGCAAAGAGTGAGAGTTTGACTTCTTCTTTGCCGATTTGGATGCCTTTGATTTCTTTTTGTTGTCTGATTGCTGTGGCTAGGACTTCCAATACTGTGTTGAATAGCAGTGGTGATAGTGGACATCCCTGCCGCTTTCCTGACCTTAGGGGGAAAGCTCTCAGTTTTTCCCCATTGAGAATAATATTCGCTGTAGGTTTTTCATAGATGGCTTTTATGATATTGAGGTATGTACCCTCTATGCCTATACTCTGAAGAGTTTTGATCAAGAAAGGATGCTGTACTTTGTCAAAAGCTTTTTCTGCATCTATTGAGAGGATCATATGATTCTTGTTCTTTCTTTTGTTAATGTATTGTATCACGTTGATTGATTTGCGGATGTTGAACCAACCTTGCAGCCCAGGGATAATCCCACTTGGTCGTGGTGAATAATCCTTTTAATGTACTGTTGGATGCTTTTGGCTAGTATTTTGGTGAGAATTTTTGCATCCATGTTCATCAGGGATATTGGTCTGTAATTCTCCTTTTTGATGGGGTCTTTGTCTGGTTTTGGGATCAAGGTAATGCTGGCCTCATAAAATGAGCTTGGAAGTTTTCCTTCCGTTTCTATTTTTTGGAACAGTTTCAGAAGAATAGGTATTAATTCTTCTTGAAATGTTTGGTAGAATTCCCCTGGGAAGCCATCTGGCCCTGGGCTTTTGTTTTTTGGGAGATTTTTGATGACTGCTTCAATTTCCTTAGTGATTATAGGTCTGTTCAGGTTTTCTATTTCATCCTGGTTCAGTTTTGGTAGTTGATACATCTCTAGGAATGCATCCATCTCTTCCAGGTTTCCATGAATTTTTAAAATTCTTCTTTAATTTCCTGGTTGACCCATTCATTCTTTAGTAGGATGCTCTTTAGCCTCCATGTATTTGAGTTCTTTCCAACTTTCCTCTTGTGATTGAGTTCTAGTTTCAAAGCATTGTGGTTAAAAATATGCAGGGAATGATCCCAATCTTTTGGTACCAGTTGAGACCTGATTTGTGACCCAGGATGTGACCTATTCTGGAGAATGTTCCATGTGCACTGGAGAAGAATATGTATTCTGTTGCTTTGGGATGGAATGTTCTGAATATATCTGTGAAGTCCATCTGGTCCAGTGTGTCATTTAAAGTCTTTATTTCCTTGTTGATCTTTTGCTTAGATGATCTGTCCATTTCAGTGAGGGAGGTGTTAAAGTCTCCTACTATTATTGTATTATTGTCGATATGTTTCTTTGATTTTGTTATTAATTGGCTTATATAATTGGCTATGCCCATGTTAGGGTCATAGATATTTACAACTGTTAGATCTTCTTGTTGGATAGACCCTTTAAGTAGGATATAGTGTCCTTCCTCATCTCTTATTATAGTCTTTGGTTTAAAATCTAATTTGTCTGATATAAGGATTGCCACCCCAGCTTCCTTTTGATGTCCATTAGCATAGTAAATGGTTTTCCAACCCCTCACTTTAAATCTGGAGGTGTCTTTGGGTCTAAAATGAGTCTCTTGCAGACAGTATATCAATGGGTCTTGCTTTTTTTTTTTTTTTTTTCCATTCTGGTGTCTTTTGATTGGGGCATTTAGCTCATTTACTTTCAGGGTAACTATTGAAAGATAGGAATTTAGTGCCATTGTATTGCCTGTAAGGTGACTGTTACTGTATATTGTCTCTGTCCCTTTCTGGTCTATGTTACTTTTAGGCTCTCTCTTTGCTTAGAGGACCCCTTTCAATATTTCTTGTAGGGCTGGTTTGGTGTTCGCAAATTCTTTTAGTTTTTGTTTGTCCTGGAAGCTTTTATCTTTTCTTCTATTTTCAATGACAGCCTAGCTGGATATAGTATTCTTGGCTGCATATTTTTCTCATTTAGTGCCCTGAATATATCATGCCAGTCCTTTCTGGCCTGCCAGGTCTCTGCGGATAGGTCTGTTGCCAATCTAATATTTCTACTGTTGTAGGTTACAGACTTCTTGTCCCGAGGTGCTTTCAGGATTTTCTCTTTGTCTCTGAGACTCGTAAGTTTTACTATTAGATGTCGGGGTGTTGACCTATTTTTATTGATTTTGAGGGGGGTTCTTTGTGACGCCTGGATTTTGATGCCTGTTTCCTTCCCCAAATTAGGGAAGTTCTCTGCTATAATTTGCTCCAGTATACCTTCTGCCCCTCTCTCTCTTTCTTCTTCTGGGATCCCAATTATTCTAATATTGTTTTGTCTTATAGTATCACTTGTCTCTTGAATTCTGCCCTCGTGATCCAGTAGTTGTTTATCTCTCTTTTTCTCAGCTTCTTTATTCTCCATCATTTGGTCTTCTATAGCACTAATTCTTTTTTCTGCCTCATTTATCCTAGCAGTTAGAGCCTCCATTTTTGATTGCATCTCATTAATAGCCTTTTTGAGTTCGAATTGGTTAGATTTTAGTTCTTTTACTTCTCCAGAAAGGGATTCTCTAGTATCTTCTATGCTTTTTTCAAGCCCAGCTAGTATCTTTTTAATTGTCATTCTAAACTCTGGTTCTGACATCTTACTAATGTCTGTATTGATTAGGTCCCTGGCATTCGGTACTGCCTCTTGTTCTTTATTTTGAAGTGAGTTTTTCCATTTTGTCATTTGTCCCAAGAAGAATAGATGAATGAGAGAACAAAATGCTAAAAGGGTAACAATGACCCCAGAAAAATATACACTAAAGAAATCAGAAGAGACCTGAAACTGGGGGAAAAAGAAAGGGGAAAAAAAAAAAAAAAGAATATGATCAGGCTGGTGAATAGAACAGAGCTGCACACTAGATTTTGGGTGTATTTTGGTCTGTTAGAAGAAACTGCCTCCCAAAATTTTAAAGAAAGGAAAACTTATATATATACATAACAGTAAGGGTAAACATGATGAAGGAATGGAATATGACTGTAAAGATGAAAATTAAAAAAGATTTTTTAAAAAGGAACTGATAAGACGTTGGTCAAAAAAAGAAAGAAGAAAAATTAAAAAAAAAAAAAGAGAGAGAATGTGATCAGGCAGGAGACTAGAACAAAGTCATACACTAGATTTAGGGTATATTCTGGTCTATTAGAAGAAACTGTATCCCAAAATTTTAAAGAAAGAAAAACTTATATATATACAAAAAATAAGTTTAACTACAATGAAGGGATAGAATATGACTCTAAAAATTAAAAAATAAAAAAGATTTTTGAAAAAGGGATTGATAAGATGTTGGTTGAAAAAGGGAAAAGAAAAATTAAAAAAAAAAAGAAAAAAAAGAAAATTAAAAAAATTAACTTTGAAAGACTACAGAATCATGGTAAAAAAGCCATGGATTCTATGTGCAGTATTCCCCTAGTGCTGGAGTTCTGCCGTTCTCATTGATCAGTAAACTTGGTCTTGGCTGGCTATTCTTGCTGATCTTCTGGGGGAGGGTCCTGTTGCAGTGGTTCTCAAATGACTTTGCTGGAGGCGGAATTGTCCCCCCCATTGCAGGGGCCGGGCTAAGTGATCTGCTTGGGTTTGCTCTTGGGAGCTTTTGTTCCCTGCAAGCTTTCCAGACAGCTTTGGAGGCCGAGAGTGAAAATGGCAGCCTCCCAATCTCTGCCCTGGAGGAGCCGAGAACTCGGGGCCCCACTCCTCAGTGAGCCCCCAGAGAAAAGCAGTCAGTCATTCCCATCTCCCCGGTCTCCGGCCGCACTCTGTGCTCACCCAGCCTGTGACTGAGCGTTTCTATCTCTGGCACATAACCCCGTGTGGAGTCTCCAAACCCAACGCATATCAAATGCGTTGCGGTGCGTTCCCGTGCCACTCCTCCCGGGGGAGGAAGGGGAGTCTCCCCGGATCTGCCGCTTGTTGGGTCTCTGCTGGAGGAGCAGTGGCCCGACTGTGCCGCGGATCACGGTTTATGGCAACCCTGAGCTGAGAGCCTGTGCCTGGGCTCCGTCTCTGCAGCCAGCTTCCCTGCTCCGATACCTGGGAGCTCTGCCGCACTCAGGCACCCCCGGTCTTTCTGTGACCCCGAGGGTCCTGAGACCACACTGTCCCGTGAGGGTTCCACCCCCTGCTTAGCCACTGGAGCGATGTCCCTCAGTGGAGCCGCTTCTAAAAATTCCGATTTTGTGCTCCGTGGCTCTATCACTTGCCAGAAGCGGCCGATGGAGGCCCCTCCCCTGCCATCTATCCTCCCGAATATTGCCTCAGATTCACTTCTCCGCACATCCTACCTTGCAGAAAGTGGTTGCTTTTCTGTTCAGAGAGTTGCTGCTATTCTTTTCTTCGATCTCCTGTTGAGTTCATAGGTGTTCAGAATGGTTTGATCCCTATCCAGCTGAATTCCTGGGACCAGACAAAATTTAGGTCTCCTACTCCTCTGCCATCTTGCTCCTTCCCGTTTGGCATACCTAAGAATTAAGGGGAAAGCAGTTAAATCATAAATATGTAAAAAATAAGTGAGTACGAACTCTTCATTTGGGGAAGAACTTTTAAAGGTAAAAACAAAAGACAACAATCCCAAAGGTTAAAGATTGTAGCAAGTAAACATTTCACACTTTGTATTTTGCTATAAAAACCACCAATAATAATCCAAAAACAAACTGGCAATAATTCTTGTCACAAATATCACTGGAAAAAGGTAAGTGTTCTCTGTCAATGTTAAACTGGATAAATGAATAAAATGAATAGTAAAACTGAAGCAGATAAACAGTCAAATAATTGATAATGTATAAAATAAGAAATAGCTAATGAACATGTAAAAGAAATACATTCTTCATTAATAAGCTATTAAAGAGAAATCAGAACTACTAGATATTATTTATCTACTAAATGTGATAAACTGTTTTAGAGAGAATGTGGTGAAAGTCTTTTTTAATAATAATGATAAAGACTTAATGAAGCTATTTTGTCAAGAACTTTAAAGCTTTAAAATACTGCACATTTCATCCAGTAAATTCACTTCCAGGAACTTATTTCAAGGATATAATAATATGTATATGAATTATGTATTACATAATCATATATTATGTATATGAATTATATATGTGAGTATATGTGTAAAATTATGTGATAAAGACTTTATATCCTCTATAGTGCAAATGCTCCAACAAAAAATTGCAAAGACACTTGACACAAATGAAAAAAATAGAATATTGCTGCAGAGAAACAGAAGATACAAAGAACCAAATAGAAACATACACACACATACAGACATTTGCTACTATCTCAGAAAAAAAAATCTGGAAACAACAAAATTGTCCCAAGTTATAATAATGGTTCAGTAGACAATAGCATATCCACACAAGAAATATTTTGTAGTCATTTCATATTGACTACAGAACATTTCATTTCATCAATATGAAATGATATTTAGAGAATATTATTTTTCTCCAGGGGCTGCGGGTATGGGAGGAATGGGTAAAGAGTATTGCTTTGACAAGATGAAAAAGATTTGGAAAGAGATAGTGGTGATGATTAGACAACATTGTGAATGTACTTAATGCCACAAAATTGTACACTTAAAAATGGTTAAAATGGTAAATTTTATGTTATTTATATGTCACCACAATAAAAAAAGAAATATTTTGTGATGTAGGAAAATACAATAAAAAATGATGCTATGTTAAAAATGAGGATGTTTGTATTCGTATTATAGGGAATCCACCCCTACACTATGTACTAATTCACAACTGGTGATATGAATAAAAAATAATAAAATAAATTTATAATAAATTTATAATTTAATTATATTATAGTTATATTATAAATAAATTTATAATAAATTTATTTATTTATTTATTTATTTATTTATTTAGAGCTGTGGGGAGGGGCAGAGGGAGAGAGAGAATTTCAAGCTGACTCTGCACTAAGCGCAGATCCTGACGCAGCGCTTGATCTCATGACCCTGAAATCATGACCTGGGCTGACATCAACAGTCGGACACTTAACTGACTGAGCCACCCAGTTGTCCCAAGACTATAGTTAGTCTTTAAATTGGGGACTGAGAGGAAATAGTAATTACAATCCCAAATGTGTCAAAGGAATATGAAAATAGGCCCCAAACCCAAATGTACATGGAGATTTACTGAAAAGCTATTGGCAGAAATCTTTGTAAGATGGGATGAAAGATGACTGACAGTACATTATTTATTCTTTGTGTGCATTATTTCAAGTTTCCCGCATGACTATTAGATGTACAATCAACAAAAAATTTATGAAAGTTAGTAAGTAAATCAGTTGATGAATCACTTATGAAGGTGAGAGATTTTCCATTTTAAAACTTGAAGGTACCCCAAACCCCAACTTCTATTACACTGAGTGTCCTCCTTGTCATTGCGGCCAAATGTATTCTGTGTCAGGAGTCAGTTGGAAAGTGAAAAAACATATCTACCCTTGTTGGGGCTTTAAGATGACAAAGGACCAATTCTCTCTCTTTTCCTGTTCCATCTCTGCCCTAGCCCATTATGACCACTGAATGTATGGGCTATTTTGGGTTTAGTCTCATAATCTGTATGGTCAGGGATGCAGCTGTATATGTCCTTAGGGCTCCTTCTGTGGGACTGGCTTCTTTATTTTGATCCAACCTCTTCCTTAAGAGCTTGAAATAAATCAGAGTCTTAAAAAAATCAGGTCCAGGGACTAAGATATCTTGGCCAATACTTTGGTTTGTATGAAATACAGTCTCTCCTCTTGCTTACCATAAAATACCATGCCCACCTCCATCAGATTTTCATCATATCAAATCCTCTTTCTTGGTGTAAATCACTTCTTTCTGATGAGTGCTAACAATTTCCCAACCTATTGCAAAGCCCAACTGAGTTTTCCATTATAATGTATCTTTATAACATTTGTTTACAATTCAAAGTGGTGAACTTCAAACATATTTTCCCCCTTTCTTATTAGATGATAGAATCCTTGAGGGCACAGACTGAGGGTTAACCTGTGTTAACTACCTAGCACAGTGCCTGGTTTATCATAGGGCTTAGTCAATCTTGGTTCTCTGGCACTGGTTTCTTAAGTTGTACACTGAACACACTTTTATAGAGCTGGTATAATGCGCAGGTTGGAAAAATGCCATTCAGAAAGAAAGATATTTGGAAAGGAAGCAGGAAGAGGACTTTGTCAGTCAATGAGGGTAGAACTTGAAGAGTAACAGGTTGGTCATGCTTTCTTCCAAAACACCTCCCAAATTCAGGGGCTGGAGAATTGGTCATTTAGGAAAGGTTCCAGGATCCAAACGAAATGACAATTTTGTGCTGGATGTTTCCCATTTGTCCCTCCAGTTCTTCTCTCTTCTTTACCAAGCACTGTGCTCTGGGAGGCTGATCTTCATGGACTCCATCAATGCGCTCCTTCTCCCTCTGACTTTCTGTTGAATGCAGCCCATCAGGAGCACTGGCATGAGATCTGATAGTGAGGTCATCATGCTTTTTTCCCTTCTTCCTCGCTCTTCCGTTCTTCCTTCCTCTAAAATTTGGCTGTGACTTTCTACTGAAGGGCATGCTTCCTGTCAGGCAGCCCTCAAGGTCAGTTGGAGGTCAGGTGAAGCTCTGGTTCTGTCTCCTTGCCCCTTCAAGCTTGGGCTGACACAGCCCCTCTGTAGTTAAGCATGAGGCTCTATACCACCCCTTACTGGTTTCCCTTAAGCCTACCCACACTTTTATAAACAATTCTTTACTTCTATTAAATTCTCCACAACTGTCCCATGGGAGGCAGCCATGTGTGTCCTGCTAAGACTCTGAGCCACGCTTCTCTTGATGTGGGGTAATTTTTTTTCCCATCATGCCTTCACTGAAGAGCTAAGCATGGTGTCTGCTAGCCGGATGGCAGTGATAGCTTCAAGATGAAGCCTCTTCACGGGATCTTGGGGGATGAGGAACGCTTCACAGCAGAATAAAACCATGTGAAGCCAGATGGGCACACTGAAGTCAATCAACATGCATGAAAGGCATGATGCCAGTGCTAAGCCCTAACCCTCAGTGATTTTTCTCATCTAAAGAAGTGTAGCTTTGAAACTACGGGTCACCGATAGCTTCTATCCAAAGTGTAGACCAACCTCCAATTAACGCCAACATCCAGCTTCAGAGTCCAATAGGAGTTCTGATTTTGGAAATCAACACAGAGTGTACCTTGGCGATCTGTGGAGCATTCTGTTACTCAGTCTACAAACCCACTGCATTTAACCTTCCTGACTCCCATGCAGAAAATATTACCACGTTACAGATGGGAAGCACAGAAAGGTCAGGCAACTTGCCCAGCATATACCATGAGCAGCAGAACCAGCGTTCAGATGCAGGCCCAAGGTTCTGCTGGTTTAGAGTTTTATTAAAGAAATCGCTTTAGAGATAAAGCCCTATAGTTAGGTCCTTGCTCTCCTGCTCTGTTTGGGTGACTCCGAGTGCCTTACCTAACTTTTCTGAGCCTGCCTCACTTTCCTCATCCATAAAGAGGATGAAACTGTTTCTACATTATAGGTTAAATGTGACTATCAAAGAAATAACACGGAGGAAATTCTTTAGCTTTCTTTTTAAAAAGATTTTATTCACTTATTTGACGAGAGGGAGAGAGAAAACAGGCAGGGGGAGCGGCAGAGGGAGAGAGAGAAGCAGGCTCCCTGCTGAACAGGGAGCCGACATGGGGCTCCATTCCAGGACCTTCGGATCATGACCTGAGCCGAAGGCAGACACTTAACCGACTGAGCCACCCAGGCGCCCTGAATTTGTTTGTTTGTTTGTTTTTTTAACTCTTAAGGGCTATAAAACATGATTCATTCCTTTGGTTGCCTTTTTCCTAAATCCCCTCCACCTTGGAGGTAGTGAATCTGATTCTGATTTCCATTTCCATAAGAAATCCAAAGACAGATTAGTGAGGTTTGACTTTTTTTTTTTTTTAAGATTTATTTATTTGAGAGAGAGACAGAGACAGAGACAGAGCTTGAGCAGAGGGAGGGGCTGAGGAAGAGGGAGGGAGAGAATCTCAAGTAGACTCCCTGCTGAGTGTAGCGTTGGACATGACCCCGAGATCATGACCTGAGATGAAATTAAGAGCTGGATGCTTCACTGACTGAGCCACCCAGGCGCCCCTGAGGTTTGGCTTCTGAATAGCAACAGTAAGAGTCATGATACCAGTAAAAACAGGAATACTGATGCTTCTAATAACAACTCACATTTATCCACCGCTTACCACATGTCAGGCACTTTAGCTGGATGATGTCCTTTAATCCTCGCACCTACTCTGTGAGTAGACATCACGGTCGTTTTCTTGGATGCGCAAACAAACCTCATGAATAACTGTAGGTTGGTTACGCATTTGGGATATACTTGTTTAAAATACATTATTAAAATAAATTTCCTTTATTTTTTTTTGCTTTTGAAGATATATCTTCTACAGAAGTAGAAATTGCACGTGCGGCTTGTATCATCTCTCCACTGGGCGGCGCTGGAACCGAGCGACCCTCCACGTACCTCGTGAGCATTGGTGGAGCCTACTGCTAAAACTGCCCCATCTGCAGCAGCAACGAAGAAAGAAGACCTTTGCTTCTGCTACCATTTAGAGGGAGCCGGAGTGGAGGAAGGAACGACACTCGTATTTCTGTGGCTTTAAGGAAGCCACAGCTTTGCACGTTTATCTTCACCCAGAGAGGGATCTGCTTTGTGGGGCTTTGGCATGTTCTTCCCTAAATACTCTGATGGCTGAATCCAGCCCGAAAGCAAGCATTTCAAAGCCTTTGGCAGAGGCAGTTTAGAGAGGCATCCAAGCCATCAGGCCAGCAGATGATGTTTACTTCTTGTGACATAATAGTCAAGTCAGATTTTATTTCATAGCAGTTACTTTCATGTCCTGAGAATAGACAAATCCCTTCAGATGACCAAAGCACCCCTGCACAGCCCAAATCCCATTAAATGAACCTGTGTTTGTGGAAAGCAGTGATTCTTTTTTTCCAGTCAAGATAGGTCTTTTAACCTCCTGAGGTGCTTCTTACATTAGCATTAGGAGAGAGAGAGAGAGAGAGAGAGAGAAAGTTTCTTTAAACAGACTGATAGGGCTAGGTTCAAAGGTATGCCACCAAGTTCAGTAGAGCTCAATGCCCTCCTGCAAATGCTTGGCCTGGACAAAGACAAAAATGTGTCCACATTTTCCAAAGTCCTTCTGCATCCATGATTTCATTGTACCACTCTCCCCCCACTCTCTCCTCCACCACAATCTTGGTGAGGGAGATGACGAAACAGAGTTCCAGCTCAGCACTGGGGAGAAAGGGTAAGATCTGGAATCAGTGCGCTTGCACTTAAATTTCTGCTTTTCTAGCTGTGTGACCCTGGGCAGGTTACTGAACTTCTCTGAGTGTCCTTTGACTTACTTGGAAAATGTGGCCAGGACAGACTCAAAAGGCTCTATGCTATATGATTTCATGTATAGGACATTTTAGAAAAGACAGAACAATAGGGACAGAGGAGCAGTAGTTTCCAGGAGTTAGTGCTGGGTCGGGGGAGGTTGTGAGGAGAAAAGTCTAGCGCGAGGGGGAAGTTTTGAGGTGACAGAACTGCTTTGTATCTTCACTGTGGAGATTATACAACCGGATGCATTTATGAAAACTCATACAACCGGATGCATTTATGAAAACTCATAGAACTGTTCAGAAAAGAAAGTGAATTTTACGGAATGTAAATTTTAAAATATTTACACAGTTAAAAAATGGGCTCATAACACGTGTCTCTCAGGGTTGTTGTGGCATCTGAGTTTCCACAGTAAACCGTGGGGTAACGACTGAAACTACTTCTTTATAGTCCCAGCTTGATCTTTCAAAGCTTACAGCTGCTGAAGAGAAATATAAAAAAATGGAACCAACCCAATTCAATTTCAACTCTTCAAACTGGTGCAAAAGAAATAGGACAGTGAGTTTAGCTGTAAGAGAACTCAACCATCTTCTTTGTCCTCTCCGCTTCTGCCCATTTTATCTTCCACTGGCGGCCCCTTCCCTGCCCGACCGACTCTAAATTTTCTCACCAAGTTCCACACAGATCTAGTTGTTTCTTGGTTATTTGTTTCAGGCACGCTGCCAGCTGGCTTGATCTGCCTCCTGCTACAGAAAACAAATCTCTCCTCCATTTCTCATGTGTTACCAGCCTAACAAATAAACTACTGTCTACGTTTTACACTGATTCCTGCAAACAACCCAGCCCTTCCCAGCTTTCTGCAGGCTGGGATTTTTGAAAAGATGAAACGGAACGGGCTGGATGCAGTGCGGTCCTCAAAGCTGGCCGAGGGTGTTTTTAGCTGCTAGGTTTTCATTAAGGACACGCTGCCGTGGGCCATCGCTGTTGGATTCCTCTGTCTTGCCGAGGGGAGTGTGTGGCTTTGAAATATACTTAAATCTGTCAGAAGGGTCCCGGCTTTGGTTCTCAGGGATTTCATAGTTGTGTCTTCATTTTTAGGATGCTCTGAATTTTAGAGGCGTTTGTGGTGGGATGCAAGGAGAGAACTGGTTTCCCCACCCTCTCCGCAAGATGAGATCCCAGCCCAAGCTTTGCAGCTTCTCCTCACCCCATGCCCAGATGTGGAGTTTTAAGGTTCTAACATCCTTCCTTGTGAAAGAGAGCTGGGGATTTAGACTTGTTCTGGTGACCTAGAGCACTAGAGACCAGAGCAAAAGGGAGCTTGGTTGCAGAGGCTTCTCATTAGACGTGCCCTCAAATGCCTTGACATGTAGTGATCTTCCTATCAACAGAGGCATTCAAGAGCAGGATGGACTTGAGAGAAGTTTTCTGCATCCCAGAGGAGTTGGTACTTTCAAACTCCCCTAAGCTCAAGAGTCTGTGAATCCACATGACTGCTTAACTTGAGAAGTAAGATGCTGATCCAGGGAGGGTGTGGAATCAAATTCTCCCAGAAATTAGTTGACACAGTACTGGGTTGGACACCTTCTGTCTGTTCCTCCGGCTCTACTTTCCACCCTTCTAGGTTCTTCTGTGTTCTGGGAGGCTGACAGATATGAGTTATATCCACAGGCTCTGTGCCCTCAGGCCAGGTAAATCTGGATATGAGGGACCCCAAAGAGGTGATCTAAGGGAGGGAGGAGAGTGAGGCTGGCGTTCTATTCCCCCCAGCTCTCCTGCTAGGGATGAGACACACAGTGGATGAGCTCCTTGGACAAAGATGGCTGTCTGTCTGTCTCTCCATTCCACCCCCTCCCTATGTCCCTCCAGGCCTCGCCAGAGTTCTGTTACTACCCTGAGTCTCTGCCCTATCCCTTGGCATTTCTCTATAACTGCCTGCACCTTTGCAAACCGTCCTTCTGCTACACTTTCCCCAAGTGATTTCAATTGGGTAGGCCACCTCTCTCCTGGTAGGGCTCTGACTGACACAAATATTAATACAGATCTACCCTGTGTGATGGAGAAGTGACATGGTTCTGGCCCTCATCTGCTTTCCACGGTGGTTATGCAGATAAGAAGAAGATCGGGGTGGGGGGGGTAAGTGGACACATTTTTGTTGTGGTGGCTGTTGACTACGTGAGCTCTTGTAACCCTAGGAGACAAGACCTCTGCCTAGATACGCTTGCCAACAAGACTAAATTCAGCTAAAAATAAAACAAACCAACTCTTGCATGAATTCAATCGAACAAATGTCTTATTTTTTGGCTTTCTGACAAACCAGATTGACCAAATGTTCCTTCTGGGCTAGTTGTTTTGGCATGGTGTTCAGACGTGGCCTCTGACAGCATCTGCGGAATGACAAGGTTGACTTTGGAGGCCTGACGCACAACAGGGACCCGTGGTTTCTGGCAGGCATGGGGTGACCTGGGAGGGTCAGAATGAGAACACACATGTTGGGGCTGGATCCCAGGATAAGGTAAGAATCCTGCCCTGTGGGACCCCTACAGCTGCCTGGTCATGAAGCGGAACGAGGCTGAAGTCCCTCAGGAGGGAAGCACCTGCAGAATCGTTAATAAGAGCAGGAAGTCAGTGCCCCTTGCAGGGAGGAGCGCCTCAGGGAGGAAAAATGTGCTCACGTATTCATGAAGGGGCACATGAAGCAGCCCAAGAGGCTACACACCGTGGTTTACGGAACTGGCCGAAGGGCTTTGCACATAGTGGGAGCATGAACACGTGTACATGGACAACTTTGATTTTTCTGTCCAGCTCTCTCTTTTCCTTCAGGCTAACACCTCTCAAGTCAGGCGTGTGCCACATTTGTTCCCTTTATCTCCAGGTCTTAACACGGTATCTGACACATAGAAAGTGTTGAAGAAATAATTGTGGGATGAGGGCGGAATGGATATGCCTTCCTCCACCTGTGAGGTCACATTCCTGGTCCTGCTCAAACTGCATGATCCTGGTGCCTGATCCCTCATCAGTGTATTGCTAGGGAGCTGTACCTCCTGGGGCAAGTCTGAGAATCCCAGGGGTATTCACTGGCATAAGGGTCCTTCTTAATGACTGTCCTCTACAGAGAAAACCCTGGAAAGTATGAATCTACACACAAAGCTCATTTATGCTATTGTTTTTGTCACCATGGTTGCGTAGTGTGGCTCTTGAAAGCAAGAGGTCCAGAAACATGGAGTAGTCTTGGACCAACACACAATATATTTTTTTTTGGCACAGCAGCGGTTTCATTGGGTCTTAGAAATGGGGAAAGGAAGCCTTTCTCTCCCTTGGTAACATTCACCATATCCTATTCTATCCAATCTAGAAGAGTGCCAGACCCTTCTCCCCTAGGTACGTTCTATCTCTTAACCTTGCAACCAAACTCTGTTTTCTTCATTGTGCTTATGGCTACTTGAAATCATATTTATTTACTATTGAGGGCATGAGGGCAGGGACAACAGTATCCCACCACCTAGAATGTGCTAAGCACACGGTACGTACTCAATAAGCTTTGTTGAAAAAAATGAATGAAGGAATGGGTTATTTTATGGTATTAAATGGTATTATATTGGGGTATGGGCTCCAAAATATATGCAATTCTTCAAGACACAGCTCTTTTAATATATAAACACTCACTCATTTGGATAAGGAGGGATTTCTAACTTCATCCATATGTCATGTCTGGAATTAATCTTCCCTCATGAAAAACAGGATCTTGGCTTTGAGGTGAATCAACAGGCAGGTTTATCCTCTCCCTTATGGTGAATTCCCCTCTACATACCCCAGCCTCCTCTGCTCTACCCTAGTTCATCAGAAATACTATAAGTTTGGGGTGTCTGGGTGGCTCAGTCGGTTATGCATCTGCCTCTTGATTTCGGCTCAGGTCATGATGTCAGGGTTGTGAGATTGAGCCCCATGTCAGGCATGGAGCCTGCTTAAGATTCTCTCTCTCTCCCTCTATGCCCCTCCCTTTCTCATCCCCACCCCCACTCACTCACTCTCTCTCTAAAAAGAAAAGAAAAAAAAATACTATAAAGTTGAACCTCAGAAGGTGGAGGGTTATCACCAATTTCTTCTCAAGATTCCCCTTGGCCCTTAAGTCAGAGATGACCACTTGTCTTTCAAAATCATTTGGTTATCTTTCTAGGCATAGAGGTGGGCTACTTTTCCCATCCTTATATGCAGGTAAGTGTAGCCACATGACTGAGTCCTGCCCAGTGTAATGTGGGCAGAAGTGAGGTCCATGGAAAGCTCCTCTCTCTCTTCCCCTGTCTGTCTACTAGACCCAGAAGATTGCAGGGACCACAGGGGAAGATGGACCCACAAGAGAGAAAGAGCCTGGGTCTCTAATGTGGTCCCCCTAAAAATGAATCTCTACGTGAGAGAGAAATAAAACATTGAGTTGAGCCACTGAGATGTTCAAGTTCATCTGTTATGATATGTAGTTAGTCATGCCAACTAAGGGAGTTCCTACACAAATGTGTCCTCCAGCCTGAAGTATTCTGTGAGCTTTACAGACCAGGGGACATGGAATGCTAGCCTTTCTCAAACCACAACAAAGAGGCTTTATTGCCCTATGTCTGTTAACACCAAAGGACCACTCTCAGTTCTCCCCAAGAAAGTGTGACTGGATGTTTCCACCACACAAAGCTTCTGGCAATGACTACATGGAAAAAAATTTTTTTTTAAGTTTCATCAAACTGCAACCTCACTGCAAATGAATAAATGTACAAACTCTTAGCGATGGAAGCACTTGCTATGGGGGAAAACTGTATGATACAGTGAAAAGCATTTCTGGATGAAGAGAGATACAACCTGGTTCCAGCCCTTATAGTTCTGCCCTAACCAGCTGTGAGAAGCCTGGACCTCTCCCTAGGTTTCATGGGGGTATTGAAAGGATCAAGCAAGACAAACTATGTTAAGATAGATCCAGGTTCTGTAAATTCTAATGAGATAAGAAATTTGATTCAACAAACCTCAATGAGGTTTTGTTGGAGGGGGTTGATATAAATGAGATAAGACACAGCCTGCCCTCCAGGAGACACATTCTCTTCATGCTTCTTTTTAAGGGAGAAGATAACTTTTCCAGATGCTTCCCAGCAGATTTTTCTTTATTTTCCATTAGGCAGAACTGGGTTACATGCTCATCCATAAACCAATAACTGGTATGCATAAAGGGATGAGCATTATTGAATTAAACTGGAGGAAACAAATACTTGATAACAAATTACAACCCCTAACAGGGCCAAATGACAGTGAACCATCAGCAGTGTGATCAGGGTGTATAAAAGACGTGATTAACTCTGATCTGAGAATGAGAAAGATTTCAATAGTGTTTGTAATGTTCTTAAGGAAAAAAGCAAAATTTATTAACATGACTTACAAGGTTACATATGATTTGTCTTCCCCCCTTTTACTTATTTGACCTTATGTCTTGCCACTCCATAGAAAATATTTTATGCTTCAGCCATAGCCACTGATTTTGCATTTTTAAACTTGCCATAGTCTCTCCTCCAAGTTTCTGGACTTTCCTGTATCACCTCTCCTCCTATTACATCATGTGCACATATCTTTCGTGCTTTAGCTTATGAGTCACTTCCTCCAGGAAGCCTTCTTAGATTCCCCAGTCCAGGTTAGATACCCATTTAGCATGCTACGGCCTATACGTAACAGATAGGAAAATACAGGGGTATCATCACATAACAAGAAATCTGGAGATATGCAGATAGAGGATTGGTTCTATGATATAATAATGTCAATACTTAGAATCATTTTCTGCAATGCTCTTGGCTTTTACTTCATGGTCACAAGATGGCTGTTGTAGCTCTGAACCATGCCCTCCCAGGAAGCAACCAAGAGCAGAAAGGGAAGAAAACACCTCTCTGTGATGATCTTAATCTTCAAGGAAAATCCTTCTTAGAAGTCCTTTGAAGGTTTTCCCTTATGTCTTGCTGGCTAGAAGGAGCTCATATGTGCATGCCCTAGCTGCAGTGGAGGCTGGGGAGTGAGTGTCTGGCATTCATAGGGGAGGAGCCTCTGCAAGCATGGAAGAAACGTGAAGGTTTTGACTGTTGGGTAAGCCACGATGGATCCTCCCTCTGGACTTCCACACCCCCCGGTTCCCTCTCTGGTCCCTCATTACATCATATGTAGTTGACTGTATCCACTAGCCTACAATCTTTGTTAGGGAATGACAATTGCACTGAATAAATGAAAAATAAACACAGCGTTAGTACTACCAACACGTCCAATAACAAAACATTGAGATCACTTCAGCCTGTGAGTAGCTGTGTTTATAACTCTTTACTGACCAGTGGCTCCCTGGTGAAATCCTAACAGGTAAGACCTCAACCTCAAGGGCTATCAAGACAAAATAAAACAAGGCACAATTTCCGAATCTCTACTGGGTGGTAAGATGAGATGGGGATAGTGAAAGCAGAGAGCTTGAGAGCTGATAGAAGCAGAGAGACCTGAACTGGCCTGGGGGAGACCAAACAAGAATGGGTATCATTTGGGATTCTCTTGGCTGCGAGAAACAGAAGATTCAAGATAGTTTACATAATAAGGAACACTTACTTTCTCAATAACAGAAAGTCTCATGGCAAGGCAGTTGCAGGTTTATTATGCTTTGTTATCCGTAGCTTAGCTTTCCCCAGGGTTCAAGATGGATACCACAGTTCCAAGCTCTGTATCCACAGTGCTCACACAAGGACACATTTTCCCCTCTGCCTCTTTTTAAGGGAGAAGGTACCTTTTCCTGAAGCCTCCTCATAGATTTTTCCTGATTTTTGTGAGGTGGCCCTGGGCTACATGCACATCCATAAACTCACTGCTATGGTTAATGGGATGATCATCACTGAATTAAACCAAGTAAGATTTATCTTTGTTACATGTAGAACTCCAACAAAATTAATGGATCTTCTTCAAGGAAAAAAGAAGGCGGGAGTTGGAATGGCTGTTGGACAAGCCACCAATGACATTTGTTACAAATGGCTTCCTTGGAACCAAGCAAATTCCAACTTTGGAATGAATAAGTCATACAAGGCTGAGTCTCAAACCACACCTGGCACTCCAAAAAACTCTTCAAATGAAAGAACAGCTTAGGTCACAATTTTTGTCAACTGGTTTCTTCTGCTGTAGTATCATAGACAGATTCATATTATTACTCTAGCAAGGATAAAAGAGTAATTTATTACATCACACCTTCTGGGGTACTTCTTTGTGGAGGGGCCAGTTTAGTTATCTCTAAACACCAGGAGTTATATACCCCGAACTATTCTAGAAAAGTAAGATTCTGGCATTCACTCTCTACTCTTATGGTTTAAGTCTGGGCCCTGGCCTCTACTTCATTGGTATCTGAACATTTCAATCTCATCACTTATAGGAAGACTTCCTTGTTCCAGATGTGGAACTTGATGTGGTTGGTCCCAACCTGTGAGGCAACACCTTCATTAAAAGTTGTTAAACTGAGAGAAGGTGTTTTCCCACCAGGTGGGAGCAAAACAGTTTCAGAGTGGGTTTTGGTTCAGCTGGTCTGGAGGGACAGTTAGTGTTGTTTATCTCTCATCACCAGAGGCATGGCTTGGTGGGGGCCAGGAACTCCTTCTAAGCCAGAACTTAACCTGTAGACACTGAATTATTCTTCTGCCTGGTCATCTGGGTCCTTTCTATGGGATGTTTAGAGATTCTGAGTCAGAGGTCAGCAAACTAGAGCTTGTGGGCCAAATCTAGCCTGCCACCTGTTTTTATAAATAAAGTTTTATTGGGACACAGCCACACTCAATTGGTTGTGCCTTGTCTATGGCTGTTTTTGAGTTACAATTGTGGACTTGAGTAGTTGCCACAGAGACCCCATGGCCCACAAAGCTTGAAATATTTACTATCTGGCCCTTTACAGAAAAGTTTACGGACCTTTGTCTGAGAGGGAAAGAGCAAGTGAGAAGCAAGGAAGCTATTAGCAAGACTGGTGCCCAAACTCATATAAATAAATACTAAATAAAAGTTGCAGAGAAGTTAGAATGGATTCAGATGATTTGGAACAGGCCACAGCGGGTCAAACCAGGCCTGACCAGGCCTTTATTCAGCACCTGATACCTATGGGCACTTCACAGGGAGCTGACGTGGTGCCACCTCTCCCTGGGAAGAAGTGCTCCACTTCGTAAGTGTTTGTGTTCCCAAATGTGAAACCTGGAGGTGGCTTTCTAAACCGTCCAGTTGAACTGCTCCAGTCGGGAGTGTTTTGCAATCTGACACACACATCCATCAGAGCTGTTCTATGGAGCCTCTGGACTGGCCATAAAAACACTCAGCTGCAGAACTTCATTTTCAAACAGGAACCGAAGAATGACCACAACAGAAACCTGTTTATACAATTCAGATTTTCTTAGTAACATAAAGTGGATGTCAGACAAGTCTTCATCACTAACTCTAAGAACTGGTTTCTGCTGAAACCTAAGGCAGACAGAGTTATCTGCTCGGGGTTCTGGTTTCTTTCCTTTCTAAACCAAAAATAAGAAAAAATAAAACAAAATTATTAAAGAAAATAATTATCAAATACCCTTACTTTAGACATCGTGTGAAGCACTTTATGTACATTATCTCAGTTGATCTTCACCATGATGCTGTGAAGAGGGTACTATTATTGTATTACCTCCCTTTTGTTGATGAGGAAGGTAAGGCCCAGCACAGGGCTTCCCAAACCTGGAAAGCTTGTTAAAACACAGATTCCTGGTACCTGCCCCCAGAACTTCCCAGCCAGCCAGCCCAGGATGAGGCCTGAGATTCTGTATTGCTACCGAGTTCCTGGTGGAGCTGACTGCTGCCCCCGGCCACACTCTAAGTACAATGGCTGAACATTGAGGTGAGCAACCTAGACTCCTGACCACTGTGGCAGGGTCAGGACTCAAGCCCAGGTTTGTGTGTGTGACTCTATCCATTCTTTTAATCGTTGTTAATAATTTGCTTCCCATGAACTGGAAAAAGAACGAGTGAGTGGTATTCAAATACATACTCTAGAAATCCTGTCAAAAATTCAATGGGTGTAATTTCCCAAATGACCCAAGTCTTGCTCAGTTGGGGACTTGGCATTTTTAACCATCTTGGGAAGGGATGTTTGGAGACTATGTGGTCACAAAGCCCTAGAAATAATCTGAGTGGCACGTTACTTTGGCCTTGCATAGTAGATCCCTCAAAATTACCAAATCAAAGAAGTCTTACCCAAATAACCACACCTCCATGCCCTTTTATGTACTTTTAGGACTTGAGGAAGAGATGATTGCCACACATGATCTTGCTTCAATAGTTTCAGCTCTATACATCTTATCTTCTCTTCCCATCTAAAAGGGAGATTGCTTAAAGAGATTCTTTTTTGTTGTTATAATATCTTAATGTTGTATTGTACCTGAGCGTACAATATTCAAGGTTCTACAGTATGTAGAATATCTTGATAGCTTGGCATAGTGTTAAGAATGTGGGTTTTGCTCTCCAACTTTGTGTCCATGTACATTATTGTCTACTATGTGACTTTGCTCAAGTGCATGAACTGTTTCCTTATTAATAAAATGGAGATCAAAATACCCCTGTAAGGTTGCTGTATTAAATGTAAAGTACTCAGCCATGCATATTAAGAGGCCTAAAAATGCTAATTATAAATTATTAT
This sequence comes from Mirounga angustirostris, assembly GCF_029215605.1. NCBI lineage: Eukaryota > Metazoa > Chordata > Mammalia > Carnivora > Phocidae > Mirounga > Mirounga angustirostris. The sequence continues at coordinate 182,225,921 of NW_026991709.1, read as the reverse complement.
ATATATAACTATAACCATATAATAACATATTTATATATATCATATACTTACATATTAATATTAACCAATACATTAATATTATGAATTATATTACAATATATTACTTATGTAGTATAACCATTAAATATGAACTATAGTATTAGCATATTATTAATTATATAATTATATATGAAATGTGATATACAATTATAGGTAATTATGTAGTTATAGATTATTACTTATGCTCTAGAGAATGTGTTAACTAAACGTATCTTTTAATTTGGTGTTTTAGCAGGAGAAACACACAGGAGTCCTGGATGTATTAGTCAATATACGTCCGCTCCAGGCAAAAATGCAGTGACCAGGGTTCCAAGCTCCTTAGTCCTTTCCCATTTGCTCAGATTATTTGCCTTCTGGAATAGTCTCTTCTTCACTCTTTGACTATGCAGGCTTCAAGTCTTTTCCTCTGCTGTAAGACCTTCCCAGACCCTGGCCATACTCTGGTTTCTCCAAACACACTACTTTGTGGATGCACTGTACAGATTAGTTTATACTCTTTCCTAGTTTTTCCTGTGTGTAAACTTCTCCAAAATATACTCTCCTTTTAACATTTTTATGTAATTTAATTTATGTGCTCATTTATTGGCTTATCCACTAGAAGAAACCGTCTGGAGAACAGAGACTGCCTTCATCTTCACTGCTGAGATCCCAACATCTACCACACTGCCACAAAGACCTCAGTCTGTTGAAAGAAGGGATTAACTTTTTTGAGCTCCAATGTGCCAATATTTATAGACGAAGTGACCCAAACAAACCCAGAGAGAGGAAGCGGGGTACCCAAGACCCCTGCATGCTGGGTCGGGGAAGGGCGCGTGCTCCTTGAACAAGCCCCACCGCTGGAAGCTGGAGAGGTGTCACGTGATCAGCAAGAGCCACCCCTCAAACCTGTGGGCCCTGCACACTTCCCCCTACTGTAGCCCTGGCCCTCCACAGGGAACGGCTTCCGTCCCCCAGGCCCCCTTGTGAGGTCTCCACTCCCCCTGCACCCCTTGCCCGCAACAGCCACGGGGTCCCATTACCCCAGAATATACTCTCCTCGGGAGCAATCATTCATGTCTGACTTGTTCTATACTGGCCACATCACTTGATAAATACTTGAAGGTGAGTGTGGTGAAATAGAATGAATTGAAGTGTATTCTTTGAAAAGAAGCAGGGTCTCAATGGTGAAGCAAAATATGGTAAGTCCTTGCAGAATAATCACTAGTCCTATGTTAAAAATAACAGTGTGTTCAAACCAGTGCAAGGAAAACGCTTACTTAGGCTGTACAGCTCTAAGCAGGTTAGAGAAAAAATAAGGAGGCCCTTCTATTCTATGCCCACAGCAACAACACAATTAGGCACATGCTGGAGACTGGTGGCAGATCTTATAAAGGAGCTGTAATACTAAACTCATATCTTCTTTAACAAAGTTAACGTGTTTTGACATTGGGCTAGATTAAAATGTCACGTGAAGTTAGCAGCTGAACTTTGGATATCCTAAAGATGGGCATTAGGGACATACTCTGGAAAGCATAGCGAATTTCCAAACTATCCTTAGACAAGGTTTTATATTTTAATCCTAACACATGACTCTATATCCAGAGAATTTCAACTAACTTGAAATATTGATATCGATCCAGAGACTGGAACAGCTGGGGCAAAGGATTATGTGAACATGGTTGAAAATCTACACCATCCCCTGGGTTGATGTGGTGATGTTGCTCTGATTCACTTGAATCAGTTTGCTGACCCATCTTGACATCTCTTCTTCTTTATCAATAGTCACAGGAGAGAAAAGTCCCACATCCTGTGACAACTGATAAGTAGGGCAGTTCTTCTCAAACTGTAATGTGCCCACAAATGACCTAGGGATATTGTTCAAATTAGATTCTGACTCAGTAAGCTGAGGCAAGCTGCAAGTCTGCATTTCTAACATCCCAGGTGATGCCTCTGGTCCAAGAAAGAACACTCTCAGGAGCAAGTAGGTAGAAGACAGGGGACTAGTTAACAGATGGCTGCCCAGGCCAAGCAGCCTGGGTGCTACAAGAAGCATATTAGGCACTGTTCTAAAGGGCATAGAAACAAGAGCCTTCTAGGAATGAAGACTTTACAACAAGCATCCTATCCATTGTGTCTTATCAGAGATGTCAGATTTACTAGCCCAAAGTACACTCCTTTTAAAATCTGCAAAGCAATACCTCCTGAGAAGTTGTGAGTTAAAAGGATGGAAAATGAGTGGGATCACAGGAAGTCATGGGCTCCAGAACCAGACAACCCAGGTCTGACTCCCAGCTCTGCCACTCACTCACCAGCTGTGACTCTGGGCAAGTTGCCTTCTCTTCCTATGCCTCAGTTTCCAGAGCTGGAAAGTAGGGACAATAATACTCTCAGGGCTGTTGAAAGGACCAAAGAAAGAACACAGGTAAAGTACTTCATTCATGCAGGGGCACATATTGGTTAATAAATAGTAGTTCCTATTTTTTCATGAGGAAATCAACCAGTCAAGGGTTCTGGAGCACTTGCCTCGGGAACACTATTGAGGTGCGCTCCCAGGAAAGAGAAGGTGAGGTAGAGGGAAGGAGGAGGTGGAGGAGGATGAGAAGCTACAATCACAGTTCTCAAGTAAATTCTACAATATACCTGGAGAGGCAAACACATGCGCATGTGGAATGATTTAATATTTCCAGAGTAACACGCCAAGATGCATCACAAATAGAGTCATACAGAACGCAGAAGCCATTTGGAGAAAGCAAATGTTTAAAATGATATTACTGGAGAGAGGAAAACTGAAGGGGTCCCTAGACAAAGTCAGGACTGTATAAACTTAAAAAAAAAAAATGAGTCTCATTCTTTAGCAAGATATTGACAAGAGCTGCTGTCATATGGAAACTATTTTTTTTTTAAGATTTTATTTATTTATTTGAGACAGAGAGAATGAGAGACAGAGAGCATGAGAGAGAGGAGGGTCAGAGGGAGAAGTAGACCCCCCGCCGAGCAGGGAGCCCGATGCGGGACTCGATCCCGGGACTCCAGGATCACGACCTGAGCCGAAGGCAGTCGCTTAACCAACTGAGCCACCCAGGCGCCCGAAACTATTTTTTTTTTTTTTTAGAAACACCTGGCAGGACTAATTTGGGGGATTAATTTCTTTTTTTACACAGATTCAACACACAACAAACTACAAGGTGTGTCTGAGATGCAAGCCTGGTCAGAGATTAGATCACGGAAGATAAATTGCCGTAATTCCCTTATTATTTCTGATTATGGTTTGAATAGGACTTTTGGGTCACAAGCCACCATTTGCGAAGAACCCAAAGAAATTTTCGTAAAGTTCACAGTAGTCTGAAGGCTGTTTTGATACTTTTCCTCATAAGGCAAGCCTTCAAAAACATAATAAAATCGTATACTTTCATAAAATTCCTTCATTAGCTTATTTAAAAAAATTTTTTTTAATTAAATTTTTTTTCCATTTGTTTATTCAGTGATTCAGTGTGACAGACCAGCCTGCCTGGGTGCAACCATGAGACAGACTCATGGCTCCTGAGAAGATGGAAATAGGAGTGTTCAGGGAACAATCCCGGTAGGTGTGATTGTTCTGGTCACTGTGCCTGAGCCCGTAGATATGCACCATCTGTCTTCCCCGGAGAACAGATCATGGGAGAAATCCCACTATGGCTGCTTCTCGATTTGATTCCATCCACTAGATGGGACTATGCATAGCTATTTCAGGTAAGTTTTTCAGACTAGTGGTTTAGAGTCATTGTTTTAGTCTTATTAAGGAAAATGTTAAATGTTCTAAAAATAAAGCAGTGTTTTCACTACCTTGTCTTTCTCTTACTACTTAAGGTCTTATCTTCAGTTTTTATCTCCTCTTTATCGGGCAACTGTCTATAGCATCGCCTGGATATTCAGCTTAGGTAAGCTCTCCCAGAACATATTGACTAAGACTCCATTGGATGGTGAACCGGCGGAGGCACGGTCCGTGCCCTCAGAGCTGAGTTTTAAAAGGGCAAACTCAAAAATAGATCATTTCAAAACAATATGGTAGCTACCAAGTCAGAGTTATCCCCAGGATGTGATGGGAGGCATGGAGGAGGGAACCTGTTTTTAGGATAAGGTTTAGTGGAGGAGACAGTGTCTGAACTTAGTCCTGAATTGCACATACCCTTAATAGCTCTTACTCTATGAGCCTTAGTTTCTTCATTTGTGCAATGGTGATAGTAATAATCATCTACCTTTAGGTCAATGTGGGAATAGAGAGGTTAACATATGCACATAATCAATTTGACCAATGCCCAGTATATAGAATTTATATAATGGGCCGAGTTGTACATTGAGTGGTGGAGCTGGGGTTTGAACCACATGGTGAGAATCTTGAGTCTGTGCTCTGAATCACAGTCTGTGCTATCCTGTGAAGGTGGGGAGAGATGAGGAAGGGTGTGCCGGTAGAGGGAAGAGGGTAGCAAAGGTGTGGATGGGTGAAATGGTGCAGATAGTGAAGGAGACAGAGAGTCCTGACTTACTAGAGTATAAGGTCCAAGGCAGAGGGTGTCAGGGGATGAGGCTGGAGCATAGCAGAGCCTGGGACACAGAAAGACCCATACCCATGTTAAGGAGCTTGATCTGCATCGTGAGAGCAATGGGTTTCAAGCAGGAGGTGCAGGAGGAGCATGTAGGGGGACGGTGGATCTCGTTTTGAGACATCACTCTTGCAGTGAGTTGTAACAAGGATGAGGCTGTGGGCAGAGAAGCTGAAAGTAGCATGAGCTGTTAGACTACAGACTAAACCAGAGCCAACATGGCGCTGGAGCAGCGGAGGTGAGGTAGAGAACAGGGGCAAGCTTTGAGAAACATGGAGGCTGACGGGCAGGGCTTGGAGCAACTCTAGCAGTCTTGGAGGTGACCCTGGTGAAGCCTGCCCTGACAGTCATGCTCTTGTGTAGCTTCCTCTCGCCCTGTGCCAGAGGTAGGTCATCATGACCAATGGCATACTGTAGAAATGGTGATAGGTCACTCTCGAGATTAGGTTACCAAAGACTGTGCCTTGCATATGGGCTCTTTCTCTTGGGTCACTCTCTGTTGGGAAAACCAGCGGAGAGGCCCATGTGGCAGGGGACTGAAGCCTCCAGCCAACAGCTAGAGAGGACCTGAGGCCCACCAGCAGCAGGAGTGAGCTGGAAAGCAGATCCTTCAGTTCCAGTTGAGCCTTGAGGGGTCCGCACCCCCGGCTGACAGCTTGACTGCTGCCTCCGACATAATCTCTCTGTGAGAGATCTCTCTCCGCATGCCCGACCCTCAGAAATTGTGTGAGGTAATAAATGGTTGTTTTCTTATGCTGCTTAAATTTGGGGGTAATTCATGATGCAGCAACCGCTAATACAGTAACTTAATGAGTGGCAGGAAGTGGAAGACATCTGCAATGGCTTCCAGTTTTGGGTGGCGGCGTGGACAGACGTGTCAGTGACTGTTTTCCTTATGGTCCAGGCTCATAACTGCAGAGCCATCAGTGCCCCTTACCGAAGTGGTATCGTATCAAGGTAACTCTTGTTGCTATTTCCAACTGGTTTCCACTTCTTATTTTCCACCACTCCAACCACACTTCACTTCCTCATTACATTTCACCACATCTTAGCTGTAAAACTGCAAGTTTCTTTACATACTCTCCTTGCCCTTAGTCCCTCCTTGTTTTATATGGATAAAAGTTAATCTTCAAAAAATACTATCTGCCACTGTCTTTTCAAATGAAGTGCAAGATCCTGAAGCATGTGTCCAGATCTCCCCATTCCTTCCCTAACTCTTCAGCTCACCTCCTTCCTCTCATCTCCCTGGCATCTCATTCCCTTGCCCTGCATCTCATTCTGCCTGCAATGATTGGCCAAACATTTGTTCCTACAGTTTCTGCCTCTTGCAAAGCTCTCTGCTTTTGGTCAGGCTTTCGGTGCTCTGTCATAGCCCATTTGGACACTTACCTCTTTCCTGACAACTTTTTGTATCCAAGTAACTAAATAGGACTTGGATTTCCTTTGAGGTCCTCACAGGATTTTATATCTTTTTGGTGGCACTTGGATTACTTGTGTATGAGTGTTCTTGCCTTTTCTCTTACTGGACCTCGAACTTTTCTAGGCTGGGGCTATGTCTTACTCATCTTTGCCTGGCGTATGGAAGAATGCCCAATACATGTTTGATGAGCAAATGGATTTGCTCTCCTGGCCAAGCCTCCCTAAACTGTTCAGCTGACCATGATTTGCTATGCTATTTCTTATTCTTTGGTCAAAATTCTATCATACAGCTACATAAATAAACTACATGAATAAAATAATCAAATGACTACAATTCACTGTATTTGTATCAAACTCAGTGCCACAGTGATCTGTGTCAAATAGAAAAATAAAACCAATTTAATACTTAGTGGTCTGGAAAAATCAAATCTGTTGGTACGCATGGGTAAACAAGGTTTCAGCGACCCAAACCTACCATTTGCAGACTGCTTCCTACGCTCCTGACCTATGTGGAAGCTGTACAATTCTCATAAATGCTGTATTTAATTCTCACAAGAAATCTAAGATCCTGGGACTATTATCATTTCCATTTTATGGATGGAGAACATGTAGCTTCACCAAGTTGAGTGTCTTGCCTAATGTTGCACTTGTAAGCAGAGGAGTAGTGGGAACTTGAACTAGGATCTATGCTCTTAAATGCTTCTTCCATACTACCATTGCTGTAGGGTGGCCTTAGTTTTGTCAATGTTTTCTTGGGGGGGGGGGTTGGGTGCTTGTGATTGATTTTTCAAGAGTATTTGCCCCAAAGACAAGGCTCCATGCAAGAAGAGGTGGATTTATATCTTCTTGTGCTTGCTGGGTCTGCAAGAGCACTCTTCCCAGCAGGTGTGGCATCCCATCCGTGCATGTCCATCCTGGTGTGCGTTTCCCAACACAAACTCTCTCCTCCTTTTTACTTCTGTCTCTTACACACCCTTTCTCAAAGAGCACCCGAGTTTATCACAAGCCTAGTTCAAACACACCTAGAAAGACCCCACGTTGGGATACTTGAAGTCATTCTGTTTTCCTTTTTGTTAAGAGGCCAGAATGTCAATGTGGTGGAGGACACAGACATGAGCGGAGTTCTGGCCCCCATCTGTACCCACAGCAAGTTGTTTAATCTAATATGGCCTCCAGGATTATTAACCTTCCTAAGGGAATTTGTAACCTTCCTAACGATGCCTTTTTCATCACTATACTTTCTAGCACAGTGTCTGGCAGAGAGCTCCGAAACTTGAACTGAACCTCAGAGTTCTGGGCCAGTGCTGTTCCTTAGAACATTCTGCAGAGACGAAATGTTCCTTATTTGGGCTCTCACAGGTGGCTCCTGAGCACTTGAAAGTTGGCTAGTACGACTAAGCAACCGATTTTTACATTTTATTTAATTTGAATTAATTTAAATTTAAGTAGCCACATATGGCTGGTGGCTATGTATCAGACAGCACATTTCTTGGCTCCAAAATCAGGAAAATAATTTGCAATCTGTTTATCTTAGAGGGTTGTGGTGAGGAATAAATGAAGCAGTAGAAATAAAAGGCAGCATCATGGGATGAACTCAGATGGCTTGGCTGAAACACCAGCTCCATCCCCTGTCATCTCTGTGACCTGTAGTATGTTTACTTAGCTTCCCTGAGCCTCAGTTTCTTTATCTGAAAAATGGGTTTCCCAATAACTCTCTCTCACAGAGTGGTCCACTGGATTAAGTAAGATAACAGATAAAAACTCCTTAGCATGTCACTTGGCACATAGTAACTATTTTTTAAAATTGAGAGTGTTCTGAAAAGCACAGATAGGATTATCAGTGGGTAGTGAAGTGGTCCATGATCGCTCCCCTGAGCTGTGCCTTCTTTGGAGAGGACATGGCTGTGTTAGCCTCTTTCTCTTTGACAGCCCTCTTTTGCGGTCATCTATTATATCTGATGCTTCAGATGCATCCCTGGAACATTTCTCAGCTTGTAGAACGGGCCTGGCTCCTCTGGGCTGAGCAGCATACTATCCCTGCCCTGCGGTGGGGCTTGTCCCGAGGTCTGCTCCCTAGGTCTCTTCGTGCCTGCCTCCTACACTGGTTACTTCTCCTTGGAGACGCTGCAGTGGAGATGGGCTTTGTCTGGACAAGCTGAGGCCGGTCTGGCTGCCACCGCAGCAAACATCCTCGATTGTTTCTGTCCGTGCTGGCTGCTAATCCCCTTCTCTGTTTATCCCCTTAGGAGCCTAGGCTGTAGGTGTGTACCACTGGGCTTTGAAAGAGAAAAAGCAGACGTTCCCCAGATGTCACTGTCCCGGCACCAGCCGTGTTTGTGGTGTTATTGCTATGGCCCCGCGATGGCACGAGCTACCAGTTGTCAGGGACAGCCCGCTGGCTCTCGTTACCGAAGCTGCCACCAACATTTTACAGCTTCCTGCCAGCCACTAGCCTGGGAAAGTTCAAATCACTGGAAAGAAGGCCCGCTCCCCCGCCGATGCTGGAGCAAGTGAACTATTTGCTGTGCCTGTGAATACATCCCAGCTCTTTTTGCTCTATGGTCCCAGCCTTCCCCTGTGACCATGTTGCAGATCTGTCCTGCAGGAAGGAAGCTGGGGAAGAGGGGGGACGGGCTCACAGACCCTGAATACTTTTTTTAGCAAACAGTTGCTGAGGGCCAGGCACTGGTAAGTGCTGATGGGTGCAGAGAGAGCTCGGAAGCCAATCCCATGGATCTTATTTGTTGACTTGGTTCTTTATTGTCTGCCCCTGCCATCAGAATGTAAGCACCACAGGGGCAGGAATTGTGTCTAGTATGTTCATCAGTGTATCCCCAAATCATGGCTCATTGACACTCCTTAATAAATAGGAGTTGAGTAAAGGAATGAAGGGTTCTTTCCTGATTATTGAATCTTTTACACAAAACATATATCCTGAAGGTCCTTGACTACAAATCTGCCTGCAAAAGAACCAGAAATATTGATGTGGGAAACACATTAATTCATTGATTCAATGATGCTCAATAACTCCCTTCCTTCCTACCTTCTCTCTCCTTCTCTCCTTTCCTTTCTTTTCTTTGCCCTGGCTTCCCCCTCTCCCTTCTTCCTACTGTTCCTTCACTTGCTTACTTTTTCATTCATCTAATATTCACCAGACACATGAGTAGCAAGGCACTCTGTAGTGTATACTGATAAGACACAGTCTTAAAGACATTTGTCTTTGTTCATCCAGTGTGTTTGAAAGAAACAGGGGCCTCCTTACTGTGTGAAAGTTTCTTGGTGCTTGAAGAATCTGTTGAAAGATGGGATTGAAACTAGAGATACAAGTTGAACGAGGCAGTTTACAGCAATGTCCTGAAAATCACCCAAGGGAAAAAAGAATGTAAGAAGGGAAGATATAATCTTACTGTGATATTTTTATGGCAGGGATATTTCCTGGACTAAGTCACAGATTCAGAATACACAACACAAATCCATTCTACTGAAAAGCCTAACTAAATGCTTCTTGGACATGAAGAATATGATATCAGCAGGTAATATATAAGCATTTTGGGGGTCTGGGGTGTCCAACATAGAGTAGATTGGCCTAAAGCATGGGTCAGCAAATTATGGCCCACAGACCAAGTGTGGCTCACTATCTGTTTTTATAAATAAGTTTCATTAGAAGGCAGTGTATGGTGATTAACATAACATAATAAAAAAAAAAAAGAAGGCGGCAGTGATAATGAAGGGGGGAATCAGAGGGGGGAGACGAACCATGAGAGACTATGGACTCTGAGAAACAAAATAAGGGTTCTAGAGGGGAAGGAGGTGGGGGGATGGGTTAACCTGGTGATGGGTATTAAAGAGGGCACATACTGCATGGAGCACTGGGTGTTATGCACAATGAATCATGGAACACTACCTCAAAAAAAAAAATAGAGAAAAAAATTATACTTAAAAAAAAAAAGAAGGCAGTGATAAGTTTCATGGTTTCACGAATCATCTCTGGTTGTGTTCATACTGCAACAGCAGAGTTGAGTCGTTGTGATAGAGACCATATGGCCTGCAAAGCCAAAATCACCTATGATCTGGCCTGACAGAAAAAGTTTGCTGACCCCTGGTCTAAAGGAAAGATGTTCTGATGCCAAATGAGAACCTTTAAAAAAAGAAAACACTCCTCACATTCAGTTTGGTACATTTATGTTTATACACCTGCTTTCCCTATCAGTGAAAGGCAGCCAACTGTTCATATCATTACATCATCAGCCCCCAATATGTTATTGTTGCCTGTAACTCTTTCTGCAACATGGCCACTAAGTTAATGATCTGAGATAATTTCCCACAAGCGAGATTGTTGAACGATCAAAGTATTTTCACTCTAGGCTTCCTATTGCACTGCCCTTTTGCTCACTCATGCCAGAGCTGGATAAAACCCTCATATCACCTCATGTTTATCCCGAGGCTTGACTTGGCATACAGTAGCCTGATAACTGACGATTTCTTCACCTGTGCCTGTTTTGTGATTGCTGGTCTCAAAATGCTCCTAAACTTGATTAAACTTGTCCCTTCTATGCCTTCTCATTTTGCATGTGGATCGTTTATGATTTTGAGTTATGTAATTCTTGGTTTCCCAATAAAGAAATCAGCAGGTGGTATGCCTCTTTGTTTTGAAAGTTACCTCCCTGCGTAAAAATTTGGAGCAGGTGTTTCCCACTGAGTTCATCAGACCCCAGTGTCCAGACCTCCTAGGTCTTCCTTATAACCCAGCCCTAATCTTTAAGAATTGAAAATAAATATTTCTTAAGAAGGGCTGAAGCTTTTGGCCATTCTCTCTTCTCTTACCACAATGCAGAAACCAAAAAATGAGATCCTCCTTCACTGTTTTGGTGATAAAGCCTTGTGAAAAAGATAATCATTTAAACAGATATTTCCAGATACACGTTTAATATGAACCTTACAATCCAACAGAGTTCTCTTCACTCTTCTACAAAGGAGGGAACTGACACTCAGTTCCAGTAACTTACCCAAAGGCACACAGCTTTTGTGATGCAAAGGCAAGAATCAAACCCATGCTCTTTCCACTCTGCTATTCTTCTGCCCCACAAAAGTGTGAGAATGAGGACTACAGAGTTGTCTGGCATCAATATCTAGAGAAAGGATTGATGTCCTGTAGTCAGAAGGTTAGAGAATCCTACTAGAATTGCAAGTTGGTTTATACAACTTTAACCAACGTGCAACGGGCGATTATTTTTGTTGTCATTTCAAAAGAAAATGGATATGGTAAGCATTTGGAAGGTGGTGGCGGAATAAGGAGGAAAGAATAAATTAAATTTCATTTTCATTGGAGAACCACTGTAAAGCAAGAAGCCAAATCTGGGTGACCAGGGGAGATGTGGTCCAAATCAGCTTTAAGAACACAAATATTGGGGTGCCTGGGTGGCTCAGTCGGTTAAGTGTCTGCCTTCAGCTCAGGTCATGATCTCAGCATCCTGGGATCGAGCCCTGCATCGGGCTCCCTGCTCAGTGGAGAGTCTGTTTCTCCCTCTCCCTCTGCTGCTCTCCCTGCTTGTGTGTTCTTTCTCTCTCTCTCTCTGTGTCAAATAAATAAATAAAATCTTTTTTTTTTATTAAAGAACACAAATATTCTTTAAGTCATGGAGAGTTTGGTAAAGCGTAATGGATCTCACTAAAAAGTCAGTGGTAATTGCTCTATGATATAGTCTCTTCTGTCCATTGGCCCCCTTGTCTTTCCCCCTTTCTTCTCCTGTTTTCTTCTCTCATTCATTCACAGATTTGTTGAGTGCTGACTAAAAACCAGGCTTTAAGTGAAATCTTGGGGATACAAGGACAATCTGACATATATCTTGCTCTCTAGAATCTGGAGGGCTTTCATGTTAAATCCATTCTCCTCATTTCCCCACTTTTGGGGATGCAGAGTTAGGGGAATACCACTGAAATACAACCCAAGGTATTTTGAGGATCCAAAACATCACGGCGTACGCCAAGAAATTTGCCCTTACAATGTGAAGTTTTGTCCTAGGATTCGCCTACCCAGACATTTCTTTGTGCCTCTTCACTGCTTTCTTGTCTTCCCAGTTCCCTAGAACCACAACTCCAAGTTGACTTTCTTTTGATCCATGGGAGTGTGGGCTAAGGGAGAGGTGGCGAGTAGCTGGTTTATTTCAGCTTCCCAAGCAACCCAAAGGCAGGGAGAAGATGTACAAATAAACTATTGCTATAGTGAATTAAACCCACACTCTCCCTTCTATGATTCATCCTCATTTCAAGATCTCAAAAAGATTGGGTAAATGGAGAGGAGATGATATCATAAACATCCTAGTTCCCATTAATAATTCAGAATAGTTCATTCATCCATTTTTTTAAAACTTTAAACTACTTTTACTGCTTTAAAAAATTACACATGCCCATAGAATGTACAGCACCAAGAGTGAACTTAATGTAAACTGTGAATTTTGGGTGATAATCATGTGTCAGTGTAGGTTCATCGATTGTAGGAAATGTATTACTCTGGAGCAGGATGTTCCTAGTGGGGGAAAATAAGCATGCGTGTGTATGTGGGGGGGGGTGCGGGGGGAGTATGTGGTATATAGGAACCCTGAGCTTAATTTGCTGTGAACCTCAAACTGCTCTAAAAAATAAAGTTTATTTCAAAAACCATACACATTCATAGGCTCATTGGAAAAACTTGTCAAAACCATAGAAAAGCGCAAAGAGGAAGCTAAAAGTCACTCAGCATCATTTTGTCTTCAATGTGAGATGAGTAGGATTGATGATTGGTGACCATCCTTTAATGTATTTCTCTGACCATACCTATATGTGTACAAATTTCCATAGGAAATAGGGTTGGATGTATATGTGGGTATATATGTATGTGTATATTCATGTTTGATTCAATGTGTTTTCATGTCAATACTCACGTACATAATTTTTAATAGCTGCATGGTATTACAGATTTTAATATGCCATAATTTACCCAGCCAGTCACTGATTTGATAATCATTTAGGATTTTTTTTTCTCATATAAATAATGCTGCAGTGAACACTGCTGGACATATATCTTTTACCTCTTACAGTATTCTTTGAATTTGTGTATTTTTCTAGCACATACCACATCTTGGGGGAGATTATGAGTTAGGCATATTTAATATACACTGTATGAATTCATATATACAATGCGTACCTCTAGGCAGGGAACCTTGAATAATTCTAGGCCTAACCTTTCTATTAGAGAAATAGGGGAGCAGGTATGACTGTGAGATCACATACGTAATGCCTGTAGCTCAGACCATTAGGCTCGGGTAAATAATAGCTGCTAATAGGATCTTTGTTGTTCCTTTTGTTTTGGTCCATGTATCTTTGCTGAGAAAGATGTATGATACAGGGCAGCCTGAACCACAGAAGATGCAAAGAGAATCACATTTCTATTCCTTAAAAGTGTCTGGCTCTGGCTGTAAATAGTTGTGAGTTTTAGAAACAAAGGGTCAACTCAAGAATGCAGTTCACTCCACCATCCTCTTTAGACACACAGCGAAATGGCTGTAACACAGAAACATGTAGACTACGGAGCTGGTGGCTGCCATAATAATGGTCAGACAGGTCTTCTTGTTTGTTGGACTTCCACAAATATTACTCCCTGTCAGAGTCTGAGGGCTATGACTCTGTCTTAGAAGAACAGCACCAGATTAGTCGCAGAATCTTTAATAAAAATCTCTGGTACTGTCTGCTCTATCTTCTTCAGTTATGACACAGTTGTAAAAAATACAAAACAAAACCAAACCCCAAACAAACAAAAAACAAAAACAAACCCTAAAAAAAAACACCTGACACCCAACTGCATCTGCCTGAATCTGCCATACTTTCTGTAAGACCATGTGGGGCTCCTGTTTATGCTATGATTTTGAACACTGACTTCAGGAAAAAAAAAACATTCTTGCTCTTAGTCCAGGCTCTGATCTGTGGCTCCGTTCTCTGCCCTGAAGTGAGATGGAAGCAATGAGGTTAGTTTTGGGCTGTAAGAAACAAGTAACATGCGCCAGTGTTTGGTGACCTGAGATCGGTAAATCAGGAACAAAAAGATGAAGAGAGAGAAATTGAGAGTGCCTCTGTGTCTCCCATTGTGTCTCTCATTGTGTCTGTGATCGAATTCATTTAAAAAGTATAAGTAATCAAGTTTTATTAACACTAGAGAAAACAGAGTAGGTAGTGTTAAATTTGATACTAGGATTAGAAATAAGAGCAACAAAGTTTTGCCCTCCTGGGGCACCTGGGTGGCTCAGTCGTTAAGTGTCTGCCTTCGGCTCAGGTCATAATCCCAGGGTCCTGGGATCGAGCCCCACATCGGGCTCCCTGCTCAGTGGGGAGCCTGCTTCTCCCTCTCCCACTCCCCCTGCTTGTGTTCCCTCTGTGTCTCTCTCTGTCAAATAAATAAATAAAATCTTAAAAAAAAATGTCAAAGTTTTGCCCTCCTGTCTCCCTGGCCCCTATTCAGTAACTAGTCTCACCAGTCATGGCTTCTGCCACACGAAGTCTGTATTATCTCCATCATGAACAGAGTGACACTTTCTGAATCGGAATATTGTTCATCCTAAAGAAATTTAATTAGAAGTAATAATTATGACTACTATTTATTGAGCACCTACTGAGTACCTGACACTGAACCAGGTCCTTCGTGCACAGGAAGCAATCAGTATTTATTAAAAGCTTACTACATGCCAGACATTACTCTAATTGCTGAAGATTTGGCAGTAAGCAAGATGCCCGGAGTCCCTGCTTAAAACTTCCATTCCAGTAAGAGGAGGAAACCAACAAGTTCATAAACAGTCAATGCTATGCAGAGAATTAAAATATGGTAATAGAGAGTGATTGGGTTATCAAGCAAAACCCCTCTGATGGGGGCATATTGAACATGACAATTTAGTAAAAGGTAGATCCATCTCATTGGGGGTAAGTGGGCAGAATTTAATCCTTAGGATAACCTGAGCAACCCTATTTCAAAGAGGAGGAAAATGAAGCTCAGAGAAGCTAGGTAACTTCTCCATAGTAAGGTTGGGATTCAAATACTGTTCGCACATCCACTAAGCCCCACCATCTTGGGAATAATGATGGCATGGTCTGTTCACAAATGTCTCTCAAGACAAGAGACAAGAGATCTCAATGAGTGTGGCTGCCACATGGTGGGAGGGAACTAGAGAAGGCAGGTGCTTTGGGACATGGGACCTCAGAGTTTATTACTGCAGGTCTAACCAGCCTGAGGGAAATACATTTGCAAAGAGAAAATGAGCTGACCTTCTGGTGAGCATGCGCAGGGCTTGTCCATTTGGAGAACAAGGGATGGCTGGAGTCCACGCAGGGCTAAGCCAGCACCCAAGTGGCCAGTGTTTGAACGTAGTGCTCTGTGGGTTTGGCATCTTCCATTTGCATCACCAGACATAACTACTTTGGGCTCCTGACCCTCACATTTAACATTAATCTCTTTAAGAGGAATGATCCTTAAGGAGATTCACTGCCTTTTGAGAGTTTCATGACCTGTTTTCTTTAGCTCATTAGCTTACTGCCCCAAAGAGGAAAATATGAAAGAAAAAAAGTCTCATTTGGCTCAAAGTCTCACATATTCTCGCCATCTCTATCTTTCTTGGGGGGCTATCTATTTTCTACAAGCCTGTGACCAGGGATTTAATGATAAACTTAGACAACTCCTTAGAGCAGAGACCTGTTTCATTAGTTTCTGTATAATCCATATGTTGGTATAAAGGTGTTCAAGTTTGAGAATCTCTGGTTTAGGACAGTGGCTCTCAACCTTGGAAACATATTAGGGTCACCCACTGAGATTTAAAAAATCTTGTTGCACAGGGCACATTCCAGTTCCATCAAATCAGATTCTCTGGGTAGTGAAACTCACGCATCTGTAATTTTTAAAGCTCCTTGTGTGATTCTAATGTGCAGTCAAGATGGAGTTGCACTGGTCTGGAGCCTTTCTCTGGCATAACTTGACATAGGGCAAAATTCAAGATAGGGAAGTCAGCCCTGAAGTTCATCTATGGAAATACATAATTTCAAGTTCTCAGGAGCCATCCTTAAGCATTAGTCATTTTCTGTCCTTTGATCAGAAAGGGAAATTTATCAAAGCAGTAGGACGTATGCCTGCAGTTGTCTTTACAGACACAAGAATTCCTTGGGGAACTTGCTAAAAGGCAGACTGTAGGGCCCTGCTAGGTAGTCATTGATTCAGCAGGGCCAGGGAGAGGCCTGGGAAACTGTATTTTTAACATGTACTTAGGTGATTCTGATGTAATTTGCTCTTAGTCCCACTTTTGGAAATAATACATTAGAACTTTTCAACTAGGAATCATTTTTTTTTTTCACTTTCAGGGCACTTTTGGAAATGTTTGGAGACATTTTACATCATCACAACTGATGTGAGTGCCTGCGTGCCTGTGTGCATGCGTGTGTGTGTGTATGTGTATGTGTGTGTGTGTGTGTGTCTGTGTATGCATGCTGTAGGGATCTAGTGAGTAGAAGCCATGGATGCTGCTCAGCATCTTACAAAGCAGAGGGGCAGGACCTGCTACAAAGAATTATTTGGTCCAAAATGTCAATAGTACTGAGGTTGAGAAACCTTGCCTTACATTAACATCTCTTCTAATTCAAATTCCTTCTCTGCTGGCCTCAAAGAAAAGACATCACCCTCTTTAGAACGTCCATAGCTTTTTCTACATTAACACTCATCATCATGTATGTGCTTCATCTCCCTGATAGCAGGAGACTTATTTTAGGCCGGGATCCTTGCTTCATTCATTTTTGAGTCTGGAATCATCCCTCCTTGTGCCATGAATGTTCATCCATTTCAAACAAAATTCATTTAAAATACTCTTTAGGACTAACCACAAAATGGCTTTGTGACATAACCATAACCGGTGTCTACAAGGGAGAAGGGAAACCCAGGGACCTAATTTTCCATCTAGAAGTTTAATACAAACCCTCCAGGCTTTATCTAAGAAAATGGCTCTCTGTATCTATATTTATATATATAAATATAAATATATATAAAATTTATACATATATATAAAGTACATATATATAAAGTATATGTAAGTATATATATATTTCAACATTCATTAAGTATTACAGTTACTTATGGACTGGCCTGGAGTGTCTATGGGCGAGTCAGCCATGGACTACCCAAGGAGCTCCATCATTACAGAGGAACCTCATTGGCTGGGTCTACTGTAGAAACTGGTTACCAGTTGGCACCTTTGCACTTAGTCCCTAAGCCAACCCTGAATTTCAGGAAATCAAAATTCAACAAATAGTTCTACACAGATCTCTGCGGGAACTGAGCAAGGAAACAGTGCCCTCAATGCCTTTAAGAAGAGCAGGTAATTACCTCTGAAGAACTTTTAAGAAGATGCACTCAACGGCATAGAGTATACCAGCAAAGGACTCATGTGTTTGTTGATAGGAGCTGTCTCTATGTCCTCTGTAGACTCTGGAGTGTTAGAAACCCAATCAATATTTGGGTACCTTGGAGTTACTATGCTACTGGGCTGACCATAGTAAAAAAACAAGAAACTGTCCTTAGTGAGGCTGACCTGACCACATTTTTTACTAAATTGATCATGTTCGTTTTCTCGACTTTGATTTTTGTTCTGATTTTAACACTTGGCATGAACACTGTGGTGAACTGCATTCACTACTTTTTCATTTTATGTGTTAGAACAATCTCTCAGCACCATCAGTTCTTTAAATGCTACTTTAAAGACATTCCACTTCCAGCAAGTTTGTTGAATACAGAAATGAAATATATCTCCGATTGGTTGTGAGGTTCAGCTAATTTATTTTATTTTTTTAAAGATTTTATTTATTAATTTGTCAGAGAGAGGGAACACAAGCAGGAGGAATGGCAGGCAGAGGGATAAGCAGGCTCCCTGCTGAGCAAGGAGCCGGATGCAGGACTCGATCCCAGGACCCTGGGATCATGACCTGAGCCGAAGGCAAGATGCTTAACCGACTGAACCACCCAGCCGTCCCAAGGTTCAGCTAATTTAGCAATTTCCCCTCCTTGGTTAATCACCCACAGAATACTTGGTTTCCTTTTTTTCTTCTTTGTGCTTTAATTTTCAGTCTTGGCAATATGTGCTAAAAGGCTTGGAATTATGAAAAGCATGAAAATGTGTTTGCTTCAAATAGTTGGCTGGGTTCTTCATCAGCACAGGTGTGAATATTTGTTTATAATCCAAACACAGCCGAGCAAACAGTCCCATTTTGCACCCCCTTTTCTTCCCATACAATGCTTTGAATATTTTCTTTGTGATGGTCAGTGACTTTGTTTAACTTTTAAAAAGGCTGAATGGCAAGGAAGGGCCTGGAACTGGTGACTGTTTGTACAAGGCCCTGAAGTGACTGACAGCTGAACTAAGCTGGGCCTAGAGCTCTGACATTTTGTCAGCTCCCCTGAGGAGTCAGATGTGATGTCCACCACTCACCTGTCAAGCGCCAATAGAAAAACAACCCTGTCACATGTAGCCTTCGAGGCTACACACATGACCTCTAACCCGGGGACCCCTTCCGGAGTTCTCCATGGAGTATCAAAATCCTTTCAAATATTTCCAGCTGGACATCTTCTTGAGCTGTAATGGCAGTTCAGTCTCTTACCATCAGTGGTCATTGTTAAGGGAATTTTTCCCCCTTTTTTTTTTCTCCCCCTGGGCAAGGACAAAGTTTGGAATCTCGTTGGTACCGAGAGAGAGGGGCTGTGCTTACTGTCCAGGAAACATCCTACAAATGGAAAGGTGTCTCTTCAGTCAGCATAGCAAGAAAATAATTCAGTCAACTGAGTCCATTCAGAGTGCTAATTAACGAATTCCATGGAAGAGAACAAAATCATCTTAAAACTATGTCAGTTGAGCTTTCACAGGGTTCTAGAAGTCCCTGGGTCAGTTACAGCGTTTCTCAAGATAAACTAAAACGGCCTTGGACAGAGTGTCCACAAACCAACAGATCCACAACAGGCTAGTGGAAGCCAGAATATTTCCACTGCTTGTTCCAGAGATGGTTCCTTTTTTCTCTGGTTTCCCAGATTGTCAGACTAAAGGGCCCAAGCATTCACTGAGCAGATGGAAGCTCAGACTCATAGTGCCTCTATAGAAATTTCCATCAAAACGAGCTAAAAATAACCAAATGGAAGGAAAGTCATGGACTGTATCTTTTGACAGGATGAACATCATTTCCCTCATTCTACAGATGAAGGAATTGGGATCCAGAGAAGGGAAGTAGCTTTGCCCTCAGGTTATAGAAGGGGTAAAGGACAAACTGTCCATGAGGACTTGAATTTCCTTCATTTCTTTAAAGCCTAGGGCTTAAAAGTCACTGCTAATTCCTAAAGCTAAATTCATACACTATTGTATCCTACAGATACAACCCATTTTATAACCTGTGATTGTTTAGAAACAAACTAGGAGTTCATAATAATTATATTTCTGGGGAAAATCAACTGTGAAAGATTAGTTCCCACATTCCCCCCCCCAACCCTTTGGTGCCATTCATGACAACATCTAATACTAATTCAGGTGCTTGAATTAGCTGAAATCACAATTCAATCTGATACCTGGAATGTCATATTTGTCTGACTGTCTGTTCTAGGACAATTCCCCATAGAATCAGCTTTGTGGTTTGCCCACCTTCCTTAGCAAGTCAGGTTAGCTCTTCCAGCCTCCCTGGTAGAGCCTACTTTTATTTTTCAGGCATTTTTGGCACATTTCCTTTTAAGAGATTGTGTCCCATCAGCCTGAAGTGGCTTAGCTTCCTCAGCTACCAAGGCCCTGGACAGATCAGCCCCCTTCTGATTTCTCAGCTGAGGCACTGCGTGAGCTAGGAAGTCAACCTAGCTCTTTAACATCAGAGCTGTGGGCCTCTACCTTCTTATTCAAATGACTGAGTCTCATGATCTGGGAAATTGGTCACGGTGGTGGTGGTGGGGTAAGGATCAGTCTCTGGAAGGAACAGTAGAAATGTTCCGGGTCAAACAAAATTTCCGTCTGTCTGTCGGTTTGTGAATATTCTTTCTGAGACCATTTAGTTTATCTTGAGAAATGTTGTTAAGGTCTTAACTGCAAAGGATACTGTGCTATTTTGCTGTTCCACATACCAGCAACATCAGCATCACTTTGAACAAAAATCCTCAGGTGATTCATGTGCTCATTAAAGCTTGAGAAGAGCCTTGGAGGCTGGAGAGATCCACATGGGTCATTCTTCAACTTGGCCTCCCTTGCTCAGGGCCAAGTAGGTAAGGTCTTTCCAACCCTGTCTTTTTCTTCTCCACTGCTGCATGGCTCATCTCTCCCCTCTTCCTTCAGTTTCCTTGCCCTGCCTGTCCACCACTAACCCCCTTCTACTTAACTCCTTAAGATCCTCTTTGTTTGACATGAAATATTGTTATATATTCTGGTCTATTTCCTAGAAACCTCTCATGCCTTCATAGAAGTCCTTTTTTCAAGTTGAGGCCACTCACTCTTCCTTACTTTGTATAACTCAGGACAAAAAATAAGGTCAAATTTTCCCTCACTTCTCTTGGTTGCTTCCAAGGTCACATTCATTCTGGAACTGTTTCTTTGAGGATTTTTAAATACAGCATAGAAAAGCTTGATAAACTTGTATGTATTAAAATTAAGAACTCAGGTTCAACAAAAGACAGCAAAAGCAAAAGGAAAGAGCAGAGTCTTTATTTTTATTTTTTTTTTAAAGATTTTATTTATTTGAGAGAGAGAGTGAGAGAGAGAAAGAGCACAAGAGGGGGGAGCGGGAGAGGGAGAAGCAGACTCCCTGCTGAGCAGGGAGCCCGATGCGGGACTCGATCCCGGGACTCCGGGATCATGACCTGAGCCGAAGGCAGTCGCTTAACTGACTGAGCCACCCAGGCGCCCGAGCAGAGTCTTTAAATGCATATACAATTCAAGATTGTATCTAGAATATATAATGAAATCCTAAATATGAATACAAAAATAATCCAATTTAAAGAAAATGGGAAAAACATCTGAAGCAATCCACGGATCAGGAAGCATGAATATCACACGCAAAAATGAGAAGATGCTGAGCTATGCTGCTAATTAGGGAAACACATGCCAAGACCTTAGTAAATACCATTTCACACCCAATTAAGAAGCTGGACAACATCAAGTAGGATGATGATATTGACTATTGGAAACTTAGACTTCTGGATGGAGCATCAATGTTGACGACCACACTGGAGAGCAATTGGTGCATCTAGTTAAGCAGAAGAGCCCTGACTCTGTGACCCAACAGTGTCATTGCTGGGCGAGTCCAGAGCAACTGTTAGCCAGACGTACAAGAACTATGTACAAAGTGTTCACTGGAGCAATGTCTGAGATGATAAAAGTTGTAAACAACTTCATGTCCACCAAGAAGAAGGATATACTGTACAGGAATCCAGTGAAAAACTGGCAGTAGGTGAATGTGTGTATGCGTACATATTTACCTTTGTATATTTCAACTTGGATAAATTTCACCATGTAATGTTCAATTCATAAGAGGAAATGGTAGCAAAACATAATATAAAGTATACCATTTATATAAAATTTAAAAACATGGAAAACAAGGCTTTGTGTAAGGATACACGTGTATGTACTAAAAACATAAAGCAATGCTTGGTGATGATAAGCATCATATTTAGGACAGACGTCATTTTGGTGGAAGTAGGAAGGGGGACAAATCTATGAGGATTTACAGAGGGGCTGCCATAGTGTTCGTGCAGAGCTTCATTTCCTAAGCTGAGCAATAGATACAAAGGTATTTATTATATTTTCTTTATATTGTGTTGAGTCTACATATTGATTACATTAAATTAGGACAAGAGAACTTTTCCCTTTAAGACTGCATAACTCAGGCAGAGCACCCTCTTATCCCATCATTGAACTCTCACCATACCCAGCCTATAGTTTTCCTCTCCATGCTTCCTATCATCACCTGCATGATTTCAGCAGCCCTGTTCCTCAAACAGTCAATGACCCCACAGGCCCTGGTCCTTCTACGCTCCAGCAACCTTGAACGTCACTTGCCCTAAGGAACTCAACAGGCTGCCTTTTGGATCTTGTCATCCAGAACATGTCTACTCAACATCCCCCTGACTCTCTTCTTCTCCTGTTTCTTCCATGTTCTTCCCACCTAATCTGCACTTTGACCTCCTGGTGAGCTCGATTTCCTTGACCCAGTTTATTCTTCCAATTCTCTCCTGAGTTATTTTCTGCTTTCTTAACCACCCTGGACCCATAGCCAATACCTTAGCACTTTGATCACACTCATCTTGCCTAACTCTGATCGTCCATTCTCTTGAATCCTGACCTAGGATGCGGAATAATGCTCACAGAAACCACATAACAGCCCTGACCAGCATCACTTCAAATCCATTTTCTCCAGAGCATTCTTCACTCACTCCTAGTTGAAATCATTCCCAGCCTTCAATATCAATGGGCAATGGCTCCACTTGGTCTAGAATGGTGAGGTAACTGTGTCATGCAGAGCTAAGTTTTTGGGGGGGGAGGAGTACTTCAGGAGGAGCTCCAGAAGAGAACTCTTCTCAGCCCGGCTCTGGGTTGCCATCCTCACTTCAATCAAAGAAGATCCATTTTAATCATTTTAAATATTGGTCTTCCAAATAAAATTACAACATGGACACCTGGGTGGCTCAGTCGGTTAAGCACCTGCCTTTGGCTCAGGTCATGATCTCGGAGACCTGGGATCGAGTCCCGCATTAGGCTCCCTGTTCAGCGGGGAGTCTGCTTTTCCCTCTGCCTGCTAATCTCCCTGCTTGTGCTCTCTCTGTCTGTCTGTCTCTCTCTCACACAAATAAATAAATAAAATCTTAAACAAACAAACAAACAAACAAACAAAAACCCAAATAAGATTACAACCAATCAACCAATCAGTAAGGGTGTGGGGGGACGAGTTCCTGCTTTTAAAACCCTTTGGTGACTTGCCACTCTATTTGATATAGAACACAACCCCTTAGCACGGAGTCTGTGGGACTTGGCCCTGTCTCCTCCCTGAACTCATCTTGTGCTACTCACCTCTGGTGGGAACGCTGTCCTCCATTGCCCTTTGGCTCCCACCTCTAGGCTTGTGTGCTCTTCCACACACCTGTGGACTTACCTGTTCCCTTATTCTATGTCTGACTCCTCATTTTCAAGCATCTCCTTAAATGTCACCTCCCCTGGTCTTCCTCATTATTCTCCATCACTCTATTTTACTCATCTCCACCATAGTACTTCTGGCCATCCCTTTGTCAAATGTTCTGTTTGCTTCCTCATTTAGTATCTGTTTCTCCCACCCCTAGATTGTAATTCTCTTACATGGAGGCATCGTGTTTGTTTTGTTTAACATTCAGTGACAGAGCGAAAGCGTGGCTTCAGCCCCTCCTGAGATCCTCGAGGTAGGACCTTTACCCCAATCTACCCCAAATCAATAAATCACTAAAGAGGAAATCACACCCCTGCTGTACACACGTGTCTCCATGGAAAGGACCACAGCCTTCCCCTTTCCAGCCAGATGCTGCCCCTGGACCTTTGCCACAGAGAAATCTGGGAGCTACCCTGGGATCCGTGTATCCCTAGTGGACCCTATTCACATGAATAGGAGGCACTCAGGAAATACTTTTTTTGAAGGAATCAATAAATCTTTGAAAGTTTGAGAAGTAGCAGCCTAGGGAATAAAGTTCAGTTCTCCTAGATCAATATTAGCAAGAACAGTAGTTGGAGGTCAGTCTTCCCTCCCCTCCTCACCATCCACTACCTCCCCTCATAGTCTATTCCAGGACAAAGGACCACAAGACAGGACAAAGAAACAACCCTGTCTCCTGATACGTGTGCTACACGGAGTCTTCCGATATGATGCGTCTGGACGCTTGCAGACGTATGTGGTGAAAGAGTTGACTGATTTTGGAACAAGTTGGTTAATTACTTCAGTGTTTCAAGACACAACTCCAGGATCCTCAGTCTATCTCGAGATGAGTGGCAAGCCTTGCAGAAGGTTGGAATGGCTGTGGTTAAGGTGGTATCACACAATTTTACTACTGCACTACAGGCCAGAGAACAGTAGTTATTACTTCAAACATAGGAGACAGATTAGGTATGATCAGTCGTTAAGAAAGCCAAACCCCAAACAGAAAAATCTCAATTATACCGTGTGTGTACCTGGGTTGTCATGGCCACACCTTCCCTTGGCAAGTGCGTCCAAGTACATTTTCTCCCTAGGCTGCCTTTCCTCTTGCCTGTTGTGATTGTCCTTGAGGCTTATAATGAAACATGGTGAGATAGCAAACATGTGGCTTGTGTGGGAGTATTTGTTTTATTGTGCAAACAAGATTGAGTCCTTTAGAAGAAATACACAAGCAGGAGTTGGCTTCAGGCAAAAAACAGGGTGAAGCAATGGTGGAGGTGGGTGGGTGCAGGGTGCTCAGTCATGTGAGCTGGGCATCTGGCTTAGCACTGGGATTGAAACTGAAATGAAAGGCGGGGGGGTGGAGGTTATTTTAGCAGGGTGGGTGAGTATGATGATTTCGTAGCTACTTTTCAGAGGGAATAAATATCATGAACCAGGTACTATGTTCTTTACTTCGGATTGCTTATTTAAGCCTTTCAGAAAGACTATGAAATGGGTACTCATTATCTCCATTTTACATGTGAAGATAGTGAGGCTCACAGAGGTTAAGTCATTTGTGCAAGGTGATACAGTTAGTGCCAAAGCCCAAATTTTAATCTAGGATTGTCCACTCCAAAGTTTGGGCTCATAACCACTGTTCAACACTCTGCTTCCAGTTGGGAGAACAGTCTGGATCCCAAGAGAGAGGTTCAGCTTACAACTACAATTACAGAGGGAAATTTCTTAGGAGATAACAAGTGAACAAGAGTCAGCCTCTGGCAGTTTCATTAAGGTATATATGCGAAAAATTATGTTTTGTTGTTCCTTGGTTTGGGGGATAGAATAAAAGAAAAAAATGTGAATCTGTGGCTAAGGTGAAAGAAAGAAGGGTAAAAAATATAGGAAAACAAAAAAAGTAATAACCACTAGAATTTACTGACCAGTTTCCAAATGCTTAGAATTTCCAGTGCTGTGTTTTAAGTTGACTTGCTTCTTACATGGGCGATGCCGTGGGATGCTTAAGGGATTTATTTATTTAATGGTAGTTAATAATATTTCTGAGCAGGAAGAAGGAGTTCAGCTGGTTCTCCATAAAAGAGAAGTCAATAAACATCAGCAAAATAGGTAATTCCTCACTATAGATAGCACAGAAACCTGGTCCGATGCATCATAACCAATGCCTCCAGAGCTTTGCTACACAAAGCATGATCCATAAATCTTCAGCATCACCTGGGAGCATCACCCTAGATTCACTGGAACAGACCTTGCAGTTTAACAGGATCCTCAAGTTATCCCTATATGCAATAAAGCTTGACAGGTACTGCTTTAGAATTTGTGTTATGCCATCTTGGCAACTTGGTGAACTCCTATTCATCCTTAAAAGCCCAGCTCAGATATCATCTCTCTTTTTAAAATTCCATAGTTAACATACAGCTTATATTATATAACATTCAGTTATATAATATAGTGATTCAACACTTCCGTACATCACCTGGTGCTTATCACGACAAGTGCTCTCCTTAATCCTCATCATTCACTTCACTCATCCCCCACTCACCTCCCCTCTGGTAACCACCAGTTCATTCTCTATAGTTAAGAGTCTGTTTCTTGGTCTTCCTCTCTCTCTTTCTCCCCTGTGATCATTTGTTTTGTTTCTTAAATTCCACATATGAGTGAAATCATATGGTATTTGTCTTTCTCTGACTGACTTATTTCACTTAGCATTATACCCTCTAGATCCATCTATGTTGTTGCAGGGGGCAAGACTTCATTCTTTTTGATGGCTGAGTAATATTCCATTATATATATGTGTGTATATATATATTCCAATATTTATATATCCCAATATCTATATATCTATATCTATATACCATCTCTTCTTTATCCATTCATCTATCATTGGACACTTGGGCTGCTTTCATTAGGTTGGCTACTATAAATAATGCTGCAATAAACATAGGGGACATCACTTCTTTTTTATAACCTCCTCTAGCAATGTCTGACAGAGTGAATCACCCCCTCACCCCCTGCTATTTCTCTGGACCTCCTACTTATCTCTATTCTGTGCTTATCACACTGTGGTTGTTTACCTGTCCTTGAGAAGAGGGGCATCTTTGTATTCTAGAGTCGGTCAACTAGGTCCCTTCCACATGGTAGGTTCTAAAAAGCTATTCTAACTATTTCATTTAGTTATTGTTATTCAAAATAAGTCCCTCTTGGAAGAATGAAGCAGGGGAAATTGGAGGGGTAGACGAACCATGAGAGATGATGGACTCTGAAAAACAAACTGAGGGTTCTGGAGGGGAGGGGGGTGGGAGGATGGGTTAGCCTGGTGGTGGGTATTGAGGAGGGCACATTCTGCATGGAGCACAGGGTGTTATGCACAAACAATGAATCATGGAACACTACATCTAAAACTAATGATGTATTGTATGGGGATTAACATAAGAATAAAAAAAAAGAAAAAAAAATAAGTCCCTCTTGGACAATCATTTTTAAATTTTCCTGTGCACAGAAATCACCTGGTAAGCTTGCTAAACTGGAGGACTGTGGTCCCCACACCCATAGATTCTGATTCTGCATGTTTTGTTGGGTCTCAGGAATTTGTATTTTAATTAATTAATGTATTTAAGAGATTTCATTTTTAAATAATCTCTACATCCAACATGGGGCTCAAACTTATAAACCTGAGATCAAGA
This sequence comes from Mirounga angustirostris, assembly GCF_029215605.1. NCBI lineage: Eukaryota > Metazoa > Chordata > Mammalia > Carnivora > Phocidae > Mirounga > Mirounga angustirostris. The sequence goes on along the minus strand of NW_026991709.1, from coordinate 182,199,055 downwards.
GTTGCATGCTCCACCAACTGAGCCAGCTAGGCACCACAGGAATTTGCATTTTTAACTCACAGCCCTAAATATTTCTGCTGAATATAGTCAACGTAAAACTCTTGCTTAGAAATATTTGTAAATTGGAGGCTGGGATTTTGAACTTCTGGTCGAGTGGGCTGCTCTTGTCTTGCTTATTATACTTGTCTCTGTGTCCTCCAGATACCAAAAGTGATCAAATCTGTCAGTGAGGGATTTGTCCAAGTATGTTTGGACTATGTTTCAGTAAGGACGATTGTTCTCTTTTTAGAGAAATGAACATGTGCTCAATTTTAGGCCCCAACAGTAACAGTATTGAGTTACTCAAAACTGATGGGCAACTCTACTGTTGTAGAAGTCTCCCTCCTTCCATTGACCCAGTGGCTTATAGGACCCATTGCAATATTCTGGCAACACATGAATATTTTCCATACGTACAGCTCTGATTGTGCAAGTACCACTAAGTGCCAGGCAATGTGTGGTATTTCATTTAACTCATACAACAATGCTAGGAGGCAACGGACACTATCTCCCTTCTAATGACAAGGAAACTGAGCCTCGGAGACATTTCATAACTTACTTGGGGTAACACAGTTAGAAAGGGGTCGACCCCGGTTTCTCTGATTCTAAAGCTGTTGCTTCCTTCTTGCTTGTCTCTGTTTCCTCAGCTACACTCTCTGCACAAAATCCCCCAGTGGTGGGCACAGCTGGGGATGGTTAGAACCTTCCACAACATCCATTCATGGCACTTCTATTCTAAGCAGCATCCATAACCACTTTTCTCCAGCTGTAGTGTGTCTATACTAACACAATTCTCTTCCTAAGGGAATTTTTTTTTTTTAAAGATTTTATTTATTTATTTGAGACAGAGAGAATGAGAGAGAGAGAGAGAGCACATGAGAGGGGGGAGGGTCAGAGGGAGAAGCAGGCTCCCTGCCGAGCAGGGAGCCCGATGCGGGACTCGATCCAGGGACTCCAGGATCATGACCTGAGCGGAAGGCAGTCGCTTAACCAACTGAGCCACCCAGGCGCCCTCTTCCTAAGGGAATTTTTAACTGGTTTGACTTTTCCCTTAGCTGGTGCTCTGAGTCCCCACATAGCTTCATGGCTGGAGGAAAAGATACATGGACACATATTTCTGAGTTGTTTCAACAATTGACTCAAATCACAAGAGTGGAGGCAAATCAGTTTTTGCAGCTGACTGGGGGAGGCAATCAAGAAATGGGATTGCAGGGCACCTGGGTGGCTCAGTCGGTTAAGCGGCTGCCTTCAGCTCGGGTCATGATCCTGGGGTCCTGGGATCAAGCCCCACGTCTGGCTCCCTGCTCAGCGGAGAGCCTGCTTCTCCCTCTCCCTCTGCCTGCTGCTCTGCCTACTTGTGCTCTCTCTCTCTCTGTCAAATAAATAAATAAAATCTTCAAAAAAAAAAAAAAAGAAATGGAATTGGTAGGGCTACAGCTACTTTATTTAGCGATCTAAATTTCTCAGGAAACAAAGCAAAGTTGTTTTTTCTTGGGAGGGGTGTTTGTTATTTTGGGGTGCAGGAGGAAACAACGGGTTACATATATTATGGTATATTCATAAAATGAAACACTATGCTGCTGAATTTTTTTCAATGTCTACTATATGTAAGTCACAAAGATGAACCGGCAGGCCTAATTCTAGTTTTCATAGAATTTACTGTATGTTAGATGAAGCAGAACAATGTAGATCTATATATTCTATCAACAAAAGTCATCCAAGATACGTTGCAAAAATGCAAAACCTAATTGGCAGAGGAGTATATAAAAAGAGAAAAATGTATAGGAAAAAAGTCTATATGTTTGTATATAGATAAATTTGCCAGATGGTTATACAAAATGTTATTAATGGCAGTTATCTTCAAGGACTAGGAATGAGTTTGGGTTGGGGATGGAGGAATGGATGAGAATAATGGACTTTATACATTTTTGTGGGAGGGATTGACAATTGTCCTCCTTCATATCCCTTCTTCAGTCAAAAAACAAGACAGAACATTCCCTAGACTCGTGGCTCAGTGTAGCCATGTGACTAAGTTCTGGGCAAGCTGGAAGTTAAAAGTGTTGTGTAGGACAGGTAGCAAGGCTCCTAAAAAGGGAAGGGACTAGCCCTTCTGCCCATGTTCCTTTCTGCTGCCTGGGATGTGGATTCATGGTGGTTCCAGCAGCCATCTTGGACCAAGAGTATATCTTGAGTGTGGGAGCCACGAACAGGAGAATATAGGAGGTAAGGGCGTAAGTCTTCTCCATACCAAGATATTGCTGCTTTGCTGTCTACTGTGGGAGCCAGGAGCCACATGTGGATATATTAATTTAAGTTAATTAAAATTACATAAAATAAAAATTTCAGTTCCTCAGCCCCACTAGCTGCATCTCAAGTGTTCAATAGCTCCTTGTGGGGGCTAGCGGCTACTGAATTGGATAACACAGATAACAGAACATTTCCATCATCACAGAAAGTTTGGTTGGATAGTGTTGCTTTACGGCTTCCTTCTCTTCTCTGCAAGAGAGAATAAATCCCCATGTATTTATGTCTTTGTTACTTGTAGCTGGATTAAATGCACCCTATACAAATTCTTTTTTACAAGAACACCTATCAGTGTTATGTTGTAAAACTAATACAGTTTTAAATACATGATTGGACATCAAACATGGATTCAAACAAGTAAAGATATACTATACATAATCTGGTAATAAAATAATAGAGGAATATTGTGTCAAAAGCAGATTTTTGAAAAGCTTACGGTATATAAGAGATCTGGAAAATTATAAACCTTTAGATTTGTCTCCTTGTTCAAAAGCAAAAGGCTGGGCACCCAGAGTTTATATAACCTCCACTTTGAATTGACGTAGACCACACACCAGGTAGGCATATACATTTCTATAGAGTTGTTGTCTATACATTCATCTATGGGGCATATTAAGAATGTTCTAAGAGATACAGTTAACATTCACAGGAGACACTTTTATAAGGATAAGATATGGTCTAGTGGTCTTCAGCTATTCATCAAACTCTCTGCTGTTTGCATTTTGAAAATATACAATGACATTACATTTTAAATACACTGAGTTATACTGTGCTCTCTTTGAACCTGCAGCAAAATTATGATACCATTGTGTATTTTTAAAGATTAAATATTTCTCATATTTTTGTACTACAGCAAGCAAACCAAAGGCTTTTAGCATTCCAGGTCATGTAGACGATTTCAACAAGGTTGTTTATTCTTCATTCAACGTGTGCGGGATTCAGGGAAATCATTTCCATTCTTCTAAGAAGGTACCACCCAGGTAATCTCTGGCAAATGAATGTCAATGCATATTCTCATCTGTCTGGAAAATGCAGCATATAAAACCCATTTTTCGGGGCTGAGGTAGCCAAGGGCAGGTAGACCAAGATTCTGTGGTCGATGCTTGTAACAAAACAGAGAAACCTTCAACTTACTTTTAACAGAGCACCAAATGTAGGAAATCCCTAAATTCCCCATCTGGTACTCTGCCAGCAGGAACCAAGGGCATGTGTCTTTTCCCCTCCTCCGTATGTGTGTGTGTGTGTGTGTGTGTGCATGCATTTTAATTTTCAGGTCATGATACGACATATATGTTATTTCTGCACATTTTTATTTTTAATTCTGCTGAAAGTCTTAGAAGCTCATTGAGATGAGAGTTGCAAGCTGGGCAAGTGTGTTCTCAGTCGGCAATTGGTACATTATGAAATCCCCTTTTCATTACACTGGGATAGAAAGCGGTTTTATTTGTGGGCTCTGTAAGATCACCACTTCCTTTTCACCTTTGCCAGAGAAACGAAGGGATGAGAGCAAAGACTAAAGGTGGTTGAAGGGCACGACCTGGACAAAAGATGGTTGGGAGGGCACCTGGGTGGCTCAGTTGGTTAAGCGACTGCCTTCGGCTCAGGTCATGATCCTGCAGTCCCAGGATCGAGTCCCACGTCAGGCTCCCTGTTCAGCAGGGAGTCTGCTACTCCCTCTGACCCTCCGCCCTCTCAGACTCTCTCTCTCTATCTCATTCTCTCTCTCAAATAAATAAATAAAATCTTAAAAAAAAAATAAAGATGGTTGGGAGCTCTGGGTCCCCCTCCTAATATTGACTTAACATTTCAGAGTGTTGGCAATCTCCTTCCATCTTCATCAGCAATGGTGATTTTATTGGTGCAAACTTGAGGATCTTGAACTATGGGCTACTGTCCATTCAACGTAATATCAAGTCTGACATCCAGAAAATACTAAGAGCAATTTAAATTTTTACTGAAGTCTCTTGAAATATGGTGCAAAGGGGATTACCTTCCCAGCCCTTGTAACCTTGGGAAGTCCTCTTTCCCCTTCTTTGTGCCTTGTCTCTGGAGTGCAACCACCTGTTGCCGTACTTCCCCACAGCCCCCCACTCTTTCCAAACTCCCCTCATGTAAAGATTTCTAGATTTTCACACTATCTTTCAGTTCTCCTTTTGCTATTATGAGCACTAACACACCTGAAGGCCCTGGAGGGTGAGCAGACACACCCAGAAACTCCCTGGGAAGCAATGGGAAGGGGAAAACATGAGCAACTTTCATCCTCAATTTTTACTTCTGTGGACCTCTGCTACAAAACCTCTAACTCATCCCTCCCTCTTGAGACCTACATGCCCTTTTAATCTTACCCGATCTAAACTTTGCCAGCTTCTTTCTAACTACTTACCCCACCCTGCTGCTGGGCACTTGTCCCTTCCTCTCTTCTACCTGCCTCTGCTATGTGACCTGAGCTAGTCCCCCCATCCTCAACCCTTAGTTCCCTTAGCCGGAGATAAGGTATGTTCCAGAAGGTCTCTGAGCATGCTCCTATTCTGCAGTTTTAAGATTCAGGTCATGCCTGCTCAAGAAAAATACATGTAACTTGGTTAAAAGTGAGCACCTGGGCATCGTTACTCTTTCTACTTTGAGGTATTTTTAATGGCACAGGTAATGCATGAGTATTTATTCCTACGCAGAATGAAAGAGCTATAGATAAGACTCAGATTGTGCCTTCTACCCAGCCCAACCCATACAGCCTCCTTGTTTTCAAGATCAAAGAAACACAAAACCCTCCAGACTTGATCTACTTTACTTTAGGAGTTTGACTTGTGCTTTTCCTGTTTTCTGTTCTTATTTTTTTTTAAGATTTATTTATTTATTTTAGAGAGAGGGAGAGAGAGTGTGAGTGGGGGGAGGGACAGAGGGAGAGAATTTTCATCTTCAAGCAGACTCCCTGCCAAGTGTGGAGCCTGACAGGGGGCTTGATCCTACGACCCATGAGATCACGACCTGAGCTGAAACCAAGAGTCAGATGCCCAACCCACTGAGCCACCCAGGCGCCCCAGTTTTCTGTTTTTATACACATATGCATATCCAAAGAAACTGTTAATATTGTTTTGTGAGGTTTCCAAAAATATATACATGCAATTTCTGCACATTTTATTTTCCAGTTCCACCGACTGACTGAGGGACTCGTCCAAATAAGGGCTGGAAGCTGGGCAAGTGCGCTTGTGATAGGCCATTGATGGTGTTATAAATATAAAAATAGAAATAGAAATGGTATATACTGGGCTCGTCATTTTGCACTTGCTTTTTCCTCCCCTTACTATCAGTTGTTACAGAAGAGCGTAAGTCCCTCTTTTTAATAGCTGGCTACTATTCCATGTGGGAATCATAATCATAGCAATGATTTATGGTCTGTTGATTTTTTGCCAGGAAGTGTTCTTACTGAATCCTCAGGGCACTCCATGACATAAGCAGCCAATATTGGTCCCATGTGACAAAGGAGAAATCTCAGAACCAATATAAGAACACCACGCTTTATTTCATGTCCAGCTGACCACTGAAGGTGCTTCCAGCTGCTTGCCCTGACAAACATGTCACCAAACCCCCTTGTGCAGGTGTTGGTAAGAGAATGGTATGAATATGAGTGTAGGCATGGGCAGGAAAAGGGGAAGAGCTGAGGGTGATGTATGTGCATTTTTAGGTTTAAGAAACTGCCCTGGTGATCTTATCAAGTGAGACTGTGAACACTAAGAAGGAAGGGGATGTGCTATGGAGTGGGGGGGGGGGGGGTGGCAAGGTGGCCAGACAGGGGACAGTAAAGGGACACCCCAAACTCCAACTGTTCATCCATTTTTCAACTGCATTCAAGACCAATCCTGGGTAAAAGCAGGAGTTTTCCACTATTTCTCCTAAGTCCCCTAAACTCTAAGGCATCTTCTCACTTCTGCTTTGCCTCCCCAGCCCATGGGACCCTCCACCCACTCAGCAGTGCATCTGGGGACCAGCTGTGCCAGCTTAGTTAGGCTTAGGAAAGACATCAAGCCCTTCAGTATTTACTTTATCCCAAGAACATTCAGGAAGGTAGACAGCCCTCCATCCCTATGCACCATTTACACAGATGTCAGCCTGTGGATGTGGGTTCATTTTTCATTCGGTAATCTGCAGGTATGAATTAAACCATAACCTGCCTTGCTGACACCATGGCATCAATATTTTCTCAGACTGGAACATGGTCTCCCTGTTCTTAATCACCACTTAAAAATAAACTTAACATACGGCGTTTGTCTTACGGCAAAGGAATGCAATGTGTTTTTCTTGACATATGACTCAATTCAAACACTAGGCAAAACTTTGATATTTCAGAGAAGTTTGCTGCTGGAGGGAATACGCTTGCTACCCTCCCCGTCAAATGGGCTAATTTCTCGAGGCAAATTTCCAGAATGAAATCCGGAACTGAGATGTTCCAAGTTTCTCAGATTATTGAGTTCCTTAAATCACAATATGTGTTGTACAGACCCTAGGGTACTGCTGGATACTCAATGAGACGTCTTAAAATAGTCAAGCTAATATACAAAATGGGGACAAGTTGGGAACATCCATGATGATATTTATAGTTTTTCCAAAGACCCCCACAGTGCTTGACCAATCATTTAAACATACCCCAATGTCACCACACAAATGGAGGAAAAGCAAAGAGGGCCATAGACACATAGCAAAAGCTTGCAAGTGGCGGGTGCCTGGCTGACCTAGTCAGTAAAGCAGGCCACTCTTTTTTTTTTTTTTAGAGAGCGAGCACAAGATGAGCAGAGGGAAGGGCAGAGGGAAAGTGAGAGAACCCTAAGCAGCCTCCACACTCAATGTGGTGCCCAATGCCAGGCTTTATCTCATGACCCAGAGATCATGACCTGAGCCAAAATCAAGAGTGGAACGCTTAACCAACTGAGCCACTCAGGTGCCCCAAAGCATGTGACTCTTGATCTCGGGGTTGTGAGTTCAAGCCCCACAGTGGAGGGTAGAGTTTATGTTTAAAAAAAAAAAAAAGCTTGGGGCATCTGGGTGGCTCAGTAGTTAAGCGTCTGCCTTTGGCTCAGGTCATGATCCCAGGGTCCTGGGATTGAGCCCTGCATTGGGCTCCCTGCTGAGCAGGGAGTCTGCTTCTCCCTCTTCCCCTACCCCCCATGCTCTCTCTCTCTTTCTGTCTCTCAAATAAATAAATAAAATCTTAAAAAAAAAAAAGCTTGTAAGTAGCAAAAACATTCAAATACTCAAATACAAGCAGAACAACAATAATAAAATTACTACCACTTACTGGGTATTTATGATACTCAAGGCACAATGCTTAGTGTTCTGCCCACATGGTCATATTCAATAAGCTGGTAATGTTATCACATCTCCATTTTACATATGAGGAAATTGAGCTTTAGAAGGTCAAGTACTCTGTGCAAACATATACAGCTATTAATAAGGATAGAACTAGGATCCAAATCCACTTCTGTCTGATTCCAGAGCCTGGCCCTGCTTTGCTAATCCACAGGAAAGACTTATTATTAGATGTCACCAGAGACAGGAGGTTTTAAATCCCAGACCTCAGAATGTCACAACTCTGTGAATTTTACCTCTATGCAACTTCTAGACTTTCTAACCTGCCTGAGTTCAGGTCTGCCTATTCTTACCTGGTACACCGAAATAGTCTCCTAGCTGCTCGCTCTATATCCTAATTTATTCTCCAAGGCTACTGGGGAAAACAAGTATCATGCACCCACTTGCTCATAAATCTTCAGTGGTTCTTATCTGTAGCTCCCACAATGGCTTGGAAAGTGCTTTATAGAAAATGAGCACCCACTGGACACCTGGTGAATGCTCGGCATTTTCCAAAGTATTTCCTTCCTTTTCCTGACACAGTTTCTGAAAATGAAGTATCCAAGGGCACACCTATAGATCCAGCAATGTTAAATACTAGAAAAGTGCCGTCTTTGGAGTCTGAAAGGTTTAAGCTCTGTCTTTAATAGCTCCACAACCTTGGGAAAGTCATTCTTTTTCCTCATGTGTCTCCCTTATCCAGTCAGTGGGAAGTTAGAGGTTGCATATGTCTGAGGTATATAGCATTCTAATAGTAATGTTCGTGAGAACATTCCATCAGTCATTCACACCTTAGTAACTTGATAGATCTGGACCATTTTCCCTGTGACAGTGAGGTAGGAGCAGGCTATTTAGAGAAGAAAATTTTTTGTGGGCAGGAAAAAGGAGGAGCCCACCTGGTAGAAGGCTGGTGGTGACAAGCTGCCCCTGTTGGGGGCCCTGGCATCCTGGAGCTGTATGTGGGAGGACAGAAGCTCCCACAAGAGGGAAGAAGAATACATAATAAGAAAGTAGAAAGGGCCACAAACACACTTTATTGACATTACCATTCAGCTTAGAGTGAGCCTGGGATCACACTGAGCTGTTGTGGGCCCAGGAGAAGCAGAAACACAATGCCAGGTGGCGGGGGACTGGGGGGGTATACAGCTACTTTCGCTTCTAGAGCAAGCCACCCTTGTCTAAAGCAGTTTGATCCTGGGGCCTTTGGGGGAAACGTTCAGGTACTTATCTCTGAGAAACAAAACATCCCCAAACAGCAATTGCTGGTCTTGCCTGAGGTCGCTCATATAGCTGCAGTTATGTGACAGACTGACTGGGGCTGAAAGGTCCAAAGAACTTCATGTACATGGTGGATGGTTGGTGCCAGCTCTTGATGGGCAAGGTGTCTCAGCTCTCCACCACAGGTCCCCCTGCCATGCTCCAACAGGCTAGATGGGGCTTCTCCACAGCATGGAGGTCTCAGGGTTCTAAGATGGTGGGAACTGAAACTGCAAAGTGCTTGTACATCCCTTCGGCCACCTTTGATTGGTCAAGAGAAGTCACCAGACTCGCACAGATTGTAAGAAGAAGGGAGGTATGACAATATCCTATTGCAGAGATGCATGAACAGGGAGGCATGATTCACTCGGGGCCATTATTAAAACAATCTATGGAGGGGATATTCCTTCCCAGAGGCCCTATTTTCAGAAAGTTCTGTCCCCATCAGCCTAAGGGTTTTACCGATAAATTATATGGTTATTTGGTTTTCTGGAGTCCATAAGATAGTTAATGGCCTTTAGTCAGTGTGGTTAATGACCAAACAATGGGAAAAGCCAAAGCATAAAGTTGCTACTAGAGTTTTCTGGGTCTTTGGATTGGCTTCTGCCACCTTCCTGCTCTTTATCTTCCTGAAAAGCATTTGGGCAGTACATGGTATATGTATATGTATAGGATATTGCCTGAGGCTTCAATAAAGAAAAAGCAAAATTATTTTGACACTTGAAGATCGGTTTTACCACCTTTAGGAAGGGGTTCTAATTCTAAGGACTGTTCAATAATCATAACCTAAGGTAGCAATCCACGGGCCCAGTCTTAGAGCAGCATCAAATTTAGAGATATCAAACGTGTAAGGCATTCTAATCTTAACTTGCATCTCTTGAGGGACATTAGAAAAGATCCAGTTCCTTATTTTTTTAATTTTATTTTTTATTATTTATTTATTTATTTATCTGAGACAGAGAGAATGAGAGAGACAGAGAGCACATGAGAGGGGGAAGGTCAGAGGGAGAAGCAGGCTCCCTGCCGAGCAGGGAGCCTGATGCGGGACTTGATCCTAGGACTCCAGGATCATGACCTGAGCCGAAGGCAGTCGCTTAACCAACTGAGCCACCCAGGTGCCCCTCAATAACTTTATTTAAAATAATGGGGCTAGAACCTCAACCCCAGGCTTACAGTTTTCAAGCCTGTGCCTCTATCTACTCTACCTTCTTGGCCACCCCATCTTTAGCATCCCCTCATATCACTACTTAGGTTTCCTTGTTGGTTCATCAACTCTTCATAATTAGTCTGATCAACGACTATAGGACGGGAGCTGTGTCGTAATTATCTTTGTTCTATCAAATTCCAAAAGGCCTAGTATTACCAATGTCAGCTCCCCATATTTCCTTTTTTTTTTTAAAGATTTTATTTATTTATTTGTGAGAGAGAGAATGAGAGAGAGCACATGAGAGGGGGGAGGGTCAGAGGGAGAAGCAGACTCCCTGCCGAGCAGGGAGCCCGATGTGGGACTTGATCCCGGGACTCCAGGATCATGACCTGAGCCGAAGGCAGTCGCTCAACCAACTGAGCCACCCAGGCGCCCTGAAAAGATCCAATTCCTAACCCAAAGCACCATTTCCTCTCAGTTGCTAACTCTCTCACACCTTGAAGCTGCCTGAAGTCTCTCCCTGCTGCTCCGTATTCTCTTTAGATACTCTTCAATTTTCCCAAATGGGAGGCCCCACTCTTCTCTTACTCACTCCTTCTTTTTCCACATGAGTTTTTTTTCCCCTCTAGAAGTGGCTCTCAAACCTTTCTGACACAAATGCCTTTTCTGAGTCCCCCTCCCTCCCACTAGCTTGAGTTACCAACGGCATTTGGGTCCATATAATTTTTTGTTGTAGGGGATGTCCTGTGTATTACAGGATATTTAGCAGCATTCCTGGCCTCCACCTACTAGATGCCAGAAACAGTTCCCCCCCAGGTGTGACAGCCAAAAATGTCTTCAGACATTGCCAAATGTCCCCTGGGTGGCCAGAACAACCTCAGCTGAGAACCACTGGATGATCTCAATCTGCCTATTAAAGGCCCTAGGAGACTGAGGGGGGAGAGGCAAAATGTTTTGCCTGGGCAGTGGCCAATGCCAGTTTCCCATAGGGTGAAGGGAAGAGAAATAAACTGAAAATATGTTAATAATTTGTGTCTATTATAGTACCATGATCCAGCAGTATGGTTAGGAAAGAAAAATTACTCAAATCTGAGTTAAATTATGTGCCCTTGGCTCTAGCCTAAGATGGGGATGAGAAGCTAATACACGGTTACCACCTGGTACTATGAAAAATCAGCATTGGGTTCAGGTCTGAGATTTGCCACTCGTCATCAAATTCCACAGGTCTGGGCTGGGCCTTGGGCTTGAGTGTTTGGAAAGCCTCTTTAGGTGTTTGATGTGCCCTTCTGGTTAAGAAGTTGGAATCCCTCAAGATGGAAATCCAGAGATCTATGTTTTAAAAATACATCCTAAATTTTTTCCTACACTAAGGCAGTAAACATTTAGAGATGATTTCTAGGTATCAGAATCTATTCTATTCTAGCTTTTTTTGATGTCATAATACCTACCCATGACATAAGTTTTATTATTATTATACCCATTTGACAGATGAAGAAACTGAGGCTCACACCAAGTGACTTCCTCAAGGTCTCAGGAGTAAGTGTGGGGAGCCAGTTTCCAACCCAAGTAGTGCAGCTGCAGAACCCCAGCCCCTAACCCTTGTACACTCTTCCTCTTTTCTCAATAATGATTTTTTTAAAAAGATTTTATTTATTTATTTGAGAGAGAGAGTGAAAAAGAGAGAGAGAAGGAGCAGGGATCCCGATGTGGGGCTCAATTCTGGGACTCCAGGATCATGACCTGAGCCGAAGGCAGACTCTTAACAGACTGAGTCACCCAGGCGCCCCTGAATACTGATTTGTGAGGGCCTCTGGAATTTAACGATTACCAAGGCTTCTGACACCTTGCAAATTTTAAGTCTAATTAAAGTTCTTCCAAATGATTTGTCTCTGTTGTCAGCCATGATGGCTTCACAAAAAGAGCTTTAGGGGGAAGAGGGGGAGAGGAAGAGGAGAGTCACTAAAATAAACATGAGAAGAACTTGGCTTCTAGATATGAGCAGTTTTTCTTATTAAGCACATTTCTCCAGACCATCGTGGCTAATTCATTGCCATATTTCATTACAGAAACTAACTGAAAGGTTCTAAGTAAGTACTTTTCCGTCAGAGGTTGCAGTTAATTTCAACTTCAATACTTAGTGATGTTTCTGACTTCATGCTGATTGATGATGAAATGCCAAGGAGTAACATGGAGACGGCTTTTCCCCTCCATCCTCTCATCTTCTGTCTTAGATAGACTGTGTCCAACAGCCTTGCTGGAGAGTCCAGGAGAAGCATTTGTTTTGATTTTCCTCATTAATGTTTTATCCGTTCAGGATAAATCATGGAGAACGCACACCAGGCTGGACATTTGCAAGCAGATTCCGCAAAATCAGGTCAAATTCAGGAATAATCTGGTTATATCAATTCATCATGTCTAGCATTACTGACCATATTCAGACAACGTAATTCCTATTACACCTGCTTTTAGGAAAAAAAAATCTAGTCAGTAACCTTAAATTAAATTAACATTTTTAGTGTATATAATTTGTAGTTTGGAATGAGCTCTAATTATCATTTAGGGAAAACCATATGGAGAGCATTACCAGCCTTCACTAAGTCTTGGGTTTTAACAGTGATCCATGACTCAAAATGCTTCATCCAAACAGGTTGTAAATTGTGAGACAAGCAAGATGCCTTTCAGTCATTTTTATATTAATTCCAAATGAAGAATTCATTGTCTTCTCAAATTATAATAAATTGGAGAGCAATTTCCCACTAAACAAATCAAGGAAATTGAAAAATTACTTCTCTGGGAGCTGTTTTCTACATACTTTTTTAAAAAAGCTCTCTCTCTCTTTTTAATACGTGCTCCTATTATTCTTGATGTGTATACTAATAGACATCTGCATTGCCAAAACAATTTTCTTCCTCTTCTTTAAAGTGGAAGGTGAACTCTGAAAAATGTTTAATGTTCAATGTAATTTCATTCTGGGGGGAATCTGGAGCCTGCAATGAGAGCTCACATTTAAGAACCTCAATGAATACTTAGCTTAGCTCCCAAAGCTACCTCCCTTCTCTCAATGATGCTCATCACTTCCCTGGGGAATCACAGGACTGTTTGTATCATGGTGAGGCCACAGATTCACCAAAGCTGTGCTTTGTGGGCACTCAGGCATCCTCAAAATTCTTGAGATTGCTAAATTAATCTGAGATTTTAAATGATGTACATAATAATCCCGTAAAACAGGGAGGAAATGGTAACAAATAAAGGACAATATTGAAAACCAAAATGAAGAGAAGAAACCAAAGCAGAGTTATTGCATAGAAGATAACCAAAAGCAAATAAAACAAGTTTTAAAAATAATGTTTGCTTTGCCTTTTGAAAAACCTATCCTCCCTGCCCCCTCCTCATGTAGAGATATGGGAAGATTCTTTGAAGAAAAGAGAAGAGGGGCATATCTGTGTATTGATATTTCTTAATCAATCCAGCTAAATATTTTGATTTACTTCTGTGATTGACTTGATCTCTGGTAAAGTTATCTGGACCCAGGACTCTCTGTGCAAAGCCTATTTTTATGTCTATTGACACTATGGAAGTTTCTGACTTCACTGTGCAGGTTTTTGAAAATGAGTCAGGAGCTTTCCACACTAGTTTGCCGCTTCTCTGAAGAGACCGGGTGGCAAGCTCTAGAACCAAAGCATCCTTGGTTGGAAGAGAAGTTTGTCCAGTGAGCCGCACGGTGAGGAGTTTACTGAATTTTGAGGGTCTTTTCTGAAGTTGCCCTGAAGGGATTCTCTGAAGGGTGTCCTGTTGGCAGGATTTGGTCTTGGGTTGATCACTGGACATGGGGATATTTTAACTTGGTGGTTCCCACATTGGGACAAATCAAGGGACAAACATATGACATCAAACTGCCAGTTGAATGACTATTGTATCCCATGAAATTGTCCTGTTTTTGTAGCATGAAAGCAGTCTTATTTCACTTCATTTTATACTCTGGAGTTGGATGAAGAAGAGAGAAAACTAGAAAGAATAGTTTTTGTACAGAAAATAAGTAACTGTCACCATGTGAAAAATATTGCTCGTTTCATCATTCCAATGATGCCTCCCAATTTGTGTCAATACAAATACACACACAAACACAGACCTTTAGAATTAATGGTGAAAGTTACCAATATACCAAGGACAACTAAGTCCAAAGCCAAGCTACAGACTATCTTGGAGATCAGCTGTAGAACATGTTGGCTCCAAAGCCCCATTCCAGATGGGAACCAAGAGGGTTGGCTTTAGCCAAGCACTGATATGGCTTGATGTTAGCGGACTCTTGCCAGCAGGAGTCTATGTAGTTTGGGAAAAGATCATGAGAAAGTTCATTATAGATCTTTACCAAGGACAGGGAAGAGGACATCCTGTTCATTTTCTTTTTCTCTTTTTCTTCCTCTCCTTCCCTCCCTTCATGCTTCCTTTCTTTTTCCTCTCTGTAGATTAAGCATGGTTTTTTTTTTTTTTAAAGATTTTATTTATTTGACAGAGAGACACAGCGAGAGAGGGAACACAAGCAGAAGGAGTGGGAGAGGGAGAAGCAGGCTTCCCGCCGAGCAGGGAGCCCGATGCGGGGCTCGGTCCCAGGACCCTGGGATCATGACCTGAGCCGAAGGCAGACGCTTAACGACTGAGCCACCCAGGCGCCCCTAAGCATGGTTTTGACATAGTAAAAGTTTAGAAGCACTGAAAATATGTTTAATATTTTCCTCTTGATGAGTCTCAGAGTAGTAATCCACAGAATTGTGAAACAAAGTCCAAAGATTCCACTGCATTTCTTTTATGTCTATATATAAAGTGCCTGTCACAGCAAGTATTAGAAATATGTTTGCTAATATTATAACAATTACTGTGAGAAATAAGTGAGATAATGTATATAAATCCTTCAGCAGAATGCCTGCCACATCAGATGTGCGATATACATTCTTATAAATCACATAATAAAAGATAGAAATATTTACTGTTATTATTGTCTTTGCTTGTCAAACTTCTGTTTATCCCCCTAAGACCCCAACTTGAGTTCAGCCTTCTCTGTCACCCCCAAACAGAATTATTCTGTCATCGTCATTTTCTTCCTCCTCCTCCTCCTCCTCCTTCTTCTTCTTGTTCGAGAGAGAGAGAGAGAGAGAGAGAGAGAGAGAGAACATGCAAGAGCAGGGGTAGGGTGGTGAGAGGCAGAGAGAGAGGGAGAGGGAGAATCTATTCTATCTTCTACAGCACTTGGGTACTTATATAAGCACTTATTATATTGTATTACAACAAATTGTTCACTGATGTCCACTTTGAGAGGTTGTGAAGGCAAGGGTTATGCTGTATTCAGCATCAGACTTCCTACAACACACAGGGTTGAGTCTGGCCATGTGTAGGTGCTCAAGAGACTTCTGTTAAATTGAACAAAAACACTAGGCTAGAAACAAAGGGAATGCTCCATCTTTGTGCCCAAATGAAGATGGGAATGTGGAGAATGTTTTTCTTTGGGGAAAAAAAAAAAAGGAACCTTAGGGGCTTATTTGAAAATAGGCTGAGTGCTTAGAGAAATGAGTGCCAAAAGCAATGTATAAGCAACTCAGGCCTGGTGCAGCCCCAGTGCTAGAAAGCATCCCAGTCTCCTTCTTTGAGCAGCTGCAGAACAGATGGGAATGAGTGTGGCTCAGTCACGCTGCCACTGGATTTGGGAAAAGGGGCCAGGCTCAAAAGGAAAAGAATGTTCTCTCCCACGTGTTCGTTTGAAAATAAAATTTTCTTTCAAGATCACCGCCACCATACCAACATAACTTGATGTGAGTTTGGTACTCCCAGCAGGAAAGGAAGAGTCTAAAAAGCACTGAAAACAATCTTCATGTGCCCCTCATGGCAGTTGTGAGGCTGACATGTGAGCCATCTTGCCTAAAGATGTCCTTTCTTCTTCCCCAAGGCCTTGCATTTCTTCATCCCACAGAGTGACGTGATTGGGACAAATGTAGTCAGAGTGGCAGGAAGGATCTGAGCAGAGAGCTTTGGTCCAGAAAATGTCCGTTTATGGGGCTGAGTCTGCAAAAAGTGCAAGAGTTTGGCCCTAAACCAATGCCACACAAGCAAAATTCTGAGCAGCTGTGTGTGGTACCCCCCACCTCCACTGCCCCCCAGGCTGAGAGACTGGCCTTCATCTCTACTGCCTGACTGCAAGAAAATTCTCCAAGTTCTTCTGGCTATTCTTACCCACGTCATCATAAGCCCTATCCCCAGTCCGTGAAACAAAGGGTAGCTTTTCTTCTCTGATTAATGAACTAATTGCTGCATTCATTCAACATCAGTGAGGGTGGCACAATCAGGCATAGTATGAGGTGGGGTGACACAGAGGTTGAAGAAGTGGTTGTCTTGAAGGAACTCCCAATCTTGTTGGTGATAGGGATTGTAAACATGTGGTCAGAACACAGTTTTATGAAGTCCCCACAAAAAAATATGTCCAAATAATTATCAACACTGACACAAGAAGAGTAGTTCTATTAAACTGAATTGGTAAGATGAGGGTCTGGTTCACTGGGGCCACTGACGGAGGTTTGTACCAAGTATGGATTCTAGAAGAGGAATCAGATGTGAGAATAGAATCCATTGGGCTAGAAACTGTTTAAACAGCTATCAGTTATATGATAGGTCTTAGGGTAATAGCTTGTTTGTATTGAATTTTCCTCATGGGTGGTTTGCAGGATTTTAATGGCATTCATCTAGCACCACCACAGTCTTAATTTACTCCAGGTATTAGGCCTTTGCACACATGGTTCCAATCCAGAAATTTCTTTCTGTATGATAACCATGAGCCTGAACTTCCTATTCCTTGCGTAGTTCGGCAGAAAGCACATCTAAGCTTGGTATTTCATTTCCACACATTCTGGACAGCCATTGATTTGTTCTAACCATTTGAAGGTGCTCGAGGTTCTGTCAAAGATCTATATTCATTAAGAAGCTGGTGGTCAGAGCAGAGGAAACTCAAATCCGTTGATAGGAAGAATGTATTGTCTTAACCTCCAAACACAAACTCACAAGGGGAGAGAGGAGGATAGAAAATGATCCAGAGGCAGAAGAGTTCAGGAGCTTTGTCTAACCTCTTGGGGTGGTCTCCAACTATAATGGTTTTGTAAAATTGCAGACTCCTGTGGCCCCCGAGAGGTTCTGATTTTGTGTCCTTCAGAGTCTTTATATTGAAGCATCTTTTTTTTTTTTAAAGATTTTATTTATTTATTTGATAGAGAAAGACACAGCGAGAGAGGGGACACAAGCAGGGGGAGTGGGAGAGGGAGAAGCAGACTCCCTACCGAGCAGGGAGCCCGATGCGGGACTCGATCCAGGGACTCCAGGATCATGACCTGAGCCGAAGGCAGTCGCTTAACCAACTGAGCCACCCAGGCGCCCTATATTGAAGCATCTTTCAGGACAAATATATCCATGAGCAATAAGGATCATCTCTTACAGACACATACTGATGTATTATGAAGGTCCCATGTCTTTGTTTTGTTTCTCTGTCTTATCAAAAATCCTTTCTCTTTACCAGGGCTACAGAGAGAGGGGAGTGGGACAGCTGGAAAGAAAAAGAAAGGCAAAATGAGTGGGTAGGCAGAGGAAGCAAGAGCAAGTGAGTGAGCGAGAGTGAGACTGGAAGTGGTGGGAAGGGAGAAAAATTCCAAATTACCACAAACGTATTCCAGGGAAAACTTATAAGTAGATAGATCTTGGGGGAAGAGGAGGAGGCAGTTACTCTTTAAGAATAAAACCAAAAATGATGACAATAAATCATAGCAGAGCAGCAAATTGTTTTCTATAAAGAGTAGATAGCAAATATTTGGGGCTCTATGGTCCTGTGATCTTTGCCACAACTTCTCAACTCTGAGGTCACATCTCAAAAGCAGCCACAAACAATGCATAAATGAATGAATATGGTTGGATTTGGGCCTCCGGTAGTAATAACTGCTGTCAATACATCTTTTGAAGATTTTATTTACTTATTTGAAAGATACAGACTGAGAGAGACAGAGAGAGCGCGCATGAGTGGGAGAAAGGGCTGAGGGAGAGGGAGAGAGAATCTCAAGCGACTCCTCCCAACATGGGGCTCCATCTCATGACCCTGAGCTCATCACCTGAGCTGAAATCAAGAGTTGGACGTTTAACCGACTGAGACACCCAGGCACCCTTCAACTGAGCCACCCGGGCGCCCCTCAATACATCTTTTGATTCAAAAGAAGAAATGTGCCTTGGGACACATTTCCATCATTTTCCCAATGTTAATAGGCCATCATTTTGTGTGAAGTCAGGAAACTTCATGTTTTGTCTCCGAGATGGGAAACTCTGGGGCATGATTCTTTCCCCCAACTTCTCACTTGTTCCATTAATTTGGATTTGTGTATTTTTAAAGGGAGGTAGCTTTGTGCTACAAGAGAACAAGAGATCCATAGATTTTTATGGAGGCTCAGAGTAAGGATCCTGGGACCACATGGATGGTCCTTTTTCAGAAACAAAGCTAAGAACCTGAGGGAAATTAGATATAATTTGTCCAGAAGATGCATGATCTAGTTTTTGTCCTTGCAAGAATAGCTCATACTGTAGCTTTTCACAGTCTCGCTAGAAATCTTAACCTTCAAAGAACACTTGTTTTGTACTTCTGTGCCTGTGTATGTCCTTGAGCTCAGTGAAATTGTGGGTCAGGCACCGAGTTATAGAACCTATTTTGCCAAGGGAGAAAATAAGGAGTGGGAAAGTTGAGAGAATTTCCCCTTAGGGAATTCCAGAAAAATAGTATCCTGAGCATATTCCAAACCATCCAAGCACCAACTCTCCAGGCTTTACTTTTTCCTTAGCAGATGTTAAAATAGAATGACTTCATGTCAGATAGGTTACATTAAAATCACCATGTTGCAAAGATAATCCCTAAAGAGTAAAAATGTTTCCAAGCTCTAGCCATCGGTCTATTGATTTGAAACAGTAATAGATAAAGCAAAATTCCTACATAAGAAAAGGATCTGACAAGGCCCTCAGGGGTCATTTCAATAGGATTTCTGGGCCCTGGCTAGTGTAAAGGTTCCCAGAGCGTATCAACAGAGACATTTCAAAGAAGGATTTTATTTTAGTTACAGCCATGACTCACTGTGAGAACAAGAAGGACAATAGCGCCCAAGAACCTGAGAGTTATCAGAGCAAGGAAGGGACATTTGACAAACGGAACCCTTTCTTGATAATCTCAACAATGTAATCTGTAAATGTGTGTGTAACTCCACCTCAGAGACTGTGGGCCAAGTGCAGGGGCTGCCCAGAGGACGTGCTGGTCTCAGAATATATGGAGGTCAGACACTTGTTTTTCTACCAGCTTTCTACCTCTAAAGATGAGCTGGGAAATTGCTCTTTCCAAATTACATTTTGAAAACCTTACTTAAACTTCAGCAGAAGTAACGCGCGTTGAGAAATAAACCTGCATTGTTGGAAAATGTTGACCTCTGTACAGATTCTTCCACCAGCCCAAACCCTTTGCCCTCTCAGCTGTTGAAAATTTGTTTCTCTCTTCTTATGGCCTTGTTGATGTTTTTCCAAGTAAAGTTTATACAGACAGAAGTGCACAAAACATAAGTGTTTGGCTCGATGCATTTTTAACAGAGCAGAACACAAAATTAGCCAGGACCAACATCAAAGAAATTACTAGCCCCTTCGAAAACACCTGTGGGACCCCCTCCTGGGCACCGACCACCTCTACTAACCATAGATTGCTTTGTAGCAGACTCTAAGTGGAGGGTGATCCTCGCCCGCCGGGGCGTTTGGTGGTGCCTGGAGACACTGCTTGCTGTCAGCGGGGGAGTGGGTACCACTGGCATCTAGTGAGCCCGGGGATGTTGCAAAGCCCCACAATGCCCAGCACAGCCCCCTGTCACATAGAGTTATCTGGTCCCAAATATCACTAATGCCAAGGCTGAGAAACCCCACTTCACAAACAGCATCCCTTGGGAGGCTTTCCTTTGTGTCTGGCTTCTCTCATTCTATGTGATTTCTGTGAAATTCATCCCTTTAGTTTCATGGATCAGTCCTGCACTCATTCTCATTGCTGCAAGGCATTCCTTCACTCGCTTTTTAGAAAGTTGGTATGTTTCTTTTTTTTCCTTCAGATTTTAGCTTGAAGATACTTTTCAAAATATATAGGTCTTTTTCAAAATTTCAAATCTTGGGGCGCCTGGGTGGCTCAGTCATTAAGCATCTGCCTTCGGCTCAGGTCATGATCCCAGGGTCCTGGGATTGAGCCCCGCGTCTGGCTCCCTGCTCCATGGAGAGCCTGCTTCTCCCTCTCCCACTCCCCCTGTTGTGTTCCCTCTCTCGCTGTCTCTCTCTGTCAAATAAATACATAAAATCTTAAAAAAAAATTCAATTCTTAATTCTATGACTTTGCTTTAGACACCTTAAAAAACTGCACTGCTGGTTTATTGTGACAATAATTAATATGTTGCTCACTCATGTGTTTGGACCCATGGCTGGTTCATTCATTCTTTTGCCTTTTCATTCATTCAATAACTAGTAAGTAGCCACTTCCTGCCAGGCTCTTGTAGGTGCTGGAGGATGTGGAAATAAAGAAGGAACTTACGTTCTGGTACTTTTCTTGGGGACCAGCAAAGGCACACTCAAGTTTTAGGGTGCGGAGTGGAGGTGATGTCATACTTGGGAGAAGCAGAAGGTACCTGTCATGTTTGGGAGCAGGGCTGGTTTGGCAGCAGCATATATGCAAAAAGGATGCCACCCTTTGTTACCTTCTCAATTTGTTGTCTGGATTTGTTTTTGTTTTTTTGTTTTTTAAAAGATTTTATTTACTTATTTATTTGAGAGAGAGAGAGAGAGAAACAGCATGAGAGGGGAGAGGGTCAGAGGGAGAAGCAGGCTCCCCGCCGAGCAGGGAGCCCGATGCAGGACTCGATCCCAGGACTCCGGGACCATGACCTGAGCCGAAGGCAGACGCTTAACCAACTGAGCCACCCAGGCGCCCATGGATTTGTTTTTATACTGTTTCCTCCAACATCTTTTCATCAGGATCTTACAAAGCACCCAAAAACTGCTGAAAAGCCAGCACTTGGGAATATGTGCTTCGGGGGTCCCAAGGACCCACAATATACCTTCCAACCCTTGCCACCTGCTTCAGAATCCCTGCAATGGATGTTACCTAGCTGGCAAGGTAATGCAGTTCATTTGGCACTTCAGTCACTAAAAGCTAGAGGGGATTCCAAGTTAGCTTATTTCCATATAAATTTTATACCAGTCCCTAGAGCAAGTTGCAATGCAGTGATGTCCTAGACCAGGGCTTTTCAATCTCAGCATTATTGACATCTTGGGCCATTAAATCCTCTGTTGTGGGTGCTGTTATAGGCACTGTTGGATGTTTCCCAGCATCCCTGGCCTCTAGCCTCTAGATGTCAATAATACCACCCCCTCTCCCCAGTTGTAACCACCATAATTGTCTCTAGACATGGCCACGTGTCCCCTGGACAGGTGGGGCAAAATCATCCCCAGGTGAGAACTACTGTCCTAAAGTATAGGATGCATTTCTTTACCAAGCAAAAATTCCCAGTGCTTTATTAATAAACAGCCCAGCTTAATAAAATTATTGGGATTTGAATGAAAGCAGAGGGAATATCTTCGGTATTCATTGTGTTTAAGACAAAAAGCAGATTTAGAAACTGGAATAAACATAACATATTCAATGAAATTATCATTTGGAGATCAGACTCAAAACATCTATGGCCTGGCTCCACGGTTCTGTTTTCTTACATAGGGCTTTGGAATGTTTAAAGGTCAGCTTCTGAAGATAAACCTTTCAATTCATAGCCTCTGTTTTGGCTTGGACATAGGTTTAGTCTGGGAAGACTGTGGAGACTGATATCTGAAGACATTTCCCTTTTGCTTAACTTTTTGGTAGATAGTGTTTCTATTATGCTTCAATATTCCATCCCAGGTTCATGGTTTTCAACACTGAGGTTCCTTGAACTTCCTAACATTGGAAGAAAATCAGCTTTTGGTAGATAGGGAAGGAAAGAGCTAAAATTTGGTGAACGTTTACTATCTTCCTGACACTGTGCTAATCATTCTAAATGCTTTTTTTTTCTTGAATCCTCATAGCAATCTTATGGGTAAATATTATTATGTGCATTATTCCTCATGAGGGTATTGAGGTTAAACAATCTGTTTAAGGCAAAATAGCTGGCATGTGGTCAAACTGGGGTTTGAACCCAAATGTGATGGATTCAAGAAAGCTGCAGATTCTTTATCACTCTACCTCTTGGTTGATTTCCTTGAACCTTGGCTGGCTCTGTGACTAGTTTTGATCAACAAGAATGAGGCAGTTCTTAAGAGATCTGTGGTCTTGGGCGCATGGGTGGCTCAGTCTTTAAGTGTGTGCCTTTGGCTCAGGTCATGATCCCAGGGTCCTGGGATTGAGTCCCACGTTGGGCTCCCGTCAGGCTCCCTGCTTGGTGGGGAGCCTGCTTCTTCCTCTCCCACTACCCCCGCTTGTGTTCCCTCTCTTGCTGTCTCTCTGTCAAGTAAATAAATAAAATCCTTTAAAAAAGGAGAGAGAGAGAGATCTGTGGTCTCCACTTTTGTTTGTCTTGGACTATTCCCTCACACTTATGCAGCAAGATGCCATGCAAGTTAGTTTGATTATCCTAAGGTTTCCATACTGTGAGGAAGCCCAAGCTAACCAATGTGGAGAGAGAGGCCATGAGGAGAAGCAGAAGGTACCAGAAATGTGAATGAAGCCTTCTTGGACCTGCCAGCCCGCCCTGGTTTAGAGCTCAACAAATGACATCACCTGATGCCATGCAGAGCAATGGCTTCATCCAGCCAAGTGCCGCCCACATTCCTCACACACAAAATTGTGAGGAAATAAATTGGTTGCTGTTTTAAGCCACTAAGTTCTGGGGATGTTGGTTACGCCACCATGGAAAAGTAAAACACAGGGTTGGCTGACCTCCAACACCAGGTAGTTTATAGGAAGACTAGAGGGTAGAGGTCAGGAGAACGGACTGGGTTCTACTGCCATCAGCCGGGAGGGGAACAGCTGGTGCTCACTCTCCAGGCCCTCGGGTTCTGTGCCTAATGTCAGAGTACGTTCTGCTCCCAGTTCTGAGACTCCGTGATTCCAAATGTTCAAGGAGTCTTGCAAAGCCTGTACTTTTGACAGTTTTCTTTAAAGCTTTTCTTGCGGATCTCTCCAGAACCCCCAGATCCCATTCATAATCCAGCACAGTGGATTCTCTAGCTAGACAATTCAAGCAATATTTCCCAAACTAGGGAAAAGATGTTTTAGGAATATACTTAAACAACTAAGAGTTATGTATGTATTTTATGGTACCTTCCACGTATAGCAAATGATGCTGCCTGCCATTTATGCCAATGATAGAAGTGCTAAGACAACTTTAAGTTTAAAAAGTGAATTGATTTAAAAAAAATGAAGGAAATAATAGTACCATTGTTATGAAAACAAAGCTAAAAATAATGAAGGTGGTAGATGAATAGCTCAAGCTTGGGAAAATACCCAATGACAGAAAGAAGAATGCCTTGTAGCAGGCATCTTTCTGTGTCTTTCTTTTTGTCCTGGTTATTCACACCTGGGTCTGGGTGTTCAGCTGATCACACAAGGGGACCACTCTCGGTATACCAATCATTACTCATCATGTCAAGAAGACTGGCACTATTGAATTTGACTCCAAATTCCAGAGGAAGAAGTAGCATACAAGGACAAAGAGAGAGAGAGAGAGACTGTGGAATATTTGAAGTTGGAAAGTGATAGATTTAGGTAGGAGTGTTATGTTTCATTTGGAAAGCCTGAACAATAATTAACGTGACAGGTTTTGGCTACAAAGGTAGGGGAAAACATGGAAACGCACTGAGCCAGAAGCCAAGGAGCAGGCTCTAGACATGTGGGCATGGCCAATGCTGCTGACTAGGGCTGGTTTGTAGACACCACGGCACAACCTTGCCTTTGCCACCACTCTTGGGCAATCTGACCCTGGATCCTACAATTGCTAACCTGCAATTGGATGGTGATTCATGCTCTCTGTATTTATAGTACTACAAGCATACAAATAAACCTGCACATGTATGCGGATTCACAGGAGTTACTTTTATGGATAGGAATTAATGAGACATTCAGTTCTTAATGTTTGAGTTTTTACAACGGCATGTATGACATGTCTAAACAGAAAAATTAAAAAAGTTGAATAATAAAGAAAAATTAGAGTATGTATATATGTGTATAAATATATAGATACACACACACACCCATCTTGTTGCTTCCATTTCTCTGGAGAATCCTAACACAACAACTAGTTAATATATATAAGAAACAAACAAATAAATGAATGCTAAGTTCCTTACTGCATTTGCCCCCACAACAGCACTCCAAGTTATGCAGGATAAGCAACATTATTCTTTTTCCCGGGTGAGGAAGCTGAGACACACAAAAGCCCAGTGCGCCCCTGCCCTGACAAAGAGGTTATTCATAACACAGTGGGGCAAGAACTCTCCTGCAACCATTTCTTGTTTCTGCAGAACTTGTAATGTGGTACCATAGACACATCACCCTTTTGCTCATTAATAGCTAACTGCAGATAGCTCTGGGATCACCAGATGTATTATGAAATTGACCTGACACAGGCTCCTGCACACACTAGTGAGATCTTTTTACCCATGGTATAGAGGTGTGACATCCCCCCTTCCCCCCTCCATCTCTTCTCCATCTGCATAGACCCTGACTCCTGGTGGTTCTTCCCACAATATCTACCATGTTATACTGGACTCTCCAACATGCGGTCATGCCCTTAAGCCTCTAGAAAAGCTGGCAGCTTAAGGGAGTGAGAATACAGACAAATTTTGGTTTTATGCATGTACACACATATATATAATTTTCAACGGATTTGCTTACATAATAGGGAGAATGGGGAAATCATAGTCTTTCAGTGTAAAGGCTTCTAAGGTCTTCATTCTTAACTGCTACTGAACCTTCTGGCTTAGGAACGTACTGTTTTCCTTTAGTACCTGGGTTGGTGTAGGACAATTTATGTTGTGTAAAGAAACCACAAGTAGGCCCTGTCCCATTCCTCAACTTGACACAACCCTCTGGTTTTCTGGAGCGGTTTGATCCAGCTCTGTTTCCTTCCTCTGTCCTTGCCTCACCTCAAGGCCAAACATAGCCTGGCTTAGAGCTCATGGTGATAGGATATGCAGGGACCATTATTTTAGGTTGATCTGGGTTTCACTCTGGAGTTCAGTATCTACTTTCGGACATTTGTCCTCCATTATCTTTCAGATCTAAAGGTCATTTCACAGGTTACAGGCATCTTGTACAAATGACTCTATTTGAACTTCACAAGAGAGTAGAGTCAAGGTAAAGACTATTTCCTGCAATACATGTTATGCCCGTAAGATTGAAAGAGATAAAGTGATTTAGATAAATGGCATAGCTAGGGAGTGGCAGATTGATGTTGGAATAGTCTATATCCAAGGCTTTCCCTTTAATACCAATTGTGTCTTTTATTCAGTCAACACAATTTTTTAAGAACACCTGTTATGTGCATAATACAGTGATGAAAAAATCACACACAGTTCCTGCTCTTATGGAACTTATATTCTACTGGGATATCTTTCTTTCTTGTTTTGTTTTTTTTAAAATTAAAGATTTTGTTTATTTGAGAGAGAGAGCACAAGTTGGGGGGGCGGGCAGAGAGAGAGGGAGAAGCAGACTCCCCAATGAGTAGGGAGCCCCCAGGACCCCTGGATCATTACTGGAGCTGAAGGCAGATGCTTAACTGACTGAGCCACCCAGGCACCCCCTGGGGTATCTTTCTGAAGCAAGTTACATAAGTGGTTCCCAGCCAGGGTTAACTGTGGTCCCCCAGGGGACATTTGGAAATTGTGGAGACATTTTTGGTTGTCATAACCAAAAAGGGGAAATGCTACTGACATCTAGTAGGTAGAGGCCAGGGATGTTGCTAAATCTCCTACAATCCACGGGACAGCCCCTTCAACAAAGAATTACCCAACCCCAAATGTCAATAGTGCTATCCTTGAGAAACCTTGGCATAGATCAACTATTATCTTCAATATAGATGTAAAGAATAGAACTTAAAATTTATTTTAAATAAGGAGCCCCAGATACACACGATGGAGATTCTATCAGACAGAAACTTTGGTGAATTGGAACAGGAACTTGAAGGGATTTCTCTGAAAGAAAAATGTTAAAAATACTAATTCAGTGAAAGCGAGGGAGGACTCATCCAGCTACACCCAATATTGACAAACTCTAACAGCAGCGACACGCTACACGTGAAGAGTGTTTTCATGATATTGCACCTCTGAATTTCCCAATAATCCAATCACAAGGAAAATGAGAACCACACATTCAAATAACTAAGGGCCCGCTCTCCCCATGAAATTGGAACCCTGCCATTGCATAGTCCAGGAACCAACTTTTTAATTTAAAGGTCTAATTTCTATAGAAGTGAGGAATCTTTGTTGGTAGGTGAAAATGATGGAAGGAATTGTAGGAGTGAAGTTACCATCCTGGGCCTTGCGACTGTCACCCCCCCCCCCCCCCCCGCCCCACCGCAGACCTATCTAGTTACCCAAGGGCAGCAGTGTTTGCCAGGGCTGGGTGCAATAGCTTTCTCAGGCCAGGACAGATATGCGGCTGGTTCAACTACCTTTCCCTTCTTTTTGACTGTGACATGCTCGACTTCTTTAACACAAATTTTGGAATGCTATTAACTCATATAGAAGGAATGAGCAGGAAGTTGAATAACAATAAGCAAATCAGTAGCTGGGCATAGATTTTTTTTTTAAATTTTTTTATTCTTATATTATCCCCATACGTTGCATCATTCGTTTTAGATGTAGTGTTCCATGATTCATTGTTTGTGCATAACACCCAGCGCTCCATGCAGAATGTGCCCTCCTCAATACCCATCACCAGGCTAACCCATCCTCCCACCCCGTCCCCTCTAGAACCCTCAGTTTGTTTTTCAGAGTCCATCGTCTCTCATGGTTCGTCTACCCCTCCGATATCCCCCCCTTCATTCTTCCCTTCCTGCTATCTTTTTTTTTTTCTTAACATATATTGCATTATTTGTTTCAGAGGTACAGATCTGAGATTCAACAGTCTTGCACAATTCACAGCGCTTACCAGAGCACACACCCTCCCCAGTGTCCATCACCCAGTCACCCCATCCCTCCCACCCCACCCCCCACTCCAGCAACCCTCAGTTTGTTTCCTGCGATTAAGAATTCCTCATATCAGTGAGGTCATATGATACATGTCTTTCTCTGTTTGACTTATTTCGCTCAACATAATACCCTCCAGTTCCATCCACGTCATTGCAAATGGCAAGATCTCATTCCTTTTGATGGCTGCATAATATTCCATTGTATATATATACCACCTCTTCTTTATCCATTCATCTGTCTATGGACATCTTGGCTCTTGCCACAGTTTGGCTATTGTGGACATTGCTGCTATAAACATCGGGGTGCACGTACCCTTTCAGATCCCTACTTTTGTATCTTTGGGGTAAATACCCAGTAGTGCAATTGCTGGATCATATGGTAGCTCTATTTTCAACTTTTTGAGGAACCTCCATACTGTTTTCCAGAATGGCTGCACCAGCTTGCCTTCCCACCAACAGTGTAGGAGGGTTCCCCTTTCTCCGCATCCCTGCCAACATCTGTCGTTTCCTGACTTGTTAATTTTAGGCTGGGCATAGATTTTAACATTATGTTTACATTCATAAACATATGTGACCTTGGACAAGTTATTTCCCCTCTTCGGCCCTTAATCTCCTTGTACGTAAAATAAGAAGAGTGGATTAGACGATTTATGAAATCCTGCGACTCACATGTTGACAGAATAAATTATGCTTATTGTGAGTAAGAAGTGTTCAGCATGATCCCTTCTCTTCCTTCTCTTGCTCTTTCTCTCTCTCTTCTGCTTGGTTTTAAAGACAAAGCTTTTAATAAAATGAACAGGATGCCTCTTGTCTCTATAAAAAGCAGACTGACACTAGGCTCCATGAACTTTAGGTCAAGTGCTAAAATTTCAAACCAACCAAAATATATAAAGACAAAAGCTGAGAGTTCATACAACAACACCAGAGGTCTTATTGCTCAGCTCATGGTCAAGGTTGCTCTGTTACATGTGAGAT
Source organism: Mirounga angustirostris (assembly GCF_029215605.1). Classification (NCBI taxonomy): domain Eukaryota; kingdom Metazoa; phylum Chordata; class Mammalia; order Carnivora; family Phocidae; genus Mirounga; species Mirounga angustirostris. Next base: position 182,170,753 of record NW_026991709.1, on the reverse strand, counting down.
CTATTAAAATTGCATTGAGGGTGCCATGCAATGCCCTTATTATAACTAGAAAGTTGTCTAAAGCCCCTCTGAGTGGAACCTTCTTTTTCCCAACAGGGGTAGAGGTTGCAGTTAAGCATGGAGGTATACTCAGGTTCTATCTAGGACTTTTATTTTCTTTTGGGTGTTTGTAGTATGCACTTTTGGCTGGGTTGATCCCGTTGGTTTGTGAGGGTGTGTGTGCTGGGCATGGGCCTCAAATCAAAACCAGCAACTTCTGTTTGTAGACTTTTTCAATCTGCAAGGTTTTTCTGAAAAGACTCAGTTCTCCAACTCAACTCAAGTTATAGGGAGATTCCAACAAATGACCACCCAATCCAAGAAGAGAGATGCCATCATTATTTCTCTGTTGATGATGATTGCAGGGCTCTTCTTCGGTGTTAGGCAATGTCTTTGCCAGTAATGACTTTCCTTGGCCTTGACACTCTCCCACCAACTTGAGTGAAGGAGGTAACCTGTAGGAGACACTTGATATTCAGGACCCTGGGTGTGTTATCCCTTAGGTGACATCCAGAGCCCTGGTTCTCACATCCTCACTGTGGTCTGGGGAATTCCCTAAATCAGTCTTGCCAGCAGAACAAAGCTTATTGTCTGCCTAGATCGTGCTTCTATCAGGCTCTAGACTAAATCACTAAGGAGGCAATTCTCACTGCAGGAATTAACAAGCAAAATGGAGCTTTCCTTACCCAGGGCAGGAATAAAATAGGCAATTTATCACCCAGCAATAAGGCCCAGGTTAGTAAATTCTGGTTCTGATTTTATGGCCCTTAAAGAACCAGGTCAAGCAAACTCTATGCCCCCAAGTAACCCTGAAACCAGGTGGTTCCAGCTCTTTAGGCTCCTTTCCCAAAAATTTGTATAGCAGCTTCCTGGAGCTGGCTGGAAGTTGTTGAGGCGGTTGGAATTTGGCTTGGGTTTGTAAATCTTTAGCTAACGGGCCTAATTCAATGCTTCTTTTAAAAATTGGAAAGATAATGAGTGTTACTTTAAATTACCCTGGGGTTTGCAACCTTTTTGATTTCCTGCTCTCCCGGGAGTTCATTTTTCTCACCATCTGCGGCAACCTCTGTAGGTGAGCTGTATCATGTGCCATGCCTTCAAAAAAAAAAAAAAAAAAAAGTCTCATTGTTTGAGTCTCTCATAGTTGTCTTTCAACATGCTGATTCTTCTCTGGCTACACTTTTGGAAACTGGCAGCCTTAGGGAGGATTTTGTGACCAGTATTATGATTTTGCTGTGAGCTTGCCAGTCCTCTTCTGATTCTGGTCGAGTCAGTCCTGTTGGGTCTTGATGCTTATTCTCTTTTCTGTTTACTCCACAGGGGATTTCATCACTGTGCCTCGGGGAATGGACTGCATACAATTTTCTGTATATATGATGGGACTCAGTCTCAAAGAGTATTCCAAGTATTGGGCAATCTCTCTTCAACCTCCTTCCAAAACGGTACTTCCATGCCATTTCTTTCTTTCTTTTTTTTTTTTTTTTTCACTGCTTTCAATGACAGGTTTTGCCTCACCTGCATATAAAAGAAGTTGGTGTTGGATATATATATATATTTTAAGCTCTAAATTGAGAATGGTGTAGCATGAGGGCTGGAAAGTGACTCTCATGGGAGGTTTCTTTCTTTTTTCAGGACATTCTTTGGTTTGGTCCCATCATTTAGAATCTAGAGTTGTGTCCAGTTGCAGAAGGATCCACTGTAATTTAATGACTAGATTTAGTATAGATTTGGTAGAGTATCTCAGGATGGCTCTTGGGTTATACCCATCTAACCCAGGTAATCATAAGAGCTGGTATCTTTTTCCCCTTGAGCTTTTCCAGTATGATAAAAGACAATTCTTCCAAACAGCAGATCAGAGCACCTAGAAATGGCAGTTTTCCTATTACTCAAAGGAACAGAACAGGGAGGCCTTTTTATCATTAATCAACATCAAATGTACTTTGGGAAGTCCCAATTAGTGTTTCTGGGCCCATAGAGACTAAGTCTGGGCTAATTCCAAACCCCAAGGGATCTTGCAGCAAGGCTGCTTCAGCCATTTGAAATCCTTCCTGAGAACATGAAGAATGCTCTCAGGTGAGTCCAGTCTCCATTTCCTGTGCACTCTGCAGTCATTAAGATTGATGGTATAGACATGGCTCACGGTCCCAGCTTTCTTTTCTTCTCTTATTATTCTATTAGGAGAGATTTAAGTCTTCTTACCTGGTTTTGGAAGCAATGATGAGACCAAGCCACCTCTGCATTTTAGTTCCAAAATGCAATATATGAAACTGAATTCACAGGGTAAAAATTCCTAAAACATGTCAGCAATTTGATGTACTATTACTTCTCTGCTCTAAATTCTGTAATGGCTCCTTATTTCACTCAGGGTAAAAGCTATAGCCCTTATAGGGCCTTCAAGGCTCAAAGCTTCTGGCCCCATTGTGCCTTCTGACCTCATCCCCTATGACTTCCCTTCCTGTTCACTCCTTACTGTTTCCATGTGCCTGCTAGAGAGCCTGTACTTTAGATGTTCCTTCTGCCCCCAAATATCCATCCACATGACTCATTCCTTATCTTCTCTAAGGGTCTGCTAACATTTCATTTTTTCAAAGAGGCCCTCCCTGACTACCATATTTAATCCTGCAACAGGTCTCCCTAACCCTCCTTGGGACTCCTGATTGCCCTATTATTTTTCCCAAAGCATTTATTTATTTTTATTTTTAAAAAGATTTTATTTATTTATCTATTTGACAGAGAGAGAGATAGTGAGAGGGAACACAAGCAGGGGGAGTGGAAGAGGGAGAAGCTGGCCTCCTGCTGAGCAGGCAACCTGATGCGGGGCTCGATCCCAGGACCCTGGGATCATGACCTGAACTGAAAGCAGACACTTAACGACTGAGCCACCCAGGCGCCCCTTCCCAAAGCATTTAAAAAATACTGTGTAACCTAATTTTTATGTTATCTCACCCACTAGAACGTAAGATCCACAAGGGTACCAATTTTTGTCTGCTTTGTTCAAAATAAATACATTTCTAGAATACTGCCCTTGTACTGGTACATAGAAAGTACCAAATAAATAAATATTTTAACTTTTTACTTAGTTTTTTAAAGATTCTACTATGAGTGAGGTCTACAATACTTGTCTTTCTCTTTCTGACTTATTTCACTTAGCATAAATGCCTTCAAGATCTATCCATATTGTCACAAATGGCAGAATTTCCTTTTTTTAAATGGATAAATAGTATTCCATTACTTGTAAGTATGTATGTATCGAGATATATAAATATATATCCTACATTTTCTTTATTCATTTATTCATTCATTCACTCATTAATGGACACTTAGGTTGTTCCATGTCTTGACTATTGTAAATAATGCTGCAATGAACATGGGTGTGCAGGTATCTTTTCAACATAGTGAGTTTATTTCCTTTGTGTATATATCCACGTGTGGAATGGCTGGTTCATATGGTAGTTCTATTTTTAATTTTTTGAGGAACGCCCATATTATTCTCCAAAGTGACTTGCCAGCTATTTATTTATTTATTTATTTTTACAGATTCTTTTTTTTTTTTTTTCCAAGCAGTAGGTCTTTTACCTGAAAGCAACATCTCTGATCCTCCAATGATAGGAAAATTCAGAACTCCAGGGATTTTGTGTAGACACAGTTAATTGGTTCAGGTTAGGGCTATCCTGGTAGAAAGAAAGAAAGGAAGGAAGGAAGGAAGGAAGGAAGGAAGGAAGGAAGGAAGGAAGGAAGGAAGGAAGGAAGGAAGACAAACAGAAACCTTCTGTATTTGTCAAGAGAATAGTGACCACTCGCAAAATCATGGAGTAAATATGGTTCTTTGTACTCTGCCAAATAGCAGAGCTAGAGAGATTCTTATAACTCAGATCATATGTTCCTCTGCTCAAAACCATCCAAGTGGCTTTCTGTCTCACCATTAAAAGTCAAAGTTCTTATACTGACATATGGTAGTTTGCACTTTGTCAGTTTGGTGAGGCTGGAACTACTTTCCCCAGAATCCTCTTCCCTGACTGGTTCTGGGTCAGATTGACCAAAGAGAAATTTGTTTGAGATTTGGAAGGCAGGAGTGCAAGAGTGGTCATTACTCTTGGAAGGTCTTTGCAGTCAAATATGGCAAATGACAAACACAGATGTGCCTAGCAAGCTCTAGGTGTTTCTTTCTTTCTTTTTTTTTTTTTTTAAAGATTTTATTATTTATTTATTCATGAGAGAGAGAGAGAGGCAGAGGGAGAAGCAGGCTCCCAAGGAGCAGGGAGCCCGATGTGGGACTCGATCCCAGGATGCCGGGATCATGACCTGAGCCGAAGGCAGACGCTTAACCATCTGAGCCACCCAGACACCCGCTCTAGGTGTTTCTTACTCTCTTCTGCTGCATGTCTAGCTCATCCTGGCTACTCATCAACAACTGTCTGAAGCCCATCTTCAGATGCTTGTCTGTGGACACACAGAGATGGCGGCTATGTCAGTCTACAGCTTTCTGTAGACTACTCTGCCAGCTCTTCATAGTCCCATCCCAACAGCTGGATGTGCCTGGCTCTTAGATCCCCCTTGCAAGCTCTGGCTTATTCACCTTCACCAGCTCTGGTTAGTGACTCTTCGCTGACATCCAATTACCTCTTCCAGGCTGTTACTTCCACAGCTCCTCCCACAATTGTATAAAGTCTAATTCCCATAAAAAGCCCTGTTCCAAAATCCCCATAATGGTTCTGCTTCCCTGACTGAATCTTGACTGATGTAATCTATAAAGCCCAAAGAGATGTGGCCACATTTGGTGCTTCCTCTGTGTAGAACGTTCTTTCTTCAGATAGTCATATGGCTCAGTTCCTTACTTCCTTCAGATCACTGTTCAAATATAAGCTTAGAGTGGCATTCCTGATATAAAATAAGAACTCTTACTCCACTCCCCTCATGGCTCTCTCTCCCTTACTTTGTTGTTTCCCTTTGTAATACTTCTCATCACTTTTCATGTTATTTATGTATTTACTACAGGCCTTCCCACAAGCAATTGATACCTAGGGTCAACCTGGGTGTCTAGAAAGTCCTTGGATATGAAAATACTCATATCTTGATTTTTATTATCCTCTAATTGAAATTTAGCATTTCCTTCAACTATGAGTATAGGAGTAAATCCCATGGTTTAGTGGGGTCTGTGACTTTTTGTCAAGAAAAGTCACAGATGTGTTTTACCACATTATAGTTGTCAACAATATCTTAATATCATTTATTCTCATTTATCATTTATGCTCATCACTTTGAAATTATGGTAGTCATTAGGGTCGCAGTGAGATGACATGTGAGTGAAGCCTTCTTGTCCGGAGATGCTCACGAGGCATAGCCAGCCAATTATAGAGAAGCTCTGTGCCTGGTTGTCATTCAGCCACCAAATAGTGAAATCATGGCTTCTTATATCAGTGACCCAGTCATCTCATTGCTTTCTAGTATTTCCTACTTACAGTGTTAGTCAATACATAGAAAGAGTTGTTTCTACCATTTGTTAAAATTTTATAAGACTGGAAAGTCCTGTTAAAAATGCAACAATAGGCTCCAAATGGAGTCACTTATGCTAAACCCCATGCCACCAACCTAAGAGCTAACTTAATTACAATTTCAGCTCTCCCAAAAATGGAATCTTAAATTAGTCCATCAGGAACCACCTGATCAGCATAGTTAGGTAATCTGCCTACTAGACCCCTGCTATCCCCTAAAGGAAGTGACCTTGCAACAATCAACCTACTTTTTCGCCTAGTATAACTTCCTTGTTCCTGCTCCCTTCTACCTATAAAAGTCTTTCATTTTGTACAGCTCCTTGGAGCTCCTTTCTATCTGCTAGATGAGATGCTGCCTGCTTCATGAATCATTGAATAAAGCCAATAAGATCTTTAAACTTTACTTGGTTGAATTTTTAAAAAAAATTTTTTTAAAGATTTTATTTATTTTCTTGACAGAGAGAGACACAGCAAGAGAGGGAACACAAGGAAGGGGAGTGGGAGAGGGAGAAGCAGGCTTCCCATGGAGCAGGGAGCCCGATGTGGGGCTCAATCCCAGGACCCTGGGATCATGACCTGAGCCGAAGGCAGATGCTTAATGACTGAGCCACCCAGGCGCCCCTACTTGGTTGAATTTTGTTTTTTAACTATTCAGATGAGAATTCTTAATTATTTATAAGGCCACATGGCCTTTTGTAACAGGACTAGGCATGCAGTCTGGGAATAAAGATAAGTTTAAACATAGTGGATGGTTGAGATAATTATTGAATTGTGTTACTTAAAGTAATTTATTGCTGATAGACCATGCAGTAATGTGGGGTCAAGCACAGTGTTACAAGTTACTGAAATTCAATACAATTGTTTTTCTTTGAATTCTATGTATTTTATTCTATACAGTTGAAAATACTATTTTGAGAAGGGATCCATAGACTTTACAAAAGTTGCCATGGGGTCCCTGGCACAAGAAGAGGTTAAAATCCTACACAAGAATGTTAACTACAAGAAGGTATAGACTTTCTCTTTTGTTCATTGTGACTTCATTTCTTTTGCTTTGAAATCTACCACTTGGTGAGACTTGATTAATTTCAAGAATAATCTAAGGCCAGATAGAATTCTGTTATTAGTATCCTCTCCACACCTTGATATCTACCCCCTTGCTTTTCCTGAGGGCTGCCCTTCCCTTTGTTCACTATTGGTGGCATATTCACAAAAGGAATTGCATCCTTTGGAAGTCAGTGGAAACAACATTCCTGAAGATCCTGCCCACAGGTAAGGGCTTTTCAGGACATAATGTCAGACCTTCAAAACAGCCCTGGGGGAAAAAAAAAAAAAAACCTTAACAAAATACCCTAACAACAAGAAAGAACCCAGTAATAACTCATACTTTGGGGATTTCCATGTTGCTTTTTCCCCAATGAAAGAAACATGACATTGTATTCTAAATCGGCATTTTCACTGTTTTAAGAACATTGACTCAAACTACCTTGTGTCATACAGGTCTCAAAAATTCCGAGATGACAAATTTTTCTCTGCTGAAGACCTGTGGCACCAGAAGAAAGCTCTTAGGGCCCCTAGTGTTCTAGTTTTTGGATAAGAAACTTGTGAACACTTCTCATATTAAGAGAAAAAGCCCTGAGAAAAAAACTGCAGTTTTTAGCACTGTGGTTCATTTTAATGAATGCAACCAAGATACACAAATCAAATAGCACAGCTACAACATGGCATGAGTGGTAACCCCATCACCACTCCGTCTGTGTGCAAACTTTCTAAGGCGCTTCCAAACCTGCTCCCTCATTTGGCTTCCCAACATCCAAAAGACATGGACTGAGCAGTTCCAAACAGATCAGAAGAACCCAGTTATGGACCAGTTTCTTACACCATACACAGGAATAAACACAAAATGGATTAAAAACCTAAATGTGAGATTTGAAATCCTAAAAAGCCAAGGAAAGAGCATAGGCAGTAGTTTCTCTAACAGCAGACATAGCAACATTTTTCAAGATATGTCTCCTGAGGCAAGGGAAACAAAAAGCAAAAGTAAACTATTGGGACTACATCAAAATAAAAAGCTTCTGCACAGCAAAGGAAACAATCCACAAAACTAAAAGACAACATATTGAATGGGAAAAGATATTTGCAAATGACATATCCGATAAAGGATTAGTATCTAAAATACATAAAGAACTTATACCATTCAACACCAAAACCCAGTCTGATTAAAAATGGGCAAAAGACATGAACAGACATTTCTTCAAAGAAGACATGCAGATGGCCAACAGACACATGAAAAGACGCTCAGCATCACTCATCATCAGTGAAATGCAAATCAAAACCACAATGAGATATCACCTCACACCTGTTAGAATGGCTAAAATCAACAACACAAGAAACAACAGGTGTTGGCTAGAATGTAGAGAGAAAAAGAATCCTTGTGCACTATTGGTGAGAAGGCAAACTGGTGCAGCCACAGTAGAAAACAGTATGGAGGCTCCTCAAAAAATTAAAAATAGAACTACCATATAATCTAGTAATTCCACTAATGGGTATTTACCCAAAGAACATGAAAACACTAACTCAAAAAAGACATATGCACTCCTATGTTTATTGCAGTATTATTTACAATAGCCAAACCATGGAAGCAGCCCAAGTGTCCAACTATAGATGAATGGATAAAGAAGATATGGCACACACACACATACACACACTCACTATGGAATATTACTCAGTAATAACAAAGAATGAAATTGTGTCATTTGCAATAACATGGCAGGATCTACAGGGTACAATGCTAAGTGAAATAATTCAGTCAGAGAAAGACAAATACCATATGATTTTACTCCTATGTGGAATTTAAGAAACAAAACAAATGAAGAAAAAAGAGACAAATGACAAAACAGTCTCTTAAATACAAGAGAACAAACTTGTGGCTGCCAGAGGGGAGGTGGGGGGAGGATGGGTGAAATAGGTGAAGCGAATAAAGAGTACATTTATCATGATGAGCACCAGGTGTTGCATGGAAGTGTTGAATCACTCTATTGCACACCTGATACTAATATAACACTGTGTTAACTATACAGGAATTAAAATAGAAAGTATTAAGTACTAAAAAAAATAAATAAAAATTAAAAAGTATTAAGTACTACTTTTAAAAGTAAAACTAAACTATTTTATTTCTCTATTGACTTTGTGTAGAGGAAAATGAAAATTAATGCTTTCCCATGTCTCTCTATAATAAAAAAGGATATATTAAATTGGAAAATAAGCCAGTTATTGCATAACCCCAGTTTCTTATGATGGGACAAAATGATGAGAAAGGGACTTTTCTAAGAGAATTACATTAAATCTGATTAATATCTGATTAGTAGTATTCTGATACCTGATTAATAGCTTTCCTAAGCTATTATTACTTCTAGGCAGAGTGCTTGTTGCTATACAAACATCCCATTTGAATTTTCCCACCTCCCTAAGAGATCAATATTAGGGGTACTGAAGCTCAAGGGGGTTGGGTGTTTGACAAGGTCACACTCTTTCCATCATAACGTGCTGCTCTAGAGCTCACAGAATTTCCCAGACTTCCCATTTCATACCATCTTCATGATTCTATTATTTGTTTAAATTGGCTGGCTTAAAAAATTATATACATGTAGTTAAAAGGGAAACTTTGCATTGTTGCTGGTAATCAACCACTTGTGATAGGTTGAAGGTAACTGTAAAAATAAATGCAATGGAAACAGGACAGTGTTAGCACATTTTAGCAAGCTGTGGTTGCCAGTAGAAGTTCTTTTGTTTTTTTAAAGTTTTAATTTTTTAAAGGTTTTTATTTAAGTAATCTCTACAACCTATGTGGGGCTTGAACTCACGACCCTGAGATCAAGAGTTGCACGCTCCTCTAACTGAGCCAGCCAGGCGTCCCGAGTTGTCACTAAAAAGTTCTGAGCCTGAAGATGACTCTGCTAATCAGGGAGCTAACAAGTGCTGGAGATAAGCCATAATAAGATGTAATTAATGTATTAGTTTGCCAAGGCTACCATACACAGTATCAAAGCCTTGGTGGCTTAAATAACAGAAATTTAATTTCTCACAATTCTGGAGGCAAGAAGTCCAAGACAAAGGTATTGGTGGGGATGATTCCTTCTGAGGCTTATCTTGGCTTGTTTGTGGCCATCTTCTCCCTGTATTCTTTTTTTTTTTTTTTTAAGATTTATTTATTTATTTGACAGAGAGAGAGATAGCAAGAGTAGGAACACAAGCAAGGGGAGTGGGAGAGGGAGAAGCAGGCTTCCTGCTGAGCAGGGAGCCCAATGCAGGGCTCGATCCCAGGACCCTGGGATCATGACCTGAGCCGAAAGCAGATGCTTAACGACTGAGCCACCCAGGCGCCCATTCTTCCTGTGTTCTTACGTGGTCTTCCCTCTGTATTATATGTATCCAAACCTCATCTTGTGATAAGGACACCAGTCATATTGGATTAGGGCCCACTCTAATGACTTCATTTTAACTTAATTACCTCTTCAAAGACCCTATTTCCAAATTCAGTCACATTCTGAGGTACCTGTGGGGGTAGGAGTTCAAATTATGAATTTTGGAGTGACACTATTCAGCCCATAACAATTAGGACCAAAATGAGATCTTTTCCTTGGATCATGAGAAGGGTTGAAACAAAAGTGAAAAGAACTTTCTCACTACATGATTCAATGTAATTATCATGACCTGGAATCATCTAAAATCATCTCCTGAACCACCGGTGGTACTCATCCCATGCGTTGGAGAACATGATACAGCGTGCTCTATTGTAGATATCTTTGTCAGATGCTGTGGGTAGATTGTCCTGGCCCATGCTGGATGACACCTGAAATTTTTGTAGAGTTCTTTTGTGCACAGCTGGCTTCTGAACTTAGGCTGAGGGCTTTATGTGACCCACAGGAGCCTGCTTGGCTAGATTGCAGGAGGTACGGGCCTGAGTGCAAGGAGGTCATTTCCCTAGGAATGAGGAGGTGGTAGATACTCCTGCTTTGTTATGATTTGTAGGGCTGATTTCAAGGGTTTTACACAGTCCCTTGAAGAATCTCCAGCAAAACTGAGCCCCAGTTACCCAGAGCAGCAACCTGCTCATTCACATGCCCTGATTACCGTTCTTCTCTTTTCTGTCTCATTCCTCTACTCCCTCACTGTGCTGCCTAGGATTTCCTCTCCAGATTAACTACTTTCACCTAAATCCTTTTCTTTCAGTCTGCTTTTAGAGAATGTAACCAAAGAGTATATATATGGTTTGCCATCTAAAAAAATGAATAAGTAAATAAAGAAATAACACAAAACAAAGCTATCCACTTGCTCTCATTTCTGGATAATCAACCCAAATCCTACATTGCTTTTTCTTAGAACAGAGAGGTGAATGGAGATGTAGAAACAGGCATGGAGATGGAATGACCTCCTAGAAAGTTCAAGAACCAAGAGTTTCTAACTCAAACCTTGATCATCTTCTTTGATGAGTCCATCTCCCTTCTCATTCTGGAAAATTGAAATGTGATGCTTAGCATGGCCTTAGAAACCACAGTGGGTGTGCTGAATTTTTCTTTTCTTTCTGGTCCTTAGACAATTTGGGAGATAATTTGATTACACCTTAACTTTCTTTTGTAGATTAGACTGGTTGGAAGTGGATTTTCTGATGATAAACATAAAAGAAAAAAAAAAAAAACCCTTTGCCAGGAAAGGCGGAATAACCTGATTGATCATTTTACTTAGAACTGAAGAGGTTTGCTGAGGATGTGTAGACTTGACTTCAGAGCACAATATAAACAGAATTTCACATGCTGACAGAACATTCTCTGCAGAAATTGTGTACCAAGTGTCTTACTAGATCCACAAATAAAGTGACAAACCATATGAACTCATGGAGGCTTATGATTCCCATACAGCTTTTATAAAAAAAAAAGTGTGTCAATAGGAAAGGATAGAGAATGATACATTGAACGCCATTTACAGCACAACTTTATGAAATCTTAACAATTTGCCACAACCCCCTTTTCCTTTCAAAGAAATAACACAACACAAAAGTGCCTGAAACTGTTTAGAACCCCTCTTTATTTCTCTTCCCCTCTATCCACAGATGGATTTTGTTTTTATCTTGGATTTTGTTGTTATCATCCCCAAGGATGTTTTAATATTTTTACCACACGTGCAGTATCATAAACTATAGAGTATTGTTCCACATGTTTTTAAAACTTTCTGTAAGTAGATCATTCTGTTTGCATCATTTTACAACCTGATTTTTAAAAAAATTCAACATCATATTTTAGGGATTTATCCATGTATATATATCTCTCTCTATATATAAAAGCTCACTCTTTTTAACTGCTTTAAAACATTCCATTGCACAAATAAACCACAATTTGTTTTTCCATTTTCTAGCTGATAAACATTTAGGTTGTTTCCAATGTTTTCATACAACACATAATGGCTTTACAAATATTCCTGGACAGGGTGCTTTGTGCATGTGGGCAGAAGTCTCCTGTAAGATACATGCCTAGAAGTGGGTTATATATGACATGTGGCTTCAGCTTATTAAAGACTGCCAAAGTGCTCTGTAAAGACTAATTTATAATCCCATGAGCAGGTGTGAAACTTTTCTTTCCCCTACGTTCTCAACCCGCATTTAATATTGACCGACTGAAATTTTTGGCCAACCTGAGGTCTGTGAAAAGTGTTTCATTCTGGTTTTAATTTGCATCTTCCAAATTACTAGTGATGGGAAAGGGCTATTTATGTATCTTGGGTGCTAATCTTTTGCGGTTTTATATGGATCACATGTACTTTCCCCCAAGTGAGTGAATTTCTTTGCACCTTGTTTTTGAATGGAAGGTCTGGATTTTAATGTAGTCGATTTTACCAAACTTTTTCTTTACACTTGGTGCTTTTTATGTATCATCTAAGAAATGCTTCCCTTCTCTAAGGTCATTCAGACATCTTCCTACATTTATTCTAAAAGTTTTATATTTTTACCTACACAATTAAGTCTAGAATCCACTTGGAATTAGAATAGAGAGAAGCTCTGATTTAATGTTTTTACTTAAGGATACTCAAATGTCCCAGCACCAGTTATTGAAAAGACAATCGCTTTCCCGCTGCTCTGCATAACCACTATTATCATAAATCAAGTATTCATAAATGCATGAAGATAGCTCTTGATTCTCTAGGCCATTTTGTTGGTCTACCCATCTGTGGACCAGTTCCACAACATTTTCTTTCGTTGCTATAGATTTATAATGTTGACATATACCAGTGCAAATATTTTCCTCTATATTCTACTTTACTCTTAATTATAATTGCCTTGGCTTTATATAGCTGTTTCCTCTTCCACATGAATCTCAGGACCAGCTTGGCCAGTTAGTTCCATGAATAGTCCTGCCTATTAAAATGGTAATTAGATTTTTTGAATTTATGGATTAATTTAGGAATAATTAATATTTTTATGACATCAAGTCTTCCTGTCTATAACATATCTCCATTTATTTTGTTTTTTTTTAAAGGCATTTCAACAACATTTTATAATTACTTTTATATGGATGCTACATTTCTCAGGTTCCTCCAAAAGGAAGGATAAATAGATTCCACCTGATAGGAAGTAGCAAGGTTATGGAAGAGTATGGGAGACCAGAAACATTGCTGTGACTATTTTGGAAAATTCGCTTTGCCACAATCTGCCCTATGGCTACTGTAATTTATATCCCTCTCATATTCGAAGCAGCTTACACTCTCCCCAAGGACTGCAAAGTCTACTCGCATTATGGCTTCCATTTCAGGCTCACAGTCCCAGACTTTGCATTCTAGATCATACTCATATGCACCTGGGGCTCTTTGGGTTTGGTTCTTCAAGTAGAGCTTCTAGGGATAGTTCTCATTGATCTTGAGACTCGTGAACTCACGAAAGAATTGGCTGTGACATTTATATGGAACACATACTGATGGGACAGGTATACAGTAACTGCTATAGACCCTTCTCTTCCAAAGGGGGGAAAATGCGAAGCACGCAGGAATCCATACCAATTTTGAAATCCAGTAGGGTACATGTTGCCATTTATTTGACTAGATTGCAGTACTACCACCTGGCAATGGTGCACCCTGGCTCTTGGTTATGCCCTCCAAGTCTTCTTTCCTTTTCGATAAAAAATGGCCTGTGTGACAGCTGAATGGATTTCTCAGTCAGCTTTCTGCATATAAAATGTTGACTAAACCTCCCTTTCCTAAGCTGATATGGTTATTTTAAAAACCTCATGGGTTTCTTATGAATCAATACATTTTGAATACATTCCATTAGACAAAAGCTACACCCACCAATCTTGCCAAATAAGCCCTTCTCTACCTTGGGCTTGCTGTAAAACTTTTAATGAACAGTACTCATCAGGCCTTTTGTTCTGTTAGTTAACAGGATCTGGGGAGCATTCCTGTAAGATCACAAGAGGGCCTTCTTTCTGAGCAAAGCAGTTCTTGAGGCACTGGCTTGTGTATTTCTGATGTTCTACCAAAGGCTCTTGCGATCTGGTCCCGGGCTTAATATTTGTTCTGAGGCTATCTCAAAATTTGAGATTACTGAGGAGGCTGGGAATTAGGAATCATTTTATTTTTTTTAACACATCAAGTCCTGGCTCCTTTATATTTCTTCTAAATGTTACTTGAAATGTGAATAATTCCTTTTTTTTAAGGTCATCTTTTTACTTTCTCATTTTATCATGGACAATGGGAAGAAGCCAGAAGACACTTTTAAGATTCTGCCTGAAATTTCCTTTGCCAAATCGTCCAATTAGTTAGGTACATCATTAGTTTTCCACATTGCTTCAGGAACGGTGTTCCTAAACTTTGTCTCATGACATAACAAGGATTTCCCCCAGCTTCTGAAAACATTTTTCTTACCTTCCTTTACACCCTCATGGATAGCTTCATCAGGAGTTATCAGGCATTCTTTAATGGTCTCTTCAAGAACCTTTAGGCTTTCACTAATACTCTCCTTGAGGATTTTACAGTTTCTGCCTGCAACCTTGTCCCAAAACCATTCCCACATATTTTAGACTTTTTGTTGCCACAGCATCTTGCTTTTGGCACCAAAAATATATTCCACTTAAGGCTGTATAACAAATTACTCCAAAAAAATTGTGGCATAAATAACCATTCATTTTGCTTATGGATCTGTGATGTGGGTAGGTCTTGGCAGGAATAGCTCTTGTCTACTCCACTTGACATTAGCTGGGGGCAGCTTGAAGGCTGTGGGTTGGAACCACCTGATGGCTCATTCACTCCCATATCTGGTGACTGATGCTGGCTGTCTGCTGAGACCTCAGCTTGGGCTGGTGAATGAAGTAACTATATGTGGTCTGTTTGTATGTCCTTTGCTTCTTTACAAAATGGTAGCTGAGTTCCAAGGGCAAATATCCCGAGAAAGGAAGAGCATCAGAAGAAAGCTGTATGACTTTCTAAGATCTAGTTCCAAAAATCCCCAGCATTATTTCTCCTGCATTCTATTTGCTGAGGCAGTCACAAGTCCCATCCCCGGAGAGAAAAAATACAGCTTCTCTGTTGAGGAGCAGTGGCAAATTTCCAGAAAATCATATGGGAAATACTGGTGTGGGCTTTTTTGAAAAACACATTTTGCTTTAGTTACTATTTTATATAGAATTGTCAGACAGGCTTCTCTCAAGGTGACATTTGAACACATGTCCATGAAAGGGAGGGAGTCATGTTTATGCTTGGGAAAGAGCAGTGGAAACAAGTGCAAAGACCCTGGGGCAGATTATGATTGATGTATTTGAACCAGTTTGGCTGAGATCAGGTAAGCCAAAAAAAGAATAAGGTTATGTTCAGAGAAGTTACCAGGGACTTAATATTTAGGGTCTTGTAGGCCATTGCAAAGACTCTAGCTTTTACTCCACACCGTGAGGAAGGGGTGGGTTAACAGAGGGTAGACATTATTGGCTGTAGGCTTTAAAAGGATCACTTATTGAGATACAATGCTCATGAGTTTATGGTGTATTTGTTATCACTGTGAAGATGAGATAAATAGGAATGACGTTTATTGCTACACACCCAGAGAACTCAATTATATTTGAGCCAAGAAGATAAGTGATAAATCTTAGTCTCTTGTAAATGTCTTTCTAAAATCTATATTTGGTTTAAAGTTGAATTTGTACTTTTTAGGCATTACTAATAAAATTTAGCACCCTCTACAAGCAAGCATTTTCTGATTTTGAAAACTTTTATAGGTGTGGGGTGGCAAGTGGGCTGGATATCTTCTTTGTCCTCTAGATTCACTACCCTCTCTACTCTGTTGTTCGCTTCAGGAGCTGACCTCAATATTTCTTGGACCTCTGGCTTCAAGGTGGGTTGAGTCAGTGGAAAGTTCTAGCAGGCAAAAGGGAGGAAAGAGAGTGACATCAGGATATTAATTCTTATAGTCCATTTTGAGAGCTCCTCAACTATACCTTGACAGAAGGTCACAGCTTCTCTCAAAGCAGCTGTTCTATGAGACTCTTTTTTTTAGTCCTGGTTACTTCTCTCTCTCCCCTTTAGGCTAAGGTGGTAGACTTCACTCCTGCTAGTCCTCCATTTATGCACTCTCCCCTTTGGTTCTCTATAACCATATTATTGTAAGTAGACCCTTTGCAAATAAAACTTTCTCAAATAATCTTTTTTGCATGTACCATCTGTTCTTTTGGGGATCCTGAGATGGAATAGCAATTCTGAAGCTCTAAAAATTCAAACTAGGGCATTTACGTATTTAATTTTGATTTACCTCTCTCCTCTTTTTGTTCTTTCTTTTTTTTTTTTCCCTTCCCAGACCTATAACTATGGGAATGGAGGAATATGTATACAGACATACTCAGAATTTGAGGAGGCATTTTACTGAGGAGGACAACTCTTCAAACCTGGATGTGATATATGCAAATATATATCCACTTATAGGTGTCTGGGCATCAAAATCCATGTGAAAATGGCACGTGTATTTTCCTTATGTTAATGGAGGGTGGTGACCTCTTACCTGCTACCACCTCTTTTCCTCAATCCCCCCAACTAAGCCTTTTAAACTGTATTGTCACATATGGACATTTTACAAGGATATTCAGTAGAGGGCTAAAAGAATTGAGCCATGCTTACATCTGAGGAAAAAGCTCTAAAAACATGTATAAAATCTCCGAGGTGGGGACTTTGGAGGCCAGAGCTTTATAAACCCTAAACATCCTGACTCTTGTAATCAAACTTAACATTAGTACATTATCTCACTTAGTCCTTAGGCCTTTATATTTCTCTCTTGGGTTGATCTTCCTCTCCTCTTTCTTTTTCTTTTTCCAGAGAAGAGATTACACAGAGGATCAAACAGTCAAGATTTCAAACACATGGTGCATTTCTACTTTTTTTTTTTTTTTGGAAATTATTGTACATTATCTCTTGACTGAATGAACTTGCTTGGACAAAACCCAGTACTGGTCTGAGTAACTCCTTAGTCAACAATTGTTGAAGGACTGGCTATATTTTCCTAAAAGAGGCCAATTCTACATCTGGCTTAAAATGGCATTTGGCTTTCGTGTTCCGAAATAGCTTCTTATTCCCCAGTGAAAGACCTATGAAAACTGAGCAAAACAAAAAAACTTAAACAATAATAGAAAGCCTAATGGAGATAATTGTCCCAATGGAGTTGGACCAAGAAAAATCCAGGCAAGATTTCCTTCATGGCAAACTCAAGCTGCTTGAGTACCAGAGTGGGCCAGGACAAAGGAGGGATGGAGAGTTGCTGAGAGCTTATCTTTGCCCTGCTATAACAGTTAAGAGCAATGTTCCAGTTACTCTGTCTATCTCACAAATTACCTTTAAAGTTAGTTGTTTCAAACAATGGAAATCATTTTTTAACTTTCACAATTTTTGTAGGTCAGGAATTCAGACAGAGCACCATGAACACAACTTGGCTCTGCTCCGTGAGTTCTTAGAATCTCAGTGGGAAGACTGGAAGCCTGGGGCTGGAATCTTCCAAGGGTCCATTCACTCACTTGTCTGGTGGGTGATGCTGGCTCTTGGACTGGGGGCTTCACTGGGATTATCAGGCAGAGCAACACACTAGGCCTTTCCATGTGGCATGGGCTTCCTTACAACATGGTGGCTGGATTCTAAGGGGAAATGTTCCATGAGAGAAAGAGCTATGCAAAAGTTGTATTGCCTTTTATAACCTGGCTTTGAAAATCACAAAGGGCCACTTCCAGCACATTGTATTGGTCAAGACAGTTACAAGGATTCCCTCAGTTTCAAAGAGAGCAACGCAGATCCTTACTGTTGGATGGAGGAGAATTACCATATGTTTTAAGATGCCATGTAGGATGAGATATCTATTGGTGCTGTCATCTTTGGAAAATGCAACCTGCCAAGATGAGAGCTGTCAGGCGAGATGGCCTGGGTCAGGATTCATGCTGTGCTACTTCCTAACTGTATGACCTAGGGCTTGTAAATCAGTCGACTTCTCTGTACCGTAGTTCCCTCACAGGCTTGATGTGAAGATTCAATGAGTTATATGATAAGTAATGAGAACAGTACTTGGCACACATTAAGTGCTAAAAATATGTTAGGTCTTACCATATAATGTAACAGGAAGGGTGCTCTGTCCTTGCCATTTATTTCCATCTTCCTATTCTCTAGGTGGAAGGGCGGGTCTTTTAGCACAAAACAAAGTTAAATTACACCATGAGAGATGGCTAACAGTGGCCAGAGAGGAGGGAGTTGTTAGTCTGCTACATTTTCTTTTCTTAAAGAATCTGAAACCCTTAGCCTAGTCCTTGGAGGCCTACAGGAAACTGCTCACTGCAGGAAAAATACAATCTGCTACAGATAAAGCCTCCCAAGTTAGATGGCCATGCTCTGCCAGTTACCACATGTATGATGGTAGAAGCTTGCAGGATAGAAGATGCAACTGAGATGCCATGAGTGGGAAGATAGATGAAAGGAGGAAGAAAAGAAAAAAGGAGGAATTCTTCCATTTCTGAACCTGATTTTATATATCTCAAAAGGAAACACAGTAGGACTCTGTGTTCATAATACCCTACTAATGAGACTGGGTTTTTATGGACCCAAAGGCTGTGCTTGCATGCTTTCTAGACATCATGGACATAGGGAAGTTGCCTATTTGTCTACCTGTCTATCCACAAGAAAAAAACACCAAAATATTAACACTGGTTTTCCTGGGTAGTGCATTAAAAGTGATTCTTTTTTATTAAAAAAGAAATCTTTTCCAAATCTTCTACTATTTCATAATTCAAATAAATATTACGGGGGAAATGGCCTCCTGATATACAGCAGCTGGGCTTGCACATCACTAATGCCTCTGAGTATCAATTACTAACACACTGACAGCAGCATTTCAATGGGAAGAAATGGGCCAAATCACCCTCTGGAGCTTCCTTTTCTTAAGAGAGAGAAGAATTTGATGAGTTTCTCCTGAACCTAAATCTGCAGAATCACCAAGATGCAGTGACTTACAGAACAGTAAAGAGGTCACTTTCATGGCCCGGGTAGAGTGACCCTAATGCCTGACCCTCTCAAAGACCTAAAGCCCCTCCAGTTTTACCTGTTGACATTTGCTGAAGAACACAATGAATTTCCCAGTGACCCAGCTCCCTGTGACTTGAGCATGGCTTCTGTGATTTCAATAGAAACCACTGTAGCCCATAAAAAATACAGAGGTGGGGGTGGGGCATATGAAAGATTGCAGAACACAGCCAAGCTGCACCCCACCCCTCCCCTCTATGGCTAACAGCACACCCAGAGGTCCTTAGGGAGGGGTGAGTACAATAAGAAAACACCTGTGAATTTCTTGCAGAACTCCCCCGATGGCCACATTCCACCCTTTCCTCTTTTATAAAAGGTTCCATTTGCTCCATCTCTGACCCCAGGGCATGGACAAATGGATGGAGGCCTGGTGTGGCTTCTCTGCTTTTGGCTGTGTTCCCCGCACCAATTAATCAGTGGACTTCAGCCTGACAGGCTCAGCTCTCTGTTGCTGCTCATCCTCTGGCTGTTCTGGTAATTACTCCAAAGCCTTCCCCAGATGCAAAAATTTCTCAATGTTTTTTCTTCCCCACTGCTCCAACTTAAGTGCTGGCTACTGCTCAGAGAGCAGCCATGGCCTCCTCCTCTCTTACTGACTGTGGTCAGTAAGGCACCCTGAGCATCCAGTTTGAGTCCAGGCTGTGTTACTTGTTAGCTTTGCCACCTCGGACTTGTCACTTGACTTCCCTAAGCTTCCTTATCCTTGGAAAGAGGATAATAGTAACTACCTTGATATCCTCAAGGAGTCATTGTGGTAATCTGATCAGGGTGATTCTTAAACCTTTTTCTTTTTTTGCCTAAGATCTTTTTGGTAGTCCGGGAAGCCACAGATCCCTTTTCAGAATTGTGTTTTTAAATGCATAACATACATAGGGTTGCAAACAAAACCAAGCATACTAAAATACAATTACTGTTATTAAAATCAATTGATATAAAAATAAATGTCTCTAGTAATGCCTTAAATAACAAGATTTAGCAGTTGGTCTGAAGACTATGATTTCTAACCAGTAGGGAGCCTAAATGATATGTTCAGGTATCTACCACAGCAGTGATACGATATGAACGTATCTGTGACTTCATTTCATGATTAAGTCACAGATACCTTTGGGACTGGGTTTGTTGCCTGCATTCATAATTGATGGAAATGCTAAATTCTAGTTAGAGTTTAATGAAAAAAAGAATTTTCCCATTCAAGTTCACAGAGCTCTGAAATCTGTTCACATATTCTTGAGGGGACATGGATTCAAGTCAAGACATTCTGATAAAAATAAGTGAGATAATGTATGTCAACTGTGGGATTTGATGTATGTGAAAGAGAGAAAGACACCCCCTGTGCCCCCCCTCCCTGTGCCACAATACCATGGCATCATGTATTAGAGGTAATCCTTAGCCTCAGGTTAAGCAAGTGTGTCTCTAGCTGTGGTCGCTAACCCATCTACTTTAGAATGACCTAGGTCAGAGAGAGGGTAGGCAATGCACATTTTACAGAGAGAGCTTCTGAGGTCCTGCCCCCCAGTCCTAGTGAATCAGAGGTAGGCCCGGGTGACATCCCTTCTTTCTTTCTTTTCTTTTCTTTTTCTTTCTTTCTTTCTTCTTTCTTTCTCTTTCTCCTTTCCTTTCTTTTCCTTTCTTCTCTTTTTCTTTCTTTCTTTCTTTCTTTCTTTCTTTCTTTCTTTCTTTCTTTCTTTCTTTCTTTCTTTTCTTTCTTTCTTCTTTCTTTCTTTCTTTCTTTCTTTCTTTCTTTCTTTCTTTCTTTCTTTCTTTCTTTCTTTCTTTCTTTCTTTTCCTTCCTTCCTTCCTATCCTTCCTTCCTTCCTTCCCCCCTTCCCTTCCCTTCCTTTCCCTTCCTTCCCTTCTTCTTCTTTTTCCTCTTCCTCTTCCTCTTCTTCTGGATGACTGTAATGCACTCCCAAGTTTGAGAACCTCTTGATTAAGGGAAATTGCATCTATTATTATCATTCTTGCTTGGAGAACCAGATTTGTTGTCTGGACAGAGGATGGGCAGATGATCTTCTAGAAATTTTTCAGCTTGATTACTACTTGAGCCAACATCAAATAAACCAGAATCCATGCTCCAATCGTATCCCAAAATCTTTTCCTCAAAGAGCTCAATTATGATGATTGGAAAATGAACATCTCCGCTCAAGGTGGAATGCCAGTTCCACTGTCAGGTTGGCACTGCAGGGACCCTTATAAGAGTCAAAGGGTGAAACAAAAAACCCTCACACATAGATAAGCAAATCACATATAGGTAAGCAAACCACCAACAGCCTGTGTCCAGCATTTTATTACGGAGATATATTTTGGAGTATTCAGAGATGCACCAAGCCTGAGATATGCCAGATGTTGAGTGTTGCTTGGGGGAAAGTAAAGAGGACCAAGGGTGGAGGGAGGTAGACTGTACCTGAGAAGGCTTATTTCATTTTGGTCACCGTTCCTAGACACGAAGAGCCCAATCCAAGGACTCTTACACATTAGGTACTCAGGGTTTCCTGATGCTTTCCTGGTGTCTGAGGCAGGGCGGATGGAGCAGAAAAGAACACTGAAGGTAGTGTGATCCCTAGAGAGGAGCTGCCTGGCTTGTTCTGTGAAAGTATTTATTTCTCTAGTCAAGAGCTTGATGGGGGATGAAGACGAGATTTTGTCTTCCCAAAAAGAGGTAGAGACAGAGAGAACTGTCAATAACAATCTTTATCAGGAGGAGCTGATGCTTCGAGAAGACACTTTCGTTAGATAGGAGATGTGGGGGAAAACAAATATCCTGGTTGGTGCTTAGGGACAAACAAAAATGCTAGAAGGTATTTTTCTCAAATGTCCCTTTCTTGAAGATTACAGCGAGCTTCTGGGAATGTTTGGTGCCCTCTCCATATGGCACAACCCAGAGTACTTTGAGGGGATGGTTATGGAAGCATTTCAGAGTTTGCTGGCACACACAGTTGCAGGCCTGTCCTCCAACTTCCAGGGATTTTGAGCACTGGGAAACATAGCAACATATAGCAGGAGCCTGGAGCCTTGTGAGCACAACACTCTCATTAGCTGCACCAGAAACTGGATCCACTCCCCTCTCCCTATCCCACCAGCATTCTTCCTTCTACTTTGAGACTGTCCTGTTCTGCAAAGAGTCTAGGTGATTTTTAGGGGGAGGGAGGCTCAATTTCTCTCATTTCCCTTCTACCCACACAAGCCAAGCTCCTTTCCCTCATTCCTTCTGAAGAACATGTGCTAAACACTTCCCAAGTGGCCTCTTGCCTGCTTCTTGCATGTTTTGGGGAGAAACCGAGCCTAAATCGGGGGCAGCAAGCTGTGACCTATGGACCAAATCCCACTGTTGCCTATTTTTGTAAGCAAAGTTTTATTGGAGCAGAGCCACACCCATTGACTTACATACAGTCTATGGCTGCTTTCTAGCTGCAAATTGCTTCCCTCTGCCTCACTACCAGATTTTATGAAGAAACCCACATATTATCGGTTGCACGGCTATTTGCTATTTTGTAAATTTGTTAGGGGATGAGGTTGAAACATCGAAAATTTAAGTCCAAATCGACATAATAAAGGACACTTTTCAAAAAGGTTTCCGCGTGAGCCTCTCATCTAAAATCTCGGAAGACTTCACGAGTAGTTACTATTTACTCTTCAATGGCTCCCTCGGGGACCGTAATGGAGTGTGGCTGCTTTAAGAGTCCCTTTAAGTTGTGTAATATTTTTCCCGGTTCTTCCTGGCTAACACAAGCGCTTCACCAGTATTTGGGGGGGGGGGGGAATGTTGTGTATCAATTTCTCTCTTTTAGATTGGCATTGACCTAAATGAGTATTTCAGGCACAGCCTGGGTTCCAAAGACTGTGGTTTATGCTACTGGGCATAGTTAAAAGAAAGAAGAAACAACCCTCAAGGACAAAGTCAAAGCAAAATAGAATTTAATTCATAATCTCCTTGTAGGAATTGAGGGGCTCAGGAACACAAGACACTAAGCCCAGTGTCAGCTACAGGGATGGTGGTTCCATGTTCAGCTTTGCTTTAACAAGCAAGTTGGACATCTTTGCATCCTATCAACCAACCATCACATGTGAGAATGACCATGAGTAAGCCTCTGGATGAGGAGCTGCATCCTGGCCTCCAAAGAGTGTAGGATGAAGACGGAAACTTCGCATTTATATTTCTTTTAAATCTCATCCTGTTACACTATTCTTGGCATTTGCTTTATAATGTACATTTTATGTCATTCAGCAATGCATGAAAGGATGATGAATGAGCACGTGCTCAACAATTTTTTTAACAAAGGGGCGTGTGGACAAAATTCACCATTTTGCATTTCTTATCTCAGCATTTGATCAGCACTAGACTCTCAGGGGTCACAAACTGTAATGCCCCAGGGGGCCAGTGACTAAGTGGAGACACGTGCCCCATCTAGAAGGAGCAGCTGCTGTTCCGATCACCCGTTTTCTGGCCCACTGTCACCATGTGCAAACAAGGACTCCGCTTGACCCGATCTTTAGATTTTTTTCAAGAGAAACTGAAAAGCTCAAAAGCTCATTTTCATGTAAAAATTCATGATGTATGTGTGAAATCTCACCAGATTTAAATTTCGGAGACTTAGGCAGTGCCATGCTGCTCAAAGAACTCTACATGTGTTGGCCAGATTTGGCCCTTGGCCCTTCAGATTGCAACCTCTCCCTGGGTGTTATACCCCCAAATGTCCATGGTTAAATAAACTTGCAAAACACAACAGAATGGGGTCCTTCTTAGATATTCTTAATGAAGGTCGGTATATTAAATGTTCTCAGAAGTCATGCAAGCATGAAACCTGTTTAGGTATTTTAAAACCATGGTACCCCCAAATCATTAGCCTGTAAACCACTGTTCCCCCAAATCACCGGCCTGTGGACCCTCCTCGTTCCCACATTACAACAACCTGCAGGGATGGAGTTGCTAAGAATATACCCTGGGCTATAACTGAGCTAGGCAGGTCTTGCTACTATTACCCTCATTTTATACATGAAAACAATGGAGTCTGTGAAAGGCTAAGAAAATTGTTCAGGGTCATATTGCTAGTGAGGGACAGACTGTGGGTCAGACTTTAAAGCTAAAACTGTTTCTACTACATTTCACAGTGCAAGCTCCTCCCTACCCTGAAAAAGCCTGTGGATTTTGTTTTCTCTATAACTGGCACAGTAACAACTTCAGGATTCAGGATCTGTTCTTTGGTAGAATTGTTTAAGAAGAAAACCCACATCCTCTAAAAATATATCAATGACCCTGGTTCTATAAGTGGCATGGGGGCAGGGGTCTCAGTTTCTAGCATCACCTCCCCTGGGGAGGCTTTGTGGCTCCTCTCTTCTCCCACCCTGCTTTGCCCTGCCCTGGGCATTCTAAAACAGTTCCTCCTGCCCTCCCCACTCTCACCCTCTCTGGACCTCATCACCTTTCTCTCCACCCAACGAAGGCCCTGATTCAGCAGGCCTTGCCCAGCTCCCTCTGCAGACACCCAAGTGGGAGCCAGAGGGAGGGGTAGGTCAGGGCCTGGGATGAACAGGGAGGTCTGGGAGGTCCTGCTCTGTAGGGCGGGGGTTTGGAAGCAGGCTGGGCTGGCTGGGGTGCGGTCAGGGCTGAGAAGGGGTGAGGGAGGCCCGAATTATGGCCTGGCCCCTGTGAACACCATTTGGACACCAGATGCAGAATGAGGGCTGCCATTTGGACAGCCTTGAGCCAAAAACCCCATTCCCAGGAGTGAGGTATCCACCCCTGCTATGTCTTAAACATCCCCAGGGAGGCTTCTTCATCTCAAAAGGGGAATTCACCCCTCCCTTGGCAATCACTCCCAGGCTTAACTAACCAGCCTTAATGGGAGAGAGTTCATCCTCTGCTTCCAGAGAAACTCTTCCTGCTATGTTTCTTCTCAGAGTCTCTCCAGAGGCCCTGAGGGATGGGAGTCCCCGCCCTCCACATGTTAACCTTTGATAAACTTCAGGGCAACAGAGAGAGTAGCTGAGAGCATGAGACAGAACTGGGTTTGAGTCTCAGAGCATTAACTAGCTGTGTGACCTTCGGCAAGTTACTTAACATTTCTGTATAGTTTCTTCTATATAATGGGGTAAAAACACGATACCTTCAAGAGAAAAGAAAGCATACAACCATACAAAATCTTGCACATCAATATCCAGAGTGACATTTATAATAACCCCAAAGTAGAAACAACTCAAAGGCCTATTTTGGATAAACGAATGGACTATTAGACAGTCAGAGAAAGGAATGAAGTATTGGTAGCTCTAAGATGGGTTAACCTTGAACGCATTATGCTCAGTGTAAGAAGCTAGTTATAAAAGACCACATACGGCATGATTCCATTTATATGAAATGTTCAGAATAGGCAAATCCACAGAGACTGAAAGTAGTTAGTAGTTGCTTAGGCTTGGGGGGAGAGGGGAATGAAGAATGACTGCTGATGGGTATGGAATTTCCTTTTGGGGTGATGAAATGTTCTAATGTCGACTGTGGTTATGGTTGCAAACTGAATATAATAAAAACCACTGAGTTATATACTTTAGGTGGGTGAATTGTATGGTATGGGAATTATATCTCAATAAAACAGTAATTTTAAAAAAGGAGGAAAAAACCCCACAGAATCTACATCATAGGGTTATTGTTCAAATTACTGTTCAAATTAGCCTGTAAAATGTTTATCACAGTGCCTGGTAAGCCATCAGTAAATATTATCTTTGATAATAATAATAATAATATATGGTTACATTTATATCATAGAGTATCACATAAGCATTATGATACAGAATATTATATGTAACTAAACATTAAATATAAATTACATTAAAATAATTATAAAATTATTATTTTCACTCTGTCTCCTCTTCCTCTTAAAAACCTTATGATTTTGGAGTGGTCCTCCAGTTTTTTAAACATTATTAAAATTATTTTTGCACATTATGAATATTATGTTTCATAACATCTATAACATATTATCATAACTGTATCTAAAAGATGATTACTATATATTTTCATATATAAGAATACATTATTTCATGCTATATGAAGGTCTATAATACATGATACTGTATTTGATGATTATTAAGAAATATTATATTAGTAGTAGCATTCACCCTGTGACTTCTCTTCTTCTCTAACATTTCTGAATTTGGACCGGTTTC
Organism: Mirounga angustirostris; assembly: GCF_029215605.1. Taxonomy (NCBI): domain Eukaryota; kingdom Metazoa; phylum Chordata; class Mammalia; order Carnivora; family Phocidae; genus Mirounga; species Mirounga angustirostris. The sequence continues at coordinate 182,144,489 of NW_026991709.1, read as the reverse complement.
CCCAGTTCTTTGAAACGTTTCCTGGCCTCTTATACATTTGGAGAGAAAACAGCTCTGAGTTCGGAGAAATTAAATTACAACCCTGACTCTCATTCAACTGCCTCCTGTAGCTGTAACCCTAAAACAGGAAAAAGGCACCACGCTCCTGCAGCTGGAAGAGCGGCCGGACCGGCCAGGGCGACCTGCGGGGGGGCTCGGGGACTCACGCGTCGCGTCCCAATCCCCGTGCGCCCCCGCCACCCCCCCACCTGCTCCCTGCGGCTCGGGTCCCGGGGTGGCCAGCGGCGCTCTCCGAGCCCACCGGGGAGGGGGGAACGCGGAGGGGGGGGGAAGGGGTGCTGCCAAGCAGGTGTCCCATTTGCATTCCAGTGGCAAAGGGGCGCGCCCACTGGATCGGACAACAAAGACACCATTGAAGCAGGTGTCCCATTTGCATTCCAGTGGCAAAGGGGCGCGCCCACTGGATCGGACAACAAAGACACCATTGAAGCAGGTGTCCCATTTGCATTCCAGTGGCAAAGGGGCGCGCCCACTGGATCGGACAACAAAGACACCATTGAAGCAGGTGTCCCATTTGCATTCCAGTGGCAAAGGGGCGCGCCCACTGGATCGGACAACAAAGACACCATTGAAGCAGGTGTCCCATTTGCATTCCAGTGGCAAAGGGGCGCGCCCACTGGATCGGACAACAAAGACACCATTGAAGCCAGGGCTCCGCCTTCCGCAGCCCAGCGGGGACCGAGGGCGGTCTCCCCGGGAGGTGTTCGCTGCCCGCCGTCCCCACCCAGAGCTCGGCCCGATTCGGTCATGGGTGACCGCGGGACTTCTGAGAAACGCCAGCTGGGCCCAGTTGCTGCAACTTTAGGACCGTTTCCCACAGAGAGCGCCGAGGCCCTTTGAAAGGCTGGGACAACAGCACCTCCTTCCCGCTCACCCACAGTCCCAGCCACTCTGCAGAGTTTTCGGGGACACAACTACAAGCACACGCTGCGGGAGAAATGATGGCCAGACCTCAAATGCCCCAGCCATCTCTCCGTTTCCCTGAAGCCCTGCAGACCAGAGACCTGAACATGGCTGATTTTTCACACTTGCTGGGCAAACTTCTCTGTTAACGTGGTCATTTCAACGGTATCAATGAACTCAATGGGGAGGGAGGGGGCGGGGGGGATGAGGAACAACCTTATTTTGCAGATATCTTTGAGGTGCTTGGAGGTTGTGAATGACATGGTAGCAACTTTCTTAGAATTCTTTCTTATTTCTTATCAACTTTTGTATAATTGTGTGTATATATATATATATATATATATATATATATATATATATTACACACATATTTAAAAGTGCTTCAGAGGGGCGCCTGGGTGGCTCAGTTGGTTAAGCGACTGCCTTCGGCTCAGGTCATGATCCTGGAGTCCCGGGATCGAGTCCCGCATCGGGCTCCCTGCTCGGCGGGGAGTCTGCTTCTCCCTCTGACCCTCCTCCCTCTCATGCTCTCTGTCTCTCATTCTCTCTCTCTCAAATAAATAAATAAAATCTTTAAAAAATAAAAAAATAAAAGTGCTTCAGAGAGAAAAAGGAATATATTTATGAAAGTTTCCTCCCCCCGTGGAAAAACTGCTGGAAGCAAAGTCATTTAGAGGAAAAAGCCTAGCAAATTGGAATCACAGAGTATGGGAGCCGGACTCCCTGGCTATTATAAGGGCCTGAGGTAGTCATGCTGCTTCTGTGTGGCTGAGGAAAAGACCCTCACCAGCCTGTGCCCTGGGGCACAGGGCTGCCTAGCGGATGGTGGGGCTGCACTTATTTTTCACTCTGGCCCCCCTTGGCTGGGACATCCTTGAGGAAGGTGCAGTCTGCCCAGCCATTCGTGGGCGCTCTGGATATGTTCACCCCTGCCCCGCTCCCTGCTTAATTCTAAAAATGGAAGCTCAGAGATATAAACTGACTTCTGTCTGAAGTCACACAGCCAGTCACAAAGCTCTTCATGGTGAATGGAGCCCTAACAGCCCTTGCAGGTGCCCCCTTGAACCCACCCAAGGGGCAGTGGTTGCCAAGTGCCTTCCAGACAGCAGCATCTGTGGAGTCCCAGGCTTTTCTGTGAGCCCTTGAGTTCTCGAAGGAAGAGAAAAAAAAGGGCCCTGAAAAGAGTCATTTCAATGTTCTTTCATGCAAGTCCTGTAGTTTTGAAAAGAGGAGAAATAAAAGGATTGGACAAAAATGGAGGGGGATTTAACAGAGAAAATTTGAAAAGAATGAAGGACAGCAAATATTGTGATCTGGACCTAGAGTGAGTATGGATGCAGTCCCTATATTTAGCATTCCTGGGGCATCACATCTGCTCATATAACTGAGCCAATTCAATTTTCATTTTGAGCCCCCATCCTGCCATACTGGTGGGAATCTTAATCTCAGTCATTTTTGGGATTCCTCACTCTTGAGTCCTAGGGCCTAATTCTGAGCTGAGGGGTGGTGTGGTGGGGGTACATTCTAGCTGTCAGACCACAGAAGTGGTCTTAGGAATACCACTGTCACCATTCAGAGGCTGGTTCTGAAGCTTGTGACTGCTTCAGCAGGAAGCTTGGGACATAGGGCTCATCCTCACTGATGCGTCAATATTCCACTGAGCCATTTTTCTCTGGGATTCCAGCCCCACAGCACTTTTACCTTCAGGTTTCTCCAAGCTCACTCTCCAAGCTACCCTCTTTGCCTCTGCCCTCGAAAAGATAGGTTCTCTCTGCTTTCTGCCTTGCCACAAAATTGTGTTGGGGGCTCAGAAGCCCAGAATCTGCTATCTGCTTAAATGAGGGAAAGAGTGAAAGAAAAATGTACATATACAGAAAAAAATGAATTAATATGTCAAACTGCTCTCCAGTCCCACAAACATAGGATTTTGCTCCTGGATGGGACTCTGAAATTATTCAACCTAAGCCCCTTATTTTGCAAACCAGGTCTTGATGTTTAGAGAGACAAAGTGATTGAGCTGGTTAGTGTAAAAGGCAGGATGTAAAAGGGGAAAATTTCATGTGAATCAGGTCACATTTTAAATGTGTTTCACAGCTCATACTTCAACGAATTCCAGGAAAAAGTGTGCATTGAAGTTAAAAATAAAAACCCTTTTGTTACGTGAATAAATATCCCCAATTTCTACCTGTTTTATGTACTTATATTTAGGCATACAGGGTTTTCTTAGAGTAGGTTCACTTGTTTCCTAAAGAATTATTTTTATTGGATGTTACGTGCTCTTTTTTAAAAAAATTTTTTGTTTTTTAAGATTTATTTATTTATTTTAGAGAGACAGCTTGTGTGCATGTGAGCTGGGGGAGGGGCAGGGGGAGAGGAAGAGAATCCCCAAGCCAATTCCCCACTGAGCGTGGACAGGGCTCCATCCCACAACCCTGAAATCGTGACCTGAGCCGAAATCAAGAGTTGGACTTTTAACCAACTGAGCCACCCAGGAGCTCTGATGTATCAGGTTCTTTGAGATTATCTTCCTCAATGATGTTACCATAAAGATGAATTTATGTCCTGGTAATGGCGCAAACAGATACTGAGACGTGCCTCCTTGCAGAATTGTTTTCTTTGGTGCTTTCACCACTCAGAGGCCAGCATCTATCAGTAATAAGATGAAAAACCCTATAAACCCCACTCCCTGTCCTAGGCTGGCATTTAATATCTGCATATTCTTCCATTAGTCACTTCAACTCACAAGTGTGGTGACGTGAATGGAAAACGTGGAAGTAGCAGTCAGCTTACAAGTTCTTGGGTGTGCGCTTCCTCTGAAGCCAAGATGGAATGGAAGGTGGGGGCCACAACAGGCCTGCAAGATCTGGGCCATGTCATTAATACCTCCAAGTAGACAGCTGTCCCTTTGTTTTGAGAGGGGAGAGGGATTCCAGGAGAGGGCTCCTGAAGCCAAGGGAAAAGGGAGTGTGGTAAGAGATGGTCCTAAGAACAAAATCATTGCTTTTTTTCTCAAGCTCCCAGCTGGGCGTGAGAACCAGGGCACATTCCAGGCAAGAACCTACTACAGAGCTATGGATACTTCTAGTGGACCTGATGTGACTGGCTTTCTCTTAGCTCAGAATTAGATATAGGAATAATGGATGCCAACTTTTATTCTGCATTTTATTTGGTCAGATACTAGTTAAAAGCATTATCTTTTTAGCCCCAACAATCATCCAATGAAATAGGCACTGTTACTGTTCCTAATTTATAAACAAGGAAGCTAAGCACAGAGAAGTTAAGTTACTTGCTTCAGGCCACAGAGCAGAGCCATTATTTGAACCCGAGACTCTCCGCCTACGCGGGTAGCAGCCTTTACTGCCACACTAGATCACCTCCTGCTGTGGAGTCCCTCCCCATGAGATGGTTCATCTGCACATTATGCCCTCCAGGGTGGAGGATCTCTGGCCCACAAATTCGGCTGATGATAGAGTCAATGTGAATTTGATACTATGTGGCCTTGGAGTTCAGACTTAACTACCTGTGCCAATTCGCTTGGAGCATTGCAAAAGAATATTTCTCAACTCCACTTAATAACAGTTTATGCCTTAAAAACACCTCCCAGGTATTCTTTTAATGACTTCCAACATTAACATATGAGATGATGTCCAGAAGGATGGAGGGAAACTGAAAATTCATGTGGAGAATGGAGAAAAGCACACTGATAACGTCTCCCTGGCATGGGTAAGGATGTAGTGTCCACCCGTATATAAATAAACATGAGACCCATGTGGGTCCCCCATTTACAGACCCATCTTCCCATTCGCTCATACATTCAGGGATTCAATAACTCTTTACCGAGTGCCCATGATGTGCCCAATACGTAAGAGACAGCAGAGCATGACAATTAAGAGATGGACTCAAGTCAGGCTGCTTGGGTTAGAAACCCAGATCTGCAATGTATCATGTGCATGACCCTGGGCACATTACTTCACCATTTAGTGCCTTAATTTTCTCATCTGTAAAATGGGGATAAGTCTCCCTATAACTCTCAAGTGCTTAATTCATAGTGAGGATTAAATGGGTTAATACTAAATGAGTTCATACATGTGAAATGCTTAAAGTGAACATGGCCCATTGTAAGCACTATTTAAGTCTTTCTTATCATTAGATCGTAGAGAATTTGCCCCATTGCTGAGGCCAAAATCCTAGGAGGATCCTTCATTTTCCTCTTTCTCTTGTCCATCCCCCCGCCCCCGAAAATAATCTATAAATAATAAGTCCTTAGATCTTTATCTCCAGAATTTATCTCCCCAAACTATCTACTTTTCTCAGCCTCCACTGCTACCTAGTCTATGCCACCATCCTCTCTTTCCTGGACCACTGCAATGGCCATGTTCTTACCTCTTTATCATCTGCTCTCCAAAGTAATCAGAATGATCTTGGTAAAACATAGATCATTCCACTGTGCCTCTGAAAACCCTACCATTGGTTTCTCACTGCAGACAGAAGAAAATGCAAACTTCGTACTCTGTCCTAGGTGAAGAGCTGCCAGAGAAAAAACAGGTCAAATGTGAATTTCAGGAGAACAATAGTTTTTTAGCATAAGTATGTCCCAAATATTGTCACTGAACATGGCCTGCGTTTTCATTTTCTTAGCTGCTAGCCACCAAATCTTAGGTAACTTCTTCCATGTTTACTCTTAATGGCAAAACTGTTTTTATTATATCCATACCACGTATCACTTTCTGAAATACTCTTGTTGATTATGGTTGCCCACTCACTAGAATTCAAGTGCTACAGGGATACAGACCTTGTCTTTCTGAGTCACTGCTGTATTTTCAGGACTTAGATCTGTGCCTGGCATATAATAGGTACACGACAAATACTTGTTGAATAAAGAGGACTAACACCCACCAATACTTTCCTAGTGCTTATGAGGCGCTTGGGTGCTCTGCTAATTACTTTTCATGATTTACCTCATTGAAACCTCAAAATAATGCTATGAGGTAGGTTCTATTATTACATCCACTCAATAAGGATGTGCTAAAAATAATAACAAAGGCTATGCTGGTTATAAAGCTATTTTAGCTCCACATCTATACTCTGCCAGTGATGCTGGGGCTGCACTCCACAAGCCCTGCTTCTGTTTTGCCTGCAGCTTCCTGTTAGGTTCGCGCATAGGGGAGGCTAGAGAAAGGAAGCAAGGAGGAGAGAGGAGACCTGCTCCTGCTGGTTTTGTCGCTGTTGCTGTAAACTGGGCAGCGCCCTTTGGTTCCAGCTGTAGGTCTTTCCATTTCCAGAACCAGGCTCATCAAACTCTTTCAGACACATCAGTACCAGCAAGCACCTGAACCTCAAAGGACTTAGCTCCAGTGGAGGGGGGCCTCCTCTCTCAAGCCTCTTATTTTCCCTCCTTCCCATTCCCTCTTACTCCACCCCCCCCATTTCTCTTAAGGGTTTCTATTAAGTTTTAATAACCCAATCTCTTTGTTCCCCTAACCTGTGGGATGGCAGCAAGCTTTCTGCTCTCGGTACCTCTGTGATACCCTAGTGTCCCTTTTGTGCTTTTTTGATTTCCTTATGCATGGTTAATAATCCTTTCTGATGAAATGCTTGAGATCTTGACTGATGCCAGAAACTGAGCGCACAGAATTAACAACCGTATTGACTGACAGCCAAGCAGCAGTACGATGCTTACACAATTAGCTTCAATAAAAGGAAGAAAGTTAGAAATGCCCCTGGAGAGGAACAGACAAGACGAAGACTGATTTGGCAGTGTCTATTTAAATCTATTATAATGATTCCCAGCAGGCAGGAACATATTGTAGGATCTTGGCAACTCCCACTTGGAGCTGGGCAGGGTCAATTCTTAGAAAAGTGATGTTGGATAGACAATCCAATAAATGTTATTCCCACCATTGTTTCGGATCCAACCCAAGAACAGCTTCCTCCACAGAACCTGCTGTGGCAGATACCCTCCGGTGCTCCTCAGGGCCCCAGAGCTCCTTACTCCTAGCCAGGATTCCATGATAGAGTGGAAAAGGCAGGATGGAACTCTCACGGCATTCCTCGGGGTGGAGGAGCTTATGACCCGTTCTGGCCAAAGAACTATAAGAAGAAATGGCTGGAGGAGGTATCTGGGGAAAAGTTTGTTCAGAGAGATGCCAAGAGACTGTGCCTCATTAAAAGCCCCGCCCCTCCCCCACCGCCCCGTTCTCTTTGCTGTCCTGGCTTCCTCCTGCTTCCTGCTTTCAAATGTGGCTGCCATACTGGACACTGATGTGACCAGCCCAAAGATGAAGGGTTATTGAGGAGGACAGGAAAAACCTATGTCCTTAATGACACTGTTGAGATGCTGAATCAGCGTAGGAAGAGCCAGCTTCAGACTTCTTGTTCAGAAAGTAAGACTTACGGCCCCCTGGGTGGCTCAGTTGGTTAAGCAACTGCCTTCGGCTCAGGTCATGATCCTGGAGTCCCTGGATCGAGTCCCGCGTCGGGCTCCCTGCTCAGCAGGGGGTCTGCTTCTCCCTCTGACCCTCTTCCCTCTCGTGCTCTCTGTCTCTCATTTTCTCTCAAATAAATAAATAAAATCTTAAAAAAAAAAAAAAAGGAGCCCTGGTAGAAAGTAAGACTTATGGTTTAGGTCACTGTTAGTTTTCTGTTTCTTGTATTTTAACACATTTTACCTGGTCCATCTTCTAATCTCCCAGCTGGAGGCAACTTTCCTTTCGGCTCATGAATCCTCCTTTTGAATTACCCTATCATTTTGTCTTAGAGTCTGTTTAACTTTCATATAGGAAAATGATTTATAAATGCATCTTCTTTCCCCTACCAGACTTCAAGCTATTAAGGCCAGGAACTCTAATTCACCTGGATACTTGATATTGCCTCCAGCAGAGCGCCTAACACATGGCAAATACTTAATAAAGGCATATGCATATCCTCTACCTCTACCTTATGCAGATGTAGGGTGATGTCTACAGCTTATATTTGCTGTTTAGGATTTGTACTGTCTGAGAAATCTTATTTAAAAGCCCCAACTCTGGATTCAGATGGAACTGGGTACCCACCTTGGCTCAGCTCCCTGTTAGCTAGGTGGCTCTGGGTAAATTCTTCTATCTCTACATTTTACCATGCTCCAAGTTCCCATTCAAATACCACCTTCCACATGAAGCAGTCTGTGCTCTTGCTCTCTCTCTCTCTCTCTCCCCAATTTGGAAGTATTATTTTCTTCTTCTTAACTCATCATTCCCTTTTCTGAAATATTGAATTTTTAAAAAGGATTTTATTTATTTATTTGAGAGAGAGAGAGCGCCAGCAAGGGGTGGAGAGGGACAGAGAAACAGACTCCCCAAGGCGCAGGAAGCCCGACACGGGGCCCGATTCCAGGACCCCAGGATCATAACCTGAGCTGAAGGCAGATGCTTAACTGGTTGAGCCACCCAGGTGCCCCTGAAATATTGAATTTTAAATTAATTTTTACATATGTGTCATCATTCTATCACACATGTTTCTGCTACTTGATGCTTTTCACTTAATGTGCTTTTTTAAATTAAGTATAGTCGACACACAATGTTTCAACGGTTTCAGGTGTACAACAGAGTGATTTGACAAGTCTATACGTTATGCTGTGCTTACCACAAATACAGCCACCATCTGTCACCATACAACGCTATGACAATAACGTTGACCATATTCCCTATGCTGTACCTTTTATCCCCATGACTTAGTCATTTCATAACTAGAAGTCTATATCTCCCACTTTAATGTGTTTTGAAGATCTTTTTAGTTCTACATATTTAGATCCACCTTATCATAGTACTTAATAGTATAGATCCATCAAGATATATTTAATTATCCCAATATTAATGAACCTTTGTGTTGTTTCCAGTTTCTGCACATTATATAAAATTCTACAATTAACGTACATGCTTTTTGCTATCCATGAGCAAGTATTTCTCTAGGGCAGACATCAAGATGTACACAGGTAGATAGATACACATTTAGAAATTTAGCAGGCTACACCAAATACCTTCTAATTAGGTAGTAACAGTTAATAGGAGTCAAAATCATTCAAGTGCTCTTTCTTTGACTTTGCTTATCTTCTCAGATTCTGGAACAAGAGCAGTTAGGGGCCCTTCAGCTGGTCCGAACAGTGTGTCGCCCTGCTTTGTTACCCATTCCCCACTGTCCCCCGAGGAGGGGGAAGAGCACAGGTCTCAGAGGCCACCAGCTGGCTCTGCCACATTCCAGCCATGTCACCGCCGAAGTGGTACCAGACCTCTCTGAGCTCTTGTTTCCTTATTTGTGAAACTGTATGAGAAGAGTTCTCATGTACTGAGGAGGCAGATAATGCTCAGCAACCTCTTCCCCTCATGACCTTCTTCTCCTTTTTCTGTCTTTCCCTGGCATTCTTCAGTCCTTGGAGGTCTATGGGGAGTTTGTTGTATTTATATTCCAAATAAGGAATGGTGCCATGAGTTTGAAATAAAGAGGAGCATTGATCTTCAGTAGAGAATTCCACCCTCTGAGACTGTTTGCTTGGACAACACGGGCGGATGTGTCCCATTCATCTCGGAGTCAGGCCAACATTCTGAGCAAATCCTACCCATCGTCAATCCCCAATTAATAATGGTTGAACAGATAAATCAGTTCTGCATTCACTGCAGCACTGTCATGATGACACTCTTCTGGGGACCAGGGGTTTCCAAAGAAATTAAAAGCCAAACCAATCCCTGTTTGCCATTTTGATGACATGATTGAGAACTGAGGCATTATCACTTCAATCTAGGGATGCAAATGTCGTCTCAACGAAACAAAAGAAAATTTCTGACATCAGTGTTAAAAAAGGGGGAGTGAAACTCAGCAGAATCCCTTGCAGTGCCAAGGAGGAAGCAACGTCCTCCATTTGTTAGAGAGGTCAGATGGAGGGATGAAACTGACCAGCAGCCTGAAAGCAGACAGAGTCCTTCAGAAATGCAAGAAGAAGAGAAGCTTCTCAGAGTCAGGCCCCATAGGAAGATCAAGTGAAAGAGGTCTGGATAAAGAAATGACTTTACAGCCCCTACAACTCTGTGGAAAACACAGCTGCTCCAGGAAGCACTGTGTTCAGGCAGATGAAATGCACAGATTTTTCTTGAGAAACATCATGACATTAAGAAAAAGACTCAACAGGGGCGCCTGAGTGGCTCAGTCGGTTAAGTGTCTGCGTTCGGCTCAGGTCATGATCCCAGGGTCCTGGGATTGAGCCCCGCATCGGGCTCCCTGCTCTGCAGGAAGCCTGCTTCTCCCTCTCCCACTCCCCCTGCTTATGTTCCCTCTCTTGCTGTGTCTCTGTCAAAAAAATAAATAAAATCTTTAAAAAAAAGAAAAAAAGAAAGACTCAACAATATTTCAACTAGGTGAAGACCGCTTGCACAGAGGTTGAAAAATTTAGCATGTTATGGAAAAACTCCCTGCTGGCATTTTAATAACCTCCATATTAAAAATGATAACTTCCTTCAAAGGGAAACCTTTTAATATACATTTTTAAAAAACCAAGGGTTAGAAAACTTTTCTTAAAAATGAGCAAGCCACCTCATAGGGTCAATTAAAACTGAGCTTACAGTTTGAGAAGCAACTAAATTCAATGATACTTTTATTCACTTATAATAATAACTGTAACATGATACATATAATATAAACATAATTTATGTAACATGTATAATAATTATAGATATATGTGATATATTATATAGAATATGAATATAACATGAAGTAATAAAAACAATTTAGTCTCATACTAATAATACCTAATAATAATTTATTTATTTATTTTTCTAATAATACTTAATACTTATAAAAGGCTTTCTATGTTCTGGGCCCTTAAGCATTAAAACAGGGAGGTGTTCTTAAGTTTATACAAAGAAGCCAAGACTGAGAAAGGTTGCTAACTTGCCCAAGGTCATGCACTTAGTAAAGGAAAAAGCTGGGATTTTTTTTTTTTTTTTTAAGATTTTACTTATTTATTTGTCAGAGAGAAAGAGAGATTGAGAGTGTGAGCAGGGGGAACAGCAGGCAGAGGGAGAAGCAGGCTCCCTGCTGAACAAGGAGTCCAATATGGGACTTGATCCCAGGATCTCCGGATCATGACCTGGGCCAAAAGCAGACGCTCAACCGACTGAGCCACCCAGGTGTCCCGAAGCTGGGATTTTAATCAGTGTGATGTGACTCCAGAATTCACGCTTTTAACTTTTGGATGTGAGGTTCTACTCTGGGCATTATGAGGCACACGACACATTAAGCTAACCTATGCTGAAACATGCTACATTTCGTTGGTGAGATCCACATAGATGTAAGCAACTCCAACACCAGGCAGAACAGGTAATGCACCAAGGAGAAATTCTGGTAGTAAGCAACAGAAACTGATCATCTGATTTATGCAGTAAAGGAAGTTACTGTAAAGATGTTGATAATATCACAGAATCACTGCAAAGACTGATAACTAGTATTAGAGACTAAGTGAGGCCATCTGAAAGCAAGATACTCATCAACGAATCTTCCTTCAACCAGATATAACTATGTTTAATATGAAAAGAAGAAAAAAGTTGAGAACGTAAGGATTAATCTTTCTTAGTTTGTTAAACACAGAATACCTAGCGTTAACCACACTGAGGATGGTTTCCAAGTTTCTTCACCTGTTTGTATAATGGAGAGTAAAAAAGATTTGTAAGGGTCTGGTTGATTTTCACAGGAGGGTGTTAAGAGGTTATATTTGGGATGTCTTATTAGTGTCGTGGAGCTGTCAGAATTTTCTGGATTTGGGGAGGAGGCAAAGCAAAGCATACATGAAAGGGACCATCATGCCCCACCCCGAGAATTTTAGTGCCTAAATAAGTCTCCATGACTTTAGTAAACATGTAAAAAATGTCTCCCAATATTTATGGTGATAAGTCATACACCAAATCTGTGATCTTTTTGAGACAAGAATTTTGTTTCTTTTCAGAGATCATTATGGCACCAGGACGACTGAGGCTCAGGAAACTTTAGCAGATGATCCAGGCAGAATGATGACATCGGGTAAATGATTCTCTCCTTGACTTTGAGTCTCTGCCACCCTGGCCATCATACATATTTTACGGACCTGCCAACAGTGCCTTCCTCTTTTTTTTGAAGAGTATAAAGATTAAATTCACTTCTCTTTCCCTGAGCGCACACAGATGGCTTATCTGCTCTGGGGTTTTGTGTTTTCAAGCCCCTACTTGTAACCTCTCAGAACTTATCTAAAAATAATCACCAAAGCTGCAAATCCAGATTTTCAGATCAGGAAATATTCTCTGATTTATGAACTGTACAAGTTGGATGTAACTGACAAAGCCTCGTCACTCATCACAGACTATTTCTCTCCAGCTTGCCTCTCTCCCTATCTCTCTGTGCATGGCTCAGAAACCCCATTTAAGATGAGATTACAACATAGCCTCTTTAACCTTAGCAGCTGGGCCATCAGCGCTGGCCTTTGGTTCTGAGACCAGTGAATGAGCCCCAATGCCTGCCTATACTGATCAACATGATGTTCTTCTGAACACAGAGATGCAGCCTGAATTGCTTTTGGTAAAATTCCATTCCAGGCAAACACCTGGATTCATGCCACTGATTGGACCTGTGCAGACATTTGTCTATCTTCTGAGAATTATTCTTCAAAATGCTGGAAGACATAAAGTTTTACGTATCTCCAAATCCAAAATGAAAAATGAGATCTGGTTTATGTGCTACAAATTGAAAAGGCCTGCTACCTCTCATACCTGTGGACCTCCTAATCAGAAGAATAGAATTTCCTTTTTTAGTTTAGAAATACCTTTTATAGCATTATTCACAATAGCCAAGATATGAAAACAACCTGTCTGTCAACAGATGGACAAAGACTATATATAAAAATATATATATAAAATATATAAAATGAATATCTTCATAAACTATATAGTTTATGAAGAATAGTTTTCCTTTTGCTTGATGACTTCACATTCTCTTTCCAAGTTTCCCAGTCAAAAGTATGACCAACTCAACTTGGAATAACTTCCTGCTCATGACAGGAAGAGAAAAAAGTCCCTTTGCTTTTCCAGTGGTAGGAGGAGATAAATCTCCCAAGGAAAGAAAAAAATCCTCTGGCTACACTTCCCTGACTCGAGAAAGAGCATAACTAGGACACAGGTCTTTTGACTTTGAATCCATTACATATGCTGGACTTGCAAATCTAACTGTCCACAGTAGCCAGATGGGTAATATAAAAATGAAGCAGGCCATATTTGTCTTATAATGGCACCTGTGGCCGCGATAGTTCCTGCTCCCCAAATATTCTGTGTGCTCCCCTACAGTTAGCTTAGGACCCTGTGACTATTTCTGACCAATGGACCATGCATGGAAGCAACTGTCTCACTTCTCGGTCAGGGCTGTTGACAGCAAGGGCACACCTCCATTTCTCTCTTCCTTCACTGCTGTGACTTTAGATTTCAAGTCTCCCGTGTAAGAGGAAGATAGTCCCCGATCTACATTCTATAGTATGCAAGGTAGGAAGAAATCTATTGTTAAGCCACTGAGATTCTTCAAGTTTTGTCCAGAGCGGCAGCTAATATTAATTACCCAAATGTGACATCTTAAACTGTCTACTTGAACACAGATATGCTTTGTTTCTCGAACATTCCCAGTGAAACATGTTGTCTCCTGTTTTTCTTAAAAAAATCTAATGCTTGCAAACCATACATTAGATATGGAGTCCATATCCAAAATACATAAAGAACTCCTGTAACTTGGGGCACGTGGTTGGTTCAGTCCGTTAAGACCCCGACTCCTGATTTCAGCTCAGGTCATGACCTCAGGGTCGTGAGATTGAGTCCCGAGTTGGGCTCCTCACTGGGCATGGAGCCTGCTTCAGATTTCCTCTCTCCCTCTGCCCTTCCCCCCACTCATGCTCTATCTTTCTCTAAAATAAATAAATAAAATCTTTTAAGAAAAGAACTCATATAAAATGACAACAATAACAAATTCTATTAAAAAATGGACAGAGGAACTAAACAGACATTTTTCCAAAGGAGACATCCAGATGGTACACAGAAAGATGCTCAACATCGCTCATCATCACGGAAATGCAAATCAAAACCACAATGCGATAGCACCTCACACTTGTTAGAATGTCTATCATTAAGAAGACAAGAGATAACAGCTGTTGGTCAGGTTGGAGAAAAGGGAACCCTCGTGCACCATTGGTGGGAATGTAAATTGGTCCAGCCACTATGGAAAACAGTATGGAGGTTCCTCAAAAAATTAAAAATAGAACTACCATATGATCCAGCATTCCACTTCTGGGTATATATTTCCAAAGGAAAATGAAAACAGGTTATTGAAGAGATACCTGCACCCCCATGTTTATTATAGCATTATTCACAATAGCCAAGATATGAAAACAACCTGTCTGTCAACAGATGGACAAAGACTATATATAAAAATATATATATAAAATATATAAAATGAATATCTTCATAAACTATATATATATATATATATATAGAGAGAGAGAGAGAGAGAGAGAGAGAGAGAATGAAATATTATTCAGCCTCAAGAAAGAAGCAAATCGTGCTGTTTGCTGCAATATGGACAGACTTCGAGGTCATTGTGCTAAGTGAGATTAGGCAGGCAGAGAGAGGGAAACTCTGTATGCTATCACTTATATGTGGGATCTAAAACAGCCTGGCTCACAAAAATGGAGAGTGGAATGGTGGTTACCAGGGGCTTGGGGGGGGAGGGGGTGGTGGGGAACTGGGGGATGTTAAAGGTACAGACTTGCAACCAGTAGATAAGTAAGTCCTGGAGCTCTAACACACAGCACGGTGACTGCAGTAGACAGTATTGTATTATAAACCTCAAATTGGCTAAGAGACTAGATCTTAATTACTGTCACCACAAAAAAGAAATGATAATTACCTGACATGATAGAGGTGTTACCTAATACTATGGTGGTAACCATACTGCAATATATAAATGTATCAACTCAGCACACTGTAACCTTCAGCTCACAAATGTTACATATAAATAACATCTAATTGTAAAAGTTAAAAAAGACTAATAATGTTAGTGGTTAAAATTTATTTTGTCATCACAATGTTCCTTTATTATTCCCAGTTTACAGAAGAGAAGACTGAGGCACAGGGAAGCTAGGCAACTGGCCAAAGGTCACATACAAGTGGAAGTAGAGTTGATAGATTTGACAAATAAAAATACATGGGACATACACCAAAAATAATTCAATGTTTATCTGAAATACAGGTGTAATTGGCTTTCCTATTTTTTTTTTTTTAATCTGGCAAGCCTAAGTAAAGAGGACCTACCAGAATTTGACCCTAGACAGTCTGACTCTGAATCCATGAGCTTCACCATATGCTCCTCTATTTCCCAGGCTAGTTTCAGTTTTATACTTTTATTAAATACATGGGTGAAAGCAGTATTCATGTTCCTCTCAACTCTATTTTTGACAGCAAACCAATACAAGTGGAATAAGTAAAATGACAAGTGGCCAATGATCAGTCACACGCCAGGGAGTAGTGGGGTCTATGACAAATTTGAGACCATATGTTTCATCTAAAGAGAGCAGTTTCTACTAAGTGTTGTACATTATTGCCTTGTGGGCATGCAGGCCTCCCTAAAAGAAACCAGAAAGCTAGATTTTTTTTTTTTTTGGTGATGTTCTCCTGTTTAAGATGTTGGCAACTCAATTAGAATAATTATAATCTTGCCTGGGTCCACATAGTTCAAGCCACACAGAACAGGTCTATAGGCTGGAATCAAGCTCTGGGTCACTGGGTATGATCTCTACATTCACAGGAAGAATCTTCCTAACCCACTGTTGGATTAGGTTGCTGGGAACTCTCACCCTCTATATTGCCTTCTCCCCTTGGAGGAACTAGTTTTAGGACTATACTATAATTATTAGGTGTATATTTAACTGAAGCCAACAGTTCAGTTATTGAGCTTCTGCTAGGGCAAGGCATTGTGCTAAGTACTACAGGGCTGTAGATATGAGCAAGTTACATGCCCATCTTCCCTCCTATCCACAAATCCTAATAAGATAAGTAAGTAGAATACCAGGGTAGATTGGGGGTAAGCCATGAAGAGAGAGACAGACCCAGCATGAAGTGTATTTGAACAAAAGAGAGGCACCTGATTGAGTCAACTTGGAATAATTTCATAAAGAAGATCTCATTTTGAAAGACTATGAACAGGCAGGATTTCAGTAAACTTCAAGAGAGTTAAAAAAAAGGAGGGGGGTAATAGTATAGATGAGGGCATGGACTTGAGAAAGTTTTCAGTTTGGCTGAAGCAGGAAATGGTTCTAGAATTTGGAGTGAGATCAGGTTGGAAGAGGAGATTGAGGACCAGGCAAAGGAAGATTAAAATCAAAATTGCACACTCTCATGATATATTTTGACACCTTCTATCAGCCCCGTACTCTGTATAATCCAAGGCGCTCACTGCTATTTTTCCATTTGTCCACATGGATAGCATAGCTGCTCTGTATCTGGGAACACGGAGAGAGGTTGATTAGTTTCCTCAAGGTAACAGAGAAAATCAGAAAGGTAAGATCAACAAAGAAATCATCTAAGTTATGGGTTGGCAAACTTCCTGTCAAGCGCTAGATAGCAAATACTTTCAGCTTTGTGGGTCATTCTGTTTTTGTTGCAACTGCTTAACTCTGCCATTGCTGGGTGAAATAGACATATCCAAACAGATGGGTGTGGCTGTGTGTCAATAAAACTTTATTCATAAAAACAGGCAGCAGGCTGGATTGGGTCATGGCTATAGTTTGCTGACACCTGGCCTAAACTTTTTTTTTTAAAGATTTTTATTTATTTATTTGGGAGAGAGAGAGGGTGAGAGAGAGCGAGAGCACAAGAGAGGACAGGGTCAGAGGGAGAAGCAGACTCCCCACTGAGCAGGGAGTAAATTTTTTCATAATACAGTTTCATAGGTACTTGGGAATGCTTGCTGACTAAAGAAAGTCATGTTCCCTGAAACGTAATATATACATCAACAACAACCTAACACAATGCATTTGTTCTTCTGGGAGGCAGGCTTTCTATTGCCTTCCCCTCCAACCATACTCAATTGCATCAAGTCCCACTGATGATTTTTAAACATCTTTCTCCACATCCACTGTCACCACTATCACTTCTCATCTGAACGATTCTAGCAGATGCTTAGTGTCCACACATATCCACCCCTGTCGCCATCTAATTCAGCCTCAACATGGAAGCCCAATCTAAGAGCAGATACCCTCTGCTTAAAACTCAAAGGAATACCCCCTTATTTTGAGTAAAAGCTAAGCTTTTACTAATCCAGAGGCCCTTGAAAACTCTCATCTCATCTGTGACAACCCCATATCCTTTTCACGCCACATTCTTTGCTTTCTTCTCAGATGAGATGATGCTTTCTTGCCACAGGGCCTTTGCACAGTCAGTCTCCTCTTTTTCTTTCTTTTTTTTTTTTTAAAGATTTTATTTATTTATTTGAGAGAGAGAGAATGAGAGACAGAGAGCACGAGAAGGAAGAGGGCAGAGGGAGAAGCAGACCCCCCTGCTGAGCAGGGAGCCCGATGCGGGACTCGATCCCAGGACTCCAGGATCATGACCTGAGCCAAAGGCAGTCGCTTAACCAACTGAGCCACCCAGGCGCCCAGTCTCCTCTTTTTCATTCCCCTTTCCTCCATTTGTCTAGTTCAAAGCTCTGTGTTCAGAGTTCAATTTCCTGGCTCTCTAAACTGCTCTTTCACACCAACCTCAGAGTACTTCATACATTTATAATCAAGTAATGAATTACCTGATTCACAGTTTAATGCCTGTTTTCCTGCTGCTTCTACTCACCCATGTATATCTTAGTACTCAGCACAAGTGTCCTTCAAGTAGCAGGTATTCTATAAGTACCTGCTGAATGAATGTATGCCACGACAGCATCTTACGTGTGGAAAGGACCTTAGAGACTTAATTAATTGAATCTTCTGTTCGAAACAACATTCTCAATAATTTTGGGGGATTTCTAAGGTGCTGGGCTTGTCCTTTGGCTTCAGCAATCTAAAGCAGCCCGATTTTTTCTAATGTTGAACTCTTTACAGGAACCTTTGTGAAAAATGCCAATCACAAGCCCCCAGATGTGTTCAGGCTTATGTAACTGTGGATATCTCCCCTACAGCTAGTGATTTTTTTCTCCCTGCATCTTCCACTTCTCATAATTTTCCAATTTTTCTATAACGATCATGTGTCACTCTGAAAATGAGTAAAAGTTCTACAAAGTCATCTTGAATTTACATACTGCTTTTCCTTCCAAACACAGCAATGTTATTAAAACATTATATAACATTTACTTATGAATATTTCAAGCATAAAAGAACAGAGTGAAAATAAAATTGCATCCACCCCTCAAGCCTGGTCCTTTTAAAATGTCTGGTTTGGGGTTGATCCTTACGTAATAAAGGAGCAGAAGTTATGTTCCATTCCATTTTACAGATGGATTCATAAGCCAAGAGAGTGTAGATGAATGTTCATGGTGATAGAGTTGGAAAAGGAAGGAACTGCGATCATGTTCAACAGAACTGCAGCACCCACAGACTGTATCATCTTGTACTTTCCCAGACTCTGTGATACACAAAGAGTAGCTCTAATTTTCCAGTTTTAGTATTGCTAAAAAGTGGTGAAAATTCAAGTCCTCCTGAGGGCATACTATAAATTGACCTTGAACCGAGAGCAATCTCTTCTCTTGTGATAGCAGCAAATACAGTGATTCTCTGGAAGGAGGCCACTGTTCCTTCTAACTCACGAATGCAAAACGTGAAACAGAAGCAAAGCACATGGCTTTCTCTGGACGTCAAGATGGCATTTTAAGTAGGCAACCTGCAGGCCAATTAGACTTTTGTGGATTTCTGGGTGTTTAGTTGTATATAGAAGGAAAACTTCAACCCTAATTTTAAATTTCAGATATTAACATTACCGAAAGTGAACTAAAGGACAAAGGGAATACTCTATATTGGAGATCTATGTGCTCTCTTTCTGTCATCTTTTTCTCCTTATCAAGAGAGTAGGGCCAGTTTCTGAGAGGCTAGTTAGGGTATCTTGCAACCGTGTCTGAGGTGCTGAGAAGTCAAGACAACCTTCAGAGTATAAGAGAAACTTGTTGATAAGTGGTAAGTACAATTATTTTCAACTGTACAATTTCTCCCCATTGGAGTTGTATTAACTCTAGCTAAACACGCTAGTGCCACCTATTGGAAAAACATTTTAATAAAAATAAAGTTGCAGGCTTAAAGTCTGCAATATTGGAAAAATGTCTCCCTGGACGGCAATTTCCCGTCAGAGGAAAACAACGTTAAGCCAGCTCGCCAAAGGCAACTTACGTGAGCTCTAGGTATTTTGTTTTGGGGGGGGGGAGCTTTCATTTTTCAACCTGATAGCAAAGAAGATATTAAATAATAATGAACTAGGGAGCCAACAAATTCCATAGTTCAAGAATGTGCTTTTCTGCCAGTTGTCTCATGGGCACTCTCAATGGGGGCTGATTGAGTTTTCTGGGATGTAATAACCAAGGGCCCTTCCCGTGGGCTAGAGGGGCTTTCTTTTTTGAGCTCTGTTATAGAAGGACCCAGATATCTACAGAAGAGGCAGGAATGGCCATATCTACCTTCTACCACAAAGGAAGAAGCACTCTTGTCCCCCTCCTCCCTTCTACTAACCAAGAGCACAATTTATTTGGTATAGAGTATAGAGAAACTTGTTGATAAGTTTCCTTTTTCCCCCTTCTCCCTACTGCCCTGTCCCATCAAAGTACTTTTAACACAGCAGTATGAAATTTGTACAAACATCCCGCAGGGCGAAAATGGTACAAAGAAGATAAGCAACAAATAGGACAATTTTATGTACGATCTGTTGTGTGTAAAGAAGAAGACGAAGACGAAGACGAAGACGAAGACGAAGACGAAGACGAAGACGAAGAAGAAGAAGAAGAAGAAGAAGAAGAAGAAGAAGAAGAAGAAGGGGCACCTGGGTGACTTAGTCAGTTAAGCATCCAACTCTTGGTTTTGGCTCAAGTTGTGATCTCGGGTGGTTAGATCGAGCCCTGCATGGGGCCCCACACTCAGCGGGGAGTCTGCTTAAGATTCTCTCTCTCTCCCTCTCCTTCTGCCCCTGCCCCCCACGCTCTCTCTTTCTAAAATAAGTAAATAAATCTTGAAAAAAATATGAAGAAGAAGAGGAGGAGGATGAAGAGGAGGAGGAGGATGAAGAGGAAGAAGAAGAGGAGCAAAGGGAGGAGAAGAAGGAGAAGAAATGAAGAAATAATTCTGGAAAATGGCATAAACATTTTCCTGAAAGAAATAAAAACCAAAATGACCAAAATGAAAATCTAGGCATTGAAGTTACATTTAGGGTAAAGGGAGCTGGGAAGGAGGATTTTGCTTTCCAGTTCATGTTTCTGTGCTTTCAAATTTTTCTGATTATATACCTAATTATTTTTGTTAATTAAAGAAAAAGAAGCTAATTGATGCTGGGAAAAGTCCAGATTGAGCTTGCTCTTGGAGGAGGGTAGTGCCTAGAAGTGGCCAAGGGGACTTCTGGGAGGTTGATGATGTTTCTCTTGATCTAGGAGTTGGTATCAGTAACAAAGGTGTGTTCGGCTGTAAAAACCCACCAAGCTGTATATTTCTCATTTATGCACATTCCTGTATGTGTGCTCAGCCAGAATAAAACTTTCAAAAATGACGCCAGGAGGAATTGGCAGGTAGTAAGATTTTAGACCATTTGTTTTCTTTTTATTTCCCTGTATTAAAGTAAATGAATGAATGTTATACAAGTTGGTGAAAATAAACTCAATTTTGATTTTTTTTCCCCCAAATGTATGTTTCAAATACATCTGTCCACACATTGTTGTGGTCAACAGAGTTAGAAACAACTCAATACCATCTCTGCTGAAAGTTTGCTCTCCTGGGAAAGTCTGGGGGAGAGCCTGCAGTTTTAGTGCGGTCTTGGAAGTCCTGGCAGGGAGACGCGGTGGGGCTCTCTGCCCACATGCCCAGGCTTTCAATAACCAACGTAAAAGCTTCTACGTTCGTTAATGGAAACCTGTTCAGGGGTCAGGGGGCCCGGTATCCACACTCCAAATCAGGCCAACTCCTCTCTCCCCCCCTGGCAAGGGAGCCTCAATCGCTCCGTCTGTAGGAACGCACCAGTTCAGATTACCTGTTTACCAGTGAACAGTTGATGGGCTTGCAGATACCCTAGCAGATAAGTTTTCAAATGCTTATGCCTGCCATGCCCTTTATTTGGAAGAGCCACAGTATACCCCTGAAGCTGGCTAAGTGCGGTGTGCTTGCTATCAGCCTCTGATAAGGGTGAGGAGCACTGAAGACCCAGGTAGGGTTAACAGGGAACCGTGTACTTGATAAATGTCACACTGTCAACCTCCTATTTTTTTTTTTCATGCATAGTATTATTAATTGTGCTAAATGTACATGTCAGAACTTTCATCTTGCTCCACTCAGATGGCAGATAAAGTTTGTGGGAAATCTCTAAGGGCTTTTTCTATTACCCCCCAAAAAGCAGTATTAGGGGCAAGACTCTGCTTTTGGAATTTTCTTTTAAAAACCAACTGATTAAATTCTGCTATTTTCTTATAAAAACCAACTGATTAAATTCTAACATGTTCTTATTGCTGGCAATGGGCATTCCAAAGTGGATTTATAGATTTTACTTATCTGAAAATCTGGGGCAGAATAGGAGAAAAAAAATCTAGAATTAAAAAAAAACAATGATCTATTTCCTGGCATGATATCCTAATTTTCACTTATAAACTATGTGAAAAATGGACTTTATTTCAGTAACAGTCAAGATTAGCAGTAGTAACTATAAGAGGGTTCATTATAGGAGCTGTTATTTGTCAGACACCTACTATGTGCCATGTGCTGACATTCTGTTGTAGTATATGCATTAGAGCATTTATTTTTTGAGAGAGACAGAGCATGCGTGCTAGTGGGGAGGGGCAGAAGGAGAGGGAGAGAGAGAGTCTGAAGCAGGCTCCACGCCCAGCATGGAGCCCAATGCGGGGCTCGATCTCACCATCCTGAGATCATGTGCTGAGCCGAAATTGAGTCAGATGCCCCACATTAGAGCATTTAATTTCCACTACACATCATCCTTACCATGAAAGAGAGGAAATAAGTCCGGAGACATTTGATAACCTGCCTGCATCATACAGGTGGCATGAAAGTGGGTGAGGTGGGTTCTGACCTCAGATTTTTTCTTTTTGCTCTGAGTGCCTGCTTGCTTTCTTCATCATCTGTACTGATACATTGTCATTGCCCTTGTGCCTTGGAATATTCGTAGCTAAACAATCTTTGGCTAACTGTTGGCTTATTACATACAAATGTGTGGGAAACATGGGAATTGGCTCCTTCACAACCAGCTTTAGGAGGCACCAGTGTAGGAGACAAAATCTTTTAACTAGTTCAAGGAACCCTGGTGGGTCTTCATGATGGTTGTGTCATTCTAGATGCTCATGGGCAGTGCAAGAATAAGAGGTTCTTACACAACTGAGTCTGCCGGTCTTTGTGGGGATGGTAGTGGGGTGATTTCATAGATCACAGACCCACTGGCTGAGATTGGAAGAGCTGGCTCAAGCCATGTCAGTCACGCTCGGGAAACCATATGGGGAGGGAATTCCATTTCTTAGGGTGTTGGGGAGGTGGTGCGGGGGTGGGGGGGTCTGCTTTATTTGCTTCCTAAATCTCCAATCTAAAAGCACACATTCCAGGCCCAACTATCTCTTCCAGGGGATTAAATGGTGCATAGACCAGAGCTTGATATCTAAGGCGAACAGAAGTGAATTAATCTAGAAATGATATATTTTTAGGGTTGTGGTCATTTTTGATAGAGCCTGGCTAGCTCACCTGCCCGCAAATGAAAAGGAGAAATGGGAAAACAAATACTCATTCCACTTAATCAATTCTTGGGGAATGGGACCTGTGTGTGTACACATTGTACAGTATTTTCGTCTTCGCTTGGCTTGGCACCCAACCCAGCGGCGGTACGAACGTTAAGGTCAAGTGGTAATTTAGTTCCAGAAGTTGCCGTAGGAATACCGCTGCCCACAGAAAGAGGACAGTTTTGAACGCAGGATTCCCCGATGCAAAAGGTCACCCAAGGCGGACTTTACAAAGTTTACATAACAAAGAGCAATTCTGTTAACGAAAATGATTAATTCCCGTCAGTACACATCAAACAGAACTCTTACAACACAGTATTGTCTGGATTCACATTGCCTAGTAAGGGCTTTTCACAAATTCCTTTTCTCATCACTCTTTTGACAAAGCCAGAGATTTTTGTTTCGTTTCATTTTGTTTTTTTGAGGGGGTGGTGGTGAGCAGACATTAATTTCCAGAGGAATCCATGAATGGGGTCTGTGGAGGCTGCCGTCTTAAGTGTGAGATGTGTCACACTGATGTGGCAGGAAAGAGACAACAGGCCTTCTGAGGAGTAGAGGCCTTCCAGGGAGCAGGGCTTGATGAAAAGTGTCCTGGAAGTACAAAGCCGGGATTGTCCTCCTCCCCAGAGACAATGGGGGATTTAAAAGGCTCACAGCACCAGAATTTTCACTTACTCCTTGAAGGCATTTTCAAGTTGTATGTCTCACAGATGACAGTAACAGTGAGTAGAAAAAGCCTGCTTTATAAACTCTCTTGCAATCAAGGAGGTGGCCTTATTTTGAAGATGCTATTTGCCTGCAAGTATGGTTATTCTTGAAAGGCCTAATGATTTAATGAGCTCGCTTTCTGCTACCTAGAAAGTCCTGATGGTGGGGGGACAGAAGAAGAGCCTTGAACTCCCAGATGGAAAGGTCTGGATTTGAATACCGATTCTGCCCATCCTCTGGGTGACCTGAAGCGTAACACCTAAGTGTTCCTCACCCGTAAGGAATGATAGCTGTCCCTGAGCCTATTTCTCAGGGTTGCCGTGAAAAACAAAGGCAGGGATCTAGGCAAAGGTATTTTTATTAGGAAGAGTTCCAGAAACAGAAATGATCATTATCACCTAATACTCCTACAGGGACAATTCTGTCGCCTAGAAGATGATTTTGGGGAAGAGGGTAAGTCAGGGTCTTTTGCCTTTGATGAAGCCTCTTCTTAAACCATTGAATCTCTTCACCTTCTGGGTTATTTGGTTAAATTACTTGTTCCGAAGTTGATTGCAATAATAGAATAAATCCAGTGAATAAATTCAGTGAATCTCCGGTTTGGGGCAGGAACCCTCATCTCCAACCAGACCCTTACATGATCCTCATTTTCCAAAGCTAGTATGACACATGCTGATTTGCATTCTTTTTTTTTTCCTCTTGGGCCAACTGAGTAAAAGCAAATTGTCAAGATCAAGTGTGACTTCCTGCACACAAATGAAATTCATTGGCCTTAGCACCAAGGACCACACAACTCAGTTGCACAATTACATTTCTAAAGTTGGAAGAAAAATGCCACGTTGGCATTTAAAAGCTGCAGTTTTTCTTTAAATGCTAGGATACATATGGCCAATTATACTGCAAGCCAAAAAAATGGTGCATTAAATTTGGGAGCATGTTTCATGCATATTGTGTGGATTCACACTCTTAGAGCTTCCTAGGGGGAAAAGAATGGACACCAAAGTGGAGGGGGTGCTAACCATTTGTTATTTAGAAGTTCTTCAAGAATTGTTTTCTTCCTTCCCTTTTTTTGGCCAGTCATCTTCAAGAATCAAGTGGAAATGCCACACCAGACCCTAAACTTCTTTCTGGCAGAAATGCACTACCCTCACGTGGACAATCAATGTGAAAGTATGAAGTTCTCTATTTAGGATTTCTAGAATGAATTATGGAAGATGTCTGGGAAAAATTTAAATAATTTTAAAAAGTTTAAATAATTTAAATAAATTTTAGAAGTTTAAAATAACTTTTAAAAAGTTTAAATAATTAAACTTAAAAAAATAATTTAAAAAAAGTTTAAATAATTGTTCAGTGTCCTTCCTCTAGCAGAAATGATCTTGGGGAGTCACCATGCTCCGCATTAGGAAGGGAAATTGCCTCTATTGTGAGGCATTTTCTAATTGTGAAAGGCAGATGCTCCCCTAAGACAGTTTGCAGGCATTTCAGGTGGTCTTCCTTATGAGGCTATGACAGCACACTCCAGTGTGCAGAAAGAGGGTATAAGAAAACATTTTGTTTGAGAAGTTTTCAGACCCCTAGAACTGACTTGTGGGCTAAGAGGTTGTTTGGGTTTCTAAAAGGTGGTAGATGTTTGTGCCCACACTGACCACCTCCACAGTTGGAGGACTAGCTCCCAGCCTGAGTAATGGCTGAGCGTGTGAATGGTAGAAGTTTTGCTGTAAATGGTCAGCTTTATGACATGTCCCGTTAATATCCAGACTGGGATCCATCCACCTGATACCACCTATGGGGAGCTTCACTCACCAGGTCAATGCTCTCCCTTGTGGTGATTTGTGGTATGTGCTCTCAGACAGGAAGAGGGGAGTGGGAGCAAGGGGTTGTGAATATACCATCTGGAGATGAATATTGGTCCCTCCCAAACTGAAGAACGGGGTGGTGACATTCCAGGTACATGCCTGTCCCAAAGAGTACATACGGCCTAGTACTTTCACTTTGAGTTTCTTGAGACAACTCTCACAATGGCGGTTTTTAAATTCTCTTGCTTTGAAATTCTTACCTGAATTCTCCCCACCTCACAAATACCTTTTACTGGCTACATCTCTTGTTTGCGGTGAGTGGAGATGAAATGATGCCCAGCCTGACTGATGACGGTGTGCGGTTTGCACCAGGCGTTGTCCTAGCTGAACAGCAGGACATGTGTTTTCATGAAAACAAACTGTAAAGTCCCCAAACTTAACGTCCTTGTTTCTTCTAATGCAGTCTTACTTCTCAATGTATTTTAAATGGTTCCTGGGTGTAGTTTAAGATGGTGGGTTATACCTATGCAGAGGGCACTCATCTCGTGTATTTCATCACAGAAGCAGCTTCCTTTGAAAGTGGAATCAGTGATCAAATCTACCATTTATGGATCAATTCCTCCAAGTCCTCATTCTGTTTGACCTTAAGCTGTGCCTGCCAATATTCCTAACAGTTGTTCTAAGCAGCACCAAGACCATACTAGATAAAAGATAAAGCATGTGTTTGGTCTCTGACCTTGACTACAACATGTTTTGATGTGATGATATGGATTTACCCTGGCTGATGTTTGTTTGACCACTGCCACAGATGCTGTTTTAAATCAGAAGAAAATAATTTACATGGGGGGGAGGGAACACCCCGCGCGTTTAAGTCAACACTTTGGGAACCACATTGTAACTAGGTTTTTTTTTTTGTTTTGTTTTGTTTGGAAATCACATAGTAACAAGTCCCATGTAACAAACATGTAATATCAGGACGTGTATATATATTCATTTCAATTGAGCCCAAATCATTACTAAGCGCCTACTGAGTGTAGGAGAAATCTAACAACCCTGGCAAAGATTGTTTCTTATTCTACATAGCACAACTTTAACAAGTTCCAATCAGTATTTGTTTTCCATTCATTAAACACGGAAAGTTCTTTCAGCATGCCATGCAATCACACTTAGTATTTGCCCTTCACCAGGTTTTACAAAATGTTTCAGACATAGACTATCAAAGAATGAGGACTATACAAATGTCTCCCTCTGATATCAGGACTCAGTGGCGACTTGAGCGGCTGCAAGTCCTGGGAAAGTTTCCACTGCCTCCCCAGTGCCCTCCCCTGGCTCAACAGCAGGAACCCTGAGAGCCATAGACTGAGACCAAGGTGACCGTCTTTGACCTTCTAGCAGGAGTCCTTGGACGACCCTTATGCCAGCATCATAGGGGCAGGAGACTTATGACCATCCATTGTCATAAAGCTCCATTGTCCTCTGGCCCAATCCATTTGTATTATAGCTGGGGAAGGGGGGGACCAGAAAGAAGTGACTTGTGCAAGGTTACACTGCTGATATAGTTCCGTGCTACCAGCGGAGCCCCAGTCCCAGGCCTCCCATTTCTATCCTGTCCTTTCCACTGATCTAAATCATCCTAATCTTTTGGATTTCTCCACGAACTATGTCTTCTCTAACCTCTGGGCTTTTGCAGACAAGCTGCTCTATCTGCAATGCCACTCTGCTCTAATAAGCAACTGATTGATTCCTAAGATTTTAGTTAAAACATCACCTCCTCTAGGATGCCTTTTCTGACCCTCTGAGACTGAGTTAGGTGCCCTTCCTGTGTATTCTCCTACCATTCTCTACTGACGCCAGTTCCACCATTTCTCACCCTCTCGTGTAATCACTTAAGATCTCCAACACACCGCAGGCTCTGTGAGGACAGGGACCTACACCATGCCATGGTTGCACTCCCTGATGTTGAGGGACACAGGGCCTGTGACTCCCTAACTGTATTGTGAATGGAAAATGAATGAGCAGGCAGGTGTCCTCTCTTAACCAAGTGAGGGCAGAAGGAAAAAAGCCAGTCATAGATGGGGGTCAAGTTTGGACCGGTGGAGAACTTGTAGAAAAGGAAATGGGTCTGTAAAGTCTAGACACCAGCTAAGCCTTTCTCTGGGGCTACTCTTCGAACCTTAGCATGTCTGCTCTTCAAATTCTAAGGATTTGGAATTTCTAGAGTGGCTTGCAATGGAGCCTTGAAGAATTTAGGAAGGAAACGGCTAAGAGGACCCCACGTGCCATTTCTCTCTGGATCTGCTGGAGAACTCCTCCCAGGAGAGACCCGGGGGGAGGTGCATTCTCAGAGGCTGCCCTGGGCTCAGGTGAGAGTGGGGGGCTTTCATCTGCAGGTGTACCTGGCTGATGCCTACTTTTTTCTTTTAATCCCCGTGGATGGCTGCCAAGGGTAGGTGCTTGTTCCAACTCACTACCATGATGCAGCTTACCCAGGAAAGGAAAGAGAAAGATATTCTGGTGCTAACATAACCCAGGTGCTCATGGGGTTCCAAGGATGGGCAGCTTAGTCTTAGCAGAAGCCCAGACTTTTAGGGTGACTCTTGAGGCCAGCTGGCCAGCAGTATTACCTCAAGCAGCTTTTCTAGCAGAAATCTGGCTTTGGAGTTGGTGGCTGGGTGTTATTTCTGTTCCTGGATCAGGTGTCTAGCTTTAGACATCAATGAGTCTAGGCTTTGATGTCTCCAGAGGAATAAAGCTCTTGTCCTCATGGTAGACTTTTTAGCAGTGGGTAATCCATACTCCACCATGGTTCTCTCAAAGCCCAGAGCCCTCGAAATGCCAGGCCTATGAGAGGAGCTGCTGAAAGAGGACCATTACTAAGTATTACTTGTTTGAGAAAAAAACACAATCATTCCTCCCCAAGTGACTTCCCACACATCACTTAGGGCGTCACTTTTCTCATCTGTAAAAGGACAGGCTTGAGTGAAATCACCTTCAAAGTCCCTCTTCTAAAATTCTTAGATTTAATCATCGAGTCTCTGGTTCCTCTCTCAGAATATTTTCTCTGAAATGCTCTTTTCCCAACCGGTGCAGACATGCCCAAGATGTCCCAGAGGAGAGGGTCCTGAAAAGCCCAAACCGAAGGGCTACAGGGGTCTTGTCATCTTAGAGTCAACTTCCTGTTTTACGACACAAACGACTCAACCTCCAACCTTCACCTGTGTACATGGCACCTCCAGCTTCCCCCAAAGCCCTCCCCACAAGCATGCAAGGGCAGATGTCCACATTCATGGTGTCTAGGTGGCTCTAAGCCCTAGTTTTTGCTCTGCTGAGCAGGGAGTCCTTGTCTTCCCTCTGGACCCCGTGAAGAGTCTGCCCTGCTTCTCAGGGAACCAGGTTCCTACCATGTGTTGCCACAGAATTATTGTTTTAAGATTTTATTTATTTATTTGACAGAGAGACAGAGAGAGCGCACAAGCCGGGGGAGCAGGAGAGGGAGAAACGGGCCCCCCACTGAGCAGGGAGCCTGATGTGGGGCTCGATCCCAGGACTCTGAGATCACAACCTGAGCTGAAGGCAGATGCTCAACTGACTGAGCCACCCCAGTGCATGTGCTACAGAATTCCCTGCTGAGAGCTACACTGAGCCCCCCATGCACCAAAGTTGTGCGAGAGCCTGGGGTAAGGAGAGAAGAATGACGTTTCCTCATTTGTGATGCTCTGTTAATCTAAGGGAGGTCCCAAGCAGGGATTCTCAATTTGACCCCAAATTTAAGGAACCGGCACTTTTCAGTATTACTCACAGCCCCTCCCTCTCACACTTGGCCATGCAGTCAGAAGACTCCTCCAGCAATGTCACTGGAGGAAAGCTCAACATGCTTGACCTAGAATCTTTCTGTCTCTCTGATGACTGGGTTATTTCCTTTGTTGTGCTACTTTCCTTTTTATTTTGAGATGAGTCCTCTTGGAGGAAGCTAAAAAGCCCATTCAAAGAAAATGGGCAAGCTTCCTCCTGAGTTTGACAGACAGACCCCACCATATTTGGATCCCAAGAGCAGACATGAGTGTGACCAACCCTCTTGAGAGAGCCTGGTTGTATAAAGACTCTGGAACTCCTCAAAGCTTCATGGTCTTTCCTACTCTGGATTTGTATTTCTTTATCCTGATCTTCTGATAAATCCCCTATTCCTGGGCCTGATGGGCGGCTCAGTCGGTTAAACGCCTGCCTTCGGCTCAGGTCATGATCCCAGTATCCTGGGATCGAGCCCCTCACTGGGCTCCCTGCTCGGTGGGGAGCTTGCTTCTCCCTCTCCCTCTGCCCGCCACTCCCCCTGCTGTGCTCTCTATGACAAACAAATAAATAAAATCTTAAAAAAATTTAAAAAGAATACCCTATTCCTCACAGTGATTTCCCGTCAGTGACTGATGGACCAAGAACTTGTTTTATTCGTTTGGCCACAGGCCTCAGTTGGGTGCCCTCATAAAGTATTCTGTGGATCTTTGGAGAAGATCTTGACATTGCTCCTGTCCTAGAGCAAGGGGAATGAGTGTTTGGAATATGGCCCCATGTTTCAGGAGGCTTGCCAGTCCTGGAAGGGGAGCCTAAGGAAGAGAACTGATAGGATTTTGAAGTGTCGGCCACAGAGATGCTCTGCTCTAAAGAGCCTTCATGTGTGATCATTACTGAGCATTCTGCCTAACTCACTCCTCCACCAAGTATTTGTCAAGTGCCCACTCTGTGCCCTTATGGACTGCATTATTGTTCTAGGCACCAGCGATGGTGGTGAATAAGATGTGCTAACGAAAACCGGAAACCCGATGAGGTGTGTGGGTGGGGGAAGATCTTGCTGTTGGGCTTCAGAGCAGTTCAATCATTTAAGGAGGAACATTATTTTACACTGAAATGTTGAAAGATAACCAATGGGCGGTATTTTCCAAGAGAGTCATTCCAGCCCTGTGAATATGGGGCTTTGGAAACCATCGCCCTAGGTGACCACATCTAACAGGAGGCACATCAGACAGAAATCTCTGATGTAGGAGGCAGATGAGATACCATCTTTTAGGGAAGGAGCCTGGGAAATCACCTTCACTGGGTGTCTAAGGAAAGACTTCTGACACCTTGTTCTGCCTACGCCAGGCTGTGCTACTGAAAAGTGGGGTAGGGGCTCTGTGCTTCTTATGGCCATGGAAATGGGGTGTCCTTAAGTTTCCGTATGACCCAGAGCCTGGCTTTAAGAGATGAAGCTGAAGGGTAGATTGATCCAACTGACAGGTACAGAGACTAGATTTAACCCTATCACGCTGACTCCATAGACACATTCAGGCTTGCTCATGGCAACCTCAAAGTGTGCCTGCTTGGAATAACGGCTCAAGAAGTAATGTAAGAGGACATACAAGCTCGAAAAATTCTTTGTTGATCAAAGTCAACCAAGTTTCTTTCCCACAGGACTCCTCAGAGTCTTCAATGTGAACGACGTGCACTTTCTGAAACACTGAGGTGGGGGGACAGGAGAGGGAGCCTGGAGCGATTTGCACACATATTTGGAAAAATGGAACCCTTCCCTAGAGGCACATCACATGGGGCCAGTGTTCTTGGAAAACGCTTTGGAAAACACTGCCTGAGGACTACGCTGTCATCAGGCCTGAGCTATCCTTTCAAGCAAAATTAAGGGTGATTTTTGCCTTTTTCTCCTTTCACCGAGGCTTACATTTTATTTTGAAGAAGCTTATTTTCTTCAGCATTTAGTATTTTTGAAACTGCCATGCTACTGATCAGAGAAGTGATCTTAAGTAAAGCACAGCAAAAATTAAAAATAAATAGGGCGCCTGGGTGGCTCAGTCGGTTAAGCGACTGCCTTCGGCTCAGGTCGTGATCCTGGAGTCCCGGGATCGAGTCCCGCGTCGGGCTCCCTGCTCGGCGGGGAGTCTGCCTCTCTCTCTGACCCTCCCCACTCTCATGTGCTCTCTCTCTCTCTCTCTCTCTCATTCTCTCTCTCAAATAAATAAAATCTTTAAAAAAAATTAAAAATAAATAAATAAATAAAAATGAACCACCACCTTCCCCTCAGTCCCTTGTATTTCAAAAATCCACGTTCCTATTAGGCTTAGTAGGGATTACATAAAACCTTAATTTTGTTTTTTTGTTATCAGCTTTTAAAAAATATTTACCATTTTTATTGTGGGGAATTTTTAAAAGTTAACTAGGTATTAAGATCTCTATGTCCATCTGTATTTATAACTATGCATTCCCCTATGTGTTTATCAATCATGTTTATTTACTAAAATTAATAGAAAAAAACCCCAGAAGAAACATAGAGACAAATCAATCTATTTACAATATAAAGATGGTTTTATGATATTTAAACCATAATTATTAATCTATTATTAAAGATTTGGTAAGACTGCATCGATTTTAAAACCACCTGAATGGCTGGTTAGAGATATCATTTCCTGGGCCCCAGCCCCAGAGATCTGATTCGGTGGGCTTGGGGAAGGGCCTGCAAACCTGCATATTTAACAAGCCCTCCCTGCCCCCAGATAGTTCCGATGCATGGGAGTTGTTACCATGAGAGAGAGAGGCTAAGAAACAATATGGGTTACTGAGCCTTTAGATATGATGAACTTGACTACATGCAAATTTTAAGTGGCCAATATAATTTTGAAACAAAAACATTTTATTTGTATTTATTTATTTATTAAGGATTTTATTTATTTATGAGAGAGAGAGAGAGAGCATGAGCTGGGGGGAGGTGCAGAGGGAGAGGGAGAAGCAGACTCCCCGCTGAGCACAGAGCCCGACGTGGAGCTCGATCCCAGAACCCTGAGATCATGACCTGCGCCAAAGGCAGACGCTTAACCGATTGGGCCACCCAGGTGCCCCACTGGAAAAAAAAATTAAATATGCTTTATTATAAAATGTTTCTATGCAGCTTGGGTATTCTGATGGGCATTACAGAATAAGCAGATAGGGTGGGAGAAATAGTCTGACCATGTGTTTCTGTGTTATTCTTCCTTTGGTGACAGATGATGTTTTTCTTGGGTCCCAAGTTTATCTGCTTGGGAGCAAAAGAGATTGGTCAATATTTGCAGTTTCTGGAACACTTTGCATCTGCTTCATGTGTTGAGTTTTCTGATATATAATATTACAAAGCATTTTCCTCCATAAACACAGTTAATGGGGCATATTAGATTGGCCCTTCAGACAGATTAGGTCGGTTTTCATCTTAGCCTTTGATGAAATGCAGCAAGAGCACAAGGGGCGCAGTTTTTAAAATATCGTCCTAATAAAAGTTTCTGGGATTAGCCCCAACGCTGCCGGCAGCCATGAGAAAGTTAACGAGTCACTGGCGCCTTACCAGCTATCAACAGCAGTTACTCTTCCGCGCAAGGACGGAAAAGAGCAGTCCCTTTTCTCCCAGAATAAGAATGGTTGCTGCTGCCTTGTATGAAGGCATCAGCACCATCAACCAAGAAAGGAGAGCCTTGCAAGAACTCCAAGGTTATTCACCCTCCAGTGTGAATCCTAGGTTCCCTCAATTTCAAAAGAGGTTATAAAAGCAGCGTCATTCTCCCCTGTTATACATCTTTGCTTTTCTTTGCATCTGATAATAATGTGAGAAGTTAGGTGGGAGCAGGAGCAGAGAAGAGCTTAGCAGATAGAAGGTGGAAAACTAGGACTTTGCTGCCAGGGCTCCCCACATGAATGTCTGCACATGCCAAGTAGGGACCTCATTTCAAGTGTCATCCGCACAGCCTAGCAAAATATTTTTGGAAGCATGATAACCGAGGGAAGATTTGTGTTTTCCCAGCATTACCATTTTCCTTTTCCAATACTGTAATTTTTGTAGCAATTGTTCCAAAAAATCAATCTACTTTGGAAATTACAATTTTTCCCCCTGTTTGCCTTAGGGAACTGTTATCTCAGATTATTTTGATCAACTCTTCTGCCAGCCACGGTCTCAAGACACGGAAACAACCACTTTGCAGATACTATGATAGAAAATTTAAGTCTGAACAAGCAGAAAAATGTGGTTAAGAATCTGAAGACATATTTAAATTTCCATGAACTGACTAGCTACATTGTTTGAATTCTTCAGCCACTGTTTATACATTCTTTTAATTGAAACTATTGTGAAATAATTGAGGAGTCACATGTGGCTGTAAGAGAAGTAATAATACCAATTCTGTGTATACTATATCCAATTTCCTCCAATGTTAACATTTTACAAGAATCTAATGTAATATGACAACGAGGACAGTGACACAGATAAAATCCAGCAATTGTGTGTAGATTTCTTTGGTTTCATCTGGCTTCATTGTGTCTCTGTGTTCAGCACCACAATGATCCATGAAGTTGCTCCTTTGTAATTACACTCACCTTCCTCTGGTGGTTATAATCCCTTCTTCCTCCCCAGCCACCATGAATACATTCTCAGTTCTTAAAGTTTTGTCATTTCAGCAATTTTACATATATGGAAGCATCAGTGTGTAATCTTTGGGGATTTTCTCCCCCCAGCTTAGCATAACTCCTTGGAGATTCATCCAAGCTGTTGCTGTATCAACAGTTGGTTCCTTTTTACTCCTGAGTAGTGTTCCCTAGTATGGATGGACAGGTTTTTTCCCCATCCACCTGCTGAAGGACACTGGGTTGTTTCCAATTTGGGGCTATCATGAATAAAGCTGCCATGAACTTGCACATACAGGAGTGTGTGTGTGTGTGTGTGTGTGTGTCTTAGTCTGTTTGGTCTGCTCTTACAAAGCATCATACTCAGGGTGGTCTGTAAACAAGAGAAAGCTATCTCACGGTTTGGAGGCTGAAAGTCAGAGTTCTGGGTGTCAGCAGGGTGTCAGGAAGTCAGGTTATACTAAGGGCTCTCTCTTGGGGTGCAGAATGTCATCTTCTTTCTGTGTCCTCATACGATGGGAAGCAGTGAGGGGCAAGCGCTAAGCCTCCACTTCATCCCCACATCCAGGGCTCTAATCCTAATTACTTCCCAAAGACCCTGACTCTTAATACTTTCACATGAGGGAGCAGGGTTTCAACATATGATTTTGGGGGGTACACATTCAGTCCACAATAAATTTTCATTTCTCTGGGATTAATACCTAATAGTTCAACTTCTGGGCCACATGATAATGGCATGTTTAGTTATATAGGGAACTGCCAAATTGTTTATCAGAGTGAGTAGTGTATTTCCACTAGCAATGTGTGACTGATCCAGCTTCCCCTCATGCACCCCGGCATTTGGTGTCATCGCAGTTTTTTATATTAGCCATTCTTTTTTTCCTTTAAGTTAAAAAAAAAAAAAGAAGTTTCACCATCCTAAATATACCTTCCACTGTTCCCCTCTCTCCCCCGCTGAACCCCTGGTAATCACTGATCTGTTCACTGTCTCTATAGTTTTATCTTTTCCAGAATTTCATAGAATTGGACTTACACAGCACACAGCCTTTCCAAATCAGCTTCTTTCATTTAACAATATGCATTGAAGATTCATCCGTATCTTCCTTTTTTTAAAAAAAAAAAAAGATTTTATTTATTTGAGAGAAAGCGAACTCTTGAGTGCACGAGTCAGGGGGAGGGGCAGAGGGAGAGGGACAAGCAGGCTCCTCACTGAGTGGAAAGCCCAAAGCCTGGCTCAATCCCTGGACCCTGAACCACCCATGGAACCCCAGATTCATCTATATCTTTTTGTGGCTTGGTAGCTCATTTTTTTATTGTTGCTGAATAATATTCCATTCTATGGAGGTGGTACAAATTATTTATCCATTTACCTATTGAAATACATGTTGGTTGCTTCCAACTTTTGGTAATTATGAATAAAGATGGATAAACATTCATGTACAGGTTTTTATGTGGGCCAAGTTCCTAAATCAGTCGGATATACACTTAGGAACATGGTTGTTAGACTGTATGGTAAGACAATGTTTAGTTTGTAAACAAATTGCCAAAATGTCTTCCAAAATGGCTATTCCATTTTGCATTCTCTCCAACAATGAATAAGAGCTCCTCTTGCTCCACATCCTTGATAGCAGTTATTGTCAGTTTTGCGTTGTAGCCATTCTGATAGGGTGCAGTGGTATTTCATTGTTTAAATTTGCAATTTCCTAATGACAAATGATGTCAAGCATCTTTTTGTACACTTATTTGCCATGTGTATACCTTCCTTGGTGAGGCGTCCGTTCAGATCTTTTGCCCATTTCTTAACCAGCTTGTTTATTTTCTTATTGTTGAGTTTTAAACGTTGTTTGTATATTGTGGATATAAGTCCTTTCTCAGATATGTGTCTTGCAAATATTGTTTGCTGGTGGGGGCTTGTCTTTCACAGATCAAAAGTTTTTAATTTGAATAAAGACAAACTCAGCAATTTTTTTCTTTCAAATATCTGTGCTTTTCAATGCTTTTGTTATTACTGTTGTATTTTCGAAGTCATCAGCAAACCCAAGTTCATGAAGGTTTTCTACTATGTTTCATCAAGAAGTTTTTTGTTTCACATTTTATATTTAAGTTGATGATCCATTTAAAGTTTCTGTGTAATGTGTAAAGTCTATGTCTAGCTGAATTTCATATATCCATCTATCTCCAATTACTACAGCATCATTTGTCAACACGACTATCCATTGTCCATTAAGTTGCATTTGCAACTTCGTCAAACATCAGTTGACTACATTTGTGTGGCCTATTTTGGGGCAATCTCTTCTGTCATATTGACCTGTATATCTATTCTTTCACCAATACCATCCTGTCCTTTTTAGGACAGCTCTGTGAAAAAAGTTGATGGTATTTTGATAGGGATTGCATTGAATGTATAGATTGCTCTAGGTAGCATAGACATTTTAACAATATTCAATATCATAAAAGCCATATATAAAAAACCCACAATTAATATCATTCTCAATGGGAAAAAACTAAGGTCAGGATCACGGCAGGGATATCCACTCTCACCACTGCTTTTCAACATAGTACTAGAAGTTCTATCCTCAGCAATCAGACAACAAAAGAAATAAAAGGCATCCGAATCAGCAAAGAAGTCAAACTCTCACTCTTTGCAAATGGCATGATACTCTGTGTAGAAAACCCAAAAGACTCCACTCCAAAACTGCTAGAACGCATACAGGAATTCAGCAAAGTGGCAGGATATAAAATCAATGCACAGAAATCAGTTCCATTTCTATACACTAACAAGGAGACAGAAGAAAGATAAATTAAGGAGTCGATCCCATTTATAATTGCACCAAAACCCATAAGATACATAGGAATAAACCTAACCAAAGACTTAAAGGATCTGTACTTGCCTTATATTTTAAAGGTGTCTTTCTGAGAAGATAAAGTAACTTTTATAGTGAATTTTTTTTCTTGTGCTAATTAACATTTATTGTTGTTTAAGGTGCTCCTTGCTTCTCTTTTGATCCATAACAATAGAAAAGAAAGAACTTTTTTCTTCAAAGGCCATTATTAGAGAGATAATTTTAGAACAGAATGAGACATTATTTTCAATGAATTCAATATGCTTTAGCAGAGCCAACAAGGAATGTATTTCTAGTATTACCAAAATGAAGATAATATCAGCAGAGGAAAACATGCTGGTGTCCAAGACTTTGGGATACTGGTAGATGTTGTACAAAGAGAAGAACATGCATCACGGGAACAACATAAGTTCAAATTGGCGGGGGGGGGGGGAGGGGTTGGGGGGAGAAAAAAATCTGGTAGTGGGCAAAAAACTGAGAAAGGGCTGGTTATCTGGAAGCTGAGTAATCCAAGGCCTCAGCTTCATCATAGCCATTACGTGGGAAGGAAAATGGATTCTAATGAAGCAGGAAAAGAAACTAGTCCCTGCAAAAGCATTGAAACTGCTCTGGGTTTGGGGATGGAGGCTTGCAGAGAACTTAGTTAACCTATTTGAGTTTAGATTTTAATTTCCAGTCTCTTAATTTAGGTTCAGGATTGCTAAAGGATGGGATGCCTGAATGGCTCAGTTGGTTAAATGTCTGCCTTCAGCTCAGGTCATGATTCCAGGGTCCTGGGATCGAGTCTTGTATCGGGCTCCCTGCTATGCGGGAAGCCTGCTTCTCTCTCTGCCTGCCGCTCCCACTGCTTGGCCTCTGTTTCTCTCTCCCTCTCTCTGACAAATAAATAAATAAAATCTTAAAAAAAAAAGATTGCCGGGCGCCTGGGTGGCTCAGTTGGTTAAGCGACTGCCTTCAGCTCAGGTCATGATCCTGGAGTCCTGGGATCGAGTCCCATATCGGGCTCCCTGCTCAGCAGGGAGTCTGCTTCTCCCTCTGACCCTCCTCCCTCTCATGCTGTCTCTCATTCTCTCTCTCTCAAATAAATAAATAAAATCTTTAAAAAAAAAAGATTGCTAAAGGATATATTATTAGATTAAGGGCTGAAAAATAATCAAGTTTGTTATATAATCCTTACCATCCACTCTATGGAAATGTAAGCATATACACACTTATATACTGCATATCTGGATGATTTTAATACTCCTGAGCTGCATTAATAATAGAAGGAATATACATTAAAGTCGTTCTAGTATAATTTCCTCACTATGTAAAAGGCTGTTTAGAAGACAGTGTCAGTCTGTCTTCCAGAACAGGCTACTGCTATACCTTCCCATTCTTTCTCAATGTGAAGACTGACCTCTAGTGTTCTGTCTTTTAAGAATTAATAAATTAAGTCTGGTTGTGAGCAGTATCTAGTAGCAAGTAGAGATTTATATACAAACTCCTTCAGAGATGAATTCCACAAATATCTGTTATACACCTACCATGGGCTGATCCCTGATGAAGATCTGTCTTACTCTAGAACTCCTTCAAATGGTGTCAGTTATTTCAAATGGCTTCTATTAGAGATACATTATCAGACAGGAAGAGAATATTACAGAATTCAGAGTGTAAAACAAGGGCTGACATATCACTAAATCAAACCAAGAAAGGAAAACCTACACCATCCTGTTCATGTATTTAAAAGAGTTAAATCCTGAAATGTTTATTCTTGCAAACCATTCTGTTCAGAGATTGGTTCCCAACAAAAAGAGTTTCGAAGATATGGGGATTTCTAAAAGATACCAAACATTTAGGATAATAGATGGCAGTTTTTCATGAGAACGATTTAATGAGACTTTTCAACCTTTTATAAGAGAAAATTGTGAACATTCACAGAAGGAGAATGGTACACTAGACCTCCATGTGCCCCCGGACCCGCTCAGCCACTATGGATATTCTACCAATCAAATTTCAACTGCACTTCCCCTTTCCACTCCAAACCCCTCCATTTCAAGTGATATTTTAATAGTTTAACTGCCATATTTGAACATCAAAATCCATTTTTCAGTGCTTAAAAACCTCCTGCAAAATTTTTAATCTCAGGAAACAAACTGAGGGTTGCTGGAGTAGGGGGGGTGGGAGGGATGGGGTGGCTGGGTGATAGACATTGGGGAGGGTATGTGCTATGGTGAGCAGTGTGAATTGTGCAAGATTGTTGAATCTCAGATCTGTACCTCTGAAACAAATAATGCAATATATGTTAAGAAAAAAAGAAGAAGAAGAAGAAGAAGAAGAAGGTAGCAGGAGGGGAAGAATGAAGCGGGGGAAATCGGAGGGGTGGACGAACCATGAGAGATGATGGACTCTGAAAAACAAACTGAGGGTTCTAGAGGGGAGGGGGGTGGGAGGATGGGTTAGCCTGGTGGTGGGTATTGAGGAGGGCACATTCTGCATGGAGCACTGGGTGTTGTGCACAAACAATGAATCATGGAACACTACATCTAAAACTAAGGATGCAATGTATGGGGATTGACATAACAATAAAAAATTAAAAAAAAAATAAAAACCTCCTGCAAAACACTTCTGATATTCTGAACTCTATTTGCCTGAGGGAAGAAAAATGAAGTTATAGCAGATTTGAGGGCAGTAAAAGTAAGATTCGATAAAGGTGACACGGAAGTTAGCCTTTAGGTAATGATTAACTATTACTCAGACAAAAAATGTCATCGAAAGAAAGACATAAAGAAAGA
Organism: Mirounga angustirostris; assembly: GCF_029215605.1. NCBI lineage: Eukaryota > Metazoa > Chordata > Mammalia > Carnivora > Phocidae > Mirounga > Mirounga angustirostris. The sequence goes on along the minus strand of NW_026991709.1, from coordinate 182,105,036 downwards.
GAGAGAAGCGTACAGCAAGATGGAGAGAGAGAAAAGGAAGAGAGAAAGGAAGGAATGAAGGGGGGCTTAAGAATGAACAGAAAATGTCATTCTGCAAGAAGCCTTCCCGAATGTGGAATTAACTAACCTTTCCTCAGCTTGCCTTTTATTCCATCCTGCTTTTTAAATTTTTATTTTATTTTATTTTATTTATTTATTTATTTTTTTAAAGATTTTATTTATTTGCGAGACAGAGAATGAGAGACAGAGAGCAGGAGAGGGAGGCGGGTCAGAGGGAGAAGCAGACTCCCCGCCGAGCAGGGAGCCCGATGCGGGACTCGATCCCGGGACTCCAGGATCACGACCTGAGCCGAAGGCAGTCGCTTAACCAACGGAGCCACCCAGGCACCCCCATCCTGCTTTTTTTTTTAAATAAAATGCTGCAAAGATCTGTTTTCCCCAGAAAACATTTAGCTATATGTTTGTTGAGGGCTAGAATTATGTCTTCTTCTCTGTGTATTGCCTTCTCTTCCCTGGATTATTCCAACAGTCTTCTAAGGCTCCCCGAGTCTGTTCTTGACCTTTACGATTTCTCAGATAGCAGTCAGAGGGATCCTGTTAAAACCTGACTTGGGTCACATCACTCCTTCATTCGAAACCCTATAAAGACTTGCCATTTCACTCAGAGTGAAGCTGAAGTCTTCACAAGGCCCTCAAGCAGTCCAGGCATTATCTACCTCAGAGCCTTTGCACAGCCTGTTTTCCCTGTCAGGAACATTCTTCCCCCAAATGTCTCCCTAATTCACTCACTGTTTTCAAGTTCTTGCTCAAATATTATCTTTCACTTCCTTGCTCCAGCACTTCTTACCCTACCCATACTGTACTCTCTTTTTCTCCAAAGCAAGTATCACCAAAGCGGTCTGTCTGCCCCATTGGAAAGTAGGTTCCATGTACAGAATGTGTCTCCATTGCCTTGCTTAGAGCTTGTCCCCAAGTAGATATTCTCAAAGTATTCCTGGGACAATAATGGATGAATCATGTCCCACATGGTATGCTGTAAACAGGAGGCACACTTAATAAATGAGCCAATGAATGAATTCTGACCCAAATTTGTTCTGAATAACCAAACTGCCTGAGAAAACAGAGGAGAAATACTCAAAAAGTTAGGGCAATTGAAAGTAAATTCTATAACAAAGAACAAGGTAGTGGTTCTATTAACTTTGAAAATTGTAGCTGTGAGCCTAGAATATAAGTTCTAGAAATCAAGTGGCATGTTCTGCCCAGTTCTGTTTCAGCACCCACTTGTCATCCTGACAGTTGCATGCTAAGTTTTTTCTCCCACTTCTGGCTCTGTGGCAAATCTTTTGAAAAGAGGAGTTAGTAACCCCACCTACCCCAAAGTTGGCATACCCGAAATGGGGTGTTTCAAAGCAGGCTTCTCTCCTACTAAATGTATTCTGTTTAATTGTTTCTCATGTTAAATGGCAACATACACCCTTTTGAGGAAAAAAAAAAAAAAAAAGAAGAAGAAGTTTTCATCTTGGTCACCCTGCAGCAATATCCTTGGGAACAAAATAAGCACAGAAATACCAAGGGAAAACACAAAGGCTCTTCTTAAGTGGGTGGTCAATATCATTTTAATTCTTCATTGTAATCCTCACAAACCCAAAGCCCTGTGAACTATTAAATTACTATGGGGATTTCCTCTGGGATCCTTGCCCCAGCTGGTCTCAGGATGTTCTGGGCAACAAGCAGCTTGGGTAATGCGCTCTGAACACCTGTCACCTGCTTCATATAATAATCTAAATAGAATGTGAATACAAAAGGCCTATTATCAATTATGCAATGATCAGTTTGGCTCAGAGTGCATGTCTGTGTGGCCTCCTTTAGAGCATGTTGAACATTCCCTTAGCAGGCACATCAAAACCCATGAAACAAGAAAGGGCATGAAGAGATGGTTGCTAACTCTACTTCCAGTTAAATGAGTCTGGGCAGATGGAGGTGATCAGTGGGTAGAGGCAGATGTTTATGTAATGCTAAAGGCAGGGACTGGGCAAGACCTGTGTTATCCAAGCTCTGAAACGTGTGTGCATTGTGTGCGTGTGCATGTGCATGTATTTTGTGAGTAGTTCTTTCTCCACGGATGTTACACCAAATGATATTCAAACCCTTAGTATGGAAACCCTGGCTTCTTACCTTTGCTACCACCTTTATTTAATGGGTGGCAAGTTCAGGGTAACTGGCTGTCCCCATGGCACAGCACTGAGAGGACATGGCACTTGCAGTGCTCAAACTGGGAAAATCCTGGGTAAACTGGGACAAGTGGGCCACCCTCTGCCCTAAGTGCTCCATATTTGTTTGCATGGAGTCTATTTTCCATTCACTGGGATATACACATGATTCCAAGGGGGATTAAAATCAATATTGAGGCTATTTGGAAAGCAAGCCCACAAGAAGGGATAAATAGGAAGCTGGTGGTAGAGCCCGGGTGTAGGCAGTAGCTGGAAACAGACGATAATGGAATGTACTGTCTGTAGAGAAATTTTAAAGCAATGATGAAACTGACTAGAAGTCAGCCTGCTTTTCATTATCAGCCTGCACCAGCAATTCTAAATGAAGTCAGTGATAAAGGCTCCTCCTGGCTGGGGCAGATAACCACCCCCCCGCCTCCGCACCACTGCACTTCCCACTCCTGGGTATGCCCCTGTAATGGAGGGGAAGGTAATCCATTATCTGTAAATGTCCTTTTTTATTGAGAGCTTGCTATGGTTATGTTGAGCCCTTTCTATGCTTTTCTCATTTAATGTTTTCACCAATTTGTAAGGAAGATACTTACTTTAGCCCTTTTGCAGATGAGGTACTAAAAATTCACTAGTCTCTTGTTTAAGGCCACAGAGACAGTAAGCTGACCATCTGAATCCCAGGCCTCTCTGAGGCCAAAGATAGTGCATCTCAACCTGATAAGGAAAATCTGTGTCCTAAGATGGCCAACCGAGCCAGCGAGAGAGTCCCAGCCCTTGCCCCGGGGCTCTTCCAGGTTCTTCTCCCTGCCCCTGCTTCGCGCCCGTGCCAAAAGTGCCCAGTATGTGGAAGCAGAAGTGTATCAATTGCCCCCTTTTTTTGTGCTCGGGGCTCAGACCTTTGGAGATCACTCTCCTCTGAGCCAGCTGGCATTAAATAAACCTCCTAACCTCCAAGATCTCTGAGTGCCTCTGGATTCTTCTGTTGGGCGATCAAGTCCAGGTTCCGTAACAAACCCAGGTGCTCTGTTGCCTTTGCTCCTACACGAGAACAAGTCTGAAAGCTGACTCCCTAATGGGCACACCGAAGTGGTGGGCAGGGTTGGGGGGGGCACTGGTGATTCCAAGATGAGCTGCTCAATATTTGTTGAATAACTGAGTGAATGAATGAATACACTGAGTGAAAACTGGTACCTTCATAGAGTTATCAGAGTCCAGAGAGCTTTGTGTTCAAGCAGGACAGAATTTTTTTTTTATTTTTCCTTCAACTGGGGCTTGCCACAGTCTTAAGAATTGAGAACACAGAAGACTGACCTGGTTCCTGTCCCTGTCATTCTCCTTTTGGGGGGAGATGCTTACATCAATGGACACCAAGTGTTTTTGGATGAGCTGCACCATGAAACAATAATGTCATTGCAAGATTTTTTTTTTTTTTTTAAAGATTTCATATATTTATTTAGAGTGCCAGTCAGGGGAGAGGCAGAGAAAGAGGGAGAGAGAATCTCGAGCAGATGCCATTCTGAGTGCGGAGCCCGACTCAGGGCTTGATCTCAAGATCCCGAGATCATGACCCGAACTGAAAACAAGAGTTGGGTGCTTAACCGACTGAACCACCCAGGTGCCCCAAGATTCTTCTTTCTAAGACTAATTTATTTCAGCTTATAAGCCATGAAAAATGGAGGGCCCAGAACTGAGGTAGATTCTCAAGGTCTGATGTAGGCATGAGGCCATCATTAATGGGGTTCCCAAGAAGTCCCACTACCCGTGAATCTGACCTGATGTGCAACAAGTGTGATGCTCCCTTCTCTTCCTGGAACAGTCTAATTTGGAGACTTTTTCTTGATTGTAGGGATTGGCTTTAAGCAAGAGGTTGCATGCTAATGCTCTATGGCTTATATCTGATCAGTAGACATGTTTTGTTTGGCCTATAGTATTCCCCAATATTAAAAAAATTGATGCTATAAAGAATAGGAAGTCTTTGCATAAAAACTTGGATTTCTGGCTTTGCCTCACACATTAGAAAAGCTAGCTAGCTATACACCTGCTCAGCAGCACTGGATGACTAGTCCTGGCTGACTCCTTTCAAAAAGACATGGGTCTACAAGTCCCACTAGAGTCTCATTGACTCAACTCACTTCATTCATTTATGTGACCTGTCTGCTCCCTGCATGAAGCTTATGATCCTTGCTCTGGATCTGCACTGGCCATTACAGTGGCCACTAACCACATGTGGCTAAAAGCTTGTGTTTAAATTCATTAACATTAATAAGATTTAAAATTTAGGGGTGCCTGGGTGGCTCAGTTGGTTAAGGGACTGCCTTTGGCTCAGGTCATGATCTCAGGGTCCTGGGATTGAGCCCCATGTCGGGCTCCCTGCTCAGCGGGGAGTCTGCTTCTCCCTCTCCTGCTCCCCCTGCTTGTGCTCTCTGTCAAATAAAAAAAATAAAATCTTTTTTAAGATTAAAAAAAATAAGATTTAAAACTTAGCTTCTCGATGGCACTAGCCATACTTCAAGAGCCTCTTAGCCACAGGTTAGTGACTACCATATTGGGCAAGACAGATCAGAACATTTCCATCACCAAATGGAGTCTCTTGAGCAGTACTACTGCAGACATGAACTATTTCAGAGTCATGGCTGGTACCACTAACCCCCCACCCAATGGGTTTTACCCTGAAAATCCTATTGTAGCAAGAGCAGAAGGAGGAGAAGGAGAAAAAGGAGGAGGAGGAATCATTTGTAGAGTACTTACTCTCTGTCAAGCACTGTAATAAGAACATTTCACAAATTATCTAAATTAATTGCTTATATAGTCCTTTGATATAAGGGAGATAACTCCTCCTCATTCTAAACATGAAGAAACACAGGCTTAAAAGTAAAATTGCTGAAGCTCACATCATTAATATATGGTAATCTAGGATCTAAATCAAAGTCTGTTTGGTCCTAGAACTCATGTTTCTCATGATCAATTCAATAAAGCACAGTCTGTAGAAATGAATCCACAACCCCATTAAGCAGTGAGCCCACTGGAAAGCCAGAGGGGAAGGATGTGGTGTCCCTGGTCTGCTGGGATCTGCCTGAAGATTGCACCAAAATTATACAAGTAGACAACTTATATTCTTGGCCAACCCAATGGTCATTTCAGTGAAAAACAGGAAACTGTCTATTTTCACAATGACAATTATTTTTTTCATTTCTCTTTTTTAATTTAAATTCAATTAGCCAACATATAGTACATCATTAGTTTTTGATATAATGTTCAATGATTCATTAGTCGTGTATAACACCCAGTGCTCATCACATAATGTGTCTTCCTTAATGTCCATCACCCAGTTACCCCATCCCACCATTGACCTCCCTATCCACAATCCTCAGTTTGTTTCCCAGAGTCAGGAGTCTCTCATGGTTTGTCTCCCTCTCTGATTTCTTCCCATTTAGTTTTCCCTCTCTTCCCCTGTGGTCCTCCGCTGTATTCCTTATGTTCCACATATGAGGAAAACTGTATGATAATTGTCTTTCTCTGACTTCTTTCACTTAGCATAATCCCTTCCAGTTCCATTTGTTTATTTTTATTTTATTTTTAGAGAGAGAGAGAGAGCACCTGAGTGGGGATGGGCAAAGGGAGAGGGAAAGAAAGAGAATCCCAAGCAGGCTCCTTGCTGAGCACAGAGACGCACACAGACCCGAGATCAGGAGATCACAAGATCACGATTTGATCCAGTATCAGGAGTCTGACGCCCAACTGACAGGGCCACCCAGGTGCCCTTATTTTTTTCATTTCTGTAGCAATTACATTGTTGCTTCTTTTCCTTGACTGAGAATTCATAGCTGCCAATTATAAGCTGATTTTAAATATTGGGAGCTACTCCATGTATCCATCGAGAAGAGAATTTATCTTGACATTCAAATGAAATGACATTTTTTTCCTTTTTAAGGGGGTTTATTGTTAAGTGTGTTGTTCCATTCTTATTTAGAAGTGTCATTTTCACAGACTGCACTTATTTAATAACATTGGAGGCCCAGAATGGAAAAAACAAAAACACTTCAGCTTTTGTCTATTATATGGTAACAGAAATCACTGATCCCTTAGAAAGAGGGGGGTGTTAGAATAATTAATTTCATTATGGGTAAGACTTTTGATATTATTTTCATATCTCTAGGCAAAATAATTATGTTCCAGGTGCACAAACATGTTTTTGTTGCTTCTGTGTATGCGTTAAAAATTCTTGATTCTCTTTTTCCTGCAACTTTTTTCTATCCGATGGTTCTTTCTTCACTGGCATTGTTTTCCATTTGCATGCTTCTAAATTATTATTTCTCTTTAAAGAATTCAATACATAAAATTATATCAAGAGTTACCATTAGCTGAAGAAGAGTGAAAAAATTTTAATCAGCTAGAATTATTTTTAAAGGTAAAGGGGATATATTCATTTGGTTGGTGTCACTGTTCAATATTCTATTGAAAATTATTTTGTAATTTCCTAAACTATAAACACTTATCAGAAACATTTTTAGGACAGGGTTTGCTTTGCCAGAGTACATAATTATCATCAGCTTTGCTTGCCAATAAAGAAGAATGCTTTCATCTGGATGAATTTATGCATAGGATGTGGATGGTAAATTCTTTTTTTGCAGGAGATTTTCCTCTATAGCCTAGAGGCTGAGGGAAAGCTTTTTAAAAAAGTAGACAGAGAATTTGATTCATAAAATCTCCCATTTCAATTACAACCAACATGATGCTCGTTCTCCTACAAACTCAGTGACTGATATTGGTGATATTTTCCTTTTTTTTTTATGGAGTTTTAAAATAGCTCTGCTTTACCATCCAGACTCATATTTGCCAACCAATCTCCCACCAGTTTTGGTAACATTTTCTTAGGAGGAAAATACAGAACAGATGTTAATATTAAAATCTGAGAGGAAAATGATTTCTCAATGCAAATATACCCCCACTTAGTAGTAAATGTTGGGCTGAAGAACTTATTTGCTCTTTTAAGTAGCATTTGCCAAGTGCCCAGGATGTGGTCTCAGTGTGCTCTATGGCCATGCTTATCACATTTAACGTGCATCTGAATCATGGGGGACACTATTCTCATGCAGATCTTGGTTCTGTGGATCTTGGAGATTCTCCATTTCTAATAAGTTCCCAGGTGAAGCCAATGCTGCTGGCCTAGGAATCACACACTATGTAGCAAAACTTTTGGCATCAAAATAGAGATGAACAAAATAAAGCCTCACAATGGGCTCTTCAACAAATGGAAGAGAGCTGGGTAACTGAAGACAAGAAGAGTGGGAAGGTTCTGCTCTTGGTAATGGAGATACTATCAACTCTGGGCAGCCCAAAGAAAACTAACATTGAAAAGCAAAGGAGAACCACCAGAGGAAAACAGATACTGTAGGGGAGATGATGGGACAAAAGAAAAAAGGAGTGACATGTGGTCAGTTTCCCATTTTTTGATGGCTTTAGCCAGAGGGCAGTCCAAACTCTGCTGTGTGGGTGGACTCCAACTCCAAGAGAAAATCCTGCAATGTACTGGCTTAAAAATCAGATGTCAGAGTTCAGGTTATATACAGTAACTGGAAAGTGAGGGAAGATAGAGCGGAGGAATAAAAGGGAAGGAAGATAAAGAAAGGATAGAGATACAGAGAGGGTGCCCAAATTTGGTATGTAAACTGTCCCAATCTGTGGCTAACCTCCAAGTCACCTATGCATGAAGAAGCCTCCCAGCAACCCAGCTAAGGTTAAGAGAACTGCAAAGATTGCAGTTGCTCCTGATGGCAGGGGAGAAAAAGTTTGCAGTTTGAGTTCAACAAAGTTAACTTCCTGTTTATCAAAATAATCAATATTTTTCAAAGGAACTTGACAGAATCTAGAGACACTTTAACGTATTATCCTCAATACCTAGGTAGGATACAATCCAGATTTCTCTTGTAACATGAAGAAATAGAAAAATGTGACCTATATTCAAGAAAAAAGAGTATCAAGACCAAACTTGAGATGAACAAGGTACTGGAAACAGCAGGACGAATATTTTATAGCATCTCTTATAACTATGTTTAAGGATACAGAGGAAAATACGATAAGATAAAAAAAGATAGGAATGGCAGCAGCAAAATAATTTTAAAAAATTATAAAAAAAAAAAGACCCAGTGGAAATTCTAGAAGTAAACAATATTGTATCTTAAAAATAGGGGTGCCTGGGTGACTCAGTCGGTTAAGCATTTGCCTTCAACTCAGATCCTGATCCCGGGGTCCTGAGATCGAGCCCCGCATCAGGTTCCCTGCTGCTTGGTGGGGAGCCTACTTCTCCCTCTCCCTCTGCCCCTCCCTGCCCCACCGCTCCTGCTCTCCCTCTATCTCAGATAAATAAATAAAATCTTTAAAAAAAATTAAAAAAAAAGAAAATTCATTGGATGGTCTTAACAGCAGATTGAAGATGACAGAATGGTCAACCAATGTGAAGACAGACAGTATCCAATCTAAGAACTTCAAAATGTAAGCAGACTCTCAGGGATCTTTAGGACAATAGCTAAAGAAATAACATGTTTATTTATTTATTTATTTATTTATTTTTAAAGATTTTATTTATTTATTTGAGAGAGAGAGAATGAGAGACAGAGAGCATGAGAGGGAAGGGGATCAGAGGGAGAAGCAGACCCCCTGCTAAGCAGGGAGCCCGACGCGGGACTCGATCCCAGGACTCCAGGATCATGACCTGAGCTGAAGGCAGTCGCTTAACCAACCGAGCCACCCAGGCGCCCGAAATAACATGTTTATGATTGGAATCCTAGAAGGAGAGGAGTAAGATAATAAAGCAGGGGAAAAAAAAAACATCTGGGGAAATAATGGCCCAACTCTTTGTAAATTTGGTGAAAGGCATATATTCTTCATGAAGTCAGCTCCAAGGAACATAAATACAAGACAACCACATTTAGGCTCACCATAGTCAAACTGCTAGTTATAATGGGAGATGGCATTCCAAGTGCATGAAAGTACAGACTCTGAGTCAGAGAGGCTTGCCCTGAAGCCTGCATCTGCTGTTTAATGTCCATGTGACCTTGGGCAGATGCTAAGTACTGAGCAGATTTTTGGATCATAGAGTACTTAAGAAGTTAAGAATCAAGTGCCCTGCTGGTAGGAGTGCAACCTATGGAAAACAGTATGAAGTTTCCTCAAAAAATGAAAAATAGAATTACCAGAGGATCCAGTAATTCCACTACTGGATATTTACCCAAAGTAAATGAAAACAGCAATCCAAAAAGATATATGCATCCCTATGTTTACTGCAGCATTATTTACAATGGCCACAATAGGGAAGCAATTCAAGTGTTTATCCATAGAGGAATGGATAAAAAAGATGTGAGGGCGCCTGGGTGGCTCAGTTGGTTAAGCGACTGCCTTCAGCTCAGGTCATGATCCTGGAGTCCCGGGATCGAGTCCCGCATCGGGCTCCCTGCTCGGCAGGGAGTCTGCTTCTCCCTCTGACCCTCCTCCCTCTCATGCTCTCTGTCTCTCATTCTCTCTCTCTCAAATAAATAAATAAAATCTTTAAAAAAAAAAAAAGATGTGATATATATTTTAACACACACACACACACACAGGAATATTAGTCATAAAGGAATGAAATCTTGCTATTTACAGCAACATGGTTGGACTAGAGAGTATAATGCTAAATGAAATAATTCACACAGAGAATGGCAAATACCATACAATTTCACTCAAGTGTGAAATTTAAGAAACAAAACAAACAAGCAAAAAAAAAAAAGACAAACAAAAAACCCAGATTCTTTTTTATTTTTTTTTAAAGATTTTATTTATTTATCTGACAGAGACATAGTGAAAGAGGGAACACCAGCAGGGGGAGTGGGAGAGGGAGAAGCAGACTCCCAGCCGAGCAGGGAGCCCGATGCAGGGCTTGATCCCAGGACCCTGGGATCATGACCTGAGCTGAAGGCAGTTGCTTAATGACTGAGCCACCCAGGTGCCCCCCAAAACCCGAACTCTTAAAAATAAGAGAACAAACTGGTGGTTGCCAGATGGGAGGTGGATGGGGGGATGGGTGAAGGGGATTAAGAATCCATTTCTCATGATGAGCACTGAGTAATGTACAGAATTGTTGAATAATTATATTGTACACCTGAAGCTAATATAACACTGTATGTTAATTATATTTTAATTAGAAAAGAAAAACAACCATTAGAAGGATGTGGAAGAGAGAATGGGAATTTGGGATTAAAAAAAAGGTAGAAATCAGGGAGAGAGTGGTTAACATATACTTGCTGGTAACTCTGGATTCAAAGACTGACCCAGCATATACTTATTGACCACGTGCTGGTAGGTTCTCTCCTGCCTAAACTGGTATAAGTTACCCCATGGGCAGCTGAAGATCACCAGGGACAAGTGTCTCCATGAAAGTGACATTATTTCATAATATATTTTCTCTCACACCAACCATGACTTGCAGTGATCATCTCTATTTGTGATGTAGCAAAACAAGAGTGGAGTGATGATATTTCTGAAAGAGTAATTGATGGTTTCCCCCTAGCCTTTCCTGCTTTGTTTTTGTCCTTGATTTCTTTCATCTATCAAGTTGCAGTGAGGCCACTTGGGGCTCATTGATGCAGGGAAGGGACATGTTCTCTGGAAGGCAGAGAAAAAAGTGGTTCCTTTCAGGTTTTGAGATTTAAAAGCCTGAGTCTTGAGAGAAAGGGCAATTCAGGGCCCAGTTCACAGATTTGGGAGACCACATAATCATTTAAGAGCAAGACTTTTAAACCTTCAGTCTAGAAAATAATTTTGTGCTAAAGCGAAAAAGATTTTGTAGGGGAAAAAAATGAAATCTTGGAAATGGCAGGTCTTGGCATGTCCTATCATCTCCATTGTTATCACCTTAAGTCTGAGCAATCATAATGTCTTGTTAGTTTATTGTGATAGCTTTTCCCAACAGGGGTACCTGCTTCTGCTCTTGACCCTCATCTCCACCAGGCCAATCTGCTTTCAGCAGAACAAAGGGTTTCCTGTTGTAACCTATGCCCTATCAGGCCAATTTCTCTGCTCACAACCCTGCAAAGGCTCCCCATGGTATTCTTAATCAAAGGCAAGAAGACCTTTGCAAGGATTACAAGACTCTACACACATATCCTAGTCCCCTTCTGATGACATTCCTTTCCACTTACACTAGCCTTCTTCTTGTTGCCTGAATATGTCGGGCATACTACTGTCTTCAGTATATTGGGATATTCTTCTCCCTGATAACTACATGGCTCACCTCCTTCAGGTTCTTACTCAAATATCACATCCTCAATAGGTCTGCCTTGAGACCATTCCCATCCTATTGCTCTTACTGTGTTTTGTTCTTTTTCGATTGCACTTTTAATATATACTTTTTGTTTTTAGTATATAGATAATTTACTTAGTCTTTTTTTTTTTTTTGCTATTATTTATTGTCTGCCTGCCCTTTTAGAATGACAGAAGGGATCTTTGTTTTGTTCATTCGTGTATCTAAAGACCTAGCACAGTGCCTGCTATTTGATAAAAGCTCAATAAATAATGAATGCATCCGGAACCTCTTCGCTTGGTCTGGGGTGAGTCCTAGGGAGGGAAAGCAGGATGGGCAGGTAGGATTGGGGGATGTAAGAACAGATGTATGTCCTTTCCCAGCCAGGACATTGTATTAGCAGCATATCCTAGAGAAGAAATGCAGTGTCTAGGTTGGGAGTGTTTGATGTCGCTACATGGAGTTTCTGTAAATACCTGTGAGCCCAAGAAGGACTGAAGGGGCAGAGGGCTTTGAATGGTACCTAGAGAGTTTCCCATATGTGGAGCAGGAGTAGCAAAGTGATTGCAGCAATAGTGGGGAGAACTGCAAGACCCAAAGGAAACTTTTAAATGCAATAAGGGGTAAGTTGTACATCGGTTGATGTCTGTTGGGCTGGAGGTTCGTGATGGCCTTATTTTGTGTGCATGGAGCCCTGGCTGGGAGGCTGAACTTAGCTAGGACTATTGCAAGGACCTCCTCCACATGGCTCTTCCAGCATGCTCAAGGGGAATTGGACTGTTTCATGGTGACTTTAGGCTCCAAGAGTGAGTGTTGCAAGAGAGAGGATGTAGAGCTACCAGTCTCTTCAGGACCGGGCTCTCAGACAGGCACAGCCAAACTTTCACCAAATTCTCATGGCCCACGCAGTCACAGAGCCCAGCCAGGCTCAAGGGAGAGGAGATTCTCCCCTCTAGATAGGAGAATTATCAAACATTTTGGGCCATCTTTAATTTTCCATCAAGTGAAATCAGCAAAATGTTATCAAAAAATAAGATCCCAGTAAATATTATTTCACAGAATGACATCTACCTTCCCTAATCCTACCAAAGCATGGGAAGAATGTCATCTTCACAGGAAACATAATACATTTTAATTTCCTAACCAACAAGTAAACCAAATATTTTGTTGTTCCACACTCTACTGTCATTCTTGACAACTGCCAGTGGGGTAGAAACAAAGTAGAATTAATTTGGTTTCTGATAGGAATTGGGAAGAAAAAGATAAAGAAAAAAATTGGGCAAAAAGGTTGCACAAGAAGGAGGACAGAACAAAGCCATTTATTTCAAAGGAAAGAGAAACTGAGTTGTCATCTGCAGAAAGACAGGGAAGGCAGCTAACTCATAGGAGGGGACAAACACTGGTAGGAAGCAGTAGAGATGGAAAAATAATTTCAAAGTCAGCTGAGTGTGGCAAAAGAAGAAATCAGGGCGAATGTGTGCTTTAAGCCAAAGAGCAAAAATAAGATCAAACTTTGGTTCTAAAGATTCCAATAGAATTCAGAATTCTTTATTAGGGATTCAGAGGGTAGGGGAGAATAAATTACTGCAAAACATACAACTAAGACTTGAGCAATGTTCCTTTCAGTGTGACTGAGTAGGAGAAATGTTCCATTTTACAAGAGCAGTTATAATTATTATGTATCTACACTCAAGAACGACAACACAGAAGCACTAGGTTTCCAATCCAACTTTGAAATACAGAAATGAAAGGACCAAATGCAAACAAACAACACCCACCCCCTAAACACTCCACCCATATTTTGTGCAGGCTCCCTTTAAAGTCTGTCCTCACCGACTTTTACCCACTGTGAAAAAATGAGGAAAAAAAATCTATTTTCTGTCTGCCCTGTGGCAAGAGAGCAGCCGCTGTTGCATTTCCTTGTAGATGGAAGTGTTTTGTTCTCTGGTGCTCCTGAATGTGCCTTAGAGCTGCGAAGCCTCAGGAAGTTGGGACAAAAGGACTTTGCCTCTGAAATGGTGGCTGACACACAGTAGGGCCGATGCAATTCATCTAGGAGCAGTGGGGTGGAGGCAGCAGCGGGAACAGCCCCAGAGAGGACAAACCACAAACAGACAGGCAGTGAGAACGAAAATACATCCTGTTTTCAGAAGGGCTCTGAAAAGACGACCTGAGTTGGGCGGATATATTTGTTTCAGGAACAAGGCACTGCCTGAAATAATCAATGAATGTATTCCTATGTATATAATTCTGTTCTCACCCCAATTTTCTCCCTTCCCCCACCGCAGTCCCTTGATATATTGCCTCGGATCAATCTTCGATCTCAGTGTTTTAAAAACTTTTAAGAAGCTGGGTTTTTCCCCTTCAAACGAAGAGTTTGTGTCTTTTTGATTTAAAGTAGAAAGCACTAGTACTGTCTACTGCAATCCAAGCCTGTAGCGTACAATCTGACAGGTCAAGGGCAAGAGAAGAAAGAAAAGGCAGTGAATGCACATATGGAGGGAGGGGACTGGATGTCACAGCAACAGCATTGTGGCTTGGACACAAAAGGAGGATTTGGAGAAATGAGAAGGCCCCCAATAAATCTACATGCAAGTAATTTACTAAGTGGTGATCTGCAGCCCAAAGAGCTCACTGTGACTCCTGCCATTCCAGAAAGAATACATTTCTCAGCTACCATCTGTATTGGTCTCCAGTATTCCAGTTGGAGCCTGGACTGTGGTTAAATCCAGATGGAAACTCATCGATTTTGTGGTAGCAAAAAACAGTTCTGTTTCATATGACTGATTCTTTGGGGGCAGACCCGTGACAATGATGGCTTTTTTGAAAGACACTGTTGTGAATCGGGCAGACGAATAAATCAGGCAAATATAAGGAATGGCCTTGTAAATAGAGCTTCTGTACTGACAGAACCTTCTCCATAAAATACTGTATTTTTATAGGCATGAACTGATTCCATGACTCTGTATAAAGATTATCTTTGTAGGACTTGCATAGTACGTGTACTTGATTCTCATGACTATCATTTACTATGAGCAAGCAGGGTAAGTAGGGGAAGGGGAGGAGCATTAGACTAACAGGAGAAAATATGATATGGGGCTTCAAAGAATTAGAGAATGTTGATGTTGGGGAAAAGTGGTCATAGGGCTTATGTAGCTCAATCTAACATTACTTAAGACCAGAGATGGTTATTTATTTTCCTAATGTTACACATATCATAAGTGTTGGAGCCAAGATTTGAATCTGGGTCTTCTGACTCCAAATCCAATGCTCTTAGACTATCTTAATATTTTAGCCCCAAAACTTATATGATATTGACTGCTTATATTCTATTAATTGGGCTAAGTAACTACAAGACTCCACAACAGACCAACTCTGAAATCTCGGGGCTTCAGCAAACAAAATTTATGTGAAGTCAAGTGCAGGTAAGTGGGGGCTCCCTCAGTCCAGGGAACTAGAGGACCAGACTCTCTTCAACCTGAACCACCTCCATATCACAGGAAGCTTTAGGTCACTACATTAGTGAAAAAAAGAATATGGACTATCATACCAGTTCTTAATGCCTCAGCCTGGAAGTTTTATGTATTACTTCCATTCACATTTCACTGGCTAGAACTAACTATAGGGCTTCATCTAAATCAAATGGTTTTGGAAAGTATAATCCCCCCATGTGCCCAGGAAGGAGATGAGAAATGGGTGAATACTTTTAACCTCTCTCACACGTGCATACCTGATTTTCAAGCAGCACAAAATAGAACAATATTACTAAACGAAGTATGGAGATTTTCTGCACGATCAGGAGGTAAGAATAACACAATTACTCTTTCCACTAAACTCTTACTAAAATATGAAGACCTGGCAAGAAATACTGAGGCCTCATGAATTCATTTCTTTTAGTACAGGCATTCTAAATCCCCAAGTCAGACCTCACAAATATTATGATCCAAAATATTGGCCACCTGCTTTGTCTATACAGTTTTACAGATCATAATTTGAAATTGCATCTCTCTTTCCAGGACATTTTGTAGCTTTCAGTTGGCCCCATGTCACAGGGAGCAGTGTCTCCAATAAAATGGGTACAAATATTTGTGAGGCTCATCTACGGCTGCTCCAGAGCCAGGCCAGAGCCAGGCCCCAGAGATGCTGTGCTTTGCTGGCACATGGCAGGTCCTACCGACATGGTCCAGGGAGCCCCCGGAGACTCTCCAACTCTAGGAAACTGCAGAGGTTAGCCATGGACTGTCACAATGAGTCATCTGCTTCTTGCTTTCCTATTTGTAGTTTTTAAGACAGTGTTTGTCGCCTCTTCACCCACTTTGTCGAAGGGAACACTGTAGTTTTGGTTTACCAAATACTAGAATAATAGGAACCTAACCTTTCTGATACAAATGTTTTTTGAGTTGGTTGTGATACTGAAGACTTTCTCTCTCTCTCTCTCTCTCACACACATACACACATATACACTCTAAACTTCTTTAGACTGGAGCTTTTCAGTCCTCAGTGTGCGAACACCTGGGGACCTTGGTTAAATACAGATTCTGATCTAGAAAATCTGGGATGGGTCTTGCAACTGTCTTTCCAACAAGCTCGAAGATGATGTCAATGCTATGGATCCCTCCAGTGGATCGCCTGGGATTCCTTTTACCAGGTTCAGTGTGTCCATTCCCCACTGGTTACCTGTTCTGCTGTTAAGGTCTCTGAAGGATTGCCCCTACGCTATTGTTTATGTCTGCCTATCCCCATTTTCTGCAATGTTTACCCAGTGGCTCACAGGTATGGAGGAACAAAAGTGGGACAAACCCTGGGTGCAATTTCTGCTTCAGAGCTCCTCAGCAGAGTGGGATGAGGCTGAAGTTAGACTTCATCTGAAACCACATCCTATCCTATCCTGCTTTCTCTTCTTCCTTAAAGGTTTTCTTCACAGAGCACTGCCTTGAACAACCCCATCTTAGGCTCTGCTTCCAGGAAACCCACTTAAGGCCTTTGCAAGCCACGCTTTGAGAAGCCAGTCTAGAGTGTTCTAGAATTAGCTGAAACAAGGTGTTGACTTGGGATCACACAGATTGGGTTTTAAAAATTTAACCAACACTTTTTTAGCTTCTTGGGTAGAAGAGATGAGGGGTCAAAACTGGTGTCACTGATGATTGGCCAATTAAAGACATCATGGCAACTAAGAACTTCCATAGGCTCACGTTTACGAAGTGTGACTGTTTGGCGCTTCATGGATATTTAATGTCTACTTGGTCCTTCCACCCCTTTCCATCTATGTTCAGCACCTACGTGCTGTACTTACATTTTCTATATCTGATGCAGGTCATATGATACACATTTCTAATCTTGATTTCAGCTATCTTTTTTACTTGCTTCCTTTCTTTCCCATAGTAGGATTGAATGTACTTAAATGATACGAGCACAATGAAGGACAATTAACATGGACAAATTAGTTTATAACAAAGATGATGGCAAAAAACGAGGTTATAAGATTTGAAAACGGGATAGTGAGACAACCTGGGGATTAGAGAATGGAAACATCTACCACTCTAAGGTTGATGGACGAAGTAAGGGATGCCTTGTTTCCAGAATCCAGGAACCAACCTAGACCATGGAGGAGATGATTTCTGAAGCAGAGAGGCAGGGAAAGAGAGAGAGAGAGAGAGAGAGAGAGGCATCCTGGCATCTCCCTTTACCCTATATTCTTTCTTGTCAGTGCCTGACATGGGCTAATAGAACCAGAGGTCAGTAGGCAAGGGAGCCTGAAGAATGTAATTTGCAGGGGCGCCTGGGTGGCCCAGTCATTAAGCGTCTGCCTTCGGCTCAGGTCATGATCCCAGGGTCCTGGGATCGAGCCCCGCATTGGGCTCCCTGCTCGGCGGGAAGCCTGCTTCTCCATCTCCCACTCCCCCTGCTTGTGTTCCCTCTCTCGCTGTCTCTCTCTCTCTCTGTCAAAATAAATAAATAAAATCTTTAAAAAAAAAAAAAAAGAATGTAATTTGCAGAGGCAGGCCCCAACAATACAAAGTAGAGCAAAAGAAGCATGGTGAATGAAGACCTGCATAGTAACCCAGTTAAGGTTACTGGCAGTGACAAGGTAAGGCCTACTGAACAAGGAAACCCAAGGAAACCCTAGCCTCTCTAGCTTGCAACCTAAGTGTAGAACCACTAAGCTAAGAAGTCAATGAATAGAGCTAATGGTCTATTATATAATGATAGAATAATTATTTAAAGCCAACTGAGTTCTGCTCTATGTGTCAGAGTAGACCCATTGACATCTAAGATTTTTATCACCTTGTGATTTACTTCCAAGATTCTGGGTTGAAGAAAAATGTACCCTCAAAGACTAAAGGAGATTTTATTTTAAGATTTTATTTATTTATTTGAGAGAGAGAAAGAGACAGAGATAGCGAGAGAGAGCACAGGTGGGGAGGAGAGGGAGAAGCAGGCTCCCTGCTGAGCAGGGACCCCCCGACGTGGGACTTGATCCCAGGACCCTGAGATCATGACCTGAGCCAAAGACAGACACTTAACTGACTGAGCCACCCAGGTGCTCTGTCTAAAAGAGATTTTAAAAGCTGAGTCATATGTTCATTCATGGCGAACACTTTTAAAACTAAGAAGTAATCACAATTTTGAGAAGAGATCATTCAAAGAAACTAAATCCTAGTAGAAAGAAAAAGTTTGGTTATATTTACTAAGAGAATAATTCCAATATTAGCTACAGGTAAAATATTTCTTGCATTTAATGATTTTGTAGCAATTGGCTAAGGAGAGAGAAGAGGAAATTCATATTTGTGGTGAGAATGGCTTTACTTAAATCAAAGAAACCAAAATAATGACAGTAATGATTTCCTGAATATATCCTATGTATCAAGAGCTGTGCCAATTGCTCTAGAGTAGAGTGTCTCAACTACTACATTTTCAACATTTGGGGCTGGATGATTCCTTATAAAGAGAGCTGTCCTGTGCATTGTAAAATGGTTAGCATCATCCCTGACCTTGACCTACTTGATGCACTCCACCCCCAGCTGTGACAATCAAAAAGTGTCTCCAGACATTGCAAAATGCTCCCAACCCCCACCTCTCTAGGAGTGGGTGGGCAAAATCCACCCCGGTTAGAACCACTGCTCTGGAGGCATCAACTTGTAATTACGCCCAGGGCACCAAAGAACAAAATGAGGCTTACCGAGGTTAAATGAACTTGCTGAGCCTCATGCAGATAGTGAGTGGTGCAAGCAGGATTCGAACCCAGACCCAACTCTAAACCTGCTACTTAATCTCAACATTGAGCCGCCTTCTTCTGTTTTACTCTTTTCTTCGGATTTTCTGAGAAGTAATTGGGAATATATTTTTTAATCTGGAGAAAAATATCAGGAGAGGAAACAGTCATTTTTGATCTGAATCTACAGCAAGAGTTTAATTGGATTTCTGATGCGATGGTGGTTTTACACTGCTTAGATCACAGAAATTTGGAAGCCTGGGAGCTCATCTGCATCAGAAAATGTTATTGTGGACATGCAAGCCCTTAACAACAGCATCTGACGGCACCTGGATCATTTTAGCTGAAGAAACAATGTGTCCCTGCTTTCTGGGGGCTGTGGTTCTTGTTGCATCTCCTTTCTCTGTAATGTTGTACCACTGCAGTAAATGATCAATTTCAACTTCATGCGGCCAAGGTCAGGTGCGAGGGAACAACAGGCTCTCTACTAAACCATGTAGGAATGATTTATTGCTTTTCCAGAAGAGGATTCTTGACATTTTGAAAATGTAATGTAGTGCAAGAATAATTAAGCCAAAGGTAGACTGCTGCAAAATTGATGGGCATTGTCAGAGAAGCCTGATTAGTTTAAGATTCTTCAAGAACTGATTTTGCCAGCTATGAATTAAAGGTTAGTAATTAAATTTATGGGCCATGGCCACTGTCTTCAGGTGGCATTTCACATAGGAGTACTTGTGTTTTGAGAAGGCAGGCAAATAAAGCAAACAGCAGTTGCCTCTTTACTAACAGTCTTTGCTTAAAATGTCTCTTCAGAGGGAAAGGAAAAACAATATTGAGCCAAACTTGTCTGGAAGTCAAGGTATTACTTATTATATTCAATAATGTTTTTGAAAAGCAAGCTCTAACTACCTTCCAAATGGCAAATCAAAGTGAGAGAGATAAGTTTAATAAAAGGTATTCACATCCATCATATTTATCTACCAGTGGGCTCCGTGTGAAGGGATATTTAGTTATGAGTTATCTCTTGTTTTCTCCATCCAGCCAGGCACCAACTTTCTGAAAACTGCCCTTTTCCTCCCCCTTCCCCATCCTTCCATCCAAATAGACATATTCAAAGATACACAGCCCATCTAGAGCATTCAGAATCCTTCTGTAGGGATTTTTTTCTCAATGTTTTTTCATAGATTCATAGACTGTACAACCATCACCATAATTTTAAAACATTTTTTCACCCCCCAAAAAAGCCCATACCCATTATCCACCACTCTTCTCCTTTTCTTCCTCTTCCTCCTCTACTCCAGGCCTAGCCAATTGCTATTGTACTTTCTGTCTCTGCAGATTTGCCTATTCTAGACATTTCATGTAATTGTAGACATTCAATATGTGGTCTTTGGGGACTGCTGTGCTTCAGTCAGCATGGTTTTGAGGTTCATTCAGGAGGTAGCATACAATAGTATTTCATGCTTTTTGTGGCTGAATAAGATTCTATCTTCTCTGCCCGTTCCTCAGTTGATGGACATTGGGCTTGTTTCCACTTTGGGGCTATTGTAAATAATGCTGCTCACTATGAACATTCATGTATAAGTTTTCATGTGGATGCATGTTTTTATTTGTCCTGGGTGTATACCTAAGAAGTAATATTGGTGGGTTCTATGTTTTGAGGAAGTGCCAAACTGTTTTCCTAAGTGGCTGCACAATTTTCCACTCCCACTGACAATAAAGGAGGGTTCTAATTTCTCCACATCCTTGCTGACACTTGTGAGTATCCATCTTTTTTATTTTAGCCATCCTAGTTGGTGTGAAGTGGCTTCTTATTCTGGTATTGCTTTGCATTTCCTTAATAACTAATGAGGCTGACTATCTTTTCATGTGCTTCTTGGCCATTTGCCTATCTTCGAAAATAAATGTCTATTTTAATCCTTTGCCTGTTTTTTGATTGGGTCTTTTTATTTTTGAGTTATAAGAGTTATTTATTTTTTAAAAAGTTTATTTATATATTCTTGATACAAGTCTCTTATCAGATATATGTAATTTGAAAACAATTTCATTCTTCAGTTTGTCTTTTCACTTTCTTTCAGCAGAAAAGTTTACATTTTGATTTAGTCCAATTTATCTTTTTTTTTTTTGGTCACGTAATGCTTTTTGTATTTCATGAAGCAACTATTGCCTAATTCAGGCCCACAAAGATACACTCATATACTCATGTATTTTCTGGTAAAAGTTTCGTAGTTCTGCCTCTTACACTTAGGTCTATGATCTATTTTGAGTTAAAATTTTTTAGGATTTTTTATTTATTTATTTGAAAGAGAGAGACAGAGATAGTGAGAGAGAGCATGAGCAGGGAGGGGAGCGAGAAGCAGGCTCCCCACTGACCAGGGAACCTGATGTGAGGCTCCGTCCCAGGACTCTGGGATCATGACCTGAGCCAAAGGCAGATGCTTAACTGACTGAGCCACCCAGGTGCCCCTCTTTTGAGTTAATTTTTGAGGTAGGGGTCCGAATTCCATTTTCGGATATGTTCGTGTTCCAGTACCATTTGTTGAAAACACTACTCTTTCCCAGTGAAATTATTTTGGCACCTTGTAGAAAGTCAACTGATTGTAAATGTACAGGTTTACTTCTGGATTCTCAATTCTATTCCATTGAAGTGCATGTCTACCTTGCGCCAGTACCACACTGTCCTGATTATTATAGTTTTATAGTAAATTTTGAAATCAGGAAGTGTAGTCCTCTAACTTTGTTCTCCTATTTCAAGATTGTTTGGGCTATACTGGGTCAGTTGCATTTCCATATGAATTTTAGAATAAGCTTGTCAATTTCTGCAAAGATGGCATCAGGGATTTTGACAGGGATTGTGTTGAATCTGCAGATCCACTTGAAACTATTGCCAACTTAGCAAATATCAAGTCTTTGGATCTATAAAGACTTGGAGGAAGATGGCATGTCTTTCCATTTATTTAGATCTTCTTGAATTACTTTCAATGTTTTGTAATTTCTAGAGGATATATTGTATATCTTTTGTTAAATTTATTCCTGAGTATTTTCCTTTTTGATGCAATTGTAAATGGCATCTTGGGAATTTAAATAAGGATTAAGCAATCCCAGGCTCTGTTTGTCCAGTGTTTTTTTTTTTTGTTATTTTTTTTGTCTTTTTTAAAAATTTTTATTTATTTTTTGACAGAGAGAGACAGCGAGAGAGGGAACACAAGCAGGGGGAGTGGGAGAGGGAGAGGCAGGCTTCCCTGCTGAGCAAGGAGCCCGATGCGGGGCTCGATCCCAGGACCCTGGGATCATGACCTGAGCCGAAGGCAGACGCTAAACGGCTGAGCCACCCAGGTGCCCCTGTCCAGTGTTTTGAATGGCAGAAATGTAAATCTAGCTAATGTTGGAAGCTGTTTTCTGCTTTAATATAGTCTTAAAACAAACATGAAATGAGAGATGGAAAAGACTCCCAGGATTTCTACTGGTACTGGAGGTTCTAATTTTAGCTCAGTTTTTAGGCCAGCTACATCCCTATCCTTTGTGACAATCCTTTGCTTTTGCTTGAACTACCTCTAGTGCATTTCTGTCTGCTATGATCAACTAAAAACCCAACTAATACAGAAAGCAGAAAACAGAACTTGCTCTTGTTGTTAGGGAAGAAATGGGTTGCTTCAATATCATCTCCATCTCTCAGCCCTCAGTTAATTGCTCATTTTTATCTCAAGTGAAATAAACAACATAATATTTTAATAGTCATCATTTATCCTGTGAAATTACCCAGCCACATTAATTTTTTGGCACTCTTACTGTGTTAAACTACCCAAATTATAACAGAAGTGACTAAGCTATGAGAACTGACATTAGATTTATATAATGGAGCACAGGGTATTAAACCTGTAATACCTCTGTTGGACAGATAGCTTCCCAGAATGTGAGCATTTTTGGAAATTAGCAATATAAAGTGAACTGGTTTTAGAAATTTTTTAGCAAAGTCATACACCTAAATCCTCTGGTGCTATCTGGGCTCTAGAACCAATAATTCCCAAACCTGATTTTGATACATGTTTGTCACCAATTATCTTAAGGGATATTATGAAATTTTCAAAACACATCTGAGTACACTTTAATTATTTTAATATACATTTGTAATGTATAGATAATACTTTGGGGTATATCATGTAAATGCTAACTCCTGACATGTGAATCATAAATCCAGAACGATACCATTCCAGCCAATGGATTTTATAACAGCTCGAAAAAGTCTGCATCTTACAGCTAGTGAACGTTTCAAATCTCCATTAATAAAGCTACATCTGATAGTATTTAAGATTATACAGACCACTCTTTGATATAGTACTCTTCTTTCTATAAAATTATTCTAAGGAAATTATCAGAGATATGAACTGAGCATGTTCAATACTGCATTACCAATAATATAAAAAGGAGAGAGAGACTTGGGGCACCTGGGTGGCTCAGTTGGTTAAGCGTCTGACTCTTGATCTCAGCTCAGGTCTTGATCTCAGGGTTGTGAGTTCAAGCCCCCTACCACGCTCCATGCTGGGCATGAAGCCTACTTAAAAAATGTAGAGAGAGACTAAAAGTATAATAGATATTACATGTATTAATTTTAGTTCATTCACATGATAGATTATTAAAGAACCATTAAGAGTCATGTTAATGACTTTTAATAACTTGGAAAAGCTTTATCAATACAGTAAGTGGGAAAAAAGTAGCATTACATAATATTCCATCTTGGTAAAATAAAATTTCCCAATAATAAAATGTCCCAATATTTATGCACAGAAGAAAAACCTAGATAGATAACAAATTATAGGAAGGTTATTTTATTCTTGTGCTCTTTTATATTTTTTTACACAGCATTTATTACCATTCTCATAAGAAAAAGTGAATGCTATCCCCCAAATTTAGTTTTTAAAAAGTGACAAATAATGTAGATGACAATGATCTCTTCAGGAGGCAAAGCACTGTGTTTGATTTTATCTGAGTTGAAGGACACAATGTCCTAGACTTGGCTTATTACTGAAAAAACAAAAAACAACTTTGTCTTCTTATGCACCAGTTTCCTGTCCTAATAATACCTGTCCTATCTACCTTTCAAGGATGTATCAAGGAGCCAACTTAAGAAGCTACTTTGAAAAATATAATAAAAGTATAAAATATTATTAATTATCATTTATGGAATAACAAGGAGCAATAGAAATGTAACATTAGTGATTGTTTAATAAACATGCAGCCTATTATAATTACATAAATCAGTATCAGAAATTATTTTATAATACAAGTTAGGTTTTTATGAGTGTTTTGGCAGAATGGGCTCTATTTCCCTAAGATTATTGAGGTTAGAAGAACTAAGATATCTTGGTCTTCCTTTGTTCCCTTCCAAGGCCAGGGTCTCTTCTTGCTTCCTAGGACTACTTTGGGCTCCATGACCCAGACCAAACACAGAAAACTTTTTCGTCCACTGCTTTGGCCCCACACTAGTGAGAGAGGAGACATCAAAGAGCCTAAAATCCCTTCCTTTTGGTCTCCAATGACAGATTACACAAAATCACTTCCAAAGGGGAGGAAAATACTTTCTTTTTTAAAGGAATAATATTTCACCGTATTAAATCATATTACATCATATCATGATATAATATCAAATCTCTTCCCATCAACCAACAGTTAAGATTCCAGTGTGTAGCAGATCTGACCTCAGATCTTTACATAATTCAATTGTCCCTGCTATACCACTATACCAAATTCATCAGTATAATCAAACTACATAAATTCAAACATTTAGTAATAGTATATTACTGGGTATTAAAAACCATTAAGTTCTTCTTTCATTTTTCAGATGAGAAAATGTCCTTTTCTTCCTTTTCAAAAAGCCTAAGAACACTTGCCCAAGGTCACACAATTTACAATTTGCAGAGACAGAATTCAAATAAAGATTAACTTTATCTTCATGTATGTTTCATACTACTCTGTACACTGATTTTGGGAAACTGACAGCCTGATACAGAAAGATATTTATTTCTATCAAAAGGAGATGAGGTGATTATACCCTCCAACTTGCCAAAAGAGCAAAGCCATGTACGTTTAATAAATTAAACCAAAAAGCTCTCTGAATATCTACTTCACTTCTAAGTTTCAATTGGTAAGAATATCAATATTTCATTGGGCTGTAGGGAATTTGGCACTCATTCCATGGGATGTTATAAAGGTTAGATAACATTAAAGGATGTGCCACAACAAGGAGAAAATGTGAGTGCACCATATAGGTTTTCAACACAGTGATAAGTGAATATGTAAGAGAAAATAAATTTTAAAAGGTGTCCAGTGTAAATACATGGATTCTGATTCTAGTAATGGCCAAGTATCTCTTAATAGACCAACCCTCCTGCATGAATAGAAATATAAAAAACAAGTATCTGGAGGCACTAAAGCAGGCATATACTGAAGGAGAATCACCACTTGGAAGAAGGGAACAGTCGTGGGTGAATTTCCTAATCTTTTATAGCTTTCAGTCTGCTGGCAAGGTTCAGTTCATGATTTTTTGGATGGTTGGAATTCAGTTAGAACACACCTGCAGTCTTAATGGTTTGAAGAACCAAAGGACAAAATTGAAAGCAGTTTAGATGCTGGAAAATGATGAAAGAAATCTCCAAAGGAGAGATTTAGAAAAGAGAATCACCAAGTTTTATATATAAATTCTGCCCAAAGCTCTGACCTATCCCTGACTATGCATATGTAGGACAGATTCCAAAAAGCCCATCTGGGTCTACAAAAATAGTTCATTAGGATTTCAGCCTCAACTCATTGCAGAGGAAACACTTTACAGACTGAGTCCAGTCAAGTTACACTGCATTAGGAAAAAAGAATCAATACTTTTCAGAGGACTATAACAGAATGTAGAGTTTTCCTAGATATAATTTACAATGTTTACAATACTATCTAAAATTACCCAATATTTAAAAAATGAGAAAGCATGAACCACTCAAGAGAAAAAAAAAAAAACAACACTCTATGGAGATCAACCTCAAGAAGACTCAGATATTGAGTTTAACAGACAGGTTAAAAGAAAATTCTTATAGTAAGTAAAAAGAAAGGGAATCTAGCAGAGAAAGGGAAACTATAAAAATAAACAAAATATACTTTCAACAATGGATAAATCATCCAGACAAAATCAATAAGGAAACATTGGACTTAAACTACACATGACATGAGATGGACCAAATAGACAGGTACAGAACAATCCATCCAAGGGCAGCAGAATATACATTCCTCTCAAACACACATGGAATATTCCCCAAGATGGACCACATGTGAGGTCACAAAATAAGTCCTAATAAATTTTGAAAGACTGAAGTAAAATCAAGAATCTTTTCTGACTACAATGGTATAAAACTAGAAATCAATTACAAAAAGAAAACTGGAAAATTCACAAATATTTTGAGAGTAAACAACATGCTCCTGAATAACCAATGGGTCAAAAAAATTTTTAAATAAATAAAAAAATCTTGAGACAAATGAAAATACAACATACTAAAACTTATGGGATGCAGCAACAGCAGTTCTAAGAGGGAAGTTACAGTGATAAATACCTATATTAAGATAAAATAAAGCTCTCAAATAAACAAATAAGCTAACTTTATCTCTCAAAGAACTAGGAAAAAAAGAACAAACTAACCACAAGTTAGTAGAAGAAAGGAAATTACAAAGATCAAAGCAGAAATAAATGAAATAGAAATTTAAAAGATAATAGAAAAGATAATAAAACAAAGAACTTTTTTTTTGAAAATATAAACAAAATAGACAAATCTTTAGGTAGGCTTACAAAGAAAAAAAACTGATGAGACTCAAATGAATAAAATTATAAATGATAGAGATGTTGCAACCAATACCACAGAAATATAAAAGTTTATAAGAGACTATTATAAACAATTATATGCCAATAAATTGGACAATCTAGAAGAAATGGATAAATTCCTAGAAACATACAATCTACCAAGATTGAATTACAAGGAAATAGAAAATGTGAACAAACTGATTACCAGGAATGAGATTGAATCAGTAATCAAAAACCTCTCAACAACAACAAAAATGTCAAGGACCAGATGGCTTCAGTGGTGAATTCTACCAGACATTTAAAGAAGAATTAATACTAATCCTTCCTAAATTCCCAAAAAGTAGAAGAGGAGGAAACACCTCCAAACATATTTAATGAGGCAAGTAATCAAGGATGCTACAAGGGAAGAATATTATAGGCTAATATCCCTAATGGACATAGATGTAAAAATCCTAAACAAAATATTAGTACACTGAATGCAAGAGTATGTTAAAATAATCATACACCATGATCAGGTGGGATTTATCCCTGGGCTGCAAGGATGGCTCAACATCAGCAAATCAATTAATGTGATAGACCACATTAACAAAATACAGGATAAGAATCATATGATCATTTCAATAGATGCCAAAAAAGCATTTGACAAATTTTACCATCTTTTCATGATAAAAACTCTCAATAAAGTGGATAGAGAGGAATTCACCTCAACATAATAAAGTCCATATATGACAAGCCCGCAGCTAATATCACACTCACTCGTGAAAGGCTGAAGGATTTTCCCCTAAGATCAGGAATGAGACAAGGGTGCCCAATCCTGCCACTTTTATTCAACATAGTACTGGAATTCTTAGCCAGAGCTATTAGGCAATAAAAAGAAACAAAAAGCATACAAATAAGAAAGGAAGAAATAAAACTGTCACTATTTGCAGATGACATGATATTTTACAAAGAAAACCCTGAAGACCCTAGAACTATTAGAATAAGTGAGTTCAGTAAAGTTTCAGGATACAAAAATCTAAAAACAAAAATCAGTAGTGTTTCTATACTATCAGAAAGAAAAATTAAGAAAACAAACCTATTTATAATAGCATCAAAAACACATACTTAGGAATAATTTAACCAAGGAAGTGAAAGAACTATACACTGAAAATTTTAAGACAGTGATGAAAGAATTGAAGAAAACATAAATAAATGGGAAGTTATTACATGCTCACAGATTGAAAGAATTAATATTGAATTAAGATGTCTATACTACTCAAAGCAGTCTACATATTCAGTGTAATCCCCCTAAACATTCCAATGGCATTTTTCACAGATATAGAAAAAAAAAATCCTAAAATGTATATGGAAGGAACCACAAAAGATCCTGATTGGCCAAAGCAATCCTGAGAAAGAACAAAGCTGGAAGCAACACATTTCCTGATTTCGAACTATATTATAAAGCTATGATAATCAAAACAGTATAGTACTGGTATAAAAAAAGACACACAGATGAATGGAACAGAATAGAGTCCATAAATAATCTCATGCATATATGGTCAATTAATTTTTGACAAAGGAACCAAAAATATATGATGGGGAAAGGATAATCTCTTCAATAAATAGTGTTAGGAAAAAAATGATTGCAAAACAATGAAATTGGAACATTATCTTACACCATACACAAATCAACTCAAAATGGATTAAAGACTTGAACATCAAACCTGAAACTATAAAACTCCTCTAAGAAAACATAGGGGTAAGCTTCTTGTTATGGGTCTTGGTAATGATTTTTGGATTTGACACCAAAAGCAAAGGCAACAAGGCCAAAAATAAATGAGTGGGACTACATCAAACTAAAAAGCGTTGCTCAGGAAACAACAACAACAACAACAACAATAAAAAAACCAAAATGAAAAGGTAACCTATGAAATGTGAGATTACCAAACCACAAATCTGATAAAGGATTAATACACAAAATACACAAGGAACTCATACAACTCAATGGTGAAAATCAAACAACCCAATTTAAAAATGGGCAAAGGACTGGAATAGATATTTTTCCAAAGAAGACATACAAATGGCCAATAGGAACACAAAAGGGTACTCAACATCACTAATCATCAGGGATACACCTGGAGGGCATTGGGCTAAGTGAAATAAGACAAACAGAGAAAGACAAGTACTGCATGGTATCTCTAACATGTCAAATCTGAAAAACAAAAAAAAATTGTACAGTAGAAAAGCGGTTACCATGGAGGGCTAGGAGTTGGGGAAAATAGGGAGAGATTCATAAAAGGGTACAGACATTCAGTTATAAGATGAAAAGTGTCTGAGGATCTAATGTATGACATGGTAACTATAGCTGATAATACTGTATTGTATAATAGAAATTTGCCAAGAGAGTAGAAGTTAAATGTTCTCCCACTTACACATACACACACACAAAAGGGCAAATATGTAACATGATGGATGTGTTAATTAACTCAACTGGGGACTCCTTTCACAATGTAAACAGGTATCAAATCATAGTGTTGGATACTTTAAATACCTTACAATTTTATTTTTCAATTATACCCCAATAAACCTGGAATAAATGAACCAAATATAAATTCTATTACTGAAAAATGTCTTATCTGAAATAAGAATTCACTGTTACGGCTTAGAAGCATATTGGGAATGACAGAAGAAAGAGTAAATAGACTTGAAATTGATCAATAGAAATTATCCAACTAAAGAACAGAGGGGTGCTTGGGTGGCTCAGTCAGTTAAGTGTCTGACCTCAGTTCAGGTCATGATCTTGGGGTCCTGGTTGGATCAAGCCCAGTGTTGAGCTCCATGTTCAGCTTGTCGCTCTGCCTCTCCCTATGTCTTTCCCTGTCTTCCCTTTCTCCCTCTCCCTGCTCGTGCTCTCTCTCTCAAATAAATAAATAAACAAAATCTTAAATAAAAACAACAGAGAAAAAATAAGTGGGAATATATAAAAAGAAAAGAGCTTCAGGGATATGTGGGACAATACAAAACTATTTCAAATAATTTGAGTAACATAATTTGAGTCACTGAAGGAAAGAAGAGACAAGGACAAGGATTTTTAAGAAAACAGATACTGAAATTTCCGCAAATTTGATGAATGACAAATTTACTAATCCAAGAATGTCAGCAAACCAAATGTAGTATAAATGAAACACATACACACACATACATACATACGGAGGCATATCATAGTCAAACTGCTGAAAACTAAAAAGTGTTAAAAGCAATCAGAGAATAATATGCTACCTACAGAGGAACAATCACTGACTTCTCATCAGAAACAATGGAGGCCATAGAATGTCACCTTTAAAGTGCTGAAATGTTTGAAAAAAAAAATTCCAGAATTCTAGAGCAGCAAAGTATTCTTCAAGACTAATAGTAAAATAATGACCATTCTCAATAAATGAAATAAAGAGATTTGATGGCATCAGACCTACACTATAAGATATGATAAAGGAAGTTCATCAGACTGAAAAAAAATGATACAAGATGGGAAATTAGATCTTCAAGAAGGAATGAAGAACACTGGAAAGAATCTATTTTTCCCTATTAATTCCTTTAAAATACTATTTTTTGCATTATACTTTCTTTAAAATACATCTATTTGTTTAAATAAGAAATTATAACAATACCATGGGAGTTATAATGTGTGTATATATGTAATACATTTGACAATTACAGCATAAATGATGAGGATGGCAAGATAAATATTGCAAGATTCTTATCTTTTATTTTATATGAAAAGATACAATATCACACTAGGTAGACTGAAAAGTTAAGGATGTGTATTTTAACCCCTGAAGCAGCCCTATAAAATATAAAGAGATATAGCTAACAAGCCAATAGACAAATTAAGATATATTTCTAAAAGAACATCCAATTAATTCAAAAGAAGGCAGGAAAGAAGCTACAGAGGAACAAAAAACAGAATGGACAAAGAAAAAATAAATGATAAAATGGTAGACATAAATTTAACCCTATCAGTAATTAAATTCAAATAGACTAAACAATCCAGTTAAAAAAGGCAGAAATTGTCAGAATGGATTAAAAAAAAGTAAGACCCAATAATATGCTGTCTACAATAGATACCTTTTTTTTTTTTTAAAGATTTTATTTATTTATTTGAGACAGAGAGAATGAGAGACAGAGAGCATGAGAGGGAGAAGCAGACTTCCTGCCGAGCAGGGAGCCTGATGCGGGACTCGATCCAGGGACTCCAGGATCACGACCTGAGCGGAAGGCAGTCGCTTAACCAACTGAGCCACCCAGGCGCCCCTACTATAGATATCTTTTAAATGTGAAGAGAGAGAGTGGGTAAATAAGTAAGCACAAGAAGTTTGGAGTGAATGTATTAACATTAAACAAAGAAGACTTCAAGATAGGGAATGTTTCAGACATAAATAGGAACATTTCATGATGATACAAGGGCCCAGGTGTCAGGGAGACATAACAAACATAAATATAAATATGCCTAATAAGAGAACACCAAAACACATGAAGCAAAAACAGAATTAAAGAGAGAAATAGACATATCCACAGGTATAGTTGGATATTTTAACACTCCTTTTTCAGCAATTGATAAAACAACTACACAAAAAAATCCAGTGAAGATGTAAAGATCTGATCAATGTATTAGCCCCTTGACCTAGTTGAGAATTGTGGGACACACTTGCCAGGAACAGCAGAATATACATTCTTTTTAAGTACACGTGTTCATATATGTATGACAGCCAAATGTGGGCCATAACACAAATCTCAACAAATTTAAAAGGATTGTGATCATTCATATATGTTCTTTGACCTAATTAAAATTAAATTAGAAATCAGAAAAAAAAATCTGTATTTGGAAATTAAATAGCACACTTCTATATAATTCAATTATTAAAGAATAAATCATAAAGAAAGTTGGAAAATATTTCTACCACATGAAAATAAAAATACAATATATCAAAATATGTGAAGTGCTGCTAAAGCAATGCTTTGAGGAACACTTATAGCTTTATATTATTAAATTAGGAAAGAATAAGGCTTAAAATCAATGATCTAAGTTTCCAGTTACACTAGAAAAAGAAGAGTAAGTAATCCTAAAGTCAAGAGGAGAAAGGAAATAACAAAAATTGGAAATCAATGAAATAGAAAACATACAATAGGAAAAATTAATAAAGCCAAATCTCTAAATAGACTGGGGTGTGTGTGTGTATGTGTGTGTGTGTGTTACTGTAGGCATTAGAAGGATAGTTATAGAATATTATAAACACTTAAAAAAAAAGAATATTATAAACACTTTAATCCATGAAATTTAACATCTTAGGTAAATAGACATGTTGTTTGAAAAAAAGGCAACTTATTGGAACTGATACAAAACAAGTATCTGAGGGGCACCTGGGTGGCTCAGTCCATTGGGTGGCTGCCTTCAGCTCAGGTCATGATCCCAGGGTCCTGGGATTGAGCCCCGCGGCGGGCCCCCTGCTCAGCGGAGAGCCTGCTTCTCCCTCTCCCTCTGGCTGCCACTCTGCCTACTTGTTCTCTCTATCAAATAAATAAACAAAATCTTAAAAAAAAAAAAAGTATCTGAGTATCTCTCTTCCTACTTAAAGACATTGAATATGTTGTCAGAAAACCCCATGTCCAGACACTTATATTAGTAATTTTTATCAACTATTTAAGAAATAGGACCAATCATACACAAAGTATTTTAGAAAAACAGTCGAGAAAATACTCTTCAACTTATAAGAGTCTAGCAAAACCTGTTAATCAAAAGCTGAAAAAGGCATTACAAAGAAAAACAATTACAAAGAAATACACCTCATGAATATAGACCTAAAATCCTTAACATAATATTAGCTAATCGAATCCAGCAACATACAAAAAGAATACTACATTATGACTTATTGGGGTTTAATCCAGGAAGGCAAGGCTGGTTTAACCTCAAAAGAAAATCAATTACTGTAATGCACTGTATATAGGTTAGGTGAGCTGGCTTTTCTATATGACAGAACATTACATAATCATTGAAAAGACTGCATGTGATTTCTTTTTTTTTTTTTTTTAAAGATTTTATTTATTTGACAGAGAGAGCACAAGCAGACGGAGAGAGAGGGAGAAGCAGGTTCCCTGCTGAGCAAGGAGCCTGATGTGGGACTCGATCCCAGGACCCTGGGATCATGACCTGAGCCGAAGGCAGCTGCTTAACCAACTGAGCCACCCAGGCATCCCGACTGCATGTGATTTCTAAGTATTATCCTTAAGAGACAATTTTCATATATTGTTAGGTGATAAAGGGGAAAAACAATAAAGTAAAATGTATACAAAGTAAATTCTTATGAGTTAGTATTTATTATCACTGCTATTGTTAATTTACCAATGACATGTACACAGAGGAGCTGCCTCTCCTTCATAATCCAGAAGTAGTTTAGCAATTCTAAGAACAATCATTTCTAAAGGATCTGAAATGATTTGCACATGAGTTACTACTTGTATGGCATGACTAAAATCTAATCTTTTAAACAAATATTTATTTTCATTGGAGTTCACAAAGAAAGAATTCAAGATTCTAAAAAATAAGGGCTGATACTGATAGAAAGCAAAATTTCCTTAGTGCATATGAACAAATGGGATTCACTTCTCAGAAGAATTTATTCTGTCTTATCAGGTACCTGCTGCTAGTAAAAAGGCCAGAAAAAAATAACAGCAACTGATGTATGTACTAATCTGAGCATTTTATATGCACTACCTCATTTCATTTTTCTGTGTTCTCACAACAACCCTAATGCTATTATACCCATTTTACAGATGTAGAAAGTGAGGCACTAAGAAGTCTAGTAACTTGCTCAAGTTCCCACAGCAAGTAAAATGGCAGAGCCAGGGTTTGATTCCAGCCTGCTGGATCCAGGCCCTAGGGTGAAAGCAAAACTAATGGTTAGATGGGACTCTGAAAAACATTTTATTTGTAATATTCATATGTCTTTGGGAATTTAAGAATATGTGTTCCCTCAAACTGTAAAGACTAAAGTGCATTATTTTGAACTACAATACCCTATCAAACAAGTAATTTAAATACATCTATCCAAATATTTACTTGAGAACGAAATTAACACAATCTGCAAAGGGAGGGGTTAAAAGAATGACAAATGGGAGGTGAAATGTTTGAAGGAGGCAGAAATGAAAGAAAACAGCTTCCTTGGGAAGAAACTCAAAGAAACTCTGTGGAAGGCATGGGCATATTAGAACAGCCTCTCAACTTTCCCAAGGGACAAGGACTGAAATCCTTCAAACACTTCCATTCTGGAATGCCACCATGGCCTTTCCTGCAGTCGAGGTGTCCAACACTTAGAAGCTCTTTCAGACACTGAAGGGGAGTTAATGAAGTCATAGTGACTGGGCCAGTGCTGAGGGAGAGATGGTGATACAGAGGAAAACAATCAGGGTTTCAGCTCAAGAGCAATTACCTGTCAAAGATAACTTGCTGCTCCCCAAGGCATCTGTGAAATGTTTATTCAGAGTCTTTTAGGCATCCGGATTGTATTATCTGCACTAAAATCACTAGGTGAATTTCAGTTTTCAGAACATGGGATATGAGTCAAGATTGAATATTGGTATTACATTGGGTTTGTGTCCAAATTAAATATTAAGATTACATCATGAAATAAGGATTATTCTTTCCCTAAGATTTCTGGTCAACCTTCAGGTTTCAGCATAAATGCAACTTCTCATTATTTTCTTCATAGTCTTTATTAAAGTTTGTAATTATAGCACTGTCTGTCTTATTCATTATTTACTTCTTTATTGTCACCTTTGCACCAGAAATCAGGAAATGCACCAGTCTTATTCAGCACTGAATCCCTCTAACAGCGTCTAAATCCTAGAACAGTGCCTGGTTTTTACCAGGAGGAGCTTAACAATGACTAAAGCAATGAATGAACAAGTGAAGGAAGGAAGGAAGCAAAGTTTCAGTGTGGATGTAGGGTGATCAATAAGCCTCAGTCACTAAGTAATTGACTCATGCACAAGTACTACTTTTGTGGCCTACAATATAATTCTGCTGAGCAGCTCAGCAAAATTATAAACAATTATATTTATATGCTTGCTTCCATATCTTGAATTTTTGAAACTGGAAAGATCAAGAGTGTAAATTCTGAGAACTGTGTGCACAAGTCAAACTCTAGTGCACATAAGAATTACCTGGGGAGATCTAAAAATGTCCATTCCCAGACTCCACTCTGTCAATGATACATTCAAGTGAAATGAACACCAGGCGGAGAGTCAGGGGACCTGGAATCAATCTTGATTCTGGAAAGACTACATGAATCTGGGAAAGATATTTCTCTTCTGTGTGCCTCTCTGCATGAGCCATATGAGAAGAATAGTCTAAATTAGGTTTGACTTCCTTTCTTGCTATGGCATTATGTAATACTCTGGGTCCATATGTATTGGAGCACTATGTGAGGCCTTGCATGGGGTCCAAAGATATATAATTTATAGAGCTTCTTCTTAAATAAGAGGAAAATAATCAAACAATGCAATAAATGACAATACCAAGTGACAGCTTATGGTTACCGCATTTCTTGGGTTCTAAGATGCAAATCTTTCCTTCCATACTGAATGTTTTAGAAATTGAGATGGATCTTACAATCCATGTTAAAAAAAGAAAACCTCAAGGAAGAGGAATAAATTATGGCATAGTTATGTTCCCTTGCATATTAACTTAAAAGATCCATTTCTTGAAGGTATACCTCAGGTAGGGTGATCATTTGAGTTTTACCTGAAACTGGGACACCAGACAGTTGTCTAAAATGTCTTCTAAAATGATAATACTGGGATGTAATACTGCAACAGAAATCTATTGAATAAACCAAGAACTATTATCAACATAGCAAGCAAGACAATGGCAGGACAATCTACTGAATTTGACAGGAGAACTCATAGGAGTTCAAAGTGAGGAGAGGTTGGCATGTTTGAATTATTTATCTTGAAAGGTTATTATGTAGTTGCTGAATGCCTATCCATCAAAAACCCCTCCCACTTTTAAGGGAAGCTAAACATATAATTAAACACAAGGAGAAAGCAAAATGATATGCCCAAAGAGAATAACGTGGATGGAGCTGGAGACTATTATTAAGTCAGCTAGAGAAATTCCACATATGATTTCACTCATATGTGGAATTTAAGAAACAAAACAGATGAACAAAGGGGGGAAAAGAGGCAAACCAGAAAACAGACTTCTAACTATAGAGAACAGACCGAGGGTTGCTGGAGGAGTGGTGGGTGGGGAATGGGTAAATGGGGATGGGTATTAAGGAGGGCACTTAGTTGTGATGAGCACTGGATGGTATATCTAAGTGATGAATCACTAAATTCTATGCTGGAAACTAATATTACAACGGAAGTTAACTAACTGGAATTCAAATAAAAACTTGAAAAAAATGCAGAAGAAACCCCAGTATGTTTCAATATGACTCAAGATTATTTTGTTGGGAGGCACCTGGATGGCTCAGTCAGTTAAGCAGCAGACTCTTGGTTTCAGCTCAGGTCATGATCTCAGGGTCCTGGGATCAAGCCCTGCATCGGGCTCCATACTCAGCAGGGAGACTCCTTGAGGATTCTCTCTCTCTCTCTCCCTCTCCCCCTGCTCACGTTCTCTCTCACTCTCTCTCTCAAGTAAGTAAATAAATAAATCTTAAAAAAAAAAAAAGATTATTCTGTTGGAAAGCAGGCCAATGATTGTCTGGGCAGAACTACTGGTGGGGGAAGGGAGGAAGGGAGGACAGAGATACAAGGAAACTTTAGGGGTAATAATATGCTCGTTACCTTGATTATGGTGATAGTTTCATGGGTATATACATATATCAAAACTCAGCAAGTTATTCACCTTAAATATGAGCATTTTGGTGTATTGCAATTATACTTCCAAACACTGAAAACGTACTTAGACTGTCAATAATAGAGATACTACAGCGATCATGGCCATGAGGATAGATTATCAAAGGCAGCATGGCATGAAATGCCATGCCAAAGTGATTCAGGATAATTGTCAGACTGAGTAACATCTAAATATCATCACTACCTGGGGCGCCTGGGTGGCTCAGTCGTTAAGCGTCTGCCTTCGACTCAGGTCATGATCCCAGGGTCCTGGGATTGAGCCTAGCATCGGGCTCCCTGATCGGTGGGAAGCCTGCTTCTCCCTCTCCCACTCCCCCTGCTTGTGTTCCCTCTCTCACTGTGTCTCTCTCTATCAAATAAATAAATAAAATCTTTAAAAAATAATAAATATCATCACTACCTTAATCATCAACACTTAGTAAGTGCTTACTCTGCATAGAACAGTCACTCTATGAAGAAGTTTACTTATATTATCTCATTTAATACTTAGAGCCACTGTAGAAGGTTTATCTTACTATCATCTCCATTTTACTGACAGAGAAACAAGGCTTATAAAGGCTAAAAACCTTGACCTGGCTCAAAGAACTAGTGAGAAGTATATGTGAGATTTGAACTAGTCAGAATCTGTGTTCTAAAACCATTACTATAGGTACCCTCAGGACTGGTACTTAAAAATCAAGAGGTACAGGAAACTTTAGGGGTAATGAATATGTTCATTACCTTGATTGTGGTTGAACTTGATAGGACTGAGCTTTTTTTTTTTTTAAAGATTTTATTTATTTATTTGAGACAGAGAGAATGAGAGAGAGAGAGCACATGAAAGGGAGGAGGGTCAGAGGGAGAAGCAGACTCCCTGCCGAGCAGGGAGCCCGTTGCGGAACTCGATCCAGGGACTCCAGGATCATGACCTGAGCCGAAGGCAGTCGCTTAACCAACTGAGCCACCCAGGTGCCCAGGACTGATCTTGATTGTGGTTGAACTTGATAAGATTTTTCATATTGGTTCTGAAGGAGAGAATAGGTAACAATACTTCTTAAGAAGTTCTGTACCTTGCAGAGCCTGCATAAATATATCAAATCTGAGGAAATAACAACAATTGGCCAGGACGTAGAGAAAAAAAGAACATCCATGCACTGCTGGTGAGAATGTGAATTGGTACAGCCATTGTGGAAAACAGTATGGAGATTCTTCCAAAAATTAAAAATAGAACTACCATATAATCTGGTAATTCCCCTATTGGGGATTTCCCCAAAGGAAAAAAAAAAACAACAACTACTAATTCAGAAAAGACACATGCACCACTATGTTTATTGCAACAATACTTACAAAAGCCAAAATATAGAAGCAACCCAAGTCTCCATCAACAGATGAATAGATACAAAAGATGTGGGGTGTGTGTGTGTGTGTGTGTGTGTAATGGAATATTACTCAGTAATCAGAAGGATGAGAGCTTGTCCTTTACAACAACATAAATGGACCTAGAGAGTATTATGCTAAGTGAAATAAGTCAGGCAGAGAAAGACAAATACCATATGATTTCACTTATATGTGGAATCTAAAAAACAGAACAAATGGATAAACAAACAAAAAGCAGAAGCAGACCCATAAATACAGAGAACAAACTGGTGGATGCCAGAGGGGAGGGAGGTGGGAGATGGGCAAAATGGATGAAGGGGAGTGGGAGATAGTCTTCCAAGTGATGGAATGAATAAGTATGGGAACAAAAGGCTCAGCATAGTGAATAGAGTCAATGACACTGGAATACAATGTATGGTGACAGAGGGCAGCTACACTTGCGGTGAGCATAGCATAATGCGTAGACTTCGTGAATCACTGTGTGCCAACTATCCTTCAATAAAAAAGACACACAGATTAACATATATAAACATCTATATCCACATCTATATATCTATAGCTATATCTATATCAAGTCTGTGGGATACTGTAGGGTAACCACAGATTGAAAATCTATCTTGAAAACAGTACTTGGTGACTTGTGACAGGTCTGTGGTTTGAGTGGTAAGCAGTTAGGGTTTCCAGCTGTGGTGAACAGGGGCAGAGCTGCCTAAATTTTGATTTGGTTATTTCATTACTTTTTTAAAAAGGGGGTGGTGAATCAAAGAGTTTAGAGGGACTTGGAAACACTGAACATTTCCAAACCTCATACTCTGGGCGAGGTGTATATTCTTGATGGTTGCCCTGTTTTATTTTTACTGTGGTAAGATATCCATAACATAAAATTTACCAGTTTAACTATTTTTAAATGTACAATTTAGTGGCATTAAATACATGTGTTGCCTTATTTTTAAAGGTAGTATTTCATTCTGAGGAGACAGCATGCATGGTGGTTAAGGGCCTAGGAGCTGGAATCAGACAGATCGGCATTTGGTTTCCATTTTAGCCTCTTACTAGATTATGACCTTGGACAATTTAATAACCTCTCCAATCTTCTAGTTTCCTCATCTGTAAAATGGTGATAAAAACCTACTAGATAGTACTGTTGCAAAGATTAAGGAATATAATGTATGTAAATTACTCAATATAATTTCTGGCATGGAGTAAAATCTTTCAATATGTTATAGGAAATGTGGTTAAAATTTTATCTAGCATTGCCGAGTGAGGGAATAAACTGAGTGAGGGAATGCGAACCTTAAGGGGTTGTGGACTGGGCTCAAAGGGACCTGTGAGTATTTTAAATCCTGTGCAAATTCATGAGTCTTCCCTATGTGCGTGTTTGGGAAACATAGTATTCATCAGGTTCTCAAAGTGTTAAGAGTACAAGGGAAAAACAGAAAACTCATCAGAGAAATATCTATAATCGGATCAGCCTTGCTTCACCTGCTACTCAGAGGCCTTTGATCATTGACCTAAGTTTTCCCCTTTCCTCTCTGGAGATTACAGGTGAGCAGGCGAGCAAAATGCTTATTCTTTCTCAGGGCCATGGTATTGAACCTATGGGGGCAAGAGTCATACTCCCTGGAGTTGTGGCCAACAGTCTGCTTAAATCTACCTACTTGAACCCCACGCGCCCCCCCCCCCACTCTTTGCACCTGTCACTGTAAGTTAAGTGTCTCAGGGACACAATGCTAATTGTCCAGCAGGGTTGCTGTGGGAGTATGAAAGGCAAGTCAAGGGGCTCAAGGAGCTCCAAATGTTCTGCTGCCCCGTGCCCTCATGTCACGCCCTTCTGTACCATAGCATTACATAGTACATTGCACATGCCTCGAACAGCATTTTATGTGCATTCGAATCACCTGGGGGTCCTGTAAAAATGTTGACTCTCACTCAGTGGGTCCCAGGGGTAGGGCTGAGATTATGTGTTCCTAAAAGTTCTCAGGGACCACACTTGGAATAGTGAGGCTCTAACCTCTTCATGTTATCATGATTAGTTTGCTTGCCTGTCTCATCCACTGTCTCTGGGCACACGGAAGGTGGAGAAGGGACCTTATTTGATTCTATTTCCCAGGAGGTTAGTATAGCCAGGACACACAGAAGTTGAAAGTGAAAGCTTGAGAAGTGAACGGTTGAATGACTGTGAGGGGAGGAGAACTTGTCACGGCACAATGTGCATTTTTGACATAAGGATTATTTTAGGCTGATTATAAGGAACAGCAGGCACAGAAGAGGCTCTGAAAATCAAGCCGAAGTTGCCCTTTTTTTGTAAGAGACTTTTACATTTATAAGGGAACTCTCCATTTGTAAGGCTGTCTTCCATGCTGGAGCAGGAAGACGATGACTACGTCTCTAGCAGCTCTTACCAATGCAGAAGGCAATGGACTTAAATCTAGTTAAGAACTGTAACCTTGTTTACTGTGCTTTGTAATTTCTCATAACTGGCTTCCCACTCCACCATCTTTCTTTTGTGTTTAGCTGGAGAGGGCATTGAAGCTGGTGGTATGGACCATTTCTGGGAGTTACTCAGTTTACCTGGGTCTCTCCCATGTATATAGCTGATAGGCTATTAAACTTCTGTTTTTCTCCCATTACTCTGTCTTCTATTACTGGAGCAGGGGATTCTCAACCGAGAACCTAGCAGCAAAAAGGGAAAACTGCTTTTCCTCTCCTACAAGTGAATGAATGAAACACATCCTAGGAAAAAAATTTCATTACATGGCAGCATGTGTAATGAAGGTGCCCAGGGGGCATGAAGGTGCTCTGTTTGTCACGATTGGACACATTTTCCAGCTACCTTTTTGCCTTGAAGACAGAAGTTCCCTTCTCCTCTGGGGCTCAAGGAAGGATCCCCCTCCTGAGCCAGCCAGAGAGATGAAAGAGAAGTCACCACTCTGACCACTGATAAAGATACTTTAGTCAGACACCAATTTTGAGAGAATAAGGACATTTACTGTGTCATGAAATTCACTATGCGAAACCTGCCCTGAGCATAACAATCCACAGGACGTAGATACTCACAAGGCCATTTTATATACCTGATTTTAGTGTAGGCTGTTCTTTGACACACATTACAAGGTTTAACTTTTGCAGTTATTTTAGCTTCTACTACTAATGCATGTAAAGACTTAGGAAGGAAGGAAGAATGTCTTGGGAAGGTGCTTCACTGAGGCAGACACAAAGTGTAGTTGAAAATCCTCATCAACTTGTCACTTCTATTACACCAGGTGGAAACTGCTATAACCCCAGGTGTGACCATGCATTACCTTTCTTGTTCAGTCACTGCTGCATTTACTTGCAAGCAGATCATTTCGTAGAGAGACAGAGAATGTGAGTGCCATCAGTCAGAATGCTGTGCCCAGATGTCACACAGTTTCATCAGGCAATGATGAATCACACTGGAGTTCCCACATCTACTTTCCCATGACCTCTGAGCAACAAGGGAAAGCTGAAGAACAATTCTGGCCATTTGATTTCCCTAACAAAGCAACAGAGGGCCTAGATTAAACTGGCCTCTTTGAAACTTAAAAGGAACCACCATTTGTCACTGTTTAAGGGGGCAAACTGATAAATGGGCAGTGAATAATCACAAGACAATTCAGGGATTAAATGTAGAGCCATTGTAAGCACAAGTTCAAACCCCTGGAAAGAAAAAAATGCAGACCCTTCTTGAGTTCATCTGAGTTGGCTTCTAAATTCATTATTTTTAAAGAATAAAAATTGCAAAGGCAAATTCGAGGAAGCACTTATAAGGCACGTGGGGGAAAAGCAACCTTTTAGCAAAAGTTGTAAACGCAGTTAGCCTCCTAAACATGGTCTTGATTGTTCCATTGTTGGAACTCCTAAACATGGTCTTGATTGTTCCATTGTTGGAACTCCTAAACATGGTCTTGATTGTTCCATTGTTGGAAAATGTGTCCAGCTGTGACTTGTGATTGTTGCAACTGTACCACCATTCCAAAAATGGCTACAAAAAAAAAAAAAAACCCAAAAAACAAAAATGGCTACAAATGCTAGAAAAGTGACCAATTTTCACCAAAATGTCAATGTTGGCTCAGGGTGTGAGGATGGTGATGAGGAGGACAACGAGGTTGCTATCGGCTAGGTACTTGAAGCATTCTTCATATATTGTTTATTCCTCAAAACAATATAAAATAAATGATTATTTAACTTCATTTTAACAAATGACGAATCCAAGGCGTTTAGAGTTTAAAATACTTGCTTAAAGTCACACAGCTAGTTTGGGTAACCTGGCTCTAGCCTATGTGCTTCCTACCACTCCAAGTTTTATTGAGATATAATACACATATAACATTATGTAAATTTAAGGTGTACAACGTGTTGATTTGATACACTTAAAGACTGCAATATGATTACCACTGTAGCAGCTAAATCTTTATCACATCACATTATCAGCATTTCTTTTTTTGTGGTGAGAACTTCTAAGATCTATTCTATTAGCAAATTTCAAGTATAATACAGTGATTGCTATCTATAATCACAATGCTGTGCATTAGATCCCTAGAACATCAACATTTTCTAACCGGAAGTTTGTACTCCTTAACTAACATCTTCCCATTTTCCCTGCCATCCCCCACCTCCCCGCCCCCCAATACTGCGAACCACTGTTCTACTCTCTGTTTCCATGAGTCGGGCCTTTTTTAGATTCCACATATAAGGGATATCATACAGTATTTAGCTTCTTCTGCTTGCCTTATTTCACTTACCATAATTCACTCAAAGTCCATTCATGTTGTCACAAATGGAAGGATTTTCTTCCTTCTCACAGCTCCATTGTATATTGTCAAATGACAAAACCAAATTTACTAATGAGTTTGATGTCCTTTATTCAAGAGGAAACAAGCCACAGATTGGGGGAGTACAGTGCCTCCCAAACAGTGGCACATTCTTAAGGAATTCTGGGTAAGATTGAGTTTTATAGAGCGTTATAAAAGGCAAGCAGGAAAAAGGGCATGCTTGACTAGGAGGTTGGGAATTTCCTTATAGGGTTAGTAAGTTCCATTTTCTTGGGTAAGGTAAGCTAGCTAAAGCTGAGTTGGAGGGTTATGACTGGTGTGTGTTAAGTTTCCCCGACAGGGAGGCATTTCTCGTAAGTGCAAGCTAACTTAGGTTTAGATTTGCGATGTGGGCTGGGCCACTAAGGTGGCCTCCCTTTTGAGTCCCAATATATGAATTAACTTTATCTCTCTCTGTACCTATTTCTACGTATCTATAGCTATATCTCACATCTTCTTTTTTCCATTCATTTGTTGACAGACACTCAGGTTGTTTCCCTATCTTGGCTATTGTGAATAATGCTGCAACAAACATGGGAGTAACCCATGTGCTTTCAGTTCCTCCTAGCATTGTTAATGATGATACTAGCACACTAAATGCTGTATTTGCATAGTATTGCAGATTCCAGAGATTTACTTAAACTATCTGTAAAGAAACTTGCCTGGTTCTAATATTTCTGAGACTATGAGCCAACCATTGCTTCCAAAGGTTGATGAGTGGTTCAGTCCACTGCAAGTAACCAATCATATAATGAGTGCCAAGTAAGTCCTTGCTGCACAGTTGGAGAGGGTCATGGGAAAGGTAATAAAAGACACACAGAATAGGGTCCCTCTCCTCATGTCCTATCTTCTAAAAG
This sequence comes from Mirounga angustirostris, assembly GCF_029215605.1. Classification (NCBI taxonomy): domain Eukaryota; kingdom Metazoa; phylum Chordata; class Mammalia; order Carnivora; family Phocidae; genus Mirounga; species Mirounga angustirostris. The sequence continues at coordinate 182,061,557 of NW_026991709.1, read as the reverse complement.
ATATGTTTGAACCAAAAATGTTTGAACCTTGAGAGTCCTCACCAAAAGGATGGTATGGCCACCACAAGGGAAGCCAAGGGTGGTGGTGGTGATTTTTGCTGCCCAGTATCCTTTCACCCTTCCATTGCTAACAGCACCCTGAACTTCTTTTGAAGCATCTTATCTACTGTTCCCCTAAGATGCACAGTCCTGTTTTGATATATAGGGGCAAACAAGTGGCCTGAGTTATGCCCCTTGAGTTACCCTCTTGGGAATTCAAATTTTGAGTAAAATAGTGTAAGGACACACAAACACACACACACACACGCCTTCACATCAACACAAAGTGCATACTCATTTGGAGAAGCTGTTGATTTGATTCTGTTACCTGAATCTTCAGATCCTAAAGCTACTCTGGTTTGTGCCCTTTTGAGCCTTGTTCTTCAGTGTTGCTTAGATTCTGTGTGATCTCCTGTATGCCTCAACAAATTCAATTTGGGCCTAAGTTGCCCTGTTTATGCTGCTTGTAACCATATAACCCTAACTAATACACCAAGGTATATACTCAGTTATTCTATAGACCAGTTAATATTAAACTACGCATATCTCAAGTCACTTTATAGAAGCACTCTTGGTCACAAAGGGGTGTGATCAGGTAGGATTGAAGTAAACCTACTGATGAAAGTCAGTATGGCCCTATTTTTTTAAAGACCAATTCCACATTAGAAATGTCCCGCAAACTTTCTCTGCCATCATCTCATTAACCGTATTGAGCACTGAATCAAAAATCAGAAGTCCTTACTGTAGTTCAGCTACAAAAAGGCCATGTATCCTTGGACAAATTACTTTCCCTCTCTGAGCTTATTCCATATCTGTAAAAGTAAGGAGGGGAGGGTCTTTGAGTACTCTATTCATAGGTTGGAGTTTCCAAAGTTCTAAACGGAGAAATATGCTTTAATAATTGAGTAGATGCACCTCAAGACCTCTTTTTCCTGAAAATAGACATTTCTTTCAAATAGATTGGTAAGATGGAGTTGAGTTCCATCTTGACGCCTTAAAGTAGACATCTCATGGTATGCATGCTATGATGGAGGATCCAGTACCTTTCTTGTGCCTGTAATGATCTTACCATTCAAGAGGAGAGCTCCAAAGTTCAGGATTATTAAATAGCTCTTCTGCCATTTAACTGAAATCTAGTTATGGAACAATTCCAAAGAGGTCAGCAACAAATGTAATTTATTTGTTAGCCATTAATAAATGAGTTTTAGGTTAATTCGGATCTCCAATGAGGATTTGCATTGAAGAAAAATTCATCATAAATTTTATTGGATTTTTTGTTGGCAACAATTCAAATTTTATGGTTTCCAGGTTCAGATGTATCACTAAAGAAGCACAAAGAAAAAAATATATGTCTCATTTAAAATATTTCAGTCCTGAGATGTATTTATCTTTTCATTGTAGTTCTTCATCTTATATTCCTCTGACCTCCAAAAGCCACCGAAACCACAAATTTTCTAAAGTAACTCCTGACCTACTTCTGCTTGTTCTACAGTTCATCACTTTTGCAATTTAATGACACCATTTCATGGCCCCGCGGTCAGTGACCTTGAGCTGAGCAAAATGGCTAGTCTGTGTGGTGAAAGGGTAAAATATCAAAAGATTCAGACCAATTTCATTTAGAGCTAAATTCACCAGACACAATGAGAATGCATAATTAGTGGGAAAAGTTTACTTCCTCCAACTATCATGAAAACTTAGACATATAAACTTATAAAACATAAGAAATACTAAGACGCTTATTGCCTATATCAATGTAGTTTTTCTTACAAAAATAATTTCAGAACACATTCCTTCAATTGCTATTTTAAAATTTTTTATCAGTTTGCATCAAGATTAAGGTTAAATGAGATAATATAGGGAAAGCCATTAACACAACTTTGGGGCTTTAGAACAGTTGTCAACTCTTGAGCTTTGACACTGAATTAGGGAGTGTCATGAATCATACTCACATCACATCATCTGATTCTTACCGTCCTTTAAAATAGATGCTATCACTATTTATTACCTTTCCCATCACTATTGAGGTTCAGAGAAGCAGAATATGTGCCCACCGTCACACAGCCAGGGAATGGCAGAACTAGGGTTCATGTCTAAGTCTCTTACAATTCATTCCTTTAACTACCCTGCCATGTTTATAAATTCATTGTGAATCTGAAGGAAAAAGAAAGTGGACTGTGGTTTCTTGAAAACTTGGAAATGCTAAGTGAGTACTATGCCAAGGGGGGGAAAAACATTTTTCTCTTTTTAAATGGCCTTGTGAGGAATTACTGATGCTATTGTATATGTAAGTATGACACCTGATGTCCATAAGCCACCAACATACCTCATGATCTCGCATTGGAACGGACAGTCGGGGGGTCTTCCCGGTGGTGTGGTTTAGAGGGGGAAGAGAAGTCACTATCAAAAATGTTGGTTCCTTGTCATTGAGAGATAAAAACTAGAAGGGCTGTGACCTAAGCAAAGATCTTCTTGGGTAGCAATCACACCATTGGCCTTCACTTGGGATAGCATCTGTAAGAGGGTCCATCTCTGCTGTCTCCTCAAGAGGGGGGTCACCAGTTTTCTCCAGAGAATTTGACATAAGCCATTTGTCAGCCGTGGTCACATGTGCTTGCTGTTGCCACACTTTATCCTTTTAGTCAAAGCAGTAGTTCCTTGTTTTGAGGGAGCAACTGTGAGGTGCCAGGTGTTGATATTTTAGAAACAAACAGCAGTAGGGACAGCTGTGGTGGCAGATTTCAATTTTTGCAGCCAAGCTGGTGACAGCATAGTATGCCCAATGAAATTAAAGAGTTGCAGATGTGAAGTCTTTGCATCTCCATAATAACGTATGATTTGTGATGACCTTTCTCAGAGGGACTCCCTCTGAAATTTACCTTGATTCTGTAGCAGGGAGCTTCAAAGAATGGCTTCACTAAGGCACTTCCACCACCTGAATGCTGTCAAAGCTCCTTCAGATTTTCCCATGTGGAGGCCCTCCACTATTGTGCCTGCTCTCAATCATTATCATTCATCAATACGCCCACTGTCGTGTCAATTCAAATTCAATGTGACATTTACTTTCCCTTTCCTTTGTGGGTCAATGTCCTTCTGAGCCTCACAAGTGCTGGCTATGGCATAATTATTACTGCTTTGGCTCATAATCATTTGTAGGTTCTGATTTAATTAAGAGAGAATAATTCAAAGAGGTTTTTTTTATGGAATCTTTTGTTTCTCAAGCAGCACAGAGCTAACAAAAATCAGTCCTCCGATTCTTCTATAGGTAAGTTAAATCAGGACCTCAAATAAAATAAAATTTCAGTTCGCTATAGGAGTTGGACATTATTTTGATATTTTAATAATAGTTCGGTCTAATGGTTTTAGAAAATGCTGTGTTCACGTTGGTACTTGATTTCTTTGAGAATCTTATGAAAGCCATGCACCTCTTCTCAGGAAAAAGATGCAAATATGCTCAGAGTTTTGTGTATATTTTTAGGCTTTCATGGATCCAGAGAGAGCTTTACAATGAATGCTCTAGATCTGTGCTAAGAGATCTTTTTGTGATAAAAATGTTCTCTATCTGTACTGTCAAATATGGCAGCCACTAGCTACATGTGGCTATCGAGTAGTTGAAATATAGCAGGTGCAAAAATTTTGAATTTAAAAATCACTTTAATTTAAAGAGTCACATGTAGCTAATGGCTACTATACAGGACAGCTAGCCCTGCATAAGCAGTCATTCCCTGTTTTCCCCAGTCTTCTCTAGCCCTAGGTAACCATTTACTTTTTTCACCATAGATTTGTCTATTCTGGACATAGTATATAAATGGAATCATACAGTATGTGACCTTTTGTTATTGGCTTCTTTAGATCATTCTTCAAGTGGCTCTTTATAATTCTGTTAAGGTCTATCCATGATGTAGTATCAGTGATACTAATCATGATGTATCAGTTCTTCATACCTTTATATTGTTGTTGAATAACATTCTATTATATGAATAGACCACATTTTGTTTATCCATTTACCAGCTGACCGACATTTGAGGTATTTCCACTTCTTGGCTATTATGAATAATGCTGCCATGAACTATTCATGTACAAGTATTTGTGGGTTGTATATTTTAATTCTTAGATATGTTCCGAGAAGTGGAATTGCTAAGCTCTATGGTAACTCCATCTATAACATTTTCAGGAACCGTCAAGCTGTTTTTTTTTAAGTAGCTATACTATTTTATATTCCCACCAACAAAGTATGAAGGGTACAATTTCTCCACATCCTCAGCAAAACTTATTTTAACTTAGTAGGGATGAAATAGTATTTTATTGCAGTTTTGGTTTGAATTTCCTTAACAGCTAATGATGCTGAGCATCTTTTCATGTGTTTAATGGCCATTTGTGTATCTTCTTGGGAAAAATATTTGGTCAAATCCTTTGTCCATTTTTTGATTGAGTTGTCCTTTTATTGTTGAATTGTATGAGTTCTTTATATATTCTGGACAAGTACCTGATCATATATATATATTTTTTGTAAGTATATTTTTTCATTATCTGGATTGTCTTTTCACTTTTTAATGGTGTCCTTTGAAGCATAAAAGTTTTTAATTTTAATGAAGTCCAGTTCATCTTTTTTTTTTTTGCAATTGTGCTTTTGGTATCATATCAAAAAGAAAAAAAAATGTTGTCTGATACAAGGTCATGACGATTTACTCCTATGTTTTCTTCTAGCAGTTTTATAGAATTAGCTCTTTTACCCCAGTCTATGATCCATTTTGAGTTCATTTTTATGTACAGTGTGAGAAAGGGGTCCAACTTCATTTTTTTGGATGTAGATATCTATTTGTACCAGCACCTTTTTTTGAGAAGACTGTTTTTATTTTTCCTGTTGTCCCTCTTGTCAAAAATCACTTTATCATAAATATAAGGGTTTATTTATGGATTCTCAATTTTCTTCTATTGATCTATCTTAGGCTGGTACCACAATACTATAGACTTTAATGAATTTTGAAATTGGAAACTATAACTTCTACAGCTTTGCTCTTCTTTTTCTAGATTGTTCTGACTATTCTGTATCTTTTTCATTTCCCCATGGATTTTAGGATGAATCTGTCAATTTCTGTAAAGACAAATTCAGGTGGGAGTTTCATAGAACTTTTGTTAAATCTGAAGATCAATTTGGGGAGTATTGCCACCTTAACAGTATTAAGTCTTCTGATCCATGAACAAGAATTCTAGATCCCCAAATATATTCCATTGAAATTCTTCTCCAGCAATCCTTTTTCACAGCTTTTATTTTCATTCACTTCAAACTTTTATATCCTACTGCTAACGTGGAATCATTTTCAAACTCAAACATTATAATGGTATTCATTATGATAATATTATTTTTATAACACCACAACTTATTTTTTGTTCTTTTATTCAACACCTTTTACTGTGTTCCTACTGTATTCCCTGTACTTTGCTGAGCATTGCCAATTTTAATAATTCATGTCTTTTCTCTCCCCTTTTTTTTTTCCAGATTAGCCTAGCTAAAGGAATATCAATTTTGTTGATCTTTTCAAAGAACCAACTTCTAGTTTCATTGATTTTTTGGCATTATTTTCTATTCTTTATTTCATTAATTTCTATTTTAATCTCTTTTATTTCCTTCTTTTTGCTTGATGTATGTTTAGTTGGCTCTTCTCTTTCCAGTGTCTTAATATGTCAAGTTAGGTTATAGTTTTGAGAACTTTCTTCTCTATTACTACAGGCATTTTTAGCTATAAATTTCCCTCTAAAAACTCCTTTAGCTGCATCCTATAAGTTTGGTAGGTTATGTTCCTTTTCATTTATCTCAAAGTATTTTCTAATTTCCCTTGTGACTTATTTGATCCATTGGTTAATTAGGCACATAAGTTCATTTTGAAATGTGATTTGGTTCAAAAGATTAATTACGGAAGGGGAAAACTCCAACTTCTCAGCTGCTATGTTTTGATTTTTTAAAATGGGTCATTTGGACTCAGCAAGTAAACACATTCTGTACTCATTATGTTAATTTTCATTACTAAATCTTTGCACTGCTTTTTAAGCTTTAATATGAACACTAGTCACCTGGGGATTGTGTTCATATCCAGATTCTGTAGGTCTCTTGTGAGCCTTGAGATTCTGCATTTTTGACACATTCCTTAGTGCTGCTGATGCTGATGCTGCTTGTTCAAAGAACACATTTGGAGTAGGTGGGCTCTATGCAACTGTTTGGAATGCCTTTTCCACTTACTCTTTGTGATCAGGTTCAAATGGCCCTCTTCCCCAAACTCCTGTTCTTCGTCCCTCTAGTCAGAGGTGAATATAGTCTTTCCTGTAACTTTTAACACCTTCCTCATACATTTTATCTGCACTTGTCCCATTCTTGTAATCATTCTGTATATATTACTTTCTTCCAAAGGACCATGTGACTAAGAAGATCAGATACTCCTTTCCTTTCATAACTTTACCTCTACTGTCTTGGCTTAGTGTCTGACAGCTCAGATTCAATGCTTATTAACTATTCCCTAAACCAGTAATGAATGACAGTTAACTCTTACTGTGTGTATACAATGGGTCAGCACAGTGTCAAATGTCTTGTAGACATCATATCATTTAATCATCAGACCAGCCCTACTTGTAAGGTCCTATTATTATATCCATTTTGCAGATGAGAGCTGAAAACGTGTCTGTGCTCATGATCAACTGTTTGGTCCTGGCTCCCTTAGAAAATTAACTGTGTCTAGTTTAACTACAGTAACCAAATCTCTGAGGAATGTAATAAGTGCTATATTTTATTTGTATATACTTTGGCAGCCAGTTCAGAAAAAGAAAAAGAGCAAAAAACCTTTTTCTCTTTTGCCTGCATGGAGACAGGTCTGCAGCCACATTGATACTGCTATTCTAGCCCTGCTCTCACCTCTTCTTAACTGGTCAATGCCTTTATCTCTCATCTTGCATCCTGCCTTAGACCCCTCTCCTCCACGTTTCTTCTAAAATGTGGATTTGGTCATGTCACTGGTTGAAGTTTTCAGTGACTTATAGTTGCCCTACATTATCCAAATTCACTAGGTCAGCTGTAAAGTTCAGCTGTAAGTTCAGATTATAAATCCTCCTGCAAGCAATTTGTCTAGCGTTTCTTCCTACTATATACTTATACTACGGTACTTCTGGAATCTAGAATGACTATTCATTCCCCAAACAGAATAGACTTTACTCCTTTGTGTCTTTACACAATCTCTTCCCACTGCTCTCAGTTTTTCTTATCAACATGCCCCTTACTCACTCATCCTCAGGACTCTGTTCCTACCAACTCTACTGAGAAATAACCTCAGTCCACCCTGGGTTTAGGCTTCTTCTTTTTGCACTTCTTTAGGATTACATACATAACTCTGGTGCCATAGTTGCCAAATTTTATGATAACAATCTATTTCTATGTCTTCATCACTAGGCTGTGAGCTCCTTAAGGGTAAGAAATGTTCCCTCTTCATATTTCCAGCATCCAGCACAGAACTTGTCACTCAACAGATGTTGTTGAATCAACAAATTTGATCTAAATATAAATGGTTTGGGACTAAGACCCTGATTGTTAACCTTATCAAAAGAGTTCATTCACATGCATTCCCAAAGCTCTCTGTGTGCGCAGTTTCTGCAGTAAATATCACACCTGCTTTGAATTAGTGTTCTATTTGTGCATGGAATTGTGAGCTCCTCAAAGGGGCTGGAACTGCAGCACCTTCATCTTTGCAGCTCTCAACTCATATAGGATATTGTCTTGCACAAAGAAACCATTCTGTAAAGGTTTGCAGAACTGAGTTTAAGTAGTTTCTTGGGTTTTAGCTGAGTTACTATAAAGCCTCCCACCGCTCTGGGGAAACAATTATCTCCAACACAGGAGTGAAGGATGTATTGCAGTGCTGTTTGATGTTTAGCGTTCTCACATTCTTATGGCAGGACAGATCTTCAAACAGATGGGCGTACTGCCTACTCTGATTACATTGGTCAAACCTGACCCACATAACAGCAACACAGTTGGTGTAAAAAGAGGGGAATCATTTTAGAAGGCAGAAGTCAATGGAAGAAGTAGTAATGATGTATAGAGGGAAATATGTTTCAATTTAAGACAGTGTTCCTAATTCTACCCTCTTTTTCTTTTGTTGTATCAGAAATGAATTTGTGGGTGACTACCAGAACATGGCTCTCTTAAATGACTTCTTCACATAGCAGACTCTGGCTATTTCACACTTACTCTTTCTCACTCACCGATCTGCAAATATTTATTGACCATCAGCTAAGCAGGAAGCACTGTGCTAGGCACCACTAGGACAGAAGATTAGGTAGAAAAAACACAAAATCAGAAAACATTATTGGGTACTTTAAAATACCTTCAATATCAAATTCAAGAAAGATCATATGCAAGCAGCAAGATTAATACCAGTAACTATTTTAGACCATATGGGTTTTTAAATTCAAACTTGCTGCTGGGTATTGCAAAATCAATGGCTAAAATAATAATTCTAATGGTTATATATTATCAACATTTGCTGCTCTAATTGAAATGAATGTACCTGCTCCTAGGATGAAGACAAATGTTAATATGATCACCTCCTTGTTCACCAACCCTGTCTCCTACCACACTCCTCCCCTCCTCCATACACTTCAGCAGCACTGGCCTTGGTTCAGAGTCTTGGACACTTTATGCTTTCATGATAAAGTTTGCTCATATTGTTTCTTCTGCCTGGAACATTCTTATCTCCCTTCCCCCATTCATATGAGTAACCCCTATTTATCTTTCACATCAGATCAATGTCACTTTCTCAAAAAGTGTGACTCATAGCTTATGTCCTCCTCTTATACACTCTCCCAGCACCATAAAGCTCTCCTTCAGGTATTTACGGTGGTTGGAATTTTTCTCTTTTTCTAAAAAAAAAAAAAAATTCTTGTTTTGGGGGCACCTGGGTGGTGGCTCCATTGTTAAGCATCTGCCTTCGGCTCAGTTCATGATCTCCAGGTCCTGGGATCGAGCCCCACTTTGGACTCCCTGCTCAGCAGGGAGTTTGCTCCTCACTGCTCCTGTTCTCTCCCTCTCTCTCTGTATCTCTCTGTCTCAAATTAATAAAAAATTCTAAAAAAATAAAATCTTGAAAAGAATTTTTGTTCTTTTTTGTTCATCTGTCTGTCGTCTCTTCTAGACTACAAGCTCCATGAAAGTAGGAATATGATTTCTTTGTGTTTACCACTGGCTCCTCAGTGCTCCACAAAGTGCAGGGATGGCACTCCATAAAAACATTGTTGAATAAATGAATAAAAAAGTAAGTTGAGGTGTCATGAAAAATAAAGTTACTCTAGTGATTAGTGTTATAATATTAGAGTTTAAAAATGATTCTATTTTAGAGATAGATATAAAAAAGTGTGAAATGAAAGACAGGAAAAAAAGCTATGGAACAGGATTGTTGGAGAAAAATCTCAGATGACTATTTTCAAATATACAGATTCAGTGTGAATCTGAAAACATGAAGAATGATAGACTAGATGTCTTATATACAAAGGGAATTAATGGATAACTTATAAGAACCTTCCCCAAAAGATGTGATGGTAAGAAAAAATATGGGTCATAGACTTTCAAACTCTAAGGATACAGAAGAAATAACTCAGTCAAATTGTCTTCACATTTATGGTAGAAATGTAGACTTTTCCAGGACTGAGTCAGAGAGACATAAGAGAATATAACTACTTTGGAGATCAATCAAAACTCTATCTGAATTCACCCTGGAGACTTCACCAATGTGAACTATGAACTAAGCACATAAATTATGTATCCAAGAGTGAAGCAAGGGTGTGGGTATGTGGAAATGAAAAACTGTGAATCATACATCCGTCAAAAATTAGAATGCTATGCCAGTTGGTAATTTGCCTTAGTCTTCTCTCCCTAAGAGCTCATGTTGCAAAAGATGCCAGTTGTTCAATTTGACACCACCATTTGTTTTTGGTGGACCACCTAGAATTGGGTCTTAGACTCAGTTTTGCATCGAAAGAAATAAGAAAATGGCTTCTTTCTTAGCCTCAAAGAAGCCTGTGAGCCGCCATTTGATATGCATGGCCAGGTGGAATACTTAAGTCCATAACCAAACTCTCCTTTATGAAAACAGCTTGTAGAAAACTCTTGGCTATGGGTGGGGTAGGTGTTTTCCAAAGGTGACTTCCAAAATCTATAAGGACCTAGCACGAAAGAATCTGGTTCCCTGCAACTAAGAATCCCTTAACAGAATAGGCTTCTATTCTAATGATTTAAATGCTGTTTACCAACAGGAAGCAATTCAGGGGATTGCTATGATATGAAGTTCCCAGGCTCATGGGAACTGACTTGTTCTGAAACAACATTCCAAACTGTTTTCTCTGCCTCTGCGCATCTTTATCCTCCATCACTTCCTAATTCCTGGTACCATGTGTTTTCCTGGCTCTGTTAAGTGGTAAGCTCTTCTGCAACATGACTCCTGTGAAGAGCCCATGATTAATTATGGAAGAATCTAAAGCTTGGATAATCAATTGTGCAATGCACCTGTTCATAACCAATTTCATGGTTGTTCTCACCCTCTTAATGGCACATGGCCAACTTCTTCAAGGCCTTTGATAAATCTGAATGTGTGGGGTCTACAAAAAGTCCTCTGGACATAATGTTAGAGGTAACAGAGAGTTACTTGGCTACACAATACTTTATGGAATGACAGAAAAACTCTTTTTGAAGAAAATTTGGCAATATTCACCAAGCATTAGGAAATGTTCATAGCCTTTGACACAGCATTAACACTTTTTCTAAAAACTACTCTAAAGAAATAATCCATATACTGAGAAAAACTATATACACAAGTATATGTATTGCTGCATTTTTATAACAGCAAAGAAACAGAAACAAATCAAATGGCAAATAGAGGAACTGTCAAGTAAAACGTGGTATCTCCACTTGTGAAAATTAAGTGGCTATTGTCAATAGCAATTATCAAGACCAGGATGAAAAAAAAATCATTCATGACTACTGTAAAGTGAAAATAAATGGAATAAAAAGTTAAATGTAATTTAAATAAAAACTTAAATTTAAATGTATATGTAAATTATAAATAATAAAATGTACATGTAATAAAATGCAAGCAGAAAGCACATTAAATTTTCCCAGGAGACTGTTTAAATTGTGGCATTGCTAGCTGTGTTAATCTTCAGCTTTATTTTCTAAATGTACAGTTATGTGTGATTTTTTTAAAAGAGCACTTCATAGAGATATAATTCATATATTATAAAATTCATTCTTTTCTTTTTTTTTTTTTTAAAGATTTTATTTATTTATCTGACAGAGAGACAGCGAGAGAGGAAACACAAGCAGGAGGAGTGGGAGAGGGAGAAGCAGGCTTCCCGCTGAGCAGGGAGCCTGATGCGGGGCTCTATCCCATGACCCTGGGATCATGACCTGAGCCGAAGGCAGACGCTTAACGACTGAGCCACCCAGGCGCCCCTAAAATTCATTCTTTTCAAGTGTACAATTCAGTGGTTCTTAGCACATTCATAGAGTTGTGCAACCACTATCACTATCTAATTCCAGAACATTTTCATAAGGCCCAAAAGCAACTTAGTACCCTTTTGCAGTCATTCCCCCTCTTGCCCTCCTGCTAGAGCATGGCAACCACTAATCTATTTTCAATCTATATAGATTTGCCTATTCTGAAGATGCTGTATAAATGGATTCACACAATACAGACCTTTGTGCTTGTCTTCTTTCACTTAGCATAAGGTTTTTAAGGTTCATCCACATTGCAGCATGTATCAACACTTAATTCCTTTCGTGGCTGAATAATATTCCATTATATGGATACAATACACTTTATTTACCTTTTTTTCAGTTAATGAATATTTGGGTTGTTTCTGCTTTTTGGCTATTATGAATAATGCTGCTGTAAAAAATCAACCATAGGTGATTATTTTTATTTATCATGGGCCTATATTTAGGGGTAGAATTGCTAGGTCATATAGAAACTCTATGTTAACTTTTTTTTTTTAAGATTTTATTTATTTGACAGAGAGAGAGACAGCAAGAGTGGGAACACAAGCAGGAGGAGTGGGAAAGGGAGAAGCTGGCTTCTCACCGAGCAGGGAGCCCAATGTGGGGCTCGATCCCAGGACCCTGGGATCATGATCCGAGCTGAAGGCAGACGCTTAACGACTGAGCCACCCAGGCGCCCCTGTCTATGTTAACTTTTTGATGAACTGCCAAACTCTTTACCAAAGTAGTGGCACCATTTTACAATCCCTGCTAGCTACATGTGAAGGTTCCAATTTCTTCACATCCTTGTTCATACTTGTTATTGTCTTTTTTATTTTAGCCATTCTAGTGAGTATAAAGTGATATCTCATTATCATTTTGAAATGTATTTCCTTAATGTTTAATGATAGTGAGCACTTTTTCATGTACTTATTGTCCAATTACATGTTTCTTTGGAGAAATGTCTATAAATGCCCCATTTTGGGGCAAAGGGTATTTATTGGGTTATTCAGTTGTATTGTTGTGTTGTAAGAGCTCTTTTTATATTCTTGATGCAAGTCTCTTATCAGATACATGATTTGCAAATATTTTTTTCCATTCCGTGGGTTATATTTTCACTTTCTTCATAATGTCCTTTGAAGCCCAACTATTTTTTTTTTGATGTTGTATTTATCTATTTTTTCTTTTGTTACTTGTGGTTATTTTTTTTTTCCTCAAGGAAAGTTTTATTTTTATTTTATTTTTTATATTATGTTCAATTAGCCAACATATAATACATCATTAGTTTTTGATGTAGGGTTCAATGATCCATTCGTTACATATAACACCCAGTTACTTGTGTTTTTGATGACATATCTAAGAAACCATTGCCTGATACAAGGTCTTAAAGATTTACTCCTATAGTTTTTTTTAAAGTTCTTAAATTTTAGCATATCATATATTTTGATTTAATTTTTATGTATTATGTGAGGAAAGGGTCCAACTTCATTCTTTTATATGTGGATATTCAACTGTTCCAGCACAGTTTGTTGAAAAGATTTTCTTGGCACCTTTGTCAAAAATCAAGTGACCATAAATGAAAGGGTTTGTTTCTAGATTTCAATTGTATTCCATTGATCGATATGTCTATCCTGATGAAACAGCACACTGTCTTGAACACTAGCTTTTTTTGTTTGAGAGACAGAGAGAAAGCACATTTATGAGTGAGGGGAAGGGCAGAGGGGGAGGGAGAGGAAGAAGGAGAGAGAGTCTCAAGCAGACTCCACACTGAGTGTAGAGCCTGAAGCAGGGCTCCATCTCATAATCCTGAGATTATGACTTGAGCTGAAACCAAAAGTTGGACACTTAACCAACTGAGCCACCTATACACCTCAAACACTGTATCTTTATAGTAAGTTTTGAAATTATGAAATGTGAGTTCTCTAACTTTGATCTTTTTGAAGATTGTTTTAGCTATTCTGAGTCCTTGCATTTTAGGCAAATTTTAGAATAAGTCTAGCAATTTCTGCAGAAATGGCAGCTAAGATTTTGATAGGAATGCCAGTCAATCTATAGATCAGTTTACTACTTGAGCAATATTCTTTTTTCCATGAACCTAGAAGTTTTTTCCATTTCCTTTGATCTTTCTGAATTTCTTTGAATGATTTCTTGTAGCTTTCAGTGTACAAGTTTTATGCTCCTTTTGGTAAATGTATTCCTAGACATTTTTATTCTTTTTGATTCTATTGTAAATGAAACTGTTTTCTTAGTTTCATTTTTGGATTCATTGTTAGTGGATAGAAATACAATTAATTTTTATATTTTGATCTTGTTTTCTATAACCTCACTGAACTTTAATGTGTGATTTTAAAATTAAAATGAACCATCTAAGAAGAAGGGAGATTTGAGACCCCTTAAATCTTGCACAAAGGATGTGGTTACTCTGGGAATCATCATCTACATGTATGCTGCCTGTTGGCATGAGGAGTAAGTGGGAGCCCAGGAAACTTATTGTGCTGGCCCGATGGTACACTCAGCTAGTGTGTCTAGAGTTAGTGAATAAAAAAACAATATAACTTGTGTTACAGATTGAATGTCTGTGTCCCCCTCAAAATCCATATGTTGAAGCCCTAATCCCCAATGTGATGGTATTTGCAAGTGGTATCTTTGGAAGGTAATCAGGTTTAGATGAAGTCATAAGGCTAGAGCCCCCATGATGGGCTTAATGTCCTTATAAGAAGAGGAAGAGACCAAGTTTTCTCTCTGCATTGTGAGGAATGGGAATGATGTTGTCATACAATGAGAAAGTGGCCAACTCCAAATGAGAAAGTTGGCCCTCACGAGACACTGAATCTTGGGCTTCCCAGCCTCCAGAAATAGGAGAAATAAAATGTTGTTTAGCCACCCAGTCTATATTATTTTGTCACAGCTGCCAGAACTAACAAATTGTTAGTGTATGGTTCAAACTATAAGAAAGAGAGGCAAATCCCCAATTTGAAAGAATAAACAACACACAGTCCAAAGTATCAAACTGCCCTGCAAGGGAGATGATTCTGCACCAGCCCTGAAAGATTCCTGGACTACTAAGAGCTCTCAGTGTGGCTGTTAATGCTGTAAGAACAGAAAATGAGACCTAGGACCTGAGAAGGAAGGGAGAGAGAAGCAGGACTCTCAATACAACTGGGCCCTCCAATAGTATAATTCTGATGCAAACAGGACAAATTATCTCCACCCCCGCCCAGGGAAGTGACCATATTTCTGTATCTTGGCTTTACCTGGGAAAAAGTAAAATTAAAGTTTCCTGAGATAAATCAGAAGTCTGAATTTGCACTCCTTGTGGCTTTAGAGTCAAATTGTATATGACTCAAATATAATAGGAACCCTCCCAACTGAGAAAATAATAGAAACTTGTATGGTCCAGTGATATTCCTGGTCTGCCTGAGAAGGGACCATAAAACCCACCCTGAAACAACACTTCGATTACCCAGGCCACTACCTGGAATTTACATACATAAAACAAGCCCCAGATAATACAAATACACAATTATATCTAACAAAACATAAGAAAAAATGACCCATCCTGAGCAAGAATCAGCAAACAAACAAACAAACAAAAACCACAACAAAAGCAAAACAGAAGGATTAGAACCATGAGGACTTCTGATAAGGCTACTACAGGATAAAGTAAATCAAATATATTGAAAATGAATTCAGGGATAAAACTAGGAGTAAAAATCAAAAGGAAAGCAGATAATGCACAAAGAAATACCAAGAATACGTGGAAAATAATCCAGTTAAAGACAGGAGAGTAGATTCCTAGCAATATGGAGAGAGCAGTGGGTGGAAGGAGAGGGAAAAGCCATCTGGGCTTATGAAAATGTATCTGTTTCTTAGCAGTCATGTTTAAGTTCCAAGGTATTATGAAACACAATGTGCTTTTGTAAATGGCATTGTACTTAAATACTGATGCTCTTACTCCAAATAATTCAGATGTATTTCTTCAACCATTAGCAATGAGTTCTATAATTAGACCATCATAATAGATCCTGGATCAGAAGTCAGAAAAGGGTAATCAGGTGTCATAGCTACGTAGTTCCTCAAGCTTTGGGCATCCCATACCACCGAGAGTGCTCCCTCACCCCTTATAATGGCCCACTTTACATCAGCCCTGAATACCACTGGCTGAAACAAATCTATTCTTACCTTGCTACTTTCTATTTTAGAAATTAAATAAGGCAAAGATGGTGTTCTATTTTTGAATGCCCTTCTTCTTTTAGAAGCTGGTACCAAGTCTCCCAACTTGGAAACCTATTCAGGTTTCTATTTAAGATATTTTTGTATTTCTACAATTGATGGAATTCTTCAATGACAGTGATCTGTGTACAGTGATTTATAACCCCTTTTGGCTATTCAGGTCTTTGTCACACATTTCAGTAAATCTGTTTTTTTTTTTTTCCACTTTTTTTGTACTGTGAATGCTACCACCTTGTGTTTTACACCCTCTTTCCTTTCAAAGTCATTCAAGTCATTTACTTTCTGCTCCATTTAAAAAACAAAAACCAAAATGAAACAAAATTCTGGCTATTCTTTAAGAAACTTGTGGTTGCTTATAAATGCATAAAATGTATTTTTCCTTTAGAGAAAACCTAAATCTCCCAAATGTTACTGGACAAATCTTAAAATTAATCCATAAACAAGATTCTCAGTATTTACATTCTCACATTATTTTTCTTAGAAAAGTCCCCATAACAATTCAAATTAATAGCAACTCAGGATTGGTTTCATTATACTTTAGATGAAGACAAAATATATTCTTTCTCCTTAAAAGATGTTAAATTCCCTAAGAGTTACAATCCATACCTTTTTTCCAGATACTTAGTGATTTTCTTACTTTAAGAAAAGGCACAGAAACTAATCATGTGCCAATGATCGAGCCCGTGAGTGCTGAGTATCTTGCTATCTGGAGCTGGATTTGCTAAAGAACACTCTTGCCCATGGGGAAGGCAGGCATTAGGGAGCATTTAGCAACCTGCCCCTGCTTTAAAATCATTAGAAGTCACTAAGCTTTCTATTCACAATTGAGTCTTTTCTTAATCCAACAAGAAGTGGTCCTATTCTGTCAGAGAAGGGCCTGGGTCCTCATGAATCACTTCCTTTGTTTGGCCTCTGAATGCATCTGTTGGACCAACTGGTTTCAGACTGTAAAAATAGGAGCACCTGCATAATTATGCTAAAACAAAAACGTAGTTGCTTCAATTCTCCATTTAAAAAATAACCTGTATAAAGAACTTCTATAATGATGGAGAGTAAATGCCTCTGAAAATCTGCTCATCTATAAAAGCAATGAGAACACTGGCAAAAAATGTTCAAAATCAACTTTTCAGAACTTTGGAAATTAACCAAAGGCTTGCAAAAATTCAAAGAGCATTTATGCAAGGAGAATGCTGGATGCTCAGGAAGAACATTTTATCTTGTTTCATCTCACCCCCACCTCAGCCCAGTTCCATGGTACCCTTGAAAATCAACAGCCTCACAAGTAAGGTAGCTGTGAAAATCTGTAGCATAGCAGTCACTGGAGAGGAAAAGAAAGGTTTAGAGCTCCCCCAAAGCCTCATTCCTGGAGAATTTTCTTTATTTGACCTGCCTGGCAGCTCCCTGAGAATCCCCACTTGCAGGGCTCTTATTTATTTGACCTGACTCAGAGCTTGCTTAATGCAAACAGCGTTTTCCCTGAAGCATTTGTTGAAACAATCAGTGGTAATTGTTCAACATCACAGCTCTCTGAGGTGAAGATATCAGTTGGAGCAAAGAAAAGAATGACCAAAAAATGTAAAAGGCAATGTCCACTGGGGGTTTTAAAAAGTTCCAATATACTTCCAGGAGATCTAGAAGGCCACATATATGTTTGAGGCTGACTTGTGCACAGAAAAGACCTCAGAAGACCCTATTCTCTCATCTCCAGTTGACCTTGAGGCTCTTCACAAACAGGAAGTGAAGGCTCAAGCAAGGCTGTACACTGCTTGCTAGAGCATTAAAGGCATGCCCCAACAAGCATACAGAGCCTCTCAGCAAAGGCTGAGGGACTTGTTTGTTTCAAGAAGTTAAGAGAATTTCTCTCTAATCACTAACTATTAAGTTAACTGAGAGAAATTTCAGGGGCCATGCACAACAAAGAATACAAACTTTATGGAATTAGTTTCCAAAATTACTCGACAGCAACAACAGGAAGAACAACAGTTAGCAACAGCCAAAAACTCTGAAAAGAGTTGCCATATTACATTCTTCAAAGCATCCAGAAGAACAAAAAAATTAAGAGACATATAAAGTAACAGAAAAGTATGGCCTATAAATGGCGGGGTGGGGTGGGGTGGGAAACCAGTCACTAAAAACAGTTTCTAGGAAGTATATTGTATTTACAAGACAAAAACTTTAAATTGGCCAATCCAAATAAGTAAACACAGTATCTAAAGAACTAAAAGAAAGTATGTGGATAATGTCTATTAAACAGAAATTATCAATAAGGAGATAGAAATTATAAAAAACAAAGAAACAAATAGTTGGAAAGTACAAGAACATATTAAAAAAAAAATCACTAGAGGAATTCAACAGCAGATATGATTTGGCAGAAAAAAGAATTAACAAACATGAAGATAAGTCAATTCACATTACCTAGTCAAGGAAGAGAAGTGAAAAATAATGAAAAATTAACAGAGTCTCAGAGAACTGTAGCATACTGCCATGTGTACCAATACATGCATAATGGGAATCCTTTAAAGAGAGAAAAGAAAGAAATAGATAGAAAGAATATCTGAAAAAACAATGGCTGAAAACTTCCCAGGTTTGATAAAGAATGTTAGTTTATACATCCTAGAAGCTCAATGAATTCTCAATAAAATAATCTCAAAGACATCCACACTTTGGTCTGTCAAAAGCCAATGACAAAAGTGAAAAACATACATTTTCAAAAGATAATGGCAAAAAAAAAAAAAACAACACTGAAAGTAGCAAGAGAAGTGATTCATCATAAATAAAAGATTCTCAATATTAATAGCTGACTTCTCATCCAAAACAACGGAGTCCAGAAGGCAGTGAGAAGACAAACTCAAAGTGATGCAAGAAAAAAACCGTCAACCAGGAATTCCATATCTAACAAAATTATCCTTTAAAAAAGAAATGAAGACATTATCAGATTTTTTAAAATATCAGAATTCCTTGCTAATAGACCTACAAAAAAATATTAAAGGGAGTACTTCAGGCTGAATAGAAAGGATACCAGACAGCAACTTGAACCTTCATGAAGAAATAGAGAGTACCTAACTACATAGGTGAATATAGAAGATAGTCATGAATGAATTATAAAAGTGTGTTGATTGGCTTATCATGTATAAAGATGTAATTTGTATTACAATAATAACACAAAGGAGCAGGGAGGAAATGCTGCTATAAAGGAGCAAAATGTTGTATGCTACTGAAATTAAATTTTTATTATTCCAAACTAGATTTTTGTAAGCTAAGATGTTAATTATAATTGTCAGGGCAACCACAAGAAAATTAAGTAAAACATATAAGAAATAAAAAATTAAAATGGTATACTAGAAAATATCTACTTAACACAAAATAAGTCATTAATGGAGAAACAGTGAGGTATAAAAGGACATAAAACATATGGAGAGTAAGAAAATCACAGATGTAAATCCCACTGTATCAGTAATGATATTAAATATAAATGAACACTCTTATCAAAAGGCAGAAACAGGAACAGAGGAACAGGAATATTGGACAAAAAACATTATGATCCATCTGTATGCTGCTTATAGGAGAAAGGCTTTAGATTCAAAAAATGAATAGGTTGAAAGCAGAAGGAAGAAAAAAGATATACCAAGATAACGTTAATCAAAAAACACTGTTGGGGCACCCGGGTGGTTCAGTTGTTAAGCGTCTGCCTTCGGCTCAGGTCATGATCTCAGGGTCCTGGGATCGAGCGAGCCCCGCCTCAGGCTCCCTGCTCTGCGGGAAGCCTGCTTCTCCTCTCCCACTCCCCCTGCTTGTGTTCCCTCTCTCGCTGTGTCTCTCCCTGTCAAATAAATAAATCTCAAAAAAAAAAAAAAAGACTCAGGGTTCAAAAAACACTGTTGTGGTTATAGCATTAAATATCACTATTTGTTCGTTTGTTTGTTTGTTTATTTGACAGAGAAACAGTGAGAGAGGTAACACAAGCAGGGGGAGCGGGAGAGGGAGAAGCAGGCTCCCCACTGAGCAGTGAGCCCAATGCGGGGCTAGATCACAGGACCCTGGGACCTGAGCTGAAGGCAGACGCTTAATGACTGAGCCACCCGGGTGCCCCAATATCAGTGTTTAATATCACACAAAAAATTTCATGACAAAAATGTTACTATAGGGACACCTGGGTGGCTCAGTCGGTTAGGCGTCTGTCTTCAGCTCAGGTCATGACCCTGGCATCCTGGGATCAAGTCCTGCATTAGGCTCCCTGCTCAGCTGGGAGCCTGCTTCTCCCTTTCCCTTCCCCCCATCACCCCTGACACATACCCGCCCCCACCATGCTTGCTCCTGTGTTTTCTCTCTCAAATAAAGTCTTTAAAAAAATATTACTATAGACAAAGGACATTTTATAATAATGAAGTGATCGGTTAATCAGCAATACATAACAATTGTAAACATATATGCATCTAACAAAGGAGCCTCGAGATATGTGAAACAAAAACTGACAGAACTGAAGGGAGTAATGAATAATTCCATGATAATAGTGCAGACTTTAGCTTTTCACTTTCAACAATGAATAAAACAGCTAGGAAGAAGAGAGAGAAGGAAAAGGAAGACTTGAACAACACTATAAATCAAATTAGAACTATCAGACACCATTCATTTCACCCAAGAACAGAAGAACATACATTCTTCTGGAAAGCACATGAAATATTTCCAGGACTAACCATATGTTAGGCCATAACAAAATCTGAAAAGGACATTTTGGAAGTTCATAAATATGTGGAAATTAAACAACATAGTCTTTTTTTTTTTAAAGATTTTATTTATTTATTTGAGAGAGAGAGAGAGAGCACAAGAGGGGGGAGCGGGAGAGGGAGAAGCAGACTCCCTGCTGAGCAGGGAGCCCGATGCGGGACTCGATCCCGGGACTCCAGGATCATGACCTGAGCCAAAGGCAGTTGCTTAACCAACTGAGCCACCCAGGCGCCCTAAACAACATAGTCTTAAATAGTGAATGGGTTAAAGAAATCACAGGAAAATTAGAAAATACTTTCAGAAGAACAAAAGTAAAAACCCAACAATTTATTAAATGCAGGTGAAGAAGTGCTTAGAAGGAAATTTATAACTGTATACACCTTATTAAAAGAGAAGGCAAGTCTCAAATCAGTAATCTGGCCTTTATCTTGAGAAAAATCTAAAAAAAAATAAAACAAGCAGAGGGAAGTAATTAATAAAGATTAAAGTAGAAATTTATGAAACAGAGAATGGATAAACAACAAATCAACAAAACCAAAAGTTGGCTCTTTAAAACAACAAGCAAAAATGACAAGCCTTTAGCTAGATTAGCCAAGAAAAAAGAGAAAAGACTCAAAATACTGTATTGGGAATAAAAGAGGGACATTACTACCACTCTTAGAGAAATAATAGGAATTGTAAAGGAATACTATGAATAATTTTACACCGTCAAGTTAGGTAACTTAGATGAAATAGAAAAATTCCTAGGAAGACACACACTACCAAAACTGAAGCAATAGAAAATCTGAAGACCTAGGTAACAAGAGAGAGAATTAATAATCCAACAATTTTATGAGAAAAACTCAGGCTCAGATGGTCTTACTGGTGAAATCTATCAAATTTTTAAGGAAGAATTATCACTAATATTTCACAAACAGTTCTAAAAAATAGAAGAGGAGGGAACACACCCCACCTCATTTTATGTGGCCATTATTACCCTAATACCAAAACCAGACAATGATATGAACAAGAAAAGAAAACTATGGACCAATATCCCTTATGATTTAAAAATGGAAAAATCCTCAGAAAAATACTAGCAAACCTAACCCAGCAAGATATAAAAAGGATTATACACCATAACAAAGTGCAGTTTATCCCCCAGGGATGGAAGATTAATTTAACATGTGAAACATCAGTGTAATACACCATATTAATAGAATAAAGACAATACTCACATGATCATCTCAAAAAACATAGGAAAACATTTGACAAAATTCCAACACACTTTCAGGATAAAATACTGAACAAACTAGAAACAGAAGGGGATTTCCCCAATATGATAAATGCTATCAATGGAAAAACAACAGCTAACATCATACCTAATGGAAACATATCCCATGTTCATGGATCATAAGACTTACTACTAAGATGTCAAGACTTTCCAAATCGATCCACAAATCCATTTGAATCCCTATCAAAATGGCAGCTGTTACCTCTGCAGAAATGGACAAAGAGATCCTAATGTTCATGTGGAAATGCAAGGAACCCAGAATAGCCCACATAATCTTGAAAGCAACAATTTTTTTGAGGTTATGAAATGTTCTGAAAGTAGTGGTCATAGTTGTACTCTGTGAACACACTTTAAAAACCACTGAATTTTACACTTTAGAAGTGTAATTTTTTTGGCATGTGAATTATATCCAATAAAGCTGTTTTTAAGAAAACCTCTGACAGATATGGCAGGCTAAATGTATTGATTGTGTGGACTTTAGTTTGCTTTCCCCCTATTTCTTTCATACGGAGAGATGTTCCAGTATTTATGCTTTACTTGGAATCATTGATCAAGAATTGTTTTCTAGCAAATAATATTTAGTGTCTGAGTTCAAGGTAATTAGTCAGTGCAGAGATGGGTGTTTCTAAGGATGTTTTAGACAATGTTTATGTTTACATTTTTGCTTTTTTCTGTCTCAATTCCTAATATGTGTAAAAGGAAAAATTCTTGGCCCAAACTCGAGCCTGAGAAGATGGGAAGTACTTTGTGGCGAAACACAGAACAGAAATAATTCACTTGTCCTCCTTAAAACCTTTCTGCAGCTTGGAAAACTTCTCACGCACGCAGGGGAAGACATCTAGCTTTTATCTGACAGGCGTTTAAGAAGTTTGACCTCTGGCTTCCTTTACATTGTGGGAACTTAACTTTTTCATGTAGTAAGTGTCCAGCATACTTTTTTTTTCATGCAAATTTTCTTGTCAAAACTACAAACGGACATTTGATCAAAGGTCAGCCCTCCTTCGTATTCCTGTTTGATAAAGAAATTTCTATTTCATCTTTGGCCGTCAGGCCAGTTGGAGAACGTGATAGCTGCCAGAGACATTACTGATGCATCTCTTCCTGGTCCTCTTCAAAGTTTTCCTGCCTCCCCTCATTTTCTTCTTTTAAATCTAAAGGGTGTTTTAATTTGAATACATTTTCACTTTTTAATGGAATACTTAAGTTAGCTGCAGAAGGAATCAGAGTTTTGCTTGTTAACTGAGGTTGAGTTGCGGGTAGATAATACCCAGCAACTGATAGAATCATCACCAACGTTTTCTTATCAGCTATTTTAGGTTATGACGAACATGTAGAACCTGTGTATAGATAATGCCTAAAGAAAGTGAGTTGTTACCTAGAGCCAAATAAGGACTTTGATTTCTCCAAATACTATTTTGTCTTTGGACAAAAAGGAAGAAAGAAGGGAAAAAAAAAGGAAAAGAATAAAGAAATGTTTAGCTTCTATAAATATGCTATTATTCTGTAGTCAACTCGCACTGCAAACTCGAGTTTACAAAGAAGCTGTTCGATCATTTAGGGCATGGGAGTTATCGAAGGGAAGGTGAACAATGCGACCCTACTCAAGGGGCAAAATTCCACTTGAATTTTCACAAGGACTGTCTCAGCTGGTTGTAGATGGTGTAGAGCTTTGAAGACTTAAGACGTTAAAGCAGAGCTATTGAAAAATCGTATTGCAGAAGCAACATGGTAGCGATTATGGTTAAAGAGACAACACTCCTGATTACAACACAAAACTTCAGATAAAGAAGAAATTGCTGAGCGAAAACTGGGCCAATTAAATAACACTGTGCCATGTAGAATATGTCACTGTTTACTATCAGGGACAATGGCCTCTGGAAAAAGAAACTTTGAAAGGAGACAGGTGGATTTGAACCCCAGTCTTGCCACATCCTAGGTATTTATGACTAAGTGAGTGAGCCAACTAGCTCATCTATAAGATGGGGATAAAGTTCCTTATGCAGGACAATGCAGTAGATTTTATTCCTTTCTCTTTTACATATGATAAATATATTTATATATAGTAGATACATATAAAATAAATATAGTAATAATGTTATGGGAAAGGCAGGTGAAAGATTTGTCTTCTTTATCCATGTAAAAAAGGGAAAACCAGAGAGGTTAACTGACCTGCTTAGCATTCCAGACCTAGGAAATGGGTCAAGGTTTCGTGCTAGACCTTCTCTAAGTCAAGAATTCCTCTATTAATAGAAATCGGCACAAAAGGACTTTAAGAATTCCTATGCAATGAGGAATCGGAAACTCTTCTCCAACAGAATACCATTGTTTACTTACTCAACGTCCATTCTAAAAGTTTTATCCATTTAGGTGGCACTTCATAAAGCAAGCTGTTATTAGTCCTGTTCAATCTCACTGATTTTGAAAATCAGCACACCAAGGAGAAACTGCTTCCATTTAGGGAAAGGACAGTGTCCTTATATTTTGTCCCCAGGATTCTAAAACTCTCTGCTTGCTGTCTAAATGCACCATCAAATGCTTTTAAAACAGATCAAAAGGGGGCACCTGGGTGGCTCAGTTGTTCAAGCATCTGACTTCAGCTCAGGTCATGATCTCAGGGTCCTTGGGATTGAACCCCACATCGGGCTCCCTGCTCAGTGGGGAGCCTGTTTCTCCCTCCCACCCCCATGCTCCGTGAGAGAGAGAGACACAGTGAGAGAGAGAGAGAGAGAGAGCACAAAGAGGGGGAGTGGGAGAGGGAGCAGCAGGCTCCCCGCCGAGCAGGGAGCCTGATGTGAGGCTCAATCCCAGGACCCTGTGACCACAACCCCAGCCGAAGGCAAACGCTTAATGACTGAGCCTCTCAGGCGCCCAAATAAATTAAAATCTTTAAAAAAAAAAAAATTCCCCAAGAAATAGATCAAAAGGGTGCTCTAAGTGGACACATCCAGTCAGTCTCAGGGCAGTGTGTCAGGCAAAGACCTGACGGACCCACATCCCAGCAAATATTGAGAGCTCAGATCCCTTATTTTTATCTTCCAAAGCTCAGGAATATAGGGGGACTGCTGTAGTATAGCACAACATCCCTTCCTTTGTTCTCTGCGGGCCTCGCCACGCGGCCATACCACTCCCTGCATACCCTCATCCCCCCACCACCTTGAGTATCTAGCTTGCCCCTCCCACAATATTCCCTTCAGCCCTTTCTCCATCCTTTATTATGTAGATTTACAAGGCTTTCTTTCCTATCTAGAGGAGAAGGAAGTAGGGAGAACACTACCTATAATTCTGGGATTCTCTTCCTCATGAGCCAGGGGTGTAGGGGAAGGCTGAGAAAGAAAGTCCCTTCACACACGATTGATATTGCCCTTTTGTGCTGCTATAGGTATCTGATCTGATTTTGTAAGAAGGAAAACTGCTGGGGAGAGAGGCTGTTTAGGATGGGACGGCACCCCTGAGACATCGTGAGTTAGGAAGGTCACAGGTGGAGAGAAGTCAGACATTTGCCTCTGCTCAGATGTTTAGGGAGAAATTAATCAAGATATTGAAGTAATAGGGCCAGCAGAAGCTGATAGTTAATGGTCTTGCCCACCTAGTCATCTTTCTTGTGCTTGCTGCCCCTCCCTCTGGTGAGCCAAGGCTCCTTTTGAGTCCAATTTTTTCAAAGTTGAAAGCTGTCCTCTCTATCATGTGGCTTCCCCACAATCAACACCTACTAGAAGGCAATGAGCCACACTCTGGTGGTGGGACTGAATTACTCTGCCCTCTTTTCCCATTCATTTTTGAGAATTAGAACCATGAGCATGTACTAGAGGCCACGTGGTCACCGAAACTGCCTGGAGACATCTGGATATGGTCCTCTAATCAAGGCCATTACCATCACTGGCAGGCATTCAAATGAACCATGCTGCTTTCTTTCAGGGAGGTGATTATCTTCATTATTTATTTATTTATTTTTTGCAAGTGACAGAAGAGTCTGGTTGCACCCAGAGCTACTTGCAAGCATCCTAGCTAATGCCTGCTCAGCAATAACCTGAAAGGCAACACCTCTTGGAACTCCAAGTCCTGCACCCCACAAGTGCACACGAGTGGAAACTAAGCACTACTTTATGAACAATTAGTGGCTGTGAATTTGATAAAGAGCAACAGCGTTCATCTGCCACTTCCTACCCATCTTGTGTTAGGTTGTCAGACAGGTAAGTGAAGTACCTCTAATGGGGTTCTTCTTCTTCCATCCATGGGTTTATTGAGATATAATCCACATATCATTCAATTCATCTATTTAAAGTACAGAATTCAAAGGTTTTTTGTTTTGTTTTGTTTTTTAAAGAATATTCACAGAGTTGTGCAAAAATCACCAGAATCAATTCTAGGACATTTTCATCACCCAAATTGAAATCCTGTACTCATTCACTCTCCATTCCTCCCTAAGCCCCAGCCCTCAGCAACCTCTCATCTACTTTCTGTCGCTATGTAACAGCATTCTTTGAGTCCTTGCTTTTTAAACCAATGAAAGAAAATCTCTATCTCATTGCTGAGGAGTCTGGACAGTGTCAGGATGAGGGTCAGAGCTAGAGAGCCTTAGTGACCTGAGGAAGAGCTCAGCCTCTAGGAAGACAGACGTGGATGTAACTCCTGGCTCTGTATGTGCTGTGTGTCTTCAAATGAGTTAACCTCTCTGAATCTGTTTTCTCACCTACACAATGGGAATGATAACGACTCCCATTTCATGGGCCTGTTCTGAATATGAAATGAGAATTCATAGAAAGCACTTCGCTTGGAGAGCTTCCATCATTCTTAGAATCGTGCACGGGCTCATTACCTGTTAATTCACATCATCATATTTATTCTTACTAGTGACAAACCTCTCTGCAGAATGGATTCCAGTTTATGTAACAACTGCCACAGCTTAACAGTTCCACATTACTTCTGACGTGACTGGAGTTGTCACTTGAGAGGTCCCCTGTGAGAACGGCTTCAGAGCAGTGGAGACAGATACCACACCACGGGGGGCTGGGGACAGAAGGAGAGCCGAGGGCATGCAGGCAGCAAAAGCAGACGCCTCTCTTGAGAAACTGGGCCGCAGCTTGAGCGGAGAGTTCTCTGTGGGATAGTGAGGGTTTGCAGGAGGCAGTAGACCCTAAGGAACTGATAAAAGGAGTGAGATTGGCAGTGCCAGGGAATGAGGGTCAAGGTCATTGGGATAAGTCAAGAGACAAGGCCATCTGGAAATGGACGTAATGCAGGGATGACTGGATACACGTTTTTCAAAGTCACAGCCCAGAAAATTAAAAACAGTGGTGTCTTATCCTGGGTTTCCCTGAAAGCAGAGCTTGACATGGAGGCTTGAGGGTGTGTAGTTGATCTGGGAGTGGGGCCCCAGTGAGCAGGAGCAGAGGACAACACGAGGGAAGCAAGAAGGAACGAAACTTTATACAAGGGGTTGGCCTCCTCTGTGATGCTTAATTCCACCAAACCTTCTGAGAATCTCATAAAACACATTTCTGAACTGCCTACCTATGGGCAAAAAGGGAAACATTTATCTTTCATCTCCCTTTCTCAGGTCAAAGATGGTTCACTGGATTATCTCCTCTACATTTCTGGGCTGAGAAACTGAACGCCAAGCAGGTTCCCAAGGGTATCCCACGCTGTGGCATCCGAGAGACTTCAGGGCTAAAAGCAAAAGGTACAGGTCTCTGGCCCAAGTGCAGCGCTGTGCCACTGTGTCTGGGGAAAGCCTGTCAAAAACTGCCTGGAACTGTCACCAAGCAGTGGCGGGGTGGAGAGCCCGGGCTGAGAGGATATTATAGTAGTAGGCAAGAGATGCCCCATACTGGGGGCTATCATTACTGAACATTTATTATACACCAGGCACTGTTCGAAGCATTTGATATTAGCTCATAATCCTCGCAACTACCTTACATTGCAAATGAGAAAATTAAGGCACCAAACTTGAATACCCCACTCAAGGTCACATAGCTATTAAGTACCAAAACCAGGGGTCAGGAGTCAGCATATAAACTCCTAACCACAGCAATGCCTGTCCTGGGATAGAACCAGGCTGGTCGAAGCTGGGGCAGGAGAGTGTATTTGTACACGGAGGTAGGAATCCCACTCTTTCACATTTCCCTTGCCCTTTCTGGTCAACAGTCTGTAAATGACCTCTATTGACCTCTAGGTTTAATTTATTCCTATCTAGACATTCCAGGATTGTGTTGACTAAATTCCCCTCAACCTTGTTCCGCAAAGTATAAAACAAAACTCAAAAGAGACCTAGCTTGCTGACTCAAGATTAACTTGAGTCCTTGTGAGTTGGAAGTTTTCCTGCTCCCTTTTTCACTGAGTTCTACTGAAATCCTTTGGTCATCACCACCAAGAGTCCCTTCCAAAGTGTGTGTAAAAAAAATAAAGAAGAATTTAAACATCCAAATACACCTAGAACAACAACAACAAAACTTTTTAAGGTAGCCGTAGCTACATTTGACTACTGAGCCCCTGACATGTAGCTAGTTCAAACGGAAGTATGGTGTTAGTGTAAGATACACATGGAATTTGAAGGATTTAGTACAGTAAAAATAGTAAAGTATCTCATTGGTATTTCTTATGTTGATTACATGTTCAAATAATACTATTTATTTATGTATTTATTGGAGAGGGAGAGGGAGAGAAAGAGAGAGATAGATGGAGGGAGGGAAAGGAGAGGGGTAGATAGAAGCTTAAGCAGGGCTCGATCTCACAACCCTAAGCTCATGACCTGAACTGAAATCAAGAGTTGGACCCTTAACCAATTGAGCCACCCAGGCAGCCCCAAATAATACTATTTTAAATATTGGGTTAAATAAAAAATATTATTAAAATTAATTTCTTCTATGCATTTTCCTTTTTTAAAAATGGGGCTACTAGAAAAGTTAAAATTGCATATGTGGCCCATGTTATAGGTTTATCAGACAGTGCCATTCTAGATAATCTGTCCTCTGCCCACGTGTTCTCTTTCCCATACTCATATTCTCACTTTCCCTGTCAATACACTTGTTCTTCTTAAAACACCCAACATGTCCCTACCACAGGGCCTTTGCAGTTGCTGTTTCTTCGGCCTGGGATGTTCTTTCCCCACAGCTTATTTCTTCTTTCATTCTGGACTTCTTCAGAGGAACATTCCCTAAACCCTCTATGTAGACAGTAACCCTGCTTTATTTTTCTTTATAATAGTTAAACTGGGATTTTATCCTCTGTCATTGCTCTGTTTATATTATAGTGGAGATAAATGCACAGATGAATGGATGGGTAGAA
Source organism: Mirounga angustirostris (assembly GCF_029215605.1). Classification (NCBI taxonomy): domain Eukaryota; kingdom Metazoa; phylum Chordata; class Mammalia; order Carnivora; family Phocidae; genus Mirounga; species Mirounga angustirostris. Next base: position 182,032,497 of record NW_026991709.1, on the reverse strand, counting down.
TGAGTGCTTATGTTTTCTTATAACCAAAGTTTTAGATAATGTCCAATTAAAAAAAGAAAAGTTTGCCCACCTCAATGGACGGTTACTTCTCTTGGCCTTGACATTTCTAACCTGCCTTAGCTCCATCCATATTTGTACCACATTTTTCAGTTCAGCTGAAGCTTAAAGAGGCTTGTAGCTTAAAGGACTTTATGAGGTCTTTTACCTTGGGAGGGATGTGGCCTTGTCTGGCCTTCCACTGAAGGAAGGGATCAGGGATAAGGAATTCCCATCCAGTCCCATTGAGAAGTGCTGAAATCGTGTCTCTGCATCTGCATCCTCTGCTTTTAGTGACAGTAGAGGGCAGCAGAGTCCTTTCCACCAGAGCATTTTGAGCAAAGACTGTCAAAGTCAAGCCCCTTTCAGAGAAAAACAGCTAATGAGTCCTATTATGTCTAAGATGGGACTTACAGCAATGGCATATTTTCTTCCACCTCTAATTATATAGATGATTTAAACTTCTGAAGATATGGAATTTGCATATTTGGAAGTTAGAGTATTATAGCAACCTCGTCTGAAAAAAGACTGTAATCTTATCTATTTTATGGTTCCCGGCCTCTTTATTAACTAATTCTTTTATCTGGGTTTTTATTTCCTTCTTTTTTTTTTTTTAAAGATTTTATTTATTTATTCATGAGAGACAGAGAGAGAGAGAGAGGCAGAGGGAGAAGCAGGCTCCCAAGGAGCAGGGAGCCCGATGTGGGACTCGATCCCAGGACCCTGGGATCATGACCCGAGCCGAAGGCAGACGCTTAACCATCTGAGCCACCCAGGCGCCCCTATTTCCTTCTTTACATCTTATTTACAGCTTAAGGGTTGACTGAGGGGCTTTAGGACTAGAGTAAGCAGATATCGGTGGATTCACATTTATTTGGTCTACCTCTCATCCTAGACTTTCCAGAATGAAGGCTGGCTTCTTCTTGTATTTACCTATAGTGATAACTCTGAAGAGCAGAGAATCTGAACTCTAACTTTTCTCATGACTCAGAAATGAGTGTCTTCACTAACCTATTATCATTATAGCACTGAGAACTTTCAGTAAAAAGCAGGTATATAGCGCAGGTGATTAATAACCCCCAGGAAAGAGGCAGATGAAATGCCTGCAAAAACTTTCAGTATGCTAGCCGGTGACGCAGATTTGCTTCCTAAGAAGGTAAGAAGATCCAATTTCTCAAAAGGTATTTTTAAAAAATCTCATCAATAGTGGGGATGCTTGTAAGAAATTGCAAAGTGTCTTGGTCAATTAGTGACTTCAGAATTAACTCTTGCTACAAACTTCAGTAAACCAGCAGCTTATGTATGGTTTACCTGCTCTATTTTTATTTCTATTTTTTCACTTTTGTTACATTTACCAAAAAAAAAAAAAAATCACAATTATTTCTTCATCTCTGCATTTCATGGCCAAAAAAAAAAAAAAAAAGGTTTAGAAAAGACCACTTGCCCTTGGCATGTCCGTCAAGAAAGTTAGCAGCTAGTGACAAGAAGCTTCCTCGATTAGCTGTACTCAGTAGGATTCCACCTAGATGCTAGTTTGCTGTGTTGCACTAACAGAATTTTGATTCGTATCTGAATTTATTCTCAAATTGTGTCCCACTGTTTTGATACGTAGTACTTACATAGATATCTGCTATCATGTTCTGGTTGCTTTTCTTGCGAATGTTATGCTCTCTAAAAATTCTGTTTAGGAAAAACAGCCCCCAGATGCTTAGGGCTAGAGGAGAGAGACTTGCCTTTGCTAAGCTATAATCACAGTTATTATACCAATAGCCACTGGAAGATGTTGCTGTTTATGGACACACAAATCAGTCTCAGGGTGGATTGTTTGGGCTTTGTTTGAATTTGATACTTAACTTTGAACTCTGGGTTTTGAAAATTTCCACTCAGTCTCAGGAATATAACCTTAGGAAATTGGATTCTCAAGAGATGGCAGAAGATAGTGTTGAGCATGCCTTTTAGATATAAAATAGGATTAAAGAGCTTCATCCTGTTGAAATTATTTACCATTGGAGCCTCTGAATATAAATGTACTCCTAAAGGCAGTGAAGCTTAAGGCATCCATATGAAGGAGAATAAGAAAAGATTTCTATTATTATACATATGAGATACTGAGAAAGAGATGAGAAAAAACTACAAGGAAAAAATAAAATGGATGGGGGATAGACATTCTGTTTTAAGTAGAAGAAGATACTGTCAGGGGAAAATTCTATTTTTACTTATAATAATTCTATGCAACACACATAAACCAACCAACTCTTATTCAAAAACCTAATCCTTGTTTAAGAAGTGGGAAAAATTCTGCCTTCTGAATCTGTCCTTGTAGTGAGAAAGAACTGAATTACAACCAAAACTCTTACTGATGGTTATAAACTCAGGACATTGGAAGTATAAAGAATGCAAGGAAACTTCCTTTGTAGCAGGTGTGACACTGAATACTGTGGATGCAAAAATGAGCATGAAGGAGAAGATAGCCTTTGGCCTGGCGGAGTCTAGTGTCTGGTTGAGGAGACAGAATAATTTAATGCATTTATTTAACAAATAATCACAGTACAACATCACAGGTGCCACAGCCTAAGTATGGGCAAACCGCTGTTGGAACAGGTACAAACATGAATTTCTGAAACATTTCTGAAAAAAATTTTTCTGAAAAAAATCTTACATATGTATCTATTCAAAACAATTTGATCCGAAAATAAATCATGTCAACACACAAACACAAAGGTCAGGCGACTTGCTTTGTAAATTTTAGATTAGTTTCAAGTATGAGTATTTCTTTACAATGACAGTCCCAATAATTTAGTTTTTGTGGCTACTTGGGATTCCAGTTTGATTACATCACTGTATGATTCTCTCTCAGAAAACATGGGTCTCATTTTACTTATTTTTGGGTTCCTCCACAGCACCAAACATTGGACCAGCAGTCAATAGAAATTTTGGAGCTAAGTTCAATTTGCCTGTGTTATATGGGAGATGAAGTAGAAAAAGAGAAGTTACTCATTGGTAATATTCGAAGCAAAACTGGATAAGGAACTAAGAAAAAGGAAAACTGTATATATCCCCTTTATATGGTCATCTGCCAAAACTCTACATTAAAAACACTATTTAGGACTAAAAAGGTGACCTTACAACTTCCGTTATTTGAAATAGATTTATTGTATTTTTGGCATAAAATATATATCAGATAACTCTGATATAAGTGATGAATTTGGCATTTGTTCAAGATATTTTCTTCTTTATATAAATAGTGACTAGACTATAAAGCATGGATTTGTCTAGGATGGCCTGGTCTTAGGTATGAATGAAGACTTTAAAGATTTTACTAATCAATTGTTTTTTCCCTTGCAGTGAATGTATGAATTTTCATAATTGCATTTTTTAGCTTTGTTTAATTAGGGTAAAAAATACCCTGTGTGAAGCATCAGCCAGCAGATAGGGAATTTATTTGGGGTGATTCTCCCGAGGAGCCCCTCTCCCAAAAGACAACTCATTGATAAATTCCAATCAGGACCAACTGAGATTTGGGCTTTTCAAATGATTCTTTGTTCTTCCAGAAGAGCAACTCTTAGGCCAAGAGCTTTCCATGCAAGGAGCTGCCCAAACCGTCATGTACCCGCCACTGGCTGCATATTGCTTAAAGCCACTGGTAACTGCCCACGAGGATCAGAGCACCTTGTTCTGTCACCAGATAGCATCTCCTGGGGCATGAGTAACATCATGGCCAACTTGGTAAATCTCCACTCTTCAGATGTAGAACCAGCTTATCAAAGTTACAAGAAATGAAAAACAAGAATGATAAGCACACACTTAGATCCCCCATTAACTAGTGATACTGGCCTCATTTCACTCTTTTTCCCCCTCTGGGCATCGTGTTTTATACAGCTGGGAAGATAATGTTTATTTCGTGAACTCACCCTTTGTAGGTACTTCATGTTGCTAACTACAGTGTAAACCATCACCCAACCAGAGTGGGCATCACTGACAATGATCTCCTATGAGTGTTTACTGGCAGGATTTGAGAATTCTTTTGTTTCTGAATTCTGAAACAAACATTTAATGAGCATCTACTGCTCTGAAGATAGAGTAATCGAAGCACAGCGTACAAAAAATTTATATATACGTATATGTATATAAATCTATATACAGATATAAATCTATATATATATTTATATATAGATTTATACATATATAAATCTACTTTAAAAAACCTTTACAACCTACTTGCAGAGACAAAAGATATCTACAAAAATTTAATGAGTACTTGGGGCATATTCAGTAAATACCATAGACTGGACTGTCAGCTCTAGGAGGGCAGGGCATTTTGTCACTGCTCTATCCTCAGTTTCTAGAACAGTAGCAGGCTCTTATTTAGTACCCATAAAATTTTTTTCTGAATGAATGAGCAGCACAGGCAACAGGGCATGAGGGGCTTCAGGGGAAGAGACCTGACAGGATTCAGAATAGAGAGGCCCTCAATGGCACCATGGAGGAGGGGCCTTTCAAACCCAGTACATAGAGTTTAGGTGGGCTTATTAAATGTAGTATCTTATTTATTCATTGTCTCCTATGTGCCTGGTACTGGGGAGAGGGCCGTGCAAAAAAGCAAATCCTTCACTGATCTAGGATGATTCCGAGAACTGAACTCGGTCTAAAAGTCTACCTGAATATTTCCTATAATTCAAAACATGTATGGAAACACAAAACTCAAAGTGAAATAATTAAACAACAGTCACTAGTCTGAAAACAGATGGCGTAGCGACAGAAAAGGAGAGTGGACAAAGTCCCTTTCTTGTCTGCCATTTCCTTTCCAAACCCGAATCAAAAGTTGTGGGAAGGAGTAGAAATTCAGAGGGACAGAAATGCTCCTGTGTTTGTCACCGCACGTGGAAGTGATGCCTTCACCTTTGTTGTCCAGCCTGGAGGCTGGCTGCGCATTAGGCGTTAGGCATTAGGCGCCATGGTCTGCTCTCTGCTGTCTGGTTCATGTCGAGTCTCACCACACTCCCCGTTCTCCCAACCCATTCCCAGCCGTCACCCCGAAGTCAATGTAGAACCCCCCCCCCACACACACACATGTGAGCTGCCTATCTGAATTCCTGGAAAATTGACTTCTGTCTGTTCATTTCCCTTGTAAACCTAAAAAGTTCCCAGGTGACTGTGAGCTTTGGTGAGTAAGGAGCTAACTAGGAGGCTAGGAAAACAGAGACACTGAGAAGAAGTCTGAAACCTCTCTACCACCAGCTCCCCAAGTGGGAAGTCAGATGCAAGGTGCCAGGTCTTTGATGGTAGGAATCTCTCACCATTCTTATTGTTCTAGGGACCTAACAGTGTCATTTAGTGTCTTGGTTGCAGTGATTCAGCACAGAATGTTTGTTCATGTTGCTGGATTCATGTTTTAGAAAACTCTCAAAGATAAATATAAATATATATATGTATGTATGTATGCATATGTATCTTTTGCTTGTACTGCCTTTGTTGTGTGGCTTTAGTTGAGAACATGATGAATTCAGGAAGCCTGTGTGGCACACTGTTCAGACCGTAAACTTCAGATTCCAACACATCTTGGTTTAATCCAAGTTCCTCTGTGTACCAATGGTTAAACCATCTCTGTTCCCATCTCAATACTGGGGAATGTCAAAGTTTCCCTCATAGCATGACTGTGATGATCAGATGGGTCATTCAATGTGTTGCTTATTGTCCCTGAGGCAGTGTGCGTATTAATAAAAGTAAGCTATTTTGACTATTCTCTCATTTTCCAGGTTGGGAGTCTTGAGCCTGCCCTCAATCACCTAAGTCTGGCTTTCTTTGTCATTTATCCTAATTATTTAGCCCTAACATCTGAGGACAGGATTTCTCAATCTTGGCACTATTAACATTTTGGACCAGATAATTCTTTGTTGTGTGTGGGCTATCATGTGCCTTGTAGTATCTTTAGCAACATTCCTGGCCTCTACCCACTAGACGCCAGTAGCAAACCACACCCCTCTCTCCTACGGTGACAACTAAAACTCTCTCCAGACATTGACACATGTACCCTGGGGGACAAAAGAACCACTAGTGTTAGAGTCATTCTTGACTCCTCTCTTTTTTCCACACTCTTCCACCTAATTTATCAATAAACCCTGTTAGCTTTACTTGGAAAATGAACTTTCCTTGCTCTGTCCATCGTTACTGCCTTGATCCACGCCACTGACATCTCTTCTGGGCATTACCACCTCAGTTTCCGGCTGGTCTCCTCATCCCCCAGCCCCCATCCCCTGTCCCAGCCACACTGGCCTCCCTGCTGCCCCCTTACATGCGGCAGGAAAGCTTCCTATCTTTGTAGTGGCTTCCTTCCCTGGGGACTTCCTGTGACGTCACGCTGTATGCTCTCACCGTCAGGACTCTGCTCGGACATTACCTGGGGGGTCAATGCTTCCCAATCCACCCCTATGTCCGGCAACTGTGACACATCCTATCCTCCTAATCTCTGCTTTATTTTTCTCCAGAGCACTTTTCTCCATCTAATACAGCATATTTTATTCCTTTTGCTGGTCTGTCTTCACCGTACCATCAACTCCATCAGGGTAAGATTTTTTGCATATTGAGTTACTGGTTGTGTTCCCCAACAGCAGAAGAGTGCCTGGCTCATAGGGACCATTCAAATATTTGTCAAATGAATGAATATACTTATTATCATTTAAAAAAATTTTTAATTGTGGTAAAACAGGCAACATAAAATTTACCATGTTAGGCATTTTTAAGTATACAGTACAGTAGTATTAAGTGCATTCACAATGTTGTGCAACCAATCTCCAGAACTCTTGATTTTGCAAAACTGGAACTCTGTCCCCATTATCAACAACTCCACAACGCGCCATTCCCTTCTCTTCTCGGCTCCTAGACATTCTATTTTCTTCATGAAATTTGATCACTCTAGCTACCTCATTATAAGTGGAGTCAAATAGTATTTTTCTTTTTGTAACTGGCTTATTTCACCTAACATAACTTCCCCCAAGGTTCAGCTATGTGTCAGAATTTCATTCCAAGGCTGAATAATATTCTACTCTATGTATATATCACATTAAAAAAAAATCCATTCATCTGCTAGTGGACAGAAGTGAATTCCTGGATCCCATGGTAATTCTATTTTTAATCTTTTGAGGGACAGCCACATTGTTGTCCACATGGCTGCACCATTTTACATTCCTACCAACAGTGTGTAGGAGTTCTAATTTGCCACACCCTCACCAACACTTGGCTTTTTTGACAGCAGTCATCCTCCTGGGTGTAAGCTGGTATCTTGCTGTGAGTGTGATTAGCATTTCTCCAATGATTAGTAATGTCGAGCATCTTTAATGTGTATCACCACTCTTTTTTTTTTTTTTTAAAGATTTTATTTATTTGACAGAGAGAGACATAGCGAGAGAGGGAACACAAGCAGGGGAAGTGGGAGAGGGAGAAGCAGGCTTCCCGCCGAGCAGGGAGCCTGATGCGGGGCTCGATCCCAGGACCCTGGGACCATGACCTGAGCTGAAGGCAGACACTTAACGACTGAGCCATCCAGGCGCCCCATATCACCACTGTTTTTAACATCTAGGCCCTGCTCCTTGGCTTACCCAGGGTCATGTAAACCTCCATCTCTCTCACCTGTTGCCTTCCCTACCCTCCGCGCCTTGTGCCTTTCATCTCTGACTTAGTCTTTTTTCAGCAGAGTTTGCTAGTTAGTGAGGAAGGAGCCCACCCTTTCTCACTTGGGAACACACTAGAAACCTTTCTCACTTGGGAACACACTAGTCGAGTCCTTTTTTGTCCTTCTCTCATGGACATCAATTTTATGCTTCTACAGGCAATTACCTCACAGCAAAGTTATAAGAGTAAACAATTACATGTTCAAATTAGGAGGTTCATTGGTGAGACTTTTGGAAGCTCTCTGAGTGGATGACTCACTCAGCTGACTCATTTCTACAATCTCAACAGAACACTTGTCAGTCAGATGTTTAATCTGAGAACAGGCTTTCTTTCCCCTCTTTCCATTTTTCCTTTTTGACCTTGAGACATCTCATCTTAAAGAGTTATTCGCAGTCACTGACTTACGTTAAGTATATCTTGTACATATTATCCATATTAATTAGTCAAGTTCTCTTCACTAAAACCTGGAGCATGTTTATATGTGCTCACTAGACACCAAGCATAGGTAAAGAATAAAGGAGTCTCATATCCTCATGTTAATTTCTTTTTCCACTTAGCACTGATGACTTTCCTCTAAATAACTCCAAAATGTCTCCTCCAAAAAATATTGATTTGTACAGATAGAATTCTGGACTTCTCTGCCTTTGGGAGCTCATTCCAGTCAACATTTGCTCTTTCTTCACTATGGCCTGTCTTGCAACAGTGACCAGAGGGGGATTATACAGTCCCCTGGCAATATAAATTCGCACATCTCCTGAGCTTCAAGGACACCAGGGAATTGACTGCCCAGAAAGTAGATGGTATGGTAAACTTTCCTTTCTTTACCGTCTTCCTGTTTTTACTAACTTCTGCCTCAATTCCTCCTTTGGTTTCTCCACATGCTGCAGCTTTCCATTCTACCTGCTCAATCTCTTTCACGAGTTCCTCTCCTCTTTAGCCTTTAAACATAGGTACTCAAGTCTCTTTGCTCAGTCTCCTGCTTATTCTCTTTCTTGTGCGCCCCATTCATTTCAAATAGCCATTTCCACCTCTGTGCACAAGATCCAAATCCACACCACTGACCTAGCCTTTCCTGACTTGCAGACCGGACTCCCCAGGCATCTTGTCCAACCACATCTCCCTAAACCCAGTCCTCCCTGCCATACCTCCTTTTTGCTTTGTGACTTAAGCATCCTACTACACTCAATTTGCAAAATGTAAATACCTTCTCCACTTTCATTTCCACTGTGAACAATAACTAGATAGTACTTCAAGCACCCGAAGGAAAGATTGGGCTTCAGGCACTCAGGGAGGATGCCAAGGAAGAAGCGGCTTTTGAGCTGGCCTTTCAGGAATGTGGAGAAAATGAGGTCAGTTAGAGATGAAGGGTAAGGGAGTCTTCAGACAAAGGATGGAAGATGCAAAGAGGCCATGTTTCAAGAGGAGACTTAGCTGAACTGGCTAGAACAGATTGCAGAGGGGAAGAGGAATTTAAAATAGAAATCATGACAATGAGAAGTTGGATTGAAATGAGAAGTCTGAGAACCCAAAAAAGATTTCCTAGTAAGAATAGCATCATGTGAACTTAGAGTTAGATAAAGTCTTTTTTATTGTAATTTGTGTTTTACCTTCCCTGGGAAACTTTTAATCCCTGGGCACGTGTTGGCGGTCTCTCTCTCTCTCTGGTTCTTTCCTGTATCCCCCAGCATGTTACCCAGGACATTATAACCCAGTAAATGTTTGATAAATGGATTATTAAGATAGTGCAAGGATGAAGGTACAGTGACTACAGACAAATTACTACAAAAATAAAGGTTCAGTTTAGCACTTGAACTTCTTAAATTTTGAGGCTTCCCCTCCAACTGTCTGCCCCCTCTCTTACCTATCCACCCCCCCTTCTCCCTGGGCTAACTGGTCCTGTTTATGTGTAGTCTGTCAGATATGACACATGTAAAAGAGTAAGGCCTCACAAACCCCCTTGTGGGAATCAGAAGGACATGTACACCAGCTCCAAAATACGTTGCAAAGAGTTTTAAGAGAAGAAGGCCTTGGGCGCCTGGGTGGCTCAGTTGGTTGGGCGACTGCCTTCGGCTCAGGTCATGATCCTGGAGTCCCGGGATCGAGTCCCGCATTAGGCTCCCTACTCAGCAGGGAGTCTGCTTCTCCCTCTGACCCTCCCCCCTCTCATGTGCTCTCTCTCATTCTCTCTCAAATAAATAAATAAAATCTTAAAAAAAAAAAAAAGAAGGCCTTGAATTATATGGAAACACAGTGCAAAGAACAACTAGCTACCTGGCCCAACACCTGAGCCAGAGACCATTTATTCCAAAAAGATCTTTTATGTGCCTGCCACCTAGCTGCAGGTATCCTGTGTGGGATGCACACTAAGTCAGAACCCCCATTCCCAAGGATTCTTAGTCTAATTAATAGTAAATACTCTCATTTAGTGAGCCATGGCCATCATCGCGAGGATGCTCTCATAAAGCCTTTATACAAAGAAATGACTCACAGAAGATCGATAACTTGCCCAGTTGGGGTTGGTGTTCATTCCAAAGCTCATGCTCTGCTTACTCCACAGTGCCCTTAAGAAATACTCAATAGAAACATGTCCAAACTGTTATGAGAACTTAGCAGTGGGGCTAGCTAGGAGAGACTCAGGGCAGTCTTCCTGGAAAAGATGGCGTAGAACAGCAACAGGATGGCTGTTATCTGTTATTTCCTCTAATGAAAAACATTTTAATATCAAAATCTAGTGACAGAGTATTTTTCACTAAGCCCACTATGTGCTCAAAGGAGCCCAGAGGTGCAATTTTACTGTTTTGCTTCATTTGGGTATCCAAGGTTGGGTGTAGAAGTGATTTAGGGGTGACATTTCCAGAAGAATTCATTTGCCCCCAACAGAAGTCTGACGCATGAGGGCTTTTCTCTCCTCTTCTAATGCAATAACAAAAATGCTTGGGGCTGAAAGTTCACTACCTATTGTTACAGAAAACAAAGCTAGGATACTAAGGAAGATAGGCTCAGATTTTCTTCTCATCCAGACATTGCTCAACTGATATAAATCAATTTATTTGCACTGGGTTTGAGACCAGACATTTGAGCCTTACGTGTATAAAAGGCAAGTCAAAATATCCCTACCCTGAATAATTCATGGTGTTTGTAATGGCTCTTTTAAGCCTTTCTGTTAAACTTGAAGATTAACTTTTCCGTTTTTTTCTTCCTTAATCAAAGCTTATTTCGATTCGACTTTGAACAATTCCTCAAGCTGGACTATTCAACTATTTGATTTAGTATTTTCGGGACTTGGAAGCAGGTTGCTGCTGGTTCTTAGGCCTGCTATATTATTCAACGCCTTCGTAAATGATGAATAGGTTCAAAGCCTAGAAGGCTATTTTCTAATTTCTCAAGGGTCTCTTTACCACCTCATTTTCTTTTCATCAAATGTTATTTACTGAGTAACTCCAATCAACTGCTTGGGTATTGTAGCTTGCTGTGATTCTACAGATAATAAATGTCAGTAAGGGGAGGGTAAGAGATCCGAGTCTCGAATTTAAAAATATTGTTTGTTTGAAATTGGCTTCACTTTCATCACACTGAGTCTCAAAGGGGGCAAGGCCTTTATTTGGCCATCTTGATAAGATCCCTGGGGTCCTTGTTGGTGGCTCTAGGATTTGCCATGTGGCAAGAGAAGATTTCAAAGATCTGAGAAACAAAGCAATCTATTATTTGTCTCAAAAATCATATTATATTCTATATTTTATAGGCACAGTAGGCATATTAGTGTACAGTGTTTCAAAGGCAGGGGAACAAAGATGTTAAATTAATATGTCACATGGAGCCTAGCAAAAAAGAATCATCTTTCCTCAGAAGGTAGGAAGATTAAAGTAGGAAGTCACAGAGAGCAAATACATGGAAGGCAGTCACAGTAGCCCCTTCTCCACGACAATAACCACTGCACTCAAATCAAGTACTTCATGCTGAGTTCAGATGTAGCTCTGAATCCTTCTCAACACAGTCCAGCAGGAAGCCACTGCTGATTCTGAGCTGCCATGCCAGAGGAAAATTATAGCCATTCCTGTTCTCTTAGGTAAGTTCTGTCCAAATGCAGGGTCAGTTATAGGCCAATCCAATAGGCTGCCTTAGAGATATTCCTTATTAAATACTGTATGACAATAACCTAACAAGATGGTGGTAGCGGTGGGGTGTGTGTGTGTGTGTGGGGAGGTCTAGATCATTATTTCAGCATCAGTAGTATGCCTGGGCTCCTGCTACTGCGAGTTTTTCATGACAGCTTAGTGCCAGTATTTTTATCTCATTACTAGCTAGTTTTCCACATTGTCGACTGGTTTACTTGATTAATAGCTATTTTACCTCATTAACAACAGGCTCCTATCTGCTTCGAAGCTTTTGGCCAAGATCTCTGTATTGGCTCTCCTGATTTTTGGCAGGGATGTCCTTGACCTTTACTCCCCAGGACTTCCAAATTTTAACCCCTAATTTCTATCTCAAATTTTTTGTATCTGAAAATGAAAAGAATAATTTCTACTTCCCTGTGTGAACTGCAGGCAAACAAGAGATACTACATTTTACTCTTTTATGCTCTTAAAAAAAAAAAAAGCAGGTGTTTTTCTATTCTGTTGATCTCTGATAGCTCCTCATCCACGTGTTTATTTCTCCAACTGTGACTTTAAGCATGACATTTCATGACAGTTATATATAATCTTATGTGAAATATTAGTCACTTCACTTCCGTTAAATCTTGTCCTCATAAAAAGTTTTCTAGCTCTTTGACAGTTGAGACAAGGGCTAGACAGTATCCCTATCTTCATTCTGACTTTGTGGCTTTTGGAATGTACGAAAAGCCAATTGAGAGAAGACTACAACTCATTTCAAACTAGTGCTAGAAGATATTTTATTATTCAAGTGAATAATATCAGATGTCAACTTCACTCAAAGAGGGGTGAAACAGAGACAGACATACATATTACCTTCAGTGCTATGAGCTTCTTCTATTTGCCCCCCTGCTAATGAAGGAGTACACCAGTTTGTCAACTGTCAACTTGGCCACGCTACCAGCCTTCAAAGATCTCCCCTATTTTGTAGAGGAGATGTCAGGGGCTACACCCTGAATCCCCATCCTCGTATCATTCTGGATCAGAGTAGACCCTCAAGAAGCATATGTATAAGATCTGGAAGATGAAAGAAATGGAGAAGACTTGATTCCACGAGGCAGCTGTAGCCAGACATGTGGTCAGAGATGTTTTGCAGCAGCTTCCCAGTGAGCTCATACAAAAACCACATTTCATTCCTGCAGAGGGAGCCGGTAGGAAATTCCCAGAGATGTGAGAATTCCAAGAGAGTCTAGGAGCTCTATGGGACCACCTGCTTCAAAGCTCTTGGCTGAGATTTGTATATGCTGTCCCCAATCTTTACTTCACCAGAACTTCTGACATTTGAATAAGCTCCCAACTCCTATCTTAAATTCATCACAGCTGAAACAGAGGGTGGTACCTCTGTCCCTGTCTGAACCCTTCCTGATATAATAAGCACACGAATAAATGAAATGAATGCCTAGAATATGTATTACAGATAGTTCATCACACTATGATAGCAATTAAAACACAAACATTTCCTGCTGACCAAATACTTGCAACTCACTTATTTCTCATTCTCCCTTGTAGTTGGTTGAGACCATGTGACTAATTCCGGCCGTGAGGCTTATCTGCAAACAGAGAGTATGGATTATTTCAAGGCCAAGGCATTCAAGAGTTTCTTGTGCTACCTGGACACTCAATTAGCCTTCCACAGAGCTCCCATGTTATGATGGCATGGCTACATAATGGTAGCACTCCCAGGAGCCCAGGTCTCTGAATGCAGAGCTGTCTTGTTGAGCTATACTGAACATGTAACCTGACCAAGGAGTAAACCTTTGTTGTGTGAAAATGACCGAGATTCTAGTTAAATTTGTTACTGCAGCTGACCCAAGCCTAGCCTGACTATTTCACAGGTATAAGACCTATTTTTTAAGGTATAATAGAGCCTATTCCCTAATTTCAAAACCACAAACACATCTTCTAATGAAATTACTGTATTATCATTTTAAAAAATCCTGTTGACCTTGTCAAATTCACATAAAGGTAAGTTAAAAAAAGTAAGAACGAAATGAGAAGTGCTGGGTACAGATACATTCACCGACACACATACATATATGTAAAGCTCTCAATTTTTAAGAACTACAAAGTAAGTAATTGGATAATTGGATAATTTTTATATTGTAAAAATATAATTCACAATTAAAGTATTATTTCCAAACAAAATAGTCTCCTTTACTAGTAAGAAATATGCAAACTGAAATAAGGTATCACTTTAAAGTTAGGAGATTGTCAGTTAAATGATCTACTTTAAAAGATAATAACCTCAGGTTTGTTCAATTATAGGAAAACTTGTTCGCCCAAAGTTCTAAAGTGGCAGTATAAACATGTTTTTGGAAAATAATTTGGTAAAAAAAAAAAATGTGATATAAACATGGCCCTACTCTTTGCCCTAATAATTCCATTCTGATGAATAATTGAAAAATGGAGGAAAGCCATATATATGAATAAGACTGTTGCCAACATCATATTACAATAACGTAAAAATCAAAATAACAATGGACATATTTAGAAAACCGTGGTGTGTTAACATGATATAACATTACATAGCTATTAAAAAACAAATATAAAGCAGATTCTCATACTTGAGCATGCATCAGAGTCACACATTGCTGGGCCCCATCCCCGGTTTTGGATTAAGTAGGTCTGGGGTAAAAGCTGAGAACTTGCATTTCTAACAAATACTCAGGTAAAGCTGGTCCAAGGACCACACTCTGAGAACCCCTGAGAAAAGAACTGCCAAGTATAAGCAATAATTCTCATATACTGTTAAGCCTCAGTAATGCAAAAAGCCATTTTAGTGAAATAGTGATTCAGAGCACAGGATGAGCAATTGGCCACCCTCAATGGAATTCCAGCTCTGACAGTAGGCACTATGTGGGCCTAATGTCCTGGTCCTACAAACTCCTCAAGGCGCTCTAAAAATGCTTTGAGAAGAAAAGGACTAGAGAAATACATAGAACAAACTGCAAGATAGAAATTATTACTTAAGCATCTAAAAACAAAACAAAACAAAAAGCATTGAGCTTATCAATCAATCGAAAGTCAACTCTTAATTATCTATAGACTTATTTAAAGATGTGTGTGCATTGAACTGTATTTGCTATGTGCAGAGAGGAGCCTCTAGAAGTAAGGAAACTGGGTTTTTTGTTAATAATATTTATGCGCCAATCCCAACCAGTCAAACATTTATCAACGACAAAAGAAGAGTCCTGTGTTGCCTTCATCCCGCTGCCATCCACTCACCCCATCTCCCACCTAATGGTGTTGGTTATACTTTGTTTCGAGTAGAATCTACTCTCCCCACAAAGCCACAGCAGATTAAATCAGATGTATCCCCAATTAAAACTCTCCAATGGCTTCCTACAGAAATTCAAAGAAAAGAAAAAAATCCAAACTCTGTAAGTACAATGACCACACACTGTGGTTTGCTTGGGTCAGACTGGGTTTTAGCCTGTTGTCTCGCATCAGCTGTCAACAACAACCCCTTCAGTCAAAAGTGTTCTTGTATGGACAGGAAGAATAAGGATAAGGCTGCTGCCAGATTAAATATAAAAATACCAAATATTGCATGAGACATACTTACACTAAAATTTTTTCATCCTTTATCTGAAATTCAAGTTTAACAGTTTCTTCTATTTTTATTTGATAAAACTGACACCCCTATTGGGCCCAAGCAGGGGCCCTGAGGGTTATGCCCCTTTCTACTACTCTGTTGTCACTGCTCCTTCTCCTCTGTGCCCCAGCCACACTGGTCCTTGTATGCCTTGAACATCTGCACTCACTCCTTCCTCTGGACCCTGCATCTGCCCTGTGACCTTCCTGTATCGCTTACCTTCTTATGTTCACAGACTCCTGATCAACCAGGTTTCAGCACATGTTAGTTCGTTCAGAAAGACCTTCCAGATCACCCAAGGGAAAGAAGCTCCATACCTTTTTCCCTCTCCTATCACTATAGAAAACAAGAGCATTTGTTTTCACAGCTCTCTCTCTCTCCCCATTAGGATAGATATTCCATGAGATCAGGGGACCTTTTCTTTCTGGATGACTGATGGGGTGGCATATACATGCCTAGACCAATGCTTGGCATGGAGTAGATAAGAATTGTTCAATGTTAAATGGACAAATACATGTGCGTCAAAGTGTGCTGTCTTGAGTTTCTTGGCATAAGAGCACATGCATATTTTTCCTCTACAAAGAGGGTCACGTATCTTTAGAAAGACCTAAGATGAAGCTGAGCTATTTCCAAATGTGCAATGATAGTGTATATGGTAATGGTTTCATAAAGTATGTTAATCAAGGAACCACAAAAATCATTTAATCTAGAAGGTTTCCTCACCACCATCAAATACTGATTATATTTACATAGAAATTGACTCATTATCATGCAGCTGATAAACATTGCTGAAGGGAGAGCCTGCAGACGTGTATTTGCCAAAGAGAATCTCCAATTCCTACTGCTGACAGGAAATAATCATTTTAAAGATTGCCACACAAAAAAGGCACATTCCTGTGTCATCACATTTCTTCTCCCTAATAGAAGCAAAGATTAATAAAGTTAATTAAAAAATAAAGCTACCACATTAAAAAAAATAAAATGTTAAGGTATAGAAATGCATAATGATAGATGTGATGTCTAAAGTAAGGATCTTAAATAACTATTTCAAGTTCTAAAAATCTGTGTAGGGCGTCAAGCTGTTAAAAACATTGAAAACAACAGAGAATAATGATGAGATCCCGTGCATCATTTTGATAGATGCGTATGTATGAGACCATCCTCTAATTGTGTATTTTGTAAATAGACACAGACAGATGCACACGCTCGAAGTAAAATTTTGCTTTCCATTTAAATTTAAACAAAAGGTATGAAATGTACATTTAAATATTTGAGCTGTATATTCTCCATGTGATTTGCATTCTTCCATGTACTTAAAATAAAGATCCTCCTTACTGATGCTGCAGATAATTTTCATGAGCGCAGACAGCCTCATGTGAACCTGGGCTCTGCCTTGACCTGCAGCTGAAACTAGCACTAAGGCTATCCCACGCTCTGCTCTCCCTGCCCTGTTCCACACTTGGGGTTCAGACCCTTTGGTTAAAGGGTTGCAATGTAGCATACCATGTAAGGTGGGCTCTGCACTGATCTCAGGAGTGGAGCGAATTCTACAGCCCTCTCTTGGTCTAGAGGATGTTTTGTGTTGAGGGCCTAATTTCTATAATGCAAAAATTTAAGAATATTATCGGATAAGATTTTTTTTTAAAGAGTTCAGCGAGATCAATACAGTGATTCATTTTTCTTTCTTCTGATTTACCTCTCAATTTCACTCAGATACCTGTGAAATTACTAGCTAAAATGATAAGGCTAGAAGTAATTAACTGGTGATTTTATACAGAGGATTTCCACAAACTTTGCCTTTGGTTACATCAAAAACTGCACTGATAAAAGGCCCCGTAAAATGTGAATAGGAATTAAAAATTGTTCAGAGGCAAGCCAGGAAAAACATTCTGCAATGGAATGCATTGTTCTTCTACTTCAGTTTCCACTCTGGGATAATTACTTGTTAATTTAAAAAGACCCCTAGATTGAATACAGGGTTCAGCACCTGAAGATTTCAGATGGCCTTCATTTGACTCTGGGTAATGGAAGATATTTTTATTTACTGCCTAATCAAGGCAAACCTCTAGCTGACATTGTTGGCAAAGACTAGTCACACTTTTAAAGCAGAGATTGTGTCCTATTTATTTTTATTCTCAAGCTACTCAATAATGTAGTTAAGTTCAATACAAGGAAAATATTCTGCTTGTTCTCACATGTGGCAGAGACGGCTCTGTCATCATTCATCTGATCTCTACTTAATCTGACTGGGGACTGGGGCACAAGGTAGAGCAAATTAGGCAGAAAGGAGGAAAAACTAAGCAGGAGTGTTGGCAGATGGAATCAAGAAAGAAGCTATTTTGAAATTTTATCAAAATTCAAACCTCATGTCTGGAGATGTATTTGAGCCCAAGATGGTTTAGTTATATAAGAACTTGCTTTATAAGGCACCTGGGTGGCTCAGTCGTTAAGCGTCTGCCTTCGGCTTAGGTCATGATCCCAGGGTCCTGGGATTGAGCCCCCTGCTCGGTGGGAAGCCTACTTCTCCCTCTCCCATTCCCCCTGCTTGTGTTCCCTCTCTTGCTGTCTCTCTGTCAAATAAATAAAAATAAAATCTTTAAAAAAAAATTTGCTATAAAAGAATGCAGTACTGTGCATAAAGGTAAACTATATTATCAAGAGCACTTTTCCAAAATGACTAAGTATGTATTACAGTCTTGTTTTAATACTAATTATTTTTGGCCATTTTTGTATGTCAAGTCAAAATTTAACATGTATTTGTCCAGACTTCATTCATTACTATAATTAAAACAAAAGGCACTTAATTAGTAGAAGCATTTCGTTTTGCTTGTTTTCACTCAAGACTTACACAAGGTCCAATTTAATGAAACACTGCAGAGCTTACAAAAATAAGAAACACATTCTTTCCAACTTTGAGATACAGTTGACATATAATACTGCATAAGTTTAAAGTGTACCATGTGTTGATTTGATACACTTCTTTTATTTTTTGAGAGAGAGAGTGTGAGTGTGCGCGTGCTCACTTGGGTGGGGGGGGCGGCATACAAAAGCAGGGAGGGGCAGCGGGAGAGGGAGAGAGAGAATCTTAAGCAGGCTCCACACCCAGTGTGGACCCCCACCCAGGGCTCAATCCCATGATCCTGAGTCAGATGCTTAACCGACTGAGCCACCCAGGTGCCCCTGATTTGATAGACTTCTATATTGCAAAATGATTACCAACATAGCCTTAGCTAACATGTCAGGTAACTACCATTTTCTTGTTTGTGATAAGAACATGTGTGAAGTACTCTCTGAGCAACTTTCAAGTATATCCTACATATTATTAATCATAATCACTATGCTGTACATTAGATCCCTAGAACTTACTCATCTTATAATGGAAGTTGGTATGGTCTGAGCAACATCTTCCCCCTTTCTCCACCCCAACCCCTGGTAATCACCATTTTGGTCTCTGTTTCTATGAATTTGGCTTTTTTAGATTTCACATATCAGTGTTACAATACAGCATTTGTTTAACAAATCCATTTTGATCCATATTATACATCAGACTTGTTTTTAATTTTTATCTTGAAACTATCTCAAATGTACAAAAGTTCCAAGTATAGCATTAGGAGGTTTTGTTTTTTCTTGAGCCATTTGAGAATAAATTGCCGGCTTGATACCCTAAGCACCAGAGTGTATTTCCCACAAACAAGGACATTCTCCTATATGATAATACATACACAAAATTGGGGAATTCATATTATTACTATCATCTAATCTTCAAACCCTATTCAAGTTCCTCCAGTTATCCCAGTATTGTCCATCCTAGTAAAAGCAATCCAGGAAGAATGAAATGTTGCATCTAGTCATAGTATTTCTTTGATTTCTTTTAGTCTAGAACACTTCCTCTGCATTTTTTAATACTTTCTTGACTTTGACACTTTTTTTCCTTAAATTCAATTAACATTGCATATTATTAGTTTCAGAGGTAGAGTTTAGTGATTCATCAGTTGCATATAACACCCAGTGCTCATTACATCGTGTGCCCTCCTTAATGTCCATCACCCAGTTACCCCATCCCCCACCACACTCCCCTCCAGCAACACTCCATTTGTTCCCTATAGTCAAGAGTCTTTGTCTCCCTCTCTGATTTCATCTTACTTTATCTTCCCTCCCTTCCCCTATGATCCTCAGTTTTGTTTCTTAAATTCCACATGTGAGTGAAATCATTTGATAACTGTCTTTCTCTGATTGACCCATTTTGCTTAGTATAATACCCTCTGGTTCCATCCATGTTATTGTGAATGGTAAGATTTCATTTCTTTTGATGGCTGAGTAATATTCCATTATATATATATACCACATCTTCTTTATCCATTCACCTGTTGATGGACATCTGGGCTCTTTCCACAGTTTGGCTATTGTTGAAATTGCTGCTATAAACATTTGGGTGCAGGTGCCCCTTCAGATCACTATGTTTGTATCCTTTGGGGGTAAATACCTAGTAGTGCAGTTGCTGGGTCATAGGGTAGCTCTATTTTTAACTTTCTGAGGAACCTCCATACTGTTTTCCAGAGTGGCTGCACCAGCTTGCATTCACTGTAAGAGGGCTCACTTTTTCCCTTTTCTCTGCATCCTCACTGACATCTGTCATTTCCTGACTTGTTAATTTTAGCCATTCTTACTAGTGTGGGTTGGTATCTCATTGTGGTTTTGATTTGTATTTCCCTGATGATAAGTGATGTTGAGCATTTTTTCCACGTGTCTGGTGGCCATTTGTATGTCTTCTTTGGACATTTTTAAAGATTACAGAGCAATTCTCTTGGTGACCTTCCCTCAGTTTGTGTTCATCTCATGTTCCCTCAAGCTTAGACTCAGGTGATGCTTCTTTGGCAAGATGGAGATTATGTTGATTCCACTGCATCCCTTCAGATGTCACATGAATTCCATTTGTCCCATTACTGAGGATATTCACTTTGGTCACTTGGATACGGTGGTCTCTACCAGATTTCTCCACAGTCAAGTTGCTTTTTTTTTTCTTGGTAATTTATAAGTATTTAGCAGAGGTACTTTAAACCATACAGATACGTGATTCTTCATCACAGTTTCAATTTATCCATTCATTTACTTTTATCAGTTTGATGTTAGGTTTCCTGTTTTACTCAGTGGGTTATAATCTGTTTTTGACATTCACTTTGTCCCCAATTTGGCCAATAAGAATACCTTTGAGCTGACATGCCCCCATCATTCTTTTAACACTTTCTTGCTTTCTGGCACAATCAGATATACCAGGTAATCTACTTTGTCTGCCTGAGGCTTGGAATCAGCCATCTCTACAAGCAGCCCTGATTCTTTTTAGTGGAGGATGATATTTAGAAGCCAAGATTTGGGGGCCAGCTGTCCTCACTGCTATTGGGGTGTTGTCACTTGTCAGAATTCCCAGTGGACAGAGCTAGGGAGCACAAACGCACATACACACCTATACACACTCAAGTTCATATGTGTCAATATAAGTGTGTGTATACATATAATATATATGCACATATTTACATCCATCATTCTATAAAAATATGTATATTTACATCTATATAGATGGATCTATATTTCGATTTTTCTACCTATGTATATATTAAAATCTATGAATTCAACCAAGACATTTAATTTCATTCCAACATCTAGTCTTCTCCCTTTCCATATTTGTGTTTTCCTTGTGAGAGAGTGAAAAACCAGGCTCCCATAACACACATTTGGTCAATCTCCCTCTGTGTAACCAGTTTCCCATCACCATCACTTCCCAACCCTACGCTGATGCCCTCCTCAAACCACTTGGGCTCTGACTCTTTGTTGGGCCACCCTCTTTCCAGGAAGCCCTTTCCACCCAGCTTGGGCTCTAGTACCCCATGCCAGACCACACACATGTGGATACCTTCCTCACCCCACATAGGTGCTTGGTCCCCATTGGGAGCCATCATCTCTTCTATATTGGTTCTGACACCAGACTGATTCTTTGCAAGGGTCTCTTCTCACTCCACTTGGGCTTCATACCCTGTGCCAGGTCTTCCAACTTTATGGATGCCATCCAAATTTCATTTATAAGCAAGGAAATAGCAAGAAAGCCTTCATTACATACTTGTAAACAAAGTATGTAAACAAAGTATGTAAACAAAGTATGTGAACAAAGTATGTGAACAAAGTATGTGAACAAAGTAACACATACAAGTAATGAAAATATGGGCAATTCTGGGGGGCCTCAGTGTTCCCCCTCCAGTTCCACTTTTATGCCTGTACAAATATGTGAACACAAGCCTTCTCTTTTTTACACACAAATGGGATTATACTATATTAACTGCTATACCTTTTTTTCTTCTCCTATTGAATATATTTTGGAGATATTTATATGGCAGCATAACACATTTATTTTAGTACTCACATAACATTTTTTGTTTGAATTAAGAATGGATACCAGTCAGGGGCGCCTGGGTGCCTCAGTCAGTTAAGCGCCCGACTCTCGATTTTGGCTCAGGTCATGAGCTCAGAGTCATGAGATAAGCCCCAGGGCCCCACATCTGGCATCAGAGTCCACTTGTCCCTCTCCCTCCCCCTCTGCCCCCCCCCCCCCGCTTGGGCGCACTGTTTCTCTAACATAAAATACTGAAAAAAAAGAATATTAAAAAGTAAAAATGGATATCAGTGTTTTATTGATGGAAAGTTAGGCTGTTTATGATCTTTTCTTCTTGTGAACAATGCTGCAATGTACATCCATGTGGGAATATCTTTGGGTATGTGTCTATTCACATTTTCAATTTTTAAGTTCAGTCCTAAAATCAAATAGTTTGAATAAACAAGAACGTGAAATGCAGGCTGTTTAAAAGTCCTTATATCCTATCTTAACTATGAATCAGTATTTGTGCCATAGAATGTAAGGTTAAAAGGTTTTAAAAAATGGTTAAAACCATTTTGTCCAAACACTAGATTCTAGGGACACCTGGGGTGGCTCAGTCAGTTAAGCGTGTGCCTTCGGCTCAGGTCATGATCTTGGGATCCTGGAATCAAGCCCCGGATCGGGCTCCCTGCTCAACAAGGAGTCTGCTTCTCCCTCTCCCTCTGCTGCTCCTCCTGCTCATGCTCTGTCAAATAAACAAATAAAATCTTTAAAAACAAAAACAAAAGATTCTACCTAAAACCCTCTTTAGAGCAGATGAAGGAAGCTTGGTGGGGAAAGTCAAAGCAATTTAATGACAAAGCTAAGAGTAGCACCGAGGAGTCCAAACAGGGTTCCACCCAAGAGTAAACACCATAGGGGGAAATCCCAAACCACAGGAGGTGACACTGTCACTATCTTTTTTAGTGTCACCTGCAGTTCTAGCTGGTACTGCACTGCTTACATTCACGGAGCCCTTTAAATGCCCAGATGTACAGTTTGCTCCTGGACATAAGTGGGTCCCTGGAGTTGAAATCTAGTTAAACTTTGTGCTCCTGTTCTATTTGTCTTCCAGCATTAAATCAATGACTCTGTTTTCAACATTTAATTATCTTTATCATACCTAAATACATCACATGTAATGAAAGACAAGATCAATAAGGAAGAGGAAGATCAATAAAGATAAAACTGAAAACAGGACCTTAAAGATGAAGTCACCCAGGGAAGCAAAAGAAAACAAGGTAGAAGTAGTTCAAAAGGGCAAATTACCTTTTAAGACCTGAGAGAAAAGGCCACAAGGGTACAGAAGATACAACAGATAAGTTGGGGGCTTATGGAGGTACATAAATTTCTCAGCTAAGAGTGAGAATAAGAAAAACTTGGAAACACCAGGAAAAAGGAAAAAGCAAAAGCTATGGCTTGTTCTGCTCCTTGACCTTAAATATTTTACTTATGTGTCAGGTTATTTCCCACTAAATCTTCTTAAATCTCAAACTGAGCAGCTATATTTGAATTGCATTAATTAATCATTATTGTAAATCATGCTATCAACTATTAGCAATATTAACTATTAAAACATTATTTTAAATTATTTGTCATCACATGCTTGTCTCAACTAAATACAGAAGAAATAAAACAGGAGTAAAACACAAAGTATATCCGTACAAGGAAAAACACTGATTGCAGTAAAACAATGACTTGCAAATTAAATTACCATGGTCTTTCAACTTATGAAAAAGGAGATATATCAATTTTCTAAAAGTTTTTAATACACATCTGAAGTTCTTCCTTTATGTCAAGAAAAAGCAACCTATAGGAATTTTTAATTTTTTTTTTTTTTATAACTCCACAATATACCAACTCAAGTTTCTGATGATTCCTAAGGTGGAAAAAACCTCAGGGGACTGCACTGTTCCTTGTGGTTTCTTTCTCCCCTGCCGACACATTCATAAATAATTCCTTTATTAGACCTTCCTTCAAGTACCCCAATTCCAATGTGCCATCTGTTTCCTCCTGCAACCCTTGCTGATACAGAATGTGAATGTGGAATGTTCTTACAGGAACCTTGGCTGTAAAGGGAAAGGCGGTGGTAGGTATGAGGAGTGGAAGCAACAGGGTGAAGTCATTTCTTCATTCTTTCAATCTGTTAGAGCATGTGTACATCATATCATGTTACTCAGAGTACAAAAACGTAAAACTATTTATTTTTTAAAATTTTTTATTTAAATTCAATTTAGTTAACATACAAGCGTATTATTAATTTCAGGGGTAGAATTTAATGATTCATCAGTTGCATATAACACCCAGTGCCCATTACATCAAATACCGTTTTTTTTTTTTTTAAAGATTTTATTTATTTATTTGACAGAGACAGAGACAGAGACAGCGAGAGCAGGAACACAAGCAGGGGGAGTAGGAGAGGGTGAAGCAGGCTTCCTGCTGAGCCAGGAGCCCGATGTGGGACTCGATCCCAGGACCCTGGGATCATGACCTGAGCCGAAGGCAGTCGCTTAACCAACTGAGCCACCCAGGCGCCCTCAAATACCGTTCTTAATGCCCATCACCTAATTACCTCACCCACCCACACACCTCCCCTCCAGCAACCCTCATATGCCACATCTTCTTTTTCCATATATCAGTCCATGGACATCTGGGGTCTTTCCATAACCTGGCTATTGTTGCTAGTGCTGCTATAAATGTTGGGGTGCATGTGCCCATTCGAATCAACTTTTTGTATCCTTTGGATAAATACCTAGTAGTGCAGTTGCTGGGGCATAAGGTAGTTCTATTTTTAACTTTTTTAGGAACCTCCATACTGTTTTCTGGAATGGCTGCACCAGTTTGCATTCCCACCAACGGTGCAAAGGGTTCCCCTTTCTCCAAGTCCTTGCCAACACCTGTTGTTTCCAGAGTTGTTAATTTTAGTCATTCTGACTGGTGTGAGGTGGTATCTCATTGTAGTTTTTAAAAAAGTTTTTGTTATTTTAGTTACATTCAATGAATTAATGTATAGTGTATTATTAGTTTCAGAGCTAGAGTTCAGGGATTCATCAGTTGTATATAACACCCAGTGCTCATTACATCAGGGAAGAAAACAAACCAAAATAGACTCTTAACCATGGGAAACAAACTGAGGGTTGCTGGAGAGGCAGAGGGTGAGAAGATAAAACTGTATTTTAAAAAATTCCTACCAGGACATGTGGCTCTAGCATTACTTGTCAAGAGTAAGACTGGCTCTCTAGCCTGAAAGGCTTGAAAGGTCCAAAAGAGGAGGGTAAACCCTGAGTTTCTGTTCCTGGACATTACTAAGGCAGGTGTTCCCTCTCTAGAGCATTATATAGCTCCTTTGGAGGTAAGCACTCTACTGTTTTAGCTCAACCAATGGGAAATTTTGATGAGGCTCCCAAGGCCTCAGAAACTACCCCACAGTTACTCTTCCTGAGCCCTGCGCCCCCAGGAATCACCATGTCTCAAGCACCAGCACATGCAGACCCCAAAGCCTTCCCCCCCGCCTTCCTGGTAGCTGAAATCCACTTCTCACTATCTCTGGCCAAGACAACCAGAATGGATGCTCAGTGGATTCCTGATGGATGGGAAGAACATGCTTTATCTTCCTCCAGTCCGTCTTCCAGATTGCCCCAAGAAATACAATTCTAACAATAGATCTGATCACAGCATCCTCTGGTACTTCATCAACTTTCACTGACTTCAAGATAAAACAGAAGTATGAGATAGAAGACTCTTCACAATCCTGCATCCAGCCTCTCTTTTCCATTCTATCTTTGGTCACTCACTGCCCTTATCAATAATCTGACGATATTCCAACTGATCATCCCTGAACACCTAGGTAACAGAATAAAGTAAATTTAATGAGCGTCTATTATGTGTCACCCACTGTGTGGACAGTTTGGTATGTATCTGATTTAATCCCACAACCAACGAAGAGACTTAAGCTCAAGTATATTAAATAGCTTACCCAAGGGTTGAGAGCCAGTAAGTGCTGAAGAGGTTGTTTGTTGGACTCCAGACTTTCTGACATGGTGTGACCTCTAATGTTCAGAGCTACCACTGGCAAAGTTCTCCTGACTGGAATGTTCTTTCTCACCCTCTCCACCTGGTAGAACCCTCTGCTTCTTTCAAGTCAAGCCTCAGTTTTCATCTGCTCTGAATTCTTCCATGGCTACAGTAAACAAGGTTGGTCCCTTCTCTCCCTCAGACTCTAGAGTACATTCATCACCTCCCTATCACTGTTCTTATCTCATGCCATCCATGCTACCTGCATTTATCTCAATCTGAAATTACTATTTGGGGAGATTTGGGGAACCAGGGCTGCTGGTATGTTATTCATCTATGCTCCTCAGCTCTTACACAGGACTTGATAAGTATAAGATGCTTTATCGATATTTGATAAAGGAAGAAAGGAAAGAAGAAGGTGGTGTCCCACCACCATCCGTGGATATGCATGGAATGGAGAAACATACTTTGCCTAGCAGGAAAGTTTCTAACCATGTTGTTTAATCATGCTGAGTAATGAGATGTGCCACATGTACATGATACTAGGAATAAACGTTGTGCTAAAATGTCCATGAAAAATAACACTTAATGAAAATACTACTAAAAACAGTAACAAAAAGTACATCATGCCAAATGGTTCTGAGATATAAACTCAATTTTCCAAAATTGACCCAGAACATAGAGTTCCCTGATATAAGGTAAAAAAGGCTTAACAGCAAAGATGAATTATTTTTACATAAGGGAAATGATTAAAGACACCAACTTGTCAAACAGAAGAGGAAAAGATTAACCACTTAAGATCAAAGGT
Organism: Mirounga angustirostris; assembly: GCF_029215605.1. Classification (NCBI taxonomy): domain Eukaryota; kingdom Metazoa; phylum Chordata; class Mammalia; order Carnivora; family Phocidae; genus Mirounga; species Mirounga angustirostris. Next base: position 182,005,822 of record NW_026991709.1, on the reverse strand, counting down.
GACTTCTCTAAGACTCTAAAGTTCAAATAGGATTTAAAAAAGTGATTATGGTGGTTCTATATTATCTTTACTGTGATGGATTAATAACAATTAGCAGAATTTAACACAATTAGGGTCTAAAATTGTTATGTTCAGTGTTCTAATATAGAATTAGAAGGAAAAATGCAACAAAATACTTAAACACCTATGTATTAGAAATACAAAGTGTACAGTATTAGTAAATTCTCACAAAAGAGATGTGGAATAAGATGATTTCTTTCTCGGGTGTGGAGAACACCTCAACACACATGAGTCATGGTTTTAACAAAATTCCTTCAGTTTTGTCTGTGTACATTTGTATGAAATATCGCAGCACTGAGAAGCTAATTAATGTCAAGCCAAAACACTAAAATGGTAATCATTGTAAGGCTATAATATTCACAATTCAGTACTCTGCCTTTCCACTGATTGCATTAAGCACCGAATAGAAACAATTCTCAGAAAAAGCACACTTGTCAGTTTTAAAGCTTATGAACAGTGGCCCCAGTAGTTAGAAAAAGGGAATGCTGTTGACCACAACACAAGGTCCGTTTAAGATGATAATTTGTAAAGTTATTTTGCACTGAATTTAAGAGTAAGAGAAGCCAGGAGGATTATTTTAATCCTGTATATATGTCATCAATTAATTTCAAGAATCTTCTTCTTAAAAGTAACCAAGTACGAAACAGGCATATTTTTTTACTGAGACACCAAGTCCCTGAGCTACTTACCATAAAATGAGTGAGCTTGGAATATATGAAAGATGTGAAAATGTTTTATCCAAAGATAGTTCAAGAACCTCTGTATTAGGAACACAGCTTCTGACTCCAAGGCACTGGCCATATGCGCAATGATTATAAAATAAGTACATTCAGGATGGTGAGTAACCTTCTCTGGTTACCAATTTTGCTCACTAAGACTACACAAGACACTTGGTTTTAGAGGTGATGCTGGGAAACTGGTACCACATACTTAATGCTCCATTTGGGAAGACATTTTGTTGCACATGAGGTTATTAGGAATGAACTTGATGAGATTCAATCAGAACAGACTGTGGTTCAACAGGTCTTATTTCTAAACCTTTTTAATAAATGACGTTGTAACACATTTAGCTATTTGGGCCCTAAAATCCAAGATCCAAAAGGAAGATAATTATTTTAAATGCTACTCACATATTCCTTTCCATATAGTCACTAAAATGAGTCATGGACTTAACCCTAAACTTCTACAGCCATCCTCTTTAGTAAGGAGAAATCAGTAGCCTAAAAAATCATCGTTTTGAAAGATAGAAAGTGAAGTTCATTGTTTCACCGGTTTGTTCACTCAATTCCTATTTCTCTTAGTGCTCTTGTGTTCACAGTGCTCTTCCGAGCACTTCCTCAGGATTTAGGAAGTGTGCTGGGATGGAGAACAGAAGAAAGCAAATTCCATCTCTGGTCTCAAACAACTTATAGTCTAATAGCGAAGACAGATAAGAAATAGTATTTGCACAAAAACTGACTTCTTCCATTCAGGATGGTGAAATGGAAAGCTCTCAAGCCACCTGAAATCAGATCCTGCTAGTGGTGAGCTTGTGACCATATTTTAGCCTCATTTTTAGCAAAATCGGGATTGTGACATCTACCATAGAGAATTCTTCCTAAGACTAACTGGGATAATGTCTGGGAAAGGCCTGACCATTAGTAGGTATTCAAATCATTCCTCTTTCCTCCCTTATTTGCATTCCCCTTAATTTTCCATTCACTTAATACTGGTAACAAAAATTTGACAGTGAAAAGCACTTTTCCTCCATCATATTTAAGAATTTAATAAAAATATTCACTTCAAAACAAAGGCTAAATTAATTTTCCTGGTTAATGAAAAAGTTACCGATATTGAGAATAAGTGTATACTCACATTTGTTATCAAGTTCCTAGCCTATTTTCAGGTTTCATCCAATTTCCTTACAAATGAAAGCACATACACACACACACACACACACACACACCCAAAAACATTTTCATTGCCTTAGGGAAAACTAGATTTTTATATTCAAAACAACAAAGCTCACAGAAAGCAAAGAATAAAGTACATACACTCTGCTATTTCCTCTTGGTATAAGAAAACCAAGCTTATGGAATTAAAATTATCTAGGTCTCTGCAATCAATATAAATTTGAACAAAGCTAATGCAGTTAAGGCAATTATCAGTAGTTTATAAGAATAACAAAATTTTTCTGCTTACCAGTAAAATAAAATTAAATTTGTGTGGGTAAAATAAAATATTAATCTTCATTGGAAGTTTTCGTGCATATTAAAATTTCTCTAGGGTTGTATTTTAATCCTATTTTTAAGACATGAAGTAGAAGACTTAATCTTGCATGTGCAATTATGAAGAATGACAACCACACTCATTCTTACACCCCTTCAGGTACTGATGGTGCTTTCCTAACCCCTTTAGACTTAACTCCGAGCATCCGAATTCATTACAGTTCATTTTAATATGACCTTCCTTGGAAGAAGGTTTAGCATTTTTGCTTATCATCTAAAATTCTGATGAAAAGAATCCCGCTGCCTTTTCTTCTTGAGACATAATGAAAGAAAACAGATGTCATAACTCCACAATCATAGCACCCTGATGTAGGAGGGGGACTTTAAAGCAATAACTTAGACCAATTACCTTATTATATTCACCTGAGAAAACTCGGGAGGCTTAAGGTCCTGTTTCAAGCAGTATCTGAGCCAAGACCGGAGCCCCCTCTATGGTTCAGATGCGGGGGTGGCTCCGAGGGACCACACCTGTGAGTGTACAGTCTTGTGTTTACCTATTTCTTCTGTGTCCTGAGTGCAGACTAAGCACTTCAAAACGTCTGCTTTATTGAAATGTGAGAGAAAGAATTTTACTATCGATCTCGAAATAGTTTTGAATCCAAGTTTTAGGGTTCACACACGTGCTGCCCACATTCTATCGCCACTTTTTACAACTATTTTAAAACAATAATTAAAGGAACAAATCCCATGAACAACTCACTCAAAACTCAACCAAATTTTGACACATTAGAAATCTCTAATACATAACTCTTTGCTGCCAAATTAACTCGCTTTTCTGCAGGCCTGAGACCAAAGCCGGGATCACAAAGTAAAGGACATCAAGGAGCAAGGAGGTCATGTGAGGACCTGCAGCCAGTGAGGACAATGAGGAACTGGAGCGTGCAGCCCCATCTAATTCAGTTAGCTCAGTGGTATCTGAGAAAATAAACAGCCAATATTGACACACCTTAGTCCTTTCAAGTAAATGAAAGCACTCTTTATCTTTATGAAATAAGAAAATAGGAAAAATTGAGGATTCAACCAGTTGACTGGCTTCATTATCACCTGCTCTAATTAACTCAGTTCCTAACCCCAAGGTGAAAAAGGCAAGTCAAATGACAGAGGAATAGAATAGCAGAGCATTAGGAGCCAGAAAGTTTTAGGCCTGAATACAGCTTCATCATCTAGGAGTCGCTTGACTATTTGCAGTACTTAAGTCGGGGAATTCAATCTGCATATGTCAAGCAGAGAGTAACAATCCTACCTCATGGGATTGAATGCCAATTAAATAAGATAATGCACACATATATTGTGAACAGTGCCGTACATCCAATAAACCTCTATTATTACCATCATCATCATTTTGAGACTGCTTCTTTCGAGCCATACTGAATTGAATCAATGCTATATAACCCCACATAGCAAACAGATGAACCCATTCTATGTGAAAAACAAAACAAAACAAAAATCCTAAATAAATTCATGGATCTCTTTGTTATTCAATACAAGTGTATTGAATGGTTTTATAAAACAATTTAATCTTTTCAATGTACTTAAAAGTGGAAAACTATTGTTTTTATAATTATACAATATGCACCTAAGATAAAATGACAATATACCTACAGGAAGAAAAATTATAGGATGAGATCCACCCTGACTTAGAAGATTTCCAGCTGTTGTCATTTATGTAGCAGTAAGCATCACCTGGCTGAATTCTAGAACCTGCAACTGGTGCCGGTCCTATTGGAATCTCTAAGGGCTATCATTTTTAGATCTTTTCTGGAGACATTTGCACATGATTTTTAAATTTTCTTCAATATCAAATCTTAATAATTTGGGAAGCCTTTCTTCCTCCACCAAACTACAGAAAACCACCTGTTTCAACAAAGTTGTTCAATAAAAATTTTCTCATTTGTAAGAAGTAACATTTGTTAACATGAGAAGCTCCATAACCCCATGAGAGTTTTCCGTTTCGACCAGCTAGTTATAGCCAGGCCAAGTCCATTGTGCTGTGGGGTAATCAGAACAGGCACTACAGTATCTCAAGGAGTTTACATGAAGTCAACATAGGAAAATGAGTTGAATGTTCCAAAGATGACTTTTAAAAAAATCTATTATAAATGTAAGCTTGTGTGTAGAATGGTTAATTATAACAGTTAATTGTGCCACTTAAAAATGATCGAAAAAATGCATTCAAAAGATAAGGATTTATATTGTGGTTTTTAAGGCACCTTCCTAAATCTAAATATATAACAATAATCATCACAGCAATTATATAGACATAAACCCTTTCCTTTGCAAAGCTCAGAGGTCAAGCAAACAAACCTCCAGAGACTTGAATCTCTCTTTCTCTCTCACACGTGTACACACCCTCAGGAGACCAGGAGACTCCAGTAAGTGGAAAATCTAGGGGCTTTTCTGTATCTCTAAAAGGGAACAAAGGCTGTATTCTCATTATTTCCCCCAAGGAAGTACTGAAGTACAGAATATCATCTTTTCCCTCAAAATGCTCCCTAAAATTGGGTATCTAAGACTGAAGGCCGAAGTTCAAAAACTGCCCTGGAGCTTTCTGACTTCATTTTTGTCCAACCTCATATTGTATAAAAGGACCGATTTCTGAAAAGCCAGATGACAGAAACCACAGGTAAAATTCTACTAAAGGAGCCTGCATTGTATTATTGTCCAACGCCTGACTCCGAAACTGAAATGGATTCCAAGAAGCTCATATTCATCAAATACATCTGAAATCCACCTCGGTTTAGCTTTATTTCTCGATGCACTGGAGTATCAAAACCCATTTTCCGAAAGATCAAGACGTGGCCACATTTCAAAAGTCGTGAAAAATGCCTAGAGATGACGAACGTTTACTCTCACACAAAGAACACACCTTGCAAGAGACAACTAGATTCCTAGTGGGCAGAAGAGACGGTCAGCAACCTTCCAACAGAGCGTGACCTTTAATTCCGAGCAGCGCTAGGTGGCAGAAGAGAGTCGGCTAGGCGTCCAGGCTCTCCAGGCAGCTCTAGCTGGTGCTGCTCTCACCCTCGCCTTCTCTGCCTTCAAAGAGAAGCCTTTTGGCCAACGCGACTTCCAACAGCGGCTTCTTCGTTACGGGAAAACTGCTGTGAGCTAAATACAACTCTTTGGAACGTTCACTGCAGCTTATGTGACTGGTGGGATGAAGCCCACATTGAAGGGACCTACCTGGACAGCCGTGTTCTCCAGGCTAGCAGATGACGCGTCACGATGCAGTCCCACATCAATAAGAGAAACACCACGGGGGGGTCGGGGGTGGGGAGCTGTTGGGGACCCCTCTGCCCCGCAGGAGAAAAAAAAAAAGCTGAATTACTTTCATATGCCGAATCTTGACTGTGGGGAGCAAGTTCTGAGATGGTGCCTGCTTTGTGGCGTGCTGTGGACTGAAATTAGTTTCGGCTGAAACCGCCTTGATTGGAAACCGGCTTGATTGGAAGGTCCACGTGGGGGGAGGAGGGGTTGCAGGCAGAACAGGTGTGTGTTTGCACGCAGTTGCTCTGAGCATCTTTTGATGGTATTCACGAAACTGGAAAAAGAGGTTCTTCTAGGAATCATGAGTTGGTAACTACCCAACCATCCTTCTCTTTGTTTCAAAAGGAGGATAATAACAGTACCTATTTAAGGGTTGTTGAGAGGAGTCAATGAGATAGGTGTCCATGAAAAGTGCTGTGTATAGTGCTTAGTCAATAAAGTCCTCAGTAAATGTTGCCTATCTGTGTTACCACCATCAAACAAGACAGGCAATGGGAAGGGTTTAGTCCAAGAACAGCCATCATCATCATCATCATCATCATCATCATCGTTACAGCTCTCCTTATGCCCTCTATGCTTCATCCAAACCAGGTGACTTGGTATTACTGCAGGGACACCCCATAATTTCTCTCCTCTCTGGTATCTAGAACATAATCTTCACAGCCTTTGCTCTGGAATTATATGAAGGTGAGTCTGAAATCTGCCTCTGCCATTAACCAGCCATGTAACTTTGGGCAACGGGTCTCATCTTCCGGAGTCTGTTTCCCCACCAGAAAAACAAGGATAGTAATAGGACTTTCCTCCATAGGTTATCTATGAGAATGAGACGCCATGCTGTCTGGTAAAGAGTGAGTATTCACCAGATGTTAGCTCCTTTTAGTAGTATTAGTATTACTATTCACTTGGCTTGGCATAGTCTCCCCATCTAAAACTTAGTTTCTTTACTGCTCGGTTTTAAAATCTCCTCCATTCATCCACATGAGACTAAGTGTACCGCCATGATTAGAAACCTGGAGTTTTGTGTGACAGTGATCTGGAGTTCAGTCTCAGCTTTGCCGTTTGTTAGCTAGGTAACTTTGGATAAGTTATAATATTGTCACTGAGTCTCAGTTTATTCTTCTGTAAAATGTGGATAATTGTAGAATCTATATAATCGAGGGTAAATGAAGGTTATACATGGAAATCCACTTAAAATGTTAGAAGTTTCAATAAAGGTTAGTTCATATTAGCACTCCTGGTAACAACATAGGTAACACCATCATCAAGCCTTGGTGATGGGGATACTAAATGTAGTTCTTGAATTCAGAGTAGGGTTTGAGTATAAGGTTGGGGAAAAGGCGCTGAGGCAAGAAAAAAAAGTCAGAACTGAGGAAGAAGGGGAAGGTTGGAAGAACCAGAGAGTGGTTCAGTTTGGCCTCATGAAGCACTAAATGTGTGCTTAGGGTAACCATCTGTCCTGGTTTGCCTGGGGCTGATGGGCTCTCCAGGAAAGCAGTACTTTCAGTACTAAAACTGGGTAAGTTCTGGGAAAATCAGGGTGAGTTTATCACCCTACACTTAGAGGACTGTAGCCCAGCAAACATGGGTCTTGAAGGCCATTTTAAGGGGGTTAGGCTGTGTTTGTAAGAAATAGGGAGCTCTTGAAAGTTCTTGAGTAAGGGAGTAACTGATCAGAAGTCTATTTCAGTAAGTCAATCAGAGAAAGACAGGTATCATATGACCTCACTGATACAGGAATTTTTAATCTCAGGAAACAAACTGAGGGTTGCTGGAGTGGTGGGGGGTGGGAGGGATGGAGTGGCTGGGGGATAGACATTGGGCAGGGTATGTGCTATGGTGAGCACTGTGAATTGTGTAAGACTGTTGAATCTCAGATCAGTACCCCTGAAACAAATAATACATTATATGTTAGAGAAGAAGAAGAAGAAGAAGAAGAAGAAGAAGAAGAAGCAGAAGAAGATAGCAGGAGGGGAATAATGAAGGGGGGGAAATCGGAGGGGGAGACAAACCATGAGAGAATATGGACTCTGAAAAACAAACTGAGGGTTCTAGAGGGGAGGGGGTGGGAGGATGGGTTAGCTTGGTGATGGGTATTAAAGAGGGCACGTTCTGCACGGAGCACTGGGTGTTATGCACAAACAATGAATCATGGAACACTACATCAAAAACTAATGATGTAATGTATGGTGATTAACACAACATAATAATAATAAAAAAAAGAAGGAGCGCCTGGGTGGCTCAGTTGGTTGGGCGACTGCCTTCGGCTCAGGTCATGATCCTGGAGTCCCTGGATCGAGTCCCGCATCGGGCTCCCTGCTCGGCGGGGAGTCTGCTTCTCCCTCTGACCTTCCCCACTCTCATGTGCTCTCTCTCATTCTCTCTCTCTAATAAATAAATAAAAATCTTTAAAAAAAATAATTAAAAAAAGAAGTCTATTTCAGGAGTCTACAGAAGGAAGATTTTACCTCTCTTTCCCGCCAAATCAGTTTGCTCCTTCCTACTCTTCTCACAGGCCTTTATTGGTCTGTCCTCTGGTATTTATCACATGGTATCTGTGTTACAGATTTGTGTGTGTCCTCATAATCTTACACTGTAACTTCTTTGCTATCAGGATTGGGTCTTTACTATTTTCTCTTCATGTTATCTTACACATAATATAAGTTCAATCAGTATCTAATTAAGTTGATTAAAACCTATGATTCTTTGCAATACAATATTAATTGATTCTTACTGTTCATCTCAGTTCAAACTCAAACATCAGTTTTCTGTCGCCTAGTCATTATTCTTCAGGGGACACAAAAAGTCAATCTATTAAAATACTGTTTGGTAAATATACACACAAAATAATTTTCTGTAACATGTAAGGGAGTATTCTCCCCACCCCACCCCCCCGGTAAAATTTTAAATTGAAGACATTTTTCTTATTCATTCATTCATTCATTCATTCCCTCAACCACCAAATGTAGCTTTAATAGTACAATGTGTTTGTTCCTGTCCTGGAACCCAAGACACAGGTAAAAAAACTAAAGTCCTTCAACTTATTTGGTGGCCAAATTCCTGTAAGGCAGAGCACCAGGGTAGAGTTTCCATGCAAATTTCAAGTTAGATCAAGGTCATTTTCAAATGCTTAACTATCCCCATCAAAAGGTATGTTTTAAGTACTATCAAATCAACAAATCAAGTAAAAAGCATTTATTTATTTCTATACATAAGTGACTTTGGAGAAAACCAAGATATTAGCCAGTGTGAAAATATAGCATGGTGGGGATTCTAGGGTCAGAAAGACATGGGTTCAAATCTCAGCTGTGCATCTCACTTACTTACCTGGACAAAATATTAACCACTCTTGTCCTCAGTTTCTTTATAGTCAAAATGGGAATAAAACAGTATCTATCTCACAGGATTGTTATAAGAATAAACGAGATAATGTGTGTGAGGCACTTAGCATCATGAACACATTTTATGCAAGGAATATGTTCCTGAAACTCTCAAATAATGTAAGACTGAGCCAGGCAAACGATGGAGTATGTTTACTAGATAAACAGGGACTTCTTTGTAACCAGTTCATTCATTCATTTATTCATTTATTCAATCACACAGTTTATAATCATTTGCTGACCAAGCTTTGACATTATGTGATTCTTTTTTTTTTTTTTTAAAGATTTTACTTATCCATTTGAGAGAGCAAGCGAGAGAGAGCACAAGCAGGGGCCAGGGGTGGGAGAGGGAGAAGCAGGCTCCCCACTGAGCAGGGGGAGCTCAACGTGGGGCTTGATCCTAAGACTCTGGGATCATGACCTGAGCCGAAGGCAGACGTCCAACCAACTCAGCCACCCAGACACCCCAAATTGTGTGATTCTTGACAAATTTGGGGTTCCTGTGTTGGGTTGGGTTCCTGGGAGGCAGACTCTGAGTAGAGAAGTTTATTAAGGAATGATATTGAGATCAGTACGTACGGGAGAGGGGAAAGGAGCAGGCCTAGCACAGGCCCCAGTCAATCCCACAGGATGCTATTTTAGGATATCCAATGTTAGGGCTTTCCTATCCCTGTTTTAACCAGTCCTTGGAGGGAAAGTCCTCTGGCCTTGAGCAAAGGCAGCTCTCTTCAGATGAGGCAATCTCCTGAGACACTGACCTGAGGCCTATCAGCCCATTTCAGGGCTGGCAAATGGGTGAATAACTCCCAGATAGGGGGGATCTCAGCAGTGTAGCACCCCATTCACTACATGAGGGATTGTCAAGATTGCAGACGTTGTACATAAAGTGAAAGTTTATATTTTTAAGTGACAGTTTCAAAATTATAGACATCATTAACCTTACTGTGTAGGTTCCCTATTACTACCATTTTGTCACCTTTAGCTAACGCTTAATTGCTCATCTACTTAATGGTACCTATCTTATAGCATTTTGGTAAAGATTAAAAATCATATAGTGTATGTAAGGTACTCTGCAAACTTCCTGGCACACAGCAAATGTCTGGTATGTGTTAGCTGTTTTTATTAAGAGAAGGTCTAGGAATACAGAAGGACTCAGTAATAAGTGAAAAAAAGGAAACTATGTCAGAATTCTAAAACTTACAGACTGACTTAAAGCACTGAGTCTGTCACTGGCAAAGTTTACATTATGGTATTTGACTAGTGGGTGTCTCAGTCTAGTTTTATGTCAACATTAAATAAAGGTTTGGGTTTTGGCACCTAGTGGGAAGTCTCAGCTAGACTGTTAACGTTCTTCTGTCCTTCTTATGAGAAGGTAATTTGAGAATGTTAGAATTACACTCTGTCCATTTGGGAAATGAACATGTAAACAATGATGACAAGAGAGGGATAGAACCAAGATACAATAAAGGATCTAAGTTCAAAATATAGGGTATGTATCTCCCAACTAGGTTGTCATACCAAGCTATTTTTTAGTATTTATAATCTTGCTTGAATCCTTAGAACATGAGTTCTCTTAGGCAGAGATTAAATTTCTGTAATTGCTTTTTAACTTACTGAACATAGTATCAACACTAATGGACAGATGAGAATGTTCCTTTTGACTGTCTTAGTAAGGGGAATGGTAATTTTTTTAAAGTGTAATTTGGGGTGCCTGGGTGGCTCAGATGGTTAAGCATCTGCCTTCGGCTCAGGTCATGATCCCGGGGTCCTGGGATCGAGCCCCACATTGGGCTCCTGGCTCAGCAGGGAGTCTGCTTCTCCCTCTCCCTCTGCCTCTCCCCCGCTCATGCTCTCTCTCTCTATATATATCTCTGTGTCTCAAATGAATAAATAAAATCTTAAAAAAAATTAAAAAATAAAGTGTAATTCATGTACCTATTTATAAAGATAGATTCAAAACAAAGTCTTCCTACTGTTGAACTGCTCCTTTCCCTGTCCCTAAAATAAGATTCAAATGCTTATTTGGGGATTAGGAATCATGTACTATTCTCATTTTATCTTGTTTTGTTGTTTTGTTTTTAGCCCCACAAATACCTAGTGGAATACAGTGGGTGCTCAATAAAAATTTGTTGAATGACAGACACCTGGCCGGCTCAGTCAATGGAACATGTGACTCTTGATCTCAGGGTCCTGAGTTCAGGCCCCATGTTGGGTGTAAAGCCTACTTAAAAAAAATTGTTGAATGAATGAATGAATTTCAGAGTTGGAAATGACATTAGAAATAATACAGTCCTCATTTTAGAATAATGTTCAGATAGACAGAGGCTGTCTGAGTTAGAGCAAGGACCTAGGGCTCAGCAACCCCCAAGCAAGGTTCTTACCACCACAAAACACTTTCGGCCTTCTGTGCTCTAAAAACCCTTGTAAATCTGCTCAGATCATTGCTTGGCAGCCATTCCTATCCAGGCATTCATTTCTTGAGATATTTTCTTCTCCAAAGCTAGAAATAAAACAGAGCATGCTTTCCTCATTTACAGCCCATCAAGTAATATTAACATGTCCTAGGTACCCTCACACTTTTTTTCTTTCATATCTTTGTGAAATTTCCTTTTATTTGTAGGAAGTGTCAAATGCCTTCTTTAATCAATCCCCATAACTCTGAGGTTCTTTTTATCTAATTCCACAAATTCAGAATAGGTCAGAAATGAGGATGGAAGCAGGTTTCAGAGGTGTAAATCTTTAACAAATGTATTATAAATAACTATATAGTCATCAAAAGAGAAAAATATTTTTCAAAAATCATCCATGATCTCACAACTCTAACAAAAATGATAATAGCATTCTGGTGAATTTCTTAGCCATATTTTCACATAATCAGAGTGTGCTGATAACTGTAAATTCTACTTTTTCACTCAACATTATATCATTGGTATTTCCATATTTTAATATAACCTTCATGACTACAATTTTCATTGATTGTACAATGTTCCCTTGAATGCATACATCACAATTGTTGGGGAGGAAGAATTTCCTTTATCCCTCAAGGTCCTTCTAGCTGGACTTAGAATCACATTCACATGAGAAAGATTAACAGGAGAAAATAAAATTTAATAGTGTATGTATGGGAAATACACACCGACAAGGAAATTCTAAACAGTAAGGCAACATAAGGCTTGTATGAGCTAAGAAAAGGTTATGAGTCAGAGATGCAAAAGAGAGAAAGAACATTAGCAGGAAGGTGAGAGGAGGTGTTTGTAAAACAAAGGTTGCCCTCTTACACAGATAAGTTTATTAGGTAAAGAAGAATCTCTTAATAGCTCTCTTCTTGGTACAAGCTGGCAGTTAAGTGGGAGGTGAAGAGCTTTTCCTAAATCTGCTGGGTTTTGATTGCTTTCCTTTCAAAATAATGTTCATGCCAAAGTGGCTCATCTTGGGGGCAACCTGCCCTTGGCCTCTTCACAACTGATTTAACTGTTTCCCTAAAGGTGGACCTAAATGCTTTCTCTAATCATTTGATATTATAAATCAAGTAGGGATGAGTATTTTGGGTCACATAGCTTTTTCCATGTTTTGGATTGTTTCCTTAGGAAAGTTCCCAAAGTAGAATTACTGAGTCAAAGAGAATGGACATTTTTATGGCTGTTAAAGCACATATTGCCAAATTCCTGGGTGAAGGGATGTAATTCTGAGTTTAATTAAGTTAGGTAAGGGGGCAGCAATGGGGGTTTCCTGTGATCAGTGTTGCCAGGCAACCAATTGAATCCAATAGTGTGAACAGAGAGGGTTGTTTTGAGCAAGGTCCACCTTTTCAGCCAGCCTATGGAGACTCATCAGAACTGTGGTGGGTGAGATAGTTATTTCTTAGAAATCTGCATTTGAAATTCTAGCTGAACTATATTGCAGTATTGACTTTTCTTAGTCCTGTTTTTAATCTGTGACAATTATCTAATAAGCAAACAAGAAAAAAAGGCTTTTTAGATAACACATTTTCATGTCATTCCTTCTAATGAGGTTAAGCAGGTTCCAAAGCTGAGATTTAAAGAGATGGAGTATTATGGCTCTGAACATTTCTGAACCCATTCAATCACATGTTCGGGAGCCACTGTGGCTTAGGCAGAGGCCCCTAGTCAGGTAGGGTCCTCAGGGGCCTCTGTTTACCATTAAGTGCATATAGTGGTGAGACAGAGAGTTTGTTCTTTGCCCTCAAGTGGTCAGCCTGAGGTAGGACCCTTAGAAACACATCTAGATGTCTGAATCAGTAGAAAGGGACCCCCAACTATTCTTCAACTACACACCTAATGATTGAGTAAATAGGCACTTTCTTTCCCTCATGTTTATTCCTCAAGGCAAAGAAGACTTTATGATGTCCCAGAGGGTGACTACAAGTAGATGAAGAATGTATAACACTTCTAACATTCGTGCATGCTTCATAGTTTTACAAGTGTTTTCACACACTTAACCTTCACAAGAGCCTTGAGAGTTTAGTGCTTTTATTCTCCCCATTCTACAGATGAAACAGTGAAGCCTCGAAAGCATCAGTGACTTTCCTTCAATCACTAGGCCGGGAAAAGGCTGAATCATGACTAAAATTCCTGCCTCTGAGTCTCAATCCTGTATGTATATTGCCCCCATCACCACAAAGTACCAATCATAGAAATGTATTAGGTGACTTTTAAAAATCCTGGAGCTGTTTTAAAGAAAACCTCAGAACATGAGAATTACAATTGATGGAAGATGCAAAGAAATAATTGAATTTGGGGTCAGAACATTCACAGAGCCCAAGGTAACAGAGAACTGGGGGAACAGAATAACCAACTTCCAATTCACAGGGGTAGCTATCACTGAGGCCCAAGAAGACACTGTGCTCAGAACGATCATGCCTTACAATGCCTATACCTTTTCCATTCAAACAGTTTCTCCCCATGCCCAATTTCTAATCATTTAGAAGACTGAGATTATACTCTTGATCTACAGCCAAGATTTCATAATTGCATACGCTTTGTGCTGTCTTGAAATCATCCGTGTGTCCTTCGGGATGTTCTTACAATTTTAAGAGATCTCTATGGATTATCTAAGCCAGCCCTCATTCTGCCAACGAATCTGGATTATTACCCACAAGAGGAAACTGAGGTCTGGAAGGTTGTGACTTGCTCAAGATCCTATATTCAGTCAAGGTAGAAGAGAGAGGAAAAAAGTGGGCTCCCTACAGGTAAGGGGCTTTCTCCACCATAATTGAGGGGAACCAACCTTTTCCTCTTTCTACAGTCCTTTCTAGACAATAAAATAGAAATTCCACAAAATTGGAAAGGTTGAAACTATCACCTTTTCAACACCTCATGAAAAGAGAAATGAATTAATGAGATGATGAAAACTCCGCCATCCATGGTCTGTATTTTTCTGCTAAGAGACACTGATGAGTTCAACATTGTTCTGTTTCTGTGGTTTCACTCTCTCCATCTCCCTGGACTCCCTGTGCTGATAAGATACAGATCTCTCTTCCTTCAGATTTGAAGGGAAGCATTCAGAATTCTCCTTTTGCCATTTGTCCATATTATGTTCTCCGCTCAGGCTTGGCCAGATAGAAAGCTAGTACACTTATCCCTGAGCTTTCTATACCAAATCTCAATGTGTTTAGGATCCAGAGGGAGGTAAAGGTATGAATTAACTGGCTTCCTTAGGAACTTTAACAATTTCCAAATATTTACTTCCTATATATTTTGACCAACTTAATTCTTACATACATATAATAGAGGCTCTCTTAACGAACCTCCACTTAGGAGCTTGCCAGGTCAACTAATGCTCTGTAATCCAGGGTTGCTCAACCTCAGTACTACTAACATTTGGAGCCAGATAACTCTTTGTTGCAAAAGGCTGTCCTGAGCATGGCAGGTTGTTAAACAGCATTCCTGGCCTCCACCAATTAGATGCTAGTACCACTCTCTTCGTTGGGATAGCCAAACATATTTCCCGACATTGCCAAATGTCTCCTGAAGGGCAAAATCACCTCTTGTGAAGAAGCACTGCTCTAAACCATCAACTACACAGAATGCTTGATAATCTGGGCCCGCGGAAACCTCCAGGTTAGAAGATTCCCCTCCAAGATGCCCATGTCCTCCTTATCCCATTAGTTGAGCTGTAGACTTATCAAGTGTCATTTATATATTTCAAATATTTTATGTCGGCTGCACTCTTGTGATTTGTATGTCACATAAATAACACATAATTCAATGAGATATGAGAGCAAAATAAGAGAACTTTTATTTCTATTCTAAGATGATGATTAGAAAAGTCTCCATATGACAGAAACAAATGATATTTCTTTACCACATCTCTTGTCTCCAGGATAAACAAAAAAGCAACAATTCCCAGCCTCCCCCACAGTTAGGGGGAATCAATATGATTAAGTTTGGGTAAGTAGAATGTTGGCAAAAAACATGAACACCATTTCTTTGTCTGGCACTTAAAACTCCCCTTGCTCTCACTTGTTGTACCTGCAAAGAATCCAGAAGAGGTCTCTGATGTCCTAAGGTGGAGGCTGGCAAACTTTTTCTGTAAAAGGCCAGATTGTAAACATTTTCAGATTCATATATTTTTTTCTTTTTCTAAAAACAAAAACAAAAACAAAACAAAACCCAATCCTTTAAAAATGTAGAAACTGTTCTTAGCTTATAGACAATACAAAACAAACCAGGAGCTGGATTTGGCTTACGGGCAGTAATTTGTCAACCCCTGCCTTAGGACATAATGGTGCAATACTTCTTTCTATAAAGACACTTAAAAAAAAAAATCCTGTCAAATTAGGTATGGCTAAAACAAGTGTAAAATATTACAGGGGACCATAAAAGCCTAGAATGATTCTGCATGTAGTTGTTTCAAATCTCTTTAAATTCTCATTCTACTTTAAAGAAACTGAAAATGGAAACCATAGACTTTGCAATACAGATACTGTGTAAGGAAGAAAAATAGCGCAGACTCCAAATGACAGAGTTAGTCCAAGATGAGACTCTGGTTTTACACTAAAAGACTGGTGAAAAGAATGTTTATGCTTTGAATTCAAATTAGAAGTTTAAACTCTGTATCATGTTGGTATGACTCTCTTTTAATAGACTTTTTATTCAAGTAAGAAGGCTTCTATTTTAACTCTCTTTGTGTGAAAACCAACTGAGAGGAGATGTCAGGAAAGCCTTAAAAGAAATAGGACAGTACCACAATACTGAATCCTCTGTTCTGGGTCTTGGCTTAGATATCAGCTTTCCCAGGAATTTATGATAATACAATTGTGGCAATGTTCTACATGCAGAAATATTAGAATCTCTAAATGTTTGCTATACAAGGGTGTACAAAAAGAACAGTTAGTATAGTTTATTTAATATAAATGAACATGGGCCAGGAATAAGAATAGGCTAAAGAACATTTAAAAAAACAATCTAGTCATCATTCACATGAATGTGTCTACCTAGTATAATATACCTTAAGTTAAAATAGAGCCATTCACCATGTGAAAAGCTTACACAGACTAGCTTTAGTGTTTACAAAGTACTAACTATATAGCTTACAGCATCCTCTCTTTTCTGAAATTCCTATCAGCTTTCATAACAAAATATTTGCAATTGTCAGCATGGACTGCCATAGTAAGAGGCCATGAACTAGGTGGCTTGAACAACAGAAATTTATTTTCTCTCAGTTCTGGAGGCTGGTAAGTCCAAGACCAAGAGGAAAGTATGGATTTTTTTGTGTGTGTGTGTGTGAGAGCTTTCTTCCTGTCTCAGACATAAGGAAAAAATCCAGAATGGGAAAACAGCTGTATGAAGGAAAAAAGCATCAAAGAATATGATAAATATGTAGAAATGTAAGCAAACATTGATCATATAAAGCAATAATGGTAACGTAGGGTTTAAATTATGCCAGATAAAATTCCTGCAATCATGCCATTTATATCAATAGGGAGATACATGGAATTAAAATGTTTTTAAGGACCTTACATTTTCTGGAAAAAGGAAACAAGTAGAGATTAACAGTAGACCTTTATAAATCAACAATGTATCTTATATGCATTATAATGACTAAGATTATTTACTAAAGGAAAAGTGCTTATAACTTCCTAACAAAGGAAAGAAAATGGAATAAAAAAATACTTTATCAATTAAAAAAAGGAACAGAACAAATAGGGTGGGAAAAAATCTGATGCACATATAGTGATGTTAATATTTAAATTAAATACACAGCAATTACACTGAATCTAGAACTAACCGTTCTATTTCAAAATTTTCAGATTTGACTATAAAATATGTGCTATTCATATTAAAAGTACATGCCAACTTCAATGCAAGGATACAGTAAGGTTGAAAGTAAAAGGAGAAAAAAGTTAGACCATGTATATACCAATTAAAAAAAACTGTGTGGCTGTATTAATATCAGAAAAAATAGACTTTAAGATGAAAGGCATTACTTAAATTAGGAGTGTCACTTTGTAATGAAAAAGGTTGAATTTTCTAGAAAGAGAAAATAATTCTTAATTAGTATGTACCCCAAAATATAGCCAAAAGACATATCAAATTTATTTAAATGTATTTAAGTCATAAATCTATTCAAGCTTTCATATACATAATATATGCCCACCATTTCTCCATATAACTAATGTATATATTTCTACAGGGCAAAACATGGAGACTATTTGGTGACAAAGTATGCCAAAATAGGAGCTTTAAGATTTTTGCCTCAGAATAAGAAATAGGCATAGACTTGGCAACTCTTTTTTTTTAAATTTTTATTTATTTATTGAGAGAGAGAGAATGATAGAGAGCATGAGAGGGAGGAGGGTCAGAGGGAGAAGCAGACTCCCGCTGAGCAGGGAGCCCGATGCAGGACTCCATCCCGGGACTCCAGGATCACCACCCGAGCCAAAGGCAGTCGCCCAACCAACCGAGCCACCCAGGCGCCCTAGACTTGGCAACTCTTAAAATAACCTGAAGATACTGAGATTATGAGATTGGCATATAATATTATTCTTTCTATATGATTAGACTGTTGTTTTTCTAGAGTAAAAATGTTAAAACATACTATGGTTTGATGTTAGTTTATATTGTAATTTCATCAATCACCAGTCATCTCAGTAATATAGCAAAAGATTTAAAAACTAAAGCTGTTTCACCTTGTAGTAATGTACAAACGTGTGTATATGTGTAATAGTCAATGCAAGTACCTCACTCCAATTAATATGATAGTTTTAATTATTGAAGCCTGTGGAACATTAATTCACATTGACAACATGTTATGTTTTGAATAATTATAGCTTTATGTTATCCCTTATACTTTAACAAAAATTTATTCGGGGGGCGCCTGGGTGGCTCAGTCGTTAAGCGTCTGCCTTCAGCTCAGGTCATGATCCTGGGGTCCTGGGATCGAGTCCCGCATTGGGCTCCCCTGCTCGGCAGGAAGCCTGCTTCTCGCTCTCCCACTCCCCCTGCTTGTGTTCCCTCTCTCACTGTGTTTCTGTCAAATAAATAAAATTAAAAAAAAAATAAAAATATATATTTCAGGGGCGCCTGGGTGGCTCAGTCGTTAAGCGTCTGCCTTCGGCTCAGGTCATGATCCCAGGGTCCTGGGATCGAGCCCCGCATCGGGCTCCCTGCTCTCCCACCCCCCCTGCTTGTGTTCCCTCTCTGGCTATCTCTCTCTCTGTCAAATAAATAAAATAAAAAAAATCTTAAAAAAAAAAAATTTATTCGGTTTCTCACTGTGTCTTCCCATGGCAGGGAGAGAGAGAGCACAAACTCTCTGTGTCTCTGCTTAGAGGGTTTCAAGCCCATCACGGCCCCACCCACTCATGACCTCACCTAAAACTAATTATCTTCCAAAAGCCCTGTCTCCAAATACCTTCACAGTTGGGGGTGTTAAAAAGGAGAGAGGGGGCACCTGGGTGGCTCTGTCCATTGAGTATCTGACTATTGATTTCAGCTCGGGTCATGTGATGGAGCCCTATGTCAGGCTCCGCACTCAGCGTGGAGTCTGCTTGTCTTTCTCCCTCCTGCTGTGTCTGTCTCCTTGCTCACACTCTCTCTCTGTAAAAAAAATAAATTAATTGATTAATTAAATCTTAAAAAAAAGAGAGACAGAGACAGACAACAGGGTGGCACCCAAATGGCTCAGTCAATAGAGCATGTGACTCTTGATCTCTGCGTCAGGAGTTTGAGCCTCACGCTGGGGGTAGAGTTTACTTAAAAAAAAAAAGAGATGACAGGACCAAAATGGAATCACTTATGCCATGCCCATGTCTGCAGACTGAAACTATACCTAACCAGATTGCACTTTCAACCTTATCCAGGAATATAATCTTAGCTGGTCAGTCTGGAATTTCCTGGTTAGCATGAGGGAAGTCATCTTCTGATAGACTCCTTTTGTCCCCCAGAGGAAAAGAAAGGAGAGCTTGCCCGACATAATCTTTTTGTTGTTGTTTATGAGTTCCTTGTCTTTTTTTTTTTTAAGATTTTATTTATTTATTTATTTGACAGAGAGAGAGAGCACAAGTGGCAGAGTGGCAGGCAGAGGGAGAGGGAAAAGCAAGCTCTCTGCCGAGCAGGGAGCCTGACGCGGGGCTCGAACCCAGGACCCTGGGATCATGACCAGATGCTTAACCGACTGAGCCACCCAGGTGCCCCTATGAGTTCCTTGTCTTAAACACTTTTTGCCTTTAAAAACCGTCTCTCTTCTGTAGCTCTTTGGAGCTCCTTTCTTTTTGCTAGATGGGATGCTGATTACATGAATCATTCATTAAAGCCAATTAGATTTAAAATTTACTCAGTTGAATTTTTGTTATTTAACAGGGGTTAGGACTTTAACATATGAATTTTGGAGGGACACAATTCGGTCCACAGCATCATTCAACAAGGAGGTTGATGGGGTACAAACCACTACAATAAATTGTTAGGTCTTGCAAGCACTGAGTGCTAATTAAGCACTTTTTCTCTCAACACAATCTGTGGCTAGTTAGCCAAGCAGCTCAGAGCCCAGTGCTGTGAATCGAAGTGAACTCAGACTGAGTCATCCTTAAAAAAAAAAAAAAAAAAAAAAAGCATACCTTTATTTTTATCCTTTTGAATATGCCTTTTTGTTGGTAAGGAAAGGAACCAGTTGACATTGTGTGGCTAAGTCTGGAATCATCCCCTATCACTGCTGAAAACACACCCTGGGAAGAGAGGCATCCTCAGTATCATTTAACAAAGATTTGAATTCTGTGTTCCATCATATCCAAATGCTCTTTTATTTCTACCACATTTTCTCTAAGGAAAAAAAAAAACTAAGACAATTTTAATACCGTCTCATTTTAAGATTTCAAGCTTAGATCATAGAACTTCCTTCTTTCTACTACCTCACGAATCTGGGTTGTTTGGTCATTTATTTTTACTTTTTTTATTTGGAAATTTTAAACCTAAAGGATAACATTTTGCCACTTTTGCTATATTCTTGTGTCTGTGTATACTTTTATACTTATTATCTGTGCCAAACTCTGAAAATAAGTTGCAGGAATTATGACCCATCACTCCTAAAGACTTGAACCTACATTCTCTTTGAACAAAGATAATTACTTAGTAAACAGAACCCAGAGAATAAAAGAAAAAAAAAATCGTTGGTATTCACGAAGGACAGGTGTGAAAGGGGCCATTTTTTTAATGAAGAATTTGCATAGCAATTAAATTTCCCTTGTGACTGCAGGAACCTAGTAAATAAAAGAATTCCAAACTGGGTTTAGGCATGCTCCTCTGACCTGTTGTAGTCTGAGTAATTAAGAAACTGTTTGGATTGTATTTACACTACAAGCTTCAACCCCCTGAGGAGCCAGTGAGCTAACACAGGTGGAAAAATTAGCAATTTATTGATTTGGTACATTCCAAACATAGTTTGGAGACCCCAAACTGGGTACATTCTTGTAAATGATTGTACTGGCTTCCTCTCAGCCATCAGGATTAACATACTGCTGGGCCAGGGTTTGCCTTTTGATTCACAGATTAACAACTCACAAATATCCTTTTGCCAGGCATCACATCATCCTTCTGGAGTCAGTCATTTTGCAAGCCTCCGGCTCAGACCAGGAAACAAAACTTGCTGTCTGGGAACTAACTTTAAACCCAAATTCAAACACAAGTTGAGGTTGGAAGGTCAAAATTCCCTCAGTGTAGTTTACTTACAGCTTTCAATCTTCAAGTATAAAGAATTCATTTCACATGCCTCTCTTGCTTCTGCATTCATTTGTGTCTGTAAAAAGTTGTCTGACAAACTCCTTTAGTATCCCAGAGCTTCAAGACACCCCCTTTCCTTGGTCACTGGTGGTCCATCATTTCCTGACTACTCCTATCATGGTGGACTGTTCTTAGAAAAAGGTGACCCTGTCAAGGTCTTGCCATAGCCCTGATATAAAGCTTATTATCCATGGTCAGCATCTAATTATCTCATGCCACTTTTTTTTTTTTCCATTGGGACTAAACCTTGCTTCATTAAGTTGGCAGATATATTTATGGTGCTGTTTTGAAAAGCAATGCTTTAAATTTGAATTTCAAAGCCTTTTTGAAAAAAGAATTGAAAATACAGTCAACTCTCTCATGTGGATCTCAAAACAGATGTACAAGATGGGCACTTCTGAATAAAAGTACCATGCTTGAACATGAAATGTATGATGGTAGAGGACACTTGGGCTTCTGGGCACTGGTGTATATAATCTCAACTACAGACATTTGAAAGGCATGATTTTCATTTCAGTGGATTTAGGAGTGTGTGTGAGAAAGTTTGGAAATTACCGTAACCCAGAGTTTTTCAACATCAGCACTATAGATATTTGGGACCAGATAATTCTTTTTGGGGGGAGTTGTGCTGTGAATTGTAGGATATTTAGCAAACTCCCTGGCTCCCATGCAACACTCCAAAATGTGCCAACCAAAAATATCCTCTGGGGGCAAATTCACCCTGGTGGAGAACCCCTGTGATAGATGGCTTTGGTTCCATGTGATGGGGGAAAGTGATCTTAGCCACTGCTGGCTTGCTTTAAAGTCCTATGTGTGTACGCTACAGATTCCCTTCTTAACTGCCAGGTTCCTGAGAGTGGGTACTAGGCATTATCTATTCTTGTGTCACTAAAAGTATCTAGCACAGTCCTTGCATGGTATGTTCCTCATTGATGCTGGTTTCTGGCTTTCCTCCTTCTGGGAACGGTAGAATTAGACTTCCTATCCTATTTGTAGGAGCAGTTAAGTGTGGCCACATGACTTTCTTGGCAAATGAAATGGGAAGGGAAATGATGCATGTCTTTTCAGATGAAAACTTTAAAACCCAGGGCACGGTTTACCATAGGCTCTTGTTAAAGAGGGAGAATTTCCTCTGCCCTTCAATGTCCTTTCAGCTGGAGTAGGAATCAAATTGATGTGAAATAGATAAACAGGAGAACATCAAATTTAATAGCAAAAGTATGGAGAATCCACACAAATATGAAATTCCAAAGACAGTGAGGCAACAGGATACTTATATGAGCTAAGAGAGGGGTAGATGTTTGAGAATACAAAAGAGACAAAGACCATTAGCAGGAAGGTGGGAGGAGATGTTCAGAAAACAAAGTTTTCCCTGTTATGTAGCTAAATTTCTTCGGTAAAGAGGAATCTTTGTTAAAAGTTCTTTGTCAATAGCAGGCAATTGAATGGGAGGTAAAGAGCTTTTCCTGAATCTGCTGGGTTTTGATTTCTTTTAACTCAAAATAACGTCCATACGAGAGTGGCCCATCTTGGGGCAGCCTGCTCTTGGCACCTTCATTTTCTTTCTGGTGTAGTGACCAAGAACATTTGCATGGTGGCTGCTCCATCAGTCTGGGTCTCTGAGTGAGTGCAGTGAACAGAATCCCCGCTTGCCTATGTTGAGCATTAGCAAGAGTGAAAAATGAAATTTTGGTGATTTAAGCTACTAGAAGTATGGGGTTGTTCGTTATCAATCCCATACTTTAGTCTGTCCTTACATATACATGAGGGTTTTAATGTCACAGACATTTGCATTCACAACACCTATGAGGGTGGTTTGATTCCTCTTCTCTTACTGTTAGCAAGGCTAGAGATCACTGATGATGAGTCTATGCCACAGTATTGAAGTGGGAAAATAGCTGTATCACACGTTCCTGCTCAGGTTTAACTATGAATAAGCTGCAAATAGGTTAATATGCCATGAAAAATTAAAAAAAATTAATTGCAGTTATTATTTGCAATCATTAAATATATATATATATATATATATATATATATATATTTAACCATTTTATTTAATGATTTAGTGGTTCTCAACTTGGGACAATTTTCCCCATAGGGGATCTTTGGGGACGTTTTTGGTTGTCACATCTTTGTGGGAGGTGCTACTGGCATCTGGTGGGTAGAGACCAGGGATGCTGCTAAGTACCTAATAATGTACAGGACAGCCACTCCCCCCCCCCGCCCCCCAGCACAAAGAGTAATCTGGCAGCAATTGTCAGTAGTGCTGAGATTCAGAAGCCCTATGGTAAAACAACCAGAAATAAAAATTAAATACCCTGCAATTATTGTGGTACACCAACAAATTTGCTTTATAAATATTTGATTATTTGAGGGATTAAAGTACAATTAACTCCTTATCCTCTGTGTTTTCTCTGCTGTGTTTAATGTACTCCTTTCCTATTCTGATGCCTATTCCACAAGAATTTCATTTCCTGTGTCTATACGCTGAAGACTGCTGCCCACTGATATTCTTTCCCATTTGGTTTTTTAGTGATTTCATGAGCTTAAAAAAAAAATTCAGATCATGATTGAGGTTAGAAAGAATCAACAATCATTGTTTAATGCATTTCATTCCATTTGGATTATAAACTAATCTTCAAACAGGGAAGGGTGTTGATGTCTCACATTTGACAGTGGCCTTGGCTCTCACAGTGATTGTAAGCTTAAATAGTCAAATAACTTAAGGGCCCAATAGGGTAATTCCATTCAGTCTCTAGTCTTGTACAATAATTCAGTCTTGCAGTAAAATAGGGAAGCATAGTCAGCTTAATAAATATTAATGATTAATCATATATATGCATATTTAAACACTTTATTTAATTATGTAGTGGAAAGATAAAAATACTACATTACTATACCTCCAAATCTATCAGTTTAGTCTGACAAAGTCAAATTACTTTAACAGTGTAACTATTTCCCCTCTGACTTAGATTTTGTTTTCCCATTTCTTGGGGCATAAAAGTATCTCAAACTAATACTAATTGACCATAGTTTGATACAGAACTAGATTGTTTAATGGAGAAAAAAATTCTACAACATCTTATTTTCAATGCTCTTATATCTAGGGACCTTTATATACTGTAATCAACAGAGAGTTGCCTTTGGAGCCAAAGATCTCTATATGACTGTGGACACATTATTTAAATTCTTTAGGATTAAGTCTCTTCATTTCTAACACTGTTCTTATAAAATTTAATTAAAACATGATATTAAGTGAAATAACTAGGTAACACATAGCCATAGCCAAGTGTTACCTTTTCTTTGTTCAAGCCCTGAATTAAGTCCTATCAGTCTTAAAGTAGGAACGAATTAATGTTTTATCTTGTAGGTCAAGCCAAGATACAGCAAATGGGTAAGAACATACACTATTCCTTTTGTGAATATTTCTGTGGTATATCCTCCATTGATGCCCAGCTGAAATCCCACACCAGCTGGACAAATTCTCATATCTCTTCTGAAATCCTTGATTTTAATTTTGTGAAATACTTACTTTATTCTAACTACGGGATACCCTCTGTCCTCACTTTTTAGTTGATTTTTCATGTGAATATTGATTTTCACGTGAAAATGTGAATTTTCATGTTTTATCTCAGTGGATAAATCATAAGGTCTTTGAGGTTAGGAATCACACACATATGATTCCTATATACCTTATATCATACACACACACCTTAGTCTAGTCAGGCTGCTATATAGAATCCATAGATTAGTTGGTTTACAAGCAATAGAAATTTCTCACAGTTCTGGAGTCTGGGAAATCTAAGATCAAGGCTCTGGCCGATTTTGTTTCTAGTGAGGTTCCTATCCTGTTTCACGAATGGCTGTCTTCTCTCTGTGTCCTCATATGGTGGAAACTCTCTGGGTGTCTTTTATAAGGGCACTAATCCCATTCATAAAGGCTCCACCCTCATAACCTAATCACCTCCCAAGGGCTCTCCCATCAAATACCATCCCACTGGGGATCAGGGTTCAACATGAATTTTGAAGGAACATAAACATTCAGTCTTTATCCTATCTCTATCTCTCTATATAATTGGTAACTATTGTTTTTGATTTCAGGAACATTAGTTTATACACTGCCTGCCCAGAATGCAGACTAGGAGGTGATAATAAATATTTTTGAAGAATTGAATATCCCTGCCACTAGTTTGACAGTCTCTTGTTTTTCATATATATGCTAAATTTCAAACACTTAAGAAGCAAATTAATGTGTTTTATTAACCCTCAGTAGTATCAAATTCAGTGACTCATAAAAGGCAGTCTTCTAGTTCCTACCATGTTGAAGCCTCACATCACCTCAAGGGAATTAAAATTAACATACAGGGGCACCTGGCTGTCTCAGGTGGAAGAGCATGTGACTTTTGATCTTTTTGATCTTGGAGTCATAAGTCTGAGCCCCACATTGGGTGTAGAGATTACTTAAAAATAAATTTTCAAAAATTAAAATAAAGCAGAGGCCAGTAATGTACAATCAAGAAACCTGATGTTACTATCTATTTAGAGTTTTGTATTTAAAAGAAACAAAATCTTATGAAATATATAAGGTTCTAGACATTACAAAAAACCCACTTTTTCAGTATGTGATATTATATGAAATTTATAATCAAATAATAACTTCTGTTGCTTCATTTAAAACATTAAGTCAGCCAACATGAAAGTCTTTAGCAGGGAAAAACATCACATTTCGCTGTAGCTATAGCCTGAGAAAGATATATATAGAAGGATGTCATTTGTTAAAAGGTAACAGTCACAGGTATTTTCTCTTTACTTTCATTTTATATTGCTCTGGTCAATTTCACAACCTCAGCCGGTACTCAACAGGGAAATTGGAAAACGGCAGAATCGATTTGCAGAGTGATGTCCTCTTTCCTTTATACCTTCTTCATCAGGGTTGCTATCGTTTTTGTGTTGTGTGGTATTAATATCAACAGTAGCCTAGGCATAGCTGATAATTGCTAAAAGTCATTCTCTTAAAGTAGAAGCATTAAAAAAACCCAAAATGAAGCAAGGTGACTATGCGATTTTCTCATTTTCCAAATTTGCTGTTTTCACAATCCTTCATTTCTGCTAGAATTTTAATGTAAAGACTTTCCTACTTTCAACTATGAGTATAACAAACATCTTTCCTTTTAGTTCCTAGGTAATAAATATTAAAATAATAAAGCTCTAAGTATCTAATTTGAACTAAATACAGGTCATTCAAATATCTGGTTTGCTTTTTCAATTTTCATCCTTACTAAATTTTACTTTAAATTGTAAATATATGAGAAATTGCTCCATAGGACAATATAGTACTTAATGCATTAAGAAAACTGGTGTACTTTTGCGGCTGCCTTTCTAGATTGGCAGTAGGTTCTTATAAAATTACAAATTAGAGCTATTTGAAAACAAAGCTGTGGCCTTTGGTTATTTAGTATCAACCCTGAAACAAAATCTCCTTTGTATTCTTAAAGATCATTGAGAATGAATAGTGTGGGACTATTGGCTCAATTTTTACATCCTCCTCCTTATCCTTTTTTTTAATGCATTTCTAATGATGATGAAATCTTTACTATGTAATGCCATCTGCCCAGTAGAATGGAGTCTATTTACAGTGTCATATAAATGGCAACCTTGTAATTATAAATGTTCACTTTTTCCCCTATTTATATTTAGATTGGCCTTTGTTCTTTGTATTCTGCCACCCCCAAATTCAGAAATTTTTGTGGGTCAAAGAATCAGAAAACTTCCTTTTAATCAATTAAGCAATATTGTCAAGTCTGTTTGTTCATTAGATGAGAATTAAATGAAAAAGAAAACTGGCCAAATTTCTTAAGGCTTAGATACATGATGAGGACAAAAACAAATCGCAAACAAAATCTATATTTTAACAGGTTTGAAAAGGTTGCCAGATAAAATACAGAACACCCAAGTGAATTTGAATTTTGGATAACAAATATTTTACTTCAGTTATGTCCTAAATATTGCATGTCCTGTATTTTTATTTGCTAAATCTCTAAGGATTGATGCCCTTTTTGTCTTAATATCTTCAACATGGTGAGTGAAGAAACCTCCACCATTTTCATAACTTAGAAAGCAATAGCATTGAGATCATAAAAAAATGGAAATTTAAAGTTCTGAGTAACAGAAGTTAAATCAATTTTATCCATGCAGAGCTGTGCAGACAGGGTTTACAGGGTACAGTCCGGGTGTAGACACAGTGTATATCGGTGTTCGTATATCCCAGCCCCAAGGAAACACCAATTCTTGTTAACTTGACCGGAATTACAGTATTCTGAGTGCTAAAGTTTTCAGCGGAGCTAGGAGAGCTGGATTGTTTTTCATCATTCTGTCTTTTTCAATCACAACTTAAATTCCAAATCCTTTATCAAGAAGCTCAACTGTTTGATCTTTTCAGAGTTAGAAAAGCTATGCACACAGACTAACTATATCTTTACTAAAAATTCCTTCCAATTCACTGATACTTACATTTCAGTGGTCTACAAACAGCATTTCCAATGTTAGCTCATCTGTGCCTTACATTTATTATAAAATATTAAGTATCTATAATGTGCCAGGCACCCTGTTACATGCTGGAAATACAACACAAGTAAATCAAAACATGCCAACAGTAAAATTTCTGCTTTCTTTCAAAAAGCTTGCAGCCTGTGAGGCAGATGGAATAGTAATCATTATCCACATGGTACAGGTGAAGGACCTAAGTGCTCAAGAATTAAAAGGTCTTATCTAAGTTCACATATTTAGTAAGGAAAGAACCAGGGCTTCAGTAAGGGTGCCTGGTTCAGGCTCAGGGCACCCTCCAATATTTCTTCAAAGGAAATCTCAGACTATTTAGTATCCAGTTCCCAGGAGCAAAAAAGGAAAGCATCTTGAATCCTTCTATACTGTTCACGCGCTCTTAAAAGTGGAACAGGTGTTCTCTGGGTGTTGGAGAAAAGCAAGGCATGAGTGGGAGTTAAAGATCCTGAGCAGCCGTTGTAACCAGACCCAATTAATCTGGAGAAACCAGAGCTCTCGGCCAAGGCGATGCTATTTCAATTGGGTGTCACAGGTGACTCATCAGAGATGGCTTGCTTTTGGGCCTCCTGATATTTTACTTCAGGGTGGAGTGTCAGATTTCCTTCGCATTTTTGGACAACAGCCCTCTTGTCCATTTCCAAATTTTTCTGGTTTCACAGCCCTCACGCAGAGTCCGTTTTCATACCAGAAACTAGTCACCGGCGAGAGGTTTAGAGAATGAAGAACAAGGTAAAAAAAAAAAAATAAATAAAGAGCCGGGGCCCTGGAGAGAGGCCGAAAATGGGGAAATTTGCACTTCAAGAGCTTTCCCTACCCTAGCCCCTCAGAATGACAGCTCTCCTCAGCCAGAAGACTACCTCTCCCGGCAGGCACTGCGCGCCCCACAGACACAGGCTGGCGAGTTCCCAGCTCTCCACCTCCGCCACGACCAGCCAATAAGAATCACCTGCGTAGGCCTCCGCCCTACTCGGACCACGCGGGAGCGGGGGCAATAAAACTACACTTCCCGAAAGGCCTTGCGCACACCGTGGCCAATAGGAACACGGAACTCGGAGGCTAGGGGCGGAGCCGGATGCATAGGCCACCCCATTGGCCAGGTGAAGCTTAGAAGAGCCGGAACCCGGGAGCGAGAGAAGCGAAATGACATTTCCTCTTTAAATAGCTGGAGCCGGGGCCCCGTGGAGAAATGGCCGCGTCGGCAGGTGGGTCTAGTGGTGGCTAGGGAGGTGTGTTGCGGGGGAGGTGGGCCGGGGTCCAGGCTCAGGTTGCGAGCTGAGGAGGTGGCGATGAAGAGCCGGAGAGAAGGATGGGGAGGTGGAGAGGGATGAGGGGAGGGAGGATGGATGGCGTGGAGGGCGGTGGGCGGTCCGGCCGGGCAGCGATGGGGAGGCCGGGTACCCGCCGCCACTTTGACCAGTTCAGCAGGCGGTTGAGGAGGGCACTGGCGGCCGCCATCCATCGAACTTCCCTCGTGAGGCTTCTGCCCTCCGCTCTTGGCTGGGACGTTCTGGCTCTCGGCGGAGTCGCCGCAGACACCGCGCCTGTTCTGCCTGCAGCGTCCCTCCGCGAGCACGGGGCATCGGGCTCGCCGGGCTCCGGAGGAGCAAGCTGGGGTTTGAACTTGCATCGCAGCTCTCTCTCTCTCCCAGCTCTCACCCCGCGGCCCCATTTGGTGGTGTATATATACATGTATGTATTTTTGTAGGCGGGGAGTACGGCGGGTAGGGGGAAGCGTGAACGCCGTAACTGGCTCCGAACTTCTTGTGGTTGTACGATTTTTCTCCTAGATTTAAGTAAGTCTTCCCCAACACCGAATGGGATTCCATCTTCAGACACAGCCAACGATGCCATGGACCCCTTGCATGCGTGCAGTATTCTTAAGCAACTCAAAACAATGTACGATGAAGGACAGTTGACAGACATTGTAGTGGAAGTGGATCACGGGAAAACATTTTCCTGTCATAGAAACGTTCTTGCTGCAATCAGCCCTTACTTCAGGTATGACGATGGTAGAAACTCTGTTGGTATCTTCATCGAGTTCCCTTTCTTTACCCCTCAGGGTTGCCCACTTGATTATAAAACGGAAATGAGACCATTAAATGAAACCAGTGAGTTTGTTTCCTGAGAATGAATAACAGGCCCTATTTATTGAGCCCTGGCTTTTGACTTGACAGATTCTTATAGGATTCAGGTCGTTGATTTTTAAGTAGTATATTTTTGTTTGTTTCAGGTATATAACTACAAAGTCTAGACTCGTGCTGCTCAGTCATTGTTTTAAATTAAATAAAATTAAAAATTCAGTTCCTGGGCGCCTGGGTGGCTCAGTCGGTTAAGCGACTGCCTCCAGCTCAGGTCGTGACCCTGGAGTCCCGGGATCGAGTCCCCGCATCGGGCTCCCTGCTCGGCAGGGAGTCTGCTTCTCCCTCTGACCCTCCCCCCTCTCATGCTCTCTGTCTCTCATTCTCTCTCTCTCAAATAAATAAATAAATAAAATCTTAAAAAAAAAAATTCAGTTCCTCAGGCAAACTAACCACATTTAAAGTGCCCAGTAGCCACATGGAGGTAGTAGCTGCCCGTTGTACAGCCCAGTTATAGAGCATTTCCATCACTGAAAGTTTTAGTGGACGGTGCTGATATCGAATTTGTTCCAAAAATTTATCCATGAGGCGTAGTTCTCTGGTGACTGTAACTCTTAGAATTTAAAACATAGTAGTGCATTCTTTTGAAAACAAATTACCATTCAGTAGATTGTTTTAATGCCATGGGGGTTAAAGCAATGAAATAAAAATGAATGAATGTATCTTGGGCTTCAGATTAATGATTATTTCCATGATTTCCAGAAGTGTTTTTAAGCTTTCATTTTCATTAAATTCTTCTTTGTGTATCAAAACGTTGGAACGGTAAAATTTCAAAACTGGGGTTTAACAAAGAATTTCATACTTTGAGAAGAGATCACTGATAAAGACAATTTCCTGCTTGAATTTGACTTCCTTTGTTTCAAGTGCTCACTTTTTTAAGGCTTTCGGTGTTCAAAAATGGTGCCTGAATGACAGTGAGATCATCTCAACTACACTCTAAAGGTGTTTTTTTGTTTTTGTTTTTTCTTTTGAAGGTGCTTACCTTTATAGGGCATATAGCAGTATAATGTTCCAGACAGTAGTTTCTGGTTCCTCTTTCTCAGAATACTGGGTTAAATATAGTCACTTCAGTCTGATGCTTATGATGTAACCATTTAGACTTGCCTAGGGATAGGTCATTGGACTGTTAAGTATTAACCATCACAAGGGAGTGAGCTGGAAGGAAAAAAAGAAGAAACTCATATACACAGAAGGTATGAAGTTTGGCCTGGTAATGGAAACTACTGGTGGGATTCGCTTATCCAGACTATTCGTTAGATATGGTTAGTTCATCTGTGCATTTAAATATATGTCATAATTACTACTTACCAAGTTCTGGGCTAAGCTTACTTTACATATATTGCTTTATATATCTTTACCATTCTGTCTCTGCACAGTTATTCCCATTTTACATGTGAAAAACTGAGGTTTGGGCAAGTTAAATGACCTACCTAAATCATCTAACTACTAAGTGGCAGAGGCTGGATTTGATTCCAAGTCAGGCTTCTTAGTCACTGTTAGGACTTTTAATGAACAAGAGTAGGTCCCTTTAAAGTTGCCTTTGAGAAGTTTCTATTGTATATTAGATTTGAATAGTTTAAAAAAAATTGAAACTTGAAAGAAAAATGCCTGTATTTTACTGAAATTTTATACTCTGGCTTGTAATTAAAATTAGTTTGAAGACTTAGACAAATCACTTTAAAAGAAGTATGCTACAGTAGATTTTCTTAATTACAAGAAATTAAGGAAATGGTTAGAAAACTTCCTAAGCATAAGACACATGAATTCAGATGAAGGTATTTGGCTAAAAAACTCAAGGATTAGGTTCTTATCTCTTGCTAGACGTTTTTGTACAGAAGTTTCTTGGCACTGATGCTGCTCCTTATGTGAGATCTAGGAAGACGTACTTAATAGTTTCTAAGTCTTGCATCACTGGTGGAAAAAAATAAAAATAGCTTGAAATCTGGCATGGCTGTTTCATGATCCCAGTGACTTGTCAGAATTAAAATTTGCATGATTATTGGAAACTTTCTACTGCTCAGGATTTTGTGCGAGGAAATGATCCATCTTTATGTGGCATTTACAGAAGGATCCTGTTAGAACAGAGGAGAGCTCATAAAGTGTCACACTGCTCCTGTGTGTGAGGCCAGCCTATTCAAGTCAGTAGAGTTCCCATGATAAAGGGGTATGTGGTAATGTTCTCCTTTGGGAGTTAATCTTTGCCTAATGAAGGGCTTTATTTTTCTTTTTAATTGGTAGATGTATGTATAGCTGTGTTTTTCAGCACCTGAAATGCAAAACCAGCTCATACATTGGGAGATCTAGTTTTCAATCATGAAAAAAAGCCTGTGTGATATTAAGCTTAAAATTTATGTTGTAGAAGTCAAAGTAGGACTCAGAGATGGTTCATCCAGGTAGCAAGCTGGATCCTTGTACCCATGTATATCCCCATGTTTCTCATTGTATTTTAAAATTAACTGTTTAAGGATATATTTTTTTTTATAACCTAGCACTTCAAAATGAGAGGGGTCTGGATCTGTATAAAGAACTTTATCACCAATGTCAGGTCAGTTTCTTCAACAGACATTTAGTAAGCACCCTAGGGCACACAACCCTTTTCCCAAAAGGCTTTTTAAAAGAACTTTGATTTGATTTTTATATTTAATTTTAAGAACAGCCTAGAAAGAAACCTTAAGGGGGGGGGGGAAGGCAAATGATATATATAAAGGACTAATAGTAAAATACAGAGCCAGGCTTTTGGCTACTTAATGTTTTGCCCAAGAAAGTCCCATAAATGCACAGATATTTTAAATTAGAATTAAGTAAGTGTATAAATAAATAAATTTGCTTTCAAAGGCAAAAGCTTGGGATTTTCAAAACCATTATCTCCAAAGCATCAATTAATTCTTAAACTCTCTTTAGAAGTATGCATTCTATTAACCCTACTATAATCTTTATTTATATTCAGATATACATAGGTAAAATATGGTAGCTTTGAGAAAATTGAGTATATTTCTTTACGTAAAGGTTTTCAAAATGTCCAAGAGAAAGTGAGTGGCTCTTTTTTTTTTTTAAAGATTTTATTTGAGAGAGAGAGAGAGTGAGAGAGGGAACACAAGCAGGGGGAGTGGGAGGGAGAAGCAGGCTTCCTGCAGAGCAGGGAACCCTTGACACGGGGCTCAATCTCAGGACCCCAGGATCATGACCCAAGCCGAGGGCAGACACTTAACAACTGAGCCACCCAGGCACCCCTGAAGTGATGTTCTTTATATTCCTTATAATGATTAAGGAAGCATTCAAAAGATCATAGTTTTAAAAGGAAGTAGGTAGAGAATATGAACTTCTGAAGAACATCTTGTCTTTCTGAGATCAAATTTTTAAAGATATATTTCAGGGACAAGTTGCCTTGTACATTTCCACTGGGACATGAAAAGTTTAATCAGACAGTCTATATATGCTAATGTGTCACACTGACACCTATAGGTATTAAATTTTCTGATTATTCTGGTGAGTTAAGATCTCAAGTCCATAAGGCAACTTGACCAGAAGCCTGGATAGGGGCTCTAAGGAAAATAAGGTGTCCTGGAATATTCCATGCCATCTTTCAGTGTGCTTTAATTAGGTATACTCTCTTTTTTTCAGTGTTGGCATAAAGCGGATGTGATATGATGAGCACTGGGGGTTATATGCAACTGTTGAATTATTGAACTCTATGTCTGAAACTAATGATATACTATATGTTGGCTAATTGAATTTAAATTTAAAAAAAATGAAAAAGAAAAAAAGCGGACTGGCCCTGAGAATAGAATTTTTGAGATTAGCTAGATTGAATTCTTATGCTAGATGATCAGCTTTTACCCCCATTCAGAATATCAGGAAACACATTAGGAAGGATTTTTCAGTCTCCAAGGTTATCTTTGTGGTAACTGTATACTTTAAAAAACTTGTCACAATAATTTTTATTTGGAGTGCACATACACTATTAACCACTCTTTCCTTCCTAGATCCATGTTCACTAGCGGCCTTACAGAAAGTACTCAAAAAGAAGTTCGAATAGTTGGTGTTGAAGCTGAATCAATGGATTTAGTGTTGAACTATGCCTACACCTCCAGAGTGGTTCTGACAGAGGCCAATGTTCAAGCCTTGTTCACTGCAGCTAGCATCTTCCAGATTCCTTCCATCCAAGACCAATGTGCTAAGTACATGATCAGTCATTTAGACCCACAGAATTCTATTGGGGTCTTCATCTTTGCTGATCATTACGGTCATCAGGAACTCGGAGATCGATCAAAAGAATACATTCGTAAAAAGTTCCTGTGTGTCACCAAAGAACAAGAGTTTCTCCAGTTGACAAAAGATCAACTGATAAGTATCCTAGACAGTGATGATTTAAATGTAGCCCGAGAAGAGCATGTTTATGAAAGCATCGTAAGGTGGTTTGAACATGAACAGAATGAAAGAGAAGCGCATCTTCCAGAAATTTTTGCCAAATGCATACGTTTTCCTCTGATGGAAGATGCCTTTATAGAGAAAATTCCACCTCAGTTTGCACAGGCTGTCGCCAAAAGCTGTGTAGAAAAGGGCCCATCCAATACCAATGGCTGCACACAGAGACTTGGAATGACTGCATCTGAAATGATCATATGTTTTGATGCTGCCCACAAACACTCAGGAAAGAAGCAAACAGTGCCTTGTCTAGATATCGTCACAGGAAAAGTGTTTAAGCTATGCAAACCACCAAATGATCTAAGAGAAGTTGGGATCCTTGTATCACCAGATAATGACATTTACATTGCAGGAGGGTACCGGCCCAGCAGCAGCGAGGTCTCCATCGACCATAAGGCAGAAAATGATTTCTGGATGTATGACCATTCCACCAATAGGTGGCTTTCCAAACCCCCCTTGCTGCGAGCCAGAATAGGCTGCAAACTGGTGTATTGCTGTGGTAAGATGTATGCAATTGGAGGTCGTGTTTATGAAGGTGACGGGAGAAACTCACTGAAATCCGTGGAGTGCTATGACAGCAGAGAGAATTGCTGGACCAGCGTTTGCGCAATGCCTGTTGCAATGGAGTTTCATAACGCTGTGGAGTACAAAGAGAAGATCTATGTTTTACAGGGTAGGTGCCTGACTGGTTTATTCTCCAGGAGAGGGGAGCAGGACAAACGTGGTTTCCTTACTTATACTAAAACAGATGTTTGTTCTTAATTGAGACTCCTCTGGCTTTCTTATCATAAACTGTTTGTTGCAACAGTCTGTTCTTTAAAGGATGTATAAAGGCAATAAACTTCTGAATCAAAAAAGGCAGGCATCTTTAAGTTACTAAAATGCTCCTGTAAGTTTTTTATGTTCTTACTGTGTTTTGACATCATGGAGGATAAGTATTTTTGAAAACGTAATTTAGTGAATCCTAGTTCAGCATTTTGGGAGGACATTCAGAGCCATTTTTAAGACTCTAAGCTTGATACAAGACTGTTTTACTCTTCAGTAATACATAATCAAGAGATGTTGTAGCAGCTATTTTTTATGGAACTTACGGGATTAGTTTAAAAGAGAAAAAAGGACAAAGAATTTTGTGATAAGCCTTATGATTGCAAAGGTTATGAAACTTAATTATAAAGAGTTTGAAATTACAGTCTTTAGATTTTAATTTCACTGCAGCATATGATACCTTCCATAATATGTTTTCAAGTTTTTTCACTGAAAAGATTTGAGATGTTACCTTTTTCTTTACATTTGCTATTATAAAAGGGACTATCTAATATACTTAGCTTTAAAAAGTTTTTTAAACTGTTGAAGGCTAGTATTCTGGCAAAGATCATGTAGTAGGAGTAGAAAGAAGGACCAAGTAAGTATAAATAAGATACTTGATCCATGGTTCTAATTAGTGATAACTAATGTTTTCCCTGTGTTTGGTTTCTTAAACATTTTAGTTGCCTGAATGTTGAAAACAGTGATGATAATGCCAACATCCTTATTCCTCTTTTGGGTTTCTTAATTGCTTATATATGTTTTCCTCACACTATTACTTTAATAAAACAAGAAAAAAGGGACGATTCCTGTGTAAATACACGATTTTTTTTTTTTTTAGCTCTTATACCATTTAGAGGAATATGTTCTTTGCTCTCATCTTTTATTTGACTAGAAATGCCTGAACGCATTTGTTTAAACTTCAATATCAAGTTAATTCTCCAAAAGGAGTATCACTAGGTAGTGATACTTTATTTTAGTTAAATAGAAGCACAGGCATGATTAGGTTTGTTGGTCTTGCTGAATAATGGAATATAAGACTGGATGTATAATCTGTCCAGTATGGTTGGATAGGTTATATCATTCAATATGATGATGCTTTGCTACATACATTTTGGTCTTGCTGGCTAACCAGTTGATAGAGAGAATCAATTAAAAGACTTCCAATTGGAAGGTAAAGGTTATGTATTAATGTAAATAATAAAGCAAAGTAACAACAAATTAATAGAATTTCAGGGCTAGAATGAACATTGCTTAATCCAAGGTTATATTTTATATAAGAGGAATCTGAGGCTCTAAAAGTTTTCTTAATTGCCTATCTGGTTTAAGTTATTAAGAGGACTTTAGATTTTAAAAATTAGCTTTTTTTGTGAGTCATCTTTTTATAAGAAATTTGTAGAGAGGTAGTACATGTTAGAAACTTTTATTTTCTATTGTCTTTTTAAGAATCCTGTTAAAAGTCAATGAGGGAAGGTAATGCACAACCAAAACCTGGTGGTTTAACAAGCTCTTCTAAGAAAAATTCAAATTATAGTGTCACCATTATTAAGTAGGCAGTTAAATTTGTAGATAAGAGTAAATCTAGTTTAAAACAGTTTTGAAGCTCAATTTAGAAGTAGGTATTTCTAATCTAAACAAAGCCTCTTTATATAAATAAAGTTGACATAAATAGTTAGAGGCTTATGCTGTACTATGTGTGGCTATTGGAGTATCATTTAATCTGTTCCTAAAAGATCCAGATTTTTAAATCAAGGATTTTATACCAATGTTACAACTAACGAAATTCTTGTAAATCTTCACTAATTTAATTATTTTGGACATTTTTATATAGGCAGTCTGACTCAGCACACCCTTTTATCATCAAAATAGAATTGAAAGTGACCCAAAGTCAACTCCATGAACTGTGTGTTTTCTATCATATTAAAGCCATGCTTTCTCCTCTTAAGTATTTATCTTTGCATTATAGCAGCACTAAAGTAAACATATTAGTGGCCCATAGACATAAATCTGAACAATTCCATGTGCTATTTTCTAACTAAATAATTAGCACATAAATGTGTAGTGGCCTATTCATGATGAAGCTGTATGCATACTTTGATCCTACCGCTAACCATTAGTGATAGTGCTTTTTTAGAGCTGGCTTAAAATATATTTTTCTGAAATATACAAGTGTATAGAATAAATGGAGCCAAGCGCTCAACTATTATTCTGCCTTCAAGCCAAAGTAACTCCTTATACCTCCCTATTACGAACCCTCTAATTCAGGTTGACTATTATGTTATGTTCTGCCATGGAATTAAGAAATTTTAGGCTATTTTATACTATATAATGTATCTCTGGAGATTATACAAGAAATATTTTAGAAAGTGAAATATTTGGAAAATTACACTTTTCAACATATAACCAAAAAGAAACATATAAATGTACATATTCTTGTTTTCCTTTCTTTTTTCTTTTTTTTTTTTAGGAGAATTTTTCCTCTTCTATGAGCCTCAAAAAGACTACTGGGGTTTTTTAACCCCCATGACTGTGCCTAGAATCCAGGGCTTAGCAGCTGTATACAAGGACTCTATCTACTACATAGCTGGAACCTGTGGAAATCATCAACGTATGTTTACTGTAGAAGCCTATGATATTGAGCTAAATCAATGGACTCGGAAGAAGGACTTTCCATGTGATGAGTCCATAAATCCGTACCTTAAACTGGTACTTTTCCAGAATAAACTGCACTTATTTGTTCGAGCTACTCAAGTGACCGTTGAAGAACATGTCTTCAGAACCAGCAGGAAAAATTCCCTTTACCAATATGATGACATCACTGACCAATGGATGAAAGTATACGAGACCCCAGACAGGCTCTGGGACCTTGGCCGGCATTTTGAATGTGCTGTTGCTAAACTCTATCCTCAGTGTCTTCAGAAAGTACTTTAATGAGTAGCAGGCCTTAGTGAGCTCACTGGCATCTTGTGCTTGGGGAAACTTCAGTCTTTCATGATCCAAGAAGTGCTGTCAGTATTTAAGAAGCTGAGAGAGTTTGTACATGGCAATGGGTGCTCTTAAAGATTACAGTGTAAGGAGTGATTTCTTTTCATCCTTGTGATGTTTTCATTTCATTAAGCAAAAGGTAACAAAGTGCAATTATCAGCCTTTTTTTTTTTTCTGGTATAAAAGTAATCATTTTCATTCTAGAATTTTGTGGTAATTCATCACTGAGATACCAGATGAATCAACAACTATGCACTCTTATAAGAGCAGTTAGGGTATTATGGTTAGAGACATCCAAACTAGTCTGATGTGACTTTTTATTTTAAATACGGGTAAAAATTTGAGGCAATATCACTAGGCCTTTAGCTGTGACCTCTCCAACACAGAGAAGCACTAACTTAGATCCTCATTCTCTCTATATATTTGTGTACTGTTTTCAAGCGTACTGAGATTTAAATGTGTTTTTAGCGTAGGTTGAAGGAAAACAAATATGTCTGAGAAAGAGCTTTTAGTCTGATTGTTTCATATTTCCCATGTAACTTTAAGTTAAGCTAAAGTTTTAGGGTAGCAGTTTTTTTTTGTTGTTGATAACTTTTTCAAGTGCTCACACTGTCTCATTATTTACAAATCCCGAAAAGGGCTTACATTCACAGGTGGCTGGTGCTAGTATAAGTGAATTCATGTGTCTTTCTAGATAGGTTTAAATTGTCTGAGCCTGTGCTTACCTTTCAAGTTGGTATGCTGGTTTCGTGGCATAGTACTTTACCTGTTGAACTCCTGTGATTTCACAAGATTCTCTGCTTACATGATAGCAAGATCTCTAACTGGACTCAGTTTTAGAATAATGAGAACATGACACTCAGTTTGCACTAACACGGGCCATTTTGTTGCCCTACCTCCTTTCCCATCTTCCCCCCCCCCCTCCATCCCCTCATTATCGGTACAGTGAAAGGTAACTTATTTCTCTTCTGCACAGAGCATAATGTGAAGTTTTATACCTGCTTTTACAATTTTGTTTTCTAAAAACTTAAAACTCCTGCAGTGGTCTAATTTAATGGCTTTTAAGTTACATATGACCATTAAAACCTCACTTTTTTTTTGTTTTCTCATTTTTGCACTTAATAGTAATGTATATTTTTACATTGAAAACCTTGTTCTAGCTGAAGGTGATTGAGAAGGAAAGGGTGAGTGAGTAGAACCATAGCATTGTAGGTACTAAATCACTTTTCATATTGAGTGGATGAATTTCTAACAATCAATAATAGTAATAAAAAGGTAATAGTACTATAAAGGACAAACCAACTCATTTGTAATAATCTAAGGTGGATATTTGGATCAGTAACTTGTTTTTTTACTATGCCTAGAATAATTGATAAAGGATATAGGGATAGCCCAGAGTCTATCCTCAAGTAGAACATTTTGATTCTCTTAAAGAAAACAGACTGGCATGGTTTGTATTAAAAACTCTTGCACAAGTTGTAATGTGATACTGTGAAACAAATTTAAAACATTGCCTCTTTGCATCACATACCTCGTTTTTCAGAAACTTTCCAAACTGCTTGTCCTTGACCTCTACAAGTAAGGAACGTTTTCTGAAGCAGAATTTAAAGTGGACAGCATTTATAGAATTAACATTTTAAAATCTAGTCTTAGGAAGTTGGATATGTGGTTTCTTATTGGCCTTGATAATATGTCTATAATCTCTTTATAACCTTTGTCAACCACCTGTTTTTTTCTCTCTAGTTTTTCTTCTGTTTTTCTTTATCTACATGTTGTTGTGGGGCTTTTGCTGTGAGTGTTTTGAAGCGTCTTTCCAGTGTTGCATTGCGGAGGGGAGGAGAAAACAAAACTAACTTTTGCAAGAGATGTGCATGTAATTTATTTTTGAAAGCTTTGTTGAATATCTAAGGTTTTCTGCCGCTTTTTGACAATCTTCTGTATTTATTTAGAAAAATGTGTTACTTGAAAACATGACATAGAACAGTGAGTTAACAATTTACATGTGCCGTGTGATCTATAGGAGTATAATATACTGTGGCTAATTCTTCATCTGCACAACAGTTGATCCTTTGCTATAACCATTTACATTGGGAGTGTGATCTAAGTATAGTGTGTCAAAGCCAATGTTTAGAATTTGCTACGAGGGTAGAATATATATTGAATTTTGTACGAAGAACTATTTGTTTAAGTTATATAACTGGGATATTTTGCCACTTTTTAAAATGATTTCAGAAGAGATCCTAGAGAGCTAAGATTAGTAATTTGTGTGGGTATATATGTTTAGATATTTAAGGTACATTTGCATAGTATGATGAGAATATAAGTAAAAGGCACAATGGGGACTACAGAATTAAAATATAGGCTAACATATGCCAGTCCCACTTGAACTTTGTTTTTGCATTTGAAGAATGTATTTAGCACTTTCCTATATATTTTTTACACATTGAAAACTGGACTTGGTATAACTATGTTATAGGAAAGTAGAACTGTATTCTTTATTTTCCACCCTCGTTTTCTGTTATCCTACAAAGTTGATGCTTAGGCATCAGGCTGATTTCACTGGTGCATGAGGAGAAGTGGGTGTGCTGTGCAAGGAATCAGATTCCTTCCCTATGTGAAGCAGTTTCAAATGGCATTCAATGTTCAGTGCTCA
This sequence comes from Mirounga angustirostris, assembly GCF_029215605.1. NCBI lineage: Eukaryota > Metazoa > Chordata > Mammalia > Carnivora > Phocidae > Mirounga > Mirounga angustirostris. Next base: position 181,965,049 of record NW_026991709.1, on the reverse strand, counting down.
GGTATGGAGTAAGTACTGTAGTCCTTTGGGGGCAAATGTGTAGATATTTTTAAACATTTTGCCATAATTGCACAATTTTTTGCATTTTTACCTGATGGCATTGTTTCTTATAATAAAATCTTTTCTCACTAAAAACTTCCACTGTTGTAACTTGACCTCTGACTAGTGAGTTCCACAGAATTAAAAGTTGGTGAAAAACATGAAATACCTTCTGTCATAGTAGAATGGAATAAGATTTTTAATCTATCAAGTATTTGGCCTCTGGTACAAAATGAACTGGTTAATATCACCTAACATAATGCTCTTTAAATTCCAAAGCAAGCTTGCTTATAGCAGTAATTCCTTTGTTTGCTTTGCTTTGGCCTAAACTTTTGTTATTCTACTCCTCTCTCATACTTCACATCCAATCCGTCAGAAAATCCTGTCCCTTCTTCAAAATATACCTAGACTCCGACCACATACCACTGTGCACCACTGCCACCGGAGTCTAAACTAGCCTATCTTGTCTGCCTTCTTCACCCTTGACTGGTTGTAACCTATTCTGTTCTCCACACAGTAGCCAGAGTGATCCTGTTCAAACACAAGTCAGATGACATCCCTCTTCTGCTCAAACCAGAGCAGAAGGAGATGGCTTCCCATCTCCTCTGGTGTGAGAGCCAGACTCCTTCCTTAAATGATCTACACCTCACAACCCCACCTCTTGCACTTCATCTACCATTCCCCCAGCTCACTCTATTCCAGCCTCACGGACTGCTGTTCCTGAAGCACGCCAAGCCCTTCCAACATCACTGCCTTTGTCTTTGCTGTGTCTTTTGCCAAGGAAGCCCTAACAACTCACTTTACTCGAGCCACTATTAAAATTCCAGACAGGACTTCCCTAATCACCTATGGAAAACTGAACACTCCCAACTCCGCTCGTATACCCACCACCTGTCCTTTCCTGCTTTATTTTTCACATATCTACCCCTATTGAAATGTAAGCTCCATGAAAGCAAGGGATTTGTTCTGTTCAGATCTGAGCCTAGCATATACTAGGCACTCAATAAATGTTTGTAAAAAGAAATGAATTTTCTGTTAAATCTTAGAAAACCCTGAGACGTGGTAGAACCCATAGAATCAACTGTTTTATCTGACAGGAAACAAAGACGAAGTCAATTGCTGAAGGTCATCTCACTAATAAGGGGCTCATCTGGGATTATAACAAAGATTTCCACTTTCACCTTAGCCTAGTTCCTATATGCTCCATTAGTTCCAAACAAAACTGATAGAAAAAGGTAGATGCTTTCCTAAGGCAACACGATTACTCCCCAGTACTATTATTTAAAATATCTACTGGAATTTTTACTGTGATTGATTCTCAGTGACGGAATAGATGAGGTAGGAAAATACCTTCTCTTTGTCACCCCACCTGGATGCCCCATCTTTATATCATTCTGCTAGTATACTACTGTTATGAGTTCTGTCCCTCAAATAAGGTGAAGAAAAACAAGAAGAAAAGGCTTGGGAAATACTGATTTAGAGTACTGTTATTTTGGTTCTTAAAATGACTTGCCATTTTAAAATCTTGGTTGTATGCCTGTGTTTTTTATTTGCAAATTATTTGCAAATACAAAAACTAAAAGGGGTCTAGTATCTCTAACTCTACAGAGCAATGCTGTAAATAACATCTGCTTGTCTTTTTAAAGTGATATTTGGCATTTTATATAATGGATGTAAGTGGGGGGGAAAAGAACATTTTCCTTTCATTTTATGCTTCTAAGATATACTAAAACTTCTTGACTTGGAACTTTGGTAGACAGAGTTCAAGTGTTTTTCAATAGTAAACATGAAGAGGTGGCATTAACTACTACCAGTTCTAGTAAGTATCAAGTTGATGAGTCCTTAATTCTTGTTCTCCACACTTCATTTTGACTACCTGTATCTCTCTGGTAGAAGATTCCAGAACCTAGAAAGTTGGGTACCTGGCTCATGGGTCTGCTGGTTTTCCTTTCTCTTTTGGTAACCAGCTTTAGCCCAGACACTGAATACATAAGGAAGCTACTCTACACATTTGGACAGGTGAATTAATATGGCTGCCATTTCAGAGAAAGGGAAAAGTACAGTCACAAAGTAAACATTTAGAGATTTAAATTGCTATGCCATAAAGGCAAAATTTAATCCATGAAAGTGTGAAGTCTATTATGACTGCCGAGGGGGGCACAGTCCAGTATGACTAGGTAACCATGACACAATATTTACTTCCACTTCTTTTCAATCGTGTATTTTTTTTTTTTTTTAAGATTTTATTTACTTTTGAGGGAGAGAGTGAGAGCAGGGGGCGGGGAAGGGCGGTGGGGAGGAGCGAAGGGAGAGGGATAAGCAGACTCCATGCTGAGTGTGGAGCCTGATGGCAGGGCTCGATCCCATGACCCTGAGATCATGACCTGAGCTGAAACCAAGAGTCAGACCTTCAACTGACTGAGCCACCCAGGTGTCCCATAATCTTGTATTTTAAAAGATTAAAATGGTACAAAATGTGCAATAAACTTCTCACCCACTTTATTATTCAAACTCTCATGCTCAAGAACCCTGCTATCAGGTTTTTGGGATCATTGAGATGCCAATCCATGCTCCCCCCTACTTTTTCCACTATCCATCGGCCCCTACTGGGGAACTTTCCTGAACTTAGCCAAGGTCAGTTCCATGATTCATTCAGAATAATGTTATTTTGAGGAACCTCCATACTGTTCTCCAGAGTGGCTGCATCAGTTTGCATTCTCACCAACAGTGCAACGGTGATATTTTGAGAAGACAGAAGTCACTATATAGGCGTTCCCCCATCTCCCTGCCATCTACCTGAATTTTCTCTTCCCTTCTGACATCATGTATTTCTATGGTATTAAATGCCATTTGCATACTGATGACTTCCAAATTTGTATTTTCAAACCTACTTCTATTCTTGGCTCCATACTCATATCCAGCTGCCTACTAGATAGCTCCTGTTTGGGTTGGTAGAGTCTCAAATTTAACATCTTTGAATTCTCCATTTCCATCATTCCCTGCATCTACTCAAGCCATTGAACAGGTCCGGAAAGTTCTACCCACAAAATGCAATTTATATCTGTCCACTCCTCTCCATTTTCACTACAAGCCAGTCTTCCACTGTAGCAACAGCACCATAACAATTCCTACTTCAACTTATATCCACATTCTCAGTAATACATCCCTAGTACAAGAGTCACAGTGATCTTAACAAATGGTAATAAGTTTCTGCCAAGTGTAGAACATAGCAATTGCTTTCCATCAGGTGCTACATAAATGGCCCCTTGCTTACTTCTCCAACATTACCCAGTATCATTTTCCACCCTTGCTACCCATTCTGTAGATACACTGCCTGTGGCAGACATTGTGGGGGTTCCTCCCATATACCCCTGGCACTCACTCTTCCCAAGCATATTGACCTTTATGGCTTCCAATTGCAACTACTTGCAATTCTTGTTGGCTCCTGGACCTTGCTTGGTCCACTGTCAGGCAGGCTGGAAGTGCCAGAGAATTAACACCCCTGAGGACTAGACTTCAGCCAATTCCTGATGGGACTCAGTTGATAAAACCCTAGCTTCTTTCTAAGGTGGTATACGTGAGGCATGTTCTTACACCATCTCTTAGAGTTCCTCAGTGTAAATGAATCCTTGTAGCCCGTAATAGTAACCTGCTTGATAACCACACCTTCCCTGATTCACTCTCCTACTCTCCTCCCAATGCCTCTTGGGACATCCCGCCTCCCCTCAATGAACTTCTGGCACTCAGATCCTTGCTCAGGAATGGTTTCTGCAAAAGCCCAACCTGAGACACTGGCCACTTTTTCAATTCCTCAAGGCTCCTCCCTACATTATTAACTTTGTTCATGCTGTTTCCTGTACTTGGAAATTTCTTCTCTTCATCTGTTCTTTGCATGACCATTTCATTCTCATTTTTCAGCTCTCAAAGAAATCTTCCCTGATAATCCTAGCTAAAATAAATGGCTGATCATGCTTGCTCACACCAGCCAAAGTGGTTTCCTTCCCTTAACTTCTTGTTTCTGTGTCCTCACTAAATAGTCAGTTCCATGAGGGCAGGGGCCAGGTCTATTTGTTATGCAGTGGGTCCCCAGTACCTGGAAACATGCCTAGCACATAACAGACTTTTTAAAAAAATAAATTTTTAATTTCAAAATAGTTTTAATTTATAGAAAAGTTGCAGAGATAGTGCAATGACTTCCCCTATTCCTCACACACACCCTATTATTCACATCTTCTATTAATGAGCCAGTGTTGATTATTATTAACCGAATACTTTCATAAATCTTTAGTTTTTATGTAATGTCCTATTTACGTTTCAGGATCCCATCCAGGATGCATTTAGTTGTCATCCTCCATAGGCTCCTCTTGGCTGAGACAGTTTCTCAGACCTTCCTTGTTTTTGATGACTTTGACGGTTTTGATGAGTGCTTATTGAGTCAGATGTTTTGTAGAATGTCCCTCAATTGGCATTTGTCTGATGTTTTTCTTATTTTTAGACTGGAGTTATGTATTTTGGGGAGGAATTTTCCACAGAGGAAAATTACCATTCTATCACATCATCTCAAGGGTATGTACTCTCCATATGACTTAGTGCTGTTGATGTTAACCTTGATCTCCTGGCTGGGATAGTGTTTGTCAGGTTTCTCCACTGTGAAGTTATCCTCCCATTCCACACTGTACCCTTTAGAAGGAAGTCATGATGGGTAGCCCACACGTAAGGAGTGAAGAGTTAACTATCACCTGAGGGTGGGGCATCTACATAAATTATTTGGGATTTTTCTGCACAGATTTGTCTCTTCTCCCTAATCTATTTTTTTATCCAACCACTTCTCTCAGTATGAACTCATGAATATTTATTTTATGCTTTGGATTATAATCCACTACTACTTTATTTTGTGACTCAAATTGTTACAGCTTTGGCCACTGGGAGCTCCTCAGCTGGTGCCTGTGCACCTCTGACATACTCCCATCAATGTGAATGGTTTGGGTTGGCTTATTTATTTATTTATTAAACAGAAAGGGAAATACAGTTTGTGCATTAGCTTTCTTTCTTTTTTTTTTTTTTTTAAGATTTTATTTATTTATTTGACAGAGAGACATAGCAAGAGCAGGAACACAAGCAGGGGGAGTGGGAGAGGGAGAAGCAGGCTTCCCACCGAGCAGGGAGCCCGATGCGGGGCTCCATCCCAGGACCCTGGGATCATGACCTGAGCCGAAGGCAGATGCTTAATGACTGAGCCACCCAGGCGCCCCAAAAGTTTTTATGGGCAGTTTTCATTTCTGACCCTAAAAGATGCTCCAGGCTCACTTTGTATATTTCCTTCTCCAGCCCTAGAATCAGCCATTTTCCCAAGGATCTCTAGTTGTTGTTTTTTTTTTTTTAAAGATTTTATTTATTTATATGACAGAGGGAGACCGCGAGAACAGGAACACAAGCAGGGGGAGTGGGAGAGGGAGAAGCAGGCTTCCCGCTGAGCAGGGAGCCCGATGTGGGACTCGATCCCAGGACCCTGGGATCATGACCCGGGCCGAAGGCAGACGCTTAACGACTGAGCCACCCAGGCGCCCCTCTAGTTGTTTTTATTGGATATCTGGGCATTAGGTGTGCTTATTGGTACTGGGATGTCATTGTTTCTAGACCCTCTCAGCTGACCAGATAAGAAAGTATTTGTATGTACTTTAACCTGGCTGCCACCATCCATCATCCACTTACTTAATTGTTAAATTTTAGTATACACATAGAGTGCTGTCAGAATTGTTAACCTGCACTCCTGTGGGGAGCCACTCTATCAGTTAGAATACAGTGCTTATGTACAATCCCTTTGCCTTTACACTTACAGACTCCACTCATTTCCCAAGCTATTCAGGTCAGTACCTCTTCCTTCCATCTACTTTAGTGAGGTTGCTTTATACATTTTTAATAATTTATATGATAATATTTTTCTTCTTTAGCCTGTGAAATGGTGGATTATATTCATTGATTTTCAAATGTTGAACTAGCCTTGTATACCTCGAATAAATCCCACTTGATTATGAAGCATTTTTTTATACGTTGTTGGATTTGCTTTGCTTATATTTGTTGAGAATTTTTGAGTCTATGCTAATGAGAAATATCAGTCAGTAGTTTTCCTTTCTTGTAATGTTGGTTTGAGATTAGGGTAATGCTGGTGTCTTAGTAAGAATTAGGAAGTTTTTCCTTTTATTCCATTTTCTGGAAGAGATCATGGTAATTTGGTATAATTTCTACCTTAAATGTATGGTAGAATTTACAGGTAAAACCATCTGGACTTGATGCTTTATTTTTGTAAAAGTTATATATTACTAACTCAATTTCTTTAATAGCTGTAGAGCTTTTACCTATTAGAGTTATTTTAAATTCCCACTCAGACAATTCCAAAATCTCTGACATATCTAAGATCTGTTCTGATGCATGATTTTTCTCCTCAGAATTTTTTTCTTGCATTTTAGCATGTCATAATTATTAACTGAAAGTCAGACATGATGAATCAGGGAATAAGAACAAAGATAAAAAGAACCTTAGTGTGAGGATTTTTGTTCATGTGGCTAGGAGCTGGGCTTTGTGAATGATTGCTGTACTTGTAGGGGTTAGAGGCATCAAAGTGCTCTAGCACCCTTGTTTCTCTCCCCGCTTACCTTTGGTCTTCTCTAAGTACTTCTACTTGGAGAGTCTGTGTCTTGCAGCTCTCTCAGCTATAATGAATCCACTCTTTTTCTTTTTTTTTTAAAGATTTTATTTATTTATTTGAGAGAGAGAGAATGAGCATGAGAGCATGAGAGGGAGGAGGGTCAGAGGGAGAAGCAGACTCCCCGCCGAGCAGGGAGCCCGATGCGGGACTCGATCCCGGGACTCCAGGATCATGACCTGAGCCGAAGGCAGCCGCTCAACCGACTGAGCCACCCAGGCGCCCGTGAATCCACTCTTATTACATGGAAGCTTGTTGGTGTGGTTGTATGGTATGGGAGAAAAAGAACAGTATAAAATCTTCCAATTAAATCTGAGTCTTTGAGTGGCCTTGTGTCACAGTGATGCGACCTTCACAGGTGTTTCTCCTGTGGTCTAGCTTTTTATTTGGCCTTGCACCATCCACCCATCCCCACTGTAGCATTCCCCATCTGTTTCCTTAAAGCCCTGGCCCCTACTGACTGTGTAGATTCCTTTCTCCCTTAGGTGAGACAGGAATGCCCACTCTTCCTCCAGCTTTTATCAAGCTCTGTCAAAGTATTTCTCCCTGGAGAGGCCTTTGCGATGGAAAAGGCTCTGGGTATATTTCACAATTATTATCCCTTCCCTCTTGCTGGAGCACTAGGGGATATTTCTCAGATCCTTGCCATGAGACTTTGGTGGGGTGATTATAGGTAAAGCCCACAAAAGTGTAGGGGCCCCTCTGAGACTATAGTTCTCAGGACTTCTTCACTTTCATGCTAGTCCATGCTCAGCCTTCACTAATTCATCTGAATTACCATTTAAGTGTTCTTAACAATTTATGGCTCTTGGGACTTTTGGGCCAGGTAAGCAAATGTTGACTACAACTGTCTGGATTCAGCTGTACTCCAGATTTCAGGGTGACTATTTGCCCTGCAAACAATTCCTCTGCTGGGTCCAAGAAAAGTCACCGGTTCTCAGCTTGAACAGCTTTATCTTGTAAGGTTGTAAATGACAACTTCCAAGCTCTGCACATTCCAGTGCTGAATCTGGAAGTCCCTATAATAAACTTCTAATGTATATCTGTTGACTGAATGAGTTATTCTTTACTTCCTACATAAATTATTTATGTGTGTGATATGTATGTATATATTTTATATGTATATTTCACAATAAAAAATAAGTAAAAAAGTTAGTCTTACTTTGTAAAACATGCTCATACACTTAATCATATTTAGGTATCTTTTGTTTGTAATTTACATGATCATGGAATTATTTAACATAGTTCAGTGAATGGTGACTCTCGAGTACCTAATAACCCAGTTTTCTAGGACCAAATTAAAATTATGTGATATAATTTAATTAAAATCATCAATTTATTTTGAGATTTTTTATCATACTATGAAAACTAATTGAATGTTACAATGTAATTATTTTAAATTATCCTTATCATGTATATACAGAACATTTTCTATTGATTAGTTTGTTAGAAATAAATGGGATTTAACAGGTCCTTTTCTTCCTTTCTTTCCTTTTCCACAAAAATATGCACAATTGTATGATTTGGTGGGAAAAAAACTACAAATAAATGTTAACAAATAGAAAATGTTGATATATTTCCTAAGTGTTTTTTATTGTTCTTATGAACAGGAGTTATAGTATTTTTGGTGAATATGAGCAGATTTCTTAACCTCTCAGAGTTTCAGTTTTCTTGTATATAAACTAGGGTTAATAATATAATCCACCTTGTAGACCTTTTGTGAGGTTCAAATAAACATGACAAACTCTTATCACAGTGCCTGGCACATAATGAACACTGTATAAATAATGTTCACTGTTGTTAGTATTATTAATAACTCTAGTCTTTTGGATATACTTAAAACATAGCCTCAGTAGAACAAGATTTTCTTTCTTTTTTTTTTTTTAGAATAAGATTTTCTTAACAGCTTATTGGACATATATGCTAAAGAGAAGGGAAGCCATTTGCACTCTTGTTAATGACATTGTGCCCATAATCCCCATGTGAAAGCAATTGTCACAGTTTTCTGGTCACACAGTTCTCACTTTCCTTTCTGCACTGTGCATTTCTGAAGGATTGAACTTAAATGATATTTAAAGCAAGCTTGTAACCTCTGTCTGCAAAATAAAAATAGGGGTTTTTTGTTGTTTGTTTTTAAGACCTGTCCCTCAGGTTTATCTTATCCTCTGTTGTCACTTAGAGATAAGGATCTAATAGCGTTCAGGTCACATAGTTCAGTGTTTGAAACCTGTGATTCCAAAGATCCTTTAAGGATAAAGAGATAAGGTCAAAATACCTCAAACCAACACTTAGATTAGGATGTTTGATACCTACCTATCCATAAGTCAGGCGGCCAAAGTGAAGTTTTAAAAATCACACACCGGGAGGAATTTGTACAAACACAGGACAGAATTTCCTTGTAATCAGGGAGCATCTGAGATGGTGAGAAATCCCCGGATGCTCTCTGACAATTGGTCTAAGCTCAGGAGTTAGGTCAACTTGGGCAAAGAATGAGATCCATGGAGAGTAAGGGAAATGCAGGCTGAAAAGGGGCTTCTGGATCTGGCAGTTTAAAGCCTGAAAAATGACAGATCAGACTCAGCAGGGTGCTGGGGAGAGAAATCACACTGCTGTGCACTGAGGTGCGAGCTGAAGGTGCGAGTGCGTGTGAGTGGGCAAGGGCGCGGGCACTCTGCCCAGAAAGCCTGGAGGCAGGGAGATTCTGAGATGGGCAGGTCTTGGAGCCACCAAGTTAAAAAAAAAAAAAATCAGAGCACTCAGTACCTTTCCAATAAAAATAGGATATGAGAAATACCTGTGCAAAAAGTCATAACCTATCCCATTTCTAGACTGTGCCCAGTTGAGAGTTCTGCAGTATCCCCATTCTCCCTAAAGTAATGCAAGTTACAGAGGTAAGGGACATGCAGAAACCTACAGGTAGGGTCTGGAATGATGAAAAAACAAATCCCTAGAAACAGAAGCAGAGTGAAAGGCAACAAAGAGAAAATGATACACTTTTTGTGGCCTCTCACATTTACGCAAGAGCATAATGTGAAACGAAGTTTTTGCAACTTCTTGCTACTTTGCCCCACGGGTGGGATGAAATTTAACTGAGAGCCAAATCTGGTCCCACTTCTGACCAGAACATCTGGTTTGTGATAAGTATTCGACAATCCTGCGTTTTCTAAAGTATGCAGTGGGTGTGGTGATGGCAGGAGTCACTGGATGCAGAATGGATGAGTTAATCAGAGTACGTCATAACGTGAAGGTGGGGAGGACCTGAGTCCTTTCTTGGAGTAGTGTCTTAGCAGAGAGGTTGGGGAGATGGTGTACGTCATGTAGACCCGGCCCCCAGTCCCGCACGGATTCATGGGTTGCATTCATGGTTTCTGGATCTCAACACCAGGCTGTACAGCATGTGCCTGGGGCTTTAGTCCTGGGACAACTGTAGTCCACAGTTTATAAAGCCACACTATATAGCCGGGGGAAAAGAGGAAGGCAATTTGGCACGTGAATATATACTTTTATGGTCATATATAAATGTGATATACAGCAAAATATGTACATCTATATGTGTATGTCTTTCTCAAAGTTTTCTAAGAGATATGATTTTCTCTTAAACCTACATCTCACCGTTTCAAAAATAAAAAACTACCCACATTTTATTGGGTCCTGAGCTGTACAAGTTTGATTTGCCGTTCAGCATGACAAACTCTATATTTTAAGCCCACGTATCCTATTTATCATACTTGTATATGACAATAGCCTCCCATGTGGAAAATATTTTAATGTTTATGAGCCACCAGCTAACATCTTATTCCTGCACAACACTTTCTATTTTTCCAAATGCTTTTATATGTTATCTTTTTGGATCCCCCTCCCAGTACTGCAGCCATCTGTCACTGCCTCTGTTTTTACTGCTGAAGAAACAAACTGAAAGGAAATTGTTAAATTTGTGGGATCCAATGTAGCTGTACGTGAAAGTGGACACGTCAAGTTCTTCCCAGTCCCCAGGGAATGGGGACCCAGGAAGATGGCCCACAGGGTTATATTCACAACCAGAATGTTGGAGGTGTTAGGACTGCAGACAGTTGGAAAGGAAGCGGGCGTGGGATGTGAGGAGGGTGAGCTCACTTTTGGATGAGCCGCGGTGCAAGTGGCCATGGGATAACTATGTATAGATCGCTGTGCAGACGAGCAGCCAGGAGGGGCGTGGAGGCAGGAAAAGGGATGAAGGTGAGAGGTCAAGGGAAGATGTGGATTTGGCAGCCGTCCAAACCCTGATGGGCTCGGGCTCCTGGACGGAGCCTGGATTGAGAGAGGGGCGCTGGGGGAAAAGCCAAGCCTCGGAGGCCCCACGTGAGGCACGGGAGAGGGAAGAGAGACTTTCTAAGGAGCCAAGTACAGAGAGGTCCCCAGAAACCCAGGAACGCAGCCCTGAGAAAGGAAAGGGGCCGCGTGGTGGAGTGAGAGCCCGGTGTTTAGAAGCACAAAGACGCCTGAAATGAAACCAGGCAAAAACTCTTGTTCCTGAGCGCCTGGTTAGGTGTTAAGTTTTCAAGGGGGACTCGGAAAACTTGTTTATTCATATGGAATAACCAGACATTTGAATGGATCTGAACACCTCATTCCCTAACCAGTATGGCTCAGAGGAATTTGGCTCCGTTTTTTTTTTTTTTTTTTTTAAAGATTTTATTTATTTGAGAGAGAGAGAATGAGAGAGAGCACATGAGAGGGGGGAGGGTCAGAGGGAGAAGCAGGCTCCCTGCCGAGCAGGGAGCCTGATGTGGGACTCGATCCAGGGACTCCAGGATCATGACCTGAGCCGAAGGCAGTCGCTTAACCAACTGAGCCACCCAGGCTCCCCTGGCTCCGTTTTTTAAATGACTGCCCCACTGGCCTCTTACACCCCTGCGCCTTTCCTCGGTGCTCTGGTCCTCCTGGGTTCCCGCCTGGATCTGCAACTCCTGCGGGCCGGACAGGGTGCGTTTAATCTCGCCGTGTTCACTGAGCACAGAGCGAGGAGCCTGCAGCGGGGAGTCCCTCACCTATGTGGCCAATGCAGGTGACCGTCCCTCTTCTCGCCACCACGGGTTTATTTCTCCTCTCTGGGACTCTCTGACTCCACATGTCCCCACTGTTTGGAAAGATACATTTTTCAGGCTTAGGGGTGATTGGCAAACATTTTTATATGGGGCTTGGCATTTAAACATCCGGAGAAGTTGTGAAATCAATTTTCTGCAGATAAAGATGGACAGATGGAAATATCTGGTGCTTTTTCTTACACATGTGCAATATACATAATGAGATCATTGCTTGTTGTGCTACACTTGAACTCTATTTTACCAGATTTTAGGGAGAGTATTGTCTTTTGTTTTGGAGCATGAGCGCTCTCGTGGAAATACTGTCTCCTGACTGAAAAGAGAGCTGGGTGTGGAATGTTTATTGGTGTCGAGTTTTCATAGGCTTTTCCCAAATGCTTACCAAATCTCTTTGGAGAATTTAGATTTCCTTTTTGTTCAAACTATGGACAATCGCACCGAGTCCATCTATTTTATACCACTGTATGTGGTGAAGGAGGGTGAAGAAAAACTAAAATTAACAGAGATGCAAAAGGAGAAGGGGACTACTATTTTTTTAATCACATGTGGGAGCCCATCTTGGAAACTAAAGGATCTGTGAGCATCATGAAGCAGACTGCAAAACTTTAATATTGTAACTCAGAGGGTGCCTGGGTGGCTCAGTCGGTTAAGTGTCTGCCTTCTGCTCAGGTCATGATCCCAGGGTCCTGGGATCGAGTCCTACATGGTGCTCCTGGCTCAGTGGCGAGCCTGCTTCTCCCTCTGCCCCTCCCCCTGCTTGTGTTCTCTCTCTCTCTCGCTCGCTCGCTCGCTCACTCTCTCTCTCTCAAATAAATAAATAAAAACATATTGTAACTCAGATATGTGGGGAATAATAATTTCACTATTTTGGATATCCCCAAGCAGGCCATCTTTCTGGTTCCCTACTCACTGGGGAGTGGGAGGAAATTAATAAAATGTCCACTTTTATTTACAGCTAAGTGAGATCCAGTAAGCTTAATAACTCCCTTACAGGAGTCCTCAGTATTTCAGATAAACACACCCAGTTTTACCCCCACCTGACCAGGCAGTCATACCAAATCAATATGGCCATGTCCCGGGTGTGGGGGCAGCTCAGGGGATGCTCTTGTCCAGATTTCTCAATTAAGATGAGGCAGGAGCTCTGCCCCTGCTGTTGCTACCACATCTGTCTCATCCTCTCTTCTCTATGTGAGGGCAGCAACGACACAGTAGTCATCCTGACCATTCAGCTCTGGTCCCTCTGTGCACTCCTCACAGCTCTCTCTCTGCCCCTAGACTCCCATCTTACAGAAACCCCCGTATGCCAGTGAATAAGCCCGGCACTTGGTAATGTGAGAGTGAATGGTACAGGAATGGGGGACTCTGCCTCAAAGGAGAAGCTGGGTTTACAAGATTATTTTCTTGCCTCATAATCCTATTTTGCATGCCATATGCTCAACATTGCTTTAGTCTTTGTCTCTGTCATCTTTCACTAAAAAAATCCCAACCACATGTAGGAGATAGTTAACCCCTAGGGGCCAGGAAAACACTCTTGAATGACAAAAGGAAGAATATCACCACACTTCAAATACACATTCTTGTCTTTTTCCTAAATGCCGTTCAGATCACCTTTCCCCCACTCCCACCCCCTTTTCCTGGAGCCCCCAACCCAGTACCATAGCGTTCTCCACGCTTCGGCCCCAGAGCCCACTTCACATTGTCATTTTATAACATTTTTCCTACTCTACTGTGTTGGATTTACTCTTTCTTCTTTCTTGACCTCTACTTAGTATTATATAAACCCATTTTCTAGTAGTTTCTAAGAAAGAACATTTGGAGGTAAATTTTATTAAATCCTTGTTTATCAGGGGCGCCTGAGTGGCTCAGTCGGTTAAACGTCTGCCTTCAGCTCAGGTCCTGATCCCAGGGTCCTGGGATCGAGTCCCACATCAGGCTCCCTGCTCAGTGGAGAGTCTGCTTCTCCCACTCCCTCTCCCCCTGCTGTGCTCTCTCTCTCACTCACTCACTCTCTCTGTCAAATAAATAAATAAAAATCTTTGAAAAAATAAATCAATCCTTGCTTATCAGCAGATGTCCTCATTTTACTTGACATGTGATGGATAAATTCTGAGGACAGAATTCTAGATTGAATAATTTCCCCCACTATATGGAAGGCATTGCTTTCTAGCATTCAGTTCCATCATTGGTAAGTCTGATGTCCTATGTTCCCTGTCCCATTTTCTTTGTTCTTGTGTGTTTGTGGCATGTGTGTGTGATAATATATTATGTATGTATACAATTTTTTTAAACCATCATTTAGTGTAGGCTGAGGGTGGTGAGGATAAATGTACACATGGCTTACACATAATTTTCATCAGAAAGGTACTTTTCTCTTCTTTTTTCTATATTATGTTGTGTTTTATCAGAGTATCTTCAAGTGATATGTTCATAAAGGTTCATGGGTAGTATACTTTTTGAATCTGTGTGTATCAGAAAAGGTTTTTATGTTTTGTATTTTTATTTTACCTCAACCCCTGATTGTAAAAGTTCAAAATCCTTTACTCTTAGAACTTTGTAGGTTTTTCTCCATTATCTTCTAGCATTTAGTGTCATGGAGAAGCCTGATGCTTGTTTAATTCCTAGTCCTTTGTGAATAATCAGTTCTTGCTTCATTCTAACACAGGTAGGGTTTTAACTTTATTCTGGAAATTTAAAACATCAGGAAAGGCTACCAGGGGGCTAGTGGCTATGGGGAAGACACCAGGTCCCCATTACTCTAGCATGAATCAGAAGTAGTGTCAGGACTAGAGAAATGTGCTGCCACCATGCACTGGGGAGTATGTTCTTCTGGGTCTCATCTTCCCAGAAAAGGTGAGGCCAAAGGGGGGATTATCAGCGTGTTAACTTCAGGACACAGGTGCATGGAAAAATATATAAAATAAAGTTGTTATTCCATCTATCAAAAAACTGTTAGCTGTCATTCTAATATAGCTTCCTACAAAAATGGCCTGCTGACCTCAGATTTGAGGAGCTCCCTGGCAGTGTTTATAAACAGTATCCAATCTAGCAGAGCTGACCCTTAAAGGAAGGGATTCAACACATTGAAAGAGAAAATAGAGTATCCAAAATTGCTGACTGTGGATGTGCATAGCCCAGGATACTCGGAAGTTGAATGGCTGAACAAATGCTATATACCATTAATATCCAACTTTTGTCACAGACTTAAAGGGCAAGCTTCAAGTGGGTTCCCAGGTAAATGTGGAAATGTGGAATCAAAGTAATACCTCATGCTAAAATTAGCTGGATATATCTTTATTGTTTTCCTAAAGAAAGTGAAAGTAGCCTGAAAGATCCTCTAAATGAATGGTGATTTTCTTATGGGTAGGCTATAAACTTAGCTATGGGGACCTCACTGAAGAGTAGAATAGGAAGAAGGGATGGAGAAGGAAATGCACAGCCTTGCCATCTATACTTATTCTGAACCAAATGCCTAAAAGCACAAGGGGTAAGTGGGAGAGAAGAGAAGCAGTGATCAGCTTTGCATGTGCTAACCAAGTCAGTTGCAGAAAGAAAGAAAGAAAGAAGGAAAGAAAGAAAGAAAGAAAGAAAGAAAGAAAGAAAGAAAGAAAGAAAGAAAGAAAGAAAGAGTTACTCACTGCAGGATATGTGGCATAGGAAGCCATCCTAACCTCCTGCTGACCCCAATTTGAAGAATGCTAGAAAGTGGGGAATGGTGTTGCCACTAGGGCAGAAGACTTGACTGATCTGATGAGAAAGTATTTAAAAACAAGATATCCAAATTAAAACTACTGGCAGACAACTGCTTCCTCAAACCATCCCTACTCTGCTCTTGATAGAGGACATTAATAAACTGTCCACATTCAAAGAAGAGTAACATGAAGAAAGGAACAATCTTGGGATCTATGTATTGATTCTGCAAAGAGAGAACGAGGGAGAGGGAGAGAAGAAGAAGAAGAAGAAGAAGAAGAAGAAGAAGACGACGACGACAACAATGGAGGAGGAGGAGGGAGGAGGAGGAGGGGGAGGGGAGGAGGAAGAGGAGAAGAAGAAAACATAACAAACAATTTGGAGATAATGAAAACATGACAGAAGAATTACTCCAGGAAACAAAAGAAAATTTCAGACACATACTAATCTATATTCTCCTACCAGTTGAAGAAAATATATACTATACAGAAAAAAGAGGTCAAAGAGGTGATGAGAAGGAAAAAAAAAAAAAGAAAGAAAAATATGCTAGGAGAACTTACAAAAGAAATGAGAGCTAGTCAAATCATTGCAGAGAGCAGAAGAAATGTAAAGTAGAAAGGACTGCTGCCAGGGGCCTGAGGAAAGATTTGAAAATCACACAGAGAAAAGCTATACTCTCACACTGATATATGTAAAATTCAATATCTATAGTGAATAAAAATATTCAATAAGCTAGAATAGAAATAAATTTGCTTTGGTTGGTATAGAATACCTTAGTAGAAACTCACATGAAACATTTGTGTTGGAGTAAGTATACCGGTATTCCTACTGAAGTCAGAAGAAGAGGTGCTATTATTTATCCCTGCCTTAGCAGTGTAAAATTAGAAAAGGCAGCAATAATACAGTTTATAGGCAAAACACAGACAAGATTTTATTTATCTGTGAATGATTGGTTTGCTAACCTAGAATCAGAATGAAAAGAGTAGAAGTAATTATACAATTCAGTGAGTGGGGCAGGTTAAACAACATGTTATTAATAATGAGTGAGTCAGGGGCGCCTGGGTGGCTCAGTCGTTAAGCGTCTGCCTTCGGCTCAGGTCATGATCCCAGGGTCCTGGGATCGAGCCCCACATCAGGCTCCCTGCTCTGCAGGAAGCCTGCTTCTCCCACTCCCCCTGCTTGTGTTCCTGCTCTCACTATGTCTCTCTCTGTCAAATAAATAAATGAATAAATCTTAAATAATAAGTGAGTCAGCCAGGAAAGCAAGGAAGAAATAAAAAAAAATATGGGGCACCTGAGTGGCTCAGTTGGCTGAGCATCTGATTCTTGATTTCAGCTCAGATCATGATCTCCAAATTGTGGGATTGAGCCCTACATTGGGCTCCATGCTCAGGGCAGAGTCTGCTTGTCCCTCTTCCTCTTCTCCTCCCCTGCTCGCACTCTCCTCTGCCTCTCCCTCCCCCAAATGAATAAATAAAATCTTTTTTTAAAAAATACATGGAGGGACGCCTGGGTGGCTCAGTCGGTTAAGCGGCTGCCTTCGGCCCGGGTCATGATCCCAGGGTCCTGGGATCGAGTCCCACATCAGGCTCCTTGCTCAGCAGGGAGCCTGCTTCTCCCTCTCTCTCCTTCTGCTTGTGCTCTCTCTGTCAAATAAATAAAATCTTTAAAAAAAAATACATGGAAACAAATGAAAATGAAAACATGACAGTCCTAAACCTTTGGGATACAGCAAAAGTGGTCCTAAGAGGGAAGTATATAGCAATACAGGCCTACATTAAGAAGCAAGAAAAGTCTCAAATAAAAAACCTAATCTTGCCCCTAAAGGAGCTAGAAAAAGAACAAGAAACAAAGTCTAAAGCCAACAGAAGAAGGGAAATGATAAAGGTGAGAACAGAAATAAATTATATATAAACTATAAAAACAATAGAACAGATCAATGAAACCAGGAGCTGGTTCTTTGAAAAAATTAATAAAATCGATAAACCCCTCATCAGACTTATCAAAAAGAAAAGAAAAAGGACCCAAATAAATAAAATCACAAATGAGAGAGGAGAAAAAACAACCAACACCACAGAAATACAAGCAACTGTAAGAGAATATTATGAAAAACTATATGCCAACAAATTGGATAACCTGGAAGAAATGGATAAATTCCTAAAAACATATAAACTACCAAAATTGAAACAGGAAGAAATAGAAAACTTGAACAGACTGATAGCCAACAAAGAGATTGAATCGGTAATGAAAAATCTCCCAACAAACAAAAGTCCAGGGCCAGATGGCTTCACAGGTAAATTTTACCAAACATTTAAACACAACTTAGTACCTATTCTCCCTAAACTATTCCAAAAAATAGAAAGTGAAGGAAAACTTTGAAATTCATTTTATGAGGCTAGCATTACCCTGATACCAAAACCAGAAAAAGACTCCACTAAAAAAGAGAACTACAGGCCAATATCCCTGATGAACATGGATGTAAAAATTCTCAACAAAAAACTAGCAAACCAATTCCAATAGTACATTAAAAGAATCATTCGCCACGATCAAGTGGGATTTACTCCTGGGCTGCAAGGTGGACAGTATTCGCAAATCAATTAGTGTGATAAACCACATTAATAAAAGAAAGGATAAGAACCATACGATCCTCTCAATAGATGCAGGAAAAGTATCTGACAAAATACAGCATCCATTCATAACAAAAACCCTCAACAAAGTAGGGTTAAAGGTAACATACCTCACCATAATAAAGGAAAGGCCATATATGAAAAACCCACAGCTAACATCATCCTCAATAGGGAAAAACTGAGAGCTTTTCCTCTATGGTCTAGAACAAGACAGGGATGTCCACTCTCACCATTGTTATTAACATAATATTGGAATCCTAGCCACAGTAGTCAGATAACAAAAAGAAATATAAGGCATCCAAATCAGCAAGGAGGAATCAAACTTTCACTATTTGCAGATGACATGATACTCTGTTTAGAAAACCCAAAAGCCTCCACCAAAAAATTGCTAGAACTGACACACAAATTCAGCAAAGTTACAGGATGCAAAATCAACATACGGAAATCTGTTGCATTTCTACATACCAATAATGAAGCAGAAGAAGGAGAAATCAAGGAATGTATCCCATTTACAATTGCACCAAAAACCATAAGATATCTAGGAATGAACCCAACCAAAGAGATGAAAGACTTATACTCTGCAAACTATAAAACAGCTGATGAGAGAAACTGAAGCTAACACAAAGAAATGGAAAAACATTCCATGCTCGTGGATTGGAATAAGAAATATGGTTAAAATGTCTGTATTACACAAAGAAATGTACACACTTTTAAAAAAAGATATTATTTATTTGGGAGAGAGAGAGAGAGGGAGAAGCAGGCTCCCCCACTGAGCAGTAAGCCTGATGTGTGGCCTGATCCCAGGACCCTGAGATCACAACCTGAGATGAAGTCAGATGCCCAATTGACTGAGCCACCCAGGGAATCCAAGAAATCTACACATTTAATGCAATCCTTATAAAAAAAACCAACAGCATTTTTCACAGAGCTAGAACAAGCAATCTTAAAGTTTGTATGGAACCACAAAAGACCTGAATAGCCAAAGCAACCTTGAAAAAAAAGCATAAATTTGGAGGCATCACAATTCCGGACTTCAAGTTATGTTACCAAGCTGTAATGATCAAGACAGCATGGTACTGACACAAAAATAGACACACAGATGGTAATTCAATCTTCAGTAAATCAGGAAAGAATATCTAATGGGAAAGAGAATGTCTCTTCAACAAATGGTGCTGGGAAAACTGGACAGCAACATGCAAAAGAATGAATTGGACCGCTTCCATATACCATACACAAAAATAAATTCAAAAATGGATTGAAGACCTAAATGTGAGACCTGAGGCCATAAAAATCCTAGAAAAGAATATAGGCAGTAACTTCTTTGACAATGGCCATAGTGATGTTTGTCTCCTGAGACAAGGGAAACAAAATAAAAAATAAACTATTAGGACTACATGTCTCCTGAGACAAGGGAAGCAAAATAAAAAACAGACTATTAGGACTACATCAAAATAAAAAGCTTTTGCACAGTGAAGGAAACAATCAACAAAACTAAAAGGCAACCAGGAAACAGGAAAAGATATTTGCAAATGACATATCTGATAAAGAGTTAGTATCCAAAATATATACAGACCTTATAAAACTCAACACCCCAAAAACCAAATAATCCAATTAAAAAATGGGCAGAAGACATGAATAAACATTTTTCCAAAGAAGACATAAAGATGGCATATAGACTCATGAAAAGATATTCATCATCACCCATCATCAGGGAAATACAAATCAAAACTACAATGAGATATCACCTCACACCTGTCAGAATGGCTAAAATCACCAACACAAGAAACGGCAAGTGTTGGTGAGGATGTGGAGAAGGGGGAACCCTCCGACACTGTTGGTGGGAATGCAAGCTGGTGCAGCCACTCTGGAAAACAGTATGGAGGTTCCTCAAAAAGTTAAAAATGGAACTAGCCTATAATCCAGCAATTGCACTACTAGGTATTTATCCAAAGAATATAAAAATACAGATTCAAGGGGATACATGCATCTTTATAGCAGCATTGTCTATAATAGCCAAGATATGGAAGCAGCCTGTATCCATTGACTGATGAATTGATAAAGAAGATGTGGTGTGTGTGTGTGTGTGTGTAATGGAATATTAGTCAGTCATAAAAAAGAATGAGATCTTGCCATTTGCAGTGACATGGATGGAGATAGAGTGTATTATGTTAAGTGAAGTAAGTCAGAGAAAGACAAATACCATATGATTTAATTCATACATGGAATTTAAGAAGCAAAACAAATAATCATAGGGGGAAAAAGAGAGGGAAACCAAGAAACAGACTCTTAACTATAGAGAACAAACTGATGGAGGGAGGTGGGTGGGTGGCTGGGTGAAATAAGGTAATGGGGATTACAGAGTGCACTTGTGATGAGCATCAGGTATTGTACGTAAGTGTTGAATCACTAAATTGTATACCTGAAACTAATATTACATTGTATATTTACTAACTGGAATTTAAATAAAAATTGTAAAAAGGAAGTTAATATATGTAAAACATTTAGAAACTTCCTGGCATATATGAAGTACTCTGTGTTAGCTATTAATTATACATACTTGTTTAATGGTGAATTATTGGCCTTAATTCACTTTTTTATTGCCAGTTAATTTTTATAAGCAGCATATTAAGTAAAACTTCAATATATATTTTTATAAATGTGTACCAATTTATGTGTTTTATAAAATTATACTTCTCTACTGCTTAATTTTATAGCAATTTTCTTGTTTCTTTTTCTTCAATTTCAATACTATTAATATTTTTCTTCAAATTGAATACGACTTAAGATATACTCCTCTCTTGATATACCAATCTGTTTTCTTAAATAAATGTGATGTAGAATTTTATCTCACTTAAAAGCTTTCTATCCACATTATTTCCCCCCCAGATTTCATCATTCTTTAATTTTATGGAATGACACCCACATCTAGAAGGCTGAAGAATTTTTTTTTTCTTTTTTTCTTTTTCACTGTTCAGAAGGCTGAAGAATTTAAGCAAGTCTTTTCAGGAGCCCATTGTGAGAGAATATTTATCTTTTGTTAAAAAAAAAAAAGTAAGTACTCTTAACTTCTTAATGCATATATTCTTATGCACAATCTAAGTAGAGAAGGTAATAAATATTTTGTGGTTACATTTTTATCCCCATGTTAATTGTTAGCTTTGAAAAACCAAACAGGCTTCCCTATACCATCTCCAGTCTGAATTAAGGGCCACCCCTTTATGGTCCCAGAGAGCACCCTTGGAATGCTCCATCTTACCACTTGTTGGTTTAGGGGTCCATCTCTGTGACCTCTTTGATGAAGATGTCTTTATGGGCAGTGATTGTGACCCACTCCCAACCACTACCACAGTACCTAGTTACACAGTTGGCTGTTTAAAAATGTTCGTGGAAAGAAATTAGACGTTTAAAATGTGTTACAGCTATTCTTTGCAATCCATATTTATTTGATGTCATTTACAAATTATACATTCTGACTTCTTTCACTCAGGAATGTATAAGAAATAACATCTAACATTTATTGAACACTGTATATGTCAGGGGCTTTTCTAAGACCTTAAGACATTAATTCATCTAAGCTTTACAGCAATACTAAGGGATAGGTACTATTATTATTCTCATTACAGATAAGGAAACAGACCTATAGGAAGATTAAGATTCTTGCTAAAGATCATACAGTTGGGAATATAGTCAATGGTACTGTAATAGTGTTGTATGGTGAAGAGGGTAACTACACTTTTGGTGAGCACAGCATAACATATAGACTCACCAAATCACTATGTTGTACACCTGAAACTAATGTAACATTTTGTGTCAACTATACATCAATTAAAAAATGGAAAAAAAAAAAGTCACACATTTGGTGAGCAAAGTGGGAAAATTTGAACCAAGAGAGTATCTCCACCTTATACCACACTGCCTCTCCTATGTCACCATGGTCATTTTATTTTTATTTTATTTTATTTTTTAGAAGATTTTATTTATTTATTTGAGAAAGAGAGAGAGAGCATGCGCATGAGTGGGCAGGGTGGACACAGGCAGAGGGAGAAGCAGACTCCCCACTTAGCAGGAAGCCTGAAATGGGACTCAATCCCAGGACACTGGGATCATGACCTGAGCTGAAGGCAGATGCTTAACTGATGGAGCCACCCACGTGCTCCCACCATGGTAATTTTAAATACAGTTCTTTTCATGTTAGTTCTATGATCAGTATCTTTTGAATGATGTACCAGTCATGTACTAGGTACTGACACACAGTGATCCTGCCCAAGGGAATCAATAATCTAGAGGGAGAAATAATAGTATAATCAAAATACTGTGTTGTAAGTGCAAAATACTTGCATATACTAGAGAAGTAATAGGAGTTATCTCTTGCTATGTAACAAATTATTCCAAACCCAACAGCTTAAAATAATAAGCATTTATTATCTCACAATTTCTGTGGGTCAGAAATTGGGCATGGCTTAGCTGGGTGCCTCTGTTTCAAGCTCCCTCACAGAGCTACAATCAAGGTGTTGGCTACAATCAAGGTAGTCTCATCTGAAGGTTCAACTGGAGGAGGATCTTGTGGTCAAGGCTGGGATTCAATTTCTCATAGGTTGGTAGATTGAGGACCTCAGTTCCCCACTAGCTATTGGTTAGAGGCCTCCCTCAGTTCCTTGCCATCTGGGCCTCTCCATAGGTACCAACAGTATTTGAGAGATACAGTTTCCCTGCATTTGTTATTATCATGAGTTTTAATTTTATCCACTTGGATGGTTGTATGATACAATTTTTATTGGAGTTTACTTCAGTCTCATTATGTGTAGCTGTTGTGGTGTTTTCACTGACTGCTCTGAGCATTCATTGAATTTTCATTGAATACATTCCACCATGGCAGAAGGTAACTCAATTCTCAGCTTTGTGTGGGCTTTAGAAATCTTCATGAAACACTTCCCAGTAATTATTTATCCATTCCTTTGGGTTTTACCCTGTACATACATAAACTAGTAATCAGCCAAAGACTCAAAGGGACTCCATGCAGATTTCTAGAGTCTCCATCTTTGGAGACCTTAACATGTACACTGTTAATCTTTAGAATCTTCTGGTTTCTCAGAGTGCCTGGGTGCCTCAGTTGGTTAAGCCTTCAACTCTTGATTTTGGCTCAGATCATGATCTCAGGGTTGGGTCGTGAGATCGAGCCCCATGTCAGGCTCCATACTCTCTCTCTCTCACTCTACCTCTGCTCCTTGCCTGCACCACATGTTCACTCTCTTTCTCTAAAAATAAATAAAAATAAATAAAAATAAAGAAATAAAAATAAATAGAGTCTTCTGGTTTCTCAGTTCCTTTGTTTTCCCAAATGTAGCAGTCACCACCTCTACTGTACTCAGCTTCTGTTGGTTAAAACAGACCCTTTCATCTTCTTATCCCATCTTCTAGCCCTCCTTCAAGGCCAGCAGGATTCCTGTGGTAGATTCAATAGTGGTACCCCAAAGATGTCTATACTTTAATCCCCAGAGCCTGTGAAAGTGTTATCTTTCATGGTAAAAGGGCTTTGCAGATGTGACTGAATTGAGGATCTTGAGATGGGGGGGTTATCCTGGATTATCCAGATGGGTGGTATGTATCACAAGGATCCTAATATGAAAAGAGAAAGGAGACACAGAATGAGAAAGAGAAGAAAGAGAAGAAGCAGATATCAGAGGAGAAAAAAATACTACTCTGCTGGCTTTGCGGATGGAGGAAGGGGAGACAAGTCAAGGAATGCAGGCGGCCTTTAGAAGCTTTAAATGTCAAGGAAGTAGATTCTTACCTAGAGCCTCCTTAAGGAATATAGGCCAAGTGACACCTTGATATTAGCCCATTGAAACTGATTTCAGACTTCCAACCTCCAGAAATGCAAGAGAATAAATTTGTGTTGTTTCAGCCACCAAGTTTATGGTAACTCGTTACAACAGAGGAAGCTAATATACACCATTATGCTGTGTTTCACCTGCGCTTTCAGTCTTCCTTCTTTGCTTGGTTCCTCTCCCTCCCCCTGGAAATGCTCTCAAGCTTCTCTGGAGTCATCTCATGGATTCTTTAGGGCAGTCCTTCTTCACCATCATCCTCCTTACTGCTTCCCTGCCCTATTACCCACTCACACTTCATTCTCTGTAAACTGAAGTCCCTGCCCACCACATACTGGAATCTCTCTTTGGAATTTAACTAGAGGCCCATCCTTTGACTTCCTTCTCAGGGTCTCTGCAGCATTTGATAAAGTGGATTGCTCAATGTACAATCACTCTCCCTTTAAAAAAAAGACTTTACTTTTAGAACAGTTTTAGAATTATAGGAAATTGAGAAAATAGTACAGTAGATTCCCATAAAATCCTTTAGCCAGTTTCCCCTATTGTTAACATTTGTGTGGTATATCTGTTACAATTCATGAATCATTATTGATGTATTATTATTAACTACATTCTATATGATATGTAGATTTCCTTAGTTTTTGCCTAACATTTTTTTCTGTTCCAGGATCCCATCCAGAATATCATAAAAAAAAACATTTACTTGTCATTTCTCCTCAGGCTGCTCTTATCTGCAATGGCTTCTCACACTTATCTTGTTTTTTGATGACTCACAGTTTTGACGAGTACTGGTCAGATATTTTGTAGAATGTTCCTCAACTTGAGTTTGTATGATATTTTCCTCATGATTAGACTGGGATTATGAGTTTTGGGGAAGAATACCACAGACGTGAAGTGCTGTTTTCATCATGTCATGGTAAGGGTACATGCTATCCACATGGTTTATAGCTGTTGAGGTTGACTTCATCACCTGGCTGAGGCAGGGCTTGCCAGGTCTCTCCACTGTAAGGTTCCTCCTTTTTCCCCTTTTCATACTCTCCTCTGTGGAAGCAAGTCACTGTATGCAGCCCATACTTAAGGAGTGAGGACTTATGGTTCCCCTACATTCTCTTCTAAATCTCCTGCCTTGAATTTTCTCACAGAGGGCGCCTGGGTGGCTCAGTTGGTTAAGCGACTGCCTTCGGCTCAGGTCATGATCCTGGAGTCCCGGGATTGAGTCCCGCATCAGGCTCCCTGCTCAGCGGGGAGTCTGCTTCTCCCTCTGACCCTCCCCACCCCATGCGTGCTTTCTCTCTCTCAAATAAATAAATAAAATCTTTTAAAAAAAAAGAGTTTTCTCACAGAGCACAATCTCGGTTTGTTTTCTCCTTATCACGTTGGTATTCTAAACATAAGTCTAACCAAATGTCCTGTGGCAGTGGTGTCTCCTTTTCCCTCCTCAGTAATCCCCTCCTGGCCACTCCGCTTGCCTATCTTCTCCTGCCTGCAAGAGGCTTCCAAAGGTGTAACTTTAACAGTCGCCCCTCTCCTGAGCTCAAAAGCCAGATATCACCACAATATTCACCTGCAAGCATGTGTCAGTTCAATCTTTCAAACACTGACCTCTTCATTTTCTCTCTTCCTTCATTTCTACTAATGGCTTGTCTAATTGCTGAGTTGTCCAGTCATAAAACCTCAGAGCAGTAACAAGTTTTTCTTGCTGACACCTAATTCAGCCAAATTATCAGTTCCTGAAATCATTCATATGAAATATCTCTCTCCTCAATCTCTTCTTTTTTATCCACGGTCACCCAGAGGCAGGTCCTCACTCTCTCTCATCTAGGTAATTTCAGCTGTGTCCATTCACACATCTCTTTCCTCACAGCTAATTCTATGCCCTCTGTCAGATGGTTTATTCAATACAGCTAAAGTTAGAGTATTCTGAGGTAAACATCTCTAGCAGCTCCCTGTTAGTGAATAACTTCCCCCCTCCCCTCCTTCTTCCCTTCCTTCATACACCTACTCTACCACCACCGTCACCAACACCACCAGTTACCGAATGACAAGCATTTTACTCAGTGCTAGTGGGGTAGAGACAGATTGTTGAAATGTGGCTCCTGTCAACCAAGGTGAAGGCACATTCTTCACGGCGATATGTAAGGCACAAAATATTCTAGTCTCTACCTCCAAATACATGCCCTGCTCACTGTTATCAAAATATGTCTAATATAGATGCTGCTTTAAACATATCATTTAATCTCTCTAGAACGTCCTGGATTCTGAGACAACCCCATTACAACATACACAGACATAAACACACACACACACACACACAGTGATGTTCTCTCTCTAGTCTTGAAATTCATGTGCATTCTGTTTATCTTTAACACCTGGGGCTTTCTTCCCCCCCCCCCCCCCCCAGATTATCATCCTCTGTGTACATGTCTTTTATCCCTCCCCAGACTGGTAGTTCCTCCACGTCACTGCTATGCTTCGGTTAGGTCTTATCTCCTCTAGTGCTTGCATAAAGCGGGCCCTTGGTAAATCATTTTGACAGGTTACCTTGCTTTGTGTTATAGAGAAGTCCTTGAAGTGAGAAACAGAGCCTAGATAATTACTGTAAACCTTGCCCCGTGTACCATACAACACTCTCAGGAATGGGCTGCAGTTTGTATCCGATTTGATACACATCAAATAATTATCTATCTGCCATATAAGTATGGTTAGAATTTATTTTCTTTTATCAGTAGAAAAAAATGTTATCAATAAGAAACAAAGTGAAAAACAAAGCTCAGGGTGTCTGTACCTACTTAAATAGCTTTTACGTAGCTTTTTAAATCCCTCGCCAGCCAAGATATTTTAAGCATCTTGCTACTATTTAATTGTGCAAAATAACCATGGTTTTAGGGTTGAACTTCTAAGTGATTTTTCTCTTTTGTGTACTTTCCAGAATTCATTTCAGACATAGTTTTCCATTTTTTTTTTAAATTTTTTTAAAGATTTTATTTACTTATTTGTCAGAGAGAGAGAGCACAAGCAGAGGGAGAAGCAGGCTTCCCGCTGAGCAGGGAGCCCGATGCGGGACTCGATCCCGGGACTCCAGGATCATGACCTGAGCTGAAGGCAGATGCTTAACGACTGAGCCACCCAGGCGCCCCAGTTTTCCATTTTGAATAATAACATTTCAAATCAACCCCAAGGTAAAAGTTGTAGGACAACATAAAAAATGAAGTCACTTTTCATGTGTTTCCCATTGGCAAATTACTCTGTTTTTTCTGCCACCAGGCTTCATCTAATGATGTGACCTTTACCGTGCTAATAGACAGCAAACAAAAATCTGCCAAATTGTGATAAAATATAGGTTTTAAATATAAAATGAATTAAGCTAAGAAGATTTATAAAGGTCAAAACATGGAAAGAATTAAGTTGAAACAGTGATTTGTGTTTGACACATGTTGTACCAGATTTTCTCCAAGGTTATTTTTTGAAATCTAATGCTTAATAACTGTATGAGGGAATGTACTTTTTTTTTTTTTAAAGTACCACTACAATAGTGTTGACTAATGTTTGTTAGGCTCAGACCTAAACCTATTGTTTATTCAATAACTATTATATACCGAATATACACCAGGTAATGGGACACACTCAATAAACTCAATAATGATCCTTAACCTCTTGCAAAATAGAGTCTAATAGGCGAGAGAGATAAGCAAATGTTTATTTCAGGAGAAATGCTGGTGGAAGCTGTACCCCCCCTCACCCAGACTTCTAAGAAGATGGGGTCTGCAGGGTACACAGAAGGGGAAGAGACTTCACACATGAAGGGCATAGAAAATACATACATACATACATAGACTACATACAAAGAAATACACAGAAAGTACAAAGGAGAAAACCAGTGCACTTCTGAAACTGAGAGAACTGAAAGAAAAGTTGCTTATGGTGTGAGTCAAGTTTGAGGGTGTAAAAGACTAAAAATTGGTGATTCTCAACCAGGGATGAGTTTGGCCCCAGGGACATTTGTCAACATCTGGAGATACTTCTGGTTGCCATAACTGAGTGTGTATAAAGGCTTGCTGGCATCTAGTGAGTAGAGGTGAATAGATGCTACTGCCCATCCTCTAATGCACAGGACAGCCCCCTACAACAAAGAACATTCTTGTCCCAATGTCAGTAGTGCCTAGGCTAATGCTGTTGCAGATGAACCTGTAGATTTATATTATGATTAGGTCACAAAATTAACTGAAGGAGTTTGGGATTTATGCTGGGAGTCATGGGGCACCACTGAGGGATTTAAGCACACTTTTTTTTTTTTTGGTCATTCCAAGAGCCACTCTATTATCATGGCTGTAATTAGATATTTGTTTATGGTGAGTCTCACTTACAGGATTGGAAAATAGTGCTTACTATGAATTACATCCACCAGTCATACAAAAGTTGAGAGAGCATTATTGTGGAAAGTTTGCTAGAAGTTTAAAAGCCAAAAGGAAAGATGCCTTAATTCTTTGGCCCTTGCCAGCCATAATATAATCTTTAAAAATGTGTGTATTTATTTTATTGGAGTCTCTCCTGCCACAGAGTCAAGCATAAGCACCCACCCACATGAATCTGAAGCTCTACTGGAGATCAACAGAAGATCAAAATGAACCACTGTGCAGTTTCAACTGGGAAAAAGAAAAAGAGAGAGAAAAATCTCTTATGTCCAGTGCAAACAGGAATAATCCAAAGCTTCAGAACAGGCTTTCTTAATTTTCTTTTTTTTAGTCCAGAGCCTTTTGAACATCTGGACAATTATGACCTCTCTTTTTAGAAATGTGCACTATCCTCCCATATAATGCATCTAATTTCAGGGGTTCGTGGACCATATAGAGATACAGTGATTTCTCACATGAGCTGATGTTCCCCAAAAATATCTAAAGGCCAGATTTATAGCAACAAAAATTTCCAAAGGAAATATAGCACAATTTAGAATCATCTGGATTTTTTAATCAATGAAAAACTCTTTCCAAAAAAGCTCACTAAGACACCACTTGTGTCATCTTGCAAAATATAAGTAATATTGCATCACAGCAAAACAAAGCCAATGGAAATGAGCAATTCTTCTTATGATCTACAATGAGGACAATATGTTGCTCTGGTTACAATAACCTCTGTGATGAACAATTCTGTATACCAGGAGCTTTCTGCTGATTCCTGTTCATGTAATCATTACTTTCTCTAAAAATAGTGATTGATTACAGTCTCAGTGTCTTATAAATGGGAAGAAAGGGTGAATTGATCTTGCTTGCGTTCATTACTGTTCTTCTCTTCCACAATCAAGTACTGAACTGTCAATTCCCATTACCTTCCTGCACCACAGATGTCCCAATTGCCTTAGTCAGGAGAGAACTGCCCCGAGAATACCCACACCGTGGTAAACACACACATGTGCACACACATACACACATCTCATCAGCTCTTTGGAGGAGATAATACATGCTTATTTAATGGTTTCTATCTCTAGTGACACCATCACTGTTAACCCACTGTATTTTCTCCTTCTTGTCTGTTAATACATCCTTCATTTGTCTCACTTGCTGGTTTCTACAAAGACTCTGAGCATCTGCTTTATCTCCAATTATCTCTGGGATTTCTAGTAATTTCTTCACTTAAACCAAATTCCATTATAACAATCTGAATGTCCCCTGGTACTCTTTAGATTGGGCTTTTGTGTACTTTATGAATCTGAGGCAGAAATTAACATCTAGTCAGAATCAAGGTGTCAGCTGGGACACAGGGTCTTCCTGCAAGCTCACTGGTTGTTTGCAAAACTCATTTCCTTCTCATGCTTTTTGCATGTCTGGTTCCATCTTTAAACCAGTAAAGGTGGCTAGAATCCTTCTCATACTTCCCATCTCTCTCTTCTCTTTCCGCCACATTTCTCTGACTCTGGCTAGAGAAAGTTCTCTGCTTTTAAGGGCTCATGGGATTAGATTGGGCTCACCTGGGTAACATAGGGTACTCTCTATCTTAAGGTTTCTAACCTTAATTACTTCTAAAAGTCTCTTTGCTATGTAACATAACACACTTGTAGGTTCCACGGATTAGGGTTTGGACATCTTTGGGGGCCATTATGCTACCACAGACACCTAAAGATAAAAAGTGTCATGGACATTCAGAGGAGGGCTGGGGTGATCTGTTCTAATTAGAACTGTCATGGGAGATCAAAACCACAAAGATATATCACCTCACACCTACTGAAGGGCTGTCATCAAAAGACAAGAGATAACATGTGTTGGCAATAATGACAAGAGAAAGGAACTCCTGTGCACTGTTGGGGGGAATGCAAACTGATGCAGTCACTATGAAAAACATGTATGTGTGGAGATTCTTTAAAAAATTAGAAACAGAACTATCATGTGGCCCAGCAATCCCATTTCTGTACATATATCCAAAGGAAACGAAATCAGGATCTTGAACAGATATCTGCACTCCCATGTTCACTGCATCATTATTTGCAAGAGCCAAGATATGGAAATAACCTAAGGGTCCATCAATGAATTTAAGGATGAAGAAGATGTGATATGTATATATAGTGGAGAGAAAGAAGGAAAGCCATGAGAAAGAAGGAAATCCTGCCATTTTTGACAACATGGATGGACCGTAAGGCCACTATGCTAAGTCAAGTAATTCAGAGAAAGACAAATAGTGTATAATATCACTTACATGTGAATCTAAAAAAGCTGAACTCAGAGAAACAGAGAGTAGAATGATGGTTAGCCAGTGTATGAGGTGAGGGCAAAGGAAATGGGGAGACGCAGGCCAAAAAATGAAAACTTTCATTTAGAAGATGAATCCATTTTGGGGATCGGATCTAATGTATAGCATCATGATTATATATAACAACATCGTATTATACTTGAAAGGGGTTAAGAGAATAGATCTTAAAGGTTCTCACCACAAAAAAGAAATGGTAGTTATGTAAGGTGATGGACAGTCCTAGCCAACAGTTGAGGAGTGATGATTTTGCAATATGTAAGTGTATCAAATGAACATGTCATACTCCTTAAACTTGCACACTGCCATATGTCGATTAAAAATAAAAAAAATAAATAGGTAAAATTTTCTAAAACTAAATGTTAGAAGAAGAACCATTATGGAAGAACTATGTAATTAAAACTATTACAGGTGGGTTTCTAGCTGGGCCTTAAGTTTTGAGTAGAATTTTGATGGAGCCGAAGCTTGAGGGCAGAGAGATCTGAACATGAGAAAGTAGAGTTTGGAAGAAATAGTGGCTAATCAAGTTTGGGGCATGAAGGATGAAAAAGTAGGTTGGAGCCAGGGAGTAGGGTACCTTAAATTATGGGTCAAGAGTTTACTTTTACTAAGAATATAACCTGTACCTTGAAGATATTAAATAAAAATAAATATTAAAATAAAAAACCCCACATTTCTTAAGTGTTGCAAGTGAATTCTGAGAAAAGCCAATTTTGCAATGGTTAGATAAATTTATTTGCAGAAAGTATAATGTTACTGGTATGATTTGGGTTCTGGGAAAGGTCTGAGAATTGATGAAGCCAAATGCAGAAATAGTACCTCTTAGCAACTCCTAAATAAGGACTTCCCATTAAGGTTTTAATATTTTCTGTGAAGTAAAACCTCAGATTTTACAGATGTTCATGCTCAAACATCACTGTGAGTGCCGGCTTTCACCACAAATGTGAATGACTTGCAGGCTATCTCTTTTCCCTTTTACTCATGAAAATAATCAAATGTATTATGATTTGAAAAATCTATAGATAAAAAAAATTCAGAAGATGTGACAGATCTTGTTTATAGCAGCAATGACAAAGATAAAAGGGAATAGACAACAAAAAATATGCAAGACTTAACATAAAGAAACCTTTCAAATGCTATCAAAGAATATGAAAAAAGACTTGAACTGATGGAAAGATGTATTATGCTCTAGGTCAAGAAGACTCAGTATCATGAAGATATCAATTCTTCCTGTGCTAACTTAAAATTGAACATTATAATCCCAATAAAATACCAGCAGTCTTCAATTTTTTTTTTATTGGACACACAGAATATAAAATTCACATGGCAAAATAAACAAGAACATCCCCAAATCAAAAACTCTAAAAAAGAAAAAATAGAGGTAAAACTAGCCATACCAGATAGTAAATCATACCCTAAGTTTCAATAATTTAAACACTATGATAGCAGTCCAGGACTAGACAGAGGAACCAATGAAATAGGGTAGGAGATATAGACGTAGACCCAAACACATGCCAAATGATAAAGAAGTCAACTTCGGTTAGTGGGAAAAAAAATGTGGATTAGTCAATAAATTAGGCAAAAAATCAGTTGTATTAAGACAACTGGATGGCTATCTAGAAAGAAACTTTTATTTATACCTCATGCTGATCTATAGGACACATTCCAAATGGATCAAAAGTACAAATGTAAACCATGAAATCATCAAAGCACTAGAGAAATCTGTGAAAAAATTCCTTTATGATCATGGAAGATTAGATGTTATAAAAGAAAAAGAAGTACCTGTGGTTACATAAAAATTTTTTTTAGAGATGAAAGCAACATAAGCTAAATCAAGACACACAAATTAATGGATACTATATTTGCAATAATATTTAAAATAGCAAAAATATTAGAAACATTAAAAAATTTCCTCTGTGGGGACCAGTTAATCATATTTGATCCATGTAATGGAATACTATGCTGCTATAAAAAAAAGAATAAGGGAATTCTCTATGCATTAATATCAAAAGAACACCAAGATATATTATGAAGTGAAAAAAGCGAAGTGTAGACCACTGTTTTTAATATGCTCTCTTGTATATAAAAAGGGGGAAATTGGGGGTATATATTTATTTGCTTGTATAGGGATGAAGATACTTTGGAGGTATACTCAAGAAACCAATAACAGTGCTTATCTGAAGGTTGAGAAATGGAGAGGAGAGACTCACAGATGAGAGTTGTATTTTCTTCTGAATCTCTTTTAATGTCACTTTATTTTGTATTACTGATTTAAAAATTTAAATAATAAACAAGTCTAAAAATACCTTTCTTTTTCTAGGCAACTCTCATTCATTGTATCAATTCTTATTCTGTTAAGTTATCATAGGGAATATTACTAACCACAGAATTCCTTCAAAGCAATGCTTAATTTGACAAAGGTAAAGTCCTTCTGGGTTTTGGCTGTAATGGTTCTCATACCACTTCTAAATAGTTGGTCACACTCTTGAAAATCACTAGATCCATCCATTGGGCTATAAAATAAGACTTGAGGGACCTAGTGAGCCATGCAGTGAGCTCTGTGGCCAGGAATTGAGTAAGTCAATCCATGACTAGGACAAAGAGTTGGTCAGTATAAGGTACATAGTACTCAAAGTTGGCCAGGATCTGCATTCTGGATTTATTTCTCTCCTCACTTGGCCTCAGTGAATCTATCCTGACCTCTTGCCTCTCCAGAGCCCTATGAATTACAACATGGTACAAAGGAGGGAAATAGGAAATGAAGCAGAGGGGGGGATAATTGCCATTTTTAGCTGTTATGTAAATGAATTATATATATATATATATATATAGGTTAAAGAGATAAGAGATAAGAAACTGCCTTAAAGCTCCATTTAAAACCATTTTTATATTGTGTTTAGGTGTTTTTCTTTAAAAAGTAAAATTCTGGGAAGAGAGGCCTGGATCCTTTCAAATATGGCAAGTTGTGACTTTGAAGACCATTTATGTGTGTATGGAGGGCAGCAGGCAAGCTTGGAATAAATGAAATTCCATTCCAATTAAAAAGGGATTCTTGGAAGCACCTCAAGCAAGCTAGAATTACTGTCATGCAAGTTGAGGTTTTAATCTCTCCTTTTCTATTGGCTGAAAGGCTGATGAAGGAACCGAGAAAAAGGCAAGTAACTTGAGAAAACAAATGATGGGGTTTTTTTTGTTTTGTTTTTGTTTTTCTTTACAAATTTTAAGTGGAAAGAGGCTGGCTGAAGTTGAGATGGGATTATGGTATAAATGGTCTGAGAAGAACAAAGACTATCGTGGTTTTGATAACTGACCATGGTGGATAAGATTTTAATTCCTTAAAGAAGCCCTAAAAAAACTGAAAAAATCAGATTGCAGGGAATTCACTCAAGCTCCGAAGGGAAACTCAAGGTTAAATCAAGCGATAAGCAACATTGCTGAAGATGAGTTAGAAACATAGTAATTCTTACCTGGTATCTTTCCTCCGTTTTTCAACAATTGTGCATCTTGTTTAAAGAGAGTATTTCTTCATGCTTCTGCTTTCTTGCCTAATAGAGAATTCTATTTCAGGTAAAGCCTGAGTGGAAAATGTAGCTAAATCCTGTGACTGACTTAATCATGGCTGTGGGAAGCTAGCTCTTCAGATCTTGAAGCTAAGACAGCACTCTGAACAGGATGACACTTCATTCAATCAACGGGCAGTGGGTCAGGAGAAATTTAGAGGCCATTGACACACTAGTGTGAACATGCAAGCCTACCTAATAACCTTGGCAAATACCAGAGAGTGTAAAAATACCGTTTTGTGGTATCTGTTGCTAGGAGCACCACGCTGATATGGGCTGTTTGGGTAGCTGCAGTTTTCAAAATGAGAACGAGATCTCAGGACTTCAGAGCCTAAACAACAAGAAAAGCGGCACAAAACTTAGGAATGATCACTGAAGTATATTCAATGCTTAATTGTGTAACCTAAAAGCTAGTGATTTTAATCTCTATTAACACCACAGTTTTCAATGACAGTGGAATTCATTTTTCAAATGTCACCTTTTACAGAATCTGGGTCCATAAAACAAACAAAACATGGGGATTTTAGTAGTTTTAACCTATTTTATAAGTTCACATTTCTCACAGTTTTTGATTTACTTATAAAGCCAGAGAAAATGATCAGGCTGCTTTGACAAACGGGATCATTTGAATGCCAGGGCTGTGATCCTAGTAGTTAACAACAGTGCTTCTTTTATCATCTTTAACACTGATTTTGGTAGTTTTGTTTGTTTGTTTGTGAGATAGGGGACAAAATCCTATCTCACTAAATCAGAGCAAATAACTTTTCTAAATCACTCCTTTTGCATTCTCAGGGTAGTGAGCAATTGAGTCTGAAACACCACAGAGGATGCCAAATGTTTGCCTACATTTCTTCATTAACCTTATCTAACTATTGCTCACATAATTAAGTAGATTAAGTGCTCAAATTTCAGAGAAGTTGTTAAAAAGATATAATCACTTTTTTGATGAAATTGCTTAAAAAACTTATAATGTGACGTTTGGTGTAGTTATTTTTATTTATTTATTTAAAAAATTTTTGTATGATGCTTGTCTCTATTAGGGGCCCCCGGGTGGCTGAGTTGGTTAAGCGTCTGCCTTTGGCTCAGGTCATGACCTCAGGGTCCTGGGATCGAGTCCAAGTCAGGGCTCCCTGCTCAGCGGGGGGGGTCTGCTTCTCCCTCTCCCCTCTGCCCCTTCTCCTTACTTGTGCTCTCTCTCTCTCAAATGAATAAATAAAATCTTTAAAAAAATAGTTACTTAAAGTTTCAAAATAGTAAAATAGATTTCATTTTGTGTGTTAAAATTTGGTTACAGTGCTCATATTGTCTGCTGTTTGAAGGACGGTACTATTGCAACCTGAATGGCTTAATGAATAGTATTCATGTTGTAAAAATTATTGGCAAGACACGAAAGCTGATACAAAATGTATAATCTGATGTGACAGACATGCACAGCCCTGAATAATTAATAAAAAAGATGTGTATACAAAACCACGTAAATTTTTTAAGATTAATGTTGCATTTATAAGAAGTTCAACTATATGCAAAAACTGTCAAAGCAAACATTATTTTGAAATTTGTACCTACATGATTTCACCAGAGAGCACGAGAACAGGCATTAATGCTCTGTAATGCGTTAAAATAAAATGTATTCAACACTTTTGAACAAGTGGGTTTGCGTGTCTGTTACAGTTTAAATGATAACGAAAAATATATGAACTAATGTTTGTATTAAACAATTGGGGGACTTAGAAAGCACATTTTGAAATATCTTTTAAGATATCTCAATAGTGGAGTCAGAGTTTTGGGACCTAGGGTTGGAAACAATTAGTAGAAGCCTAAAATCCTGAGCTTTCATGTTGGTGTATAAATCCCATAAATCTCTTAATCACTCCTAGCGTAAGCTTTCATCTAATTTTCCCAAGAGAGAGTTATCAAAGCAATTCTCGGAGTTGAATTAGGGCATGTTGGAGCTCTTTGGAGGATAGGCTTCATATAGTTCTCATAAATCAATATGTATCTCAGCCTTGCCTGATATAATAATTGTGTTAAATCCACTTGTTCAGAATGTTTGCTGTGATTTTACACAAAACGTTACTGCTAAAAGGTTGAATTTCTTTTCCAAAAAATATAAAGTTAAGCCTTTTTAAAGTCCTGTACCCCTGAAACAAATAATACATTATATGTTAGTAAAAAAATTAAAAAAAAATAGAGTACATTTTATAAGGCTATCTCACAGTACGTTTTTTGTGGTGTAGTCTTTAATGTTACCTCTTGTCTATATAACTGAGGGTATTTTATTTAAGATGTCATGAACTGCAATAACAATTGATAAAAGATACAACGCCCTAACTTTTTTCAGCAGGATGGAGATCCAGTGGGAAGCATAGAAAACCCTGCTGTGTATCCTTCACATTCCTGATTTGACTTAAAGAGGAAAATTACCAGAGTCCATAGTTACAGCCCTATTACAACTTCCACTTTGTGTGTCAATTAGCATGAGATGAAACCCACTAAAAAATGTATCGTTTTCATAGTTCAGTGTGTTCTTCCTGTTGTTCTATTTTAGGAGAGTGATGAACTCTGGCTCCTATTTGCTCGTCAAACGTAGGCAGTGCAAAACTAGGCACTTGCTTCTAAAGCATCCATGCTAATGATTCCAGCCATTCTTGAGTCTTGACTTTTAGTCACATTTTCTTCCTTACGATAATTTATCAAGCAATCTGTGAAAACTAGTATCACAGCTCGGACTTCTGCTAGTTAGATGTGTGAGCTGTATGTATATTCTCCCATCTTGTTTTGAGAGAGTGTTTTTGTCCATATATTGATCTGTGTCCGTATGTTGATCTGTGAAGTACTAAGGAAAATAAATCTTTTGTTTTTTTAATATTTTATTGTGGTAAGAACACTTCAC
Organism: Mirounga angustirostris; assembly: GCF_029215605.1. Classification (NCBI taxonomy): domain Eukaryota; kingdom Metazoa; phylum Chordata; class Mammalia; order Carnivora; family Phocidae; genus Mirounga; species Mirounga angustirostris. The sequence continues at coordinate 181,927,896 of NW_026991709.1, read as the reverse complement.
ATGAGATCTACCCCTTAACAAATTTTTTAAAAAGATTTTATTTATTTATTTGAGGGAGAGAGGGCACAAGTGGGGTGAGGGGCAGAGGGAGAAGACTCCCCGCTGAGCAGGGAGTCCTACCAGGGGGCTCGATGGTAGGACTCCATGATCATGACCTGAGCTGAAGGCAGATGCTTAACCGACTGAGCACCCAGGCATCCCGGATTTTTGAGGGGTCAATACATTATTGTTGAGGATAGGTACAGTGTTGTATTCATTATGCCACTGTATTTTAGTGGCCATGCGAGGTTCCTGACCAGTGTAATGAGTAGTACCACGGGAAGACAAAAAGAACTTCAGGAAGGTAGTTGAGGGAACTCACTGGTGAGGAGCACGGAGGATATATTACCATCTTACAGAGTTGAATCCAGCTAAAGGATTCTTTGGACAACCAGATTCAGCAGTCAAGTATAGCCTTCTTGCTCAGATATATTTTAGCTGGACAGAAAATACTTATACAGTATCTATTAAATAAATCCATCGACCTGCCCAGATATGGGAAAAAGTTGTGTTAGCAGATTCTCAGTACTGTAAGAACTCCATTTTTCACCAAGGCATAATAAAAAGGCTCTGCTATAAAGCTAATCCCTGTTTGCTGCTGACCTAGCAAGGGAACTATTAATTCAAGTGAGAAAAAGCTGAATAATTACTTTTTCTTGTTTTGAGGATGTACTTACACATATATATTTGAATGTGTCCTTCATTCTAGAATTGTACAGTGCTTACAAAAATAGTAAAGCCACACTAAACTGAAGTAAAAAGTAATTAAACTATGATTATCTGACTCAAAAGACAACAAATTTATGCTTCTCATTCTTTCTTTGCTGATCAGTTCTTCCAGTGTTAGTGCAGTACCCCAGTGATTGAAGCCAAGTGGCAGCCTTGAAAGGGTGGATTTATTTCTTTGCATTTACTAGCCCCCACCTTGTCTATCATGTAGGAAAAATGAAGTACTTTCCCATACATTCCAGCTTTCAGAAAAAAAATTATTCATATACACTGGGGAGCTTTTAAATAAGTAGAGCAGGTGATACTGTCAATAACATTTTGAAGGGATAACTTAGCATGATTCATCAGATATTCTCTCCAAAGGTAAGGTACCTAGGCTGTGCCTCATTTAATCTATCTTTCACAGGTAATATGGAGGTCTAATAATTTTATCCATTCTTTCTTCCTCATTTTGCTTCATACAACATACAAAAGCTTTTTTTCAGGTGGATCAAAGACCTAAGTATGAAAAGCAAAACTTCTAAATTTTGTTTTAAAAGTTAGGAGAATATTTTTATGATACTGATACATAAAGAGCCAGATTATAAGAGAAAAGATTGATAGACTGACTACATGAAAATAACAACTTGTATATAAAAAACAACTATAAACTAAGTTAAAAGACAATGACACATGGGGAGAAGATATTTGCAAGATTTTAAAAGAAAAAGTGTCACTATCTAGAACCTATATGTAATTCCTACAAAACAGTGAGAAGACAACATAATAGAAAGAGGGGAAAGAGATATGAATAGGCAAATCTCTGATGTGAACACCCAATAAACATGTTAAAAGATGCTCAACCTCACTAGGAATTTGGAGAATACAAATTAAAACTACAATGACAATATTTCAGGCTCTAAAATTTAATAGTTGATTCATACCAGGTATTAGCATAAGGTGAAAGAGGAAACTTTCATCAACTCTTGGAAGAAGTGGAAATTAATACAACCACTTGAGAAAGTAAATTTGGTAATAATTAGTAAAGTTGAAGATAAGCATTCCCATTTTCAGGTATATACCTTAACTCTTGTGCATGAGTGTAAGGAACACATGAACACATGAGGATAGTCATTACAGCAATGAAAACAACTAGGGGAATGGACACATAAGTGATAGAATTCTACATGGCAGCTAAAATGAATAAATTTGTCTTATATGTATCAAAATATAATGTTGGGTGAAAAGCAAGTTTTATTTAACAAAATTACTAAAATGATCAGAAAAGTACACAGAATAATATGGTATATATTCAGGTGTCTATGACCCAGAATGAATAGATGTTAACTTTTGTCATGTTTGCTTCAGCAATTATTTTTATTTTTCATTTTTTTAAAAGATTTTACTTTTTTGTTTGAGAGAGAGAGAAGAGAGAGAGAGAGCACAAGAGTGGGGAGAGATGGAGAGGGAGAAGCAGACTCCCCACCGAGCAGGGAGCCCGATGCGGGACTTGATCCAGGGACTCCAGGATCATGATCCGAGCCGAAGGCAGATGCTTAACCGACTGAGCCACCCAGGCGCCCCACTTCAGCAATTATTTTTAAAGAAATAAAATATTACAGATAAGTTTGAAACCCCCTTTTTACTTCCTCTGGATCTCGCTCTTTCCATGTTTCTCTCTCCAGAGGCAGCCTCTTCCCTGAGGATGGTTTGTATCTTTCCTGCCCATATCTGTATATATTTGTTACATAAACTGTATCTAAATATTTTATATAGATGGTGTAATATTTTAATCATTTTAATCATTTCATAACTAACAAAATGGTAGCTATTTATCTTAAAGATAAATTAACAATGAGTTCAAAGCCACAAATTCACAACACTTAAAAGAAAACTATTTCCCAAAATAACTATTGATAAAAGAAGATACTTTAAAAATTAAATAACTGACTTTTAAAGTAATAAAAGTGGAATATTACATAGTAGGACTATGGAATGTGGTCAATATGTTCTTTAGACAAAAATTGGTTGTCTTTGATGCATTTAACTTAAGAATTCAGAACAACTGTTTTAAAACCTGAGGCAAGTAGCTTGAAGGAATGATAAAGATGACTGTAGAAATTAATGATTTAAAACTCGTTCTTTATAAAAATTAAGAAAATGAGCAAGTTTCTAAAAAAAATCTAAGAACATAAGAAAACCTAGTAAGTGAAATTATGAAGAAAAAGTAACCACAGAGAAAACAGAACTAAAAATGAACAGAGAATACTACACAAATTGGTATAATGTATTTGAAAACATTATAATAGGAATAATTTTTCTGAGAAAAATATATAAAATCTTGACTCAAGAAGAAATAAGAAACCTGAATAAAACATAACCCAGTGAGAAATTAAGAAAGTTATCACAGGCTTTTGCTCCAAATAATATTAGAAATGAATTCCTTAAGATGAAAGCAACAGATAATTCATGTGCATTATAAACTATCTTGGACCAGAGAGAAATGTGAAAAACTGCCTAGGTCATTTTCCAAAGTTAACAAATCTTGAAACCTACATGTGTCAAAGATAGCATTAAGTTTGTTCTATAGATCTGTCTCACTTATGGTATAAGAGGCATTAAAAAGTAACTAATGATAGAATTAACCAATATATTAAAATAATTCATCATATGACATCAGTTTATTAACTCATCAATCGAGCAAATAAGAAAACCATGAGGCAGTCTCTTTAGGTTTAAATGGGCATTTTAATGAAATTTAATGCTCATTACCTATTTATTTATTTATTTATTTATTTAAAGGTTTTATTTATTCATTCATGAGAGTCAGAGAGAGAGAGAGAGAGAGAGAGGCAGAGGCAGAGGGAGAAGCAGGCTCCCCGCCTAGCAGGGAGCCCAACACGGGGCTCGATCCCAGGACCCCGGGATCATGACCTGAGCCGAAGGCAGACACCCAACCATCTGAGCCACCCAGGCGCCCCTCATTACCTATTTAAATATCTCTTTAAAACTAATATTCAAACTAATTATCCTTAATAAATCAACAAATTTCTATCTCAAATCTATATCCAGTGTCATACATAAGGATGGAATGCTAGAAGCATTTGTGTTAAGTTAGAAAACCAGAATTCTATATTTAACATTGTTCTTGAAATTCTAGAAGAGCCAAACAAACAAACAAAAAAACAACCCAGAAAAAAGTTGTATATGTGGGGTAAAATAGAACAAATGATCATTATTATTTACAGGTGATGTATTTTTATTAAAAAACCCAACAGAATCAATTGAGAGTCTCTTAAAGTTGGTAAGAGTATAATAGCAATTGGAGATACATATATATCCAATTATATATGTCTAATCTTTCTATAAAATATGTACATATTTACATATAAAATATGTATATTTTTACACATGATATACACATATACACATGTATGTACATATATATGTCTTAGTAGTTCTTCAACACATCAATCGAAAAATATAATTGAAAAAGAAAAAGATATATTATACAAACACATATACACACATCTCCCTCTCATTAAGAACAAAATATTACCTTGGGATAAATGACAATATTAATAAAATATATGAGGAAAATACCCTACCAGTTAAAAGAATCAACTTGTATACACTAAGAAAAAGCAGACATCACATGTTTTTATAGAGGAGGAATAAGTATTGGAAGGATAATTACTATGCCCAAATTAATATATTAATACAATCAATTTTTTCACTTGACAAAATGATTCTAAAATTGATCTTGAAGATTAAATGATGAGCCTCCAGCACAGTGCCCAAAACATGGTAAACACTCAAACTAGTGGCTTTCCTAAAAATGGCAACGCAGTATTAGAGTTCCTGATCTAGTCTCAGTCCCACCTGGACTGGCTGAGAACAACTGAAAGCACATTCTCTCTGGTCAGACTGGCTCCTGAGAGGAAAAGAGAAAAAGAAGTTGTGCCTAATATCCATCAGCAGTAGACCAGAATGTTCACCTGTGGTCATGCCATTCAGAGAATACTATTTAGCACTGAGAGTGAATTAAATACAGCCATATTCATCAAAGATAAACCTCAAAGACATAATGGTAGGAAAAGAAGTAACTCACAGAGGAATCCAAGCAGTATGCTTCCATACAGATAAAGCTCAAAAAGACAATGCTAAACAACATAGTGTTTAGAGATACACACATAGAAAGGAAACTTTTAAAGCAGAGGAATGATTATCACAAAAGCCAGACCGGTGATTATCTCTGGGAGCAGATGGGCTATATTAACAGTCACATACAGGGGCCTTCTAAAACACTGGCAAATTCACCATCTTGAGTGATCTGTACATATGCATTTTCTTTTTCTTTTTTTTTTTTAAGATTATATTTACTTATTTGACAGAGAAAAAGAGAGAGCACGCGTGAGAGCGCACAAGCAGGGGGAGCAACATGCAGAGGGAGAGGGAGAAGCAGGCTCCCCGCTGAGCCGGGAGCCCGATGCAGAGCTCCATCCCAGGACTCTGGGATCATAACCTGAGCTGAAGGCAGACGCTTAACTGCCTGAGCCACCCAGGTGTCCCACGTATGTATTTTCTATATTCTTTTGTATGCATGATATATTTCAAATTGGGGGGAAAATGGAGAAACGGTATGAAAAATAAGAATTAGAAAAGCCTTGTCTCTCTATACTACCTGCATCTTAATTTTCCTAAACAAAGCGTTATGATTAATTACACTTTTATCTGTCTCTTTTGTAAAGATATCAGTTGGCCCCTTTCTATCTTTTGCCACATTTTTTTGACTTAAAAATATTAATTATAAATTCACAGGGAGTTGCAAAGATAACACAAAATGGTTCATGTATCCTTTAGCTGTTTTGCCTCAATGGTTATGTCTTACAGAATTATAGTAAATTTTCAAATCAGTAACTTGACACTGTGTGTATAGGTCTGTCATTTTATTACAGGTACAGATTTGCGTAACCATCGCCATCATCAACACACGTAACAATTCTATCACCACAAAGATTTCCCTCATGGCATATCTTTATAGTCACACCCACCCCCAACTGCCCATTATCCTTAATCCTTGGCATTCACTAATTCTCTTTCCATCTCTATAGTTATGTCATTTTGAGAATGTTATGTAAAGGGAATAATATAGCACAAGATTGGCTTTGTTTACTGGGCATAATGCCCTTGATCCATCCACGCTGTTGAGTGTATCAATAGTTTGTTCCCTTTTCTTGCTGAGTAGTATTCTATGGCATTGATCTACCATAGTTTAACCAATCACTTACTGAGGAGCATTTTGATTATTTCCAGGTTTTGACTTTTACAAATAAAAGTGCTGTGAATAATCATGTACAGGTTTCTGGGTGGACATAGTTTTAATTTGTCTGGGATAAATACCCAGGAGCATAACTGCTTGGATCATATAGTAAATGTATGATTAGTTTTTAAAGACACTGCCAAATAATTTTCCAGAGAGGCTGTATCATTTACATTTCTCTAATGGCTAGTTGTGTTATTTTCCTATGGCTGCTGTAACAAATTATCACAAACTTAGTGCCTTAAAAGAACAAATTTATTCTCTTATGACTCGGGAGGGCGGTCAGAAATCTAAACTGGGTCTGCAGGGCTATGTTACTTCTGGAGGCTCTAAAGAAGAATCTGTTTCCTTCTTTTTTCCAACTGCTAGAGACTGCCTATATTCCTGGGCTCAGGTCCTTTTTGGTCCTTTTCTCTATCTTTGTATTATATAATAACGTCTTCTTTCTTCTCTGATCCTGTCTCCTCCTTCCCTTGTGATTACATCAGGCCCCCCTGCATAATGTAGTGCAATCCTATCTCAAGATCCTTAATAACTTAATCACATCTGCAATGTTCCTTTTGAATATAAGATAACATATTCCCAGGTTCTGGAGTTCAGAATGATGGGCATTATTCTGTCTATCAGAGCTCACAATGTTGAGCATCTTCTCGTGTGTTCATTCGCCTTCCACATTTCCTCTTCAGGGCTATCTTTGTCATTTTCTAAGAAGATTGGGTTTTGTTTTCTTTTACTGTTGAGTTATGAGAGTTCTTGGCATATTTTAGATCTTTGTCAGATTTAAATAAGGTCTTTGTCAGATATCTTTAAATCTGTAGCTTGTCTTTTCATCTTCTTAACAGGGTCTTTCACAGAGCAAAGGTTTTAAATTTAGCTTTGATGTAGCCCAATTTACTGATTATTTTTCTTTAGGAATTATGCTTTTGGTGTCAAGTCTAAGAAGTCTTTGCCCACCCCTAGATCATAAAGATTTTCTCTTATATGAAAAAATCTTTTATAGCTCTAGATTTTATGCTTCAGTCCATGATCTGTTTTGACTTACTTTTTGTAGAAGGTATAAGATTTGGATCACAGTTCTTTTGCTAACACTTTCTGCTCCTTGCCTGAAACTTTCCATTATTTCATCTCTTTCAAGTGTGTTTGTAATTACTCAGAAATGTCTTCATGATGGCTACTTTAAAATCCTTATCTGATAATTCTAACATCTGTGTCATCTTGGTGTTGGCATATGTTGATTATCTTTTTTTGTTCAAGTTGAGATTTATTTGGTCTTTTGTATAGCAAGTGGTTTTCGATTAGTCATTTTGCCATTCCTTAGGTTCGAGGTCTTCAGCCTGTCTGTCTTTTTCTCTCTGCCTGTCACACTCTTCTTCTGTCTACTTTATATATTATGTCCAGGGGTTTTAGATGTGCCTAGCAGGAGGAACAGAGACAACTATGTCTATCTTTACAGAAGTGGAAGTCTCTACAATTGCTTTTAATGGCATTTTGGTTATTGAGCACAATTGTATCATAATATTTGAATGAAAAATTTCTTTCTGTTAGGTCCTATTGCCAGCATTTTGGGGTATATGCCTGGTTGTATGTCAGTGGTTATTGCATCAGTCACTGCAGTTTATAATTTTGAAATTTACCTCCAAAACTTAGGATATATATCTGGATCGAAAGAGTTTTAGATACTGAAATTAATTAATGCAACTTCTAATATCTTTCCCAGATAGTCCTAAGAGTTTTCAAAGTCAGTTGATTTGGTAAAAATTAAGTATCCTTGCACTCCATATGAATCTCGCCCATGGAATTCTCTAACCCATATATCTCTAACCAGAGTTGTCATATTCGGTTGTATAGACTGTGTACTGCACAACTCCAGGGTATGAAGTACACTCACAATGCTTTCTATTGTAAAGAGGATACAGGAAAGGAAAAATTATCCTAATACCTGGCTTCTAGTCCATTGTCACCTTTTACAGTCTTCATTCATCTGAAGTGTTCTTATTTGGTTTACCAGAGCAGAATGACTTGTTCAGAGTTATCCAGCAATCCTCAGGTGCAAAGTTAATTGGATTCTAAATCTCCTATCCTCTCTCTTCCTTCCGTGCATAAACACATTGCTTAAAAAGTACCACTGGGAGCCCAAGACTTGTTAAAGGCTGCAGTGATACAGACAAAAGGAAGTGGAGGGAGGGGATTTACAGCAGACAGCAAGGTGATATTTCCATTAGGATTCCTTTCCATTTCAAGTGCTAGATTGGAGGCTTACATACGTCTGGCTTGGGTAAGGAGCAAGTAGTTCCCAGGCTCATTTCTAGACTCTCAGTATATCCCCATGGGTCAGAGTTTCCCTGAGGGAAGGGATAACTCTTTACTCCTGCCCTGCCTGAGGGAGAAGAAGGAAATGTTGTGACAGCCAGCAGTGCAAGAGAGGGCTAAATGTTCTTCTCTTCTACCCTGTTCAAGTGGTAGACAAGATGAATATAATTCTTTCATTTTAACTCTCTGTGTGAGTGTGTGTGTGTGTGGCGGGGGCAATAACACACGGAGCAAAGCATGGGGATAGCATTTGTATTTTAATATTTTAAAAAAGATTTTATTTATTTATTTGACAGAGAGAGAGCACAAACTGGGGGAGAAGCAGAGGGAGAGGGAGAAGCAGGCTTCCTGCTGAGCAGGGAGCCCGATGCGGGGCTCGATCCCAGGACCCTGAGATCATGACCTGAGCTGAAGGCAGATGCTTAACTGACTGAGCCACCCAGGCGTCCCCAGCATTTGTATTTTAAAGCAGGAAGCATAAGCATCTGTGAAAAGGACTTTACATTTTCACCTTAAAATACAAAAGTATCCAAAGAAGGAGAAATATGTGTATAAATATGGTATCTTGATTTTTTTTACTAACATTACTGACAACCACAAACAACAAAAGGTCAACTAAATGGAAATGTTAACACATTCCTAGATAACTGACTTTATAACGTAAAATATAAATTTTTAGGGAGTATCTCTAAACATTCTTGGAAGAATCAAGTATTTCTTGGCTGTTAAAAACATTCATTTAAAAATAATATGACAAATGGATTACAAATTACTTTTAATTACTAACACCTGGAGACCCCAAACTTACAAATGATATCTATTTATAAATAACTAAAATCAACCAGACCATTTTTTTTTTAAGATTTTATTTATTTATTTGACAGAGAGAGAGAGAGAACAAGTAGGCAGAGGGAGAGGGAGAAGCAGGCTCCCCACCGAGCAGGGAGCCCGATGCGGGGCTCGATCCCAGGACCCTGGGATCATGACCTGAGCCGAAGGCAGCTGCTTACCCAACTGAGCCACCCAGGCGCCCCAACCAGACCATTTTTAAGTAGTTTTTATAAATCATATCTTTCTGGCATTAGCTTTAAGTCATGAAATTTTACTTTATCTCAAACTCAAACTCTGCTAATGTATAAGTCAGCTTCTCTGGGTCTCAGGACTGTAAAATGGATCCTTGCCTGCTTTAGCCATTTAATAAGGTAACTGTGAATGTAAAATCAGGTAGGAATTTGGAAAGTGTTTTAAAGAAATGTGTAAGTGGTTAACATGGTTGTCAATTTATGCTGTTGATTTAAATGTTCTTAAGATTAAGGCCAAAAACTAACACGAACTAGAAAGCATTGCACAATCTGGACCCCCCTTGCCTACCCTGCCAACATCAACTCCATGGCTCGCTCTCTCTGACTTGGCTCCACTGCATGGCTGGAGCATGTGAGGGCCACCTACATGCTAACTCTTTCCTCCCCTAGAGCGGAAACAGTTGTATGCAGCTGGGATGAACAATTCCAGGAACTGGCCTCAGAGATATCCTGCAGTGAGAATGATTTAAAAAAAAAACTTAAAAAAGAAGGTCATCTGCTAATGGCATTGCAATGACCAAGTCTGGTGACACTGGCCTTTCTGTTTCCCTTTAACTAATTGATGTTAGACCTATTGCTGGAAGGGGAGTTTATCCTCTTAGGCAGAATTCTCCTTAATTAATTGTTGGGTAACAGGGATTCTTTAAGGGTCCTTTAGACTAAAGGCAGAGAAAGCAAGGTCAATGCTATAGGCAATGGGGCAGAGGAAACCAAATTATCAACTGGAAAAACACAGGGCTCCCTTACTATTGGTAATTTCTTAGACTTTACATCTTAAAGTGTGGAACTTTGCTGATTTTCTTGATGGGAGATGTAAAGACCATCCTAACTCTTTCCTTTCTGAGTTAGTTTGCTAGGGCTGCCATAATAAATACCACAGTGTGTGGCTTAAAGGACAGAGATTAATTTTTTCTCTATTCTGGAGGCTCGAAGTCCAAGATCAAGATATTTGTTGGTTGGATTCTTCTGAACCTCTCTCCTTGGCCAGCAGATGGTCTTCCCCTGTGTCTTCATGTGACCCTTCCTCCTGTGTCTGTGTCCTATCTCATCACCGTTAAGGACACTGGTCATATTGGATTAGGACCTACCCTAATGACCTCTTTTCATTTAATTACCTCTTTGGGGCACCTGGGTGGCTCAGTCGTTAAGCGTCTGCCTTCGGCTCAGGTCATGATCCCAGGGTCCTGGGATCGAGCCCCGCATCCGGCTCCCTGCTCGGCAGGGAGTCTGCTTCTCCCTCTCCCGCTCCGCTTGCTTGTGTTCCCTCTCGTGCTGTGTCTCTCTCTGTCGAATAAATAAAATCTTTAAAAAAAAGATTACCTCTTTAAAGGCTCTGTCTCCAAATACAGTCATTATCTGAGGTACTAGGAATTTGGATTTCAATGTATGAATTTTGGGACAACACAATTCAGTCCATAACACCTTTCAAAGCTATTTCTGATAGTTCAGTTAGGCCATTGCAATGAACCTTTCGTCACAACTTCTCAGAGCATTGGTACCTTGGTGGATATGGTTTCCATTCCTTGGACCTGAATACTGGCAGAATCTCTTGGTCTACCTTTGATTCTATATGACAGCAGTACAAGAATTCTGTATATTGTGGTCACATAGATTAGTGAAAATTTTCCAGAACCCATACTCATTCAGTAGTGTATTGTGTTTTTGTTATAATGGCTTTGTTGAGATATAATTCCTGTGCCAAAAATTTTCACATTTAAAGTGTACAATTCAGTGACTTTTAGTATATTCACAGAATTGTGCAACCTAATTCCAGAACGTTTTCATCCCCGACCCTGCAAAAAAAATTCATGCTCATTAGCAATCTCTCCCCTTTCCTCCAGCCTTTTCTAACTACTTACCTATTTTTGTCTTTATAGAGTTGTCTATTTCATATAAATGGAATCATACAATATGTATGTGACTGTTTTCTTTCACTTAGCATAATGTTTTCAAGGTTCATGCATTTTGTAGCCTGTAACAATATGTCATTCCTTTTGTTGCCAAATAATATTCTATTGTATGGGTATATGACATTTTGTTTGGATGTATCATATTTTGTTTATTCATTTACCAGGTGGAGGACATCTGTATTGTTCTCACTTTTTGCCTATTATGAATAATGCTGCTGTGAATATTCATGAACAAGTTTTTGTGTGGACATATGTTTTCAGTTATCTTGGGTATATACCGAAGAGTAGAATTACAAGGTCATGTGGTAACTCTATGTTTAACATTTTGAGGAACTGCCAAATTGTTTTCCAAAGTGACTGCACCATTTTACATTCTCACCAGCAAGAAATAAGGGTTCTAAAAGCTCCACATTCTTGCCAACACTTGTTATAGCCCATCCTTTTTATTTTAGACATTGTGCTGGGTTTGAGAATATACACTGTACAGTTCTATTCTTTTAAATTTATTGAGGTGTTTTGTGGCTCAGAATGTGGTCTATCTTGGTGAAGTTTCAAAGTGAGCTTGAGAAAAATATATGTTCTGCTGTTGATGAATGAATTTGTCTATAGATGTCCATTGCATTCAGTTGATTGATGGTGCATTTGAATTCAACTATGTCCTTCTGGATTTTCTGCCTCCTGGGTATGTCCATTTCTGATATAGGGGTGTTGAATTCTTCAACTAACTAATGGATTCATCTATTTCTCCTTGAAGTTGTATCAGTTTTTACCTGAAATTTTGATTTTCTGTTGTTAGGCACATACATATTAAGGATTATAATGTCTTCCTGGATAACTGACCATTTTATCATTATGTAATGCCCCTCTCTATCCCTGGTAACTTTCTTAACTTTGAAGTCTGCTCTGTCTGAAATTAACATAGCGACTTCAGCTTTCTTTTGATTCCTGTTAGCATGACATACATTTATACCTTCACCTTTAATCTGTATGTGTCTTTATATTTCAAGTAGATTATTTATAGATACATTATAGTTGGTCTTGTGCTTTGATGAACTCTGACAATCTCTCTTTCATTTGGTGTATTTAGACCACTGACATGAAAATGATTACTGATACAATTGGATTAATGTCTACCATATTTGTTACTGTTTTCTGCCCTTGTTCCTTGTTTCCAGTTTTGTCTTCCTTTCTTTTTCTATCTTTTCTTGTTTTAATTAGGCATTTTATATGTTCCATTTCTCTTTTCTTAGCATATCAATTGTACTTGCATTTTAATTTTTTTAGTAGTTGTCCTAGAATTGTAATATACATTTGCAACTAATCCAAGTCCATATTCAAATAACACTACACCACTTCATGGATAATCCATGTACCTTATAATAACAAAATATTTCTAATTCCTCCCTCACCTCCCCTGTATCATTGCTCTTTCATCTCACTTATGCATAAGGTATAACCATTGAGTACATTGTAGTTATCATTATTTTGGGCAAACTATCATTTATTAGATAAATTAAGAATAGTAAAAACAAAATTTTAATTTCATCTTCACTTATTTCTTCTCTAAAGCTATTTCTTTATGTAGATCTGAGTTACTGATACATTACCTTTTTTTTTTTTTCCTCTCTGCAGAACCTCTTTTAACATTTCTTGCAAGGCAGATCTACTGGTTACAAACTCCCTCAAGTTTTGTTTGTCTGAGAAAGTCTTTATTTCTCTTTCACTTTTGAATGATAATTTCACAGGATATAGAATTTTAGGTTGGTGGTTTTTCTCTCAACACTTTAAATATTTCCTAAAAAATGTTTTTGTCTTTATTCCCCCAGCCCCCCAACACTAATTTATCTTTTTAATATTTTTTTAAATTTAAATTTTAGGTAGTCAACATACAGTGCAATGTGGTTTCAGGAGCAGAATTCAGGGATTCATCACTTACAACACCCAGGGCTCATCACAACAACTGTCCTCTTTAAAGCCCATCACCATCTAGCCCATCCCTCACCCACTTCCCTCCATCAACCCTTAGTTTGTTCTCTATCATTAAGAGTCTCTTATGGCTTGTTTCCCTCTCTCCTTTTTTTCTTTTCCCCCTTCCCATATGTTCATCTGTTTTCTTTTTTAAATTCCACATATGAGTGAGATCATATGGTATTTGTCTTTCTCTGACTGACTTATTTCACTTCGCATAATACTCCCTAGCTCCATCCATGTCCATTGCAAATGGCAAGATTTCATTCTTTTTGATGGCTGAGTAATATTCCATTGTATATATATATACACCACCTCTTCTTTATCCATTCATCAGTCAATGGATTTTTGGGCTCTCTCCATAGTTTGGCTATTGTTGATAATGCTGTTATAAACATTAGGGTGCATCTATCCCTCAAAGATTTGGGGCTGTCATGCTTTCATTTTCATTTGCTTCCATGTATTTTTAAAATTCTTCTTTAATTTCCTGGTTAACCCATTCATTCTTTAGTAGTATGTTCTTTAACCTCCATGTATTTGAGGTCTTTCCATTTTTTTTTCTTGTGGTTGACTTCAGGTTTCATAGCATTGTGGTCTGAAAATATGCATGGTATGATCTTGATTGTTTTGTACTTGTTGAGGGCTGATTTGTGACTTAGTATGTGATCTATTCTGAAGAATGTTCCATGTAAATTCAAGAAGAATGTGTAGTCTGCTGCTTTAGGATGAAATGTTCTGAATATATCTGTTAAGTCCATCCAGTCCAGTATGTAATTCAAAGCCATTGTTTCCTTGTTAATTTTCTGCTTAGATGATCTGTCCATTGCTGTAAGTGGAGTGTTAAAATCCTCTACTATTATTGTATTATCATCAATGAGTTTCTTTATGTTTGTTATTAATTAATATACTTGTGTGCTCCCATGTTGGGGGCACAAATCTTTACAATTGTTAGATCTTGATGGATAGACCCCTTAATTATGATATAATGCCCTTCTTCATCTCCTGTTATAGTCTTTGTTTCAACACCTAGTTTGTCTGATATAAGTATGGCTACTCTGGCTTTCTTTTGATGTCCATTAACATGATAGATGGCCTCCATCCCCTCATTTTCAATCTGCTGGTGTCTTGAGGTCTACAATGAGTCTCTTATAGGCAGCATATAGATGGATCTTGTTTTTTTGTTTGTCTGTTTTTTTATTTTGTTTTGTTTTTTGTTTTATCCATTCTGATACCCTATATCTTTCGATTGGCCCATTTAGTCCATTTACATTCAGAGTGATGATTGAGATATGAATTTAATGCCATTGTGTTACCTGTAGAATTGGTGTTTCTGGTGATGTTCTTTGATCCTTTCTAGTCTTTGTTGCTTTTGGTCTTTTTCTTTCCACTCAAAGAGTTCCTCTTAAAATTTCTTGCAGGGCTGGTTTAGTGGCCAGGAACTGACAGACTTGCTGGAGAAAGAATTCTTGTCTGCATATTTTTCCCTTTCAGCATGTTGAATAATTTGTTTCTACTCCTTTCTGGCCTGCCAAGTCTCTGTGGACTAATCCACTGTGAACCTGATGTGTCTTCCCTTGTAGGTTAAAGACCTTTTCTCTTTTGCTGTTTCCAGGATTCTTTCCTTGTCTGTGTATTTTATGAATTTGACTATCATATGTCATGGTGATGGCTGGCTTTTGTTGAATTTAATGGGAGTTCTCTGTGCTTCTTGAATTTTTGATGTTTGTGTCCTTTCCCAAATTAGGGAAGTTTTTAGCTATAATTTGTTCCAATAAACCTGCCCCTTTATCTCTCTCTTCATCTTCTGGGACTCCTATGATACTAATGTTGTAACATTTTACTAAGTCAACCTTCGTGGTCCATTATCTTTCTTTACCTCTTCTTTTTGGCTTTATTATTTTCCACAATTTTATTTTCTTTATCACTGATTTGCTCCTCTGCTTCATCCATCTTATTTTTATGACCTCCATTTGTGTTTGCATCTTGGTTATAGCATTTTTAAATTTTGGCCTGACTAGATTTTAGTTCTTTTATCTTTTTATCTTCCATGCTTTTTTCAAGCCCAGCTAGTATCCTTATAATTGGATATTATATCTTACTTATATCTGTATTGATTGAATCCCTGGCCATGAGTTCTACCTCACGTTCTTTCTTTTGGGGTGTATTCCTCCATCTTGTCATTGGTCATTTTGTCCAGAAAAGAAGAGAAAGAAGAACAATAAGTGAAAAAACAAAAACAAAGCAAAAAACAAAGAAAAAGGAAAAAAAAACCCAAATAATAAGAAAAACAAAAACACAAAACAAGAAAACCAGAAAAAAACCTCAATCCTGGGTGTGTTTTGGCCTGTTTAAAAGAATCTAGATCCCATAATGAAAAAATAAAGTGAGAGTAGACAAAAATATATATATGTATGAAAAGTATATATCAATAAAAATTTAAAAAATTAATAAGAAGTAAAAAAAGGAATTTGAAAATAAAAGAAAATGAAAAAATAAAAATAAAAGAAATAAAGAATAAAAGTAAAAAGGAAATCAATCCTATTTCTCCAAAAGCTGATGCTTTGCAGCACTCAATAATCAATAAACTTGGTGTGAGCTAGTTGTTTGTGCTGGTCTTCTGGGGGAGGGGCCTGCTGTGCTGATTCTCTGGATGATTTGTTTCAGTGGAAATGCTTCTCCAGGGCACAGGGGGGTGGGGCTTGGTGTAGGCAGCTCTGCCCTCCACTAGGTGGCACTGTTTTGCTCCCTGAAGGCTTTCAACACTGATGGGTGGGATGAAAATGGGTGCCCCCTGCTCTCTAGGCTCAGAGCTGGAAGTTTTCACTTCCTACTCTTCAGTGAGCCCTTACAGAAAAGCAGTCAATCACTCTGTTTCCCTGATTTCTGTCTGAACTCTGTGTTCACCCTGTCCATGTCTGAGCCTTTTTATCTCATGCACTTGACCAAGTTTCAAAACTCCAAATTTCAGGGATGCCCACAACACTGACCAGCACTGTTCTTCTGGGGGAGGGTCTCACCACACTTGCCTGCCCTTCCCAGGAAAGTGATCACATGATCCTGTGGCAGTTTACAGTTTATAGCAGAAAGTCGCAACCAAGACCCACTGCTCTCCACTGTCTTCTGGCTCCTATGCCTGGGAACAGCACAGCAACATGGCACCACCCCTTCTTCCTGGGACCCAGGAGATCGCCAGGCCACCCTGTCACTCCTGGGATTCTGCCCCTCCTCACCACCTGAGCACCTTTAATCCAGGCACACCCCCCACAACAGTGAACCTAAAAGTTCAGATTTTGCACTCTGCCACTTCTAATACTTTGCATGGTAGCCTCCTAGGCAGATTCTCTCTCCTCCACCATATCCTCAGCTATGTATCCCCCAAGTGAACTCTGGACCTCCTACCTTCCAAAAGGTGGTCACTTTTCTCCTTGTAGGTGTGCAGTTTTTGTTGTCTCAGACCTCCAATTGACTTCTTGGGTGTTCAGAATAATTTGATAACTATCTAGCTGTGCTCAAGGGACAAGACAAGCTCAGGGTCCTCCTCCTTCTCCTCCATCTTAACTCCTCCTCATATCTGTATCTTTTAAGACACCCCCCACACCAATATTTGAATATTTCACTCCACTCTCTTCTTACTTGTGTGATTTCTGAAGAAAAGTCAATCCTTAGTTTGCAACTCCATAGGAAAGGTGATTTTCTTTTTTTGGCTTCTTTCTCAAGACTTTTTTCCTTGTCTTTCATTTTATGGGATTTGAATAGGATATGCTTAGGTGTAGCTTTTTTTCTTTTTCGTTTTCTTCCTTCCTTCCTTCTTTCCTTCCTTCCTTCCTTCCTTCCTTCCTTTTTCTTTCTTTCTTTCTTGGCAATTATGGTGTTCTCTGAGCTTTCTGAATATGCGGTTGGGTGGGGAAATTCTGTCATTATTAGTTTAAATATTTCTTCTGTTCCTTTCTTCTGTACATGTATGCTAAATATTCTGTAGATATCCCACAGTTCTTGGATATTTTGTTCCATTTTTTTCAGTATTTTTTCTCTCTTTGCTTTGTATTTCTGGAAGTTTTTATTGACATATCTAATGAACTCATTAGACTAGCATTTCTTTTTATTTTATTTTATTTTATTTATTTTTTTTTTAAAGATTTTATTTATTTATTTGACAGAGAGAGACACAGCGAGAGAGGGAACACAAGCAGGGGGAGGGGGAGAGGGAGAAGCAGGCTCCCTGCAGAGCAGGGAGCCCGACAGACTAGCATTTCTTTTTAATTTTTTTCTTAGATTTGCCATCTCTCTGCTTACATTACCCATTTGTTCTTGCAGGTTGTCTACTTTTCCCATTAGAGCCCTTAGCATATTCATCATAGTTGTTCTAGATTCATGGTCTGCTAATTCCAACATCTCTGCCATATCTGGTTCTGATGCTTGCTGTATCTCTTCAAACTGTGTTTTTTGCCTTTAATATGCTTTGCAATTTTTTATTAAAAGCCTGACATGATGTGTTGAGTAAAAGGAATTGAATAAATAGGTCTTTAGTAATATGGTGGTAATGTGTTGGGGAGGGGAAGTGTTCTCTAGTCCCATGACTAGGTCTTGGTCTTTTAGTGAGTTTTTGCTCCTCAGCTGTGAACTTTACAAGTGCTTCTTAGCTTTTTTGACCCCCCTTAAGTGGGACAGGATGATTAGAGGGGGATGGTGTTGGGTACTTCCTTTCCCTCAGGTCAGTTAGGCTACGATAAAACCTTAATAGGTTAAGCTACAGTCAAGTGGTTTCTCTTGAGGTCGTCTTGTTACAAGAACAGAATGCTCAGGAGGAAAAAGATGGCAGAGGAGTAGGGGACCCTATTCCAGACGGTCCCCAGAATTGAGCTGGATATCTACCAGACCACCCTGAACACCCATAAAATCAGCCTGAGATGTAAGAAGATAGATCTGGATCTCTACAAACAGAATATCGCAGGCGGTTGGTTTTGAGGTATGAAGTGGGGAGCCCTGATATCAGAGGATAAATGGCAGCAGGAGGGAGCGTGGTTGTGGGGATCCTATACCACCGGTGAGCAATAGCCTCCCGCACTGGGGACTGGGCACAGACTCGCAGACTGGTAGTGGCGGGGGAAGGACTTTAGGGCAGCCCCTGGATGGAAACCTGGAGCAGCAGGGTCACGTGTGGGAACTGGGGGTGGCTGGTGGTTTTAGAAGCACAAAGGGCAGAGATGAGCCCCGATCTGGAGGCAGGACTGGGAGTGTTTCTGAGGGGCGCACAACCCAGGATGCTGCAGTTTATAGCAGCACAGACAGAAACAGAAATAGTGTGGCCTGGAGAGCTCACTGAAGAACAGACTGCGATCTCTGCTCTGAGGCAGAGGGTTGGAAACGATCTCTTCACTCTGACTCTCAGAAGAGACACAGAACGCTGCCAGGGAAGCTGCCAGAGAACAAAACCCCCAAAAAACCAGTTTTCACTGAGCCCATCCCCTACCACAGGGGGCAGGGCAACTCTACCCAAACAGGGTTGCCTGAATAACAGCATGGCAGGCCTCCCACCCCAGAAGAAAGGCTGGGAGAATAAGAGGCCAGCAACCCTAAGGTCCCTAGAAAACAGGTGCATCTTGCTTGGGTTCTGGTCAATAATTTGGACTCTGTATATTCCCTCAACCATCCCTCAACAGAATGACTAGGAGGAGGAACCCCCAAAATAGGAAAGACTCAGAGATTATGACTTATGCCACAGATTTACAAATGGGTGCAGATATAACCAAGATGTCAGAGATGGAATTCAGGCTAGCAATTGTGAAGACAACAGCTGGAATGGAGAAATCAATTAATGGCAACATAGAGTCTCTAAGGGCAGAAATGAAAGCTGAATTGGCAGAACTTAAAAATGCTATCAATGAGATCCAATCTAATCTAGATAATCTAACAGCTAGGGTAAGTGAGGCAGAAGAACGATTAGTGACCTGGAACACAATTTAATAGATAAAAAGGGAAAAGAGGAGGCCAGGGAAAACAACTCAGAATCCATGAAAATAGAATCAGAGAAATAAGTGACACCATGAAACGTTCCAATGTCAGAATTATTGGAATCCCAGAGGGGGTGGAGAGAGACAGAGGACTAGAAGATATATTTGAGCAAATCATAGCTGAGAACTTCCCTAATCTGGGGAATGAAACAAACATTTGTGTCCTAGAGGCAGAGAGGACCCCTCCCAAGATCAAGGAAAACAGGCCAACACCCTGGTATGTAAGAGTAAAACTTGCAAATCTTAGAACCAAGGAAACCATCTTAAGGGCAGTTAGGGGGAAGAGATTCCTTATGTACAGAGGGAGGAACATCAGAATAACGTCAGACCTATCCACAGAAACCTGGCAAGCCAGAAAGGCCTGGCAAGACATATTCAAGGTACTAAAGGAGAAGAACATGCAGACAAGAATACTTTTTCTGGCAAGGCTGTCATTTAGAATGGATGGAGAGATGCAGAGCTTCCAAGACCAGCAGAAGCTGAAAGAATATATGTCCACTAAGCCAGCCCTGCAAGAAATATTAAGGGGGGTTCTAAAAAGGAGAAAGACCCCAAGAGTGATATACAACAGAAATTTACAGGGACAATCTATAAAAACAAGGTTTTCACAGGCAACATGCTGACAATTAATTCATATCTTTCAATAATCACTCTCAACGTGAACGGCTTAAATGCTCCCATAAAATGGCACAGGTTTGCAGATTGGATAAAAAGACAGGACCCATCCATATGCTGTCTACAAGAGACTCATTTTGAACCTAAAGATACATCCAGACTGAAAGTGAAGGGATGGAGATCCATCTTCCATGCCAACGGACCTCAAAAGAAAGCTGGGGTAGCAATTCTTATATCAGACAAATTAAATTTTAAACTAAAGACTGTAATAAGAGACACAGAAGGACACTACATCATTCTTAAAGAGTCTATCCAACAAGAAGATCTAACAATTGTAAATATCTACGCCCCCAACATGGGAGCAGCCATCTACATAAGCCAACTGTTAACCAAAATAAAGAGTCATATTCATAACAATACGTTAATTGTAGGAGACCTCAATACTCTACTCTCAGCAATAGATAGGTCATCTAAGCAGAAAATCAACAAAGAAACAAGAGCTTTGAATGATACACTGGACCAGATGGACCTCATAGATATATACAGAACATTCCACCCTAAAACAACAGAATACTCATTCTTCTTGAGTGCACATGGAACTTTCTCCAGAATAGACCATATACTGGGTCACAAATCAGGTCTCAACTGATACCAAAAGATTAAGATTATTCCCTGCATATTCTCAGACCACAATGCTCTAAAACTGGAACTCAATCACAGGAAAAAATTTGTCAGAAATTCAAACACTTGGAAGCTAAAGACCACTCTGCTCAAGAATGTTTGGATCAACCAGGAAATCAAAGAAGAACTTAAACAATTCATGGAAACCAATGAGAATGAAAACACATTGGTCCAAAACCTATGGGATACTGCAAAGGCGGTCCTAAGGGGGAAATATATAGCCATCCAAGCCTCACTCAAAAAAAAAATAGAAAAATCCTGAATTCACCAACTAACTATACACCTTAAAGAACTAGAGAAAAATGCCTAAGCCACGCATTAGAAGAGAAATAATTAAGATTAGAGCAGAGATCAATTAATTAGAAACCAGAAACACAATAGATCAGATCAATGAAACTAGAAGCTGGTTCTTTGAAAGAATTAATAAGATCAATAAATCACTGGCCAGACTTATCCAAAAGAAAAGAGAAAGACCCAAATTAATAAAATTATGAATGAAAGGGGAGAGATCACGACTAACACCAAGGAAATAGAAACAATTATTAGAAATTATTATCAACAACAATATGCCAATAAACTGAGCAATCTGGATGAAATGGATGCCTTCTTGGAAACCTATAAACTACCAAGACTGAAACAGGAAGAAATTGACAACCTGAATAGGCCAATAACCAGTAACGAGATTGAAGCAGTGATCAAAAACCTCCCAAAAAACAAGAGTCCAGGGCTTGATGGATTCTACCAAACGTTCAAAGAAGAAATAATACCTATTCTACTGAAGCTGTTTCAAAAAACAGAACAGAAGGAAAGCTTCCAAACTCATTCTATGAGGCTAGCATTACCTTAATCCCCAAACCAGGCAAAGACCCCATCAAAAAGGAGAATTTCAGACCGATATCCCTGATGAATATGGATTCCAAAATCCTCAACAAAGTCCTAGCTAATAGGATCCAACAATACATTAAAAGGATCATCCACCAAGACCAAGTGGGATTTATCTCCGGGATGAAAGGGTGGTTCAACATTCACAAATCATTCAATGTGATAGAACACATTAAAAAGAGGAGAGAGAAGAACCATATGGTCTTCTTAATTGATGCAGAAAAAGCATTTGACAAAATACAACATCCTTTCCTGATTAAAACTCTTCAGAGTATAGGGATAGAGGGAACATTCCTCAAATTCATCAAATCCGTCTGTGAAAAACCCACAGCGAATATCATCCTCAATGGGGAAAAGCTGAGAGCCTTTCCCTTAAGATCAGGAACACGTCAAGGATGCCCACTCTTGCCACTATTGTTCAACATAGTACTAGAAGTCCTAGCAACAGCAATCAGACAACAAAAAGAAATAAAACATATTCAAGTTGGCAAAGAAGAAGTCAAACTCTCTCTTTTTGCAGATGACATGATACTTTATGTGGAAAACCCAAAAGACTCCACCCCCAAATTACTAGAACTCATACAGCAATTCAGTAATGTGGCAGGATACAAAATCAATGCACAGAAATCAGTTGCTTTCTTATACACTAACAATGCAACTGTAGAAAGAGAAATTAGAGAAACGATTCCATTTACAATAGTACCAAAAACCATAAGATACCTCGGAATAAACCTAACCAAAGAGGTAAAGGATCTATACTCTAGGAACTACAGAACACTCATGAAAGAAACTGAAGAAGACAGAAAAAGATGGAAAAATATTCCATGCTCATGGATCGGAAGAATAAACATTGTTAAAATGTCTATGCTACCCAGAGCAATCTATACCTTCAATGCCATCCCAATCAAAATTCCAATGACATTTTTCAAAGTGCTGGAACAAACAATGCTAAAATTTGTATGGAATCAGAAAAGACCCCAAATCACCAAGGAAATGTTGAAAAAGAAAAACAAAGCTGGGGGCATCACGTTGCCCGATTTCAAGCTATATTACAAAGCAGTGATCACCAAGACAGCATGGTACTGGCACAAAAACAGACATATAGACCAATGGAACAGAATAGAGAGCCCAGATATGGACCCTCAACTCTATGGTCAAATAATCTTTGACAAAGAAGGAAAAAACATGCAATGGAAAAAAGACAGTCTCTTCAATAAATGGTGCTGGGAAAATTGGACAGCCACATGCAGAAGAATGAAACTTGACCATTCTCTTACACCATACACAAAGATAAACTCAAAATGGATGAAAGACCTCCATGTGAGACAGGAATCCATCAAAATCCTAGAGAAGAACATAGGCAATAACCTCTTTGACATCAGCCGCAGCAACTTCTTTCAAGATCCATCTCCAAAAGCTAGTGAAACAAAAGCAAAAATGAACTTTTGGGATTTCATCAAGATAAAAAGCTTCTGCACAGCAAAGAAAACAGTCAACAAAACAAAGAGGCAACCCACAGAATGGGAGAAGATATTTGCAAATGACACTACAGATAAAGGGCTGGTATCCGAGCTCTATAAAGAACTTCTCAAACTCAACACCCAAAAAACAAATAATCAAGTCAAAAAATGGGTAGAAGACATGAACAGAGACTTCTCTGAAGAAGACATACAAATGGCTAACAGACACATGAAAAAATGTTCATCATCATTAGCCATCAGAGAAATTCAAATCGAAACCACATTGAGATAGCACCCTACACCAGTTAGAATGGCAAAAATTGACAGGGCAAGAAACAATAAATGTTGGAGAGTTTGTGGAGAACGGGAAACCCTCTTACACTGTTGGTGGGAATGCAAGTTGGTACAGCCACTTTGGAAAACAGTGTGGAGGTGCCTCAAAAAATTAAATATAGAGCTACCCTATGACCCAGCAATTGCACTCCTGGGTATTTATCCCAAAGACACAGATGTAGTGAAAAGAAGGGCCATATGCATCCCAATGCTCATAGCAGCAATGTCCAAAATAGCCAAACTGTGGAAAGAGCCGAGATGCCCTTCAACAGATGGATAAAGAAGATGTGGTCCATATATACAATGGAATATTACTCAGCCATCAGAAAGGATGAATACCCAACTTTTACATCAACATGGGATGGGACTGGAGGAGATTATGCTAAGTGAAATAAGTCAAGCAGAGAAAGTCAATTATCACATGGTTTCACTTATTTGTGGAACATAAGGAATAGCATGGAGTACATTAGGAGAAGGAAGGGAAAAATGGGAGGGGGGGTGGAAATCAGAGGGAGAGATGAACCATGAGAGACTATGGACTCTGAGAAACAAACTGAGGTTTTTAGAGGGGGTGAGGTGGGGAGATGGGTTAGCCCAGTGATGGGTATTAAGGAGGGCACGTACTGCATGGAGCACTGGGTGTTACATGAAAACAATGAATTGTGGATCACCACATCAAAAACTAATGATGTATTGTATGGTGACTAACATAACATAGTAAAATAAAATTAAAAAAAAAAGTACTTAAAAACTAAAAAAAAAAAAAAAAAGAGAGAGAGAGAGGGAGAGAGAACAGGATGCTGTGATGTATTTCAAAATGGCTTTCTCCCACTTAGAGATCACCATGAGAACCTGGTAGGGCTCCTGGAGGTAAAACTCACAAAAGTGTGGGGCCTCTCCCAAACTGGATCTCCCTGGAGTTTTTAACTCTCAGACTTGTCCACACTTAGCCTCTAGAAATTCATCAAGTACAGTTCAGGTTTTCCTATCCCAACACTGGTTCTCATGGAAGTTTCTGCTCATGGAGGCTTTTGCTTGTAGGTTTCTGCTCTGGTAAGTTGTGATTCTCAGTATTCACCAGTCTGTCTTTTAGAGGTCTCCAGAGAAAATCTTAGCCTCTGAAACCTACAGCTATAGCAAACAGTATGCCAGCCTAACTCATGGGCAGGTTAACATAAAGTCACACCCTAAAGGCTTATTTACCTCAATTCTTTTTATCTAATAGGTCATGTCTGACTTTCAATTAAAAAGTCTTGCTAAATAATATAATGTGAAATTTCTGCAGATCGGATATTTTCACCATTTTTAGGATTTTCTTTTGTTGTCGTTGTTGCTGCCATTTGCTTGTTTTGTGACTTTGCTGGTCAAAGTATGTAAAGTCTGTATTCTTTGTCATGTGGAGTCACTAAAGTCTGTGCTTGGTTACCTTAGTAGTTAGGCAATGATTGGACGGAGGTTTCCTTGAACCAGGAAGTCTTCCCGCCTTTGCCACAGGGCTCTGCGCTGTGGCACACCTTCCATGCTCATGGTCAGCCAGAGCTGAGAGAAAAAGTAAGTAAGTAAGTGCACCACCCTGCACATGCTGTGTTCTAGCTTTCCAGGAGCATGTCTGAGACTTTCAAAGCCCCTGTGGACATCTAATTTTCCAATTTTTCCCTCTAAGTGTTTTTGTCAAGGTATTGTTAGCCTCAGCTGATACCAATGCCGCAGGCAAAAATGATGTTAAACAAATGCTGCTGATTTTTTTTTTTTTTTTTTTGGTGAGGGGCGGGTGATGCCCTATTGATGGGGCTGCTCCCACAGAGTGAGTTCTGAATCAGGTCAAATAAAGAAAAGCCCTGAAAACAGAGCTTTCCTAGGAAGTTTTCAAACAGGTCAATTAATGACAAATAGCTGAGAATG
Source organism: Mirounga angustirostris (assembly GCF_029215605.1). Taxonomy (NCBI): domain Eukaryota; kingdom Metazoa; phylum Chordata; class Mammalia; order Carnivora; family Phocidae; genus Mirounga; species Mirounga angustirostris. Next base: position 181,902,672 of record NW_026991709.1, on the reverse strand, counting down.
GTGCTTTTTGGCAGACTCCAAACCTGTTCTGCTTTGTCCAGTGGCTGCTAGGCTGCTGGTTTTCATAGCTGCTGTAGTGATAAGGCTGTTGTTTTCATAGCTGAAGTAGAGCTGGTGATATGAAGATGGGAATAGGGAGAGAAAAAAGCCATGGAGCTTGTAGTTCTACTGAGATTCACCCGTTTTTCTTGCATAAATGCATAAATAACCAAAGGATTGTTGCAAGCTTTTGGTTAATATTCACAGTTCTGCCAATGTTGAGTTTTGTGATTTTTGCCAGTGTTCTCATTACTTTTATAAAAGAGTGGATTTTTCAAGGACCTTATTCCACCATTCTAGAAGTGCTTCTCCTGTATTGTGTTAATGGCATATGTTTTGGTGTGATTGATTCACTACCATTTGAAACTCCTTCAGTCATGGTGAGAACCACCTGATATACAAGCATGCTGGAAAACATCTTGCTGGGAATGTTTTGCTATCACTACCTGATGTTCAATTTCTCCTCATGTCTCTTTTCTTAAATGTAGCTACAAATGAAGAATAAATGAAAGAGGTACTGCCAGGATATAAAAGAATTTACACTAAATCAGTTAACCAGAAACTCCCAAGGATGAAACTGATTAGGTTGTCAGATCAAAAAAATTGAAAATATTCCACAGTTATCACTTGCAGGTGGGTACGGTTTTCCTTCAAAAAGTGTTTGAAATGAAAATGCTATGTTACTTTTAAAAACGGAAATCATTGCAAGACTCCATGAGTTATGGTGAGGGCAACATGATTGCTTTTGCTTTTTTCTTATTTTTAAAATAATCAATAGTCCTTTCTATTTTCTTCTTAAAATAGCAAGACCCTAAGATAAGATTTTGACTTTAGGTCTGATGCTCACTTATATAACATGGTTAAACAAATACGTTTTAAGACCAGCCTGGACATAAGGGAATTAATTATATTAAATGTGGTAATGACAATTTATCAATAGTTTTAATGAAAAGAAGATTATTGCAGTATTTCCTGTGATTTATGATAGCCAGTCTTGCCATAAAGTTGGAGATTGTGGATGCTTTATAGTAGATTAGGCATCATTACAATAGACACTTCCTATTTATAAGCTAAGAGCAAAGGGAGGTGATAAAATTAATTGTCCAAATTAATTCTATAGAACAACTAAATTCAGACCATCACAAATTTTAGAATGTCATTATTTTAACACGAATGAGCCATAGTTCTTTTCTACTCTCTTTATACTAAAAAAGTTTGCAGAGCAAGTTAACTGAATAAGAGAATTCTTAGGAATAAACTATAAAATATAAGAACATATGAATCATTAACATACACATTTAAATTGTTATATATCTGTTAAGCAAATCAGAAAAATTCACTATTTAGATACACTGTAACAACTTGCATGAAGGTATTTATTGGGTCATTCATCCATTCAATAAACATTTATTCAATTCCAACTATGTGCTAGACATTTACAGTATAACACTGAAAAGACAGACATGGTCCTTATGGAACATAGAAGACCCAATTCTTCTCCTTACTCCATCTCCTCTGAAGTCAACAGAAATCAAGTGGATGCAATTCAAGATAATGATATAAAAGAACCCAGAGAGGTTGAGATATAAAAAAAGGATAAGAGTGAGAAGCACTTGCTGTAAATAGCACAGTCATGGGAGACCTCTCTGACATGGAACCCTAATAAATGAGAAGACTGAATGAGTGAAGAGAAGCATGTTAGTTATGGAGGGGGACAGCATGAAGAAAAGTCCTGACACTGGAGAGAACTTGAATATTCCATGACCTGAAAAAAAGGTCATGATGCTTAATAAGAAATTGGGGGTAGGAGACAGACAGTAAGAAAGGTAAGTATCACGTAATAAAGATGGGAAAGAGGGAGAGTCCAGATCAAGCAAAGCCTCAAGTGATAGTGGGTGAAGTTCAGGGTTTTCCCCTCAAGGACACAGTACTTAACATTTATTCACCAAATAAAGCAGAATATTTGAGGCTAAATGGCAGAATGGAAAACCCTTAGGGCTTTGTTCCTTTTTTGTTAAAAGAAAAACATTGCTTCTGAAAGTATGTCTGTCAATGAAGCAAATATATTTGCATTCTCTCTTTAGGTAAGTGGAAGTATGTGGGTATTATATGTGATAGCTCATAGGACTTCCAAGTCAGACTGTCATGGCATAAAATATCTTCGATATTTTATTTTTTTAAATTTTATTTATTTATTTATTTATTTATTTTTAAAGATGTTTTAATTTATTTTTTTGAGAGAGACTGTGATAGCGAGAGAGAGCAGGAGCAGGGAGGAGGGAGAAGCAGGCTCCCCAAGGAGCAGGGAGCCCGACATGGGGCTTAATCCCAGGACCCTGGGATCATGACCTGAGCCGAAGGCAGATGATTAACCTACTGAGCCACCCAGGTGCCCCATATCTTGGATATTTTAATAATGAGGTAATTGGAAATCAAAGGTAGTATTCAGTGTCCCTTGTTACCAGTGCTTTATAAGAATTAACTCATTCAATCTCTATAATCCTATGTAACTTTTATTACTATCCCCATTTTAAACACATAGAAACTAAGGCAGGAAGAATTTAAGTAACTTGCCCATGGCTAAGTTGTAGAAAGTGGATTTGGAATTTGAACCCAGCCATTCTGATATCTGAGGCCAGGCTCTGTCTGCAACACCTCTCTGCATGCCATGAAGGTCATTCTCTTTCCTCCAAGGTTAGGACTAGCCCCACTGTACATCTGGAAGCTCAGCCATCATCTTATGAAGGGGAAGCCCTACTGCCCATATGATAAAAGGCTAACTTGTGTCAGTTAGATGGATTACTAGTATAGTGCAGATTTTTCAAAAGGTATAGTTGACATATGGTACACTATTAGTTTCAGGTGTACATCATAGTGAGTTAATATTTTTAGACATTAAAAATGATCCACAAACATATGCACCATCAAAGTTATCACCACTGGGGAAAAAAAAGTCTTTGGCTTGAAAACCAAGTTAACATTAGATGACTGCCCAGCACACATGCAGAATCTGAATCACAAAGGTGTCTCTGAGGAGGAAGATGGTTGCTAAGGTCATCTAATCTTAAAATATGCTCTCTCTGGGGTGCCTGGGTGGCTTAGGGTCCTGGGACTGAGCCCCATGTCAGGCTCCTTGCTCAGGGGAGTCTGCTTCTCCCTCTACCCCTCCCTCCAGCTGGTGCTTTCTCTCTCTCTCTTAAATAAATAAAATCTTTTAAAAAACATATGGTCTCTCTTCCAATCGACCTCATGAGATAACCTGGAACAATTCATAAAGGAGATGGCCATGGAATTATAAGCTTGAAAGTCAACGCCTAACTAAATTTGCTAAGGAAGGGAAGGAATGCTATTTGACATGAGCACTTTTTTAAAAAATCACATTCCTAAAATTTCTATTTTTCAACTGTGTTAATTGAAAAGCTGTTTCAATTCAGAAATATGTGAATATTTGAGGAATAAGATTTTCTTGCATAATAATATATAAGATGCATATTTCCAGTATATATCAAAACTTTATATCTTAGAAATTCTTTAAAGTTACTTTCACATATCTTTTAAAAGTTAAATGTTAATTTGTGGACTAGTATATTCTATCAATGAATTTTGCAATTCAAAGTGCCTATGTTAAAATATAACCCACTAAAAGAAGACATTAATTTCCCATATCTTTTTCATGTGATATGCTGATGATCTTCCACTGGAGGGAACACACAATCACAATATGTGAAGAAGAACCAAAAGAAGCCTTTCAGAAAAAGATATGTAGAAATTTCTTGTTTTCTCTGGCAATAACATTTTTTATCTTCTAGGCTTAAACCTTATTTTCTAATTTATAGGCATAATGACAGATTATTACATCTTATAGCTATGTGCTTATCCTAATATGGTTAGCATATAGAGTTATATCTAGCATGTAATAGCTGAATTATATTCTGGAACTTTCTCTATTTTATGATGGCCTATAACAGAATAATTAAAAAGGAGAGAAAAGAGAGAAATAAAAATGAATGATGAAAGAATACAAGAAGACAAAAGCATAAATCAAAAAGCACAAATGTGAATAGTTGAGAAAGATGATAAAAGCAAGCTATAATCTAAAAGGAAATTAAATGTATCTCAATTACCTCATTTTAAGCATATAATGATGTTAACATAAAATGGAAATTAATTAGTTTCTGAACACTCTGAAACAGAGAAATCTTTATAATGCTCTAAAATATCATTTTCTTATATTCACAGTTATTTCATAGTTAAATATGACTTTACTACCAGTGATTCCTAAAAATATGTTAATATTTAAAGTATTAATATTTTTTAGAAAAGTATTAACATTTACATGAAAATGATGACATTTTATAAATACTAGAGGTACAGTGATACAAGGAAATCACATAGATTTGGTATTTTTTCAATAATTTCATAGCTTCTCATTTTTAGGTATCAAAGTATCACATGACAAACATGATGTTACTAGGACTATATTGATTTGAGAAGTATGAAACAGGTATAGTATACTCAGAAACCTTTGTTGAGCTTAATACTGAAATTACATGCAGCTAATAACAATTCACTGCCTCTGTATGTGAGCCAACAGGTAGCGCTAACATATCGGAATTGAAACCATATTATTCCAGCCAGATAGAAACCCAACCCCTAAACCCAGCATTCTAAAACTTTCACGGAGAAGCATTTTAGATTCCAGCCATTTCAAGTTAGTAGGAAATCCTTGAATCTTTGATAATTTTGACACTATTTTAAGTTTTCTACCCTTCTATGTGGCCAACAATTTTAAGTAGTAACTGTTTTACGTTCTAAGTTGTAATGTAGTTTGTTTGGTACCAATTCAAATACATACATTGATTAGTATTTAGAAATATTTATCATATGAAATACATGGACTCTTTCTTATCATACATGCTATTTTATATCTAATCTATATTAACAATGTGAAAAAAAACCTGTGTATAGTTCCACAAATATCTGATTTACTCTATGAAATGTGACCACCACAGTTTTCCTACCAAAAAATACTTTATTCTTTAGAACACAAACTGTTCAAAAATGGTTTTGTTAATTTTGGATTGGCAGCTAAGTATGAAGCATATTAGTGGCTCGAAATACAAAAGATTCTAGTTAATTGTATTTCTTATAAAGGTAATCATCACTGCTTTTCAAACTTTATATGATCAATTTTAAGAACAATTTATTAATATTTTGCATTTTGTTTTTCCATTTGTTATTTCAAAGAGTTAAGAAGTGTAATAATAATGTTTTAAAACAGCAACAGTAACTGATTTCAATAATAAATACAGTGAGCTCCATTATTTAAGGAGCTTGATTTGCAAGTAGAGGTAGTAACTATTTCTGTGTGCACAAAGCATACATTTCTATACAATTGTCGCGAGGAAGAGGTGGAGACAGCTTGGAGGAACCTGTATCCAAAGCTAGTTTTGACTAGAGAGAAGCCCCGGGAACTATGGAGGAGCAGGAATTGGCAAAAAATTAAAGGGCAGGCGATGGCCAACAGCTTGAATTGGCACAAAGTCAGTAGTGTATAGGGTGTGCCCAGGACAGAAAAGTAAGCCAGTTACTTACTGCTGGGGGACCTCTTGTTTACCTGAAGCTATAAAATGAGACGTGTTGAGGTGCAGAATTAGTCAAACGGATATCTAATGTAAAATAAGAGTGAACTCAGAAAGAGCAGAAAATTTCAATGGCTTCAATCATTAAACATTTATTAAGGAACCATTGTGTAAGGCACTGATCTAGGTATTGAGAGCACAGCACTGAACAAAATGATAAATTCACTCAGGCCACTTACTTCCAGTAAGGAAATTATGAAAGAGTGACCAGAAAAGGCTTCCCCAAGAAGATGAGCAGGGTGAGGACTCACAAGTGAGGCAGATAGCTGTGTGACTGGGGGAAGAGCTTTCCTGGCCAAGGGCACGTCAAGTGCAAAGGCCCTGAATGACAGCATCCTGATAAGTACCATGACCAACAATGATGCCCGTGGGGCTGAAGCGGTTAGTGAAAGGGAAAACAGTAGCAGTTGGGTAAAAAAGATAACCGGTGTGCAGAGCACGTAGGGTGTTTGGATCATGGAACACCCTTGGAGGCGCACATGATCTGACTTACACTATAAAGGATCACCACGCTGCCTTGTTGCACATACTCCATAGCTAGAAAGGAGAGGAGCAGGGAGGTGAATGAAGACGCAACTGCATGAATCCAGGGAGTGACGAAGCTGGCTCAGATGAGAGTGGTAGCATCAGAGGTGGTGGCAAGTGGATGACTGGATACATTTTGAAGCCATTGCCAATAGGATTTGCTACAAACTAGCAGTGGGGTGCAAGAAAAAGAAGTGCAATATAACAACTGTTTTTAGCCTAAGCAAATGGAAGAAAGGAATTTCCATTAACTAAAAAAGAGGTATGCTATAGGAGAAGGGGGCTTGGGAAGAAAGTCGGGAGCTCAGTTTTGGACTCTTGGACGTCTGTGTGGAGATGTCAAGAGGCAGTTGAATATACAGGGCTATAGGGCAGAGGACAGAGGGCAGAGAAAGAAATATGAGCATGATCAGAACACAGATGGCATTTAAAGTCATGAAAATGGATGCGATCACATAGGGAGAGGATGTAGAGGGAAGAGAATAAATCCAAAAAGTGGGTCATAGAGGACTCCTCCTTTAGAGATCTGGGAGAAGAAGAGGGACAGGTGAGCCCCTGAGAAAGTGGCAAATGGATTGAGAGCCAAGGGTGCTTGCCACATTGCTCGTGCCTCTGTGCACTGTGAAGGAGCTGGGTCCTTCCACCCTCACATCTGCAATAAATATGTCCACCCTGGGAATACCAGGAAGAGTAGCTGCTAAATAATTAAATGATGACAGTAGCTCAGCTTTATGGGGTGTTCTGTGGGCCAGGCATGGCATTAAACAAACACAGGAAGTTAGAACTATTTCTATCTTCATCTTATACATGAGAAACATGTAGTGTAATGGGATTAAATAACTTGTGTGGGGTCACACCACCAGCATGTGGTGAAAATTGGATTCACATTCAGGCAGCCTGCGTTCAGAGCCAGAGGAAGCTAACAATTAATTAAAACCAAAATTAACACGGATCAGGATCATGCTTTAGTGTCAAGATAACTTGGGTTCTACCATTCACTCATTAATTCTTTGGACTTCGGGCATGCGGTTAATCTTTTGGAACTTTAATTACCTCAATTCTAAAATAGATCCACTCTATCCTGCCTGGCTACACAGCATCCAACAAATGGAATCTCTTCTTATTCTTGAGAATTATCCTTGTGTCCTCCCTCCCTTACCATCCCAAACCAATCAATTCTCAAGTCTTATTGATTCAATCTTCTTTGGCTTGAATATGTCTCTTTCTATCCCCCACTAGTTCAGGGCACCATTCTCTCCTTTCTGGGTTTCTTTTCTCCTAACTGATTTCCCTGTCCCTCTTTCTCCAGTCTTTCCAAATAGCAGACAGAGTGATCTTTCTAAAATGCAAATCAGATCATGTGACCTACACTGGTTAAAACCCTTTAACAGCTCCCTGTCACCCTCGGGATAGAGCAGTTTGGAGGTCACTTCTTAAAGCTTTTCCTAACCTGGATTGTGTTAGGCTGTCTCTGTAGTTGCCACAAAATGGCACATTAGGAAATGGATTGATACTGTTAGTTTGCCAGCCTGGGCCCCTTCTTTCCCCTGTCATGCCCTCTAGACGAGTGTATATCTCTACAGACGCAGGAGTATGATCTGGATCATATTGCCGTGAATCCCCAAGGTCTAGTACAGGGCAGTAAATATTTCTTTAAGAATGACACATAGGAAGTGTTAATGATAAAATGACACAAAGCATTGCTGGATGAATGACACGTAGTATTGCTGAAAAAGTTAAGAAATGAATAAAAAGGAGCATGCCAAGGCATAAGCCATTTGCTTAAATTTAATCTGCATCAGACAGAAGCCTCAGTGATTTAGGATGGAAAACTAGGGGTGCTTTGAAACCAACGTCAAAATTGCAATTGGTAAAGTGTAAGAGAGAGGAGGGAGAAGGAAGGGGGAAAAGGGGAGTGCTATTACATGAAGAACTTTGATCCTAAGGCTGTCTTAGAATCTGAAGGTCTGGAGCCCCACACACCTGCTCTGTCTGATTTTTTTGTTATGGATCCTTGAGTTTAAAAGGCAGTATAATAAAGCAGGTGTAATCCTTGGTCATCAGACGGGTGGCTCACTACAGGTCAAAATACAAGTAGCTTAGAACCCCCTCCACACTTTCTTTTCACACAAGCATTTGCGTTCCATCCCTCTGGGAGACATCTGAAAGTGCCACCCTGCTTAAAGGAAAGAAGAATTTAAGACAGAGACCACACTGGTCAATCTTAGATACCCTTGGGAAGTGGCAGTTGTGATAACAAAGAACTGGAAATGAGTGACACGGCCTGCTTCCTGAGATTGGTGGGGATTGCTTCCTGTGTGTATCCAAGTGCATCCTCTCGGAAGTGATACTGCATTTGAGGTATTCTGTGTTTTTCTGGTGCAACTTGCATGTTTCTTGTTTTTCCTCTGGGTGTTCACCTGGTGGCTGAGCATGTTTTGGAGTTTCCTCAAAGCACAGAAAGTCCAAGGACCAGCAGCACTGGCATTCCCTAGAAATTCCTTGGAAATGCAGAATCTCTTTTGTAACAAGATCCCTAAGTGATTTGGACACAAGTCAAAATTTGGGCAGCACTATTTTAGAGGACCGTCAGAGGAAAGCAAGACATCAGTGGCTCAAAGTGTGGTCCCTGCACCAGTACCATCAACATCACCAGGGAACTTATTAGAAATGCACGTCCTTACCCTACCTCTAAACCACTGAATCAGAAAGTCTGAGGTGGGGCCCAGTAATCTGTACTGTAACAAGTCTTCTAGGTGATACTGATGCTCACTGAGGTCTGAGAACCCCCAATCTAGGCAGACTGCCAGGAATCAATCAAGGGGCAGTGGGCATGTGGTACATTGGGAGGGCACCGCCCTAGCAGGCAGGAGATAGGAGGCTGGGTTTCTAGGCAGCTGCGATTAATTAGCTGTGTGACCTTGGGGAAAGAACTTGACTAATTGACTGGATCTAGTTTCCTCAGCTGCAAAGAGAAAAGGATGTACGTTCTTTGGTGTAAAAGTTGTTAAAGTGTGGTCTGCAGGGGTCCAGGTGGCTTAGTGAGGGCCCTGTCAGCAATTTGCTTATTTCAGAGTTAAAAATAATAGCACACATGATAAAAAAAAAGGCAAAAATGTATTTTGCTTAAATACATGTATTGATTTTGAAATGCAAGGTATGAATGCTATGGAAATGTGACTACACGTCATAGCACACATGCTATGAGGTCTGGGCTGAACAAGGCTGACCAGTTCATCCCAGTTAACTCTTAGTTAACAGGATGCGGGTAATTTCTCTAATGTGTTTACACATCATTTACATCTTACCATTTACATTTGTTAATTTCCCATTTTTCTTTGTTGCAGTTATACTGTACTAGGAGTGCAATTTATAAAAATGGTTCCATGGCTCATAAGTGGTTCATTGATGCATAAAAGTGCCAACACAATAACTACATAAATGCTATTTCAGAATAGCCCTGTGGATGCAACGTAGGGTGCATCCACAGGGCTGAACATAGGATTTGAACCTCATTATATAGGGACAAATGAACCTTCAGTGTAAGGAATTTACTCAAGCAATAGGAGTATGAATATGAACTAAAAAGATAATCTAAATATTTTCTCTTACTCTTCACCATGTTGTCTGTTAGGAAAATCTGAGGATATGCCTTCATGTTTGTTGCTTTCCTTACTGCCAAAAAGGGTAAATGCCATACTCTATTCAAAAAGCTTGGGTATATGACACATAATGTCATATATCCAATGACATATAATATCTAGGTGGAAAGGAGAAAAAACTCTTGGCAGATTCCTTTATGACAGTGTGGGGTAACGTTCTGATCCCAGTAATGCACAATGTGGAAAGTCAACGACACATGTATGTATACTAAGTTGGATGAAACTGTTAAAATGCAAAATAGAAATCTCCTCTGTGAACACACACCCAGTGTCTGTAGGATGAGGGAGTGCTCAATGACTTTTTATTCTGCTTTCCACCTGCCACTCATGCCATATAAGAAGAGATTTGTCATTTAGCCAATGCTTATTTCGCTTGCCAGATATAGACTTGGAAAACATACCTGGTGGTCAATGCTGATGGAACAGGGCAATGTCAGAAGCCCAAAGGGCATAGCTCAGGGAAGAAAGGGTGCTAACCTGCACACTGCTGCATTCACAGAGGAAATGACATTCAACAATGTGCCTCCTGATCTTAATTCAGCACTGATGACTAAAATAACAATTGTGGATATGATTAAATTATGGTCACTGAGTGAACACATGTTCAGTGGGGGAAGAAATGGCAATGAGTTCAAGACTTTTTTTTCCACATTAAATCACTCCGATTATCCATGGCAAAAGTGCTTATGTGATTTTTTAAGTTATGTTTATTGAGGTATAATCTGCATACCATCATATGACTGTCACTGTAACCATGGTAGGGGACATTTCCACCACTCCCCAAAGTTCCCTATGCTTCTTTGTATTCAAAATATCCCTTTCATCCCCAGTTCCTGACAATTACTGATCTCTTTTCTGACTCTAGTTTTGTTTTTCCCAGAGTATCATACAGTATGCACTCTCGGGGGCTGGCTTCTTCTCAATTATATGTGAGATTTTGGCTGGAGAATGAGATAAAACACTATTTGAAAAAGGCAGTAGGGTATATTTCTTTGATTTCATGTGGCATGCTCAAGAGCATATCTCAGGAGGATATTTGTATCCCCATTACCTAAATGCATCATGTCATAGCCAAAATGCTAGGATTTATCAAGGAGATCAAACTGTGGAACAGAACTTGATTGACAAGAGTCTGACTCTTTCCCACAATTTAATTGTTTCTTTCATTTTTCTTTATTAGGTTTTAAATTTTAATTCCAGTATAGTTAACATACAGTGTTATATTAGTTTCGGGTGTACAATATAGTGATTCAACAATTCTATACATTGCTCAGTGCTCATCATAAGAAGTCTAAGTTTTTTCATTTTTTTGGGAAAAAAATCAATGATCTTATTGGTCATTAAACACACACACATACACACACACACTACAACAGGGTATTAAGAATGTTTTCTAGAACCCCCCAACAACCAGAGAATGGATTCAGAATCCATTAGCTATCATCTTTCAGCTTACTTATTCAATCTTACAGTTTTTGAGGTGATGTACATTTGATGGTAAATGGTTTTCAGTGAGAATCCTGTATATAATTTCTTGGTCCATCCATGTTCAATGAGAATTTCTATAACTATTTAGACCAAAAATCACTTGCCACCATTTTTTAAAAAAAATTTTTATTGTTATGTTAATCCCCATACATTACATCATTAGTTTTAGATGTAGTGTTCCATGATTCATTGTTTGTGCATAACACCCAGTGCTCCATGCAGAATGTGCCCTCCTCCATACCCATCACCAGGCTAACCCATCCTCCCACCCCCCTCCCCTCTAGAACCCTCAGTTTGTTTTTCAGAGTCCATCGTCTCTCATGGTTCATCTACCCCTCCGACTTCCTCCCCTGCTACATTCTTCTTCTTTTTTTTTTTTCTTTCTTAACATATATTGCATTATTTGTTTCAGAGGTACAGATCTGAGATTCAACAGTCTTGCACAATTCACAGCGCTTACCAGAGCACATACCCTCCCCAGTGTCCATCACCCAGTCACCCCATCCCTCCACCCCCCCCCACTCCAGCAACCCTCAGTTTGTTTCCTGAGATCAAGAATTCCTCATATCAGGGGCACCTGGGTGGCTCAGTCGTTAAGCGTCTGGCTTTGGCTCAGGTCATGATCTCAGGGTTCTGGGATTGAGCCCCGCATTGGGCTCCCTACTCCACGGGAAGCCTGCTTCTCCCTCTCCCACTCCCCCTGCTTGTGTTCCCTCTCTCACTGTCTCTCTCTCTGTCAAATAAATAAATAAAATCTTAAAAAAAAAAAAAAGAATTCCTCATATCAGTGAGGTCATATGATACATGTCTTTCTCTGTTTGACTTATTTCGCTCAGCATAATACCCTCCAGTTCCATCCACGTCGTTGCAAATGGCAAGATCTCATTCCTTTTGATGGCTGCATAATATTCCAATGTGTATATATACCACCTCTTCTTTATCCATTCATCTGTTGATGGACATCTTGGCTCTTTCAAAAGTTTGGCTATTGTGGACATTGCTGCTATAAACATCGGGGTGCACATACCCTTTCGATCCCTACTTTTGTATCTTTGGGGTAAATACCCAGTAGTGCAATTGCTGGATCGTATGGTAGCTCTATTTTCAACTTTTTGAGGAACCTCCATACTGTTTTCCAGAGTGGCTGCACCAGCTTGCATTCCCACCAACAGTGGAGGAGGGTTCCCCTTTCTCCGCATCCCCGCCAACATCTGTCATTTCCTGACTTGTTAATTTTAGCCATTCTGACTGGTGTGAAGTGGTATCTCATTGAGGTTTTGATTTGGATTTCCCTGATGCCGAGCAATATTGAGCACTTTTTCATGTGTCTGTTGGCCATTTGGATGTCTTCTTTGGAAAAATGTCTGTTCATATCTTCTGCCCATTTCTTGATTGGATTCTTTGTTCTTTGGGTGTTGAGTTTGATGAGTTCTTTATAGATTTTGGATACTAGCCCTTTATCTGATATGTCATTTGCAAATATCTTCTCCCATTCTGTCAGTTGTCCTTTGGTTTTGTTGACTGTTTCCTTTGCTTTGCAAAAGCTTTTTATCTTGATGAAGTCCCAATCGTTCATTTTTGCCCTTGCTTCCCTTGCCTTTGGCGATGTTTCTAGGAAGAAGTTCCTTCAGCTGAGGTCGAAGAGGTTGCTGCTTGTGTTCTCCTTTAGGATTTTGATGGACTCCTGTCTCACGTTGAGGTCTTTCAACCATTTGGAGTCTATTTTTGTGTGTGGTGTAAGGAAATGGTCCAGTTTCATTCTTCTGCATGTGGCTGTCCAATTTTCCCAACACCATTTGTTGAAGAGACTGTCTTTTTTCCATTGGACATTCTTTCCTGCTTTGTCAAAGATTAGTTGACCATAGAGTTGAGGGTCCATTTCTGGGCTCTCTATTCTGCCCCATTGATCTATGTGTCTGTTTTTGTGCCAGTACCATACTGTCTTGATGATGACAGCTTTGTAATAGAGCTGGAAGTCCGGTATTGTGATGCCGCCAGCTTTGCTTTTCTTTTTCAACATTCCTCTGGCTATGTGGGGTCTTTTCTGGTTCCATACAAATTTTAGGATGATTTGTTCCATTTCTTTGAAAAAAGTGGATGGTATTTTGATGGGGATTGCATTGAATGTGTAGATTGCTCTAGGTAGCATTGACATCTTCACAATATTTGTTCTTCCAATGCATGAGCATGGAACGTTTTTCCATTTCTTTGTGTCTTCCTCAATTTCTTTCATGAGTATTTTATAGTTTTCTGAGTACAGATCCTTTGCCTCTTTGGTTAGATTTCTTCCTAGGTATCTTATGATTTTGGATGCAATTGTAAATGGGATCGATTCCTTAATTTCTTTCTTCTGTCTTGTTGTTGGTGTATAGGAATGCCACTGACTTCTGTGCATTGATTTTATATCCTGCCACTTGACTGAATTCCTGTATGAGTTCTAGCAATTTTGGGGTGGAGTCTTTGGGGTTTTCCACATTATCATATCATCTGCAAAGAGTGAGAGTTTGACTTCTTCTTTGCCGATTTGGATGCCTTTTATTTCTTTTTGTTGTCTGATTGCTGTGGCTAGGACTTCCAAAACTATGTTGAATAGCAGTGGTGATAGTGGACATCCCTGCTGCATTCCTGACCTTAGGGGGAAAGCTCTCAGTTTTTCCCCATTGAGAATGATATTCGCTGTAGGTTCTTCATAGATGGCTTTTATGATATTGAGGTATGTACCCTCTATGCCTATACTCTGAAGAGTTTTGATCAAGAAAGGATGCTGTACTTTGTCAAATGCTTTTTCTGCATCTATTGAGAGGATCATATGATTCTTGTTCTTTCTTTTGTTAATGTATTGTATCATGTTGATTGATTTGCGGATGTTGAACCAACCTTCCAGCCCAGGGATAAATCCCACTTGGTCGTGGTGAATAATCCTTTTAATGTACTGTTGGATCCTATTGGCTAGTATTTTGGTGAGAATTTTTGCATCCATGTTCATCAGGGATGTTGGTCTGTAATTCTCCTTTTTGATGGGGTCTTTGTCTGGTTTTGGGATCAAGGTAATGCCTGCCTCATAAAATGAGTTTGGAAGTTTTCCTTCCATTTCTATTTTTTGGAACAGTTTCAGAAGAATAGGTATTAATTCTTCTTGAAATGTTTGGTAGAATTCCCCTGGGAAGCCATCTGGCCCTGGGCTTTTGTTTTTTGGGAGATTTATGATGATTGCTTCAATTTCCTTAGTGCTTATAGGTCTGTTCAGGTTTTCTATTTCTTCCTGGTTCAGTTTTGGTAGTTGATACATCTCTAGGAATGCATCCATTTCTTCCAGGTTATCTAATTTGCTGGCATAGAGTTGCTCATAATATGTTCTTATAATTGTTTGCATTTCTTTGGTGTTGCTTGTGATCTCTCCTCTTTCATTCATGATTTTGTTGATTTGGGTCATTTCTCTTTTCTTTTTGATAAGTCTGGCCAGGGGTTTATCAATCTTGTTAATTCTTTCAAAGAACCAGCTCCTTGATTTGTTGATCTGTTCTACTGTTCTTTTAGTTTCTATTTCATTGATTTCTGCTCTGATCTTTATTATTTCTCTTCTCCTGCTGGGTTTAGGCTTTATTTGCTGTTCTTTCTCCAGCTCCTTTAGGTGTAGGGTTAGGTTGTGTACTTGAGACCTTTCTTGTTTCTTGAGAAAGGCTTGTATTGCTATATACTTTCCTCTTAGGACTGCCTTTGCTGCATCCCAAAGATTTTGAACAGTTGTGTTTTCATTTTCATTGGTTTCCATGAATTTTTTAAATTCTTCTTTACTTTCCTGGTTGACCCATTCATTCTTCAGTAGGATGCTCTTTAGCCTCCATGTATTTGAGTTCTTTCCGACTTTCCTCTTGTGATTGAGTTCTAGTTTCAAAGCATTGTGGTCTGAGAATAGGCAGGGAATGATCCCAGTCTTTTGGTACCGGTTGAGACCTGATTTATGACCTAGGATGTGATTGATTCTGGAGAATGTTCCATGGGCACTAGAGAAGAATGTGTATTCCGTTGCTTTGGGATGGAATGTTCTGAATATGTCTGTGAAGTCCATTTGGTCCAGTGTGTCATTTAAAGTCTTTATTTCCTTGTTGATCTTTTGCTTAGATGATCTGTCCATTTCAGTGATGGGGGTGTTAAAGTCCCCCACTAGTATTGTATTGTTGTCGATGTGTTTCTTTGCTTTTGTTATTAATTGCCTTATATAATTGGCTGCTCCCATGTTAGGGGCATAGATATTTACAATTGTTAGATCTTCTTGTTGGATAGACCCTTTAAGTAGGATATAGTGTCCTTCCTCATCTCTTATTACAGTCTTTGGTTTAAAATCTAATTTGTCTGAAAGAAGATTGCCACCCCAGGTTTCTTTTGGTGTCCATTAGCATGGTAAATGGTTTTCCACCCCCTCACTTTCAATCTGGGGGTGTCTTTGGGTCTAAAATGAGTCTCTTGCAGACAGCATATCGATGGGTCTTGTTTTTTAATCCAATCTGATAGCCTGTGTCTTTTGATTGGGGCATTTAGCCCATTTACATTCAGGGTAACTATTGAAAGATAGGAATTTAGTGCCATTGTATTGCCTGTAAGGTGACTGTTACTGTATACTGTCTGTGTTCCTTTCTGGTCTATGTTGCTTTTAGGATCTCTCTTTACTTAGAGGACCCCTTTCAAGATTTCCTGTAGGGCTGGTTTTGTGTTTGCAAATTCCTTTAGTTTTTGTTTGTCCTGGAAGCTTTTTATCTCTCCTTCAATTTTCAATGACAGCCTAGCTGGATATAGTATTCTTGGTTGCATATTTTTCTCATTTAGCACTCTGAATATATCCTGCCAGTCCTTTTTGGCCTTCCAGGTCTCTGTGGATAGGTCTGTTGCCAATCTAATGTTTCTACCATTGTAGGTTACAGATCTCTTCTTGCGAGCTGCCTTCAGGATTTTCTCTTTATCTCTGAGACTCATAAGTTTTACTATTAGATGTCAGGGTGTTGGCCTATTTTTATTGATTTTGGGAGGGGTTCTCTGTGCTTCCTGGATTTTGATGCCTGTTTCCTTCCCCAAATTAGGGAAGTTCTCTGCTATAATTTGCTCCATTATACCTTCTGCCCCTCTCTCTCTTTCTTCTTCTTCTGGGATCCCAATTATTCTAATGTTGTTTTGTCTTATGGTATCGCTTATCTCTCGAATTCTGCCCTTGTGATCCAGTAGTTGTTTCTCTCTCTTTTTCTCAGCTTCTTTATTTTCCATCATTTGGTCTTCTATATCACTGATTCACTCTTCTGCCTCATTTATCCTAGCAGTTAGCGTCCCCATATTTGATTGCACCTCATTAATAGCCTTTTTGATTTCGACTTGGTTAGATTTTAGTTCTTTTACTTCTCCAGAAAGGGTTTCTCTAATAACTTCCATGTTTTTTTTCAAGCCCAGCTAGTATCTTTAAAGTGATGATTCTGAACTCTAGATCTGACATTGTACTAATGTCCGTATTGAGTAGGTCCCTGGCAGTCGGTACTACCTCTTGTTCTTTTTGTTGAGGTGATTTTTTCCATCTTGTCATTTTGTGCAGAGGAGAATAGATTAATGAGAGAACAAAATGCTAGCAGGGTAACAACGTCCCCAGAAAATATACTCTAAACAAATCAGAAAAGACCTGAAGCAGTTGGAAAAGAAAGGGAAAGAGAGAAAAAGGAAAAAGAAAAAAAAAAAAAAGAAAGAAAGAAAAAGAAAAAGATAAAGATAAAGATAAAAACAAACAAAAACAGAACAAAATAAAACAAAACAAAAACAGAATGTCATCAAATATGATCAGGCTGGTATATAGATCAGTGCCACACACTAGATTTTGGGTGTATTTTGGTCTGTTAAAAGAAAGTGCCTCCCAAAATTTTAAAGAAAGAAAAACTTATATATGTACAAAAATAAGGGTTGATATGATGAAGGGATGGAATATGACTGTAAAGATGCAAATTTTAAAAATTTTATAAAAGGAATTAATAAGTTGTTTGAAAAAAGAAAGAAGAGGATTTAAAAAAAAAAGGGAGAGAATGTGATCAGTCAGGGGAGTAGAAAAACACCATACACTAGAGATTTAGGGTATATTTTGATCTGTTAGAAGAAACTATCTCAAAATTTTAAAGAGAGAACAACTTATATATATATGCCAAAAATACAGGTAACTACTATGAAGGGATAGAATATGACTCTAAAAATGAAAAATAAAAATGTTTTTAAAAAAAGGGATTCATAAGATGTTGGTTGAAAAAGGGAAAAAGAAAAATTCAAAAAAAAAAAAAAGAAAAAAAGACAGTTAAAAAAAATAATTAACTTTGAAAGACTAAAGAATCATGGTAAAAAAAAGCCATGAATTCTATGTGCAGTATTCCCCTAGCCTTGGAGTTCTGCCGTTCTCATTGATCGGTAAACTTGATCTTGGCTGGCTGTTCTCGCTGATCTTCTGGGGGAGGGGCCTGTTGCCGTGGTTCCCAAATGTCTTTGCCGGAGGCGGAATTGCCCCGCCCTTGCCTGGTCCGGGCTAAGTAATCTGCTCGGGTTGCTCTCCGGGGCTTTTGTTCCCTGCGAGCTTTCTGTACAGCTTTGGAGGTGGAGAGTGAAAATGGCGGCCTCCCAATCTCCGCCCCAGAGGAGCCGAGAACTCGGGGCCCGGCTCCTCAGTGCGCCCCCAGAGAAAAGCCATCAGTCACTCCCATCTCCCTGGTCTCCGGCCGCACTCCGTGCTCACCCAGCCTGTGACCGCGTGTTTCTATCTCTGGCACCCGACTCGGTGTGGAGTCTCCAAACCCAGCAGATCCCTGTGGTGCGCTCCCGCACCACTCCCCCCAGGGGAAGAAGGTGAGTCTCCCCGGGTCTGCTGCTTGTTGGGTCCCTGCTTCCAGAAAGTGGTCGCTTTTCTGTTCCGAGAGTTGTTGCTATTCTTTTCTTCAATCTCCTGTTGAGTTTGCAGGTGTTCAGAATGGTTTGATCCCTATCTAGCTGAATTCCTGAGAGGAGACGAAATCCAGGTCTCCTACTCCTCTGCCATCTTGCTCCGCCCCCACTTGCCACCATTTTTACCTTGAGTTTCATGCTCCTATTTTATCCACAGTTTATAAAACTTACTCAGCTGTTTAGTTTTTCCTTAATGTATATTTGTATCATCATGATTATTTTTATTATCCTGTCTGGCACAGACTTTTTGTATAATTAATGTGGCCCACAGTGTTTTTCAAAGAAACCAAGAATTTCTTTATATTTTTGAGGCTGTTTTCCTGTTTCTATCTTTTTTTCCTATGGACCTAAATAAATGAAGACTCTCAGTTGAGATTTTCAGGAAATCACCCAACTACAGGCTGATCCAATGAGTTTGCCATGAGAAATTGAATATGCAAATCATTTTTACACGCACACTTATGTAGGAAAAACACCTGCACATCTGGGTTCCCAGCAGTCCCTGTTGATTAATATGCATGTAACCCAGAACTGCCCATTGCTGGGTAATAAGAATTTTAAATGCACTTGGCTCGTTTTCAAGTAAATCCCTGGGTCTTGAGTATGCAATTGAATGTGCCAGGTTAGATGCTCATTTTATATTAAATAAATTTTCTACCTTATGAAAGAAGCTGCACTTTGTATTCAGTATGTATTTTTTCTTTACTTTGGGAAAACAATGACTCCAGTTAACAGTAAACAATGGGCTTTACATTGTAAAGAAAACCATCTGGTAAACTAGAATGTTTTAGGGAATGATTAAAAAAAAAAGTAGGGGAGATGGCTCCTGCCAAGCAACAGCTGAAAGCCCAAATGTAACTGAAAAACATAAGCCAGCTGATCAGGTTGCCCCTGATGAATGATATCTCCTTTTTGTGGAGTACTTATAAAATTCAAATTGTACATGGATTATTTCACTTGGGCATCTACAAAACCTTGGAGGTAGGTAGCGAGAAGTAGCTTATATTCTGAGGTGTAGAAATCCTTCCAAGTACGTGGAAATAAAGGTCAGAAGTAGAGTTGAACATAGTCATTTCCTTTGATCAGGCATCTGTCACCATGCCTGCTTACTCTGTTCAGTCTCAGTATGTAGATCATTTATTCTCTCTTCACTGGAAACAAAAGCTTTAATCTTTTAATTTAATAACATCATTTACATTTTAGTGGGTTTTATTGTTGTTGTTGTTGCAGTTGTTTTGGTTTTTGTAAACAGGTAATCAGGAATCTCCAAGCAGAAAATCTCCAGGAATTAATTACCTACCTCACCAGACTCTGGTAAGTATGAAGTTCAAACTGGTTGCTGTTACTTGCAGGAAGGGAGTTACCTAATAAAGTAGTCTAAGAAATATTTAATAGCTAAAGCTGACACCTTTTATGATAGTACCCCAGAAAACAGTTACTGTGATTATGTTATTTTAAAAAATTATTCTTTTTGTACTTCAGTAATACCCATTTATAATCTATCATTGAAACGGCATTAGTCTATGACAATACTAACAGAATGTGGTTTAAACCCATGTCAATTTGGGGAATTATGTTAAGTTCCTATGTTAAGCGTTACATACTTAATTTCATTTGCTTAATTTAATCCTCAAAACAACTTCATGAGATAAGTAGTAGTATTTTCATTTTACATATGAGGGAAGCCAGACGGAGACAAGGGGAGTGAGTTGTTCACCTGTACTCACCTTTTCCCGCCCCTCCCAACCCTGCCAACTAGGGTCTTCTTTATCCTGTCCCTTCTTCCACTCACTTCACCTCCTATTTACTTAAACATATTTTTGTTCTTCTGAACTCAGGCAAGTGAAGGAAAATTTATGAGGAAAAATGGTCAATATTGAGCCCCCCCAAAAAATAAGCAGTCCAGTTAAAGAATATGAAAGGAGATGACAAGATCAATCAAATGTTCTAGAGTTGGTTCTAGTTTTCTGGTTTTTGCTTTACTGGTAGGGCTTTACATCTCCAATGACTTTTTGTGGGACTATTTTGGTACCACTTCAGCCACCCATTTATAACCACACTCTTACACATGAGGATGACATTCTCCCACATCTGACACTGTCCATGCAGACAATCTGTGTTCAGATGACATCTTCTAGGTGGCCCCATTCTTCCTGAGCGTTCAGTTCTTTGTTCCATACTAAAATCTTTAATTTTTTCTGGCTCCCCTTCTGGCCACCTTCCTAATTTTTTTCACTATTCACTGTCTAGCTTAGAATGTGTCTCTCTTCAATCACTACCTTGCAAATATCCTTAACCTTCTTGACCTCTTGGTCTTTCCTTACATCTGACTGACCAAAACTCCAACCACATTTGGACGAATCCCAGAGTGCACCACCTACATACCCAGATTACTGAGAAGTGCTGGATGGACAGAGCTGTGCAGACTGGGGCCAATACAGGTTTGTGGTCACTGACCTCAGACAGTTGGTGTATTTTCTCCAACAATCCTATTTATGTTCTTATCCCATGCCCATTTTCCACAGCACATCAACATTCTCCACTCTCATTAGGTCTTCAATTGCCTATCTCATTGTCATCTTATCCTATGTGATATTTTCCTTCCCTGAATTGCACTGTTTTAGTTGGGGTTCCCTTATAACTGAAGCTTGAGGTGATACTTAAATGCTAATGCTTTACAGGGACATGTAATCCCAGGGCAGTAGGAGTGGGAAAAAGAAATGTGAGTCAAGGAAGAATGGAAAGAAAATACAAGGTGGTGCATCACTCAGCTGTCCACTTCTTCACCAGATGGAAACAGACATAGTCACTTGCCCAAGCAGGTGACCTCTTGAAAGGCTGTACAGAATACAGGTATTCCAGAACAGTCCAAGAGAAAGAGGAATTAAGAGGGAAATTACTAATGGTTCCTGTTAATCTCGTCTCTCTCACTGGCCAAATGTTGCCTCATGGGTAGCTGTCTTCTCCATACTTCTCTCTTGTGGCACTTTGCACATTTTCAAAATTTTTCAAATGGGCAGAGGAAACATGGTGGAATAGGAGGGAGAGGGGCGGGGAGGGGTTTGATGAAATAGATGAAGAGGATCAAGAGATACAAACTTTCAGTTATAAAATGAATAAGTCATGGAGATGAAAAGTAAAGCATAGAGAGTACAGTCAATAATATAATAATGTTGTATGGTGACAGATGGTAACTATACTTACTGTGGTGAGCATTTCATAATGTATATAGTTGTTGAATCACTATGGTGTACACCTGACACTAATATATTTCAACTTCAATTAAAAAATAAAAATAAAAATTGTAAATGTTTTTTTTTTCTGTCTTATCCTTCCTATCCTCTCCTTTTGGGGACTCTGTTTACACATATTCTGGTTGACTGAAGTTTCCCACAGTTCACCAATACCTCTTTCAGTTTTTATAGCTGTTTCTCTCTCTAATTTATTTATTTCTATTGCTATGTCTTCCAAATTCACTAATTTCTTCCTCTGCAATGTCCAATCTGTAATTATTTTCCTATTATGTGTATTTTTCATCTCAAACATTGCAGTTTTCATCTCTAGTAGTTTGGTTTGGGCCTTTTTTTTTTTTTTCTATAAGTCTCTACTTAATATATTCAATCTTTCCTCTACCTTGTTGTATATACGGACTGGTTAAATAACTGCTCTAATGTCCTTGTCTATTAGTATATCATTTGTGTCATTTCTAGATGAGTTTTGAATGATTTTTCTCATCATTATGGGTTACAGTCTCCTTCTTTTTTGCAAGCTTGGTATGTTCTGATTGGACACCAGACTTTGGGAACTTTAGCTAGTTGTGTGCTGAGTCTTATTTTTCCTCCTGTAAAATTATTCTTCAGCTTTGTTTTGAGACATGGTTAAGTCGCTTGACATGGTGTGATCCTTTCAGGTCTTGCTTTTAAGCTTTATGAGGAAGGGGTAGAGCAGTGTTACTTTTTAGGTGGTTGTGTCCATGGTCTCCAAAAGAATACCAAGGTTCTGTGCTTTGTCATACTCACAGCTAAAATTTATTACAGCAAAAAGTTAGAAATCAAAATCAACAAAGGCAAAAGTTTCCCAGGGTGAAGTCTAGAGGAAACCAGGTCCAAGGGTCTTTCAAGGGTCTTCCCTTAGTGGAGTCACATAGGACATGCTTTACTCTCCCACCAACAAGTTGTGACAATCCATGTGAACTGTAACCTAACAGGGAAGCTTATTAGAGACTAAATGTCCAGAGTTTTTCCTGCGGAATGCTCATGTGGGCAGCCTCTGCCTGGCATGTGCCAAGGTTTCAGACTCCCAGGAAGAAAGCAAGTGTTCAGCATACATCACATTATGAGTATGAGTGGTTCAGGTACAGTAAGCCATTCTTATCAGAGAATGGTTAGAACTCATGAAATCCCAAAGACAACCTGGTAAGCAGGAGTTTTAAGGATAACCAGTGTCAGGCCTGTTATATTTACTCTTCTGCACAGTGTTAATCCTTTATATTTCCATAACACCTTGTGCTCTTTCTCTAAACCCATCTGTTCAACTGTCCACCTCCCACAGACTGTAAGCTTTATGAGAGAAGAGGATACTACTGTTTTGTTCAATAGCCTGTCTCCTGGGCCTACCATAAAGATTGGTATACGTAAATGCTCAAAAAATACTTGTTAAATAAAGACAAAGGAAAAATACTGTGAAAATATATAAAACCCTTAAAACTATAAAGAAAAAGGGGTAAATGACATAAATAATTATTCAATAATAAGCAAATTTATCTAAATTTAAGAATTGACTCTTCATGTATCAAAGTGAAAAAAATTAAAAAATGTTAATATACAAAGTTAAGGATGTGATTAAATAGTAACTGTTACATAGTACTTACAAGAATATGTAAGTTATACAGATGAATAATTTAGTAATGTGTCATCATCATGACTCAGAAAATTCCACTTGTAGTAATTGATTACAAGAAACTAATCAAGAGATAAAGACAATAAATAAAAATACTAATTGCAGCCTTATTTATAATGGTAAATATTTGCAAACAACATAAATGTCTAATGATAGGAGAAATTTAATAAATTATGGAATATAAATAGAGTGAGATAGTTAGAAGTCAACCATAGGCTATTTTCAATAAATATTTTATGACATGGAAAAATATTCATAATAAGTGAAAAACTCAGGATATCAAATAGTTAATACATTTGGAGCCAAATTCTGTTCTGTATGTGCATTTACATATATAAATGTGTTTTATTTAAAAATATAATAAATATGGGTTATATATGCTGAAAGATTAATTTCTGGAGTATATTCATGGGGTCACTGGTCTTTTTCTAAATGTTTATTTGCTTTCTAAAATGGGTATATTTTGTAATTAGGATATACACACACATACAACTTGCATACATATACATCCATACAAATGAACATATACTTCCTAATTTGTTTCACTATTTGATCATTGGACAGTAACTGATGTTGGGGGAAGGACTGCATATTAGACATATATGACACACCTGAATGAGGTTAACTGAACTTGCAAGCATGAGACAACCAATTCTCACATGAGACATCTGGGGAACTCCCAGATTCTTAGCTGGTACTAATACAGTATCATTCACCATGATCAATATTTTGCTTGAAGATCTACTTCTGAGAGTGCCATTGTGTCATTTCAGTAATTAAGTACTTTTCTCATCTCTGCTCTCTATTCCCTTTCTTTATGATCTCAGGGCTATTTATGTTATTTCTGAAGCCTCATGAATTAAGTTATTCACAAGATATTTTATATTGTCTTTGAAATTGTGATTTTACTATCTTTCGTTTTAAAATTCTAAAGTATTTGCTTTCAAAATGTGAGTGAAATGTACAATCATCAAAGGTTAATTAAATTTCTCCAATCTATTTTGAGTATCTATGCAAGATTAAAGGATTTGAGGACACACACATATACACACACAAAGACTTGTAATTCTGGCTCCAAAACCCTCATAAGGAAAGCTATATAATATGATGACAAATGAATATTAAAAAGAATCTTTCCTGACAAATTATATTCTCTGCAATATCTGTCATTTTCTTATCTGATTATAATGGTTGCATTTCATTCAAACCATTATAGACAGTGGATGTTTTGATAAGGAGATCTGCAATGTTGAATTATTTCTAAAACCTGGCTCCCTCTCTGTCTTGGTTTAGGTTCCTCCTCAAACAAACTCTGAGCCAGGATTTGGCTGCAAGTAACCTATTTGGGAGGTAATTCCAGGACACATGGTGAGGGACGGGGGAATAAGACAGGGAAGGGATGAATGTCAATGAAGCAGATGTTAATGATCAGGCTACTTCTGAGGGCAACTAGACCTCATTCTTGCTGGAGACTCTCTGAGAGACTGTGGTACATCTCTCAGAAATGTCTCATTAAGGACAGGGAAGCTCGATATGAATCCTATTTATCCATCAATACTTCTCTGTCATTGCTTGAGGGTCATCCCAGGGATATGAACTTTCAGGTATTTCCAGCTATCCTCCTGAGTGGGCCACACATGCCTACAGGCAGAGAGAAGTAGAAGATGCTTTCTCTGTGGATTGTCTGCAGGAGACAGGCACCAATTATACCCTATGTGTAGAATAAGATGTGGTGAGGCAGAAGAAGTAAGACTCTGGCCACTGTTCTTTCACAGAGACTTCAGGGTCCAGAGTCACTAGTTCTGACTTGAGTCTTAGCACCAAGGAGCCCTGTGACTTTGAGCCCGTTACAGAACCTCTCCACACATCAGGTTTTCTCATCTGGACTAGGGTTTTGTCAGAAAATATCTGAAACTTAGAAATGAGCAAAAGGATTATTAGATGTTCCTTCAGTGACCTGCTGGGCTTGATTTTCTATCCACTGGGCTATTTTTTAATTCTGGAGGGGCGAAGATTCCTTTGTAGATTTTGTTCTGTAGAGATGCAAATAATTTATTTCCAGTTTTTATTTTTATTTTTTACTTTTTTAATTATTATTTTTTATTAACATGTAATGTATTATTTGTTTCAGGGGTACCGGTCTGTGATTCATCAGTCTTACACAATTCACAGCACTCACCATAGCACATACCCTCCCCAATGTTCAGGGTTTTTTTTCTTTAATTTTTTTGAGTATAGTTGATAAACCATGTTACATTAGTTTCAAGTGGACAACACAGTGATTCAACTTCTCTATATGTTAGTCTATGCTCACCACAAGTGTAGCTACCATGTGTCACCATACAACACTATTACAATATCACTGATTATATTCCCTATGCTGGGCACTTTATTCCTGTGACTTCTTCACTCCATAACTAAAAGCCTGTATCTCCCATTCCCCTTCAGTCATTTTGCCCATTCCCCCCACTCCTTCCCTCTGGCAACCATCAGTTTGTTCTTTGCACTTATACGTCTGATTCTGCCTTTTGTTTGTTTGTTCATTTGTTTTGTTTTTAGATTACACGTATGAGTGAAATCATATGGTATTTTTCTTTCTCAGTCTAACTTACTTCACTTAGCATAATACTCTCTAGGTTCATTCATGTTGTTGTTGCAAATGGCAAGTTCTCATCCTCTTTTAAAGGCTAAGTGATATTCTATTATATAGATATAGATAGATAGATTCAAGTTATAGATATATCTCTATCTATCTAAATCTATATCTCATATCTTCCTTATCAATTCCTCTGTGTACACTTAAGTTCCTTCCATAACTTGGCTATTGTAAATAATGCTACAATAAACATAGGAGTACATATATCTTTTTGAATTAGTGTTTTAAATTTTTTTAGGTAAATACCCAATATTGGAATTACTGGATCATATGGTGTTTCTATTTTTAACTTTTTGAGGAAAGTCTATACTGTTTTCCACAGTGGTTATACCAATTTACATTCCCAACAGTGCATGAGGATTCCCTTTTCTCCATGTCTTCACCAATACTTGTTATTTGTCTTTTTGATATTTAGTCATTCTGACAGGTGTGAGGTGATATCTCATCGTGGTTTTCATTTGCATTTCCCTGATGATTAGTGGTATTGTATCTGTTGTCCAGCTGTATGTCTTCTTTGGAAAACGTGTATGCAGATCCTGTTCCCATTTTTAAATTGGGTTATGTGGTTGTTTTTGTTTGTTGTTTTGTGTGTGTGTGTGTGTGTGTGCTTTTTTCTTTTTTGGTGTTGCATCTGTCTCCAGTTTTAAAATCTTGTTCTAACTTTGAAACTCTCCTGTCTAAGCTGACATAAGACTGGCTGTTTGTAAAACAGGTAAGTAAGCAGGGAGTGGGGCACAGATGTGCCTACCTCCAAGCTTTTTTTTTTTTTTTTAAGATTTTTAAATTTTTATTTATTTGACAGAGAGAGACAGCAAGAGAGGGAACACAAGCAGGGGGAGTGGGAGAGGGAGAAGCAGGCTTCCCGCAGAGCAGGGAGCCTGATGCGGGGCTCGATGTGGGGCTCGATCCCAGGACCCTGGGACCATGACCTGAGCCAAAGGCAGACACTTAACGACTGAGCCACCCACGTGCCCCAACCTCCAAGCTTCTTAAGAGATGGCAATTAACCTGTCTAGCTCTCTGAGTGTTAACAGGTGCTCTGCTAATGATCCTTAGACCCCTTCTGGCTCTTTTTTTCCCCTTCCAAACCCCTCCTTTATAGAAAAGAGTAGTGAGAAAAAGCAAAGACTATTTATTCAGAGGTTGCTATACAAAGGAGTCAGCCACCATCACTTGCATAGATACTGGAAGGCAGGCGTGGAAAACTTTGAAGTGGAAAAAGGGAAGGCTTCCAGTGTGCACTGGTTGGAGGCTATTGGCATAGGGAAACTGGAGAAGGGCTGAGTAGAGCAGCCCATAAGAAGCAGAGCATCTTATGGGATTGGTGTAGGGGATTTCTCTTTCTGACCCTAAGTTGGAGACAGGCACACATATTAAAGAAGCTATCAGTAATTGATTAAGTACTGATTGTTCTGGGCTGATTGCTCTAGAAATTGTGGTTTGGCTACCCAGACTGGTTGCTGCAGATTGTGGATTGGGGTTCTATTTTTAGATATGATCTGGCCATTGTCCATTTGTTTATTCAGCCTCTGAAAACTGAGGTTGAAGTATATTAAGTTGCTTGGGGTCTCACACAGTGGCTAAGGTAAGATTCCATATCTCCCATGAATTCTAGCCTTAGCTTCACTGTAAAGAGCTAAAGTTTCTTTGGTTAGGAAGTAACACGAAACCCCGAGACCCAGACCAAATACCAGCTAGTAGGAACAACCAGGAGGGCTTGGCAGTAGAGCCAGGGAGCAGCTTGTGAGAAATGTGAGAAATCCGAAGGCCCTCCACAAACTTCAAAGTGAGAATTGAGGGCCGAAAACTGTGGGGTTGAAGTTGGCAGAAGTCTTAGTCTATGTGACCTCTGAAACCTGAGGCCAGTGGAACCCAAGACAATCAAGGTTATAGCTACTGTATACTTGAATACCTCACACTGAACAAGCCATATTCCTTCCTCTTCAAATCAGAGCTTGGCTTCTTCCCTTATCTGAGAACTGCATTACAAGCAGAACAAAAGTAGCTCTTGCTACGGGGACGGATCGAAAGACTCTTTGATCAGTCATTCCAGTCACGTGAGCCTATCCCTAAACCAGAGATGGTAATGAAAGTAATTTAACATACATCTATAATTAATTTGTTATACTTTTCCTGCTGCTGGCAAATCATACTATTTTAGCAAACTTCATGGAATTAATCTCCCAGAAGAGAGATGAGATGGAAAGCCTTCAGAAATAGATGGTTTTGTTTACTCCCAAACATGTGAGTTTTAAGAGCCAATTTTGGCTATAGGTCAGGGTTAATTTAGTGTTTCAAATCTGTCTTTTAGAAAATTGTATAAAGTCAGAGATCTTCTTCCCACCAGATATACAGGAGATATGCAGCATAAAAGCCATTTTCCTTCTTGAATGATTCTAATGATCTGGTAAAGGCAATAGATAATAAATTTTTTTAATATGAAGACAATATAATGGTAAGATATGTTAGAGAAAAGGATGTTCGTTACATTTATTTATTAAATTGTATCTAGAGAATAAGGAGAATATGGTACATTCCTAATATGGGTATTACATAAGTGATTCAGATGACAAAGGCACATTCTCATTATGTTTAGAGCTGACCAAAATTTGGTCAGACTGCTAAGGAAGGTGGCCAACTCATCCTGGCCTGCCCAGGACTTTCCTAACTGTAGCAATGAAAGTCCTGGGCAAACCAGGATGATGGGTCAGCCTACGTAAGGTTGCAGAAGATTTGAGTTTAAACGGATTCAATTTTGAAAAATGATGAGTGGCGTAATATGCACTTGAGTCAGAATGAGTCCTAAGCTGTGTCTTTAAGAATGGAAAAGAGATTTCCAAAATATAGGATACTGAAACATTGATGGAGAAATATAGGAATCAGAGATATCACAAACTGCACAAGATTCACAGAATTGGAGATTTGAAAAAAATCATTTAAGAGCAACCTCTCATTTCATATCCAGCTACAATCCAAGATAAGGCAAGGCATGACTGAGATTCTTTGACACTCCTGTTTCTTTCATTCCACTGGATTTTTTGTTTGTTTCTAAGAACACCTGGAGTAGTGGTTCTCAAAACACATTACTAGACCAGCAGCAACAGCACCACTTGGACTCTTATTAGAAATGCAAATTCTTAGGCCCCTGAGTTACTGAATCTGAACCTCTGAGAGAACAGCAGAAATCTGTTTTATTAAGCCCTCCAAGTGATTTTGATGTATGCTAAATGTTGAGAACCACTGATTGAGAGCAATCCTCCCTAACATTTTCACATCATGGGATACATCAAAAATCATCATTTTAAATACAGCACATAGGGCAGATGGATGAGGCTACTTGAGGTTGTATGAAAGGGCAAACATTGTCACTTTCTTAGCATGCCTGCAATCAGGCATTCAGGGCTCATATTTTAGCACACCAGATGGGAAGGGAATAGATGGTTACACTCACCTTTTCTACATGTTCGTGACTCTTTCCCACCTGTTAGACAAGCCAATAACCAGTAACCAATAATTGATAACCAATAATAGACTCTTCCATGGTATTGATGCTGTTCAAGATGCCACCAAACAAGTGACTTCAAAATCCGCCTTGTGTAGGCAAGTCATAAAAACTAAGGATCATAGATCTTTGCTTCAACCGTGTTTCCATACACAGACACCCTAAATCCTGGGGCATCCTGTGGACAAATTTAATAAAGGAACAGTGACAGATGGACCATCCTCATTTTGAGCCATATTACATTGTGTTTAATCTACTATACTCTCCCTTATGTTTTAAGGAAAAGAATTTGGTTTGTCATCTTTCTCAGCATTGAAAGGAGACTTTGCCTAAAGTGTCTGAGAGGGTATTTTACTCATCAACAAAGCTGGAACTTAATCCCACTAAGAGCCAAAGCAGGAGTTTATCAGTGAGTCCTCAATGCCCAAAAGAGCAGTGAACTGGGGCAACAGCTCAATAGAACAATACATTTCTTGTTGTAAGGATCTCAACTTCATGGAGGAATAAATGATTTGAATGAACTAATTTGTAATTCAGGATGGATGATATCAGTATAGTAAGCAATATATTTATAGGGGGAACTGTATCAGAAAATACTTATCTTTAATCTAAAAATTTAGATATTCTCACATTGAAAAGTGTCCAGAAATATATTTTAAATTTCAGCAACCACTTCTGACATCTTCGAGAGAGGCCTGTGTTTATTTAGCACATGGCTTTGTAAAGATGTATGTATCCTAGCAACAAAACAGAAACTTTCCCCAATTTGAAGAAGCTTTAGGGCCATTTAAAATCCATCAGCTATAAATTAAATTAGACAAATGTCTGTCTAATTAGGAACAACTTCCAAAGCGTTCTTTTCTTTTCAAATCATCAAAACAATATTTTCAAAGTCTCAATAGAGCATACACATCCTCTAGTATAATCCTTGTTTTGTCATCCAATGTTAATTCAATTGTGGGATAATTTTACTTCCATGAATTTTGCTTTTTTAGATAATGTTGGCATGGTAATTGCCTTTGAGTGTCTCTAACATTTAAGACTTTAAAGGTTGTAAAAATGAATAAAGGAAAACTGTCAGTTAAAATGGAGTTGGGAAGTCCTGAAGGGGGAACTCTCATAGGTACCTCTCATGGAAGCTTATTTTACATAACCTAATAGGAGGAAGGAAGATTTTCTCCTTGCCCATCAATAACCAAGACAATGAGAATCACTGCAACTTAGCTAATGAAAAGTTGTTACAAATCTGAACTCTTGCTCTCCTCTGATGGACTTTTGTTTCAAATAGCTCCTCCTAATTGCCTTCTTTCCTCTATAAAATAATATTCTTCTCCTCTGTTCCCTGGATTTACCTATGCTTTGCCGTAGTTTGCATGTCTTGAATTGCAGTTCTTCTGCTATCTAGTTATTCTCAAATAAACTAATTTTGTGGGGCGCCTGGGTGGCTCAGTCGTTAAGCGTCTGCCTTCGGCTCAGGTCATGATCCCAGGGTCCTGGGATCGAGTCCCACGTCGGGCTCCCTGCTCTGCGGGAAGCCTGCTTCTCCCTCTCCCACTCCCTCCTCCCCCTGCTTGTGTTCCTGCTCTCGCTGTCTCTCTCTCTGTCAAATAAATAAATAAAAATCTTTAAAAAAAAAAAATTAAAAAAAATAAACTAATTTTGCTCATAAACTGGCTATTTTATTTTCAGTGTTGACAAGGTCAAAGAGGTACACAAGCACAAAGATAAATCAATTTCCATAAAAAAGCTGAATTCCAAAACTGTGCTTATGTTTAATATATAGTGTTTAGCCAACATTTTTCTTGTTTTTTTTTTTTAATAGGCTTAGTGTTGATAAAGGATAATTTTGGTAGGAATGTGGTTTTATTTAAACTTATTTCAAGGTTATAGAAATTTATGAGTCTATGGAACTTCAACAAAAATTTCACTTCAAACCTGTCTCCTGGACAGTGTGTGTTTGTGGGAAGGAGGGAGAGAGTTGGAGGAAGCAAGAGAAGTTGGGGGAGGGCCTCTTTAAAAATCAGCTTTTTCTTTCCAAATTCAAAAATGCTCAGGAGGATTTTTACTTAAAGTAATTTACAATAAGTTATGGACAACTTATCAGGGTTACTCTCCTTTTTGAGAGAGACAGAGGGTAAAAGAGAAAGATCTTCAGTAAAGGAGGGAGGAAAGGTAACCAAAATGCCAACTTCTCAATTTTGTTCTGGATTTGAAATAACTAGGTACACCCAAACTAGCATAATGCATCCGATATTTTCACAAGGCAGTTCATCTAAGTAAGATGGCAGCTATAATTCTGACAACAATCATGGAATTGTGATTGCATTAAATATTTACTGAGCACTTATTATGCACCAGGAAAAACACTGCTTCACCATCTCATTTAAATTTTACAACTCTCCACAATATCATTATTATTATTGGACTATTATTATTCCAACTAAAAAAAACCCCATAAGTTTTATAAGTTCTTTACATATTTTGGATACTAACCCTTTATCAGATATATCATTTTTAAATATCTTCTCCCATTCCGTAGTTTGCCTTTTAGTTTTGTTGATTGTTTCATTTGCTGTGCAGAAGATTTTTATTTTGATGAAGTCCCAATAGTTTATTTTTGCCTTTGTTTCCCTTGCCTCAGGAGACATATCTAGTAAGAAATTGCTATAGCCAATGTCAACACCCAAAAAACAAACATCCAATTAAAAAATAGGCAGAAGACATGAATAGACATTTTTCTAAAGAAGACATACAGATGGCCAAAAGACACATGAAAAGATGCTCAACATCACTTATCATCAAGGAAATACAAATCAAAACTACAATGAGGTATCACCTCACACATGTCAGAATGAGTAAAATCAAGAACACAAGAAACAACAGACGTTGGTGAGGATGTGGAGAAAGGGGAACCCTCTTACACTGTTGGTGGGAATGAAAATGGGTGCAGGCACTCTGGAAAACAATATAGAGTTTCCTCAAAAAGTTAAAAATGGAACTAGCCTGCAATCCAGCAATTGTACTGCTAGGTATTTACCCAAAGAATATAAAAATACAGATTCAAAGGGATACATGAACCCCAATATTTATAGCAGCATTATCAACAATAGCCTTATTATGGAAAGAGTCCAAATGTCCATCAACTGATGAATGGATAAAGAAGAGCTGGTGTATGTGTATACACACACACACACACACACACAGGAATATTATTCAGCCATCAAAAAGAATGAAATCTTGCCATTTGCAACAATGTGGATGGAGCTAGAGTACATTATGCTAAGGGAAATAAGTCAGTTAGAGAAAGACAAATTCCTTATGATTTCACTCATTTGTGGAATTTAAGAACAAAACAGTCATGGGGAAAAAAAGAAAGAGACAAACCAAGAAACAGACTCAACTATAGAGAACAAACTGAAGGTTACCAGAGGGGAGGTGGGTGAGGGGATAGGTGAAATAGGTGATGAGGATTAAGGAGTGCACTTGTCCTGATGAGCAGTGGGTGATGTATGTAAGTGTTGAATCACTAAACTGTATACCTGAAACTAATTTTACACTGAATGTTAACTAACTGGAATTTAAATAAAAACTTAAAAAAAATTAAAAAACCAGGAAACAGAGCTTTAAAAGCAATAAATAACTCCAACACATAAGAAATAATTGGCAAAACTAGGAAATGACTTGGTGCTTTGAATGAATTGTGGCTCCACCCAAAAGCTGAGGCCTCTCCTTTCCAGGGCTGTGTGTTCTGCTCAGGAGGCATGAATTGACTGGCTGAGGTGTTAAGAGAAAATTTCAAAGGCCCACAGCAAACTGCGGGGAGGGTGGTTCCTCAAATGGGCAGGACTTTGCTCTCCTAAAAAATTCCAAACCCAACTCATAAAGCCCTTGATTCAATCCAGAGCTCTAGAGTTTGCTCTGCCCTTGGCCCTCTTCCAAGAAGCTGTTATTTACTGGTTCTTCAGATCTGACCTAATTTGGAAATAGGCAGCATAGTTCCCTGAAATGGCTACCTCTGAGGTTGGTCTTCAGAACAGAGCACATTTTGCACCTCTCACAGACACACAGCATAAGTCTCTTGTTCACAGGTATCAGGATGATGTTTTACCAGGAAAAGGAAAATGGAGAGTCAAAGCAATTTTCTAAAGTAGCTTAGGCAAAAACTCCACATGAATGATCCAGATGTCCTACAATATTCCCATGAGCCAAATAATTGTCCAATTCTTGACTTTTCCACTCCTTGACAATTTTTTTCAACTGAGTCCATAGAGAGAATTTATACACTGGGAACAACTGTAAACAAGCCAGGAACAATATGGCTCTGAAAAGAATCGTCAGAGTCCAAATCCAGAAGCATAACTGTTGACACCTGAATAAAGACATCCTCAAGTCCAATGGGCCATTATCAGATGCATTTTCTTTATTCCTCTGAAGGAGAATTCCTATTATCAGATGCAAGTTGTGAGCAGAAAATTCCTATCTTTCTTTCAATCTGAGTTCTCCCACCATCTAAGGATTTCATCTATCCAGGGTTTTTTGCAGGGTGGGATGGAAAAGATACAAAAAGACTACAATGCCTGATTCAAAGTTTATACTGCTTCCTCTGAATGAACCCAATCCTTTTTTTCCTAAAGGGCGCTTTGAAGAATAACTAATGAATGATCATAAACCACCCAGACAACTTAGTGTGGAACATAAGTGATGGATCCTATTTTTCTCTTGTGGCTTTCTTTCCATTTTATATAGAGCACAGAGAGTCTGGATTTTATGTCTGTGCTCTGTTATGTGATCCCTGTGGCTTTTTGTAAGTAACAAATGCCCCTCCTCAGCTAATACACACATCAAACCCCACACGCCTATGTTCCGTGGAGACTGCTTTTATAGATGAGGTGACTGTATGTGATTGTACCTTCTGTGGTAATGACCTTGTAACTTTTGAATATGTGAAGAACAAGCTAATGAAAGGCAGGCCTCAAAATGTATTTCTGCTCCATAAAACAGCCACCAAGCACAAGAAAAATCCAGAACCGTTTTGAATTAGGTGCCTATCACTGTCAGAGTCAAAGCCAAGGTTTTTCCAGAATCCATTTGGAGGGAAAGAGAACACTGCTTGGGGCTAACTGCCTTGTTAAACAACAGGAGAGTCTGAGAACATCATATAAACATAAATTCACCCAATCTTCTGTGTGGGGAAGTATAGGGAATAGAAAATGAGTCACAGAAGCTGTTCGCTGAGGACCCACATAAACTAATTATCTCTGTAACCTCAGGGTTACAACCTTCATAGTAGAAAGGAAAGGCAATAGGGTCCCTTTCCCAAATAGCTGCCTGTGAACATAAGCCCAAAAGGATGGATGAGACAGTTATTACAGCTTCCAGTTGTTTATTTCAAAGTGGATAGAGGCTGCAGAAGAGATGGGAATCTGAGGTATCTCTTCTATGCTATGAAACTTGTCCCAGCTCTGTAGTAGCTACGGGGATTTCATTTAAATCTATACCATCCCTTCTGGCTTCAGCTTAGATATGTAAAGAACTTGGGAGTCAACATTCTCATTATTACAACAGGAGCTCATAGAGGTAGAGGAAGAATAATTATTGTGAAATTTGTCCAGAGCCTTCTACATAACAAAGGCCTGCTGTCCAGGGGAAAAGACTTTGTCAGAGTCTTACCTCAGTTATCTTAGTTGTGATAAGAGCATTTTCACTCAGCTCTCTCTGGCTGAGTGGAATGAAATACTTAAAGTATTTGTTATGGAATGAATGTGTTTCCCCAGAATTCATATGCTGAATCCTTAACTCTTAGCATGGCTATATTTGTAGATGGGGCCTCTAAGGAAGTAATTATGGTTAAATGAGGTCATAAACATGGGCCCTTGATCTAGTAGGATTCGTGTCCTATAAGAAGAGATCTGTCCTTCCCCACCCCCTCCATCTGTATGCACCAAGGAAAGGCCATGTGAGGACATACAGAGAAGATGGCCATCTGCAAAATAGAAAGAGAACACTCACTAGAAACCAAATTGGCTAGAACCTTGATCTTTTGAATCTTTATAGATTCAAGTTAAAAGAAAAGGGATGGCAAAATAGGGGTGCCTGGGTGGCTCAGTTGGTTAAGTGTCTGCCTTTGGCTCAGGTCATGATCCCGGGATCCTGGGATCTAGCCCTGATTTAGGCTCCCTGCTAAGCAGGAAGCCTGCTTCCTTATCTCTCTCCGCCACTCCCCTCTGCTTGTGCTCTCTAGCTCTCTGTGTCAAATAGTTAATAAAATCTTTTTAAAAAAGAAAATGAAAAGAAAAGGGATGGCAAAAGATGTACCAAACTAATATTAATCAAAAGAAAGCAGGAGTGGCTAAGTTAATTTCAGACAAGGCAGACTTGAAAGCAAGAATGATTATCAGGGATAAAGAAGAGCATTACATATTTATAAAAGGGACAATTCGGGCGCCTGGGTGGCTCAGTTGGTTAAGCGACTGCCTTCGGCTCAGGTCATGGTCCTGGAGTCCCGGGATCGAGTCCCATATCGGGCTCCTTGCTCAGCAGGGGGTCTGCTTCTCCCTCTGACCCTCCCCCCTCTCATGTGCTCTCTCTCTCTCATTCTCTCTCTCAAATAAATAAATAAAAATCTTTAAATAAAAAATAAATAAATAAATAAAAGGGACAATTCTCCAAAAAGACATGGCAATTTTAAATGAATATGCACCTATGAAGAGAGTATCAAAATATATGAGGCAAAAACTAAGACAACTGTGAGGAAAACAGACAAATCCACCATTACAGTTGGACACTTCAACATCCCTCTGTCAGTAAGTGACAGATCAAGCAGGCAGAAAATCATGAGGATGTAGTCATTTGAACAGCACTATCAATCAACTTGATCTAATGGATATTTATAGAATAATCCATCCAACAACAGCAGAATGTACGTCCTTCTCACATTCACATGGAGCATTCACCAAGATAAACCACATCCTGGGGCATAAAACACACCTTCACAAATTTAAAACAAGAGAATTTATACAGAGTACATCCTCAGACAACAATAGAATTAAACTAGAAAACAACACAAGGGAAGATATTTGAAAAAAATTCCCAAATACCTGAAAATTAACACACTTTTAAGTCAATCATAGTTCAAAGAAGCCTCAAGAGAAATTTATAAAAATATTTTGAACTAAATGAAAATAAAAATACAACTTGTCAAAATATGTGAGATACAATGAAAATAGTTTTTAGAAGGAAATTTATAGCATTAAGTGCACATATTAGAAGAGGACTCTAACATTTATAACCTAAAATTCTGCAATAGAAAGCTAGAGAAGGAAATGCAGTTTAAATCTAAAGCAAGCCTGAGAAAAGAAATAATAAAAATCAGAGCAAAAATCAGTAAGAGTGAAACATAAAGCAATGAAGGAAATCCATGAAATCAAAAGCTAATTCTCTGAAAAAAAAAACAATAAAATTGATAAACCTCTAGCCAGGCTAACCAAGAAAAAAAGGAGAGAAGACACAAATTATGACATTAGAGATGAAAAAAGATTCATTCCAATTGACTCCTTGGACATTTAAAAGATACTTAAGGAATGTTATGAACAGGTCTATAAGCACAAATTTGTTAACTTAGATGAGACAGACCAATTTCTTGAAAGACACAAACTACCAAAATGCACGTGGATAAATAGATAACCGCAATAGCCCTATATCCATTTAAAAACTTGAATCAATAATTAACAGCCTTTTAAAAAACCAGAAAGCTAGACCTCCAATGAGTTCACTGATTAATTCAAGCAAACATTTAAGGTAGAAATTATATCTATTATTTACAATCTCTTTCAGAAAATACAAGCAGAGGGAATATTTCAAAAGTCTGAAATATTCTTGAGTTGGGCACTGCCCTTATATCAAAACTAGATAAAGACATTAACCAAGAAAGGAAAAGTACAGGCCAGTATCTATCATGAACATAGATGCAAAAACCCTTGATAAAATATTAGCAAATCAAATATATATGTATAAACACACATATGTACAAAAATATATGTATAAAAATTATACATCATGATCAGATCGGATTTATTCCAGATATGCAAGTCTGGTTCAACATTTAAAAGTCAATCAATCTAAGCCACCACATCAACAGGCTGAAGAAGAAAGACCATATGATCATATGCTGAAAAAAACCTTTGATAAAATCGAACATCAAGTCTCAGAAAACTAGGAATAGAGAGGAACTTCCTCAACTTAATAAAGAATGTCTACAAAAATGCTACAGCTAACATCAGTCATACTTAATGTTGAGAGACTGGACAATTTCCCTTTAAAACTGGGAACAAGACAGTTTTTTACTGCTCCTATTCAACATCATACTGGAAGTCCTAGCTAGTTCTATAAGAAAAGAAAAAGAAATAAAATGTATACAAACTGGGAAGGAAGAAATAAAATTGGCTTTATTTGCAGATGACATGATCATGTAGTTAGACAATCTGAAAGAATAAACAAAAAATTAATGGAACTAATAAGTGAGTTGCAGTATAAAAGGTCAAGATACAAGGTTAAAAGCTGTATATACCTGCAATGAACAACTGGAATTTGTTTATTTAAATTCCAGTTAGTTACCATTCAGTGTAATATTAGTTTCAGGTGTACAATATACTGATTCAACAATTCCATACATAACCTGATGTTCATCACAAGTGCACTCCTTAATCCCTATCACCTATATAACCCATCTCCCCACCTACCTCCCTTCTAGTAAGCATCAGTTTGTTCTTTAGGTTAAGAATCTGTTTCTTGGTATGCCTTTCTCTACTTTTTCCCCCTTTGCTTCTTTTGTTTCTTAAATTCCACATATGAGTGAAATCATTTGATATCTGTGTTTCTCTGACTGACTTATTTCGCTTAGCATAATACCCTCTAACTCCATCCACGTCATTGCATTCTTTTTGATGGCTGAGTAATATTCCTGTGTGTGTGTGTGTGTGTGTGTGACCTCTTCTTTATCCATTCATCAGTAGATGGACTGTTGCCATAATTTGGCTCTGGTAGATAATGCTGCTGTAAATATCCAGGTGTATGTATCCCTTTGAATTAGTGTTTTTGTATTCTTTGGGTAAATACCTAGTAGTGTAATTGCTGGATTGCAGGCTAGTTCTATTTTTAACTTTTTGAGGAAACTCCATACTGTTTTCTGGAGTGCCTGCACCCATTTGCATTCCCATCAACAGTGTAAGGGGGTTCCCCTTTCTCCACATCCTCGTCAACATCTGTAGTTTCTTATGTTCTTGATTTCAGCTGTTCTGACAGGTGTGAGGTGATATCTCATTGTAGTTTGATTTGCATTTCCTTGATGATAAGTGATGTTGAGCATCTTTTCATGTGTCTTTGGCGATCTGTATGGCTTCTTTGGAAAAATGTGTATTCATATCTTCTGTCCATTTTTTAATTGGATTATTCATTTTTTGGGTGTTGAGTTTTATAAGTTCTGTATATATTTTGGATACTAACCCTTTATCAGATACGTCATTTGCAAATACTCCTATTCCATAGGTTGCCTTTTAGTTTTATTGACTGTTTCCTTTTCTGTGGGGAAGCTTTTTATTTTGATGTAGTCCCAATAGTTTATTTTTGGTTTTGTTTCCCTTGTCTCAGGAGCCATATCTAGAAACATGTTGCTATGGCTGATGTAAAAGAAGTTATTGCCTATATTCTCTCCTAGGATTTTTATGGCTTCAGGTCTCACATTTCGGTCTTCAATCCATTTGAATGGTGGTCCAGTTTCATTCTTTTGCATGTTGCTGTCCAGATTTCCCAACACCATTTGTTGAAGAGACTATCTTTTTCCCATTGGATATTCTTTCCTGATTTGTCAAAGATTAATTGTCCATATAATTGTGGGTTCATTTCTGGGTTTTCTATTCTGTTCTATTGATCTATGTGCCTATTTTTGTGCCACTACCATACTGTCTTGATCACTACAGTTTTATAATAGAACTGGAAGTGCAGAATTGTGATGCCTCCAGGTTTGGCTTTTTTTTTTCAAGGTTGCTTTGCTAATTTGGTGTCTTTTGTGGTTCCATAAAAATTTTAGGATTGTTTGTTCTGGCTCTGTGAAAAATGTGGTTTTATTTTGATAGGGATTGCATTAAATGTATAGATTGCTTTGGGTAGTATAGACATTTTACCAATGATTATGCTTCCAATCCAAGAACATGGAATGTTTTTCCATTTCTTTGTGTCCTCTTCAATTTCTTTCATCAGTGTTTTATAGTTTTCAGAGTACAGGTCCTTTACTTCTTCAGTTAGGTTCATTCCTAGGTATCTTATTTGAACAAGTGGAATTTGAAAAAAAAATGCTACTCAGAGTTGCACACACACAAAAGATATATTTAGGTATAAATTTAACAAAATATAGGATCTAAATGCAAAATACTACAAAATTCTGATGAAAGAAATCAAAGAATATATAAATAAATAGAGAGATATTCCATGTTCCTGGATGGGAAGATTCCATATTATTCAGCCAGTGATTCTTCCCAAATTGATTTCTAAATTCAACATAATTTTATCAAAATTCCAGCAAGAAATGTTGTAGATATGAACAAACTGACTCTAAAGTTTATATGGAAAAGAAAAAGACCTAAAATAGCCAAAACAATACTGAAGAAGAACAAAGTTGGAGGACTCGCACTACCTGATTTTAAGATTTACTATAAAGTTATAGAAATCAAGACAACATGGTACTGGCAAAAGAACAGACACACATATCAAGGCAAGAAAAAAAGACTTAACCAAATATAGTCAATTGATTTTTATCAAAGGTGCAAGGTAAATCAATGCAGAAAAGATAGTCTTTTCAAAAATGATGTGGGAACAACTGGATGTCTATATAAAAATACAAATCTAGAAACAGCTCTGACAAATATCCCAAAAGTTATCTCAAAGTATATCATAAATCTAAATGTAAAAGGCAAAACTATAAATCTTTTAGGAATAACACAGGAGAAAATCTAGATGACTTTGAGTTTGATAATTAGCCTTTAGATACAATGCCAAAAGCATAATGTGTAGAAGAAAAAATTGATGAGTTGACTTTATTAAAATAAAGACCTCTGTTCTGCAAGAGATACTGTTAAGAGAATGAAAAGACAAGCAACACATTGGGAGGTAATATTTTCAAACTGTATATTTAATATTGGACTTGGATCATATATTAAAACTCAACAATAAGAAAAGAAGGAACCCAAGGAAAAACTGAGCCAAAGATTTGAACTGAACTTCACCAAAAAAAATATAAAGATGGCAAATATGTTAAATGTCATTTGTCATTACAGAAATGCAAATTAAAACAACAATGAGATACTACTATATACCTATTAGAATGACTAAAATCCAAAAAATTGACAACATCCATTGCTAGCAAGGATGTGGAGCAACAGAAGTCTCATTCACCGTTGGGGTGAATGCAAAAGTAGTATAGCCACTTTGGAAGAGTTTTGCAGTTTCTTACAAAGCTAAAATAGGCTTACTACATGTTCCAACAATATTGCTTCCAGATATTTACTAATAAGAAAATTCATGTCCAAATAAAACCCAGCATGTGAATGTTGATAGCCACTTTATAATCAACACAAACTGAATGCAACCAAGAAGTCCTTCAATAGGTAAATAGATAAACAAACTAAGATACATCCATACAATGGGACACTATTCAGTAAAAATTAATGAGCTATTATGCCACTAGACTTAGAGTTGGAGAGAATTGGGTGTGTGTATAGAATCTGATGTGTTAGAGCTGGGCTTCCCAATATGGTAGCCACTAGCCATTGTTGTCATTGCCACTGAAACATGAGTAGCATGATTGAGGAACTGAATTTTAAATTTTACCTTATTTAAATTAACTTAAATGTAAATATCCACATGTGTCTAGTGGCTGCCATATTAGGTAGTCCAGCTCTAAAACATCAAGCTCTGCTCCCTGGTTCCCTGCAATTTTCTCTAACCCCAAGCCCAGTGGCTTTTTCCTTCTCTTTCTCTTATTATGAGGATTAATTTAGCTTTTCCTTCCTTAGTTTTTATTTGATAATTTGTCATGGTGGTAGGTGGGGATTTGGGATATGGAGAATGAGGATAAGTAGAAAAGTTGACTTAACAAGGACAGTACCATATTTTTTTTAGAGTGTTGGTTACTACTCTAAACATTTTACATGGCTTATTTTATTTAATTTTCATACAAATATTTTATCTAAATCCCACTATTATTTCCATTTTATAGATGCAGCATCTGATTCACAGAGAGCCTTGCAATAGTCACTCAGCTAGGCAAGGCCAGAACCAGGCCAAGTTCATATTATAAACCACTGTGTTATAGTGCCTCCTGGTATCACTCTATCTTGTTCAGCCTCAGGACTTGAAATGTCATTAATTTCCTTCCAATGCTTGAGAGTTGAAAGTGGCAGCTTC
Source organism: Mirounga angustirostris (assembly GCF_029215605.1). Taxonomy (NCBI): domain Eukaryota; kingdom Metazoa; phylum Chordata; class Mammalia; order Carnivora; family Phocidae; genus Mirounga; species Mirounga angustirostris. The sequence goes on along the minus strand of NW_026991709.1, from coordinate 181,860,849 downwards.
TGGAAGTTAGGCATTATTAATGATTAGTGCCTTTGTTCAAATAAGTACCTCAGTTCCCTGCCTTATATCAGGGTCCTGAGGGATTGGGGCATAGAACAGTGAAGGGTTGATATGAGCTGGGGAAAACAAAAGACATCCATGTGCCTCAAACATTTGCACTGATCAGGTCATTCTCTAGGTCAAAAACCTTCAGTGGTTCTCAGGAGTCTCTGCACCAAATGCACACTAACCTTTGTGCCCTTATTTCCCACTCTTTGGGTACTTAAGCCCTTTGTAACCCGCTGATCGGTGAGCTCTTTGTGCACCAGTCTTCTTGCCTTCTCAGTGTGTGATTGCACTGGAATGTAGGATGTTAACTCTATTCGCCCATCCAATGCTTCCTCTCCCTCTAAGGGTGTGTAGTCACACCAATCCGGTAATAGGAGGCTGCGTGATTTCCTCCTTTCTATTCCCACTGCTACTGCCCTAGCTTATGTCCACATTACCTAAACCACCACAGTCTCTTAACTTCTGCCCTACCATCCATCTCCAAAAATGCTTCCCCCAGATGCTGGCTTGGTTTGCCTTGCACAGCCTTGCACAGCTTAGCAGCTTAGACTCCCACCTGTTTGCTCGCATCTTTTTACCCTTTCCCCATGACATGGTAATAGTAAATGTTTCCTGACTCCCTTGGTCCTTGGCCTTCTTGCATTACCCCGAGTATGCTGGCGTGTTTCCATCCCAGAGCCTGTGCACATACTGGCCTGGGATTCTCCATCTCCAGAGGTTTGAGTGGTCAGCTCTTGCACTGCAGGGAAGCCTGTGTTCAAATGTCACCTCTCTGAGAGGCCTCTCATGACCAGCCCACCCATTCCAGCTCTTTTTTTTTTTTTAAGATTTTATTTATTTATTTGATGGAGAGAGAGACAGCGAGAGCAGGAACACAAGCAGGGGGAGTGGGAGAGGGAGAAGCAGGCCCAACATGGGACTCGATCCCAGGACCCTGGGATCATGACCTGAGCAGAAGGCAGATGCTTAACGACTGAGCCACCCAGGCGCCCCCCAGCTCCTCTTTTATTCTCTTTCCCCCTAGTTCTCTTTAGAGCCGTCATTATCACCTACCATTGTGTATCTAATTTTTGGTAGTCTCTATATTAGAATATTATTCTGTGAGGACTCACTTATTATCTGTTTTATTCACTGCTGTTCCCAGTGCCTAGAACCATGCTGAAGCACCCAATAAACATTTGTTAGACAAATGAGAAAATGTGAAATAGGAAGAATAGCTCTATTAGCCACACAACCTGATTGCATAGGACAGAAATCTAGGATGGCAATATTTAACATTTATGAGTGGAAACAATATATAAACTTTATGACTATTGTTTCTCTAGAGTTATATTTTCCAAATACCTGCACACTTAGTTGTGAATAAAAGTGTCATAGATAGGGACAACAAAGATTAATAAATGCTGTTTTTCATATCCAGTTCATGAAGATTCACTAGGTGATTACCATATTAAAGATTCTGAGCAGTCCTGCAGGAAAGGAACTGGATTAATTTTATTTTAAAATTTCTTAAATATGCAGAGGGTATTATGCTAAGCGAAATAAATCAATCAAAGAAAGACGAGTGTCATATGATCTCACTGATATGAGGAATTCTTAATCTCAGGAAACAAAATGAGGGTTGCTGGAGTGGAGGGGGGTGGGAGGGATGGGGTGGCTGGGTGATAGACATTGGGGAGGGTATGTGCTATGGTGAGCACTGTTAATTGTGTAAGACTGTTGAATCACAGACCTGTACCTCTGAAACAAATAATACATTATATGTTAGGGAAAAAAAAAAGATAGTAGGAAGGGAAAAATGAAGGGGGGGAAATCAGAGGGGGAGACGAACCATGAGAGACTATGGACTCTGAGAAACAAACTGAGGATTTTAGAGGGGAGGGGGTTGGGGGGATGGGTTAGCCTGGTGATGCGTATTAAGGAGGGCATGTATTGAATGGAGCACTGGGTGTTATACGCAAACAATGAATCATGGAACAAACACTACATCAAAAACCAATGATGTCTAACATAACATAATAAAATAAAATTAAAAAAAATTTCTTAAATATATATCAGCACAGAATCCCTTCTCCAAAGAGTCCCTTAGTAGGGGACTTGAATCTTGAGTAGACTCAAGCTAGGATGGTCACCTGTCATGCAATAATTCTACCCTACCTTTTTCTGATACAAACACTTTGCATCCAGACACAAGGTGGGCAAAAAATAACAACCCATGCTTGACAAATTATATGCCTTATAATTTGGCTAAAGGGTGGGCACATGAATCAAGCCAGGTCAATCAGAACATATCCCTAAGAATTAAAGGCTGGATCTGGAAAACAGACTCCCCTTATCTCTCAGGCTGTAACTTTTAAGTGTCCTGTTATACACTCCTTGCTACATGGAGAAAGCTTGTCTGTGGCAGAAGGAAAGCCAACATTCAGAGGGAGACTTAGTTGAGAGATGGAGAGAAAAAGAGGAGGGAAAAGTGAATAACTGGGAATAATAGGCATAAATAATAACCATATGGGATTTAAGTTTCTAAATCCAGTCATCCCTGAAGCCAGATCCACGCCATCCTGATATTTAGATACGTAAGAAGATACATTCCCTCTCCCCCTCCCTATTTTAGACTGTTACACCAACACACATCCAACACCATTTTCTCCCGAATATGCTCTGGGAAATCCTGCCTCATGGCAACCTCAGCAATAAGCCTGAGCTGTTGACCAGCCCACTCACATTTTAGATAACAAAAAATAACCATCCAACCAACAAGAGCAAATGGTGCCCTTATCTCTGAATAATACACAGATTTTATACACATACATATGTTTTCCTGAATGAAATCTATGAGGTTCCTAGCTTCAAGTCAGAGCAAGGTATTCAAACACAGTGTGATGTGTTCAAGGACCACATTCAGATTGTTGTAGCACGGGTGGGTGCTGCTCACAGCAGTCTTCGGAGGAAGTCTGGCAAACCTGGCTTTGCAAGTCCTCTATGCCTCTATTATCTTCCACCCAGGAAGGCAAGACACTTGTCCAATACCTCTTATGTCCTCCAACAGTCTCTCAACAGAGAAGGGGCTTAATTCATGTTTGTGGATTGAATGAAACTCAGTCTGGGCCTGTTCTTTATTAACATGGTTATAGTCAAGGTTGACTTAAGGAATTCTTAATAAAATTTATTTTCAGCACATTACTTCATGAATGCTATCCTTGTAGATTCATATATATTCAGTGGTTGCTTTTGAGAAATCTAAAAATACCATCCCTTGGCATTTGCCCTAGAACAGCATGCTGCCTTGATGTAGCCGTAACAGCCCCACCATATGGGAGGAACCTGGGTACTTTCAAACAGACTCTTCTTTTAGGATCAAGTCTGCTGCTGTCGCTGGGGCTTGCAGCCTCCTGAACCTCTTTATTTAGGTACAGAATTCCAGGGCTATTATTTCATATGTAGAAGGATTTTTAAATAGCCTGTAGTTTGGGCTTTTTACCACTAGAGTTCAATCTTGCTCCTATCTACAGGATTTCATGGAAGAAAAATAAAATAACACTCTCCCCCCAATCCCACCCCCCCAACGCCCAAACAAAACAACACACAAAGAAAATTCCCAAAATGCTTTCTCCAATTCAAATCCTGACCTTTGGCTACCAGGAACTGACTTTATTAATGTGCCTTTTCTTTTTGACACACTTATTTCCTCATTGGTGTTGTCATCAAGTATAAAATTCTTGAATGCCTTTGCTTTGTTACAAGTAACTTGTCAATGCTTGATAAATAAATTCTCTTTAGAGTCTGTTTATTTCTAAGTAAAACCTTCAGCTCTAATTACCTGGCTGATTTATGGGAGAGCATGCTTTTTTCTGGTCGGGGGGATTTGGGGGTCCCCAGCAGGGCAGTGAGAGTGACAGTAAACACACTGCTGCTCTGGGTCTCAGTGTTGATCACTCATTTTTAAAGAAGTTTTAAAAAAACAATTTAGATTTCTCCATGAGCCTGTGGTTTCCAAATTCAAAAACTACCATCTCTTTCCCTTCCTTTTTACCCATTGTGTTCGGATATATTTCTGATGAAACCAATATCAAGTATAAGAGTACAAATCCCAAACCTTGCTTCCTGTAGAACCAATGACTCCAAAACTCATCATATACACCTGAAGCATCTCAATCAAGTGAATTAAAAAAATGCAATTTTATGGGATACAGGCATGTATATATTGTCATTCTGCCTCTTAAGCCCTTAGTCTTTGAAGTATCTCTTATATATCACACATAAGCACAAGAAGGATACCTTGGAATGAGTTCATCTTTGCTGCATATAGACATTTTCCCAGAGGTTGGACCCAGTTAAGACAGAGAAAACCACACTGAGTTACATAATATTCATTCTTGGACAAAAGGCTGAGGAAAAATTTGAAAACCTCATCTCACAAACAGAACTTCGTCTCAAACAACCTAGACCCATTTTAAACAAGTTAAGGTACAAATAAGTATGAGGTAAGTTTTCCTATTATTTGCTTTTTGAGGGGAGGTGGGTGGTAGGGAAATAAATTCTATTAGAAAGAAAAAGAACACTAACAAGTGAGGCAGCAAAGACAATTTTGTCACAATGATGCTAAGAGTCAAGTTAAAAATCCTACAGCATCTAAAACGATGGTATGCCAAATTAGGGATATATAATAATATGTGATATTTACTGAGTATTTACTGTGTGCTTGGCATTTTATGTGGTTTATTTCATATCATCCTCACATCAGCCACATGATTCTGGGTTGCTTCTCAGTCCCTTTTCACAAATAAACAGAATAATAAATATAAGTAATATGATGAGAGCCATTCATCAGTAAATGGTGATGCTGGAGGTCAACCCAGGTGGGCATCTGGACAATGTGGTGAACAAGCGTTCTATGTTCAGATGGTCTGAGCTTTTTTGGAGTTACAGATTAAGAGAATAATAACAACTCTGATATAAAGAGTGGCCGTTTCCAGGCAGAAGAGCAAGAAACTTGATAGAGAAGATCAGCAGGAATTATATGATAAAACAAGATTTGCTAATACTGAACATTATCATCAACTAGGGTGTGGTCACATGGACATTCTTCTCAAATAGTTGAAGTATGCAGGCTCCAGAATCTCTAATAGAGGGCTTGGTGATGTGGCAAGAACCTCTCTCAGTCACATGGGTTAAAGCTTTCATCATTTTTTTTTTTAAAGGGGAGTCTTAAAATTGATCTTCAAAACTCACCGTGTGGTGTTTGCAGTTGTAACAAATAATTAGGCTCAGATTGCTCTGTGAGGAATATTCTCATTCTGTAGTAGGATTTGGTAGTGTCATGTAACCTTTTGTTATCATTTTTAGGTTCTGGATAAAGAATCTCACCTCCCATGGAATACTATTGCAAGTAGTTACTCAGGAAGAGCTATGTACTCATTCAACCATCAATTACTTATTGGGAACCTACTACATGCCAGGCACTCACAAGGTACGGAGACTACGCAAGAAAACAAAACAAAACAAAACAAACAAACAAAAAATATTCATTCCAGTCAGGGAGACAGAAAAATGAACAAGTCAGCATACATACAACATACATGATGGTAGTTAAGTGCCAGGAAGAAAAATAAAATTGGGACGGGAGATAAGGAGCGTTGTTTTGTTTTGTTGGTTTGTCTTATAATTTTAAACAGGGTGGTCAGGGAAGAATACTAGCTGTAATAGTAATAATAATAGTAGTTCTTACCATTGTGTCATTATAGGCATTGGTGCAGCTAACATTTATTGAGTGCTTACTGTGTTCCCAGCCCCTTTAATTTATGTCTCATTTAGTCACCAATCTTTCTCACAGATAAGGAAAAAAGATAAAAAAAATTACACAACTATTAAGAAAAAGATGCAGATATTCTTAGTGAGAGCCCAAGTTCTTAATCCCACCAGAATGCTTCTTTTTGAGTATCCTTGCTATATTCTGTAAATATCTACATAAGAGACAACACCTAGTGAACACTGCCAACCTAATTTTCTAGTCCTGGTTTATTTCATCCATGGCAATATAAAGATTACCTGTTTATTTTCTAATAATAAGTCTTCAAATATACTTGTTAAATGGAATAGATTAAGTCAATTGGAATTATGTTTTATTTATAGGTGTAGAATATGTCTCTCCTCTACACTAAAAAATTTATAGCAGCTGAGAAAATTTAGTGCAAAACAGACCATTTGGAAGAATTCTACATTATAAATAGATGAATTTTTAGTAGGCTGTGCATAAAAAAAACAAACAAAATAAATCAATTAATGATAAAAATTGAATAATGTTCATTTGAAGGGGCAGGGGTGCAGGCGATATCAGGCATTTGAAATGAACTCATTACTACAAATAGAAATTGAGTTTGGCTATACATTTTCTAGTGGCTCATACAGACAGAAAATCACACTAGGTTACATAATTTTCATTTTTCTTTTTGGACAAAAGAAGGCAGAAAAGTTTCCTTGAGAGAAAGTTTTCCTTGTAACTAAATTCTTTTAAAGGTTCATGGGCTAACCGTGAAGAATATCTTCAGCTTTGCAGGAGGCACAGACTCCTGCAAGAATGATTTTTACCAACCTTCTATAATAAATGAGAGCATAAAGAAATTGGCATTTCTGGGGGGAACCAACTGAGATAATATGATCCAGGTATTCTGTGTGCTGCAAACCTTATTTAACAATGGTATAAAGAATGGAAAATTAGATAGTTAACATTTCCATGGGTTCTTCCCAAAAAATATCAGTTACAGTAAGCCAAGTTTTGGCATGTACTATATCAAAATCAGTCCCATGACCAGCAAAATTTTTCTACATTTAGCGTAATCATTCTATATTTTACTCAGACAATTGCAACAACCTACAGCCACAACCAGTAGGATCAGAATGAACAGAAAAAAGCTTATGTGTTCCCGATTTCCTAGATAAAAATAACAAGTGTAAGCAAAGTGACAGAACCATAAAAATTCCATGAAATCAGCTCTACTGATTATTGATAGAGAAAGGAAACAAGAAACAATTTTGGACAATGGTATAACTCAGAGCAGGATCTCGCCCCAGGTCCCAGTATAACAAGAAGCAGCTGTGACTCGCAGCTGACTGCTATTTCAGAACCAAGGACAGCAGCAGACATTCCCTTCCACGAGGGGGCAGAATGGTCATTGGAAATGTTTATGAGCTGAACCTGATTCTCCAACAGGCAGAAGACTAGTTCAATTTCCTTAGTGTCAGGATGAGCAGCCAGGGGCCAAGAGCCCATATTTGCCCTAGATAATAACTTTGGACCCCTTTAAGGATTTGTGCAAGTATTCAGTGGACACCTCAGGTTTTGCAGTTGGTATCCAGAATGTCAAAAGGTTAGAAAAAGTACGAAATACCAAATATTAGAAGAGAGTTTTGGACAATGCCAGCTTGAAAATACTCCTCCCAGCCCTTGTACTAATGTGGTTTGATTTCATATTTACCCATTGACTGACAGAAATACATGGACTTCCTAGGCCATTTTGGAACTAGCTTCAGCTAGGTTATTCAAAAATCATGAAGGGACGTTCTGGATGGAGTATAACAAAAATGACTAAAAAGATGGGCTTCAGAGTCCAAAAGTTCTGGGTGTAGACTTGATTCCTTCACTTACCCTCTCTGTGACTTCGGATAAGTGATAACCTCTCTTTACTTCAATTTCCTCAAATATAAAATAGGAATAATAATAATGCATTTTTTAGAGGATTGTTATGATGACTACATGAATCTCCAAAGTCCTCAGCTTGAAGCCTAGCACACAATGCTGAGTAGATAATGACCACCATAATGATGATGATGATGATGATATGTTTTGTGAAGAAAAATAGATAATAATCTCAATGTATGTCAACTTACAGTACTCAAAATAGTTTATACTTCTCAAACAAATAAATGAAATGCACATAACTATTCACTGGTTCACTTACTCCCTCATTTATTTGTCAAGCATTTATTAAGCATCTACTGTGTGCCAGGCAAGGTGAATACAAAGATCACTATTAAGAGAGATCACAAATATTCTGGCATATGGTAAGGATTATGTCAGCCAAAACAATGACATTCATCATTTTCATGTAGAAGGTTCAAAAGCTTGTGTATGCTTTGTCGTGCTTTTAAAAAAATTGCCTCCAAAGCAATGTGTAAAGCTTCAGGTAGTTTCTGCTCTGCCAGCCTGGGTATTTGAAAGAAAATGATGACAATAGAGAGGAGAGACTAGCTGACCCTTGATAGACATAAAATGTGCACAAGAAATCAACTGATTTTTTAAAAGTCATTTAGATTTAGGGTCATTTATTGCCTCAGCATAAACCTAGCCTATATGTATGATGCAAGACTCTTGCTCTTAGAGCAACTTATTATGTGGAATCCAGGGACTGAGGAAGGGAGGAAGCAAACAGGTAAACAATAATCTAAACTGTATTGTAATTGCTCCTAGAAATATAAGAACAAAATGTTACGGAGCAGAAGCCAAAGCTATAACTTTGTGATATGATGTCAGAGAGACTTTCACAAAGAAAGTGACATTTTTGGACTTGGAAAGGTAAGTATGACCCTTTCTGGTAGAGAAACACCTGGTGAGGGTACAATGTGGAACTCCATTCTAAGCAGAGGAGACACTATCTGAAGGGACACAGAGAAGCCAAGGAAATGTAAGGCTTTGGGGAGGGGGAATGTTAATAATCTGTGCTGTAACATTGTAAGGAACATTGAGAAAGAGGCAAGGGGTGGGTGGGGAGTAAGGTTACATTTTAATAACCCAGTGATGATATTACACTTACTAGCACACCAACTCAGATGGTATATTGAATAATATTTTGCTTGAATTCTACTTTTGACCAATAGCCACAGACAAGAGGTATAAAAGGCTATGTAATTTGGTCAAACCGTGTTGGACTGGAAATCAGAACCTCTGACTGCTAATATAGGCTGTACCACTCATTAGGGGACACCTGAACACATCCCTTATCCTCTCTAGATTTCAGTAACCTCATTAGTAAAGCCAGTGGCATGGCAGAGATCATTACTGTTCCCTTCCAACTCTAAAGTATATGTTTCTAAAGCACATTTGAGAACTTAGTGAAATTCTTGGACTTCTTGAAGGGACTCCAATTCTGAGAAAAATGAGGCTATTGGCTTGCTGTCACTAAAACCAACACAGACTGCCATCATAGTCTGTGGCAGACCCTTTTGAGCTCCCAGCCAATTCCCCTTGGACATCACCATTGTAGCACACCTTTAAATCACAAATCTGAGTGCCTTCTCTGGGCCTAGGACCTCACTGTATTGGGTGGAAATCCAGAGGATTAATATCCTTTGGGAACAGTCTTCGACAGTGAGTGTTGTCAGTTGGTATATAAATTGCCTAAATTCCCTTCTCTCCAGGCAGGATAATCTGAGGCTGGAGACTATCAGGGTTCGTCAGCAGGATTAAGTTCCCATAACTCATAATGATAACTGGTCTGATAATGCATGTTTTATTTGCTGTGTCCCCTTTACTATGTCACTCCTTACCCATCTACTTGGGTTTTCTGGACTTACTCTGTAAATAAACCACCTGCACTTGAATCCTTGTCTCTGGATCTGCTTCTAAGGACGTCTAAGAAAAATGCTAGCACACACATGAATGCCCTTCTACTCTCTTCTATCAATTATTTTCCCAATTGGTATAAATTTACATTCCACACTTGGGTGTAAGTATAAACACATTTTAATTAATTAAATCAGGCTCTGAACCCTAATTATTAGGGATGCCTGGATGGCTCAGTTGGTTAAGCATCTGCCTTCAGCTTAGGTCATAATCCCAGGGTCCCGGGATTGAGCCCCACATGAGGCTCCCTACTCCGTGGGAAGCCTGCTTCTCCCTCTCCCTTTACTGCTCCCCCTGCTTGTGCTCTCTCACACTCTCTATCAAATAAATAAGTATATAAAATCTTAAAAAAAAAACTTGGAGAAAGACCTCTTGCCTTTTTATCCTCCTTGGTGGTCATTTAAATAAATGCTCATTATGACCTTCATAATAACTCAAAGGTGAGTAACATCACTCCTTTTATGCCAAATGGAGGCATAGAAATTTTTGCAGTTGTTCACAAATATGTGGAACCTGGTGGCCCTACCACTTCTTGGTCAGTCTGGAAACCATTCTTTCTTTCTTCTGTGGGAAGCCCTGTTTTGGTTCAGGGGACTCATCCCTGCCCTATGCTTTAATTTTCAATGCTGGCATCCATCTCGTCTGACTTTGAAGTAATCCAGCTCACTCTTCCATAGGGCCCCAAACAGAAAACTATACCCTTCCTGTCTGCATGTGTGAGTTTGTGTTGAGTATGTTTTGTGTCCGTGTCTGTGTGTGTGTCTGAGAGAGACAGAGACAGAGAGAGGGTAACCCAATTCTCCTGAAAACTCAACAATGCCCTCTTTTTCCCTAGAGAGAAGAAATAAAATGTCTACCCCTCCTTGATAGTGTACAGGAGCACAAAGAAAAGAAAGTAATCAGTGTTGAGTGTCTATGACTGCCCCTGCTGTTAAACTAACTCATTGTGTTAACCTGTAAAAGTTTGAAGAACTCCATGTATATGGAGCTGTCAGGAATAGAGAGAAAGGACAAGGAAAGAGGCATTATCTCTTCTTTGGACAGAACAGGAGCTTCCTCAATTATGACTTTTTTTTTTTTTTTGGTGAGAAGCTCAAATCTTCAAGGAGTAGCTATCCTTTAAACATTTAAATTGTGAGTAGGATATTTCTTTATATGATGATCTTGGGAGAGATAACCAATGATACAGGGGCAGTAGGTTAGAGGTAAAATGGACCAGGTACTTTTGATGACTATGTCACATTCTGAGAATTATGTGTATATATATACACATACATATATCTAATAAGGGATCTTTCATTTTCAGTTAGTCAACCTGTTTTCTCTATGCACTGTAATACATAGCTTCAATGCAGACCCAAAGGGTCACATATCTGAAAAAGGGTAAAATTATATACCTGAACAAGGATAATCAGTTCTGTTAATGAGATCAGGCTGCTAAAGTCAGAGTCACAAATTTGATCTCTATCAAATGTATTTATTTCCAGCTGATCTATGACCACATTTCCTCCTATCAATTCCCTGATGACCATCTCCCTAAAGCTTCCAAGAGTTAACTAGTTATGTGTCCGGTTATGAACTCAAATATTACCACCACCACCCCCCAAAAAACCTGTTAAACAATAAATTCAACTAAGGATGGAATGGAACAGGAAATAAGTGAGTAGCTAAAATATTTTTTATTGGAAGGATGAGGTTATAAGTGATTTATTCACTGGTAGGGTGATTCATGTGATTCTGCTGAGTTACTTATGAACATAATCTGATTCTAGTTGTTATGGCAACATACACGGAAAGAAGTGGAAAGAGTTCACGATTAAATTTTTCTTGAAATGATCCAAAATATTAGCTGTACGTATGAGAATTCTGTAGAAAATGTTATTTGAACTCTTTCTCAGAGCAGCGACTGGGTTGCAAGGGATGTCTGCCTGGGGCTATTCGGGTAGTATAATCCCCTCTGAGATGAGAGCAGAAAAGTGATGAACATTTGAAGAAAAATAGAAGTCTTGCTTTGCCCTCAGGACAGCTCTTTACTTCCCCTCCCACCATTAATATGCAAGGCGTGAAACATTAAATGTCACATCCATGTCATACTCTAATGCCTATTCACTGCAGAATCAAAGTGTAGAATTCTTTTGCCAACATGACTTGGGCTAAAAAAAAAAAATCCATTAACCAGAAGAAAAGGTCAAAAACATAATTCTTAGTTTTCCTTCAAATTTTCTACCAAAATGAGGACAAATTGGAAAAAAAAATTCCCAGGCTTTTAAGACACCATTTTCTCAGTTTTCTAGCAAAGGCAGTGCCCTGAATAAAGAACTCATGAAAAAGCATCAAACTGTCTTTTATTATTCCTGAATAAAAACTTATAGCTTTATCCAGGAAAGGAAACTCATAAAACTTTTTAGGGAGAGAAGACACTGTTGTATTTTCCTTTAAAATATTTTTTTATTGCTATTGTTTTTCAGAGGAGAGGTCTGATATTTTTCTCCCAACTATGCACTTGATGATGGCACTGAGAGAGAAAGAATGTGAAACATCAACTGTTATTTCTACTCCCAGCAAAACAGAACTCATTCTGTCAATGATGGACCACTGTTACCGAATTCTTTAGCTCTCTGGCACATGACTCTCGAATCTTTATTTCTTGCATTGGTAGAACTCAATTGACTTTAGTGACTGAGAGTTTATGTGGGAATTTGAACAAGACTAATTTTCCCAGTGGCTTGCCAAAAACTATCTGTAACCATCAGCATTCCTCTGTGCAGGAAGCTGGGTGGGATTAATATATTCTTCTGTCCATTTCTCAGCAGCTATGAGTCATCAAGGTCACCCCAGAAACATTTCTAGTCCCACATGATCAGTACATAGGATTTGGTATAAGTAGGGCACCAGAGTTGTTGGGGGCTGCTCTGTGCTCAGGGGATATGTAAGTACTCACTTGTTCCTAATTTGTGGTAGGAGACATGCCTTTTGGATTACCTTTCCTCCAGTCTGCTACTCTAGAACTCATCTATTTCATCCTTTCTAATGAGGATAGAATTAACATTTCAAATTCCACACTAGTGGTTTCCATCTTTCCCTGTGTGTATAGTACATGTTCAAAGACAATCAAACTGCATCCCTAAAGTTAGCCATAACTCATTATAGGAGGACAATGTTCTGTGGCTTCAGGACATCTATCGGAGATGTTGCATTTTTCTTGTGGTTACCCTCAGACCTTGTCCTCTTAGATAAAACTGTTCATTGCCCTGATTGATTGGAAATTGGGTCCTGGGAATGCAGTGGGGGAACAAACACACACGGTCCCTTGTCCTCATGGAGTTCATGTCCTGGGGATGGAGACAGGCGTTAGGCAGATAATTATGCAAACTATGTAGCTCTATCATGATCAGTTGAACAGGGGGAGAGAGATGAAACAAGCAACAAACAAATTTAAACACTATTACAGATAAACGTTTTCTCTCTTTCCTCTCCTTCTTTTTCTCCTTTAAAGAGCTTGGGGAAAGCAATCCATATATTCTGTTCACATTACCAATCAGCAACTGTTAAATACCCTGACAACACCAGATGTCGACTCAGAAATGAATGGCATCTGGTCTAGGGCAGGAGAAACAGCACGTGCAAGCATGGGGTGGGGCTCTAAAACATGCTCTGCGACCCCTTGCAGGATCTCAAGGAATTTTAGGACAAAACTAGCAACTGGTGCTCCATCAGCCTGTGCCCTCTGGGGATTTCCTGTGGCCTCAAAGTGATCCCAGAGACAGTGCTTTCTCTGTTGTCTTTATCAACACAGGATGCTCACCAAAGCCAGCACTGTGCCCTTCTGACCACAGCGCACGGCTGCTGATTTTCTGGGTAAGGGAAGGAGCGGAAATGATATTTGAAGCCCTTGCCAACCGCAAGAGGATCTGTGAACTTTGGAGAGAAAAATAAGCAACTTTGAAGAGCCGTGGTGGGGGAGGGATGGTAGGAGCCCTGGATGCAGAATCAAGAGACCCAAGTTTTTGCCCTGGCTCCATTACTAAAAATGTGCTCAGAAATGGTGGGCAGGCCATTTCACATCTCCTCTGTTAGTGAATGAGCTGGTTAGATCATCTCTAAGAAAGGGTAGTGAAGTGACGATTTTGGGGAGAGGCAGAAGTGGATTTGCATCGCTTCTTTCCCATTTTGCTGGATGAGTAGCTTAGGAGGGTTATTTAGTTGCTCTATACCTCTGCTTCCTCTTCTGAAAAATGGACATGATTATAGTAGGGTTAAAATTAAATAAAGTGCTAAACAATGAATCACGGAACACTACATCTAAAACTAATGATGTAATGTATGGGGATTAACATAAGAATAAAAAAATAAAGAATATCATACCAAAAAAATTAAAGTGCTTATCACAGTGCCTAGCTGAGTGCTAAGTGTTAGCTATTAAGCTTTTTTTTTAAAATTTAAATTCAATTAGCCAAGGTATAATAGTACATCATTGGTTTTTGATATAATGTTCAATGATTCATCAGTTCAGTATAAGAAAATTTATAATTAAGGTAAATCAGTATTTATATAATATTTCATGAAAGGGGTACCCATAATAATGATGCTGAAAAAGTCCACTTATGTTTATACTCTTACAGTGTGTGTGTGTGTGTGTGTAAATGTATGCATGGGTATACAAGGATACCTTTTTATTTAAGTATAATATAGTTTTCACTGCTTAAAGCATAACTGGAGGTGGAAGATAAACACTCACAAAATAACTAGAAGTCTAAAGAAATAAAATCAAATATGAATGTAGAGGAAAAATGGCAAGTACTATGGAATATCTACAAAAACATCTATACCTTGCTATTACTTTCCTGGCCACAGAAGAGTAGAAATGATATAAAATTTGGACTCTGTCTAAATAGGATTAACCACAGAAGTAGTAAAGGGCCTCTATCAGACAGGCTGGCTTGTAAAATAGTCTTCTGATCTATAATTAAAAGAATTCTCCTGAATGTGTATAAAAGTATAAACCTTTCTTCAAAAAGCATGTTGTGTCACGAAAGGATGGAAAATGAAATATTAAAACTTGTTTTAAATTATGTTATGTGTTATCGTTTATGAAATCTATAGTTTGGGGGCTTTTGTCAAATAAGACTGCTCTGTGGTATCATCAGTTGAATAATAAAAACAAGTGTTTCGGAGATGTATGTTGGTGTCTATATATAACAGAGATGTTTGTTATTGTTTGAAAATATTAAGATGGTATTATTTCCTCAATGGAAATTGAGGTGGTCTTGGTTATGAAATTTGGTTGGTTCATGCCCTTTTCTATCTACTTTAAAACTTTAATGATAAAAAGGTAGCATGTGGCTTTGATTTCACAATAAATCACAGCTTTGTTTATACATATTTTACTCACATATGGTGAGTGATTCCATTCTCCTCCTGCATGTATCTGATAAACAAACACAGCTTGGTGCTGTCAATCAATCAATTCAGGGGATACTGAGAAGGCCGGTGCCATCCTGCACGTCCCTTCATTCTCCTTGCCTAACGGGCATCCCAATTCTTAGACATATATCCACAAGGCTCCGGTGGGCAATCCCCTGGACCATGGCCTCAGTGAACCTTCATCCTTGGCAAGCCTGATTTCTCCAAGAAGCACGGTAGTCATTTTGCCTCACATGCCATCTTATCACAAGATTTCATCTGCCATCCTGTGGAGATGTAACTACATCACTGATGACCTCTACCTACATCCCACCCCTGCCTTCAAAAAACAAAACAAAACCCCAGAAATAATTTTCTTTAAAAGGTCACAATTACTGACAATTGCTCAGGACAGATCCTCTCTTTTCATTTAGCCTTGTCCAAGATAACCATATAGCTGATGCCCATATGTAGAGGGAAAGAGAGGAGCTGAGCTTCAAAGCATAAGCAATTGTCAGCTGTCCACTAAATACTACTACTGTTTGTGGGTGTTTAGTATGGTCCATGCACTGGTAACTGTGCCCTTTCCGTGGATTATTTTATTTAATCCCCACACGGATCCATGAGGTGGGCACCTGATTCTGCTGCGGGATGAGGTTCAGAGAGGTTAAGAGACTTGCCTATGGGAACCTAGCTAGGGACTGAAGGAAGGGGGATAGAAAGCAGGAAATTGTGTCAGCAAGGCTGATGCTGTGAGTCACTCTGCAAGTTTTATAACACACAGTTATATAAGCCGCCAATCACTGGGGGATCATCCTGCATTGAAAGAATTTTCCTAATGCTTGCATAGCTAATGGAGTAGTGCAACAGTGATTAAGAGAACAGGCTCGGGCGCCTGGGTGGCTCAGTTGGTTAAGCGACTGCCTTCGGCTCAGGTCATGATCCTGGAGTCCTGGGATCGAGTCCTGCATCAGGCTCCCTACTCGGCAGGGAGTCTGCTTCTCCCTCTGACCCTCCCCCTTCTCCTGCTCTCTCTCTCTCATTCTCTCTCTCAAATAAATAAATAAAATCTTAAAAAAAAAAAAAAAGAGAACAGGCTCTTGAGTCAGAGTGCCCAGTGTTTGTTTCGTACTCTATCACTTCCTATCCGTATGGCTTTGGGTAAGTTACTTAACCTCTCTGACCTCAGTTTCCTACTATTCCAAAATGGAAAAATAATAGCATCTTCTTCCAGGAATGTTTGTGAAAGTTAAACATGATAAAACAAAGCAGGTACTTAGCACAGTACCATGTACCAGCTGCTCAATAAACAGTACACATTATCAAGTATTATTATTCCATAAAATCAGGATCCAATTGTCTAAGGAGACGTGGAGATATCTTTGTTGGGTGCTTGCTGTGGAGAGGAAACCAGGAGAGAGGGTGGTTGCTTGCAAGGAAGAAAAAGGCAGTGTTCTTGGAAAACAGGTGCTTGAGGCAGCAGCTTCAGCTGAACCCATCACATGGCTTCCAGCCCCGTAGAATTACTATGTTTACACTTTCCTATTAAGGATTCACATCTGCATATAAAGTTCAAACGCGGACTCTGTCAGAACAAGGGTGCACAGGAGCTGCTTCCGCAGATGCCCGGGTTTTATGTCTCTTGTTTTCCTCTGAATTATTTATCCTGAGCATCTGTGTTACATTATCTTTATGTAACGTCACAGCAGAAATGGGAGAAAGGATGCTTTCTTCTCGTTTCACCCACTGACAGCAAATGCTCCCTGCAGCTTTCAGGTGTCTTTCCAGCCTTTATCCACTCACTTATCCAGCTATCTCCCTGTCAAGCAGGGCACATCCCTTCTCTTTGGAGGCTGAGTGAAGCCAGCCTCCTGTCGGTTCGGGGATGACAGACCGTCCCAGCTCTACTTAAAGATAAGGCCAATCGATCTTTTCCAAGAGCTCCGCAGCGACTCTGATTGCCTAACCAACTGGTACTGCAGACTGAATTTTGTTGTTCAGCCACCAAAATACAAATTCCTTCTGCATGCTTGCTGGAATCCCATGACCCAGACTGAACAAGAAACTTCTTGGAGACCGTGACTATTTGACAAGCTATTTCAGAGGGTCACATCTAGAGGTTTCTACAACAAAGCTAAAAACACTAGTAACAATTCAACAACCATTATTTATTAGGCACTTAATATATGCTAAGAACTAAGTCACATGCTTAGTGTGATTAACTCATTTAAATTACACTACAGTCCCATGGGACAGGTATCTTAGCTTCACTTTAAACAAATGGAAGAAAATGAGGCTCAAAGAAGTGATTTGCCTCTATTAGGCAGCAGAGCTAAGTTTCAACCCCAAATCTCAGCCCATCATCTTCCTTACTACCTTTTTTTTAAAAAAAATTTTATTTATTTGACAGAGAGAGACACAGCGAGAGAGGGAACACAAGCAGAGGGAGTGGGAGAGGGAGAAACAGGCTTCCTGCGAAGCAGGGAGCCCAATGTGGGGCTCAATCCCAGGACCCTGAGATCATGACCCGAGCTGAAGGCAGATGCTTAACGACTGAGTCACTCAGGCACCCCTCTTACTACGTTTTTATTAGTGCTTTGCATGGTCTGTCTGTTGCCATCCTTTTAATTTTAACTGGTCTCTGTCTTTATATTTAAAATCACTTCCTTGTAAGCAGCATGTAGTTGAATCTCCTATTTAATCCAATTTAATAGTCTCTAAATTTTAAATAGAATGTTTAGACCACTTACATTTAACAAGATTATAAATGTTAAATCTATTTTATTATTTATTTTCTATTTGTCTGATGTGTTCTGTTTCATTTTTACTACTTCCTAGCCTTCTTTTGAATTGACTATGGTTTATTTCATTTTATCTTACTATTGGTTTATTGGCTCTTCCTCTTTACTTTTTTTTTTTTAAGGTTTTATTTATTTATTTGACAGAGAGAGACACAGCGAGAGAAGGAACACAAGCAGGGGGAGTGGGAGAGGGAGAAGAAGGCTTCCCGCTGAGCAGGAAGCCTCATGCGGGGCTCCATCCCAGGACCCTGGGATCATGGCCTGAGCCAAAGGCAGACACTTAACGACTGAGCCACCCAGGCGCCCCTCTTCCTCTTTACTTTTTAGTGGTTGCTCTAGAATGGACAATACATAATTATCAGAGTCCACCTCAAAAAACATTATATTGCTTCAAACATTTTAGCAGAAAATATCCATTTTCTCCTGTCTTTTGTACTGTTATTATATATTTTACTTCTACATAGTCTATAAACCCTATAACATGTTACTATTTTTAAGTATTCAAGTATTTAAAAACTTTAAAAAATGAGAAAATCTTTTGTGTTTCCCCACATTTTTACGACTTTTGTGTTCTTCCTTTCTTTCTTCAGTTCCACATTCCTACTTGGTATTCTTTTCCTTTTGCCTGAAAGAAGGACTTAAAGTTTTAGTAAAAGATGCGGGGCTCAATAGTCTGCCTGTGGCTATTTCTATGAAGTAATTGAGTCCCAGTGTCACCATCAGTGGTTACTGTGTGGCTGGTGAGGTGGACTATGTGGAAGCAGACAGCTTAGCCACAGCTGCATGCATACTCATAAACTGGAAGCCTTGGCCAAAGTCTGGGATGGATCCTGGAGAAAAGGTCTCCATCAGAAAGTCCAGTTCAGCATCTTTTGAATTTCCTTTTCTGTGAACAGTCCTTGACTGAGACTGAGCTCAAATTGCAACAACATTTTAGGAATCTCTTTCTATCCTAACCTCTATCTTAATGCCTTTCAGAGACAGATGATTGAAAACTAGCAGATGATTCCAGCCAGCTGAGTCTTTACATTAGCTAAGGACCCAAAGAATGGGGATATGTCTTCCATCCAGAAGCTATCTATCAGTCCTCCAAGGACCAAGAACCAGTTCAGACTTGGGAGCGCTGTTCAGTGGTGATCATAATGTGTGGAAAACTGGGTCTGGAGCCAGGTACTGCCATAGCTTAGCTCCAAGAGCTAGTGATGATTATGGTAGATAATAATGATAAATAACACTAATGGAGGATTTGGTAAGGTCAAGCACTCGTCTAAGAGCTTTATAGGCAGATTTAGTTAATACTGATAATAACCCTGCTGGGCATCTCCTATTATTTGTGATTATTCCCACCTCCTTGCACAGAGAATTTAAATATCTTGTTCATGGCCATATGGCTATTAAGTATTAGAAGTGGGATTTGAACCATGGAAGTTTGGCCTTGGAGTCCACACTCTTAAACACTACTCTAGAATACTACTAAGAAAGATGGAGCTTCCCAGTTTGCCCAAAGCTGCCTTGCTTCCTTCTTCACACACTCCAGCATCTTGAGTTTTTCTCCCTACTGACTTCCAAGAAGTAGTGGCTCACTTGGTTCCACCTGGTCTAAAAAGATCTCATCCATTTGGAGGAAGAGAATGTCCACCAAGGCTCGATGCTTCAAGGTCTCAGTTTTGGGTTCTCCATGTTGAGATCTCTTTTCCTGTGCTTGTGTAGGAAGAACATATGGGGTGCATATGCAGTTCATGTTTCTTCTGTTTTCCCAGCACATAGGCCATGGGGCTGCAGGCTGTGGAAACTTCTGGTCCAGCTAGGGCTTCAGTGCTCCTGCAGCTAAGCCTTCTACAGGACTTTGCCCTTAAAATGAGAGATACTTATACAGTATGACTTATCAAGATAGGCACAACATGTAGAAATTGAGTTTCTGCAGAAAGCAGAAATCACAAAAAGACATGGCCTTTAGGGATGTGGAACCTAAATTAAACAGGCCATAATTTTCATTGGCATGGCATTCTTAGAGCAGAGGCCTGGGGTACTATCCTTAAAAAGGAGGTATTTCCCTTATGGTAACTTAGTGGTCCTAAAGGCCCCTTGAATCATTACATGCAGAAGCAGAAGCTGAAGTGTCGAGATACTGAGTACCTTAGGCAAATAGGGCAGAGACCCCAGTCCTTGGAGATATAAAGCTTACAGCTGCAACTCATCTAGAATTGGCCTTGGAGAAGTCTTGGGATTTGACCTGTGGAGGCTAGGGCCAAGACTTGCTTTGGAGAAGGCATGAAATGTCCTACATGAGAAGAAAAAAGGGATGCTAAGATCCCATTTTCCTTTGGTTGCTGCATGTCTTCTCTCTCCATGGGCACAACCTGCAACTCAACCCAGTGATATCCCAATTAAAATCTCACCAGTCATAACACTCTGCCTGCAATACCAGATAACAGGGGGTGATCTTTGAGGTGGCTGGGCTGGAATAGGGGGTTCATGGGGAAGGAGAAAAGGTGTGCCATCTGGCAAGCTGTTAATATGGACAATTGTGCTGCTCCACAACCAGTATCTTTACTCCAAAACCTCTGTCCCAGGCATCATATGCTGAATTAGGAACCTATCAAATCTTCCAGCAGAGAGGAAATACCATCTACAAATAACCAGCTATCTGATCTTGGGCATGAGGGCTAGCAATTGTCATTAACCAACCACCTTACTATCTGTGAGTCACACACCTTTCTGAGACAGTGGGCAAGGAGAAGGGGGAATATATGTGATAATGTTTATTCCGCCATTGTTAGCCTCACAAGACCATCTGCAGCCCCTAAATTATATTTTTTCTATTAGGTTTCTGTTACTCTTTTTTTCCTCTATTTTTTTCTATTTACTAATTTTTTTGATGTAGCGTTCCATGATTCATTGTTTGCATATAACACCCAGTGCTCAATTCAATACATGCCCTCTTTAATACCCATCACCAGGCTAACCCATTCCCCCACCCCCCACCCCTCTAGAACCCTCAGTTTCTCAGAGTCCATAGGCTCTCATGGTTTGTCTCCCCCTCCGAATTCCCTTCATTTTTCCCTTCCTACTATCTGATGTAATCTCACCTCTCATAACAATGAGTTTTTTAATGTATGATACATGATGCAGGATTTGAGTAATCATGACTAGTGACCAAGATCAATGAGAAACCAGAAGAGACCCTCAACTTAGACAAGAAGGGCCCCAGCACTGTGACCCTCACTTTAGAGACCTTGCATATCAAACTATTAAAAAAATAATTTTTTAAAGAACACATGGACCTTCTGCCACTCGTGACCCAGGCTTGTGTACCAATGCTGCATGATCTGTAACTTTAATCCTCTACTCTTGTGGCTGACCCTGTTGGGTCTGGGAAAAGGCTTCTTCACACCCACTGTGTACTCAAAACAAAAAGTGATTGCTTCCAAATACTGTCAAGATGTGTGGGTAGTTACTATGGAATGTGGAGAGGTTTTAAGAGGTAGAACTTAGGTAAAGAAAAGACAAGTTAACTCATAGAAATCCTTCTCTCAGATGGTGAGAATGAACAGATTCTTGCAAAAAGAAGTATATTTTTCCATTATGGTTGATTGTCCATTTTTTTGGATATTCTTGGTTTTTCCAACTTATGGTTTTGGAGATACGCACAAATTAACATGGTATTCACAGCATTTGCATGTGGCAGGTGAAGAACATTGTACAATATTAAATTATCCATATTATTCCCAAATGTGCATGTATGTTGGTCTACTCCAGATATATTACCCATGAACTGTGTCACTGATTCTTTATGTTGTCAACTAGATGGGTATTGAAGCCTAGCATTACAAACAGTATTTTTATAAATGGAGACAAGATAATTTGATTGGAATAAAATACTGTAAGACTTTGGTTTTTAAAAATAATTGAGTTGTAATTTATCATTTTAATCAATATTTTACTAATTTTGACAAATACATCTGGATAATTAAGAAAAATAACTTTCTGAATGCATTTGAAAATTACTTTAATTTTTTACATTTAATTTGCATTCCTGATTAAATATATTAAAATATAAGCAGATTGAATGATATTGCATTTTTGATCCGTTAGATTACTGTCAATAGAATATAAATGAAAATTATGAGTACAAAATATAATTAGTAATTTTGCTGACATGAAGGCCAAATAACTTTTGCAATAAATATTTAATCATTTAAGAAGTGTCCTTATTTTATTACGCCTTTAAACAGCAGCTATCTTAGTAACAGACCACCCAGAACAGCACTCAATAATAATTAAATTTAGTTGCCTTTGACATCTGGCAAACTATCAGTCATATAAAATAGATACACATTTTTTTGAATTTGCATAATGAAGACTTATTTGCCAAGGTAGGAGAAGAGATTATGTTTTATTTAAGAGTTTGTTACACTGATTTATAACTTTTAAACATTTAAAGGATTGTATATGGGCTGCCCTACACACCACAAACAGTAGGGTCACAAATGAGGGGAACAAGAATTCTTTCCAAAGTCACAATTTGTGACACAGGTCTCTTGTGAAGTAACCGTGATCATCCTCTGAAAGGACTATTTGCAGTATTGTCCCCTAGGCTCACACTTAGCTGAAAATTTTCAATTTAATATAAGTGGTGCCATCTTTACAGTAAAAAAGCTGTGGACCTTGATTAACTTTTCAATTAACTTTGACAAATTCAAAGGATTTTAGGGTTTGAAGATCTTGGAATTTGTTTCTGCAACCACCACTAGTGAATCCAGTTCACATATCGTGCAAAGCTTCAGGGACCTATTCTGCTGCTGCCTTCCCCAGACCAAACGGGGTCTCTATCCCTTTTCAGAGTCCTCTCTTCTCCCTTAATTTTCCACTCTGGACCTTTGTCTACTTTGGCCTGCTCTCAACATCAACATTCTTCTGCTATGTCTGCCATCTCTCCTGGGCTTGCTCTCAGCCTGGCATGAAGGCTTCCCTGTGCCCTGAGTGATCTCAGTAAGTCTTTTACCAAGGAAAGGAGCAAGCACAAGCTCTTCTCTTGGAACAGAAAGGCACTAGTAACTCCAGTCTCAAGGAAGTAAGTGCTCCAAGGCACGAGGTGAATTGTACAGGTATGAGCTTCTTTTGCTGCAAGATGAGGGTTGAGGACAGATGTGTGAAGAATCCCAAATATGTGTACTTCCTTGGGATAAGTTACTGGGGTCATGATAATAAAACCACTTGAAATTATGTAAAAGCAGAATAATTTATATATTAATTTGTGTTATTTTAAATTTTGTTAGTTAACCTACTGTGCGATATTGGTTTCTGAAGAATTCATTGATTCCTCACTTACAATACTCAGTGCTCATCACATCAATTGCCCTCTTTAGTACCCATCACCCATCTGGCCCATCCCCCACCCACCTCCCTCCACTAACCCTCAGTTTGTTCTGTGTCATTAAGAGTCACTTATGGCTTATTTCCCTCTTTCCTTTTCTCCTTTCCCCCTTCCCATGTTTATCTATTTATTTTTGCTGTAGTTTTTCCTCCACCCATTTCAGGCAAGTAGGGGTTTTTCTTTTTTTCTTGTGCTGAGGAATTTTGCAGGGCCAAATAAGAACTGGCAGAAAGGTGACCCTCTTTCCTTTCTCTTCTGAAAGTTTGAGCTCATGGAAAATAATGTCAGGTATTTCTAGGGAGGGGGAGGGCCAAATAGCAGTCTTTGAGGACAGCAAGAAACGAAGAGTGGTTTTTTTTTTTTTTTTTAATCCCTAGATTGGTATGGAAGCCAGAAGACCCCATGAGCAGAGGACAACTATGCTTTGCTGCATGACAGTTTCTTAGAGACAGACCCATGATGGCATGACGTTCTGTTCACACATCATCAGGTACCCTTAACAAAACTGAACCCTAGCTCTGGGATTCCCATTTTTGCCTGTGTCCCCCAAATATGACAGCACAGCTGTTGGTTTTAAAAGCAACTTTTGGGGATACACAAATGCTTTAAGGGTCTAGGAAGTTCTAATAAGGACTGGGACTGAAATTCCAGTCCAGTAGAATGAGGGTTTATGGTTAAAGCTTTTTTTTTTTTTTTTTAGAAATTTTGGAATAACTTTAGATTTACAGAAAATTTGCAAAGATAATATAGAGGGCTCCCATATATACCCCACCCAATTTCCCTTTTGCTACCATCTTACATTACTATGGAACATTTGTTTAAACTAAGAAATGGACATTGGTACACAGCTTTTTACCGAACTCCAAACTTTATTTAGATTTCACCAGTTTTCCCACTAATATTCTCTTCCTGTTCCAGGATCCAACCCAAGGTACCACATTGTATTTGTTTTCATGTCTTCCTCATCTCCTCTGATCCATGATAGTTTCTCAGTCTCTCCTTGTCTTCATGACCTTGACAGTCTTGAAGAGTGCTGGTCAGATATTTTGTAGGAAGTCCTCCAGTGAGGTTTTTCTAGTATTTTTCTTATGATTAAATTGGGATTATGGGTTTTTGGAACAAATACCACAGAAAGCAAGTGCCCATCTCATCACATCATTTCAGGTGCGTAAAGTTCTTTTTTTTTTTTTAATAAAGAAAATGGACAATTCTTACATATTAGAATTTGTAGATGAAGATTCATAATGGATTTGTAGATGAAGATTCATTGCTATTTATACATTCAGATATAAAAGTTTAGACCACCACCTAAGAGAATCATTACTTTATTACAATTTAAGAAGAATTTAACAGCTCCTGCAGTTATTCTAGGTTGGTAAACATTTTCATCAAAGCTCCTAACAGATCTTTTTATGTGTTCCACTGTGATTCTGAGACTATTTAGATAGGATTTCTTAAGTATTTGAGGAAGCCTGCTGAAATCTCATCAAAAACAACTTCCTTACTTTCTGTACTATTAATGGCTCTTACGGCCAAATAAAATCAGTTTTGTCTGAGTCTTCAAGAAAAAGGAAAAAAAGAGTATATAAACCACAAACACACCATGTATCAGAGGCTCAAACCAGCATTCTCTCTTTGTAGTTTCTAGGATAAAGGAAATTGTTCATAATAACACATGAGTTTTAATAGTGTGGAAAAAATTTAGAATTCATTATAAAAGCCATGAGAAGGACATTAACCAAGGTTATTAAAAAACAATTACTCCTTACCTCCTTTTCACCACAACTTTCAGCCCTCAGTATCATCCAGGTCACCATGTAGGCATTAATCAAAATGTTTCCTCTAATGTTGCTAGAAATTCTGATCCATGGAAAATGATTGATGGTCCCTTCCCAGAGATCAGATGGCTGTCTCTTAGAGAAGATGAACATGTGACCAGGGCAGAGAGCATGCACAAGGCTGAGCAACTGCTCAGCAACAGGTACACATCTGTTCCCAACAGGATGACACTCCACCTTTGTCACACTTCCTTACTATTATAAAAGAGTTACTGTGTGTTAACATAGAT
Organism: Mirounga angustirostris; assembly: GCF_029215605.1. NCBI lineage: Eukaryota > Metazoa > Chordata > Mammalia > Carnivora > Phocidae > Mirounga > Mirounga angustirostris. The sequence continues at coordinate 181,835,533 of NW_026991709.1, read as the reverse complement.
CTCTTTCACTGGATGTATAGAAATCTAGAGACTTTACAGAACAGGTGTTAGCTTAATTATTATTTCAAATAGTAATATTCTGCTCACGAGAAATGCTAAGACTGATAGTGTTCAAGTAGACAAGCTTTGGTATGTCACAATTGAGTCATCAGGGTGAGAGAGAGGGTTAAAGAGGTTGCAATTACTTGTAGCTCAGGGTGTCCCACAGAGCAACGATTCAGTATACTCTTGGTCAGTTTGCCAGCAAGGATATCACCTTTTGTTTTTCTCTGCCCAGTGAACACTTACATATCACCCTGCTCTCTCCTCTACTTGTGGTAAGGAGATCTTCGTTTACCCTCTGGTGGAGTCTCTTTCAATAACATCTTTCCCACTGCTTAGTTTTTATTCACAAGGAAGAGTTTGATAGTATTTTAAAGGAAAATAAAATAAAGGAAGTGTGCCGTGGTTAAAACACCCAGCAAAACGTCAAAATGCAAGACACATTGCAGTGTCAGGTCAATGTGTAGAAGAACTCAGGCAGAGCTATGTAGACAACAAATTTTAAGAACAGGGAGGAGAAATTCTGAAAGGTCTATGTACCCCTGTGTTTACTACAGAATTATTTACAATAACCAAAAATGGAAGCAACCCAAGTATTCCCTGATAGATGAATGGATACATAATGGACTATCACTCAGTCATAAAAAAGAATGAAATCTTGCCATCTGCAACAACAACATGGATGAACCTAGAGGGTATTATGCTAAGGGAAATAATACAGAAAGAGAAAGGCAAACACCATATGATTTCACTTATGTGGAATCTAAAAAACAAAACAAACAAAAATACCAAACAGACTCTTAAATACAGAGAACCAACTGGTGGTCGCCAGAGGGGAGGAGGATGAGGAGAATGGGCAAAGTAGATGAAGGGGATTAAGAAGTACAAACTTCCAGTCATAAATAAGTCAGAGAGATGAAAAGTACAGCATAGGGAATATAGTGGATAATATTGCAATAACGTTGTATGGTGATGGATGGGGACTTACTGTGGTGAGTACTGAGTAGTGTACAGAACTGATGAATCAATATACCTAAAATTAATGTAACATTGTATATCAGTTATACATCAATAAAAAAAAGAACAGAGAGCAGATAATATCAGCAAATCAACTCCAAATCGTGTGCTGATTTCAGATGATGAATCAGCTGCTTATTTCCATGAATGCAAATCCCTATGCTAAATAAGGTTGGCTTATACTAATGGGCCTGCCAGGTATAATTAAGGTTGAGTCGCTAACACAAAGATAAAATGAAATGCAAGTTTGATTTTGTTCTCCAAAGAAGTGGAAGAAACTGTGTGGTTCAAGCTCAGGTACAAGTTAGAGCTATCCATAGTAGCACTTTCATCAACATGGGTCAGTGGAACTAGAATGGAATAAGTATTTGGTATAAGCAATGTAGTCCAAAAAAATCTCCTGGAAGGCAAGATCACAGTCTATTGGGATCATTGTTTTCCTCTTCACTCTGCCACTGTGGAGATTTTCAGGAGTACTCCCTACAGCTAACGAGACAGGAATGGTGTCAAGACCAAAGCCATTCTCCCAAGTTCCTCTTTTTATTAAATACTCCTAATAAATAAATATAAGAAAAAAAAATACTCCTGTTACGTTGTTCAGGGAGCAAAATGATAAGCTGATCAGAGAAATACTGTAAGGTGACTTGATTGTGGGGGTAAAATGTTTATTTTCAACTGAAGATATGATACTTAGAGGCAAGTTTTATATCATAATTACCAGGAATCAGTTTCTATGCTAAAATGCTTTATGTAAATGCATTGTCTTTTAATCCTTTCAGCAATCAATAAGGGGAAAACTATATTTACAAACTATTTTACATACAAGTAAATCAAGGTGTGGAGAGATGGAATCACTTGCCTATGGTCATACAGTAAATAGTAAAGTCGGGATTCAAATCCAGACAGTCTGATGCTCACAACCATGTGTTTACAATGCATCCTTCCTCCTTTCCTTCTCTGGTCTGGAGAAGGCTGTTGAGCTAAAATGTTTGAGATAAACCTAGATTGAAATCATCGGAAGAAAAGAAAATAAAAAATAAAAAATAAAATCCTGAAATAACCAGGTATTATAAAGGTGGGCCATAAAATAACTGGCCAGCACTGGGTAGTAACAGAATTATTTTGGTCTACTTGACCTTACCCATATGTTGAAACCAATCATTCTGCTTAATGATAACCTGCAGATTTGGTCCCCATCTTCTTGTAATAATAACTTACCTTCAGATCAACTATGCTAGGCACTCAGGCCCAACTTTGATTATAGAAATACCAGGGCATTAACTTTAGGAGCTATTGGAACTACAGCTAAGCCTGAGCAAAAATAGAAATGATTCAGCTCCTGATCTGGCTTTTATCTGTGTGAGAAGGATAAAAGGCTGGGTGGAGAGAAGGGTACTGCTCTTTCTTCTATCTTCTTTGGAATTTATTAATTCTTGTCCCCTTTCTAGAATCGTGGTTTCGTTGCCTACTTTCTGGCTGATCCAGCTACACCACTTTCACCTTCTGCCTGGAGGGCAAAAGAGTTTTATGAAATTCCTCAGCTTCCATGTACATACCTACCATCCTTCCATCCATCCACTGTTAAGTGAGACCATATAAATGATATCAATCTCATTAAACCATAGATTGTCCAATTAGAAAACACCCAAACCATATACAGAGTTTTATTCATTTCCAACTTAAGTGAGAGTAAAAAGAACAGTTTGCTTCTCAGATTTCCAGGGCCAAAAGATTGTGTAGTGACAAAATGCACTTTTAACACAGTCATGGCTATGGAGTGCACCACTCTGAAATCCTTGTTCTTGAATTAGAGCTAAAAACAACATAGTTGGCTGAAAGCCTCTTTTGTACCTTCAGATTTATCATGAAATTCATGTGTATGTCCTCTGTTCCCAGAGCTACTCACAGTGTCTACAGCAGGCAGGGCCATTTCTGTCTGATGTGGAACTCTCCCAATGCATGAGCTTTGCTTGGGGACCCACCATCAGGTAGGACATTCTCAGAGCAGAGCTACAGTTGAAGGCTCTTCCTCCCCAGTGTCCCTTTCTTTCCCTTTCTCCTGTTACAAGTGTCAGACCTGCATGACCGTCTGAAGCTTCCCTTTACCTACTCCTGCTCCCTCCTTTGTCCTTCATGGGCATTTCCCCCAATAAATGTTTAAATCCCATCCTGGTATGTGGCTTTCAGAGGACATGAACGTAAATCAACACCAATTCTTCACATTTACATACATCACAATCATGTATATGTACGCATGTTAGGCCCATTTTCAAGCTGTGCCCTACAATTTAGAGTGTGGTACGTCTACACATGTATGACTCACAGATTTAATATCTAATGTTCCAACTTGCTCTGAAATCTAAATGCCTGGATCCAGCTGTTTAACATCTTTACTTGCTACAACCAAATTTATTACCTCATGTCCAGCTACTATTTCCCTTGCTTACTTGACTTCAGACACATTTGTTTTCCCTCTGTCGCATCAAATGCTAGAAATGTTTCCACTCCGGGGTTTTTGTGTTTGCTGTTCTTACTGCCTGGACTGCTTTTCCCTCACCTTGCTCCTCCTCTTCATTCAGATGTTGCTTCAATACCACCTCTTCCAAGAAGCCTACCCTAACCACCCTAACTATAAGGTCTCCCACCCCCATTACTTGATTCTCCCTCCTCCAATCCTGTTCGGTTTACTTCATAGTACTTATAACTGATATTTTTTCTAAAAAGAAAGGACAGAAAGAAATAAATGAAATTAGGGACAAAGAAAAGAAAAGAAGAGAAAGATGAAAGAAAAACTAAACTGTGTTCTTAATTTTATCATAACAGTCCTGGCTGATTCAGTCAATTTTGCATCTTTAATGGATTGTTTGAATAAATGATGTTTCTACCAACTAAATTTAGATATTTAGGAGACTCAGGAAATAGGACCTATCTATGTGTCTTCATAAAAAGGGTGAGAATAGAGATATTGCCAAATTGAATATTTTAAGTGTATCTGGAAGAGTATTATTTAAAATATCCATTACAAACATGATTTCAATCTATTTCCCATAGTTCCGAAGCCCCATTGGTGAGCCTTGGGGAAAGAAATGGACTTTAGCATGCCCCTGACATTTTATCCACAACCCACACAATAGAAATACAGTGTAATGCCTAAACATATGCATATGTCCTGATCTATGAATCCTATTTACAAGCCTCTATTCCATAGAAATCTCCTTAAGTAGGTAAAGATATATGCACATGATGTTCACTTTAGCATTGTTTGCAATAGTAACAAATTGGAAACAACCTTAATGTCTATCAATAGAGAACTAGCTAAATATTCTGGTTCATACACATACTGGAATTCTTTCCAGCAGTTAAGATTAGGTAGATATACATTTTTTAACATGAAGAAATGTTTGTGATTATATGAAAAAAATGGATGTTAAAATTTTGCATATATGCATATCTGTGTGTGTCTACTTGCACACATTTACATATAAACACAGAATAAAAGGTTTGAAAAGGCATTGCTTTGAATGTTAGCTAACTGAACATAATAAAAAAATAAAAATGAATGTTAATACATTTCTGAATGTGTACACTATGGGAATTTAAAATTTTTTTCATTTTTCTATAATTTTTAAATACTTTAAGAGAATCAGCACATACCACTTTGTGAAATAAAAAAAAAAATAAAGATTAAGGCAAACACAAAGTCCACAGTAAAGAATTACAGATCATTGTTGCTGATGAGAATGGAGAGTCCATTAAATGTTGTCTAGTTCACAAAACTCTTCCATAGTACAGAAGAGAAAACTAAGACCCAGAAGGGAAACTGAATTATCCAGTACTCCGATTTAGGTCTCTCTCCCATCATTCTCCCACTTTAACACCCAGCAGGTGCTCAGTGATTGATGTAATTGGTTGATCTTGATGTGGCGGAGCCTGAGTGTGCTCTCATTCCACTGTTGAGCTGCAGAAAATCTCACAGTGGGCACAAAGATGGTTCAATTTTTCCCTGGGCACTGATTATAGCAAGCCTCTGATTTACGTGGAGACATCTTTTTCAATAGCAAAGGAGTTGATAGAAATCTTAGCTAATGTAGGATTTCTTCTGAATAGGAACATATTTAATTGCCCCTACACTCATTGGTGGTTTTATTTGTGTTCATGGAGAGTGCTCGCTTCGGCAGCACATATATTTGTGTTCATGGAGAGAAATATTTACCCTAATTTTATTTAGACCTTATCTTATATAAAATTTACCTTGATATAAAACTTATCTTGATTTATCTTGAGGGACCAGATCTGAAGCTGATAATTAAAATGTTCTAGATGGAATTGTTATTCTCCCCTCTAAGTTTGGAGTGTAATGTTGAGAAAGGAAGTATGCTGATAGTGAGGAATTTGAAAAATTATTTTCTATAAGCAGGCAAAATGCTCACAGCGGAAGTGCAGATTCCAGTTATATGTTCAACATTGGATTTGTAAAGCTAACTTTTGTGATCTCTTAATAATGGAGCAGCCAAAATGGCAGTGGGGAAGAGGGGCAGCCAGTTGGAGCTTCATGATTGTCAAAGGTTGCCATGAGTTATGGCAACCAGTGGCAGCATCTTCTGTTCTCTTGCCTTGGCCAGGAACCGAAAGTCACAAAACCCAGTGCATCTTTGTTATAGAATTAGCAGAGCCACACACGCAAAAAACTTTTTTTTTTTTTAACCTCAACTGCAATGGCACTGGACATCAATGGAGTTGTTTGCACAAAATGAGGGAAAAAAATAATGATCATGGGGGAGAAAAAACTGTCTATGGTCATCTTTCTTGCCAACAGCTCACAGCCTGCAAAACTATTATTCAGAGAGAGAAAGTTTTGTATTTATTAGATAAATCAGAGCCAACCCAGGAGGTGTTTGACAGGAGGCATTTAATTTCCTCCTCAGTAGGACATCTTACTCAACAGACAGTGGCTCAGCTGATCCTTTATCCACTGTGTGGAAAAGTGGTGGGAACTGTAAATTGATTGCATTAAGTAAGCAGAGCACTGAACTTTGTTGTCCTAGGTTTCTTTTTCTTTTTCTTTCTTTTTTTTTCTTTAACCTTCTACAGAATGAGTTATCTCCACAGCAGTGTGACTCACACGTCCCTTTACCTCTCAGGACATTATCTACTTTGCACAAAATAGTCCAAGTGTAAAAACTGTTAAACTAAAAACAGGATCCAAATGTTATCGCTCTGTGAGGATTTAAAAAAATTTCAGTACATCTAATTCTCCTGAAAATATGTGGCCCTGAAATATGTAAGTACACGGACCCACACAACTGAAAAATATGAATGACAACTACAGCATTCTCTCTACACTTTATTGTATGTATTATATATTATATTTTACATATATAATATGTAAATTATTTTACATATATAATATTTTACATCAATATTTATAATATAATTTTTTACATCAATATATATATATTTTTACATCATATATATTATGCAATATATATTTTATATAATATTTTACATCAATATAATTATGCAATATAGTATAAAGAGCCGTAGAATGGAAGACAAAAGACCTGGGTTCTAGTTTGAGCTCTGACTCTAGCTATGTGATTTTGAACAAATCACTGTTCTATGTGTTAGTTTTCTATGTTAGTTTTCTATGGCTGCCGTAACAAATTACCACAGATTTAGCTGCTTACAATAACCCAAATTTATTATCTCATAGTTCTGTAGATCATAAGTCCATTAAGTGGCACTGGCTTTTCTTCTCATTTTTTTTATTATGTTATGTTAATGACCACACATTACATCATTAGTTTTTCTGCTCTTGGTTCTGTAAGGCTCAAATCAAGGTGTTGGCCAGTGAAGACGCTTATCTGGAGTCTCTGGGGAAATATCTACTTCTAAGCTTATTCATTCTTTGCAGGTGATTTTGAGAATTGGGTCCATGCAGTTGTGGAACTACCATTTCCTTACTGGCTATCAGCCAGGGGTTATTCTCAGCTTCTAGAGGTCCTCTACCTTCTTATTGGTTCCTGTTGTTTTCAAACTCAACAGTGGGTTGAATCCCTCCCAGGTTTCAAATCTCTCCTGCCTCTTCTGCTCCTGCATCTTTCTGACTCCAGACAGAGAAAATGTTCTGCTTTCAAGGGCTCAAGTGAGTAGATTGGGCCACCCAGATGATTCAAGATAAATCTCCCCATTTCAAGGTCCAACCTCAATCGCGTCTACAAAGTTCCTTTTACTATATGAGGTAATGTATTCACAGGTTCCGGAAATTGGAGTGTGGACATTTTTGAGGGGTACTATTGTTCTTCCTATCCTATCCCCCTTCTTTGGGCTGCCTCAGCTTCTTCACCTCTAAAAGGGGGCTGAATGTGATCAGTGTTTATCAAAGTGTGGGAGACCTCCTCTTGAGGACCACAGCAGAAGTGGTGGTGGAACCTGGATCTGAATGTGACATTCAATCGCACAGATTCACACACTGAAATTGTTATGCTTATGTCAGTCTCTTTCAAGTCTTCCTATAAAGACAGGGAAAAAGTCTTTTTGGTGCTAGTACTTCTTCTATATTGATCTGACACTTGCTTATTTCTTTTCTCATTGGAGGGGTTGGGTAGAGAAGAGAAAGAGAGAGGAGAGAGAAAGGGGCTCAGACCCCAAGTTGAGGTGGGGGGCAACAATGTGATTTTGCTTTATTGTATTTATTTAACTGCTATCTTCCATTTATGGCAAATTGATATTGGCTTTCTATTTATGACATCCACAAAATTTTAATTTTAAAACCAATATATGTAAAAAAATAAAATGAGCCAACTTAAAGAAAAATATCAAGTAAATAATAGCAACTATACTAGTAAGACCCATACTCTAACAGTGGCACAAGAATGACAAAAGGTTATTGTGCACAATAGCCAAACTATGGAAAGAGACAAGATGTCCATTGACAGATGAATGGATAAAGAAGATGTGGTGTGTGTGTGTGTGTATATATATATACACACACACACATCAATATAATTATGCAATATAGTATAAAGAGCCATAGAATGGAATATATATATATACACATACATACATACACACACACACACACACACATACACAATGGAATATTATACAGCCATCAAAAGGAATGAGATCTTGCCATTTGCAACGACGTGGATAGAACTGGAGGGTGTTATGCTGAGCGAAGTCAGTCAGTCAGAGAAAGACATGTATCATATGACCTCACTGATATGAGGAATTCTTTTTTTTTTATTTATTATTATTATTTTTAAAGATTTTATTTATTTATTTGAGAGAGAGAATGAGAGACAGAGAGCATGAGAGGGAGGAGGGTCAGAGGGAGAAGCAGACTCCCTGCTGAGCAGGGAGCCCGATGCGGGACTCGATCCCGGGACTCCAGGATCATGACCTGAGCTGAAGGCAGTCGCTTAACCAACTGAGCCACCCAGGCGCCCGATATGAGGAATTCTTAACCTCAGGAAACAAACTGAGGGTTGCTGGAGTGGTGGGGGGTGGGAGGGATGGGGTGGCTGGATGATAGACATTGGGGAGGGTATATGCTGTGGTGAGCGCTGTGAATTGTGCAAGACTGTTGAATCACAGATCTGTACTTCTGAAACAAATAATACAATATATGTTAAAAAAAAAAAAGATAGCAGGAGGGGAAGAATTAAGGGGGGGAAATCGGAGGGGGAGACGAACCATGAGAGACAATGGACTCTGAAAAACAAACTGAGGGTTCTAGAGGGGAGGGGGGTGGGAGGATGGGTTAGCCCAGTGATGGGTATTAAAGAGGGCACGTACTTCATGGAGCACTGGGTGCTATACACGAACAATGAATCATGGAACACTGCATCAAAAACTGATGATGTAATGTATGGTGATTAACATAACAATAAAAAATGAAGAAAAAAAAGAATGACAAAAGGTGGGACATTCAGCACTAGAGGACCACTTAAGTTCCTTCAAGTTCTGAAAAAGTCAATTTAACCAATAGGAAAATGAGCCAAAACTTGAATAAGCACTTCAAAAGAGAGGCCATCCACATGGACAATGAACATATGGAAAGGTGTTTAACTTTATTAGTAATGAGGAAAATGTGAACTAGAACCATGATAAGCTACCAATACACACCCACCAAACTGACAAAAATGAAAGGTCTGCCACTACTCAATGTGGCAAGAATGTACAGCAATGGGAATTCACAGGTATTGCTAAGGGAGTGTAAGGTGGTCCTACAGAAACAATTACAGAAGACTGATAAGGACCAAAAAGATTACTACATGTCCTGTGCAGTACACCCTTCCAGGTTACTGCTGTCTTTCATGATTTTAGCTACTTTGCAGCTCTACAAATTGTAGAAAACTGATAGCAATACCAATAATTCTTGTTCATAGAAATGTGTCCAGTGGCATGGCAGTGACTATTATCTAATGTATACTGACCAATTTTGCATCTATCTGTGCATTCTACTCAGCATTCTTTTTAAAAATTTTTTATTATAATCCCAGTTAGTTAACATACAGTGTGATGTTAGTCTCAGGTGTAGAATATAGTGATTCCACACTTCCATACACCACCCAGTGCTCATCACAACAAGTGCCCTCCTTAATCCCCATCACATATTTTACCAATCCCTGCCCCCCCCACCTCCCCTCTGTTAACCATCAGTTTGTTCTCTATAGTTAAGAGTCTGTTTCTTGGCTCGCCCCTCTTATTTTTCCCCCTTTGGTTGCTCTGTTTCTTAAATTCCATATATGAGTGGAAATCATATGGTATTTGTCTTTCTCTGACTGACATTTCACTTAGTATAATACTTTCTAGCTCCATTCACATCGTTGTGAATGGCAAGATTTCATTCTTTTTCTTGTGGCTACGTAATATGCTATTATACATAACATACACACTTACACATACACACACACACACACCCCTTCTTTATACTTTCATCAGTCAATGGACACTTGGGTGTTTCCATATCTTGGTTATTGTACATAATACTGCTATTAAAATAGGGGTACATGTATCACTTTGAATTAGTGTTCTTGTATTCTTTGGGAAATATCCAGTAGTGCAATCATAAGGTAATTCTCTTTTTAACTTTTTGAGGAACCTCCATATTGTTTTCTACAGTGACTTGATGCTTATATATCTATATCTATATATCTTGATACTTTGGATTCTCCTTTGAACTGGCTGTAACACAATTTCCTTCACTGATTAATGAGTTAAAAACTTTGACATGTACCGATTTTGTATTTGCATGACAGTCATGATTTTATATTTAAAAAAATATCCTTTAACTGTACCAACTAGAAAATAGTTGAATATTAACAAGATATGCATAGTCCAGCAACTCCACTCCTCCGTATATATCCTAGAGAAACTCTTTCACACACACACACACACACAACAGAAGATACAAGAATATTCGAAGACATAATATTTGTAAAAGCCAAAATACCCTGGAAGAACCCAAAGTTTTCTTCACAGTAGAGTGAGATAATCAATTATGATATATTCATATGATGGAATACATACAATCAAAATGAGTTAAGTACAACTATGTCCAACATGGATGAGAAAAGAACCAGATAGAATTCAGACGCAAAAGAGTATATACTTATAATTCCATTTCTGTAAGCTTCAAAAAGAGGCAAAGCCAAACAAATATCGTTAACAGATACATGCTTGGGTTTCAAAACTATAAATAAAAGAAAGGTAGTAAGTATCACAAAAGTTAGAATAGCAGATACCTCTAGGAGGGGGCTATGACAGAAGTGGGGTGTGGGTAACATACTGTTTTGTTAGCTAGGTGGCGGATACACAGGTTTTTTTTAATTATTCTCTAAAATGTACATATATATTTCATATTTTCCTAAATATAGCACATGCATTACAAAAAGAATCTAAGTCGATGAATTTGTTATTCTGGATGCTTTGAATAAGTAAATTGCTAACAAATGGGAGAACAAATGACCTCAGAGACCATCCTTTGAACCCTGAAGCTCATATTTGATAATTATTCCTTCATGGTGATAAGGTACATTATGAGGTATAACCCTAAGTTCTGTCCCCAAATGGCCTACAATGCAGACAGTCTCATAAATACCATTATCCCCACCTTCTCTTTCATATTAAATTGTGGGATGAGGGACAGAGTAACAGGAAGCCTCAGGGACAAGTAGCAGCTTCATTCTGTGCCAATACTGGAGGAGGATGAAGGCACCTCTCCAAGTTCTTCATCAAGGAAAAAAATGGGGGACATAATACAGGAAAAGAGAAAACCCCAATATGTTTTGAACATAATCTACTGCTTGACATAATGAACTTATTCGGTGCCAGTAAATGCTATACTGCATGTCCCTCTCACCCTACCTCTTGACTTTTCAATTCCCATTGGTTTTGGATATTGTTTATTATAATAACAGTAAATTGCAATCTTAGATGTGAGTGTATTTTGTAATCTGCAAATATAAATGGCACAACATAGGTACCATGAATATACCTGTTCAAATTTATCAACCCTCTCTTAGGTTGTTTCATGAAAAAAAAAATCATTTTGGCTAGTGAAATTCAGGTAAACTTAGATCTTAAAAAAGCATCAAAATTACTGATAAACCCATGTATCCATAAATATCAAATATACACCTAAATAGAAGGTAAAAGGGGATCTTTTAATATGTAAAAGCTAATACAAATTGCTCTGGATGTTAATATTAAATCACATAGAGCAGAACTCTGTTTCAGCCCAACATTTGATAGAAACTGCACATTTCCTATAATCTAGAATTTCTGTTCTTTAGACTATACTAGAAAACTTAATAATAAGCAATCTGCAGGATAAATGAGTGGCTCCACTTGAAATATCACAAAGTAGAATGTCAGCATAATGAGATTATAGGTAGAACAAAGAACTGTCTCTCTGTAAATGACCATTTATCACCTCCCCTAGAAATAATCTCCTAAAGGAATAAACACGAAACTCGAAAACTGCTTAATTATTCAGGACAATTCCTTAATGAGGGTGCCTAGGAACCTTTAACCACCATTACAATGAGCTCTCTTTTGGGTCTGAGAATCCCTAATATTTGTTCAAAGAGATCTTTCTTGAGCTGTGTCATTTAGGACTACAATTACTACTACTAATCCTGTGACTATGATGGTTGCTACAATAAGTGCTACAGCTCTCATTTGTTCACTGCTTACTATCTTCTAAGCCTTTTATGTGAAGGCTTGAACCAAGTACACGAGCCATTAACAAAAGCATCATCGCTTAGGCAGAGTTAGTTGGTGATGGCTTCATGTGAGTTGAAAATGGCATACAGTTAAAATTACCCTTGAAATTTCTTTACATCACCCATTCATTATAGGCAACATTTTTGTCTAGCAAACCATCTCTTAAAAAAAAATCAACAAAGCCAGTTTTCCCCACAAAATTGGAACTAATCACTCTTTGGTTACATGAGGTAGTAGAATGATTTGGGGAGCCATGTGTCTGAGTTAAAGGTGACCATGATGTGGCCTCTATCATTTTTTTAAAATCCAGTACTTTGTAGTAGGTAGTGATATATCTACCCTTTCTCTCTTTTCAGATTGTGTTCTCTCTGTATAATACAATTCTTTGGAAAAAAAAAAAGTTTGTAAGCTTAAATATATGTGTTTGATATCAAATAGCATTCACGTCACTTGAGGACCCACTAGCTCTATCAGGCAAGGTCTAGGATGGCTGATTTGTTAGCATATTCATGACTCAAGTCAAGATCTCAGGCATTAATTTGGATGGTTGGAGATCCTGGGATTTAAACCAGTGATTAATGAGCCTTTCAACAACTGGCTGCTTGTGTCTAACTGCCCAGCTCAGTACTCTTATTTATTTATTTTTAAACACACCTCAACCGGACAATTAATCTTGCAGAAAAGGCTTTGTAAAGAGAAAAAAATCAAACTCATGGAACATTTGAAATACTGATTTGCCATTCCCATCTCAAAGTTCTCATAATAATTATTTAGTGATGTTTTAAAAGGTACAAGATCACGTATACTTTGTAGACCATGACTTTAGATACAGTTTAGTCCAGGAAGAATAACTAAGTTCTACTGTCCTCAAGATTAACAGGGAGAAGAGCCTTAAGTTCTGGACATCAGATAAATACAAAATAAAGTTCTCTGTTATTTCCAAGATGTTGGTTTTGCTTGTGTTTCTTCCTTATAGTCTCAGTTTTGACCAAGGATTTTCTCCAAACTATCATATCTTTGAGGCATTTTCCTATTAATACGGAGAGCAACTGAGATTTGTGGGGCATTTTTAACTTTTCCAAACACTTCTATTGCAGCACTCACTCACCCTCCGAACAGTCAACTGTGATGGAACACCTATAGATGGAAATCAAGTAGCATGTTGAAGGTTCCCTATATATTCCATATCTGACAGGCACCAGAACCCAAATCTATCTTCTAATTCTGTCCTCCTTTACCCAAGCTCAGCCCTGGTACTGGCTGACTGCAAATTTCATCCCCAAGTTTTTGGAATTGTCAAGAAAGATCTCAGAGACATATCTCCTTAAGTTCCAGGTTTCTATGTCCAACAGCTTACCTCTACTTGGTGAAAAACATCTCACTTTTTTGGTCATTGTTCATTATTGCTGTAAGGGAGGAAAAATTTTTCCTTTCCCCTCTTACCTTCAGTGGCTGGGGGACTTGGGAATTAAACTGACAACAGATTAAGGAGAAAAGGCATATACATTTATTAATTTTAATTTTACATTCATAGGGACATCACAGAAGTGAATACCCAAAGTAGTGGTGAGGCTTGAGAGCTTACATACCCACTTAATAGGGGAAAGGGAAGAGCAAAGGGGCACTTGGGGGCGAACAAATGATTTCTTAGAAGGGAGGGGAGATAGGGACATTGGAAACAAAATGACTCTTTTTGGAAGATAAATGGGCCCTTGGCAGAATAGATGGGAGACAGGATAGTGACAGTCTGTGACGTCTGTCTGGATGTGGTGCTGACTACTCTCCCAGAAGAGAAGATTAAAGTAGCTCTCTGGAGGGGATTTATGACAATAGAGTACTTTTGGGAGGCTCTGCTTTTAGGCAGATAAGGGATATCAGGAACACAAATGCTTTCCGTACAAAATAATTCTTATGCCAAAGCAGCATATTTTGGGCTGGCATATCATGATTCTCTTTCACAGCTTTTTAAAATACAGATTTACTGAGGTATATCGGACTTGCGGCACATATTTAAAGCATGTAAGGTATTGACTTTCAGCCTGTGTATATACATGTGAAATTAACACCAAAATTAAGACAATGAATCTGTCCATAACCCCCCAAAATTTCCTCATGGCCCGTTGTAATCCATCCCACATAACAAAACAGAACTTTTTATTTTTATTTAAAAAAAAAATTTTTTTAAAAAGAGAACTTTTTATTTTAAACTCCAAACATGTTTCTACGCTATTGTAGCAGATTGCATTGCCATCCACCCTGATGCTAACACAATGCCCAGTTCCTCCATATATATTACCTGTTAGTAAGCCCCAGATACTCTGAACCCATTTGCTTCTCTTCATCTCTCTGGTCACCCCCCTAGTGCAAGTCACGTGGTCTACACTGTGGCACCGTAAGTGGGCTGCATGCTTCCACTCTTGCTTGCCAAAATCTATTCTTGATATAGCAGCTAGATTGTTCTGTTAAAAAACAAATCCAATCAAGTCATTCCCCTGCTTGAAATGCTTTAATGGCCTTCCACCACCTCTGGAAGAAAATGCATGCTTGTCATCATACCTTACAAGATTGGTGGTAATCAACTGCCCACCAACCTCTCTGATGCCACCCCCTTCCATTCTACTACTCGCCCTGCCTCCATCCCACTCCACGCTCCACCCCCAACAACTTGCCCTCACTCCACTCCATCACTGGCTTTGTTTCAGTTCCTAGGATAAGGAAAACATATTCCTGCCACTGTGCCTTTGCACCTACTCTTTCCTCTGCCTGGGGCACTCATTCTCCAGTTTTGCATGACTGGCTCCTTCTGGTCATTCATATCTCAACTCAAATGCCATCTCTTTGGAAGAGTCCTCTTAGACCTCAACATCCCTACTTCTTACCTTCAACCCATTTCCCTATTCTATTTCTTTATAGCACTTCCAGTGTTTGGAATTACTTATTTATATTTTTACAGGTTTCGTATTTGGCTTTTCCACTGAAATACAACCTCCTTGAGAGTTTATTCTTCCAGACTATAATATTCTAAGCTTTTCATTCATTACCTCATTTTATCTTTATGACACCTCTGAGAGAGAACCATTATTACCACTGTTTCTAATCAAGGAGACCGAGGCTCAGAGAGTTTAAATAATTTTTTTTTCAAGATCATACTAGTAATAAATAGTAAAAACCCAAGTGGCCTGGCTCCAGAGCCTTCATTTTCTTTTCTCTGCATGCTGCCCAAACAAATGAATTTGTTGGCTCACTCTTAAATTCAATGATACTCATAACATCTAGGTTCAAATCTTAATTGTGTAGTGGTGGACAAACGGTAGATTTAACCTCTCAAATTTGGCTTTCTCACGTGAAAAATAAGGATAATGTAGAACGTAACTCAGGGGATAATCATGAGGTTACATTAGTGTAGATTTGGGATTCTCCAAGTTGGTCTCTGGACCAGCAGCATCAACATTACCTGGGAAGTTGTAAAAATGTAATTTTGTAGTCTCATCCCAGACCTACTGAGTCACAAACTCGAGGGTGCGGCCCAGCAATCTGTGCCATAGTCCATCCTGTGGGTGATTCTAATGCACACTAAACTGGAAGAAGCACACATAGTGAACCTTTCAGCAAGTGTCTGGCATAAAATAAGTGAAAACAATTTAATGATTATTATCAATACAGCTGGGTAAATAACCCAGCAGTGTTCTCACTGGAAGACACTGCTGACATGTTAGCAGGACAATTTCTTATCACATGGGGCTGTTCCTCACATTTCAGTATGTTCAACATCCTCGGTGCCTAGATACGATATGTCAGTTACAAAACATACAAATTTTTTGACAAAATACACCTCCCCTGCATTTCCAAAAAACCCCTGCTGGGGGATGGGAGACTCAGTTATGTCTCCAGCTAAAAACCTTAGTTTACTAATCAGAACGGTCCTCTAATATGCTTCCTTGTTTAGATTACAAATGTCAAAGAGATCTTTGGATGTGAAATGCAAGAAATTTGAGTTGCAAAACAACACTGACATTTTGGATTCCCTGAATTGCCTTTAAGGAGAAGGTTTTTACCAGATTCTGCAGGGAATGCAAAGATGAGACAGAAATGGTTTCTGCCCTCAAGGAGTTTCAGTATAGTTGGGTGAATTAAACTAATTGCAAAAATAATTCTATTATATGGAATAGTGGAAGTCTCTAAGAGATGCCAGCTGATATTACAGTTCTGAAAAGAGTGACCATTAACTGTATAAGAAACTAGGACGGACTGCTTGACGAAAGCAGTATTTGAGATAAGTAAATGCCTTTAACTGAAAGGCTTTAGATTTCCTAAGATCCAAGTTGAAGTGAATAATGATACAATGTCAGTTTTTATGGATGAAAATACACATATGTATGTGGGTGAAAGAGATATGAAGACATGAAGCAATTATGAATGGAAGAAATCCTTGCAGAACTAATGACCCACTGCTTCCCAAAACAGACTGACAGGTTTTGAAAATGGGAGCGCCATCTTAACAAGCCTACCAATTCTGGGAAAATTCTTTTCAACAGAGATCTCCACGTATGCGAATAAACCAGTGAGAAGTTCCTATTGGAACCTTTAAACAAATGCTGCCTTCTTCATCAGGAATGAAAACAGATGTTACCATAGAATTTTAGAAGTGTCGACAGACCAGCACTAATGTTTTCAACTTGCAAAATTCTCATGCAGTCCCTTGTTCTGGTGTGACTACAGAAATCTCAGGAAAGAGGTGGTAGGAGGTAAGGAGTGAATACAACCTACAGTGCTCTTTTGGGATGTTGGTGTCTCCTTAAGGTTGGTATGGCAAAAATTTTGAGTGCCAACTCTTATCAATTGTTAATGGCTATCTGGAAAGGACTGTGAAGCCATAGTTAGTAAGAAAGAATGCCATAATTAATTAGTAATATCTACCACGAAAAAGTATTAATTTGTGATAGGGAACAAAGTTTGTCTCATGTAGTTTCTATGTAGAAGTAAAAAAGGTCATACTATTCCAGAGGGGCTATTATTTGATCAACAGTATAATCGAATCTGTAGTATACTGGAGACACTTGATATTGGAATTTTGTTGAAATATTTTATTTCTACAGACACAAAGATCTCTGAAACATATTCTCCCATCCTGATAACATGTTCTTATCTCCATTCTGAATCAAACTGGAATAACTTGTTAGTTCATTCATTCATTCAGCTAGTCATTCATTATCCTGGTTATCTACTGTGGCACATCACTCCAAAACTTGGTGGTTTGAAACGATAATCATCTTACTCTCTCTTCTAATCTCTACAGGTCAGGAGTTTTGGAAAGACTCTCCCAGGTGGTTTTGGCTCAGGGTCTCCCATGTGGTTTCAAGTCAGATGGTGGCTAGATGTGGGAGAGCATGGGAATGGAGCAGCCAAGGGATGGACGGACAGCTCTCTCTCTCTATGTGGGTTAATTTGGAACAAAGGCAAGATGTACCACCTTTTACGACCTAGTCTCTGAAGTTATACAGTGTCACTTCCACCATATCCTATTGGATATAAGCCAATAAAAGCCCACCTACTTATACTGAAGGGATGGGAAAGTAGTCATCACTTCTTGATAGGGATGTAGTTGGGTATTAAAAAAAAAAAACCATATGGGATGGGAAATTCTATTGTCACCATCTTTAAAAAAGAGGATCAGCCCTAGTCACAAATATTTATTGGGAATCTACTATGTGCCAGGCTACAGACACATTGGGAATATAATAATAAGAACAGACTAGTTCTCTTCTGTGAAGTTTATACTGCACTGAGGATAAATGAAGAGATAAGCAACAGTAAATAAGAAAGCTAATTTTGGGTAGCGGTAAGTGCTATGAAGAATATTTAGAAATTAGAGTAACTGTGTTTGGGGGAGCTTCTTTAGATAAATATGGTCGGGAAAGGGCTCTCCTAATCAGGTAACTTGATGGGAAGGTAACAGTCACACAGAGATCTGGAAGAGCAGAATTCTAGACAAGTGGAAGAGCAAACGCATAATGCATGACGTAGTACTAGGTTGCATTTAGGGAAAGAGCAAAACACCTGGTGGCAGGAACATGGTGAACAAGGAGGAAGATGCCAAGAGATGAAGTCTGAGAAGTCTGGGTGCTTCAAGACTAAGATAAGGAGCATGTATTTGTTCCAGTCCTCAAGTAAGTGCCCTGAGGGGAGGCCCTTCATCAGCTTATTCACTGTTGGAACCATGAGGCCCCTATATTGCTGGCACTCAACTGAGATCTGTTGAATTAAGAATGAATGAATGAATCCCCAACTCTCAAGTCACCACCTGTCCATATCCCAAGGCAAGCTCCCCATGGTGGGGATATCTTCCAGGGTTACAGAGCGGTTGAGATCTTACTTTAAATCTTCAGCTTAAGAATGGCTGGGCCACGCTATTGTCGCTATCATCACCCAAATGAAGACACATAATAGGGAGCTAATTATAATGTGTGTTGCCCTTCTCTTGAATAATTAAATATTTTATTGTGATGTTACAATTTGAATTTATTATCCTTTGCTGTGGAACAAAATTAAGCATAATGAAGGCTGTTAGTCTCTTCTCAGTTCCGCCTATATCCTGCACCTTATATCATTTCTACCACTTTGATTAATGGGTTTAATTTACTTTGACTGGAGTATATAGGAATCAGCAGAGGGGGGAGGTTATACAGTTAAAATCCTTTTAATTAGACTAATAATGTCAAATCTTCATGTGTTAACAAGAGTGCACCATCAATTAACTTTTGTAGGTGGTTTATGGAAAAGTAGCAGGGTGGCTTTGAAGTATCCTTGGTGATACCAGGAGATCTGTTAAGTTGACAAATACAGCATGACATTACATATTCCCTCATGGAGAAGAGCTTTTAATATCTCAAGAGGTAAAAAAATAACAAAACAAACAAAAAAAACCCCCTACATTATAGATGGACACATCCCTAAATTGTTGTGTAGGACATCTTCTATTTACCCCTCCAAGCCTACTCTTCCCCATGTGTCCCGCATGGACCATAGAGGGAGGGCTTCGCCTTCTGGTTGGTTTGGCCAGGGAAACCTCAGCAGGAGATCAGGGTATTTATTCCTTGACTTCCCTATAAGATCACTACATGTGTCTCTGAAGCTGGGTGTGTCCCTTGATCACTGCTCCTCAAGACAACTTTTCCCACATAACTCTCTCCCTCCAGATTCTGCTAACATCTCTCTACTTTTGTCCCTTGTAGGCCAAGGAGAGGTAATAGCTCTCCCTCCATTGCTCAGCCCAGGTTCTTGCACTATCTCCATGGCTCCCCGCACTCTACCCCCACCTCTGTAAATAGTTCTTTTGGAAATGAACTCTCTTTGAAATAGCCTGAGTATGCTGTTTCCCATTGGGATCCTGACTGATATCCTCTTGTTAATGCCAGTGTTTGACTTATTTTATTATATTTTAATTTTGTACAAGTTTCATTAACATCGACTACATCATTTAAACAGGCTTCTATGTTGTTATTGAGGTCAGATAGGATTATATTTAAAGAGCTATATTTTCATATGTAAGCTTTCTCCACTGCCAGTATTTGTTTTAATAAGAAATCAAGAGTATTTTTGGCAGAGGGTGGGTGGGATAGCTGAAACAAGTGCTTCCAAAAATAAGCCATTTTTAAAAATTAAAATTTCCCCAAATATATTAAATATCACAAGTCAAGCAATAAATTTGCTCTGGGGTCACTATTTTTAAGATACCCATCAGTTAGTCTCCATGAAAGGAGTAAACAGACGGGCTTCAGTGTTTATGTGAAGTAGATATTAGAAATCTCTATTAATACAAAAATCCATGTACATTGTACACATGCACATAAAATGCCCTGAAAGGTTTTTGAAGCTCCAACTATTTGAGGAGAAACATGTACTAAAGCTTCTTAGCAGTAACTTCTGGAAGGTGGTCACAATTTTCTTTCTATGTATGCCAGAGAGAAGCTGACCTGTGGTTCTCTGTGGGGAGAGTCCTTAGGCTCCGTGGTTGACAACTTTCAACTTCCATTCCCTCACATGTTCTTCCACTCCTAAGAGATTTCAATATGTTCTAGGTGTCCCAGTTGGGGGGTGATGAGGCCTCCTAGTCTATCCAGTACCCCTTTTTCAATTACAATTTTGCTAACAGGTTTTATTTGGAACAGAAATGGTGCTGGCCACTTACAAGTTTTGGCCATGGAGATAGAACCAGAAGTTATTGTTAGGGTTTCTAGAAAACGTGTTCTAAAATTATGACATTTCCCCTTTCCTTCCTATTTTGCACCAGAAATTGGATGTCCTGGAATCATTTTAGATCCATTACCTTGAGAATGGGTGTCACATCCTAAAATGGAAGGGGAGAAGAAAGGAAAAACGCTGGGACCCTGACGATACTACAGACCTAGAGTAGCAACCCCAGACAACTCACCACCAACTGTGTTAATCTCTCTCTTGTTTAAGCCATGGTCACTTGTAACTTTAGTGAAACTGCTAAAGACTCCTCAGAAGAAACTATCCTGAGTACCGGCAGTGCCACTTGAAAGAACAGATTATTTTATAAATGAGATGAATATATAGACACAACCTTACTTTTCTACCTGAGCTTTTGTCCTCACCAGAATGGAGAATCTGTCAATTCTTAGAATCTCCCTGTAAGTTTCTGTGCCTAGATCTTTCTCCAGATTCTTGATATCATTCTTCACCCTACTGCTTCTTCTGTACAATTTGCAATATTTTTCAATAGTCTTATTAAATATGACATACGTTGAACTTTTTTTATAGACTAGCATGGGTAATGATGTTGAACTTCTCATTCTCCCCTGCTAGACTGGGCATCCGTGAGGGCATGTACTATGTGTATTCTGTTCCCCAAGCACCTGGTACAGTGGCCGAAACAGACACAGGTTGAGATAATGAATGAATGAAAAGATCAATTAACAAATAAATGAAAATAAGTTAGAACATAAAGATTTTTTAAATGACAAAGCAAGGAGGGGAAATATATGATAGACTTTAATTCTGACTAACAGGGGTGGTGAGGAAGAGGCTACTAACTGAATCCTGTGTGCATATGATGTGGAAGAAGCAGGGGTTTGAGGGACCAGAAGACAATGTCTGCGAGCTCCGTTCTGTCTTGTTCTAGAAGCTAAACTGTGAAAAGACCCCAGGTCAGGAAGAATGGCCTCAACAACCCAAAACAAATTCTGGTCAACAGCATTTATGCCCATCATGACAAGAACAACAAAATAATTATTTCAGTCACTATTCTATCCACAAATCACTTCAACCAGTATGTACTAATAATGGGGGAACCGGGGCAACAAAAACTCATTTCACAACTGGGTCTGCCACCTTGGATCCTCCTAGCCCATCCACTGGGATGCACAAACTCTCTTCAAAAAAGAGCTCCCCAGCCCAGGGCTGAGGCACATCCGGAGAGTGTCTCCTGGGCTTTACAGCTGCACTTTTAAGCATTCTTGCCCTTCTGGTTTCTTGCTCCATGGGCTCACTTATGAGAAGCATTATGCAATCATTTGACCCTGAGCCAAGGACACAAGCCCACAGAGGCCCCAGCTAATGTGAACACAAAGCTCTCTGCTTTGTGGGGGCTGAGTCTGCTGCGCTCAGCAGCTTCCTAGGACCATCAGAAGGTTGCTGTTACTCATTGCACAGTTGTTCTATTATATTCTTTTCCTAAGAGATGGACGAGCCTTTGCAGATGAAGCAGTTATTTGCATTGCCCTAGTGCCACATGGGTTCGTTTAAAAAGTTACCAAAACGTGTTTCACGTGGAATCCAGAGCTTTACAAGGCTCCATGTGGTGATGTGTGCTCTCCTCTTATCTGGAGATCTGAGCCACTGTGTGATTTATGTGAATCCACTTAGCTTTCAGGTAATAAAATCAAACCCACAACTGCTCAGATTTTCTGTGCTTGCACGAGCAACTTTGCTTATATCCATTCTTTCAGATGGTGCCAGGCAGTGAGCAGGTTGGCTATAGTGGGGAGTAATACAGGTGGCACAGTATAAAGGGACACTGAGTGAACAGTAGGATGACTATGTTCTGGGGGCTTATACAACAAGTATGTGTTGTTCTTTCAGAAGTTTGATCATTTAGATTCATCAAGTGCTACATTTAGAAGGAACAAGATTGGTAACTGTATCTTAATAAAGTATTTAAATACTTAAACATGTTAATATTTTATTAATAAACATTAGAATGTGGGGTGCCTGGGTGGCTCAGTCAGTTGGGCATCTGCCTTCAGCTAAGGTCACGATCCCAGCGTCCTGGGATGGAGCCCCACATTGGGCTCCCTGCTCAGTGGCAAGTCTGCTTCTCCCTCTCCCTGCTCTTGCATGCTTGCTCGCTCTCTCTCTCTCCCTCTCATATAAATAAAATCTTTAGTAAATAAATACATAAATATATAAACAAATATTAGAATATATTTGACTCCAGGAGATTATGATTACTGGCATTGTTTTTAAATAGACTAGGACTTTGGAAGAAAACCTCAAGGGATTTAAGTCCTGTTTTTCAACTTGTTTTACAAAAAAAAAATACATTTCATTCACATACTCAATGACTCATATTTAACTATACATACGTATATTATCAAGAACATGTTTGCCTTGAACCAGGGAAAACAGAATCCCAACCCAGTTCATACTGAATGCCTGCATCATAGAATACTGCACAGAGACGGACATATACATTGGAATTATTCATGCTGCTTGTATACTTTGGGGGATGAACATCTTGAAGACAAACTCGGAATTTTAGTAAATCAAATCTACATTTTTTTTTAAATAACTGAAAGCAGAGGGGGTAAATAATCCAAAATAGTAGATAATCTAAAAATAAGTTTCACTGTGGAATATGTTAGACATCGAACGCCCTCCAGATGCATCTAGTTATGTTTTACCTAAATTCATACTTAAATTAACTTCAATAGTTATTAATGAGGGGCAAGCTAAATTATTGGGTAAATAGGAGTCTGAAAGAAGATAAAGAGGCAAAATGGATTAAAAGCCCAGATATAATTCCATTTTCTGTTGCTTTTTAACTTCTAGGCAAGCTTATATATTAAAGAACCACACTTTTCACAATGCTCTCAGAGAACAGGTATTTTGTTCGTATGTCAGCAACTCAAATGTTAGTTAAATGATCACAAAATACAGCCAAATGTCAGCTTTTATTTCATTAGTCCTAGCTACAACTAGCCCACCAATTCATTCTATATTTCAACCAAACTTAACTATTTGGACTTGCCCCCAAATGACTTACACTTTCCCAAATTTGTGTTGTACTATTTTCTTTGCCAGACACACTTTCTCTGTCCCTGCCACATGAATCAACTCAGGAGGGTGGGGTAGCAATGATTTCTGAGTTTGAAATCTGATAGGACTCCAAAAATAGCAGTGTTCACTGCAAGTAGTAATTGAGCCCTTCCTCTACGACAGTCATTGTAATATGTAATATGTGCTTGACATACGTTATCTTGTAACACTTTGCATTGTGTTAGGGTCAACATTACTTGAGGGCCAACAGAGCGAAGACAAACCAAGCTTGTGTCTCAAACACTAGAAAGTACACTACACTCATATTCTGGAAAAATCAAACACTCAAAGCAAGGCAGAGAGACAGAGAAATAATATTGGTAAGAAAAAGGACTAGAAAGATCATTTACCTTAAATAAGTAAGGTGCTAATTGAGGAGCTCTCCCTATCTTTCACATTTGCCTTGTTTTGTGACTTCATGCAAGTCCCAAAGTACGTTTCACAAACCTTCAAGTTGGCATGAGCCTTGGGATTCACGTTACACACTTCAGATGACTAAACCCAGCTTTGTGGTGAAACGATTGACCATAGAGTCCTTGTATGTTTGTACTGGACCTTGCAAAACACAACAGATAAGGATCTATCACTTATAAGGGAAGACAAAACAGTCACTGAATTTTAGGAGACCGTTCCATCCTGTCCTACCTTTGGGCCATCACAGTGCTCTCTGCTTATTCTTCTATCATGAATTTCTTCCCACATTGTAGGTTATACTTTGTACATTTGTCTTCATCTCTCTAAACTTTATGCAATTTAAAATAAGGGATGGATTTTATTTCTCCCTAAGAAAAAAGAATGACGTGGCATTTAGCCCAGTGTCCCACACATCACTGAATCTCAGTACCGGTCCCTTGAATTGAATGTTGCCTACAGCTCATACACACACGAACACACTTAACTGTCATTTAAGAAATGGTACAGTCTAATGGTCCACAGCAAACTGCCTGGGTTCCAATCCTGACTCTGACCCTTACAAGCTGTTTCAACTTGAACAAGTCTCTCTGTGCCTCAGTTTCCTAAGTAAAATTATACTAATGATAGTGAGTCTTAAAAATGTTAATGCATGTAAAATACCCTCAGTGGGTCTTAAATATGTTAATGCAGGTAAAATACGTCAAACAGTGCCTGGTGTGCATGTAACAAACACTTCACAAGTGTTTATTATTACTATTACTAGGATATCATTCCTAATATAATTGTCCAGGAAAATTACACTGGGTTGATGTTCCAAAGAAAAGGGAGATAATCAATGTTTTCATGAGCCAAGAAGGACATTGTTTGCAAGTGGTCACAAACTTATCAATCTTTCACCTTCTTGCCCACACAGTAAATATGGGGACCCACGATGGAAATATAATCTCCTACTCTCTATCAAGAGAGGACCCCTGCCCATAGCAAATTAAACAGAACCTATGGTAAAATAGAGTATGGTTTGCTTCTCAAAATGACTGAGTTTTTGCTGGGCTTTACTTCTGGTTTCACTTTAATTTGGGATATAAGACCCAGGAATGTTTTGTGGTTGGTGCCTGATCAAGGATAGCAGACAAGTCTAGTGGCTAACCCTATCTCATCAGATAGCAGAAAATCACGACAATTTAGTAAGGTGTCCTCTTGGCTGACTAGCAGTCTATAAATTATTATTTTCATTTTAAGTGCTGATTAGGGATAAGATGCCAAATTTACCTTGAAAAGCTTAAGAATAGCAGGTGTTCCACAAACCAATCAACCTTGACGTTCTTCATCTGACCTCCCTCCCTCTCCCCCTCTAGTCTCTGCTCAGCCCCCACCTTACTATACCCCTTAACACCTGTGAGGAGAATATGTACTATCAGATCAGTGAGGTGGCCAGAGGGGCCCAGCTTATTCCTTTTCTCTAACTCCTTGAATACAGGTCTTGTTTAGCTTAAATACTTCATCTACCATAAACATTCCTTAGTGGAGTCTTTAACACATCATTCAATCTTTAGCAGATCAAGTAGACCAAAAAATAAGGATATGGGAGAATTGAGAGATAAGAGATAATTTTGGTTTTCTAGATATGCATTAAAACTTATTCCCTAGGGAGACTATATATATATATATTTTACAAGGCCACAAGGAACATCTCAACAAAATCCTTCAATTGCAAATTGCACAGGCTTGTCAGATGAGTAGAGAGGAAAGTAGGTAACAGTGTACAGGCTGAGTAAATTTTGAGAGGACCCACCCATGTAAGAGTGGGCAAAAGTCCCTTAAAACAGGGCTGGGTGAATAAGAGTGAGCGTGGGGTGGAGTATGGCCAGTGGTACGTTTTGTGGAGAATGACACCCATAAAATGGCACCATCTTTGGATTACCTTCCCCATGAGTCTTGTGGACAAAGGCTAAATGTTTCAACTGCACAGGTCTGTTGTCCTCTCTAGCAGCTTTTCATCTTCCTCAACAAATGGTGCATCAAGACATTACTTTAAAAATTGTGAAAATGCGACATTTTGGGGAAATATGCTCTAGTGACGCTCTTGGGCCACCTTCCACCCCCAACCTTTCACCCAGGTCACATCTAAGAGCTTTGACAAGAGAGGAAGAGGGTGGAATGCATCTAAGAATTGGGCTGAAGGCCAATGGAAATCAAATTTTGCTGAGCAGAGCTATTTGGTTGTTATAGGCAATTCAAATACTTACTCTAAGTACCGGAAATGCAGTGGTGATTTAAACCTGGTCTTGCCCTCAGTGTGCAAGGGCAAAGGGAGAGAAGGAGTGAAAAACAAATACTGTCCAACTAAAAATGGTAATAGAAATGTCATAGGATCAGGAAAGGAGCATGGATTAGTGGAAAATGGGAGATGGGGAAAGGGGTTAGGGACAATACAGGGAAGAGACAACTTTTTAGCTGGTCCAAGGGAAACAAGGGTGAGCAAGACTGTCCTGAGGGAACAGCCTGAGCTAAGTCTTGTAAACAAGAAAGAACAGAGGCTGTGGACAGTTTTGGGAGCTGTAAGGACCTTCAAAGTAAGTAATCTGGGGATTAGTAACAGTATGTGTTTATTCTAGTGCTTCCTTGACACTCCGAAGGATACGATCATAATGTTTTCTCTTCACACATCTCAGTTAAAGCCATCTGCTTCTAAGATTTTTTCCAAACCCAAGGGTGTAAACACCACACAGTTACAAAAATTCTTCAAGTTTACTTAGGAGAGGAACATTTCTTTTTCTCTTCTGATTACCCACCATGTTCCTAGTTGTGTCCTTTTTAGCCCATAAAAAGAAACATCTTCTAATCCTACAAGTAATACATATTTATTGAGAATATACAGAAAAGCATAAAGACAACAATAGAGTCAGCCATAATGCCATCACCCAAAGTGGTATTGATCTTGCCTTGCACACGCGCACACACACACACACAAACATATGTGTGTATGTATATAATGTATATATATATATATTTTAAAGATTTTATTTATTTATTTGCGAGAGAGAGAATGAGAGACAGAGAGCACGAGAGGGAGGAGGGTCAGAGGGAGAAGCAGACTCCCTGCCGTGCAGGGAGCCCAATGCAGGACTCGATCCCGGGACTCCAGGATCATGACCTGAGCCGAAGGCAGTCGCTCAACCAACTGAGCCACCCAGGCGCCCTATAATGTATATTTTAAAGACAATTTAAATAAAACTATACACATTTAAGAATCTGCCATGTCCTACGACCCAGCAATTGCACTACTAGGTATTTACTTCAAAGATAAAAATGTAGTGATCCGAAGGGGTACATGCACCCCAATGTTTACAGCAGCAATGTCCACAATAGCCAAACTATGGAAAGAGCCAAGATGTCCACCAACCAATGAATGGATAAAGATGTGGTATATATATACAATGAAATATTATGCAGCCATCAAAAAACCCAAAGTCTTGCCATTTGCAATGAGGTGGAGGGAACTAGAGGGTATTATGCTAAGCGAAATAAGTCAATCAGAGAAAGATAAGTATCATATGACCTCACTGATAGGAGGAATTTGAGAAACAAGATGGAGGATCATAGGGGAAGGGAGGGAAAAATGAAATAAGATGAAACCAGAGAGGGAGACAAACCATAAGAGACCCTTAATCTCAGGAAACAAACTGAGGGTTGCTGGAGTGGAAGGGGGTGGGAGGGATGAGGTGGCTGGGTGATGGACATTGAGGAGGGTATGTGCTAAGGTGAGTGCTGTGAATTGTGGAAGACTGATGAATCACAGACGTGTACCTCTGAAACAAATAATATATGTTAAAAAAATTAAAATAATAAAAAATTAAAAAAGAATCTGCCATATCCCCTTGTCATGGCATTTTCTTATGCAATATGATTTATTTTGCACAGTATTTTACA
Organism: Mirounga angustirostris; assembly: GCF_029215605.1. NCBI lineage: Eukaryota > Metazoa > Chordata > Mammalia > Carnivora > Phocidae > Mirounga > Mirounga angustirostris. The sequence goes on along the minus strand of NW_026991709.1, from coordinate 181,807,555 downwards.
GTATGGCTATTCTATTTTTAATGTGTTATTGACCATCACAGAATGTTCCTAATTTTCACTTCCTTTGACCATTTTTGACTAGTTAGAACTTGCCTGGCTTTCCTCTTCACATGGATAAATCCCCTCAGGGTCTATTCACATAGGGATGGCTGGGCCCCTCCTTTGAAGATCTAATCAACTAGTCTATCTAACTGAGCTTGATGAGAGTCAATCCAGAGCTAGGCAGCTTTCATGCCGAGTAAGCAATGCCTTTGAGAAAAGAGGATCTATAGGGCATTGTGGGATCCAGGGAGTAATAGGCCTTAAAGTGCTCATACCCCTCCCTATTCCATGCCCTCCCTTTTCTCTACAGGCGGGAAAGGACCGGGTCTCTGATTGGGCTTGGTGCTCCTTTTATCCTGTTTCTATTATAGGATAGTTGCTGGCTTTTCTCAACTGTGAATGGTTGTGACTTATCCCCCAGCAGTCAGATAACCATTGTCTTGCTGGAAAATTTAAGGGAAGAAATTCAGGTTAGAAGAGGAACATGAGGCGATACTTTGCTATAATAATCATTTTACTAGCTGAGGTCCAAAATGCTAGATTGAGTTAAATAACACGATTAGAATGAAATAAATAATGACAGCTAAGAGGGAAATAGGTTAGAGGGATGTTATTTCAGCCTCCTCAAGAAAGAAATGAGATATCTTTCATAGGAAAAAGCCCCCTGTAGTGAGCATCCAAATAAATGAAGGAAAAAACGGAAGTCCAAAGAGTATGCTAGAAAAAGGGGGTATATAACTTTAAACAACATGTGTTATGCAGTGGGATTTGATGACCGGAAGAAGCGCAAGTGTGGGAGCAGTACTGGGTTTCATGGTTGAGACGAGGGGTCTGCAAACTCTTTAACAGCTAGACAGTTACTGTTTTAGGATTGGCAGGTCAGTCTTTCCTGCTATACTCCTTGACTTTGTCATTTTAGCTAGAAAGCAGTCACAGGCAATACCTACACAAATGGGCATGTCTGTGCGCCAATAACCATTGATTTATAAAATCTGGTGGCAACCTGGATATGACCCACAGGCTACAGTTTTCTGACCTCTGGTTTAAATGAACAAAATGGTGGTGGCTGTCAACCTTCAGTTCCTTTCTCTAGGACACAGAAGTCCTACTTTGCCGGTTCTGGTTGTTGTGGGGATTCTGTAATCATGAAAGATCCCAACACAATACCTGGCTAGAGATCCACAGCTAATGTTCACTTACCCGCCACCCTTCAAGTCTGAGATCATTATCCACAAGCGGCATTGCCCCAGTTGATCATCCATACAAATTAAGGCCAGAAAAGCAGGTGGGAAAGAACATGATAAACGGAAGGTGGATATTATTGATGTTGGTGGTACTTCTCCTATACACACCATTTAGGGCAAATTATTAAGAAGCATCGTCTTATAAATTGAAGAAACAGAACAAAGTACAACTGCAGGAGCAAATGGACTCAAGTTGATGTAATTTCCATGACAATAGCTCATTTTCCTTCTCGACTTGAACTGAGCTTTCCAAACTTGAACAAATATCCTTACTTTTAAGAAATGAAATGAAATAGAATAGAAGCAGAAACTTATTTGTATAGATGAATGGTACTTCACTGAAAGTGTAAAATAGTTCATTTAAGATGATTAATTTCAGTCAGTGTGGCATCTTAATTTTGGTTGGAAGTGGAGTCACCATGGTTTTACCTCAGGAAGTTCCTAACAGCCTCACTACAGATTCTGCGAAGCATTTCTAAATGAGGTAATTTTATTTTACACTGGGTTTCTTGTAAAAATTATTGTCTTTCTGTACATCTAATTAAAATAAAGATGTAATAAAGAGTTTACTGTTTTAATTAGGGCATAGATCTTAAAGCAATTAAGGCACCATTAATAATTCTTTAACAGACTCTTGCACAAGATGAATAAAAAGATTTTTACACCATGAAAAATCAATACACATTACTCATTTGCATTAACAAAGCTACACAAAGCAATCTGAGTCTTCATTAAATTATTTCTCCTGTAAACCAGAGGAGTTTGGAGAGCCATTAGCTATTTATAACCTAGTGGAACTTCACTTAAAAGGGAGAAATCTCATCCAGAACTAGGTACTCAGAGCAGTGCCATTTAAATGCAGAGCTAAATAGTATCAAAATGTGAGTGAGCGGAAAGAGATTGATAAATTCCCTAAGAGGAACTTAATGATGAAAGACAGCCACCATCACCATGTTCCAAATGGTTCACAACCCTACTTGAAAAATAAGTCTTAAATTTTTTCTCATGAAGTTGTGATTAAGGTTCTCCCACCTCTATTCGTTACCTGCCGCCCTTTCTTCCCCGCCTGCCCTCCACCCCTCTACTCCTCACATTTAGGCTGTCTTCCAGACAATAGCATCTAAAAGTCAGGTAGACCAGTGACCTTAAAATGCAATCATGAGGACATCTTTAAGTAGTATTTTCAGAGTTTGGTATTTTCTATAATTTCATCTAATACCATTACAGAAGAATCTAGGAAGAACGAAAAAAACAAAAATACTCAGTAATGCAACCATCAGGTGAGTCAAAAAATAACCAAAGCAGTCTGTGCAAGAGCTGTTTCTGAGGCCTTCAGGAAATTTGCTCCAGGAGTCTTCCAAAAACTGAATTTGTGAGATGGTCACAAACTTTAAAAAAAAAAAAAAATCACTGAGGGGCAGATTTGCAGTTACGTATCTCAATTCTTACAATCTGGACAGAAAGAACGGTCTCTGGCTGGAGGCGAGGGTCTGGCCATGCTGCAGGGTAACTGAAAGTTTCTGCATGTGTTTCTAGAACATGCTGCTATGCATGTCATGCTGTAATGAAGTGAATTTTGACTTAGAACACCCAATATTTTCAGTTTTTTCCTATGAACCCTAAAATATTAAATATTAGTGTCTATAATTCTGCTGGCCATAGGTAGAATTAGCTATAATATTAGTGTATTTCGAAGATCATGAAATACCTCAGTCCTACCTACCAGGAAATACAAGGGCACAGATGCTAACAAAAACAATGCTTATTACGTTCCAGGAAGACTGCTGGTTATCCTCCCCATATCTATTCTTCCATCCTTTCCAAGTGAGAGGACCCACGAATTCTAAATGAGCTCATAACAATATGGCCTGGTTTGTAATTTCTGTCCAATAATATGCATGGGGAAGTTTCATGGGGCATTGTCCTTAAAAATAATCAGATCATGGCCTTTATCCTCTTTTTATTTGTCCCTCTTCCTTCCTTCCTGCTTCTGGAATGTAGAGGAGATGGCTGTGGCTGAAGCAGTCATCTTAGACTATGCACCAACTTTGGAAATGGAAGTCAGCATCAAGACAAAAGAGGCTGGCCCATGAGAACTTCACAGAGCAGGAATGGAGGTTCTAGAGAACCCTGACAGCTGATTGTAGCCTAGCGGCTAAGTGAACAAGTTTATGGTCTGTTGTGGCAAGAGAAGGTTTGCATTTGGATTCTGCAAATATCATAAGGATAACCCTGCTCTGCACCATCAGGGATGTATTTTTACTTGTGATGAAATTTTGAATCTGTAGCCAAATTTCCTCACTTTTTTCTTTATACCTTCTAGTTTTGATTGCCAAGGTCTTCTCCTTTTCAAGAGTTACTGAAAAAATTTTTCTGCAATTTCCTTCAGAACTGTTGGGCTTTTTTATTTTTTTTAAAGATTTTATTTATTTATTTGACAGAGAGACACAGCGAGAGAGGGAACACAAGCAGGGGGAGTGGAAGAGGGAGAAGCAGGCTTCCCGCCAAGCAGGGAGCCCAATGTGGGACTCGATCCCAGGACCCTGGGATCATGACCTGAGCGGAAGGCAGACGCTTATCGACTGAGCCGCCAAGGCACCTGGGTTTGTTTGTTTTTTTAAATAAAATTTTATTTTATTTGAGAGAGAGAGAGAGAATGTGCATGTGAGTGGGGAGAGGGACTGCGGGGAGAGGGAGAGAATCTCAAGCATACTCTGTGCTGAATGCAGAGCCCAATGTGGGGCTTGATCTCATAACCCTGAGATCATGACCTGAGCTGAAACCAAGAGTCAAAGGCTTAACCAACTGGGCCACCCAGGCACCACTTGTGCCTTCTTTTTTAATATTCAAATTCTGTATTCATCTAGAATAAGTGGTACAGGAGTTGTCCAGATAGTAGAGCATGTGTATAATTAACACTAAAGTTAATTTCAGTTATCCGCAAGCAAACATTTTTCAATACCTCCTTCCCATACTACAGTGAAATTTTTGTTTTCAGAAGGACATAACTTGTATTTCATAGAAGAAACACAAATAACCAATAAACCTATGGAAATGTTTACTAGCGATGCTAATAAAATATTTTATATATTAAATGAGTCAAAATTGAAAAAAAAAACATTGCTGACTTGGGTATGTTGTTACAGGTATTCTTTTATCCTGATGGAGGGGTGTGAATTCCTTTTTGGAAAGCAATCTGGCAATGTGTTACACGAAGCTTATTAAAGTTCATACTCTCTGATCTAGTAATTCCACTTTAGGAAATCTACCCTAGAGAATTAGTTTGATATTTTGACAAGAAGTTCAAAGATACTCATCTCAGAATTATTCTTGGTAGTGAAATATTTTTTAAGAAGTCTGAATAGCTCTCAATAGAAAAATTAACTGATGGCACATTATCACTGGGATATTACACAACTATTATAATGGTTTTTTAAAAAGAATTTGTAATGATATGCAGCAGTGGTTATAATGATGAATAAAATATAGCATTTATAATTTAAACTTCAGTAGGTGCAGAAAAATGACTTGAAGGAAATGTGCTATATTAATCAATTACCTGAGGTTATGGTTAATTTTTATTTTCTGCTTTATATTTTCCTATATTGTCAAGTTTTTTAAAAAAGATTTATTTATTTATTTTTATATATAGAGAGAGAGATTGCCAGGTGGAGGGAGAGGGAGAGATTCTCAAGCAGACTCTGTGCTGAGCACAGAGATGACTTGGGGCTCGATTTCATGACCCTGAGATCATAACCTGAGCCAAAAATCAAGTCAGAGGCTTAACTGACTGAGCCACCCAGGCGCCCCATGAAAATGGATTTTTATTGTAATTATAAAGAATGATTAAAAATATAAGTATGGGCACCTGGGTGGCTCAGTTGGTTAAGTGACTGCCTTCGGCTCGGGTCATGATCCTGGAGTCCCAGGATCGAGTCCCGCATCGGGCTCCCTGCTCAGCAGGGAGCCTGCTTCTCCCTCTGACCCTCCCCCATCTCATGCTCTATCTCATTCTCTCTCTCAAATAAATAAGTAAAATCTTTAAATATATATATATAAAGTATGATTCTGGGTCTGACTTGGAACAAAGTAACAAGTAGCATTGCTTACAAAAACGGACTTAACCAAAATTTTTCCTCTCTGGGTCTGCTACGTGTAACATTATTACTGTTTTGCTGCCAAATCCAGGATTCTCTCTCTCATTAATAATTTGATGAATGTGAAATGAGTTATAAACCAATTATAAAAAACTCATTACTGCCTAATAGACATAAAATAACATTAACGCAGAAATGCATCTCTCTGTGCACTGACAATCTTGCTGATCAAACTGCCTGGAAAATGAAGCTCCCATCATTTAAATGTACCAAATCAGGGAATCTCAACAGAAACTTAGTTACTTTGTTATCTGGCAATAGGTTCTCTTGGTTAAGTACAAAATGATCATTAAAGCTTACTGAGCACAGACTGGTTTTATCTAAAGGGGTCTGAAAGTTCAGAAACTAAAGAGCACAGAAATATTGACATTCTGGTATTCTAAAATTGGATTGATCGCCTCAGTATAGAGTGACATTACCTTAGAATAACATTCTATTGATATGGTTGAATATAAAATAAGAGACTGTATTCTGATTAATTCCAGGTTTCAATTTGCTATGAAATCCTAGCAAATTTATTTAAAATGACCTTAAAGCATGCCCAAAGATTTATCTACAAAAGTATTCCCTATAGCAATATTTATATTAATGAAAACAGAAGAAAATTTAATGTCTAATATTGAGCTTTTTTAAAATATAAGTTACATTTCTGTAAAATGAAATCCTACGCCATTGTTAAAAAATGTCAAGGAATACTGAGTGAAATGCAAAAGGTAAACATATGTTAAATAAATATGTGGTTAACAGATTGAAATCTTATATGTATATATAACATACATATATATGTAGAGTTTTTCCTTTACTGTATGTATAAATTCACATATATATATATACACACAAACATATGCATAAAAACAAATTTTGTCTCTAGACATCATCTGTAGGTAATAGTATCATAGTTAATTTTTATCTCCTTCCTTTTTGTTTTTAGTTTTTAAATTTCTTACAACAAAAAAGATGACCCTAAAGTCTCTATAATCTTCTTAACCATGAATCCATTGAATAAAATATATTCATAATAAGGACATACTTCAATAAGTGTTAAAGCATAGTAATAGAGGCTAAATCTCAGTAGTTCTGAAATACGTGTTTACACAGTGGGGACAAAAAGCTATTTAAAAACTACCAGCAGTTTCTCTATTAGTGGTCATAGATAGCTCTTGTATAGAGAAATATTGGCCCTTCAGTGGGACATTGGATTACGCAAACGCAAAACCTTACTGGAGTGGCCAGGTGTTCAACTGAGATCAGGAGAATTAAACTGCTCTGTAGGACATGGAAAAAGTTTGTCTTCATTCTGTGTTGAATTTTCCCTGTGAGGTTTTGTTTAATGGAGAAATGAGCACAGACCATGGAGGAGGGGACAGTGACGGAGGCAAGTTTGTTTCTCTTTCCTACCAGACGAGACCAGGGGTGGTTAGGATAGTTAATCTCAGAGGCTTGAGGACACCTAGGTGCTGAGTATGCAGAACACAAACAAAAGCAGTATCAGTGGCTGAGATGATCAGAAACTTGTCTGTAAAGACTTGGCTTTCCACCTTCCAGAGCTTGGAATCACTCTGAGATGAAAGACACATAGTAACTGCAAACAAGGATCTGCTCCTTGTCAAGGAATATTAGTGAGCTAAGGTTGATGTTACAGAAATAATGGAGGGTTAATATTCACTCAGATTTAGAGGGCAGGAGGGAAAATGTCTGTGTCTCTCTCTTTCATCATCTGACACTATGTCCTCTATCAGTTAGGAATGCATTTAGCTCCAGGTAATAAATAGAAAATCCAACCAAGTGTGACAGGTAGTATAGACATGTATTATCCCATGGAATGACAGGGAAGCTGCTGTCACTGGTTTAGCGATTCAGTGAGGTCACCAGAGACCCCGCCTCTCTTTTCTCCCCATTCTGTCATCCACAGCATGCTGGGTTTTGTCCTTGGGTTTGCTGCCTCATGATTACAAGGTGGCTGCCAAGTCATGACAGTAACAGTGTATTTGCATTCCAAGACAGAAGAATAGGAAGAGAGACAAGTATACTTGATTTTTTTAGTAAATAAGTGAAAACTTTCCCAGAACTTCCATCCTTACCATCAGCAACTTTCTATTAGATCTGTCACATGAATACTTCTGGCTGAAAGAATGGCTAAGTGAGTATTTCATTTTTTCCCCCAGCCCTCCAGGGAGGTAGCTCAAGGATAGTGGGGCTTAGATGTGACTACAACCAAACAAGGTCTCTCCTACTCCTTGTGGCTTTCATATTTACAGGACAAATTTTCTATCAGTTCTGGTTGCTCCCCAGAGTTGTTACAGAACAGTCCTGTTTTCCCATTTTGTTTGATATTTCCATAAATAAAAACAAATAACAAAAAAATTTGTTACCTTGTAATCTTCAAACACCATGATAAATTTACAGATGGTTTTGTAAAGTACAAAAGGGCAGAAAAAACTCCCATTTAAGATCAAAAACCGTTCTTTCTGCCACGGTGATGGGAAGATTGTGGGATGGGCACTGCCTGATTCCAATAGAGTAGCCAATATTACCTCTTATCTGCTTCTCTTGTTCTATGTGCTTAGGGACACCAAGAGCGAACAGCTGCCAGAGATGAGTCCAGCTGCTGGAAACCCTGACCACTCAAGGAGTAGTCTCTACCAGTGTTTCTCAAGGTGGTTTTCATTGTTGTCCCTCTAAGAGCCTTTTCACATGTTTTTCTTAATTGCCTCCCTCATAAAATTTTAGTGGCAAGACTTAAGTCTCTGATCATGTACTGTGTGCATAGCTGTATTTTACACCTAAAAAGAATAAGATTTTTATACTCCCCTCCAACCACAAACCAACTTTTGCTCCCTTAGGATAATATTGCTCCTACTGAGAATGCAGGTTTAGATCATAAACACTTCTTAGGGGTGAATGGGGGGGAATTAAGGAAAGGATCTTAACTGACCCCTGGGAAACAAAAAGAACTTTACATACAGAGATAGAAGGAAAAGCACTGGATGTTGTGGAAATGGAGGAATAAAGCTGAAGAGGTAGAGGATTGTTAGTCACGTACTGAGGCATAAAGAATGTGCGAATCAGCTGGTGTCACAGGTTTAGATGGGCACATCCTCAAAGATGTAGTAACTCTCAGACTATACAGCCAGGGGTCTCCGTTCTGACACAGAGTATTAACTCTAACAAATGGGGAACTCACTAAAGGGAAGTGAAATCATCAAGCAGTGGTGGTTTGGATCATCATTTCCAATTTGACTCGTCTCCACGGCTTTATTTATTTTTTTTTTTACTTTTCAAAACAACTGCTTACAAGTTAGAATAAGAGTGATTCTACCTTAATGATCTTCACTAGTGCAGACAAGAACTCCTCAAGTTCTACTGAACAAGAACAACTTTACATGTTCAGATAAACAATGACAGATTCCTACCTAGGCAGCACTTGAAGAGCTAAGACTGTAGTAAAAAAAATGACTTAGGAAGAAATTGCACAGATTCTCAAATGGTAACCTGTCCCCTGAGCTTCTTATTGCAAAGAAAACACCTAGAAGCTTAGGCATGAATAAAAGTTGCTTTGTGTTTTACCTTTATTCCAAAATGGTCATAATTAATTTTGTTGACACAAATACACGAGAGCTTAAAGAGAAACAGCCCCATGTTGGTGAGGAGACCAACGTACTCCTGCCCTAATACACTAGAGCAATACCCCGACCATTCACCCAAGTGAAAGCAATCTTTCTAATGTCTCCAAGGTCAGCGAGACCTGTTAAAAACAAACTAAAAAGCTATTGCTTGAATACAAATACACCAGGATCACATTATGTATTTAATTTAACCAACATTTCAGATGAAATTATGTTATAAAAATAAAAATGAAACTCATAAATACCTTTTGTTTGCTTTCTCTAGTATTATTTCATTCCCCCTTAAAATAACTCCCATTTGGAGAAACCCCCCTCCACACACACACACAGAATGGGATAATTTCAAGAGGTATGCATTAAAACTAAAAGTGAAATCTGTCTTGGGAGGGGTCAACTAACATATTACAACTAGATAAACTTTTTGTCTTTGAGATACCAGGTCAATAAATCAAAAAAGGTAATGTAGGCATATTTTTCCCACTGAATTTATGACTTTGATGTCATGAAGAAATTTAAAGGTTATCCTATAGGATTGATTGTTCCCTTTTTTCAGCCTAGGAAACAAATCTGTGTAAGGACCGTGCCATTCAAAGCTCAGAGGCCTCCTTTCCAAACTAATCAAAGAAACCAGGAATTGAGAGGCAGTATCCTTTTACCCCTTGGTCAGCATGCAATACTTACATAGGGACACGAGTTAAATTTTCTTAAGTTTAAAAGGGGATTTTCTAAATAAAACTTGCTATCTTAAATGGATCCCAGATAAAGGATATTAGTGTAAAAACTAGTGAAATCCAAATCAAATCTGTACTTTAATAATAATGTATCAAATGTACTTGGTAGGTCTGAGATGTTACCGTTTTAGGGAAAGCTGGATCAAAGATATGTGGGAACATTTGTACTATCCTCACAACTTTTTCTATAAATCTAAAATTATTCCCCCAAAAAGTTCATTTGAAAAAGTTTCTCTCCAGTTTACCAGTCCTAGAGAATATCCTTAGCGTTTCCTGTGGAGAACCATGTTTTCTGGTCTAACACATTAGGAATGATTTTGCTCTTTTTGGGTGTAGAATCATTTAATAACCATTTCCTGCATTAAATTCTACCAACAGCATAGCAGAGCTGTTCTACACTTAGCTCTGGGGATCCTGCATTTGGGTTCATTGTGAGAGGGGAGATCCTGTCCCTGTCATAAAACCCATTGGTAGCTCAATCTCTCCTTTTAAGTCCTGTCAGGACAGGATCCAACTCCACTCATCTCTGCAGGTTGAATAACAATTCCTGGGCTTAATATGGATTAGGAGGAGGTTTCACAGTTAAACTTAGTTTAAACCTCCAGTTCCCCCACTTACCAGGCATGCTACTTTGGGGCAAAGTCTTTAACTGCTTTTAAGTCCCCCTTTCCTCATCTATCAAATGAGCTGCTGAGAAGGTTCAGTGAGGGGACACAGGAAGAGCACCCAACAGCATGTGGAACAAGGTGGAAGGTTAGCATGCCTCCTCCACAGGACAGCACCATTCACGGGGCACTCGTCCCCGTGACGAGTTTTGGAACACTCGTCCAGTACTTATCATGTGTGAGACTCCATTCTAAATGTTTTTCACATAGTCACGTTTTATTATCCTAACCACCTTATGTGGTAGGCATTATTATTATCCTCTTTTCCAGATGAGGAAAACGGAAGCACAGAGAAGTTAAAGTACTTGCCAAGTTCATAGTGCTACCAAGTGGACGGACCTGAGATCTGCACCTACATGCTCGGTTCCAGGATGTGTAGTCCTAAAACACTAAGCTCTTGCAGAACATATTCTACTAAGGACACACTTACGATCAGATACTGTGCTTGCTTTCTTCTCTGCAGTACTCCTCAGGGTGCCCAGTATGCAGTAGGTGCTCAAACACATGCATGACTGACTGAATGAATGCCTATCTAGCACCCAGCATCCCCAGCATTGTAGAAGGGAACTAACATTTGCCAAGGGCCTCCAACGTTCAAGTCTACGGTGTCTCAAATGTTAGACTCTAAACCATCCTCTCAGGTACACCGTAATATGTCTATTTCCACCTGGGGAAGTCAGAATACACAGACTACTTAGCTTCCCAACATCACAGAGTTAATCAGAAGTGCAGCCACGACCGTAATCCCAGGATTCCTTTCAAAGGTCAGGCTTTTTCCAACATACTTAGTGGCCTCCTGAATGAGATCATTACTGGGAATATAGTATGTTTTGCCATAAAAATGGCTCTTGATCCAGGTCTCTGCTTAGACACCGTCTCAGAGAGACTTTCCCTGACCTCCCCGTATAAACTGTACACCTTTCACTTGCTATCCTTTTATTCTGCTTCTTTCCTCATTGTATTAATCATTATTTGACACCATTTGTTTACCTTCTGTCCTCCAACCTAACTGTTACATTCTAAGAGGGCATGGAATTGTCTGTCTTGGTTACACTGAAACCCAAGACCTAGAAACCATACCTGATACAGAGTAAGTGTTTAACAAAATATTGTGGAATAAATGAATAAATATGAAGATTCCCAGAACCGACTGTTATGAACCTTCTTATCATTACTTATGTCTCCTTTTATCAGTTAGGTAAGTCTGTTGGGACAAAGCTTTATCCTTTTTTAAGATAAAACTGATAGGAAAACTGAATAAAGAAGTTGGTTTCAATTAGACCAAAGCACAAAGACCAAGCAACAGCACTACCAACCAGTAGACCCCACGGGTGGGATGGGGATGACCCCCAAGCTGCACAGCTGGCTCCGCTGTTACCAAAAAGAGCTTCACTTTTCCTCCCTTCTGAATCCTTGGGAGCTCAAAATTATCCCTCTGCTACTGACATAAATTGTTTTAATTCACCTTTCATTTTTCCATCAGGAAACAATTGGCCTTGGTTTATTTTTTTATCACTTTATTTACATGTCTCCTGCAAGACTGAAGCATCGATTTTCCCAAGATAATGTTAATAGGATCAATAAACCACGACGAGCATGCATCAAAGTGCCATTTCTTCACTCCTAACCTTGGGAAGGAGGTGCTGCGGGCAGCCAGATTGCTGAAATCCGCCCAGCTCCAGTGATTTTGAAGGGGGTAAGAAGGCACCTCTGCTTATAAATTATAAGTGAGCTCAAGCACTTGGATGACCCAGATAACATACCAAATACAGCGCAACTGAGAACTCTGTGGGGAGCCTGGAAGCCTGAAGTCCTATTTGAAAGCTATCTTTCAATACACTCCACACTAGGGACAGAATATGCGGAAAAGGTAGCTAGGGGCAGGGGGCATGCAAAGGATTAGCTCGTTTGTTGGAATCCTAGTTTGAGCGCTGGGGGTAAATTGGAACAGGCCACTTCCCAAGTGGTCTTACCTTTCATCTGCTTTCAGAAGCTTCTGGTTCCAGTGTGTCCAATGCAGACAAAGAAAGGGAGCCCGAGGCTCCCTGCTTAGTGGCAGAGCTGATTGGGCCTTGCAGACATGTTATTTGAACAACACAAATATAGTCTCCATTCCTCCTGTCTCTAGATTCCCATGCTACCCAGGCCAGCAGGCTTGCAGTCCTGAAAACACACAGGCCAGAGCAGTTCCTCCAACTTCCAACAGCTTGGGGTGTGTCCATGGTTACAGCAGAAGGCACTAAGTCTTTAACTCTCTGGCCAAATCAAATAGGGATGCTCCTAAAAGCATGCACCTGAGGGCAATTGATAACCCCTCCCACCTAAGCCAGTAATCACTTCACTCACCTGTGGTTTCACAATTTCGGTGGTCACAGCCGCAGGGATTTTGGAAACTGTAGATTCTCCCGTCCCACTTCAGACCTGCTGGTGAAGACGTTAGGGACAGGGTGGTAATTAGGGAACAAGAATCCATATTTTTAAATGCTCTCAAGGGATTTTAATAAAACCCTTCAGCTAATGTATATTTGAGAACCAGTTCTCCAAAATTTCAATGGTTTTCAATCATGGTTGCACATTACCTACATTATTTGAGAAGCTTTTAAATAATATTGATGCCTGTGTCTCACTCTAGACCAGGGTTTCTGTGTTGGCAGGGGAGGAGTCCCTGGCCCCTACCCAATAGATGGCCTAGCACCTCCCCTCCCAAACGAAAATGTCTCCAGACATTGCCAAACATATCCTGGGAGACAAAATCTTCTTCCCTTCCTCCCCCTGGTGGTAGTGATTTGAAAACATCTCATGTTTTCAAGCTCATTTGGATGTCCAACCTTCTCTTCCTTGATGTCCATTGCATCCATCCATGGCCTTACAAACCCTGTCACTTTGATTAATATGTATATCTTCCATATACACAGGCACATGTGTTTCAGGAAGATAGTAAGTCTACATTCTGAGCTCCAGTCCAGCTAGCTTGTATATCTTATGTTGCATGTTCCTGGCCAGATTTGCATTTGGATTGACTTAAAGAAAGAGATCATGAAAGGGACTTGAACAACTAACAATAAATTAATAATGAAGTTAGCCATTTTTTAAAAGGAAAATTAGAAGTGCCAAGAATTTTGTTCTTTCTCTACCAATCGGGCAGAATGGATTCCCACATTAAATGTCTCCTGAGTGTCTACAACGTGCCAGCCAGGAAGCAACATACACAAGATGGTTACTGTAATGGGGCCTATCCTCTGAAGGGGAGAGACAAACAACATGCAAGATTACACATCAAGTGAGATAATTTTAGATAGTCTTCAGTATCAGAAAAGAAAAGAAAAGAAGGTGGCATGGGGTGGAGCATCTGGGGTGGCCGTGGACTAGTTTAGGGCATCAGAGGAGGACATAGTAGAAGTGACATCTGAGCCTAAAACTGGGGCTGTCTTATTCTGCGGGTGACATGAAAATTGGTGCAGTCTTTTAGGAAACCAATTGTCAATATACATCAGGGTGATAACAGTGTTCATTTTAGCCAATCATTTAGCAAATATAAGACATCTCTGAAAATATGCCCTATCAGTGCCACTACTGAAACAGTATGCCAAGGAAATTTCCAAAACACCATAAAATATCTCAATACTGCAAAAAGTCTGTAATATTTTGTAAAACTATAAGCTACTGAATTGTCAACAAAAGGAAATAGTTGGATAAATCCTGATGTATCTACTAAAGTGTGGAGAATGCTTAAGATATAGTATAAAAAATTATATATTATTCTGAGATAACAGAACATATACATATTGGTCTCTGGTCCGGTTCCTGGCACAGAGCTTCCAAAATTCTCATCATTTCCTAAGTGATAAGAGCACTGGAATGTCTTTGACTGCATTCCTGACACAGGGCTCCTCAACTCTCATAAATTGCTGATTAGAGTGCCAGGAACATATTTTGTTCTATTGAGGCGACTTGAGGTGGGTTCCTGGTGGCTCCTGGATGAGAGATGGTCACCAGAAAGACCAAGCCATGATCAGAAGCTTGGAACATTCAGCCTCTCCCCTCCCCATCCTCCAAAGAGGGGCAAGGGGCTGAAAATGGAGTTAGTGGTCCATCATGCCCGTGTGAGGAAGCCTCCATAAAATCTCAGTAGCTCAGACAGCTTCCAGGTTCAGAGAGCTTCCAGGTGGGCAAATATATCCACACTGGGAGGGTGATGCAGCCCAAATCTATGGGGGACAGAAGCTCCTGCGTTTGGGACTGTCCCAGATCTCGCCCTACGTACATCTTCATCTGGCAATTCATCTGTATCCTTTAGCATATCCTTTAATAAACTGGTAATAATGATTATAGTTAATAATACTGTATTATAAACTTAAAATTTGCTAAGAGAATAGATCTTAAATATTCTCACCACACAAAAAAAGAAAGTAATTATGTGACATGATGCCATTTTACAATATGTCTATCAAATCAACACAGTGTGCACCTCAAACTTACACAAAGCTTGATGTCAATTATATTCAATAATGTGGGGGGGGTGAGAATTTTAAACAGAAAAATTAATTATGTGAGAAAAAAAGTCTGCTCAAAGGGGAAATTGGTATGTTGCAAAAACAACAAAAATGACAACAAATATATCAGTTGGTAGAGATTCTCTATTAACATAACCAGCCGTTATTTCTACTCCCAAATAAGCACATGTTATGCTTCCAAAACTAGGCATCTGTGTGGTCCATTAAAATCACTGTATTGAGTTTCAGGAGTAACAAATTCTCTTTTCAATGTCTACATTAACACTTAATAGATGCACTCTCAAAGGGATAATTTGGCAAATAATCTGCTCTAATTTCCATATGTTGAAAACTCACTTTTGAATATATTCTAACTTCTGACATAAAGCTTCCTTTAATATGTCCACCTTCATAATTTCCAAGCTCAGTTCCAGCAATGCTACCTCCCATATCAGTATTTCAAAATATTCTAAATCCTTGCACTTCAAAGTTTGGTTCTTGAATCAAAAGCTTTGTCATCACCTGGGAGTTTGTGAGAAATGCAGAATTTCAGGCCCTACCCTGACCCTACTGAATCATGATTTGCTTTTTAAGGAGATCTCTAGGTGATTGCTACGCTCATTAAAATTTGAGAAGCACTATTCTAGAATACGGCCTCTCAAGATTACATGACTTGTTCATCCTTTCCAGCTTTTCTATTCATCTGAAGAGATGAAAGTATTCAAATTTTCCGTATTTTAGAACCAGTGCTATTGTAAATTCTTTATGGTCTTTGCTTTGTTTTTAAGCAAATGTAAGGACAACCAGGCACAGTCATTTTGAATTCAGGAAGTGCATCTAGTTTAGCTTTTCTGGGTTTAACTACCACTTGGAGACAGTGTCCTAGATAGGGGGATGGATTGTGTAAAGAAATCCACTGTTCTTTAAATAAATCACAAAGTCAATAACGAAATAGATGAAGGTAGAAATAAAACTCTTCAGAATCTTCCCGAAATGACTTAAAGCCAACCTAAAAATGACAGTCCAACTTTAAAACAATAGAAAAGTCCTGAGTTTCAAGGGTAACAATGAACATGATTGCCAGAAGTCATTTTTTCCTTAACCTGAGATTAGTCAAATGCCTTCAAAAAAAGATTTTGTACTCGATTAGTAATTGCAAATAAATATTCAAATATATATGAACAAACCTCTCTATGAACACATAGAGACCAAATATTGACTTTTCCTTTTCCCTACCTCCAGGCACTGATTTCACAGAAGAATTCAATTGTATTTATGGCTCATGAACAAACATAATGTTAGAACTGCTTTGTGGATATAAAAACATTTTTCCCAGGAGCTCAAACTGCATTCTAGACATTATCTCATTAATTGCTCCCTTAAATCTTTCTCATTGATTTTTATATTTTTTGAACCAACAAGTTCACTATTGTTTGCATATTAAGGAAAGCGTTCACTTCAGTTAGATTTTGAGATCTTAAGCATTTTGAAAACTGCAATGTTATATCTCAACTGACAAGGGGTTACTGGCGTGGCTTCAGAAACAAAACAACAACAACAACAAAAAACCCAACAAAAAAAACGAACAAAAAAACCCCAAAGTGACCTAACAGCATTATTTATTTATCTATGTACGAAGCAGCCAAAAGTTCTGAGGATGTCTTGGTAAGATCGTATCAGGAATGTAAATATTTGACTAACGTACCTTGCCTGTGTCAACCAGAAAAGATGTGTCTGAAGATGAAAGATGTTGCAAAAGTCTCATTTTGGAAAGGTAAAACAAAATGCTAGTATACATTATTCAATAAGCCGTCTGACAAATTGATGTAATGATCACAGGGACCAGGAGGGATTCGCCAAGAACAAGGTTATTCCAAACCAACCACATTCCTGATTGTGACAGTTACTAGTATGGTAAAAGGAAATGCACAGTTGCTATAAATTTCAAAGAATAATGATAACCATTCTTTTTTTCTTTTTTTAAAGATTTTATTTATTTGACAGAGAGAGAGATACGGCGAGAGAGGGAGCACAAGCAGGGGGAGTGGGAGAAGGAGAAGCAGGCTTCCTGCTGAGCAGGGAGCCTGATGCAGGGCTCGATCCCAGACCCTGGGATCAGGACCTGAGCCAAAGGCAGACGGTTAACGACTGAGCCAGCCAGGTGCCCCAGTGATAACCATTCTTCACTGAGTACTTCTCATGTGCTGCAAACTGTGGAGAGCACTTTACAGACATCTTATTTAATCATTAGAAACGTATGAGAAAGTATCATTACTGACAGTTGGTATAAGAAGAAAAGTAACTAGCCCACAAGTGATAAGGCTGTTCCCAAAGATAATATTCCTATGCAGCATATGGTACTATTTTCAGTAAATTAAATTTTGCTTGTGAAGTTATATGGTCAATTGTTCTCCATCTGAGTGATCTAACACTTTGTCCACAATTTCTGTTATCGTATTTCTCTGTGCAAGAAAAGATACTCAAACAAGGTAAGAAAAGAGTAACAGGCAACCACAATGAGATACCACCTCATACCCGTTAGGATGGCTTGTCGAGAGAGCAGAAAACAGCAAGAGTTGGCAAGGATGTGGAGCAAAGGGAACACTTGTGCTCCATTGGGCGGATGTGAAATGGGGCAGCCACTCTGGAAGACAATGTGGTGGTTCTTCAAAAAATTAAAAAGAGAATGACGATATGATCCAGCAATCCCATTTCTGGGTATATATCCAACAGAATTGAAAGCATGGTCTCAGAGAGACTGTGCACTTAAAAATGATTAAGATGGTATTTTACGATGATTTCATGTCATGTATGTTTTTTTTTTAAATCACACACACAAAAAAGTAAGGAGCATAAGAATGAAAAATGCTGGCTAGAAAATCTGAAAATAGTTCTTGTTAGTCTCTGGCAAGGTGAATGCAATATAATACAAGAATAAAGAGACAAAGGGTAATAGTTCTATCACTTATTAGCTATGATTTATATGATATTATCTTTCGATGTTATTGAGGTTCGACTTTCTCATCTTCAGAAGAGGTTAATGATATCTGTCTTCGTCCCCTCATAGGCTGTCATGAGGATCCAAATGGCTGGAAATGCTCTGTAAACTTTAAAATCCTCTCAGGGGCAGCTGGGTGACTCCCAGTCGGGTGAGCTGCTTTTCTTGATTTTGGCTCAGGTCCTGATCTCAGGGTCTTGAGATCATAGACTTGAGTTAGGCTCCATGCTCATCGGGGAGTCTGCTTGAGATTCTCTCTCTCCCTCTCCCTCAGCCCCTCCCCACTAAAATAAATAAATAAATCTATAAAAAAATAAAAAAATAAAACTCGGAGCTTCTTCATCCACTTCCGTTGCTTTTATTACAATCTATGGGTACTTCTGTCTCCTTAATCTAGATTTCAGCTTACGTGCCTCTTCCAGATCTATACATTCAATTGCTTCTACTTGGATGTCTCAGGGGCACCTCAAATTTGCGATGTTCCAAACTGGATTCCATATTCTTCTCTCATCCCCATTTCCCCTCCAAGGATCCTTATTTTGTTGAATGACACCATCCCCTACCAAGCTGGAGTTCCTTTGATTAGATGCCCACATCTAATCAAAGGCAAAGTCCCATCCATTCTCTCACTTATCTTTGCATTTAACCATTTCTTGGGATCTTTTCCTAGCCAACTCCTACTCACCCCACAGGGCTCAGCTTATATTCCACTGTCTCCAGGAAGCCTTCTTTTATAACCCCAAACCCACATCAGGTATGCCTCCAGTGTCCTCCCATTTATCATCCTATACCTCTCCTATCACTGCACTTATCATAATATATGAAAATTACCTGCTTGTCAGAGTCCCCCATTAGCCTGAAAGCCCAGGGATAAGATATAAACTGTGTCTATTTCACCTCTGTCACATAAGCCTTCTGATGGCCAATAATGGTCAGTCATTGACCAGTCATTGGAACGTGAGTTGTGAACAAAACCAATATGATCCCTGCCTTCATGGAGCCTGTCACCTAGAAGGGAGACAGACAACAGAAAGTTGACCCCTCCCTCCAATTTTTTTTTAACTGACAAATGCTAGGATGATAATGACCAGTGTATGGATTAGACAACATTGGAGGAAGGATACCTACTTTAGCTGGACCACCAGCAAAGACCTCTCTGTGAAGGTGTCGTTTAAGCTAGGACCTGTAGTTAAGAAGGAACCAACCATGTTTTGGGCAGAAAGAAGCATCCACACAGAAGGAACAGTTCATGTGCAGATGTGAGGGAAGGGAAGAGCTTGAGGAGTTTGGAGAACTGAAAGGAATCCAGTGTGGCTACTGTGCAGGAAAAGGGGAGGGTCTGATGAGGCAAGATAGATAGACATGGGCTATTCATCTTGAATTTGATTTGCAGGACAATGGAGATCTTTGAAGTGTTTTACACAAGGATAGGATAGTCATGATCCAATTTAACTTTTAAAAAAAAGATCAGGCTAACACCTGACTCTGAAAATCAGCAATTAAGGGAAAATATTCAGGCATTTAGCTTGCTTTTCCTGCACAAACTATATTTCAGAGTAACCAAATATCCCTAGTTTTGGGGGGAAAAAAAGGTTCTTTACAGAAGAATTTGCAAAATGAAGATGTGTGGGAGAATTATCAAAAGCACCATTTTACAACCCCTGCATGAAATAACTCATTCAGATGGAGCCCCTGGGTGGCTCAGTTGGTTAAACGTCTGCCTTCGGCTCAGATCATCGTCTCAGGGTCCTGGGATTGAGCCCCATGTCAGGCTCCCTGCTCGGCGGGGAGTCTGCTTCTCCTTCTGCTACTCCCCCTGCTTGTGTTCTCTCTCTCTCTAATAAATATATAAACAAAATCTTTAAAAAAAAAAAAAGAACTCATTCAGATAACAATACTCAAGGAACAAAACTACCAGAAAAAAGGTTGTGTGGGACCTTTCCCAGGCAGGGATAATAAGGCAGCCACTTCCTGAAACAAGAATCAACCTTATCAGTAATGATCTGAGATAGTATGAAGTACCTAGAGACTACAAAAGAAGTGTTTTTGCCAAAATATTGAATTAGAAATGATTCAAACTTTAAGAGTTAACTTACAGTTGACAGAATACAGAAAGTAGAGGAAGAAGTTAAATACCACCATGTGAAAGCTAACAGGCAAATATAGAAAACCATGTTGTTTCTAGGATATTCTATAGGACAATTGACTTCAATAAGTCAATAGCATGGAAAAATAAGTAAAAAAAGAGAGTACTCAACAAACCTAAGAAATACAACAGCACAAGGTGATTGGCAGAACTTGTTTGTCTACAGATTTAAGTAAGTCAACAGTAACATTTCCTGGGAGGAGCAGCACATAGTAGGTCCTCAGTGAAGATTTTGTTAAATGATGCAATGGTGGTTAAGTTTTATGCACGTCCACACACAATTTTTTAAAAATGTAAGAAAGTAGAATGTGCTCTTTTTGAAGACCACATTAATTTGACAACAAAATTTAATAGGAAAAGGGCTTCTACACTCAGGACACCTAACATTGTTCAGGTTATACTCTGCTTAAAGAAATCTTCCCCTATCAGCTTGTCATACCTGGAATTCAAACATTATGCATATTTGGACTTTTTGATAAAAATTGTTGGTGCTAAGAGTCCTTGATTTGTAATAACTGCAGTGATTGTTTTCTCAAATTATTGGATGTGAGAAAAGTTAGTCATATACCTCAACAACCCCACTCATCCCTGCTTTACCTACCAGGGCATTCTCCTTAGAACACATAGGAGTAAAGTTGCTTCAGTGCATGGATGTGCATATGTATCTATGCCTCCTACACAAAGCTTCAACATTTTCTTAAGACATTGTTATTTGACTTAAATTAATATTTAATATTCTGGGTTTGTCCTTGGTCCACTTCACTCAATGGGGAATTCAACTGAGTACTTTCTGCCTAATTTGGCCAAATCCTTATTTAATGGTAACCACATTGTGAAACAAACTCAAGCGCCATGGCCAGACAGACTGAAAGGCACTGCCTCTCTTTCCTAGAGAGATCTTGACTTCTGTCAGGCTCATTTCCTGAAAGCAAATTTGGCCACTCTCTCAGAGGTCGGGCTTGATATTTTTACTTTATTGAACTGTTGATTCTGGGAAAGGTCTCTCTCCTTGTCTAGTGCTGTGTTTTTAAAAACCAGTTAAAGACAAAGTGGTCGAATTAGAAAAATATGAAATAATTGATGCAACCAACAATCATCCTTAAACAAAACTACAAAATGAAAGGTACTAGATAAAACTACTAGATGAACAAGGGTCAGGTTGCAGAAACTCTGTGAGAAGAAGGTGGTCTGAGGCCTTGAGAGAGGCAGGTATACAAGGTGACATGAGGCAATTGCTCATCCCTAGGAAGTGGGGACGGAATGATTATCTGAGCCTTGTAGATTTTGAAGATGAAAGACTAACATTTCCATTTAATGATACTGACTACAAACACTCCCACCTAGCAATGCCATCCCTTAGAAATTCATTCTGGTTGAATAAAGGTGGAAACATCCCAATATTCAATCACAGGGGATTTGCTTCAAAATGACTTTAGATCCATATAATGGATCACATTGCAACCATTAAAAAAGAAGATACATACTCTAGAAACCACAGAAAACTTATGAAAGAAATTGAGGAAGACACAAAGAGATGGAAAAACACTCCATGCTCATGGATTGGAAGAATAAACATTGTTAAAATGTCTATGCTGCTCACAGCAATCTACCCATTTAATGCAATCCCTATCAAAATACCATTGACATTTTTCACAGAGCTGGAACAAATAATCCTAAAATTTGTATGGAACCAGAAAAGACTCCGAATAGCCAGGAGAATGTTGAAAAAGAAAACCAAAGCTGGGGGCATCACATGCCTGACTTCAAGCTATATTACGAAGCTGTGATCATCAAGACAGCATTGTACCGGCACAAAAACAGACACATAGATCAATGGAACAACATACAGAATCCAGAAATGGACCTTCAACTTTATGGTCAACTAGTCTTTGACAAAGCAGGAAAGAATATCCAATGGAGAAAAGACAGTCTTTTCAACAAATGGTGCTGGGAAAATCAGACAGCCACATGCAGAATAATGAGACTGGACCATTCTCTTATACCATACACAAAGATAAACTGAAAATGGATAAAAGACCTAAATGTGAGATAGAAATCCATCAAAATCCTAGACGAGAATACAAGGAGTAATGTCTTTGACCTTGGCTGCAACAACTTCTTGCAAGACACATCTCTAAAGGCAAGGGAAACAAAAGCAAAAATAAACTATTGGGACTTCGTCAAGATAAAATGCTTCTGCATGGCAAGGGAAACTGTCAACAAAACTAAAAGGCAACCTACGGAATGGGAGAAGATATTTGCAAATGACATACAGATAAAGGGCTGGTATCCAAGATCTATAAAGAACTTCTCAAACTCAACACCCAAAAAACAAATAATCCAGTCAAGAAATGGGCAGAAGACATGAATAGACACTTCTCCAAAGAAGACATACAAATGGCTAACAGACACATGAAAAAATGTTCCACATCACTTGTCCTCAGGAAAATACAAACCAAAACCACAATGAGATACCACCTTACACCAGTTAGAATGGCTAAAATTAACAAGACAGGGAACAACAAATGTTGGTGAGGATGTGGAGAAAGGGGAAATATCTTACACTGCCGGTGGGAATGCAAGCTGGTGCAACCACTGGAAAACAGTATGGAGGTTCCTCAGAAAGTTAAAAATAGAGCTATCCTATGATCCAGGAATTGTGCTACTGGGTATTTACCCCCCAAATACAGATATAGTGAAAAGAAGGGACACCTGCCCCCCAACATTCATAGCAGCAATGTCCACAATAGCCAAACTGTGGAAGGAGCCAATACGCCCTTCAACAGATGAATGGATACAGAGGATGTGGTTCAAATATACAATGGAATATTACTCAGCCATCAGAAAGGATGAATACCTACCTTTTACATTGATATGGATGGAACTGGAGAGTATTATCATAAGTGAAATAAATCAATCAGAGAAAGACAATTATATGGTTTCACTCATATGTGGAATATAAGAAATAGCACAGAGGACCATAGGGGAAGGGAGGAAAAACCGAATGGGAAGAAATCAGAGAGGGAGACAAACCATGAAAGACTCTTGACTCCGGGAAACAAACTGAGGGTTGTGGAAAGGGAGGTGGTTGGGGGGATGGGGTAACTGGGTGATGGGCATTAAGGAGGGCACGTGATGTGATGTGCACTGGGTGTTATACGCAACTAATGAATCATTGAACACTACACCAAAAACTAATATACTATATGTTGGCTAATTGAATTTAAATAATTAAAAAAAAAAGAGAATACAGAACTATATTTACTGACTTTAAATGTTGTCCATTATATATGTACATGAAAAAAGCAGGTTAACCAGTAGTATGCATGCTAAAATCCTATTTTTAGATAAAATGCCATATTTTCACATGGAACATTCTGAAAGAATTTATACTAAAAGGCAATAGGTGTTGCCAGGGGATAGTGTTTCTTGTGTTCTATCTTCTCCTTTGCTTATTCAATTTTCTACTTTTCTAAATATTTCCTTTTACTTTAGAAAATGTGTACAATTGCCTATGTGTGGCAAATCTGCACGTTTACAAAAGAAATAGTACATCAGAGGGACAACAGAAAAGCCATGCTTTGGGAAGTAAAGGAAAAAGTGGGTGGTAAAGCCAATTCTTTTTTTTTTTTTCTTTTTTTGAGGTAATGGGTATATATAGCAAGGTTTCCCAAACTGGTTCCATGGGTATTAAGATTTTTTTTTTTTTTTGGAAAGGAGGAAAGGGGTTTGTTTGTTGTAAAATAATATTAGAAAAAGCTGAGGGAAATACATTTAAATGGGTTTCTCATTGCAGAATTTTTCAGAGCATTGTATATATTAATGTTTATACTTATAGCCAGTTTCAAGAGAAAGAAATACTTTTTGGTCATGGAAGCTTTTTCTCTCTTACACACATTAATAACTGACTGTTACACAGTTCGGAAATCCCAACAGTGGAAACACTGGGGCAGAGGGTATGAGATGAACTCATCTAGTCCCGTGAAGCAGCCACTTCTTATAACTTCAGCTTCTTCATCTGTAAAATCAGAGCAATATAACCCTGCCTTTATATATGAGTGAGAAGCAGATCACTTCCATTTGTGTGAGGACTTTCAATTTTTGAAGTGACTTTTTTTTGCCCATGTTATCTTAGGAGATATTTCAAATGAAATTTTTTTTTCCTTCAAGATTTTATTTATTCATTTGAGACAGAGAGATACAGAGAGAGAGAGCATGAGCAGGGGGAGGGGCAGAGGGACAGGGGGAAGCAGGCTCCCCGCTGAGCCAGGAGCCAGATGTGGGGCTGGATCCCAGGACCCTGGGATCGTGACCTGAGCTGAAGGCAGATGCTTAACTGACTGAGCCACCCAGGCGCCCCTCAAACGAAATGTTTTTAAAAGTGCTTTGGCACAACACTCTCTAGCTCCATCCATGCCGTCGCCAATGGCAAGACTTCACTACCTTCTATGGTGGAGCTATATTCCATTGTCTATAGATACCACATCTCCTTTATCCATTCATCAGTCAATGGACACTTGGACTCTTTCCATAATTTGGCTGTTGTTGATAATCTGCTATAAACATCGGGGTGCATGTATCCCTTCAAATGAATATTTTTGTATCCTTTGGGTAAATATCTAGTAGTGCACTTGCTGAATTGTAGGTAGTTCTATTTTTAACTTTCTGAGGAACCTCGTGTGGTAGGTGAGGTGGGCCGCTGAGAGAAGGATGGATGCCATGTGGTTTCACTCATGTGTGGAATTTGGGAGAGAAGGCAAATGAGCATGGGGCGGGGGGGAAGAGAGAGGGAAGCAAATCAAGAAACAGACTCTTAGCTATAGAGAACACATTGATGGTTCCCAGAGGGGAGGTGGGTGGGGGGATGGGCAACATAGGTCATAGGGATGAAGGAGTGCACTTGTTGTGATGAGCACCAGGTGTTGCATGGAAGTGCTGAATCACTAAATTCTATATCTGAAAGTAATACTGCTCTGTACATTAACTAACTGGAATTTAAATAAAAGCTTGGAGAAACAAACAAAAAAAAGTGCTTTGGAAGTCTGAAATATAAGACATGAGGTAAAATTAATGTTTAATATCAGTGACAGCACAAACGATACATTATCATCTAACCTAGGGGTCAGAACATTTTTTTTTTCCTGAAAAGAGCCAGATCATTAATAGTTTAGGCTCCATGGGCATGCAGTCTCAGTCTCAACTACTTACCTCTTCCCCCTAACATAGAAGGATTTGTACAGAGGACCTGGACAGTAGGCTGCTTGGCTGTCTTTTACATAGGCTGTGCTTTATTTACAAAAACAGTTGGTGGGCCAGATTTGGCCCATGGGCTAGTTTGCCAAGTCCATATAATCCATTGGGGGGAGACACCAATAAGTTGTTTTTGACACAAGATTCATGGGATCTGTGTACTGTTTATGTTTCCAAAGAGAGAGATTCCTTAATCAAGTCTACTTCATTTACTGTGGAATAAATGTGCATCTGTTTTGCCATCCCCTCCATAAGAAGAAGAAAATGAGGGGGGGGAAAAACTCCATATGGTGATGAGAAACAAGGGGACATGTGCTCTAATTTAGACCTAATGAAACCAAATTAAGGTTGTTTTTCTGATTAAATTTAGGAACGTTTGATAATGCACGCTAGTAATTTGGAGGAGGACAACTCTAAGTGTGTTATTTTTTAACATCATTACTTATCTCTTGTGAAGGGAAAGATACATAAAAATTGTTGTCTCGATCAATTAAAAGAAATAGGCTTCTTGAGGAAAAAATGTACAGAGTTTTGGGGAAGTTCCTTAGCCTGTGTTGACACGTACCAATATTTTAAATGTTAAACTGAATTGATTGAATATTGGTTATTTAGTCAAATTAGTCAAAAATGTTGAATCACTTACTTTTTTAGTTTCAACAAGTTTAAGATTTCAACCTTATAAAACCTCAAGTACAGTGGCACCTGGGTGGTTTAGTGGATTAAGCGTCTGACTCTTGATTTCAGCCCAAGTCACGAACTCAGGGTCATGAGCTCGAGCCCCATGTAGGGCTTTGCACTCAGCAGGGAGTCTGCTTGACAGTCCCTCTCTCCTCCTCCCTCTGCCCGTTCCCCCACTCGCTCTCCCTCTCTATTGCTCTCTCTCCCATTAAAATAAAGAATCTTAAAAAAAAAAAAAAACCCTCAAGTACAGACTCACAGTTTTTAAACACATAGCTTTAGGTTGGAATTCCCTCTGTCTCTACCATTGCTGTTCTCAGATCACCACTTGATTTATGTGTTTGTGTGATAAAACCATTGATGCACTTGGTTGAGAAAATGAAATCATCATTTCACATTCACCAATGTGTACAGTAACAGAAAAACTGAGCTGTAGTACTGGTTCTATTTCATTAATATGAATGAAATTGTTCATATCATTTAATTTTAAAGGAGCTCAACATTCATTTGGTTGTAGTATGAAGCCTAACCACCCATTCTACTGTTCAAGCCCTGTACAACTAGACAGGAAACTTTCAACACTCTAACCACCCCCTTAAAGCAAGTTCTGTGATACAGCCCATCACTGTTCAGACACACCATCCTGCCCGAACTCTTTGCCCTTCTTCCTCTTCTTTGCTTATCAAAACCTAAGGATCCTTCAATCCAATGCAGACTCTCCCCCTAAGAAATATTCATGTACTCTTGCCATGGGTCATCCGTCACTTAACAAGTACTACCTTTGGGTTTTGAGGGTTTTTTTAATGAAAAATAATCTGTACATTTTTAATGCATACAATTGATGAGTCTGGACATATGCATAGTATTTGGGTCCTATGCAATGATAGCATCATTGTGGAAACACTATCAGTACCATCAAGGTAATAAACATATCCATCACCTCTAAAAGTGTCCTTGTGTCTTTGTGTGTGCATGTGTGTTAAGAACACTTAACGTGTTAACCCTCTTAGCAAAATTTAAAGTGCACAGTACCATGTTGTTGGCTGTAGGCACAATGCTGGACAGCAGATCTCTAGGAATTATTCATGGTGCCCAACTGAAACATTACACCTTTTGAATAACAACTCCCCATTTCCCCCTCTCTGCAGTCCCTGCAACCACCATTCCACTCTCTGCTTCTATGAGTTTGACTATTTTAGATACCACGTATAAATGGAATCATACAGTATTTGTCCTTTTGAGACTAGATTTTTTCACTTGGCATAATGTCCTCTAGATCCATCCATGTTGTTGCAAATGGTAGAATTTCCTCTTCTATTAAGGTTGAATAATGCACCACATTTTCCTCACCCATTATGTGCCCATGAATATTTGAGTTGTTTCCATATTTTGGCTATTGTGAATAATCCTCCAATGAACATGGATTTTTAATGACATGGTTTTATTGCTCTTAGAAGGTAGCAACAATCACTTTTAGAGTAGCATTCTTAGCATCTAGCATATTGCCTGTATCTTATGGTCATTTCCTCAATAATTATCTTTTGGGAAGACATCTGGGTGGATGAACGGGACATTCAAACTAACAAGATTGTGGAGACCATGATTGGAAATAAATATATAGTGATTTTGCTGGTTGAATTTATGCATCAGCTTGACTGGGCTAAGGGGTGCCCAGATAGCTGATAAAACATTATTTCTGGGTGTGTCCGTGAGTGTTTCTGGAAGAGATTAGCATTTGATTCAGTAGACTGAGGAAAGAGATCTGCCCTCTCCAATTTAGGCATGCATTATCCAATCTGTTGAGGGCCTGAATGGAACAAAAAGGTGAAGAAATGGCAAATTCCTTCTCTCCTTGAGCTTGGAATCTCCATCTTCTTTATTGGCACCTGCCCTCAGACATCAGAATTTTTGGATCTTGGGCTTTCAGAGTCTGAGACTTACATTAGCTACTCCTTGGTTCTTAGGCTTTCAGACTCATACTGACAGTTATACCATCAGCTCCCTTGATTCTCAGGTCTGTAGACTTGGACTGAATTATACCACCAGTGTTCCCAGATCTCCAGCTTACAGAGGACAGACTGTGGGATTTCTCAGCCTCCATAACCATGTGAGTCATGTTTTGTAATAAATCTATCTATCTATCTATCTATCTATCTATATATATATCTTATTTGTTTGGTCCTCTAGAGAACCCTAACTAACAGTGATTTAGTTGAGTTTTAGGTTTATTAAATGATAGTGTCATGTTATGATTTTAAATTCTAAAAATGAGTTTAAGACATATACGAGGCATATTAATGAAAGGAGAATTCCAAATGAAAATCCCAACATCTAGATAATTTGCTCTAAAAAAACTAATATTACAGAACAAGAATTTTAAAAATGCTAATTCCCCTAACACTTTAATTTTATAGAACACTAGAACATTTCTAATGGAAAATCATTAAAGATAATGAAATTATACTCCACAAAGTTTGGCGAGAATAATCATTAAAATTAGTTTAAAAAGTTTAAATCTGTGAATGAAAATCAACTGGAGGAGGTAAGCAGCTGTCCATGTAACTTAGGCAAGAAAAGTTGCTGTCAAGGAGGAATTATGGGCAGTGAGGGAAGCAATGTCGGGGACAAGGACAGCGAATCACTGAACAAGAATCACACTGCCTTCTACTTTATCTTCACCTCACCAATAGTCCAAAATTGTCAACTGCATGAATTTGGGGGGGGAAAAACTGTACTTAGGAACGCCATATTGTGGTAGAGGATTTTCCTTTTCCAAAAGGATTTATTTTTTAACCAGAAGACATTAATTCGGTTCCTACGTTTTTATTTAATTTTACAATTGACCAGAGAGTTTCTGAGCATGTTTCCATTTTTGTTCCTTATCAAAATGGATTAGAGAACTGGAAACAAGTTTTATCCCACACCAAAATAACTTGCCATGCATGGATTTTGCTTTTCACGGAAGCCTTTCAAAGAACTACACAATCACATTATGGTCTAACTTATGCCTCAGATGTTTCGTACGGCTGTAAACCCACCACATTTGCTCAACTACTTATTTTAGTAGAGAGTTCTCCTGTGCTGCACAAATGCACACATAAAAATAAAAGCAAGGAATTACAACATGAATACAAATGTGAGGTTGGCAATCTTACAGGTAAGGCAGTTGAGATCACCTTAAATTGGAGACACCTGTTTTGCTATTTGGAGGCCATATGATGAATAGACCAGACATATGTCCTTGTTTCTGAAAAAAAATCAAAATTAGAATCCCACAGAGAGACCACGGACTGGGGTGGGAAATACATGTTTGAGTCCACGGGCCGTTCTCCATCAAGAGAAAGGCAGAGTTTCTTGACAATTTTATCCTTCCTCAATGAGTGGAAGTACAGGGTGGGTCAGAAACAACCGTCCTTTAATTTGCCAGCAGTGGGCGAGCTCTGCTTTGGCACATATTTCTCCATCTTAATGTCCTTTCCCCCAAAGAACCAAAACAGAAGACAGTTAAAACACTGAAAAGGATAACGTGGTTGGGAACCAGCAGGCTGGCACAGCGATAATTAATAATTTAATAATTTAAACGTGCTCTCCAAAGCTGAGTGACTGACAGGAGGCCTGCGCTTCATCGCCATGGAGGCAGGTTCGAGCCAAGGAAGACATTCTGGGAAGTTGACAGACTCCCTCTGGGAAAATTCTGATCAAAGGAATGATTGAGGGGGGTTGCCAAGGGTCAACTGAAATCCTTTATTCTTTGTACTTTAAAAAAAAAATCATCAATTGGGACATTTTTGTTGGAGTATATGTTAACAATTAAATATGTATTTGTCCAGCTGAACGGAAACTATAATTCTCTCTTAACCTTTGAAACTTGGCTTTCTGGAAGTTTAAATCATTGGATGTCACTAATAATTTGTAAGTGTAAGTTCCACAGAAGTGTCATGGATGAGTCTGCCCACATCATCATGCCCTCTCCCAGAGCTGGTACAGGGCTTGGTATAGAATATGTCCTCACGTTGAATAGACACATCCATCTATTTCTGTACATATCCATGAGATACATTCATAAAGAAGCTTTAAACCTGGAAGCAATATTAGATAAAAATAATTTGGTCTAATTCCCCACAGTTTGCAAAACTGAGGGCCAGAGAAGCGGAAGAACACACTCATGAAAACTTGTGCAATTATCAAACATGGATAGAAGGAAAGGGAAAATTTGAAGTCAGGTTTTCAACCATCAAGATTAGTGCTCTTTTACTACTTCGTACTTCACAGTGAGGAGGATTTCTGTACCAAATGCCTATATGTTAACTCTTCTAAAATGCCTACACTCTCAAATAAGTGATTTCCTTTACTTCTGGTCAGCTGGGTTTCGGTTTCATGTCACATCCTAACTCTCCAAAATCAAGGTTAGATGGTGAAGGCCAAAAATTCTTCAGCTTCACATGTGGACTTTTGAGTCTCCCATCCAGACTTGGTCACTCTAAATGCCTGATCTGACCTAAATTACTTCATCAGCACTTTTAAGTAGTGGAAAAGGATTCCTATCATCATTGTCACTATCTGAGTGCCAGGGTTATTTGTGGTTTTACAGGATGAGTTTTGTATTTTATTCATCCATTCATTCATTCGTTCATTCTTTCATTCACCTTCTCTTGTATATCTAAACTAGATGTAGTAAGAGAGGCAGATATAAAACAAATATGTAATAAAAAATTATAACCAAGTGAGAGAAGACTTTACAGTCCAGTGAGAGTTTCAGGGAGGTAGTGTCCCAAAGGGCCAGGATTTTTAGTATGAACAATTCATGGGAAGGTAACCAGACAGCAGATATGGCTGACAATAAGGATAATTGGGCACATGTAGGGTATGGAGTCTAAGAGCAACCCCACCAGGTAGACAAGATGAACGTAACACATACATCCCATCCTGCAGGGGGACTGCATCCTGCTCACACTGGCTTGAAGAGGATTGAGGACAGGAGCAGGGATTAGGGTTGGTATAGTAGAAGGGGCCAGATGGTACAGGATCTCATATAGCACACCAAGAAATTAGACTTTTTCCCTTTAACAGTCAACATAAAGCTACTGAATGCAGTAGCATGGTCCTAGAGAGCTCATTCTGGCGACTGCTCGGAAGTTAGAACAACTAGATAAAAAAAATCAGACGAAGTATTTCACCAAAATATGCTTCTCCAACAAGATCAGAAGCACCCTGATGCCAGGGCTATGTCATGCTCAACTTAATGTACCAAACAGCTGGCATACAGTAGGTGGTCATTAAATGTTTTATTAAAGGAACGAGCACAGAACTGCATTTTGGGTGACTCTCCAGAAGGAATATATTCCTTAATGAGGTCACACAGGCTGAAAATTTTAGTTCCTTCTTTTGAATTATAAATTAGACTTTTAATCGTTATAAAGGAAAAAAACCAGGGCCAAAATGAAAACAAAAAGTGGATTTATTTATTATTGTTTTTTTAAAGATATATTTATTTATTTTAGAGAGAGAGAGCAAGCATGCAAACAGGGGGAGGGGTAGAGGAAGAGAGAGAGAAAGAATCCCTAGCAGGCTCCCCACTGAGCATAGAGCCCAACCTGGGGGCCAATCTCAGGACCATGAGATCATGATCTGCGCTGAAACCAAGAGTCAGACACTGAACTGACTGAGCCACCCAGGCACCCCTGGATTTATTCTTCTAATGAAGCATAACTGTTAGCAACAGTCCCTTAAATATGGTGCATGAGAGGAGGTGACAAATTTCTTCCAGTGAGGAAAGGGGCAACTAACTGGTTTTACTCAGCCAGGAAGGACAGTCTCACAAAGACTTAACTTACCCAAATACTTAGACAATGATCATGGTCAACTGCGTGACTCCAGGGGAATGGGTGCAGGGGAGGTTTTGCTCTCATGATGATCGCAGCAGAACAGTCATTGCTCCTGTCATTGTGGCCATCAAGACGGCCTACAGGGTCTCATGCACTGTCAGTTTCCAGGCTAGGTACCCTTTGTGCTCCAGAGGTGTAATCAGAGGGGCTGTGGCTCATCAGATGTTTAGAGACAGGTGTGGGAAGCTCTAGCTCCTTGCTTTTCAAACCAGAGCCCAGCCAGTGCTTGGAGAGAACAAACTCAAAGGGACAGGAAATTAACACTAATAGAAGTTACTCATTCCTTAATGCTGATCATGTCCAAGGTGCTGTGCTTACCATTTTACAGGCATTACCTCATCTAAGTCTCAAAGAACTCCCTAGGAGGTGGGGACCATTATCATCCCCAGGTTACATATAGGGCAACTGAGGCTGGGGGAAGTTAAATAATTCACCCAAGATCACACAGCTAGGAAGTAGCAGAACTAACAATTGAATCCAAGCCCAGATATCTGCCCCAGAAGCCTACCCTCATTAACCATGATTATATACTGGATTTAGGAAATAATAATGATGTCCTTCACCTTGACAGCACTTGACTACTTGCTTTGAGTCTCACTCCTTCTGTTGAAACCAGAAGTACCCTTGTTAGGTGGGTAAGGCATGGATTATGGTCACCCTTTAACAAGTTAAGGGACCGGTGGTAGACAATATGTCATGCTCTTGAAGAGGGCTAACAAAAAAAGTTGGATTCGAATCACAGTTGTGTTACTTCCTGGTGATATGACTGAAAAAAAAACTGCTTAGCCTCTTTTTTTTTTTTAAGATTTTATTTATTCATTCATTTATTTATTTATTTATTTATTTATTTATTTGAGAGAGAGAGAGAGCATGAGCAGGGCAAGGGGCAGAGGGGGAGGGAGAGAATCTCAAGCAGACTCTGTACTGAGCGTGGAGCCCACTGTGGGACTTGATCTCACGATTCTGAGATCAGGACTTGACTTGAAACCAAGAACTGGACATGTAACCAACTGAGCCACCCAGGGGCCCTCTGCTTAGCCTCTTCTGAGCCTCAGTTTCCTTATTTACAAAATGGAAATATTGCAGTGCCTATCTCACAGAGTGGCTAAGAAGATTCAAAGTGACAATGTATGTGCAAACCAAAAACACTTGCTACATACTGACTACTCAATAAAGGCTAGAGAGTGGTACTGCCCCCAAATAATTAGTGGATAAATAAGTGTAGAGTCAAATAAGTTATTTCAGTTCAGCATCATCTAATCAAATATATTTCAGCTTCTGATTATTGGGTATCCAGCAGTGACAGTGTTCTAGGTCCATGTATCTTGATTCCTAGTCCTAGTTCCTCAGCACACTCAGGTTTCTCCATCACTGAAACTCCATCTTGTCTTGTGTTGAGGTGAGCAGCTCTTGACATGAACAAGTTATGTATGTCTGGGGGGGGGGGGAATTTACTGTTCTCCAAATACATTTCTTCCTTCCTATCACTTTTTTCTACCATAGTCTTCTTCTGGAACAATATGGAATTCCCCATCCTTTCCCTGTCCTGTTGTCTTTAGAGTCTTTGTCTCAGAGCACCATTGGCACTCAGGAGCCCATGGGGCATGGCCAAGCCCTGCTCGTAGCCCCTACAACGAGAAAGGGGTGAACCTCGTAATTTTCATCTCAAGGGCAGCAGTGATTTGAAAGCTCCATGATGAAAAAAGCTGTAAAATGGTCATCCGTGTAAGAATGGGAGTGGATTGCAACCAAGACCTGAGTCACAGCCAGCACTCCACCTGATGTGAGATGAAATACAACATTTAAAAACCGATGGCTATAAAGAACAGTGGTTATGGGGCGCCTGGGTGGCTCAGTCGGTTAATCATCTGCCTTCAGCTCAGGTCATGATCCTAGGGTCCTGGAATCAAGCCCCATGTTGGGCTCCTTGCTCAGCAGGGAGTCTGCTTCTCCCTCTCCCTCTGCCTTCCACTCCCCCTGCTTGTGTGCTCTCTTTCTCTCTCTCTGTGTCAAATAAATAAATAAAATCTTAAAAAAAGAAACATCGCAGAGATCCATAACAGGGCTCTCTCAGGGCCTCCTTCTGGCTAAAAGGCTTCCACTTGAGTGCTTGGGTTCATGCAAGTTTGTTTAAGATGCATAATTCATAAAGGGTACATAGCACCACCCCTGAATAACTGTTTACTCCCCACCAGCTCAGGATTAGATAGACTGACTGCCTCTCAAGAGAGGTCACTCTTGAACTCTGCCACAACCACACTTTATGGCCCCGGATGGGCCCCTGGCTATTGGGCTCTGCCTTTTCCTTACTCCTTGGTTATCCCCATCAGATACCTGCAAAAGTATGCATTCCTGGGCAGGGAAAGTTCTTACCTCCCTGCATGTAATTTCAAAGAGTCTAAAACAATCACAGCATCTCTGAACTGGGCACATTTTCATCCACCACCATTATGCCAGGACGCAGGAACTAACTATCTCTGACTCTGTTTCTTGCATTAAAAAAAAAAAAAGAAAGAAAGAAAGATGAGAGAGGAGATTCAAAAGGTGGGCATCAATTCAGCACTTCTAAGTACTTTGATTTGAGCTGACATGAGCCAGAAAACTCTCTCTCTGGAATCCATGAGGTTGCCCAGATTATTTGTCATCTGATGCCTGATAATGACATAATAGTCAATTTAGAGGTGATTTATGGTGCTCCTGGCAGGACTGATAAGGAGTAGCTGCACAATAGGGGTTATTTGGAGGAGGCATCCTCGTGCTCGAACCTGCCCCAAATATCCTTTTCTTAGCACACTTTGATGACTTTTTTTTTTTCAGTATGACAAAACCAGCCCCTTTAAAACAATCTGTCAAACTAAGCTAGAAGACAAAGATACCTTCATGCCCTGAAAAAGTTTATGCTCTGGCTCAGCCAACAGTCATTACTACTCACTGGTGCCCTGACAGTGGGAGTTTTCCACCTGATCTTTGTATTTCAACCTAGACACCGTCCTCATTTGCTGGTCAAATGCATAAAAAGCAATTGGTACCAACATTTATGTTTATGATCAATGTTCATTTAAGGAGCTCAACACAGTGCCCATCTATCATTATTCCTCACAGTAACTGTCAATGGTGGATTTTCTTATCCCCAATTTACCCATTTCCTCATCTGTAAGAAAATCTAAATCTTAACAGTAGCAGAAGCAGAAACAGCAATACCAATTAAAATAGTAACAACGGTTGTTTTTTACAGTGTTACAGGGAGGCAGGTGCTGTGAGAAGTCTCTTATTTCTCATTCTATTATTTCTGACAACCCCGATGTAGGGATCCTTATCAAGATCTTCATTTTTCCGACAAGAAAATTAAGAGGGGGGAGGTCAGGCGTCGTGCTGCAGGGCTCACAGCTAGTTAAGTTGCAGAAAGGACTTGAACGCAGGTCTGAGAGATCCCCCCCCCCCCCCCCGTAAAACCCAGACGCTGGCTTGCCTAGAGGCTCCAGAGAAAAACTCCTAACCTCAGTGTAGACAGCAGAAACCTTACTGAAGGAGACGCCTCATCAAATGTGGATTTAGTTGCTTAAAAGGACGAAAGCTGCTGAATCGCTTACGGTCTCTTTGGCTACGTGTTTTATTTGAATAAATCCACTAAAATCTCAGGAATCGCACCATGAAGCTGACACTTTTAATACCCCCATGGTCAGCACCTGAGTTAATGGCAGTCTGACCTTCGTCAAAGGGGGGGAGGGGGGGACTAGCACCAGGGATGTGCCCCAATGTTACATAATGTGTGCTGATTTTGCCTCTTGAAAAGAATTTTATCTGCCCAAGTAGGGTGAAATTAAAAGTAGACAAGGATATTTTTCTCTGGTTGCTTTGAACTGCTTTTCTTTACATTTACCATGTATTGACTACTTACTAATTGCCAGCCACTGTACTTAGAAACATTCTGGATACATTATTTCATTTAATCCTCAAGGCAGCTCTAGGATACCCAGTCCCTTATTACTCCCATGTTTCTTGTCTTTCTGGACCCTCACCTGTTTTTCTAAGGTTTTTCAAAGGTTATAGAGGAAACTTTAAAAATTATATTGCTGTGTGAATGGAACATAGGGGCTCTTTACTGCTCTCCGCCTCCCAGGTGCACTGCGGCTCTCTGAAGGGGTTCACTGAGCAAAGCCTGGCCGGGAGAATAATTACATAAGAAGCAACACTTCCAGCCAGACTCATCTTTCAACAGGTTCCCAAGCCAACAGTTGTTTTCACTGAATTAAATCACTTAGAAAATACTTGAAAACTGAAGTTAGTCTTCTGGGGTTATGTCCCCACTCTACCCTTCCTGATGTAGCCTGATCAATTTTCCAAGCGTGGTAAGCACTGTGGCGTCATGAACCTTAACGGAAATCTTACTTCAGTCAACAGAAGCTTCTTGCCCCACTCATCCTCTGATCCTGTTTTCTCATGTGTGAATGGGATTATCCGTCACTCTAACAGACACTTTTGAGTACTGATTATGTCCCAGATACTGTTCTAAGTGTTTTACATTTATTATCTCATTTAAATGTCACAACAATCTTGGGGCGCCTGGGTGGCTCAGTTGGTTGGACGTCTGACTCTTGGTTTCAGCTCAGGTCATGATCTCGTGGGTCATGGAATCGAGCCCCGCATCTGGCTCTGTGCTCAGGGGGGAGTCTGCTTGAAGATTCTCTCCCTTTGCCCCTCCCCCCACTTGCAGGCTGTCTCTTTCTCTCTCTCAGTCTCTCTAAAATAAATAAAGAAATTTAAAAAAATAGGGGCACCTGGGTGGCTCAGTCGTTAAGCATCTGCCTTCGGCTCAGGTCGTGATCCTGGGGTCCTGGGATCGAGCCCCGCATCGGGCTCCCTGCTCCGCGGGAGGCCTGCTTCTCCCTCTCTCACTTCCCCTGCTTGTGTTCCCTCTCTCACTGTGTCTCTCTCTGTCAAATAAATAAATAAAATCTTTAAAAAAAAAAAGATTAAAAAAAAATAAATGTCACAACAATCTGATGAATAGGAACTATTCGTGCTCCTGTTTTATAAATGAACGGACAAAGTCTTGGTGTTCACAGAGTTAAAGAATGATAGTGTTGGGATTCAAAACCTAGTGGACCCCATTGTCCATTAACACAGGTTCTCCAACCTGAAAGAGCATCAGAATCACTGAGACTGCTGATGTCCTGGAAACTGCACGTTGCCCTACCCAGGGCTCTGCCCCCATGGTCAGGACTGCAAGAATGATGACTGCAATGAAGTGAAGAGTTTGCCACGAAGGACAGAAGTTTATCAGAATCACAAAAATAAACATGAATTCAATTCGAAAGGCGGACGGGCTAGTAATTAAAGTTACGTGTTGCCTAATGCATGAACACAGATGTCTCTAGATGAGTGATTCTCATACTACATCTTACCAGTAAACCTGGGCTGAAATATATATTCATGAATCTGTTCACCCGAATATTTCATACTGAAGTAGCAAATTTGGCCTATGCCCAGTGGCCTCATATTCCAAGCAGGCTTATTTTTGCCTTGAGGAAGAAATATGATTTTTGACACTAAGCTTCACTACTAATAACTGGGATATTTATCTAATTCTACCGGGATATCCTTTTAATCGAGAGAGGGCTAGTGACACTTCACATGTGAATCAAGAGCAACTATATACATTTCTATAAAGACTACCATCTCACCTGCAGCCCAGAGAACAGACTTCCAACAAGCAGATGGCCCACAGCTCTGAATACCGATCATACTCACATTAATGTTGGCTCTCGTGTATCGAGTCCTATTTCCTTCGTATCAGGCATTGTCTTGAACTTTTTTTTTTTTTAAGATTTTATTTATTTGACAGCGAGAGCACAAGCAGAGGGAGAGAGAGAAAGAAGCAGGCTCCCTGCTGAGCAAGGAGCCCGATGTGGGACTCGATCCCAGGACCCTGGGATCATGACCCAGGCCAAAGGCAGCCGCTTAACCAACTGAGGCACCCAGCCGTCCCCACTGTCTTGAACTCTTCTCATCTAATCCTAACTGTAAGAGATAGTTACCGTGATGACTGATTCCCATTTTACAGATTAGAAAACTGAGGCAGAGAGAGGCTGACACACAACTAATAAATGGTGGAACTAGAATCTCATCTAGATGCTGAAACTCTAGAATTCAAGATTTTATCCCCTTCCCTGACTTCCATCTGTGTTTGCACTGATTATATCTTAATGAGAAAGGGCCCGTGATCATGAATTAATAACAACAACAACGTCGGTAGTTAACACACACTGTGCCCATTTTATATCCTCCCTCTCAATGTGCCAGGCCTTTTTCAATCAATATCAATTTATGTCTATATTTTACAATGAGGCATCTAAGGTTTTCAGAGGTTAAATAGCTAGAAAGTAGCAGAGTCAGCACTCACCCCGGGTCTGGTGCAAGTAAAAAAATACTTTACTTTAACTCCCATGGTCATCCAAAGTGGAGCCACATTCCTACCTTCCTACCTTCTCTACAGATGCTGGACCCCATTAGAAATAGAATGTTTGGGGGTTCAATGATAGGCCACAGGTAAACTCCACATTTTTGCTTCTTTCCCCAGATAAAAGCACTTTAGAAAACATTTTTGTTTTTTTCCAGCTCAATGGCAATAAAGAACATTGGTTAGCTCTGCGACCATTGGCTCGGTATTAATGAGCAGGGGCATTTTTGCACCGCATAGTATATACAGAAACTTGCCCTCTTGGAATTAGGTAGCATTTGTGAAATGTCCAAATAGGCCATGCCCAAATGAAGAGAACTAACAGTTTTATAATAAAAAGGAAAAAAAAAAAAAGATTTCTTACTCTTCTCTGCTTCGAAACTTATGTAACTCCCAACTCTTTGGGTGTATCCCCAGGCCAAACAGGGCTCTCTCCCTGAAGTTATGAATTGGCTCTGTGGCAGAACAGAAAATTGAAAAACTCAAAGGTTATCATGTGACCATGTTATCCATTCATACAGAGTGGTGGGAAAAGCCAGTCAACAGAGAGCGAAGAAGCAGATGTACAAAATGAAGTAAAAAGAAAAGAAAACTAGGGGCTCCAGAAGAACAGCAAGATGGCTGCCCACTTCTTGATTCCAGCTCCTTTCTCTGCCTAAAGTGCATTCCTGGCCTTGAGAGACACTTCAGTGTCCTCATGCTAAAGGCCCTCAATCCTCCTTTCAAAAAGTCTAGCTTACGTGGGTTTATATTACTTAAAACTGAAAGGTCCTTGACTCGGTGACAGTTTAAACAAATTTATGGGTCATTAGCTCTGAATTCAAGCAAGCAGAATTCCCTAATGGTTGCTGGAAGGGAAAACAGTTTCATTTCCTGTTTTCCTATTTAAAAGGATCTTCTTGAGGTTGCAATGCCTTGCTCTTTAGCATAAAATGTTGAATCAAGGTTTCAGGTTTGGAGTCCCCAGAACTAGACTCTGAGACAAGGCTCTGAGTGGGAGCAATTCCCTTGGAGGTGAGTTCAGGAAGCACCAATAGTAGAGGAGGGAAGGAAGGATATGCTATCAACCTGTGACTACCATGGGGAAGTGAGGCTTGATCCCTCTGGGGAACTCTGGGAGTTAGCTTAGACCATGTGTCTCAGAGCCATCCCCCTGTGAGGGCGCGGAGCCAGGGTATTCATCACCAGCTCCCACCAGAAGCTGGGTAAGGGTTACTGGGAGGGAGGGCGCTTTTCCAGCCTGCTGTGTAGTGACCAGAGAAATCCCTCAGGGGAAGCAATGCAAGTACAGGGAGTTGGAAGGCCTGGAGGTACATGGCGAAGTGTTAAAAGCATGTGGATAGGTGTGGGACACCCACAACTTCTGCTGCTGGCTCATGTAGAAAAACTAAACAGATAGGAAAGACTTGAAAGCATATACTCAATGAGAAGTTTGTTCTATTTACTGGAAGGAAGTGATTAGGGATGGTTAAAATTTAGTACACTTTTCAGCATTTTGTTCCTCTCTAATTTTTGTTCTGAGAGTCTTTTTCTATTAACGCATGGGATTGGGCAAGAGATGTAGGCTGTGGGGTCTTCTGGATCAATCAAATGGACCCAGATAAAAATATTTTTGACTCACAGCTAGAACTGGAGGAAATAATTCTATGGACAGGGTTCCCCTGCTGTCTGGAAGTAGGATGTTCTTATGAAAACTCCCATAAGCAGAAAGGGGATAAAGCAAAGAAGCAATTACCATTAATTTATATGGAAACATTTCTGAGCATTCCCAGACTCAAACAATAACCTCTCTTAGGCTCTTTTGCTACCTGAGGACATATCTTGCTAATGGATGCACAAAATAAATCCAGGTAAAGCACAGATGCTCACAGACACAGTTCAAAGCTTGGCAGCTTGATGCTGAGGTGCTGAGGGTAGTTCCTGCGGAAAGGAGCTTGGCGGGGCCACTCTCGGCGTATGGGGTGAGCGCAAACAAATGCTGAGCGCTATTTTTGCTTTTCACCATTTTTCCTAAAAGCCCGAATCCTCTTTGGACTGCTTTCAGTTAGCCAAAACAAGTACTGATGTAGGGCTTTTGTAAAGTGAAATAGTAGACTGCGAACTTTCAAAAAAGTGCCTGTATTGCCCCTCCTCTTTCGGGCTGCAGAGCTGGAATAAAGGGGACCAGCTGAAGAATCACCCACTCACAGAATGGTGACATATTTATTCAAAAGGGCCACAGACCAGGCTGCAACTCTTGATAGGCTTTGGGTATATGCTGAGCTGTCGGGGGTATATGAGGTCTGTGGGAGAAGCCAGTGATTGAAATCCCAAGGAACGGCAAATTTTCTTTCCTAACTGCCCCCTTAAGGAAACACTGGAGATAATCCCTTACTTGGAATTTACAGAGGCTAACCAAGCAGGGGAGAGAGGGGGCATGCAGGGCTCTGCAACCATCCCAGAGAATAGGAGTGCAGGCTGATGTGACTTCTATCTGCCGTGTGGAGCTTGGATCAGAATTCAAAATAGGCATCATTCAGTGGGCACCAGGCCACTTGGAAGTGCTGATGCAGCCTCTCTGCTAAGCAGCTTCTCCTTGCTTTTCCCTGCTGCTCCTTATATCCCTACCTCCTTTCAAACTCCCTAAGCCCCCCCCATCTGGATCCTCTAGCCTCCCCACCCCAACTTCGGGCTTCTGGTGATTCTTTTCATGTGGGTGCCCGCCAGCATCTGACCTGAATGTTGTTCTGTATGGGGGTTTCCTTATGTACATGTCTAGTCCCTCTACTAGTTCACAATTAGTTTGGGGAAGGGATGGAGATAAACAAAGATAAAAGAGAATAAACAATGCATTGTTTTTATCCATATTTGTCACTGTCCATGGTTCAATAGTCTATAATAATAGCATGGTGGGCAGACATGGATCTGAAGCCAGCCTGCCTGGATTCGCACCTCAGCTCTGCCCATAATGCTGACAGTTGTCTGCTGTGTCACCTACCTGGGCCCCAGTGTCTGACACAGTGTGCAACAAATATTTGCTGAATGGATGAAAGAATGAAGAAGAGAATAAATACATGTCCCCTAAATGTTGAGAGTTCAAGGAACAGGCCTACCTGTAACGTCTGTGGGGCCTGGGACAGGAGAACTAGTGAAGCCCCCAGTGTGACTCCATCCCCAGACCATAAGGGAATCTTGCATCAACGTGTGTGGACACCCAGCCTGTATGTGCAAGCTCGGCTCTTCTCTGCAGGCAAGAGTGACCACTAGAGCACCAGTGAGGCTTAGGGGCTATGGGCTTGGGAAAGAGACGTGGAGAAGAGCACCAAGCAGGGGCTGGACAGTGGTCTTGTGGCCATTTGGGCAGAAAACCTGCAATTCCAGGTACTCAGAAGTGACATGAACACCCAATGTGCACATCCCTTCACCCTGCAGATTCCCTTCTTGCGCAGAGGATACATGCAGAGGAGGGTCAGCTGCATTCACTCTGTGAAACTTTACCAGGCTGTACACTTACAATTCACGGATTTTTCTGTATATGTTATACTTTGATAATATTTTAATGGAAGATAAATAGGTATATAGATAGTAGAGCAGATTATAAATGTTAACGATCACTGAATCTAGGTAGTTATTGTCACTGTGCATCTTGTACTATTCTCTCAATTTTTCTATGTGCTTGAATTTTTTTAATAATAAAAAGTTCGAAAAATTAGAACGGTGGTAAATACTCTAAAGACAAAGTCCATGATATTACAATACGTCATAACAGGGAGTGTGATCACTCTCAGGCCATTTAGAACCTTGTGGATAAGTAAAAGGCTCTGGCTCCAGAGTATTAGCTCCGTGGATTCAGAGCTTCACAGGTAAACTTGTAAGAAGTAGGAAAAGGCATGCCTTCTGTCAGGCACACCAGTCCACACAAGGGCACTTGGATTGGGAAGCAGGCACTCTAGCATTGTGAACTAACTACATCATCATGAGCAGCCTGTCTGAGGAAGGATTTGATGAGAAGTTACTTAGGTAAAGAGGTGGAAAAGTGGGACTTCCCAGGCAAAGGAATCAGCATGGACCAAGGTCCTGAGGTAGGACTGAATACGATCAGGGACTGACAGGGTCCCACTATAGCTTGGGTGCAGAGAACTTGCAAGAGCTTGGTGTGACCTAAGGCTGGAAAGAAAGGCAAGGAAGAGAAGAAGATTTGTGACACGGAAGCATGACAAGTACCTAGTAGTAATAGACATGTGGAAAAAACTGGGTTCTGCCAGTGGCTAACTATGATGTGGGGCTTATCTGTCGAAACCTCAGCTTCCTCATCTGTAAAATGGGAAGAGTCTTATATGCGAGGATTAAATGAGCTCTGGTGTGTAAATACACGGAACACAACGTTTAGTAAGTGTTCATGGCATTTCTTCTTCTTGTTGTATTCCCCCTTCTCTCTTCTAGCACTTACCCTTTCACCATCATCATCATTGTTGTCATGGCAGTTAAAAAGCCCAGACAACGTGCCAGGTACTCATCTAAGTGCTTCATATGTATTAACTCATTCAGTCCTCACAACAAACTTTTATACTACAGGTACTACTTTGTCCCCATTTTACAGATGAGGAAACTGAGGCTTGTTAAGTGATTTGGCCAAGATCACACAGGGAGCCCAGACTCTTGCGACTGCCTGTGTAGCCACTGTGGAGTATTGCTTCCTTCACAAATAGGCAAGAAGGAAGGATCTACACATTTAAAAGGCTGGATACCTGCAGACTGTCCCTCTCCATCACACCAGCTCTGAGGAACAGCCCCACGTTA
Source organism: Mirounga angustirostris (assembly GCF_029215605.1). Taxonomy (NCBI): domain Eukaryota; kingdom Metazoa; phylum Chordata; class Mammalia; order Carnivora; family Phocidae; genus Mirounga; species Mirounga angustirostris. Next base: position 181,764,401 of record NW_026991709.1, on the reverse strand, counting down.
CTAATTTTGTCATGAACACTTTTCTGTGTACCAACCCCAGGGGCTAAGATGCTACTTTGGGTCTCTTCTTAACCATCCCAACAATTTTCTAATGTTGAAGCAAACCTGAGCTGGGAGAAAAATGAAATCAGTTCTCTGGAACGGGAGCATCAATTTTTAACCACGACTGCCACTGGGTGTTAGCGGTGCAAAGCCTGGGGAAATGTTGATCGGTCATGGACTCTTTGTATGACATGGGGCTGTGAGATTAGTCCGGGGTTTCAGAAAGTGAACCAATCCACCCCCCTCCCCCCTCATTTTTTTTTTTTTTTTCCATTTGGAAGGAGCCATGCAATACATCTTGCTGCTTGAGCCTAAATGAGACTGATGTGTATTCATAACTCTGGGCCAGCTCAGTCAGGGACCAGTGGGAAGACAGAAACGTCACTGGCTAATTGAACAGGGATATTTTTATATAAAGAATTGCAAACTAGAAGAAGGTGGTTGACTATGAAAAAGGGTAAAAGAGATTCTAAGGGGACCAGAAACCACCAGTGAAAGAACAGCTCCTCCCTCTAGGTTGGAAAACAGTGAGCATGAGGAGCAAAGGACCCAAGTCTCTTCCTACAAGCCAGGGTTCAGACCTCTGAAGAGGCACAGCTACCACAGAGCGCAGAGCTAACTTCTGGCAAACAGACTTGCCCTGGGCTCTAGGAGTGGCCTGCTATTGTCTCATTCCAGCCAGCAGTGGTGACAGCATAGCCCGAGGGCACCACTGGAGCTGGCCCTACAGATGACTCAGCCTCCACACTGAATACTAAAGAGGAGACTGAACCCTGAAAGGAAGCATCTTCCTGCCCCCAGAGCCTTGCAGTATCATTCCAGGGCCCTCTTGGCAAAAACTAACATTCTGCCGGCCAGCAAAGGGTCCAGCGCTGGTAAGTCAAAACAGTGCAAAAAAAAAAAAGGAGGATTTGGAGCTGAGAGAAGATAAATTGATAACTAGGATGTGGGTGTTTATGAAGCAGTCAGAAGATGGATGTTGGTGTTCGCATGCCATTATATTTATCCTTTTGAGAGCATCAATATCTAGTTCAGTCTCTTTAAAGGTAATAAAGGAGCCCAACAGTTACATAGAGGGTGTGTGCTAATTTCTTCCTCTGGCACCACTGCATTTAAATCTTACAGCTCTGTGTGTGTGTGTGTGTGTGTGTGTGTGTGTGTGTGTGTGACTGATGCACCAGGGAGGTGCCCTGTCAACTCTATGAAGCAAAGACTGTTTCATTCATCATTATATCCCTAGGTCTTAGTATACTACTCTGTATACAGAAGACACTCCACAAATATTTATTAAATGAATGAATGAGTGAATGAATGCCTGGCTTATCCTGTGGTACATCCTGTGCTGCACCCTTGAGCAACTAAAGGCTACACCCACCCCAATTTGAAAATCAATGGAGGAATGAAGTGTTGGCTGATTGTGTAGAGTGGGACACTTAAGGCTCTACAGGCCAGGGCTTCCTGCTTGGGAATGGCTGCCCAACTTCCCTTAGCCAGACTGCAAACATAACTGGCTTGGCCTGGCAAAGCACCTCCTGGATCATGGCTCATGGGTACTCTTCCCCAACCCTTCTCATAGCTGTTTTTGTTTTGTTTTGTTTTGTTTTTCTCATCATTGAATAAAAGGCCTTTCCCTGACCACCTTACCAAAAGTGGCCTCCTCACCCCATCCCTCAAATTATTATCAGAATGATTCCTAAACTTTGCTGCCCATTAGTTACCTGGGGACCTTTTAAAAATCCAAATTACAATAAAATCTCAAGACAGTGTAACAGTGTGTCTCTGAGTATATATATATATATAGAGAGAGAGAGAGAGAGAGAGAGTGAGAGGTAGAGAACAGAATTGACAGTGCAGAGGTATACTGTGACACATATGCTCTATTGATTTTGGACAAATGTAGAAAGATAAGCCAATGGGGAAAGAATATTTTTTTCAACAAATCTTACCGGGATAATTGGATATCTATATACAAAAAAGATGAATTTAGAGCCTTACCTCACACCATACACAAAAATTAACTCAAATGGATCATAAACTTAAATGCAAGAGGACTATAGAACTTTTAGAAGAAAATTTTGTGATCTTGGGTTAGGCAAAGAGTTTTTAGATATCACAGCAAAAGCACAATTTATAAAAAAAAATGCCAAACTGAACTTCATTAAAATTAAAAATTTTTGTACTTCAAAAGATATTGTTAAGAAAAATGAAAAGACAAGCCACAGACTGGGAAGAAGTATTTCCAGAAGTATATATCTGATACAGGACTTATATTTAGAATACATAAAGACTTCTTGCAACTCAGTAAGAAGAGAAACAACCCAAGTTAAAAATGGGCAAAAGACAGGAATAGACATTTCACCAAATAAGATACATAAATGTCTAACAGGCACTTTGAAAAGATGTTCAACATCATTAGGCATTGGGAAAATACAAATCAAAACCACAATGTGATACCACTTCACACCCACAATAATGGCCATAATCACAGAGACAATAACAAGTGTTGGTGGAGATGTAGAGAAATCAGAATCCTCATAGATTGCTGGTGGGAATGTAAAGTAGTACAGCCACTTTGGAAAACAATTTTTAAGGGGTTCAGAATGAGCTTCCTCAAAATGTGGCATGTGGATTACTTTGAGCTGAAATCAATCAAGGCCCAAAAGACTCAGGAAGAGCATTTTACCTCCCCCTTCACTGCCTAAGAGAATTTCAATAAAGGGTCTGGTCCAGGAAAATAGCTATCCCCAGAGATAACTACAAAGACGATGGGCCGGGTGTGGTAAACTGGGGGAAGCTCAGCAGAGCCTGGAGATCAAATTCCTCTCTGCGTCCCACTGTCTCTGCATGGCATGATAAACATTCTTTTATCAAACATCTGCTTTTCCTATCTTCCTGTAACCTGTCTTCTTCCCCTTTGAAGTTTCAGGCCCCCACCCCCTTCTCCTTAGCTCAGGATGCTTATAAAGCCCCAGTTACCTAACTGTCTGTGGGTCTTATACTCTTATGGGGCTCCCATATGCATGTAATTTAATTTGTTTTCCTCCTGTTAATCTGTCTTATGTCTAATTAATAGACCTGCCAAAAGAACCTAAAAGGGTAAAGAAAAAATTTTTCTCCTCTAAAGTTTGATAGTTCCTTAAAAAGCTAAACATAGAGTTACCATATGATCTAGCAAATGAACTCTTAGATGTGCCTGAAGATATGAAAATATATGTCCATGTAGAGACTTGTAAGTGAACACTTAAAAAAAAAACACATTTACTAAAAATTGGAGACAATTCTAATGTCAGTCAACTGGTAAATGGATAGACAACATATAATATATCCATACAATAGAACCAATTAAATAATAAAAAAGAATGAAGTACTGATGCATGTACAACATAGATGAGCCTCAAAAACATTATGCTAACTGAAAAAGGCCAGGCACGAAAGACTATATATTGAATGATTTCATTTATATGAAATGTCCAGAAAAGAGAAATCTATAGAGAAAGAAAGTAGAACAGTGGTTGCTTAGGGGCAGAGGGTGGGAACAAGAATTGACTGCCAATGAATACAACGGATGTTTTGGGATGATGGAAAGTGTTCTAAAACTGGATTGTGGTGATGGTGGCAAAAGTGTGGATATACTAGAAATCATTTAATTGTACTTAAAATGTAGAATAAAATGGATGAATTTTATGGTATATAAATTATCCCTCGATAAAGCTGTTTTTTAAAAATTCTCAATATCCAGGCCCTCTCAGTAAAATAAAATGAAAATTGCTAGAGTGAGATTAGGCATTTTTTAAACTCCCTCAAGGAACTCCAATGTGAGGATAGGGTTGAGAACCAGCAGGCTGTGGGCTATCACCATGCTACTCAAAGTGTAGTCTGAAGATCAGCAGCATCAGTATCATCTGGATGTTGGTTAGAAATGTGGAATCGCAGGCCCCACTCCAGACCTGATCCAGTAACTGCATTTAAGTAAGATCCCCACATGATGTAGATGCCCATCAAAATCTGAGAATCACTACTCTGTTACAATGCATTTATCATGTTCTTTAATTATTTGTTTTATATATTTCTTTATTTCTTTGCTGTCTACCACCAGGACAGTTGGTATAAGTCCACACTGAATGCAGTGTGGATAGAGCTTCAATTAAAATTCTGAGAAAGCAGGATCCCTGTCTGTCTTGCTCACTGCTACTTCTCCATTACAAGCAGAATTCCAACCACATAGCTGATACTAAATTAGACACTTGTGGAATGAGTGAATAATTATCAGCCTCTACCTCATTCCCCTTTTCTAACTATTGGACTCCTACTAATATTCAAGACCTAGATGAAAGACTAGATGTCCAGAAAGAGTCAGTTTCCTCCCTCTGTGATCCCACTGGTCCTCTGTTCACCCATTAGGACAGCAGTCAGAGCACTCATCCTACCCCCAACCCCATTGAAAGGGCAACATTAACCAACGGAGGTATGCCATCAAAAGGGCTGGAGCTTCTCCGCACAAACTGACCAGTTAATACACAGAAAGTATTCTAGTATTATGAGAGGTCTGCATAATATTATTATGTGTCTACCTTATGGGGACACACTGGTGAACAAAAAACAATTATGGCCCCTTGTCCTCTTTAGGAGTTACACTTCACTGTGAGAAATAGACCTTAACCAGGCAGAAAGATGTTGGCCATCTTCTGAATGTTAACAAAGGCTAACCTTCTTTCCTATTTCATTCACCTAGTTTTGTGTAGTTTTCTTTGCTTTTTATATGCTTCCTGGTAAACCAAGACTCAGGGCCAAATGTGAGCTCCCAAATGCACACTATCACAATCTAATGTGTACACCCTCCTTCCTGCATAGAGACTCACTCTCTTAGCTTGGATTCTCTTAAAGCAGATGCTGAGAGGATGATTCTAGTGTAAATAATGTATTTTGGAGGTATCAGGAAATATCAAGGGAGGAATAAGTGAGATAGGAAAGGAGAGAAGCACATAAAAAGTCAGATAGCACTGTGGACAAGTGGACCTCAACCCCAGTGGGGAACTATGGGAAGACTAATGAATTGTCCCAACTGAGAGGCAAAGAAGCTGAAGTATTTTCCACTAACTTCCTATCTGTTACTGGTTGAAGGTTGCTTCTGGGACCATTAAGTCTCCATAGCTTCAGGTTTGCCAAGGATGTTCCCTCAGCCAGAGAGGAAGAAAACAGAGATCTGCAGGTATTTAAAATAAGCAGCTTTCCACAGGCAGAATGCATGCCAAGGAAATGGGCATGAGATGCTTAGAGAATATTTGGGGTGGGGGAGTGACAGATACTTTGCCCTGGGAACCAGAATATGAACAGACAAAAAAACATCCAACTTTCAAGTTAGTGGCTCAATGAGACAAACCTTGAAGGACTGAGGTATTCTGGTTCAGAAAGGTTCTGGTGAAACACGGAAAAAAAACAAACAAAACCTTGTCTCAGAGGCCAAGTCAGTGGCTGTAGCATGGATAAAAGGCAAATTGAGTTAAACAGAAATGACATTTCATTTACCTTGCCATCCAGACTGATGGCCACCTACAGGCCCTCTGAGGAAATACCCAGTGACTATTGGCCCTGACCTCTGTTCTTAGGCTAATGTTACAACTTGTAGGAACAGCTCCCAACCTTCCCTGGGGTGTGTGCTTGTGGATGTGTAGTGTTTGGGTAGGGAGGCATAGATGGGCACTTTGGGGCTCCACCGGGAGTCCACGGCCCAGTCCACGGACAGGCAGTTACTAAGTAGAGCTGAAAGATCCAAGGCAGCCAAGCTGTCCTCTCGTTTTAACGTGGCAATCTTCCCAGCTAAGGTCTTTGGTGGCAAATCAAATATTCTATTACATTATTTTCCAATTTCAGGCATTTCCCTAGCTGGACTCTCGAGTGGTATATTTTCCAGGAGTTCAGAAACATTGTCCTGCTCACCATCTGCCTCGATGGCCTGACATATTGGACACTGACTCTGGGACAAAGACATGTGTGGCCCAAGGATGCCATCCTGCCACCGGCTTATGGCACCTGAGAGATGGCGGAAGCACAAGCGTTTCAACCCAGCTGAACCAAACACATGATTCCAGGCAAATGGCCCCTCCAGCTTTGCCGGCATTTAGTCAGCCCTTGCTAGGTGAATGTAGATTAGATTCACCCTAAAAACTGCACTACGTCCCATTTTTCAATGAGTAATAGGACAATTTGGCCTTTTCCAATATGGTTCTGCAGCATCTGTAAGACATCAAAGGCACTTAAATAGAGTGTTTTAGTACCAATTTGACCTGATTAGGTGTGATGTCAACAACTGGACCTTGGCTCCTAAGCAGGTGGTTTGTTTTTCACTTTTGCTGCCTCTATCTCTCCTGTGAAACACTGTCTAAGTTTTAGGGGACTGCATCTAAGAATAATTCACGTTCTTTGAAGGGAGCAAAGAGGAAGGGGCACAGCAGGGGATCCAGGACTCTGCCTCTCTCCCAGGAGCTGGCCTGGAGTAGCTGCAAAGGACCTGAGCCGAATTCCACACCCATTAGTCAGTGTGATGAAAAGTGATTAGCATTTAGCACAACCATGGCAACCTTCAAATTCAGACAAGCCCCTGCTCCCAGCTCCCTGTGAATCCGCTCAATCCTGGCTCTTGGTAATACTGATGGCACTAATTGGTGACACAACTCATTTTCCTGAGTTCCCCCACCCCCACTCCCTACAACCCTGTGATTTGACACTGGAGGCGTGTGTGTGTGTGTGTATGTGTGTTTGCGCACGTGTGTGCAGCTGGACAGAAACCAGTGTAAGCAAGAAAGAAGAGAGGCAAAAGTGGAATGAAGATGCAGTTTAGCTAATCACCCTGGTGGGTATGAGGTGGAATTATGAGGACACTTAGGGCAGCCTGGACCCACACAGGCCTGGGAATTTTGTGATTGAGGCAGTGCTCCTTCTGACGGATTGGTTGGGTTCAAAGGAAGTGCTTGTGAGTGGGCTGAAACCAGATCAGTGCTGTTTTTCACTCTGATGAATGAGGTATGGTTATTCATCCCTGAACCAAGGCCTCTCAGAATTACGAGCCTGGTCCATTCTCCTCAACACAGGAACTTCCTCCACCACACCCCTAACAGGTGGTTAGCTACTGCCTCTGCTTAAGCCAAGGGTGGAGGCTTGGTCTTCGGGGGCAAGGAAGCTAAGAACAGTGAGTGAAACGGAGCTGAGTCCAAACTGGGATATGGGCATTAAGGAGGGCACATGAATGTGATGAGCACTGGGTGTTATACTGAACTGATGAATCATTGAACATTATATCAAAAACCAATGATGTTACTCTACCTTGGCTAACTGATTTTATTTATTTTTTAAAGATTTATTTATTTATTTGAGAGAGTGAGAATGAGAGAGAGAGAGCACATGAGAGGGGGGAGGGTCAGAGGGAGAAGCAGACTCCCTGCCGAGCAGGGAGCCCAATGCGGGACTCGATCCTGGGACTCCAGGATCATGACCTGAGCCGAAGGCAGCCGCCTAACCAACTGAGCCACCCAGGCGCGCCGGCTAACTGATTTTAAATTAAAAAAATTAAAAAGAATAAAACAACAAGGGATTGAGGACAACCAGAAACACATGCTTCATCTAATGGGAGCAGCTTCTGATCTCCATTCGTTAAAATGCAGAATGGAGAGTACTCTGTGTGTGTGTGTGTGTGTGCGCGCCACACAAAGAAAGAGAGGGGAGGGCGCTATCATTTCAATTACATTTTGTTAAACATCAGACTTAAAGAAAACATCAAGTGGGCAAACAACATCCTTCTAAATGCAAGTGACACTTCATCAGCCACCAGTTTATAGCCCTGGTTTCGACAGATAACAGGGAACACAGCTCATAAAGCAACTCATCACACACAATAGCTCCTTTTATGGACTCATTTCTTGACAAATTTCTTGTTCCATTGGCCCCATTCATTTTTTTTTCACTCATTCAAAAAAAATTTATTAAGTATTTACTGTGCTCTGGGTCTTCTCAACCAAGAATCCCTGCAGAAAACCCAGGGACTAAGACAAGCTTTCTCGTGGAGAGTTGACTGTGTCTTTTGGAAGATAATCTCCCCCATCTTTATCCCAAAGGCTTCTCTTCCCAGATCAAGCAGCCCATTTTCTCCAACCCTTCCTAAAATGTCAGGGTTTCTCCTTTCATTTCCACTTTGTTAATATCCTTCTTAAAATGTGGTAAAACTAGTATAAAGTACTAGTTATGGGGCCCCAATTCACAAATTTTCTTACTTTGCTGCACATACGTTAATGCATTACGGTTCAATGTACTTACCACCCTTTTATGGTTTAGCTGGGTTTTGGTGTGGGCACACATCTTCATTTCTTTTTTCTTTTTAAAGATTTTATTTGAGAGAGAGAATGAGATAGAGAGAGCATGAGAGGGGGGAGGGTCTGAGGGAGAAGCAGACCCCCCGCCGAGCAGGGAGCCCGATGTGGGACTCGATCCCGGGACTCCAGGATCATGACCTGAGCCGAAGGCAGTCGCTTAACCAACTGAGCCACCCAGGCGCCCCACATCTTCATTTCTAAGAATCCTGAGACATAAAGTGCTCCACAATCATCTCTGCATGCAGCAACTACAATCTGTTTTCATATTTTTCATGACTTAATGGAACAGGGTCCATGCACGGCCAAGCTTATTTGCTTTCTTGTGCTTGTAGTTCCAAAGGTCACGGATCTCAGGCAGAAGTGCCACATGACATAAGCAGTTCCAGGAGCACTTGAGGAAAAGAACATTAATTGCCTGTGACTCTCACTGGTTTTATGACAGCAGCCAGGCCAGTGGCTGGGAAAAGACACCCCAGAACAGGTGTCAAATACACAACCCGGCAGAAAGACATCAAATGCCAAGAGCCCTTCCTGCATAGAGCTGACATTCGAGAGGCCCACACAGACCTAGCGATCAGAAAAATCTCCCTCCGTGTGATGATTTTCAAATCTGCCTAATTTAAAACGGTTTCCGTGGAGCATGCAAAACGTGCTACATTTCAGCTCCGGCTGGCGGAAAGCTACACTTGGAGGATCAAAACCCCAAACCTACTAGTCATTAGCTGAGTGCTTAGGAATGTACACAATGATTAGGCCACAATTACATTATTTATCCAGGCTTCGGTAGGCACGTATTTTTGTAATTAGAGATGATTTGGGGAGGACCACGTGGAAATGAACAACCTCAATCTGCCAAGAATAACATGCTCGAGCAATCATTCAAGTATCCTCAAATGATTGCCCTGTTTCTCTCCTCTCTAAACATTCATCAGAAATTGGGCATGAGCTCTGGATAAGTTTACCTCTTTTTTTTTTTTTTTTTTTTTGAGAAAGAGAGAGAGAGAGGGAGTGCAAGCACACGCGAGGGCAGGAGAAGGGGCAGAAGGAGAGAGAGAGACAGAATCCCAAGCAGGCTCCCGCCCAGCGCAGAACCCAACGTGGGGCTCCATCTCACCACCCTGATATCCTAACCTGAGCTGAAATCAAGAGTTGGACACCTAACCGACTGAGCCCCCCAGGCGTCCCTTTACCTTTCACTATCTATGAGATGTAAAAGCCAAGGCCTGTATGAGCTGTGAATGTTGGGGGTCAGCCAGCCCCCTTGGCATTTGTGTTGCTTCAGAAAAACCAGCTTGAGATTGGAGATCAGGGTCTGATCCTGAATCCCACTGCTTAATACTGACCAAGTCATTGAACCACCAGAATGATTTTCAGGGTGATTCAAATGCATCTGTAGAAGCAAATTAAAAAGTATGAAACACTCTGCTGAGGTATTGAGATACTATCATTATTGCAATTCTATTTCCCAGAGACACCTGTTCTAAAATCTTAACAGTTACAACGATGTCCTGTCATGGGTTGTTTGTTTGCTTGTTTCGACCAGAACTACGGGATCAGTTATCCGAAGCCACTGTGACTTCTGTTTCTCCCACAGGTTGTGAACTACAGATCCAGGGATAGATTGAGCCTGCAGAGAAATTTTATTTGACTCGCAATGTTTCGTTTATTTCTGTTCTTTTTTTCTTTCTCCAGATTGCCTTGCTTGTCAACATTTTCCATATGGGATTTTTCAGACTGATATTTTCATTTGGCGTTTTCATCGGCAGGGCTCAGATTTCCTACTTCTACTGAAGACTGGGAAGATTTGGCAGTGCGGGCTTGGATCCCCCACAGCTGCCACCACCAGAGCTGAGCAGCGGCTGCCGGAGGGCGTGGACTCCCCACCACCCCGCGGTCCCCACCTGGCCTCCCTCACTTCTGTCGAAACCCCATAGGCATCTGGATGTCGACTCCTGCTCTTCCCTTTTTTCGTTTCACAGACAAATAACTCTCTAGAATATCAAAAAAGATAGGAGCAAGAAGAATAAAGAAAAGCAATGAGACCAAATAACCAGCTTATTGGACACTAATAAATAAGAACAGAGATTATCAAATGTTATTTATGAGAAACAGTAGAGCAATGTGGTTAAAAGTATGAGCAAAATGTGAAAGCAATATTAAATCATGGCTCCAGCCCTTTAGGGGTTACTTAAGCTATCTGGGCTTCAGTTTCCTTAACTGGCACATGAGAATAACAATAGGAGTTTTCAGAATTCATTTCAATAACAGGGATTTACTAGGCACCCACTGTGTACCAGAGACGATTCTGGGCACTGGTGATCCAACACTCATCTAAACAAAGTTTGTACTCATGTAGCCTCTATTAAATGAGTGAATTCATGTTAAGCACTTAGAACAATCTCCAGCACATAATAAATGCTCACTTATTATCAGTTTATTCACAGTATGCTGTCTACTCAAAAGTAGTTACTTGGGATGCCTGGGTGGCTCAGTCGGTTAAGCATCTGCCTTTGGCTCAGGTGATGATCTCAGGGTCCTGGGATCGAGCCCCAAGTCGGGCTCCTTGCTCAGCGGGGAGTCTGCTTCTCCCTCTATGCTCTCCCTCTCTCTCTCTCAAATAAATAAATAAAATCTTAAAAAAAAGTAGTTACTTAAATCAGAAATGCTAAGTCTGTTTAAGCTTGTATTTTATTTCCTTTTTTTTTAAAGATTTTATTTATTTATTTGACAGAGACAGCGAGAGCAGGAACACAAGCAGGGGGAGTGGGAGAGGGAGAAGCAGGCTTCCCGCTGAGCAGGGAGCCCGATGTGGGACTTGATCCCAGGACCCTGGGATCATGACCTGAGCCGAAGGCAGCCGCTTAATGACTGAGCCACCCAGGCACCCCTTGTACTTTATTTCCTGATAGTAGCTGCTAGAAATACAGTGTTAAGAATGAGTCTGAGGCCTTGTCCAGACTCAGCAGAAAGAAATGCAGGGATTGATTATTGAAGTTGATGCGGGCTTGAGTTATGTGTGCAGAAATTTATTTTGATGTTTTGCAATCCTGGTTTAAAGAATCCGTAATTTCTCTAAATTAAATTTATGCAACTGTAAATGTCTGCCTCTCTTGTCCACGCAGACTGTCTTTCTGAGACTACTTGTTCAGGGAGAGACAAAGTCATCATCTCCAAGTTTTTTTTCTTTTTAGCAAGCAGCTCAGAAGAACAAGGCCATGCTCTACCGCTGCAGATGTGCTGAGAACATGCAAAGCTCGAAGGGCTACTAGCTTGTGATTAGGGAGGGTTTGAAGATGTCTGTTCTAATAACCGCCTGTAAAGACGACCCTCTCAGAGCTACAAACCCAACTCAGGGGAACCAAAATGCCTGCTCAGTAAGGATAAATTTCTCTTCAATAAAATATTTAAAAGGAAAGAAGGAAAGAAAGAAAAGAGCATTCTAATACGAATCATACCACAAACCCCCAGAGTTAGCCCCTGGCAGGTTTAGAGGCTGCAGTGCTCTGTGGTGGTGCCCACGCCCTCGCTGAGGTTTCGGGCTTGATTCCCCTGTAAGTTTGTGCTCTCGCAATTCCGGACCAGGCAGAGGTGGCAAGTCATCGCAAGTTTCCTCCCTCGCAGACAAATCCAAAGGTCCACTCTTTGCACACTCCTCCGGGGCAAAAATGAAACAAAACCTTTCCCAACAATATTAAATGTAAACCCACCGTACTCCCTGGAAGAGTGCACCTGCTGCCCCCCGCCCAGGGCCTCTCTCCATGTTCCGCAGCATTACACACGGCAGCCAAGTTCACGGGGATAAAGAATTCACAGCCACAGGCTGCTGATAGGAGAGGTCACTGGATAATGAAAGAGAGGAAGCGTTGTCTGGGGCTCCGGGTTAAAGGTGAACAGGCAAGGTGACATCCCGTTATTAAGCAGACACGAGCAATAATGGTGGGGGGCGGGGCACGAGGCTCTGCACAGTGGCTCAAATACGCTCTTCCTGATGAGCTCTCCTCGCCCCTCGGATGCTGGGTGTTTGAAAACGATCCACACCCAGCTGCGGACCCGTACATTCTGTTACAGTTCCAGAGGATCCCCTGTCCCTGTCCAGGTAAAACAAAACCTGGGGTATGCCAAGGTAGGGAGGCTTTCTGAAGAACGTGACGGCACAAGACGATGGCCTCCTGTGCCCGACATGGCACTCTGGGCTTCTTTCCTAAGCACCTTTCATGGTATATCATTTATTATGTCTTTGTACAGCTACTTGTTTACTGTCCGTCTCCTCCACCAGACTGTAGGATTTTCATGAGACAGACCAGGTCAGGTGTTTTTTGTTCTTAGTTTTTGTTTGATCCCGTACTGTTCCTATCCTCTGGCAGGGGCAAGAAGCTTTTTCTTAAAAGGGCCATATAGCAAATATTTTTGGCTTTGGCGACCGTAAGGCCTCTTTGGGGATTATTCAACTCTGCCGCTGTAGCTTGAAAATAGCCAGAGATAATAAGTAAATGAATGGGCACGGCCATGTTCCAATACAAATTTATTTATAAAAATAGATGGTGGGCTGTATTTGGTCTATGGGCCGTTTGCTGCTGCCTGATCTAGGGCAATAAATCATTAATAAATCTACCTTAAGTATAAAATAAGCATTTTCACGTCCTTCTTGTGTCCCATCACCCAGAGACAAGAATGATGTATGAGGATTTGAAAGCAGGGTGGTGGGGATGGGGGTATAGGTATAAGAAGGGGGGCCAGGGGCTCCTAGGGTGGAGAATGTTCTGTTTCTTGGTCTGAGTGCTGGATACAGAGTGAATTACTTTGTGAAAATCTATCAGGCCACGCACTTAAATTTGAGTACTTTTCTGCCCACATATTATATTCTGAAATAAATCTATAAACTAAGAAATAAACATGTAAATAAAATAAGTAAGGGCTAAAGAGAGAAAGCAAAGCATCAGCGCCTGCTTAATTTGATCTTCCCTAATGACAGCTGACGAACAAAGTATCTCTCAACAAATTCTGAGCGTACACCTAGAGGATCAGCTTCGTCACCTCCTCGCAAACACAGGTGAAAATTCAGCTATTTGGTCTGTCACCTCCACAGGTCAAGTTAGCATCCTGTTTATGAAATGAGCTTGGAAACCAAAGGGAGACTGTGGAAACTCTCTGAGCCTCTGATTTTTTATCCCTGAAATAATTGTGTCTATTCCACGGCTCTGTTGTGAGGATTAAACCAGCTAATGTATAGAAAATGCCTCAAACAGTTCTGGTATCAATGTCCATGATTAGTACCCAGCGAATGTCAGGTAATAAGAAAAAAGACCCTAGTGGAAAGAAGGCGTGCTGGGTCTCTTGCATCTGCTCCCTCATGCATTCTCCATCCTTCCCTGCTCCCTGGCCTGAGTTTAGCGGGTGTGGGCCCCGTCAGATGGCTCCTTTGCCTTTAAGCCCAGCTTCTGGGGTGAGCAATTGAGGCCTGAGAGAGAGCCAGATGAGGGCATTTATTTCCCCTGGTTCCTCCATGGGGCATTCTTCAACGAAATGGAGGTAAAGCATCCCTTTCCACACAGCTGCTTTGTCTTCAAGTCCCTGTAAATGATCCTCCCCCTGCTTCCTCAGGACCGTGGGTGGGAACTGCTCCCTGCTGATAAGAAGTATGGGGTACTGGAGTATTCCTGTGGTTTCCCCCACACTGTGCACACATCTTTGTCCTCGGTTTCCAGGACTTCAACGAATGCATCAACCACACATCAGGAAAGTGAGTTCAAATAGGAGCAAGGCAGGAAAATTTCTGAAAATGGTCTACGGTGCCTTTTTCTGTCTCAACTACGGGACTTGGAAAAACAAGGGGTAGTTTTTTCTTTGGCCTGGCACAAAAAAGTTATAATAAGGCTTTGTTCGTCAAATCTGGGCTTTCTTGCTTCAGGAGCTGATTAAGCCTGAATCAGTTTTTCAGCAGTGAAAACAGCAGTTATGGGCCAACCTAGATGCGGGGCTTCCTGTGGGCCTGGATGCTCAGGGGGCGCAAGCCCCCTGGCCTGCACACAGTAGTGAGTGTTGGGGAGTTTCGAGAGAGATGGGGCGGGGGCTCACCTTCACTCCCAAGAAAAGACTTCTGGTGGAGCAGCTGTGGATTTTTGGAACTTCGGCAAAGAGCTCCCATACCGAGCCTGTCACAAAAGTATCTGCCCTCCCTGAACGCATACGTGGGGCTAGACAATGAGTCCTACAGCCGTGACTGTGATATGCCCACCCTTAGAGGCCTTTCTAGTTTGTTGCTGGATCCGTGCAAACCCCTCAGGATTTCTCTGTAATCTCAAGGCATGTGCTTTCTAAACCATAACTGGATATACTCAGGCAGTACCTCAATGCTTCTGATTTTGTGTGACTTGAGTTGGGCCCCTAAACTGCATCTTAACATGTACCCCATGGAGGCCAATGCAAGTAGTCCAAGGAGCACTGGAAGGTACTATAATTATCCCCATCTGACAAAGGAGAAAAATAGAGCCTCGGAGGGTGTAACCTTCTCCAGCTCAAGGTGCTTGGGTCTAGGTTAATATTGGTTGAGCAAGAAAAACTAAACAAATTGCCCTTTCTTGTATGTGTAGCACATTTATACCCATGGTGGAAGCACAATTCTTATTTTATTCTGGGGAATTCTGCTGGAATCCAGATGTTTGCAAACTTCCAAGAGCTAAACGGTGTTCTACTTCTTCCTTCACAATCAAGGAGGCTGGAACACTGTAGCTAGCAAAAGCCCTCCCCAAATGCTTATTCAGGAAGACTGGTCTGGGACACGTAATCTATGAAGGTGCAGAGCAAAACCAAGAAATGTCTCCCATCTTGCTATTAGGCGCCAAGCTTAGAAAATCAAGTAAAACAATCAACTCAGCTGCTCACAAAGTCAGCAAAAAATGTTTATGTAATTAATCTTCATCATGGCAGTTCTGTTACAACATTAGTGTCAAATATACCCGAGAATAAATGTAAATTGTAGGTACGAATCAATTTACTTTACGCATCCAGCAGCAATTCTACTTGCCTCCACATATGCACTTAATAGCTGTTTGAGGCTTATAAATAAATAGTTACTGGTCTTCAGAAAGATGCAAGTCTGCAAACTGAGATCTGAAGTAAAACAACAAAATAGTAGTACCACAAGGCCACAGGCATTAAGAGATGCCCGAAGAAGTACCTGGAGCGACTGTGTCAGCCCTTCCTGGGGAGAGGGGGAGCACCAGTTAAGCTGTTCATTTTCTCTTCTCACCTTCTCCTGTTGCTTACGGTCCCCTTGCCATCAAATCCTGGAGTTGCTGGACAGGAGGGTTTTGGAGGGTCCCCAGATAAAGAATGAGGCCAGACTGGTTTTCATTGCAAATGGCAGTGGACATGGATTCTCTTTCTCCTGTAAAATGTGAAACGTCTCAGGGATTTCCTTTCTGATGCCTTGGAGAAAACAAACATTTTTAAAGGACCTGGAAATGCAAAGATCTTACTGTCAGGTAAAATGTCTCAAAAAACTTTAGGAGCATAGCCCTTGTGTGAACTTGTGCAATGCAGATTCCTTTCCCCAAAATTCACTTGTCAATTTTCTTTGCCTTTTTGGCTGCTCTCAGATGGATGGATGTAATAGGCTTTCCCTACTTGGCAAAATTTTTTATCTTAATATTGACAATTGTTTCCTCTGAACCTTTAATAAAAGTCACAGGTATTGATTGGGTTCAGTCATTTTTTTTAAAGTTTTTATTTATTTATTTATTTTGAGAGAGTGAGCGAGTGAGCAGGGGGTGGGGCAGAGGCAGAGAGAGAGAATCTCAAGCAGACTCCATGCTGAGTGCGGAGCCCGACGTGGGGCCTGATCCCACAACCCTGAGATCAAGACCTGAACCAAAACCAAGAGTCAGACACCCATCCCACTGAGCCACCCAGGCTCCATGATTGGGTTCAATCTTTCTACCTTCCCTTTTCCATCACTCTCTTTGTCCCCCACCTGAACATATTTTTCATTTTCACAGTGCTTATCTTTAAGTATAATTATTGTACTAATAGTATCATTAAGTAAAATGCCTGGGTTGGGGGAACTCTGGTTAATGGAGTGCTAATGAAGAAAAATTTTCAATTTTCTCATGCTCATTGTTGAAAATATTGCTCTTAAATGTCTTCCTTCCACCTTCATTTTGCTCTCATTTCTTTTTTTTTTTAAAGATTTTATTTATTTATTTGACAAAGAGAGACACAGCGAGAGAGAGGGAACACAAGCAGGGGGAGTGGGAGAGGGAGAACCAGGCTTCCTGCTGAGCAGGGAGCCCAATGTGGGACTCGATCCCAGGACCCTGGGATCATGACCTGAGCCGAAGGCAGACGTCTAACCAACTGAGCCACCCAGGCACCCCCACTCTCATTTCTAAGACACATGCAAAAAAGGATGTAAGTATCAGCACATGAATCCCAAAATTTATATATATAGAAATTATTATTAGCAATCATGGCTACAAAGGAGGTGAGACTGCATCAAGCTGCAGATACATGAAATTATGACCATGATTTAGCACTAAGTTTAGCTCTGAGCTCCTTGGTAGACAAAGCAAAATGAGAAATAGATACCATCTTCTAATTAAAAGGAACAAAGTAGTTCATAAGGCAAGATAAACTTTTGGGGAAAATACAGGGTACTAAAATCTAGTGATAGTGACCCAAAGGAAAGGTTTTTGTGACTTTCCATTTATCAAAATGGATCAATCTGGTCATATCACTGGACCACTGTGATTTGGACAGAATGAAATGTTTTCCTCTTTTCCTATCCATTCCTCCTCACAGGTGTTTTACTTGGTTCTCTTAACTCTTTTGACCAGAAATTGAACTTATGATGAGATTGTCTTTGTTTATAAGGGTAATCAGTGGCAAATCAGCAGGATTATAGTCCTACCCCACCCTCTGTTATTTCCACTTTTTTTAAAAAAGAAAACATTTTTTCTGCATGGAGCACTGGGTGTTATGCACAAACAATGAATCATGGAACACTTCATCTAAAACTAATGATGTAATGTATGGGAATTAACATAAGAATAAAAAAATAAATAAATAAAATAAAAATTAAAAAAAAGAAAAAAGGAAACATTTTGATAATAGGGCCTTGACACCATCCCCTAAAAATTCTTCAAAGATCACCTAATTATTTCAACATTA
The DNA here is from genome assembly GCF_029215605.1 of Mirounga angustirostris. Taxonomy (NCBI): domain Eukaryota; kingdom Metazoa; phylum Chordata; class Mammalia; order Carnivora; family Phocidae; genus Mirounga; species Mirounga angustirostris. The sequence goes on along the minus strand of NW_026991709.1, from coordinate 181,746,828 downwards.
CTCAGAGACCCAAAGATGAATCAAGAATGATAGTACCATGAGCAGCACATCTAATGTATCAACTGCATTTTCTAGGAAATGTTAAGTGCTGAAGCATGATTTTTCTCAATTTCAGATTATGCATGGTTGAAGCAGATCATACATTATGCTAAAATAAAGGCCAATCAATTTTCTTCAACTCAAATCCAGACCTCAAATACTGAGTTTGATTTTCCTCATAACTCTTAAACTATCATAGAAATTTAGTATTTCAGCATCTAGAATTTCCTCTTGCATGTGACCAAAAAGCATAATGATCCTTGTTCAGATTATATGTACTGATTTTTAGTTTGTAACCTGGAGAATGTATTTATATCCCATGTACATGTTCTTCACTTTTCTACAATATTAGTCTGGGGACTTTATAACTTACAAGGCCCTGTCTTGCTTGCTTTACTTAAATTTCATCCATTGTAATGCCTTTAATTTCTAACTTCTATTTTTAATCTTTGGAGTTTAAACTATATGTTTTTTGAAAGGTGAACATTCTTAGCTATTTCAAGTAGAGAGTTTTCATATTTTAATTTGAAATCACAGGAAAACCAAATATATTAAGTGGAAAAGGCACAAGATCTGATGTCAGAAGACCCATATTTGATTCTGGCTCTCCCCTTTACTGCCCATTCATGAAATATAGTCACATTTCTTAGCCTTCCTTTCCTAATCAGTAAAATCGGTATAACCACAATAATGCCTATCTATTAAGATTGATTTGAAGATTAGATATGCATATATGAAAAGTTTGTCAACCATAAGATTATATTCACTTCATATTTATTGTTATTATTAGACCAAAGCTGTTTTTTAAAGATAAAGACAGAAAAGTCGCAATGATAACAGGAAACACCATGAAATGCTTACTACGGGTCATGGATTCTACTGAGCACTTTAAATATATGAACTTATTTAAACCTCACAGCAACCTAACACAGTGTTATCACTATTCCCATTTTTCAGATGAGGAACATGAGGTACAAAGAGCATAATAACCTCATCCAAGGTCACACAGTAAATGTCATTGCTGGGATTCAAACCCAAGCATTACAGTGTATTGGCTCTTAATCATTTGACTCTATGTCCTCAGCACATTGCTATGGGGATGTTAACAAATGTTACACACATACAAAAAGGATTCCATCATCAAAAGACTTTAGGAAATATTTGTTCAAACAAAAAGTTGAACAGGTTTCTTGACTGTATGACTCTTCACATCCCTTAGCATGCATGGTGAATCTCAGAGATTGAGGTATGGTGGGCAGCACTTCCTAAGACCAACTGAACCAAATCTATTTCTTCATGAGCATTTCAAAGGACCAGTGTTCCACAGAACACATTTTGACAAATGCTGATGTATGAGGTATGGTAAATAAGTAGCAATGACATACCACTGGAGGGCTTATAAAACAATCCTTTGAGGAAGAAGAGACAAGTACACCTCAATTCCACTTATACACAATCTCCACTTTATATACTACCTAACGCATTAAGAGTGTTGTCCAAAATAATAAAAAAAAAAGTAAGCATTGCAATCCTCTTTTAAAAATGCATGTGTAAAGGATGCGTTTGTTCTGAAGAAGCTGCAGGAGATACATTTTTTTTTTGTCCTTCCTAGGATAATTCTCTGAGTCTGACATTTACAGAAGAAAGATGCCCAAGAAGGACCTGAGCTTTCATACACTTTGCTGCCAGGAGATACTGTAGATCACACCAGGGCAGGACTGAGGGAGGCTTAGGAATCAGTCTGCAAGTGATTAATGACAGCAAGATGACCCATTCACCCCTCCCAGGCACTTCTCTACCTGGGCATCTGGAATTACCTTTAGGACATATGGAGAGAGAGGAGAATGAGACTGCTTTCAAGTCACTTTAAGTGTATGATCACCTTCCTAGGGACTTCCCCACTTCCTCAAGGTAAATGAATTTTTGCCTATGGAATTCTTCACTTTCTGTTACAAATACCAACTTATCATTACCCCTTCCCCACCCCCCTGCCCTCAATGAGGAAGGAATTACAGTATAGCTATTACTAGCTTAACACAGAGACTAAAATAAAAGAGCTTAAAAATGTATAGATCTGTTCAATCTCACTGAGTTGTAAATGGTTGTCATGAACAAACATTTGACCCACTTTTTAGAACCCCATGCAGCCTTATAAACCACACTGGATGTGGTCCACCAGGACATCAGCATTAGGCTCTATACCATCACTCAACCTCATTCCATTTTATATGCCCACCCTGTACATTCATGGTAAATCCACAGCTATGTTAGGATACTACTACTGGGGTGCGTCTAGAATTTCAAAGTCTGGAAGTTCATATGAAATGGATGGTGAGAACATACTTATCTGCACTTTGGCCACATGACGCCACTCCTCAGGATGATTCAAGTAATTAAAGGACAGACTTTACTGTTATTAACCTATTCCTTCCTCCAGGCTTCTTAGCAATGCAGGTATCTCTTGCTTGGAATTCACTTCACTTTACCCTCTGACACCCTCCCTGCCTGAGCATGGTTTACTAAATTCCTTCTCATATTCTAACCCTTTATTTATTTATTTTTTAAAGAACAGTAAAGGTATAGATGAAGACCAAACTCTCAAAACAAACGCTTCCTAATGAGAACTGAAACTGCCTACAACACCGCATCTCCCAGCATGGTCTCTCCTCACATGGATGCAGATTGGCATCCCTGGATGGAATCAATGCATCAGTTCCTTGCAGTACCTTGTAGGAGATCAATGGCATCTGTAACCCAACATTTGTGCCTCAATGTTATTGAGTTTTCTCAGGCAAAATACTTTAAGACCTGAGCAAGAGTTTTAAGAGTACTATGAACTAATGGTTTCCTAAACCTATTGATGAATCTGTTGTGCACATTACTTCACTGGTTGAAATAAAAACTGATTCCACCATTGAAATAAAATCTTTAATCTTTCTAGGAGGATTATAAAAGCAGCATGGAGAGAAAATAAGAGAACTGGATTGGAATGAACATTTTTGGTTAACTCTGGTGTCATCCAGTTGGGGCCTCTGGGAAGTTGATGCTAAGAATGAATAAGGAGTGCATGAAGCTTATTGAAAAGTGACATCTATGAAAGGAAAAGGGAGGAAGCTGAATTGGGCAGGGAGGGTCTATAGATCTGGCAACCCAACAGGACTCTGCAGAGCGCAGATTGCCCTTTGAAGGAGGCTTTCATTGGATAGAAAAGGTTAAACTCTGTACTGTTGTGTTCCTCAGTCATGAGCTGGGGCTTCCCTGGAAAGACCATGACCTTGGCTCAAAAGCTAGGGTCCACCAAAGGAGGAACTGCTAGAGGCTGTCAGCTAACCACACATCTTGCAGTTGAGCAAGGAGTTCTTTCTTGAAGAGGGATTTGAATTACATATGTCTGCTACAAATCCCAACATGCATTTCATCTCTTCCTCATTGTGAGCAGATATACAATTTAAGTTAATACAGGAGAACCTCTAATTATGCACTCTCAACATTGGGACTCTCATTGATGCAAGCTGCTATAAATATGAGACTAACACTAGATCAAAAAGCCCATTAAATATGGCCACAAAAGGCATTAGTGGTCTCTTTGATTTATGAGTAGAATCTTTCAGAACTGAACCTATTTGTAAGTAGAGGGGCTTTCTAGATATAGACTATGGATTCAAACAACATATTAATTTACTACCAATCAATAATGATTTAGAGTAAATTAACTGAAAGATGACTGTCACCTTGGACAACCAAGATCAGGAAATGGGATCCATGACATTAGGTAAGTTATAGCGATGAAGAAAAGATGTTCTAGGCAGAAATTGACAAACACAATCATGATGAGAAATTTTATCACATCTCTTTCAGTCACTAGTGAATCAACTATACAAAATGATTAAAGATATATAAAATACCGAGCATTAAAAGTTAACCGTCATTAATTAAAAGTTTAATCTGTGTTGATGTCCCTTATTAGAATTAGCCTTAGAGAAACAGCTTCAAAAACAAAGGCCAAGAGAAAAATGTAGAAATCTCTGAATTGCTCATCTTTCTGCTTTCTCTGTGGTTTCTGTTAACACATCTCTCTTGTCCTCACAGGCTTCATGCGGCCATAGCACACATGTGCCTTGCACTCCACACACCAGACACTGTCTTCATGTCTACGACCCATACGTGTTGTAGCACTCTCTGTCCTTGGGCAGCTCAGACCATGCCTGCATCATAGCTGATGGGCACCTTGGCCAGTGACACAGGTGACTGGATTTTCAGGACACAGGTCATTTGGTATTCATGGATTCGGCACTTGCAGGTCTAATTACACGAGTCCTCCAAAGGTCTTTGGAATAGAGCTATTTATGATTATCCTAAAGCCTGAAGTTCTGAGGGTCTGACTCAGGTAAATGGAGGTTGTAAGTGAACTTAGCAGATGGCCAGCCCCGACTTGTCCACTGGCCTGGTTTTCTACTCATGATAGCTTGTAATCGCTCTTTCTTTACATATGCTGGGGGTTGACTTACATTTTCAATCACATGTTACTACATTTTATGGGAGAAAATTCAGGTCTGAAGTTTTCTCTTGTGACTGTTGGTGAGTCTGATTTCATTTTTAAGTTTAGTATAAAGAATCTATGTAGAACCTTGTCTTCCACATAAAGAATATGACTTTTTAAACAGTCATGGATCATTTACAAAAATGGACCACACTCTAGCTCACAAATCACTAAAACAAAAATAAAGATAACCATAAAGAACTGAAATTTGTATTCCACAGATCACCTACTGTTAACAATTAAAAGAGATCTCAATGACAAACATTTAACTAACACCTGCTCCCCTCCCCAACATCAGTAAGAATATCAGTTATCATTCCAACAGGAAACAGATGGCTCATTCAAATTAGGGGGCTTAACGAAGGGGATATTTGAAAGTTGTGGACAGATGTAGGGAAACCACAAGGAATAGTGCAGTACCCCAGGGTTGGTAAGAGTGGAATGGTTACTTTCCTTAGGTCTGAAGAGGCAAGATTCAGGAAAGATAATCAGAACTCAGAAGAAAAAATCATGTGAGAGGGCAACCTTGAGAAGTGACGTGAGGTTGGGGGTATAGCCAACCCGAGGCCCTAAAGAGACAGCAACATTGACTCTATTCCTCGTGCATTTGCAGTCACTTCAACTGAGCCACAACACACCATAGACAATGCCAGCTCTTCAGTAGGCTGGAAAGTCAGCAGGTCTCTCTATCCTTTCTCAGGAGGCCCAAGGAGATAATATGGAGGTGACCTCAAGTATTTTATCTCTTTCTTTTCAGCAGAAAGAAAGGCCCCTTCAGTGCCAGCCTTCTAGTGAGGCAGATAAGGAAGGTCTAAGAGAACAGTGTCTATATCAAGATGGCCACCATGTTTGTTGACCAGCTGCCTTTGGGGCAGGCAGTTGGCCTCAGGTTCTTGGCTTTGGATTCTTTTCCACTGAGACTGGACAGTCCAAACCGCGATCTGAAAACTTGCCACTTTTACCCTAGAAAAATCTCTTCTAGGACTTTCTTACGGTATCACTAAATTAACCCATACCATCAAACCAACACCTCCAGTTTCAAACTTTTAGATTGATCCAGTTTTGATTGAACGCTGACTTTGAGGGCAGTAGTCCTTTATACAGGCCACCTCAATGCCCATATTCACTTTCTTCAGCAGCACACACTTGCTTTAAAATCACAATAAACTTTGATAACAAGTCATCTCCAAACATTCTTACGATGCCACTACTTCCTCTCCATGTGGTCATCAGTTATACCCGGCAACTACAGATACCCGGCAACTACAGAGGCGGCCCACCATAATTCCTGGAGTGTGGCAGCTTGGAACTTTCAGTACTAATTCATTCTGCATTAGAGCTTAGCAGCGAAAAATCTTGACTCCTGGCACGGAGAAGTAAATTATTCTTGGAGTACTATTCTTAGATGCTTTGAGTTTAATTACCTTGTAATTTCCAGGTCATGTTATTACCATGAAGTTACATGATGTCGCAAATTTATTTACAGCCTATAAAACGAAAATGACTTTGGAAATGAATGTTGCTAAATTGGCTCCTTGTAAATAGTTCTTCTGTTGTTGTTTAAAAAGAAACAAAAAGCTTTCCTCTGGGAAAATGTGGCCTGCTCAGATGTCTAATCTTTTAAAACTCAAGGATCAGAGTCTTGAGTGAAAGGTGTGAGGTCATTCAAACAGGAGTCAGGGATCTCTGCATGGTCAGGCAGGCAGGTAGGTGACAGGCAGCAAGAAGACCAGTAAGATAAAGGGGGTAGGATCTAAAAAGAATGTTAGTATCAGGGCCAGAAATTTGGTAAAAGTCTGAAATATTGGTACTATTTAGGATCCAAGGGCCAGTGGTTTATAAGCAATTGACAAGTTTTGTTCAATGGAAATTAACAAAGGTCAGGGATGACCTGAATATTGCACTTGGTAGACACTATTCTATTCTGTCCACGGTATGTTTGTATGACCAATAAAGTGAGGCACGATTGGTCTGTAGGGGGAGTCAAGACTGTTTCCTTCCTTTCTCATCCCCACCTGATCTGATTCCTACCTTTCTAGGATCAGTAGCAAGAAACTTAGGGCCACCCAAGAAGGGAAGAGTTGCTGAAATTTAAAGATGTTGATGGGCTTACTTTCAGAGGGGATAAAGGTCATGTCCTGTGTGGGCCTGGTCTCTCTTCTCTTTCTTCCTTGCTCCCCCAGAAGGATGGTAAGAGCCTAGAGCTCTTTCTGCAGGGCCTGCCCTTTCTTGGTCCCACCTTAGATGCTCTCTTTCCTTCCTGTTCAGTGGCTTTGGAAGGGAACCTAGTCCAGCTTGATCTGGCAACACTGCCCATTGTTGGTAGTCATTGGACATCACTTATCTCATGGTGAGTGAACCAGAGTCTTTGAGCATTTGGGGACATGGTACAGAATGTCAGAGCCATCCTCACAACCTGCTTTATCTGAGGCTGATTGGGCCTAACCCGCTTTGGAGAAAGGAGACTTCTATTTAGTCAAACTGTGTTACTAACACTCTGCCTTGGCATTTAGGTTCAAATACAATAATACCTAGTTACCCTGTCACTGGTAACTGTTCCTAGGCATGTATCTCTCTGGAGGACCTCGTGGGGAGAATGGCTGGCTGGTCCAAGGCAGAATTTGTATGCTTCTTGGGTCCCTGGCCACAGGAATGACATGTAGCACTTCAGACCATCCCAAAGTCCAACAGCCACTGAGGGTCAGTATATAGGTAGAAGGTCAATTTCTTTGAAAAGATGGACTGTTTTCCTCAATCTGTATTCTTTCTCTAGGGATCTTTTCCCCCATCCTGTGCTACTTTTTCCCCAAAAAGCTACTGCTTACTCCACATTATTTCCTCTTTACCACCCCTTGACTTCCAGCCTGTACTTCATTGCTAACGGTCCCATAAGTTTCTTTCCTCCTAAGCAATATCAGGGAATACTCAAACAGAACATTTTACTGCCTATTAAAGAAAAATGGATGTGCTAATCTGTGAGTAAAATGAGTTCATCATCAGCCAACAACTGATTATCTTCTGACTGATACTGACCATTCTGATGCCTAAAATTCCTAAAAAGGGTTCCCAGGTCGTAAACTTTGGCATTTTCACTTTCAGTGACCTTTGAAGAAGGCAACTCTTGCTATTAAATGGCATTACATATTAAAAAAAGTTTCTAAATGTTTTAAAGGTGAAATTATGGGATCCATATGTTGCCAAATAATAATTTAAAATGAATAAATATTTTATGCATATTGTTCTATTTACTTTTGGCCTGCATTCCAGAAACAGTAAGCACTCAGTATACATATTAACTGCTGGAACCAAAAACGCATGACATATTTAGCAGCTTGATGTTTTATTAACATTAAGCCAGCTGGTGGCAGTTTGGTAACTGAAGTTATATCCCAACTCCCTAAAAAGGCTGTTACATTGCACTGCACTGGAGGCAAAACAAACAAACAAACAAACAAACAAACAAACAAAAACCCATCATGTGGATTTACGCTACAGGCAGCAGTTACCTAATTCTTGTTAAACTTCAGGCTAGAATTTTATTTGGGGGCTAAGTTTTACACAGCACTGCCTATAGATTTTGCAATTTCTGCACTTCTGAAAACTAATTTTTAATAAACATAAGATTATGTTCCGCTAAAGAAAAGTGTAAATTCACTGCCTCTCTATTTTGTAGTAATTATTGTTACTAAAGACCTCAGCTATAGTTACCAAAGATAAATCTAAAAATGGAATGATAGCAGTTATGACTGGACAGTGTCCCTCAAGGACTGAGGAGGTAACATCTTCTCAGCAAAATAAAAGCTGTTATGATAGTGAATAAACTATGCTCTCTTCCATTAAATTGAGCCTCTCCCCTTTTAAAGATTTGAGAGAAGAGCGAGCATGAGTGGGGGGAAGGGGCAGAGGGAGAGTGAGAGAAATCCTCAAGCAGAATCCCCACTGAACATGGATCCTGACGTGGGGCTTGATTCTGGGACCCTGAGATCATGACCTGAGCCGAAACCAAGAGTAGGACACTCAACCGACTGGGCCACCCAGGCACCCCAATCAAGCCCCTTTTAATTTAACAAATACATGTAATCATTCCATTATCTTGATTTGGTATGTTTATATAAGTACTATAGGATTACAGGTGAGAAGCAACTAACTTTGCCTAGTGAGCTGAATGCAGACATGAGGTGATGTTAATGGTTAATGAAAGACCTCAGAGAGGAGGTGATACTAAGGCTGAATCATGAGAAATGGTTGAAGATTGCCAGGTGAAGAGCAAGGAAAAGAAACATGTACCACCTATACCAAACAAGGGGAGGGGACAGGGTCTATACAAATGTTAGAGTACTCTATTAGAAACATCTATAAACATCCCCAGTTCATGGTCTCTTCTAACGAGTCTGTCCCCACCTCAGCTCCTGGAAAGAGTGGTTGTGTATGCCTGCAAATGGCTCAGCTCATTCTGATTGGATCAAAGATGGATACCTTACCCAATACATGGTTGCTAAGTAACCAGTCAGATGGTCTTCAGAGAACTTGAACTAACTGACCAGAGATAATTAAGCTGTAAAGTTGAGACAAGGGCAGCCATATTGAGCCATCTGTGGTGACTATATGAGGTCATGTGCAAGGCAAGAAAGGAGAGGAAGCTGGTCCAGAGATAAGCAAGAACTGAACAGACTCATGCAAAAAGGCAGTGATGAAAGAACCACATGTATTTTGTTTCCTGTCTTTTGTATTAGTCAAAACACACCAGGTTACTTTATAGCAGGGGATGGCAAACTACAGCCTTTGGGACAATCTCGCCTAGGGTCTGTTTTTGGATAGCCTGAATTAAGAATTGTTTTTACAGGGCGCCTGGGTGGCTCAGTTGGTTAAGCGGCTGCCTTCGGCTCAGGTCATGATCCTGGAGTCCTGGGATAGAGTCCCACATCAGACTCCCTGCTCAGCAGGGAGTCTGCTTCTCCCTCTGACCCTCCTCCCTCTCATGCCCTCTGTCTCTCATTCTCTCTCTCGCAAATAAATAAAAAATCTTAAAAAAAAAATTAAAAAAAAGAATTGTTTTTACAATTTTAAGGATCATAAAGAAGGAAAAGGAGAAGAATCAGCTATCTACGTGGTCTGCAAAGCTTTTACAGAAAAAGTCTGCCAATCCTGCATATAGTTATAACTATCACCAAAACTTAGATTCTTATAACAAGATGTTGCCCATCACCTTAGAGTTTTGCTCCAAGTCTCCTTACTCAGGGAAGAAGACTGATAGAACAGCCACCATGCTGAGCACCGTCAAACCCTGTGGAAAGTCTTGCGACAATGATTAAATGTTCCAGTCTGGAAGGGGCCCGCATCACAACCGTGCGAAACACATTGGCCAGAACTACTCAGATAGACCCATTTCGACACCAGGGGAAATACAATGCCACCACGTACTATGAAGGTAGAGGACTGAAAGTATTTGATAAGCAGCGCTGAAGACTAAAACAGATGCTGAAAATTGTTGTATCCACACCTGAACTATTTTCAGTCAGGTTCTGTTCCTTAGAATGACAAGATCCTTGAATACAGAGAAAGTGCAGGAGAGGAACTATAAAGTCAGGTAGGAGTCAGATCAGGAAGGGTCTTGTATGCCATGCTAAAAAGTTAATAGTTTCTTTGTTTCTGTGTTCAATGGCAAGTCTTAATGGATTTCAGTTAATAGGAAAATGGACAACTATTGGTTTTAACCAAAGAGTTAGAGGATTAGGCCAGGATTTTAGAAATATCATTCTAGCCACCACATGGAAATAAAAATGGAAAGATTTATTAAGTAAATTAATGAGTCAGAACGGAGGCCCCGTTGGGAACCTACTGCAGTGAACAAGGCAGGAGTAAATGTGGATCTGAAATTAAGCTGCATGCAGGCGAATGAGCAAGACACCTAGACCAAAACAAAAGCATAAGAAGGATTTATAAGACTTGTTGTCAAGGAAAGTGGGAAGCAGTAACGAGTGGGGAAACCTTGGACAAATAAATGAGTGTTAAGACTAATTAATTTAGATAGGAGGATAGAAGAGAAAATAGTTCACAGGCCCTGTCCATCATACATGGTCTCTGAAGATTCTAAGATTAACTTCCGACCTAATAACCTGACTACATTCTTCTTTCCTTGAACTTTCATTTCTAGGTCTGTAAGGAATAAACTTCAAATCCTTTCTTACCATTCAAACTGTAATACTCCAGGGGTGCTTCTCATGTTTCTTGATTTCTTACATGTCGGCAGATAGCATTTCTAGATTTCTACATGGCAATCCACCATTTGAAATGAATTGTGGCGCACAGCCACAAACCCATTGATTTATTTCTTCAGTGCATCCTGACCACTAGGGCCTCAGTTGCTTGTCAGGAAATCGGGCATGTGAGAATGGAAAAAGTTTACTTTGTGGCAGCTTAGCTCATATTTTTCTCCGGAATAAAGTGGAGATGAAGTTTAATGTTTAACGGTAGCTAATTAAACAAGTTAAAGTATAGGAGGCAGATGGAAACATAGATGATTAAAATAAAACAGACTGAACACAGTTCTTTTGGGATATGCTAACGATGCAGGCTTACGCAATGGAAATCAGAGGCACAATTTGTGGGAAGCAACTGATCTCAGATGCCTCTACAGGAACGGATGGAAATGCATTAATGTACCATTATTGTGGCAATTTCCATAGTTCACTGAACTATGTACTACTAATGAGGGTCAAAACATTGAACATGTTGTTTAATGTCACTGAACACATGTATTATAATGTAATGTCAATAAACCATGTATTACATATATTCTTTAGTGTTTCCAGACTTCGTGGCCCTCTGTTCGTAAGCTATATTGGTGATAACACTCACATGTCATTTCCTTTTGGTGCCTGTGCTGATCATTTGTCTGGTTGCTCTCAGATCCATTCCTATACTTTCTCTGTCCTGCTTTGTACCACAGGAAGTGGCTGGCTGAAAACTACAATTCCCAGGCTCCTTTGCTAACTGGTTTCTGGCCAAGTTCATCCAATGGGAGGCAATGTTGACAGACAGGAGGGCAGGAAGAAAGGAGCAGCCAGGATATTTCCCCCTCTTGCTCTCTGTTTCAGGCAGCATCTTGTCAGTGGCTGTATGTCTGGCATGTTCCAAGTTCTTGCTAGATACACATTCCCTCTGTGCTCCTCCCTCCCTCTGGGAAAACTCTGTGTTATCCCTAGCTCACAGGGAGTAGCTCCTTCTCCAGACTCCACATTTCACCTGACAGTCCCAGCCACAGAGTCCCTTGGGCTAGCTCCTCCTCCAGCTTCCAGCTCCACCCAGGCATCCCCGACTCCTGAATTCTAACACCATCCCCTCTCCTACTCTCTCCTGATCTAACCATAGCAGCACCTTCCTGCAACTGTTAAATTCTGGGCTAGCCCACCTTTCCCTGTTCACTCTCAGTTCTTCCAACACCTCCATAACTAGATCAGCTATACTGACATGTAACTGACAAATGAAATTGTTGTGTATTCAAATTATAATATATGTAAATATATTAAATATATGTAATGTATTTAAAGTGTGCAGTGTGGCTATGTGGAAATATTCCCACAACAGAGTTCATTAACCCTAGATCCCTATCTTCAACCCCTTCTATTGAGTACCTGGCAAGGGTTCTCTACATGGCCCATGAACATGGACCACAGCATGCACGAGAGTTCTCTACATGGTCCATGAACATGGACCACAGCATGCACGAGAGTTCTCTACCTGGTCCATGAATATGGACCACAGCATGCAGGAGAGCTTCCAATGGATATCTAGAGTTAGAAGGCTAAGTCATTGACACAGGCATAAAGGGACATGAATCTGAATTAGGCTGTGCTGGGAAAGACTGAACTTCAGAGGATCTCTTGTTGAATGGATACTTCAGAAGAAAGATGAGAAAAGGCCCTGGATGGGCTCTTTTTCCACTTCCTGCCCCAGCCTCCTCCAGCTTTTGATATTCTCAGGGTGCAAAATCTTGAGCAATAATGGAAAACCCATTAACAATCCTATATTCCACATCCTCATACTAAAACACACCCTAAGAGAAAACTTGGCTGCTTCCTCTGAGAATAAGCTTGAAAAAAGGAGAGATATTAATAGATTAATAAATTATTGAGAGCTAAATCAGTGTGAAAACAGCATCCCTTAAAAGCAATCTTCTGACGACTTTTGTAGGACTGAAAAATGAGCTTATCTAACCTCAGTTAAGTTGCGTGACTCTGGATATGTTTGACTTTTTTTCCCCCCAGACAGGAGAGAGCAACATGTTTTGTTGGGTTATAACATCTAGGCAATCAGAGGGCTTATAACATCTAGGCAATGTGAAAGCAGAACATGAACAAAGAGACAATGGCGCCTAAAAGTTAAACTTATAAGTTCATGAGTTTGGATGAGCTTGGGTTTGGATCTTAGCTCTTCTGCTTACTAATGGTATGACCTTGGGCAAGTTACTTGAATGTCTGTGACTCCGTTTTCTTAACTGTGAAATGGGGATTACAGCACCTATCTCACTGAACAGTTGTGCAGATTAAATGAGATAAATGCCCTAAAGTATTATCAAAATACCATGTCTGATTCTGAGCAAGATCTAAGGAAAAAGAGCTGGAGAAACAGGAAGGTTTGGTGTCAGTGATTCCTAACCCTTGGAATGAGTAAGAATCATTGAGACAGTTTTTAAAAAGGTAGAATGTTGGGCCCTGACCCCCAAAATTCTGATTCAAAAGGTCTGAAGGTGAACTCTAAAAATATGAAATTTTAGTAGATTCATACCCAGGAGATTTGAATGCTTATGGACCACAGATCTCACTATGAGAAACACTCTCATTTTTCCTTCATTCTCTACCCATTTGCAACATTTCCTTTGAATCCACCATTTTCTTTACATTAGTGATTTATCTGAATTCTAAAGTTGTTTTCTTAATATATCATGGTAGTCAGGAAAACAGAACAGAATTCAGACAGCCTGGATATTAATAATGGGTAAGCTGCTTAATGACCATGTAGCTTTGGTCAAGTCACTTCCTCACTTGAAACCTTAGTTTCCTGATCTTAGAAATCAGGAATAATACTCGTCCTATTTATCTGTCAGGGCTGCTAAAAGGAGCAATGGAGAAAAAGATATGAGAGCATTTTTTAAACTAGAAGGCACTATACCAGTGTGAGTTATTATATGGAGCCAGTTTGTTAAACTCAATTTCCTGAATTATAAACATGAAAGAGTTTCATTTTTTTCTCAATTTCCTGAGTTATAAACATGAAAGAGTTTCATTTTTTCTTTATTTGCTACTAACTGTGCTTTGTCAAATCTCACCTTTCTCACTATAGAGAAGCTCTTTTAATATCTCTCATTTCAATCCCATGACCCTTCAGTCATTTTTAATTATTGAACCAGTATTAAATAATTTGAGATTCAGTCTTTCCTATCTTCAACCCAATATTCTATTCAGCTCGAAGGGTTTTCTTCTCCCCCACCACAGGCTTAGACTTGGGGACCAGAAATTTGGAGTGAAGCGGATATGTGCTCCCACACCTTGCATCCCATCCCAAACCCTGCCTTTGCTCATCTGCTCTGGGGCAGGATAGGAGATAAACTGATGTTTGTGTATGTCCTTCTATCGCAGCACCATGATGAACTGGCTGTTCTATTTATGGGTAGTAATGACTGCTTCTGAATGTTAGTGTCCCTTTGCCACGTTGACTAGATTACTCTTTCCTTTCTCTGTCTCATGAAAGGTGATAGTGCATGGTCTGAAGAGTCACTGTATGCTGTGTAGACTCCAAAAGGCCAGCTAGGTGAGACACTCAATCCCAATACCCCCTTCCTTGCTACTGATTATTTCTCACCATATCTGCCCATATTTCCTTGCTGGTGCCATCAAGTTACATCCCTTTGACACAGCTGGTTTGCCCTATATGTAGGTAGTCTCCACTAAATCTGAACACCCCATTTTCATCTTTTCTCTACACCTCAGTTCTGGTGGCCCATGGGCATAGATCAGCTCTATCTTACAGACAGACTACTTCTACTAACTCTCTAACTTTATTCTCCAGTAATGCCCTTTCCCTCACATTGAGAACAAGCGTTAAGCTATGAGTCTGATTGTTTGAGATATAACCAAGTGCTGAATAGGATGTTTCTCTTCCTTCTCACAAAACTTAGAAACTTCCTAATGTGATTTGCTCAGTGGAAAGAAACTAGTCTGAAATGGCTACATACTATTGGATTCCAGTTATATGACATATTGAAAAAAGCAAAACTATAGAGACAGTGAAAATATCAGTGGTTGTCAGGGGCTCAAGGATTGGGGGACAGGAATAAATAAGTGGAGTAAGGAGATTTTTTGGTCAGTGAAACTATTCTGTATGATACTGTAATGGAGGATACAGAGCAATGTATTTGTCAGAATGTATAGAACCGTACAACCCAGAACTCTAATGGAAACTATGGTTTCTAATTAGTAATAATGTGTCAATTTTGGTTCATCAATCGTAACAGATGTAGCACACTGATGCAGGATGTTAATAATATGGAAACTGAGGGCGCCTGGGTGGCTCAGTTGGTTAAGCGACTGCCTTCGGCTCAGGTCATGATCCTGGAGTCCCTGGATCGAGTCCCGCATCGGGCTCCCTGCTCGGCAGGGAGCCTGCTTCTCCCTCTGACCCTCCCCACTCTCATGTGCTCTCTCTCTCATTCTCTCTCTGTCAAATAAATAAATAAAATCTTAAAAAAAATAATAATATGGAAACTGGGCAGGAAAGGTATATGAGAATTCTTTGTACATTCTGGACAATTTTCTGTAAACTTAAAACTTCCCTAAAGAATAAAGTATAATTTTTTAAAAGAACAATAAGGCAATGATGATCAACTTGTCATTATTTTATACAGGAGTTCTTGAAAACTGTTACTTGGTATGTTTGGGGAGGAAAAATTCAGCAAATAGTGCTAGTGGTGGAGTTGAAATGAAGTATTTTGCATGTTATGAGAGAACCATGTTGGCATCAGGAATTCCTGGCTCTGCCATCTTGCTGGCTGTGGGACCTTGGGCAGGTTAATTAATCATGCTGGGTTTATATTTCCTGTCTCTAAATTGGAGCTAATAACAGAAGACTCAGAGAGTTGCCATGAAAATCAGATGAGAGAATATATGAAAAGTTCTAAGCATTGTGACTGGCTTAAAAAGCGGCAGAGATGATGGTCATGAAGGTGGTGCCTAGAGAAAGAAGGATAGGAAGAAGAGAAGGAAGAAATAACTGACTTGAGGGTAAAAGAGAGCTTCGGAATATTGTAGGTTTTTTATATTTAATTACAATCATTACCACCGTCAGCAACCTAAGACTCTCAATTCAAGTATAAGCCTATGGGTGAGGAAAATGATAGGAAAAATGTAGAATCTATAAAAATCATTTCAAATTGTGTATGAATCATATTGAAATTCCTCCCTTGCATAGCAGAGAGGGAAAAATCCACTTAACTAAGCCTTAGGTAAAAAGAAAGATAAAACTCTGAGTATTTTCCCAGATGAAATAAGTTTTAGAGGAAAGTTGATATTTTGCCTCAGTTTCCACCTTTACATTCACTTACAATAGCCCTGAAGAAGAGTTAAAATCTAATGAGGACATATCAGAGTTTACATGGTTTTTGGTTTGTTTGTTTTTTGTCTTTTTAAGAATTCTTCTTGATTCTTCTACAACTTACTTTCCTCCTTGATCCGAATGATATACCAAATAGGAGCCGAGGAGCCAGGTAGAATGCCCCAGTTTCCACAGCAAGGGCTGAAAGCTTTAATTGTCTTAAATGAAGAGTCCTGTGCCCTGGATTTGCTGGAGAACCTCTATTTTAAGCGACTCCTCTTATTATTCTGTTTCAGGGACTCTTTTTCAAAGCCCCGATTTTGCCTGGATGCCAAACTGCAGGAAGTCATATGAATTGGGGCTGCATCAGGTCTAATATTTAAAATGCCAGAGAAGACTTAGCATTTTAATAGAGAAGACCTAGAAATGCATTACCTCATTTGACTAGGGATAAAACTGAGGCCCAGAGTTGGTGCATAGTTCACTCCAAGCTCACAGTTTGCATTTGATAAGCCAAGATTTATACCCAGGTCTGTGTGATTTCAGAGATCACACCTTTCACTACACATTTTAATTTCTGGGTTCTTGAGCCCAAAACCCAGTGGTTCAGTCTTTGGGATGAATCCCATTCCAAAAGCACAATTCAGTGGGCAAAATTAATTTAAAGAGAATCCCATTCTTTGCTTAAATCTATCACATAGTCCCCAAACCTCCTTCCTCTCCTACACTCACTGCTAACAACTGTCCTGCAGGGACCCATCAAACTATACTCCCAACTACTCCTTCCATCCCAGGCCAAAGTGCTTCATTTTATTCTCCTCACTCACTTTGGTTAAGTAGGTCAGCTCACCTCTGCAAGCTGAAACCTTTATGTTTTCTTTCCTTCTTCCCATTTCCCTCTCTACTCCAAACCCACCCATTCAGCCCTGTTCTCCCAACTCTGTATTCTTAAAGCTCATGGAACCTGTCTGTGAAGTCAGATCTTCCCTAAGCAAAACCCACCTTAGAACCCTTTAATTTAAACAAACGTGGGGAGGAGAAAAGAGTGGAACAATTCTCAAACTGTAAATGCTAATATTTTGCCTTTCTTCACACTTGTGAGACCTCCCAAGTCAGGTCCTGTATCCCGCTCATTTCTAAATCTCTCAGGCAGTTTCTGGTTGCTATCCTAGATTATAATGCAAGGGACAATCTCACTTCTAACATTATGTATTCAGACTTTTGTGGTAAGGCTTTGTACCCACAGAAATTTAGGAAACTCTTGTTTCTAACAATTACAACTCTGGGACATGCATTAAATTTTTAATCAGCCATTATAGCAGATAATATTTTCTAAACCTGGCTGCAAAAATATATATCCCACTCCATGTGCTTGTCTTACAATGTGACTTTGATATTCTTCCATTAGGAGGCAGGGTTGATGTTCTCTCCCCTAGAACCAGCACAGGCTTTTTAAAGCGCCTCAACCAACAGATTATGGTGAAAGTGTCAGTGACATCCAAGGCTAGAACATAAAAGGCATTGCAATTTCCACCTTTCTCTTGGATCACTCACACTGGGAAAGCCATGGATTGAGAATACTGAAGCAGCCCTGCAGAGAGAAACTGGAGCCCCTGGTCTACAGCCAGCACCAAATTGCCATGCATGTGAATGAGGCATCTTGGAACTGAGTCCTTCAGCCCCAGTCAAGCCTACACATGACTGCAGACCTGGCCAATGTAAGACTCGATGGAGAACCATCCCTCTGCTCCCTTTCCAAATATCTGACCAACAGAAATTGGGAGAGATAATACATCAATATTGCTGATTAAGTCACTAGATTTTGGGTTGATTTTATGCAGCAATAAATAAATAACACAACCTTTACTGCCTAATTTTAAATTTGTCCCAGCATTGAGTAAGTCAGTCCAGGCTTATTTTAATGTAGCTTTCAGGGAAGGAAGAATTTTTTTAAAAATCAAGGCCAGAATGGGGGGGGGAGGTTCTTATTGCCCCAAGGAAACAGGGTATACTAGGATCAGAGAAAAGTGCTGCAAGAAGATGAGTACATTTAGAAAATAGACTGTTTCTCAGCCTTGTCTAAGAGAGTGCCTGAATTGAAATAATTGCTGTGGCTGAATCCTAATTCTCTGGATGAAGAAGAACATTTGATGATGGGGGTGAGAATTGAAATCTTTCTCACTGGAGCCTTAAATAAACCCTGTATCACCCAGGGATCATATTATCCATCCTCTGTGATTTATTTCCTATGCTGGAAGAAAAATCCATCCACCAGGTATGGGCAAAAGGGGCTTCTGAAAGCCTAGTGTTAAAGAATTCTAGGAGCCTCGCAATAACCTGGTGGTGACTTCAAGGTCAGAGAGGCATTGAGATCTCTGTGGGGGAACACAGGCTGGGATGACAACCATCGAGAGATGTATCAGTGAAGTAGGCATATAATATGCTGTCCAGAAGGCTCAGACAGGCTAGGGAAAATGCATGATTTTCCAAATAAGCCATTTATTTCCCTGCTTTGACCCAAAACAGCAAACAGCTGTTTGGGAAAGATTCATTTTGAAATATGTTTCTGAGTCAGCTTGGCCCTTTTTATCTGCAAGGAAATAAGGGTCATTCAGCTTTCCTCAAGACATGGGGGTTATTATAAGAACAAATATGAAAATAAGCAAGACAGCTTAATATATAAGACTTTGTTTGCTTCTTGACACAAAGATACATGAAACATCACATTCCTTAATTTTTCTAAACCAGCACACATCTAGTACCACCTTCTCCATGCCCCACCAGCATGTGGGTGGATAATCTTAATTCTTTTGGAGAAATGGATGAATAAGAACTCTGGAATCTATGGAAGTTCAGTAAGCTTGGGAAAGAGCCTCTAATATTCATAGTCCATTGTGCGTAGCCAGTTAGGATTTTCATTGACAAAGTTGTTATAATTCATTCAGAGTTGCTCCTGCATCCACTCCCTTTAATATTTTAGCTCTCAAGTTCAGAGCATATAGTGCCCCCTCTCCAGACATGCAAAATGCCACCATTATCACAAGTGTGCTTCTCATAGAGGCTATGTGGGAGGGGATGCTCCCTCCCCTATCAACCCAAAGAAGAGGAGTGCAACTCATGTTCATTGACTTCAGTGTTCAACCCCTGAAAGCCTGTCCTTAAGACAGTGGCATACCAAATGTAGCTGAGGAGTATACTCAGTCCCAGGACAGGTAACAAGATGCCTTGTCTATCAAAAATGTGAAAACAATAATAAAACACACAAGTTTGCTTTTTTATTGTCTCATAGCAGGCAATTTAAAAACACTCATCTGTGCCAAAAGGCAGACCACCACAATTCTCATCCTTGAAAGGCCACTGTTCTTGAACAAGCAAGTGTTATGTCCCAGTGAGCCTATGTTTGGAAAAAAAGCCCTCTTACTTGTCTCCTACCACAACAGACATTTCGACCTTTTGAACACAAAGAGCCTTATAACCTGGTATGTGGGAAGAACAAGAACTACAATTTGCCTAGGCTCATGGGAATGAGGATCTGAGTAATCCAGTTAATCCTCATTATTCTTGTTGCCTGGAGCTTTCCCACTGGGTTGCCTTTGAGTCAGGTGCCACCTCTGGCCCAGTCAGTGGTGGGGTAGGGTTATAAGATGCCCTAACATCGATTTAGGTGGAAGGAACCTCATTCAATTGGGGTGTAGGCATGGTAGGTATTAAAAGATTTAGCTTATACAAAAACAAAAACCTTAATCTGTTGGGTGTCTTTCAAAGTAGGGAATTCAGGGAAAAGTGATGGGGGCATTTTAGAATGATATACCACATAAGGTCTCTGAATTGCCTTCCTGTGTGGTCCAGAGAGTTGAATAAGATCATGTGAGGTCAGCATCCAGAACTAAATACCTGCCTTAGGAGGAAACCTTTTCCTGTCCCTTAATTTCTCTACCTGGAAAGGAAAATTAATACCATCAAGATAAGTCCCCAGAGTATGTCTGAAGAGATAATAAAAGAGGAGTAGTGACTTCAGGGGTAGAGGATACTTATCTATTTCATAGCTTAAGGTACCTAGTTTATTTCATAGTGGTTACTAGCTTAAGTACCACTGAGTAAGGAGAAAAGTATGAATTTAAAGCAGTGCTACTCAAAGTGTGGTCCATGAACCAGCATCATCAGCATCAACTGGGAACTTGTTAGAAACAACCTTTGTTGTTTTAACAAAATGAGAATTTGGAGCTGTTTATTACTGAAGCATATCTAGGCTATCCTGACCTGTAAAACTATAAATCAAGATTTGTGGCATGGATCAAAACCCATGCTTAAAGAAAATGTTTGGCTCTAGATGCTTACAAAGGAAAAGAAGAAAGGCTGAAAATTAATGGGCTAAGCAACACGTTAAAGGAATTAGAAAAAGAATGACCACACAGACTCAAGGGAAGTGGAAGGAAAAGAATTCTTTGAGTGAAATAAAACCAAAACGCTCAATTAGAGATAATCCATTAAGCCAAAGTCAGTTATTTGAAAACACTAGTAAAGTCAACAAATCTGAAAAAAGTCATTTGGAATGGAGAGGGGCAAGGGGGCAAAAACTCTAAAAAATAACTAAAATCTCAGTGACCTAAAAACATTCTAGTCAGAGACCAGTGTGGGTCAGTTGGCTTTCCTTGGTGGCTCCCCTCCAAATGGTGACAAAGATTGCATAACTGACCCCACTGATAATCAGTAGGAGCAGGCAAATGCCACCAGGAGCAGTCAGGACTAGAATGGATGTGAACTGTGCATCTGGACTTTCAGAATTCTAGACAACTAGCTTTTTGGGCTTGCTCTCATCATTTCATTAATCTGGAAGCAATGCGATCCCACACTTCATGTGCTTGAATTTTTTGGATCACATGTATTGGTTATGATGGGGTTGTGCTGTATTACTGGAAAAAAGTAAGTCACAAAAGTACTTGCAGTATGTTACCATTTTATAGGGTGTAAAGATAACTAAAATGAAATACCAAATTGTTTAGAAATGTAAACAAAAGTAGTAATACTATTTGTAAAAAGCAGAGGAATAAGAATCACAAAATTTAGGGTAGTTGTTAGCTCTGGGGCTATCTACATGTGAATTTCATGGTATTAGTATTATTCTGGTGCTTGAGTTGGATAGTGCATTCTCAGTATCATTTTGTTATTGTATTTTATGTCTTATTGTATTAAATATATATTATTTTGTATGTATTAAATACTCCCTCTAATTACCCTCAGTTTCCACTTGAATTTTTTAGACCTTAGCATCTCATTCCTCAGCTTTCCCATTTATGACATGGGAATTAGAAAAGAGCTTCTACCTCCTTCACTGGAGAGTATAAGAATAAATGAATATTTTGAGGACTTAGTGCTAAAGTTTCTCCCTATTCCAATTTTCTTGTCTTCTCCCAAAAGAGTCAGGCTTAGGACAGTTGAAAAAGGTCAAAAGAAAACTGAGAGATGGTGTGTTCCTGTTTTAATGTAGTCGCATGCTTAATGATCTTATGATCCTCACACAGCATAGGATTTCCACACTCTGGTCCCATTTTGCAAAGGTGCGCAGTCCCTGGGCTTAGTCACAGATGGAAATTCATTAAAGAAGTTTCTAGTATTCACAGGAGAAGGGAGCTGTGGGGCAAGAGAAAAAGAAGGAAAGAAATAGGAAGAAGACAGAAGGGCGATCCAGGACCAGGAAGAGAAGAAAAGCAAGACCAAATGGCTTTAATGGCTCCGTTTTCCTCCTGTGGGCTCCAGGATGTCTTGAGAAGCTGAAACACACATTCATTCACCTTCTAATTCTACTTGTCCAGCCAAGAACTGGTGATTCCTTTAAGTAACAAGCACATCCTCTGTAGCAATGACCTGGACTCACTAACTTGTGTCCAGAGATCTGTCTCTCTACTGCCAAGAATAAACTTCAGAGACTCCAGAGAATGAAATGATTTTTTTTTTAATATTAACACACAAAAACAGGAAACAATCCCAGTGCATATTTTCCAGCTAATTCTAACACAGAGAGTTAATAAGCAGCAATAGTTTTATTAAGCTAGAGCAGTTGGGGCAATATTTATTCATCTGAAACAGCCTAAGAAATGTAAATGATGAAACGAAAGACATTGCAGATTGGGGGCACTAACCAAGCAGCCAGTGAGGCTGAGTGGAGCTTTTCAAAGAAACCATAAAATGGACCCAAATGCATACGAGGAAAATTAAAGATCAAAAGGAAATTATCATATTCAAGCAGCTCTGCTGTACAGACTCGACTCTCCTGGACTTTGAGAGAAAAGCAGTCAGTGGTAATAATGAAGAAAGCCTGCACTTGTTTTTTTAATAAATATTTCATGATGTGTCATCTGCTTCCAAGAGGAGCCATAACACGCCACAGCCACTGCATACTTAGCAGTTGTGGAATGACAAAAACTGGGCTAATTATGCTAAGATCATACAAATTTAGAACTGAAGGCAGGGGAAGCTGACAGGCCATGTCAAGGGCTATGAATTTGGGTTATACACAGAACCCCAGGAGTTAGCAGTGTCAGCTTATTATGTGCCAGGCACCCTGGCAGGTCTTACTCACTGGAGCACCCTTGCAGAGAGTTCTAAAAAATGCTTTTTGGCAAGAACAGCACTTCCGCGGCTTTCAGAAATACATGGACCCAAGCCAGAAGGGCCTGAATCCCGCCTGTCACCATCTCAGAGAGACCTTCAGTCTCAGCCTGCAAACACTGCTACCTGTTTCAACCTCTTGGAGCACAAGCAATTTCTTAATCTCCAGGAGGTTTGGTTTCCTTTATTCATTGATTCCAGAAATATGTATTGGGCACCTACTAAGTATTAGGCACTGCTCTGGACACTGGGGACATAGCCATGAGCAAAAAGGACGTGTTCGCCCTTGTGGCATTCTCCTTCTAGAGGGAAAGACAGACTGTAGACAAAGGGAATATGTAATGTTTTAGGCAATGCTGTGTGCTAAGGAGGGAAGGGTTTGGAAGTGATGGAGTAGGGCGTTTTAGGGTTGGTTCTCTAGAAAGAGGAGACAGGAGAGGCCTCACAGAGAATGTTTGAGACAAGCCTGAAGGAAGTGAGGGAAGGAGTCATGGGGATACGTGAGAGCAGAAAATTCCAGCCAGAGTCAGCAGCAAGCACAGAGGTTATGAGACGCAAATGTACTGGTATGTTGGAGAATCAGCCAGGCTGTAAGGAGGCTAGAGGATGATCAAGGAGGGCAAGGTTGGTAGGAGATGAGGTCAGAGGGGCCATGAGGCAGCCGCAGATCATACCAGTCCTCATAGACCATGTGAGGACTTGGATTTCCCTCTGAAAAAATGGGCAGCCATCACCAAGTGTAGAGCGGAGGGACACATCATCTACCCTAACCTTCTAACGGCATTTCCCTGGCTGCTATGTTGAGAAAAGACTATCACGGGGCAAGGTCATAAGTAGGGAGATCAGTCAGGAGGCTCTTGCAATAAACCGGGTGAGAGGTGATGCCTTGGACTAGTGGATAACAGTAGAAGCCCAGAAGAGAGGGGCCGTAGGAAGTACTGAAATTATTTTTTTGTGGATTGAATGTGGGAGGTCAGACTAAGAGGTCATTTGAGGATGACTCCAAGGTTATCTGCCCTTGGCAATTGAAAGAATAGTATTAAAAAGTACCAAGGAGTAACTGGAAAAGGAGCACACTTAGGGGAAATATCAGGAGCTTGGTTTTGGTCACGTTCAGATGCCTATTAAATACTGAGTGAGTGGTTGGGTATATGGGTCTGATGTTCAGGGGCTTGATATATTATATATATATATATATATTAAGGATCTGGACCCAAACTTTCTGACCCCACATCACCAGCATTTACCAACAGTGACATACAATTGCCCATGATTCTGTATTTTGCTGTCATTGCATAGCAAGGTAGTAACAAAGCAGGGATTTGAACCCAAACCTTTGATTCCTCTTTCCCAGTGCATGTCCTAGTGACATCCAATCTCTCACAGTTAAAACAACTTTTAAGAAGGGCCTTAAATTATATCTCTATCTAACCTTCCTGGGATGGCATTTAAGATGGACTCATATGATCTGAAACTTCCTCTGCAGCAAAAAAACCTTCATATTTTGAATTCCTACTCTTTCAGAAAGGTTGGTTTTTATTGGCCGTATACACTCCTTAATACCCAGAAATACTTTCCAACATGACCCTCCAGTATCTTTCTTAAAAGGATTAATCAATATACGGATTTTTTTGTCCCATCAAATTGAATCAGATGTCGATTTAGGATTACTAAATGGGCAATTAAATGCCTACACGTTGAATTCCTACCTCTGTAATCCACCCCAGATAAAAGTTCTCAAATGTCAGCAGTCACCCACGTGCTATTCAAAACCCCAAATCCACACTGGTCCCACACTTTCGTGACTGCCTCCATCACTCCTCATGTAAACACTCATTGTCTTCTAAATGTCTTCATTATGCCAGCCAAAAATAAGTCTCCACTCACAGCAACCCACTCAGAAAAAGTTTCCCTTCAACTTTGCTTTCAAATGTCCAAAAGAGGAATGGATATCACAGAATTTGGTACCCAGCAACTGTTTTTTATAAAGCCTACCTGATTTATTTTTCTGCTTCCAGATAATTGGTTAAGGAAGAGATATAAGCATTGCCCTAACTAAAAATGTGGGCAAGATGACTCAATATATCTCAAGTACAGTTTGTTCTACAGAGAAGGAATCTGCTTGGGCACTATGGAACTAGATCTTAGTGGTGGTGGTGGTGAGAGTAGTTAGGAAATAGATGGAGGACTGCAACATAGGATCAATTCCCAGATCCTGCTGGGTGCTCTATGTTTTTCTATACACTGAAGACAAGAGGGGGAAACCAGTGTCCCCTCAATTGGTTCTTTCCCAGAAACACTCCATCATTGTACAAATGGGCCAGAAAGTGGCTTTGAGCTGAAAAGACTGGGGCTCTACAAAGACACAACAGAGCTATTCAATGTCTCCTAAATAACTTCTGAGCCTTGGAAGATCCATCTAATGAGATGAAGAAATACTATGAATACACTAAAGATGCTACTCAATTTGCTGGTGAATGTCCTTTGCAGTGGAAAAGGAAAACATTGAAATTATCTCTCTAGGCTCTTTCGTCTACAGAAAAGTAGATTTAGAGAAGCAAGGAGGACTAGTTTTCCCTCTGCCTGCCAAGTTCCCACCACACCAGCAGGTCAACCACACCTGACACAGAACCGCTTATCATCGCCTACAGGGGCTCCTATTTTTCTCTATCCTTTATCCACCTCTTTCCTTCCTTCCCCATGTTCTTGAATAACTTAGCAAGTCAACATTATCTAGCTATTAAAATGCACATTTTTTGCCTTACAAAGATTATTTATGGGATGGGAAACAATTCATAGTAGAGCATAAGTGAAAATCGTTTTCAAAATCATAGGTAGTACATGATCCTAATTTTATAGTGGAAAATAAAAAATATCTAGAAGAATACCAAAACATTAACAGTGATCTTCTGAGACATCATGAAACCATGAGTGCTTTTAATACACTTTTTTCTTAATTTTATAAAAAAAAATGTATGGTACTTTAAAGTTACACATCATCAGGCCATTGCAATAAATTTAAACAAACATAGTTGCCTACCTATTGTGGGTGGGACCTTTTAGTACATAATAAAACACTATAAAAGGAAAGGAGTTTCTTCATCTGCAAAGAACTTATAGTCCAGTTAGTTGGCTTGAAGACAAACAATATGGAGGTGACCAAAATACTATGAAAATGACTTTTATTTTTTTTAATTTATTTTAGAGAGAGAGAGAGAGTGAATGGGGGGAGGAGCAGAGGGAGAGGGACAAGCAGACTCTCTGCTGAGTGAGGAGCCTATGTGGGGCTTGATCCCAGGACCCTGAGATCATGACCTGAGCTGAAATCAAGAGTTGGGCACTTAAGTAACTGAGCCACCCAGGTTCCCCACGACTTTTATTTTTTAAACAAACTTTTTATCTTAGAAGATTTTTAGATTTTTAGAAAAACTCGGCAGAGTACAGAGATGTCCCCTATATTTCACATCCCGTTTCCCCTATTAATATCTTATTATGTTACACTTGTCACAACAGATGAACTGATATCAATACATTGCTATTAAATGAATCTCATACTTTATTCAGATCTCCTAACTTCTATTTATTTTTTAATTTTTATTTTTTAAAAGATTTTATTTATTGACAGAGAGAGAGAGAGAGAGAGAGAATGAGAGTGTGCAAGTCGGGGGAGGGGCAGAGGGAGAGGGAGAGAATCTCATGCAGACTCCAAGCTGAGTGTGGAGCCTGACTCAAGGCTCCATCCCACAACCCTGAGATCATGACCTGAGCCAAAATCAAGAGTCAGATGCTTAATCGACTGAGTTACCCAGGTGCCCTCAGATTCCCTTATTTTTAAACCCCCCATCATCATTTTTCTGTTCCAGGATCTCACCCAGGAGACCACATTACTGTCATGTCTCCTTAGGCTCCTTTGGACTGAGAAAGTTGCTCAGACTTCCCTTGTTTTTGATGACCTTGGCAGTGTCAAGAAGTACTGGCGAGGTATTTCATACAATGGCCCTCAACTGGGATTTGTCTAAAGTGTTTTCTGTGATTGGTCTGGAGCTCCGGTTTTTCAAGGAAGAAGATCACAAAAGTAAAGTGCTATTTGCATTATATCCTGTCAGGCATATATACCATCAATGAGACTTATTTTTTTTTTTTAAAGATTTTATTTATTTGACAGAGAGAGATACAGTGAGAGAGGGAACACAAGCAGGGGGAGTGGGAGAGGGAGAAGCAGGCTTCCCGTCGAGCAGGGAGCCCAATGCGGGGCTCGATCCCAGGACCCTGGGATCATGACCTGAGCCGAAGGCAGACGCTTAACGACTGAGCCACCCAGGCGCCCCAATGAGACTTATTTTTAACGTTACCTTTGATTACCTGGCTGGCTGAGGTACTGTTTCCAGGTTTCTTTAGAGCAAAGTTACTCTTCTCCCTCCTGTCCATGTTGTAAACACTCTTTGGAAAGAAGTCCCTATGCACAGCCCATGTTTAAGGAGTGGGGAGTTACGCTCCACCTCCATACATAATACATGAATTATTTGGAATCCTTCTGCATGAGAGAGCTCTCTCATTTCTCTCCTTGCCCCGTTAATTTGTTGATTCAATCATTTCTGTATGCCAGTATGGGCTCATGGATATTTATTTTATACTTTGGGTTATCATCCAGTACTGCTTTATTTTTCCTCTTGCTCACATTTTTATAGCTTTGGCCCTTGGGAGCTCCAAGTGCCACTTTGCCATGCCGTCGTTACTGTGAAGGGGTTTCCTGTATTTCATTTTTTGTGCACTTCCATACTTTCTGGCACTACGAGATGCTCCAGGCTCATCTGGCATATTTCCTGCCCCAGTCCTAAAATCAGACATTTCTGTAAGGATTTCTGGTTTCTTTTATTGGAGAATGGTATTAGAAACCAAGATCTGGGCTCTGGTGTGCCCCTTGCTCCTGGCATATCACTGCTTCTAAGTCCTCTCAGCTGACTGAGCCAAGAAGATACATGTGAACATACTAATCCATATTTATCTATATGCATATATATTTCTGTAAATATTTCTACATGTAACCATTTGTAACTCTACTAAGCAGAACATGAGTTCATAGTGATGTTTCAGAGTCTGATCAATTACCACATGGATCATTCTAGTTTCTTCCTCTGGTTTATTTGTAACCTCTCACTCCAATAGTGAAAAACCAATAAAATCCGAAACTCCGGGAAGTGATCCAAGGCACTGACATATTGTAAAGCTCCCACGTCCACTGCCTCCAGCCCTCCAGCGATCTAACATGCTGCTGCTAGGGGTGGGAACCACTGCTCTGGTCAGATGACGGTCGCCTTCACTCCTAAATCCCCAGGGCCTAGAACCTAGTACACGATAGGTATTAAAGAGAAAAACTTGTCACTTACATGAAGCCAAGACTGAGGTTTGAAATGATGAAGGGTGTGGAAAGAAGGAAGGAGTTAATCTGAGAGTTTAGAGGAGAAGATGCTGCCCAGAAAATAAGGGACAATCAGAAATGTTGGGGGTATGGAGGAGGGTGGAAGCAGATATTCTCACACACGTGAACGGAATGCACATAAAGGCTTCTGCTCTCTGCTTTCCCATCTACACAGAGGCAAGGGGAGAGAAAGCAGGCCAAAATTCCAGCAAGTATGCTTCATTATAAGGAATATTTCTTCACTGTAAAGATGTAAAAATAGACAGCAGTCTGTGAAACACTAGCCCCTGTGAATCTATTAAAAACTCCTATAGACATCGCTACTGAATTAGGTCAGCTGAGAAATGCAGTTTGGAAAAGGGAGTGAAAACTGTTAAGAAAAAGTCTTCCAACCTTTCTTCTGCCAGGAAGCAATTAATTCCTTACTGAATCAAGAGCCTCCCCACCCCCCGCCCCCCACCCACCGTGCTAGCAATGTGGTCTCTCACTATAGGTTGCATTTACGGGTAAGATGAGTGGGTTACACCAAATCTCCTGTCAAGCTTTAGCCCTTCCGCTCCCACACATTGGACACACGTGTGTGTGCCCCACAGTCTCATAGTATTCTTCCAGGAGAACTCAGGACGGTGTCCTGCACGGGGACAGGCCCACTCTAAATCTGAACGCTGCCTACCTGAGTACTCGTTACATCACCCCAATCTTCTCCTGCTGCCCCGTCTTCAAATAGCTCTTATTCTTGCACCCCAGGAGCCTCTGCACAGCTGTTTCTTACCTCTTTTACCAAGCTAACTTCTTTCAATCTCAGCTCAAGCTTCTCTTCTTCAGGGAAGCCCTCCCTGGTTGCATAACCTAAGAGTGAGGCTCCTTGTTCGATGGCCTCGTAGAACCATGTTCTTACCGTGCAGGGCAGTGAATGTAGCATACAGATATACCATTGCCAATGTTAGTCTTTGATTACTGTCTGTCTCCTCTTCCAGACACTTATTATTACTGCATAACAAAATTTAGCAGCTTAAAACAACAACTGCCATGGTTTTGTGCGTGAATCTGCAGATCGGACGGGAGTTAACGAGGGCAGCTCATCTCTGTTCCACATGCCATCAGCTTTACTGGCACTGAAGGATACATTTCTGGGATGGCTCACTCACATGGCTGGCAGGTGACACTGGCTATCTCATTCCATCTGCACCGCGCCTCTTCATATGGCATGGTGACTGGGTTTCAAGAGTTAGCCTCCCAAGAGACAGGCAGTGGAGGTTGCATATTTCTTAAGGTTTGAGACTAGAAGGTGGCCCAGCATCATTTCTGCTACATTCTGCTGGGGAACGGTCACAGAGCCCAGATTCAAGGAAAGGAGACATACATTTCCCCTCCCCCTCAATGGGAAGAGCAAAGAATTTGGGGGCCACACATTAAAAGTTCTAGAAGCATGATTTTTTGTCTAAGTTTCTCTTCCTTTGTCCCCTGAACATCTAGCACAAATCCTGGCACAGAAGAGTCACGGGCTCGAATGAGGAAATGTCATTCTTTCCGCTCTTTGTGTGCCAGGAAGCCTGTGTGTGGTCACAGGTTTTCTGAGTCGATTCCTGGTTCTATGATTATCTGAACTTTGCCTGCAGGCCACCCTGTTGCCCCAAACTAACACCTAGGTACCACACACAGG
Source organism: Mirounga angustirostris (assembly GCF_029215605.1). Classification (NCBI taxonomy): domain Eukaryota; kingdom Metazoa; phylum Chordata; class Mammalia; order Carnivora; family Phocidae; genus Mirounga; species Mirounga angustirostris. Next base: position 181,716,969 of record NW_026991709.1, on the reverse strand, counting down.
AGGAAGCCAATACATTCAGGCCTACTACTCGACTCCTAACTCACATTCTTAGAGTTGTAAGGGAAGACGGCAAACGAGTCATTCTCACCATCAGCAAAAATGGCCATCGCAGACACTTGCCTGAATACACAGTGTACTCTAAATTAGTTACACATGAGTAAGGCAAGTAATACCCACCTACAGCTGACATTCAATACCACCCACAGCAGAGCTCACAGCCGCTAATCTAAAACCACTGGGGACATCCGCCCTGCACAAAGCCTGGTGGGGAAGAATCTACCCAGTTATGAATCCCAAATGTAGACTCATTCATTATTCCAACCCCGCCTCCTCCTCCACTCACAGGACTGATCATAAACGGAGTGCCCTTACTGAGCACTAACTATGCGCCATGCACTATTCCGAAAGCTTTATATTCGTTAATCCATTTAATCTTGTCAACAACCAATGAGATCATTACTATTTGTGGAGGAAAGGCACTAAGATGACCCCCATATTCATGACTTTGTGTGATCCCTTCCCCTTGTGTGTGGGTGGGATCACTGACTTGCTTCTGACCCGTGTTACACGACACAGGGATGGGATGTGTTGATCACACCATAGGGCCATCTTGCTGGAGCTTCTCCACTGTTGGCTGTGAAGAAGTGAGCTGCCCTGAGTCCCACAGGCACAGGAAATGAACTCTGCCAACAACCTGAGGAAGCCTGGGAGTAAACTCTCTCCAGTCGAGCCTCTGGATGAGAACCCAGCATGGCTGACTTCTTCACTGCAGCCTTACAGGGGACCCAGCTAAGCTGTGCCCAGACCCTGGACCCCTAGAAACTGTGAGATCATAAATGTGTGTTGTTTGAAGCTGCTAAGTTTGTGATACTCCGTTATGCAACAAGAGATGATGAACACATTTCTTGGACAGGTGAGGACAGTAGGAATGTTAAACACACTACATAGGGGTTCCTGAGGCTTTAAGCTGGCCCTCCTTTCTATTCTAAAACAAAGCCATTTTTGAGTACTTGAGCACATGCCAGGCATTGTGCCAGGTATTTCATGTGTGTCATTCCCTTTAATTCTCAAAAAAAAAAAAAAAACACCCCATATGCAATAGGTACTATTACTTTATAGCTAAGTGAACTGAGGTCACAGAGGTTAAGTTGCCCAAACTTACAGCTACTTAGTGTTGGAGCCAAGATATGAACCCAGACAGCTTGACTCCAGAGCTCATACTTACTCTTAAATGTGAATTATATTGCTTCCTGGAATGATGCAAAGTAACTGCAGGTGTGTCCTGACAAAAGGGAAAGGCTCAGACCTCTGACCTGAGCTGGGGTTCCCAGAGCTGAAGCTGGGCCAAGAGACTAAACATAAGGGTGAAAACTGTCTCTCAGACTGCAGAGCATAGAGCTAAGACAGTACTCAGTGAAGAAGCCATTGAGTCTGAGCCAAGTGTCATCCCGAGGGCTCTGGGCAGGTGACCTCGATGGCTGTGAGTGAGGGAAAAAGTTTGTGGTAGCATCCTCAGCAGGGATGTGCACATTTGTAGTTTCCAGATCTGAGAGAGAGTTGTGTTAGACCTTTTTGTAAGCTCAGCCAGCAACTCCAACCTGGCAGACTAAGCCTTGTGGGTGCAAATCTGGAGCAACTCTGCAGGTAAAGTAGACATGCCTGTGGAAACCTGTCTCTCAGCCAGGGGCACTCTGTCAGTCATGGTATTACAAACAGTGTAACACTAAGGCACATTGCAGTGCACTTGGACTTGCTAGGGTGGCTTTAGACCAGCTCTCAGGGGGAACCTGCCAGCATCCTATGGCCTGGCCATTTCAGAAACATTTAGGAAAGTTGAAGGTGGAGAGAGTCAGGTAGAACCTGGGTCCAGGGACCACATATCTCAATTTGCCTTGACTTAGATTCTGTTTGTTCTGAAAATGTAGCGGGCTATGTGCCCAAAGGTGAACAAGACACAGGAGCCTGCCTTTAAGGAACTCATATTTGAGCAAGAACTCACAGAAATCAGCAAAAAACCAGAACATGGGAAGGTTGATGTAAGCTTGAACAGAGGTCCACAACGAATGCAATAGGAACACTAAAGCAGGGAAAATGATTCTAGAAAAATAGTTAAGTCCCAAATAAGTAGAGGTAGGGAGAAAGGTTGTTTCAGAAAGAGGAAGCATTATGTTCAAGGATAAAGAGATGAGAGATACAAAGAGTATACACAGAGCAGCAAGAAATAAATTAGACTAGAGTGTGAGGGGCAAGGCAAGCGAAGTAACAGGTCATAATGGGGGAAAAAAGCTGGGACCAGATCAACTAGGAATTTAAATGACAAAAATAAAATAAAATAAAATAAAATAAAAATACTTGATCATTATTCTATAGAATGGGGAATTCTAAAAAATTTTTTTGAAAAAGCAAGTATTTAAATTTGCCAGACATTTAAAGAAACATCATTTCTCCTTATATAACAGAGTCCTAGATAAAGAAGGGCATTGTTTTATCTGAGTCTAAGGAATACTGACCACATGCAAGTTTCCATAAAATAAAGAGTTCTGTGGTGAAACACATATCAGAAATGCATATATTCCTCTCGTGGAGATCTGAAGCGCCTGCGAAGCTAGGAGAGGCACTGGGATGTCCTGCAGTAGGAAAAACTATTTAACTGTTTCTCCCAGTGTTTTCCCAAGTATCTCATTACTGATTTTTTTTTCTTTGAAAAAATATATATTAATATTTCTTGCAACTATCAGATGTATCATTGCAAGGGATGCGTGGTCTGTATTTTTCCATTTTTATGCTAAAGAAGAGCTTTCATAAGGGAATATCCACATCATTACAACCCCTTATGGAAGGGTTGAGAGGCCCATTTCTCTCCTATGTTTCATGAGCCAGTTTGTCTAAAAGGGATGAAATACAGGATGACTCTACTGTGTGGGCTGTCATCGAAGAAAATACTTTATTGGTCAGTCTTTTCTGCTTCAAGGAACAGAAAATTGGCAGTATTCACTATTGTCTCAGCTATTTGAGGGCCCCAAATGGACTTGTCTCGATACAGGCATCCAGGCATTCCACATTAATTACAAGGGTCCATCAGTAGGCCCAGCCAGGAGTGGCTGTGTCTGTAAATAAACGGGGCCAGGACAGATCTGTAAAAGCATAGGCTTAATATAAATCAGACCCAAACTGCTGGGGTGTGGGGGGCGGGGGGTGTTGGTCTTCACTGGGATCAGGAGCATGATTCAGCCGTAATGTGATTTATGGCCGCCGCTTCTCTCTTCTTCCATATAAACATTCCGGGCCTTGTGGAAGGATTCTTTACCACCTATTCCGGGCAACAGACCCAAAGATACAGCACAGAAAGGGAGCATAATTTGGCTATAAAAATGTTGTAATAAGTGATTTTATATAACTGAAATGCCAGTTCCTTTACTACATCCTCCTACTCATTTTATAACCAGTTAATATTTTTCTGAACTTCTGTGTTATATTCCACTCGGCCTGCCTCTGCAATCTTTTTTGCCTATTTTTCTGCCAGAGCCACAAGAATAAAGCTGTCAGATGGTCTGTGAAGCCATTTTTCTTGTCTGGCAAATTCTCTAGAGGCAACCATAACCTCCTACCTGCTCCACTATATAACAGAAGTAGCCTGTCTTAGCAAAACAGAATTTAAATATTCTTTCGATCTTTGTTATCTACAGGCATCTAGGAAAAAGTGAGTGAAAGTATATTTTCCCGGCATTTTTTGACCTTGTTTTAATGGGAATGGGGTAGGGAGGTATTCCTATTAAACACACCCTAGTACTGACAGGCTATAGCTCTCCAACAGGGATATCTCGGGGTATTTGAACTGTAATAATAAATGTGGCTGCTCCTAGGGGAAGAAGAATACAGCACGAAAGTACCCAGAAGCAGTTTAAGAACTGAAGTGAGTTAATGGTATACAGTGGTTAGGCTTTGAATGTGAGGAGGATTTATGGTTTCAATTAGTGCTGGAGAGCAGTTTTAGAAAGTTATTAGCAGGCGACTAGCATTCTCAAAGATGGCTCATTTGTGTATTGCTCAAGATTAGCTGGGTCTTTTAGTTGTTTACAAACACACATGGTAGCTTGTGCTGAAGGTAGGGAAGTAATTCCATATCCAGAGCTCTGTAGCAGAGATGAAGCCTGGTGCTTTGGTTTCTGAGTACTCCTGTGTGGCCAAAACAAAACTCAATTTTGCAACATTTTCTTCCATTAAAAAAAAAAAAAGTTGAGTTTCCCCACCTGTTCTAAACTCTGATACACTATTTCAAATGAGGCTATTTCAAATGAGTCGTCTCCCTATTCTGCACACTCCTTCATATTTAAATTCTTAAATGCCTCAAATACTCCATGTTGTGCTGTCTCGAATACAAATTAATTTTTAAGTCTCCCCACTGAAATGTTTTGCACTGAAACCCATAAATCTTTACGTCGGAGTGTGCATATTTTTCTCTTTTAAAGCCTTTGGGGAGTTATTCATATGGTGCAAAAATTCTCAAAAAGATTACAATCTTGGTTGAGGCATTTGCAAACACAACAAAAAGTGCTCAATCCCAGGGCATAGAAAGCTGTGCCTGGTTCCCCCTCATATCAAACACTTAGGAAAAACACTATGCCACCTTGAGCCAGCAGACCTTGACCTGAGCATTCTATAGAGCCCTGAACAGTTTCCTCACTCTGTTCATAGGGGAAATACAAGGTAACACTTGCCACATACGGTTGCTATAGGATTCCTCATAACATGACAAGCCCTTGGTCCAGGACCCATGTTCTCACTACAAGAGAACAGCTTCTGTTTCTCATATGCCTGTTCTATGTGGCTATTAAGGGTATAGTTCTTTGATCACAAAATTCACGTGGGTAAGAAATATCCATTTCCTACCTTTCCCTATTTATTGATATCCCAACTCAGGATAGCTCCTTATTTGGAAAAAAAGTATTTTTTAAATAAAAATATACATTTCCCTAAATCAGGTTAATGTACCCAAAACTTCATTCCTCCAGCTGAAAGAAACTAGTGTGTAATGTGGAATCTGGGAGCTTTATCTGATAGAAAATAGGGCCGGGGCTTGCTGACATCAATGACTATAGGGTTGTGAAGTTAAGCATCCTTCTACTTCTCTGCTAAGAGACACACTGATATGCACCCATTCCCTTCTGAGATCTATTTCCTTGTTCCCTGGCCCTTCTGAGCAGAAATAGATTCAATAAATTCAGGTATTTACTCAAGGTAATAGGAGCAGAGATCCCAAGAAGATTTTGTTTTGAGTCCTGCAAAAATCCAAGGGTCTGGCTCTCTGTTTGGAATGGAGGAAAAGACAAGAGAACCCAAATATGCAAATATCTCTAAAACCTTATCCTGCCTTCAGTCTGTTATAGATGGAAGGAGGTGAGAATCCCATTCTTCACCTTTCCTTTCCTGGATGTTTTCTTCTCAATTTTGGTTATCTTGGGTGTTGGCCTGTGGATTCAAGAAAGTTCTATGAGCTTATATATCTAAATTCTGAGCCACGGGGAGATGAGGCCATGGTTTTGATTGTGAGTGTGAACAGACAACCATGATGCTGATTCCAGCTTTAACAGATTGATTATGGCATGAACACTGACCAACCAGACTGGACACCCATAAAATAAGGGCTAGCCATAGAAATGATATGGCCATACTGGTAAATATGGCTGAATATTAGCTCTGAGACTGAATAAATATTAAGTGATTTTAATGAACTAATTAGAACAGTGTTCTATGATTGAGCCAAGAAAGGTACTTACATGATACTGCCCCTACCTAAGTCAGAGATATATAACAATATAAAACCATATAAAGATATTATGAGTAATATATAAATAATATGAATTCTACATCTGTATGAATATTTATGTATATATTTACATGTATATATATTCATAAAACACATATATGTATTCATATATGTATACACACACATATATATCCAACCAAAGGTAAATAAAAAATAATAGCTCGACATTGAAAGTTCAGGTCCACACTTCAGAGATTTGTCATCTAAGGGGAGAGGGGGACTGGGGTTTTGATCCACCAACTCCCACCAGTCACTGGTGGAAAGCTGCTCTGGGAGCTTGAATTCTCTGGGACTTACAGCCTGTCCTATGTATACCCCAGCTGAATGGGCTGACTGCTATGGCCAGGGAAAGCTCTTAGGCAGAGACATAGTAGCTTACAGTTGGAAGCTGTTGGGTCTGCTAACATGGAAATGTTGAGAGCTTAGGGCCTATGGGTAGGTCAACAACATTTGCTTTAGGAACCAGCTGCTCCAGGCTGATACCAGCTTACCTTCAAGTCTAATGGACGAAAAAGACCCTCCCTTTTTAATAAATTTAATAATTCCAACATAAATCCTGAAACAAAACATTTGTAGCCTCCGGTAGGTTCAAATGCCATGTTGTAGTTGGTCAAGCTTGGGCTATGTGACACCAGGCTAATAAATTGTAGAAATAAGAAAAGTAGGGAAGAATGATTCCTCTAAGAAACGCTGGTAGTGGTATATCACAAGTAGGGAAGGATGGATAAAAGGCAGAAAAAATATATCCAAGAAAAGTGATACAGTGATGTTATAAATACTGAAATACAAATACAGCCTTCTCATTGCCATGTAGCCATGAGTGTGAACTCACTAGGAACACATGGCTATCTGAATCTCTAAAATGTCAAAGGTGGGTGTCATGATTTTATCTAACCCTTCACTTGACATAATTTCTTTTCGCCCTAGGGTTTGACTGCATAGATTGAAAGAGCCTGCAATAAAGAAACTCAGGTACAAGGGGTCAAGAGATAAATCACAGAGGCAAACTCCAGCCTATTGTTCTTTCAAAACAGAGAAGAGCAGAGTGGTTTCAGGAAATGATTGCATTAGTCAATGGGCAGCTTACAGTGGTCCATATGTAAGACTTTCTACTCTATATTTTGCAATAGAAAGGCCAAAGCAATTACAGACATGATGTCTCTAAGGAAATAAAAATAAGGAGAGAGACTTAGAACTTATGACAGCACTGATACATCTTAACCAACATAATATTTTATCAGTTCCGTATCTGATCAATCACAGAATGGATATTTCATTTAAAGTTCTTTGTAAGAATTGTATAATTATAAATTAAGAACAGTGCAAATTGTATACTTGCATACTAAAGAAAAATTATATTCTTATCACACCGAGAAGGCACCTCCCTTCCCAACAGTACTGACAAGAATACTGATCCTCAGGAGCTCTGCTTGGGATAAATGTCTACTTCTGAACCAACTATAGTGGTCAGGGGCTAAGTGCCCCTTTTGCAAGTGGACACCTTTAAGTTCCTGGCCACTTAGAGAAACTTCAGTCAAGTCAGAAACAATATCAGTGTGACATTATACTAGCATTCCCAGGCTTGCTCTGAGATATGCCTGCCTACATGCCTATTTTTTCCCCTATTTTTTGTATCATGCTTATATTTGGGAGGTAGGAGGAGGTAAAAATGCTGCTTAACCTGAAAAAAATGTGCCTTTGTCCTAACTATATTCATCACTGTTTGATCAATGATATTTCCTGATGGAGAGAGCATCTCTAATTTGTGAGATCTTGTGTTGCTCTGTGATACATGTAGAGAAATATATCTCACAAGTGAATGCTAAGGATTTTTCATATGAGTACACTGCATTTGAGCGTACTGTAATATCATGTGGGATCTGCAAAGAAGCTAAACAAAGCTGAAATCTACTTTGTGTATTCTAAATTTTAATATGCCGGGAACAGCAGGCTGTCTACCCATACAAATTTGGCTTTAAAAACCAAGCAGTTAATCTCAAGGCAAATAATCTGTTATTCTAATAATTAATTCAACTTCTTAAAAATGATGGGTAAGAAGCCAGTTACCAAGAGGTTTAAAAAATAGTTATTTTATTGGATTCAACTTTAAATGAAAGTTTAATGTTTAAATGTAGACAAGTGAGGATATAAATGTTTTAATAATAGGTTTAGATTATTTTGGTAATGAATTCAAAAGATCATTAATAATAAATTTGCAGCAACTGGTAAAATAGTCAAGGTCAAGGGAAGATTCAGAATGGTAGATGCCGGGAGTACTGAGGGAAAATGGGAAGAGAATAACATGGGAAGGAAATGGTCAAGATACAACATTTATTTCCCTTGGTTTTGCGTCCAAGTTTTATTCTCTCTTTATTATGATTAGACTGTCATGAAGCATGTGCGAAGAATTTAATAAAACAAATTTCTTAGTGGATTTTAGTGAGAAAACTTATTGTTAAGACAAAAATGTTTAAAATAGACTAGGTAGAGAATGCCTGTACCAGACAAAAAGAACTACATAGAGATTCATGAAGTCCGGGTTCCAGACTCAGGGCTGACACTATCTACATAGCTCTCAACAAGTCTTAAACTTGCTCCATCCCAGTTTCTTCTGCAAATAAAGGTGACAAACTAGATAATTCCAAATATCCCTTTGAGCCTGCAACTGTGTGATTCAGTACATGACTTTTTTAAAAAAAGTTAATGCATTAGAATTCCAACAGAAATTCTAAATCAGATATCAGCAGCAATTGTGGAGATTGAAATATATTCAAATGAGAACTAAAATCAAGTTTCAAACAATATTGAATATTCTCCCAAGCTAGTTTCAAGTTCCCCAACAGCCTACATGGTATTATTTGAGTGATACTATTGAATAGAAATTAAAAGGCAATAACAAACATTCTTACAAGTCATATTATTTCCTTTGATAAATGTAATGTGTGTTTGGAGTCAAGAAAATGGCATTTCAACTGCTTTTTTTCTTCTAAAGCCTATTGAATTTCTGTTGCCTTTTTAGAGAAGTTAAAATGAACAAAATCATGTCTAACCTACACACAGCATCTCCTTCTCACAGAACTCTTTGCCTATGTACTGGATCCATCCTGGCAGATTAGCAGTTCAGGGAAGAGTATACTTGTTTGTTAACTCCATGTGCTTCACAGGTTCAGATACAAAATACTTTATTAGAGATTCTACATTCCATAAAAATAATCTCTGCTTTTCTTCTACATTCCTGTCTTCATAGATGTGAGGAAACCTGGGACTACGTTCAGATTGCTTTAACCCTATACTAAGAAGAATGAAATCACGAAAGATTGGAAAACTGACATTTAGCCTCCTGTTTTTGTTTTTGTTTTTGTTTTTTTCCAGATAAATGGTGATGCCATTCATAAGCTGGAGAATATTAGGAAAGGACCAGATTTTTGGGAAAAGATAATGAGGTCAGCAGGTTTGTGTGACTTTAAGATGCCCTGGAGAAGGCCAAATGGAGATATTTTAGGAGTACAGAATATATAAGTTGAAAGCTTACTAAAAGGTCTATAAAGAAACATCAAGGTGGAAGCCACTGGCATGTCCTTCTGGTTAATTAAAACAGTGCATCCATGGAAGTGTCTCTGTGGAGAAAGTACCATGATAGAGACCTCTTCCATGTCTCAAGTTATTTATACCCTGCCAAAACCCCACGTGTGAGTACAATTAACCTGATTTACAGATAAGGAAACTGAGGCTCAAAAACAAGCAGCCAAGAGCTTCTCCCTTGATGAAACATTCCTTTTTTTCCTTTATCCTCTACTTTTTCCTTAGGTCAAAATGATTAAATGTGCCTGTTCCCTCCCCAGCCAGATTCTAATAAAAAGAAGCATGGATAAAATAGCAGTCACTGCTGAAAATCAAGAAGGAGATTTTGCCTGTGATTTCTCAACGAAGACCTGGGTGATTTCTATTTTGGAGGATGGGTGCTATCAGATAATGATGAGAGATCAAAATTAAGGGAAGAAAAACTACAAGTCATCTTCCTTGAACAATCAGCTATACAGTGGGAAAAGTTTGATATTTATATTATTATTTCTCATTTTTATTTGAGTCTTGCTAGCCCAAGAGTTTAATTTTCTTGCGATCCTTTTTCTATTATTATCTTTCCATTTTTATTAGGTGTCTGTCACTGAGCTTCTCTGTGGTGGGAATTTCAATGCTTCATATGATTTTCAATGTCAGCTTGGACTTTGGAATTACTCTACTGCCAAGGGTTTTTTTTTTTTTCTTATTGACCTGTCCAGCCCTTTTGGTCCTGCCATGTCAACCTTGACATTGGAAGGCTAGAAGCCAGTCACAGGCACACACACAAGTATTTATTACTGGAAATACAGGGAGGGATGCTGGAGTCAGCTGAGGTTGGGAGGAGCTCCACGAGTCAGATAACTACATAGCAAATACCGTAACTGGAAGTTTGTGCTAACAAATTTCTGAGACCCAGACAGTCCCCATGGAAACAGGGCTCTGCTGTTGCAGTTATATCAGAATTCTCTTCAGTAAATAATCAGCAATAACACATATTTTCTTTTCCTCATTGTCCTTGTAACTATGTTGAATTGTCAAATGGAAAGAGAGAACAAAAGGAGAGGGATGCTATTGATTCCTGAATGATGGGTGAAATGCCTTCTAGAAGACCCCACCAACAAGGAAGAGAGGAAGAAGTGTGAGTTTAAGGCTGAAGGGTTTTTTAAAAACCAGACAATAATGGAAAAGTACATTTATCTTCAGGCTGGCTGGTGACTTGCTGAAGAGGCTATGGTCCTTGATAGCTTATTGCCACCGTTGAATAGCAAGGCTTTTTACTAGATCCTGACAGAAGTGGGTCTATGTTCTGTAGTGTCTGGAGCTTATAAGATAGGAACAGGAAGCAGAGTTGGGGGAGTTTTTAAGATGTAAGTGCAGGGCATTGGAAGAACCCCAAGCAAAAATAAGAGCACTGAAGTTTAAGCTTCACTGGTTTCTTGGCAAATCCACATCTGACCCTAGAAGTAGAGTAATAAATGATGACAAACACAGTAACAACAATAACAGCAACAGTAGCAACTATTGTATACTCAGTACCTAGCACTATGCTAAGTACTTTACAGGCACTGTCTCATTTAATACTCATCACAATCCCATGAATTAGATACTGATTTTGCAGATGAGGGAACTGAGGTTCTGTAACTTACCAAAGGACACATAGTAGTAGAATTGAATTTGAAATCAGAAATTCTGACTCTAAACTCCAAGCTCTTAATCACCAAAATATAAGGTTCTTAAGAAGTCTCATTAATATTAAGGCAATATTAAGTGAGGTAACAGAGACAGTCTTGGTAAGTTCAGTAAGTTTTTTTCTAGAGGAGACAATATCTAAAGCAGTATGTCTCAAACTTGCCACTACTTATGTTTTGGACTGGATAATTCTTTGTTGTGGGGTGCTGTTCTGTGAATTACAGGATGTTTAGCAACATCCATGACATCTACTCACTAGATGCAATAGCATCCTCTCTTCAATTGGGATAACTATAAATGTCTCCAGACATTCTCTAATCTCCTTTGGCTGGGGATGAAGGGCATCACCTCAGGTGAGAACTAATGACTTAAAGAATAAGAGGTACCAAGGTGGGAAACTGGGGGAGGGCCCTCCTGAAAGAGGTCACAGCAAGAACAAAGGCAGAGTAGGGATAAACAGCGTGATAGGTACAAGGAAGGGCAAGTAATTTTATGTTACTTGAGGCTGAAAGTCAAGGCTTAGGACTAGTTGGTGATGAAGTAGGAAGAAGTCAAATTACAAAGGCCATTAAATGTCATGCTAAGGAATTAGAGTTTTATCCTATAAAAGGAGGAAGGTGATGCACTTCCATCTCTGGAAGACAGAAATCGCAATACAACTCTACCAGGTGGTAGACTGGCAATGCTATCTTCCAGTAAGATGAGCTGGGAAGACCTTCTCATACTAAACAATTGCATCAGTTTTATGAGGGAAACAGGGCAGGGACCAGATGAAGACAGTCATGGAAACCTGTATGAAATACCTATTCTTCTTTTGGCTTTGCTTAAAATAGAGAAGGAGGGTACCTGGGTGGCTCAGTCAGTTAAGTATCTGCCTTCGGCTCAGGTCATGATCCCAGGGTCCTGGGATCGAGCCCCACATCAGGCTCCCTGCTGAGCAGGGACTCTGCTTCTCTCTCTCCTTCTGTTCCTGCCCCCTGCTTGTGTTCTCTCTCTCTTGCTCTCTCAAATAAATAAATAAAATCTTTAATAAAATAAAATAGAGAAGGAAAAGTAAAGAACTACAAAGATGTGTCCAGGAGCATCAACCTGGTTTTCTTCCAAACTGAACCATTTAAATTATAAGAGTTGCATTTTTATAGTATGGCAGACATTGTTCATTACCTATCCAATATCCACTCTCTATTCTGTCCTTACTAACAATATACTGATTTTGTGCAGACAACAATGTTATGTTCTAAGCTAAAATTACTTAAATCCTCTGATTCCTATGCAACTAGAGATAGCCAAGTAACCCAGACAAATAAGATATATGCAGGTGATGTTGGGTGGGGTTCCCCCCAAAACTCACCCAAGTTCAGAATACTCTAATATTGTAATGGGGTGGTAAATCATTTATAACTCTAGTATAAATGTTAAAAGGAAAAAGCTTTAAAAATATAACTATAGTAACTTCTTAATAAATAGACAAAGTAAAAAGATGTGAATTATGATATCAAAAATATAAAATGTGTTTGGGGGTATAAAATGTAGAACTTTTGTATGCATTTGAGGTTAAGTTTTTGTTAGCTGAAAACAGACTGTTGTGACTATAAGATGTTTTGTGTAAGCTTCATGGTAATCACAAAGCAAAAATCTATGGTAGATACACAAAAGATAAAGAGATTCAAAGCAAAACACTGCAGAAAATCATCAAATCGCAAAGGAAGAGGGCAATAGAGGACAAAAGGAACAAAGAAACTACAAAACAGTCAGAAAACAATTAGCAAAATGGCAGTAGTAAGTCCATACTTATTAATAATTACTTTAAATGTAAATGGATTAAAATCTCCAAATCAAAAGACACAGAGTGGCCAAAAGAATTAAAAAGAGTAAGAACAGAATATGCTGACTAGAAGAAACTTGTTTCAGCTTTAAAGATATGTGCAGGCTCAAAGGGAAGGAATGGAAATAGATATTCCATGCAAATGGAAGCCAAAAGAGAGCAGGGATACCTATACTTTTATCATAAAAAATAGATTTTAAGACAAAAAACAATAATAAGACACAAAGTTCATTATATTATATGAAAGGGGGAAATTCATCAAGAGGATATAGCAACTATAAATATTTATTGCACCCAATATTGGAGCACCTAAATATATAAAACAAATATGAACTTATTTGAAATATTTGCTTATTTGAAATCTGAAAGGAGACATAGACAGCAATATGATAATAGGGGACCTCAGTACCCCCTTTCAACAAGGGATAGGTCATCCAGACAGAAAATCAATAAGGAAACAATGGACTTAAACTACACATTAGACCACATGGACTTAAAAGACAAAATAGAACATTACACCCAAAGGCAGCAGCATACACATTCTCTAGGACAGATCCTATGTTAGACAACAACACAAGTCTTAATAACTTTAAGAGTATTGAAAGCACATCAAGCATCTTTTCTAACCACAATGGTATGAAAGCAGAAATTAACTATAAGAAGAAAACTGGAAAACTCAAATTTTGTGGAGATTAAATAACATGTTCCTGAGTAACCAATAGGTCAAACAAAAAAGTCAAAAGGGAAATCAAAAAACATCTTTGGACAAATAAAAATGGAAACACACCACAGCAAAACTATGAGATGCTGCAAAAGCAGTTGTAAGAGGAAGTTTATAGTGATAAGCAGCCTAACGTTACAATTCAAAGAACTAGAAGTAAAAAACCTATCCCAAAGTCAAGAGAAAGAAGAAAATAAGGATCAGAGCAGAAATTAATGACATAGAGACTGAAAACACAATAAAAAAGATCAGTGAAACTAAGAGTTGATTTTTTTTTTTTTTTGTAAAAGATAAACAAAATTGACAAACCCTTAGTTAGGCTAAAAAGAAAAGTGAGATGACTCAAATAAGTAAAATCAGAAATGAAAGAGAAGACTTTATAATCAATGATACAGAAATATATGGATCATAAGAAACTACTATGAACAATTTTATGCCTATGATGAGGGAGCAGAAGGCTCGCTGAGGACAAAGCAGAAGCTGGCCCCCTCCTCCTCCATGTGGTATGTGTGACATTCTTCAGGCATTCCTGGCTGCCCTAAAGGAAAAACAAATGGCTAACTCATAGAAATCGCAGCATTGCAGGACAGGAATCTCCCTCAGTTTACAAAAGTCAGCAACTTATGAGGACAAAGCGTTTCTATCAATGGCCTAGCTTCCAGAAGAGAATGTAGATGCAATTAAATGTCCTTATAATCTGCATTCCATCCACAGATACTTGAAGCGGGCAAAGTGTAATGTTTCTCCAGGAAGCTCCCAACTATCTTACTGTTAATGCCTTACTAGAAGGAAAAACAACCTTAACTTGACAATGGCAAGGCCTCTGGTATCCTGAGTCTTCTTTAACATACAAAAATCATTTTGAAACCTCCCTTTTCCTTACCTCCCCCAACTCCCAAGTATATAATCAGCCACCCCTCACAACTCTGACAAGAAAAATAAATAAAAGGTATTCAGAATAGAAAGGAAAAAGTAAAATGGTCTCTATTTGCAGATGACATGATAGTTTATATACAGAAAATTCTAAAGACTCCACCAAAAAAACTGTTAGAACTAAAAACAAATTCAGTAAAGTTGCAGGATACAAACTCAATATACAATAATCAGTTGCATTTTTATACACTAATGATAAACTATCAGAAAGAGAAGTCAAGAACAATCCCATGTACAACTACATCAAAAAGAACAAGATACCTAGCAATAAATTTAACCAAGGAGGTGAAAGACCTGTACCTGAAAAACTATAAGGCATTGATGAAAGAAACTGAAAATACTAATAAATGGGAAGACATTCCATGCTAATGGATTGAAAGAATCAATATTCTTTCAATTATTAATATTAATAATACCATACTACTCAAAGCAATCTACAGATGCAATCCTTATGAAAATTCCAATGGCATTTTTCACAGAAATTAAACAATCCTAAAATTTGTATTGGAAACACTGAAGATGTCAAATAGCCAAAGCAATTTTGAGAAAGAACAAAGCCGGAGGCACACACTTTCAGATTTCAAACTACATTACCAGGCTATAGTAATCAAAACAGTACAGTATTGGCACAAAAACAGATGCATACATAAATGGAGCAGAATAAAGAGTCCAGAAACAAACCCATGCATATATGCTCAATTAATTTACAACACAGAAGCCAGGAATATGCAATGGGGAAAGTGCAGTAAATGGTGTTGATAAAGCTGGAGAGCCACATGCAAAAGAATGAAACTGGACTGCCATCAACTCAAAATGGGTTAAAGACGTGAACATAGGACTGTTATTCCTAAAAGAACACAGATGGTAAGATCCTAGACATTGGTCTTGGTGATGATTTTTTTTTTTTATTTGACACCAAAAGCAAAGACAATAAAAACAAAAGTAAACAAGTAGGACTACATCAAACCAAAAAGCTTATGCACTGCATGGGAAACCATCAACAAAATGAAAAGGCAGCCTATGTTTGTAATGGGAGAAAGTATTTGCAAATCATGTATCTGATAAGGGGTTAATATGCAAAATATATAAAAAACTCATACAACTCAATAGCAAAACAAACAAATAGTCAATTAAAAAATGAGCAGAAGATCTGAATAGACAAACATATTTCCAAAGAAGACATAAAGATGGCCAAAAGGTGCTGAAAAAGTGCTCAATATCACTAATCATTAGGGAAATGCAAGCCAAAACCACAATGAGATATCACCCCACATCTGTTAGACTGGGTATTAGCTAAAGGCAATGTGGAGAAGAGAGAATACTTGTGCATTGTTGGTGGGAACATAAATTAGTGCAGCCATAATGGAAAACAATATGGAGGGTCCTCAAAATATTAAAATAAAATTACCATGTGATCCAGCAATTCCACTTCTAGGTATTTATCAGAAGGAAACAAAACCACTAACTTGAAAAGATATCTGCACCTTCGTGTTTATTGCAGCATTATTTACAATAGCCAAGACATGCAAGCAACTTTATCCATGAATGGATAAATGGATAAAGAAAATGTAGCATACTATAAGCAATTAAATATTGCTTATCCATAAAAAGAATGAAATCCTGAGATTGTGACAACATGGGTGGACTTTGAGGGCACTGTGCTAAGTGAAATAAGTCAGGCAGAGAAAGACAAGTATCATATGATCTCACTTACATATGGAATTAAAAAAAAAAAAAACACAACTCCTGGATACAGAGAACAGATTGGTGGCTGCCAGAGGTGGGAATGGGAGGAAATGGGTAAAGGGGGTAAAAAAGTACAAACTTCTAGTTATACATAAAGTTAATAATTCTGTATTGTAACTTGAAAGTTGTTAAGAGAGCAGATCTTAAAAGTTCTCATGACAAGAAAAAAAATTTGTAACTGTGTGTGGTGATGGATGGTAGCCAAAGTCATTGTGGAGATCATTTTACAATATGTACATGTATCAATCGAATCAGTATGTTGTACATCTGAAATTAATATAATGTTATATATCAATTACATCTCTATTTTTAAAATGTCATAACAACATCTATTCCTTCCAACAGTATTTGAAAGCAATACTCTTCACTTTTTTACCAGCATTGGATAATAACAAACCTTAAATTCCTATTAATCTGACAGGTAGAAGGAAAAAAAACTAATGTTGTAAGTTAGGTTTTAATTATGAGCTGGGTTGGATATCTTTTTATATTGTTTATTAATTCCTGCAATTTGTATTTCTTCCATTCGTGTTAGGTGGGTGATTTATCATATGCTTATTGGCCATTTGCACTGGGATTAGCTATGTTTTATAATTTCCTTGTGAGACAAGGAATTATATTAAGCACATCTCAGTGAAGGGTTATTTTCATGGTGCCAAATAGTTGTGAACCAGTTTGTAATTTATCAGTTTTATGTGATCCAAGGTTACTGAGGATGCCAGCATGTGTCTTAGATTATTTGCCCATTATATAAGACACTGCCAGCAGCCTTTCTATAAGCACAGTGTTTAGACAATTTTCCCCCTATGATAAGACCTTTATTCTCTGATGGAGTCTATGTCAATGGTGGTGGGATGATTCGTATATTAAGGTTGATAGTCTCTGGGTCTCTGAGTATGAAACATAATAAACTTTCTTTTACTTTTATATATATATATATATTTATATATTTATATATATATAAATATATATATATATATTTAACTTGTAGGCAACAGAAGTAAAGTGCTATGTTAGAGAGCAATCAGATTAACAGCCTAAATTGGATAAGATCAGCTAATGAAGGAGACCCCTCTCTTTCCATTTCTTTTCCCCCTCTCTTTCTGCTGCACCCAAATCCAAAGTGTCTGTTCATCCTGCTCTCCTCACTCACTAAGCTGTAAGCTCACAAGCCTTCTAAGAATACCTACTGCAGCTACACTGTGTCCTGTCTCAGGAACATTGCACTTGCTGTTCCTTCTTCTAGGGCTCTCAGCAAGGCTGGCTTCTTATCTCCCTTCCAGTCTCTGTTGGAAGGTCAGTTCCTCTGCAGAGCCTAACCTGATGCCTACCATAGGTGGCCAGTTATCTTTTATTTATTGGTTTTCTTCCTGGTACTTAGCACAATTATTTAATTGTGTGATTTAAAAAATATAAATTGTAAAAAACTAACTATTTTGCTTATTTGCTTATATTTTCTCTGGCTTGAAAATAAGCTCCATGGGAAGTAGTTTGGTTATCTAGTTTGCACTGAATTTGCAAAATATTTCCTTGTCTTGTGTTTGGGCTATTACTTCCAGACCTCCCGGGGAATCGAACGATGGAAATACGCTTTCCTGGGCTTGAGTGGCATAGATTACAAAGAAGAGGCTTCTCTCTATGACGTTATTGAAGAGAAGAACATTTGCAATAATTCACATGCCCTCCGTAGACCCCTCCCTCCAAAAAACACCCTGCAATTATAAGCACTATTGGGACTAGGTTTCAGGTTAGAAGTATACTCGCTATCAATTTAGCTTGTGTTTAAGCAGAGCTGTAATTAGGCTCATGGTATGAAAAGTTACATCAGTTTACACAGACACTTGATTGCTCAGTTCATCATTACCAAATGTCTATAAAAATGAACTAGAAGCTGGAGCTTATCTCTGACTCACTCTCCTGCTTAATTACATTTATGGAAAGAGGCAATTGGCCACGTATATTATTCACCGTCTAGAAACTGCCATTTAACAATATTTTCTAAAATAATAGCACCCACAAAAGGCAAGAAAAAAAACAACAATATGATTTCATTAAATATGTGTATATATAAATGTAAGTATGTATTCATATACAAAAGATACATTTATATTTACATATAGATGTATATATTTATCTGAAGTTAATATATGTATTTATTTATATTTACATAAAAACATATCTATAAAACATACAAAAAACAATTTGCCTGATTAAGTGCAAAAAACCCAACATAGCAACTGTTCATGTATAACCAGACATCATTTTTCATAAATTACACAGTCACTACATTACAAATATTCCTCTTTGTTATCTTGAAGGTAGCTGCCAAGCTTAAATTGAATGGACTTTTTATAACTCGTAAGGAAAGAAAGTCTTCATCCTTTAAGGGACAATTCGAATTGGAATCTTAATCTATTCTCATATTCCCTCTACAGTGTGTCTGAGTTCTTCATAATGTCCTCAGATACTTTCACACTTTATAAAGCAAACCATACCTCTCACTCTAAGGTTGAACGGGAGCTTGCTCTTTTGAAAGGATCAAGAAATATTCTTTCCTGAAAAGTAAGCTTACCATCTGATAATGATTCCATCACAACTCATTTGCCCTATGCCTTAAATTTGAAGACTACATAGGACAGAGCATTTCTGTGTTCATAATGGCCCTGTGGCAGCTTCTGCCTGACATCACACAGGAGAGAAGAGATGAAAGTGGTCATTGATTAACACATTTCTTCCCAGAGCAGCTCTTTGGAATTCAAACAAAGGCTTCCAACAAGTTGGGCTTTGAGCTTACTACGTGAAACAGTCACGGCGCTACAAAACCTAAGGATGCTTTCCCAGAGCGCCTCTATTAGAATGGACTGGACTTACCCTTGATAGAGTAAAGAAAACCTGATGAGACAGGATCTTTAAGAACCTCTTAGAAAACCTCTGGGTTTCACTGCTTGGTCATACACCCTAGAATCGTGTGCAGGTTTAGGGTAACAAAATCAGAAACAAAAGAGACCTGAAAAATCACTCTTTAGACATGCAATGTCATCCAGGAGCTCTGTTAGATCACCTCCATGGGTAAGGGCAAGCGGCCTCATTGCCTACCATCCATTCTTCAGGATTACCTGGCCGAGGAGAACAGGATGACCAATCCTTCCATAGCCTGATACTATAACCTCATTATCTGCCTCTAAGACTTGTGGGTAAAAAGGTCTGTCTGGGATGCCAGAAAAGCTCCCCAGCACCTCATGCTTTCCAAAGTGACTGCTGTGGTATTGATAAAAACATGGAAGCCACAATGTCCATGCTCATCTCAGGGGAGACAAGGGGAGGGAAGCCTCCCTCTCAGACAGAGAAGCTGTCTGCTGTTCCTTTCAAAGTACACAGGACACTTTGCCGAATATTCAAAGGCACTCTTCAAAGCTCTCATTTCTGTTTAAACCCACTCTACTCCTTTTTACTGAGATACAAAACATGTCCTCCTTTGCACAGAAGCAGGCCTTTGTTGCAAAATCGTTTCAGTCATGAAATAACACCCATGACGTGTTTCAGAGATTAAACTTGAAATTTTGCAGGACTACAAAGAACTGAAGAGGGCATCCTCTTGCCGAAGCCCCACTTTCCAGCTAGTCGAAGGTTTAATGTTTCAGCGCATTCTAACAGGATGTGCTGAATCTCCTTCAGAGAAGTTTGGCTCTCAATATGAATATAAATATGGGTGAAATACGGAAATATATTGAATGAGAGGGAAACCCCCCTCCATATTCTTTCCAATTCTCATGGATCTTTTCCTGCACCTGGCACTGTAGGCAAGAAAGTCCTTTTGTTTGTTTACTGAAACATATATCTGCCAGGAAAGCCTAACTCTAAATTACTGTTGCATTTCTGATGGAAACCTGCCACATAATTTAAATTTCAACAGCTCTACGGGTTCCCATATTTCTTATTTGTGACTTGTCACCTCACAGACGAAGTGCATTGTACTATCATTTTAATAAATAGTTTCTGAGTGAAGGTCGTTTTTCTTTGTGTTCAAATTCCATCTGTTTTTTTTTTCTTTCTTTCTTTTTACTGACACATCCTGAGATCCAATAAAGGGCTTTGAAAAGTCATTTCATTTCAATGTTGGCCATCATGTTTCAATAGGCAATAAAACAAATGGCCAAACAGAATGATGTCTTCAAACTGCCTAAGAGGAAAGAGGCGGTGAGTGAATGACAATTCTGGTTTGCCTTAAAGGGAAAGCAGAGCATTGATTCCTTTTGTTCAGCCACGTAGTTGTGAGTAAACATCATTTTTTGGAAAATCAGTTTTCTGGGGTTTTCTCATCAGCGAAGTATTTTCCCCATAACAGTAGATAATTACCTAGTATTGGGAAAATGGAGTCCATCTTCATGATAGAGACGGTACTTAGATACGGATTGAGTCCAATTGGATTCACGGTCCGAGCTATGAAGAGATGGCTATCAAGCCACTTTTAATCTTGTATGAAACAAAAAGATTAAACTGTCAATATTACGATGAACTGCCGTGACGAGCCCTATGATAGAACCACACTCTTAGAGCTGCTTCTCTAATAATATGTATGCAAGGAATAGATTTTTCCTGATAATGCATGTAATTAGAGTACAGAACAAAATGTTCTGTTCAAATTCATGACATGCCCAACTAATAAAGGAAGGGAGGATAAGGCCCTTGCTATTTATTTGCATGAAAAAGCTTCAATATAGGATATACTTTAGAGAAATTAGTTTTTAATCTAGGTGACCAGATGAGATTTTGACCCTGAACTGTTTTTTGAGTTGACCTGTGAGAATTTATGCAGAAATAAGACTGTGATGCTTACAAGCCAGACAGGCATTGCTTTTTTCATTAATTCCTGAATGTCTCATAGAGTCAAGAGAAGCAGAAAATTGGTCCTTTTAAAAGCCCACTGTATGAGAATTTGCTTTTATGAACATAATCAGCAAGAGTTGATAGGAATCTTAGCAGGAACGTATTCTTTTTAAATTTAGACATTCAAGAAGTTAGATACATTGATTCAGCAGTGATGGTTCTCCACTGAGCTGTATAAAACAGAAATCTGTGGTATATTGTTATGAATATATTTGAGAGGTCTCCTGCTATCGTACTACCAGCTTTTCAGGGTGAATTATAGACCACACAATGGGTACTTGAAAGAAAGCTTTACATCAAGTCTTGTGCTTATTTTTTCATGGTAAGGGTTAGTGTCACATCCACTGGATATATGCAAGAAATTGCTTTTAAGGGTAGAAGTCTTGTCCTTGTTTTTAAAAATCACCAATATCAACATTATCCATGTAATATATTAGGTAACTGCAGAAATCTACACTTAGGATACAATAGAAAGGGCTAAGCAGATAAAAAGCAAATGTATCATGTTTTGTGCTTAACATCATTTGAAACACTAACAAGTAAGAGTAACTGTTATACTCCTCCTGCAGTTTTGAAATATGAAAGTAGTCTGGCCTCCCTCCATTAGTAAGAGACACCAAGTTCCCCTCAAATGCTCAAGCCAGAAACAGAGGAGTGTTCTTTGCTTTCTCCTTTTATCTCTTCTTCCACTTCCAGGCCATCAACAAGTTCTGTCAATTCTCCATTCCAACCTGTTATCATGATGTAGTCAATCCTTCTAGCTCCATCCTGGCCCAGACCATCATCCCTGGTTACTTGGCCTCTTAAAAAAAAAGTCTTTGTTCTGTTTTGTTTTGTTTCGAAGTTGTCTCTCTATCCCTGGCCCCCTTTAACAGCCATCTTTCACAAAGTAGAGAGAAGAATCAGATTAAGTTGACCTGGCTTAAAATCTTGAATGTCTTTAGAATAAATCCAAACATACTAAATTCAGAGTCTCTTCTTCTCTGTCTAACCTTGTTTCCACGGAGCCAACGACAGTGTACCCATACGTCTCAGCTATATCCTTAAATTCTTTCCTATTTCAAGGCCTGCCGTTCTCTCTGCTTGGATTACACTGCATCCTCCTCATTTCCTCATACCTCAGCTCAAATAGCCTCTCCTTGGAGAGACCTTTCTTCATTGCTATATCTGGAGTAAATCTTGTCCCATTCAGCAGTTTCTTTTGTTGTACTTTTCAAAATTTGCAATGATTTGGTTTGTTGACTTTTTTTCTTTGTCCATCTCCCCATGAAATGTCAGTGTTGTGAAGGTAGGGACAATGTCTCTCTTGGTTACTCTTGTATTTACATACTAAGCCCTCCCTCAGCATTTGTTGAATGCACTGGGTTTACATGCAACTAATGAATCATTAAACACTACATCAAAAACTGATGATGTACTGTATGTTGGCTAACTGAACATAATAAAAATTTAAAAAATATATATGAACTTACTACAAATCTGCTTTTGTAGATAGAGGCTGTAAAAATGTAGAGACATAGATAAATTCCAGGGGAAAAACCGTCTTTTATTTGGTTCATGTTCAGGGAGCACAGGTTTTCCTGTTTCCCTACTGTAACATAAATGTTCAATTCTACCTAATTTTCACAAGGGGAAAGTAAAAGGAGTCGATATTCTCACACATCACAGTCATAAAGCTAACTCAAAGTGTCTATATATATTTTTTTATTCATGAGTGGTGAGCCAGATTTTTCTCTGGAAGTGACCTAACCCCTTTTGTAAGTTTTCTGTCTCTTTTGGGGCACTTAAGTAATAGGAAGATATTAGAGTTGTTAACGGTCCCAGAGTGCCACATTTATTACCAAAGAATATGTAAGCTGATTATACCCACTTGTGTGTATTCACTGTAAAAAACAACTATAACAGGCTTGTGAAAAAGTTCTTGCTTGACATTACTGAAATCTCCTACATGTCAAGCTATGGTAAGAGAGCTGAAAAAAGCATTTTATAACAATGAATAAGGAAAAAGTATTTTGTGGGCAAATGTTTGAAGGGGAGAAAATATTTTACATTGTCCTATTTTAACTTGAGTACTATTTTCTTACTATTATTCATTGCTCAAAGGAAAATTGGAAAATAAGTAAAAAATAGTTAATGAACAAACTACCACTATACTTATTAACCTGGCAGAATTGCCAAAGATATAAATTTTATTTGATATAATTCAAAACTTAAAAACTTTGCAAACATGACATATTAAGGGACAGAATGGAAACTTCATGGAAATTTTAAATACAAAATGGTTGATTTTGAAGAAATAGGTCTAACACCAATTGTTGTAAGTACATTCTTTTCTGTAATTAAGGATAATTTAATAGCAATTTTTGTAAGCATGGCTCAAATAACAGTGAGTAGAATGTTCTTTCCTATAAACCAGAGAAAGATACTGTCAAATATAATTTTATCCAGTCAAATATAATAGTCTATCCAGTCAAGATTAAGGCACTAGGGAGAGTCCAAACTCATCAGGTAGAAAAAACATCCCTCCCCCCAAAATTGCTCACTGCACACGAAGGGATTCTGACCCACCAGATGCACTGGAGCACAGAGGGCCACAGAGGTATTGATAGGACCTCCAGGTTCTTCTACTGGTGCTTCCCTGGCTTTGACATGGTTATTTAGGCACACACATGAACCTGTGAATTTGTGGGTCCATACATGCATGTGCACACATTTCGCTGGAACCAAGGCATCTGAGGGAGGAACAAAGTAATATTGCAAAATTCTGGGCTTTAATAACACATAGGGGTAGAGTAGCACCAAGTCTCTTTCTAGATTCAAAAAGATCCTTACTGGTTGGACTTAACCAGCTTGTCCCCCAACAAAGAAAGGGGTTTGAAAGTCATCCTGCATCTGTAGCTCAGGCAGAACAGATGAAAAGATCTGTGGGAGAGAGATAGAAAGCTATAGGACTATGCAGTCAGAAAGATATGTCCTTCTGCAGAGTCACAAAGGAACCTTCCTTCAAATGTTAGGGGGAAACCCCCCCTTCTTAAAAGCTAATCTGCATCTGAATCTAGAGCTCTTCTTTTTTTTCTTCTTTTTTTAAAGATTTATTTATTTCAGAGAGAGAGTGAGCACATGAGCAAGAAGGGGGAGGGGCAGAGAGAGAATCTCAAGAAGACTCCCTGCTGAGTGTGGAGCCTGACACGGGGCTCCATCCCAAGACCCTGAGATCATGACCTGAGTGGAAATCAAGAGTCAGATGTTTAAGCAACTGAGCCACCCAGTTAACAAGATTACTGTTATGAGGAATTGGCTACTCTTGCACATCCCAAGATGGGACAAGAATGACAGACACTTAAAGGAGAAGATTAGAACTATTGACCAAAGATCTTTAGCAGCTGCTAAGAAAAAAGAGGAAAAATGAAATACTAGAGCCTCATTGTAACCACATATGTATACGTACTTGTGCAAAGCACATGCATAAATACCTGTCTACACCCCTGCACATACCCACAAAACGCACACACACACACACATACAAACACAGAGGCATGCATGCACACACACAGATACTTCACACATTCACAACACGCATATGCACACATGCCTGGATGTATGCACTCAAGTGCGCATGCAGCATATGCTCGTTCGCACTCATATTTACTCTTAACTAATACTGCTCATTATTGCGGTGAGGGTTCAGGCATTTTCATTCATCTTGTTGCCTCTACAAAATTTTACATTCAAGAACCTCTGTAAGAATTGTTGTTGATCTGAGGTAACAAAATAGATGGTCCACAAATTGAGTTCACTCCATAGACTTGTTTTATTTGGTTCACAAAGTCGTTAAGACACACTGAGTTGGTTGCCAACATCTGTAAATCAAGAAGTTTTCCATAAAAATCCAGACTATCTTATTCTTTTGAAAAAGGAAGCTGTCTGGCAGCACGGGGCCCACAGTCCTGTAATGACAACTGGCCAGGGCTGGCCCAGTGGCCCCTTCAGTCTGCACCTGCGCTCTCAAGGTGTGCCGAGCATCCACCTCCTCTAGTCTGTCGCTTTTCAAATGTTAAAGTACGTGTGCATCACCTGGAGAATCTTGTGAAAATGTACATCCTGATCCAGAAGGTCCAAGGTGAGGCCCGATATTCTGCATTTCTAAGAAACTTTCAAACACTGCAGCTGCTGCTTTTCTAAGGACAACATGCAGAGGTTCTACTCAACCCCAGTCCCACCCCAGACAGGTTTGCCAGGGGTAGCAAAGAAAACACAGGCCACCCAGTTAAATTTGAATTTCAGGAATATGAAACCTTTTTTTTTTTTTAAGTGTAAGTATGTCCCCTGCAATAATGGGGATATACTTATATCAAAACAACTCTTCGTCTGGAATTTAAATTTAACTGGGCATCCTGTATTTTCTCTGGCATTTCTACCTCCATATCTAATCTGTTTTAGAATTCCAGTCCGCTTTGCTGGCTCCTGTAGGAATTTAAATTCAGCAGATCCTAAGACAGGGATTCGGGAGCACATGATTGAGAAGGCTCACAGAGAAAGGGAGCCAGGGAGAGGGGCAGAATAGGGCAGGGGAGAGAGCTAACTAAGCAAGGCCATGTTCTCAGCTCGACCTTAGCCTTAGCCTAATCCCAAGGAAAACTCTGAAGCACAAACTGGACCACATAGTTGGTGCCACTTGGAAGCAAGGGAGTGTGGCCTTTTGTGTCAGGCATTTACTGTAGGCAGCTCCCAGAGCTGGGAATGACCTTCCAGGCGAGACTAACCTGCTTCACTGAGAATTTTCTGGTGAGGAAGGTAAACGTCAGCCATCAGCAACAACACTCATAGCAGGCAGGAGATGAGGGAACCGTCCTGATAAAGAGGATCTTGGCATCAAGTCTAGATATCCTACTTACAGTTAGCCAGTTGGACTACATGGACCATCTTTCCATATTCAAAATTGACTCATGATTCTGATGTTCTAAAAAGACAGCATCATTTACTGAATTCTGCCTTTGCAAGACTTATTCTGTTTGGATGCACTACTCATCACAAACACAGCAATAGTAATACCTAAGGATTATAAAATACTTACAATAAAAGTAATATCTAACATTATGCATTTTTATTATCTATATACATATGTGTGTGTGTATATAGGATATATATATCCTTTTTCTGTGATCCAGTCTAATTAAATCTAGCAAGCAGTTACTGAGCACTTACTACGTGCAAATCATGACAACATAACCCCTGGTCTTCTCAATCTGAGATCATGACCTGAGTGGAAATCAAGAGTCAGATGCTTAAGCAACTGAGCCACCCAGTTAACAAGATTACTGTTATGAGGAATTGGCTACTCTTGCACATCCCAAGATGGGACAAGAATGACAGACACTTAAAGGAGAAGATTAGAACTATTGACCAAAGAGTGCTTCTCAAGCACTCTGTGGCATAAGCAGGCTAGGACTCCTTAGCTGCATGCATAACACATTAGAGAACACAAAGTCAACCAAGTAGTCCATTAAATATCATTGAGAGACTTCATAGAGGTTAATTTGCTTTCCCAAAGTCACAAAGTAGAAATGTGTATAAGTCAGAACTTAAAAACAGGTTTTCTGATGCTTCTTTTGTATTTGAATAAGTATTCAAACCAAAGTGTTCCTAAGGGGGCATTTATAAATAATAAACATGCATGGTCCTAGAAACATAAAAAATAAATTCATCTAGTACATTTTCTTTAAAATTATAAATTTGGAAATAATAATGGATTCACAGGAAGTTGTAATGACAGTACAGAGATGTCCCCTCCATCTTGCTTCCCTAATGGTTACATTTTACATAATATAGTATAAAGCAAAATAAAGAAATGGTTAAAATGTGTATGTTCCAGTTCCATCTCATCTTATCACATCTGTAGATTAAAGTAACCACTGCCACAATCAAGAAACACTTTCCACCAACCTGAACATCTAGCAAATATGAATCTTTTTTTCTGTCTCTATAATTTTGTCGTTTTGAGAAACTTACATAAATGGAATCATACACTATGTGACCTACTGAGATGGGCTTTCATCACTTGGCATAATGTCCTTGAGTTCTATCCATGGTGATACATTTATCACTAGTTCATTCCATTTTATTCCTGAGTGGTATTCCATGATGTAGACATACAACATTTTGTTTAACCAATCACCTACTAAAGGATATTTTAGTTGTTTCATTAATTTTATCTATTGTTTTCAATTTTATTAATTTCTGTGCTTATATTTGTCATTTATTTCCTTGTACCCACTTTGGGTTTAATTTGCTCTTATTTTTCTAATTTCCTATGGTGTAAGACTATTGATTTGAGGCTTTTCATCTTTTCTAATCCCATGGGTTATTTAGAAGTATGTTGTTGAGTTTCCACGTGTTTGGAGATTTTCCTATTATCTTTCTGTTTTTCATTTCTAGCATGAAGAATACACTCTGAATGGTTTTAATTCTTTTAAATTTGTTGAGGTTTGTTTTATGGCCCAGATTATAGTCTATGTCAGTGCAGTCCTGTGAATGCTTGAACAGAATGTGTATACTACTGTAGCTGGGAGGAGTATTTTATGTGTATTGACTAGATCCTGTTGGTGGATGGTGTCGATGATATATCCTTGCTGATTTTCTTTGTTCAGCTGTTTTATCAATTGTCGAGAAGCAGATATTGAAGTCTCCAGCTATAATTGTGAGTTTGCCTACTTCTCCTTTCAGTTCCATCAGTTTTGGCTTTACATATTTTACACCTGTAGTGTTTGGTGCATACACGTTTAAGGTAATTATGTATTCTTGGTGGGTTGACTTTTATCATACATACTGTCCTTCTCTGTCCCTGGTCATTTTATTTGATCAAAACTCTACTTTATCTACTATTAATATAAACAGTCGTGCTTTATTTTGTTTTCTTTTTTTCTTCTTCTAATTTTATAAATAATAGCTTTATTGGTATTTAATTGAGATATCATAAAATTCACACTTTTAAAGTGTACAATTCAGGGACTCTTGGGTGGCTCACTCGGTTAAGAGTCTGCCTTCAGCTCAGGTCATAATCCCAGGGTCCTGGGATCAAGTCCCGCATCGGGCTCTTTGCTCAGCGGAGAGCCTGCTTCTCCCTTTGCCTGCTGCTATCGTTGCTTGTGCTCATTCTCTCTCTCTCTCTCTCTCTCTGACAAATAAATAAAAATAAAATCTTAAAGAAATAAAGTGTACAATGCAGTGGTTTGCAGTGTAATCACAGAGTTGAACAACCATCACGACTATCTAATTTTCGTACATTTTTACAACCAGAAAGAAGTCCCATAAGCATTCCTTCCTCCACCCAGCCCCTGGCAACACTAACTTACTTTCTGTCTCTATGGATTTTCCTCTTCTGAACATTTCATATAAATGGAATCATATAACATATAGCCTTTTGTAACTGACTTTTTTTCACTTAGCATGATGTGTTCAAAGTTCCTCTGTGTTGTAGCATGCATCAGAACTTCATTCCTTTCTATGGCTGAATAATACTCTGTTATATGGATATACCACAATTGATTTTCCATTCATCAGTTTTTGGACATTTGGATTGTTTGCCCCTTTGGTTATTATGAATAATACTACTGTGACTATTAATATATATGTTTTGTGTAGACATATGTTTTCATTTCTCTTGGGAATATAGCCAATCTCTCTTGTAATTGGTGCACTTCAGACCATTTGTATTTAATACAATTATTGATATATTACTGGTTAAGCCTGCCATTTCTTGTTTTGTTTCCTGAGTTTTTTTTCTCTCTTTTTTTTATCTGTTTGTTGTTGTTGTTGTTGTTGCTGTTTTGTCCCCATATTCCTATGGGCTACGTGAACATTTTTTTAGAATTCCATTCTGATTTATCTACCCTGTTTTTAGCATACTTCTTTATATGTACAGTTCTTTTAGAGGTTGTTCTAGGAATTATATTATATGTAAGTTATTACATAACTTATCACAGTCTACTGGTGTCATCATTTTATCAATGTGATTGAAGGGAAAAATGAAGGGGGGGAAATCGGAGGGGGAGACGAACCATGAGAGACTGTGGACTCTGAGAAACAAACTGATGATTCTAGAGGGGAGGGGGGTGGGGGGATGGGTTAGCCTGGTGATGGGTATTAAAGAGGGCACGTTCTGCATGGAGCACTGGGTGTTACACGCAAACAATGAGTCATGGAACATTACATCAAAAAATAAATTAATCAATTAATTAAAATGCAAAAAACCCACGAAATCTTACCTCCCTTTACATTGCATCACTCTCTCCCATTTAAAATATAACCGTCTTCAATATATCTGAGTTCTACATACACTGAGATCCACATGAGATGTTGTCATAATTTTTGCTTCAATTGTCAAGCATAATTTTAAAAAGGGAAGGGAAGATGGGAAGGAAAGTTTATTATGCTTTGCCCTTTCCATTGTTCTTTCTTCCTTTCTGGTGTTTCAAGATTCCTTCTTCTATCCTTCCTTATATCTTTATAAAATTTCCTTTAGCCATTCTGGTCTACTGGCAACAAATTCCCTTAGTTTCTGGTCTACTGGCAATAAATTCCCTTTATTTGATAATGTTTTGATTTTCTCTTCATGTTGAAGGATATTTTCATTGGATATAGGATTCTGGATTGATATTTCAGCACCTTAAAAGTGTGTGCCACTTCCTTTTGGCTTCCATGATTTCTGATGAAAAATCTTCTGTCATTTGATTTTTTTTCTATAGTTAATACATCACTTTTTTTCTCACTGCTTTCAAAAATTTTTCTTTGTTTTTATTTTCCAGGGGTTTTGATGATGATGTATTTTGGCTTGGATATGTTTGGGTTTATCATGTTTGGGATTTGTTCAGCTTCTTGAATCTGTAGGTGTATATTTTTTTGCCAAATTTTGGAAAATTTCAGATATTTTTTTCTCTGAATACCTGCCTCCTCAACCCCTGCCATCATCCTCTTTCACCTCTCATCTGGACTCCAAGGACATAGGTGTTAGATCTTTCTTTATAGTTCCTCAGATCCCTGAGTTTCATATCTGTATCTATATCTATATCTATCTACCTATATCAAAATCTATATATCTGTTGTTCAAATTGGATATTTCTATTATTCTATTTTCAAGATCACTGATTCCTTCCACTGTCCTCTCCATTCTTTCGTTGAGCCCATTCATTTTGTTTTTCATTTCTGTTCTAGAATCTCTATTTTGTTCTATTTCTTTACTAAGACTTTTTATTTTTTTCATGTATTTCAAGTGAATTTATATGTGCTCAGTGAAGCATTTTTATAATGACTGCTTGAAAATCTTTGTCATAATTCTCAAATCTTTGTTATCTTGGCATCAGTTTCTATTATCTTTTCTCGTTGAAGTTATAATCTTCCTGGTTCTTGGTATGATATGATTTTTTTAACAGAAATCTTGACATTTTTGAATATTACATTGTAAGATCTGCATCTTAACTGTTCTGTTTTGGTAGGCCTTCTATGATACTGTTCTGGCAGGGGAATGAGATACAACCTCATTGTTGCCAGGTAAGGGTAGAAGTTCAGGCTCTTGAATAGCCTTCTGGCGTGTTCCTCACCAACTCAGTGGGGAAAGGGAGAGTCATTTCCTATCATAAAGTGAGGGGGAGGATGCAGGTTTTTTTATGGTGTGTGGCTAAAGTAGAGCAGTTATTTTCTAAAAGCTTGTATGGTCTTGTATGGATTCCCTTTTCCTGGTCCTTCATCTAGAGAAAGCAGACTTTTGTTGGGGCTTGTTTTGTTTTACCTGCTGGCATATCTGGGTTGCTGGATTCTTCATCTTCAAAATGAAGCCAAAAGAAAACTCTGGGAAATCATCACCACATCATTCGTGAGTTCCAAGGTCCCTAGCTGGTTTTCTTTCTTTTCTCCAACTTTCAGAGTTTTCTTATATTTGTTTAACCTATAATGTCCAGAGTTTTTAGTTGTAGTTACTGGTGAGAATAGAAAAAAAAAAAAAAAATATATATATATATATATACTCTCTGGAAGCAGTTCTCATGCAGAAAAGTTTTTAAAACTCTGTTATTCAAATCCACACTGGCCAGATTTGAGTGGGACTTACGATTTTTCTATGATCTTATTAGATAGCCCACTTCCCTTGCTCTAAATTCCTCTTCTGCCATGGTTACAGTCATTTTACTATAATATCTCATAGTAATAAATGTTCATCTCTTTTATAGAGATCCAACCAGCCTTTGCCTAGTGATTCTTGCCAAAATTAGGAGCCAATTGCAAACTTTTCAAAAGTCTCATTTTTTGTTCTCAAATGCCTTCAAGCTTTTGCTTATCTCTCAGTTAAGTTTAGTCTTGAGTATTTTATAGTTGGTCTGTTACTTAATATTTTCAGAGAGGCAAAACTATGCTAGTCTCATATAAAATTTACATTGCTAAAATAACCCTATTTAATAATATTAAATATAAGCCATATATAACATAATAAGTGCAAGTCTATGATTGGTGAGTTGGTATATCCATAGGTTGCCACACAAAAGAGAAAGAATACTCAAATTAAGATGATTAGAGGAAAGTTACAGAAACTATTTCCAAAAATAACTATTTGCAGAAAACTACTTACAAAAATGATATTGCAAGAATAAAGTGTTAATGACAGCACAACTATCACCATACTTAGGCCTGCAAGGACAGAGAGAATAGTTACCACCACCTGGGAGGGCAAAGTCGTGCAGAGAAATCTGCTTTGAGAGCAGGCTAGAGAAAATGCAGGCCAAGGCAACCTCAGAGGGAGGAGGAATAATTACCCAGATCTCTCTTTTTCTTCCAAGCTCCTCTCAGGGTTCCCAATGGTTGAACTCAAAAGGAAGCCAGAGGGAAAGGAAGCTGACATCAGTCTGTTGGGACAGAAAGCCAGGTAAAAAAGGTACATGGGGATCTGGAAGGGCGAAGGAAGGTATTCAGTCTAGGTGGTTTGTTTATTAGTATCCAGGCAGAAATAAGAGCAGATTGGTTAGGATGCTGAGACAATATTGGAGAATCAATTCTTGACTCTTATAAAATATTTAGGCCAGTATTCCCAATTTAAATACTTAGAAAATCATAATTTGTACGCAAATTAATGCATATGAAATACTGATGATAGCTTTTATCTAGCGTCCCTATAATGAAAGTATATGAGGTAACCAAGGCTCAAGGTTTCAGATTAATCTCAGATAAATTTACTTGAGAAGGTGATGGTAATTGTCAGACAGAAACTACTGAATAGCTTTTACTATCTTCCAGTTTCTCATCCCCAGCTTCTGCCATGCTTTCTGGCACCTAATGCCTATCTCATATTCATTCATAATATAGAAGAGGCTGGAAAAAAAGGGTGAAGAAGGTAGCATGTGACTGCTTTTGTATTCCTACTTTCTCACCAGTTTCAGCTGAGTAACTGAGTATATGCATTCTCCAGTATTAACAGAATAATATTTTTAATCCCCTAATATAATGCACCTTGGGAAACTCTTTTTATTTTCAGCTTCCTTGAGCTCCTAGAAGTATGGAATCTCCTTTATTTTTATTTATTTATTTATTTTAAAGATTTTATTTATTTATTTATTTGACAGAGAGAGAGCGAGAGAGGAAACACAAGCAGGGGGAGTGGGAGAGGGCGAAGCAGGCCTCCCGCCGAGCAGGGAGCCCGGAGTGGGGCTCGATCCCAGGACCCTGGGACCATGACCCGAGCCAAAGGCAGACACTTAACAACTGAGCCACCCAGGCGCCCCTGGAATCTCCTTTAAAAGCAGAATGACTAGGGGCTCCTGGGTGACTCAGATGGTTAAAGCACCTGACTCTTGATTTCAACTCTTGATTTTGATCCCAGGGTCGTAAGATCGAGCCCCATATCGGGCTCTGCACTGGGTGTGGAGCCTGCTTAAGATTCTCTCTCTCCCTCTTCCCCCGTTCCCCTGCCATTTATGCTCTCTCTCTCAAAAGATAAAAATAAAAAAATAAAAGCAGCACAACTGCATCTTTAGTATTCAATACAATTTTTCAGATACTAACACAATTACCACAAGCTATAAGATACAGGAAGCATCTCAAACCCCAGGGTCCATGACTGATATTAAGGCCAATATCTTCCCATGGACTAGAAGGACACTGAGAAAATAGGAAATGGGAAATGAAGATGGATTGGTGATTACAAAGAAAGGCAATAGACTATAGAACCTCCATTTTCTTGGAGGATGCACCAAAGTCAACATACTTCATGAGATAATGTGTTCCAGAGGGGAAAGGCAGGAGGGCAATGGGGAGAAACAACAGCCCAGGGCACTGACATTAGAGGAAACAGAACTTCCAGAGAACAGAGTGTCAGGAGGATGACATTCAGTACCAGCTGTCAGCATGGTGACAATGGAGAGGAAACAGAGAAACGGAGCGATCTTTCAGAAGAGTATTAAGCCACCTATTGAGAAAATGTACTTAGCTACCAAAAAGTACTGACTGTGAGACAATTTTGTACTTTACTGAGGAGGATAAAGAAACTACTGACATTTTTAGTAGATATGAGACCATACTGTGTAGCATACCAAATCAACTTTGTCAGTAATTAACTCTGGTGAAATTATTTCATTTCTAATGTTAGATTCTTCTCACTAGAAAAATTTTCTTAAGTAAGAAAAGATAGATGGTACTTCACTCATAAGTTCAATTATTCTAATTTCTGGCATAGGTCTAATTTGTCTCTTTATTGGTGGATAAAGGACACTACTACATGTTTTTATAGTGAAAAATACTTATTTTTAATGAGACATAGCAGAGGACATTCTTGAAGGTTTTATGGTTTCCCATGGGTTTGCAGTTCCTCTAACAAGTGGCTATAGAAGATTCAGGTAAACCATCAAAGAAACCAATTAGGGGCTTCCCTTAACACTGAAACATGAATAATAGAGTCAATACAAGAGTTGTATGCAGGATCTTCTTTTTCTTTTCACTGCCCTCACCCACTGTCAGTGAATACTCTATGGATTATTAAAATAAAATTAAAAAATACTGACTCACAAGCATCTGTTATTTACTTTACCCAAAATGTCACAGACCTATTTATCTAAAAAAAGAAAACCTTATCCACTTACCAAATGGAAATCTATATGAAGTGACAAACACCAAATGGTTTGGGACTGCACTCTGCATTTTGAAGGGGTCTCTAAGACTGCTATGCTCAACATGAAAAATAAATATTTACAAAAAGAAAAAAAAGAAAAATAAGTATCTACTTAAAAAATTTCTACCCACACAGTAAATATCAGTGTCATGGACGATAATGAGAATAATCTTTTAGTATCGCAGATTATGTTTGGTGAGTTAACAGAAAAGATGCTTACTGGAAATAAACTAAAAATATTAAAAAATATTTTCATCATCGCGCTCTGCTATGTGAAATTGACGTGTAAATACAATGTTAATAGAGGTAGGTGGTTCTAGTCAGAGCTTCCCAACCAGTGTGCCCTGGATGCGTTGAAGGTATGCAGGGATATGAATCCTTACAAACTCCAGGGCTGTGGGTTGGGAGGCCCCAGACCATGAACAGCCTCTGGTATCTTGTATACATAGTCTATGTATGTCCTGACATGAAAATACTTAGAGGGGCGCCTGGGTGGCTCAGTTGGTTAAGCGACTGCCTTCGGCTCAGGTCATGATCCTGGTGTCCCTGGATCGAGTCCCGCATCGGGCTCCCTGCTCGGCGAGGAGCCTGCTTCTCCTTCTGGCCCTCCCCCATCTCATGTACTCTCTCTCTCTCTCTCATTCTCGCTCTCTCAAATAAATAAATAAATCTTTAAAAAAAAAAAAAAGAAAATACTTAGAAAGCACTGGTCCCCATTATAGACTATTATATCAAAAAAAGATACACAAATGGTGATGTATATGAAGCTTGGCCATGACACTATGAAATCAAGTCAGTTGATAGATTTCTTCGCAATCACAGATTCCACTTGAAGGGAAAAAATATATTTTCCCCTCAAAATCTGCTTCTAAGATTGAAAAGACAGAGTTCACTTTCAGCTTCAGGGTGAAACTTCCCATCTGGGAGAATGCAATGAGGGTTTGGAAATGATTCCTTAGTGTGACCAGCATAGTCAGGATGGTGTTAATTTTGTGACGATCTAATTCCTGTGCAGCTTCATGCCTGGAGCCTGGCAAAGATGCTTAGATTCTCACAAAGATGACTGAAAAATATGCCTCCTGATATAGGATCTTGATATGCTGCATACCTCTTCACCTGGAAAATATCACTTGTGACAAGCTCCACAGGCTTTCCAAGGGAAGGAGCTTGAAAGTCACCAAGAAACCTAACCCTGGATGAAAGACACTTGATGTTGATGGTATTTGACATCAGTAGTTAGATATATATATTTTTTTCATTCTAAGCAATGGCAGAATGGGGGGGTAGAATATGTAGCTTTCGAAAATGTAAAGCCAAAAGAGGCCTAAGATCTATACCTCTCTTCGGAAAACTGGTTTGGAATGGTAAGGATATTTTCCTTCCCAAGAAAACAGTCACTGGATTAAAGGCAAAGAGATCAGATCTATCCTTTTTCATGATGGTATTCAAAAATCTATGAAGGGTGTCTGGGGGGCTCAGTCGGTTAAGCATCTGCTTAGCATCAGCTCAGGTCATGATCTCAGGGTCCTGGGATTGAGTCCCGTGTGGGGCTCCCTGCTCAGCAGGGAGCTTGCTTCTCCCTCTGTCCAACCCCTTGCAAAAATAAATAAATGAAATCTTAAAAACAAACAAACAAAAACAAAAATCTATGCGATGCTTCTGAAAGTATGCTACCCACTGTTCAGAGAGCTTCCAGGGTAGCCCTATTTGTCCCATGACATAATCACCCCCAAATTCCCTGCCATTCCTTATCTTCAGCACTTGTCCTACCTGGCTCTTCAGTAACTGCACATGGCCCAGTCCTAATAGGAAGAGCCAAAATGACTGATGATTCCACGGAAACAGAGACACATTTTCTCTTGGTGCGACTTGTCTTCAAGCAAAGCTTTATGTCCATGAAAAAAAAAATGCCATTAAGAAAACAACACTACTCATTTTAATTGACGCATTTTCTCTAAGTAATCATTAAAAAGGCCAGATGATCCAGTGTTTATAAATTCATATTTATAGTAAGGGTGTTTGACTACTCCATAGATCTTGCCCACTGCCTAATTGGTCCTTTACAATATTTTGATTTATTATGATTAAGTGAAAGCTAGGGTGGACCATTAACTGATTACAAATAAGTTTGAGTAAACCCAGATATTAATAACAACAGTAGAAAAAAAAAGTCTTGGGTCTACATGATAAACAGAGAACCTCTGATATGAAATTTTACCTTCTTTGAAGCCAAGTACACCAGGAATTAAATGAGGTAGTTCCTGGGTTGAATTCAGCCTACCCAAGTGTTTTCTTTGGATTGTATAGCATTTTTAAACAAATTGGAATTAGTGACTAACATTTGAAAAGCAAGAGATTTTACATTAGATCAAGGCCATCACTGATTTACGGTAAAACACGGAAAGTTCCTGCAACATTATTCTCATGTCACCTCTTGGCAATACTGAGCCTGTGATCTGCAGGGACTTGTCATAACTGCCCCTCTAAGCAGGTGTGAGCTCTCTAATTGGTAAAGTTTCCTACCCAGCCCAGTTCACTCATTCATTCAAAGAGTCATTCATTCAGTAAATATTTCCTGAGGATCTATCATGTGCCAGAAGACATTTTGCTGGATTCTGTGCTCTTAGAATGTACAGTCTAAGGGGAAATGGATAGTGAACAGTTCCATAAATTTACAAATTTAAAAGAATGCTGAGTTAAAATGTAGAGGGTGCTATGACCATTTGCCAGAGGGTCCTGAAAGGTTCTGGGGGTACAGGAAAAAGGATTAGCAGTTCCTGAAGAAGTGGATCTCCAAGCTGAGATGTGGAAAACCAGGAGGGGTTAACTAGGACCAGTGTGTTCTAAGGAGAGGGGACAGGAGGAGGGGAGGTGAAGAGAGGGCAGACTGTTCAATGACCTAAGTAAGAGGGAATTACTTGGCACAGGAAGGCTGAAGCAGGTGTACCACAGGATCAGACCAAGAATCTTGGGGGTCATGTTAATATCATTGGCTTTTGTCTTTAAGAGCAGTGGGTGGACACTGAGGACTTTTTTAGCAAGTATGTAGCAGTAGCACTGTTTTAAAAATAATATTCTGATTACTGGGTGGAAAAGGGTTAGTAGGGGGCAAGTATGGAAGCAAATGAGGATGATATGCACTAGTTGACCTCACAGAAAAGACTTCACAAACTGACCTGGATGTTAAAAACCTGCATGGCACTGGAAATGGCACAGGACCATAAAGAGAGACCTTTGATGGGCTGCTCCAGATCTACTTTCCCCTGCGGTGCACCCAGGAGGCTGACCCACATGGACTTCATCCGCAGGCTCCCTCACCTGCTACATTCTGGTTATATTCAGAAGACGGGTACCACCAGCAGGAGATCAGAGGGTAGCAGGAGAGAGGTCAGGGCATGTATTTACCCAGCTCCTTCTCTATTGGATTGTTAGTGGTTGTGTTCTTCTTCCAAAGGGCCTGGCTCTTGTCGGACCGTGTACCCTTTCTGCTTTCCTTACTCTCTCCCCTTGCCCTTCAAGCTTAGGGGTGGTGATGACTTTCTACTGTTGTTGCCCAAACAAGGATTCCATCACTCATTGTTAGTTTCCTTTAATTTCGGCCCACACATTTCTAAATAGTCCCTTCATTTAAAGATTTATTTTACTTATTTTAGAGAAAGAGGGGAGGTTGCACATGAGTGCGGTGGGAGGGGAAGAGGAGAGAAATTCCAAGCAGACTCGCTGCTGAGCATGTAACTCAACATGGGGCTTGATCCCAGGACCCTGAGATCACGCCCCAAGCAGAAACCCACAGTCAGATGCTTAACTGCTTAACCAATTGAGCTACCCCGGCACCCCATCAGTCCCTTCATCTAAACTCTTCTTGGTTATCCCCATCTGAATGTGCCATTTGTTTCCTGCCAGGATCCTTGGCCTTAACCCAAATTATGAGCATTAATTGGAAACCAGTCCAGCTTGGTGTTTTTTAAAACTCTTAATCCTATGGGGTGCCTGGGTGGCTCGGTCAGTTAAGCGGCTGCCTTCGGCTCAGGTCATGATCCCAGGATCCTGGGATCGAGCCCCACATTAGGCTCCCTGTTCAGTGGGGAGCCTGCTTCTCCCTTTCCTCTGCAGCTCCCCCTGCTTATGCTCTCTCTCTGTCAAATGAATAAATAAAATCTTTAAAAACAAAACAAACCCCTCCTAATCCTAATATCTTTAAAGGTAAAGAGACAAAAGAAACAATAATAAAATCGCAATGACAAATCCAAAAGAAAAGCATTTAAGATGCATCATTCTGCCTGCCCTCTCTCCTGTAATGAGGTCAAGAAAGTGCCAAGAACACAGAAGCACACAGGAGACATGTGGAAAGGGAATTGTAGCAGATGCTGTTTTGTGGCAGAGGCCGTAGCGTGTGGCACGGGAACCCTCTTCAGGCCTGCGCCTCCTTCCTCCTCCTCAGTTGCTGCCAGTGTCTGGGGCTGATGGCTCTCAGCTGAGTTGCACTCCAGGCCACGCCTTTCCTCAAAGAAAGCCTGCATACGATGACTGACTGATGGCCTGGAAAGGTCCAGAGAAGTCAACTCTGAATGGGCAGTCCAGCTTTGGGCTAGCATTCCATTGCAGTCAAGACACCCTCTCTCCACCCAATCCTGCTTTCCAGCCCCTCGCAGATGTTGATCCCAGAGGCACTCCCCAGTAAATTTTCTACATGCTCATCTCTATTTCGCAGACTGCTTGCGTCACAACCTGACCTAAGACAGGTATTATGAACCATTTTCTTACACAGATGTAAAAACTTCAAATGTCAGAATTGTAAGTTGAGGTATTATAATAAAAAAATAGAGTGAGTTGTATAAGCATTGACACAATGGTGATAGTTTTAATATGGATTTCTATGCTAGGAATTAGAGGTAGCCACTTGTCTTTTTATGAGGTTACTGACACACAAATCCTATGTTAGAAGAACAACATGCATATGGTTTCAGAAAGTAGTATGATTTTAAGGCTGATTAAGATAAATGACCTCTTGAGAAATGTGCTTCATGGAACTCTATCTCCCTCAATAGGCTGTGGAAAGGGGCAGACAAAGGTATCTGGTATGGTTTGTATTTCCCCAGGATATTTGTAAGTTCAGCTCTTGCTCCATACCAGGCATTGTGCTAAATGCCCCATGTGCATTGTCATATTAACTCTTAAAATAATCATTTGAGGTAGATGATTTTATTATCCCTACAAGTGTAGTAGAGGAGCACAGAGGAGCACCGAGCCAAAAGTATGTCATTGTGCGTTCTAGTCACTGACCCAACCTGGGCAGCAGCTTCCACAGCTGAAAATGGGCATGACATCTGCCAACAGATGTGTGGTGGGGACTAAAGGAGATACAACAGGCTTAGAGAAATGCTTTTCAAAGTAAGTTGTCATGCAAACATTAAAAATGATAATTGGTGTAGTTTATGTGGGTGTGAATGAGTGAGGAAGTGTGTGTATGTTGGAGAAAGGAAGAGAGAATTGGTATTCAGCAGATTAGCAAACTGGCACCTTCGTTTTATCCATGAGCAACAGGGACACAGGAATCACATTTTCTATTTCAAATAATTCATTTGACATGAACAAGATGATCATATGCCATTAGAAAGAAAAAAGTGGGGCATCAGAGAGAAGACAGAGTTATGCTAAGTGAAACAGGTCAGTCAGAGAAAGACAAACACCATATGCTTTCACCCATATGTGGGATCTAAGAAACAAAACAAACAGGCTTAGGGGGAAAAAAAGAGAGAGAGGAAAACCAAGAAACAGACACTTTTTTTTTTTAAAGATTTTATTTATTTATTTGAGACAGAGAGAGAGAGTGCCCGAGTAGGGAGGAGGAGTAGAGGGAGAGGAAGAGGGAGCCCCCCATGGGGCCTGATCCCAGGACCCTGAGATCATGACCCGAGCCGAAAGCAGACGCTCAACCAACTGAGCCACCCAGGTGCTCCCAACAAACAAACTCTTAACTATAGAGAACACACTGACGGTTACCGGGGGGGTGGGGGGGGGATGAGGGAAATAGAAGATGGGTATGAAGGAGGGCACTTGTGATGAGCACCAGGTATGTTGTATGGAAGTGCTGAGTTGCTAAATTGTGCTCCTGACACTAATATTACTCTGTTAACTGAAATTTAAATAAAAACTTTTAAAAAAAATTTTATTATGTTATGTTAGTCACCATACAATACATCATTGCTTTTGATGTGGTGATCCACGATCCATTGTTTTCGTATAACACCCAGTGCTCCATGCAGTACGTGCCCTTCTTAATACCCATCACCGGGCTAACTGATTCCCCTGCCCCCTCCCCTCTAAAACCCTGCTTGTTTCTCAGAGTCCATAGTCTCTTATGGTTCATCTCTCCCTCCAATTCCCCCTCCCCATTTTTCCCTTCCTTCTCCTAATATCCTCCATGCTATTCCTTATGTTCCACAAATAAGTGAAACCATATGATAATTGACTTTCTCTGCTTGACTTATTTCACTTAGCATAATCTCCTCCAGTCCCATCCATGTTGATGTAAAAGTTGGGTATTCATCTTTTCTAATGGCTGAGTAATATTTCATTGTATATATGGACCACATCTTCTTTATCCATTCATCTGTTGAAGGGCATCTCAGCTCTTTCCACAGTTTGGCTATTGCGGACATTGCCGCTATGAACATTGGGGTCATATGGCCCTTCTTTTCACTACATCTGTGTCTTTGGGGTAAATACCCAGGAGTGCAATTGCTGGGTCATAGGGTAGCTCTATTTTTAAATTTTTGAGGCACCTCCGCACTGTTTTCCAAAGTGGCTGTACCAACTTGCATTCCCACCAACAGCGTAAGAGGGTTCCCCTTTCTCCACAAACTCTCCAACATTTGTTGTTTCTTTCCCTGTCCATTTTTGCCATTCTAACTGGTGTAAGGTGGTATCTCAGTGTGGTTTTGATTTGAATTTCCCTGATGGCTAATGATTATGAATATTTTTTCATGTGTCTGTTAGCCATTTGTATGTCTTCTTCAGAGAAGTGTCTGTTCATATCTTCTGCCCACTTTTTGACTTATTTGTTTTTGGGTGTTGAGTTTGAGAAGTTCTTTATAGATCTTGGGTACCAGCCCTTTATCTGTAGTGTCATTTGCAAATATCTTCTCCCATTCTGTGGGTTGCCTCTTTGTTTTGTTGACTGTTTCCTTTGCTGTGCAGAAGCTTTTGATCTTGATGAAATCCCAGAAGTTCATTTTTGCTTTTGTTTCCCTAGCTTTTGGAGATGGATCTTGAAAGAAGTTGCTGTGGCCGATGTCAGAGGTTACTGCCTATGTTCTCCTCTAGGATTTGGATGGATTCCTGTCTCACATGGAGGTCTTTCATCCACTTTGAGTTTATCTTTGTGAATGGTGTTAGAGAATGGTCGAGTTTCATTCTTCTGCATGTGGCTGTCCAATTTTCCCAGCACCATTTATTGACGAGACTGTCTTTTTTCCATTGCATGTTTTTTCCTGCTTTGTCAAAGATTATTTGATCATAGAGTTGAGGGTCCATACCTGGGTTCTCTATTCTGTTCCATTGGTCTGTATGTCTGTTTTTGTGCCAGTACCATGCTGTCTTGGTGATCACAGCTTTGTAATATAGCTTGAAATCGGGCAACGTGATGCCCCCAGCTTTGTTTTTCTTTTTCAACATTTCCTTGGCGATTCGGGTTTTTTTCTGATTCCATACAAATTTTAGGGTTGTTTGTTCCAGCACTTTGAAAAATGTCATTGGAACTTTGATCGGGATGGCATTGAAGGTATAGATTGCTCTGGGTAGCATAGACATTTTAACAATGTTTATTCTTCCGATCCATGAGCATGGAATATTTTTCCATCTTTTTGTGTCTTCTTCAATTTCTTTCATGAGTGTTTTGTAGTTCCTAGAGTATAGATCCTTTACCTCTTTGGTTAGGTTTATTCTGAGATATCTTATGGTTTTTGGTGCTATTGTAAATGGAATCGTTTCTCTAATTTCTCTTTCTACAGTTGCATTGTTAGTGTATAAGAAAGCAACTGATTTCTGTGCATTGATTTTGTATCCTGCCACATTACTGAATTGCTGGATGAGTTCTAGTAATTTGGGGGTGGAGTCTTTTGGGTTTTCCACATGAAGTATCATGTCATCTGTGAACAGAGAAAGTTTGACTTCTTCTTTGCCAATCTGAATACCTTTTATTTCTTTTTGTTGTCTGATTGCTGTTGCTAGGACTTCTAGTACTATGTTGAACAACAGTGGCAAGAGTGGGCATCCTTGACGTGTTCCTGATCTTAAGGGAAAGGCTCTCAGCTTTTCCCCATTGAGGATGATATTCGCCGTGGGTTTTTCATAGATGGATTTTATGAACTTGAGGAATGATCCCTCTATCCCTATACTCTGGAGAGTTTTAATCAGGAAAGGATGTTGTATTTTGTCAAATGCTTTTTCTGCATCAATTGAGAGGACCATATGGTTCTTCTGCCTCCTCTTATTAATGTGTTCTATCACATTGATTGATTTGAGAATGTTGAACCACCCTTGCATCCTGGGGATAAATCCCACTTGGTCGTGGTGGATGATCCTTTTAATGTATTGTTGGATCCTATTACCTAGGATTTTGTTGAGGATTTTGGAATCCATATTCATCAGGGATATCGGTCTGAAATTCTCCTTTTTGATGGGGTCTTTGCCTGGTTTGGGGATTAAGGTAATGCTGGCCTCATAGAATGAGTTTGGAAGTTTTCCTTCTGTTTCTATTTTTTGAAACAGCCTCAGTAGAATAAGTATTATTTCTTCTTTGAATGTTTGGTAGAATTCCCCAGGGAATCCATCAGGCCCTGGACTCTTGTTTTTGGGGAGGGTTTTGATCACTGCTCCAATCTCGTTACTGGCTATTGGCCTATTCAGGTTGTCAATTTCTTCCTGTTTCAGTCTTGGCAGCTTATAGGTTTCCAGGAAGGCCTCCATTTCATCCAGATTGCTCAGATTATTGGCATATAGTTGTTAATAATAATTTCTAATAATTGCAGTAACCCATAGGTTTTGGACCAATGTGTTTTTGTTCTCATTGATTTCCATGAATTGTTTAAGTTCTTCTTTGATTTCCTGGTTGACCCAAACATTTTTGAGCAGAGTGGTCTTTAG
This sequence comes from Mirounga angustirostris, assembly GCF_029215605.1. Lineage (NCBI taxonomy): Eukaryota > Metazoa > Chordata > Mammalia > Carnivora > Phocidae > Mirounga > Mirounga angustirostris. Next base: position 181,673,489 of record NW_026991709.1, on the reverse strand, counting down.
CTTCCAAGTGTTTGAATTTCTGCCAAATTTTTTCTTGTGATTGAGTTCCAGTTTTAGAGCATTGTGGTCTGAGAATATGCAGGGAATAATCTCAATCTTTTGGTATCGGTTGAGACCTGATTTGTGACCCAGTATATAGTCTATCCTGGAGAAAGTTCCATGTGCGCTCGAGAAGAATGAGTAGTCTGTTGTTTTAGGGTGGAATGTTCTGTAAATATCTATGAGGTCCATCTGGTCCAATGTACCATTCAAAGCTCTTGTTTCCTTGTTGATTTTCTGCTTAGATGATCTGTCCATTGCTGAGAGTGGAGTATTGAGGTCTCCTACAATTAACGTACTGTTATCAATAGGACTCTTTATTTTGGTTAACAGTTGGCTTATGTAGATGGCTGCTCCCATGTTGGGGGCATAGATATTTACAATTGTTAGATCTTCTTGTTGGATAGACCCTTTAAGAATGATATAGTGTTCTTCTGTGTCTCTAATTACAGACTTTAGTTTAAAATCTAATTTGTCTGATATAAGAATTGCTACCTCAGCTTTCTTTTGAGGTCCACTGGCATGGAAGATGGATCTCCATCCCTTCACTTTCAGTCTGGATGTATCTTTAGGTTCAAAATGAGTCTCTTGTAGACAGCATATGGATGGGTCCTGTCTTTTTATCCAATCTGCAACCCTGTGCCGTTTTATGGGAGCATTTAGGCCATTCACATTGAGAGTGATTATTGAAAGATATGAATTAATTGTCATCATGTTGCCTGTGAAGATGTTATTTTTATAGGTCATCCCTGTAAATTTCTGTTGTATATCACTCTTGGGGTCTTCCTCCTTTTATAGAACCCCCCTTAATATTTCTTGCAGGGCCGGCTTAGTGGTCACATATTCTTTCAGCTTCTGCCAGTCGTGGAAGCTCTGCATCCCTCCATCCATTCTAAATGAAAGCCTTGCCAGATAAAGTATTCTTGGCTGCATGTTCTTCTCATTTAGTACCCTGAATATGTCTTGCCAGGCATTTCTGGCTTGCCAGGTCTCTGTGGATAGTTCTGACGTTATTCTGATGTTCCTCCCTCTGTACGTAAGGAATTTCTTCCCCCTAACTGCCCTTAAGATGGTTTCCTTGGTTCTAAGATTTCCAAGTTTTACTCTTACATGCCGGGGTGTTGGCCTGTTTTCCTTGATCTTGGGAGGGGTCCTCTCTGCCTCTAGGACTCGAATGTTTGTTTCATTCCCCATATTAGGGAAGTTCTCAGCTACGATTTGCTCAAATACATCTTCTAGTCCTCTCTCCCTCTCCACTCCCTCCGGGATTCCAATTATTCTGATATTGGAACACTTCATGGTGTCACTTATTTCTCTGATTCTATTTTCATGGATTCTGAGTTGTTTTCCCTGGCCTCCTCTTTTCCCTTTTTACCTATTACATTGTCTTCCAGGTCGCTTATTCTCTCTTCTGCCTCAGTTACCCTAGCTGTTAGTTTATCTAGATTGGATTGGATCTCATTGATAGCATTTTTAAGTTCTGCCAGTTCAGCTTTCATTTCCGCCCTTAGAGACTCTATGTTGCCATTAATTGATTTCTCCGTTCTAGCCATTGTCTTCACAATTGCTAGCCTGAATTCCACCTCCAACATCTTGGTTATAACTGCATCCATTTGTAAATCTGCAGCATAAGTCATAATCTCTGAGTCTTTTCTATTTTGGGGGCTCCTCCTCCTAATCATTCTGTTGATGGGTGTTTGAGGGCATGTATAGAATCCAAATTATTGACCAGAACCCAAGCAAGATGCACCTGTTTTCTTGGAACCTTAGGGTTGCTGACCTCTTGTTCTCCCAGCCTGTCTTCTGCGGGAGGGGCCTGCTGCGCTGTTACTCAGGCAACCCTGTTTGGGTGGAGTTGCCCTGCGCCACTGTGGCGGGGGATGGGCTCAGTGGGAATCAGTCTTTGGGGCTTTTGTTCTCTGGCACCTTTCCCTGGCGGCTTTCCACATCTCTTCCGCGAGTCAGAGCAGAAGAGACCGTTTCCAAACCTCTGCCTCAGAGCAGAGAGATCGCAGTCTGTTCTTCAGTGAGCCCTCCAGGCCACACTGTCTCCATTTCTGTCCGTGCTGCTATAAACTGCAGCATCCTGGGTTGTGCGCCCCTCCACAGCGCTCCCAGTCCTGCCTCCAGGTCAGGGCACGTCTCTGCCCTTTGTGCTTCTAAAACCGCCAGCCGCTCCCAGTTGGTGTGCGCGCGACTCTGCCGCTTGGGCTTCCATCCCGGGGACTGCAGTTCCCGCATGCGAGGCCCCGCCGCTCTGGGTTTCCACCCCAGGGGCTGCCCTAGAGTCCTTTCCCCGCTGCTACTGGTCTGCGAGTCTGTGCCCGTCCATACTGGTCTGCGAGTCTGTGCCCGTCCACAGCGCAGGAGGCTGTCACTCACCGGTGGTGTAGGATCCCCACGGCCAGGCTCCCTCCCGCTGCCATTTATCCTCCGATATCTGCCCACGGAATCAGGGCTCCCCGCTTCGTACCTCAAAACCAACCGCCTGCGATATTCTCTTTGTAGAGATCCAGATCTTCTTACATCTCAGGCTGGTTTCGTGGGTGCTCAGAGTGGTCTGGTAGATATCCAGCTCAATTCTGGGGACCAGTTGAAATAGGGTCCCCTACTCCTCCGCCATCTTTCCTGAAAAACCTAAATAAAAACTTTTAAAAAATAAAATAAAATACAGAACGTGCTCTCTGCTGCCCCCTTTTTCCTTTCTAAAAACAGTATTTGTAATTACCATTATTGTTCAAGGTAGCATGTCATCGTTTCTACATTCTGTTGAGTAAACTGGTCCCCATGCTCCCCGCCAGTCAAGAATATGTACACTTGACAATATTCTACCCATTCTCTTAAGAAAATTTACCTGATCAGAGGACTTTCAAGCCCTTCAAGTTCACTGTAGAGTGATAAAACACTAGTCGCAAACCAAGTGCATTTCTCAGCCGTGTGCCATGGTGATTGGTGGGATTCATGTCAGTTTTGTAAGAAATACAGTCAGTTTCATTTCTGTCACCTGGAGTGCTGGTTCACTGGGAAACATTTACAATGAAAGCTGGTGTTCATGCAGGCTGTGGAAGGAGGAGGCAGCTCCAACGGGGAAATACGCTGAAACCCTGCCCTCATAAATTTAAGTTAATGTTACTAACTTGGGTGGATAGATCATTGTTCACAGGCCTGGGTGAGGAAAACCAGTGTCTTAGAGCCTGAATTATAGGGAGAGGTACACTGGTTTCTAAGCAGACTTCAAATGCAAATGGAACACAGAAATCTCCACAGCTTCTGTTCTGATATAAAAAGAGATATTTTTTGAGAGCTCTAGAGAAGGCAGTGCATGAAGTTGCAAGGTCTGCCCTTCATATGATACCAAGAATGAGAAAATCACAAAGATGATTTTTCAGGAACCCTGGGGAGTGCTTAAAAATTTTAAGCATATGTTAACTCCATAGTTTTGTCTATATCTAGACCAAAAACCCCCTCCAAAACAAAACAAAAAAAGACAACAAAAAACCAAACCCAGAATTTTCTGATCTGGGAATGGCCCATATCCTCAATCATTCATTAATTCATTAAAAATACAAATTTCCAAGCATCTACTGTATTCTGGGTTCTGTGCATAGGCTCAATACTAAATTAATTGCTTAATTAAAATTAATTAGTTAAAAGAATAAGGCATAATTTTTTACCCTCAAAATGTTCACAGACTTGAGAATCATGATGTTAAGAGAAGTGGGTTTGTCTTTTCTGAAAAGAGATTGTACATTTCTCCTGATAGTTAGTTACAGTGGGAGAATGGAAAGGAATTTAGGAAGGATGGAGGGAGGAAGGAAGAAGAGAGAGAAGAAAAGCAAATCTCATCATGGCTGCTTAAATGAAACCAAATCTTGATTCAGAACTGGGCTACAGCTGTCCCAGAAGTAATGAACTCAATAAAACTGTTGGATCTTTGTTTTATCTTCCCCCATCTATAACCCTCTCCTTTGGGATAATTTCCAGAAAGTAATGGCTGAATGTAAGCCCTTCTCAAATACTATTTTTTTTGGGGGGGGTGCTATCTAACTAAAGTATCATTTAGACAAAAGTTAGCTGAGACTGGGTCCATCTCCACTTTTCCCTGGCTAAAATTAAACATACATATGTAACAGGTGCCATGGCCACAAAAACCTAGATCTACGAGTCCAGCTCCAGCCTCCTCAGAAAGTAGTTCTAATTTTGTTTTTATTTATTATTCAGCGTGGTCCTGTGCACCACTCCTGAGTTGGCAAATAGGCAGATAAAAACATGTTCAACATCATAAGTCATTAGGGAAATTCAAATCTATTGAATTTCACTAGGCATCCAGTAGAATGGCTAAAATAATAAAAAGAATTCTGAGAGTACCAAGTGTTAGTGAGGATGCACATCAATTGCAATGTTTCGGCTGGGAATGCAAAATGGTACAGCTGCTTTAGAAAGCAGCCTGGCAGTTTCTTATAAAGTTTAACATACATTTACCATATAACCCAACAGTCCACTTGACCCAAATACCTTTCGGTTGATGAATGAATTAAAAAATTGTGGCACATCCATACAATTAAATAGCATTCAGTGGTAAAAAAAAAGAATGAACTGCTGATACTACAACACAGATACTATCAGATGAATTACGCCAAGCAAAATTAGCCAGACTCAAAAGGCTACGTACACATGATTCCACTTATATGACATTATTACAAAGGCAAACAATAGAGACAGAAGCCAGATTAGTGATCTTCTGTGGCGGGGGATGGGGGAAGCATTGATGACAAAGCGGAATGGGGAACTGGGGAATGCTATAACTGTTCTATGTCTTGATTACAAACGGGGGCAACAGCACTATATTTGTCAAAACCCACTGAAATTTACAGTAAAAGTGATTCCATTTCATTCTATAATAAATTACGCTTCAATAAGCCAGACTTAAATAAAGAGGTTAGGTAGCAAGCACCAAAAACATTCTTGAGAGTTTCTTCTATTTTCACTTTTATCTGAGCTCCAAAGATATAGTTCGTTCTTTTTAGGCAAATATAGTTTAGAAGTTTACTTTCTTCTAGTATTATTCATATAGAGTTTAGTTACACCAATGAACACACCCAGTGGAGAGCAATAAATATCATTCTCGTTGAATAGGAAGAAAAAAAGAAGTGAATATGAGGTATGAATACATGAAGTTGAGAACGTTAATAGCAAATTGCCTTGATTTTCTTGCTTGCTAGGTATTGTTAGGAGAAGAAGTCAACTTATAAATGGGAACAATATACAGAAATGATGAAAAAAGGGGGAAACAACCTAAGTTAGAATGAATAGAGGCCTAAAAAAAGGTGTAGCATGAAGAATCTAGAAATATTAGCAACAGTTACAGGCAGAAACAAATACATACAAGCTAGAAACACTCAATTCCAGTTCTGATTATCTGCTTAGACAAAACCATTGTATGCCATGTATTTCTCCCTTTCTAGCTGTAGCTTCTAAAGCCTAAGAACCACCTCCACACTGTTTACGCCAGTAGTTGTACCAGTTTTCATTCTTCCCAGCAGTGCACAAAGGTTCACTTTTTTCCACATCCTTACCAACAGGTATCTCTTGTCTTTTTGGTGACTGTCATTCTAACAGGTGTGAACTGACATATTACATATAGAAGTGTGTCAAATCAACACAATGGATACTTTAAACATGCACAATGCTATGTCAGTTATATCTCCATAAAGCTTGGGGGAAAAAAAACCTAAGAAAATGCTAGACTAGTCTTAGCATCAATGTGCTTATGAGTAGGCATTATTTGGATGCACCTGCAACAACTTCAGCTTCACTGTTCTCAGAGAGGCTGTTTTGGCCAAGGTCTTTAAGTCACAATGGTCAGGATACTAGTTTCCAAGAAACAAGTATTTGCTTGAGATAGATAAATAGGAATATAAACAGAAATGTGTTTGTGTGTGTCTGTTCGCATATGCTGAAGATACCATTCCGTTATCAGTTTGTTCTTTAGAAACAGCAGTACTAAAAGACTCTTTATAGAGTAGAAAAGGCATAATGATAAGCCCAGAACTTATTCCAGAGAGAAAAAAAAAGTGATTGATAAAACAATCCTCAAGATAACACACCAAGTATTTAGCAGGACTCAATATACAAATTGAAAGAGGCCTTCAACCATATACTCCATTCCAATTAAACTAAACACATTTCCTAAATTAGCTGAATAGAAAATTAAACTATATTACAAGTAAATGGAAACTAGAACTCGCATTTCAGTAATAGGTAATCCACACAGTTATAGGAATAATTACTCATATACAAAGAATGATTTAAAATAGTATTCCTAGAAGAAAACATGAATCTTTATATTTGTAGAGAATGAAAGGTATAGGGAAAAAAGTAATGTCCTATAATCTACTGATATTCAAATGCAGCTTTTAAACTTTAATTTAGAAACAAAGCAAGCATTTTTTTGAGAAACATAGCTACATTTATTCTTCAGTATAAAAGCAGTATTTTTTTCCTTTTTTTTTATTCTTATGTTAATCCCCATACATTGCATCATTAGTTTTAGATGAAGTGTTCCATGATTCATTGTTTGTGCATAACACCCAGTGCTCCATGCAGAATGTGCCCTCCTCAATACCCACCACCAGGCTAACCCATCCTCCCACCCCCCTCCCCTCTAGAACCCTGTTTGTTTTTCAGAGTCCATCGTCTCTCATGGTTCGTCTACCCCTCCGATTTCCCCTGCTTCATTCTTCCCCTCCCACTACCTTCTTCTTCTTTTTTTTTTCTTAACATATATTTAAAAGCAGTAATTTTATTTTCAATTTCAAAACAAAAAAAAATTGACTATTTTAATTTGTAGTTAAAAACCTTCCCACAAAAAAAACTAGTCTTCACTAGTGAATTCTACCAAACATTTAAAGGAAATAATAATACTAATCCAGATAAGCTCAGGCAGGGAATAGATAAGAAGGAAACACATTTGAATTCATTTCACAAGGCATCATACCCCTGATATTAAAAGCAAAGACATGACAAGAAAAGATAAATCCAGACGAACATACCTTATGAGCACAGATACAAAAATCCTTAACAAAACATCAGTGAATTGAATCTAGCTATGTATAAAAATAATAATACATTGTGCCCTAGTGAAATTCATCTTAGTTAGGCAAGAGTGGTTTAACTTTAAAAATATCAGTGTAATTTATCATATTTATAGACTAAAAACAAGTCATATGGTCATCTCGATAGATGCAGAGAAAGCATTAGACAAAATTCACCATCCAATAAGGATAAAAACACTCTCTAAGTCAAGAAGAGTAAAGAAGGATCTTCCTCAACTTTATAAAGGGCATCTACAAAATAGTCTTTGGCTAATATTTGTATATATTTTGTTTCCCCTGAAATTGAGAACAATTCTGGGATGTCCCCTCAACACTTTTATCTAACATTATATCATAATTCATTGTAGCTAATAGGATAAGGGAAAAAAGATAATAAAAGCATACAGATTGGAAAAGGAAAAGTAAACTCTCTTTATTTGCAGATGACATGACTGTCTTCATAGAAAAGCCTAAAGGATCTACAAAAATGTTACAAGAACAAATGAGAAACTTCTAGAAAAAAAAATAAGAGAAAAATCTTTGTAAATTTGGGTTAGGCCAAGATTTCCTAGGACACAAAAAGCATAAACAATAAAAGAGAGTTTTGATAAACTGGATAGCATCAAAATTAAAATATTAACGGGCAGTTTATGAAGGTGAAAAGGAAACCACAGACTGGAAAAAAATACTTGCAAAAAGTGCATCTCACATAAAAATAATTTTATCTAGGATACACAAAAATATTAATAACTTTAATAACATTATGAAAAATATGATTTTAAAAAATGGGAAAATATTGTAACACTTAACCAAAGAAGAAACACTAAGGCAAATAAGTACATGAAATAATAATCAACATCATTATTCATTTGAGGGATGCAAATTAAAACCACAATTAGATACCATTACATTCACTAGAAAGTTAAATTAAAATGATTAACAACACCAAGTGTTGGCAAGGATGTTGAGCAGATGGAATCCTATTGATTTACTAGCGGGAATGCAAATGATACAGACACTTCGGAAAAAGTTTGACAGTATCTCATAAAGTTAAATACACACTTATCCTATGATCCAGGAATCCCTCTTTTGGGCATTTTCCCAAGAGAAATGAAAATATATTTCCACACAAAGTCTTGTGTGCAAATGCTCTTATCACATTTATTCATAATATTCAATAACTAGATATAAATCAAATCTCCATCAACAGGTAAACAAATTGCAGCTTACCTATGCAATGGAGTATTATTTAGTATTAAAAACTGATTTACTGACAAATGCAACACATGAATGAATCCCAAAGCACTGTGCTAAAAAAGCCAGAAACAAACAGTACTTACTTCCAATATAGACCATATGCTAGGTCCATAACAAACCTCAACAAACTCAAAAGGATAGAAATAATATACAGTATGTTCTCTGACTATAATGACATGAAATTAGAAATCAATAACAGGAAAATTTTCTAAATATGTGGAAATTAAACAACACACTCCTAAATACCCAGTGGATCAAAGAAGAAATTAAAAGAGAAACAAAAAATATTTTGAGATGAGTGAAAATAAAGGCACAACTTACCAAAACTTATGTGATGCTGCTAAAGCAGTGCTTAGAGAAAAAATTATTAGCTGAAAATTCCTATATTAAGAAAGAAAAATGATCTCACATCAATAACCTAACCTACTACCTCAAAGCACATGAAAAAGAAGAGCAAACTGCATCTAAAGCAGGCAGAAGGAAGGACACAGTAAAGAGTAGAGCAGAAATTGATAAAATAGAGAACAGTAAAATAATAGAGAAAACCAATAAAACTGAAATCCAGTTCTATGAAAAGATAAACAAAATTTACAAACCTTTAATTAGATTAACCAAGAGAAAAAGGGAGAAGTCCCGAATTACTAGAGTCAGAAAATAAGAGGGGATATTACCCCCGACCTTATAGAAATAAAAATGACTGTATAAAGGAATGCTACAAATAATTACACATCAACAAATTATAGATAATTTAGGTGAAGTGGATACATTCCTAGAAAGATACAAACTATTGAAACTGACTCAAGGTGAAATAACCATTTTAATGGACCTATGTATAACAAGTGAGAAGATTGAATTCAAGTAACCAAAGACTATCCACAAAGAAGTAGGCCTGGATGATTTCACTGGTGAATTCTACCAAACATTTAATGAAGATCAATTCTTCACTAACTATTCCAAAAAACTGAAGAGGAGGGAACACATCTCAACTCATTGTATGAGGCTACTATTATCCTGATACCAAAACCAGATGAAGACATCACACGAAAACTACAGTCCAATATCTTTTATACATATGAATGTAAAAATCTTAAACAAAATACTAATAAACTGAATCCAGCAACACCTAAAAGAATACACCACAACCAAATCTAGTATACATAAAGAACTCTTACTGCTCAATAATAAAAAGACAACCCAATTTAAAGATGGGCGAAGGATTTAAATAGACATTTCTCCAAGGAAAATATACAAATAACCAATAAGCACATGAACAGTTGCTTAACATCATTAGTTATCAGAGAAATGCAAATCAAAACTTCACATCCATTCGAATAGCTAAAATAAAAAAGTCAGATAGTAACAGGTGTTAGAAAGAATGTGAAGAAATTAGAATCCTCATATAGTGCAGGCTAGAATGTAAAATGGTACAGATGCACTGGAAACCAGTCTGTTTTTTTCCTCAAATGGTTAAACATGGCTACCATATGACCCAGCAATTCTACTACACCTAGGAGAAATGAAAACATGTGTTCACACAAAAACTTGTACATGAATGTTTTTAGGAGTATATTCATAATAGCCAAAAGAAGGACATAACCCAAATGTCCATCAACTAGCTGGAGAATGGATAGACAAAATGTGGTATATCAATACAATGGGACATTATTCAGTCATAGACTGCTATGGAATGGAGTACTGACAACTTCTACAGCATGCATGATTCTTGAAAACATGCTAAGTGAAAGAAGCCAGTCACAAAAGATCACATCTTTATTTTTTTTAAAGATTTTATTTATTTGACAGAGACAGAGAGAGAGCACAGATAGGTAGAGCGGAAGGCAGAGGGAGAGGGAGAAGCAGGCTCCCCACTGAGCAGGGAGCCTGATGCAGGGCTTGATCCCAGGACCCTGGAACCATGGCCTGAGCTGAAGGCAGCGCTTAACAGACTGAGCCGCCCAAGTGCCCCTCAAAAGATCACATCTTACATGATTCCATTCCCGTGACATGTCCAGAACAGGAAAATCTATGTAGGCAGAAAACAGATTAGCAGTTGGTTGGCACTCGGGAAACAGAGAGGTAGAAGAGTGATATCTAACAGGTCCGGGTTTTCTTTTTGAGGTGATACGAAGTTGCTAAAATTGACTATGGTGATTATTTCAACTATTGAGCATACTAAAAACAACAACAACAACAAACCACACAACAACACTGTATACTTTATATGAGTGAATTCTATGATATGTAAATTATAGCTCAATGGAGTTGTTAAAATCTTTTAAAGTGTATATTTCCATTTATATGAAATTCTGGAAAAGGCAAAATTGTAATGACAATAAGATCAGTTACCATCAGGGACCAGGAGTGGGGAGAGAGGTTGCAAAGGGGCCAAGGGGAATGTTTGAGGTGATGGAAATGTTTGATATCGTGGTTGTGTGGTGGCTACATTATTGCATACATTTGTTAAAACTCATCATTTGTACTTTTAAAAATGGAAGACTTTTAACATATGTAAATTATACTGCAAAGCGACTTTCAAAAGATATGTTAAAGAAAGAAACACCAAGCAATTTTTTTTCTAGGCCCTAATTCTCCTACATAAAATACCAATGCAAAGTGATGGCACAAACATTTTGATAGCCTTGCTAAGCACTAAATATCTGTTTCTTTTAAAAAGCAGATTTTATAAAAGAACAAAATCTAGCTATTTGCAACAACATGGATGAATCTGGAAGGCATAATGCCAAGTGAAATAAGTCAGAGAAAGACAAATACCCTATGATCTCACTCATACGTGGAATTTAACAAACAAAATAAATTAACAAAGAAAGAAGAGACAAACCAAAAAACAGACTCTTATAGAGAACAAACTGATGGTTACTGGAGGGGAGGTAGGTGGGGGGATGGGGATATAGGTGATGAGGATTAAGAGTACACTTATCTTGATGAGCACTGAGTAATGTATAGAATTGTTGAATCACTATATTGTACACCTGAAACTAATAAAACACTGTATGTTAACTATACTGGAATTAAAATGAAATTTAAAAAAGCAGATTTTACATATCATTGCAAAGCATTCCTCCATCAGGCAGGCAAACAGACATTGATACATTGGGTCGTAAATAGACCCTAAAATATATATATTATATATGTTCGAATATATATATATATATATATATATATATATATATGTATGTTTATATATGTACGTATATGTATATATTTGGTTTTTGGATGAAGACCCTTAGTTAGCTGAGGGAATCTGTATAGTGGAAATTATATCTGGATACAAAGGGGTTCATTCCCTAGAATAGTTCCTCAGAAACAGGAAGTTTCCTTTATTCAGGTCTTTATACGTTCTCTTATTATAGGGTGCTTTCTCTTTTTATTTATTTTTTTATTGTTATGTTAATCACCATACATTACATCATTAGTTTTAGATGTTGTGTTCCATGATTCATTGTTTGTGCATAACACCCAGTGCTCCATGCAGAACGTGTATAGGGTGCTTTCTCTAAGGCTCTCATTTGAACCCGACAAAACTGGTTCTTTAAAAAAAAGAGAAGAAAAAGAAATTTCACACAGATTTCATGTTTTTTCATTTTTCCTGGAGAAATGACCTCATTGTAGCAAGATTGGCTGTCACTGTAAACAAGCCTCTTATAAAACAATCCAGAAAGTGATTACATTGCGGAGATCAGGAATATAAACCCATGGGACAAATGATGACCCTCATTTACTTGTATGCTCTAGCAAAATTAATATACCAAAGCTGAGTGGGGTGGAATTTTAATAACCTCACATTTGGGGTCCATGTGCAGCCATGGCAGTTACAGTTACCAGGCAAATGTACAGTCATGCTCTCTGAGCCTAACTTATTGGTTCTCACTCTGCCTCAGGAGACACTCAACAGACCAACGGATATGCCAGAACTAAATAGGAAGCTGCATATCTGGCTTCATGTCTCTGACTTGGGACCAAGGCATCTGCTCATCAGAATGGTTGCCAATTTCACCGTGAGCGGATGTGCAATTTTCGTCTTGGACACTTTGAAAAGTCAAAAACAGACCCATTAGTTTCCCAGAGACTGAATCACAAGATTAATACAGCACAATTTTAAAGGTGGTAGTATCACATCGTGAAAATGTTAATTGCCATGATAGAGGCCAGCTAGCATAATGGTGGGGAAGCCAGACCATAGGGGTTTGCAGTCTGGATCTACCACCTATAAATCATCAACCTCTCCGTGCCTCAGTTTCTTCCTCTATAAAATGAGAATAGTAGTAGTACTTATCTAGAGGGTGGTTGCGTGGGTTAAATGAGTTAGTAAATGTAAAGTGGTTAGAACAGCCACCAGGCACTGTATGAAGTGTCATTTACTTCAGGTAGCCTAGGCAGGGGTCATTATCCCCAGGGCACAGCTGGGGAAAATGTGGCTTAGAAAAAGTGAATGGGTCACACAGCCAGTCAGTGACTGAATTAGAACTAAACTCTCCAACTCCTTATTCTAATTTTCTACCCTTTCTATAATACATCTTTAAATTTAGAATCAAGAAAAATGACTTGCTCAACTCTAAGGAAAGCAATTACCAAAGACCTGTTCACTTTCTATGACATTCTACAAACTGTAAGAAATTGTTTAGGCTATTTATTAGAACAGTGCTTTTCAAAATGCTAGTAGTAACCCCATTAGTGGGTTAACACTTCATTTGGTAAATTTCTCTCTCTTTTTTTAAAGATTTTATTTATTTGAGAGAGGACGCACTAGAGAGAGAGAGAGCGAGTAAGCATGAATGGGGGGCAGAGGCAGAGGGAGAAGCAGGCTCCCCGCTGAGCAGGGAGCCCCAGTGCAGGACTCGATCCCAGGACCCTGGGATCATGTCCTGAGCCAAAAGCAGACGCTTAACGAACTGAGCCACCCAGGCGCCCCATTTGGTGAGTTTCAAACAAAATTTAAAAAGACACAATAGAATAGAAAATATCAGAATACATCAAACATAGTAAGGGTAATTATTAACTTGTGAAATTCTGGTTCACTCACACATGTGCTCATATACGTGTACACGTGTGGTGGACTGTATATCTCCCTCTCCCACCTCCCTTTTGAAGGGCTATTTCTCCTTGCCACTTCCCTGTTGACATGCAGGGCTCCTCGCAGAGGGGAATGCTTCCACACCGCATTGATGTTCGGGAGGGTGAAACCTACTAGTCAATCAGCAGGTGGTGTATGCCAAACCCGAGCAATAGCTTTCAGAGCAATGATGCAGTTTGCCTCAAGGTTTCTTACTCTTTCCCTCTGCCATTAGCACATACCACGATGAGGCTGTCCCTTTCACCTGAACCCTGGAATAGCAAGCTACTTGGAGCAGAACTGCAGCCTCCCTATAGCCCGGAAGAGAGAGCCACAACCCAGAGCAGAGGCACTGAGAATGCAACAGCCTTCATGTAACGTAATGACAAAGAAAAAAACCTTTGTTTTGAACCCACAGAGATTTTGAGCTGTTTTTTACCACAGCATAATTTGACCAAAGATGACCAATAAAGATGCAAATGTGTATGGGACTGATGAGATAAAATGTATTTCTGAGGTGGACGATCAAAAAATTTAAAAGTCACTTCACAGAATGACCATTTGGGGACCTGATTCTTTAAAGTATTAGTTTAGCTCACTTGATACAGTATGTGTTTCCCTGGATTTCCTATAGATTTATGCTTCACTTTTATTTTTGTCATATTTTATTTTATTTTATTTTATTTGTGCTTCGTTTTTCGCTGGACGGACAGACTCCATCTATCCCTTAAGATTTAGATCAGTGTTCCTCAAATTATGGCATTCATAGATGAATAGACATTGAGACAAGAACATCACCACATTCAGTGACTTAAAATATCTAAGACTGCAATAGAATTTACTATTTAATGATAATTAAAAGTTAAACAACAATGAGAGAGATGATTTTTTTTTAAAGATTTTATTTATTTATTCATGAGAGACAGAGAGAGGAAGAGAGAGAGAGAGAGGCAGAGGGAGAAGCAGGCTCCCAAGGAGCAGGGAACCCGATGCGGGACTCGATCCCAGGACCCTGAGATCACGACCTGAGCCGAAGGCAGACGTTTAACCATCTGAGCCACCCAGGCGCCCGAGAGAAGTGATTTTGTAATAATCATGGCAATCCAAGCTAGTATCATAAGCTAAGTAAGGTATACATATCCACTTCTTTTTTTTATTTTATTATGTTATGTTAGTCACCATGTAATACATCATTAGTTTTTGATGTAGTGTTCCATGATTCATTGTTTTCGTATAACAACAGTGCTCCATGCAGTACGTGCCCTCTTTAATACCTATCACTGGGCTAACTCATCCCTTCACCCCCCCTTCCTTCCCCTCTAAAACTCTCAATTTGTTTCTCAGAGTCCATAGTCTCTCATGGTTCGTCTCCCCCTCCAATTTCCCCCACTTCGTTTTCCCCTTCATTCTCCTAATGTCCTCCATGCTATTCCTTATGCTCCACAAATAAGTGAAACCATATAATTGATTTCTCTTCTTGACTTATTTCACTTAGCATAATCTCCTCCAGTCCCATCCGTGTTGATGTAGAAGTTGGGTATTCATCCTTTGTCATGGCTGAGTAATATTCCATTGTATATATGGACCATATCTTTATCCATTCATCTGTTGAATGGCATCTCGGCTCTTTCCACAGTTTGGCTATTGCAGACATTGCTACTATGAACATTGGGGTCATATGGCCCTTCTTTTCACTATATCTGTGTCTTTGGGGTAAATGCCCAGTAGTGCAATTGCTGGGTCATAGGGTAGCTCTATTTTTAATTTTTTGAGGAACCTCCACACTGTTTTCCAAAGTGGCTGTACCAACTTGCATTCCCACCAACAGCGTAAGAGGGTTCCCCTTTCTCCACAAACTCTCCAACATTTGTTGTTTCTTGCCTTGTCAATTTTTGCCATTCTAACCAGTGTAAGGTAGTATCTCAATGTGGTTTTGATTTGAATTTCCCTGATGGCTAATGATGATGAATATTTTTTCATGTGTCTGTTAGCCATTTGTATGTCTTCTTTTGAGAAGTGTCTGTTCATGTCTTCTGCCCACTTTTTGACCTGATTATTTGTTTTCTGGGTGTTGAGTTTGAGAAATTCTTTATAGATCTTGGAAATCAGTGCTTTGTCTGTAGTGTCATTTGCAAGTATCTTCTCCCATTCTGTGGGTTGCCTCTTTGTTTTGTTGACTGTTTTCTTTGCTGTGCAGAAGCTTTTTATCTTGATGAAATCCCAAAAGTTCATTTTTGCTTTTGTTTCACTAGCCTTTGGAGATGTATTTTGAAGGAAGTTGCTGTGGCCGATGTCGAAGAGGTTACTGCCTATGTTCTCCTCTAGGATTTGGATGGATTCCTGTCTCACATGGAGGTCTTTCATCCATTTTGAGTTTATCTTTGTGTATGGTGTTAGAAAATGGTCCAGTTTCATTCTTTTGCATGTGGCTATCCAATTTTCCCAGCATTATTTATTGAAGAGACTGTCTTTTTTCCATTGCATATTTTTTCCTGCTTTGTTGAAGATTATTTGACCATAGAGTTGAGGGTCCATCTCTGGGCTCTCCACTTCTATAATAAGTAACATTACCTGTAGGAGAGGTACCTCACCCACTCCATCTACTTTTAAATCTTTTATTTTCGGTAATTGATATGTGATCATTTCTGGAAATGATATGTGGACCAAATGCAGATCCTTTACAGGGAAATTTCTCATTGGAGACTGTGACAACTCAGTCTGGTACTAGAGATAATAACCATATCATATATCCCACTTAAATGCTCAATGTTTAACTTGAAGGATCATAGCAAATGGAGTCCCAATCCACTCTAGAAAGTATTGGTCCTTTCTTGTTGTAGTTTTTGGATGGGTTTTTAAGGATGTCCAATAATGTCATTGATTTGCTTCACTGATTGGGGGGGGCACATCAAGCATTTGAAAATAATTAAATTTGCAAAGACTGAGATGTTAGCTCCACAATTTATTGTTTTTAAGAAATTCTGATGTCATATCTTTAACAAAGAAAATAATGATAATGTTTCCTTGAAGGGATGGATGCATGGATTCAAGATCCTGAATAAGTGACTAAAATATGTCACTTGGGCAACCATCTGAAATCATAGAAGTAGTCTTGACTGGAACCATCAGTGTAATTAAAAAATGAATTTAAAAATCTCACCTTTCATTTTAAATCATGTAAGCATCTTACTCCTCAACAGCAGTGCAGAAAAGTAACATTTTGAAATTGCCACATAATGTACAGGACTCTTGTAAAGAGTTAAAATCAATTGCCATGATTTAATAGTATTCCTTTTTTAATTTCACTTCTTTAATTTTTAAATCAAAATGCAGAGACATAGGATTGACTACCAGCTATTTTCTGTAAATAAAGTGATGTTGGATTGCTAATCAGGCACAACCCTTTTAATTCAAAGACCTTCACTGCCTCCTATGTAGTTGGTGCTCTTAGAGTACTTATTAGAACATACATTTTCTATTTTACCTCATGGCTTTTGAACCAAATAAAGAAGTATCTCTTCTCTAGAATGAATGCTCATGGTAAACATAACAGAAAATCATTAAGCGAGAGGGAGCAAGATGGCGGAGGAGTAGGAGACCTGGATTTCGTCTCCTCTCAGGAATTCAGCTGGATAGGGATCAAACCATTCTGAACACCTACAAACCCAACAGGAGATCAAAGAAAAGAAGAGCAACAACTTTCTGAACAGAAAAGCGACCACTTTCTGAAAGGTAGGACGTGCGGAGAAGTGAATCCGAGGCGATATTCGGGAGGATAGACGGCGGGGGAGGGGCCTCCGTCGGCCGCTTCTGGCAAGTGATAGAGCCACGGAGCACAAAATCGGAACTTTTAAAAGTCTGCTCCGCCGAGGGACGTCACTCTGGTGGCTAAGCGGGGGGTGGAACCCTCCGGGACAGTGTGGTCTCAGGACCCTCGGGGTCACAGAAGGACCGGGGGTGCCTGAGGGCGGCAGAGCTCCCAGGTATCGGAGCAGGGAAGCCGGCTGCAGAGGCGGAGCCCAGGCGTGGGCTCTCAGCTCGGGGTTGACATAAACCGTGATCCGCGGCACAGCCGGGCCACTGCTCCTCCAGCAGGGACCCAACAAGCGGCAGATCCGGGGAGACTCACCTTCCTCCCCCGGGAGGAGCCACGCGGGAGGGCACCGCAGGGATCTGCTGGGTTTGGAGACTCCAGACCGGGTCGGGTGCCAGAGATAGAAACGCGCGGTCACAGGCCGGTTGAGCATGGAGTGCAGCCGGAGACCGGGGAGACGGGAGTGACTGACGGCTTTTCTCTGGGGGCTCACTGAGGAGCAGGCCCGAGTTCTCGGCTCCTCCGGGCCGGAGATTGGGAGGCCGCCATTTTCACGCTCTGCCTCCAAAGCTGTACGGAAAGCTCGCAGGGAACAAAAGCCCCGGAGAGCAAACCCGAGCAGATTACTTAGCCGGGAGGGGGCAAGGGCGGGGCAATTCCGCCTCCGGCAGAGACATTTGAAAACCACGGCAACAGGCCCCTCCCCAGAAGATCAGCGAGAACAGCCAGCCAAGACCAAGTTTACCGATCAATGAGAACGGCAGAACTCCAGCACTAGGGGAATACTGCACATAGAATTCACGGCTTTTTTACCATGATTCCTTAGTCTTTTAAAGTTAATTTTTTTTTTAACTGTCTTTTTGTCTTTTTATTTCTTTTTGAATTTTTCTTTTTCCCTTTTTCAAACAACATCTTATCAATCCCTTTTTTTAAAAAAAAAACATTTTTATTTTTCATTTTTAGAGTCATATTCTATCCCTTCATAGTAGTTACCCATATTTTTGGCTTATATATATAAGTTGTTCTCTCTTTAAAATTTTGAGATAGTTTCTTCTAACAGATTAAAATATACCCTAAATCTCTAGTATATGGTGTTTTCTATTCCCCTGCCTGATCACATCCTCTCCCTTTTTTTTCTTTTTCTTTTTTCTTTTTTAAATCTTCTTCTTTCTTTTTCAAACAACTTCTTATCAATTCCTTTTATAAAATTTTTTATAATTTCCATTTTTACAGTCATTTTCTATCCCTTCATCATATCAACCCTTATTTTTGTACATATATCTTTTTCTTTCTTTAAAATTTTGGGAGACACTTTCTTCTAAAAGACCAAAACACACCCCAAATCTAGTGTGTGGCACTGATCTATATACCATATAGATCATATTTGATCACATTCTGGTTTTTCTTTTGTTGTTGTTGTTTTGTTTTGTTTGTTTTTGTTTTTATCTTTATCTTTTTCTTTTTTTTTCTTTTTCTTTTTTCTCTCTTTCCCCTTCTTATCCCACTGCTTCAGGTCTTTTCTGATTTGTTTAGAGTATATTTTCTGGGGACGTGGTTACTCTGCTAGCATTTTGTTCTCTCATTAATCTATTCTCCTCTGCACAAAATGACGAGACGGAAAAAATCACCTCAACAAAAAGAACAAGAGGCAGTACCGACTGCCAGGGACCTACTCAATACGGACATTAGTACGATGTCAGATCTAGAGTTCAGAATCATCACTTTAAAGATACTAGCTGGGCTTGAAAAAAATATGGAAGTTATTAGAGAAACTCTTTCTGGAGAAGTAAAAGCTAAAATCCAACCAAGTAGAAATCAAAAAGGCTATTAATGAGGTGCAATCAAAATTGGGGGCGCTAACTGCTAGAATAAATGAGGCAGAAGAGAGAATCAGTAATATAGAAGATGAAATGCTGGAAAATAAAGAAGCTGAGAAAAAGAGAGATAAACAACTACTGGATCATGAGGGCAGAATTCGAGAGATAAGCGATACCATAAGACGAAACAACATTAGAATAATTGGGATCCCAGAAGAAGAAGAAAGAGAGAGAGGGGCAGAAGGTATAATGGAGCAAATTATAGCGAGAACTTCCCTAATTTGGGGAAAGAAACAGGCATGAAAATCCAGGAAGCACAGAGAACCCCTCTCAAAATCAATAAAAATAGGTCAACTCCCCGACATCTAATAGTAAAACTTACGAGTCTCAGAGACAAAGAGAAAATCCTGAAAGCAGCTCGGGAGAAGAGATATGTAACCTACAATGGTAGAAACATTAGATTGGCAACAGACCTATCCACAGAGACCTGGCAGGCCAGAAAGGACTGGCAGGATATATTCAGAGCACTAAATGAGAAAAATATGCAGCCAAGAATACTCTATCCAGCTAGGCTGTCATTGAAAATTGAAGGAGAGATAAAAAGCTTCCAGGACAAACAAAAACTAAAGGAATTTGCAAACACAAAACCAGCCCTACAGGAAATCTTGAAAGGGGTCCTCTAAGCAAAGAGAGACCCTAAAAGCAACATAGACCAGAAAGGAACACAGACAATATACGGTAACAGTCACCTTACAGGCAATACAATGGCACTAAATTCCTATCTTTCAATAGTTACCTTGAATGTAAATGGGCTAAATGCCCCAATCAAAAGACACAGGCTAACAGACTGGATTAAAAAACAAGATCCATCGATATGCTGTCTGCAAGAGACTCATTTTAGACCCAAAGACACCCCCAGATTGAAAGTGAGGGGGTGGAAAACCATTTACCATGCTAATGGACACCAAAAGAAAGCTGGGGTGGCAATCCTTATATCAGACAAATTAGATTTTAAACCAAAGACTGTAATAAGAGATGAGGAAGGACACTATATCATACTTAAAGGATCTATCCAACAAGAAGATCTAACAATTGTAAATATCTATGCCCCTAACATGGGAGCAGCCAATTATATAAGGCAATTAATAACAAAAGCAAAGAAACACATCAACAACAATACAATAATAGTGGGGGACTTTAACATCCCCCTCACTGAAATGGACAGATCATCTAAGCAAAAGATCAACAAGGAAATAAAGACTTTAAATGACACACTGGACCAAATGGACTTCACAGACATATTCAGAACATTCCACCCCAAAGCAACGGAATACACATTGTTCTCTAGTGCCCATGGAACATTCTCCAGAATTGATCACATCCTAGGTCATAAATCAGGTCTCAACCGGTACCAAAAGATTGGGATCATTCCCTGCCTATTTTCAGACCACAATGCTTTGAAACTAGAACTCAATCCCAAGAGGAAAGTCGGAAAGAACTCAAATACATGGAGGCTAAAGAGCATCCTACTGAAGAATGAATGGGTCAACCAGGAAATTAAAGAAGAATTAAAAAAATACATGGAAACCAATGAAAATGAAAACACAACTGTTCAAAATCTTTGGGATGCAGCAAAGGCAGTCCTAAGAGGAAAGTATATAGCAATACAAGCCTTTCTCAAGAAACAAGAAAGGTCTCAAGTACACAACCTAACCCTACACCTAAAGGAGCTGGAGAAAGAACAGCAAATAAAGCCTAAACCCAGCAGGAGAAGAGAAATCATAAAGATCAGAGCAGAAATCAATGAAATAGAAACTAAAAGAACAGTAGAACAGATCAACGAAACTAGGAGCTGGTTCTTTGAAAGAATTAACAAGATTGATAAACCCCTGGCCAGACTTATCAAAAAGAGAAGAGAAATGACCCAAATCAACAAAATCATGAATGAAAGAGGAGAGATCACAACCAACACCAAAGAAATACAAACAATTATAAGAACATATTATGAGCAACTCTATGCCAGCAAATTAGATAACCTGGAAGAGATGGATGCATTCCTAGAGATGTATCAACTACCAAAACTGAACCAGGATGAAATAGAAAACCTGAACAGACCTATAACCACTAAGGAAATTGAAGCAGTCATCAAAAATCTCCCAAAAAACAAAAGCCCAGGGCCAGATGGCTTCCCAGGGGAATTCTACCAAACATTTCAAGAAGAATTAATACCTATTCTTCTGAAACTGTTCCAAAAAATCGAAACGGAAGGAAAACTTCCAAACTCATTTTATGAGGCCAGCATTACCTTGATCCCCAAACCAGACAAAGACCCCATCAAAAAGGAGAATTACAGACCAATATCCCTGATGAACATGGATGCAAAAATTCTCACCAAAATACTAGCCAATAGGATCCAACAGTACATTAAAAGGATTATTCACCATGACCAAGTGGGATTTATCCCTGGGCTGCAAGGTTGGTTCAACATCCGCAAATCAATCAATGTGATACAGTACATTAACAAAGGAAAGAACAAGAATCATATGATCCTCTCAATAGATGCAGAAAAAGCTTTTGACAAAGTACAGCATCCTTTCTTGATCAAAACTCTTCAGAGTATAGGGATAGAGGGTACATACCTCAATATCATAAAAGCCATCTATGAAAAACCTACAGCAAATATTATTCTCAATGGGGAAAAACTGAGAGCTTTCCCCCTAAGGTCAGGAACGCGGCAGGGATGTCCACTATCACCACTGCTATTCAACATAGTATTGGAAGTCCTAGCCACAGCAATCAGACAACAAAAAGAAATCAAAGGCATCCAAATTGGCAAAGAAGAAGTCAAACTCTCACTCTTTGCAGATGATATGATACTTTATGTGGAAAACCCAAAAGACTCCACCCCAAAACTGCTAGAACTCATACAGGAATTCAGTAAAGTGGCAGGATATAAAATCAATGCACAGAAGTCAGTGGCATTCCTATACACCAACAACAAGACAGAAGAAAGAGAAATTAAGGAGTCGATCCCATTTACAATTGCACCCAAAACCATAAGATACCTAGGAATAAATCTAACCAAAGAGACAAAGGATCTTTACTCAGAAAACTATAAAATACTCATGAAAGAAATTGAGGAAGACACAAAGAAATGGAAAAACGTTCCATGCTCATGGATTGGAAGAACAAATATTGTGAAGATGTCAATGCTACCTAGAGCAATCTACACATTCAATGCAATCCCCATCAAAATACCATCCACTTTTTTCAAAGAAATGGAACAAATAATCCTAAAATTTGTATGGAACCAGAAAAGACCCCGCATAGCCAGAGGAATATTGAAAAAGAAAAGCAAAGCCGGTGGCATCACAATTCCGGACTTCAAGCTCTATTACAAAGCTGTCATCATCAAGACAGCATGGTACTGGCACAAAAACAGACACATAGATCAATGGAACAGAATAGAGAGCCCAGAAATGGACCCTCAACTCTATGGTCAACTTATCTTCGACAAAGCAGGAAAGAATGTCCAATGGAACAAAGACAGTCTCTTCAACAAATGGTGTTGGGAAAATTGGATAGACACATGCAGAAGAATGAAACTGGACCACTTCCTTACACCACACACAAAAATAGACTCCAAATGGCTGAAAGACCTTAATGTGAGACAGGAGTCCATCAAAATCCTAAAGGAGAACACAGGCAACAACCTCTTTGACCTCAGCCGAAGCAACTTCTTCCTAGAAACATCGCCAAAGGCAAGGGAAGCAAGGGCAAAAATGAACTATTGGGACTTCATCAAGATAAAAAGCTTTTGCAAAGCAAAGGAAACAGTTAAGAAAACCAAAAGACAACCGACAGAATGGGAGAAGATATTTGCAAATGACATATCAGATAAAGGGCTAGTATCCAAAATCTATAAAGAACTCATCAAACTCAACACCCAAAGAACAAAGAATCCAATTAAGAAATGGGCAGAAGACATGAACAGACATTTTTCCAAAGAAGACATCCAAATGGCCAACAGACACATGAAAAAGTGCTCAATATCGCTCGGCATCAGGGAAATCCAAATCAAAACCTCAATGAGGTATCACCTCACACCAGTCAGAATGGCTAAAATTAACAAGTCAGGAAACGACAGATGTTGGCGGGGATGCGGAGAAAGGGGAACCCTCCTACACTGTTGGTGGGAATGCAAACTGGTGCAGCCACTCTGGAAAACTGTATGGAGGTTCCTCAAAAAGTTGAAAATAGAGCTACCATATGATCCAGCAATTGCACTACTGGGTATTTACCCCAAAGATACAAAAGTAGGGATCCGAAGGGGTACGTGCACCCCGATGTTTATAGCAGCAATGTCCACAATAGCCAAACTGTGGAAAGAGCCAAGATGTCCATCGACAGATGAATGGATAAAGAAGATGTGGTATATATATACAATGGAATATTATGCAGCCATCAAAAGGAATGAGATATTGCCATTTGCAACAACGTGGATGGAACTGGAGGGTATTATGTTGAGTGAAATAAGTCAAACAGAGAAAGACATGTATCATATGATCTCACTGATATGAGGAATTCTTAATCGCAGGAAACAAACTGAGTGTTGTTGGAGTGGGGGGTGGGGTGGGAGGGATGGGGTGACTGGGTGATAGACACTGGGGAGTGTATGTGCTCTGGTAAGCGCTGTGAATTGTGCAAGACTGTTGAATCTCAGATCTGTACCTCTGAAACAAATAATGCAATATATGTTAAGAAAAAAAAAAGAAGAAGAAGAAGAAGAAGGTAGCAGGAGGGGAAGAATGAAGCGGGGGAAATCGGAGGGGTAGACGAACCATGAGAGACGATGGACTCTGAAAAACAAACAGGGTTCTAGAGGGGAGGGGGGTGGGAGGATGGGTTAGCCTGGTGGTGGGTATTTAGGAGGGCACATTCTGCATGGAGCACTGGGTGTTGTGCACAAACAATGAATCATGGAACACTTCATCTAAAACTAATGTTGTAATGTAAGGGGATTAACATAAGAATAAAAAAATTAAAAAAAAAAAAAAAGAAAAAAAAAAAAAAAAAGAAAATCATTAAGCACTTCTCTCTTATATATATATTTTTTAAGATTTTATTTATTTGCGTGAGAGAGAATGAGAGACAGAGAACATGAGAGGGAGGAGGGTCAGAGGGAGAAGCAGACTCCCTGCCGAGCAGGGAGCCCGATGTGGGACTCGATCCCGGGACTCCAGGATCATGACCTGAGCCGAAGGCAGTCGCTTAACCAACTGAGCCACCCAGGCGCCCTTCTCTCTTATATTTACTGTGCATATACTGAGAAACTTCAGCCTATCATCCAGTTGTGATCAGAGCACCTGCCATCTCACACAAATGGTGCTTACATTCCCCAGTGTACACCATTTGCTTTATATAATGGCTGTCAGTGTCACCTGGTGAAGGGATTGTGCTGGAAGTTCACACCACTCTCCAAGTATGTATGTCACTGACTCAGTTGCTTTTTTGCCATTAGGATGCAACTCTGCGTG
Organism: Mirounga angustirostris; assembly: GCF_029215605.1. Taxonomy (NCBI): domain Eukaryota; kingdom Metazoa; phylum Chordata; class Mammalia; order Carnivora; family Phocidae; genus Mirounga; species Mirounga angustirostris. The sequence goes on along the minus strand of NW_026991709.1, from coordinate 181,648,860 downwards.
ATGCCTCTGTAGTTTCGTTCCCTTCTCTCCCTTAGCCACACAATTGATCAATTTCCATAATGGTAACTTTACTTTGCATTTCTTTTTCTGAGAAAATACTACTAGTTTACCAGCATAGTATTTGAAAAGATAAAAAGCCTAAAATACATTATGGCATCATGATGAGAAACTGATAACACAGTGAGCACTGGGCCGTCTACTGCTCCAATAAATTCCAACTTTCAGATGTGTGTGGTTGTACTTCATAGACATATTTTGCTGTTTTGGCTGTCTGAGCAATCTCACACCTGTAAGTTTCCTTGTGCCGGCAAACACAGATTCGGATTCTGTGTTCAGTCCTTAAGCTTACAGCCTCATCTTAAGCTGCGGTAAATAATGAAAAAGCAAATAATTTGACTTTTCCTATCACTATTTTTCACCTTGAACTACTTCTAGTCATTTACTCATTTTAGCCAATTGGTGGAATAATGCAACAAAATAGCAGGAAAAATGCACACTTCATAATCACAAACAATAGCACCCAAGTCATAAAATTACTTTAGCTGAAATGAAATGAACTCTGTTATCCACTTGGAAAAGCATTTTTAAAAATGCTTTCATGAGGGCATTAAATGAAAAATCACCACTGGTAGATCCCTGAATAGTGGGGCTGTTGACTAGTGTTCTCATCTACTTTCCTGTTTTCCTATTTCAGAGCTTTCCCTTAGAAAGTCACACAAAGCACTTTCACACAGCCTGATGCTAATATTACACTTTGTTGTTATCATTCTTCTCATCTGAAAAACTGACAAACACTAAAAGATCAATTTTTCCCTATCACAAGGGCCAGCTTTTACTTTTGTACTTTGGTGGTTTATCTGTCCAATGTCTTACAATCAATATATTTAAAAAGTTATTGGTGGATATTCTGAATGCTGTCATTTTCTTCATCTATAAAGAGGTAATTTTGTAAAGTGAAAGACTTAGAAGGGGCTGCCTTTGCAAATTCTATGCTATAGAAATCCAGATGTACCTGTTTTTAAAGGAAAAAAAAAACAATGTTGACAAAAATCCCATCAAAGATCTCCAATGCCTGTGACAGGTGGTCATCATACCCGATGCATTCTTTCTAACAGAGATTTAATGCTCTGCAATGTTTAATAGAATGATGATTAGGCCAAGTGGCAATGTATATTAAAATAAAAATTTACCATCAGATATTTGACCCTAAAATACTGTTGTGTGAGATATTTTCATCTATGACTGAAATTTGACACATGTGGATAATTTTAGTATCTATATAGCTACCTGGTTCATTCAAAATGTGTCATTTAAAATACTTATCATTATTGCGGTGCCTGGGTGACTCAGTCGGTTAAGCAGCCAACTCTTGATTTCTGCTCAGGTCATGATCTCCGGGTCATGAGATCGAGCCCCACATTGGGCTCTGCGCTGTACAAGAGCCCCCCCGCCCTCTGGCTCTGTCTCTCAAAAAAATAAAAATACTTACCATTACTAAAAATACAATATGTAGTGGTAAAACTTAGGCTTTGATGTAGGATTGAACTGGATTAAAATCCTGGGATTTTGCAAATCTTGATCAAGTAACTCAACTTTTCTAAATCTCAATTCAAGCTGCATAAGGGTAAGGACCTTATCTACTAACCTCATAATTTTATCTCCCACATTTAATACATTACCTAGTACATGGTAGGCACTTATTAAATATTCAGTGACTGAAATAATAAATCTAATAATGGGGATAGTTATGTACTTTATCTCATGGTGTAGATGTGAGAGTGACATAGGATTCAGCATGTAAATGTTGACCACAGATCTAGAATATAAACATTAATAATTCCTTCTTATTAGGGTAAACATAGAATTCATCATACTCCTCTAGATGCTTTTGAGAGTAATAGGGGTGCAATTAATAATTACATAGGGACAAAAGGTATAAACTAAAACTTCCCAAATCAAACCAAGGTAGGTAGTCACCCTATCTCTTGCTATTATTAAGCAGTATAGGAGAATATGTAATGGTAAGTCTTCTTTGAAAACACTTGCAATGGGTACAAATAAGGCCACAGAAGTGTCTAATTTGGCAAAAAGTGTCTCCACCCACTTGCCTGAGCCATTAGAGAGAAGAAACAGTTGAAAAAGAACTTCCTGGATCCAAATTTTCACATTTGTTGTCTTGAGTTCCTTTAATTAGATAAAAAATTCTCTACTCAGATTCTTTATCAAATCTCTCACATTGACTGTTTTATACCTTTGCCCTTCTTACATGCATTGCGGGCCCTGACTTCTCTAAGTAGATTTAATAACAATTTACATATCAACCTAGGCTTCTCAGCCTACATCTTAGCTTCTTCAGAATCTCTCTGGAATATTACCTTTCCTTTTTTTCCCACATCTTCTGCCTCCAAGGAAATTAGGCCATGACCAAACCCTCCCATGGGCGATTCATCTCATTGGCTCAATGGTATTCTTCCATCAATTATTCACTTCCATCTTATTTACACTTTCAATAGCTCCATTTTCTTAAGATTCAGAAGTTCAGATCTCATGCTCCAGAATCAAAAATTCAGGTTCATTTTTTGGCTCTCCATTGTACTACTTGTGTGATCTTCAGTAAACTGCTTCACATCATTGAGTCTCAGTTTCTTCATAGGTAAAATGGTCATAGTAATACCTCCGACAAAACATACCAGTGAGGATTAAATGAGATAACGCACAGAAAATGCTCAAGGGCTCACTGGGCAAGATGGTGCCTTAGATTTTAAGCATTAGTATACTTTCCCAGCTCCAAGAAATTAACAACAACAGGCAGAATACAAAGAGAGAAAAGCAATAAAATATGCTGTGGCTTGAAAATGAGATAAGTGTGTCTTGAACGAGGAAGAGAACAGAAATACAAAGTAATAAGTGGAGCTGAAACTGCAGGAATGCTGGACTCTGTTTCTGAAGGTGGGCAGTGGCTGCCAAGAGCTAGGCTCCTATGTGTTAATGGGGACCAAAAGATATGCACAAAAGAGAGGCACTTAGAGTCAGGTTCACGCCTAGAAGCAAGGGATTGGGTGGTGGGGGTACAAACTGCATACCACTATGTAGCATTAAAGCTTTAGTGAGCTGTAAGCCTCAGGAAGCAAGAGGACAAAGACAGGGCTGTGTGAAATCCCTGATTATCACAGAGAAGCGGAAGCCTCAGAGTGACATCATAAAGACTCCAGGTCCAGCTGTCTAATGTCAGCCATCGAAAGAGGGAGGGAGAAGGGGGAAAAAAGGGAGGTGGAAAGGAAGAAATAAGAAAAAATAGAACCAAAATCCAAAGCATTACTGGAGATAAAGATAAATGATTATACAATGAATAATTCCCCGAAAGATATAATAATCATTAATTTATATACATCTAACAACATTACCTAAAACATGTATCTAAAGGCAAATTTAAACTGGAAACTTTTAACATAGCCCTATTAAAAATGGATAGATCAAGCTAATGGATAGATCAAGAAAAACTTAAGGATAGAGAATATTGAAAACAAAATTATGCTTTATTGAAGAGCAATATATTGATTCTGTATCAATATATTCTTTTCAAATACAAATGTGCCATTTATAATAACTATGTCATAAAGAAATATCAACAAACTTCAAAGTTTCACTATCACACAGACTATGTTCTTTGATAGTAATTAAACTAGAAATCAAGAAGTAAAAGACAGCTAAAAAGACCACATATTTAGAACATTAAAAAATTCACTTATATAAATCATAAGCCAAAAGGAAAATTACAGTGAGGGAATTATAAAATATTTGGGACAGAACACCAATGAAAAGGCAACATAAACTAATGGAATACAGATTTTAAAAAGACTTACCTATAGAGAACTGATGGTTAGCAGAGGGGAGGTGGGTGGGGCGATGGGTGAAACAGGTGATGGGGATTAAGGAGCACCGGGTGTTGTACGAAAGTGTTGACTCACTCAACTGTACTCCTGAAACTAACTTTACACTGTATGTTAACTAACTGGAATTTAAATAAAAACTTAAAAAATAAAAATAAAATTTAAATGCATATGCTCGATATCAGAGGATAAATATAAATGACTTAAGTATTTACACTGAAGATCTAGAAAAATATTTATTTATTTATTTATATATTTTTTAAAGATTTTATTTATTTATTAGAGAGAGAGGGTGAGTGTGAGAGAGCATAAGCCAGGGGGAGAGTCAGAGAGAGAGGGAGAAGCATACTCCCTGAGAAGCAGGGAACCAGATGCGGGACTCAATCCCAAGACCCTGGGATCATGACCTGAGCTGAAGGCAAACACTTAACTGACTGAGTCACCAGACGCCCCTAGAAAAACATTTTAGAAAAAAACCCCCACAAAATCAGAAGAAAAAGAATAATAATGTTGTTAAGAAAGGAATAAAATAAAAAACAAAAATACAATGGGAAGGATTAAAAAAACCAAATATTGGTTCTCTGAAAAGCTAAAAAATTTCTAGAAAGGCTAATAAAAAATGAAAGAATGCATAAATAAAGAATAACAAAAAGGAGACACACTACAGATATTAAAAATGTATTAATCTGAGGATAGTTCTGTTCCCTTTGCTAGTGACTGAGGTAGGCATAGACATATGACAGTTCCTTGTGAAAAGGTTGAGAAAAGGGGAAATTTTGCTATAATCCTTCTAGGAAAGTTCTCCCCAACGTCCCCCCACCACCCACCAGGACCTGTCACAAGACAAGAAACTTCCCCATCCTGCCTTTGGATGCTGCACTCTGAAAAAGTGATGCTTGGTGCCATGGCAGCCATAATGGCATGAGGACAAAGTCAAGGCAATCAGAGGAGCTAACAAGAATGCTGCTGAACCCCCAAAGAGATCAACCCCAGAACTCTCTTCAGATTCTTGTTATGTGAGATCAATACATTCCTTATGGTTTAATTAGCTCTTCTAAGAGTATTTTAGGAGTTGGAGCCAAAAACCTCCTGATGGACACAGCATTCTGAAAGCAGTTTCTTCATTTTATTTTCAAAATGGGAATTCAATGCAAAATCTACCATTCTTCGTCCCAAACAGAACGGACTACTCTGAAGGGGATTCTTTCTTCAATTGCAAATGTGCTCTAGGAGCCAGGAATGGAGAGAAGCTGCTACAAGGTGACAGCTGTAGAAGTGTCTTAACTCTCTGCCTCCTTCTCATTCAAGTACTGAACAATGAGCAGGATTTCTAATGATGTCACACAACATGTCTAAAGAGAAAGGACCAGTAGGTCATTCTCCATCTTATTAAGAAGACAAGACTCTTGGAAAACTCGATCACAGTCCTTGATTACACATTCCCTTCTTTCCCATGGTTCTTCAAATGCCTAAATCAAAGAAGTACATTTCTTCCACAAATTTCCTACCTAGACACATCCTAAAATATACTTGGGAGATTGAAGAGGTATAATCCATGCTCTTCAATTTTTCAATGATTTTACCAGGTAGCTGAACTTAAGTGTTAAAAAAAATTTTTGACAACAGCCATTACTTTATGAAACACTTACAAAGGTTTCCTTGTAAAATTAACTTTTAACATAAAAAGATGTCAATGGCATGCTTATTCAGATTTTGGTGAGTGACATGGAAAGCAGTTATATTCTCATTTGGGTTTTCTGTTTCTTGCTTTAAGTACATACAACTTCCTTGTTTTTCATAACAGTACTTGAAATTGGAGTCATAGATTCTTATGATTTTTTTCTTGCAGTATATTTAGACACACAAGATTATGGGATCTATAATGCCCTGCTACTCCCATTCATTGATGGGACGTAATGTTTTGCTGGTTCTTCTCTTACTGGAGCAGCATGCTACAAAGACCAAAGACCACATTTTCCCCCCTGTTTTTCCCTCATTTGCTAGGAAAACGACTCCATGGTCCCCTCAGATTGCTGACATTTGGATAAGGCAGCATGAAACAGATGAATTTTCTTATCTCCAGACAGAAATAGAAACTACATATAAGATTTTCTTTAAAAAACAGAACAGAGTGACTATAATAGAGCCTAGACTAGAATTCAGGACTCTTGAGGCCAATTGTTCCGTCATAGACTTCTGAGATACTGGGGGAAAATTCACTCAAGAACCTCCTGGCACCTCTCTGGGCTGCACCTATAAATGGTAATTATGCTTTTCTATTATAGAGCTCTCGAACATCTATTGTGATACATAACTATCTCAAAGGAGTAGCTGACAACTTAGTTAATGCATGGAGTATAAATCACTTTGGGCTTCCAACAGGAATGCAAAATGTACATTAAATTCCAAATCAAGTGCTACAGGAAGGGAAAAAGGAACTGTGAATCATGAACAAGGCATGAACAGATGCCTTAGGATAGGGGTTATGTGGAATAAATACAACTGAGGTCTATAGTTGTAAAAGGAAAATGATGCAATTGACAGCATGGGTTAATTCCTAAGGCAGAACCGAGGAGACAGAGATGTCAGATTTCTGCCCCAGATTTGCAAAAGGGCAGTTGTGTGGGCCCCAGCAATTCTGATACAGACCGTAAGGTCCAAAATTGTCTGGCTGCTGCCCACTTACCTGTTACTAGATTGTTCTGTTAATGACCCAATTCTTCATGCTTTCCTCTACCTATGTCTTTTGCCCATGGGGTTTTAAGCAACTCCCACCAGGAAGTGGAGTTTATTTACGGGATCCAGAGTCATGTGACTTGCTTTGGCTAATGGGATGTTAGCAGTGGTGATGCAAACAGATGCCTAAAAAGTGCTTGCTTGTTTTTGGTTTTGCTCTTGCTCTTCTGTGATTGTGAGGAGGACATGCCCCAGAGAGGATGCTGAAGGATGAGACACATGGGACAGAGCCAATGTGCCCAGGCGTCCGAGCCAAAGTCAACCTAGATCAACCATCAGCCAGCTCATTTCCAGACACAGGAATGAGCCAAACCAGCAAGAGTACAATGTAAATCACTGACTCGGCTCAGGAGCAAAATAAATGCCTATTATTTTAAGCCACTGAATTTTGAGACGATTTGTTATAGAGCATTCTCGTGGCAACTGATTGGGTACAGTCAGCAACACTCCCTGCTTCTCTCTGTACTTCGGCAACATTAGACATATCTGTTTAAGAGAATGTGCCAGCATGGGATCCCTGCATACACTACTCCCTCTCTACCTGGAACTGTCTCCTGTGCTTCTCTCCCTCCTCCTTTACCTTAGTCAGTTGCTTAGTTGAGCATATTTATTTATCAGTTCTCAGCTCAAAAGACTTTCCTTCCATTCTGGAGTAAGTAAAGTTTCTTCATGACAGATTTATGTTACCTTATATCGGAGTGCTCTACATTCTAATTTTTTTGTGATATTGATAAGTCTGTCCCCTACACTAGATTGCAAAGTCCAGAAGTTTAGAGGACACAACTGTGTCTTCGTTCTCCAATGTGCACTAATGCAGTGGACAATATCAAATACAGTGACTTGCACTAGTTTTTACTGAATAGAGAAAGAGTTGTAGCAGAGGCATCTATCCTCACCTTCTGTGGGTGCTGACAGTTAACAACTTACATCTATGTCCTTCTCTAGAGGTGCAGCCTTATGTAACATTTGGTTCATTCAGAGATACTTTAGAAATTACCCAAACCTGCCCTCTGCCCCAGGGAAGCCAGTAACCAATGACTGACCAATGCAGGTGTAGAACAGACCAGCCTGTTCCCTTCTGGATGAGACAATCGTTGTGGTGCAATTTATGCTCTAGAGCTCCCATTGGGACCACGCCGAACTAGACTTCCCGTGGAATCACATCTTGACTGTGTAGTCCCTTTCTTTGCACCATGTCATTCCTCTCAGGCCCTTATGCTTCTCTGGAGAACTGACCTCAGCAAAGCACTTGCAAAAGAATCTTTGTTTCGGGTTCTGTTTCCAGTGAAACCTAACCAAAGACACAAGTTCAAATTGCACATTTCTTGCTCATCCAAGAAGGAAAACTAAGTTAGAACTCTGAAATATTATCCACTGGGATAAATCTTTGGACAGAGCCAAGTAAGAGCTCATTTTTCTCAAAGGGTCCAGAAATTCACAGAAGTCTAATTAATGTCAGGGTTCATCAGAGTCTCCATGGTCATTAATACTAACTCCTTCAAATATAAGATTTTATTGAGTAATTAAATGTAGGAGCATATATAAAGATTTACCCCTTCCTGAAAATGTGTATTCCCATTACTGAACCACTATATAATAATACATTTCTCAACAGAACTGTCCAGGTAGAGAGCATGCTTGATATCTAACAGGTTTTTTATTGTCTCACTTCTATATGTGAGTCACTGCTTTCAGAAGATAATTAAAGGAGAGGTAATGGTGGCTACAAAAATGCCCATAATATAATGTTAAAAGAAAAATAATACAAAACTATGCATAGTAAAATCCTTAACAGTACAACAAATCTGTCTCTCTCTCTAGGCATTGAAAAATGAAGGAAAGAAGCATACCAAGATTTGAATATTAGCAGTAGAGTTATGAAATATTTTAATTTTTTTAAAGATTGATTTATTTATCTTGTGGGGGGAGGGGACAGAGGGAGAGAATCTTCAGGCAGACTCCCTGCTGAATGCGGAGCCCCAACACAGGGCTCCATCTCATGACCCTGACATCATGACCTGAGCCAAAACCAAGAGTCAGATGCTTAACTGACTGAGCCACCCAGGCGCCCCTGAAAGTTTTTAACTTTTTTACATTTTTTAAAAAATTTCTAATTTTTAACACAAAGCGTGATTATTTTAATGGTTAAAAAAATGAGTAACTTAGCAAAAAAATCATAGAGAACAATGTCATTTTTTCTTCCCCTGAATGAACTCAGTTGAAATATCTAAGAAGGGGGTCTTTTATTTGTGGGAAAATGGAATAGATGCACTTTTCTCCCAGTAATTACAACTATAAATCTTGAACATTATGTATTAAACAAACATAAGATGACTCTTACAGGTGAAGAAAAGGAAATTCCTAGAGATCTCAGGAAACAGAGAATAAAAAGGTAATGAGTTTCCTGTTTTTTTTTTTATTATGTTATGTTAATCACCATACATTACATCATTAGTTTTTGATGTAGTGTTCCATGATTCATTGTTTTGTTTTTGTTTTTGTTTTTTTTTTTTGCCCTGCATATTCCAGACTTGGCAAGGCTTGCAACCTGGAAATGCCAATGGGTACAGACAAGAAAAGCCCCAACAAGAGCCTGTTCTCCCTAGACAAAGACAAGAAAAAGAGCAGCCTACCAAGACAGAAACCACTCAGACCACCACTTCTCTACCTGGGCCAGACACCACAGAAATAATCTATGACCCACCCTTAGCCAAGCCAGCAAATGTGAGCAGGGAGCCTACAATTAATTCCACCTTCACCAGGCTGTAAGAAGTGTCTCACCCTCCTGTGTCCAGGCCAAAGCTAGCTTTTACAACTGCAGCTAGCCCAGGAAGACTCAGGGTTAGGCAGAGAAATGTTTAAGGCACTCAAATGATCAATTATTTTGTGTAAAATATGGCATGTTGTACACTTATCATGTGTAAGAAATGTTTAGGTTAACAGGTCAACATCATGTTTCCAACCTAACAGGTATGAGTGAATGCTTGATAAAGACAAGATTTTAAATTGGAATCTTAACTAAGGATGTAAACAATTCAACACATTTAAGATAATTTAAGAATGACTACTTTTAACTTTATTAGATTTATGGGAATTACTTAAGTGCTTGGGATGGCCTGTCATAAAATTGAGAATGCTCAAAAATAAAATGGAACTTACTAAATTTGTAGTGTCTGAATGTTTAAAAGTATCTCACTAAGTTTAAAAACAGACTGAAGCATGAATCAAAGGCCCATTAAAAGTGATTTGTTAGGGGCGCCTGGGTGGCTCAGTGGGTTAAGCGTCTGCCTTCTGCTCAGGTCATGATACCAGGGTCCTGGGATCGAGCCCCGTGTCGGGCTCCCTGCTCAGCAGAGAGCCTATTTCTCCCTCTCCCTCTGCTGCTCCCCCTGCCTGTACTCTCTCTCTCTGTCAAATAAATAAATAAAATCTTTAAAAAAAAAATGAAAAAAAAGTGATTTGTTAAACTGGATGGATTTATAAATAGAATAAGAAGATCTATAACTTTAGGAAGTAGGCTTTAAAATTTGTAACTCAATCATTAATTTTCATACCAATTTAAATCTTTACAAAATCTTTTGAATGCATGAAATCTGCCCTTAAAGACGTAAAATCCCTCACGTTGACATAAACATTACAAGAACACGTGGTATGATTATCATCGATGGGAAATTCTTGCCAGGTTTCTCTAGTGTTTCATTTTCCATCATGTCTACAAACCCTGTCAAGTTCCAGGGACATCTGGGTTATCCACTCCTTCAGTAGAGAGTCCGTCTTTACTAAATCTGTCTTCTCCCAACAGCTGCCATCATGCCAGGGAAGAGCAGATGTTAGATAAACATTTGTTTGAATTAAACTTAATTAGCTACATTTCTCAAGCTCTATTTTAACATGGCGTATGCTGGGATGGGACCGTGATCCTCAAGAGGTTTTGTGTTCATGGCGCACTTTCAAGCACTAGAATTTTAGATTCGGGACCAAAAGATGCAGAGGAACCAGAAACCCACCAGCCATATTTACAACGTGAGCACCAGTGATGATAACGTCAGCCAGCAGCTGGTCCCGTCCAGCACTCTTTTGCAGTTTGGGAAGAACTGTTGATTGCCTAGAACATGCTTTTTTATAGCTGCAGGAGGCAAAGCTCTGCCATGTTCCCCTACCCAGTCATATTTCTGGGGTTCTGGTTGGTCGTTTTACTACGCTGCTTCCTAAACAGCAAGTTTTACCTCCACTAAATGCCTCAGCATAGACCCACATACTGTTTGGCATTCATTGCTGGAACAGGATGTGCCATGATCTCTCGTATTAGAATTTTAGACACCCACTTCAAAGATTTAAGGGACATCAAACAACATGAAACACACCATTAATACATCATGACTCATATTGTAGCAAAAAATAATTTCTACATATTGAACAAAATTGGGGAGCATATTATGAAATATATACTCGTTGGCAATCACTGATTATTCCAATCCCAGGCCTATGACTAAAATCAGCATTTATTCTGAGACACTACAACATAAAATGAAAGAAGAGATTTTTAAATGTTATTTAAATAGACCATTTTAGAAACCAAATTTTACTTAAGGTCTTTATTGACCATATTTTCTTTTCCTTCATAACGTAACATATATTCTCCCCGAAGAGAAAGTTATTTAAAATAACAGTATAACTTACATTAAGTCTGCACTCTTTTTTTTTTAATTTTTTTTTATTCTTATGTTAATCCCCATACATTACATCATTAGTTTTAGATGAAGTGTTCCTAAGTCTGCACTCTTATAGGAGATTTGCATTGCAAATTAATCCAAGATCCCTAACAAGAGAATAAATTAATTTATATCCTTTTCAGTTGAATACATTCATCTACTAAGCAAACTCTTCTTTAATTTCACTTTATGTAGTAATTTTCTCTTGGCAACTTCATTTTTATTATACCAGTAACCCATACTTACTACAGTAAATTCACAAATACAATTAAATCAGTGTCTTTCAATCTCAGCATTATTGATTTTGAGCCGAATACGCTTTTGTTGTGGAGGGCTGTCCCATACGTGAGGCTGTTTTGTTGCATCCTTGGAGCTATTAGAAGTGACTGGCATGCCCCCAGCTGAGAACCATTAAATTAAAAGAAAACAAGACACCTATTTTTCTAGCAAACTTAGTTTATATCCTTATGATCGAATTTCTATATATACATAAACACATGGATGGATAATAGATAAATTTTAAGAAAATGATCATATATATTGTTTTGTTACTGCTCCTCTGCAGCATATAATATGAACACTTTTCCACAAATAAGCCTGTCTACTTCATCATTCTTAATGGCTACCTAGCATTCCATTGCTTAGATAGAATGTAGTTTATTTGTTCAATTTATTATTTTCAGATATTGAAGTTATTCCCAGTCTTTCTCTCTCACAGACAATAATATGATGAAAGTGCTCATTTCATTGGTTAAGATATTCTTGGGCAACATTCCTTTCCCTAAGAATTTTAAAGATTTTTGTGTTTCATTGTCTTCATTGTTAAAAGAGGCTGGAGAGAAATAAAAGTCCACTATGCTTTCCTTTCATATTTTCTCATTTGCATGTGCAGTCAGGAAATGCGAAGGATTCTCCTTTATCCTGAAGTTGAGAATTTCTGTCTGTAAAGTATCAATTTTTGTTACTGACGCTTGGTGGAATACAGTGCTCTTTTTCAGTATTTAGGCACAATTCCACCATCTTTTCTTTTTTTTTTTTAACTTTATTTTTTTAAGATTTTATTTATTTGCGAGAGAGAGAATGAGAGACAGAGAGCATGAGAGGGGGAGGGTCAGAGGGAGAAGCAGACTCCCTGCTGAGCAGGGAGCCCGATGTGGGACTCGATCCCGGGACTCCAGGATCATGACCTGAGCCGAAGGCAGTCGCTTAACCAACTGAGCCACCCAGGCGCCCGCCACAATCTTTTCAATAAGATTTTCTCCTATTGTATCCTTAACATAACTCATTTTCAGTTGTGGGTTTCCCTATGTCAAAGACACGGATTAACCTTATGTTGGATTATCCCGACTAGTTTCTCCTAATAGCTTTTATTTCTCCATTTCCCCCCTTGCATTCATTGTAAATCATAAAATCTTTCATTCTATGTTAGTGTTTCAGTTTGTTTTTCAATTTGGTAGCTTCATTTTTTTTTTTTCTTTTTGGTATTTTCATTTTAATTACACCAAAACCCACACTTACTATGTAAGTTAATGAATGCAATTAAATCAGGTTTCTCAGCCTTGACACTATTGACATTTGGGGCTGGAAAATTTTTCACTGCAGGGTAAGGGTCTCCTGTGCATTGCAAGATATTTAAAATACATTGACCCTTGTGAGTTATTTATTAGTTCCTGAATATTGTTCTGGCCCTCAATTGGTTTTCTCAGCTGTCTTTTCTTCCTCTGTTTCTAAGTCAGTCTGAGCATGTTTTTGTTTATTAACTGAATTAATATTCTTCTCAAGTTCTTCTATACCATGAAGGTTTTCCAGGGAATTTTTTTTCTATTTCTTGAATATATGCTTTTCCAAAAAAGATTATTTGTATGTGTGGTGCTCCTCTCTCTTTCTCTCTCTGTCTCCCTCTCTGTCTCCTTTACTATGTGGCAAAGGCATGTCTTTTCTTCTTGCTCATGATTAACACAACTCACTCCATCTTTCTACTTTTTGTTCTGAAGTTGTATGTGCAAATTCTCTTTGATTCTCTGCCCACCTTATCAGAGAACAGTTGTTTACCACTCTGAGGGCTGGGAAGTGATATTCCAATTCCTTTCCTGAGCCTCTGTCCAGCAGTGGGAATGCTGGGGGGCGGGCATGGAAACTGGGCCCATCTGCAGTCTTGGTTAGAAGAACTATGGCATGCTGTCTCCTCCATGACTTTGTTACGCATCCCAGGACAGGGTGACCTTGAGCTAGTTAGGAGTAAATGCTGTCACCATTCACAGTGCTGGTGAGGAGAGATACCCTCTGATGTAGGATCATTCCTGCTTTCAGCACAGAGCTTCTAGCTTTTGCTTCAGTCAGACAGATCAGCCCAGGTGTTCGCTCTTCCTGTTTGACCTGACGCCATCCAGCAGAGTTACAACGATGAACATTTTTAAGCCTGTTAATCTGTACCCCAAAATTGTCCTCCCGAAAGGTTTTACTGATTACATAGCAATTGCCAAACTAAAGAGGAATGTCTATTTCCCTATATTCTTGCCAATCTTGCTTATTAGAATTCTTATTAACACAACTGGGTTTTTGTAAAAATTAAAAATAAAATTATGGAAAAATATGGTTTAATGCATTTCAATGCATTCATATATTTTAAAAATATTTTTGAAATCCATATGCAATATTCTGAGAGCTTACAAATATAAATGTGTTCACACAAACTGTAACATTCTAAACAACAGAAAGTGAGAGGGATCTTAGTTCATGTGTATAAAGTCCCTATGAAAGGCATCTTTCAAATGCCTTTGAAAGCAAATATATAAAACTAAGGGTTATTTAAAAAAGAACAATAAACTTAAATGTTCCAAGACATAGCATTTTAGGTGGGAAACAATGACTTTATTGTTTATAGACAGAGGTTCAGAAATTTTTCAAAAAGTAATAGATTTTTTTTCACTGAAATCCAGAAAGCAAGGTTACTACTATTCTTTCCATGAACACACACACAAAAAGGAGCACCAACTGGTAGGGTCACCTGACTGTATCCATGAGATAATATATACCAAGAGCTGGAAATAAAACTGAACCTATGTTTTTATTAACACATGAAATCCTAATGCAAGGTCTTCCATCTACCCATCTATCTACCCATCCATCATCTACTTAAAATGATTTGAGACATAGTTCAGACACTATAAAATTCACCCTTTAAAAGCATATAGTTCAGTGGTTTTTAGTATATTCGAAGGGTTTTGCAACCATCACCACCATCTAATAATTTCAACCCAAATGAGAACCCTATACTCCTTAGCAGTCACTACTCAGTCTCCTCTCCCCTCCGGTCCTGGAAACTACAATCTACATGCTATCTCTATAGATTTATTTATTCTAGACATTTCCTATAAATGCAATCATATGATATGTAGCCTTGGTGACAGGATTCTTTCATTTAGGAATAGTTTCAAGGTTCACCCATACCATACCATTTCTGTGCTTCATTCCTTTTAATGGATGAATAATATTCCCTTGCACGATATACCCTATTTTATTTATCCACTTATCAGTTGTAGACATCTGGATTATTTCCACTTTCTGGAAAAATTTTCTGCAATTTTTTTTTTTTTAATTTTAACAAAGTACAGTTTAGTCAGTGTTTGTAATAAATGCTTTTAATACAGGGTCTTTTAAAAACTGATCCCCCGCTTTGTTCTTTGTTCAGGGCAAATAATCATAAGGATTTAGAGCACATAAATATTCAACATTAAAAGAAAATTGAAAACAAACTCCAAATAAGAATCTTCAAAACGTCCAGTTTGTCCTAGGCTCTGTCTGACCTCAGAACAGATCTCTGGATTGTTACATTAGTGACTTGACTTCATTTCTTTCTCCCCTAGCTAGGAAAAGAGATAAGCTCCCATTTTTTAACTGCCTCTGCATACATAAGGGAGGAATAAGAAAAAAAGTATGTTATAGTTGGCATATAAAATCTAATGAATTTTGGATTTGTTAAGTTTGGCATAAGGTGCCTAAGAATTGCAACTGGCCTGTTTCAAATGTCAAAATATGAGACAAGATTTCTGGACCTCATGTTCTCCAGAGGAAGGGTGATGTCCCTAACTAAATTTCTTCCTATCGCGGTGCTAATACGGTCTCCAGCCTTCACCTGTCCTGTCTTTTGTCTTATTGGGTGATCATGGTTTTGTATATTGGGGAAGGCAATGAATTAATGAAAAGGCACTCAGAATTAGGTCTCTGGAAAACGGCTCTTGCCTTATGCACCATGCAAAACCAGGAAGGTGCCATTCCCATTGTAGTCCATACAACTTGTCCAATTGCCTAAGATGATCTTTGAGCTTTTAAATTTTGTTTTTCAAGGTATGGGGTACACTAAAAAGGAAACTGATTCAAGAACCCAGCTTGCTAAATGTCTTTGTCTCAAACATTCTTTCAAATTATCTATGACTATATGCAGCACAACTATGATGAACTGGGGTCCTGACAGGTTTAAAACCAAGAGCAGTGGCTTTGGATTCAGAAGATCAGAATTTCAGTCTTGACCAGCCACATACCAGTTGTGTGTTCTTGGTCATGTTCTTACCTTCCCTGAGATACAATGTTCTCATCTGTAAAATTAAGAATGACAGATGCACAGAGTTGCTAAGGGGATTAATGAAGGCAACATATGTAAAGTTCTTGGCAGACAGTAAGCACTGAATCAATGTGAGGTCCTCTGATGTGAAAGAGATGCATTCTAAAACCCATTAGATTTAGACTGTAAAGCCCTGCTGTCCAATATGGTTGCTACTGGCAAAACATGGGCATGAATTAACTGAAATTAAATAGGCTTCAAAATTCAGGGCTCAAAAGTCACGTGTGGCTACAGCTACATACTGGACAGCACCAATACTTATCACTGCCATCAATGAAGAAAGTTCTATTGGGCACTGATGCCACGGAAATGACAGGATTACAAGAAGTCCAGAAGGCTAAATTTTTGCCACTAAGTATACAACTTTAGCAGAACAACTTTTATCTCATTATGTTACTATTTCCTCCACGGTAAAATGGAATTAATGCCTCTGCAGCAGTTGTGGGCATCAGGTGCACTGAAATCACTCTTTTCTTGCTTTCTTATCATCCAAGACCCCAAGATTAAATTATGCACAACAGTCTCTAGCAAGGACAACTTTGAGGATGACTCAATAGTTTCAGCTCTTTGGGAGTTCAATATTCATAGCCATGATTTGATATTATTCCAACACACCTGTAAGTAGTTAGGAGTAGCATATGTTCAATAGCACACCAAGCTACCTGCAGGCAATTTTGGTGGCAACGAAAAGACACAAATTAACATAACGGAGTAAGTTTTCACTGGCAAATGGCCTTTTGTAGACTACTAAGTTCTCTCAAGGTTTAAAATGGAAAGATCAGAGATCCCATTTCCTACTTACTCATTGGTTTCACTTTAATGTCTAAGTCTGCCTTTTCCTGGTTTGGAAACAATAATCTGTTGCTGTCACTTTTGGAGTAATACTGTATTTTTTATTTTATCTAGATGAATAGAATTTACCTATTTTTTTTCTATAAAAAAACCAAGTAAGAAATATTTTAGGGTCATGAAGTCTCTATCACAACTAGCTAACTTCTGCTGTTGCAGCATGAAAACAGCCATTGACAACATGAGCATAAATAGGCATGGCTGTGTGCCAATACAACTTTATTTACTAAAACAACTCCTCATGTCTTAATTTGCCAATTCCAGATCTAGAAGGATGTGTAAGAACATATTCTTCCTTGCTCTTCCCCACACTGTTGTTTTTTTTTTAAACCACTACTATATGTTTTTCATTTATTTTAATTTTTGAACATAGATTGCATCCTGCAAATGATCACAGGCTTTTAAATGTTTAATTTAGAAATGTCAAAACATAATTTTTCTTCTCAATTTTATTAAGACCTTGAATAAAAAAAACAATATAATTTTTTTTTTTTAAGATTTTATTTATTTGCGAGAGAGAGAATGAGAGACAGAGAGCATGAGAGGGAGGAGGGTCAGAGGGAGAAGCAGACTCCCTGCTGAGCAGGGAGCCTGATGTGGGACTCGATCCCGGGACTCCAGGATCATGACCTGAGCCGAAGGCAGTCGCTTAACCAACTGAGCCACCCAGGCGCCCAAAACAATATAATTCTTTAGGATGATTTTCCTCCCTCAGACAGCAAGTTGAGAGGGATGTATACAGCATATAAATCAGAAAAGAGCTAATTAAAAATGATTCACAGATCTAGTCAGATCCTTTAAAGTTTCCTGGCTATTTTACTAATTTATGAATTGAATTAAAACTTAAATACAAAACCAAAATTGAGCTAAGTGCCATAATGTCATTATTTCTTAGACGGACATTACTGTTCAAGACTAACCAATTAAGGTCAAATATTTAGATGACTCAAGTAACACCTATACAAAAAAACCTAGTAACTTGTGTGCCTGGGTAAAAATGTACTTCAAAGAACTGGTAAGAAATTAATAGAACCATGAAATTCTAGAGCTGGAAGCATCCTTATGGAATAATTTGTTTAGCCTCATTGCTTCATGGTTGATGAGTGTGGTTGTCATCTCTTATTTTCCCTTCCCTGCATACACTGTTCTTAGTAGATCTCCAGTTTTCCTTATGGAACTACCTACCCCTCCTTCCCTTACTCTCAGCTCTGGGAGTTTGGGTCAGGGTGGTCTCAGGCTCAGGCCAACAAGGTGAGTATTTAACAGACTCATCGCAGCCCTATAAACTCCTGGCCAGAAGGACTGGTTTAGGGATTGTTTCCTGGCAAAAATAGTTGGTCATCCTAATTCTGAGATGTTTATTATAATTCCTGGAGGAGAGTAGCTTCCCTCCTCCCTTCCTTCCTCTTCCTTCAGTCTTTTTCTTTCTTTTCTTTTTTTTCTTTTTTTCTTTCCTTCCTTCTCTCCTTTTTTCTATATTTCCTTCCTTCCTTCCTCCCTCTTCCTTCTTCCTTCCTTTTTCTTTCTTTCTCTTCCTTCCTTCTTCTTCCTTTCTTTCCTTCCTTCCTTTTCTTTCTTTCCTTCCTTTTTTTCTTTCCTTCCTTCTTTCTATATTTCCTTCCTTCTTTCCTCCCTCCCTCTTCCTCCTTTTTCTTTCTTTCTTCCTTCCCTTTCTTCCTTTCACTCCTTCCTTCCTTTTCTTTCCTTCCTTTTTTTTTCCTTCCTTCCCTTCCCTCCCCTTCCTTCCTTTTCTTTCTTTCCTTCCTTTTTTTTTCCTTCCTTCCCTTCCCTCCCCTTCCTTCCTTCCTTTCTCTCTTTCCCCCTCCCTCCCTCCCCTCCTCTCTCCCTTCCTTTCATTCTCTCTTTCTCACCCACTCCCTTTCTCTTTCTCTTTCAGGGATGCTCAACTTAAGAATATATACCTGGCATGAACAGCAGCCATTTTGCCAGCTTGTGCAAATGGGATGAGAATGAAGCCAACACGACACAAGCTGTTCTGAGATGCAGAGTCCAAGTTCTGAGGTTTTGAGTCTCTGGATCCAGCCTTAACTGTAAGCAGAACCTGTCTTTTATAATCACAAGAGCAAAACAGTTCTCCCCCATTTTTCTTAAACTTGAGTTAGGTTTTTGTCATTACAAGAGTCTGGACAAATACCATAGGATAATCAACTCAACAGAAGTGAATACTGATAAGTGGGAGGGTCAGGACTTTCGCCTCCTCTAAACCTGTTGCTTGTTCCAGGAGAATGATGCGTAGACTAGCAAATCCATTAAAATCTCGTGTGCAAAAGCAGGTCAAGTAAAAAGTGTATACTACTCTGTAAGCATCTTGCATACTGAGTACTGTGTTTAGACATCACCTCCTTTCATGGATACTCTTGCTTAGAACAGGGCCAAGTTTAAAGGAACTTTAAACTCTAAATGCTCTGATTTAAAGGAAATTATTGTTCACTCTTATATACAGTATAGGAGACAGACTTGAAGAGGATGCTGGAAGGTCAGAAACGTAGGGATTTGTGGCGGAGGTAACATATGGAGGACTTCAGATCCACCAACATCACCAACTGTCCCAATTCCACCCTATATCACCAGTCACAATAGCTGGGTCAACATACACATACCAGTGATTCATTCTACAAATACTTAGACAAACTATGCTGTGCTCAGCACCAAGACACCATGTGAGCAATATAAACTCAGACACTTGGACCTTCCAAGAGAGAAAAAAACCCACCAAATAACCACTTATTTGAAAATAAAGAACTATTTGCTTGTTATTAACCCTTTTAGAAAATAATCACACAAATGACTTAATTCCTTTATCTCCTCCTCCAAACAGGATTCATTAGAAACAGCAGTATATACAGTTACGTGAACACAGGTTTTTACAAAGGGCAAAAAAAAAAAAAAAACAAAACAAATATACTGAATTTTGTCTAATTGACAATGTATATGTTATTTCCTTTACCATACTAACTGGTTATCAAGCAATCAAGAACCAAAGCTCATCTAAAAAGACATTGTTAATATTCTTCATTTATCTTCATTCATGGATTAAAAAAGGATGTAAGGCTGATCTATCAAATGGTTTTTCTCTCCATAGAACGTACAGAGCTAGAAAAATATGACTTTTTAACTGTTGTCTATATATGAAATTTATAAGAACAGTGTAAACTGATAAAAGAAAACAAACAGAAAAATTTGGTCTGCTAAACATTTGTATACTAAGAGAAAAACCTTTAATGCTGGCAACTGAGTCTCACTAAATAGGACAAGTTTACATGTATATATATCCTTTAGCATTGTGCAGACGGAAGTCATATTTTAACCTGTTAGACACCTGTGACACTTACCTGGGCTTCTGTTTTATATAAAATTTTTATTCTTTCATTGCATAATCTCCTAACAGAAATGGTTGTTGATAAAGTTGAATGGAACTGAAATAATCCCAGAACAACCCAAATTCTCTAATTTTGGAGTCATGCCTAAGTTGTAAAAGAAAAATTGTTTGAGGAATGAAATCAACTAAAATGAGAAATACACAGACCTTAGAGCTTACAAAACATAATTTTATTTAAATTTGTGTACAGATAAAAAATTACCAAAATTTAAACAAAGACCTAATTCCTTCCCACCACAAAAATGGACATTATGAGAAAAAGCCACATTCTCCCAATTACGTTCTCCCCAGAAGGTAGATTCTGGAGGGAAAAGGATGGGGAGAAAAAATACCGAAACATTATTTGATCTTCAGCACTGTCTTGTCTTGAAATGACTTAATTATGGAGATTTCCATAAGAATCAGCATTCTTCGATTTTGACATTGAAACAGAACCTTCTATGCAAAATCAAAATAAGGCTTCCGGCTTTATTTTTAGTGTGAGGTAAACAGTATATTCAATATTAAGGCAAACGGTAGAATACAAGTGTGGGATATTAATGTGGATCTTCCACTGTACAATAGCATGTTTTGGAACATCCAGGGATTTCCTAAACCTGTTGGAATTAGAAACTTGTAGAAGCTGTTGCAGTGTGCAACAGTTCTGAATGTCTTAGCTGGACCTTTTTGACACTCTGTCAAATGGAATCTTGAGTTTTTTACAGCATGTAATTTTTTTTTTTTTTAATTAGAAGTTGTAAAATTGTAAATGAACCAGGGTCTGATCTCAAATTCTGTGTATATATACACACTGTTTGGTCAAATAGACTGCTCCTCCAAAGTTGGCAAAACAATGCCTACTGAGCAGGCTTACCATGACGGAAAAGTGTGAGAACAGGACATTAATAAAGATTCTAAGTGAAATCAGATTATTTAGGCTGTCTAGCTGTCTTATTCAAGAAAATGCAGATTTAAGATCTTAGGTACAGTGATTCATTCCCTGGCTCACACCTTCTCTTTTTTTTTTCCCAATGGGATAATCATTTCCTTCACAGTGATGAGAGAAACATTACTTTTTATGGCAAAATGGACTTCTTCCTCCAAGGGATCAGGACAAAGCTATCACTTCTTAGTCACGCTGGCCACAGACTTCTTGGCTGCGTCCTCCAGGTCGACGGCCGAAGTAATGGGGAGTCCGCTGTTACTGAGAATGTTCTGGGCCTCGTGGACATTGGTTCCTAGAAAGTGGGGGTGGAGGGGGGAGGGGACGGACAGTCACTGAAATGAGCCTGGAGGTAGTGCCCCGGGAAGTTTCCTAGGACCAGACATCGTGCAATGCCCAGGTCTCACGAACACAATTTATTTACAATTCAGTTTCAGCTTTTTAAGATCCAGATTTGGCTATTTAGATATATCCAGATGACAAATTTACCTTTTGTTTTGTTTTGTTTTTGCTCTTTTCACCTCAAATATCTGGCATTATAAAGATGCTACCTCTATTTTTTCTGGCATTTAAAAAAATGCAAATAATGATGTTCTTATAAGACCGTGAACAAAGAAAACTACTTGGCCAACTAGTTTGAAAGAGGAAAATCCTCTGAAACGGATTCATCCCTTGCTTGAATAATCTGAATATGGAATCTAAAGAAAAAGCCATGTGTGAAACATGAGCCAGAGAATGGCAAATGGGTGTGATGTGTTGGTATAGAATATTGAAAACGAAGACAAAAGGACTAACCAATCTCTAGCTTTTCACCAGGAAATTAATTATAGGTTTTAATCAATGTCATTGACAGGGAAGATGATGTGGCAAGATCTCTACCAAGTGGTGGTTTGGCTAGAAAACAAGATGAAAGCTACAAACTGCATGAGACTAATGGACTTTTTTTTTTTTTTTTTTTTTTTTACTGATAAAAGCTGAAATTTCTGCTGATAATCCATAGTCAAGTGGTTCTGGCCCATGGCAGAAGTCACTGGTCTTAAAGACCTCTTGAAACGAAGGGTCTGAGTTGGTATCTCATCTAAAGTTCTAAGAACCTGCCCACCGATGGCCACCAATCCACTGCTTTGGGAACACTGACAGTATTCCACACACCTGTTCTTGCTTCCTCCCCACTCTGTATGACAGGAAGGGCAGAGGACCCGAAAAGAGCACTGCAGCCTCTGAGGGGGTGTCTCGGTGTCCCATTCCTGCCAGGTTTGTAGCATCTGCAGGCCAAGCTACCCCACCCAAAGATGTGCTTCTGCAACTGACTGTTTAGCATGCAAACTGCTTTTCTGTTCTTTCAGAGCAAACAAGCCTGTAGGAGAAATGTGATAAAATTTAAGAGTCTAATGAAATACCTCATCTTACATCATTTCCTGCGCTTCTATCTAGTTAGTAAGACAGAGCCTATTTATAAACAAAGACCTTGACATATAGGCCTTGGAGGACTTAAACGCATACAAATAAAAAGGAGGCCTTCGGTCAGCATGTTTGATACAAACAGGCAAAGGCGGAGTTAAAGAGGAACAGTTGTGCTAACAAGGTGATGTAGTGTTGATTCTCGTGGGACCCTGGGGCCACCACAGCGGTGGGGAAGGGGACACTTGGCCCTGGGTTTTTAGTTCAAGGCTTACTCATTGCTGTTTTCCACAGCAATGCGCCGAATGGCCTCTGTGGAAAGCAACAACTCAAAAGGTCGGGAAGTTGTTTACCTAAAACCCCCAGCTTCTCATCCTGGCTCTGCTGTGTATGTTGTTTTAGGTAAATCATGTAACTCCTTCGAGCCTCAACTTCTTTATCTCCAGACATAACACTATGATCATCTGCCCCATAACCAATACTCATTACTCATTAAGCACTTCCATATGCCAGATATAATGCTAAGTGACTCAGAAGCAGCAGACGAAATCTCTGTGACGACGATGCCTAGATCTTACTGTCCCTATTTCACAGATGAGACAACAGAGGCATGGAGAGCTTAAATCACTTTTCCATAGTCACAGATTATAAGTGACAGAGAAGGGAACTTGAACTCTGTTCTAATTATACAAGCCTAAATGTTCTAAAGATATGCCAATTTGTCTCCCTGTCTATAAAATGAGAATAATGGAGAGCCTGGGTGGCTCAGTCAGTTCAGTGTCCCAACTCTTGATTTCGGCTCAGGTCATGATCTCAGGGTGGTGAGACCCAGCCCTGCATCAGGCTTTGTGCTGGGCATGGAGCCAACTTAAGAGTCTCTCTCTCCCTCTGCCCCCCTGCCCCACCTCTCCTTCTCTTTAAAATGGGAATAATAATGCTGACAGCATAGGCTGTGATGAGAAGCAAATGAAATAATACATGTGATTTCATAAATGTCTGCGCATCTGTGGCAGACTCGGCCGGCTGTCCACCAAAGATTCATGCTTCTCTTCTACAGGGGACAGCTGCTGCCAGGAGGTGGCTGCCCAACCAGGAACTACATTTCCCAGGGCCTCTTGCTTCTATGTGCTATCACATGACTGAGTTCTGGCCAAGGGTGTGTGAGTGGACATGAAACACACCCCCACAAAAATCGCCAGTGTGAGCCTCTGTAGTCACCCAGTTCTCCCTGTCTGCCTTCTGGAACATTGCCAGCCAAGACAACCCTGTAAGTCACCTTTTGATGATGGCAATGACTCCTTCAGCATGGATACTAGCATAATTCTGTAGAGCAGAGCACCTCACTCACCCACCCTCTTAGACTTTATATGAATGAGGAAGAACCTTCTAGTAAGTTAAGATTCACTTTTCAGTGTTTATCTGTTGTTTTAGGAGCTGGCATTACTTTAACTGACATGTTACTTTGTAAGTGTGGTAGGCAGCTTCCAAAAATGGCTCTCTCCCTACTTCTGGGTGTTCATGCCCCTGTGTAATCCCTTTGGCTGTGGGTGGAGCCAGCAACTTGCTTCTAATGAATAAGAATAGAGCAAAAGTGATGTAATGTCACCTCTAGGACTAAGTTACAAAAGCCCAAGACTTCTTTCTTGCTCCCTGACTCTCTGTTCACTCTGATGAAGCAAACTGCCATACTGTGGACTGCCCTACAGAGAAGTCGGCAAGGCAAGGAACTCAGGGTTGCCTCCTGCCAAAAGCCAAGGACTAACTGAGGCCTTCAGTCTGACAACCCACGAGGAACTGCATCCTGACAACAACAATGTGAGTGTGTTTGGAAGCGACCCCTTCCCTAGTCGAGTCTTGACATGACCCTAGCCCTGGCTGACACTTTGCAGCTTTGAGACCTTGAGCCAAAGGACCCAGCTAAGCCACACCCAGATTTGCTACCACAGAAACTGTGAGATCAACAATGTTCCTGGTGTTAAACTGTTAAATTTCAGGGCAATTTGTTACATGTTGGTTACTTAACTAATGCAGATATTAAGATTTATTATTTCATTAATACAACCTCAGTGTTCATTCTGAATCATTTGGTAAGGTTTCAGACAAGGTCTCAGAGGTTGAAAAATAGGACAGAGGATTAGACTGTGGCAGGTGTTAAATATAAGGCTAAGGAATTCTGACATTAATCTGTACGTAGGGCTTTCATGGAATCATGACGCAATGTGAAGCAAAGTCCTGAATGACACAGAATGGAACTGGTCTTCGGATGAGAAGGTCAATGAAAGTTAAATATGTAAATTTCTATTTCCTTCAACAGAGACGTGGACTAGAGTTCTCTTCCAGGGAAGAAGTCTAAGTTAGGATAAAGAAGGCTCTTCTCCCTCTTTCCTTTCTCTTCAGAGCATCTCCAATCTCGAGAGCCCCCAAGAACCCCATACATCAAGAAGCAGATTCAGCTGCCTGAACATTCCTCATCTCTGACTCTACCTTTCTTTGGTGAGAGTCCTTCTGTGGACACAGGTCTTACCCATGCCTGTCAAGCTCTCTCTCTGTGTAACTGGACTGGTACAAGAATTAGTAGTGCCAGTAGAGTGATAACATTAACAAAAGCAATAATAGCAGCTCTCACTTAGCAGGTGTCATGCACTGTTCCAGGGGCCTAAGTATATTAGTTCATTTGCTCCTCAATGGCAACCCTGAGATAGCTACTATCACTATTTTCCTTTTACAGAAGGGAGGACTGAGACACAATTAAGTTAAAGGTCAAAACCCAGCTAGCATGGCTAGTAATAGCTAGGAAATAGTGGAATAGACATTGAACTTGATCTCTCAGTGCTTGAATGACTTCTGGACTTAATGCTTGAAACATCCATGCTGAACCTTGGATGACCCCTTCTTACAATTTTTATAAATACATGACATCATCATCATCATAATCACACTGACAATAATAAAAAAAAAATCTCTGTTTTTCAGTCTTCCCACAATACTTTATTTGAGATTTTGAACTTGTGAGTTTGGTGTTTCTAAAAGGCCTTGTGAGTCAGATATTTATAAATGAGTTCTTTTTATTCACTTATTTACTTTTTTGGCCAAGAGCACTGAGGCTTAGTGATTGGCAGGATTCAGTCTCAAAATCCTTTGTTCATCCCACTCTGTTTTGATTTCCTGGTGACTCCCATTTGACATTTAAAATCTGTAGCACTTTCCCACGCATTAGATCGTCTAAACTTCAATCATGCTATAAATTATTTAAGAGCAAGGATCAGGTACTAGGGTGTCTGCTTTTTCCAACCTCCCCATCTGGCTATACCTACACTAGCCACTGTCCCCTGCTAGAGGAGGGACCACATGGTGATCTTTGTCTGGAGACAGATATGGAGACAGTCCCATGCATGACTGTACCTGATCCGAGGGTGGTCCAAATACAGCCAATGTTCATTAGCTTGTCCAATTAGGTTTGCTCTGCTGAGAATCTGAATGGGTAGTATATATGAAATAGAATGGGGCAGCACAAAGAGGACATAGACAGCTCTAAGTAAGGAGGCGAGAGGAAGGCAGCACAAACATGCCGAGAGGAGTGTTGTCAGGTGCACAGGCTGCTGGGCGAATGCTCTGGAGGACAGCTTCCACGCCCCAGCTTCCTCTCCCTGGGGGCCAACTGCGTCCTGGCTCCTGTCCATTCTGATCACTGTTTATGCAGTTTTACTTGCAATCCTTTCCATGGGTATGGATGAAATCAGCTCTTGACCGTTTTAGGTTTTTGAGACTACTTGAACCAGTCACTCTTCCTTGCAACCAAGGAAGTTCCTTAATTAACACCTTCTTCAGGACACAACTTAGCACCAGGTATTCTCAAGGGGGAAACATGACTGATTTAGAAATCCCTGTACTGCAGAAATGCTGGGCAGTTGGCCTTGAGTCCTCCACCCACAACTCCTGCCTTTTCTCTGCTCAGCGGACACCCAAACATTCAAGAGATGCCTGTTCATATGGCATTTCTTTGGGGGTGCCTTCCTTGTCATTACTCCCCCAACCCCCAAACTAGAGCAGTGGCTTGTGAAAGAGCTTCTAGAGTACCTTGTACTTCCAGAATCATAGCACTATTGGGATTGCTCACTGACGTTTCTCTCTCCCCACCAAACGTAAGCTTCCGAGGGCCGACACTGTGTCTGGCCGGCCCACCAGGATCTCTCCGCGCTTAGCGCAGTAGCTATTACATAGTGCACTCTTGATGGACTGAAAGACAATGGTGGACTCATACACAGCAAGGTGCCTGAGGCGGTGAGGTGTGGGAGGGTGCTCTTCTGATCACTTTGCTGGCCTGACATCCCCCAAATAACCCCTTTTTTAATAGCATTGAAATAGAAGCCCCAAACAACCTGAAAATAAACAGCGACTGTTCCTGAGTTTTCTCGGGTTCTCCCGTGGGGCTTCTCTAGTGGCTTCCTTCTCTAAGAAGGGCCGAGCAGCAGCGGGCTGTCTGCAGCGCCCTGGAGGACTCCAAGCTGCCGCCGCTCCTTTGGCCCCGCAGCTCTTCTTGCCGCCCCGCCCTCCCCCCTCCCTCACACCTGCCTGGAGGCCTTGCTCCAGGTTAACAACTAGGGGGCGGGGCCAGAAGACAGGGGCTGCGACAGCCCTCAGGAAAACGGACCCTTCTCTCTTTCCAGCTTTTCCTGCAGGGCCATATCAAAATGCCTAATGGCTTCACAATTCCAGGATCCATTAAAGTGAATTTTAATTATGCTTGCAGTTACACTTTAATTATAGTCTTAATTATTAAGCACAGGCTAGGCATACTCAGAACCCCAGCATGAGAGAGGGAGGGAGAGGTAAAGGAAGGAAGAAGAGAAGGAGAAAAAGGAGAGAGGAGAGGGAAGAGGGGGAAAGGAAAGGAGTTGGGGGGGGGGGGAAGAGAGAAAGTCATGAGGAATAACCCAGACGGACAGACACATGAAAAGAAAGAGGTATAGACAAGAGTCAAATAGAGAGAGCAAGGGCAAAAAGTGAGCCCATCAAGTCCCCAGTGCATCAGCCCGCGTCCTGACCCTGCCAGCACTCTGTCCCGGCATCCAGGCTGGTTTCTCCCTGGACTGTTCTTCGGTCTTGCTGCCCACACACCCTGCTTCCTTGTTCCCATGAGAGAGCAGCTCCAAGGGAAAGTCCGAAGACACAGAGAAGAGGGTGAAAAAGAAAACCAGCAGCCTCCAAAGGAGGTCCCTGGAAAAGAGAAACAGGAAGCCTTGGGCAGATGCTTGCTGGTGTGTGGATTCCTTTCATTAAGGCTGCTCTTTGAATATTCAAGGTCTGTTTCTTCTTGATTCAGCAGGTGGCTGACACCAGCCCCCCATCCCCTTCCTTGCCTTTATTTCTAAATAGAAACCACCATGGCTGTTGTAAACTCCGACACGGAATTAAGAGTTCCAAAGACAGTGTCTATGTCTGTGTACCCAATTACAAAGGAAATTGATCTCTTCCTCACATTTAGATAGTGCTGCTGACATGTTCTAATATTTATTAAATGCTGCATTGCTTTTTAATGAGGCTGCAGGACAAGTTTTTTTTTTTTTTTTTGAAGATTTTATTTATTTATTCCTAAGAGACAGAGAGAGAGAGGCAGAGGGAGAAGCAGGCTCCCTACTAAGCAGGGAGCCCGATGCGGGACTCGATCCCAGGACCCTGGAATCATGACCTGAGCCGAAGGCAGACGCTTAACCACTTGAGCCACCCAGGCGCCCCAGGACAACAGTTTTAATAACCACCTGTACAGATAACTGATTGACTCACACTGGTTCAACTTCAAGCACTTCTTAACATCTGCTGCTGAAAAGATGCTAAGCTAAGTGGTTATCTGCCCGATGCATGCCTTAAAAATGGCAATGTATAGAGAATCAAAGGGGAATGGTTTGATAATGAAATCTTGCTCTACTGGTAGAGGATATTATAAAAAGAATAATTATTAAATTTTTTAACTCTCCGCTGGTGCATGTTTTACCACTGACTTCCTACCACCAGGTGGAGAGAGAGAGCTGTAAACAGAGATGCAAGGTTAATTCATCAAAATCTGTTCTCTGCTTTCAGTACCTGCAAGAGAAGGTAACAGCAGTGGACAGAAATTACTGAGTTTTGTTCAAAAGGTACAGCCCCCCCACCCCACTCAATCAGGCCAGCCTTTTATCACAGGGCTGTGAACAAAATTACTCTCCAGTCTGGATGTAAATGGGAGCTGGGCTTTTTTTTTTAAAGGATTATTTTAATAGGAAATCAGTTTGTTTGTTTGTTTTAAGAATGCAATAGTTGGCACTTATTGAATATACACTAGGTGCAATTAATGTCTGTTGGGTACATGATTTAAGGGGTTCACAACCTTCATAGCAACCCTAAAGAAGACCTCGTTTTTATCCCCATTTTACGGATAAAATAATTGAACTGGGAAGCTTAGGAACTTGCCCAATGACCCCAGCAAGTTAAAGGCTAAGCCAGGATTAAGAACCCAGGTTTATCTGACTGCAAAGCCACATGACAACCACACAACCTGGCCTTTTAGAAGGAATCCTAGAGAACCTTTAGGATCAGTCTCTTGTTTTCACTAGAGGAAACTGAGGCCCAGAAATGTTAGATGATTTGCTCAGGTCAAATAACCAGTGAAC
The DNA here is from genome assembly GCF_029215605.1 of Mirounga angustirostris. Taxonomy (NCBI): domain Eukaryota; kingdom Metazoa; phylum Chordata; class Mammalia; order Carnivora; family Phocidae; genus Mirounga; species Mirounga angustirostris. Next base: position 181,619,682 of record NW_026991709.1, on the reverse strand, counting down.
CATGACAGGTCTGACTCTTGGTCTGGTGTTCTAAGTCAAGGCTGTTCTAAATCAGCTAAGAATAGGTTTTACATTTTTAAATAGTTGGGGAAAATTCAGAAGAATAATATTTTGTGATACATGAAAATTACATGAAATTCAAATTTCCGTGTCCATAAATAAAGTTTCACTGGCCTATAGCCAAAGTGATTCATTTACAGATTGTTGATGGCAGAACTGTTGTGACAGAGTCAGTAGGGCCCATAAATTGATAAATACTTCAACCCCAGCTCTAAGCAACGGAATCTTTCCCCCCTCCACTCCAGGGAGAAAGGAGGTCAGTGGAAACGAACCAAATTCTACAAAGCAGCAGATCTCTCCTAAAACGTTCTCTGTCCTTTTGCCCTTGATCCTCTTTCATTATTCTCCGTTTAAGTGACAAGCAGATAGAAGAGGTCCATTTTCTTGGTGACATGTAAATTTAGATAACTTATCACATCTCTTTTGTCTTGTTATTGTACTGTTAAAAATGGAATAATTCATTGAGAATCCGAGGTAAAGTCCCGCTGCATCAGCAGTCCTCCCTTGTTGAGATGACGGACACCCAGTATCTCACACCTCGCTCGGCACACTGCCTCCAGCCCCCAGAGTCCCTGCCTCAGTCGAGTTAGGAACAAGAGCTTGGGTGACAGCTAACATTTACTGAGCCAGGGCCTGTCTAGCTTATTTTAAAACTCATCTGCTTCTTACAACAACCCCATAAGACTGCCATATGTACATTCCCATTTTGCAGATGAGAAAACTGAGACTTTACACCCGGTTTGGTCACCGAGAAGTTGAGTGACCTTGGGAAGTTACTGTAGTTGGATGAGTATCTTTCAGAAGTGCCTTGTATCCCTCACATTTTAGAAAAATAAAAAATGACTCAAGATATCCTATGGGACTATATCCTGTGTACCCCTATATTCCTCGACAATTTCTTCTGCCATGGTAAGAAGAAACCACTTCTGAGAGTGGGAGTGTGGCAGGTATTCTCAAGATGCCCGCTGGAGCCCGCCTCTAGTGGCAGGAAGCTGATGGCCAGGTTGTAAGGAATGGTGTGCCTGGACTTAGGATCATGCAAGCAAGGTTGAGGACCAAGTCTAACATATAACCATTGAGGGCGTATGCGAGCAGCTGATGCTTTTGCTTTCAACTATGTTAATCCTCAAAAAAAGCAACATATATATATGTTGGTATGGGAGGCTTACTATTAAACAGGAATGGAATGAATCTTCTGGCAAGCAAGAATGCCCTACAATTCTGTACCTACTAGGAATAGGGCCATTCCTGTAAAGAAAGGATGTTCTATACACCTAAACATCTGCATGGACTTTCCTTTCATGTCTTCCTTCAGTCTACCTCATGGCTTTCAATTCATGTATATTCTAACACATGGGTGATTTCAGGAATTCTCAAAGGTAATTTTGGCGGTGTGAGACTTTTGTCTGGAATCCCGACTCCGGACCTCCACGGCTGCCCGCGAAGGAGCATCAGTGCTTTTGCTGCCCGTGATTCCGTCCCTGTGTGGGGGAATGCCTGAGAGATTTCACTGCTAAACCGTTCCTTGAGAAATTAGACTCTCAGAGCTTAATATCACCCAAATCTTTCTTGACTTTTACAAAACCATTCAGAGCTGAGGATGGAGGGGGCTTCAGACTCAGAGACCATGGGGACTTTCTAGAATTCTAGGTCTCGCTGCTGGCCTCTTCTCTACCCACACCAGGCTGCAGCTTACGTCCCACTGTCTGTCTTTGGAATGAAGATTTATCATGGCAGAGCCATGCCCATTCCTTTCTATATTGTCCACACTGCTTATATGCTACAATGGCAGAGGTGAGTGACTGCAACAGTGGATCCATGGCCCACAAAGCCTAAAATATGGCCATTTACAGAAAAAATCTGCAGACCCTTGGTTTCTACAGTCCACATGTTTGGCCCTGTGGCTGTGGGGTAAGAACCAGTCTCATCTCATCCCTTTTCAGCTGGCAGCCCCCGCTTCCTGCTTCTGATGCTGCAGGGACAGCTGGGTTCCGGTGGACGGCACTTGGCTCAAGTGCTCGCTCTCTGCTCCCACCTCTGTGGAAGACAATGACCACAGAGCTCTTCGCCACTGAGCTGGGCTATAGTCTCAACATCTTTCTTGGCACAGCACTGCAGGCAGCCACTGCCAATAAAGAGAAGGGGGCAGGAGATGAAAGCTCTTTGTCCTGCCTGTTCTCAAACATTCTTGTGGAGTCTTTCCTCCTAGATAGCTCTGCCTTTGGGCAGCCTCAAGTTGGGACTCTCTGGGAGAGTCTTGTTAACAGGACCCACCTGCCACCTCTAAAATAGGATAGACAGGATCTACCAGGGTGTCCCTTTCCTGATGGCAATGTGTTCTCTCTCTCTTGGGTGGTTGACCAAATACGACTCTCAAGTGTTATACAAGGAAACTGAGGCATGAAGAGATGAACCAACTGACTACTCTGAAAATACCCACGAAGCAGACGGTGGTGTCGTGATGCAGGACTTAGAATGTGCCAGCCCCCAGACTGGCCGTGCTCTAAAACCACTCCTTATTAGAAGTGCCTCATGGAAACAACTTCTGGTTCCTGTTTTTGAGGGAAGGACCACTGGCTAGACTGAGGCAGCCACCTGACCAAAAGGCAGCCCATGCCCAGGGCAGACTAATCACATGGATGGCATTCAAGAGGTGTTTCCTCCCAGGCAGAGCATAACAACCCTGGTCTTATTTCTGACTACCACTGGCTCTGCATTGGCAGTGGAGACACTTCTCTGACTGGAATGTTTGAAAGGAGAAAGATGGCATGTGTAGCCCAGAAGCTTCTGCTGCCTTTCCTTTGGACTGTGCTCTCACAGGGAGCCCATCCTGCCACTCTGGGTCCGTGGTGTCCGTGACTGGGTGTGTTTGGGGTTCAGAGTAAGAAAGATCACTGTCGGTATACAATAAGGTGCATCCTTCACCTTCATCGGTAATGAAAGTGGTATTTTGGTCTCTTAGATCTTTGTCATATTTCTTACCAGATTCCCCACATGGGGAAGGATCCATTGGGTCCCCTGAAAGACCCCAACAACGTGGACCGGTTGGATGACTACCTTCTGAAGGGGTGCTGAGTAGCTTTTTCTTGTGTAAGGCAGCGGATGCCCAACAGGGCAAACATTTTAGTTACTTACATGAACCCTCTAGAAGTAAAATGAAAACTCAAAGTGCCAAATCTAGTGGGTTTGTCTGGAAACTTAAATATTTGATCTAAAAAAGCTTTCACTACCCTAATGCCTTAGGTTAGGTCCTGTGAGACTTGGTGTAATGTTTAAGTGCAGCAAAGTTTAAACATTCAGAAGTGTTTATCGATTTAGACAATGAGAGGATTTAAGGCTCTATGACAGAGCAGGATTGTCTCCAACGTGTCCTCTGGTTTAACCTGCTGATGATGAATTAAACACTAGGGAGAAGATGCCAGTGACTGGAGGGAGGAGAGGTGACAGACATCAACAGGAAGTGAAATCAGTCCCAGAAAAGGTGCATCCACAGGGGACCGTGAAGGAGGAAGGAGATGAGGAGAGGAGAAAGCAAGGTGAGGAATAGGGTGTGCAGAAAATGGGGACAGCAAGGACAATGAGGACCAAACACAAAGAAGAAAAGAGACGCACTGGCTGAGATCTGGCCCCTCCTCCCAAAGCCACATTTCCAGACCGCAGGAGTAGAGAGCAGGGAAAGGCGTGCTTGGAGAGGCTGGGGGTAGGGGTTGGGGGACAGGTCCACCAGGATTAAGCAAGGAAGAGAAGATGAAAAACTCAGTACAGACCAAACGTTGGGAAATGTGCAAAGAGGCCAGGGGGTGTTAAGGGACAGAGAGCCAGCCCCCAGGTGCTGCTGGGCATCCACACTCACTCTGCCCAGGATCATGCTGCCACTCAGCCAGCGGCCCCTAATTCTCTGTGGACTCTGAGGGGAAGCCTCCAACCTAGGGCTCAGATATCCTGAACGAAAACTTTTTTCCAGCTAGTCAGCCACAGCAGTCTGCCAAGGCTGCCTTTTTGACGGGAATCAGAGGAATAATTGCTGCCCTCCTCTTGGTCTCACACCCTCCCGTAAGAGAGGACTTGCAGAATGCACGGCCACCAAGTGTGTGGAGACACAGCTGAAAACTCTCTGAACACTTGGAGGTTTCTTTTCCCCTTGAGCCGACCAAAGCATCATGTAGCAACTTTACTGTGTCTGCGCTAAGAAAGATACTTGACGCGCATTGCTCTGGCTGGGGCTCAACTTCCTCCCTATTGCAGAGAGCAGCAATGAGGTCAGGTCCACACAGAGGAGGTGCCTGTGCCTTGGTGGAGAAAGTAAAAGAAACTGGATACAAAGTTTCTGACTTAGAGACATTTACGTTCTCAACAACTGTAAAGGGAGTTAAGGGCACATTTAGAGGGATTGACAAGGATAAGGAAGAGAACCCACAAGGAACTCTTGTTTCGAAAGCTATTTGTCAAAAGAGAAGCAAAATGTTTATGTTGCTGAAACAAACCTTCTGGTACTGTATGGAAGAGTCAAACTGAAAAGATTTGGCTAAGAGATAAAGGATCCAATCTACCAATCATCCAGGCTCATTGTTATTTATAGCTTAACTTGGAATCATAATGAACACCTGAGAGAAAAGCAAATTCCTCTTTAGACTTATTTGAGATATAGAAGTTTGCTGCAGGGGCGCCTGGGTGGCTCAGTCGGTTAAGCATCTGCCTTAGGCTCAAGTTATGATCCCAGGGTCCTGGGATGGAGCCCCGCATTGGGCTCCCTACTCGGTGGAGAGCCTGCTTCTCCCTCCCCCTCTGCTTGTGCTCTCTCTTTCTATCAGATAAATGAATGAAATACTTTTCTTTTTTTTTTTAAAGAAGTTTGCTGCAGATTTAAATGGGACAATAAGGAAAAATGATTTTTTTTTTTAAGTTCTCTAAAGATATTGGTGGGCCCTGATCTAGAACAGTAAAACAGCCCATACAAAATCCAAAGCTTTGGCTAAAACATCTTTGCACCCTGAATACACAAAGGTGTTAATAAATGTTTGTACATTTTTCAACAATATCATGGGTTGGGATAAATTAACCACCTAGGTAACTTTTGTGCCAAGTATATATACACGTCAAAGAGGAAAAAAAAATCTCAGATTATTTGTTCTTTATTCATGCCAGAAACAACCGTGTACAAAAACTAAACTTCCCCCCAAAATGCAATTGCTCGATTTACCTAGGAGTCTTTTAAATAAAAAATAATCCTGGGTCTCAGCTGGTGAGTTCTGTTGTGATAAGGCAAGTAAATACATGTAATTACAAAATTACCATCTTCAAAGAGGAGAGTAATCCTTTCCTTACCCACTGGTAAAACAGCTTGTACTTATACAGCTGAGAAGAAAGATTTGTCCATAAAATCCCACTAAATCAAGCCTGATTTGATTGATTAAAACTTTCCTCATCAAAACATTTCTAAAACACTGTGTGTGGCAACGGAGTCTTGAAAATATGGGTCACAGATTAATGAGAATTATGGCAAGGATCTTGGATCTTCTAAATGGCCACTTAACAAGCAAAACTAACTTCTTTATTTATAGGAAGTAGTTACTACTAACAAAACCTGTTACTGGCTTTTGAAATGCCTGTTATCTTGGTCATTAAAAATCTGACATTTGTTTAGACTATACAGCCATGTGTCAGAGATTCTGAAACTTAGCAAACTAACAAATGTTAGCAATAATAATTATTTATTACTGTAATTCAGACCCCAGTCTGAATTCTTCTACCACACTAGCTCTTATGTGTCACTAAGCTTTATCACAGATGCTGGGATGATGGCCACCTTTTCCCATCTCCCTTTCACTAGCTGGATGATGGTGCACATTCTGGGAATGTGAACCAATTTTAACAATATGAATAAATATAATTGAAAAATTCATCAGTTAAAACAGAAAGTACAGTGTTAAATCAAATTAAATAGCAACTACCAGTAGAATTGTCCAAAATGTTCCTGCCTCTTTATACCACTTTGTTTTCCTCTGTCAGCACAGATGATGAAGAGTTGTTTGTTCAGAAAAAAAAAGATCCATATTATGCTCTAAGGTTGGGTAAAATATGGCTGAATGCACAGACATATGTGGGAGAATTTGTGTTCCAGCCCAGAGAAAGCTAATGAAAAATTTATACTGAGTCTAAGAGAAATTCCTCAAAAGGTCCTGGTAGTTAGCAACTGTTCCCCACTGGAAGCACTGAGAACCAGACTTTCTGTGACAGGAGATTTTTGGTTTGGGTTGGTTTTTCCTTTTAACTAAGCTGTACTGCAGGAGAACAGTTTCTACGGCAGCAAGACCTGATTGTGGTTTACTGGGGGACTTCAAAATGGGTTGACTTACCCATTTTTCTATCACATTTCTCCTTGCTAAATTCCTCCATCTCTACCTCCACACGTGTTCCATCTGATGTTACAGGTTCATCTCAACTAAGGATGACTGTACCCCAACGTTATACTCTTCCATTCTCTCTAGCTGGTTCCCACTTCTGACTTTCCCCAGTCCGTCAACCATCCTTCATTCTCCTGGTCATTAGATTTAAAACCCAATGCCCCTCTTTTTTCTCTCATTTCCTTTCCTATCTCTGCTGTTGTCTACTCTACTTTTAGTCTACATGGCAATCCTGCCTGGGTTTTTAGATTCTAGCTAATGTTGTAGACTCTGGCTACTGACATGATTTTCCCACTTCATTTCCCAGCCATAATATGTTGCTGCAAAGCCACATTACTCTCTCCAGGACAGCCTTCTGATCTACCCAGGTCCTAGGTTTCAGGTTTTACCACTATTATGGTCCTGGTACCAACTGCGAAGTATGGAACAGATCTGATGCCTTGCTTCTGATCCTTTACCAAATTCCCTCCCCTTTCCTTTCCAATGATTCAAATCTTATTTCCATGCTCATCTTGGAAACTCTCCTTTTATAATATCTCTCTGCTAACTCACATCTCTAAATGTACTATAATTATAGTAGTCAATGTTGAGTAAGCTTAAAAAGGAGACTATGCCAAAGAAAGTGGGCTGAGCTACACAGGCACTCAGCTTAAGGGACACATTTTACAGGAGTCTGCATTCCCTTAACATAAAGAGCACTGGCTTGTTTTTTCTTTAGTTCCTTTTACAGGGCCTTTATGGGTAATACCATCACTGATTTTCTTCATTTTGTTATCTCTGATTAGTGCCAAGAGCAGAGTTAAAGTAGAATTCTTCACTTTTCTCTTGTACCAACACAACGTGGGGACAGGTCTGATTTGGTGTGGGCTGTTGGTTTCCCAGAAATCACATATGGATATTAGTGACCTTCATACAAACCATGTTGAGTGCAAGAGACATTTTTCACACAAGAGACTAATTCCTACAAGAGGAAGAAAAGAACACCAGTAGAACTCCAGAAATGTCAAAAGCATTCCTGCTTTTGGTTTCTTGATAAAAGGCTCTCGATGCTTCTTATGGGATAGGGGCCATTCCAGGGAAGGAGAGGAGTGGCAACGAGGTCACCATGGATATTTTTAGTCTACATAAATTTGGGGGGACAGTATCCTTTTTGAGTTCTTCTCAAATCATCACATTCAATTCTCCATGGTACATTGCATGGTGGACATTGCAAGGTATGGATATTTGCAAAGATTCCACAAGCTCTGCTGGTAGCTCTCTGGGATGCCCCGATGGCTACCGCTACTAAGACAGAAGCAGTCTATTAAGGCCAACACCCATTAACATTTTGAATCTATTATCTTGTTTTGTTCATTTTTCTTTTTTCTTTTTGTTTTATTTCCCCATTTATCTACTAACTAACATGGCTCTTTCTATTTCTACACATCCTACTTAATATCTAAAGCTCAATGACCCAAACATAGTATTTATTATGTTTTTTTTAATTCATTAATTAAGCATCTATTTTGGAAGTACACTAACTTAAAAGATACAAATCTGATTGTCTAACAAACTGAGAAATTTCAAAGCTTCTTCCTAGTGGCTCAGATAGACCTCCGAGGCAGGCAACAGAGATTATCAGGGGAGAAAACATTGGACGTGGTATTTTGCATAGTTCAGCATGTGTATTATCCAGATACACACAATACGGATAAATGAGAGGGGTCATTTAATACTTCTGGAACACTAAGTGCAGTGTGAAAATAAGAGAAGTGTTCCTTTTTAAGAAAAAATAGTGAAGTAGAAAAGTAAACTGGGGTAACTTTCTTTTCTACGAATATACCTAAAATTAATAATTATGGGCCTCTACTAAACCACTCAGGCACAAAGGGGATCACAAGAAAGGAGCCCACAAAAGTATACCCTCATTTCTAGTCATTTCTAAGCAACAGACATGAGTCTAATCTGCTTAAGGAAACTTGCTCCCCTTGAAGAACACAAGCAGAGATGACTTTTAGAACCTGAGGGTTATTGGTCACTTGGACCCTGAAAACACTGTGACATCCACATTTTAATCAGAATTATACATACATTGATGAACCCACTAACTTCTTGATCAATTTTTTCATTGCAGCCTTTCCAGTAATTTCCCTTTTATTGAAATTATTTTTATAGGAATCAATTATGTCGCATTTACATTTTTAAGAAGATTTAATTCATTCATATGTCCATATGGTGCAGACCTACATTTGTAAAGCAGAGAGTCTCAGGGAGAAAGGTGAATGGCAGAGAGTGAGAGAAAAAAGAAATAGAAAGAAAGAGGCAAACAGAAAACAAAACAAAACAGGCTGCAACTATTCTGGAATCTTGACCTCAAAGGACAGGGATACACAGCAGGGTCAAAATATCCCTGGACTTGATCTGGAGGGGAAGGTGTCTAGGGAATTATGGCACTGGCACAGAAGCTGGGGAAACTGAGCTGTCCCAAGAACAGCACTGCAGAATTTTACTCCTGGGGCTGCTTGGTCACTGTAATCTGAACTTGTTGAGCAGGTGGACAGGCCTTCGGCACAGGTTCTCATACTGGAGTGCCTGTTTTTGCATCTCTACTACAGTGGTTTTCAAAGTGTGGTCCACAGAACCCCAGGGGAAGTCCCTGACGTAAAAACTACTTTTATCATAATAATAACAATACTCTCTGTCTGCACAAGGGCGGGTAAAATAACTGGCATGTTACCATGGAATCAAAGGTGTGGCACCAAGCTGAAGGCATGGCCACTGTATTTTCACCACCAAGCACTTAGAATAAGAAGTTGCCACTTGCAAGTAAGAATGTCCTTGATGGACAGTAAATGAATATTAGTTTCATTAACTCTCAACTCCTGAGCATAGGACTTTTGAATACTCTGAGTGACTGAGTGGCAAGTACACATAAAACAAGTCTGGTGTATCCTGAACTACGATATGCATTTGTGCAACTGTCTGAGTAGCACGCTAAACCACCCACTTCTCTATGGAACGTTATATTTTCTTGGAAGAATGACGGACACACTGTGGTTACCCTGACTTAGGAATGTGGCACCCATTTTCTCCAAAACGAGTGAAGCGAGGCTGTCACTTTGAGGAAAACAGCTGACTGTTGTGCGGCTGATGATAAAATTTATACCTTATTTAAAGTGAAAATTAGATTTCTGGAAAAGCGGCATCTACCACCTTGATAGCATCCCAATATTTAGACGTTTTGCCGATGAGAATGGTGTGATAGGAACAAATATGAATTTTTTGATATTGTGTGTTGAAATGTGCCAACCTTTGGAAGATCTGCATAATTCAATATTTTTCCATTTGCATGGTACTGCAAACCATACATGTGTAAGATCCATTTAATGTGCAAGACAGATCAATTGATTTTTATATAACAGAGTATGAAGTCCACTGAAATACTTTCAGATTTCACATAATACTAATCTTTAAAAAGAAACTATAACTTATTAACTTTAGTGTAGTACCAATAAAGAAAATTCACAACTATATGAAATGGTTATTAAAAACCCCTCCATTTTTCAAATAGATATCTCCATGAGGCCATATTTTCCTCACACACTTCAACCCAAACAACATATTGCAACAGATATAATGCAGAAGCAAATATTAAGCTAGACAGTAAATAAAGGGATTTGCAAAAATGTAGAACAGTGCTGCTATCCTCACTAAAATTTTTAAAAGATAGTTATTTTTCATAAAATGTATAGCATATATATTTATATATAAAATATACAATATAAAATTATTGTTGAAAAGTATTTTAAAAGTTCCAAGTAGTTATACCTGTTACCAAATTAATTTATTAATTCAATAATTTAATTATGTAATCAATTAATACCGACAGTTATAACCCAACATAAACCTGAGCTCTTTAGGGTCTTCAATTTTAACAAGTAAAGGAGTTCTAAGACCAAAAGGTTCAACAACCATTGCTCTCCCATGATGAATAAATCTTGGGGTAGCATTTCTCAGAGTGTTTCAAAGCACTAACCTCATGAAGTGATCCATACCTGAAATGAGTTGAGAAAATCTGGAGAATCATAACCTATGCCAATCTTGGAGAGAGGCAGTCCTTACCAGCCTGGTAGAGACTCAGAGAAGTATTTCTGTAGAACATCTGTTTCCTCCTACTTAGCGCAGTGTTTCTTTACGTTGTCTCAGGAAGTCTGCATGTACAAAACATGCTGGGCACCTGATCTTGGGCACTGTGGAAATCTACTGACTCACCTTCCAGCCGGACCACCAGGGGCACCTTGAGTTCCAGCTCTCGACAGGCTTTGGTGATCCCATTGGCAATGATGGCACAGTTGACAATTCCACCAAAAATATTGACAAGGATGGCTTCCACCTGAAATCCAAAATAGGAAGGTGCCCGTCAAAACGCTGTTGGCCGGCATTCTCAAAATTAACTGCCTGAGCAATAGAGACAATTAGAATAAGACTTGTTGTTATTGCTGTTTTTTTTTAACCACAGAATATAAAATATAGGACAAAAGGCCCACAAAATGTTAAAAAAGTTAAAATTTAGTACTGAATCAGTAAATAGCAATATATATCATTACCCTATTAACTCATATTCTCTGATCACTCAGTTCTCTGAACTCAACATGAAATCAATCACCACTCATTTATTACATACTCTGTTCTGCTTTTTCTTATATTGTTGTCTAGAACTGTTCCTTTATGAGTACTGTCATTTAAAATTTTATGTACTTATTTCTTTCCCTCCCCCATGTTTTATACTTAAATTTTTATCTGTCACAAGCTTTAGGGAGTATTTCAAAAGTAGGAACGTAGTGATTATTTGTTGTTTTGTTTTAGTAGGTAAAGATTCAAGTTTTTCCATGCTTCCTTATTACCTCTTTGATATGCTAGAGGTATATTCTCAAAAGCCAGAAATAGTTTAATAATCTTAGATAACATTTTTGATTAAAAAAATGAGCCCCAAAAGAATGAGATACAAACTCACACCACAAGTAAGGATCTGAGGAAAGTTAAGTCAGTGACTGGAAATTTTTCAGAAATGTAAATTTAAACCCATCATGTTAACCTGTTTGTACGTATTCCATATTCAAAGGCATGTGGGCAAAAAAAAAAAAAAAATAGACTCGTACTGACTTGATAAATAGGTATAAGAAAATCCTGTATAATTAACAGAAGAACAAGATAATGAAGAGAATTCATTACCTAGATTAATTGATAACACCCACAGAAAATGGCTATTCATCAAGCCGGAGGCATCAAAATTCCAATGATGGCATCACAATTAAATTAGGGTACACCAAAGCATATATATGTGTGCTGCATGCCATTTTAAAATCCTATTATTTCAATATGCTAAATTAACTTCACAAAATATATGAGGAGGGACACCTGGGTGGCTCAGCTGGGTAAGCATCCAACTTTTGTTTTTTTCAGCTCAGGTCACGATCTCAGGGTCGTGAGATCAAGGCCTGCGTGGAGCTCCACGCTCCACGGGGAGTCTGTTTGGAGATTCTCTCCCTCTGCTCCTTCCCCTACTCTCTCTCTCAATTAATCTTAAAAAAAAAAACATACAAGAAAAGAATGTCTTACATGTGTTCTGCACTTAACTGTTTCAGAAAGTACCCAACATGAACCCTTATTTTAAATTTTGATTCTTGCCTGAACCCTATTCAGTCAGCCCAGTGAAGGTTAGCCCTCTGTAGCTAATAAAGCTACACAGAGAATTCACATGATGTGCTGCGAGGTTACACAGCTAACATGTTGCAGTGGTGAGGCTCAAAGTCAGCTCTCATTCTTCATGCATGCCAGCTACTAGCACTGGAAGCCTGGGCAAGGGACATACCCTGTCCTGAACATGGTTTCTTTATCTAAAAGGAGGGAGTAACACTCCCTAGCCTCTAAGGTTGTTGAGAGGCCTAAATGAGGTAATACACATGAAATGCTTAGCACATGCCTGTAAGGAACTTAACGGACATTTATACATGCATTTATTTCAGCAAGCAACAACGAGCATGGACAAGTTACCTAGACAACATGTAAGAAAGTAGAAAACCTCTCTCAGTATACTACAGCTATGCTGAATTAGAACAGAACAGAGGCACACACTTAGTGAAGCTCAATAAAAAGGTAACGTCTTAAGAATAAAATAAATGAGCAATATTTTTCAAACCAATTAGAGATTGGGGCCACTCCCCAAACAGAAACCTCCCATTACCATTCACAGCAGGCTGACTGGTAAGCAGAAGCTTGCTTTCTAATGATAGCTATTAAATGCTGTTAGCACCGGGGCTTGGTATAGCAGTAGTCTCCAAATAGCTGTGGGATGGAGAGGAACTTGCCAAAACAATGGAATAAAAAACACTCAAGAGCAATAATGACTCCACGGGGCCCGAGAGAGAAACTCAGGAACTGCTGAGGCTTTCGCAGGTTTGTGCACAAGGACTAGGCTTTTCTAGTAAAGTACACACAGTCACATGTACATCTCTGCCACGTTTCAACCTGTACATTCTTTAAAGATGAATTCAGAGGTCAACAATTTCTTGGTGAGCTTTTCCCGCCTCATCAAGTTAGGGTGAACAGCTTGGTTTCATCCATCTTTATAGGGTAGTTATAGCTCACACAACAAACGCATGTGAATTCACCTAAATAGGAAGGAGTAGGGGAGTGAGAAGAAGGGAAGAGGCCCAGGACCCCACGACTCAGTGCTCTTCCGTGGGTGCCTGCCCTGCAGTGAGTGTCAAATCTGAGCTCTGGATTTGGTGGTGCTCAGCTTCCATGAGGCTCTCATATGTCAGTATCTCACAGCATCGGGCATTAAAAATAGATACCCTTCACTCAGCAACTTGTACCTGAAAGTAAGCCAACCACGTGCACTGGCACTGAACCCAAGGAAAAGCCCTTTTTTCCAGCAGTGGAGGAATGATTAGTTGCCTTTGTTAGACTCACTGAGAAACGGACTGTTGTTCTCCCGTGGAGTTTATTCACCTCTCACCCTGCATCCCCATCCCCAGTGTGCAACTCCCTTGTGGGCATCGCCTTTGCGCTCCTCCACAACAAGACCATGTAGTTTGTCCAGCAACAGCTAGCGCAATCCACGACACGGCACAGTCATCTAATAAACGGTGGTTTCAGGAGTGAATGAATTAAATTAATTTCAGTAGATGTTTAATGACCATCCTCCTTGTACCGGCTACAGAGTGAAGGGCTTAGGATATGGAGATGAATAAGATATCATCACTGTCCTCAAAGAATTCAAAGACTAGTTTGAGAGCCAGACCAGTAAAATGGCAGTTACAACCCAAAGTCTATAGATGATTCACAGAACTAAGCCCAGGGTGGGGCCGCGATGCAGACAGCTACCATGGAAGAGGTGATGTTCTGGTCAACAAAGAAAGGGAAAGAGTAGGAAGTCAGGTAGCAGAGAGCAGCCAGGATGAAGGCAGAGAGGGGTTACCCAACTTAGTTAGTTCAGGATCTACAGACTAAATGGGGAAGTAGCACAAGATGGTATGGTTAGAGAGTTGCAGGTGCCAGAGGCCAGGGATGAGAACTTGGCTCTTTTTGCTTATTCCTTCCCTTTCCAGAGCTGCGTGAAGGCAGGTGTTGAAAGCAGCCTCCCTTGGAGGGGGCTAGAGGGGCAGTTGTAGGAGAGGCAGGGAGGGACAGAGAAAGAACAAGCACATGAGCAAACATGAGCTGAGAAATACAGTCCATGGGAGAGCATAAGAGAAGGAGGGAGGAAGGGAGAGAGGGAGGGGGAGAGAGAGAAAAAGAGAGAGAGAGAGAGGCTGAGAATGCAAAAGGGAGAGAGAGGGAAAGTTGGTGCGGAAGAAAGAAGGAGAGAGTTTAACCAATACTAACAACGCAGTTAGGACCTCTACGAGAACAGGAAGACACAGCAGTACTCACAAGCTGCTTAGCTCAGGGAAAGGGGATTGTTTAGAACACCTGCTGCACCACAGAGCACGGAGACGAAAATCACCACCCAGGGTGGAGGGAAGACCCCACTCCACCAGAGATGATGCCATTCTCTCCCACTATAAAGTAATTTGCTGCAGTCACGCACTTCAATGGAAATCTGATTTAAGGTTTCACTCCGGGTCAATTTCTATAATTAACGACTGTAATCTACAGTCTCAAACTGAGAATGAAATTAAGACGGTTTGAAAATGAAAGCCTCATGACATCATTATTATTATTTAGCATTTATAAAGCATGTCCAATTTTCGATGTGTGCCTCACGTGTCCATTTGTTATTACAATCACTAACTGTTGTTCCATGACAATACCAATAGCAACTCTAAGTAGTCTTTTTGTTTTGTTTTGTTTTCCTGGCAAAGAGAATATTTAAAAAAAAAAAAGTCAGTGGTTAGGTATATTTAGGTACCAAGAGACTTTCCTGGAAGATTCCTAAGTGCTTTTACGAACAGGCTTTTCCGAATTCTCAGGTGAGAATTACAAGGGTTGCTATTTACAGTTTCAGAAAAGTTGAAGATCATCTAGTGAGGCAGATCCGGTGCCAGAAACACTGCGAAGGCCCCCAGCCCTCAGACGGCGCCTCCCACGCCGAGGTCTGCGGTGGCTTGTTGGCAGTTGTGCAGGTGATCGGACAGCCAAATGCGGGTTTTTCAAATGTCTGTGTGTGTTTGACTTTGCAAAATATACTCTGGCTGCAGATTTGAGTCCACAAATAAAAGTAAAGAATGAACTTCAAAAGCAAAAAGCTTTATCAAGCTCCTTTCAACCCCGAATAAACAAACCAACCAACAGAATCACTACTAAAACCCTTTTCGGCAACATCATCTTTTTGAGTATCTGATGAACGTTAGGGAACCCCAGACAGATTAAACTCACACACAATAATATTTTTGGATAATTTTAGATTAAATCTTACAACCAAACGCTCCTTTAGGATTTGTCCTCAAAGGCAGATAATGGTAAAGGATAACACATAGCGTCTGTGCGTACGGTAAGAGTAGGAGTTTCAGGGGAATTGTGAGTTCTCTGCAACTATTTATAAAATGCTGTTTGAATGTGTACTTTTCTGGGAAAAGTGTCCATAAGAAAGCAAGAGTAATAATAGTTACAAACAACAATAGCTAATGCTTACCGGGCATTTAGCAGATGGTAGACAGGATTCTAATTATTCTACATGTATTAACGTGTTTAACAAATGAGTAGTATATGAGGTGGGCATAATTATTTTTCCACTTTACAGATAAGAACACAGAAGGTACTAAAGTCCTGGAGAATCACTGGGTCCATCACTTCATCTACTGTCAAATATCTTTCAGAGCCAGCAAACGAGGACCTACAATATGTACCATGTTTACTATTTTCCCCATTCATTACCACCGCTGACTCCACCACAAGCATGGGAAGCAGGGGCTGCCTACCCCATCCTCAGATGAGGAAAGGCAAGTTCAGAGAGATACAAACAATCCTGTACTAATGATGTAGCCAGCATGTCATCAGGATCAAAAATTCAGTTTTCTTCAACATTATCCTACTTTTTTAAAAAAGACTTTATTTATTCGACAGAGAGAGAGTGAGAGAGCACAAGCAGAGGGAGCAGCAGAGGGAGAGGGAGAAGCAGGCTTCCCGCGGAGCAGGGAGCCCGACGCGGGGCTCGATCCCAGGACCGCAGGATCATGACCTGAGCCGAAGGCAGACGCTTAACCGACTGAGCCACCCAGGTGACCCTATCCTGACTACTTTTAATGAAATGCCAGACTGCTCAATGAAAAGTGAGTCATTTTTCAAAATAAACTTTTGAGGGCCTATTCTTTTCTGGGCACTCTTCTAACCATTGAGTGTATCCAGTAGCTAAGCTGAAAGATATTTAAAGAAAAAAAAAAAAACAGACAAAAATGTTCTATATTTGTATCTAAAGTTGCAAACTGTAATAACAGTTATCGGGGGAGAAAATAGGGGGTACTCTGAGATCACAGAACAGCACCCACGTTACACTGAGTAGTCAGGGAGGGCCTCTCATAGGCAGTGACATTTAATCTGGAATCAGGAGGACGGTCAGGAATAGACTATGGAAATTAAGAGAACGATGAAGAGTAGGTACCTCGAGACAAGAGGATATCACAGGCAAAGATAGAGGAGCAAAAAATAACGTGGTGGACTTGAGAAACTAAACAGAACCCAGAGTACCATGTACCTGTACCTGGAGCTTGAGAAGTGGAGTGGTGGTAAATGAGATGGACCGCCCTGGCTGGGGCCAAATGACGCAGAGTCTTCACAGAATAAACACCATGAGAAGGAGTTTGAGAAGCTTCTGGTTTCAAGACAACTGCACAGCCTTCAGGTATGCTGGGAAGGGAACTATCATTCATTCAGCCTCCACAGTATATTTACATTAAGCTTATAAGATGGGTTTAATGACCTCCATTTTATGAACTGCCTGAGGCTCACAGAATTTAGGGTCTCCTAGCTGTTAGGAAGTCACAGTTCAAACCAAGGTCCGTTTCACCTTACCATAATACGTGGGCAATCTTAGGGGTGCCACTGACATATACCATACATATGGGGGCTGGCAAACATTCTCTTAAGGGATCGTCAGTAAATATTACAGGCTCTGTGGACTAGGCTGTGTCCCAACTACTCAATTCTGCCATTGCGGCATGAAAGCTGTCACAGACACTATGTAAATGAACAGGTGTGGCTGCATTCCAATAAAACTTTATTTACAAAAAAGCAAGTGGGCCAGATTTGGCCCATAAGCCATAGTTTGCCACCTCCTGACACAGACATGATTTGATTCATGGTTAGCCTCAAGTTCACTGCAACCACCACCCTGCCGCCTTTGCATCATTTGAAATCATTCTGGTAGAACTTTTCATATCTTAAGTTCTCTTCCTTTGTTGCACCATGTTCTTGCCATCACTGTAGTAGCAGCTGATTAAATGAATGTGTCCATGCCAACTTTAATATCATTTCTCTGAAACAAAGTCTGTACCTTTCACAAATTCATAAGCTGTCTTGAATGCCTCTTCATTATTCTCTTTCTCTCCCTAATGTTGGCTGGAAGCAAACAAATAAAACTTCACCAATAAGCAAGCCATTCTGTGACTGTTATTGCAAATGGTTAAGTACTGTACTGCGTTTAAAACATTGTAGTATATACATTAAGCACAGTCAGTGCAACTACTGGGTTTTGCCTCTGCTTGTTCTAATTCAGCATGCTAACTTGGTCCCATTACAGTAGGAATGCAGAGAAAAATCAAGCAAGCATGTTTATACTAGGCGAGATAAGGACTTTTTTTAATCACAAGTTATTTTAATTCTGAATGTTGTTCTTGGTTAAGCATCTGTTTTTGTTAAACTGCTTTTCTCTTTTTTGTTATTTTTATTTTCCTGCTGAATTCTAATTATATCTTCTAATCCATTGGCAGCCAACGAAGGAAAATAAATGGTAAAGGAAATTAGATGCAGCTTGGATAATTGATGTTTGTATGCCTGGCTTTAATAAAAATACTCTGCTAAATGAGAGGGGAGTCTAAATGGATTCAGTCAATAAGGAAGTGACTCAGGTGAGGAATTCAATCTTGGGTTTTGTTGTAAACTTACAAATAAGCCGACAGCTCAGTTCAACTGGGATGAGCTGCTCTGGCTTGCTTTTCTACTTTTGGTTTGTTCTTGAAATTTGAAATTATTTTCTTTTGTGTGAATTTAAGCACTATGATCGCTGGGTTGAAGCAAATGACACACCCTCTAAATCTCTAGGAATGATAGGAGAACAAGAGTATTTCTTGAAGAACTCACCCTCTCACTCTGCCCTCTTAATTTCTTTGTGAGTTCACACAATCCAGCCTGAATCATCTGAGAATCAAAAGGAAGTATTTTAAACATCACCCTTCCTATCAAACATTTTGGCATTTTTAATTAATTGAGATAAACCTAACCATTTTATTCCTACTCTGCAGTCAGTTATTCCAAAACTGATAGCATGGAAATAGCACATGTGGATGAAAAATATTTGGATGGAGAGCCAAGTTTCCATTAGGCGTGATGTCTGAGAACAGCCAGAATGAACTGAGAGAAATGTGTCTAATTTGTCCTTGATCTATTCTCTTCTTCCTGAATTCCTTCTCGAGTTATATCCTGAAATCTTCTCCTTACTAAAATAAGTAAAATGGTATGGAGAAATAACATGCATTGCATGTTCATTTTCCTAGGTGCTAGTAATTCCCCTAGGAAGTAAGCTGAGACTCAAAGAGCTTCAAATAACTTGTTAAAGGGCACAGAGCTGGGAAGCAATGGAGCCATAAACTGGACCAAGCTAGTCTGACTTCAAAGTCCATGGTCTTTCTCCTTCCGCTAGCTATCTCTCTATAACCAGTGACTTCCATGATTAGTCAAAAGCCCAGCTCTACTTTGCTTCTATTCTAAATTTCAAGGGCACATTTCTGAGTCTTATATTCTAGTGCCCACATATTTCTTGCTTTCAAATCTCAGTGCCCCATTAAAATGGATCAGAGGTCAGATATCTTTTAGAGTTTTGTGGGCCAATGGGTTTTGGTTCTGCACCACCCAATGTTTCCTGTTTACTGATAAAAGTGTTGTCCAGAGCTTGTGGTTTACAATCCCTACTTAGATGGGATTATAGAGTGATGATGATGCTGTAAGAGTGGATCCTGGCCCTCAAAACCTAGAGTCTGTCCTGAAATAGAATAGATGTCTCTGCAAGACCCCTCTCTGCAGACTGAAAAGCCCTCTTGCTCATTTCTGTCATGCTGAAATTTATCCCTTTGCCACTGTTACTATTATTAGAATATAGAAATATTAACTATTTCTAACAATGATCAGTAAAATTCTAATGGAGAATTGTATCATTTGAGACATAATTGTTGATACAAATTTTAAGTATTAGGTGATGGAATGGTCACTGGAAGGTACAGTAACTCTGTGGGGCTATTTGGAGTACTGTGTTGAGAATAAGATTAGGGCCATGACCTGGTTCAGTGGGAGGGATCTGCCACCTATAAACAATGCATGTCATGGCAGTGGGGGAAAAGAGTCCCATCAGTTGTGTTTTATGTTTGTCTCCCTAATCTTCGAGTCATTTAACACAAATTTTGATAATCAGAACTGCATGTCAACATTGCCATTCCTTTACAAAGAAAAATTAGACAGTAAGGAAACCTAATTCACATCTAGCATAATCATTACAATTTCAATAATTATGTATGTTTAAGTGTATAAAAACCAAAAAAAAAAAAAATGAGTATCCAGCACTAGATAGGATAAAGGCATCTTCCATTATAAAAACTGGTTATTTTATTTTATTTTATTTATTTGAGAGAGAGGGAGAGGGGGGCAGGCAGAAACAGAGGGAGAGAGAGAGAATCTTAATCAGGCTCCACACCCAGTGCAGAGCCTGATGTGGGGCTCCATCTCAAAACCCTGAGATCATGACCTGAGCTGAAATCAAGAGTCAGATGCTTAACTGACTGAGCCACCCAGGTGCCTTGGTTATTTTAACAGGTTGAAAAAATACTATGAATACTGCACCATAGAAATTATAAAGCTATACTTCCTCCCCAGATGAATGCCTGTTAGAAAGTGAAAGCTTTCCAGTGTGTGTCCTGGGAAGCTCTAGGCCTATGTAATGTTTTATGAAAAAAGTCATCTGATGAAACAGTATGGATTCTAGCTTATGAGAGCTTTAGCAAACAATCTGTGTCCTAATTTGCAACATCCTATTTTAGTCATTTTCTACAAGAGTCAAAAGGATGGAAGTTTGATCGCCAGTGAGTTCAGGAGCTGGTGTATTGAGTGTTTGAATGGCACATGGACCTAGGGTCCTTCTCCCCAAAGATACCAATCATGTCACTATTTGAATCATTTTTATAAGTAAGTGTTTGCAAAACTGGAAGGCTTTTGTAACTGAGAACACCAACCATGAATGCCAAGGCCAGTCCAAGGATCCTTGTCAATACAAATGGTTCCCTACTTGCTAGTAAACACTGTGGCTGGGGTTAAGTCAGCTATTAACAGGAAACAGGAAAAGGAAAAAAAAAATCTAAAGATGGAAATATTGGCTGGCATTATAAGCAGGCACAGGAGACAAGAAGTTAAAAGGACTGAAGGACACAGGTATTTGAGGGAACAGCACAGACGTGTTTTTTATCCTTTGCAGAGACATCTCCCACATCCTTTTGAACTGAGAATCAGAACCATTGTTAAGATTACAAAAACCACTTGGATACCTAGAATGGCAAATATATGGTTCTTTTTGAGTGTCATGTGTTCAAAATAGCTCTTGCAAAAACTTCTATGATGTGTAATTTGGCCACAGAGCTATCTGAAACTAAAAGGAAAAAAAAGAAAACGAGCAAGGAGATTTTGGTCTTACCCATTCACCAGGAAGCATCAAAGGCTTAAAAAAAAAAAAAAAAGAGGCATACAATTCTCACTTAAGAAATCAGCTATCAGAATCGACTATTAAGAATCATTTTGGTTACAAAACTGCTTTCCCAGCTTAACAGATAACTGCTTTCAAGGGAGGATACTCATTGCTCACAATGTAATATCTATATATTATTTGTAATGGGAGCTACATTGGTGCAGATTAAGAATATTTATTGGCACATTCTTCCTGAGTAGTATTTTGTCCCATCATTTCAGACTTATGTCATCTTGATGAATGTGAATATGTATATTCCATCATCATTTGTTAGAGAGTTAATATAGAGAATACCCATAAAATTGGCAACTTGGTAGAAGAGCCATTTATTAATCTATAAACAAGATGTCTATCTATCTACTGTTGCAACATAATAGTCTTCACAGGATAACTGTTCCTACAAGAAAGGGGGGAAAATGCTTCCATGGGTGATTTCTTTGCCTGTATTCATGACTGACATCAATTAAACAAAATTAGCTAAGCAGACAGAGCCAAAACTTAGGACCACAGAGATTCACACTTCACGCCATAGAGAAATGGAGATAAATTTAGTTAATAGCAAAACCCACTGCTTCTGTAAATAACAAGTCTAGTGTAAGATGAAGGTGGCATATAATGATTCTGTGATGCTTCATACATCTGTTCAGATAAACCCATTTGATTATTTAGTTTTCTGAAGTTACAAAGGATTTACAAAAATTTATATCAAAACCACTAATAGAGGTAACTGGGAAAAGTCAAAATATAAGCTTCCAACTAAGATCTTAATAGTTACAAGCTATGTATTATGTACTAAAATTTATATTAAAATTTTTATATAAAAATTGTTACCATTTTTACGTAAAATAAAGCACATTTTAAAAACACATACATATGTTTCTTCTCATAACAGATCATTCCAATATATTTGTGAAAATCAGTTTACTGCCAAAAATTTTCTCTGTATTTGCTTCCAGTTTATTTTCTAAATTCCCACTCTTTTTTCATCCCAGTAAAAGGACCTCAACCTCAAACTTCACACCCAGAATCTTAAACACAAAACAGTCATTGAAGATAATATTTCTTAGCATCAAAAGTTTAAATTCAGGTAAATCAAGCAAAACAAAACGAAACAAAAAACCTCCAAGAAAGTTACCCATTAAAACCTCTGTAATTTTAAGATCAACATCCCATTTGAATTAGGGTTCCTCTAAATTGCCTGGACAGAACTGATGCCCAGTAGTATTTAATATCAGGAGGAGAGGAATCTACGGAATTCATTTTTCAACTCCTAACAGCATCCGATATCACTGTCACCAAAAAATATCCTGAGCTATACACAATATTCTAAAATTACTGTGATATCACTGTCTGACCTTGCTGTAATCTGTTGTGTGGAAGTCTGATTCATTTATTTAGTGGTTCAGCAAATGTCAGAATACCATGTCTGGAGCAGATTACTCCCCACAGCCTACTAGGAATGAAATGTAACAAAACTCTTTTCACCTCAAAGTGGTCTAAATCACTGGCTGGCCACACCCTCTCCCACCCATGGTTAACCTTTTGTGGACTTCAGTGGAGTTCTCAAGTTGTTAGACTTTATTTACAAAAGGATTCCCAAATATTCTATCCCTTGAGGCACATGTTCAACCAACTATCAAAAAGATGTTATTTGGGACCTGTGTTACAGATCCCTGTGCCTCTCCTGACCCATCCCACCCTTTTCCACCTTGCTCCTCTGGAACCTAGAAGGCTGACTCTAGGGACCACAGGAAGGGGCTCCTTTCTCTGTCTGGCATCTGGGAAGCCTCTGCAGGTGCAGATGGACCTGCAGTCCGGGTGTTCACATCCCTCCAGGTTCCTCCCAGTGAGGATGTCTTGAGTGAGTGTGTCCTTCCACAAACGGTCTTAAGATGCGAACATCTTAAGAAGGCCTTCATTACAGACATTTTATTCTAGTTAAGTGACCACCCCGTTCTCTCTTCCTTTTGGTTTAGGGATCTAAGTGGTCCTAGGCTGCTAGCTCCCAATTCCTGCACTTTCTCTTATGGTTCCTATACTCCCTACCCACACCTTCACTATGCATTTCTTTGCAAATAAATTCTCCTCCATATACCATGAGTTGAGTGAATCATCATTTCCTAATGAGACTGATAACAACATCCTATTTTGACCAGCCCAGCTTGAATTTGAGAAAGTCCATTCATCTGAACCTTCTAGAACTGGAAGATTAATTGTTTGTTTAGTTCTCCTTTCTCTATAACATACCCGCAGTCCTGAGTTAAATAATGAAATAAAAGTAAAAAAAAATTGTGAACACTGTCAGCTCAAGCCATTTTAATGAGTATTATCAAATACTTCTTTCTCTGGTTCTTTTTGGGAGATGGCTAACACCTAAGAATCTGAAATTATTGCTCATTAACTGTCTGGATCTACACCCAAGGTAAAGGCAGGAAGAGGAAAACAAGCCAAATGCTTTATTACCTTGGGTCCTGTCCATTATAAATGACAAATGATAGTTTGTTAGGTGAAAACGAGCTTCTCAGCACTGAAATGGCTCCATTTGGTTTATTAGCTGCAAACGAAAACTAAGGAAGGACCATCTAGAAGATGACTTGCAAATCTTATTTTCAGCATAATGAAAGATAGGCTCAATAAATCTGAATCCCCATGTGGCCTCCCAGTCTGTCTAAAAGCAGAATACAAGTAACATGAAGACAAACCTGAAAAGATGGTTAATAAGTAAAAATGTAGGTCTATAGTCCTAGTAAAAGATGATGTTTAACTTCCATGATACTACACTGACCCAGTTGTAAGCAGTGACCTCACATTTATCTCAAAAGTTACATTTATTCTGCTTTATCAAGTAAATAAATGGTGTCATTGAGCTGTTAATAGTCAACAATAAAATGTACCCCAAGGGAATATGTACAGGGTGGCTTAACAACCAAGAAAAAAATGTAGGCAAGGGAGAGAAGCTCTCGAACTACGTAAGATCTCTATAGCTTTGCTGGGAAGTGAGCATCACCTGGTAGGGCCCCACATGCACACCTACTCCTGGAATCCATATAATTCAGAGAAGTATTTGCTTTCCTGGCATGTTAGAGCCTCCTCCTCTTTTCCCTAAACACATAATTGCCCTTTATGCTCTGAAACACCTGGATAAAAATAAAAATCCCTTTATTTGCAGAAGCCCATCCCTCCCCCCTATATCCCTCAGTTTGGATTTATTTCATAAATGTGCATTTTCCTATGTGCTAAATCTAAAAGGTACTCTTGTATCTATTTCAAGCCTGTTCATATCCTACCAAAGAAGCTCCTGGGAGTCACAGATGCATTTTTGTAAAAGCCTTGAAGTGATTGCTTTTTGCTTCTTCTTAAGATCATCCTGAACATCATGTCCAAGTTTTCACTCTAGAAACCTTGGAATAGTCTTCTGAGTTGCTCAGGACTAGCTCAGGTCAACTCCCATTACCTGTGTGCCTTGACTAGGTAACACCTCTCATAATGTCCACTCCCACCACACATTTGACCTGTCAAGTTTCTTTCCACACTATGTCATCTAGCTGCCCTCCAAAGTTCTCATCAGCTAGCTGGTAAGACAAGAATCTCTGCCCAGTCGGGTCTGTGAACAGGAATTCCTGCGCGGTTTCATGCTATAGTTCTCAGTGGCCGTTGTGACAGAGGCATGGCGTATCATGAGGGTGGCGGTCCTTCCTAAGGAAGCTTATACCGTGAGACTAAACTTCAGAGTGCCAGCCTCTAACTGGAGAGAGGGGTTGCAAACTCAACGCCCTCCAGGGCCACGGAGGTGAAGAAATGAGTCAGGAGGGCCTGGATTAAGACCAGAGATTTCAACTTCCTGGAGAAGACAAGCCTTTCCTGCTACATAACAAAGCGGATGGTTGCCATGGGAGTGCAGGCCTAGTGTGCTCAGACCTTTGCATTCTCCACGGCCAGGAGTCTGGGTTTCTGAAGACACCGAACTTCCTAGACAAAACATCTGTGAGAACTGCATCTGTCCCCAGTGCTTCACCACTGGAACCGCCTCAGCAGCCAGGCACGCCAGCGTGCTGGGAGGGCCCCCCCAAACCCTCACGCTTCTTTCCTGCTGGGGTGGGCACCCTCTTGGCAGCTTTCTGATACTCCCTCTCTCCCAAGGGATTTTAGCATCTCTGCATGTTCAGGAATACTCTGGGGGACAACTGTTGCATGTGTGAATGAGGGATGTAGAATAAAACTCTAGAGGGAGAAAAAACTAAGCAAGTTTGAAGAGGATATCCCAACAGGATTTCGTAGGCTAAGGAGAGCAGAATGAAGAGTTAGAGTGTGAATCCACATATGGTAACAATACTGCTAATGCCAGAAGTAGTGGTCAATACTTATTGATCACTTTTTAAGATGCCAAGTGGTTTTCTAAGTGTTTTAGATGGGCTAACTTACTTCTATCTCACTATGACCCTATGAGGAAAGCGGTGGTTTTCCCTCTTTTACGGTGGTACTCAGCACAGGGATGTTAGGAGGTGTCCCCAAGATCATACATCTGGAGAGTGGCAGGTCCCAGGGCTCCAAAGCTACTATGTCATACTCCCTGCCCTACATTCCTTCCCCACAGGACCTCTGTCACCCCAATGTGACGTGACATCTTGGCTCAAGTCCTTGGCTATAGCCTGAAACACCTCTTATACATAAACCAATCCAACCTGAAGGGCCAAATCCTCCCATGAAGATTATCTTCTGTGGTGGCTTTAAAATCTGTCCACACATTTCCTTACACCACACACAAAAATAGACTCAAAATGGTTGAAAGACCTCAATGTGAGACAGGAGTCCATCAAAATCCTAAAGGAGAACACAAGCAGCAACCTCTTCGACCTCAGCCGCAGCAACTTCTTCCTAGAAACATCGCCAAAGGCAAGGGAAGCAAGGGCAAAAATGAACTATTGGGACCTCATCAAGATAAAAAGCTTTTGCACAGCAAAGGAAACAGTCAACAAGACCAAAAGACAACTGACAGAATGGGAGAAGATATTTGTAAATGACATATCAGATAAAGGGCTAGCATCCAAAATCTATAAAGAACTTCTTAAACTCAACACCCACAGAACAAATGATCCAATCAAGAAATGGGCAGAAGACATGAACAGACATTTTTCCAAAGAAGACATCCAAATGGCCAACAGACACATGAAAAAGTGCTCAACATCGCTCGGCATCAGGGAAATCCAAATCAAAACCTCAATGAGATATCACCTCACACCAGTCAGAATGGCTAAAATTAACAAGTCAGGAAACAACAGATGTTGGCGGGGATGCAGAGAAAGGGGAACCCTCCTACACTGTTGGTGGGAATGCAAGCTGGTGCAGCCACTCTGGAAAACAGTATGGAAGTTCCTCAAAAAGTTGAAAATAGAGCTACCATACGATCCAGCAATTGCACTACTGGGTATTTACACCAAAGATACAAATGTAGTGATCCTAAGGGGTATGTGCACCCCAATGTTTATAGCAGCAATGTCCACAATAGCCCAACTGTGGAAAGAGCCAAGATGTCCATCAACAGATGAATGGATAAAGAAGATGTGATATATATATATTATATATATATATTATATATATAATGGAATATTATGCAGCCATCAAAAGGAATGAGATCTTGCCATTTGCAACAACGTGGATAGAACTGGAGAGTGTTATGCTGAGCGAAATAAGTCAATCAGAGAAAGACATGTGTCATATGACCTCACTGATATGAGGAACTCTTAATCTCAGGAAATAAACTGAGGGTTGCTGGAGTGGTAGGGGGTGGGAGGGATGGGATGGCTGGGTGATAGACATTGGGGAGGGTATGTACTATGGTGTGCGCTGTGAATTGTGCAAGACTGTTGAATCACAGATCTGTACCTCTGAAACAAATAATACATCATATGTTAAAAAAAAAAAAGAAGAAGAAGATAGCAGGAGGGGAAGAATGAAGGGGGGGAAATCAGAGGGGGAGATGTACCATGAGAGACGATGGACTCTAAAAAACAAACTGAGGGTTCTAGAGGGGAGGGGGGTGGGAGGATGGGTTAGCCTGGTGATGGGTATTAAAGAGGGCATGTTCTGCATGGAGCACTGGGTGTTATACGCAAATAATGAATCATGGAACACTACATCAGAAACTAATGATGTAATGTATGGTGATTAACATAATAAAAAAATAAAATCTGTCCACAAATTCCTTAATATTCTTCCTTCAACATGTAGAGCTTTACCTCCTCTTGAGTGCAGGCTAGACTGAGTGATTCACTTCAAATAAGAGAATATGGTGGAAGTAGGCAACTTTTGAGACCAGGTTATAAAAAGCACTGGGGTTTCTGGCATTGCTATAAGGACACTCAAGCAGCCGGATGGAGGGTTATAGCAAGGAAATCAGGACTCCTGCCGATGGCCATGTAAGTGAGCCACGTTGGAAAGGATCCCCCTGCCTAAATCAATCAAGTCTTCAGATGACAGTAAACTCAGCTTACTTATTTTATTGCAACCTCATGAAAGATCCTGAGGCAGAACCACCCTACAAATAAGATCCAGCATCATTTATCAAATAATTAGTGGTTTGATTGTTGGCTCACTGGTAGTCAAGAGTAGACTTCAGTAATGGTTTAAGCAGCTTTATTAAAAATATGGTGAAATTGAGTTGTTTTCAATAGAAAATATTTAACACTTGAATTAATGGCAGATCACCAAATAAATACAGACATAATTTTACCATTTACTGACTGCATCTTAGAATGAAAACTGTCATCCTGTGTCATATTGAAATATACTTACTGATCTGCAAGTCCAAGGAAATGACATGGATTTATATTTAGTAAGAGGATGATTTTCTTAAATTTTATATGAGGAAAAACTCCACCGTGATGATGTTGTTTTGGAACGTGTCAGCTACTTTTTGTTTTATGGATATAAGGTAATTTGATATACCATTAATAGCTTATTTATCTGAAAAGAGTACTTGGGTTGTTTTATAAACAGCTGTTACAAATGTCTTATGTACAGTGTGTGTTAAATGACAAGTACTATGACATTAACATCACAATTCCGTCTTACAAAATTCCAGCAAATCATCCAGATTTGTCAAGAACATTGACAAGTATGGGACAATCGACATAAAGTTTAATCAATTGCATGATGAAATCTACCCCAAAACTCTGATAATTCTGATTGTGCTGCTTAATATAGATTTTCAAAAATGATTAAAATATACAGTACAGTGTTACAGTAAGTGAGTTAAGGGAAGATCAATATGAAACATAATTGTGATAGGTATCCACTAGAGGCCAGTGTAATTCAGCACAGAGAAGGAATTTATAATCAATTCCTGTGAAAAAACTAACATTATTTCTTCCACTTAAAAGTGGAGATCTTGTGAATTGGAAGGAAAAAAATGATGAAGAAAGCTTTTTTGATTCTCTGAAGAGGAAGTTTCAAAGGGTAAGAAAGATGAGTTGAGAAAGGATGAGTCATGAAAAATTGGGGAAAAGAGAATTCTTGTCTCCAGAAAAAAAAATAGTACTACCATAAAATTTTGATGTTTCACCAATGTAAGCATAAATTTTCAACATACCTGGTTTAATTGTAAGCTTTTCCATAAATGTTTCATTTGGCAATGATTTTAGAAATAATTAAAGATCTAGAATACCTAGAAAGTGCTACAGTCATCTTATTTTCAGGGCAATCACCCTTGCTAGCTGCCCAGACAATGCCAAAAGTTTTGAAAAGGGGTGGAAGAACTGTACATTTGCAATTTCCTTCCCTTAAACAATTTTATTCAGAACAAGTACCAAATGGTTCCTCCTCAAACATGGAATAATTCACATAAATTCATCTAGCACTACACTCATACTGCATAATACATTTCTTAATAATGATGCTACATCATGCTTATAATACTTTTTAACAAGGAACTGAACTAGCTTCTCAAAGCTAAAAATGGAAGTAGAAATGAAAATTTGCTTTTTTAGCAAAGCTTAGACAATAATAGCTGGTAGGATCCCATGTAGGAGATTGAACTTTAAGACTGAACAATTTAGCACATAACCCACAGACATGCTCTCTTTCCCTTCCTCCAGCAGAGGGAGGTGCCTTATGTAACATGGACATGCTGAGGAGATGAATGAATCATAAATGAACCATTAGAGCTGGACAGGACCTGAGAGGTCAGCCAGCTATAGCCTGAACCTTTTCCAAGACAAGGAATTTACTCCTTTGCATGGTGGCCCATTACACTGTCAAGGCTGTAATTGTTTCAAAATTATTCTTTGATCCTTTTATTGAGGGGCCTCATTCAATATACAACAAAATGCTGTTTAGGTTCCTGAGGTCAAAAAGAGGAGGCAAGATACAAAGATATATAACACATAATCCTGACTTGGAGGAGATAAAAATTCCACTCATGAGAATCTGATTTGGACCCCTGACCCACAAGTACTGGTCTCATCAGTTAGTAGTTATGTGAATTAGGTAACTTCTGTGAGCCTCACTTTCTTCGTCTGTAAAATGGGGATAATAATAGTACCTATCTCACAGGGTTGGGGTCAGGATTAAACGTGATAATTCAGGTAAAACACTAAGTCTCATACCTGGTAAGGTGAGTACTCAGTAATTGTTAGCATTATTGCTAGACACTGTTTACTTAATAAAGAAATTCTTTGATTTTTTTTTTTTAAAGATTTTATTTATTTATTTGAGAGAGAGAGAATGAGAGAGAGCACATGAGAGGGGGGAGGGTCGGAGGGAGAAGCCCACTCCCTACCGAGCAGGGAGCCCGATGCGGGACTCGATCCGGGGACTCCAGGATCATGACCTGAGCCGAAGGCAGTCGCTTAACCAACTGAGCCACCCAGGCGCCCAGAAATTCTTTGATCTTTACCGAACTCCTATGAGATATGATTTATTAATTATTTATTACACTATTTTTACAGACAGGAGAACTGATTCTTGAAGCAACTTGCAAGAATCAGCAGCTAGTCAATGACCACACTAGGTTTCAACACAGGTTTGTCCCACTAAAAAAGCTTTATTCTGCTACAAAAGCTTTTAAACTGAGCTGCGTCGATGAAAAGTGAGGCAAATTCCTCTTCCATGTGACAGTCAACGTTACTCTCCTCTGATACTCTGATCTAAATACGGTTAGTGCCAACAGCTAACAAGAGCCCTCCATTCCTATCCACACCACAGCAAGGAGCCCTGGAGGTCGAGATGGTGGCAGACTTTGAACCGTGAAGCCCCAAACCCTGCTTCCAGGGAATTCTCTCTCCTGCTCTCACGCCTCTCTGCCTGGAGTCCCCGTTCCTGGTTAATTGCCACCTCTGTGGAGGCAGGGCACCACTGTGCCTTCAACTGTTCCACGGGGGAAGCCACAGAGGTATCACTGCTACTGTGTTACAACATGACCTAGATACATAAAAGGCTCTTTTTACACTTCCAAAAACAACCCTCCTGTAGGCAGGATGACAGAGTAAAAACCAAACAATCACAGAAATAGCCACACATACACATACACAGGCCTGTTGTATGTTCCAGCTGGAGATTAATAAGAAACAAGGCTTCTTACTGCTTCTTGATCCACTGCAGTAAGCCTGGTTTTATCTTCAGACACCTATGGGTTTGTCAATAACCATAACTGCGATAAACATGTAAGTTAACTTTCTGTTAAAGGCACGACACTGTGTGGGGTATTACACCTCATAGGTATCAGGTCCTTTCATCCTCAGCGCAGTTCAGAAGGTGTTGACGTTGGAGGACCTGGAGGTCACTACCTTGCCCGAGGTCCTGTGGTTGCTTGACGTCTGAGCTAGATTTTCAACCCAGCTCTACTTGATCATAAAGCCCCAACATGGCCTACACTCAGAGACCCACTATTCTCTACCTTGAGGGTACCTCAGACTTCACAACTATAGTACAATGTGACCCCAAGCTCATGCTTAAAGGAGGCCTTTTTATATTTTCCCAAACAATCCTCCCAAAGAAAAAAGCACATAAAACATTTCACCAGTAGTCTGGAGGCAGATCTGGGTCTTTACTCTGCCCCAATATAGGTATGGGCCCTTGGAAACGTCTCTTCTTCTGTCATGGCCTCAACTGCATGGTCTGTTTTGGAAACCCCAGACTCCAGAGAAGTGTTCTTGCACAAATGCACTCAATGTATACTCGAGTAATGTGTGCCAGGTCGTGGTGGCCACCACCAGCACCAGGCTCTCATTCCACTGTGACACATTTCTGTAAACTCTGTAGTGTTACAACAGATGATAAAGCAACATGGAAAATAATGGGGATCAGAAAGTCAATGTTTGGTCACCCACCACCACATATCTATGTCAAATTTGGCTTTCATGGATAAATGAAGATTGAGAAAAAGAGTTGCCAATTGTAAGAGTTTAATTAGGGTACAGAGACACTGTCAGACCGGAATTGCATCTTTTGGCACAAATAGGACTGAAGAATAATTAAAATGGGCTTTTAAAAAAAGCCTCTTCTGGGTTATGTTTAGGAGCTGAATATTTCAATAAGAAGCATTTCCAATTCTTAGAATTAAAGCAATGAAGATTTGCACATTAATCAGCTTAAATGTATGTATATTTCTCCGAGGTAGGGAGAAATTTACTCAAATGAGGCAAGTACATGCAAAACAGGACTGTCTGTCATCTCCACCTGACTCTCAGAGACTAAGCTTCAAAACTTATTTTTTTTTAATTTAAAATAGCCTTAAGAACAATGAAGTATTCCAGGGATATCTGAGGAAAGAGCATTCAACAGAAATTTACTAAGCTCCTACAATGTGTCTAGCATTGGGTTGACATGTGGGGATAGAGCAAACTGGTGGCCAAAAGGTCACAGTTAGTCTCTACTCATTTTGTAATCCAGGGTGACCTTGATCTAGAGAATGAGAAAAAGATTTCAAAGGTATAGCTCAACTAAGAATATCTCCTTATAAATGCCAAAACCCCCATTTAACAGCTACTTCCTCACTTACTTAGAATGATCTCTAAGGATATCCATGTACTTTTTATTGTCTGCACATCTTATTAAAGGGAGGGTAGCTAAAACAAAGCATCTGTAGTGTTTACACTGAATAAGCTTCTTTATCGATAACAAGAGGGATGGTCAAAAGTCAGAAGTTCATGAGGACACCCATGACATCAGGCTGAAGCCTTTGGAACTGAAAATGGGAGGGAGGGTGATGTGGCCACTGTCTATGAAGACAGATTGATTAGGCTGAAGAAGGTACGTTTCCTTGGGCTGGGCTGCCAAGGCTGACTGGGTCTTATTTGAGGATGGTTAACAGGTGTAGCCTGAGGAAGGATTTCACACAGGCTCCTTCAAAGATTAGGCTGAATTGGTAGAATAGCCAACTCCACATACTAGAATTCCCTCTTCCTTATATCCACTAACTTCATCTTGTCCCTTTCTACACATACCCTTTGATTGCCTTCCACATCTCCTCTTCACCTCTTGAAGTTCAAATACCCACAAAATAAATTGCCTTTGCCAAAATGTCCCTCATGCACCACAAGATTTTGCAAAGACTGAGGTGGAACTTCCTTCTTATTCCCTCTATTCTAAGATAGAATCCTTTAGATGTTTTAACATTTCTGACATCAGAATCCATCTCAGAATGGATATCCTCCTGTACTGAAGGTGTTTTGCCCCTGAAACACTGCTATTAAAACAGTGGTATATCTTGTAATAGTTGGAGATTCTAGAACAGATGAAATGCTGCATTTCTATCATTTAGGTCTTGGTCAATAGCAGACTAAAACTAATTCTAACAATATACCAGCCCCTCCTCCTCTTCTCTCACTTCTCGAAGGCTCTAAAGGATCTCATGTGTTTGGCTCACAATCAGCTACAGAAATGGATAGATACCATGATTTTGTTTCCTCTGTACTCAATCTTCAAGAATTGCTTGAGTGGAATATGAAAGCAAATGTTATCTCATTCAAAAAAGACCACTGAATGACATCTCTTAGGAACTCTTTTGTCACTGGTAAACACAGTCCCACCCATTTGGGATAATCGTGCAATCTGCCGAAATATTTCTACATAATTCCCCAATCTTTATAATATATAATGGTGAGGGAACTCAGCCCACTGGGACCAAAAAGAAGCAAACAAAACTGGATAGAAGGCCAAATATATCACTTTTTCTCACAAACCTGATTATCTTCTTGATGGCTGTTTTCTCTTCACAGGGATTCAAGGATTCTTTATCATCCCAATTATCCTTTGGATGGACTCCAGTTATCAATGTCCTTACTAAAAATGTAGGATGGTGCCTCTGAACTGCCACTCTGCAGGTATTTACTGGCCAGAGGGATACAACAGGGAAGTATTTAAGAATGTGGACTATGGTGTAAAATTGCCTGGGTTCAAATTCTGGCTTTATAACATACTAGGTCTGTGGTCTTGAGTAAATTACGAACCTCTTCTAAGCCTCCTTTCCTTGGTTGTGAAGTAGATGATAATAACAATGCCTGCAGGTAAAATACCCCGCCAAAAATGCAAGAGGCTGGCATATACTAAAAGCTCAATAACTGTTGGGCATTCCTAATATCACCATCACCACCTCAGCTCTATCACTGCTCTTGTTGCTTGATAGAAAAATTCCAAATAAACACCACTTCAGTGCAATAGCAGAAAAGAAAGTGACAGCAGTTTTCCTTGGCCTCTTCTTATCTAGATGATTTTACTTATCACTCTCCTGTTTTCCACGTTGAAGCAATCTCTTTACCATCTTGATCATTCCATCTAAAATGCCTTATTCTTTCTCTTCTACCCTTGCAATACTTCCCCTGTCTCCCAAGAATACGCTCATTGCGCCCACCCAATCACCTCTCTTTTCTCCTCAATTTCAGTCAGGTAATCATTTCACATCTGATTAAGTACTCTGTTAGTTTTAAATTCAATGCCATATGAGATTACTATGATCTATGGCTTCCTAATTGACTCATGAATTTAACTTGTCTTTCTAATTACCAGGTGAAGAGTTTCCTACTCTTATTTGATTTTGCCTCCTTGTACTGAGCAACATTCTGGGAACCCAGAGTAAGATATAGGGACTGTCGCTGAATTGACACACACTTATTTTTAAGTGTATTAATTATCCCTAGCATTGCTATCAGGAATCTTGAAAATGAAGTAAATCCTCACCAGACAATGTTACTGCTTAACATTAGGGCTACTACGGTTTCATACAGTCTAAAATAAAATAAATTTAGTCTCAAATTAAAACCCGCAAAACATTACCGTAAGCTCAAAAGGAGTCTGATGTATAGTCAGAGAGGAATTCTAGTTCGGGAAGATCCTGCCTTCCTGTACTCCAGAACACAACACATTTACTAACTGACTCATTTAAAATAAGCAACACATAGCTGCTACGTGAATGATTCTGTACTACGGGGTAGTAGAGAATGTTAAGGAGGTCGACTGCAGGGGGTTGTACAGGAATGGAGGACTGCCAAATTAGTATTTAAGAGTACATTTTCCTGTGAGCTAAAAAAACGAATAAGCAAAACAAGCAAGGAAACAAAAAACAAAACCCCATCATCACTGTTACTTCATCATTATAAAACCCAGTACCATGTTAGCACCTACGATCACTAAGGTTGGTTTATACAATTAAAGAAAAAAAAAAAAAAGTTGAGTGGGGCGCCTGTGTGGCTCAGTCTACGTGTCTGACTCTTGACTCTTGGTTTCCACTCAGGTCATGATCTCTGGGTCCTGAAAAGAGCCCTGCAACCAGCCTCCCCACTGCAACCAGCCTTCCTGCTCAGCGGGGAGTCTGCTTCCCCTCTTCCTCTCCCTCTGCCCCTCCGCCCCAGCTCAAACACACTCTCTCTCTAAAGTAAATAAAATAAAATCTTAAAAAAATGTTGCCAGCAAATACACACGCAAGGAAGGACTTGTTGGTTGAAAGACTGCTCTGATTATTATTCACAATGCTAATAAAGTCTCTGTGCACAAACAGCTAGAAGTCGTGTCAAACACCATTTGTACAGAACATAGATGTGGGCTTATCTAAAATTTACTTTTGCATTATCGAAGAAAAAGAATTTGCTGAGTAAAAAAATACTGAAGTAAGATTACACAGAACATACTTAACATACTTAAGGAAACAAACTTTTCTCTAGCATCAAAACATCTCATTTATAAATCCTTGACTCCTTAATAATAAGACATTCCTTACTGTTAATTTTATTGATTGATTGATTGGTTGACTGCTGTTTGGGATGCTTTATTTCACTGCGATAAGCAAAATAGGCTATTAAAGGGAGCATGAGAGATTATTTGTAATAAAAAGGGTTATTAAATCTGACATTATTGAGAAACATTGTCATAGTAAATGCTTTATAATTAGAACTTATTTTATTAAAGTATAATTGACATATAACATTATATTAGTTTCAGGTGTACATATAATAATTCACTATTTTTATCTATTACAAAATAATCACCAAAAGAAGTCTAGTTAACATTGTCACCATACATAGTCCCCCAATTTTTTTTCTTGTGATGAGAACATTTAAGATCTACTTTCTTAGCAACTTTTGAACATGCAATACAGTGTTATTACTATAGTCATCATGCTGTATGTTATATCCTCATGACTTATTTATAACTAGAAATCTGTACCTTGTGACCACCTTCACCCAATTTTACCCACCCCCACCCACCCAGCCCCAACCTCTGGCAATTACCAATTCTGTTCTCTGTATCTATGTGCTTAGAACTTTTTTTTTTGGGGGGGGGGTTGTATTTGTTTTTGTTTTTAGATTCTACACATGAGTAAGGTCATATGGTATTTGTCTTTCTCTGTCTGACAGACACTTAGCATAATGCTCTTAGCATAAGCTCTTAAGGTCCATCCATGCTGTCACGAATGGCAATATTTCATTCATTTTTATGGCTGAGTAATATTCCATTGTGTGTATGTGTGTATATATATATATCTCTCACAGTTTCTTTTTTTTTTTTTTAAAGATTTATTTATTTATTTATTTATTTGAGACAGAGAGAATGAGAGAGACAGAAAGCACATGAGAGGGGGGAGGGTCAGAGGGAGAAGCAGGCTCCCCGCCGAGCAGGGAGCCCGATGCGGGACTCGATCCCGGGACTCCAGGATCATGACCTGAGCCGAAGGCAGTCGCTTAACCAACTGAGCCACCCAGGTGCCCTATCTCACAGTTTCTTTACCCATTCATCTATCGATGGACACTTAGGTTATTTCTATATTTTGGTTACTGTAAAAATGCTTTAAAGAACACAAGAGTGCATGTATTTTTTTGAATTGGTGTTTCTGTTTTCTTCAGATAAATATCCAGAAGTGGAATTATGGATCTTAGGGTAGTTCTACTTTTAGTTTTGGGGGGGAATCTTCATACTGTTTTTTTTAGTGGCTCCACCAATTTACATTGTCACCCACAGTGCACAAAAGTTCCCTATTCTCCACATCCTTGCCAGCACTTATTTTTTGTCTTGTTGATAATAGCTATTCTAACAAGGGTGAGGCGGTATCTCATGATGGGTATCATCTGCATTTTCCTCATGATTAGTAATGTTGAACATCTTTTCATGTACCTGTTAGCCATCTGCATATCTTCTTTGGAAAAATGTGTATTCTGGTCCTCTGCCAATTTTCTAATTGTATTGTTTGGGGGTGCTTTTGCTATTAAGTTGTAGAAGTACTTTATATATTCTCAATATTAACCCCTTATCAGATATATGATTTGCAAACATTTTCTCCCATTCAGTAGGTTACCTTTTCTTTTTTTTGATGGTTTCCTTTGTTGTACAGAAGCTTTTTATTTTGATATAGCCCCACTTGTTTATTTTTGCTTTTGGTGTGAGATTAAAAAAATCATCACCAAGACCTAAATTAAGGAGCTTACCACCTATGTTTTCTTCTAGGAAGTTTATGGTTTCATGTCTTATGTTCAAGTCTTTAATCCATTTGAGTTAATTGCGTGGGGGGGGGGGTGGAAAAATGTGTGAAGTGAGTCAAAGGGTAAAAATATATATGTAAATAAATAAAATAAAATCTCCTCTCTATAGTAAGTCAAAACCCAGACCTCTTGGGTTGCTGCAATCACTCATTCGAACAACAGAAATTGAATATATACTAAATGACTGGTGCTGGTGTGTATACCAGGATCCTTGTCTTCTTGGAGCTTATAATATAGCAGTAGGGATCAGACATTGAAAGAATAAATACATTAATACAAAAACTGTGTTATTAAGACAAAGGACAGGGCACTAAAAGTGTTCACGGGGGTGGTAATTTGTTTAGACTGGGCTGGTTAAAGAAGGTATTATCTGAGCTTGGTAACAAATGGGGGAGGGAAATTATATAAAAATACATAAATAAATAAAAACAAAATCGGTAGCAAAAGATATCTACTTGACCAAGGATCATTTGGTCACTTTAAATAATCAAAAAAAATAGAATGACATAAGGACTGTAATTCACAATAGGACCTCTTCCTGCTTATTGGCTGCCTTATACTAAGACTGAACAAAAAGGTTTTGTCTTTTATCAGAGAAGACAGGATTATTATCTAAACAATACTTTGATGACTAGTAATGGATGGAGCCACCTAAATCACAGATATGTGTTTTTTGTTTTTAGTGCTTTTCTTTTGCTAGCAAAAATTATTTTCCTTTAGAAGTAGCCCGCCAGTTCATATGTGAAACCGAATCTATTGCTGTGAGATCAGGTTTTAAAATAACTTCAAGGAGGAGAGGCCCTTGACAGGAGAGTTAACAATAGAAACGAGGTCACCAACTCAAGACCTAGACTTTCTTTATTGTTCATGGACACAAATGCTTGGTTTCAGGACTGCTGTTATCCAGGAAGGCATTGGACAGAACTGTTTCTTTGGGAAAATTATATCCCCGACACTAATGCAGTCAGTTCAACCTTCAGACTGAAATTAAACATAAACAAGTAATAATCACTTAGGGGTCAGCAACTGGTGGCTTGGGTGGGCACTGGAGACCAAGTTTGCTCTCCCTGGGTGGTCCGTTGAGGGCAACTGACCTTAAGAATAGCAGACGGGATGATGGATGGTCAGCTCAGACTCCCTTTGTCCCAACAGCATTTTTCAGCTGTCAAAAAGTGCTCTAGCAGGGACCAGATTTAACCATGGGAGACCACCCGGGGGGCTAACTACCTATTCAACTACACCCTTTGCAGATGACAACAGCATCTTTATTTTTACATCTGGCAGTACTGGGTTGTTAGTCATTGTTCTGTTGATTTATTAAACTTGTTTCAATAAACCAGCAGCAAGTAACTGGCTCCATGGTAGAGGAGACTGAGAATTCCTTATGGACAACAAATGATCTTAATAAATGCCAAATCCCAGGTGCTTAGGTCAGCGCTATAGGTTATAATGCTCATTTTATGACCACCAAAGCCCACCTTTAGAGACAAACTTATACACAGTGGTAAAACTATGGGCAAACAGCTGTGAAGGAAACTCAATGGTCAGCTATGAATGTTCAGCTACACAAATGATTTATCTATTCCAAATTTGTCTGAGGGCAGAAATGGAACCTTGGTTATTTTTGTAACCCTTCTACCATGAAGCTCCTTCCCATAACACCAAAGTCAGAGTTTGAAAAGAAATGGTAGCTTGATACACATTTATTGAGTTGAATTAAATTACAAGGGATGTCTAATGTCTCCTGAGTTTACTTCCTAAATCTTCAAATGGGTAAGAAATAAAATTAAGGTGGTCCCTTGTCATGTTGGGCAGTTCTACTCTGAGGAAGAGGGCAGTCTGTGTACTGTCCATCCATTTCACTGTACTTCTGGGGGGAAATTGCTGCTAGCCATTTCCTCAAGCAAAAGTTCAAAACAGCATTTCTACAAAAGCCAACCACTTTATAAAACATTGCTTTATAACCATATTAAAAATCCTAAAGTTGACCTCCAAGAAAAACCACTTCATACACTTCCCCAAGCCCTTGCTTGATGAGTTCATAAAAATATTTAGCTGAAAGGTTACTTTAAGTTTATTCTCTCATGCCACTGACCATTTATGACCTAATCTGCAGATGAAGTTAGATGAAAAATGACAAATTTCTTTCAGTTAAAAGAAATTCCAGATGGGAGGTGTGATGTTCAACAATGAAATGTTGGGGAGGTAGAGGACAGGTGCCAAGGCAAAAATATTTTCTAAGTGTAAAAGGGAGGAGAGAATGACCTGAGATGAAGTTATCAAGTGACCATTCTGTGTTCGGCTACCGTGTAGGGAAAAAAGGCTATTTCTTCCTGAAGAACTGAGAAGTGAGGTAGAAACTAAATAGTTTCTAAGTAGTGAGGTGAAGTGAACTTAACAAACTGATTAAGCCAACTGCTCGAACACCCAGAGGGACAGACAGTTCCTTGGGGAATTAATAATAAATGCAGAGGTTGGATAAATTAAATTTAAGGTCTAAAGACTAAGCTAGGGTCATATTAGCCAGGGATTGTGAGGTGCAGGATCTAAAAGGGAACTAATTTGCAGTGAGATGCTCAGTTAAGTCTAGCTCTATAAAAACATCTATAACACACACCTTTTTAACTGTCCACTTGCTGGTTTCATAATTAGTTTAATTTTTGTTCATAAAAGAAAACTGTCATGAAGAAAGCTTTCTAGGGGTGCCTGGGTGGCTCAATCAGTTAAGCATCCAACTCTTGGTTTTGGCTCAGGTCATGATCTCTGGGTCGTGGGATTGAGTCCCATAATGGGCTCCCCGCTCAGTGAGGAGTCTGCCTGAGACTCTCCCTCTCTGCGTGCGTATGCTCTCTCAGTCTCTCTCTGAAATAAATAAACAAATCTTAAAAGAACAAAAAAGAAAGCTTTCTACACCTGTGGGAAGTCTGTCTAACTGAGCAATAAGAACAAATCCACAAATGCCACTACAGATCCAGAGGTTGACAAAGTACATGGGAAGACACGGGTCTCATGAGTGCCGATTTCACATCTTCAAATCATTAAGGT
This sequence comes from Mirounga angustirostris, assembly GCF_029215605.1. Lineage (NCBI taxonomy): Eukaryota > Metazoa > Chordata > Mammalia > Carnivora > Phocidae > Mirounga > Mirounga angustirostris. Next base: position 181,579,783 of record NW_026991709.1, on the reverse strand, counting down.
GCAAGTAACTGCTACATATGCAAATTAATCACAGGAAATAATCAGTTAAAAATCTCTTTGAAAGGCAACAAAGTATAAACACACACACCCACACACAAAGGATGACGATCCTAACTACTGAATTACAGAATCATGAAACTAAAGTAAATTCAAAACTGAGTACAGGGTACCAAACAAGGAGATATCCAAATTATTTTTGAACACTTGGGTGGGGAGGAGAAAGCCAGCAGTGAAATTTTATACTGGTTGGGGAGATGGGTGATGGTGGTGAAATGTGAATACAAAGCAAATGCTTCATTTTAAAAGTGCATTTCCTTCTTTACTTAATTTTTACATATATGGGCACATATATGCCATGTGTCAAGTTGAGATGCACAGGTTTCCTTTTTTTCCTTTTTCGATTCCAAATAAATGGGGCAGAGAACTATATCCAGGAAGGGTGGGATCAAGTCCAAGGTCATACATATGTCATACTTTTCTCAAATATGCATTCTTCCTGTGTCCCATCCGTTGTGGGTCCATCATAACTAAATGATAATAGTTAAATATATAAACCTATGATTGCCTCACCTTTGTTTCCAAATGAAGTACAAAAGATTCAAGGTCGACCCTATAATGGTTTTTCTGTCACTTACTTGCGTATCTATAAATTTGCTTGAGTGGGGAGCTAGCTACAGTAACCTCTCTCCTCCACTGGGTAGTGTACCTACAGCTGATGCAGGCTGAAGGACCAGCTTCTCTAAAATTCTCAGCAAATCACAACTGTACTTCAAGGAGCACAGTTTGCTACCTTGTAATACTGACTTCGACCCAAACAATGTGCTTTCAGGATCTCTGAACAATTATTTTCCTTTTGAACAAAACATTGAGAGAATAAGCTTAAAAGACTGTATGTGTGTGTGTGTGTACATATATATATACACACACTTCAATCCTTTGCTTTAAATGCAGGTTGCACTGGGGTGAAGGAGAAAATACATATTATTAACACCAGCAGTTGTCAATGGCAGTAATGATAATATGTTATCTCCACCACACAGTGATAATGGGGTTTTTATTATTAAAGTAAGTTTAGGCTTTTATTTATAGACATCAGTTAAATCAGAGAAAATGAAAATGCAAACTTACCACACAGCTCAAATTGGAGCAGCTCTTAAGACTCAGTGGGGAAAATGCATATGCATCATCATATAGATTAAAAAGAATACATGGTATTTTAACCCATTATGACATCCACACATAAGGGCTCTAAGGCTATAGGAATAGAAAGGCTAGTCAAAATAAAGGAAACATTCTTTTATGATGTGATTTTTTTAAAAGGAAAATGGATTCTAAAAGCAATCAATCAGTTTTCTTTAAACTAAATACAGACAAGAGAACATTATATGCTCTTTTCAATTAAATAACCTCACTTAGAAACAAATATGGACACAGCCAAATGGCATTTACACTGACCATTTAATATAGTTTAATGTTCTCCTCCTTTTGAATTTTAGAAGCAAAGCTCTACTAATATTGTCTGAAACATGTGTATGAAAAATGGTATCTCCCAGAAGTGGCCTCTGAAATTGTATTTGCTGTCAGAAAGATGCATATGTTCTAGTATAGATATATTTTTGAAAACTTGGAATTCTAGTAAATTTGGTACTCTGAAGACTATTCCATTTGGTTTGACCAATTCAGAAAATAAAATGCGAAGAGTGAAGGTTAGTTGTGAGCATCACAGAAATGCATGTAGTGCACTCATCTCTTAGCAAAGTGCTTCATTTTAAGAAAAATGGCTCAATTGTTTACTCAGTTTTAAGAACAAAAGGCTCAAAAATGGGAAGGAAAAAACCCCCTATTTTTCCAAACACAATGCCACTGCTAATAACAAATGAACAAGAAAAAACAAAACAAAACAAAACCTAAAATCTTGCTTTGTTTTAGTTCTTACAGGAGAAAAGGTGTCTGGGTGTAACCAACCTGAAGCAATTTAATTTCACTGCTTACCAGACACTCATTTTGCAGTGACCAGTAGCAGAATCCAAAGAAGAGCCCCACAAGCGATGGTATTGACCATCATGAAAAGCATCAATATACTACAGAAATGACTGGAAGAGAGAAGGTAAACAATGAGAAGACAAGACAGCAAAGCATCACTGACTGCCATTTACAAAATTCCTATCACCAGATAAGAACAACTCAAAGTCTTCACTGGTTGAAGTTCAGATCTGGGGGAAATGAACTAGCAGATATATGCTAATAAAGTCTGTTGCTTAAGTTATAGGACTCATACTAAATTGTTACTAAATTGTCATCAATAACATTACTACAGATTTACAAGGTACTTTGCCTCTGCAAGTACCAGGTTAAAAACTCACCAGCTTTTATTTTATTATAATGATATATGATCACTACACAAATTCTAAATATTACATAATCTTAAATCAAATTATGTATTTTCCTTGGAAGTATTTAATTACACACACACAAATTCACAAGTGTTTCTCCCTAAATAATCAAACACTTCTCAAATGCTACATGTGTTTAAACACCCACATGTACTTTGTCCTTTTCCTTTGTTTTTTCTTTTCTCTTGCTCTTTCTACATGTTTCTCCACTGTAAAAAAAAAAATACATGATATTGACAGGAAACAGAAAAACAAAGAAAAATAGACCAAATCACACGTACTCCTAACACTCAAAGACAAAGAGTGTCATTACTTTGAATATTTCCTTTTGGTATATTTCTGGGGTAAAAAGAAGACTGATGTCAGGTGTAGTTAAAAATCATACCTACTGTGTGTTAAAAAAAGAGAGAGAGAGAATGGCAGTCAACAAGACAGAAGCCACAGCCTTTTCATAACCTAATCTTTCATTTCTCTTGGGTAGAAGTGAATTACCAGGTTCAGACCCCCTGCAGTGGGAGGGAAGTGCACAAGGGCATGAATATCAGAAGACAGGATCAATCATTAGAGGCCATCTTGGAGGCTATCAAAAGCAACATTATTCTGTGCTAAACATCTTTTTTTAAAATTAATTAATTAATTAATTTTAAGAGAGTGTGCGTGAGTGCGTGCGAGTAGGGGGAGGAGCAGAGGGAGAAGAGGGAGAGAATCTTCAAGCACACTCCCTGCTGAGCACAGAGCCAGACATGGGGCTAGATCTCATGACCCAGGAGATCACAACCTGAGCTGAAACCAAAATTTGGATGCTCAACTGACTGAACCACCCAGGTACCCCAACATCTTTTTGCATCAAAAATTTGGGCATTCTTTCTTTTTATATTTTTATTTATTTATTCTTTTAAAGATTTATTTATTTGAGAGAGAGAGAGAGAGCACAAGCTGGGGGAAGAGGCAGAGGGAGAAGAAGCAGACTCCCCACTGAGCAGGGAGCCCAATGTGGAGGCTTGATCGCAGGAGCAGAACCAAAGGCAGAAGCTTAACTGACTGAGCCACCCAGGTGCCCCAAGGGCATTATTTTCTTAAGACAAAATTGCAGAATGCGTTACAGGGCCAAACAGTATGATAATTTTTAAGGTACCTAATGGAGTCAACATCCTTCTATGTTAGAGGGATACACCCTACCTGGTAATGCAATTTATTCTTTGCTGAGGAACTGTTGTTAAAATCAAAACAATCCTATTCAATAATAAATTATTATAGATGTTCTTATCCATAATCATAATATCAGTCTACAATTTCTTTGATTGTATGAAGTCTGGTTTTTTAACAGGTGTAGTTACTTCATTCCAAAAAAGGAGGGAGCTTTTATAAAAGGTGACTGTTTATAAAATATAGATTTGGGTAAGGAGAATTTCACACATTAGACACTTTGGTTGGGTATAAAGTTCTTAAGGAATGTTGATAATGGAATTCAATTATGATGATCATCATAACTTAATTGCTACCATTATTGAATTCCCATGAAATCTCACTTTCTCATTTTATGGATGATGAAATGATGTTAGTATAGTACGATTTTTTTTTTTAAGATTTTATTTATTTATGTGATAGAGCAAGAGAAGGAACACAAGCATGGGGGAGTTGGAGAGGGAGAAGCAGGCTCCCCGCTAAGCAGGGAGCCTGACACGGGGCTCAATCCCAGGATGCTGGGATCATGACCTGAGCAAAAGGCAGACACTTAACGACTGAGCCACCCAGGTGCCCCTAGTATGATGGGGTTTTTTTTTTTTAAAGATTTTATTTATTTATTTGAGAGAGAGAATGAGAGACAGAGAGCATGAGAGGGGGGAGGGTCAGAGGGAGAAGCAGACTCCCTGCCGAGCAGGGAGCCCGATGTGGGACTCGATCCCGGGACTCCAGGATCATGACCTGAGCCGAAGGCAGTCGCTTAACCAACTGAGCCACCCAGGCGCCCTAGTATGATGGTTTTAAGGATATGTCCCAAACTTCTCTGATATTCCCTCGAGGAGAAGAAACTTAAGTATGGGCTGGACTTTGTGACTTTCTTCTAGTGAACATAAATGTCCCTCTGAGATTAGGCTATAAAAAGACTGTGGCCTCAAGCTCCTGGGTGGCTCAGTTGGTTAATGTCTGCCTTCGGCTCAGGTCATGAGCCCAGGGTCCTGGGATTGAGTCCCACATGGGGCTCCTTACTCAGCAGGGGAAGTCTGCTTCTCCCTCTGCCTGCCACTCCCCCTCCTTGTGCTTGCTCTCTCTCTGGCAAATAAATGAATAAAATCTTAAAAAAAAAAAGACTGTGGCCTCTATTCTGTGTGTGCTCTCTTGCTATGTCACAAGCAGCCCTATGGAGAGGCCCACAAGGCAAAGAGTTGAAGCCTCCTACAAATATCCCCACGGTGAGCTTGAAAGCGTATGTTCTAGGGGTGCCTGGGTGGCTCAGTCGGTTAAGCGACTGCCTTCGGCTCAGGTCATGATCCCGGAGTCCTGGGATCGAGTCCCACATCGGGCTCCCTGCTCGGCGGGGAGTCTGCTTCTCCCTCTGACCCTCCTCCCTCTCATGCTCTCTGTCTCTCATTCTCTCTGTCTCAAATAAATAAATAAAATCTTAAAAAAAAAAAAAAAAAGAAAGCGTATGTTCTAAATTCTTCAGAGCCTGCAACCTCATAAGAGACCCTGAGTCTGAACCACCTAGCTAATTTGCTCCAACTTCCCAGCCTGTGGAAAATTAAGTCATAATAAGTGTTATTTTAAGCGGCTAAATTTGAATTTTGTCACAAAGCAGTTAAGAGGTAACAACACATAAAGGGATTTGCCCAACGTGACACAGCTGAACAGGGTTCAAACTCTAAATCACTTTGAAATGCTTGGGGTGAGGGAAGCTGGACAGGGCGTGAAAGGAACTAAGAATAACTTCTGGAAGGTTTCCCCCTGCTCTGAATGAAAAGAAGAGAAAGAGATGGGCAGCCATTCTGGTTTGCTTCTCTTCCCACTCCCAAAGCTTATAAAAAAAATCCTTTTTGACATTTTATTACTTAATTGTATCTTGGTCTGAAATATCTGAAATACTTGTCAAATGGAAGTGTCTTTTTAAAGGTTTGGTTAAAAAAAACCCAACACATTATTTTTAAATTTTTGAGGAACCTCCACACTGTTTTCCAAAGTGGCTGCACCAGCTAGCATTCCCACCAACAGTGTAAGAGGGTTCCCCTTTCTCCACAACCTCTCCAACATTTGTTGTTTCTTTCCTGTCCATTTTTGCCATTCTAACTGGTGTAAGGTGGTATCTCACTGTGGTTTTGATTTGAATTTCCCTGATGGCTAATGATGATGAACATTTTTTCATGCGTCTGTTAGCCATTTGTAGGTCTTCTTTTCGTATCTTCTGCCCATTTTTTGACTTGATTATTTGTTTTTTGGGTGTTGAGTTTGAGAAGTTCTTTATAGATCTTGGATACCAGCCCTTTATCTGTGGTGTCAATTGCAAATATCTTCTCCCATTCTGTGGGTTGCCTCTTTGTTTTGTTGACTATTTCTTTTGCTGTGCAGAAGCTTTTTATCTTGATGAAGTCCCAAAAGTTCATTTTTGCTTTTGTTTCCCTAGCTTTTGGAGATATATCTTGAAAGAAGTTGCTGTGGCCAATGTCAAAGAGGTTACTGCCTATGTTCTCCTCTAGGATTTGGATGGATTCCTGTCTCACATGGAGGTCTGTCATCCATTTTGAGTTTATCTTTGTGAATGGTGTTAGAGAATGGTCGAGTTTCATTCTTCTGCATGTGGCTGTCCAATTTTCCCAGCACCATTCATTGAAGAGACTGTCTTTTTTCCATTGCATGTTTTTTCCTGCTTTGTCAAAGATTATTTGACCATAGAGTTGAGGGTCCTTATCTGGATTCTCTATAGCAGCAATGTCTGCAATAGCCAAACTGTGGAAAGAGCCGCAATGCCCTTCAACAGATGAATGGATAAAGAAGATGTGGTCCATATATACAATGAGATATTACTCAGCCATCAGAAAGGATGAATACCCAACTTTTACATCAACATGGATGGGACTGGAGGAGATTATGCTAAGTGAAATAAGTCAAGCAGAGAAAGTCAATTATCATATGGTTTCACTTATTTGTGGAACATAAGGAATAACATGGAGGACATTAGGAGAAGGAAGGGAAAAATGAAGGGAGGGAAATCAGAGGGAGAGATGAACCATGAGAGACTATGGACTCTGAGAAACAAACAGGGTTTTAGAGGGGAGGGGGCAGGGGAATCGGTTAGCCCGGTGATGGGTATTAAAGAGGGCACGTACTGCATAGAGCACTGGGCGTTACACGAAAACAATGGATCGTGGATCACTACATCAAAAACTAATGATGTATTGTATGGTGACTAACATAACGTAATAAAATTAAAAAAAAAAACACACATTAGAGAAGATCAATTGGGTTGTCTTCTTTCAAATCGCAACAGAATTTCCTAGTCCAGTGGTTCCCAAAGTATGATCCTTGGACCTGCAACCTGATTTTCGGCCAGGCCCCAGAGCAGGCTACTGAATTGCAATCTCCTGAGGATGGGCTCAAGAATCTGAGTTTAAACAGGTTTTTCAGGTGAGTTTTAGGCACACAGGAGTTTGAGAAGCACCACTGTGGATTTAAGACTTGTGAAAATGGCAATGGCTGCTAACAGCTTTATGCCTATTATAGCTCAAAGCGTTTTCAAGACGAGAGCAAAGGCTTTGGGTGGCCTTCAGCCTAATTAAAATGTTTAAAGAGATTTAATTACTAAATGCCAACCATACAAATGTAAAGATCTTTCCTATGGAGACTGTGTGATGAATACATTTTTTAATCAAGTGCTTGGCAAGCAGTATGGGTTTTCTTGTTTGTAAACAGCTATACTAATGCTAAACATATTTATTCACAACTTGACAAGAAATATTGCCCTGTAATTAATCATTTCCCAGTCCTAATTCAGACTAAATAAAAATACAATTCCAAAACATGTATCCCCCTCTCAATAGAAGAGTCACATACATAAATAATAATTAGATCTATCTGGTATATACATATGTGCAGGTCTTTTTAGGCAAAACAATGCCAGATATTGAAAGCATGTTGGTCATGAAAAGGATATTTCGCTTTTTTAAAAAAATATATGTAGCTAAGAAAATCTCTGTTCATTTTAAGTATTTTCAATTGTAAGGTTTTTGGTTTTTTTTTAAGACTTTATTTATTTGAGAGAGAGAGAGAGAGAGTGTGCGTGCACACGCCAGCCCATGAGCTGGGTGGAGGGGCAGAGGGAAAGGGAGAAGCAGACTCCCTTGCTGAGCAGGGAGACCGATGAGGAGCTTGTTCCCAGGGCCCTGGGATCATGACCCAACTGGAGCTGAAGGCAGACGCTTAAATGACTGAGCCATCTAGGTGCCCCTTCAATTGCAAATTTTAAAAACCCAGATTATCTATTAATTACAGACTTCCATTAGTGGTTTTTTAATAAGATATAAAATTTTAAATAATCACCTATGTTTGATTAAAATCTAAAAATTAACGTCAGTTTTTCAAACAAGTTTTAAAAATCATCACTAGCAATTAGCTATTGAAAATACATTGTACTTTGGTTCACTAGCTTTATTTAATGTGCATTCTCAAGATGCATATGTTAACAAGAATCACTCTCAACTGGATAGCATGCTAAAATTCAAGGTCTATAAAACTGAGTTAATTTTTTTTTTTTAAAGATTTTATTTATTTATTTGACAGAGAAAGACACAGCGAGAGAGGGAACACAAACTGGGAGTGGGAGAGGGAGAAGCAGACTCCCTGCTGAGCAGGGAGCCCGATGCGGGACTCGATCCCGGGACTCCAGGATCATGACCTGAGCCGAAGGCAGTCGCTTAACCAACTGAGCCACCCAGGTGCCCAAACTGAGTTAATTTTTAAAAAATTGTTTTACTTACTCCCTTCTAAGGATTTCTACCTCATTTCCCAAGTACAATAATACTAGAAGTACCATAAGATACTGCAATTAAATACAAGATTCACCAGAAAGTTGAACACCAGCAACGAGGAGAAATACTATCATCATTCCAGCAAAACAATTGTTTGAATATAAAAAATAGTATGATTTTATAAGTGTGTATGACTGGGGTTTTTCCCACAATCTTTCCAATATTCATTGAGCAATTATCACATAACGGGCATTGGGACAGATAGTTAGCTATAAAAATCAATAAACCTCTGGTTTGAATGTAGGGGCAGTGAGGGTAGTGCGAAGGAATGTGTGTGGGCCGGGAAGGAACACAGACTATAACACAAGGTATAGACAAAGCAAATATAAGCAAGATAGTTGAAGAGGAAACCTGAACTCCCACTACTGGAATACTAGGCCACTAATAAACTATATTATAAGTCAACATATTTGCCAATACAGAATAAAGTTGATAAAAACTCGAGACAATCTGTTTTAAAAAGGAGCTGAAAATAGTCATACATTCTTTTAGCAATTTTACTTCTAACAACTTATCAGAAATATATAATGTCATGAAGACACATGAAGTTAGTGATATTCGCTGGAAAAAGAAACTATGAAAAACTCAATATCCATCAAGTTAGGGCTTTGTAATAAATTATCACAAATTCATTTTATGGAATAAAAAAAGCAGTCTTGAAAAAAAATGAAGTTGTTTCACGTATATTAACAAAAACTATCTCTAAGATCTATTATTAGGTGAAAATGTAAGTCACCCGAGAACACATATAGGATGGGCCATTCATTTAAAGAACAATTAAGAGGGACACACACACACATATATATGGACGCACAGGTAAACACACTCAGTGCATGGACTGAGAAGATGTACACCTAAATTCTACCTATAATTGGTTCTGGGAAACAATCTACTTTTAAATTGCTTAAATAGCACATGAGAGTACCATATTCCTGCATATGTGTAAAAAAAGTTTCCTCTTTTAGTGGGTAAGCTCCAGTCATTCTGACTGCTTATCTTTGTTGATTCTGGTGGTGAAGAAAATCTCAAATCCACTGAGATCGTAATGAACATAAAATCCTCCAATAGACAGATGGAAGTAATATAAAAACGTTGCCTAACTTGGTGAATATCTCCTGCTTTTTGTTTTTACAGAAACACATTATTGTATATTTACATTGTAGAAGTGATGTACTTTACAGTATTTTCCAAATTCTATTAAGAAAAGAAAATTCAATGAAGAAAAAGTGACTGTCGACCAGCATGATACAAGGCCAAGGGCAGCCTGGCCCTGATGCACCCATTTGGCCTCATGGTAACTCTAGCAGCTGCTCTTTATTGAGTGCTAACTATATGCTAGGCACTGTCCTAGGAATTTCCCTTATCTCCTATTTCCCCAAAACAGCTCTAGGAGGATGGCCTTCAAATTACTCTCAGTTTATAGGTAAGCAAATGGAGGCAGAGAGAAATTTCTCACATTGTATCACTGAACCATTCTACTCACTGTCTCAAGTGTACCATTAGCCTTGATGGGGCATGTGTATGTTTCTTCCAACACCTTTCATGATTGAATGCTTTGCAATCTGTGGTTTCTGCTGTTTTAATACATTCCCTATACCTCTTTTATCCAAGCCTTACTCATTTGTTGAAACACAACTCAGATGTCACCTCCTTAGCGACAAGTGCTCAAATATTTTAATAAGTGAGTTAAATAAATGAGTCAATACTTACAAGGTCAAAATTTCTATTTGATAAACTAAGTGAAATACTAAATCTTTTGGTAAGCAAGTCTTTAAACTGCTAAGATAAAAATATTTCTAATATCTAGTCTTCGAAAGGAATGATAAAACAAAAATCCAGCAGATTCGAAATAATCTATACAGGAGTACCTTCAAAAATGTTAAGCTAGGTATTAGGACCTTCATATTATGTTTCCCTAGTGGGCATCCCCTTTCTGGCATCCTTGAATTCTGCAGGTTCTTGACACAATCAACACAAAGATACTCTATTAAAATGACTACTCTGATACAAATTTTTTTTTCTTATACTTTTTATTTCTGGGGACAATTATATCACGGAATTAAATTAAAATGATGGTGAAATCTCTCAGAATGTCTACGATGTAAGAAGACTCTTTAAGTAACGGATCACAGATTCTGAAAAGACTTTAAAGATAGTGTAGTTTGTGGTGTGCTGGTAAATGCAGCTCTCTGGAGGGGTGGTGGTGGTGATAAGCCCTGACTTGTAGTGTTTGCCAATTTCCATGGTATAAATAATCCCGCCATGGCCAATTTCAGGATACCAACAGTTTAACAATCTGCTCACAAAACTCCTAAATACTTAACATTACTGTTATTCTCCACCCTTACTGAAAGGGTGAGGAATCCGACGGATAAAGAGGATAATTAAATGAGTTGTTCAAGGTCACAGGGAAAAAAAAAAAGTCAGTTTTCTGATTTAGAACCCAGATTAACTGACTCTAGTCTAGCCCAGTTATTCTCAACTCATTAGAATTATTCTGGAACTTTGGAAAGATAGTTTGCTCCATCTTACTCCAGAACAATAAAAAAAGAATCTCTAGAGACCATCCTCCTCCATAAAAAACAAAAACTTCCCAGGTACTTCTGATACAACCAAGTTCAAGAACCCCTAGAGTTCATGCCCCTACTTTATGTTGCCTAGTAGGAGATCTCCATTCCTTCCTATGAACTTGGGGAGTGAACAAAGTATACATTGATAAACAGCACAAATTATAATATTTTTATTTTTTAAATATTTCTTAACATAATATTTTTAAATGCTGTAAGTTTCAAACATATTCCATGTATGACCATGAATTGTACCTATCTGAATATTTTCTAAATCTTTCAGCCTGCTTTCACATAGATGAGACTGATCTGTAATTAGTACATTGATTTTATGTAAATAAGTGCTTCTGTGTTGATAAACGTGTTGCCAAGAATTAGTTCTCCTAACAGATAAAAAATACTTTTTCTTCTATTGGTTCGTGAAACCCTTTCTTACATGTAGAAAAGAGGTAATCTTCAATTAGTCAACTAAATTGATTATAACAAGTCCCTTACCGAGTTTACTAAATTCCCCCTCCCTTCCTCTTTTCTTCTCTTCCTGCCCTGCGTTCAAATACTTATTGAGTGTCTACCAAGTACAGACTATTACATCCCACCCAAGACTCCTGTGTATCAGACATAACATCTAATAAATTCATCTAATTGTCATTCAGTAGCTGAAATTCTATTCTGGTATGCATTTTTAAATTATAGTTCAATTAGTAGCTTTGTTTACAAGTCATGAACACCATTTTAATTTTGCAGATCTCGTGGATGTGTTTCAGAGTCTCTTAGCCAAATCAGTGGCAGCTTACAACTGTGTAATCTTATGTGTTTTAAAGGAAGCAGCTGATATTAGTTCCTTTTCAAATGGAAGCAGAGATCAAGGTCTAAGGTAGCCCTTCTTATTCCCTTTCCTTTAAGTCCCTTAAACTTATGACAACCTAGAAATCCATCATTTATTTCTTCTGCATTTCCCTTCATCCTCACTATGTTTCTTTAGTTACTTCTCCCTTATCAGCAAGGACTGCAAGACTGGATTTCAAATGTTACAATGCTTGAGTTATGTGAGCATTTTCTTCTTCAAAGGAATGATGCAAAGAAAATGTTGAGTGTGACAATGCTTTTTTTTTTTTTTTCCTTCTGGTCACCTGGCTACAAATTAGAAAGCAGGGGGGAAAAAAAAAACAACTTTTCAACATTGTTATCCTCAGGTAGTGGCAAACTCCTGATATTCTTTGATAAAAGATTCATATCAACTACTGGCCCCATCAAAAGGCTCTGCCTCTCAAAAATGTGTGTGTTCACTGGTTACATGTACAGCAGTTACATATGGCAGTATCCAGTTCAAACACAATTCTAACTGCAAATGGTAGAAATATATCTAGACACACCCAGAATGCTGTAATGCACTTGGGCAAACTACCAAGGTTGTCATGGTTACACTTTTATGTTCAAATATGGTAAGCATGCCCATTACTGCCTATTGTTCTTAAACAAAACTTATTAAAAAAAATTAGATCTTACAGGGCTGACTGACAATAGCCTTAGACTTGATATACATTGCTTAAACAAAAACTTAGGCTTAAGCAGATGCAAATTTTTATTTTCATTTGCAAGATTTTATAAGAATTTGGCTTAGAACTGAATAAAAATAGCAAAAGAAACATACCAAATTATGAGCTCGTGAAGTAAGGAGATAATATCTTACTCACTTACATATCTTTAGCACTTGGAATGGTACCTGGCACATACAGCAGATAACTTGAAACCGAGTTTTGTGGATTATGAGAAAAAGGACACTAAAGAAATCTCTGGCTCATCCTTCGAGTAAGTAGAGGTCATTTGGTCCATTCTTCTGCCAGTCAGGCACTATTTTGTTCTTGATATACACTTAGGATTTGGGGCATAAATCATTACAAGCATCTTGCATGTCTGCCTAATCAACCTGGTTTAAATCCACTGACTAAAAAGAGAGCTTACTTTCCAGAATCAGACTGGAGGAAAAGAGAACATTTTTCATTTCTTCCTGCTCCTAAAAATGGAATGCTCTACGGTGATGTATATTAAAAATGTAAAATACTTTGGTGGGGAGAATATGAAGAAATTAACTTTCCAACCTGAACAATTTCAATGTTATGATTCCCAATGTTAGGATAATCACTGTAATCAAAATACACTAGAATGTGTTCCAGGTACGGGATGAAGGAAAACACGGATGGGGTAGAGATCTTGTTAGGGAATGTGGCAGAAAAGTGCAGAGGATGAGGACTCAAGATTTCAAATATGGGTACCTGAAAGGGTGGACCTTTCCATTTCTGTTCCACTACCTTGTGATCTCATCCCACTGGAACATCACAATATTCTAGGACCTACCATACATCTCTCTCTCTGCCCTGGGCATATATGGGGTACACAGCACTGTTTTGTTCAGTGCTCTTCAAATTTAAGGGGTTATTACCACTGTTACTGGTTTTAGCTATACTTCTATTATTGAAAGGAGTAAGACTTCAATCAGGGATGATTTACTGCCAAGACATCCCCTGGTATATGGCAGAGCTACTAGAATACTAAGTAGTAATTCCCTGTTTCTTCCTTGATAGCAGAATTTCAACAGGATGTCAATTCTGTGATGTTTTTCAGCCACCTTTTCAACCTGGATTCATGTGACTGCTTTCTGGCCAGTTAGATGTGAACAGAGAAGTATGGTACGTATGGTGGAAGACTTCTGCTATCCATTTGGCCACAGCGTCACTCCTCCCCAGTATCTGAGCATAAAACTCATGCCCTGTTACCAATCAACCAACAGTTCACTGGGTCAAACATGTATGGCCCATTATATGCAAGTGTCATAATACAGGCAGATCTTAAAGAGGGGATAACAGAGAAACCACAGGAAAATAGGTTCCCCAATAGAGGAAATCGATGTTCCTCAAATGTTACTGAACTAGATGTTTGCCTACTCAGTCTCAGCACAAACCCTCGTTCAAAGTTTTTTTCTGAAACACTGAATTGCATATGGATAGTATGGGGAGATGTAGCTGATCATAGGAACAGGGTTGCTATGCTGTCCATGGTAAGTGAGAGAGCAGGAAAAACATACTCAACTCAAACAAGAGTATGGTAATTTCAGGCTTCATTAGAAGCACAGGGAAGTGAAACCAATGTAAGCCAGACAGGAAAGAATCAAAATCAGTAAGGAAAGAATCAAAATCAGTAAGGAAAGAAAATTTAATTTCAAGCTTCTAAGGAGAGACTATAAATAATGCAACATTTAAAACATATTAGCAAAAATAGATTACGGTATCTTTCTCTCTCAAGCAAAACAGCTAAACTTAAAAGTTGCTTGAAGACTTTCAATTGTGAATATTTAAAAGCAAATGCACATATTTGCCAGGGAGGAGAAAGTGTTTGGGGAGAATATATTAAAATGAAAAGTCTGGGATGATACACACCCAAATATTAACGCTGACATGAATGGCTACAGGTGATTTTTTCTTACTTCTTTATGCCTTTATGTATTGTTTGAAAATTTAAAATTGTGAATATCTAACTTTTAGAATTAGAAAGACAAAGAGCCTTTGCAAAAAGAAAAATGTTTAAGCAGTCATACAATAACACTATGAACAATAGACAGGGAAGGCTCATCAAATTCAAACATTTCCCAAATATCCTCCACAAAACCATCCAGTAACTTGCTCTTAATAGAATGGTGTCTCCTAAAGACATTTATTTTTGGGTGCTGCTATTGGTTGAGACCTCTGAGTTGTAGAGTCTTGCCTGGCTTCTCAAAATGTAGCTCTCTAGATCAGCAGCATGAAAATCACCTAAATACAGGTGAAGACTCACAATGGGAGAAAAGAGGAGATTTTTAATTTCTTGCTTCTCCTAAAAATGTAATGTTCTAAAGTGATATATGCGGGAACCATAAAGTACTTTTAGTGGGGAGAATATACAGAAATAACCTTCTAACTTAAACAATTCCAATTTTATAATTCTTAATGTCACAATGATTAGAAATGTAGAATCTCTGGCCCTAACCCAGGCCTGCCTGAATAAGAGGATTGGGGAATTTCCTGGGGCATTGCTGAATTAGGGCATTTCTTCTATGCCCTACTGAAAAAATTATGTTTCCAGCTGTAGTTTTACAGCAGATATCCCAGAAGTTGTGGATAGTGATGTCTTCGATTTAAACTAAGATATTTAGAGGGGCGCCTGGGTGGCTCAGTCGTTAAGCGTCTGCCTTCGGCTCAGGTCATGATCCCAGGGTCCTGGGATAGAGCCCCGCATCAGGCTCCCTGCTCGGTGGGAAGCCTGCTTCTCCCT
Source organism: Mirounga angustirostris (assembly GCF_029215605.1). Classification (NCBI taxonomy): domain Eukaryota; kingdom Metazoa; phylum Chordata; class Mammalia; order Carnivora; family Phocidae; genus Mirounga; species Mirounga angustirostris. The sequence goes on along the minus strand of NW_026991709.1, from coordinate 181,564,498 downwards.
CTCCTACTCCGCCTGCTTGTGTTCCCTCTCTCGCTGTGTCTCTGTCACATAAATAAATAAAATCTTTAAAAAAAACATAAACCAAGATATTTAGAAATAAAATTATTTTATCATTCATAACTTCTTTATGAAACATTTTCCATTGATGCTACTTACAACAGTAACAACAAAACAATAAAAGCAATTCTTAGTACTACTACTATAACAGAAGAGAGCAGCTAACCTTTGTTGAGCCTCTACGGTACACCAGGCACACCGGTAGATGTGTATTTTACTCTGCTGCACTGATGTCCCACCTTGAACCACATCACCATTTCTTAATCCCCCCCTATAGTCCCTCTTGAATTCTGGTTGAGCCTGTGGCCTGCTTTCGGCATGAGAATGTGGTAGAAGAGATGCTGCAAAAAGGTCCTGGCAGTCTCTGATTTTCCCTTCTTGGAAGCCTTGAGGTGCCATGAGATAAGTCAGGGTTGCTCTGTTGGAAAGGCCATAAGAAGGGACCATGTGGAGAGACCATGTGAAGAAAGGGAGGCCCTCAAACAACGTGGTGTGAGCGAGAGCCCAGTGGCCCCAGCCATCACAGCTGAACTGAGCTGCCTGTCAACCTGGCAGCTGAACACAGTCACGGAGTGAACACCAAGAAGAGAGGAAGAAAGCGTCATTTGACCACAGCTCAAATTGATGAATTATGAGAAAATAAAAATAGCTATTGTTTTAAACCACCAAGTAATAGGATGGTTTGTTATACAGCAATAATAACTGAAGCAGTGGCTCATAGACATTCGTTTCATTTCAATCAAAATGATCCTACAAATTAGGTATTACCACTATCCTCCTGTTTATCTAACATGAATAAAACATTTCATCAGTAAGTGCAGAGATAGGGCTAGGGCTTCCGTGTGTAAGAACAGGTCTATGGATTATGCAACACCAGCAGCACAGTTTCTAATCTGAGGACGGACTATGGTCAGACTGGCACCTGTAAAGTGAACAAACTAACTGGGTGTCTGAGGTCCTTTTCAGATCTGAAATTTCATGGCTCCACCTAAAGTAGTAGTTCTGTATTGATGAAGACCATGGTCTTCATTGCAGCATACTGCACACGTGCGCATGTGTCCTTAGTTGAACAAAGGTCGGAAGTGCAGAAAGCATCCTGAGAACATCACATCCCAACTGCCCAGGCAACCAGAATTATAGGAACAACCCCACTGAGGGCTGGAAGAGAAGGGTCAATGCATATTAAAACACACTAAACATAATTTGGAACACATTGCCTTTCTAGAATGTCATTAAGCTCATACAGTCCTTCAAGTCCTATAATTTAAAAAAAAACTGCACATGTAAATATTACCTTTTCCTTCCTAGTCTGCTAATTTCTGTTTAGGAAGGCCTTCCAACATGAAAAACACATGGTTAATCACCTTTGAGACCCAACACAAAATAGCCTAGAAAGAGAAAGAGGCTTTTTTTGTGATTTAAATTGTTATGTGGTCAATCAAATCTAATCTATTCTAATTTATTCATATGGAAGGTCAATTATCCCAAAACTCTTAATACAGCCTGCACCTGATCTTGGTGGCCAGTGAGCCATTCAAAGGGTAGCTGTTTTGTGTTTTGTGTGCTGGGGGGTGGGGGCGTTAATATGAATTAGCACATTTTAACCTTTTTCTCTGTTTCTACTATTTAAGCTCTCATGGTCTACTTGACAGAGTCCATTAAGTAGAGGGGAAAAGCACTAAGCATTCTTTGAAAACATATTCACTATGGCCTCTCTCTAGTCAATACACATGAAAAACCCACCAGATTCACTGTACAACCATCTGTTTGAAGGAAAACATCACAACTGCTTTAAGGTAATATTGGTGTCACCTTTAGAAAAACCTCATATTGAACAGCAGAGCACATACCACAGACTTCTATTGGCACTAAAGTAACATCAACCACAAGATGAGCAACTGGACTGGGAGCCCCTATGTTGATGGAATGCAGGTAGCAGACCTACCTTACGTGCCAATCATTCCTTTCTTTAAAACAATTTCATCTTCAAAATAAGCCTAAAATGCATGTTGAGGAACAACATACATTTATCTTTGCCCTTACTATGAAGGCTTTCATTCGTTGATTTGCTCAAGGGTCCAGTTTTTTTTTTTTTTTTAAGATTTTTATTTATTTATTTATTTGACAGAGAGGGACATAGCGAGAGAGGGAACACAAGCAGGGGAAGTGGGAGAGGGAGGAGCAGGCTTCCCGCCGAGCAGGGAGCCCAATATGGGGCTTGATCCCAGGACCCTGGGATCATGACCTGAGCCGAAGGCAGACGCTTAATGACTGAGCCATCCAGGCACCCCGGGTCCAGTTTAAATTTGAGTCAACTTATTTATCCTTTATACTAGAAGAGAATTTACCATAAAGGGACAAAAATATTGGAAGTATTCCATGATAAATGAAAAGTATGCCAAAGCCCTAAGTGGTAAGACTGGATTAGGCAAGAGCTAAGAAATAGAGGGACATGAACATACAAGTGTTTTTTCTCTTGTATAAAAGTTGACGACGTAGGGCAAGATTATATGTCAGTGTCAGTCAGGGACTCAGACCCTTTGACCTTTTTCCTCTACCACGCAATGCTACAAACTGAGGTTACCTTTTAGTCCCAGAGGTGGTAGAGCTCCTGCCATTACAAAGGCAGCAGGAAAGAACAGGGAGAAAGGAAAAGGATCCCTCCCCAGCTGCTTCAAGTTTTTAAAAACAGCCCGGCCAGAAGTCCCTGTCTTAAATTGGGGTACCCCCTCGCTGGCCAGAAGGCAGTCACATGACCCCACCTAGCTGAAAGAGACGTTAAGAAATATCACAGAATTGGCATTCTGTTGAGATTCTGCTATTAGAGAAGAAATACAGATTTTATCCTGGCTATCCCAGTATCAGTTAACATCTGGGAGTAAATCATTCCCTAATCGAGGTCTTATAATTTCCAGCATTACAAGTACAGCTAAAAACAATGATAGTGGGGAGCTTGGGTGGCTCAGTCACTAAGCGTCTGCCTTCAGCTCAGGTCATGATCCCAGGGTCCTGGGATCGAGCTCCGCATCGGGCTCCCTGCTCGGCGGGAAGCTTGCTTCTCCCTCTCCTGCTCCCCCTGCTTGTGTTCCTGCTCTCGCTATCTCTGTCAAATAAATAAAATCTTTAAAAAAAAACCAATGACAGTGGTAATATTATCTTAAACCTGAAGAACTTCCATGTAAAAGGTATTATCTGGTCCACAGAATAATTGCATGAGAGTAACAACAAAAGTGACAATAACAATTAATACTGGTATTAGAAATTAGTAGCAGTATCTATCATGCATTGAACACCAGGTTCTTTATCATGTACTCTAATAGTTTATTTTAACCAATCTTTATATCAACTTTGTGAGGGTTTAATGAACTCCATTTCACAGAGAAGCTACTGACTTCAGAGATGGGAAGTGATTTTTCTAAAGTTCTAGTTCACTGGAAAGAGAAGTGTAAATACCACCACAGCCCTCTCAATCACGTTGGTAATAACCATGACCCTGCTGGGGTCATTAATACTCCCATTCTACAGTTGAGGAAATGAAGGTTGAAATACTGGAGTGCTTTAGTTTATTATAATTATAATAACTATAGTTATTATTAACTAAAGTACTATAATTTTGAACCTATGGTATAGGATTTTATTTGTAAAAATGATTTTTTTTTTTTTACCCACTGTTCTTACGAGGCCCAGAGAAGGAGTTAGAAAATCTAGCTTCTCATCCTGGCTCTGTAGGTTAAGTGAATCTGGTTTGATTGCAAAAGTAAGACATGTCCCCTGAAAAGGAAAAATGCAAACAATACAGAAAAGAAGAAAGTAAAAATCACCCCCAATATACCACCAATCTGAGAAAATGCAACCAATGTGAACATTTTGGAGAGCATTCTCTGGGGTTTTTCCTCATCCAGATTCATGGGCGGGGATGGGAGGGGAGGGCTCAGTAATTTGCCTAAAGTCTCTGAGCTAGGAACCTGGACTCAGATTCATTCTGCCCAAGTCTCTGACCCAGGACAGTCATGAGTTTTACCTTTCCTGCTGAAAGATATTCCTTACACGCACATGCCTAAAAAATTCAATGACAAAGAGACTGCCCTGTTTCAATGGACTTTTATGAAAATCCCTTTTTATGTTTCTCTTCTAAGAACCAAGATGAAGACAAGTAAATGCAATGATGAACAAATTGCCCATGCTGTGCATGAGTCTGACACGAAACAAGACTCGGGGTTTCTGAACACTAACAATGCACCGGAAGCGACCTCATTTCTCATTTTCTTTTGCCAACTCCAAAAATCTGCTTGAAATTTGAAGTGGAGATTATACATTTAAGTGACTCCGGTATTCTGGTCAGTAAAAACATGAAATGCAATTAGGTTTCCACATAACTATAACAGAAGCAGCACAAAGAAAGACAGCATTCTGAGGAAGAAGGGGTTTGTGTATACATTTCAATATATTTTTCATCATATACTATGTCTCAGGCATGGAGAAGTCAGGTTAAAAAAAAAAAGACTTTCCAGGAAAACATTTCTCAGTCTTGGCATTGTTATCATTTTGAGGCCAGAGAACCCCTGTTATGGGGGCCTGTCCTGTGCACTGAAGGATGTTCAGCAGCATCCCTGGCCTCTACCCACTAAATACCAACAGCACACCAAATTGATAACCAACCACGATGTGTCTGGATGTTGCCAAATATCCCCTGGGGGCCAACATGATCTCCAGTTGAAAAGCACTGATTTGGTAGATACCCTCTGGTTCACACCATCTGGGAAGATTTCAAGCAGGTCAAGCAAAGTCAGGAAGGAGGGGAGCACCTTCCGGGACAGGGTACTTGGTACAGATGGTAACATCGCTGCCAGCAGCAGGAGAAGGTAAGGTTTTTCTGGGGCTAGATGACACACGCTTTTGAATCTCTGACTCAGGAGTTTCGAATGTAGTCTGCAGCAAATGGGGATCAGCTCAAGTTGAAGAGCAAAAACTGAGATAAGATGCACAAAAGGCGAGTCCTAAGAAGTGAGCCTGAAGGTGTGCCACTGTGGCTTCTGCCCTTTTACTGCTTTAGTTATACACAAGTGGGGGATGATGTAATCACAATCCTCTCTAAAACGGTCTACTTGAAGTGGTTGAGCAGCCTGAAAAATTTCTGATTTTCTTTTTAAAGATTTTATTTATTTATTTGTCAGAGAGAGAGTGAGCAAAAGCAGGGGGAGAGGCAGAAGCAGAGGGAGAAGCAGGCTCCCCGCTGAGCAAGGAGCCCAGTAAGGGACTTGATCCCAGGACCCTGGGATCATGACCTGAACTGAAGGCAGACGCTTAACCAACTGAGCCACCCAGGCATCCCAATTTACTGATTTTTAAAACAGAGATATTTTAACTGATAGAAAGTATTTTGTACATTGCCTCACACACACAGCACTCCATCAATGTTAATTCTTCATTGCAACCACCGTTGTTGCTATGCTTATTAGAAGACAGGGTCATGATGGCCAAAGTCAGCATTTCTCAGATGTGTCCCAGGAAACTCTGGTATCCGGAAGTAGTAAAAATATCTGTATACGTATACAGATATGCACACAGAGAGAGTTATTTCTTTCCAAAATTTACTTATTTTTTTTTAGGAAACCATGTAAGACAAAGGATGTATAAAATAGGAGAAATTCTTATCTCCGTATATTTTGTTATAAATGCTTAATTTCCCTAACTTGTATTTTCCTATAAAATACAGAGAACACATAAATGATTTTTTTTTTTTAAATCTTTTCTTAAAGCAATTTATTTGCCTATGAGGCCACTTTTTTCCTGTCCTTTCTTCATGAGCTCATGTCAGTGTCCCTACACTTGAAATATTATCGGTCTGGAAAATACTGACCTGCTCAAGCTGATGGGGACTGTTTGGAAAAGACCTGGCTCTGGGACCCCAAGGTTAGGCGAGGAGTGGGGGCCATCTTGAAATGAGGAGAAAGAAATTGTCATCCCTATGAAAAGGTCAAGGAGAAAGCTGCCTCACCAGCTGTCTGCACACATCACTCCAAGGCAAACACCTGACACCGTGAGATAATCTCAAGTAGGTATTAAAACAGCCATCAGTGTTGGCAGGCGGCCAGGAAAACACATCTGCAAATGCCCAAACAATTTGGTGTCATTGTTTAGGAGTTGGAGGGCCATCCGTTCCTGCGCATTTGAGGCAATTTTCTCCCATGACACACTATGTTTTGTTTTCCTGAACATTTAACCTCTGATTCGGACAGCAGAGACCTGGCCTAGGCCCATTCCTTTGGAGTGTGCTCAAATGGTTACTGAAAGTGACACTTTTCTAATTACTCTGTCAAGCATCAATCTCAGAAGACTCCAGTTCCTCAGCGCTCTGACTGACAAGGCAATCAGTGCTTTACTTAAAGCATAAGCACTCACTTCTCCTGGCCTGCAAGAGCTCCCTACCTGCCGACAGAACAGAAAAATCCACAACTGGACGAAGGGGAGAAGCTGTCACAGGAGTGAAATTTTGCACGTGTGGGAGTAGCTCTCTTCTGGCTGGCATCTCTTTGAAATGGGGACATCCCCAATTCCAAGGGGCATATTTCCAAATCTCAACCATCAGGGCTAGGATTTACTCTGCATTCACCGTAGCTGCTGCAAATGCAATCAAAAGGCTCAGGAAAACAAACAAACCAAAAAACCAGAACAGAATCAAAGACCTGTCCAGCTCCGGGCAGACCAGAATGCTCAGGGGTGCAGCAGGAGTCTAGACCACACTGCCTTCCAACTCCCAGTCAAAACTTGTATTTCTACCTTTCTTACATACTGGGCTTCTGGGGTGGAGGGTGGCACAGGAACTGTCACTAGAGGGGAAATTATTTTTAATTAAGTTTAGCCAAATTCCACTCGTTTGTTTTCCTCGAAAAGTTGCCTCCACATATTAACCAGTGTTCTGCTTCAGTTTTGCCCTTGGGAATGTAACTTGTGATCCAAGATGCACAACGAGAAACGAGACTGGTGGATCAGTGTATTTCAGCTGGTTTGAATGTGATGGTTAAGGTCTGTGAAAGCTGCCTTAGAACAGGAGGCTGTATGCACAGCATGGTGTTCAAAACCGAGGGGACACAGAGAAGGCAAACGGGTTATATGACGAGTGAGAGCCACCAGGATAAACCCGAAGACGGACTTTGCAAAATGACTGCCTGAAATACATTATGGGGTAGGGGGGAAGAAAGCAGGGCACCCGTAGTTAATTCCCTAAATATAAGTAGACTACCCAACATATTTTCAGGATCCCCAAGGTTTGGAGAAAAAGGAGGTGATTCAAAAGCAGACAGTTCTGTGTTGCCTAGAGTCATACTAACTAGAGTCCTAACTGGTCTCTCTGTTTTCTTTCTTCCCTTTTCCACAATGCGTACTCCCGGCTTTATCTCCAATTTCATCATCCTGGTGCTTAAAGTCATTCAGAGGCTTCCCATTTCATCAGAATGAAATTCAAACTCCCTAATTTGGCCTACAAGTCCTTCCCTCGCCAGCCCCAGCCCACCTTTTACCTCTCCCTCAGTTCTCTTCACTGCTCTGCTCCTCAAACACTCAGTCGTTTCCTGCCTTTGCCTTTTGCACTTGTTTTCCCTGCTCTTTCCACTTAGCCTCGGATCACCACAGGTTAATTCCTTTAAATCATTCGGGTCTCAGCTTAAATGTCACCTCCTCGGAGAGGCCCTCCGTAGTCACTCCGTCTGAAGTCACTGCTTCCTTGCCGGTGAGACCTACAAATACAGGGAGCCCGACTAGCTGCATCGGTGCCAAGGTCACACCGCTCCTGGTCTGCTCCTAGGAGTCACCCAGTGACTAGGTGTAGACACTGAGGCAGGTCCATTCCCAGGAGACCTGAGCCTTCTCTATCATTGACTGCAGTTCCAGGACTACCTGACAGCCTTGCAAACCTTCCTTATTCTGCACATCAGCATAGGACATGTGCCCACCCAAACTTTCGTCCCTCTCTTCCTCATGCAGGGTCAGACCTGGATCCAGTCCGATGGCTCTCCAGCCTCTCTCAGTCCTTTGCCATTCCCTCTCAAAGGCACCTCCCTGGAGAAAAGTCTTGTGCGTTAATCCTGCTTTGGTGGTGCCTAAGACCCTGACCAACCTACTATCACCTCATCCTGTTTTATTGTCTTCTGCTTAGCACTTACCACTAAAAAAATGACCTAGAAGGACAGGCAGCAATCTGTATTTACCAAGCCCTCCAGGTGGTTCTGGGACGTGCTCAAGCTGGAGATACAATGACCTACTGTCATACATCTAATGATAATCAGAGTAAGAAGCAGGACTCAGCCTTATGATTTACCAGTTTATTTCTCAGCAACCAGTAGCCTTAATAACACAATCCTTAGACTATAGCTTTGCATAAGTACTTTGCTTTAACAAATGAATTCAAATCCTTGTCAGCTTCTTACATCTAGTTTTTAAAAATACAGCCTTTTTTTTTTTTTAAGATTTTATTTATTTCTTTGACAGAGAGAGACAACAGCGAGAGAGGGAACACAAGCAGGGGGAGTGGGAGAGGGAGAAGCAGGCTTCCCACCGAGCAGGGAGCCCGATGCAGGGCTTGATCCCAGGACCCTGGGATCATGACCTAAGCCAAAGGCAGACGCTTAATGACTGAGCCACCCAGGTGCCCCTAAAAATACAGACTTAACAAACGGACATTAACTTACTAGGTAAGCTGACGGAATTTCCAGAACACTGATCTGATCGTGGCTGAATGACTCCATGTAGCTAACTGGCTTTGTAGCTTTTAGGCAGTAAAAATAAACTTCTCAATTTATACCGCTCCCCTGTGAGGAAAGCTTACTCTGATGTTCTGCCATTACTAACGTGGGAAAGCGGCAGCGCTATCAAGATGGCATCTGGCAAGACGAAATGGTCCTGAAGTCTGTTGCTATCGATTTCTATGTGGTAAAGCCCGTGTCTCGTTCGCTTTCTCCTTTTAGATCAAATGTTATGATCTCCAGGAAGAAATGCTAAGGTTTTGGTGCATAGTGATGGCAATGGCTCAGGTACCACGCAAGCAAGTATGACAGCAAGCGAGTGGATTGATTACAGTCAGGAAACTTAGGGACGGTAGGGTATGAAATACTATCTGGCTGAACACCCAGATAAAAGGATATAACCTGCTTTACTGCTTATGAAGGGGGGGCAGCAGGAAGTTTCCTTTCCAACATACATCTGTAAGTATCTTTTCCCCGGGGGAAAGGTATATTAAATCAAGTCCATTGTAACTTCAGATACAAGTCAGAATTCTGAAAAGGAGGAATACTCAATATATTTTTAAGAACTGAGAAAGGGGACTTCTACAATGAAATGAACTCCGAGACAAGGACTTTCCTTCCTAATTAATGACCTCTGGCCTTCAAGGCCATCTGTAGAATTTCAAAATGTTCTCCACAACTTTGTTTTTCTCCTACCTCCTGCTAGAGCAGGTAGATGGTGTAAATACGCTTCACTGTATAACTACCCTCTGAAATCTAAGTATGACTACACTCTCCAGAATCTCTTAAAGTCTGCCAATCAAAATAAGAGCTCTGATGTATTTTTCTAATCTCAAAAACTGAGGAATATGAAGTTTTTCAGTTTCTCATACTTTTCTTACCAAGGGCAAAGGGTTTGGTCAAAGCACGTATCATACCTGGTTGAGCTCTAGAGAGAACAACTCTGACAGGTGAGGTGAAGAAAAAAAAAAAACACAAAAAAACAGCTCCACTGCCTTCCTATAAACACGGAAAAAAAGAGGAAATGGAAAAGCCCAGGATGACAGATTTTTCAAATAGAGTTTTAGTAAAAGGATTATGTCTTTGGGAACTTATACTGTAATTTTACCTCAAACAAGTATAGGGTAGAATGTCTTTGAAAGGGAGCGTTTGGAAATTGTAAAATGTTTATTCACTCAACAACTATCTATTGAGTGACGACTTTATTAGCACAGCATAAAAGCCAAGAGTCTTTGGAAGTGAAGAATAACTAACAACATGTGCTAAAAGCCTGGTGTCTTATCACGCTATTTAATACTTATAACAACCATGTGGAACTGTTTCTATTAATACACCCATTTTACTGGCAGGAAGAAAAATAAATAAATGAGTCTTGGAGGAGTTAAGTCACTTGCCAAGGTCACACAGCTAAGAGGGAGAGAGCTGGAATTCCATTTGAGGTTGACTGGTAGGCGGCCCTGGGGTTCAGTACCACACTCTATTGTCTAATATTGGGCTAAATATCCTGAAGTATATAATACATGCTCTTGAGAAACTTTACTGGGGAAAACAGATGGGAGGGGAGATAACTACACGGCAGTTGCTCTGCCGAGGGCTACATGAGGGGCAAATGTGTGGGATAAAAGTGTGTCAGATGGTAACAAATTCTAGAAGATATAGGGTGGAGTAGGTAGGAAATGGGAGTTTAATTTAAGAAAAAGCAAGATATTAAGCTCACTTGTATTTGTTTTCTGGCCTGATCTGATATTTGTCCTGACTTTGCCCTGGAGTTATTCATTTATTTGTGTAAAAATATTTTTTCAGCACCTACCATGTGCTGACACAGTGGAAAATGTGGACCCTGACTTCATAGTGTAGCAGGGGAGGTTAGGCAGTTTTCAAAGACGGTCACACAGTGTCTCCCACCACACATACTCTTCTGCACTGTGATTCTGCCACTCCCATGTTAAGAGATGGGGTCTGTTTCTCCACCCACCCCTCTCGCCCCCGGAATCTGGGTAGGGCCTCTGATAGCTCTAACTGACTAGGGGAGAAGTGACACAGTGCTGGTCCTGACCTAGCAGCTTCCATTCCCAGACTTCTGGAAGCCAGTCACTATACAGGATCATTCTGAGACCACCATATTGTGGAAAGACCAAGCTGTGTGGAGAGATGAGAAGAGAAACTGGGAGAAAGAGACAGAGACAGGCTCAGGAGGAATAAAGTGCCAGACATGGAAGGAAGCTACTTGGATGTCCAGCAACCAAGGGTTGCAGCCACATGGCAGACTCCATGCAAGAACCATGAAGCAGAATCCAGGGAACCCAAAGAACCACAACAGGGAAGAAGGAACTGCTATTTTAACCCACTATGTAGGCTCGAGGGTGGTTTGTTGGGAAGCAATGGATAACAGGAACAGAACTGAATACAAAATTATCCATATGACTGCATAATTAAACTAGAAGAAGAGTACAATTTGAGAAGTCCTAACAATGAACATACCCTCACCTTCTGAGGGGTTTGTGGAAAGCTCTCTGCATAACTACAGTCAGGGTGAGTCCTGCAGAATGAGGACATGGAAGAAAAACATGAAAGAGAAAGAATTTGGGCAGAAAGAAGAGGATGGGGATATGCTCATACAATCCAGGAAGGGAGAGAATATCAGTAACCAACTGAGCCAAATGGATAAAAAAAGGCACACAAGGTAGGCTGGAGAGCTGGCAGGTACTGGCTCATGTGGAGCCTTGCAAGCCATGGTGGCTGGTGGCCACTGTGTCCTGGGAGCAGTGGGAGCCAAGGAAGAGGAATGACGAAGGTTTGTGGTCACTGTGGTTGGCATTGCAGGGTCTCAGGGGAAGTCAAGAGGGAGAATGACTGGACATGAGGTCTTCAACATTCAAGAGGAGGATGTCCTAAAGGGAAACTCAGCCTTTACCTTAGGTGTCATGTTGCTGTAAGGTTTTTAGCTAAATAAAATAAAATAAAATAAAATAAAATGATAAATTTTTAAAAATGAGTACAGTGTCCAGGAAATTTAGGGAATTTGCTTTCTCAATTCAAACTCTGCAATTCACAAAATGAGTTTAAGTGTATAGTCCACACATAAATCTGACCTAATTCAGGGAGCGAAATGTGGCTAAATTTAATAAACTAAAGAAAATAAAAGAGAAGGAATGGCATGGTTTGAATAAGAAACTTAAATGAATTTTTCACATTTCATGTGGTTTCTTCAGGTCCAAGTTAGCCAAAAATGAGCACATAATGAGCTTCTTATACTTCAGCTTCTGCTCCAGCTTTCTGCTTCTGCCCAGTCTATAATTGTATTTTCTTATTTCATTTATATGCTTTTCTTGAAAATGCCCATGTTTTCAATGACCACCCTTTAGGTGGACAGATAGACACTGCCATCACTGCCCTACGCACCATCCTCGCCCTACACACCAAACACATAAGGCGGGAGAGCTGCTCTCCAAGCACAGCTGCTGCACATCTGGAAGACTCCATCTGGAGGAGGCCTCCTGACAGGTGACAGGCTGCGCTCAAAGGGAGACCAGCACTTCGCTACCTGAGGCCAGGAACTACAGGAACTTAAAATACCGTAACAAGAAAAACTGGGAGAACGGAATGTTGCTTACAGTGTTGGGACGTGACTGGTCTTCACCTGCTTTGCTTGCTTGCTGTTGTGTTATTTCCTAAGACAAGAATTGTTCAAGAAGTAATGATTAAGAATCATACCACCAGTGGTGCCTGGGTGGCTCAGTCGGTTAAGTGTCTGCCTTTGGCTCAGGTCATGATCTCAGGGTCCTGGGATCGAGCCCTGCGTCGGGCTGCCTGTTCAGTGGGGGGCCTGCTTCTCCCTCTCCCTCTGCCCCTTCCCCCATGCTCTCTCTCTCTCTCTGTCTCACTCTCTCTCAAATAAATAAAATAAAATCTAATTAAAAAATCATAGTACCAGTGTGCTATTATAATGATATTAAAATGACACTAGGCCAGAGCACCCAGGAAAGTCTGAAGTTCCTCACCTTAGATGCTGAGGTGGTCACACAAGGCCAGTGAGAGAAATGATGTGCCATCAAAGCAAGGCAAGCCAGTGTGACCTCTATCATGAGGTCTTATTCAGGCTGAATGACAGGTTGAGGGCTTTTTTTTTTTTTTAAAGATTTTATTTATTTATTCATGAGAGAGAGAGAGGCAGAGGCAGAGGGAGAAGCAGGCTCCCCGCGGAGCAGGGAGCCCGATGCGGGACTCGATCCCAGGACCCTGGGATCATGACCTGAGCTGAAGGCAGACGCTTAACCGACTGAGCCACCCAGGCGTCCCAGGTTGAGGGCTTCTTTAGCCACGTTAAATTCAAGACATTGGAACATCATAATTGCTCCTCCTTCTCCCAGGCTTCAACTCTGCCTCCTCTCAATCCAAGTTCCTTAAGGTACCACTCTAGGGAAACCAGAAAACCTCAGTCTTCTGGAGTTACAGGAAAAGTAGCCAGACCGAAAGACAGAGAACATACAGTATTTACTCCATAAACGGCTCTGACTGGTCTGGAATATATTGGTCCTCCCTTCTCCGGAATAGATACAAAAGGCAGAGTGGAGGAGAAATGAGGAGGAGGAGATAGAGGAGAAGGAAACCGATGTGGCCAGCTTTAGGGGAGAGCTTTGGTCTGTGTCACCCTCAGGGAAGGACCTCTGAAAGGGACTATAACACATCTGGCTTCCAGATCTTTTAAATGGACTCTACCCACCAGGACACTGGCCAACAAAATATATTTTAATGAAACAAATCAGATCCATGGACTTCTTCCTCCTGATAGCAATTGTGAGGAAAAAGATGCACAGACCTTGTTCCCCCAGAGTCTATAATGTGATTTAGAAAACATATCACATACACGCACACACACACAATGGTACGAATTACTACCAAGAAAGTATTTAAAAAACCTTCTATGTGTTTGGAATGCCTGAAGGTCATGGTTTAAGACATATAAAATGAGTGAAAATAACTTAATGTCATATTATAGACTTATACTATCACTGAAAAACTCATCTAGTTTTATCTCAACCACCTTTATCCATGAAAATCCATAAAGTGACCCCAACAAGAACATAGCAAGTAAGTTCTTTCTTGGCCTCTTGAGGCAATTTTAACACAGTAATATTTATCTCTTCAATATATGGAAAAAGCAAAGTCTAGAAAAATCACATATTCATACTTTACTTTTGACATATATTAAAAAAAGAATTTTCCTTCATTGCTGCATGCAAAGTTTATAGCAACCACAAAATGTCATGTACTTAGTACCAGATCCAAAATCTAATAACCACACATTTATTACAAAATATACTAGATTGTTATATGACTTTTATACTTTATCACAGACTCTGTTTACTGGGTTGTCTTATAATGAAACATCCTTGATGATAATAATTTGTTTTTACCCAACTGTCATTATTACAGTAAGATTTATTTAGTTTAATTATATACAGACCCTCTGAAGACATCTGTTAATGTTTGAGCATCTATTTGTTAACTGGTTTTATTTAACATTTGGGATCATTTAGCAAAATGCTTTGATCAGGGAATGATGGAAGCCAACCAAGCTCAATTAACTAAATGGTCACCAGAGACCATTTTAGGGAAGGACAGCAAAAAATAAAATGCTTCCATGCATAGGTATACAGTTAAAAAAATTAATATAGTCCCATGTCTCCAAGGGGGAAAAAGCCACCCAAGTTCCAATTCCACTTAAAAATGTATATCACAAAAGTATAAAAAATGATTACATTATGGTGGCAACAATAACAAAAGGAAGCCAACTAAATGTCTTAACAATAAGAAAATATCTCAAAATAAAAGGGTGTATTCATTCACAGAATGGAACACAAACATGGCCACTAAAAATCTTGTTGCAGAAAAATATTTAGTGATGTGGTAAAATGATTTCAGGATATTGCTAAGTGGAAAAAAATAGTAAAATCCCAATTTCAATTTAAAACACAGGTATATTTATAGAGAAAAAAAAAGTGAAAGCACACGGTCCGAATTTTAATAATAGTTATCTCTGAGCTAAAAAATTATAGGTGACTTCACTTTATTCTGTGTGGTTTTTTTTCTATATTCCAAATCCTCTGTAACAACCATGTATTAAATTATGGAACTGAATTATTTAGGAAACAAAATAAATCCCATAGACACTTAAATCTAAAATTTAAAAAATCAGTAATATAGAAGTTAATTTATAATTCCAAAAAGAATGAGCATTAAAGAATATGTTTTGCAGGAAACAACAAATGTTGGCGAGGATGTGGAGAAAGGGGAACCCTCTTACACTGTTGGTGGGAATGCTAGCTGGTGCAGCCACTCTGGAAAACAGTATGGAGGTTCCTCAGAAAGTTAAAAATAGAGCTACCCTAAGACCCAGCAATTGCACTACTGGGTATTTACCCCACAGACACAGATGTAATGAAAAGAAGGGCCATATGCACCCCAGTGTTCATAGCAGCAATGTCCGCAATAGCCAAACTGTGGAAGGAGCCAATATGCCCTTCAACAGATGAATGGATAAAGATGTGGTACATATATACAATGGAATATTACTCAGCCATCAGAAAGGATGAATATCCAACATTTGCATCGACATGGATGGAACTGGAGGGGATTATGTTAAGTGAAGTAAGTCAAGCAGAGAAAGACAATTATCATATGGTTTCACTCATATGTAGAACATAAACAATAGCACGGAGGACCATAGGGGAAGGGAGGGAAATCTGAAGGGGGAGAAATCAGAGAGGGAGATGAACCATGAAAGACTATGGACCCCGGGGAAACAAACTGAGAGTTTCAGGGGAAGGGGGCAACAGGGTGATGGGTATTAAGGAGGGCATGTGTTGTGATGAGCAATGGGTGTTATATGTAACTAATGAATCATTGGACACTATATCAAAAACTAATGATGTACTATACAGTGGTTAACTGAACATAATAAAAAAATGAAAAAAAAAAAGAATATGTTTTAGACACTGTAAAAAAAAAAAAAAAAAAAAAAAAAAAAGCTTTCTGTACCAAGTTCCCAGGTAATCATTAAGACCCTTGACTACAAAGTGCAAAGCATATAAGAAGAGACACTGCACACTTCATTTTGGGGTGAGTTTTGTTTTGACCCAACTTCATTTTAAAAAGACATTCTGGGGCGCCTGGGTGGCTCAGATGGTTAAGCGTCTGCCTTCGGCTCAGGTCATGATCCCAGGGTCCTGGGATCGAGTCCCACAACGGGCTCCCTGCTCCTTGGGAGCCTGCTTCTCCCTCTGCCTCTCTCTCTTTCTCTCTCTCTGTCTCTCATGAATAAATAAATAAAATCTTAAAAAAAAAAAAAAAAGACATTTTGTTTGGGGGGGGGGCCCTGGGTGGCTCAGTCAGTTAAGTGTCTGACTCTTGATCTCAGCTCAGGTCTTGACCTCAGGGTCATGAGTTCGAGCCCTGCATTGGCCCAGAGAGGAGAGGAGAGGAGGGGAGGGGAGGGGAGGGGAGGAGAGGACACATTTGTAAAGCCCTTAAAGAGGGCCTTTAAGAGCCTTTAAGAGGAGAGGAGAGGAGAGGAGAGGAGAGGAGAGGAGAGGAGAGGAGAGGAGAGGAGAGGAGAGGAGAGGAGAGGAGAGGAGAGGAGAGGAGAGGAAAGGAAAGGAAAGGAAAGGAAAGGAAAGGAAAGGAAAGGAAAGGAAAGGAAAGGAAAGGAAAGGGAGAAAGAAAGAAAGGAAGAAGGAAAGAAAGAAAGAAAAGAAAGAAAGAAAGAAAATAATAAAAGGACTTTGGGAAGGACATAAGGCTGTTTTCTTGAGATATTCTGAGTATCAGCACTACCAGCCCTGAACTCCTTAAGGCTCGCCAAGCACAGCAATAAAGCTGTGAATGTTGTTTAATTTAAATCATTTCCTTAAAGTAAACAGAATTAAGAGTTCATATTGACAAGCACCTCCAGACTTATGAAGCCTACTCTGCTCTTCTCTAAGGTGAGGTACTGGTCATGTCCTTAGTGATGGGAAAAGGTGGAAAGTCAGTGTCCTCTTTCTGTGTCCATTATGTTTTAAGAATACAGTGAGCCCAGCAGAAATGATAACAAACTCAGGGAAAGTACTAATATACTCAAATTTTCTAAAATTTATATGTTGTGCACATTGAAGAGAGGAATACTGCTATGTTCAAATGCCTCAAAATAACACCTGTGAAAGAAGCTCATTTGCTGTGTTCTTGCTGGTCTCACTCTATGGATTTCCATGGATATATCAAGTAGCTGACAGAGAGGAGACAAGACTTGATCTACTTGGTGACTATAAAAGGTTTGGCCCCCTTTCAAAAGAACATGCCAAATCTTGCTACATTTGCTCAGACTTAACTCGTCTTATGATATAGCTTTCTTTCATATTTAGAAGGTCTCACCCAATTCTAAGAAACTGTTGCATATGAAGTTTTAAAACTGTTTTTTAAAGAAGCTTCACTTAAAATCAGATTTAAACACATAGTTCACTGGCTTGATATAGGCCTTCTTTAATTTATTTTTACTGTTTTTGTTGTTGTTGTTGTTGTTAATGCCCTATATAAGCATCCAGGTCACTGACAATTCTTACAGGCTTATATTGGGTCCTTCTCCACCACAGACATCTCTCCCTCAGGAAAGCCCCACTCGGGGCTTAGGAAGGGGAAGAGATGCAAGGGTGTGGATTGGGACTTCATCTCTTTCTAGCTACTGATGGTGTGGTCCCCACAACCCACACATAACCAGTCTCCACCTTCCCCATCCTCAGACCTGCTCACTCATGACACCTAGCTGCAAGGGCCAACTTCCTTTCCTAGTCTGAAAAGATGAAGAGAAGGAAAGTGAGCAAGTATGCTACCAAAGAATGAATAATAACAACAACAAAAAACAAGTATTGAAGACTTAATAGTCATTCCTCTTGCATTAGTGCTAAATAAGCAAATGTAATTGACAAAATGTCACTGAGCACATTACTCAGAGCTCCCAAGTCACGCCTGGCAACCCCTGACATGGCATGGGCATTTAGTTAAGACTACTTCATATTAGCAAAATAGAAAGAAACATGATATACACCCTAGCTGACTTCATCAAGACATGAAGACCTCCACAATGAACATTTTCTTTCACTTGTAAAAAAACTGACTTCTTTCTCATCATGGTAACAATCGCAAGAGAAATTTCCAGTTTCCCCTCCATTTAACAAAAGCTGTGTAGTTCGGAAACTGATTAGAGGTGGATACATAATTCAGAAAGTACAGCCCCAAAGAGCAGTCCAAGAGGAAGGCCTCCAGGGAGCGGCAGGAACTAAACCATTTGGAGGCGGTCTTGGAACCTGCAATCTCTGCATTCTGTCCTATGATGTGTCCTCAATGAAAGGACAGGCCTTGTAGTCCCTTTCCATTAAGTGATTTGCTGAGCATGAAGCATTCAAGTTCTCCCACCACCCAGGACATACTTTGCACATGCATTTCCTCCATGTGTCCTCTGATAACTTTGTCTTTCTTTTGAAGGTCCATACAATCATAAACCTAGAAATGCAGTCTGGAAGGATAACTTCCTGGGGCATGATACAGAAAAATCTCTTAGAATCACAGAATTTGAACAGGCATTCTTTGTGTCTCTTCCTCTCTCAACCACCGTATAATGACCATTTTGGTTGGAAAGTTGCATATTTAAATATTTAAATTAAAAAAAATCCAACACGTGCGACAAAAATATTCCACAACAATTTCTAAGCCCCTGGTTTTCACTGCCTTCTTTATACCTTCACTAGAGTTTTATTTAGTCTCATCTTACACACCGAAGTCACATCATACACACATTTAATTTATATAAATCCAGCTATAAGGGCACACGGACAAAACAAGCAAATGAGGAAGAAAGAGCCAAAATTAATGAGTAAAATCTAGTGGGTGACCCCAGTGCTGGTCCATTCAAAGAACAAGAGTTCCTGGGGGAGATGAGAGGGAATGAGCTCCTTCTGTGCAGAGGGCACTGGATAATTTAGTTGCTAAGAGGGATGAGAGCCAGACTGCCTGGGTATGAATCCTCGCTCTACCACTCAAGTGTGGCCTGTGGCAACTTAATCTGTTTGTGCCTCAGTTTCCTCATCTGTAAAATGGACATGAGTTAGTACCTATCTTAGGTTTGTGCTGAGGGATAAAAGAGTTCACATTTGTAAAGCCCTTAAACCAGCTCCTGGAATATACTTTATGCCTATATAAGTGTTAGCTGCTGTTATTAATATTTATTTTATTCTTTAACTGTGGTACAGCTCATTTTTTTTTTAATTCAACAAAATGATTCACTGTGCACCGTGTATCTGCCACTCTGTGAGGAGTGGGGATATAGTGAACACAACAGAGACCATCCTCCTTATAGGAGCTTACAGTGTCATGGGCCAGACAGATTCAATAAAATGTTCCACCAATTTTCTAATTATGGACCACGGTGGTAAGGAATGCCATGGAGAAGGATGGGCATCTCACCACACTCCTGGGACTTTGGTGCTTAAAGATACTAAAATGGATGGGTGACTTAAAAGGACTGCCAAAGTTAATTTTGATTATAAATCCTTTTTGCCTTCTGAATTATCTTTTTAGAGGCTCGCCCATATATGGACGTGCTACCACTAGGCAGCAGCTGCAGCAAGCGAGAGACATTCAAGACCTACAAGTAGGGGTGAAAATGAGCTCGCATCCTGGGTCTTGTCTGGTCCACCCGCCAAGGAAACCATGAACACTCAAGAACATGATACGACCCCCACAGTGGAAGAGACAGCAATGAGGTCTCTGTTTGATACTGAAAATATGAAAGAAAAGCATGCAAATCTCAAGTTTTCAGTGGTGGTTGACATAAAGATGATCTAATAGTTGGAGAAAGATATATGCTGATTCTCTGACCACAGAGTAATCTGTTAAGAGAGCTTGTACAAAGAGCTATCAAGATAAACATTAAATTTTATTTTTTAAAAGAAGTGATTTTTCATTCCTCATGTATACTGAAGAGAAATTCAGTGAAGACCTTATGTCACATATCATTATGAATCAATTTTCTTGACCAAACAGAAAAGTTGATTCAACATCTCCACCTTGAAACACTATTATCATGACATTTGTCAAATACTGAAACATCTGACCACTTCCCTTTTCCCCAAATAGCACAAGGAACCCAGATAATAAATGAAGGTTGTACTTTGTAACAAGAATAGACCAGAGATTGAATCACAGCAAAACATTTACAAATCAAGAGAGGGGAAGAAAAGTACCAAGAGAGATTAAATGCACAAAGAACAATAATAGGAAGGAAATCTCTTGTGAAAAGAAGCAGCTGATGGTAACTTAATCGGGACAAAAATGAATTAGATCTACTTCAGTGCCTGAGCTCAAGATGAGGTAATTTCATAAAGTTTATAGAAAGTCACTTGAAAATTATACAACTTGTTTTTCTTCTCTACTTTTAGAGGGAAGGGAAATAAAAGTTCTCCATGAGGGAACTGATCTTCAGAAAAAAGCATTTACAAACCCAGTTGATGAATGTTACCTATTAACTAGAAGATTCTCCTTAATTCTCATTTGGGTAGAAAAATCACTTTAGAACTGAGAAAGTCCCTCTGAGTTTCAGGGAAAGATTCTGACACAGAAATAAGGGGGGAAAAATCTTAAAACAGGGATGGCAAGTGTATGAAGAAAGAAATTAAAATCAGAGTTAAAAGAGTTGAGCCCCAGGTGACTATATGGCACAACAAAGGTAAGCTGGGGCAAATTCTCAGTTCTGTGAAAATAACACACATGGCATATAACACAGGACTTGCTGGGTTGTCAGTGACAGAAAATAAATTCTAAGTTGGGGTAACACAAACTGAAATCTCTCATCGCTGGGATGGAAGCTGAAGACGCGCCAAGGCTCTAGCAGACATTCTCAAACATGAGAATCACCCCAAGGGCTTGCTGGGCCCCACCCCAGAGTTTTTGATTCAGTAGTTTCAGGCAGATGAAGAATTTGCATTTCTTTTTTTTTTTTAAGATTTTATTTATTTATTTGACAGAGACAGAGATAGCGAGAGCAGGAACACAAGCAGCGGGAGTGGTGGGAGAGGGAGAAGCAGGCTTCCCCCCGAGGAGGGAGCCCGATGTGGGACTCGATCCCAGGACCCTGGGATCATGACCTGAGCCGAAGGCAGACGCCTAACGACTGAGCCACCCAGGTGCCCCAAGAATTTGCATTTCTAAAAAGGTTCCAGGTGATGCCATTTGTACTGGTCCAAGCACTTTGAGGAGCTCTGAGTTAAACAGCTGGACTCTAGGAAAGAGGCCCTATGACCTGGGGAGTCTCTCTCATGCAGCTTTGCTCAGGGATCTTACTCCGGCTGTCACCAGGTGGGAAGGAATACTTATAGCCTCTTGGGCCACCTGGTTTTAGTTCACGATCTCATAGGCAGGTGATCTTTGTCATGAGTGTCAGGAGGAGAACAGCAGGGAGGCCTCTGACTGGATTGAGGGGCTCTGTCAGGACACCACCCCAAAAGCAACCTTTATGCTAGGGATGTAGCAGAGCAACACCTGGGTTGCTGGTAAAACACCTGGGCCAGGTATAACAGTTCTCTGTGGGCAGGAGCGGGGAAGAGAGAATCCAAGTGGGGATACAGAGAGCAAAAGAAGGCATCACCAGGATCACAGGGGATCACAAGAAGTATCACCAAAGAAATAAGAGAGTCATGGGAAAGCATGGTGAGCAAAGAACAGTATGACAATGTGGTTATCACAGCCCATAATAAAGTCCACTTTAGCATCAGATGTACCATGTACGATCAAACTCCCTCATGACACTGTTACACACATATCACCCATCTAAAGTCACAGGGCAGTGCTTCTCACATAATCTGTGGTGAAGGACAATTTTTTCTTAAATGCCCTGACAGTCACTGACTGATGTTTTTGTAAAATACAATCATCTGAATTGCTAGAAAATTGATCTTCCATTTATGTCATGGCAATGGCAACTTGCAATACAAGTTTCTAGATGATGATTCTGTTTCTGTACTTACTACAGACCTAAAACAGCCCACAGGCTGGTGTTTCTACATAAACTGGCACTGGACCAATACTGCACTCCGAGCATTCCTACTGTAGACCACAGCAGACCAGGTCTCTGTCACAACTACTCAGCTAATTAGACATGAATGAGCAGAACTGTGTTCCTATAAAACTTTATTTATAAAAACAGGTATGAGGCAGAATTTGGCTGTAAAATCCAGTATGCCTACCCCTGCTACGGACCAGTGCTTCTCAAACTCTAATGCACATAGAATTATCTGGGGGTCCTGTGAAAATACAAATTCTGACCCTTTGGATCTGAGGTAGGGCTGAAATCCTGCATTTCTAACAGCCTTCAAGTTGATGTCAGCATTGATAGTCCATGGCCCACATTTTGAGGAGAAAGGCTCCACAGACTCTTCTCTGTGAACCCTCAGACTAGGATGTGACGTCAATATTAATAGGTGCTTGGGCGCCTGGGTGGCTCAGTTGGTTAAGCGACTGCCTTCGGCTCAGGTCGTGATCCTGGAGTCCCAGGATCGAGTCCCGCATCGGGCTCCCTGCTCAGCGGGGAGTCTGCTTCTCCCTCTGATCCTCCCCGCTCTCATGCTCTCTCTCTCTCTGTCTCATTCTCTCTCTCAAATAAATAAATAAAATCTTAAAAAAAAAAATATATTAATAGGTGCTTTACAGAGGGTCTTCTTTGAGCTTAGAAAGGACTGTGTGTGTCAGTCAGGCACAAGTCTTCCTCTGCTTTGAAGGGATGATGACAATCAGGAGGACTTGATAAGGACAGCCTTGCTGGAACCAATGACATCAAATGTTGGATGGTTTTCCATTCTCCCAATCAGCTCACGACCTGACGCGTAGTAGGTGATCAAGGAACAGTCAAATGACTGCTTGCTTACTGACTGCGGAATACCAAGCTGTGTCCACTAGGGGGAGGAAGCTAAGATGATGGTGAGGCTCTAATTGTGGTCCAGTTGTCTTACCTAAGACATTCTGCATTGCTCAATACATTGGCGCAACTTACAATAGGTAGTGCTTTTAAGGGTATATTTGTATAGAAAAACAGAATCACAGAATTTATTCTTTCAGGAAAGGTTCTCTTTACACATTTCTTTTGTATTTTTTACTTTTGCTGCTTTCACTCTTCTCATTTGATTATCAAACTCCTGTTTGGGAATTTGGTCAGCAGAGTCCATATCTGGATTAACTATTTGGTAGTTCAGTTTAATGGACAGGGAGATCCACTCATAAAATGTAATCACTAATCAGAGGTCATTAACACACGGAAAAATATCAGAAAATATCTAAATTTAGGCATTTCCCCTCATACCTGCTACCCAAATGACCACATTCTTGGATTAAAATGACACACTGAATGAAGATTCTACATCATTTATATCTCTAACTCAGAGAAATGTATTACTTGGGATTAACAAGCAAGTGAAATCTAGAAGGTCAAGGGTTAAAGCTCCAAAAGGATTTTCTGTTCACTATTTATGATCCTAAGGCCTCTGAGTATTAGAGCAGACACTTAAATGTTTCCTCAAAAATATTCTACTGGAGTTCTAATTGAAAAAAAGGGATGTGTCCAGAATGCTTACAGATAACGATTAATGAAAGAACTCACAGATAAGCTGGAAGAAAAATAATTAACTTGGATTTGTGCAGCTGCCCCTTGGGAATGCTAACTAATATGTGTGTTCAGAGTGCTCCATTTCATAAGACCTCAAGGTGGAAACAGAGCATCCCCAGGAGAGGGTCCTGGAGATGGAGATAAAATATCCATTGATACTCACAAAAGACCTCTAACTGCAAGACAGGTACCACCCAAATTAGAGTAAAGTTGCAGCATAAACTATTCAAGTGGACAAAACCTCTTTTTTTTTAAGTCTATAAGAAAACAAATGACATGGCTTAGAACACTTTGGTAAAGAAGTAGTGAGTAAACACAAAGGAAAGAAGGGCAGGTCCAGTGGGTGCAGATGTTAGACAGATTCCCCTCCCTGGGAGGATTCACGTCATCACCTACAAACCCAAACTCCACATATAACAGTCATGATGCATCTTTCTCGAAGGCAAACACTTCTGAGAGGTCTTCTTGGACAAACCTATCCAAAATAACAAATTTCTGGCATTCTGAGGTCCCCCTTTCGATTTTATTTTTTAACCTCATAAGTATCACCACCCAGTATATTAGTTATTTCTTTGATATTTCTTTGGTATTTCTTTGATTTATTTACTCATTGATTTAATTGTCTGTTTTCTTCCTCTGAAAGAGCAGCTCCAAGAGAACAAGACTCTGTTTCGCTCACTGCTCTACAACTCAGTGTCTAGAAGAATGCCTGGCATATATAAAACAATAGATTATCATCTGGCTGATGTTATTGAATGGGTTTCTGGCCAGCTTCGTGATTCTGTGATCTGGAGAACTAGTCCTGACCTCATGAAGGGGTCTTTGAGGAGTTGACCCCAATAAGCTGAAGGGAACCACCTCCTCCATAAAGTCAATTCTTGCTGTGGGATGAGCCTTGTCAACCTCCTGGCTGACACGCTGACATGTACCTATGGCTGAGTTCCTGCCTTAGTTTCCTGCCTGGTACTCCAGTCTCCCCAGAACCAAGCTTCTGCTCATGGGATGCTTTATGTGAGTGCAGCGTGGCCTCTGCACTACAGCCTAGAGACTGTGGTACTGGCTACCTGTTAATAGAATTCCCTAAATACTACTTAAGAATTGCCTCCCTGTGTCTGTACTCTCGTTATCTTCTACTCACATGCTGCTTTCAGGTAAGACCCCTGCCCACTCACAATTCTTCCTGGAGAGCTATTACCTACAGCTGCTGTGTCTGGCTGCTGGACAGGACCTCCCCCCAGCATCTGCAGAGAGGACCTTCCCTCCACTGCTTCCCTAACCCTGGGGGACAAGGGTCCCTCCCCGGCTGCCCCATGCCACACGGTGCCGGCATCTAGCTCGGGAAATTGTTTCGCAAGGACAACTCATTAACTTATTATGCATTCCTTCCTGGCTGAGAACATTCAGCTATATGATTTACATGGAAATAAAGAGACTGTCCATATGAATTTGCTCTGAAAAGACATTTCTGGGGGTGCCTGGGTGGCTCAGTCGTTGGGTGTCTGCCTTCGGCTCAGGTCATGATCCCAGGGTCCTGGGATCGAGCCCCGCATCGGGCTCCCTGCTCTGTGGGAAGCCTGCTTCTCCCTCTCCCACTCCCCCTGCTTGTGTTCCCTCTCTCACTGTGTCTCTCTCTGTCAAATAAATAAATAAAATAAAATTAAAAAAAAGACATTTCTGGAGAACCCACTATGTTCCTTGAACCATTAGAGTGGCTAGAAAAAATGAACTATATAATAATAGTTGAACAAAAAAAACCAGGGGCTGGAAAAAAAAAAAAACTCAAGGAAAAACTGTAGGCTATTTTTAAAGAATATGGAGTAAATGGAAAGTTTAATGAAAAAGCAGCAAGAAGTGGGAGGGGAAAGAAGAAATAATATCTCTAGGCAATTTTACAGGATTTAAAAAGAGAAATGTATGAACAAAAGAGATGATTAAGTGGTGAGGACTATAAATTGCAAATATCCCATAGTAAAGAAGATGGAGATGGGGACAAATTATCACCAAGGTGGCATCTGATGCGGGGCTAGAGGTTAACAAGACACCTACTTTACAAGTTTACCTGGAGCATCTTGCTCTTTACAAAGACAGAAGATGCATAGAGAAATCAATGGATTCTTAGGAAGAATGTTGGCAAGAAAGAACAAGGAAAAATAAAGCTAAGTTTTTTCTTGTACTTCTGGCAAGTCTTGTTCTGGACTCAGTGTCACCTCATTGAACCGCAAATATCAGGAGGATAGCAGGGAGACCTTGAACTGAGCTGTCAGGAAGGGACATCAGGCCACATTTGGAATTGTTAGGTATTTCAGAATCTGGGCAATTCAGAATGACTGTATCAGATATTAAAGAATGACTCATTAATCCTGAGATAATTAAAACAAAGTCATATCAGCAACCCATTGAGGTAGTAAATGCATAAGTCACTAAAGGGGGGTCTAGGTTGGCCCTGGAGTATGGTGATTTTCTTTTTTTCATTGTTATAAAAATCTGTTCTGTACCACAAAGTTTTTCATACTTGTTACTATTACATTTATTTGTTAACTATACTGTACTCTGCTTCAGCAAACCAGACTTACAAAGTTCACACATTTTCTGAAAGAGATTTCAAATGCTGAGTTTCTTTAAATAACTTTCTAAATAACAAGATACCTTTAAAACACTGCCCATTACTAACACGCTAGTAAAACTGATGGTCTCTCTCAGGGAGATCAGCTAACAACACTGGAAGATGTGTATCATGTAACACCGGATTTTTTAAAAAAGGCCATCAAAAGGAAGGGCATTCTAATAATAACCTTATAAAGAAGATAAGTATAGATAATTTTTAGAAGGAAATTAAACAAAATTGTAATAGTGGTTGTGTTACAGTAATAAAGTTAGGGACGATTTTTTTTAATCTCATACTTTTAGTAGGAAATGCGAATTTCTAAAAGTGGAAAAAACAATCAATTTTTTAAAAATAAAGAAAACTTTCAAAAAGTACAAAGTGAAGGGACCTAAAGGTGTAAGGAAATCATTCTTACCTGAGAAGTGGAAAAATTAAGTTAAAATTTTCTCAAGATTTATTCATCTAATCCTTAAAGGCAATATGTCTAAAAAGCCATTACTAACACATTTTGAAGGTTCTCAAGAATCAAAATCCTTCCCTTTAGGAAGCATGTAAAAGGAAATTATGAAAAGAAAGATTTTTTTACTTTATATTCAGGCTAGGGGTTCCTGAGTGTCTTTTCTTAGAAAGATAAAATGGACTAGCTCTTTCATATAATCTCTGAAGAGCTATCCATAATTATCCAAAACGTTAATCAGGCAATTCTCCTCATCCACAGTAGTCATGCTCCATAACCTTACAGTGAACACTGAGTCAGCAAATACCGAACCAATGCTCCCAAGGAAATGCAGGGTTAGGTTCCTGCAAGCCTCTGGTCACAACATTTTCCTCAAAAGAGCAATACATAACCTTGTTTTCTGTGTGTTTCGGCTTAAGGACACCTTATTTAATATATATTGTTAATTCATTGCTCTTGAATTTAAGGCCAATAGCACTCTAACTCACACCTGAACAAAGCTTATCTCATATATATTTTCTCTGTGAGGTGCATCACATGAGACATGACTTAGGAAAACCATACAGCACTGTGGCACATTTTAAGTAGCAAAATAGGCACTCTTCTCATTGATGACAGCCTTCTACATTCCTTCCACCTCTACCTAGTGTGGTGATAAGTTGGCAGGAAGTGTGAAAACCTTAAAATCTGCATACATATTCACCCTCATACTTCTAGGAATTCATCTTATATGAATAACCTGAACTGTATGTAAAGTTAAGAGTACAAAGAGGTTCACGGCAGCATTATTTTAAGCTAGAAACACCCTCAATACCAAATAATAGAGGACTGCTTAAGTAAATTTATATATTCATACAACTGAATACTATTCGGCTCCTGAAGATGTTGGAGAGGAGTGTACAAGGACAGGGAAAAGGTATGTAAAAAGTGGGAAAAATTAGACTAAATAATAGTGTCAATCATATTGACACTAGTTTTGTCAAAAATACTACACTACATAGTCATGTAATATAGTATATGTAAATGTAACTTGACTTATTTTGGTACTTTCCTATATTTTATGTTTCCCTAATTTAATAATTAGGAAAAAAGGGGATGCTGTTTAACAAAACACCCTAAAAAAAGACAAAATGCTATATATTTTGCAAGCCACGATGAGTCAAGCCGATTTCTTCAGCAAGCCCACATGGACATGTTGTTCATTTAGGAACAACATAATCATCCCTAGTTCCTAATTCTCTGGCAGTGGGTGGAGGGCAGTGTAGAGGGAGGAAGAAAGAGAATTCACAGTGTCTTCCGTCTCCGGAATGCAGTGGGGCTCGTCCCACCAGACTACAGCTCACCCCTGTAGAGGCAGAGGAACCAGAACCCCTCTCATCTCAAAGGCACTTCACCTTGTTCTCCTGCATTGTTTTCCAAAGTTTACTCTACACATCTAATGATTCCCCTACCAGACATTATTTGGATTCAAAAACAATACCTCAAAAATAATAATAGCAAAACTTTCAGATGCCTGATCACTCTACCATTATAAGATAATTCTTAAGACTTAGAGATACCTGACATTAATCCTGGCTATTATTTGGTTACCTTGTTAGAAAACGCACTATTTTTTCATTGTTGAATTTAACCACGTCTTTTCTCTGTGCAATAACATTAAGAGAGAGAGAGAAAAAAAAAAAACTAACTCTTCTAATCATTATATATTATTTCCAATATATATGACACTATACTTTTATCAGTGGTTCATTTCTCTTTAACAGTCTACAAAGGCTTCTCCATACAGGATTCATAATCAATTACTCCGCATGTTGGGACAAATGATGAAATTTACTGAAATATCCCCAAGTCTGTTAAAATTCTTCAAATTACTTACCATGAAATAAACAAAGCGCATTCAAATTTGAATTCTGAGAAGCAGAGCAAAGAGTAAAAATCTTATTTTTGATTTATTTCTGAAACTATGTCAGCAAGAAGCATGAAAATAGTTGTAGAGTGTTCCATTAGGGATGCATGAAAAATGCGGTCACTATCAGACACACGGATCTTGTGTAAGATACAGAACCACCCGCCTTCCCAGGACCCAGCTCTTACTGTTAGGTAACATGGAATGAGCATATGCTGGGCAAGGACAGCCAGACATAGTTGGAAATTTGGATCAACTGGACATCAGAGAAAAAAATGCAAGACAAGAGGAAAAGTACTTTGAGGAAAGGAAGAGCAATGAGTGTGGGGCAACTGGCTTTCCATTCGCTAGCTCACGCACAGTGTTACCCTACATATGGATGAAACCAGAGGACAGGTTACCAGTTCATAAGTACAGAGTCATTTGTATTCTTCTCAGACTAGACTATCAGGTAGCCTATCAACACACAGAACGGCTGCCTGGACTTTTACTCCTTCCAACTCATATGAAAGTAAAATTTATTTTCAAAGAGGCCTGTAAGAACAGGGATGGGAGAGTTATTTCAAAAATAATGCTCATGATATTTAAAGGATTGGGCATTATATTCAAAAATCAATCCCTACAAAAGTTCTATTGCTGCCCCCCCTCGAAATAAATGTTCCCTTGCAGATGTGGTATTTCAGCAAATACACATGGTCTTGTAATAAAATGAGTCTTGCTGCGAGCCTCTGACATAAACATGTAAATAAGTGAAAAAGAGGTTCCTGTGTCTTATACTTAAATATATTCTAAATGTATGATAATCAACAATATGTGTGTGAGGCATTTAGCACATATTAATCCCAAAACATATTTATGGAGGTTCCTCAAAAAGTTGAAAATGGAGCTACCCTATGACCCAGCAATTGCACTACTGGGTATTTACCCCAAAGATACAAATGTAGTGATCCGAAGGGGTATATACACCCCAATGTTTATAGCAGCAATGTCCACAAAAGCCAAACTATGGAAAGAGCCAAGATGTCCATCAACAGATGAATGGATAAAGAAGATGTGATATATATATATATATATATATATATATATATATATAATGGAATATTATGCAGCCATCAAAAAAATGAAATCTTGCCATTTGCAACGATGTGGATGGAACTAGAGGGTATTATGCTAAGTGAAATAAGTCAATCAGAGAAAGACATGTATCATATGATCTCACTGATATGAGGAATTCTTAATTGCAGGAAACAAACTGAGTGTTGCTGGAGTGGGGGGTGGGGTGGGAGGGATGGGGTGACTGGGTGATAGACACTGGGGAGGGTATGTGCTTGGTAAGCGTTGTGAATTGTGTAAGACTGTTGAATCACAGACCTGTACCTCTGAAACAAATAATGCAATATATGTTAAGAAAAAAAAAAAGAAGAAGAAGAAGGTAGCGGGAGGGGAAGAATGAAGGGGGGGAAATCGGAGGGGGAGATGTACCATGAGAGACGATGGACTCTAAAAAACAAACTGAGGGTTCTAGAGGGGAGGGGGGTGGGAGGATGGGTTAGCCTGGTGATGGGTATTAAAGAGGGCACGCTCTGCATGGAGCACTGGGTGTTATGCACAAACAATGAATCATGGAACACTACATCAAAAACTAATGATGTATGGTGATTAACATAATAAAATAAAATTAAAAAAAAACTGAAGGCATTTGCATGCTGAAAATAGGGCATGCAGTTTTCCTTCTCCAGCCTCAAATTCTAAAGACTTCTGAAGCACACACCACAGAGCCAAAATAGCTAGACTCCTCTCAGATTTGTACCAAATGATATTCTGTGGTTCTTGCAGACATGAATTTAATCCTCCCTTGATTAAGTTGTGTTTTCTGGGTTGTCTGAACAGAGAATCACTGCAAGCTACTGAACTGCTTACACATTTCATCAACTTCAAAACAATACATGCAATAACACTGATGTCAATAAACCTGTTTCAGACACCTTCCATCCTGTCCATGACCGCTTAGTCCCTCCCCTTTCAATAATTATAAATCTAAGCCTTAGAAATTATAATGAAATTGAACATTCAAAAAAACAACAACAGCACACATTAAAGTTTTCACTGTGCTTTAGAAATGTCTGCCAACCACTTGTACATATAGGATCTCTGTTGATATTCAAAGCAATGCTTCCAGGGATTATTTTCATGTCCACTCTACAGACAAGGTAACAGAAGTTTAAAGAGTATACCCTAATAGCTAATAAATACATGAAAAGGTGTTCAACCTCATTGGTCATGAGAAAAAGCACTCAGTCTCATTGGAAACCACCACACATTGATCAGAATGACTGCAACTGGGAAGGCTTGACTGTACCGAGTGTTGGTAAGGATGTGGAGAAACTGGAACTCCCATACACGGTCACCAGAGTGTAAATGGGCACACCTGGAGACCTGCTTGGCAGTATCCATTCAAGCTGAATATGAGTGTAAGTTATGACCCAAAAATCCTAGTTCCAAGAATATATCCCATGGAAATGTGGTCCAAAAGACTTGTATGAGAACATGTTCATAGCAACGTAATAGTCAAAACTGAGTAACACAAATGTCCATCAACAGAAAAGGATAAAGGGTTCTGGCAGAGTCACACAATAGAATACCATACAGCAGTAAGAATGAGTGAACCACTGCTACATAAAATGTGGATGAATATTACCAATGAAAGTTAAACGGAAGATGGCAAACACAAAAGAGTGTACACTGTATGATCCTATTTATATTAAGCTGACATTTATATTAAGGCAAAATAAATGGATGACAGTAGAAGTTGGGATAGCTGTGTTACCTTTGGGGAGAGAGCAGGGAAGGAGAAGCATGGGGCAGGAGCTCATTACTGGCTTCTGAGATGCTGGTTGTCTAAGTCTGTTCAGGCTGCTGTAACAAACTACCATAGACTGAGTGGTGAGACAGCAAACATTTATTTTTCACAATTTTAGAGGTCGGAAGTCCAAGATGAAGGCACTGACAGATTCAGTGTCTCATGAGAGCCCATTTCCTGGTACAGAAATGGCCATCGTCTAGATACATCCTCACATGGAGGAAGGGGTGAAGGAGTTCTCTGGGGTCTCCTTTATCAGGGTACTAATCCCACTCATGAGGCTCCACTTTCATGACATAATTGCCTTTCAAAGACCCTACTTCCTAATACCATTACATTGGGGGTTAGGATTTCAACATATGAATTTTGCAGGGGATGTAAACACTTAGTCCATAACACTGGTCATGTTCTATTTTGTGACCTGGCTGCCAGTTACATGGCTATGTTCACTTTGTGATAACTCATCAAGCTATATACTTTTGATTTGCATACTGTTCTGTATGTAGGTCATACTTCAATAAAAATTTATAAAGAATTTTAAATGATACTGTCATATAAAATTATTCCTCCTTTAAATGGGAAATGTATATGTGTATCTCAATTAATGGAATGAACAAGTCTCTGATTAAATGTTCTTACCACAAAAAAGAAATTATAATTACAGAACAGGATGGAAGCTAATGCTATACTGGTGATTATACCGCAACATACAGATGTATCAAATAAACACATTATATACCTCAAACTTATATGATGTTGTATGTCAATTACATCTCAATTAAAAAATTTTAATAAAGCTAACCTCCAAATACTAAAAAAAATAAATGAAGCAACCCTCCGAGGTAATAAGTAATGTTATTATTTCATTTTATAAAAGAAGAAACTGAGATATATAGAAGTAAAATTACGTGCTCAAGCTCCCACAACCAATAAGTGGTAAAAATATGACTGGAACCTGGGCAGTCTGGTGCCCGAGCCCCACGAAGAACCCCTTCTTTTTTGAACTAGTACTTGGTGCTTATGCAGCACATTTGTTTCTGGATATTTAAAGAGCTTTGAAAAACACTTTACATTAATTATACTTGCAGCAAAAAATAATAATATTTAAAGAAACAAAAATTTAAAAATAAAGAGTTTTGAAACATGACTGTAAATTAGATCTAAACCAGGAAGCACAAACAGATCAGGTGCGGTGATTTCACGAATGTCAATTACACACTACCAGTTTTTGAAATCAGGCCTTCAGAGGGCAACAGATGTGCTTAACTTTGGCCAACAGGGTGGGGGTGACAATATATTGAGATTCCTGTCAACTATCTTTTCCTTTTCTTCATTTGTGTAAGATGTTTTACACACTCCAGATGTCATTTGTACTCATTTTCTACACCTTTGGAATTCTAAGTTTAGAATTAGAAATAAAAGCCAAAGCATGATTCAGGAAAACAAAAACTTAAGGATAACACTCTTTGGAGGGCTTTTCCTTTAAGTGTGTTCAAATTCTTTACAGATTACCACAAAAACCCTACTTCTACTTCCTATTTTATGTGATTTTTACTCCTTTTGATTTAAAATAACACTAGTGCTTGAATTCTGTATGTTAAAAACGATGAAGATCAGATCTATCATACCACCAGCAGAACAAACTCTACTGTCTTTCTCTCATCTCCAGCCCAACTTGAAAATAAGAGAATTATAAAACATTTAATGTGAATTCAGTTTTGTAAGTGAGCTATCTTGAAAAGATTCTTGTTTTAGACAGTTTGGCAGAGGAGCTCTGTTTCATATATATTACAAACAAATAAGGAACCTATTAGTGATAAAGGCATTTGCGTTAGGTCCCAGTAAGTATCAGCATTTGGGCTAACAGTCAAGCAAAAAATTTAAGTTTCAGCTCTATGGCTGAAATGGTAGAAATATAGCTTAACCCATAATATTGTTCTTGAATGATGACATTTATAACATTTATTACTTGATCAATAGAATTAGCTCACACACATGATGAACAAGTAGTTGTTACTATCAGTTGATTCAAGTTTAACAAGAGGCCTTTTGCAATTTTGAGTTTCAGTGTTTTCAACTGACTAATCCTTATATCTAACAAGAAAATACCTTTGTAATAATTAGCTTTGGGTTTTGGGGATTCTCTACTTCTGGGCAGCTGAATGGGGTGCTACTTGAAATAATTACTGCTAGAACTACAACCGGTTTTCTTGCAAAATCAAATCAATTCATCTATACTATTTTTAAGCCTCTGTTCTCTGAAATCTGTTAAACAATGCCAGGATTGAAAATACCCATTACATTTCTATGCTTTTTATCTGTCTTTGAAATTTCAAGATTTGGAAAATTTACAGTGAGATGAGCTATGCATTCATTTTCCTGATATAGCATGAGAAAAATAAAATAACTCCCACATATCTTTCTCTACCCAAGATGACAGGCAATCTCAAAAAAGTTTAAATACTCTAAGCATTTGAAAATATTCCATAGGGTAAAGTCAAAATTTTTTAAGAGACTCTTTTTAAAAAAATGGCTCTGCAAGTGATTTTTCCTTCCCTTCCTGTATTTTTACAAAATTAAAATTCCAGATCAGCCGCTAAGAAAAGATATTCCAAAGAAAATGCAATGATTGTCCTGGTAGACTTACTCCCTCGATAGCTCTCTATTATTCTTAGCACTGCATTTCAGTAGACACTAAAAGTTCAGTATTTTATCACAGTTGCCCTGTTCTCTGAATACTTTGTGGTTCAAGAATTTAAAGAGCTGTGTGTTAGTTATATTCATGGTATTTAGAGATTTCAATTGATAGGAAACTCTCTGGGAGGAAAATGATCCTTCCCTTAGTAAATAAGAAGGGGCACCTAGGTGGCTCAGTCAGTTAAGCATCTGCCTTCGGACCAGGTCATGGCCCCAGGGTCCTGGGATTGAGCCCACATCAGGCTCCCTGCTCAGTGGGAGCCTCTGCCTCTGCCTCTGCCCCTCTCCCCCAGCTCCTGTTCTCTCTCTATATCTATATCAAAAAAATAAATAAAATCTTAAAAAAAGAAAGTAATAGTAAGAAGGGATAAATAAATTAATAACTAGGAAGACACTGATAATATTCCTACTTAACCAATGAAAACAAGGTACTTATACAAACAGAAAAACCAACTGCAAACACTTTCTTCATGGCTGGGTGACTGGATTTTGGTGACTGTGCTCTTCCTGGATAGCACTGGAGAACTAAAGATTAGCAGCTGATTACACCCTACCATTTATTTTGTGAATCAGAAGGACAAGAGTTAGCAAAAATGTAAGGTGAGCAACCATCTGAGTCATAATGAAAACAGACAAGCATACTACTAATATAAAACAAAATTTTATATGTGCGAACCAAAAGACTATTGTTGGTACACTTATTAATGAGAAGCTTCCATATTAAGTTCAGACCACATTTCTTTAAAAAAAAATCTGATATCGTTTTATGATTTTCCTAGTGATGGTTCATATTTCCCCTGTCTTCAGATACATTAAGAACCGAGAGCATGTCTCAGATGCTCTAACAGTATCAAGATAATGATTCTCAAAGTTTAAAGTCCAACGGTGGTGGTGCACACACTACCTCACAGAATTGTAGAGAGAATAAATGATATATATCAGACGTTCAAAACATGTGAGTCTTCTCCATGTCATAAGCGTCCACCTAAACCATGTTGTCATAAACAAGTGAGTACCTGCGGTCGAAACAGAGCACAGGGGTATTGAACTTGAAAGGTGTTTACTGGATCCCTACTATGCACTAGCAAGGGGGTGACAGCTGTGCGGTAGGCAAGGAGAAAAGAGGTTCATAAAGCAACATGCTATGCTAGCTAGCTCACGTTATAAACTGTGACAGTTAAAAAGCCTACAAAAGAATGTGGGTCATTACTTTCTAGTGATACACAGTTTTATAATCCTCTAATTTTTTCCTGTCTCCAATTGTATGACAATACTTGCAGCATGGAAGGAATCAGAGATTGAGTCCTCTAAGTCACATAAGAGCTTTGGAGTACATTACTCAAATAATGTTTCATGCCAACCAATGTTGCACCGGCTGGTGCCCTCCCCCCCTTTATTTCCTCCTAGCTCTCAGAACTTCAGAAGCACAGCATCTGTAATAAGATCCTGGAGGCACTTGTCAGCCTTTCATCTGAAAGGAATAACTCACTGTGTGCTCTGAGCAGATAGAAAAGCAGGATTTGCATCTGCGCCTGCAAAGTAAAGGTGCTGGCTTGTTACCCCCTTAGCAGCAGGGAAAAGGCAGCTCTTGAGGGTGAAAAGTCAGAACATTATGCAATCTCCCTACAAAGACAGAGGTTACCTTAGGATCGGCTGTGAGCAGTTTGAAAGCCTGATACACTTGAGCTTCCTTTACACCACCACCAAGATCCAAAAAGTTGGCTGGCTTCCCACCATTCAGGAAGATGATGTCACAGGTAGCCATGGCAAGTCCAGCACCATTCACTGGGAAATGTAAGTGGCACACAAGACAGGATAAATTTAGCAACACGAAAGGGTGAACGAACCATTTCCCTCCCCCATAATGCCAAAGAGAACCCTGTCACTACCAGGTCAATGTCCTGCCTGGAACTGTGTTCCACCAGGTAAATTCACAGACTTTAGGATAAATCAGGAAATGTGCAAAAGAATAAACAAAAAGACCTGGGAATAGGAAGACAGGTCTGTTGAGAAGTTACGTCAATCTGGGAAACAGATAAAAGGGAAAGGTTTCCATAATTAATTAATTTGGGCTAGTAGCAGAAGATGGAGTTTTGGGTTCTGGAAAAATACAGAACTCAAGAGAACCGGGAAAGAGAGAAGGCTACAAGAAGTTACTTGGGTCTATGAATTACATTCTTTTTAATATCCTTTAAAAGATCTGAGTAAAAAATGGAATTTAATTTTTTGCTTGCTGAGAATATGCTCCTTTGAATGTAGCATCCCTCTGGGGTTGAGCCACAAGGGTCCCAACTTCAGTAGGGCTCCATACTTTTTTACACTCAGTGTAACCATGCATGTTTATAGGTTATGTGGATAAACTCAGAAAAACAAATAAATAAATGACAGCATCCAAATAATATTCTTATCCCTCTGTTCCTTCTTCAAATTATTATAAGAAATGTTCACTAGCAACCTGATCATTAAAACTGGAACCAAAATGTGCTAACATCTTAGGGCGTTTGTTTTGTTTTGTTTTGAAGAAAATAAATAAAGAGTTTTAGCACTGCAATTCTTATTTTCCAGAGCTGAGTTTTATTGACCAATTGTACTTTTTTGGCTTCTTATACTTAATTAATATGAAATTACTTTCCTCAGGTTAGATAGGAAGAAAGAAAAAAAAAAAGCAGACTTCCTAAACACAGCAGAAACTCTCAAGGTAAAATATACTTCACTTTTTCTGACCCTTGAATTCCCCAGACAAGCCTATGAACTGTGACTAATTTAATTAAGTCTGGGGCAACTACAATAAAAATGGTTTATATACAATCTTAAAATAATTTGAAATGTGTTAATTGTTGCTTTTGAGGCTGCTAACTTGGTCAAATCATGCATACTCCCATAGAGGCTACAAAGAATCTGTATTTAATTTGTTCTAAACACACCATTATATCATTCTCCTTTCTAAATGCCTACAAATATTGAGAGCGCATTAGCTTATCAAGATCAGAACAATGTGAGTGGTCTGGTACATTACAGTTATTACTCTGATACAAAGC
This sequence comes from Mirounga angustirostris, assembly GCF_029215605.1. Lineage (NCBI taxonomy): Eukaryota > Metazoa > Chordata > Mammalia > Carnivora > Phocidae > Mirounga > Mirounga angustirostris. The sequence goes on along the minus strand of NW_026991709.1, from coordinate 181,527,451 downwards.
AAGAGCTTTTGGTATCCCTTGTAATTAGATGTCATTTTCTATTGTATGGCTCAGCAGACTACTGGATGAGGTCTGTTCAGTTCTGAATATAATAATCCTGTTGGTTTAATGAGCTACAAATCTTTTTTATTTTAATTCCATTAAGATTAAGACCTCAGTTTCTAGTGCAATGAATTGGCTCCACCAGAAACACAGATGCGTATAAATCTCAGCTCTATAAGCTGCGGACAATAACAGAAATTGTATTACCTCTATAGACCCATTCTTATCTCAGCTCAATAAGCCATTTTCACAAATTTAGATGAGTATGATAAAATCAATTGTTTTATTAATAAACTGGATAATGGATGAAACATTTTATCATTTGGTTATCATAAAAGCTGAAACTGGAGGATAATGATTCAAGTGTATGTTCTCTTCTACTTCCTCTGAGAAATTTTATCTTAAAACCAAATTTCAGAATAGTTCCTAGCATATTAACACAGACTGGAGTAGCAAAGATTTTGATTTTTATTGAGCAAAATTTAACTGAGATGCTTTAAAATAGTATTTTTCAGCTGGGGTGATTTTGGCTACCAGAAGATACTTGCCAGTGTTTGGCAACATCTTTGGTTATCAAAATGGGGGGGTCCCCAGTGGCACCTGAAGACCAGGGACAATGTTAAATATCTGACACTGTATAGGACAGCCCCCCAGAGCAAAGAATTATTCCACTCAAAATGTTAATAATGACAGACTTCAGAAACCCCGCTTTAAGCCAGTGACCACTGAGCAAAATGAACTTTGGGAAGAAACTCGGAATTGTTTCCCAAGACTTTTGGGCTACAAAAACTCCTATTTTTACTGGCTACCAGGAAATACCATTTCAGAAAGGTTCAGAAATCAGTAGTTCCTAAATTCTGCAAAAATCCACAAATCATGCTTTTGATAAAACTATTTTCTTACCAAAGCAGGCAATGTTCCCATCCAGTCCTATATATTTTAGATCATATTTGGCAGCTTCGTTTTCAATGGGCTCATTCTCTGATTTGTCGTCCATAGCAAATATGTCCTTTTGTCGGAATTCTGCATTGTCATCAAAGTTTATCTTTGCATCAAAACAGACAACTAAATAAAGGAAAAAAGGCACACACATGAATATCTCTTAAGGATCTATAAATTAGTTCCCCAGGGTGGCAGGGATAGCAGAAAGAAAAATAAAATACTGTCATTTTTTTTTCTCATGATAGGGGCAGGAGAAACTGTTACGGCTTTCTTGATCTTAAACTTTAGGGGTACAAAGACAAATATGGTGGCATAGTCCCTGTTCTCAAGGGACTTACATTCTAATAAAGAGCACAGAAATTTACACCTGTTGGTCTCTGTTTAATAAAATAACAATATAAACTGTGGTCACCCATTAAAAGTTATAGACTGCCACATCTACATACAGCTTTGATTTGCCATTTTTATTGCATTTCTTATTTTTAGTATATAACCACTGATCATCACCTTTACCTTTGATGCAAAGAGAAACTAGATTATAATGTTTAATCCCACTGTCCTCCTTTGTCCTTCTGATGCTGCAAAGTGAAATTTTTCAATTAGCAATAATCGCGCCTCGGATAAACCTCATTGGCTACGATAATGCCGCTGCGCAAAGCTGCAAAGTGAAATTTTTATTTAATCAGTATCATTGCTAATATTTCTGAAAGATTTAGTGCAAAGAACACTGGGTTAGAATCATTAGTTTTTTATTTGATCCTTAACTAACTCTGTAACTTGATAAAAAAATTAACCTACTTCCTCCTAGGGCCTCAGTTTTCTTATTTGGAAAATGGAAATAACAATCCCTAAACTGCTCATATACTTACTTTGGGGTCTGCTCAAACTAGGACCATCATCCTGATGTGTGCATGATATGACTCTTTTGATTCAGGTTATAAAACACTAAGAGACCGAGACAGATCAGATATGATGGGAGGTAGCCAGGCATTACCAGCGCTACCGTCTCTACTCTCTGGTACAGGTAGAAATCTCCAACTCTCTCAATGACCAAAAGCCCCGGACACAGTTGAAACCCACTGGGTGATATGGATGGACCATGGAAAGAGCATTTTCCTTGATTTACAGGATATCTTCTACATGAATTCTCAGGGAGAGCCTGCAGTGAGGAGGGGTGACATGAAGGCTTCTGGGATCTGACCCCTTTTATTACATCCCTTTGGGTAGAAATTAGTTGTCTATGATGACATTCTATTCTAACCTTCTTTTACTTTACTTCAGATATTGATAGACAGGGATCTTTGACTTCGACTTTAGAGAAATTACCCATTCTCCTCCAGCATTGCTGAGGAGGAGCTACTTCTTCAAAGGGAAACAACCTGGAATAATTCATTCAAAAGTAATGACCATGGTCTGCTCATCCCATTTTCTTATAATGACAAAATATTGTTACATTACAACATCCTAGAGTTACAGACCCTACATAGAGGCTCTACACAAGGGTCTCTCTACCACAAAAATCAAGCACTTTGATACAAATCTATGCAGAACTGGCATTTTAACATCTAAGAATACTTGGCATACATAAAAGCCTAAACCGCAAATTATTTAAAGTAGCACTGACTGACAAGAGAGAATCTTATATAGAAGTTGATGTCTGCCAGAGTCCTTAGTCTTGCCACAAAATGTCCAACCACTTTACCCACACACTGTGAATACATGGAGCAAATGAGTAATTACTGTCCAGAATACTGCAATCTTAATGATGGAATCCTACAATTACCAAAGGAATTGGCCAACGTTCTCTGCTTGCTACAATGGCATTTTGTCAGCAGTTAATGACTGGTATAATAATCAATAGGAAAGCAACTTCATTCTTGGCTTTCCACTAGGCTTATAAATAAATTTTAATTAATTTATTAGTAATTTCAGCTTCTCCATTACTCATTGGCAAGACTACGTGTAACTGACACCTTCAAAATGAATGGGCAAAGGCTATCAAACTGACTTCCTAACTGAAGAGTTTCAAATAAAAGAGTTCTTGGTCAAGATCAATAAACTAGTAAATCACAATAGGTCCAGGCTGATCTTTGCCCCTTACAACGACTACAGTTCCAAGCTACTTGAGAGAACATAATTAATGTATATGGATGCAAAGTTCAGAAGGCAGCTCCACCTCCCCTCTGCAAAGCCAGATTTTCAAAAGATGCTTTTTACTGCAGTATGATGTATATGTCAAGGACAGAAATGAGTTCACTATTTGGGGACCACCCTGAGAAAACTAAGAGTTAAACCAGAGCTTGAAGACGGTGACTGTGGGATAAAAGGGGTACGGAGCACAGGGAGAATAAAGCACTTGAAGGAAGTACATGCGCTCTTTTCGACACATGCTTGTTATGCCTGCTTAATATTTTAAAGGGGGTCCCAAACATACAAAGTGCTTTCCTGCCCCACTATCTCAGTTTATAATGCTGTATTGCCTGGATGTTTTTCCTTGTACTTCACCACACCTGGGTATGAATTACAGCTTGGACACTTCAGAGCCAGGTAGCATCACCTCTCTTAAGCCCAGTGGCCTTGTTTATAAAATGGAAACCAGAGTATTTTCTACTGCATGGCATTGGTGCAAGCAGGGACTGCATGCCAAGCACTCAGTAGCACAGACAGCCGGCACTCACTGGCTATTATACCACCGCCACACTCCACCTGCCCAGTTCTTTCTTACACTCACCTTCCCAATGTCAGCCCAGGCTACAGGATTCTCCTATTCTAAAAATGACCTGTCCTTGGCCCCATTCCCTTATAATCCTAGCCTTCTGTTTATAGTGAATCTAAACTAATGCCTACTGGAGTTTACAGATGTACAGGTTACCTATGATTTTCAGTGAAACGCCATATTCAGAATACTTAAGAATTTCCCACAGGAAGGATTTTAGTGGTTGGCATTTCAGGCTGTGTGACTGATGGAGAAGATTTTAGCCTAAAGGTTGAGGGTGGAAGAGATGCCTTTGATGACCCTCAAATCACACCATACCTTTCCACAAGGCCAGGGTGGCTAAAGATTGATATAAAGCAGCCCCAAATGAGAATCTCAGTCAGACGGTGGCAAAGGATAGCCCTTGGGACAGCTTGCTGTCTGTTTTTGTAAGTATGGTTGGACTGGAATACAACCACACCCATTCATTTACATATTTCTACAGCAGGGTCCCAGGACAATAGCAGAGATGACTCCTTATAATAGAGACTATACGGTCCTTCATAGAAAAAGGCTGCCTATCCCTGCTAAGTCACACTTCTCATGTTGCAATAGCCACAGGTATCAGTGAAAGAGAAACTTAGGAAAGTGCATCTAATGGCATGAAAACAAAAAAGCATAAGGGACAAAATAAACAAAAACTGGATTAATCCTTGAATATCAATGGACTCTCATATGCTTATTTCCCCCTGTAAGACCTATCCAAGTACACTTATAGAATGAGTGTGTTAAAAATGGATTGATGGCTATGTCAACAGCGGGGCAATAAAATAAACTTGCTTGCTCAAACCTTAGCTTTTTCATTTATTAAAACAACAAACTAATCTAAAATGTATTTTTCGAGGTACTGAACTTGGTTCAGACATAAGATATTCAGTGTCACATTAATGAAACCTCAATTCTATAGAAAATTCGTCTTGCACAAAGGCCATTCTGTGTACAAAGTGGGTGAAAAACATACCTATTAATATTTATAAAACAATTTTCACCATCAAAAGCACATTGTTACATGCTTGATAGATTATACAAATGAATTTTCCTTCTGAACAAATATCAAAGAAAGCTGCAGTACTTATATTCATAGGGAGTTTTGTTTTTTTGTTTAGTGGTGTGAGATTCTGTGAGCTGCTAATTCACCAACTTAGATGAAGAGCCTGACTGGCAGTTAGCAGCCTCCGACCTTAGAGTTTTAACAGAAGAATGTGCTACAGATTAAACAAAAGAAAAACACATTTCAGAAGGGAGACTCACACATAAAAGAAACATAAAAACAGCAGGAAATAAGACTGTTACAATTAGTTTGAAAAATAATCTGTCTTCAAGCAACGTACTGCATTTGATTTGTGATAAATAACCATAATATGCTACTGAAATGCACCTTGCCGAGATGGCCTTAAAATGCTGATACTTTCAAATTAGTCCCACTTTCCATTAAATATTGATGTTCCAAGAGTTGTATACTTTTTAGAACTTTTCTTGAGTTGCTGCGAAAAGAGAAAATAGATACGAGGCAGGAGGGGGATTCGGGTGAAGGTAGAGAACTGAAAATGTTCTTGAAAATAGTCTTGTGTATAAAGAGAGAAACAGAAACACCCACCAACAACATGGGCACTTGCTAACTCGAAGCAACAGGGTGGCTATTTAGGGAAATTAATCTGAAGCAAGAAAGGGATCTGATGTGCGAGTTAACTTTGGATCACTCAGCCTTAGTTCTCATGGAATCTTGGCCAGGTAGTGACTGTTTTAAATTGGGTTTCATTCCAATAGCTTGGTGAATGGATTTGGGCTCCAACTGTCGAAAATGCCTTAGAGCAGGAATTCTTCATCTTGGGACTACTGGTAAGTTAGGTGAGATCATTATCTATTGGGGGTGGGGGGTGTACTGTGTACTATAGGATGTTTAACAACATCCCCAGCCTCCACCCACAAGAGGCAAGTGGCACCCTGAACTCCCAGTTGTGATAAACAAAAATGGATGTTAATGAGACTCATTGTAGTGATCACATACAATCATTGTGTTGTATACCTAACACTAATATAATGTTGTATGTCATTTATATCTCAATTAAAATATGTCTCTAGACATTGACAAACATCCCCCGGGGGACAATATGCCTACCCTCCTCATTGAGAAACATTAGAGACACCAAAGAAAGGAGTCTGTGTTCAGGCAGATCTGGCTAAAAGTGGGAAGAAATGAAATAGAACATAAAACCTCACAGCGGCACGTAAAACAGATGAATGAATGGATAGGTAGATAAATAAATAATGATAAAGAAAACCCTGCTTTAATTAAAGTTTTTTTTATTTATATAAGTAATCTCTGCACCCCATGCGGGACTCAAACTCATGACCCTGAGATCAAGAGTTGCATGCTCTTCTGGCTGAGCTAGCCAGCACCCCAGGAAAACCTTGCTTCTAACTTGGCCACATATTTTTTTTTTAAGATTTTACTTATTTATTTGACAGAGAGAAAGAGAGAGAGCACAAGCAGCAGGACAGGGAGAAGCAGGCTCCCCGCTGAGCAGGGAGAATTTGATCACATGCTTAATGAATTAATCCTGGCAATACAACTGGATAAGCAAGGAAAAGAGTTAATTTCTCTTCGACTATTTAATTAACAGCTTACTTTCATTTCAATAAAATTTAGGCCATTCTAGTAGACATGTGACTCCATCCATTTTCCATTGAGAAAATTCCTACACATGTGGTTCCAGCTCAGTGACTGGTCTAGATATGGATATGGGACCCAAGTAGGGCCAATCAGAATCATTTGAAAAGATTGCTGTGGTTGCTGAAGGAAAATGATGAAAAGTGGGAGCCATGTTGGTTGCCCCTTCAGAGAGCCTGGCCGACAAAGGAGCCAATTTGGAGGCAACTGGGCTGGAAGATCAGAGAATCCCTTGTTCCCTTCATGCCCTAAACCAGACCACTCCCTGTCATATGAGGAAAATAAGTATCCTTCCCTGACCTGGAAGCTTCTTAACAAAAACTAGACTGATGTAGGTTTCTGTCCCTTACAACCATTATAATTCTAACAGTCTCTAAACTACATTACAGTCAATAGTGCCAAATTATATTCTTTGAATCAATTTTTTTTTTTCGGTCAGATCTGCTACACATGTACCAATTTTATTGAATTAACTTTTCTTTTCATTGATTTTCTCTATTGTTTTTCCATTTTTTTAAATTATGTTATGTTAATCCCCATACATTACATCATTAGTTTTAGATGTGGTGTTCCATGATTCATTGTTTGTGCATAACACCCAGTGCTCCATGCAGAACATGCCCTCTTTAATACCCATCACCAGGCTGACCCATCCCCTCACCCCCCTCCCCTCTAGAACCCTCAGTTTGTTTCTCAGAGTCCACAGTCTCTCATGGTTTATCTCCCCCTCTGATTTCCCCCCTTCAATTTTCCCTTCCTGCTATCTTCTTCTTCTTTTTTTTTTTTTAACATATAATGTATTACTTGTTTCAGAGGTACAGGTCTGTGATTCAACAGTCTTACACATACCATAGAATCAAATTACTAATCACAGTGGAAAAAATAATTCTTGGATTCCAGTTCTTTCGCCACATTAAAAATTTCCCATAGGTGATCTAACAGCATAGATATTATCAAGATCATTGCTCTTTATTCAACCAGGTATCATCTGTTGTGCAAATATATGACCAATCACCTGGATTTTAAAAAAATGTTCCTCATTAACCAATGGAAGATAGAAGAAACTCTCTTACAAAGAAGCTTTGCAATAGGTAAGTCTAAAGTAAACATGTTTGGTGTGATGCCAAGCTCCTTAAACTTCTAAATTAAGAGTCATTATTAATCACAATTTTAATCTGAAACGTTATATGCTCTGCTATTACTGATCTAAATGGAAAAAAATTATATATTCACATTATAAATATTAAGATTATTAATATTGCTAGGATATAAATGACTTTTTTTACAGCTCCTAAATAAAAGATTGCTTTAGGGGATTGTGACAATGATGAAGATCAATTTATACATTTGGTCATTAATCACCGTTTCCTAATTGGGTTTAATTTGACTACTGCTCATTAGAGTTATAAACCAACACACTCATTTAATTGTGATTATAATTCAATAGCTGAACTTTTATGGTACGATGAACAAATTAATAGCTAAAGATAATTTCGCTTTTAAAAATATCCCATTTAAGACTTATGCTTTAATCAACTATATACACGGAATGTATTTTATGATGATTCCTTCAAAAAAGCTCAAGAATTTTCTTTTCTCTTGATAATTAAAAAGAAAACTTCTGATTTCATGAGGTTTTACAAATACATTCTAGGAAAAGTTTCTTGCACCCTTATTCCTTGCATCAGACTGCCATCTGTGACTGACAACTTACCAAAGGTTTGAATGAAAGTAGTATTATAGCCTGACTTTTATCCAATTCCTTGGCTGAATTTCCTTTTTTTTTTTTAAATATGAAATAACCAGGTTGCTTATGCATACTAATTTGAAAAGCAAGCCATCACCTTGAAGAACTTATACTCAACTTCCCTCTCTTTTGTTTCTTGGATTTAATTAACAGCAACGCAATGCAGCATGAATTCTGACTAATTTCCACTAAGCTGGAGACTATGTATAGATCATTCTGATAAAAGTAAATTAATAGTTTAAGAGAAAAAAGGTAAAAAAGAAAGCAGTCTGGCATATCAAAATCAACACACACGCCATACTAAGAAAGACACAGGTTCAAATCTCAGCTCCAGTAATGGGCTGCTTATGGAAGAGTCACATTAATTTTCAATCCTCTATAAAATAGGGATAATAACTGTACTTTTCAGGATTGCTATAAGTAATAAAAAGGAATATATGTAAAGGCTTATCACAGTATGTGTCATATGAGTTCAAAACAGTTTTCTTCCACTTCACTGCTTCTCTATATAAAATACTAATGATTTCATAGTCAAACAGAATTTTTTAAATATTTATGAATAAAAGGTAGTTTGCTTACAAATAACCTATCACAGATCTTTATCTGGTGGTCACTTGTGCAAATCATGAAATATATTATTTTCAATGGCTTCCTAAACATTACTATTTGTCTATCCTAACCTGAAATTTTAAAAAAACAAAAAAGAAAAAAATGGACAAAAAGATGAAATCCATACCTTTACTGACTACCCTCTTTTTTCTAGCTATCATTTAACTTTTTTAAAAAATTAATATTTATTTATTCATTTGAGAGAGAGAGAGCACGAGAGCGAGTGAGAGCACCAGAAGTGAGAGGGGGAAGCAGACTCCCCACTGAGTAAGGAGCCTGATGTGCGGCTCCATCCCAGGCCCCTGAGATCAAGACCTGAGCTAAAGGCAGACCCTTAACCGACTGAGCCACCCAGGTGCCCCTAATTTAACTTTTTTTTAAATGAAAATGGAGAATTTATTAGAAGAATACAGGGGCCTCCACCAGAAATGCCACAAGACTCATGGAAGGAGATCAGGACTGTCTTTCATTAGTTCAAGTGCAGTTGGTGACAATTATAATTTTAAACAAAGCTTTAATTTTTGTAAGAAGTTTTACTTTCTGTTATTTTTTATGTTTTACTTTCAATATCCATTATCTTGTTTGATTTTCAGAAGGATAAGAAATAATAAAATAATAAGAGCTAATGCTTTTGTACCTCTTACCATATGCCAAGCCTTGTTCTAGGAACATTAATTATCCTCATAACAACCTTCTAAGGTAGGTACTATTATTATTGTCCCCACTTTGATGTAGTGTTACATCCATTTTGTACTTAAAAAAAAAATCCCAGTATAGTTAACATACAGTGTTAGTTTCAGGTGTACAATACAGTGACTCAACAGTTGTATACATTACTCAGTGCTCATCACAATGAGCGTACTCTCAATCCCCTTCACCTATTTCATATACCACCTCCCCCCCACACACATATACACCTACCTCCCCTCTGGCAACCACCAGTTTGTTCTCTGTATTTAAGAGTCTGTTTTGTTTGTCTCCTTTTTGTTGTTGTTTGTTTTCTTTCTTAAATTCCACATGAGTGAAATCATATGATATTTGTCTTTCTCAGTCTGACTTATTTCACGTAGTATGATACTCTCTAGATCCATCCATGTTGTTACAAATGGCAAGATTTCATTCATTTTTATGACTGAGTCATATTTCACACTGTGTGTGTGTATGTGTGTGTGTGTGTTCTTTATCCACTCTTCTATGGATGGGCACTTGAGTTGCTTCCATGTATCTTGATTATTGTAAATAATATTGCAATAAATATAAGGGTGCATATATATTTTTGAATTAGTGTTTTTATTTTCCTTGGGTAAATAAATATCCAGTAATGGAATTCCTGGGTCATATGGTAATTCAATTTTTAATTTTTTTAATAACCTCCACACTTTTTCCATGGTGACTGCACCAGCTTGCACTCCCACCAACATTGCACAAGGGTTCCTTTTTTTCCACAACCTTACAAACACTTGCTTCTCATGTTTTCTATTTTAGCCATTCTGACAAGTGTGAAATGATATCTCATTGTAGTTTTGATTTGTTTTCCTGATGATGAGTATGTTTAACTTCTTTTCATGTGTCTGTTGGCCATCTGTATGCCTTCTTTGGAAAAATGTCTGTTTATGTCTTCTGCCCATTTTTAATTGGTGTTAAGCTGTATACATACCTTATATATTTTGGATATTAACCCCTCATCAGATATATCATTTACAAATATCTTCTCCCATTCAATAGGCTGTCTTTTTGTTTTGTTGATGGCTTCCCTTCCTGTGTAAAAGCTTTTTATTTTGATGTACTCCCAATAGTTTATTTTGGCTTTTGTTTCCCTTGCCTCAAGAGACATATCTAGAAAAATGTTGCTATAGCCAATGTCAGAGAAATTACTGCATGGGCTCTCTTCTAGGATTTTTATAATTTCAGGTATCACATTTAGATTTTTAATCCATTTCAAGATTATTTTGGTGTATGGTGTAAGAATGTGGTCCAGTTTCATTCATTTGCATGAAGTTGTCTGGTTTTCCCAACACCATTTGTTGAAGAAACTGTCTTTTCCCATTGCATATTTTTGCCTCCTTTGTTGTAAATTAATTGACTGTATAATCATGGGTTTATTTCTGTTCCATTGATCTGTGTGTCTATTTTTGTGCCAGTACCATACTGTTTTGTTCACTATAGCTTTGTGCTATATCTTGAAATCTGGGGTTGTGATACCTCCAGTTTTGCTCTTTTTCAAGATTGCTTTGGCTATTCAAGGTCTTTTGTGGTTCCATACAAATTTTAGGATAATTGTTATAGTTCTGTGAAAAATGCTGTCGGTATTTTAATAGGGATTGCATTAAATCTGTAGATTGCTTTGGGTATATGGACATTTTAACAATATCTGTTGTCCCAGTTCGTGAGCATGGAATGAATATCTTTCCATTTGTTTGTGTCATCTTCAACTACTTTCAATAATGTCTTATAGTTTTTTTTTTTGAGTAAAGGACCTTTCACCTTATTGGTTAAATTCATTCCTAGGTATTTTACTATTTTTGGTGCAATTATAAATGAGATTGTTTTCTTGATTTCTCTTTCTGCCATTTCATTATTAGTGTATAGAAATGCAATGGATTTCTATATATTGATTTCATGTCCTGCAACTTTACTGAATTCCTTTATCAGTTCTAGTAGTTTTTTGGTGGAGTTGTTTTTGGGTTTTCTATATATAGTGCCATGTCATCTGCAAATAGTGAAAGTTTTACTTTTTCCATTCCAATTTGGATTCTATCTATCTATCTATCTATCTATCTATCTATCTATCTATCTATCTATTTATGTCTGATTGCTGTGGCTAGGACTTCCAGTACTATGTTGAATAAAACTGGTGAGAGTTGACATCCTTGTCTTGTTCCTGATCTTAGAGGTAAAGCTCTCAACCTTTCACCATTGAGTATGCTATTAGCTATGAGTTTTCAGAGATGACCTGCATTGTGTTGAGATATGTTCCCTCTAAACCTAGTTTGTTGAGGGTTTTATCATGAATGTGTGTTGTACTTTGTCAAATACTTTTTCTGCATCTCTTGAAATGATCATATGGTTTTTATCCTTTCTCTTGTTGATGTAATGTATCATATTAATTGATTTGTAAATAATGAACCACACTTGCATCCCAGGAATAAATCCCACTTGATCACGGTGAATGATTTTTTTAATGTATTGTTGAATTTGGTTTTCTAGTATTTTTTTTTTAAAGATTTTATTTATTTATTTGAGAGAGAGAGTGAGAGAGAGAGAGCACAAGAGGGGGAGAGCGGGAGAGGGAGAAGCAGACTCCCTGCTGAGCAGGGAGCCCGATGCGGGACTCGATCCGGGGACTCCAGGATCATGACCTGAGCCGAAGGCAGTCGCTTAACCAACTGAGCCACCCAGGCGCCCCGGTTTTCTAGTATTTTACTGAGGATTTTTACATCTATGTTCATCAGAGATATTGCCCTATAATTTGCTTTTTTTGTGGTGTCTTCATCTGGTTTTTGTATCAAGGTAATGTAAGCTTCATAGAATAAATTTGGAAGATTTTCTTCTCTTTCTGTCTTTTGGAATAGTTTGAGGAAAAAAGGCATTAACTCTTGTTTAAAGGTTTGGTAGAATTCACCTGTGAAGCTATCTGGTGCTAGACTTTTGTTTGCTGGGTGTTTTTCCTGGACTACCTGAGAAGAGGACCTATATCTTATGAATGTCAGGGACTTGTCTATTTTGTGTCTGATAATGGATGTTTACACAAACACCAGTCACTTCACTATACAAGACAGTTATCATTTTTACCACTCTTTTGGATTAAAAAACAAAACAAAAACCAAAAACCAAAAACCAAACTCTAAGGCTTAGCTCAGGTCTGTGGCCAGAACATGGCAGGTCCAGAATTTGAATCCAGTCCCCTTTGTACAACACTATACTGTGTCCACCTTGGTCTACAACTTGGTTATATTTGCACATAGCAGATCACCTAATTTATGCAATGGCAAATCCCTATTTACTGACTGCCCACAACATGGTAGACAGCATACAAGACACTGGGGGTGAAATGTGCTAAAAAAGACAAGGTTCGTGGAACTTACATTCCTGTATCCCCGTCCTATCCACCTGAAATCCCACCTTCTACCTCCAAACACACATACATTCACAAGCTTTTATTATCGAATTAATAGGAACTTACAGAATACCAGCTGCATGTAAGACACAGTGCAGTGGGGTGGGTACTGAGATAGAAAACAGTTCTTTATACTTTACAAGTACCTGATGGATAGAAAAATCTTCTCTACAAAAATGCCTCCTTCTCCCACCTGAATCAGAAGCTGGTAACTAAGTAAGGTGAAAGAGTTGGATGAGAGGGCACTAGGGCTTTGCCGTGACGATATAAATCCAGCAGGGGGGCACAAAGTGCATTTGTACACATTTATGCAAACTAAAAATCTTCAAGCATTTCCAGCTCCATAAAAGCAGGTGCATTCATTATACTCTAATGCAGAGGCTCCTGTTCCTACCCAAGATTTTACCTCAGTATAAGCAAGAAAGGCCCTGGAAAAATAAGGGGGTGCTGGGGAATGGATGTTTCTAAATAAAACTAGAAGGAGCTTCCCCCGAGGCCTGGCATTTGGCTGCAAGCAAACTCCAGTGCTCAAGTGTTCAACTGTATCATGGGAGTATTTGAAACCATGGCAGAAATTAAATTGCTGAATGAAATGAATGCAAAGCTGCTGCTGCAGTCTTTTGTACAATTTAATTTGTAGTTTGCATAAATTATTACATTCATTTGTTGTTGTTGCTGTTTTCTTTTTTTGGTTACCTTGTCCTTCTGGGGTTTCACCAAAGGGATTCACTTCCACCTGAGTAGCATCAATTTTCAGGAAGAGACTGTACAGCTTCTTAATTTGATCTGCAGCCTAAACGGGATCAAGTACAACAAAATTACACCAAAGCAGTAAAAGAACATTTATTTTGCTGGATTAATGAAACCTTAAAAGTAACAAGTTATGTCTTTACATTCAGTTAGGTTTTCTGAAGTTCAGTTAGGTTTTCTGAAGGGAAAAAGAGAAAAGCATAATTATTTTAATTTCCACTGCTATTCATTAGAAGGAATTGCTCAACTTTCCTCCAGACACCAGGAAAGACCATTATCAGGAAAACAAAAATATTTTCAGTCTGGTCTAAAAACATTGTTAATCTTTTTGTAAATTATCATGTCTCCATTAGCTGAGCTACGCTGCAGTATGAGCCACAATCATTAATACAAACAAGCTCCATTTAAGTAAAAGGTAAACATGATTTTGAGAGTTTATAATGACCAGGTTTTCCTTATTAAACTAGAATAAAACAGTTATTACATTCATCAGTTCAAACCTATAATCTGGGAAACAACAATCACTGAATGTCTAATGGAAACTGTGGCAAGGCAGGAAGATGAATGTCCTACACAGTAGAGTTAGGGAACAACACAGTTCAAACTAAACAGTTTGTCCTGAAGGCATAAACCATAAAGAGCCACAATATCCAGAGTCTCCCCGATGTTATGCCCTCACTTCATTTTTTTCCTGCTGCTTGAAATTCACTCATTCATTCATTCTTTTCAACCAACTTTGATGAATGGCCTAGTCACAGCATGTTGGCATTGTGTGAAGTGGGGCGAGGGAAAGACATCATGAATGGGGCCTTGACAGAGCCCTGGAAAGCCCACACCTAGAGGGAGCAAGGCCTGTGATGAAACTTAGCATGACTGTGCATCCGTGGCTCAACGCTGGCTATCAGTCTCATTCTTGGCTCCACCTTCTTGCCTAGCCATAATTCTCTCTTGGCAATATTTTTGCTCATTGTTCCAGCCCTGCATTTTTGCCCTCCGATCCAGTTCCAGCTTTTCCCCATCCCTACTCTGGGTATCAGGGAAGCTGACACTTGTAGGTTGAGTTTCCAAGGCTTCTGGGCTGGATGGCTTCCAGCTCAGTTGAGCCAACGGGAAGCAGTGGTAGGAGACAAGAGATAGAAGAAAGGGAAAAGCTGGGATACTTCCACCCCTCTCTTTCTGCCTTGCAGAAGCATCTTTTCCTCTGGCTTTAGCAACCACCAGAGACCCACCAGGGTTCTACCCTCTGTATCCCATGGTGCAGAAATACCAATGCCTCACTTCGCTCCACCAGCATGCAGGGAGCAACAATTTCCTGTTAGGCTTTAGCTCTACCTTGCCTCTCGGTCCACCCTGAACCATGTAACCAATTCCCTGGAACAAAGTTCCACTGTGGTGAACACGGAGAGTGCTTTCTTTGTTCCAATACTGACTGAAGAACTCCTGGAAATGAAATTCATGTTGTCTTCATTTATTTTATATTTATAAACCTTCTTAAATCCTAATTTGAAACCAGGTCGCTACAGATGAACAAACATACATAATGGGTAAGACTGAATATTTTTTAATACTGATTTTTTTTCTGGCTAGATAATATATATACATGATACAAAATTCCCAAGGTATGCAAGAGTCTCCCTCTGAACCTCCCCCGGACTCCCCGGCCACACTGCTCCCGTGGCTCATCCTGCAGCAGCCACTTACTCACGGGCTGGTGATTCAATGACAGATACTCTAGGTATGTGCAAGTATGCATATTCTCCATTCGTCTTTTTTAAAAAACCAAACTTGGTTCTATACCTTGTTTCTTTACTTAAATGATTTTATAAAGCCTTCAGTGGCAACACAAATAGAGTGATCTTATTCTTGTAAGTGGTCACATAATACCTTACTCGAATGTATCAGAATTCATTTAGCCTGTCTCTTAAACAATAGTCATTTGGTTTCCAATCGTTTGACATTACTTAAAATGCTGCCTTACCTATCTCTGTATGTGTATCGTACATGTGACTGGTCATCTGTAGGATAAATTCCCCAAAGTGGAGCAAAAAAGGGGTGTGGGGATTTTAAATAATAAAAGATCATTCTATATTATTCTCAGTAGAAGCTATCACTAGTTCCCCAGCCCATGTCCCAGGATCAGAAATTGTTTTTCCATGCACAACCATCAGCTATCGATCTTTGCCAGTATGCCAGGTAAGAGTGGGTATCTCATATAGATCTTTAATTGGAACTGCTCTTACTATTAATGAATTTGAGCATTATTCTATAAGCTTAAGAGATATTTGTATTTCCTTTTCTCTGAATTTTGCCCATTTTTCTGTTGCGATTTGTGTCTTCTTTCTCACTGAGTTATAAGAAGCATTTTTACATGTCGTAAGTTAGCTCTTCATCTCATATAAATTGCAAATATTTTTCTCCTTTAACATTTGCCTTTCACCCATGTGTCTGTTACTTCTGCCACATGGAATCTGGTAATAATGTCACTCTTTTCTTTCACGGTTTCTAGCTTTGGGTCAGACATTAAGAAGGCTGGTCCCACTCTGAGAGTGTTAAAACAATTCTCCAATTTTTTCAAATACTCTAAGATTTCTCTTATATCATGTTTATTATTTTTTTTTATCCAAATGGATTTTATTTGAGCTATGGTGCAAAGCTGATAAGTCACTCACTGCCAAACAGATTTGTATTTTTAGGGGTTTTCTAGGTCATCTGTGGGAGCTTGTAATGTAAGCCACATGAAAGAGGCATGGTGTCTGTCCTGGGCACTGTGGCATCCACTGGACCTATATAGCCTCTGCACAGAGTCAACACTCAATAAATACTGGTTCAATTAATGATTAATTTCATAATAAGGAGAAACCACATAATGGAAAAAATTTCTGGGCACATGCATATATAAGATCTTATACTAGCTACTTTAAAACTTTCTTCTTTTTTAAAATACATGTACAATAAAATGCATGATCTCAATCATTTTTTTAAGTGTACAGTTTGGCAGTCTCCAGTATATTCACAGTGTCACGCAACCAAGTTCCAGAACGTTTTCATCCTGCAAAGCCAAAACTCCACACCCATTAAATAACAACTCTCCATTCCGCCCTCCCCTCATCTGACAACTGCCATTCTTTTTGTCATTGTGAATCCGATGAGTTTAAGCGCCTCATGCAAATGGAATCACACACCTATTTATCTTTTTTGACTGGCTAATTTCACTTAGCACAATGCCCTCAAGGCTCATCTATGCCTTCTCAGAACCTCCCTCTTTTTCAAGGCTGACCAACCTTCCACTGCATGTATATACCACACTTTATTTATCCACTCATTTGTCAGTGGATACCTGGGTCGCTTCAAAACTTCTTAAGCCTCTATCAACCTAGCTTAGCTTGAGGCCTGAATTTTCTAAACATTAATGCCATTTTAATTATACACTAACACAGCATTTGGCTTATATTCACCCTTTATTACTGTACAGACTATAAACCCTTTTTTGAGCAGGATTGAAGCATGATTAGATTTGTGTTGTAAGATCTCTAAGGGAAATGTGTTATAAAATCTGTGCTGTAAGATCTAAAAGGGAGAACCAGCCCAGCTTGGAGACAGAATGTGCCTTATTCCAGAGGCCATCCAGTAAATGGCTTTAAAGGCTAGGCAGGGAAGATGTGTCAGTTGAGCAGGTGTAATAATAGAAAATGGCAGGCCCTGGGGCAAGCTGAGGTTAGCTCCCCAGCTTTCTAAACATGTTCAAATTTAAAAAATAAATTAAACACAAGTCAAAGAAAACATTCTGCTGTTTACCTTACAGTCAGCCAGCTTCCTACTGCCACCTACTTCCTCAGTTCAAAACCACACTACACAGAAAATTTGTTTTCTCTTCTTTTGCCACCAATTAATGTTATTTTAAGGTTGTTTGTTAAGCAATTTAAAAAAATTAAGATGCTAAAATCAAATATCCTTTGAGCCAAATGCACAAAACCCTGACAAATTTACAAGTACCTTCAAAAATGTTTTAGCATGTTAAAAATTTTAGAAATATTTTCATTTTATTCCAGGAACTAATATCATCAACATTCACATACGGTTTTTAAAGCCAGCCAGAGGGACAAACCATTCTCAGAGACATTAGTGATCATTTATTAACTGCACCCATCAAATCTTTTCATTAGCTTAAATACTAAATAAAGATGCATGTTGGCAATTCATGGTGCCCATGTTTTCAGAAATTAATAGTATAGAGGACAACAAAGACACACTTGAGAAATCTGTGAATTTTTAGTCATTTTCAGCTTTCCTGTGGCTTTAGTCTCTTCAACCAATTCTTGCTGAAATGAATTTTGTCGGGAACACACACTTGGTAGTTTTTGTGCAAGGTGATACTTATTTTTTTGTTAAGTCTAATGTGAACACCTCACATTCAGAGACAAAAGCCATGAGTTACAGGAAAGATATTAATAACTTTACAAGATAATCATGTTATAAGTTGTTCATCCATAAGAGCTCTGCCTCCAGATGCCTAAACCACGTTCTAGATGAGAATTAAGTGACTTTCAAGGTCACACTGAATCTGAGGGGCCCTGAAGATACCACTTCTTGATCAAAGGATCACTGACTGATGTTCATTTAAATATTTTCTCTTCTGGAGAGCCTCCTGTGTTTACTGGACCCTGGCTTTTTGGAATGTGTCACTGACCCCTGTGGCTTGAGGAAACATCCTAAAGCAGAGGTTCCCAAATCTACCACTCCAGCACACATACAGTCTCCTTCCTACTGTGCAAATATAATCAGGTGTCCCTAGGCGAACAAATTCCAACCCACCTACAACAGATCACCCTCGCTCTCCTTCGCACTCCCTCTCCCTGGAATCACCATCAGCCACTGACCACTGTTCTGTGAGCCCCTGGAGAACACTGGCTATTTCTCATCATCTCTGTTTCCCAGGGTCCAGCAGAGTCAGCAGCACCCAGGCAAGCACTTACTCCAACTCTGCTAAGCAAATGAAGATTTAAAGCCTATCACTTAGTGGGTGACAGAGAAACAAGAAAAAAAAAAAAAAAAGTTAAAAAACGTCTTTCCTCGATACGTTCAGTTAAAAATATAATGATGTTATAGCTACTAAGGACCCCTGAGAACTTGCATGTTCATCTTCCTTCCACAGGTAATTCATTTAAAACCTAGAGTGTTTGGGCTACTGAGCCCAAATGATTCAATCTTAAATGATTCAATCATTTAAGAGCTATGACTTTTCAAGTTCTCTTATAATAGGGAAGGGGGAGGAAACTATCTTCTGGTGTACATAATACTATTAGTGTCTTCTCTAGAACTCTCTGTTATGTTCACCTCCTGAGCTGTCAAGCCATGGTGTAGGCAGATTCGCCCACTCCAGACTTTTTCCACTGCCCTTACAGCTACCTATCACCAACTTCCTAGGAATCTGTTCAAGGTGGATATCCGGGATGTGCCGCCGCACTTATTCATGCGTATGACAAATGTTTCTAGGGCACCTAATACATCTGCCAAGCACTTTGCTGCCAACGCAGCAGTGAGCAAGGCTGACAAAGTCCCTTCCACGGTTTAGATTAGGATCTGCAAAGGTGAATGCAAATAAGTAAGAGAAACAGAGATGTGCAGAGGCATATGGAGGAGATGAATGGGGTTATGGAGCACATTCTGGAGGTGACTGCAGGACAGTGTGGCTAGAACACGGTGACCATATGAAAGAGTGGTCTCAGTGACCATCACCCCTACACAAGATGCCCCACAATAAATGTCAAATGGGCGGCTAAGCTAGTTAGTGACCTCACTCTCAGGGGGTGAATCCAACCCCGCAACCCTTACTCAAGAATCTACCAGCAGGTCACTAATTTGGCATCTCTTTGACAGTCTCGGAATGACAATTAGTTCCTCTACCTGTCCACCGAGTCTTGGCTCTCTCTCCTACTAAGGTTTAGTTCTAGATGTTCCTGCCCCTCCTACCATCTTGAACCTTCTGCTTTCCAAGGGAGCCTTTCCTCCAAGGTTCAAATAAGTGCTGTCCTCTCTTAATGTAAACACATGTTTGTTAAAGTCTTACCCTGCTTTACCCTTCTATGACTTGCCTTAATGCCACCCTTAAATTTCTAGAGATAGAATCAATCAAAAGTAAAAGCAGAAAGAAAAGAGCGTGAAATCTGTTCTTTTAGAGGAATGTTGCCCAAATAAATTAAAGGAAATGCTCTATAACCATCTAGAGTCCAAGGGGAACACATACACACTCACACACACACATATACACACTCACACACACACTCACATGTACATACACACTCACTTACACACACAGACACACACTCTCTCTCTCATATATACATACACACAGGACCTAGGGTTATTAAGGTGGTTTCTCTTAGTCGTGGAGGAGTTAAAAACAGCCAGTAAGTTTGGGGCACCTGGGTGGCTCAGTTGGTTAAGCAGCTGCCTTCAGCTCAGGTCATGATCCCAGGGTCCTGGGATCGAGCTCCACATCGGGCTCCCTGCTCAGTGGAGAGCCTGCTTCTCCCTCTCCCTCTGCCTGCCACTCTGCCTACTCGTGCTATCTCTCTGTCAAATAGATAAATAAAAGATATCTTTAAAAGAAAAAAAAACAGCCAGTAAGTTCTTCTGATTTAACTGTGAGACAAAGAAGCTTGCTTATGTAAACATACAATCAGTCTCTGTGGGCTGGACCAAGGGCAATGCAGGACTGTGATGTTCAAGACAGATTCTCTCCCTCAGCAGCTCAGAGGACAATTTTTCTGTCTTTGAAGCTAAGGGGTATAATTACTAAATTGGCATAATTTAAGCTGTTTTCAGTGAAATATCACTTTCAGGCCATTAATATTCATCTCAAATCCCATTAGCTATGAAAGAATAGCAATTAGTTAAGTAATGTGTATTATTAATAACAATAACAGCTGACCTTTCTGGAGTACTGAATAAGCACTTCCCCACATCAGCGTACTCAATCCTGACAATATGCCCCGTTTCACGGATGATGACACTGACGTTCAGATGGGCAGAATCACACATGCTGGGAGGCAGTGCTCGATTCAAACTCAGGTCTGCCTGACTCTACAGCCCGTGCCTCTAAGCACTCCAGGGGCTGGCACTGCGGCACTACAGAAGAAAATAAAGAGACTAACATATGTAGCAAAATGCACATGTTTGCATGCAACACTCACACGTGGCCACATGCCTACATATATAGGAACACACCTCATCAACATCCTGTTCTGGAATACAAGGGAAATAGTGTTCTCCATCATAAACAACTGGGGGCAAAACTGTTAAACGATAAATAATCCCATGTCCTGGAAATCACAAATATTAGAGGAAAGTAAGCAAGGTAACAAATGTTTTCTGAAACAAGTCATTCACAGTGGCCTCCGCATGCTCAGGTACCTGGTTTTTCAAAGGCCCAAGGAAGCCGAGATTTTCTGCCATCCGCTGAGCTTGGCTGTCCTTTATCCCTTCCATAATGTCGATTTGCTCCTAGTAAAAATGAATCAAATAAGAAAAATTCAGACAGGCAAATGAAAAGACTTACAACCTTGAAAGAAAATGCTTAGTATTTATTTGCAAATGAGTAACTAAAGTGTGGCGCCTTTCCAAAGATCTCTGAGCAGGGCTACTGCAGCTGCCTATAGGGTATGTTTTAATTAGCAGACCATCTAAAAAGCAGCCTTTCCAAAAACTATATAATTCTTCAGGGTGGCATGCTGACAAGACTATCGGATGCCAGTTTTCACTTTTAATTACTATACAAATGGCACTGACGAATATTTAGTCAGTTAATTTTTATGACATCTTTTGGAAGGCTTCCAAAGTAAGGTTCTCCTGCCTAATATTGCTGTTAAGTTTAGAGCCTGTCATACGTAGGTTAAATATTACCATATGATTTAAACAGTCTATTGATGATAATTATTAATAATACCTTAGCTCTACAAAGCACCATTCTCTCCAAGATACTGGGTGCTGTTCATATACATTATTTCATGTATTCTCTTCACAAATGGAGTGACTTGTTTAAATCACATTAATTTTGAAAATGGCTAGGCATTATTGGTAAGACAGCATGTAAAATCTCAATTTAACTTCCAAGGTAGTTAACCTAAATATATGATATCGGTGAAAACATTCTAAAACTAATAACCAAAGTATCAGTACCTGATCTAAACAAAGAGGTTCAAGAAATAAAATCCTCGCTTTTTGAAGGGAAACAAAATCACTTTGTAAAAGAAATAATAAATCCTTCTGAGAAAATTTTATTTTTCTTTTTTTCCTGGTAAAAATTTCTAATGTGATTTTTGATACTAAGACCCCAGAATTAAAAAAAACAAAACAAAACAAACCAGAATTACAGTTCTAAAGACCATAGACTTTTCTTCTTACAACTGAGGTAGGTTGAGAAGCACTTTATACACATCACCTCATTCTTCCTCACAATTGTATGGTGGAAATTACCCCCACTTCCACTTCAGTGATTCACAAAACGAGGCTTAGAAACGCTGAGATACCTGCTAGCTAGTTAGGATTTGACTTCAGCCAGATCTGTGGCTAGAAACTAAGGGCAAGATTTAAAGGACTGAAACAAACTGATAGAATCTGGACCTTTGAAGGACTCTGTCTTATATCAGCGGTACTGGGAGACATGGAGGCAGTCTCCAGCTCACATTCGGTCTCATAGGAGAGAATTTCTGGATCCTACATACTATGAAGTGGGGTAGAATTAACCCAGAGGAAATAGAAAACTCACAGTCCTCACCACACTGGTTAATTCTTGGGGCAGGGTGGATGGAAGAAATGAGGAAGGAAGAAAAAGCAGGAAGGATGAATAAAGGAAGGGAGGGAAAGAGCAAAGAAAAAGACCTTGGATAGGGAATACCTTCATTCTAGCCAACTTCAATTGAGTGCTTGCTCAGTTAAGAAAAAGGACTCAGTGTCTTCGTGCCATAAATCCCAGAAGTGAATGTACTACTACCAGCCTCAGACTGCACATTAAGTCTTTAACAGCTTGTGCAACAGTAATCAATGAACACAACATAGCCAGGAATCTAAACATACCTTAAAAATAAGTTCTGGATTCGAAGCTGCCACCTCTTCGATGTCAACGCCCCCCTGAGGGCTGCCCACCAGTACGGGGCCATTGCAGGACCGGTCCATCAGAATGGCCAGGTAGGTTTCTCTGGAAATGTCCAAGGCTTCAGCAACCATCACCTACCACATCAGTGAGAAAGTCAGATTAATTCAGCATTGAGCTGAGTTCCACCTGGAAATCTATATAAACTTGCTACACCAATCAAACAGCTTCATTTAAAGGCTCTTTAAACCCAATGAGCTAGCTTCCAGAGATTTGAGAGTTCTGCTCTCATGGTACAGAATGCCCATTTTCACCTCCTTAATTGATCCTGCTAACTTGCTCAAGTGACAGGTATTTGGTTTGCCTCAAGGAACCTTCCTACTTTAATCTTCTTTTTTTCTTCCTTGAGAAACCCTGACACTTAAGAAAAACTCCAGGAAAGCATTTGTTATTTTAATTTGAGACCTTAACCGTACATACATCTTGCTACACTAATTTTTCTCAGATTGCTCTGGTGGAAAACCAAGTTTGTTGCCAAAGAAAGGATTCTTTCTACAACATGTCTGATGCTTCCTATGTTTGTATACCTCTATCTTGTGGACCACTGTATTTTTAGTTTAATTTCTACTTTCTTTTAAATTACACATATACTATTTGCTTGTCCAAAAATAATGCAAAAGGCACCAAAAGTATATAAATGAGACAGTGAGATAGCAGCCCCCTGCTGCACATACACAATCCTTGGGCCTCAGGAGTGAGGGTGATCAGGAGCCCATAGGGAACCTCATGTGATCATCAGGAAGAGTAGCACCTTCCTCCGGGAGGATGCAATCGTGCGCATGCCAGGACCATGCCTGGGCAAAAGACAAGTGGGATGGAAGGATTTCACTTTGTTTCTTATTGTCTCAGCCAGCTGTCCTTTTGCTCAGCACAGCCTCAGCAACTGTGTGTGCAAGCCTACCAGGAGAAACCACTATTGACTTTCTATCTCTTTCCTATGCATCTACAAGCATTATAGTAGTGGAGACTTCCTGCAGATGAAAGCATATTATACATACTTGAATGCCTCTCCTTCTTCTTGTTCTTAATCTTAATACTACAACTTGGAGATCTCTCCAAGGTCCTCTGTCTTCTTTGTGACTAGATGGCACTTACATGTCAGTATTTATTTAATCATGTCCCTACTGACAGACATTCATGTGGACTTCAATTTTTCTAAAATGCTACTGCAGTGCTTATTTTTGTACGTATACCTTTGCTCATTTGTTTTAGTATCCCTGTAGATAAGGTACCTAGAAGTAAAATGACTAGGTTTTAGACCCTTCATATTTAAAATTTGTTAAGTACTACCAAAGTACCCTAGAGAGAGGCCGTACCAACTGACACAACAAAAATGTTGTAAAAGATATCTTCGATGATTTAAAAAGAAAAGAATATTCATAACTAATAAGTACTAGAAGTAAAATAATAAAAGCACTAACATTGCTTTTCCTAAAAGTAATTCAGTAAAAGATTTCACCAAAAAAGTCACAGCGTTACATGTTAACTCTACAGGTACCATCAAAGTACTAATTTTTAAGTCACATGAAATGTGATAAATATATGATGATTTAAAAAGCTATGAAGTAGGGGCGCCTGGGTGGCTCAGTTGGTTAAGCGACTGCCTTCGGCTCAGGTCATGATCCTGAAGTCCCGGGATCGAGTCCCTGGATCGAGTCCCGCATCGGGCTCCCTGCTTGGCAGGGAGTCTGCTTCTCCCTCTGACCCTCCCCCTTCTCATGTGCTTTCTCATTCTCTCTCTCTCTCAAATAAATAAATACAATCTAAGAAAAAAGAAAAGAAGGGGCACGTAGGTGGCTCAGTTGGTTAAGCGACTGCCTTCGGCTCAGGTCATGATCTTGGAGTCCCTGGATCGAGTCCTGCATCGGGCTCCCTGCTTGGCAGGGAGTCTGCTTCTCCCTCTGACCCTTCCCCCTCTCGTGTGCTCTCTCATTCTCATTCTCTCTCTCTCTCAAATAAATAAATACAATCTAAGAAAAAAGAAAAGAAGGGGCGCCTAGGTGGCTCAGTTGGTTAAGCGACTGCCTTCAGCTCAGGTCGTGATCCTGGAGTCCCTGGATTGAGTCCCGCATCAGGCTCCCTGCTCAGCGGGGAGTCTGCCTCTCCCTCTGATCCTCCGCCCTCTCAGGCTCTCTCTCTCTATCTCATTCTCTCTCTCAAATAAATAAATAAAATCTTTAAAAAAAAAAAGCTATGAAGTAATGAATACAGAACTTCTTTTCAAACACATCACCAGTTAAAAATAAAATATCTTATAAGAGGCTTCATATTGATTCTTTTATCATAAATGGTAACTCATGACTATGTAAGAAATACTTCTTGGCACATGGTGTTAGGATTTTCATAGAAGCATGCTGTTTTCTAGTTCACTTTCTAATAAGAGCTAGTCTAGAGAAGGAGATTTAACAATTTCCAGTAGTTATTCTGAGAAGCAACACAACATTATAACTTCTTAGGATGTCATTCAAGAGTCCTATTCTTAATCTTCTAAAATGTTGACAGATGTGCTCTGCATTCCATCAAATCTCTATTTGTAAAGACCAGCTGCTGTCTCCAAAGGCTCCCGCTTCGTAGAAATAATGTACCACCCTCTAAGAAAACACTCCCGGGAAAATGATGATTGTCAATGGATAACTCAAGATATTTTATTTCAAGATCAGTTTTTTGACATTACCATGCCCTCCATATGGCCCAGGAAATCAGAATATTTTAGGCATTGTTACAGAGTCTAAATGGATTGCATGCACACTCACCCTACAAGGACCTCAGTTGATATATTTAAAAAATATGACTTCATCTGTGACTGACACAAACGGTATCATCAACACAACTTTCTGTGGAGTCCTCCAGGATGGGAAGCTTTTGGGAACTACTGGACCACTGAACTGGTTGGTTTGTTTTTTGTTGTTGTTGTTTTTTTAAAGATTTTATTTATTTATTTGAGAGAGAGAGAATGAGAGACAGAGAGCATGAGAGGGAAGAGGGTCAGAGGGAGAAGCAGACCTCCCGCTGAGCAGGGAGCCCGATGTGGGACTCGATCCCAGGACTCCAGGATCACGACCTGAGCCGAAGGCAGTCACTTAACTAACTGAACCACCCAGGCGCCCAGTTTGTTTTTGTTTTTAATATCATGCTATTGAAACTGTGATCTGTGGACAAGTACCAGCATACAAACTATTTGTAACAGGACCATGATTAGGAAACATTAAAAGTATACTTGGGGGGCGCCTGGGTGGCTCAGTCATTAAGCATCTGCCTTCAGCTCAGGTCATGATCTCAGGGTCCTGGGATTGAGTCCCGAATCAGGTTCCCTGCTCCACAGGAAGCCTGCTTCTCCCTCTCCCACTCGCCCTGCTTGTGTTGCCTTTCTCACTCTTTCTCTCTCTGTCAAATAAAATCTTTAAAAGTATACTGGGTTCCTCAACTTCTCTCGTTGTAGAGTAATAACCTTCACTGGTACTGAATCATGAAGAACATGATGAGTAGCACAGTCTCACCTCCCTATTATTATTATCCTAGGGAACATTGGAAGTGTCTTGGCACAGACTTAGAAAAAAAAAATCCAATGTGTACAATGTACTAGGTGTTTAAACAACTTCTCAAATAATCTTATAAAGTTTCTATAACGGGGATGGGGGGGGAACTTCTGACTGCTACCCAAGATTTCATAAGTAAAAAAAAAAAAAAGCATGTTCCTTAAAGTCTCATACAATGTTATTGTTATAGGAATGTGGTGACATACATAGGGCGCCTGGGTGGCTCAGTCAATTAAGTTGTCTGCTTTCGGCTCAGGTCAGGATCCCAGGGTCCTGGGATTGAGCCCTGCATTGGGCTCCCTGCTCAGGCCAGAGCCTGCTTCTCCCTCTGCCTGCCGCTGCCCCTGCTTGTGGTTGCTCTCTCTCTCTCTGACAAGTAAATAAATAAAATCTTAAAAAAAAAAAGGAATGTGGTAACAAATTTTACACAGAGAAAGGACAGAAATAATACATGGCATTATTTCAGGGGGGGTGAGAAGCCAAGGAATTTTTACTTTCAAATTTTTATATTTCTGTAGGATTGGAATTTTTTACACATGTGAATCACTTTTACAATCAAAAGAAAAAAAACCAACACATTACTTAAAAGTAAATCATTCTAGTCATTTCCTGGCAATGACTCAATGTACAAGCATGCACTTATCTCCAGCCTTTCAGAAACCTATCTACAAAATAATTTTATGCATTACCATGCAGCGCAAATCTGCTTAGGTACTTTAGGTACTTTTAAAAAGCATCACAAACTCTAATCTAAAAACTCACATAGCCATATAAAACAACGAATTCCTACAAACAAAAATACTAATCATGTGCTCTGTGGACCAATTTTGAGGAACTTAACACAGGAAAAGGCTCATAACCAGATTTAAAAGGCAAATAAAAGTACTGTGTTGGGACAAACAAAAGTCAAAACAAAACACTTTTGAGTTTTTAGTAGTTCCTACATCTGAGAAGAGGTGGGAAAGGGAAATCAGCATAACCAGTTTCGTCGGTGTGCTATCTTGACGTTTAGAAAAGCTCTGTGTTCTCAGAATGAAGGAGCTAATGACCACCAGTAATTCCATCTCCTTCTTCCAGACCAAGAGAGGCCCAAGAGAGCCCCTGTCATGCACACTAAGAACCAAATGGCAATTTTTTTTTTTTTTTTTGGTCATGTCAAAAATTTTCCACACAACTCACTCTGAAAAATTAAAAACAGAATATACTGCATCAGGTTCCCCCACACATGGCATACTGGTGGAGACCATCATCTGTGATGCTGTGTCAACCAAGCAGATAGCTGCTTCCCAAAAGGCTGGGCCCCCATTCACTGTTATGACGGGGTCCTCTAACCATCTGTGCTTGCCAGGGCTGGGGTGTAGGACCTTGTCATCACAGAGGGGCCAATGTTCAGAAGGGTCCCCATCTTGGTCTTTTGGTGTAATGTTTTGCTGGAGCTGACTTGAAATTTGAACAAAGTGCCCTGAATTTGTTTTTGTACTGGGTCCTGCAAATCAGGTAGCCAGCTGTGGCGACCTCTGCGCAGGAGGAGGGCATATAAGGTGGACAGACTGACAGGAGCAGGGTTAGGTTCTGGCCTTGGCTCCACCACCCACGATTTTATGACTGAGGCAGGCCACTTTACTTGCGGCTTTCTGTTCTGCGTGTGTGCATGACGTGCATCCTAGAGAACTTGGGAACCCTAAGAGACCACTCATACACAATACGTGTAGTGATAAGTGGCTTTAAATGGTATTAACCTCCAAGTAAGGTATAGGGACACTTAGAAAAACAATCATGGTGGGTAATTCTGATTCACAGGATGAGGGTGGCGTTGTGGAGGAGCACAGAATGTCCCACACAGAGGAATAAGAGCTGTTATATGAAGCCCCTTCCAGCTTCAAACAGCATGTGCCTGTGTTCTGAAAGGGAAACCCGTTGATTCGATCACTCACCCACACCTACTTTTACTAAATGCTAATGATAATAGACACTTGTACTATTACAGAACACTTCTGATTTCTCCTCAAAGTCATACCACAACCTAAACAGATCATATGAGGTTTAAAAAACAAAATGGCGTATCACCAAAGTGTATTGCTTCATCAGATTGTCAAAACTAAAATAGGATTTTCTCTTCTTTCTAACACATACACAGAAAATGACCCGAAGCATTTGTATTACCTTGTTAACTTTTACACCTTCTTTTGGAGTTTGTTTTGTGGCTAGATTATACCCAATCATCTGTTTAGCCAGCTGTCCCACGACTTGAGGGCTGAGAGAGAGAGAGAGAGAGAGAGAGAAGGAAAAAAAAAAAATCAATGTCTATGCTGAAAATTATTTTAAAGCAGACTGCATGCTACATCCTCATGTCCGCACTGCACAAGTCCAGCTCCACCCTCAGCGAGTCCACAGGGTTTTTTGCTCATGTTACTAGGTGCCTAGCCCTGTACCAGAGGCTCATTGAGAACAAAATACATATGACGGAGGGAGGGAGGGAGGGAGGGAGGGAGGAAGGGAGGGAGGGAGGGAGGGAGGAGGAAGGAAGGAGGAGAAGGGAAGGGAAGGGAATGGGAGGGGAGGGAAGGGGGGAGGGGAGGGGAGGGGAGGCGGGAGGGGAGAGTTAGGCAAGGGGAAGTGAAGAGAAGGGAGGGGAAGGGAGGGGGAAAGGGGAAGGGAAGAGAGGGGAGGGAAAGGAAGGAAGATTCTTGCTTCCCTCTGCTATTCTCTCTCCCCAAAATAAGTTACCATCATAGTAGAAAGACACTGCTGAAATGCGTAACAGATTTAGATATGAGCTGAATAACAAAGACCTGACTTGGGCAATGTGAGAAGTATTGTCCACTGAGGGGCACAAGGGAGAGGGTAAGATTCAAAGTACATAATGAAAAGGTATGTGACAGAAGAGAAGAGGAAAACGGGCAGTGCTGGGCCCTGATACCCAAAGGCTCATACTATCAGACAGGAGGGACAACTGAAGCCACTGGTACTGGGAGCCACTGCAGGTTCTGAAACAGGGAAGTGACAATATGGAGGCAGCATTTAATTTATGTTATCATTTTCAACATTTATGATGGATCACTGATTGTCTAGGACAGAAGGAGTGTCGGGTTTTCACCAATTAGTGAAGAAAAAATCCTCTTATGAGATAAAGAACATTGGGGCACTGTAGAGCTCTCTACCTATAATTCATTTCCTTTATTTGCTACCTCCTGCTTCCACCCCATCCCGATCATCTTGTTCTCGGTGCTTCCTGCAATCATGAGCAAGATCTTCCATAACTGTTTAGCCCAAAGACACAGAATTAAGATCTCCAGACTTACTCTTTTGTTAAATGTACACCTCCCTTCAAACCGCTACTGAAGACACCTTTTCCTCTTCCTCCAGCTAAGATCTGGGCTTTTAAAACAAATTCTTTTGCATCTGAAAAAGAAAATTCAGAATGGGTAGTGGATTTTAATTTTTTTTTTTTTTTTTTTAGCAACAAGCAATGTGGAAAAGCATATACCTCCCAAAAGCAGTAAAAGCTCTCTTAAACTAATTTTGAAAATAAAGGCATAAAGAACTTCAAAAAAAATCAGGGCATCTAAATACAAAGTCTTTATCAAGGACATTAAAATATTTCCTACCAGTTTAACCTAATACTCAACCATCCCAAGAGAAAGCAAGGCATGTGTTCCCTTGTTCTTTTGAGTGTCAGAAGATGCTAAATAAATCCAGGCCGGAGGTATTAATTTTACTGTGTAATGACACTCCCATGTGGCAGAGGCACCAATCTGCCAGTCAGAAGAGCTAACTACTAGCTGAGATGTCAAAGGGAAGGCTGGAGTACATGGGAGAGATGCAAAAGGAGTGGTTAATAACTGTATTCTTGGAAACCAACAGATTTCTGAGTGGATGTTCTAGATATTGGTGGGACTGGATAAGGGAGGAGGAAGTGGATTAAAATTGAAAGCAAGCAATATTTCTGAAATGTTGGCAGAGTAAGAGAACATCCTAGGGGAAAGTGGTGGTGGAATTTTCATTTCTCAACACACTCAAGGAACGGGGGAAGTGTCTGCTTTTGACCTTTGAGACCTGACTCATAAACTCAAGTATCTTCGTGGGCCTAGCTCAAAAGCTACATGTGTGAAACAGCCCAGTGACAGAAATGAGGTCTTCAGCAAACAGGAGCGCTGCCCCCCGCCCCCAACCACCAAAAGAAAAATAAGAGAAAAAACGTGCAGCCTTCAAACAGGTTTCATAAACCAAATAGTACATTTCTTCTGGTCACAACTGGCATCCTCTCTTGGTCGTTCATCTTTGTCTAAATTCAAAAAACTAAGTCAATCTTCTATGAGGCTCTAAGAGTTTTCTGGTTTAACACCAGGTTCAGAATCTGCAGACCAGGTTTCAATCAGGCCTCCATCCCTTACCCCGCTGTTGACACCTGGCTGGTTACTTAATGTTTCTGAGACTCAATTTACTCAATTGTGAAAAAATGATGGGATTTTGAGAATTAAATCATACATACATGTGAATACTTTATCCCAAGAGCCTGAAAACTCCTAAGATTAATGAAAGACTACTGCCACAATCAATTAATTCATTTTATTACTTTTCTATATTGTAAAGAATCAAAAGGATCATTGCCACTTGGGCAGATATGGGTAAATAATAATATTAATAATAACAAGTTTGCTGGTGTCTGCCACCATTCCTGTACGGTGAAGGCTCCATAAGTGTTGGCTATGTCAGCTATCTCTATCACTGTTCTTGTTACTCAAGGCAAGCACGCAAAGGTTCCAAGAGAAGGAGCCACCGAGGGTTTTATCATGAAGGCAACAGGGAGCTACAGAAAGATTCAACATTATGACAGCACTGGGTAAGACAGTCACTCCAGCTGATATAGTCAGATTATTAGGGTTCACTGCCTTTACTGGTTGGTCTTCTTTTCTCCTATTTGCTTACACTCAGGAAACTAGGGTTCACCTTCTCTCAGAAGCAAACAGAGCTCCTTCTTTGCTGCCCTTGATACCCTTCAACTCTTGCTGCTGCCATATATATGAACCATCATAACATCAGTCAAACCCATGTCTTATGATAAACTGGCTCAAGTCTAACTGGGCAAAGAACAAGCTATGATGACAACTCATTATTAGAAACACATGAGGAAAGAAACCAAGTAGAACAAATTTATTTCGTAGTTAGGCCATTGCATGTAAGGACATGTGGAGTTAAGAGCAAGGACTGTGGAGTTAAACAGACATAAAATCTCCAACCTCTGCCCATCACTTTCTTCGTAGACAAGAAGAGAATGAGGCTCAGAAAGGTAAAAGTAAAAGCCTGTCTGTAACGTGGTTATAATGAAGTAATCTACAGTGTCAGGATGATGTGAGGAATAAATGAAAAACAGTAGGTAAAGTGCTTATCTCAATGCCTGGCACATTTAAAAGAAGTCAAAACATGATAGCTATCATCACTAATTATTTTCAGCAATTAACCAAAAAAATGGCATATAGGAAGACATTTCTTATTTCTCTTTTGAAGACATCACGTAGAAAAAATACTTTTTGCCGTCTACTCAAATTTTTAATTGTGATCACTTCAAATTCTTTAAAAAGGATAACCAGCATTCCATTGCCATTATCAATTTTCATAAGCTTGTCATCCAGAAGAAAGAGATGTGTTTCTCAACGAGCTTTCCAGCAGCAAAACTTGAAAGCAAGACAGAATACCTAATTGGGCATTGTTAATTGGCACTACACAGGCTTAATTGAATCAGCCTTAGGCATGAACTATCAAGACAGAGAAACAGTTGTAGCCTCAATGAAGTGTTGTCGATTACATGTGTCACCATTTGACCATGCGTCAAAGGACACCATGCCACCAAACTGGTAGACTGAACAGCCACTTGGGGACTGTGCATCCATACTGGGACAAGTGGCAAAGACAAAGGAAAAGACTGTATCCAATCTAGGTACATCTCCTGCAACTTACACCCCAGGCCAAAAATAAGTCCACTAAAATCATCTCTTCTTGTTAGATCTCAAGTGCTAAATCAGTGTAGTATGTCAATAGCCCAAAGAAAAGCAAGTTTTTCTCATCTTGCCTGAAACTCACATGAAGTAAATTAATTCAATTATTTACTCAAAGGGCTGAAAATTAAGTGGCCAAATCCTGCTGAACAGTATCTAGTCTTTTCATTCAGTATTAATCAAGTTGATTCCACACAATGTCCCTGTTTCCATTTTAAAGATCTGATTTCTCCAAATACACAAATTTCTGGGTGGTTTTTTGTTTTTCACATTACCTCCCTATTTCCAAACAAAATTACAAAAGGATATCCCAGACACAAAATCCAATTTTTGTCTAACATAAGATGATTTAACCATACTTTAGGATAACAAGCTAAAAAAAGAGATAGAGGGGAGAAAAAAACACCTACTCTAATAGATTTTGTATAGAAATACACTGCACTTACATCTGATAACCATATTACTGGACTCCAAGTTAGTAAAACCTAGGTATGTATAACTCTAAATTCCTTGCCCTTAACTACTACTCTTATATGCAGCAGCCTTAATGTGCAGTGCATTTACTTTATTTTGTTCCTTTTCTGGTGAGTTTCTGATAATGAACAGTGCTCACGACTAGGATTCCACTCAGTTAGATGGGAACCAGTTATACTGTAATTTATATATATTTTAGGAGAAGTATTGTAAGCAACATATTTGATAAGTTTATCAGTACATAAGATTCTCAACTACCATATCACTTATTAGAATAATATTTGTAGCCATTTAGGAAGCCTAAAAAAACCCACGCTGTGGTCTTCTTGTTTGACTCTATTAGCCATATTAAAATAATGCTTTCTCAAATGTTCTCCTCTCATTCCTTACCACAAGTGTCATTCTAATTACAATAACACAGTTTTATACCAATTTTTATAGTTCCCCAATAGTCCCAGGCTGGATAATAAACATTCTTGGAAGCATTATTAAATCTAAAAGGAAAAAAAAATAAATTCATTAAGGAAAGCATAACCTAAAGAGAATAAATAAGAAATGTTTTAATCAGACAAGTTTTGTAAAACTAGTTCACAGCATCCTGAAAATATATTTATGCAAAATAATGTTTACATGAAACAGTTCAGAACCATAATGCAAAAGGACCTAGCAAATGTCTGAAAATGTTTATCAGGTGTATCGATAAGAATGTTATTTGTAACTATCTTTTTAAAACAGTTTAGTGAATTCAATATTGCTCTCTTCAAAAATATAATAGTTTCCTAAATGCAAATGCAGCGCTGTAGAGATGGAGGCTACAAAGGTGATCATCTATTTTGAATCAATAACACTGGAGTTGTTGGGGAACTATGGATTCCATGGTTCACCGCCAGAGCAAATTGGAATATCCAGTTTTCAGCACAATTGCATGGCATAATTTCCAGCATGGTGATCACCTTTCAGGAGGTTTGATGGGATTTTTTTTTAATTATGTTATGTTAATCACCATACATTACCTCATTAGTTTTTGATGTAGTGTTCCATGATTCATTGTTTGCATAGAACACCCAGTGCTCCATGCAGAACGTGCCCTCCTTAATACTCCTGATGGGATTCTTAATTGAGAAAGTGACAATGTATTTCAGATTGACCTATTACTGGAAGGCAAGGGGGGGGGTGAGGCAAGAAGGGGAGGGTGAGGCAAGAAGAGTCGAAGATATTACAAAAAGAGGAATTATAGGGTGATAAGTTAGAGGCCTAAGTGCTAATTTCCCAAAGAAAATGAGTTAACATCTGTGATTTCATGATGATCCAAGAACCCAAACTTAAAATTGGAGAATTACCTATCTTTGATTATTGTAATATCTCCTGTAGATGGAGTCCTATTTCCTCTTGTTGTAACGAGGTCACTGGGAATTAGATAATATTGCAACGACTCTTTCCATATGCTCAGTGGCATCCCTGAGACTAAAACAATTATTTTAACTTTCAACATGTCTGACATAGGCTCGCCCAACACTGGAACAGAGAATTTCAAACACACAAGACATCAGAATAAACTATTTCACCATTGGTCACATCCTTTGATTGAATTAGGATTAAAGATACTTAGCTTCCCACCAGACTGCTACCTATCAAAGATTTAAATCGCACGTATCTGAAACAGTCATTTTTAAAATAAAAGATGGAACTAGGACCATCTCTACTAGAACAAGGGTTTTGTGATACAAATAGGAAGTTGCTCAGGGAGACATTATTTTAGTGTTTTTGTTGTTGTTGTTTTTTGTTTTTGTTTTTGTTTTTTTTTGAGAAAGAGAGAGAAAGTGGGGTGGGGGGAGTGGCAGAGGAAGAGGGAGGAAAGAGAGCGATCTTAAACAGGCTCCGTGCCCATCATGGGACCCCATGCGGAGCTCGATCTCACAACCCTGAGATCCTGACCTGAGTTGAAGCCAAGAGTCAGATGCTTAACCAACTGAGCCACCCAGGCGCCCCAGGGAGACATTATTTTACATTAAGAAATCCTTCACTGATAAAGCTTTTATATAAGTTTTTTTTTTTTTTTTTTTAGATTTTATTTATTTATTTGACAGAGAGAGACACAGCAAGAGAGGGAACACAAGCAGGGGCAGAGGGAGAGGGAGAAGCAGGCTTCCCGCCGAGCAGGGAGCCCAATGCGGGTCTCGATCCCAGGACAATGGGATCATGACCTGAGCCAAAGGCAGATGCTTAATGACTGAGCCACCCAGGCTCCCTGCTTTTATATAAGTTTTAAATCTTAAAGTTCCTATTGAATATAGTAGTCAATTAATTCTACATTATCTAAAGTAATTCCTTCATCTGGAGAGTGTAGGGGCACAATAATGCCACTTGGAACAGTTTATTGATTATAAAGTAAGTAATAATATCATCATAAGACAACACACTTTTTGCTTTTAAGGGAATAATTTTAATTTTAGTTCCTATAAAAATTCCTAAAGTTTGAAAAATCATTTTTTTCATATTGCCATACTTAAAAAAATATTGCATATGCATTACCAAATTATAGCTCTCATTAAAATCTGTAATGATAAACTAGCCTACTTATCTGATTATGTCACTGATGTTATTGCTTTCATAACCATTAATACAGATTTCATTGGTGATAAAATATTTAAAGCTAGACTAAAATTACCTCAGAAAGGCTCAATTCACTTGTAATATCTTACTTTTTCTATAGTTTAAGACTAATAAAACAATCTTACATTTTGTCTATTAAAAGATATATTTCTTTTTTTAAGATTTTTAAAATTTATTTTAGAGGGGGTGCCTGGGTGGTTCAGTCGGTTAAGCATCTGCCTTCAGCTCAGGTCATGATCTCGGGGTCCTGGGATTAAACCTTGCATCGGGCTCTCTGCTCAGTGCGGAGTCTGCTTCTCCCTCTCCCTCTGTGCAGTCTCTCTCTCTGTCTCAAATAAATAAATAAATAAAAATCTTTAAAAAAATAAAATGAGTCTCTTGTAGACATCATATCAATGGGTCTTGTTTTTCTATCCAATCTGATAACCTGTGTCTTTTGATTGGAGCATTTAGCCCATTTACATTCAGAGTAACTATTGAAAGATATGAATTTAGTGCCATTGTATTAACCTGTAAAGTCACTGTTTCTATATATTGTCTCTGTTCCTTTCCGGTCTATGTTACTTTTGGGCTCTGTCTTCACTTAAAGGATCTCCTTTACTATTTCTTGCAGGTATGGTTTAGTGATCACAAATTCTTTTAGTTTCTGGTTGTCCTGGAAGCTCTTTAACTCTCCTATTCTGAATGACAGCTTGCTGGATAAAGTATTCTTGGCTGCATATTTTTCTCATTTAGCACCCTGAATATACCATGCCAGTTCCTTCTGGCCTGCCAGGTCTCAGTGGATAGGTCTGATGCCAGCCTTATGTTTCTACATCTGTAGGTTAAAGACCTCTTGTCCTGAGCAGCTTTCAGGATTTTCTCCTTGTCTTTGAAATTTGCAAGCCTATTATATGTCTAGCTGTTGACCTATTTTTATTGATTTTGAGTGGGGGTTTTCTATGTCTCCTAGACTTGAATGCCTATTTCCTTCCCAAGATTAGGGGAGTTCTCAGCTACAATTGGCTCAAATATACCTTCTGCACCTCTCTTTCCTCTTCCTCTGGGACCCCAATTTTTCTTTTCCCGCTTTATGGTATCACTTATCTCTCAAATTCTCCCCTGTGATCCAGTAGTTGTTTATCTCTGTTTCCCTAGTTTATTTATTCTCCATCATTTTATCTTCTATATCACTGATTCTCTCTTCTGCCTCATTTATCTTAGCAGTTAGAACCTCCATTTTTATTGCATCTCATTAATAGCCTTTTTGATTTCAACCTGATTAGATTTTAGTTCTTTTGTTTCTTCAGAAAGGGATTCTCTAGTGTCTTCATGCTTTTTTCAAGCTCAGCTAGTATCTTTATAATCATTATTCTCAATTCAAGTCCCGACATATTATTTATATTCGTACTGATTAGGTCCCTGGCAGTGAGGTCTGCCTCTTGTTCTCTTTTTTGGGGTGAGTTTGTCTGTCTTGTCATTCTGTCCAGAGAAGAATAAATGAACAAGAGAACAAAACACAAAAATAGCAACAATGACCCCAGAAAAATTTATACTAATCAAATCAGAAGAGATCAGAAACTGGAAAAAAGAAAAAGAAAAAGAAAAAAAAGAGAATATAATCAAACAAGTGAACAGAACAGAGCAATACAGTAGACCCTGGGTGTATTTTGGTCTGTTTGTTAGAAGAAACTAGATCCCAAAATTGTAAAGAAAGAAAAACTTATATATATACAAAAATAAAATCAAGCCAAAAATGAAAATATATATATATATATATATATAATGTAAATGTAAAAATGAAAATTAAGAAAGACTTTAAAAAGTTTTTTTAAAATAAGAAATTAGCTGAAAGGAAAAAAACATTTTTAATTGTTTATGAATTCTATATACTATTTTCCCCCAGCACTGGACTTTTGCAGTTCTGTGTAATTAGTAAATTCGGTCTTGGCAGGATGTTCCTGCTGGTCTTCTGGGGGAGGGGCCTGTTGCGCTGATTCTCAAGTGTCTTTGCCCAGGCAGAATTGCAGCCCCCCTGCCCGAGGCTGGGTTCAGTGTAAGTGGCTCTGGAGCCCGTGGGGGGGATGAAAATGGTGGTGACCCCATCTCCAGCCCCCGAGCTGAAAGCTTGCACCCCCCACTCTTCAGTGTGGCCTCAGGGAAAAGCAGTCAATCACTCTCTCTCCCTGTTTTCCATCTGTACTCTGTGCTCACCCAGCCTGTGACTGAGCGGTTTTATCTCAGGGGCACAACCCTGCTTCGAGTCTCTAAACTTTATAGACTCCTGCTGTGTGCACCCGTGCAGCTCTTCCCAGGGCAGGGAGGGGGGTCTCACTGCGGTTCTGCTGCCTACTGGGCTCCTGCTCAGAAAGTGTTCATCTGACCATCAGCTGCACCCATATTTAAAGATGTTTCTTTCTCTTTCACAGAAATATTACTAGGATTCTGAGATCTCCCACGTTCTTGATTGGAAATCTTGTCTTTTCCCTACTTTGTCTTGGTATGTCAATTCCTCTACGTGGCCCTCCATTTGGTGAGAGGTACCATATGCTACTTCCTGGACTCTGCATCGGCTACCATTCTGCCACCGATGGTCACAGTACCACCCGTTTCCTCTAGGCTTCTCCCTTGCCACAATCAAGGAAGATCTTTCAGCTTCCCACGAGTGCTCAAGGAGAGTAGCTGAGCCCAATGACACAGCTTTTCCCTTTGCAGGGCAGTCTCTATTCCAGATGCACACACTCTCCAGGGGACAATGGCACAGTCAGGCACTGCCACAGCCTAACCCTGAGACCTCTATGCCCTCAAAGCTGTGGGGTCACCTCCTTTCCTTACTCACAGAGATCATCTCACAGAGCCCCTCTACTCTCTAAGCAGCTCTGCTCCTTGGAGAGCCTTTCTCCAGACAGGCCCATGTGTCTGATTTCCCAATCTTGGGCAGTGCACTCAAAATCCTTCTCACAGGCCTCTGAGCCCAGTGCAAATCAAGAAATAGTACTGAGTACTTGTTCCGTGCTACTGAAAAAGTCACCACAGTTAAAATGTCACCACCTAGAATGTTCTCAATTAGGAGGTCCACCTACCCAGTGCTCACAGAAAACCTATTGGTAGAACAGTCCCACTTCTGTGAAAATCAACTAGAGAAATAAGGATTTTTTACTACAATGTGATTATAATAGTGAAACACTTGAAAAGAGCCAAAATATCCATCAGCATGTGGACATTTGGGGTTGGAAAAATAAATTTTTTATAGCCATATAAGGAAATAATACAATACTGTATGTCCATTAACAATGATTAAATAAATCTTTATGTATGTGTGAACATGGGAATACGTCCCATATACTATATGCTCCAAATAGACCTTAATGATCAATATTTCAAAAAACAAATACATTTGTGACTAGTTATATAGTCATAATGAAATCTAAATGAACACTAAACTATTAACTGAGGTTATCTTAAGGGGCTAAGGAATGGTATTATGGGTGGAGCATTACATCCTGTCAGTAGTGATTTACATTTTTTTCCCAATTATCACATGTTGTCCTAAAAACAAATAAAAAATAAGAGTTTAAAATGTGAGACAAACACAGGAAGTTATCCATAGTAGTATGTCTTGATTATTTCAATGTTCCCCGCTGTATCAGTCTTTATAACTTTATCATATGGGTCAGGGATGCCTATATTTGCAGAAGCCCCCAGAAGACATCTTCAGGAAACATGGTTCCACATCTAACAACATGACCTCCTCAAGTGTCATGTAAGAAAACTGAGCATGGCAGGAAATGTGCTACCCTTTTCAAACATCTACTGAGCACCTACTCTGTGGGAATTCAAAGATTAAAAAAAGTCAGGGTCCCTGCCTTTCAGAAACTTAAAACCTCTCAAAGAAAAGATATACAAACAAATAATTACTGAAAAATATTAAGACTGTAATAAATGTTAAAACACAGTGCAGCAAGAAGGGGACTTGAGTGCCAAGTCAAGCTAGGCAGGGGAGAGCAGAAGAGCCATAAAGAAGGAGGGTTGACTGACATCACAAGGAAGAGATGGGTTTTCCAGTTAGACAGGGCTGGGAAGTGAAGACATGAAGGGGTCACCAACTGAGAAAGGCTACTTTGCTTTTGCATCTGTATTTGCTTGGCTTCTTAGTTATCTATTTAAATTAGAAATCATGAGAGAACCATCTCAAATAAACCAGTAAAGCATGCCAAGATTCAGCACTGCAAATCATTCACGTTTGTTATTTCAGATCTTCAGAAAACCTCCCATATTAAAGTTTATTTCCCTCTATTCAAGAACAGAAAATAAATAGAAAAACACATGTACAGCCTCTGTTAAATTTAGTTATTTTTCCCTAAGTGCTTTTAAGATCTTCCATAATTTTATCATGGTGGTCTTAAAAAAAAAAACAAAAAACCCGAAGCAGGTAAGCTAACTCTCAAACAGGGCTCCCATGAAAGCTCCCAAGGGGTCAGTGAGATTCAAACTGTGCCACCGTTTAACACCAGCAATAACAAAGGATATGGCCAACCCTCCCAACCTGCAAATAAACACAGCTTCCAGACTTAAAATGTGCTACAATTCCAAACACCGGAGACACAGTATTCCAAACAATGGCTTGGTGGTGTTGCCATAAAAAAGGAACCCAGAAGGTTTTTATCTTCCATGTTAAAGTGGTAAAGTGGTGTACGACACACTGGAGTTCAACAGATGCCAGGAATGAACTATGCCAAGAGAGATGGAAGATCTCAGAACCCCTTGCCCATGATGCACACATCTCCAGAGGTCCAGCATCATTTGTTATGTCACTTTCAAATTACACTGAGTTTTAAATTGCAGTGTCTTGCTCTTTTACTGCCTGTCCTAACCCATTCCTTGTGTCTGAAATCTAAGTCTGTTGCTCGAATGTTAAACACAAAGAAGACTTGAGATTGCATCCTGGAGGGTGAAACTGTGCAATTTCCATGAACTGGGAAGAGTTTATATTTGGTTGACTTTCAAGGGTTGTGAAGGCTGGATAAATACTTACATTTTCATTTTCTCTCTATGACAGCTTTCTTTGGTTTCCTTCCTTTCTTCTTTCCTCCTTCCTTCCTTGCTTCCTTCCTTCTTTCTTCCTTCCCTTCCTCCCTTCCTTCCTCCTCTTATCCTTCTACTCTTTGTAAATACATCCAAGATACTCAAGTGCATGTTCAACTATATCTGAGATCACTGTCTTCATTTTCAACAGGTCCATTCAACAGCCACAGAGATCACCACTGACTTCAAATTCTACTTCCTATCACCTCCTCCTCAGAACTACTCTCAAATAAGGACTTCTGTGCTTATATCCCTGAAAATTGGAGTGCTTGATATATCAACCTGTACTATACCTACCCTCACAAACCACAAAACCTGGAGCTATTTTCTTGTGACTGTCTTCACAACAATTTTTCTGATTATCTCTGAAGCATTCGAGCTCGAATAGTCTTTTTTGCTAGGACTTTCAGCATTTAAAAAGAAATGCCTCATTTTGAGCAAGAATTCATACTAGAAGGAGCCAGGCCAAGTGTTACAAATAGGAAATTAAGGAAATCATAAGCTGCTATGCATTTTACTTCCTGGGGAAAAATAATAATTATTTTTTTGAGTTGACTTTGGAATTGCAACACCCACGACAACACAGAAAAATACCCAAGAGCTAGCATCCACATCTGGTAAAACTCAAAGAAAATTCTGGCAGCTTTTAAGTAGTTCTCCAATGGTATTGGTGTGGCAGAGGAATTGAGTCCTATTTCACACTTGGCCAACCAAGCAGTCCGATATGAGGATGCCCTTTGAAATACCAATCATTTACTCTGAAGATCCATTCACATTTCATTATTGCAGCTGGAAAGCTAGCATCTAAGTCTACTCTTCCTACCTACTGATAGCTCATTCTCCTTTCAAAATATAGCCAAAATTTGTTCTATATCCCACACTTACACTCAACACCATAGTTTTTTACTCTGTTTTCCACCTTAGTTTCCAGCAGCATGATATCCAACATCCAGAAGTAAACAGCACACCCACAGAATTACCTGAAATATTCTCCTTCCATCCCCCACTGCTGGTGTCCTTAGACCCAGCTGCAGCCTTTCCCAGGTTCCTGAACTCTTTCTCTTGGCCTCCCAGCACAAGGTTGGAACAGGCTGTCATAATGCATAAACATGATTCAACTGTGGGGAGGGAGGGAGAGCCTACTACATTAGAAGAATTTCCCAGGACACAGATCCATAAAGCAAAAACAGGATAAGCCCCAAATAGGGGACAGCCTAGCCTTACACAAAGGGAGTAACTTTTACAATGAGAAAAATCAACATCAACTCAGGAATGCTACAAAGTCTAATGAAGCAGATGCCACTTCTCTGGAGGGCCTTCTAGTTCAAAGGAGATGCCGGGCCAAGGAGGATCAACAGTGCCAGGGAGGGGTTCTGTCAAATTTAATGAAGCCATTCTCAGTTTTGCTAATCACACTCCTCACACCTTCTCTTGTGTGGAGGTTTCCACTGAAGAGCACACACAGCACGATGCAGAATGAGATCGCCTCATTCCCCTGAAAATGACCAAATGAGAGTGCCAACCTCATAGTGGGCCCCCAGCATATGGTCAATGATTTATACTCATCACTTCCGTTGCTCTGTGAAATCGTAATCACTGTGTTTGTGAGGAGTTCACTTTGGAATGAGATTTGTACTAAGTGTATTCATTATCTATATTTAACAAATAACCCAGCTGAAGTTGACTTATATGGAGTCACACAGCTAGCAAGAAGCAGAGTCAGAATTTTTGAGCTGGAAAGATAATTCCAGAGACTGTGCCTTAACCCATTCACATGGAGTCTTGTAACTCGGTTTGTCTCCCAACATTTTATTACGACGATTTCCAATCACATAAAGAAGTTTAACACCAACAAGTAAACACCCACATCCTCACCACTTGGATTCGACAACTGTTCACATCTCACTGCATTTGCTTTCTCACTATCTCCATTGTCAGAGTTCACCTTATTTTTCTCCTGCATTTCAAAGTGGCAGACTTCAGTACTGTTACCCTTAAACTCTTCAGCACACATATCAGTAACTCAAGTTTGATATTTGTTTATAGTTCCTTCTTGGAGAGAGAGAAAATTTACATGCATGAAATGTCCAAATCTGAAGTATACCATTCAGTAAGTTTTGACAAATGCATGTATCTGTATGACTCAAACTTCAATCAAGAAATACGTGACTATTTCTGAGAACATATTACTAGAGTGTCTTTGGCATAAAAATCTAAATAGACGAGTGCTCTGACAATGGAGATCCTAAGTCTCTCGCTGAAACTAAACACAGCAAAATATTGAATTCATACACCTCAGCACAAAGACCAATGCCTGGCCTATCGTAGGCACCCAACAGATCTGTGACTTGTCAAATTCCACTAGCGTGGGAAAAAGGAATCACCTCCCCCTACCACCATCTCCAAATCAGAACCTGGCCCAAAACATTCCTAAGTCATAGTCAGTGATATGCAAAGTCCTGATTTCAAAGGGGATTTTTTTTAAACGATGAGCATATGTAACTTTTTGAAAACAACTGATTAAGTTATTACATGAATTTTTATAGCAGCGATGCTTTGTAAGCTCCAAGGAAACTATTCATAAGCTGTTTTCCCTGCACCATGCCTGTGTTGGGATCTTGGTGTGGCTATTCCATTTTGAAAAGGGAAATGAGTTCTCCTGGGGATACTTGCACCCTCCTGAAAAGCAAGGATGATGCCTGGAGACTTGGTTTGTGCTTAAGCGACAGAACGATGAAAATGATGATCTCTAACCCAAAGCTTTTCTGTACTACCACTTGCCTGAAGCTTAACGTCATGGGACTCCAGATTTTTGATAAGCCTGTGGGGTTTTTGAAAGCAAACCACTAGCAAGTATTTAGAGGATAAAGCCAAAACATATCTGTCACAAACTACAGTATATTACCCTTTTGCAAACTTTAGAAAATGCAGATATAAATGGCTGAGACTCTAAAATGATATAAGGCCCATATCAACAGTGGTTACCTATATATGGGGTAAAGGTTCAAATGATTTTTACTTCTTTCTTTATACCTGCACTTCTTACAATGATTGCTTATGCCACTTAATAATCAGAGAAAAACTAGTATCAGATTTAAATAAAATATATGTTTATTTAACCTGGTAAGAACCATAACAGTACCACTGCCAGGTCGGGCCAGGGTAGGGGAGGAAGCTTGCTCTAATCCAAAATATGTAACATTAAATATATGTTCATGTGGGCTGCCTGGGTGGCTCAGTTGGCTAAGCGTCTGCCTTCAGCTCGGGTCATGATCCCAGGGTCCTGGGATCGAGTCCGACGTTGGGCTCCCTGTTCGGCGGGGAGTCTGTTTCTCCCCTCTGCCCTTCCTCCTGCTTGTGCACAGTCTCTTTCTCTCTCATGCTCTCTCTCAAATAAATAAAGTCTTTTAAAAAAATAAAAAATATAAATAAATACATGCTCATGTGTACACTCATAATATCTATACTGAGGATAAATGAGGAATGAAATATACCAAAGTATTAACTCTGATTATAGAAGGGGGAGGATCATGCTAGCTTTTTCTTTTTGACTACAGATCTGCTACAGGGAACATGTATTATTTGCACAGGGAGGAGAAAATAACAGTTATTTTGAAAATGCACTTGCCATGCGCTAGACTGCACCTACGCATGAGATGTACACAGAACACTGCCATTCAGCGGTCCTGGCCTTGCCACTACTTCACCGCATGGGAGGAGTGACTCAGGATGGAGGGTGGGGCCAAACACTGCCACTTCTCACTCTGCAGCTCATGCTCTGCTCAAAGCCAG
Source organism: Mirounga angustirostris (assembly GCF_029215605.1). Lineage (NCBI taxonomy): Eukaryota > Metazoa > Chordata > Mammalia > Carnivora > Phocidae > Mirounga > Mirounga angustirostris. The sequence goes on along the minus strand of NW_026991709.1, from coordinate 181,483,192 downwards.
CCTCAGCGTTCCTTGGGCCTGGGAGGTCACATTTATCTCTGCCTGCCAGAATTAGCTGCATCTGGTTCAGGAAAGTCAGGAAGATTCATCCCTGAGACTCAAGACAAGTCACTGTGCCTCAAGTTTCCAAAGGGTGACAAAAGGGGGACGGCGCCCTCTGGAGGTGCCCTTCAGCACCTACATCCAAAGAGGTACATGCAGAATTGTTAAATCATCTCCTTCCGTGTACATAAATGTACCGTCCCTCTTAAGTCCCGCCTAAAGAAGACAACACATCAGAGATGATTACAGTGCAGTGAGTAAGTTCATGAGCCGTGGGTCAGAGAGCTTTGGATAAGAACTCAGGCTTTGCCCCTTACAAGCCAGTTGAGTGACCTTGACCAGAGAAGAGAGCCTCAATTTTCTCATCTATGAGATAAAGCTGATAAAAGTAGCACTTGCCTCACAGAGTTGCTGTATGAGTATTAAATGAAGAAAAACAACTGTCTGTAAGTTATGGAAAGTACTTAACACAATGCCTGGCTTAAACTTACTCATAGTATCCTTACTTATACTGGCTTATAATTACACTGACCTCTTAAATATCAAGTTCATAGCACGCGATGATCATAATGATGAATATGCTAACCACTGGGCAAAATAATTTTCATAATTAATCTACTATAATGAATCTACTCTTTATTGATTCTTAAAAGAGTTAAGAACACATTAAGATACCTACGTCTTGTATTTGTTCCAATCATTCAGACACGATAATAAAACGTGCTCATGGTTGGTAAGAACAGACGAGATTCTATCAATTAAAACGGGTTAGATGCCTTCAACAGCAGCCCAAACTCAAGAGACATTTAGCACCACCCTGCCCCCTCCCAGATGCATGACTGCTTTTGTAAGTAAAATGACTATCTCTGGAGTCCAGATAGCATTTGCCTGCCCCAAACATGCACCATATTTTTATTTATGTTTGCACAGTTTGTTTAGTTCCTAGGCCTCCATGTTTCCTTACTTTCTGCCTGTCTCCCCTTTGATATATCCATGGCTGTGTCCTGGCACGAATGGCCCTGGCTACCCACCATGTTTCTTGGCAGAGAAGGTGTCACTCGACTCCATCTGGAGCTGCTCAACTTCAGGCCTCACTGGCAGGCTGAGGTTTTTACCAGCACATGCCTCCCTCCCCATCACAGATGCTGGGCCTGCTCCAGCCCCATGGCAGCCTGCAGTGGAGGGAAAACGAGCTGGGAAGAAAGCCAGATGCTAAGCGTGGTCAGTGCTGTGTACGTCAGCAGTGGGCTATGTGGCTATCTGCCCTCTAGTGTCCTAACAGCTGTTAAGACTGTTACTACGGTGGTTGGGGTTGCTATTATGTGTTTTAAAGACACCACATATTCACCACTGACTTTGTCCCCAGAACTGTTCAAAGGACTTTACACACCGCATCTCACGAAATCTTTCCATTAGCCCTCTGCAGGAGATACTATTCCTAGAGATTAGGATACTGACACTCGAAGTCAGTCCCTCGTCTCAGATGACGCAATGTAAATTCCAGAGCACAGGATCCAACCAAAGCTGAAGCTCTACCCATACGACCTGAGCACGACAGTCCATCACCCTCAGCCATTCAAGTCTGGGTGAGTCGAAGAGTTGCAGAGTAGAGAGAGGTGACAGTGGTCAGAGAGAAGGCAAACTATCCACTTGCAAGTTGGACCAGAATTCCCAATGATCGCTTCTAGGGGTACTGGCTGCCACTTAAAATGGAAAAAGGATAATGGCCCAACAGCAGCATTAACAACAAAAACCTCCTGTTGTAAGCTATGACAGGTTATGCCATCTGGTAGCTCACAGGATTAGCTTTAAGGACAATTCCTTTTACTGTCTACACAACCAAATGTTTCTGTGACTTAATATACCTGATCACCTTGTAATAAAACAAAGTCCCCTCCATTAGTGTATTCCCTCAATACTTGTGCTATGCACGTTAAAAAAAAGACAGCAAGCCAAACTGATGGACCGCAAAAGTCAGGGAGGAATTCTTTGAAGTCAAAGGCAAAACTGGCCCTGCCTTCTCTGGGGCATGGTTATTGCAGACAGGAGCATCTACAACACAGGAACGCAGGAGTGTCCGGAGTCCACTGAATGGCATTGGGGTTCCTGCATCTAAATTCAGGTTCAACTATTTTACTTAGCTGTGGAAAAAATTAAAAGTCAACCTCTCTAAACCTCCATTTTTTTCACCTGCAAAGTGAAGAGGGTAATAGGAAATATCTCACAGGTTACTGGAAGAATCCAAGGATGTGACCTACATAGAGACTTGGCACAATGTCTGGCAACACAGCAGATGACTCATGAATGTGAACTACTATGGGCTTTATGCCTTACATCCTTTGATTTGGCCCCAAACAGTTCCTCAACAATCCATTAGCCTTCACATCTTCCTCTAACAAATGCCACTGGTGTTTGAACTCCCGCTAAGGGACAAACGATGTCCTGGGAACTTGATGTCTACATCTCCAATCCTCCCAATGAGCCCATAATTTAGAAATTATTGTCTCCAGTTTATAGTTGAAAACACTGAAGTTCAAAAGGCAACAAGTGACTTGTTGAGATGTGTGACACCCAGCCAATGCTTTTTCTATTACACCTTCCAGCCCGACCAAGAGAGGGATGTGAATGTTATCTTGCTGCCCAGGGCAGCAGCTCATCTGCTGACAGTGTCACCAGAAATCGGTTCTGGCGACCAGCCTGGCATTCAGGCTCTGCCAGCACTGCAATCATGTCTACTGCAGACCCTCGGTTATGGACACCGCAGCACAAGAACATTCACTGTGTCAATGCATTTGGGAGAGGTCAGGGGTACTTTGTTGCAAAGAAGACCCCACTTACGGTTTTAAATTAAATACTTAGTTCAGTAAAGTGACAAATTTTTAAAAATCCATTTTTTTCCATAAGCCTTCGAGTTCAACTTGAAATTCATATCATTCTACTTAGAAGTTTAAAATTTTAACATTCATTTGCAAGGAGGGGCATTTGATCAAGGTCCAAACAACTCAAGTCGAACACACTAAAATAAGATACAGTAAACTATGAAAGCATTACAACACTGTTTATAATCTTTGTCAAAAACCTTAACTTTCCACATGAAACATACAACGGTCATGTCAATCACATAGTTAAATACATAAAGTGGAATCAATGTCTACTCTGTTCCTTTAACATGTCAAATTCCCTTAAACATTACAAACATGTCACCTGAAAAATGTATGCAGATAATTACGAATTGATTGGGATTCACCAAATGGGTTTTAGGAATTTCATCCTTTGTTTATTAATTCCAGAACCTTCACAGTCCCTCAACATATCACTTCTACTTCATGGTCAAACCGGCTACTGTCAGCCACAGCCAAATCACAAGTCTATAACTAGCTGCGAGGAAAACTGGGAAAAGCAGTCTTTCCTCCCTGCAACCACGTACTTAGGAGTGGCCCAGCACCCGAGAACAAAGGGCACGCAGGGGATGAAGGGGAAGGCTCACGAAGGTACTCGCAGCATGCCTGAGGGAGCCCAATATATGGTTACCGAGGGAAGTAGAGGGGTACCTCACAGATGCACATCAGTGTCCTATCTGACAGCACTCCAAAACTGAAGATGTTAGGGTGTGTGTGGTAGGCAGAGAGCATAACTGAGAAATTGGTCACACTGACAGGTCACACTGATTCAGGAAATAAGTATATAATAAAAGTGTGTATATATAAGAGGATAATGAGACTCAGGTTTCTCAACAGAGGAGAAAGTATTTCCAAACACGGAGAAGTGTGAGACTAGAAAGGACTCTTGAGATTCCGATACTCAGAAGTATCGATATAAACACAATGGCTTTTGTAACATATGCAAAGAAATGGTTATTGATGTATTTGTGTATAAGTAAATGTGTACACGCAGAGTAGAATGCATGCACACTTTATATATTTATATGTATATCTGTATGTATGTGTACATGTATATACATACGTGTGTGTGTCTACACACCCAACTGTCTCCTGAGATGGCCTAAAAATAATAACACCTCCATAATAATGAGCACAACCACATGCCCAGATCTTAGTTTATAAATACCATTTCTACTAGAAAGAACCATGGATTCTTACAGAAATGGCTGGAACAAGAGAAGTACAAGTTGAAACAAGGACATCTTGGGACAGAAGGTAAGAAAATGCTCACAGAAATGATGAAGCGTGTCAAAAAGATTTAGGAATGGATGACAATGCACTGAATAAAAAGAATTCATAGGTTTTTGCTGATGGACATATATACACACATACATACAGACAGAGGAAAAGCTCTTCCTTCAGCGGAATGCCAACTCAACTTATAAATGCAGAACAAGTGATAGATATGAGAATTACCAACTGGCAACCATCAGAGAGGTACCTGTTTCAGGCAACCTCCATGAAGGTCAAAATTGATGGGCAGAATTTAGATGAGGAACATGCTATTGGTGTAATCTCAGAACCCCTCCCCATAAAATTCTAATCAATTACTAGGGGGAGATGTCAAATCTAAGGTGGAGAAACCTAGCAAACACCAACCTGACCAGTGGTGGGGTGGGTCATGCACTTCCTAATGTGATCAACTGTAAACAGCTGACTATCATTGTTAGGGCATTTTGACAAAGAATGCAGGACCTGAATCTGGTCATGAGGAGACACTGGACAGACTCAGGCTCAAAGACAATCTACAGAAGGAAAGGCCTGGATGCTTTCAAGAAAGGACTTGAAAGACAGGGAAAGACAAAGGAAATGTCCTGGAGTAGAGGAAATTGGATAGATATGACAACTGTATGCAGTATGTAACCCTGACTTGGATCCTGCTTCAGGACAGAAAAACAGACACTTGTTTGGACAGCTGGTGAAATCTGAATGGGCTTTGTTGACTAGATTGTAAAAGTATATCAATTGTTTCCTGACTTAGAGGGTTGAATCGTGATGATGTGGGAGAGTTTCCTTGTTTTTTGGGAAATACACACCACAATGTTGAGGGTGATGAGGCACCAGGTCTGTAGGCCTGCTCTCAAATGTTAACAGTTGGGGAATCCGGGTAAAAGTGATCTGGGAGTTGTCTGCATGGTAACTGAAATTCTCCGTAATTTGAAATTATTTCAAAATAACGTATTAAATTAAAAAAAACTCAGGGTTCTATTGTTCAGGAAGAAGGGGAGCCCTGATAATTGAGAGACAGAGCTCTTGGTCTCTGCTGGTCAGGCCACAAATCATACTCCTGTATCTGCCTGTACTTCTTGGCTTTGTTCAACTCTACAGCCATAACCCTTCTTTCTCACTGTCTCTGCCCAAGCTGTTCACCTTAACAAGATCATTTCCTCTCCTCTAGTCCATCCATGAGATTTCCAACCTGCCTGGTGTCCAAACCAGTTTGAGTCACCACAGGCAACACATTTTAGGATAGATAACAAAATGTCTTCAACATCATAGTACTTGCACAGCATTTAAGGGTTTCTCCACACAATCCTACCCTGAGGCAGAAATTGAGCAGGAAGAGAAGAATGGAAGTAACACACCCAATAAACCTGGAGAACAAACGTAATACCCAGGCAATGTGGAGAGCACGAGACAGCACAAACTGTAGAAGATGAAAGAGAAATGAGAGCAGGTTTCTGAAATACAGCCTTAGGGTACCTTGATAGCATGCACAAAGACCATCCACCATTACCTCAAAGACCTGCCTGGACTGGTATTTATCCCCAAAGTCTGATCAATGAGTCTCTCAACTACAATTCTAGACATGGCCCTTACAAGTATCAGTTAGGTTTGCAGACCTATCACTTTTGGGAAAAGGAATAACGACTAGAAAAAAAAAATCTCCTTCCTAGTTTCAAATCCATGGATTCTGTCCTGAATAACCTAAAAGAAGAGTGGACACTTTAAGCAGTATTAACATCACAAATTATGTAGTCTGTCATTAACATCAAGTCATGATGAGCAGAGATTGTGCCTGATGCCTATAATGAAGAGAATATGGTTATTAATTTTAAAAATGAACACTTTTGTCTCTTTTCACATCAAACTTAGAGTCCATGAACATTTACTGAAATCTTACCACTCTGTGTTTGAAAACCAAAATGAATAAAACAGCCAGTGCCCTCAATGAGAAAGGAGACAGACAGGTAAACTAACAAATTTCATAAAAAGCACATATGACATCAAATTGTTCACCATTTCTAGGTTTACCAAATGAATTATCAGACCTCAGGTTAGATTTTTACTTTAACTTATACTATTTTTTTAAATATTTATTTATTTATTTGAGAGAGAACACAAGCAGGAGTGGCAGAGAGAGAGGGAGAGAATCTCAAGCAGACTCCACGCCTAGCCTTGAGCCCAGTGTGGTGCTTGATCTCATGAGATCCCCTGAGATCATGACCTGAGCCAAAACCAAGAGTTGGATGCTTAACAAACTGCTCCAACCCAGTGCCCCAACTTACGCTATTTTAAAATTGGAAACCAAATTAGGGAAACTGTACATAAACCAGCTGTGGAATGCATCATTTAAATATATTGAGCCTTATGTGATATGTCACTTAAATCAGTGGTTTCCATGGTCCATGGTGGAGCTTTATGAGGATCACCTGTAATGCTTCTTCGTCATTTAGAAATCCACAAATGATGAATCAAAATCCCAGGAACTAGATTTAGAATTCACTGTTTCTAAGAGTTCCTCAGCGAATTTTGATGCCATAGCCAAGGTTGAGAACTTCTGATTTAAATTAACTGTCACTAATTCTACCATGAGTGAACTTCACATACCACAATACTACTTGGCAAAATAAAAATCAGTCTCTTGGCTGTGAAATTCATAAGACTTCTGATTAATTCATCTGAATGTGATTAAATTGCTTCCCTCTACCCTGGGTTTGTGGATGGTGAGTAACTGAAATGTTTGCCACCATATTCATTATTAATGCTATTCCTTTCCCAAGCCTGTCCCTTTGACCTCTCTTTATCCCTCCTGGTCTCCTATATGAGTTTATAGTTACTTGTTATGTGCAATTACATCACGCTGAGTATGAGGACACCCCACAAGCTGTTAGCTATATTAACTTAATAATAGATTTCAGGGTGTGATTTCCAATTAATTTCATTTTCCATATGCACATACAGCTCCATGGGAAGCCAGAATTATAGAGTAGCCATATGGTGCCTCGTAAGTAACAATTAAAACTAATTTTCTATTCTTTGACACTAAAAAAAAAAAAAAAAAAATCACACAGTTTAAATACCACAGAGAAAATTCAAACTTGAACAGCATCTAATGCTCTCTAGAAAGAAGATGCCCCACTTTTCACATTTTGGTCCTGATACTCCAGCTTCTAGCTTGGCAGTGGTTGGGTGAGGACTGAGATCCCACTTGGCTTTTAGCATGCTTGTTTCCTCATGGCTGTTAAACTGGTGAAGTGTCTTAGAGCAGCTATTAGAAAGTGCTGGGCTTTCTTGTTCATAGCGGTGAGCTGGGCTGAAAGAATAGCTTCTTTTCAAAACAGATGATTTCTGGTAATAGAACTTTTCTACTGACCCATTTCCAAAAGGCAGTGTCTGAAACAACACTGCAATCTGCCCAAGGGGAAAGGGAAAATAAGCAGTCCCACTGAAAACAAGTCTTGTTTTTCAAGAACTGAACAGTTTTTCTAGGCTGGGGAGGGCCGGGGGCAGAACCGCTCCCTCTAGATAGTTTGACTAGTATGTTAACTGGATGGATGGTCCTTTTAGACACATCATGGGGTATGAGTTTTTCAATTTCCAAGGGTCCAATTTTGGCTGATTCATCACTTGGAAGGTTAAAAAAAATAAAGCAAAACATATTGAGACTCAATTCAGGATAAACAGTGTAATAGAAAATAAAAATACTCCATCTTATTAGACTTTCACAATTTTCAACTCTAAACTTGTCAAGTTTTTATGTGAGAGCAAATAATATCACAGTGTAGATCTACTCTAAGGAACACTTAAACTGTTTTGCTGAAAACATGACTAAATCTCATTATGTCATATTTTATGATGAATTCCCTCCATGGCTAATATATGCAGGCAGGAGTCTGAGACACAAACACGAGCGGGTAAGCAAGAGGTCACAAGTCTCTTCAGATTTTCATACGAATGAGTGAAAAAATAATCTACATGGGTTTTTTGTCGTTGTTGTTGTTGTTAGGGAAAAAAAGTGTCAGAGGTAAAACTTGGTGAAATCAGTATCAAAAATTTCATCAGTAAAAACTATAATGTCCATTGACAGATGAATGGATAACACACACACAAAATGGAATATTACTCAGCCATCAAAAAATGAAATCTTGCCATTTGCAATGATGTGGATGGAACTAGAGGGTATTATACTAAGTGAAATAAGTCAATCAGGGAAAGAAATTTATCATACGATTTCACTCATATGTGGAATTTAAGAAACACAACAGAGGAGCATAGAGGAAGGAAAGGAAAAATAAAACAAGATGATATCAGAGAGGGAGACAAACCATAAGACACTCTTAACCATAGGAAACAAACTGAGGGTTGCTGGAGGGGAGGGGGAGTGCTCGCTTCAGGAGCACATATACTAAAATTGGAGGGGAGGGGGATGGGAGGGATGGGGTAACTGGGTGATGGGCATTAAGGAGGGCATGTGATGTAATGCACTGGGTGTTATATAAGACTGATGAATCACTGACCTCTACCTCTGAAACTAATAATATACTGTATGTTCATTAATTGAATTTAAAGTAAAAAAACTAAATAAAAAAAGACTATCATGGCTGCAAAAAAGAAAAACTCAAGAGTCTGTGTTATGGGTTGAATTGTTTCCCCCCAAAACTCATATACTGAAGTTCTGATCCCCCAGTAACTCAGAAAGTGATCATCACAGATGTAATTCATTAAGATGAGCTCATCAGGATGAGCCCTACTCCAATATGAATGGTGTCCTTATAAAAAGGGAACGTTTAGAGACAGACACACACCTAGAGGAATCCCATGTCAAGAAGAAGGCAGGGACTGGGGTGATGGTTTCACAGGCCAACGAAGGCCAGCAGTAGGAGCTGCAGGGCACGGGGTCTCCCGAACAGCCTCAGAGGGAACCAACCCTGCCCACATCAGACTTCTAGCCTCAGGACTGGCACACAACAAATTTCCGTTTTTAAGCCACCCAGTCTGTATTACTTTGTTACAGCAGCCGGAGGAAACTAACACAGTCTATGTCGGGAGGGTAAAGAAACAAGAGAGCTGAGTTCAGGCCCAGACTCCACCACCACTCAGCTCTGTGACCTTGGGTAAGAGATTTCTCTAAACTGGATTTCCTCTTCCAAACAACAGCCTGATAACAATATGCTCCTCACAGTGATGTGGTGAGGGCAATGCACAGTGCTTAGCATGGAGGTAAGTCCCTGTACCCCCATACCACCAACCCCCACCTCAGAGGTGGCTCGGCTTCTCTGAGTGTGCAGAGACCGCAGGTCATCTTTATAGCACATCCTTCCAATCACTCCAGCATAGGTGGATCATCACCCAGGGTCTCCCTTTTCACACCCCTAGAATGACAAACTCCTCTCTTCTTTCAAGTTACTACATAGCAAAACCTCTATATTCCTGTCTTTCTGCCCAGCCTGGAGATGTCGAAGTTGACAGTGACCCCTATTAATAATATTAAGCAGGCAAGCTCCCCCAGCCCCGACCTGGCTCTATTTATTTCCTTCCTCCTCAGCCCCACTTACAAAATGAATTTTTTTTTTTTAAAGTACAATAAACATAAAATCAGCAACTTAATATTAACACAACTCATCTAGAATGTCAGGCTTCTAACCCTGCCAGATCCTTGAACATTAAAAAAAAAAATCCTCTTTGATAGCTAACTTTATTTTCTATAGGGAGCAACACAACCCTCCCAGACATTTAGCATTATATTCATTCTGTCTTATTCCCAATGGCTTCTTGCATCTTGTTTTAATGACTCCTACAAACTTACTGAGCTAAAGTATTGTAATAAGCATTTTGTCTGTTATCTTTCTGTAGTAAAGAGTTAATGACCACTAAACATAGCAGTTATTTATGCCTGTTTGTGGACACTGATGAACACCAAGAAAATGAAGTGGATTCTTTGATATCTTTTGCTCTGTTGCATTAATTTTTGATTAAACATTGCCAACACTGAGACAATATTACATGTGGCATTCCACACTAAGCAAATATTAATGCTCTCAACAGCTATCAAAAAAAAAAATCTCCTCTCTTGGGGTTCCTGGGTGGCTCAGTCAGTTAAGCATCTGCCTTCAGCTCGGGGTCGTGATCTCAGGGTCCCTGCTCAGCGGGGAGTCCGCTTCTGCTTCTCCCTCTCCCTCCGCCCCTCCCCCCCACTCATGTGCTCTCTTCCTCTCTCTCAAATAAATAAATAAAATCTTTAACAAAAAAAAATTTCCCTCTTATCTGAGAAAAGAATAGCACAAAACTTAGCAGCTGCAACATGCTACCTGTTTTGCTAACTAACTATATAAACAAAAATGAGCTGGAAGATTCTATGCATATTCAAGATTCCAGTGAAAATAAATATTTGGAAAAACAAACGTCTGATCACATACTTCTCCCCTCAACATTCAATTATCATCCAATCATTCCCTCTCAGTTTCTTTTTCCCCCCACAGGCCCTCCATGAAAATGACTAAAAAAAAATTCTTAAGTTTCACTTTTCAATGGTGCATACTCAAATCTGAGATGAAATCAAACAGCCGTGAGTATGATGTGCATCCTAGATTTCTGTGCTCCTGTCATTATCAGTTTAAAATGCAGACTAATACACGTATGACACACACTGTGTAAATAAATCTAACAAAAATCTGTTATCATACCTACATTAGGAGTTTCTCAAACCCAGTCTGTCATTTTTGAGGTTATCAGTCAACCGTGAGGATTTCAGATCACAAAGTTAGACCCGAAGACCGGGCCAGACCAACATTTGATTTCCATCAAACTTTTGGCTCCTGTTCCTACACCCTTGCTTCCATTCCTTTTAATTTTCTTTTTATTTTATGGGAGAAATGGGAACAGATCAGTGAGCGGATGAAGAGCTGCTGCTCATTTAAAGCCACAAACTGCCCCTGCAAAATCCCTCCCTCAGGGCAGATGAGTGGAGCACATTTTCCCTGTGAACTCTTCCTTGTGTGATTTGCCCTCACTGTGGTTTTCCTGCATGCTTGCCCTTTAAAATGCACCCTGAGAGCCCAACTTCCCCGATTTACATCCTCTTTAGCAAAACAGTCCCCCAATGTCATGTACACACAATAAAGAAGTAGCACAATGTTAATGATCAAGAGCATGGCAAATTATATAAACTTTCTCAACATCAATTTCCTTGTCCATAAGATAGAGAAAACATCTCTCACCTCATAAGGTTGTACAAGAATTAAAATGAGCTGATTTTTATAAACTGCTGTAATATAACATCTGGCACAAAGTAAGTGCTCAGTAGGTAGTGGTTCCTACTACTACTCCTATTAATATTATTCTTATTAAGGTTAAAAAGTCTGATTCATGCAAACATTAGTGGGCTGTATATGTATACACACAAATGAAAAATATATTTATATATTTTAATACTACAGTTCCTAAAATGTTTAGATATATAATTTATACTTTATTATTTTTTTAAAGATTTATTTATTTATTAGAGAGAGAGCAAGAGGGGTAAGGGTCAGAGGGAGAGAGAGAGAGAGAAAGAATCTTAAGCAGACTCTGCGCTGAGCATGGAGCCCTACCCGGGGCTCAATGCCACAACACTGAGATCATGACTTGAGCCGAAATCAAGAGTTAGACAACTGAGCCACCCAGACACCTCCTATACTTTATAAATTATTAATTAAATTCAAGCGACTCCATATTCAATATAATTTATAACTTTTAATGCATATAATTTATACATTTTAAATTTATTTTTATTATAGTTTATTATTTATCATAGTTATACTTCCTAATACATAAAATAAATTTCATCACATGTATTCTCTGAAAATCACTCAATATCACAAAAACAAACTGGAAGCGTGCCGGGTATCCCCAGAGCCTGGGTCAGAAATCACCATCTGAGGGAATAGTCTTTGGAATTTTGCTGTGAACGGTGAAGAACATCATTGTGTTGCAGGAAGAACCAAGCCTCTTGGGGCGCCTGGGTGGCTCAGTCGTTAAGCGTCTGCCTTCGGCTCAGGTCATGATCCCAGGGTCCTGGGATCAAGCCCCGCATCGGGCTCCCTGATCGGCGGGAAGCCTGCTTCTCCCTCTCCCACCTCCCCTATTTATGTTCCCTCTCTCGCTGTGTCTCTCTCTGTCAAATAAATAAATAAAATCTTAAGAAAAAAAAAGAACCAAGCCTCTTCAACATTGAGCAAGTTGGGTCATCTCTAAAATGCTCTATTGTTCCTCATTCCCTGAATTTCAAGTCCTCAGATACCTTAGAACAATATTTTTGTGCCTTTAAGAAGAACAGCAGGGGAGATGGGGCCAGCAGAGATGCTTAATAGGGTATATCCGCAAACTGGGATGAATGAAGAAAGTTCCCTGTATAATGACGTCTAAGATACTGTTCAGTGAAAGATGGCAAGGTATGGAACAGAATATACATTACCTGTTAAGCTGGACCAAGCCTCACTGAAGTTTTTAAGGGACCGTCATTTGAAGAAAGGTACTAGTTATCCCTGAAGTCCTCTTCTGCCAATTAATTAGTATAGGTGTGAAGGAATAAAGGGGGAATAATAAAAAAATACTTCAAGATTATTTTCATTTTTCGTTCTAGAAAAGCTAAGCACATTGACAATAGAAATGTAATCTGAGCAAGCTAACACACTCTTTTTGTAAACAGATCGGGCTGTCCACACAGTAAGTAAGCAGTCTCCATTTTGTTGGACAACTCTCTTATTACCCTTGGAATATTATATCTCAAGGGTTAGATCCTAGCATATACACTTCTTTGAGCTGATTTACAGGGCTCACTGGATGTGGGGTGTTTTTTTTTTTTCTGCTAGTGTTCACTCCAATCTTTATTTCATATTTGAATTTGATTTAGATTTTCAGCAGCCTACAAAGCAGTCTACTGAAATAAGGGAGGCAATAAGCCAGGATGGCACCCTACAATGGTGGAACTGGACAAAAACCAAATGCCACGATTATAATCTCTACATTCACCATACTGGACAAGAGTTCCTAAAGGAAAGACTCTTTTGTGGGTGCTCTGCATGCCTGTGTTATTTTCTGGTTTAGAATCCACCCAAAACACTTGGAGCTTGAAACTCGAGTACTCCAGTATGGGGAAAATCTCATAATTCGGTAAAAAGTTGATGACATAAACATATGCTGTTATTTGTAATCTTAGAATAGCACTTCTTCTTTTCAGCAAAAATAAAATGTACCTTGTATTGGGATAGCACTTTTATTCTTCCTGCTGGATTTTTTAAAATAATGAAACAGATAATTAGATTTTCAATCTGTGGCATTTGAAAATCAAAGTAATGGGCAATTCTTGGTCACTTAACAAAATCAATTAAACCTTATCTTAAATAGAATTTTGACATGAAAGCATTAAGTATATATGCTATGTGCCAGGCACCATACTAGGTGCTGGGGATAAGGAAGTAAATAAAAAGGGTCCTTGCTTTCATTGGGCTTATGTCTAGTAAGGGAAAAAGTTATTCTACAAATAATTTCATAAACTATTTGATGTAGTCCATATATACTCTAAATAAAATCTTCCAGCTTTATGAAGAATAATAAAAACTCTACCAAATATAGTGTAGTTTTCTTTTTAATAAATGTATAGTAGCATTACAGGATGGCCTGGAGGTTTCTGTGTTGAAACTAATTATTTTATGATTTCAGTCTTTTCCCAACTCTATAATCCGATATTAGCTATCCAAATACAAAAGTGCCATGTGTTTAAAAATGTAATACCTTTCACTGGTCACTGGTTTGAATCGAAACCACTTAACACTACAAACGCTACAAACAAATTGCTTCCATAATCCATCAGTGTGAGAAACACCACTGTCCCTGGGAAGCCTTCCCAACTCCCCACGTAAGGTTTGTAAACTGTTTCTCCCCACAGCAACTTAACTATATTTCTACTACTGTGTTTATCACGTTGTACTAGAGTTATTGGTCACCTTCAGTAACTGTGAGTTCTTTGCGCGCACGAAAAACGTCTCATTCATGATGCATCCCGAGCACCCTCCCCAGTGCCTGGCACCCTGCAGCTGCTCCATACAGCTGAACGTATCCGTGACATGGGGTGAACTTAACACTACAAGGTAAGCTGTCACTCAAAGTCACAGAGCATATTCACTGTTTAAATTGGAAATGCCCGAAACCTCTTGTCCACCTCAGGAGTCTGCTGTATCTAAAAATCATTCCTTCCTCTTATCTTTGATTTACTGTGGTGCACTCTATCCCAGTCACCGTGGTGGCAACCCCAGCTGAATCAGATAGAGTACAGGACAGTGGAAGGAATCACACACCTGTCCATTGAAGACAAGATTTTATATTCAAAGACAGGCATTTGTACAAGGATGCTTAAGCATCAAGGCAGCTGATGAGCCTTTTCTGTGAACCTTTGGCTCTTTGAAGATGGTGAACATTCCAATGTATCTTTGGCCTTATAAAGTTATACCTTTAACTTCTCGGGTTGTAAATTTAGAATAAATATAGAAAAATCAAACAAAATCCTACAAGAGAAAAATGGTTAAGTAATTCTCATTCATCAAATGATGGTTGTTTTTTTTTAAGATTTTATTTATTTATTTGACAGAGAGAGAGAGCACGAGCCAGGGGAAGAAGCAGAGGCAAAGGGAGAAGCAGGCTTCCTGCCAAGCAGGGAGCCCGATGCAGGACTTGATCCCAGGACCCTGAGATCATGACCTGAGCCAAAGGCAGACGCTTAACAACTGAGCCACCCAGGCACCCAAATGATGGGTTTTAATACAATAATTACAATTATATTTGGGGGGCATATTTAACTACATGAGAAAATTTTCATCTACCACGTTAGTAAAACAGCGGACTATAAGTATTTAAAGTGTGTGATCTCGATTTTGTGAAATAAAGCTATATGAAAATAGTTAATATATATATTTGCACATAGAGAAGTAAAGGTAATGAATAAATTATTATCTCTCTGGGGACAAATCAAATAGATGAGTTTTACTTTCTTCTTTATAATTCCCTCTCATTTCAACTTTTTCTACTATGATCATGCATTACTTACAGAAACTCTGAAAATAATGCACTTCTTTTCTAAAAATAAAAAGCATATTTTCTTCACGAATTTTGTAGTGGATTTTGCAAAGCAATAATTCCTCCACTATCTTCCACTAATAATACAGTTTCTATTTTTGATTGAATTGTGTTCATTAAAAACACATATACCAGAAGTAAAGAGGAGCCAATGTTTTTCTCCATAGCAAATAAAATTAACTTCTAAGAAATTTAAAATATCTAATTATTTAGGATTTTAAAGTTTAATGGATACCTTTATAATTATGGATGTGTTCCATTCTCCATTTTTAATGCTTCATAAGTGCAGTATGTTTAACCTCCTTTGGAAGGGAGGGAAAAAAAATCATTGGAAATTAACACAGTATTTTTTTTTTAAGATTTTATTCATTTATTTCACAGAGAGAGAGATAGCGAGAGCAGGAACACAAGCAGGGGGAGTGGGAGAGGGAGAAGCAGGCTTCCTGCCGAGCAGGGAGCCCGATGTGGGACTTGATCCCAGGACCCTGAGATCATGCATGACCTGAGCCGAAGGCAGACGCTTAACGACTGAGCCACCCAGGCACCCTAAACACAGTATTTTTAAAGGTAAGTTATGCTGCATTTTAATACAGTGGAACTATACTTCTTATGTGAAAAATTTCAAGACCAAAAACAAACAGGAATTTGAAAACATTTTGGCAATCTTTTTATTCTGTTCACTCTTCTTTCCAATGTCACAGAAGAAAACTCGAGTCTCTCTCCGTTTTATTACATTTGGAAAGAGGCTGCTTAAAGTCCACCAGAGAAACAGAGCCTAAGTCAGACGTCCCACCTTACCCTCTGTTGAGATTGTCAGCTTTTCCTTTTGATCTTTCTTTGCACCTGAAGAACAAAAAATTGATTTTTTCCCCAGATGAACCAAAGTAGAAGAGGGGCAATGTTTTATTAAAAGGTTCTTCGTTCATTCAGCATAAACCATCTTCTATATTTATATACAAAGAAAACCTGTTTCTTTGTTCTTCAGAAAATGTTTTCAGGAACTATCACTCTGGACAGTTAATTCAATTGTATGTAACCCCAAAAAGAGATAGAGAGAAAAGAAAAGATGGTGATGACAACCCTATTAGCTGCCTCAGCAAAGAATAAAGATGGGAGTTGATGAGCTCGCTCAAGAAGCGTTGGTAGAAATAAAACTCTACCAAAATGTAAAACACAGGCACTGTGGAGACCAGTCTTGCATGACTTTTGTTGCTCTTGAGCAGGAGGCCACGATGGCAGAAGAACTGTATCAGAGTCACTGAACCTTTTTCAATTTAAGAAAAATTCACTGTTGGGCTTAAATGTGCTGAAGAAAAGGTGATTTGTGTTACACAAAAGGCAACAGAATAAGGAAGATCTGAAATGATCCCGCAAATGAGGAAAGAGTGAGGGGTGTGGTTTTCAACCAAATGGTGAGACCCAGCTGGCTCTTAACTTTGAAGGAAGAGCATCAAATAAATTTTAAAGTAGAAAGTAAGGAAAGGATGAAAAATAAGTAAAAGACTAAAAAAGCAGTATGATTCTTTGATCCTACGTAAGCCTGAGATTCCACAGCAACACAGAAAGAGACAAATGAGAGAGAAAATGTGAGAAAGCAAAGGCTTTCAACATCCTGGTCTTAAAGAAAACTTGAGAGACTTTTTTTTCTTCTTTTTTTAATAGATTTTGTTTTTTGATACCAGTTTTAGATGCACAGCAAAATTGAGCAAACGGTGCAGAATCTTCCCATATATCCCATCTCCCCGTGCACAGCCTAGCCCTCGTCTACATTCCCCACCAGAGGTACCGTTGGTATAATAGAGGAACCTACAATGACATCATAATCACCCCAAGTCCACAGTTTACCTTACGAATCACTCTTGGTGTGGTACATCCTATGGGTTTAGACAAATGTATAATGACATGTATCCATCATTACAGAATCTCAGAATAGTTTCCCTGCCCTAAAAATCCTCTGTCCTGTGCCTACTCATCCCTCCCTCCCCCAAGCCCCAGCAACCAATGATCTTCCTACTGTCTCCACAATTTTGCTTTTTCCATAATGTCATATAGCTGGAATTATACAGTATGTAGCCTTTTCAGATTGGTTTCTTTTTTTTTTTTTTTAAAGATTTTATTTATTTATTTGACAGAGAGAGAGGGAACACAAGCTGGGGGAGTGGGAGAGGGAGAAGCAGGCTTCCCGCTGAGCAGGGAGCCCAATGTGGGGTTCGATCCCAGGACCCTGGGACCATGACCTGAGCCAAAGGCAGACGCTTAACGACTGAGCCACCCAGGCGCCCCAATTCAGATTGGTTTCTTTCACTTACTAATATGGATTTAAGTTTCTTCAATGTCTTTTCATGGCTTGATAGCTCCTTTCTTTTTAGTGCTAAAAAATATTCCATTGTCTGGATGTTCCACAGTTTATTTACACATTCACCTACTGAAGGATGTCTTGGTTGCTTCCAAGTTTTGGCAATTATGAGTGAAGCTGCTATATAAATATCTGTGTTCAAGTTTTTGTGTGGAACTTATTTTTTAAAGAAAAGTCACAAATATTTTCTGAACACAAACTATGAATCCTTCAAATTATCTTGCCTCATTCTTCCAAGAGTAGGAAGCTCTTAAAAATAAATAAATATTAAAAGCTCTGCAAACAAATTTAGAGCTATTTGGGGAAAACCTTCCTAAACCTAACCAAGATTATTTATGGGGTTAAAACTACATTAGAAACATATTTTGGGATGATGACTGGACTGATGCACTTCTCCATTATGACCTCCAATCCTATTTGGAATCCTGAAATTCTCAAGCTTACCAAAGTAAATACGTTAATTCTCTCCTTTTATAATCCATTAATTCAATAATTTCTTACAAGATATGAGGCCAATAAAAATTACAAAAAGTCCCTCAGTATATTCCGGATCAAAATTTCTAAAATCTTATCATCCTTCCAGCAATCATAGAATTTACTGTTTATTACAACAATTTGATTATTACACTGGTGTTTGTTACAATTATTTGCATAGATCCCTGTTTTCCCAACTTGACTTAACCTCTAAGAATATGAGGATCAAGCAGAACTTAATATTTCCTTTCTGGATATACAGATCTAATCATACTTACTTTTGTAGAGGGGAGGGTGCTGCCCACAGCTAAGGGGGCAACACTGCTGCCCTCAATGGGCCTAGAAGGAAGGGCTGTCACCCCAATGGTGTCAAAGGATAGAGCATCATCAAAACACACAAACAAAAAACATTATTCTTCAGCCTTCAGCCTAACAGAATCTGTTTTAGACTTGCTTGGGACATGTGATCTCTTTCCTCATTCTGATTTCTCCCTTTTGGAATGGGAATTTCTGCCCTATGCCTGTCTCCACCTTGTACTTTGAAAACAGATACCTTGTCTGGTTTCACAGGTTCACAGATGGAGAGGAATATTGCTTCAAGATGAATCATACTTAAGAGTCTCACCTGTGGCTGATTTAAATATTTAGGTAAGATTTTAGAGTTGATGCTGGAATGGTTCAATACATTTGGGGTTGTTGGGAATGGGATAAGCATACTTTGCGTGCAGGAAGGACATGAATTGAAACGGGAAACAAGAGGACAGAATGGCATTAGCTAAACTGTGTCCCTCCCCTGCCCCAAATTCATATGTTGAAATCCCAATGAAGTAAATGAGGTAATTAGGGTGGAGCCCTATCCATTCTAATTGGTTTCCCGATAAGAAGAGGGAGACACGAGGGATGGGTGGGCACAGAGAAAGAGAATGTGAGGGCAGAGAGAGAAGGCCCCCATCTGCAAGCCAAGGAGAGAGGCCTCAGATTGAAATCAATCCTGCTGACACCTTGATCTTGGAATTCTAACCTCCAGAACTGTGAGAAACATATTTCTTTTGTTTAAGCCACAGTGTCTGTGAGATATATATATATAATTATATATGTATGTAATGGTATATATATGTATCATGTATATGTATGTATATGTATATGTATCACATATATATGTATATATATCATGTAAGATATATCACATATATATGATATATATGTAATGCCATATATATGTAATGCCATGTAATATATATATGTAAAATTATATATAGCAAACTGATATGCCTGCCATTTACATTATCCCTAAATTGCTACTAGCTGAGGATACATGCCACATTCCTTCAACTATAAGCGAACATCTGCTCTTTTCTCAGGGATTGTGTAATAAAGAACTTGGTCATGCCCAAAGAGTAGTCTGGTCTTTGCCTGCAACTTCTGAGAAGTAATCATGTCTTTCCTGATAGAGAGCATCTTTGTTTAGGGCAAGGGATCTTAGGATGGGCCCAGCCATATCCAATAGTCTTAGGGTAAGGGCTGGCCATGCCAGAAAGACCAACCATGTGTTTTAGGGTGGGGACTTTGAATCACACAGAAGCAGAGATCAAAACACGGGCAATCAATCAATCAGCCATGCCTATGTAACAGAGCCCCCCCAAAAACTCTGAACATTGAGGCTCAGGTAAGCTTCTCTGGTTGGCAATATTGTGTGTAATGTCACATATCAATGCTGGGAAGGTAATATGTCCTGAATCTACAGGAAAGGGGCAAAGGAACTGCATGTATGGAGCCCTCCCACACCCTGCCTTATTCATCTCTTCCTTTGGCTAATTTTAATCTGTATCCTTTCCTTGTAATAAACTGTAACCATGAGGGTAACAGCTTTCAGGGAGCTCTGTGAGTCCTTTTAGCAAATCATGAAAACAAGAGTGTTTTTGGGGAACCCCAAACTCAAACTGATGTCAGAAGTGAAGATGGTCTTGGAGACTGTGCCCCCTAACTCTACAGGCTGGCTAACTCTGGCAGGGATAAAGTCTCAGACATCAATACCTCTAATATTTTTTCTACCTACCTGAAACATTTAACCATGATTTTCTTCTCAGTGCACCACAGCACACAGTTCTAATTTGCCTGGTAATTGCAGTGGTTCTAAAGTCAGGGCAATATTGTCCCTCACAGAATATTTGGCAGTGTCTGGACACATTTTTAGTGGTCTCAACTAAGTGCTGCTCCCAGCATCTAGTGAGGAGAGGCCAAGGATGCTGCTCAGCATGGCATGATGCACAGGATAGCCCCACAACAAAGAATTATCTGACCCAAATTATAAATAGTGTGAAGTTTAATAAACCCTTCATTATATACTTGACCATCACTGGGTGATCACCCAGATCTGAGATGACGTCTCTAGAAACAGTGAGGAAATAGGACCCTAAATTACAAAGGGACAGTGTTTAAATGCCACATCCACAAAAACCACATTTGTTTGACACTGGGCAAACCATCCAAACCTTTGGCCCTCAATTTTCTCATTTGTAAAATGAAACTAATAATAGGATTTATTCCCCAGGATTGTTTATGGGAAAAATAAAATCATACATTAAAATCAGTTAGCAAAAAATCTGGACCAAAATGAGCATTAGCTGAATATTCACTACATGCCACTTAATTTTCCTTGCATAATGAAAGCCATTTTTTAAAAAAAATTTTTTTGAACTGACTGGAACATTGGTAAAAACAGGTTCACAAATCAGGTTTTCTTGATTTGTTGCAGAACAGATATATGACTCCTAGATGTCATAAATCTGAGCTGCCAACAAATTAAATATTTCTTTCTATGCATAATTTGTCTTCTGTACCCTGAGCATTTTTTCTTTTTCCTTATCATCACCACACATGGTAGCTTTTGTGCACGTCCATTTTCTATGAAGAAACAAAGTTTATATCACACATGAGAGTTATGATAGAAGCAATGACAAAGGACAAGAAACCAAGCAATCCAGAGCTGGCACTACTGAGCAATCCATGGAAAAACAAATTCCTCCTGTATGACCCATCTCCCAAAAGATTACAAATCCCCCATAATGAATGATTGAAATCATTCAGGTCATAGACCCATCTATGCATGTTATATCTGAGAACTGAAAAGCTTTAATTTTCTCCTTTTATATTGTCTTCCACCACTTTCCATCCATATGAATTCCTCATGTAAAGGACATAACTTTTCCCTCTTAGGCCCCAAAACCTATCATATGGCATGCTGTATGTATTAATTCATATCTTTTGGATCCATGGGAGAACAGATGGACAGATGGCCAAATCGATGAAAAGTGTTAGCGGCAACTGGAGGAACAAATAAAAGAATGAATAAATGAATAATTAAAATGGCTTTTTTTAGCTTATAAACAGCGGTACTACCAATTTTTGCTTGAACTTATACAAAATTAAAATATGAGTGTTCTTACAATATATACACAGAACATAACTGTCCCACAACAGAACTTGGTTTACAGCCATACTCTGAACGAGGAATAAATGTACTCTCCCACTTTCATCAATGAATGATACAACCCAGAGCAGTAAAACAGGCTTGATGATTGCTTAGGAATAAGCTACTTTCCATTTTGCAGCACAGGAGTACATACTCCAGGTTAAAACATCCAGGAATATAGCAATATTCATACTTAATGGAAATATCTTAATAGTCTCACTGGGCTAAAATCAAGCAGAGCTGGGTGCTTTTTTCGTGGATGTAGGGGAGAATCTGTGTCCTTTCCCATTTAGGTTATTAACAGAATTCAGTTCCTGGAGTTGTAGTACTGAGATCCCTGTTTACTTGCTGACTATCAGCTGAAAGTTGTTTCCAGGTTCTAGAGATCACACACATTCCTTGGCTGGTGACCGCTTTCCTCCATCTTCAAAGCCAGTAACAGTAGGTCAAGTCTTTATCATACTCAAGTGCATATTTCCTCCTTCTTTCATCTCGTATCTCTGATCTAGCATGGAAAGATTTCTCCACTTTCAAGTACTTGTATGATTAGACTGAGCCCACTCAGGGGCCCAGGATACACTCCATCTCAGCATTCATATGTAATCATATCTGCAAAATTCCTTTTGCCATATAAACCAAGACAGTCATACGTTCAGGGGCTTAGAGCATGGACCTCTTTGGGGGGTTATTTTTTTGCCCACCCCATGATATAAAGATAGATACACAGATGAATGGAATAGAATTGTGAATCCAGAAATAAATCCTTCTACTTATAATGAACTGATTTCTGACAAAAGTGACAAGCCAACTCACTGGAGGAAGCATAGTTTGCTTGAAAAATGACTCAGAAACAATCGCAAAAAGATGAACTTAGATCCTCAACTTACACCATATATTAAAACAGACTCAAGGGGGATCATAGACTTAAATGTAAATGCTAAAAATAATAAAGTCTTTAGAAAATACAAGAGAAAATCTTTGAGACCTGGGTATGGTAAAAATTTCTTAGATATGACATCCAAAACACACAGTTCAAAAAAGAAAAAAGCTGTTAAGTTGGACCTCATTAAAATTCTAAACCTCTACACTTCGAACACCAACATTAGAAAAATGAAATGACCAGCACGTTTCTTTGCTATTTTGACACCAGTTTGTATGGATGTGCTATATAACCAAGTATATGGCAAGTCTGGGAAAAAAAATGCAAAACACATATCCAGCAAAGGACTTCGCTCCACAATTTATAGTAACACTCACAACTCAATAATAAGAAGACAAAATTAAGTCAAAAAATGGGCCAAAAATATGACCACTTTGCCAAAGAATTTAGATGAATGGCTAATAAGTACATGAAAAGATGCACAACATCATGTCAGTAGTAAAATGCAAATGAAAACCACAATGAACTACCATTCCATACTTTCTAGAATAACTATACTATAAGAGACAGAAAATAACAAATATTGGTGTGGATATAAAGAAATTGGAAACCTCCTACATTACTGATAGAAATGTAAAATATAGTACATTACTTTGGCAAACAGTCTGGTATCTATCTAGCCAAGAGAAATGAAAGAGAAATGAAAAAATATGTCCACACAAAGACCCAAACATGAATATTCATAGCAGCATTATTAAAAATGGCCCCAAAGAAACAATCTATATGTCCACCAACTGGTGAATGAACAGACAAAATGTAGTATTATGCATTCAGTGGAACACTATTCAGTGATACAGAGAAACAACTACTGATAGGGGTTGTCAAGGATGAACCTCAAAAACATTATGCTAAGTAAAAGAAGCCAGACACAAAAGGCCACATATCACATGACTCATGTAAATGGAATGTCCAGAAGAGGACAATTTAGAGGCAAAAAGTAGATTAGGGGCTGTCTGAAGCTGGGAGTGGGAATAAGGATTAACCATAAATGGCAGTGGGGATCTTACTGAGGGTGGAGGGATGAAAATGTTCTGAAACTTATGATGATGGTTGCACAACTCAACGAAGTTACTCAAAGTCATCAGACTGTATACCTGAAATGAGAAAACTATGCTGTGAAAAACACTCCTCCATAAAGTTGCCTAAAAAAGCAACTTATAAAAATGAAAAATAGCCATGAAATCCATGAGAAGCATCCCAGTATGAAGCATATAATCTTGGAAAATTATCAAAATTATGCCACGAACAATGAATTTAAGGATAAAAAAACTTCATTTCATCCAGACAAATTTGAAGAAAATGAACGACATAAAGTCAGCTGTCTAGTGGAATCTGGGAAGCTGTTACAATGAGCTCAACTAGAAAATGGGGCACTTCCCTTCACGCCACTTTCTACACATGAAATACAGGAACATCCATGAAGAGGGCTTAACTGGATCTCTTGTTCCATGGACATCTGAGCCCTTTTTATCCTGGCTTTCTAGATAACCACAGCTGACTGGATATACTGGAAAAGACACGTTTCTTTGCTATTTTGACACCAGTTTGTATGGATGTGCTATAACTGTGTAAACATAATTACTCCCCAAACAACAGAGTGGTGAACAGAGCACAGAACTCCTCAGCATAGGTCTCCCCAAGAAATCACAGATCAAGTCTTCTCTGTGCAACAGTTTCATTGAGTTTTCAGAGAAGTCATTAATTCATAACCCAGAGACCCTCTTTGAAGGGAAAGACAAATTATGCTATGATATGATTTGCATAAAGCAAAATACAGTAACATTTCACATGGGCCAGTAAACAATCTGTACAATTTTTACAGAAAAAAGGTAGACTTAGGAACGTTTCCTGATTCAGAACCGAACAGTTTTAAGAAGTATTTCCCATTCACAAATGTGTTGAAACATTCCTCTCTTTAAATAGCAAATAGATAGATGAATTTAGATAAACATATTTAAATTCCCAGAGCAATCTTGAGGAGCTGCAACCATTTGGGAAAATGTCAAGAACACCCTCTGCTTGAGAAAACCGCTCTGCTATGCAAGATGGAGATTATCTCAAGGAAAATAGAAACCTTCTCAAAGAACCTTATTGAGTATCACATTTTTCCCAACTGTTGATTTTAGAGAATTTCACTTGAGACTTATTTCCACTCTGCCAACTAAATATAAATACCTCAGGCCAAGTGGATTAGGGGGAGAAAGCAAGTAAGTTGAAAAGACAGAAAATACTACAGGTTCACTTGACTCATAGCTTGAGCACTTCAATTCTCACTGAGAATGGATAACAAAATTGTTCAAATGAACTTTTACTATCAATATCGAAACAGTGATTTAAAAAAAAAATCTCAAAATGGATTAGCCACTTGAGCATAAACAACTCTACAGGTTGACCTAACCCGGCTGGGTAGCGTAAATAAAGAATTAAGTTCTCCTACAGCAGTTAAGAATAAAGTCACTTTGCGATAAAAAATAAGCTGTTGAGAAGAGAATCACAAATTCTATGAGAAAATTAAAGAAGAGTCATTTTACTGGGTAATGGAATCAAATCTCCATTTGCCCAAAGAACTAAAGGTCCAGGAGAGTGAAGGGGACTCACTTTAGTTCTTAATTTTAGAACTTTAGAGGAAGCTGAAGGAGCAGCATACACTTTCAACCAATTGAAGAGAGCTTGGTTAGAGTGGATGGGATGGGGAAGGCTAGGGGGTCATTTGTATCTTCCTTTCTCTGTGTGATTGTCTCTCTGATTTGGTCATAAAATAACATCTTAAAGTCCTACCCCTTAAAAAACATCACATGCCTACTTTTCATTAAGATGATTAATTATAGGGTGCCTGGGTGGCTCAGTTAGTTAAGCATCTGCCTTCAGCTCAGGTCATGATCCCAGGGTTCTGGGATCGAGCCCCATGTTGGGCTCCCTGCTCAGCAGGAAGCCTGCTTCTCCCTCTCCCCCCTGCTCATGTTCTCTCTCTCTCTCAAATAAATAAAATCTTAAAACAAAAAAGGATAATTAATTATACATTGCATAATGTACAGTATGAACTGAATAATATGATCAACACACAGTAATACAGATCTCATATATTTCATATGTATATAAATAACTTAAGCTTGGTTACGGGTCCTGGGATCAAGCCCCGCGTGGGGCTCCCTGCTCAGCGGGAAGCCTGCTTCTCCCTCTCCCACTCCCCCTGCTTGTGTTCCCTCTCTCGCTGTGTCTCTCTCTGTCAAATAAATAAAAAAATCTTTAAAAATAAATAAATAAATAAATAAATGCAATTTATACATATTATTTATATATTTTATATATATATATATATATAATTTAAAAGGCTATTTTTGTATCCAAGAGGTCAAGAAATTGACGAAATTTATTCATTAAGAATAAAGGCTTGTGCAGGGCGCCTGGGTGGCTCAGTTGGTTGAGCATCTGCCTTTGGCTCAGGTCATGATCTCAGGGTCCTGGGATCAAGACCCTCATCAGACTACCCTGCTCAGCAGGGAGCCTGCTTCTCCCTCTCTCTCTGCCCCTCCCTGTGCTCAGGCTCACTCTGTCTCTCTCTCTCTTCTCAAATAAATAAAATCTTAAAAAAAAAAAAAAAGAATAAAGGTTTGTGTCTGCCAAATTTGTCTAGTTACCTAGCAAATATTTAGACAAAATAATGATAAAAATATATGTTTTCAAAATGCCTTAGATTGGCTTATCTGAAAAATAAGAGCATATTTTTTTAAAGGATATGCCAAGTATATTCTGTATTTTAGGGTGGAATCTCTGGTAAGCCAGGATGAGAGGGACGGGGTAGAGAGGCTGGCAGGAAGGAAAGGAATACAAAGCATATGTTGTTGCCAAGTTGGCCAGGGCTTCAGCAGAGAGTACCAGATGGTTCGTTGGTCCTAGAAGATGGGATGTCACCAGAGAGGCCAGAGAAACTACTGTGTCTAAGAGCAATCCATGAGGTAGGAGACAGGGAGAAGACAGGAAGGAAAGGCACACAAACGTTTTAGCTGCAGGATTTCTGTGTCTTCTGTCTCCTTTTTTTCATAGGCCAAAATTTGACAAGAACTGATGAGAGGAACCTGACCCTCAGAAGGTCTGGTGTGATCGTGAAAGGCAAGGGAAGCAAAGGCAAAAATGAACTATTGGGACTTCATCAAGATAAAAAGCTTTTGCAGAGCAAAGGAAACAGTCAACAAAACCAAAAGACAACTGACAGAATGGGAGAAGATATTTGCAAATGACATATCAGATAAAGGGCTAGTATCCAAAATCTATAAAGAACTTACCAAACTCAACAGCCAAAGAACAAATGATCCAATCAAGAAATGGGCAGAAGACATGAACAGACATTTTTCCAAAGAAGACATCCAAATGGCCAACAGACACATGAAAAAGTGCTCAACATCACTCGGCATCAGGGAAATCCAAATTAAAACCTCAATGAGATACCACCTCACACCAGTCAGAATGGCTAAAATGAACAAGTCAGGAAAAAAAAGATGTTGGCAAGCATGTGGAGAAAGGGGAACCCTCCTATACTGTTGGTGGGAATGAAAGCTGGTGCAGCCACTTTGGAAAACAGTATGGAGTTTCCTCAAAAGCGAAAATAGAGCTACCCTATGACCCAGCAATTGCACTACTGGGTATTTACCCCAAAGATACAAATGTAGTGATCCAAAGGGGTACATGCACCCCAATGTTTATAGCAGCAATGTCCATAATAGGCAAATTATGGAAAGAGCCTAGATGTGCATCAACAGATGAATGGACAAAGAAGATGTGGTGTATATATACAATGGAATATTATGCAACCATCAAAAAGAAATGAAATATTGCCATTTGCAATGAAGTGGATGGAACCAGAGGGTATTATGCTAAGCGAAATAAGTCAGAGAAAGACAAGTATCATATGACCCCACTGATAGGAGGAATTTGAGAAACAAGATGGAGGATCATAGGGGAAGGGAGGAAAAAATGAAACAAGATGAAACCAGAGAGGGAGACAAACCATAAGAGACTCAATCTCAGGAAACAAACAGGGTTGCTGAAGTGGTGGGGGGTGGGTGGGGGGTGGGAGGACTGGGTGATGGACATTGGGGAGGGTATGTGCTATGGTGAGCGCTGTGAATTGTGTAAGACTGATGAATCACAGACCTGTACCTCGGAAACAAATAACACATTATATGTTAAAAAAAAAAAAAAAAAGGTAGGAAGGGGAAAATGAAGGGGGGGAAATCGGTGGGGGAGACAAACCATGAGAGACTGTGGACTCTGAGAAACAAACTGAGGGTTTTAGAGGGGAGGGTGATGGGGGGATGGGTTAGCCTGGCAATGGGTATTAAAGAGGGCACGTACTGCATGGAGCACTGGGTGTTACACGCAAACAATGAATCATGGAACACTACATCAAAAACTAATGATGTAATATATGGTGACTAACATAACATAATAAAATAAAATTAAAAAAAAAAAAAGAAGGTCTGATGTGGTTCAGCTTGGGCCTCAGAGGGGACAGAGGGGGCCCACCCATGCCTGCAAGGTGGGGGAGCCACAAGGGAGGCTACGGCTCTACAAGAGGGTCCAGACGCCCCTGGCTAAACTGCGGTTCATTCCAAAAGCTAAAATTTATATCATGATATCTTAAAATTTTCTAAAAAAAAGAGTAATTATAAATTTCAGTATGTTATATGTGGTATCAGAATTTATATTGAAATAAAGCTGAAAATAAAACAGTTTCACTTCCTCATTAACCAATCTTTTTACAATTCAGTTTTCAGGAGGATAAGGGGTCCAAGTTCACAATTTATAAATCATGGCAAAATGAGGCAATTATGAGACTAAGAGTAGAAGAATTTAGAATGTCAAGTGGCATTAATTTAAGTGGAAATAAGTTCTCTACACCTAATTTAATTAATGCCAAGTGCTCGTAGAACTTTGTTTTTCTGCAGTGAAACTTGAAATTGGATGAGACTAACATAGTAATCATAGTCTAATACTCTGCCCTTCAGAACTACAGGTTTTATTTTTCACCATTAAGAAAACCTCATCACTTACATTGCGTGTAATATAAAATCCAGGGGTAGGGGGATACAAACAGATTTTTTTTTTTAAAGATTTTATTTATTTATTTGAGAGAGAGAATGAGATAGAGAGAGCATGAGAGGGGAGATGGTCAAGGGAGAAGCAGACTCCCTGCTGAGCAGGGAGCCTGATGCGGGACTCGATCCCGGGACTCCAGGATCATGACCTGAGCTGAAGGCAGTCGCTTAACCAACTGAGCCAACCACAAACAGATTTTAGTAAGCTTACTGCAGCTAAATCACAAACCAAGCAACCTCCAAAAGGGGCTGTGGCCTGGTTCATTCCCACCAGACTATTCTGGGAGCACAATGCTATTCCATAATGGTATTCCCTTGATCTAGCACTTCAAGGCTTTCAAACAAATCAGAATGTTGTTAGAAAAATAAAATTTGAACATAGTATGGGAAATGGAGTCCGTGCCAATTGTCTCCCAGATTTCAATGCCATCCTCTAAGAACCATGTTAGTACTAAAAAAAAAGAAAGAAAGAAAAAATTGTGTAACACATGACATTGAGTAGCAAGTAAAATTGTGCCTAGTATTCTGAGAAAAGCAGATGTATTACAAATATTTAAGTCATAGGTGTCAGCCAGTATAACACAAGACTTTGAAAAACCAGAGCAGTAAAAGAGAAAGCATAATAGAGAAAGAAATAAAGAGAGAGAGGAAGGAAGGAAGGGAGGGAGGACAGGAGGAAGGGAGGGAGGGAGGAAGGAAGGGAGGGAGGAGGGAAGGAAGGAGGAGGGAAAGAGGAGGGAAGGAAGGAAGGAAGGAAGGAAGGAAGACACAGAGAGAGGCACACAGAAAAATGAAAGAAAGAAGAAAGGAAAAAGAAGGAAAGGAGGATGGGGGGAGGAAGGGAGGGAAAAAGGGAGGGAAGGAGGGAAGAAAAACCATCAAACTAATATGCTCTGGCAAATCTCAATATATTGGATGTCTTATAATTTTGTACAACCTTACTTTATTCAATCCTTATTTAATTCCACTAATGCCATATGAATATACAGACCTTTGAACAACATGGGGATTAGGGGCACCAAACCTCTACATAGTCAAAAATCTGCATATAACTTCTACTCCCCCCTAAACTTAATTACTAAAAGCCTAGTGTTGACTGGAAGCCTTCTGATAACATACACAATTGATTAATACATAATGCGTATGTATTAGGTACTGTATTCTTACAATAATCTAGAGAAAGAAAATATTAAGAAAATTGTAAGAGAGAAAAAACACATCTATAGGACTCTACTGTGTTTATGGAAAAAAGCCACGTATAAGTGGATGCACTCATTTCAAACGCATGTAGCTCAGGAGTCAACTGTATTACAAGAGTTTAAAAAAGCCAGACTTCCTAGAATAAAGCATATTGAGGTTGAGCAGCAGCCCAGAGAGAGCATCTTTCCCCCTGTCCATGATAATTCATTCGTATCACAGGCAGACACTGCAAACCCAAATCTTAACCATATGCCAGACTTTTCTAGTAGGATCACTGTGCTCTTGTTCTGTAGAACACACTGGCTAAGACCACAGGCTCTGCAGCCAAACAGAACTTTCTTTTTATTTATTTATTTTTGTTTATTTGAGTATAGTTGACACATAGTTACAATAGTTTCAGATGTAGGAATTTTATTTTCAATTATTTGATGTTTGGTGTAAGGCCAAGGTCTTTATTTCCTCATCTGTAAAATGGGTGCTATAGAAGTCTGCAGAAAATCCCACCTTACAGTGCTCTGTTAAGTGTTAAATGAAATAAGGAATGTAAAAGCATACAGTATCTGGTAAGTGGGAAGTACTATGGCTTCTTTCACTAGGATGTGGCCTAATCTAAAACAGACGATTTCCCCCCAGGGCATACAAGAAAAGAGCACAATTTTTATAATCTAAAGACCAAGATTTAAATGTCAAATCTGTACATAATCAGACAATTTTCTTTTACTTGCTGTCACTGTCTATAGTGGGTTGAATGATGGCTCCCCAAAAGAAGGAATTGGTGAATGTCAGGTTACTTGGAAAAAGCGTCTTTGCACTAAGTTGAGGATCTCCAAATGAGATCATCCTGGATTAGGCAAGTGAGCCCTAAATCCAATGACAAGTGTTTTTATAAGAGAAAGGCAGAGAGAGATTTGAGGCACAGAGAAACAGAGGTGAGAGCAACGTGAAGAAAAAGAGACTGGGTTGATGTATCTATAAACCCAGGAATACCATGGATGGATGGCAGACGCCACTAGCTAGCAAAGTAGCATGGAAAAGACAGAATTTCCCTCAGAACCTCCAAAAGAACCCAATCCTGGCAACACCCTGACTTCAGACTTCCGGCCTCCAGAAATGTGAAAGAATCCATTTCAATTGTTCTAAGCTACCCATTTTGTGATCCTTTGTTACAACAGCCCTAGGAAACCAATGAAGTGTCCAGGTATACTTAAATCCAAAGTGTGTTGTCATCAGACTGCATGAACTCAAAGGTAGCGATGTTCAAGAAGGGATCTAATATGATGTCTGGCATGGGAATGACCCTCAGTAAAAGCGAGCTTCCCTTCTACTGCCATGTGCTCTCAGTCCAGCCATGTACTTCAACTTCGATTAGGGCTCCCAAACCATCTACCATGGAGAAAACCAACCATTTCCCAAGAGGGAACTATGTAGACTATGCCTAGCCAGGGCAATACAGATCCAGCCCTCTCCCTGACCAAAAGGCCACTGTGCCATATTTTTTTCTCCTGACTTTAGCCCCTTACTGCCTGCAGTGCTTCTTCATTAACCACTGCCTGAAACTGCCCCCCACCTGACCCACCCTCTGTATCTTCAGACCCCTGGTTGTCTGCACTCCTGGATTTGGCCCCCTTGGAAGGCAATAAAGCCTTTAAGTTTTTCTTTACTTCATAGTTCTTTTCAGAGTTTTTATATTCATGAAATTTCATTCAATCTTCACCACACCCTATGAAGTAGACATATTATTTTACTAATATTGCATATGATTCAAGAGCTTTAAGCAGTAATGCATCAGGCTCAGTGCTCAGTGGAGTCTGCTTGAGATTCTCTCCCTCTGCCCCTCCCTTGCTCTCTTTCTAATAAATAAATCTTAAAAAAAAATGTGTACACTGATCCAACCTCTCAGAGGCAGTAAGCTCAAAAGACTGTCAAAAGTCACATCCTCAGCAACAAGCAATTCTACTCCTATAAGACTTACCACCGCAGTGAAGAGGATACATGAACTAAGGATGTTCATGGCAGGGTTGCTTATAATAGAAGGAAAAATGCAGTCATCTTTAATGTTTTAGAAAACAGGACTGGTTAAATAAGAGTGTAGCTAATAATGATTTTGTATATATTTATGGTAAAGAGCTTTCTAATCCTTTAGAAGAAAAGATGATCATGACGCCTTAAGTAAAATGGGTAGGTAAGTCCATTACAAGCCACACTTTGTGGCTGTGTATATGCACTTACATATCTGGAAGACCAGAAACCAGACTGACAATAGTGGAAATCTCTGGGTGAGATAATTCTAATTGCTATTTTTTTTTTTTAATTCAGGGGGAAAAGTTGAATTATCCCTCAAGTTAAATTGAGGGGAAAAATAAATTAATTAAAACATAATGAGAGATATGGGGTGCCTGGGTGGCTCAGTCAGTTAAGCGTCTGCCTTCAGCTCAGGTCATGAGTGCAGGGTCCTTGAGATGGAACCCCACGTTGGGCTCCCTTTCAGCGGGGAGTTTGCTTCTCTCTCTCCCCCTGACACCCCGCCTGCTTGTGCTCTCTCTCTCACAAATAAATAGAATCTTTTTTTTTTTTTTTTAAGATTTTATTTATTTATTTGACAGAGAGAGAGATAGCGCGAGCAGGAACACAAGCAGGGGAGTGGGAGAGGGAGAAGCAGGCTTCCCACCGAGCAGGGAGCCCGATGTGGGACTCGATCCCAGGACCGTGGGATCATGACCTGAGCCGAAGGCAGACGCTTAACGACTGAGCCACCCAGGTGCCCAATAAATAGAATCTTAAAAACAAAACAAATATAACGAGAGATACATTCTCAAATTGGCTTTGTCTATTCTTCCAGTCGGTATCTGCTGAGTGCCTCCTCAGAGAACTGTAGGAGACATACACAGGCTGGCCAAAGCTCTGAATCTGAAATGAATCCTGAAACCACCAGTGGAGACATTCCCTTGATTAACTACTGATATTCTCTCAACTTCCACGGTGAGAATGTTATCCGTGGGTCACAAAATTTGGAACTGGTTCATCTTCTAAAACCTACCATTGGTCAGTTTTAAACACAACCCAGTTGAACATTACAGAGTGTCAATCATAATTTCACAACTGAGTTGTCAGAAAGAAAAAAAATATCTACTGCACTTGGAAATGCCAAGTGTACCCAATAAATGTCAAATAAAATTGAATTGTTTGCAGGAACTTATGGGTGTGTGAATGGGAAACCCAGGCAAGACCCTCTGAGAATGAGATCCTATGTATTTGGTTGAGTCTGTGCTCCTGAAATCCAGGGTTTTTTTCTCCCTCCATGACACCCTGCATAGTCAACCATGCTACCTTCCTCTGAAGAGATTTTTATCCTTTAAATACTTGGCTGTCCAGCCACTCTGCTGATAAACACATTTCTCACACGCATATCTCTGTGCAGCGATCTGGGGAAGTTACTAAGGCATGCAACCAATGCTGCTTAACACATTCTTAAGACTTTCCCACGGCAGTCTTTTCTCAAAAGCAGACTCCAAAGATGGAGCCAAATTAATAAGGCAGAGGACCAAAAGTGCTGAGTACATGGCTGTTTTCTTTAAGCTGAACAGATCTTGACGACTAGATGTGGCACCCACACGTCTGTAGTCAACATAATGTACTCTCTTCTGCCACATTTGTCAGAAGGACTGGGAAGTCTCTCAATCACAAACTTACTTTCTCAGGACTCTTACTTTTTTCTCTAAGAGATTAGATGTTCAATATTTTTTTTTAAAGAGAAGGGCATGCAATAAAGTGATTCTTTGCTTTAACGCAACCAATATTTACTGAGCAATTCCCTGTGTCAAGTTCTTTGTACCAGGGACACAATGGCAAATCCTGAGCCCTGAACTTTTGGAGCTCAAAATCAAGTTAAAGAGACTGATGAGAAACAAAGACAAAACAGCATATAATGAGGAAAAGTGTTTGGAGTGGTAGCATCTCAAAGGGACACCTAACTTGAACATGGAAGGTCAGAGAAGTTTCTTGCAGTATAGCCTAAGAAGTGAGGTGAGCACTAATATACCAAAGGAAGTGAAGAATAATGTGTATGCAAAGACCCAGAGGTATTTAAGGAGCTTATAGGTTCAGTCAGGTAAAGACGGCTTGTACCAATATGGTTAACCATCACACATGCATTTAAGGTGTAGAAATGGTGAATGAGTGAATCATCAGTTCACTTCAAAAAACCCAGAGAATTAAACATTAACTTACAACACCCAAATCAGGAGACCAACTAAGGAAGTCTGCTTTTCTCTCAAGGTCAATCATGCTAAGGATGTCCTTTGAAAATTATGCACATAATAAGTACTAGAGATATTTTGCAACGTGCATGACATATCAAGACACCACACATACATTTGTGTGGAATGGCATTCCACACCCTCAAAACCACCTTTTACATGAGACATTGTTTCTCCTGAAACACAGTTCTCTACATCCATTCATTCTGATGTTCATTCTCTTCTGTCAAACTTCCATCACCTTCATCAGTAACTAGACTGTGTTCTTTTGCTGTTGTAACAGATTACTGCAAACTTAGTAGTTTAAATAATACTCATTTATAATCTCACAGTGTTGCAGGGCTGATGTCTGGCACAGTGTGACCGGTTTCTCTGCTCAGAGGCTCACTGGGCTAAAATCAAGGTATTGGCCAGTTCTTAAAGA
Source organism: Mirounga angustirostris (assembly GCF_029215605.1). NCBI lineage: Eukaryota > Metazoa > Chordata > Mammalia > Carnivora > Phocidae > Mirounga > Mirounga angustirostris. The sequence goes on along the minus strand of NW_026991709.1, from coordinate 181,448,658 downwards.
TATTTACTTGGGGTTCAGGGTCATCTTCCAAGCTCACTGGTTACTGGTTCCAAGGGTAGTTCCTTACCCTTATTGGACTGAAGTTCTCATTTCTTCGGCAACTGGCTCTTCATCTTCAAGGAAAAAGAGTGCAGCAAATCCTTCTCATGCTTCAAATCTCTCTGACTTCTGCTACACCACTAAATTCCTCTTCTGCCTTCCCCTTCTGCTCATAAGGACTCATGTGATCACACTGGGTCTACCAAGTTAATCCAGTATTCTCCCTATCTTAGGGTCAACTGATTAGTAACCTTAATTATATCTGCAAAGTCCCTTTTGCCATGTAATGTCACATAATCATAGATGCAACAATAGGAGTGAAGGTCATGGGGCCAAAATTCTGCCTACCATACTATCCAAGAGAATTAAAGATATATTCCACACAAAGATTTGCACATACATGTTCCTAGCAGCACTAACCACAACAGATAAAAATTCAGAACAACCTATATGTCCACTAGCTGTTGAGTCAATATACATAATGTGATATATCCATACAATGGAACACTATTCAGCAACACAAACAACAAACCACTAATATATTCAATGACATGAATGAACCTCAAAAACATTAAACTAAGTGAAAGAAGCAAGAAACAAGAGACTTCATGTGTTGTATGATTCAATTTGCAGAAAAGGCAATACTGTAGGGACAAAAGGAAATTAATGGGTCTCTATGGCTGGGAATGGGAACAGGATTAATAGTAAATGGACACGAAAGATATAACTGGAAGGTGAAAACATTCTAAAACCAGACTGGGATGAAGGTTGCATAGCTTGATATATTTATTACTAAAACTCATTGAACTATATACTTGAAATGGGTGAATTTTATGACATATAAAATAGGACTCCATAAACTTGTTAAAAAAATTAAAACTAAATAAATAAAACCATTGCAAAATGGTTCCTCTGTTCATGCGAATTGAAAGGTAGCATCCCTCCAATGGCTTACAAGGTCCTACATGACCTGTATTCCCAGTGCCTCAACATGACCTCATTTCCTACTGCACTCTTTTTCCAGTTAGTCCATTCCTCCCATTCTGACCTTACAGATTCCTCTACACACATTCCTGCCTCAGGGCCTTTCAGTTTATCCTATCAATGGAACCCTGTGAGTTAGCCTGTCAAAGAGGCTTTGGATCCAGCTCTCTCTTGAATCAGTTCTGAATCAACATGGTCTTGATGATGGAAGGAACATGAGGATACTCACTGCTTCCCTCTGCTTCTCTTTGCTCTCCTACAGTGAAAAGGAATATATAATGAAAAATAAGCACACTGTGAAAATCAGTGCAAGTTGAGCATTGTGATACTTAGAGAGCAGGCAAAGGACATTCTTCAGAACAGGGCTACTCCATCATCTGTCTCCAGCTGCCACTGGATGCCAATAAGCTGTTGGAATATAATAGCTGACTACATCAAGAATGCACAAATCACTGCCATGCTGAAACGCTTTCTCCCTGCTGCCACTCTTGCTCCCCTGTCCAGTATGAGTCCTGGTTTATTTCAATTACTTCCATGATAGATTATCCTCAACACTTGCAAAATAATGGCAACATTAACCAACCTATATCCTTAACTAACAAAAGGTCACCCTCACTTTGTAAGAACCGCTTGTGCAATAAAATGAACTGCAATGTAATTCCAAAAGAAACCACTATTTCCACTTTCTAAATCAGGCTTTCTTTTCTCTCTCTCTCTTTCTCTCTCTCTCTCTCTTTCTGTAACAAGAATAGAGAATACTACTTGTAATGCTCAAGATTTCCTCAGAGGCTGTAACTACTGACCATCAGGACAGGCTCTTTCCTTCTCACTATGGCCAAACCTCTCACCAGATTCACAGGACTGAAACCTCAGAACTCAGAGAACAGAACTAGTTAACCTCAGAAAGCTGTTGTACAATTTCTCAACAAGTTGCATGAGACAAAATTCTCTTTTTGCAAATGAAGTGCTTTATTAAAAAAAAGTGAGCTATTAATAATAATGAAATGTATTGATTTTGAGAGATCAGAAACAAGCAAGCTTTGTATCAGAGTCCAATATGCCAATCTCAATCCCCAGGCAATTAATCTATCTTCCCCAACTGATCTGATTTCCATGACCCCAATTTTTTAATACTTCCAATGAGTATTTTAAAGGAGCTAAGGATGTCTCTGGATTTTCCTATTTTTATTTGCTCTGTTAGATGACATTTTCAATTGCTCTAGAACATTCTAAGGGGCTTTTTTTGTTGTTGTTATGATGGCAACGCAGTATGAAGGTTAGGAATACACACCGAGACAGGCACAGGTTCAGATCCCAAATCTGACATTACAACAACCAGAGATTTAAGGTCATACAACTAGTAAATGACAGGAGAAGGGTTTGAACTAACACAATCTGGCTCCAGGGTCTACGTGCTGAGTCAGAACTCTAAGCTGCCTCTCATTTTCTACTATGACTACCGCTCTTCTACCAGCACCACCAACATCATCCCCATTGTCACTATCAGAGAGCCACAGTATAGACAATAATTAATACCATTTTTAAATTAACCTAGTCAAACTCTGAAAAGCCACACTCAGCAAAGGCCATCCAATAAAGAGTCACCACATGCTTTCATTTTTCTAATGCCATTCCAGTGAAGTAGAGAAGAAAATGTCATAAACCTCATTTTACCGACTGCGGAACTGAGCTAAAAATGATTAAGTCTTCTAGCATCACCTGATGACTGAGAGGTAGAGGGAGACTAATGAAGCTCGACTCTATTCACCTAGTATTATCACTCATCTTAAAAATATTTAAGCTTCCCAAATGAAACTAAGGAGGACTGTTTCCAGCCGTCTGATCTACCTGGAGAAAAACAAGGCTGGGCTGGCTTGCTAAGCACATTGGAATAAATAAAATATGAAGACATGAGTAAGGGCCTATCATAAAGAATTCCCACATTGTGTCTGCAGTCAGCATAATAACTGTGGCGTTTCTTATCGTTTGCATTCAGCCTGGGTAATTCAGTGACACCTTAAAAGTGACAGATGAACATGAAAAAGAGCTGACATCTCTTGCAAGATTTGAGGAGATGCCAGAAGGACCCTAGCAAAGTACAGTGACAGCTGCAAGGGAGGATGACAGAGCTTAAAAAGCAACTAACCACTTTTTTTTTAGGTTTAATTTTTGCACAAAAACACAACAGAAACAACATGAGATGGTAATGACAGTAAAAAAGTCAATAAACTATTTTTTTCTTTTTTTTTTTAAGATTTTATTTATTTATTTGACAGGGAAAGAGATAGCGAGAGCAGGAACACAAGCAGGGGGAGTGGGAGAGGGAGAAGCAGGCTTCCTGCCGAGCAGAGAGCCCCATGTGGGACTCGATCCCAGGACCCTGGGATCGTGACCTGAGCGGAAGGCAGATGCTTAACGACTGAGCCACCCAGGGGCCCCCTTTTTTTTTTTAGAGAGAGGGAGGAGAAGGGGCAGAGGGAGAGAGAGAATCTTAAGGAGGCTCCGCACCCAGCGCAGAGCCTGACGCGGGGCTCGATCTCATGACCCTGATCATGACCAGAGCTGAAATAAAGAGTCGAACACTTAACCGACTGAGCCACCCAGGCGCCCCAAAGCCCTTCTTTTTTTTTTTTTTTTAAAGATTTTATTTATTTATTTGAGAGAGAGAGAATGAGAGACAGAGAGCATGAGAGGGAGGAGGGTCAGAGGGAGAAGCAGACTCCCTGCCGAGCAGGGAGCCCGATGCGGGACTCGATCCCGGGTCTCCAGGATCATGACCTGAGCCGAAGGCAGTCGCTTAACCGACTGAGCCACCCAGGCGCCCCGCCCCAAAGCCCTTCTTAACTGAACAGTGAATGTGTCTAAATCTGGCCATAACCAAAATGAATGAAAGTCAAACATGCCAGTGATGCTGGCAGTCTCCATTCTATCGTTCTTTGGCAAATATGTTTATCTGACTATTCAAAACACGCAAGAGAACAAGATTCTTAAAGATTCCACCAGACTTTTACTTAGGGAGGCCCTAAAAAGCTCCAGAGCTTTATAGTACTTACCTAAAAGTCTGCTACAAGCGTATTTGCCAACATTTCACTAAAACAAACATCTTAAAATTAATAAATTACCTGTCAACTCCCATAAAAACAGATGGTCACTTGGAGACAGGAGAAGATGTTATCATTCTGTTTTACACAGCTGTTCAGACTAGAAAAAGATCATTTCATTTTCTATAACATAGAAGAAACCCTGCCTAAGATTTCCAATATTATGCATAAAAATGAAAATTTCATGCAGCTGTTTCTATATTACACATCTGGTTATTGCTGAGGAAACATTTTTCATAGTAAAATAACGTCATTATAATAAATAAAAACTAAAATTGGTCTGTTTGTTTTCTCTTAATAATCATCAAGCTATTTCTCAATGCTTTGCTATCAAAAGATTTTAAATTGCTGGGTATTCCTACACTGGGACATTCTAATATGCTATATAACCCAATTAAGAACCTATTAGCCATCTATTATCAGTGACAAAGTGCACACAGACAAATATCTGATACCACAACTGTTTCTTCTTGTTACTCCTTTCAAGAAGGTGTTTTAGAAGTTTTATCAGAAATCTAACCCATGAAACAATAAGTCAACACAACATTAATGTCACACATCTGAAATGAGATTTTGATTTGTTAGTCTCCAACACATTACTTACATTACTATAAATCGCATGAAGATGAAGACATTTGGCACCTAACAATAGTTACGAAATAACCAACACCACGAGCATGCCTGTATTTATGCTCCGAGCTCTCTTGGTTCTATATTTTTAGCAAAAGACATGAAATTTGATAGCTAAATATATGACCACTTTTTTCACAATACTTGCCAGGAGCACCAATGCTTAAGTCTTTGGAATGCCCACAAAATATGTCTGTGACATTCAACTATTGTTAGAGAGGGAGGAATCTGTATGGCAGGGGGATTCATTTAAGATTGGCAAAACAATTACAATGGTGACAGGCCACTTTGAGTTAACTGTTAGGTAGTGAACTGCATCGGGAAGTTTTACTATCACTCCCCTGTTCAATATCTTCCAAAGGAGCCTACAGAACAAATTCAAACCCCTTAGAGAGCCAACAACACCCCAGTGGCCTCCTAGACCCTTCTTTTTCCAACCTCAACTTTACCCAAGCCTCCATGGTCTCTTTCTGTCCTTTGAAGCCATGAAGCTCAAGGCCATTACCTATGTGTCCCACCTGTTTGGGATACGCCCCCCCTAAGATCTTCTTTATAGCTGTACAGCATTCATATCACAAATGTCACTTCCACAGAGAAGGAAGCCTTCCTTGACCATCGACCGTGATCCCACCCTTCAATCTCTAGCCAACAACCTCCTCTCTTATTTTCTTTACAGCACTGATAGCCTTCGGACATTATTTTGTAATTATTTATACGTTTATTTTCTCTCTCCTCCACCAGAACTTAAAGCTCTTCCCAAGAGATGTCTTATTTATAGCTATACCTCTGGCACCAAGTACCTACACATATCAAATATATGCTGAATGAAGGAACTAACTTTGTTTTTCACTGAACTAATAATGTGATCAAAGTGGCCAAACAATCCATTTGAATCCAACCTGTGTCTTGGCTATCCCTCCACTGGCCTCATAGGATTAGACTTAATCATAGGATGGGGTGAGGAGTCATGAAGCCAAAAGGACATGCCCAGAGCCTATTCTGTTGAAGTTTCTGCCCAAATGGTCCCCCAGTGTGGGCCTCTTCTTGAGATCTGGTCTTCCAAGGGAAGAACGTGGTACCCTCGATGTACACTCCTAGGCTGAAGGTTGGCCAAGGGATGGCTATTTGCAGGAGAGGTGGATGGATCTGCACATGAATGCAAATGAGGCACCTCACAATACTGAATGGCGAAGGGTGACAAGAAGAAGCACAGGCTAGTGGCGCCTGGGTGACTCAGTCGGTTAAGCGTCTGCCTTCAGCTCAGGTCATGATCTCAGGGTCCTGGGATTGAGCCCTGCGTCGGGCTCCCTGCTCAGTGGGAAATCTGCTTGTCCCTCTTCCTCTCCCAGTGCTCATGTGCTCTCTCTCAAATAAATAAAATCTTAAGAAGAAGAAGAAGAAGAAGCACAGGCCAGGGGTTGGTAATCCCCATGCTGCACATTCTTGCATGGAACTCCACAAAGTCCAGTAATGAGAAATTCAGATCAGGCCTTCCAGGTCATTATGAAATTATTTTTGCCAAGGTAAGACATTTTATTCTATTGTGGACATATTTTAGCCCATCTGATAGACTGTTAGCTTGATTTACAACTTTGTATTTGGAACATATGGGATGCAGGCCTCTATTTGTACTCTTGCTCCCTGTCCTACAAACGTTGGGGGTGGGCTTGTAGGTTCTTGATCCTGTCCCCTGAGTTCTCTGAGTCTATTTCCTCACTAGAAAAAGAGAAGTAATTCCTATCCTGCCAACACCTCATATTATGTAAAGAACAAATGAGATCATCCATAAAAATCTATAGAAATCATAATTATAAATATTTGTATTGTGTTCCTTCCCACATGCCTCCCTATATATTCCAGCAAGTGAGGACAATGATAATTTCCACTGCCAATCTCAGACCTTCTGTGGCTTTTGAGCTAGATAGAGTTTTGCTTTCATTTCATTTTTTTCACAGTGTTAGGTATTCATAAAATTATTTCCCTAACCTGCAAAGTTTCACATCCTTCCAGGAGAACAAAGATATCAGACTGCCTAAGAGTTTAGACATTAAAAGAGAAAACTTTCAGGCGCCTGGGTGGCTCAGTTGGTTAAGCGACTGCCTTTGGCTCAGGTCATGATCCTGGAGTCCCAGGATCGGGTCCCGCATCGGGCTCCCTGCTCGGCGGGGAGTCTGCTTCTCCCTCTGACCCTCCTCCCTCTCATGCTCTCTGTCTCTCATTCTCTCTCTCTCAAATAAATAAATAAAATCTTTAAAAAAAAAAAAAAAAAGAGAAAACTTTCTACAAAAAAAAAAAACAACTTCTAGAATTATTCACATTTATAGCTATAGAGTCATGCCAGCTGAAAAATGCCTCTTCTACTATTTAGCCCTCTGAATACAGATCTGTTTTCCAGGAAAAGCACATAATATACATGAGTGTTGTGTACTTATTGATCGCTAATCAGTTAGAATGAACTGAACATGAAGTACACCCCTGGGGCTGTTTTAGATCTACCAGACGCTGTCTGTCCAGAAGCCTCTCCTCCCATCCCAAAGAAAGGATGATCTCAGAGATTTAATAAATCAAGAGCACAAACAGAACATATAAAGAAGCTAGGATAAATAAAGAGAAACTCAAAAACTTAAAGAAAGCACAAAAGTAAGCTGGCCAGACTGTAGTAAAAGTTAAAACAAACTCTAGCCCATACAGGACAAGGAAAAACGGAAAAAGATTTCAGTGCACTAAGGTTCAAAAAGGCTGCATTTAGACGATAAAAACCATTTTACAAAATGCATTAAACTCATCAAATGGAGTACACTAACCACTATTAGAAAAACCACAAATTGCCAAAAGTAAATAATGAAAATCTTTATCAAAGTGCCCTTTAGAAGTTTATCACAACATAAACTTTTCAATTTTCTAAATAACCAGGTATTTTTAGCTCATCAGTCAGGACTAAAAATCAAGTAAATTCAGCAGAAAACTTACTTGTAAATATTAACAGCAATAATAATTAAGAAAGCTCAAGTTCACTGAGTTGTTGTAATTTCCATGCACTGATCCAATTGTGTTAACACAATGAGTATCATAATTAACATAATGAGGATACTCACGGCAAATCTCTGATGCAAGAAATAGTTATTAGTACCTTTTTAGAAGGGGAAACCATGGCAGAGAGGGCTTAGGTAACTTGCCCAAAATTTCCTGCCAGCAAATTAGAAGAAAAACCCAAGAAGTTTGGCTTCCTAAGACAGCCAATACTCGAAAGAGGTAAGTGGCAGAATCAAGACCAATTATTAGAAAACTAACACTTTATCTGTCATGCCTCCCACAAATGTGGGTTTATCACCAACACGTACAAGAGTGCAAGGCATTGTGGATGAAAAAAATGAAGCCAGCGGAATCCAGGCCTGGAAACTAAGTGTCCTGGTGGAGGAGGAAAAGGACTTTATTGACAGGACCTCACAGAGTACCATCATGGACATTCTCTCATGTGGTCCTCACAACAACCCAGTTATTCCCTGTTCATAGAGGAAGAAACTGAGCTCAAATATGCCAAGCAAGTTATTCAGAATCACACAAGTATTCAGTAGCATTCCCCACATGTAAACCTGTATTAATTCAATGTTAATTCACCCAGTATCCCCAAAGAGTCGGGGGAGAACAGGTCCTCCTTGTCATTCAAGATACTAAACTAAACAGCTGGGGAAAAGGAGCTGGCAATATATAATAATCACAAGCGTACATAGTGCTCTCTCCCTTAAAAAGCGTGGGGGGAATGATTGAATATGAAAGCCACTGCTTAAATTCAGGCTTTCTGAATCTTATTCAGATATTCTGTCCACCACACCATGTACAGTTACCCAAAAGACTACATAGGAAACTTATGATATAAATGTAAAATGTAAACCATGATGGGTACAGCCGTTGGCAAATCAAAATGAAGAGAACTGGACCTGTTTCCCAGTATCAGTGGTTTTCCCTGTAGAAAGAAAGTGCTATGGTGACTGAGGTGGCCAATGCTGGCTATTAGGAAGGTTTGCTTTGTTAGGGGCAATCATTTTTCTGATACAACGTACTTACATTATTATAGGATTAGGTCTGTATACAGCAAACTCCTCATTTAGTCCACTGACTCCTATGGCAGGGTTTCAAAGAGAAATACCATCTTGGTGGTTATAATACAGAAGGTATTTGCAAGTACTGGTTTATTGTAATATTCTTGTAATAATTATTAAAATTTTTTATTCTCCTCTATAGGATATTCATATCACGCTCCAGCAAACAGCATATCCAACTGGTCTAACACATCCTCAACTCCTTTCTTTGTCTACCACATCCCACACGACAGCAAGTCCCATGAGCTCTACCTCCAAAATATATCTCACAGACATCCTCTTCTCTCTACTTCCTCTGTCACCCTCATCTTCCAAACTGCCATCTTCTCTCACATGCATGATCATGAGAACAGCCTACCTCTTCCTGCAGCCCTGTTATGCTATCCATTCACCGTGGGACAATCCATAATAGGAAACAGGCCCGTTTCCTTGGAAAATCCAGTTTGCCTTGGATTTTCTTGATTTTAGCAATGAAAGTCCCATATCACAGGAACCCTCTCATTCCCAGGCAATCCAGGATAGCTGGTCACTCTGGTCTATGGTGAATTTTCTATAAAATAGGGAAGATCAGGTCATTGTTGTGGTTAAATGAATCATGACCCCCATTCTTCACCTTTTCCTGGAGGCACACCCATTGCCGTGTGCCCTTACAATTCCTTCCACTAGAGGCCCTTGGTCCTTTGACTTTGGGCTCAACTGGTGGGATGTTAGCAGATGGTGATGCAAGCAGAGGCTTCAAAACCTGCCTGTTGGTTAGGCCTGCTCTTGTGCACGTTGGCCGCTTCCCTGTGGAGATATGCCCCACTTAGCCCACTGGTCCGAGAAAGATAAGAGATACCTGGAGTGGACCTGAACCCAACCAGCAGCCTGCAGCCATACCCAGTGAGGCCCCGGATGAGCCAATGTGCAGACATTCAAGCAAGAACAGATGACTCACTGAGTTTTGTGATGGCTTGACATCTACCATTGTCTAGGTGCTTAATTGATAAGGATTTTATAAAATCCTTCCAGCAGTTCTCCATTTCACTTAGAATAAAATCCAAACTGCTTACCTAGGCTTACAAAAACCTGCCTCTCGGATCTCACCCCACTGCCCTTCTCTAAACATCAATCTCACCGGTCTGCTTTCTGTTTTTCAAACTGACAACGCTGTCCAACTCAGGATCTCGGCCCCATCTGTCACCTCTGCTGGAACACCTTACTCCCCATTCTCCTCATGACTGGTTCCTTCCATTCTTTTATACATCAACTTAAAATCACCTCCTCAAAGAAGACTTCCTGGACCATCCTTAGTCCTTCATGACTACCACTCATTTGTTTCTGTCACAGAACTCCTCACAATCCATAAATTGTTTGCTAATTTGTTTGTTTATTCTCTGTATCCCCACCAACTTCATGTATGTAAAATATGTTCTCAGTAAGTTACTGAATATCAATTGAATGGTGCCCAGTGGTCCAGAAAATCTGTTAATCTGATATTCTCCTGGTCTTAAGTGTAAAAGATTTTTATTACTGAAAACAGAAAATGAAAATCGATAAGACAGTAGAGCTATAGATGATGTTTATCAATCACTGATACAGTTTTAAATTAAAAGTTGAAAGGGATTTAACAGGGAAAAAAAGTTAGCTGAACGTAAGTTTATAAAAACCAGAAAGAATTACACCAGACTTTTAGTTGTACCACTCTTTCTAAATGAATAGTACTTAGTATCAAACTCCCATAACAGCGTCCTGCACTACCACCACCACAACTACTTTGCTTAAATCAAAGGAAGATGAACAAATAAGAAGTTGCTTGGTCTTATGAAACTACAAGCCTTTTAGCCACAGAAGTTAAAACAGAAACAATAAAGTATTATTCTCTATCATTAGAGATCCATACTACTGGCCAAGTGGAAAATTTTAGCAATCCACCTTCTTCAGGGACTTCAGTGTTCACAAAGACCCCTTTAAACTCTAACCACTATAAAATTCAAAGGCACTGAATCATGACCATGGATGTTTCTATATTGAGAACATCTTTGTAATGTGAAACACAGCAGACCTAGATGCTTGTTCAGCTAATGGGGGCTCCTTATAGTATTCATGGTAGGGGAGGGGAAGACACCAGAACTCTTGAGAGTTCGGACTGACAAAATCAAGAGATCCAAGAGACAGGATGTCAGATATTTCTCAAGCAGGAAGGGAGGGCTTTGGTGGGAACTTGCCCAGTGTAGTGTTTTGGACTAAGCTTTAGGAAGCAAGAGGATGTGCAGACATGGATCAGAGTCCCTGGGTGAAGGCAAGCAGTTTCTTGAGTAGGGCTACAGATGCTAGAGGCCCTGATTCCTTGGCTTTGGGCTCAGAGTAAAGGTCTTTGACTGTGATTTTCTGTCACTCAGAAGGGCTCTATTTATTTTTCCTGGAATTTGTAAAGCACACTAATATAGCTACTAAAGGTGCAATTCAGAGTCCAGCTTGCCTGGACCTCTTAGAGGATTCTTCTATAAACTAGATGATGACTTATCTATGAAATGTCTTAGGAGGATTCTATGAGACAAAACAGGCAAAGCACTTAACAGCATTTATTAAACATACATCAAGTTCTCAAGACAATGTGAGCCGATTTATTTCCCACCACATAAGACATGTATCCAATAAATATTTGCTGAGTGCATGAGTAAATGAGTCTCAGCTTCTGCCTAAGTGTGCTCTTCTGCTTGAAAAGGGAAAAAAAAAAACCCACATACAGGTAAAACAAATCTATCTTCAAAGACATCAATTAGGATGAACATTCCAGTGACAAAAAAAAAAAAAAAGAAAAAAAAAAAACAACATTTCATTTTGCAAATGGGCCCACTGGCATTCTGGTTTATACCTCATTCTCATAAGTTTGGTTGCTAAGTATTTAAACTCTTTAGCCTGATGAATTCTGATTTGGTACCCAAAAGTTTCCCAACCTGCAAAGGCAAAAAGAAATTTGGGGTTTACTCAAAGGAGTATTGGTTTGAGGGGTTGCCCACAAAATTCTATCATGGAAGGTAGCCATGTACACATCCCTCAGGCAGCATGCTTCTCTTTCCCACCAGTAACTACCTTGCTGATGCCTCTATTCATGGTTTCCCACTTTCCTGCCGTGGCCCATGGGGCTGCTACCCCCTTAAGTTTTGCCTTCTCCCTAGACCGAGCTTAAGGACATGGCCCAACGGCAGTAGAAAAAAATAAAAATATACGCAATAAATTCATAAAATAAAATTAAATTAAATTAAATAAGCAAAACAAAGGGCACAGTGAATAAATGTATGGCCAAGGTGAAAACTTAAAAAAAAACAAAAAAACCCTACAGGGTGTGTGTATCAGAGAAGTCCCTCTTGGTCACTGTTACCCTAGATGGAGGGTTCCTTGGGGGTCTATTGTCTTACTGATTTTTCCAATCTGTAATCATTTATGGAACACATAATATGTTTGAGGTACCAAGAATGCAAAGATGAATGGGAAATAGCCTTGGGCCTGGATCAGAGATGCAAACTTTGTCCCACCCAAGCGTTTTACTCCCCACTCCTGTAGTCATCTCTAATAGTGTCAGGAAGGCCTGTTCATCACCTGTTTGTCCTTCATTTAACAGCTGCATGAATTAATGGGATAATACTCATAGCTATCATATTCCATCCTACTAAACAGGTTTCATATTAAAGACAGTTGCTATCAAAAAGTCATCCTTAGCTCAGTCAGTTAAGCGTCCAACTCTTGATTTTGGCTCAGGTCATGATCTCAGGGTAGTGAGATCAAACCCTGCATCGGGCTCTGTGCTGAGAGTGGAGCCTGCTTAAGATTCTCCCTCTCCTTCTGCTCCTTCTACCCCTGCTTGTATGCTCACTCTCTCAAAAAAAAAAAAAAAAAAATCTTTAAAGTTACTCTTTGAGTAACATGACCACATATTTTATTGTTTAAAATGAGACAGTTTTGAGAGGACTGCTATTGGGATTGCTATATGGGATTGCTATTAATAACAGTTCTGGAATAATAGACATATCTATGTCTGTCCCAGGCAAACCAATAGGGATGGTCATCTATGCTTAGAGACATATATGAAAATTTTAAAAAGATGATTCTTGAAACCTCCTATCCTGGTTTATGGGAAAACATATAATCTATTTCCTAAATGAAAAGTATTGTGTGAGAGGTCAGACCACAATTATCGCATAAGGAATGTGCTTCTTCTGGGACAAAGACCCCATGTCAAATTACAGCTACTACCCCAACCCTGTGCACACTGACATGTGGAGCATATCACTTACCACAGCAGCAAAAACCACGGCAACACAACAACCTCTGACCTGTTGGTGGGGATGTAAATTTGGTGCAGCCATGATGGAAAACAGTACGGAGGTTCCACAAATTTTTAAAATTAGAATTAGCATATGACCCAGCAATTCCACTTCTGGGTAATTACATGAAGGAAATGCAAAAACTAACTTGAAAATATATCTGTGCCCCCATATTTACCGCAGCATGATTTACAACAGCCAAGATACAAAAACAACTTGAGTGTCTGTCAATGGATGAATGGATAAAGAAGACATACACACACACACACACACACACACAGAACACTATTCAGCCATAAAAAAACAAGGAAATGCTGCCATATGCAATAAAATGGATGGACTTTAAAGGTATTATGCTAAGTGAAATAAGACAAAGAAAGACAAATACTGTATGATCTCACTTATGTGTGGAATCTAAAAAAACAACAAAACAAAACAAAACAAAGAACTCATAGGAACAGAGAACAGATTGGTGGTTGTCAGAGGCAGGGGATGTGAGGTAGGTAAAATGGGTGAAGAATAAATAAGTCATGCAGATATAATGCATAGTATGCTGACTATAGCTAATGATACTTTACTATATGCTTGAAAGTTGGTAAGAAAGTAGATCTTAGAAGTTCTCCTCACAAGAAAACAAAACAAAATAAAATTTCTAATTATGCGTTGGTGATAGATACTAACCAGATTTAATTTGGTGATCATATCCCAATATATACACATATGAATCATTATGTGAAACCAATAAAGTGTCATATGTCCACTATATCTCAATTCAAATATATAAATATATATGATGACAACATCTACCCATGTTTCTTATGAGCCAGACACTGTAATAAGACCTAGGTCACTCCCCCCATCAAACTCATGGGTAGATACTACTGATATCCCATATTTTACAGATGAGAAAATGGAGCCCTATAGAATTTAAAACATAGCTAGTAAGGGGGTAGAGCAAGACTTGAAACCAAGGCTGTCTCCTCCAGAACTCACCTCCTTAAATACCACCACATGCCTCCCAGAAGATATCACTGAGAGGTGACAGTTAAACTGGACCAAGATGGATGGGCGATAATTATAATGATAATGATCCCAGCTATCCATTAGTGAGATTCTGCTAAACTTTATACATACATGACTTCATTTCACTTCTTTCTCTCTCTTTTTTTTTTAAAGATTTTGTTTATTTATTTACTTGAGAGAGACTGAGAGAGCACACAAGCAGGGAGAGGGGCAGAGGGAATAGGAGCCCTAAGCCTGGAGCCCGACTCAGGGCTCGATCTCACAACCCTGAGATCATGACCTGAGCTGAAATCAAGAGTTGGATGCTCAACCAACTGAGCCACCCAGGTGCCCCTTCATTTCACTTTCATCGCTACCCTGGGAAGCAAGTATTATTACCTAACCCATTTTACAGATGGGGAAACTGAGGATTCTAGAGGTTAAGTCACTTGCCTCAAGCCACACAGCTAGCATGGGGAAGGCTCAGGATGTGAACTTAGCACCAATTCCAGAGTGATCACTGGGTTAGAAGACACTCTGTGGAGGAAAGAACATGGACGGAGGCAGGAAAAAAAGTGATGTGGCCACACAGCAGAAAATAAGCACAAAGCAGGGGACAGTGGGGGAAAGACAGACCATGTCAAACACAAGTGGCCATGGGAGTTTCACCTGAATCCACTGAACAGGGAAACATAGTAAGGAATTCTGGGCAAGAGGAAAGGCATGAAGGGATCTAGATTTTCTCATGTTTATGATGCTCATGTGTAGGTTATTTATAAAGAAAATATATATTTATGTGAAGCTGCTTTTCAGTGCTACATCTAGCACCTGAAGACTGGGAACAGTTTGAGTTTTGCATATCAAATACTTTAGCACTGTTATTTTTCCCCTGTTATCCACATCCCATCTGCTTCTTTCTCCCCATACTGAAGTGACTGGTATATTCACTCAAATAAAAGCCTGAAGACAAAAAGTATTCTAATACTTGGCCCACATTTAATTTGAGAGAACAACAGACTCAACAAATCCTTTAGCTTGTTCCAGGTCAAATGAAAGTAAAAAAAAAAAAACATAATTTGGGTAGCTTGTTGCTCATCTGGTTTTCATCCTAAGGTAGATCAAGCAATATGTTTTGTTTTTTTTTTTAACTTTCTCAATTCATTTCTTGATTTTTGTAAGTAACCTAGAAAACTCAAGTGGAGCCTTAGTATTATTTATGAACTTCTGTTAAACACTGCCAACTCCTGTATCAACCACCTTAGGGAATAGCGTAGCATCTTAAAAGCGTAATTCCTTAGGTAATATTTATTCTGTTGCAATGTCAAAAAAGAATGGTTTTCATTTTCTTTCAAAATTAATCAACTTTTGATTTCATATATACCACCATCTTCCATCAACCAACAGCACAAAAGTAATACATTCATTATCAAATCATCTGACGAGCTGTACACTAAATATAGTTTAACACTTGGGTATTATTGCAAAATCACTGAGCATTCTTATTTCTTATCTGCTGTTGATGTTTTTAATAACTGTTATTATATTCCTTTTATTATACCTCAGAACATGTGCTCAGTTTGGACCAAAAATGAAGAAAGAAAAGAAGAAAGGGAAATTGGTGAGTGCCTCATTTGTGTAAGGCATGTGCTGCATTTGCATGTTTTTTATCTGACTCATTCCTTGAAGTGTGTGTTCTAATCCTCAAGTTTACAATCAAGTCAGTTATGGCTGAAGTAATCAAAACAGAGCTGGGGGGGAGAGGTCTGTTCTGACTGCACAGTCCATGCTCAATCTAAGCCAGGAAGCAGAGTGGCCATTTTCCTCCAAATTCTATATGCTGTGGAGAATATAGAACCTTCCCCTCTTCCTAAGTGTGCCTTGAGACTCTACCTCCCTGTCTCTCTTGCCGTTCACTGCGATCACCTGAGGAGCTTCAGCCAACAGAACATGAGCCGAAGCAATGTGGCCCATGCAAAATCCCTACGTGGAATCCATCATGCTCTTTTCACCTGTTAAGTGGCTGGAATGAACACAACTGCCAGGTAATGTCTGAGAACCATGTGCTGGAGAGAGGAGAACAGAATGACAGGAGGCTCGATCTGTGAGTCAGCACTTAGAGGCAAACCAAGATGACCACGTTGGACTTCTACATGATTAAGAAATAACCTCTTTATTTTTTAAGCTACTGGGAATTTGGCAGCTTATGGGTTACAGGTGCTAGCATCACCTAACATGCTGAAACAGAAAAAAAATAATCTAAGTCACAATAAGAAATAACACAGCCAATCTGGGAATTACCATACAACCATTAAAACAATGTTTTTGAAAAAAAACTTAACACTTGGGTAATGTTCATGTAATAATGTAAAATTTTTTAAGTAGAATTACAAAACTGTATGCATTGTATTTTCCCAAATTTAAGAACAAACACTCTCTCAATTATGTTTATGTGCATATGTACACAGGAATTAATGTTGCTGGCTGAATGAATGCGTAAGAAAAATGGAGGGAAATATGTTAATATGAAGGCAGGTTAACTCTGGATAATGGGTGTTTTTACGTCTTTGTACTTTTCTGTATTTTTTAAATAAAAATAATTGAGCACATTATTTTTATAATCAGAAGAGATCTATCTGTTTACATATAAGATTTCATTAAAAGGCCACTATATCCAGACAGATAATACAGAGCTAGTTCCTATGCCCACTGAGCCCAGGCAAAGCTGTTCTACACTTACAACCCTATAAACCACCCTCTGGACATTCAGAGCTATCAAGCTGTACCCTGGGTGAGTGAAAGACCCCAAGGAACAATAATTCAGAGGAAAATCCTGGGAAATGAGACCATGTGGCAACATAGCTTCTTTGTTCATTCACAATGAGGTAGCTCTAAAAAACAAGTTAATAAATAACTCCATTAACAACACACTGAGAAAACAGAAAGTAAAATTATGTCAGTTCCCGTGGATACACAATCATGGGCATGCAGAGCTCTGATGCTATTCAGAACCAGTCCCTAAAGGAAAACCTTTCCCTCTGGTGTAAATGAAGATCACATACATCCTGCTTACTGAAGGCTCAACATGATGCCAGGCACATGGCAAGAGGCCAAAGGTTAAATGCCACCACTATTATTTGTACTGGTTAAAACGTGAGGAGAATAATTAATCCTTGCTTTACTATACTGCCAAAATTCAAGTTGAGGCATTGACTTTCAAAGTCCTGTTCTCATTAGTTTCTCAGGAAAGTGCACAGGAAACAATATGCACTTCCATAAAGCCTGCCTGCCCACACACAACCTGTCTTATCTTGCCCTGCACTCTATAGGTTTCCTGCTGCTTTTACCCAGGGACCACCACAGGACAATTAGGGAAAAGATGCTCTAGCACAGAGAAATTCTAAGGAGATAAGCAGAGAAGCCCATTTATATTTTCAGACTCAGGAAGAAGAGCAAGGAACATTTTATAAAATGGGGGATGTCTTTGGAAAAATAAGTACAATAGGAAATAATACTAAAAGCTACAAATTGTTGAATGGGTTCCTCTTCATAAGGACAGTTAAGGAAAGCCTTTAATGTCAATTAAGGTGTTTCTTTAAGGATCATTTATAAGTAAACATGATCATGAGCAAGTGACCATATTCTGAGTAACAATAATATTTATTGAGCATTTATTATGTCCCAGGACCTATATGCTAAGCATTTTTTGTCTGGATGAGTTAGAGTTCCTGGCAGAAAGCAACAAAAATTAACTCTAGCTGAAATAAACATGAAGTAAATCACAGAAAAGATACTGGGGAGGTGCAAGAAGGAGGTGGGAGAATCAGTCGCAGAAAATAGGAAGGCATCAAAGGGGTCTAACAGGAGCCAGGAACACAATCAGATCTCACCACAGGAACCACCCATCTCACGAGGACACCGTCATTACTCCTAGAAAGCAGACACTGCTTCAACCTCTGATGGGCCACACTCCCATGCTTGCTTCTTTGCACTCCTGATTGCAGATTCGTAACAATGGACGGCTGATATGAATGTAAAATGAAGATTTACTCCACAGAAATCAATGTTATTCTCACCCATCCTTATAAGACGATCATGACCATCATCTCAGCACAAAGGATAGGTGTTCCTAACCATGAAATGTGATATGACAAAGCCACAAAATCAAGGTTTGCCATGTATTTAATTGCCTATAGGATTAATAGTACATGTCAATCAGTAGTCAATGGGCAGCAGTTTCCTTTTTATATAAAATACAATTCCTTAATGCTGTAAGTAATTCACTAGGCTTTAGGATGTGATTATATAAAACTCAAAGAATAAGTTATCATATTGACAAATGGAGACATGTTGTAGCTGAAAGCAATCCAAAGCTAACTAAGTTCAATAAAAGCTCCTTATCTCCATTTTAGGATGCATGTCATTAGCTCAGAGAAGATTAATTTTTCCATTCATATTTCAATTTCTTTCCTGGCAAAAAATAAAACTGTGACTTTTTGAATTACAATCTTCTTGCTTAATCAAATGTTGAGAGTCTCACATCAACATGATTGGAATAATTAATAAATTATGCCGACTCCTAAAACTAAAAGGTAGTAGTCCTAGATAAGTTTCATCTATACTTATATGCAATTACTCCATTGGGACAGGCTTTCAAGTTACATGACAGACACATTCTTTCATTCATCTTTAAAGAGAAGTGAAAGGCAACGTAAAGAGTAGTTATGCATACAGTAGGTACTCCATAATTATCTATTGATTTTATACATTAAATTTAATTACAGGAGGAAAGCGTAATTAATAAGCCTTCTGAGAAAACTGTATACAAGGGGCACAATGCCCTCCCTAAAGCATGATTACAAAAGGTAGTTCATACAAACTGCTGCAGAAATGAATATTACCCACATATTAAAAACTTAATTCACCAAACCAGATTTACTCTCTCAATCAGACATAAGTCTATTTTCTATGCAAGAAAATGAGGCTCTCACTCAATATCTTATCATTATGAATTGTGTTTCACAAAAAGGTTTGCATTACCCATTTCAAACAAGTGCTCAAATGAACAAGCTTTCTATATGGCAAAACATTCTACTGCCCAAAGAGATACAACAAAATGAATCATTAAGAAAATATCTGCAGATTACACAGTTTCTATAAACTGTGCCTTAGAACTTGCCACATCTAGTTTTAATTCAATCTTCTAATTTATTAATATGCATTTTCCATCTTCAACATGCTGACTCAATGCATAAAAATCTCCCAAGGATATCATCATTAAGTTAGCAAAGAGGAAAAATGCTTGGGGAGGAGATTAAATCTAATCTGGCTGGGTAGAAATCCTATCTTTGTCATTTACTAGCTGTACAACTTTGGCAAGTTTTTAACCTCAGCCTTACCTGTTTCGTTGCTTAGCAAAATCACAACACTACACTAACAATGGCAATATTTAGGGAAGGAAGGGAAGATGGTGTTGTAGGAGGAGGTTCCCAGTCTCATGTTGATCCATGAATACAATTAGATAATTACTATATCATCCTAAATACCCCAAGAACCTATCTGAGGACTGGCAGAACAAACACCACAACTGAGGGTAGGCCACATTGAGGAGGACAGGAAGTGCACAGGTACTGCCTGGGAGAGAAACAGATTGGGACCACTGTGGTGGAGGAGAGCCATAGTTGCAGAAAGGGGCAAGAAAGAGACTAGCACACAGGGGAACATACGGGGAAGGCGAATCCCCTGGGAAATTAGCTTGGAGGGTGAGAGAGCCCAAATTTCATGGGTGCTTGTAACCAGTGGGGCTTGAAGCCTGGAATTTTGAAGGTCAGCGTGCTTGGCTCTGGGAGAGCTCGGAGGACATTGGGGCTGCTCTTGGAGAAAAGGCAGGGCAAACAGCCAACAGACCTACAGCATGGGAACAGGGATCTGAAGGGCACCTGGGGCACACAGTGGGGAGGTTAATTCCTCATCTCAGAGCTCTGAGGCTTCAAGCCCCACTGGTGAGAAAATCAATAAGGAAACAATGGCTTTGAATGAAACACTGGAATGGATGGATTTAACAGATATATTCAAAACATTCCATCCTAAAACAGCAGAATATACATTCTTTTCAAGTGCACATGGGACATTCTCCAGAAGAGATCACATATTAGTCCACAAAATAAGCCTCAACAGATTCAAGAAGAATGAAGTCATACCATGCATCTTTTCTGACCACAACGGTATGAAACTAGAAATCAACTACAAGAAAAAATCTGGAAAGACCACAAGTACACGGAGGTTAAATAACATGTTACTAAGCAATAAATGAATCAACCAGGAAATAAAAAAATTAAAAAGTGCATGGAAACAAAGGCACATGAAAACACAATGGTCCAAAACCTTTAGGATGCAGCAAAAGCAGTTTTAAGAAAGAAGTTTATAGCAATACAGGCCTACCTCAAGAACAAGGAAAATCTCAAATAAACAATCTCACCTTATACCTTAAAGAAGCTAGAAAAAGAACAAAAAACAAAACCCAAAACCAGCAGAAGGAAGGAAAAAATAAAGATTGGAGTGGAATTAAGTGATATAGAAACTAAAAAAAATAATAGAACAGATCAATGAAACCAGGAGCTAGTTCTTTGAAAAGATCAACAAAATTAATAAACCTCTAGCCAGATTCATCAAACACACACACACACACACACACACACAAAAACACAAGAAAGAACTCAAACAAAACCACAAATGAAAGAGGAGAAATAATAACCAACACCACAGAAATACAAAGGATTATAAGGCAATATTATGAAAAATTACATCCCAACAAACTGGACAACCTAGAAGAAATGGATAAATTCCAAGAAACCTATAACCTACCAAAAATAAAACAGGAAGAAAGAGAAAATTTGAACAGACTGATAACCAGCAATGTAATTGACTCAGTAGTGAAAAAAAACTCAACAAACAAAAGTCCAGAACCAGATGGCTTCACAGGCAAATTCTACCAGTTACAGGAAAGTTAATCCTTATTCTTCTCAAACTATTCTAAAAAACAGAAAAGGAAAGAAAATTTCAAAATTCATTCTATGAAGCCAGCATTATCCTGATACCAAAACCAGATAAAGACATCACCACAAAAGAGAACTACAGGCTAATATCCCTGATGCACACAGATGCAAAAATACTTAGTAAAACACTAGCAAACAAAATTCAACAATACATTAAAAAATCAGTTGCCACAATCAAGTGGGGTTTATTCTTCAGCTGCAAGGGTGGTTCAGTATTCATAAATCAATCAACATGATACATCACATGAACAAGAGAAAGGGTAAGAACCATATGATCATTTCAATAGATGCAGAAAAAGCATCTGACCAAGTACAACATCCATTCATGATAAAAACCCTCAACAAAGTAGGTTTAGAGGGAACATAATTTGACATAATAAAGGTTATATATGAAAAACCCACAGCTATGAGCCTCACCAATAGGGGAAAACTGAGAGCTTTGCTCCTAAGGTCAGGCACAAGACAAGGATGTCCACACTCACCACTTTTATTCAACATAGCACTGGAAATCCTAGCCACAGCAACCAGACAACAAAAAGAAATAAAAGGCATCCAAACCAGTAAGGAAGAAGTAAAACCTCCACTATTTGCAGATGACATGATACTATATATAGAAAACCCGAAAGACTCCACCAGAAAGCTGCTAGAACTGACACACGAATTCAGTAAAGTTGCAGGATGCAATATCAATGTATAGAAATCTGTTGCATTTCTATACACCAATAATGAAGCAGCAGAAAGAGAAATTAAGAAAATAATCCCATTTACAGTTGCACCAATAATAAGACATGTAGGAATAAACCTAACCAAAGAGATCAAAGACCTATACTCTGAAAACTATAAAACACCAATGAAAGAAACTGGAGACAACACAAAGAAATGGAAAGGTATTCCATACTCATAGATTAGAATATTGCTAAAAATGTCTATACTAAAAAAAAGTCTATATACCCTAAGCAGCCTACACATTTAATGCAATCTCTATCAAAATACCAAAATTTTTCACAGAACTAGAAGAAACAATTGTAAAATCTGTACGAAACCACAAAGACCCCAAATAGTCAAAATAATCTTAAAAAAGAAAAGCAAAGCTGGAGGCATCTCAATTCCAGACTTCAAGTTATATTACAAAACTATAGTGATCAAAATAGTATACTACTGGCACAAAAACAAACACACAGATTAACAGAACAGAAAAAGAAAACTCAGAAATGAACCCAAAGCTAGATGGTCAGTTACTCTGACAAAACAGGAAAGAATATCCAATGGAAAAAAGACAGTCTCTTCAACAAATGGTGTTGGGAAAACCGGACAGCAACATGCAAAAGAATGAAACTGGACTACTTTCTTACACCATACACAAAAATAAATAACAAATGGATTAAAAACCTAAATGTGAGACCTGAAACCATAAAAATTCTAGAAGAGAAAACAGGCAGCAATTTCTCTGACATTGGCCATAGCTACTTCTAGATATATCTTGAGGCAAGGGAAACAACACAAAAGCAACAATAAACCACTGGAACTACATCAAAATAAAAAGCTCCTGCACAGTGAAGAAAACAATCAACAAAACTAAAAGTCAACTTACGGAATAGGAGAAGATATTTGCAAATGATATACCCGATAAAGGGTTAGTATCCAAAATATTTAAAGAACTTAATACCAGAACACAAATAATCCAATTAAAAAATGGGCAAAATATTAAGCTCCACTCAAAACCCACTTTTTATATTAATTTCCTAAATATCACCCTTAACTAGAATGACTTGCTAATGTGTCTCAAAAGAGAAAATACATCTTTTAAGCCATGCAACTGGATATTTGAAGTGACATTTCATTTGTCATAGCATAACAAGTAAGGTTATTAAATGTGTAACTGTTAGCAGAAGAAAGATTCTAACATCTGGCTGGATTATGTTGGTATAGACAAATTCTGTTAAGAAGCAAAAAAAAAAAAAAAGGGCACACATGAATACACATTTTTCCAAAGAAGACATACAGATCACCAATAGCCAACAGACACATGAAAAGATGTTCATCATCACTTAGTATCAAGGAAATGCAAATCAAAACCACGATGAAATATCACCTCACACTTCTCAGAATGGCTAAAATCAACAATACAAGAAACAATGGGTGTTGGGGAGGATGTGGAGAAAAAAGGAACCCTTGTACACTGTTGGTGGGAATGCAAACTGGTGTAGCTACTGTGGAAAACAATATGGAGGTTCCTCAAAAAGTTAAAAATAGAGCTACTCCATGACCCAGCAATTGCAGTACTGGGTATTTACCCAAAAAATACAAAACAAAAACAAAAACAAAACAAAAACAAAACAAAAATACTAATTCCAAGGGATATGTACCTTTCTATGTTTACTGCAGCAATATTTACAATACCTAAGATATGGAAGCAGCCCAGGTGTCCATCAATTGGTGAATGGATAAAAAAGATGTATATACATTTATACACATACATATATATACACACACATATATATATATAATGGAATATTATTCAGCCATAAAAAAGAATAAAATCTTGTGATTTGCAAGGACATGAATGGAGCTAAAGAGTTATCATGATAAGCAAAATCAGTTAGTTAGAGAAAAACAAATACCCTATGATCTCACTCATATGTGGAATTTAAGAAACAAAACAAATGAGCAAAGGGGAAAAAAAGAGAGGCAAGTCAAGAAACAGACTCTTAATGATAGAGAATAAATTAATGGTTACTGGGGGGAAATGGGCTAAAAAGGTGATGGGGATCAAGGAGTGAACTTGTCGTGATGAACAGGAGGTGATGTGCGGAAATACTGAGTCACTATATTGTACACCTGAAACTAATATAACACTGTATAACTAACTGGAATTAAAATAGAAAATTAGAGGAAAAAAATGATAATTAGAGGAATCTCAGATGGGTAAGTAGGGGGAGATAAGAGAAAGTTTGGAGCAACTGAAAGATGACAAATTCCATTTGGACCAGGAGAAATGGAGACATCCGTAAACAGACGGCCCATAGGCAACCAGGAATGTGGGTTCAGACACAAAGAAAGAGCTTTGTGAGGTAATCCATACAGAAAATCCTGGAAATCATAGGCATGACTACTACCAACATTTGTTTTCAAAAAAAAATTTTTTTTTTAAAGATTTTATTTATTTATTTGACAGAGAGAGACACAGCGAGAGAGGGAATACAAGCAGGGGGAGTGGGAGAGGGAGAAGCAGGCTTCCCGCCGAGCAGGGAGCCCGATGCGGGGCTCGATCCCAGGACCTGGAATCATGACCTGAGCCAAAGGCAGACGCTTAACGACTGAGCCACCCAGGCGCCCCTGTTTTCAAAATATTTTATATATATCATTGTATTTCAAACACATCCAAATATGAATAAAGTAGAAAGGTAAACAAATACATTTCAATCATTTACAAACTTCTCAAATTAAAAAATGAACTCTCTTAACACATGATCCAGAAAATACTGATTCTCACATCTCTGATTTGTCTATAAATTTGAATCATGACAGCCGTGAATATCTTGGAATCATATGCTGATAATGATGATGATGGTAGCACTAAACTCTTATATAACACTTACCATATGTTAAGTATATTGTCCTTCTCTGTAATTTTTCTCCTTTAAAATATAATTGTAGAGTAGATGTTCCGTTTTCAGGGCAATCAGATATACATGTCATCCAGCTTTAACCTTAACTTCAAATCTATTTAATAAAACTTGTGCTATTGGTTCTTGTCTATATTGTAGCAACAAGCAAGTCAATGCTGTGAAGTTTTGCCAGATTTTTCTTGTTTTTCTCTCTCTAGCCAATCTCAGTGACTTTTATATTTACAATCTACTCATTTCATTTTTAACCAACTAGACTTGGTACCATCTCTTCTTCCAATACTTTAAATATTCCCTCTGATCAAAACTGTCTATTATACAACAAAAGCCAGAGGAGACCTTCTTCCTCCAAAACTCCTCAGTGAGTAAGAGAAGGCTGACTCATTCATTCAGGAAATGGGGGGCTTGGATTAGTGCTCTAAATTCCCTTTCGCTCTAAACAGGATCGGAGAAGCACTCCTATGGCCACACCACTTAAATGAGTATCACAGGTAGCACGGGCCAAGGTACAGACACAGCTGGGTCAATCTCAATCCTTTTATCCACTTTGATTTTCTTAAAACCCCTCCTCAAGAACCAAAATGGCTTTTTGAAAAGTTTATTTTAATGTTTTTAACTTTACTTCTATTTAAACTTGCTTTATTGCCTGTATCTTTCCCTGCCTTCACTCAGGCCCCAGTATATAAATGCCACCTTGTTATAATTCCAGCAAAGCAAAAATTCTGTCTTACAAACACAGTATACAATGCCCAACCACAAGGCAGTGGCTGAATAAATGCTTATAAAACAAACCAGTGACCAAGAAGTCAATTAGTTTAGTAAGCCCAAAAATCTCCATTGGAAATCTGAAAGATAAGCCCTCTCTGTTGTGGTATGCCTAACTGGGGAAGGGATAGTAATCAGGTGGCTTCCAGAATTCCCTGAGGGACCCTTGGACCTGGAATACTAGTATGTCAGCACATTTGTGGAAATAATGGGGAAAATGAAGACCAAAGACCGACTTGAACTTCACATTTCTTTGTTCTCATTACCCATTCCCTAAACCACAGGAGTATAAAACAAAAATGACCCTTTCATGTAAAATGGTCGGAATACTAACGTTTACTGAGTCTATTCCCACAATGCACAGAGGAGCTCTCATCTAGGTGTTGGTTGAATTTTACCATTTTTTTTCCACCATGAAAACCAATTTTGATAGTTTTTGAAAATGAAACCAATTTCTATTTCTTAAACTATAAGTCACTCTCAATTTCTACATTGAGCATCTGAAAATCACAAATTAATTTCCTTCTAGAATGTAAGTTCTGAAAAGAAAGAGGGCTTGCTTATCTTCCACAGCTGTAGCCATGGTGCCTAATACATGTGGCTGACAATCAATAAATATTTGTTGAAGGGAAGAATAAACATGCATTTCAACTGACATAACATAGAAAGGATCTGGCATATAAGCATCTGGTGGAACTCTGTAAGGGAGATAAAAGAACAATTACTAGCTGAAGTACCTCATTCCTTACTCTTAAAAGAGCATAGAAAATTAGGAGATTGAAAATGGAGCCCGCCTCTATCTTGCACTCTCAAACTTTTGCTACAGCTGCCTGGCAAGGGCAGTTAGCAGATGCTCCATTCTTTATTTCTGGTGGGAAGCCACCACTCTCCAAAGCTGCAGGCAAAGAATACACATGTACTTCCTTCCAGTGTCCAGATCTATGCTGTCCAATATGGTAGCCACTAGCCCCATGTATCCATTGAGCACCTGAAATGTGGCTAGTGTGAAAGGAGATGCACTGGAAATGTAAAATACAAACCAGATTCCTCAAGAGCAGGACAGAAACCAGATGTACACAATCCCACTGATAATTCTTTTACATTAATTACATGTTGAAATGACAATAGTTTGGATATACTGGGGTGAGATATACTGGGGTAAACAAAATATATTACTAAAATTAATTTCACCCATTTCTTTTTAGTTCTCTTAATATGACCTAGAACATTGTTACTTATGTGGCTCACGTTCTATTTCTACTGGACAGTGCTAAACCAGACTGACAGTAAGAGAGTCTGAATACCACTAGAAGGAATATTCGTGGAAAAAACAGCTGGATCTGATTCCTAATTTCTCAATCTATAATTGGGAAATAAGGTAGATTTTCTACCACATATCAATGTATAGTCTCCCTTAAAGGCTCACAACAGCACTTGGAGGATAACACAGTAGCTTTGATTTCTAGATAAGGAAACTGAAGCACAAAAAGGAAGGCACTTATACAAAGTTACAGAGCTGGTAAATGGGAGGGCAAAACCCCGATGCAAAGTCAGCCTGGCTTCCAAATGCATGCACGCTCCAGTCACTCAGAGAGAAATTTCTTCATGTTCTAGAGGCTTAAATAAGGATGCCAACCATTTTTCCTGCCTTACCTTGCTGTGGGCTTCTCTTTGACACTCTAAACTATTCACCCTTATTTCTCCCAGCCACTAACCCACAGATCAAGAGAACCAAGTGAAACAGTGGTGGAAAAATTCAGAAAAATTACAGAGTGACATCCCATACCCTGCTATCTTGTAAAAAAGAACCAAGTTTTCCTAATTGGGCTTTTTAGCCTTTATAATTCAAAAGCTCTCCATCGTATCTGTCGCCATTAGTATAACCCACTACAAAGAAATTTACCTACTGGTTCACTGCTACCTGTGAGGTCACTAATTTGGGCAAGTGTTATTTCACCTGTTGTGAATTAGCTTACTTAGTTTCTTAGCAGCCTCCAGAGCTTCCTTTGCAGTGTCTGCTACAAAGAATCTTTGAACTCTGACTCCGTGGTCAGACATCAGTTTCTTGCTCTGGTATTCCTGCAGGTTCAGCCATCTTCGCAGGGTTAACTGAACTGCCTAGAGAAATTGAGAGAGAGAGAGGTAAGAACACTTAAAAATAACAAGAAAAATAACAGGCAACACATGTAGCCAGTCTTACAGGTACCCTCAAATGACAATCAGCAACAGAGGTTTTTTTTAAAAGGAAAAAAACAAAACTACAAATTCTTCATGCTTGTTTTTCTAATCAAAAATGTTAAGGACAACTACACACACAACAAATGGATGCAGGTTTAAAGAAATGGTGAGAACTGAATAGGGTCTATCCTCAAGTTAACAAGAATGTGCCAATGTCAATATCCTAGCTTTGACACTGAACTGAAACTAAGTAAGATGTCAACATGAGGGCAAGAGGGGGAAGGGTACATAGGACTGTTGCACTTCATTTGCAGTTCCCTATGAGTCTGTAAGTATTTAAGAATAAAAGGTTATTTTTAAAAACGTTAAGAACTCAGGGCGCCTGGGTGGCTCAGTCGTTAAGCGTCTGCCTTCAGCTCAGGTCATGATCACAGGGTCCCGGGATCGAGCCCCGCATCAGGCTCCCTGCTCCGCAGGAAGCCTGCTTCTCCCTCTCCCACTCCCCCTGCTTGTGTTCCCCCTCTCGCTGTGTCTCTCTCTGTCAAATAAATAAATAAAATCTTTAAAAAACAAAAAACAAAACGTTAATTCTATAGGATATGCCTCCCCCCATTATATAGGATATGCCTCCCCCCATTGCCAACCCAAATAAAGCTCATAGCATTATTTTAATAACTGTGTGCACATCGTTAATCATTGTAAGGTATCTCAGAAATATTTTTAACACTTTGAGGTTTGACAAGCCACAGATTAATCTACTTCTTTACCATAGTTTTTAATAGAAGCTAGGCACAGTCATTATGTGTTTAATGATATTATCTTTTTCACACACCAAATTTGAGGATCGTAATCTGAAACAATCATCATTAATTAAACTACTTCCTAAAAACTGCAACTTGTGTATTAAAGTAACTTTAAGCATCATGTAGAAGTGGTTTTCCAATATGTACTATCAGTTAGTTCTTAATCTGTGCTGAAAGAAAGTAATCAAAGAGCAGAACAACATGAACAAATAAATTCTTCTCATTTTATTCAGTAAAACCAAAATCATTCCTGATCAAATCTATACACCCCATTTTTAAAAGAGAAAAAAATGAATATACCTAGTTTAAGCTCATTTCCAACCATGAGTCACGATGCAAAAACAAACACACACACACTACTCACAATAGGTAAGATAACAATGCCATTAATGCACAAACTAAAAAATCAGTCACACAACTTGATCACAAGATTGGTGGAAGAAAATCACCTGACACGCTTCCTAGTGGTTTCTGTCAATGGCCTTGGTGGATGGCCAAGACAGTATCACACAGACCATTAACAGGTCCACAGGGCTTTACAACATGGAACCATTAGGTTTCAGGACCTCAAATGTGTCCTTAAAATGGCGCTTTCTTCTGGAATCTCCAAGCTACAATGCATTCATGGATCTCTTCTGGAACAGGGACATTCCAAGAAGGCTCCAGAACCTTAAAACTAAACTGGATTTTACTCAAGGGCAGAGAGTGTCTTCAACTTCTTTGTATTTTAAAGAAGAATGTGATGGTGCTTGGCATTTGGAAAATACTAGTTAGATGGCCAAATGAATAAGGCGGGCCTTTGTCCTTTTGTTCTCAACTACAGGTAATTTTTCATTTCCAGAAAGTGACTTTCTCTAAACTTTCTCTGAAGATAGAAAAGTAAAAGTTCTTCAGACCTTAAAAAAATAATAATAATCTACACACACTCGTAAAAACTCAAACCTCAACATAATCGAACCTAAAGAAATCTCTCTGTTCCAGCCTTCCGAACACTGGTAATGATGTTTTAAATGTTGAAGTTATCTACACTTCATCTTTAGAAATAAATAATATTGGAGTCAAAATAAATTATCAGACAAGCTATGCTCACAT
Source organism: Mirounga angustirostris (assembly GCF_029215605.1). NCBI lineage: Eukaryota > Metazoa > Chordata > Mammalia > Carnivora > Phocidae > Mirounga > Mirounga angustirostris. The sequence continues at coordinate 181,418,979 of NW_026991709.1, read as the reverse complement.
CATATACTGTATGATTTATTAACTGTTTATGATTTGTTAATCTTCTGAATTTTTAAGTCTTGATGAAACATTAGTAATTTGAAAAACACAAAATATCACACAAACATACTCATTGACTTAAGTCTTAACACATCGTACAACAAATGTACCAAGAAAAATTCAAGTTTCAGGCATTTAGTAAAAGCTTCCTAATGAAAGAAAAGATTAAGCATGAGATATTTACTATATTCTAGGACCACTTTTAAAAGGCAGATGGGGAAGGATCAATAGATTAAGTTTATGTTGACACATAAGCCATTAACAGAAGAAGAAAAAAAGAACTACAGTTTGAAAAGAGCATGTGAGAGACTAAAAACAGCCACTAAAAACAGTGTGGTCTGGTCAATTCCTTTTTATTAGAATACTGGCCGTATTAATTTTGGATATGTTAATGCAATCTGCTGCAAACTAATTGCAATTGATCCAAAGACCAGCTTCATAGACATATAATACAGATTGACCGTTTCTGCATTGACTCAGATGAAAGCCTGCTTAAAGTCTGTTGTTCTTAAATTGAAAACTAACACAGTGAACATAGTTCCAAGCCACTGCAGATACCCAAGCTATCACTCCACAATCATCTTACAGAATAATCATCTACCTTTGTTAAACCTAAGCTCAGAAGAGTAGGGTTCATGGCTGGGTCTAAAACTTCATCAATTCAACTGCATTTACTAAGAATCTGTGGTATACCCAGAGAGGAAAAGGTTAAGTCTAACTGCATTTTCAGGGGGAAGAAAAAAAGGAGAGAAATTTACTAAGTGGATGGTGTCAAGTATGCTGGAAATGTAATCAACTGCTAAATCATAAAAGCAGTAATATTTTAGAATAGATTCCTCTCCTATTATGGAGCACTGACCATGTGCTAGGCATTCTACTAAGCACTCATGTTATCTAACAGTCAAAACCATTGTGAAAAGTGAAGTATTATTATTTCTCTCTGCAACTGTTGTTAATGCAAACCAACCAATACCGCTAGCCTTCTTCCTTCTAGATACCTCCCTGCCTTAGATGAAGTTAGGTGCAGCTGTGTAACTAGTTCTGGTCAATAAATCATGAATATATATGGTGTAACTCATGTGGACAAACATTTGATTACCAACGTTTCTCCCCCTAAGTTCTCTCTCTCGACATGGGGAATGGGAATATTTATGTTGGCAGCTAACCTATCAGTCAGGGGTCACAGTGAAGACAGACACACTCCCAGGTCACTCACAATGAATGCGTAATGAAAAATAAACCTTTGTGGATTTCCAGCCACTGAGATTCTGGAGAATACTTCTGACTGTGGCAGAGCCTAGCCTATCTGTAGCATCTTGACTAATAAAACCATCTTACAGATCAGGAAACCCAGGCTGAGGGTTAAGTCACTGGCCAAAGATCACAGGCAGCTGTCAAGCAGCAAAATTTCTCTAATCCACACTGTTGATCCACTGAGTCATATGTTGGCCCCCTGTGTTTATATTATGGTCCCACCACATTCCCAGAGTCCCCTTGGTGATAAAGACTGAGACCGGGATAGTGAGATTGTGTTCTTCTCCTCAAAAAGCCAGAAGTCTGCCAGGAATGGAATTCTCATGAAATGCCGGCACAGTGCTTGTTAGGAAAAATGTAACTGCTTCAGACTTTGGGAGGGAGGTAGGGAGGTGGAGATGTCCTAAGACACTAGAATGGTAGAAGCAGTTTATTTGAACTCATAGGAAGAGCTACCTGTTAAAACCCTAGACTTGTATCTTCCCAGGGAATTCATGTACTCCGGAATGTGAGCAATGGAAAGAGTTTAAGGACCATTTGACCCAGTACCTTTCAATACTTTCTGCCAGTTACTTGCCCATTTGCCTTCAGGTCAATACCCAAGCTCTTTGCCAACTGACTTCTGCCTAAATTTGAGACCCCATTCAGAGACTGAACAGTGAGAAGAAGACATCAGGCTTCTTCTTCCTCTTTCTGAGTCAGGCTTCAGGTCCCCCCAGAAAGCCCTTCCTCCGTAATTCTAGCTTCCACTGTCTGCCCCACCAAGACTCCTGCACTCATCAGCTGGCCCCAGACTCTGATAACACCACCTCCTTCCACCCCTCAGGCTCACAGAGGATTCCTTTTGTTGCCATCCTCTGGGTTGCCTTCCCAGTCCCTCTTCGCCTGCCAAGAGTTCTAACACCTTTGTCAGTAACTGTCTCCCCCTGTTAAATCTATTAAACAACCTGGTGCTCCACAGAGCCTGAAGGTGCCCCCTTCAAGGAGTGGAAGGGCAATGGCAGTGGCCCACTTATGAAGGTGACTTTGGGACCCCACTCCGAGGCAATTTCTCAGGCAATCACATGTTTCCTATACTGGGGTTCCAGAGTATGGAAAGACTAGTGGGGACCAACCTCATTTTACCGTCAGGAAACTTGGGGCCTAAAGATGGGAAGTTACCTGCCTAAGGATCTTCTAGTGAGCCAGAGGCAGGAGGAAAACTAGACTAATCCCCATTTTCTGTCCTTTCATACAGATTTTGGCAAGTGACCATATTAGGAACAGCATCATGTTCTCAAAACAGCTGGGGTGGGTGGGCACCTGGGGTGAGTTCCATCTGGATGTTCATGCTGACCTTTCCAGGGCTCCCTTCCCTTCCATGTTTCTTCGCTGGAGCAAGCATTTCCAAGCTTGGATGGAAGTGGGAAATACAGCTTAAAAGAAAAGCACGGCATAAGGATTTAAGGGCCTGTGGGAACAAGGGAGCAGAGGCAGAAGAAAAAGAATGAAAAATGAGGGGAAAGACAAAGAGAGCCAAGAGATAAAAAGACAATGACTAAGCAGGCAAAAATTCATAAGAAAACTCAAAGCACAAAATTAGACAGCTACAGAGAAAAAAATGACACGACCGAGAAATCATCCTTCGCCCCATGGTTTTAAAATTAGAGGTGTAGAGATTACTGAAATAGCAGCATAGGAGGAGAAAAATCAATAAAGGGAGTAGAGAAAATGTCATTGAGCTGGGCGCCCCCCAAAGGGAGACTCGGTGAGCCACATCTGCCCACTGGCTCTGCGCGCCCCCTCGGTCTTTCTGCACGCAGCCTGATATGCTCCACAGCAAAGCTTCTTCCCTCAGGAAGGTAGCAGAGTCGAGTCTTAGGAAGAGCTGTGGACCCACTAGTAACCAGGATAATAGAAATTAAAACAAAAATGAAGGTTTCATGATGTTACTGGTGAAGGTATGGTGAAATGCGCCTTCCCCACACACTACCCATGCAAAGAGAACACCAGTGTGACCACCTTCAAAACCAATCTGACAGCACTGATGAAAACTCAAACAACCACTGTTCAACGTTCTGAACTGGAACGTCTCCCTTTGGGTGCTTAACCTAGCGAAACATGCACTAGGGATATGTACCAGGATCTTGTGTACAGTGTTGTGTATAATAAAGAATAAAGTTGGACGGTAATCTAGATGCCCAGCAAATAGGAAATAGGCTGAACAAACCACAATGCATTCTAACAATATGAAGCATTCAAAATATCTGTAGCAACACAATAGCACCCAGTATGTGGTCCCTACATCCTCAGTTCTTTTGTAGGTAGGGTGCCAAAACTCTTAAGCAACCACATACAACCCTCCAGGACCCTTTTCCTTGGCTGCGAGGTCCTGGGAGCCACATGCGGAGAGGGTAAAGTGACAGGGTTGAAGCAGCCTGGATTACTGATTTACTGAAAAGACTGCTGCCTTGGCCCTGGAGTCACCAGACCCACATTTGCATGAATGAGAAATAAACCTTTGATGTGCTTACCACTGAGATCTTGGGAATAACTTGTAATCGCCTCATTGACTAGCCTAGACTGGTAAGTATGAACGTCCTAACATTGATTGTTCTCCAAGGCATATTACTGAAAGAAAACAGCCAACTTCTTTCAATATTTAAAGTAGAATAACATTTATATGTCTGACACACATGTCCACACACAAAGCAACATTCTCTATCTTTTAAGAACAGGTATAGGTATAAGTACGTGTACAGGGAAAGGTCCAAGTGAAGTTCACCAACCTCATGCCAGTAAACTTGAAGAGGACAGACCAGAAATATGGCAATTAAAGGGAGATTTACCCTAATCTATAATTTTTAAGACAATTCTCATAGAAAAACATTCATTTATTATTTGTGCAATGAAAATCAATCTATTTAGAAACAACATTGAGAGGAAGTAATCAAACCTAGGCTTTAACCCAACTGCACAGCCTGGAGCATCTATTAACTTGTCTTGGAAATGAAGGGCTTGCACCCTTACTTCATCAAGGCAGCAGAATTCTCCAAATGTGGTGTGAAATCAAGGAAGGGGGGAGGGCAAAGGCACGCATTCTCTGTTACATAGAATGACTACCCCTAATATAAACTCCTGCTGTGAGATAGGAAGAGGCTCTTAAACCTCATTTCAAGCTCTCAACAGCAATGACGACAGTGGAATACAAACAAGGAATTAGCTATAAACTCAGAGGAAAATATATTCCCCTTTCGTTGCAAGCATGGCAAGAAAGGCAGATGCTCAGTGGGCTGTGGCAGGCCAAAAGTTGGTATGTGTTTGTTATATTTTAGTTTTTGCCAATGTTATTCTGTATGTAAATTAGCACCCATAAATCTACCTTAGTCACGTTACCTAGGAAATAGTTAAGCTTCAAATAAACGTGTTGGTGCACATGAAAAGACAGATATAACTCAATGTGTCTCGATATGGGTATCACAAAATAAAAGACCTGCTTGCTTAAAACAGGCTCTGATGAAGATGCCACTTCACTATCACTCTGTATAAGAGATTCAGTGGAATCCTGTTAATATAATCCTAATAATAATAATAATGGTACTTTTCTGTTTAATCCTGGATGCAATTCTATCAACTCCTCCTTCAGAAAGACAACATGCTAAAAACACAGACAAAGAAAAGCAACATCGTGTTAGAAGCCTAAGCCTATGGAAAAGAAAAAAATGACGTCAGATGTGGAAGAAAGCATAGGAACCTGGGTACAGACACTTTGTTACAGTTTACTGGATGTTCGGGCTAAAGTGGGGGGCCTTTATTTTGAGTCACCTTTGGAAATACAGCATCCTTTTTATCTAGAACTGGAATGCTCCTGACGCTTCTCCATTTAGGTGACCCCCACTTTGCACCGTGTAAGGAAATGGATTAACCAATTACTTAGTGCTCTGTGGCTGAGTTTGTATGCTCTAGCAGGTGCACAGGGAGACCATGATCACTTACAAAATGGAGGAAACTAACAGGCCCATCCTCATAGGCTGCTCTGAGGGTTAAGTAAGTAATATGTGCAAATCTCCTGGAATAGTGCCCAACAGACCGTAAGTACTCAAAAGAATGTTTTGCCATTATTCTTTAATGCAGAAGTACAAAGGGGGAGAGAAAGTATAACATGGAGACAGTGAACAATCCCTAAAATAAAAATAGTAGGTGATCCCATAAATGATAAAGAAGTGCTCACAGTGTCCTGCTGTTTGCTTTAAATGCATCTGGGGAAGTATTTTTAAACTCTAATAGTGAAATCTCTATACTTAAATCACTCAACAGTCACAGAAAAAGAAAGGGCAGTAATTTACAAAAGGAAGGACCAAAGCTCACACTTAGTAAGCAAATGAAAATGTGCCATTTGAGCTAAGTACCTTGACTTCCCATCTCATCTGAGCCAGGGTAACTCCCACCTCACAAATGAGCAAATGTGAGGGTCAGAGAGATTAAGTAACTTGTCTAAGGCTACTCAGCCGGATAAGTGATTCAGGATTTGAATCAAAGTCTAAAAAACCCATGGGCTTTCTATTATTCCAAATGATTGACTGATTGATTGATTATTTTGGGGGGAGTCAGTCTGTGAATCCAAATCAATAAAAAAGACTTGGAAGGACACAGACAAAAACCACACTGCCACTCCCAGCCTAAAAATACAGTGTTCCATGTAAAAGGAGGGAAGACAAGGCAGCAGACACAGTGAGAGTTAACAGACGGGGGGCCCCGCAACAAACGGTGCGGACGGAATGTGCGGCTTCTCGAGAGCCGGGGGCTGGAGAAGCAAAGTCAAGTTTCCTGATGAAGAGGAACAAGAGTTAGGCTCTCCTTTATACAAGAGCAGACTCAGATCAGACGAGGAGCCCAGGCCGCTTCTGCTCCTCGGACACTGTGTCTCTGACAGCAACACACCCGTCTGCCTGAAGACCCCACAGTAAGGAGGGGGCAGCATCTGTTAAAAATAAATAACCTGTCCTACCAGGAAGGAAATGAAAGTTCAACTTGCAGACCATCCAGAAACTGGATCATAGTGTTTATGATTAGGATTAATGCTTCTTGGGGTACCCTGACAAAATCTTCTATTTTTAAACCAAACCGAATCCTAGCTGACATGCAGCAGGGCCATGAAGTTACAGAAATTCTACTATACACTTGACAAGCATTACCTCATTTAATTCTCCCAACAGCCCTACAAGGAAGAAACTGATAGAAGCCCATTGTACAGATGGACAAAGTAAGGCTCAGAGAAGCGAAGTGTTGCTAAGACTAAGAGACGTTTAGAGGCAGGGCCATTTTCGAATGCAGGTGTGCCTGACTCCACAGTCTGCTCTTCAGTGAAACACTAACGGTGAATGCCCCCTCCCCCCACCCCCAGTCCACAAAAGTGGGTCCTGAGCAATGAATGGGGCCGCAGGAGAAACAGGAGGTGGTGTACAGATTTCAGTGCAGGAAGGTAAGGAGCTGTCCTGAATATGAGGCTGGAGGGAAAAATGGGAAGCTCTGAATGAAAGGCTCCTAGATGGGTTTCACTAAGTCAAAAGAATTAAGATTCTCAGAGATACCGCCTTGTTCTTTTTATCCTAGGTTCAGCAGAAAAGCAGCCTGTTTTTTTAAGGAGCAAAGAAATGTAAAACTCTTTGTAGTAAGGACAAATGCCCAAAGGAGAGTTCATTCCATAACTCTGTACTGCGGCTCTGCAAGCAGCAAGAAAGAAGGGGAGGGAAAAAAATACAACCTTGATAAACATTAGCATATTAACACAACAGCAGAAACAAATGTATAAAAGGCACTAAAAATAGTGAACAGCATCATTTCGAAAATGCCTGCCCATCCCCTAGTGTAGAGGGTGCTAGGTCGACTATGTTGCAGAGGAAAGTCACCTGAATTTTATATTGTGAACAGAAGTGGGCAGGATTTATTTACATGAAGAAAGAAAACAAATTAAGGTAGAGTAAACATATACATGCTCCTACCAGGGAAACCGGCAGAATCTGTACTTTGTTCATTTATTTGAACAGTTCTCCACTGGGCATTTATAATACGGTCATAATATAAGGTCTACTGGTCATCAGCACAGACAAGGTCTTTTGCTGTCACAGAGCTTAGGTCCTAGGAGGGGAGGCAGGGGAGAAGAACATGAACACAGAAGGGGAGAATGTACTGACAGAGTGGGAAGTGCTCTGGAGGAAATAACACACATGAGGAATTATGGAGGCAAAGGGCACACTGTGAGGTGACCTGGGAGCAAATGCCATCTGCGCAAAGACCTGAAGACAGAAAGGAGACAGGCACATGAAGAAGCTGGGGAGAAACCTAGCAGGCATGGTCCAAGGCCCTGTGGCAGGAAAGGGTTAGTAGGGGCAGGAGCTAGGGGAGACTAGGTCAGAGAGGAGGAGAGAGGGAAGCAGGGACCAGACCATGAAGGTGCTTGGAAGCTGCGGTCCAGAGTTTAGATTTTATTCACTCAGAGTTTTAAGCAGGGGAGTGAGAATGAGTTCACATTTTGGAAAAGTCACTCTGTTTTCTTCTGTGTAGAGAAGGGAACCAGTTACAAGAGCTGTGTTAAACCAGCCCAGAGTCAGCCACCTTTTTCTATAAACAGCAGAAGAGAAATAGTAAAGAGTAAAGAGCCAAATAGTAAATCTGGCTTTGAGGCCAGAGAGTCTCTGCTGCAACTCCAACTTTGTCGCATAAAGCAGGCAGAGATAATATATAAATGAATAGGCATGGCTGTGTTCCAGTAAAGCTTTGTCTGCAGAAACAGTTTTGGCTGGCAGGCCAGTTTGCAGACCCTCAACTAAATAACAGAGAAGCACAGACAGTGGAGGTAGAAACCGAGAAATGAAGGGGTTTGGGATATAGTTTGGTGATGAAGCAAAGCTTACTCATGAATTACATGTGGGCTTTAAAGTAAAGGGGAATCTAGTATTAGATACAAACACACACACAGACACACACTTGACACAGTTCATATGAACCTAGTGAATTTTATATACCTGCTAGCTAAAAAAGAAGCATTTCCTTAGCAACAATCTTAACCTTGGATTTTCTGCCCAAACTGACCTTTGCATCATGCTTAATTTTTGAGAGTCCCATACATCATTCCACCACATCAGAGCTTCTGGGTTTTTGATCTTACAACCATCTTCCATTATTTACTATTAATTCCAGTGGGCAACATGCAAACTGCCCTGCTTTAGCCCTATCTTGCTACACTGGCCCATCTGCAGCTTCTTTCCAAGGAGAAAACACAAGGCCTCCCTTGATTAAAGAAACACCATGTAGGAGGAAGGACGGCAGGGAGGGAGAGAGGGAGGGAGGAAGGAGGGAAGGCAGGCAGGCATAAAGATTATTTTGAGCTGAGGATACCAGAAAAGCAGACACAAGAAAAACTCTCTGCTCCCCTTCTCCCTCCACCCAAAAGGGCAGGATGATTCTTAATCACGGGACGTAAGTCTACACTCTTAGTCCAGAGACAGCATCATAGGAGTCACTATAACAAACTTTACCAATCCTTATCTTCCATTAGCATTCCCCTAGATTTCCCTTCCTACAGTTTGTTGCCCCTAGGAGCTCAAAGTCCTTTTCCTTTGGCTTAGCACTTCTCTGCAAATTTACTGTTCTTGTATTAAGATGTGACATAGACCCAAGTTCTGACTACCCCTTTGAGTCACGGATTAGTGAGTTTTCCCAGGGGAATGTGTACCTATTAATAAACTTGTTTCTTTTTCTCTAGTTACTCTGTCATTTAGTAGACTCATTTGCAGGACCTTGGCCAATGAACCTAAGATGAGTAAAAGGAAAAAGTGTTTTCCTCGTCTACATATACAAGTTGTCATAGCCAAAGTTTAGAAGGTGACATGTCAACTTTAGGATAGTAACTCTGTTAGAGAGTCAGAGAGGGCTATGGGTTTGAGGAAGGGGCACCAAGAGACTTCAGCATTATCAGTTACGCTTTACATCTTTTACTAAAAATGATCTGAGCAAATACAAGAAAACAGCAATATTTAAAACTTCTTCATCCTGGACACACGGATGACTATGACATTAATCTCAATATTCTGCTTTTTCTCTAAATAAAAATAATTGTACACTTAGTGTAATAAATTTAGTAACTATACAATTCCATAAAGATGGATTTACTAATCGATAAAATGAAAAAAATAAGGTATAAAATACAATTTCAATCAGAAAAAAACAGAAAATAAGATCTGGAAGAACCCTGAGATCATGGCAGGCCAAGAGCTCATGATGAGTAACTAAGGCCTCGAGGCATTACTACACCTGCTACCAAGCCGGCAGCGCCTTGCTCGACAAGCCAGCGTGAAGAGTCCATCCACATGCTTAGGCACTGCCCTTCCAGCACACCAATACCGCATCTTTGTAGAACACGTGAGCTCAGGGAAGGGGTAGTAGACACTGGTTTTCGTCTATGGACTGCCTAAGGTTTCGGCCAAGTGCCTTGGTCTCAGGACAGTTTTATGTTCATAAAAATCTGGCTTTTGCTCACTTATGGCAAAAATGAATAACTCTGGGAGTTATGTCCTGAAAATTATGTCTGTTTCATCCCATAAAAATGTGTGTGTGTGTGTGTGCGCGCACGCACATGCATGTGTATGCATGTGTGATTTCTTCAATTCACTCCAATGAATTCTGTTACCAAAGAGTCTCTCTGGTAATTAAAGGGGGTTTAAGATTCTAAGAATAGTCTCAAGTATAGTGCTAACTTGAAATCAAATTCAAAAGAATACAATAAAAGAACAGCCATGAGCTCAATCTTGATCAATCTGAGGCCATTAATTGCTCAGCTAACCCCAGCCATCCATTTTACACATTTACACATGCATTAGAGCAGACTATTACTCTCACTATTTATGAGGGTCAGAAGGGAAGATACTACATATTTTTCCTCAACCACATTAAACAAAAACATCATCAGTATGAAAAGACCTACAAGGGTGTTTTTCAAGTTCTCCACCTGGAATGAGCTTGTGATATTGAGCAAGTAAAGCACAGCTATTAATAAAACAGAGTACCCAACCTTCCAGGGTTGCTGGGAGGAAACATACATGTAAGGTATGTGATAGGGCTTTGGCATACGTGTGTTCAACACAGCCATGACAATGGGTCAAATATGACATCTCAGTGCATCAGATCTAGCTCCTTCATAGAGCCCTGCCCCCTTCCTTCCTCCACCCCCTTCAGTTCCCAATTTGTTAGCCCTCCTTAAATTACTCCCAGAAGTCCCATCCAATAAATTCAGGAAAAGCTTGCAAGGGGCAGACTTTATTTCAATCTGTTCCCACTCATGTTCCTTCTAACAATCTAATAGTGCTTAATAGTTCAGGATACATTTGAGTTTAATGGGATTTACCTGATAGAAATAGACTTCTCATTGCTTCTTAATAGTGGCAGTTTTGAGTGACCTAGCTAACTCAATCTCACAGGTTCGCCTGTCACCCTGGCATGCTGAAGAAATGACTCAAGAGAGTAGTAAATGAGTGACCTTTGCTGGAGAAATTCCTGAGACTGTCTCTTTGACATTTTGAAGGTTTGCTGTACAGAATGATAATTGGTGTCTGCAAGGTTCCAAGTCCACTATTTGTGTTTAGAAATTGATTCCATTCTTGTTGATGAATAAAATATTGCCACTATGAAAAACTAGATCTTAGAATTTTCTATTAAGATACTCTATTATAGAGAGTATCCCTTTTTTCACATTTCCACTGTCAGAATCCCCATTTACAGAAGAAATTACAATCTCGAGTATTAAATCCCATTGCCCTCCTCAATACTCTACATATAATGTCCTAGTTATGAAAGAAAAGTGAATGCCAAATCTTTCAATTCACATTAGTCATCTCTTCTCTGGCAATAATTTGAGTTTCTTTAGCTGGAGTGGGGGAGGGAGAGAATCACAAAATCTTACTTACATCTGTGCAAATAAACCACAGAAGTTAAGTTCAAGGCAAGCTTTCAGAAAACTTGATAACATGAAAATGAAACTTCAAAATAATCCCTGAAAATAGTGTAGGGTACATGGCATTCACCATCCTCCAGAAAACTTTTGAAAGAATTACTGTCATTCATTTGAAAAAAACGCTGTAATGATAGAAAAATCCGAAAAGCACACACAGACAAGAGGACAATCTGACCCTTGGAAAACAGACAATCTGACACTTTATATCCAAGCAGCAAAGAAAATAATATTCTAACTGTAGCATATCCTCTTAAAATTGGGAGATTCAATAAAAGCAAAGAAATCTCAAGAATGTTTAATCCTCATGGTTTTTCTTTTAGAAACCTACAGTGAAATGCTGTATGATATTACTACAATTTAACAACTGGTCCAAACCAGAAGTTAACAGAGAAAATGAGACACAAAAAAACAAAATATGGCATTTGCTCGGTAATGTCCTGATGACAGGTTCAGGAGCCAACAGTGAGAAATGGGCCTAAGAGGGAGAGGTGAAGACAGGCTGTCTTTGCCCCGGCCACTTAGGGCAGGTGATCTTTCAACCTTGTTTACTTAATGTTAGATGAGAATATGAACCACTACAACCTTACAAGGTTGTTGGAAAGTAAAATAAAAGATTTCTGTAAAATCCGTTTTCAATGCGTCTGAGATCAAGAAGCAACCCCAGAGGCAAGAAATGCTACCACAGTGGAAATATGGTATTCCATTACTTTCCAGCTAGCCGGATCCAGCCAGCATCCAATGACTACCCAACGATAAATAGCCTAGTATCTCCTCTCCTGAGGACTTCCTCTGTTTCTATGAAGGCAGACAGTCATCTAAAAATTGATCTCTATAGATCCTGCTATTGTTGAGACCTTCCCAAGACAGAGGAAATATCCCCAAGGAAATGCTGCCATACTGAAGTCTGGGGAAGTAACCTGACACCTTGTGACCAACCCCCAAGAGCAATCCACTGGACACGAAGAATCACCTACTCCACAGGGCCAGACATAGTGCCAAGCAAAGGGGAGATACAGGAAGGAAGAACACGAGATTGGAACAATACATTTAAACAAATTATTCAGGGCAGCACTGGGGAAAATAATAAAGAAGGCAGTGGGTGCCTGGCAAACCAGAAATTGAGAGGAGTCCCTGAAGAACTGCAGGGGAATAAGAAACAGAATGAAGTAGAATCCCGCAGCTAAAAGAGCACAGGATAGGACTGTACCAAAAGTGGAAATAGCTCTGGTTATATTTTAAACCTGAAAGCTAGAGACACAGAGAACAGAAGAGGCACCAAGGCAACATCAGGATGACCCATGTAGCACAGGGTATGTTCCTAGACAAAACCAGTAACTGTGGGGCATGGGGGCTCAAGAGATGACACTGTGCCCCAGGCGACCTCTGACACATGGGGAAAAGCCCAGTTACTGGCACCTACCACATGGCCACACCCTCTGTACCTCTCCCACAGTTACTGATGTTGGGCTGCTATAAAAGCACAGTAAAAAGAATGATTAAACAATGGAGGCCCACCAACATCATCAAAGAGAAGCAAACAGAAGAACTAACACCTGAAGAAAAAAGATCATGGAGGATACAATACAAAACCACTTTGAAAAGTATAATAAATCAGAGAGATGTGGGAAGACATTATATCCACCAAAAAATTAACTACAAATCTTGAAATTTTAAAATTGACCATTGAAAAAAAGGGAGAGGCAATGTTGAAAGTAGAGGGAATATAATCAGAAAACAAATCAGTGAGCTAGAAATTAAAGAAGGAAGGTTCATGGTCATTTATTTGGGCAATACATAATTTTGCTTTCCTCAGTTAGAGATTCTCAATACGTGTCTTACTAAATGTCCTGAGAAGTCCAACCATTAAAAAGAAATGTAACTATATTTTATACAGTTTTCCCACACTTAGGCCCTATTGGTGATGTGCCAGTTCTTAAGCTATTATTTTTTTTTATCAGCTCCCAAACCTCTCTACTAGGTGCTCACCGCTTGGTGGGCTGAAACTCTGCAAATTACTTTCTCCATTGCCAGCCGGCTTCCCACTAGGTTCCGCTAATATGAGGCACCACTGGGAGACTAACAGGCTGGAGGACAGAGAAAGTATCTGCTCCTTGTGGTTTGCCTGGTGTTCTATCATCAGAGCCCCAGCCACAGCTCTTCATCCTAGCGAGTAGCAGTTGCTTCCAAGAGCAGTTGGGTGCAGTTTATAGGTTCTGCCAGCATTCCTGGACCAGCCTCAGAGCCATGGGAACCAGCCAGGCACTGCCTCTTACTTCCTTAATGCTCTGGGTTCCCACTCTGCAGAATGCCCCCTTCCATGTTTTTCAAGCCCTACGGGAGCCTCAATTGCTTCCAATCTCTGCTTGAGTAAGAGTTCTATTTGCCTTCTAATACTTCCTTAATCAGTTCTCTAGGTTATAATCCTGTTAAAATAACTAGTGTAGTTTCCATATTTCTGACTAGACCCCAAACGATAAAAGCAGGAATAGAAAGGAAAGTATGAATACCGAGCAATTTAGTCAATGCTTCTCCCCGTTTCATACATTCTAACTTGTAATTAATATTATATACTTACAGAACTAAGACAACACCTCCATCCACCAAACACTTGTTTTGTTCAAGAATAAATGCCCAATACCTAAAGCACCCCAAGACACATAGTAGGTACTCAATTCAGTTTTTTATTGAATGAATGCATGTATGAATGTACAAGATGGACGAAGGCAGATCTGCACCCAAAGTCTCTCAGGATGACAGCTGGAAGGAATATTTTGATAAGTTATTTGGGGTGAATGGATGAGATGCCCAGAAGGGCATGTTCAATCAGTTACAGAGGGTCACTAAACTCAAATCTAAGAAAAGGAGTCTAGTTGACTACAGGGCTTTTTGATGAGCGAAATACAAGTTTGGGGACAGAGTTAATTGTTGTACACAACACAGGAGAAGCTTCTCGGTCTGAGGGGAGAAGGCTGAGAGAGAAAGAGGAAGAGAAAAGAAGGAACAAGAGACACACCTCACAATAAAGTCTGAGGTAGGCTGTCATGGGTTTGCCAAGCCTCAACATTTCCCCTCAGCATAATCCACTTCACTGATGCTTTGGCATAAGAACATTCTTTCTGCCAAATATAAAGAGATACTGAGCCCTACAGTAAGTTATGCATTGGCATGAATAGACATTATGATGTTTCCTAGTACCAAATACATGTCGTTCTTCATCAAGTCTAGATGTCCAGCAATTCAACTCTGTCACTAACTCCGAGAGTTAGCACAGACCCCACAATTTAAGAGCTCAGCCCCACAAAATGACCCCCACTTCAGACACCAGCTGCAAATGGGGTTCTTTGGCTACCCACACCTCTTCCCAGCCAACTGCAGGGGTTCCCATGAACACTTCCTCAAGTTCAATAATTCATTAGGATAACTCACAGAACTCAGGAAAGCATTTCACTTACAATTAACAAAGATACAATTCAGCAACAGCCAAATGTAAGAGATACAGAGGGCAAAGTGTAGGGTATAGCACAGAGCTTCTCTGCCCTCTCTGGATACACCACTCTCCAGGCAGCACTGAGATGTGTTCACTGACCTGGAAGCTCCCCTAATCTCCTTGTTTCAGAATTTAAATCGAGGTTTCATCACACAGGAATGACTGATTAAATGACTGCCCACTACTGACTGAACTCCATCATCTCCAGGCCCCCGCCCATACCCAGAGGTGGGGTGACGGAGGGGACTGAAAGTTCCAACCTCCTAAGCTCCCCCTGCCAATCCCCAGAAACCATCTAAGCTGTTTAGAGAGCATACACTCACGTGTGGCTGAAGGTGCTCATTACAAATAACAAAAGATATTCCTACCACTCAGAAAATTCCAAAGGTTTTAGGAGCTTTGTGTCAAAGACCAAATATATATTTTTCTATTGTGCCATGTATCATGTGATAGAAAAGTGAACTTTATGGGGATTATAGCAGTCCCTTAAACTGCAACCCTAAAGACACAACAGATAAGTGTTATGATACAGCCATGAAATGTGTCTTGCGCTTGTTAAGAAAGGATTCAGAGTACTGTAAGTATATAAGGCACAATGCTCTATTTACTATAAAGAAGTGGAACCAGTTTTATGAAGCACACGTGAAAAATCATTCCTAATTACCCATTCTACATATTTTTTAAAAATGTTAATACAAATTCTAATTGCACTGTATTATTCATATTATTTGTAAGAAACATAAAGGTCTTAGTTACAAATGTATTAAGAACAGAGCTAGAGAAAATCATGTTGTCAAAAAGAAAACCACAGGTCCAAAATGGCATTACTTGGGCCAGGCCAAGTCACCAAACCAGGGCTTAATACCTATCTACAGTTTCAACCTACCGAGGAATAAGTCTTAACCTATCCATCATGCATTTTCTGAAAAGCACCAATTATGTTATCTGTCACATGGACCATCTCTATCCTCCAAAGGAAGATGAGGTATTTTGCATAAAAAGACCTCCTATCCTTTGCCACTAAGGGAAGGTGATCTTGCATGAAACAATCCTTTCTTTTCTTTTGCTTATAACTTTCTTGCCCCCCCCATAAAAATCTTCCATTTTGGACATCTCTTAGGAGCACCCAGCTATTTGCTAGATGAGAGGCTGCCCAATTCATGGATCCTTTAATAAAGCCAATTAGATCTTCAAATTTACTTGACTGACTTGAGTTTTTTAACAATGTAAAATGTAGACATTGGTGATTCTGTTACATAAAAAGATAAAATACTGATAGCCAAAAACATGAAACATAGAATACAATCAATTTCCTGTCTTTGGAAAACCATTAGAATGAAAAGATATTGATATGAACGCTACAAGCATTTAGTGGCAATGACTGTGCAGGATAAACAGCTTAAATGTGGTTTTGTAGGAAGGTGTCAAGCTAAATGTCCATTCAGTTGCTAAGCCTTTCTTGAACTTTTACATATTTTACTAGAAGTATCTGACATGTAAAGATAAATGGCAGTCTTTGTTCTCAAGGCATTCCTAGGGGCAAGGATGAAAGACGCATAGCACTTGGTGCCAGTCTTCCCTGAATCTGAACTTACGACAGATATCACTACTCAATCGCCTTCATTGACCCAAAGAATAGCCTTAGGCTCAAAATCCTCATCACACAGTGCTTCATTGGATACCATCAACACGAGCTGAAACGCCAGGTAAAACCTACTTGCCTAGTGTCTTCATCAACTCCTGCTGTTATAACAAACCACCACAGATTGGGAGGCTTAAACAAGAAACATTTATTTCTCATAGTTCTGGAGCCTGGCTGCCAGCATGGTTGGGTTCTGGCAAGAACTCTCTCCCCAGCTTATAGACAACCGCCTTCTTGCTGAGAAAGGGATCCTCTCTCTACTTATAAGGCCACTAATCCCATTCACGAGGGCTCTATCCTCATGACTAAATTTCCTCCCAGAGGCCCCACCTCCAAATACCATCACACTGGGGAATAGGACTTCAACATAAGAATTTGGGGGGAGCATAAACACTCAGTCCATAGCGCCTAGAACACTAAGTCTTAATCAACTCTTCTGAAAATACAATACAAAGGCTTTAGTATTCTGTCTCCCCATTTACGCACTGTCTGTAGCTGCTTTGGGGCTACAACTGCAGAGCAGAGTAATCACAACAGAGACCAGATGGCTGCAAAATCTAAAATATCTACTATCTGGCCTTACAAGAAAACATTTGCTGACCCCTGTCCTATATTTGAGAGATGGGGAAAAACTCCTCTGGGAGTCCAGAGGAGGAACCTGCATTCTTATGCCTTCCTACGTCAGCACTGAGAGTCCCACAGGAGAGATTTCTACCTCAGTAGCTAAGTGGCTTCCCAGTGCAGATACAGTAAGACATTGCTTTAAGTCAAAACAACCTATGGATTTTGATGAGCCTCTCTGACTGTCATCAGCCTGCCAGCTCGAAGGCCTTTTCTCATCAGTCCAGATCATGGGAGAAGAGGATAAAGACCTGGTCTACTTCAAGAGGCACACGGCACAAGGGAAGGGAGTGGAAGATGCTGGTTATGCTATTTTATCTCTCTACTGAGAAGATGCAAAACAGCCCATGGATTAAGTCAGCCTGTGATTCCATGACAGGAAATAAAGATGGAACATTTCATCCAGGGACTATCAAATCCAAGTTTTCAGCAAACTGCCACACACACGTGGCTTACGTGAGAACAGTTCCTTCTCTAAATTACAAAGCTGAAAGCAGCATAAGAAGCTCCAGATTGTAAATTTCATTTTTCTAAGCCATTCCATGGCAATTCCAGAAATGCTCCTTCTCCTCACACTAATATCATTTTTATTATCAGAATATCTCAGGAGTAGACACTAATTTTCATGAATCCTCACCTATTTTGTGTCCCATTTATTGATGGGGAAAGACGACTATGAGTAGACTTCCCTAGCTCCCTCTCATCAGTGAACAGCAATAGACCCAGAAGGGGCAGCACCAGCTTTTTCCCATACAACACTTGCCTAACTCAGCTTACCAGATACAGGGCCCTTAAAAAGTCTATTCACATTTATAGGCATGACTTATAAAATAAACTATATACACACACACCCCACCCAGAACTCGCAAGAGTGTTTTCTTCGAAGGAAGGGCATGACGGTGGGAGAGATGTCCTATGTGTATCTTTTAGAATTCTGTACCAAGGGAATAAATTACCTTTTCAAATAAATAGTTTTCTCTGGAAAAACCTTTCCAGATTCCCTAAATCAGGGGTCAACAAACTATAGTCAGTTGGACATATCTTCCCACCTGCCTATTTTTGCAAAGAAAGGTCTACTGGAACACAGTCACACCTATTCATTTACATTTTGTCCAGGGCTGCTTTCACACTGCAATGACGGAGTGGTTACAACAAAAAATGTAAGGCCCGCAAGCCTGAAATATTTACTATATGGCCCTGTACAGAAAGTTTGCTGACCCCCACCAAAACCCATATCGGCACTCCCCTCCCAAGCTAAATTTTCTCCCTATGGTCCATCATATGCCCTCTCAGCATCTCTCAAAGTGCAATTGTGTATTCATGTAATTCGTTAATGTCTAGCACATCCTGTGAGACGATAATGGTCTCCAAGGCAAAACCATGCCCGATACATTCACAAATGCATCCCCATGCCTGTACAGTCCTGGCATGGAAGAGATGTTTTATAAGTATTCACTGAACAGTAGTTAATTAATTAGATATAAGGACCACTGATAAAATGACTCTCGATCTAAAACTGGGGTCACTGACTTGCATTTATGGCAGACAAACAACTGTGGTTCTCATGACAGTAAAATATATTAGACAAGGCCAGGCATTCCCTGGACTAACAGTTCACTAGTCACGTTTCTAGAATTATACAGGTATCGGCCCATCTGCCCATCATTTATCCCTAAGACTCCAAAGCGGAGAAGTTTCTCTCTGCATTCTGCCACATATTATCCACAAATGGCCCAACGAGGAAGTACAAAAACAGACCCTACAGAGATGCACTTCGGAGCATATATACTGAGCACCGACTATGTGTCAGGCAGCATACTGTAAGGTGGTTACAATCATGGACTCTGGAGACAGAGACCTGCTTTTGAGCC
Organism: Mirounga angustirostris; assembly: GCF_029215605.1. Classification (NCBI taxonomy): domain Eukaryota; kingdom Metazoa; phylum Chordata; class Mammalia; order Carnivora; family Phocidae; genus Mirounga; species Mirounga angustirostris. The sequence continues at coordinate 181,400,077 of NW_026991709.1, read as the reverse complement.
CTGGCCCCTGTACAATAATAACCATGACCATACATAAGAGATGACCAGGGAAGGCAACTCCATCCCAGTGTATTCACTTGGAAATAGCAAGGTAGGAAAAAAATTATCCCTAATTGTAGACGGCAAACTGAAGTATAAGGATATTAAAAAGTTTTTCCAAGATCTCAAGGATTCAAACCAACCTTATGGACCCTGTGACCTTAATAATCACTTTACTGTCAGGTTATCATCTGTCATCAGTGAGAGCCTTCCTTTGAAGCATGTATCACAGTACCTAACACAACACAGATACTCACAAAATGCTTTCATCGTTATAACTATTATATCGCCATAATCATCTAGACGGCCAAACAAAGAAGCCTACTGGTTTTTCCCAGATTTAACGAATGTGTACAAAAATATTTCATGATCCTTCTTATTGAAATACAAACCTGTGCTTGTAAAATTTTGGTTTCCTACCGCACTCCTCACTAGAATCCACAAGTGTAGAAGGATGAATGTACACGTACTGCATTTTTTAATTAATGTGCTTATGCCAGAAACCAAAAGCAAGAACAAATTAATAATGAAAAGTAAGATGTTTTTAAGGTTATTCAAAAGGACATGATGTTTTTCTGACTATTTCAGAGGCTGATTCAGGTAAAACTTCTCTAATTCCATGCTAGATGAAGTACTCACTTGCAAAATGTATCTATTAAATATTTATTATATCAATATTCAAAAACATTATAATACACTGCAATCAGTTTCGGTAGTAAAGTCATTTACACAGAGGTCAAACCTTTAAAACATGGAAAAAGCAAATGAATTTTGCATATTTTCAAAAACCAGGTTCTAAATCAAAACCCTAATGGTTAATATACTCTGATTCTTTCATTCTCTTATTTGATTTCCTCAAGTCCTATAACCTATCAAATAATGTAAGTCCCCAAGTCTACCTGAAATTAAATAAATATCCCATAATGAAATGCCAAGAAAATATCTAGTTTAGGTAAATATCAATGAAAGAACAATGCTTCCTATCAGTGTCAATAAGTGTTCCTGGCAATGGTAAGGCTTAAACATCATTAGGCAAATGAGGAAAAATAACATTTCAGTGGAGAGCTGTTTGATGCATTGTGTGGGTTGGGAAGGGCTCTCAGAGGAAATGCTACATAAATGTGGATCTCATTCAGTGCAGTTCCTTTCCTTCAAGGACGGACTCCTCTCTAGTTTCTACCTAATTTTGATTACTCTCCAACACCCTCAAATATGTTAACATTTTAGAAGTTTTGTCATATTTTGCATATTTTGTCCAGAGGTTATCACTCTGCTTTGTGTTATCTGTTCGTCCAACACAAGTTACTCCACTGCTGGAATAAAGGGTCCATTTTATTACACGGTATTCAGGAGACGACAAATTTCCACATGTGGTCTGAAGAATATAGAACAGAGCAGAAAGATCACATCTCCAGCCTGGACACCTTCTATATATTACCTAAGCCTAATGCTGTAAGGGCTTCCTTTTGTACCCATATAGATCCTGTGGCGTCTGACCAGTATACTGCTGTGCTCAGAGTACCATTGAAAGTTCTTTGGTGCAACAATAGGAAGTGATTTCTCTTTCCTTTGTGAGTTCTTGACTGGGACCACCACCATCATCAAACTTCTAGTCAAGTGCCGGTAGGAATTCCAGTCCAAACTATGTAAACCATTAGTTCTCTTGTAAGCAAAGTTTATTTCCATCTTTCATTCTAATTGACTAAACTCAGTAATTTTCTCCTCAACATGAACAAAAATCTCAGCGGTATTTTAGCCCCAAGAGTCAATAAACAATGGCCTAGGCAGAATCTTATTCATCTGGGATAAGCTAACTACTCACTCATCTTCTACACCTTTAACTAAATTAGGATTCACTCTTTGGGCCCTATACTAGTATTTCTTAACCTTTTCCCTACCACCTTACCTTTAAGCCAGTAAACTTGACAGGACACAGTGGCCCGGAATGGTATTTTTCACATCTATCTTGCTCAGGAATCTACTGGAACTCCATGAGGACAATAGTTACTGAGAATATGCACAGGAGTATATACCATACTAACCTATCTTCCTCTTGCTCTTGGCTCCTGGCTTTACCACTTTATAGCTGTGCATTCAACCTCTTTGAGCCTTGATTTCTTCAACCATAAACTAGGAATCATAAAAGAGTTCCATGAGAATAAAATGAGTTACTATACGTACAATGCTTAGAAAAGTGTCTGTCATATAATGAGAGCTCAGAAAATATTAGCTATCATGTTTATTAATACTGTGATTATTACAATATTCAACACTGCTTGCAAAACCTCACTCTGAAAAGCAAACACAGCACATGAGGTAAGCGTGATGTCAGAAGGCGTAAGGAGAATCTTCACATCACACCAGCGACTTTTCTGTTCAAACAGGAACTGTGGCAGAACCATCCTCCTTAAAATCTCCTATCATACTCTCGTCTTGGATGAGGCTTTGCGTTGGTTCTAAATATCTAAATATTTTAGACCTCTTGCCTGCCTTCTAAACTCAACAACTGTGAGTGAACAAAGCACATGAAACCTAGGCAGGCAACTGAACAGTGGGAAGGCGTGTATTTACATTGCGTGGATCAGACATAAGTGAAAAGAGCTGAGTTCTCAGGCAGGCGTGATTCATGGGTGACACATATTCAGACTCAGTCTCACGGGCAGCACCTCCAATCTTAATTCTGTTCTTTTTTACTTTGGCTGGGCCACTTGCAGTCAGCTTCTTACACATACCCTTCCAAGTATACCTTCTGATTTGGGCCAACTTGACACACGGAATCCAGGACTCACTCTGTCTCTCTCCTTTCTGGGGTACCTTCCAGCTGCCATGGTTACCCAGAACTCTGTTCTCTGGTGCTTCAGAGCAGAAAGATTAGGTTTTTCTGTTGGAATTTTAGACACCACAATGGCCTGCTCTCAAAATAAAACAAAACTGTAAACTCAGTATTATCTGTCCCTTCTAATTTTGACTGTCCTCCAGGATCTCCCTGCTTTTCTTCATTCTCCAAAGCCTTCAAATAGTCAAGTTTTGTGGTTTTGTCCTGAGTAAATGATCACTAGCTATGGAAAGTTAAGTCTGTTATGAGCTTCCACAGTCATGCTGAAAACATAACCTGATACAAATTCAGGAGGGATTCAATCAGAGATGTCTTTTCTATTCCAAATGGCCAGGAAACACTCATTCCAGAGACAGTACAATATTGTTAAATGAGAAAAACAGTTCTTATTTTAAGACAGGAAGTCACTTCGAGGAACAAATTCCAGAGGAAAAGAACAAGGACTGGTCAAGGGATAAGTCTAGTTGTTTGTTGTTAGATGCACACACTATGTACACAGCTTGAGAGATCTGAGTACCCGCTGGAAGAGAGGTACTATAGAGAGGCCCCATAAAGGGAAAGATTTTCATTCAAATAGGTAGGAAAATGGGAGTCCGAGGCAGAGATTTAGAAAAAACAACCAGCTGATAATGTAACTTACTCAAGAGGTCAAAAGGAGAAATATGCAAATCTAGACTTAAGACAGCCAACATCAGGATCAGGGATGGCAAAGAGCCTACTAAGTCGGACCAGCTGGGAATAGCTGCTTGGCAGCTACGTGAAGAAAGTCCCAGAGGCCTTTTTTGGGCTCAACAGAACAGTGTCATGATTGATTATTGATTTCTGCCACAGGAAGAGAGAGGGGAGGGGCAGCACGTACAATCCAGAATCAAGAATAAGGTTACAGAATTTGAGAAGAATAAGATGGGACAGATTTGTCAACATCATCGTTATTAATAATATTGAGTATCTTCAGTATGCCCAGATGATGTTTAGAGTAATTCAAATTTAAGTGAAATTAAAAAGGGATATCAGACAGACTAAAATAAAAAAGTGCCTTGAATCTTAATAAGCCCACAGTACATAAACTGCCTCTAATTAGATTCAGGAATATGACTCCTTTTGAAACCAACCAAGAGAAAACACTTATTCAGAAGATTTCAATGAAAAATTAATAACCACTTGGTTCCACTTTATCATGCACAGACCTCAACAGTGGATTTTAAAAAACGAAAGTACAGTCTGTCTCAGAGAAATTATACTTGTGAGTCCTTCAAGAGCTAGGACATTTTAATCAATAAGGTGTAAGGGCAATTTACTGACTTACATAAATGAACAAAACACTTGGTGTTCAAAATGAGTGAAGTCTGTCACTGGAATTGTTAAAAGTTTCTATAACCATACTACCAAATTAAGAGAAAAGCAAGCAAAACCTGCCCTCCAATCTGATTTTCATTCTCCAGTTAACCAACTCCTTATCTGAATAATGGTAGTTAGGGTTTTTAAAAGTTATTTGGTGTTATGCCAGTCTTTTTCCAAGAAATGTGACTTGCCCCAGATAAATACAATTACAGAAGGGGAGCATCTATGCCTCAGATTTCTGGTTCACACAGCTTCTGCTGCACCATATCATGATGTGCTAAGGAAGATAATTAAACAGGGTAATTAAGAGTCTAAGTTTCACAACTGAATGAGCACCACAAAAATTAACCTACCAATAGACAAAGTGAGGATGGGGTTTTCTGGGGTGCTGACAACTTTCTCTTTGGGTTCTGGGGAGTAATGTTCACTTTACGATCCCATATGAAACCACACATATGTTGTGGGGATTTTTTTCAGTATTTTGGGCTATTTCACAATTTAAAAAAGTTTGAAATGAAAATGTTTGAAGTCTCCTGGTCCTAAATTTAAATCTAGACTCTCATTTACAAATTGGGTGAATTTAGGCAAACTACTCAAGCTCTCTAAGCTTCAGTTTCTTCTTTGGTAAAAGGAGAATGATGGTCAATAATGATAATGATGGTACAGACCTCACAGGACTGCGGTGGGTATCAAGAAGAAAATCTGGCATTAGTGGGCTCTGTTTGGGCTGAGCTGTCCCTGCAAAGGTTCAGAAACTGGCTCCTGCATCATTTACAAGCTGACACATATCAACACATTTCCAGACTGTAGTTGCACTTGACATTGCACCTCCTAGCTGACAGTGTGGCACTGTTCAAACTGCCATGAGGCACCACACCACTGAATGCAAATGTATCATTGTGCCCAGCAGCTCAGGCTTGGTCCATAAAGCAAGCCAGGAAGGACACACTTGAACATAATTTGGGGCTATTGGCCACCAAAAAACCAAGAAGGAGAGGTGCAAGTGGAAGCCTTTACAGCAAACAGAGATTTAGGGAGGCATATGGCATAGGAGAAATCATGAAGACTTTGGGGTCTGACAGAGAAAGGGTTCAAATCCTAGCTCTGCCACTCACCAGCAATGCTGTAGTAGACACTAGGTGATTGCCCACTATCTTTTTTAAACCATTCTGCAGTCTCAGCCAAAGATGAGAATCCTACCTCTTTGACAAGGACCATTGCAGCAGTAAGCATATGACCTAATCTTCCCTAAGTGCGGAGTGACAGGAAGCCTGACAAGAGGCTTATGGAAAGAACTTCCTCCCCTAGGAGAATAACAAAAAGAGCGCATCTCTGTTCTTCCTATAGATTTTGTCTCTCTCCCAGAAATGCTAGTCATCTTGCTTCCAGAGTGAAGGCAGAACCACTACCGAAGCCTTTATAGCAGAGAGAGGCAAAAATCCTGGAATCTCAATCACATACACGAGCCACTGAATCACCTAACCTGGGGCACACCCTACTTCTGGAGTCCCTGATATATGCAATGATGAAGACTTCATTATTAGGCCAGTTTGAGTCACAGTTTGTAACTTATAGCCAAAAGCATCCTAACTGAAAATAAGTTAAGATTCTATGGATTTCAGTTGCCTCATCTAGAAATTAGGTTATTAATGCTGAGCTTGCCCAGTTGTGAAGGCTTAAGAAAAAAAATTATCTTAACAAAACAAATGAACAAAGAGAAGGGAAGGAAAACTAAAATTAGATGAAAATGGAGAGGGAGGCAAATCGTAAGAGATGCTGAGCTCTAGGGAACAAACTGAGGGTTGCCGGAGGGGAGGGGGGTGGGGGATGGGGTAACTGGGTCATGGGCATTAAGGAGGGCACTTGATGTAATGAGCACTAGGTGTTATATGCAACCAATGAATCACTAAATTCTATCTCTGAAACTAACAAAAAAAAAAAGAAAAAATTATCAAAAGCAATTAGGACAATGCCTGGTACCTATTTAAGCATCCAATAAATGTTCCCTATTTTTTCAAAACACACTCTCAAATGAGTTCTCATGAGAAGGCATTAAAATATTTCTTTTCCTTTATTCAAAAATTCATAGACCGGAGTGTTTCTTTTTCCTGTGCCAGAGTTAAAATGGATCCAAGATCACTAGATCCATGACTCTCAAACACTAATGTGGAAAATTTTGTTAAAATGCAGATTCCTGGGTTTTAGGCACAGATTATACCCAAGGGGCCCCAGGAATCTGCATTTAACAAGTATCCGAGGTGATCCTGATGGACGTAGTCTAAGAATCATCTTGGATCTTTCCAAAGAAACTCCAAACAGCATCCTAACTCTGGCCTCACTGCCTCTACTTTTGTGGCTATATTCTATTCTGTCCAGTAACCAAAGTGGTCTTCTGGAAACTGAAATCTAATCACATGGCCTCTTTGCCCTAACCTTCCATTGGTGCTCAGTTAAAAGGCTTAACTGAGCAACACAGCATGCAATAAACTTCAGTCCTCCTCCCTAGTCTCAATTATTTATAAGATACTAAGACCCTGAGATACATCCAACAGGTTACAAGAATTCAACTTAATGAGCAGTTTCATTTAATAAACCTAGTTTGACATACATGGCATTATTTACATTTACAAGGCTCGTTTTGGATACCTCATGCCTTGTGTGCAGCTGAAAACTAAGAAACAAGACACATCAAGCAAGCAGCCTTATATGTTTACATTTCTTCTGTGTGTGCGCATGGGTAGACAGTTCCTAATACTGATTATCTCACATATTGTTTGCATTGATTTTTTTCTGTATACTTTATGGTTTTCTTAAGCAGGACTTGTATTAAAGTTTCCATTACATAAACACTGAGTATCAATGAACATTTGGTAAGTCCAATATTAAGTGCACTATATGTAAAGCTAAAAAAAGATAAAGGAATATGGATAACAAACATGTTACAGAGTAAATAATAAAGGACACTGTCTTGTTATGTATGCCATGTTATGGTGGCTGATTTTAACTCCTGAAGAAACTGTCCATTTTAACAGGATTTAGTGTTGTTTAGCATAAACTGGTGCTAATTTTGGAGTTCAGCCATGCACTCAAAAACTTCCTATTGAAATTAATAGTAACTATATATTTTTTCTTTCTCCAAATTTTTATTTAAATTCATTAGTTGACAGTGTAATATTAGTTTCAAGTGTAGAATTTAGTGATTCATCACTTACATATAACACCCAGTGCTCATCCAAGTGCCCTCCTTAAAGATTTAGAGAGAGAGCCCGTGAGTGGGGAGAGGGACACTGGGAGAGGGAGAGAGAGAATCTCAAGCAGACTCTGCACTGAGTGCAGAGCCTGAAGTGGGGCTCAATCTCACAACCCTGAGATCATGACCTGAGCTGAAATCAAGAGTTGGACATTCAAGTGACTGAGCCACCCAGGTACCCCAACAAGTGCTCTCCTTAATACCCATCACCTATTTAACACATCCCCCCACCCACCTCCCCTAACAATAACTGTATTTTTGACTCATGAGAATTAAAATTTGTCTTAGGAGATTTTCAGAATCAAATTTCTTCCTAAGATAGAGAAAGATAACGTTTGCTTTCTGGCAGGCGAAAAAAATGTACAATCTTTGTATCAGAGCAATGCAGTATGAAATAATGAGAGGTTATTTCCCATCTAATAAACAGGAAAGCTTTTTTTTAATCATATTTGATACAGGTCAAGGTACTACACAACATACATTTTCATACACTGCATATCAATTTCTTCTATCTCTGAAAGAAGGCTAGGTTTTTTTGAGGAATAAAAAAGTTAACCCACACAAAGTGCTTAGAATAGAATGCCGCATATAATATAAAACAAATTGTCAATAAATAGGAGCCACTATTATTCTTGTTATTGTTAATCACTACAGGGAGTATAAATTTGTTCAGCCTTTCTGGAGGGCAATCTGAAAGAACATCTAAAAAATTTACTTGATTAGTAAACAAAAACTTATGTTCAAGAATGTTCACCACAACATTAAAACAGTGCAATATCAGAAATCATGTAAATGCCCACTAATAAGCAAATGACTAAATTAGGACAGCTCTTTGAGTGCAGCCTCCTTTTTCTACAAAGTATTTGGCATCAGAAATAATACCTGCAAAAATTTTAATGCACAGTTTAGTATTCCTGATTTGAATGTCAAGTGGGAAGGAAGTAACAAACAAAATTATCTAATTAGTATGATTCTAATTTTGTTTAAAAGGAAATACATACATATACCTAATACACATGTGTGCCAAATAATGAAAAGGTCTACATTATTATTTACCATGGTGTTCTCTAGTGCACAGGTGACTGCAGGATATCTTTATGGTCTTTTAATGTATTTCTGTAGTTTCAAAGTTTTTTATAGTAAGTGCAAGATAAATTTTCTTATTCAGATATAAAATTAGAAATGGCATACTATTACCTGTCTAGACCAGACATCCAAAATATTTAATATGCAAAGGCTTTATCCAAGACTATTCTTTTCTATCAATCATTGTATGTCAGCAATTTCATGCCTTCGGGGAAATATTACTTTAGTCATCAAAATAGTTTTTAAAAAATGTTCTCAAACTCTCACCAGAACTGAAGTTTTGGTATAAAGCCAAGTGCTACCTGTCAAGCTAGAAGCCATCCTATTTTGAGAGAGTTAGTAAAAACTTAGTGACAGGAAAAGCCAGACTTGGTGGGCAAAGAGGCATAAAATATCCAGATAATGACAAAATAAGGAACTTTTTTTTAAAATCAAAAAGGGTTTCACTCTAAAATAGTTTCACATCCAAACAAATGAAATATTTTTAAAAAGACCAGGTTTTGGCTCTACTACCCCCACAGTTTATCTCACGGAGCCATTTGTTCTTTCACTTCATACCACAAAATAAATGGAAACATCAGGAGCCACCAAGTAAACTGAAAACTAAACACGACGTTAGGATTAGGACAACAACATGAACCAAAAAAGGATTCAGATAGTCTGTTCTCTATGAAGCGGATCTTACATTAGAACCAAAACCTTTTCCAACTACGGCCATGTTTATTTGCAAGGCTGCCATTTAGTACACTAAATTCTAACTGAAAAGCGTGCTAAAGGCTGTAAATAATATAGAAAATTTGTGCCAACTAGAGATATGGCACGGAGTTCCCCAGCCTGAAAATTAAGACCAGATATTAAACCATCAACACTTAACTTCTCCGTTACAATCTATTCCAAATCACACTTATTAAAGGGCTCCTCAAGTAAAAGGATGGAGTAATTGATTTTCACATGGTGGGGGCAGAGGGAGGCTGGAGGAAAATGTCTGCAAGCAATGTCTGATTTTTTTCTCAATCAAATTTTTACGTTATTCATGGGCATTTTTTTATTAAATGAGAAAGAGAATTATTCTCTCAACTTTTCAAGTTCTGATAATGCCATCCAGGTAGCCTGACTTCCTCCTGGATAATTTTTTTTTTAAGATTTATTTATTTGAGAGAGAGAGAGAACATGAGCGGGAGGGGCAGAGGGAGAGGGAGAGAGAGTCTCAAGAGGACTCCCCACTGAGCATGGAGCCCGACACAGGGCTCGATCCCACAACCCTGAGATCATCACCTGAGCTGAAAATAAGAGTGGGATGCATAACCAAATGTGCCACCCAGGCACTCCCCTCCTGGATAATTTAAAGTTAATGATTATCCATCAAAAGCAGCAACTCCTTACCTTTGATTAACTGTAAACATCTGTTAAATAGCAACTGGACGTACTCATTCTACAGAACTTTCACGTGCTAGATGCTAGAGATACAAAGATTAAAGAGACTCAGCTGCTGGAGGGGGTAGGGAAGCGATAATAGTAGAAAACATTGTAAGAAGTACCATTTGGGCTAAATCTTGAAGATAACAGAGTGATGTGTCAGGAAAAGCCCATTTCCAGCAGAGGAAACATAACGTGCAAAAGCACATGGACATCCAAGTACAATGTTTGAGGGGACCTCCTACTCAGTGCAGTACAAACACGGGAGTGTATGTTTGCATGCTGAGTCCATGCACAGGAGGTAAAAAGAGAATGAGGCCCATAGGAGGGTGAAAAGGAAACCTGAAGGTTGTTTGCATACAATATGGTACCTAGTTTACTCTCTAAGACATGCTTTTGATGATCCAGAGAGAATACCATCAGAATGATTCTTCCTTGCCAAACCTGTATGTATGTGGTATTTATCGTAAGTTATTCAGCTTGCTATTTGAGGAAAGCATATTAAATTATCCAACCTCACAGCACACCCATATGTAAAATGATCTATTAAGAAAATGTTAAATTCATTAAACAAAAAGACAAAATGTATTATTATCATTCCTAACAAAACAACTAGCACTCCTACTACCATTACCATCACCACCATTTACTGAGTGCTCACTACATGCCCAGCAGTCTTTATCTCTCTCTGTTAAGTCTTCATACTGCTCCCTGCCCCCACCCCACTGTGGTTCCTCTATTGAAACAGGCGGAAAATAAAGTCTTGAGAGTTTCAGTTCCCTAAGAACTTAAGAGCTAGTAAGGTCAGGGTCAGGATTAGAATCCAGGTGCCTACACCTGTATTTTTTTTTTTTTAAAGATTTTATTTATTTATTTGACAGAGAGAGAGAGAGAGCACAAGTAGGCAGAGAGGCAGGCAGAGGGAGAGGGAGAAGCAGACTCTCCACCGAGCAGGGAGCCCGACATGGGGCTCGATCCCAGGACCCTGGGATCATGACCTGAGCTGAAGGCAGCCGCTTAACCGACTGAGCCACCCAGGTGGCCCTACACCTGTATTTTTTATTATGTTCTGTTTCGTTTTGCTTGCCCTTCTATTACTTAATTTTTATTTTTTCCCTAGCTTGATTGAGATATGACAAAACTAAGATATATATATATATATTTTTTTTTTCATTTAGAGTATACAATGTAATGATCTGATATATAGATACATTGTGGAATGACTGCCCTCCCTGTCCCCCCCCTCCGCCCCGGCAAGTGAATTATCACATCAATCTCCATCTCTTCTCATATATACCGTTTTTTTTTTGTTTTGGTGATAACATTTAAATTCTATCTCCTAGCAAATTTCAATTATACAATACATTAGTTATCAACTATAATCACGTTATAATTAGACCCTCAGACTTTATTCATGTTTAAAACTTGAAGTTTATACCCTTTTATCAACCTCTCCCTATTCCCCCCCCCCCATCATCTCACAATCCCCGGCCTATGTTCTTCACCCACCAAACCATATATACTGCTTTGCAGTCTTAGTTACGGTATTTGTTACTAAAGGCAAATGCAATCAGTCTTGAAAACACCACTTTGATTCCATGTAACAGCCATAACCTAGTGTAAAAGAAAACCCACAGATTTCTATCCCAGTGATCATAAACAAGTTTTCACTGCCCATACAAAATGGTCCTGCCTTCTGCGTTAGGGCTGAATCCTGTTCAAAGTTTCTCCTAAGATTCTATAAACCACTGTTAAAGTAGAAGTACAACCTGTATGTGGGATTCTTTAAACAGTCAAAGGAAACCTGAGCATCTATATTTTTTTCCTAAAAGAACCACACATAGGAAGCTGAGAAAAACATATCTGTTATCATCAACCACCTGAACCCATTTCAGCAACTTTTATTTGGTCAACATGCTATAAACGTTACAGAGACCATCACCAATTCGTAAGCTCTCCAGGTTCCTGTGGTCCATTACACTTCAGACCTAAGAAGAAAGCCTCTGAACAAAAAAATACATAAACTCATTTCACCAAAATACCAAGTTTTGAGAGAAATATCTTTTTAATGCAGATAGATAGAAAAGCTCAGCCAGGATTTATTAGGCCAAAGTCCATGGGAACATTAAACCAAATGTTCAATATTTCTTTGCAGAATTTCAAATGGTCCTTAATTCAGAAGAGCTGAAAAACCAAGCAAGGCCACGTACAGACACAAACCACAGAGTTTACATTGAAAACAAAATATACCCGAAGACCAAAATACATTTATGTCACTTGAATCAGAAGCTGTAAATGCCCTGGAATAGGAGTCAGAAGACCAGGGTTCAAGTTCCTGCTGTGACCCAGGCAGCACAAATGATCTTCCACATTTAATTTCTCTGCAATAAGGGTGCTTTCTTGTGTAAGAGATAATGTCCAAGATGCCTAACCATTCTCACATTCTAGAATTTCATGAGAAGAACTCAAAGGTTTCCTACTGCTATTTTAACCTAGACGAGGAAACCAAGACCCTGAGGATTAAACTAAATGTCCAATGCACAAGGCTAACAAGTGGCTTACATGTCACTTGGGACAGACCTGCAGCGGCAGGTGTTACGGGGGCTCCCCCCACATAACCTCAGATCCCTCCACACAGTCCCTGTGGGCTCCCAACCCCAGCAGCCAGCCCCCGTGGCCCTTTGTCATGGGGTGCTGATGCCAACTTCCCCTGGAGCACAAAAAACTGCAAGTGCCTGGGAATTTATATCCTGATGGGAGGGGTGAGGATGTATGAATACCCCACCTCCCTTGCCCCTACTGGGGACAACCCCAGTGAGTAACGTACATACACCATCTCCCAGTTTGCCCTGTCAAATAAAAGCAAACTTGCCCTCCTTGAGTCTCAGCTGAATAACACACCCTCCTTATCCTTCTTCTCCTACTGGTTCAACTTCCCTGATCCCCTTCCAGATTTTCCTGGAAATACCTCCCCCCAAAAATTACTTTCACATGAATCCTTTTCTCACTATGGGCTACCAGGGAACACAAACTGAGAGAAATTTAAAGGTGACTCTGGTTCAAAGATTTCCAAATGACAATTGCTTACACACAATTCCTGCTATATCCACAAAACAATACTATTACCAATTTCTTTATGTGGTTGGCTTTAGCTTATTAAGGAACTTTATTTTAAACAACTACCCACGTTGTTTGCCTAAGTAGAAGGTAGTATCAATACAGTCTAAAAATAAAAGGGATTCAGCTCTGGCTAGTCCAGGTAAAAAGTCCTGAGCTTAAGATCTTAAAAGCACACTGGCACAGGACCGAAAATTCTCCTTGACGAAATCTTAAGGTTTCGAAGACATTTTAGAAGAGTAACTTCCTCACTCTGTGATTCACTGGTATCCGATGCTACCTCCCTGTATCATCTAGTCTTGCATAGAGCCAATGGTACGCTCTCTGCACTCAGGGACGCATTGCTTTAGTAGCCATGTTGTGTACGCACCTTACACATGGCATAATTCCTGGTACATAACCAATGTACAATAAATGTTAAACTGTTTAATGAGGAAACTGAGTCTCAGAGAAGCTGAGTATCTTACCTGAAGCCACACAGTCGATCAGTGGGCTAGAATCGGATACAACTGAAGCCGTTCTCTCCATGCCACCTGCCAACATTTAGAACCAGACGTGATTCATTCCTAAAACTCACGATGACTTTTCCTAGATGCCTTCATCTATGGCAGTAAGTCTCTAAAGTATATACATTTTTACTCTGTTATAATCTTTGTTTCTCTTTTCTTCCCCAAAGTCTGAGAATTCCGTGGAACATTGCCACTGACTGATTTTCATCCACTATTTGCCTATTAGCATAACTTCTTTTTATTACTTTCTTTTTTCAACTACTGCTATTACTCCTTTTTTTCTTTCATTATAACCCTCAGAATTGATTTCACTTTTATGTTCATTATTGTTCACTCATAATCAGCTTTTGATTGCATGTTGATTATTCTTAAATTTCAACTTTGTAGTACTGAAGAAAAACAGTGCTTGGTGTTAATGCTTCTGATTACAAAATCAGCTGGATTAAGTTATGTAACTGTTTTTAAAAGGCCTGTACCTAAGTTTCAAAATGTAGGTTTTTTGTTTAACCTTAGATGAGCTGTCTGAATAGAGAATGGTTAAGAGCTGGGTGAGATCAAAAAAATAATGAGGTTTGTTTTCCACTTAAGCTATACAAAAAATACCAGAATTGACACATCTGAAGTAAGGCTCTGTATTTATTTCAACTTCTTGCTGCAGTTCAAAATATTTCTAGAATTCCTATTTAGGAAGTGGTATCAGAGCTTGCACCCCATTCCTTGGAATAGTCTTCTCTCAACTGCAACTCTTCTTGCTTTAAATTGATCTCACTTTCAGAAATGGTCAGAGGTTCTCAAGCCAGCACTGGTGAATAATGTAGTAGGAAACAATGTTTGGTTCAAAAACAAGTATATGAAGCATAAAGCAAGACAACTTGTATTCATGGTCCATGAGCTGGCTTTCCAAGCAGCTATAAAAGATGTGCATCTCTAGGAAAGCTCAGAGATGCCAAAAGGGTCCAAGTGGAAAAGCTCAAGTTGAGTCAAGAAACTTGCATTACACACAACACTAAAAGGCATTATTAAGTTCATTTCCTATGGCTACCAGAACAAAGCACCACAGACAGTGGAGCTTAAAAGAAATTCATTGTCTCAAAGTTCTGAGAGCAAGGCATCATCAGGGTTGGTTCCCTCTGAGGCTGTCAGGAAGAATCTGTTCCATGCCTCTCCCTTAGCTTCTGGTGGTTTGCTGGCCTTCTTTGGTGTTCCATGGCTCGTAGAAGCATCACCGTGATCTCTTTCTTCATGTTCAGATGCGTGTTCTCTCTACCAGCATTTCTGAATCTAAATTTCCCCTTTTTATAAGGACACCAGTCTTACTGGATTGGGGCTCACCACAGTAACCTCAGTTAACTTGATAATCTCTGTAAAGATCCTATCTCGAAATAAAATCACCTTCTGAGGTACTAGGGGTTAGGCCGTGAAGGTAGAAATTTGGTTTTGGAAGGGACACCACTCAACCCATGACAGGCACAACTGAACAGACCAATGTGAGTGGCAACCCAAGGAGTTGTGTGGGATAACAGTTGTGACAACAGCTCTGTGAAAAGTCTCTGAACCAGTTTGCTTTTTTAAATGGGCTTTGTGATGGCAATGAGAATGCCTATCTCCCAGGGTCACTGTAACAACTCAATGAGACAATCCTCTTCAAGTGCACAACACCAGGCTCATCCATGAGATGTGCTTGAGAAACATCCGGAGTCTATTCCTACATGTGCTCAACTTCAGGTTATCCAAACAGACGCTATCAACAGCCCCAGTGTAGATGAGTTCCAGAGAAACGCTACAGCTGCATTCCAGAGAGCCCTGCGAAGCCCTCGAGAGCATCACGCACCTCTCCCTATAACTGCCCATTTCTCAGTGGTCTCCACACACTAGACTATATACATTCCTTAAAGGCAGCAACAACCTCATAAGCCCAAGCTTCCCACCAACCCACCATCTCCAGGGCCTAATAAGTGTGCCTATTGTGCACTTAACAAATACTCACTGGAAGAATAAAAGAATAATGAATGTTTAATAGAATATTAACAGTAAAGGTATTTCTTAAACATTTTAACCAGACATGGGAAAGAGGAAATGTAGCTCAAACTATACACCAGACAACATTTCTACTTAGGAGAATGTTAACATAAAATATATATTCATTGTACACTCATGCTCATAGCAGCATTATTCACAATAGCCAGAAAGTGAAAGCAACCTAAGTGTCCACTGATGAATGAATGGATCAACAAACATATTATGTTTATACATAAAACTGAATATAATCCAGCCTTAAAAAGGAAGGAAATTCTGGCACTTGCTATCACATGGATGAGATTTAAGGGCATTATGCTAAATGGAACAAGCCAGTCACAAAAGACAAATACGGTATGATTTCTCTTACCTGAGGTCCCTAGAGCGGTGACATTCACAGACACAGAAAGCAGAATGGTAGTTTGCAGGGGGCTGGTGAAGAGGGAAATGGGGAGCTAGTGTGTAATGGGTACCAAATTCCAGTTAGGGAAGATGAAAAAGTCCTTGGAGATGGATGGTGGTGATGGCTATACAACATTGTACTTAATGTGAACGTACTTAATGCCACAAAGAGGTACACTTAAAAATGGTTAAAATGACAATTTTATCCTATGTATATTTTACCACAATAAAAAAGTAAAAAATAAAAATTTTAAATATATATATATTCATATTTTTAGGACCTTTAGAAACTTGGGAAGCAAAAACAAGGTTTCAGAGACATAAAAGGCATTTGCAGGGTCAAATTTTGAATCAAAAATGCAGTTCTTTTGCTACTTCCCTTAACATCCCCAATTCAATCACAAAAACACTGCTTTGCATTCATAATTAATTTTACTTAAATTACAACAATGTTGCTTGTTTAAAACATCAAAGTTCCAGTAAAGGGATTCTTTTCTGACCTATTAAAAAACACTTTGAAGTATGCTGGGGGGAAACAGATTCATCCTGTAGCAGAGAACAAAATATCTTCAAGAAAGAAATACTGTAACTCATGGATTACTGTAGACATAACATTATTGATATACTGCCAAATTAAGATAAATGAAATGTCATACTCACTTGTGGCCCTTCGATGGAAAAGGAAACAATAATTTTCTCTCATCTCTATCTGAAGCTTAACTCTCTAAGTTTTCCCCCACATTAAAATTATATTTTATGTAAAATATAGTTATAAAATCAATTTTATACCACTCATAAAAGCCTCACCATAAACTTTTTTTGGACAAAAAAGAAAGCATCCATTACATTCACAATATGCCCTGCTAGGAGTTTTGGATCTGGTACTTCAATCCTAAAAGTACCTGCGATACTGTGATTTGTAGTAAGAAATGCGTATTTGGACTTTATCCATGGTCCTAGTATGGAGCTCCTAAAACTCCTGGAAATTCCTAACTGATGAAGGGGATAAAGTTATCTTCTTGTTATGTGCACAAGGTGACTTTTGGACCCCACCAAAGGATGGGGGCTGGTTGCTAGGGGAACCAAGCAAGTGATCAGAGGGTTGGAGCTTTCAGTCCCATCCCTCTTAGGGGAGGTGTGAGGGTCTGGAGATTGAGTTCAATCACCAGTGGTCAAAGATTTAATCAATCATACCTATGTATGAGGCCTCCATAAAAATCCCTGATCTATGGGATTCTGAGAGCTTTGGAGTTTGTGAACACACGGAGTTTTGGGGAGAGTGGTGCACTCAGAGAGCATGGAAGCTGTTCAACTCTACTCATATACCTCACCTTAGGCATCTCTTCCACCTGGCTGTTCTTGAGCTATGTCCTTTATTATAATAAACCAGTAGTAATCTAGTAAGTAAGTACTCTAAGTTCTATGAGATGTTCTAGCAAACTGATTGAACCTGAGGCAGAGGGGACCAAGGGAACCTCCAATCTATGGTTGGTCAGAAGCACAGGTGACAATCTAGACTTGAGATCGGCAGGGGGAGGTTAAAGTTTTAAGACTGAGTCCTTAACATGTGGAATCTGATGTTATCTCTGGTAAACAGTGTCAGAATGGAGTTGAATTATAGGACACCCAACTGGTGTGGGAGAATCACTTGGTGGTGTTAGAAAACCCATCTGAATTGGTGTCAGAATCTACACCCTTAGGCTCAGCCTCCCCAAAGGACCAATCATAAGACTTCTGCCTCCATTTCAAAGGAGCCTACTCAACACTTAGTCATTCAACCCTTCTTCATCATTTTTAAATTAGCGAGGATAATTGGTTTATAACTTACTATTTCAAAATTTATCTAGTTTTCCTAATTAGCCAAATAGCACATTTATTTTTTCATGCTAATTATAAAAAAGTTAACAACTGAAAAATTTATTCTTCTTTTCCCTGTTTTCAGGTTTAATGATACATCCCTTTAAAAAGAGTTCTGAATTGTAACAAAGAAACACGCGCCATTAATAGTTTATCCCCTTAATCAAAAATAATTAATAACTTTCAGCTTTCTTTATATTACTTATTTAAGGTCTATGTAAGCCCTAAGGCTGGAATGAGAGTGCATATTAAATGTGGTTTTCCTCCCCTTTTCAAAGGTAAGTTAGCCCAAATAAGTCCTTCAAAGTCCAGGCAGTTGTAACTATAGCATCTTGACAGCAATTAGGAGAGCAGGATCAGAAGATGGGGGCAACAAGCAAAAAAATATCAGTTTCCTTATACAAATGTGAAGAGATCCCCATTGATCTGGCAAAAACTAATATTTTCTAATAAGGCTAAAAATCTCCCAATCAGTGCTGAGGGCAAGAAAGTCCTTTTCCCAAGAGATTTCATTTTATTCCTTCTATTCCTGAGCACACAAAAGGCACCACAAGGATCCTCTCTCTCTCCTTTAATGTCATTGCCTACCCGACTCTTCTGATACTCTATTCTGGGCTTCCATTGCTGATCTTCCTTGCAAAGTGAGGCACTGAAGGGATTTAGAGGGAAGGCAGGGAAAAGATCTATGAAAATAAAGCCTTTCTGATTCTAGTTTGCAATAATAATCCCAAAACCAATCACTAATATTTATTGATAATTCAAGGCACAATGCTAAGATGGTGTGCATGAGCTGAGTTAATGCTCAGTGCAATTCTGGGAGGTGAGTACTGTAACTCTCCCCATTTTGCAGATGAGGGAACTCAGGTACAGGGTAATTTCATCAATTTTACAACCAACAACTTTTTTGTACCACTTTCATGTATCATTGGGAAAAAACCTGCCAATCAATCTATGACACAAGTATAAAACATATCTGGAATTCAGAGATGTTGAAATGTGGGGGGAGAACAGTGTGTCTTACAAATAAAATACGTAAATAATTTTCACAAGACCATGGGTTTGAATGAAATGAACCCTGCACCCTGAGTCCTAGCTGACTGCACCATGGACTGATGTGGGAACCAGGAGCCTCTGCAGGTGGCTTAAAGGAAGCCCTGCCCAATAAGGAGCTCATTATTGAGTGGTGGCAAAAAGACCCAAATAAATCCTCTTTGGGAAGCATAAAGTGGAGGTAAACCAAGAGAAGTTGAGTTACTTCAACTCAGAATATTGTTTCAAACAAAGCTGAGGACGTGTTCTTGGCCTGTATGAAGCCCACTGTCTACATGTATCTTATAAATACTCATTTGGCTATTTGGATAAATGAGCTGACTTCTCATGACACCCCATTTTCCCATTTAATAATTCCTTCCTGAGAAATGTGTTTCATTTTAATCACAAGAAAACAGTCTAAAACCAGGCCCACTGCTATCATCTTCAAGTCTGGTAAATTAGTCCAACACAGATCAAAAAGGTGAAGAGTAAGAAAACCTTCAGAAAGTTGGAAATGTGAAAAAGGAAAAAAGCATCCATGAACATGTGATCTTGGAGAAAACAAGATGGGTTAGCAGCAGTTCATGAAGGATAGAAAATATCATGATGCTCTAAATGGAGATCAGGCCACCCCACCAACACTGCACCCTGAGCTCTGCTACTCGGGGGAGCCATGGTGCTGTTCCTAAGACCTCCCCACCTCAGCCATATGCTGTAGGACAGAGGAAGACACCTTATACAAAACAGTCCATCTTTCAGCTGGCCAGCGATTTAAACCTGAATACAAAAGGATGAGCCAGAGAAATGAGATGTTCTTATTAGAAGTATAACATTATGGGAGACAGAAGCTGGATGATGTTTTGGGGACGGGGGCTATAGTAGGCATGGGAATGGATAATCAAAATCATGTACAGGTACCCCAATGTTTATAGCAGCAATGTCCAAAATAGCCAAATTATAGAAAGAGCCCAAATATCCATCAACAGATGAATGGATAAAGAAGATGTGGGTGTGTGTGTGTAATGGAATATTATACAGCCATCAAAAAAAAAAAAAAAAGAAATCTTACCATTTGCAACAACCTGCATGGAACTTAAGAGTATTATGCTAAGTGAAATAAGTCAACCAGAGAAAGTCAATTATCATATGATTTCTCTCATGTGGAATTTAAGAAACAAAACAGAGAATCATAGGGAAAGGGAGGGAAAAATAAGACAAAATCAGAGAGGGAGACAAACCATAAGAGACTCTTAACTACAGGAAAAAATCGGAGGGTTGCTGGAGGGGAGGTGAGTGGGGGGATGGGGTAACTGGGTGATGGGCATTAAGGAAGGCACGTGATGTAATGAGCACTGGGTGTTACACGCAACTGATAAATCACTGAACTCTACCTCTGAAACTAATAATACATTATATGTTAATTAACTGAATTTAAATAGAATTCTAAAAAATCATGTGCACGTAGAAGTCATAAAGAGATGTAACCACAATAAGAGACCACTTACAATACAGAAAAGGCACAGAAGAGCCAACACCAAGGAAGATTAGCCTTGAGTTCTGGCACATGTCCCTTTCAATAAACTATTTTCCTTGAGATATATCCAAGCAGGTCTCTTTCAACCAAAGCAACAGCACCACCCACACAAGACTGAGAATATAGAAGGGAATAACTAAGCCAGACTGCACCATTTCAACAGGGGCCAGGATGTCATCAACATCAGAAAAGGTCTGGGGCTTGGGGCTTGGGGCTTGGAAAGTGCATCACTGTCACCGTGCTCAGGTTTAGAAACCTGGGCTTGGTAAGGCAGGGAGATTTACGGGGCTTTCTATTTCTCTTCTTTTACTTCCATGTTCCTTTCCTGAGGCCATAACAAGGCGTCCAGGGAACACTTGGGCATAGGGACAAAGTACATGGTTCTAGGAGCAAAGATAAGCAGAGATATTTTTTAACTAGAGTGGTTCCTCACACCCTTCCCACTCAGGGATGGTAAACAGGCTTTTATCACCGTTTTGCTTTAGCACAGGATAAGGAGAAACCAGCAATGGGGACCCAGCATGGAAACTATGGCTCCTGTCCAGTCTATTGCCTTAATAATGCCAATCTTTCTCTGCTATCCCCATTACCAACATTCAATCCAATTCAGTTAGGGTTTTCCAGAGACAGTCTTGGTTTCTGTTATACCCCTGTTGCCCTAGTGTAATTACTCAAAGTGCTCACTTTCACTCTCAAGGTATCCCAATTTGGCAATAAACAATAAATTATGCAATCACCCTAATTTTGGTCCAAGCCCCCATCTTCTTCCATTGTATATACCATTGGAGGGGGAAAAAAAAAAAAGAAACCTATCAATCACAAGTGTGCAAAAAAGTTTAGTTTTCAAAGATACTGAAATGAGAAAAAGTTAGTCTTATAACAAAATATGTAATTGTTGGGGCGCCTGGGTGGTGCAGTTGGTTAAACATCCAACTCTTGATTTGGGCTCAGGTCATGATCTCAGAGTCGTGGGATCAAGCCCCACGTCGGGCTCCACACTCAGTGCAGAACCTGCTTGAGATTCTCTCTCTCCCTCTCCCTCCACCCCTCCCTCTGCTTGCACTCATGCACACTCTCTCTCTCTCTCTCAAATAAATAAAATCTTTAAAACATTTATAATTGTTAGAGATCACAAAAATAATCAGTGTTGAAGGTAAGACTTAGACCCAGACAGTCTGATCCCAGTCCTGATTTATGCATATTGTCCTGACATAATTACTACTGGCACTGAATCAGTTCAGCAGTCCCCCAAATGATCTCCATGCCTGGATTCCTCAAACCCTCTTTATCCTATATGCAGAAAGGGTACTCTAAAGAACAAAAGTGCCCCTGTCGCCTCACTATCTAACTCTTTGATGACTCCCCATTGCCCTCAAGAACAAACCTTAACTCCACTACCGGACTCACCAGGATCAGCAGAATGTCCCTGCTTATGTCTCCAGCCTAATTTCTCACTGCTCCCCCACCTCAAAATCCACAAGACAGCTCAGAATCCCTCCTAAAATTCCTCAGTGCCCATGAGTCACAACCCTGGGACTCAGACAGCCCCAAAATGGAAATGGATCAAGCACATGGAGAAGTGGAGAGTGGTGGGAAAAGAAAGATTCCAGACCCACATCCCACCCGACTCACAAGTCCCACACTTACACAGACCTACTCCTAATGCTTTGGCATGTCTCCAGGACCAATTTATACATTACATCAAATCACTCCAATTTTAAAATAAAAATAAATTTTAGAGTTAAACATTAGAAAAGTATGCCTTCATGACTGGTGCTGAAGTGCTATTCTTTTGGAACCATTCTAAAAAGAGGTAAAAGCTGACCATGACATGAGCACACTGATCAAAGTCTGAACTCAGAACACCAGTTCATCCTCCGTTAGCATTCCCCAAAGCCCTCTCTGCAAAGGCAATGCAATTTCACAGCTTCTCCAGCATTCCTGAAACCCTCCAGGCAGTGCTTTGCACTTGGGTAGACAGCAAAGGGCACATGCTGGTTGGCCTTTGGTACATATTTTGACTATGGTCTATTCTCTAAGTGTCCTCCCACCTCAAATCTTTGACACACATGAGGTCCAGAAGCCATCACTACTAAGTCAACACCAAGATGTGCAAACATTTCTGGAATGACCCACATCCAGGATGGTGCAACTGAGCTCCCCGTGTGACCTTCCCCACTGCTACCTTGGGCTTCTATAGAATTTCGCTTCATGTCATCTGTGCAATAATGAACAACTGGGGCCCAGGAGGCAGGCCTTGGATTCTCTGAGCCTCAACTTCCCCAGATGTAAATGGAAAAAAATCATCTCTGTCTCACATGGTTGTTGCAAGGATTGAGTGAAATAAAACATACGGAAACACCAAGCTAATGTCTAACCCTGAGATGGCAGCAAACAGTACATGTTTATCAGGTCTGAGAAAGGAAAATGTTTCTAGCTTAATAAAGCCCCCGAAAAAATGAAAGTAAATTTACCTTCTAATTCACTGCAAGAGGATTAATCATTATGAGCCAACTGTATCATTTTAACGTCAAACGTTTTCTTTGTAACTATCTATGAGAATTAGCCCTTTTCAAAGAACAATAAATAGAGGTTCAGCCAAGTTCAATAATTTGCAAAGCAAGAACGTGGCAGACCCAGGATTTCAACTTAGCTCTATGTGAATGCAGAACTCATACCCTTTTCTCCTCTGTTACTCTGTTTCCCAGACTCTGAAGCCAGGGGAGGAGAGAGTCAGTTAAAAGCCTGGAAAGGACAACTGCGCAGCACTGGTTAGTACGCCTGAGTCAGCACAAGCCCAAGGACCAAAGGTGACTGCCACTCAGGGCAAAGAGATGGGGAAATGTAAGCAATCAGTGCAACCGGATGGTTCAGCCCAAACAGGATCCTTTAGCAATACAGTTTAATGTTTTAACAGCCTAAGTGGCTTGTCAGCATGAGGCAGGTGACTCCCGGGCACCGTGATTTTAAGCAGGTGACTCTGTGACCCCTGCACGCAGGCTTAAAGAAATAATGTGTAGAGATCACTCTGCACGGGTCTCTGGCACATGTGGAATGACCAGTCCTATTATGAAAGCCCTTTCACAAGTAGACTTTCTACAGCCCCTTCCTTCCTCTCTTGACTCAATTTTTCTACATCATTGCTCAACTTCTGTTACTTTACCTGCCTCGGGCTCTTCTCTGTGTACCCCACCAACTTATTGAGACCATAAAAGCTTACTGAATACCTAGTCGGGCCAGCTGGGGAAACAGTGGTGTGTAAGAAAATCTCTGGCCTCACAGAGCTTACAATCTTCTATTTGTAGGAGAGGGAAGAAGACAGACCACAAATAAATACACAAACACGCAGAGTAAACCACCAGGTGAAGTGTTATAAACTGCTAAATAAAGCAAGAAAGGGGCAGAGAATAATCCCCGGGGAGAGGGAGAATCAGAAAAATAATTAGAGAAAGCCCGGTCTGAAGATCTAACATTGAGTCAGAGAGGTGAATAAAGGAAGGGCACACAGCCTGAGATCAGAGGGAACGGTGTCTCAGAGACAGGGCACAGCAGGTGCCCCAATGCAGGACCAAGCAGTGCCTTCGAAGACCAGAAACACAGCTCTACTGCAGCTACACCACCTCGTATAATTACTGGTTTACGTGCCAATTTTGCCACCAAACTATGAGCCGCGTGAGGGTAGCCCCTGTATCTCCTTTCTGCATTCACTGTCATACATTCTGCATTCATTAATGAGGTGCATCCATATGCCCAGCATTCTCTTAAGCAGTGGATTTACAGGGAAGAACTAAGTCAACATAGTTTCCACCTTCAGGGAGCTTACACCAAATATAGCACTGGGCACAGACTAAGTGCTCAGAAAATGAACTAAATGAACAGTATTTGCTTGGTTTTTTGGTTATGGAGTTCTATACATGTTGAGTTCAAGGCTTTCTACAGCCCATCCTCCTTCCTCATTTGCCTAAAAGATCACCATCAGCCCTCTCCTTCGGTTACTCACCTACCTGCCTCTTCGTTCTCTGTACCCTCTAATCTCCCCACCTTCTCTCTGCCCTTTGCCTTTGAATGCAGCCCACCCCACCTGGAATGCCCTTCCCACTTCCATCTTCTTCACCAGACTCACTTGAGGATTATTTCCCCAAATTTCATTAGTATATTGATTTTACCATTTGTTCAAACATGTACAAGTCTCTCAAGCTCTTCAGGCAAAACATTTCCATCGAGTAACAAAGCGATAAAGTGACAATTCCACACTGAGTACTAAAGAGAATTGAAGGACAAATGATCTGAGGTTACTTACATAATTTCTCTTTCTCCCCAAAATACAAGATACTATTTCAGGGACTTTCTGGGCATTGTGCCTACAGAACTGGGCTAGGATATGGGCGCAGCCAAATTCTCACTACTCCGGGTCTGGACACTCCATGCCCCGCCGTAAAGGATAAAACCAATTTGGGACACTTAAAGGTCTTGCCCACACAGAAGGTCAACAGTTGAGCTTCTAAATTATCTGAGATAGATTTCCTTTTCTAACAGCAGAAATTGCAGATGTATTTCATCTTAAAAAAAAAAAAAAAGATACTTATTCTTTTAGGCAAGAAGGCACATATAGGTGAGTCACAACTTCCAAAGCAGCCTCCATAGCCTCATTTGGCCGATAAGGACTTGCACAGAACCTTAGGCGTTGACTTCTAAAAGCCACACATCCATCTTTCTCCTCCTACTTCCTGAGAGAGGAGAAAAGTAAGCTGGAGCCATCCATTTTGAAGTCTACAACAGTAGGGGTCTAACCAGATTCCTCCGACAGTATGCGGACCTGACAGGCAGTGTTTCCCACGTGGTCTATGCTTCTCTTACAACAGAGCAGCTCTATGAACTTCACCCTGCCATAATGAGAGGGAAAATGTACCAGAAGGCACCAGTACCATGTTTAGAATTATCGTTAGCTATTTAAACTCTGTGCCCTCGACCAAGATTTCCCCTCAGACATGACCCATGCAATGGGCTCTGTGTCACAATTTCTGTGCCCACTGTGGCCGTGCCTTGCTATATGCCACGTAACGCAGCACCCTCTTGTCCTAGCTGACTGTTTGGACCTGGCAACATGGCCTTTATCTGTGAAAACAGCCCTAACAATGGTTAGATCTTTACTGGGTTGCTGAGTTCACAGAACATTCTCTCTAAAAGTTTCAAAGCCAGCCTAGGTCTATATAAGTATACAGTACAGTGATTAAATGCCTTGTCTTCAGCAACCGGGACTGGGGTTCAGACCCAACTATTTTTTACAAGCTAAATAATTTTGGGCAAGTCACTTAACCACTCTAGGCTCTTATAAGCTCCTTATCAGATGCTGCAAATCCCCACACGATCTGGCCCCTGCCTACCTCAGACTACTATTAGTACCACCACTTTCCCCTCTTTAACTACTTGGACACGCTGAGCTCACTCCCACCTCAGGGTCTTTGCACTTGCTGTTTCTCTGCCCAATACACTCTTCCCCAGAGTTTCACTTGGCTGGCTACTTTTCGTTCCTCAGGTCCCAGCTCAAATGTCAAAAAGTCACCTCCAGGATCTCATAAACATAACGTTGAGAATGTGAGTCCACATTGTACAATTCCATTTACATAAAGTACAAAAAGGAACAAGACCGTGGAATGGTGGTGTAAGTCAGGGGACTGGTTACCCTTTCCAGGGTGGAGGTAGCAACAGGTAGGAGCACCAGGGAGCCCTCTGGGTTACTGC
This sequence comes from Mirounga angustirostris, assembly GCF_029215605.1. NCBI lineage: Eukaryota > Metazoa > Chordata > Mammalia > Carnivora > Phocidae > Mirounga > Mirounga angustirostris. Next base: position 181,373,900 of record NW_026991709.1, on the reverse strand, counting down.
TAAATGATGAGTTTTTTTGCTCTGGATCTGGTGACCTGGGCATGTTCAATTTGTGAGAACTCATCAAGCTGTCCACTTATAATATGTACATTTTTCGTTCATGCGTTATATTGCAATTAAAAAAAAAATAGGCCAAAACGAAACTAAAAACCCCACTTTATCAAGTTGGGTTTGCCTTGACCATCTAATCTACACTCACCTTCTTGGCTAAGCTAGTCATTCTCCATCCCCTGATCTGGTTTTATTCTCTTCATAGCCTTTGTCCCCGACTGAAGCCATCTTATTATTTACATATGAACAGTCTAGCCCTTCCCCACCCCCATGAAAATAAACTATGTGATCATGTTCTCTGCCTGCTTTGTTCACTAACCCCAAATATCAGCACCTAGAAGAGTCCTGTCCTCTATATGGGCTGAATAAAAAATATATATAAAATAAGAAGTGGCTAAAGGGGGCCTTCTTAAAATATAACATCAATCATAAGTCAAAACACTGAAGCCAAGAGCGGAGGAAATAAAAAATGTCAAAGACATTAAACCTCAGGAATAGGTCTCAAGTTAAATAGTTAAATTTAACTATTGGGGGAGTAAAGTATCATTCTAGGGGTACCTTTGTGAATGGTTAAAGTTACTTCTCTAAGCAGAAACGGAGCCTTTTATCTCTATACACCCAATAGCTTTGCCCAGGGTCCAGTACAAAGTAGGTCTGAGTCAAGAATGGCAAAGCTTTCTGAGACACTTAGTGAGGATTTAAGTTTGGTGGGAAAAGGGGGGGTCATGTTCAATTGTCATGTTTGCCATGGTCAAGGGAAGAGTTAGGCACACCATCAAAGGAGACTCAGATGGAGTAGATACTAAGAAGTACCCAAGAATTTGAAGAGTTTCTCACAAGTCATGAGCAATGCTCACCTATTACTGTCAATTCTAAGATGTTTATAAAGAAATAATAAAAGTGTGTCAGTAGTTCTAGGACTTGGATATAGTTAGTTCCTACTTGGTATGCAGACTAACCTAAATCCTGACATAATACATTTTCATGAGGAAGTCTACACTCATCAAGTAACAGCCTGGTGTAATAGAAACTTAAACTATTCTGGAATTGGCTCTGCCACAAACCCTCTTTATAACCTTGAACAAGTCATTGAACTTCTCTAGGCCTCGATTTTTCCACCTGTGAAATGAGCTGATTGGACTAGATGCTTGTTAATGTCAAGCTTGAAGATAGTGTCTTGGACACTATCTGCTCTCCCCAACTTAAAAAAATTCTCATCTTTGAAACCTTGTGTTTACCGGATAACACATCATCCACAAGTAATGTAAATCAAGGCTATTAGATGGAGTGAGGTAATGGATCCTTTCACCTAGTCTTCTTACCAAACCAAGGCTATCTGTCCCCAACCAGATTCTCTAGAGTGTTGTGTTCAGGCTCTCATTTCTTGGTTAGGCAGGAAACCCAATCACACTTCAGCTAAACACTTAGGTCTCTCTGCACAATTACTTGCTTTGCTTTAGTTTTCACTGCCCTGGGCCCCATATTTCTCATCAATTCAAGTCTACACTCATAGTTAGCACCACAGTTCTTGTTTTTTGTAACACTTAAATAATGAATAGGACTTGATCACCTGGAGCTATTCTTACTCTATTACAAGTTATTAGTGATTTTAATTAGACAAAACTGCTATTCCTTTTGCTATCCCACCATACAGTCAAGTGCCTATTAAGGATATTACAGTAATATGTATTAGCACCTTTTAAATTTACATTAACAAAAACAGAGAAATGAGAAGTCAGGAAATGAAAAGAGAAGGGGGGGGGGAGAAAAACCTTGCATGTGTTATAATTAGCCAAAGCTTAGAGTAACTCAAAAAATCATTAGTAGCTATCTCTTCATTTTTTATAAAAACTATACTATGCATATCCTGGTTAAATTTGCATGAGTGATAATCTGTCTCTCATAAATTAAAAATGGGAAAATGAACAAGGACATTGCTCTGTGTGGCTGAGACCCACACTGCCCTTTCTTTAAAAGGGGAAAGAGGTTATTTACGGAGAATCAGAAATTGAGCAGTTGAGCGATTTCTCCAAGAGTCATCACCAACTCAAAACTCCCCAGAGGGCTTCTGCCTACTTCAACTCTTGTCATGCTGCAGAAGGGAGAATCTACTGGAAGCCAAGCTCCAACAGCTATTCAGCATGCACCCGGGCCTCCGTAGGTTTCTATCGTCCATAAAGCAGAAGATAGTGGACAGGGTCAATGCTATGACGTGTTTGTGATGGGACTGGCTGCTCCTGGAAAGAAGGGAGCGCGTTTCCCACTTTTTTCCTTGACCCGCCCCCCCCCCCCCATTTCACCAACTCAAGCGCCCTGAAGTCTGCAAAAGCAGTCACCCTGTAGAAAGTTCCTCGGGGAGGTGAGTTAATACCAGCCAGGCTGCGTTAGGTTTCTAGGCATGTTCATTCATCACGTGGCCTAACAAACGCGCTCAGGGGTCAAGACCTTTCCAAAGCTGAACTGACAAGCAGATAATAAAACCTCAGGACTCCAAAATCCCCGGCGCGAGGAATTTCTCGACCGGCCACGCAGCGCCAGGTGCGGTGCCGGCGCTCTCCACGTGTGCCCGGGGAAACCGCCGCCAACCGCGGCTGAGGGCTGGGCGTCGCCCCCCTCCGTCCCGCGGCCACAACTGAGCGGGGGCTAAGGGGTCGCCCGTGCGCCCGCGCGCAGCTCCGCGCGCCGCCTCCAGGGGTGCAGCGCCCGCGCCGCCGCGCCCTCGCCGCCAGGAGGGAAGAGGCGGCGGCGAGGAGGGCCACGGGGCTCCTTGCCACGGGGCGCGCTCACCTGGGACCCGGCCGCCAGCAGCGGGGGCCGGAGCACCCGGTCTCGCAGAAGCTTCCGGGCCTGCGCTGCTGCGGGGGACGCCATCTTACGCAGGAAACCCGGCGCGGGGAAGCCAAGTGCGCGCGGGCGGGGCGGAGGCACGAGGGAGGAGAGGGGCGGGCCCGGCCGGCCCCCCGGGGCCCCCGCAGCGCCGCCCCCCCGCGCGCTGCTCGCCAGCGCCCCGCCCCCTGCGTCCGGCCCCGCCCCTCTTTGTGATCAGACAGAAAGACTGCCAGAAGTGGGTTCCCTGGCTCTACATTCCTTCTGGGGCGCTGGGATTTCTTAGGGATAGTAAGAATTGATTAAAAACACGCTAGGGGTGCTCCTTCCCTGTGGCAGGCACTACAGATTAGGCAGTGAAGAAGGTTGACAGATTTTCTGCTCTCAAAGTTTAGAGTCTAGTGGGAGAAGTAGATAGTAACAATGATGCAAGTAAGGATTTAAATTACTATCATGAATAGGCAAAACACAGGATTTTTAGGGCAGTGAAACTGCTCTTTATGATACTCCAATGGTGAATATATGTCAGTATGTATTCATCCCAATCTGTAGAATAACCAACACCTAGAGTGAATCTTAATTTAAACTAAGGACTTTCAATGATAACTATGTGTCAATGTACAAATATGATAAACAATGTATTGATGTGTCCACTGTAACAAATACACCGCTCTGGTGGAGGATATTGACCAGCGGAGAGAAGCAAGACATTTGAGTGTGTGTGTGTGTGTGTGTGTGTGTGTGTATGGGGAGGGGGGTGGCAATAAGGGAAATCGCTGTACCTTCTGCTGAATTCTATGAATCTAAAGCTGTTCTTTAAAAAAATAACGTCTTAAAATTAAAAAAAAAAAACTATCATGGACAATTCCTTTCTTGGGAGTATAGCAGTTAAAACGGAGGAATGTGAGGAGCCTGGGTGACTCAGTCAGTTAAGCCTATGCCTTCCACTCAGGTCATGATCCCAGGGTGCTGGGATCAAGTCCCACATCCTGCTCCCTGTTCAGCAGGGAGTCTGCTTCTCCCTCTGCCCCTCCAACCATTTGTGCCTGCTCTCTCTCTCTCTCTCAAGCAAGTAAATAAAATCTACAAAAAAATAAATAAATAAAAGGGGGGAATGAAATAGTTACCCTTAGTGTTTCCTGCATGAGTTGCATTTTAGAATAAGCAAAGAACCCAAGATGATAATGAAAAGTCCATCTTTATAAAGAACTCTTAATAAAGCAGGAAGGAGTAAAAGAGTCCAGAAATCACCATGCTATTCCCTTAAATAGTAATTAATGCGGGCCACACTCATCAGCGAGTGGAATTATTCAAGGGAAAGTTTGTGGGGAACTTGGCAATGAGGGGATCAGGCTGTTAACATCCCTACATCCCTAAAATTTTCCATCTCAGAATTCTCAAGGCTAGAAGTCTGAAATCCAGCGCTGCTGCTCTCCCTCCAGGGAGCCTAGGGAAAAATGCATTCCAGGTCTCTTCCAGCTTCTGGATGCTGCCCTGGGGTTCCTGGGCTAGTGGCCACATCACTCCAATCTCTGCTCCATCTTCACTAGAATGAGTGGGGCTGTCTCCAAACTTCCTCTGCCTCTCTAAGCATACATATGCTTGCATTTAAAGTCCCCCCAGGTATCCTAGGGTACGTTCTTCTTCAGATCCTTAAATTTCACATCTTTTGCCATATAAAGTAATAGTCACAGGTTCTGGCATTTGGAGGTGGACATAACTTTGGGGGGCCACCATTCATTCCACTGCGTGTGTCTTCAGCTGGGATGCACTTTGAAGCATATGGCATCACTTAGAATGTTTTCTTGCATTGCATAATAAAGAAGAGTTTCTTTATTAAACTCTTGTCTTGAGTTTAATAAAGACTGTCGGGTTTATGATCATTTACAGGAATACTGGGGACAGAGAAATAATGTGACAGAACTCTCTAATGAGGCAAAACCAAAACGTGGAACAATCTTAGGACAACAGATGTGGTATTTGTGTATGTAAATCAATGGCATTTGAAAAGGTGAAGGAGAACTGTTCTAGAGTAAAAGAGATTTAAGGACATAAGCTTACCTAATGAAGGACATAATTTGTGATGCTTGTTTGGATCCTAATTCGATCAAAGCAACTCTACAAAGACCTCTTTGGGTCAATCGGGAGAATCTGATTTTGAACTGGTATTAGGTGATCTCAAGACATTAGAATGAACTTGATGAGCTGTGGCAACAGCATTATAGTTGTGTCAGGCATGTCTTCCTTGAGTCCTGGCTCTGGCCTCCCAGCTCCGTGTTGACTCTAGCTGTTGCGGTTGTGCTCAGAGTTGTGCAGGTGAAACGTGATGGCACCTCCCCTAAACTGCACCACAGATCTCTCACTTTCTGGTCTGGGCTGCTCAGGGCTTCTCTGTGGCCTCCTGAAGGACACCTGTGGGAAATGTTCCACCCATTCTGTCTGGTTCTAAAGCATTCCATTGCACAGCTGGGAGTGTTAAGAGTGTTAACACCCACCCCGTGGGGCATCCCTGCCCAAGATGGGATCCAGTGGATAAACACTCCCCATTTCAGTCACTTAAGGCACATTGTGAATGAAATTCTACTGTTCCTGAGGGGGTTCTCCACAGAATCAAGCCCAGGCGCCCCCAGGTGCATCCTTGGATTGGCTTTGCCTCCTCCTGGGGTCCACTCTTCTCAGTTCCACATTGCTCCTTGGGATCACTTCCCAAAATAACAACTTGCATGCAAGTCTTTGTTTTAGGCTCTCCTTTTGGGGGGAACCCAGGCTGAGACTGCAGTTATGACAGAAATTGATCATTTAAAAGACATGCCTACTGAAGTATTTAGAGTTGAAATGTCATGATGCCCAGGTTTTATTTCAACAACACAAAAGCAGAAAGAGAAGGAAAGGGGTAGATGAAGCAAATGTGGTGAAATCATTAGATTGTTGAAAGTGAGTGTCATGTCTATAGGAGAATATTCTTGTGACATTTCCCATGTTAGAGCACATCCATCCTCTTTGCTCAACAGACAAAGGAGGATTTCAGTGCTGTGTCTCTGACTGAGTTAGGAGAATGCATTTGCTTATAATTTCAAAAAATAACAGGCCACGTCATTTTTTTAATTTGTTTTGCTTTATACGGCCTTATTGACAGTAGTTTCTTCCATTGATACTGACATTTAATTCCCAAGGAGTACTGATATGTATCAATACTATGACGTGATAGTACCTTGCACATTGAACTGGCTTTTCATGTCTCAATTAGACCTTACCGCAACCCTGTGGTGTTTTCTCTTTCTTTCCTTTTTCATTTACTTTTTTTTTCTCATTATTCTCTCCCTCTCACCCTTCCTCCTGGTTGCTCAATAACAGGTATTTTCACCTGCAGCATCTTTTCCTAATCAATGGGTTGTGGGGTATATGGTGTATGGGTCTGTGAAGAAATAAAAAAAAATATATTGGTCTCTGCCTCAATTCCTGGCACAGAACTCCAAAACCCTTTGGAATTTCCTGGGTTATAGGAGCATCTTTTGTTCCAACGAGGCAACTCTTGGTGGGCTCCTGGATAGCCTCAGAATGGGGGCAGGTCACCAGAAAGACTAAGCCATGACTGGAAGCTTGGAACTTTCAGCTCACCCCCCATCTTCTGGGAAGGGGAGAGTGCTGGAGATTGAGTGGAGGATTGATCAGGTCTACATGGTAAATCCCTCCATAAAAATCCCAATAGTACTGGGTTCAAACAGTGTCCAGGTTGATGAACATCACCATGGAGGGGTGCACACCCCAACCCCATGGGGTCAGGAACTCCTATGTTCAGGACCCTTCTAGACCTCACCCTATGTATCTCTGAATCTGGCTATTCATCTGTATCCTTTTTCACATCCTATATTGCATAATATATTGATAGATGTAAGTAAATATTTTCCTGAGTTCTGTGAGTTGTTCTAGCAAATAACCAAACCCAGGAATTGGGTCATGGGATTTATAGCTGGTTGGTTGGTCAGAAGTACAGGTAACATCCTGGGAGTTATGATTGGCATCTGAGGTGGGGGGAGGGGGCAGGGGCAGTTTTGTGGGACTGAGCCCTTAACCTGTAGGGACTGCACTCTTGGTGTCAGAATTGAATTGAATTGAATTGAATTGTGGGACACACCCAGCTGGTATCAGAAAGAATTGCCTGGTGTGGGGAAAACCTCAGTCCATTCAAAGGGAGAGTTTGGTATTCTAAAGAAAATCAGATCAAATTACTAAAAACAACTGACATGGAAGTATGGATTCATTATAAAGTACTTGATTATAACTCAAAATACAAGTTGTATTTCTAAGCCCAGAAAAAAAATAAGTGAAATCTATTTGAGCTCCAATTCTAAAAAGCAAAATTTTGAAAGTTCAACATGGGGTATTTCCTGTGGCCTCATTGGATAAAAGCAATTCACTTGTTTGATCCAATTCATTCTAACTTGTCTATCTGACTAATTTCACATGGCAAGGGCAGAAAGGCCTAGTTTGATTGTGTACCAGGGGTTTTAGTCAGGACTCCTTTTGTTGTAAGAGACAGAAACTGAAGCCAAACCCATGGTATTCATTGGCCAACATAAAACACCCCAGAAGGAAAGAGTGTCCATTCTTAAAGATAAGTGGCATCATAGGCCCAAACATCATGAGGAGTCTGTCTCTCTTCATCGCAGGTCTGAGTTTCTCTCAGCTTGACTTCTTTCAAAACACTTTCTTTTACAAAATGAGGAATTTAGGTACTCAGAACTCTAGTATCAGATCCTTAACTTCTCTTGATTAGATGAAAGAGAGCCCTCATCTCTCAGCTCAAATTCTAAAAATATCTAAGATTCTGATGAGGCAGTCCATTGGGGTCCCAGTTCCATTCCTGAACAAATCTCTGGGGCCAAAGAGACTTGCCATGCTTCTTTAGGTTGGGTTCAACTACAAGTGGTTTTATTAACGAAGTTCTCCCAGTGGGAAATGTTAAGGGGATGGAGGAAAGAAAAAGAGGAAAACAGTCAATCAAAACTAATTTCGGATAAGTGCTAGCCAATCTCTGATCTCACAGGGAGCTCTGGAGCATGTTCTCATATCAGAGTTTGTCCCCATCTTGAAGGAAGGGAGCCTGGCTTTTGCAACTGCACACTGGTCATTGATCACAGGTTGCCCTGAGGGACTATAATCTCCTAGACAGTTTTAGCTCTGGCTCCCTAGAGGTGAGGCAGCTCTAGTAGTCCAAGGGCAAACCTCTGAAGAAGGTTGCAGGTACCAACTATTTGCAGCATAGCCCGGGGAGGTTGGGGACTAGGCACATGGCACTGACTGGTGTCAGCTAGAGATGCTCATCCCTGAGTGGCATAATTATTTTGAGACCAATCATTTTGTTTTATGCATCAATAGTTCATTCCTTTTATTGCTGAGAAGCATTCCACTGTAAAGATACAATTTGTTAATCTGTTCACCTATTGATGGAATCTAGCACTTTTATATATCATATATATTACATTTATATGTCATATTCTTTCATTGGTACTGTAAGGTAGGTTTAACGCCCATTTTACAAAAGAGGCATTTATGCTCAGAGAGATGACCTAAGTTACCTGATAAGTCAGCTCCTAAGTAGTGGAGCTTAGATCTCAGGCTTTTTCCCCTCAGCAAAGCCTATGCTTTATTCTACTCTCCCCACCCTCCTAAGAACATAAATAGACACCAACTGATTGTTATTCACTTTAATTGGTAAAATGTATATATTCAGAAGTTTTCCAATTTTATGTTCTTACTTAAAAGACTTACCTTTAGCTTTGATGCTTTCTTTGTGCCGTAACTGGGAAATAACTAATTCTCTTCTTTCTTTCCTCTCAAAATTAATGAGACAAAGTAATTCAGTAGGATGTTTCCTAGAGATTGCCCAATGATTGGTCATTTTTACTCTACTATACCAAGTCATTTGTCCATTTCACTATTGAGCTAAACAGCTGATGGTTTAAGAAGGCAGCACTAAGTATGTGCCCTATTCAGATGCCTTGAGGTTTCAAACTAAAATGGGAAATGATACTAGATAAAAGCAATGGGAATTTCAGCAGATTTCTCCATGACAAAACCTCACATCTCATTTCTTAGAAAACATCACTCTGCCCACACTGGTACCTTAAATTTCTAAATTTACATTTTGGACTTGTGTATGTCCAATCCCCCCAGTTCAGTTGTAAACTCTTTGAAAGCATCCACCAAACTAACTCTGTATAAAATCTGGATGTCCAAGCTCCAAGTTTTAAATTCATTCAACCCAGAGTATAGATGCTCTAACTTGCCAGCCTAAAATCTTTAGATAAGGAGATGCCTAAGAATACAGTTTGAGAGATTTTACCTATGTTATAATAACTTCATAAAGCAGTGGGAGCTGAAGAGCTTGTCGGACAAGGAGCCAGAAGGAAAATGAGCAAAGTCTAGGTTATTAAGAATGCAGCACATTTTGTTGGAGTTCTGCCCATATCCCTTATGTCCTCACCTCGATCCCCTATGTCTTCCCCTCTGTACTCAGAAGGCTACTTACTGAAATCCCTTCAATTCTCTCTGGCTGAGGTTATTTGTCTGCCTTTGAGAACAGGCTTGGCCAGCATGCAGGACAAGCCAAGAGAGCAGAAAGGTTAGTTCCTCTAGGAGCAATCCTCAACTGTTAACAGATTGTTGGTGCATAAATACTCCAGCTCCCTCGCCTCTTGAGTGGGATAATTCTGAAGGTGATCTACTTTGTCTCGTAGAGTTTCTCAGTGGCGTTGAGCCCCACTTAATGTAACAGTCACCTACTCAGTAAATCACCCATTACTGTCTTCCTTCCATTCTCTGTTTCACTTCCAACACTTCTATCTGTGCTTCCTGGAATCACTTTCCAAATTAACTTCTTACACTAAAATCCTTGTCGAAGAGGCGGCTGCTGGGGAAAGCCAAACAAATCAGACATTAACTAGAGTAGTAACAGCAACCACTGTAGCAAGTACCCAGCATATTGGGTTCAGTGCTTCAAATACATTTACCCATTCAATACCCATAGAGAATGCAAAAGGTAGGTGTTTTTATTCCCATTTGACTAATGAGGAAATCAAGTCTTTGGAAAGTCAAGACTTAATCAAGTTCATGCATTAAGTAGCAGAGTCAGGTCTCCCTCCCCAGGTCTGAGTGACTCCCAACTCTGTTTTATACACTATCAAAACTCTCAGGCCAGCCCCCTTGGAGTCGTGGAGTGCACAGTTAATACAAGCTTACCTAGGGGTCCTGGGAAATGTAAACATCTTTTTCTTACTTGGTTGATAGTGCCCAGGAAAGGACTGGGTATGTTGTAGCTTCCAGCAGAAACTAGTGAAATCGAAAAGATTTTTTTATTTGTTGTGACTCTTTTGAAGCCTTGACATGCAGTTTAAAATGAGTATTAGCTCTCCTAGCTGTGTTTGCAGAAGTAATATCAAAATGATACCCTATTCACATTTCTGTCTACCATTTATTCTGGCCTCACTGGTGTGCTGATGAAATTACTATAAGTGAACATTCTCATTCTGTGCTTCTCATTATTGAGGAAGGAAACTCAAGGAGTTCCCAATATATATATATATATATTTTTTTTAATATGATAACACACACACACTGTTTTCCTTGCTCTTGAATATATGCAATTTATCTATCAGAGCAGCTTCCATTTCTTATTCATTCCTATTCTTATTTTTCATGCATATGCCAGAGAGAAGGAATTTTAATCACTGAAGGAGCATTTGTATAATAAAAGCGATCTCTGCAATTCCTTCAGTGAAGAGCAGGAATAAATGATCTATAGATTCTTAATGCATTGCTCCAAATATGAGTTTCAATTTGCACAGAAGATTCAATAAATTGTTCTGTGTCCCTAAAGACCTACAGATGCCTCAAGGGATATACTGCAAAGGATTCCGTTTAGAAAGAATTTTATGAGTAATATATTCTCTGCACTTGTCTCCCCTCTGTTAATGGCTAACAACATTGAATAATATAAGCATGCTGTTTTTCTTTTCCTTTTAATAAGAGGTCCAGCATGAACGTCCCTCTGAAGTTTTTTGAATTTTTCAGAATTTAGCACAAACTTCATTCAAGGATTTAAAAGCACAACACAACAACAGTTTGAGACCAAATGAGATCTTAAACTTGCTCAACAATTAATTAACTTTATACTTATGAAGTGACACCATTACACTTAGTTTTTATCTGTGGTACCTTTATAATATGCCTATGGCACAAGTATTATATCCATTTCTTAGGCTATAACTGAGGCTCAGAAAGGATAAGTACTTTATTAAAGGTCACACAATTATCACAATGTTTTAATGTTACCCACAAGTTTTGTCATTTTGTACCTTTATAATCCATTCTACTTAGACTTATCATATAGACACTGCCCTGCAGGTTAGTCTAAACATCAAATATTTTGTCTCTAAGCCATTAAGTAGTTTATTCTTTACATTATGTGGCTGAAGGCTTTTCATACTGCTTTGCTGGAATATAAGGAGTGGTAACTAACATTTTTGAGACATCTCAATTAATCTTAACTTATTAAACAAATAATAACATCAAATGTTTCCTGTTTTTGTTGTTTGGGTGGTTAAGAAGAGCACAGAATCTACCCACATATGCTCGTGATTCATTTCTGGCTTTACTGTGGTCTGGTAGCATTGATGGAAGACTGTTTAAAACATAAATTAATTATGCATAGAATAAAGAACTACTTTTCCTCTTAAATTTTAATTTAAAATTTTTTTTAGCCTAAGGATGTTATGAAGCTTCATGTCTGATATCCGGAACCTTCATATGACTCTAACATCAATAGAGTATCCTTTTTGTAATTGTTTCTAAAATTTCATGTGAAAGAGAAGAGGGAGGAAGCCATCATGCTTTTTTACCTTGCTGGATCTCTAACCTGTGCCAGGCATGTTCTGAGGTATTACTTACTTTCATTGTGTTGTTGTAACAGCCATGAGAAGCAGGTTCTAATGTATCCCAGACATTTCACCAAGGCTCTGCAAAGTCAAGGAAGTTGCCCAAGCTGAAGCCATTGGGAAGAGGCAGGGTGGGGACTGGAATCTGAACTGTCTAACTTCATGGCTCAGGGATTTTCCATTCCAGTATATCCCAAAACATGGATGGCCCAGAAAACTAATTTCAAAAATGATGGCAGGTATTATGTGAAAATAAGGTTTTCATATAGGCCAAATTAATTTGGGGAACAACAGAGTTAACCAGAGTTCTTTACTCCAGGATTTTTTCAGAGGCCATACCATGCTAATTCACAAGCTCAATCTGAATGGTGGCAGGCAAAATTCTAAGATCGCCTCCAAGATTACAACCTCTGGGTCCTATATAATATTCTCCCCTTGAGCAAGGGTGGGATTTGTGAAATAGATGAGCCACTGCTCCTGTAATTAGGCTATGGTATATGGCAAATGTGAAGGGAGTCGGAGTTGACTCGGAGTTAATCAAAAGGAGATTTTTCTGGGTGGGCCTGGCTTAATCAGGTGAGAGCCTTAAAAGAAAGACTGGGGTCATTCTGCTGACTGTGAAAAACAAGCAGGCATGTGTGATTGCCTTTAGAGAGGGCTCTCTCTAGTTGCTGCGGGCCTTAATCCAAACTCCACAAGGAACTGAATTCTGGCAATTACCGCATGAGCTTGGAAGAGGGCCTAAGTTTGAGAAAAGAACATAGCTCAACCAACACTGATTTCACCCCTGTGAGAATCTGTAGAAAACCCAGCTAGGCCAAGCCTGGATTTCTGAGCCATGGATTACCCAGTTACCCCATCCCCCCACCTCCCTCCCTTCTGCAACCCTCAATTTGTTTCCCAGAGTCAAGAGTCTTTCATGGTTTGTCTCCCTCTCTGATTTTTTCCCATTCAGTTTTCCCTCCTTTCTTCTATGGTGCTCTGTGCTATTCCTTATATTCCACATATTAGTGAAACTATATGATAACTGTCTTTCTCTGCTTGACTTATTTCACTTAGCATAATGGCCTTCAGTTCCATCCATGTCAATGCAAATGGTAGGTATTCATCCTTTCTGATGGCTGAGTAATATTCCGTTGTATATGAACCATATCTTCTTTATCCATCCATCCATTGAAGGACATCTCAGCTCCTTCCATAGTTTGGCTATTGTGGACATTGCTGCTATGGACATTGGGATGCAGGTGCCCCTTCTTTTCAATACATCTGTTCTTTGGGATAAATGCCCAGTAGTGTAATTCCTAGGTCATAAGGTAACTCTATTTTTAACATCTTGAGGAACCACGATACTGTTTTCTAGAGTGGCTTACCAGCTTGCATTCCCACCAACAGTGTAAGAGGGTTCCCCTTTCTCCACATCCTTGCCAACATTTGTTGTTCCTTGTTTTGTTAATTTTAGCCTTCTAACTGGTGTACGGTGGTATCTCATTGTGGTTTTGATTTGTACTTCCCTGATGGCAAATGATGTGGAGCATTTTGTCATGTGTCTGTTAGCCATTTTGTATGTATCTTCTTTGGAGAAGTGTCTGTTCATGTCTTCTGACCATTTCTTGACTGGATTATTTGTTTTTGGGTGTTGAGGTTGAGAAGTTCTTTATAGATCTTGGATACCAGCCCTTTATCTGTTATGTCATTTGCAAATATCTTCTCTCATTCTGTAGGTTTCCTTTTAGTTTTGTTGACTGTTTCCCTTGCCATGAAGAAGCCTTTTTATCTTGATGAAGTCCCAATAGTTCATTTTTCCTTTTGTTTCCCTTGCCTTTAGAGATGTGTCTTGCAAGAAGTTGCTGCAGCCGAGGTCAAAGAGGTTACTCCCTATGTTCCCCTCTAGGATTTTGATGGATTCCTGTCTCACATTTAGGTCTTTCATCCATTTTCAGTTTATCTTTGTGTATGATATAAGAGAATGGTCCAGTTTCATTCTTCTGCATGTGGCTGTCCAATTTTCCTAGCACTGTTTATTGAAGAGACTGTCTTTTTTTCCATTGGATATTCTTTCCTGCTTTGTTGAAGATTAGTTGACCATAGAGTTGAGGGCCCATTTCTGGGCTCTCTATTCTGTTCCATTGATCTATGTGTCTGTTTTTGTGCCAGTACCATACTGTCTTGATGATCACAGCTTTGTAATATAGCTTACGTCAGGCATTGTGATACCCCCTGCTTTGGTTTTCTTTTTCAACATTTCCTTGGCGATTCGGGGTCTTTTCTGGTTCCATACAAATTTTAAGATTGTTACAGCTCTGTGAAAAATGTCAATGGTATTTTGATAGGGATTGCATTGAATGTGTAGATTGCTCTGGGCAGCATAGACAGGAAATGCTGCATTTTAAATGACATTCATCTCTCCCTTGGAGAAAGAGTAATGCTCAGCATACACTATTTGCTTCCCCCTTTAGGGGACCAGACTCAGTGGAGGATGAGTGTTGAAGCTGATGAAATAAAAACAGATTCAAAGGAAAATGTCAAAATTTAACTTCTGTGATGGTTAATTTTATGTGTCCACTTGACTGGGCCACAGGGATTTGGATTTGGTTAGACATTATTTCTGGGTGTGTCTACAGGGGTGTTTCTAGATGAGATTAACAGTTGAATTGGTAGAATGTGTAGAGCAGATTGTCCTCCCAGCATGCATGGGCTTCATTCAATCCACTGAAGGGCTGAATACAACAAAAGGCTGAGTAAGAAAGAATTGTCTGTCTCTACTTGACTGTCTTCAAGCTGGGATATCAGTCTTCTGCCTTTGGACTTGAACTCACACTGGCTCTTATACCATTGGCTCTCCTGGTTCTCAGGCCCTTGAACTTGGACTGTAATTATACCATCAGGTCTCCTGGATGTCCAACTGGCTAACTGCAGATCTTGGAGTTCTCAGCCTCCATAATCATGTGAACTAATTCCTCATAATACATACATACATATATATTTATATTTATAAATATAATGCATAAGTATAACCATCCTGTTGGTTCTCCAGAGAGCCTAGACTGATGTGGCTGGGTTCATAGTGACAGAGAGTGGTGAGGACCTAGAGCAATGAGTGGGCTACTTGGATAGTTCTTTATATGGTGACATTTATCCTGGGAAATTATTGCAGTTGGAGGCAATCCCCTTCTCAGCCTGACCAATTCTGAAATTTAAAGCATCATTGCCCCAGAGTTGATGAGTGATACCTTCCAAAAACACTAGAGGAATCCAAAATGCCAGTAATGTACAATGAGAAGCACAAGAGTTAGAAAGACCATTTTGAGTGGGCCTGACCAGGGCATTCCCTCTTGTAAAAAAGCCCCATTTGTGATGGCTTGCCTATGAAATTAAAGAGAAAGGGGCATATCCTAGAAGATTCCTAGGTTTCTGATGGGAAACCAGATAGCTAGTTGGTGGTGGCCATCACTGAAAAGGGGACACAGGTTTAGCAGAGAAAGATCCTTGGTTAAGTTATGTTGATCTTGAGATGCCTTTGAGATATCCGAAAAGGAGATGTCAAAAAGGCAATGGAATATGTGGTCACTACTAGGCTAGAAGAGTACATATATGGGCCACCTGCAAAAAAGTCAATGCCGAAGCTGTGACTGTGGAGGAAATTGTCCAGGGAGGACGTAAAAAAGAAGCCCTAAAGTTCCCAAGGAATTCCTATAGCTGATGGGCTGATAGAGGAGGATAAACCTGAAAAGGTGACAAGAACCTTTGGGGAAATCATAAGATGATGACGTTTGACTCCTACTCAAAGGATAATTAAGCTTCTGACTAGAAATAGTAGGACAGACATTCAGGGATGGAGGGGACGTAATGAACTGAATCACTCAGGACAACCTGAGCAGGGCAGATGTATAGAAGAGCAAGTTACAGTTTGATTGTTGAGCCTGAGAGGGAGACAGGACGACAAAGGAGATGGCTGCCATATGATAAGCCGTCTCCAATGTCATTGTTAGGGTTTGTACTCATTCGGCAGATACGTGGTTTTTAAACTCAGGAGGCTGAGTGTCAGGGCTGTGGACATCCTGTCTACACCTCAACAGCAGCACCTTCACTTTTTCTTTTTAGAGGTGGCTAAGACAGTATTTTGAGATCTAAATCTGTGTTATTTTTCCTCTGCATTTCACTCCATTCAAATAGAGATTTGCTCTGTGCTCAATTGCCTGTTCCGTTTTTCCATTCGTAGAGTCCAGGGGTTGGAAACATAAATTGCCTAGAAGCACTAGGCAGGTAATGCAAACAGGTGAGTGGATTGGGTACAGGAAAATTAAGGAACGATGAGGTCTGTGGTAAACTGGAGAGCACTTTTCTACTTCAAAGGATTCAGATTTAAGTTTAAACAAACAAAAATACTGTGCAAGCCACACAAACGTTGTCTGGGCCTGTTTATGACCTCAGGACTAAACTTTGGAAGAAATAGGTAAAGAAGGGGGAAGGGGGTAAAGAAGTAAAAGGTACAAAATTTACAGGTGTACTAGAATGTGCTAAAGAAGCAAAGGAGAGATGAAGTGACCACCCTTAGGACTGCCAGTGAAACAGTAACAAGTTACAGCCCAAAACCAGAGTAGGTTTTTGAAGAGGAGAGTATATAATCAGAGCTGTGTTTGGGGAAGATGCATCTGTGTAGGTTGGGTGGGAAGAGAAGAGGGGCTCTGAGATCATTTCAGGTGTACAGTGATTCTTTTTTTTTTTTAAGATTTTATTTATTTATTTGAGAGAGAGAGAATGAGAGAGAGCACATGAGAGGGGGGAGGGTCGGAGGGAGAAGCAGACTCCCTGCAGAGCAGGGAGCCCGATGCGGGACTTGATCCAGGGACTCCAGGATCATGACCTGAGCTGAAGGCAGTCACTTAACCAACTGAGCCACCCAGGCGCCCAGGTGTACAGTGATTCTGATGAGAGATGAAAGGGGCTTGAATTAGGAAAGAAGCCTTTGAAATACAGAGGAGGGGCATGTCGTAGATGACACTGTGGCCAACCACCAAACCGGGGGATGCAGAGTTAGGTTTGGTAATTAAATGAAACCTTAACTCTGCTGGCTTATTTAGGCAATGGTGCCTTAACAAATAAGAATTTAAAACCCTAACTTAGATGATAAAATAATATCTATTTTCAGTCCTGTCAGTTTACCTCTACCAATTTATGAAGACTTGGGAACATTTGCCCTCAGGCTCTGCCAGTGGTTTCAACCAGGGATGATTTTGTCTCCCAGGGGACACTTGGTGATGTCTGGTTATCACAGCTGGGGGATGCTACTGGCATCTTGTGCAGAGGCCAAAGATGTGGCTAAACATTCTATGTGCTCAGATAGCCCTCCACCACAAAGAATTATCCAGCCTAAATGTCAGTTGTGCTGAGGTTGAGAAACCCCGGGCTTTGTGGAACAGCCTGAGAAAAAAACATTCCCATTACCGTATGAAATGTATATCCTAAGTCTGTGTATTGATGCATACTTTTCTATAAAAATGTTTGTTAGATTGGACAGTGAACTTTTTCAAGCCAACTGTTTCTTACCTCTGAATTGCTAGAACTCAGCACATCATAGATGCTCAATAGTTACTCAGTGGACGAAAGATGAAACTATAGCTAGAATTTACTGAGCTCTTATCATGTGTTGGGCACTACTTTAATATCTGACTTCATAATAACTCAAAATTAGGTACTATTTTTATCACTTCATTTTACAGATGAAAACAAGAAGATTGGAGAGGAAAGTCACTTTCTAGAAACAAAAGGAGCCAGTACTGGGAACCTTACATATCTGACTCTAATTTTTGTTTTATTTTCCATCACATGGTACCATATCTCTTTTAACATGGACCCAAATTGTGCTCTTTTAACATGGACCCAATTTATAAGCTTAATAAACTATCCTCCCCCACTTTTTTTTGTTTTGTTTATTGCCACTCTCTAAACTTGATATTGCTATATGCACATTGAATTTATAAAGTACCATATTAGTCAGGAACATTCTATTTTTTTATAGCACAAACATTTCCAGATGCATTCCTGGGATTTATGCATTAATAGCACCAGTTGGATGGGATGTTTCATATTATTTCAGTAGATAAGAAATCCTTAAAAGGAGGCTTGATGATAACAGTGAGCAAGGATTGCCACTCCTCTCCCCATTTAAAAAAATCCATTCTATTATTTGGGAGTGAAATGTAAACCAGCACATTTTCATTTCATTCCCTGCCTATATTGTTCTCTCAGTAACTTTTTTCAGGAGGGAAAAAAAAAGTTAACTGAGATGGGGAAAATTCAATAGCAATGTACAGTAGACTCTGAAGAATGTATGCTGTCACTTACCACCATTTGGCTGTCTGATGGTTGATTGCTTTCCGAAAGCTCTAAGAACAGGAGATCAATATGCTGCAAAAGTCTGTTTTAGCATTGTGGGAACTTTTACCACACTCTAGTGCTATCAGCAGGTGGCTAGAATAGACTAATCCTGCTAACAATCCATAAAAAACCTTCCACATTTGCCACCACCTGGCCCCAATCTACCTTTCCCATATTATCTTTTGTCCCCATCTACATTCCTACCTCATAATGCCAAATATTATTGACTGAATATGCCCTAAATATTCACCTGCCAGGACATTCAGATCTATTGGTCTTAAGTATTCTACTCTCCTAGGTGAAGACCAGTTAGTTCTTCAAAACCAGACTCAAACCTCATGTCACATGTGAGCCTTCTCCTCAGCTGATTCTCTCTGACCAGCCCATATTCATTCATTCATTCATTTATTTATTCACTCACTCAACCAAGTTTTCCTGAGCTCTATATCAGGTACTATTGAGAGAGTAGCAAACAACACAGAGATGGTTCCAACCCTCATGGAGCTTACAGCTTAGGCGAATCCAGGAAAAATTAATTACTGCCTTTCTTGGCACTGTTGTTTTTCTGTCTCTACTTGTATTCTGTCTTTATTTTTAATTATGGGCACACCCCTAAGCATCATGGGCAATTTAATATCCTATTCATCTTTTTGTTCCCATGGTCACATCCAGTCCTTCCCACACATGAGACACTCAATCAACTTGTATATAGGAGAGTCAGATTTTCTATGTGATACCTCAGAAAAACCCAGTAAATGAATAAAAGACTCCTATGGCTTTAAGCAATATCCTGATACCAATCTCTCCCTTCTCTCCAACCATTGTTCCAGATTTGTAGTAGAAAAATAAGGAAACAGAATTGTCCGTGCAGGAGCACATGGTTTCTTCTGGTGTTAACCACCCCAGGATTTAACCTCATTTCATTCTGCATCTGTGCTATCCAATACATATGACTGTTCAGCATCTGAAGTATGACTAGTCTGAGTTGAGATGGGCTGTCAATGAAATCCAGTGGATATCTGATAAATACTTTTGTATTTATTACATATCAAAGAGATAATGTTTTGATCATATTGAATTAAATAAACTATATTATTAAAATTAGTTGTACCTGTTTCTTTTTACTTTTTAAAATGTGGCTATTAGAAAATTTTTAATTGCATATGTGGCTGGCAATATACTTCCATTGCTATATATTTTTACTGGACATGCTGTTCTAGATTCTTGCCCTCCCAAAGTTCTGACCTGAAACAATTCCTTTTGGGGAACTCCCATATCCTCCTGGCATCTGGGGTGAAAGTCCTTCATGCTGGCATTTTTTACATCTAGTGTTTTACCCAGTACCTTGGTGTCATAAAGTGTCATACTATCTATGCTTGGCAAAACACAAGGGTCTGGATTCTTGCTTTTGTTTTCCCCAAGACTCCTCCTGTCAGCTCTGCAAGGGCTTCCCAGTCATCCTCTTGGAAATATCTGGTCTTACAGGATATCTGTCTCTTTCCCTGGGGTAGTGTGCCTCAGCTTCTTCACCTAACCTTAATGGCAGAAGAGCTGCAGATGGGGGAAACTAGCTCCCTCCCAACAAGGAAAATACAGTTTGATATTTGAATCAAGTATTTTCTCCATATTTACTTATTGATTAAATTAAAATTTTAAGACCCCGAACCATTTTGGAGTCCATATCATGAGAAATGAAACTTGATTTTATTCTCTTTCTCATGGTCCAAAGGCATGGAAGGAAACCATATTTTGTTACTGTCTCTTTCTCTTGCAGTGCTATAGGATTTTTCAGAGATAAAATGTTGCATAAGCGCCACAAGGACACAGGTTTTCTTGAAAAGTAAGGAAACAGAATTGTCCATACAAGTCAACTCAGTGGGTAAATATTAGTTTTGTGGACCCAGAGTGACTCAACCAGTAAGCCCAGCCATTCAGCAATTTTCCCAGGATTTAAAATCTTAAGCCATGAGAATTCTGACTTTTCTCCTGCAAAAGGATGGAATGAAGGGATCTCCTGTAGGATTACTTGTTGTTCATATATCATGCCTCTCAGGGGGTTCCAACTCAAGACAATGACATAGGAAGATCCTAAAGTCACCTCCTCCCAGAGATACACCGAGTCTACAGTTACAAATGGGACAATTTCCTCTTAAGAAAACCTAAACCTGGCTGAGTGATGAATATACATTGGGCCAACGAGAAGAAAACCATACTGAAGTGGGTAGGAGAAGCTATTCTCCTACTATTCTCCTACTATTATAGATCACTATTATAGATCTTCTGAGTACAACAACCCATGACAAGGAGAAAACTCAAAACCTGGAGCTCCTCCCCAAGGAGCAAAGGATTTGAATTCCACATGGAGAACCTCAGCTTTTAGGTCCTGTGCTTGAGAGATGATCCCCAAAACATCTACCTTTGGAAACAAACGGAGTTTGTGTCTTAAGACCTACAGGACTGTAGCGATCTGAGAGAGAGCTCCCAAAAGGTCCATGCTCTTGGACTTACCCTCCCAAGGACCCAGCTCAGAGGTAGCATATTGCACCCAGACTTAAAGTGAAGGAAGCTTACCTACTTATATTAAAGTCCCAGCTGGAGGGGCAGGCATCTAATTTAATACACATATCTAAGAGCCTTCCAGAACACTCTTCAGGGATGGAGACTGGCATTGTCCATCTTGGCACTCTCCCTCTGCTTTGCTCCAGCTCACCAGTATCTCCCCAAAAGGAGAGTATATACTTGTCTGGTGTCCTAGTTTTTGCAACTGCTGCCCAAGGGACACTGCTAGATCACCTGACCAATGAAACTTATGCTTGTGGTCCTACAGGAGTGTATGTATTTGTATACTTTTAAAAGTTGCTACCTGAGGGGCTGGCTTCCAAGTAGTCTGAGGGACACTAACAGATCTTGGCACAGCCCCGACTACTGGAAGCTATTAAGAATATAATAAGCCACTTGGACAAGCACAAAGATTTGAGAGATGACAACGAGTGGAGTAGGGTTAAATGACAAGGGTCACCTCGTATGCAAGGCCCCTCCTTCAAGACTGGGAGAGGTGGTTGTTTCATGTACTGTAGAGAGCCCTACAGAGAATCAAGCAAAATGAAGACATGGAGGATTATGTTCCAAATGAGAGAACAAGAAAAAATTTCAGAGAAAAAAAAAAACTTGATGGAATGGAGATAAGTAATTTATCTGATAAAGAATTCAAAATAATAGTCATAAAGATGCTCACTGAACTGGGGAGAAGAATGGGTGAACACAGTAAGAACTTCAACAAAGAGATGGAAAATATGTGAAAGTATCAAGCAGGGGTGCCTGGGTGGGTCAGGTGGCTAAGTGTCTGCCTTTGGCTCTGGTCGTGATCCCAGGGTTCTGGGATCAAGCCCACATTAGGCTCCCTATTCGTGGGAAGCCTGCTTCTCCCTCTCCTCCCTGTCCGTGTTCTCTCTCTCTCTCAAATAAATAAATAAAATCTTAAAAAAAAGAAAGTACAAAGTAGAAGTCACAGAGCTAAAGAATACAATAAATCAACTTAAAAATATACTGGAAGGGTTCAACATCAGACTAGATGGAGCAGAAGAAGGAATCCGTTGATTTGAAGACAAAGCACTGGAACTCAACCAATCAGAGTAGCAAAAAGAAAAAAAATGATTTCAAAAATGTAAAGATAGCTTAAGGGGCTTATGGGACAAGCTCAAACAGATTAATGTTCACATTATAGGGATCCCAGAAGGAGAAGGAGGGGTCAGAAATCTTGTTTGAAGATATAACTTCCCTAATCTGGGGAAGGAAAGAGACATCCAGATCCAGGAATCCCAGAGAGTTACAAATAAGATGAAATTAAAGAGACCCACACAAAGAAACATTATAATTTTTTTTGAGAAGATAACTGCCAATTGTTATTTAATGTTGACTCTAAAATTTAGAGCACGAGAAAGAGTTGGAGAATAGAAAGTAAGGAAAGATTTTATTTATATATAAATACATTACATTACATTACAACAAAACAAATAAAGAGAATAGCCTTCCTGTTCTATTATATTCTAATAGTGAAATGGGTGGTCAAAAGGTACAAACTTTGATTTGTAAAATAAATAAGTCCTGAGGCTGTAATGTACAACACAGTGTCTATAATTAATAACATTGTATTGTATGTTTGAAAATTGCTGCGAGAGAAGATGTTAAAAATTCTTATCACAAAATAAGAAAAAACTTGTGATCATTTCACTGTATATATAATAATTAAATATATAAAAGGCGTAATAATTAAAATGTCAAAAGTTAAAGGCAAGGAGAGAAAACTAAAAGAAGCAAGAGACAAACCACTTGTTATGTACAAGGGAACCCTCCATTAGACTATCAACAGATTTTCTGGAAGAAACTTTACAAGTCAAGAGAAAGTGGCACGATATATTCAAAGTGTTTAAAGGAAAACTCCAAACCAAGAATACCTAGCAAAGTTATCACTCAAAATCGAAGGAGAGATAGTTTTCCAGACAAGCAAAAGCTAAAGGAATTCATCACCGCTAAATCAGTCTTACAAGAAATGTTAAAGGGTTTTCCTTAAGCAGAAAAGAAAGCCTACTAATTGGTAACAAGAAAATACAGGAAGGAATAAATGTTACCGGAAAGATAAATACATAGTAAAGGTAGTAAATTAATCTCTTATAAAACTAGAATGAAGATTAAAAGGCAAAAGTGGCACAAATAATTATGAAAACAATGATTAGTTAATGGATATACAAGCAAAATGTGACATCGAAAATACAAAGCACAATGCATGAGATGAGAAATAAAAATGTTGAGCTTTACAATTAGGTCAAATGTAAGTTACCAATTAAAATAAACTACTAGAGATATAAATTGTTATAGGTAAGCTTCATGGTAACCACAAAACAAAAACCTATAGCAAATACACAAACAATAAAGAAAAAGGAATATCAGTATACTACTAAAGAAAGTCATCAAACCACAAAGTAAAAAAACAAGAGAAAAAGAAAGGAACATAGCAAAAGAAAGAACCTGGACCACTATCTGACATTATACACAAATATTAACTCAAAATAGATTGAGGACTTAAATGTAAGACCTGAAATTATAAAACTCCCAGAAGAAAACAGTGGTAATCTCCTTGACTTAGGTCTTGGCAATTTTTTTGAATCGAATACCAAAAGTAGAAGCAGCAAAAGCAAAAATAAATAAATGAAACTCAACATTACTGAAAACCTTCTGTACAGCGAAGGAAACCATTAACCAAATGTAAAGGCAACCTACTGAATGGAAGATAATATCTGCAAATCATACATCTTATAAGGGGCTAATATCCAAAACTATAAAGAACTTACATAACACAATAGCAAAAAACAAAAAATCTGATAAAAAATGGGCAGATCTGAACAGATACTTTCCCAAAGAAGACATACAGATGGCTAACAGAAACATGAAAAGATGCTCAACACCATTAATCATCAGGGAAATGCAAATCACAACCACAATGAGATATCACTAGTCAGAATGGCTAGTATCAAAAAAATAAGAAATAACAAGGTTTGGCCAGGGTGTGGAGAAAAGGGAACCCTTGTGCATTGTTGGTGGGAATGTAAATTGGTGCAGTCACTGTGGGAAACAGTATGGAGGTTCCTCAAAAAATTAAAAATGGAAATACCATGTGATCCAGCTCTTCCAACTTCTGGGTATTTATCCAAATAAAATGAAAATATAACTAAAAGATACATGCACCCATGTGTTCATTGCAGAATGATTTATAATAGCCAAGATATGGAAACAACCTAAGTGTCCATCAATGGATGAATGGATAAAGAAAATATTGTATATATAAACAATGGAATATCCTTCAGCCATAAAAAAGAATGAAATCTTGCCATATGCAACAACATGGAACTTGAAGATATTTTGCTAAATGAAATAAGCCGGACAAAGAGAAATATATCATCTCTCTTATATGTGGAATCTGAAAATAAAACAAAACAAACAAAACCAAACAAAAACAGAAACCACACTCAGAGAGAGCAGAGAACAGATTGGTAGTTGCCAGAGGAAGGGGGTGGGTGGTGGGAGAAATACATAAAGAGGGTACAGATATATTTTTAAATGTTTTAAAAAAGAAAAACAAACAAACAGAACACAATTCAATACAAAATATTTCCTTCCTTCAATATTCCACTCATTATGAGGTTGTATTGCACACAGGCTGTCATTATTAAAGCTTCTTGAATGCATCCTTTTGAAAATATTGCTTAAAAAATCTTTATTGTATTTCATAAAATGTCAAATGATTGCCCATGGATGCTTGCCCTGCCCTTTTAATTCCTAATGCATATAGTACTATCAATAAGCTGCGCCCCCCCCTCCCCCACCCCCCTGCCCAACCCCTGTATTGTTTATTCCATTTGCCTCCCTGGCGAATGTGATGGCTGTTATTTTCCTCAAATGAGTTAAAATTGTGAATTACATCAGTTCATCACAGCCAAACCTCTTCTTGATTGCAGAACTCAAATGTCCCCCCTCTAAATTAAAATGAAATTCATAAAATGCTGCCAACTGTTTTTCCAATGCTTCCAAAATGGAATATATCCAAAATGCTATGGAACATTCTGATAGATTACACCACATTAAGAGACATAAACATTTAAAATCACTTACATCTTCTTTGCTGTTTGGGGGAAACTTTTAACATTGAGTCACGGAGGTGGTGGGTGAGGATGAGCGTCTATCTGTTGATGGCTGTTTGTATTCCTTTGAAGGTAAGGATCGGTTTTGCCAATTTTCAGTAGTACACCACTGAGATTTCTGTTATTTGTAATCAGGTACCAGAAGCTGCATTGCCTGCGAGAGCGGACAGGGGTATTAGGGATGGTCATTTAAAAATATTAATGGTTTATTTTTTTACAGCAGTTTTATTCAGAGCAAAATAGAGAGGAAAACACTGAGATTTCCCATATACTCCCTGTCCCCACATATGTACAGCCTTCCCCATGATCAACATCCCCCACCAGAATGATAGATTTGTTACATTTGGTGACCCTACATTGGCACACTTTAATCACGCAAAGTCCATAGGGCTCATTCTTGGTGCTGTACACTCTGTGGGTTTGGATAAATGTATAATGATATATATGCATCCTTATGGTATTATACAGGGTAGTTTCACTGCCTGAAAATCCTCTGTGCTCTGCCTACTCATCCTTCTACCACCCTCTCCCTTCCAGATGCTGATAACCACAGGTCTTTTTACTGTCTCCATAGTTTTGCTTTTTCCAGAATGTCATGTAGTTGGAATCCTACAGTATGTAACCTTTTCGGATTGGCTTCTTTTACTTTTTTTTTTTTTAAGATTTTATTTACTCGTCAGAGAGAGAGAGAGACAGAGACAGAGGCAGACAGAGGGAGAAGCAGGCTCCCCGCTGAGCAAGGAGCCTGCTGTGGGACTCGATCCCAGGACCCTGGGATCATGACCTGAGCTGAAGGCAGAAGCTTAACCGACTGAGCCACCCAGGTGTCCCTGGCTTCTTTTACTTAGTCCTATGCATTTAAAGTTCCTCCATGTTTTTGTTGTTGTTGTTGTTGTTGATGGCTTGATAGCTCAGGGTTTGGTTTTTGTTTTCATTTTGTTTTGTTTTTATCACATGGAATGATATTCCATTGTTTGGATGTTTCACAGTTTATTATCCATTCAGGTAGTGAAGGACATCTTGATTACTCCCAGTTTTGGCAATTATTAAAAAAAAGGTGCTATAAACATCACTGTGTAGTTTTTGTACAGACATAAATTTTCAACTCCTTTGGATAAATATCAAGAAAAATGATTGCTAGATCGTATGGTGAGAATATGTTCATTTTGAGAATAAATCACCAAACTGTTTCCCAAAGGGGTGGTGCTATTTTGCATTTCCACTAACAGTGTAAAAGAGTTCCTGGGGCTCCACATCCTCATCAGCATCTGGTGTTTTCAGTGTTCTGGATTTGGCCATTTGAATAGGTGTTTAGTAGTACCTCATTGTTGTTTTAATTTGCATTTCCCTGATGACATATGTAGTGAGAGAGTCATTTTAATAGCCATTTGATCTTGTGCTTTTTTTGAACTTCAGCATCCTTGTTTGTAAATTACAAATGACAATACATGTGCAGAAGAATGAAACTGAATCATTTTCTTTCACCATACACAAAAATAAATTCAAAATGGATGAAAGACCTAAATATGAGACATGAAACCATCAAAATCCTAGAGAACACAGGCAGCAACTTCTTTGACCCTGGCTGTAATAACTTCTTACTAGGCATGTCTCTGGAGGCCAGGGAAACAAAAGCAAAAATGAACTATTGGCAATTCATCATGATAAAAACTGCACAGTGAAGGAAACAATCAACAAAACTAAAAGGCAGCTTACAGAATGGGAGAAGATATTTGCAAATCCAATAAAGGGTTAGTATTTAAAATCTATAAAGAACTTACCAAACTCAATACCCAAAAAACAAATGACCCAGTTAAGAAATGGACAGAAGACATGAATAGACATTTTTCCAAAGAAGACATCCAGATGGCTAACAGACACATGAAAAGATCCTCAACATCACTCATCATCAGGGAAATACAGATTAAAACTACAATGAGATACCACCTTACACCTGTCAGAATGGCTAAAATGAACAACACAGGAATCAACAGATGTTGGCGAATATGTAGAGAAAGGAGAACCCTTCTACACAGTTGGTGGGAATGCAAACTGGTGAGGCCACTCTGGAAAACAATATGGAGGTTCCTCAAAAAGTTAAAAATACCCTACAATCCAGCAATTGCACTACTAGGTATTTACCCAAAGAATACAAAAACACAGATTTGAAGGGGTACATACAACCTGATGTTTATAGCAGCATTATCAACAATAGCCAAACTATGAAAAGAGCCCAAATGGCCATCGACTGATGAATGGATAAAGAAGAGGTGGTTGTGTTTGTGTGTAATGGAATATTATTCAGCCATAAAGAAGAATGAAATCTTGCCATTTGCAAGGACACAGATGGAGCCAGAGAGTATTATGGTAAGTGAAATAAGTCAGTCAGAGAAAGACAAATACACATATGTTTTCACTCAAATGTGGAATTTAAGAAACAAAACAGATGAATATATGGGAAGGAAAAACAAAGAGAGAGAGAAGCAACCCCCATAAGAGACTCTTAACCATAGAGAACAAACTGAGGGTTGATGAAAGGAGGTGGGTGGGGGATGGGCTAATTGGGGGCCGGGTGCTAAGGAGGGCACTTGTTATGATGAGCACTGGGTGTTACATGTAAGTGATGAATTACTAAATTACACCCCTGAAATCAAAAATAGGTAAATAAATAAGTAAATTTTGAAAAATGACAGTACATGTCTTGCTGGATTTGGGGGACAATCATAAATAACAAATGTAAAGCATATCGGTCAAAACAGTCTCTCAACAAGGAAGCTATTGTGAGGATCCACAAAACGACAATATCCAAGTTCCCCACAAGCCAGGTCCCATGGTCTTTTGGATTTCATGAACTAAAAAAAATTCAATTTTTGTTTTGATGGAGCTGAAAGAAAGCTGGCAAAATTTATCTTGTTAAGTGAAGACAATGAAGAAGAATGCCAAGCCAACCATCAGTAACTCTCATCATTTCTTTTAGAAGAAATAAACTTTGCAACAATAAAAAAAAAGAAGGGCATAATCTGAGAAAGAACACTATCCTTTAAATTAAATGAATGCAGCTTTGTGAAAAAAGTCCTCACTTTTCATTTCACTTTGAATGGTAAAGAAATTCATCTGAAACAGGCACTGTTTGAGCAGATGAATCTTCAGGGAAGCCTGGAACCCCTTTCTGTGTTCATTGTCATAAGCCATGTTTCCCTCCAGTGGCTGAGCTCCTCTTGTTTTCTGAATGATTGACCTGTCAGTCTTACTAGGGAAATATGATGACGGTGAGGGTTTTTCTTCCTCTACAGAGGTTGAGTTTAAATTCCCCTCTCAAATGTGTGCCTGTCAGGCTTTGGTGCTTTCTGATCTATTTTCAGTGGCTCTCCATCTGACCTGAAAACACGCATATGGTTGCTTGTTCACTGATGTTCCCGTCTGTACAGATCTGCTTGTATTCTCAGATTCAACACACTCTATTTTATCAACCTTTGTTTTCTCTTCCCATTTTCAGAATACTGCATGTGAACTCCCTGAAAATGTCATCATCTTTGGCTTTGTTCATGATTTTTTTTTTTAGAAATGGTGATGGCCACCAGTATTAATTTCTGCTCCATGTTTTGCAGTGATTCTTTCCTTTATTGTTTAGGTAATAAATGCTACAAAGTTGCACAATTGGTTAACATATGTATCGACAGTAGAAGTATACATTCTGTAACCATGGAAAAACACATGGGATTGTCTCCTGAATAGTGGAATACTTGGAGGAAGACTGTCATATTGTTATAGAATTAGAATTCTGTACTAAAAGATAGCCTTCTTGATAATATATAGACTAAGACCCTTAATGTCAGGTAGGAAAATTAATATCCAAAGAGGGGAAAGATCCACCATTGGTCACATAGAGTTAGACCTTGGAAAAGTGACTCAGAATCATGTTGCCAAGGATATTATGTTAGTGATTGGGCCATAAAGAATATTTACCATTCTAGAATTATGTAACTAGCATTGCACTTACAGTTTTGGGTTCTGGCCCATCTACAGTATAAGTGTGATTGTCCTGAGACTTAAGGATTGACATGAAACTGGGATCAGAGTCATAGAACAGAGTCAAGAAGAGAAATAGCCCATCAAACATAAACGCTGCATTTACACCCGAGCCCAGTTTCTGGTTAAACATTAAGCACGTACTGGCTGTTCAGACCACAGGGGAGGCAGTGTCTGGTGACGACTAAAGGTCTGAACTTTGGTGCTAGAAAAAACAGAGTTTGAGCCTTGGCTCAAACTTATTATTTGTATGAATTTCAACAATTTTTTTAATCTCTTTAAGCCTTAGTTTCTAATCTCTGAAATAATAATATTAACTTTAAGGTGTCACAACAGTTAATATTGTGATAATAAACAAGTAGAATGTGAATACTTACTGGAGTAAGGTTGTATCTAGAAGGCTACTGCTCTGAGAAGTTTTTGCACAAACAGGATACTAAAGAGCTTTGTAAAATCAAAATTAGGTGATCAGATATGACAAAATTACAGGGAGAATTGTGTAAAAAGTGTGAACAGGATGAAATATATAGTGGAACCATACAGGATGGTTTATGGCATCATATGTAATGGTATATGGTATATGATGATATATAACATGGTGTGGCAAACTATAACCCATGGGTCTGCTGCTTGTTTTTGTAAATAAAGTTTTTTTTTTTTTAAGATTTATTTATTTATTTGAGAGAGAGAGAACCTGAAAGCAGGGGTGGGGGGCAGAGGGAGAAGGAGACAGAAAATCTCTAACAGAGTCCCTGCTGAGCATGGAGTCTGACACAGGACTCAATCTCATGACCCTGAGATCATGACCTGAGCTGAAATCAAGAGTCAGATGCTTACCTGACTGAGCCACCCAGGCGCCCCTGTGTAAATCAAGTTTTATTGGAACATGGCTATGTCCACTTATTTATATATCATCTATAGTTACGCTGCTTTGTGCTACCAAGGCAGAGTTGAATAGTCATGACAGAGACCATATGACCCACAAAACCTAAAACATTTACTATTTGGGCGTTGAGAGAAAATGTTTGCCAATCCCTGGTGTATAATGATGATGATACCCCAGGTTCACTTTCTTTTTTTTTTTTTTTTAAAGATTTTATTTATTTATTTGACAGAGAGAGACGCAGCGAGAGAGGGAACACCAGCAGGGGGAGGAGGAGAGGGAGAAGCAGGCTCCCCGCAGAGCAGGGAGCCCGATGTGGGGCTCAATCCCAGGACCCTGGGATCATGACCTGAGCTGAAGGTAGTCGCTTAACCGACTGAGCCACCCAGGTGCCCAACTTTCTTATTTACTGGGAAGGCAGCAAGGCAACAAGCAACCTTTATGTCCTTAGCATTCGGTGCAGTGCCCAGCTCAGTGTTCTGCATATACTAAGCAACCTATACATTGTATAGTGTGTTTTTATTATCAATTTCCTTTAACTTTAGTAAAAGTACAGAGCACAGTAAGGTGCCCAAAGTACTCTCTAACATGGGTTTTGTAAAGAACTAACTGCATTCCTAAAACCTGATTTGTGAAACTTCTTTCCCAGCACAAACCTTACTGGCTTAGCTCAGTGGTTCTCAAACTTGAGATGGTTGGATCCCACCATGCCCAGATTCAATAGATCTAGTGTGGGGCCTGAGAATTGGCATTTCTACTAAGTCCCCAGGTGATGTCTATGCTGCTGGTTTGCAAACCAGCATTTGAGGACTATACACACGTGCGTGGATTGTGCACAGGTTGATTGGATTGCAGTCTCTATAAGGCCCTGGTTATATGCATTTTATTCATTGAAGTGTATTCATCCTCTGTCACAGGGCCTGGCTCATCTTTACTCAGCACTCAATACATATTTGTCAAATGGATGAATAAAAAGCTACTACCTGCTCTACAACCATTAGGAACTCATGAGTCCTGAGAAAAGACATCCAACATGAACCTGCTCAGAAGGAAGAGCCTTGTTGAGATGTCAGCACAAGATAAAATTTCACCTTGATTACATTTGGACACTCATCTGGTGTGTACCCCAAGTCCTTCACAGATATATGAAAAAATCTATTGCAAATAAAAGTAGGCACTCACTTGCAATTTTTCTCTCCATGAATGCTGCTTTGTGAGCTAGACCAGGGGGTCAACAAACTTTTTCTTGCAGGACCAGATCATAAGTATTTTAGGCTTTGCAGGCAAAGAGGCAAAATTGAGACCACTATATAGGTACTTATACAACCATTTAAAGTGCAATCCTTTAAGACTATTCTTAGTTTGAGAACCATTGAAAGATGGGCAGCTGGCTGGATTTGGCCCCAGGGGCTGTACTTTGTCAGTCCTTGAGTTAGACATAAAAGAAGATGGGAGGGAGATTGGGGTGGAGAAATGGTCTGAAGGGTAGGAAAAAGAAGTCAGAAAGGCAAAACCTAAATAGAAACCCACTTTATCCTTCTCCTTAGGCCTGCTGTAGATACTGGCATCTGGTTGTTCAGTGCTGTGATAAACATAACATTATGTAGCCACTTTCTAGTTTAACTCAGTTGAGCTCATTATCTCAGTTACTGGTCTAAGTAATCTGATATAGCAAACAGCTCTGCTTCAAAGTATGTATAAAGAAAATACATTCTCTACTTCATTATCACAAATATAGCTGATCCTTTGCACCTGTTTGCAGCCTACCATCATTGAGAAAGCTGCCTGGTGCACCACAAAATCCATTACCCCTGGTGCATCATCCCACCTCGGAGCCTGCCTGTGCCTGGGTGCATATGCTCACTACTGTTCACACATCCATATTAGCCCTTCTCCCACCCACTCCCCTTCAGTGTCCTGGAAGCACATTGCAGAGTCCAGCAAAAACACAAATGGCTGCCAGTCATTGTCTATTGGGTGAGAAGCTTGGTTCCAAGGCTCTACCTTTGTTTGCATCAGTTTCTGCAAAGATTATCGAAAAACACAAAATCCTGCTTGGAACCGCTTGTGGTATGCTCTGAAAGACAGACTCTATGACTTTGACTTTGTTGTTATTACTGACGCCATTGCTGGTCGGTTTCGGGGTAAGCAGACTCTGAGACAGAGATTAGTACACAAGAAGTTTATTGGGCGCTGCCCTTGGGATCAATACCTGCTGGGTAGTGAAAGAAATAGGATTGGCAAGAGAATAATTTCTAGAGGGGCTTGAGGGGTGAGCTGTCAGTAGCCAAGCTTCTCATCAGCAGAGGGAGTGAATACTTCAGTTTTATATCTGGGAGGCACATCACAGCCTCCACTAAATATTTTTCCAATGTATTTTTTTCCATAAAAATAAAATAAGTATTTATATATAGAAATATAAGATATTTCTATATCTCTGAGCAATAAGAACATATTTTAAAAAAACATATACATAATACCATGATCATACTCAAGTTTATTAATAATTCAGTTTCCAATTGTCTGGTACATATCATAAAACTATATAACTATATAACATTATATATAACATTATATATAACTAGATATCATGTAACTACATATAACTATGTATAGCATATCAGATAACCACATAAACTGTACATAATTAATTTGGAATTTGTTTGATTTGGGGTTTAAGTAAGGTCCATAAATTATAATCAATTGATAGCTCTTAAATCTCTTTCAAATCTGTAGGTTTTCTTTCATTTTTTTTTTGAAATTTATTCATTGAATAAACTTGGTAAACCTCTGTCCTACAGTTTCCCAGAATAAATCTTCATTTAAAATAAGACTTTATGATTATGAAAGTAATAAATGTAGATTACAGATAATTTAGAAAATATGGAAAAGTATAAAGAAGAAAAAAATTAACCTTCTTGAAAGCTCTCTGATAGATTATCACTGCAAATATATGGGTACATTTCTTTACAGCAGTGTTTCTTTTTTAATTTTTTTATTGTTATGTTAATCACCATACATTACATCATTAGTTTTTGATGTAGTGTTCCATGATTCATTGTTTGTGTATAACACCCAGTGCTCCATGCAGAATGTGCCCTCTTTAATGCCAATCACCAGGCTAACCCATCCTCCCACCCCCCTCCCCTCTAGAACCCTCAGTTTGTTTTTCAGAGCCCATCGTCTCTCATGGTTCGTCTCCCCTTCCGATTTCTCCCCCCTTCATTCTTCCCCTCCTGCTATCTTCTTCTTCTTCTTCTTTTTTTTAACATATAATGTATTATTTGTTTCAGAGGTACAGATCTGTGATTCAACAGTCTTGCACAATTCACAGCGCTCACCATAGCACATAGCCTCCCCAGTGTCTATCACCCAGCCGTCCCATCCCTCCCACCCCCCACCACTCCAGCAACTACAGCAGTGTTTCTTAAAGTCTGTTCACTGAACACTGCTCCCAAGATGTGCCCCTCTAAAACAGAATCATCTGCTGTATTAATTTTCTATTGCTGCTGTAACAAATTGCCACAAACTTAAAGGTTTGAGACACCATCTATTTATTACCTCATAGCTCTTTCAAAAGTGCTTCCAGTCAGAAGTTCCATGGATTGAGCTGTGTACTCTGCTTAGGGACTCACAAGGTTGAAATTAAGGTGTTGGCTGGCTTGGCCTCATAGCTGAAGTCTCTAAGGGGAGGGAGTGGTGGGTGGGAAATCTTCTAAACTCACTCAGATTGTTGGGAGAATTCAGTTCCATGTGGTTATAGGATGGAGGATCCTATTTCCTTGCTGGTTCTCAGCCAGGAGTCATTCTCAGCTTTTAGGGGAAGGAGATAGAAGAGCTGCCTTGAAACATCCAGTGGAGGGTACCATGGAAGAAGGCTTACGCTGGTTTTGGAGAATGCTGAAACAGCAATCCTTAAACTCTAGCTTTCATTAGCACCACTTGGGAAGATTCTCAGTGTTGCTCTGTAGGCTCCATCCACAGGAGATTCCAATTCAGTAGGTGGGGGGTAGGGACATGAAGTTGAATTTTAAACAAGCTGCACAGCTGATTCTGATACATGAGTTTCAAGGAACTTAGTCATATATTTATTTATACATTTATTCATCAGTGGTTCATTGAATATCCACAATACACCAGGCACTGTAATAAGTATGGGGATATAGCAGTGAATAAAACAGACCAGCTTCCTGTCCTCAAGGGGCTTGTTGTATTCTAGAGAGGAAAGATAGACTCTAAATAAGTACATTAGGAAAACATGTAGTATGGCAGGTAGTGATGTAGAGAAAATAAAAAGCAGGAAGTGATTGCTGGGGAGGGAGAGGAAGCTGGTTTTCAAATAGGCGATGTTAAAGGAAACAGCTAAATGAAGGGAGAGGGCGAGCAACCCATGTAGTTTCTGGGGGAAGTGTGCTCTGCTCAGGGGATCAGCAAATGCAAAAGAACCTAGGGAAGTGTGTGCCAGGAAAGCTTAAGGAATAACAAGATTCCAGGATGACCTTGGAGACTGAGCTGAGGGGAGAAGAGCTGATGCTATCAGGTGAGTTGAGATACGCTGTTTGTGCAACAGGACAATGAGGGAGGGCAGAGTCCTTTGGAAAAGCCATGGATATGTATACTCCAAGAAGAAAGATCTTTGGATCAACTTGGGGAGGTTATGTTTGAGTATGTTGATATGTCTTTTACAGGGAGAGTTCAAATAACTGACTGGGGGGTTGAATCAAGCCACTGGTTTATGAACCTGACTGTTGAACCTTGGGGAGGTAGAAGTGGACATCTCCTCCCTGACTGTATCCCGGCCCTCTTCTCTGCTCTTAATATCTTGTTTTTTGTCTTTGATAAATTACCACTCTACTATTTGCAGTTTTGATGGGATTCATAATTGACAATTGGTCTGTCCTTCCCTGACCAAGAAGTATGAATGTGACTCAGGTTAGGTGAGTCACATAATTTCCCACTGGAATTTAATCTCCAGCACAGATTGACACATGCATGGATGGCAGTAGGGCCCAATTCATTCTAAGTCCTATGGAGAAACCACCCTTGAGTTGTTGTTACCCAGACCCTTGGAGCTGCCCCAGTTCTTATAGGTTGAGAGGCCTATTTTTAGCTTTTCCTTTGATTCTGTAAGCCATGTCATAATCTTCCAAAATATTTATTTTTCCTTAAGTAAGCTAGAGTTGGTTTTTGTTGCTTGCACCAAAAGAGATTCATGAAAATACTTATTCCCAGGCTTTACTCCCATCCCACTGAATAAAAATTGTGTAAGACTGTTGAATCACAGACCTGTACCTCTGAAACAAATAATACAATATATATTAAAAAAAAAAAGAAGAAGATAGCAGGAAGGGAAAAATGAAGGGGGGAAATCGGAGGGGGAGATGAACCATGAGAGACTTTGGACTCTGAGAAACAAACTGAGGGTTCTAGAGGGGAGGGGGACAGGGGATGGGTCAGCCTGGTGATGGGCATTAAAGAGGGCATGTACTGAATGGAACACTGGGTGTTATATGCAAACAATGAATCATGGAACACTACATCAAAAACTAATGATGTAATGTATGGTGATTAACATAACATAAGAAAAAAAAGAAAAAAGAATATACAGGAACAAAATTCTAGGATTCAGTAATTTGAAAACACTCTTTAGGTAACATGGCTTGTGTATGCAAATGTTGGACTAAATGGTGCTTCAGAGAGGCCCCTGCCCCTGAAATTCTGTGCCTTCCTGAGTCTGATCCTGAAGGTTTGGATTTAGTTAGCCTAGGGATTTGAATGGTGTATTTAGTTTTATTACCATAATTATTATTGTTATTATTATAGTGGTGGCTGTTTTGAATTGCGTTGTTTATAAGCACTTGAATAGGGGTGCCTAGTGGGTGGCTCAGTTCTTAAGCATCCCATTCTTGATTCTGCTCAGGTCATGATCTCAGGGTCTTGAGATCCAGCCTGGCATTGGGCTCCACCCTGGGCATGGAGCCTGCTTAAGATCCTCTCTCTCCTTCTCCCTCTGCCCCTCCCCCACTCTCCCTCTCTTAAAAATAAATAAATAAAAGCACTTGAAGAGATGATTGCTGAAGTACCCTCCCTCCCTGTCCTCCACATCCTAGAAGATGGTTCTTTTAAGAAAAAAATCATGCCACTATTCCAGTTGAGCAGCCCTGAGATCCGTTCCCATCAAAGGTTGGTGCTTTTCCCAAGTTCTTGCTGATAAGCCTTAAAGGATTTTGTTTCCTTGCTTTAGGGCTGGCAAAACACACACATACACACACACACAAACACACCAAAAAAAAAACACCAAAAAGCAAAAAACCTGAAGTTATTTCACTGCTTTGTGATCAAAGACAAAGGCAGGCAGAAGTGGGTGGGATGACTCTACATTCCTCTTGGGGCTCTGGGATCTCTTAGGGATAGTAAGAATTTATTAAAATACCTTAGGGGTGCTCCTTCCCTGTGGCAGGCACTATGAATTGGTAGCGAAGAAGGTCGACAGATTTTTCTGTGCTCACAGAGGTTGGTGTCTAATAGAGGGGATAGATATTAAACAATGATGAAAATAAGGAATGAAATTAATATCATGAATAGGCAAAACACAGAGGATTTTTAGGGCAATGAAACTACTCTTTAAGATGCGATAATGGTGGATACATGTCACTATACATTCATCCAAACCTATAGAATATACAACACCTTGAGTGAATCTTAATATAAACTATGGACTTTCACTTATAATATGTCAATGTACAAATACTATATATGATATATAAAGGTGTCAGTTGTAACAACTATACCACTCTGGTGGAGGATATTAATCTGTGGAGAGACTAGGAATTTGTTGCAGAGGGAGGGTAATAAGGGAAATCTCTGTGCCTTCTGCTCAATTCAGCTGTGAACTTAAAGACATTCTTAAAAAAATTTTTTTTAAACTTAAAAAAAAATTACTAGCATGGCAATTCCATGCTTGGGAGTATAGCAATTAAAAGGGAGGAATGAAATAGTTGTCCTTAGTGTTTCCTGCATGAGTTGCATTTTAGAATAAGCAAAGAACCCAAGATGATAATGAAAAGTCCATCTTTATAAAGAAATCTTAACAAAGCAGGAAGGAGTAAAAGAGTCCAGATATCACCATTCTATTCCCTTAAATAGTAATTAATGCGGGCCACACTCATCAGCAAGTGGAACTATTCAAAGGAAAGTTTGTGGGGAACTTGGCAATGAGGGGATCAGGCTGTTAACATCCCTACATCCCTAAAATTTTCCATCTCAGAATTCTCAAGGCTAGAAGTCTGAAATCCAGCACTGCTCCTCTCCCTCCAGGGAGCCTAGGGGAAAATGCATTCCAGGTCTCTTCCAGCTTCTGGATGCTGCCCTGGGGTTCCTGGGCTAGTGGCCACATCACTCCAATCTCTGCTCCATCTTCACTAGAATGAGTGGGACTGTCTCCAAACTTCCTCTGCCTCTCTAAGCATACATATGCTTGCATTTAAAGTCCACCCAGGTATCCTAGGGTACGTTCTTCTTCAGATCCTTAAATTTCACATCTTTTGCCATATAAAGTAATAGTCACAGGTTCTGGCATTTGGAGGTGGACATAACTTTGGGGGGCCACCATTCATTCCACTGCATGTGTCTTTAGCTGGGATGCACTTGAAGCACTTGGCATCACTTAGAATATTTTCTTGCCATTAAAGTTATTTGAGTTTAATAAAGACTCTCAGGTTTATGATCATTTACAGGAATACTGGGGACAGAGAAATAATGTGAAAGGACTCTCTAATGAGGAAAACCAAAAAGTGGAACAGTCTTAGGATAACAGACGTGGTATTTGTGTGTGTAAATCAATGGCATTTGAAAAGGTGAAGGAGAACTGTTCTAGAGTAAAAGAGATTTAAGGACATAAGCTTACCTAATGAAGGACATAATTTGTGATGCTTGTTTGGATCCTAATTCGATCAAAGCAACTCTACAAAGACCTCTTTGGGTCAATCGGGAGAATCTGATTTTGAACTGGTATTAGGTGATCTCAAGACATTAGAATGAACTTGATGAGCTGTGGCAACAGCATTATAGTTGTGTCAGGCATGTCTTCCTTGCGTCCTGGCTCTGGCCTCCCAGCTCCGTGTTGACTCTAGCTGTTGCTGTTGTGCTCAGAGTTGTGCAGGTGAAACGTGATGGCACCTCCCCTAAACTGCACCACAGATCTCTCACTTTCTGGTCTGGGCTGCTCAGGGCTTCTCTGTGTCCTTCTCCTGAAGGACACCTGTGGAAAACGTTCCACCCATTCTGTCTTTTTTCTTTTTAAATTTAATTTAATCTTATTTTATTTAAATTCAATTAACATATAGTATATTATTAGTTATTGAAGTAGAGTTCAGTGACTCATCAGTTGCATATAGCACCCAGTGTTCATTACATCACATGCCCTCCTTAATGTCCATCACCCAGTTACTCCATCCCCCTACATCCCTCCCCTCCAGCTACCCTTAGTTTGTTCCCTATGGTTAAGAGTTGCCTATGCAGTAATCAAAAATCTCCCAACAAACAAAAGCCCAGGGCCAGATGGCTTCCCAGGGGAATTCTACCAAACATTTCAAGAAGAATTAATACCTATTCTTCTGAAACTGTTCCAAAAAATAGAAATGGAAGGAAAACTTCCAAACTTGTTTCATGAGGCCACCATTACCTTGACCCAAAAACCAGACAAAGGCCCCATCAAAAAGAATTACAGAGCAATATCCTTGATGAACATGGATGCAAAAATTCTCACCAAAATACTAGCCAATAGGATCCAACAGTACATTAAAAGGATTATTCACCACAACGAAGTGGGACTTATCCCTGGGCTGCAAGGTCGGTTCAACATCTGTAAATCAATCAACGTGATACAATACATTAATAAAAGAAAGAACAAGAATCAAATGATCCTCTCAATAGATGCAGAAAAAGCTTTTGACAAAGTACAGCATTCTTTCTTGATCAAAACTCTTCAGAGTATAGGCATAGAGGGTACATACTTCAATATCATAAAAGCCATCTATGAAAAACCTACAGCGAATATCATTCTCAATGGGGAAAAACTGAGAGCTTTCCCCCTAAGGTCAGGAACATGGCAGGGATGTCCACTATCACCACTGCTATTCAGCATAGTATTAGAAGTCCTAGCCAGAGCAATCAGACAACAAAAAGAAATCAAAGGCATCCAAATTGGCAAAGAAGAAGTCAAACTCTCACTCTTTGCAGATGATATGATACTTTATGTGGAAAACCCAAAAGACTCCACCCCAAAACTGCTAGAACTCATACAGGAATTCAGTCAAGTGGCAGGATATAAAATCAATGCACAGAAGTCAGTGGCATTCCTATACACCAACAACAAGACAGAAGAAAGAGAAATTAAGAAGCCGATCTCATGTACAGTTGCACCCAAAACCATAAGATACATAGGAAGAAATCTAACCAAAGAGGCAAAGAATCTGTACTCAGAAAACTATAAAATACTCATGAAAGAAATTGAGGAAACCACAAAGAAATGGAAAAATGTTCCATGCTCATGGATTGGAAGAACAAATATTGTGAAGATGTCAATGCTACCTAGAGCAATCTACACATTTAATGCAATCCCTATCAAAATACCATCCACTTTTTTCAAAGAAATGGAACAAATAATCCTAAAATTTGTATGGAACCAGAAAAGACCCTGAATAGCCAGAGGAATATTGAAAAAGAAAAGCAAAGCTGGTGGCATCACAATTCCGGACTTCCAGCTCTATTACAAAGCTGTCATCATCAAGACAGTATGGTACTGGCACAAAAACAGACACATAGATCAATGGAACAGAAGAGAGAGCCCAGAAATGGAACCTCAACTCTATGGTCAACTAATCTTTGACAAAGCAGCAAAGAATGTCCAATGGAAAAAAGACAGTCTCTTCAACAAATGGTGTTGGGAAAATTGGATAGCCACACGCAGAAGAATGAAACTGGACCATTTCCTTACACCACACATAAAAATAGACTCAAAAGGGTTGAAAGACCTAAATGTGAGACAGGAGTCCATCAAAATCCTAAAGGAGAACACAGGCAGCAACCTGTTCGACCTCAGTCGCAGCAACTTCTTCCTAGAAACATCGCCAAAGGCAAGGGAAGCAAGGGCAAAAATGAACGATTGGGACTTCATCAAGATAAAAAGCTTTTGCACAGCAAAAGAAATAGTCAACAAAACCAAAAGACAACTGACAGAATGGGAGAAAATATTTGCAAATGACATATCAGATAAAGAGCTAGTATCCAAAATCTATAAAGAACTCATCACTCAACACCCAAAGAACAAATGATCCAATCAAGAAATGGGCAGAAGACATGAACAGACATTTTTCCAAAGAAGACATCCAAATGGCCAACAGACACATGAAAAAGTGCTCAACATCGCTCAGCATCAGGGAAATCCAAATCAAAACCTCAATGAGGTACCACTTCACACCAGTCAGATGGCTAAAATTAACAAGTCAGGAAATGACAGATGTTGGCAGGGATGCGAAGAAAGGGGAACCCTCCTCCACTGTTGGTGGGAATGCAAGCTGGTGCGGCCACTCTGGAAAACAGTATGGAGGTTCCTCAAAAAGTTGAAAATAGAGCTACCTTATGATCCAGCAATTGCACTACTGGGTATTTACCCCAAAGATACAAAAGTAGTGATCTGGAGGGGTACGTGCACCCCGATGTTTATAGGAGGAATGTCCACAATAGCCAAACTGTGGAAAGAGCCAAGATGTCCATCGAGAGATGAATGGATAAAGAAGATGTGTATATATACAATGGAATA
Source organism: Mirounga angustirostris (assembly GCF_029215605.1). Lineage (NCBI taxonomy): Eukaryota > Metazoa > Chordata > Mammalia > Carnivora > Phocidae > Mirounga > Mirounga angustirostris. The sequence continues at coordinate 181,333,280 of NW_026991709.1, read as the reverse complement.
TTATGCAGCCATCAAAAGGAATGAAATCTTGCCATTTGCAATGATGTGTATAGAACTGGAGGGTATTATGCTGAGCGAAATAAGTCAATCAGTGAAAGACATGTATCATATGATCTCATGGATATGAGGAATTCTTAATCTCAGGAAACAAACAGGGTTGCTAGAGTGGTGGGGGGTGGGAGGAATGGGGTGGCTGGGTGATAGACATTGGGAGGGTATGTGTTATAGTAAGCACTGTGAATTGTGTAAGACTGTTGAATCACAGACCTGTACCTCTGAAACAAATAATACATTATATGTTAAGAAAAAAGAAGAAGATAGCAGTAAGGGGAAAATGAAGGGGGGGATCTCAGAGGGGGAGACGAACCATGAGAGACGATGGACTCTGAAAAACAAACTGAGGGTTCTAGAGGGGATGGGTTAGCCTGGTGATGGTTATTAAAGAGGGCATGTACTGAATGGAGCACTGGGTGTTATATGCAAACAATGAATCATGGAACATTATATCAAAAACTAATGATGTACTATATGGTGATTAACATAACATGATTAAAAAAAAAAGGCAGAAAAAAAAGGGTTGCTTGTGGTTTGTCTTCCCCTCTGATTTTGTCTTGTTTTATTTTTCCCTCCCTTCCTCTATGCATCTCTGTTTTGTTTCTTAAATTCCACATATGAGTGAGATCATATAATTTTCTTTCTCTGATTGACTTATTTTGCTTAGCGTAATACTCTCTAGTTCTATCCACCTCATTGCAAAAGGCATTTTTTTGATGGCTGAGTAATATTCCATTGTATATATACACCACATCCTCTTTATCCGTCTGTTGATGGATATCTGGGCTCTTTCCATAGTTTGTCTATTGTGGACAATGCTGCTGCAAATATTGGGGTGCAGGGGCCCCTTCAGATTACTACATTTGTATCTTTGGGGTAAATACCTCATTATGCAATCACTAGGTGGTAGGGTAGCTCTATTTTCAACTTTCTGAGGAACCTCCATACCGTTTTCGAGTAGCTATGCCATCTTGCATTCCCATAGAGCAGTGTAAAAGGGTTCCCCTTTCTCCACATCCTCCCAACATTTGTTGTTTCCTGACTTGTTAATTTTAGCCATTCAGACTGGTTGAGGTGGTATCTCTTTGAGGTTTTGATTTGGATTTCCCTGATGCCAAGTGATGTGGAACATTTTTTCATATGTCTGTTGGCCATTTGTATGTCTTCTCTGAGAAATGTCTGTTCTTGTCTTCTGCCCATTTCTTGACTGGATTATTTGTTCTTTGGGTGTTCAGTTTGATAAGTTCTTTATGTATTTTGGATACTAACCCATTATCTGATAAGACATTTGCAAATATCTTCTCTCATTCTGTCAGTTGTCTTTTGGTTTTGGTGACTGTTTCCTTTACTGTACAAAAGTTTTTTTTATCTTGATGAAGTCTCAATAGCATATTTTTGCCTTTCTTTTCCTTGCCTTTCTTTGGAGATGTTTCTTTTCTTTTTTTTTTTTTTGATAATTAATATGAGTTTTATACATCTAACCTCTCTTTTTTTTTATTCTTATGTTAATCCCCATACATTACATCATCAGTTTTAGATGTAGTGTTCCATGATTCATTGTTTGTGCATAACACCCAGTGCTCCATGCAGAATGTGCCCTCCTCAATACCCATCACCAGGCTAACCCATCCTCCCACCCCTCTCCCCTCTAGAACCCTCAGTTTGTTTTTCAGAGTCCATCATCTCTCATGGTTCATCTACCCCTCTGATTTCCCCCCCTTCATTCTTCCCCTCCTGCTACCTTCTTCTTCTTTTTTATTTTTTTTCTTAACATATATTGCATTATTTGTTTCAGAGGTACAGAGCTGAGATTCAACAGTCTTGCACAATTCACAGCACTTACCAGAGCACATACCCTCCCCAGTGTCTATCACCCAGTCACCCCATCCCTCCCACCCCACGCCGCACTCCAGCAACCCTCAGTTTGTTTCCTGAGATTAAGAATTCCTCATATCAGTGAGGTCATAGGATACATGTCTTTCTCTGTTTGACTTATTTCGCTCAACATAATACCCTCCAGTTCCATCCACGTCATTGCAAATGGCAAGATCTCATTCCTCTTGATGGTTGCATAATATTCCATTGTATATATATACCACATCTTCTTTATCCATTCATCTGTCGATGGACATCTTGGCTCTTTCCACAGTTTGGCTATTGTGGACATTGCTGCTATAAACATCAGGGTGCACGTACCCTTTCGGATCCCTACTTTTGTATCTTTGGGGTAAATACCCAGTAGTGCAATTGCTGGATCATAAGGTAGCTCTATTTTCAACTTTTTGAGGAACCTCCATACTGTTTTCCAGAGTGGCTGCACCAGCTTGCATTCCCACCAACAGTGTAGGAGGGTTCCCCTTTCTCTGCATCCCCGCCAACATCTGTCATTTCCTGACTTGTTAATTTTAGCCATTCTGACTTGTGTGAGGTGGTATCTCATTGAGGTTTTGATTTGGATTTCCCTGATGCCGAGCGACGTTGATCACTTTTTCATGTGTCTGTTGGCCATTTGGATGTCTTCTTTGGAAAAATGTCTGTTCATGTCTTCTGCCCATTTCTTGATTGGATTCTTTGTTCTTTGGGTGTTGAGTTTGATAAGTTCTTTATAGATTTTGGATACTAGCCCTTTATCTGATATGTCATTTGCAAATATCTTCTCCCATTCTGTCGGTTATCTTTTGGTTTTGTTGACTGTTTCCTTTGCTTTGCAAAAGCTTTTTATCTTGATGAAGTCCCAATCGTTCATTTTTGCCCTTGCTTCCCTTGCCTTTGGCGATGTTTCTAGGAAGAAGTTGCTGCGACTGAGGTCGAACAGGTTGCTGCCTGTGTTCTCCTTTAGGATTTTGATGGACTCCTGTCTCACATTTAGGTCTTTCAACACTTTTGAGTCTATTTTTATGTGTGGTGTAAGGAAATGGTCCAGTTTCATTCTTCTGCGTGTGGCTATCCAATTTTCCCAACACCATTTGTTGAAGAGACTGTCTTTTTTCCATTGGACATTCTTTGCTGCTTTGTCAAAGATGAGTTGACCACAGAGTTGAGGGTCCATTTCTGGGCTCTCTCTTCTGTTCCATTGATCTGTGTGTCTGTTTTTGTGCCAGTATCATGCTGTCTTGATGATAACAGCTTTGTAATAGAGCTGGAAGTCCGGAATTGTGATGCCGCCGGCTTTGCTTTTCTTTTTCAATATTCCTCTGGCTATGCGGGGTCTTTTCTGGTTCCATACAAATTTTAGGATTATTTGTTCCATTTCTTTGAAAAAAGTGGATGGTATTTTGATGGGGATTGCACTGATTGTGTAGATTACTCTAGGTAACATTGACATCTTCACAATATTTGTTCTTCCAATCCATGAGCATGGAACGTTTTTCCATTTCTTTGTGTCTTCCTCAATTTCTTTCATGAGTACTTTATAGTTTTCTGAGTACAGATCCTTTGTCTCTTTGGTTAGATTTCTTCCTAGGTATCTTATGGTTTTGGGTGCAATTGTAAATGGGACCGACTCCTTAATTTCTCTTTCTTCTGTTTTGTTGTTGGTGTATAGGAATGCCACTGACTTCTGTGCATTGATTTTATATCCTGCCACTTGACTGAATTCCTGTATGAGTTCTAGCAGTTTTGGGGTGGAGTCTTTTGGGTTTTCCACATAAAGTATCATATCATCTGCAAAGAGTGAGAGTTTGACTTCTTCTTTGCCAATTTGGATGCCTTTGATTTCTTCTTGTTGTCTGATTGCTGTGGCTAGGACTTCCAATACTATGCTGAATAGCAGTGGTGATAGTGGACATCCCTGCCATGTTCCTGACCTTAGGGGGAAAGCTCTCAGGTTTTCCCCATTGAGAATGATAGCCACTGCAGGTTTTTCATAGATGGCTTTTATGATATTGAAGTATGTACCCTCTATGCCTATACTCTGAAGAGTTTTGATCAAGAAAGGATGCTGTACTTTGTCAAAAGCTTTTTCTGCAACTATTGAGAGGATCATATGATTCTTGTTCTTTCTTTTATTAATGTATTGTATCACGTTGATTGATTTGTGGATGTTGAACCAACCTTGCTGCCCAGGGATAAATCCGACTTGGTCATGGTGAATAATCCTTTTAATGTACTGTTGGATCCTATTGGCTAGTATTTTGGTGAGAATTTTTGCATCCATGTTCATCAGGGATATTGGTCTGTAATTCTCCTTTTTGATGGGGTCTTTGTCTGGTCTTGAGATCAAGGTAATGCTGGCCTCATAAAGTGAGTTTGGAAGTTTTCCTTCCATTTCTATTTTTTGGAACAGTTTCAGAAGAATAGGTATTAATTCTTCTTGAAATGTTTGGTAGAATTCCCCTGGGAAGCCATCTGGCCCTGGGCTTTTGTTTGTTGGGAGATTTTTGATGACTGCTTCAATTTCCTTAGTGGTTATAGGTCTGTTCAGGTTTTCTATTTCTTCCTGGCTCAGTTTTGGTAGTGGATACATCTCTAGGAATGCATCCATTTCTTCCAGGTTATCTAATTTGCTGGCATAGAGTTGCTCATAATATGTTCTTATAATTGTTTGTATTTCTTTGGTTTGGTTGTGATCTCTCCTCTTTCATTCATGATTTTGTTGATTTGGGTCATTTCTCTTTTCTTTTTGATAAGTCTGGCCAGGGGTTTATCAATCTTGTTAATTCTTTCAAAGAACCAGCTCCTAGTTTCGTTGATCTGTTCTACTGTACTTTTCATTTCTATTTCATTGATTTCTGCTCTGATCTTTATTATTTCTCTTCTCCTGCTGGGTTTAGGCTTTATTTGCTGTTCTCTCTCCAGCTCCTTTAGGTGGAGGGTTAGGTTGTGTACTTGAGACCTTTCTTGTTTCTTGAGAAAGGCTTGTATTGCTATATACTTTCCTCTTAGGACTGCCTTTGCTGCATCCCAAAGATTTTGAATAGTTGTGTTTTCATTTTCATTGGTTTCCATGTATTTTTTTAATTCTTCTTTAATTTCCTGGTTGACCCATTCATTCTTCAGTAGGATGCTCTTTAGCCTCCATGTATTTGAGTTCTTTCTGACTTTCCTCTTGTGATTGAGTTCTAGTTTCAAAGCATTGTGGTCTGAAAATAGGCAGGGAATGATCCCAATCTTTTGGTACCAGTTGAGACCTGATTTATGACCCAGGATGTGATCTATTCTGGAGAATGTTCCATGGGGACTAGAGAAGAATGTGTATTCCGTTGCTTTGGGTGGAATGTTCTGAATATGTCTGTGAAGTCCATTTGGTCCAGTGTGTCATTTAAAGTCTTTATTTCCTTGTTGGTCTTTTGCTTAGAGGATCTGTCCATTTCAGTGAGGGGGGTTTTAAAGTCCCCCACTATTATTGTATTGTTGTCGATGTGTTTTTTTGCTTTTGTTATTAATTGCCTTATATAATTGCCTGCTCCCATGTTAGGGGCATAGATATTTACAATTATTAGATCTTCTTGTTGGATAGACCCTTTAAGTAGGATATAATGTCCTTCCTCATCTCTTATTACAGTCTTTGGTCTAAAATCTAGTTTGTCTGATACAAAGATTGCCACCCCAGGTTTCTTCTGGTGACCATTAGCATGGTAAATGGTTTTCCACCCCCTCACTTTCAATCTGGGGGTGTCTTTGGGTCTAAAATGAGTCTCTTGCAGACAGCATATCGATGGGTCTTGTTTTTTAATCCAGTCTGATAGCCTGTGTCTTTTGATTGGGGCATTTAGCCCATTTACATTCAGGGAAACTATTGAAAGATAGGAATTTAGTGCCATTGTATTGCCTGTAAGGTGACTGTTACCGTATATTGTCTGTGTTCCTTTCTGGTCTATGTTGCTTTTAGGGTCTCTCTTTCCTTAGAGGACCCCTTTCAAGATTTCTTGTAGGGCTGGTTTTGTGTTTGCAAATTCCTTTAGTTTTTGTTTGTCCTGGAAGCTTTTTATCTCTCCTTCGATTTTCAATGACAGCCTAGCTGGATATAGTATTCTTGGCTGCATATTTTTCTCATTTAGTGCTCTGAATATATCCTGCCAGTCCTTTCTGGCCTGCCAGGTCTCTGTGGATAGGTCTGTTGCCAATCTAATGTTTCTACCATTGTAGGTTACATATCTCTTGTCCTGAGCTGCTTTCAGGATTTTCTCTTTGTTTATGAGACTCGTAAGTTTTACTATTAGATGTCGGGGAGTTGACCTATTTTTATTGATTTTGAGAGGGGTTCTCTGTGCTTCCTGGATTTTCATGCCTGTTTCTTTCCCCAAATTAGGGAAGTTCTCTGCTATAATTTGCTCCATTATACCTTCTGGCCCTCTCTCTCTTTCTTCTTCTTCTGGGATCCCAATTATTCTAATGTTTCGTCTTATGGTATCACTTATCTCTCGAATTCTGCCCTCGTTATCCAGTAGTTGTTTATCTCTCTTTTTCTCAGCTTCTTTATTTTCCATCATTTCATCTTCTATATTACTGATTCTCTTTTCTGCCTCATTTATCCTAGCAGTTAGCACCCCCATTTTTGATTGCACCTCATTAATAGCCTTTTTGATTTCTACTTGGTTGGATTTTAGTTCTTTTACTTCTCCAGAAAGGGTTTCTCTAATAACTTCCATATTTTTTTCAAGCCCAGCTAGTATCTTTAAAGTGATGATTCTGAACTCTAGATCTGACATCGTACTAATGTCCGTATTGAGTAGGTCCCTGACAGTCGGTACTACCTCTTGTTCTTTTTGTTGAGGTGATTTTTTCCGTCTTGTCATTTTGTGCAGAGGAGAATAGATTAATGAGAGAACAAAATGCTAGTAGAGTAACAACGTCCCCAGAAAATATACTCTAAACAAATCAGAAAACATCTGAAGCAGTGGGAAAAGAAAGGGAAAGAGAGAAAAAAGAAAAAGAAAAAAAAGGAAAAAAAAACCCGATAAGGATAAAAACAAACAAAAAACAAACAAAACAAAACAACAACAACAACAAAAAACCAGAATGTGATCAAATATCATCAGGCTGGTATATAGATCAGTTCCATACACTAGATTTGGGGTGTATTTTGGTCTGTTAGAAGAAAGTGCCTCCCAAAATTTTAAAGAAAGAAAAACTTATATATGTACAAAAATAAGGGTTGATATGATGAAGGGATGGAATATGACTGTAAAGATGGAAATTATAAAAAAATTTTATACAAGAAATTGATAAGAAGTTGTTTGAAAAAAGAAAGAAGAGGATTTTAAAAAAGAAAAAGAAAAAAAGGGAGAGAATGTGATCAGGCAGGGGAGTAGGAAAAACCATATACTAGAGATATAGGGTATATTTGATCTGTTAGAAGAAACTATCTCAAAATTTTAGAGAGAGAACAACTTATATATATATATATGCCAAAAATACAGATAACTACTATGAAGGGATAGAATATGACTCTAAAAATGAAAAATAAAAATGTTTTTTTTTTTTTAAAAGGGATTGATAAGATGTTGGTTGAAAAAGGGAAAAAGAAAAATTCAAAAAGAAAAAAAAGACAGTTAAAAAAAATTAACTTTGAAAGACTAAAGAATCATGGTAAAAAAGCCATGAATTCTATTTGCAGTATTCCCCTAGCTGGAGTTCTGCTGTTCTCATTGATCGGTAAACTTGGTCTTGGCTGGCTGTTCTCGCTGATCTTCTGGGGAGGGGCCTGTTGCCGTGGTTTTCAAATGTCTCTGCCGGAGGCGGAATTGCCCCGCCCTTGCCCCCTCCCGGCTAAGTAATCTGCTCGGGTTGCTCTCCGGGGCTTTTGTTCCCTGCGAGCTTTCCGTACAGCTTTGGAGGCAGAGAGTGAAAATGGCGGCCTCCCAATCTCCACCCCGGAGGAGCTGAGAACTCGGGGCCCCGCTCCTCAGTGCGCCCCCAGAGAAAAGCCATCAGTCACTCCCGTCTTCCCAGTCTCCGGCCGCACTCCGTGCTCAACCGGCCTGTGACCACGCGTTTCTATCTCTGGCACCCGACCCCCGGGTGGAGTCTCCAAACCCAGCAGATCCCTGCGGTGCGCTCCCGCGCGGCTCCTCCCGGGGGAGGAAGGTGAGTCTCCCCGGATCTGCCGCTTGTTGGGTCCCTGCTGGAGGAGGAGGGGCCCGACTGGGCCGCGGATCACGGTTTATGGCCACCCCGAGCTGAGAGCCCGCGCCTGGGCTCCACCTCTGCAGCCGGCTTCCCTGCTCCAATACCTGGGAGCTCTGCCGCACTCAGGCACCCCCGGTGTTTCTGTGACCCCGAGGGTCCTGAGACCACACTGTCCCGGAGGGTTCCACCCCCCGCTTAGCCACTGGAGTGATGTCCCTCAGCGGAGCAGACTTTCAAAAGTTCCGATTTTGTGCTCCGCGGCTCTATCACTTGCCAGAAGCGGCCAATGGAGGCCCCTCCCCCGCCGTCTATCCTCCCGAATATCGCCGCGGATTCACTTCTCCGCACGTCTTACCTTCCAGAAAGTGGTCGCTTTTCTGATGAGAGAGTTGTTGCTCTTCTTTTCTTTGATCTCCTGTTGAGTTTGTAGGTGTTCAGAATGGTTTGATCCCTATCCAGCTGAATTTCTGAGAGGAGAGGAAATCCAGGACTCCTACTCCTCCGCCATCTTGCTGGAGATGTTTCTAACCAGAACTTTCTGCAGCCAAGGTCAAATAGGTTGCTGCCTGTGTTCTCCTCTAGGATTTTGATAGTTTAGTTGACCATAGAGTTGAGGGCCCATTTCTGGAATCTCTACTCTGTTCCATTGATCTATGTGTCTGTTTTTGTGCCAATACCATACTGTCTTGATGATCACAGCTTTGTAATATAGCTTGAAGTCAGGCATTGTGATACCCCTAGGTTTGGTTTTCTTTTTCAACATTTGGAGTCTTTTCTGGTTCCATACAAATTTTAGGATTATTTGTTCTAGCTCTATAAAAAGTGTTGATGGTATTTTGATAGGGATTGCATTGAATGTACAAATTGCTCTGGGAAGCATAGACATTTTAACAAAATTTGTTCTTCCAGTCCATGAGCATGGAAGGTTTTTCCAATTCTTTGTGTCTTCATCAATTTCTTTCATGAGTGTCCTATAGTTTTCAGAGTACAGATCCTTTACCTCTTTGGTTAGGTGTATTCCTAATTATCTTATGCTTTTTGGTGCAATTGTAAATGGAATTGATTCTTTAATTTATCTTTCTTCTGTCTTATTGTTAGTGTATAGGAATGCCACTGATTTCTGTGCATTGATTTTATATCCTGCCACTTGACTGAATTCCTGTATGAGTTCTAGCAGTTTTGGGGTGGAGTCTTTTGGGTTTTCCACATAAAGTATCATATCATCTGCAAAGAGTGAGAGTTTGGCTTCTTCTTTGCCGATTCATATGACTTTTATTTCTTTTTGTTGTCTGATTGCTAAGACTAGGACTTCTAGTACTATGTGGAACAACTGTGGTGATAGTGGGAATCCCTCTCATGTTCCTGACCTTAGGGGGAAAGCTGTCAGTTTTTCAACATTGAGAATGATATTTGCTGTGGGCTTTTCACAGAAGGCTTTTATAATATTGAGCTATGTTCCCTCTATCCCTACACTGTGGAGAGTTTTAATCAAGATAGGATGATGTACTTTGTCAAATGCTTTTTCTGCATCTATTGAGAGGGTCATATGGTTCTGGTCCTTTTTTAAAATTATTGTAGGGTATCATATTGATTGATTTGCAGATATTGAACAATCCTTGCAGCCCAGGAATAAATCCCACTTGGTCATTGTGAATAATCATTTTATTTTATTTTAATTTTATTTTATTTTTATTTCATTTTTAAGGATTTTTTTTGAAAGAGTTTATTTTAAAGAGTTTATTTTTAAAGAATTTATTTATTTATTTATTTATTTATTTATTTATTTATTTATTTATTTATCAGAGAGATAGAGAGAGCACAAGCAGGGGAGTGGCAAGCAGAGGGAAAATTCAGCTCCCTGCTGAGCAAGGAGCCCGATGTGGGACTCGATTCCAGGACCCTTGGACGGTGACTGGAGCAGAATGCAGACGCTTAACTGACTGAGCCACCCAGTCATCCCAATAATCATTTTAATGTACTGTTGGAACCTTTTGGCTAGTATCTTGGTGAGAATTTTTGCATCCATGTTCATCAGGAATATTGGTCTGTAATTTTCCTTTTTTGTGGGATCTTTGGCTTTGGGATCAAGGTAATTTCTATTTTTTGAAACAGCTTCAGAAGAATAGGTATTCTTCTTTAAATGTTTGGTAGAATTCCCCTGGGAAGCCATCTGGCCCTGGACTCTTGTTTATTGGGAGACTTTTGATTACTGCTTCAATTTCCTTGCTGGTTATGGGTCTGTTCCGGTTTTCTATTTCTTCCTGTTTCAGTTTTGGTTAGTTTATATGTCTCTAGGAATGCATCCATTTCTTCCAGGTTGCCTAATTTGTTGGTGTATAGTTGCTCATAATATGTTCTTGTAATTGTTTGTATTTCTTCAGTGTTGGTTGTGATCTCTCCTCTTTCATTCATGATTTTATTAATTTGGGTCCTTTTTCTTTTCTTTTTGATAAGCCTGGCTAGGGGTTTATTGATCTTATTAATTCTTTCAAAGAACCAGGTCCTAGTTTCATTGATCTGTTCTGTTCTTTTGGTTTCTATTTCATTGACTTCTGCTCTAATTTTATCAATTCTCTTCTGCTGCTGGGTTTAGGCTTTATTTGCTGTTCTTTCTCCAGCTCCTTTAGGTGTCAGGTTAGGTTGTGTATATGAGACCTTTCTTGTTTCTTGAGAAAGACTTGTATTGCTATATACTTTGCTCTTAGGACTACCTATGCTGCATCCCAAAGATTTTGAACTGTTATGTATTCATATTCATTTATTTCCATGAATTTTTTAAATTCTTCTTTAATTTCTTTATTGATTCTTTAATAGAGTTCTTTTAACCTCCATCTACTTGTGTTCCTTCCAAATTTCCTCTTGCGATTGAGTTCAAGTTTTAAAGCATTGTGGTCTGAAAATATGCAGGGAATAATTCCAATCTTTTGCTATCAGTTGAGACCTGATTTGTGATCCTGTATGTGATCTATTCTGGAGAATGTTCCATGTGCACAGGAGAAGAATGCATATGCCATTGTTTTAGGATGGAATGCTCTTAATATATCTGTGAAGACAATCTGGCTCAGTGTGTCATTCAAAACTCTTGTTTCCTTCTTGATCTCCTTAGATGTATCTGTCCATTGCTGTGAGTGGGATATTAAAGTCTCCTACTATTACTGTATTATTATCAATGTGTTTCTTTAATTTTCTTATTCTTTTATATAATTGGCTGCTCCCATGTTAGGGGCATAAATATTTACAATTGTTAGATCTTCTTGTGGCATAGACCCTTTAATTAAGATATAGTGACCTTCTTCAACTCTCATTACAGTCTCTGGTTTCAAATCTAATTTGTCTGATATAAGGATAGCTACCTTAGCTTTCTTTTGATGTCCATTAGCATGATAAATATTTTTCCACCCTCTCTCTTTCAATCTGGAGGTGTCTTTGGGTATAAAATGAGTCTCTTGCAGATAATCCAATCTGATACCCTGTGTCTTTTGAATGGAGCTTGCTTTTTTAATCCAATCTGATACCCTGTGTCTTTTGAATGGAGCATTTAGCCCATTTACATTCAGAGTAATTATTGAAAGATATGAATTTAGTGCCATTGTATTACCTGTAAAGTCTCTGTTTCTGTATATTGTCTCTGTTCCTCTTTAGTCTATGCTACTTTTGGGCTCTCCACTTAAAGGCTCCCCTTTAATATTTCTTTCAGAGCTGGATTAGTGATCACAAATTCTCTTAGTTTCCATTTGTCCTGGAAGCTCTTTATCTCTCCTTCTATTCTGAATGACAGCCTTGCTAGATAAAGTATTGCCTGCATATTTTTCTCACTGAGCACCTGAATATATCATGCCAGTTCTTTCTGGCCTGCCAGGTCTCTGTGGACAGGTCTGCTGCCAGCCTTATGTTTCTCCATCTGTAGGTTAAGGACCTCTTGTCCTGCACTGCTTTCAGGATTTTCTCTGTCTCTGAAATTTGCAAGGTTCACTATTATGTATCAAGGTGTTGACCTATTTTTATTGATTTTGAGGGGTGTTCTCTGTGCCTCCTGGGCTTGAATGCCTATTTTCTTCATCAGATTAGTGAAGTTCTCGGCTATAATCCACTCAAATATACCTTCTGCCACCCCTGCTTCCTTTCCTCCTCCACTGGGACCCCAATTATTCAATATTGTTTTGCTTTATGGTACGACTTATCTCTTAAATTCTCCCCTTGTGATCCAGTAGTTGTTTATTTCTCTTTTTCTCAGTTTCTTTATTCTCCATCATTTTAGCTTCTATATCACTGATTCTCTTTTCTGACTCATTTATTCTTGCAATTAGAAGCTCCAATCTTTAGTGTATCTCAGTAATACCCTTTTTGATTTTGACCTGTTTAGGTTTTAGTTCTTTTATTTCTCCATAAAAGGATGCTCTAGTGTCTTCTACACTTTTTTCAATCCCAGCTAATATCTTTATAATCATTATTCTGAATTCTAGCTCTGACATCTTACTTATACCCATATTGATTAAGTCCCTCAAAGTTAGTACTGCCTCTTGTTCTCTTTTCTGGGTGAATTCTTCTGTCTTGTCATTCTCTCCAGAGAAGAATAGATGAACAAGAGAACAAAATACAAAAATAGCAACCACCATGATCCCAGCAAAATATACACTAAACAAATCAGAAGAGATCAAAACTAAAAAAGAAAAAAAAGGCGGGGGGGAGGGAAGAAGAGAGAATATTATCACAGAGGTTGACAGAACTCCTAGGACCTGGGTGTATTTTGGTCTGTTTGTTAGAAGAAATTAGATCCCAAAATTATAAAGAAAGAAAAACTTGTATATATACAAAGACAAAATTGAATCAAATGAAAGGAAGCTAAAAATGGAGAATATATATGTAAAATGTAAATGTAAAAATGAAAATTAAAAAACATTAAAAAAGTTGATAAAATAAGAAACTAGTTGAAAAGGAAGAAAACTAAAATAAAAAAAATTATAAACTGATAGACTAAAGAATCATGAGGAAAAAAAACCAAATTCTATCTATTTTCCCTTAGCGCTGGAGTTTTGCAGTTCTGTGTCATTGGTAAACTTGGTTTTAGCCAGATGTTCTTGCTGATCTTCTGGGGAAGTGGCCTGTTGCATGGATTCTAAGGTGTGTTTGCCCCAGGCAAAACTACACCACCCTTGCCACGGGGCCAGGCTAAGTAAGCAGCTCAGGATTGCTCTATGTGGCTTTTGTTCCCTGAGGGCTTTCCTTACCACTTTAGAGGATGAGAATGAAAATGGGTGTGCCCTGATCTCCAGCCCCAGAGCTGAAAATTCATATACCCATTCTTCAATTAGCCAACACAAAAGAGCAGCCAATCACTCTTGTCTCCCTGGTTTCTGTCTGCACTCTGGATTCACCCAGCCTGTGACCAAGCATTTTTATCCTGGCATGTGACCCCATTTTGAGTCTCCAAACTTTGCAGACTCCTGCAGCATGCACCTGTGTCACTCCTCCCTGGGCGGTGAGGGGTTTTGCCAGGATTCTCCCATTCACTGGGCCTGGCTCTGAAAGCGGTTGCATGATTGTGCTGCAGTTCACAGTTTGTGGCAACACCATGTTGAAAGCCCACTCCTGGGCTGAATGATTGCAGCCAGCTTCCCTACTCCAATGCCTGGGAGCTCTGCTGCACTCAGGCACCCCCATTCTTTCTGTGACACCGGGGATCCTGAGACCACACTGTCCCACCTAGGGTTTTGCCCCGCTTTGCCACCTGAGAACCTTTCAGGCAGGGACATCCCCCACTGGAGCAGATTTCTAAAGGTTCCGATTTTGTGCTCTGCTTCTATATCACTTTCTAGTAGCCAGCTTCTAGAGGCTCCCTCCCCCCATTGTTTATCTTCTGATATATCACCCCAGATTCACTTCTGCACACCTCCTACCTTGCAAAAAGTGGTTGCTTTTCCATTTGTAGAATTGCAGCAATTCTTTTCTTAGGTCTCCAGTTGAGTTTGCAGGTGCTCAAAATGATTTGATAGCTATCTAGCTGAATTCCAGGGACCAGACAAAACTAGGGTCCCTCTACTCCTCCACCATCTTCCTCCTCTAATCTCCACCAATTCTGTCTTGCTCCCAAACATTCCATCACACAGCTGGGAGTGTAAGAGTAGTTTTACCCACCCCAAGGGGCATCCCTGACCAAGGCATGGGAGCCAGTGGATAAACACTCCTCATTTCAGTCACTTAATACACAATTTGAATGAAATTCTACAGTTCCTCAGAGGGTTCTCAATAGAATCAAGCCCAGGTGCCCGCAGGTGCATCCTCCAATTGGCTTTGCCTCCTCCTTGGTTCCATTCTTCTCAGTTCCCCATCGTTCCTTGGGATCACTTCCCAAAATAACAACTTGCATGCAAGTCCTTGTTTTAGGCTCTCCTTTTGGGGTGACCATAGGCTGAGACTGTGGTTATGACAGAAATTGATCATTTAAAAGACATGCCTATTGAAGTATTTAGAGGTGAAATGTCATGATGCCCAGGTTTTATTTCAACAACATAAAAGCAGAAAGAGAAGGAAAGGGATACATAAAGCAAATGTGGTGAAATTATTAGATTGTTGAAAATGAGTGTCAAGTCTATAGGAGAATATTCTTGTGTATTATTTTTAAATGTTAGAACAAAAAGTTAAAAAATGAACATTTTTGCAAGGGCTGTGAGACAGAAGAATGGAGTCTTCTGAGAGCCTATGCAGAGAACTTGGCCTAGGCAGAGGATGAAAAAGACTTTTTTGATGAAGTGGCTTTTAAGCTGTGGCCTAAAGGACAAAATGGATTTTTCAGACCCTTTGTCTCAAGGCACTTAAGGTACCTGGGTGTACCTGCCCATAGTCCCAGGATGGCTTCTGGAATCTTGCTTAGCACATTGGATACAAAGCCTGCCACCCATGTCCCTGTAGGGCTGCCTTCCTTTTTAATACTTACTGCTTCCAAATGGCCCATTTGCCCTGTGTTGAATCTCTGCTGTAGGTGGTAAATCATCTTGTGTGAAATATATTCATTCACCTGTGGCCACCCACTGCATCTGTAAGTGACTCTTTGAGACATGAATTTTTCTTTTCTTTGTTGCAAATGGTAGAGAGAAAATGGGAGGGCTATTTTAGAGTGGTCCGATGTGGAATGAAGTGCCTGGTAAACCTGAGTGAACAACTGCCCTCCTTGGCTATTTTTGTCATTGAAATGCTTAGGTCTATTTGATGCCCATGAATCAAGCCAGGTCCTCTGGGCTGTCATTTTGTGCTTATGAATGAAGCTGTAGGGAGAAACATTTCCCCTGTTAGAGCACATCCATCCTCTTTGCTCAATAGACAAAAGAGGGTTTCAGTGCTCTGTCTCTGAGTTAGGAGAATGCATTTTGCCTATAATTTGAATAAATAACAGGCTAAGTCATTCTTTTTAATTTGCTTTGCTTTATACTGCCTTATTTACAGTAGGTTCCTCCATTGATACTGACATTTAATTCCCAAGGAGTACTGATATGTATCAATACTATGACGTGATAGTACCTTGCACACTGAACTTGCTTTTCATGTCTCAATTAGACTGCACCACAACCCTGTGGTGTTTTCTCTCTTCCTTTCCCTTTACTTTTTTTTCTCATTATTCCCTCCCTCCCATCCTCCTGGTTGCCATTTTCCTCCCCTCCCTTTTCTTTGCTTTTATCCTTTAACTTTAAAAATAAAACTGCTAGGTAGTTTACAGAAAAAAAAAAGGGGGGGGTGGGGTTGTTTGGGAAGAACAGAGAGTTGCAATCCAGGACAAGGGAGCTAGAGCAAAAATCATAAGCAAGTCCACCAAGCAAAAGAAGGGAACACTCTTTTATAGAGGAAAGGACCTGGGAGGCTATTATAAACAAAAAAATCCATTGAAGTAAACTGGGTGTTGGAAGTACAGTGGCTTCTCATTGACTGCCTCTCATTGGCTGGGCTGTTGCCAGGGGCAGAGGAAAGTCTTTCTTCCTCCTGCTGGGATAGTAAAGTAGTAGCTAAAGTAGTATCCTGAGCAAGGTCCATCTCTTCTGGTTTGATTTGCAATTGATAGGGAATGGTAGGGCATGGGAGCTCCCCCTCCTAGCCTCCCAACTTTATTTTAGTGAGGTTTCCCTTTATTAATCCTCTCTCCCTCTTCCCTTCATTTTCCCCCCTCTTCCTACCTTTCTTAGTTGCAACAATTTATTTTTTTGTAAGTTAGCTTACAAATTTGATAACTTGAGTTCAAATCCCAGTTCAATCAAGTCCTATCTGTGTGACCTCAGGTAAGTTACATAAGCTCTAGGCCTAAATTTGTTTATTCATAAAATAGGCATAATAACTGTACTTTAGCATTGAGGTAAGTGCTTATTTGTTTACTGGGCTCAGCCTCTGGCTGAGGGAAAGTGATCAAAATTGTTTTCTATTATTGTTATCACTGTTACTCTTTTTCAATGTAGCAGTGACTATGACCAATGTGTTTGCTACATCCATGGTGTTTATCATGAAGCTACTGAGAAAACTGAAACATGCAGAGCCAGGGTTTAAATTTAGACCTTGTTGTTTATTTTTTTAAAAGATTTATTTATTTTTATTTGAGAGAGAGGGAGAGAGCGGGGTGGGGGAGGGGCTGAGGGAGAGGAAGAGAGAGAACCTCAAGCAGACTCCCTGCTGAGTGAGGAGTCCAACTTGGGGCTTGATCTCATGACCCTGAGATCATGACCCAAGCTGAAATTAAGATCCAGACACTTAACTGACTGAGCCCTACAGATGCCCCTAGACCTGATTGTTTTTAAGTGTCCAATAACAAAATTAAATTTAGTAATCTGTTGATGCTTTTTATTCAAGGGGAAACAACCCATGGATTAGGGGAATACAGTGCCTCACAAGCACATTTTTTCTGGAAGGGTTTAGAGCAAGAGTGAGTTTTATACAGCATTAGCAGAGGCCATGTGGAAATTGGGCTTGGTTGGCTAGGAGGTTGGGGATCCTCTGATAAGGCTAGCAGTCCTGTTTTCTTGGGTAATATAAGCTAGCTAAAGTTGAGTTGGAGGGTTGTGTTTGATATGTGTTAGGTTTCACTAACAGAGAGATATTTCTCCCAAGAGCAGGCTCATTTTGGTTTAGATTTGTGATGTGGGCTGGGCCCCTGGGGTGGCCTCTATTTTGTCGGTCCCAATATGCAAATTAACTTGATCTCAAGGTAAGAGCCTTCTTCATTACTTTAATATTTTAGACCAAACTATCAATCAGGATTTCTTTTGAAAGTAGTCTCAGAATTCCCAATAATTGTGTGTTGTCATATCTATATCTGTATCTATCTGAAAAGTGTCCCAGTTTATGACATAGGTCATGTTCTTGCCCTCTAAGAGTCTGATTCCTGTCAGTTACACTTTGACAATTGAATATAATTTAATACTTCTCTTAGCTACATGCCTCTTTTCTGGAAAGTCTGACTCAATGTTTTTCCAAGCCCTTGATTATTTAATAGAAAGATGTGATGGGAAGAGTCCATAATTTCACATGATGTCTACTTGCCTGAGTGGATAGGTGAATTCTTCATGTCTTTGACAGGTAAAGTGAATGAGACAATTAAGAATTGCAGAATGTCCTGATGGTTTCATAGATAATGGCAGCCATTTAGCATGATTCTGGCCCAAATCTCTTTTTACTCAATAACAGGTATTTCCACCTGCTGCATCTTTTCCTGATCATTGGGTTGTGCGGTGTATGGTGTATGGGTCTGTAAAGCAATAGAAAAAAATAATATATTGGTCTCTGCCCCAATTCCTGGCACAGAGCTCCAAAACCCTTTGGGATTTCCCGGGTTATAGGAGCATCTTTTGTTCCAATGAGGCAACTTTTGGAGGGCTCCTGGATAGCCTCAAGATGGGGGCAGGTCACCAGAAAGACTAAGCCATGATTGGAAGTTTGGAACTTTCAGCTCACCTCCCATCTTCTGGGAAGGGGAGAGTGCTGGAGATTGAGTGAAGGATTGATCAGGTCTACGTGATAAATCCCTCCATAAAAATCACAATAGTACTGGCTTCAAAGAGTGTCCAAGTTGGTGAACATCACCACATGCTGGAGGGGGGCACACCCTAACTCCATGGGACAGGAGCTCTTATGTTCAGGACCCTTCTGGACCTCACCCTATATATCTCTGAATCTGGCTATTCATCTGTATCCTTTTTTACATCTTTTATTGCATAATATATTGATAGATATAAGTAAATATTTTCCTGAGTTCTGTGAGCTGTTCTAGCAAATAACCAAACCCAGGAAGGGGGTCATGGGATTTACAGCTGGTTGGTTGGTCAGAAGTACAGGTAACATCCTGGGATTTATGATTGGCATCTGAGGTGGGGGGCAGGGGCAGTGTTGTGGGGCTGAGCCCTTAACCTGTAGGGCCTGCACTCTGGTAAGTGTCAGAATTGAATTGATCTGAGTTGTAAAACACATCCAGCTGGAGTCAGAAGGAATTGCTTGGTGTGGGGAAACCTCCACACATCTGGAGTCAGATGTATAGTGAGTTTGAGTAGAAGAGAAGCGCCCAGACTGTTTTCCTACACATGCTCCCATTGCCACATCCACACTGTGGTCACACTGCACAAATAAAGATGTACACACACGGGTCACTACTTGCTTATACTTTTTATGCATTCATCTAATATAACACAGCAGTTAGGAATGGGGAGCTTAGGGCGCCTGGATGGCTCAGTTGGTTAAGCGACTGCCTTCGGCTCAGGTCATGATCCTGGAGTCCCGGGATCGAGTCCCGCATTGGGCTCCCTGCTCAGCAGGGAGTCTGCTTCTCCCTCTGACCCTCACCCCTCTCATGCTCTCTGTCTCTCATTCTCGCTCTCAAATAAATAAATAAAATCTTTAAAAAAAAAGAATGGGGAGCTTAGAGCTACCAAGACCCATTCTTTATCTTTTACTAGCTGTGTGACCTTTCAAAGCCCATGTTTATCATCTGTAAAATTAACAATGGTAATGACTTCATGGTGTGGTTGTAAAGAATTAATGAGAAAATTCCCATAAAGTATTTTGTGTAGGGTTTGGTGTTTAGGAAAAAGTTGTTATTATTCATTTATTTGTTAAATATTTTTTGAAAGTCTAGTATGTACTGGATATAGTCCCAGTGGAGATGCAAAGGCAAGCTCTGTTTAATTTACCCTCGAGGAGTTCATGAAAGATTATAAAAATATTTTTAGATAAAAGGGCAGAATTCAATCTGAATTGATGTAATTGTTCAAAATTCCCCATCCACGGAGTTGTACTGATACATGTCAATTGTGTAGTTTGACAAGGCATTTAATTTGGTCTTCTGTATAACTGTAACTGGTTTCAGATCTGACAGTTTCTTTTTACATTCAACTTCTGATGCTTCCATTCATCCTGAAGAATTATCTTTCAAGCAACACCGTGCAAATTGTATGTTAGAACATTATCAAATAACCTAATGCAATTAGAGCCAATCGTTGCTGATGTGATCAATTTCAAAGCCTCTAGCCTTTGAATATAACACGGAATAATTTATGATTAAACTCCACTGGATTTTTCAAATTAGATTCCATGTTATTTTAGCTGAATAGGAACTTACAGAACCCCAAGGTGCTAGGAAAATGTAAGCAACTGAAAAAAGAGAAAGAATGTAGAGTGACAGCTTTACCAAAGAGTGATCTAATATGAAATTTCACGGAAACTGGGCAGTCACAAAATGTTATACCACATAATTTCAAATCGATACTGACCATAAACTGGGTTTGTTAATTACTACAATCTCTTACTGCTGCACAGAGATCAAACAGGGGAGAAAAAGAAGATGGTCATAAACCAAAGACTCAGACGGGTGTATGCCAACTTTACTAAAAAATATTTGCTGGCTTCAGGGCAAAGCAGTGCATACCCCAGGATTAATAGCATCTTTACCTCATCAGCAATGTTGGTAGAAGAAGCCACATGGCTTTTGTTTCTTTATTTGCATAAAAGAGAATATTGGAAAATTATTCTGTACCTTGGATTTAAACATCAAAACCAAAATGGCTTGGCCAATCTGGGTTGATGCCTCAGTTTCTTTCTAGTGAACACATACATTTAAATGAAATACTGCATGAGACATTTGGAAATCCATTCATCTGGTAAGCCAAGTAATTCATAGAAGTGACCCGTGAAGATGTGGCTTAAAGAGCAGAAGGTATATGATGCTGGAAATTTCCTGTTTTCTGGGATAAACAATAAGTGCATTTTCCTGAGTGCTGCTTTGTTAAACCTTCTTCCTTCCTAACATTATCCAAGTTACTCAAATCTTTCCCCCTATTTTAAATGAATTGATCCATCTTTATCTGTTATCTAGCTAATTTGAGTAGTCTAGCACCAACATATATTTCCAGAGTAATTTTGCAGCTATCCCCATTGTACTCATTCTTCTCCTGGCTCTCTAGGACTGCTTGTGTTCCCTTGATCATATCTTACTGTGGTCACAATTTGGCATTCTCTATTCATTTTCTGTTTTTGTTTGTTGTTTGTTGTTTGTTTTGATATGTGATAAAGTCCTACTCATCCTCTAAGACCCATTTCTAATATTCCCTCCTCTCTGAGACCTTGGCTATATTCCACAGTTAACATGTCCTGTTTACATTATCCTATGGTTATTCATTTGGTTTGGGTCTGCCCAAGTGGACTGTGGATTCCACAAGGGACAGGACTGTATCTCATTCATTTTTGTATCTCCAGAGCCTAGCACAGTCCTGGCACATAGGAGATACCTCATCGATATTTGCTGGATGCAAGGCTTCTTTATATGGTGATTAGCACCCTACACAGAGATGTCTAGCCAAGAGGCAGTGCACTAAAATCCAGCTTGAGATGGTGCATACCCTGGTATATGCCTGTAGCAGGCCTAAGGAGGGACATCTATTTTGCAATTTATTTACCAAGGAGGTCCCATTTTCGCACCCTCCATAGGGGCATAATATGTGCTAATAGCCAAACTGGTTGGATAGATAGATAAACAAGTAAATGAAATTTCCTATAATCCTCTAGGGCTATTTAAAAAGAAGAAGCAGACAAAGCAGAAACAGGAGAAGTCAACAAAAAAGCTTTTTCACTGGGCTAAAACTATCTAGTCTGCTTATGAAAACTGATCAGATTCAACAGGTGATTGTTCATCTCTTTATTCTGGTTGATCTCTGACTAATTCTGTGAAGGATTAGTCCTGGTGTCTGTGTCTTAGGCTGTATTATTCCATTGACAATGGCATCTGAATGATGTTATTTTGAACATAGGCATTGTTTATGATGATTTTGTGTGTACTGTCCATCTCTCTCCTACAGATTGGTGGCAACTCTTGGACATTTTGCAAGGATGCTGAAACATGTTAACCAAGAGTCCACTGGATGTTATCTAAGTATCTACAGTTTCAGTAAAAAAGGATGGCCCTATGGTCTAGTTACATAACAGCCACTACCAAAAAAAAAAAAAAAAAAAAATTCTAGGCAAAGTACAGGCTGTTTAGTTGATTTGAAATAAGTATTTTAGAGTGAATTTGTTTCAGCATACTGAAAATGCTCATACCTATATTATAATACACCATGATATATTATAAGTAGACCAAAAGGGAATGTTGGGTATGAGCTCATTCCTTCATTCACTCATTCATTTAGTCAAAAAATATTTACATTTCTTCAATACCAAACATAGAATAGATATTCAGTTAATATGACTCGAAGTGAATTTATTCATGTATTCACTCTTGCATTAATATTTATGGGACACTCACCTCAGGGCAGACTCTGTTAAGTCCTAGGGATATATTGGTGAACAGTGCAGATAGTCTTTGCCCTCATGGTGCTTAAAATAATTGATCTATTTTATAGGTTCTCCTCTGAATGATAGTTGCCCCTGTCCTTAAACATGCTACTGAGTGAGGCATTTAATGAGTAGTTTTCAATCCTCGCTGCACTTGACCACCTGAGATGCTTCTTTAAGATACTCATGCCTGGGCCCTAACCCAGGCCAATTAAATAAAAAACAGTGAGGGTGGGATCCAGGCATAGCTGCTCTTCAAAGCTTCCCAGGAGATTGTGGCACACAGCCCAAATTGAGAATACTTAAGTGATTCCCTACCTTTTTGGGCTATTACTGTTGTGGGTTAAATTGTCTCCTCCCCCCAAATTCATGTGTTAGAGTCCTAAACCCTAAGTACCGCAGAATGTGATCTCATTTGGAGAGAGGGTCTTTAAAGATGTAATCAAGTTAAAATCAGATCATTAGGATGGGCTCTCATTCAAGAAGGCCACTGTCCTTATAAAAAGGAGATATTTATGGCCAGATGCCCACATAGAGGAACACCAAGCGAAGGGAAGGCAGAGATTGGGGGTCATGCTTTTGTAAGCCATAGAATGCCAAGGATGGCCAGCAACCCACCAGAAGCTGGGGGAGAGGTATGAGACTGATTCTCCCTCACAGCCTCAGAGGGAACCAGCCCTGATGATGCTTTGACTTGGGCTTTTAGCCCCCAGAGCTGTGAGAGAATACATGTCTTTCGTTTAAGCCCCCCAATCTGTGGTATGTCGAGTCGGCAGCCCTCACAAACAAACACAGTTGTCATCTTGATAACTGCAGTGTTTTTTCAGAGCTAACTTAAAATTTTACAGTGGCTTTTCCTTCCTTTTCTCTCCTGAAAATGGGCCAGCTCCAGCCTCCAGACCCAGGCGGGATACATGTGTTGCGTCTTCTCTTTCTGCAGTAGGTAGGTTATCTTCATTAAGAATCAAAGTGTTGAAATGTACACGACCGGCCCGCCCGCGGCCAGAGCCGCGGAGCCTGACTCCATGATGAATAATCAATGGGCAATGATTCCACTTGCCAAGCAGAGTGCGGTGCACAGGAGCTGCTTTGGGCAGATCGATAAAGTCCTGGGAGATGCTTGTTTCCGTGGCTCTTTACACTCCGCATCATCATTTGATTTGCTCTGACAACATTCAAGTCTTGCCTCTTTAAGTTATTGTTTTAGCAAATTCAATTTACAATTACTTTCGATAGAAAAAGCTTAAGAGATTCAGTTTAATGCCTTATTAGCTGTAAAATCACCCACTATTTCAACTGCACGGTACGAGGAGCAATGAAAAGGCCTCAGTTGCCTGCCTAAGTTTCCTTCTGAGTTTGTGACCATGACAGCATCTTCAATGGCAGAGCTGTCCCCTTAATACCTGCTTTCCAAGCTCCTAATCACTGGACCCAAATTCAAATTACATTTCCCTCCAGTATCAGCGATTCCTGGCGTAAAAACAAGCCAATTTGAAGATATTACTCCCAGCAGAGAATGTTTGCCCCTCAAGTGTGGATCCATGCAATGGAAAGCTACCAAAGCTTATAATGCAGATTTTATTTTTAAATCAAGGGACACAATGGCTGTTACAGCAGGCTGGCTTTATGGGAGGGAGGCGGTCAGAGGGAAGTTTATTGCCACACCACTTGAATTATTTACAGCAATGCGTTTTTGTGTTTCTGGATCACTAAATGTTATACGTGAAGTAAATCCTCACTAATTGAAATATAACTGACCTCCTTACTGTGGAGCACCTACAAGCTCTTTCGGGTACCTGCTTCACGGACCTCCATTTCAGGCACCCGCCCCCTCCTGTCCCGCAAGCATGGCAGCCTGATCCCCCACTTACATTTACCCATAGCATGTTGTTCCCTTACATTGTTTGCCTGGCTCCTTTTCTCTTAACATTCGACTTTCTGATGAAATGTCACAAAGCCAGACAAGCCTTCTCTGACCAACTTCTCTCACCTCTGCCCACCTTGATCCTTCTTCATCCCTTTATCCTGCTTTGCTTTTATCACAGGGAGCCCTCACCTCTCTGCATGGGAAATTATTATTTATTTCACTGTTTTTAATCTGTGGTCTTTCCCTTCTCTCCCTTCAAACACTAGAATGTAAACTCCATGGGAAAGGGGACCATTTGCTATTCATCCCTGGCTTTCCACGGTGTGTACTCAGCAAAGCATTCTTGGATGAAGAAATAGCTAGAGCCATACTTGACTCATCGCTGCATAACAAACTACCCCCCAAACTAAATAGCTGAAACCAAAACCTACAGATCCCCTGGGAGGTCAGGCAGTTGTGCTTTCTGGTTTGGGTAGGTTTGGCCAGGATGGGGCTTCTCTCCACATATTCTTTTATCTCCTATTCTTTCATTTCTTCAGGCATGATGGTCTCAAGGTTTTTTTTTTTTATGTTATGTTAATCACCATACATTACATCATTAATTTTTGATGTAGTGTTTCATAATTCATTTTTTGCGTGTAACACCCAGTGCTCCATTCAATATGTGCCCTCTTTAATACCCATCACCAGGCTAACCTATCCCCCCCACCCCCTTCCTCTCTAGAACCCTCGGTCTGTTTCTCAGAGTCCATAGTCTCTCATGGTTCATCCCCCCCCTCCAATTTCCCCCCCTTCATTTTTCCCTTCCTGCTATCTTCTTCTTTTTTCTAACATATAATGTATTATTTGTTTCAGAGGTACAGGTCTGTGATTCAACAGTCTTACACAATTCACAGCGCTCACCATAGCACATACCCTCCCCAATGTCTATCACCCAGCCACCCCATCCCTCCCACCCCCCACCACTCCAGCAACCCTCAGTTTGTTTCCTGAGATTAAGAATTCCTCAAGGTTTTAAAAAGATGAGAGCAGGAGCTTCAAAGCCCCTTGAGGCCCAGGCTATGGAACACGCACAAAGGGGGCAGAACACACACATTTTTGCCAGATTCTCTTGGTTAAAGGAAGTTGCAAGTCCAGCCAAAATTCAAGCGAGTGAAGAGATAGGCTTGGCCTCCTGATAGGAAGTGACGATGGAGCATGGGCATGGGGAACATCATTCATTATGGGATCATGATCATTAAACCCCAAAGGATGTTTTTGTGCAAACACTCCATCTGACCTATATATGAGTATAATTTTTGGGACATAATTTATGTCCTACGCATTTGTACTTCAGACATTTGCATTTCCACAGCCGCTTACCATACCCCACAAATCACAGACCCTCAGTAAATGCCTCGCTGTTTTTGATGTCACTGCTATATTTAGGATAAGCATCACTTTTACACTCACTTCAGTGGGTATGCAGGGATTCTCCAAAAACCTTAGGTACATTGTTTCAAGAACATGAGAGTGGATTCTGGGATAAATTATATTGATTTTAATTCGGACATTAAATATTTTTTAATTGCTTTTGCAATTGAAGAATTGATCTCAACAAGACAGAGCAAAAGTGGATCAGTTTTATTGAATTCATAGTGACCTGATTAAAAGACATAGTTGTTATGAGAAAAATAATTTTACTTCCTATTTCACTACAGATTATTTTTTCTTTCAAAGATTTTTTGGGTTAATATAGTAAGTAAAAGAGATAGTGAATTTTATTTAGCATTGTGCAGAATGGCTTGAGGGCAGTTAAAAAACACATTTCTTAGAATATTTCTTTCTTATTCAGATGATTGCAGAGCTTATTTTGATCAAGAAAGTGTGTCACTTTATGTGACAATTTTTATGTTGACTGAGCAACAGTCCAGTGCCTAGGCAATTAACATCGATATTGACTTAGATCTTTATTTTCTGAAAGAAATGTTGAAATGTAAGTCACTGTTCAAATTCTTAAAACAAAACATTACAAAACACTCAAGTTTACTTTAGAAAATTTCGATAATACAGAAGGGAATAGAGAAGAAAGTAAAAATCACCCATCTCCTGAAGTCTCATCTTGACTGTTTAAGATATAACATCCAACATTTAATTAAATTTTGAACTTTGCTTTTTGAATTCAAGATAGAAATAGATTTGGATACATATTCTGACAATTCCTTCACTATCCAAGCTACAGCCACCAAATAGATTTTGGGTAATGCAGAATCCCTTGTTACCTGAATTTGCTGTGAACTCCCGGTGACCAAGAACAGATTTGGATAGTAGATGTATTTGTATACAGGTTATCTATGCTCTAAAGAAATTGGTATCCTACTGATCCCATGGTCTATATTGCTTACAAGTTACTTTTTTTCACTGAAGAATATATTGGGAAAGGAAGATTCCAGTGGGGAGCATGATTTATCAATCTACCCCCCCCCATAAACACAAAACATTTAGGTAGCAAAACCAAAGCCCTTGGAGAATATTTAGCACAAAACCATATCCCATGGCCTCTTTACAAACTTTACATGCAGTCCATGGAGGGAAATGTGTGTATACCAGCAAAAACCATGGTGTCATAAATATTCTGTTCTGAGCACTATTAGGGTGAGGTTGGGGTTCAGGGAGTTCCTATAAAGACTTCACACAGCAGCAAAGAATATATTTTAAAATGTCATATCACTGGGGCACCTGAGTGGCTCAGTCAGTTAAGCATCTGCCTTCAGCTTGGGTCATGATCTCAGGGCCTGGGATTGAGCCCCAGATCTTGCTTCCTGTTCAGTGGGGAGTCTGCTTCTCCCTCTCCCTCTGCCACTCCCCCTGCTTGTGCTCTGTCTCTTGCTTTCTCTCTCTCAAATAAATAAATAAAATCTTTTAAAAAAAATGTCATATCACCTACTTAGGGGCAACCTTCAGACATAGGGTTGTCATTCAATATTGCCCACATTCTTTTTAGGTTTAATTTACAAAACTTAAAAAAAAAAAAAAGTAACACAAGGTTTAGTAATTGTTGATCTCTCTTTTTTTAAAAAGATTTATTTATTTATTTGAGAGGGGGTGGGGAAGTACAAAGGGAGAGGGAGAGGGAGACAATCTCAAGCTGACTCCCCGCTGAGTGCAGAGCTGGACATGGGGCTTGATCCCACAACCCCTAGATCATGACCTGAGCTGAAACCAAGAGTGTGACTCTCAACTAACTGAGCCACCCCAATGCTGCCCCTTGTGTTACTTCTTTATAATACAAGTGACACATGCTGATTTCAGAAAAGTTTTAAATATTAGGAAAGGGATAAAGATTACCCATGCTTTCAATTTTTGGCAAAAATTGCTATTTAATGTTTTGGTATATATTCCAGATCTTTTGTATGCAACTATATTGTTTTTCCAAAGTAATATAATGATTTATATACTGTTTGTAATCTTTGTCTTCTAACAGTTTGAAAAAAAAATCTCTACAGCTTTATTTTAAATAGATTTTTATTATGTTCAATTAACCAATATATAGTTTTATAGTATTTTATTATATGGATGTGACATAGTAAATTAACTGATCACCTATTATTAGATATTCTGATTGTCTTCATTTTTTTACTTTCACAAAAATGCTGTAATGGACATCTGTGCATTTATTTTGGCTAACTTGACTAATTGCTTAATTAAAAGTAATTCATAGACATGAGATTTATGGAAGAAAAATGTATGCATTTTAATGTTTTCAATCAAATTACCAAGTTGCCATTCAAACTGTCCCATTTTATACCTTACTTGAAATGTATGATAATGCCCTATTATCCATAAATAATGTATTTTTTGCAAGTAATGGATTTTTCCCATTGCTATTTTAATTTTCATTTATTTGATTATTAATAAGGCTGAACATATTTGCTATTTTATATTTCTTGTTTACTAATAGACCAAAGGAAGAGTTAATAGTAAATTTAGAGGAGAGAACTTAATTAAATTAGGACACGAAGCACTTATTGACTGGCCTCCAACTGACTGATTTAGTATATTAATAGAGGAATTTTAAAATAAACTTTAGCTTATCTATGTTGGAATAATGTGCAGCTTTGAAAAGAATTCAGTTGTCTCCTAATGTATTGAACAGAAAAAAATTTATAAGAGACATTATTAAGTGATAAAAAGCATGTTGCAGAATAATCCAGAAAGTAAAATTCCATTAATGTAAAAAAAAAAAAGGCAGACTTAAGTTTTTTATAATTAAAATTTGTTTACTTAATAATTAAAAATATAATTTTATTATACATTTTATTTACTTATTTAAGTTAAAAATGTACAAAAGATGATCTGTGCTGAGACTCCCTCCTCTCTCTGTCTTGGCCCCTTGATTCCCCTCCCTGGAGGTTGTCAAGTTTGTTTTTCCTTTTTAATCTTTGTAGATATGTTTTCCTGAATTTAAAAAAATAAAAATGAATGCATACAATACACAATGTTCTGTACCTTGTGTTTTTCATTTGATAATGTATTTGAGATCTTGTGATATTTAGAAATAAAGAGTCCCTGTCTTGGCCTCAGAGATTTCTATTATATGGATGAATCATTTATTAGTCTCCTAGTAATAGATATTAAGTTTTTCCCTAATGTTTTGCTAGTATTAAAAATGCTATATGTATACTGTATGTGTGTGTATATATGAATATATTTATATTTTTCTATATTATGTGTAATACATGAAAAATAGAGGGGAAGAATGAAGTGGGGGGAATCGGAGGGGGAGACGAACCATGAGAGGCGATGGGCTCTGAAAAACAAACTGAGGGTTCTAGAGGGGAGGGGGGTGGGAGGATGGTTCAGCCTGGTGTTGGGTATTAAAGAGGGCACGTTCTGCATGGAGCACTGGGTGTTATGCACAATGAATCATGGAACACTACATCAAAAACTGATGATGTAATGTATGGTGATTAACATAACAAAAAATTAAAAAAATAAAATAACATGTAATAGTATACACTATATCATATAATATCATATTTTTTTATATATTTATAAAATTTCAAAATGGATTGAAATGTCTGGAAGCTTTAAAACAAAGAAGGACTACTGTGGAGAAAGAGTGGGGAAAGGAGTGTGTCAGGGAGGATTTTACTGCTCATTTCATGCACTTTTCTGATGGCCTCATTTCTGTTTTACTACTTTGAATTTTAAGATGAATTTAAAAATCATTGGATTAAAAATGGTGATTTAGACTCAGAATCGTGATTTGGATAGACAAATTCTTTTTTTAAAAATTAAAAAAAATTTTCTTATTTTGTTGAGAAATAGGGGGAGGGCAGGGGCAGAGGGAGAGAAAGAATCTTTTTTTTTTTTTTTTTTAAGATTTTATTTAGTTTAGAGAGAGAACACGAGCTGGGGTGGGGGAGTAGCAGAGGGAGATGCAGACTCCCTGCTGAGCGGGAAGCCCAGCGTGGGGCTCCATCCCAGGACCCTGAGATCATGACCTGAACCAAAGGCAGCCATTTAACCAACTGAGCCACCCAGGTGCCCCCAGGGAGAGAGAATCTTAAGCAGGATCTATGCCCAGCACAGAGCCAATGCAAGCCTAGATACCACCCTGACATCATGACCTGAGCTGAAATCAAGAGTCAGATGCTCAACCAACTGAGCCACCCAGGCGCCCCTGCACAAATTCTTTTGGGAAGTTGGCACTGGGAGGAAATTCTAAAATCCTTCATTTCCAAACCAGTTCCTCCTCTTTCTGGGGGTGGTGGTTAGGTAGATACATATTAACACACAGAGGGGGAAAAAAAAAAAGAATTTTTTGTCCTTTGGATCCTCAGTTTTGGAAAGAAATAAGGCTTCAAACTTAATTTTATTCTTTTGACTGTCAAATTCCTCAGCTGGAAGCCAGGATGAATAAAGGCTGGGGGGCCAAAATCGCTGTATTGAGGGAATTACACACGTGCAGACATTTAATATCTATGTAACACAGTATCTAGAGACACATTTGTAAATCAACAAGTGATTCCCTGTGAACATAAAGATAAATTCTTTTAAAATGATTTATCTTGTTATATGTTGACATCCAGACTTTTTACTGGATCTTAATATTTCACATTGTAATGCTTGATCAGATTGAATATTGAACATTAGAAAGAGTATGAGCATTTATGAAAAATGACATAATTTATTTTGTGAAACCAATTCCAAATACATGAAAACATGGGGCTTGAATCAATTCATCAAGAATATCAATAAGCTGATAAAGCAGGGGCATTTTCATTTCAATCATAATCTTTAAGCCATATTCACAGAAAAATTACTTATTAAAGCAGCCATATGTGTGATTAATGGGTTGGTAGTGGTACTAATTACTCATTAGAATGCTAGGACTAAAATATCCTAGGACTTGAAAAAATATAGTGATTTTCATTAAAAGTGTTGGCTAGGTCCCAAAGGCTCAATAGACTCCTATTCTGAGCTGAAAGGACAGGGTTTTGATCTAAAATGAAAGACAAATTATTTTAGGAAGGTCTAAATTGACAATAACATAATGAAATCCTTCTTTTGTGTATGTTTATTTGAGATATGTATCTCAATGTTATTTGAGATAAATAACAAGTTCACATTTGTTTACATACATTTTAAAAGTTAAAACTTTGGAATGTGTATTTTTTTAACCTATTGAATGCTTGATCATCTACAGATAAATGTTTCTTCATTCCCCATTCAGTTGTATGGGTGCTGTTCTACAATGGTAGCCTATTTGGCTATTTAAGCAATAACCAAACTTTGAAATTCATAAATTCAATTAAGCATAAAATTAACAGCATTAATCATCATTAGAAGACAAATAGTGCATGTAAGAATGACTTTCTTACATATTAAAAATATTTTCTCCATCATTACAACTGAACACTGCAGTTCAGAGTGAGGATAGATATTAGATAGAGGAAAATTTGCTAAGTAAAGGTAAATGTTCTGAAACAAATTTAAAAAGTAAGATACAATCTGAAAGAAGCCAGATTATTTTATGTTTTGAATGCCATGATCATGTTAAAATTCTAAGTATTAGCTATAATTTTCACACAAGTAACATCATTAATTTTCATGAGCTAACAAAACATCCCACCTCACAAAACACTTTTATTTTAATTAAGCATCATAGTGATAAATCCTGTGAATTGCAGTGGTGTTTGATTTCAACAATGGATACAGAAAAGAGAGATTGATTCTTTAATTTTCATAAAAAATTTTAAGAAAGATTCAAAATATATTAATGAATAGCTTAAAAACATTGAAACACCAAGTTAACATTTTGAGATATGAGAGGATTTGTTTGATCTTGTGAGTAATGGATCTAGTGAAATCTTTACCTGAGTAGAAAAAAGAGAATTTAGCAATTCTACCACTTTTCTATTTGTAGGATAGTAGGAAAAGACAGCAAACCCACCGATAAACAAGAAAGAATAGAATGGGAGCACCTGGGTGGCTCAGTGGATTAAACGGCTGACTCTTGATTTCGTCTCAGGTCATGATCTCAGGCTGGGATTGAGGCCCCCCCCCCCCCATCGGGGAGTCTGCTTGAGGATTCTCTCTCCCTTTCTCTGTCCCTCTCTCATTCTCTCTCTGTCCCTTTCTCTGTCTCTGTCTCTGGAATAAATAAGTAAATCTTAAAAAAAAAAGAAGAAAACAATGATGTGAAGAAAGTGTGGACGTTAATTTGGACATTTTGCCATCCATAAATCTAATTCAATGTATACTTTTCAGTATGATTATTTAGTATAAATAGTAAATAGTATACACATTTAGTTGAATGTATAACAATGCACAGTACCTTTTCTTGAGAAGGTTAATTATAATTTTATTTCTATTATATTTCAGGGGGTGTTTGACTAAAATAATTTGTCATTCTATAGTGACAGCAGGTCAAAATTTCATTGATAATGGAAAATGGCAATAATTATACTTGAGATCATCAACTCTTGACCTCTGAAAAGACCCACAGAAAAATCTGTTGGTCATGCAAAGCTATTATTAAAACGACTGCAGTAAGAGAGAATAGCACCTTTGCAAAGTCTTTGTACGGTCTGAAAATGTGAAGTGGCAGGGAGGACATGTATAAGGTTTTAGCATATGGGCAAGCTGATTTTAAGGTGAATCCTGGTTGTGACAGGGCAGACTCTATGACATAATAGCTTTGGATGAGTGGGCACAGTGAACTGAGCATCTTGAAACAGACTTAATGAGCAAGATGTTAGTCTAAGGAAAGTATCTTAGTTTTTACACTCTTATTTTCCAGGAATAGGTGTTTCCTGGAGCAAGGCTCTAAGTAATATTTGTTATTAGTGTTTCTTAATGTAGGGAAAGTATGCCCATTCCAGAATTGTTTAACATGGGGTCAGGAAAGAACTTAGGGTCAGTATTGTTTAACCTGGGAAGAAGGAATATGTTGTGTGATAGGCAGCCTCTAAGATGGCCCCAATGATTTCTGCCTATTACAATTCATGCCCACATGTAATTCTCTCCCTTTTAGTGTGGTCTGGACTTAATGGTTTCCAATGAACAGAATAGAAGAAAAATGATAGGTTGTCACCTCTGAGATTAGGTTATAAAACCCCATGACTTCCATATTGCTACTCATTCTCTCACTCCCTCTTGCAGGAACAGCCTTGTTCCTTGTTAGCATTGTTCTAATTACAGGAAAATCGGATAATATATATTACGCATATATTTTTATGACAGGTCATTTAGAAAACAGGCTTAGTTTCTAATAATTTAACAAAGGAAGAGAGGGGTGGTCTAATTGAATAATGAAATCATTTTAAGTGTTAGTTTGAAAACTTATGGCTCCATATATTTCAAATCTGTGCTGAAAACAGCTGAAAGTATACCCAGAACCATCAGGATTTAATTCACAGATAGATATGTATATTTTATTTTATTTTATTTTATTTATTTTATTTTTTTAAAGATTTTATTTATTTATTTGACAGAGAGAGAGAGAGTGAGAGCAGGAACACTAGCAGGGGGAGTGGGAGAGGGAGAGGGAGAAGAAGGCTTCCCGCTGAGCAGGGAGCCCGATGTGGGGCTCGATCCCAGGATTCTGGGATCATGACCTGAGCCGAAGGCAGATGCTTAACGACTGAGCCACCCAGGTGCCCCAGATATGTATATTTTAGATTTACATTGTCCTTTATTTCATTTTTAACTAGAGCTAAGCATTTTGTAGACACTTCTATCATTGTCAGCAGATGGCTGCATTCACACTAATGAAATGTCTTTTTAAATTAAACTTTTTATTTTGAGACAATTGTGATTATTTCCAAATGTAGGTTGATTCACAAGCAGTTGTAAGAAATAATCATATACCTTTTACCCAGTCTCTCCCAATGGCAAAATATTGCAAAGGTATAGGACAATATCACAGCCAGGATATTGATATTGGTACAATCAAAAACAAAACATTTGCATGACCACAAGTTTCTTCATGTCACCCTTTTATAGACATACCAACCTTCCTCCAGCCCCTATTCCCTCCCTAATCCTGGCAAACACTAATTGCTCTCCATTTCTAGAATTTTGTCATTTTTAGGATGTTACATGGATAGCATTATATAGCACATAACCTTTTGGAATTGACTTTTTCACTCAGCATAGCTTGGTGTCCTTGTGACTTGGGAATTGTTCCCTTCTCTTCTATTTTCTGGAAGAGACTGTATACAGTCAGTGTTACTTTAAACGTTTGATAGAATTCTCCAGTGAAACAATTTGGGCCTGGAGATTTCTTTTCTGGGAGTTTTAAAATTATGAATTCAAATTCCTCAATAGCTACAGGACTATTCAAATGGTCTACTTCACACTGAATGTGTTGTAGCAGTTTGTGCTTTTTTTTGAAGAATTGGTGAATTTCATACAAATTGTCAAATTTATGTGTGCAGAGTTGTTCATAGTGTTCCCTTATTTTGCTTTTGCTGTCTGCAGGGTCTGTAGTGCTCTCCTGTGTTTTGTTCCTGCTATTGGGAATTTGTGCCTTCTCTTTTATTCTTTGTCAGTATTATCAGATATGTGATTTTTCAGATATATTCTTCCATTCTGTGGGTTGTCTTTTCATTTTCTTGATATTGTCTTTTGAAGCACAAAAGTTTTCAATTTTGGTGAATTCCAACTTATGTGTTTTTTTGTTTAATTGTATATGCTTTAAGTGTCATATCTAAGAAACCACTATATAATCTAAAGTCATGAAAATATACACTTACTTTTTTTTCTAAGACTTCTATAGTTTCAGCTCTTACATTTACATCTTAATCCATTTGAGTAGGTTCTTGTGAGTGGTGTGAGTTACCATGTTCAATTTCATTTTTTTTTGCATGTAATTACCTTTCTTTTGATTAATGTTTCCAGGATATATATTTTTCCATAATTTTAATTTCAATCTGTCAGCAGTGTTATATTTAAAGTGAGTAGATAGTGTAATTTCTATCCTTTAATTGGTGTATTTAGACCATTTACGTTTAATGAAATTATTATGTTAGCGCTTAAACCTGTCATTTTATTTTTGTTTGCTGTTTGTTCTCTCAGGTTTTTTGTTTTTGTCTTGTTTCTCTGTTTTCTTTTTTCTGCCTTTCTATTTGTACATTTTCTAGAATTCAATTTTCTTTTATCTATAGTGTTTTTGAGTATATCTCTTTGCATAGCTTTTTTGGCAGTTACTCTAAGTATTACATTAGATATACATGACATCACAGTCTATTGGAATTTTCATTTTGCTAGCTTGAGTGAAGTATAGAAAATTTGCCTTCCTTTATATTTCTTTATTTTCCCTCATGTATAATATAATTGTCTTAAATATTTCCTGTCCATACATTTAAAACCACATCCAATGGCATTATAATTTTGGCTTCAACTATCAAATATAAATTAGAGAATTGAGGAGGAGAAGGAAAGCCTATTACATTTATCCATATTTTTGTTTACCATGTTCTTTCTTCTTTCCTGATATTTCCAAGTCCCTTCTCTTATTATTTCCTTTCTGCTTAGAAAATTTCCTTTAGTCATTATTTTAGAGTAGAACTGCTAGAGACAAATTTTCTTACGTTTTCCTTTATTAAAGAAATGTCTTGATTTCTCCTTAATTTATGAAGGATGACGTCTCTGGATAGAAGGTTCTGGCTTGGCATTTCAATTTTTTTTTTTCCCTTGAAAAATGTGGGAATTCCTTCTGGTCTCCATTGTTGTTTATGAGAAATTCATTATCATCCAAATTGTTTTCCATGAGGAGTCATTTCCCTCACTGCATTGAAGATATTTTCTTTGTGTTTACTTTTAAGAAGTTTGATCATGATGTGTCCTGGTGTTATGGACTGAATTATGTCTCTCCCAAATTCATATGTTGAAACCCTAATGCCCAATGTAACTGCCTTTGGAGATGGGGACTTTAAGGAGCTAAGTAAGGTTAAATGAAGTCATAAGGGTGGATTCCTAATTGGACAGGACTGGTGTTCTTGTGAGAAAGAGATACCAGATCTCTCTCTCTCCCTCTCCATCTCTCTCCATGCATGCACAGAGGAAAAGCCATGTGAGGATGGAGTGAGAAAATAGTCATCTATAAGCCAGGAGGAAAGTCCTCACCAAACACTCATTTGCTGGGACTTAGATCTTAGACTTCTAGCATCCAGAACTGTGAGAAAATTGATTCACTTAGGTTTTTGAGTCTGTAGGTTTATGTCTTTTGCCAAATCAGGAAGAATTCAGCCATTATTTTCTCAAATAGTTTTTTAGTCCTGCATCCTTTTCCTATCCTTCTGGGACTCAAATGACATGATCCAATGGTTAGATCTTTTGTTGTAGTCCCATGGATTCCTGAGGCTCTGTTTATTTATTTTTTAAATCTGCTTTCTTCCTGTTAAGGTTGAGTAATTTATATTGCTTTATTTTCAAGTTCAATATTCTTTCATCTATCCTCTCCATTCTGATTTTCAGCCCTTCCAAGGAGCTTTTAAATTTTAGTTATTTTATTTTAGGTTTAAAATTCCATTTGTTGTTATTGTATTCAGGTTTAAAATTTCCATTTTGTCTTTCTTATATCTTCTATTTCTTCAGAAAGATTTTTATTCCTTTGCTGAAACTTTATGCTTTTTTTTCCCCCGTTTGTTTTAAGTGTATTCTTAATTGCTCCTCAAAGCATTTTTATGGTGGCTGCTTTAAACATTTTGTCGTGTGATTCTAACATCTATGTCAGCATTGTGTTGGCATTTATTGATGTTTTTTATTAAATGCACGATATTTCTGGTTCTTAGTATGATGTGTGGTTTTTTATTAAAACCTGGACATTTGGGGTTTTATAAATTTTTGGGTATTTCTGAATCTTACTTAAACCTTCTGTTTTAGCTGGCTTTCCCTGACATTACTAGGCAAAGTAGTTCCTGCTCCCTACTAGTCTTTTAGTGTGGAACAGGGAGGCTTGTTACTGTTCTTGTGGGGATGAAATCTTGGCTACCTGCTCTGCCTTTTGTTACTGCTTTAGCAGAGTGTTTGGGGTGCTTTGTTCAGTTTGGCAGAGGTGACATCTAGGTTCCCACATCAGCCTTTGCTGTTACAGGCTGGGAAGGGGCCATGGCGTTTTTTTGTGGCGTGTGGCTGGAGTAGAGCAGTTATTTTCTGAAAGGTTTCGGTCTAGCTTGCTAGGCTGCCTTTTTGCTGGCCTTTGTCTGGAGAGAGCAGAATTTAGTTGGAATTTCTTTTGTCTGTGCCTATTAGAATTTCTGGATTGCTGGTGTCTTCTGTCTAGAATATATGAAGCAAAACAACCGCCCCTCCAATAGATAGATAGATAGATAGATAGATAGATAGATAGATAGATCACCAAACCTGAAAATGCCCAAAACCCAACAAACCAAGGAAGCTTATCACTGTGTGTTACTTGGGTCACAAGGCCCTCAGATCATCTGTCTTCTCTCCACCTTTCAGAATTTCCTTATGTTTTCTCTGTATGTAATGCACAGGGTTTTTAGTTATACTTAGCAGGAGGAATAAGAAAAAGTATTTCTACTCCATTTTTCCTGTCATGGAAGTCCCTTGAATTCTGTCATTTTAATGGCTAATGATTTTTAATTCATTATAATGCGCATTTTTTTTTTTTTAGAGTAGACACAAGACAAACACAAATTTTCTTTTCATGTGTTCATCACCTAGTGAGGAAAGCCCCCTAGAACATGTATCAAGTAACCTTTGGCAATAAAATTAGCATCTCCCAAAAGGAATATGTTGACAAATATATAATACATACAATTCAAGGCTGGCTTTATACAGCTGCATTTAAGTCTGTGCATATTATGTGGCTTTAATATCTTAAATAGCTTGTTAATGTACTACCAGCAATACATTCCATTTGGAATTAAAACCTTTCTGTGGACATTAAGTAGCTATAGAAAAAGCAGAAATCAGCACTTTAAAATTGGTTTATTTTATAACCAAATGTCAACTAATTACTCCAGTAAGTTGAAAATTCTTGCTTGTATTAACCAGGGTTATGTTCCTTTTCAGAGAAAAAAATCCTGTGTCATAAAATCTCTCTCTTTCCCTCCCACCTCCTTGTTATAAAAGGTTAAGTGTTTCCTCATCTGGGTTTTACTATAGGAGTCACATAAATGACCAGATTTATTAAGCATAGACTTCTTGAGAGCATTCGGGAAAAGTGAAGATTACAGCCTTCAGTCAATGGACAGCTCCTTATGGGTCTGCAAAGCCTGATCTATTAGCCCCTGTCTGGGGCCACTGCCAGAGGCCTCCCCCAGGGAATTGTTTGACTCTGTCTATTCTCAACCACTGTCTTTCCTTTGACTGGGATTATGTCCAAGGCATGCCAACTTTTCCTGTCTTCTGCTTCTCTCACCTCAGTTTATCACATCTCAGGGAATCCCTTTCTTATCTGTCCCCATGGCTTTGTTTAGCCCTGATCCACCATCCTTTCCCTTCCGCCTCTAATTACTTCAGAAGTCCCAGAATCACAGTTGCTTATTCACAAATATGGGAGGAGAGACCTCAAGAGACTAAAGTGGTTTTGCTAAGACATGCATATTAATAGTGAAACAGAGGATAAGAACTCCCATTCTCTAATAAAAAAATATTTCTATCTTTGTTACATTTCTATAATTCCCTCTTTCTCTTTTTGTTAAATTTCTATAATCTCCCTGGGGGCAGAGAAGGGAGGAATAAAATGTCACTAACAATGGGTGATCAGTGGTAAGAATTAACCCAAATCAAGAAAAGGAAAGTCATACATAGATGAACAAAATATAACAAAACAACTTGTATCATGTAATTCAAATTCCCTTGGAATTATCTAGAAGCCAATTCACCTGGTGTCAAAATCTGGAAAGAGGTTGGGTGGATCTTCCTTGGTATTCCCATAGAAGTAGTCTAAAACATACATTACTAGTTGACATTTGTTGTAAAATAAACCAACTCTTTTGCTTGAAAGTGACAGAAAGCCAACTGAAAAATTCCTGAAACAAAGGAAAAAAATCACTGGCTCATGTATTCAAGAAATAGGTTTGAGGCACGGGTGTTTAAAAATTGTGGTCAGGAATTTATCTTTGTACATCCTTTAGCTCTGCCTTCCTGTGTTGGCTTAATTTCCAAGTAGGCTTGACTTTTTAAATTTTTATTATTTATTTACTTTTATTTTTTATAAGCAGCACCAGGCTTGCATCTTAAAAGCTTAGACACTCTAGGGGAATGAAGGTCTTTTTTCCCAATAGTCCTGGTAAGAGTCATGCACATTTTCTGACTGGAACTCCTAAGGTCATGTGTTCATCTCTGGAATAATCAATCAGTTGGGAACTGGAATGCTCAGACTGGCCTAAATTCCTGGTTACATTTCTTAACCCCAGAGATGGAGTCAGTTCTATGTAAACTACATAAATTAAGAGAAGAGTAGGGATATTTGCTCTAAAGGTATATTGAGATGCTATCACCAACAAAAGAAGGAAGGGATGCCATGAGGGTAGATCAACATATATCTGTTGCCCATGGAGGAGGTCATGATATGACTAGAGAATGAGGTCGGGGAGAATTAATCCCATGAACACCAAAACTTTCCTGGTGATCCCTGGTTTGTTTTCTGAGTTGGGGATAGTATCCTAAAGATTCAGATTTCTCCCCAAATCTGCTTTAGAATATTCCTAAAATTTTATCTATCACATCCCTTTTGTTTTAGGAATTTGTGTGTCATCCTTGCCCAGGGGCCATGCTAATCTTCTCTGTATCATTCCAATTTTGGTATATGTGCTGCTGAAGTGAACACACACACCCCTTTTGTTTTAAAACTGTCTTTTTTTCCCCCAAAGCATGAGCCTTCAAGACACATTTTTAAAAAAAGAAATTATCATTCAATTTTCTTTCTTCCACTTTGTTTAGCTATGCACATCAAAGTGATATCAACCCATTGTGAATATACCTTATTCTAGCAAAGTTACTGGCTAGGTAAGTTTGGAAGGCCAGGCTAGAAATGTAACCACTTCTCGTAAGTATTTTTTAAATGGAAAAATGAATTTCATGTTCCACCCAACTAATTTACAAATGAACCATTGGAATACAATTCATTTACAAGCATATACTGCTAAGAAATCTAGCCCATGCATCAATGAACTTTAATTACATGGGATCATTTGATTAGCTTAGTCTTCCTTCTCTATTCCAATAACCAGGTATTTTCCTGGAGCAAAGTTAGAGCAGATATGATCAGTTGTATGAGTTGGGGCAATTGTATTTATTTGAATAGATGACCTAGGTATAACCATGCCTTAAATAAACTCTCTTCCCTTCCTGGTGAACATAGAGGGAGATTAGTAAGGTACTCTCTTCTTCAGTGAATTTATCAGAAAATCTTGTTTCCAAACAGATAAAAAAATATTTTAATGACTCTTAAGATAGGCACAATCTTTGAGCTGATGATTTTGGAGAAGCCCTTTAAGGAATGTAATTCTCAGAAGAGAACTTCCCAGGGGTTCAGAGAAGCAGTGTTTTTATTGGTCACCCTTGTGTGCTACCTTTGGTTTCCAGACTTGCAAGACTGATGGCAGTAATGTTAAACTACATTTCAACCCTTTAGAGAGACTTCACTGATCCTCCTATCCATTCATTCAGTAAGTATACACAGATACAGGATTCCGAAAAATGGGGCCAGCCAGGCCATTGGGCCCCAACATTTAAGTTTAAAGGAAACTTGACTTTTGACATCTGATCAGCTCCACATGTACATGGGAGTAGCATGAAGTCTCATCACAAATGCTGAGCCCAGCTGAAATCTGAGGGATCCTCAAATAACTAAGTAGGAGGTTGAAAGGGTGTCCTCAATCTGAATCTATAAGTTGCTTGATTCCAAGGGAAGATCTCAGGAAGTGGTATAGATGTTTTTGTGGGAAAATATGGAAATAAATAAGGATGAATCTCAGGAATCTACAGTCTGATGGGGGAGATTGATGTGGAAAAATTCATTATAATATCAGAGAAAAAAAGTTGCTAGGCTAAAAGCTTTGGGCCAGGGAAGGATTCATGATAGCTGTACCCTGCATTCTTGTCTGTAAGCTGGACAACCTTTGGTTCCTACCACCCCTGTGGTGAGTATCTTATTCTTATTCTGTATGATTCTAAACAAGGAGAACCCCCTTAGCCCAGAGACTCACAAAGTCATTAATGGTACCTCTAGGCCAAAAAAAAAAAAAAAAAAAAAAAAAAAATACCCAAGAGTTTTATTAAGTAGTTAGGTCCAAACAATTTCAATGTATGACACAGAACATATTTATGTCCTAACAACTTAGTAGCTGTTTGAAAAAATACACATACACTGAACAAAAAAATTTATTATATTTTTAAATAACCATAGTTATTTACTGATAGATGGGTGTGCCTGTTCAGTAGCGCACCACTTCTGAAACCTTGGTGCCAAATAGAACAGCGCCACCCTTATTTCCAGTTCCATGGTGAGTTTTGCCTGGCACTGGCTTTTTATCAGAGCAGCTGCTGAAAACTCAGCTTTGCAAAGGTAGGGTGTCATCAAAAGGAGCTGGAGTTAATGTTGAAGCCATGAACTACCGCAGCTACAAATTCATGCAGTGGTGACAGATCTTGAGGGTCTCTGTGTGTCTTTTACAAATATGAAACACCATGCAGTGCTTGTGTGTTTGCTCTAGTTTCCCATGCACAGTCTGAGAACTCAGACTTCAGCTATCTTTTTTCTGTTTCTCGTAGTGATATCCATGTCCTCCAATCCCCACGTCTTATATTCGTGTTTGGACAAGGAGCTTTCTGCTGAGTCAAAAATATGGACTCAGAGAGCTGCCAGTAAACATCAGTTATGTTGAAATGAACTACACCAATGGAGATGAACTATCAAATCTGGAGAGGATAACAGAATACACTTATTACTTAAATTTAGAGTCAGTGTAGATTGATGTATTTGTATTTTTCATGATTCAGAAGCACTTCCAAGTCCTGAGGTCCTCACCATGATTATTCATTAACATGGTTCTATGAGTTCAGTGAGGCCCAGTTTATAAATTTATGGTATCAGAATGCCAGATTAGCTGTACTACGCAATATATTATTTCTCTAATTCCAGTAATGTGAAATTCGTCTAGACCTGCAGATGACTTTGGAATAACTATGTTTTCTGGCAGCATTGAAAGAGAATGGTTTGTGGGAAAAAGAAATCCTTATGAAGATGGAGAACCAATAGATTTGGCACAGTCTTTTTGTTGGACGGGATGCATATAAAGGGATTGATGTTCCTTTTCTCATTTAAGTAAATCTTGCTCTATGGTTCCCCACCCATGAAATCCATAGCACTTGTTGGCTTAGGGGAAGGACAGGTACCATCCAGAAAAAAGACATCATTGCTGGGCTCTGAACTCAGAATATTCTGGAGTCCAAACAGCAATGGTTATCCAACTTTAGTAAACATCAGAAGCAATTGAAGGATTGCTAAGAGAGACATTACTGGGCCTTATTACAGAAACCCATTCAGAGTTTCTGGCTCAGTAGATGTTGGGTGGGCCCCCAGAATTTGCATTTCTTCTTTTTTTTTTCTTTTTTTTTATTATGTTAATCACCATACATTACATCATTAGTTTTTGATGTAGTGTTCCATGATTCATTATTTGCATATAAGACCCAGTGCTCCATGTAGAATGTGCCCTCTTTAATACCCATCACCGGACTAACCCATCCTCCCACCCCCCTCCCTTCTAGAACCCTCAGTTTGTTTTTCAGAGTCCATTGTCTCTCATGGTTCATCTCCCCCTCCTATTTTCCCCCCTTCATTCTTCCCCTCCTGCTACCTTCTTCTTCTTCTTCTTTTTTTTAACATATAATGTATTATTTGTTTCAGAGGTACAGATCTGTGATTCAACAGTCTTGTACAATTCATAGCGCTCACCATAGCACATACCCTCCCAGTGTCTATCACCCAGCTGCCCCATCCCTCCTACCCCCCACCACTCCAGCAAACCTCAGTTTGTTTCCTAACACTAAGAATTCCTCATATCAGTGAGGTCATATGATACATGTCCTTCTCTGAT
This sequence comes from Mirounga angustirostris, assembly GCF_029215605.1. Taxonomy (NCBI): domain Eukaryota; kingdom Metazoa; phylum Chordata; class Mammalia; order Carnivora; family Phocidae; genus Mirounga; species Mirounga angustirostris. The sequence goes on along the minus strand of NW_026991709.1, from coordinate 181,290,932 downwards.
TGACTTATTTCGCTCAGCATAACACTCTCCAGTTCCATCCACGTCATTGCAAAAGGCAAGATTTTATTCTTTTTGATGGTTGCATAATATTCCACTGTATATATATACCACATTTTCTTTATCCATTCATCTGTCGATGGACATCTTGGCTCTTTCCATAGATTGGCTATTGTGGACGTTGCTGCTATAAACATTAGGGTGCACGTACCCTTTCGGATCACTACATTTGTTTTTTGTTTTTTTTTTTAAAGATTTTATTTATTTATGTGAGACAGAGAGAATGAGATACAGAGAGCATGAGAGGGAGGAGGGTCAGAGGGAGAAGCAGACTCCCTGCCGAGCAGGGAGCCCGATGCCGGACTCGATCCCGGGACTCCAGGATCATGACCTGAGCTGAAGACGATCGCCTAACCAACTGAGCCACCCAGGTGCCCCACTACATTTGTATCTTTGAGATAAATACCCAGCAGTGCAATTGCTGGGTCGTATGGTAGCTCTATTTTCAACTTTTGAAGAACCTCCATATGGTTTTCCAGAGTGGCTGCACCAGCTTGCATTCCCACCAACAGTAGAGGAGGGTTCCCCTTTCTCCGCATCCCCACCAACATCTGTCATTTCCTGACTTGTTAATTTTAGCCATTCTGACGGGTGTGAGGTGGTATCTCATTGAGGTTTTGATTTGGATTTCCCTGATGCTGAGCGATGTTGAGCACTTTTTCATGTGTCTGTTGGCCATTTGGATGTCTTCTTTGGAAAAATGTCTGTTCATGTCTTCTGCCCATTTCTTGATTGGATTCTTTGTTCTTTGGGTGTTGAGTTTGATGAGTTCTTTATAGATTTTAGATACTAGCCCTTTATCTGATATGTCATTTGCAAATATCTTCTCCCATTCTGTCGGTTGTCTTTTGGTTTTGTTGACTGCTTCTTTTGCTGTGCAAAAGCTTTTTATCTTGATGAGGTCCCAATAGTTCATTTTTGCCCTTGCTTCCCTTGCCTTTGGTGATGTTTCTAGGAAGAAGTTGCTGCGGCTGAGGTCGAAGAGGTTGCTGCCTGTGTTCTCCTTTAGGATTTTGATGGACTCCTGTCTCACATTTAGGTCTTTCAACCCTTTTGAGTCTATTTGTGTGTGTGGTGTAAGGAAATGGTCCAGTTTCATTCTTCTGCGTGTGGCTGTCCAATTTTCCCAACACCATTTGTTGAAGAGACTGTCTTTTTTCCATTGGACATTCTTTCCTGCTTTGTCGAAGATGAGTTGACCGTAGAGTTGAGGGTCCATTTCTGGGCTCTCTATTCTGTTCCATTGATCGATGTGTCTGTTTTTGTGCCAGTACCATACTGTCTTGATGATGACAGCTTTGTAATAGAGCTGGAAGTCTGGAATTGTGATGCCGCCAGCTTTGCTTTTCTTTTTCAACATTCCTCTGGCTATGCGGGGTCTTTTCTGGTTCCATACAAATTTTAGGATTATTTGTTCCATTTCTTTGAAAAAAGTGGATGGTATTTTGATGGGAATTACATTGAATGTGTAGATTGCTCTAGGTAACATTGACATCTTCACAATATTTGTTCTTCCAATCCATGAACATGGAACATTTTTCCATTTCTTTGTGTCTTCCTCAATTTCTTTCATGAGTATTTTATAGTTTTCTGAGTATAGATTCTTTGCCTCTTTGGTTAGATTTATTCCTAGGTATCTTATGGTTTTGGGTGCAATTGTAAATGGGATCGACTCCTTCATGTCTCTTTCTTCTGTCTTGTTGTTGGTGTATAGAATGCCACTGATTTCTGTGCATTGGTTTTATATCCTGCCACTTGACTGAATTCCTGTATGAGTTCTAGCAGTTTTGGGGTGGAGTCTTTGGGGTTTTCCACATAAAGTAACATATCATCTGCAAAGAGTGAGAGTTTGACTTCTTCTTTGCCGATTTGGATGCCTTTGATTTCTTTTTGTTGTCTGATTGCTGTGGCTAGGACTTCTAATACTATGTTGAATAGCAGTGGTGATAGTGGACATCCCTGCTGTGTTCATGATCTTAGGGGGAAAGCTCTCAGTTTTTCCCCATTGAGAATATTTGCTGTGGGTTTTTCATAGATAGCTTTTATGATATTGAGGTATGTACCCTCTATCCCTATATTCTGAAGAGTTTTGATCAAGAAAGAATGCTGTACTTTATCAAATGCTTTTTCTGCAACTATTGAGAGGATCATATGGTTCTTGTTCTTTCTTTTATTAATATATTGTATCACATTGATTGATTTGCGGATGTTGAACCAACCTCGCAGCCCAGGGATAAATCCCACTTGGTTGTGGTGAATAATCCTTTTAATGTACTGTTGGATCCTATTGGCTAGTATTTTGGTGAGAATTTTTGCATCCATGTTCATCAAGGATATTGGTCTGTAATTCTCCTTTTTGATAGGTTATTAGTCTGGTCTGGGGATCAAGGTAATGGTGGCCTCATAAAACGAGTTTGGAGGTTTTCCTTCCATTTCTATTTTTTGGAACAGTTTCAGAATAGGTATTAATTCTTCTTTAAATGTTTGGTAGAATTCCTCTGGGAAGCCATCTGGTCCTGGGTTTTTGTTTATTGGGAGATTTTTGATGACTACTTCAATTTCCTTAGTGGTTATGGGTCTGTTCAGGTTTTCTATTTCTTTCTGGTTCAGTTTCAGTAGTTAATACATTTCTAGGAATGCATCCATTTCTTCCAAATTATCTAATTTGCTTCCAGATTATCCAATATTATCTAATTTGCTGGCATAGATTTGCTCATAATATGTTCTTATAATTGTTTGTATTTCTTTGGTATTGGTTGTGATCTCTCCTCTTTTATTCATGATTTTGTTTATTTGGGTCATTTCTCTTTTCTTTTTGATAAGTCTGGCCAGGGGTTTATCAATCTTGTTAATTCTTTCAAAGAACCAGTTCCTAGTTTCATTGATCTGTTCTACTGTTCTTTTGGTTTCTATTTCATTGATTTCTGCTCTGATCTTTATTATTTCTCTTCTCCTGCTGGGTTTAGGCTTTATTTGCTGTTCTTTCTCCAGCTCCTTTAGGTGTAGGGTTAGGCTGTGTATCTGAGACCTTTCTTATTTCTTGAGAAAGGCTTGTATTGCTATATATTTTCTTCTTAGGACTGCCTCTGCTGTATCCCAAAGATTTTGAACAGTTGTGTTTTCATTTTCATTGGTGTCCATGAATATTTTTCATTCTTCTTTAATTTCCTGGTTGACCCATTCATTCTTCAGTAGGATGCTCTTTAGCCTCCATGTATTTGAGTTCCTTCTGACTTTCCTCTTGTGATTGAGTTCCAGTTTCAAAATATTGAAATTTCCCTGAAAATATGCAGGGAATGATCCCAATCTTTTCGTACCTGCTGAGACCTGATTTGTGACCTAGGATGTGAGCCTTTCTGGAGAATGTTCCATGGGCACTAGAGAAGAATATGGATTCTGTTGCTTTCGGATGGAATGTTCTGAATATATTTGTGAAGTCCATTCAGTCCAGTGTGTCATTTAAAGTCTTTATTTCCTTGTTGGTCTTTTGCTTAGATGATTTGTCCATTTCAGTGAGGGGGTGTTAAAGTCCCCCACGATTATTGTATTGTTGTCATTGTGTTTCTTTGCTTTTGTTATTAACTGCCTTATATAGTTGGCTACTCCCATGTTAGGGGCATAGATATTTACAATTATTAGATCTTCTTGTTAGATAGACCCTTTAAGTAGGATATAGTGTCCTTCCTCATCTCTTATTCCAGTCTTTGGTTTAAAATCTAATTTGTCTGATACAAGGATTGCCACCCCAGCTTTCTTTTGGTGTCCATTAGCATGGTAAATGGTTTTCCATCCCTTCACTTTCAATCTGGGGGTGTCTTTGGGTCTAAAATGAGTCTCTTGCAGACAGCATATCGATAGGTTTTGTTTTTTTATCCAATCTGATAGCCTGTGTCTTTTGATTGGGACATTTAGTCCATTTACATTTAGGGTACCTATTGAAAGATAGGAATTTAGTGCCATTGTATTGCCTGTAAGGTGACTGTTACTGTATGTTGTCTGTGTTCCTTTCTGGTCTATGTTACTTTTAGGCTCTCTCTTTGCTTAGAGGACCCCTTTCAAGATTTCTTGTAGGGCTGGTTTTGTGTTTGCAAATTCCTTTAGTTTTTGTTTGTCCTGGAAGCTTTTTATCTCTCCTTCGATTTTCAATGACAGCCTAGCTGGATATAGTATTCTTGGCTGCATATTTTTCTCATTTAGTGCTCTGAATATATCCTTCCAGTCCTTTCTGGCCTGCCAGGTCTCTGTGGATAGGTCTGTTGCCAATCTAATGTTTCTACCATTGTAGGTTACATGTCTCTTCTCCCAAGGTGCTTTCAGGATTTTCTCTTTGTCTATGAGACTCGTAAGTTTTACTACTAGATGTCGGGGTGTTGACCTATTTTTATTGATTTTGAGAGGGGTTCTCTGTGCCTGCTGGATTTTGATGCCTGTTTCCTTCCCCAAATTAGGGAAGTTCTCTGCCATAATTTTCTCCATTATACCTCTGCCACTCTCTCTCTTTCTTCTTCTTCTGGGATCCCAATTATTCTAATGTTGTTTCGTCTTATGGTATCACTTATCTCTTGAATTCTGCCCTCATGATCCAGTAGCTGTTTATCTCTCTTTTTCTCAGCTTCTTTATTTTCCTTCATTTGATCTTCTATATCAGTAATTCTGTCTTCTGCCTCATTTATCCTAGCAGTTAGAGCCTCCATTTTTGATTGCACCTCATTAATAGCCTTTTTGATTTCGACTTGGTTGGATTTTAGTTCTTTTATTTCTCCAGAAAGGGTTTCTCTCATAATGTCCATGTTTTTTCAAGCCCAGCTAGTATCTTTAAAGTCATCATTCTGAACTCTAGTACCAACATCGTACTAATGTCCTTATTGATTAGGTCCCTTGCAGTCGGTACTGCCTCTTGTTCTTTTTGTTGAGGTGATTTTTTCCGTCTTGTCATTTTGTCCAGAGGAGAATAGATGAATAAAAGAACAAAATGCTAACAGGGTAACAACGTCTCCAGAAAATATACACTAAACATATCAGAAAAGACCTGAAACTGGAGGAAAAGAAAGGGAAAGAAAGAAAAAGGACAAAAAAAGAAAGAAAGAAAAAGATAAAAACAAACAAAAACAAAACAAAGCAAAAAAAAAAAAAAAACCAGAATATGATCAAATATGATCAGGCTTGTGCATAGATCAGTGCCACACACTAGATTTTTTTTTTTAAGATTTTATTTATTTATTTGAGAGAGAGAGAATGAGAGAGAGAGCACATGAAAGGGGGGAGGGTCAGAGGGAGAAGCAGACTCCCTGCTGAGCAGGGAGCCCGATGCGGGACTGGATCCAGGGACTCCAGGATCATGACCTGAGCCGAAGGCAGTCGCTTAACCAACTGAGCCACCCAGGCGCCCGCCACACACTAGATTTTGCCCACATTTTGATCTGTTAGAAGAAAGTGCCTCCCAAAATTTTAGAGAAAGAAAAACATATATGTACAAAAATAAGGGTTAATACAATGTAGGGATGGAATATGACTGTAAAGATGAAAATTATAAAATATTTTATAAAAGGAATTGATAAGAAAAGAAGTTGGTTGAAAAAAGAAAGAAGATGATTTAAAAAAAAAAGGGAGAGAATGTGATCAGGCAGGAGACCAGAACAAAGCCACACACTAGAGATTTAGGGTATATTTTGATCTGTTAGAAGAAACTGTATCTCAAAATTTTAAAGAGAAAACTTATATATATATATATACCAAAAATAAGGGTAACTACTATGAAGGGATATAATATAGCTCTAAAAATGAAAAATAAAAAATATTTTTTTTAAAATGGTTTGATAAGATGTTGGTTGAAAAAGGGACAAAGACAAATTCAAAAAAAAAAAAAAGTTAAAAAAATAAAAATTAACTTTGAAAGACTAAAGAATCATGGTAAAAAATCCATGATTTCTATGTGCAGTATTCCCATAGCGCTGGAGTTCTGCCCTTCTCATTGATTGGTAAACTTGGTCTTGGCTGGCTTTTCTTGCTGATCTTCTGGGGGAGGGACCTGTTGTCGTGGTTCCCAAATGTCTTTGCCGGAGGTGGAATTGCCCCGCCCTTGCCGGTCAAGGCTAAGTAACCTGCTAAGGTTTGCTCTCAGGAGCTTTTGTTCCCTGCAAGCTTTCCGTACAGTTCTGGAGGCCAAGAGTGAAAATGGTAGCCTCCCAATCTCTGCCTGGAGGAGCTGAGAACTCAGGGCCCCGCTCCTCAGTGCACCCCCAGAGAAAAGCAGTCTTGATCACTCCCGTCTCCCCGGTCTCCAGCTGTACTCCGTGCTCACCCGGCCTGTGACCGAGCATTTCTGTCTCTGGCACCCAACCCCGTGTGGAGTCTCCAAACCCAGGAGATCCCTGTGGTGCACTCCCGTGCCGCTCCTCCTGGGGGAGGAAGGGGAGTCTCCCCGGATCTGCCTCTTGTTGGGTCCCTGCTGGAGGAGCAGTGGCCCGACTATGCCGCAGATCACGGTGTATAGCAACCCCGAGCTGAGAGCCCACGCCTTGGCTCCGTCTCTGCAGCCGGCTACACTGCACCGATCCCTGGGAGCTCTGCCACACTCAGGCACCTCTGGTCTTTCTGTGACCCTGACGGTCCTGAGACCTCACTGTCCCACGCAGGTTCCTCCTCCTGCTTAGCCACTGGAGCGACGTCCCTCAGTGGAGCCGGCTTCTAAAAGTTCTGATTTTGTGCTCAGCTGCTCTATCATTTGCCAGAAGTGGCCGACAGAGGACCCCTCCCCCGCCTTCTATCCTCCTGAATATCACCTTCGATTCACTTCTCTGCACACCCTACCTTCCAGAAAGTGGTCACTTTTCTGTTCAGAGAGTTGGTGCTATTCTTTTCTTTGAACTCCTGTTGAGTTTGTAGGTATTCAGAATGGTTTGATCCCTATCCAGCTGAATTCCTGGGGCCAGATGAAATCCAGGTCTCCTACTCCTCTGCCATCTTGCTCCGCCCCTCCAGAACTTGCATTTCTAATAAGCTCCAAGGTGATGTTCATGCTGCTGATTTTTAGATCACACTTTGAGAACCACTGCCCTAGAGTGACAATAGTTCTTGAAAGTCAAATGTACTGAGAAAGATGGGGGATTTGTAAATTTCAGAGTTTTCCTTTCCATATCAAAAGCAAAGCCTAGAGTTCTAAACCTGGACTTCTATCAAAAATTGATGTTAGTAGGAATTACCAGACAGGATAAGTCCCTTCTGCTAATGCAGAAAAATGACAAAGGATTGGGAAAGGAGACAAAATAACAATAAAGAGACAGAATGTTCTCACCCCCTTTCCTAACACCACTTTATAGAGTCTAATTTAAATGGCATGAAATAACAATCATTAGTTAATGTGGGGAAATTGAGTATTATCCAAAGATGGTGCCCATTTTCTTGCCTTGAGAGATGTCAGACACCTCATAAAAACTGCTAGGGTGTTTCAGGATTCCACCCTACCGCCATTAGATTTTTCCTATGCATAAAAATATTCTAACTTCAGAATCCAAGGTACAGCCTTATGAACAGTTCTGCATACATGGGCAGTGAATTCACTGGAGACTTTAAATAAGATATCATTCTACTGCTGAATGAATCAGTGTTTTCCAAAGCATCAGATATCTTCCCACTACTTTTTTTTTTTCTTCTTCTTCTTTTGGTGAACAAAAGGTGTATCAAGGCTTTTAATTGTTAACAATCTTCCTTTTGTTTTCCACTGAGGACAAAAGCTATAGCCTTTTTGCAATGGGCACAACCCTATAATGGCATTCTCTCCTATTTGGATATGACAGATACCCTCTCAGGAACTAAACTCATTTCTGCAAGATGTACTTGAGACTTGGAGAAGTAAACCACAATTTATCTCCTCTAAATAGCACTCCCCATTTCAGAGCATGAGGCGGATAACCTCAATGTGAACTTTGCCTATGGATGTTTATCTACAGCCTCCAAGTAATATGGATTTATTCTGGTAATATACAGACCATTTTGCAGATAATGTTGAGAGCAAACATTTTATTACTGATTTCTTGTAAATTACACATGGCTGTGTTTTAATGGATTTTCCTTCTAAGCCTCAGTCTCATAACATGAGTAGTTATACAGATTTTTATTATGATCTTGAATATTGACTTTTAATTATGCACTGGTTAACAAAACAAATAAGGCTGTCATTTACATCAAGGGAATGCTAAGGATGGAGGGACTCTTTTGACATCCCTCCTGCCTTCCCATCCCAGTACTACTTACTTTAACATCACCCACACGAGGCATAAAAATGTAAAAATCTCACATTACTTTAAGAAGACCCTGGAGCAGTTTTTAATTATGTTTATTGCAGAGGATACATGGCTTACAGTAATGATAGTTGAAGGGCACCCTAACAACCATATTCAAGGGTAAAAAAGGCTGTTCAAAGGGGTATATGAGAACTTCCATCTCCATAGAAGACACACTGGAAAAAAATTCATTTAAATTGAAGACAAGAAAGGTAGACAATGAAATGATCTTCCCGGCCACAAGGTTATCAGGGGAAACAAGTCATTAAAAAATCCAAGAACTAAACTCCACTCTTTCTGATACATTTCAGTTCTTAAGATGGCCTTATAGAAGATACAGCATTTGACAGCAATGGCCCAAGAGTCCTGCAAATCTGAAGTCAGCATCTAGAATTGGTGACCCCTCTAACACTGCTTCCATTCTAAGACTCAGTGAGCTCATCCTTGGAGATAAGAAGAGGTGGTAAGGATCTTTTATCAGATGTGATATTTTTAGATTCTGTTTCTAAGTATGAAGAGGGTTAAAGGCTTTTGAATTTCTTTCCTGGCTATTCAGACAAGAAAATAGGTCAAGAGCTCAGTAAGACCAAGGAGATCAGTGGTTTATTTCTGTATGGCAGTTAGCATTCTCCTTAACCCTTTCTCCCAAGAATATCCTGAAATATATTCTGTGAGGAAATATTAGTGGTGAAGACGATGTCAGGATATTGAGGTCTCAATGACTGTTGGTTGTTTAATAAATCTGGGTAGGATTGAGAATGAGAGCATGATAAATGAAATTTTGATAATGGCATAGTGGGGATCAAATCAGGTTAATATATTTTATTGAGAAAATTTTATATAGAAAACCAGAGTAAGGAAGGACCTCAGAAATGAAATTTAATCCATTTAAAAAAAGTAATGGGGTAACTGAATAACTTGGCTCTTTTGGCCTTCTGAATAATAGTATCAGAACTGGGAAGTAAAGCCAGTACAAAGGTGTTTCCATTACATTATGCTCTTTTGGGATGCCAATTCTCTCTGCAACTTACCTTCTGGAAAAATCTGTTTTTCATTCCTATACACAACAAAAACAGCCAAAACCCTAAGCCAGTTATTTTGCTCAATCTGGGAAAAATAGAAACTACTCTAACATCTTACCTCGTATTAAAATTTTTTCCATTATTTCTGGGACCACCCATGGTAGCTTGGCAAATGAAGTAATTAAGATTGTGTTAATTACTTAAGAATTTTTTTCACTACAGAAAATAGTTTTGTCACTGTTTTAAAGTAACACTTTCACAGACTATAGCTAACAAGAAAATTTGTTGCTGGAAATACATTATCAACCACTCCACAAGTCAATGGTGTCCTTCACTTTTATCAGCTGTTTCCTGACTTGGTTGAAATGGAATGAAATCTTCACCATATTGAGAAAGATTGGGAATCCATGGTCACTCTGAATGGAAAATGCATATATTTTGGGAGCAAAGATGAAAGTGGGCCATTTTTCCCAGTGTTAGGGTTGTCTTAACACTTTTGGAGAGAGAAGCACCTGCCCCATAGAATTTTAGCCACTCTGGTCAATTATCAGAAATTCTTTCTATCCTAATAATGGAATCAACTCTCCAGGAATAAAAGAACACAAACAAACTGCAACCTGAGGAAGCTCTGTTTATTTCAGAGTCTCAAGGAGCCATGTGCTGTTAAACAAAATATAAAATGTGCAATAAACTTTAGGTATAAAGGACTTTGTTGGCTATAAATTTTATTTTACTGCTGTCCTCCTATGGCTGAACATGTTCAAGATCAGTAAATTATTAAAATATTTGAGATGACAGAACATGAAGCCTAATTCCAGAAATACAGTAGTGAGAAAGAATGATGAGGGGCAGACACGGAGGGGCTATACTGTCATCTCTACAATGTCCATCATTTCAGTATGTACTTAACTAAAAAGGATATAGAGGGTAGAGTGAGCATCCTTAATTGATCATCTCCATCACTTTCCACACAGACACCAGTTGAAACCGAGAGTGAAAACTTTAAGCCAGAATCTTGTGACAGTGAGTGGAATGCGGGCACTTCCATCTTAAACAGTCAGAATGTTGAAGAATTTTCCTGAGGCCCAAATTGTTGTTTTCGTAAGTCTGTGGTAACTCAGAAAAATGCATACTGTTTTGAATTTCCCTAAATGTGCAGGGAGGCAAGGATTTTTGTTTTTAAATAGAAAACCCCCTACATACTGTCTAAAGAAATCCTTTGTTACTGAAATCAGTCTCTCTGTGGAAAATTATAGTTTTCAGGGGAGCTATCCCTACTAATCAGACTTGAGGCTGTTTGGACATTGCAAAATTACATTACATTCCCTGAGGAAAGGAATTACTGAATAAGGGAAGTAAAATCTTAAACACAAGAGGATGATGGTGTTTTCCATGGAACCACTTACAAAATAGGAAAATTAGAAAATTCTTTTGGATCTTCTGTCAGACTTAAGAACATAATTAGAATGGCATTGACAAAAGCCACCATTGTCATTGCTTTGGGAGTATTACTGTTATATTTGAACTTGATTTTTCAAATTCTAGCCTTCTGGTAGGCACATTTGGTTTATTGAGGCTTTCGTTGTTCCTGTGTATACGTATGTGTATGTCTGTGTGTGTGTGGGGGGAAAGTTCTAATTATTATATTGTTAGTTTCTAACACAGTGCCTGACATATAGTAGCCTGTTAATCAATATATCTTAAGGGAAGACATTTTAGTCGACTTACTTTTGTGCCCTATTTACAAAAGTTGTAGTTATTCATTATAGAAAAAATTAAGATAATAGAAAAATTAAAAAAAATTAAATTCACCCATAATCATACCATCTAATTTGGATTAATTGGTATTAATATTTTGGTGTGATTCCAATTACCTAATTGGTATATATATATACATGTACACAAATACACCTAGAAACACAGAATCACACATATATATACATACATATATACCAGGCACTCAAATTGGTATCAAACCAAATATTCAGTTACATATTCACTTTTCAATTTAACTTTAATGAGTTGGGAAATATTTTTATTTTTTTTAAATTTAATTTTATTATGTTATGTTAGTCACCATACAACACATCATTAGTTTTTGATGTGGTGATCCACAATTCATTGTTTTCGTATAGCACCCAGTGCTCCATGCAGTACGTGCCCTCCTTAATACCCATCACCGGGCTAACCCATCCCCCCACCCCTCTCCCCTCTAAAACCCTCAGTTTCTCAGAGTCCATAGTCTCTCATGGTTCATCTCTCCCTCCGATTGCCCTTCCTTCATTTTCCCCTTCCTTCTCCTAATGTCCTCCATGCTATTCCTTATGTTCCACATATAAGTGAAACCATATGATAATTGACTTTCTCTGCTTGACTTATTGCACTTAGCGTAATCTCCTCCAGTCCCATCCGTGTTGATGTAAAAGTTGGGTATTCATCTTTTCTGATGGCCGAGTAATATTCCCTTGTATACATGGACCACATCTTCTTTATCCACTCATCTGTTGAAGGGCATCTTGGGTCTTTCCACAGTTGGGCTATTGCGGACATTGCTGCTATGAACACTGGGGTGCATATGGCCCTTCTTTTCACTACATCTGTGTCTTTAGGGTAAATACCCAGGAGTGCAATTGCTGGGTCAAAGGGTAGCTCTATTTTTAATATTTTGAAGAACCTCCACACTGTTTTCCAAAGTGGCTGTACCAGCTAGCATTCCCACCAATAGTGTAAGAGGGTTCCCCTTTCTCCACAACCTCTCCAACATTTGTTGTTTCTTGCCCTGTCAGTTTTTGCCATTCTAACTAGTGTAAGGTGGTATCTCAATGTGGTTTTAATTTGAATTTCCCTGATGGCTAATGATGATGAACATTTTTTCATGTGTCTGTTAGCAATTTGTATGTCTTCTTCAGAGGAGTGTCTGTTCATGTCTTCTGCCCATTTTTTGACTTGATTATTTATTTTTTGAGTGTTGAGTTTGAGAAGTTCTTTATAGATCTTGGATACCAGCCCTTTATCTGTAGTGTCATTTGCAAATATCTTCTCTCATTCTGTGGGTTGCCTCTTTGTTTTGTTGACTGTTTCCTTTGCTGTGCAGAAGCTTTTTATCTTGATGAAATCCCAAAAGTTCATTTTTGCTTTTGTTTCACTAGCTTTTGGAGATGGATCTTGAAAGAAGTTGCCATGGTTGATGTCAAAGAGGTTATTGCCTATGTTCTCCTCTAGGATTTTGATGGATTCCTGTCTCACATGGAGGTCTTTCATCCATTTTGAGTTTATCTTTGCGAATGGTGTTAAAGAATGGTTGAGTTTCATTCTTCTGCATGTGGCTGTCCAATTTTCCCAGCACATTTATTGAAGAGACTGTCTTTTTTCCATTGCATGTTTTTTCCTGCTTTGTCAAAGATTATTTGACCATAGAGTTGAGGGTCCATATCTGGGCTCTCTATTCTGTTCCTTTGGTCTATATGTCTGTTTTTGAGCCAGTACCATGTTGTCTTGGTGATCACTGCTTTGTAATATAGCTTGAAATCAGACGTGTTGCCCCCAGCTTTGTTTTTCTTTTTCAACATTTCCTTGGCGATTCAGGGTATTTTCTGATTCCATATAAATTTTAGGATTGTTTGTTCCAGCACTTTGAAAAATGTCATTGGAATTTTGATTGGGATGGCATTGAAGGTATAGATTGTTCTGGATAGCATAGACATTTTAACAATGTTTATTCTTCTGATCCATAAACCTAACCAAAGAGGTAAAGGATCTATACTCTAGGAACTACAGAACACTCATGAAAGAAATTGAAGAAGACTCAAAAAGATGGAAAAACATTCCATGTTCATGGATCGGGAAATATTTCATCTAATGTAAAATTGTTTATAGAGTTTACAGGGCCCACTCACTAAACTCTCAAACCATGAACTTTGCAAACTGGGGTTGAAGAAGCTTCCCTATGTTTCTCTTACTGGCTAGTAATAACATTTACTGAGCACTTACTAAGAGCCAGAAAGTCTGCTAAAACCTTGATTCATAGTATACTGTTTTAATCTTCACAACAACTTTTTGAAGTAAATGTTATTTGGATGATCTATCATCTACCTATCTATCATCTGTCATTAATCTATGATTTATATTTATTTTTTGAGATAAAATTGGTATATAGCCTTATATAAGTTTCAGATAAACAACATTATAATTCAACATCTTTATTCATTACAAAATGATCACCTCAAAAGTCGAGTTACCATCTATCACCCATTTCACCATCCCCACCCCCTTCCCTTCTGGTATCCACCAATCTGTTCTTTATGTCTATAAATTTGCTTTTGTTGTTTTGCTTGTTCACTTGTTTTGTTTAGATTCCACATGAGTGAAGTCATACTGCTTGTGTTTTTTTCCTTCTGATTTATTTCACCAACATAATAGCCTCAGTGCCCATCCATGTAGTCACAAATGACAAGGTTTCATTCTTTTTATGGCTACATAGTATTCTGTTGTGCTTCTCTACCATTTCTGCTTTATCCATTCATCCATAGTTGGGCATTTAGATTATTTCCATAACTTGGCTATTGTAAAGAATACTGCTATGAATATAGGGGTGCATATATCTTTTCAAATTAGTGTTTTCATGTTCTTGAGATAAATACCCAGATACAGAAATAGCTGACTCATATAATAGCTCTATCCTTAACTTTTTGATGAATCTCCATACTGTTTTCCCTTGTGTCTGCACCAATTTACATTCTTACCAGCAGTGTACATAAGTTCTCTTTTCTCCACATCCTTGCCAACACTTGTTATTTCTTATCTTTTGATGATAGCCAATCTAATGAGTATGAGGTGATATCTCATTGTGGTTTTGATTTGCATTTTCCTAAATATTAGTGATGTCGAACATGTTTTCATGTGCCTATTGGCCATTGGTATGTGTCTTCTTTGGGAACATGTTTATTCAGATCCTCTGCCCATTTTCAATTGGGTTGTTATATGAATTCTCTATATATTTTGAATATTAACCCCTTGTCAGATATGTAATTTGCTTAGATTCTTCTGTTTAAAACCTAAAGAGTAGAAGTAATTTGCCCAGGTTCACCCAGCAGTAGGTGGCACTGCTGGGTTTCAAACCCAAGACTGTGAAATCCAGACCCTGAGCTCTGAACACTTGAGCTTAGTACTGACTCGACTATTACCATGGGTTACACATCTGGACATATGTTTGAGTCCTTCTACCTTTTGATCACTTAGTCTTGTTGATCATATTTCTGAAATATCCCATTTTCCATTTTCCCTTCCATGTCTTAACTCATTGGTTTTCATAATCAGGAAGAGTTTGCCCTCCAGGGAGACATTTGGCAATGTGTGGGGACTTTTGCTGTTATTATAGCTTGAAGGGGGATACTACTGACATCTACCCAGTAAAGGCCAGGGATGTTGTTAAATATCCTAAAACACCCAGGCTCCCACAGCAAAGAATTCTCCAGCCCAAGATGTTAATAGTACCAAGGTTGAGAAGCCCTGCCTTAGCTCATTTCCATGGCCTCGTTTATCTAAACATAAACAGCCTCCTGATTAGTTTCTCTATCTTAAGGTTCATTCCCATCCACACTGCAGCCATGGTCACATCTTTAAATGCGGATCAGACCATGCCATCTCTTGCCCTGTTTAGCTTTGTAGCTGTAGAGGACTGTCCATGTCCAGATATAGATTCAAACAGTTCTAGATTGTATGACTTCAGGAAAGTGATTTAACCTCTCTGAATTTCAACTCCATTACCTGTAAAATAAGGGCATAATAACGACTCCTAAATTTGATAGGGTTCTTGTGAGGCTATCAACATTTCATGGCTGACACTAGGTAAGTCCTCAATAAATGTTATCCATCCATCATTCAGAAGGAAACTGTTGAAGAGTCCACTCATCCATCCATCCATCCATCCATTCATTGGTTGTAACACACAGTAGTTAAGGTAACAAGCTCTGGAATCAGATTTCCTTAGTTCCGAACCAGGTTCCGAAATCAAATGCATGTAACCTTGAACATTTTACTTGGCTTTATGAAGCCCTCATTTCCTTGCCTCTAAAATAAGTATAATAACATTATACATCTAATAAAAGTATTGTGAGGACTGAATATGGGTAGAGTATCTAACATGTTGCTTGCTGTGTATAAGCCCTAAATAAGTGTTAGCTGTTACCCAGTTTGTATTTGTTGAGCATCCACTCTGTGATAGGTCCTCTTCACATTGTGCCTGCATTCGGAGGCCTGAATCTCTCATAAGATAAAGAGCTTGTTTTAAAAAAGTAATTAAAAAAAAAATCTCTTCACAACAACACTTGAAATATAGGTGATAAAAATACCATTTCTGTCAACATCTGTCTGTGTTTCATAAAGTTCTGCTGGCCAGTATTTCTCTCAGAAAGATATGCATCTACTAATATGGAAACAATTGTCAATCAAAAGGAGTCGGCTGTTCTTCTGCAGTGGAAGACTCTCCACCATTTCCAACTCACCTTTTAAGCTGCCTCTCTAGGCGTAATATAATCAAGAGAAATCTCTTCAAGATTAAGATAATGGCTCTTAGCTTTCTCCATTACCCTAGAGCTGAAGAGATGATAGTGACATATTTCAGTTTCAGAAGGAAGTCAGTGGCTACTTAATTTTACATGTGAATTTTGAATGCTCTGTATTTTGTTAAAATCCAGATTACATTCTTCTCACTAAGAAAGTGATCCAATCTGATTAATATAATACATTCTCCTCTGTTGCCCAACATTGCCAAAGGCAAGGTATTACT
The DNA here is from genome assembly GCF_029215605.1 of Mirounga angustirostris. Lineage (NCBI taxonomy): Eukaryota > Metazoa > Chordata > Mammalia > Carnivora > Phocidae > Mirounga > Mirounga angustirostris. Next base: position 181,274,784 of record NW_026991709.1, on the reverse strand, counting down.
TAGGGAACCAGGCCCTCCCCCCAACACATACACAATGCAAAATAAATAGATCTGTACAATCATTATTGAGCTAAAATAGCACTTAGAAATGTATTTTTATTGTGAAAAATGGCCAAATAAGAGTTGTTGAATATTTGTAGCCCTGTAATGTAAGTCAGATAAATTGGTGCCCAGAAGTCTGACATTTCAAAAGCCTGAGAATATGTTGCATTTTTTCTGATATGCCATTTTTGTAATTCCCCCCACTATTTTCCTGTAGCCAGAAGCAATTCTTCTGTTCCCAGGCAGTTCAATTAGAGCATTATAGAAGTTGTCAGAATGACTTCAACATAAGTACCCCTGAGCAACAGGTATAATTTTGGAGAGGAACAAGTTCTACTCTTACCACCCTGGTGTGGGCACTGGTGTTAACTAATTTGGAAAAAGAATGCACCATTTGAATCTTCTCAACTCAGTTAACTTGCCCAGAGACTTAGAAACATACTATCTCACCTAGAGCAGGTTCTCTGCTTGGCTCAGCTCAGCATCCTTATGCCCTTCTTTAGCAACAGCACCCTCATTGTGTTCTCAATGCATATGTGTTAGGTGGCTCCACCTCTGGGTAGTTTAGACGATACCCACAAAGATACCCTGCCCAAGCATGGGCAGGCCTTAGAGGTTGACCTCTAGTGAATAGAATGCAGCAGAAATGACACTGTGTGACATTTGAGACCAGTTCAAGGGTCAGCAAACCTTTTCTATAAAGGGCTAGATAGTAAATATTTTTAGCTTCACAACTACATAGCTCTGTCTCTGTAACATGGAACACAAATGGGCTTGGCTGTGTTGTCATGAAAAGTTATAAAATTAGGTGGAGGGTCAGATTTGATCCGCAGGCTGTAATTTGCCAATTCGTGGGTTAGGCTATAAAAGATGACATGGCTTCTGTTTAACTCTTTCTCTTATCAAGTAAACTTTTTAAAAAAGAAGTTTTAGGTTCAGAGCAAAATTAAACAGAAAGTACAAAGATATCCCATATATCCTCTATCCCCACACAACCAGAGCCTTCTCCATTGTCAAAATCCCCCACCAGAGTGCAACATTTATTACAATTGATGAACCTATATTGACATGTCATTATCACTCAAAGTCTGTAGTTTACATTGGAGTTCCCTTTTGGTGTTGTACATTCTGTGGATTTGGATAAATGTATAGTGACATGTATCCACCCCTGTGTATCATACAAAATAGTTTCACTGTCCTGAAAATCCTGTGTTCTTCACCTTTCCCTCCCTTCCTCCTCCTAAATTCTGGCAACCACTGATGTTTTTAGCATCTCCACAGTTTTTTTTTTTTTTTCCTCCCAGAATGTCATATAGTTGGAATTAAACGTTATGTAGCATCTTCATAGTGGCTTCTTTCATTTAGTAATACATATTTAAGATTACTCAATGTCTTTTTATGGCTTGATAGCTCATTTCTTTTTAGGGCTATATAATATTAGTGATTGTATAGATATACCAAAGTCTATCCATTCACCTACTGAGGATAAGTTTGGGCAATTATGAACAAAACTGTTATAAACATTTGTGTGCAGGTATTTATGTAGACATAGCTTTCAATTCATTTAGGTAAACACCAATGAGCATGATTGCTGGATCATAAGATATGAGTACGTCTAGTTTTGAGAGAAAACTACTAAACCATCTTTCAAAGCGGCTGTGCCATTTTCGCATTCTCACCAGCAGTAAATGAGAGTTCCTATCGTTCCACATCTTTGCCAGCATGTGGAATTGTCAGTGTTCTGGATACATGGGTAGTATATCTCATTGCTGTTTTGCATTTCCCTGATGACATATGATGTGGAACAACACATATACGTTTCGTACACTTTTCATATAATTATTTGCCACCTGTATACCTTTTTTTGGCATCTCACTCTTCAAGTTACCATTTCTAGCCATCCCAAAGCCACCATCCAGGAAAGGTCATGAAGAAAGACTATATAGAAATAGAAGGAGATGCTCGCAGAGACCTAGTTGTCCAAGTCTTTCCTCACGGATATATAAGGAGGAAGTCTTCAAGATGAATCCAGCCTAGCCAAAATCTATCTGACTGTAACAAGATTATAAGACCCACAATGAGAACTATGTAAGTGAGTGCATTCAAGAATTGAGAGATGATGAGATGGGCATATGACCTAGTTCTAGTCTCACTATGTTTCAACACCCGGTTCATATTGCTTTGTACAGGGATGCATGTGCATCTCACTTTGATCCAGAAAGACTCAGTTTCTTGATCTTCACAGTGGGAAAGAGTAGAGGAGTTCTCTTTTTGCTTTTTTTCTAACTGGAGAGCACATAAGCCTGGGGCTACTATTGCACATTCTGATAACATACAGGAAGAGCCTATCCAAGACAATAACCAATGAAAAAGACAGCAGAGGGGAGAGAGAGAGAAAGAATCACTAATGGCATAATTTGGGTGCCTGTATGGAACTATTCTTGAGGGTTAGCCCTGGGTATTTCAGTTATAAGAGCCAATTGTTAGTGGTGGTTGTCAGAGATGAGGGGTAGAGAATGAGTGAAATGAGTGAAGGGGACCAAAAGGTACAAACTTCCAGTTATAGAATAAATAATAAATAATTTGTGGGAATGTAATATAAGCAGCATGGCAACTATAGTTAACAATATTATATTGTATATTTAAAACTTGCTAAAAGGGGCACTTGGGTGGCTCATTTGTTGGGCATCTGCCTTCGGCTCAGGTCGTGATCTGGGGTCCTGGGATTGAGCCCCGTATCGGGCCCCCTGATCAGCGGGAGGCCTGCTTTTCCCTCTCTCACTCCCTCTGCTTGTGTTCCCTCTCTTACTGTGTCTCTCTCTGTCAAATAAATAAATAAAATCTTAAAAAAAAAAGTTGCTAAAAGAGTAGATCTCAAAAGCTCTTGTCACAAGAAAAAAATTCTGTAAATCTGTACGGTAATGGATGCGTTGGTCATTTCACAATATATATACATATCAAATCATTATGTTGTACACCTGAAAATAATATAATGGTACATGTCAATTATACCTCAATAAAAAGAGCCAATTTTTGTATTATATATATTCATAAATCATAAGTGTACAGATTGATGAATTTTTAAAGAAATGGACACAACCATGTAACCAGGAGCAAGATCAGGAAACCAAAGTTCACAGCTCTCCCAACCCTCTGACTCTTGCCTACTTTCAACTAGTCCCCAGAGGTAATCACTATCTTGAATTTTGACAGCATATATAGTTTTTCCTTTTTTAGTGCTTTGTACAAATGTAATCAGATACTGTATATTCTTTTTCATCTGACTTCTTTTATCCAACATTCTGCTTATGAGATTTCTCTATGCTGTTGTGTGTAGATTTAGATTATTTATTTGCACTGCTGTATAATTCTCAATTGTGTGAATATTAACACAACTTATTTATCCAGTCTGTGGTTGGTGGACATTTCCAGTTTTTTGTCTATCATGAATAGTGATGCCATGAACATGACTTTCAGTGAACATTTGCACACATTTCTACTGTGAATGTGGTTTTAACTTATATTTCCCAGATTCCTCATGAAGTTGGGTACCTTTAATTTATTTTTATTGACCACCTCGATATCTTCTCTGATGAAGTGTTCAAGTCTTTTGCCCACTTTTCTATTGTGTTATCTCTCTTTTTCTTATTGATTTATAGGAGCTCTTTATATATTCCAAATGTATATTCTTTTTGAGGAAATACAGATATGCCAGTACATTTTAATATGTGTGTTTTTTTCTTTTCTTTTTTTTTAAAGATTTTATTTATATATTTGACAGAGAGAGACACAGCGAGAGAGGGAACACAAGAAGGGGGAGTGGGAGAGGGAGAAGCAGGTTTTCCACCAAGTGGGGGGCCCAATGTGGGGCTCGATAATATGTGTGTTTGAATTGAGACTTTATCACTTAAAACGGGCTTGTTATAGAACGTGGCTTGGCTGAAACATTGTTTGGACACCAGAGCAATAGTCCCTTTACTATTCCATGAAAGGAAAGGATCAGACATGATGACTTGGTTGAATGATAGTTAAGAATTCTTCTGACTTTCTGAGGTAGATTAAAAAAAATTTTTTATTGTTATGTTAATCACCATACATTACATCATTAGTTTTAGATGTAGTGTTCTATGATTCATTGTTTGTGCATAACACCCAGTGCTCCATGCAGAACGTGCCCTCTTTAATACCCATCACCAGGCTAACCCATCCTCCCACCCCCTCCCCTCTAGAACCCTCAGTTTGTTTTTCAGAGTCCATCGTCTCTCATGGTTCGTCTCCCCCTCCGATTTCCCTCCCTTCATTCTTCCCTTTCTGCTATCTTCTTTTTTTTTTCTTAACATATATTGCAATTATTGGTTTCAGAGGTACAGATCTGAGATTCAACAGTCTTGCACAATTCACAGTGCTCACCATAGCACATACCCTCCCCAGTGTCTATCACCCAATCTCCCCATCCCTCCCATCCCACCCCCCACTCCAGCAACCCTCAGTTTTTTTCCTGAGATTAAGAATTCCTCATATCAGTGAGGTCATATGATACATGTCTTTCTATGATTCAATTATTTTGCTCAGCTTAATACCCTCCAGTTCCATCCACATTGTTGCAAATGGCAAGATCTCATTCCTTTTGATGGCTGCATAATATTCTATTGTATATATATACCACATCTTCTTTATCCATTCATCTGTTGATGGACATCTTGGCTCGAGCTACCATATGATCCAGCAATTGCACTACTGGGTATTTACCCCAAAGATACAAATGTAGGGATCCGAAGGGGTACGTGCACCCCGATGTTTATAGCAGCAATGTCCACAATAGCCAAACTGTGGAAAGATCCGAGGTAGATTTTTATTATTACCTACAACTTCATCAGGCACAAGCATAGAGTGGCAGCCCATGTCCCTTTCTCTGCTAAAATGGGAGTCAGAGAGGAAGGGATATTTAATTTCAGATGGACTGCAAGGATGAATTCCCTGTATTTTCTGTCTTCTCTATTTGCCTTTTAAAGTAACTTGCACTAGAATGCACTGCTTTGTTGCTCCTTGCTCCCTTGTCTACCCAGTGTCTCTGATGATCCTTAATGATCCTTCAGAAGCCCACATGAAGAAATCAGTGCATTCCTTTTCTTTTTTTAAAGATTTTATTTATTTATTTGACAGAAAGAGACACAGCAAGAGAGGGAACACAAGCAGGGGGAATGCAAGAGGGAGAAGCAGACTCCCCGCTGAGCAGGGACTCAATCCCAGGACCCTGGGACCATGACCCGAGCTGAAGGCAGACACTTAACGACTGAGCTACCCAGGTGCATCAAAACAGTGCATTCCTGATGGAGCAGGCAATGGAACTTCTAGCCTTAACATTTTTCAGGGAGTTGCCTAATCTCAGAAACTCTCAAATTCTTCCTTTCTTTCGCGCTATTGGCAGCAAGATGTAAATCAAGCACAATACTTATAAGCAGTGGGAAAAAAAATCTCTTTTCCACCCTCTTCTCAAATCTACCTTCATCTCCAGGTAACACATGTCCATGTGGATTTTTAAGGCTCTCTCCCCACACAGCCTTGTTATTTAATTTACCCTTCAAGTTCATGCCAGTAGAGGAATCCATTATCAACTAAAAAAAAAAAAGGTAGCTAGGAGACTGGGAAGAAATAGAAATTGACAAATCTGTTAAAATGGCAAATCCAAAATAAACATTCATCGATAAATAAGACCACATCTATCACAGGATTATGAATATATTTGGCTTTTTAGAATTCAGATATACTGAAGGTATAAGAGATTACACGATGCACAGGAAATATTTTATTAACCACTTTGCTGACTTGCAAGTAGGTTTTATTCCAACCACAAAAAATAATTAGTGAGTGCCGGCAGATAGTTAAACTTGACTTTTTTCTGTTTATAAAAGTAAATAGTGAGATAACAATGACTTTCAACACATCAAGCATGGGAACCTAGTTCAATTCTCCTTTTCAACATGTTGCCATTAAGTCTCAAGATCAGTTAGAGTGGGTTTTTGCATGGGATATGACTGGTATCTGAGAGGAAGTGAGGCACAAAGGATACTCTTCCTTACTCATGCTCCCCAACACAGGCCAGTGAAAAGTTACATTGATCTTTTAAGGTTGATGCATTCTAAGGAGACCAACCTCACACATGTGGTTATAGTGATACCACCTGTAGTTTATCAGGCATGGTGAGGTGCCTTGCCTTTACCTTGGTAAAAGAAAAAAAGATGATCAGATTGCAAAACCCGTCAACTTTAGTATCTGATCATGTCTAGACAGTTGATGGTCTTGCCTCTTAGGATCGTAGTCAACTGTTTTGCATCAATAATTTGATATGGGGGAATTTTTGAGATGCTACACTTTCCTGTCATCCCTTGCTGTGCCAAACATCTGTCTTTCCATATTCATTATGACCTGGTAACTCAGTGGGCTTAGTTATACTTGGTTTAATTAAAGTTTCTCAAGAAGGAAGCAAGAAGGCTCATCAGCTTAAAATGCTATCTGTGGGCAAATTAGAAAAATGTTAATTAAATTTTAAGCATCTAAAATAGTTGCCTAATTTGGATTCATTGTAATAAAATTTGGAAGCAATTGTTACATCTGAATTTAGGTACTAGTTTTTGAAAACCTGGTATCATTCAAATTTATATTAAGGGAAGGATTCAAGATGGCATCATTAATACTTTTTGGAGGAATGGGAAGAAAGTGAAGTGACAGAAAGCAACAAGAGTCAGAGGCTAATAATACTGACCAAAAGGATAGTAATACTGCCACCTATATATTTGTATAAACATTGATTTACCTACAGACTAATCCTGTGCATTAGATTAAGCAAACAGTGTTACATCCATTATAGAAAAAGGGACATTAGATGATTTGACTAAATTCTTTCTAATAACAGAGCTAGGCCTAGACTTGAAGCCTCTGATTTGTCTATTTGAATAGGCAATTAAAATACATCAAAGATTTTATTTATTTACTTATTTGCCAGAGAGGGAGAGGGAGAGGGAGAGAGAGAGAGAGAGAGAGAGAGAGAACACACAAACAGGGGGAGCAGCAGGCAGAGGGAGAAGTGGGCTCCTCGCTGAGCAAGGAGCCCAGTGTGGGCCTCTATCCCAGGACCCTGGGATTATGACCTGAGCTGAAGGCCAATGCTTAACCAACTGAGCCACACAGGTGCCCCTGAATAGGTAATGAAAATACATCAAAACAAAAACAAATCTAGAAAATTAAAATAAACTTTGACAAACTTATTATTATTTGCTTCACTTCTAGTCAATTGATAGTAATATCATGTAGAGCTATAGCTTGGTTTGTTTTTATAACAGGTGCTGTGCTAGTGACTCTCTATGAAGTAGGAATTATTCCCACTTTTCAGGTAATTTGCCAAAAGTTACATATGGTGACCACCAGAGGAAATATTACCAATATCCTATAAGCAAACACATAAACTAATAACAATAAAAACTCCTGTAGAACCTAGTGCCAAGATCTTGGTTTCTAATACTATTCTCCAAACAAAAGAAAAAGCATTTTTTGGGAAAAGAGCTGATTCAAGGGTGGGGATAGGAAAAGATGAAGCCTGGAGCATTTTGTAGAATCAAGAAGTAAGTAAGTGCCCTAAAAAAAAGAAAAAATCCACAATTTTAGGGGTATGTCAAAGGAATACAGAAATCAATAAAAGAGTTCCCAATGGCCAACAATGAACAATTTGAGCAACAAAATAAAGTAATATCAGATTATAACCCAAAGTATAAAACAAGTGTCCATGAGTCTATACTGATATAAATTAATGATTGAATAAATAAATAAATTGGAGGGAATGGATAAATCTTCTCTGCAGAAGACTCCAAATATTTTACACAGACACTTTGCTCTCAGGGAGGTAGATCATAACTCACCACTCCTTAAGTGTGGGCCATGCACAGTGATTTCCTTCTAAAGAGGACAGTGTGGAAAGAGGGAAAGTAACTACAGTAGGGAAACCTGACAAGCACTACCTTAGCCAAATGATCAAACTTGACATCATCAATAATAAGTTGTGTCGCTGGCATGTACCCTTGGTATAATGTGATGAGAATGGCTTTTTACCTCTGTGGTCTTTCTTCTAAAAACTTATAGCCCCAGTCTAATCATGAGAAAAACATCAGACAAAACCCAACGGAAGAACAGTCTACAAAATACCTGACCAGTGCTCCTTGAAATACTCAAGGTCTTTACAAATTTGGCTGAGAAATTGTCTCAACCAAAAAGAGCCTAAAGAGACACAGTAATTTCATGGAATGTGTCTTCTGAGATGGAATCCTAGAACAGAAAAAAATACTGAGTAAAAACTAAGGAAATCTGAATGAGTATGGTATTTAGTCAATAATAACACGTCAGTATTGGTTCATTAATTGTGACAAATGTACCATACTTAGGTAAGATTTTAGCAATAGAGGAAGGATATTAAATACATGGAAATGGCTGTACTATCTGTAACTTTTCTTTATATCTAAATCTATTCTAAAATAAAAAAGTTTATTTCAAAAAACCTGCAGCCTTGGAATAAAAAAAAAAGAGAAAAGCAAACCAGTCAGAGGAAAATTCACTTATTCACTAGTTAATTCATCTGTTGATTGGTTTGTTCATTTATTGATATCTTTCATTATCTTTGATTTCATGTATACTTTGTGGCAGTGTAGCCCTAGGTTATAAAGACTCCTCAGTTCTACGGTGGGCATCTTCTCTCTCCTGTTACTGGCACTACTCTGAGAATAAATTTTATACCATGTTAAGCAGTAGCTGTGCAGTAGACTGATGCCATTTGGTAGAATTCATAAAAGAAAGGAGAGAAGTATTGGGGGTAGGTGACTACTTGAAGATTACTGTGGTTGGAGAACTTCCTATAATTGAATTCTGATTAAAGATTAAATTGCATAGACGTGTCCATTGAAAAATGGCTTTAATTATTACTACTATTTTTTGACTACATGTCTTCCAATGCACTGTAATATTACTCAGAACTTAAAATGACTACCTGTTACTGGTTGACTATGCCATTAACACTTTCTGATAGTGGCAAATAGTTAAACCGCTTCAGGAAGCTCACCTCTTTTGACCTGCAAAATAATTCAACAGAAGTTGATCTCATTTCCTAAGCCCCACACTTTAAAATAAATGATTAAATTATTCTCATGGCCATTTTGCTTTCCACCAAGAGTATACTCTGATCATCAAACTCATTTTACCACTGAAAAATATATTGAACACAAAAATGAAGTTCTTGAAGCATTTAGACACTCATTTATTTTGTAGTGACCTCTATAATGTTGATGAAGGAAACTAGAAATACATCCTCAACTTGATGATTTAATGGCTGTTCTCCAAGCCTGCAGAAAAACCATGTAGCATAAATCTGTATTTTTTGAAAATATCACATTTTGTTCTTGAGGACTTCAAAATGGAAATGATCTCCAGTGTAAAATCTGTATGAGATGTATGGAACTCTGTACAAGGAATATTGGATTATTGCACTCTGTAGCTTTGAAAACCATCTTTCTTGGATGGCAGCAGAAAGCTTCAATACACTTGCATGAATTATAGATGATACCCAGTACTCTTGTTAAAGTAGCTACAGGATGCTTTTCTAAGAAAGACCCTTCAGCCTGTGGATATTGTTATGCATCTGTCACACTAAAGATTTGTCTTTGGAAATACCTTAGTATTCTAGACATTTTTCAATAAATTGAGATTAGTACTCACAAGATGATTTTCTTTTCTTTCTATTTAGTATTTTTCTTTTAATTCTCAGAGAGGTACAGACATGTATTTAAAGTGGAAATGAAGTCATGGCTTTTAAACAATTAGCCCCAAAGAGGAATTGATTTCAAAGAAAGCCTGGGAGGGGTGGGAGACAAAACCAACATTGATTCTAGAGTACAGCTTCTTAACAGTTCAGACTTTTAGGTGCCTTAAAATGAACATCTTTACTGTCAGTAGAGAAATGGGGTAATACACAGATGAGAGGCTCCAAGTTAACATGCTCCTTTACAAAGACAAACTACCAGCTTAATTCGCATTCTTTTCCGTAACTTTTTTTTGATGTTCTGTCTAAACACTACATACATATCCAGCATGGACACTTACACCATGAAATTTATCATTTTAGCTATTTTCTTTAGTGACAGATTAAACAAATAAATAGTCAGTTGGATTTTAGGAAGTACCTATTATTTAAAAGCCAATAAAATAAAATCAGACTCCCTGAGTATTTAAAGAGAAAATCATTTAATGGAAAAGTGTGATCTTATATTGTTAATCATATTCATTTTTACTGTAGTAAAGTTTTACTTTTTAATGCCTTAAAATGATTTTCCCATTAATTATAAGTTGATAGCATCTATAAGGAAGGGGACCAAATAAATGTGTATGATATTAGATAGTGTAGATTTATAATGATTTTTTTTGGGGGGACAAAATAAAGTATAAACAGAAGGTTTATATATACTTTATATATACTATACTTTATGCAAACACTAGGTTTGCAGTCTTATTAAATTATATTGTTTTGAAAAGATATTATAGAGTGAAATTACACATTGGAAGTATACAGAGACAATGAGTACAGAGGACCCTAGAGATTCTAGCTTTTTCTCTGGGGTTAGCTCTGGGGTTAACTAGTTGTGTGACTGAAAGTAAGTAACTTAGATTCTTCAACTTCATCATTCTCATTTGTAGGAAGTTTTTCATAGATGTGTGAATGATTGGATTTTAGAACAATGGAGTTAAAAGAAACCTGAGTATAATTCCAGGGCATTCTCACTAAGTCTTACTAAATAAGAGCTATGTGAATTGGGATCAGAAACATACAAAAAAAAAAAAAAAAAGATTCCAAAAAGAATAAAAAATGGGTGCTTTAAGAAGGTAACTTTCAAACTTTTAATTTTATGATAAATATTATACCTAAAATTATTTACTGGTAAATTCAGTAAAATGTGTGAATTTTTTTCCTTTGCGTGTTAACCTCATACCAGTACATGACTTGCTGTTGTTTCTTTACATAATTTTTCTAAGGGATCTTAATAGATTTCTGTTGAAGCTTCAGTGTTAACATTTTTATAGTTTGTACTAAATTTAACCGTGATAAAAAAATGAATTTTATGCATAAATCAGAATTTAAAATTAAAGATTTTTTCTTAAAAAAAAAAGGTAATGTATGAAGTTCTAGTTTCAGCTCTAATATGCCAAGTGCTTGACAGTCATTTGTCAATCACTCCCATCCTTACAACAACAAAAAGATGAACAAAACAAAAATCAGTAACTTCTTAGAGTCATCAGAGTATTGAGTTTAAGGCAAATCATCTTCTCAAAGTCTGGAGAGACAAAGGAATACAGAGAATCACAACCAAGATCAATTTACCTGGAGCAGAAGACACTGGAGCAAAGAACTGGTAGGAATGAGTTGCTGAAAACTGAGTGTGGACTAAACTGAAACTTTAGGGTGCCCAATCTTAAGGAAAGCCTCACAATCTCATGGATTTTACACTGAGGAAGCTCACCAGATTTTCATGGTGATGATCCTAGGAAAAAACCCTCATGTTTTGCTCAGGTGGAAGGGGAAAAGAACTCTTTTTTGAAATACCCCCAGGGCATTCTCCATAACAAAGGCTTAATCTTCAATTTTACAATAATATTATTGGACCTGGGGGGAGTGGTTTAGACCTAGACCGCAAAGGTATGAACTAGAAATCAGTAAAGAAAGAAAGCTGGAAAATCCCAAAATATTTAAAACAAAAACATCAAAATAAAATAAGATGAAACCAGAGAGGGAGATAAACCATAAGAGACTCTTTTTTTTTTTTTTCCTAATATGGATGCAGTTTATTGAATGAGGGGAACAGATTTTTTTTTATTTTATTTTATTATGTTATGTTAAAAACCATACATTACATCATTAGTTTTTAAAAAATTTTTTTATTATGTTAATCACCATACATTACATCATTACTTTTTGATTCATTGTTAGTGCATAACACCCAGTGCTCCATTCAGAACGTGCCCTCTTTAATACCCATCACCAGGCTAACCCATCCTCCCACCCCTCTCCCCTCTAGAACCCTCAGTTTGTTTTTCAGAGTCCATCGTCTCTCATGGTTTGTCTCCCCCTCCGATTTCTCCCCCTTCATTCTTCCCCTCCTGCTATCTTCTTCTTTTTTTTTTTCTTAACATATATTGCATTATTGGTTTCAGAGGTACAGATCTGAGATTCAACAGTCTTGCACAATTCACAGCACTTACCATAGCACATACCCTCCCCAGTGTCTATCACCCAGTCACCCCATCCCTCCCACCCCACTCCCCACTCCAGCAACCCTCAGTTTGTTTCCTGAGATTAAGAATTCCTCATATCAATGAGGTCATATGATACATGTCTTTCTCTGATTGACTTATTTCGCTCAGCATAATACCCTCCAGTTCCATCCACATCATTGCAAATGGCAAGATCTCATTCCTTTTGATGGCTGCATAATATTCCATTGTATATATATACCACTTCTTCTTTATCCATCATCTGTCGATGGACATCTTGGCTCTTTCCACAGTTTGGCTATTGTGGACATTGCTGCTATAAACATCGGGGTGCACGTACCTCTTCGGATCCCTACATTTGTATCTTTGGGGTAAATACCCAGTAGTGCAATTGCTGGATCGTATGGTAGCTCTATTTTCAACTTTTGAAGAACCTCCATACGGTTTTCCAGAGTGGTTGCACCAGCTTGCATTCCCACCAACAGTGTAGGAGGGTTCCCCTTTCTCCGCATCCCCACCAACATCTGTCATTTCCTGACTTGTTAATTTTAGCCATTCTGACAGGTGTGAGGTGGTATCTCATTGAGGTTTTGATTTGGATTTCCCTGATGCGGAGCGATGTTGAGCACTTTTTCATGTGTCTGTTGGCCATTTGGATGTCTTCTTTGGAAAAATGTCTGTTCATGTCTTCTGCCATTTCTTGATTGGATTCTTTGTTCTTTGGGTGTTGAGTTTGATGAGTTCTTCATAGATTTTGGATACTAGCCCTTTATCTGATATGTCATTTGCAAATATCTTCTCCCATTCTGTCGGTTGTCTTTTGGTTTTGTTGACTGTTTCCTTTGCTTTGCAAAAGCTTTTTATCTTGATGAGGTCCCAATAGTTCATTTTTGCCCTTGCTTCCCTTGCCTTTGGCGATGTTTCTAGGAAGAAGTTGCTGTGGCTGAGGTCGAAGAGGTTGCTGCCTGTGTTCTCCTTTAGGATTTTGATGGACTCCTGTCTCACATTTAGGTCTTTCAACACTTTTGAGTCTATTTGTGTGTGTGGTGTAAGGAAATGGTCCAGTTTCATTCCTCTGTGTGTGGCTATCCAATTTTCCCAACACCATTTGTTGAAGAGACTGTCTTTTTTCCATTGGACATTCTTTGCTGCTTTGTCAAAGATGAGTTGACCGTAGAGTTGAGGGTCCATTTCTGGGCTCCCTATTCTATTCCATTGATCTATGTGTCTGTTTTTGTGCCAGTACCATACTGTCTTGATGATGACAGCTTTGTAATAGAGCTGGAAGTCCGGAATTGTGATGCCGCCAGCTTTGCTTTTCTTTTTCAACATTCCTCTGGCTATGCGGGGTCTTTTCTTATTCCATACAAATTTTAGGATTATTTGTTCCATTTCTTTGAAAAAAGTGGATGGTATTTTGATGGGGATTGCATTGAATGTGTAGATTGCTCTAGGTAACATTGACATCTTCACAATATTTGTTCTTCCAATCCATGAGCATGGAACGTTTTTCCATTTCTTTGTGTCTTCCTCAATTTCTTTCATGAGTATTTTATAGTTTTCTGAGTATAGATTTTTGCCTCTTTGGTTAGATTTATTCCTAGGTATCTTATGGTTTTGGGTGCAATTGTAAATGGGATCGACTCCTTCATGTCTCTTTCTTCTGTCTTGTTGTTGGTGTATAGGAATGCCACTGATTTCTGTGCACTGATTTTATATCCTGCCACTTTACTGAATTCGTGTATGAGTTCTAGCAGTTTTGGGGTCGAGTCTTTTGGGTTTTCCACATAAAGTATCATATCATCTGCAAAGAGTGAGAGTTTGACTTCTTCTTTGCCGATTTGGATGCCTTTGATTTCTTTTTGTTGTCTGATTGCTGTGGCTAGGACTTCCAAAACTATGTTGAATAGCAGTGGTGATAGTGGACATCCCTGCCGCATTCCTGACCTTAGCAGGGAAGATCTCAGTTTTTCCCCATTGAGAATGATAGCCACTGTAGGTTTTTCATAGATGGCTTTTATGATATTGAGGTATGTACCCTCTATGCCTATACTCTGAAGAGTTTTGATCAAGAAAGGATGCTGTAGTTTGTCAAATGCTTTTTCTGCATCTATTGAGAGGATCATATGATTCTTGTTCTTTCTTTTGTTAATGTATTGTATCACGTTGATTGATTTGTGGATGTTGAACCAACCTTGCAGCCCAGGGATAAATCCCACTTGGTCATGGTGAATAATTCTTTTGATGTACTGTTGGATCCTATTGGCTAGGATTTTGGTGAGAATTTTTGTATCCATGTTCATCAAGGATATCGGTCTGTAATTCTCCTTTTTGATAGGGTATTAGTCTGGTCTGGGGATCAAGGTAATGGTGGCCTCATAAAATGAGTTTGGAAGTTTTCCTTCCATTTCTATTTTTTGGAACAGTTTCAGAAGAATAGGTATTAATTCTTCTTTAAATGTTTGGTAGAATTCCCCTGGGAAGCCATCTGGCCCTGGGCTTTTGTTTGTTGGGAGATTTCTGATGACTGCTTCAATTAAAATAAACAAATAACCAAAAACAAAACAAAGCAGAAAAGAACCTAAACCACATACTTTTAAATAACATAGGTCAAAGAAGAAGTTTCAATAAAAAATTATGAATATTTTGAAGTAAATGAAATGGAATATACAACTTACCAAATTTGTGGGATACTGTGAAAACAGTGCTTAGAGCAAAAATTAGAGCATCAAATGTATATGTTAGAAAGGAAGAAATCAATGATCTAAACTTATACCTCGGGAAAGCAGAGAAAGAAGAGCAATTAGGCTTAAAATAAGCAGATAAAAGGACATAAACAATCAATATAGTTAAAAACAGGAAGTAAGTAGAGAAAATAAATGAAACAAATACCTGATCTTTGAAATGATCAATAAAATTGATAAACCCATAGCCAGGCTAACCAAGGAAAAAAGAGGGAAGACACAAATTACTAATAGCAGAAAGGAAAGGTGGGTCATCACTATCCATACCATGGGCGTTAAAAGGATATAAAGGTATATTGCAAGCAAATCTATGCTGACAAATTTGATAATTTAGATAAAACAAACTAATTCCTTGGAAGACAAAACCATCAACACTCATGGAAAGAATAACAGATTATCTAAATCTGTATCTATTAAAGAAACTTATAAATAATTAGTAACCTTTCAAAAAAGAAAGCACCAGGCTCAAATGGTTTCCTAGTGAATTCTGCCGAACAATTAAGGAAGAAATGATACCAGTTCTCTATAATATCTTCTGAAAACACAAGCACAGAGTACATTTCTAACTTATTTGATGAGGCAAGCCTGTCCTAAGCATATCCTTGATATCCTAATGCCAAGACCAGAGAAAGATGTTACAAGTAATGAAAACTACAGCTGACTACACATTATGAACATAGATGCAAAAATTCTCAACAAGATATCAAATTAAGTCCAACAGTGCATAAAAAGTAATTATATATCATGATAAGTGGCATTTACTTCAGGTATTCAAGAGTGGTCCATCATTCAAAATTCAAAAGCAACTAATGTGATTCATCACAATAACCAACTAATGAAAAACCATAATTGATGCAGAAAAAGCATTTGACAAAATTCAAAATCCATTTATGATAAAAACTTTTAGAAACTAGGAATAGAGAGGGGCATCCTCCACTTGATGTAGAACATATGAAAAAATACAGCTATCATCAAACTTAATTGTGAGAAACTGGATTCTTTCCTTCCATGATCAGGAACAATGCAAAAATGTTCCCTCCTGCCACTCTTATTCAACAGCCTGCTGGTAATCCTAGCTAGTGCAATAACACAAGAAAAGGAAATAAAAGGTATAAAGATTGGAAGAAAAAATAACTTTGTAAAATAAATTTGCAGATAACTTGTGAACATGTCTGTTTAGAAAATTCCCAAGAGTCACAACCAACAAAAACCACCCTGGAACTAATAAGTGATTATAGCAAAAGTGTAGGATACAAAGTTAATATACATAAGTCAATTACTATTGTATATACCAGCAATGAACAACTGAAAATTGAAATTGAAAACATTATGAAATTTAAAAATTATGTATCAAAATTGAAAAATTATACATTATATATTTGCAACAAAAGAAAAAAGAAATAGTAAATAGAAGCCTAACAAAATATGAGGTCTATGCTATATATATGGAAAACTATAAAACTCTAATACAAGAAATCAAAAAAGACCTAAATAAATGGAGAGACAGTTTATGTTCCTGGATAGGAAGACTCAATATTGCCAAGAAATCAATTCGTCCAAAGTCATTTATAGATTCAAGGTAATCCCAGTCAGTTCCCAGCAAGCTGGTTTTGTGGATATTGGCAAACTGATTCTATAGTTTATATGGAAATGTAAAAGACCTAGAATAGCCCACACAATACTGAAACAAAAAAGAGCATAGTTTGGAAACTGACAGTATCTGACACTTCAAGTAATACTATAAAGCTACAGTAATAAAGGCAGTGTGATATTGGTAAAAGAGTAGACAAATAGATCAATGGGACAGAAGAACCCAGACATAGACCCAGGCAAATATAGTTAACTGATCCTGTACAATATGTAAAATTCAATTGAGAAAGGATAGTCTTTTTAATAAATGTTCATTGAAAAATTGGACAACTGTATGTAAAAAAATGAATTTAAGCACAGACATTATACTTCTCACAAAAATTAACTCAAAATGGATCATAAGTCTAAATGTAATACTAAAACTGTAAGAATTTTAGAAGATAACATAGGAGAAAATCTAGTTGGTCATGGGTTTGGCAATGAGATTTTAGATATAACATCAAAATCATGCTCTATGAAAGAAAAATTTGTTAGCTTGTATCTTATTCAATTTAAAAACCTCTTCTCTGTAAAAGACTATTTTTTTAAGTTAATGAAAAGCCACAGATTGGGATAAGATATTTTTAAAACATGTATTTTTTAAAACATGTATTCCAAATATAGAAAGAACTGTATGTAATAGGCAAAGGATCTGAACAGGCAGCTCACCAAATAAGATATACAAATGGTAAATAAGCATATGAAAAATGCTCAGCATCATATATTATTAAGCCATAGTAAACTAAAACAACAATGAGATCCTTCTCCTAAATACATATTATAATGGTTAAATTCCAAAAGACTAGCAATACCAAATACTATTAAGAATTCAGACCAATAGGAGCTCTTGTGCATTCATTACTGGTGAGAAGGTAAAAATGATACAGCCACTTTGTAAGACAGTTTGTCAGTTTCTTACAAAGTTAAACACAGTCTTACCATATAATCTGCAATTGTGCTCCTAATTAAGTTGAAACCTAGTTAAGTTAAAAACATATGTATATACAAAAACCAGCATACAAATGTTTATAGCAGGTTTATTCATGGTATCAAAAACTGAAAGCAACCAAATGTGCTTCAGTAGATGAATGAATAAACCTTGTGAATGTACATTTATACAATGGAATATTATGTGGCAATAAAAAGAAATGAATCATGGAAAGATATGAAGCAACCTTAAATGCATTTTTGATACATGAAAAAAGTATCTGAAAAAGCTATATTCTATATGATTCCAATTATGACATCCTGAGATACAGTAAAACTATAGAGACAATTAAAAGGTCAGTGGTTGACAGAGTTTCAGGAAAAGGGAAGACCAGGCAAAGCACAGGGGATTTGGGGGGCTATGAAATTATTCTGTAAGATATTGTAGTTCTGGATACATGATATTATGCATTTCTCAAAAGCCATAGAACTTTACAACATAAAGAGTGACTATAATATATATATATATATATAAATTTTAAATATAATTTAGGAAGTCAGGGGATCCCAGGAACACTGAAGACCTGACAAGAAAATCTAAATGTATTACAAAGTGTGAGGTAAACTCACTGAGGTGGAGAGAGTAAAAGATGCTAGTCTAAGTAACTTTGGAAATGAATAATAGAGTTTGGACAACTAAAGGCAAAGGAATCACACAAAGGAACTGCACAGAAGCACGTACTCCAGTTGATACGATTGTATCATGGGATTCTGGTTAAAAATTCTGATACTGCTATACATGTAAACTGAAGATGAACAATTAAGTCAAAGATGGAAAATAATTGGAGCCAGATTTCTCACAGTTGGAGTGGGGATTTACAGTTAACTAGGGGAGGAGCCTAGAATGATCAATGTAATAATGGATTAAAGTTGGACACATCAGAGGGAACCTGTGTTTAACTTAATGTACAATTTGTTACATATGGAAATATTTATAGATATCTGTATATACATGTGTACATACATATATTTCTTTGCTCTGTAAATTGAGAGTGCCTAAAAGAAATGATACCCCAGTAGCAATGAGCACACTTAGCTGGCAGATCTTGGTTTCTAATATCATTTTATCATAAAAATAACAAGGGCTCCTTGGTGATTTGGCCGATTATAAGCCAGGAGGGGAAAATATACAAGATGAGTCTGAAGTATCTTGTACCCTAGAAAGTAAACAAGGGCTCAGAAAACTACATACCATATTGATGGAGGTATGTCAAAGGAACAGAGGAGCTTACTACAAGAGCTCTCAATGACCAATGCTGGAAAAAATTTGAGCAAGAAAATAAATAAAATAGCATTGGATTATAACTCAAAGTATAAAATAAATATTCATGAGAATATACATAATATAAATGATAGTTAAATAAATTAATAAGTGGAGAGAGAATAGATAAATCTTTTATGCAGAAGAATTTCAAATAGATTATGCAGGTATTGTAAACCTTAAAGAAAGGGAAACAAAACTGCCTATTCCTTGTGAGCTGTGCATAGTGACTTACTTCCAAAAGTACAGTATGGAAAGGTGGGAAAAAAGGAGTAAATTTACAGTGTAGAAACCCGACAAACACTGCTTCATCCAGGTTATCAAGGTCAATATCAATAGCCATAAACCATGTGGATCATATGTACACTTAGTATAATGTAATGGAAAAAGCACTTTATCTCTGTGGTCTTTCTCCCCAAAATTTGTAACCTCAGTGGAATTGTGAGTAAGATATCTGACAAACCCAGTAGAGGTACTCTGCAAAATACCTCACTAGTACTCTTCAAAACTAACAAGGTCATCAAAACAAAGAAGGTTGGAGAAACTGTCCCAGCCAAGAGGAGCCCAAAGAGATAAGAGAAATAAGTTTTAGGTGGTAGCCTGGATGGGATCCTCAAACAGAAGAGGACATTAGGTAAAATTAAAGGAAATCTGAATAAAATATGTGATTTAGTTAATAATAACACATCAATATTAATTTTATAATTATGACAAATGTACCATACTAATGTAAAATATGAATAGTAAGGGTAACTGTCTACAGGGCTGGCTGGGGAGAATACATGGGAATTTTCTGTGCTGTCTGCTCAGTGTTTCTGTAAATCTGACGCTGGTTAAAAAATATTAGTAAAAAACCATTTATTATCATTGAGAAAATTTGATACATAACAATATTAACTTATGGTACAGCTTAGAAGAGTAATTTACATTTTTGTTGTTATTTTATAAAATTCTTAATTTAAGTACTGCTTTAAAGATGAGCTGCTCTACCCAGCACATTCACAATGTGATTTGATTTACAAATATTTTACTTGCAAATATATAATTCTACACTATCATAGCTGTTGGACAAATTGAGGTATTCCTGAATGGAAATGATTGACGCACACAGAATTTTTCAAGAGAATCCAGCTAAATATTTCTTGTGTGTGATGCTTTAGAGGACACAATTTATTCAAAATTTAAGCTTCTCCTCCCACAATTCTGTACTTGTAGGTTATCATAATCAGTGATGAGTACATGTACATTGAATTCTACACAGTGTCATAATCAAGACATCTTGGATGAATTCTGTTATGAAATAAGTTATTTTTAATTAGTGTTATAAGTTTAAATCCTGACATGCTAATGTACTAAAAATGAATTATACAAATTGCTTAATTTCCATATATTTTCTTACCTACAAAGTGGGTATTAAGATACCTCTTTTTTTCTGTATAAATTAAGACAATCAGTGTAAAGCTCTTAGCACCGAGCTTAGCATTTTTTAATATTAGCTGTTGATACTATTATTACCTTGTAGTGCCTAAAACATGTAAGGGATTAAAAACAGCATAAGAGATTTATAATATTTTACATTTGCAGAGACCCCTTGGGCTTTCTAAATGCTTGATGCATGGGAAAGCACTTTAAAAGCCTCTAATGTTCTTTGCAAATGTAAAAAATTTATATTTTCTTAGGCTTTTGCAGCTCACATCAACTTCACAATGGTTCTGTAAGGTCTGCAGGGAAAATATTTGTCTTGATTTTATAGATGAGGCATTGACATTCACATGCTTTGTCAGTTTGGTCCCTCACCTAGACTCTGCCATCTTGGACAAGTCATGTAGCCTCTCTGAGCATGAGCTTCTTCAGTTATAAAATAAAGGTATTGCCATTTACATGTGGGATGGTTATTGAGTGAGCTAATGTACATTGTGCACTTAGCTTTATGCCTTTTTTCCTAAGATTGCTGTAATAATAATAATTATTATATAATTATTACATAATATGTAAATAATATTTATTATATATAATTATTGTTACAGCAATTTTAGAAATAAGGCATGAAGCTAAGTGCACAATGTGCATTAGCTCATTCATATATTAATAACATTTATTATATAATAATAATTATTATTATTGTGTTATATTTTTGTTGTCTGTTTTTCTACAACCACATTCAGTCTCTCAGGGGCAGGCAAGAGTGGGTGGATAATAGACACAGGATCACCATCGAATTTTCATCATTCAAGACTGAATTTGAGCAGAGA
This sequence comes from Mirounga angustirostris, assembly GCF_029215605.1. Taxonomy (NCBI): domain Eukaryota; kingdom Metazoa; phylum Chordata; class Mammalia; order Carnivora; family Phocidae; genus Mirounga; species Mirounga angustirostris. Next base: position 181,253,566 of record NW_026991709.1, on the reverse strand, counting down.
ATTGTGGCTTCTAGATCTCAGATTTTACTTATTTTTATTTATTTTTTAAATTTTTTATTTAAATTCAATTAGCCAACGTATAATACATCTTTAGTTTCAGATATAGTGTTGAATAATTTATCAGTTGTGTATAACACCCAGTGCTGATCACATCACTTGGATCTCAGATTTTATTTATTTGCTTTAGCATTCTATTGAACACCTCCCATAGCCAAGCTCTGGTTGAGGTACAGTGACCTATGGCAAGATGAATATAACCTAAATTTTGCCCTCAATGAGATAACACAACTGTAATAAATAACTTAAAGGACACATAGGGAGAGGATGTCACAAAGTTGTAGGAGCAGACAGGATCATTTCATACCTGTACCAGGTAAGAAAGCATGCTGGAATAGATGGCCTTTGAATGGGGCTTTGAACAAGGAATAGAATTAGTGTGGCATGAAATTGTGATTTCAATTGGGTGACAGGCCGTATTTCATCTCTGCAATAATTATCAAAGAAATCATTATTTTAATAATAAAGAAAAATGAGCTATAGAGTCTGTCCTGCTACTACATGTGTCCCCACATGTTAATTAGTTCAAATGCAGTTGTAAACAGGGAGTGAGGTCAATTTAAACATGAAAGTGATGTTGGGGTCTTAGGTGCTTTTTCTTAGGTGAAGGGAGCTGGAACAATGGCACCAACTGTAACCTTCAGCAGGAAAAGGAAAAGCCTTCCGTTCTGTGCTCTGCATACAGGAGACTTCAAGTCCATTTTATTTTATTTATTTTCTTTTTTTGTTCAATTCCATTTCAAAGAAAATTAAAAATAATTGCCTACCTCCAACGTCCTCCCCTTCAAACTCGCTGAGCTCTTGTCTCGTAACAGGTTGCACTTCCTTCTGTGCCCACCTTAGCAGCAACCCTGCTTTCCATGGGCGCTGACTCTGCCCACAAGCCAGCAACAGTCTCCCTGAGCCACCTTCTTAAGTTGTTGAAATTCTCTTCCAAGGTACCAATTGTTTTTTTTTATTATTATTATTAAATTTGGTTATGAAGTTGAATAGATTTGAAACACCCTTAGCTGTTTTTTTCCCCACAAGTGCATTATTTTTAATTTCTATTTTATAGAAGACAGAAGTTTTGTTCAGAACTCATATATCATGTTCCACCTAATACCACACTTAGGTTTTGGTAAGAGGAAACCTCTGGGCCCCAGGCTTTAGAGGCCCACCTCTGGCTCTCCACAGGGTGAGAGTTCATGTGGCTAAGGGGTTGTGTCTGCATGGAGCTCAAGCACCCTTTGTCTAGAACAAGCTATTGATACCTGGACCTAGAATTCCCTGCCCAGGTGGTCCTGCTTCTATTTACAGAGCCTGCATGAGCTCCTAACTGAATCTTTCTTGCCTGAGATAGACCATGCTGCCAGTGGGGCAGACCTACTCCTGCAGGGTATTTGAGAGCAGTTACTTGCAGGCAGTTCTGATGGAGAGTGGGTGTACAGGCAGAAATGCACCTGCGTGAGTGAGAGAAGGGTGAGGAGACCAGGGCTTGGAGGCCGGAGGATGGCTCTCCCCATGCTACCACTTTCTGCTTCAGAACATCAAGGACTTTGAGAATTCTAAAGTCAAACCTGACCTTCTGTGTCTTTATGAGGATATATATTTGTCAATGTAAGAAGAAAGAATGCATTTATTTAATATTTAGTGGGCTAGGTGAGATTTAAATATTTAGCTATATGATCCATGGGCCTCCACTTGTAATCTTACTCTGGACCCTGTCAGGGTTGGGGGTGGGCCTTGTTAACAGCAAAAATACCCATGCTAGGAAATTGGGCACCAGAGACATGAACTTCCCATCTGATTTGGATGAGCCTCCAACCTAGCAAGTAATGTATAATGGATTTAAAGGAAATGGTAATATAAATTAGAATAGTTATTTCCAGTGATTTTCACAACGCTGTTGAGGGGGCATTTTATTAATGTTGCTGTTATTATGCTGCTGATCAATATCCCTCACCTCCTGCCCCACGCCTCCTATTCTGGTGAAAACAGGGCTGCCATACCCTAACCATAGGTTAACTACATGCCTCAGTCTGGGCCAATCATTGTCTTTCCAGGACTTTCTTGACTGGAGGTGGCAGGATCATTCTTCCTTCCCGTGGACATTGAGTTATAAAACTGACTCCAGCTCTGTAGAGCTGTGTGCACTCCCAGATGAATGGCCTGAGGAAATAAGGCCAGCAAGAGAGAAACAAGAAAGGGAGTCATGGGGAGATCCTAATGGCCATCTAGTGCCAGCCAGCCTAACACCCACCTTTTGCGCTTCATTCATATATTACCACATTGTTTAAATTAGTTTCAGATGGCGTTCTGTCACTTCAGCCAGAATCCTGACCAGCATGAGTACCTACTGGCCGTAGAAGCTTAGATAGTTGTGCTGGAAGTAGAAACCTCTCAGTGGTTCTCACTCATCGATCATATCCAATAGTGGCTTGCCACCACTGATCATCAGTGGGGAGGGGATTTTGCCCCCAGGGAATGTTTGCCAAGTCTGGGGTCATTTCTAGTTGTCACAACTGGGGAGGCGGACTTGAAAGAGACCAAAGATGTTGCTAAATATCTTAAAACGGACAGGCTAGCCCCTTATAACAAAGAATTATCTGGCCCCAGATATTAGTAGTGCCAAGGCTGAGAAACCCTATGATAAAGAAAATAAATTGGGAGAGGGCTATGGAAGCTGTGTTCTAATCACATTTCTGTCCTTAACCACTGTGCAACATTGAGGGACTTATTTCACTATTTTGGGCAGACCTCCTTGCCTGCATTACTTGAAGAGGGTGAAATAAATGATCTTTAGGGTTCCCCCACTCCCAGCACTTATTGTGTTTTATTATCTTTTACAAAAACGTGGTTTGTTTTGCCTCTCTGATCCCTTTTTCTATCAGTACAGTCTCTTCTATGAATTTTCATTCCCTATAGTTGTTCTTACTGCCCTCATCCTTTCTTCACACTCAGTGCTACACAAACCCAATCTGCAGTATACAGACTTGTCTCTAAGGACTCTACATAAAACAATAATCAAGAGCTTTAAACTCAGAGTGACATTTAAGGATAGAAGCAGTCAGATAAAGAGCTAAGTTTCTGATATGCTCTAAAATGAATTCTCTGAATCTGCATTTCTAAAGTCTAGTGGAAATGGTTGCTTCAGTCATTATGCATGGCGAGGTAAATCCCCACAGCCAGGAGGATTTCATTGAAACCTTTCCTTGTTTCTGTGAGCTACAAAATATTTTCCCCTTCCCTGATGATGAACTTCCCCCTGAAATCTCTTTCATTTGTGACTTAAATATTCTTGGCCACATCCTTTACCTTCCAAATCAACTAATGGCAAGGACAAGGTGACAGAGTCTTCTGCTGGGGAATGTGAGTGGGGTGCGTGTACAAGGTTATATGGTCAATCATATCAGTGGAAAACCTTAAGTAGCAAGAGGGCTGTTGGCACTCAATTGCATCTGAAAAAAAAAAGATATAATCATTCTAAGATTAAAATGCATTATAAAATAGATATCAAAGTGAGAACAGTACAGGAGGGATCATGAAATTCAGGGATGGAAATGAGTGGAGGAGTATTTATCTCTAGAATATCTGCAGTGTGCTTTGTTCTCTGCCAGTAATGAGAGAGGATTGAAAAACTAGAACACAGCTCTTACTCTTGAGCTTCTAATTTACTTGAGAACACAAACCATATATGGAGCAATTAGAACAAAAATGAAGCAATGGGTGTTGTGGAGGAGTTTATGAATTTGGTGAAGGAGTTGTACATTGTAGAGAGGAACAAGCAGGATGGGGGGGGGCTGTGGTTTAGACCTGAAGGAAGATAATTTTATCAAACTTTTAATCAATATTTCCTGTTATGGAAATGCTGTATTCATTCATTGCAGTTTTTAAGTTAGTTTATTCAATAAATACAGAGTGACTTCTATATCATAGGTAATATTCCTATTGCACTGTGAACAAAATTCACACTTAATGGAGGAGACTGATAAATGAAGTAAGATAAATACTTTGCAGATGGCATTAAGTTCTATTAAAAATATAAGTAGGGAAAGGAACAAGGAATTTGTGATAAGATGACATTGAAGCAAACCCCTAGGTGTTGTGGGAGTTAGTCATGTAGATATCTTAAGGAAGAGCATCCAAGATAGAGGAAAAGCCAGTGCAGAGACCATGAGGCATGATGAGTTTGACTGGTATATATGAACAGTAGCAAAGAGACCAATAAGGCTGGAGTTGATGGATGGAGTGAAGAGAAAGTAGAAGACACAAGGTCAGAGAGGTACAATGGGAGTCAGATCATGTAAGACATGGAAAGTGCTGTCAGGAATTTTGACTTCTTCCATGATTGTGTTTCTTTGTGTTTGGAAGCTGTTGAGAAATTTTGAAGAGAGAGATATTATAATATGACTTATGTCTTAAAGGATCACTCTAGCTGCTGTGTTAAAAATAGACTGTAGAGGAACAGGAGGCTGTAAAGCCATTTATAAGGCCATAAGCATTTCCAGGTAAGAGATGGTGGTAGCAGTGGAGTTGATGAAAGAGTGGTCATGTTGTGGAGATATTTTTGAAGGCAAAGATAATAGACTTTACTGATAGATTGGGCATGAGATGTAAAAGAAAGAATAATCAAGGGAGCTCCAAGATTTGGGGCATGTATGGATACATTTTAGAAAGCCAAAGCATGAGGACAATGCAATACTTTAACAAATGCATAGTATAAATATTCATACTTCTCCAAAGATTCAGATACCAGAGATCACATACTAATTGTTTTCTGGTATGCAGTTTGGTGCCATGCATAAACCACTTCATCACTCACAGATGTTAACATCTTGTGACCCAACCAGAGTTGGTTGGAATCTCAGTATTTTGCTTCATTTTTACGAGTACTCAGCCTTTTATGACAACTTAGAAGTTGAGGTCTGTCCCACCCACTGTCTTGTTTTAGTTAAACTTTTTATTTTTAGGTAACCTTAGATTTACATATGGTTTTAAGAAACAATACAGAGAGATCTTGTATACCCTTCACTCAGTTTCTCCAAATGGTAAAGTCTTCCAAAACTATGCAGTATCTCAACTAAGATATTAACCTTGATTCAGTCAAGCTACAAAACAATTCCAGCACCATGAAGATCCCCAGTCTTGGTGCCCTTTTTAAACTACACCTATTTCCCTTCCCCTGCTCTCTCTCCTCTACCTTAGCATTCATAGGCTCTCTACTGTCTGCTGTTTACACCACACTTAGAACACTACAATTACCATAAGAAAAGCCCCGTGGCATTAGAATGTGCTTAGAGAAGACCTATTTAGAATGGGAAGACCCACAGAAGCATGATATATGAGAAAAATGACTGAGAATATTTATCATAAAGAAAATCAAAAATCAAACTCAGACCCTCCAAAATTGAGCACTTTTTAAAATTTTGAAGGGTTACCTTATGTTTGGGGTTTTAGGGTTGTTCTGTTGGACCAAAGGATGCAGCCTTTTTTTTTTTTTTTAAAGATTTTATTTATTTATTTGACAGAGAGAGAGACAGCGAGAGAGGGAACACAAGCAGGGGGAGTGGGAGTAGGAGAAGCAGGCAGAGAGCCCACTGCGGGGCTTGATCCCAGGACCCTGTGATCATGACCTGAGCCGAAGGCAGTCGCTTAATGACTGAGCCACCCAAGCACCCCAAGGATGCAGCTTCTTTAAAAGACATTCCATTTTCAATTTTAGGAAGGATTTTTCAGATTGAGGAACACTGGTACTGATTACCTCAGGAGGTGGCCAGTCTTCTCTAGGTTCAAGTAAATAGAGGGCAAGCAATCACTAGCTAATAATTCAAGATTTTTCTAGGGGTTTGAACTGTATAATTTCCTTTCAACACTGACATTGTGTAAAGTTTTTTTTTTTCCTTTTTCTTAGTGGCTTCATTTAATTTAATAGTTTTCTTTTTTTTCACTTAGTTTTTTTCTAATTGAAAAAATATTTTCTGTGATGTTATAGACTAAGATGCAGTTGTAAGAAATAAAACAGAAAGATTCCATGCACATTCCATATACCAATGATAACAGTTTGTAAAATTATAGTATGGGATGATAACTAAGATGTTGGCACTGATACAATTTAGTAACCTTATTCAGATTTCCCCAGCTTTATTTATGTTCATTTGTGTGTTCTGTGCAATTTTGTCCTGAGTTTAGGTTCTTTTTTTTTTTTTTAAAGATTTATTTATATATTTATTTGAAAGAGAATGAGACAGAGAGAGAGCAAGCGAGAGAGAGAGACAGCACATGAGGCGGGGAGGGTCAGAGGGAGAAGCAGACTCCCTGCCAAGCAGGGAGCCCGATGCGGGACTCGATCCAGGACTCCAGGATCATGACCCGAGCCGAAGGCAGTCGCTTAACCAACTGAGCCACCCAGCCTCCCCTGGGTTTAGGTTCTTGTATCCACCATCACAGTCACCATCCTGAAGGTTCCAACACCACAAGGATTTCTTATGTTGCTCCCTTCTAACCACACCTGCTCCCTCTTGTTATCCTACCACTCCACTCTCTCCCACCATTTAAAAATTCTGTCATTTCAAGAATGTTACAAACATGGAATCACCTGTATGTATCCTTCTTTTATTCAACATAATTCCCTGAGAATCATTTAGATTATTGCTTGTATCAGTGGTTTGTCTCTTTTATTGCTGAGTTGTATTCCACAGCGTGGATGTGCCACAGTTTGTTTAACCATTCACTTGCTGAGGGCCATCTGGGCTAATTCCAGTTCTTAAATATAACAAACAAAATTGCTGTGAATGTTCATGTACAGGTTTTTTTGGTAAGCATGAATTTTCATTTCCCTAGGAAACTTCTACAGGAGCACAGCTGCTGGGCCTATGGTAGTTGCATGTATGGTTTTTTAAAGACACTGCTGAGCTGTTTTCCAGCGTGGCTGTTACCATTTTACATTACTGGTCTCTCTCTCTCTCTCTCTCTCTCTTAAACTGTGGTTTATCTTTTGTTCATGGAATTCTCATTGGGCTAAATGAAGCACAATGTGGGAAGGATTTTAGAAAGCTTGCTGAGACATAAAAAAAAGTAAAGTATGTTCTGTACTAATTTGGAGAAAAGAAAATCCTGTTTAACTAAACCCCTTATATAATAAGGTCATAAAAGAGGCTACATAATAACACAGAAAGTATAGTTCTTTTGGATTTTCAGAAGGCTTTGTTAAAATTTCACGTGACCCAGCTCTGCTTAAAACCAAAGCCATGGGGATTAAAGGAGAAATATAAAGAACCAGAGGTCTAATTGACTATGAGTAGAACAGCCCACTTTATGCCTGGATTCTTGTGTACTTACAGCAGATTATAGCATACTCCACCTAGAGTTACTGGATGCTCTCCTTGAGGTTGTTAGCTTTCCAGGACCTGCCTTGATGTCCTAGAACAGCTAGTGTGAACAGAATGACATGGGCGCAAAGGGAGATGAGGATGTTGAGATAGAAAATATCATACCTTTATCACATCCCATTGGAGGGACTTTTGGGGATTGAAAATAGATTTCAATCATTGTTTTCATCCTGGGAATGAAAACAATTAATTATAATACTTAGAGTTACAGCCACTATTTTTGAGTGTCTACTATGTGCCAGAAGCTATGCTACATAAATTATATACATTATATGCAAAGTTCAAAATAAACGTGCAACGGAGTTATTTTATTTCTAATTTATGAATGAGGGAGCTTAGGTCATCAGGAGTTAATCCCATGCATTTATTAGACTACTGGATGAAAGTGATCCAAGAGATAGCATTGATTTCCATGTTGCCATTACTCTAAGAGACACTCAATTGCCATTTTTCTACTCTTAATCACCTTTCTATCATGGTGGCTCATTACTGACTGTAGGGGGTCAGGAGAAAGGTTGGGGAATGAGGGGTAGAGGTACATACAGTGGCGTAGGGTACACAAAGATAATCAGTTCTAATAATAATATTCTTATTATGCTGTCATTTATTGAGGTTCTGCTGTATGTCCTTCCTTGTTATAGTATTAGCATTTCATAAGTGCAACCATGAAATCAGTTAAAATTTAATTTACATCAAATAATGGTGTTGGCTAGAGAGTGCCAATGGTGCTTAATAAACCTTTTTTTTAAACCTGGCTTTCTGTTATCCCTCCTTTATAACAGGAAAACAATATAATTTTGTGAGGTCCATGGAAATGACCACCATAGCTTGTTTTTATAGCTCGACAATGCCCTTCTATAGAACAGCAAAGGCACTCGATAATTATATGTTAAATGAAAAAATAAATCCCAGGGTCATATGGCAGGGGCAATAAGAAAGAGACCTAAAATGGGGAAAAATGAAGATAAAATTCTTGAGTTGAATTTATCCAGCACACATGAAATATGGGACGACAAATGGTACTCCACTGTTTTATTACCTCTTCTTGGGGAAGGCCTGTGTAATTCATCTCATGCTTCCTTCCTGTGACTTATGCTGTCATCCCAGAACCACGGTAATGGAGGTTTACAGCACTCCATATCAACCTGTATTCCTTCTCCACTGTTTGTAATCCATTTCTACTCTGCTGCTTTCCCAAGGGAGAGGGTTAATCCCCAAAAGGCACCCCATGGGGGAATGTTGTAAGTGACCTCATTCCAGATAAACAATGTCAGTAATGCAGTCAACCCAACATGCTGTGCTCAGTGGGTTTGTACATGCCATTCAGCTACTGGCCTCCAGGAAAGTATGGCGTGCCTGGGACTGGAACTGCATAGGCCCACTTTGCAAAATGAACTGTATTTGTTTTCATCAAAGTACCCTCCTCCTACTCTCTTCTCATTAGAAAAGCATTTAGTGAGTACTCGCTCTGTGGTCAGGTACATGTAACCCCTTTGTCTTCATGACACATTTATTTCCTCCCAGACCCTATTAGGGAGCAACTATTATTGTCTCCAGTTTTCATTTGGGGAAAACTGTCTTAAGGAATGTAAATAGTTTAAGATGGCATAACTAATAAGTATCGAGGCCTCGTTTAAACCAAAGACTATCTGATACCAGTGATTGTACCCTTGTTACCATACAGCATGCTCTCTTGTATGGAAACTGTGCTTGACACCTGCTTACTTACCTGGCAGATTTAATAGTCATTCCTAGTAGCCAGCCACTTAGGGAGTTGTGTTGACCCTATCGAGAAAACGTCGAGAATGTAGTTAATAACTTGAACCAAATCTCTACATGTCAGAGCGAATGCCAGGGAAATAAGACACTGATTTATTTTCCTGCTTTCTTCCAATCTCTTATTCTGGTCTTAAAATGGCTTGGTTGTAACTAATAAATGTTATTGGGTGAATAAATGTTCATCTAATATATGATTTTTGACATAAATAATGTAATGTCCAAACAATGCAGGAAGTGCCTTAAATAAAACATGTGAATCCTGGGTCTTTCTTGTAATAATTTGAAAAATATCAATAATGTTGTCAGTTTAAAAACAGAACATGCTATCTGGCCTTTTCATCTTCCTGGCTATGTTAGAAGAGGAAAAATGTGCCCCTTCATCATATAAAAAAAAAGCGTACTTCCCACCACCATTGTTTTAAGAATTGTTTCAGGAGCACCATATTTGATTTAATTAATTTATTTTTGCACTATATTTAATTTTAGAAATGAGCATACAAATATCTGCATCATATTTCTAAAACCTTAAGGAAGGTGATGTGGTTTAGCCGGTGAGAATGTTGGCTTTAGAATCAGATTACTTGAATTTGAATCTCAACTAAAAGACTTTGGACTTACCTCCCTTACCTCCCGTGAACCTCTGTTTTCTCATCTGTAAAGTGGAGACAATTTCACACACCTCAGAAAGTGAGGATTACATGAGATAATACAGGGGTATCGGCTTATTAACCAACTTAAATTTCATGGAGGTACAAGCAGGAAAGAGCTTTCTTATTCTTTTATCCCCCAATTACAGTTTTCAATTCTTTGCTACTTAAAACCTGTTCAGTTGGAGTTTATGACCTTAGGTAACACTCAGTGATAAGAATAATTTCTTTTTGGTAATTGAGTTTGAGTTTCCCTCACAAAATGACCTTGACACAAGAATTTGGGTACAGTCAGTCTGCCTGGAAGGTGGCTCCAGGTAGTACAAGTGAAAAAATGGGGAAAGAGAGAAGAAAGAAAAGCCCCTCTCCCCCACCAAAAAACTATGTTATGAACAGATGGCTTCAATGAGTAACTGGGGCTCAAAGTCTTTGAAATACCTCCTGGAACGTCCTGAGAACATTCTCTTTAGAAGAAGGTGGGGGGGCGGGGGGAGAAGAGTGGATGCTGCTGCCTCCCCAACTGGATCCCTTTACTGGTGCCATGAACACACCCTCTAGCTTTGAGCATTGGATGGCTCAGAGATGCTGCCACACCCCATGGCTGCTTCTCCTGAGAACTGTCCTTGGTTAAGCCCACCTTCTCACTCCATTGGCCAATAGCCATTGACTAACTGATGTAGTGATAAGAGAAGGCCAGCCCTCTGCCTCATGAGAAAAAAGTTCTGCTGGGTAGTTTATGCTACAGAGCCCTCCTCCATCCATGGATTACACCAAGGTTAGACTTACCTGTCTCGACTAGCTTGACACTTTTCCCATCCCTTTTCTCTTGCACTTCCTCCTTTATAGGTTTCTCTTGAGAATTCTCCATCCCTGTGTCTGAATCTCTGTCTCAATATCTGCTTCTAGGGAACATGGTTTAAGACAGGGACATTCAGGGCAATTAACCAAAACACTCAGTTCCCATCGATTGAAGATTTGGGGACACTGACGAGCTATTGCTTTCTGTAGCTCACATACAGCCTTTATCTGATGGGTTTTCCTGATGGGGCCATGCCCGAGATCATGGAGAGAAAGAAAGAAAGAAAGAAAGGAAAGAAAGAAAGAAAGAAAGAAAGAAAGAAAGAAGAAAGGAAAGGAAAGGAAAGGAAAGGAAAGGAAAGGAAAGAAAGAAGGAAGGAAGGAAGGAAGGAAGGAAGGAAGGAAGGAAGGAAGGAAGGAAGGAAAGAAAGAAGAAAGAAAGAAAGAAAGAAAGAAAGAAAGAAAGAAAGAAAGAAAGAAGAAAGAAAGAAAGAAAGAAAGAAAGAAAGAAAGAAAGAAAGAAGAAAGAAAGAAAGAAAGGAAGAAAGAAAGAGAAAGAAAGAAAAGAAAGAAAGAAAGAAAGGAAAGAAAGAAAGGAAAGAAAGAAGAAAGAAAGAAGAAAGAAAGAAAGAAAGAGAAAGAAAGAAAGAGAAAGAAAGAAAGAAAGAAAGAAGAAAGAAAGAAAGAAAGAAGAAAGAAAGAAAGAAAGAAGAAAGAAAGAAAGAAAGAAAGAAAAGAAAGAAAGGAAAGAAAGGAAGAAAGAAAGAAAGAAAGAAAGAAAGAAAGAAAGAAAGAAAGAGAAAGAAAGAAAGAAAGAAAGAAGAAAGAAAGAAAGAAAGAAAGAAAGAAAGAAAGAAAGAAAGAAAGAAAGAAAGAAAGGAAGGAAGGAAGAAAGAAAGAAAGAAAGAAAGAAAGAAAGAAAGAAAAGAAAGGTCATTAAGTTATTTGGTGCATGGGAACCTTGCCATGCTAAGTGAGTAGGCTGTTCCCACTGTTGCTCTCTCCTTTCCTTTTTGTGTGGTTTGGTCCGGCCAGCTTCCCCTCTCATCTTCAGAAAACTTCAAACAGGAATCGAATATCAGCTTCTTGTTTCACATATGCCCCCTAATTTAGGGGGCATAAGTAAAATTTCTTTAAAAATCTTGTCACTGAGCCCTGTACTGGGAGGTAAAGACAGGAATATAGGTGGGGAACACTCAGATTTTCTGTAGACCTGAAAGGAGTCTGCCAGGCAATGAGACATTAATCTTCTCACCTTATAATTTGCTTTCAATCTCTCCTTGGAAACTCACTCACTTGGCTTATGGGATGGCTACCAGGCCAATGATCATCCTGATTTAAGCAATCTCTCTTAACTCTTGTCTCCTGCTTGGATAGGCTGGATGGGTGCTAGGGGTGAGTGTCAGAGGACCAGTTCAGTCACCGTTTTTTTGAATAAGGGGTTTCCTACTGCCTCTTGGGACTTTGACACTTAGTTGATTCCTGAAAGTCCCAGAAAACATTCTCTATAATATTCTTTTATATATTTAAATTAATACTTAAACACTCACTAAATTGTAGCTGTTATTTCAGTTATAAAATCAGTTTTTAGCATCTTTGAAAAGCCATCATATTGTAGTGTTTATTTTACTGATGTGACTCAGCATGTTTGATGAAAAGACCACGAATCTAAGAATCAGGAAACCTGGGTCATTGTGCCCTCAGCCATGTGACCTTTTCCAAATCATTTCACCTTCTAAGATTTTGAATTCACCACAACCAAATTAACCAAATAGGATAATAAAAGATGCTTTCCAGGGTTGTCATAAGTCTGAAATGAAGAGAAACAATGCAAAAACATATTTGAGACTGTGAAATAATGAAATATCAGGTAATAATTAATAAAACAACCCACTTTTAAGGGAACCCACCAAAAAGGCAGTTTTCCCTTCCCTTTTCATTTGCCATTCTGACAAGCTGCTGTGGCTGAGACTTGACTCATTTTCGGCAAACAGATGCCATGCTAAATGATGACAAAGTGATAAACATATGTAAATATTTCATATGGAATTGAAGTCAATACGGACAAATGCAAAAGATGTAGTTCCAAGACTGGGAAAGCTGGGCTATGCATGGTCACAGCCAAAAAAGACATGGTTGTCAGAGTGGACCATAACTAAAAACAAGGCTTGTGTTATTTAAAACTTACCAGGAACTATTAATAGTCATAGACCATGAATAATTTTGTCATTTGTCCTAGACTCCATGATGTAACTTACTTGGGCCAGTGTATAGCATAGAGGAAAATGGGCTGGTTTCTAATTCCTTCTTCTGGTGACATTGGAATTACCATCTATCTCTTCAGGTTCTTTGTTGGTCAAGTTGACATGTATGTATATATATATATATATATATATATATATATATATATATATATATATATATATATATGTAACAGATGGTTACAAATGATGTGAAATTCTGTATGTGAAGGTGTTTTCAAAAGCATAGTTATGCTGTAGAGGTGTAAGGTAATAGTAAACAAGTGATAAAAAAAGGATGGGAAAACCTAGAAGAAAGTGAGAAAGCAACAAGAAAAAGAGAAAGTCAGAAGGTGTCTTAATTTATGGCATCACCATGCACCATGCAGAAGGACAAATGTCATTAAATTTCAGAGAGAGACAGAGAGGAAGGCAGAGAGGGAGAGAGGGAGAGAAAGTTTGAATGGGCTCAATGAGACAAAAACAAAGATAAGAGTCCCAGTGTTGGGAACCATGAGAGACGATGGACTCTGAAAAACAAACTGAGGGTTCTAGAGGGGAGGGGGGTGGGAGGATGGGTTAGCCTGGTGGTGGGTATTGAGGAGGGCACATTCTGCATGGAGCACTGGGTGTTACGCACAAACAATGAATCATGGAACACTACATCTAAAACTAATGATGTAATGTATGGGGATTAACATAAGAATAATAATAAAAAAAAGAGTCCCAGTGTTGGATCAGGAAGGACTGTGCATGCTGCAGTTTTGAGTGAATGTTGGGTGTGGTATGGGCACTTGTCCTGTGCAGAGATGTCACTTTTATGACATCTCACGAGTGTTACCCTTCTAAATAGCCCATGAACAACACATGTATTCAGCCACTTAAACAAAAACCAATAATGAGTCAAACCATTTCTGAAAAATGAAAAATCTCTTTATTGTGGTAAATTTCAAACATAGACAAAGTAAACAGGATGGAAAATTGAACCTTTTATATATCCATCACCCAGCTTCAATATTATCACTATTCTGAAAAGACTATTGCTTTAAGAAATATATTCCTTTTAATTTTAAGAATTTTACTTGGAAATGATTTCAAATAAGATTAGTACACATAGACTAATATAGAATAGTATAATATAAATAGAATATTTTCAAGTAAGAATAAGAATAATATAAAGAATACCCAGAGACCCTTTATCCAGATTCACCTATTGTTCGTATTTTATTTTTTCCTTTATCATTGGCACATGTGATCTTTCTTTTTTTCTTTTTTTTTAAAAAAGATTTTATCTATTTATTTATTTGAGAGAGAGTGAGAGAGAGAGAGTGTGCAGACGCACACAAGCAGGGCAAAGGCAGAGGAGGAGGGAGGGGGACCAGCTGACTGAGCATGGAGCCTGATGTGGGGGCATGGGGTGCTATCTCAGACCCAGAGATCATGACCTGAACCCACATCAAGAGTCAGATGCTTAACTGACTGAGCCACCCAGGCACTCCTCTTCCTTCCTTTTTTTTTTTTTTTTTAACATTTTCTTTTTCTTTTTTTCAGTCATTTGAGCATAATTTATACCTGTCATGGACATTTACCTAAAAAATATTTCACCATGTATTTCCTAAGAGTAGAAATATCCTCTTACAGAACCTCTTACATAAGTTATCAATTTCATAAATTTATATTGATGCAATTTTATTATATTCCAAGCATATTAGTTAACCCAAAGATGTCTTATATCACATTTTTCCTTTTTCATACAGGACCCAGTCTAGAGTCAAGTATTGCATTTCATTCTCATGTCTCTTTGCCTCCTTTATTTTTATTTTTTAAAAAATATTTTATTTAGGGCGCCTGGGTGGCTCAGATGGTTAAGCGTCTGCCTTCGGCTCAGGTCATGATCCCAGAGTCCTGGGATCGAGTCCCACATCGGGCTCCTTGCTCAGCAGGAGTCTGCTTCTCCCTCTCCCTCTGCCTCTCCCCCTGCTTGTTCTCTCTCTGTCTCTCTAGCAAATGAATAAATAAAATCTTTTAAAAAAATAAAAAAATATTTTATTTATTTAAGAGAGAGAGCATGAAAGCACAAGTTGGGGAGGAGGGGCAGAGAGAGAAGCAGACTCCACATTAAGCAGGGAGCCTGATGCAGGGCTTGATCCCAGAACCCTGAGATCATGACCTGAGCCAAAGTCAGCTGCTCAACCAACTGAGCCACCCAGGTACTCTTTTTGCCTCCTTTAATATGGAACATTTCCACAGCTTTTCTTTGTTTCTTTGCAATGTTCATAATATAAAAAACTATAGTCCTGTGGTTTTCAGAATATAGGTCTTTCACCTCCTGGGTTCAAGTTAATTCTTTTTGATGCAATTGTAAATGAGACTTTTTTCTTTATTTCTCTTTTTCATAGTTAATAATTATAGTATATAGAATCACAACAGATTTTTATGTGTTCATTTTTTTATGATGCAACTTTACTAAATTCATTTATTAGTTTTAACTTTTTTTGATGGAATCTTTAGGATTTTATATATATAATATCATGTCATTTGCAAATACTGACAGTTTTACTTCTTCCTTTCCATATGGATAGTTTTTATTTCTTTTTCTTACCTAATTGCTCTGACTAGGACTTCTGATACTATGTTGAATAGAAACAGTGAGAGTAGACATCTTTGTTTGTTCTTGATCTTAGAGGAAAGGCTTTCAGATTTTCACCACTGAGTATGCTATTAGATATGGGCTTGCCATGTCTGGCCTTTATTATGCTGAAATACATTCTCTCTATACCCACTTCATTGAGTTTTTATCATAAATAAATGATTAAATGCTTTTTCTGCCTCTATTGAGATGATCATATGATTTTTATTCTTCATTTTGTTAATGTACCACATCTCATTGACTGATTTGCAAGTGTTCAATCATCCTTGCATCCCTGGAATGAATCCTACTTTTTTTTTTTAAGATTTTATTTATTTATTTGAGAGAAAGAATGAGAGAGAGAGAGCACATGAGAGGGGGGAGGGTCAGAGGGAGAAGCAGACTCCCTGCCGAGCAGGGAGCCCGATGCGGGACTCGATCCTGGGACTCCAGGATCATGACCTGAGCCGAAGGCAGCCGCCTAACCAACTGAGCCACCCAGGCGCCCCAGGAATGAATCCTACTTAAATAAGACCTTAATGAAAGAAACTGAAGAAGACATAAATAAATGGAAATATATTCTATGCTCATGGATTGGAAATATCAGTATTATTAAAATGTCCATACTACCCAAAGCAATTTACAGATTCACTGCAATTCCTATAAAAATTCCAATGATATTTTTCAAAGAAATAGAACAAGTAATCCTAAAATTTGCATGGAATCACACACACACACTATACACAAAACCCAAATAGTTAAAGTAACATTGAGAAAGAACAAAGAAAGAGGTACCAGATTTCCTGATTCAAACTATACTACAAAGCTATGATAATTAAAACAGAATGGTATTGGCATAAAAACAGACACATAAATTAATGGAACAAAATAGAAAGTTCAGAAAAAAACCATGCATATATGGTCAATTAATTTATGACAAAGGAGTCAAGAATATACAATGGGGAAAGGACAGCATCTTCAATAAATGGTGCTGGGAAAACTGGATAGCCATGTGATAAAGAATGAAACTCAGCCACTATCTTATACCATACATAAAAATTAACTCAACATGAGTTAAAGATTTGAATGTAAGACTTGAAACCTTCAAACTCCTAGAGGAAAACATGGGCACTAAACCTCTTGACATAGGTCTTAGCAATGAGTTTTGGAATTTGACACCAAAAGCAAAAGCAAGAGCAAGAATAAACAAGTGGGATTACATCTTATTAAAAAGCTTCAGAACAACAGAGGAAACCATCAACAAAATAACAAGGCAGCCTACTGAATGAGAGAAAGTATTTGCAAGTCATATATCTGATAAGACATTAATATGCAAAACATATAAAGAAGTATACAACTCAATACAAAAACAAAAACAAAAAACAAAAACAATTTGTTTAAAATGTGTAGCAAGATCTGAATAGACATTTTCCCAAAGAAGACACACAGATGGCCAAAACGTACATGAAAAGATGCTCAACATCATAATCATGAGGGAAATGCAAATCAAAACCACAATGAGATAACAGCTCACATCTGTTAGAATGGCTATCATAAAAAAAACAAAAAACAAAAAACAAGAAATAACAAGTATTCGCAAGTATGTAGAGAAAAGGGAAACTTGTGAAGTGTTGGTGGGAATGTAAATTGGTGCAGCCATATGGAGAATAGTATGGAGGTTCCTCAAAAAATTAAAAACAGAACTATCATGGGATCCAGCAATTCCACTTCTGATTATTTATCTGAAGAAAATGAAAACATTAACTCAAAGAAAATATATACGCCTCCAAATTCGCTGCATTATTATTTATAATAGTTAAGATAAGGAAAAAACTAAATGTCCATCAGTGGATAAATGGATAAATTGTGGTATATACACGTACCCATATTTAATATTATTTAGCCTCCCAAAAGAATGAAATCTTGTCATTTGTCACAACATGGATGGACCTTGAGGGCATTATGGTAAGTGAAATAAGTCAGAGAAATACAAATACTGTATGATCTCTCTTACATGTGGAATTTAGAAAGAAAAAAGAAAAAACAAGCTTATAGATGCAGAGAACAGATTGGTGGTTGTCAGAATTGGGGGGTGGGGAGTGGGTGAGGGGGGTGTTCAAAAGGTAAAAAGAAATAACATAAAACAAACAAGCAAACAACCCCCTGCCCCAAACTGCAGTCCTCTTCCATACCATGTGTTTTAATAGAACGTTCCTCATTTGGACTTTGTCTAATGTTTCCTTATCATTAGATTCAGGCTATGCATTCTTGTCCAGATCACTGCGCAGGCGATCGTATGTCTCACGTGTCACGGTGCGAGGCAGGACACCCATTTGCTTGTGTTTGGGAGTGTTAATTTTGATCACTTTGTCAAGGTGCTGTCTAATTTCTTCATTGTAAAACCAGTATTTTTGCCCTTGCAGCATATAAACAATCTTTGGGAGATACTTTAAGAGCATGTATATATTCTGCTCCTCATCAAGTTATCCCTCTACATTTGAGTATCCATTCATAAATCTGCTTTGTAAATGATTGCAAAAATGCTGGTTTGTCTAACCCAGGGCTTCTTCCACATTTATTAGCAGCATGTGGCATTATGCTATAAGAAAGAACCTTCTCTTTTCATTCATTCATTCATTCATTCATTCATTCATTCATATCTATTATCAATATGGAATAGTAAATTCCTTTTTTTTTTACAAAATGGTTTTTAATTGATTACTGTATTTAATTATTTTGGTGCTGAAATGGCCTCATGTTTGGCTAGTGGGAGCATCTTTAAGCTGACTTCTGTGTTCTTAGACATGCTGCCATCAATTCTTTGAGTACTTACTTTATCACACAATAAGATGTGCCAGGCTCATCTTGTACCTATTCATCCAAGCCCCAGTATCAGTCATTGCTTTAAGGATTCCTGGTTCCTTTTAGTGGAGAATCATTTAGCTACCTAGCTCTAAGCACTAGGTGTGCTCTTTGTTGCTGGGGTGTGGCATTTGGCCCTCTCAATGCACAGAGCTAGGAATTATATGCATGTACATAAACATTTCTATACCAATGCTTACATACATATATGCTTAAACATGTACACATATACATGCATATACACATTCATATACATATCTTTGAAATCATGAATTCACATCAATATCCCCAATTTCCAAACTACAGGGTTCTTTCTTGTCTTTCCCCATTTCATGTCTTTTTTTTAGATTTTATTTATTTATTTTAGTGAGAGATGGAGATTGCAACCAGGGGGAGGGGCAGAGGGAGAGGTAGAGAGAGAGAGAGAGAATCTCACAAGCAGGCTCTGCACTGAGCACAGAGCTGACAGGAGCTTGATTCCATGACCCTGAGATCACAACCTGAGTCAAAACCAAGAGTCAGAAGCTCAACTGACTGAGCCACCCAGGTGCCCCCCATTTCATGTCTTTATGTACCTTCTTCCTTAATAGAACACCTGGCTCCCAAATTTATTCATTTGCTCAATCTTGTAATATGTCTAAAATAGTTTCATAATTGCTTTTCCCATACCATTACAAAGAACAACCCTTATTAAAAACTGCTCAGGATTTGTTTGCAATTCCTGCCCTTAACCCACTCCACCCTATCCTATTCAGCTGCACACTGGAAGCTTATAGTCAGTTACTTGGATTAGTTCATCCTTCCTTCCTTCCTTCTTTCCTTCTTTCCTTCTTCTCTCCCTCTCTTCCTTTCTTTCTTTCTATGTCACTTAAGAGTGGTTATGACATTCATTTGAAATATAATTGAATTCATGTAGATCAGTTTGCTTTTGGTTTTAGTCTTCTTCTATCTTCCCTCCTTCTCTCCCTCCCTTCCTCCCTTCCTTCCTCCCTCCCTTCCTTCCTCCCTTCCTTCCTCCCTTCTTTCCTTCGTCTTTCTTTCTCTCTCTCTCTCTTTCTTTCTTTCTATATGTAGAAAATTAAAAGCTTCAGAAAGTCAAACTATATACAAAAAAGAATATTCAGAGGTATCACTTCTTTCCATATCCCTTCCACTCCTTTTCCATCCCCACATAAGAGTGTATTATGAACAAAAATATGCACACTAAACACACTGATATGGTTTCATATGCAGAAGAGATTGAATGGAGTTAAAGGTGAATCAATTGATCAATTGCTCAAGATGGGGCCTTGCACAATGGCTTGGTGATGATGATGTACATGAACTGAGGGACATGTCTGACTGCACTGTCAAGTACTTAAGGTTAAAATTTTTTTTCCAAAGCCCCAAAACATACAGCAGCATCGCCCAGTGTATGCTCTGCAGAACACTAGTCTCATGAGACATCCACTAGGGGAAAAAATGTTCCTGGTTAAATAAAGAATGGGTAAAATTATACATTTGATTCCCTTGGAAGTCTTTCTGTCAAGAAACTGTTTCTATGAGTTGGACTTTTTTGTTTGGCTCACAGAAACAATAGAAAAGTGGTTGCTGGGATCTGAGGGATGGGGGAATAGGGAGAGCTTGATAAAAGTGAAATTTTTCAGATGAATAAGGTCTGAAGAGCAAATGTAAAACATGCTGAGTATCCATTCATAAATCTGCTTGAATTTGAATGTACTGTATAACTGAAATTTGCTAAGAAAAGAGAACTGTAATATTCTCACATAAACACACAAAGTAAATATTTCAGGTGATGGATGTGTTAACTAACTAGATGGGGGGGGAATCTTTTTACAATGTTATGTGTATATCAGATCATCACATGGAACACTCGTTTATCTTTCAGAAGTAGTCTTCAGGGGAACAAATGTTGGGAAAGGTGGGCCCATTCTCATTCATTCCGTAAGCATTTACTGAGCACTACCTTGGTGCTGGATGCTGTGTTTGGTGCTGTGGATGGACACCCAACAAAACAAATGAAGTACTCATACTTGTGAAATGTATATTTCACGAGGGTTTAGGGGGGCGGTAAGCCAGGCAAAAATACCACATCTGGCAGTGACATCTAATATCCACTAATGTATCCACTCAGTAAGGATGAATAAAGCCTGACAATTTCCTTTCTTCCTTTGGGAAGCCTTCAAAATGACTTCAAAATGCTGACCCCGAAGGAAAAATAAAATGGAGGAATAAATACCTCAACCAACTCAGATGCTAAGCATCAGGTCAAGAGGGAACATATCAAGGGACTTTATCCTACTACTTCATCTGCATACATCTGAGCACAAGCCAAAAAATTAAGGGTATAAAATTTAAAAAAATCAAGGGAAAAATTCTTGAGTTTTTAATCATATTCCCATGTTGATAAAATATTTATGAGCTCTCCTTCAATTAATTAGAATAAACTATGTAACACTGCAGGAAACAAATTGAAAATTTAATAAAGTAAGTTCACTTCCAATTTCTTTTGAAGAAAGAAGCTAATTATATTTAGTTCTGTAATTATAACTTTAATTAAAATATAATGCAAAATATTCCATAAAGTGAAATCAGTGCTGAGTAATAAAATGAGGCCTTTAAGACAATTTGCTCTTTAGATGAAAATTTATAATTTAAAATGAAGCCTTCAGTGTACCATTTTCCAAAAATTTCATCCTTTCAGTATAAATGTAATTTAACAACCTTCCTGTAAAGACTAATCAATGTTTATTTACTGGTTTAAATCTATTTCCTTCTGTTTGTTGTGTGCCCAAATCTTCTTTTCCTTCGTTTTGGCCATCTTCCTTTTTAAGGAGACAGTGCTATTTCCCCCTTCCCTATCATAATTGGCAGCACATCCCTTTTGAGTTCGGACATGGCTTGAAACTTTCAGTGACTTGAAACTTAGAAGTGCAGATGCTCTTAGAAGCACGCTCCCATATCAGTCCTCTTCACCTGGCTGGCACGGAGATGATTTGATTGCTCCAGGCAGACATCCAGGTAGAAATAAATTTAGATCCTCTGAAATGAAATTAAGAAAGTGATGAAATAACTTTCTGGTGATGTTTTTAATAATTATTTGCTCTCAAACACTTCTCAGAGTAATACAGTCGACTAATAGGGTGCCCAGACATCAGATTTAAATCTATCCCAAAGTCTCCTGGAATTCGGGGCCATTTGCCATGATGTTTCATATCCATTTCTAAAGGCCTATTAGACTGCTCTTTAATTTGAAAGCTACTCTGCTTTAACCCAAATCATAGAGGTTTATGGAAGGGAAATGCCAAGCTTGAAAAACTCATACCTTTTCAATTCAACATCTCTTTATACTTTTTAGCATTCAATGAAGGATTCACTTGGTTTCATCTGAATCAATTTAAAATGACTAAAAAATATTTATTAAGTGCATATTGTATAAAAATAGTATACTTTCTGTGCAAAAATGTCTCCCTGAGGAGTTGTTAAAATTGCTACGCCACACTGTCCCCCGCTCTCATATTCAGTTCCAGTACGATTGGTGTTGATCCCAGTGACTTTCATTCAGTTGGTTTGAGAACATACTAGCTATTTACAGGCTTCTAGAGTTGAATAATACAGTCCTAACTCAAAGAACTTAGAACCATAGTGGCTGATGTTGAGTGAATGCAGGAGCACCAGCGATCAGTAATTCTCTCTGCTTTCCTTTGGGGCAGAGCTTGCTTTACCCTGCAGGAGGGTAACAGAGAGCTAAAGTAGGTAGGGACTGAGTAGGGAGAGGGGATCATCAGCAATTTGCATGTGGAGAATGAAATACCTTTTGCCTACGATTGGGGTCACAGGAACTTGAGGTGTTTCCCTTTATTACCAGATAATCAAGGAAAGGTGTTGACTGGGGGCTGCTGGCTTGCAGGGCAATGATGCCTTCAGAGTTGTTCTCTCTTGCTTTTCTGTGTTAGGGGCCACAACCTTGAGTACCCTTCTGATGACACTCGAGAACATTCCAGAACACTCTCTTGATCTTTCCAGAAAGGTCTGGTGGCTTTGGGCAGGGACTTTATGTGTCTCATCTTGGTCTCTTTCCCTGTGTCTCACGTGGGGTCTGCACATACTGTGTGCTCTAATTTTTACTGCCGCTTTAATTGTAATCAATAAAACAATTTGAAACACTGTTTGGAAAAGTTTGGTTCACTCTAATAAGTCAAACCACAGCAGGGACACGTTTAGAAGAGCTCATCAGCTCTCCTGCTCTGATTCCAGCTTACATCCCTGATATAAATGAATGTGAACAGGTTGATGAGCATTTTTCCTATCTTTTGCTATAGGTGGGTTTTAATGTTTGTAAACCAAATTGTATAGTAACCACAACACTGCATCTTCTCTTCAGGTAAAGCTTGCACTTGCCCATCTGCTGTTAGCACAGGAACCTAGTGAGGATGTCCTACTGGAGGCAGATTTTACAGCATTACAGCTACAGAACACAGTGGTTGGGAAAGAGGGAGGCTCAGAGGGGGGCATTTTACCCCTCAGGGGATATTTGATGATGCCTGGAGGCATTTCTCATTGTCCTACCTGTAGGGGGTTCCCCTGGTGTCTAGTGGGTAGAGGCCAGGGATTGCTGTGAAACTTTCTCCAAGGCACAGGACAGCCTCCTCCCCCCACAAGCAAAGAATTATCCCACCCCAAATGTCAATGGTGTCAGGATTGAAAAACTCTAGAATGGAGGAACTTTGAGGACCCTGACCCCAAAAGGAAAAAGGGGTTTTTTCTCACGCTTGTGGGAAATCCTGCTGGGAAAGAATATGGAGCCATGCATCTTTTCTATACAGTGCTTTTTCCATTTATAATGTGCTTTCCTGTTTATAATGTGCTCTCTTATTATTATGGATTATATGTTTGTGTCCCCTCTTCCCCCCCCCCCCCCCGCCACCGCCATTCATCTCTTAACTCTTAACATTCAGTGGGATCATATTAGGAGGTGAGGCCTTTGGGAAGTGATTAGGTCATGTGGGTGGAGCCCTCACGAATGGGATTAATGCCCTCATGAAAGGGACTCCAGAGAGCTCTTCTCTCCTGTCCCCCGTTCACCCTGTGAGGACACAATGAGAAGTCAGTGGTCTGCATCCCAGAAGAGCACCCTCACCAGAATCTGACCATGCTGGCAATTCTGATCTCAGACTTCCAGCCTCCAGAACCTTGGGAAATAAATTTCTGTTGTTTAAGCCACCAGGTCTTTGGCTCTTTGTTACAGCAGCCTGAACTGACAAGACATTTACCTCATCCCCACTGTGGTGCTTATAAATTGAGTGCAAGTTACCTCTTTAAACCCTAGTTTCTCCTGGGTTAAAAGGACCTCCTAACAGCCTCAACCTCACAGGACTACTGCAAGAATTCAAGGAGATGGTGTACCTGAAAATGTAGCTCTTCAAAAGATGTGCTCAATATGCATACATTGTTCCTATTGTTTAGGATTCAGGGTTTTACTGGGTAAACAGAAATCACTCCAGGTATTCTGGTATAAAGAGACTGAATTCAGGGGATTAGAGATTTGTGCAATTTTTGCAAAGCATGAGGGAGGAAAGGTCAGGAAAGCCATTTCTTTTTTTTTAAAATTAATTTTTAAAAGATTTTATTTATTTGAGAGAGAGAGAGAACACAAGTGGGGGTGTGGAGGGCCAGAGGCAGAGGGAGAGGGAGAAGCAGACTCCCCATTGAGCTGGGAGCCTGACATGGGGCTCCATCCCAGGACTCTGAGATCATGACCTGAGTCGAAGGCAGATGCTTAACCAACTGAGCCACACAGGCACCCCTGGAAAGCCATTTCCAATCCCCTCAGCCTGCAGCCCTGAACTGTCTGGTGTGGGTGCTTCCTGCAAACTACTGTGATTCTGAAAAGCTCCAGGAAGCCCCACTGAGCCACCCAGCCTGCCATACTAGGGGAGAGAGCCCCAGAGTCCTGCCCCACTGAAGCAAGTGAGGCATGGGAGTTTACTTGGAAGCTGCTGAGAACATCACATCGCCTTTTCATGGTAATCCACTGCTTTTCCCTTCTGTTCCCCACATCTTCTACAATTGATTTTTCCTGGCAGAAACCAACCGGAAGTGTTCTGTGAAAGGGATTTGGAGAATTGTTTTGGTTTCTTCTGTGCAAAGCAGAGGACACCCCAGAAGGGATGGCAATGACATCAAAGTGACAACAGACAATTTGATGGACTTTTTTGTGCTCTTATCTCTGCGGTTAGTAGGTGTTCAAAGTAGGTGTTATCTTCACTTTTTAGATGAGAAAATTGCCACTGAGGGAGGTGATGTGATTCTTCTCAAAGTCTAATTTGTGGCAGACCTGGACTCCAAATTCAATACTTGTTCCACTCCACCATCCCCTAGATGTAGTCCCAAACTTAGCCACCATTTTGGAGTCATTAAAAAAAATGAAAGCCTTATTTTCTGAAATGTCTTTCTCTCATAGGTCTCAATATCTTTATAACTCACTTGGGTTAAAATGTGAAATCCTCTTTTAAAGTAACAATAAAGTAGTAGGGAGGAATAGCCATGAAGACATTATTCATTATTTACACCTTTGACAAAACATCTTCTTCTTCAAATTAGGGTATTATGTCAAAAAGACCTTATTGTCCCTGTGGCTGGTTTCCCTATAGAAGAATGGAATGGAAAGAGGGTGGATTTTATTTTTTTATTTTATTATTATTATTATTATTTTTATTCTTATGTTAATCTCCATACATTACATCATGAGTTTTAGATGAAGTGTTCCATGATTCATTGTTTGTGCATAACACCCAGTGCTCCATGCAGAATGTGCCCTCCTCAATACCCACCACCAGGCTAACCCATCCGCCCACCCCCCTCCCCTCTAGAACCCTGTTTGTTTTTCAGAGTCCATCGTCTCTCATGGTTCGTCTACCCCTCCGATTTCCCCCGCTTCATTCTTCCCCTCCCGCTACCTTCTTCTTCTTCTTCTTTTTTTTTTTTCTTAACATATATTGCATTATTTGTTTCAGAGGTACAGATCTGAGATTCAGCAGTCTTGCACAATTCACAGCGCTTACCAGAGCACATACCCTCCCCAGTGTCTATCACCCAGTCACCCCATCCCTCCCACCCCACCCCCCACTCCAACAACACTCAGTTTGTTTCCTGCGATTAAGAATTCCTCATATCAGTGAGATCATATGATACATGTCTTTCTCTGTTTGACTTATTTCACTCAACATAATACCCTCCAGTTCCATCCACGTCGTTGCAAATGGCAAGATCTCATTCCTTTTGATGGCTGCATAATATTCCATTGTATATATATACCACTTCTTCTTTATCCATTCATCTGTCTATGGACATCTTGGCTCTTTCCACAGTTTGGCTATTGTGGACATTGCTGCTATAAACATCGGGGTGCACATACCCCTCCGGATCCCTACTTTTGTATCTTTGGGGTAAATACCCAGTAGTGCAATTGCTGGATCATATGGTAGCTCTATTTTCAACTTTTTGAGGAACCTCCATACAGTTTTCCAGAGTGGCTGCACCAGCTTGCATTCCCACCAACAGTGTAGGAGGGTTCCCCTTTCTCCACATCCCCACCAACATCTGTCGTTTCCTGACTTGTTAATTTTAGCCATTCTGACTGGTGTGAGGTGGTATCTCATTGAGGTTTTGATTTGGATTTCCCTGATGCTGAGTGATATTGAGCACTTTTTCATGTGTCTGTTGGCCATTTGGATGTCTTCTTTGGAAAAATGTCTGTTCATGTCTTCTGCCCATTTCTTGATTGGATTCTTTGTTCTTTGGGTGTTGAGTTTGATGAGTTCTTTATAGATTTTGGATACTAGCCCTTTATCTGATATGTCATTTGCAAATATCTTCTCCCATTCTGTCGGTTGTCTTTTGGTTTTGTTGACTGTTTCCTTTGCTTTGCAAAAGCTTTTTATCTTGATGAAGTCCCAATACTTCATTTTTGCCCTTGCTTCCCTTGCCTTTGGTGATGTTTCTAGGAAGAAGTTGCTTCGGCTGAGGTCAAAGAGGTTGCTGCCTGTGTACTCCTTTAGGATGTTGATGGACTCCTGTCTCACATTGAGGTCTTTCAACCATTTGGAGTCTATTTTTGTGTGTGGTGTAAGGAAATGGTCCAGTTTCATTCTTCTGCATGTGGCTATCCAATTTTCCCAACACCATTTGTTGAAGAGACTGTCTTTGTTCCATTGGACATTCTTTCCTGCTTTGTCGAAGATGAGTTGACCACAGAGTTGAGGGTCCATTTCTGGGCTCTCTATTCTGTTCCATTGATCTATGTGTCTGTTTTTGTGCCAGTACCATGCTGTCTTGATGATGACAGCTTTGTAATAGAGCTGGAAGTCCGGAATTGTGATGCCGCCAGCTTTGCTTTTCTTTTTCAACATTCCTCTGGCTATGCGGGGTCTTTTCTTATTCCATACAAATTTTAGGATTATTTGTTACATTTCTTTGAAAAAAGTGGATGGTATTTTGATGGGGATTGCATTGAATGTGTAGATTGCTCTAAGTAGCATTGACATCTTCACAATATTTGTTCTTCCAATCCATGAGCATGGAACGTTTTTCCATTTCTCTGTGTCTTCCTCAATTTCTTTCATGAGTATTTTATAGTTTTCTGAGTACAGATCCTTTGTCTCTTTGGTTAGATTTATTCCTAGGTATCTTATGGTTTTGGGTGCAATTGTAAATGGGATCGACTCCTTAATTTCTCTTTCTTCTGTCTTGTTGTTGGTGTATAGGAATGCCACTGACTTCTGTGCATTGATTTTATATCTTGTCACTTGACTGAATTCCTGTATGAGTTCTAGCAGTTTTGGGGTGGAGTCTTTTGGGTTTTCCACATAAAGTATCATATCATCTGCAAAGAGTGAGAGTTTGACTTCTTCTTTGCCGATTTGGATGCCTTTGATTTCTTTTTGTTGTCTGATTGCTGTGGCTAGGACTTCCAATACTATGTTGAATAGCAGTGGTGATAGTGGACATCCCTGCCGCATTCCTGACCTTAGGGGGAAAGCTCTCGGTTTTTCCCCATTGAGAATGATATTCGCTGTGGGTTTTTCATAGATGGCTTTTATGATATTGAGGTATGTACCCTCTATGCCTATACTCTGAAGAGTTTTGATCAAGAAAGGATGCTGTACTTTGTCAAAAGCTTTTTCTGCATCTATTGAGAGGATCATATGATTCTTGTTCTTTCTTTTGTTAATGTATTGTAGGAGGGTGGATTTTAGATGTTGCCCTGGGTTTTGTGATTTCTTTTTAAGTGACTTTGAGCAAGCTATTAGACACCCTGAGCTCTGGTATTCTCATAAATAGAATGGAGATGACATCATATGTCTCAGAGGTGTGATACGAAGATTAACTAAATAGGATAATGTCAAGAGAGCGCAGAGAAAGCTCCTTATTTCTTTCCACACTTGTTTGAAAATATTTGAGGTGCATCACTCTGTTAGGTGCTAAGCATCATGAGGATAGATGAGGTCCCAGCTCCCATGGGATGTATAACCTAGTGTGTTTGGTAGGAAGACATTATGCACAAATAAATTACATATTAATGAGATAACACAGACCTTCACAATCACATAAAGAAAGAGACAGGGTGATAGGCCAGAGAGTAGGGGTGTGGAAGGGCCTTTTAGATGGATTAATCCACCCTGAGGAGGTAAGATATTTGATCTAAGACCTGAAGCATTAAATTAGTTCTTTCTTCAAATATGTACTGAAAGACCTGCCTTGTGCCAGGCACTGTTCTAGTCACTGGAGATAAATCAATGAACAAAACTGGCAGTCTCTGTCCTCAGTTCTAGTGAGGGGAGATAGACAACAGACAAATCACATGAGTAATTATATAGTATCTCAGAGGGTGCTCTATTCTATCAGATAAGTAAAGAAATAAGTAGAACACATGTCACTACTAAGAAGATGTTTGAGCATACCCTGAAGGAGTCATAGATGAGAATATCTAGAGGAAGAGCACTCGAGGCAGTTGGAAAAGCAAATACAAAGGCCGTGAGGCAGGAGCATGCCTGTTTGTTTGAGGAAAGCTAGGAAACGAAGTGACTGAAGCAGAGGGAACAAGGGAGAGGCTGGTAGAAGAGAAGCTCTGAGAGGTAAGCAGGGGTTCAGACCACATGTGGCTTTGTAGTTTATTGTAAAAACATTGCCTTTTTTTTTTTTTTTGAGTGAGATGGATGGTTCTTCCTGTGGAAAATAGACTGTAGGGAACAAGTGTGAGAGTAGAAACCCCCATTCGGATGCTAGAGCAATTACCTAAGTGAGACATGATAGTGGCTTGAGCCAGAATGGTAATAGTGATGGGGGTGATAAGTAGTAGGATTCTAATTAAATTTTGAGGATAAGACCAACAGGAGGCATATATTGAAATAAGTAGAACACATGTCACTACTAAGAAGATGTAGTGACAAAAGGAAGGAAGGAAGAGTGAAGGCTGTCTCCAAGATTTGAGGCCAGTGCTGTTCAGAAGGTGGAGTTGTCATTTATGGAGATGGAGAAGCAAGTTTCAGGGTGAGAATCAAAAGTTCTGTTAAGGTCTTGTTAAGTTTCAGAAGCTTATTAGACATCTACATGTAAGTGGAAATCTGAGGTTTACAGAAAAGTCAAAGATAGAGATCTAAGTTGGGAAGTTGAAAGTATGTAGATGGTATTTAAACCCATAAAACTAAATGAGATCACTGAGGAAGAGGTCCTAGGTCTAAGGTCTGGGGCACTGCAGTTTACAGATAAAGGGAAGATAGATAAAGGGAAGCCAACCGGAAGGATCATTAGTAAGGTAGGAGACTGCCAAGGGAAGGAACTGCTTCAGAAAGGAATGGGTCAATTGTATCAAATGCTGTGAATAATTCAGGTAACACAAAGACTGAAAATCCTTGGATTTAGCAAAGTGAGGTCACTGGTGATGTTGGCATGAGCAATTTTGGTATAGTGATATAAACGTAAACTTGATTGAAGTAGAATTAAGAAAGACTGTGAGAAAAGTAAACTCTCTTTGAAGAGCAAAGAAATGGGAAATAACTTGGAGGTGGGGGAGCAGTTATGTGGTGAAGAGAGGATACACTGTTACTTCAGAGTCATCAGAAGTTCAAAGTGCAAAGGTGCTTCAGAATCTCCTGGAAGTTTTGTTAAAATGAGATCACCGGCCCCACCCGAGTGCATCAGAATCTCTTAAGGGGCAGGATGATGAAAACAGGACATTTGGGTTGACTTCTAGAGTTTCTGATTCATTAGATCAAGGGTGGGGCCCAAGAACTTGCCTTTCTATCATGATTTCAGATGATGCAGATGCTGCTGGTCCAAGGAATGTATTTTGAGTATCACTGTGCATGGGCCTTGATTCCTTTGCTGACTCATCCATTTAAAATAGCTCCCCATACTTCTCTGTCTTTCTGCCACTCTATCACTATATGAATCTGCTGTATTTATTGCTCACAATTTAAATTACCCTTGGTATAGTCATTGCAGGAGAGGAGATCTCTCTGCCTTGTTTTTCGTTGTTCTCTCTGTGTTTGGCATACAGTTGAAACTAAAAATTTTTTTTCTTGGAATAAATTAATAAGTGAAGAAATGAATGAATGGATGAAAAGTTCCAGCAATGATAAGCATTGTTTTATACAAGTTTGGGGATGCTTACTTGTTTGTAAAGAAATAAGTTGTATTTTTCCAAATGGCAAGCAAAAATATTAAGAGCTAGTTAAATTTCAATCCCCAAGACACCCTGAGGGACCTGAGCTGATTATTTACATTTCAAAATTCATGGTAACAAGCCTAGAGACCCCTAATGTGGCTGTTATGTGGCATTTCAAATATGACCACATAACTTTCAAAGCATGTACAGCGTGGAATGCAATGGGTCATTTTGGCATTAACTACTTATATGTAGGTAGCCAACTGTCACCATTTGAGGAACCTCCATAGTGTAAGAGAAAACAGTAGAACCCTGTTTGGTCTCCAATGCACTAATTAGCCTGTAAGCCAACCCATTTGAAGCAGGCTTCCTCGAATACATCTAGGTTTCGCATGAGAGACATTTAAGGCTCATTCAGTTGGAAGAGTGTATCTGCCAATCTAAGTCTCCTTAAAACAAACAAAAACAACCAAAACAGGGCAGCCAGGTTCCTGTTAAAGTGTTTTTGAAGAGTGTTAAATGAAAATATCTCCACTTGATATTCATCATTTCGCAATGACCATTTCATCACTCAGACAACATGAATAAAAGATATTACTTTTAGTCATTAGCAACTCAGTCAGGGAAAAAAGAAAAACTGGGCATTTAAGAACATTTTACTTTTCTGTCACTTCAGACTAAATGACATTCTTAAATGATGGCTAGTCAAACCTACAGAATCTATTAGTAACTTGAAAATAAGTGTGAAGGGATGCCAAAACCCAAAGTAATCTTAAACTTACATTTATCAGGCTTGTCACATCATTGCTACTGGTAATAAAAGCATTTCTGTTTTATGTTGCAATGTCTACTGAGAATAATATTTTTTTGCACAAGAGTAAAAAGTGATATTGCAACATTCATCACATTCTTTGATATAAAATACCCTAAAAAGGTTGAAAATCGACATTCATTATTTTAAGGCTAATTTAAAAGCCTGGTACATTTATAGAAGTTGTCCTGTTTGCTTTTTATGAAGTTCCAGTATTCCAGAGTCATTCAATTTTCAGAAGCATTTCCTCACATGGATTTCATGGATTTTGTTGGGTTCCTAGCCATATATGCTCAGATTTTAATGGTGGTGGTAGTACATGACCAATTTATTGGAGCATTTGTTTTCTTAAAATCACTCAGCTGTTGGTCCTGTTGCATTATAATAACCAAAAAGCAAAGAATTGTCATTTTTCAAGTTCTATAAGATTGGATCAAAGCCCAAACTTATACTCTTTTGTATTCCAGCCTCCCCCCCCACCCCCCCTAGCTTCAGGGTCTCTAAAGCACTGATCCAATGAAAGAAAACTCAATCTCAGAGGTGAAAGAGAAACCAAACTCTAGGCACAGTTGAAATGGTTTGCCACATTTATACGTGCATTGATTTTTACATGACTGCATTCAGAAACAAAATACCATCTTCTGTGACCAATTCATTCACAGTTCCCTTCTCAGATAAATTAAAAACAAAGTGTATCCAAAACATCAGCTCTCTCTTTTAGCTGGAATTCTGAAGCATCTCTCAAGAAACAAACATGTATTTATACCTCCCTCATTTGATGGACAGTCAGGACAACAGTTAAATTCTCTGAAACTATTGGGAATTTGCATAATAAAGCAGGTGGAATTTCTCAAAGAAATTCAGGTTTAAGAAAACTGCCACATTGAAGAAGCAAAAATTCTAATTCTGCCATTTACTCATCTTCCAAATATTAGCACAGGAACAGGGAGGTATAACATGACTTAAAAATTTCGAGGGTGCTGTGGCAGGTATTCATGTACCTCTCTCCATGATTGTGATCATCATTTGAGCTAATGCAGTATTTCCCAGAGCATAGCACACATATCTTCTGGTGAAATGTATGTTGATGTAAAGAGGTCCATGAACCAATGCATTTTATTTTACTGTATTGGGGAACATGATAAAAAAAAAGACATGACTACTGCCGATTGACCTGTGAGCTGGACCTGGACGCTCAGGGGCTCCTCATCCTGTTTCCTGTCCTTGGAATGTGGGTTCTGCTTGCCTTCCCTGTCCCACAAGCTGCTGCCAAGGACATAGCCTTGAGACAATGATGTGATGTTGAAAACACCTGCACAGCATATGTGACAGAGCCCAGTTAGGGACTCTTTATAAATTCTCAAGATTTGGAGGGTGGGTGCAGAGATCCATTCAACTTGCTGCTGCCCAAGATAAGCCTTGTATGTAAGTTCCTTTTGCTCTTATTAAGATTGCCACTTACAAACCTGAAGTGGCCTGTCTCTCTCTTCAGTCTCTCTCTGCCCTCTGCATGTGGAGGTAGATTTTAGATTACTCCAGGAAATCTTCCAAGAGGGTTATGAACCTACAACAGGTTAAAGATTTATTTTTGTGTGTATTAAAATATTGCTACAACCTCTTTTATTTTGATTTCATAGATAATATTCTTAGGGCAAAGTTAAGAAAAATTTGATTTAAAAGATGGAGAAAATTTTGAGGAGAATAATAGAATGGTGTATTCAGGATAAGGGTAAAGAAATGTGAAGGACTGGGGAATGGGAAATACTTCTAAGGCATAATTATTTTTCTTTCTCTTAGGATATCCATGAGCTATAGCCAACATTTATAAGTTATTTGGAGAAAAGGGAGGGAGGGGGAGAAATGGGCCTGGCTGTTAGAAAGGGGTAGCTATTGGAAATTCATCAGGGAGTGAAAAAGAGGACACATTAAAAACTGTGAAAAAAGAGGGGCACTTGCGTGGCTAAGTTGGTTAAGTGTCCAACTCTTGATTTCAGATCAGATTATGATTCCAAGGTCATAGGATTGAGCCCCATGTTAGGATCTGTGTTCAGCAGGGAGTCTGCTTGGGCTTCTCTCCCTCTTCTTCTGTCCCTTCCCTGCCGCACACTATGAGCTTCCTCTCTCTCTCTCTCTCAAATA
This sequence comes from Mirounga angustirostris, assembly GCF_029215605.1. Lineage (NCBI taxonomy): Eukaryota > Metazoa > Chordata > Mammalia > Carnivora > Phocidae > Mirounga > Mirounga angustirostris. The sequence goes on along the minus strand of NW_026991709.1, from coordinate 181,220,566 downwards.
ATAAATAAATCTTTAAAAAAAAAACTGAAAAATTGAAAACATATACTATATGTAGAGAATAATATACTGAGCACCAGTGTACTATCCCCATCACCCAACTCAATGACAATCAACTCATGGCCAATCTTGTTTCATCTGTATCCTCTATCCTTTCAGGTCATCTTGAAGCATCCCAGATTTCATATCATTCCATCTATAAATAGTTTACATGTATCTTTAAAATATAGGGACTCATTTTAAAAACAAAGTAGATTTCCATTCTCTAGTCCAGAACTTACAAGTTGCCACTCTGTCCTAAGAAGTAAAAAGCCAAATAAACTGAAAAATCAATTCTTATATCTGTTAGAGAAGTGAGGTCACAGGCAAACCACCACCCCAATATTGGAGAGGCAGACAATCAGATACAGAGAATCATAATTACTGGAGCAGAAACCCACAAACCAAACCCTTCTTGGGAACCAATGCCAGGAAGGAAAACCTGAACTGTTCTTGATGAATTGCCAGAGGCTCAGTGTGTATGACTCTGAGAATTAAAAAAATGCAAGGGGACTCAGTAAAATCCCCACATTTGTGTGATTTTAGACTTTGGAATTTTGTAAATTTTGCCTCCTCCAGTAGCTCTATCAAGTTCCCACAGTAAATATTTGATAAAAATTCCCACATGCTTCTAGCATGTGGGAAGGAAAAGGAACCATTTTGAAATACACCAGAGCATTCTGTTCTTAACAAGGCCTGCCTTCAAGAGAAACTATTTTACCAGAGCCTAACTAATCTAGGCAGAGGGAATTACCCAACCTCAGCTGGCTCTAGTCTTCTATGTAGGGAAAGGGAAATACCCAACTTCAGCCCCCTGTAGCCATCCTACTGCACCTAAGTAAGGAGAAATCCCTGAGAAGTACTTGTGAAGTTCACAGTCCGGAAGCACATGCTCAACAAAAGACTGAGACCTACTCATGGGACCATAGAACATTTCCTTCCTCTTCCCTTATTACTCCATCACTAAAGGCCTATTTACTGCGGGTCTCTTTTACCCAGTACATCCTGTACACTCTTCAGTGAGAAATTACAAGGCATACTAAAAGGAAAAAAGACAATTTGAAGAGACAGAGCAAGCATTAGAAAGACAGTCAGACCTGACAGGAATGTTGGAATTACCATTCCAGGAATTTTAAAACTACAATTAATATGCTAGGTGCCTTAGTGAAAAAAATAGACAACATGAAAGAATAGGTGGCTATGGTGGTGGGTATTGAGGAGGGCACGTTCTGCATGGAGCACTGGGTGTTGTGCACAAACAATGAATCATGGAACACTTCATCTAAAACTAATGATGTAATGTATGGGGATTAACATAAAAATAAAATAAAAAAATGTTTAAAAAAAAAAGAATAGGTGGCTAATGTAAACAGAAATGGAAATTCTAAGAAAGAATCTGAAAGAAATACTAAATATCAAAAACACTATAACAGAAATAAAGGACGCCTTCGATGGCTTCCTTAGTAGTCTGGACATGGCTAAGGAAAGAATCTCTCAGCTGGAGGATATGACAATAGCTACTTCCAAAATTGAAAAGCAAAGGAAAAAAAGACCAATAGAAAGAAAACAGAATATCCAAGAACTGTAGAAAAACCACAAAAGGTGTAACATACACATAATGGGGATACCAGAAGAAGGAAGAGAGAAAAGAACAAGCAATATTTGAAGCAGTGCTGAGTGAGAATTTCCCCCCAAGTAATGTCACACAAACCAGGAAACTCAGAGAACACCAGGCAGGATAAATGACAAAAAAACATATACCAAGGTGTATCAATTTCAACCTTCATAAAGTGAAAGAGAAAGAAAACATCTTGGAAAATCCAGGAAAAAAAAAATCTTGCCTACAGAGAGCAAAGATCAGAATTATATTCTGGGACAAGCCTATGGTTTTGTCATAACTTGCTTGTCCTGGATTGCAATTCTGTTATTCCTGAGTAAACCCATTTTTTAGTAAAACAAACAAAAACAAACAAAAGAAAAATTACATTCTACTTCTCAAAAACCATGCAAGCAAAAAGAAAGTGAGGTGAAATATTTAAAGTGTTACAAGAAAAACACCCCATCAACCTAGAATTCTGTACCTTGTAAAATTATCCTTCAAAAATGAAAAAGAAATAATGACTTTGTCAAAAAAAAGAAATTGAGGGAATTTGTTGCCAGTAGACCTGTCTGGCAAGAAATGTTAAAAGAAGTTCTTTAGATAGAAAGAAAATGATATACACAGAACTTGGATCTGCATTTTAAAAGGAAGAATGTTAGAGAATGAATAAGTGAAGGTAAAATAAAAACTTTTATTTTTATTATTTTCAATTGATCTAACAGATAAGAGTTTGTTCAAAATAGTAATAGCAAATGTATTCAAATATATATGCATGTATGTATAAACTATATAAATGAGCTACATACATAGCAGTAAATGTATTATTGCAGACAAGTCTAAACAACCACTAAAAATATGTTTAAAAGAAGGAGTATAATTGATATGGTAAGATAGGAGAGAAAATGGAAAAATATAAAATGCTCAAAGAAAGCTACAAGCGGCAGGAAAAGAGTTGATAAAAAATTAGATAAAAAAGAACAGTGCAACACATAGAAATCAGTAACAAATGTGGTAGATACTAATCCAATGATCTCAATGCTTGCTTTAAATGTCAATACACCAATTAAAAGACAGATATTATGAGAATAATGCTTGCTTTAAATGTCAATACACCAATTAAAAGACACATGAGAATGGATCAAAAAAATTAGAGCTAACTTAAATATAGAGACACATACAAATTTAAAATAAAAGGGTGGAGAAAAGTATACCAGGCTAACACTAATTAAAAGAAATAGGAGTAGCTATACCAATTTCAGAGAGAGCAGACTTCAGAGCAAGGAAAGTTACGAAGTTTAAAGTGGGGCATTCCATAATAATAAAGAGGTCAGTACTCCAAGAGAATATAAGAATCCTTAATATGTATGCATCTAAAAACAGAGCATCAAAATACATGAAGCAGAAACTCATAAACCTGAAAGGAGAAATGGATAAATCCACTAACATTGTTAGAGATGTAAGCATCCTTCTATCATCAATGGACATATCTAGCAGGCAGAAAATAGTTGAACTCAACAGCACAACACTATTGGATATAGTGGACATCTATAGACAACTTCATCTAACAACAGCAGATTACACATTCTTCTTAAGCTCATATGAAACATTCAACAAGACAGACCACATTCTGGGCCAGAAAACATGCCTTAACAAATTTTAAAAAATAGGAGCTCTACAACGTCTATATAATGGGATTAAAGTAGAAACTCGAAGCAGAAAGATAGCTGTGAAGTCCCAAATGCTTGTATAGTCTATAACATACTTCTAAATAACACATGGGTCAAAGAGGCAATCTCAAGAGCAATTTTAAAATATTTGAATTAAATGAAAATGAAAATACAATTTTATCAAAATTGGTGAGATGCTGTGAAAGCAGGGCTTAGAAGGAAATTTCTAGCATTGAATGCATATACTAGAAATGAAGAAAGATCTAAAATTAATAATCTAAGCCTCCCCTTTACAAAGTTAGAAGAAAAATAATAAAAGGAATAATAAATTTAAAGAAAAAATAATATAAATAAACAGTAGAGCAGATACCAACAAAATTAGAAATAGGAAATCAATAGGGAAAACCCACAAAACCAAAAGCTGGTCCTTTGAAAAGACTGATAAAGTTGATAGGCTTCTAGCTAGGCTAAGAAAGAAATGCAAAAGACACAAATTACTAATATGAGAAATGAAAGGGGGGGCCATCACTACAGAATCTATGGACATTAAAGGATAATAAAAGAGTATTATGGATGACTCTATGCCAAAAGATCTGGTAACCTAGATGAAGTGGACCAATTCCTTGAAAGACTACAATCTACTAAAACTCACACAAGAAGAAATAGGCAATCTAATTAGGCCAACATCCGTTATAAGAAATAGATTAAATAACTAATAGCCTTTCAGAATAGAAAGAACTGGCTTCATTGCTGAATTCTACCAAACATTTAACAGAGAAATGATACAAATTCTCTACAATCTTTTCCAGAAGGTAGAAGCAGAATGGAATGCTTCCTAACTCATCCTATGAGGGCAGCACTAACACCAAACTAAACAGAGATGTTACAAGAAAACTACCGACAAATTTCTCTTATGAACAGATAAGAAATCTTCAACAAGATATTAGCTGATGGATTCCAACAATGTATAAAAAGAATTATACACCATGATCAAGTAGGATTTATCCCAGTTATGCAAAGCTGGTTCAATATTCAAAAATCGATTAATGTAATATATCACCTCAACAAGCTAAGAAGAAAACTCACATGATCATATTAATAGATGCAGAAAAAGCTTTTAACAAAATCCAGTACTTACTCATGATAAAAACTCTCAATAAGCTAGGAATAGAGCATTGTACTGAAAGTCTTAGCTAACCCAGTAACACAAGAAAAGGAAATAAAAGGAGTACAGATTGGGAAGGAAGGAGTAAAACCGTCTTTCTTTGTAGATGACAATATTGTCTGTGTAGAAAACCTGAGGGAATCAGTAAAAAGCTCCTGAAACTGATAAGTAATTATAGCAAATGTTAATATACAGAACTCAATAACTTTCCTATATACCAGTAATGAGCAAATGGAATTTGAAATTAAAAACACACCCGCATTTATATTAACACCCCCCAATAAAATACTTATGTATAAATCTAACAAAATATGTGCACAATCTATATGAGGAAAACTATGAAACTTTGATGAAAGATACCAAAGATGAACCAACTGAATGAAGGTCTATTTCATACTCATGAACAGGAAGATTCAATAGTGTCAAGATGCTAGTTCTTCCTAATTTAATCTATAAATTCAATGTAATCCCATTCAAAATCCCAGCAAATAATTTTGTGGATTTCAAGAGACTCATTCTAAAATTTATATGGAGGAGGAAAAGATCCAGAATTGCAAACTCAATATTGAACGAGAAGAACAAAATTGGAGGACTGACACTACTCAACTTGATTACTTACTGTAGACATATAGTAATCATGGCAATGTGGTATTGGTGAAAGAATGGACAAATAGATCAATGGAACACAATACAGAGGCCAGAAATGGACCTACATACCTATGGTCAACTGATCTTTGACAAAGAAGCAAAGGGTATACAAGGAGTAAATATAATCTTTTCAACAACTGGTGCTGGAACAATTGGGCATGTACATGCAAATGAATGAATGAGTGAATGAATGAATGAATAATTTAAAAAAAGAATCTAAACACAAACCTTACACCCTTCACAGAATTAACTCAAAATGAATCAGAGACCTAATTGTAAAATGTGAAAGTACAAAACTCGTAGAAGATAACAACAGAAAGTCAGGTGACCTTGGGCATGGTGATGTGGTAACTTTTGAGGTACACCACCACCAAAGGCCCAATTCATGAAAGAAATGACTAATAAGCTGGACTACATTAAAATTAAAAACTTCTTCCCTGTGAAATATAGTGCCAAGTGAACGAGAAGACAAGCCACCGACTGGGAGAAAATATTTGCAAAAGATGCATCTAATAAAGGGCTGTAGTCTAAAATAGACCAAGAACTCTTAAAACCCAAGGTTAAGAAAACAATCTGATTAAAAAATGGGCCACTGATATTAACACACACCAAAGAAGATAAGCAGATGGCAAATAAACATATGAAAAGCTGCTCCGTATCACATGGCATTGGGGAAATGCAAATTAAGACAACAGTGAGATACTGCTACCCAGTGATTAGAATGGCCAAACTCCAAATACAGACAGCAAGTGCAGGTGAGGATGTGAGGTATCAGGAACCCTCATCCACTGCTGGTGGGAATCCAAAATGGTATCACCACTTTGGAAGACAGCTTGGCAGTTTCTTACAAAGCTAAACATAGTCTTACCATATAATCCAGCAAGCATGCTCCTTGGTATTTACCCAAGTTAACTGAAAACTTATGTCCGCACAAAAACCTGCACGTGGATATTTATAGCGGTTTTATTCATAATTGTCAAAACTTAGAAGCAACCAAGATGTCCTTCAGTAAGTGAATGGACAAGCCAGCAAATCCTGACAATAGGCTATTATTATTTGATGCTTAAAAAAATGAGCTATCAAGTCATGATAAGACATGAAGGAACCTTAAATTCATACTCCTAAGTCAAAAAAGCCAATCTGAAAAAACCACATATTGTATGATTCCTGCTATGTGACATTTTGGAAAAAGTGAAGTTATTTAGAACGGTGTAAAGATTACCAGAGGACAGGTAAGAGGAGGAGGTGAGTAGGCAGAGCACAAGGAATTTTTTAGGGCAGTGAAAGCAATTCTGTATGATAGTACGATGGTGGATACATATCATTTTACATTTATCAAAACAGAGAATGTACAACATTAAGAGTGAACTCTAATGTAAATTATGGACTTTGGTGATGATGTGTCAATGTAGGTTCATCAATTATAACCAATGTGCCAGTCTCCTGGGGGGATGTGGCTAGCAGAGGAAGTTGTTTGTGTCTGGGAGTGGGGGTGGCTGTATTTGAGAACTGTCTATACCTTCTGCTCAGTTTTGATGTGAGTCTAAAACCCCTCTAAGAAATGAATTAATAACAAAAAGTGCTAGTGTAAGTCTTACAGCAAATAAATGCAGTACTTCTAAATGCCATGAAACATCCACTCAACGTCCCTGATTGCCTTACGAATTTATTTTTGATTTTTACAGTTTGCTTGAATCGAGTTCTAAATGAGTTGCGTACATTGCCATTAGTCGATTTGTACTGGCTCTTTTAATTTATGGATTATCCCCTCCCCTCTATTACTTTTTCCTTAGTATTTATTTGCTGAATGAATGTAAAGTTTCCTAGGTCTGGATAATGTGGATTGTAACCCCATGGTATCATTTGACCAATTTCTCTGTTCCCTTGTATTTCTGAGTGGGTGATGATATTGCTAGAATTATAGATTTGATTAGATTCAGGTTTGATCTGGGGGGAAAGAATATTTTAGGTGGTATCCTGTGCACCCATCAGGAACCCATAAGGAGCTGGTCTGGCTTTATTTTGTGGCGTTAGAGACCATTGATGCTTATCATTATTTCATTGAGTGTTATAAAATGATGATATCCTAATTCTATGATTCCTTCTGCAATTATTAGCTGAAATGTCTATAAAAGGAGCTTTCTCATGGTGCCTGGGTGGCTCAGTCGGTTAAGTGACCGACTCTTGGTTTCGGCTCAGGTCATGATCTGTTGGTTGTGGGATTGAGCCCCTCGTTGGGCTCGTGCTCAGTGCGGAGTCTGCTTGAGATTCCCTCTCCCTCTCAAATGCATGAATAAAATAGTAAAAAAAAAAAAAAAAAAAAAAAAAAAAAGGAGATTCCCCTCATCAATTATTACCTGAAAATAGAGTCCATACAATAAAGACAGAATACATCTTTGTTTTCCCCTCATTTACTAGTTTTCAGAATAATGTGGCTGTTTTCCTGACAGTGACCAACAGTGTGAAAGGTGTCCCAGTCAATCTCTTTATGACAAAATAGCATCACTGAATTGTTCCTTGAATCAATTTATCAGTTGTATTCTAGTACTGTACTCTTATTATTATTATTTTAATGAAAATAAAAGGCAACTTTTAAGCTACTACACAGCCTTTAATATTGGGACTTACAAATGTCTCTGGGAGCCTGGTGTGTAACATCTGAGTGAAGGGGTTCAGGTGAAGGTTGTGGCCAGTGGGAGTTCTCTCTGAGCCTGTCAGCTCTGCCCCAACTACCAATATACCCCATAGGAAGTTGTGTGGTAGGGGGCGTAGGCCAGACCTTCAAAAGAAGCTGGTGATCTGAATCTTCAGGTGATGTCTCCTGACTCTAAAGGTTGTTAAGTAATGTAGGATTTAAAAACACCACCACACAAGGTCAAAGAAAACACATCTGCAAATGTATCTAGCATATGGCCCGCCAACACATTATTTATGCTCTAGGTAATTTTATGCACTATTTTCATTTCTATTGCCTTCTATATTTTCCTTTTGGAAGTTGAGGGAACACATGCTCTGCTTTTTATTCCCCAGTCTCCCTCCAAATTCTAGACTGTAGTCATAGCTTAGGAAAAGCTGATCTAGCCCAAATGATTCACTTTCCCAGTAGGACACTGAGGCTCAGAGAGGAGAGATGTCCTGTATAAAGTCAATGAACTTTGTGGATGATCTAAACCTTGAATCCAGTTCCGATGCTGTGATAGTGCACCTTCCACTGGGTACTTCAGCCTGTTACTAGCAAAGTGATAGTCTGGCACCATCATCCCCTCTCCCCACTAGAAGCATCTACTCTCCCAGGCCATGACCTCCCATCACTTGTCCTGTTGCTTGGAAGCAGAGAAGGAAGAAGGGAGCTAACACTGGCCTAGAACCTGCAACACTCTGGACCCCGTCCTACACGTATTCTTTTTGTTACCTGAATAATTAACCATCACACAAAGTCCCCTAGATGCAAGTACTGTTATCTTTTAGCACTGATGAAAAAACAGAGACTCAGAGATTTAAGTAACTTTCTCCAGGCTGCAAAAGTACTACGGAACAGATCCAGGTCTGTGTGACCTTCAAACCTGTGTGTATTTCATAACCTCACACTGCCTCCCACCTCCAAGCTCCCAGTGACACCCAATGTCATTTGCTTAATTTCTGCAACACCATAACCTAAGACAGATGGCTTCGGTGGTAGTGCTGCTTTCCTAGAGGACAGCCAAGGACCACAAACAGCATGCTGTCCTGGAGGCTTCTCTCCCATCTTTGCCACTAGTCTCTTTCCCTCTCTTCAAATTGCCTTCCTGGAACTCATTTGCTCGCCACAAGATATTCACGCCTGAGTTAGGGTCCTGGCAGGAGACAGACAAACATTCAAATATTTGGGGAATGACCCCCACTGCGTAGTGTATCATGAGGGGATCATTACATAGGCAAGGGCAGTATTAAGAGAAACCAGAGGAGATGGAGAAGCACCCCCTGCCTAGCATCAGCAGGGAGCAGGTACCACCACCCAGTAGCAACAGCGGCCTTGGAAGAACCCAGCCCCTACAGCCTCATAGCCCAGCAGGGAAGGAGCTGCAGAATAAATGCGGTGAAGTCTCTCCCTTCCTTCCTTCCTTCCATCCACTCATCTATCCAACCATCCATCCATCCATCCATCCATCCATCCATCCATCCATCCATCCATCCATCCATCCATCCATCCATCAGTAAAATACAGAGAAAGGCAGAGAGTGGAAACTACGGGCAAACAACGAATATCCAGATTATTCCCTCTGCTTTTCTACAAGCTGCTGCCACTGCGGTAGATAGGAACCGGTTCTGAAGGGCACCTCTGTTGAAAAAGATCAGAACGCCTCCCTCTCATTCCCAGCTTCACTTCTGTCTCCCTGGCTGGAGTCCCAGCCAGCTTGCATCCAGACACACCTTCAGCTCTGCACTGGCAGACATGAGAGTCTCCACCATCTGGGTCAGGCAAGCAGGGTTTTCAAGTTCATCCTCTAGTATCTAGAGTAGAAAAGCTCTACTCTTTCCCCAGCACATCTGCACTGTTAACATCTGTCCAGGGCTCCTCTTTCCAGAAACCTGACCTGTGTTTTGCCTCCACTCTCTTTGTTTTCTCTGGCCCTGCTCTTTTTCTCAAACCCCCAGGGATAATCCTCTCCCAAGCCCCTCTGCTTCCAGGCCCAGAGTGCCAGCAAATCAAGTTATTTTCATTTTATGAATATGCATATACAAAACCCAAGATATTTTCCTAAGAAATTGCAAATTTGATCTGTAGAGAATGTGTTGCTATTTCTGCGAGTGGATAGAAGCATTGCTAAATTACACCAAGGGCAAGCTAGTTTAGTGCTCTCAGAAAGTGTTTTGCCTTTTGGGGGTGAGCGGGGGCAGAACTACTTTTTCAGGATGCCTTTGTGGATTGGAAAAATGGCTTTTCACTTTTCCAAAGAATCAGAAAACGTTGGGTTTTAGCACCCCTTCAAAATACTTAGAAAGGGTAATGCACAACTTTTTTCAGGCAGATGGGTCAGTTCAGTATTTTGCTTCAGAAATCCCAGTTTCTTGCCTTGATCACATCAGAGCTAGCATTTCCTTCCTCATGTTAAGACCTCTCTCATGCAGTCAGCAAAAATGTTACAATTGGAAACGTTTTAAGTTTCTGACAGCTTTTTCTTTCTCCTCTTACCCTTGCTGGATATATAATTCCAGGCATGCAAGAGTATCTAGTTTGTTTTTCCCCCAGGGACAACAAAGTACAGACAAGAACAAATGAAAAAGACCAAGAGCAAAGGGTAGGCGTCTTAGCCATGGAATCACTTCCCAAATTGAAAGCTTATACCGCCAGTCAGTCAGACTTTTCTGGCAGTTAGCTAGGCCAGTATAAAGTTACTTATGTGGCTGCTCGTCATGCCTTCCATTCCTTTCCAAAGCAGGACACCTGGACTTGCAACTTTTCTCTGCCCTCCCATTGCTGTTGCTGAAGTCATTCAGAGCAGGTGTTCTAGCCTTTGACAGACAGATCTGGGTCTTTGTCTTGGTTCTGCCACTTGTTAGTGGCATCCTTCACCTCACTGAGTCTTCGATTCCCCACCTACAAAATAAGGAAAATAAGAGTCACCCTGGAGAAGCATTCTCTGATTATGAAATGAGGCAGTGTATTTAGCCCCTCGCCCGAAATACAGTGAGTGTTCAACAAGGGTCACCTGGTATTATGAATTGCCATTTAGCTCCCAAAACATGCCACCTATGGACTTACCCTCCCTCCCCCAGATGGACTTTGTTCAAAATTTGATAGACATTTCCACTGAATTTCTGTCTTTAGCATCCTCTGCCCTAATGTTTTGGTTTCATCTCCTTCACAGAATTCTCTAGGCCCTTCCTTTAATGAGTGCTATATTCTAAAACGCTCTTCCTTTTTCTTAAAGCCACTCATACACTGAAGAGCTAGCAGGTCTGATAGAGGGCCAGAGCCTCCTGGGTCCCCTCCATCCAAAATAGTAAAGACTCCATCTGCTTTTACCTTTTCTCACTGTTGGTCTAAGACCCAGCCCAAATGTCATTCTGTTACATGCGTTTAGAAAGTGCTCGCTACATTTTAACCTTAAATTCTGTGTTCTTTCCTCTTTCATTTCCCATCTCACTGCTACCTTGTTTTGAACTGCGTTCTGATCATTTTCCTATGTTGTTTAACAGTTTGTGCAGAGGCAGAATATGAATCCTGATCTTAATTGCTAAATGCGCTTATTTTTTATTGAAATTATTCAGCACGTATACTAAGGAGTGTGGACTTTTTAATTTCTAGTTTATTGGTGAACTGAAAATATCCTTTAAAAACATCAAAATAAAAGGTTTTTAACTTTGAAAAGAACTTCAAAATTTAAATCATTTCAAATTTATAAAATATGTGTAAGTTATAAAGAATAAAGGTACAATAAATGCCTGTGTACGCACCACTCAGTTTAAGGGGAAAAATACTACTTCTTCTCTGAAACACCCTTAAGGGCACACCCCTGAAAACATTGCTTCCTCTTCTTTTCAGAGGTACTCTCCACCGATTTATTTTACTCCAATGATTAAATGAATATGTCATAATTTATGCTTGCATTTTTTTTTTAAGATTTTATTTATTTATTTGACAGAGAGAGACACAGCGAGAGAGGGAACACAAGCAGGGGTAGTGGGAGAGGGAGAAGCAGGCTTCCCGTGGAGCAGGGAGCCCGATGCGGGGCTTGATCCCAGGACCCTGGGATCATGACCTGAGCCAAAGGCAGACGCTTAACGACTGAGCCACCCAGGCACCCCTTATGCTTGCATTTTATTGTTGATGGACATTGAGTTCTTTCCAGTATTTTTAAAATTAAACTTTTTGTTTTGAGATAATTATAGTATCACATGTGGTTACAGGAAAGAATACAGAGAGCTCCCATATAACCTTTAGCGAGTTTTCCCCCAAATGTGATATCTTGTAAAGCGCTAGTACAACCCCATGGCCAGGATATTAACATTGATGTACATTTCCATCAGCCCAAGGATACCCACACTCACTTTTCCCAAACACTACCCCTGTCCTTAACCTGAGGCTACCAATAATCTGGTCTCCATTTCTATAATTTTCTCTTTTCAAAAATTTTTTTCTAAATGGAATCATATGGTATATAACCTTTTAGGATTGGTTTTTTCCACTCAGCCTCATTTTCTGGAAATTCATCCAGCCAGTTGCATGTAACAATACTTCAATTTCTTTTATTGCTGAGTCATAGCATGGTATGGATATACCATAGTTTATTAGGCACTTACCTGTTTAACAACATCAGGTATTTCCAGTTTTTGGCTATTACAAATAAAGCTGCTATGAACACTTGGGTCCAGGTTTGGATGTGACCCTAAGTCTTCATTTCTCTATGATAAGGGCCCAGTAGAGCAATTGCTGGGTCATATAACAATTATATTTTTAGTTGTCCAAGAAACTGCAGAACAGTGTCTCCAGAGTGGCTGTGCCATTTCCATTCCTACCAGCGATGCCTGAGTAATTCACTTTCTTCTCATCCTCACCAGTTTTTGGTGTTGTCATTTTGCTTTATTTTATCCATTCTGATAGGTGTATTGTGGAACCACACCATGGTGTTGATTTGCATTTCCGTTATGGCTAATGATGCCAAACATATTTTCATGTGCTTATTTATCATCTATATATCTTCTTTGGTGCAATGTCTTTTCAGGTCTTTTACCCCTGTTCTGTTTGAATTGTTTGCTCTTTTAATGTTGAGTTTTAAGACTTCTTCAAGGATTACTTGGATACCTGATCTTTGTTGGATATGTGGTTTGTAGATATTTTCTCTCAATCTCTAGTTTATCTTTTTATCTTCTTCATAGGGTCCTTAGGTCCCAGCCAGTTTGCTTTCTCTTCACTGCCCATAGTTATACAGATCTCCCCAATGCCCTCCAGAGTTTTAGTTGCACTTAGTGGGAGAAATAGAAAGGATTACATCTACTCTTTCTTCCCAGAAGCGTAAGTGCGTAAGTGACACGGTTCTTTTTTTTTTTTTTTACACCTAGGCTTGTGCTGTCCAATATATATTAGTACAGGTGGATAGTTCAATTAAAATGAATTAAAATTGGGGCGCTTGGGTCCTTAAGCGTCTGCCTTCGGCTCAGGTCGTGATCCCAGCATCCTGGGATCGAGCCCCGCATCGGGCTCCCTGCTCGGCGGAAAGCCTGCTTCTCCCTCTCCCACTCCCCCTGCTTGTGTTCCCTCTCTCGCTATGTCTCTCTGTGTCAAATAAATAAAATCTTAAAAAAATGAATTAAAATAAAATAAAATAATTCACTTCTTTTGTCACAGTAGCCACATTTCAAGTGCTCAATAGCCACATGTAGCAAGTGGCTGCTATACTGGGCAACCGGATGATAAAAAATTTCTTTCAACATTAAAGTTACTACCAGGCAGCACTGGCCTGGAGTATATACCTCAGAGCAGAGTTGCTGATTGAAGAGTATAAGCTTCTTAGCATTTATTAGGTAATACTAAAGCGTTTTCCAAAATACTGTATTGATTTGTATTTCCATCAGCTGTGGATAAGAATCTCTCTTGTTCCACATTTGTGTTAACACTGGGTACTCTCAGACTTCAAACATTTTGCTGTATTGATGGGAGTGAAAATGATGAGGTATCATTTTCACATATACTAAGGAGAATGGATGTCTTTTTATGTAGTTGTTGATCATCATGAAAGAAACTATTCAGATCTTTTGCCCATTTTTCTGTTGGGTTGTTTATCTTATTAGTTTTCTTATTAGTTTCTCATTAGTTTTCTTATTAATTTATGGGAGTTTTAAAAATATGTGTAAGACTGTTGAATCACAGACCTGTACCTCTGAAACAAATAATACATTATATGATAAAAAAAAAAAGAAGAAGATAGCAGGAAGGGAAAAATGAAGGGGGGGAAATTGGAGGGGAGACGAACCATGAGAGACTATGGACTCTGAGAAACAAACTGAGGGTTCTAGAGGGGAGGGGGGTGGGGGGATGGGTTAGCCTGGTGATGGGTATTAAAAAGGGCACGTTCTGCATGGAGCACTGGGTGTTATATGCAAACAATGAATCATGGAACACTACATCAAAAAGTAATGATGTAATGTATGGTGATTAACATAACATAATAAAATTAAAAAAATAAAAAATATGTTGGATACTCATCTTTTGTTGAGTAGAGGGACTGAAAGTTGTCTACTCTGCTTTGTAGCTGTCATTTTCTCTGTGATGTTTATTAGTTAGTATGGGATAGGCTCAGCTGGGGTAACAAATAAACCTTGAGTCTCAGTGGAGTAACAAAGTCTAGTGTTAGCAGGGAGGTCCTCCATCTTGAAGCTGTCCCTTAGAAAATGCATGGACTTCCAAGTTGCTGAAGTAAGGGAAACACAGCTGGAGGACTGCACAGATTATTTTTAAGTGCTAAGCCTAGAAGTGGCTTATGTCACAACTGTTCAAATTACATCTAATCCCGAGGCCCTGCTGTAATGCAAGGGAGGCTGGGAAGTGTGGAGTAACACAATGATATTTGGGAGTACTCATGGCTTCTGCTTCAGGATGTTTTAAATGAACAGATAATCTTCATTTTAAGGTAATGAGGCTTAAGTCTCTTTCCTCAGGGTTTCTACTTCTGTAGTGTTTAAAAAATCCTTCTGAGCATGCATGTGCTTGAGATGGAGAGGGGCAGAGGGAGAGAGAATCCCAAGCAGGCTCCAGACCCAGTACAGAGCCCATCATGGGCAGATCTTGAGGGGGGGCCCTCGGTCTCATGACCCTGAGATCATGACCCCAATCAAAATTAAGAGTTGGACACTTAACCAACTGAGCCACCCAGGCACCCCTGCCTTATTTTAAATATTGGATTTTTATAACACTTGATGCCTGGTAAGGCAGATATCTCCACTATGTATTTCCTGTGATGGGCTGTTTTGACTATTCTTAGTCTTTGCCCTGCTATTTAAATTTCACAATTTTCTTGTCAAGTTTCAAAGTAAAACCTACTGGGAGTGAACATATAGATCAATTTGGGAAGAAGTGATATCTTTACAATCTTGAATCTTCCTGTCTATGAACCATGGTACCTCTCTACATCTATCTATTTAGCTCTTATTTAATATGTTTCAATAAAATTTCACAGCTTTTTGATGTTGGTAATGTCTTGTACATCTTTGGTTTGATTGATTTGTCAGTGTTATTGCAAATGCTATCTTTTAAAAAAATTACATATTTCAAGTGCTTTTCATGTAAGGAAATTTAATTTCTTTTCTATATGTGTGCTCTTTTCTATTTTTAGATATTTCCTCCTGGCTTCAATCCAGAAACAAGGTTTAAATAGCTAATTTTATTTTCTTTTCCTAAGAGGTACAGTTTTATGTCTAGTTTATTTGCTGAGGGTGTGATTTTTAAACTCAGATATATGTGTAGACTTTCCTATTAGGCCTCCCACTCTGAAAGACTGTTCTCAGGTTTTTCACTCCCTGTGAGGCCTTCAAAAGTGAAGCCCAAAGTTATCTGGGCTTAGAAGATGCCCTTGGGGTGAGAGTGAGCTGTTCTCTGCTTACCATGTTGAACTTCTGTTTTCCCTTAACTACAGATCTCTGGAGAATCCTTATCTTCTTGCTCGTTTGTTAATGCAATAAAATAGATGTTCATATTTTTATTCATTTTCATTTAGTTTTAGTCAAGGGGTTTAGTTTATTTGATCTGCTATGCTGCCAGGAACTGAAATTGAGAAAGATGTACTAATATATATATATTTTTAAATACCTTCAAAACACAATATTTATAGTAAATCTGAAAAGATATTCCCTATAATTTTTTAAAGGCTTACTTTAATCTTTTTTTAAAAGATTTTATTTATTTATTTGAGAAAGAGAGAGAGCAGGAACAGAAACAGGGGGAGTGGGAGAGGGAGAAGCAGGCCTCCTCCAGCAGGGATCCTGATGCGGGGCTCGATCCCAGGACCCTGGGATCATGACCTGAGTCGAAGGCAGACACTTAACGACTGAGCCCCTCAGGGGCCCCAAGGCTTACTTTAAATGACTTAGTTCAATTGAATTACAAATCTCGGTAGCCAAATTATTGCTAGTCAAACTTCTTTAACTGATTACTACACCCCTCACCCCCATTTTTCTTTCTTCTTTGGCTGTTAAGTCAATACAGAGCTCTAAGGGTTGTGGTTAACAAAGTTATCTTATCCATTTTGTTAAGTGGATTAACATTTTAAAAAACTTCACTCAGCCTCTAAACACTGTGGTGTTTATACTGTACATTCTGAGACAGAGTTGGATGCTAACCTTGATAGATCTTGCAAAGCAGGTTGTCTCTGATATAAAGTCTCCTGCTTTGCCCACCACTTAATCAACATGTGGCTATCGAGTTTCTACCACAAATCTGTTATGTGGTAATGGCAAGCTTGTTCTGATAGCCACCAGGTGTTAACCAGATTTTCCCCAGAGTGAGAATCTGACTAAACAGATCTCCTATGATCACCCTATTTCTGCCCTCCTTTTTACAGATTCCCTATAAGCATTTCTCAGGGAGGGAGACTGAACTGTATACTTAATTGCTTGAGATTTCTTCTCTGTGAATGGTCTAGCCATCACACAAAACATAGAGATAATAATTTAAGCCCTTAAGAAAGCTCTGGCAATTGAGTTAAGGAAAATTTAAAATGATCAATATATGTGGTACTGTATCATTATAATTAATATTAAAATACTTAAAGCAAAATCTCAGTTTATTAACTTCTTCTTTCTTGATAAGTGAACATTAATAGCCCACAGGTATCATATGGGTATATAATCTCATCATTAGAGATCTGTTATAAATCTTGTTCTATGATTTCAAAATAATCTGACAAATATTTCTCATGAAGTTAGTATCTGCTCAGGTCATTAAAATACTTCCCTTTTGAGTGGTTGATAAAGTTAATTGATATATATTTTTTGCATTCAAAAATATATTTCCACATAATTGATTCCTGTTTGCTGTTGAGAAAGAAAATAGAGATGAGGAGATGGGAAAAAAAAATTCATTATTTCATTACTCAGAGATAACTGCTATAGTACTTTCAAAAATGTTTTATTATAAAATAGTTTCAAATTTACAGAAAGGTTGTAAGAATCACACAGAAAACTCCCATGTACTCCTCACCTAGATTATATATATATAATAATATGCATATACATATATGCTATATATGCTATATACATTATACAAATACATAATATACATAATATGCATATGCATATATATTATATATAATAACATGTATATGTACATAATATAGATTAGATATACATAATAATATGTATATATGTATATGCATATATGTATATACTATATATGTATGTACTATATATGTTTATATGTATACACCATTTATGTATATATTATATATGTATATGTGTATATACGCATATGTATATATGCATATACATATATACTATACATAGAAATCCAATTATGTAGAGATTATAATATTAATATTTATTATTTATATAATTTATTTCTATATTATGCATGCATATATTTTATATAGATGTATTTGTCTTTTATATATACACCTATATGTATGTATATTTATTATTATTTTTCCGAATCATTGGAGTGGAAGTTGCATCTATCCTACCTCTTTATCTCTGAGTGTTCCAGGATATATTTCCTAAGAAAAAAGACATTCCATTACATAGCCATAATTCAATGATAAATTAAGAAAGTTTAGCATTAATACAATACCCGCAATTAAAATGCAGTCCAAATTTAAATTTTATCGGTTTTTTTCAATAATGTTGCTTGTAACAATTTTCCCTGATCCAGGATTCCATCAAAAATCATGTATATAGGGACGCCTGGGTGGCTTAGTCAGTTGAGTGTCTGCCTTCAGCTCAGGTTGTGATCCCAGGGTCCAGGATCGAGCCCTGCATCGGGCTCCCTGCTCAGCAGGAAGCCTCCTTCTCTCTCTGCCCCTCCACCCACTTGTGCTTGTTCTCTCTCTCTCTGTTTCTCTCTTTCAAATAAATAAATGAAATCTTAAAAAAATAAAAAGAATCATGTATATAATTTAGTGGTCATGTCTCTTTGGTCTTTTTAAATTTTAAACCTTTCCTTAGCCTTTCTTTATCTTTCATGACATTGATGTTTTTGTGGAGAAAAGGCCAGTTGATTTCTAGAATGCATCTCAATTTGTCTGATATTTCTTAATTTTGATAGGGCTTTGAAAGAGTTGTATAAACTCACTGTCAGTCCTACCTTCCCATTTTCTCCTGAGATCCTAATTTACTCTGACTTTTGTCCATACCGTTCCTCTAAGATTGCTGGTTTTCAGGTCATAGATCTTGTCACAAAATTCAATGGTCAATTCTCAGTTTTCCTCCTATTCAACCTCTTAGCAGAATTTGCTAGAATTCAACTCCTCCTCCTCTTTGAGAGTAGCATGCTTTCTTCACTAGGTTTCCTTCACAGAGCTATTTCCTTCATCTCCTTTCTCAATGATCCCTTTTTCTGAGTAAGTTTTACTGTACTCTCCTAATCTTCCAGGACCCTAAATGATGGAGTGCCACAGGGCTCAGGCCTCAAACCTCTTTGCCTTCTTCATTCATTTTTCAAGGTAGTCTCAGCTAGAAAATGGATTGAAATACCATTTATATGTCATCCCAAATCTATGATATCGGCCTGGGCTTCAGTCCCAAACTCCAGATCATGTATCCAACTGTCTACCTCCCATTTGGAGCTATGATAGGCATCTCAAACAATCAGGACTTATGCTTACAAACCATATTAAAAACACTGTCGTGACTATGATGATTCTTTTGCCATTTAAACTTATGTTATTTTGTAATATGTCTTAAGAGTTGCCTCCTCAGGTGTTCAGGATTTAGAGAACCAAATAGAATATAAATAGCTGTGAGCAGAATCTACTCTTTTTTCTCAGATCCACAGTCTCAGCAAACATAGCAGTTATTCAACAAGAGGATGTTGGGGCTGGGAACTCTGGGAGTTTCCACAAGTCAGCTTTTATATTCTGAGTCCCAGTGGCTTTGGATCTGAAACCCTATTCCCTGATTTAGCTGTAGAAGATGGTCAGTGGGTTTCCATGAAGAAACCGTTTGTGACTAGCTCCCCGAGTTCTCCTCCAACAATGTGTCCATGAACCTCACCTCAAAATTGAGATCCTCCTGATCTTGAGGCCAAATTAACTCGATTGTCTGCTCCTCCAGCTCTTACCCCAACTTCAGTTCAGGTCCTGATTGGTGGATTCACTGTGAAGAACAAAGTAAAAAATAAAAAGCCCGACTGTTTCAAACCTTGTGTGATCAGAACCCATTCTGGCAACTAAGAAACACAAATGATTTTAGTTACCTTGAAATTAAATGTAGCCTAGAACAGTCAATATTTGTCAGGTCATGTTGCAAATGAGCTACTGTAGTCATAATGGATGTGTCACCATCATAAATATGACAAAAGGACATTTTCAAAAAGATGATTATCCACACTGACGGGAGAGAAATACAAGCTCAAGAAATTAACATTCACACCACTGCCTTGTGCCCCCCAAAACCTGCAGTGTGCTGAGTTTTTGGAATATACACCACCCTGATATCAAAGGAAGGACCCCTGTTGGAGGAGTTGACATTTCCCCTCTCATCTCTGGGTTAATGGAAAGACCTGTATTCAAAGGCACCTTTGTCTCAGCGGGAGGACTGTAAGACATCTTTGGTATTGATTTATACTGGTTGCAGGTACATGCTGGATCAAAGCTGAGGAGAGTAGGAGAAAGAAGCCAGATGCAGAGTAGATCCAAGGGAAGACCTGACATATAGAACTTTTTACTTAGTTTAGCTAACCCATGTAATAATAACTGGCCAACATTTATTATTTATTATTATATTATTTTTATTTTTATTATATTATTTATTATAACATTTACTTATTATTATTATTATTTATTATTGAGTACTCCCCATACACAAAACCAGCAGTCTCTAATCCTCCTGCTCATGTGAATCTCCTGGGGAGCTTTATGAAACTACTATTCTGCTGGCCTCACCCCCAAGACTGATTTAATTGGTCGTGAGTGGGGCCCAGGCAATGGTATTTTTTCACAGCTCCCAGGCGATTTTAATGTGAAGCCAGGGTCGAGAACCACTGTGTTAGATATTACTTAAAAGCTTTTTATTCAATCCTCATAATAGGTCTATAAGGTTGCTATCATCATTATCCTCAATTTTCAGATGAGAGCATAAAGGTAAAGAGAAGTTAAGCATTCTGCCCATGGTCAGACAGGCTAGTGAGGAGTGGAATCCAAATGTGAAACCAGGTAGTTGGATTCCAGAATTCAAAGCAAGTTTAATGCAAAGATCAAGGGAGCAAAGAATACTTCCTTCAGTTGTTGGGGGCAAAAGTAGCAGGATAACTACAAAGGAAGACAAGAAGGAGAGAGGTGAGATGTTTAAAGCATCAGCAGGGCTGGCTTCCTGGATGTGCAACGTGGTGGGGGGTCGGGGGTGGGGAATGTGCAAGCCCAGAAGGGTCCTGGGCTTGGTTTAATCCTCTGCTGTTGCTGTCTTGAAATTCTTAGTATGTTTTGAACATGTTTTCATTTTGCACTAGTCCCCACTAACTATGTAGCCTGTCTTGGGTAGCAGACTCATGGAAATAGAATAGGGGACATTTTCCCTAGTTTGAAAAATGTGTGTGATGAGGTGGGTGATTGCTTCCTGGAGTAATTTCAGTAAAGCAGAGACCCCTCTCCTCCCTTCATTGAGAGTGCTTTTCCTAGAGCTACAGCTACAGCTCTGACAAGGAACAGCATGATTTTGAGTTGCATATGCTCAGATGCAAGAGGTTGGTGGGCACAAATAACAAACAGCAAAGCTCTCAAGGATAGGTTCTTCCATTTTTCTTAATAATCATTGATAACATTTCTGAGTGCTTTCTATGTTCTAAGCATGGTTTTACATGCTCTACCTGCATTGTTTCCTTTAATCATTGCCACTCCACGAGATGAATACTATTCTCTTACCCCCTTTTTTATGGATGAAGGGCATGGGATACAGAGGTTAAATAACTTAGCCAAGGTCACAGAGCCACATAAGAGGAGGAACTAAAGTTGTAACCAGACTGCGTGCTTCCCTGCTATTCTGTGTTGATACTTGGAATATAACAGATCAGTTCATTGTGTGATCACCTGAGTTTCTGGCCATTGCACTCCCCAGAGATGTTCCTTAACAATCTTTTTTCATAATTCCTTTCCATGGAAGGGGATGGGTACTGTAGGAAACATTTTTTAAAAACCAGGAGTTAGGGGGAGCCTGAGTGGCTCAGTCAGTTAAGTGTTTGCCTTCAGCTCAGGTCATGATCCCAGGGTCCTGAGATCGAGTCCCACATCTGACTCCCTGCTAAGAGGAGAGCCTGCTTCTCCCTCTCCCTCTGCGGCATCCCTTGCTTGTGTGCTCTCTCTCTCTCTCCTCTATTAAATAAATAAAATCTTAAAAAAAAACAAACAAACAGGATTTAGGAGGCCCATGTTTTGTCCATTTCCACCCTGCAGAGTCTCAGTTTCCCTGTTTGTAAACAGAAGACATATGTGAGTTGGGTTGGAAATGGGAGTGAGGGGAGATAATAGCTACTTAAATTATCAATAGGATTATCAGACAATGCTGTACAAATATGATCTGTTATGAAATGGGTTCCCCCTACCCCATACAGTGTGGGTTATTTACTGAGTTCCTAAGTGTGACCTGTGATGACATGGTCAGCTATCTCCTCTCCTGTTTGAATCCCACACTTCCTTTAATACTGAGAACCAAATCCCATCTATTTCATTAACTTCTTTTTCTGGAATTCTATAAAACTGAATCATAATGAGGATGGTGATTCTAAGAGTAGCTAATCTTTATGGAGCACTTCTGATATGCTGGACACAGTGACAGAACTTACTTGCATCAGCTCATTTAATTTAACCTTTACAACAACCCAATGAGATAGGTAGATTTTACAGGTGAGAAGACTGAAGCTAAGGGAGGAGTAATACCTTATTCAGTATCACCCGGATACCAACCCAAGAGCCAGGATCAAACCCTATTTTTCATGGCTCTAATGCCAGGCTCTTAAACACTCCTGAGGTAAACCATTTAGTTAGTATTTCTATTATTATGTAAATATATTATGTGTACATATTTATGTTATATGCAAATATTAGATTTGACTTACATTATTGTTGCATGTTGATATAGCTCTGCTTATGTAGTACTTAATTTACATTGTTATTATATGTTGATTTAGAACATATGTCATATGCTAGTTTCCAAGTTCCTAGAGGAAGCTATATTTTAGACCTAATGTTTTCGGCAGCATTTAACATTGTGTCTTTCATGGGTGTCTTTCACATCAAAATCTACCTGGAAAATATACAATAATACTTGATCTCATGTCAATTTAAACATCTACAAAATATTTTGTATGAGACCATGATTTTTCTTGGTTAGACATAAGTTCTTTGTTGTCCATGCTTCTAGAATTTTATTTAGAAAAATAGATAAGTTAGTTTTAGTCCCAACAAAAGAGCAGTTTATATTATTAAGCATTTAAAAAAAATTTTTTTAAGATTTTATTTATCCATTTGAGAGAGAGAGAATGAGAGAGAGAGAGAGAGCATGAGAGGGGGAGGGGCAGAGGGAGAAGGAGACTCCCTGCTGAGCGGGGAGCCTGATGCGGGACTCGATCCCGGGAGCCCAGGATTATGACCTGAGCTGAAGGCAATTGCTTAACCAACCGAGCCACCCAGGCACCCTATATTATTAAGCATTTTTTCCACATCCCAGGTATGTCTACATGTTCTACCTGCCTTAAGCCATTTAATCTTCATAAATGTAGTGAATGTATCACCTCTTCCTGCCTGATTTACCCTGAGGTATTTACATTTCCTCTTTGTAGCACCAGTGTTTCAGTGAAATAGGGCTTGTCTCCAGCTCCCAGATGGAGTCTGATTTGTCTCCCGTCTCTCCAGTAGTAGCTGGTGTAGGAACTCAGGCCTAAGATGACCAACCCTTCCTGGACAAAAGAATTGGTTCAGGAGATGGCTAATGACTCAGTGCAAGTAAAGGGGATAGGAGGGGATGTTTGCTGGAGGCATTTGGAAAGAGAAAAATATGGCCTCCCTTGGCTGTGTACATTGTCTTGGCAGACCATAGCAGCCTTCTCACTACCAGCTTAAGCATGAAGCCAACAAAGAGAGAGAAGAGAATTCAAGGAGGAACCAAACCTGGTTCCTGATTAGTATGCCCTCTCTGCAGAAGTTTTCAGATATGTAAGCCTCTAAATTCCCTGTATCACTTAAGCTGGGTTGAAATGGGTTTTCTATTCCTTGTCTCCAAAACCATCCTAACTCTCACATGAATATTGGTATGTTATGTATCAATATTAACATAAGAGGATACACCAAGAATCAAAATATGAGAGTAATAAAAATACTCACTATGACATTTGCAGAGTGCTTAATACCTAAAAAGAGTGCCTATTATGCATTTTAATCTCAATGAGTTTCTAGAAGCCTAATAAGTTAAGATACACAGATATGATTGTAGTTGAGTTATACCTTACTTAGGAGAGGGGTTCTAAATATACTAGAAGAAAATTGTGCATAGTCAGAATTATCTTTGGGAAACCCATCCTTCAATAAGTACAACCCAGCCAGCCACCCTTTCTGTTCGAGCATTCATTCCAACAGTCAGAATTATTTATTGAGTGTGTTCAACGTGCCACATACTGGACACAGAGTGATGAGAAGGTCTCTGATGTCATGAAAGTTACTTTCTGGTGGGTGAAACAATTTTTAAATGATTAAGATATGAAGTAGTTACTAGAAAATTGGGATTATAGAGATTAACAAGGAGCAAGATGTTTTTATGAAGGTAGTCAGGAAAAGGTTTTCTTAGGAGCTGACTGAGCCCTGAAGGATCAAGAATAAGCTAATCTGTTGATAAGTAGTCAAGGGAGCATTCTAGGTAGAAAGAAGAGTAATAATGGCAAAAACCTCAGTTGGGAAGATGTTTGATGTGTTTGAAGAACAGAAGAACAGTTTACTTAGACAGTAGTGAGTGATGGCGAAAGAGTAGAAGATGAATTCACAGAAGTAGGAAATCATTAGAGTATTTAAAAAGTTTTTTGTAGGGCATAGGATAGGAATTTGGATTTTATACTAATAGAAATAGAAGAAAAATCATTAAAAGTCTTTGAGCAAGGTAGCGGCATTCTCTGATCTTAGGTTTAAAAAGAATCATTATGACAAGGGCGAAGAGAGGAAAACAAATGCATCTGGGGGCTATCGAAATTCAGAAAGTTATAGTGGTATGCTGTAAGGTGATGGTAGTGAAGGAGAGAAGTGGTTTGACATGAAATAGAGTCTGGAAGAGGGACCTAGAGAACTTGGTGATGCTTGGATGTTGGGAGTGGGTAAAGGAAAGGAAGGCATCAATTAAGTGTTTGTCTTAATTACCTGGGGGTAGAGAGATGTCATGTACATGGACAGGACTACAGCATGAGCATTGGAGTGAGAACTAAGAGCTATTTAGGACTCATCCAGTTCGAGATGCATGGTTGACATGGTGTGCAGCTGAGAAAGAGGACACAAAGAACATGAATGACCTGTCCAAAATCATATGACAAAGAAATGGAGAACCTAAACTTGACCCCGGGTCTGTCTGAAGATGCAGGTTTAACTGTTAGCCTACACTATTTTAACAGCGACTGACCAAATGAGTTGTCATTAGATTGTACAACACCTCACAAATAGTAATGAATACATGCTCACAAGCTTAACAATGGTAGTAAAAGCTTTTAATTGTTTGTGAGCATCTCTACTGACAAGCTCCGCAGAGCCAAGATGGGAATGTCAATAGTGTTACAAGGCTAAGTTGGTTGATGGAATGAGTAGCAGATATTTCCTTCCTTGGCTACTTTTCCTGTTCATCGGTTATCATCACTGCCAGTAGTTCAACTGTAGAAATTCCTTTTGTCATGTAACTACCGAAACTATATACAGTAGTTGTGTTATGTGACTAAGTTCACTGTAAGAGGATAGGACTAGTAGGTGAAGTCAGATAAGGATACAAACTACTTTCACCTGACATTTGCATACTACAACCTTACTATGCAGAATACTATTCTATGTTTTAATCTTACTGAGTTCTTATATGACCCTCCTGAGTTAGGTTATACAAGTATTGTTACAATTACTTTTATACAAGTACTTGTATACAATTACTATTACGGTACAGTTGCATATTACTTGGCAGGTGGGTTTTAAAGTACATAAGCAGAAAATTGTGTCTAGTCGAAATTACCCTTGATAATTCTTTCAAAAGTCCAACACAGCTGGTTTCTCCCACATATTAGAATTTGTTGCTCTTTCTTCCATTTACACTTGGTAAAGTGGATGGCTTCTCTTAGGGGCCAAGTCACACTAAAAAATAGAGACACAGTACAGCAAGATGCTCATTTCTTCCTTCCTTTTTTTCTCTTCCTCCTTGTCTCCTTCTCTCCCTTCCTTCCACAAATTTTATGGCCTCCTACATGTCAGGTATTAATGAAGACAGTGGAAATACAGTGATGAACCAGAGAGATAGGATTTTGACCTCATGAGGCTTATAGTCTATAAGTCTATAGTCTGAGAAGCATACAGAACACAGGAACAATAGTCCAAGCCTTAGCCATGTATTAAAGAAAAAGGCTCTAATGTCTCCATTGCTTAGTCTTTTTCTATTGAGATCTTTGACTCTTGGTCAATATTGGTTTGGGCATATCTGTTCAGTAGGAAGGACCTGCATTTACCTTTTTCAAATCTTACCTTTCCAACTTCCTTGGAGATTCTATTATATGCCTACAACCCAGGGAGGGGATTGTCATTGTTACTGAGGATAAACCTATTTAGGTGAATGTCCCCCTGCAGAATCATTTATCTTCCCTTCCAATTTATACAACAGCCATGGCTCTAGTCCAAAGCACAGTGATTTATTAGGGTTTCTATT
Organism: Mirounga angustirostris; assembly: GCF_029215605.1. Taxonomy (NCBI): domain Eukaryota; kingdom Metazoa; phylum Chordata; class Mammalia; order Carnivora; family Phocidae; genus Mirounga; species Mirounga angustirostris. The sequence continues at coordinate 181,194,399 of NW_026991709.1, read as the reverse complement.
TAGGACTGTGTTTAAAGATACTATGCCCTACATTCTGGGATTGTTAAAATAAGAAATTCCCATATAATTATATTGAGAAACAGAATGATTGTTGTGGGGAAGGAGAGTTGTCTAAAGTACGTACAGTTTTTACTGTGAGACTGTGGGACCCTTTGTGTAATGCCAGGCTGCCCTCTTCTAATACTGGATAAAAGTAGAAAGTTTAAGCATGTGACTTCATTTATCTGAATGTGCTGTGTTATAGAGAGGCTTTAAATGTTTTCAAGTAGTTGCCTCTGTAATTTTATAATAACTTGGTTTAATGTCATGGTCATTGAAGTTTTTACATTTACCTGAAGTAAGCTATGAAAGGAAACCAATGATTACTTGCAAACAAGGGCCCTTTACAATGCGTTTTTTTTAAGAAAGAGAGACATGGAAAAATGAAATCTCTCGTATCTAAAGCAATATCTTTAGGTAGAAAGAGTACAAGATTGCTGTGCCTTAATTTATGTGGAACCTCAGACATGCTGTCACATTTCTGGGCCTCAGTTTCTGTCAGGGTAAGTCACACCAGCTGCAATAACAAACAACTTGAAATCTCATTGGTTTAACACAATAACAGTTTACTTCTCCCTTACTTCAGTCTAAGGAGTGTGGGGTGAGTTCTAGCCTTTCCAGGTTGGTGGCTCTGCCATCTTTAGGACATAGTTTCAAATTAATACTATTTAAAAGTTTCTTATTGGTTAACACCATTGCCCTTGTGAAGAAACTATCTTTGACAATAAACTTGTTCTTTGCTTTTAGGATTTTTTCATCTTGTCTTTCTTCTACTCCAGTGGATGACTACAACTTTAACTTAATAGTAAGAAATAAATCTTAACTCTTTGATACTAAATTATTAGCTTCCCAAAAAATGCTTAGGCTATAACTGACCACTAATTATGTAATATTTTATGCTTCTTAATTTCTTAAGTGTTTAAAATAACAAATGTAATAACTCTTTAATTCAGTGATTCTGGAAGTATTCTTCACAAGACCTCAAAAACAAAGGTGTCTGGTTGCTACAGAAGAAAAAATTATTTTTTCCTGAAAGTACTTTCCCCAATTATTTTATAGAATTCCAATTTTTTTTTTTTTTTTTTTTTTTTTTTTAGAGAGAGAGGCAGAGTGGAGGGCAAGGGCAGCAGGAGAGGGGGAGAGGGACTCTTAAGCAGGCTCCACACACAGCACTGAGCCTGATATTACAACCCTGAAATTATGACCTGAGCCAAAATCCAGAGTTGGATGCTTAACCGATGGAATCACCCTGGCGCCATTAGAATTACAATATTTTATTTATTTATTTATTTATTTATTTATTTATTTATTTATTTATTTATTTTAAAGATTTTATTTATTCATTTGAGACACAGATACAGAGAGAGAGAGAGCATGAGCAAGGAGAGAGGCAGAGGGAGAAGGAGAAGCAGGCTCCCTGCTGAGCCAGGAGCCCGATGTGGGGCTCGAGCCCAGGACCCTGGGATCAGGACCTGAGCCGAAGGCAGTTGCTTAGCCATCTGAGCCACCCAGGTGCCCCTAGAATTACAATATTTTAAAAAATATCTGAATTCTTCTCTCTTTTCGCTTTCTTCTAAGAAAAAGAAACTAAAATACCAAGTTTTTTTTTTTTTTTTTCTTTTGGTTAAATGGAATATCTGCTAACATCTCAAGGAAGATATTTTGGATGATGCCATTGTAGATAGTAGGAAGAATTAGGAGATGGTAAAATATGACAAAGAAATGAAGAAAATTGTGTTTGGGGTGGGTTAATTTGCTAAGTGTATGGGATAGGTTGATGAAGTAAGGGACCAGAGAGACATTCAAATATACTTGGAGTCTTTAATTCAAAAAACAAAAATAACCTGTCACATTTAAAAAAATTAAATAAAAATCAAGGGACTGTTGCATATGCTATTTACAAAGAAAAAAAATTAAAGGAAAAGAGTGAGAGAAAAGGTAGTAGAGGAAAGGGGAAACCAGTACACAGTTAACCCTTGAACACCATGGGGGTTAGGGGCACTGATCCTTCTCACCTGTAGTCAAATTCACATATAGCTTTTGATTCCCCCAAACCTTAACTATTAATAGTCTTCTGTTGACCAGAAACTGTACTGATAACATAAACAGTAGACTAACACATGTTTTGTACATTATATGTATTATATCTTGTATTCTTACAACAAAGTAAACTAGGGGAAAGAAAATGTTATGAAGAAAATCATAAGGAAGAGAAAATCATTTATAGTACTGTACTGCATTTATTGAAAAAAAAATTCATATAAGTGCACCCATGCAGTTCAAACTCATGTTGTTCAAGGATCAACTGTATAAACTAGAGAGCAGAGTGGTTAAAGGTAATGATGTTGAGTCAAACAGCTTGGGATTTTTTTCTTGGCTCTGCCCTACAATCTATGGGACATAGGGAAGGTCACTTTACTTCTGTGACCCTAAACTTATTCACTTGAACACACAGGCGTAGTTATGGTGTTTACTGATAGATTAAAAAGCACATTGTAAATACTTTAAAAAGATGTTTTATTTTTCTTATTGAATTTGGATTACTTTCAGAAATTTAAAATGAAAATGAAATTTTTGTTATAAATAAGACACTCAGTTATTTAAAAACTTAAAAAAATCGTAGAACCCCATTCTTCTAGCTATTATAAGTGATTAATATATCATGATTAATACATTGCTGCATTTGAAGGGAAAAACCCATCCAATTGCTCCTGTTCCTTTTCTATCCTGAAATGTTACACAAAGAAGTTGTGTAGAATGCCAAGAAATCTACAGGTTGTTTAAACACACACACACACACACACACACACACTAGAGGGGTGCCTGTGTGGCTCAGTCATTAAGCGTCTGCCTTTGGCTCAGGTCATGATCCCAGGGTCCTGGGATCAAGCCCTGCATCCAGCTCCCTGCTCAGCGGGAAGCCTGCTTCTCCCTCTCCCACTCCCCTTGCTTGTGTTCTCTCTCTTGCTGTCTCTCTCTCTGTCAAATAAATAAATAAAATCTTAAAAAAAAAAACCCCCACACACTGGATAAAACCAAACCACCAGTGGCAATTTTTGAAATAAACCGTGAGAAGCTTATGGTACAAGCAGAAGACATATTTCCTCATAGACCATATCTAAATAGAGACAAATGAATATATCCTAACCAATGTAAAACATCTGGAACTCCAAAAAAGCTGAATTGCACTGCTAGAGGGGTGGAAAATGAATGATCAATATGCCTGACTGTCAATATTAGGATTTAATTGTTCTCATTATCTTTAATGAAAATTCGGTTCCATAATATTTGTTGTAACTCGGCAGGGCAGGTGCTGGGTCTTATTCACTGTCATCTCCCCAGGGCCTCACTCAACATGTGCTACTTAATGATGCTCAATAAATGTCAGATGGATAAATGAATGATGGAGGAGGTGAATAAAGGAAAGAATGTTTGCACAAAAGGGGGCGGTACAGGTGGACGTGGATAAATAGCATGAAAAAGAAACACTTAAGGAGAAGAATAAATACAATCTGGCTACAAATACATGCCTTAAATGAAGGAACAAAACTTCTTGATTTGTAAGAAGCAAGACACCTGAGTTATAGGATTCTCTTCTGTTTAAGAAGCCAGAATTCTAACATTTTGTGAGTTCCAACATTCTCTAAATCTTTAAGCTCTGTTCCAGATTGCATTAATGGTAGTGCATTTGATGGAAATTTGGAACTCAGGAGGCCACTTGGGAGAATATAAAAATACATGCTTTGGGGTCTATGGTATTTGAAAATTGGACATAGGAGCAGAACTATCTAATAGAGAGCTGGAGATATGAGATAAACTAGAATAGATAAGGATTAAATGTGGGGTTCTCAAGTCCTTTTTCTCTAGGGAAATATAGTTTTGTGGCAAGGAGTGATTGGCTAGTTGAGAATTTTTGGTATGCCCTGCCCACCAGTCATGATTTATACACAAGGAGTAGAGAGCACTGGTTAATTGGGTAAATTGATTACAGGGAAGTCAGTGAATAGAGATTCTAAAATAGTGACAATGATAATAGCTCACATTTACTGAGCATTTATAATGTGTCAGGTACATTAGCGTTTTCGTGTATTTTTATATTTAATTCTTTCTGAACTTCTGCGATATAGATCAAGAATTGGCAAACTTTTTCTGTAAAGGCCAGATAATAAATATTTTAGGCTTTGTGGGACATATAATTCCTGTCATAACTACTCGACTCTGTGATTGTAGCAGGAAAACAATCATTGACAATATGTAAATGAATGGGAGTGGCTTCATTCCAATAAACCTTTATTGCACAAACAGGCGATAGGCCAGATTTGCTAACCATGGATGTAGATCATCACTCCCATTTAATATCATCTAATCTGCAGAGCCAAGACTCCAACTCAAGTCTGTGCCAGAGCCTGCTCTCTTAATCACTGCATTATATTGCTTGAAATCAAGATTCAGAAAGGCACTTTCAGCAGAGGAAGAATGGCTAGATTGAATAGGAAAAATTGGTGGCAGAAGACAGGGAGACAGGATGGCAAAAGTCCAGATATGATCCACCAGCCTCCAAAACCAGGGAGGTAAAGGTAGTAATGGATGGAAGAGAAAGGATGAAGGTCTACTGTTGGGATAGAACCCTTGTCATTTTGCAACTAATGGAATACAAGATGGTGTGCTAGAATTGGGAATGTGTATATGAGGGTTGCAAAGCATTATGTGAAACCAGCTCCTGACTTTGTGGTTGTGTGTTGTGGCTTAAAAGAAGAGAAAACATCGCTGCATCAAGATGAGTCAGTCCTACTTTTGTGAATAAAAAGCTGCTTCTCCCCAGGCAGGAAGAAAATACGTGTAATATGACCATCAATTCAAATCTCCTGAGCAAACTCCTGAGCTTCAACATTGTGTCAATTACAGGGCCATCTTCCCTACATGAACCAGCCCTGACCTTGCAGTTAATCAGGGACTCACTTGGGTAACCACTTGGCAGTTTCCCCAAGGAGCTCCCTGTAAATCTATGACAAACTGTGTCACTCATATAAACACTCTAATAGCTATAGCTTATTTGAAGGGCCTAAAAGTACTTTTTGCACATTTTCAGATTAGTGCTGAGGCTTTTGCTAGTCATCTTGCCTATCTCTGAGAGATGCCGGAGTCTGCAAATGGTGAAATGCCCAAGCTTTTTGCTCTCACTGGAAACAAATCCTTCCTTTTTCCAGTTTCCTGCCTTTGGTCCCTACGTTACAGCATTAGCCAGGGTCCACCTTGAATCAGAGCTGTATATACACATCATGGCCTCCTTAGCTAGATTGCAGGAAAGTTGAGGACCAAAGGCAATGACTCATTCTTCTAGGCTTTGGGTTAACACAAAGGGAGTCTGCTGGTTGAATCGAACATCAGACCAAAAAGGCCATAGAAATCTCATTAGGATACAGGAGGGAGCTGAAGTACAATGAGGGCTTATGAACAGATTTTTAGAACCCCTGCTGCAAAGATAAAGATGATATCCACATTTTTACGAGATATTTACATGCCAGAGGAATTATGAAGCTAGGTGTACTTTCTTCTGTTGATGAAAGAAATAATGAATAGGAGACATTTGTTAATTTTTTAGTATATGTATCTAAAAAGACTTCACCTGCTTGGAGAGTACAGAAAATAAGGCTGCTACAGAGGTAGAAGTGACATGATTGGTCTCAGTAGAAGCTGAAAATGTAAGGCAGCTCTCCAGTCTGCCTTATAGCGAAAGCACGGGCTAATGACAGGCTTAGTGAATTGGGCACATCCACCCCAAACTTTGTATAGTTTGGTAGTTTGGGATTTCCCAAGAACACACCCTGAGCCATGGTTTTGGCTTATTTGTTTATTTGGGAAGTAAACCCAGAAGTGTCAGTGAAGGAATGGGGAAACTGAGAGAAGGCATAGAGGAAAGGCCGTTAAAAGGATTGTTGATGAGCAGGTTACAGATATAAAAAGCTGAGTCTCAATATTCTTGACTACCATCTAAGGAATCTTCTAGAAAACAAGTTAGAAGCACCTCAATGAGAAGCTTGGCTGTTTATCTACTAGCTTCTGTACATCATTGGTTGATGTTTTCCCCAGGGCATGGGCTAAGTGAGCTCCTGAGGCACCAAAGGAAGTCCCAGGTGGCAAAGTGAAAGACATTCAAGATGGAAGGTGGCCAGCTTGCCAGGAACTGTCCACTGTCGTGGCAGGTCAGCTCAGAGCTGGGCTGGGGGGATAAGAGGCAGGGTGGCGGCACATCAACAGCAGCTTCTCCATGTTGGAAGCTGGATGCAAAAGGAACACAATAGTAGGAGAACCGTCTGTGGTGGTAAAGCCCTGGTTGGAGCTCTCAGGGTCTAGGGTCAGTGTTGGTACCTGGGGTAGAGTGCAAAAGTCATCAGAGCTACACTCCAAGGTCATTCCACTCAATCTTCACAACTACTCCATCGTATCAGCTGGGGAGGAAACAGGCTTAAGGAGGAAAGCATAACTTGTCTGAGATCATACAACTACCATCGCGAGTAACGATGTTTTCGTGCCAAGAGAGCATAACAGATAGTCAACATGTGGTTGCTGTTCTTCATATTTAGGGAGATTAAGAATATAGTAATAATAGCAACAATGATGACAGTTCTTTGACTTTGTAGAGCACGTGTCAATGTGCTTTCTCAAATATCTTGTTTATTTTGCTTCATTCATGGGGAGGTATCACTATTCTCTTTTTACAGGTGGGGAGGCTGAGGCTCCATCATGCAGTTATTTGCCCAGGAAGCCACGTAATTAAGTGCAGTCTGAGCGCAAGTTGAATCTCTACCCAACGTGCTTTCTCCACCTCCCTGTAGGCAGCAGAAGACGAAATGTGCCATGCAAACAGTGCAGTTCATTTTCCTTGTAGGTTTATGCCTCCTCCTATTCAATTCCCAGAAAATATACCTTGAGGTTAAAGGATCTGTTTGCAGAAGATTTGGAAAACCCCACTGTTGCAAAGGTAAACACACAGCCTTAATGCATATTCCAGTCTCCCTAGTTGCAGGATGGAATTAGCAAACAGCTGATGTAACCACCTGCTATCCTCTGGGGGGAAGAAAGATTAAGAGGGTGCATGAGAATCTGGAGAAATGGTTTCATAGAAAATTAAAAACCTTTGAAAAAAAGTCTCTGGTTGTTACAACTGGATGTGTATGAGTTTTCCCTCAAGTTTTAAAAGAGAACAAAATGAAATTTTACAAAATATTTACGTAGTGACTGTTTGCTGATCTATGCATTTGGATTTCATGTGTTTTCTTTCATTTTGAAAAGACGAGTGGTAGAATTCTGAATGGCATTACAGATGAATTATTAGAACTTTTGACTCTACGTAGTTGTCTCCATAATCTACAGAAATGTGTAGTTCTGCCAAGGTAGGTAATATAAAGCTGGACGATGGAATGGGTCACAGTCCCCAAATGCACTGACGTGCTTTCAATTTTAAAGGCACACAGAACCATCAGGTCAATCAGGTAATCCCTTTTGTGTATTTGACCATTTGGATGTTTTTCTGATACTTTTATGATAACCATGAATAAGAAGTAATTAAATGCCAGGCCTAGATTATTGGACTGTCAGAGTGACATAAAAAAAAATCCCAACTCTTCTTGGGGTTCTTCCTGATATAAAAATCAAACCAAAAGGGGCAAGAACAAAATGGTAAAAGAAAACTGTTATCAGAAACTGGTATCAAATAAAGTGTGTATAATTGCTCACTTGGAATCGATATGTTTTACAAAGCACCAGAAAAAGATTGTGGGCTGGTTAAGTCTGCATCAACATGAATTTTTACACAGTATGCATATGTTGAACAGGGCTGGGCTATTCTTTGAGTTAGCGCTTTTTGTTATCTGTTGTTGCCTAATGAAATAACACCACACTTGGAGGCTTATACAAAAACGATTTTATTCATGTGCTCCCAAATCACAGTTCAGCTGCTCCACTGGGGCTGGAAGCTCTACTCTCAAGACGGTCTCATTCCCATGGCTGGCAGGTTGGTGCAGGCTGTCAGCGGGCCTTGGATCTCATCCACATGTGCCTCTCGACATGACTAGGTTGGACTTCTCACAGCATGGCCATTTTAGAATGGTCAGGTCTTACCCAATAGCAGGCTTCCCCCACAGTACGAAAGCAGAAGCCATAGACTTTCTTAAAACTTAAGCACAGGGACGCCTGGGTGGCTCAGTCGGTTAAGCATCTGCGTTTGGCTCAGGTCATGATCCCAGGGTCCTGGGATTGAGCCCCGCATAGGGCTCCCTGCTCAATGGGGAGTCTGCTTCTCCCTCTCCCTTTGTTCCTCTCCCCTGCTCTTTCTCTCGCTTGCTCTCTCTCTCTCAAGTAAATAAATAAAATCTTAAACAAACAAACAACCCCCCCCCCCAAAAAAACAAATGTAAGCATAAAAGAGGCACATCATCATTTCTGTTACATTTTGTTGGTCCCAGAGATGGTCCAGATTCAAGGGAAGGAGCAAGAAACAGGCATGAATACCTGTGTTGTCCTTCATTAGAGGCCAGTGAACTACATGACTTCTGTGTATTATAACTGAGGACCAGTTCTTGCACTTCCCTTTGGGAATCCGATTTGTGTGCAAAGATGTGAAGTTGATGCCCTGCCATAGTGATCAGGGATAGGGTGTGCACTCACCCTTGCAGGTTGGAGAAGGATGCAATTTAGGGAGAAGTGTAGATTCAGACATTTAGGAGCTGCTGAATGAGCACAGTGTGACAAACTTTTTACAAATTCATAGCATTTCCCGTTTGCGTCCATAAAATGCCATGAACAACCTGAAGCCTATTAACTACTTGAAATGAATGTTTTGCATAAATTATTTGAGTAATTCCCCCCTTACGCCTTTGAAGGGGCAAACGATGGAGATTATAGGTGATTTGATTTAAACACATAGTACTAAATCCTTCATTTCCCTGGAAGAATTGTGGAAACTTGGCTAAAAAATTTAGCACACCGTTATCATTCAGCGTGATGTGCATAGCATCCTTTCTTCTAAGTGGGGAACAATCATAGCCTAGGAACAGAGGAAAATCTCTTTCCTTAAAATTCAGAGTTAAATATTAGGGAATATACCTCCATCAAACACAGTTATCCTCTCCAGCATCATTAACATTGATAATTTGTTACTTAAGTCTCTGGAAGTGTATCATAGTTAGGGTCTCTACCCTTGCTAATGGGACTTGTAAAGCAAGTCTTGGAAGTTTGTATCCTAAAGCAATATACCCATTGATCAAAGTTTCAGGACCTATGAGTTTAATGGTCATTCTCATAATTAAGATTTCTGCCTGATGTTAATTTCCCTAGGGACTGCCCAACTTCTTAGAAGGGATATTTCCTAATTTATGATACCTTGTTAGTGAGGGCTCTGTAACATCAAGGAAGATTGCTATGCATGTGTAGTCTGGATCATGACAAAATGAGGGTAGCCAACCATTATGGACCGCTCCCTCTCTGCCACAGACTGGTAAAGTTATTATCATAATCTCCAGTTTTTCAAGAGAAAAAATAGAAATATAAAAGAATTATGAAAATTAGCAGAGCCAGGACTAAAAGCCATACAGCTTTACTCCCATGTCTGAATGCTTGACTCCAGTAGGACCACCTGTGATGGCCACCATTTTAGATGGGTGGTTCTCACGTGTGGTCCATGGGCCAGGACTTGTGAAATTGCAGATTCTTGATCCCACTCCAGATCTACTGAATCAGAAACTTTGAGGGTGGGGCCCAGCGATGTGTGTTTTCTCCCTCCTGGTGATTCTCATGCACCCTCAAGTTTGAGTATCACTTATTTTGACTCTTACTTCCAGAAAAATTCTATAAATCACACGGTTCACTGATGAATGCTATGACACCGTGGGCTTCTCGAGGCATCGAGTACTCAACAAAGATCAATGTACTTCAGGGAAATGATCCACATCCAATGAACATTCCAGCTATAGTGTGACTTAATGATCATGTCTTTTACTGTTGGATTGGAATCTGAATTGGCTGTGTTTCCCGACTCTCCAGTTGATTCTATGCTTCGGTTTCCTCCTCATATTAACATATAGATAATGATGCTTGCTTTCTTCCCTCACAGAAATAGTCTAAGAATTAATGAGCTATATTAAACTCCTTCAGTTCCTGGAAGAAAGGCAGTATATAAACAGTATATTAGTATTTTAAACAGGTTAACTTTTGCTATGTGAATAAAAGTCTTTTTTCTCTTAATGATCAAACATGTTGCCTTTTCCCAGAAGAATTTTTTGATTTTTAAATTTCTTCCTTAAAAGCATCAACCAGATTTCTTTCTCAACCCCAGAGGAAAGAGTAGCAAGATAAGAAAGCACTTTTTTTCTGAAAAGAGTTGAAGTTTTTAAATCCGTGTTTCACAAATAAGAGGCAGTGTGGTCCTATACTAGGAACATTGAGTTAGAGATCCAGTAACACCAAGGTTAAGCCCTCTCTGTTACATGTTAGGGTGCAAAATTAGGGTGTCCTCTTCCTCCTTCTTGGCTTCAGCTTATGGAACTGTAAAAAAGTGACAATAGAGCACAGAATTAAAGAAAACAGGCCCTGGCTTCAAAGAACTGAGTGCAAATCTTGACTTGGTCATTCCCCAGCTGTGTGACCTTAGGTTAGTTACTTACCCTCTCTGACTTTTCATCTCCTCATATGCATAATAAGGATAGGGATAGGATTAAATAAGGCAATACATTTAAAATGCTCAGTTCAGGGCGCCTGGGTGGCTCAGTTGGTTAAGCGACTGCCTTCGGCTCAGGTCATGATCCTGGAGTCCCGGGATCGAGTCCCGCATCGGGCTCCCTGCTCGGCGGGGAGTCTGCTTCTCCCTCTGACCCTCCTCCCTCTCATGCTCTCTGTATCTCATTCTCTCTGTCTCAAATAAATAAAAATAAAATCTTAAAAAAAAAATAAAATGCTCAGTTCAGTGTCTGGCACTCAACAGTAAGTGCCAGCTATTGCAATCATTAATAAAAATTCAGGCATAGACTAGATGACCCCAAAGAGGTCTTGCCACTTTGGAATTTTGGGATACCTTCTGGAAGTTTCTTCCAGGATCTTTCCTAAGGATTCAACATTCATCGTGTATTTATTGAGCACCTACTATGTGCTGGGACCAGTTGAAGCACTAGGGCTACACTGAGTGTAGATAAGTCTTTGCCCTTCAGCAGTTTGCATGCTAGGGGGAGCTGGCCTTTCTTGAACTACTCTAGGTACAGAGAAGTACTCAATACATTTTGGTTCCCTCGAATGGAATTCCTTTTTTGGACTGAAAATTTTCAACACAGACAAGAAACTATTTTCCTTAGCTATCACCTTTTCAAAGAGATAAATATTTCCCTTTGACGAGTACTCTGCTTATTTATTTATTTGTTTTCCATGAAGTGATGGCTTACCGCTCAGTGCATGTATAAAGAATTATGGGAAGGAGGGAGGTGTCTCTACTTTATCTTGCCTGGCTTGGCGGGGAGACTTGAAAAATGAGAGTAGGTTGGGGGGGAAGGAAACGGCAGCTTGTTTAGCAGGAAGCATAAAGCATTTGGAAATCCATCTCTTCAGTTAGGAAGAAAGGGGTTTTGAAATTCAGCTACCTGTCTGTGTAAGGGAGTATTTATCTAGAGGTTTGGGGACATCTGAAATGATGCTGCTGCAACCTGTTGGGAGGAGGGTGTTGTTAAACCTTTCTGGTTTCAGACAGAATCTTCCTCCTGATACTTTGTCTCCATGGCACAAGAACAACAGTGGAGACCTCAGCGGATGGAAAGATTTTTAAGCAGGAAGGAGTGCACTTCTTATATTTCTTACAACATAAATTACACATCACAGCAGACATCAGGCTGGAAAAAGTTACAGGAAACTAAGGTACTTCCAGCACTTTATTAATGCAGTCTGGCCAATGGGTTCTGAGGGACGATGAGATCACCAGCAGGTATGGAGCCCTGGGTGATTTGCAGCCAGCCCCACAGACTGGCTGGGGCTCGGGAGGGCAATTGTCCTCACTCCAGATGCTGTATCATATCCAGGTCTGGAGACAGGAATTGGAAACATGGGCAGAAAGACAGGACCAAAGAGCCTTATCAGCAACTTACAGCAGTACCAAGCCCGGGTCTAGATAAGCTTGGGGAGTGTTGGGACTAGAAGTCAGGCTGGGCTGGAGAGGGAAGCGGCCAAAACAGGCTGGAGTTGAGGCTGTGCCAGCATGCTTGTCCACGTGCAAAAGGGAGTGTAGTTAGGCTGAGGCCAGCTGGCAAAATAAGGTCAAGTCCAGATTATTAGGACAAACCAGAGACAACTTTGGTGTCCCAGGAGATGCATTAGATTCCTGGGGCAGCCATAGCAAATTACCTGAAACCTGATAGCTAACAAAAGATATTTAGTTTCTCACAGTCCAGAGCCTAGAAGTCTGAAATCAAGGTGTTTGCAGTGTTGGTTTCTTCTGGAGGCACTGAGAGAGAATACGTTCCATGCCTCTTTCCCAGCTTCTACGTGGCAATCCTTTGGGTTCCTTGGATCGTGGATACATCACTCAATCTCTGCTGCCCTCCTCACATCACTCATCTTCTCCTCTTCTGATAAGTACTCCTGTCACTGGAGTTAGAGTCCACCCTAAATTCAGCGTGATCTCATCTTGAGATTCTTAATTATATCTATGAAGAGCCTTTTAGCAAATAAGGTCATCTTTTTTTTTTTTTTTTGTATTTATTCTGCAGAATTTACTCCTGGGCCATAAGTTTTTGTTTCTTCAGGTTCTTCTGGGATACCTTTTTCTTCTGTGCAACCTCCTCTTCTGGTTTAGGAACAATCTGCTCTTTTTCAGTAAGGATCATCTCAATGTGGCAGGGAGAGCTCATGTATGGGTTAATCCAACCATGAGCCCTGTATGTTCTACGCCGCATCTTGGGGGCTTTGTTCACCTGGATGTGCTCAATGACCAGAGAATCAACATCTAAACCCTTAAGTTCAGCATTCCTCTCTGCATTTTTAAGCATGTGCAGTAAAACTTCAGCACTCTCCTTGGGCCACCGACCCTGTGTCTAGCCCCACTGTTTGGCCTGGGCACACCTACCAACTCCATCATTGTAGCAACGGAATGGCACACACTGCTTCTGTAAAGTGACATCTTTCAGATACTTGGTGGCTTTTCGGCTATGCATACCCTTGATGGCCTGGGCAGTTTCACGTGTGTTATTTCGTAGGGTTTTTTGGGTCAAGCGGATAGCGAACCATTTTCAGAGGTCACCTCAGGCTGCTTAGGGGAAGAGGAAGAGCAGTGGCTCCTGGGAGAATTCATGAGAACTCCCCAAATAAGGTCATCTTTATAAATCCAGGGGTTAAGACTTTGTCATATCTTTTTTAAGGCCACTATTCAACTCACTATAGTAGATACGGAGTCAGAAAACTTGGGTTTTAATCCCGATTAATAATATGACAACAACTACACACTATATATATATATATATTTTACCATTTGTCAGGCACTCATTCATGATCAACAAACATTTATTGATCATCTACTGTATGCCAAGGACTCTTTTAGATTCTGGGACCTCAGTGACAAACAACACTGGCAGGAATCTCTGTCCTCATGGAGGCTACACTCTAGCAGATGTGGGTGGGGATAGACAAGCCACTAATAAATAAACTGAGGTATATGATATGTCTGATGCTGACGTAAACACCATGAATGAGGGGAGGTGGATGGGAAGTTCTGGGGGTGTGAGAAGGTTGCAATTTTAAATAGGATGGTCCAGGAAAGTTTCTGTAAAAGCTACCATGTGAGCAAAATCTTGAAGGAGGGAATGGAGTTAGCCTGGTAGACCCCCGGAGAAACAGTCTTCCAGTAGAGGGAACAGTGGAGTGCAAAGGACTCAGGGCTGCAGGCTGGAGAGTGAATAAGCAGGCCAAGCAGGCTGAAGGGGAGTGGGCAAGATTGAAGGGTTGAAGTAGATGGAGTGGAAGGGATAACGGCAGTCAGATTGTGCCTGTTCAGCTGGTTCTCCAATGGAAGGACTTTGGCATTTGCTTGGAGGGGAAGGAGGAGCCACTAGGAATTTTGAGAAGAGGTGTGACATGATGTGGTTTCCTGACCAGAGGATGACTTCTTCATCTGTCTTGAAAACAGACTCCTGTGGAGGCAGGGGCAGAGCTGGGAGAGCCTTACTGCCCTAATCCAGGAGGAGAGCTGGAGCTTGGGCCAATGGAGACTGGGAGAAATGATGGGTTCGGCATGTATTCTGGAGCTGGAACTGCTAAAATATGCTGACGGTTGAATGTGAGGAATGAAGGGAAGGAGTCAAGGATCCCTCCAAGGTTTGGGGCCCGAAAGCTGCAAGCATGTACTGAGATGAGGTAGTGCTAATCACTGCACATGCATTAGACAACCCACTGCTCAGCCCGGTAAGCCTGGTAATCTCACTCTACCCATTTTATAGATGAAGAAACTGAGTCTTTCAACATTTAAGTAAACTGTTAAGACCATAAGTACCTGAAATAGGACTTAATCTCTGATATTTATTATCCCAGACTCCTAACTCCCAAAGCCCCAGTTTTTCCCTCTGTAAAGAGGATCTTATTATCTTAACTACAGCCACAAGATTACAAGGGTTGTATGAGACTGAACATAAAAATGCTTCATAAACTACACTGTACTATACAATTCTGTATGCTATCTATCACTATGTAACAACATATCCCAAACTTTGTGATATAAAAATAACAGTTTATTATTATCTCTCGTGGTTTGGGAGGTGGACAGGGATCAGCTTGGTGGTTCTTGCTTGGATGTGTCATGTAGTTGCCATCAGTACTCCTGGGCTCAGAGTCATCTCATAGGGCTTCTGCACTTACATGGCTGGTGGGTGATACTAACTCTTGGTTAGGACCTCAGCTGGGATTGCAGGTTAGCACACTACACACAGCCTCTCCATGGGGCCTGGGCTTCCTCACCGCCTGGTGGCTGAATCCTAAGAGCAAACATCCTTAAGAAGAAGAATCAGGTAGAAGCAGTATTGTTTTTTATGATGGAGTCTGGGAGGTCACATAGAATCACTTGTGCCTTACTGTAAGGATTAAGGCAGTCACAGGGTTCCGTTAGGATCTCAGGAAGGGATATAGACACCACCTCTTGATTGGGGAGTAGCAAAGTCACATACAAGTCATCTATCAAGAGAAGCATGTGGGATGAGAGATATGGTTGTGACCATCTTTGGGAAATATGACCTATACTGAAGTGGAAGATATTGGAAGGGAAGTTCATCAAGGTAAGAGGTTTGACAAAATTAAACACACTGGGTTTAAGCCAGGCACAAGTAAACGGAAAGAGAAAAGTAGAGCAGGTTACTAGGAACAGCCTCCTAGGGTGGCAGCGGATTAAGCAGACAATATCACACAGTCAGATGGTGATGGATGTCTGGGTCCAGATCAGGGAAATTCTGCTCATTGTTGCATTTTTTCCTATCATTTTATATGATTTGTTCCTGAATTTGTAAGATGAGCCCCAGGTAATAATGTTATAGAAAAAAAAAAGTTATAGGGAAACATGTCAGGAATACAATTCCCCATCTGTCCACCATACATTCAGAACCAGTGTAAAAGTGCTGGTGGTGGGTCCTGTTGTCTGCCTGGATGGGGGCGCAGTACAGAGCATAAGGGCTTTGGGCCTGGAAATCCCACAGACCTAGCTTTAAAGTTTCTTTTAGCAGGATGATCCTGATCAAGTTACTTAACTTCCCTGTACGTCAACTTCCCAATGTGGAAAATGCTGATAATTATGAAATAATCATATAATGTGCCCCAGGGGCTAGAAAAGGGAAGTTCTCAATGCAGATTAGCTTGTAAAATCACTATTAAATAAATGTATTATTGTTTTTACAAAAAGGATCTCACAGAAACAGCATGCATGCTGCTTTGTATCTGCTTTTTTCATATGACAATTGTATTTTGAACATCTTTATGACTCTGGAAAAAGACACCTATGTCATTCATTGTTTTTATGAGATGCACACCTCCCCAGTGTAGACATGAATTGCAATTTGTTTAGCAGTTTCTAATCGTTGGCTATTTAGCTTTCTAAAAACTTAGTTTTAATCTGTTATATATAACACTGTAAAAACCAACTTTAATACTTGCCTAATTATTTTCTTACTGCTTGGCACATTTGTTTAATAAACAAATGAATATTGACAAATTTCTAGAAATGGATTTGCTGGACTCAAACTCTCCCATTCAAGAGTTTGTTAAATTTACTTTTTTTTTATGTAAAATTTCAAAACAAGAAAAAATTAGAATGGATTGTGTAATGAACATCAATATAAGACTAGCATCTGTATTTAGCCAGTTAACATTTCGCTCCATGTGCTTGGTCTGTATTTTTCTCAAACACTGAAAAATAAAACACATCCATCATGACATTTTGCCCTAATACTATAGTATGATTTTCATAAAAATGAGGACATTTTCCTACATATCCATCATATTATCATATATAGCAAAATTAAGTATAATTTCCTAATATCACCTAATACAGTTTATTTAGAAATTTCCCAATTGTATAAAACCCATTTTACATCCTTCTATGGTATTTTTTTCAAGTCAGACACCAAGCAAGAGCCTGAATTACCTAGGGTCATTACTGTCTCTTGAGTGTCTTTAAATCTCAAGTCATCCCTACCCCCTTTGTTTCCCCCCTTGAACACTGACTTGTTGAAGAGCTCAGGCTGGTCGACCTTTCCCCCTTCTGACCATTCAAAACCCCATTTACAGAAAAATCTCAGAAGTGAAATTGCTGGACCAGAAGGCCATCGTGGCTGCAGGCAGTCCTCCTGGTGTGAGCATTTCACAGTCTTTAGGACTGCAGCTCCAAAGTAAGGTCTTACTTGGTCGACAGGTGCTCTCAATGCAAAGGGTTGGCTTTGGCAGGCCCTGCCCACCCTTCTCGCAGGGACCCAAGGGTCTGCTGTTCAGTACAAAGCTTCCTTAGGGTAAGGGGGACCACTGAAAATGAGTACCAGAAAGGACACTCGGTTTAATGGAAAAGGTGGCCTGAAGTCCAACACGAGAAAAGATGTTTTGAGAGATTTCATTCCACTCTGTTCAGAGGCCGGTGAGTTTCTCCTGGACACATTTTTCTTCTAGCTGGGGCAGGGGGTAGCTGAAGGAGAGCTGCATTGTCACAGACGTGCACTGAAATTCTGAGTAGGGTGACTTGTTACCTTGAAAAAAACCACTTAAAATCCCATTTTATTTGGCACTCTGATATCTGCCAGGGACTCTTTGGAGGACTCAGATGTCTTTCCCCTGGTTGGGGGCGCGGGGGCAAAGATACTGCTACTGAAAGGTGAGCAGGTCTCTTATCCTCCAAGACAGGGCTTCTCAGACACTTATGTACATAAGAATCACCTGAAGGACAAGGAGAGCTTGCAATAACCAGAGATTCTCCTGAGATTCTGATGCCATAGATGAGACCCAGGAATCAACTTTTTTTTAACAGCCACCCTAAGAGATTTTGACTCAGGTGGTCCACCATCCTTGAAGAACTCTGATCTTGGAGGCTCAGTTTGCTTGTCAGTGAAAGGTAACACTTTATAGCAATTACTATATGCCAGATATCCTTCTAGCTACTTTATACACATTTACTAACAATCCTCACAGACACCCTATGAGCTAGATACTCTTTGTACCCATATTTTACAGATGAAGGAATCAAGGCTCAGAGAGGTTAAATAACTTGCCCAGTGTTGACATTGTTACTAGGCAACAAAGCCCGGATATGATAATACATGTGGACTATGGTAGTGTAAAACTTAAATTGATTTGAGGGCGCCTGGGTGGGTCAGTCGGTTAAGCATCTGCCTTTGGCTCAGGTCATGATCCTGGGGTCCTGGGATCAAGTTCCACATCGGGCTCCCTGATCAGCTGGGAGCCTCCTCCTCCCTCTGCCTGCCGTTCCCCCTGCTTGTGCTCGCTTGCTCTCTCTTTCTTTCTCTGTCAAATAAATAAATAAAATCTTAAAAAAAACCTTAAACTGATTTGTAAATTCAAAAATTCTAAGAGGTTACTACTGTTTGGTGGTATGAAAGGAATATTTCCCATTATGGTTAAAGAAGAATGTCTGAGGTTCTCTGTTATTCTATTCAAACTGACGTCAACTCTCCAGAGAGTGGATGAATGCTTGGCAAATAGAGAGCACTCAGTACTGGCTTGTTGAATGAATAAATAAATATGTTCTAAAATATTCCAGTACTCTGCAAATGTTAGTCCTTAAGCCCTTAACAGATGACACACTTCTATGTGTCCTCTCTTAATTTTTCTTCTTGGTCCAGTTCTGCTATATCCATACAGTACCATCAACTGGAGATCCAGCTGATTAATTATGGCAATCATGGATTGCCAAGTGACCTGGCTACCTTTGTTTTCTCCTGTCCATCTGCCATGTTGAGATGGTGGGAAAATCTTTGAGTTGGACTTCTTCAATGAAGAGTCCTAATACTGACAGAGTCACTGAGACCATCCTCTGGTTCCTTAGTCCCTTAAGGCTTCTAATTTGCTCACATAAAGGATAGTTTTTAAAATCACAGGTTTGCATTGAAATATCAGCTCTGACAAGAGGGAAATGTGTTAAATGCTTTGACTGAGTTGCCACCTGTATCAGGTGAGGTGATGTTGTCAGTAATTAGCAATTAAGGCTATAGAGATATTTTGCCTGTGTTTGAGCCTCTGCTCAATTGTTTATCAGCTCTGCAAACCTTGGGAAAATAACTTGCCTTATCTGAAAGATGGGGCAAATAATAATATCTACTTTAGAGGATTAGCATGAGAATAGAATAAGCAATAGAGTAAAGCATTTTAGCATAGTGCCCACCATATAGTAAGTTTGCACTAACACTAGCCCAGTTATTGCCTTGAAAATGAGATCATTATACCTTTTCCTTTGGAAATTTGAAAGAATGTTTATAAATTACTCTGATGTTTTGTAACTGTTCTATCAATAGCAATTGTTATGACTCTTATCACTGCACCATGAGGTTAAATTCAGAGATTTACAAGATTTTTTCCAGCACTAACATCTGTAATTTTTAAGAAATAACAAAATTAATGATTTGGCCATCTTAACTTTGAGAGATAGGGCATCACCATAAGAAATAACGACATGATGTTTCTGAGGCTATTTGGGGGATGAGGAGCTCTGAACTGAGGGCTACCTTCCAGAATACAAGCTGTTGGCTTTAGCGGTGAGGATGGATACAGATGTTTCCAGTGAGAAATTTCACTACTTGAAGATTAGACAAGATCATTGAGATCTGTTATTCTTTCAACTAATGGAAGTGTCTGGCCTTTTGAGTGTTGTTATTTTATTCAATTGGGGGATTAGAAACACACAGCACTCACGGAGCGTTTAAAAACCAAGGGTGAGTCTTTGTTAACTCATGTTGTCAACTCATTGTGGTGAGACTATCCAGCCTCTCCCCTACACCTTAGGACAGGCCCCTGTGGCAGGGTTGCCAGATAAAACAGAAGATGCCCAGGTAAATTTGAATTTCAGATAAACTGAGTTTTTAGTATAAACATATCTATATATGTTTGTATGGACAAGTATGTCCCAAATATTGTAAATATTTATAAATATTATGGCAACCATAGGATGTCCCGCAGGACAGTGCTTCTCAATCTTTATTATGCATATGCATCACATGAGAATTTTATTAAAATGCAGATTCTGCTTCAGGAGTTGAGATGTCGACGCTACTATTTTGAGAATCACATCTGAGTGGCAAAAGTGAAGGGTAGAATCGCTCAGACTTGCCAGAGTAGAGAATCACCCGTGGTGCTGATTGAAAATACACTTTGCCATGACAACACACCACAGACTGGGCGGTTTAAATAAGGGCAGGGCTGGAAATCCAAGATCAAGGTAACAGGGTTCAGTTTCTTCTGAGGCCTTTCTCCTTGGCTTGGGGACGGCCGCCCTCTGGCTGCCTCTTCAAGTGATTTTTTTCCTGTGTTTGTGGTCCCTTGGTCTCTCTCTGAGTGTCCACTCTCTTTTTATAAGGACGCCAATCAGATTGGACTAGGACCCACCCTAACAGCCCCATTTTAACTTAATTATTTCTTTAAAGTGCCCATCTCCAAATGAAGTCACATTCTGAGGGAGTGGGGGTTAGGGCTTCAACATAGGAATTTGGGGAGGACACAGTTTAGTCCTTAACTGTATCTGGGACTCCCTGAGACAGAATTTCTGTGGGAAGGGTTTTCAGAGACTCATCAACTTCACCAGCTAGAAGCTCTGGTTGAAGAAAACTATCCCAGGTAAGTTTTACCAGGCAACATTTGAGCATGAATCAGAATCACCTGAAGAACTAGTTAAGACCTCCGAGTTTTTTTTTTTTTTTTTTTTTTTTTTTTTTTTTTTTTTTTTTTTTTAAAGATTTTATTTATTTGACAGAGAGAGACACAGCGAGAGAGGGAACACAAGCAGGGGGAGTGGGAGAGGGAGAAGCAGGCTCCCCGCAGAGCAGGGAGCCCGATGCGGGACTCGATCCCAGGACTCTGGGATCATGACCTGAGCTGAAGGCAGTCACTCAACCAACTGAGCCACCCAGGCGCCCCAAGACCTCCGAGTTTTTGATTTGAGAGGCAAGGGTGGAGCTCTTGATTCTGATTTTCTAACAAGCAGTCATTCTTAAGAACTACAACCTTAGACAAATCCCTAAAGCCCTCTGAGAACCAGGGACAGTGGTAACATACTCCTCATGTGGCTGTCCTGTGGATTTCCTGAGATCAGGAGGCAAAAGCTCTTGAGGATCTAGAGCCCTGGATTAGGTGAAAATGAGTTATAGTGATGCATTTTCTACAGCCTGTGAAACAGGAAACAAGGCCAATGTATTTTCATAAACAGAAAAACATTGATTTTTTTTTTTTAAACTTTCTTCTGATTCTATACTTGAGAGTCAGTGAAGTGTATTTCATTCCTGTTCCCATAATGGGCTTTATTGAATCGCACATTATTAGACCCCACGAGGCTATTTTCCCAGATGTGTTGGGGCTCAAAGATCAAATCTACATATGTCTGGGATGAAAACGAGTTGAAAGGATGCCAAATTATGTGATTAAGCCTTCATTCTCCTAAGAAAGTGCTTTCTGGTTACAACTACAATTCCTGAGCCATGAGTTACTTCGATGTTGGTTGTGTTTGTAAACATGTAAACAAAGTCTTTCACAAAGAGAAATCAATAGCTTTTTATTTATTTATTTATTTTTTACAAATCCCTAAAGATTTTTGAATCACTCTTTCTGGCACGTTCGAAATCTAGAATTCAGCCAATCCAGATAAACAGAGAAAGAAGGCTTGAGCAAATGGACCTTTCTTTATATGGCAGTTTCATAAGGGCCTCCCATTAAAAACAAATATTTTGTAATTGTCTCCTTTTTCTGAGATGAGATATGAGTGGTTGGTTGGTAAGCAGTTTTAGAGATCTTGTTTATAATAATGAGACCATAGGTTGATGATTTTATTTAAGTAGTAGGTTGGTACATCTCTCGGGAGTCCAATAAATCAGCTAGGAGGTGGTTTCTGCTGTTGTGTGCTCTTAAACATATTGTTTTCAAAGCTTCATCTCCCCTTTAGTGTACTGGGTTGAAGAATGATAGCTACTAGGACTTACATGAGAATTAAATATGTGCAAAGTCACTACTATGCATTCACTGAAGCATAATAGCTTCATACGTGACAGGTGTTTTGTTACTTATATGAAAACACATTGGAATGTGTTGTCATTATTATGTTTTTGTTCATTTTAACTTTTCCTCCCTTTTTTTTTCTTCCTAACTAACTGAACAATCAAAACATGAGATCTGTTTTCAATTAGGGAACTTTGTCCAGAAACATTATGAGTAAGCTTTTTGTTTTGTTTTTAAATCTTGAAATGATAAGGAAACTGAGGCCCAGAGTTTAAATATCTAGACCAAGGTCAACCAGCAGGCTGTGACAGAACAGAATTCAAACGTAGGATTTTGACTGCAAATGCCGTTTTCTTGGGTTTATGCCCTTTCAGTTGTTCTTGAATTCAAGGTTGACAATCCCTGGGTTTCAATGCTGAAAACTGATACAGGGAAAATATACAATTCACTGCTGTTAATTTAGGGGCAAAGCATCCAGCTGATTAGTAGGTCTCTATGTCTCATCGATAATAGTCTTTTGCTATTGGGTTTATTAATAATTCTGTCAGAGATTTATCAGTTTTATACATTAGAATTCCTGTTTAAGAGGTAAAGTATGGGGGAAAAGTAGAACAAGTCTGTTGAAAACTGAGATGTGGTATTCAAAACATCTAATTGGCCTGGATCCTGGGGTGTTAGTCTAAGTGTTAACCCTTTAGTTGTTGAATTGAAGAAGTTCTGGACAGCTGAGGTAGAGGTTGGATACTTGGGAACTTAGGACTGTGGCTATTTACCAACCAATAAATATTTAAACTCTTTAACCACTGGCAAAGCAATACCAGTGTGAACAGGATGGATATCTACCCAGGTTGAAAGCCTGTGTTCCTAAATAGCCCCATTCCCTTGGATTGATGTTTCTGGTACAAAGACAAATTTGCAGCACCAACGTTTTTTATTTTCCTGGGCTACTAAGAGCTGTGAAATAAAGGTTAAAATTAGGGTTTTAAGCTAAAAATGTCAGCTATTCTTAATCACAAGTATGCATCATCATTGCTTATGCAGTTTTCCCAAAATTCATGTGCCTTTGAATTTTGCTATGATTCTGATTCAGTAAGAGTGGGCTGTGTCCCTGGAATCTGTGCTTTTAAGAGTCTTCCCTAGATGCATCTTCTATATTGGATATCTCCTGTTTTACCCTCTAGATGTACACTCAGCTTTTTTTAGTCATGCTCTAGTCTCAGAAGGCCAAGCTCTGTGGACTACCTTGGTGAACTCCCTTGCTTTCTGGCTTCCTGTTGGGAGCAGCCTGTGGAAAACCATGGTGGGCTATAGAAGGAGGCAAGGAGAAGGAGGCTGGTCTATTTTATTCCCTTGGTTCCTTCCTTAAGGGATCACTTTGGACTGGCTTTCACTTTGACCAAAGACCACAGCTTCTTCAAAGTTAGCCCTCTTCATATGTCTCTTTCCAAGTTCTTAGAACTGTTCCCTCTCTTGACCCCTTCCAGCAAAGGGGTGGTGACCGCTCTGTTGGGACTAATATCAGAGCACTGTTACAGCTTTTATAGTTTTCTTACACCCTTGTAAACATTTTCTTTATTGAAACTATCCTCATGGGGCGCCTGGGTGGCTCAGTCATTGAGCGTCTGCCTTCGGCTCAGGTCATGATCCCAGGGTCCTGGGATCGAGCCCCGCATCGGGCTCCCTGCTCTGCGGGAAGTCTGCTTCTCCCTCTCCCACTCCCCCTGCTTGTGTTCCTTCTCTCGCTGTATCTCTCTCTGTCAAATAAATAAAATCTTTAAAAAATAAAAAATAAAAATAAAAATAAACAAAAAAAACCTATCCTCATTATTCTATTTGATCATGCCATTTATTTCCTGGTGGAACCCTTTATTTTTTTAAAGATTTATTTATTTATTTTAGAGATAGAGAGAAAGAAAGAGTGTGTGTGGAGGTGGAGAGGGGAGAGGGAGAGAGAATCTCCAGCAGACTCCCTGCTAAGTGCAGAACCCAATAAAGGCTCCATTTCATGACCCTGAGATCATGACCTGAGCCAAAACCAAGAGTCCGATGCTTACCTGACTGAGCCACCCAGGTGCCCTAGTGGGACACTTTCTAGTAGGCTCTGCCTTATCTACTGCCCCAACCTTTCACTGAACTTAGATGATCTTTAAGAAACCTCCCATTACCAATATTCTGACTGTATCCACATAGCTCAGATAAGTCAGGGGAAATCCTGCCATGGTTAATCTCTCTAAGGTACAATGAGAGGTATGGAAAACCAGTTGGAATTCCAATATTTACCTTCTAGCATCTTGTTCACCTTTGTGCAAAATGCCTGAAGAAAGTCTGGCCAATTCTAGATGGCAAAGAACAAATAAATTGAGGATGATCCTAGGGACAAAGAACTTAAGTGGACTTTGTAAGTTTTATTCAAATTATACAATATAATTAAAATATAAAGGAGTTTGCTCTCTCAAGGAGAAATACTTAAAGAGGCCTTAACTAGGTCTCTGTTTGGCAGCAGAATTTTATGACTCTCAGTATTTGCATGGTTAATTAATCCCTTAAAGTGATGACTAGTAGGCAATTTATCTGGACTGTACAAGAGGCTAATTGGTAATATTGTTACACAAAATCTTGTGGGCAAAAATTATGCCTGTCTTTTAAAAAATGTGCCTTTGGTATTTGGAGGGAGAGCTCTAGTGTCTTGGGCCTCAGAGGAATTCAGCCTCTTGATGTCAGAATTAATGAAGAATATGGAAACTTAAGTGTAGGATGGATGGAGTGAAAATGCATTAAAGATTAATGACATTAGACTAGTGGGAGAGCCACATTTCCTGGTGATCAAAGACTCTGAGACTTTCATCTGAAGTGCCTGGGAGAATGTTGAACATCTTGGAATTTGTCATATAGCCTTTGGTTAAATTTTATCAGCCTGTTATTCAGCAAGATGCTCCAAGAAATATCCCCCTACCCTCAAGCTCTGATCTGTTCATTCATTCAGCAAATGTTTTTTGAGTATCTACTCTGTGCCAGGCCCCCTTAAAAAACCTGACCCTAATGAGTCCAACATACACATTGCCATGCAATGTAGTGACAGGGGCACATTTTCTTCAATAATGAAATGAGAACACATTTACGTTCTGAGGTAGGGTACATTTCTTTCAATATTATGTATTAAGATAACTAGAAATCCTCTAGTTGTAAAATACTCCAAACATTGGACGAAATACAATAAGAAATATTTGAATGTGGGGAAAAAGCCAGGGAAATTCTCAGAAGCTAGGGGAAAACCCCCTGAGAGCAGAGTATGTGCTCCAGTTCTGGTTGCCTTGTGTGCAGAGCAGAAGGAGAAGCTTCTCTCAGGGAGCACATAATAGGGAATAGTTCACCAACAGTGTGAATTTGCAGACACACTGGACAGTAGAATTTAAGTCCCACCACTAAGGTAGGGTTCTGAAGGAAAACAAGATGGTGCTCTGAGAACATCCAGCTAAATAATCTGGCTAGAGTTGGTCAGGCAAGTGTTATGGAGGCTTCGCTGGAGACACCGTGGGATCTGAGGGCTGGATCCCACTGGAGTGGGATCTGAGGGCTGAGTTGGACGGGGGCAGTGTAGGCCATGGGTGAGCAGTCCTCGCAGAAAGCTGACTGTGTGAAAAGTCATGTGGGCTGCAGAGAGTATAACAGGAAAATCTGTGCTGTTCCCGACTGGAAAGCTAAGCTCCTAAAGGTTTCATCTTTATAGGCAGGATTTTCACCACCCCCCCCCATTGAAAAGCAATGGACAGCTACTGAGGGTTTTAAACAGTGTCATAACATTAGAATTGTTAATTTAATATCTCCTTCTTGCCACTTTGTATAGTAGAGGGTGCAGCAGGGTAAGAGTGGAAGATGATCCTGGGAGGGAGCACATGGCTTTAACTAACCTGGTGGGGACCAGAGCATCATGAACAGAACACCATGAACTGCAGGGAGGGGAAACAGCCCCCAGAAAAGGACATAGGACTTTGTCCAAGGCTTTGATTTTATGTCTGGTATTTAAAAAGAGTAGACAGAACACTCCACTCCAGATGAGCAGGAAACCTGCACCATACAGGTGCATGGATGTTTTGTAGTTGAAGCATTTACAAACAAAACATGAAATATAGAATAACAAAACAAACCACCATGACCATCAGAAATTTGTTTTTACAGGGGCACATGGGTGACTCAGTTAGTTGATCGTCCGGCTTTTGGTTTTGGCTCTGGTTGTGATCTCAGGGTCCTCAGATCAAGCTTTGTGGGCTTGCGCTGGGTGTCGTGGCTGCTTGGGATTTCCTCCTTCCCTCTGCCCCTCCCCCTGCAACCTCCTGCTCGCAAGTTCTCTCCCTTAAAAAGAAAAATTGTTTGGGTGCCTGGGTGGCTCGGTTGGTTGAGCGACTGCCTTCGGCTCAGGTCATGATCCTGGAGTCCCGGAATCGAGTCCTGCATCGGACTCCCTGCTCGGCAGGGAGTCTGCTTCTCCCTCTGACCCTCCCCCCTCGCATGTGCTCTCTCTCTCATAAATACATCTTTAAAAAAAAAAATTGTTTTTATGGAATGAAGGAGAAACTTTATTTGCATTAAGTTTGAGAACAGAAGTGATTATAAAATGTAGCTATAAACTGATTTCAGGATTAATGCCTGGCAAGGTTTTTTTTTTTTTTTTTTTTGTCATTCTTCCACCTTGCCCTAATTCCTAATTTCTTACTATTGTACCTCCATGGACCATTTTTTCTCTGGCTCCATCTCTTCCCCTAATGACCGAGATCCTTCCCCTCCTTCTTTCCATGTCTTCATTTGGATAATTGTTATTTCTTTCAGATTTTAACTTAATAAAAACTAACACCATTGGCAGGTTATGTCTCATGGCTGTACTAAACACTTCGAGGCAGACAATCTTTTAGTTCTTACAGTGACTGTGAGGTAGGTATGTACATTCCCATTTGCAGATGAGAAAGCAGACTCAGGTAAGCCAAATTACATGGTAAAAGGTCCAATGGTTAGTAATCGTAGAACAAGGATTTAATCCCAAACATTGCACACACAAAACAAACAGTTGATTTAGGCAACTTTAATTGATTATGTATCACCCAGGATCTTGTTAAAATACAAATTCTGATTTTGTGGGTCCCAGTTTTGCTGATCTGGACCCCACTTCGAGTAGCTCTAGTGTATGAGAGGCATTCTGGGAATATTTATTAAATGAAGCAATGAATGAAAGAATTCAAGGAAAGAACATGCTAAGATGTGTATGTTAATGATTTCTTTGTTTGGAGATCCTATTTTGGCCTTGCACTTAGAGTTGTTTGAGTAGTAATTTTTCAGTTAAGTATTGATTGAGCACCTGCTATGGATGAGGCACCATGGAAGATGCACACATGAATGAGATGTGACCTCTCTTTTGGGCTGAAAGCCTGGGATGGCCCTGTGAGGCAGGCAAGGACTCTGGCTCAGCAGTAGGTTCCTGGAGTACGCTCACTGCCAGCCAGCTCTCCCTACCGCTAGTCATCACGAAACTAACCACCAGCGCCAATCTCAGTGCTAAGAAGTGTTTTACATTTTACTTGTTTCCCTCAACATCCCTACACTTGAGATACTCTTGCTTTTCCCCTTTTGCACATGGAAAAGCTGTGGCAGAGAGCAGTTGAGTAGCTTACCCAGAGACACAGCAAGGCTGCTGACATTGGCACCAAGTGGTTCTAATGCCAGAGGCCCATTTCTTTATCATGATGTTCTTCTTGGCATCTGGAACCACGAAGCAGCAAATAGAGTTAAAATGTAAAATATAGAACATTACATAAAAACACTGGGATTTTCACGTTGATAAAGATTTCCTTTTGTCAGTCTTGTTTCATATTTTTTAATGCAAAAGAAAGAAAACATAACAGGGATTGTTGACATTCCCTTTACCCCTCCATCTTCCCATTTCCTCTCCCACCATCTTCTAAGTTAGGGAGGCATACTTTGGGTCATTGTTTTCTACTTCTGGAAATTTTTTTTCAATTTTCTGTTTTATATTTCCAATCAATGTATTTGCTATTTGTTTGAGTATTCAAAATATTCAGAAATTACGATGTGCTGTATGTACATTTCTTTCATTTGGCATTATGTTTTTGATAGCTGTGTGTGTTGCATCACCTAGGTATAGCTTTTTCATTTTAAATTCTACTGCATTCCATCTTAGTTATCTGCTCTACTATTGGTGGATGTTTAGGTTTTTTATAATACAATTTCACGATTGCTGGTGTAAACATTCTCAAACAGTTTTCTGGGATACAAGTGCAAGAATTTTTGTTGGGTATATACTTAGGAATGGAGCTGTCAGGTTATAGATTATGTCCTTTTTAGAAGTTCTTGATATGTTGGCCAAATTATGCTCAAAAGTGTAGCAACTCAGTTCCTTCCAGAAGCATACACTGTTATCAACACTTTATGAGGTCGGACATTTTCCCCTCTATGAGAGTATGAAATGGTATGCTGTTATTACTTTAATTTGCAGTGCTTTGGTTGCTAGTTGAAGTTAAGCTGTGTGTGTGTGTGTGTGTGTGTGTGTGTGTGTGTGTGTGTGGCTATTGGGTTTCTACTTTTCCTGTTTGTATCATTGGCTCATTTTTTTCCTAACTCGTTTGTAAAAGCTTTTACCTGTTCTGAATATTGTTTCCTATTTATGTATGCATCACAAATAACTATTCATATTCCTTCGCTTCTTTATATTAATCTTAAACTATGTATAAGCTGATGCTTTTAATTTGGGCAAATTTTGTTTTTTCTTTTGTGAATTGTACTTTTCCTTTATTAAAATCTTTGGTAGAGGCAGCATAGCAGAATGTTTAGGAGCTTTATTTCTGGAGCCAGGCTGCCTGAGATGGACACTGGGTTGTCACTTCCTATCCCATCCTAGCCTATCCATCTTATCTTATCACATTGCATTCAGAAGACCTTCAGTACAGTGTTGAATAGGAGAGGTGTTAGAAGAGGTGGGGTCAGTGGAGTTCCTGGTGAAGTAGCAGTATTGTCATGATTGGGAATTATAGAATTCTTTTTTTAGGTCTGCCCTCTGGAGCCGGCACTGAAGTAAAGATAGCTTTTGTTGCTGGCGCCATATCCCTGTATGGGTTTTGGTCAATGATCATTTGCAGGGAGTAGTCGTACTATGTGTGAGGATAGCAGGCTCAAGTCTGAAACACTGTAAACTATTTTAGGTCTACCACTAATCTGCTGTTTGAATTCATATGGTTTTTCTTTTTTTTTTAGTTGTCATTTTATTTATCAATGTCCCTCACTGGATTCATGAGGATAATGCCCAAGTCAATATTATTGTTCCAAAAGCCTAAAATACTAACTGGCATTTTTAAGGTAGATGTTTAGTAGATCCTAGAATGATTAAATTAATGATCTCACTTTACCTATCTGTTTAATAACATCTGTAAAATGAGGTCAGGAAACTTGTTCTACCTCCCACAATGATTTGGGAAGATTAAAGCAAACCATGTGCTTTGAAAAGCTACCCACAGTTCATGCCAACCACAGTTCATGGTGGCTAGCAGCAGGCAAGGAATCACAAGTAGGTAATACGTTTGCCTGTTTCCAGTACTAAAATGTGAATTCTATGAGAACAGGAATCTTGTTTGACTTATTTGTGGCTGTGACCCAGGCACCAGAACACTGCCGGGAACATAGCTATTTGTTGGATAAATGGAGTAGAGTAGAATTTAATCAAGATACATTTAGTACACAAACAATGAATCATGGAACACTTCATCTAGAACTAATGATGTAATGTATGGGGATTAACATAAGAATAAAACAACAACAACAACAACAACAAAGATACATTTAGTAGACTCAGAGAAAGTAAAGGAAACTCTAAAGTCTAATTCAAAGGTCTGCTGTGAGAATGTACATGAGTCAGAGAGTATATAGGAAAAGTAGAAAAGAAGAAAGTAGAAGAAAAAAATGGATGTGAAAACGGTAAATGAGAATGAAGGAGACATTGTTCAGGACTTAAGAAAATCCTAGACTGAAAAGGTCAATTCGATGTTTGGGGTTGTCTTTCAAACTGAATAGGATCGATTAAATGGCCAATCTGATTGCATAAAGCTGGTCATTACTATGGTAAGGGAACCACAATTTAACTGTAAATGCTTGATTTAGTATTTGTAAGTCTATGAAGAGAGATTGCAGAAGTGCTTTAAGAGTTTGATAGTTGCCTACGCTCTGAAAACAATAATAATGTATCCTGAAAACTTTGAATTTATACTTGGATTTTGTCTATCCTAATATTCTCTGTATTCTCATAAAAGTAACTTTAGTAGATAGCTGTTGTTTTTGTTTCCTTGCATCTATTTCTTTTTTTTCCCCCCCTCTCCTAATAGTATCCCAATTTGTTCTGGGGAATAAACTTCTGGTCTCATTCACTTGATTTGTGTGAGGATAGACTACTTTTCTATTTCCAGGAGCAGCCATGTGACCCAGGCCAGGGCAGTCAAGATAGACCATTTTTCTGGTCATAATGCTTGACTCAGAGATGGAGCATAAGACCCAAGATAGGCAAAGACTCTCAATCTGGGGACTTTGGATCTAACTGTTGTAAAGGAGAATTCATCTTTCAACTAGGGCTGCAGGATTGACTTTTATTCAAAAGAAAGAAACAGAGAGAGAGAGAGAGAGAGAGAGAGACAGAAGCTGCCCGAGAGAAGAGGACTTAAAGAAAATGGAGAAAATAGAGAAAAACTGAATCTTGGTGATATTGTTGAACACCTGAATCCTTTTTGCTTGAAGCTCTTCTAGTCTTTTCAGTTAGGTCAGCCAGGAAATTCCTACTTCATTGAATTTCAGTGGGGGTTCATTTGCAATTCAGAAGAGTCTTGATTAATACATTTTGATTTTTTAAAAAAAACTTTTCAATGGAATTGAGAGCACAGACTTGGGCTAGCTGAAAGTCAGGAGGATGCATCATACACCTTTTTCTAGGTAATCAGTTACTGAAAACGCATCTTTAGAAACTTAACTTCTCATCGGTGTTTGTCTATCTATAGCTAGAAGTGAGTGCATATCTAGAGCTAGAATTAGATGATCTCAAGGTTATTTCCAGGCCCAAAATTTAAAATTCAGAGACAGCTTTTCTTGTAATGACCTCATGATCTCTCTTGTATTTGCTGGAAGCTTCTGATGACCACGGCTACCTCTTACAAAGTTCCAGAGTGTACCCTGCCATTCATCTCCCCCTCTCTTATCTCTGCTTAAGTTTCCCAATGCCCTGATAACAGAAGGAGGCACTGCCACTATGATGATGATGATGATGATGATGATGATGATGATGATGATGATGAAAGTAACTACTGGTTTGAATTCTCACAGTATCAAGAACTTCACATAATTCTTTTCACTAAATCTTTCCAAGAACCCAGTGAGGTAGGAATTAACGTGCAGTATGTAATCATTGATCCAGTATGAGAGTATTGGGTTTATTCAGTTTAACTTTACCCCACCTATCCTGCAAGCACAGATAGCCTCTCCATCATTACCCTAATTAATGCCCAAAGTCGCCTTACCATTTGAGGGGCATACAGGTGCCTACAAAATTGAGAAGTATATTCATGGAGTGTCACTGGGCCAAATGAGTTGAAACCTACCAAGTCTTTTACGGTAAATACATATCACTCCTGCTGGGTGTTTATAGGTGATGCTATGTTCTTTTGGCTTTCAAGGGAAGATCACCTGACAGGTTCTCCCTTCAGTGATGGCTGGGCAACTAGTGATGAGAGTGAGAGATCATCTATATGACCCACTAGTCTATGTGAACAGTGCTACTCCAAGTGATCCTTCCATCAATTTGCATACCTGGGTCTTCCTGGGTAAATGATCTTCAATCTTTTAAGGCAGCTGTCCCTAGGATTGGATTCTAACCTCCCAGAGCTTTTAAAAATTTTTTTAAATAATTCTTCTACTTTCCTTTGATCCCTCTACTACCTCCTCCTTCTCTGCCTTATTCTTTTTGCAAATGTTTTCTCTTCTTGTTCTTTCACAGTTGACAGGAAGGAGTCAAACTCACAACACAAATTATTAGCAACCAAGGGGAAAAAAAAAAAAAAAGATGTCCTATCTTCAAAATAAAGAACATAAACTTGAAACCATCCCAGAAGGTGAAAGGATATTCTTAGAATTAATCTTCCAATTTCATAAAAAAAATGAAAAGAAAAAATAGTTGACTTTCCGTATTAAAACATTGTGCATGTTCTTATTCTAAGACCCTTTCAATCCTCATTTTACAGATTAGGAAACTGAGGCAAAGAGAATTTAAATAATGAGTCAAAGGTTACAGGCTTAAGAAGCTATAGAGTCAAACCTAGATGGGACTGAGAATCAAATCCTGCTATTATCCATTGAGCTTACAGGTAATGGGATGATGTATTTTTAGGAAAATGATCCTAGAAAAATGTCACAAATAATGGCTTTTAGAAAAGATTCTCTTTTCCACAGGTTGTTAGGGAATGAGCCAATAAAACATTTAGAAGTCCATGTAAGTCTCTTAACCAACACATAATAGTCCTTCACGGTGAACATTGTTCTCTGAAAGTTATAGTTTATAGACAAACCTCTAGATATTTGTTTTTGCTTTCAGTTTAAAAAGGACTTTGATATGGTTTGTATGTAACTTTACTGATTAAACTTTGCAACCAATACCCATTTATAATGCCTTCATAGCTTTATTTCTCAATAGCTAGTGGGCTATGTGTTAACTTTTTAAAATAATTTTAGTCCTCATATAATAGCCATAAACATACTATTTTGCGATCCTGTAGAAAATGGAAATAATTCTTTCCGTATGAACAGCTATTGGCTTTTCACATTTCCCATGAAAATTTTTGATGAATAGAAAGTTTCTCCTCATCAGTTCTTGATATATCTTTTTGCTTCATTTCTCGTGTCAAGATATAGGAAACAAAGTGTGGGTATTTAATATCATAAAAGAATCTGGCCACATCCAAAGTAAAATAGTTAATTATACAAGGTCCAACTTGCACATGAATGACTTACTAACCTGATAGTGAAATCTGCTTCTGATTAGCAATTTTCAGCTGCAGAAACTGAATATCACTTTGTACAGAAAGTTTGACTTTCAAAATAAGGAAGTGCCTGATATCTTGTTATATAACTACATGTCTTGGCTAATTGGTATACATTGTCACTTCTTAGTTACTAATATTTCTTCTGTTGTACATTTTCTTTCATGGCCTGAGAACTAAGGCATTGGATGGATGGAAGCGCAAATATTTCAGACCGCAGCTTGATGTATACAGTATGTCAGTTGCTGTCCACTGGATGATAGGAATAGTATGGATATAATGTGTCAGGTTCAACCTGCTGGACTCCAGGTAATATTAGAAAAGCTTCTCCATGTTCTTTCCATAAAGACTGAGGAGGGTTTTGTCATAAAAGACCCCTTACGATATAGTGGTTGTACCAAAGTTGGGAGAGAGCGCTAATGTGAAAAATGCCAAAATGAAAATGAAAATCTGATGTGACAAGCCAAAAAGATGGAGAATTCCTTTAAGATTAATTCTGATAAAAATAAATGTCAAGAGGCATCAAAAATCCAATAATGATACCAGGATGATTTGGATTAAGATCTACTCAGGAAGGGAGAGAAAAATAGAAGTCTTAGGTGACAACAAGCAGTGCTTATATAATGTAGCCCCTTAAATAGATATTGCAACCTTAGATATACAGGCTTTGAGCCACTACATAGAGTATTGTCAGATTATATTTAGAATGTGAACTTTTCTAAGGCAGTTTGGGCAGTTGGGAACAGTCTAAAATTCTAGGGTGGCTTTATCCAAGGAGGACCTGGGGATGTGGTTCAGAGATGCAGAGAGCATGTTTTCTCCTCCTACAGCCTGCTGATATTTCAAACTCAACTTGTTATAAACAGAATTGAATATCATTCTCCCTCAAACTTGCTTCTTCTTGGGTATCCTCTATGAAGTTATAAAGGGAAACACTGTTGTTAGGATGAAAAGGGGTAATGTACCCCTTATCTTTGAGCCTGGCACATAGTAAGGTCTCAGTAAGTAGAGAGCTTAGAGGTATAATGATTACTATATATCACTTCATTTACTCCTTTAAGAACTTCATAGGGTAAGTGCTACTATTACTTCCATTTTCAAATGAGAAAACTGAGTGTCACAGAAGTCAGGTGGTTGAACCAAGACAATGGTTTGTAGGCTTCAGACTAGGTGGCAAGCTGAGGTCTCTCTGACCTCAGAGAAAGCCTGTTGTGTTAACCAATAATCTCTACTGGCTCTCGAGAGTGTCTAATATGATTGGATAAAGACGATAAAGTGGGAAGAGGTTATAATTCCCACATTCTTTCTAGCTGATCCAAAAGACTTGTTGCTTTGCTTTGGGTTTTTAAAGCTTCCAATGCCACTCTGTCATACTTTGAATGTTCTTCTCAACTGGATAGAGAGGGAAGTGCATTAACTATTAAATTGGAAACATGGCCATATTCTATTTTCTGAGTGAACTTTTTAGCACTTCAAAGACTTGAAGTACAGTTTAATGGTGTTCTAGCTGTCACTGGAATTAAAAGTCGAGTGCTATTGTGTGTTGGTTTCTGTCCCCCCTTTGGCTGATATTTAGAGAAGTAATTATCCTACTTGAGGCTTGCAAGGATGTGTGTACCATGAAACACAATAAAAATAGATCTCTTGAGGGGTGCTGCAGATTATTTATTTCCCCTAAATATTCCTTACTGAGAACAACTCACTGCCTACATTTTTTGACCCACTGTAACTTTTTCCTTGATTGAAAGGTAAAAAGACCTTAGATCTAATTCTCCCAAATTTATATCATCACTAAATCATGCAGTAAACAACGAAAAAATATCTTCGAGGCCTTAAGGTTGCCAACACAGGGGAGCAAAATCAGAGTTAACTATTGCCAGGCACTGATTAAACACACCCAACGTGGTCATTCTCCAAAGAGGCTTTATGGGGTAGACCAAACAGACTCACAGTTGCCCATTGAGGAATTTACCCTCATTCTATGTCTCTTCCTTTTGGCCATACCAAGGAGTAGACATCTTTCTCCTGTTTAGATTTCCCAAGCTGTTATTGCTTGTATTTTGGCAGTTGAGGCTTGTTGATTGTTGTCCTTGTCTCCCTCTGCTTTCTTCCCTTTTATCACATATGTTGAGTAGTCATTACGTGCCAGGTTCCCACAGGGGAATGGGCAGATAAGAGGCACAGATCCTGGCCTTGAGGTGTGAAATGGCTAGTGTTCTATCTTCTGTATTATTTACACAACTCCTGGTTTGAGACATTCAGGAGATGTTTAGTAGATACTGTGTAACTTGATATGCTTAAGCATGAGGAAAGAAGATGATGAAGCTCTGATTTCCTCCCAGTAATAACCAGGAGAAGCTTTCTGAATTATTGCCACCTGTGGAATATGGAACAGGAGTAGCAGAGTTTTAAATACCTTCTAAATCAGGAATACTGTGTTCTGGGAGATGTGGGTCAGATAGGTAAGAATGGATGATGGGAACTGAGCTGTAAGATGGCAAGGAGTTGTGGGACTGGTAACTGAAGATGGCATGCTACATCTAAAAGTATCCAGATTCAAATCTCTGAAAACAAAACAAAACAGAACAAAACAGTGCCTACAGGCTTGTAGGCTGCTGGCTGATGGGCTCTGATTAAAGAGAAACTGGGGCATGTTCAGAGGAAAGCATCATGGATATCAAGGGTTCAATTATGTCTTATGGGAAATACTTGGAGCTGGATACTTTATCCTATGTAAGCGAGATCTCAAATAGAAGATACTATTTTCTTCAGATATCTGAAGGACTGACCAGAGTGGCATAAGACTTATTCAGTGTCTGAGGTTAGTATCTGGAATTCAGAGGGACAGAGAGATTTTGCTTGAATAAATTTGCCTGCATTTTTCAAGGGATTGTGATGAATAATGAATTTTTGTCACTGAAAGTGTTAAGATTTAGCTTAAAGAACTTACAGCTGGCATGTTGAAGAGGGGTTGAAATTGAGGATATTTATGGTCTTTATCAATTTTTCTAATTATTGATTCCATGAAGGTCAAGGTGTAGACAGACATTCTGTGTGCATGGATAAGCGTGAGCATCTTTTCACAAACAATTCCTTGCAGATGTAGTAGATGAGCACTTTGTCCACTATGCCAGTGGTGAGCTGGATATGTACTGAATGGAGGTATAGATGCCTTCAGTCTTAGGAATCTGTCAGATCTCCACCTGGACATGTGTAGACCACTGGGAAAATATTATGGAACTCATAGCTTAACTGTCATCAGTATTGATGAATATTTAGAAAACATGTTCACTCTATTATTAAATAAATAATACCTGTAAAGTCTAAAGAAAAAGAAATTAGTAGGTTATCTGTCTAGGGAATTGTTATATATCTTAGCATAACAGATTACCCTAAATCACTGTGGCTTGAAATAACAATAATCTTTTATTATTCCATGGCTTCTGTGTATCTGGAATCCCCTGAGTGGCCTGGCTGAGCAGTTCTGATTCAGGGGATCTCATGAGCTCATAATCAATATATCAGCATTGGTAGGTTTGACTGAGTCTGGAGGATTTGCTTCCAAAGTGGTTCATTCACATGGCTGGCAAGTTGGTGCTAGCTATTGGTGAGGAGCCTCAGTTCCTTCCCACTTGGCCTTCTGCAGAGGTCTGTTTCAGTGTTTTCATAGTATGGAGATTAGCTTTCCCTAGACTGACAGATCCAAGGAAAGCAAGGCAGAAACCACAACATCTTTATTGACCTCAGAATCACACTCCTTTGTTTTGCAATATCCTGTTGGTTTTACAGGCAGGTCCTATTCGTTGTGGGAGGGACTACACAAGGGCATAAATACAGAAGGCAAGAATCACTAAGGACTGTCTTGGAGGCTGGCTACTACATCTTATCAGCCCTATTCTTGTGGATTCATGTCTCAAATATTCATCCACATTTAAAATAGCTTAGTCAAGGAAAGTTTCATCATAATTCTCTTTTAGGGTTTTGGGGATTTTTGTTTGTTTGTTTAAGTTTTTCATTCTGAAGTCACTCATAAGGGTGTTTTGAAGGACAGCCTGACAGCTTCCATCCTGGATCTCTTAGAGTGCAATTCCTCACAGTCTTTTGGACTTAACAACCAAAGGACAAGTGGGTTGGGAAGAACTCCTAAAAGCAGATATTAAACAATCTAATATTATTGGTCCTTTGAAATTTTTAACTAAGGGTTGAAAATTTTCAGTTCTTATAATCTCTGGTACATAATTAAAACCTATTTACATAGAGAGAGAAATTAATAGGTTATCTGCCTAGCAAATTATATTTATATATCTGAAATTCATATTGTCCTTTATTGCTTTCTGACACTTAATCTACTGCTCAAATCCTGACCAACTCTACTGTTTTCTCAGTAAGAGAGTCATAAAAGGAAGGTTTTATTGAGTCCATTCCATCAGCATTTGAGGGGTTTACTAAACCTATCAAAGAATTGCTGTGTCAGAATATATCACTTTTTAAAAATAGGTGCTTGGATGAGATATTTTTGTTTTCCTGGTTACAGTTTTGCAGCACTGTTGGTTGCTAATTTTTTTTTTCTCCTCTACCACAGATTGTTATAGTATTTAACGTTTATGTGTTCTCTCTTAGCACCAACTGGGGCCATGGCCAAAATTCTGATTGGGAGTGGGTGGTGGGGTTGGAAACTATATATATGATGGCTGAACAGCTGTGATAATCTATGTTTTTGAGGCAATAATCATGAATAATGCAAACTTAGCTATTAAAATAGAATGGGGGATGACATCTTGTTGGGTGGGAATTTTAAGGAAAAGTTATAGTTTTAGAGTTATAATGATAATACCTATGGCTAGGTGTCAACATTATTACTCACCGTGCACTCAGTTTGAGGATAAAAGTATAACATCTTTAATTTAACCCCTGAAGAACAGGTGACAGAAAATCTGTATGATGTTGTTTTCTTTGAGAAGTCTTCCCTAAATTGGGTCAGTGCTCTCGCCGAGTGCTCCCATAGCTCCCTATATTTATCCACTTTAGCAGTTATGATGACTCATTGACTCATTGGTATCTCTCACAAGAACCTTGACTCAATGAGACAGGGTCACTATTAAATTCCCAGCAACTTTTTCCCTTTGGGTATCAATAAGACCACCAGAAAGCCCGAGGCTTACTGAGAAGAGAGTTTCTTCTCAATGTTTCCACCACAAGTACCGGGCATGTAAACACTTTGTTTTGATGAGACCTCCTAGAGTCACCTGTTCTCCCAAGCAATTCACTCTCATTGGAGGGACAGAAATATAGTAATTGACATGAACTGTCCATAGGTAAAAAACCTCCAAGGATGTGGAGCTTGAAGCCTTTGACTACTGACTTGGCTTAGATTAGAAGAGAGAAGGGGGGAAGGCATCCCAACCAGTCAAACTGTAGGAGCAAAGACAAAGAATGGATATGGAGAAACTAAAGAGGCAAGTGATTGGTGGCAGGAGCATTTGAACCCCAGTTTTCTAAACCTGAATAGCACACCTTACTATTATGCCACATTGCTCCTTATGAATGCTATTTTATGCCATTCTTTATACCGTTATATACTAGGTCAATTTCAAACACTGGGCAGGGTAAGACATCTCCAAACCATCTGGAGAAGGCAGAAGGAGTTGATGTTTTTAGCACTCCATATATTGGTTGAGCAGATTTTACCCACCTGGGTGATAAACTTCGGTGTAACAATAAAGCTGCTAAAGCAACAAAAGAAAGATAACAAGTGACTCAATGTGATTTCTGAAAATAGAAAGCAGATATATTAATCTATAAAGACAACAATATTCTTGAAATGAATCCTAAAGCAGAAATTAACTTAGGGTTCTTACACAAAGGATATTGAGACAAAGTAGTATGTCATTGCTTATCCATAGCCATTCAAAGATTAAAATGTTATTGGTTCATTGGCTATACAGTATGCACAACAGATGGAAGTAACAGGTATCTCACATTTCACTATCATTAAGTGATCCTATGCCTTTCAACCCCTCACCTCCATAGTTGCTGGTGTTCTTTCTGTCTTTCCCAAATGCAAACATATATGGTGTTCATACATGTGCAAAGGCAAAACACCCAGGCTTTTCAGACATGTGGAATATTACATGATACCTGATGTGTTTAAAAGAACACTTTATGTTAGTGTCCTTGCATTGAGGTCATTTTCTCTGTTGAAATTTTAAAGGCATGCAAAATATCATTAAGTAGTTCAGAATATGATTTATGATTAATTGCCAAGATTTACTGTAAGCCTTACTATGTGTCAGGCCCTGGTGCCAAGCACTTTACAAGTGTAATCTAATTTAACTGGCCAGTATTTATATAAATTAATAGTGGTCTGGATAGAGTGGAGACAATTTATTCACCTCCTTTCTTGGAATTCACATTAGAAGCAAGGTCCTGGGGCGCCTGGGTGGCTCAGTTGGTTAAGCGACTGCCTTCGGCTCAGGTCATGATCCTGGAGTCCCAGGATCGAGTCCCGCATCGGGCTCCCTGCTCGGCGGGGAGTCTGCTTCTCTCTCTGACCCTCCCCGTCTCATGCTCTATCTATCTCATTCTCTCTCTCAAATAAATAAATAAAATCTTAAAAAAAAAAAAAAATCTTAAAAAAAAAAAAAGAAGCAAGGTCCTTACTTCCTTATCTCCCTGTTGAATTAAAATAAGTGGGCGGGGCACCTGGGTGGCTCAGTCGTTGAGCGTCTGCCTTCGGCTCAGGTCATGGTCCCAGGGTCCTGGGATCGAGCCCCGCATCGGGCTCCCTGCTCGCCGGGAAGCCTGCTTCTCCCTCTCCCACTCCCCCTGCTTGTGTTCCCTCTCTCGCTGTGTCTCTCTCTGTCAAATAAATAAATAAAATCTTAAAAAAATAAAAAATAAAAAATAAAAAAATAAAATAAAATAAAATAAAATAAGTGGGCTAGGGCATTGGTTTGTGGTTTCCTCCCCAGATCCGTATCATTCAGGATCTGTCTGCAACTGCAAGCAAGGGGGCTATGAGTTTCTGTCCCTGCCAGATGTTTCAGGCCATACTCAGAGGCAGACAGATGTGTCCAGTGGAGCAGTCACCCTTTGTACTGGAGCCCTTGTCTTTGGCAGCTCAAAATAGCCTCACTGAGCTGTTGGGAAATGCTGGGACTGTTCCCTGGTTGGAATGCTGGTTGGGGGCCCTCACTTAACACAGTGGTTTGAAAAAAAACAACAAATAAAGTTTGTTCACACTTTAGTCCCAAGATTTAAAAAAAAACACACAAATATTCAAAATTTCCAAATCATAAATATTTAGGTAATAAGTGGTAAGTAAATTCCCTAAAGTAAACTGGTCAAATTTGGAACATTGGGTTTCCACTTAGTGAATAATTCTTATGCTCAAGCACAAATTCCCATTTCCCAACTGCCAGTGAGACCTCAGAACCATAACCATCCTTAATTTGTGTATGTTTTTGTGGGTTAATTGCAGGAAGGCACTGTGGTGTGGGTTTTGTCTTAATATTGATGCGGTGGCTTCAGTCGAAATAATTTTCATCATTCTATTTAGTCAGATATACTTCTGGGTGCGTTACATAAATGTTAGACCTTTGAGTATAGTGGGATGATATGCTAAATGTTCATCAAATAAAAGACGTTAAAAAAAGCCCAAAGAATTACCAGTCTGGGATTTTCACCTAGAAACATAATGATCCAGTTCTAGGACTTGGCTGGCTCCACAGGAAGGTAGAATCACTTCTGGCCAGCTGTTGGTTCTGTAGCATCTTGGCTGTCACTGGCAGGAGAAAATGCTTTTCCTTCCCTCAGGCAGAAAAGAATTTGGAATTTGGGGAAGCATTGAGGAAAAGGTCAAGCCTGGTGGGAAAGGGCATATGAAGCCGCTGGCAAATGCTACTTTTGCTCTTATGAATCATTGGCTACTTCATATTCTAGAGAACATCTATAAATTACAATCTCTGAAGTTTCTGTACAAGTATCCGTCTTTGTTATTCAAAATTCACATCGTTAGCTGTTCACTGATGACCTCAAAAGTTCACAACAGATAACAATATTCAACTTTCTCAGGTAAGGGGAAAGAACGAGTCACTTAGCTAGTGAGTGAACCTACCTAACTTCCCAGCATCGAGATATCAATGGGGCTGTGATATTTGACTATTTCCTATATTTAATAACATTTGTCCATTGATTAAAACAGTAACAGCAATGTTGTTTCTTTGGGAAAATGGCTCCCAGGTGAAGGTGAATTGGAGTAAAGGTGGAAAGGTGGGTTATTGGTGAAGTGAGGATATTCAGAGGAAATCGTGTTTCTTGGTGTGATTAAAAAGGAAGCAGTCACCCTGTATCCATCAGCTTGAGCATCTGTGATGATCTCATTATGTATTTTGTTCTCATTGTCAGGCCATGGATATCATTTAACATGCAGTTTTATTTTAGTGTAAATAACAACATGTTTAGGGGAGTAATCACCATTTGGGATGGGACAAAAATAAAATGACTTAGCTTTCAATGATCCTCATCTTCTAAACACTTACCAAACCTGACACTGGTGTTTTTACCCAACTATGATACTTTGTATTTTCCAAAATTAAACTAAGAGGAAGAGTTAAAAAGAAAAAGAAAAAAAAAAAAGAGGAAAGAATCAGCACAGTGCTGGTTAGAAGCCAACCTTGCACTTACAAAGAAAGAAGGACAGAGGTGACATCACTAAAAATGAATAAGAACTTTCAAAAGTTCTCTTCTTCATAAAAGCAATGAGAAAACTAGAAAACATTATCCAAATCAACTTTTCCAGAACCTTGGAAATTAACAAAGGCTTGCAGCACTCTGGGGAATGTTCATGAAAAGAAAGACAGGTAAATCTTCATAAGAAGAGTGAGCTTTGTTACATTTTAACTTGCTCCATTCCCATCTCCCTCTGTTGAAAGCCAGCAGACCACAATCTTGGTGAAAGCATAAAGGGACAGAAAGTGGCTGGAGCTGCTTCAAAGCCACATTCCTAGAGAACTGTCATTATTTCACCTGTCTGATGGTCCCTAGGATGTCCCCAGTGATAAAGCTGCCTTATTTGACCTGACTCACAGCTCATCCACTGTAGAAAGCCTTAGTGAGGAAAGACTTTTTCCTAGGACATCTGTCAAAAATGTGTAGGGGCGATTGTTTAACTTTGTGGTTTCCTGAGGCAATGGACAAAAATTAAGGCAAACATTAGGCTAACCTAAAAAGCTTAACAGGAAGAGCTGGGAAATGAGAAGTCTATAAAGGCTTTGGAAAACTCTCACCTATTCTGGGAATTTAGAAAACCATACACATTTGTAGGTCTGTGCACGTCCCCAGGACTGCATGAATGCTTAGGAAAGACCTGAGTTACATGTCCTAAGCTCTCACTTCTGGCTAACCTTGATGTTCTGGGCAAGCATGAAGTAAGGCTATGGTAAATTTGTCAAATGGCTTACTGAGTGTTAAGATGTGCCCCAACATGCAGGGGTGCCTGGGTGGCACAGTTGGTTAAGTGTCTGACTATTGGTTTCGGCTCAGGTCGTGGTCTCAGGGTCGTGGGATAAAGCCCCATATCAGGCTCCATGCTCAGCGTGGAGTCTGCTTGAGATTCTCTCTCCCTCTCCCTCTGCACTTCCCATTTGTGCACTCTCTCTCTCTAAAATAAATAAATAAATCTTTAAAAAAAGAGAAGATGTGCCCCAACATGCACATGGTGCTCCTCAGCAAGGACTAGGTTGCCTATTGGTTTTCAGTGTTAAAATCTGTTTAATAATTAGCAATCACTTAGCTAACTGAGCAGAAATTTCACTGACCAAATAAGGCAAAGAATACAGATTTTACAGAATTAGTTTAGAAACATCACTAGACAAACAATAATCAGCAGCAATAACAAGACTGTGGGTGGGGGGAGATAATGATTTTCAGAGTTTCCACAATATGTTATTTAAATGTCCAATTTTCAACAAAAATTATGAGACATGCAAAGAAACAAGATTATATAGCTCATCGACTCATATTTAGCTCAGCTCCATCAACTGATGAAAAGAAGATATGAGGGTGCCTGGATGGCTCAGTTGGTTGGGCAGCTGCCTTCAGCTCAGGTTGTGATCCTGGAGTCCCGGGATCGAGTCCCACATTGGGCTCCCTGCTTGGCGGGGAATCTGCTTCTCCCTCTGACTTCTCCCCTTTCATGCTCTCTCTCTCTCTCTCAAAAAAAGAAAAAAAAAAAGATACACACACAAAATGGAATATTACTCAGCCATAAAAAAGAACAAAATCTTGCCATTTGCAACAACATGAATGGAGCTAGAGAGTATCATGCTAAGTGAAATAACTCAAAGAAAGACAAATACCATGTGATTTCACTCATATGTGGAATTTAAGAAAAAACAAATGAGTAATGGGGGAAAAAAAGGAGAGAGAGGCAAACCAAGAAATAGATTCTTAACTGTAGAGAACAAACTGATGGTTACCAGAGGGGAGGTGGGTGGGGAGAAGGGTTAAATTGGTGAAGGGGATTAAGGGGAACACTTGTAAAAAAATGAAGGAAGGAAGGAAGGAAGGAAAGAAAGAAGAGCCCAAACACAAGAAAGAAGCAATTGATTAAACTCCCTGAGAAATCCCAGATGTTGGACTAAGTAGATAAACATTTTAAACTGGCCAATGGACATTCAAGTATATTAACATACACACACTGGGAATCCCAGAAGGAGAGAAGAGAGTAAAAGTAGAAAGAGTATCTGAAGAAATATGGCTAAAGCTTCCCAAACTTAAA
Organism: Mirounga angustirostris; assembly: GCF_029215605.1. Lineage (NCBI taxonomy): Eukaryota > Metazoa > Chordata > Mammalia > Carnivora > Phocidae > Mirounga > Mirounga angustirostris. Next base: position 181,150,800 of record NW_026991709.1, on the reverse strand, counting down.
GAAAATCATTTATTTACACATCCAAGAAGCTCAGTAAGTTCCAAGTAGGATACCCTCGAAGAGATTCACACCTAGATAAAACATAATCAAACTGTTGAAAGGCAGATACAAACAGAGAATCTTGAAAGCAGCAAGAGAGAAGTGACTCCTAATTTAAAGGGATTATCAGTAAGATTAATCACTGATTTCTCATCAGAACCTATGTAGGCTAGAAACAGTGTGGTGATATATTCAATGTGTCCAGAGAAAAAGACTGTCAACCAATAAATCCATCAAAACTATCCTTTAAAAATTAAGGAGAAATCAAGACCCCCTGAGATAAACAAAAATCAAGAGAATGCTATATTTAAAAATTCACTAAAAATGGACCAAAAACCTAAATGTAAGAACTAAAACTTGGAAGAAAACACAGGTCTAAATCTTTATGACCTTGCATTAGGCAATGGTTTCTTAGTTATGACACCTAAAGCACAAGCAACCAAAGAAATAAACAGATCAAAGGACACCATCAAAAAAGTAAAAAGACAACACCCAGAATGGAATAAAATATTTGTGTACACACACAGACACACAGACACACACACACACACACAGGATAATATACTCTTTTCCTATGTATGTTGAGTTGATTTTTGTACATGATATGAAGTGACATCAAGCTTCCTTCTTTTGCGTGTGGTTATGTTGCCCCAGTACCATTTGTTGAAAAAACTATTCTTTCCCAATTGAATTATATTGACACCCTTGTTGAAAATCAATTGACCATAAAGGTATGAGTTCATTTCTGGATACCTAATTCTATCCCCTTAATTTATATGTATATCCTTATGCCATTACCACACAGTCTTGATTATTGTAGTTTAATCAGTAAGCTTTGATATTGAGCTTCAGAGGTATTTAAGATGTGGACTTGAGAGAAGTGATCACCAGTTTAACAGGCAGCTGACACAAAGACACTGCATCTTTATGTTCAGTGCTGCAACTGGGAAATTTCCCACAATGCATTTTGCAAATCGGGTCCATGTCAAGGCAGAAAACCAGCAATACTAGCTTGTTTGACAGAACGAACAAAGAAACATCATGTGGGAGTGTGACATTTCTAAAACTTGAGTCACCCAAGTACCACTGCAGAATTTTTTGCTGTAGCCACTTACCAACTCTTTTATCATTTTTGTTTGTTTATTTTTACAGTCTTGAGGTCTTCTACTTTTTTTTATACTTATCATGCCATGGATTCATAGGGAATGGGTTCCAGCAGCTCAGGCTCCTTTCCATTGGTTCTCACAAAGTGTGCTTCTCTGGGTGGAGCTGGCTGGCTATTTAGTTGAACCCAAGTACCTTTCTCTTTGGCTTCCTTCTTTTCCTGAGCATTTTTCCTTCACACACTTCAGGAAGCTGTCTCAGCTCTTTGAGTGCTTGATATGCTTTGTATTGGTCATTGGGCAAATTATGGGAAGATGGAGGTTCCAGCCAAACGGCAAATGCCTAATTGTTTTAAATGCAGATCTGTATTAAACACATTGTAAGAAATGTTATCTGTAAAATCATAGGGTTTTTTTTTTTAAAGATTTATCTATTTATTTGAGAGAGCGAGAATGAGAGAGAGTACATGAGAGGGGGGAGGGTCAGAGGGAGAAGCAGGCTCCTCGCTGAGCAGGGAGCCCGATGTGGGACTCAATCCCGGGACTCCAGGATCATGACCTGAGCCAAAGGCAGTTGCTTAACCAACTGACCACCCAGGCGCCCTAAAATCACAGGTTTTAAGTGTTAGCAATATTTCTTCTAATACATGTTAGAATAAAGACATAATTATTAAAATTAAAGATTGTACTCTTAACACCTAACATTTTTTAGGAGCCATAAGACATATGAATAACCAATTATAAGAGACACCTCTGTTTATAGAGAGCCTTCTTTGGATTTATTTGGCCAGATTTCTAATTCCATTATATTAGTTTTGTGATCCTTGATGAACGATGCAAAATTCAGTGACATTATCTGAAAGATGTGAGCAAAATATGTCACCCATATTAGCTATCATTTACTGAGGGCCTCCTGGAAGACTGATCTTAGGATGGCCTACCAGAAATTACATGGCCAGGTTGTTCATTGCCTACTGTTGTGGATTGAATTGTGTCCCTCAAAAAGATATGTTGAAATCCTATCCCCTGGTACCTGTTAATGTGATCTTATAATAGGGTCTTTCCAAATGTAATAAAGTTAAGATAAGTTCATACTGGATTAGAATGAGTTTCCTTATAAGATGAGGGAAATTTAGATTCATACACATCATGAGAATGCCATGTGACAATGGAGGCAGAGATTGGAGTGATGGGTCCATAAACCAAGAAACACAAGGATTGCCAGAAGCTAAAAGTAGCCAAGAAGGATTCTTCTCCAGAGCCTTTGGTGGGAGCATGGCCCTGTGACACCTTCATTTTAGTCTTCTGTCCTCCAGGCTGAGAAAATAAATTTCAGATGTTTTAAGCCACCTGGTTTATAGAAATTTGTTACACATCTCTAGAGAAATAATACAGCTATCTTTTTTTTTTTTTATGTAAGGTAGAAGAAGGTAGGGTTCTCTCATTTTCGTTCACTGCTGATTTTCAGATCCTGGACCAGTTTCTCACATTTGGCAAATACAGTTGACCCTTGAACAGCCTGAATTTAAACTGCACAGGTTCACTTACACATGGGGTTTTTTTCGATAAATTCAGTATAGTAAGTGTATTTTCTCTTATGATTTCCTTAATAACTTTTTTTTAAGATTTTATTTATTTATTTGAGAGAGAGAGAATGAGAGAGAGCACATGAGAGTGGGGAGGGTCAGAGGGAGAAGCAGACTCCCTGCCAAGCAGGGAGCCCGATGCGGGACTCGATCCAGGGACTCCAGGATCATGACCTGAGCCGAAGGCAGTCGCTTAACCAACTGAGCCACCCAGGCGCCCTCCTTAATAACTTTTTTCTAGCTTCCTTTATGGTAAGAATACAGTATATAATACATATAACTTAAAAAAAAATATGGGCCAATTGATTGTTTATGTTATCAGTAAGGCTTCCAGTCAGTAGTAGGCTATTAGTAGTTAAGTTTTGGGGAAGTCAAAAGTTATACATGGATTTTTCAACTCTATGGGGTGTTAGCACCCCTACCCCCTGCATTGTTAAGGTCAACTGTACTCAGTTCATAGTTCTTTGAGTGAATGAATCAATAGACCTCTTTACAAAGAGTTATACATTCATTGTATTATTGTATAAACCAAGCCTAAAAGAGTTTAAGAAACATGCTACATGTTACACAGCAAGTAAATAGTGGACTAGGATTCAAATTTAGGTAATCTAATCCCAAAATATCTGTCATTTCACCATACTCTGCCTACTGCAAAATATAGAACTAGAATCAAATGATCTTATAAAGTCCTTTGAAGCTGAGAGCCATGGTTCTATGATAGCCCATAAGCTTCTTAGAGATCATTGCTAAATATCAAGTCATAGCCTGGAAAAATATTGAGGTTAGAACCCCTAGAGAGAAAAGTAATAACAACTAGTTTTCATTTTTTTGTTCAGTAAGTATTTATTAAGCACTTACTATGTACCAGAATCCATATATATTTTACTTGATAGATCACTTCATATACTTTTATATTAGTTTGCCAAGTTGAAATAATTATCATTTCCATTTTACATATGAAAAAACTGAAACAAAATAAAGTCATATAACTTGCTGAATGTCACAGCTAGGAAGTAACCAAACATAGATTCAATCTAGAATTTGAAATTACTAAACTCTATGACCTGAAATGCTTGTACCCTCCCCTTACATATTGCACTCTTTCCAGAAGTCCTAGTTCAGCATCTTGTAGCACAGAAAGCCTTCCTCTAATGTTATACATTTTATGGTGTGGTACTTATATATACCACTCATCTGGCACGTCTCTCTTCTTGGCAGAGTCCTGTTCTACCTCTAGAGCTGCCCCATTAGCCTCCTAGGCTTACACGCAACAGATACATAATCAACATGGCTTGACTTAGTTAATGGTGCCAAGGAAGGTGCTGTGTGGATACCTGAGCATATTTTCCAAACTTTCCAAATTTTTCAGGATGACCACATTCTGAACTGTTTCAAATTAGTTCAAAGCAACCATGTTGCTTCTGAACTTCTCAAAAAAGTTTTAAATCACTTATACTAGTTCCCAAATTCATCATATGTTGTTCTTGTTGTTTGCAGTGTCTCTGCGCCTAGTTTAATGACTTCATCGGAAACATTCTCTTGTGTTTCAGGCATTAGCTTAGATGTTCCCCTTTCTAAGAATATTTCTTTTCACCCCAGGCTAAAAGTGAGATTCTCCTCCTTTGTGTTCCCATTGAGCTCTTTGGTATTCAGCACCCTGTATGCTCTAATATCCTTGTGTCTTTACTTATATCTGTTTTTCACATCCCAGTGAGCTCCTTGGGACCAAGAACTTTCACTATCATATCCCAAGTACTTACACAGTCCCTGGCATATAGGAGTTTGTCAATAATAGACAAATAGACAAGAAAGAGATAATGAAATTGATGAACAATTAGGAACACTTAATTTCTACTCAAATTTCTGCCAAGAACACATAGAACAGAATATGTTTTCTTTATTTAGTGTTAGCATGGAGATCACATTTTGTCCCCCACACTCAGCCATTTTCTCAGTTGCAGGATTTGGGTTAGAATTAATAGTCATAGAAAAGCTGAAGGAAACCACAAGAGCTGATGGGGTTGTTTGTCTTACTCATCTAGTTTGAAAAGGACACAAATGCAATAAATTTAGATGTTAATGGGACAATAACCATAGCCTCCTAAATAGTTCTGGGCAAGGTTGACATGGCTTATGTTAAAATGCATGAAGAAACCCAGTAATGACAAACACGTAATTTTGCAAATCACAGTATTTCAAACAAAACACACCCATTTGGCAATACAGGCTAACTACAAATTAAGGGAGCCAACATTTCTTTCTTCTAAAATCTAGGATGTTTTCCTTTTCTGATACCACATAGCAGGTGTTTCATTCATTTGTAGGCTCTTAAATGCTTACAGATTGGACTTAAGTAACTAGTAGCCTTCATGCTCATGTACATGAAAAGGAAAAAAAAATGCCTTTGGGATTCCTTTCCTTTGTTGTCCACATATTTACACAAACTTGCCTTTGGAGAGGGCAGGAAAATCTGCTTTGTTCACCCAAACAGTGAGTTAGGTGCTTTGGTGAATTGGTGGTTTGTAGAAAGATTCTTGATTCATGTTAGAAAATATTCTTAGGTTTGGGCTTGAGTTTGTCTCTAGTCAGGTGGCCTTTGATAAGACACTTGATTTCTATTATATTTTTTATGCCCTTATTTGTCAGAGGAACAAAATTCTAGCACCTTTGTTAGCTTATATTTTTATTCTGAGGATTTAATAAGGCAATGTACTAATGAGGGTTTATCTTCTATTTAATAAGCAGTTGCTTAATAAATAACAAGAATAAATAAATAAGTAAATGAACCAATGTGTATAAAGGAGCTTTGGACGTATAGAATTACCCAAGAATATGAAGCCTGCCAAAGGGTCAGAAATTTCCAAAGAAAATTATTTCTGTAGGATTCAGGCTTCTTCCCTACTTAGCCAGAATCTGTTAATCTCATCATCTGAGCCCTGCGCTCTGTCAGACTAGTCCTGAGAGAAAAGGGCCACACATTGGATAAATTTTGATGAAAGGAGAAACAGTAAGGGCTTACCATAAGAAGGAATGATTGGAGCCCAGGTAGAATGTTTCAGGGTGGGCCTATTGATTGCCATACCTTGGGGTCTGAGGCAACAAAAATGTGGTAGGGGCGGGTAGGGAGAGCAGAGAGGAACCTAAGATGAAAAGGCAGCTTCTTGTACTAATTGAGAAAATTTCTAACTTCTACATAGAGTTCTGTGCATTAGGCTTTGGGGTCATAACCAGTGGTGTGCTGGTTAATATTTAACAATCAATTTTTCAGGGTGGAAAAAAAAAAGCTGAGATTGTAGTAGTAGCTGATTTCCATGGTGTAAACACACCCACTATGGCTGATTTCCAGCCACTGATGGTTTAACATCAGGGGGCTCATAAAATTTCTGAAAATTTAACAATCAGCTCTCATGAGCCAGTGTAAGCCAACTCAGGCAAAATAGTGGCTGAGGTAACTATGAGGTTATAAAACTTTTTATAAAATATTTTAAAGAGAAGAGAGAATTGGCTAACAGACTCGCATGTTCCCATTACCTAGCTTCAGTAATTAACAAACCATGCAAATTCTTATTTCATCTGTATCCCACCTGCTCCTTCCATCCCCAAATGGGTTATTTTGAAGCCTGTACTTCAAACGTGTCTCTAAAAGTTACAGACTCTTTAAAAATGCAACCACACTACAAAAGATACTAACAATAATTCCTTAAAACCACCAACTATAGACTCAGCATTCAAATTTGCCTGATTTCGTGTGTTTTGGCGGGGGAGGGTGGAGGTGTATAGCCTATCCAAATCAGGATCCGGACAACTGCATTCAGTTGATACATCTCTTTAGTCTCTTTTAACCTATAAGTTCCCTCTTCCTTTCTCCACCCTCTTTATTTTCTTTATAATTTAGTTTTTGGGGAAACCAGGTCACTTGTCTTAGAGTTTTCCACAGGCTGAATTTTGCTGATTTTACTTCCATCACATTGCTAACATGTTCTCCTCTCTCCTGTCTTTCTCCTGTAAAGCTAATTGGATCTAAAGGTTTGATCTGAATTAGGTTTCTCTCTCTCTCTGTGGCGGGGGAGGGGAGACTACATGCAGCCACAAAGGTCTTTCATGGAGCAGGGTAGAACTTTCCCATTGCCTCCTCGTAGGTGACACATTGTGTCTGGTTTTCTCCCCTTTAGTGATACTAAGATTGATCAATGGTTTCAGCCTGAAATGGATGACATTCAATATTACCAAAAAAAAAAAGCCCACCCCAAATCTGAAATACATATTTTCTTTCTCAGTCTTGAAGACGCCTTTTTATCACAAAAACATAAATCAATATACAAATATAAACACTTACTAAATCAACCCATCTATTTTATTCATGATCACTTCACATTTGAAAGCTCTTGCTGTGTTTATTTTCTTTGAACTGAATCTGGGGCTTTGACTAGGAAGCTATAAATCCAGTTTTTTATGAAATACGACTTCGCCACTAATGCCAGATTGGAAAGCATTCCTTGCTAATTTTTCTTCTTAACATTGGTTTGATAAGTAGTGAGTGCTCAGTTTCATTCCTCTCAGGGTAGCAGAACCAGAAATTTAGTCTCCACCTTCTAGAAACTTTCGACTTCAGGATTTGATTTTTGACGGACCCTGTGTTACCAGGACGTGCAAATCTGCCAGGTTGTAGGGGCAGGATCTGAGTGTGCCTAAGATGTGGACAGACGAACAAGCTCCATCACCTGGAGTTTGGCTGCTTCCTCTAACTTTCTCTAGCTACTGGTTAGGCCTTAATACGCTTAGAAGGTTGCTCTTCTAATTTGAACTGTGTGAGACATTGGCTGGAGGGTAGTTCTGTGTCCCAGTGATAAAAGAACACATAAAACAACCCAGTGCCTGATCATTCTCCCTGGCTGTCAGTGAATCATGTCTAATAGCATCTCCATGCAGTTTGCACCAATTTGCTTGCAATGGCATCCTTTTCCGTGGGCTTGCTGCTCAGCAGGCCCTGAAGCAATCTATGAATAACTTCCCAACAGATGCTGTTTATGAATTGAAGCAAATGGCTTCCCTGTTTCTCTTTTTTCTCACTTCAATAATTTTCAGTTACATTACGATGAATATTTATAGTCCTGTAGCAGTGCATAAAAATGGAGAACAAGCAGACCTGGGCATTGTTTCCTACGTGAGTGCTGTTCTAATGGGTTTTGGCCGACTGGCTTTAATAATGTTCTGCTGATGGACTGAAAAGAGGATGCAAATTGTAGATCAGTCATTTTCATTCAGTGTTTGAGCAGGATGGGCATTGATGGAGTGCTGGCTGCACCCGAGCACACATACGACCCCTTCACTTGCCACAACATCCTGTCATGTCGTATGTGTCTCCTCCTTATACTTCGTTTGAGTAATTTCAAACACTTGACTTCAACAGAGACTCTGACACTAATGTAAGGGCTCATTAGGTTTATTTCACCACTCTCTGCGGGTATTACCATTTGTGACTCAAATGACTAAGTGCATTAGAAGCCGCAGCCCAATTAATATAATATTCCTAGGAATTAACATGTAAAATCACAAGGAATACATTGGTTTCGATTTGCTGCCTTCTTCTGCAGAAAGGGACTGGGCCACATTTTTACTCTAAAAAGGCTTTTCCAAAATGTTTCATAATCCCATGTTTTCTTAAATATCACAAAAAGGAGAGGACTTCTATCTAAACATACCTCTTACATTTGATTCTAAGGGAGCTACTCTGTCTTCAGTGGCTTATGTTTCAACTAGCTGATACACCTTACTTGCGTTTTCTATTTACAATAATGAGTTAGTTAACTAGCCTATATTTTCCAAACCATTGACTGTGTCATATTGGCCCACATACAGATAATTTCCTGTTTGGCTATTTGCTTATAAATAAGAATGTTGAAAATTATATGTAAATATGTATATGCATGCACAGTGAATATATATTGATGCCTCCCAAAATATTCAAATTGTCCCATTTTCTACTCTTGCATTATGAAATACTCACCAACTCCTGAAATGAAACCGTATTTATTATGCATGCAAACCCACAATATCTTTACCACCTATCATTTGTATGCTATACACAGAAGGTTGTGCTGTAACACAACAATAAAAAATAAAAAAGGCAATTTGAAGAGGAGTATGTTTCTTGCTCTAACTGCAGAAGATGCCAAGAGTGATTTTCCTTTGAAAAGAAGTATAACCCACAATCCTGAAATATTCTAAAAATTAATGAAAAGCTGAAGAATTTAATATTTGATAGAGAAATGTTATTTTAAAAGAAACTAATATACAGCATAATGTCCCAAAGTGATTATCCTGACACAAAAATACAAAAATAAGACACTCTGGAAAGGTTTCCAGGCCTAGAGCAAAAGGACTAAGAATAGACTGAGGTCCCTACTTTTACAGAACAATTCACCATAGTATTTTTCTATTGTTTTAAATAATAGTAATACATCATATAAGTAATAAATGTCAGTAGTACATGAAGCTAATGTGAAAATTGTTCTCCTTTCTAGGATAAGTACAGTTAACAGAGACTTGTTGATAATTTTAGATGCTTATATTGAATATGTAGCACTCACGCAGGAATGCCTTCCTTCAAGGGCAATATGTTCTCCTTCACTGTTGGAAACATCTAGATTTGTTTTTTCCAGTTGTTTTGTGATCAACAACTGTGCTGATTTCTAGGTGGGCAAGCCTCTTATCTCTTTGTTTCTTCACCCAAGAGTAACTTAGAGTCTCCTAAGTATGCCTTTTAAAAAGAAGGGGGAGGGTGCCTGGGTGGCTCAGTCGTTAAGCGTCTGCCTTCAGCTCAGGTCATGATCCCAGGGTCCTGGGATCGAGTCCCACATAGGACTCCCTCCTCGAGGGGAAACCTGCTTCTCCCTCCCCCACTCCCCCTGCTTGTGTTCCTGCTCTTGCTATCTCTGTCTCTGTCAAATAAATAAATAAAATCTTTAAAAAATAAAAATAATAAAAAGAAGGGGGAGGCTTTGGGGGACATTTTTACTTGCTGATGATCTTCTCAGTAGTGGCCACAACATCAGGAAATGAGTCCACTTCCTAGCACAGAGGTGCTGCAAAAATGTGATTTGAGTATGGAAAGTGTTGTGTGTGGGAAACTGAGGTCTGGAATGTTCCAAGGTTACACCTGGCCCTGTGGGACTTTGAATCTACATCTGTGTGACACCAAAGACCATCCTCTGGACCAGGGTGCCTGTCACAGTATCTCCCTAGTGGCTGGAGGTTGGAAGAGCTCATTGATAGAGAAGGCCATCCATCACATAGGTGGCATGCTCCGGATATTTTTTTTAAAGACTTTATGTATTTATTTGAGAGAGAGAGCATGAGAGAGCCAGCGAGAGACCACAAGCAGGGGGAGTTGCAGAGGGAGAGGGAGAAGCAAACTCCCCGCTGAGCAGGGAGCCCGATGCGGGGCTTGATCCCAGGACCCTGGGATCATGACCTGAGCTAAAGGCAGACAATTAACTGACTGAGCCACCCAGGTGCCCCTGGCATGCTCCAGATTAATGAGACATTCCAAATCAACCTGTTCCTATCAACTGACTCCTCCCTTTCTGACTGGAGGGCTGTCATTGTTTCCACATCAGATGGAAATTGGGACAAAAGGGATTGTAAAAGTTATTTGTATGATGCTTATATCTGTAGCTGTCCAAAAAGTCTAGAAATGTAGGCAAATATATGACTACTATAATGTCATCAAAGAAATCTTCAAATTATAGGGAAAAAAATGTAATCTGTGTTTCCAGACTTTGTGGACATCCTATGGAGATAACTTGAAGAAAAGATTTTTTTTTTCTTTTTGAAAGTGTGCTTTGATACATTGTGGTATTAAGTATATTATTCTTTGATTCCCACATCCATGGTGACCAAATTGCTTTGTTACGTTTTTCATGTCTATCCTTTCTTATCCTGTCTCATCTGTCCTGTCATATCCCACACCCTACATAATTCATTTATCCATCCATCTCTTCATCGATTTGACAAATTATATTTGTTGAGCAATTACTGGCAGGCACTGCAGTAAGCACTAGGGATTCCCTAGCAAATAAGATAGAGCTTGAACCTACCCCAGGGGAGTACTACCTCTAATGGGGTTTCTAGACAAGCACAAAACTTACTACGACACAGTGAGATAAATGATAAATAAGTAAAGGGCAGAATATGTAAATGTGCCTGTATAGGGTGGGTTTGGGGTGGGGGAGGATGGAATATAAAAAGAGACCAGGGGTGCCAGGGTGGTTGGGTCAGTTAAGCGACTGACTCTTAATTTTGGCTCAGGTCATGATCTCAGGGTTCTGAGATGGAGCCTGGTGTCAGGCTCCCTGCTGAGTGGAGAGTCTGCTAGAGATTCTCTTTCCCTCTGCCTCTGCCCCTCCCCCAGCTTGCACTCTCTCTCTTGAAGTATATAAATAGAATCTAAAGAGAGAGAGAGAGACCAGAAAGATAGGTAAGAGTTGGCAGTGAAATGTGTAAAAATGATATAAAAATGTTCCAGGCAGGGACCAGCGTATGTAAGGGCCAAGTGGAAGAAAAGATAATGGCCTTGTGAAGAAATGAAAGGTCTGTGTGTCTGGTGTCAGAGTGTAATGGGTGATTGAAAGGACTGTGCGGAGACAGACAGACAAAAGACATCTTTAGAGATGAAGACTGGAGAGGTAACAATGTCCCGGTGGGGTGTGACTTTAAGAGACCGTGAAAGTCATGGTAAATATCTTAGGTTCCATTATTCTGAAGGTAATGGGACGTCAAGATGGGTTTTAAATGGAGTTATGACATGAAATTTTCATTTTGGAAAGATCACTGTGAACAGAGCATGACAGATACATTGGGAAAACGAGACCATAGGTAGAAGGGTACTTAGATGCTATTGTGGTCCATTTGGGAGGTGACAATGGTCCGAACCAAGGATGTCCAGAGAAGTAGACAGACTAGCATGTTTAGTGGGAAACCACTGTATTGCTAGCCAGCATTTTCCTCAACTTAATGTTCAAGATGCTTCCCATTATGGAGCTTCTCCCTCAGTTAAACATTAAAACCGAGCAGGGTCAATAGGAATTCTTTATAGTCTACTGAAAAAACTTCCCCTTTTGTTCTTCCTGCCTTTTCATATTGTTCTTGTCTCCCTTGTTTGTCTTATCCATATTCTCTGTGAATCTTTTATATAAATTTGTATGAATTTCTAAATTTCATATGAATTTGATATATCTTGAAGTACTGTGGCGAAGGCTTGGTTGTTGGACACACATGGGTGTATGTCCTGGTCCTGCTACTAAATATCTAAGTGACTTAGGATAAGTCTCTTAACCTTCTGAGCCTCAATTTCTTTACTGTTAAAATGGGCATAATCATCATTATCTTCACCTTCCAGCTTTAGAGACAAACACTCACCTACCACAATTAACCTTAGTGACCTCTCATGGTTCATTAGGCCTGGAGGCAAGTCCATGATTTATAACAAGAACCTCCAGGCAATTCTAAACCCTATGTGAGAAATGGGGCATTAGTTGGTGTTCCTTTTTCATTCAGTGTAAATATAAATTCAAGCACTTTAAGGTAATCTAAACTAAAAACTCCATTGTTGGGAAAACCAGACTTTGCAAAACATTAACACCACTTGGCAAGTAAATTAATACCACTTGGCAATTACATGTAAACCTTGTATTATTTTACTAACATAACCCAATAGCTAGAGGTTAGGTATAGTTAAAAATGATTTTTGCCCCAGTCATCATAAAAGCATGCATTTTTATTTATTTATTTTTTATTTTTTTAAAGATTTTATTTATTTATTAGAGAGCGAGCGCGAGAGAGAAACAGCATGAGAGGGGAGAGGGTCAGAGAGAGAAGCAGGCTACCCGCTGAGCTGGGAGCCCGATGTGGGACTCGATCCCAGGATTCCAGGATTATGACCTGAGCCGAAGGCAGTCGCTTAACCGACTGAGCCACTCATGGCAATTTCTCCTGGAAATTACATTTTGTTTCTGGACAAAGTTCAGAGCCAATCAAAAACCAATCAATAGAAACACTAATGTAAATCATAATTAAGGATGACAAATAGATTCTTGTACAATGTTAAATCATGTATTTATGGAAACAAAAATCCAAAGTAACATTTAAAAACCAAACCATCAATGTCTAGAGGATATATGCTGGTGACATTCCTGCTAATTTCTGTAGGATTTTTATGGTTACCAACAACTGACTGTAAGTGCCTTATTTGGGGTTGAAAAGGCTGGAAGTGTTAGTCTTGTGATATTTTAAAGGGAGTTTAGGTTTTCATGTATACAGGATTCATTTTAGCCAACTCTTGATATTCATTTGCTGTATTGATAGGGTCATGTGGTTCTGAGATTATTCTGTGAGACAGGGAGGGAGACCTGTGATGTGTATGGGGCTCTTAGAACTTGAAGGGCTGGTGGACATCTCACGTGTGTTCGCTAAGTTAGCACCTGTAAGAACTCAAGCAAAGCAAGAACATAGATGCTGTCCATTTCAAAGCAAGGGCTTATAGGGGAAAAAACAGGCAACAAAAGCTTGGAATAATTTTAGATAACACTTTTAATAGGAAACCATCATTTGGAAGGTAAACAGGGGTGTCATACTACACGAGGGATGCCTGTTCTGTTGTGCTCCAATGAACATCATTCACACTGGGAAGTGATTATTCCCATAGTATCCAGTATAGAAAAATGAAGGTAAAACACCAGTGCATTCAGACCTTATAGGGATGTCACGATGATTAATTTGTTAGTAAAGAGGCTGAGCATTTGGAAAGAAGATATAAATTTATTGGATCTTTGTACAGGTAGTTATATTTAAATACAAGCCGTGTATTAGAAGTATAGCAACCCTTCTAAGCTTCCAGGATTTCTAATGAGTTATTTAATTTTTTATACTTCTAATGTGCTGTCTGATCAATAAAATATAGATAAAAGTTACTGTACAAATTTACAGCTTATATTATTAAAGAACACAAATTTAAGTTGATGACTCTAGTTTGTGCTACTTAAAAGTAAATTTCTGTTTCAAGTCACCAGCTGTTTATTTGTATTTTGCTCTTTGAAGGTAATTTTCAAAGGGATCTACATATCTAATGGAGGCATACAGAGATCATTGTCTTTAAAATTGAGTCCATAATGTAGCTTCATGTCTCTGTCAGAATTTGCCTGTATAAATGATTTGTGGGCTGTGGGGCTCTTTGCTTTCAGTAGGCATCTGGGAAGGATGAGGACATGTGTGAATCCAACCTTCTGAATCCAAAGCATGGCTGTACCAAAATCAACTGGCAAGATTTGCCTTGTCAGGAACAGTGATAAAGTGCCTATTCCTCTCTACCGCATAGAAAGTTAAGTGGCAGGATTATTTTACTAGTCTAGTTAGTCTTTTGCACTCAGTCAATCCTCAGGCTAAGTTTCCTTTTTTCCTTGCATCACCTGGGCTGGAAAAGGTGCCCTTAAATAAGCTGTGATTTAAATTTTTGACTTCTTAGGTGTGGTGGTAATCCTTAGAGGCATACACTTCTCATGGGCTTGGTAAATACACCTGGAAAAATTGACAAAGTGTTTCAAGATCTAGATTTCTTTGATTTTCTTTCTCTTTTTTTTACTATATACGTAGAAATAGCTTGCTAGAGTGAACTGGCTTTGTGGGTTCTCCTTTTTTTTTTTTTGTCCCAGCTCTATTCAAGCTTGTAAGAACTATTTACTGTATCTACTATGAGTGCTATGCCCTCACAATTTAAATATATCATCTGATTTATTCTATGCAAGAACTCTAGAAGACTTTACGATGTTTTCCTCCTTTTATAGATGAATAAACTGAAGCTCAGAATGATTAAATAATTTGCTCAAGATGATAAATCTAATGTTTAAATCAAGGTATGATGGACCTCAAAGTTTTTCTATAATGTATGACCCCTACCTGCTAATTGTGTAGACCTGGCAGGTGATCTCATCTCTGTGGGTGCATTTTTACCATCTATACAATGAAAGGTTCACAGTAAGTTACTTCTAGGGCTTCCTGTAACAATACAAAATCTTGATTCCATTACTTCAATACTCTTCAATAGAATGTAATTTGGTGTAATAACTGTCTTTTTTTGGTCTCATCCCTATTCAAAGTGTTTAGTTAATAAATTACTAAACACTTTATTAGGACCTATTATAGAGGGTTTTTTAAAATTTTTTTATTGTTATGTTAATCACCATACATTACATCATTAGTTTTAGATGTAGTGTTCCATGATTCATTGTTTGTGCATAACACCCAGTGCTCCATGCAGAACGTGCCCTCTTTAATACCCATCACCAGGCTGACCCATCCTCCCACCCCCCCTCCCCTCTAGAACCCTCAGTTTGTTTTTCAGAGTCCATCGTCTCTCATGGTTCGTCTCTCCCTCCGATTCCTCCCCCTTCATTCTTCCCCTCTTGCTATCTTCTTCTTTTTTTTTTTCTTAACATATATTGCATTATTTGTTTCAGAGGTACAGATCTGAGATTCAACAGTCTTGCACAATTCACCACACTTACCAGAGCACATACCCTCCCCAGTGTCTATCACCCAGCCACCCCATCCCTCCCACCCCACCCCCCACTTCAGCAACCCTCAGTTTGTTTCCTGAGATTAAGAATTCCTCATATCAGTGAGGTCATAGGATACATGTCTTTCTCTGATTGACTTACTTCGCTCAGCATAATACCCTCCAGTTCCATCCACATCATTGCAAATGGCAAGATTATAGAGGGGTTTTTGCCTACTAGTTAGGGTTTCTTGTAGCAAGAGCCTGGGAAATAGCAATTTTTAAAAATATTTCTGATATACTAGTCTTCTCCACAGAGGTCAAACAAAAAAGTCCTTCCAAACACTAAAAAGTTAGAGGTAGGTTCATTAATTATAAAACTTCCAATGTTCACATTTTATTGCGGGAATTGTCATGGCATATTTTTTTAAGTAGGTTGCAAAGACTGATTTGCAGTGAACTGTAACAATCAGCTAAACATTTATTTTTAAATAATACTTGTTGCATTTCTAGGACTTACCCTGGGAAGATAAAAAACAGAGCCCTTTCTTAACTCAATTAAGAACACCACGAGTGATATCTCCATTTCCCTGTGTTTTCTCCCAGCATGAGATGACTCAGCCAGAAATAGTGTGATAATATCGCAGATGTTCCTTTGCTCGGATAGCTGGTTATTGCTTATCTCAATGATCTTTTAATACAAACACACAACTGTTCACCCTGTTTTATGGCTGTCAGAATTTTGCTTCATATTTAACAAATGGAAGTTTATGAGCAGATGTATCATTGATTCAGATTTACTTTTTCCCTCATTATGTTGCATGGAAAAGCTAACTGCTGGAGAGGGTATTAGCCGCATCTGCACTGATAGACTATTGGATTCAGGTTGTTCATCTGGTCTGTCAGTTCTCACCAGTTTCCTAGCCCTGTGAGCTTCATTCTTCCTTGTTAAGACCAAAAGATCAAAACAACGTAAACATGTCCTCCATTCCTGACAATGAACTATGTTTAATAGCCCATTCTCCCTTGCTCCAGGTACAACTTGGCAGAAATACCCAGACATTTTCCTCCGCCATCATCATGCACAAATGATGGTGTGTGTCTGGCCTGATGCACTCAGAGGGCTTTGAAACCAAATACATGTGGCTTTGAGTTTGGACTCCCTATTGATTTAGTTATATGACCTTGGTCAATTCACTGACACTTTGATCTGGTCCCTTTCTGTCCTCCAGCCTCATCTTGTGCTTCTATCTAATCACACTTCCGTCACATTGGCCTTTTAATTGTTTTCCTGAAACAAGATGAAGGCTTTATCTCCTAGCCTGACGCCTCACCCAGGAGGAAGCTGATTCACCTGTGACATTCATCTTGTGTGGCACTGAGCAAGGTGCTAGGCTGTTAGCAATCACTTCCTTCTACTGGAAAGTCAGTCTCCAAATCCATGGAGAGGAGGCAGAAGGTTATTGAAACAAACACACAAAGCAATCTGAGACCCTTCCAGAGGACCTGCTGCAATTCCTACTCCAAGCACAGTATGATCGGCAGCTGGGAAACTTCATAGGGACAATTTAGGCCAAAAAATTTTATAGCTCTAACTGAACCTTGAGGAGTCTGGTTGCAGGCCAAAGTCCTATTTATGATCTTTGAGAACCACCCAAAGGCAATGACAAGGCTTTGCCCAGCAGGCCTGACCAGAGGGAGCTGCCCTCTCCACACCAGAACTGGCGTATAGACAGTGATTGCAGTTTTCTGGAGGGAGCTGCCATCAAGGGCTCAGGAGCCTGGATCAGCCTCGCTCTGATGCATGTCCGTATTCCTGTCCCAGACACCTCCGCTGAGACCTCCTGATCCGGGGTCATGGCTGAGGCGTTTTTCTCTACTTTGACTTGGTACCATTCCCCTCGGACCCTTTTCTCCTCCTCTCTCTTCCTGCCCTGGCCCACGGGCCCATGAGAATTCAGGAGACTTTTGTTCATTGCTCCTAAGCCATAGGATGAGATGGATCCCTCATCTGCATTACACACCTCTGCCCCTTGCCCAGTGCACTTTGCTGTGGAAAATGGAACGATAGGGAGACTACACCTCTCTTATGTCTTATTCTGTTACAGTAAGTGTGTAAAGGTTTGATTGTTACTGTCATTTTGCTCATTGTCTTAATTGGCCACCTCGACACCTGATTGCTTAACAGATAGGCTGGCTGTGTTTCCTGTTCTGCACATGTGAAATATATAAAAACTGAGAAAAGCTAAAATTTACTGAACAATAATTCAGTTCTAGGCACTGTAATTTAAGAGCTTTACAAAAATTAAATAATTTAACAAAATTTGAAAGTAGTTACCATTTCTATTCCCATTTTGTAATTAATCTGAGACAACAAGGGGTTAAATGCTTTATCTTATATGGATAATAGGTGAGAAAACCATCGGGCTTATAGCCTGTACTCCTAACTTCTAGGCTAAATGACTTCTTCTTTACTTCCCTTAAAAGGACCTGAGTACTCTGCCAGTGATTCTGATACAGTCCCATTGATCATGTGACTGTGTTGCTATGAAATCAGGGCTGTCATTTCCCTCCTTGGATCTTTTGTGCATAAGGTCCACGAATACAGTCATCCTGCTACCTTCTATTCATCTGCCCTATTTCAACTTAAAGATCATTTTCTCCAAGAAAATGTCCTTGACTACTCTCTGCATTTATTCTCATGGCATCCTGTACTTCTTCCTTGAGCACTTATCACAATTGCATTCAAATAATTATGTGTTAACTAGTCTTCTCTGCTAATCTCAGATTCCCTGCTGGTAAAGGTCATGACTTTCCTGGTCATTATTGTACCTCCACAGTGAGGTGCACTGCAAAGCTCATCACAGAGCTGAATGCAAAAATTGTGGCTGAATAAATCAGAATTTCCTGTGTATAAGTTTCCTCCTTTATAGAGAAGGAAGAAAAGAACTATTTTATAGTGCTTTTGTGAAGATATAGTTTATCTAGATATTATTGTATTATAGGTATTATATAACTCTAATGTGTCTCATACTATGTAAAACGATGCGTGGCATATAGTAGTTGTTCAATAAATACTAGTTATGTTCGATATGGTAGCAATAGTATTCTTCAAAATGTTTTCTTCCTTCTCTGTGGGATGATTATTTATCCCTGATCCTTTGAAGTTAGGCTATCTCTAGTGACTTGCTTTGGCAAGTGAAAGTGATATATGTCATATTTGAGTAGAAACTTTGAGAGTCATTGGTGGTTCTTCAATGCCCCCTTTTTCCCTCTATCATGAGGCCAGCCAAGTCCCAGACATGGGCTGCTCCTTCAAAGATGAAGCATGCGTGAGATGACATGCAACCTAGGTTCAGTTGACATAGATGTGAAGAAACAAAACTTTGCGAGCCAATGAGATTTTAGGCTAGTTTTGCACAATAGTAAAATTTAGCAGAAACTAACTGATATATTTAGCTCAATGTCAGTCCCAGTACAGCCATGTGTATATAGTGATTCTTTTTGAAAGTTATTTTTGAGGGCCCTTATTTCAGTGTCAAATGTTCCCCTAACAATTTGAGACACACACCTGAATGAATATGCAAAATGAAGGCAATATCTAGCATTTGTCATTTATAATAACTTAGGTACTTTTATAAGTGCTTTGCAAGTATTAACCCTCAAAAACTTTGTGAAACCAAGTAGAAACTATAATACCCTTTTCACAGGTGAAGAAACTAAGGAATAGAGCAGTCAAATTACATGTTCCTAGGCCAGACAACTAGTTAACGACAAAACCAGGATTTGAGCCCAAGTGTTCTCATTTCAAAGCGTATACTTTATCACTATACTACATTGTGTCACATATAAATTCAAAAATGTATATACACGAGTAGAAAGAGAACTCTAAAATGCTAAGAAGAATATACATCATTGAGTCTAATAGGTTCTTTTTTTTTTAAATTTTTTTTTAAGATTTTATTTATTTATTTAAGAGAGAGAATGAGATAGAGAGCACAAGAAGGGGGAGGGTCAGAGGGAGAAGCAGACCCCCTGCTGAGCAGGGAGCCCGATGTGGGACTCGATCCCGGGACTCCAGGATCATGACCTGAGCCGAAGGCAGTCGCCCAACCAACTGAGCCACCCAGGCACCCAAGTCTAATAGGTTCTTAATATAGAAAATGGAAGAATGGACTGTATTGAGATTCTTGCCAGATGTCGAGTTCTGCCATTTCACTTTATTTGCTTTTCTTCCATAAGATGAGTAATATGATTCAGTCAAGAAAAGGATCAGTCCCAGTTATTGGAATCTTCCACTCACTGCCCTATAGGAGAGTGTGAGTGGACCAATGGTTCAAATCCACAGATGCTTGGAAAGCACCCCTTCATAAGAGTTGTTCTCAAAGGGGTTATTTAAACCCCTCCTTCATTTACTGACTTAACGAAGTTTCCAGGGTGTCCACAGTAAATACCCAAACAACCACTCTGACATTGGTTAGATGGCCTAGAGTTTCAAGAAAGTCAATACTCAAGTGAGATTTCTGAGTTTTCCATGATAACTCATGGAAAGATTTGGGCTTTCATTTTATGGAAAGTGTAAAAAAATGAATATAAACATATTTTGAATGATTTAGGAGGTGAATGAAAAGTTGAGAGAAAGCCAAATTTTGGAGGTTTTGGAAGCAATGAGTTTTGAGTCATCCAGGTCTGGTTTCGAATCCCAGCTCTGCCTCTGGATGATGCTGAAGCATGTCACTTACAGTCCCCACGTTCTGGGTTCCTTATCTATAAATTAAGCACGATGAATTCCTAAATTATATGGTTACTAGGAAAGCTAAATTTAATTTTGCCTTTATCTAGCATATAATAAATACCCAATAAATTAGTAAAGTAGCTATTATTTATAATTAACTATTAAGTAAGGAACAGATTTCTTTAAAGAATGATTCTACATTATAATATGCTGGCTAGGTACTTATTAACCCAGATATCTCCCAGAGGACTTTTCAGTGGATTGGTAATATCATGAATGTTACCATAGAAATACTGGCTCCTTCTTAAAGATGTTAATGATATTTGGAAAACAGGTAAAGCCCAGCATGCCCCAACTGTGATTCAACACAGTTTGTAAGCAGGGCCCAGATAAGTGGACATCTCAAGGAAGAAACTATATTAGCATAACAACAAAATCAGGTAAAGCAGAGACAATAAAACAGAGCAAAACAAATAGATTTTATAAATATAAAGTGATACCAAACCACTCTGGCAATTACAGCTTTCATATGATTTATGCCTTTAATTTGTCTAAATCAGTGACCCATGGAGTATTGGCATAAAAATTTCAAATTCAGCAAAAACCTAAATCACTATAAGAAACAGTGAATTTTTATTAGTTATCTTTCTTTCATTGACTTCCCCCAAACAAAATGAATTCTTCCTGGAGTGAGGCAAAATGAAGTATTATACTTCATGAAGATATTATCGATTGATGATTCTCAGCATCCAATATGTCACAGAAACACAGAAATACAACTTGACTGTGAAATCAACAGTGCAGAATTACTATTCAAAACATTTCCTTTTCTTCTGTTTAACATTAACACTAGATATCACTTTTATCTGGTAGAAAGCAACAGAAATGGACTCTGACTAACTTGGGTTAAAAAACAAACAAACAAACAAAAAACTTCTTGAGGCACCTGGGTGGCTCAGTGGGTTAAGCATCCAGCTCTTGATGTCGACTCAGGTAATGATCTAAGGATTGTGAGATCAAGCCCTGCACAGGGCTCTGTGCTGGGCGTGGAGCCTGCTTAAGATTCTCTCTCTCCCTCTCTCTCTGCCCCTCCCCACCCCCATCCCTTGCTCACACACGCATGTGTGCATTCTCTCTCTCTCTCTTTCTCAAAAAAAAAAAAAAAAGAAAGAAAGAAAACAAACAAAAAAACACTTCTTGGAAAGATAAGGTATAGCTCAAAGAGTCAAGAGAATAGATAAATATCCAGGCCTCAGAAAGGACAAAAATCAAAGCTGTGGATCTAGGAGGCATGGACACATGATCAGTCATTTCAGGTCCCCTCAGATGTGATGAAATAGCTCCAGTGGATTCCAAACTTGAATTATTCCACTTAATTTTCAAATGCTTGAGGAAAACTGTCTCATTGTTTGTCACTGGCCAGAGGAGGGCAAGTTACCTTAGCAGTGTTCTCAAGGAGAAGATGTTCCCCATGTTGGGGATATCTCTACCAGCTTGCAGAAATGATTACAGTCCTGTCAAGTAAAATCTTGATTTTAGCCCATTGAGACCCATGTTGGATTCCTGACCTACAGAGCTGTAAGTTAATACATTTGTTGTGGATTAAGATACTATATTTGTGGTGATTTTTTATGGCATCAATAGAAAACCAACACAATAATACTTTTTTTTGTATAAATATATCCCAATTATTGCACATGACATATTAAAAAAAATAGAGGCTAATTACCATTATATCATAAAGTAGGAAGTTAGATCAGGAAAGCAGAATATGCTAAGAGATGGTTATTCTGTGTGTGTGTGTGTGTTTTTTTTTTTTAGATTCCATATTTGTTCATTTGAAATTCATTCACCATAGGGCCAGTTAAATGAACTATTTTCCATATTTTCTGTATTATTGATGCTCTATCATCTGGGGGCCTTATAGAACTTGGGGAAGATGTCCCTCCCAGGGCTGGCTAATTCTTAGAGACAGGAGAAAGCTCAAGCAGGAACACATCTCTTGTATGTAAGCCAACTAGTCCCAAGCCTATAGCTACAGCCATCTCCTTTAGTTAGCTCATAATGCACCAAGCCAATATTTTCCTGCCCTAAATCATCCCAGGGCCAGGTACCAGACAATAAGTGGCAGCCCCCATACCTCAACTATGTGTCTGAATTATTCAAATTAGCCAATCATAAACCGTTAGCTCTGCCCTGCCTTGCCTTTCTTATAGAAACCCCGATGAAAGCTGGGGCTTGGACTTTCTCCCATCTTCCTCCTGACCATCCTGATGCTTCCCCTGTGGCTGTGTGGCATGATGATACCCTTCTCTTAGGAAATGTAAGTAATAAATTCTTCTTTCTATAACTTTGGCCTTCCCATGTCATCATTCGGTCAGACCACTCTACATTAAATCCTGTGTATAATTTTAGAAAAATGGCAAACCTGATTCTGCCAGGTTTTGCAAATACCCACCTCTGGCTTATATAGGCAGTTAAGGTTGGAGGGAAGTAGAAGGAAAAATGTTGGTGTGCTGCACCCTTTTGTTTTCACACTATTCCTTCATGGGGGAGGGAAGGGCTGTGTGTCTTTCTACCTAAACCCAAGTGGGATGTGAAGCTAGAGGACTACTAAGGGAGGTGGACAGCTATCCCTTCTTCCTTAGACCTGTAGTGTGTGTGTGGTGGGGAGGGAGGATAAAAAAAAAAAATTCACAGAAGCATTCTGAAAGAGATTCCACCCAAGAGAACTCCCAGAATGAGCCAAATAACCCAAGAGAGAAATAAATAGCAGTAAGTGCAGGACTAGAAGGAAAGTTGAAAGTAGCCAGATGGAAAAGAGGCATTGCTGGTATCATGGGAGCTACCGTTAGAAGCTCCTCATGGGAGAGTGTCTCAGGCTCAGCCACTAAACCCCAACATCTTTCTGGGTTAAATTTTTCATGCCTCAGAGGCCCATCTGAGAAAGAAGCTGTAGAGGATGGGCAGGGAAACAAGAGAAGCCAATCACAGCTCCTTTAATCACTACAGACTTCTCTGTTTTAAGTAGATTGAACTGGGAAAGGAGAGTTAATAGCCCTTGTACCTTCATTTTTTAGTGCAGGTTGTGAGAGTAAAGCCTTCCTTTCTCAGCATCCCTTGATTTAGACTGTGCCAACTGGGTGCTCCAGAAGAAGGTTTCAGAAAGTAGAAATAAGGGATCTATGCACTTTGGCTTCTGCTCCGTCTGCGTGCATCCCCCTGATGGGAGGTCTTGAGTATTCTGTTGATGTGCTCCAGTGAGTAATCCTGAGATTATGGTTTTAGGCTAGGGTCAAGGGCACCTCATCTGTCTTCTCGGCACAATGTGGATCTAGGAAGCGGGGTGTTGGCTGTGAAACCAATAGTTGTAATGGCAGTGTTTTCCTGGTATCTCTGTTAGTTCTGGCCTGGAGTTGGTCCTTCTGGGTAGTTTCCCAATGCCCCATCTTCCTGACAGTGGTGGAGGCCATAAGTCTTATTTTGAACCCATTCTTTTCTAAAGTAGTGTTTCTCAACCTTCAAGAATAATGTAAAATTAAAGTTAGAATGTCCCTGAGACTAAACATTTTAGTTACTGAAATGAGACCGTTCTTGTGACTGGAAGGGATAAGAGAAGCTATGGGACTTCTCCAACTCTTTAGGTAAGAACAAGAAAGGGTAAGCACACAGTAGAGGTTGACAGAGACAGTGGGAAGAAACATTTCATCCTTATATCCTGTTTAGTCCAGCCTTTCTCCTATATTAATTACATAAACAACAGAGTAATTTGTAGACCCAAAGAAACAAATCTAGTACTAAAACAATGTCATTACAGAGCAGATACCATAATTAGAAACAGTAAGTAAGAGACTCAACATTGAAAACTGAACTATTGACATAGAGGGATGACTACATATAATCATTGTGAATCCTGATGAGATTCAAACAAGAAAAATACTAACACATTAAGAAGACTACAACAACAAGCATATAAATAACTGATCTCTTTGAGGTGGATATGCCCCCAAAACAAAAACAAAACAAAACACAACAAAAAAGATGCATTCAAAGATATAACACAAAAGAATGTCCCTGACATGAAGAAAGAACTATGTAGGCAGATCAATGAACACATGTTGATCCAGGAATATACTCAGTGTTTCAGGTTTCTGGGCAGAAAAAGAGATCATGTACTGGAAGAAATCTGGCTGGCCTCAGACTTTCCCACAGTAACATCCAATGCCAGAAGACAGAAAGAATGTCTGTAGTGTTTTGACAGAGAGAGAGTACCACCCAAGGAATTGTTACCGGCCAAAGTCACATTTATTTCCAATGGTTACAGAGAGACATTACTAAACATAAAAGAAATTGGAGAAAGTAGAGTCTATAAGCTCTTGTTGGGAAAAAAAAAAATATCTTGAAAACCAAAAAGCCAGCCAATTGAGAGACTAATCAGACTAGCAATTCAGGAATTATAACATCAGGAATGATTGAAGTTCCAGAGGGTGGTACTGATTGGATTTCAATATAAATTTAATATCATCATAGATACAGAAGAGGAACTTGGTCAACATCCCTGCTACCCTTATCTTATGGTACAGTTTGTAAAAATGATGCCTTCCCTTCCTAACATTCCTTGATTTAGACTACCAACTGGATGCTCCAGAGGAAGGTTTCAGAAAGCAGAAATAAGGTATAGGGGCACTTTGGCTCCTCTTCCATCTGCATGCATCCCCCTGATGGGAAGCCTTGAGTTTTCTGTTGACCTGCTCCAGTGAGTAATCCTGAGATTATGGTTTTAGGCTAGGGTCAAGGGCATGCCATTCGTCATCTTGGCACAATGTGGATTTAGGAAGCAGGGTGTTGGCTGTGAAACCAATAATTGTAATGGCAGTGTTTTCCTGGTATCTCTGTTGGTTCTGGCCTGGAGTTGGCCCTTCCAGGTAGTTTCCCAATGCCCCGCCTTCCTGACAGTGGTGGAGGCCATAAGTCTCATTTTGAACCTATTCTTTTCTCTTCTAAAGTAGTGTTTCATGTTTCAATAATGTTCAATAATGTTGATACTTTGGGTCAAATAATTCTATTCTGCAGGCTGTACTTGACACTGTGAAGTGATGAGCTTCTATCTATGAGGTGCCCATAGCACCTGTCCTCCTCCCCCCACCCCCAGTTGTAATAACCCAGAATGTCTCCAGACATTGACAAATGTTCCCTGATCACCAAAATCACCTCCTGTTGGACCCATTCACCTAAAATCATGCATCCTGTTTGTTCCACAGCCCTTCTGATCCTCTTGTTCCATTCTGTATTTTGTAAGATTTGAAAAAAAAAAAAAGTTTTCAAATAGTTCCACAGAGCAAGAATTTGGAGCAAGGAACATGGCATGGCTTCCTATCCCTGGAACAGTAGGGCTCTGTTTAGGGAGACTGAATTACTTTCTACCTGGGTATGTAGCATGAACAGTGGCTGGACACAGTATTACCCCAAATCCTCATTCTGTGATTCTTTGAGGAGTCTTCCATCCCCATCAATCTTGAGGTACAGGTCTTGGGATGTTAGAAAACCATCTAGCAGAAGCATATTCTAGGTAGGGAATTTATGTTGCCTTACCCTGATGTCTAGTACATTATTTTGTAAAGTTTATTTGTATTATTAGTAATACTCTAATAAGTACAGTTCTTATATTTTGATAAATTATAAGATGATTATCTCTTATTCTAATTCCCTCTCTCTTTCCTCTATTGAATTTTGGGTAAGACTTTTTATAGCATCATTTTTCAAATTGTAAGTTATAATACAGGTTCATTTCAGAAAATCTGAAAAAATAGAAATAATACAACAAGCACTACCTATAATCCAACTGGCGACAGGGGCTTATTTATGTTTTGTTGGGTTTTCTTTAAATGTTTTCCTTTACGTTATTTTTGTATGTGTGCATGCATATATTTGTGATCGTATGCTTTTCAAACAAAATTGCCATATTAGCATGGATGATATGGTTTCCATCCTACTTATTTTCATGGTTGTATTTTATGTAATATTCCACATAACATCATCATGAAAAATCATGAATTTTCTTCCCACCATTCTAAGTTTGTGCTTTTCAGAGCCAATCTTCATCTTGTTTGTGTCATTCACTTATTCAATAGGTATTTACCGAGTAGCTCCAATGTGGCAGATTCTGGCTTAGATACTGAGTGAGGACACAAAGCAAAGCAAGAAATGGTTCCTGCCCTCAAGGGGCTTTTCCATAGAAGAGACATGAAGAAATAATGTCAGTGCCATTTGCATTGCTGCCACTGCCTCTGGAGCAGCTTCTTTGCAATTATTTAAAAATAGATATTGAGCTCCTCATTGCACAAAGGACTGATTTAAGCAGGAAGCTAGAATTCTCAGGCAGACATGCTGATACAGATACACATCTCTAAGTCAATGAGCTGTTCACATCAATCAGAGGTTAAGGATGGTGCATTTTAGCAGAAGAAGGTGAGGATCAGTATCTAACTGGGGGGAGGAGAGCTGGGAAAGTGATTGAAGGCCCAGCTCCATCAGTTATTTGCCCAAACAAACCTCAGGGAAAGTTTGAAGCAAAAAAGTTGTAAGAGAAAAGGACCAACTAGTGGCACCAGCTAGTGGAATATTTTATGCAGAATGTTACCTGTTGCTTTAAATTTCAGTGTCTACAGTATTTCTTAAAAATAGAATAGTAACCCAGAAAGGAGGTGGGTGAGGGATGGGTGAACTAGGTGATGGGGATTAAGGAGTGCAGTTGTTGTGATGAGCACTAAGTGATATATGGAAGTGTTGAATCACTATATTGTACACCTGAAACTAATATAACACCGTATGTTCACTATACTGGAATTAAAATTTAAAAAAATTAAAAAATCCCCAAAAACAAAAACATAGAAGAGTAACTGAAGTCATTTGCACCTGTGCCCCACTTTCAAGCAGCCACACCCTTCTGCCATCAGAGACATGTTTGACTTGAACTCACCAGATGTATGGGAAGAGGGTTAAAAACCCCGAAAGTTAAGAAGACTTGAAATTTTCACTGCGATTCTCTATATCTAGGGTTTAAATGAGCTAAACAATAATGCAGTTGGCTTTTGCTGCCATATAATCATGAAATTGTGCGGCTCAAAGCTACTTCAGAAAGAATCCCTGACCAGAGTCTTCTATCTGTGAGAGAGAACCATGCCTACTTTGTGTGGATCTGTGCAGTGATATGAGATCATTCAGGTTATGTGTCTCCTTGTATCTGCTCAGCCTACATGCATTCTCACTATAGGCATCCGTTGCTTGCTTAGCTTCCTGTTAGAATGGCCCCAGTGGAGGATCCTGTTGTATGGCTCTAAAGTTATGAACTTCCCTCCTCTGGGGACGGAAACCAGATTACTGTGTGAAAATCATTGTGCTCACTATGGTAGAAACCATAGCAGTTCAAGACATAGCTCTGTACCCACAGAACTCTGGCTTTCCCAGTAGCCATCCAGAAGGTTCAGGGAAGATAATAACCCATAAACCAAAGGTACAGGAAAGATAATAGTCCATGGAGATGACTTTGGCCAATAAGTGATGGTAGAGGGAGAAAAGCCAGCAGATAAAGTGCTGCTACTCATCCCCTCAAGGGAGTGGGGCATAGCCTTTCGGCATGGCTTCTGAGTGACTGAGTGACTGTGGTGTGTTGGTGGGAGGCTGAGGCTGGCTTGGAACACTCTACCCAGCCTTGCTTTCCCTCCCTCCCTGCTCCCTCTCCCACTTTTCCTCACTCTTTCCTAGAATTAAATAAGCCTCCATAAAGTGTGGACACATTTTAAAAAAATATGCCCTGCCAATCATGATTGGGTAGTTACAGATAACTCTTACTTTTGAACTTCATTTAATTTCACAGACATAAACAAGAAATTTGTAGATCATCTCCCTGAGCATTATTGCAAAAACAATCAGATTTCACCTCCAACTAGCAGTGATACTGTAGCAGAATTTAGTGGCAGCAATTTTCATGTAAGGTCACTGTGCCAGTGGGGTGGGAAAGGAAGATTTCAAGACCAACCATCTGTGGTTGGAGCCTCTTAGAGAACTGTATTATAGGATGTTAGTGTTAGGTCAGTGGGCATCACTGTTGGGGGAAAAATGTAAATGTTATTGTGAGAGAGCTCAATACACCAAAACATAAATTCTCTGATGGAAATGGGCTTTGTGCATTCCCAGTCCTTAACATCTGACACTGCAAAATATATCATTGGAAAAAAGAAGAAGAAAAGAAGAAGAAGAAGGAGGAGGAGGAGGAGGAGGGGGAGGAGAAAGAAGAGGGAGAAAGAAGAAGAAAAGAAGAAGAGGAAGAAAAGAACAATGCATCATACTGGGGCATACCACCTTCCAAGCAGCCACCAGGATATTTCTATCAAAGTCTAACATTTCCCTGTTCAACCACATTAGAGGGAAAACTCCTCAGGCATAAATTCATCATATATGCTTGATACTCAATGTGATGTTTTCACATTAAAATAAGGTCCCTAAAGCAAAAACTAACAATGTACTAGATGAAGTAAATCGAGGATATTGGCTGCCGAGAAATCTTTGAAAGACTATCTGAGGTATGTAATATCAGTATAACTATATTGCCAATTTCACTCCTGTCGAATAACTTAAAATGCCTTTCAGAAGCAGTAAGTTAAATTCCTAAATCTTATCTCCTGTAGATTTAGGAAGCAAACCAGAGCTCCCACATCCAGGCTACTGCTCTATCTGTTGGGGCAGTATTTTCAGCACCAATAAAAAAATGTTCTTATTCCCTGATATAGTCCCAGCCCCCAGATTACTTTGCTGCAAACTTTTCTTTGGCAGCTTATTTCCTTTGAGTAGTTGCTTATTATAAAAACCAAAGGGAAATAAAAAATATATAAATTTTTTAAACTACCCCTTTTCAACTCCCTCATTATGGCCCACTCAGTTTTTAGAAGCATGTACATTAGTGGAGTGTTTGCAGTGTTCATGACTTGAACTTCTAATTTATGTGCTCTTAAATGTACACTAATCATCAGCACACTATTAATATTGTACTCTGAGGATTTTCCCTCCAACTACTATTCCAGGCAAAAGGAATATTCTTAAAAACAATATTCATTGACTTCCATAAACAGGCAGGTCAGGTTGGAACATGAGCCACTGGCATTGATGTGTGGATGGAAGTATTATTAGAAGTTATTTACTACATAAAATGCCAACCTTGCCAATTTCTAAACGTTAATGGCCTTATGGTGAAAAAGAAAGGTTTATGCACTCCACTGAGGGATTTCAGAATTTTGTAATCTTGGCATGGGAATGGCTTGATTGTCCAATAAGTCATTTTTACTTCTCCCTTAATTATATATGTTTATGAACTTTTATAAATTTGAAAGCAAAACTTTCTGTACTGTTGAATATAATAATTGAGTCTAAAAGACTGAATTTAATATGCTGGGTTTACTGATTTGGGGGTAGGACAGATTTCTCTGTTGATCCTGGGGGAAAAATGAACCAAAATAAATTTTAAATGGATTATGCGGATTTGTCTAAGAAAATCCAGAATGTTCAGCTACATTTATAGGAAATTCTAATTGACTCCACTATAACTTGAATGTATCATCTTCAGCAAATTAGAAAGAGTTGCCCTGGGCCCAGCTTATTCTAAAAGACTTTGCCAAAATGTCCATAAAAGTTCTAGTTCATTACTTAATTTTTTTATTTATTGTATGTGAAACTACTTTTAAAAATGTTCAACTCAAAATACATCCCATCTTTAGATAATATGCCTTAGATGTATTTTACCTTAATTGTTGGCATATTAATTTCAATATTTCAGGAGGCCAGCCTTAAAGTTTTTAAGATATGGTTTAAACTTGCTTAAATTATTCATGAGATGCTACTATAGTTAATAATATGTTATATGCATATTATCTGTATGGATGATAATCAATTCAAAATCATTATCTAAACACTTGTTTGATAATAGAAAAGCTATATGCTTTCCTTATCACAACTTACTTATGGTTTTAGGAGATTTATGGAAGTATATTACCATCACAAAGTTGAATTCGGGGAATGTGTAGAAATTCCTGTGATTATGCATAATATTCCATTTGTAATTTTCATTTACCTCTTTGAGAAACACCTTTTCAGCAATGATTAAGTTGTAAGCTAGTAAAAATGCTGAAATAATTTAGTAATTATAGAAGATAACTAACCACCCACTAGTACAAAGAAATGGAGAATAGACAAAAATTACTCATATTAGTATCATCAAAGATAATCATTGCAACTTTGGTATATCTATTTTTAGTCTTTTATCTATAAAGACCCTGTTTTTGTTTTTAATAGTACTATATTCAAATATATAATGAAATTCTATTCTATGTTATACTAATGTTACAGATGTTTTCCTATGTAATATCAATTCCATAATGGTAGCATGAATATGAAATTCCTCCTCCAGGAAAGTTTAAAATGACTCATATATAGACTTTTCTATCTGTATATCTTCTTCAGTAAAATTTTTTTTATGTCTTTTGCCCATTTTCTAATTGATTATTTGCTAAGGTTATCTATATATTCTAGATATGAGCCCATTGGGAAAATGCAAATAAAACCACGAGATAGCCCTGCACACCAATTAGCATGGCTAAAATAAAGAATGGTACCAATACCTATTGTTGGTAAGAATGAAAAACTGGATCACTCATGCTGATGGGAATGAGAAATGGTATAGTCACTAGAAAAGAGTTTGGTAATGTCTTTTAAAACTAATATGCAATTTAAAAAAACTAATAGGCAATTACCATATGACCTAGCAATTATACTCTTTGGCATTTCTCCCGGATACATGAAAACTTATATTCACACACACACACACACACACACACACACATGCACACACACATGCACACAAACCAAACAAGCTATACACAAATGTTCACAGTAGCTTGATTCATAATAGCTGTAAACATTCCAGATGTCCTGCCCCAAGTGACTGACTAAACAAACTGGGTGCGTATTTATTCCAATGAATACTACTCCACAATAAGAAGGAAATAACTGTTGATAAATGCTGCAAACTGGATGAATCTCTGGGAAATTATGCTAAATGGAAAGAAAGTCAATCCCAGAAGACTACATATTGTATGATTTCATCCATGTAACATTTTGAAATAAAAGTGTTCTAGAAATGGAGTAGATTAGTGGTTGCCAGGGGTTAAGAAGGGATGGGGACAAATTCAGCTACATAGTTATCAAACCATTCAGAACACCTACAAACTCAACAGGAGATCGAAGAAAAGAATAGCAACCACTTTCTGGAAGTGTATATTTTTCTGGGGTCGTTGTTACCCTTTTAGCATTTTTTTTTAGCATTTTGCTCTCTCATTCATCTATTTTCCTCTGGACAAAATGACAAGATGGAAAAATTCACCTCAAAAAAAAGAACAAGAGGCAGTACTGACTGTCAGGGACCTAATCAATACAGACATTAGTAAGATGTTGGAACTAGAATTCAGAATGACGATTATAAAGATACTAGCTGGCTTGAAAAAAGTACAGAAGATACTAGAGAATCCCTTTCTGGAAAAATAAAAGAACTAAAATCTAACCAAGTTGAAATCAAAAAGGTTATTAATGAGGTGCAATAAAAAAGGAGGCTCTAACTGCTAGGATAAATGAGGCAGAAGACAGAATTAGTGATATAGAAGACCAAATGATGGAGAATAAAGAAGCTTAGAAAAAAAGAGAGATAGGGGTGCCTGGGTGGCTCAGTCGTTAAGCGTCTGCCTTCGGCTCAGGTCATGGTCCCGGGTTCCTGGGATCGAGCCCCGCATCGGGCTCCCTGCTCAGCGGGGAGCCTGCTTCTCCCTCTCCCACTCCCCCTGCTTGTGTTCCCTCTCTCGCTGTGTTTCTCTCTGTCAAATAAATAAAATCTTAAAAAAAAAAAAAAAAGAGAGAGAGATAAACAACTACTGGATCACGAGGGGAGAATTCCAGAGATAAGTGATACCATAAAGTGAAACAACATTAGAATAGTTGGGATCCCAGAAGAAGGAAGAGAGAGAGGGGTATAAGGCATATTGGAGCAAATTATAGCAGAGAACTTCCCTAATTTGGGGAAGTAAACAGGCATCAAAATCCAGGAGGCCCAGAGAACCCCCCCTCAAAATCAATAAAAATAGGTCAACACCCCGAAATCTAACAGTAAAACTCACAAGTCTCACAGACAAAGAGAAAATCCTGAAAGCACCTTGGGACAAGAGGTCTATAACCTACAATAGCAGAAACATTAGATAGGCAGCAGACCTATCCACAGAGACCTGGCAGGCCAGAAAGAACTGGCATGATATATTCAGAGCACTAAATGAGAAAAATATGCAGCCAAAAATACTATATCCAGGTAGGCTGTCGTTGAAAATAGAAGGAGAGATAAAAAGCTTCCAGGACAAACAAAAACTAAAAGAATTTGCAAACACAAAACCAGCCCTACAAGAAATATTGAAAGGGGTCCTCTAAGCAAAGAGAGATCCTAAAAGCAACATAGACCAGAAAGGAACACAGACAATATAAAGGAACAGTCACCTTACAGGCAATACAATGGCACTAAATTCCTATCTTTCAATAGTTACCCTGAATGTAAATGGACTAAATGCCCTAAGCAAAAGACACAGGCTATCAGATTGGATAAAAAGACAAAACAAAACAAAACAAAAAAACAAGACCCATTGATATGCTGTCTGCAAGAGACTCACTTTAGTTGCAAAGACACCTCCAGATTTAAAGTGAGGGGGTGGAAAACTATTTACCATGTTAATGGACATCAAAAGAAAACTGGGGTGGCAATCCTTATATCAGAAAAATTAGATTTTAAACCAAAGACTATAATAAGAGATGAGGAAGGACACTACATCATACTTAAAGGGTCTATCCAACAAGAAGATCTAACAATTTTAAATATCTATGCCTCTAACATGGGAGCAGCCAATTATATAAGCCAGTTAATAACAAAATCAAAGAAATACATAGGGGACTTTAGCACACCTCTCACTCAAATGGACAGATCATCTAAGCAAAAGACCAACAAGGAAATGAAGGCTTTAAATGACACACTGGACCAAATGGACTTCACAGATATATTCAGAACATTCCATCCCAAAGCAACGGAATACACATTCTTCTCTAGTCCCCATGGAATATTCTCCAGAAAAGATCACATCCTGGGTCACAGATCAGGTCTCAACCAGTACCAAAAGATTGGGATCATTCCCTGAATATTTTCAGACCACAATGCTTTGAAACTAGAACTCAATCACAAGAGGAAAGTCGGAAAGAACTCAAATACATGGAGGCTAAAGAACATCCTACTAAAGAATGAATGGGTCAACCAGGAAATTAAAGAAGAATTTAAAAAATTCATGGAAACCAATGAAAATTAAAAGACAACTATTCAAAATCTTTGGGATGCAGCAAAGGCGGTCCTAAGAGGAAAGAATATAGCAATCCAAGCCTTTCTCAAGAAACAAGAAAGGTCTCAAGTACACAACCTAACCCTATACCTAAAGGAGCTGGAGAAAGAACAGCAAATAAAGCCTAAATCCAGCAGGAGAAGAGAAATAATAAAGATCAGAGCAGAAATCAGTGAAATAGAAACTAAAAGAACAGTAGAACAGATCAACGAAACTAGGAGCTGGTTCTTTGAAAGAATTAACAAGATTGATAAACCCCTGGCCAGACTTATCAAAAAGAAAAGAGAAATGACCCAAATAAATAAAATCATGAATGAAAAGGAGAGATCACAACCAACACCAAAGAAATGCAAACAATTATAAGAACATATTATGAGCAACTCTATGCCAGCAAATTAGATAATCTGGAAAAAATGAATGCATTCCTAGAAATGTATAAACTATTAAAACTGAACCAGGAAGAAATAGAAAACCTGAACAGACCCATAACCACTAAGGAAATTGAAGCAGTAATCAAAAATCTCCCAAAAAACAAGAGACCAGGGCCAGATGGCTTCCCAGAGGAACTCTACCAAACATTTCAAGAAGAATTAATACCTATTCTTCTGAAGCTGTTTCAAAGAATAGAAATGGAAGGAAAACATCCAAACTCATTTTATGAGGCCAGCATTACCCTGATCCCAAAACCAGGCAAAGACCCCATCAAAAAGGAGAAATACAGACCAATATCCCTGATCAATATGGATGCAAAAATTCTCACCAAAATACTAGCCAATAGGATCCAACAGTACATTAAAAGGATTATTTCACCATGACCAAGTGGAATTTATTCCTGGGCTGCAAGGTTGGTTCAACATCTGCATATCAATCAATGTGATATAATACATTAATAAAAGAAAGAACAAGAAACATATGATCCTCTCAATAGCTGCAGAAAAAGCATTTGACAAAGTACAGCATCCTTTCTTGATTAAAACTCTTCACAGTTTAAGGATAGAGGATACATACCTCAATATCATAAAAGCCATCTGTAAAAAACCCATACTCAATGGGGAAAAACTGAGAGCTTTTCCCCTAAGGTCAGGAATACAGCAGGGATGTCCACTATCACCACTGCTATTCAACATAGTACAAGACATCCTAGCCTCAGCAATCAGACAACAAAAAGAAATAAAAGGCATCCAAATTAGCAAAAAAGAAGTGAAACTCTCACTTTTTGCATATGAGATGATACTTTATGTGGAAAACCCAAAGACTCCACCCCAAAACTGCTAGAACTCATACAGGAATGCAGTAAAGTGGCAGGATATAAAATC
Organism: Mirounga angustirostris; assembly: GCF_029215605.1. NCBI lineage: Eukaryota > Metazoa > Chordata > Mammalia > Carnivora > Phocidae > Mirounga > Mirounga angustirostris. The sequence continues at coordinate 181,116,005 of NW_026991709.1, read as the reverse complement.
AATGCACAGAAATCAGTGGCATTCCTATACACCAACAACAAAACAGAAGAAAGAGAAATGAAGGAGCCAATCCCATTTACAATGGCATCCAAAACCATAAGGTACCTAGGAATAAATCTAACCAAAGAGGCAAAGGAGCTGTATTCAGAAAACTATAGAACACTCATGAAAGAAATTGAGGAAGACACAAGGAAATGGAAAAACATTCTATGCTCATGGATTGGAAGAACAAATACTGTGAAAATGTCTATACTACCTAGAGCAATCTACACATTTAATGCAATCCCTATCAAAATACCATCCACTTTTTTCAAAGAAATGGAACAAATAATCCTAAAATTTGTATGGAACCGGGAAAGACCCAAATAGCCAGAGGAATGTTGAAAAAGAAAAGCAAAGCCAGTGGCATAACAATTCCGGACTTTAAGCTCTATTACAAAGCTGTAATCAAGACAGTATGGTACTGGCACAAAAACAGACATATAGGTGAGTGGAACAGAATAGAGAGTCCAGAAATGGACCCTCGACTCTATGGTCAACTCATCTTTGACAAAGCAGAAAAGAAATGTCCAATGGAAAAAAGTCTCTTCAACAAATGGTTTTGGGAAAATTGGACAGCCACATGCAGAAGAATGAACCTGGATCATTTCCTTAGACCACACACAAAAATAGACTCAAAATGGATGGAAGACCTAAATGTGAGACAGGAATCCATCAAAATCCTTGAGGAGAACACAGGCAGCAACCTCTTCAACCTCAGCCACAGCAACTTCTTCCTAGAAACATCGCCAAAGGCAAGGGAAGCAAGGGCAAAAATGAACTAGTGGGACTTCATCAAGATAAATAGCCTTTTCACAGCAAGGGAAAGTCAACAAAACCAGAAGACAATGGACAGAATGGGAGAAGATATTTGCAAATGACATATCAGATAAAGGGCTAGTACCCAAAATCTATAAAGAAGTTATCAAACTCAACACCCAAAGAACAAATAATCCAATCAAGAAATGGGCAGAAGACATGAACAGACGTTTCTGCAAAGAAGACATCCAAATGGCCAACAGACACATGAAAAAGGGAAATACAAATCAAAACCTCAATGAGATACCACCTCAGACCAGTCAGAATGGCTAAAATTAATGAGTCAGGAAATGACACATGTTGGCAAGGACGTGGAAAAAGGGGAACCCTCCAACCCTGCTGGTGGGAATGCAAGCGGGTGCAGCCACTCTGGAGAACAGTATGGAGGTTCCTCAAAAAGCTGAAAATAGAGCTACCCTATGACACAGCAATTGCACTACTGCGTATTTAACCCAAAGATACAAATGCAGTGATCCTAAGGTGCACATGCACCCCAATGTTTATAGCAGCAATGTCCACAATATCCAAACTATGAAAAGAACCTAGATGTCCATCAACAGATGAATGGATAAAGAAGATGTGGTATATATTTATACAACAGACTATTATGCAGTCATCAAAAAAAAAAAAAAAACCCACGAAATCTTGCCATTTGCAACTACTTGGATGGAACTGGAGGGTATTTTGCTAAGCAAAAAAAGTCAATCAGAGAAAAGTATCATATGATCTCACTGATATGAGGAATTTGTGAAACAAGACAGAGGCTCACAGGGGAAGGGAGGGAAAAAATGAAACAAGATGAAACTGGAGAGGGAGACAAACCATAAGAGACTCTTAATCTCAGGAAACAAACTGAGGGTTGCTGGAGTGGAGGGGGTTGGGAGGGATGGGTGGCTGGGTGATGGACACTGGGGAGGGTAGGCACTGTGGTGAGTGCTGTGAATTGTGTAAGACTGATGAATCACAGACCTGTACCCCTGAAACAAATAATACATGATGTGTTAATAAAAAAAAAATAAAACAAAATAAAGTATACCAGTTTAAGTTTGGGGGGAAAAAAAGAAGGGATGGGGGCAGGAGAAAGGTAAATGTGCTCACAGAAGGGCAAACCAAGAAATCCTTCTGATGGAACCACTGAGTGTCTTGACTGTAGTGGTGAATACACAAACCTATAATATTTTATAGAATAAAATATATATGTACACAAAGAAAACTGAGGAAATATGTATAAGATCAGTGTCTTGTATCAGTGTCAATATCTTGATTATGATATTGTATTGTAGTTTTCCAAAATGTTACCATTGAGGGAAATTGAGTAAAGCATATATGCGATCTCTCTTTATTATTCCTTGCAACTTCATATTAATTACAGTTATCTTAATAAAAACTACCCCCACCTCCCTTACCAGTTGGAAGGAGCAAATGATAGAGTTCAGAACACAGAAAAGTTTGACCTTTACAGAAAAAATTCTGGAAGTGAAAGAGCTGTAGGGGTACTGAAGTCCAAAATCTGAGTATAAACTCTCACCAAATCCCTAGCTGATCACAAAACTACATATGCCTGGAATAAGGGAGACCAGAATGAATTGAAATAGAAACTAGAGGGTCAGCTACTGTTGCAGTTCAGAACTGCTGCTGGTGAGGTTTTGAGTTGCTGCAATTTTGACCAAGGGCATTTTCCAAATCACACACAACTCAAGGGGCAGAGAGTAGAATCCTTCCTGATCTTAGACATCAGAGGTATGAAGTTTAGTTTGGAAAAACAGTTGGAGATTTAGAAGAAAGCCCCCAGAAAAAGAGAACCACAGAGAGAATGAACCCTAAAATCTGAATGTAAAGTATTACCCAAATCTTTGGCGGACAGCTAAAGTAGGCAGGCACAGGGGACTTCCAGGGGTCAAGCCAAACAAGCAGCATCTGGAAGTCAAAGAAGATAGCAGGGAGAACTATTTTTTTTTTTAAGATTTTATTTATTTATTTGAGAGAGAGACAGACAGAGATAGTGAGAAGAGAGCATGACCAGGGAGGGGAGAGAGAAGCAGGCTCCTACTGAGCAAGGAGCCCGACGGACTCTGGGATCATGACCTGAGCCGAAGGCAGACGCTGAACCAACTGAGCCACCCAGGCTCCCCGCAGGGAGAACAATTTCACAGTTTGATTCTAAGAAAGTAAATAACCCACTAGAACAACAACAACAAAAAACAAATCAGTAATCTTCAGTGTATCCCAGAGACACCACAAAGTGTAATCTACAACACATAGCTTCAAAACAAAAATTAACTTGTAGTTTTAAACAACATGTAGTTTTGAACCAAAATGCTTCTTTGCCTGACTACGGATGACAGTCAGTAGAAACTGACACTGAGTAAGCCCTGATGATGTACTGAGCAAAGGTTTCAAAGAGGTAATTTTAAATACATTCAGATAATTAAAGGAAAATATATTAATGAGTAAATGGATAGGAGATCTCTTAACAGAGAAGTGTATGCTATAAGAAAAAAACCAAAGGGAAATTCTAAAATTATAAAGTACAAGCCTGGATGTGAACATATCATTATACAAGCAAAAGCAAAATTAGAAATAGCGGATGAAAATCAGTGAAATTAAAGTTAGATCAGTGGAAATTACCCAATATGAACAAAATGGAGAAAAATATTTAGTAAAAATGAACATAATTCCCAAGAACTATGGTGCCATATCAAGCACTCTAATATATGTGCAAATGGGGTACACAGGGCAGGGAGAGAAAGTGATAGAAAAAAATATTTGAAAAAATAATGGTCAAATCTTCTGAAATCTGTAAAGAAAACCCATTAACTTAGAGGTCCAAGAAGCTCAAATAAGATAAACAAACACACACACACACAGAGCAGTCCATTCTCAGTATACAACAGTGAAACACCTGAAAACCAAGGATATAGAGAAGCTCTTGAAAGCAGCAAGAGAAAAAAGACACATTATACGCAGTGAGCCAACGTTATGATCAACAACTGACATTGGCAGAACTGATGCAGGCCAGAAGACACTGGAGTTATATATTCTTACTCCTGAATAGTTAAAGCAAAACTGAAAACTGGCAGCCAAGAAATCTATAGCTAGTGCAAGTATTATGCAAATATAAACATGAAATAGAATTCCTTGCAAAAACTTAGAAAATGCATTGCTAGGATACTGGCACTATAAGAAATACTAAAGGAACTGCTTTAGACTAAAGGAAATGACACCAGACAATAACATGGATTTTCAGAAAGAAAGAAGCACTGGAAAAGATACATATGTAGTGGAATATAAACTATTATACAAGTAACTTTTTTCTCTTCTTAATTATTTTAAAAAGGCAGTGTAGAGTATAAGTTATGCTGGTGTAACTTATATGAAAACAATAGCATGAAAGAGTAAATGGAATTATACTGTTTCAAGACTCTGATATTCTAATCAAAGTAATAATTCAATATTAAATATAATAGTCTTGAGTTAACAATGCATGTTGTTATTCCCAAGTGCCTAATAAAAATAAATACAGAGAAACATAGTTAAAAGGTAACAGAGACGGGGGCTCCTTGGTGGCTCAGTCGGTTAAGCGTCTGCCTTCGGCTCAGGTCATGATCCCAGGGTCCTGGGATCGAGCCCCGTATCGGGCTCCCTGCTCAGTGGGAAGCCTGCTTCTCCCTCTCCCTCTGCCTGCCGCTCCCCCTGCTTGTATTCCCTCTCTCGCTGTGTCTCTCTCTGTCAAATAAATAAATAAATAAAATCTTAAAAAAAAAAAAAGGTAACAGAGAATGAAATGACATACTAAAATATTTCCACAAAACCAAAGAGGACTGGAGAGGAAGAAGAGAGGAACAAAAAGCAGATGAGACAAATAGGACATAAGGAGCACAATGGCAGACTGAAGTCCTGTTATATAATAATCACAATAAATATAAGTAGATTAGCTATTCTAATTAAAAAGCAAAGCTTGTTTGATTGGATTTAAAAAAAAGATCCAACTACCCTCCTACACTGTTGGTGGGAATGCAAGCTGGTGCAGCCACTCTGGAATACTGTATGGAGGTTCCTCAAAAAGTTGAAAATAGAGCTACCATATGATCCAGCAATTGCACTACTGGGTATTTACCCCAAAGATACAAAAGTAGGGGTCCGAAGGGCTACGTGCACCCCGATGTTTATAGCAGCAATGTCCACAATAGCCAAACTGTGGAGAGAGCCAAGATGTCCATTGACAGATGAATGGATAAAGAGATGTGGTATATATATACAATGGAATATTATGCAGCCATCAAAAGGAATGAGATCTTGCCATTTGCAATGACGTGGATGGAACTGGAGAGTATTATGTTGAGTGAAATAAGTCAAACAGAGAAAGACATGTATCATATGATCTCACTGATATGAGGAATTCTTAATTGCAGGAAACAAACTGAGGGTTGCTGGAGTGGGGGGTGGGGTGGGAGGGATGGGGTGACTGGGTGATAGACACTGGGGAGGGTATGTGCTCTGGTAAGCGCTGTGAATTGTGCAAGACTGTTGAATCTCAGATCTGTACCTCTGAAACAAATAATGCAATATATGTTAAAAAAAAAAAAAAAGAAGAAGAAGGTAGTGGGAGGGGAAGAATGAAGTGGGGGAAATCAGAGGGGTAGACGAACCATGAGAGATGATGGACTCTGAAAAACAAACTGAGGGTTCTAGAGGGGAGGGGGGTGGGAGGATGGGTTAGCCTGGTGGTGGGTATTGAGGAGGGCACATTCTGCATGGAGCACTGGGTGTTATGCACAAACAATGAATCATGGAACACTTCATCTAAAACTAATGATGTAATGTATGGGGATTAACATAAGAATAAAAAAATTAAAAATTAAAAAAAAAAAGGATCCAAGTATGTGCTGTCAATAAGAGATGTACTTTAAATACAGAGACACAAATTGGAAGTAAAATGATGGAAAATGATGCAATATTCAAATAGTAAGCACAAGAGGAATAGTAAGCACAAAAGGAAATGTAAATATATATTTATATATATTAGATGTTTAGAAGACAAGGAGTAGTAGTAGAGACAGTGATATTTAATCAAAAAAGATCAATGCAACAGGAAGATGAAACAGTTATAGAAGTCTATGTACCTAATGAAATAGCTTCACAATACACAAAGCAAAAAATGACAGAACTGAAAAAAAATAGACAATTTAATAATTATTACCAAGTATATTTAGAAGCTCCAATACTCTTCTCTCAGTAATTGACAGGACAAATAGAACATCAGTAAGGATATAAAAGACTTGAACGATATGAACCAATTTGACCAAACTGATATTTTAAAAAAAAGACTACCCTGTGACAGCAGAATATACATTCTTTTCATGAACACATGAAAAATTGACCAAGACACACCAAATGCAGGGCCATAAAAGAAGTCTCAATAAGTACAAAAATATTGAAATCATACATAGGATGTTCTCTAAATAGAATAGACAGAAAAGAACAAATACTATATGATTCCTCTTATATGTGATATCTAGAGTAGTGAAATTCATAGGGACAGAGAGTAGTAGAATGGTGGTGTTCAGGGTCTGGGGGGAAAGGAAGAATGAAGAGGTATTGATCAATGGTACAGAATATCAGTTTGGGGAGATAAAAAAGTCCTAGAGATGAATGAGAGTAATAGTTGCACAGCATGTGAATGTATTTAATGTTACTGAACTGTACATTTAAAAATGGTTAAAATGGCAAAATTTGTTATGTATTATTTACCACAGTTAAAAAATAAATTATAGGAGTGCCTAGGTGGCTCAGTCGGTTAAGTGTCTGCCTTCAGCTCAGGTCATGATCTCAGGGTCCTGGGATGGAGCCCTGTGTCAGGCTTCCTGCTCAGCGGGGAGTCTGCTTCTCTCTCTCTCTCTCTTTCAAATAAGTAAATAAAATCTTTAAAAAAATTATAAGAAGAAATGGAAATCATTTTGAATGTAATAAAAATGAAAATAAATCATATTCAATTTTGTGAAATGTAGCTGAAACAATGCTCAGCAGATTTAAGTGCTTATATTTAAAAGAAGAAACACGTCAACTCAAGCTCTAAACTTGCACCATAGGAAACTAGCAAAAAAGAACAAATTAAATTCAGTAAGAAGTGATTAAATAATATAAATAAAAGCAGAAATCAATGTAAGGAAATATTATGAACACTGTTATGCCAATAAGTTTGATACTTTCTATGAAATGGACAAATACCTTGAAAAACACATTTTAACAGGTCCCTGAATGTCTCAGTCAATTAAGCATCTGCCTTTGGCTCAGGTCATAATCCCGGGGTCCTGGGATCAAGTCCCATGTCAGGCTCCCTGCTCAGTGGGGAGTCTGCTTCTCTTTCTGACCACCGCCCCCTTGCTCCTTGCTTGTGCTCTTTCTCTCTCATAAATAAATAAAAATCTTTTTACAAAAAGGAAAAAAAAATACAATTTACCAAAACAGCCTCAAGAAGAAATAGAACATCTGAATAACCCTATGTCCATTAAAGACATTGAATTCATAATTTAAAAATGTTCAGGAAAGAAAAACGTAGAACCGTGTGGCTTCACTAGTGAAGTCCACATTTAATAAAGGAAGTGTACCAGTCTTTCACAAACACTCTTTTTTTTTAAAAAAAAAGGAGGGGTGCCTGGGTGGCTCAGTCGGTAAGCGTCTGCCTTCGGCTCAGGTCATGATCCCAGGGTCCTGGAATCGAGCCCCACATTGGGCTCCCTCCTCCGTGGGAAGCATGTTTCTCCCTCTCCCACTCCCCCTGTGTTCCTTCTCTTGCTGTGTCTCTCTCTGTCAAATAAATAAATAAAATCTTAAAAAAAAAAAAAGGAGAGTCCACTTGCCAACATTTTTTGGGGTCAGTATTACACTGATACCAAAACCAGATTAAGATATTCCAAAAAAAGTAACTACATACATATAGACGCAAAAATCCTTAATATAATCTTAGCAAATCAAAATCAGCATTATATAAAAAGAAAAGATAATCACAAAGAAGAGAGTATAATCCCAGGAATTCAAGATTTGTTTAACATTCAAATATAATGAATATAATGTATCACATTAACAAAATAAAGGGAAAAAAGATTATTTGATCATCTCCATAGTAGCAGAAAAAAATTTAACATACATTTGTGCTACAAAAAACTCATAAAACCAGCATTAGAAAAGTGCTTTTTCAACTTGGTAAAGAACATCTACAGATATTCACAGCAAGCATTATACTTAAAGACTGAACATGTTTTGCCTAAAATCTGGAATGAGTCAAGAATGTCTGCTTTTATCACTTCTGTACAGTGTTGTACTGGAGGTCTGAATCAGTTCAACAAGACAAGAAAAAGAAGAGGCATCTATATTGAAAAGCAAGAAAGAAAACCATCTTTATTTGAAGATGACAGTATCGTGTGTAGAATCCTAAGAAATATATTTTCAAAGCTATTAGAACTAGCAAATTAAGTAACTTTATGCAGCATGACAGCAATGTACAAAAATGAACTCTATTTCTAATATAGATAATGAACAATTGGAAAATGAAATTAAAAGTACAGTTGCATTTACAATGACACCTAAAATAGAGTTCTTGGGAATCATTTTAACAAAGACTGATGTGTAAGATCTGTATACTAAATATCACAAAGCATTGCTCAGATAAGTTAAAGATGAACTAAATAAATGAAGAGAGAAATTGAAGACTCGGTGTTACTAAGATGTCAATTCTCCAATATCGATCCAATTCCATTCTTACTAAAATTCTGTCAGAATTTTTGTAGAAAGTGACAACTGTTTCTGAATTTATATGGAAATAAAAAGGGCCTGGAATTGCTTACAGAATTTGGAAAAGGATAAAGTTGAAGGACTTATTCTACTTGATTTTAAGCCCTAGTATAATTCTAAGTATAAATCTACAGTGAAAAACGCATGCCATGGTCATGGTTAAAAAATAGACAAATCAGAGGAACAGAATACCATCTAAAAATGAATCCATGCATACATGATCAACTGATTTTTGACAAAGATGCCAAGATAATTCAATGGGGGAAACAAGAATCTTTTCAATGAATTTTCCTGGTACAGTCGATGTGATAGGCAAAATAATATTCCCCAACCCAAGGGTGTCCACATCCCAATCCTTAAAATCTGTATGTTTGGGTACATGGCAAAGAGGAATGGAAATTACAGATGGAATTAAATTTGTTAATCAGCTGACCTTAACATAGGAAAAGCATACTACATTATCCAAGTGGGCCTAGTATTATCACAAGCATCCTTAAAAGAGGAAGAGGGAAAAAGAACCAGAGAGATGTCATGGTGAGAGAGACTGGACCCAATGTTGCTGGTTTTAAAGATGGAGGGAGAAGGCTATGAGCCAAGGAATGTGGGCAACCTCTGTAAGCTACAAAGGACAAGGAAATGGATTTTCCCTTAGAGCCCCCAGAAAGGGACACAGCTCTGCTGATGACTTGATTTTGACTCAGTGAGATTTATGTTGAACTGTGAGATAATAAATTTGTGTTGTTTTAAACCAATACGTTTTTGTCAATTTGCTACAACCATAGAAAAATAATATAATTGGATATCTGTATGGGGGAGGAAGAAACCTTAGCCCTTTATACCATTCACAAATTAAATGGTAATGAATCATAAACCTAAATGTAAGAGCTGAAATGATAAACCTTCTGGACAAAAATGTGAAAAATCTTCTTGTCTTTGTGTTCTTGGTTTAATCAAAGATTTCTTAAGTATGATACAAAAAACAAACCATAAAAGAGAAAAAATTGATAAATCGGACTTCATTAAAATTTAAAAACAATTTCTTTTTGAAAGACTCCAGAACAAAAAAGAAAGGTAATTGACAGATTGGTAGAAATATTTGCAAAGTCATATACCTAAGACTTGCATCCTATATGAAGAATTTAGAAAACATACAACCCAATGAAAAATGGACAAAAATTGGGCCAGACACTTCAGTGAGGAAGAGACATGATGACCAACAAGCATATTGGAAGTGCTCCATGTCACTGGCATTTGAAAATTAAATTAACAAAGCAAAACCACTGGACACCCACTAGAATGACCAAAATTAGAGACTTGATACTAAGTTTTTGTAAGGAAGTGGAACTAATGAAACTCTAATTCACTGCTGATGGAAATGCAAAAATGTTATAGCCACTTTGGAAAACAGGTTGTTAGTTTCCTATAAGGTTAAGTGAACACTTTTATGACTTATTGGCTCTTTTCCTGATTATTTACCCCCAAAATGAAACATACGTCTACCCTAGGATTTGTAGTGCTCCTATGAATATTTATAGCAGCATTATTTGTAACATCTAAAAATTAGAGTAAACTAAAAGTTCTATCACTGGTGAATGGATAAACAAAATATGGCATATCCAAACAAGAGAATACTATTCAGCAAGAAAAAGGAGCAAACTACTGATACATGCAATGATGTAGATGACTCTCCAAGTTATGTGTTGAATGAAAGAACTCTGATACAAAAGATTATGTACTTTACGGAGTCATTCATATGAAATTCTAGAAAAGAAAAAACTGTATGACAAAACAGTTTCCATTGGTGGTTGCCAAGGAGATTGATTGAAAGGGGGTGAGAGGGGGCGCCTGGGTGGCTCAGTCGTTAAGCGTCTGCCTTCGGCTCAGGTCATGATCCCAGGATCCTGGGATCGAGTCCCACATCGGGCTCCCTGCTCGGCGGGAAGCCTGCTTCTCCCTCTCCTGCTCCCCCTGCTTGTGTTCCTGCTCTCGCTATCTCTCTCTCTGTCAAATAAATAAATAAAATCTTAAAAAAAAAAAAAAAAAGAAAGGGGGTGAGAGGAAACTTACTGAAATGGGGAAAATGTTCTCTGTGTTAGGTGGGTGGTAGTTAGAAGGCTGTATTTTTGGGTGAAACTTGCCAGACCATACACTTAAAACTGGTGCATTATATTTTATGCAAATTATATCTCAGTGAAGCTCTTAAGCAATTAAAGTATAATGAATTTATAGAATTTGTCATGTTTAGGCTCTAATATAATTAACACTAATCACTGATGATGAATAACACTTACTGTCCTTACTCAGAATTCATAGTTCCTGATTTTACTTTTTTTAATTATCAGATTCCATTTCCTTATGGAAGTATTGGAAATAACCAAGACTGGTCATTCAAAACCCATCAACTGATGTGCATGGGAATCAATCAATTAAAAGGGGCATAGGCTAGTGATGGTGTAAACAGCAGGTATAGGTGAATTGGGGCATAAATTGTGTATCATTCCTGGGAATAATAACAGTAAAGTCTACCTCACGATTGTTGAAAGGATTAAATGAAGTGAGGCATGTGAAATGTTTATCAGAGTGCTTGACCCATAATTCATCCTCAGTACAAAATAGTTGTTACCTTCATAAACCTGTGCTTTTTCCATGGAGAAATTTGCATCAAGACAGTAGTGGTCGGATATTATTTCTGCCTGTTCAGCATATCTTCCCTTTCTTCAGGTAACTAAACATATTTTTCTTTTGGGCAACTGCCCTTTTCCCAGTCAACGAGGTCTTGGTTAGGCAGATAATCCCAGGCAGGCCCTCCGGCAGAGCCAGTCATGATATTTGGTCTCTGTGCTTCAGAGATTAGATTGGGAGGGGCCCGTGATCCAAGCCAGGCTTATTTAGAAATTTATCTAAGACCTTGTCACTCAGTGATGAAAGTCAGTTTTGGGGTTACTCATTGCTGTTTTCTGTGGAAAAGTTAGCCAGGGATAGCAGCCCTCCCCATGGCAGAAGAATGGGAAGCTAAGTATAGCAGAGCCCTAGGGACACTGTGCTTCTGGAATCAGCTGAATATCTGACTTTGCAGTTCTGTGAATGAATAAAATATTTCCTCCACACCCTTCTTGCCTACACTAGTTTGATTTGAGTTTACAACCATTTACAACCAAAAGAATCCAGTCTTTCAAAGTTTGGTTTTAGCAAGAACCTTTTTTTCGTGCACACTATCATTTTCATCTCTTATGGTTTGTTTTTTCTAATGTATTTGAAATATTAATTGTTAGGATCCATTAGCAATGAATGATAAATTTTATATGTTGCATGATGCACCAGATTTAAGAAAATATTCTTAGTCCATTGCATACAAGGCTATGTGCTATTTCTGGCATTCAGGCCCACTGAGGCAGTTTGCATTTGAACTGGATATAAGCAATGCATACATACATCCTTCACCAGCCTTTTGGAACAAACCATGAAAATTTTGGGAGTTTCAAATTTTTACTTAAACTTAGACATGCCACGTTGATAGCTCTGAATTATGATAATTGGCCTTCATCATACTTAATGTACTTCATTTATGTTCTTTAAAAAATCCTTATTCATGGGTACGCTGATCATTTCCTTTTCCTAGGAAATGATGGCATTTGACTCCCAGTTCTGCTGCTTACTGACTGTGGAGACCCTGAGCAAGTTTCTTAATCTCTCTGTGTCTGTTTCCTCATCTCTAAGTTTAGGGTGATAATTGTCCCTGTTTTGCAGGAAGGTTGTAAGGATTAAATGAAGTAGTATCTGTAAAGGGCTTAGAAAAGTGCCTGAAACTTAGTGAGGTTTATCCAACTGTTTGCTGTCACTATTGTCACATCCATTTTCCTTGTGAAGTTGTGTTTTGATAGGGTGAGGAGGGATATATAAAAGGCTTAAAAAGTTTCTCATGACCATTGTCATGAGTGACAGGAATAATGAATTAATTAAATTGAATGGATGAGAAATTTCACTAGTATATACCATAAGGTCATTCATTCCCAGTGCATCTTCCTTAGTATGTGTCTTGCCTAGGAGAGGGGCTCAATATGGGTCAAATAAAATCGATTCTTGGTAGCGCATAACCAAAGCACACATGATAACCTTGTTTACCTTATGATATTGGGAAGTCTGGGTCTTCACAGGTGACTGGTTTAGGTAATTATAGTTATCTCCTCTGTGAGTAAAATGTTGACAATAACAACAAAAACTTAGCCATAAAATGAAAGCATTTCTACGGTGAATTATAGCTTTCTTTGCCATCTTAAATAGTATTTTGAACACAATTTTGTGTTTTGTGTAAGATAGCTTAGGGTTATCTTTTTTGCTATTATTGAACCATGTGGACAACAGTGGTGTCTTGAGATGCCCTTACTAATCCCAGCAAGCTGGACTTTTTGAATACTTGTGTCCGATGCTATATTATTTTCTGTCTTGCTGAAAGTGTGTCTTAGCTTCCATTTTCTTTCTTATTTTTTTTTATAATAGCTTATGTACCAAGAAATGAGATGGCTAAAATTATTCAAAGTGTGTCTAAAATAAGAGTAAAATATGGGGCGCCTGGGTGGCTCAGTTGGTTAAGCATCTGACTCTTGATTTTGGCTCAGGTCATGATTGCTGAGTCTTGGGATCGAGCCCGGCATTGGGCTCCCTGCTCAGCAGGGAGTCTGCTTGAGATTCTCTCCCTCTGCTCCTCCCCCTGCTCACTTGCTCTCTCTTTCTCTCTCTCTCAAATATGTAAATAAATAAATATTTAAAAAATAAAATAAGAATAATTAAGTCATTAGTGAGTATACTTTTCTAAGAGTAAAACACATTAGTTGGTTTATATTATACATTTTATTGTCTCAGGGATCTGTTTGGGTTCTCATTTACCTCAATACCCCCACCTTGCCCCTTGAATTCCACATATGGGTTTGTTAAAAAAAAATGTTCTCGATCTGAATGAACTATTGTCGTGAGGCATCTGATAATTCCATGAGCCCAACTGGGGGTACTGTATTTATTGTTAGTTTTTAAAATAGGTGATATGGATCATTTGTCTTTTCTTTGATTATATAATGTATTAACAGGAAAATAGGGTTTTCCTGGATTTAAGGCTAACAAATTCCTAAATAATATCTATAATATGCCACTTGGATATGCAGTGGGTTTTTCAATATGATAAAATTTTAGTTTTTGATATGAATTATCTTGGTGTTATGGTCTTTGCTAAACATACAATATGACCAAATTTGCGTTTAATTCTTTTATATATGTAATATAGTCTGCTTTTATAGTGACTTAAACATAAGGTAGGATTTGGGGCAAAGGCTTCACCTGGACCTTTTGTAATCAGAAATTAGTGATAATGAGAAAAAAAATGCATCTATCACTTGTGGTCAACTGTATATTAGCGAAGTGAACCTCTTTTACTTTGAAATGCAAGCCATGATCTAAAATAAAAGATGAGAGAAGTAAGTGACACCAACAATATACAGTCTTGATGTAGAGCTTTGAATTTTTTTTTTCTCACCATTTGGGTTCTGGGCAACAGCAGTGGGGGTAAATGGCATTTTCTTAAATGTTGGTATGCTTCAGAGGAGTCTTTCACAATATGGAGAAGTCATAACTTTCACCATTAGCTTAAACAAAGGGGTCTGATCTTGCCACCTATAAATCACATAATTCTCATTTCATATTAATGGCAGTTATGCCTAATTATCAAGGGTAGAGTAGATTTCTAAATTATAGTCTCTTCTAAAAGAGTTATGAATGTAACCTCCATTAACACTGGCGAATGTTAAGAAGGCAACTCTTTGAATGTTGAGATAAAAATATGTCCCTCTAGTGGAGGGTTATATTTTATCCATCACTGAGTAATTTTGACTCAGGTGACCTATACTAAGAAATAGATTTAATAGTAGAAAAGTTGTGGATTGATGGATCCCTGCCAGGCAAGAACAGAAAGTTCAGAGCATTAACAGTAACTGGAGGAATATAGGACATGATGTTATTCCCAAAATTATCAGGAAGAGAAAATATAATGGAGGGGAAAAAGTAGTGTGAACTGTTTCCCTCCCTTACCTCTCCGGATGTACAAGTTAATGTTTTCTTAACCGGAACTTTTATATCAGATTTCTCTCTTGAAACATTCAGTGTTTTATAGGCTTTCATCTAATGAGAAATAATGCAAAAGCTTTTTTGGGGGGGTTATTATGTTATGTTAATCACCATACATTACATCATTAGTTTTTTTTTTTTTTTTTTTTTTTTTTTTTTTAAAGATTTTATTTATTTATTTGAGAGAGAGAATGAGAGAGAGCATGAGAGGGGGGAGGGTCAGAGGGAGAAGCCGACTCCCTGCTGAGCAGGGAGCCGGATGCGGGACTCGATCCAGGGACTCCAGGATCATGACCTGAGCCGAAGGCAGTTGCTTAACCAACTGAGCCACCCAGGCGCCCACATCATTAGTTTTTGATGTAGTGTTCCATGATTCATTGTTTGCGTATAACACCCAGTACTCCATTCAGCACGTGCCCCTTTTAATACCCATCACCAGGTTAACCCATCCCCCCACCACTCTCCCCTCTAGAACTTTTATTTTTGTATCAGTCTTCAGCATGTAATTCTCTGAAGCCTATTTGTGGGTGTTCTAAGAAAATGGGCTGCTTCATCCATGGTAAAGCCAGAGTACACAGTAATCTTCCAATTTAAAGTTCAGATAAGAATGTCTTCTAGTCCTCAGAAGTAAGCTAAAGGTCTCTCTCTAATAGAATTACTACTTCATGGAATTGCTGATTTAGAGAGTAAGGGATCTTGGTTCTCTCCCTTCTTCTTTTTCCTCTTTTCCCTTCAACTTGTGTCCTGCCCCCTACTTCCTCTCCCCCTTCTTCTTTCTCCTTCCTTCTCTCTTCCTCTCTTCCTCCATGTTTGCTTTACTTCTGCCTCACCTCCCCTTCTTTCTCCCACCTTAGTTCCTGTAACATCGCTAAAAAGTGTCCCAAATTTTAAGCACTTTGAAAGTTTTATGACAGAAAAATGCATCTGAAATTTAATCCGATTCTTAAAAAAAAATGCAGATTCAATTTTTTATAATAACTTGCTACTATTTTATTGGCTTTATGTTTTTAGGACTTAGCTAGTGTCATCTAAATTAGGTGGTAACATGAAAATGACTGACGAACAAGCAAAAGAAAACACCAAACACCTTATATGTCTTCAATATGTGATGCAATACAGACTGAGGATAGTTTAAAAATTTTTAGGAACTTTATCACTGATGTTTTTCTGTTCTGGGTGCTAAAAGGGATTTAGATGTGTTTGTGGTGCACTACACTATATTTAAGGGGAATTTTAAGAAGGGTGATCATCAAGCCACAAGCATTCCTCTGAAAAATGCAGCGTTCGCAATTGTATAAACATGGCTTCTGAGTAAATATGGCCTTTGTCTTTGAACTCAGGACTTGTATCTGCGCCATCACCTCCTGCATGATCTAATCATTTCTGCGCTTTGGGCGTATAAATCACACATTCTGACATTTGGTAACACAGATGCTTTCCTTAGCCTCCGATTTTCCTTTAAGGATATAGACTGATTTCCTACATAGGTGTTCTTAGAAAATATAAGACTCACTAATATCATTAAGTTGATTAAATGTTGTTGTTTTTTTTTTTTTAAAGAACTTGATCCAAGTTGAAGCTGAGTTCTCTCTGCCCTTACAAATTTTGAGGCTGATTTTATTTAAATGATTGGGCTAAATACGTACCATGACTTCATCAAATGTTGGCTTAAAGAGAGGAGCAGTAAACAGTCTCTAATGATCTCTAATTTCCTGGCACTTATACCCTGTCTCTCTCTTCAGTGAAAGGAATAAAAAAATTGGGGGGGGGGGGAGCCCAGGTGGTTCAGTGGGTTGAGCACCTGCCTCTTGATTGTGGCTCAGGTCATGATCTCAGGTTTGTGAAATGGAGCCTCACCTCAGGTCCTGTGCTCAGTGGGGAGTCAGCTTGAGATTCTCCCTCTCCTCCTGCCCCTCCCCCCCAATCTCTCGCTCTCAAATAAATAAATAAATCTTTTTTTTAAAGATTTTATTTATTTGACAGAGAGAGACACAGCAAGAGAGGGAACACAAGCAGGGGGAGTGGGAGAGGGAGAAGCAGGCTTCCCACAGAGCAGGGAGCCCAATGCGGGGCTCAATCCCAGGACCCTGGGATCATGACCTAAGCTGAAGGCAGACGTTTAACAACTGGGCCACCCAGGCACCCCAATAAATAAATCTTTTTAAAAAATTGGAAGTTGACTAGAAACTAGAAAATCAGAAGCTATAGCAGTCTTCTAGACACCAGTAGACTTGCCTTCCCAGTTACTTAATAGTAATAACCTCTGTTATTAACTAACTCAATAACAAACCTTGAGTGGGCTTGTCTTGTTTCAGGTCTGTCTTAAAATCTCTATTTAGTGATATGAAGTGATTTCCAAGATAAACTGTAAAATGCAAAGGAGCAAGGAGGGGAGCAAGTATACATACATACACACAAATGCACACACACATAATTTTGTGTATACATATACATTATGTATACAAACAGATTTGATATCTCTGAAAGGATGTATAAGAAATTGGCAATGAGATTGCCTTTAGAATGAGTCAGGGGAGGAAGATGAATTTAATTTTCACCGTATGTAGTTATTTAAATTTAAAAAGAAGTTTAAAGGTGTCTTCCTTCATACAACTATACTAACCTGGTATTAAAGCTGATCTTCTCAATCAGATGTCTCCTATTATACAGCAAGTCTGAAATAAATCGCTTACCTCAACACCTTGGTGAGAATCATATACATATATGTATATGTGTATATATATGTATGTATATATATGTTGATTTATTTAAATTGTGACAGATAGAAAATGACCGAGTATACTGATAATTAGGGTCTAAGTATTGACTTTGTCACTTTAGGTCTACTGGGGCTTCACTGAGAAGGGAATCTGAAGTCAATAAGACATTTTTTTTTTTTTGCAGCATTTTTTTTATTCTTATGTTAATCCCCATACATTACATCATGAGTTTTAGATGAAGTGTTCCATGATTCATTGTTTGTGCATAACACCCAGTGCTCCATGCAGAATGTGCCCTCCTCAATACCCACCACCAGGCTAACCCATCCTCCCACCCCCCTCCCCTCTAGAACCCTCAGTTTGTTTTTCAAGACATTTTTATAAAACCAACTATAAGTTTGTGTATATGTATGTCTCATGGGAATCTTAAGGAATATCTGAGCATATTAAATAATATACAGGAATACTATATTTGAACCTCCAATGGCAACGAATGCTCTCAGTTTAAAAGAAAAATTTGAAGAACTGATGAGAAAACATATGGTCTTTAGCAGTTAGATACGGTTGAGGAAAAAAACCACCCATAACAATGACTTAAAATAACAAGCATTTATTTGGCTCCTAATTCTGCTGGGCAGGTCTAATGTGCTGGTCGTCCTCATGTGTTTGCCGTCTTTTGGGAGTGGCCACAGGAAAACGGCAGGCTGGCTCCACTCATGAGTTTGGGAACTTGCACATGTCTGGGACCTTAACTGGTAGAATTAGCTGTACAACCTCCTACCTATATTATCTCTCTTCCTCCTGAGGTTGTTCTCATGGCCAAGACAGAGTCCCCAGAGACAAAGTGACAGCTCGCATGACCTCTTGAGGCCCAAACCTAGTGGTGGCACTCTGCTTCTGCTGCCGCCTTTTGTTGGCCAAGCACGCCGTAAGTCAGCGCGGAAGCCTGGCACTGGGGAATAGACTCCACTTCTTGGTGGAGGGCCCTCAAAGCCATTATGCCAGGGGTATGGGTCCTAAAAAGGAAAGCACCATGGCCACATGGTTTTTGAGCTTCGGACCAAGGACCCTGGGTTGGGTGAAATGTATATATTTTTAAAGTAAAAACATGTTTTTCCAGTTTGAAAAAGAGTAATATTAATCTTTGGTTTGAGAATGTATCATAGCAATTTCGTATCGTTTATTTACTTTCAACTTCTTGTACCACAGTAATAATAGCTGTCATTTACTGAGCACTCATAATATGCCAAGTACTCTACAACTCATAAGGTATTTTATATATATTTACCTTTCTTTTTTTTTTTTTAAGGATCTTAATTATTTAAAAATAAATAAATAAATAAAAGATTTTCTTTATTTATCTGACAGAGAGAGCACAAGCAGGGGGAGCAGCAGGCAGAGGGAGAGGCAGGCTCTCCATGGAGCAGGGAGCCCAATGTGGGACTCGATCCCAGGATCCTGGGATCAGGACCTGAGCCGAAGGCAGACACTTAACCAACTGAGCCACCCAGGCTCCCTACCTTTCATTTTTAACATGACAATATAAGAGAGATATCATTCACATTTTCCAGACAAGTACACTAAGATTCATCAGTTGGCAGTAAGTCTCAGATCCAGCCATTGATTCCAGATTGGTGTGACTATAAAGTTCAGATCTTTCCATAGTACAGTGCAGTCCCATATCTGGGATTAATTTTTGTGAATTCCAATATTGGTGCACTGCATTGGGGTCAGGGATGGGAGATAAGAGAGAATGAAAGAGAAAATAATTTAACTAATATGGATAATCCAACCAGCCATTTTATCCAGTGAGTATGCATTCTACAGGAACTCTGAACTATACATCTGCTATTACCTCAGGTCATTAGAGCTCCCAGATGCGTGTAAGCCTGGTGTGTTTCTGATACTTTTGTCTGCTCTTGATAATATGGCTATAAATGCAAGCTGGCTTCTTTATCTCATGTTAAATAAGAAGAAAAATGATTGAATTAGTGAGAGTGGAAAAACCATATATCTTGTACAGACTGAGTTGTAATTCCATCTCTGGTATGCTACACTACTCAGGACCTTTCAAAGATAATTCTGATTCTACATATGTTTCATTTTAAGAACAAAGTTCTGACATTAAACCTCAAATGGATGCAAATTCAGTTAACTTTGTTTTATTATCTGAAGGAGTGGATTTTAATGTTTGTATAATAAAATGCATTTCTAAAGGGGAATATAGAATATTTATTCTGCAATCTTCAGTGGTGCTAATCTAGTTAAGCCTATCCAAAAAATAAGTGACATAACTATCATATTGCTACTGCAATGCTATGAAAACCCTACTCAATCCATTTTGTAGAAGAACTAGATTTTGCTTTGTGTTTTACGAATGAGTTGCTAGTTAATTTATAAAAAAATATTCTGCAGGAAAGCGGTAGTTCAGTTATTAATTTACACTTAGCTGTTGATTATCATAAAGTTAACAGGAAAAACAATATATAAATTGAAGTGAACGACACAATTATCACAGCATTTTATTTTTTAATACAAAATTTTTATTGAAATACTGTTTACATAGAAAAATATACATGCACGTGAAAGTGTACAGCTCAATATATTTTCACAAACTGGACAAACCTGTGTGAAGTGCATTCATAAACAAGCCCATCACAAGACCCTCATGCTTCTTTCCAGACATGACTCCACCCACCTCCCAGAGTAGCCATGAACCTGACTTTTGAAGAGTGTAGATTAATTTTTTCCACATTGTACTTTATATAATGGAACCATATGGTATGTACATTTTTGTGTGTCTGACTTCTTTTCCTAATTAATTATTTTTATTGAAGTATAGTTGACATGTAATAATGTATTAATTACAGGTATATAGCATCATGATTTGATATTTATATACATTATACAATGATCACCATGGTGACCATTTGTCACCATGTAAAACTATTACAGTATTATTGACTAGATTCCTTATACTTTACATCCCCATGACTTACTTATTTTATAAGTAGGAGTTTGTACCTCTTAATCCCCCTGAACTATTTTGCCCATCTCCCCACCATCCTCCCCTTTGGCAACCACCAGTTTGTTCTCTATATTTATATTTTTGTTTTATTTGTTTGTTTATTGATTTGTTTTGATTTTTAGATCCCACATTTAAGTGAGATCATATGGTATCTGTCTTTCTCTGTCTGACTTATTTCACTTTGCATAATACCCTCAAGATCCATCTATGCTGTCACAAATAGCAAGATCTCATTCTTTTTATGGCTGAGTGGTATTCAATTTTATATATACATTGTATCTTTTTAATCCATTCATCTGACAACAGACACATGTTGCTTCCATGTCTTAGCTATTGTGAATAATACTGAAATGAACATAGAGGTGTATATATCTTTTCTAATGAGTGTTTTTGTTTTCTTTGGATACATGCCTAGAAATGGAATTACTGGATTATATGATCTTTTTATTTTTAATTTTTTGAGGAATTTCCATACTGTTTTCCACAGTGGTTGTGCCAATATACGGTCCCACCAACAGTATATCCGGGTTCTCTTTTCTCCACATCCTCACCAACACTTGTTATTTATTGTTTTGGTTTTTGTTTTGGGGGTTTTTTTTTAGTCATTCTGACAGGTGTGAGATAGTGTCTCATTGTGGTTTTGATTTGCATTTCCCCTGTGATTAGTGATGTTGAACATCTTTTGATATGTCTGTTGGCTATCTGTATGTCTTCTTTGGAGAACTATCTTTGGAGAACTAACTTCTTTGGAGAACTGCCCATTTTTTAATCATATTGTTTGGTTTTGGTTTTGTTGTTGTTGAATTGTATGAGTGCTTTATATATGTTAGAAATGAACTCCTTATTGAATATATTATTTGCAAATATCTTCTTTCATTCAGTAGGTTGCCTTTTCATTTTGTTGATTCTTTTTTTGCTATGCAAAATCATTTTTTTGCACTAGTTTGATCTAGTCTCAATAGTTTATTTTTGTTTTTCTTTCCCTTGGGAGAGGAGGCTGATTCAGAAAAAGATTGCTAAAGTCTATGTCCGAGAATTTACTCTTTGTGTTTTTTCAGGAATTTTATGGTTTCAGGTCTTATAATTAAGTCTTTTTTTTAAACGGTTTTATTTAAATTACAGTTAGTTAACATGAAGTATATTAGTTTCAGGTATATAATTTAGTGATTCAACACTTCTATACAACACCAGGTGCTCATCACAAGTGCACTCATTAATCCCCATCACCTATTTAACCCATTCCCTCACCCACCTCCCCTCCGGTAACCATCAATTTGTTCTCTATAGTTGGGATGCAAAAAGAATGAGAGAGAGAGGTAAGCCAAGAAATAGTCTTAACTATAGTAAGTTTTTAATGCATGTTGAGTTTATTTTTGTGCATAGTGTAAGATAGGAGTCTGGTTTCTTCTTTTGCATGTAGTTGTCCAGTTTCCCAATACCATGTACTGAAGAGACTATCTTTTTCCCATTGTATATTCCTGGCTCCTTTATCACAGGTTAATTGACCGTAAAAGCATGAGTTTATTTCTGGGCTCTCTATTCTATTCCGTTAATCTATGTGTCTATTTTTGTGCCAGTACCATACTGTTTTTATTATTATAGGTTTGTAGTATAGTTTGAAATCTGGGATTGTGATACCTCCGGCTTTGTTCTTTCTCAAGATTGCTTTGGCTATTCTCTGGTTTCATACACATTTTGGCATTATTTGTCCTATCTGACTTCTACTCAGCATTGAGTTTGTAAGTTGATCAATAAGAGTTCATATCATGGCAGATGGCTCATTCTCATGCTAATGCATGAATATTCCATTATTAATCCATTCCACTAGGATGAACATCTGCGTAGTTTCCAGTTTGGGGCTGTGAGAAATAATGCTGCTATGAATACTTGAATACTTGTTTTATAAATGTGTGCCCATTTCTGTTGTGAATATACTTAGCAATGGAATTTTGGAGACATGGATTGCATATGTTTTCAACTTTGGCAGAAAATGTCAGTTTTCAAAAGTGGTTGCTTCTTCACACTCACATCAGAAATATATGACAGTTCCTAACACTTGCTTTTCTACCTCTTTCTTTTTAGCCAGTGTGATTACCTCTTACCTAAAATACTGTAATAATTGAAGTTTCCTATGATTAATATGTATAATCAATTGTAAGGTTTTAGGTTAACAATTCCAAGAAGATAATTATTTTTTTTTTTTAAAAAAAGCCTCTATTATTACAGGGACAGTACACTGCAACCCACCTTTATGAAAACAGAACACAAAAAAGTTATATATTTAACTTAAAAGTGAAGGCAGCTGGTTTGTGCTCATTTTTTGGCCTTCTTCCTCATCTTATCAAACAGTTAGTAATGACCAACCCATGCTTTATATTCATTAAAAAAACTTTTTAGTTCAGTAATCTTTCCTTTTTATCAGTGTATTCAATGACTTTAGTTTTCTTTCTTAAATATGATCATAGTCTGATGAAAGTTAGAAAACAATCCTTTCAAAGCAGTCTGTGCATTACAATCCTAGAAGAAACATCTGTGGTTTCCTTTTTTTAGCATATGCTTAAGTTTCCCTATACATGCAACCTCCCCTTTTGCAACTCAAGAAATAAAACATTTCTCAAATAATAAGCCTCTAGAGAGTGTGTGATTTTTGGAGAATTAAAGTTTTCATCAATATTTGATTAGGGAGTTATGATTTATAAAGTCAATAGTAGCATTTTTGTGAATTGCTCAATAAATTATAAATAGATATGAAAAAGTTAAAATAATACAAGTTATAGGAAGACAGTATTTATTATTCTACATAAACAATGGTGGTGAGACTTTAAAAGTTGGTGTTTCTTAGTTGTATGTATTGTGTTGCAAGGGGCTTTATAAATCAAGAATATAGCCATTTTCAGATGTTATTCATTATTTTGTTTTGATTGTATGAGTTAGTTCATTTCTGTAACCTTAATGGAAAGGTCAAAAGAAGTATTGTACCTTGTACAATTTAACCACTAATTATTTTAATTATTCCTTTAAATAGTCATTTAAAAGGAGACTATTCGTATTCATATGAATGTCATGACTTTTCTGAACAGTGTATTTTAATCTTATGGGTGAAGAGCAAAGGGTATGAGCAGAATGTATTTTAAACATGTAAACCATCTTTGGGGGAAGACCAAAAAATAAAAAATCACCTAAAACAAACACCAAACAATATGGAAAACACTAAGATCTCTAAAGAAAACAAAACATTAAATGTAACTTTTCTTAGGCATTAACATATTAACATGTCTAACATCCTACATAGCATTTAAGTTCCCAATGAATGATAACCAAGAGAAAAAAACCCTGTTAAGTGTGTTATTAGTTCTGTTTTACAAATGAAGATATTGAAATGCAAAGGAATTAGAACAAATAATTTACCAAATCACACAGCTAATGGTTTTCAGATGGAGGATTCAAATTATTAAACAATAGAAATGCCATCTTTTAACTGACCTAGACATGCAGTGGAATTTAGTGAAGGCAAAGCGGACAACATAAATGAGGAAAGGGATTGTGACAAAAGCAGGAAGATGTCCTAGAGGAAGTGAACTCAGCAAGCAAACTTTACATTAAAGGGACTTTGGAGATATCTCAAAACATCAAAAGCTTAAGGTTCAAATGTTGGAAGGTGATTCATACTTAGAAAGGAGTATGAGAATTTGCCAAGACAGAAAAGATGTTGGCTCAGGACTGTAAGTTCTGTGATGAGAAGAAGGCAAGCACTACTTAAATTACTCTTGATACAATTTTTTTAATAAATAAATAAAACATTTTGTCTTACTCAGCTTGGGCTGCCATAACAGAATACCATAGACTAGGTGATTTAAACAACAGAAATTTATTCTTCACAGTTTTGCAGGTGCTGGCAAGGCAGGTTTACTTCTGATGCCTCTCCTCTTGTTTTGTAAGTGACCATCATCTTCCTGTGTGATCACATGGATTCTTGTTTGTGAGCTTGCACACAGGAGAGAGATAGCTCTCTTCATCTTCTTAAAAGGCAATCCTAATCAATCCTAACAGATTAGGGCCCCACCAAAGCCATCCATTTTAAGGGTAGAGACACACTTATCCTCCATTCCCAGCGCTTAGTGGTCAGAAGTAACCCCATGTACCTCACCCTTCCAGAA
The DNA here is from genome assembly GCF_029215605.1 of Mirounga angustirostris. Lineage (NCBI taxonomy): Eukaryota > Metazoa > Chordata > Mammalia > Carnivora > Phocidae > Mirounga > Mirounga angustirostris. Next base: position 181,091,340 of record NW_026991709.1, on the reverse strand, counting down.
ATTAAGTGGCTTCTTGTAGGAATTTCATGCCATGATGTCTGAAAAGTTTTCAGGAAGGAAGCAAGAGGGATATGAAGTGTGGCAAAACTTCACACTAAAGGAATTCCTGGAGCTATTTAATGACATTGAAAGGGTCAAAGATAAAATGTTAGAAAGGGATCCACCCTTGGAAAGGAGTGAGTCACTGTGAGCTTGCACCATCAAAGCTTGGAAGAAACCATCATCATATCAGTGCCTGGAGGGAAAGATGGGACAAGGAGGATTTAAAGTGCTGTAGAACAGGTATCTCATATATTATCTGAGATTATATATATATACACCTGTATATTGTTTATCTCTAGATTTCATAAGAATATGACTATCAGGGGTGATTAGATGAGCAAAACCTGAGATTCCTAGATTAAGTTTGTGGCCCCTGAAAGGTGTAAAGTCATCCCAGGCTTGTAGAATCCCCTGGCTCTGAGCAGAAGCAAACACAAATTCTCCGTGGTGCTAAGTATCCTCAGGATAGCCAGCCACATTCCCAATTGATTAAGATCAATCCACAGGAGCTCATAAACCACCATAAGTGAGAGTCAGCAAAAGCAAGCAAGCAATCAAATTTAGATACCTAATTACTTGATATAAGAATATCAGATATAGAATATAAATTACTTTTTGAACACTTTAAAGAAATGAAAGATGTAATAAAATGAGCAAGCAACTTTTAAAGTTATCAAAAATAGCCAGATATTTGATAACTAAAAGTCTATTTTTGCATCTGGTATGCCCAGCTTTTTAACATTGGGACTGTTCTAGAAGACAAAGCTGCATGGTTTCTGTATATAAATACATACAGGAAAAAATTAATTGGAAAACTATTAGGGGAATGATATCACCAAGATGGCGATGTTGTTGTTCTTGACTTTGCTCCTCCTCACAAGAAGGACAACTAGCAACTATTCAAAAACAAGACATCACCGAAAGAATCCTAGAACACAGAAGGTGAGGCTAAAGCACCTTGCATCACAGAGAACAAGATGGACTGCATTAGAAGGGTAAGAGAAGCAGCTACATGTTGACCCCATTGTTCTTCCCCCAGGCCAGTAGAGCACCATGTGGAGAGGTCTTCCTTGAGCCTTCGGTGTCTCAAATTCAATTCAAAAAGAGAACCCAGGGCGTACAACCAATAACCAGCATTGTGGCTTGCTTTGCAGCAGTCCCTCCACTGATTTTACACCACAGGAATTTCAAGGGTATCTGCAGGGAATCTGACTGCGACAGAGAAGAGGGGAGGGGCTTACAAGAAACAGTATATGGATTGTACCTGCAGTGCCCAAGGTATAATCCCAACCAGCAGCTTTGTTCATCTATAGAACCAAGTTGGGAGCTCACTCTAACCAGAGAAGTCAGTGGAGTACAGATGTGCCTGATTTGGATCCTCAAACAAGGAGGTTTGCCAGCCCTGGAGGTTTGTCCATGTCGGGCTCAAGAAGCTGAATCCCAGCCCCACACACTGGAAAGTGTCTTCTAGCCCCATCTGACTGGAAGGGCTGGCAACTTCTGGAAGCTGTGTGGCCCAGTGGCACTTGAGCTAAGTGGTGGGGAGCCAGAGCAGATTGCTCCAAGTGCAAAGCCAGTACGAGATGTGATTTCCCATGTGATGCACAAACAGGGCAATTAATTCAAAGCATAGGCCAAGGCTAACTCTCAGCCCCTGCCAACTGGAGAGCCTGTCTGAGAAATTGAGAGTAATCTGGAGTGGCCCTTCCCTCTTCCACCAAGGCAAGAGAGCTGAGATATAGCCCCCACTTGCTGTGGTATCTTTCACCCTATCTGACCAGAAGGTCTGATGAGAACTCCAGAAAGCTGTGTGACCTAGTGACACAAACTGAGAGAAGGGTAAGCAGAGCTCATGGTTTGCAGAACAAAGCCAGTGGCCATGTTTGGCTAGGGTACTTAGGGTCCAGTTTGGCTGAGTTAAGACAGCAAACAAAGAGCTTTACCAGCTTTGGAGAGAACATGCCTCAATATAATAAAGCCCATATATAATAAGCCCACAGATAGCATCATATCAATGGTGAAAGGTTGAAAGCTTTCCCTCTAAGATCAGGAGCAAGACAAGTATGCCCCCTCTCACCACTCTTATTTAACATAGTACTAGAAGTCTTAGCTAGAACAACTAGGCAAGAAAAAGAAATAAAAGTTGTCAGGACTGGAAAGGAAGAAGTAAAATTTTTTTCTATTTGCATATGACATGATTTTATAAATAGAAAATCATAAAGAATCAACCAGAAAACTGTTAGATCTAGTCAATGAATTCCATCAAGTTATAGATACAAAAATCAGTAGTGTTTCCATGCATTAGCAATGAATTTTCTGAAAAAGAAATAAATCAATTTCACCTGCAATAGCATCAAAAACAATAAAATGTTTAGGAATAAATTTAACTAAGGAGGTGAAAGACTTTACTCTGAAAACAGTAAGACATTGATGAAAACCTGAAGATGCAAATAAATGGAAAGGGAGCCTGTGTTCATGGATTAGAAGAATTAATATTGTTAAAATGTTAATAGTACCGAAGGCTGTCTAGAGATTCAATGCAAGCCCTATCAGGATTCCAATGACATTTTTACAGAAATAGAAAAAAAGAATTTTAAAATTTATGTAGAACCACAAATGACTGTGAATAGCCAAAGGAATCCTAAGAAAGAAGAACCACTCAGGAGACATCATACTTTCTGATTTCAAGCTATAGTATCAAAACAGTATGTACTGTCATAAAAACAAATAGACCAATAGAACAGAATTGAGAGCCCAGAAATAAACCCAAGCATATATAATTAACTAATATTTGACAAGAGAGCCAAGAATACTGAATGGAGAAAAGAGTCTTTGTAATAGATAGTGCTGGAATAATTGGATATTCATATATAAAACAATTAAATGGCACCCATATTTTACACCACTCACAAAAATTAACTAAACATGGATTAAAGACTTAAGTGTAAGACCTGAAACCATGAAATTTCTGGAAGAAAACACAGGAATAAAACTCCCTGACATGGGTCTTGGTAATGATTTTTTGGATATGACACCTAAGGCACAAGTAACAAAATAAAAAAGAAACATCAAACTAAAAAGCTTCTGTGCAGCAAAAGAAAACATCAATAAGGTGAAAAGACAACCCATAGGATGGGAAAAATATTTACAAACCATATATCTGATAGGGCGTTAATATCCAAAATATATAAAGAACTCAAATAAGTAAATAGCAAAAAAACCCAAATAACCCAATTAAAAAAGAAACTGAATAGACATTTCTTCAAAGAAGACATACAAGTGGCCAACAAATACATGAAAAGTTGTTCAATATCACTAATCATCAGGGAAATGCAAATCAAAGCCATAATAGATATCACCTCACACCTGTTAGGATGGCTATTATGGAAAAAATGAAACCGTTGGCAAGGATGAGAAGGGGAACCCTTCTGCAGTGTTGGTGGGAAGGTAAATTGATGCAGCTGCTATGGAAAACAATACAGAAATTACTAAAAACTATTAAATGTAACTACCATATGATACAGCAATTCCATTTCTGGGTATATATCTGAAGGAGTTGAAATTGGGATTTTCAAAAGATACCCACACTCCCATGTTGACTGCAGCATTATTTGCCATAGCCAAGACATGGGAGCCACCTAAATGTCCATTAACAGATAAATGGATAAAGAAAATGTGGTGTGTTCATACAACGGAGTACTATTTAGCCTTAGAAAGAAATCCTGCCGTTTGTGACAGAATGGATGAACCTAGAGGACATCATGCTAAGTGAAATAAGTCAGATACGGAAGGCCAAGTACTACATAATATCACTTACATAAGGACTTTAAAATAGTCAAATGCATAAAAGCTGAGAGTGGCATGGTGGTTGTCAGGAGCTGGAGGAAGGAGGAAACAGGGAGGGATTAGTCAAAAGATACAAAGTTTCAATAATTCTAGATTAGTAAATCCTCAAGATCTTGAGTACATCCCAGTCCCTGTAGTTAATGATGTTGTATTATATACTTAAAAATTTGCTAAGAGGATACATCTTATGTGTGTGGTGTTTTTATCACACATAAAAATAATAAGAACATGGGAAGAAACTTTTGGAAGTGATAGATATGTTTATGGCATAGTGATGACTTCATGGATATACGCTTCCCTCCAAACTCATCAAGCTGTATGCATGAAATATGTAGAACTTTTTGTGTGTCAATCATACCTTAATGAAGTGATTTTAAAAAAACTTTATATAATTTTCCACATCAATGTGTTTAAGGATAAAAATCACATGATTTCAGTAGATATTAAATAAGCATTTAATATTTTCCACACTCATTTGCAATAAAACTTTTATCAAACTATGACTAGAAAGAAATTTCTTTAATCTCTTAAAGAGTACCAAAAAAAAAAAAAAAACCCTACAAAACCCTACAGCAAACATAATTCTTAATTGTAAATCAGTAGAAGCATTAACTTTAAAACTAGGAAATAATCCAAAGATGCTACTTTTACTGCAACTATACAACCCTCTACTGAAGGTCCCAGACAGAGCAGGAGGAAGAGAAAGAGATACAAAGAGTATAAGGATTGTAAAGAAAAAAAAAAAAATGCTCTCATCATTTTTTGGCATGTAAACATAACGATAGAATTTAGTAAGGTGGGTATAATACCAACAATAAAAATTTGCATTTATATAAACCAGCCAAAAATTTATAAAACATAATTTTGAAAGGAAAATACTACATTAGCAACAAAGAATATATGGTACCTAGGAATAAATTGAACAATAAATGTGCAAGACTCATGTGGAGAAAATTGTAACATTTTATTAATTTATTTTAAAATGTAAATTAAAATATGTAATTATTTTTATAAATTGCCAGGGCTAATATCATAAAAATGTTAATTCTTCCAAGTTGATCTAGAAATTACATGAAATTTTAATTCGAATCAACAGACTTTTGAAAAAAGTTTTACAAGCTTGTTTTGTTTGTTTGTTTGTTTGTTTGTTTTTATTATGTTATGTTAGTCACCATACAGTACATCATTAGTTTTTGGTGTTGTGTCCCATGATCCATTGGCATGTATTGCATGGAGCACTGGGTGTAATATTCAAACAATGAAGCAACAAGCTTGTTTTAAATTTTAATGGAAGATCATATACCAAGAATAACCAAGAGACTTGTAAAGAAAAAAAAGAGAATGGTGAAAGTATTAACTCTACCAGATAGGAAGAATGATAATAAATTTACAGTAATTAGCTTAGATTAGTATGATATGTAAATTGACCATAGGAACAGACTCAGAAGAGCCCCAAAAGAGGCCCAAACTTTTATGGCACTTTCATATATGTTAGAGCCTTTGCAAATTAATGGAGAAAAGATGAATCTTTCAGTAAATGGTGCTGGAACAATTCATTATCCAAACAAAAACAAACAAAAAACAACCCAACAAGATGGGATTCCTACACATGCCCATAAACAAAACCACAACTTGAATCAAAAACTTAAATGCAAAGGTAGTATTTCAAATTTTAGAACACAGTATTTAGAGTATCTTCATAGCTTTAGGATTTAAAAAAATTTAACACAAAAATTGTTAACCATTGTATTAGCTTCTCATGGCTGCTGTAACAAATTACCCCAAAGTGGGTGGCACAGAAATTTATTCTCTTGCAGTTTTGGAATCTAGAATTCTGAAATCAAGGTTTCGGCAGGGCCATGTGCCTTCTGAAGCCTACAGGGAAGAATCCTTTCTTGTCCCTTCCAGTTTCTGCTGGTTGCTGGCAATCTTCGGTGTTCTTTGGTTTGTAGCGGCAGCATTCCATTGTCTGTCTCTGTTGTCATGTGGTCTCCTTCCCTGTGTCTTCTCTCTCTGTGTGTCTAATTTCTTCTCTTATAAGAAACATGAGTGATTGGTTTAGGGCCCACCCTAATCCATGTGACCTCATCTTAATTTGATCATATCCACAAAGACCCTATTTCCAAAGAAGGTCACATTCACAGGTTCTGAGTGGATATGAATTTTGGGGAACACTATTCAACTCAGTTCAACCATGAGGGAAATTATTGATAAATCTTTTGACTACTGTAAAGAGAATGAAAAGATAACATAAAAACTGAGAGAATATGTTAGTAATAGAAACAATGGACAACTTTATATAAATATACAATATATAATATATAAATAACTGGTATGAATAAATAAGACAGATAAGTAACCAAATAGGAAAATTGACTAGGGTCATGATATGCAGTTCACAGAAGAGAAAACATACATGGTAGATTGTCTAATGAATATGTGCCAATCCTTCTTAGTAAGCAGGGAAATTCAAATTAACATCACAATAAAATGTTATTTTAGTTATGGGATCTGACAATACCAAGCATTGTTGAGTATGTAGCATAATATAAGATATCTAGGGATAAACTTAACCAAAGAGGTGAAAGGCCTGTACTCTGAAAACTGTAAAACATTGATGAAAGAATCTGAAGACAACACAAAGAAATGGAAAGACATTTCATGGTCATGGATTGGAACAACAAATATTGTTAAAATGTCTGTACTCCCCAAAGCAATGTACAGATTTAATGCAATCCCCATCAAATTACCAACAGCATTTTCCAGAAAACTAGAACAAACAATCCTAAAATTTGCATGAAGTGCCAAAGACCTCAAATAGACAGCAATCTTGAAAAAGAAAAGTAAAACTAGAGGTATCACAATTCCAAACTTCAAGTTATATTGCAAAGCTGTAGTAATCAAAACAGTATGCTACTGGAACAAAAATATAGACACAAAGATCGATGGAACAGAATTAAAACAAAACAAAACAAAACAAAAACAGAAAAAAACCCCACACAATTATATGGTCAATTAATCTTTCACAAAGCAGGAAAGAATATCCAATGCAAAATGGACAGTCTCTTCAAATGATGTTGGAAAAACTGGACAGCAACATGCAAAAGAATGAAACTGGACCACTTTCTTAGACCATACACAAAAATAATCTCAAGATGGATTAAAGACCTAAATGAAACCATAAAAATGGTGGGTGGATTAAAGACCTGAAACTGTAAAAATCCTGGAAGAGAGTACAGTCAGTAATGTTGCTGACATTGGCTGTAGCAACATTTTTCTAGCTACATCTCATGAGGCAAGGGAAATAAAAGCAGAAATAAAAATGTGGGACTACATCAAAATAAAATCTTCTGCACAGTGAAAGAAATAATCAACAAAACTAAAAGGCAACCTACTGAATGGGAGAAGATCTTTGCACCTCACATATTTGATAAAGGATTAGTATCCAAAATATATAAAGAACTGATAAAACTCAGCACCTAAAAAGCAAATAATCCAATTATAAAATGGGCAGAAGACATGAAGAGACAGTTCTCCAAAGAGGACATCCTGATGGCCAACAGACACTTGAAAAGATGCTCAACATCATTCATCATTAGGGAAATGCAAATCAAAACTACAATGAGATATCACCTCACACTATTCTGATGAATGGCTAAAATCAAAAACACAAGAGACAACAAGTGTTGGATAGGATGTGGAAAAATAGGAACTCTCTTGCACTATTGGTAGGAATACAAACTGGTGCAGCCACTGTGGAAAACAGTATGGAGTTTCCTCAAAAAGTTAAAAATGGAACTACCTTATGATCCAGCAATCACTCTACTGGGTATTTACCCCCCAAATACAAAAATACTAATTCAAAGGAAATGCACCCCTATGTTTATTGTAGCATTATTTACAATAGCCAAAGTACAGAAACAGTCTAAGTGTCCATCAATAGATGAGTGGATAAGGAAGATGTGGTGTATATATATATAATGGAATATTATTCAGTAATAAAAAAGAATGAGATTTTGCCATTTGCAACAATATGGATGGAGCTAGAGAGTATAATACTAAGTGAAATAAGTCAAAGAAATACAAATAGCATATGATATCACTCATATGTGGAATTTAAGAAAAAAAGAGAAATGACCAAGGGAAAAAAAAGAGAGAGACACACACACAAACCAGAAAATAGACTCTTTATTATAGAGAACAAACTGATTGTTACCAGAGGGAAGGTAGGTGGAGAGATGGGTGAGATGGGTGACAGAAATTAAGAAGTGCACTTGCTGGGATGCATAGAATTGTTGAATCACTAAATTGTACACCTAAAATTAATATAACATTGCATATTTAAAAATAAAATAAAAAATAAAATAGAATAGAATATAGCATAATACAAACTCTCATACTTTACCAGTGAGATTGTTCATAAAAGCATTATTTTTAATAGAAAGACATTAGAAGTAGCCCAATATTCTTTGGCTATATTTAGCTATTGTAATATATTCACTAAATGCACTATTGTACAACAATAAAAAATGAATTAACTATAGGTACACATGACAGAAAAGTTGGGGGTTCAACCAAGCAAAACTATTTGATATATACATACATAATCAATATAATTTTTAAAAAGCAAGGGAATGATAAATATAAAATTCAAGATAATGGTAACCTTCAGGGAAGAGGCAGAAAGTTAAGACAGAAAAGGAACATACAGATATTGGTAATATTCTAGTTTTTGGGTGGTAGTTCATATGTGTTCATTTTATTAGGCACCCTACGGTAGATGCATCTTACACATGCTTTGTGTATAGCAAATATTTCATGATATAAATAAAACAAAATTCATATATTTTAAGCGTCATGGTATGGGAACCCAAATATATTCAACACTTTTAAACTAGCCCCATTTTCACTGCAGTGTTGATGGGCCAGGATTTAAGCAGTGATAGGAATGTACTGGCAAATCTTATATTCCTGGATTCCCACTGTATATACCAGAATCCTGACCCTGCATTTATTAGCTGTAGGACTTGGGGAAAGTTTCTTAACTTCTCTTTACCTCCATGTCGTTGTCTTTAAAATGAAATGAGCCCTGCTTTATAAGGTTGTTGTGAAGATTATGTGAAAGAATGGGGCAAAGCTCTTAGTACAGAGTTGCTTAGTGCCTAGTGAATAGGACTGATGTAGATTAGATCAGAGGTCTAAAATGTGGTCACATACCTGCTCTCTTGCACTTCTGCCATTGCCCTGAGGAGGCCTTGCCTGTAGGTAGCCGCTTTTCTCTTTGCCTGGACTCCAGAATAAGCACACATGAGCCCAACACATGACGAGGAGAGCCTACAGTCTGAGGCAGAGCTGCCTGTCAGTGCCCAACCTAGATGCACCAATGTCCACCCAATATGCAGTTAGAGAACTGAGAATAAATGTTTTTGAGGCTAGGAGTCTTAGAGTTTTTTGTTTGCAAATGTAGTTGACTAGGGGCATCTGGGTGGCTCAATTGGTTAAGCATCTGACTTTGGCTCAGGCTATGATCTCAGGGTCCTGGGATCCAGCCCCTAGTTGTGTTGCGCCACTCAGCGGGGAGTCTGCTGCTTCCTCTCCCTCTGCCCCTCCCTGTGCTCATTCTCTCTCTCCCTCTCTTTCTCTCAAATAAAAAAAAAAAAGTAGTTGACTGAAATGTGAGATGCTATTATTGTTACAGTAATGATTATTAAAGGAGTTCACTGATACATGAGATCCTCCCATTAAAATAATAATTATTAGTATTGAACATTTCAAAGATAGCCATTCCTGGGTTGGCAGGGCTTATCTCACTCAAGTTTTACTTAGACAGGTTAGATTTAGTGTCTTAAAACACTGGGAATTTTTAGTTTCTATCTTGAGCAGCTGCCTCAAGCATAAATATCTTGCTCCCATTGACCTTGTCCCCTCTCAAGCTCCAGAACACATAGACTTGGATCAACTTTGTTTCGGCATGCTGCCATTGTCAAAGATACCTGACAATAGCGAAGAGACACACCATCCCTAGTTCAGTAAACAGCCTTGTAACCAGTTACTTGACATCTCTCTTATGAATGTCTCTATTTATTGTTAGAGCATCACACTGTTCATAAAACACCCATGCATAAATTGTCTTATTGATCTGCATTGCAGCATGTCTGGTAGCCAGGGTCAGGATTATGTTGCCTCCTGCGTAATGAAGAACCCTACTCTCAGAGCAGTTACAGTGACTTGCCCAAGGCCATGAGCATTTAAATGATACAGCTGGACTCAAATCTGCAGCTTCTGATGCCGAATACTGGTTTTCTTCCTCTGCTTCATAGATGTCTTTTAATATATCCAATTTTCTTCCTTGAGAATATACACTTTTCAACAGATTGTGTCACCAGCAGATTGGGTCATTCTCTTACATCACACTGGTGCCATGGGAAGTATGCTAAGGCAAAGGTAGCAGCATCCTGGCTTTCCTACATCCACCATGGGAAGTCAGATAAACACGCAGATTCCAAAACAGTACCTTCTGGGACTCTAGGTCTTTGTTGATTTCTCAAAATGTGTTTGGTTAGAAGATCTGAAGATAGGGGATGCAGATAGGGTTAAGGACAAATCCTCACCTAAAGTAACTTAGAACCACCTGAACTCATTAACTATCCCAGGCATTAATGAGAGATTGCAGAATCAATGCACCAAGCCCTCTTTTCATACTTACTTGGAAATTAAGGTATGTGAAATGAATTGATAAATGAATTTAACATATTTCCCTTAAAACTTCTGCACAAAGAGGAAAAAAAAGTAATGGAGGCTTTCCAAGGGATTGCCTCTGTTAGAACATAATCAGATGTTCTTGTTGGTGAAATTCTTTTAAGTAATGTTGCATTATTTTACATCATACACCTGATTTTTACCAAGTAAGGCTGTAAGAGTTTCTGAAACAGTTTCTTGTGGGAAGAGAACCAGCTTCTGTGATTCGGTATTAAGGGTGAAGGGTTGGGCATCTGACCACCTAAATTGCTGTCTCATTTCCATAACTTGCTGCTTGGGTGACTTGCATGAGTGACAAGATCTCTAGACATAGGTCTCTCATCTATAAACTGAGACAACTAGTAGGACCTTTCTTGTTGTTTCACGAAGATTGAGCAAGATAATTCATACACAATGCTTAGAAAAGTAACTGGAACTAGTAGGTGTTCAAATGCTAGCAATGTATTGTTCATTGTTTCTCAAACAGGCATTAGCTGGGTGTGACCTTTGGCAAGTGATTTCATGTGTGTCAGTTGCTTCATCTGAGCAGCATATGGTACAGCTTTTTTACCTGAGTATGATATGGTGGTTATGAGACTGGATTTGAGTCAGATTGCTTAGGTTTCAGATTCCATGGGCAAGTACCATAACATCTCTAGGCTCCGGTGCCCTTTTTTCTTAAATGCTAAAAAAAAGAGAATCTACCTTATAGGGTTGTTTGGGAATGGAAAACACTTAGAACAGTGCCTTGCAGGTGCCAATACTTAAAAAATGGTAGCGATAATACAATAGTGAGGCAGTTGGAATAAAGAGCTAAAGTTTATTATGCTTGTGTCAGTTCTGAAAGAGTTGACTCTCTAAACCTCTCATAAGTATATTTTGGAATCAAGCCACTGACATCTTTGTGCTGTTAGTTGCCTGTCTCTGGGTTGTTAGTCTCTGGCTCCTGCTGGGTAGCTCAGCCTGCCCTTGGCTTCGGGCCCTCCCTTCCTAAAGGGGCATATTTGGGGCTGAGCCAGAGTCCACACACACAGAGTGGGTCCCACAGCTCACAGCTGCTGCCAGTATGTTGCTTAGAACACATTATCCTTCAGAGAGTTCCACTTAGCTGTCATTCCAGAGGTGTTTGGATGGAAGATGACCCTCAAAAGTCCCTGCTTCCTGCATTAGATTCTACGTTTCTGAAAATTCTGGAATTCCATTTCTGTGCTTCCCTTGCACTAGCTCAGCCACATATTATCATCTCTGATCCCTTATCTGTACCTCTTTTCATCCCAGCCTGTAAAAATCCAGGCCTATCTTTCTTTAAAGGTCTGGCTAGAAACATTTTTTTCTTCACAATTAATCAGAAATTCTCTCTTGCATCTAAACTTCTCATAACCCTTCAAAAAAAAAAAAAAAATCTGAACTCTCTACCATGGCCTCTAAGATCCTATGTGATCCTGTGATCTGTTCTTGTCTCCTCTCTGATACCATCTCCTGCTTCTATGCTTTAGTCACACAAACCTTCTGTCTGTTCCTTTAGGATTCCAAGTTCATTATCACCTTATTGCCTTAGTACTTGCTGTTCAACTCTGCCTGGAAAGCTTTCTTCCAAAATCATTTTCTGCTCTTTTTTCCCCCCTTCATTTTTAAGCCCTCAAAGAGGACTTTCCTGACCTCCAATTAAAAAACAAAACAAAACAAAAAACCCACTTTCATTCTGGTCACTCTTGCACAGTGGTTCAGCTGGAGGTGATTTTGCACCCCCTGGAGATACTTGGCAATGTCTGTAGGTATTGCTGGTTGTCATAACTGAGAAGGTGCTACTGATATTTAATAGCCAGGGATGCTGCTAAACACCTCACAACAAATAATTATCTGGCACAATATATCAGTAGTGCTAAAGTTGCAAAATTGCACCTAGCATGTAGTCTTGTTTTATTTTCTTTAAGGAATTTGACATTCTTTGAAACTATCTCATTCACTCATTCTTTTTCTAGTTTTATCTATCTCCCGATTTAGGACACAAGCTCCATGAGAGCAGGAATCTTGTCTGTCTTGGTCAATGTTGCATCTCCAGTGTTTGTTATGATGCCTGACACTTGGTAGAAGCTTTGAGTTTTAGTTGAATTAATAAAACAATCAGTGAATAAATTCCGGCAGAAATTTACCATGTGTAGTACTTAACCACAGTGGGTTATGCAGGTATGTGTCTCTACATTGGTTATTTGTGCTTGTTCTTGGATTACATAGTTAGTGGTAGGGATATGACCCCATAATGACAAGCATGATGAATTAACATAGGTTGGCTGAAATTAACTTATTAGAAGAAAGTACCTAAAGTAAGCATACTTTGCTTTTCCTGTGTGTCTAAGTTTCTGTGTAGCAATCCTCTGTATCATGGGCTGCTGGTTTTCTTTTCTTTTAAAAAAAAAAATTATTAGAGAGAGAGAACACGGGGAGGAGCTGAGAGAGAGGGAGAGAGAGAATCTCAAGCAGACACCATGCTGGAGTCTGATGCAGGGCTCGATTCCAGAACCCAAGATCATCACTTGAGCTAAAATCAAAAGTCAGATGCTGAACTGACTGAGCCACCCAGGTGACCCTGGGCGCTGGTTCTTAACTATGCTCTGCTGAGATTGCTGCAGTGTTCTTAGTACATTTAATTTTTTTTTAAAGATTTTATTTATTTATTTGAGAGAGAGAATGAGATAGAGAGAGCATGAGAGTGGGGAGGGTCAGGGGGAGAAGCAGACTCCCTGCTGAGCAGAGAGCCCGATGTGGGACTCGATCCAGGACTCCAGGATCATGACCTGAGCCGAAGGCAGTCTCTTAACCAACTGAGCCACCCAGGCGCCCTTAGTACATTTAATTTTGATTTTATTTATAACTGTGTTTTTAGCTACCTAAAAAATTAATAAAACCCAACATACATTCTCATAATTTCTGAGAACACATTAGAATTCCCAAGACCAAACTTTTGAAGCCAGGTTAACCAACTCCTTTTGTCCAGACTTTGGAATATCACCCCCACTCTCTGGCCTACACACCCTACTTCTGTGCATCTGCAGTGTTCGAAATCCCGAGAACATGTTAATGAATTGGGATTAATTCTAAAGTGTCATTTTATTAAAATTTAGAAGTGCACTTGTCTGCTCTTTGAAAACCAGGCAAGTGAGAGCAAGCTCAATGAAATGCCAGTGATGTCTCTTTGGTATAGTTCTCCAAAAAAAGAAGATAGTAGGAAGGGAAAAATGAAGGGGGGCGGGAATCAGAGGGGGAGATGAACCATGAGGGACTATGGACTCTGAGAAACGAACTGAGGGTTCTAGAGGGGAGAGGGTGAGGGGATGGTTAGCCTGGTGATGGGTATTAAAGAGGGCATGTATTGAATGGAGCACTGGGTGTTATATGCAAACAATTAATCATGGAACACTACATCTAAAACTAATGATGTAATGTATAGTGATTAACATAACACAATAAATAAAATAAAATAAAAAATTTAAAAAAGAAGAGAATAGCACATAGTGTGGTGATAACAATGTGTGTAATATGCATTAGCACTGTCCTGTTTAGTATGGTTTCAGCAATTATTTTAAGCATAAGAGAATGTGGAATTGGGCTTTCCTTGTTGTCATGGAATTGGGACACTATGCACCCCTTTGTTAGAAAGGGAGCCAGCCAAGTGTATCCATGTAAGGCTTGTTAAGACTTCTGTGCCTTCATCACTCCCACACTTCTCCTGCAGTCTCTGTAAGCAGAAGCCTAGATGCATTCCTGCATTCATAAAAACAGAGAATTGTGCTGTAGGTTTCTCCCCTTCCTTTGGAAAGGAAGGCAAGGTATTCCAGAAGATCATGTAGATACTGGGCATATGACATCAAGCTTGCTAATTGTGTTGTTTAACTTTTATATATTCCTACTAAATCTTTTTCTGTTTGTGCAAAAGGAACATCATCCTTCTTTTCTGATGGTGAACTTGCCTGTTTTTCATCTTGCAGTTGTCATTTTCTACTTTATGTATTTTGAAGTTATGTTATTAGGTTTATACCAGTTTAAAACTGTATTCCTTCTTAGTGAATTAAATTGTTATTATGCTTACTTAGTATTAAATGATTACTATTTTATGAAATTATTATTTTTGTCTTAAAGTCTGTTGTGTCTAGTATGATTACTTCTATACCCACTGTCTTTCAGTTAACTTTTACCTGATATATCCTTTATCTTTTAACTCCTCTGAGTCTTTAGCTTTATCACCTATAAATGACAGATAGCTGCCAAAGTTTTAGAAAACAGGCAATTTTGTATAACTAGACTAGAGAATTTGCTAGAAGGTTAAACTCATTTATATTCATATGATTTCTAATATATTTGCACTTATTGAGGTCATCTTTTTCATGCACTGTACATCTTGCTTTTCTTTTTTTTTTTCTCCTTCTTTCTTATTCTAGATTGATGAAATTTTGTTTCCTTCACTCCATTTTATCCCTTGATTTGTTTGGAACTTCTATCTCATATATCTATTATTGTAGTAATGACCCACGCTATTGTAACTTGCCTACCTATCTTAATGACATCTGAAGTTAATCAGTATTTTTATCACACTGCTGAATAATAAGAACTTAGAGCAGTTTACTCAGATCATCTTCCTCCCAACTTACCTATTAACATTTTCTATGTTTTAGTTTTAATCCCTCCCAAATTAGACAATACTATTACATTCTTTACTGTTAGTGATTTTTTATTTACCCACATATATGCCAGTATCTTTTCTCACAGTTCTTCCTTCAACTCAGCCCTTCCATGTGATATAATTTTCCTTCTACTTGATATACATCTATTAGAGTTTCTTTTAGTGAGAGTCAGAGCCTTCAATAAATCACTCAGTTTTAATGGTATGATTCTTACTCTCAGAATAGTATGTGTGAGCAAATTCTTGATATTATTAATGATTATACCTTGAAGTAAATATGACTGTTTTTCTATTTTAAGTTTTTGGATGCTGTAAATTAAAGGGAATGGAAAGATCACAAGTGGAGCTATTTAAGAAACAGAAACACAATTATTACTATTAGGTTGATGTGATGTTGTCATTTTTCTGATTAAAATTGGTCAATATCAAGATGTTCTTATGCTTTATCCTAATATTATAGCTATTCATATATGAATATACAAATGCAGAGAGAATGAGACCCCAAGATTGGAGATAATTTTATTTATTTTGCAATATTTTAATTGATCCAAACTGCCTTTTTATTGGTGGACCGTAACGAGAAAATGTAAATTCAAGCATAAAATTAACTTAGGCTAATAAAATATCACTTTAGTTTGTTTTACATTTTGAGGTTCTACAAAATATTTCATTTGAGAAAATAATTCCTTTAAACCAAACTAAGGGATGAAAGATATATTTTATCATTACACATATGATTCTTTACCTGTTTAATATTCTTTGCTATAGCACCTTAAACTATACTGTTGTTGTTTTGAAATTAAAGAGTAGATATTCTCTGCTTTATCTTAACTAACTGACACAAAGTTTTTGAAAAAGCTTCTACAAAAATGTGAGTTAATGCAGAATTTTTTCTCATGGACCTATGCCTGACATTTTTCTCACCAGAAGTGAAGGCTAAGTACAATTTATATTTTTAACTGCATCTGAAATTCTGTAATTCCTTTTACATAAATATAAGGAGGTACTCTTACTTAGAAGAGGCTTTGATGTTTGCAATAAACCAGTCTAGAATAAATGAATTGTTATCAACCTGGCTAACAATAATAATTGTTAAATTGTTAAAGTATTCTTAAAATTTTCTGTTTCCTGGTAAAATACAGTACCTCTCTGGTTTACCTGTTTTATTGACACAAAGTGTTGGCATAATGATTTATTATGATAATACAGTCAAAATGACTTTTTTTTTTGCCTATAATATACTTCCGTTTCATATAGCGTCTGGAAATATAAATCATCATCCCCATTATGCTGTTTATGTTACTTCCTTTATCTTTTCATGTGTTTATTTAGAACTAAAGATCTAATTTTGATGAAAAATAAAGAAAGGGCAACTGTTAAGAAAATTCAATCATTATGTAGCTGGTTTGTAATTCTACTTTTAATAATTTTATAATTTAATGATTCAACTAAAGCTTTATTTGTTAGAATTATTCTTCTATGGAAGGATTATTTAATATAGATTTTAGTTTAAAAAGAACAACAATGCTGGTATCATTATCATTATCACCAACATTATCTCAGCAACAATCATAGTCACTATTCTTTACATCATAGTCTTCTCTACTAGTTCACTTAATTTAATCCTCAAAATATGATGCAAGGAAGCAAATAGAACATGTAATATTCACCATCTTAGAGATGAGATCAATGAGTTATATGCATTTTAAGTGACTTAATCAAGCCAAGACTTGATTCTAGGCCTTCTGTCTCTGCCTAGTGTTCTTCTCCCTCCCTCATGAAATCCCAATACTTGTGAAACCCAAACCTATCCCTGGAACAAGCAGTGAATTCTATGTAACCTACAGATACCTTATTGAAATAATTCTTGAATCTCAAAATAGAAGTAAATACATGATTTTCATAGATTCACCTCTTGTCACACCTTGGATATTAGCTAAAGTTTGGATAGATTTAAACCTATATAGTCTGACTTGATAGTCACTAGTTATACATCGCTGTTGAGCACTTGAAATGTAGAGAGTCTCAATGGTTGTAAGTATCAGAAACACTGGATTTCAGAGACTTAGTATGACAAAAAGAAAGTAAAATATCTCAATAATTTTTAATATTGATTATATGTCAAAATGAAAATATTTTGCTTTTAATGTGATTAACATATTATTAAAAGTAATCTCACCTATTTTTAAAAATTCTTTCAATGTGGTTATTTGAAAATATACAATAAAATATGTGGCTCACATGCATGCTTCACATTATGTTTTTATTGGACAATACTGTTGTAGAGTTTTTCATTTTTCTTGGGTATGTTCCCCTGATTTTATTCTTTTTTTTTTAAGATTTTATTTTTATTTGAAACAGAGAGAGAGAGAGCACAAGCAGAGGGAGAGGGAGAAGCAGGCTCCCTGCTGAGCAAGGAGCCCTATGCGGGACTTGATCCCAGGGCCCTGGGATCGTGACCTGAGCTGAAGGGAGCCACTTAACAGAAGAGCCACCCAGGCGTCCCTTATTCTTTATTTAGTATGTTTTCCCTTTTAAAATGATTGAGACTCTTATGCCAGTATTTAAGCCTCATATTAACATAATCATCTGTTTATTTCCTATATTTGGCACTCTACACTTTAATCTAGACCTTGTTATGCTATTTAAAAATTTATTAAACCTTCCTAAATATTTGAAATGACTTTCAAATTTGTGTGTTCTAAAAATCTAATGTGTTGTAAAAAAAAAGTATAAAGGCAGAGGGAGAGGGTTAGATTACAAATCAATTTTATCCTATAAAGATAGGATAAAACTGAATGATAAAGTAAAATTAATGACAAAGTAAGATTTTACTGAATAATTACAATGGTAAGATCTGCTTGAGTTTCTTCTCTACTGTAAATGTAATATATATATTTTCCCTATGTGTATATATATTATATATAGCATATAGTAAGTTATTATATTAATTATAATTGTATGATATATATAACTTGTACAATTTATATTAAACATATATAATATACATTAGGATCTTATATTAGGGAGAATATATGCATATATATATATATATAAATATATATATAATTTTCCCCAGTGTTTGTGTGTATGTGTGTGTTTGTATACATGTATATGCATATATACATGTGTTTTTCAAGGAACAGATGAATTAGTGAACATACAACACTTAAAACAGTGCCTGCCATAAACAGTAAATATTAGCTTTTATTTTATTATAAATTTTGATTGAAAAAAAATCACAGATCAGTATATTCCAAAATGATCCATGGCACCAAAGAACTTCACAGCGAATATCACAGCAATTATTAATAAAAGAAAGTTAGAAACAAACTGAGGGTTCTAGAGGGGAGGGAGTTACGTGGATGGGTTAGCCTGGTGATGGGTATTAAAGAGGGCATGTATTGAATTGAGCACTGGGTGTTATATGCAAACAATGAATCATGGAACACTACATCAAAAACTAATGATGTAATGTATGGTGATTAATATAACATTAAATAAATAAATAAATAAATAAATAAATAAATAAATGTTGGAGAAATATATCAAAATACAATTCTTGTCTTTCCATACCCTTTAACTTAAATATCCTTTCACTTTTGCAACCATAGTCTTCATATTTCTATTGTTCTTAGAATTTCACTACTGAAGAGGAAATGATAATTACTTAGTCAAACTCCCTTACTTAACAAACGAAAAAGATACCCCCAAAAGAAGTTAAGAATAGGTCTTGCACTCAAATAGTAATTTAGGAGGTGCAAGAGGCATTTTATTGGGCAATTGCCACAGGCCAGGGCTATGGAAAACTTTGGAGACAGTATCTTATTTAATCCTCGTAAGAGGCAAGCACAATAAATACTATTACGTGTCCCCTTGCATAGGTTTGAAAATGGGAGCTGGAAGAAGTTGAGTTGGTTGTCCAAGATCACACATCAGGAAGACTGACAGCCAGTGAACAAACCCCAGTTTGATTCCAAAACTTCTGGACTTGACCTTGTGTTATGCTGCTTTCCTTGTTAGTTGTTTTGTTTGTTCGTTTTTAAAACTAAGTGACAAAACAAGGAGATTACAAACTAATTATGCCTGGTCAGTCTTGGATGAAGGTGAATTTAGGGCATTTGTCCCCTCTAGACTCTCACTGGCAACAAATGACAACAGGGTAAGGAGGCAGCCCAAGTTTCATGGTTATGGAGCCCCGAGCAGACACCCTTATGGAACCCCTTGATCTGTTCACTTCAGTGGGAATGAACACATGGGATGAGGACTTAACAGGGTTATGATGGACAAAATATATAGACACACTTCCTTGAGGGACATGTAAATTGATTTAAGAAGTAAACAGTGACAGAATGTGAAATGGGTTGTGAAAATGACTTTTTGCTTCTTCCCCGTCTAGAGACAAAAGAACTTAACTTTAATTTTTCAACAGAATCATGAAGTTATAAAACAAATCTTTGGATCTTTAGTGTGACAGAACCAGTGTTAATGGATTAAAATAATTTTAAAATTGGGTAAAGTCAATCGAATTAATTTAATTGCTTATTAAATGAAAACATCAACTTTTCCCTTTTTTAAAATTTATCTGTTTTAAAATTTATCTGAAGTAATTTATCTGAAGTAATATGAGGTATACTGGGCTTAATGATTTGAACAGTCAAATTTGATTTTGGAGATGACATGAATTGTTCAGGTCTTTCCAGCCACCACAAATTCTCCACAGATAAAATCATTCAATCCTAAACTGAGGAGTGGAAGGAAGAATGGAAAATAAAATTTATTCAACCAAAAGTATTCTTCTGCTTTACTGGATCCAATGAGTACAAAATAAGATAGTTCTAGAAGAGTCACACGAGAAGTGGCTACTCCTGGTAAGAGTGGGTCTATTTATTTCCTATTGCTCTTATACCAAATTACCACAAACTTAGTGGTTCTAAAAAGTAAAGATTCTTTATCTTACAGTTCTGTACACCAGAATTCTTACTGGCCTAAACATCAAGGTGTCTGCAGGACTGGGATGCTTCTGGGTGTTTTAGAGAAGAATCCATTTCCTTGCCTTTTCATGTTCTAGAGCTTGTCTGCATTACTTGGCTTGTGGCTCCATTCCTTTATCTTGAAGGGCCAGCAGTGTAGCATCTTCAAATCTGTCACTGTCTGTCTGTCTCTCCTACCTCCCTTTTCCACTTACCAGGACCCTTATGCAACCAGCCTTCACGACAGAAACACAATTGCCTTGTGCTGTCCATTTCTTCCCTGTGACGAGCCATTCCCCATCCCTCTCTTCCTACATCCCCTACCATCAAGTATTGGTAGCCACAGGTCCTGCTTTAAATTAGTGTTGTTCTTAGTCAGACAACTTACCATTTTATTGTACTCCATTATCACCCAAGAAACTTTATCTACTAGGAAATAGATCTTTCTGAGATAAAATTTGTTTGGTCATCTGTCCTCTTGGATCTTTTGGCTGACCTGTACTCTTGCAATGATGCCTTTGTTTATGATGGTTATGTGTGACTTGTTCATTCTACCCATACCATCTAATTTTTGATATTCATAGAGCTACCTGGCTGAATCCTAGTTCCTCATTTCCATTTTGCCACATGTATAGTTGCTCACAATATCTGTGTGTATACCAACACATACAATAAATATTTGGATGTATACATATGCTAACAATATTTGGGTATGTGGACAGACATGCACAGTATCTGAGAGATATACATATAGAATCCTATGTGGCATATGGAGATACATATTTGGCAAGAACACACTCACTTAAGTGAAGAATAATATCCAGGAATTATACTATCCGTTCAGAAAGTCTGGAAGATGAATTATGTGGAACCATTTGTGATGAAATTATACAGATAGTTGTTTCAAAAGACATTGGTTGACAGAGGACAAGTCTCTATATAAATACCAAAGCTCGGTCTCTGAGACCCAGACAGGTCTCACTGACAGAAGGTAAAACTTATCACAAGATGTGAGGAATATTTAAGCAGTGAGTCAATTCATAGAAGCAATGTAGTCTTATATTAAAATGGATCACTACTGGTGAATTAATTGTAGACACTAGATGTTATTTTACCATGTACTTAATCACTTAATATAAACCATGTTGTGAAAGAAATAAGCCTATAATCATTATAGTCAGATTCAGTAAATGGTAATTTTTTATGTTGAAGTTTGGTAAATAATTTGATAAATCTCCTACCAGAATCCCATGGAATTCCAAATAAATCAGTAGATTTTCAGTTTAGCTGTTTAGTACTTGTAATGAATTCTTAATGTCTAACAGTATCTACTGTTTACATTTGCCTGGTGTCTCTAAAACTTTATGAGATGAAATGATTTTTCTGGTCCATGGTGTATGGTTATCATAGAATTAAAGTGTTTCATGAATTTCATATTTGAGTAAATGACTTCCATTCTTCAGTCTCTTGCGGGAAAGGAGAAATAGGTGGAGCTGCATTTAATGGTATACTGTCTTGTCTAGATTGAATTTGTTATGAATTACATAGGTCTCAATTGTACTCTCATGTGTCCTTAAAACAAACCACAAATTCTATGGGACACATATATTGTTCTTTGCTGAACACTGAGTATATAAATGATGATTTAAGGGCCATGAAACTAAAGTCAGTATAAGGCTACAAACAGTATGTTAATTTTGTTTAGAAACATAAAAGAAAGCTTGTTTTGAATATCCTTAAAAGTTTAATAAGAGTGCCTTTCAAGGCACTATAGAAAAGCAGCTCACAGGAAAATAAATATGGATCCATTAGCTTTTGCTAAAATGTACCCAGCTATCCAATTATGAAATTCTTGTAAAGTCAATGATTTTCTCCTTTTAGGATCACTTAAAACAAGTGGTAAGAATTATATTGTTATATAAATAGGGAACATTCATGTATCTCAAATGGATTTCTGTCTAAACTTGGGAGATTGCAAAACTTAAGCATGATTCTATTTGAACACTTTGGAGAATTCATCAGGAGAAACCAAAACAGCATAGAGGAGTGAGTTGACTGGCTGGCCTCTGGAGAACATTTTCTCTGAACTCAGATAACTAAATTCCTTCAGCCAATCTCTACCGAGGTCTTATCAGGACTCAACTTTGTTCTAGGCACTGGGGATACAGTCCAGGACATGGTAGGCAATATCCCTGCCTGGTGGTGGCATTTATCTTCTCTGGGGTGACATACAAAACTCAGAAACAAATTGTTATGTAATATATTGTCACAGAGTTATTTATAGTGCTACGAGGAAAGATCAGGCAAGGTTGGGGCCCAAAATGATAGAAATGCCACCTAATTGCCCCAGGTTTAACTTTCCTCATAAGGAACTTTATGAGTTCTATTTGCACAGGAATTTAAAGCACCTTATAAAAATACACAAAGCACAGAATAATTACATAAATACTTGAGGAAGTTGGGCATAAGGTTAAGAAAACTGTTACATTCTGGGGTTAAATTAGATTGTGGAAATGTAGATCTTATAGTCAGGTATGGTGGCTGCATGGGAGCTACAAAGTGGGCACTAAACCTGTTGTTTAAAGCAAAGAGAAATATTCAAGTGTTTTGTTAGATTGGCTATGGCCAAAACATGAATACCATCCAGGGGTTCATAAGAACATTTTGCTGACCCAGAAAGATTTTCCAGTATGGAATGAATACCATGTCATAGAGTGGATGACTCTTTGATATCACTCAGTGAAGGTCAGTAGTTGATGACTTGAGACCAGCTTGACAACAGTAATTAAAGATCAAATTATCTCAGCTTGAGTGTTCATTTTTTCTTGGACTTGGTGTGTGTGTGTGTGTGTGTGTGTGTGTGTGTGTGTGGATGTGGGGAAATGTCTTAGACCTCTTTGAGAATTTAATGACAGCTGTGGACTCTGTCTCCTAAGTATGTCTCCCCATAATTTGGCACACAGTATCAGAATGTCAAGGAGTTTCTGAAGACCAAGCAAAAATCCCAAGATGCCCACTTTCCTTTTGTTATAATATTAGGAAAAAAGGAGAAACATACTTAGTGTTGTAGGCTCTGATTTCAAAAATTTTTCATGTGCAAATATCATTTGGCCAATTTTTAATAGAACCATATGTTTTGAAAATTAAGATCTTTTAAGAAAAGTTAAATAAGCAAGACACTGGCATCTCTGCCAGTATGTTAACAGGTTGGACAAGCCAACTTTCACATTGCACCTAAGTCCATTGCCATTTATGTCTACACTGTCTAGGTGTCTACTTTTTCTTTCTATTTTATTCACTTTTATATTTTTAAGCAACATGGAAAGGATTTCTGTGACAGTGTGATATCTGCTTATCAGTATGATTTCATATCCCAGGAAATTAAATTAACTAGCTAACTAATAGAATAGAATGGAATACAGTTTAACAAAATCCCTCTAGTTTAGCCAAAATTGAAACTCAAATCATAGAAAGATCTGTCATGACAGTGAAGAAAAGACCAATCCAGATGGATAAATCTCTTAGTTGCAAAGCATCAGTTTTTAACACTACAGTGGGACATCATTAAGAGCTTTTCAAATGTCACCTACTGGAACTCATTTGACCAAATCTATAGCACTTACATGCCTGACCTGTCTAAACAAAATTAAATGAATCTGAATAAAAATGCTCATTGTGAAATGACATAACTTTACCCATTATTTTTTAGCAGTTCATTTTCTATTTGCTCTTGTTTTTCCATTTTCTTCCCCTTGGTATTCAAAACCTGTATTGGAAGCCAAAAAAACAGAGTGTGGAGGAGTCATTAGTTACCATGGAAGATAAGTAAGGTCTCTGCATGGGGCACACAAGTCTTTGGTCTCAAGTGGTGGTACAAGTTAACTAATTGTAAATGCCTGCTTCTGTTTTAGAGCTCCATCATGGTAATACCCAGTAGGAGAGAAAAATACATTTTATTAAAAGAACATAATTTCCTTTAGTGTAAATTCCTCTTCAGGTACATTACATAAGCCCTTGTTTTATGTAAGTGGATCTTTTGATATACAGTGGGTGTGTTTCTTGAAAGTTCAGTACCCATGAGACATTTCTAACTTGAGCTCTGTTTTCACAGAGAATTTGACTACATGTTCAGAAGACTTTTAACTTGTGACTTGCTAGTGTGCTGATCATTGCTTAAGAGAATCATGAACTATAATCAAATAAATGTCTCATTAATAGCACTAGTTTGGGAATATTCTCAAGGGTTGCCTACCTGTGAAGCAGCTTGCGGCAAATCAGTGCCTGAGATTCAAGGTGTCTTCCCTTATGACTGTTAATTTGGGCATGTATTCAAGCCACAGTTAATGTTCTGTCCTGTGGTATATTGAAATGTTGTGACTTCATTTTCCCAATCTTTCATTTGCATATTATAACATGGGGTAAAAATAGTGCATAGAGCTGTGATAAGGATTAAATGAGTTGATCTATGTAAAACGCACATGGAACAGCTCTGTATATAGTCTGCACTCAACAAAACTAGCAATCATGAGGATCATACGCTTTCTCTCTTGATTGGCAAATTCATAGATTTCTCTTTGTATCTCAGTTCAGTCCTAGCTGCTCTGAAGGATGACATCCTATCTTTCTGATGGGCCCCAATTTTGCACACATACTTTCATGAGTATTTTTTTTTTTTTTGTAGTCCACCTGTAATTGCAAATGTGATGGGTGGTTCCTATGATGCTATGGCATCCTACCTAAAATGCCTCCAGGATCTCTCTGTTCTTCTGCCTCAAGACTTTTCCCAAAGCTATGAACAGTTCTTAGTATGCAGGGAAGCTAACACCCATGGCAAATCTCAACCACTGCAGGACGAGCGTCCCAATCTCTCTGGTTTTGGAGAGACCCATTCTGAGACACATTCTACATGGTTCTCAGGTGGTCCCAGGTAAGAATGAGCCTAGTTTCTTACAGCCTCCTCCAGTTCAATAATCCTGCTTCATTGGCTTATTCTGCTCCCATTCTTCCTGCTTCCTGGGATCATCTCTCAAATCAATTAACCAAGACTTTGTCTCAGGCTCTTTTATGGCAGACTCCAACTTGACATGCAGAATATAGCTTCTATTTTCACTTAGGCCATCTCAATTGTAGTCTCCAAAATTGGTGAAAATTCATCCTGTTATTTTTGTGTGCTGCCATAACAAGGAGGCAAACTGAGAAATCTAATTTTATTTATATAGAAAATCCATAAACCTAAGTAGCTTTTCTTGAAATTTTTTTTATGAATCTCCACATACAAGGTAAATAAATACTTAGGTATCCAAAAGATGCTTACTTTTTAATCTTATTAATCTTTCTATCAAAGAAAATTCCTATTTATAATTTTATTACATCCTCACTTGTCTATTTTCTAGGATGGGTATTGGGGCAGTTGTGATTTATGACCAATGAGTAATTTCATGTAGAAGCTGTGAATGAATGGAATCTATGGGAGAAATAGAAATTGAAGGAAAGGAAAAGAAGATAAATTTTCATCCTGTGGCCAGGTTGATCAGTCAGCCCAACCGTGACTTCTGCTGTTCACCATTTGGCCAATTGAACTGGCCAGTAATAGAGCATATCTTGATTTAGGGCTAGACAGTTCAAATCTCAGTTACCTAAGCTTCCTCTGCAAAATCAGTTTGTGTTGCTCTGTAGGTATTTTTACATATGTGTCTGTCTTTCTATCTTTGGCTATTCTGAATGCTTTATTTAACTTTTTCCTTGGAGGGATATGCATGAGATTAGTAGTTATTTTTCAATGAGAAAATTAATTATGATAAGGACTCTTGCAACCTGATCTTCCCTTTATGGAAACTTTGATGCAACAATAATCCCCAAAGGGATGAATCTTAACCAATATGGCTTTCATCATACAACCTAATAGCTTGTAGATTGGATTTAGCTGGAAGATATGTTGGTTTGGCCTACACAGTGATGATGATGATTTTAATTTTAATTACTTGTCATTTAAAGATCAAGGTGGGCTTTTTTATGCCTATTTTTTTTAATATTAATTTCAGTGTAGTTAACATACAGTGGTCTATTAATTTCAGGTGTACAATATAGTGATTCAGCATTTCCATATAGTACTCAGTGTTCATCCAGATAAGTGTACTCTTAATCCCCTTCACCTATTTCACCTACCCCCCCACACACCTCTCCTCTGGTAACCATCAGAGCAAGGTGTTTTAAACAAAAGTGAATATTTTGAGATTCTGAAACATTGGAAACTAACAAACCCAGGTCTATATTCCTAGGATGCACACATAGCCTGGAGCTCAGTATCAAATGTTCTTCAGTTTGAAGTCACCATGGTCTCCCCATACGTGACCACTTCTTGGTCCTTGACTTTTATTTCCCTTGTTCATCTGCTTCACTCATTTACATTACCAGTCTACTACCCCCTGAAAGATTTGAATTTGGGTCAAAGTTTTAATATCAGAAAGAACACAAATTAAAATAACTTCTTTTTTAAAGCCAAAATAAATCTAGGATTCAATGGTGCACTTTAAATCAGCTAATTCTAGAGCTTACTGGGACCTTCATGATTTGCTCCAAAAACTTACTGATAGGGAAACTGAGAAACAGAGAAGTTGATTTTTACCTTAGGGTCACATAGCTAATGATAGAGCATGTCAGCCCTCAAGTGATCTAGATAAGACCTGGAAGATGCTTCACTTTTTCTCTTACAGTAGAAAGACCATAGGCAATGTCTCCAGGATTTTGGTTATTTTAAAAAACTATCATTTTTTAAGTCAAGGTATTTTTAAAAAACCCAATTCCAAAAGTAAGAATGTCTTTCAAACAGCCAAGAAATAAAACCATTATGTTTTGAAGCAGTCTGGGTAGATGTTATGAGCGTCTTGTCAAGATGATAGATCAATAGGAAGGTGAGAGCACACACTGAGTGAAGAAAGAATGTGTTAATAGGAATCAAATGTTTTAAAAAGGCTGGCTGTATTATTCTCTTCTAAATATTACTTTTTTGGTTATTATTAACCCTAGTATTTTATTTTATTCACATTTGAAATTTCTTCCACTGTAAGGTTTAGGCTTTATATAAAAAGATAATATATTTTCTAATCTATTTTAGGACCTTCTTAAAGGTCATTCTGGGAATGATCTGAGAGTTTTAACAGGACATATGTACTACAGTCCTCATTAGCAACTCAAGCAAAAACTCTTAAAATTCAAAGAATTCTGAGTTGGTATTAGGATGGAGGAAAGGGGACCCTTTTCTCTTTCAAAAGCAATCCAAGAATTCAAAACTCCAGTGGATGGCCTGCAGAGCCCATTAAAAATTTCAAGATGTGGTATGGCCTTGATTGTTGAATTGGCTGTGAATGGAGGTGAGAGGAGAGGACTATAACCGCTGGAGGTAATATAACCCGTATGAAATAAGAGCTGTTCTCTAAGAACGCCAAGCTTTCAAGGCACCAGGTAACTTAGGTCTCTTGTTTATGTATTTGTTTTCTGTGAACTAACCCAAATGCTTTTCTCCCCTCCAAAAAAACCCCCCGGGTCATATGTAACACATACTAGTTTATATCTACTTTCAAATAGGTGTTTCACATTATTCTGATACTCTCATAACTGGTCTCTCTGCTTCTCTGTAACCCCTTATAATCTATTCTCAACCCATGAGCACAGTGTCCTGCTAAAACAGAGGTCATATTGTGTCAGCCCTCTGCTCTAATCTTGCAATAGCTTGTATCTTACTCAGAACGAAGATCTAAGTCATTATGATGTCCTACAACCATGATTCTCAAAGGGTAGTCCAGGGACCAACACTATCAGCTTCAGAAACTTGTTAGACATGCATATTATTAAGCCTGACTCCAGATCTACTGAATCAGAAAGTCTGGGGATCTCGGGGTGGGGAGGGGCAGTAATCTGTGTTTTAACAATGCTTCAAGTAATTATGATACCCAGCTAAAGTTTGAGCACTATTGTGTTACAAGACTCCATGGTATTTAGATCTCATTACCCCTGACTCCATTATACTCCCTCTCCTCATCCTACCCCAGCCACTCTGGCCTCCTTGTAGTCACACGAGTATACTAAATCCACTCCTACTTCAGTGCCTTTGTACTTGTTGTTCCCTCTTCCCCAAAGAGCCACACAGGTGGCTCTATCACCAATCTCAGGTCTTTTCTCAGATGTCATCCTCATAGGTGAGGCACACTCCCAGCCCCCCACTATGTTAGTTTCCTAGGGCTGCCATTACAAAATGCCACAAACTGGGTGGCTTAAAGCAGATATTTATTCTCCCACAGTTCTTGAGGCTAGAGGTCTCAAGTCAAGGTGTCAGCAGGGTCATGTCACCTCAGAGACTCTAGATAGAATGCTTTCTTGCCTCTTGCTAGCTTCTGGTGGTGGTCATAAATTTTTGCTGCCCTTTGGCTTGTAACTGCATCACTCCAACCTCTGCCTCTGTCATCACATGGCACTCTCCCTGTGTGTCTTCACATTGTCTTTGTAGAAGGACACCAGTCATATTGGATTAGGAGCCCACCCTTCTCCAGCATGACCACATCTTAACTAATGACATCTGCAAAAACTATTTCTAAATAAGGTCACATTCTGAGGTACTGGGGGTTAGGACTTCAGTGTACCTTCTTGGGGGGATGTAATAGAACCCACAGCACCCCATCTATTAAAAATTCCACCTGCCTGCATCACTGCCTCTCTCACTTCTGTCATTGGTTTCTTTTCTTGCTGTTTATCACCTCCTAATACACCCTGTGTTTTAGTTGTCTGTTTGGTTTCCTCCTGACTCCCTCCTCTGGCATTGAAGTTCTAAGGTTGAGGATTCTTGTCTGTGTGGTTGGCATCCTCAGAATAGCTACAGCTCTTACAATATTCATGGCACACAATAGGAGGTCAAAAATTATTTTTTGAATGAATGAAAATGAGACTATTAACATTTTATTGTTAAGAAGTCTGATGATTTATCTTTAATTTAAAGCACAAAAAACAATCTCTGCTTTTTTTTTTTCCTCATCCCTTGGATGCTAGGTATGGAGAAAACAGTATGAAAGTATCACAAGAGGAAATTCATTCTGAAATTAATGGTAAGCTTGTGAGTGGACAGAGATTTCAATAAGGGGGGAAGAGCCAAGGGAAGCTTTGGGACTGGGGGTTTTATTAGGTTAATAATTAAACTGGCAACCAGGAACCGGGAAATGGACAAATATCCAAAGTATAATTGGTGAAATCAGGGCACAGAGTGGTCTGAGGTCTCCTGAAGTCATGAAGCCTCTATTCATTCACTCATTCATTCATTCATTCAACAAATACTTGAATATCTAAGTGCCAACCTCTGGGCTTCAAGCATGGCTATCATACTGGGTTGCTGAACTTATGGACACTGCACTGTAGTACAGTATTAAATGTAAGTGAGAGCACAGTTGTACACCTTGGCCTTTTTCATGGGGCAAGGCCTGCTTGAACTATTTTTGTACCCACCCCAAAGAAAATCAATTTCCTCTCACCTGGTCTAGGCACAAAATATTACAGGCGTTTAGTGGCCAGGTCGGATTTCACCAAAATAGAATCCTGGATTGGAATTTCAAAGGTAAGACTGCTCTTGCTCAGGCCTTATTATTCAAGTCATTGCTGAAGCATCCCCTTGAGTAATGGAATTAAGTGAAGGAGCTGATTAGTGAAGTAAGTTAAAATGTGAGGCTTTAACCTTACACCAGGTTTGCATTTCTGCTCTGCTATTTATGAGTTATGTAACTTCAGAAAAGTTACCTAACCTGTCTGAGTCTCTGTTTTCTCATCTATAAACTGGCATTAATCTTTCAGTGTTGTGAAATTAATACGGATAAAGAATATAAGCATTTAGCACAGTGACTGGTCCACAACAGGCACTCAGTATTAAAGGAAAACAAATCCAGATGTGGAATATTTGTTTGGTGGATCTCTGCTTCTCTTTAGTGGCATCTGGGAATAAAAGAGATGGAGCCATAAACACACATTGAGCCAGAGATCTGAAAATGGAAAACAACTACCCAAATCAGGAGATGGTCAATGGTGTCAGGAATGACATAGAAGATTATAAACTTCTCTTGTATTTCCTTTTTAGGGGAGTGTCTGAATTTGACCAATTATATGAGTTAAGGATGACAAATTTAAGTCAAGTTTCATGACACACCACAGGGATGTGAACCATAATATTAAAGCACAAGTTTTCATCCTGGTATTATTAAAATTAAGCAGAATGGCTTTGGAGCCTTTCTCTTTAGCAGCTTGCTTAGCCATGTTGCTTACAAAAGACAGCAACGAATTGAAACTGAACAGTAAACTGTGCTCTCACCATCTGTCTTGAAAGAAGTATGACATAGGAGTGGCTGTCATTCCTACTGTTTGTGAAACAAAACCACTTATACATTTTTCCAGCCTTGGGTTGAGCACTCTGTGCAGAGTTGGAACCAAACAATTAAAAAGGGCTCCAAAGGTTATTTCCAGGGCTTGCATTTCAATAGGAATGCTTCGATGGTGATGTTTAAACTATTCAATGAAAATTTACATTATTTTACTAGACTGGGCAAATTAAAACACTGAAGATAAGATACCCTCTTCCATGCTCTCCTGTCCTGTTTTTCCATCAAGTTTCCTCCAATTGATCATTGACATTTGGGTGGGCTATAGAGGTGACCTGACCGGCCACTAAGTAAGTACCATGGCCTTTGATTTGCTAACATGGTGACATTTAAAAAATCACATTGGTAGCCACCATCCAGTTTGAAGCTGAGAATAATAGCACTGTTTTTAAAATTCTGGACCTAGACAAAATGTCCTTTTTTAGAGCAATTATGTCATCGGTATTTTAGAATGGAGACAGGGAATGAATGAAAAGCCCAAGGACCCTCCATCTTTCCTTGCTAGATTCTCCAGCATGCTGTCAGGATAGTTTGCTGGCTCACTTTTGACTAAACATAGAGATCTTTTCTTACAGGTAAAGCATTTGATATACATTTTTCCTTTCTGGAAACATGAACAGTAGCCTTTTTAGGTCAGATATATAGGTCTACATTATGGATGGCACACAGTGCCTGCTTTTATAAACTGATTGCTGTTCTGTCCTCGCTTACCCTAGAGCAGAGAAGATGTTCAATCCAAACAGGCATATTTCTACTAAATGACCTTTGCTCAGCCTTACGTTTGTTATAATTTCACAACATGTCTACAGCATTGGATTAAACTGGTTTGGCGTCTATTTGGTAATCCCTTGAGCAGGAGATTTTTTTTTTTTTTAATTTAAAGCAATACAGAAGAATTCTGCTTTACTGCCAGTACCAGGGGGACTGTTTTATGAGGAGACATAATTTGACTTAGAATATTCCCCCTTCTTCTAACAGTGTGCTGTATTTTAATAGCACACCCATATATTATGCAAATGAAATGTTTTACAGACTTGTCACAGATGGCAGTTGGAAGTGACTATTGGACGATCACTCCATACCACCCTCTTTTTAAAAACAACAAGCTTGATTTGCCTCCCTATGGTCCCTAAGTTGAAGAGCATAAGCCACAGAATTAAGAAAAAAAAAAAACAAAACAACTTCTGAAGAGTTAAGCAGGGATAGAAAACAGAGTGTTCTTTAAAGAATGACTAGGAAAAATTGCCTTCCAGTGTGGTTCCTGAAGGAGAGAATTTCATGCCTCCACTAATAAGAATGATTATTTTCCACTATATATTATGCATTGTGCTTGGAGGAAGATGGGAGGTCAGGGAAGCCAAGTGTTTGAAAATTTGGGGAGCTATTTATTTCCTACAAAGTTGAGGGCTTCTCAAAAACAAAACAAAACAAAACAAAAAAACAAAGTTGAGTGCTTCTCATTAACAAAATTGTGGATCACATATTCCCATTCTAGTCTTCTCTTTTAGGCCTTCCCAGAGCAATTTTAGAGCCCCCCCAAATGGCATGTTTCCTGGCATCCATTTTTGGCTGCAGGTACCTTTCACACCTCCTCATACAAGCAGCTCATGGCCCTCTGACCACTATTTCCTGAAAGCAGAGCCTTTCCCCCATTTTAATCTGGTCACCATGATTATTTCCATGGAGTTCAGCTTATCTACTGAATGAGTCACACTTTGTTTTAGTGAATGTACTGTGGCAGAAAGAAATCCAGTTAAGCTAGTTCAAGTAGAAATGGGGGCTGTTGATAGGACACAAAAATTTCATAGACCTAGGGGATAGGAAATACTGTAATGTCAGGGCCTCATGAGAGATGAAACTGGAGAGTGAGTCTGGATCTAGACAGCTCTGGGAGACTCAGCAGTCACCAAGTTGACAGACTTCATTCAAATTCTTTGTCATCATTATGCTTTGGCAGCCTTTTCTGTGTCCTTAATTTTTGGCCCTGCCACCAACCCATATCATGTTTCACAGCCCCAAATCCAAATTCCTTGGAAGTAAATCTGTTGGCCTGACTAAGCGTTTCTCCTTATTTCCCAGGTCAGTGGCCCACCTATAGTTGATCCTTCTTTGAGTTAGGTGTTTATTTCTGGACCAATCAGATGCAGCTGGACTGGGGTGCATTGGGGTGGGGGAAGAGTATGGAAGAAGAGTCATATATTGTTGGAATGTCAAAGGCTATGACAGTGACAGATAGTCAGGGAGAAAGTTGTGGGTATATCTTCTAAGACAAAGTAGTCACATTTGTTCCCAGGGACCTTTATGGAATAGACTAATGTAGTATATCAGCAAAGGTAGAGTTTTTTGAAGAGGCTAAAGGTGGGCAAGGTGATTTTCACTTATATTGATAGTGTATTGAATAAGCATTTTTTATTTTGCTGAGTCTGTTCCTTACAGCAATTAAAAAAATAAGAGACTTAATACACATGTCCAGTGTGTGTGTATGTGTGTGTGTGCGTGCACATGTGCTTATATGCACACACATACAGTAGGAAAAGAAGGGGAAGTAGTATAAACTTTTAGTGCCCAGAGAGATCTTACAGATTCTCTGACTCAACCCATACATTTCACAGATGAAGAAATCCAGACTCATAAAGTTTACATGGCTAGCTTAAGGGCACACAGCTATTAAATGGCAGAAAAGAAACTCAGATCTCTTGAGTCCTCATTCAATGAGCTTTATAACCCAGCTCTATTATATTTTTGTCTCCAGAAAGAAAGTCTTTATTAATTTAAATAGGTCTAAATATATATCATACTGTGTCATCGCATGGTTTCCTTATTACCTTTCCGGTCCTAGCTCAAAGGTCCTCAACACAATGCTCTACCTGACAACTACCTAAAGCCAGTCCCACTCTTTGTCCCCCAGGGTTTCTAGTGCATCATTATTTTCATAGCTTTATTTCACTTACCCCAGTCTTTAATCACCTCATTGATTTGTTTTCTCATTTTTCTCCTTCACTAAAATAGAAGTTTCCACGAAGAAAAAGATCATTTCTCTTTCACATCTGCATCCCCAGGTCCTGCAATCCTACCCAGCATAGTAGACACACATAAATAATGAGTCACACTTGTATACATTTAATAAATATAAGCAATTTTAAATATAAATATTTGAGGGAAACACATAGACCCTTTTCTGGTCTCATGTTCATAATTATTGAGGTCATGCAAAGTTTAATATCCCTACAAGATTAAATTTTTCTAAAGGTCTCTATGTATTTTTGTATGCCATGTAACAATTTCAATCTGCAACAAAACCTGGCATTCATGGCAAAGGAAGCCAACAACATCTGACTCAGATGTGACTTTACCTGTGTGGGTGTATTCCACGTAAACTGTGAGTGTGTTCATGACAGAGTAACTTGGCTTCGAAATGCTGCACCCCAAATACTCTCTTTGTTTGTGAATGTTCCTGTGACTCTCTGACAGTAAGAACTGTTCATTCTTATTTCTGGCTCTTGGCAGCCTACAGATGTTTCCTGTTAGTGCTCCTGGCAGGTTACTGGTGGGGCCTGTTGTTTATTGCCCTATCTATCAAGTCCTATTTATTTTTAAAATAAACTTTAAGTATACTGTAAACTCGCTTCACAAACAGATTTTTCCTCCTCTTTTACACTTGACAAGCCTCTAAAAGGAATAGTAACTCTGTCTCATAAATATTTGAACCTGAACCTTTTAGGAAAGAATTATACTTAAGGTACTCAAGAACAGGAACTGTCTCTGTCTAAAATCTCCCTCACAGCTACTCATTTTCTCATGCTCTCTCCCTCTTTCCTTTCTCCCTCTCTCTTTTTCCCTTGATCCCTTATTTTTTTAAATTGTATTATTTCATTCCTGCTTCTCTACTGCCCTTCCCTCCCCTCATTCATCCCACCCTGATCCAATTCTCTAGTCAAAACCACCATCCATATCTTAGTTAAACACTGTTTGTATTATTGTAAATGTCTTTACCAAAAAGGTTAAAGTGCTTGCTATTTACAAGCTCATCAGGCCTACAACTTTCTTGGTCCTCCATCATGCAATCTACCATTCCTTTCATTGGTAAACTCTGATATTTTCCAGCATGAAGCTGATGGGAAAAGACTTTGACAAGGTAGAACATAAAAGAGCTTGGAATTTAGAGTCATACTGACTCAGGCTCAACTCAAACACTACTACTTTTTAGCTGTGGCTTTGAGGATGTCTCCTAACTTCTCTTACTATATTTCCTCATTGGAAAGGTAAGGACTAAGAATCCTTACCTGGATAAACATTCCTGGAATTCTCTAAATATTTCCAGATCTTCTTCTGAACACATTCCACCAGTTTTGTTTTGTTTTGTTTCAATTTAGGCATAATTATATGGTTTGGTTGACTAATAAAATGAGTGGTAGTGATGTGTTTCACTTGTGAACAGAAGTTTTTAGAGACAGTGTGTCATTTACTCTGGTCCCCTTCTTCAATGAATCAAATACAGAAAGATGTTAAGAAGGAGCCTTTACCTTCTGGGGCCTTGGCTGTCAACAATAAGCAGGGTCTTCTGCTGATCCTCTGTGGATATATGGCATGAGATGTTGGGATTGTTTATTACTGCAGCAAAACTTATCCTATCTTGACTGATACATTCACTTTGCAAGGTTGTCTGGAGGATGAGTGACAATATACATAAAATGGTAGCTGCCCTCATCAGTAACATTTTTATCCTCACTGTTACCACTGTTATTTTGTTAGATTGTATGTGTTCTTTCTAATTCTGTATTTTGATTTTTTCCATTATCTTACTGTGCTATAAATATGTATTTGCATTCCTGACCATTCAGTAAATTATAAAATCTTTGAAAAGGACAAGATATTTTGTGTCCTTGTTCAGGCATTCTCAGTTAGGCATGGTATCTGTTCTGACCACATTCCAACATAGTAACTTAAAAGCAGCTATAGATAATACATTTAAAAAAATGGTTGTATTGGTGCTGAAATAAAACTTAATTTATGTAAACCAGAGACACACTTCAGTTTGCTCGCCCCTGATTTAGACTATTCCTACTCTCCTTCTTCCTTCTGCTTTTCCATCTCTCGTTCCTCCTTTGTCTCTTTCTCATCTGGTTGGGCCCCGTACTTCCTCCTGCCACAGGCAGATTTTTAGCTCACTGCAGACAGAAATGGCCACCGGTAGCCACAAGCCTATGTCATATGGGAAGTAAATCTCTTTCTCCCTAGCATTCTTCTTGGGTAACATGCCCACAGTCAGACCAAGCTTTATTGACAGGGCATGGGAATTCCTGATTGGGCAGGCTTGAGTCATCTAACTATCCCTGTGATCAGAGAATGGTTGGGGCACTGTGACTGATGAGCCTTTTAGTACCACCAGGGTTAGGGATGGGAGAAAGAGGGTGCTTGGTAGACATAACAAGATGCTCCTTCCAAGCCTCCTTTCTCCTACATATGCAGAGAAGCAGGAAAGAACCAAGTACAGAGGGCCATCCCTAACAGTTCCTCATTATGTAGTACACTTGATACTTTATAGCCAGTCTCCATGGTTATTCCTCAAAGACCTGGTGTGTGGTCTGGAAACAAAAGCCCTGGTTGGGATTTCTGAAGGATTGTATGTGAGAAGCAGGAAAGAGAGCAACCAAGGAAGACTCTTAAGTTTCTGTCATAAGCATTTGGATGAGTAGAGGTACCCTGCATTTAGATGGTTAAAAATCATTTCTCAAACTGTGGGCGGCAGGAGATGGGGAAGCAGTAACATGGATAATCCCCAGTTGGCTTGTAAGTATTTTTCTAATCTGAGAAAACTCACAAAACTTTATAAAAGGTAATAAACAAAGCAATAGGATGGTATATGAGTCAGGATTCTCTGGAAGCTCTCCAAATTCCTCTCTGCAACATGGGGAACATCTGCAAATTCCTAATATGAGATGTCATAATAAGGGGAAAAAAAGCTTATTATTCCTGGCCACATAAATTCTTCCTAAAAGACATTACTGGCTACCCCAGATATGTGTTGGGCACTCAAAAACTGAGTCAGTTTGATATATCAATACTTTGTCTATTTTTACTTGGTTCAGAAAATTTAATGAAATTATACAAATCCCTAAAATCTAATATTTTTATGTGATAAGATTGTGTAAGAGGAGGGGGTGGAGGAGAAGTTTGGAAAATGTGGTGACAGATGGCAAGTGGGCTCAGGCACATAGTGTTCCTATATATAGGGGAGGGGACAATCTGGTTAATCAAGGGGAGGGGGGAGCATTTTTAAATTTAGATTCAAGTATTTTATATATTCAGCAACATAATTTACTGAAGCAGCCTAACTGGATAGAACTTTTAAATATTTTTTTGGTTGGGGGTGGGTTGTGTGATACATATTTTCAACAGTTTTACATATTCTTTTATGACGTCTACATTTAAAAATCAGATGGTATCCACAGGCTTTGAGTATGTCTTTTAAGAGAGTGCTGAGAATATCTATTTCTAGAGAGAGTTCCTTCCAAGGAAATTTAATGACATTTTAAAAATTAGGGTCATCACAGCTAATTTAGCAACACTGGAAAATTAAAGCGAATGTTCACAATGAAGTTAACTTTCTAGTTCAGTAGGATGAACAATGGATTGGCAATGAGGACATTGGTGATTGAGACCTAATTCTAGGTAAAATAAGGCAAGGAAGGTTGTGTCACCTTGCACATGTCATTTCAGTGCTTTGGGTCTTAATCTTCTTATTTTTAAAATATGAGTTTGGATTAAATAATCTTTGGGATATTTTTAGTTTTATGTTTCCATTGTTGTAGGCTATCTAGTAATGCTCTGTTAATTAGGATCCTTTTGGTTCCAAGTAATAGAAAGCCCTACCCAAAGTGCCTGAAACTATCACAGGGTAAGTCTGGTATGGGTTGTGTGGACTTTAAGGATGGTTTGATAAAGTGAAGGACATTTTTACCACTTGAGCTTTTCATGGTATCAGCCTTGTGCTAAGGCTGTCACCCCTTTAGGATCTCCAAGTGCCTGTTAATGACTTTGAGTCAGTGACCGGCTTCATTGTTCAGGTCTGGACAAAAAGAGAAAATCATTTCCTGAATCTGTCTTAGAGGAATGGAGAAGTGTCTTTACAAACCTGTCCTCACATATCATTGGCACACATTGACGTTTGTGCTCATCTCTGATCATGGTCAGGGACTGGGGCTGCCCTGAGCCATGGGAGAGACTCCTCAAACCAGCAGTTAGCCCAAGCAAAGGGATTGTGTCTCACTGATTGAAGATCAAGAAGGGGTGATGTATGTAAGGGAGGCAACCATGAAGTTCACATAATCTATATAGTTAAATAAGAACTAGGGGAAAAAAGCCCAAATTAATAAATTAGAGGTTTACATGATAATTCTCATATCAAGAACTTAGTAAGCATTCAATAAAGATGCATTGGACTAACCTTAAACTGGTTAAACACAGAGAACATGCCTTGTAGCTGGCAACTAATTAACAGAAATCATGGGTATTTTTGGAGTTGCTATAGTGACCAGAGGTCTACTGCAGTAAGTTTTTGTTTTAGTACAGTCATTTTCAAAGTTGGCTACAAATTGGAACCACTTAGGGAGCTTTGAAAAATACTATTGCCTGGGTCCCAGCTCCAGCAATCCTGGTGTGATTGATTTGGGGTGGAGGTCTGGAAATTTAGAGTTTTTAAAACTCCCCAGTTTATTGTAGTTCACAGTCTAGACTGGAACCTCCAGTTTGGGGCATCTAAGTGAGGGCATGCTCAAATACATTCTACCCTCTAGAGTCACATCCAAGTTTCCCTTCAACTCCTTTTTCTTTTTTTTTTTTTTTTTCCTTCAACTCCTTTTTCTAATTCTCTTCTCTTCTACTCTAAACTAGTAATTGCTAGATTCTCCTCCGTAAGCCGGGACTCCCAGAGATACCACATGGTCCCCATTACAGTATGAAAAATCCTGAATGTGAGGGTGGAAACCAAGAGGGGGGAAGGCCTACTGTCAATATGGTGTGTTAGGAGAAAGGGACAAAAGGGTGGATGAGAGAAAACAAGAAGCAGTGCAAAAAGCCTTTCTCTCTGGCACTGGGATGTGGTTGGTGATGCACATTTAGGCATTCTCAGACTCAGATTCCCACACAAACACCCATACACACACAGACACATCATCTGAAATTCTTCCCTGCCTCCTCCCTGCTCAGCCCACTGCCAACCGCTTGCTCAGAATATTGCTGCAAATTCATAGAACACCTAAAACATGAATAAATGAGAAATGGCTATGTTTATTCATTCACTCACACTTTCATTTACTCATCTAATCTATAAATATTGATTGAGCACCTACTATGTGCCAGGTACATTGCCAGATGGTGAGT
Organism: Mirounga angustirostris; assembly: GCF_029215605.1. NCBI lineage: Eukaryota > Metazoa > Chordata > Mammalia > Carnivora > Phocidae > Mirounga > Mirounga angustirostris. Next base: position 181,052,272 of record NW_026991709.1, on the reverse strand, counting down.
GAACAGTAATAAATAAAACAGAAGTTTATGGCCTATACAAAGGCCCTGCATCTGGAAAGTATTTGGCATGTGCGAGATGGCGTAATGATTATCATGTTCACCAGTTCTTGAGTTCTGTTCTTTGTGCCTTGTTCATTGAATGGATACTTGCTGGATGAATGAATACCTGAATGTATTACTGAGAGAATATCAGAGGCACTGGAGTATGGTGAGTGTAGGAGTGGGTAGGGAGTACTAGAATGATATTTAGGTTGGAAATATGAGTATAAATTGGTTATGCTGGACCTATAGCCTATGGTTTCAAAACAAAATCAGACATTATATCCTGTGCATTGGAAAACTATTGCATATTTTCAAACAGAAAATGATAAGGACAGGGAAAGTCCAGAGGGATTAAAAAGAGCCATTTGGACAAAGAATAGGTTGTAAGAATGTTCCACAGAGAGGGAACAAGATGTGCAAAAGCTGGGAGCCAAGAAAGGCATAATATATTTGATGAAGAGAAAGGCACCATGCTTTATTTGAAGATGTAGAGATGAAAGATAGTCTAGTGGAGAGACAAATGAATAGACATATATTGCACATAGCAGTAGATGCTGGAGCAAATGCAGTTGACATTGACTCTTATGGGATTGCAGAGGGGGAGTGTCCAGTCTAGACTTGGGAAGCCAAGAAATACTCCATGGAGAATGAAGTACCAAAACTGAATCTAAAAGTGGGTTGATTTAGAAGGTGGAAGGGGAAGAGGAAAGGTAGGTAGAAATGGAAGGAGGAACAGGATGTTTCACACAGAAAATGTTGAATCTACAAAAGCATAGAGAAGCATCTTAAAATTTAGAGCTAGGGGCACCTGGGTGGCTCAGTCGGTTAAGCATCCAGCTTTTGATTTCAGCTCAGGTCATGATCTCAGGGTCCTGAGATTGAGCCCAGAGTCAGGCTCCACCCACAGCACTGGGTGTGGAGTCTGCTTGAAATTCTCTCTCTCCCTCTTCCTTTGCCCCTCCCCCCCCACTCCTGCTAATGCTCTCTCCCTCTAAATAAAATATTTTAAAAAATTTAGAGCTAAATCTTAGTGATACATATAAATCAAAGTTAATTTTAAGAGTTTACAGAGATTTAGAATGTCAGGCACGCTGGTACACACCCTAATGATAATCTTTTGAATTAGGTATCAATGAGGCAATTTAGGGGAACTTATTTGTACAGGATCCAACAGTTAGTAAATGGTGTGGCTGAAATCTAGAGTCTGTTTTCTTAGCTTTTCTATTATACTGTGTTACTGACAAAGTCAAAAAATAAAAAAGTAAAAGGAGGGAGGCCCAAGGAGATATGGATTATTTTTATATGTATATCTATAAATACACACACATACACACTTCTATTTTTCTGTTTTTTTTTTTTTTCTATTTCTGGAAATTATCTTTTCTCCATAATTAAAATGCAAATCAGAAAAAAGAGATAATCAGCCATATTGATACTAAGACAAAGACCAGTAAAGAAATTTACTTGAAGACAAATTATATGCAAACTTAGGGTGTTAAGAAAACTTAATGGGATTTAAGCCCACACCAGGCAAAGAGGTTTTATGTTTGTCTGTTGTAGTTAAGCATTGGTACAGGTAAGATTCTCTAGGAAAAAACAAAAAAACAAAAAAAACAAAAAACATTCCTACAGTTAATTCTTTGTCTTATATAGCAGGAAATTTACTGGCATAATAGTAAGATCAACCACAGTTTACAAGCAACAAAGGGATGTGAAATATTTAGAAAAAGGAAAGTATTTTAGATTGGTTATGTAGATTAAGGTCATCTTTAGAGGAATAGTTACACTGGAAAATGTGATATTTTCAAAGAAAAAAAAGCAAATCATAAAACATATTATATATTAAAGTACAATTTTTAGAAAAGCAACAAGACCAAATAAGGATATTTGGAAAAGTACGTGTACACTTAAATGTGAGTAATGGTAACTTGTGTGTGATAGATTATATATGACTTCAAAATTTTTCTATTTAGATCTTGAGTTTTCTACCTTTTAAAAATATGAATATATAGGGTGCCTGGGTGGCTCAGTTGGTTAAGCGACTGCCTTCGGCTCAGGTCATGATCCTGGAGTCCCAGGATTGAGTCCTGCATCGGACTCCCTGCTCGGCGGGGAGTCTGCTTCTCCCTCTGACGCTCCCCCCTCTCACGTGCTCTCTCTCTCTCTCTCTCAAATAAATAAATAAAATCTTAAAAAAAAAAAAAAAGAATATATTATATTCATTAAAAACAAAAACAAAACAAAAACAAAACAAAACCATAGACCCTATATAGAGTCACTTATGCTAGGCCAAATCACCATACCAGGGCTTAATACCTAATCTAATTGCGGTTTCAACCTTTCCCAAAAATGTAGTTTTAAGGGAGTCAGGAACTTTCTGGCCAGCACCAATGAGGTAATCTGCCACAGGGGTCTTCTCCATCCTCACTCCATAGAAAGATGAGGTAATCTACCTAAAAACACGCCCTGCCCTTCCCCTAAGGGAAGATGACTTTGTCTGAAATAATCCTTCCTTTTCTTTTGCTAATAACTTCTTTGCCTCACCCTCCTTCTTATAAAACCTTCCATTTTGGACATCTCTTTGGAGTTCCCTTCCACTTGTTAGATGTGATGCTGCCAGATTCATGAATCACTTAATAAAGCCAATTAGATCTTCAGATTTACTTGGTTGAATTTTGTTGTTTAACACTTTATATGTAGAAAAAATCCATCAGAGTACTTCAGTCCTAAAAATACAAATGAAAATATTATTAGCTTTAGTCAACGCTATAGTTGCTATAGTTATGTCTTCAATATTCATTCCTTTTCTCATTATTGTCCTACTTTTTCTTTAAGGACCACACCTGCCTCACTCCATGCATCTCTTCTGGGGGAAGCTGATTTCTTTCTCTATTTGGGCATGGGCTATGTGGTGTGGCTCTAAGCCTAACAGTGTGATCTTTTTCCCCTGGCCAAGGTAACTGGCTCAGTTGGTAACAAGGAGCAAGTGACCCAAGTTAAATTAAAGAGATACAAGAAGTGGCTTGCTTGGGGAAGCCAGGAAAGACTCTTCCTTGCTCATCTAACAGAACTCAAAACATTCCTTTCTTTTGCTATTATGTGGATGAAGAAGCTCATAGCCCAGACAGCTGTTGGCAGCTATGTTTGATCCATGGTAGGGAACCTGCCTTAGAATGGACAGCTTGAAAGGCAAAGAGAGAGTTGAAAATGAGCTAGGTCCTTGAAGGCTTTAGTGGAGTCACTGAATCAAACCCATGGAGTTTGGGAGGTGAGCCCCACCTGTGAACTCCCAACCTTTAAGAAATCATACATCTTCTTTATTATATACTCTAATTTGAATTCTTTTTGTTGTTATTTTCTCTTAACTGAAACCAAGAATATTCTACCTCCTGTTTTCTATGTTATTCTTGTCCTGGAAGGTTACTATCAGGTAATTCAAGATCTTTCTTCCAGCTTACTGAAAATTATTTGATGTCACTGGTTTTATTTTCCTTAACCTAGCTGGCATATTTTTGAATTGTGCTGTCCAATACAGTATCTATAAGCCATATGTGTCTACCTAAATTGAAATTAATTAAAATTAAATTAAGTGAAAAATTCATTGCCTTGGTTGTACTGGCCACATTTCAAGTGCTTAATAGCTACATGTGGATAGTGGTACCATCTTAGCTAGCACAGAGAACATTTCCAGCATTACAGAGAGTGCTACAGGATAGTGCTGACTGAGAGAGAGAGAGACAGAGAGACAGAGAGACAGAGAGCCATTAAATGAGAACACTTGTGTTCTAATGTCACCCAGGCCACTAAACTCACCCTATTCCCTTGGGTAAGCTTTTTCCCTGTCTTAAGTCTTTTTATTCCCTCTAGAGCAGAGAGGTTGGACTAGGAGGTTTTGGCAGAGGGTCTTTTCTAGGTTCAATATAATGAAATTCTAAGTGCTTTCTTTTGATTTTTTTTTAAAGATTTTATTTATTTATTTGAGAGAGAGAGAATGAGAGAGCACATGAGAGGGGGGAGGGTCAGAGGGAGAAGCAGGCTCCCCGCTGAGCAGGGAGCCCAATGCAGGACTCGATCCCGGGACTCCAGGATCACGACCTGAGCTGAAGGCAGTCGCTCAACCAACTGAGCCACCCAGGCACCCAGTGCTTTCTTTTGATTTTTAACATTTGTAGACTTTTCTTTATTCTTCAGGGATCAGCTGTGAGCTTTATCATCAGATGGTATTCGGATATCAAATACTGAAAACCAGGGTTGAAAATTCAGGACAGTTTCATTTCTTCTCTTCTAGAGAGAGAAAAAAAAAATCCAACACAAATTTAGAAGGCAGATATGTATGGGTTTAAACAATGTATGGGCCAATTTCCTTGACTTAGTGTCATAGCAGTTGACCAACACAGAACAAAGCAGTCATCCGGGATATGTCACCACTTTATAAAAGCATGCTATTGGCTATCAAAATAACTAGCAAATGGTACTGGAGAGGGCACACCATCAACTTATTTCTAGAGAAAACAGTTTATTGTGTATGCCATCTTGATAGTGACCTCATATTTTACTTTTGATTGATTTATTATATTCATTTATTTATGTGAACATTTGAGCGTGTGCTATATGCCAGGTACCATATATATGCTCAATTCTGAAGATACGGTAGTAAATAAGATACTGGTTTTCGTTGCTCTCATGACTCTAGTAAGGAGATGAAACAGAAATCAAGCAAGTAATTCCAGAAATAATTTTTTACAATGGTGGTGAAGGTAATAGAGATGATATCCTGAGGGCTACAAGAGCGTGTACCCGGGGGACTTGATCTCTTTTGGGACAGAAGACTACCTGGAACAAGTTTCCCTGTATTCAAAGACCCAAGGGAAGACTGTAGTAGGAGTCAAGAGTGAGAGTGTTGTAAAAGATGAGGCCAGAGAAGTAGACAGGGGCCAGCTGATGCAGAGCCCTCTCAACCATGGTCATGAATTTGGGCTTTATTTTAAGCTCAGTGGAAAGCCACTGAAAGGTTTTAAGTACAGGAGTGGCATGATCAACATGCACATCAGACACATTCCCTCTCGCTGAAGAATGGGGATGGATTGGTGAGAGGTGCACATTTGAAGGCAAGTGGACTAGTTAGGAAAGTATTATCATAGTTCAGATGAAAGATGATGGTAGCCAAAACAGGTGTTTGAATGAAGAAGGAGAGAATGGGCAGATTTAAGACATAGACATAAAATCAAATTAATAGGAAGTGACTGGATGTGGGAGTTCGTGGAGAGGGAGAGGGGAAAGACAGTCTTCATTTCTGGCTTGAACCATTGGGATAAGGCAACAGTGATGAATACAACTTTGGATGTGTGAATTTTATAAACCACAGAAATCATGTTATTGTTTTTATAATTATCATCAAAGCAGTCATTTTCATGACCTTTATGTGCTTATAATATATGTTTATTTTCTTGTAATAAAGAGACCACTTGGTTTCTAACACAACAGTTTATTTATTACTTTGATTACAGAGAAGTGAAGCTGTTGTTTCAACTTTCTCTCTGTTCTAAAAGAAGAACAAAGAGATGAGAAGTGGAAGAACAAAAGAAATAACCTTATTCTTTCTTTCTCTTCTGCCTGGAAGACAGACAAGATAAGCAATGAGAAATTATAATTGATAAAGTAATTGTAGAGATAGGCTGCTAGAGGTGAAAAATGAGACTTTGACATGAAGGTTATCTTTCCTTCCAGCCTGAGAAAAATTTTGTCTTCCATTTCCCTTTTCTTGCAGTTCCTGAAAATTCTGCCTTATGTATCCAGATCCAAATATAGAACTAAGTATCACTAGTTTTACAGAAAATGATTTAGCCTCTATTCATCCTCTGTTATTATTAATGATTCCTATTGTCTCTTGAACTGTAGCTTGGCTTTTTTGTTTTGTTTTGTTTCTTTGCTTTTGTTTTGTTTTTTACCTTGTGGATGCTATGGATTTTTAAGAAATAATTTTTCTCTTCTTAACTTCACTAGATAGTAAAAGGAAGTGTAGAGTCAAAATAGTGCCTCCTCTGTATCACCGGATGGTTTACATTTCATATTCAAATTGACATTAGGCTCATCTTTGTTTACTTGGTCTTTTCTCATGTAAAATGTATTGTTTCTTGCTAATATTGCTTGCCTATATTTGCTTGATTGGAGTTTAGGTTCTGGGAATCAAAGATAAGTCTGAATCATAGTCTCAACCTTATTAGAGGTGTGACATTAGTTCAAATATTTAACTTCTCTGAAATCTGAGTTTCTACCCATAAAGTAGAGAATACTGAAATATAGATCTATTAGCCCTTTTGTAAGTATTAAATGAGACACTAATGTAAAGGCTCAGCCAGGGATTGATACATAGCAAGAGTCCCCCCAAAATAGGTATTAATACAACACTATCATCATCATTATATAATATTAATTATGATATTATTATATATTATATATATCCTTGGTCATCATCAATATATTATTATAACTCCCGTTCTCTTATTGTTCTTCATCTGCTTTCTCTTCATCATGCTTTTCTTTTTCTTAGCTTAAATATATTTTGAAGCAATGCAGGTATAGAATAGAGAAATAAGGCAAATATATACACATCATTTAGGCCCCAAAGGTAAGACTGAGAAGCTAGGCATATTGCTATGTATCTGGTATAGGGCACATAGGACTGCTTGGTAGATTGGAAAATTTCAGATGATTCCTAGAAAAATAGTAAAATAACACAAATGATTTACATACACAAATGGAAGAAAGATAGGGTAACATTATTACTTAGCCAAGGGAAAAGTATATTGCCTTCTTATTTAAAATAGGCATTGTCAGCCAACTGATAGGTAGCCCCAGTGATTACAAAAAGGAAAGAAAGAAAGAAAGAAAGAAAGAAAGAAAGAAAGAAAGAAAGAAAGAAAGAAAGAGAAATTGGGCCTCAGTGCTACAGGAGGCATATAGATTAGAGAGAAGGTGCTGTGACAATGATCCTTTCATCAATGCCTCCATTATCATTAACCAATTGAAATGAAACAAGAAAAAACGTCAGGGTTGGGAAATCACAACCAAAATGTTTTATTTTAAGAAATATGATTTAAATGGTATATATGTAAGCCAGTTTAGTTTGCACTGGATTGAAATTTGGCATGTTTCGTAGTCCAGATGTAATTTATTTAAATTCCTTTAGATGTTTTTCAATTTAGAAATATGCATAGACATAAAATGTTGCATATCTCGAATATTTTTCCTGCATATTTGTGAATTAAAATTAGCCAAATTATTATTTTTTTCTAATGGTTTTTATTGTTATGTTAATCACCATACATTACATCATTAGTTTTTTGATGTAGTGTTCCATGATTCATTGTTTGTGCATAACACCCAGTGCTCCATGCAGAATGTGCCCTCTTTAATACCCATCACCAGGCTAACCCATCCTCCCACCCCCCTCCCCTGTAAAACTCTCAGTTTGTTTTTCAGAGTCCATCGTCTCTCATGGTTCGTCTCCCCCTCCAATTTCCACCCCCTTCATTCTTTCCCTCCTACTATCTTCTTCTTCTATTTTTTTTTTCTTAACATATATTGCATTATTGGATTCAGTGGTACAGATCTGAGATTCAACAGTCTTGCACAATTCACAGCGCTCACCATAGCACATACCCTCCCCAAGGTCTATCACCCAGCCACCCCATCCCTCCCACCCCCACCACTCCAGCAAACCTCAGTTTGTTTCCTGAGATTAAGAATTCCTCATATCAATGAGGTCATATGATACATGTCTTTCTCTGATTGGCTTATTTCACTCAGCATAATACCCTCCAGTTCCATCCACGTCATTGCAAATGGCAAGATCTCATTCCTTTTGATGGCTGCATAATATTCCATTGTATATATATACCACTTCTTCTTTATCCATTCATCTGTCGATGGACATCATGGCTCTCTCCACAGTTTGGCTATTGTGGACATTGCTGCTATAAACGTTGGGGTGCATGTACCCCTTTGGATCCCTACATTTGTATCTTTGGGGTAAATACCCAGTACTGCATTTGCTGGATTGTATGGTAGCTCTATTTGCAACTTTCTGAGGAACATCCATACTGTTTTCCAGAGTGGCTGCACCAGCTTGCATTCCTACCAACAGTGTAGGAGGGTTCCCCTTTCTCCGCATCCCTGCCAACATCTGTCGTTTCCTGACTTGTTAATTTTAGCCATTCTGACTGGTGTGAGGTGGTATCTCATTGAGGTTTTGATTTGGGTTTCCCTGATGCTGAGTGATGTTGAGCACTTTTTCATGTGTCTGTGGGCCATTTGGATGTCTTCTTCGGAAAAATGTCTGTTCATGTCTTCTGCCCATTTCTTGATTGGGTCATTTGTTCTTTGGGTGTTGAGTTTGATAAGTTCTTTATAGATTTTGGATACTAGCCCTTTATCTGATATGTCATTTGCAAATATCTTCTCTCATTCTGTCGGTTGTCTTTTGGTTTTATTGACTGTTTCTTTTGCTGTGCAAAAGCTTTTTATCTTGATGAAGTCCCAATAGTTCATTTTTGCCCTTGCTTCCCTTGCCTTTGGCGATGTTTCTAGGAAGAAGTTGCTGTGGCTGAGGTTGAAGAGGTTGCTGCCTGTGTTCTCCTTTAGGATTTTGATGGACTCCTGTCTCACATTGAGGTCTTTCAACCATTTGGAGTCTATTTTTGTGTGTGGTGTAAGGAAATGGTCCAGTTTCATTCTTCTGCATGTGGCTGTCCAATTTTCCCAACACCATTTGTTGAAGAGAGTGTCTTTTTGCCATTGGACATTCTTTCCTGCTTTGTGGAAGATTAGTTGACCGTAGAGTTGAGGGTCCATTTCTGGGCTCCCTATTCTGTTCCATTGATCTGTGTGTCTGTTTTTGTGCCAGTACCATACTGTCTTGATGATGACAGCTTTGTAATACAGCTTGACGTCTGGAATTGTGATGCCAGCAGCTTTGCTTTTCTTTTTCAACATTCCTCTGGCTATTCGGGGTCTTTTCTGGTTCCATACAAATTTTAGGATTATTTGTTCCATTTCTTTGAAAAAAGTGGATGGTATTTTGATGGGGATTGCATTGAATGTGTAGATTGCTCTAAGTAGCATTGACATCTTCACAATATTTGTTCTTCCAATCCATGAGCATGGAACGTTTTTCCATTTCTCTGTGTCTTCCTCAATTTCTTTCATGAGTATTTTATAGTTTTCTGAGTATAGATCCTTTGTCTCTTTGGTTAGATTTATTCCTAGGTATCTTATGGTTTTGGGTGCAATTGTAAATGGGATCGACTCCTTCATGTCTCTTTCTTCTGTCTTGTTGGTGTATAGGAATGCCACTGATTTCTGTGCATTGATTTTATATCCTGCCACTTTACTGAATTCCTGTATGAGTTCTACAAGTTTTGGGGTGGAGTGTTTTGGGTTTTCCACATAAAGTATCATATCATCTACAAAGAGTGAGAGTTTGACTTCTTCTTTGCTGATTCGGATGCCTTTGATTTCTTTTTGTTGTGTGATTGCTGTGGCTAGGACTTCTAATACTGTGTTGAATAGCAGTGGTGATAGTGGACATCCCTGTCGCATTCCTGACCTTAGGGGGAAGGCTCTCAGTTTTTCCCCATTGAGAATGATAGCCGCTGTAGGTTTTTCATAGATGGCTTTTATGATATTGAGGTATGTACCCTCTATGCCTATACTCTGAAGAGTTTTGATCAAGAAAGGATGCTGTACTTTGTCAAATGCTTTTTCTGCATCTATTGAGAGGATCATATGATTCTTGTTCTTTCTTTTGTTAATGTATTGTATCACGTTGATTGATTTGTGGATGTTGAACCAACCTTGCAGCCCAGGGATAAATCCCACTTGGTCGTGGTGAATAATCCTTTTAATGTACTGTTGGATCCTATTGGCTAGTATTTTGGTGAGAATTTTTGCATCCATGTTCATCAGGGATATTGGTCTGTAATTCTCCTTTTTGATGGGGTCTTTGTCTGGTTTTGGGATCAGGATAATGCTGGCCTCATAAAGCGAGTTTGGAAGTTTTCCTTCCATTTCTATTTTTTGGAAGAGGTTCAGAAGAATAGGTATTAATTCTTCTTGAAATGTTTGGTAGAATTCCCCTGGGAAGCCATCTGGCCCTGGGCTTTTGTTTGTTGGGAGATTTTTGATGACTGCTTCAATTTCCTTAGTGGTTATAGGTCTGTTCAGGTTTTCTATTTCTTCCTGGTTCAGTTTTGGTAGTTGACACATCTCTAGGAATGCATCCATTTCTTCCAGGTTATCTAATTTGCTGGCATAGAGTTGCTCACAATATATTCTTATAATTGTTTGCATTTCTAGGTGTTGGTTGTGATCTCTCCTCTTTCATTCATGATTTTGTTGATTTGGGTCATTTCTCTTCTCTTTTTGATAAGTCTGGCCAGGGGTTTATCAATCTTGTTAATTCTTTCAAAGAACCAGCTCCTAGTTTCGTTGATCTGTTCTACTGTTCTTTTGGTTTCTATTTCATGGATTTCTGCTCTGATCTTTATTATTTCTCTTCTCTTGCTGGGTTTAGGCTTTATTTGCTGTTCTTTCTCCAGCTCCTTTAGGTGTAGGGTTAGTTTGTGTACTTGAGACCTTTCTTGTTTCTTGAGAAAGGCTTGTATTGCTATATTCTTTCCTCTGAGGACTGCCTTTGTTGCATCCCAAAGATTTTGAACAGTTGTGTTTTCATTTTCATTGGTTTCCATGATTTTTTTTAATTCTTCTTTAATTTCCTGGTTGACCCATTCATTCTTTAGTAGGATGTTCTTTAGCCTCCATGTATTTGAGCTCTTTCCAACTTTCCTCTTGTGATTGAGTTCTACTTTCAAAGCATTGTGGTCTGAAAATTTTCAGGGAATGAGCCCAATCTTTTGGTACCGGTTGAGACCTGATTTGTGGCCTAGGATATGAGCCTTTCTGGAGAATGTTCCATAGGCACTAGAGAAGAACGTGTAATCCGTTGCTTTGGGATGGAATGTTCTGAATATGTCTGTGAAGTCCATTTGGTCCAGTGTGTCATTTAAAGTCTTTATTTCCTTGTTGATCTTTTGCTTAGATGATCTGTCCATTTCAGTGAGGGGGGTGTTAAAGTCCCCCACAATTATTCTATTGTTGTTGATGTGTTTCTTTGCTTTTGTTATTAATTGCCTTATATAATTGGTTGCTTCCATGTTAGGGTCGTAGATATTTATAATTGTTAAATCTTCTTGTTGGATAGACCCTTTAAGTAGGATATAGTGTCCTTCCTCATCTCTTATTACAGTCTTTGGTTTAAAATCTAATTTGTCTCATAGAAGGATTGCCACCCCAGCTTTCTTTTGGTGTCCATTAGCATGGTAAATGGTTTTCCACCCCCTCACTTTCAATCTGGGGGTGTCTTTGGGTCTAAAATGAGTCTCTTGCAATCAGCATATCAATGGGTCTTTTTTTTTTTTTTAAATGTTCTTTCATATTCTTGAAATTTTTTTTTATTCTTATGTTAATCCCCATACATTACATCATTAGTTTTAGATGAATGGGTCTTGTTTTTTAATCCAATCTGATAGCCTGTGTCTTTTGATTGGGGCATTTAGCCCATTTACATTCAGGGTAACTATTGAAAGATAGGCGTTTATTGCCATTGTATTGCCTGTAAGGTGACTGTTACTGTATATTGTCTGTGTTCGTTTCTGGTCTATGTTGCTTTCAGGCTCTCTCTTTTCTTAGAGGACCCCTTTCAAGATTTCTTGTAGGGCTGGTTTCGTGTTTGCAAATTCCTTTAGTTTTTGTTTGTCCTGGAAGCTTTTTATCTCTCCTTCTATTTTCAATGACAGCCTAGCTGGATATACTATTCTTGGCTGCATATTTTTCTCATTTAGTGCTCTGTATATATCATGCCAGGCCTTTCTGGCCTGCCAGGTCTCTGTGGATAGGTCTGTTGCCAATCTAATGTTTCTACCATTGTAGGTTACATATCTCTTCTCCCGAGCTGCTTTCAGGATTTTCTCTTTGTCTATGAGAGTCGTAAGTTTTACTATTAGATGTTGGGGTGTTGACTTATTTTTATTGATTTTGAGAGGGGTTCTCTGTGCTTCCTCGATTTTCATGCCTGTTTCCTTCCCCAAATTAGGGAAGTCCTCTGCTATAATTTGCTCCAATATAGCTTCTGCCCCTCTCTCTCTTTCTCTTTCTTCTGGGAATCCCTGTTTTTATTCTAATGTTGTTTCGTCTTATGGTATTGCTTATCTCTTGAATTCTGCCCTCGTGATCCAGTAGTTGTTTATCTCTCTTTTTCTCAGCTTCTTTATTTTCCATCATTTGGTCTTCTATATCACTGATTCACTCTTCTGCCTCATTTATCCTAGCAGTTAGCACCCCCATTTTTTATTGCACCTCCTCAGTAGCCTTTTTGATTTCGACTTGGTTAGATTTTAGTTCTTTTATTTCTCTAGAAAGGGTTTCTCTAATAACTTCCATGCTTTTTCCTAGCCCAGCTAGTATCTTTAAAGTCATGATTCTGAGGTCTAGATCCGACATTGTACTAATGTCCATATTGAGTAGGTCCCTGGCAGTCAGTAGTACCTCTTGTTCTTTTTGTTGAGGTGATTTTTTCTGTCTTGTCATTTTGTCCAGAGCAGAATAGATGAATGAGAGAACAAAATGCTAACAGGGTAACAACATCCCCAGAAAATATACTCTAAACAAATCAGAAAAGACCTGAAGCTGGGGGAAAAGAAAGGAAAGAAAGAAAAAAGAAAATGAAAAAAAAAAAAAAGAAAAAGGAAAAGATAAAAACAAACAAAAATAGAACAAAACAAAACAAAAAAAGAATATGATCAGATATGATCAGGCTGGTGCATAGATCGTGCCACACACTAGATTTTGGGTGTATTTTGGTCTGTTAGAAGACAGTGCCTCCGAAAATTTTAAAGAAAGAAAAACTTATATATGTACAAAAATAAGGGTTGATATGATGAAGGGATGGAATATGAATGTAAAGATGAAAATTATAAAAATTTTATAAAAGGAAGTGATAAGAAGTTGTTTGAAAAAAGAAAGAAGAGGATTTAAAAAAAAAAGAAGAAAAAAAATGGAGAGAATGTGATCAGGCAGGAGAGTAGAACAAAGCCATACACTAGAGATTTAGGGTATATTTTGATCTGTTAGAAGAAACTATCTCAAAATTTTAAAGAGAGAACAACTTATATTATATATATGCCAAATATAAGGGTAACTACTATGAAGGGATAGAATATGACTGTAAAAATGAAAAATAAAGATGTTTTAAATAAAAGGGATTGATACGATGTTGGTCGAAAAAGGGAAAAAGAAAAATTCAAAAAATAAAAAGTTAAAAAAAATTAACTTTGAAAGCCTAAAGAATCATGGTAAAAAAGCCATGGATTCTATGTGCATTATTCCCCTAGCGCTGGAGTTCTGCCTTCTCATCGATCAGTAAACTTGGTCTTGGCTGGCTGTTCTTGCTGATCTTTTGGGGGAAGAGGCCTCTTGCCATGGTTCCCAAATGTCTTTGCTGGAGGCGGAATTGCCCCGCCCTTGCCGGTCCAGGCTAAGTCATCTGATGGGGTTTGCTCTCGGGAGCTTTTATTCCCTGCAAGCTTTTGGTACAGCTTTGGAGGGTGAGAGTGAAGATGGCAGCCTCCCAATCTCCGCCCAGAGGAGCCGAGAACTCAGGGTCCTACTCCTCGTGCGCCCCCAGAGAAAAGCAGTCAGTCACTTCTGTCTCCCGGGTCTCCGGCCGCACTCTGTGCTCACCCAGCCTGTGACCGAGCGTTTCTATCTCTGGCACCCGACCCCTTGTGGAGTCTCCAAACCCAACAGATCCCCGCGCCGCTCCTCCCAGGGGAGGAAGGGGAGTCTCCCCAGATCTGCCTCTTGTTGGGTCCCTGCTGGAGGAGCAGAGGCCCAACTGTGCCTTGGATCCCAGTTTATGACAACCCCGAGCTGAGAGCCCGCACCTTGGCTCTGTCTCTGCAGCCTGCTTCCCCACTCTGATACCTGGGAGCTCTGCCACACTCAGGCGCCCCCAGTCTTTCTGTGACCCCAAGGGTCCTGAGACCACACTGTCCCACGAGGGTTCCACCCCCTGCTTAGCCACCGGAGTGATGTCCCTCAGAGGAGCAGACTTCTAAAAGTTCTGATTTTGTGCTCTGTGGCTCTATCACCTTTCAGAAGCGGCCGTCAGAGGCCCCCTCCCCCGCAGCCTACCCTCCCGAATATCACCTCAGATTTACTTCTCCGCACGACCTACCTTCCAGAAAGTGGTCGCTTTTCTGTTCAGAGAGTTGTTGCTATTCTTTTCTTTGATCTCCTGTTGAGTTCGTAGGTGTTCAGAATGGTTTGATCCCTATCCAGCTGAATTCCTGGGACCAGACGAAATCCAGGTCTCCTACTCCTCTGCCATCTTGCTCTGCCCTCTCTTAGCCAAATTATTATTAAGTGTACTGGTCTTAAGCTGAAATAAGATGGCTTTTTTTTTTTTAAGGGATTTTATTTTAGAAAGAGAGAGAGAGCATGAGTAGGGGGAGGGGCGGAGGGAGAGGGAGAAGCAGACACCCTGCTGAGCTTGGAGCTCCATGGGGCTCAATCCCAGAACCCAGATCATAACCTGAACTGAAGTTAGATGCTTAACTGACTGACCCACCCAGGTGCCCCAGATAGCTTTTATTTCTAATGCCAAGAAATGAGAAATGTGATAATCAGCAACATGAGGGATTTTCTTGTGGTACTTTATGCCTGGATGGGGAAGGTAGCCCTTTCAATGGGTTTCCCAGGTAACTTAATAACACAAAGTATATGTCAGGGTTTTTTTTTTTTTTTTTTTTTTTTTAAAGACTTTTATGATCATTTGGAGAGGCAGGGAAGAGTCACATTCCATAGGATATAGTTTTCCACCAAGAAATCCCCTTTTGACATTTGTTCTTGGTCCTTCTCTTCCTGAGCCTCTAATATATTTCTATCTCTGTCTCTTTGCCCCCCACCATTTTCTTTCTCCCTCCGGGTTTTCTCCTTGTTACATCCTCTATCTCTCTATCTCATTTTTTTATTATGCAGGATTATTTGCTGAATATTCTTGGCTATTTGAGCATTCTGAGTGTTTTGGCTTTTACCCCCAGTTATTTTCACTGGGCTTTTCTTAGGAATAAATGTGGGTTTCTCCATAGGGCAGAGTTCTAATGAATAGAATTTTCTCTTTCTCACATAAACAAATGTGCATATACACAGATACTGTGTTTGAAGTGTGTATCTTTAGGAGTTTGGCTTGAATCATGGTTCGAATACCCAACTGCCTAGGTATCTTGAATTAATGAAACTGGATGGGCTAAAACAATAGTGCTGGAATAATGCCTTTTGAAATATTGTGCCTGCATGACAAAATGGCTGAGCAGGACATAGCCATAGGCCACATGGGTGATCAGTCTATAACTCCTGGTTTATAAGAGTCCAAAGGCATTCCAGCAGCAATAATCAATGCTTTGGGTTTATCATTGCTCTGATTAAAAAAATCTCCAATAGATTTCCATTACAAGGGGCTCTGAAAAAGCAGGAACTTGGTTTGATGTGCATACTGCTGTCTCCTCAGAGCTTAGGGCAGTGTATAGAACATAAACATTTAATTAATACTTGGATAATGTAAGTTAAAATCTTCATCAGTCAGAGTAGACTAGGTTATGCTGCAATAACAAATAGCTCCCAAATCTCAATTGCTTGAAGAACAAATTATTTCTTATTTACTGTGTATATCCATTATGGGCTGGTAGGGAAAAGGGAGGGCCTGTTTTCTTTGTGATCATTCAAGGATCCAGGCTGATAGTGTGACTAGTCCCTGTTCTGGAGACAAAGGAGGGTGTTGCTTCAACAATTAAATGTTCCAGCCTCAAAAAGACACCATCAATTCTGCTGATATTTCACTGGCCAGAACTTTGTGGCCCACTCAATGATAAAGGAATCAGGAGACACAATCCTACTACGGCCAGATGGTGGAAAGGCCAACTTCTTTGAAAGGTGTGATAGTAGTTTGTTATCACAAAATAGTTGGGATAGACTAAATAAACTAAGTTGCCTTACATGCCAATATTTGTTGATGCTTATATTATTTAGGACAAATGGTCATTGGCTGCAGTACAATGGACTACAAGGGATTTGGAAGAAAAACGAGGAACTATGTTGATATTCTTGTTCCATCACATACATATATAGACAGTCACTTAAGCCTAAAAGAGCAAGTCTTTCTTCCAGTTTTTTAAAAAAAATTAATAATGCTTATCTGAGTGCCTTGAACATAATCCTTTAATACATCTTTCAAGTTCATTAAATTGAATTAATTTGTAGATAAATAACTATGTTTAGCTTTAATTTAATCCCTAGAAAGGAAGAACATAATGGTGAGTTTTTCAAAATGGTAGCCCTTATTAGTAACTTCCTTTTAATTTGAATATATTAGCATAGCAAAAACAACCCCCCCAAAAAAATTCATGGGGCAAAGACTATCTTCCACACTTCTATATTTCAAAAGCCTGGAATGTACTCAATATATACTTCTTGAATGAACGAATAATACTTTTTTGAGACTCTCTTAATGGTAAAGAAATGAGAAAATGTAATGGTTTTTTTGGGGGGGTTATTTTAACCATGAAGTATTTTTTTAAGATTGTATTTATT
The DNA here is from genome assembly GCF_029215605.1 of Mirounga angustirostris. Taxonomy (NCBI): domain Eukaryota; kingdom Metazoa; phylum Chordata; class Mammalia; order Carnivora; family Phocidae; genus Mirounga; species Mirounga angustirostris. The sequence continues at coordinate 181,035,526 of NW_026991709.1, read as the reverse complement.
TCTTTGAGAGAGAGGGAGTGTGTGTGAGAGAGAGAGAGAGAGAGCATGAGCAGGGGGGAGGTGCAGAGGGAGAGGGAGAAGCAGACTCCCTGCTGAGCAGGGAGCCTGATGCAGGGCTCGATCCCAGGACACTGGGATTATGACCTGAGCCAAAGGCAGATGCTTAACCGACTGAGCCACCCAGTCAGCCCAACCATGTAGTATTTTATATGAGTGTCTAAGACATGGGCTCTTGCACCAGATCATTGGAGTTTGAAACCTACTCTATCACTTACAAGCTATATTACCTTGAGCAAGTTTCTTAATCTCCCTGTTCCCCCTGGGGTTCCTCATCCATGAAATGGAGATAAGAATAATAATACTTATCTTATGGGGTTAGTAAAAAGGATTAAATCATACCTTATAAGCAACATACTATAGAGTAGCGCTACTCATAGGAAAGATTTAATGAACATTAGCTGCCGCACTGCTGTTATTTGTGTCTTGATACCGCACAGTCTGTACGTATCACCAACACAACAATAACGAACCACAGAAATGAAACATGCACTACCTACTATAACTTTGGTGTTGTTACCTGTGCACTGTGCACTGTGAAAGACCAGTGGGGAAGACCGACCCATCTGTAGGGGCTCTCACTCTTTCACTCTGTTTAACATGAGAAAAGGTGATGGTTTCCAAAGTCGCACAGTGGCATCACCGTTCTTTCTTTTTTTTTTTTTAAGATTTATTTATTTTTCAAATCTTTGAAAAAAAGATTTATTTATTTTGAATCTTAAAGCAGACTCTCCTCTGAGTGTGGAGTCTGACATGGGGCTGGATCCCACCACCCATGAGATCATTACCTGAGCCTACCCCAAGAGCCAGAGGCTCAACCCACTGAGACACCCAGGGGCCCCTTCGACCCTTCTTTATAACACCTGTGCAAGGCAGGGGTATTCTGAGGCATTTCAAAAGGTTTGTGAGGGGGGAAAATCATGAGAACCACCTTGATTTTGAAAAAATTATGAAAGACTAGACCTATGACAGTGGGGATCACATCGACCTTGTTCTCTGCCTTGTCCCCAAGCATCTAGCACATAGTAGGTGCTTTATAAGCAATTCATGAAATAACTGAATGAGAATTTCTGCTCATGCAGTCTATAAGTGAAAACTAGGTCACCTTACGTGCATCGTTAACGTTTGGATACAATCACTTTATTTCCGAAGAAGAGACTGTCCGAACCATAGTACTAGAAACAAAATGTTCAGTTTCTGAGGGTTTCCTCTCCCCCCCAGCATGTTATTGGAGGGAGAGGGAGATTTTTTAAAAAATGCTTTGAGCATATTTCTTTGTCAAAACCCAATCTTCGATGCTGAAAATGACATGTTTCTATTTATTAAACATGTTCAAAAACCTCAGAAGGTTTTTATTGGGCTTATGCATATAAGCATCTATATTGTATTCCAAGCATGCCATATTCCCAGATTTAGCTGCCAAAACAATCGACAGACTTAAATTTGTATAAACCTGACAATATTTTTGGTTAACGTACTGGGTCAAAGAACATGAAGAGGTAAGAAATGGCCTGTAGTTCACTTTTGCATTTACTGTTAAGAAGCCTAACACCCATTAACACTATTAATATTTTGCAGAATGTTTTTTTCTTTTGTTTCTCCTTCCCTCTTTACTCTTTTGGCAAATGAACGGTATCAGTGAAAGCTCTAACATAACATGCCAGACAGTATAGTGTTAAAGTGCTGCTTGAGTAGCTGAAGAGTTAGTGGGCAGGCATTACAATTCACTGTAGCTGTAATAGAGGGTAATGTCACTTTAAGACATGTGATACTTCACAGAGGAGGGATGTATTGAAACAGACTACTGCTACTTACAGCACCGTATAGCAGCCCTGCTCCTACATTTTGCTGCCTTACTCTGCCCCGAATGCACGGGACTGGGGATGGTCCATCATTAACTGTAAACTGATTCTCATCAGGATCACTTCAAAGGTCTCATCAGGCAGAGGTGACGCGAGGAGATGATTTAAAGGTGAAAATGACAAGGTTTCCACCCCTCAAACCTTGGCTCCTTTTCTGACAATACAGTCTGAATGAACCCGATGTCTTCTTTACTGTGGAAATAGCATTGGAAGAGAAAAACACATTTTTTTAATCCTGATAAAGAAGATTATTGGGAAGCTCTTTTAAAAAAAATCTCCAATTGTGCACAGATGGATTTTAGAAAGTGTTAGAGCTTTCCAATGAACACTAATAGAGTACTCTGCTCTTGGCTGGATTTTTCAGGTAAGAAGCCTCTTTAAGGATTTAAGATTCAGAAAGCAGATTTGTAACCTATTCAGTCATATCTAGAGAACTATGTAAGGCTGGATGCATTATTTGGTGGAAAACACCTATTAACATAGAGACAACCTCTTGGTAGGAGAGTGAGCAATGAGAGTGATATGCAGGAACCTCGGAAGTGATGCTGAGAATTAAAGAAAGTTAAATAAAAAAAGGAAGAAGAAGGAAAATACTGCAAATGTGAAGTCACAGTAATCTTTTTAAGTGCTAAAAGCTACAGGGGTGAAGAAATGAGCAAGAGAAAGCAGAGTCATTGAAAAACTGTTAAGTTTTGATTGTGGTAGGCTTTTTGAAAGTTTAGATGAATTTCTAGTGCATTTTTAACTGAAATTCACAACTAGTCAATGCATGCCACAGTCACCTCTATTTTGTCTTTCTATAATTTGCAGCGTATTTTGAAAAGGCCCCTAAATGCATTCATTTCAAGATTCATAGAAGGGGTGTTGCTATTTATCTCTACTGAAGAGAATGCATCTATGTTATACTGATAGTTCTGAAGACAATGAGGATAAATCTGTTGTGTACAAAAGTAAACAGTGGGCAGTGAAACTAATTATAAAGTGAATGGTCCATCTGAATCACAGAGTGAGGCATGAAAGGCACCATGCTGTTGAAAATAATGTTTTCCTACTTTGCACTTAATTATAGTTGTCACCATTTGTCTATTATAGTTCTAAACCCCTTTTAAAGACTGCATCTCTCTCCTAAAGCCCATAAATTATCTTGTATTATATCTTTATACACACACACACACACACACGATGTATATTTCTGCTTTCTGAACATCACAGTTTTTGAAAGAGTGCCAATTTCCACGAATAAAGAAACCACACTGGGAGGTCACTAGCAGATTTAAATGTATAGTTGAAATACTTGTAGTGTATAATTTGACAGTGGAAAAAATTTTAAAAGGAACAATCTGGGTTCCAAAGCTCTCTCTAAAAGAAAAGAATACACTTAACTGGATTCTTGTATAGAAACTGCTTCCGTATCACTGGCTGAGTAAGGACGATGCTTCAAGTTTGATTAATTTGGCAATATGAAATGCAGCATAAGGTGTTGTTTGAGAAATTGGACAATATGTAGCGCAGTTGAGCCTCTGTAGCTCCTAAGATCCTTATAGGTGCAGATAAGACTGTCAAAGTTTCAGCGCCTGAGAAAAGGTATATGTTCATCCATAAATACATACACCACCTGTGTATGCATATTCATCAACACTATACAACAAATGCCACAATTGCCTCTTAGGAGGCAAAGCAGTATTGTAAATTATGGCTTACGCTAGGATAGAAGCATAGATCTTGCCTCTGAAACTCATTCTGGCTGAAGACAATTCCGTCTGATTTTAAGTCCAGCCAAAAAAGACCAGTTCTATCAGGAGATTACAACATGCCTCTGAGAAATGATTACTTAGTTTAGAAGACAGCAGAATGATTAAAAATTCATGACGGTAGAATTAAAAAAAAAAAAAAAGAATCCACTCTTTCCTTTCAGGCTTATGTCAGACTTACAATGAAGTTAGAATGAACAGGAGTATGCAGCTTTTCAATGCCTGGAATAACTATAGTTTAAAGATCACTGTAAAAAACAGGATGTAAAGTCAGGATATTGTGCTTCAAACTGCCTGATAGTCACAAACTTTAATTTATTTATGTGTCTGGCAGTCCTTGGCGTTTGGCTTTGCAGAATTTCAAAAAGAATTCACGATCTCTTGGGGAAGGCCTTCCCTAAGTCCCACTTCATGGCATGACCTCTGCTGGGTTATTAATTTCAGCCAGCAAAGTAGCAAAGGGGACATGACGTCTGAGACCCTCCTTCTCTCATCAGTGGCACTGACTGAGCTGGGGGCTTGAAGCTGGGGGTAATCCTTGCTGTCTCATGTTCTTTTTAGAGAATGGCAATGGTCTCTGCGATGTCCTGGGTCCTGTATTTGTGGATAAGTGCTTGTGCAGTGCTCCTATGCCATGGATCTCTTCAGCACACTTTCCAGCAGCACCACCTGCACAGACCAGGTAAGTCGGGAGCTGGCTCCTCGGCAGCCTCCAGTCTCACTGCTGTCACCTTAACAGATGGTTGACTGTAAAGGACAGAAAGCACTATATAGTGCGGGCAGCTTGCCTCTGAATTCCAAGACACATATTGTTGGCTGGATGCTTTGGGGAAAGGTGAGGGGGATACTAAAATGCCCTAGAGGTGTTTCTATGAATTTCTCAGGAAAAAACAAAACAAAACACACGGTTTTCTCTAAGAGTCTCCCTACCCCTTCCTCACACCTTAAAAAAGTGAAGTCCTTGGTTTTTGGATACTTTGGCCAATATCAAAATACTCTGCAGAAGGTGGGATAACTTGCAAGACTTGATTTCTTAGAGAGGCAAAATATGATCTTTGCAACCAATAAAATAATGGGTATGTATACTGCTGGGATATCCTATCTAGTGTAGATACTATAATCTCGGTGTGTGCGTGGCTAAGAATTTTGTGGATATGTTAGTGCCGAAATTAACTTTGGAAGTAGTTCGTTAATGAAAAAGAAATTTAAAAATAACTTACTATTTCTTGTCTGCTTTAATTTGTCTCCTCTTTCTCCCTTCCTTCACTTTCTGTTCTTCCAGTTTTTAACGGTGGTATTTTTCTCTCTTTCTTGGCACTTTCAGGAACAAGTTCCCTTTAGCCTGATTTTCCCCCCTATATTGAATTTTGATTTCCGGACGCATTTTGCTTTCTTCGTCTTTTCGTTTAAAGTATATTTCTTACCCTTCCATGGCCTCACTTTTCCGTCTGGATTTTTTTTTTTTTTCTCCTTCTTTGCCTTTCTCATTACTGCCCCCCAGCTCGATTGTCCTTACCCTCGCCCGTTCTCTGAAAAGATTTCCTTCCACATTGTTTAGTGTCAACCTTTGCACTCCTTTACTCCGCCCTCCACCTAAGCCCTCCTCCCCCATCGCCAAGTCCGGGCCCAGGGGACTAGTTGCGCGGCCAAGCTCCAGGTCTCCAAGTCGGAAGTGCTCCCCGCCCTCCATCCCCTCTCCAAATTCTTTCCTGGCCTCCTCCCATCCGTTCGGCTGGCTCCAGCTGCGCGGTCCAGCGTCCACGCCTTTGCCTTTCTCTGGCTCCGCAATCGGCCTGGGCGCCAGTCCTGGGCTCTTCGGCACAATCGTCCAACAACACCTCCCGGGGCGCTGCGTGCTGCCTCCCCGGGCTCTGCCTCCAGGCTGCGGGCTGGACGGAAAGAGCAACGGTGCAGCCCGGGTCCTGCCGCGCGCCCGCACCCAGCTGCGGGGGAGCGCGCGAGCCGGTTCTCTGCAGGAGCCCGGGCCAACCCCCCCAGGACTGGGGTGGGGGAGGGGGTGGGCGCGGGAGGGGGCGTCGGGGCGGCCTCAGCCCGGGGCTGCGTCAGGGCCCCAGCCACCCTCACTCCCCACGCCCTGGGTTGCGGAGGGAAGGCGAGGGGGGCGCTGGTGCCCCTGCCGGTGGGCTTGGAAACCGCTCCGCCGCCCCTGCCGCGCGCTTGTATTTCTGCCTCGGGCGTGCTGAGCCCCGAGCGGAGCGGGTACCCCCAGACTCTGAGGCTTCGGTGCCGAGGTGGAGGAAGAACAAACGTGGGTTTTGGAGTCTGCGGTTTACCTCCAGTCAGTTAATTACCAATCGGTTCAGGCAAAAATGTCTGATTTGTTACAGTCATACAAATAACGCGGGAAATTTGCATTCATTGTCATACTTAACAGTAAGAATTCGTAACAAAAATAACTATTGTGAGGTTTTCCGGCACGCTCACGTCGTCTTAATCCGTATACAAGTAGGTGTAATCGCCCCTACCCCTCACACCACGCGCACCGCCCCCAATCCTTCTGTTGCCAGGAGACTGAAGTTCTGAGGGATCGGGTGACTCGTGTGAGACCACACAGCCAGTAACTGCCATTGGAAGTCGGGTAGGTCTGATGTCACCTCCCTGGCCTGTTTCCCAAGGAGGGGATATATCTCCCAGGGCACAGAATAATCACGCCGAGTAGCCTCTTTGAGGGGTGTGAGCCGTTTCCCATAACTTGTGAAAACTTCCAAGTTATGTCATTGCACGGACTCAAACCCCTTCTGAAAGGTGGCCTTGGCTGACCTTGGTGAGGGCTGGCCGGTGGCAATGGCAGCACTCAGGACCAGCACTCATCTGTGTTACTTAACCAGAAGTGTCTTGACCTTAGGAAAGTCACTTTTCTTCTCTGGGCCCAATTCCCCATTTAAAGATATTGTGGGGGTGTAAGTAAAATAATTTTTTGTGACAGTGCTTTGTAAACTGTGAAGTTCCTCATAAATATCAATAACTCTGACTTCTCTTAATAGACTACAAAAGTACATGTTAGAGGTGCTAAATGAGTAAAGTTTTGCTGTTCACACAGCTAACAATCCACATAGGACAAAACCTTGTTTTAATCTCGTGTTTGTTTTTTTTTAAAACTATGAGGTACCTGGCTAGAATATATCACCAACCGCTGCCTGTCTTTTACGCTCGATGTGTATAGTTGTGAAATAGAGTACACTTTGCAGTGAGTTTTTACTTAGACTATCTCTGTTAATCAGTTAATACAGGAGTTTTTTTGGTCGGGGGTTATGGTTATGATATTTGTATTAAGTAAACTCAAATATTTATGGGGCTTGTTATCAAAATATTATAATTTCAAGCTCAGAAACATGTCGTTAAGTTCTGACTAAAATTGAATTCAGTATTTGTTTTCTCCAACGTCTACTGCTAGAAATTGCTTATTATCACCAATGCATGGTCGATCTGTATGTCAGATATCCCAAGAAACTGTAGCACTGAACCCAATTTCAGCCCCAAGCGCTTATACATTTGAGATCCATTACCGATTCATTGATGAAATTAAGAAACTATATATACTCCTTTCTAGGTGCAGAAAGATTAAAATGATATCAAACTGAAAGTCCAATGGTTCTATGTAATAGGTTTATTCAACTTTCTTGGGTTTTCAAGAATAGCTGCAAAGATTAAAACGATAGATCTTGGACACAGCAATATTCTAGCTTATTTCAGTCAGAAATGCAATCTCCTTTAATACAATCTGTTTTGATTTTAAGAGTAAATGTATGCTTTTTTTGATGAGAGTTGTGATGTTTCCCTTTGTGGGTCTTAAATCTTCAGGGACACTAATGAAATGTGTATGAAAACAAGAGAGAAATCAGGGCCAGTTATCTGTGACAATCCACCCCTAAATGAGCAAATAAATAAATAAATAGCAGGATAAATGAGCAAAAAGGAAAAACATAATCTCATTTTCTCAAATCAGTTAAAACAAGTGACATGATGAGAAAAAATGAGACACCAGGCAGACCCTGAGCTTTGCCACATTTGCCTAAGCTTGAAAAATCGCCTCTTCCATAAAGCAGGAACAAGCGGACACTGCATGCATACCAAGTACCCGGGAAATGTGAAAAATGACAAATCTTTCCCTCAGAGCCCCGAATGGGGGGAGAGTGAAGGCTTCACAGCTGCCTCCTTACCTGCTTAGGAACGGCTGGCCCCCCTCTTGCCAGCCTTTTACGGGCAGCTTTGCCATCCCCTACACAGTAAGATTGATGGTGTTCCCATCCCAAGCAGCCAATTTCAGTCTCTCAAGAAATAATCCACTACACTGACAAATGAGTGGAATTTGACGCGATGTTCCCCTCATCAGACTCTGCCGCACCTGGATGGCACCAGCCAGCCAGGGTCCTGTAGGGGAAATGGTTAGAGATCTGGGCCAATTTCTGCTGTCAAAACATGAAATCAGGACAATGTCTTTGTGAGGCCGTGAATTTGAGATCTGTCTTCTCAATGCAGTGGCTTAGTACACAAACAGAATGAGAATATGTTAACCAGAAAACAGACTGATTTTAATAGATTCCCCTGTAGTCCCTAAGTACTTTCTATTTTCCATATTTATGGTATTAGGAATGCACCATTATTTTCACTTACTAGTTAAGAAGGATTAAAATAGTCAATCAAATGGAAGTGAACTTTAAAATTACACAAATGAGTAAAATGTGCCATAGATTAACAGATTTGTAATTTCAATAATTTAATATTTGGCTAAATCAAGTTTTTATTTTGGGAACAATGTAGGAAATTACCACAACAATTTGAAGAATACTCGTGCCTTTTATATATATAAATAGTAAAGCTGGAAGGGGACACATAATTTAAAAAAGACAGACTGAACAATGAAAACCCAAAAGTGGTATGTTCCCTTGTTTCAAGAAATTAAAACAGACAGCTTCAACTCTTTATAAGCATCAGGTGTGTAACAGGTGAAAAAGGATGAATGGTTTGCTGGATGTAACTTTCTACTTTAGAATTAGTTCTTCCCCCTTATGGATATATGAATTATGACACTAATTTTAATAGTTACTTAATTTCAAGTGTGTGGGTATGTGTGTGTGTGGGGGGGTTATTCTTGAAACTTAATAAAATATGGATCATTGCAAAATACTTGAGTAAGAAAAGATCCTTGGGATTCTTTAGTAATTTAAAATTATAAAGATAAATTACATGAGACAAGAAGTTATAAGTGCCTAATGAATCATTTATTCTTGAGTCGCTGCTATTGTATTGACAGGTGTGTATGGAAATGATATATGGAAAGATTACTCTGAATAGAATTGTCTATGTAACTTATACTTGGCCTGATTTAAAACTATATTAAGCAAACTATGTATTTAGAGGGAGGTATTCATTTATGACTTAATTATTACATAGTGAACATCACCATTCATTTAAAAGTGTGATTTTTTTTGTTAAAATATTAAAAAGCATTCTTGTATATCTTATACTTATCTTTACCTTAGTATTCAATATTATTGAAAACTGCTTAAGGAATACGCATTAGAATACCAAGGCACATTACAATAAAGTATTGTTTTAGAACTGTAGTATGAAAGATATCGTCAGAACAACAGTGGTTGCATATTGGCTTTTTAAGAATTCTTACCAGTACTGAATTGCCAAGTGTAGTGAATTGACCTAAGGATTAGAGCAGACAGGTTGTTATTTGGTGTAAGCTGGTGCTAGTGATAATCCATTGATCATCTGATTGATGTTATTGACCTTGTCCCAGAGTCAGAGTGCAGCTATGGACATTTGATAAGACCTCAAAGTATCAAAACCAAGTAGAGATGCAAATAAATATTTCCTGTCAATCCCCTGAATTTATAAGAGAATTATTACAATGCTATATAAATACTGTTACTTATGTGAGCTCAAGCCTATGGCCTCAGTTCGTCATAGTTAAGGAGAATAGATCTTATGTCACACTGAAAACATATAGAAGTGGCACAAATGAACCTTAGCCTTCAATTGGTAATTTCTTAAAGTTCATTTAAGACGACTACTTGAACTTTTTGAAAAACTCTTCCAGTTTTAAACTGTGTGAAAATCTCAAAGCTTGAGTATGTAAATTCGTGCAACATTTTTTGAAAACAATTTGGCAGCATCTCCCAAAATGTAAAATGTGCAAATCCTACACAATTCCATTTCGAGATGCTTAGCCTAAGAAAATGATTGGACAGGTGTGAAAAAATGTATGTAAAGGTCTAGTTGATTTAATGGCAAATAATTAGAGGGGGGTTTTAGCTAGAGCAAAAAGAGCTTGGTACTATAAATCGTTGTATACCATACAACGGGATTCAATGTAACCACTGCAAAGAATGAGATGTGCTTATATGTACTCTTAAGGAAAGATGCCTATGATACACTGCTGAGGGAAAAAAACAAAAACAAAAACGAACAGAATATGCAGTTTCAAAATAATTTTGGAAAAAAATATTAACACAGGCATAAAAAGATGTCAGAAAGGCTATAAACATTCTATACATGGCATCAGTTAAACCTGGTGGTAGAACTAGAATGACTTGGACTTTTTATTTCCTATAATGATGTGGTTTTTATTTTTTTTATTTTTAATTTTTTTAAGATTCATTTATTTATTTGAGAGAGAGAAAGAGAAAGAGAGAACAGAGAAGGGGCAGAGGGAGAGAATCCTGGAGCAGACTCTGCTCAGTGGGAAGCCAGGAGCTAAGTGGGGCTCAATACCGGGACCAGGACCTGAGCCAAAACCAAGAGCCTGCTGGTTAACCGAATGAGCCACCCAGGTGCCCCAATTATGTGTTTTTAAGATTTTTTTAAATATGGGTATATATTACTTTTTAATAAAAAACTTAAAATATTAGCTGTAGTTTTATGGTAAAATTAGAAATGTATCAAACAGTGTTCTCAGGTTAAGGAAAAAGAAGGACGATTAGGTAGGAAAGTATCATGAGGCCCTTTTCCTTTTAAGAGCCTTAATCCAATGAAGTGTCTAGGCCAGTATTTTCCAGTTCAGAAAATACCGTACCCTCAAGATGCTGCTTGGAAAAAAGCTATTAAGTGTTGGGGACGTACTCATTGTCTGGTATGTTCTCCTTTTGGAGATTTGCAGTACATGTAAGTGTATACAAGTTCTGGAAAGATTTGCAGATAGGAAACCTGATTGTGTTTAACTAAAATTATCTAAACATTTTTTTTTAATTTGGGCAATATCTAAAGTGCTTATTCTTATCACATGCATTGAGAAGTGTAAGCCACTGTGCTATCCATCTTCTTATATCTCACTTTTAGTAAGGAACTTGACATATAATAGGTGCTGAAAAAATATTTGTTACATTCTTAAGGAATGAATGTTCTGGTAAAACCTTTAACTCTCCCTCATTTATTACTGCTTGTGTGGGGGTGCATGTGTATGTATGGATGCATATGTATCTGTGTGCGTCTTTATAATTTAGGGATACCACAAATGGAGAGAGGTATAAATATTAAATTGTCAGTATAACATACATATGTATGTGTGTATGTGTGTATTTGTGCAATATCTTTGTGTAGTTATTTACTCTATTTGACAGCAGTTCCATTAACCAAAATAACCCAAAGAATATGCTTACAAATGTAGTAAAAACTTAAATCCCTAAGGTTTTCAGTCACAGCATGAGTTTTTTTCCTATAAATTTAGAAAATACTGTAAGCGTGGTCTTAAGGGACTGAAGAGAAACTTCTCTTAGCAAATAGGAAAAGGCCTTCTGCTTTCAAATTTTTTGGTATCAAGAGAAAAACTCACTTCATCTTTGTAGCAGGGAGAAATAAGAACAGACAGCAATTTTTCCTTTCTTTGGGATAAAAAGAAAATGAATGATTTTGTTAACCATTTGTGTAAACTAATTAGATTCTGTAAAGTTAATGTCCTGAAAGCACTTAGGGAATCCTTTTGGCCTACTATTTCTTTCTCCTTCCCCATCTTTATATAATAAAGGCCCAGAGAAAGAAAAGAGAATTGATATAATCAGCGATTTTCTCTCCGAAGATGGATAGATGACGCTGAGTGATGTCGCTATTCATTAAGCGGATTCTTCCTCCACACGGAAGGAGTCAAACCAAACCTCACCCTGAATCTAGGAGGGAGGAAGACCTACATCCTCAGCCAAGGTCATTGTTCTGCTGATGTGATTACCTATATTTATCTTTACTATGCCCTTACTAGAACTTCTCTTTTAGGCATGCTTCCGTGTCACCCCAAAATAGATGGGAGCTAAATGAGTCTGCATGTACCCAAAGGATTTTTTTGTTTCCCCCTCATGTGGATGAAGGATGGATAGATTGAGTCATAGGCTTTGAAATGAATACAGAATGTCAGCTTCCAGGTTTAGATGAGCTATGGCACAGTAAGAGGAAAAAGCACTTCAATGCTCTTGAAATTGATAATACATCTTAGATTCGGGTCAGCAGGCCACTAGGTCATACTTCCCACTGCATGAATGCTGTGTAAGTATTCAATAAATATTTTCTCATAACTGGGCAAGAACTTTACATCCTTTAAAAATGCAAATACTGGCAGGAAAGTACCACATGAAGCCTTTTTTATATCGAATGGTAATGAGGAAGGAGCACCACAGTAGGGGTAGGACCCTGGAGCATTCAGGATCTCACGTCAATTGTCAATTGCAAGTCTCCAGTAAGAGGGTAGAAGGAAGCAGTGGTTTTCATATTGTGTACAGAAGCTCCAAAGAGGCCATCTATGCATTCCGCAAAGTATATTCTTGTCCGTCATAGATGGACCTGGCAAATACCTTCGTGCACCAGCCAGTTAACAAAGATGACTGGACCAGCCTGAGGATAACTGTAGCAGCTGAAGAGCATGTGTGCATTGAGAGGGCACATCACATCCTTAGCTAAGCCTGAGATAGGCTCAATGTGACCAGATCATCCCATGGTTCAAGGCAAGCAGGACACTTAAGTTTATGTGTAATTTCCTTATCTTTTAAATGTCAAGTGGGCCAAACAAAACTTGACTCATGGCTCTATCCCACCTGCGGGCTATTAGTGTGTGACCTCAGGCAAGATTATCTCCAGCTCCAACATTTTTTGATTTTTAATGAATTTATCAAATCCTTTTATGCAAGCAAAGTAGAGAGAGGTGAAGGCAGTGCGGCTAAAAGTGGGGAATTTTTATGCACATCTGTCTTGGCTTGTTTTAAAATTATGCCTGTGGTTTTGTCCCATCCTGACTTATGCCCCAAATGCTAAAGTGCTGAGTCTCTGGCTATTTTATCTACAAGCTACTAACTGTAAATGGAGCTACTAATGGGAGGCTGATAAACAAAGAGCATTTATATAAAGAAGCCAGTGGCCTGAACAGAGGTCTCATTTGAATCTTAGGTAAAAATAAATTAATTTTCCTTTAGATTAAAGTTTGGCAGAAAGAGTAAACTATAAATGTAATGAAGCAGAGGAAAGCATCAGACAGCGTAATGTTGCCTGTATAAAACCCTTAATTTAATGCTTTATTAAAGTTCTCAAAATCTAGTCTGCAGTCCACTAGTGGGTTATACATTTATCTTGAAACTCAACATTGGTTTTTTTTTTTCTGTTCTTGTTCTTTTCAGATTTCGTGTGCATTTATTTTGTATATGAATACAGTCTACTTATTAGTACACCAACTGAATTATCTTCTATTAGAATGACATGTAACTAAGGTTTACTGAGCTTCCCTAATTCAGTATTCTATTTAGAAAACTGGCTGCCAGCTCTTGGAAACATTGCAAAATGCCTGCATGCAAATAATTAGAATTCATGCAATTTTGGGAGGGATAATTTGTTACCAGTGTATCTTGAGTGTTGTTTGAGTTGTTAGTGATTTTGAATGGCTGTGGTCTTTGCTTTTTAATTATAAATTAGTGTTGGTTTAGTTTCATCATTATCAATTAAGTTTGCTGTGGGCTGTTTCATTAACCCTATAGCCTGTAATAATGCATATATGCATATGTTTGCTTTAGATTCACCAAGGAATAGACTTTAAGACATTCCTGAATTGTGTTTCAGAAATGATTTACCTATATCCACATTGGAAAACATGTATATGTAATCACTCTCAAACTTATTTCTATGGTGACACTTACATGGTGACATTGTTTATATACTGCTTGTGAACATATGCAACAGAATTCTCAAGGTACATAACATATTTGGTTTATTTTTATATCCATAGGGCATCATTTTATAATACATGAACATGTTAATAGGCTCCTCTTATTTTATAAAAATAATTAGTGATTCATAAATGTGTCTTTCCAAGTATTTATTAGCTGAGTATTTTTCCACTGGGAAGTGGAAACAGATAGGAATTGGGTATTTCACCTCCTTGGTGTGCTATAGACAGCAAAGTTTGAATACCACTCTTATGAAGAAATTGTAACAAGAGACCAGCCCTACATATAACTCTGAATTAAAAAATACGTGGCATGGCAAAAAATAAAAGTAAAACCATTTTTTTCCCTCGAAATAAAATAAGATATAAGACAGGAGAAGGTGTTGTTTGGAAGCTTCTCGGACGAGGTCTTATTAGGTGAATTGTTTTTGTAGCTTCTTCTATCTCTTTATCTGATGAAAATGCAAGAGGCCAGGTACTAGACATGTGCTTGAGAAACTAGGTCACTGGGTGAACATTTGTAGGGCAACATTTTTGACAGCTACTCCCAGAATTTTTTGGAAGTAAGAGCAGATTTATGGCACACAAGCTGCCAATCTCCAGTCCTCCATCTATCACAGGCCCAGGTAATCATGCACCGTGGTTGTTACCGCAGAGCCAGGATGTGATTTCAGAATCTTTCTCAGTCCCTCTCCAGGCCCCGCCCATCAATTGACTGACATTGGCGTGCAAGTTGGAAGTCTTTGACCAACTCCCTTGTGGGTTAATTGACTGACCATCTCCAGAATCTGTTTCTTATCCAAAAAAAAAAAAAAAAAAAAAAAAGGCACGCCATAAAACATTTCATTGAAAAATAAGAAAAATGAACCTATTGCAATTGAATCAAAATTTAAATAGCCGCGTGTCTTGCTGTAACTACTGTTTACAATAGTGTAGCGTTAGACAATTCTGCTGTCCACTTGTGAGAGTTATACAACTCTCTTTCTATTTCCTCTGGAAGTTTTTGTTCCTTTTTCCATTCTTCTGTATTTCTGTGTCTTAAGAATCAGAGTGGCTTCTGATACGAGCTCTAACCAAACACGGTGCTCTGTGATCATAACACATGAAGCCACTTACACTGAGCAGAGAGGATTTGGGAAGCCCTCATGAAGGGGGATGATTTTGTGTTGAGCTTTGAATGTTGGTGAGGAAGTCAGCTAGCAGGAGAGGATGGAGGGTGACAGCTTCAACCAAGGGGAACAAAACACATGAACTTAGAGGCAGGTAGTAGAGATATGGTGGGCTGGTAACTTGGATGGCCATTGGCCTTTTGCCAGTTGGAGAAACTTGATATTATTCCACTTAAAGGGGAGGCAAGATTTATTTTTTTCTTTGTTACCGTTTTTTAATCTACGGGCTGCCTTATCAATGTACACTCATGGTCACAGGTGTAGGGCTAGGTAAGATGGAAGGGAAGAGTCCCAAAACCTACAGTTAAAGTCTCTGTGGAAAGCAAGTCAGTTAATTAACAAAAATCCAGCAACTGTACTCTGGCCAAATTCTTGGTGTCCCATAAGGCCTTTCACAACTTTGAATTGTTGTTACCTTTGTGTAATAAAAGACAAAACATGTTACTACTGTTGATTTTATTTTATTTTTTATTTTTTTTTTAAAGATTTTTATTTATTTATTTGAGAGAGAGAGAATGAGAGAGAGCACATGAGAGGGGGGAGGGTCAGAGGGAGAAGCAGACTCCCTGCTGAGCAGGGAGCCCGATGCGGGACTTGATCCTGGGACTCCAGGATCATGACCTGAGCCGAAGGCAGTCGCTTAACCGACTGAGCCACCCAGGCGCCCACTACTGTTGATTTTAAAAGTCTGGCTATTATATTAGAGAAAACCTCATATCTCTAAATCAAAGCCTGAGGACAATCATTTTTATTTTTAACATACAACAAATTTAATATTTGTTATTCGACAAATGTTTATCAGTCACTTACTAGGTGCAGAGAACTATGCTTCCACACTAAAGATACTGACGCCACTTTATTCCAATTGCTGGTTCAACCCTGCTTTCCCCGCTAGATTGTCAGCTCAGAAAGGATAGGGAGCCCAGCAGTCTCTCACAATGCCTCACAGAGAGTCTGCCACATGGTGAGGGCCAAACAAATACCTGCTGAAGGAAGGAAGGAAGGAAGGAAGGAAGGACCCTACACATTTGATGTTTCATTGAATCCTCATAATAAACTCGTGAGGTAGAACATCTTTCCCTTTTGCCAATAAAAAAAATATCTTTTAAAAAAAAGAACAAGTTAATTGATTTGTTCAAAGTCATCTAGCTTGGGAGGGCAAATTGAGAATTTTTCCAGCTCAGTTTCCTGAGTGTCAGCTGTGGGTAGGCCCTAATAAGGGCTGATTCTTATAATATGGCATATGATCTATACCACCACCCTACATGGGTGGCGCTGTCATCTCCATTGTACAAAACACTGGAAAATTGTGGATAATAGTAACAAAGCTGAAAGGAAAGCCTAGGTTTGGCATTGACTCCCACTCTGGTGCTCTTGCCATCACAACCAGCTACTACTTTAGCACTTAGGAACATCAGCAAGCTAGTCCTGGTTAGTTTAAACTGCAAAACAAGGATGCCTGGGTGGCTCAGTCGGTTGGGCAGCTGGTCATGATCCCAGGGTCCTGGGATCGAGTCCTGTATCGGGCTCCTTGCTCAGCGGGGAGCCTGCTCCTCCCCCTGCCTGCCACTCTCCCTGTTTGTGCTCTTGCTCTCTCTCTCTGTTTGACAAATAAATAAAATCGTTAAAAAAAATAAATTACAAAACAAATTTCTGTGCTGAGGGGCATTGTTCTGTATTAGCAGGCAACCGTGTCTTGGGCATTTAGCTTGGCTATATCATGCAATAATTTTGAGTCTTGTGGCTGGCTGAGTAATGCTTTGTTCTTAATTTTGCTGTGCAACAGGCCTTGCTGAAAACATGCTTTCTTGTCTTATTGGGATAACAGCACCTCATTTTCAAGTATTTTTTTACAGTTTCCTTGTAATTTTTTTTTTTTTTTTTTTAGATTTTAGAGACCCTTTTTTTGTGCTCCACACGACAAAGCAACAACATAGGATAAATCTACATTTATTAGACTCAGTCTTAGTGTAGATTTTCTGTTTTACTTCAAATCAGTTATAAATCATTCACACTGGAAAAGAATTCTTCCTAACTGCAATTTAATTTTTGATAAACTTTTTTTGGCATTTATCATATTGAGACTTTATAAATTATCTAGAATATTGTAAAGTGGGCTGACCTTTCTAGTAAGTGGTTTGATCATTTGCAGTAGTGTCTTTTTGCTAAAATATGGAATTTGCTGTCTTTCACATTAAACTTGCTAGACCCATGGCCTAGTAACATGGTAGAAATTGCTTATAGAATCCTATCTGAAGTCTCCCTTTTAAATTCCTCTCAGCATCAAAATAAATCTGTGTTTTCCAAAAATATCCCTTTGGCTAGTGATGGCAAATTCCTGATTCATAGCCCACTCTTTCTATGGTTATACCACTGCAGACATGGCTAATCAACCCAGATTCAACCTCTGAATCCTTCCAGGTACAACACTTCAATCATTGAGTTGTTAAAGGAGATAGAGATGATTTCAGAAACAACTACAACACCCCAAAACAATAATTATTCAGCATCTATTGTGTCATATATTGTGCAAAGTTCCTTATATGGAATTATCTGCTTAATTTTGAGATGAAACATACTGCCCGTTAAGGGTTTTTATATGTTTTTATACGTAATTTAATTCACCTCTCAACGTGGGCCATGTTCTTCATTTAAAAATAATGATTTAAATAATTAAGTAAGTTAACACGTATGAGTACATAGAAAGGTCCCCGCAACAGGGTAAATACCCTTCAACTCAGGGTAAGCGTAGCATCTACATACATCTTTGAGAATTGGATAGAGTTCACATGCTTGTGGGTGTTTTACCTGATTTCACCCTCTTTGCCACCAGCTACTCTTGGTTCAAGGAACCTATAGAAATAGGAGCATCTTGGTATATAAGGTAAACCAGGGGATTGCATCTCACCTCTATTGTTGTTACACTATTAGCTCTAAATGTGGGCAAATTAGTGTAGCTCTCTGCTGCACCCATAAAATGGGGATCCATGTTTATAAAATCCCCACTTGGCAGGTTTGCATAAAGACTAGAGATGCCTGTTCTACACCTGCCAGGCAATAGGTATCTGGCATATGGTATCTCATAGTGTTATGTAACCATATGAATGTCAAAGCAAAGATGGTGGAGAAAGTGCCTGATACTAACACATACATCCATAATATTTTAGTGTATAAAAAAAAATGCATATAGAAGTGTTACAACTTGAGGGCACCTGGGTGGCTCAGTCGGTTAAGGGTCTGCCTTTGGCTCAGGTCATGATCCCAGGGTCCTGGGATCAAGTTCCCACATCGGGCTCCCAGCTCAGCAGGGAGTCTGCTTCTCCCTCTGCCCCTCCCCCTGCTCATACTTTGTTTCTTTCTCACTTGCTCACTTGCTCTCAAGTAAATAAATAAAATCTTTAAAAAAAAGAAATTTTACAACTTGAATTTATTTATTCGTTTTATGACCACACCTGAGTCTTCCGTTAATAAAATCCAAGTACTTAGCACAGGTTAAAGATATAGATTTTTTTAATTGAATTGAATTTTATTTAAATTCAATTAAATAACATATAGTGCATTATTAGTTTCAGAGATAAAGTTCAGTGATTCATCAGTTGTATATAACACCCAGCGCTCCTTACAACACATGCCCTCTTTAATGCCCATCACCCAGTTACCCCATCCTCCCACCCAACTCCCCTCCAGCATCCTTCAGTTTGTTTCCTATAGTTAAGAGTCTCTTATGGTTTATCTCTCTCTCTGATTTCATCTTATTTTATTTATCCCCTCCCTTCCCCTATGATCCTCTGTTTTGTTTCTTAAATTCCACGTATGAGTGAAATCATATGATAATTGTCTTTCTCTGACTTATTTCACTTAGCATAATACCCTCTAGATCCATCCACATCCTTGCAAATGGTAAGATTCCATTTTTTGATGGCTGAGTAATATTCAGTTGCATATATATATATGCACACACACACACACATACACACACCACATCTTCTTTATCCATTCATCTGTCGGTGGACATCTGGGCTCCTTCCATAGTTTGGCTAGTATGGACATTGCTGCTATAAACATCGGGGTGCAGGTGCCCCTTTGGATCACTACATTTGTATCTTTTGGGTAAATACCTAGTAGTGCAATTGCTGGATCATAGGTTAGCTCTATTTTCAACTTTTTGGGAACCTCCATACTGTTTTCCAGAGTGGCTGTACCAACTTGCATTCCCACCAGCAGTGTAAGAGGGTTCCCCTTTCTCTGCATCCTCGCCAACATTTGTTGTTTCCTGACTTGTTAAATTTAGCCATTCTGATCAGTGTCAGAATGAAATTTGTATTTCCCTGATGCTGAGTGATGTTGAGCATTTTTTCATGTGTCTGTTGCCCATTTGTATGTCTTCTTTGGAGAAATATCTGTTCATGTCTTCTGCCCATTTCTTGACTGGGTTATTTGTTCTTTGGGTGTTGAATTTGACAAATTCTTTATAGATTTTGGATATTAGCTTTTATGGCTAATCTCTATGTAATGGGTAGCCATAGGTTCTAAGTCAGTACTTAGATTCACTACTTAGAGCATCCTTCCTTCCAAAAGCATTTTCACATGTAATTACTGATGAAGGTGCTGTAATCAGTAAGTTTAGTAGAGTCTGTGTGATGCCAAATAATGGTGAAGTTTGGGTAATTAATTAAACATCCGGCCAATAACTCATTAACAGGAAATAGTCCAAAAGTCAGCTTTGGTGCTCTGTGATTCTCAGAATGGATTATATCCTTATCTTAAAAGAGCCATTGGTCAACTGAAATCTGATAGTATTTATCTATATTTCCTCAGGTGTTTTTTTCTTTCCATTAACTGTGTTCTTACAATAACCTATGCACTCTTTATCACAGGGCCCACTGACTACATGGTATATACTGATAAGCACATTAGTACCTAAATGTTCACAGGCTTCATCCGAGGGTGCCATTTATGTGTACTCGTATGTGTACCCTGTATTTTCTACTATGAATACAAAATATATCTTTGTGTTTTAAGAATTGCCTAAGTATCACAGGGTCTAATATTTTGAGACTTAACAAACAAACCAAACAACAACAACAACAAAAATGAAATGCCATGATTACTTTCTTGTTTTAAGACACTAGGGATTTCAAGTTAGCATGAGTGAAGATCTTATACAGTTAGAGACATGGATTAAAGATACCGTAAAATGATGGTAAATTAGCAATTAGTGTTTCAGAGTCTCTTAAGAACTATACCCAACAGGCGAGCGCTCTCTTCTGAAGAGGTCAAAGCCTCACAGAAGCCTTGCTCAGTTATTTGATAAAACTTTATTATCTCTTTTTTACTGTCCTCATTAACATACTTCAAAACCGCTGCTAAGTATTTCTGGCAAGCACAGCATTGAGGTAATTTTACAATAGTGTAAAGGATTTATTAATTTTAATCTTTTCGTGAGTCTATTTATATTCAATTGTGACATTAATAGGTTGCCAAAACAAACTAGAGTTAATTGTATTTAATTAAATTGTTGAAAACAAGTAAGGGTAGTTTATTATTATTGTAAGCAGAAAGCTCTATTGATGTACTTATTTGTGTGAATAAGATCTGGTGTAAAGTTTTTTCTTCTGGGTATGGTATTATTCATCAACAGAAAGCAGTATAAAAATGCTAATTAAAGAGAGTTGTCATTCTAATAGAACATTTGGAGGGAAAGCTTCACATAGTATTGATAATCTTAAACCCAGTGTTCAGTAAGTGTACTAGGGTTCCGACGAAGGGAGACATCCCGATCTTTTTACTATGTTGCCTGAGGGGTTCCAAGACCATCTGTTCACCTCCCGCTCTTTCCTTGGAGGAGTCGTTTGATGGTGGGAAGAGTCTAAGATCTGGGTCAAGGCTTTGGTGAAAAAAAAGTGCTTCCAATGAGACCAGAAGAAAAAGGAAGAACTGTACCAAGAATTAGGGATGGAGTTTTGGCCGCCAAGAATTTGAGGCAAAGATAACAGCATTATGAAGACAGATACATAATCTGAGGAAGATCACAATATCAGGGAAATGGCACTCCTTTGTCATGGATTAATGCATGTAAATATTTTGAAGACAGCAGGAGACAGAGTCAAAACTGACTTTGGAAGAAAAAAAATATAATTTAGCCTTAAAAACTAACTTAACTTCTTAATTGTGTCTGATGTGTATATACATTAAATATAGATTTTTATTTAGTAGTCACTATGTTCTTGGCATTGTGCTAAGAATTCCATATTATTTCATTAATCTTTACACTTACCACTGTAAGGTAGCTATTCTTGTTCTCTTTTTTCCACCGATGAGGGAAACAACGTTCAGAGAATGTAAATAACTTGCCCAAAGTGTGCAGGTAATAAGTGTGAAGCCAGGATTTGAACTGGGGTAATCTGATTCCAGATCCCAAGCTCTTAATGACTACACTACTGAAATTCTTTGCTTCTGCCCGTATTGTTTTCATTGTGATGGACAGTACTAAGATGGAAATAAATGCCCCTCAGATTAGCCCAGGTGATACTCTGGTAACCAATCAGCTCCAAATCTCAATTGCTCAAGGCAGTCTTATATATTTTAGCAAAGTGTATGTCTGACTCATATGTCTGACTCCCTGAGGTTGGCTAGAAGCTGTGTTCCGTGTTATCTTCAACCCAGAATTAAGAGCAGCATCTATTTGAAATAGTACTGTTATCATGGCAGAAAAAAAGAGAGTTTTGGAGGTAAGATCAGCAAATAAACTCTTTAGCCTGAAAGTGATTCATGTCATTCTGCTCAGAACTCATCGGCCAGCCCTGGTCATAGGGCTCAACCCAATGGCAAGGGGCCACAAAAGGGGTTCCTTCATGAGCCCAGAAGGCCAATAGTGGGCGATATGGGATGTAGAGCATTCATGACAACCAAAAAAAATGCCTTAGTGGTTAGGAAATGATATTTTCTTTGGTATAGTACTCTTCTATTCTCAGCTATTTAGATATCTTAGCTTTTTTTAGTATTTGGAGAAGTCTCCAGAAAGTTCATTCTCTCTGTCTAAAAACAAGAGGATAATTCAGTTAATGAGTCCAAAAAAATCAAATCAAAACACAGTGTGACACCAACACCAAGCATCCAGTTTTGTTTGTTCACACCTAGCCGACTTTTGAATAAGTGGGATTTACCAGGCCCAGCTCCACAGCTGAGTGAATGTGAAGCAAACCTTTGAGACACTGGGAGTTCCTGACCTTTTCTTCCGCTGAGTCTCTTTCCTCCCAGCAAACACCTAAGGCTCTTGCTTGCTCCTTCTCTCCTTCCCTCCCTCCACCCTCTCGTTTATATGAATCTAATCTGTGAACTGATTTTTCACTGTTAGGAATGGTCTCCTGTGAATAAAAGGTCAAAGCGTTCACTACTACACTCTCTGGGAGGCTGTTGTTTTCTTCAGATGAAACTTTTATAGGGCATATGGAGTAAGTAGGTGATATTTTTACATTATACTCGGTATTTTCTATTCTTATTTTCATTTTAGTACATATCTGTTTCTAGTTGTCAGGCAGAGAAATCAGTTATGGATCAAATGCACCCATTTGTCAAGGATTAATGCATATAAATGCTTTTATGACAGCAAAAGACAAAGGCTTATAAGGGTGGATGCTGACTTTGGAAGAAGAAAAATTAATGAAGCTAAGAAAAAGTGATAGCAAGGAATATTGCAGTTCTAGGTGCTAAATGACTTATTTTCAAACCCTGGGAGTAGAGTAATATTATTCCTCTCCCCTTTCTTTTAATAAACCGTTCTCATAACCTACAGTGACCTCTGCTGAAGAAACATTTTAGGGCGAGTTAGATTTCCTGAGAGCTGTTTTTTAAGGTACAGGGTTTCTCCTTATTAGCTAAAAGAAAAAAAAAAAGTCTGTGTTGTTGGGAAGAGAAAGCTCTAATCCACTATTGTGAACCTAGAGAAAGGAAAGAAATAGGAAGACTACCTTGGGTCATCAACACTTTATCTGTCACAAATGTCATGAACAAGTGTTGCTTTCCCATGGGTGGTTCAGTAAGACAACAGTCACATAGCAGGGTTAGTTTTGTGAAACGTGGCTTCAGTGTCTGACTTCCCACTTCTTGAAAGTGGAATAAGGCCGAGGCAATCATTTTGTCAAGATTTTCAAGGACTTTCTAGATGATCTCTTTGCCACATTTGCACATACACACACACACACACACACACTCCCTCATACATTGTTAAAATATGTTAATATCATACTTAAGTAACTTAAGAGTTGGAAATTATTTTAGCAATCATCCAGACCAAGCTGTCATCAGAGACTTTATTTGCCTCAAAATACCTCCTGCCAAATGGTTGTTGATTCACTGGTTGAATCTTACCACCATATTGATTTGGGGCATGCTGAACTTGGGACATGTTCTCTGGCCTAGGTAAAATTCTTTTAATTATAAAACTGATCTGCCCCTGTCCCCAAACCTCTTCCTTTCATAGTTTTATTGATCACAGTTCATAGCAATTCCTTCCTTCTGTTCTTCACATGAAAAATCTTGGACTCTCTCTCAACTCCCTTTCTCCAGATCTCACACTTAATCTATCAGCAAAATGATTTCTCCTAACTTCAGAGTATATCTAGACTCCAACCACTTCTCACCACCTCCACGGCTGTTCCTGGGCCCAGCCACTGTTTCCCTGAGGTGGATTATTACAGAAAGCTATGGCTGTGTTACCCAATCCAAGTTCAGCTGCCCGTCACCAGAAAGATCATCATCAATCAAGAGAAGAGTTTTGACTGGAAAGGAGTTTGAGCTTTATTCGGGAGGCTGGCAACTTTGGGAGGAGGACTCTTGTCCAAAAGCCGACTCTGAGGTTTCTGCCTGGCCCAGTGGTTTTTAAAGGGGCTTAGGGCAGTTTATCAGCAAAGGGAGTGCGGTGGCCTGCAGCATGTTTTGGTCCCATGCAGACCCAATGGTGTCAGCTCCAGACATTACCGCAGGGCTCCGGGCTTGTGCCAGGGGGTCTGGCTCTTGTTTCCTGATGTGCAGGAGGACTGCATTCTTCCTGTGAAGGAGGGCAAGTTCTGTAGATACACAAAGGGAGGTCAGTGAAATCATTTGTATGACCTAAAAGAAAGAAAAACATTTTGCTGAAAAAATTGCTGGGCTAATAAGAAAGCCGAGGCCGCTCCCAACAGAACTTGCTGGCCTCTGTGGCCTGGGAAAGTTCTGGTCCTTCACTCCTCCAGGCCAGTGGTCTACAAACCTCAAAGAAAGTAAATTAGATCAGTTTTACATCAAGGGCCTTAGGTCAGCAAGTCAGGAGTGTGTTAGCTTGGAGAAGTTAATGCTTAAGATGGGCTGGTCTCGGGCGCCTGGGTGGCTCAGTTGGTTAAGCGACTGCCTTCGGCTCAGGTCATGATCCTGGAGTCCCTGGATCGAGTCCCGCATGGGGCTCCCTGCTCTGCAGGGAGTCTGCTTCTCCCTCTGACCCTCCCCCCTCTCATGTGCTCTCTCTCATTCTCTCTTTCTCTCAAATAAATAAATAAAAATCTTAAAAAAAAAAAAAAAAAGATGTGCTGGTCTCCTGTTTCACCTGTGCAACCTACCATCTCTTCTCCACAGAGAAAGCAGAATGGTGAGGTTGACAAGTCAGTCAGATTTTGCCACTCATCTGTCCAAAACTCTCAGTGGTTTCATATTTCTCTCAGGGTAAGTTGATGGCCCCATGCAATATGTCACCGTGCTTCCCCCACTATCTTGGTGACATCCACTACTGTCTTCTTTGCTCCTTCTCCTGCATCCACACTGGCCTCCCTGTTGTCCCTTCAAAGACACACACTTCTATGTTCCTTGGCTCTTGTCTGCCTGCAGTGTGCTTCCCTGATATCTGCAAGGTCCGCAACCTTGCCCCCTTCAAGCGTCTGCTCAAATATCACCTCCTCTGTGACCTCTCAGCTGACCACTTCATTTATTTTAATTTCACCCTCCTCTCAGATCATAAGATCCCCTTAACCACATTCTACTTTCTGCAAACACACCTGCTGACTTTTAACATACTATATCATTCACTTATTTATTCAATGTAATATTTGTCTTTCCCCACTGGCATGTGGGTTCTATAAGGGCAGAGATTTTCATCAGAACTGTTCCCTGATGCATCACAGGGCACAAGAAGGCTCTTAAGAAATATTTGTTGACTGACTGACTGACTGAATGAACAACAACAAAAAAAAATTAGGACCTCATGAGATAGAGGTCATTTCCTCTATTCCCCATCAAATGGTATATAATAAATATTCATTTATTGCCCCCACTGCCTTCAGGTCTCCACCGAAAATGAAATTCTTTTCTAGCTTCAGTATGCTGGCCCCCTGAACTGGCGTGACTCTGTTGGCCATGGTGGGCATTGGGGTTGGCCTGAAGCTCCTAGCCTGTGGCCAAACCTTGTGACAATAACCTGAAAAGGTAGGAACTCATCCTCATTTTTCAGGTCAGGAAAAAGAAGTTCAGAGAGATTATGGAAATTGCCCAGTGTCACAGTAAATGACAGAGCTGGGATTCAAACCCAGGAAGTCTGAATCTACCGTCCATGCTCCTAACCACTGTCCTACACTCTCACATGTGTGTACCTTGTTTCTGGAAAAGGGTATACAGTTACCTTGTGATGTCACTCATAAGGAAAATTAGTAACATTCTCAGACCGCATGGAAGGCACTTTCCTGAATTTCCTCTAAGACATGGGAAGTTGGTTGTCTTTTGTGTGTTTCAATACTGAATAAGCTAAAACTATTAGCTCCATTTCTGCCCCTGATACTTAGTAGAATCCTGAGGAAATGGGGACTAGGGAAGAATATCTGGGTTGTTTTAAATTGTATGGTGGGAACAGAGCAAGCTCACTGGGTCTTCCATAGGAGAGCCTTTCAGATGTAAAGATATCTCAATACGTTTCTCCTTGGTTATTCTTCTTCCAGGCTAACTGATTGTCATATGAAATGGTGCAGCTGTGGGCTGGGACAGGACTATCAGTTGTGGAATCCCGATTTGTATTGAAACAGCCCAAGGTCACAATAGCTCTTTCAGTAGCCCTGCTTCCCTGCCAACTCCGTTTGAATTTATCATCAATAAGAAGCCCCAGGTCTCTTTCCCACATGCCACAGCGAAGACATATCTTCTTTAATCTCTGTTTTCACAGCTGGCTGTTTGGACTCAAGTGTGGCCTTTAAATTTGTCCCTGTTACTTTCCATCTTGTTAGATTTCAACCTTCTTCTCATGTTATCGGAAACTTTAAAAATTCCAGTTCTCTCATCTAATATATTAACTGGACTTACCAGATTAATGTTTTTGAATGAATAGAGAAATCTACAAGTTAAAGAGTAAAAAATTAATTTCTCACTGGGTGTTACACGCAACTGATGAATCATTGAACACTGTTTCTAAAACTAATGATGTGCCATATGTTGGCTAATTGAATTTAAATTTAAAAAAAAGAGAAAAAATTGATTTCTGTCCATCAACAGATGAAAGGATAAAGAAGATGTGGTGTGTGTGTGTGCATGTGTGTGTACACAATGGAATACTACTCAGCCATCAAAAATGAAATCTTGCCATTTGCTATGATATAGATGGAACTAGAGGGTATTTTGCTAAGCAAAATAAGTCAATCAGAGAAAGACAATTATCATATGATCTCACTCATGTGGAATTTAAGAAACAAAACAGGATCATAGGGGAAGAGAGGAAAAAATAAAACAAGTTGAAATCAGAGAGGATGATAAAGCATAAGAGATTCTTAATCATAGGAAACAAACTGAGGGTTGCTGGAGGGGAGGGGGATGGGGGATGGGGTAACAGGGTGATGGACATTGTGATGTAATGAGCACATTGGATGTTATGTGAGACTGATAAATTGCTGACCTCTACCTCTGAAATTACTAACACATTATATGTTAATTAATTGAATTTAAATTTTAAAAAGAACTTAAGAATCAATTATATAATCGACCAGTATATTGCAAATAAACTTAAATTTAAAAAAATTAATTTCTAAACATGAATCAAACACTACTACATTCCAGGAATGGAGATAGTACGTCACAATGCCATCATTTTGTGAATTTAAGAAGGTTTTTAAGCTGCTTCTTCCACATGTGACTTGAGAGATGGAAATTTCAGGAAAAATATTATTTAGAGAGATAGTCTCTGATAGTTTGTTTTAGAGCAGTGGAGTGTAATAGAAATATAATGAGAACCACGTATATAATTTAAAATGTTCTAGTAGCCACATTTTAAAACATTTTAAAAAAACAAGTAAAACTAATTTTAGTAATATTTTCAACTTAACATATCCAAAATATTATTTCATTGGTTTCCTGTGGTTGCTGTAACAAGTTACTACACCCTGGGTGGCTTAAAACAATAGAAGTTTATTCTCACACAGTTCTAGAAACCAGATGTTCAAAATCCAGGTGTAGGCAGGGCCACACCCTAGGGGCTCTCTGGGAGAATTCTTTCTTTGCCTCTTCCAGCTTCTAATGGCTGTTGGTGTTGCTTGACTAGTGGCCACATCACTACAATCTTTGTTTCCTTATATTGCCCCCTCTTCTGTCTGTCAAATCTCTCTTGGCCTCACTCTTAAAAGGGAACATGTCATTGGATTAGGGCCCACAAGGATAATCCAGGGTAAGTGCCTCCTCTTGAGATCCTTTTTTTCTTCCCTCTCAAGATTCTTAATCACATTTGTTTCGCCAATAATGTAATATTCCCAGATTCTGGGGATGAGGACGAGTGCATATCTTTCGGGGAACCACCATCCAGTCCACTACAATGATCATGACCATATGTAATCAATATAAGGACTTGTTAATGAGATCTTTTACATTCTTTTTTTCTGTACTAAGTTTCTGAAATCTGGTGTGTGTTTTATACTTACAGCACACCTCAATGCAGACACTAAATTTTCAGTGGACATAATTGATCTCTATTTGGATTTTATAAAATTTAAAGTTGAAAAAATCGATGCACATACTTGAGTTCTTCCAAGCATATTTAAAAGTGTTCTGGTAAAGGGCCCCTGGGTGGCTCAGTCAGTTAAGCATCTGACTCTTGGTTTCAGCTCAGGTCATGGTCTCATGGGTTTTGAGATGAAGTCCCAGAGTTGGGATTCATGCTCAGCGGGGAGTTTGCTTGTAGATTCTCTCCCAATGCCCCTCCCCCTGCGTCTCTCAAATAAATAAATAAATATTTTAAAAATAAGTTTTCCATTAAGAAATCAGATATTAGTTTTAAAATTTAAATAAAATAAATTAAAAGTTTATTTCCTTGGTCTCACTAGTTACATTTCAAGTTCAGTAGCCAAATGTAGCTAGTGGTTACAGTGCTGTACAATGCAGGGCTAGAGCTTACGTTAATTATTAAAATTTACTGATAATATATGATAGCTGATGTACTCTGTTATGTAAACTGAGCTGACTTAGCCTTAAGTGGCATTAAATGTTGTAATTTATGGTGCAAGTATTTTTGAGCACCTACAGTGTGTCAGGACCTGGGAATATGATAATAAACCAGATAGACAGGACCCCCTGTCCCCTCGCCCCCTGTGGAAGTTCCTGTTGGAACTTGCATTGGTTTTCTTGCCTTGCCTATGCCCCACGGGTCCGATGTTTGTATGGGATGATAGATAAGGAAACCAATGGGAAAATACATCTGAAGATATTTGGTTAAGAAGTCAGTTTACTTGAAAGTTGATTGCTCAGAACCTCAGCAGAACTTTGATTTTGGCTTTTCATCAGGCATGATCTGAATACCCTTCTTAGTTCCTCTAATTAACTTCTTTTTAAGGCATTAACTTCGTGTTTTTTTTTTTTTTTAAAGATTTTATTTATTTTTTAGAGAGCTAGCGAGAGAGAAACAGCATGAGAGGGGAGAGGGTCAGAGAGAGAAGCAGGCTCCCTGCTGAGCCGGGAGCCCGATGCGGGACTCGATCCCAGGACCCTGGGATCATGACCTGAGCCGAAGGCAGACGCTTAACCATCTGAGCCACCCAGGCACCCCTAACTTCGTGTTTTTTAAGATGAAGAAATAACTGTGTCAAATAAATAAATAAATAAAATCTTAAAAAAAAGATGAAGAAATAAGAGAATATATTTAAAATGTGACTGTAGCTGGAAATAAAATGGATAGCATTATTAATAATGGCAAACAGTAATGTCACATCAGTAAAATAAGTTATAAAGATAAAATAAGTTCATGCTTTCTTTTTTTTTTTTTTTTTGACCAGCATACAACTTAATGGCATTTTAAACCATATATCTTTTATATAGTGCATTTTGCCTGAGAGGTTCCCAAATAAGATGCTGATTGTTTGCTCTTAATAGCAATCCTAGGCTGAAATGTACCCTTCTGAGGAAGGGGAAGGATGGCCCCTTTTTAGTGGTTTTAAAAAGACCACAAGTCAGCTCATATATTACATTATAACAGCGTAGATTGAATACCAGAAAGAACTGTACCAACAAAAAAGACTATGGGTGTTGAGATGGTCAAGCTACTAAAACATTTTGCTGATATTTGGCCAGCAAGTGTCAGTTCTAATATTTGAAACTGTTTCCTTAGTCACTTCAGAAGTTTCCATCCAGAATCAAGTCTCAGCAAATTTTTAAGAAAAAAAAAATTTTTAAGAAGAAAAACATCCTTATTTAGAAGTAGAGGGCTCCTGGGTGGCTCAGATGGTTAAGCGTCTGCCTTTGGCTCAGGTCATGATCTCAGGGTCCTGGGATCGAGTCCCGCATCGGGCTCCCTGCTCCTTGGGAGCCTGCTTCTCCCTCTGCCTTTCTCTCTCGCTCTGTCTCTCATGAATAAAAAAAAAAAAAAAAAATCTTTAAAATAAAAAAAAAAGAAGTAGAAACTAGCATGGCTCCATTAGGAATATTTTAATACAATCATTTTTTGGAAAAAAGATAAATATTGAGTATGGACTGGGGCCTGGAATTATCCATATTGAGAAATTGATGTTGTGGTCATTTTCCTACAGATGTCTGGTGTGGCCAGCGTCTTGCCCTACCCGGATTCTGCTTTCATCCTTCCAACATTTGTGTCGTGCTGGGCTAGAGTTTTAGGAGCCAAAAAAGATGATGAATACATTTAGACCTTCTCACCAAAGGTCTTATGATGTAGTGGGCAATGCCTAAAGAATGAACAGTAACACCAGGCAAGGAGAAATAGATGCTGAATAAAGGAACGAGGAAGAGAAGAGTCATCACGCTACCTTGTGTTTGGGGGGAGAGCTCATTCGTGGAGTAGACAACAGGGGATTGAGCGTGGAAGAAAGATAAGAAGAATAATTCCATGTGTCAATTTGTTCTTATTTGGATGGGCTTGCCATAAATCTGAAAGCATTGCGTAGGGTGACCAATAATTTAAAAGAGTTGTGAATAAATGAGACGTGTGATTTGAAAAGTTTTATTTAAAAAGACACTTTAGGGGGCACCTGGGTGGCTCAGTCGGTTAAGTGTCTGACTCTTGGTTCAGCTCAGGTCATGATCTCAGGGTCATGAGATTGAGCCCCTCATCGGGCCCCATGTGGAGTCTGCTTGAGATTCTCTCTCCCTCTCCCTCTGCCCCTCCCACTTGTGCCATCTCTCTCAAATAAACAAATAAATCTTTTAAAAAAAAGACATTTTAGTCTTCATTATGTAAACGTCCATTCCAAATAATATGGAGCTATACTATTTTTGTCAGAGGGTTAGTTTCAATGACTTGTGTCTTCTGTTAGATTTCCCATGGCCTCTATTTTCAGTCCTGATCTAAATACTGCTTGAGTCATATCACATTGTGATAAACTGCACCAGAATCGAGGAGCCATGGTTTTAATACTTAATCTCTAAGTTATACCTATTTGTATTTTCTTACAGATTTTCCTTCCCTAAGCTGCAGGGTTTATTTACTCATTGTACCTACTAAAAATTGAGTCTTGGTATTTTTCTTTTCTCTGAGATTTCACTGTGTTTTTAACCTTAAGCCTCATTCAGGTACCCTTATGTCTTTTCAGATTGTGTTTGGGTTGGGGCAGCCTCATCTTTGCCGAACAAACCAAGAACTTGTTCGGTCTGTACCTGAGGTTCATTAGTTGTAGCTCTGAAGATACTTTTGAGTTTTTACAGTGCTTTAAAGTGTAGACAAGTGCTCTCTCTAAGTGAGCAAGTGCATAAAATACTGACAGGAGATATGCAGGAAGATGTGCTAAAATTATCAGATGATGGCAGATTTAATCTACTGTTGTTTTGACCTCTTGTTCTTCATCTTTTCCTCTTTCTGTCCCTCACCCCATGTAAGTTGTGGATATCTTGCTGCCATCCAAAAGCCCATCTAATCCCATGAATACATCCAAAAGAAACACTGGCTGGATGGCAAAGGTTTTAGAAGGTAACACAGGCCTTTGCTGACATGGCTTTGTAGAGCTAATACAAAGGTAATTATACCTTATAAACACAGAGAGAGAGAGACTTTGCTAAAATCTTCCTTTTCAGGGCGCCTGGGTGGCTCAGTCGTTAAGCGTCTGCCTTCGGCTCAGGTCATGATCCCAGGATCCTGGGATCGAGTCCCACATCGGGCTCCCTGCTCAGCGGGAAGCCTGCTTCTCCCTCCCCCACTCCCCCTGCTTATGTTCCCGCTCTCGCTGTGTCTCTCTCTGTCAAATAAATAAATAAAATCTTTAAAAAAAATAAAAAATAAAATAAATAAAATAAAATCTTCCTTTTCAGTGTAATCCTCCCAAAAGCAACCTGCATCCTTGTCCATGTTTTTCCAAAGCCCAAGCCATTCCTTTCCCAGTCACCTGGCCTGCTTCCCTCCCCAACCCCCCTGGCCCTTTCTTGCCTCTGCTTCCCCCATCCCAGACTCCTCTGCTGTTTTGTTCAGGGTAACACTAAGCCATTTCTCAGGTGTAGAAATCTATTCCTCTGGAGCTTAACCCTTATACCCTCCTGCCCATTGCAGCCAAAGGATCTTCCTCAGGACCCACCCACATACTCAAGAAGTTGGGGGATGTTAACACTTGTTAATTAATCATTGGTTCTGTTGCTCTTCCTTTCTTACCTCCTCACCCTTATTCCTTCTGTCTTCCCCTCCCGATTCTTCATTCCGTCCCTTTCCCTTCCTATGTGTGGTACGCTTTCATTTCTTCCAAAATTTAGTCAGAGGAAAGAACACTTATGTGTATGCTTTATATAGACAGTGAAAATATATATTTAATATAAAAATATATATACTTAATATATATTCTAATATGTATAATTATATATGTGTAAATATATAAAATACTAAATATGTAAATGTATATAATACTAAATATATATACTTAACAGTCATTTAGGAAGGTAATGCCTAGTTGTGAAACACTTTTTTTTTTTTTAAAGATTTTATTTATTTATTCATGAGAGACAGAGAGAGAGAGAGGGGCAGAGGGAGAAGCAGGCTCCCAAGGAGCAGGGAGCCTGATGCAGGACTCGATCCCAGGACCCTGAGATCATGACCTGAGCTGAAGGCAGACGCTTAACCATCTGAGCCACCCAGGCGCCCGAGAAACACTTTTATGATAATGAAAAAGTGACTAAATTGCTTTCAATATTCAGCAAAAATAGATAACATCTCTTATAATTTTCCACATTTTTCCATTGACCTAGTTGCTGTTTGATTGTATGAAACTGGGGACTCGTACATTTTTCTGTGTCTGAGCTTTCATACTCACTTCTTTTACTGCCAACTTGCTCAGCTGTTCCAATCTTCACCTTCTCCATTCTCACAGTTGGGGACTGTACTTTACTTTCAACACCTGACATATCTGGAACAATCTATCTCAAAGTCATTCATCTTTATATTTTTCAGAGCACTGGATTACTAGTGGCTTATTTTTAATTTGTTTTTTATTTTCACATGTGTGTTTTTTGAAGGCATTCACAATGCACGTATTTAGCTTCTGACATGGATATTGATTTTGCATAATATGTGAGATGTTTTTCTTTTAAACAAGAACACTCTCCATCCAGATTTAATACTCCCTCTGATGGCATGGTGCTTTTTTATGCATATTAGCCAATACTAAAGAATTTTTTTTAAATAGGCCACGTTTATTCTTTTTAAGAGCTTTTTAAGTAACTGACATATGTTTCCTTGTCAAAAACTCTTTTATTAGAGGACATCTTTATCAGTGTAGAAATGCTGGAAATATGGTTTGCAACCTACATGGGGTTAGATGGACAAATAGACATTATGTTTGGGTTTCCAACAGCACCTTCCAGTTTGGAGTTTCGCGTACTCTCTTATCAGTCCTTTCATAGCAGGATGGGCAGGTGACAGTATCACTGTGAAACAAATAAGAACATGACCAGATGAAAGAGGAATAAAGCAATGTAGTCAGGAGCAAACATAGTCCTTGCGACCCCCCCCCCCCTTTGACCTATGAATCAGAGGCAGCAGTGACTTTTGTAGGTATAGCACTGCCAACTTGCTAACCCATACCTACCTCTAGTGCTCAGGACCTAATTTGTACATTGAGCCAAGTAAATAGAACCTTGGACTTAGAGCAAAAATGAGGTCATGTGATTTTAGCATAAAAGAAGACTTAGGTCCCCTAGAATACTTCCTTCACTGGATAGATAACGATGTTAATTGTGATGATAATGATAATCAGCTTACGGGTAGTAATAGCTAGCAAGCAACATTGATCAAATTCCAGTGTTCCAGGCACGACTCTAATCTCCTTACTTGTGTATATTCACTTAATCCTCACCATACGCTTACAAGGTATGACGGTTATTAATCCCATTTGACATGAGAGGATCCTGCAAGATAGTTCTTCAGATCTTGCCTGGCAACATCACACACCTAGTACATGGGGGAAAGTGGCATTTGAGCCCAAGTAGTTTGATTCCAGGGTTCAGGCTCTTGACGATGACCTTGAATTGACTCTACTCCAGCCTGGCCTCAAAGAGTCTCTTGACAGAAGTGCTCTTTTCTGCCTTTAGTTCTTGTGTTCCTGGCACCGGAGAATGAGAAAGTCACTATTAGCCTTTCATGTGTCTGGTGAGTAAGGATGCTTTTCATTCTAGGCTTTTAAGGTCCATAGCTCTTCTGTCCCTGTGCACATGACAGTTTGGAAGAGAGACTGGGGACACTATAGGTTGAGGAGGACAGGGATGCTGGGATGAATGTTTAGCTGAACATGTGGGCAGGCAAATATCTGATACTGTCTCAGGCAGGAAGAATAAAACAAATCTACACTCCAAAGCAGGGATAGTAGCATCTATTCATTATTGTGTACACATCCATCCATACAGTGGCACCCAGGTTGGAGACATCTTAGGCTTATTCACAAATTCTCTTTATTTCTACCTGAAGATCATGCCTCTGGGTCACCCAACATTCACAGATAAGCCTGTTGATACAGTGGACTTTGTCATTCCCTCTATTCCACAATGACACTAGCTTGACTTGTTTTGTTTTTATGTCTTTAAGTGTAATTTAAGTTTAATTCCCTTCCCAGCTCTTGTTTCATGTCAGACAAGATTTTCAGAAAACAAGCATCCCTTGGATTTGCCATCTGAAATCATACCTTTCTTTCCAGAGATGCTTGGTCCAGTCTTGCCTGTGGTCCTATCAAGGCCAATGACTACAATTTCCTACACGCAATGTGGGGGCATTTCTCACTTAGCACAAAGCTTCTATTTCTTTTATAATCATGTCCTCTTGTTTTCAAACCTCAGACTCTCTGTGTATGTAATTTCCTCACATCTTTTCCTTAAATTGACTAAGTATTTAAATATTTGCTAAAAAGAACACTGTCCATTGTAACTATATCACTACTACTACTAACTTATTTCATCATACCATACATAATTTTTGTTTACCCGTTTAAAATCCCACATCCCGTATCAAAGAGCCTCTGACTAGAACGACAAAATCCAAAAAAACCTGGCAATACCCAGTATTGGTGAGGATGTGGAGCAACTGTATGGAAGTGAAAAATGGCACAATTTCTTCAGAAAACAATTTAGCAGTTTCTTATAAAATTAAACACCCTCTCCCTATATGACTCAGCAATCTGACTTCTAGGTATTTGCCCAAGAGAAATGAAACGTATGTTCACACAAAAAACCATACATGAATATTTGTAAAAGTTCTCCTCAAAATCATTGACGAGGAAGAAATACTCCAAACGCCCTGTAATGAATGGGAGCACGTAAACAGCACTGTGGTACATCTATGCAACAGTCACGACACGATGCATCATGCCAAGTGAAAGAAGCCAGATATGAAAGGCACCATCCTGCGTGATTCCATTTATAGGGCATCCTGGAAAAGGCAAAATTATAGAGACCAAATACTGGTCAGTCGTGTCCAGGGCGAGGCTTGGGAGTAGGGGTGGACTACACAGGAAATTTTGGGGACTGAAATGCTCTATTATTGTGATAGTGGTTGTAATTACTTGACTGTGGATTTGTCAAAACTCATAGAACAGTTCACCCAAAAGGATGAATTTTACTATAAGTAAATTTTAAAATGATGAACAAAATATAAAGCCAAAAGATGTCCTGACATTTATAAATTGATCACATGTTGTGTATAAAGTCATGGAGCCTGTCACCTCTTTATTTGGACCTTTTCTCTTTTGAGTTGGGTAAAAGTCTATGAGTCTACCAATTCAAGGGTGTGACACTCTTTGGAGGTAGTTGGCATTCAGCTAGAGAGGGCATGGCAAATTCCTGCAAGGTCAGGCTGGTTGTACAAGTATTGATGAGGGCAGACCACTTACCTTTATTCTCCTCATCTATCTGTTCTGCCCCCAAATCTCAGCCCTTTTCTCCCAACAAAATGTTAGAGCATGGAGTCTGCTTTGTGGATTCCCTAAAAGGTATCGACTTCTGGGGCAATCCTTCCTATTCCTTTGTTGGTATGGTTTCCAGAAATCCAGAACACTATATAACAAATCCGTTCCTTTAAATAAGAAGAACCTAGTCTGTTGTCATTCCAAAATCAGCAGGATTTTGAATACTCGTCTGTCACATTGAATTTCCTTTTTACTTTTCTCATTTGCACAATCATTCATTTACTGAACACTTACCCAGCACCACGAAAGTGCCAAGTCCTGGGTCAGGAACTTAGGAGGTAGAACTAAGTCCTGCCCTCCGGAGTCCAGAGTCAGGTGGAGCAGACAGATGCGTGCCCGTTAGATGCAGCACAGTGCCTGCAGCAATTGCAGAGAGCTGTGAGGGGCAATGATTAATTTCTTGCTTTGGGAGGTCAGGGAAGAATTAACAGAAATCATGGTAGTTGCACTGAGTTTTGAAAGATGAGTGTATTTTTTTCCAGGCAGAGAAAGGTGGGAGAAGGGCACTCCAGGCAGAGGGAAGAACAAGTAGAAAGCACTGAGGCATGAACAAGCAGAGTGTGTTCTGGGAAATGCATGTAGCACAGAATTGCTGGAAGGTGACATCTAAAGGTGCTTGTGTCTGGAGACGCCAAAGACTTGAGGGCCAGGTTTGCAGGGTCGTGTATATCATGCTGAGGAATTCGTACTTTAATCTTGCAAGTCTGTGATGGGTAACCCACAAGCCACAGGTCCCATCTGCCTCTACTGAAGCCCACAATCTCGTTTCAGGTTGAAAGATTGGAGAGCGATCCTCTTGTTACTGCCTTTCAAAAACATCTAGGTATTAACTTTGTATGTGTGAACAGCTTCACTCTTTCCCAATGACATTTTTCTATTCAATAAACGAGGTAATCCATTTTTGGAAGAATATACAGTACATGCATGGGATTTGGTAAAAACTATTTTCAATGTTAGTGGGAAAACATTCAGCTCGCAAGTATTCTAATCTTTTCCTGTGGTAGGTGGAAGGGATCCTTTTAAATGGTTTTCGGAGGGGGAGAGACACAGTGAGATTTGCATTTCAGAAAGATCACCCTAGAGGCAGTGTGGAGAGGGAAGGTCTCTGGCAAGATATATTTTACAGCTCTGGAGTCTCAATTTTAAGCGAATCCTTTTTTAAACATCTTATGGCCAGACAGGACAGAGGAAGAAAAACATATCCTTACTGTATGCCATTCTGGGCAAGTGGGAATGCAATCCCCACAAAATTGTGTGGTCTCTCTCCTCTCTGACACAGACGAATAAGGAAAAGAAACATAAAGAAAACCACAAAGAACCTTTCCATATAATTGCATAAAAGCCTGGTGTCATTTGAATTATTATATTATACATGACTGTCAACTGATTGTCCCATTAACAGACCACAAAAGCAGCATTAGGAAATTCCAGAGCAATGCTGAATTTTGCCTACAGTATATTTAGCTTAATGTACTCTTGTTTTGCCTTGTGGAATACTTTACCATATTTTATCATAATTTTAAGGACCGTCATTGTCACATTTAAGAACAATAGATCATGGAGTCTCAAAAGTCTTCCTTATGCCTTTTCAATGAGTCACTTTGGGAAGGTGATGGGAAAGAATGGATTTAGAAAATAGAGACAAATAATTAAAAACTTTTGAAAACCAGTGTTTTGCGTCACACGGATCTTCAGTTAATGTTGGGAAGGTCTAATTTCAGTATAACCAATGTGGAGTCCTATGTTGAGCTCGGTATAACAGCTTATGTAATGCTTTGCTTTAGCAGTCCTCTGTTCTGGACTGGAAGCCATAGGAGGCCAGGGGGCATGTCTCTCTTTACGCAGCTCAGTCCACAGCATTTGGCATAGAGCATGAACTGTAGCAGAAATATGGGAAGTGGAAATTGCAGGAATGAATGATGCCGTGATGCCTGCAGTATTGACCTAACCACTGAGTGCTTCAGAACACTGATAAGATGAAGGAAGGGTCCACTAGAAACTGCTATGGGTCAGCTGGAGATTGCTCAAAACTTCTGAGTTACAAGTTGTTTAAAGTAGAGGCCGTCTCTTAAAAAAAATTAAAAACTACACACAAGGGTCAATGCTTACAGGAAAACATTTACATTAAATGTGGAAAAATAAACAACTCTAGCTCCTTGTAGATGTTTAACCAAGATGCTTTTGAATGAATCTCACTACCCAGAGATCATTACTGTTGCCATTTCATTATATAACCTCCCATCTTCTTTAGAGTGAGTCGATATATTTGTCTTTGCATTTGTTTTAACAAAAAGGGGATGCTATGGTACCTACTGGTTCGTGGCCTAATTTTTTCTACCGATTTATCACAAACATCTGTCTTATAACTCACATTATGACTTGCAGTGCACAAGATTCTGCATTAGCATCTTCATTCTTCGACTCTAGGTGGGCAGGAACTATGCCTCCCTGGTCCCCCGGCCTGCGTCAGCACTGGCTGATTGATGGCTACTGTTTTGTTTGTATTATTTGCACGGTTTCTTCTCTTCTGAATATACCATCATTCATGTGTTCAATCTTCTATTGTTACTCTTAAACTTTAAAAAAATTTTTTATGTTAATTCCAGTATAGTTAACATACAGTGTTATATTAGCTTCAGGGTTACAATAGAGTGATTTAACACTTCCATATATCACCAGGTGCTCATCATAAGTGCACACCTTCATCCCCATCACCGCCACCCCCGCCTCCAGTTATCAGTTTATTCTCTATAGTTAAGAGTCAGTTTCTTGACTGGTGTCTCTCTCTCTTACTATTTTCCCTTTTCTTATTTGTTTCGTTTCTTAAATGCCATACATAAGTGAAATCATATGGTATTTGTCTTTCTCTGTAAAGTCTTAAACTTTTTTTTGAGTCATAAACTTTTAATGTTTTTTACAGGAGCATCTATGAATGATTTCACTCATATCAGTATTAGGAATTATGCATACAGAATAATACATAAATATATTCACCAAGTAAAACTGGAAACATTACAAATAAGGCCCAAGTACTCTTTACCAACCACATTTCCTTGTAGGGAAAGTCATAGTGATCAGTGGATTTGAATCTTTCTAGATCCCTTTCTCAGGCTTTCCGTAAGATATATGCATTCATAAAAGTATATACTGTCATTTTATGAATGTATTTTATATAAGTGATATTATGTTATTCTTATTCTACACATTTCTGCCCACTCAGTGATTGTGTTGGATTTCATCTTTTTTTTTTTAAGATTGTATTTATTAATTTATTTGAGAGAGGGAGAGCGAGCACGAGTAGGGGGAAGGGGCAAAAGGAGAGTGACAAGCAGACTCCCCGCAGAACAGGCAGCCCACACAGCATTCAATCCTAGGACCCTGAAATCATGACCTGAGTGGAAGGCAGATGCTTAACCGACTGAGCCACCCAGGCACTCATGGATTTCATCTTATACAATAATGGATGATTCACTTATCTTTCTTCTTCTTCTTCTTTTTAATAATTGCTATACCCAATGTGGGACTTAAACTCATGACCCCAAGATTAAGAGTCACATGCTCTACCACCTGAGCCAGCCAGCTGCCCCTTCTTTTTTATTATTTTAAACAGGTTTTCAGTGAACAGCTGGATTTGTCCAGAAGCATACCTTGAAATAAGGATTGAGGGGCAGATAGTTCACTTTGAGGTGATTAGTGATCTCATCGCAGGAAAGACCAGTAGGGGAGTGAGGAAATAAGACAGGTAACGGAGGGAAGCCAACAGTGTTGCTTCCATACCAGGTCATTGCTTGGGACAAGTGGGACTCAATCCCACTGTGGCCTTCTGGAGGATTGTGTAGAACATGCCTCAGAGAAGTCCTATTTGAGGTATGACTCTACCAAAGCCAACTTATCATTGGATGTGGGTTACTTCTGGGTTACTGACTCCACAGCACTTCTGACATGTCCTGTGATTAGGCTGTGCATACCCCTGCATTCATGTCCATAGGAAGTTCTCAGTGTTGTGCTCAGAGTAGGAAGCTGTAGGTTGTGGGAACTTTGACTGCTGAGAGGGTGTAGACAGGGCACAGAGAACATCTACTACAACATCTGTGTGCCACCTTCTTGTGCATTTGTGTCCATATTTTAATAAGGGTTTGGGGGAAAAAATTTCATATTCCTCTTTTAACACTTTTACCTGGGCCCTGTGTCTTGGTTTGTGCGTTTTCTTATGAAAAATGTTCATTGCAAGGCAATCTTTCTCATCTGCTCTGTTGTTCAATACTATGCATAATTGTTTTATTCCTTTTTAGCTTCCTTCCCTGCTGAGTCAGCCCTTCACTTTAATTGTCTTGAAATATTCTCTGGCTCTCCTGATAAACAATCCAACTCTGTAACATTCTCCCAGGGGAGGTTCAGTGCTCCTATAGGTGGCTTTCAAGTGGATTGAGTCAAGAAACCCAGTCACTGCTTTAATGACTCTGAAGCTGAATGCAACCTGTGTGTCTAAGAAAATGTCTTTTTTTTTTTTAACACTAGGGATGTATTTTTGCTGTTGCTCCAATGGCAGATTAATGATTTACCCATAGCTACTACAGCTTCATCTTGAAAGGGTATGATGGCTTCCTCTAGTTCAGTGGCTCACAAAGCATGGTCATCAAACCTATAGCATCAATATCACCTGGGAATTTGTTCAAGGTGCACATTCTTGGACCCTCTTTCCCACCACATCTATCAAGTTGGAATCTCTGGGGTGGGACTTAGCAATCTGTTTTAACAAGCCCTCCAGGAGATTTTAGATGAGCAATAAAGTTTCAGACCCGCAGTTGCAGTCATTTATAATTTATATTTGTCCAAGTGTTTGTGGCCAATTAATTTGTATAAAATAAAATTTCTTTTTTTTGAGGAAAATAGCAAATCTCTACTCTTATTAACAAGTTTTTCTTCTTTAATAACACATCACCAATGAAGATGCCAGTGCCCTCAATCTCTGCACATTTATGGCTTAGGCAACTCAGCAAATACAGAATATTATTTTGAAAATCATATTCAGTCAATGCCTCTGTTTCTTCCAATACATCAAGGATTATTGCTATCATACAAATTGATTATCTCATGATTGTATCTTTTAAATTATTTTCATAAAATGGCATGATAATATGCACAAGTATTATGGCTAGTAATTATAAAGGCTTGTGCTTCACTATAAAGAAATCTATAATTCAAAACCAAAAAACTTTTATTCCAGTCTTTCCCCTTCCCCTCCCTCCTATGTCATTGTTCATATTCCTAATAGTGCCTTGTTGAGCTTCTTCTACATAAAACAGATTCTTCTTGCTTGTAAAATAATCCGGTTAAAAAATAATGAAACTAACTTATTTGGTTTGCCAAAATTCAGTTTGTTTTATTACTTTTTAGCCAGATTATTATAACTTATATAGATTATTTCATGCATCTTTGCTTTGTCCCTGTGAAGGACACGTTTTTTGTCTCCTGTTTTCCCAGTAGGAATAACCTAAATGTGGAGAGCTTCAGAAAATGAATCTGGATGGAAAAGCTTTGAAATCTAACATTTTGCTTGTTCCATCATTTGGTCTCTGAAAAACATATATTGAGTGTCCACTGTGTTAGGCATTATGGTAGGTGCTGGGGCTGTTTGGGGAGATAAGACAGACACAGGGCAAGCTTCCAGTCCAAAATGGGCAAAAACCATACTACCTCTCTATAGACCAACATTTTCCCAACGTTCTATAAGAGCTGAACCTGTTGATTCAAAATGTATCTTATCTAGAAGTTCAATATCTAGAAGATAAAATTTGAGTTACTCTAGTGAAAGGGAAGAAAGTGAACTCAAGAATGTATGGTCCATTGAATGGAGACATGATTCTGAATCTTCCAGTCTAGCTCTGGATCTTTCACATAGCATGGTTTGACTAGAGGTTGCAAACATCTATCACAGAGAGCTTTTGCTGGATACCATCAGTGTTGTCATCATATTCACAAATTTTGAATTATTTGCCAGTATTATAAAAATTCAGAAAAATCTAGGGCTCCTGCTTTTCTAGAAAAATTGGCAGGTCTGGTTACATGGAGCCTGCATTTTCCCATAATTGGCTGAAATTTACCATAGACCCCACCACTACCAGTTTTATGATTGCTCTTCTCTTATTCTAATTTATACCACCTGCCTTGAGTTTGTAGGATGTTTTGTTCATAGTCTTAACTTCCTGTCTGAGAACCTAAACAACATGTACTATTCACACTTATTTGAGATCCTAATAATCCTTTACATTTGTCTAGTGATTACATGTCTCTGAGTTATGCATAGCAGATACTGTTTTCAATTTTGATTAATGGAAACATTGATTTTTATGTATTTATATTTAAATGGCTATACTAGTGCATAACCTAGATATATGTACATACTCATTTAATCCTCACAACACATCTCTAAGGAGAAAACTATTTT
This sequence comes from Mirounga angustirostris, assembly GCF_029215605.1. NCBI lineage: Eukaryota > Metazoa > Chordata > Mammalia > Carnivora > Phocidae > Mirounga > Mirounga angustirostris. The sequence goes on along the minus strand of NW_026991709.1, from coordinate 180,993,204 downwards.
TCTCCTGTTTTATAAATGAGAGATACAGAGGCTGATAACTGCTTTGAGTCCCCAAGACTCCAGGTGTACATTAATTTCCACTTCAATCACCACTTATATTGTGCTATTCTGAGTTTATGTGTTAACAGGAGAGTGCAGTGTTTTCTGTAAGAAAAACTAGCAGGTTCTGACTTTTGCCCACCATTCGCTCTGTGACTCTGGTACTGCTTGCTGGAAGGGGAAGGCGGTGATACGGAGGGAAAGAAGGGATTGCTAAAATTGTCTTCTCAAAAATCTCTCATTTCTGTTCATTTTAAATCCACCCAGGTCCCTCCCCTGCGTCTCTTTGAGTTCTTCTATTTGGGGTGAGCAAAGAAGTGCTTTTAAGAATTGATTGAAAGATTAACTTTCCAAAAGAATTTTCTTCAAAAGTAAAGAACTATCCAGATAGAATAGTCAATGGTATTGATTTTCTAAGAAATTACTCATAAATTTTTTTTTTTGGTGAAATATATATATATATGTTTTTATGAAAGTTAATGAGCTAAGCCAAGCCAAAACACACAAGCATTCAGTCTATTTCAGAAACTACTCATTTCCTTTAATAAATATCAGAATTCTTCAAAGTAGGTTGATTTTTCTTTTGCTACTGAGGAAAAAGATGGATCCACAACATGAAAAATAAAAATGCAAGTTCATTAGTCATAGAATATTCTATGAGTTCTTTTTCTCTGGACTCTAAAAGTAAGGCCAGAGTTTTGCTTTTTTCCCCCCTCTCTGAATCCTAAAAAGAGGCTGGGGCTGCTTGTAGGATTTAAACTATTTTTTTCCTCTCCTAGATTTCTTTCTTCTTGGGTCATTCTAATATATAGGCTCTTTGATGTTGCTTGCCAGAGTCAAAAGCTGCCTACATTTTTGCTGATGGCATTTATTTTGGAGTATGTTATTTCTAAGGGAAGCACACGTGGATTCTTCAAGGAAAACTCATTCCTATTTTCTGATCTTGAACCCCCTCCCCCTCTTTCCAGCCACCCTATTCACTTAGACATAAAGGTGAGAAAATTCATAGCCCTGCATTTTAGGATTCTACTCTTTGAACATCATGTATGACAAACATGTCATGCCCTTAGATTGGATGGGAATATTTTCTATCGGTTTGCTTGTTCATTCATTTAATCATTCATTCAATTTTTTTCTACTTCAGGTGCTCAAAGTATTATGTACTCCTCCCTTGTATCACTAATGCCCATTATATTTTTGCCTTTATTTTTGGTTCTTCAATTACTACCTCATTCTTGAACCCTGCACAGTAAAGTCAACAATGGTAGGGACTTTTGTCCTTTCTTTGCTCACATTGAAACCCTAGTGTCTAAAGAAGTGCTTATTAAATATTTACTGAGGGAGTACATGAGTGAGCAAATTATGTGCTCCCCATTTCATGAGGAGCCCCATTTTGCTCAGAGTAAAATCTGAACTTTCTAGAGTGAGCTGGGGGGGCCCTAGATAACACAGCCTCCAGTCTTTTCCTTGACCTCATGTCCTACTATTTTCCCTCTGCAAACTTTCCTCCAGTTTTGAGCTGTGTTCTCTTATGGTTAAAGAAACATATATTCTTTTTCAGGGAAATTTCATTATTTTACATTGATATATTGATATTGATAGCTAGATAGGAGATAAAAAGAGAGAGTAAGTATGGTGTTTAAGAAAGAACATGGAGTTTTGGAACTTAGAAGTTCAAACCATAGACCAGCCACCTACTAGGTGTTAGACCTTGGGCAAGTTTTTAAAACTTTCTGGATCTCATTTCTGAGTCTCTAAAATGGGAATAAAAATACTGTTGTTTCAGAAATGTTGTGAGGATTAGACATAAAATGGCAAAATGCCTGGCATATAGAAGTTTTTGAGATAGTAATCATCATTATCATATGCATAATCATATCAGTCAGCTAGTGCTGAGTAACAAATACCACATAAACACAGGGCATAAAATATTGGCTTTTGTCCCCCCTCATGTTTCTGTGGATTGACTGGGGGTATCTCACAGCTGATCTTAGCTGGCTCACTTATGCAACCAGGAGTCAGCTGATCTTGGCTGGGAGATTTTGCTCTGAGCTGTGGGACCAGGCAGCTCAGTTTATTGTCTACCATGAGCACTAGAGAGGGGAATGATAGCATAGGTGATTTGTGTTTATTATGCATCATATATTATTTATTATTCAGCTCCTGGATGATCTCTTAAGTCTTTTTCAACTCTCTAGTTATTCGTTTTATTATTTTTCCGTTTTATTCCATTTTGAAAATGAAGTACAAAATTAACATGGAGAACATTCTTGCAGTGAGAACACCTTGTATCCTAGAGAAGGTTTCATTCATACATGATTATGAGCTGTAAATAATCTGAACAGTGTTCTAGTGATATTGTCATAAGTTAATTACTAAAGTTTTGGGAATTAGTTTAGTGACAGGTTTTAATTAACTTGCCCCTTTGGCAGCATATTTTCCCTAGTAAGTTTACAGTTCCTCTTAGATTTACAGCAATTCCTTCATTTTTTTCTCTTCTCTCCATTATTTATGTAAGCTATATTCCCATGGAGGATACTCACTTTTGCAACCACAGTGTTGGATGGCATACAGTTATTTTGGCAGTGTTTTTCAGGATTTGAAACAAATCCATATCTTTATTTAGTTTCTGTACTACATGAAAAATTGAAATGCAGGTCTAGATAATTTTTTGGAATTGTTGCCTATGATAAGTAAGCTTATATTTAAGTGACTGATTGCAGAGTATAAAATAATTCATCCTCAAAACAAAGACATGATAAATAGACCCTTGAAAGTATTGTCACTTCCTTAATCCCAGAATTTACTTCTCCTTCAGATAATTAGGGTGTGACATGGGTACTGTCACCTCTTTCAGCATAGGAAGCTTGTGTACAGATTCAGGACGACCCTCATCAGATGGTGACATAAACTCATGTACCTGAACCCAAGTATGAAATAATTCTGAAACAATCTTCTGGTTGAAATAAAACACAGAAAATATGAGAAAAAAAAAATCAAGAAGGGGCTCATCACAAAGAAACAATAGAGTAGTCTACTGAATTTTCCTGGAAGTCCACAAGGGAAAGTTTCTTTTATATGGGTAGCAGGTACTTTTAATGAGGACTGAAAACCCTCATCTCTGGAATGGACTAGAATGAACAGATTCTGTTCTTTCTTTTGGAATGCCATGTAATTTCACTGGATTCAAACTGTAGTGGGAGAAATGTTCCTTTCTAGTAACAGCCAACTGAGTTGTTCAAATAATTTGGTTACAAGGAACAGAAACTCACTGAAGTTATATTAAGTAACAGGGATGGGCTATATTAGAAAAATTTGCATATAAAGAACCACAGAACAAAACAACCAGGCTTCAGGAAGACACCAATTATTGGGTGATTCTAGATTTATAATAGCCCTGCAAACTTCAGAAACCTAAGATTCTTACTCCAACACTTTATTTCAAGAGAGGGGGACTCAGATTATGTGAACGCATTAAGTTGGCCAGGTGTTTAGGAGGGATGATGTTTAGAGCTGCAGCAGCCATCTTTTGACCCTGAGGCAGAGAAATCAACCCAGAGCCTAGATGTCATAAAATCACTAAGGTAACAGATCTTTGACTGCCTTGTTTCCTTTCTTCCCGCTTTATGAAATATACCTGCTGTTTTTTGAGTACTCTGTTACTGCCAAATAGAAGCATTCTGGTACCTCTCTCTGAAAATTATTAGTACTGAATAATATTATAGTTATGATTATAGGAACATATTGGGCAAGACAGATACGTATGGGATTTATGAGCCTTGGAGATGGGCTTAAGGCAGGGCTGCCACTTACAGTTGCACAGATTCTTCACTGAGCAATTCTAGGGAGCACCAATCATGTGGTCCATAATGTATAACTCTATGTGTTGACCCTGGCTTAGTTCCTCATTTTCTCTAACCACTCATATTCCCAGAAATTTCCTTTTTATAATATATAGGTTATTAAAAGAAAATAAACCCCAAATCTTTGCCCAAAGTGCCTAAGGTAGGGGCAAGTGAGGGTCTCTACTGAAGTAGAACTTTTTCCCTTGGGAGGAGCCTTTACTCAGCCACTAGGCAGGTCGTATGCATGAGAGGCTGTGTGATTTCAATGCCTCTCGTTATTTGAGGACTGTAGGCTGCAGATGAGGAATTATGGTAGTGGTAGATCAGTCAAATGTGTGGGGTTTTTTTAATCCCTAAGAGAAAAGAGAATGGTAGTCTGTTTTTCTACACTGAAGAGGAATAGAAATGTGATTTGTGTTGGTGGGCACACGAGGATTCTGCATCTCAGTAATGGAATCTGGACAGAGCTTTCATATCCTTTAGAAGGCCTGGGGAAATGGTAATTCCGATTGTTTACTTAGAGCTTGAGGGATTATTTTGGGTAAGGGCTGGTAATGGAGCACAAGCAAAGGGAGTATATAGATGTTACTTTTAAGACTAGAGAGAGGAAAGTTTGCCTCTATCCCTCTCTCTTGGGTATTGGCACAGAAATTGACTGTCCCTCATAGATAGGGAGGGGAAGAAGCTGAGAGAAGGCATCGTGTGTGTGTGTGTGTGTGTGTGTGTATTTTCCCCTTAAATGACTTTTATCTCTCTCCAAATGGACTCTGAGATAGTGTTCATGATTATTTATTTCATCCTGCACAGTAGAGAAAGGGGAGCAGAAATACTCAGATGCCCCCAAAATGGCTATTACTTGGGAGTGTTTTGTTTAAGAACATGAACTCTGGACCCAGATGGCCTGGTTCAAATCCTGACACCACCAATCACCAGCTGTGTGAATTTGGGGTAGTCACATAACCTCTCTGGGCCTTAGTTTTTTGTTAAGAAAAATGGCATATCTTGATTTTAATTACCTCAAACACAGACTCTGACATAGTAATTCAAGTGCAAATAGTTTATTTGGGAAATGTTTCCAGGAGACATGGGTTGGAAAATGGGGAGGTAAGAGAAGGAAAGGAGAAAGTCAATAAAGGATGCTTAATCAAACCACTGTGGGGAACTGGGAACTTGGGTTGAGTGTAGAAGAGCCCTCAGATTTATCCCAGTCCAGGGAAAAGACTTTAAGAAATTTATCACTAAGCCTTTGACGGTTGCTGATGAGTCATTTATTCCCTGGCACTTCCCACTCTCCCTGTGCTTGGGCCAAATGTGTTCCCAAAGCAAGGAAAGAAAAGCCCTCAGTGTGTAGATGTGAAAGCCGAGGGGATATGGATATGGATATGGGCTGGACACTAACAGCATCTGCGACGGCACATCCTAGTTGGGTTCCTCTGAGCATTAGATGAGTTTACGTGTGTGTAATTAGAGACATGCCCGGCACATAGTAAGCTCTAGCTCTTTACTCGTGCTATTCCTATTGTTGTGCTCAAAACAGCCCTGTGGGTAAGAGCCAGGGTATGGAACTGGGCTGGATTCAAGTTCTGGCTCTACCACTCATCACTCGGGAAGCCAGATTCTCAGCCTCTAAAGCAGGGGTGGGCACCAGCATACTTCTGGTGTAAAGTCTAGGTAGTAGATTTTTCATCTTGGTGAGCCCTATGGTGTCTGTCTTGACTACTCAACTTGCCTTTCTAGAGTGAAAGCAGCCTAAGAGAAGAAGTAAATGAATGAGTATGACTGTGTTCCAATAAAACTGTACTTAGTAAGACAGGTGATGGGTTGGATTTGGCCCATAGACCATTGTTTCTCCCATGAGCCAAAGTGTCTTTTTCCACAGCTGTCTAATGTGAGTTAAAGAACAGACCTTACTTCATAGGAGACAGTAGAGCTTGGACATTAAAAGGAGAGTCTGTATCAGTCTGCCTTGTTTTGGACCTCAGCTGGTGTACTTTCTGCTTTGGTGACTTTATGCAAAACATTTATTCTCTCCAACCCTTGGTTTTCTCATCTGCAAAATGGCCATGATAAGAATATCTGCCTCCTAGGGTTCTTGTGGGGATGAGAGGAATTAATCCACATACCAGGCTTAGCATAGTGTGTGACATATGATCAGAACTCAATAAATATTTCCATTACATTTTGATTTCTTCTACTACTCTGCTTTTTCATTGGAAGAATCCACTGGAATTCTATGGTGGAAAGGTAACAGGACAGTTCTTGAGATCCTTGCTAAGATTTGGATCTGGCACAAATATTTACTACTTACTTTTTAATAAACTCTCAGAACTGTATGGGCTTAGATCAGTAGTTCTTAAAACTAGGGGTGATTTGCCTCTCAGGGGTCATTTGGCAATATCTGGAGATTTTCTGTTTGTCCTAACTAGGGGAGAGGAGACTCCTGACATCTTGTGGGTAGAGGCAAGGATACTGCTAAACATTCTACAATGTGCAGTATACCTCTGCACAACAAAGATTTATCTGGCCCCAGATGTCACCAGAGCTGAGATTGAGAAAACCTGGTTTAGATTGGATATGTCACTTCTGAACTTTTACCCTTTAACATTTGGTACTGTGCATGTCACAATATTTCAGATGATTTTTAAATTGTCACCATGATTTGTCAGGTTCATAGGCTTCAAAAAGATGCATGGAAATATTTTGTCAAGATAAATAGATTTAGGTGTGGAGTGTTATTTTTTTGAATGACACTATAATTTAAAAAAAATACACCAGGTGCCTGGTTGACAAAACCACATACTTCATTTTCTTCTAAAACAATTTTAACTGTTGAAGAATCTTTTTAACAATACAAATGATGTTCTTTACATTCTCTATCTTTCTATCAATCTAGGACAGCATTTGAGATGATAAAGTACAGCCTCCCAAATCTGTCATCTTTGTTGTGATTTAAGAAAGACTTTTCTCCATAAATTACTGAGGTATCTGGCAAACGGAAGAGTGCAAGGCTATTATTTATACCTGTTTAACTCTCAATATTATGACAGCATGATTTTTGAAATGGACTATCCCAATTCAAAATGCTTTCAGTTCTGAATTTCACCACATTGGAGTGATTGTTAATAGCTCTTCATGGTCGAGAAATCACCATGAACTCTTCTTTCTCTTATTTTTAAGTGTTGAGATCTTCTCTCAACTTGACAGATGAATTTGCTAGAGATTTTTTATTTAAAAAAATCCGCAGCTCTAAATAGACCATCTCTATCAATACATCACTTCTCAATAACAGCATCTTGTTTGGGGGTTCAGCTTGCACCTGAATTTCCCCATATTTCCATGACCCCTTGGGCCTTCCAGTGTCTTTACACTTTTCTTGCATTCTCCCCTAGCCCATGTGGAACCTTTGGACTATAAGGAAAGGCATCTTTGAGGAAATAATCTCCATAAAACTGTGCACAACTTGTACATTCTTACAGAGCATTCCTAAAAGTTATATCCTAACCAGGCTTGTCCCCCAGCTTTCTATCCTGTGGCTTTTCCCCCAGCTTTCTATCCTGTGGGATTATCTCTGTTTATTTTATATGTTCGTTTATTTGACCATTTATTCATTCAGCCAACAAATATTCTTTGAGTTCCTTCTATGTGCCTGACACAACAGTGAACAAGACAAAGTCTCCTATCAGGTTCTGAATTGTGTCTCGCATTACATAATTTTCAAAAAGGTAGAACCGTGACTCCCACCCAAATACAAAGTGAACAAACATCACAGATTTTATTTAGCTTGTTAATTAATGAAGGAGCCAGTAATATTTAACAATTGGTCCAAGTGAGAATTGAATTTACGAAGATTTGTCATCTCCACTGCCCCGGATTCATTTGCGTTGACACAAGCAGGACTCCTTTGCCTTGCTCTCTTACCTTGATTTCACCAGCACCATCCATAATTTAACTTTTTCTTCACAGAGTTGCAAAATAGACTGGTGACAGACGATGAAAGGTATCTACTCCACACAATCAGATTATCGCTGGAGGATCCGTTAGACATCATCTAGCATTCTACAGCAGTTAGTTTTGGTTCATTTCAAAGTTTTCACAATTTCCCCTAACCTTAGCCCAGGCAACTTTCAAATATACAAACATTTCAGATAATGAGGACAGAAATAAATGACAGAAATAAAGCAGTGTGCTGTGACAGAGGGTGCTTGGGTGGGGGGTGGGAGCTTCTTTAGACAGCAGAGCCAAGGAAAATCCCAAGGAGAATTGTTTCAAGTATTACTCTGAGTAGATTGCCTATTTAAATTTAAACAGACGTGATAAAGATCTTATTCTACAGGTGACAATGTCCACGTTTAAGGCATGAGTGTAGGCTGCTAGTAGAGTCTCCCGGTACTTTTTCCAGTAGCAATAAAAAAAATTATATCTACCAACTAGTCTCCTCCATCTCTTTGCATTCCTCCTCCCAAAACTCGGTGTCCATATTTTAATGTATGTATTTATTTTACTTTTATCCAATGGAATCTGTCTCTGCTCTTCATTTTGCAAAATTTTATTTTACAGTAATTTGTGTGGCATAGAATTACCCAAATGGCAAATTAAGCTTTGAGCAATGCAGGGCGACCAAAAATTTAAAAATTTGTTTTTTTTAAATAATATTATATTTTAAAAAGCAGCCATCAGATAAATGAAAACTTTTTCTAGACTTTATCTATTTGAAGTTTTGGCATGACTTCTATTTGGATTAAGGCTTGCAAAGCCAGGTTTGCAAACTATGACTCGTATGGTTTGCAAACAGGGGCCAAATACAGCCCCCTGCATTTTTTTGTAAATAAAATCTGATTAGGTAACAGCTCTCATTTGTTTACATATTATCTGTGACTACTTTCACATTACAACAGCAGAGGTAACCAATTGTGATGGAGCCTGTGTGAACTGCAAAGCCTAAAATACTCATTATTCAGCCCTTTATGGGCAGAGTTTTGCCAACTCCTGAGTTACATAATTGGTGGGAATTAATCTTTTCATCCATTCGTTTGTTTATTTATTTATTTAACTAATATTTAAAAGTGGCCAGTGTTCTAAGATCTGTAATCACAGCATAATGGGAGACACAGTTTTATGATTCAGAAGCTTTTAATCTGATACTGGATTATTTCCTTTTCTTCTTTTAATTTTTAAGATGATAGGTTAAAGAGTATGCTGCGGAATTTTAGTAATGAGATATTTGCCTCCATGTTTTGGTCTGGGTTCTCCCAAAAGCAGACTCTCAGTTAAGGATGTGGGTATGAACATTTTATCTGAGCTGTCCAGAACACACCCCCAGAAAAGGAAGGGAAAGCAGTCCATAAAAGGTGTATTACTAAACCATCTGCCACATCAGGTGACTGGAACTTAATCCCAAGGGGAAACCCTGGGAAATGTGCAAAACACACACCCCTCAGAAATGGCCCACACAAGAAACAAGAGAGTGGGAGTATTTGTACACCAACTCTCAAGAGTCATTAATAATGGCTGCTTGTGTGTGTGTGTATGTGTGTGTGTGTGTGTGTGTGTGTGAGGTAGGAGGAAGAAGTTTTAATTTCTTAGCATTTGTGGCTTTCCTCTTGTGGGATATGCCTTGGTATCTATAAGCTCTCCCCTATCAAGTGTTTTATTTTGCTCTCCTCCCTTACCTCAAAGTGTAGCACTCTCAAGAGCCATTGCCAAGCAAGTTTATCCAGTTTCTGCAGATACTTATTAGCCAGGTCCTAAAACTCTGTTGCTGAGTAATTCTTTTCTTCCTGAAGCAAAGTTGGTACTCTTCAGGGAAGCTTAGCACTTGTTACTGACCTATGTGGGAAGATGGGGCGAGGGGGGCGGGGGGCAGGTCTCAAAGAAAAAAGTATCATCTCACAAGGCCTTCTCCCACATGAGGCCTCTACTTGGTCTCCAGGCAAGGAGATAACATTATCTTCTATCCATGAGACATGGTTGACTTCTGCCTCCCAGAGGTCCAGAGTAATCTGAGAGTTCAAGTTTCTAGGGTACATTTACCCAGGTGAGTCTCCCATAGCTCATGGTCCCTCGATTGCTCCATCAGTGCCTGCCTGTAACGGAGCAGTCTTGCCAGGGCTGTGACTTAAACATTCCCTACAATGATTCTTTTTTTTTTCTTCATATGTACATAAATATGTATATATATTTTTAATTTTTATTATTATTATTATGTTAATCACCATACATTACATCATTAGTTTTTGATGTAGTGTTCCATGATTCATTATTTGCATATAACACCCAGTGGTCCATGCAGAATGTGCCCTCTTTAATACCCATCACCAGGCTAACCCATCCTCCCACTCCCCTACCCTCTGGAACCCTCAGTTTGTTTTTCAGGGTCCATAGTCTCTCATGGTTCGTCTCCCCCTCCAATTTCCCCCCCTTCATTCTTCCCCTCCTGCCTTCTTCTTCTTTTTTTTTCTTAACATATATTGCATTATTTGTTTCAGAAGTACAGATCTGTGATTCAACAGTCTTACACAATTCACAGTGCTCACCATAGCACATACCCTCCCCAATGTCTATCACCCAGCCACCCCATCCCTCCCACCCCACCCCCCCACTCCAGCAATCCTCAGTTTGTTTCCTGAGATTAAGAATTCCTCATATCAGTGAGGTCATAGGATACATGTCTTTCTCTGATTGACTTATTTCGTTCAGCATAACACCCTCCAGTTCCATCCACGGTGTTGCAAATGGCAATATCTCATTCCTTCTAATGGCTGCATAATATTCCAATCCCTACAATGATTCTTTCACATTGAATCCTGGCCCTGATTTTCATCATGATCTTCTCTGAGTCTGCAGAAGATGAGTTTCTTTAACTCATGTTGGAGAGATATTCTGGCTTTCCCACTGTGCCCTAGCTTGGTGTTCAGCTCACTTGAGCTCTTTCATTTTCTTTTTTTAGCTTGCTCCTGCTACCCGACACAACTACCCAATTCCATGGCCCTTCATTGGTTATTGCCACCATATCTGTCAAGTGTTTGAGAGAGTGAGCAAACTGGGACAGCCTCTTCCATCTGTCCTGTCCCAGTTCATTCTCAAGGGAGAGTTTTAGCAATTATGATATCATAGCCCACCACTCCACTTGCTACCAGCAATGGTGATTGTGTTGCCATTTTGCCAGTGTGGCAGCAGAAGCCAATTCCAAAGATTTATTTCCTAGGATGACTTTGTGTTCCAAGGAGGGTGACAAATCCATCCCAGTTTGCTTAGCACTGTCTCTGGTTGTAGTACCAACAGATCCAAGTCCTGAAAAAGTCCTCAGTTTCAGGCAAATGTAGGATGGTTTTTTCCAGCACTGTCTTAGTTTTAAAATTGAAAATTCCATCTAGGACCCCCCTAAATCCTGAGCAAACCAGGATGGTTGATCACCCTATTTCCAACTGTCTTATTGCCCCAGTGGTGGATCTTGAGGCTGATCGTGGTTGTTGGGGAGGTGCAGAAAATAATATATGTTGAAGGGCAGACAGCCAATCAAGACAACATTATTAAGCCAGGTATCACAGTGAGCAGTCAGATCTTACTTTCATGGGAAACGGAAATAGGGCAGAACACAGCACCAGAAATTTCCCAGTAGAGAAGGAAGGACACTGGGAAGTTTATATACCAGTTCCTCAGATTCCTTGGGAAGGGCTGTTCTGGAGCATGTTAAATTCTGGGCACTTCTAGCCTGTTGACCAGGGTCATGGTATTCTTATCATAGTTTCAGAAAAACAAACAAAAAATATTCAGGCCCAGGGATGCAGAGGTTAGCAGCTGGTATTTGACTGGAGACACTGAAAGATCTGGAAGATATGTGAGGCAATTCAACATTTGGTCTTCCTACCCCTGGCAGTACTTGGATCTACTTATGACCCATGTTAAGTTGACTTCATCATAGTAAGGGGGTGGCTGGTCAAGACTCACAACAGGAGGTTTAATGGGAAAAAGTTACAGTCCTGTTAGACCTGAGCTACAATTGCAGTCTGTCATCTCTTCCCTCTGTCATCTATTTTAGATTGCTCTCACCTTTGGCCAGCAATTCTGTCAGTCTCTATTGTTTCCCCAGTGAAGGGAGGGCATCGTTTCCTGGACCAGAGTCAGTGGATAGTCTACAGCCCTGAATTGGGAGCCAGGGATAGAGATCCATGGTTTGCAGATTTGTCACTGTGATAATTCAAATAGTGTCTAATGTTTTATAGCTAGAGATGATATTGTTAGCTATATCATGTGGCCAAATACCATTCCTTGAAACAGCTCCTAATATCCACCCAAAGCCAGCCCCCTGTCATTAGTGTTGGAAGAGGTGATACCATGTATATTCCTCACTCATTCTGTTGCTGACTACACATCTTTTTGCTAGCTTGATGAAAGAGCATCAATTTTACCACCTCACTTGAACATGGATCTTTATTACAGAAAAGATGGTAGAGATGGAATCAATTTGCTCCCTTTCCATTTTTATATATTAGAAGCAGTTCTTTAGTTGTAATGTTATAACCTGGCCATTGCAGAGTGTGGAAGGCAAAATAATTGCTTTCCCAAAGTGTTCACATCCTAATCCCCGTAACATATGAATATGTTTCCTTACATGGCAAAGGGAATTTTGCAGATATCATTAAATTAAGGATCTTGACATGGGGAGATTATCCTGGATTTTTGGGTAGGCTCAGTGTAATCACAAGTGTCCTTGGAAGTGGAAGAGGAAGACTCTAGTCTGAGTCAGGGAAGGAGATGTGAGGATGGATAGAAGCAGTGGTCAGAGTAATGTGATTGTGACTTTGAAGATGGAGAAAGGAACCATGAGCCCAATAGTGAGGACAGCCTCCTTCTGCAGGAGAAGGCAAAGAACGAATTTTCCCCAAGAACATCCAGAAGGAACATGACCTCTCTATCACCTTGATGTTAGCCCTGTAAGACCCTCTTCAGACTTCTGACCTCCAAAACTGTAAGATAATACATGTATGTTGTTTTAAACCACTAAGTTTGTAGGAGTTGGTTACAACCACGATAGGAAACTAATACACAGGGTATAAGAGATCGAAGCTATGAAGCTAAAGTAGAGGCATTGATGTTTCTTGTTTCTTTTTCTGGTGGAAGTCTAGCATAGATGTTAAAAATCCAGTAACTGAATTCACATTCCACAGCCCCATCACTTAATTTCAGTGTGACCTTCAGAAAGTTATGTAACAACTTCACACCATGGTTCCCTCATCTGTAAAATGGGTGTTTTAATGATACGTCGCTTATGTCGTTGTTACGAGCATTGAACAAGATCATCTATATAATTCAAGAGTTCCTGGCATGTAGTAAGAGCTCAGAAGCATTGGCTGTCAATGTGGTGACATCACAACGATGATCTTTATGCTTGTGATGATCTCACAACTTACAGAGTGTTCTCATATGTTTTAGTTTAAACTTTAATCAATCCTGTGAGATTGTTTCCTGCTTCTCTCCCTCACCCTTTTCCACATAGAGTCAGAGGATCTGGGAAGGGAAAACGGATATGCACAAGTCATCTCCGAGTCATTAACAGGTGTGGTTGAGAATGCCTCCTAGCCAGGTGCCTTTTTCACTTCAGGGTTGATGTTGGGAGTATAATGAAATTAGTGCTGAGTTCCAGGGCTAAAGGACAAACACGTGTGCCTGAAAAGTGGTGCGTGCACAGCCCTGCAGGCTTAGTGTCTCAGAACACAACAGGCTTCTGTTTGTTGAACAGAACCATGTACTGATACCTAGTTGTTAGACTTTTAGAAACTTTAGAGTTTGATTACTTTTAAATGAAAAGGCCATAGGGAAAAAAAGGCTCATATAATATTCTCTGCTGCTCTGTCTCTGAGTTTAGTCACTGCCTAGAGAGCTAAGGTCTGATGGCAGAAAAATGTCCCCGATTGAGAAGTTTCAGGACCAGAGGCCACCCAGTGATTGCTGAAGATGGAACCAAATTGTGATGTTCACTACTATATACAAAATCCACACATAAGTAATACATAATTGTTCCTGTCACTTTCAGGGTGTGAATGGCATCAAAGTGCCTCTTCCTGCAACCTCATATTTACTACAGGAGCTGAGAAAAAGTACTGGAGAAAATTCATGCTAATGGCTTGAAGCAGAAGACCATGTGATAAAGAACATTGTACTCGATGCCAATTATAATGATAGCAGTACTAGCTAATGCTCACTGAGGGTTTGGAAAATGCCAGGCACTGCTGTAACCCTGCTATATATATATAAATACATTTATTCCTCACACTAACCCTGCAAGGTAGGGACTATTAGTTATCTGATTTTATACATGAAGAGATGGAGGCAGAGAGGTTAAATAACTTGCTTAAGGTCACTGAGTTAGTAAGTGGCAGAAGTGGGATTTGAACTCAAATGACCTGGCACCAGAGCCTACGTTCCTACTCACTAATAAGTTATGTTGGAATGTAGAAAACAAACCTCAGAGACCTCAGAGAACAGCACAGAGGATAGATGAGGTTTTTGTTTGTTTGTTTTGTTTTAGAGAGAGAGAGCAAGAGGGGGAGGAGGGGCAGAGGGAGAGAGAGAATCTCAATCAGGCTCCACGTCCAACACAGAGCCCCACGCAGGGCTTGATCTCATGACCTGGGGATCATGACCTAACCTGAAACCAAGAGTCAGACACTTAACTGCCTGAGCCACCCAGGAATCCTGAGGATAGATGAGTTTTGAAAGCAAGAAGAGACGAGGCTGGGTAGAGAGTATAGACCCAGTTAAGGTACCTTCAGAGTGTCCCTAATCACTGTGGAAACATGGGGCACTCAATATATGTTTGTGCAATGACCGAAGGAGGCCTGAGATGCAGGGAAACAAACTGAAAGAAAAGGTCCCCCGGATAATCTTTATTCCACAATTTAGCCAAGGGCCAGCCCTAACTAAATAAATTAAGATTCAGAGGAAATAAGGTCTTTGTAAAAAAACGTGCTTGTTTGATTTACTGACTCAGTTGGGAATTATTAACCCAAGTGCCATGGTGGAAAGAGTGTAATTGTTTTTACTTATAAGAGCACCTGAGCCTCAATTGCTGGGTGCAAATAAATCTATTTCTGTGAGGCAGTGGGGGGCTCTGTGGGCTTTGTTCTTGGCTTCCTCATCTGGGCACCAGATGAACCAGCTATTCACATCCTATTCAGGAGACTAAAGTGAGGGAATTTGTTCTGAATACTTAAGAAGGTTTGCTCCTTTGCTAATCAGGGCTTGTCCAAGCGACTCCAGGAAGGAAAAGTTTGTCTTTGACGCCTCCATATTGTCCTGTAACCTACATGCTCCACTGCCTCAGAAGTCCATCACTGCAACCGTGTGTGTGTGTGTGTGTGTGTGTTTGCACATGCATACCACAGCTCAAATTACCTCAGCCTTCCCTCATCTGGGTTCTTACGCCTGCTGGTTGGACTGCACATGTAGACACTGGGTGTACAAATGGCCAATGCATCTTCAAGTCCTTGTTACCCCCAGGATGGGGGTTTTTATTTTAAAAGATACCGTTTGAGGCCATAACACCTTCCTTCGAAGGGCTAAAGCTGGAATTTCAGAGATGTGGGAGGGTGGGGGAATATTCTGGACCAGCAGGTGAGACGATGGGCCTTTCACGGAAACGGAGGGGTTGTAATTTACAGTAAACTCCCTTTTGTGTATGAATAGCTTTCCCCGGCCTGTGAATGTAGAGAAAGGCTTTCACCCAGACTCCTCCTGGACCAGCCCTCTCTTGAGCAGGGAGCAGCAGGTTTTTGTCATGGCTGTCAGGTCCATATGCCTTAGAGGAAAGATAAAAGAGTTGGAGGGGCGGGCTGGAGAGAGACTGTATAATTTTACTGAGTAATATTTCTTCTTTAAATGAGCTCATGGATAATTCAATTAGCTGGCTTTTGATTGCTCTTCTTAGCAGGAAAGCTCCGTATAATGAAAACATGGATTCTTCAGGTCACAGACCGTCTTGTCAGGATGGATGATTCAACTTGATCCCTTAGTGCATTTTGAAATAGGTTCAAATTTGTACTGACTACATGTTTCTCTTTAGTGTGTGTGTGCTCGCTTGTGCTCTCTGTCTCTCTCTGGATGTTTTTTTTTTTTTTCAGCTTTGTTTGGAGAGGGAGCTAATGGTTGTAGAAAGTAAATATCTGTTTTCAACTGAGTGGACAGTAGCCAGTGAAGAGGCAGGGAAACTCTTCCCAGCAGGAAGCTCTGTGACATGGTAATGTGACTCTGTCATTCTCATCAGTACTCTGTGCAGATGGCATATATCCAGTAGCAGAATTTGAGGACATTTAAATAAATGGCTCAGGTGGAAAGCAGTTTTGCAACTTGATCATCCATATAACATAAGTAAATTAAAAAAACGGTGCTTGATAAATTTCTCTGTTCATATGGACTTTCCATAGCAAGAATTTTACATTTAATTCAGTTTGTGTGCCTCAAGGAGGGTAGAAAAGGCAGGATAAATCCAGAGAAAGGAGATTGGATAAGTTGAACGTGACGGGGTGGTTTCTTTATGAGAAGAAGTCAAAAGGCGCAGTGGGAGTCAGCATAAGGATACTAGTTCTGCGTAGAAATGGTAGAGCCATGCACAAAATTAGAAAGGGGCCAGGCATGATAAATGTGCACTTGTTTATCACATCCTTGAAAACTGAGGGTTTTGCTAGAAGCTCGAAAGTGGTGATTTAAGACTAGAATAACGGATGCATTTTGCACAGGTCATAATCACTATTGATCATGTGCAGCAGCTTGAAAGAGAAGTAGATTCCAAAGAAGAGCAGGTAAATAAGTGAAGAGTAAAACTGTAGTTGATGATTAAAGGTACATTAAGAACATTCAGGAAACATCTCTATTTTTGAGGATGAGGTCATCTTTCTCCACAAAACACCCTTCAGGGAAGGAGGGGAAGTTGAAGCAGTGGTACAGCAAGATTTCTTTCTTTTTATGTTCCCTGGATGTATTACATTTATCCCTCGTCTAAATGGCGTTTTCCTCTTTATGGGCAACAGTGAAAATGATACCTTAGGCAATATAGTCTCTCTTCTCAATCTCATGGTAGTGGTTCCAGTGCCTCCAACAAACACATAGTAGGCATAGGAAAGTGGTATTTTATTTTGGAAGCTGACAATTTATCTTTTGCTACTACATTTCTAACAGTCAAATCCCTTGGTTTACTGTCACTTTTTTTTTTTTTCTTGAATATGTTTGTCTTTGTGTAGACTGGGTGGTCTCAAACCAAGATGCTTCAGAAGGGGTCAGGCAGGCAAGTCATATGGAATATTGAGATGAATCAAGGGGACTCCCTAGGGAATGGTGGGGACTGTGGCAAACTGGAGGTCATACTCCTTTGTGAAGGGAGGCTGCTGCTACTCACTTTCAGCCAATAGTTGCCATGTGGGGCTGTAGACCCAAAGTTGTGATTCTACACAAATATTTTCAAGAGATGCCAGAAATATGGTCAAAGAAGCAAAGGTTTCTGCCATTTGAAATAATGCCTAGGCCCTGAAATACAACATTGTGACTTCTAAAGAATAATCTGTTAAGGGGGGAATTAACACCAAATAAATAAACAGCAAGAGCAAAGCATCAACAAAACAAAAAGCAGGTTCTTGACCGAACCAACTCAAATAAAATCAACAAATAATTAATATCTTTCTGGATGTGTAGTACTCTCGGCTTTGTCCACTGGAAAATCTAAACCATAAGGCAAAACACGTACTCTCTGCTAGGTGCACGTTAAGAATAGAGGCAAATAGGGGCACCTGGGTGGCTCAGTCATTAAGTGTCTGCCTTCGGCTCAGGTCACGATCCCAGGGTCCTGAGATAGAGCCCCGCATCAGGCTCCCTGCTCTGAGGGAAGCCTGCTTCTCCCTCTCCCATTCCCCCTACTTGTGTTCCTGCTCTCACTATCTCTCTCTCTGTCAAATAAATATATAAAATCTTTTAGAAAGAAAAAAAAGAATAGAGGCAAATATTTCAGTTTAGAGTAGAAAAGGATGATTCATGGTGGAAGTAATATTTGGCTTATGACTTGAAATATGAATATTATCTGGTTAAGAGCAAAAAAAAAAAAAAATGAAGAAGCAGTCCTTATGAGTTGAATGAAGGGAGGGAAAGCCCTGTGGTACGAAGAGTTTCCAACTCCCTTCCTGGGACAAGGGTCACTTTGATTTGGGTAAAAAGCTCATGAAAATGATTAGTTGAAGACACTAGTTGTTGAGAGTCTTAAATGGCAGACAAAGGAGTATACACTTTATCTTCTAGTAGGTGGTTGCCAACTCAAACGTCCACAGGAGCCAGGCAGGTAACCGGAAAAGAAAAAAAAAAATATTTTGGAGGTGGGGAGGGCACTGTATCTAGATAAGAAGCAGACTCAGGTCCAGTGGATTGCTACCATGGAGAAATGCAGTGCCAGCCTTGCCCATGAAAAGTCTGAAATCTGGGTTTTTATTTGAAAGTTATGATTTTTAAATGTTGGCAGCAAATTCCCATTAAAAGAGTGTGAATCAAAGCTTATTTGGAAGCTCGTATGTAAAATAAATCTAGAGTTGATAGGTGTGGGGGTGAAGGTTACTCATGTCCCCGTCCTGAGTCTACATTCTTTCCCTTCTTGAGCCAAGGGTGGGTTTCTCACCTAGAGTGTGTTTTAAATATAAGTGCTATCTGTAATGGGGGAAGAGATAATAAACTTGGCATGCCCTATAATTACAAATATGTAAAAAAATGTATGCACATGGACAAGAAGTATAAAATGAAAATAGTTTTTGCTAGTATAAAGATGATTTCATTTCAAATGTTTCCTAATTATAGCATAAAATTTAAATTAAGAAAATATGAATTAAGAAATCTTTTTAGAAGTTTAGAAATTTTTTTCCTCCAAATCAGTAGTTTAAACCTAAGAACATTCAGGGAGTATGTGAAATTGAAAAAAAGCATAATTACGTCTTTATTTCTATTATCCTCTAATTGAAGTGTAGCATTTCTTGCCATTATGAAATGGTTAATAACCCACAGAAGCATAAGCTGTACCTCTGTGACTTTGCCACCAATCCAAATCCCAGGTATTTTCATAGTGTTGACCTGCAGATGGGTTGAAATGAAGATTACTACAGATACTTGAAATCACAGTTCTTAGTAGACCCGCAGTTGGATCATGTTCTTCAATGCATTAATAAAGAAGCACATATACAAACTACTATGTCACATGTTTAAAATATTTCACTATAATTAGTTCCATTTTTAATCCCATATTTAATTTTAAGGTTTAAAAGCCTTACTCTGAGCAGGAGTTCATTGGCTTCACCAAGGCTTCCAAAGAGGCTCATGACATGAGAAAAGTTGAGAAGCCATGTTCTGAACCAATGTAGCAGTAAAGAGGTGACTCCGCCTAGGATGAGTCACTCTAGGATGGCCTTACTTTCTGCAAGCTTTCCTACTTGGGATAAGGACAACCCTTCCAATCAGAGTTTCCTATTGCTCATAGGAATTCAGGAGACTTTGGGATCATTCATTGCTATGACACAGAACAAAAATGAATTTAAAAATAAAGATTTTTGAAAACGTTATGATACTGAACCAGGCCTTTGGGTTCTCTCAACAATGGAAACTGACAAGAGGCCATAATGGGAGTTCCAGGCAAGGCTTTGCTGGGACTTGTGCGTGAGCACGGGGAGACAGCACAAAGAGAAAAGCCCTCAGGCTGCCTCTCCATGGAGAGGTCTGGAGCAGTCCTCAGAGGCCTGAGAGTCTTAGTCAGGACAAGGAAGGGATGGGGATTTCGTTTGTGCTTGTGCACTCAAAGATCATGCTTCTTCATGCATCACGTGTCTAATTAACATGTTAAATCTCCACCCCTGGGTGTGATTTTTAGTGTTCTGAGAGAGAAAATAGGTGAAAGGTCAGTGCTGGGGTCCATCTTGGTGCAGATTGGTTTGGTCTGGCACTCACATTCAAGTATCCTTTTATGTGAATATCCTACTTCCACATTCCATGAGATCTATTGCTTAGGAGGATGCTGTTTCTCAAAGTCCATAGTATCTCATGGTTCGTCTCCCCTCCAATTCCCCCCTTCATTTTTCCCTTCCTGCTATCTTCTTAACTGAGGGTTCTAGAGGGGAGGTGAGGAGGGATGGGTTAGCCTGGTGATGGGTATTAAAGAGGGCACATACTGCATGGAGCACTGGGTGTTATATGCAAACAATGAATCATGGAACACTACATCGAAAACTAATGATGTAATGTATGGTGATTAACATAACATAATTTAAAAAAATGCCAAAAAAAAAAAAAAAAAAAAAGGGAGGAAGGTGGCTCAGCAATTTCTTCTATAGACCTAGCCAAGGAACGCTGGACTCTGTGGTTGGGGGTGAGGGGACCCGAGTCCAGTCCCTACTCTATCTCAATTACTTTGCAATATGTAAAAACAGGGTCAGGGACAAGCTGCAGAATGTCATTGTGTGATTGTAGCCAATCAAAGTGAAGGGAGAAAAACATGATGACGTTGGACCTAAAGCTGGTCAAGCTGGATCATGTAAAAACCATTTAAGAGCACCTTTTCTCCAAAAAGGAGAAAAGCATCAACATTCTGGATAGTTGCTGGGGGAGGGGAAGGACTCCCAGCTCTTTTAGAGAAACTATCTTCAGAAGCGCGTTTTTTCACCTGTGTGGTGATTAAAGGACAGAGTTTCCATCTCCCAAGGAAATGTACTGACTGTGACCAAATTAGCTCTGAATTTGCTATTATTTAAATGCAGTTTCTTGTATTTATTAAAATGAAGTGACTGTCATATTAAAATTGAAAAGGAGCAGTTGCACATGCAAATTATTTCTAAAGTTCAACTGTTGCTAAATGAGACGCAGTGCTCCTAAACTTAGAAATGCTTAACATAAATTATGACCTAATTAACATTTGCATGGTAATCCGGACTTCCTACAGCTTATTCTGCTAATTAACACATGACAAATGAGCACACATTAATATTTTATTGTAACATAACTTGTCCAAGAAAGCTTCTTAACTCCTTGGAAAACATTTCGTGTGTGTGTGTGTGTGTGTGTTTGTGTGTGTGTGTGTTTCATTTTTTTGCCTGAGAAGTTATCTTATTGTGGCTGATGCCATTATATAATTTTGATGATAAAATTGCTTCCTGTTGTAAATTTAATAAGAGACACAAAGGTGTAAGCTCTAGGAGCGTCTTTTTCTTCATTTAAATTCTTTTTTCCTTACTCTTTGTGGCAATATCTGCATTTTTGAGAAAAAAAAATGCCTTGATATATACCTCTTAGCTGGTCATCACTTGCCATGATAAGTGTACATTATATACTCATTATGTTGTCTCCTGGAGCTGCGGGGTCATAGGAAATCCAGACCCACCAAGGAGAGCAAATGGAATATAAGGCTATGGATTTTGCACTTTGCAAGTGGCTTCCTGTTGGTCATATGTTCAATGAGTTTGTGTCATCTTTTATGTAAATTACAACAGCCCTCAAATTAGTTAGGGAGGTGCTTCTATCTCCAACAGGGACAGAAAACAAGTATCAGTGTCCATTGTAACTTTGATTGTTGTTGGGTTGCCGTTTTCCAGTTTTGATGTGTTTTCCTGGCGTATTATAGGGGTTTTGGTTTGTTGTAATTTGTTTTACTTAGGTAGGATTTTCCAAGTATGATTGCAAAGTGTCTTCTTACCTGATCATATAAATTTGAGCATGTGCTCTTTGAACTCTGGGAGAAGATTTTCTAAACTAGAATGAGAGCAATGGCTGTGATGGGCAATGTCCTGGGTGTTTTGGAAGCACATTTCAAGGGCACCTCATGAGTGATTGAGAAGGTGCCTAGTGTCTTGCCCTCTTTGTTTAAAGATATCTTTGAGGTAATTGAGTAACCTTTCCTGCTTAATGCTTAAATTGTAGTCATGGTCTCCCAAACCTATTGCTTTTGAAAAAAAATGTTAAAGATTTATTTATTTATTTTAGAGAGAGAGAGAACATGAGCGGGGTGAGGGGGGGAGAGGGAGAGAGAGAGAGAGAGAGAGTCTTCAAGCAGACTCTGTGCTGAGGGCAGATCCTGACATAGGGCCCAATCCCAGGACCCTGAGATCATGACCTGAGCCGAAACCAAGAGTCAGACGCCCAACTGACTGAGCCACCCAGGGGCCCTTACTTTTGAAAATGTCTTTACCCACACTTTTGTGTTGGATATTTTCCCCCACACCAACTAATTCTTCAAATTTGGGGGTGTCCTACAGTTTAATTCACTTCCAACAATAACTACCTGGAGTTAACACAGAACCCACAGGTTAAGGGCTCAGTCCCCTGGGAATACCCCCACTTCACATACTAGTCACAAGTTCCAGGCCTCCTGTACTTCTGGTGAACTGGCTACAGATCAGAGGTTCCTATGGTCGCCTCCTCCGAGATCCACAATTTACTAGAATAGCTCACAAAACTCAGCAAAACACTTTAATTACTATTACCAATTTATTATAAAGTATACAAATGAGCAGCCAGATAAAGAAGTACATGGGGTGAGGTCCAGAAGGTTCACAGACACAGGAGCTTCTATCCACATGGAGTTGGTGTGCCCCATGCTCCTGGCACAAGAATGCATTCACCAATCCAAAAGCTTTTTGAACCCCGTTGTTAAGGGATTTTTATGGAGGTTTCATTACCTAGGTGTAATTGATGAAATTGTTGGTCATTGGTGATTGAACTCAATCTCCAGCCCCCCTCCCCTCTTTGGAATAGGGATTCAGGGCTGAAAGTTCCAACCCTCTAATCAAGCCTTGGTCTTTCTGGTATCCAGCCATCCTAAAGGTATCTAGGGGCCCTGAGCCACCAGTTATCTCATTAGTACACAAAAAGACATTCATCACTCTGGATATTTCAAGGGTCCAAGGAACTCTTGTGCCAGGAACCAGGGATGAAGACCAAATGTATATTTGTTATTATATCACAATATCATGACTGTTGACTTCCTTCTAGTTAGAACTCACAAAGGAACCAATTAAAGTGCTGGAGAATGCAAATTGTGAGTGGAGACATGTATGTGTTCCATTTAATCTATTAATAATATGTATGTGTGTGTATTTCTCTTTGTGTGTAGAGGGATAGATATAGACATATGTACACATGTGCCTTGGTAATTATATAGATGTACATATATGTATATATCTATGCATCTATCTAAACTGGAAGCAACCCAAACGTCCACCAACAGGTAGATGGAGAAATAAACTGTTAAATATTCATGCAGTGGGTTACTACTTAGCAATAAAAAGGGATGAACTATTGACATGTGCAAAAACATGGGTGAATCTCAAAATAATTGTGCCAGACAAAAATGAGCACATACTTTATGATTTCATTTATATAAACTTCTAGAAAATATAAACCAATCTAAGGTGATAGGAAGTGGATCAGTAGTTACTCGGGAGGGGGTTGTAAGGAGAGATTTTAAAGGGGCAGGAGGAAATTATCTTGATTGTGGTAATGGTTTCACAGGTGTGTATATATATGTATTAAAATCTATCAAATTGTACACTATTTACAATCTGTTTTATGTCAGTGAAGCCATATATGTGTCTGTGTGTTTGCATGTGTGTGCATGTGTGTTCCCATTTATGCAAATAAAAAATATTAGCTCCTCAGAGACAAAGGATTTTCTCTTTTACCAACTACTATATTCCCATCACCTAGAATTGTCTCTGGCACTTAGTAAGCGTTCGGTAATTATTTGTTTAAAAAATAAATAAATGCAAAAAATGGGTATATACCGTTTGTAGATATAAATATTCTGTTCCTTCTTTTGAATGTGTATTGTCTAAAAATTATCATCATCTTTTTCTTTCTCTCAATAGAGTAGGAACATTTCCAGATGGCTCTGGAAAATGTAAAGCAAACAAACAAACAAACAAAACCCAGGTGACAAAGAAATGAGCAGCACTCAATCACACAGAATAAACAGGTAGAAGGAGAATCCAACTGTAAGTTGAAAGACAAGATTAGATAAATATTTCATGAGAGGAGCTGACCACAGAGAGTTAATGTCCAAGTTCAGGAGAGGAAACCTCTGGTGATTCTAGGAACTATGGTAAGATTATAGACAGGCATCAAGAGGCAATAGTAAAGGCAGGATAACCTGGGACCAAAATGTGATGGATTCAGGGCAGGCAAGAAAAGAAGCAGAATACCAGGGAAAAACCTGGAACTGAGGAGGAGAACGCTGAGGGTGTTTACAAGCTATATGCCCTTCACGATTCTGGAATTCTGTCAGTCGAAAAGTAACAGGTTTCCTTGAGGCACGTGGTCTTAAAGGAAACTTAAATAAAAATAGTCACTGGTACAGAGTCTTCAATACCAGGCTAGATGGTCAACACCACATAGACTAACTGGGAAATAAATTTTCTGGTTAGATTGAATTTGGAATGAATGGCATAGAACTTTATAGTAGGATAACTTTTTTTTCATTGTACTGGCTAGGATTCAAATTTGAGGATCAACAGTGAGATTATTTTTCCTCAAATTAACCCCAAATCTACTTTCTTGTGATATCTACATGTAGGTCCTTGTTTTACATTCTGTAACCATCCTAAATATGTCTTCTAAATTGGTTGCTCTGAGCCATGTTTCTTCTCTTATTCTTGTGCAGCTGAATTTGGATATTATAATGCATGGCTTGATAGGTAATAGAAGAGCTTAGGTTTAGAAAGTAGCACATTGCCTGGCACATGTTAGACATTTACATTATTTGTAGACACAATGGTTTTATAAAATTGTTTTTATTGTGTTATTGTTGCAAGTTTGGAATTGGCATCAATATTACTTGTAAATTGCTAAACATTATGGTCATCCTTTAATGAGCTTTCCTTCCTTCCTTCTTTTTTGGGCTTCCTTCCTTCCTTCCTTCCTCCCACTTATTCAACAAGCATTTATTGATGGACAGTTCTGTGCTACATATTGTGACACAAAGTTGAATGAAACCCTGGCCCTGCCATTGAAGACCTGGCAGAAGGACAGATGAGTAAACAATTATAATTAGGAACACAATCCTTCTAGTAAAGGAATTAGGAAATGCTTAAACTAAAGTGTGAAGATAGGCATGGTTACTTGTTTGTGACCAACATCACAGTTCTTGTTGCTTCTTCTAATAGTTGCCATCCTCCCAACTCTTCAGGTGGCAGCAATGCCTTTGATAGCTGGGAGATAACAACTCATTGTAGGTCTCCTGGCTCTAGTAGCCAGCAGGTCACTGGCTACTAGGATTAAAAACTAACCTATACTAGGCAAACACTTCTGAATTAAAAATAGTTTTAGGGGTGCCTGGGTGGCTCAGTCAGTTGGGTGTCTGATTCTTGGTTTTGGCTCAGGTCATAATCTCAGGGTCATGGGATTGAGCCCTGTGTTGTGCTCCATGCTGAGCATGGAGCCTGCTTGGGTTTCTCTCTCTCTCCCTCTCTCTTTCTTTGCCCCTACCCCACTTGTACTCATTCTCTCTCAAAAAAAAAAATTTTGGGGGGGGTGCCTGGGTGGCTCAGATGGTTAAGCGTCTGCCTTTGGCTCAGGTCATGATCCTAGGGTCCTGGGATCGAGTCCCGCATCAGGCTCCCTGCTAGGCGGGGAGCCTGCTTCTCCCTCTGCCTCTCTCTCTCTCTCTCTGACTCTCGTGAATAAATAAATAAAACATTTAAAAAAAAAGATAAACTTAAAAAAAATTTTTTTAATTGACTACTGGATGTCAGGTAAGTTAAATAACTGGTTTCAATATGTGATGCATATACAGTAACACAACATGGAACGAAACTGGAGATTGTGCAACACCATGCTCAAAGTGTCATTTTTTCCATCAAGGACTTTAATGCACTCCCCATGGGGTTAACTTTATTGTAGATCTTCTTTTCTAGAATCAGACACCTATTTCTAGCACAGATGGATTCCTCTTGTTTATAGTAGCTGGCTATTTCTGCTTTATTTCTACTGTTCTGAGTCTTGAGACATCACAGTATGACAATGCTGATGGCTCTAAGCTTTTAAATCTTTAATCACTCCAATTCCTGTACTTGGGGTCATGTTACTTAAGTAGGCACCACTATTCTCAGAAATAGAGCTGCTAAAATAAATATGTACCTGTGTCTTTTCTTCTCCGGTGGTTTACCTAAAACAAACCCCAAAGAACATGGAACTGGAAACCACAAACTTATTTCCTCCAAAATTATTCTTTGTCTGCTCATGAAAAGACCCCATGTGTTATTGTTTTAGTAGCACGCTTGCTGTCTCCCTTTTCCCACCTGATTTTGCAGGAAATAGAAAAGTTATTCTTGTGTGTTCTCCATGGATCAAACAATAACAAAGAAACAATAAAGATAATAGTAGCCAACACTTTGAGCATTTAGCATGTGAGAATCCACAAGCTAAGTACCTTACACACGTATCTGATTTAATCCCCCACATTGTTTCACCTAAGAATATACTATAGAGTTTGTCTGTAATGCAGATTCTTGGCTCTGCCCTTGGAGATTTTAAATCAGTAGGTCTGGGGTTAGGTGCAGGACTCTGCATTTTTTGGATGGTTTTAAGAAAAGGAGTAACGTGAATCCTGAAGTTTTTAACACACATGTTGGATCATTCTGACAAAGGTATTGCTAAGATTGCCCTTTGGGAAACAATGGTGTATATGCAACCTAACCAATAAATTGCTAGGATGGAAAATAAAAGCCTGGGTCTGCCAGTAACCGTGTCTTGTTAGTGGGATAGGTAGGGTGATAACTGGTAAATCAAGGAAGGCTTCCTAGAAGAAGGTGAGATGAAGTGGTAAGGAAGGGAATTCTGGAGCCAGGCAGCCTGAGTTCCCATCCCAGCTCTGCCACTTGCTAGTTGTGTTACCTTGAATAAGTCACTTTGTTTTTCTGTGTCTCAGTTTAGTCTTGTGCAAAATGGGGATAAAAATGGTACTTGACTTACGTGGTCATGGGAAGAATTGAATGTGTTAATACCTGTAATTTGCTTAGAACGGTGCCTGGAACATTGTAAGTGATATTCAATTATTTCTTCTTGTCATATTTTTGTTATTCAAGGGTATAATCCTTGAGCTGAGGCTTAAAAGGTTGAGGAAGAGTCTGCCAGGTGAATGACCAGATGTGGTATTAGCAGGTAGCATTCCCAGCAGAGCAGACATTATGCTTAAAAGCATAGAGATGAGGAACAGCCTCATGTTGCTAGAAGAGAAAATCTGGAATGTGAGGCTAAAGAAGGAGGCAGGGGGATGGGTCCCAGAGGCCCTGGGCTTATATTGTGGATTTTAAAGTGATAGAGAAGTTTCACAGGAGTATCACAGAGCAGTATTTTTGATATCACTCTGATGGATCTGCAGAGCTTAGGTTTGAGGGAAACAGAATGACAGTTGGGGTGACTAGTTAGAAGGACCTGCAGGGATCCAGGGCACAAATGCGGAAGAGATAGAACACAGGCACTAATGAAGGATGGAGGAAGACTATTTTAAAAATATTTGAGAGATAATACTGGTCTTGATTTTATGGAGACAGATTAACAAGAAGAGAGGGACAAAATTCAGGTTTCTGTCTTGGGATTTGGGTGAACAGCAAAGCCACTAACTGAGATGAAGCATAAGGGAGTGTTTGCAGATTCAGTGAGTTCAGTTTTGGGCTGTGGAGTTTGTGGTACCCATGTGATGTCCACATAAAGACATGCATGGCCATACAGCACATAGCATACAGCAGCTGGACATTACGAGTCTACAGTTTGAGTCACTGGTGTGGTCTGGGGTTGGAACACATGGCCTATATATACAGAAGCTATGGTAAAGTGCAGGAAAAAACACCAACCCAATACAAGTATAAGGCATTCAGAGCAGTGCTATCCTATTGTTGTCGTTTTCAACAATAATTAGTTTATGTTAGAATACAAAGAACTCCCATGAAATTTTTCTAAAAAGAAACACTATACTCTTTCCCCAGTTCATTAGAAGGATTTCTGAAGAGAAAACACTGTGTTCAGTGACATGCATTTAAATTCTAGACCTCCAAAGGAAATTTTCAGATAGGCCATCCTTGTTCTTGGTTAATTAGAAAGTAAGTAGATAAACCAGCAGAAAAGATCTTTGGGTAGACTTTTCCATTTATTGTGGGCTTCTGGGAGGATCACTTATACCTATGGCTTTATTGTGAGAAGAAGGCATGTTTATGGATTTGCAATATATTAGAGTAAGAAGCAGCCTGATATTATGTTATATGTAAAAAAAAAAAAGAGGTCCCCTGAGGCTTAGTGCTTCACTCCAGATTTCACAGCAAATACACGACAGGACCAGGCACTAGGAGTGAAATCCCCTGGATTGGGGCAGTGTCCCCTGCAGACTCTCATTTTTCAATATTGAAATGCATATGTCTTTGCACCCCTTAATTCTGTTCTTCCCTTTTTCCTATTTACCTGACAGCTTAGGAGAACATAAATTATGAATGAATATAGCACTACTGGAGTGGATATGTTGGCTTGGAAAGTTCTTCTCAGCGAAACATAGTATGCTAGTTTTAAACTGTCCCTTAAGGTTTGGTAAGAAAATTCTGTTTGTAGGGGGCGCCTGGGTTAAGTCGGTTAAGCATCTGACTCTTGATTTCAGCTCAGGTCATGATCTCAGAGTCATGAGATCAAGCCCTGCATTGGGCTCCAAGCTCAGCATGGAGTCTGCTTAAGATGCTCTCACTCCCTCTCCCTGTACCCCTCCCCCATCTTTAAAATAAATAAATAAATAAATGAAATCTTTAAAACGAATGAAAAAGAAAATTCTGTTGGATTAAAATATTTCCATATTTAAAAGACAAATGTCACATCCTCCTGCCCATTCTTTTCCTGAGCATGTATTAATTATAAGAGCAGTAGTAGCAGGAGTGGTAGTAGTAACTACAGCTGAATGGCTGTAGTGGAATTAATAGTGATGATGATACTGTGCCTGTATGAAAGGGATGTGGTAAGACTAAAATGAAAAAAAGGTATATAAAGCATCTGGCAAAGCTTATAACCCTAACTCTATCAGGGAGGCTTTATTATTATCCCCATTATACATATTTGCAAACTGAGGCTCAGGGAAGTGAAACAATCCACAAGTCTGTTTTATGGTAGAGTTGGAATTCAAATCCAGATCTATCTGACTCCCAAGCTTGTTCATAACTACAATTTACATTTTCTTTGGATAAATTACTTCAGTCTTGAATCTTGAGAAAGATCTGCTTTAGGTATCTCTGGATTTGTTATCCCAGGACATTTTCTTTTTTTTTTTTTTAAGATTTTATTTATTTATTTGACAGAGAAAGACACAGTGAGAAAGGGGACACAAGCAGGAGGAGTGAGGGAGGGAAAAGCAGGCTTCCTGCTGAGCAGGGAACCCGATGCAGGGCTTGATCCCAGGACCCTGGGATCATGACCTGAGCCGAAGGCAGACGCTGAACCAACTGAGCCATCCAGGAGCCCCATCCCAGAACATTTTCAACATTGGAATGTTCCATAGAATGTTCCATTTATGAATCATCTGGAATTGTTGCAGTCAGATACCTTTGTTTTAAGCATTAGTTTTTTGGATCATGGGTGATTGGTCTTTTCTCAGGAAACTGACAGTTGACAAAAAGTGTGTATTTTGCATGTAAGACTAGACAAAGTAGAATCAAAGAAAATAGATCCAGGGTCAATAAATACTCTTATTTGAACAGTATTTAAAACTCTAAATTTGACTCCTTTTTTGTTTTTGTTTACAATATTGCATTGAGACTGGCCACATTGGATCCTGCTTTATACACGTTGCATAGTTACTATGTTCCCTACTAATTGGCACTGGGGTAAAATTAGCTGCTTTTTGACTTTCCATGGAACTCTGGGACCCCTGTGACTCTGACTCTTACTCTTAGGCTAATAGACTATTATTAGTCGACTTCAATGAGTTTTCTTCTCTGTTCCCTTTTTATAAGCTGATTCAGAAACCAACTTGTAGTTTGTGATAAGAATATTGAAAACCTAACTAGGATGTTACATTCAACTGTGTGGTGAAAAGATTGCTTCAGTAGCATTATAATGAATTATTTTCATATTATACCATTTTAAGTACCAAAGACTTTAACAAGGGGGCTGTTAAAAGTAAATGCTGTTTTATTACACATAGTGAAGAAGCAGCAATTAAGATTTTGTCTAAGTAAGTTAACCTTCTAACCCTTAGACATATTCCAAGTGTCTCAAGCAGGTAGAAAGGTACAGCTGATGTCAACATAACTGTGGATGGACCAAGAACCATTATCTTTCATTAAAAAAAGATCCTTCCAATCATTGAGAAAAGTCTCCATCAGCAGAATTAAATGATCATTATAGAAATGCAAGTTTTTTGTCATGACTCTACCGCCATTTAAATATTCTTGGTGTAAGATGAATGGAAAGCTAGGACTTGAGCCCAGCTATTTGACTCTTGGTCTGGTTGTCTTTAGGGATCAGAGTTTGACAAAAGAGAGCAAGACTCCATGGGATACCTGGGTGGCTCAGTCAGTTAAGTGTCTGCCTTCGGCTCAGGTCATGATCCTGGGATCGAGTCCCGCATCAGGCTTCTTGATCAGTGGGGAGCCTGTTTCTCCCTCTGCCTGCTCTGCCTGCCACTCTCCCTGCTTGTGCTCTCTCTGACAAATAAATAAAATCTTAAAAAAAAAAAAAAAGAGCAAGACTCCAAAGTAGCCCCCACGTAAGCCATAAAAGTCTTTGCATTATTCCTGTTTCCTAATTAATTCCTTATTTTTTGTAACTGATTTATATAAATCTTAAATATAGGAAGCACATCAATACAGTGGTTATAAACCTGAATTTTGCTCTCTGATAAACCTGGGTTCAGGTTCTAAGAATGACATCGTCTAGTTTTATGACATCAAGTGAGTAATTGATCTCTTGAAGTCTTGTTTCCACATCTGTAAACTAGAGCCATTGATAGTGCCTAAACTCTTTTGGTTGTTTGAGGACTGAAAGATGGAATTCAAATGAAGAAAATGGAACAATCTTAGAGCATACTCTACGTTGCTGATGATGGTGATGACGATGATAATGATGATTTCCTTTGTATAGTATGTGCTAATTTGTTTCTGTCTGTCTTTCCCACTAAACAGTGAATGCCTTGAAGGTAGGACTGAATTGTATCCATGTGTGTCCTCAGAGACAGTTTTGGCTATCTTTAAGGCAAATAAATTTAATAAATACAGGAGTGAGTTGAATGAGTTGGAATTTAAGAACAACCAAGGTCCAGCTTGCCATTACTGATTATGGTGCTGTTTGACAGTGAGGCCATCACTGGCCCTCCTGGCTTATCCATTTTTCATATATAAAGAAAGGGTATCCCACCTGCCCTTCAGAGATGCTGTAAAAATGCATTTAACACTTAATGCCAAATTGTACCTTAATTTGTGAGGGATTACTATTAGATATTAATGGCGTTCATAGCCTACCATTTAACTTTTTTTTTTTTTTTTGTAGTTACAAAGTGCTGCAGCATAAAAGAGCCCAAGTGAAAGAGTGTGAAGGTGATGCCCTCTGTCATGGTCATACCCAATGAGAGAGTGCCTCTCAAATCAGAGGAGGGCTCTGCCTAGCAAGAAAAACCGTTGTGAGCAGTAAGAAAATTAACTGAGTCACTTAACTGCACCAAGCCTCCAAACCTCACCTATTAATTTCTAAGCATTTACATATTTTAGGTGATACTTTTGTCCTTGTTTGAATTATCTGGACTTTAATTGCCTGTTTTCTATAGATTTTATGTGAAAATCATTTCAAATAAAATTATACCTCAAAAAGACTGGAGGTGAATACCTCAAAATGATCATTACGTGTGAGCAGTGAGATTTTAAGTGTTTTCTCTGTTCTATTTCCAAATTTGCTTTAATTTAGTCTCTTTCAGTGGCAAGGACCAGAATTACTCAGACTGGCACACTGTGTGAATCCTAGTGGCCAGCAGGTTAGTGGGACTCTCTAGGGAACCTGTGATCAGGCATCATCATGCCACTGAGGCTCATGGAAAATGGAAATGAAGGGATAGTGTCCCTGTAAACCTCCTTAATAATAGTTCCCTCTTCACTCTGGCAACAAATACTTTGTTAGTTTTGGCTTGGTGTATTTTCTTGCGCCTGGTCCATTCTCAACTAGCCTTCATTCAATCTTTGCTCAATATTTTTCTTTGTAAACTTTTGCTCTCTCATGGTCTGTGCTTTTTCAAAAATCCAGCTCACTCACCAAAACAAGAGTTCCTCAGTAAGTTGTCAAATATGCCCCTTGAAGGTTAGCACCACTGCTGACCCTTGTAAGAGACTAAGGATCAAAATATTGCTTTCTGCAGAGCTTTGAAGTGAAATTGACTTGTTTTTAGCTTTTATCCATTATCAAGAGTATATCCCCCTATTCTAATAATGCATGTTTCTTCACATATTTAGAATTCCCTGGAACTCCCTACTCACTCAGGGACTACAAAAAGGCTTTAATATAACTTTAGATATTCTGTAGTTTTAGTAGGTTTTCAATGAACTCCCCCAGTAGGAAGACTATGATATTCTTATGGGGCATAAGCATTCTCATGGGGGCTGTGCTTCCCCCCAAGTCTCTTTCCACACTTAATGTGGTGAAGCTGCAGCCCACTATACATCTCTGCCGGAACAGATGTGCCCAACATGGAAAGCTCTAGCCTCAGGTCTTGATCTTTATTGCAGAAGCTGAGCAATAATTCTGGTATTTGAGAAAACCAACATCTGATACTTGATGAAATTCACAATTCTCCCTACTGCCCTGAAGGCATTTTCTCTCTTCACGAGAGGTGCAGCCCATTTATTTGCAAATACTAAAATGGCCAGTCATTAACCAAGACATCTGGAAGCAGAAGATTACCTGATGTTCTGATTTGATTAGTAGTCCAGGATGAAAACCTCTGAAGGTCACTTCCTCTCCTATCCCAAAGTGTTTTATGCTCACAGACACTTCCAGAATATGGCCCAGGTCATTGAGGGCACTGGTCAGTGACTTCATCTGGAAGAGGGGCTCGACCAATGTCAGGTGCCCATGACTGTATAGAGCTCCAGGTCTGTTTAGAAGTTCTTGGAGATGCGAGTTATTTTGTGGGCGGGGGGTAGGGGTGGGGGGTTGTCCATCATAATCGGTAGAGCTTCCTGTCTTTCTCTTTGCCTTTTCATTTCAGCAGTGTGAGCTGTGTATTTTATATGTCTCCATGACCTGATTGTTATAGGTGTCTCTGATTGTTCCCTGTTAAAACAGCATTCTTCCTTCTCATTTTCACTTATTCTTTAGTAGCTGCATAAAAAAGCATTCTGACTATTATTTCCCCTTCTGATTTCAAAATTTATATCTGACCTGGTGGCTTTTTTTTTAATTATTCTGTAATGAGAATTTGGAGAAGGGAAGATGAGATATCATTATTTCCTTCTAATTTAGCCTTACTCAAAAGCGATGGCAGCTTGATGCCAATAATAATGATTTTGAAGTTGTCACAGTTGTGGCCCCATAGCCTATTATGATGTAAACCCATTTTCCCAGATAGTAGCCCAGTGGAGAGAATTCTTTAATGTTATCAGATAACAAAAGGCTTTAGGTAGTGTTCTCATAAATGATTTACAAAAAGAATCTTTCCCCTTCATCAGGACCATTGAGGTTAACATGAGATGTTAGAGCATTATTTTGCTTACAAGATCATCGTTTTATCAAAATAAAAAGGGTCTTCAACACGATACCCCACAAATCCCAAGACAATAATTACATTCTTGGAACTAGAAATCTTGCATGTTTGCAGACCTTTTAGAGTTTGGCATTTGTGGCTTTTCGCATACTATGAAATATTTATGCATTGTTCAAATAACCCTGCTTAGTTACCATTGGATACCTACTGTTGTACAGGAATTGCATTTAGAAAGGAATTCAATCTGATTTGCAAAATCCATAAAGCTTTCATATCCACATACTTCAGTAGAAATCCTTTTGAGACAATGGTTGAAAATGCTGGGAAATAGATGTTCAT
Organism: Mirounga angustirostris; assembly: GCF_029215605.1. Taxonomy (NCBI): domain Eukaryota; kingdom Metazoa; phylum Chordata; class Mammalia; order Carnivora; family Phocidae; genus Mirounga; species Mirounga angustirostris. Next base: position 180,959,265 of record NW_026991709.1, on the reverse strand, counting down.
TTGGTTTGGAGGGCTTTTGTTATTGTGGTCATAAAAGAAAATAATTACTCTCACTGTTTTGCATTTAATTTAGAGGACATGACGTTGCCAATAAAATTTGACTTTGTGTGCTAGACATTTTTTAAAGCAAGGATTGATGTTCAAGCAAGCAATTCATTTTATTAATACAAAAACATAAAAAATAGATTATTTATAATTATCACCTCGAGAAAACATTTTAGAAAATACCCTTTTGGATTTTTTGGTCTTGTTTTTCTTTCTTATCACCTTTTCATCCTTTTTTCCCTCCTTTTCTTTCTCTTTCATTCCTTCCCCTCTTCCTCCTGCTCTCCCTCCCTTCCTCCTCTTCAACCAGCTATTTTTGTATTTAAAACATAATATTATATTAAACATAAACTTTTCATAATTTGCTTTTGTAATGAAGCAGCATGTTTTGAATGTCTTCCAAGTCAGTAAATACATTTCTACTTCATCGGAGTTTTATTTCATTGTATAAATGTTCCATAAATTATATATCAAATCTCTTACTACTGGGCATTGATATTATTTCTAAGTTTTGTCTATTATAAACATTTTTGTGATAAATGGAATTCATTCAATCATTTATTCAATAAGTATTTATTATGCTAATACTACATGCCAGATTCTGGACTATAATGATATTAGACACAGCTCATGTTTCTGTCTTCCTATGCTTCCATGATAAATAAAATGAGATTGTTTAAATTTAGTTTGGAGTAACAATATTTATTTTGACGGTCCTTATCATCAGTTAGAAGGCCAATACTTTTGGCTATTATTTTCAAAGGTCATTAAAAGATTTATATATATATAAATAACATTGTATATGTGCTGCCAAAGCGAGCACAGATTTTATATAAATAACATTGTAATACAGGCCTTGAAATAATATGTACTCAGAGAGCATCCATATCCTATATTAATTTAACTAAAAAAACAACATAGCAACTGTATTATCTGACTGTCTCCACAGCCCGAGTCAAATGGCAATATCAGGCAAATACACAGCATTTATTTTTCCATTGATTTTGGTTTTATTGATCACTTGTGGTTTTGACACATACAGAGGTTTCCACTCATAACCACCAGGTAGGTGGAGACAGTGTGACATCATGTATATAGAGCACTGGCCAGGAGCCGAGAATTCTCAATATGATATTGAGCTCAACTGCTTATTAGCTACTTAACCTTTAGAGGTTATCAGATATTCTTGAGTTTCAGTTTCCTGCTCTGTAAAATGAGAACATGTTACTAAATAATTTCTCAGTTTCTATCAATCTAGCAATCTTTAGCCTGGGGGTTTTTCATATTTCTGCTAGAAGTTACCACTGAAATGGTCTGAGCTCCTAATATGAATACTGGTTCCATCAATCCAAGCTATGCTAAGAGATATGGATGACAAAATAATAAATACAATGAGAGCTTTGAGCCAAGGAGTGATTCGGTATTTTAAACTTTGGAAGTTTATGATCACTATGGGTGTTGAAGAGACTACAGGAAGTCACAAATGGAAGTGGAAAGACCATATGGAAAAAAGCAATTCTGGTTGACAGGGTGAGAGATTACTGTAGTATCACTGGAGATGGTGAGAAAGTCACATCCTGACTGTGTTTTGGAACTAGAGCTGGTTTTGGATATGCGGACAGCTAGCATGTAGGGTAAGAGAAAGGAGATGTTCTGGATAACTCCATTGTTGGCCTGAGCAACTAGAGAGATGCTAGTTTTCGGTCACTGAGATGGAGGATACTGAGGGAGCAGAGGTTTCATGGAGGTAGAGAGGAGCATTGTCAGCATTTTGGTTTTGTACATTCTGTGTTTGAGGTATTTATTAGACATGGAGCTGGAGATGTTTAAGTGGGGACCTGGATCTATGAGTCTAAAACTCAAGAGAGAGGACAGAGCTGGCAATTTAAATTTGGAGATTAGATTATGAGCAATGGCTAAATGATCTTAATCAAGGCAATTAATCTTGCTATTCCTCAATTTAATCATTTGGTAAGATGGGTATAATTTTTTTAATAAACATTAAATGAGGTAATATGAATTTTATAAAATTTTCAGCACACTGACTTGTATAATAAGTATCTGATAAATATTCACTCCTCCTCTTCACTATGATGTTGCATGGATGGATGGATTGGTGATGAACTTATTAACCCATCTGAACACTTTAAAACCCAACTCAGAGGCTTGACCCATCTTGGAGAAGATGGAGAAAATGTGTATTCATGTAGCTTCGGTGTAGCATATGGAGGATAAAGGAGAAAAGACAGATCCTAAATTTATTTAGATTAGAGGTTGAATAAATATGGGCTATTAATTACACTTTTCAGGGAAACCAAGCCATGAATCCCAGGGTCCATATTATCATGGTTGACTGTGCCAAATCTAATCTTTGTGGTTGAAGTGCGGTCTTGACCTTCCTTGCCTAGATGGAAATGTTAACTAGAAAAGCCTTGTATAGTCCTTGACGTGCTCAGAGAGAATCATTTTAATAATTCAGCCAACTGTATTTACATGGTCCCTCGATGTCTGGGCTAGGCCTTGTTAGGAATAAAAGATAAAATATTAAAGAGAGAAATATAAACAATCCTGGCTTGAATTACAATTTCTAGTTTAAAAACATGTTCATGACTCACAGAAGCTATTATATGTGTGATCTCTGAAAATGAAATTGGCTCGCTGACCTCTCAAGAACCCCTCATAAACACTAAGTGAATATTTCACCACAATGACCAAGACTTTGCAGTTGAGATTAGTAGCTGGCGCCCATCTACTCACTAAGAATTCCCTCCTTCATTCAATCACCAAAGCTGTGAAGAACAATTAATGTGAACCAGACATCTTACTAGCTGAGAATTTTAGTATTTTTGGAGTTGTGATGGCAGAGTTATCTGTCTTTGGTTGATAACTCAAGAGTCTTCACTTTAACACATGAAACAAATCCCTGCAAGACATATGCTTCATTTTTTTTTAATTCAACATTTATTTTGAGATAGTTATAGATTCACATACAGAGAGATCCTGTGTACCCATTACCCATTTTCCCTCAGTGGTAATATTTTGCAAAACTATAGTTAATATCACAGCCAGGATATTGACAATTCATTTTTACATTAAGATTTGGGATCTTGGGGCGCCTGGGTGGCTCAGTTGGTTAAGTGACTGCCTTCGGCTCAGGTCATGATCCCGGAGTCCCGGGATCGAGTCCCACGTCAGGCTCCCTGCTCAGCAGGGAGTCTGCTTCTCCCTCTGACCCTCCTCCCTCTCATGCTCTCTGTCTCTCATTCTCTCTCTCGCAAATAAATAAAATCTTAAAAAAAAAAAAAATTAAAAAAAAAAAAGATTTGGGATCTTAAGATTACATTGAGACTTGAATCATTGGAATTATAAATGTAAGGTTGGAAACTACAACTAAAGACATGCAAAGACATCTTAGCTAATGCTGTTTTCCTATTTTTTACTCTATGCTGTTCTCCTCCAACTGTGACCCTATGGGTCTGGATAGGCCTCCTGTTTGTGCTCTGGTAGTATTGTGTACCTCTTCTTTTCTAACACTCAGTTCACTAGTAATCCTTGTTCAGTATCAGCTTTCCTTTGTGACTGTAAGCTCAGAGGGCAAAAATTACATTTTCTATTCACTACTGTTTCTATGGCACCTGGCAAAGTGTCTGACACCAGGAGAGGCTGGATGAATTTTATTTGGTGGAGATAATCAATTAATCTAATCAACAACAGGTCATAGAAAACTAGGGCATTATTAGTGATGCTGCTAAAAATCAATGTCAGTAAGACTTTTGTTTCTCTGAGCCCAAATCTGTTCTAAGATTTCTATCCACCGAACAACCAAAATTCGTATGTGTTCTAACACATGGGAAAAATTATTATTCTGCGGAAGAATCCAGTCTGAGTTAAATATCAATGAACCAACTCCTGCAATGTCTTAAAATCAAGTCTGAAACAACAGTCTATTCCAGAATAGCTTTCCTGATGAACACATTTTTGGTTCTCTAATGTTGTTCTAATCAGCTGGACAATCGTAGCTGAATGACTTTCCCTCCTAAATGACAATATAAGTTAATGTTTCTTGAAACCTTCTTTGTGGTCACCCAGAACACCCACAGGCTTCTCTCTAGGGATGATGGAACACTGATAATTGGGCATTTTAAATAGCTTGGGAGGTTATCTGAAATAAATAGTCTAATAAAAAAAAGTATACCTTAATGGCTAGATCTGTGGACATGTGGTATATCTTAAAAGCTTTTTGTTGAAAAGTTTTGCTTTTTGGAGTCTGGACTAACTGGCTGACTTTTTATACATTCTCATGTCTTCAGTGTTGTGAGCTATTAAGATTTAATATAATGATCAGTGTCTGATTTGAGTGAGACCTTCCAAGATTTCTCAGTCTACTGGTTGCTTTGTTCCTTGACACTGGATAGTCACTTGGGATAGAATGATGAACAAGTTAGACATGGTATCTTTCTTTATAGAGCTTATTTCTAATATAAGGAACAAATGAAATATCAAGAGAGCAGACCAGTTAATTAAATAATTATCAATTTGATAAACTACTACAACGGAGAGAATAAATGACCAAACTGAAAGAGGGGAAAGCAGCCCTGAGAATTAGATTTTCTATGTTGAACATAAAGAATTTCACAGAACATCAACATCAGGAAGGCCTTTCTGTGACTGTAATTGATCAAGACAATGACTGTAATCATTTTTGAACACAGACAAAAACATGAACAAACCACCCAAATGACCAAGTTACTATGAGTGACTGTTACTGCTTTACCAATTAGTTTGAGGCTTGCACTGTGTTCTCATCTTCTAGCTAATAATTATTAACATATCCATATCACAGAATTATCCCAGCTCCCTGACTGTCCAAGGCAGAGAAAAATCCCATTTCTTTGAACTATATCTAAATCGCCTAATCCCAAATTCTTTAATAAGCCCTTCCTAACACCCTCCTCCCCCCAACCGACTTACCTATGGTGTTCCCTATGGAACCCTCCCTCCTTGCAATAAGTCAATAAACTCAACATTGTTCAATTAAAAGTGTGTTCCTGTTGTTCTTTGGCTCGAAGGCATTGACAAAAGAGTGAAAGACAGAACATTTTTTCTGATGCCTAAAGATTTCATCACTATTTGCTTTGCTGTGGCAAGATTCGGAATAAGACCTATTAAATAAGACCTATGTAAATAAACATAAAGAGGGGATATAGCTTAGTCAAAGTAACTTGTTACAGAGAAAAAGTTCCAGAGTCCCAAGTGATACTCAGAAAGGAAGGCTCTGGGCAGATGGAGGTAAGCATATAATTTGGGAAGAGGGCTACATGTGTCTAGGTAGACACTATGGCATGGAGAGAGATTTCAGGCAAAATAACACTTCTTCCTCCTCTCTGCCCAAAACAAACAAAAAAGCAAAACAAACAAACAGAACAACAGCTCTCAGAAATCGTAAATGGAAACTCTTAGTATCTGGACACCTACCAGAATAGCAATTGCATTCCCTAAATGTGCCAAAATGAAATCAGCTGGCCCTACATGCATACAGGATAAAGCAGGATAAATCATAATTGCTGAGTCAGTAGCCCTTTTACCCAGGGATCAAGATTTATACCGTACAACTCAGCATTATTGTCTCTAGCTCAACAAAGTTGCCTGGGCATAGCTTAATTTTAGGTGTTTCATTCACTCCTAGTTTTAAACAGTCTCTTTCAAATTAGCTCAGTCTCTTTTAGATAAATATTCACAAATTAATGGTTGAAAGTCATTTTCATATATATTTATTTTCTCTCAAAAGTTTTCCCTGTCCTTCCTCAAAATCCAAGATGGCGTTAGGTATAGATAAAAAGCTTTTCTGTACTCATGGTGATGGAGAAAGGAAACCTGGAGTAAGTATGAGTAGCAGGACTGTCACCTGGGTTTTTATTTAGCTCCATTAAGATCATTCTTGTCCAGCCTGGTGGCTGAACATCTTTCTTTATGTGTCTTTCAAGTTTACAGTTAGTAATTAGTGTTCTTTTCACCCTGTGGGTCATAGTGGCTGTCCTTTCTGCCTCCCACTTCCCATGCTATAAATTGGTCTCATTTGGCTTCTGATGGCTCAGGAGCTCTTTTTGCATCAGGCTCCCTCATTTCAACTACAAGAAAGACCTTAAAAATTATCCTGGTGTTTCTGTGACGTGTTCTTGGTTCTTAAATTCAGCAACCATTTGTTGGGCCCAAAAGGTTCTTTCAGATTTTTTCTGTATCATAAGGGAAACATGAAGCACCATGGTGGATTCTAGGGAGGTGAGTCAGTGTGATGGAGTTACTTTCTGACTATGCCATGTGTCCATTTATATTGCCCCATATCAGAATGGTGCACACTGCTAGCAGCACGTTCCTGAATTACAGGTGAAAGGCTGCTTACAGCATCCTGTGTCAATATATCTTATGTTTTTATATCCCCCTGAGGATTGATCCCCAAAGGTGGAAAGGGCTTGATGAGAAATAAGAACCCTAGTTTCTGACCTCCCTGGAAGCATTCTCTATTCCCCACTTAGGTGGGAACTTGCATTATGTTCTATCTTGAGTTTTGTCTATATAGAGAAGCCCTATGCATATGGTCATCAGATCTGTCTCTTGATGTGGAAAGGGAGTATTGAGAATTTTTTTTCTCTCTTGACAAGGCCTGACTGTCAGAACTATTATCTTGTTATGGACTCAAAATAAATCTAATTTGACAGTCAACATGAAGCATGGATTTTGTTATTCTAGATGATGCCTGCCCTTTCTCTGAGGCACTGAAACCCATTACGGGAGGGGACTAGACCAGAGTATGGTGACTTAAGATGAATGAGAAGTACCTCAGTTTAATATTTTAAAAAATATTATACTTATCAAAACCCTAATTCATTCAGTCATGATTTCCAACTTTGATGGGTTCATGGGTGTTTAAATCATTCATCTCTGGAGCAATGAATCTTTCTTGGACATCCTAAATTTTTTATTCAGTTTATTACTTATTTTCTCACTTCCTCCTTTAGAATAGAGGATCCACAAGGGCAGGAAATTGATGTTTCTTTGGTGCTGGGAACTTAAGAAGGTCTCATAACTGTTGAATAGATAAATGATGAATGAATAAAAGAAATAGACTCCCTTATGCCCATTTAGCCACAAGTATTAAGAAGAGTCAAGTCTTGTGTATAAGGTGAGAAAGTATGTTGTCTTAATAGTATTCATTGAAGAATGCTTAGAAAGTGTCAGATACTGAGGTTACAATGTGGAACAAACAGACATGTGTCAGTTCTCATGGAAAGAGAGAAGGGGAAGATTAATTTTAATCCTGTGTCTGCCAGTTACTAGCTATGCCAGTTATTTAACTGCCATGAACCTCAGTATTCTCATCTGTAAAATGGAGATAGAGTTACCTATCCTATAGGGTTGTGCTTGGTACATCACAGGTACTCACTGACTCTTAGTTTCCTTATGTTCCACTTTCCCAGGTATCAACCTATAGAGTGATATGGAAAATCAGAGAAAAGAAGGGAGGAAAAAGAAATTGAACAAGGACTCTGGTCCTCAACAATAATTGGAAGTTTCTTTAGCTCTTGCTGGCCATTTTCCTCTGGCTAATGAGGAGTCATCTTGTAGAATAACTGTTGGTAGTCCCAGAGAATTACTCCTACAGCAGGGTGTACAAGGCCACCCATCATAAGAAATGGGCTGTGATACTCTCAGAGGCCCTCACCCCTCAGTAGCTTGGCCTCAGGCAAGCAGCATTCTGGTCCCTCATCTTCAAGCCAGAGAAATCTGACTGGCTGTTTTCCAATGTGTGTTTACACCTCCCTGGATACTCCTGTTCTGCCCACATTTGATACAGCTCTTAGGTTCTAAACTCTGCTGCTTACACATTCTCTCATTTCTCACTTCCCATGAGAAAAAATTCCTGGATCTTGATACCAGTTCAAATGGAAACATGCCTGAGTTTAAGTGACCTTACCATTAATGAAAATTTTTATTAGTTCAAAGAGTACTATTCAGACACATTTTTGCAATGAGATAACTTTCCCTGGTGCTATCCAAGTTTTTGGACACTCGCACTTGAAGAGCTTTTTATATTAGCCTTGGAACTCACTGGCTTTTCATATCATGGGTTTAATGTCTTATTATTTAATATCAAATCCCTCCTTCCCTAGTGGCATGTCTTTCCTCTGTAGAGAGGTCACCCCAAATTTCCATGATAGCTATTCACAAATATTAAAGAATTTTTAGTTCCCCAGCATCTGGGCTGAGGAAACATTTGTAAACATGGTCCCTGACCTACAGTAGATTATCAAGTGATGATGATGATCATGATGATCATGATGATCATGATAGTAACAACAACAGTACTAACAGGTAACATTTATTGAGGACTTACTAAGTCTTAGACACTAGGTTAAATACTTTCTGCGCATTAATTAGTTTAACCCTGGCAAAATTGCCTATGAATTAGGTACTATTAGTATCCCCATTCTATAGATGAAGAAATGGCTCAGAGAGGCTAAATGATTTGTCAAAGGACTAGAGCTGACTTCAGAGAATTCCCCACCTCTCACTGTGCTGAAAATGTTTTGGATACATTATCTTTTATTTTTTTTCAAGATTTTATTTATTTGACAGAGAGAGAGAGCACAAGCAGGAGGATTGGCAAGTGGAGGGAGAGGGAGAAGCAGGCCTCCCGCCGAACAAGGAGCCCGATGTGGGGCTCGATCCCAGGACCCTGGGATCATGACCCGAGCCGAAGGCAGGTGCTTAACGACTGAGCCACCCAGACGCCCCTTGGATACATTATCTTATTCTGTTCTTCCAGCAACTCTGTGAGGTAGAAGCGCTAGCTATGTTTTCCAGCTGTGGAAACTAAAGCTCAGAGAGGTTAGGTAACTTGCTTAAGGCCACACAGTTTGTAAATGGCAGAGACGGAATTTGGAACAACAAAGCCTCTACTCTTAAATTCCAGATTCTACTATTGTAAGAGTATGATGTTTAACAAAGAAGACACTATCATTAACATGCCTAAATAATACACAAACATATGTATATACCCTATACCTTCAGAGAATTGTAATCACAAAGCACTTTTATATAGCTTAGAAATGAGAGTTTGGAAAAGTTCTGAGAGATAATGGTGAAGAGCGATCAGATGGATTGGCAGGTTTTGAAAACACCTAATTACCATCTAGCAGGTGTCTGCCCCCAGGCACGCTCAGCAGGTAAAATGGTGTCTGGGGACCCAAGTAAATGCTTCTTTCACTAAATGTGCCTTTCTGTCTATACTGTGCTTCTCTGAGCTGAGGGATTCAATAACAGATGCTCTGAGATTATTCTTATTAAAGCAAAAGAATTGTCTTTTGTCGCCATAGATGCATTTCCCATCCTTGTGTTCACCATGAGCACATCCTAAGAGAAATGATCATCTGATACACAAGCACAGTAGAGATCATAATGGGGGTATAACCCAGGGTTGGGTTTCTCATGATTATAATTACAGAATCTCAGCCTCATTAACATAGGTTTTTACACATGATGCTTCTTTCCCATAATAAACCTCATTTGAAATGAACACCTTTAAGCCTCAAGGCCACAACAATTATGTTCAGGTTGAAGAGCAATTAGTTTCTACTTATGTTTGAGTAAACAAAATAAATTATTGCCTCTGTTTGTTTTCCTTTACAATCTATGTTTGATCCTGTGTTTGCTGCATGGCATACCAATACTAAACATTTTTCATTTGTCCTAAAATAAGCATTGGATGAAATGTCTCTTTGTGTGTAGTTTGAGCTTGTATTCTGTTGTCTCACACCAGTTATTCAGTGCTTTGAATCCAAGTAGATTTAATGATCTCATTTATGTAGTAAGGTTAGGAGAGAGAGGAAGGCAAACATGTTCCCTGCCTTTATGCAGCTTACATTCCAACCAAAGGACAGGGTAGACTATTTTATCTGTCTTTTTCAGTGCTGATGTAATTACATTTTTTACATTACTGAAAATTACATTTTCAGTCCCAGTGCCTGGGACTTAGTAAGTGCACAGTAAATACTTGTTCCGTGAGTACATTCATAGGGAAGTGTAGTAAGGGCTATGATAGAGGGATTACAGGAGAGCCATGAAAATGTATGGTACTAGTCCAGTTTCCCCTGAGGCAGAGAATAGAAAGCTGAGGTGCAAGCTCTCCCTGCCATTCATGACAGCCTCCCTGCGAACAAAGCCTCACAGCATAGTGGTCCAGAACATGCCCCCACTGTCAGGTAAGGATGGGTCTATATCCTGTTTCCCTATTTGCTGTGCATGAAAGTGTTGGCAGGTATCGCTCCCAAACCTCAATTTTCTCTTTGTAAAATGGCAAATGATTCACGTGATGCTCTTAGTGACCAGCACATGTTAAACAGTCAATAGCTGTAATTGCCATTGACCATGAAAGACTGGTTGGGTTCTCACTGCACAGAATTATGTTATTTCTCTTAAAGGAAACTTGGAAGTGTCTTAACAGAATCATGATGAAAGTTAATAATTGAATGTATCAAATAGAAAAAGGAAGAAAACATCACAACCTGCCAACTTAAGACATTTTAAAGTGTTGACTATATTTTAAACATTTTTCTTACATTCATCCAAATGGCTACTGTTACCTTAAGAAGAGTGGAATTTTGTATTACACTGTGCTAACTTCCTCACTTGTGACTTGGAGATAGCTACTAGAACTCTATGAGTTTCAGTTCCCAAAGCCATAAAATGAAGAGAATAAAAATAAATTTATAAAAGCATTAACTTCTTTATCTCAATGTGTTTTTAGGAGATCTGTATCTGTCTAAGGTCTCTTTCATTAGTTCACCTATTCACAAATAATTTTTGGCCACTAGTTACATGCAGTGCATCATGCCAGTCATGTGATGACATATATACCTTGGAGGAGCACAGGGTAGGGAGGTGGGGGAAGACAAGCACGTGCACAAATTATTGCAAGGGAGGATAATGAAGTTCTATGGAGAGAGATGCCAAGAGTGATGGGCAAATGGCAAGAGTATCTTGGCTTAGCACGGGACTGCCATGTGCACCAGATGGATCCTTTGTTTTCTAGTCCCCATACCAAATGTAGGATTTGATACAGCTTGTCTGTAGGTTTGCTGTGCATGGTTAGACTGCATTCAATTCAATTCAATGCTAAGCATTCCTTCATAGGTCATCATTGGTGATTTCAGCTATCTGTTTACCAGTATCAATCTATTAATCTATAAAGGGATATTTCCTGATATCCCTTTCAATGAGGGAATAAAGGGATATTTCCTGACCATGTGTTGTGTTTCAAGTTTGCAACTCTGAAATCAGTAATGAGTGAGATTTCATCCCTCTTTTTCAGAAGCTCCCTGTTTAGGAAATGATGTGGGAAAAATGCAGATCACTGTAGCCTGAGTCAGAATATGGTGAAAACCTAAACACAAAATAAGGGTGGAAACCAATGTATGCCTGAATTTTCACACCTTACCAGTACCATGTGTTTAGTTACCTGCCCAACCAGACACTGGAGGTTGGGGCACAGTTTTGGCTAAGGGAGAGGAGGCACGTGAGTACCTGAAGGGAGGTGAGATCTCCAAGGCCTTGGATACCAGATTACAGAGGTTATCCAGTAGGAGGACCCCTGTACATTTTTTTTATTTTTTATTGTTATGTTAATCACCATACATTACATCATTAGTTTTTGACGTAGTGTTCCATGATTCATTGTTTGTGTATAACACCCAGTGCTCCATGCAGAACGTGCCCTCTTTAATACCCATCACCAGGCTAACCCATCCTCCCACCCCGCTCCCCTCTAGAACCCTCAGTTTGTTTTTTAGAGTCCATCGTCTCTCATAGTTCGTCTCCCCATCCGATTTCCCCCCCTTCATTCTTCCCCTCCTGCTATCTTCTTTTTTTTTTTTCTTAACATATATTGCATTATTTGTTTCAGAGGTACAGATCTGTGATTCAACAGTCTTGCACAATTCACAGCGCTCACCATAGCACATAGCCTCCCCAGTGTCTATCACCCAGCCACCCCATCCGTCCCACCCCACCCCCCACTCCAGCAATCCTCAGTTTCCTGAGATTAAGAATTCCTCATATCAGTGAGGTCATACAATACATGTCTTTCTCTGATTCACTTATTTTGCTCAGCATAACACCCTCCAGTTCCATCCACGTCATTGCAAATGGCAAGATCTCATTCCTTTTGATGGCTGCATAATATTCCATCATATATATATATACCACATCTTCTTTATCCATTCATCTGTCAATGGACATCTTGGCTCTTTCCACAGTTTGGCTATTGTGCACATTGCTGTTATAAACATAGGGTGCACATACCCCTTCGGATCCCTACATTTGTATCTTTGGGGTAAATACCCAGTAGTGCAATTGCTGAATCATATGGTAGCTCTATTTTCAACTTTTTGAGGAACCTCCATACTGTTTTCCAGAGTGGCTGCACCAGCTTGCACTCCCACCAACAGTGTAGGAGGGTTCCCCTTTCTCCGCATCCCCGCCAACATCTGTCATTTCCTGATTGTTAATTTTAGCCATTCTGACTGGTGTGAGGTGGTATCTCATTGAGGTTTTGATTTGGATTTCCCTGATGCCGAGTGATGTTGAGCACTTTTTCATGTGTCTGTTGGCCATTTGGATGTCTTCTTTGGAAAAATGTCTGTTCATGTCTTCTGCCCATTTCTTGATTGGGTCATTTGTTCTTTGGGTGTTGAGTTTGATAAGTTCTTTATAGATTTTGGATACTAGTCCTTTATCTGATATGTCATTTGCAAATATCTTCTCCCATTCTGTCGGTTGTCTTTTGGTTTTGTTGACTGTTTCTTTTGCTGTGCAAAAGCTTTTTATCTTGATGAAGTCCCAATAGTTCATTTTTGCCCTTGCTTCCCTTGCCTTTGGTGATTTTCTAGGAAGAAGTTGCTGCAGCAGAGGTCGAAGGGGTTGCTGCCTGTGTTCTCCTTTTGGATTTTGATGGACTCCTGCATCACATTTAGGTCTTTCAACCATTTGGAGTCTATTTGTGTGTGTGGTGTAAGGAAATGGTCCAGATTCATTCTTCTGCATGTGGCTGTCCAATTTTCCCAACACCATACTGTCTTGATGATGACAGCTTTGTAATAGAGCTTGAAGTCTGGAATTGTGATGCCGCCAGCTTTGCTTTTCTTTTTCAACATTCCTCTGGCTATTCAGGGTCTTTTCTGGTTCAATACAAATTTTAGGATTATTTGTTCCATTTCTTTGAAAAAAAGTGGATGGTATTTTGATAGGGATTGCATTGAATGTGTAGATTGCTCTAGGTAGCATTGACATCTTCAAAATATTTGTTCTTCCAATCCATGAGCATGGAACGTTTTTCCATTTCTTTGTGTCTTCCTCAATTTGATTCATGAGTATTTTATAATTTTCTGAGTACAGATCCTTTGTCTCTTTGGTTAGATTTATTCCTAGGTATCTTATGGTTTTGGGTGCAATTGTAAATGGGATCGACTCCTTAATTTCTCTTTCTTCTGACTTGTTGTTGGTGTATAGGAATGCCACTGATTTCTGTGCATTGATTTTATATCCTGCCACTTTACTGAATTCGTGTATGAGTACTAGCAGTTTTGGGGTGGAGTCTTTTGGGTTTTCCACATAAACTATCATCTCATCTGCAAAGAGTGAGAGTTTGACTTCTTCTTTGCCTATTTGGATGCCATTTATTTCTTTTTGTTGTGTGATTGCTGTGGCTAGGACTTCTAATACTGTGTTGAATAGCAGTGGTGATAGTGGACATCCCTGCCGCATTCCTGACCTTAGGGGGAAGGCTCTCAGTTTTTCCCCATCGAGAATGATAGCTGCTGTAGGTTTTTCATAGATGGCTTTTATGATATTGAGGTATGCACCTTCTATCCCTATACTCTGAAGAGTTTTGATCAAGAAAGGATGCTGTACTTTGTCAAATGCTTTTTCTGCATCTATTGAGAGGATCATATGATTCTTGTTCTTTCTTTTATTAATGTATTGTATCACATTGATTGATTTGTGGATGTTGAACCAACCTTGCAGCCCAAGGATAAATCCCACTTGGTCATGGTGAATAATCCTTTTAATGTACTGTTGGATCCTATTGGCTAGGATTTTGGTGAGAATTTTTGCATCCATATTCATCAAGGATATTGGTCTGTAATTCTCGTTTTTGATGGGGTCTTTGTTTGGTTTTGGGATCAGGATAATGCTGGCCTCATAAAGCGAGTTTGGAAGTTTTCCTTCCATTTCTATTTTTTGGAACAGGTTCAAAAGAATAGGTATTAATTCTTCTTTAAACGTTTGGTAGAATTCCCCTGGGAAGACATCTGGCCCTGGGCTTTTGTTTTTTGGGAGATTTTTGATGACTGCTTCCATTTCTTTACTGGTTATAGGTCTGTTCAGGTTTTCTATTTCATCCTGGTTCAGTTTTGGTAGTTGACACATCTCTAGGAATGCATCCATTTCTTCCAGGTTATCTAATTTGCTGGCATAGAGTTGCTCATAATATGTTTTTATAATTGTTTGCATTTCTTTGGTGTTGGTTGTGATCTTTCCTCTTTCATTCATGATTTTGTTGATTTGGGTCCTTTCTTTTTTCTTTTTGGTAAGTCTGGCCAGGGGTTTATCAATCTTGTTAATTCTTTCAAAGAACCAGCTCCTAGTTTCATTGATCTGTTCTACTGTTCTTTTGGTTTCTATTTCATGGATTTCTGCTCTGATCTTTATTATTTCTCTTCTCCTGCTGGGTTTAGGCTTTATTTGCTGTTCTTTCTCCAGCTCCTTTAGGTGTAGGGTTAGGTTGTGTACTTGAGACCTTTCTTGTTTCTTGAGAAAGGCTTGTATTGCTATATACTTTCCTCTGAGGACCGCCTTTGCTGCATCCCAAAGATTTTGAACAGTTATGTTTTCATTTTCATTGGTTTCCATGATTTTTTTTAATTCTTCTTTAATTTCCTGGTTGACCCATTCATTCTTTAGTAGGATGCTCTTTAGCCTCCATGTATTTGAGTTCTTTCCGACTTTCCTCTTGTGATTGAGTTCTAGTTTCAAAGCACTGTGGTCTGAAAATAGGCAGGGAATGATCCCAATCTTTTGGTACCGGTTGAGCCCTGATTTATGACCTAGGATGTGATCCATTCTGGAGAATGTTCCATGGGCACTAGAGAAGAATGTGTATTCCGTTGCTTTGGGATGGAATGTTCTGAATATATCTGTGAAGCCCATTTGGTCCAGTGTGTCATTTAAAGTCTTTATTTCCTTGTTGATCTTTTGCTTAGATGATCTGTCCATTTCAGTGAGGGGGGTGTTAAGGTCCCCCACGATTATTGTATTGTTGTCATTGTGTTTCTTTGCTTTTGTTATTAACTGCCTTATATAATTGGCTGCTCCCATGTTAGGGGCATAGATATTTACAATTGTTAGATCTTCTGGTTGGATAGACCCTTTAAGTAGGGTATAGTGTCCCTCCTCATCTCTTATTCCAGTCTTTGGTTTAAAATCTAATTTGTCTGATATAAGGATTGCCACTCCAGCTTTCTTTTGGTGTCCATTAGCATGGTAAATGGTTTTCCACCCCCTCACTTTCAATCTGGGGGTGTCTTTGGGTCTAAAATGAGTCTCTTACAGATAGCATATCAATGGGTCTTGTTTTTTAATCCAATCTGATAGCCTGTGTCTTTTGATTGGGGCATTTAGCCCATTTACATTCAGGGTAACTATTGAAAGATAGGCGTTTAGTGCCATTGTATTGCCTGTAAGGTGACTGTTACCGTATATTGTCTGTGTTCTTTTCTGGTCTATGTTGCTTTTAGGCTCTCTCTTTGCTTAAAGGACCCCTTTCAATATTTCTTGTAGGGCTGGTTTCGTGTTTGCAAATTCCTTTAGTTTTTGTTTGTCCTGGAAGTTTTTTATCTCTCCTTCTATTTTCAATGACAGCCTAGCTGGATATAGTATTCTTGGCTGCATATTTTTCTCATTTAGTGCTCTGAATATATCCTGCCAGTCCTTTCTGGCCTGCCAGGTCTCTGTGGATAGGTCTGTTGCCAATCTAATGTTTCTACCATTGTAGGTTACATATCTCTTCTCCCGAGCTGCTTTCAGGATTTTCTCTTTGTCTCTGAGACTTGTAAGTTTTACTATTAGATGTTGGGGTGTTGACCTATTTTTACTGATTTTGAGAGGGGTTCTCTGTGCTTCCTGGATTTTGATGCCTGTTTCCTTCCCCAAATTAGGGAAGTTCTCTGCTATAATTTGCTCCAATATAGCTTCTGCCCCTCTCTCTCTTTCTTCTTCTTCTGGGATCCCAATTTTTCTAATGTTGTTTCGTCTTATGGTATCGCTTATCTTTCGAATTCTGCCCTCGTGATCCAGTAGTTGTTTATCTCTCTTTCTCTCAGCTTCTTTATTTTCCATCATTTGGTCTTCTATATCACTGATTCACTCTTCTGCCTCATTTATCTTATCAGTTAGCGCCCCCATTTTTTTTTAAAGATTTTATTTATTTATTTATTATTTGAGAGAGAGAGGGTGAGAGACAGAGCACGAGAGGGGAGAGGATCAGAGGGAGAAGCAGACCCCCCCATTGAGCAGGGAGCCCGATGTGGGACTCGATCCAGGGACTCCAGGATCATGACCTGAGCTGAAGGCAGTCGCTTAACCAACTGAGCCACCCAGGTGCCCTAGTGCCCCCATATTTGATTGCACCTCATTAATAGCCTTTTTGATTTTGACTTGGTTAGATTTTAGTTCTTCTATTTCTCCAGAAACGGTTTCTCTAATAACTTCCATGCTTTTTTTCAAGCCCAGCTAGTATCTTTAAAGTGATGATTCTGAACTCTAGATCCAACATTGTACTAATGTCCATATTGAGTAGGTTCCTGGCAGTCGGTACTACCTCTTGTTCTTTTTGTTAAGGTGATTTTTTCCGTCTTGTCATTTTGTCCAGAGGACAATAGATAAGTGAGAGAAGAAAATGCTAAGGGTAACAACGTCCCCAGAAAATATACTCTAAACAAATCAGAAAAGACCTGAAGCTGGGGGAAAAGAAAGGGAAAGATAGAAAAAATTAAAAAAGAAAAAGGACAAGATAAAAACAAACAAAAATAAAACAAAACAAAACAAAAAACAGAATATGATCAAATATGATCAGGCTGGTACATAGATCAGTGCCACACACTAGATTTCTGGTGTATTTTGGTCTGTTAGAAGAAAGTGCCTCCCAAAATTTTAAAGAAAGAAAAACTTATATATGTACAAAAATAAGGGTTGATATGATGAAGGGATGGAATATGACTCTAAAGATGAAAATTATGAAAATTTTATAAAAGGGATTGATAAGAAGTTGTTTGAAAAAAGAAGGAAGAGGATTTAAAAAAAAGAGAGAGATAATGTGATCAGGCAGGAGAGTAGAACAAAACCATACACTAGAGATTTAGGGTATATTTTGATCTGTTAGAAGAAACTATCTCTAAATTTTAAAGAGAGAACAACTTATATATATATGCCAAAAATAAGGGTAACTACTATGAAGGGATAGAATATGACTCTAAAAATGAAAAATAAAAATGTTTTTTAAAAAAGGGATTGATAAGATGTTGGTTGAAAAAGGGAAAAAGAAAAATTCAAAAAAAAAAAAAGGACAGTTAAAAAAAAAAAACTTTGAAAGACTAAAGAATCATGGTAAAAAAGCCATGGATTCTATGTGCAGTATTCCCCTAGCACTGGAGTTCTGCCATTCTCATTGATCGGTAAACTTGGTCTTGGCTGGCTGTTCTTGCAGATCTTCTGGGGGAGGGGCCTGTTGCCGTGGTTTCCAAATGTCTTTGCCGGAGGCGGAATTGCCCCGCCCTTGCCCGTTCCGGGCTAAGTAATCTGCTCAGGTTTGTTCTTGGGAGATTTTGTTCCCTGCAAGCTTTCTGTTGGGCTTTGGAGGCCGAGAGTGAAAATGGCGGCCTCCCAATCTCTGCCCTGGAGGAGCCGAGAACTCGGGGCCCTGCTCCTCAGTGAGCCCCCAGAGAAAAGCAGTCAGTCACTCCCGTCTTCCTGGTCTCCGGCCGCACTCCACGCTCACCCGGCCTGTGACCGAGCGTCTCTCTCTCTCTGGCACCCGACCCCACGTGGAGTCTCCAAACCCAGCAGATCCCTGCGGTGTGCTCCCGCACCACTCCTCCCAGGGGAGGAAGGGGAGTCTCCCCGGATCTGCCGCTTGTTGGGTCCCTGCTGGAGGAGCAGGGGCCCGACTGTGCCGCGGATCACGGTTTATGGCGACCCCGAGCTGAGAGCCCGCTCCTTGGCTCCCTCTCTGTAGCCGGCTTCCCTGCTCTGATCCCTAGGAGCTCTGCCGCACTCAGGCACCCCCGGTCTTCCTGTGACCCCGAGGGTCCTGAGACCACACTATCCCACAAGGGTTCCACCCCCCGCTTAGCCACCAGAGTGACGTCCCTCAGCGGAGCAGACTTCTAAAAGTTCCGATTTTGTGCTCTGTGGCTCTATCACTTGCCAGATGCGGCCAACAGAGGCCCCCTCCCCCGCCATCTATCGTCCCAAATATCACCTAGGATTCACTTTTCTGCACATCCTACCTTCCATAAAGTGGTCACTTTTCTGTTCAGAGAGTTGTTGCTATTCTTTTCTTTGATCTCCTGTTGAGTTTGTGGGTATTCAGAATGGTTTGATCCCTATCCAGCTGAATTCCTGAGACCAGAAGAAGTCCAGGTCTCCTACTCCTCCGCCGTCTTGCTCCACCCCAGCCCTGTACATTTTTGAAGCAGGGGGAGAAGGGGAGCACAAGCAATAGAAAGCAGCATTGCCCAGGTCTTAAGAGAAGGTGGAGACTGATAAACACAAGTAAGAAGTGGTGCTAAGTTCTCCTGAGGGTGGTTTCTCTTAGGGGATTCCAGGCATTTCAGAGAAGAGCCATTTGAGATTGGCAACTTCTCCCAACATCCAAGGCTCAAACAACTCATGTGGCTCTTCCTATGTCACCAGTTACTCCTGAAGCATCCCTCCAGAAACCCAAGTTAACACAGATCTCAAAGTGGATAGAGAAACTTGCATGAGGAGTGCTAAGTGGGCCTTCAGTTGTTTCTTTGTTGGGGGGTTAGTGGTTAGGGAGTAGGGTCAGACCAACTTTAAAATCAAGTGCTTTGTCAAAGACAAAGATGCATCACAGGCTCTATAACTTTCTAGAGATAAAAGTGTTATAGCAGCTAGTAACTTCTCTTCTATTGACTATGTTCCCCATGCTGTACCTTTTATTCCTGTGACTTACTCATTCCATAACTGGAAGCCTGTATCTCCCCCTCACCTTCATTCATTTGTCCATCCCCCACCTCTCCCCTCTGGCAACTGTTAGTTTGTTCTTTCTGTCTACAGGTCTGATTTTGCTTTCAGTTTATTTGCTTATTTTGTTTTGTTTTGTTTAGATTCCACGTATAGGTGAAATCATATGGTATTTGTTTTTCTCACTCTTATTTCACTTAGCATAATACCCTCTAGGTCCATCCATGTTGTTGCAAATGGCAAGATCTCATCATTTTTTATGGCTAAGCAATATTATGTGTGTGTATATATATATATATATATATATATATATATACATATATACACATAATACACAATATTACATATGTATATGTATATACACATATATACACATACCACATCATATTCATTCATCTACCAATGAACATTTGGGTTGCTTCCATTTCTTGGCTATTGTAAATATTCCTGCAATAAACATAGAGGTGCATAATCTTTTCAGATTAATGTTTTCATTTTCTTTAAGTAAATAACCAGTAATAAAATTACTGGTTCATGTGGTTTTTCTACTTTTAATATTTTGATGAAACTCCATCCTGTTTTCCACACAGCTGCACCAATTTGCATTCCCACAAAAAGGGTACAAGGGTTCCTTTTTCTCCACATTGTCACCAACACTTGTTATTTCTTATCTTTTTTATTCCTGCCATTCTGACAGGTGTAATGTGATATCTCATTATGGTTTTGATTTGCATTTCTCTCATGATGAGTGATGTTGAGCATCTTTTCATGTGTCTGTTGGCCATCTGTATGTTTTCTTTGGAAAAATGTCTATTCAGGTCCTCTACCAATTTTTAATTGTATTATTTGGGGTTTTTTGGTGTTAAGTTGTATAAGTTATTTAAATATTTTGGATATGAACCCCTTATCAGATATATCATTTGCAAATATCTTCTTCCATTTAGTAGATTGACAGAATGGTTTTTTGTTTTGTTGATGGTTTCCTTTGATGTCCAAAGTTTTTTATTTTGATGTAGTCCCAATAGTTTATTTTTGCTTCTGTTTCCCTTGCATTAGGGCTAGTAACTCTGTGGCATTTTGAGTCTGGAAGTTATCATGGCTTTAGGTGGAAAGGCTTCCTTTCTTTTCCTCTGTCTAATTCATTCTGGGTAGAAACATTAAGGTTGACTTGAACTGTGAAACTGATGGGATCTTTTGAAGTTTAGAAGACTGTAAACTCTCCCATGATGAAAGTTCTAAAACCACTTCCCAATTCTTTAAATATCCTATGCTTAGAATTTAAAAGGCTGCTGTTTTACTACCATTTAATTATCTATTTCTCAGGTGACTGTGATATTACAATTTTGCAACATCCTGTAGCTCTATCCAACCATTCAATTATGTGTAAAGCAGGATTTTTACAGTACCATAATTGGTAGGAAAAGTGGGTAGAGGCATTAATGTCAGTTAACTAATAATACGTATAGAAAGCTGGTTCTTAAAATATTTTGCCCATATGAAATTGCTATATACACACATAAAACTTTACATGAGGCTGACTCTTGGGCCAGTACCCATTAAAAAACAAGACAAACAGTCAACTTGCTGTTATGATCAATTTCTGGGAACATAGGAAAAAGATGCCTGGACTCTCAATTAGTAATCTACTTCAACCACTTTTCTGGAAAAAAGTCACATTGTCTCTCTGGTTCTTAGATCTGGTTCATCAATCATTTGTCATCAATACAACACTTAGACCCAGGCCAACTGGCCTCCCTCTAGGCTTTGGGCTTAAAGGTCCAGCTCTAGCCTCTTCTGGTTGTGACCCTCCCCATGAGAATCTCTGAGCTAAGGGATGTGTCCATCCAGAACCCATGCCCTGCCCCCTCCAACACACATACATACCATGCTCTGGGTTTTTGAGACCCTCAGATTCTCAGCACAAGTGGCCCTGAACCTGTTTTCAAGTTCCTTCTCCTGTGAATTCATTCCCTCAAGGTCAGAAAAGGATGCTGGGGGTGTACATATATGGAGTCACCAAGGAGTGAATATTTCTAAGGTGGCACTGGAGGGCTTTGGTGTCCAGAATCATGTACTTGACTCTTCATAGTGCAGACTGGAGTTGGGCAAGGAGAGGCAGGTGAGCTGGGAAGGAGGTCTCCATTTGTTCTCTTGACTCAGGCCCAACAAGTGTTGGGGTAGGTATTTAGACCTGTCAATGCCCACTCTTTAAACAGAGGTTCAAGGGGCACCTGGGTGGCTCAGTCGGTTAAGCATCTGCCTTCAGCTCAGATCATGATCCCAGGGTCCTGGGATCGAACCCCATATCAGGCTCCCTGCTCAGCGGAGAGCCTGCTTCTGCCTGCCACTCTGTCTACTTGTGCTCTCTCTCTCTCACTCTGTCAAATAAATAAATAAATAAAATCTTAAAAAATAAAAATAAAAAGAGGTTCAAGGAAATTAGCTGCAGGACGGTAGTCTAACATTTTTGAGAAGAAAAAAAGAAATCCTGGAATAGGCAAATATATTTAAAGGTTTTCTTTTTTCTCAAATCTGTTTATTAACTATGTATCACAGTGATTCCACCCTTAGCAATTCATTTCTTGAGTTTAGACATTGAATGTTAGTTGAAATATGAATAACTCTTGGGGGGTCCTAATGCTTTTGTATTTTTCACTAGCAACAATTGATATCTTTGTATGCATTTATCTGATTAGCCAGTCACCTAGCAGGCTCAGAGGCAAAGCACAAAGGATTAGTAAATTTCATTGTGGTGAATTAGTAAATGTCTGGAAGAGTTGGAATTCCCTGAATCTCTACATTACAAGCTTCAGCACTATTATAATGATGATAATAATAATAAATAACACCAGCAGCTAATAAACGTTGAATATTTGCTATGTGTCAGGCTTTGTTCATATCATTCAATCCTCATAGAACTTATGAAATAAGTCATTTTATTACCCCTACTATAAAGATGAGAAAAACTGAGGCAGAGAGAGTCTAAGTGATTTTTCCTAAGCCCCAGAGTTAATAAGTAGCAAGGTCAGAATCTGAACCCAGGTATCTGATCACCCCTTCCCGTTGGCTGAGAGTTCTCACTTTATTTGCATATGTCTTTTGTCAGCCTAACTTTCTGATTTACTATTCACGTGTCTCCAATGCACTATAGAAATTTGAAGTCTAATGTTAGGTTATTTTGAGTGTATAATTAATCTTTATTACCCTTACTATTATGATTGTTGCATTCTGAACTCAGTAGCCACAGTTATACCATACTGGTGATTAAGATTCATGGGAGATTGCTAGAATTCATATTCATATGGATCTACTGTATTTATTTAGATAACTATAAACATGATAAGCTCGCATCAAATGATCCCAAGGATAATTCCCTAAGAATTATTGCCTCATTCAATTAAGTCTTTAATTTTTTTATAGTATGGCAAAATATAGAATTTTTAAATGAGAAAAATTTATATATAAATTGTGAAATATATTAACAGGAAAAATCCATCACTTTTATACTGTGGTTAAAAATATCACATTCCTAGAAATCACTTTAAAGAAAATGAATTACATTTACATTTTATTTATTTTTACACAAATTGCATTGAATTTTTAAAGAGTTGGAGTAAAGAACCTTAACGTTCAATCAGGGGTATGCAAGCCACTGCCTGTAGGCCAAATCTAGCCCACAGCCTGTTTTTTATAAATACAGTTTTATTGAAAGACAGTGAGGCTCATTTGTTTACATATTATCTTGGCTGCTTTTGTGCTACAACAGTGCAGTTGAATACTGGTGGTAGAGATCATATGGCATGCAAAAAGTGAAATATTTACAATCTGGTCCTTTATAGAAAATATTTGAGGACTCCTGCTCTAAACAATTGTACAAACTGAAATGTTGGTAGATATACACTTCAATAATTCTTTAGAGTTCCCTAATGTTGGAGACTTTCCAAATGGACAAAAGCACAACTGTGTCAAAACAATGTTTGGACTCTAAAATGTTCAGCCAGTTAAAGAAACATATTTTATTTTATTGCCACCTGAATTGTTTTGAAAATATTTGTAAAAATCATGGTGAGTTATCTCAATCCTATGGTTGCTCTTTAAGCAAGAATGTCTATCAAATGTACTTACTAATGGGAAATGAAAGGCTAAGAATACCATAAGAGGTTTTGTGATAAAACTCAGAATCAAGTATTTACTTTTTTCTCTACAGCAGAATTAAACTGGGAAATGATAAATACCAAAGTTCATGTGAGAAATAAATTTTTTCTAAGTAAACTTATTTTAAGCAAACAAACAAACGTACTCACACCTGTTCCCTACTAACAAAGGTCCATTTGCAGAAGTCCATCTCTTGTACATAAGGGGACAAAGTGATGTTTTCCTACCTTGATTAGATTGTTGGGTAGGGTCTTTGCAAGAGGCAGAATTTCCCTTGTGTTTGAGCTGCCTCCCTATGTAAACCATCCTCCTGGTATTCACAGATTCATTCCCTAAGGCCTACTAGACAGGATGTCAGAAAAGATGTCAGTTCAGGAGGCAAAGAGCAGTAGGGAATGCAATTTTCACCTGGTAAATTTGTTGGGCATAACTTAATCACAGTATTGGTATGTAATATTTTATCCCTAGGTATGCCTTTTTTTTTTTTTAATTTTATTATGTTATGTTAGTCACCATACAATACATCATTAGTTTTTGATGTAGTGATCCACGATCCATTGTTTTCATATAACACCCAGTGCTCCATGCAGTACGTGCCTTCCTTAATACCCATCACTGGGCTAACCAATCCCCCCTCCCCCCTCCCCTCTAAAACCCTGTTTGTTTCTCAGGTCCATAGTCTCTCATGGTTCATCTCTCCCTCCAATTCCCCCCCCCCGCCATTTTTGCCTTCCTTCTCCTAAAGTCCTCCATGCTATTCCTTATGTTCCACAAATAAGTGAAACCATATGACAATTGACTTTCTCTGCTTGACTTATTTCACTTAGCATAATCTCCTCCAGTCCCATCCATGTTGATGTAAAAGTTGGGCATTCATCTTTTCTGATGGCTGAGTAATATTCCATTGTATATGGACCACATCTTCTTTATCCATTCATCTGTTGAAGGGCATCTCAGTTCTTTCCACGGTTTGGCTATTGCGGATATTGCTGCTATGAACATTGGGGTGCCTATGGCCCTTCTTTTTACTACATCTGTGTCTTTGGGGTAAATACCCAGGATTAAAATTCCTGGGTCATAGGGTAGCTCTATTTTTAAATTTTTGAGGAACCTCCACACTGTTTTCCAAAGTGGCTGTACCAACTTGCATTCCCACCAACAGCGTAAGAGGGTTCCCCTTTCTCCACAACCTCTCCAATATTTGTTGTTTCTTTCCCTGTCCATTTTAGCCATTCTAACTGGTGTAAGGTGGTATCTCAGTGTGGTTTTGATTTGAATTTCCCTGATGGCTAATGATGATGAACATTTTTTCATGTGCCTATTAGTCATTTGTATGTCTTCTTCAGAGAAGTGTCTTTTCATATCTTCTGTCCACTTTTTGACTTGATTATTTGTTTTTTGGGTGTTGAGTTTGAGAAGTTCTTTATAGATCTTGGATACCAGTCCTTTATCTGTAGTGTCATTTGCAAATATCTTCTCCCATTCTGTGGGTTGCCTCTTTGTTTTGTTGACTGTCTCCTTTGCTGTGCAGAAGCTTTTTATCTTGATGAAGTCCCAAAAGTTCATTTTTGCTTTTTTTTCACTAGCTTTTGGAGATGTATCTTGAAAGAAGTTGCTGTGGCCGATGTCAGAGAGGTTACTGCCTATGTTCTCCTCTAGGATTTGGATGGATTCCTGTCTCACATGGAGGTCTTTCATCCACTTTGAGTTTATCGTTGTGAATGGTGTTAGAGAATGGTCGAGTTTCATTCTTCTGCATGTGGCTGTCCAATTTTCCCAGCACCATTTATTGAAGAGACTGTCTTTTTTCCATTGCATGTTTTTTCCTGCTTTGTCAAAGATTATTTGACCATAGAGTTGAGGGTCCATATCCGAGTTCTCTATTCTGTTCCATTGGTCTGTGTGTCTGTTTTTGTGCCAGTACCATGCTGTCTTGGTGATCACAGCTTTGTAATATAGCTTGAAATCAGGCAACGTGATGCCCCCAGCTTTGTTTTTCTTTTTCAACATTTCCTTGGTGATTCGGGGTCTTTTCTGATTCTATACAAATTTTAGGATTGTTTGTTCCAGCACTTTGAAAAATGTCATTGGAATTTTGATTGGGATGGCATTGAAGGTATAGATTGCTCTGGGTAGCATAGACATTTTAAGAATGTTTATTTTTCCGATCCATGAGCATGGAATATTTTTCCATCTTTTTGTGTCTTCTTCAATTTCTTTCATGAGTGTTTTGTAGTTCCTAGAGTATAGATCCTTTACCTCTTTGGTTAGGTTTATTCCGAGATATCTTACGGTTTTTGGTGCTATTGTAAATGGAATCGTTTCTCTAATTTCTCTTTCTACAGTTGTGTTGTTAGTGTATAAGAAAGCAACTGATTTCTGTGCATTGATTTTGTATCCTACCACATTACTGAATTGCTGGATGAGTTCTAGTAATTTGGGGGTGGAGTCTTTTGGGTTTTCCACATAAAGTATCATGTCATCTGCAAAAAGAGAGAGTTTGACTTATTCTTTGCTGATTTGAATACCTTTTATTTCTTTTTGTTGTCTGATTGCTGTTGCTAGAACTTCTAGTACTATGTTGAAAAACAGTGGTGCGAGTGGGCACCCTTGATGTGTTCCTGATCTTAAGGGAAAGGCTCTCAGCTTTTCCCCATTGAGGATGATATTTGCTGTGGGTTTTTCATAGATGGATTTTATGCACTTGAGGAATGTTCCCTCTATCCCTATATTCTGGAGAGTTTTAATCAGGAAAGGATGTTGTATTTTGTTAAGTGCTTTTTCTGCATCAATTGAGAGGACCATATGGTTCTTCTCCCTCCTCTTATTAATGTGTTCTGTCACATTGATTGATTTGTGAATGTTGAACCACCCTTGCATCCCAGGGATAAATCCCACTTGGTCGTGGTGGATGATTCTTTTAATGTATTGTTGGATCCTATTAGCTAGGATTTTGTTGAGGATTTTGGAATCCATTTTCATCAGGGATATCGGTCTGAAATTCTCCTTTTTGATGGGGTTTTTGCCTGGTTTGGGGATTAAGGTAATGCTGGCCTCATAGAATGAGTTTGGAAGTTTTCCTTCTGTTTCTATTTTTTGAAACAGCTTCAGTAGAGTAGGTATTATTTCTTCTTTGAATGTTTGGTAGAATTCTCCAGGGAATCCATCAGGCCCTGGACTCTTGTTTTTTGGGAGGTTTTCGATCACTGCTTCAATCTCGTTACTGGTTATTGGCCTATTCAGGTTGTCAGTTTCTTCCTGTTTCAGTCTTGGCAGCTTACAGGTTTCCAGGAAGGCCTCCATTTCATCCAGATTGCTCAGTTTTTTGGCATATAGTTGTTGATAATAATTTCTAATAATTGTTTCTATTTCCTTGGTGTTAGTCATGATCTCTCCCCTTTCATTCATAATTTTATTAATTTGGGTCCTTTCTCTTTTCTTTTGGATAAGTCTGGCCAGTGGTTTATCAATCTTATTAATTCTTTCAAAGAACCAACTTCTAGTTTCATTGATCTGATCTACTGTGTTTCTGGTTTCTAATTCATTGATTTCTGCTCTAATCTTAATTATTTCTCTTCTAATGCATGGCTTAGGCATCGTTTGTTGCTTTTTCTCCCGTTCTTTAAGGTGTAGAGTTAGTTGGTGAATTCGGGATTTTTCTATTTTTTTGAATGAGGCTTGGATGGCTATGTATTTCCCCCTTAGGACTGCCTTTGCAGTATGCCATAGGTCTTGGACCGATGTGTTTTTGTTCTCATTGATTTCCATGAATTGTTTAAGTTCTTCTTTGATTTCTTGGTTGATCCAAACATTCTTGAGCAGAGTGGTCTTTAGCTTCCAAGTGTTTGAATTTCTGCCAAATTTTTTCTTGTGATTGAGTTCCAGTTTTAGAGCATTGTGGTCTGAGAATATGCAGGGAATAATCTCAATCTTTTGGTATCAGTTGAGACCTGATTTGTGACCCAGTATATGGTCTATTCTGGAGAAAGTTCCATGTGCACTCGAGAAGAATGAGTAGTCCATTGTTTTAGGGTGGAATGTTCTGTAAATATCTATGAGGTCCATCTGGTCCAATGTATCATTCAAAGCTCTTGTTTCCTTGTTGATTTTCTGCTTAGATGATCTGTCCATTGCTGAGAGTGGAGTATTGAGGTTTCCTATAATTAATGTATTATTATCAATATGACTCTTTATTTTGGTTAACAGTTGGCTTATGTAGATGGCTGCTCCCATGTTGGGGGCATTGATATTTACA
This sequence comes from Mirounga angustirostris, assembly GCF_029215605.1. Taxonomy (NCBI): domain Eukaryota; kingdom Metazoa; phylum Chordata; class Mammalia; order Carnivora; family Phocidae; genus Mirounga; species Mirounga angustirostris. Next base: position 180,931,490 of record NW_026991709.1, on the reverse strand, counting down.
ATTGTTAGATCTTCTTGTTGGATAGACCCTTTAAGAATGATATAGTGTCCTTCTGTGTCTCTAACTACAGACTTTAGTTTAAAATCTAATTTGTCTGATATAAGAATTGTTACCCCAGCTTTCTTTTGAGGACCGCTGGCATGGAAGATGGATCTCCATCCCTTCACTTTCAGTCTGCATGTATCTTTAGGTTCAAAATGAGTCTCTTGTAGACAGCATATGGATGGGTCCTGTCTTTTTATCCATTCTGCAACCCTGTGCCGTTTTATGGGAGCATTTAGGCCATTCACGTTGAGAGTGATTGTTGAAAGGTATGAATTAATTGTCATCATGTTGCCTGTGAAGATGTTGTTTTTATAGATTGTCCCTGTAAATTTCTGTTGTAGATCACTCTTGGGGTCTTTCTCCTTTTATAGAACCCCCCTTAATATTTCTTGCAGGGCCGGCTTAGTGGTCACATATTCTTCCAGCTTCTGCCGGTCATGGAAGCTCTGCATCTCTCCATCCATTCTAAATGACAGCCTTGCCAGATAAAGTATTCTTGGCTGCATGTTCTTCTCATTTAGTACCCTGAATATGTCTTGCCAAGCCTTTCTGGCCTGCCAGGTCTCTGTGGATAGGTCTGACATTATTCTGATGTTCCTCCCTCTGTATGTAAGGAATCTCTTCCCCCTAACTGCCCTTAAGATGTTTCCTTGGTTCCAAGATTTGCAAGTTTTACTATTACATGCCGGGGTGTTGACCTGTTTTCCTTGATCTTGGGAGGGGTCCTCTCTGCCTCTAGGACTCGAATGTTTGTTTCATTCCCCAGATTAGAGAAGTTCTCAGCTATGATTTGTTCAAATACATCTTCTAGTCCTCTCTCTCTCTCCACTCCCTCCAGGATTCCAATTATTCTGACATTGGAACGCTTCATGGTGTCACTTATTTCTCTGATTCTATTTTCATGGATTATGAGTTGTTTTTCCCTGGCCTCTTCTTTCCCTTTTTATCTATTGTCTTCCAGGTCGCTTATTCTCTCTTCTGTCTCAGTTACCCTAGCTGTTAGATTATCTAGATTGGATTGGATCTCATTGATAGCATTTTTAAGTTCTGCCAATTCACCTTTTATTTCTGCCCTTAGAGACTCTATGTTGCCATTAATTGATTTCTCCATTCTAGCCATTGTCTTCACAATTGCTAGCCTGATTTCCATCTCTGACATCTTGGTTATATCTGCATCCATTTGTAAATCTGCAGCATAAGTCATAATCTCTGAGTCTTTTCTATTTTGGGGGCTCCTCCTCCTAGTCATTCTGTTGATGGGTGTTTGATGGAATGTATAGAGTCCAAATTATTGACCAGAAACCAAGCAAGATGCACCTGTTTTTTGGGGGACCTTAGGGTTGCTGGCCTCTTGTTTTCCCAGCCTATCTTCTGTGGGAGGGGCCTGCCGTGCTGTTACTCAGGCAACCCTGTTTGGGCGGAGTTGCCCTGCACCCCTGTGGTGGGGGATGGGCTCAGGGGGAATCAGCTTTTGGGGCTTTTGTTCTCTGGCGCCTCTCCCTGGCGGCTTTCCGTGTCTCTTCCACGAGTCAGAGCAGAAGAGACCGTTTCCAACCCTCTGCCTCAGAGCAGAGAGACCTCAGTCTGTTCTTCAGTGAGCCCTCCAGGCCACACTGTCTCCATTTCTGTCCGTGCTGCTATAAACTGCAGCATCCTGGGTTGTGCGCCCTTCTGCAGGGCTCCCAGTCCTGCCTCCATGTTGGGGTATGTCTCTGCCCTTTGTGCTTCTAAAACTGCCAGCCGCTCCCAGTTCGGGTGCGCTACTCTGCCGCTCCGGGTTTCTGTCCCACGGGTCTGCAGTTCACGTGCAGACGACTCCAACGCTCTGGGTTTCCGCCCCAGGGGCTGCAGTTCCCATGCATGCAACTCCGTGGCTCTGGGTTTCCATCCCAGGGGCTGCCCTAAAGTCCTTTCCCGACACTACCGGTCTGCAAGTCTGTGCCCCGTCTGCAGCGTGTGAGGCTGTCACTCACTGGTGGTGTAGGATCCCCACGTCCAGGCACCCTTGTGCCTCCGTTTATCCTCCGATATCTGCCTGCGGAATCACGGGTCTCCGCTTCGTACCTCACAACCAACCGCCTGCGATATTCTGTTTGTAGAGTTCCAGATCTTCTTACATCTCAGGCTGGTTTCATGGGTGCTCAGAGTGGTCTGGTAGATATCCAGCTCAATTCCGGGGACCAGCTGAAATAGGGTCCCCTACTCCTCCGCCTTCTTTCCCCTCCTCCCCTAGGTATGCCTTTTTTTGAAAGGAATTTTAAAAATGCCAAAGGAATGCCTTTGTGATTAACTTTCACATACAAAAATTACAAGGTAATAAAAATGAAAGTAGATTTTTAAAATGTTGCTGGAACAATTTGAAATTCATGTGCAAAAACAAAAACGCTACTCAAACCTCACGCCATATACAAAAATTGACTTGAAATATATCAGAAACTAAATGTAAGATCTCTAACTATAAAACTTCTAAGAAAGTGCTGTCCAAAAGGAACACTGTGCACTGCTGAGAATGCTCAGTAGCTGCACTGGTGGATAGGTTAGTCACTAGCCAATGGGGTTATTGAGCACTTGAACTGTGGTTCATGTGAATAAGGAACAGAAGTTTTAACTTTATTTAATTTGAATTCACTTGAACTTAAATTTAAATAGCCACATGTAGCTGGTGGCCTTTGTTTTGGACATCTAAGTTTTACAAGAAATTACAGGAACAGATATTTGTAACTGAGGTTAGGCAAAGATATCTTAGATAGGATGCAAAAGCACAAACAATAAAAGAAAAACATGACAAACTAGGCTTTATAAAATTTTTTTAAAAACTGCTTTTTAAAAGACAGTGGTCAGAAAATGAAAAGACAATTCACTGGGAGAAAATATTTACAACCAAATACCCAATAAAGGACTTGTATCCAGAATATAGGAAAAAACCCTCAAAATGCAGTAACAAGAAAACAAAATGGGCAAATCATTTGAACAGACATTTCAACAAAAAGATACAAAAGGTAAATAAGCACAAGAGAATGTGTTCAACATTATTAGCCATTAGGGAAACTCAAAACCACAATGATATATAATATTATATACCTAATGGAATGGCTAAAATATTTTTTTATAAACCTGAACAATAGCAAATTCTGGCTAGAATGTGGAGCAACTAGAACCCTCATATATTGCTGGAAGGAATACAACATGTCACATGTATTTCCAACCCCATGTTTGCTAATACCATGTTGGAAAGCTTGAAATAAGCCAAGGTGGGAGTATTTATAGTACAGGAATAGACAAATGCTACTAATAAGAGATTGGGGGGCATTTATTAAATATTTACCACTATGACTCTGCATATAACCTAGCAATTATAGTCCTAGAGAAATGAAAACATATGTCCTTCCAAATACCTATACATGATTACCTGAAACTGAAAACAAATAAGATGTCTATAAATTAGTGAATGGATGAACAAATTTGTGGTACATCTATAAATGGAATACTCCTCAGCAGCAAGAGGGAATGAACTATTGATAAATGCAATAACTTAGATGCATCTCAAAAGCATTAAGCTAAATGAGAACAGCCCAACATAAAAGATGACACTGTATATGATTCCACTTATGTAACATTCTGGAATGGGCAAGATTATAATAACACAAAGCAAATTAGTAGTTTTAGTGGCTACTTTAGTGGGGGAAGATGATTAACTACAGAGGGATACAAGGAAAGTTTAGGGGTGATGAAACTATACTATATATACCTCTGTCAAAATTTACAGAACTATACACTTAAAACGGGTGACTTTTATTGTACCTAATTACACATCACTGAGCCTCCCTTTGAAAAAGACAGATTTCCTATGGGAAAATATCTGTGCTGTACTTTTTGATCTCTTGCAGAGACTGTTCTGAAAACTTAAATGAGAGGACAGTTATAGCAGATAAGAAGTTGAGTGGTTGATAAGCGTTTCTCTCCCTTGTCTCTATCTTTGTCTCACTTAAAAATAAAACTACAAACATGAATTAAGCTAAATATTTCCCTTGGGACCAAAATCCACAACGTTTTATTCCAATAGGCTTCACATTGCCTCAATTCTTTGAGCATGAAACATACCAGGTATGCTATAATTGCTATTAATCCATCAAATGGGTTTTCAGGGACATGTCATATCTTATGTCAGACTAAAGAGCTTGGGATTTTCCTTCCTGATCAAGTTCCTAGGAGTGGCTTGATTTCATATGATTTCTGATACTCAGACAATAGCATCAAATAACAGTCTACTTTTAAATCCAAGTTCAAAGGGCTAAAATCTTTTAGCACATAATTTAATGTCTATTCCAATTTACTTCTTGTGCTTTTATTGATTTTACAGTAGCCCTTGGATGATTCTGTCCTAGCCATTAGGGTACTAATTCTGTTAAACACTTATTAAGAACTAAATTACCTATTCATGCCTCACTTTGGTGACAACAATGCTAAAATGTATGGGGGAAGAAATACAGAGATTAACAAGTTGGTAGGATTCTTTCCTAATCATATCATATTCCAATATTTCTGGGCAAGCTTTTCAAGGTTTTTGTGTCATTGAAAGTAAAATCAGCTTTATTAGATGATTATTGTATAACTCTATAGGATGGATGTGTCAAATAGTGTATGATAGCTTATTATTTCTGTGCTCTAAAGTGTTTATTTTATATTATGAAAAGTAAACTTGCTCAAACAAAGGCTGTGAGAGCTATTTTTGAGTGCAGTGTACCAGTTGAGCTGACATGTAATAAATAATATTATTTAAATGCATCAATAGGTCCTAGACAAAAAAAAAATAGGCCAAAATATGTTCAAATTAAGTAACTTTGCTCTTTGGAATGTCAAGTGTGATAAAGCCAAGAAAAGGAAATGAGAAAAAAATGTCTGATTTGAAGATTTTTTTTATGCAGTAGAGTTAAGCATTACAATATGCTCTAGCCACTGCCATGCCTACCTACTGGGCTTGGGATATCACAACATTGTTTGCTAAGTGGTGAGTTTCCTGGCCGAGCTTGCCAGACTAGACTTGAAGTGAGAAGAACAAATTAATCTAGACAGCATAAGGCTTTACAAATGCATTAGTAATTTTTGACACCTTGAGAATAATGTCATTGCTGATTAGATGAATATATAAAAATACAGCTCAATGAAATGACCAAAATTAACAGGATATGATTTTTAAAACTGGAGTAGTTCTGTTGTGTTTTTGCTATTTAAAAAAATATAATTCATAAGTAAAGTATTAGAACATGGCAGGGATTTAGAAGTAGAAAATAATAGTTTTTACCCAATGCCAATATCACTGTAGACACAACCTATGTATATATGTGTATATATAAAGAAATATTTTAAAAATTAAAGCTTTATCATAGTATACATCTATTTCTACATTTTTTTTAAAGATTTTATTTATTTATTTCAGAGAGAGAGAATGAGAGAGAGCACATGAGAGGGGGGAGGGTCAGAGGGAGAAGCAGACTCCCTGCCGAGCAGGGAGCCCAATGCGGGACTCGATCTAGGGACTCCAGGATCATGACCTGAGCCGAAGGCAGTCGCTTAACCAACTGAGCCACCCAGGTGCCCTATTTCTACATTTTTAATAGATAATTTATCATTAACTTTTTCCATAAAGTACCTCCAGGTCTTCCTCAGGGTAGCATATAATTAGGCTTTAAGATACATTATAATGTACTTAACCAAATCTCTCTTATTGAATATTTAAGCTTTCCATTTTTTCCCCTATTACAGTGTACATGTTTGTACCCAATTATTTGCTCACATAAGTGACTATTTCTTTGGATATGTTGCTGGAAACAGAATTTTTTTAGTTGAAAAAAATGCCTTTTTCTTGGGAAGGAAATTGGGTAATATCAAATGAGATGAATTATAAAAGGAAAGAAAATCAGATTGCTATATAAGGATGAATTCATAAGGCCATGACTGGATTAATGATTTATGTGTGATATCCAGAGCTTTGTGTTTTCAGTTTCAGCAAACGTATTTAAAATATCTTCTATGTGCCAGCATTGTGCCACGTGCTTTTATGTGTAATTTCTTTTCTGTTGACTTAGTTTTTTTAATCAATTATGACATTCAAGCAGTCTCCTCTATAAAAAAAAGTCATATTCACATTATCTTTGACTGAAGTTTGTTGCATGAAATAAAAAGAATACTTTTAAGAGTGGCAAATGCTGTGAACAAAATTAATGGAGTAATGAACAGGAGAGTCACTGAAGGAGGGGAACTTTAGTTGGGATGTTAAGGACATCATAGACAGGAAAACATTCAAGGAGAAATTGAATGACCAAGAGGAGCCAGCCATGAGATATACCGAGGAAATTGTTTTGTTTTCATTTCAGTTTTTTTTTTCTTTTCTGATAAAGGAGACTATGAGTACAAAGAAACTAAGGAAGGAACTAATTTGGATTTTTTATAGACCAAAAATTACTCTAATGTCTAGAGAGAAAGGCAGGGGCCAGACCATGGAATACCTTGACTAGTACTGGAGAGATAGAAAAAGTTGGGAGTCCAGAATAAACTAGGGGTGGAGTCCATTATAACCTTTTTTGCTTGGTCTGGAATCCTGAAGGGTGGCATCCTAGGAGTAAAGAGGAGACATAGGACAGGACAAATTTAAAGCATGTAACAGGATAGTAGGTCATTTTAACAGAAGTATATCACTAATTGGATTAAGTCCCCAATTAAAAGCCAATTATTTTTCAGATGGTTATTTCTCTAAAATAATAGGCAAAGAAACTCTATGAAACACTAACCAAATAAAGCTGATGTAGTCATATTAATATCTGATAAAACAGCTATCAGGCAACATTACCAGAGACAAAAGGTGGAATGGCATCATAATAAAACATTCAATTAACTGAGAAGATATAGCAATTCTAAATTTGTGTACACCTAGGAACATGGCTCAAAATATACAAAGAAAAATGGTTACGAACATGAGCAGAAATAATTATACATTCATACAATGATACAATGATTAGGAGCTTGTTTCAAATATATTTTATTTTTTTCATAATCCATGTCCTTTTCATTTATTTTTCATGCTATTGTTCCAATGCATACATCCTGTGGCATGCCTATGTACTTGACTCATTGCTTCTTCATAATGTTGTTTACCTTGTTTTTCTATCCCTCTTTACCCAGCAAGTCAGTAGGTAGTTCTGGAGACTTGATATGACTCAGGTTCAATTTATTTTAGACTAAATTTCTTCCTGGGTAGTGCTATATACTTTTTATTGCAACTTTTTCTGAGGCATATCATTGATCAGTGGCTTCTGAGGAATAGTAGAAAATTTCAATACTTCTTGCTCAGTAATTAATGTAACAAGCAGACCAAAAATTGAAAACTCAGTGGATATATATAATGCTATATCCAATAACTGCAGGAAACATATTTTTTAAAGATTTTATTTATTTATTTCAGAGAGAGAGAGCACAAGCCAGGGGAGGGGCAGAGGGAGAGGGAGAAGCAGACTCCCTACTGAGCAGGGAAGCCCAATGTGGGGCTCGATCCCAGGCCCCTGAGATCATAACCTGAACCAAAGGTAGATGATTAAGGCAGACGCCTAACCAACTGAGCCACCCAGGCACCTCAGCAGAAAACATATTTTTAAGCACATATATCATATTTACAAAAACTTACATTATTTTAGAATAAGTCTCAACAAATTTCAACAAATTAAACTTACAGAGTATGTGTAGGAGGATTCCTACCAGAGTTTAATTAGAGTTTAGTTAATGTAGAAATTGAGAACACAAAGGTAACAAGAAATTCTCAAATATTTGAAAATTAAGCAGTGCATTTCTAAATAGTCCATAGATCATAGAAAAAACATCATAATGGAAATTAAAAAATATTTTTACTTGAATGATAATGAAACTAGCATGAGAAGTTGTGAGATGCAGCTTATAGTGATGCTTATATGAAAAAAATAGTCTCCAATGGATGCATTTGAAAAGAAAGTCTCTTCAAATATACTTTTTTTTTTTTAAGATTTTATTTATTTGACAGAAAGAGCACAAGCAGAGGGAACAGCAAGCAGAGGGAGAGGGAGAAGCAGGCTCCCCGCTGAGCAGGGAGCCCGATGCGGGACTCGATCCCAGGACCCTGGGATCACGACCCGAGCTGAAGGCAGCCGCTTAACCGACTGAGCCACCCAGGCGTCCCCCTTCAAATATACTTTTATTGCAACTTTTCCTGAGGCATATGATTGATCAGTGGTTTCTGGTGAATAGTAGAAAATTTCAAAATTTCAGAACTTAAAATAAAAAAGAGAGGGAGAAAGAACAGAATAAATTCAAAGAAAGTGGAAGGAAAGAAATACCGAAGTAAGAAATGACATTAATGAAATACAAAACAATGAATATTTGTGCAATCAAAAGTTAGTTTTTTGAAAAGATTAAACCTCTAGTGAGCTTAATTTTTAAAGGAAGAAGTACTATCAAGAAGAAAAATGGGGACCTCATAATACATCCTACAGATACAAATTTAAGGAATATATTATGAGTTTATGCCAATAAATAAATGTAAATAAAATGGAAAAATTTCTATAGAAATACAATTACTTAAAACTGACACAAAATATACATACTAAGTATGAATGGCCCTACAGCAATGAAAGACATTCAATCTGTAAAAAAATAAATCTTCCCAAAAGGAAACTTAATGCTTGGATTATTTTGTCTATTCAACCAAACATTTAAGGAAGAAGTAACAATAATCTTAAGCAAATAATCTTAAAATATAAAAAATTGCAACAATCCCAGCTAATTTTAGGAGGTATACATAAGCAGCCAAAACCCAAAAAGGGAATTATAGAAAAGGAAAATTATAGGGCAATCTCATGCACAAGTATAGTTGCAGACATCAGAAACAAATGTTGGCAGACTGATTCCAGCCACATAGCATGCTATGTAGAGTTTATTCAGAAATTTAAAGTTGCTTAACATTGATGGATTTTAAGTGTAAAATACTGCATTAACAGAATAAAAGAGGGAAGTCATTTCAGTTAACGCAAAGAAGGGACAAAATTAAGTCATTTTGTAGTTTAAAAAACTCTTAGGAAACAACAAAAAGAGAGTGTCTGTAATCTAATACATTATCTTTACCAAAAACACTGGTGGATATTATATACTTAATGATTAAATGCTGAGAATTTCCTCTTTCAGTTTTGTGGGGTTTTTTGTTTTGTTTTTTTTTTAAAGATTTTATTTATTTATTTGACAGAGAGAGAGAGATAGCGAGAGCAGGAACACAAGCAGGAGGAGTGAGAGAGGGAGAAGCAGGCTTCCTGCCGAGCAGGGAGCCCGATGTGGGCCTCGATCTCAGGACCCTGGGATCATGACCTGAGCTGAAGGCAGACGCTTAATGACTGAGCCACCCAGGTGCCCTCTTTGAGTTTGTTTTACGTTATTAAATTATGGAATAGTTTGTCCCTCAGCAACAATTGACTGATACAAATAGGCAATAGACAAACAGGTACTGTTCAAAAGAGTATATATACGTGCCTGGGTGGCTCAGTCAATCAAGCGTCTGCCTTCGGCTCAGGTCATGACCCCAGGGTCCTGGGATCGAGTCCCACATTGGGCTCCCTGATCTGCAGGGAGTCTCTTTCCTTCTCTGTCCCTCCCCCCCACTCATTCTCTCAATCTCTCTCTCCCTCATGCTCTTGCTCTCAAATAAATAAATAAAAATTAAAAAAAAAAGAGTCTATCTAAATGATCAATAGGCATATGAGAAGAAGCTCAATCTTGTTAATCATCAGAGAAACATATAACTCAATGAGACTCTTACCAGAATGGCTAAAATTAAAATTTAACAATGCCCAGTGTTGATAAAGATATGGAGCAACTTTAACTTTCGTTTGATTCTGGTAGAAATATAAAATTACACAAATACTTTGATAAACAGTTTGGCATCAGCGAATACAACTGAAAATACAAATACCTTATGGATCAGCAATTTCAGTTTTAGATATATATTTAAAAGAAACATATGCATCTGTATACTAAGAGACATACACAGAACTTTTCATACCAGCATTATTTATAATAGTTTTAAACTGAAAACAACCAATATCCATCAACTTATAAATGGATACTGATATATTCAGACAATAGAATACTGTGCAATTATGAAAAAGAAAAACTACAATTAAAAACAGCAACATGATTAATCATATATGTTGAATATTACACAAAAATACAAAAGAATATATACTATATTAATAATACAGTAATATTATAACATAAAGCTCAGAAATAGGCAGACCTAAACTATAGTATAATTTATAGTTCACCTGAGATAGAAGTATAAAGAAAAGTAAGGAGTCCATAACTATAAAAGTCAGCATTTTGGTTACATTTATCAGAGAATGAGGAGATTGTAAGTGCCAGAGGGCAGCCAGGAGCCTTCCGGAATGTTGGCAAAATTTTATTTCTTGGCCTGAGTAAAGGTTACATGAAGCTTTGCAGTATGGTAATTGATTATTACAGTTATGTTTTATGCACTTGCTATAAGCATGTTATATTTCACAGTGAAAACGTTAAAGAGACAGAGAGGCATTATGGGAGTTCAAGAATAGCAGTTGTGGGGAAAAAAAAATAACAATGTGAATTTGTTACTGATAATCCAACCAGCCTGTTACTGTTCTCCCAGCTATTACCACTACTACTTTGAAGCAAAAGACTGGTTGACCAGATGGCTGCAAATCCTCCTTTATTAGCATTCCAGTGTTAAGTGTTGAAGTAGAATGTTGTGCAGCAATGTTGACACATAGTCCAAATAACGAGCCCCAGAATCGGTGGTAGATGACATCTGATGGACCAGGTTGAGGTTTTGATGCGATCTGAGTAGCAACCCACATTAGCTAAAGTACCCCTTTGAGTGCTTTGCTCCTTGCTTCCCCGGCAGCTTCAGCCATGCTGAAGGTGTGTCCCTGTCCCTCGGTTTTACAGACTTGTCAGCAGAAAACACAGCAGGATGCAAGTCAGGAGGTGCCTATACCTTATCAGTTTATTCCAATGTGCTGTTTTCATATCTCATTTTTTATGACAAGAAGATTGTTTATTTATGTAATTCAAAGCCTGTTGAGTCTATCTGGGGATGATTCAGAATTGCTTGTAATACTTGTGTAACATGTGTCCTATTGTTACCATAAATATTTCTGGTAAAAACAAAATTTGGGGACAAATTACCCTCTGGTGTTGATATATAAAACTACCCTCTGATAAAAATATATCAGTTTGAGAAATTCTTAAGGAATAACATGGAATTTATGTCATACATAAATGCAAACATTTAGCTTGCTTATATAAAAGAAGTTTAAGTATCCCATTTAGCTGTGCTACTTAGAAACATGTGTTGGCGTTTGTGTACTGAAAAACCTAGTTCCTTTTTAGAACATTGATTCAGCTTTATTATTTCTCTGTTTTTCTCTCAATGATATTAACAATAATCTAATTATTATTAATCATACTTATAGAAACAGAGGCTGTTTGGCAGAGGTCTCACCTGAAGAACTTTTTAAAAAGTAATGCTCCCCAAGTTCTATCCTAGAGGTCTACCTAACTAAAAATTTTCCCAAATGAAGCCTTATAGTCTGTGTTTTTGACAGTTTTTTTCTGACAATCTATTGAATTGCCAGATCTGAAAACCTTTAGTTTGGAAGATGTTGGAACAATCTGTCTTTAAAAGAACGTAACTTCATGTCACTTAATATCATCTGAAATGTATATATGTATGTATGTATGTATGTGTGTGTGTGTGTGTGTGTGTATAGGTATGTATACTTTCCCCTTGCTTCTCTACTGGAATGTAAGATTCATGAAAACAAGTCCTCTGGGCTTACTTCAACATTATCTTCCAATATATAGAACAGAAGTTTGCAACTATGGCTATGTGTTAAATCCAACCCACCTGCACATTTTTTACAAATAAAACCACATTGGAACATTGCATTGCCCATTGATTTATGTATTATCCATAGCAGCCTTCATGCTACAGTGGCAGGTTTGAAGAGTTGGAGACAGAGACTGTTTGGCCTACAAAACCTGAAATATTTACTATCTGCTCCTTTTCAGGAATAGTGGCTGATCCCTGATCTAGAACAGTGGCTACAGTATAGTGTGTTCTCCATAATCATTGATTATTGGGTGAATGAAATAATCATTTATTAGTGTCTCTAAGCATCTCTCTTTTGCCCAAATAAGTTTCTTCTTGGATGTTACTCTTAATTAATTGTTTTATTATACTGTGGTCTCTCTTTGGAACCTTCTTGCCCTCATTGCATTATTAGGTGCCTTTCATTTTCTCTTGGAGCCAGTCTGGGGTTTTGGTTATGCTAAAATACAATGAGAAAATAAATAAAAATTAAAAAAAATAAAATACAACGAGGTATGGGAGTATATGAATCAACTTAAGCACAACTTCTCAGGAGCACATTAATTACATATATGAGATTTGTTCCAGCTCTCTCTCATTCTCAGAAAAGTGGCAATAATATTATGAGTTAAATGAAAAGCCAAGTTAATAAGGATGGAATGTGGTGAATTAGTGTGGATAGTATGATTTGTTATAACCCCTTGTTGGATTTAATGATAGGTTATCAGCATTCAGGTATGGAAGTACACTACATTTTAATACATAGTTAACAGTATAGTGGACTGGTTTCTAAATCTGTAATCCCATTAGCTATTTATAAACTTGGGCAGTGGGCCCCTTCTCCAAGTTAGTATTCCTCAGTTTCTTCTTTAATAACTCAAAAAAGCTAGGTTACTTGAGGTTTGTAATTCCTTATAATTCTATTGTTTTATAAATATAAAACTTGAGAACAGGAAATAAAGTAGAATCACTGTTTAGTGTTAGGGTTTGGTTTTAATGGTTTTTATTACTTCATAATGAAAATTTCATATAGTCAGAACTAACTTTGATTTTTCCTTAAGTGACTTGTCAGGTTTTGTTTTTTTTTTAATAGTGGTAAAAGGCATATCACATAAAATGAACCATCCTAAGCATTTTTAAGTGTGCAATTCAGCCAAGTTAAGTATAATCACATTGTCATGCAACCAATCTCCAGAACTTTTTCGTCTTTCCAAACTGAAACTCCATACCATCAGGAACAATTCAGTATTTCCCACTTTACCCCAGCCCCTGGCAACCATCATCTACTTTCTGTTTCTATGAGGTATACTGTCCTAGATACTTCATATCAGTAGAATTACACAGTGTCTTTTTGCCAATGGCTTATTTCACTTAGCAGAATGTCTTCAATGCTCATTCATGTTGTAGCACGTGTCAGAATCTCCTTCCTTTTTAAGCTGAATAATATTCCATAATGGGTATGTACCACATTTTGTTTATGCATTCATCTGTCAATGGATCCTTGGGTTGCTTCCACCTTTTGCTTTTATGAAAAATGCGGATATGAACATGTTTGTACAAAGATCTCTTTTGAGACCTTGCTTTCAATTCTTTTAGGTATATTATACTCAGAAAGTAGAATTGCTGGATAATATGGTATCCCGTTTTTAATTTTACAAAGAACAGCCATGCCATTTTCCATAATGATTATACCACTTTGCCTTCCCAGCCACAGTACACAAGGGTTCTAATTTCACTTGCCAATACTTGCTATATTCTGTCTTTTAAAAAAAATAGTAACCATTCTAATGGATGTGAAATCATATCTCACTGTGGCTTTGATTTGCATTTTCCTAATGAATAGTGATGTTGAGCATCTTTTCATGTGCTCTTTGGCCATTGGTGCATTGAAAATAGATGATATCTATTCAAGTCTTTTGCCCAGTTTTTAATTGAGTTGTTTTTCTGTTGTTGAGTAGTAGGAGTTCTTGATATATTTTGGATATTAACCCCTTATCTGATATATAATTTGCAAATATTTTCTCCTGTTCTGTTGGTTGCCTTTTCACTCTATTGACTATGTCCTTTGATGCACAATTTATCATTTTTATGCAGTCTAATTTATCTATTTTTACTTTTGTTTCCTATGCTTTTGGTGTCATATCCAAGAAATCATTGCCAAATACAATGTCAAGAAGACTTTCCCAGGGGGCGCCTGGGTGGTTCAGTTGGTTAAGCGCCTGCCTTCGGCTCAGGTCATGATCCTGGAGTCCCGGGATCGAGTCCCGCATCGGGCTCCCTGCTCGGCAGAGAGTCTGCTTCTCCCTCTGACCCTCCTCCCTCTCATGCTTTCTGTCTTTCATTCTCTCTCTCTCAAATAAATAAATAAAATCTTTAAAAAAAAAGAAGAAGAAGAAGACTTTCCCGGGGCGCCTGGGTGGCTCAGTCATTAAGCGTCTGCCTTCGGCTCGGGTCGTGATCCCAGGGTCCTGGGATCGAGCCCCGCATCGGGCTCCCTGCTCAGCGGGAAGCCTGCTTCTCCCTTTCCCACTACCCCTGCTTGTGTTCCCTCTCTCGCTATGTCTCTCTCTGTCAAATAAATAAAATCTTTAAAAAAAAAAAGAAGACTTTCCCTATGCTGTCTTCTAAGAGTTTTGTATTTTTAGCTTGTATGTTTAGGTCTGATACACTTTGAGTTAATTTTTATATATGGTATATGGTTAGGATCAAACTTCATTCTTTTGCATGTGGATATCCAGTTTCCCTAACATTATTTGTTGAAGAGACTGTCCTTTGTACATCACAAAATCTTGGCAACCTTGTCAAAAATCATTTGACTATATATGCAAGAGTATTTATAGACTCTGTATTTTATTCTGTTGGTCTACGTGGCTGACTTTATGCCAGTACCAAACTGTTTTGATTACTGTAGCTTTGTAATACATTTTGAAATCAGAAAGTGTGAGATATCAGCTTTGTCCTTTTTCAACACTGTTTTGGCTATTCAGGTCACCCATCTAGTTTAGTATGCATAGTTTCTTGCAATCCTATAAAGCACCTTTATGTCTACTACAGTTAGAGGTTAGAAGAAAGGAAACAAGGAGATCCATATGTAAATGGTAGGAGTATTCAATCCATTCTTCTTTTAAGAGAACTATGACATCCTTAACCCCAGGGGGTGAGTGGAAAATATTCAAATGGCCCTTTTTGCTTGCAAATTTTGCCAGTCAGGTTTACAATGCCTCCACAGCCTTAACATTTATCTAGATCTGTTTATCCTACCAAGAGTTACAGAGATGATATTGGCCTCATCTTACCTGAAGTAAGGTTTATAATGGGCTATTTGAAGATGGGACTGTCCATCTTTATGTTTCTGTGTGGCAGGTATTTATTGGGGGCTTGCTGTTTTATGAAAATTCATGGAAGAGACTTGTTTTTCCATGACTCTTTGGGGGTGATTATTCTAAAACACATCATAAGTAGGGCACCTGGGTGGCTCAGTCGTTAAGCATCTGCCTTCTGCTCAGGTCACGATCTCCAGGTCCTGGGATGGAGCCCTCATTGGGCTCTTTGCTCTGCGGGAAGCCTGCTTCTCCCTCTCCCACTCCCCCTGCTTGTGTTCCCTCTCTCACTGTCTCTCTCTCTGTCAAATAAATAAATAAAATCTTAAAAAATAAATAAATAAATAAAACACATCATAAGAGATATCCTCAGGGGACTCAGTTCCCCTAAGACAATAAAAAGGATTATATGAAGTACTAAAAGAGTTAATACAGTTCTCTCAAGTACCTATCAACTTTAGGAATATGAGGGTTTGGCTCCATTTTTTATTGTCAAATGCCTGAAAAGTTTTTTTTTTCCTTTTTAGACAAAAAGAGAGCATGTGAGCAGTGGGGGAAGGGGCTGCTTCCTCAGTGGGGAACCCAACATGGGGCTTGATCCCAGGACCCTGAGATCATGAACCAAGCCAAAATCAAGAGTTGGACGCTCAACCGACTGAGCCACCCAGATGTCCCTGAAAAGTTAATTAAATTGAAGAACTTTATATGTAGCTTGGATTGAGAGCTAAATTGCAAATTCAAATCCTGCATGGAGTCAATAGTGTCTTTCTGCCACTAGCGTTTTGTTTTTTGTTCTTTGTTTTTTGTTTAGTTGTTGTTGTTGTTATTGTTGTTGTTTTAGCTATTTCCCATTACTGAGTCAGCAGTATTGGGATGACAAGCCAGGGTATAAATTTTTCCAAGTCTTAATAAAGAAAAGTATATTCTAGTTCCCTTGCTGATAATGCAAGGGCTGAAAAATGGTTTTTATAATGCATCTCATCCTAATTATTCATAGGGCACAATTTGATTTAGGATTTTCAAATGTTGTACATGAAAATATGTACAGAATGTGAATAATGACATTGTATATATCTATCCCTCACTCAGGACATTCTGGCTAAGTAATTATTAAATGAGAGAGAGGAAATAAGAATATTTTCCTCTGTTTTTAAAAACCCTAGCAGAACTCATTATTCTGTGTCAGTGGATCTTTCACATATTCAAGCTTATTTTTGGTGTTCCAAGAAATCTGAAGTTCACTAACAAGGTTTTTGAAGAACACTATTGAACTGAATGTACAGGCTGTAATTGAATAGGAACAGTATGTGTCTGGAGTGTGAATGAACCAGCTGGGATACTAAGTTCTCCATGGTGTTTCTAATTCAATAATCATTTGTTTTCCAATTCTCCCAAAATGAAGCAGTGCTCATGGTTGAATATAAAAATCCTAATATAAATAGACATAATTTATTATTGTGTTCAATATCATACCTTTGTCATCTAGATCAATTAAAATACAAACACTGTGATTTTTTTTTCTTCTTCAGAGATTTTATTTATTTATTTGAGAGAGAGAGAGACAGAGGTAGCGAGAAAGAGCACAAGCAAGGGAGGAGAGGGAGAAGCAAGCTCCCTGCTGAGCAGGGAGCCCCGACTCAGGGCTCGATCCCAGGACTCCGGGATCATGACCTGAAATGAAGGCAGACACTTAACCAACTGAGCTACCCAGGCACCCACAAACACTGTGATTTCTAACAAACAGCAATGACTTAAAAGTGGAGTGTCTTCCTTCCCTTCAGAAGCTTCAGTATGATTCTTGATATGAATTTTGTAGGCAGTTATCATTTGGAAGCATAGTGGAAGATTAATTGTGGGATGCTTACAATTATGTTTTAGTCCTTTGTATCTATTAATAATACCACCTAATATGTCTATAGCACTTGATATGGGCTAAGCACTCTGCTAAGCCCTTAGGTATACAGTCTCTTTATATTCATATCTATCTCATGAAGTAGGTATCCTTTTATCTCCATTTTATAAAGAAGAAAGCTGAGGTCTACTAATCAGTCATGTCTCTGGGCTTCAAAGTTCATTTCATCCAATTCCAAAGTCAAATTTTTCTGAAGCTTTCACTCTATCTGGGGCTCCCATAAAACTATGCTTTATATTATTTAGTTCTGAGGCTTTCTGTATAATTTAACTTTCCTAATGATTTTGAGAATTTCTCATTCAATTATACAGCCAGTCTTTCATCTCCTCCAAGGCAATGACACTATAACTGGGGGGAGGAGTTTTCCTTTTAATGTATAGATTTCATCAAATTTATGAAGATTTTATGTATTTATTCTTGTGAGAGAGAGACAGTATGACCAGGGGGAGGGGCAGAGGGAGAGGGAGAAGCAGACTCCCCGCTGAGCAGGGAGCCCAACACCTAATGCGGGGCTCCATCCCAGGATCCTGGGATCATGACCTGAGTCAAAAGCAGATGCTTAACTGACTAAGCCACCCAGGCACCCCTCATCATATTTATAAACACACTGGCCCAGAGGGGGTTTTGTCTTCTATGCAATGTAAGTTATAAAAGATTAAATAATCACATATGTCCCAGGAGAAGTGCAGGTTGGAATGGAATCATAAATGAGATGACAATAATAGAATGAAAAAATTATATGGAGCTAAACATAATGTGCAGCTTAAGCAATCCACATGACAGGAACACTTACTCCTGTATGAGGAGAGAAAATGAGTTAAATATGAATTTAGGACCATGTTCTGATGAAAACCAATGTCAAGATAAACCTAATAGTTTGCCAGTGGCATATTTTATGTGTTCATTGTAAAATGCAAAGCCTGGAAAAAGCAAGTTGCTTAAAATTCCATAAGCAGAACTTGAAATAAATGACAAATTTATTTTTATATTAAGACTTCAGTTGCTTTTATTGACCTTAACTTACTTCATGGCATATATATGTATATATATATGTATATGTGTGTGTATGTGTATTTTCATGACTCACTGGGTAGTGGGGGCTGACCCACTGAAAATAGCAGTAAAGAAAATAATGAGGTTTGGAAGCTTCTTTTTCAAAAATACTTCTGTAGATTTCTTCCTTCCTCCTTCCCTCTCCTCCTTCCTTCCTTCCCCACCCCAGACAGCTCTCACATAAGAGTTTCCTCTTGCCATAGGAAAATGTGCTATTTCTCTCCCTTGGCAACTCTCCATTATGCTCATTTTCAGGTTCACCTCCTTAGATGCTTAGATGCATTTTAAGTGCAGAAAAGTTAAGAAGGTAAGAAGTACTCACCAGGGAATAAGGTTGACAAGAAGCAAAGAAAGAGTGGGCTGCTGTCTTTAGTATATCATTTAAAGGTTTGCCAAAGGCTGTCCTTCGTTTAAATATTTCCCAGAGTGCCTGAGGGGTATGTTGTCTAATAGGAAGAGATGGACGAAGGACTCTAAAGGGTCATTTCTTCTTGCACAATTTGCATAGGACACCCCCTAGAGGGGTCCTGCCCAAGATAGAACTTTTCCTATTATATGCTCAAGACAATATGGTGGATGATCAGGTCTGCAGTGGGACCTCCAGGTCTGGTAAGGCGTCTTCACATATCTGAAATGGCAGAGGTCTGTTCCTGATAATAGTTTTAATTGAATAGTTGAACTTATTTCATTCAGCATGAATTCATCTCTTCTCAATTAGCACAGTAGCTTGGTCTGGGGTCGGTTTAATAACCAACTGGCATAACAGTGTTTCTACTGGAATTATTTCTAAATCCATATAGTTGTTCACCTGAAATTTGCCTGTAGATTTACTAATAAAGAGTGGTTATTTGTACTGATACTATGGGTTACCTTTGCTTTTTTAACCAGCTGTGTTATGAGAATATTTATATGACTTTTACACTCTAATAAAGAATAATATTTTTTTTAAGTGTGTTTGATTCACTAGAAACTTTAGGAATCCCTATCCTTGAGCTCTCTTGGGCTTTGACACAATTTCCTTACATCAGACCATTGGACAAGTCAAGTGTGAGGGTCAGGAGTCTGGAATCCTTGCAATGTTTGCTGATTTGCTGACCTATGTTGATCACCATGTGTAGAGGTTTTTTGTTTTTTGTTTTTTGTTTTTTTTTTCCTGCAATAAGTTAATGTTGCCTTTGGCTTAATTAATTAAAATTTTAATTGTGCTGGCTCTAAGCTTCACCACTCAATGATAATAGGGGTTTTATAATTAGTAGGGGCTAAAAAAAGGAGTAATGCTTTTTTATTTTTTTCTCTTTCTATTCCTTCTGCTCTTAGCAGTTGATATGGCCTCTGGCCATCTATTCTTTCTGAAACACTTCCTTGGGTAAGATTTCCTGTGGACTGGCTAATATGGGAGATACCTTCACAGGGTCTGCCTAGAGCCATCCCTATGTGGCCCATGGGGATGCTTAGTAGGTGGTGATGTCTCTGAGAGTGTCTATAAAATTATGCGTATATGTGCATTTGTGAGGGAAGTCTGTTCATAGCCTCATGTACTTTTAAAAGAAGCCACAACTCTCTATCCTTTCATAAAGGATACATTGCAGTAGAGGAAATAATGGTAATAGGTAATGCTTTCCATGTCTGTGCTACGGAATTTATAAATATTATCTAGTACATTAGGCACTGTTATCATGCCCATATTGTAGGTAAGAAAACCAATGCTTTGGAGAACTTAGGAGAGTCAGGATTCAAACTTAGGAAGTCTCTGAATTCAGAGCCTGATACTCCTAGCACCTTCACTAAACAGGGGTTCTGGAAACTGCTCTATCACTAGCCAGCCCTTGGTGTATCACTACCCAAAGGAATGGAACTTCTGCTCTCTTGGAGCATCTGTAAATATGGGTGAGGGGGTAAGGGCAGGGGGTGGTGGGCTGAGGTTGGGGTCTTAGAGGATGAGCTCTGTATTTCTTTTCAGTTCTAGAATAGAAACAAACCAAGTCTGCCTCCACCAGGCATTGACTGAGGTTCTTACGATCTCTGAATGCACTTGACTGTATAGAGGAAATAGATATGAAAAGGATGCGGATGATTGGAATGAGGGGAAAATGCTTAGGTTTTCCATTAGGCTTAGAGAAACAGAATGACATAGTAAGTACAGACAAATCTGACTGCTTGGGTTTGAATCTTTGCCTTGCGTCTCACTGGTTATTTCACCCTGGGCATATCTTATAACTTCTTATAACTCTAGTCACTTCATCTATGTAATGGGGATAATACTAATACTACTAATAATCCCATGTCATGGAGTTAGTATGAAGATTGAAAGAGATGATATATGTAAAGCACTTAAAGCCTGGTACCTAGAGTCATTTGTGCTGCTATTGGTTTTTTGTTTTTTGTGGGTTTTTTTTTTTTTTTTGCTATTATTATTATTACTACCATATTTTGTTATTGTTTTGGAAATGAACATTTAATATGCTTTAAAAAGGGACGGTGAATCTCCTCACCAAAACAATTTATTTGGTCTGTGGCTGTGGTCTGAAAGATGTCCTAAGTGTGCTAGAGAGACATGGTTCCTGCCTGAAAATGTGTATAATATGAGATGTGGAAGCTGTATGGCTTTTTAAGCTCACAGACAGGATCCTAACAGAGGGCCAGTCAGTGAAGCAGGCCCTCATTAAAAAGCTTCTTAAAAGAATGACAGTCACTCGGTTTGGGTGTCCCATGTTGCATCTCCCCAGATAACCCGTCATCTTAGCTCTAGCTGTGGTGGGCGGTGCCTTGGGGGCTCAGATTCCCTTCACCCTGGTAGCCTCTGCCTCAGGTGCATTCAAATGTCTTCCTGCTTTCTGCCTCAAGGTCTTCTCCATCACTGAGGGAGCCCACTCAGCCTGTGTGTAAGGGTAGTCCCCAAACAACCCTTTAGCCAATGGGGATAGGGACTGGTAGGTAAACACTGCAGCCTTCCAACCCTCCTGGTGGACAATTCTAGAGAGTGCTCTGTGTGCTTCTCAGAGGCCCCAGTGGATTCTCAGCAGCCCCTAGGGCCTACAGTAGGCACCTTCAAAACAGACCCTGATATTGGACTTGCTCTTTTATTGTATCACTCTCCCTGTTCCCTTGTTCTTGTCTCACAGAATTACTTGCACTATAAACTACCTGCAAATAAGTCCTTATCTCAGGCTCTGATTTCTGGGACCTAAACTGAGACACATAAGCTGTTCTAAAACCCTAATGCCAAAGCCAGTGTCATTGTGCAAATCTCCTGTAAATTCCATTTCTTTTTTCACTGTTGAGCTCCCAGTGCCTAGCCCATCATAGGCACTCAGCCAATGCTAGTTGAATGACTCAATCAGTGAACAAATACATAAACATGTTTCTTAGACCTTGATAATGAATAGATCCATGGTGCACTGCTCAATTTTCTTTACTAAATGCTATACCAGTAACATGGCAACAGGTTGTCAGAATCTTCCTTGGAGGGCCCTCATATCTTGCCTGGTTACTTCCATCTTTGGTCTTGGTGAGTGTGATCCTGAAGGAAAACAAAGGGTGAATTTGATGGTTATCTCTGTTTTAAAAAATATATATTTCTAAAGATACACGTTTTACATATCAGCAAATATCCACCTATTTTCTGTTATGGGCCCTGCTTCTGGCTGGGATAATAAAGAAGGATGAATTGCAAGAGGGAGCTTATAGACCAAGTGCATAGTCAAAAATACATCGTGGGACAATATTTAGACACTAGGAGACTATAATCTGAGGCCCATCATGTTAGATGGGGGTTCATTTGACACCACACCTCACTCACTAACAATAGTGACATAGCAGTCCTCCCAGGCTGACTTGAGAATGTGGGATGTTCTTCACTGTGCAGTCATGTTCCTGTTTCATAACATAAGAGCAGTTGTTGTGAACTTTTCAATATGATAGGCTCGTAATTTCTGCCTTTCTAAAGAGGGAAGATTTGAGTTTTAGAGATTTGATCTGCAGAATCTGATGAGCTCGATGTTTTCGGATATTGGTTTAGAATAAGGATATTGCTACCTTGCCTGAAAATATAAAATGTGTACAACAGGGCTTCACTGCAAGAACAATTAATATAAACTGAAAACTCATGAATGAGCTTTATTAACTGATTTTTGCTGGATCAGACCATAAGCAAAATTCAGCAATCAGATTTCTGGAGGTCCTGAGTCTGGACACTGAAGAGGAGGAGGTTTTTACAGATAACTTTTTAAAAGCCAGTGAGTCTTATTTAGTGATTAATAAGAAAATATTAAGGGCATTGACAGTATATGAGGGACAGAAAATGGATGAAGGGCAGAACATTTGAATTAAACTACCTAAAAGAGGCAAAACCTGGAGGTGTTAAAGACCTCAGCTAGCTGCCACAATGGCTTTTGCTTAACTTCTTGTTAGGTTTAAAACTGCTTTTACTTGGAATGTGAAAAACATAAACATAGGTAAAATGGACTTGGGAGAAATGAAAGATGCCTGGATTCAAGAAGAAGATAAAAAGGTATTAAGTGGATCTTGAAGAATTGCGTTAATGGGTTTGGGTAGACTATGACATTGTTGCTGTTGCTGCTGCGGCTATTGATACTGGTGATGATGATGTGGGTGCTGATGGTGTTGCTGATAGTGGTGGTGAGGGTGGTGGTGATGATGGTGGTAATTGATGGTGGTGATTGATGGTGGTGATGGTGATAATGATGATGGTGATGATGATGGTGATGATGGTGGTGATGATGGTGGTAATTGATGGTGGTGATTGATGGTAGTGATGGTGATGATGGTGCTGGTGGTGATGATGATGGTGTTAATGATGAGGGTGGTGGTAATGATGATGGTGCTGCCGATAGTGGTGGTGATGGTGATAATGATGATGGTGATGATGATGGTGATGATGGTGATTATGATGGTGGTGATGATGATGGTGATTGATGGTGGTAATTGATGGTGGTGATTGATGGTGGTGATGGTGATGATGGTGCCGGTGGTGATGATGATGGTAGTGACAATAATGATAGCTAGTGTTTATGGTCTAGGGACTCTACTTTTCCTTAATGCTCATAATCACTTACTAATGTAGTGTAGAGATGATGATGATGATGTAGGTATTAAAGCTGAAGAAACAGGCTTAGGGAGTTCACAGTAAGTAGTAGAGCCAAGAAACAAACTCAGACAGGCTGACTCCAGACACTTTATTCCACATAGTCATTATACTAATCTAACATCCTGTGTTCCAATTTAAACTCGTCAGGATCTGAGACCATCCAAATTCAATTCTAAGCAAGACCCTATATCTTACTGCTAAGGGACTTAAGAGTATAATGAATAGAAAACTGTGCTCAGATCCAAAAGTTAATGGCTCAGAGGCAGGACTTCAGCCATAACTTTATCAACCAGGCAACAATTTTATTAAGTAGACAAGCAAGTCACAGGGGGACTGTGAACAAGATTATGTGGTGTTTTAAAGGTCAAAAACTGGTTTCTTGTAGATTTAACTGAGGCAAGAATAGGTGTGATTTTAGATCAGCGGCTTTATTTGTAATCCGAACAGACCCCCTCCACACACGTGCACAAATATCATTCCTGATCGTCTACCATGTTCTCACGATCTGTTTTCCCCATGCTTGTCCCCACCTGTTATTATGTGGGCACACTCCATGAAGAGGAAATCTGTGGTACTTAGAGCAATATTTTGGGAATCATTTAGACATCCAGAGTTAAGTCTTTATCTCTCACTAGGATTCCAATTTTCCTCATATTGCTCAGGCTCAGTGATTTAACTCCAATCTGAGTACTCCCAGAAAAAAAAAAAAATAGTCTTTTACTCAAAGCTGATTTGGAGAAAAAAAGATAATCTCCCTAGATTAAATGAAAACGTGCAACTTTTGTGCTTTGTCACTTAAATCTTGACTTTGACATCAGAATAAATCATGCTTATCAAAACTCTGAAAAGGGTGATGCTTTTCTTCATCTTTTGGTACCCAGCATCCCCTTAGGGGGTCTTTGTCCCCTTAAAAATCCCAAGTTATACATGCCATACTATACAAAATAATAAGCAAAGACAAACATTTAATAATGACTCCTAACATGCCAGGAACTGAACTAAGTACTTGTATTGTCCCATTTCATCCTCATAACAAACCTAAGAGTGGATCGGGGGCATTGTTATTATCTGTCTGGTGCAGATAAGTTAGCCAGCACTCAGAGATGTTAAGTGATTTGCTTAACATCACACAGTTGCTAAGTGGGAAAGCCAGGATTTAAACCCCTTGACTGTCCTGCCCTGCCCTCTGCTGCTCCTTGTGGTTAGAATTAGAACAGAAGCCACACTAGTCAGTTGTGGAATGAATAAGTCACAGGGAATAAAAGGCACAGCATGGGGAATATAGTCAATGATATTGTAATAAAGTTTTATGATGACAGATGGTAGTTATACTTGTGGTGAGCAAGCATAAGGTATAGAGAAGTTGAATCACTGTTTTACACCTGAAGCTACTGTAACACTGTATGTCAACTATATGCACATAATTTTTTTTTTTTTTTAATGAGCCATTGGTATAGTGGTTAGAAGTACACAGGTTGGTTACACATCAGTTGGATGAACTGATGCAGGTCACTCAACTTCTTCAAGCCTAGTTCTCTCATCTGTTAAATGGGGATCAAAATGGCTACTTCACAGGTTTCTTCTATGGATTAAGGGAGACTGCATTTCTAAAATGTCTTACTTAAGCATGTCTTTTCTTTTTATTGTACGATTGGTATCTTATATTTTTGGTACCTGGGTAAGATGCTGGCTCCTTAAACTGGTAATTCTTCTCCGAAGCACTGATAATTATAAGTGTGAAATATATTCTCTTTGCTTGAAGATTCTGAATTTTAAAAGGTCTCCTGGTGTCTCAGTAATAGTCGTTCACATCTTCATAATACAGTGTTTGTCAAACTAGGTTCCATGGCAGTTGCAGCCAGGTGCTCTGAAAGACAAAAGAAATTCCTTCTTGAAATAATTTTGAGAAATACAGTGTAATATTGGCACCTAACATACCCAGTAATTATTAAAGGCTCTGATAAGTCCTGCAATATAAAAGCCTATACCTGTATTTGACTATGCAATGCTTATTTTCATATTTTTTTGGAACAAACATGTTTTGGTTTGGGAAATACTGGCATGGAGGCTCAAGGACTTTATTTATTATTCATTAGTTAGTTAATTTCTCACAATAACCCTGCCAGGTAGCCGGGCAGACATTGCCCTGGAATGTAGAACCCACTGAACCTCAGGTTAAAGAGTTGGCCTACAGCAAAGCAACTGTGCATTCAGGAAGCTAAAGCTGGAAGCAAAACTACCTAAAATCTCTATCTTGAATTAGTTTTGAATATAACCCATTATCTTTTTAAATTATTTAATTCCAGAACTTTCAGGCACTTGAATAGCTTGCTGCTGACATTTGGGGCAGTGAAGCCTTTGGGCAAAAGGCACAAGTGGTTCTTTCTCCAAGATCATCTCAAAACCTCCCATCTATTTCCATCTCTGGTTTTGCCACATTCATGT
Source organism: Mirounga angustirostris (assembly GCF_029215605.1). Lineage (NCBI taxonomy): Eukaryota > Metazoa > Chordata > Mammalia > Carnivora > Phocidae > Mirounga > Mirounga angustirostris. The sequence goes on along the minus strand of NW_026991709.1, from coordinate 180,905,691 downwards.
GAACCATGCAGGCCTCCACAGCAGCCTCTTAACTAGTCTCCCTGTTTCTCTTGTTGCATTGAATACAAGCCAAGAGCATGGTGGTCTGCCCTACAATGCTCTAAAACCTTCCCTTTGCTTAGAGTAAAACCCCAAGTTTATACTCTGGTCTCCAAAGCTCTTCTTATCTGGCTCCTGTCCACTTTGACCTCTCCTATCTCAGTTTCTCTATCCAGTCATATATTTCTCTTCCTCAAGCACATCAAGTTCTTTTCTGCGTCAGGGCCTTTGCATCTCTGTTCCTTTTGCCTAAAAGACTCTCTACACTAGATCTTTGCAGAAAAGGTTGCTTCTCATCCTGGATATCTCAGCCTAAATATTACCTCACCATAAAACATTCCCTGTCCCCCCTCCAGACCATTGCCCTGTCTTTTTCCTTCATAACACAGTTATGTTCTTGTTCATCCATTGGTTGACTTGTTTGATGTCAACCTCTCTCAATAAAAGGCAAGTTCCATGAAGGTAGAGACCTTCTCTGACTGTTCACCATTTTATCCCTGGTATCTGCATTATGCATGGCACATAATGGGCACTTAATGACTATTTTAGGAAGGGGTGCCTAGGTGATACAATCTGTTAAGGCTCCAACTCTTGGTTTCAGCTCAGGTCCTGATCTCAGCATCATGAGATCGGGCCCCACACCGGCCTCCACACTCAGCAGGGAGTCTGCTTGGGATTCTCTCTCTCTCTCTCCCTCTGCCCCTCCCCCCACGTGCTCTCTCTCTTAAATAAATAAATAAATCTTAAAAAAATATTTTAGAAAATCAAATCATGTGGAAAGAATGAATTGGTGAATTATGGTGTCTCAAGGTGATTATTTGCACCATATGTGACTGGTCACACATGTGATCTTTGAAACCATCATGAAGTAGTGGTTATTTTATTTATTTTTTTTTTATTCATCAGTGACTCTTTTATACTTCCTCTTGGGAGATCCCACATTCTCCCACACTCTGGATGTGTAATGTCATCTCTTTATAATCATCCCTGGACATACACTCATCCCAAAAAGGAGAGTCTGGCTCTAAGGTGACTGTCAAAACTATTTGAGCTGGCCAATTAGTTGCCTCTGTTCTCCCTGGAGGAAGAGCGTAGGTTAATTGCCTTCACGTTTCACCCTTCCTGCATCCTTATTTTTATTTTTAGACTTCTCACCACCATGCTGCTGCCCTTCTTCAATCTGCTGCCGTACTTATTAGTACTGCTCTGAGGTAGATTAAGCAAACTTTTTAGCTGTTGCTGTGGGCTGTTAAATCCATAAAGAGTGAGGACAGGTTTCATCTATTGAGCAGGCTGAGTTGGGTGGTTTGCGAGTCTTACTGCATGGGGTTGGGCTGCAGAAAACCTTCAGCGTTCAAGCTCATGCCTTAGCATCACTGTAGCATTGTGGTTCAAGTTCAGGTTTTAGAGCCCCAGGGCCTGGATGGAATGACAAGGGATGAAGACATTTCTGATGTCATAGTGGTAGTACTGGACCCTTGAAGAGTGTAGGATTGGGACTGGACCTCAGAATAGGAGTGGAAATTAGTTGAAATGACCAGAGCAATGATGATGACTGGAGAGGAAAAATTACTGATTGACTGATTGATTGATTGATTGATTGGAGGAAAGGGAGAGCTAAAATGTCCATGTGGAATGGATTTCTGATTGAGTCATACAACCAAAGCCACCAATATTTACTGATTGAGTACATTTCATGAAGCTGATCCTATGCCAATCTTGTTAATCGATAACCTTATAGAATCTACCCAACAACCAGATGAGATTCTATTCTTTTCCTCACTTACCAGTGGGGGTACTGTGGCTTTAGAGAAGATTATACTGCTGCAGAGAATGCCTTCTAGAATGGCATGTGTGAGAGGAAAGAGTAAGTATGCAAACTAGGCCCCCCGGGGTGGAGGGGAATATGGAGATTTTAAAAGCAAATAGAGCCGGGGCCCTGGGTGGCTCTGTCGTTAAGTGTCTGCCTTGGCTCGGGTCATGGTCCCGGGGTGCTGGGATCGAGGCCCTCTCTCTTTGTCAAATAAATAAATAAAATCTAAAAAAAAAAAAGCAAATAGAGTCAATGGTCTAAAAGGGAATAAGGACACAGTGAGTGCTGTGGAGGAAGGAGGGAGTTAAATCAGAAGACCAACACTCAGGTTGCATTCAGACTCTGAATGGAATGAGTTTCTGCAAGGACCTCTGATGTGTGTGTGTTTGTGTGTGAGTGTGTGCATGTGTGTATAAAAAGCCATTTCTTTGCTAACTGTCATTTAAATATCCACATACGTCCTTTGTTAGGCCCTGTCATTTAGAGAGGTAAATTGAATTCTCGGTTGTTGTTTTTTCAGGTTGAGGAACAGTTGGTACTTGTCAGTCAGTGTCAGTGGTTGGCTGGAATCTATCCAGAGCATATTTTCTTAAAGTATTTAAATTGGGTTTAGCTTAAAAAAAAGATGACATCCAAAAAGTTAGACCTTCCTTGGCTCTTCTAAACTACCTATGGTTTAAATAAGCAAGTGACTGTAGACTCTGCTGTTTATCTAGAAAAGTTCTGGGCACTGGGGGAGACATAAAAGGAGATGTAAGAGGCAGGCTCTCCAACCTCCAGGAGATTATCATCTTATTGGGAAGACAAGGGCATGAATTCTGACTCCTTTTTTTTTCTTATTCTAACACCACAGAGGTTTTAATTGGAGCCAATTTTGACTTTGTATAACAGAAGCCCTAAATAAAAGTGGCTAAAATAAAATACGAGATAATTTTCTTTTACATAACAGGAAACTAGGACTTGAAGAATCACTGTTTTCAGGTAGCGCATGGTTTCTGTCTTCTGAGTTGCTTTGTGATTATGACTTGTCACTCGCCTTTCAGCCATTGGATGGGTGCCTAGGCAGTAAGGCAAGGCAGGCGAAAAGGAAAAAAGGCACAGGGCAGCCAAATAAGACCCTTTTAAAAAGCTTTGCTGAAAACCTTATCCAGAGCTTTTGATTATATCTCACTGGCCACGCGTATCTGTACAGGAGCCTGGCGAGTGCAGTTATTCAGCTGGCCATGTTGCCACTTGTTAGTAAAGAGGCAGGGAGAATGGATTCCATATAGTCATTGACCAATGTCTGCCATCATACATCTCCAGGGTACCTAGCCCTGGCCAAACAAATCCTATCATTTCTTCTCTGACACTGTCCCAGGATTCTGTGATGGGGCACGTGCTTTGCATGGCTGAGGTCCTGCATTTGAATTTTGGCATTTCCTGATTTTCAGGCAGCATGAAGGAAGAAACAGAGTCTGCAGGAGTCTACAAAACCCAGGTTCAAACCCTCAGCTTGGCTATAGTATGGAAGAACAGACTTTGGCAAGTAGCTTAACCACTCTAAAGCACTATGTTCTTGTTTGTGAACCACCATGGAATTACTTTGAGGATCAAACACAATTATGAATATAAAGGATCTAGCCTTGTGCTTGGAACATAATAGATACTTACGAAATGTCAGTGGTATTTGTTGCATGCTCAAAGCTGGAAGCTGATTCTTGAAGGATTAGACCATGTGGGCTTGCGGAATAACAGTGTTTATTTATTTAAACAAATCTTACTGAATCACAACCACTGTTTCTTCGTTCCTTTCAAAATGTCAAGATTTTCTTTCCACTTTACATTTACATAACTGTAGGTATGACAGATGTATGTTTCATGCATGTTTAGGGTATGTGCACATAAGTAGATTTCCTTTCATTGAAACCTGGGCTGTTATATTGAAGTTTAATCAAGGATCCTTACTACATTTACTTACATATTCTTTAAGTAATTTTTAACCAGCAGAGAAAAAGCCTGGACTTCAGAAAGATGAACTTGTATATATTCCTCTGATTTGGGCTGATGCCTTTTTTCAAGAATGAGAGAAGATAGAAAATGAAGGCTGCTCATAAGGGACCTTTATTTTCTTCATAGTGGGAGAGGTCAGGAGTTAGAATTCTATGGGTCTACCCAGCTCTCAGTAACCCCAATACACTGAAACCTTATTTATTAGAGGAAAAGGCTTTAAACAAAGGATTTGCATTAGGGTTCTATTAAATGTGACAGTGTCTTCATGCTTCTGAAGTGCGCTTTGATTTAAATCCAAATAGCCAGGACTCAGCTCTTCTGTAAAGCAAGGCACACCCACAGAAGAACAGAACCTTTCCTGAAGACCAGCAGAATTGTGCTGTATTTAAATTAGTGGGGGCAGAAAGGATGATTGCTCTGGGGCTGCTGCAGAATTTCTGCAGACAAGCTGCATGCCACTTTTCTGTAGTGACTATTCTTTACCTGGAACAGCTTCTCCATGGCAACCCCATTCACAGACTGCATTCATTACATCTCTCTTTTGAAAATGAGCACGTTGGGAAGGAAATGAAATATATATGTTTTGAGTTCCTAGATGGGGAAAGGGTGTGGGGAGAACAACAGACACGGGGGCAAAAGCAGAGAATTTTTTTTTTCTTTTTCTCAATTTGTCTCCTTGTTGGATGGATACAAATCAAAAAAGGAGTAATTAAAAATTACCTGGTATGTTGGATTCTCTCTTCCATCAGTGAGCATCCTGATGAGATATGGGTTGGATCGATTAATTTGTATCTCGGTTGCTACTAAGTTTTGGCCCAGTGGTTTGCTGAAATTTCACAGGATACTTTCATTCTGCTCTTCAGCTGTTCATTAAGGACTGCCATCAGCCACTCAGGCCCTGAGGATTTGGCTGAGGGGAAAGTCTCACAATAGTGTTTTCAAGGATAGAAGTTTTCAAAAGAGAAGAGTGAAAGCACCAGAATGATTTTTCCATTATGTCAGGGGTTTATTGTTTTCTAAACTTGTTTCTCAAGGTCTAGAAATAAGAGTCCTTTGTAGGAGGATATTTCTTTTCACCTGGAATATGTTAAGAGACTCCTATAAGCAGAAAGAAACAAAACGAACTAACAAAAACCCTTAAGCAGTCACTTCAAACTATTTCATATAAATATCTTGCTTTTTTTCCCTTCCAAATCTTCTGTTTTTCATTGTTCCTTCAGTTTTATGATTAAATGAAGGAGCGAATGTCCCATCAGATTACATTCAGCCAGAGAGAGTTTAATTTTAAATCAAGAAAGCATTTCCCACCTTGCAGCATGCTCGTAAGTAATAACAGCAGTAGGCCATTGTACTGTGCCATCCTGCCCAATAGAAAGGCCACACTACAAACTCCATGGTGTACATTCAGTAGTATTGATAAGCGTTCTACTGTTATTACCAATAGTTGGTTTCCATAATAGTGAGGTTGCATTTCGTCCGGAACTGAATCATTGCAAATTTTTTCAGGTGCAATTAGGATATATTAGACATAGCTGGAAGCTGCCAGGACTGGTAGAATTGAGCCTGTAAATGCCATCATCCAAGGGGGAAATTCTGAGTGAACTGGGATGTGAAAACTCCTCTGCTCTGTGAATTACTGCCCTTGAGTGCGGCCATGTAGAACCAGATTGTATTTGTCTTATGTTTTAGAATTGCCCTGGTATACCTTTAGAATTCTGGAAACCACCAGCGTATTTTAATTGTTAATGAGTTCTATTGGGGAATGAATTTCTACTACACTGTTACATCTATCATTATATATATTTATTTATGTTAACACATGCAAACATTGACATACCAAATACCAGGTCAATTAACCTGAGAGATTAATTGTGCATTTAAATAGCAGTAAGAGGAGAAATACACACCACTGGAAATCAGACTTGGGGATTGGTTCTGTAAAGTGAACACTGTTTCAATAATATGTGGGGATGAATAATTCTCCTTGAAACACCAAAGCAATAATGTACTGTAAGCATTGCTTTTCTCTACAGAATTTGCCAGGAATTCAGTGGGAGACAACATTATGGGGAAATATTGATTCACTGTGGGCACAATGAGTCTTGTGATAAAGACAGAGTCTGTGGTCTTTTCTCAGCTTCTTTTTTTTTTTTTTTTAACTAAATCTATGGAGTTGCTAATTGTAATTGGGACATTTAGATTGCTTTCTTTTAATAGAATGAACTAGAAAGTTTCTTGGCCCTCAACAATTTCTTCATGACCAGAACACCCTAAAAAACAAAAAACCTTGAGCTCCTACAGTTATGCCAGACCTGACTTCTGCATTTTGATAATGCCTGGAATCTGATATAGGAATCCCTTCTAATCAATAGCAACCCTCTTCTTATCTGCACTCATCTCCTATTCTATCTCAACTCATGTCACACAGGAAACTCACCATATAGTGGTTAAAAGTACAAGCTCTTCATCAGTGGCTGGCTCTTCTGCTGACTTGCTGTATGTGATCTTGGACATACAGCTCATGTTTTCTTATTTGCAAATGGGAATAATAATGGTACTTAACCCATGGGGTGGTTGTCAGGCTGAAATGAAATAATGCATGTGAAATTCTAAAGAAGTCCTCCCTAAATACTGGTGTCAACCCACACTACTTTCCTGTAGTACCTTGGACTCAGTGTCACTCTTGCATCTCAAATTGCAGCAAATAACACATGGTAGATATGAGTGAAAGCAGTCTTGGGTTCCAGTCTATCACATCATCTGTCTATTCACATCTTAGGTGGGAGGGTAATTTGGAGACAATAGCACTTGACATTAGTCATCAGAATTGATTCAAAAGATAGCAGCTGATTTGGAGCCCAGGGCTCTTCTTTGCTCATTGCATAGAAAGGTGATGGGATCCTAAAGCTTTGAAGGAAGAGGACAGGGCCTTCTTCAGAGGTGGCTGAGTATGATGCTCTTTTGCTAGAATTTCAAAACAAATTTCCTCTTCCAGAAACTCCTTCCAGATTAAACTACTGCATTTTTTTTTAAAGATTTTATTTATTTATTTGAGAGAGAGAGAATGAGAGACAGAGAGCATGAGAGGGAGGAGGGTCAGAGGGAGAAGCAGACTCCCCGCCGAGCGGGGAGCCCGATGCGGGACTCGATCCCAGGACTCCAGGATCATGACCTGAGCCGAAGGCAGTCGCTTAACCAACTGAGCCACCCAGGCGCCCATAAACTACTGCATTTTTAAATCAAGAATCATACCCTTTCCTCTTCAGTCATCTTGAATGTTCTGCACTCCTTTTGGATTGTGCATGTCTTAGTGGGGGACGTGCATATATCACCAACTCTCCCCCCCACCCATGAACAGGTTTTGATTACTTGTTACTTGTGAGGCCCTATGCTGAACATTTTCCTGTCACTTACTAGAATTGTCGCCTTGATTATTTCTGAACCTCTTGTGCTACCATCTGAAAAATGGAGATTATATTGGTACCTACCTCATGGAGTTCCATACAGAAGTTTAGCATTAAGGTACATATTTAAAATTGTGTGGGGCATATTGAAAGCACACAGTGGGCAGTAGCCAGTATTACCATGATCTCTACTTTATAGAAGAGGAAATAGTCTCAGGACAGTAAGACAATTTGCATAGGGTTTTAGAGCCCGTTCTGCCCACCTTTAAAATCTTAGCCTTTAGCCCCTTTACTGCTCTGCTTCTAGCATCCACCCTATACAAATGTGAGTCCAAGTCCTGTCATCCTTAAAACTTTTTATGGTCAGTTAGAATGATCCTCATGAGCTTCAGAAGAAAGATACCAGAACTATGTTCGAGAAGGACATTGTAGAAACATGCTAGAATAAGCTCAAATTTCTGCTTGTCCATGGGGTTATCAGACCATGCATTTATGTTTAGAGTTTTATATCCAAGCTAAGTCTCCTCTTTTTGCTTTGATAGAAATTAGCTCTTTGGAGTCTGAGAATAACTGAAGTGGGGAGGGGTGGGGCAAAAAAAATAAGTAAAATAAAAAAATAAAGGGGAACCAAAGGTGAGTGGCTGGCAGGAACTTGTGAGTCTACTTTTCCCATGTAGCCCACCTGCTACATGAGATAGGCAACATGCAACATGGCACCTATTTCTGAGGAAGACTTTTTTTTTAAGCAAACTCTACCCCCAACATGGGGTTAGAACTCATGACCCTAAGATTAAGAGTTGCATGCTCTACCAACTAAGCCAACGAGGGATCCTCAAGGAAGACATTTTTAAATGAGACTTAAACAGCTCACAAGAAACCTCTTTCAGCCCAGCTGTACATAATCAACTCTCATTTCAACCCTTGCTCAACGCAATTCCATAACCAGCCAATAATATAACAGGAGGGAAGCCTTTTATGAAGGAAAAGAACCAAGATAGTCAGCAAGTGCAGTGCATGCTGCTGTTTTTGCCTGACTGGCATCCATTTTGCCTTTCTCTGGTTATTCCTCTGCCCTCTCACTTACCTGGTTCCGGGGGTGGTGCCAGCCACAGGCATAGGCACCCAACCCAGACTGACCAAAACAGATTAAATCCTCAGCCTTTTACTAGAGTGAATGGGAAAGCTACATTTTGGTCTGTTGGCCTTGATAGTGAGAGGATATATGTTTGGAGCTCCTGGGAGCCCCCCTGCAGAAGGCATTCCTGAGAGCAAAGCCAACACAAAAGGAAACAAAACCAAGAGATGGAAAGACAGATTCCCTATGGTCTCTTTTGATTAACTGGATCCCACCTGGCCTGAAGCTTTACACTGGGCTTCTCATTTGTAATGACAGTCCATAGATGTCTTTCTGTTTATTCCTTTAGGCAGTTTTAGTTTGACTTTCAATCACCTGCCATTGAAAGAGACCAGTTCGGGCACCTGGGTGGCTCAGTTGGTTAAGCGACTGCCTTCGGCTCAGGTCATGATCCTGGAGTCCCAGGATCGAGTCCCGCATCGGGCTCCCTGTTCAGCAGGGAGTCTGCTTCTCCCTCTGACCCTCCCCCCTCTCATGCTCTCTCTATCTCATTCTCTCTCTCAAATAAATAAAATCTTTAAAAAAAAAAAAAAAGAAAGAAAGAGACCAATTCAGTGAGGTTTATCTTCATTCTGAGATATCTGCCCACCCAGGTCACTTTTACTTTCTTGTAAGCACTTGGCATTATATGAGATTCCATCAGTTGCCCCTGAAGAACCTGAGGTCACTAAGCTTACTAACTCTTGGGTTCTGCCTTTCTACCTCTAGATTAACAGAATTCCCTAGATCCTGCATATCATATTGGAAAAAGATGAAAAGTTTTCTAAGACAAGGAGAATAGAGATTATTTCTAGAATAGTTCTGTTTCATATATGAGGAAATACAAATAATTAATAGAAAATGTCTTTATATCTCATTCAGTCTTCTCAAAATCTAAAAAGAGAGGTAGGGGAAAAACAGATCTTGGAGAAGTTAAATAAGTTGCCCAAGGTCACACCGTTAACGGCTGGTATATTTGGGATTCAAAACCAAATAATCTTATTTTCACATGACAGAAAGAGGAGCTGGAACCTTGTAACCGTCTTCATACAGGGGCACCTTTAATACAGACCCCTTATGCTTTGATGTGCAACTCAGAGCTCTTTCCTCAATTCTGTTTCCATGGTGCACCCGGCATCTACACTTCTTGAATGTTCTTGCATTTGCTGGGGGTGGGAAGTCTTTCTCCAGACCTCAGCTTCAGATGCTGCCCACCCAACCATCTGTGGCAACAGATTTGTGTGTTATCAATTAAAGTCTAAAGGAAGTTGGTGAAACCTCCTACTCCAACAGGATGGGCTAAAGCAGTTCCTGTTAAAACAAAAATGGGTTGTGCCTGTGATACCGATAGTTGGTAGGTTTCCAAGAGCACTTTAAATACACCCTGTGCCATGAATTTCTCAGCTCTGATACTCTTTAAGACTTTCCTTTCAGTGGTGGCTCATTTCCAAGAAGTGGACCACTACATAATTAAATAGGGTTGCACCCTTTGTGGAAAGCGAAGAAACATCTACAAGTTGGAGGATCTGCCTCTATGATTTTCACTTTGGGATTCACTTTGGAAACCACAGTTCCTTTTTATTCTACAAAATCTTCACACATATGGCACGCCATGCCCCAATTACAGTCACAAAGATTCCTTGGTTTCAACTATTTTGGAAGACTATCCATGTTTTTGATATGCCTCACCCAGGGAATGCCAAAATATCAAGTACACAAAATAACCTATAACTTCAAGAGAGACCATCTCGGGCGCCTGGGTGGCTCAGTTGGTTAAGCGACTGCCTTCGGCTCAGGTCATGATCCTGGAGTCCCGGGATTGAGTCCCATATCGGGCTCCTTGCTCAGCAGGGGGTCTGCTTCTCCCTCTGACCCTCCCCCCTCTCATGTGCTCTCTCTCAAATAAATAAATAAAATCTTTAAAAAAAAAGAGAGAGAGAGAGACCATCTCTAGCACATGCCCTTAATTTCATGAAAATCCATCTAGCAGTTTTTACATAACCAAATTAAGTTAAATTTTTACATAGAGATTTTCAAAATATATATTTAGTATCTACTATATGCTATTTTCTGTGGTAGACCCTGGGAGAATAGAGATTCACCATATATGGTTTCTGCCATCATGGAATTTACTGTCCAATATCGAAGACTAGCTAGTTGGTAAAGGGTGAGGTCAACCTGACCTTAAAAGGAAAAAAGAAGGGGCGCCTGGGTGGCTCAGTCGTTGAGCGTCTGCCTTCAGCTCAGGTCATGATCTCAGGGTCCTGGGATCGAGCCCCGCATCGGGCTCCCCGCTCCGCAGGAAGCCTGCTTCTCCTTCTCCCCCTCCCCCTGCTTGTGTTCCCTCTCTCGCTGTGTCTCTCTCTGTCAAATAAATAAATAAAATCTTTAAAAAAAAAAAGGAAAAAAGAAAAAAAGAGTTCCACATATCCTTTAAATGTCTTATAAAGAAATCTGTTTCTGAAGCATAGAACTTTAGTCCCACTATGGGTAGGTATTTGTATTGATGAATATCATGTTATCTCCCTTTCTATTGACACTCTGACAGCAATATGCAAAGAATAATGCATTTTCTTCTCTCTTCTGTAAAGTTTCTCAACTTCAGCATATTCAATTTGGGGGCAGATAATTCTTTGTGATAGGGCTGCCATGGGCATTGTAGAGTGTTTAGCAGCATCCTGGGGCTGTACATTCTAGATGCCAGTTGTAAACTCCTCTCTGGTTTTAACAACCAAAAAAGCTTTCAGACATTGTCCTATGTCCCCTAGGTGAATGGGTGGTTGGGGAGGAGGGAGAGCAAAACTCTTCCAGTTGAGAACCAAAGCCAACAGAAGGTACGTACGAGTGGAGAAGTGTTTTCACGGGTTGATCCACAGAACAACCTGTTTTCCAATATTCTCTAAAATAGAATAATCTTGTTCTATCATGGTCCAGATTAATGGAGAAAGGTGAGTTATTCCTGGAGACAAAGGAATGGACCAACTGACCTCTCAAAATCCCTGCTGCCCCTAGAATTCTAGGACGGTGTTTGTCTGAGACCTGGCCTGATTCCTTTCTCTCCCTGTCCCTGTCCTGTACTAATGAGAGTGCTTGTCAAGCAGCCCCACTATCCACCAGGCCCTTCATGTCCACAGGAAGCCTGGAGGAGACTTTTTTTTCTTTCTTTCTATTTTTTTTTTTTTTTGAGAAAGCTTGACAGAAATATTTTTTTTAAAAGAGAAAGGGGAAAAAAAATCAAATTTAAGGCCTGTGAAAAAATAACATTCTGTGCTCTTAGGTACCAGAATCAACCATTTGTTAGAATCAAATGTCTGCTAAAGTGTGAAAAATTGTTGGAAGGCATTTTCTAAATTTTGTTATTGTTGTTTTATCAATTCATTTCTGTGAGCCCTCTCATTTGCTGTCTGTCGGCTGTCCAGGCCAGGCTGGCCAACTGAGAAAGGTGCCTATTATCTTTTATTCTTAAGGTCCTGACATTTATCTGATGGTTGGGAAGGTGGCCATGCTGCAGTGGAAGGAGCTTAGGACTTGAAAGTTTTAAGACCTGGTTTTAAATCTTATCACCATCACTTCTAGATTTCGAGATCTCAGGAAAAGTTGTTGAGTTTCTGGGACTTACCTTGTCCCTAAACACGGAGCGGTAAAACTCCTCTCCACTGGACTACCCTGAGGATAAAACAAGAGAGTAACTATTTGCAGATATTATAATGCCTCTGGAAATTATTTGTTACTATGATCAGACATTGTAATCATGTAACAAATGCTGGTTTCACCATTGTCTACTTGCACAGCATTCTTAATTTCGAATTGGACAAAACTAGACCATGTTCCCTAAGAACACATTCTAGCCACACTTTTTATTTTAATCTCTCTCTTCAGGTATGATCCCTAAACTCTCCTATAATTTTCCACCTCAATAGTCTATCCTGAAGATTTTTTTTTAAATCCAGTTTTTCTATAGTAAGAACGTGGTGTCGGAATTAGATCTAGAGTCCAATCCCAATGGTGTTAGTATCAACTCCTTGACCTTGAGCGTGACATCTTTTATAAACCCATAGCAACCCCCATTTCATCAAAAAATGAGGATAATAATAGATTATTTCTTAGAGTGTTGTCATATTGATAATATATAATAATGACTGTAAAGTGACATCAAGGTGCTAGACCCTATTAAGTTCTCAAAAAGTGTTAACTAGCATTGATGTGCTTGAACCAATTCAAGCTCTTGGACAGAACTGATGTACAAAGTCTCTATATTGCACATGGTATAGTGTCAGTTTTGAAAATATTTCTTTGGTTGAACAACCCTAGAGGACAGTGTGACCTTTGTGTTTTTCATGACTGATGCCCCCTGGAGTTGTGCAGCCACAGTCTGAGCTTTCCCTGTCTGTCCGTGGAGCACTGCAGGTAGACATACTGTCGACACACTGGTGAAGTTTTCCTCAAAGTCACAATGATGAGACACAGGAAAGGTTTGGAAAAAATGGTGGATTAGAGCAAGGCTTCTTAAATTTTAATGTGCCTATGACTACCCCCCCGCCCAGGAATCTTGTCAAAATGCAGATTCTGCTTCCTGGGGTTTAGGATGGGCCCTGAGATTCTGCTCCCCAGGATGCAGCTGAGTCTGCTGCAGGGACCACACTGTGTAGTGAGGCTCTAGACTAGGAAGGTTGTCTTGATCCTATCTTTCTTTAGATGCAGTCTTTTTCCTTAGTAGGTGCCAATAACTCCTACTAGATGCACTTCTCTCACAGAATTCATTAGATCAGTATGGAATAAGAGGCCCAGGAAATATTCAACACCAAAAGCACTCTGGAGTGAAAGAAGTTTGCCAAACACGATGAACTGTAACTCCCCATCTTGGAGAACCACATGATTCATGAATGGGTTAAAAATTCTGAAAAACCCTACTGTAAAAAAACAAACAAAAACCTTTTACGTGGTTTAATGTAGAATTTTCCTTACATATTTTCCAAGTGTCTTTAGACCAGGTCAGTTACATCAGAGACTTGAGGCTGCATCCTGGGCATCAATAATTTTTAAACTCTCTCCAGAAGATTCTGATGTATAGTGAACATTGGGTAGGGGGAGGAAATTCTGCTAAGAGAGCACCCTTGCGGACAACTCAGCAGTCAAAGTAGTCCATCTGATAACACTTTATGATCAGATGCTAAACATAACTCCTGAAGTGGTTGACCTACATTTATACAATAGGTTTCTTGTTTAAACAGACTTACTAGACTTAAATCAGGCTGGGAATGTGGGGACACTGGAGCTGACGGACTGGGTAGAGAAAGACCACAAGGACTTTTAAACACTCCCAAAAGCCGCCATGCTATTGAATTCATGTCTCCATCTGTGTCTAGTTTGGCTCAGACCTAAGAATTTCCTTGCAACCCCAGAAATATTTGAGAGAGGAATTTTTTTTCATAGCTACATTGGACATAAGTTCCACTCCTGGCTCTTTTACCTACTTCAAGGTAGAGCATTAGCAAAGACAGTGAGCTCCTCTGGGTGTCGTGTTCCTTGGGTATCAAATGGGGTTCACACCTGCCCTGTCTGCTTCTCGCACCTGTTGTGCAAATTAAGTGTGAGCTTGTGGAGAGAAAACACTTGGTAAACTATTACACCAAATGCAGATAAAAGATTACAAGATATTTTTATTGTGAAAGAGAAATGTCATCTCCCTTTCTGAGAATTAGGTAAATTGTCTGGTATCTTTGATCATATACTACAGAAATTTGTTTGAGGAAAAGCAGGACTCTGCACTTGTGTCAGTCTTGTATTTGACTTCTGCCCAGTGCCTGGGTGCAAATTGGCTCTCTATGGAAGAGTCAGGAGAAACTTTGTTATCTGATATGTCTAATTAATTGCTGCAGATCAATTTGCTAATCATTTGCTTCTCTTATAGATTACTTATTATTTCTGATGAATGGATCATATCCAAAGATGGCTTCATATTGTGCTACAGATTTACCCAACCACTGATAAAAATATGACCTTTTTATGACCGTTTGAAGTAACACAGCAGTCTGTACCTTGCTGGAAGACTTACATACTTAACCTCCCTCTTCCATGTCCTTCCAATGAGCATTTTCTACCTGCTGGGTTCCTCATTAATGGGCAATAAACTTCGACACGAGTTCAGATGAGTTTGTCTAAGAAATTTTATGTTGTCATTACTGTGTATTTGCATTGTCTTATCTTCCTAAATCTCAGTGATAGGAACCCACACGAAGGCAGACCCATGACTTCTCATGTGTGAAATAATGGGTACTTGAGAAAGTTGGTTCTGGGGAATGTTACAGAGATTTCAGATCAGCCTTTGGTCTGTGTCCCTGTAGCTTGTCAGCTCTGTCTCTGTCACAGCCCCTGCTGTGCCCCTCCCAACTCTGGTAGCTTTAAAGCAGCCTCCTTATTCATCCTCAGCAAGTGGCAGAGAATTCCGTGTGCATCTGGTTAGCCCTCTTTGGGGAGGTAGAACTAGAACAATGCACAGGACATCTCTTTATAGGATGGGTTTTTATCAATATTACATTTATTTTAGTCCAAGATGCCTTGTAAAAACCTAATCCTGATAGTATCTGAATCAGAATACCCAAAGGAGAAAAAAAAAAATTCTTCTAAATAAGTTAGGAGCCCGAGATGGGATTTTTACACAAAATATATTTTTAATTAGCAATATTAATTTATTTTGCCAATTTAAGGTAAAGTTGCTGTTATTACTATGTCTACTACTGGCTGAAATGTTGAGAGCTTTTGTGTATCAGGAAGTAAACTAGGTGCTTCATATGCATTATCTCATTGTCCAATGAACCATGTGTGATAGGTGATGTTTTTACCCCCATTTTATGGTTCTGGAAGGCGGGGTTTGGAGAAGTTATAGTTAAGCATTCACTAAGCTCTTAATGCCAGCCATTACCCTATGCACTGTACATATATTGACTTAATCTTTTTTTTTCACTTTTATTTGCATTATTTTGTGCAGAATTTACTCCAGGACCATAAGTTTTTGTTTCTAAAGTTTCTTCTGGGATATCTTTTTCTTCTGTGCACCCTCCTGTTCTGGCTTAGGAACAATCTGCTCTTTTTCAGTAAGGACCCTCAGAGCAGCAGGGAGAGCTCATGCATGGGTTAATCTGACCATGAGCCGCATAAGTTCCACACTGTGTCTTGGGGGCTTTGTTCACCTGGATGTGCTCAATGACCAGAGAATCCACATCTAAACTCTTCAGTTCAGGGGTGCCTCAGTGGCTCAGTTGGTTAAGCACTGGACTCAATTTCTGCTCAGGTCATCATCTCAGGGTTCTGAACCCCCTGCATTGGTCTCTGCAGCTCAGTGCGGAGTCTGCTTGGGATTCTCTCTCTCCTTCTCCACCTCCCCCTGCTCACTCGAAACAAAACAAACAAACAAACAAACAAACAAAATCTTTAAAGTAAGTTCAGCATTACTCTCTGCATTTTTAAGCATGTGCAGTAAAAATTTAGCACTCTTTTTGGGCCACTGACCCTGCATCCAGCCCCACAGTTTGGCCCCAGGCATATCTACCAACTCCACCATTGAGCAACAGAATGGCACAAATTGCGTCTGCAAAGTGACATACTTTAGACAGTTGGTGGCTTTTTGGATATGCATACCCTTGATGGCCTGGGCAGTTTCACGTGTGTTCTTAAAGAGAACACAAATATTTGAATCTCTTGATTATTTGCATGATTTTGTATGGTTTTCTGGGTCAAGTGAATAGGGAACCATTTTCAGGGATCTCCTCAGGTTTCTTATGGGAAGAGTTATATTAACTCCATCTTAATGAACTCAATTAAACCTAATGATCTTGGGAGGTAGGCACTTTTGTTAACCCATGAATGGATGAAGTAACAGAGGCATAGAGTTTCTGAACACTTAGCTCTTGTTTCTAGATTTAGGTAGCACTGTCAAAATTGGACTCAGCTCTGGTGTTTCTAAAGCCTGTGTGTAGGCACACTTCCTTATGAACAGGGAGCCAGGAGTTGGAGGCATGGGAGGTGAAACTGGGGGCTAGGGTGTCTGCAATCCTTTGGTCCTTTACCCTGATGTCCAGCTCCACCTAAAAAACTATAAGTTATTTCATTTGAGATGCTGTATGAAAAATGAAGCAAGATCTCTAGTGCTGAGAGGCAAATGCTGTAATCATCTGCATGACTTGATTCTCTATTCCAGTAATATGAAAATTGTCAATTATGGATGAATTATGGATGCTACAGATAACCTGTAATTTGCGGCTGCAGTATTGTAAACACGTGCAGCTGCCTTTAATTTTATTTTACCAGTCGTGTAATTCATTCACACACACCTGTAGTTACCTAAGATGCAGAAACTAATGAAGCCGGGTTCCAGTTTCCACTGTTTATGTTTTGTACACCTCTCTGTTTAATTACCACACTCAGAGTTGAGAAATTGGTTAAAAACAGATGCATCCCAAGAAGGAGCCTAGTGATTATCCTTTAAGAACCTACTCAAATTCTCACCTCAGCCATTGACTTAAATCATTGCTTTATCAGCCAAAAGCCAAGCATTTTAGAAAAGGAAAGAACTGTAGAATTGATTTTTCTGCAACTGTTATGGCAGCAAAGGCTAATCATTAAAACATAGATTTTGCAGATAGCCAGTGGAGATGCTTAAAATCAGAGCCTTGGTTGGTGCTGGTGGACACTTGTTACTCCACCATGTCCCTGGGCAAAGGCCAAGCAAGTCTCACCTGTGAAATGAGGGAGTGCAACACTGAGGACAGGAAGTGCTTGTTTTAAGCCTTCCTCTTGTTTTTCTCCGCAATGTATTGAAATTGGTGGGTTGGGTTGTATATGATTATTACTTCTCCTCACTGTCATGTTTGTGGAAATATTCACCATTTTGTATGTTTTTTTCCTGCAAAAATATCCTCATCTTGCCAGTTTTTTTTAAACAGGATCTCCAGTAAAACAACAGTAATAATAATAATATTATCATAATAAATAAAAATAATAATGGCTACATTTCAGAACATAGATCATATGTCAGGCATTCTATTAGACATTTTACATCGATGATTTCATTGGGTCCTCAACATAATCTAACAAGATTGGCTTCATTTTTTCTCAACTTATACACCGGGAGCCAGAAGCTAAGTGACTCCTCAACAGAATGGCTCACCTAAGAAATGGGGTCTCTGTGATGTAAACCCAGCCTGGCTGGTCCTCCTTCAAAGCCTGTCCTCCACATCGGGATGCCATACACTTTATGTAGATATCCTCTTTATTCCTTCCACCATGTTCACCACTAACGTCACCCCCTTGGATAGCCGTACTTGCTATACAAGGTGCAAAATGTTTTGTGATGCTCTACCAGTCCCATTGCCTTACTCATGTCTGTGGTTGAGTAGTTATTATTTAATGTACAAAAGTTTTCAGTGTGAGGACTAAAGCTATATTGGCAAACTTAATGTCCTAAGCGGTTTTTGGCAAGCTCATAGATAGGATAGACATTTTTTTTTCTTGGTATTTTCCTGTTCTTTTGTACACCAGAACATATATCAAACTGAAAATTAGAGCCTGCTTCCTCTTTTCCACACCAAAACTTATATACCCTATGTCTAATTGCTACAAGGTCTTATATGCTGCTGGATTCTAAGAAGTAATAATTGGTTTATCTGAGAAGCTAATCCATGTAAATGAATTACCAACAGATACCATTTATTGGAGCCTTACTGATATGATAAGCTCTGTGCTAAATTCTTTACAAACACTATCTTGCAAAGCCCTCTATGATGGCTTTATTATCTTCATTTGTAAATTAGGAAGCTGAAGGAAAGAAAGATTTTGCCATTGTCCAAGGTATAGTTGGTAGGCAGCAGAAACAGGATTTGAAATTCATTTGTATATGACTTTAGTCCCTCAGTTCTGATCTGCTTGTTACAGTAATATTTCTTAAAATGTGGCTACCTGTATCAGAATCATCTAGGCTGCTGGTTGAAAATGCTGAATTGTGGAATGTTCAAAAGACTTCCTAAATCAGAATCTATCCACACATGGCTTAGGAATCTGTAATTTTAAAAAATGTTGGGGTGCCTGGGTGGCTCAGTTGGTTAAGCAACTGCCTTCGGCTCAGGTCATGATCCTGGAGTCCCAGGATCAAGTCCTGAGTCAGGCTCCCTGCTCAGCGGGGAGTCTGCTTCTCCCTCTGATCCTCCCCCTCTCATGCTCTCTGTCTCCCATTCTCTCTCTCAGATAAACAAATAAAATCTTAAAAAAAAAAAATGTTCCCAACTCTCCTTGGAATGCATATAAATTTTATTCAGGTAAAAAGCTCATACTCTTTGGAAAGTCCCTTAAGAAGTAACTAGTACTGGGGCACCTGGGTGGCTCAGTCGTTAAGCGCCTGCCTTTGGCTCAGGTCATGATCCTAGAGTCCTGGGATCAAGCCCCGCATCGGGCTCCCTGCTCAGCGAGGAGCCTGCTTCTCCCTCTCCCACTTCCCCTGTTTGTGTTCCCTCTCTTGCTGTGTCTCTCTGTGTCAAATAAATAAATAAAATCTTTAAAAAAAAATTAAAAAAAAAAGAAGTAACTAGTACTATGGTTACTCTGGTTCAGGTTAGTGAGTGAGACAATTTTGGACTGCCAAAAGTAAATGACTGAATATACCACCTCTGTGAAAATCTGACCCTGAGGCTATTGGTTTAATTCAGTGTCATGATTTTAGACTTGATGCTTTTAGAGAAATAGAGTTCAAACAGGATGAAGCATAAAAGGGGATTCATTTGATTATGGGCAATACAACTAGATCCAGGTACTCAAACACAATCACCACAAGTCCCCTACCCTCCATGTTTTGGTGCTCCTCTCCCAGTTTTAGTTTCATTCTTAAGTAGCCACATCCAAGTAGTGATGAGGTGACCATCACCACCTCCAGGCTTATATTCTGCCAGGTTAGAACTTCTGGTAGGGAGAATACGTCTTTCAACATAACTTCTCCAAGAACTCCAGGACTTAGACACAGATTACTACCATAACCTCCCTGAACCGAACAGAAGCTAGAGGGGGATGGCAGGCTCCTCAAGCTTGGCCATACTGGATCCTGTCCACAGTCCTGAACCTGGGAGGACGAGGCAATGAGAGGCAAAATCAGCCACTCATGAACCACATGAACTGAGAGTGAGGGAGGCTTGGTTCTTAAAGGAATGTTGGGTCTTGATCCTACAAGCAAGGGGAATAAATGATGAGCAGGAAAATCAATGGATATCCTTCTTGCCCCTGAATGGATAAAATGAGCTATACTCTGTTCACAGCTCAGCTGTCATTTTCTCCCAGGTGATTAGATGTAGCATAATTTTCTTAGCAAATATTTTAAAATGTCCCCAAACCTAACATGATCCAGTGCTCTGTCAAGTATGTCTCCATATAGATCAATAGTAAACTATTCATATCAGACCCAATTAGCGTTCTAATGGAATTTATCTCCCAGATGCTTCACATCACTGAAATGGATAAACTGGTTTATTATAGGTCACAGGACACTTTAAAGGACCAATTAGAAACCACTGCAGATTGGGGAGGACAGGACGGTCATGATTAGAAACTGAAAAAGTAGGAAGATGAGGGGCTGGAGAGAATGAGAACTTTGTTGGGAAAGCTGTAAGATACAGATAAAGATGAGGGTGTTTCTTAAACATAATTTGAAAAGCTTGTTTACAGTTTTGAAGGGCTTTGAAATTGAGCTCTCAAAGACACGTTTATTTTGCTTGTTCATGTTGTATTTATTTTAAACTCCATGTATTAGCGTCATTCATATTTGCAGAGAGGACATCATGGAGGTGGTTAAGAGTCCGAAGGTGGTCTGACCAATGTGGAGGCGTTCTTGTGGCGAGACAGCTAGGGGACAGTCACTCCAACCTTGGCGTGCTTCTTGAGGAAACTTGTCATATGACTTCTTGAGTTAGTTAGCAGAACGACCCATGGTGTAAAATACTTGCCCTTTGTAACTCCTTTTGCCTCCCTACTATTTAGGTTGCTGCATGGAGATTCTAGCTTTTTGCAGTAATAAAGCCATGCACAAATTTAGGTATGAGTTGCATTATATTCTTTATTTGACTTAAATCAACTTGAATTCTCTTTTTCTATCCTCCACCTTTTAGGGCTGATGAAAAATTCTATGTCAGGCATTTTATTAGTAAGAGTAATTAATGCTAGACATTCTAATAAACAGCATTCAAATCTTAGTGGGTTAATATCATATAAATTTATTTCTCAGTATTTTCATACTCTGATTACATTTTGGCAAGTGACTCTTCTCATGGTGGTTCAGGGATCCTGTAACCTTCCATCCATTCTCAGATTCCCTTACTGCATCCTATGCGTGGAGTCAGCTAATGAGCAAAGAGAAAGAGCTTGACACATCACCTGAAGGGTTTTAGAGGTCTGGGAGTTGTATACACCATATCTACTCATTTTCCATTGGCCAAATTGAGCTGCAAAGGACCCACATTAACTAAGGAAGGCTGATGAAGGTAATTTCCCTGTGTGTCCAAGAAAAAGAAATAGATTTAATAGTATCCAGTAACTTCCTACTATATAATCTTTACTGGGGCCTCTTTTTGCTTCTAGATTATAGTAAAATCTAGGTAACTGGTTGCAAAATGGGGCTTCATTAGCCTATTATGATTGCAGCTACCAATCCTCCCATCCTCTTACCCAAACTCCTGCCATTTCTTTGAGGCTCATGTTTTTCCTCTCTCATGCCCATGTGGGGATTCATGCTGAGGCTGGAAATCATGATGCTCTTGGTTCATCTTTCTCAAGTGAGAATATAGCTATCTACCTAACGTTCTTCCTAGTATTCTAGGCTTTGTCAGAGAACACATGTAGATTTCCCTGCTCTGGAGACTCACAGACATCCTTTCTTTTTCCGGGTCTAGAGGTGGTTCTCCTCTCTCTCTCCTTGAACTTTTGCCATTCTCACATAACTTCTCCTCTCCAGCCTTCATTCCTGCCTGGCCCCTGCCCCTGCCCCATATTATTTCTCAAAAGCACTTGGGGTATTTAGTTTGACTTATATCTTCAGTCCTACCAAGATTCCTGAAGCAAGAAGCATAGAAGAGCTTGGCTACCATTGTGGAATGAAGCTAGGGGAAAATACCAAGAGAAAAAAATATATATAAATTATAATTCCACTAAATGATTTTGCCATAAATACATGTTAAAATGTCTTGCTAATATCATTTATGTATATCAGAGCCATGTCTTATTGCATTTAATCATTGTAAGCAACCTTACAAACATTTCTCTTTATTCGAAGATGTGGAAACTGAGATTTAAAGAAGTTACGTTACTGGTTCCTGAACACACACCTCATTAGGTATAGCCCATGACAACAGCCCATGTACCACAGACTCCAAATTCTGAGTCATTAACAACTATATCATGCTATAGTTTCCGGTCAGTGGGGGAAGCTCTGTGACAGAGCCTCACTCGAAGGTTCGCTAGTCTCCTGAACTTTGCAAAGTTTAGCAGAGAGTGGTGGTGCGTTAGCATTTATCAAGCATCAACTTTATGCCAAACAGTGCATCAGTGAATTCGTAAACTCTGTTTTGCTTCCTTTCTCCAGCGTTAATATTATGCCTATTTTACAGATGAGGACATGGAGGTAGAGATTATCCTTTGTCCTGTTAATTAAGGGTGGAGCCAGAACTCCAACCCTCATCCCTACAGTCCCATAGTCCACAATCTAATGCAGTGTCCTGTACCTCATTGAAGACCCATCACACCATGGCCCCGGGGGGAGGTCCCCTCTCTCGTGGGCTAGGAGAGGAAGAGCCTCACTTTTCAGTCTTGGGTCACAAGCTAGAAATTAACACATCATTTCATTAGTAATGAGTAAATAGGACAATTTGGCCGTGCACATGATATATGAGGATTCAGTATGATGCAAAACTGAAGAAAATACAGAAACCTCATTCATAGCTATTTTTCCTTATTTGCTGCAGTGCACTGTATCCCAGTTTCCTGAAGTTATTTGGGGGGAGGTATTAAGCTTGAACAGCTTAAAGTTATATAATTAATTGCAGTCAGCTTCAGTTACAATTACTAACTGATTCAAGCCTGCCAGCCTAGCACCTGGCAGCAGTCAGGAGAACAAAAGCGATGGCAAGCAGGTGGTTGCAATAATTAGGTTCTTACTTTCCCCCCGCCCCCTGCAAGTACCTGGTTGGTCTAAACCTCAGGGTCAGGCAGGCTGCGTTGGGGTCAAGATACCATTTCTGATCCTGAGTTCTTTTGAAGGAACTAAGAGCGGTGGCAGAATAAGCTAGTCGCTGGGGATAGGGTGAATAAAGCACAAGCACCGAACTGGTGTTATTGACCCAGAATCAAAGAAGAGCATCTGGGATCCTCAGATAAAGTCTGGAGGAAGGGGAAGACTGTTAGACCAGCAGCCACTGTATCTTTGAGGTTTGGACTTTCTGGCTTACTCTTGCTGACCAGAGTCTCTGGCAAACAAGGATGAAGATCCAAAGGTAGGCATGCGTTCTCAATTTTTAAGCAATGTCCTTAGTGGTCATAATCATTGGATTTGAAATTGGATAGAGTTTCTTGTTTGCTTGCTTGCTTGTTTATTTTCCTCTGGATTTGCTTCTTATTAAGTGTGAGGCTTGAGGTAAATGATATGACTTTCTAGGCCTCAGTTTCCTTATCTGCAAAATGGATAATATGACTGTCGTGTCCATTAAATGAGAAAATGCATAAACATGACTTACTATAATATTTGCTGTACACTGAATTGATTCATGAATGTTAACGGTTTTATCTGTATTGTATCCAAAAGAGGAAACAGTTCGGTAACCTACATTTTGAGCTAGGATGATTGACGGTGAATAAGCTTTGAAATGATAAACATTATCCCCATTTTCATTTCTACATTAATAGTAGCTATAATCTTTTGAGTATGAATTATGTGCCAGGGAAAACATTAAATCCAGTGCTAGGTTTAATTTCTGCTCTCCTTCACCTTGAGATAGATACTAACATTCCCATTTTATAGATGAAAAACTGAGGCACAGAGAGATTACGTTACTTTCTGGAGGTAAATGCCTATTTTTAGTTAATAAAAGAGGGAGATGAGTTAGAATTCAGATATATGGTTCTATCATCATTTAAGCACTGTGCTCTTCTGACTTTATAAGCCCTAAGGGAAATGTTCTCAGGCTCCTTTTTGCAATATTAAAAAACTTTTATGTTGCAGTGTTAGGTTATCTTAGCATAGCCCTTGCGTTTTAATTCGACTTGATCTCAGAAACAATGAGTATGGTATGAAAAACATGCATTCAAAGCATATTCAGAAAGGGCCTGGGAAAATTATTATTTTTTATTACATTTATCTTTTATTTGTTAGCTTTTTTTTCTATTTTTGTTTGTGGTTTTTGTGCTTTAATACGTGTTCTTGAGCATCTCATTGAAACTCATGCTGAGGTCAGTATTCAGTGGCAGGTAGGTCCCTGGGTCCATGATCTTAAATGAGAAAGTAGAACATTGTCAAGAGGTATTAAAAATAACTGCAATAGTAATGTTCACCACTTTCTCAAAAACATCTGATAAACCTCTTTTTTTTTTTTTTTTTTTTTACTGGAAACTAATTTCTGCCAACCGCTGTAGAGAGGAAGGGGAAAAGTCTTGGAAGGCACCCTAACAAACGGGAGAAAAATAGAGTTTGTTTATTTTTAAATAGTGTCGAGTCCTTTGGGACCTTTTTCCAATCAATAGAAATGATAAAGAAATCCTATGGTCTCATCTCCCAGGTTTTAGGTTTCCCATTTATTTAACCAAGATAATAAAAACTCTTAATGTGCTCTCTTTAGTCACTTCCAAAGAGGGCTGGTGTCTTTAGTCTGTCTCCTCTTAAGAATACCTCTGGCTGCAAATTTCATTTTAGAGCTGTCTTTAGCATTAGCCACTGCTAGGTAGATAGGCAGACATTACCTTTGGTTTCCTTACTAACAAAAATAAGGCTTGTTGGTTTGAAAGTTGTGAATTATGATCATGAAAAATTGTGTTGTGTTTTTGGCTCACGGGGAGCCCCTGAGAGCTGCGCAGCTTTCACATTGCGTCTCTCCACTGTGAGATCCTGTCTCTCCACCTTAGACTTCACAAGTTCCAGAGATCAATCAATACCTTTCAGTAAGAATCAACTGAAATTAAAACCTGTGATGAGCCTTCCCCCAACCCCCTTACAAAATCTGCCCTGAAGAGCCACCCGAATATTGAAACCCCAGACAAACACCTTTGCTGGATCTTTATTCTCCTGACAGCATGAGAAGGACAGGAAATAGGCTTCAGATTTCAGCGAATCTTTACACTGGCATGCATCCTCCTGAATGAAGTTGCTCTGCTGTGTTGCCAGTTTAGAAGTGCCTGCCCGCTTTACTGTGTGATCCAGGAGGCTGGCTTCCCAGCATCTCATGGGAGCCCCTACTTTTTATTGCTAACTGTGCTGCCATTGAAAGTGTAATGTGAACAGTAGGGCGGCACGTCATCTCACACTAGGGTTGATTTCAAATTCAACTTGTAACGTGTAACTCGTATAAATAGCTCATCCAGATGATGCAAATTTATCTTTAGTGAATCTTGACAATATAGATAGTAGATATATTGTGGCCCTATTGATGCCAGTTGGAGGTGGGTATGAGGGATCATAAATCCAAAAGTCCTACCCAGCTGAGTTTTCAGGGTTCAAGTTTGTTTACTCTTTCATGCGTTCAATATAAGATGAAGTCATCGGCTTGCATAAAGGGTCATGTTATGTGAAAAATACAGTGTTTAACCCTGGAATCATATTCTGAGATGAGATGGCCTACATTTGAGAGGACCCCCTGGAATTTTCAATCAAATTATTCTTTTCCTTTTTCTTTTCCATTTGCACACTACTTTTTTTTTCTTTTCTTTTCCTTCCTTCCTTCTTTCCTTTTCCCAAGTAAGCCCTTTTGATTTCATATAATTTAAATAAATGTAGGCTAAAACTGCATGTATGTATTTTGTGTCAGGACAGGGCATTTTGCATGTAGAGAGGTAAGGAGAGAATCCTGAAGTTGAAATGGGGAATACCTGCATCATTAGAAGACAGCCAAGCCAGATTGTGACTGAAGGAAGAAATCCCAAACCCTTTTTTTGTTCAATCACCTATTCATTCAACAAGCAATTTCTGAGTGCCTCCCATACTACAAGCATTGTTCAGTTTGCTAGGAAGAGATGAGACAGATACAAACTCTGGTCTCAAAGAGCTCCCCGTCTTGTCTGGAGGAGGAAAGTGTTGGTAGACAACACGGAAGCCACATGACTAAAAGGAACCTGGAGGAGGACTTAATAAAGGATGAGAGTAGGCAGCCTGGGGGTGTTAGAAGAGCCCCTTGAAACCTATGATTTTAGTCCTCTAGGGTAGAAGTCAGCCAAAAATAGCCCTATAAACCATATCTGGCCTGCCACTTGTTTTTGTAAATAAAGATTTATTGGCACACAGCCACACTCGTTTGCATAAATATTGCCTATGAGCAGCTGCTTTTACACTAGAACAGAAGAGCTGAATGGTTGCAACAGAGGTCAGATGGCCCATAGGGCAGAAATTCTTTACTATTTGACCTTTTCTAGGAAATGTTTATCAGTCACTGGTCTGGAGACAACAGATATCCCACATTACTTTTGACTGATAGAGTAGCTGAAGAAAGCCATTAACTTTGGTTTCATAACTTTAGTTATGAGGATTCCCCAACTCTTGTCTGCCTGTGTATCTTGGTGAACTAGATCAGTCTATTCACATTCGGACTATCATTTTTCCCACCTGAATCAGTAAAAGCTAAGTTTATTTTCCCCTTCCCCTATGGCTCAAAAGTGTGGATGCTATCAGTATTCTGACTATTAAATTCCTTCATTTAAGTATTTTCTGGTCATTCTCTGAAAGTTCCATTAACCGTGTATATACCAATCTGACATAGTGAAATTCTGAAAACACCCCAAGAGGAATATTTTGAGCCCTGGCAAGAATCAAAAAAGGAAATATAATATACTCTTGTCTGAACGATTACGTTATCTGGAAAACCTGAAGTGCTTTATAGTGAGCTCTGTGTCCAGACTCAGAATGAGGAATGATAAAATTTTTAGATAAATTGGTTTGTAAAATATTTATGTGCACTTTAGTGGTACAGACAGGAGGTAATCTGTTTTGTATTGAATCATCTTGGGACAGGGAAAAAAAAAGCACAATGTTAATGAGATTTTTTAAAGCCACTTTTACATTCACGTTGGCAAAAGACAAATAGTCAAGACTTTTAATTTTTATATAAACTTAACGGCTAGAGAACAAATAAAGCTTTATTAACTTAAATAAAAGTAGCTTTTCTTTCAAGGGCATAGCAATTTAGTTTTCTTTCTGTGTAATCTTCTGAAGGACTGCTCTCGTCTATGTATTGATCAGCCTTTTCCAGTATGTTTAGTTGGATTTTAACTAAGGACTGTTGATTTTGGGGGAAAAAAACATAGGATGATTGTAGAGTGATAGAGTGGGCGAACATTTGTTGTGGGAGTTAACCAGTAAGCATCCTCATACTGGTGACGCTATGGTCTTGCTGTACCACCTTGGGTAGACAACATAACCATGTGGATTCACTTTCTTAATTACTAAAGTAAAAATTGGTTTCCAGTAATGTAAAACAATTCTACGCCACTTCTGTTGCTTTCATTATGGCAGACATCACTAGTCGATCCCTGTACCTTCTTTCTCAAATGAGCCAGTCTCAAAATTTCTCTCAATTCAGTATTCTCAACAACTAGTCTCAAGAAATAGGAGTTGCTGTATAAATTTAAGCGATTTGCCAATAACAGGGAGATGATCTCTGGGTTCTATGATGGTGTGTAGAATTGTAATGTTTTCTCTTACGTATTTCCTGTAGTTGCACCTTCTGGTAATAAACCTACATTTTAAAGTCTGCATATGTTAAGATATGGATGGAATCCAGAAGAGTGAATAGTTACTGGTGGTTCTTTGGGGGGACAATAAAATTACAATGAAAATTTTGACTTTGCCATATCCTGAAAAAAATCTGGAAGATATGGGTGATAGAGCCATTATAATTGTTAAAATATATTTAACATTGATCACTGTCAAAGTATGAGTCCCCCATGCAGCTCTACTTAAACACTATATACTCTGCTTGAAACCCAGTACATAATAGATAACCTTGTCTAATGTTCAAAAGACTGTGGAGATAAAGAAATTGATCCCCGGGTATATTAGTCTTGGTATAATTGTTTTAATTATATAAGCCATATTTTGAGATATTTTTTTTTTTGTATTAGAGAAGAAAACAACTTTTTACTTGTAATCTTTATAGATCTTGCTTTTTTCTGGTCCCAGTTTTTGTAATGGGGAGTAGGTGGGTGGGTGGGGGAGATCCCTTAATATCATGCAATAGAAAATCACAAGCAGATGTTGACATATCAGAAGATGCCCCTGGAACTTCTTGAATTCACCGTTATGACACAAGGTGAAAGGCACTGCCTCCATTTTTAAGGAATCAATAAAATTTGTCATTTCATGGCAAAAGCTTGGACCGGGCTATGATGTCAGCACAATTACATGAGTATTGCATGCTTCTCTTCACTGTTGCATGCTTTTCTATACTGGTGACCTAAATTAAAGAGCTTATTTGTGAACTGAAGAAGGAAAATTCTCTTCACCTGAAATGGTTCTTCCCCAAGGCTCTTTAGGTACGGGCTTGCTAATTTTCTTGATCCCCACATTGTTCAGGGCCTATCTTGGAGTGCCTGTCAGGAGAATTCTGTGAGTAATGAATGTAAGATCCTAGCAGAATACCTGGCAATAGTAAGTACCCAGTAAATGATACCTGTTAACTTTTGTTGGTGATTTTGTTACTTCCATCTTTTTGTGTGTTTTAAATATATCTTCCGCAATGAATATTAGGTGAGTATTTCAATTCAGCTCAATTAAGATTTAATGGCTTCCTTTGGCCCCTGGATCTACGATTTTCTCTGGCCCACATTGACACCACTTTGTAGTCAAGATCCATGATGTTGAGAAAATTATTTAAGTTTCCTCAGATGTGAAATGGAGATTGATAATAGCATCTACTCCTAAAGTTGTGGGAAAAATTAAATAACATGGTACAGATAAAAGTGTCTCGGCATAAAGTAAGTGCTCAGTTAGTATTGATTATTACATATTGCCCCCTTTCTTAGATGAGAAAATGAGGGTTGTTAGTAGTATTCCAGTGGTCTATCAATTGTCATTGTAACCACTCTCACTCTTGCTCTTATAGTTTCTGCTTCCATGCTTGCTTCCTTTTGATGGCTTCCCTTATAACTCCACCATAGTGACCCTCTACTCACAACCTCTTTTGTATAATTTTTTCACCTACTTTAAAATAGCTTTTCTTTCCCATTTGCAGTGTATGTCTTAATGAGGCTACAAAATATCACAATTTGTTTAAAATAGGAAACAGACCGTACGCTTAGGTTCAACTGTTCAACTTCTAGAGCCTCGCACAGAGATATCTTCCAAGAAAATATATTTTATTTAATTAATACCTCAGGGCCCTTCTGCAAGCTCATAGCCATAAAATCAAAACTACTCAGTCAGAGGAATAGAGCAGTGGTTCTCAACATCTGCATTCTTAAGAATCTTATATGGTGCTTCATATCAATGCAAATTCTCATCATTCATCCTGATTAACTGGGCCTGTAGTGAGATCCGGGTAACTTTATGTTTAACAGTTACCCTAGAATTGCCCTGTCTAATCCAGTAGCCGCTAGTCCCACACATGGTTTGTGTTAGTCTATTCAGGCTGCTATGCTGGAATATCACAAACTGAGTGCCTGAGAAACAACAAATATTTATTTCTTAGAGTTCTGGAAGCTGGAAGTCTGAAATCAGAGCACAAGCATGGTCAGGTGAGGGCCCTCTTCTGGGTCGCAGATTTCTTGTGGCTTCATATAACAGTATGGAGCTAGTGAATCTCTCTGGAGCCTCTTTTATAAGGCACTAATCCCACTTCCTAGGGCACCACCCTCATAACTTCAGCACCTCCCAAAGGCCCTACCTCCTAGTAACGTCATTTTGGGGGGATCAGGATTTCACCATATGAATTTGGGAGGAACATAAACTTGCAGACTATGTAGGTTACTTAAATATTTAAATTAATTTAAATGAAATAAAAACTAAAATTCAATTCTTCACACTAGACAAATCTCAAGCATTGAATAGCCACATGTGGCTAGTGAATACTATATAAATATTTTCATTGTAGTAAAAAGTTTATGAGAAAGTTCTGCCCAGTACTATTTTGATGAACAAGATCCTTCACTTATACATTAAGAACTGTAGGAATAAATATAGAACCATGAAAATTTTGTGCTTCGTGACTTCAACTTGAAAAATTCTATTTATATCTTAATAATATTGGTGGGGTGCCTGGGTGGCTCAGTTGGTTAAGCGACTGCCTTCAGCTCAGGTCATGATCCTGGAGTCCCGGGATCGAGTCCCGCATCGGGCTCCCTGCTCGGCAGGGAGTCTGCTTCTCCCTCTGACCCTCCTCCCTCTCATGCTCTCTGTCTCTCATTCTCTCTGTCTCAAATAAATAATAAATAAAATCTTTAAAAAAATAATAATAATATTGGTAATCATAGCAGCTACAAAAGCAGAAGAAATACTGCAGCTCCCATTGTCTTGGGAACATTTTTGGTGCTATCAAATGCATTACACACATTATTTCCTTCAAATCTCAGAGTTCATATGAGTTGGTATTATTCCTATTTCATAGGAACTGAAGGTGAAGTAACTTGCAGAAAGCCACTCAGCTAGTACATAGCCAGCTTGAAGGCTGGGTCTGATTCTAAGACCATATGTCTCTGCACTTCATCAGCTGGTTCTACCTATATATAGGCATTAAACTGGTTTTAATGTCTGAAATTGATGCTGTACTCTGAATGTGTTAATCATTCTAGAAAAGTATGGTAAAGGCTGAGTCAACCTGATGATCCTTAAGCTGAGGCTTGAATCTTTCATTTCATTGACCTCCCCCAAACTGCGATGAGTATCTCATTTCTGCATTCCCATAGTCATCTCTGCTTACTTATCTCCGTCTTGCATAATTTACTCTGGGCTGAAAGCACTTGCTGTGTTGATTGTATTTCCCTTGTAAACTTTGACATTCTTGAGGATAGAAGCTGGATCTTGATCCTCAGGGTATTTTACCTGGTATAGGGTGGATACTCAATACATTTCTGATAGATGAGCTAATTAAAGAGACAATTCTTGCCAATAAACTGGAAGCTCTACTAGAAGGATGGGAATGACTGTCTAAATCTGCCAGGGACTGTACTAAAGAAAATCCTTCTGGAACAAGTTAGGCATAAGGAGATGAATCCAATCTGAAGTTCCATAGCCCAAATTCTTAGGTCTATAAACTGTAGAATCTCTTTTAAATCTGACCTCATCTCCCAATCTTCCATGTGTGCAAAAATCTCCTTTCTGTTGACTGTTGGTGAAATGTTTTAGCTGGGTGGCTGAACGTTCTTCTTTTTTATTTTTTAACAGATATGCTAATCTCAGGAATGATGCATTTCAGCTCTAGCATCATTAAATTAGTATCCCATTGCCTTTCTGCAATTTACTGCTGAGTCAGCACTTCCAGTACAGTCTCTGTTTTCCAGGGTTTCTAATTTGGTCATAAAAATTCACTCGGAGTAGAAACTTGTCATAGGAAGTCCTGCTTCGAGTGGCATTTTTTTTTATCAAACATAATCTTAAAATACATTGTTTGATGTGTGAACTATTGCAGAGTTTACAGATATTCAAGTGGAATTCTGCAAAGGGCCTTTGAGGCTTTATAACTTAAGTTGTTACTCGGAATGTTGACACTTCATCATGTAGGTATCATCAGGCAAGTTTTGAATAGATCCCTTTGTCCTGCCTTGGGTAATTGCCCTGGGTATATTATGTAGCATATTTCCAATTCTTGTAAACTCAACAAATTCTCTTTTTTGCAGCACTTCTTCTTTTTTATTACATTCTCTTTCCCCTTTCCATTCATTTTTGCTCTTAGTTTTTCACCCCACGAACTCATCTACCACATTCATTGTTTTTGCAGTGTGTGTGTATGTGTGTGGGGGGGGGTGCAAGAAGTGTCTACATGGGGAAATTTCTAGTGCTTATGGTCAGCTCTCAATTGTTCCCATAGACTTAACCACTTTGTGGATTGTCTATATTTCTCCTCCAATTCTACTTTTTCCATCCATCTGAAATACAACAGATTGACTCCTCTCCCCCACTCCAATGCACAATTAATGACTGTAAAGGCCTTTGTAGATTCTCTAAGGTATATCCTTTTGGGAATGTATTTTGTTCTCCAAACTCCATAAAATATCTTTAAAGTCAATTATTTAAATACTGCTCTACATATGCCCCTATTTTGAAGTACACGAATCCCTTTCCTTTCATAGTATGAGTAAGCAAAGAGCAGTTGTTTATATATGAACTCTTCATACACTTGTTCATGATGGTTAGTGAAAAGGATTAAGTTCAGGCCACAATGCAGCAGCGTAAAAGAATTTGAACATAGATAAGATCCCAGAAGTCTTTGCTATTTTTTACATACAGAACTATCAGCTGTTGGAATTTTAGAAGTTCATCTTCTACCTGATGAGTGACTCTCTGAATCAACCAACACTGATAACAGTGGAAAACATTGGTAAATTTGCAGCAACCTCTCTGGCATAAGGTGGGAATCCTCAATACCCTTTCTGCTATTAGCAAAACTGCCTAATCAGCAGCAGTGAGACTCCCACACACAGATTCTGTCCCCTACAAGTCTGTCTAAAGTCTTATATTTAGAAAAATACTTTTTTAAGCTAACACCTTGGTCTTATACTGTCTCAGGATAAATAATTGTACAAGTTGGCCAACTAGCTTTTGAATATAAAGAGCATGATATAGCTAAAACAATAATCTTAGTTTTATTTATTCAGGAGCATCTGCTCTATGCCAAGTACATGGCTTTTTACTATAGATGCAAAAGGTAAAGAAGATGTGTCCTCTACTCTCAAATTACCTACAGTCTGTTATGCAAAACAGATTCCTGACTGACATCCTATAGTACATTTCAGTATTAAAATAAGGTCTGTTTATTTAGTGAATATTCAGTAAGTGCTTTCTATGTGCTGGGCACTATTCTAGGCTATGGGAATAGAGTGCTGAACTAAATAGACAAGATCCCACCCTCCTGTCTCCCAGGAAAGAGAGCATGTACCAGGAGTCACACTTTGGAAGCAAGTGGCTTTGTTTTGCTCACTGCCATATCCCCAGTACCTAGTACAGTACCTGATGCATAGTATGCACTCACTAAATATTTGGGACCTTGAATAAAAATAATCATGAGTAAAATGAGGCTACAAGTGCCACTTAGCATAGCAAAGTGATCGCAAAGGACTAAGGCACTGGTTCGTTCTGTCTACAGCAGCAAGAGAAGTCCAGCCTGACCTCAAATTGTTTGTAGGAGGTGGGAGGGTAGAGAGAAGGAAAGCAGTGATGCCAGATGGAGGAGGGGGAAGTCCAAGCAAAGGCAGGTGAGAGAGACCATAATGCATTCCAGACCCTGAAATTCAGTGTGACCCAAGCTCAGAGACTAGACAAGTGGTTGGAACTTGACTGTGAAGGTCTTACTTGCCAGGGACAAGGTTTGGAGATCCTACAAATCTGTAGGCATCTGTAGTGATGCCTACAGACTTTTAAGCAGAGTGGATCTTGAACCCATCTGCATTTCTGAGTTCAACCATTGTTGGGAGTATTTTTTTTTCCCCTTCCTCTTAGTACATTTTCTCCCTCACCTGTCAGCCAATCACACGGCTTATTATTCCTTTGAGGTTTTGTCAGACCAGTCCTTCATAATGAACAGAGTTAGATCCTGTGTGTCCTTATTTAGATAGTAACTAAACAACTTGGCATCTTGAGACTGCTACCAAGGAAAAGCCACCATTCATTGCATAGTGTGTGAGAGACAAGCAGCACAATCCGTAACATAAAGAAAGCCAGAAGAATCTAACTTCCCACATTAAAAATTAACAATGTGCAGTATACAGCAAAGCCTGCCACACTCTTCCCTTGTGAAGCTCATAA
Source organism: Mirounga angustirostris (assembly GCF_029215605.1). NCBI lineage: Eukaryota > Metazoa > Chordata > Mammalia > Carnivora > Phocidae > Mirounga > Mirounga angustirostris. The sequence goes on along the minus strand of NW_026991709.1, from coordinate 180,872,152 downwards.
CAGGAGAAAGCACCCTCCCCGGAGGATGAGAAGGGGACATTTTTATGCAGAGGTGACAATTTAATTATCAGAGGAAAGTTCTGTGTATCAAAGGGAGGGCAGAACTCTCAGGAAGAGGCTGGAGGTTTAATTGCCCATTTGTGAGTTCTGAAATCCCGTTACAGGCTTCTATAAAGGCCAGGGGAAGTACATCTGCCACGAAGCCTTATGCAGAGTAGACATGCAATAAATATCTTCTGAATGATAAATAAGATCAAGGATGTAAACTAGCCACTTCTGGCAGATGCCTCAGCAGGAAGAATATTCTTAATATCCTTTGCAGAGTCTTTACAGTTCATAAAGGCTTTCACTAATGCTACCAGTTTTATCTTTAGCACTATCCAGCACAAGACAGCAAATTTCACCATGATTCACTCGGGGTCCTAGGAATGTTTAAGGGAACCATTCAAGGTCACATGCTAGTTAGTGTTGTGGTTGGGCCTTGAACTCGGGTCTACTGAATCAAAATGTAGGATGTTCCTTCTGTGCTCTAAGAGTGTAAGTCCCATACAGTAATGCTCTCCTTCTCAAGGTGTGGTCTTAGATGACTGCTTCAAAATCAGCTATTGGGAGTTAAAATGCAAACTTGAGGGCCTCACCCAATCAACCTCTGTTGAAGGAGGATCCCAGGAATCTGTGTTTTTTCACAACAGAGCTTCAGAATTCTTACCACACAAGATTTTGAGAACCACTGCACCAAAGAACACCTAATGCAGGCTGAGATACTTAATGAAAGTTGCAGAAGCCTAAATGACCACCTGGATAAAAGCTTAAAAACAAAGGAGAATCCATGTAAATATTTCTAGAAAAAACTGCAAAATCAAAGTTGGAGGTAGGGCTAAAGGTCACTTGCAGTGTCACTGGTCAGTGGACAGAGTCCTCTATCTGTTTCCCAGGTTTTGACTGCAAATTTTTGAATTTTAGAGAAAATTGATGGCTATTATAAATTTAGAAATTGTCTATTTATTGGCTGTAATAAACTTTTCATTTTTCCCCAGTTTTATTTCTTTTCAAATACAAAATAAAATAGGCTTGATTTGTTTAGTTCAATAGGAATCACTACACCTTGTTTTAGGTTCTATTCCTCTCAGCTTGGTTGCATTTACTGTAACTATAGTTCTTTAATCTCAAAATACGATGAATAAGTGTGTGCCTATGAATAGACTTAACACTGTTAGAGCAAATCGTTGACTGAAGTTCCAAAATGTTCAAGCAGATAATGTCATCAACCACATATTCATTCTCAGTGTATATATTTTTTAAATATTTATTTGTTCAAGAGAGAGAGGGAGAATGCATGTGGGTGCCAGTAGGGGAAAGGGCAGAGGAAGAGAGAGAATCCTCAAGCAGACTCAGTGCTAAGTGTGGAACCCAGTGAGGGGCTCAATTCCAGGCCACTGAGATCATGACCTGAGCCAAAATCAAGAGTTGAAGCTCAACTCAATAAGCCACCCAGCACCTCTCTGTTGTATATTTATATATTTGCCAAATTTCAAAGCAAGTAGTTAAAAACTGTACAACTTTACATTTCTGGAAAGACTCATAGGTTATTTTTTTAATTTATTTTTATTTTAATTCCAGTGTAGTTAACATACAGTGTTACGTTAGTTTTGAGCGTACAATATAGTGATTCAACACTTCCATACAACACCTGGTGCTTTTCACAACAAGTGCACTCTTTAATCCCCTTCATCTATTTAACCCATCCTGCACCCACCTCCCCTTTAGTAACCATCAGTTTGTTCTCTATAGTTAAGAGTTTCTCAGTTTATCTCTTTCTTTTCATTTCATTGATCATTTGTTTTCTTTCTTAAATTCCACAACATATGAATGAAATCATATGGTATTTGTCTATCTCTGACTGACTTACATTGCTTAGCATTATACTCTCTAGTTCCCTCTGTGTCTTGCAAATGGCAGGATTTCATTCTTTCTTTATGGTGAATAATATTCTATCTTGTATATATATAGATATAGATACACACACACACACACACACACCACATCTTCTTTCTCATTCCTCTATCAATGGACACTTGGGCTGCTTCCTTACCTTGGCTATTGTAAAGCAACTACAAACATAGGGGTGTACGCATCCCTTTGAGTGTTTGTGTATTCTTTGGGGAAATAACCAGTAGTACAATTGGTGGATTGTAGGATTGTTCTATTTTTAACTTTTTGAGAAACCTCAATACTATTTTCTATAGTGGCTGCACCAGTTTGCATTCCCACCAACAGTGCCAGAGGGCTCCTTTTTCTCCACATCCTCACCCACAGTTGTTGTTTCTTGTGTTTTTGATTTTAGCCATTCTGACAGGTGTGAGGTGGTATCTCATTATAATTTTGACTTGCATTTCCCTGATGATAGGTGATGTTGAGCATCTTTTCATGTGTTGGCCATTTGGATGTCTTCTTTGGAGAAATATCTGTTCATGGCTTCTGCCTATTTTTTAATTGGATTATTTGTTTTTTTGGCTATTGAGATGTGTAAATTCTTTATATATTTGGATACTAACCCTTTATTGGATATGTCCTTTGCAAATATTTCCTCCCATTCAGTAGGTTGCTTTTTAGTTTTGTTGATTGTTTCCTTCACTGTGCAGAAGCTTTTTATTTTGATGTAGTCCCAAATATTTATTTTTGGTTTATTTCCCTTGCCTTAGGAGACCTAGCTGGAAACAAGTTGCTAGGGCCAATGTCAGAGTAATTACTGCCTGTGTTCTCTTTAGGATTTTTATGGTTTCAGGTCTCACATTTAGGTCTTCAGTCCACCTTGAGTTTATTTCTGTGTGGTGAAAGTGGTCCACTTTCATTCTTTTGCATGTAGCTGTCCAGTTTTCTCAACACCATTTGTGAAGAGACTGTCTTTATCCCATCGCATATTCTTTCTTCCTTTGTTGAAGGTTAATTGACCATATAATTGTGGGTTTATTTCTGGGTTTTCTATTCTGTTCCATTTATCTGTGTGTCTATTGTTGTACTGTTTTTATTACCACAGCTTTGTAGTATAATTTGAAGTCTGGAATTGTGATGCTTCCATTTGTTTTCTTTTCCAAATTGCTTTGGCTATTTGGAGTCTTTGTGGTTCCATACAAATTTTAGGATTGTTCTAGATCTGTGAAAAATGCTGTTGGTATTTTGATAGGGATTGCATTGAATCTGTCAATTGTTTTGGGTAGTATAGACATTTTAACAATATTTGTTCTTTGAATCCATGAGCATGAAATGTCCTTCCATGTCTTTGTGTCATCTTCAATTTCTTTCATTAGTGTTTTATAGTCTTCTACCTCTTTGGTCAGGTTTATTTCTAAGGATCTTATTATTTTGGGTGCAATTGTAATGTAAATTATTTTCCTGATTTCTCTTTGTGCTGTTTCATCGTTAGTGTATAGAAATGCAACAGACTTCTGCACATTGATTTTGTATCCTATAAATTTACTGAATTTACTTATCAGTTTTAGTAGTTTTTTTAATGGAGCATTTCAAGTTTTCCATATATAGTATCATGTCATCTGCAAATGGTGTAAGTTTTACTTTTTCCTTAACAATTTGGATGCCTTTTATTTGTTTTTGTTTTTTGATTGCTGTGGCTAGGACTTCCAGCACTGTGTTGAATAAAACTGGTGAGCGTAAATATCCTTGTCTTGTTCCTGGGCTTAAGGGCCAAACTCTCAGTTTTTCCCCATTGAGTATGATGTTTGCTGTGTGTTTTTCCTATATGACCTTTATTATGTTGAGGTATGTTCCCTCTAAACCTACTTTGTTGAGGGATTTTATCATGAATGGATGTTTTACTTTGTCAAATGTTTTTTCTGCATCTTTTGAAATGATCATATGGTTTTTATCCTTTTATTGATATGATGTATCATGTTGATAGATTTGTGAATATTGAACCACCCTTGTATTCCAGGAATAAATCCTACTTGATTGTGGTGAATGATTTTTTTAAATGTATTGTTGGAGTTGGGTTGTGAGTATTTTGTTGGGGATTTTTGCATCTATGTTCATCAGAGGTATTGTCTGTAGTCCTCTTTTTTTTGTGGTGCCTTTTATCTGGTTTTGGTATCAGGATAATGCTGGCCTCATAGAATGAATTTGGAAGTTTTCCTTCCTTTTCTATTTTCTGGAGTAGTTTGAGAAGAACAGGTACTAAGTCTTTTTTAAATGTTTGGTAGAATTTGCCCAGGAAGCCGCCTGGTCCTGGACTTTTGTTTGTTGGGAGTGTTTTAATTACTGATTGACTTTCTTTGCTAGCTATTAGTCTATTCAAATTATTTTGATTGGTTATAAATGCTATCTGGCTAATCTCTATTCCAGTATAGGAATTAAATTCAGAAGACTGGTTTTTCTTCAAATCCTGGTGGCAGATTATAATTATGGTCAATAAATTCTGGTATCAAGGGTTTAGCTAAAAATTATTTGATATTTGATGTTATTTGGCTACCATGAGGCTGAAAGTCTTTTTACAAAAATTTAGTTCAAGGAATCTAAATCTGCTTCTTACCTAAGCAATTCAAATAAGCATTTTCCTTAATATCAGAGAAGGTATTTATTGGGATTAATAAATGGACAATTGTGTTCTAATTTCTCAGTCACAGCCAAGAATCCCTGTCAGTCCAGATCCCCTGTTGGGGACATTGGATATAATCTCTACCTATTCTCAATTCCCAGAGTATATAATCTTTCATTTATAACCTATCACTTGCAGTAGTATTGTTACTGGAATGTCTACCTTTTCCTCTATAAATAGATTTGTACTTCTTTAAGGGAAGGGTCATATTTTTAAACATTTTACATCTTATACAGGGTCTTAAGTAAAATAGATATTATAGCAGTGGGCCTCAGTCATGTTCTCAAATGATTCATGTCTCCAAGTATTTGTGCTCAAACAACCCTTGGCCCATTTGGAGTAGAACTGAGGCCTCTGAATAAAACCCAATACAAAGCTACTAGCTTTGTAATTGAATCACCTTGGAAGACAGTCTTTTAGACCGAGTCAGTGGCTGACTGCAACATAACAGAATCCAAGCTGGAATCACCCAACCAAAACAGTTCCAATTTTCTTTACCACAGAAATCACATGGCAATTGTAGCTTGATCACATAGCCCTGAACATCTGTTTAATAGGTAGGATTTTTATGACTAATACATGAAAATCACTGCTTTAAGCCACTAACTTTGGGGTAATTTGTTATTCAACAATAGAAAATAAATAGCAAATTTTATGACCAAAGGCAAGAGCATGACATGAAAGATTCAAATTATTGGATGAAGGCCAAATGTCATAATGATCATAATATATATCTCATTCTATTGGTTATGTGAAGATTTTTAAGAGAGAAATTAGTTTTTAACCAGACTTTAGAAGAATAGATTGTGGTGGTGAGGTAGAGAAAAACAACTCATACTTGTGGTAAATTCTCAAAAGATTGAAGTCTGGCTACCTTCAGTGGTTGGTCAGAAGGTTTGATAGACTGGTAATGAGAAAGAATGTTAGTTGCAGAAATGGCAAATTTTGAAGGTTAAGAAAGACCTGTCAGGGAGCTCTTCCAAAATGTGGAATAAGGACCTCTAAAAATCAACTTCTCCATAAAACCAATGACAATTGAAAAAATTCTCTAAATCAACTTCTATAGAAATTTGGAAATAAATGAAAGGCTTTTAACAATTCCAGTAGCACTTAAAGAAAGCAGCTGAATATCAGTAAGAAAAGCAAGCTTTGTGATATCTTAAATTGCTTTATTCCCATTTCTCTGTCCCAGATACATAGAGCTGTGGAAACCAATAACCTCGCAACCATGGTATTTGTGAAACCCAAAAGTCTGTCAGACACTGGATGGAGCAAAACAGTTTGGGTTCTCTTAATAACCCCATTCCCAGAGTATTTTCATTATTTTTCTTGTCTAGTAGCTCCTTCAAAAAACCAATTCTTTTACATAGTCTAATGCAGATTTGTCTGTGAAAACAGCCTTATCCCCAGAGTATTTGTCAAAACAATCAGCTGCGGTCATTTAATCCTGAGGCAGGGATACAAGTGGCTAACCAAAAAACTTAAAAGGAAGAACAGAGGAATGAAAGGTCCATTTTAAATGCCCCAACATATTTAAAATGCTCCAGCAAAGCCCCAGATGATATCACACACGCTCAGGGCTGTACTAATGTCAGAAATAAACTGAGAAGGCCCTAAACTCTGTTTAATCTCTGGCTCATAATAAGACTCAGCACAGAGCAAGAGGGGAAAGCTAATTCAGAGTTATAAAATGCCAAAACAGTGAAGGCATGTCCCAAGACACACACAGACGCAAAGACTGGGAGACTTACTGATTCAAGTTATTTAAAGAAATCTACATCCAGTCACTAGCTGACAACTAAGTTAATCAAGCAGAGGTGTGAATGGCTCCATGCACACACACAAAATTCAGACTTTACACAACTAGTCCAGGAAATTCATTAACCCATCACTAATAACAATAGCAAATGTTATGAAGGTGTGGTAGACAGAATGCCCCCTTCCCAAAGATGTAGATGTTCTCATCATCAGGAGTTGTGAAATCTGTTGTTACCTGGCAAGGAGTTAAATTAGCCAACAGCTGGCTTTGAAGAGATTATCTTGGATGATCCAGGTGGTCCCAATTCAAAGGTTCTTTGAATGTGGTAGAAGAAGGAAGAAGAGTTAGTGTCAGAGGGATAAAATGTGGAAAAGATTCAAAGAGCTACTAAAGACTTTGAAGAGGTGATAGGGCTATGAGTAAAAGAATGCAGGCAGTGTCTAAAAGGTGGAAAAAAAGAAAATAAAAGAAAGAAAACATTTTCTATTGCAGAGCCTCCAGAAAGAATGTAGTCCTGCCAACACCTTGGTTTTAGCCTAGGGAGACCCATTTGGACCCATTTTCCTGCAAAGCTGGAAAATAATAAATTTGCATAGTTTTAAACCAATAAATTTGTGGTAATTTGTTTCAGTAGCGATAGGAAAGTAATATGGGGTCAGGAAGGACATGATTTGCAGAGTTGCCAGATTATATATTTAAAATGATAAGTTATAAAAAAGAGGAAAGTATAACCCATACCCTGGAAGAGAGCCAGTCAATATAAACTATCTCAGAGGAAGCACAAATGTTGGACTTAGTAGACAAAGACTGTAAATAAGCTTTAAAAGCACTTAATGAACTAAATTAAAAGTGTTTAATAAAAATTATGTCTAAAGAATTAGTGAGAAGTGTGAGAAAAATGCTTTGCTGAATTGTCAATAAAAACACATTATAAAAGAAAGAAACAAATAGAAAATCTCCAGTTGAAAAGTACAAAAAGTGAAGTTAAAATTCGCTAGAGGAGGGTGCCTGTGTGGTTCAGTCGGTTAAGTGTCTGACCCTTGATTTTGACTCAGGCCATGAACTCAGAGTTGTTAGAGCCCCTTATTGGGCTCCGCGCCAGGTGTGGCGTTTGCTTAAGATTCTCTCTCTCCTTCTTCCCCACCCCCCTCCCTCTCTAAAAAAAAAAAAAAAAAGAAAGAAATTCACTAGAGGGGATCAACTGGCAGAAGAGAGAACAAACAAAACTTGAATATAGGTCAGTTTAAATAATCCAGTACGAACAGTTTAAAAAAGAATGAAGAAAAATTAACAGAGCCTCAATCTGTGGGAACCCCAGCACATGCACAAATATACAGATAAATGAGTCAAGTAAAAGGAGGAAAAGAAAAAAAATTTGAAAAACTAATGACCTAAATATTTTTAAATTTGATTAAAAAAACATCAATTAGTACATTAAAGCACTTCAAAGAATTCCAAGGAGGATAAACTCAGAGACACACACCTACACATGTGGTCAAATTATCAAAAGAAAGAATAAATCTTGAAAGCAGCAAAGAAAAATCATCTACAAGCCTTCTTAAACTGATTAATATTCCTTCTCAGAAATCATGAAGCCTAGGTGTGCCTGGGTAGCTCAGTCAGTTAAGCATCTGACCTTTGATTTTGGCTCAGGTCATAATCTCAGGGATGTGAGATTGAGCCCCTCATTGGGCTCCACACTCAGCTGGGAATCTGCTTGAGATTCTCTCATTCCCTCTACTCCTCCTCTCCCCCCAACCCCTGTAAAATAAATTAAAAAGAAATCATGAAGCCTAGAAAGTAGTAGGATGATGTACTCAAGGGAAGAAATAGATAATTCAATAATAATAGAGACTTCAGTCTTCAATACCACCCTATTAATAATGGATAGAGCAATAAGGAAATGGAAAATTAAAATATGCTATAAACTGACTAGATTTAATAAGCATCTACACAACATTCCAACCAACAATAGAATGTCCATTCTTTTCCCAAGTACATGTGGTACATTCTCCAGGATAAACCATATATAGGTCCATAAAACAAGCCTTGATAAATTTAAAAGGATCAAAAATCGTAAGTTTATTCTACAAACCATAAGGTGATAAAATTAGAAATCAGTAACAGAAGGAAATTTGGGAAATCCACAAATATGTGAAAATTAAACAACATAGTCATAAGTAGTCAGAGGTCAAGTAAAAAAACACTGATAAGTTAGTAAATTGTGATAAATAAAAATGAAAATATAAAATACTAAAACATAGAATGCTACAAAAGCAGTTGCTTAGAGGGAAATTTATAGCAATAGGTATTTATTTAATTTAAAAAGAAGAAAGATTTAAAATCAACAGCCTCATCTTCCACTTAAGAAACTAGAAAAATAGTGCTTCCTTTGGCAGCACATATATTAAGTTAGAATGATACAGAGATTAGGCTGACCTCTGCAAAAGGATGCCATGCAAATTTGTGAAGCATCCCATATAAAAAAAAATACATAAGAGCAAGTTAAACCTAAATTAAGTAGAAGAAAGAAAGAAAGAAAGAAAGAAAGAAAGAAAGAAAGAAAGATTGATTATAGTAGAAATAAATGAAGTGGATAATAGAAAAACATGGGAGAAAATCAACAAAACTTTATTTTTTGAAAAATCAACAAAATTGACAAAACTTTACCTAGAGTAACCAAGAGAAGGGGAGAAGACTCACATCTCAAATTACTACAATCAGGAATCAAAGAGGGAGGGGATATCACTAATGATACTACATAAATGAAAAGAATAATGAGAAAATAATATGAATAATTGTATGTAAATAAATTAGATAACTTACATAAAATGAAAAAATCCCTAAGACACAAACTACTAAAACTGAAGAAATATGAAATGTGAATATACTTATAACAAGTAAACATTTTAAATTAGTAATCAATTTCCCAAAAGAAAAGCTCAGGACTAAACGGTTTCACTGGTGATCTACTAAATCTTAAAAAAAAAGATACTAATAATAATACCAGTGGTTCACAAAACCTTCTAAAAAATAAAAGAGAAGATAATGCTTCCCAGATCATTATAGGAGGCCAGTAGCATTCTGATGCCAAAACCACACAAATCTAAATATCTTTTATGAATGTAGACATATCTTCATACAAAATACTAGTAAGCAGAATCCAGAAATATATGGAAAGAATTATACTCCATCCAAAGTAGAATGTTTCCCTAAGATGCAAGGTTGATTTAACATATGAAATATACTATATTAATAGACTAAAGGACAATGTCACATGATCATCTCAGTAGATGCAGAAAAAACATTTGACAAACATCAATACCCTTTCTTTTTTTTTTTTTTAAGATTTTATTTATTTGAGAGAGAGAGAATGAGTGAGAGAGAGCGCACACATGAGAGAGGAGAGGGTCAGAGGGAGAAGCAGACTCCCTGCTCAGCAGGGAGCCCGATGCGGGACTCCATCCCAGGACTCCAGGATCATGACCTGAGACGAAAGCAGTCGCTTAACCAACTGAGCCACCCAGGCGTCCCCGTCAATACCCTTTCTAAAACCAGTCAGCAAACTAGGAACATAAAGCAACTTTCTAAACCTAATAAAGTATGTCTGCAAAAATCCCACAGCTAATAGCACACTTAATGGTCAAAGACTGAATGCTTTCTTCTCTAAGATCAGGAATTAGAGAAGGCTATTTTCTCATCACTTCTATTCAACAATTGTTTTGGAGGTTCTAGCCAGGGAAATTATACAAGGAAAGGAAGTACATGTATCCAGATAGGGCAGGAAGAAGTAAAACCATCTCTATTTGCTGATACCATCATCTTGATATAGAAAATCCTATGGAATACACTAAAAATCTGTAAGAACTAATAAAATATTGTTAGAACTAGCAAGTGTGTTTGGCAAAATTCCAGAATACAAGATCAACATAAAAAGTCTAAAAAAAGAAGTCTATTGTATTTTTATATACTAGCAATGAACTCTCAAAATTAAGAAAGCAATTAAATTACATTAGGAACCAAAATATAGAATACTTAGGAATAAACTTAAAAGAAGTGCAAGACTTGTACACTGAAAATCACAGAACATTGTTGAAAAAAGTTAAATGTCAAAGTTAATTTAAAAGATCATATGGCCATGATTGAGTTAATGTAAAGCCAAAAATACTTTCCAAATTGATCTACAGAGTCATTATAATCTGTCAAAATTCCAGCTACATTTTTTACATTTTGAAAAGCTGATCCTAAAATTCATATGGAAATGCAAAGAACCCAGAATAGCCAACACAGGATCATGTGTTTCTGGCATGCGGATGGAAATTATTATATATATAACAGATATAATTTTCATCCTTATGCTATATACATTATATATATCCTGTTTGTGTGTGTGTGTGTGCGCAATAGTAATGAGAATCCAGAAATAACTCTTACATTACAGTTAATTGATTTTGACAGGTGTGTTAACCCAGTTCAGTGAGGGAAACAACTGTCGATTCAACATCTGGATAGCTTCATGCAAAAGAATGACGTTGGACCTCTACCTCACACCATATGAAAAAATAATTTATAATGGACTACAGAACTAAATACAATAGCTAAGACTGTAGAACAGTTTTAAGAAAATGGGAGTAAATCTTTGTGATCTTTTATCAAGCAATAGTTTAGTAGATATGACGCAAAAAGCGGAAGCAATGAAAGAAGAAAAGTTGAATTTGATTTTATCAATGTTACTTATTATTATCATAAATTTGTGTTTCAAGGGGCACCATTAAGAAATGAAAATACAAATCCAGAGTGGATGAAAGTATTTTCAAATTGCATACTTGATAAATGTCTAGTGTCTAGAATATATAAAAAAACTTATAACTCAACAATAAAAAGAAATTTTAAAATGGGCAAAGAATTTGAATAAACATTTCACCAAAGAAGACTTACAAATGGAAAATAAGCACATAAAAAGCTGTTCAAAATAGTAATTCAGGAAAGAGAAATGATTATAATGAAACACAATTTCATACCCATTAAGATGACTAAAATAAAAAGAACAACAAAAACAATGGAGAGCTTGAGCAGTTTAGTGGGTTAAGTGTCAGACTCTTGGTTTCGGCTCAGGTCATGATCTCAGGGTCATGGGATTGAGCCCCACGTCAGGCTCTGCCCTCAGCATGGAGTCTGCTTGTCCCTCTCCCTCTGCTCCTCCCCCTGCTCTCTCTCTCTCAAATAAATAAAATCTTAAAAAAAGTAAGAAAAACAAGAATTGGAAAGGTTATGGAGAAACAGGAATCCTTAAACACCTATACATTGCTGGTTGAATTTTAAAATGATGCGGACACTTAGTACAATCGTTCGGCAATTCCTTGGGAAAAAATACTGTTATTGAAGTATTATTGGCATACAATATCATATTAGTTTCAGATGTATATCAAAATAATTCAGTATTTTTATATTACCACGATAACTCTAATTACCATCTGTCACCATACAAAGTTATGACAATATTACTGACCATATTCCCTATATTCATTAACATCCCCATGACTTATTTATTTTGTAACTCTAAGTTTGTACCTCTTAATTTTCTTAACCTACTGTGCCCACCTCCCCAGCCCCTCCCCACTCTGGTCACTAAGTTTGTATCTTGTACCTATGAGTCTCTTTCTGTATAGTTTTTCCCTTTTAGCACTTTAAATATATCCTTCCAGTCTCTTCTAATCTACAAAGTTTTTCTGAAAAATCATCTGATAATCTTATGGGTCTTCCCTTGCGTATAACTGCTTTTCTCTTGCTGCCTTTCAGATTCTCATTTAACTTGTGCCATTTTTATTACATCTTGGTATGGATCTCTTTGGTTCATCTTATTTGAGATTCTCTGTGCTTTCTGGACCTGGATTACAGTTCCTTCCCAAGGTTAGGGATATTTCAGCTATTATTTCTTAAAATAAATTTTCTGCCCCTTTCTCTTCTTTCTAGAACCCTTATAATGTGAATGTTAGTATGCTAGATGTTGTCTCAGAGGTTTCTTAAACTATCCTGTTTTAACACTTTCTGTTCCTTTTGTGGTTCTGATTGAGTGATTTCCACTATTTTGTCTTCCAGATTGCCGATCCAGTTTTCTATGCCATCTAATCTGCTGTTGATTCCCTCTAGTGTATTTTTTCATTTCAGTTACTGTATTCTGGTTTGTTCATTTTTATATTTTCTAACTCTTTGTTGGAGTTCTCACTGTGTTCCTCTAATTCTTTTCCCAAGTTCAATGAGCATCTTTATGACCATTACTTTGAACTCTTATCTTCATTTCATTAGTTTTCCCATACCCCTGGGGTTTTATCTTATTTCATGGAGAACATAATCCTCTGCTCATTTTGTTTGACTTTCTGTGTTTGTTTTTGTTTTGAATTAAGTGGAAGAGCTACCTCTCCCAGTCTCGAAGGAGAGGCCTTGTTTAGGAACATCTTCTCTGTAAACTGTATTCCTAGAAGTTTTAAGGGCTGGCTAGAGCTAGAATGGATGTAGGCTGGGGAAATCCCAGCATGCATTGCATTGGGGCCACCCTAGTGGGTCAACTGGAGCTGGTACCGGTGCTGTCCAGGGGTTCCAAGTGAGCCATCCCAGCACCACCCTAGCAGGACAGCTGGAGCTGAAGTGAGCACAGTCTGGGGTTCCTGGGTCTCCCTTTGTTGGAGTCACCCTCATAAGATAGCTGGAACTGGAATGGACAGGGGCTGGGTGAACCTGAAACATACTTCACTGGGGTCAGCTTTGTAAGACAGCTGAAGCTGAAGTGGGTACAAGCTGGTGGGGTCTCTGGGCATACTGCATTGGGGTTGCCTTGGTGGGTGGCTGGATCAGGCACACTGTGCCAGAGCTTCCTTAATTGGATGGCTGAAGCTATAGTGGGCACTGGCCCCAGAAGGTCTTGGGATGGCCATACCAGGGCTGCCTTTGCAGGATGGCCAGGCCTAGAGTGGGCGTGAGCCGGGGGATTCCTGAAGTGTGTGTTCTGTGGCTGTCCCAGTGAGACAACTGGTGCTGGTATAGACATGAATGAGGGGGTCCCAGGGTGTACCACACCAGGCCACTTTGGAGGGACAGCTGAGGCGGATGTAAAAAATCGTGCTCATCAGTGCCTCTGACCCCAAAGAGAGTTCCAACAGTTTACTGGTCTCTGGCAGATGCTCTACGGTTGATAAATAGATTCCCCTCATTTATAGTCTTGTTGCCTTTTAAACTGCCTTTTTCCCCATCCCCCAAGGTGGGTAAGTACATGCAGGCTCCTCTGTGATATCCCTCCCTATTGCAGGTTGTTGCATTGGGGATAGAGTTCTTATTACCATATCTTCCTCTTTTCCAACCTTCACTATGTGGACCCTCTATCATTTGTTGTGCAGAAGCTATTGAAATAGCCCTCGTTGTTCTTCAGGGGGGAATAGCTCAATATGTAGGTTCAAATTAGGTATGTTTGTGGGAGGAAGTGAGTTCAGGTCTTCCTATGCTACCATCTTGGACTGCCCTCTGAAATGTTACACATAATGTTACCATGTGACCCAGCATTTCCACTCCTAGTTAATACCCAAGAGAACCAAAAACACATCCACTCCAAATCTAGTACACAACTGTTTATGGTACCATTACTCGTAATGGCCAAAAGTAGAAACAGCTCAAATGTCCATCAGCTGCTGAACGTATAAATATAATGTGGTTTATATGTAAAAAGGAGTATTATTTGGCCATAAAAAGGAATAGAGTGCTGCCACATGCTTGAACATGCATAAACCTTGAAAACATTATGTTAAATGAACATAACCAGTCAAAAATGCCATATAATATGATTCAATTTTATGAAATGTCTAGCATAGGCAAATCCATAGAGACAGAAAATAGATAAGTAGTTTCCAGGGCCTGGAGGTAGGTAAGAATAAGGGGTGACAGCTATGCTAATTTTTATGGGACTTTTCATTGAGGTAGTGATGTGTTCCAGAATTAGGTAGCAGTGATGTTTGTACAACTCTGTGAAATATACTTAATACTACTGAATTTTAAAATTAAAAGTGTGAATTTTATGGTACTGATGGGACCTCAACCAGAGCAAATCTGATTTCATCTGTTTTATATACTGTACAAAGTTTTGCTTGACTAAAACGTTTAAAACTCCCCAGACTAAATGTTTTGAAAGTGTTTTTAAGCTGTATTACTCTAAAGACTCTATATAGGAATTCTTATTTAAATACAGTCCTCTGTCTTTTAAATATTTTCCATGAAACCCCTCCATTCCCCCCTCCCCAACAAAATTACATTGTGCCTGAAGGTAGACTATAAACTGAGATGCCACAAACTTTGAGTGCATACAATTCCAATTAGGCTATGTGTTGCTATATTATTGATTTATTCAAGTATAGTTAACATGCAGGGTTATATTAGTTTCAGGTATACAATATAATGATTCAACAATTCTGTACATTTCTCACAGCTCATCAATATAAGTCAAAATGCCACATCTGAAAATGCCACAGTCTTAATCTCCTTTATGTATTTCACCCATCCTGCCACCCATTTCTCCTCTGGCAACCACCATTCTCTGTGTTTAAGAGACTGTTTTTCTCTCTGATTGACTTATTTTACTCAGCATAACACCCTCCAGTTCCATCCACATCATTGCAAATGGCAAGATCTCATTTCTTTTGATGGCTGCATAATATTCCATTGTGTGTGTGTCTCTCTCTCTCTCTCTCTCTCTCTATATATATATATATATATATATATATAATCACATCTTCTTTATCCATTCATCTGTCGATGGACATCTTGGCTCTTTCCACAGTTTGGCTATTGTGGACATTGCTGCTATAAACATCGGGGTGCAAGTACCCCTTTGGATCCCTACATTTGTATCTTTGGGGTAAATACCCAGTAGTGCAATTGCTGGATTGTATGGTAGCTCTATTTTCAACTTTTTGAGGAACCTCCATACTGTTTTCCAGAGTGGCTGCACCAGCTTGCATTCCTACCAACAGTGTAGGAGGGTTCTCCTTTCTTCGCATCCCTGCCAACATCTGTCATTTCCAGACTTGTTAATTTTAGCCATTCTGACTGGTGTGAGGTGATATCTCATTGAGGTTTTGATTTGGATTTCCCTGATGCCAAGTGATGTTGAGCACTTTTTCATGTGTCTGTTGGCCATTTGGATGTCTTTTTTTGAAAAATGTCTGTTCATGTCTTCTGCCCATTTCTTGATTGGATCATTTGTTCTTTGGGTGTTGAGTTTAAGAAGTTCTTCTTTATAGATTTTGGTACATCATTAGTTTTTGATGTAGTGTTCCATAATTCTTGTTTGTGTATAACACCCAGTGCTCCACGCAGAACGTGCCCTCTTTAATACCCATCACCAGGCTAACCCATCCTCCCACCCCCCTCCCCTCTAGAACCCTCAGTTTGTTTTTCAGAGTCCATAGTCTCTCATGGTTCGTCTCCCCCTCTGATTTTCCCCCCTTCATTCTTCTCCTCCTGCTATCTTCTTCTTTTTTTTCTTAACATATATTGCATTATTTGTTTCAGAAGTACAGATCTGTGATTCAACAGTCTTGCACAATTCACAGCGCTCACCATAGCACATACCCTCCCCAATGTCCATCACCCAGCCACCCCATCCCTCCCACCCCCCACCACCCCAGCAACCCTCAGTTTGTTTCCTGAGATTAAGAATTCCTCATATCAGTGAGGTCATATGGTACTGTATGGTGATTAACAGAACAATAAAAAAAGTTTTTAAAAGTGAGACTTTTTTTTTTGTCTCATGCTTGTTTGTTCATTTGTTTCTTAAATGCCACATATGAGTGAAATCATATGGTATTTGTCGTCTCTGACTGACTTCACTTAGCATTATATTCTCTAGGTCCATCCACATTGTTACAAATGGCAAGATTTCATTCATTTTTATGACTAATATTACATTATGTGTGTGTGTGTGTGTGTTTATGTACCATACCTTTATCCTTTCATTAATTGATAGACACTTGAGTTGCTTCCATATCTTGGCTATTATAAATAATGCTACAATAAACATAAGGGTGTATGGGTTTTATTGAATGAGTGTTTTTGTTTTCTTTGGGTAAATATCCAATAGTGGAATTACTGGTTCATATGGTAATTCTATTTTTAATTTTTTTGTAACCTCCATACTGTTTACCACAGTGGCTGCACCAGGTGGCATTCCCACCATCAGTGTAACAGGGTTCCTTTTTCTTCATATCCTTGCCAACACCTGTTGTTTCTCATGTTTCTTATTTTAGCCATTGTAGCGTAATGTGATATTGTAGTTTTAATTTGCATTTCCCTGATGATAAGTGATGATGAGCATCTTTTCAGTGTCTTTTGGCCATCTCTATGTCTTTGGAAAAATGTTATTTATTTTTAATCAGATTAATTATTTTTTTGGTTTCTTTAAGTTTTTCATATATTTTGGATATCAACCCTTTATAGGATGTATCATTTACTAATACCTTCTCCCATTCAGTAGGTTGCCTTTTTGGGTTTTTTGGTGGTTTTCTTCACCGTGCAAAATCTTTTTATTTCAGTGTAGTCCTAATAGTTCAATTTTGCTTTTTTTTCCCTTGCCAAAGGAGACATATCTAAAAAAATGTTTCTATGGCTGATGTCAAAGAGATCACTGCCTATGTATTCTTCTAGGAATTATATGATTTCAGGTCTCACATTTAATCCATTTTGAGTTTATTTTTGTGTATGGTATAAGAAAATGGTCCAGTGTCATGTTTTTGGATGTAACAACCCAGTTTTTCCAACACAATTTGTTGAAGAGATTGTCTTTTTCCTATTCTATATCTTTACTTCTTAATTGACAATAAGAATGTACGTACTTTTCTGGACTCTATTCTGTTCCATTGACGTACGTGTCCATTTTTGTATCAGTACCATACTGTTTTGATTATTACAGTTTTATATGTTTTGAAATCTGGGATTGTGATACCTCCAGCTTTGTTCTTCTTAAGATTACTTTGTGATCTTTTGTGGTTCCATAGAAATTTTAGGATTATTTGTTCTAGTTCTGTGAAAAATGTTGGTGTTTGGAAAGAAATATTGCATTAAATTTGTAGCTTGTTTTTGGTAGCATGGACATTTTAACAATATCAGTTCTTCCAATCCCTGAGCAAGGAGTATTTTTCCATTTGTTTGCATCATCTTCAATTTCTTTCAACGTTTTATAGATTTGAGAATACAGATCTTTCTCCTCCTTGGTTAAGTTTATTCCTGGTATCTTACTATTTTTGGTGCAATTGTAAATGGGATTGTTTCCTAATTTTTCTTTTGCTACTTAATTATTGCTGTATAGAAATGCAAAGGATTTCTCTATATCCACTTTGTGTCCTATGATTTTACTGAATTCATTTATCAGTTCTAGTAGATTTTTTGGTAGTCTTCAAGGTTTTTGTTTATATATATACATATATATATATATTTTTTTTTTTGAAAGTAAACGCTACTCCCAGCTTGGGGCTCAAACTCACAACCCCAAGATCAAGAGTTGCATGCTCTGCTGATTGAGCCAGCCAGGTGCGCCAAGGGTTTGTTTTTTTTATAGTATTATGTCATTTGTAAATAGTGGAAGTTTTACTTCTTCTTTACCAACTTTTATGCCTTTTATTTCTTGTGTGATTGCTATGGCTAGGACTTCCAGTACTATGTTGAATAAAAGCAGTGAGAGTGGACATCCTTGTCTTGTACCTGATCTTAGAGGAAAAGGTCTGTTTTTTGCCATTGAGTATTACATTAGCTGTGGGTTCTTCATCTGTGGCCTATATTATGTTGAGGTATGTTTTCTCTAACACTTTTGTTAAGAGTTTTTATCATGAATGAATGTACTTAGTCAAATTTTTTTTTTAATCTCCTGAAATGATCATATAGCTTTTTTCCTTTCTCTTGTTAATGTGATGCATCACGTTGATAGATTTGTGAATATTGAACCACCTCTCCATTCCTGGAATAAATCCTGTTTGACTGTGGTAAATGATTTTTTAACATATTGTTGGATTTGTCTTGCTAATATATATTTTTTTAATTTTATTTATTTGACAGAGACACAGCTGGAGAGGGAACACAAGCAGGGGGAGTGGGAGAGGGAGAAGTAGGCTTCCTGCTGAACTGGGAGCCCAATGCGGGGCTCAATCCCAGGACCCTGGGATCAGGACCTGAGCCGAAGGCAGATGCTTAATGACTGAGGCACCCAGGTGCCTCTTGCCTTGCTAATATTTTCTTGAGGATTTTTACATCTGTGTTCATCAGAGATATTGAACTGTAGTTCTCTTTTTCACAATGTCTTTTTCTGGTTTTGGTATCATGGTAATGC
The DNA here is from genome assembly GCF_029215605.1 of Mirounga angustirostris. NCBI lineage: Eukaryota > Metazoa > Chordata > Mammalia > Carnivora > Phocidae > Mirounga > Mirounga angustirostris. The sequence continues at coordinate 180,853,423 of NW_026991709.1, read as the reverse complement.
TGGCCTTGTAGAATGAATTTGAATGCTTTCCTTCCTCTTCTATTATTTGGAATAGTTGAATAGGTATTAACTCTTCTTGAAATATTTGGTAGAATTCACCTAGGAAGTCATCTAGTCCTGGAGTTTTATTTACTGAGAGTTATTTTATTACTAATTCAGTGTCATTGCTAGTAATCAGTCTGTTCAAATTTTCTATTTCTTCCTGATTTAGTTTGGTAAGGTTATGTGTTTCTAGGAATTTATTCATTTCTTCTAGGTTGTCCAATTCATTAGCATATAATTTTTTATAATATTCTCATAATCCTTTGTAATTTCTGTGGTTTTTACTTCCCCTCCTTCACTTCTGATTTTGAGTTATCTTCTTTTATATGAGTTTGGTTAAAGGCTTATCAGTTTTGTTCATCTCTCAAAGAACCAGCTCTTGGCTTCATTGATCTGTTATTTTTTAGTCTCTATTTCTTTTCTTTCTGTCATAAACTTTATTTCCTTACTTCAGGTTTGGGCTTTGTTTGTTCTTTTTCTAGCTTCTTTGCATATAAGGTTAGGTTTTATTTAAGATTTTTCTTCTTGAGGTAGGCCTGTTTTGCTATAATCTTGCCTTTTAGAACTGCTTTTGCTGCATTCCAAAGATTTTGGACTGTTGTATTTTCATTTACATTTGTTTCCATGATTTCTTGATTGATCAATCCATCATTTAGTAGCATGTTATTTGGCTCCCATGTATTTGTGTTCTTTCCAGATTTTTTCTGGTGATTGAATTTCTAGTTTTATAATGTAGGCAGAAAAAATATTTGATATGATTTCATTTTTTTTTAATTTATCAAGACTTGTTTTGTATCCTAATATGTTATCTATTCTAGAGAATGTTCTATGTACACTTGAAAAGAATGTGTATTTTGCTGTTTTATGATGGAATGTTCTGAATATATCTGTTAGGTCCATCTGCTCCAATGTGTCATTCAAAACCACTGTTTCCTTGTTCATTTTCTGTCTGGATGATCTATCCATGGATGTAAGTAGGGTGTGTAAAGTCCCCTACTATTATTATATTACTGTCTTCTTCATGTCTCTTAATAGTTGGTTTATGGATTTGGTGCTCCCATTTTGGGTGCATAAATATCTGCAGTTGTTACATCCTCTTGTTGGTTTGTTGCCTTTTTCATTAGATAGTGTCCTTCTTTGTTTTTTGCTACAGTCTTTGCTTTAAAGTCTATTTTGTCTGACAAAAATATTGCTACACCACCTTTCTTTTTCCTTCCATTTGCATCATAAATATTTTTCCATCACTTCACCTTCAGTCTGTATGTGTCTTTAGCACTGATGTGAGTCCCTTGGAGGCAACATATAGTTGAGTCTTGCTTTTTTTATCATTCAGCCACCCTATGTGTTTTGATTGGAGCATTTAGTCCATTTACATTAAAAATAATGACTGGTAGGTGTGTACTTATTGCCATTTTGTTATTTGTTTATGGTTGTTTTTATAGTTACTCTGTTCCTTTCTTCTCTTGCTCTCTTCCCTTGTGGTTTGTTTGTTTTCTTTAGTGATATGCTTGGATTCCTTTCTCTTTATTTTTTGCATATCTATTACAGGTTTTTGATTTATGGTTATCATTAGATTCCGTGTATAACATCTTGATATGCATATAGCAGTCTATATTAAGTTGATGGTCACTTAAGTTTGATCCCTATGTAAAAGTAATACATGTTTACTTCCCCATTCCCCACATTTTATGTATATACCATATTTTACATCCTTTTATTTTGTGAATTCCTTGACTGATTTTTATAGATAGAACTGATTTTACTTCTTTTGTGCTTTAACCTCTGTACTGGTTTTATAAGTGATTAATTTAACATTTTTATTATATTTGTATGTAGCTGTAATTTGTTTTCCTTTCCTTTTTTTAAAAAGATTTATTTATTATTTTGAGAGAGAGAGAGACAGAGCCAGCAGAGGGGAGGGGCAGAGGGAGAGAGAAACTCTGTGCTGAGCCTAGAGCCTGATGCGGGGCTCCATCTCACAACCTTGAGATCGTGAATACGAGATCACTACCTGAGCCAAAACCAAGAGTTAGTAGCTTAACTGACGGCTCCATCCAGGTGCCCCCTTTTTTTCCTTTCCTAATGTTCTTAGTCTGGCTTATGGACTTTTCTCTTCACATAAGGAATTTGCTTGAACATTTTTTGTAAGGCTGGTTTAACGGTGATGAACTCCTTTAACTTCTGTTTGTCTGAAAAACTTTTGAAAATCTTTTTATCTCTACTTCTAGTCTGAATGATAGCCCTGCTGGGTAGAGTATTCTTGGCTGCAGGTTTGTTTGTTTTCCTCTCAGCACTTTGAATATATTATGCCACTCTCTTCTGGCCTGCAAAGTTGCTGCTAAAAGATCAGCTGAGAGCCTTATGGGGTTTCCCTTGTTTTCTTTTCTCTTGCTGGTTTTAAAATTCATTATCACTACCTTTTTTTTTTTTAAGATTTTATTTATTTATTCATGAGAGAGAGAGAGAGAGAGGCAGAGGGAGAAGCAGGCTCCCAAGGAGCAGGGAGCCCGATGCGGGACTCGATCCCAGGACGCTGGGATCATGACCTGAGCTGAAGGCAGACGCTTAACCATCTGAGCCACCCAGGTGCCCCTGTATCACTACTTTTTGCCATTTTAATTATTATGTGCCTTGGTATGGACCTCCTTAGGCTGATTTTATTGGGAGCTCTCTAGGCCTCCTGGATCTGGATATCCATTCCCTTCCCTAGGTTAGAGAAGTTTTCAGTTATTATTCCTTCAGATTAATATTTTGCCCCCTTTTCTCCCTTTCTTCTGCAATCCCTATAACGATAATGTTATTATGTTTGATGATGTTGCTGAGATCCCTTAACTTGTTCTCACACTTTTACTTTTTTTGTATTTTTGATATTCAGTTAAGTAGCTTTCCATTAATCTGCCATCCAGCTTGCTGATTTCTTTTTGTGCCTCTTACAATTGACTATGGATTCCCCTAGTGTATTTTTAATTTGGGTTATTGAGTTCTTCATTTCTGATTGGTTCTTTTTTATATTTTCTATCACTTTGTTGAAGGTCTGAGATCCTCCACCCTTTTCTCAAGTCCAGTAGGTATCTAGTACTATTAATATGAAGTCTTTTTTTTAAATATTTTATTTATTTATTTGACAGAGAGATAGAGAGCACAAGTAGGCAGAGAGGCAGGCAGAGGGAGAGGGAGAAGCAGACTCTCCACTGAGCAGGGAGCCCGACGCGGGGCTCGATCCCAGGACCCTGGGATCATGACCTGAGCCGAAGGCAGATGCTTAACCGACTGAGCCACCCAGGCACTGCTTAATATGAAGTCTTTATGAGGTATATCACTTATCTCCATTTCATTAGCTCTTTTGCTGTGGTTTTGTCCTGTTATTTCATTTGGGACATATTCCTCTGTCTCCTCATCTTGTCTAACTAACTCTCCGTGTTTTTGTGTATTAGGGAAGTAATTTATGTCTACTGATATTAAAACTAGTGGCCTTATGAAGAAGAGGTCCTGTGGTGCCCTGTAGCACAATGTCCCCTGTTTAGCACTTCAGGGATGTCTCCTTTGTGGGTTGTATGTGCCCTGCTCTTCTGGCTGATCCACATTTGCCTTCAGTCTAGTTGGATGCAATGGCCTCTGCTTTTTCTGGGCTGAGTTTGGTCCCTCTGTTGTTTAAGGGCCAGTCTGGGGCCATTATGGACTGATAGTTGGGTGGTGTCAGTAGTCAGACCAGATGCCTGCTCTCAGCCTGTTTCCTAATGTTGCAGTTGCACTGAACTTCAGGGTGCCCTCCCTGCATTGTCCCCTGAGAGGCTTTTGTTGGTGGGCAGAGACAGCAGTCAGGTCAGATGCCTACCAGAGCTGCAAATTCACTGATTGGAAGGCATTCTCTCTGTAGTGCCAGTTATAATTTTCAGCTGCTAGGACTGTAAATGTAGTAGTATGTGTGGTTATATTACCTTCTCTTCATGGCAGGAGTCACTTTGGAATGGTGGCAGTCCCTGCCAGGGCTACTTGCAGGATGAGACTAAGCAGGAGCCAGTTTGGATGGATTCCTACTGAACAGGATGGGTTGGATGGGACAGTCCACAGGAGAACACAGGGGCAGGGCATGTGGTATTGGCAAGTGAGGTTGTGAGTGTTCTCATTGGTTCCTGCAGGTGTCTGGGTATCTAGGCTGAGAAAGAAATGGTGTCCTCCAGCTCTTTTGTTCTTGGAAAAGTCTTATAAAGATCCCTGTTCCTCCAGAATATATTCTAAGATGAGTAAGTAAATCTCCTTTCTGTAAACCCCAGACACTTTTCAAACTATTTCTATGCTATATCTCAGTGGGGTTGTTAGATATGTTTAAGATGGTGACTCCATTTCCTGCTGCCCTTCAGCTCTCCCAGAGCCAAGCCCACCAATTTTTAAAGTACCTGGAGTTAAGCCCCACCAGCTATAAAAACTCATGGAGTTAAGCCTCACTGGTTTTCAATGCCAAATGTTATGGGAACTTGTCTTTTCAGTGCAGGCCCCCTGTGTCTGGGGTGCTTGGGGGGTCTGTTCCTCTCCCTTCTCTGTGCATGTGGTGTCCCCTCCATTCATCATTAGTTTCCCTGGGAGTTTGGTGCCCAACTGCATCTCTGCCCTTTCTACTCTTTTTTTTTTTTTTTAATTCTTTATTATTATTACATTCAGTTAGCCAGCATATAGTACATCATAAGTGTTTGTTGTAGTGTTCAACGATTCATTAGTTGTGTATAACACCCAGTGCTCATCCCAACATGTGCCCTTCTTAAAAGCCATCACCCACTTATCCTATCCCCCACCCACCTCCTTTCTGTAACCCTCAGTTTGTTTCCCTCTCTGAATTTTTCCCATTCAGTTTTCCCTCCCTTCCCCTGTGGTCCTCTGCTCTATTCCAGTTGTCAGGACGTAGAGAGAAAGAAGGCACTGTCAAGAAGTCTGACCTCTGAAATTGTAGCCAGGCCTTTCTACTCTTTTTTATATGACCTCCTTTCTATGATTAGCAGAGGAAAGTCTCTTCTGATATTCGAGGATTTATTTTCTGAGTTGGTTGCACTGATGTGGCTATTTTCTATGTGTGTCCATGGGACAAGGTGAGCTTAGGATCTACTCTACCAACTTCCCCATCCCTCTGTGTTGCTGTATTATTAATATTTCATTTGATATCATGTCAAAGTTGTGAATAACACAAGCCATTCAAGAGCCTCTTTGCAAATACTTGAGTGGCAGTTCACACATAGAAATACATGCGTTTACTCAAGTTGGAGATGCAATTAATCTAATAAATATGACAATGTATATTCATTTCTATAGAGCATTTAAGTGGCCTCTTCACTTTCCTGTTTTGATTGATGTTTGAATTTCCCAGTACAATGGAATAAAGATTCTTATTTTGAGTAAATCCTGTAAGTTTAATAGCAGTCTTATGTGTCTATTGTTTTGTTTTGTTTTCAGAGTAGAAATCGGAATCTGTAGTCACAGAATGTGGCCTAATGTCTTCTATGTGATGCTTTTTTAAATGGACTTTTAGATTATTGCTTTTGAGCCAACTCTCCTAAGATTTTCCTTAAAGATGATGCAATATCCTCATGTTGCAAAAGAGTTGGTCATCCTAACGTATCAAGTTTGAAACAAACAGAACCTGGGAAATAGTATATTGTGAGGTTCCTTGTTTTATTTTTAGCTAGATTTTTTAAATATAATAGGGTCTGTGTAATTAGGGAGGGGGCATATTTTGAAGTCCTCAAGCATTTAAAACTTGTAGGATTCAAGTCTCCTTTTCCCATGAGAATACATTAAAAGAATGGGAGATTTGGGGATGCCTGGGTGGCTTAGTTAAGCGTCTGCCTTCAGCTCAGGTCATGATCCCAGGGTTCTGGAATCAAGTCCCACATCAGGCTCCAGTCCCACATCGGGCTCCAGTCCCACATCAGGCTCCAGTCCCACATCAGGCTCCCTGCTCAGCAGGGAGCCTGCTTCTCCCTCTGCTGCTCCCCCTGTTTGTGCTCTCTTTCTCTCTCTGACAAATACATACATAGAATCTTAAAAAAAAAAAAAAAAAGAATGGGAGATGTAAATCTACAAATGTTGGCTTTCATGCTGCTTTTTGTCTTCTTAGCATTAACTTTACTTCTGAGTACTCTTTCCCTAAGTTAGCAATATGGTGTGTCATACTGGTTGTTTGCCTTTCTTCATGGTATTTTTAAGCTACTCCCTTCAGTTCCAAAGTCATTAATTTTCAGAAGCTTTTTTTTTAAAAAAACAGTGCTCGAATGAATAGTTAAAGAATGTTTAGATAACAAGTTACAGGATTTTTAATTTTTTAAAAATCCTATCTCCAACGTGTAAGGAAACACATATTTCTGGGTGTGAATCTGTTACCCAACATATTTTCAAAGTGATTTTGAATGCTATAAAAACAGTACGGTGCTAACGCAAGTCTCTTTTAGAAATTCCATTCCAAATAAATAGTGATATGGACCAGCAGCTTGTGAAAGATGTATAATCCAAGGCCCTACTCCAGATATACCAAATCAAAATCTGAATTTAACTGGATTGTACTTCACAAGCACATTACATTTTGAGAACACTGATTTTTACAGAACTGAAAATGGTGACTGGTACTTCAGTTTGAAAGTCAAATTATTGCTGTTGATAACAATAAAGGGAATAATATAAACATAAATACAGTTTATAGGTAATTTTTTTCTCCTTTTTAATCTTGATACATTTTAAATTGGAAGATTTATATTATTTCAGCTATCTTCTGTAATGACAAATGCTATCACCATTGTGATTTCATACACATTAAAATTTACGTAATTTGGGACGCCTGGGTGGCTCAGTCGTTAAGCGTCTGCCTTCGGCTCAGGTCATGATCCCAGGGTCCTGGGATCGAGCCCCGAGTTGGGCTCCCTGCTCCGTGGGAAGCCTGCTTCTCCCTCTCCCACTCCCCCTGCTTGTGTTCCCTCTCTCGCTGTCTCTCTCTGTCAAATAAATAAATAAAATCTTTAAAAAAATAAAAAATAAATAAAAAATAAATAAAATTTACATAATTTATATTTGCACTAAAAGCTGCACACACATACACACCTACTAATAATCCATTCCAAAAATATCCCACTAAACCCTGACCAGTGTGTTTGTACATTTAGAAAATGCTCCTTCTGGGATTCCCAGGCCACATAAAATAGCGAAGAGTTCATTAGAAGGATGTCACCAGCATAGCGATAATTAAGGCTGTATCAGCAATTTAGGGGTTTATAACTCTGCTGTAAAGTTGTGCTCTGGGATAAAAGTCAGCACAAAAGCTCAACCTGGGAGTAGATTGTTTGCTGGATCTGGGAATAATGTGGGGGAAAATTGATTTCATTGTTTGTGATTCACTATACTGCTCATCTGATTCTTGGTGGCATTTGAATTAAGATGTTTTATGGACTGGTGATCATGGAGAACTGGTGTTTTCATTGATGTCTTCATAGACTTTACTCAAACTGTAAATGTTACAGTAACTCAGATGGTGCCACTGTTTATATTACATAAATGGGGACAAATATGCATAGGAAAGCTATTAAAAGGGAAAAGGAGTAATTCTAATTAGGCAGAAATGGTAACATATTTCATTGAAGGAGGATGCAGTGAATTCCTAGGTTGCCTGTATATTTCTGCCAGGGAGACACCAACGCATGCTCCTTGAACTGCTCTGGGATATCGGTAAATCAACGTGGATACTCAGAAAAGTTTAGATCTAGCTCTTTTAGAAAACTGATACTCACATTTGACTTCTCTTAGATGTAGCTTCAGAGCTAGTGGCTAAAGGGAAGCCTCACTAAGTAAAAAAATCCTGGAGCTCTCGGCTCTTCCAGCTCCTTCACTGTCACTTTGCTCTTTGGAAGAGAGAAACTTGCCACCCTGAGACTTCTAGCTGTAGTAATCAAGAATATAATAGGAGTGAACTCCTGTAATAGTCAATTTGTGATTAGATACATTGTCATCTTGGGTACAAGTTTAAATGTGGTTTTAGGCACTTATCTAAAATGTAGTTCCCATATAAATAATTAGGAACTCCTGATTTTCAACAAGGGATTTAATATTAATGGTGTGGGTAATAGTTACAAGCTGGAACTCCTGAGTAAAACAGAACTGGGTTCAGGTACTGTTACTGTTCCCTTTACTATCTGTCTGGGCTTGGGGCAAATAACTTCATACTTTTGAGCTTCTGTTTCTCTTTCTAAAATGTGATGATGATTATAGCAGCTACTTCAGGGGATTGTTATAAAATTTAAAAAGATAATCTTGCAAAGCACAGTGTTTGGTACATGGTAGCTATTACTGTGTTAAGTAATGCAGTGGCCTAACCAAAAAGGCTTTACAATTTGTCATTTATTTATTGATTCACTTACTCATATTCCACATATTTATTAATTGTTTTCATGTGCCAGACACTCTGATTAGATGCTGGGTACAATGGTGAACAGGGTAGTTAGAGTTCCTTTCTCATTGAGTTAATAATCTGGTGGAAAGGACGCAATCAGATAAATAACCATGAATTATAATAGGTGTTAAGAGAGAAGCAAGCAAAAGTTTAATACGTAAAGTAAAAATGGGGAGAGGGGTATGATAATTAATTCAGAGTGTTCAGATAGGTTTCCAGCAAACAGTGTCTATAAAGCTAATAACAGAAGGGCAAAGAGTGTTTGGAAGATGAGCTCAGGGAAAAGCATTCCTGTTGAAGAATTGGCAGCTGTTTATGCCTTGAGGTAGAAAAAGCTTGGTATGTACAAGGATCTGAAAGAAGGCCAGTGGCTAGACCATACGGAAAATGAGGTGGAATGATGATATTAGCTCAGAGAAGAAAGCAAGGGCTAGGTATCATGAGCTTTGTAACCCAGGTGAGAAGTTTAGTTTCAGTTTCGAATGTAGGCAGAAGCCCTAGAAGAGAACATGTAGTAAGGTTGATAGTTAAGAAGGAGCTTCAAGCTGCCCTATGGAGAATGGCTTGAAGAAAATCAACAGTGTTTCCCTAAGCTTCCTCCTTACTGATCAAAGGGAAAATTTCCAAACTTCCATAACTAGGGTTACTTTGTAGCTGATGAACTCTGGGATGTTAGATGTTTTCATTGTCCATGCATCAGGGCCTGGGGGAGATGATGCTCAGAAGGCACTTACTTGGTAAGTAAAAGCAGCTTTTTATAGCAGAACCACTCAAGATTGCATTTACTGTTGTTTTGAAAGTCACCTCATCATTCATAATATCATTAGGTCATAACTTACTCACTTCCAGGAAAACTATATTTTACATCTCCCTACCTTCTTTGCACAAAAACACCACTTTGGGTATTTTTAAAATACAAAATTCAAGGACATGTGCCAGATCAGCATATTTCTCTGATTTTTCTCCTCTCTAGGTGGAAAATATTTTTGGCATGTTACAACAGAGTACTACTAAATGACCTTCAGAACTTAATTTGAGTGCATAAGTATCACAGAGTGAATATGGGAGTCTCATTAGGATTTTTGTTTTACACCATGTTTTTTCTGCTTATTTGGTCCATCTTTCCTTTTTGCTCATTTTACTTTGGCATGTATTTCTAGAGAAATTGAAGTTGTAAAAATTGAATTGAGGGTTTTCTTTTTTTGCACTCCATGTGTTGCTGAATTATTAAATAATAATGTAATAACAAGCACTTATCTAGTGCTCTATTCAAGGACTTCTTATTTGCAACTCTGCCCCTAGAGAACACTGAAAATGTTTCCTCTGTAAAGTTTCCAAAGTAACATCAGCTAATCTGTCTCTTCTTGATGTACCCCAACAATGCTGGAGTTTTTCATTTATTAGTTATCAACTAAATGAGTTGGATGATACACATTTATGAAGTAGAAAATTGTTTCTCTTGAACTGGGTTTGAAGTCTAATTAGGCAACTTTGCTTAAATGCATGCTCTTTAAATGTGGAAGGACAGCCTTCTGCGTGTTCTTTGTCTGCCTTACCCATTCATTTGTGTGTTTATATGAATGCAAATAAATTATTAACCATGGTAAACACTATAGGCAAGTCAACCAGTGCACATCAAATTTTGGCACCTATAGGCAAGTCAACCAGTGCACATCAAATTTTGGCACCTGATTAAGATTTGTTCTTGCCTAGAACTGAGAATATGTAATATTTTAATTATAACTACGAGACTCCTATTGAGCTAGGCAAATTGTCAGCAGAAATAGCAGAGGAGCTTATAGTAAGTAAAAGATGAAGGAGACCAAACAAATACCCATAAGGAAGTTTTGTTCAGCCAACCTGTGTTGTCCCAGTATTTGAAATTTAGAAGATTTGAGAGAGAAACTAGGATTCATATTATCACTTGAAAAATTGGTCATTTGGCAAAAGTGGGTCCTCATTCCTGCTTGGCCCAAATCAGCAGGAACTAAGTAGTATTTGCCCTTTCAAATGCCCCCTAGTTTGCTAGGGTCCCTGCCTCTCATTATTTCTTTTAGCATCTCACATGCTTTAGTTTTTTACAGTCCTTGCTATACCCCGGTAGCCTTTTAAGTGTATAATCATTAGAACACTAACATCACCTATGTGGTAGGTAGCTTCTACATGAGCCCCCAAACATTGGCTGCCCCTAGTTGTCATGCCCTTGTGTGATCCCCTCCCTTTGTGCATGGGCTAGAGCTAGTGACTGTCGTCTGAAAAAAAAAAAATTCAACAAAAGTGATGCGATCTTCTGAGACTAGATTATAAAAGGATGACTTCCATCTTGCTGGCATTCTCTGTCTTGCTTTCTTAGCCTGCTTGCTTTCATAAAGCAAGCTGCCATGGTGACAAGGCACACTGAGTAAGGAAGCAAGGGTGATCTGGGGCCAAGAGCCAGTCAAGAATTAAGGCCCTCAGTCCAACACCCCATAAGGATCTGAATCCTGACAACAACCACACAAGTGAGTGTGGAAGCAGTTCCTTCACTGGTTGAACCTTCTGATAAAACCATCCTCCTGGCTGATCCCTCGGTTGTAGCCTGAGAGACCCTGAAGCAGAGGACCAGATAAGCTGTACCCAGATTCCTGACCTAAAGAAACTGTGTTGTGTTAAACTGCTAACATCAGAATAATGTGTTAAGCAGCAATAGATAAATAATATATCTTATTACTTCAGAGAAAGATGGTGCTTTGAGTAGCCCATATAAGAAACTTTCCTTGGGATTATGGAAATCAAAGCAGTGAATGTTTCTATTCCCATGACTATAATTTTAGCATAAGGACTGATGTTGAAGGTACTCAGTTGCTATGAAACAAAAGGCTGCCAATGGTGAGTTAAGGGTCATAAGAGATTGTTATACAGAAATGTTGTTCATATAATATTATTTTATCAATATTCTTTGAGTAGATCTTCTTTTATGCCCCTTCAGATGTGCTTCCAAATATTCTGATTATCAAAAGTATGTCTCAGATTCAAAAAGGCTGGACACTGTTGACCATATCAAGCTCTCAGAATGCCAGACTCCTACAGGGACTATTAGAAACTGCAGACTCAGTATTACTTTCTCAGTTGGAAAACAGGGTACTGTGCAATTCTGTATTCAGGAAGCTTTGTAAAACCCCCATATGGCACCTGTTTTTGTGTTCAGTTTAGAGATAAAAATTAATAAGACACAGAGTGCTATTCACGGTATCTTTAGGTCTGAGATTGTGGTATTTAGGATGTAAGTACTACAAACAGTGCAATAGTATTTTACTCGAAACTATTTTGACAGGTTAACGTATTCAAATACAAAGTGGAAATTAGGAATGATGAGTGCTAGGTTGCTGCTTCGACTTGTACTTCAGTTATATCTTCATTTTTCTGCTTCTCTATAATACTGATTTTTTTCAGATTAACCTGAACATCCTTTTAAGCACTTAATGATATTCACATATACATAGTTCAATGTGTGCTTTAATGTAATTTCTTGCAGCCCATAAACCATTTGTTTGTATAAACTTTGCATTCCTGTAAACCTTATGTAAAAGATAATGGTTTATGCATTATATACATTTATTAGTAATGTTGGTGAATTTAATTTCTTATTGGGTAATAATATCATGTTTTATAAATGTTTATACTTTATGCATATGATGGTGATAAATACCAGTTGGATTTAGTTGAAAATAAAAAAGAAATATAATTTGTTATCTAGGTTAAAGCAGTTAGTAGATAAAACATTAAAAACATAAATCATCAGAATCGTGTTTCTCTGTTATCTCGTTTCAATAAACGCTCCCAAAATAATTATCCCATTATAAAATCCTTGCAGTATTCAATACATTTGACACGAGGGATGTGTATGTAGTTTTATTATCAATCAGCAGCATCACCTGGCCCTTGCTTCTGGTGAAAATGGTGGTTTGAGACAGCCTTCACTCTTCAAAGAATCCATTGACTAATCTCGCCCAAGTTCACCTTTTAAAGTTTTCCCAAGACCACTCATTGTCCATTAAGCATGCAAAGTAGATCAAAGGTTAATGATTCTTAATTGGGCTTCATTAAGTGATAATATAAGATCTCGAGCTCCTCATTATGCTCCAGGATTGGACAACAATGTCATAACACCAGGAAATAATGAACTAGAAAACATGCATTATCATGCATTAGAACACTCCAGCAACTGATTATGTTTCAGATACATTGTCTCAAGTGAAGTATAAAGTGAGGTGCATATTAATACCTTGGTCAAGTTCCCATTTTGAGAATGAACTATAGTTTCAATATAATGAAGACTTTCAGAAGTGAACTGTTATGATTTGGGAAGATTCTATTGGATCCTGTTTATGTTTTGTTCCTATTTACTGGCTGCCCTCAACCATGAGAGACAAGGTTATTTGATCATTCCACCACTTGCACAGTCCACTTGAAACATAGCTTTTTAATCATGCATCTCTTTTGAATTTAAGTGCTGCTCATTCCTTCCTTTCCTGTGTGGCGATTTCAAACCCACTTTGGGTTTGAATCCCCCACAAGGGATTAAGATAGCATATTTGCTACTAAGCACATTTTATTTAGATCAGAGTCAGTTCTGTAGTTTTCATTTTGCTCAGAGAATGGGTATCCATGCATACTGAACAGTCATACTGTAGTTAACATGTCAGGGAAAATGAATGCACAAACGTGTAGTGTAATTCCATGTGCTTTAGAGATAACCAAAATGAGGGATAATGAGCTAACCCTGGTCTTCTGTAATGCAAAGCTAATATACTCAAAAAAACATTGCCCTTCATCACAGTTTAATGTAATTGCTCCTAATCCGTAACCTGAACAATAAACTCAAACATCTTATCCAAACACTAACATTCAGCATCCTGTCTCCAGGATGTCAATATGACATTTTACATTCATATGCCTCATAGAAGAACTGGACAGCAAAAAGTGCCTCATATACCATGTTCTCCCTGAACTTTGCTATGAATTTCTGTGAATAAGGAATCAAATGACTGAGTTGATACTAACACTTATAACTCAGATGATTGACAGAAGGTGGATATAGTGATAAAATAAATCACTTCTACAAGATACATGACAGCAAGCTCATCCTAAATCCTACACAAAAGCATGTAACAGATTTGATGGGCCTTACAGGCTGGAGGCTCAGAAAATTGTTAGAGTTCATATTTTGGAAACACTGAGGCTAGAAGCTATATCAACATATTTTTCACATTTAAGCTGATAAGTTCTGTGTGCACGCACATGTATGTATGTGTGAGCATGCATATAAGAAAAACAGAATGAGAGTGATTTTATTTTTGTCTAAGTATAAAAATTATCTTTTACCCCAATAAAATAACCTGAAATGTTACAAACGTATTTTGGGGGATGTCTTTCCTTCTATCTCCAAATAAGTACTATTGATTAGCTCCTATATATACTGGGAATCCAGAAGCTCCCATTTGTTAACAAAGTAGGTGCTGAATAAATACTGGGTTTGAGTAAATGAGCAAAGATTAACTACTCACTCATGTGGAATTATTCTAGGAAAAGAAAATAATAGGTCCAAAGGATATTGACTGTCACGTGTATACACTTAATCTTTCTCAGTGTAACATGTGGACCCCTATTTTACTTGTAAAAAAGGTTGGTTCCTGAACCCAGTGTGATGAAACAGATACTCAAAGGTGGAAGCCTGGGAAAGTGTGTTTTACACATGCACCCAGGAAATCCTCGTTCTGCATTCTTCATTTGAGTAACCAGTGGTATAAATTCAATTTCCTGTTTGGGATGCTGCTCCCCTACCACCACCCCCACAGCCCTATTCATTAACTTGATAAATATTTAACTCAGATATGTTGCAGGAAATCTGCCCAAACACTTTTGCATGAAGCTACCAGACTGGGTGACAGATATCTGGACACACAGCACAGATGCACATAAACTAATCCATGTTGGGGCAGCAGGAAGGGCAGCTGTGAAGGTGTGATATTTGAAGGGCCCTTGACGGATGTATAAGACCCAGTCAAGGGAAGGCAAAGAAGGGAAGAGACAGATAAAGGACATATGCAAATAGAGAAAATCCAGTTTGTGGGCCCAGAGTCAATAAAACAGGGTGGATTTGAAACCTAGGTGGGAATTACGTGTGTTCATCAGTCTTCATTCAGTACATTCAAACCACTTTCATGGCTTTGCCCTGCCTGGGCACACTTGTACGGTTATTTGCTCAATATGTTGCTCTGCTGCTATTCATTTCTTTTTCCAAATGCATTTGTTTTAAAGAGAGACTTCATATTGCTATGTGAATGCAGCATCAGCATTGTCTAACATAATGAGAAGGCTACTTTTTTTTTAATTAACACATAATATATTATTTGTTTCAGGGGTACAGGTCCACGATTCATCAGTCTTACACAATTCACAGCACTCACCATAGCACATACCCTCCCCAATGTCTATCACCCAGCCACCCCATCCCTCCCACCCCCCCCTCCACTCCAGCAACCCTCAGTTTGTTTCCTGAGATTAAGAGTCTCTTATGGTTTGTCTCCCTCTCTGGTTTCGTCTTGTTTCATTTTTCACTCCCTTCTCCTATGATCCTCCATCTTGTTTCTCAAATTCCTCATATCAGTGAGATCATATGATAATTGTCTTTCTCTGATTGACTTATTTCGCTTAGCATAATATCCTCTAGTTCCATGCACATCACTGCAAATGGCAAGATTTCATTTTTTGATGGCTGCATAATATTCCATTGTGCATATATACTGCATCTTCTTTATCCATTCATGAGGGAAATACAGATCAAAACCTCAATGAGATACCACCTCACACCAGTCAGAATGGCTAAAATTAATAAGTCAGGAAACGACAGATGTTGGCGGGGATGCGGAGAAAGGGGAACCCTCCTACACTATTGGTGGGAATGCAAGCTGGTGCAGCCACTCTGGAAAACAGTATGGAGGTTCCTCAAAAAGTTGAAAATAGAGCTACCATATGATCCAGCAATTGCACTACTGGGTATTTACCCCAAAGATACAAATGTAGGGATTCGAAGGGGCAAGTGCACCCTGATGTTTATAGCAGCAATGTCCACAATAGCCAAACTATGGAGAGAAGGTTACTTTTTAAATGAATTAAACTGAAACAAAGTTAGGTTGTTAAATTCTAAGTCCCTGTTGTTGCCATCTGAAAATACTAAGCATGAAGCCTGTTCTTTGTCAAAAAGGGAGGGGAGCCAGTATCAGAAAGGAGGTAAAGCTAACCTAGCACCAATATGAGACTTTCTCCTTGTAAGAAAATTGGTTATTTAGTGCCTGAGCCATGTACCACCCCTTTGGATGGAGTAGGATCTACTATCATCTTGAAAGTCTTCTCTAATACATTTCCTACTCTTTGGGAATAATTATTTTAAATCATAAAGATTTTGAATTTTGTCCTAAGGGCAATTAGAAACTGTTGGAGGACTTTTAAATAGTTAATGGTATGTTTACCTAACTTGTCCACTGAGTACTCAGAACAGCCTCAAGCCAAAGCAGCAAGCTGAAAATACCTTTGAGTTTTCAGGCTCTGTTTTCAACATTTAAGTGTGATTTTTATGCTCTGTAGACTAATGCAGCCACCTCCCATAATAATAATGGACCCTTGGGTAAAGCCTGTTGCACTATGATGTGAGAGCAGATACTAGGCTTTACTTTTTCACCATCTGACCCCTCATCACTCCCATAGGGACAGGAACATAGCAGTACACAGTCAATGTATGTTAGTAAGCAGACACATTCATTGTGTGGCTTTTAGTGGCCTCCAATACATGCATTTTTAGGGTTGAAAGTCATAGATTTCATGCATTTATTTCTTTCTCATACTGAAGGAAAATATGCTTTGGAATTACCAAGAGATTGATATTTCTATATTTCAAATACACATCTAAGAAGTCTCTGATGGTTTCAATTATTAAGGGAGCAGGGCTCTGTATTCTCATTACTCCATTTAACCAATGCAATTTAGGTTTTGTATTTTATGTGTTGGACTCTGGGTCAGATTTCCATGGCTGAGAGGCATCCTTGTCTCGTCCCCACTTGGAGCTAGAAAAGATTGTTGCTTCCTCCGTAGGTGTCTCTACCCTCCTGTTAACACTTCACGCAGACACGTAATCTGCCTGAGCTATTTCCTTCCCTTTTTTTTTTTAATCCTTCCCCCTCTCCCTCTTTCCCTTCCCTTTTTCCCTGCTTCACTTCCTGTTTCCAATTCATTCATTCATTCATTCATTCATTCATTCATCCATCCATCCATCCATTCATCAAACATATTATGTGCCGAACTTTTTACTAAGTGCCCAGGATGTATTGAATTGCTTTAGGCTGCCAGGGAAGCTCAAACTTTTGAGGATGGCACATTAATTTCCCACTTCGTTAGGAGGTGGCCCCTTAAAAACACACTGCTATGTTGAGTCCATAAAATACACTTCTAAAAATCATCTGTACTTCTTTCCTCTGTGGGTAATTAGCAGATTTTTGAAAACATGGGAAACTTGTCCAGACAATGAATCAGGACAGTTTCCTAGACACCCACCCCATCTTCGGGTCTGTACTCTGTTTCAGGCCAAACGTTTATGGAAATTTAGGAATATCTGTGCAATATGAAGCCCTGAGTCCCCTGCTAAATTCATCTTGCTTATCATTATTTGGTGTGGATAAAGAATAAAACATGAGCATTGCTTCTTTGTCTACTCCTCACGTAATCTGAAATCATTTTCTGTACATAAGCAGCCTTTCAAAGTATCTTTAAAATTTTTATTTATGGAAGTATCACACACAAAGAAGTGTGCAAACTATACATGTAGAGCTTAATGTATCATCCCAAAGTGAACGTACCAGATCCTTAAGGAAAACATGATCTGTGACTTAGAAGCCTTTCTCACACCTCTCCTATTTACCTCCAGTCCTGGCCAAAGGTATGATCCTAACAATACCCTACAGATTGGCTTTGTCTATTCGTGAACTTTTGATGATGTGGGCTGATAGGCTTTGTCTATTCATGAACTTTTGCAGTCAAATGCTCTACCACTGAGCTATACCCCCTATTCATGAACTTTTGATGATGTGGGCTGATACATTGTGGTCCCATTTGTTCCACAGCATGTTTGAAAATTAATTATGTTACCTGATATAGTTTATCACTGCATGGTATGCTTGTATGACCATTTCTAGAAATCCTCTGTAATACTGAACTTCCGTTTGGAGCTATTATAAATAATGATGCCGTGAACTTTACTGTATGTGTTCTGGAAACATGTATTGCTCTTGGGTACATATTTAGGTATGGGATTTGTGGTCACTATATGCAAATCATTAGTTTAGTTTTAGTAGAAAATGCCAAGCAGTTTTTCAACATGTTTTACACATTTATATTGATGTTAGGAGCAGTGTATGATAATTCTCTGGGCTTGACATTCTTGCTAGCACTTGGTTCCGCCAGTCTTCTTATTTTTTACCATTTGGGTGAGTATTGCAGTGGCGTTTGCCTTTAATTTGCATTATTAATCACTAATGAAGTTGAACACTTGTTCATGAGTTATTGGCCTTTGGGATATTCTTTTTTGTGAAGTTTCTATTTCAATTTCTTGTCCATTTTTACTGTGTTTAACTTTGTCTCCCTGATTTATATAAGTTATTTTATAATCTGGCTATAAGACTTTGTTATCTGTATTATGTATTCTATTCTGTAGACTGCCTTTTCATTGTCTTACAGGTGTTTGCTCGCTTGCTTTTAAGCTTAACAGAAATGTTTAACTTGAACATAGTCAAGTTTCTAAGTACTTTTTTGCATCCTGTTTAAGAAATTCTCACTTAAGACACACCAAGTTTCATGCTGCCTAACTTTCTAGAACATTGGTAAGAGCAAGTTTGCAATGTGATTTCCCATATCAGAGCCTGGTTAATTATTTTAGTCATTTGGCTTTCATATGGAATTTTTAAATGGATTGGAATTTCTCTAAATATTTTTCTGTAAGCCTTTTGAAACTAGTATCTATTAGACCTGTATTAATGTTTACAGAAGCAACGCTGGCTCTTGCAGTGCAGTCTTTGTGTTTCCATTAAGCATTAAGTGGTTTAGAGAGAAAGGACAGTAGATTTTCTTAACTCTGAATTCCATGCTTCTTTGCACTCAGGATAGAACCATGGATAGGTAAGAAAAGTTGATATTTTGACACTGACCATCATTTTATATGATGGTTCTTTTAGTTAATTTTTATTAATCCATGTAATTTTGATGAAGTATATTCTTTGTGGCCTGTCATTTCTGTTTCCTTAATAGAAAAGGGACCAGGTGGCATAAGAATGGCTTATGACAATGCTCAAGTCTTTCTGGATCTAGGCTATAGTCATTACTTTTAGACAGACTCTCAAGTTGGATCATCACTAGTGATTATATTCTCAGGGGCTTGTTTGCACCAGTTGAAATCCATAGAGAGTGATTTAAAATCTTGTAATGTAAAATTGTAGGATGGAAGCTGTATGAAGGTGGGATCTATGTCTCATTCATCATCATATTCACAATGGCGAGGCACACAGTAGGTGCTCAATAAAAGTTACTCCAATGAAACAAAAAAAGGGAAGGAAGGAGGGAAGGATGGATGGACGTAGTAGACAGAGTAACTAGCACTGTCTGTCCCATCCTTGGCTCTTTCAATTTAGCATACTCAACCATATGCCACTGTTTTTCACAAGAAATCTTGCCCTAGAGAGCAAATTGTTTTAAATGTTGCTTCATAATGACCTTAAATAACATTCAACCCTGCACTTGTTCTTATTAGCTCTATTTCATAAATTCCTGGCTCTGTACTCCCAGTTTAAATACCAGCTCCGGATTGGCAAACCATTTCAGTTACCCTTTGGCATATTTAAATATGGCTGCCCACTCATAGCCCTGTCCAAAACCCTGATTTCATGGCCTCATTGAGAGTGTCTCACTGTCTCACTCCCAACACTGGCCCTGTAGAAGTTCACAAAATGAGCCCACAACAGGTACTCTATTAAGGGAAAGAAAATAAAATTAGAGAAGGTAAATTTTATATTCAGATAAAAATATCGTAAATGATGGCTGGCCCACTTAATTATTTTGTGGCTATCCCCTTCATTCAAATTATTTAATCTCTCTGAGCCTCAGTTTCTTCATCTCTAAAGTGAGGGTAATAATTATACCTCCATCAGAGGGAGATTTTGAATATCAAATGAGACAATGCAGGACAGGGGTCTGGCACAAAGTGAGCTGCCATTGCTATTGCTCTTGTTCCTTCTGTAATTCTTATTGGCATCATTGGTGTTCTTGGTCATCTACACTAGGAATTTCTCCTGGCATGTGAGTGAAGTTTGGAGACCCATTTACAGAGGAGAAGGTTGCTTGGTGAGAATGAATAAGAACGAAGGAAGCTGGTGAACTTCAGAGATGTTTGTATCAGGCTCCAGGGGTCGGATGAATTCCTTCTCCACTTGAAGGAGATCCTGTCAAAAGAACTGCTATTGGATGGAATCAACCTGCTCTCTCCTTTGAATGGTGTCAGAAAGAGAGATACTAAAAAATTCTGACATTGTGTCTTTCTTTTTTTTTTTCCTTCAGTATTCATTGTCAGTCATCAAAAGTTTCTTTTATGGCTACATTATACTATAGTGAAATAAATGATTAATTAAATCATAGCTTATCTAGGATTCACTACATTACAGCTTGGCAGTCTTTCTGATATGGGGAGGCTGGCCACACTTTTCGATAAGGTTTAAGTGATACCAGCATGTCATTAGGAGAGCATTTGCAAATATTTCCTGAAGACACTGCCACTCTCCATCTGAACTTGATTTTTATGAGTTTTGTTTTCTGAAGACAAACTACTGAGCTGGGAAAAGTGCCCACTTAAAGTCTGTCACCCTAAATGAGTTGGAAGAGGTTTGTGAGAGCAGAATAGGAAATTCACCACAGGAGCTGTTAACATATATTTTAATGTATCTTTTTGAGCCAGGAAAATATAAATTTTTCATTGATTCCTAATTTAATATGTATAGGGGGCTTCCTCAAACAAAGTAATATGAACTTTGAGTGAGACCAGAGTTTGAATACAATAAAGTATCTATCCCAAGACACAGTTTTAACAAATACCTCTCACTTCACATTGACATCCTAGTACTTTCAGATACTGCCCATATTGCAGTACTCTAGTGTTTTAGAGACCTTAAAAACCCATAGCCTAGCAGGTTGAATTCAAAACCTTGGTTTCAGCCAGTGTGAGGTGTGGACTTCAAACATGCCCTAGGGGAAATCCCATGTGAGTGGTCCTCACACTGCATTTAGAGAAGGGCCGGGTGAATATTGTTTTATGATTAGTGTATAGTGTGTCTATCTTGTTTTTAGTTTCTTTTGTTCGGTTGTTCTGTTCATTGGAAAACACGTTATACTACTTTTTTTTATCCATATAGTGTACTTTCTCTTTTAATATCCCTCCTTTGGAATCCCCAACTAGGCAAAGAGCTGAGTACATACTCAGGGTAGCATGTATCATTAATTTAGACATTAGAAGTGTTTCCCCCAAGACACATAGGACTATTATCATGGAAGCATTTATTAGCCTGTTCAAGCAGTGAAAAACCATGGTTATCATCAAAATAAAATGAATCACCTGCATAGGTAAGTTGAAGCTAAAACTTGTGGCTTCGCTAAAGACGCTAAGCCAAAATTGCACCCAGTTATTTTAGTCTTTGTGTCTCTATTCATTTGGCTTTAGTGTTGTTGTAGAACTGATATAGAGTGAAGTCTCTGGGGAAATCCTATGGCTAGGTCAAGTTCCATATTAGTAAGTTGGACTTATCAGAGCAGCCTAATCCTGTAGTTGCCACAGATCTTTTTTTACTACAGCAAAGACAGTAAAATCAAAGAAAGGGAGAGAAGAATTTTTTTCAGTGGGCCAAAACCTGGCTTAAAGTCCCAACATGACAGGGAAACTTTACATTATGCAGGTTGGAGGCAAATACTCATAGGACCCTAAGCCAAATGATAATGGGCACTTGGTTTTCACCATGGGCAATTTAGGGGTCCTGATTGATGTAGTCATTATCCAGGACCTGATTTGATAGCATTGGAGTAATCTCCTCAGTCATAATAGCCACTGAATGAATTACTTGCTTCTTTTTGACTCAACGATTAGGTGAATTCTCAATTGTAAGGCTTCCTTCCATGTTCTTGGTTTCTCTCCTTTGCTTTGGTCTCCCTTTTGTTCCCAAAGCCCTGCATAAATGTATCATTAACTTTAATTCCTAAGTATTTGTTTTCTGAGCTATGAGAATTGTGTCACGCTAGCCCAACAACTATTTGAGTGACTACTATGTGCCATATGCAGGGGCTTTAAGGGAATAAGCAACAAAGCTCCTTTTCTCATGGAGATCACTACAATTAAAAGTAGGCACATGTCTTTTGATTATAAGAAGAGTAAGTTCTGAGGGTCTAATACATAGCACAATGACCATCACTAATAATACTGTATTGTATACTTGAAATTTGCCAAAAAAATCTATGTTAAGCATTCTTACCAAAAGAAAAAGAAAAGTAACTTTGTGAGGTGATGGATGCGTTAAATAACTTGATTGTGGGAATCGTACAATGTACACATATATCACATAATCCTATTGTCCATTTTAAATATATTACAGTTTTATTTATCAATTATACTTTGATAAAAGCTGGAAAAATAAAAAAATGTGATTAAAATTATAGTGAATATTTTAGTAGGGAAGAAAAGGAGGCTTTAAAAGCATATCGGGGGCTTTATCTAGTCTAAGGAAATAAAAGATATTCTCGAGGGCACGATGGATCATCTGAGACCTGATACTTGACAAGGAGTTAACTCAGGGATGGAGGAGCCTGTGGTATAGTTGAACAGAGGGAACAGAGTGTAGAAATGTGCCCAGAGAGGTCCAGGATGGCTGAAAAGCAAATAGTACAAAATATAGTAGAGAGTATCTTTGGGATGAGATGGTAGGTGTAGACAAACCATTCAGGGCTTCTTAAGCCTCATTAAAGATGTTGAGCTTTATCTCATGGGGAATGAGAAGCCATTGAAGTGTTTTAAGTATGAGGAATCAGCCACAGGACCTACCTCTTGCTCCTAAATAAAAAATAAACATTAGTGTTTGTCAGGATAACAGAGGATTTGGAGAAGTCTTAACTCTACATATCATGCTATTAACTATGGTGCTTGGGGAGTGGGATCTGCTAGGAGAGAGATACCTTATTTTCATTTTATATACATCCCTTTCATTCAAATATAAATTACTTTTGTATTAGAAAGGGTTTTTTTAAGATGTCAAGTTAAAGAGATTGCAAAGCATTGTGTTCTAACTTCAACATTTTCAACAAAACTGTCAAGAAAGGAAAGAGCAAGTTAAATAGAATTAAGGAAAGAAAACGTGTCCAAAACAGTTACGTTAAAACTTAACCAAACAGCCAGAAAACAAAAAACCAGACTATGTCTTCTTCCAATGAGACTTCTTCCTTCAGCATGAAGTGATTCTCAATAGTTTCTTGCATTGTCAAGGATAGGGACTTAGGCAGGGTTATATTTGTTGAGTATGCTGCATTCTTAAGAGTGTGGCTTTCATTATTATTTTGAAGACAACATTTTTCCCCCAGGCAAAAACATCTCTGAAATGATTATGAGTCAATAGGAAAAAATGATTTTATTTACAAAAATTCTGTTTTTCCCAAGTTTCTCAGGTTACCTAGGCTTTAGAGTTGGGTTGCAAAAAAAGGGAATAGAACTTCTCTGTATCTGTTGTATATGGTAGGTGTATTAGCCAGGTCTCTCTTCTAACACTGTGTAACAATCAATCCCAGTTTCTTATGACTGCAAATATTTATTGATATGTTCAAGGGTTTACCTTTCATTGTGATTCAGTTGAGCTTGGCTAAATTTGGTAGTGATAGGCTATATTTCAGGCTTTGTGTCAGGTTCACTGTGGCTTTGTGTGTATACCCCAAGAGATTGTTATCTCTTTGGGGTATATTCTTCCCGTGGCAAAGGGCTAAAGTTCAAGAGAACTAGTGGAATCTTGCAATGCTTCTTAAAACCATGACTTAGAATTGAAATGCTATCACTTCTGCCCAGTGTAAAACAAGTTATATGGTCAAGCTCAAAGTCAGTAAGATAGAGATGCATACTCTGCCTCCAATAAGGGGACTCACTACCAAGTTACATGACAAAGGGCATGTACAATTCTATTGCAAGGAGAAAGTGAGGCATTGGGAATAATAATCCAGCCTACCCTGGTGGCTAAAATATCATTAAATGGGAGTCACCTTTGCTTTTTCCACTTAGACTATGTCATTATACAAATTGAAACTCTTCAACCACTATGAAAAAAAGACTAACTAGAGCATTATCTCTACAGATACATTAATAGCAGACTTGATGTCAGTTGATTAAACAGTAAATCCTGTGCTATCATTATCAAAGATACATTGCACTCAAAAAAATTAAATCATCTGATCAAGCAGTATGATTTCTTTTTTTTTTTTTTTTGCCACATAATATCCACTTAAGGTATTCTTCAGGGATGAAGGATAGTTGTATGCAATAAATCAGTTTGAAATTGTAAAACTAGAAGTGAATCATTTCCAAAAAGGATACAACATGAGGAGCCTGTTTCAAGAAACAAGCTTGTCATTTTTAGCTAATATAGCTAATTTCTTTATCAGGATTGAGATTGCGTTAGAATTAATAAACAAAGTAGTAAAAACAAGGTAATAAAACAGAGTAATAAACAATTCAAGAGTATTATTTTTGAATGGGAAAACATGGGTAGACTCTGATAGTACTCAATACATTTACTCTTCAAATTCTCTTTAACAAAGTGATGCTACTTTTAAAAAATGGTAACAAGGTGGTCAAAACTAAGAGTCATCTTATAGGTTAACTGAGCTAAAAAAACCAAAATGGGTAAGTTTTTATGGGTGTCAGCCATAAATCCCATGTACCTAGACACTCTTTTATCACATTTTGCAAATATATTATTTACCTGCAATGATCTCCAGTTATGTCTCAGGGGTTTTGATTGTAATTTATAACTCACTGTGCAAATGGGGAAGTCAGGATGGCAGAGTGGGTAAGAGCCAGACTTGAGAGACCTTAGTTAAATTTTGTAACTCTGTGCCTCAGATACATTTTATGTACAGTGGGGGTAATACTAGCGCTTGTTAGGAGATTTAACAGAATGAATCCTTAAAGCACACTTAAAAGATTATCTAGCACACAGTTCATGTTTCTTAATAAAAAAAATGCTTGTTAAATAATAGAGCTTATGGGTAGAGGATGCAGATGGATCTTGAGTGGGAGATCTGCTTATGTCCTTTTCTTGTTGTAGTGGTTTAAATTGTGTCCTCCCGAAAGATACATTGAAGTCCTAGCCCCCAGTATCTGTGAATGAGATTTTATTAGGAAAAAGTCTTTGCAGATGTAATCAAATTAAGATGAGGTCATACTGGATTAGATGTGGCTCGTAAATCCATTGACTAAAGGGTGTCATGAAAAGGAGAAGACAGTTTGGAGTTACACACACACACACACACACACACAACACACACACAAGAAGGCCATGTAAAGATGGAGGCAGATATTGGAGTGATGCAGCTACAAGCCAAGGGATGACAAAGATTGTTGGCAACCACCAGAAGCTAGAAAGAGGCAATAGAGGATTCCTCCCAAGAGCCTTTGGAGGGAGCATGGTCCTACCAACAACTTGATTCAGACTTTTAGCTTCCAGAAGTATGAAAGAATAAATGTGTTAAGTCACCCAGTTTGTGGTCATTTGTTATGACAGCCCTAGGAAACTAATATGCTAGCTTTGCAACCAGGGGCAAAGTACTTCAGTGTATGAAAACTTTACTTGCTCTGCTTTAAAATGATAGTGACAACAGTAGCTATCCCATAGGGTGTGAGGTCTTAAATGTAAAGTGCATAGTACAGAGACTTACACATATCAAGTATTCATTAAAGGTGTGGCTTTGTCGTCGTCGTCATCAACATCAACATCATCATCATCATCAGTCATCTTCATCACCACTATCATCATCAATAGTGGTAATTGTCTTCTACCAGGTTTCTCTGCAATAGTCGCTCTTTGAGTCCAGCCACTTCATTTCCCAAAATCCTATTTAAAGTGCATGTGTTCCCTGTATATTAATCTATGTCTGGGCCCTCATGTGCTTTTCCAATGTTCTCTCTTTTTTTTTTGAAGATTTAATTTAATTTATTTATTTATTTGAGAGAGAGAGAGAGAAACAGCATGAGAGGGGAGAGGGTGAGAGGGAGAAGCAGGCTCCCCACTGAGCCAGGAGCCTGATGTGGGACTTGATCCCAGGACTCTGGGATCCTGACCTGAGTTGAAGGCAGTCGCTTAACCAACTGAGCCACCCAGGCACCCTCCAATGTTCTCTTGATGGCAGAGGAGGACGAGGATGTGTTTGAAGGGGTTGGGACTATAGCCTGAAATAGCCCACAGCATTTGGAAATGTTCTTTCGAGTTTCTACTAAAATTGGGTTTACCCTGTAATTCATGTGCATTTACTTAAATATAAATATGGGTGCTCTGAATGACTACCTAAATTGCTTAATTTCTTCTAAATCCTCAAGGGGAAAGTTCATGCCCTGGGAACATGTAACATAAGGCTTCTTGTTCTTATTTACTCCTCTAGTCTCAGTACACTGCACAGTACACAAACATCTGGACTTGTTAACATTTTCGTTAAATAGAGTTTGGGAATGTCTTATATAGAGATGCTTATTACTGTTTCTTAACTGGAATTCCAGATATGATCTTTCCATTTTCAAATATTAGTACCTCGAGACCAGTAGTTCTCAACCAGAGGTGATTTGCCCACCACCCCCCAACCCCCAAGGAAGATTTGACAACTGGAGGCATTGTTAGTTGTCATAACTGAGGATGCTACTGGCACTTGTGGGTAGAGGCCAGAGATGCTGTACAGCATTCTCCGATGTACAAGACAGCCCCACACAGCAATAAATCATCTGGTCCCAGATGTCAGTATTGCCAAGCTTGAGAAACCTTACTCCAAGCCATGCCCAGAATGATCATGTTGTGTTTAACTGTATCAAGCCATAGAGATTCCTACTTTGCACTGAGGTCATTATCATATAATACTTTTTTTTTCCCCCATGTCTCTCCCCACAGATCCATATGTTATGTGTTTTGTAGTTCCCTTTAGCTCCTAGCACTGATCCTGGGAAGTAGTAGATGCTCAATAAATGTTTATGGCTGGAATCTACTGCTATAAAAATGTCTTGCACCCAAGTCACTCTGCCACTCAAAGATAAAAAATATGTATTTTTTCTCTCTTCCTATGGTTCAAATAGCACCAGAAATACATGGGATTTCAGAAACATCATGGTTCTTAGAAGGTGGGTTATACATCAAAGAGCTGAGGTTTGGGGAAAAAAATGATCCTCCAACAAGGGCAAGGTAGAAGCTGGTCAAGAATCAGGGACCTGGTTCTGACCTTCTCAGCTGTGTGTGAACAGTTCTCACCAGGCCCAGACATTCCTTTGTTCTGCATAACTTAATACTTCCCCCAGGCTCTCAAAAGGGGTAAAACAGTAATGCATTTATCCTATCAGTGGGTAACTGGAGTTTAGTTAATTGTTCTGCACTCTTTTCTCCTGGAACCATTCCCTAATTGCCTCAGCTTCCAAGAATATTCTCATCAGATCCTCAATTCTCACACTGCAATTAATGCTGTCATCATGTCACATTAGAATAGCTTTTTGGTGTGTTTACCTTTCCCTCTCAACAAGGAACTTCTGAAGGGCTTGGGTCTTACTTATCTTTATTCTCCCAAGTGCCTGGAACATGGTAGGTGCTTGGCAGTATTTGAATGGGTGAATGAATCTTGCAGACAGTCAATGTATAAATCAGTCAGTCAGTTTGGATGATACTTCCGTGGGTCTGTATTTGTACTGACACGTCAGTTTCCCAATGTACAGTCACTGTTATTTTAGCCGAGGAAATGCAGTTCGTGTTAATTTAAGGAAAAAACAAAGGGAGGTTTGTTACCTCAATATTTTCAAAGACCCAGAGTGTAGTTACATACGGGGAGCAAAAATGATGTGGTGAAATTTCTGTCTTTCATTCCTCCTCCTACTTCTGTTTTCCTATGTTACATTTCCTGTATGATTGGAACCAGATGTTACACCTGCTGTTTTCAGCACTCCGTGTCTCTGTCCATCTCACAAACAGGCTTTTTCAACCTGGTGGTCAAGACGGCCACCATCAATCCCTGCTGAGTAACCATGCCCTGTACCCTCTTCAGAACTTTTCTAAGAAGAACTTTGTTTCAGTTTGTGTCATTTACCAGCAAATGAACCAATCACTCTGGCCACACAGGTTGGATCATTTGATCAGAGCCAACCATAGTACCAAATCTCTAGCTGGGGAAGTTAGAACTCCAGCCAGCTGTGTGGAATGGATTTCAGAGAAGAAAGAGGTATTTCATCACTAGGAGTAAGTGCAGAAAGAACTGCTAGACAAGAAAGCATAGTGAATGCCCAATATATCAGATATCCTATCACAGATTCACCATATGTTGCTTCTCTCTTTCTTCTACAAGGCCTGGAATCAAGCTTTATACCCCAGCAGTAATTGGTGAATATATATAGGCACCAACTGAAGAAAATGTGTGATAATTTACTATGTTAGGTATTGCCAACACTCTGGTTTATTTAGAATGATTTGCCAGCACAGTGCATGAAAAATTCCATAGCCCATAAATAGAACATTTATGCTCTGCTAAAATGTTTCCCGTAGCATACTGTATTGCTTTTCTTAACAACAAAATGATAAAATTTAGGAGAACTAAGTGGGTATGGTATGGATTATATGCTTTCATCAGATCAGGTATATCTTTTGGAATTACCTGACTTTTACCTAGTACGTTCTATGACAGTTTAATCAGAAGGACAAGCTCCTTTGAGATTGAAGGAATGCAATGAGCATGGCATCAGGCAACAATTGAC
Organism: Mirounga angustirostris; assembly: GCF_029215605.1. NCBI lineage: Eukaryota > Metazoa > Chordata > Mammalia > Carnivora > Phocidae > Mirounga > Mirounga angustirostris. The sequence continues at coordinate 180,824,873 of NW_026991709.1, read as the reverse complement.
ATTCAGGACCATGGTGTCTTTATTCTCCATATCAGTGGCAACATCTAATTATAAAGAAGGAAATGTCAGTGCCTTTTTAAAAATAATTGCTGTCAGGGTGGTTGTATTAAATCTAACTTTAGTTGACAGGGACTACTTAAAATTATTTTACAGAAATGTACGATCAGACAAGGCATAAATATATCTTTGTCAAAACAGCAAGCAAGAGCTCTTGTTTAAAAACTTAACAAATATAGTACCTTCAGGCTTTGATGGTACACTTGATTTCAAATTCACTGGTGAAAGAAAAGTATTTGGAGAACTAAGATCTGTAAGTTATATATTATTATTTTGTATGCTGGGTTTAATTGCTCCTGAATATAGTGGATTGAATGTTCCCAAACCTTCAATTACATGTAATTAAATATAATGTAACTCAAGTTTTGCTAGAATGTTAGCTCAGTGGGTGCAGGAATTTTTGTCTCTCTTGTTCAGTACTGCATCCTCAGGGCTTAGCATGTAAAAGTTGTCCAATAAATATTCATTGAATGAATGAATGGTGATTAGTCTTTAAAAATCTTCATGTTTCTTAACAATATAGACTTACATATTGAACATACATTTCCTAGAACCATTCGTAACACATATTCAATTTACCAACACATATTTAATGAGCATCTACTTAATTGCAGTATAGTATTCAGTTCTGGAGATTAAATAACATAATTTTTGGAGATATTAATAAAAATTCAATCAGTATCTATTCAAATTATCTTTTTTTTTTTTAAGATTTTTTTTTTTTTTTTTGAGAGAGAGAAAGAGATAGCATGAGAGGAGGGAGGTTCAGAGAGGGAAGCAGACTCCCTGCCAAGCAGGGAGCCCGATGCGGGACTCGATCCTGGGACTCCAGGATCATGACCTGAGCCGAAGGCAGTCGCTTAACCAACTGAGCCACCCAGGCACCCTCTATTCAAATTATCTTAAATGAAGAAAGGGAGCTTGTTGGATTATGTTTTGGGAAGTCATATGTCCTCAGGTATAGCTGTATCCAGAGGTACCAAAGATAAAACCTGGACTCTGTCTCTCTTTTTATATTTTTCATTGCTACTTTCCTCTGGGTTGGCTTAATTCTTATACAGTGTCTTTTCACCTGGTATCAAAGAAGGTCATGGGAAGGCCCCATTTCACCTGGAATTACAGGTAGCAATCCCAGAAAAATCAGTCCATTTCTCCATCCCCTACAACCATATGAATTCCAAAAGTGACTCTGGTTATCTCTCTTTCATGATATTGCTCATTTCTGAACCAGTAATTGTGTCTACAGGGTGAGAGACACTCTGACAGATGGGATCTTGAATCATGTGCCATCACTGGGGCAGGCAATCTGTAATTGGGACTGGCAGCCTCTGGGACTAACATGAAGTGAAAAAGAGGTAGATCCCAGACAAAAGGACAAAGTTAAAGCAACAAGACAGATGTCCAGATGTCCACTACATTCCCTCTAACAAGCTCTCTGTAGAGAGTTTGATTTCAGTGGTAAACTTCCAACTCCCTTATGAGCAAACTGAAATGTTCAGACTGAAGTGATTTGTTCAAGGTCATCCAGTGAGTTAATGACTTATCTATGAGATAACTAAGATCTACAGTTTCCTGGTTGAGAGCCTGTTTCCATTGTATCATTTGGACTCCCAGATGCCCTGTAAACTCACTTCCTTTTTTTCCCTTCACTTCAAGCATAACTATTCCCATTTAGCAAATCATATCCTATTACAGAATTATAAAGTAGATTGGTCAATTGCACTTCCACATACAGGATAAAACTGACCTTGTATGTCATGTGTGGGGATTCCGTAACTTAGGTAAGCCCAAAAAAATGAACCATGACTTAATAACATTGCAGTGCAAGGATTATGTGACAGAGGATTTCTTTTAACTTATTCTGTAAGATACGGGTGACTTTTAGATATCACCCTCTTCCTGAGATGATTAAAATCAGTTCAATAACAAGGGTTTGTACTTTATGAGCTGAAACTCTTAGTCGATAAACCCAATGGAAATCATTGCAAGGATCGGGGCTCTGGCTGTGTTCATTTCACAGCCCCTTTTCACACAGCTAGTATCACCTGTGATATTCTAGACTTGTCCTCAAAGCCTTGTGAAGAGGTAAATGACCATGAAGGAGTATAGGAAATGGAAAAGAACATCGGGCTGGGAGTCCATCAGGGCTCTGCAACTCTGGGCAAGACACATCATCTCTGAGTCCCACTGGCTACATCTGTAAGAAGTGGATACTTAAAGCACACATTTTGGGCAGTTCCATCAGTAACGGTAGCTTATGTTGCTATCATCAGGCAAAGGGGAACCTAGCCTGGCATTAGACTATAGAGACTGGAAAGTGTCTCTAGATAATCTTTTCTTCAAACCACTATATTTGTTAGTAATTGAAGTGAATTTCAAAGGAACAGATTATAATGAAATACAAACTACTACAAGCTGTGTGCCAGAAAAAAATAAAATTACTGTTTAAGCATATATAAAGAGAAAAAAGAGCAATTATTCCTAGAATTAGTCCCGCTCACATGAATAACAAAATATTAGGCAGCAAAATACTAACCTGGAGAAAGGGGAAAAGTTAGGTATTGTTCAGATTTTCTCTTCAGTTAAATCGAATTTTCTGGAAACATGCAAAAACATTCTGTGGTTACAATGCTTTGGAATCCTTTGCAGTGGATGTGAGAAGGTGGCCGTCTTGACAAGCAACCATATGATAAAGGGCATGGTCTAAAATTTCCTCATCATTCCACATGCCACATGGAGACTGGAGTGATTTTACATATTTCCATTCTTTGTTCTGTGTTTTAATTTAAAACTGCAGATGTAACCAACCATCTTTGGTGAATAGTAAAGAAATTTGGGCAGGGTTTAAACTATGTCTAACATGATGAGATAAGAAAGAGATATGCTGAGTGTTAAAGGAGTAGGATAATGGCTGTTTGAATTTACTTCTCTGTCAATGTAAAGAAGATGATACTTTATTGGAAAAAAATGTATTATGACAACCAATGACAGATAATAGCGGGTTGACAGCCTTAACATAAAGTAAATGTTAAGGTTTCTTCTCTTTACTATGTCTCTGATTTGTCATGAAATGCTATAAAATATGTGTTGATAATAAGTTACTCATGTTTTATAAAAATACAACAATTTCCAAATGATACTATTAAGGGCTCTTTCAGTCTCAGATTGAAAAGTCAGCTTAAATTGATTTATGCAAAAAAAAAGGATTTATTGATTCATATATATGAAAAAAATGTGTCTTCAGGCACAGATGGATCCAATTGTTCAACATCATCATTAATCATGCTCCTATTTCTAAGCTCTGCTGTCCTCTGAGTTGGTCTTGTTGTCTGGCAAGGTCTTTCTGTGTGAAGACAAGAGAGCTACCCCCCACCCCAACCCCCACCCCCAGTTCCTGATTTACATCCTATCACCTTAATTACCTTGAGTCCAGGAGAACTACTTTTTTTCAATGGTTCCAAACACAATGCTGACATTGTATCTCATTGGACCGACTTGGGCTACATCAATACTAGTTTAACATCAACAAAATCCATAAATTTTGTGTGCATAGTATGCAATAAATTAAAGGTTTATGGTCAAGGTTAATACTAAGATGCATGATAAAGACTATCCTGAGTGTTACCAACCTGCATGATTAATGGTTTTCAGAAAACAGGTATTTTCAGCCCCGTATTAGCAAAAAGTTGAAGATACTGCTCACTAGTGACTAATATCGGGTGACTTCCTGGTAATCAAGAGCCATAAATTTACTGTTGTCTAAAACTTTCCTATTCTTCAAGCAGGGGTCCAAGATCCTATACATTATGCTTTCTTTGTGTTTTCCAAAATAAATAATATTAAAATGTCACAGTTAATTAAAACTGGTTCTGTTTCTATAAACCATCAGATAAACTCATAATAGTGGAAAATATGATCATGTGTTACAGGGTTGCCTATGCAGTAGAATGTCATTACCATTTGGATTGCCTTTTTTTCTTACTGCCCTACTTCATAGAATAGACTGTGATCATGAGCGTGTCATGCTAATTCTCGGGCACCACCCCAGACTTGCTGAATCCAAAACTGTGGAAGTAGGTTCCCAGCAGGCTATATGTAGTAGAGCCATCTAGGTGATTCTGATACACACTAAGCTTTAAGAACTACCAATTGGGAACCCATAAGCAATTGGTTGTCATAGTTTTACAACAATAACAATTCCATAAAAAACTTTATTCTGATAGTACTAACAGTAGCAGTAATAGGAGTAATTACAAATCTCTTGCTGTATGCCAGGCATAATGCAGATCTCATTTGATGATCACAACTCTCAAGTTAGGCACTCTTATTCATCCCATTGTAAAGAAGAGATTAAGAGAAAAAAGGTGCTTATTCAAGTCATACAGCTAGTAAATAACACCTAATTTTATCACCCATTGCATTCTATAATTTTGGCACTTGGAAAGGTAGTCTCTCCAGGTAGCAATGGAATAACAGTAGACTTCATACTCACTTTAATATAAACACTACCTGTTTTTATTTTTAGCTGTATGGGAAAAGAAAAGATGGAATTATTATCAATTTTTTTAATCTTAAAACATTTTCCATAGTAAGATACAACTTGCCAGTCACTGCTGGGTAGAAGATATAAAGCTTGGGAGCTATTCCATTTATCTCTCTGGGACCTGTGCACCAGTACAAACCTGGTCATTTTATTTCAGTCACTTGTAGCCTCAGTAGAGCCCACCATGTATTTAAAACATTAGAGCCCACCATGTTGATTGGCTCAATGGTGTAACCAGCAAGGTGGTAATAGCAAGCAGAATCAGGGCAATATATCTGGGCACAGTTTTTCTCTTGACCCCGAGTCCTTTCTTGGTCCACAGTCTGAGAGAACACTTTCTGTGAAGGTGGCGTCCTGCCAGATTTGACAGAAGACCTGAATCTTTTCTGCACCCTGCCTTTTGTAGTCACTCAAGTCACGGATCAGGAGAACCTACTCAGATAATTGGAATCCTTTCATTTAGGGAATGGCTGCCTCTTGAGCTGAGCTCAGCCACAGCAAGGTCACATTCTTGTTTGGAGAACAAAGCTGTGTCTGTTCTCCCTAAACAATGTCATAACCCCTATCTTTCAGTGTCCCAGGGAGCTCATCTCCCTGCGGGGAAAAAGAAGCAAGGCGACTCTCCTGGTTGCAGGCACGTGCCTACACATGTGCTGCCCTTCTGTGCAAAATGCCCTTCAACCTGTCTGCCTTTGTGGTAACCATAGTTGAAAGATGGCTCCCCAGATCCCCACTCCCCGGTGTTCATGCCCTGAAGAATCTCTTGCTCTTGAATATGATTGAAACTTATCTCATCAGGTGACCCTTTAAAAGAGAGTCTAAGGGTCATTGACAGAAAAATCGGAGAAATTCAAAGCTGCAGAGACACCTCCTACTTTTTATGCCGTTTAATGGATAGGGCCTGAGAGTGACCTCTGGATGCTGAGGTCCTCAACCAGCATGTAGGAAAAAAAGGGTGGGACCTCAAACATACAGCTGTAAGGAAATGAGTTCTGTCAGCAACTTGAGGGTGATTCATAGCAGATCTTTGCCTAGTCAAGCTTCCAAATGAGGATAAGGACAGCCAGTACCTTGATTTCAGCTGTGAGAGACCCTGAGTGGAGGACCCAGCTGAAATGCGCCAGCCTCCTGACACACAGAAACTGAGAGATGATAAAGTGTTTTAAACCACTGTGTTTGTGGTGATTTGTTATGCAGCAAGAGAAAACGAATACAGCCTAGAACATGCTTAGCCCTCCATCCAGAATATTCCATCATGTAGTGGTAATTTTCCAAGACTGTTACACAAAAACTAGATAATGTGGTTTCATAGCAAATGGGAAGCAACACAGAAATGCTGTGATTCTCATAGACAAGTTAAGAGGGTAACACATCATATTGTCATTGTCCCTTCTTCTTAGCCAGTTTATTTGCCATCTCCCACATGTGGTATTATACATCTGTTCTCTGCCGTCTCAGCCCCTGAGTTTCTGGCTTCCAGTGTTCACACATTGATTCAGAATTGCAGTAATATGTTTCATTTCTGGAATTGTTGAAATATTTTCATTGTATCAGTAAAAAGTGCAACATCTTGAAGACTTTTTTTTGGTCTATGTTGTTCATGTTTGTGGTGTTGGAGAACTGCATATTCTTGTTTCATAATACAGAAACAACTATAGCAAAAAATATAAAAATCAATACAATTTATATCTAATTTATTGTCTCAGACTGAAATTCAAGAATACATAGTCCAAATTAATGGACATGAAACCTCTAGTAAATTCTGGGCCTGTCTTTTAAACCCATATACATCAGTTTTAATTTTTTCCCTAAGTATCGACTTAAAGATGATTTGAAAGCACCAAAGTTCATCACAAATATCTATTTAGTTTTTCATTTGGCTGCCTTGGATCTGTAAAGAGCTTGCACTTGAGAGAAAAAGAAAGGGAGAAAAATAATTGGAACTCTCTCTCCTATTACCACCAAGTCCTATTTTGGAAGAATTGCCTATTATTTAACACCTTCCATTTGTTTTACCTTAGAAGTGTGATTCCGTTATCAGAACCTGAAGAAATTAAAACTAACTTAGAAGACTTTGTCACAAGTATCTTGACTCAAGTCAGGAAAACTAAGCTTGTCACAGGTCTTCATTTTTAAGGTCTTTCCTCTAAAAGAAAGGTGATCTATATAGATGACAACTCAGGGGACCATCCTGAGAGCCCAGGTATTATCAGCAAGATCATCAGCATTAACACACATTAATTAGGCACTTTTGTGATCAGCTTTGCATACTGACTAATGTCTTCACTTTCACTTCTTTTTGTTTTCTTTCATTTTTCTATTGTCAACTGTATCTACCCTTTAGCCATCACTTTTAAGATGTCCAGTACATAATGTCACAGCTCCCCAGGGCTCAGCAGGACGATAAATGCCCAGAACTCCCTCTCTGTGCATATGTATCTATTCTTCTCTAATCCCATTTAGGTAGCTACCCTGCTGTTGCTGCTACTAGCTGCTGCTAGTGACTGTTTTTGTAATATTTATTATGTTCCAGATTCTGTGAGATAGTATATTGGTTAGCTATTGCTGCATAACAAATCACCCTGAAACTTAGATGCTAAAGGAACAACAAACGTTAATTGTTTCACCATTTCTGTGGGTTGGAAATCCAGGACTGAATTATGTATTTCTAGTTCAGCGTGTCTCATGAGATTGTAGACAAAATAGTGCCTAGGGCTGGAGGACCCCATTCTGAAATAACCCACATACCCGACCAGCAAGTTGATGATGGCTATTCAAAAAAGGTCTTAGTTCCTTACCACTTGGCCCTCTCCATGGGGCTGCTGGAGTCTTTCCACAACATGGCAGCTAGCTTCCCTCAAAGCACAGGGTCCAAGGGAGAGCAAGGCACTCATAGCTTTAGATTTTATAACATAGCCTTGGAAATCACACACCACTATTTCTGCAGTATCTTACTGGTTGTGCAGGTTAGATTGACTCAGTGTGGGAGAGGACTTAACAAGAGCACGAATACCAGGTGGTAAGAATCAATGTGGCCATCTTGGAATATGACCTTTAGATGTAGGTATAGCATGTAATTTTTGCTTACAAAGTATATTTTCTGTATGCTATTCTCAACTACTAAGTAATTTTCCTGGCTTGAAAGATGTGACAAAGAGAGCAGATTCTGAACATACTGACTAATGCCTTTATTTTCATGATGCTTATCTCTGAATCTGTCTGAATCTCAGTATTTAAAAATATTTACTTCCATATTACAATTTGCTAGTCACCATTCTAGGCACGAAGGATACCGTGAAGATTGAGGTAGACAGAATGCCAGCTTATATTCTAGATGGGAGAGACTCTAAACCAATAAATAGATACTGCGATGAGCATTATAATGTAAATTAATGAGCACTGAGATAGGAAATAACTGGAGAGTGGTGGTTATATAGGATAGGATGAAGAGAGAACATTCAATCCAAGACCAAAAGCATGATGAAGGAACCTGTGATGTAAAGATAGGGAACTGTGAGGGGTGGGTGAACAAGTCCAAGGAAAAATCAAAGGCAGAAGCCATTAGGGAAAGAGTTTGGCCTGTTAAGGAACTAAAAAAAAAAAAAAAAAAAAGATCAGTGTAGTTAAAACACACTGAAAGGGAAGGAGAGGGACAAGAGATGAAATTGGAGAGGGGAAAAAAAAAAAGGCCAAGTCACATGAGCCTTGGGGGTCACTTCTGAATGCAATGGCAGCCACTGAGCCATTGACAAGTTTTTAGTAGAGAAGCAACATGATCTTCTTTATGTTTTGGTTTGATCGCTTGTGGCACTAGGTAGAAAATGGATGGCCCATCTCATTTGCTGTTAACTTTCATTCTTTTTGTTTTCTTTCATGGGTTCTGCCTGTGCACACCCAGCCCTATGGCTGAAGTAAACATGGAGCTGCTAAATGGGCTTGCAGCACACCATTCCAGCCACAGGGGGAGCTCTCATCTTTAGAAGCTCTCAGGATATGCCACATTCTCTCTGTTACCTTCTTTAGCATTTAACAAACGTAACTCTCTAACGGTGGTATTTATAAAAAAGACATTTTAGGCAGAGAAAAAATAGAACATAAACCTAGTGAGGTTACCAGTTTCTTTGCACTTCAATAGACACAGGTACCTGATTCTTTTACATGATATGATCAGTTATAATACTTTGTTGTCAGTTAATTTAAAAAAGACAAATCCAGCTAATAGAAGTAGGAAACGAATTTACTGGATGACTATCAGGAGGCTTGGAAAATTGAAGGAGATGTTTCCTAAAAACAGCTTTTAGGAAAACACACACACACACACACGCACAGAAATCAGTACCTGGTCATGATTTAAGATGTAGGATCTAGTTCACAATTTCTTCAGGTTGTCACTTCCGGAATGAAAAGACTCCACCACTTTTTGCTGTTTTCCTTTTTGCATCATTCTTAACAGTAAAATTCTTGAGAGCTCATTAATGTAGCTTGACACTATGTAGTTCAGAGAAGTAATATTCCAGAAGGAAATCAGGGTGTCCTTGCCAAAAGTGATACTTTCCCTTTACTTTCCCTTCTTCTACCTCCAAACTCCCTACAGGATGAAGCAAGGGAGGATATTGGATGTATGGGAGGTATTAAATCTTAGGGGAAATTAATCTTGTGATTCTATCAATCTCACACCCAGCCAAGGCGATGCCCAGCTTATATGTTCAGGGTTATTTGATCAGTATATTATGAAAAGTCATACACCGCATCTTTCTGCATAATTAACCTCCAGTGTAAGAATTATACCCAGGGCAAATGTTTGAGACCAGCAGAGCCATCCAGAAAGCTTTGCTTAGAAGAGCCTTTAGCACATTCTTCCAATATTGAATCAATTCAACCTTGACTTTAATAAAAAAGTATTTGACATTTGTCCATCCTTATGTCAGATGGGTATTATTATACAGAAAACATATGACATATAGAAAAGAGTTAACTTTAAAGTAGGTCCTCTTGTTACCAACATTAGCTGTGTATGTATGTGTCTACTATGCTATACCGTTGGGATGGACTGAAGCTGTTTCTCAATTGATTCTGATTCTCCTATTTAAACATATTAGCATTGATTTCTTGGATTAGCTTGTTAGAACAGATCTGCTCGGCTATCCGTCCTTTCCTTAGCATACATTGACAACTAGCATTCAGCATGGTCCAGATACTTCTGTCCGTCCTTCTCATTTCCTTTAGTTATTTGTAGAATACAGTCAAATATACCGGGACCAATACAGCTTAGTTACTAAACTGATTAGGAATTGAACTCTATGAATAGAAGCTGTGATGCTTTGTCACTCTCCTGGCCACATGACATAAGTACAACTTTTGGGGTAGTATTTCAAAATTCTCCCACCCAATGCCTTTGGTGCTTTGATGTCTTTCCCTTTACAAGAAATTTGGCATGATGAAGCTCTAGCCTTTTAACCACATGAGTTCCATTGGGTAGAAGAGCTGTGTGCTTCAGAGAAAAGGCTCTGGGTTCAGAGAGACCAGAACTCAAATCCTTAGGTCATTCCTCCTCACTGTGTGACCCTACACAATTTATTTTTTTTTATTTTATTTTTTTAAAGATTTTATTTATTTGAGAGAGAGAGAATGAGAGAGCACATGAGAGGGGGGAGGGTCAGAGGGAGAAGCAGGATCCCCACCGAGCAGGGAGCCCGATGCGGGACTCGATCCCGGGACTCCAGGATCATGACCTGAGCCGAAGGCAGTCGCTTAACCAACTGAGCCACCCAGGCGCTCGACCCTACACAATTTAGTTAATATTTCTGGGCCTCTGTTTCCTGGTTTTCAATTATAATAACTGAGGTTAAGTAATGTAATATGTGTTAAATTCTTGTTACTGTGTCTAACACACAGCAAGAAATCAAAAAATATTTTAAATTACCAGCAGCAGCTTCACTTTCCCCTCACAACATGCCTTGCAGGATGTTCCCAGTCTCCTTGTACACAAACCGTCTTTGGTGATTTATTGCATTCATAAGAGAATCCATTGCACCTGCCTTTTAAATAATAAATGCCAAATGTTTTCTTTTGAAGGTGGTAAGGAAAAAGAGACCCCAAAGATCAAATGGGGACTTCTCAATGATCTTAGCTCAAGTGTCTTAATAAGGGAGAAAGTTATAGTTTTACTTAGATGTTCCATATATCATTGCTCATCTGTGAAATGAAGGGCACGCAGATGTATGCATTATTTAATCATATCAATATAAAGCTGCATAAAACTACTTTACGTTTAGTGCCACGTCTTTAGTCCAATAAGCCAGGGAGGTTTCACTCTGAATTAGTGTGGTTATCACTGAAATCAAAACATGAGATAGTAAGCATGCCTAAGAGGAATATTAATAACAGCAAAACCAAAACAATAACCATAATAGATAGAAAGATAGATCGTACTCAACATGCCCGGAATACTTTCCATGCATTATCTCATTTAATCTTCACACTAAATGACATAGTTCTCAAAAATAAAAACACATATATATGCTAAGAACATAGGGTTTGGAGGTTAGACAAACGGAGTTGAAATTCAGGCTCTGTGAACTTGACCTAGTTATTTTTCACCTCCCAATTTTGCCATCTAGAAAAAGGAGTGTATAATTGTTGAAAAATGGAGACTTGGATAAAATCTAGATTGAGTTGGGTTTGATGGTAAGTTTTAAAATACAACACCAAAAGTATGCTCCTCCAAAGAAAAGATTTATAAACTAAACTTTATTAAAAATAGGATGGAAAGGGCGCCTGGGTGGCTCAGTTGGTTAAGCGACTGCCTTCGGCTCAGGTCATGATCCTGGAGTCCCTGGATCGAGTCCCGCGTCAGGCTCCCTGCTCCGCGGGGAGTCTGCTTCTCCCTCTGACCCTCCCCCCTCTCATGTGCTTGCTCTCTCTCATTCTCACTCTCTCAAATAAATAAATAAAATCTTTAAAAAAAAATAGGATGGAAAGACAAACCACAGACTGGGTGAAAATAAATGTAAAACAAACACCCGGTGAAGGACAGCAAGCCATTAGAATGGCTTAAATCCTAAAAACTGACGATAACAATTGCTGGCGAAGATGTGGAGCAAATAGAATTCTAATTTGTTGCTGGTGAGAATAAAAACTGGTATAACCACTTGGAAGACAGTTTGACAATATCTTAAAGTTAAACCACAGTCTTACATGATCTAGCAATCATGCTTCTAGATATTACCCAACTGATTTGAAAGTTTATGTCCACACAGAAACCTGCAGGTAGATGTTTATAACAACTTCAATATGTGAATGCACAAATTATGGCATATCCGTACAGTGGAATATTATTCAGCATAAAACGAAGTGAGCTTTTTAGTCATGAAAAGACACGAGGAAACTTAAATGCGTATAGCTAAGCGAAAGACACCATTATGGAAAGACTACATGATACATGATTTCAACTGTATGGCATTCTGGCAAAAGTAAAACTTTAGAGAGAGTTACCAGATCTTTGGTGGCCAGAGATTCAGGACTGACTAGATCAAGCATGGGGGACTTTTTTAAAGCAGTAAAACGATTCTGTCTTATACTGTAATTGTGGGTATATGACACTATGCTTTTGTCAAAACCCACTGAAATTTACAGAACAAAGAATAAACCTGAATGTATGCAAATATAAAAAAAATAGTTCAGAGGTCAAGAGAATCCCAGATGAATGTAGCCTGTGACACAACAAAACTAATCATATTAAAATATATGAAACAACCTCATGGAAAGGAGTAGAGAAAAACAACACTGAAAAGTAGTCTTGGAAATATGTGGAGTTTGTAAAACAAAAGGTAAAGGAAATTGTACATAAACATGTACTGTAGTTGACAAAGGTGTATCCCAAAGGAGCATGGGTTAAATATGTATATATACGAGTGGATAAATACATAAAAGTGTTCCTTCAGTAACGATGAGCACACTTAGCGTCCAGATCTTCGTTGCTAATACTATGATCTAATAAAAGGATCCAGGGCTCCTTGCAGAAATGTCTCATTCAGGGACTGGGCAGAAAATGGACAAGATAAGCCTGGGGCATCTTATAGTATCAGAGAGCAAGCAAGTGCACACACAAAAAGTAAACACCCTACACTGATGGGGTCAAAGGGACACAGGCACTAACTGAAAGAGCTCCTAGTGAACAAAACTGGGGAAACAAAATAAAGTGGTAGTGGGTTATAACCCAAAGTATAAAATAAATATCCATGAACTCATACTGATGTCAACAAATGAACAAATAGACAAATCTATGTAGAATTCCAAGTAATTTATTTAGATGCTGTACCTTCAAGGAGCTAAGGCATAACTTCCTACTCTTTAAAGGTAGGTTGTACATAGTGACTTCCTTCTAAAGTGAACAGTGTGAAAATGGGTGGGGGGCGGCAGGAGGAAAGATTAACTTTACAGAGGTAAATCTGGCAAACAATACTGTAGCCAGGTGATTAAGGTTAGCATCATCAGTGATGCCATGTTGATAGTATGTGTCTTTGACATATTAAGAAAATGATACTTGGGCTCTGTGGTCTTCCTCTTTGAAATCCATAATCTCAGTCTAATCTTGAGAAAGACCTTAGATAAATCTAAACTGAGTGATGTTCTACAAAGTATATGGCCAGTACTCCTCAAAACCATCAAGGTCATCAATAACAAGGAAAGTCTGACAAATTGTCACAGCCAAAAGGAACCTAAGGAGTTAAGATGATTAAAGGTAATGTATCCTGGGTGGTATCATGGAACAGAAAGGGGACATTAGGGAAAAAACTAAGGAAATGTAAATAAAGTGTGGGCTTTAATTAAAAATAATGTATCAATATGGAATCATTAAATAAAACAAGTGTCCCACACTAATGGGAAACATTCATGGTAGGGGAAACTGGGTGTGGCCTCTGTACTATTGTCATAGTTTCTGTAAGTCTAATTCTGTTCAGAAAAATTTGTCTTAAAACTGGAAAGTTGGTTTGGTAGTTAAGATAATGCATAGTTCAAACATTTTACATGTATTGACTTATTTCATTCTTACAACTCTTGAGAAAAGTGCACTTATCTCTTATAATCTTCACAATAACCCTGTGCGGTACCTAATATGTGTTAGCTTTTATTATCATTATCATTTTTATTTTGAAGGGTATTTAGACTTGAAGACAATGAATACCCTTCAAGGGGATGGGTGAATCTCAGAGATGATATGCCGAATGCTACGTACTTGTATGGCTTTCTGGGAAGAGTGTCCAAAGCGCTCATCATGTCTTCAGGTCATATGGCAGAAGGATTTTTACACAATATGTTCCCTGGAGATGTAATCTGCATCCCCCAGAATTTGTTGCTTCAATTTTCCAGCATTAATTCAATGTAAAACATTCTAGCCTTTCAGGCCCCAACTGTAGAAACTCAATGAAGGGTCTCAAGATTTCCATTTCTATTTAATTAAATACATGTAGACTTCAGATTATCTTCTCCAACATCAAATGACAAATAGCTTTGAAATATTAATGGTGTTCTAAAGTCTCAGCTTAAAGGATGTCTTTAAGAGGATCAAAGGTGACGTCTTAATATACAGGTTAATTCATGACATTTTTTTAGAGGGGAGGATTTTATTCTCAATGATCGGGATCTCTGGTTTGTTGTGATTCTTTCCAAATTAGCACACATGGGTGGAGAATGAGTAGCAGCTGTCCCTGTCAGCGGGGACATTGACCTTACTTCAAGTTTGCCACAGTGCATATCACTCTCATTGTCTTGAAGTTTTACACCTTCTATCTTTATGTCTTCATTTAAATTTCATGCCTGGCCCTATAGGTATCCAATTTATGAAAGTTATTAATAGTAGCAGCTACCATCAAATATTGGAAGCACATCCAGATAGAAGAGAGAGAACTTACTCTCTGGAGTGCCAGAGAGTAAAACTTCTATAAAGGTTAACATCTACACTGAGCTAAATTTCTCCTTAATTAACCTGAGGAATATGTTGACTTGTGAGGTGCTTAGATCTCTGCCTGCAATCCTTGCTGAAGAGGAGTATCTGAAGTTGGGGTAGATGGAATGAATGGCCCCTGTGGATCTCTGTCACACTTTGAGAGTGTCCAGTTGTATTTCTCTGGTACCTTTAGTTTCTTACTGGCCATGACCATCACCAATACAACTTCATTGCCTCTTCTCAGCTCTGAATGTGAAATTCTTTGGAATGTCCTTGATATTGCTGAAGGATTTCTAAATAGTACTATTCAATTTCTAAGCATTCTTTTTTTTTTTTGAAATTATTTTAAACCAAGATGTTCTCTAGAAGGATTTATAACTTACCATTAGAAATCCTCTTCATTGCATTTTAGCCCTTTAGGATTTTGTAGGGATTACTAAGGGGATTTCTTTTTATCACTAGGGAAATATGGCTGCAGCTATTAGGTCTTAAAAAAATAAATCTTAGGTATAGCTTGACAGAAATGAATATATATTCCTCTCCAGAACAGGTTTCCTTATAACCAAAGACATTTTAAAAAGTATTTTAATTTGACGAGAACTATAGTAAAATAAAACCTGGAGGAGTTAAATCCACCTGCGAATGTAGATTACTGCTGTAGACATTACTGAACATCAAACCATAGTTTGGAATGCGCAGTACTTAGGAAGTAGTGATTTTGTGGCACTCTGTCACTCTTCCTTTTCAGCTCTACCAACAGCAATTGCATACAAATACAGGTGTCTTCGTCCTGTCTCCCTCTGTCTAGTCCTGCCTCTACACGCAGGTCCATTCCACTAGCTTTCTTGCTGGCTGTCTGCCAGGGGTCACTCTCAGGAACCCCTCTCTTCTCACATACATGGCCATTTGTTTTCTCCAGGCCTTCCAGACAGCACACCTCTCATGCTTCACCTTTTAAATGGCTCACCTGATTAGGTCAGGTTCATCCAGGATCATCTCCCTTTTGCTTAACTCCAAGTCAACCGATGGGTAAACTCATCAAGGGAAAGCTATCCTTTCGTACTCCCGGATCCTGCTCCCACTGAAAGGAGGAGATCCCCAGGGTGGCTACACCAGAGGCCACCTTCAATACCACCTGTCACAAGCAGGTACCAGTTGTGGCTTTGCATTAGTGATGAGTCTGTGGATTATAGTTCTTTCCAGAACAAAGAGGTGCCCTTGTACATGCTGGGCAAACAGATACAAGAGCTACCACAGTCATCAAAGCATGAAAAGTTTTTGCCTTCCCTCATCATTTGTAGATTTAATATCATAAGCCAGCTTACAAGTTTTATAGAGCCCCACTTAATTATGTGTCACAATAGGAACTGTAGTAGAGCACAAATTAGACCTTAGCAGCAAAACATTCTTAATTAGAAAAAAATGCCATTTAGCTTCTAAACTCTATTTACTCGGTAAGACAAAATATGACATGATCACTGAAATGGGTGCCCTCGAAGAGCTTATAAGTTTGTGACACAGTTATGCAAATATTGTGTGCAATACCAGGCTGAATCAAGTTCCAGCTCAAGTAAGGTGAGATCTGAGATGTCAGATGAAGAAGTGATTAATTCAGACCGAGATGATTCCCACAGATATGGGGGTATTCGCCCTGAGACTGGAAGCAGAGTAGGGTAAGACATTTAACGCTTGGTACAACTTGAATGTGCAGAGATGTCATTTCTTTAAATAATGTATAAATAATATGATCTTCTTCACAGGTCCTTTACCCTGTCAGTAGTGAAGGAAAAAAATAACTATGGGCAAATCTCCTGTCAAGATAACAGGTCTGTCTGATCTTTTAGTTCACACAGTCTCTTTAGGACGAGTTCAGTTTCTTGTAAAAGAATTCTCTGGAAAAAAGGGCTCAGCCTCTCATTTCCACCACCACATCTGAGATATTCTCCAAGATGGCATCTGGGTGTGTGGGTAAAGACGTATGGCTTTCTCAGTCTCTTGGTGGAGATGTTGAGGCCCTTGGGTCATGGATTTTTCTGGCTCCTATCCACTGAGTAATGTCCCTTCATCTCTCTTTAGCTTATGCACTTTGAGGTGGCTGATCGTATTGTTGACTTGGTCTCTTTTGGCATCACTGGAGCCGGTGGTGCTCCCAGCTGACTCAGCCTTACGTCATCTCCAATGGTACCATAGATGCCTCTGTGGACTGCCTGTGACCTCCATCTAGACCCGGCTTTAGTGGTTGGCTTATAGCCCTAGCGACAGAGCTGCCTTCCTCTTGCTCTAGCATCCCTATTGGAAGCCTTCTAGTCATAACCTTAGCAGCTTCTAGTCTGATCTCTACCACACCAGAATCAAGAGTGGATCAGGAATGCTAAGCCGCAGGACTTCCCTCTATGTGCTCTTTGTGACACACTGCATCTTCAGACTGACATGGGGAAACAGCTCAGAAAACCATCTTATTCCAGCACCAAATGCCCTTTCTCATTTGCCCATCTAGTTAACACCGAGTGAAGAAAATCAGGACCCAGCTTTGCTCTTCTTCTCTTCTCTTTCCTCCTTCCCATCATTTCCATGGGCTTTAAAAAAAAAAAAAAAGACTTTATCCTTATTATTCTTATCTGGATCTTCCTCATGTAAAACTCTAACAGAGAGACTAGTTTGCCTTTTGATATGTTAAATGAGAAATAAAATAATTTTGATTATATTTTCTTAAGAAAATAACCTGGCTTATAAGGCAATTGTTTTGCAACAACATTGATTTTTTTTTTAATGTCAGAAGCAAAAAGTTACCTATCTCCTTGTCTTGTTTCTGTTCCTACATTCCTAATACCCAGCCTCTTCTACCCCAAAACAGGTGGATGCACTGGAACAATGGAGTAAAAGGAAAAAAGAATCAGTGATGTTTTTGAAAATCATTTCAAAGAAGGTTAAGTGGTAGTTCAGCCAGCTGAGTAGGTAGGTGGAATAGAATAAGCAAATATACAGTAGGGAGATTCTCAATGAATAGGACTCACAAAAACAGGATATGATTGTGCTATTTCGATTCTTTTAATCCCTTCAGATATGCCATTAAAAATCATAATATTTGTAATATAATTGGAACACATGAAAGAAGTTACCTATTTATATAGTAGAAGGAGAATTCATGGTGTATTTGTTGAACTTCGCAATGTGATAGAGAATGACACCTGGGAGGTGGTTCGAGGCCAACTCTGGAGAGTCTCTTCCCTCAAGATGAATAACAGCTGGTCTGGAGGAAACCAAAAATCCTCTAACATTTTCATTTTAACTTTCATGATTTTATTGAGAGGGAGAGGAATGTGGGAGAAAGCCTGACTCATTGAAGGTTTATGGTTCTGATTTACAGGTTGAAAGTGAACACACACCGTGCCTTGTGTTTTTAGAACTACAACATGCCTAAGGAGTAAAAGCTGAGGTGGTTCATCTTGCCCTTTAAAGCCAACTTTATCTGATGTCATTGAGAAAGAAGTCTGGCTTGAGATAGTTGTTCTTTTCACAAGATAAATTTCATGCCAGATAGGAAAGCACTATATTGTCCTTTGCATCTCCTTTTCTGATACATCTTTATTTGCAGGGTTTAAAGTAAGGCAATTAGAGTTGGTCTCTTACCTAATTGTCTCTCTCTCTGACAGCTTTGGAGTTCTGTGAAAAGTGAGGCTGTTTTCCTCTATTTCTGTACCTTTCACTCCCTCCCAGTGCCTCACCTAGTTTTGGGTTTTTGTTTTTTTTCCACCTGGAGGGTATTCAATATCTCTTTGATCCATTAATTTGGTTGAATTAACTTCCTGGAGTTTATTTGTGCAGGATATTTTTTCCCTCTCAGAGTGGTGGGTTAAATACTCATTCTAATGGAGGAATCATTGTTCTAAGTCGTGCCTTAAGAATTCTTTCTCTCTCTTTCTCTCTCTTTTGAGGGGTAGGGAGTATCATTTTTTAAAAAGTATGAATCACGTTCTATTGAACACCCTCTTATGGCATTTTCTCATCCTTCAAACCTTCATTTCCCTTTCGAAAGAAAGCAAATCTTTCACACCCAAGTTTGGTGACTGAGGTAGGGAATCAGGATGGATGGTTTTCTTTCTGGACCAGATAATCAGTGTGATTTCTTTGAGAGCCTATTAAATGATTTTTATCAAAGCACTTAAGGACGAGATAACTTAACCAAGCCTCTCAATTTTTCTACATACACTTGCAGGGAAATCTCTGGCAATAAGCGATCTGGAGTTCCCACCCAAAGTTTGTTTTTTTGTTTGTTTCAGTAAATGAGCACATACTATGTCCTAGACACTGTGCTAAGCATTTTAAATATATTGTGTTATTCAGCAGTGTCATCCGGGTATTTACAACCAGGGTAACTTAGTCCTAGAAATAAAGCACTTAACGACCATTGCTAATTTTCCTTAGTGAGTGTGTGTGTGTGTGTGTGCACTTATATGCACATGAATCTTACACACATTTCTTATCACTGTCATGCCTCTGTAATAGAAATATAAGTCTTTGCAGAATTGTACCTACAAAGGGATGGATAAAATGCAATTCTTGGGAGACCCTCCAAGTTCCCCAGGTGATGCCCCAAATATTTAGCCATCCAAGAGTTTTTCCCTTGCCCGTTGATGGGATGAAGAAGTTTAGACAAATGGCCATATTTTATCAGTAATGGCTATTTACCCAGAGCCATGACGAATGCTGGTCAGGACAAATGTAATTCATGATAGACCTAAAGTTGTTAGCAGTTTTAGACTGAAATCGG
The DNA here is from genome assembly GCF_029215605.1 of Mirounga angustirostris. Lineage (NCBI taxonomy): Eukaryota > Metazoa > Chordata > Mammalia > Carnivora > Phocidae > Mirounga > Mirounga angustirostris. The sequence continues at coordinate 180,805,553 of NW_026991709.1, read as the reverse complement.
TGATTGATCAAAGCTGACTGGGTTTCACCCTGCTTTATTTTAACTTCAGCATTTAAAATGGAATGCAAGGCCATACGACCATGTTTATGTGAATGCCCCAACATCAAATAAATTAATTTGACTAAACCTTAATCCATTGTTTTCTTTGTCCAGAATGCGGTTAATGAGAATAAAATTTATTGAGCACAGATTTTATAGCCATCAACCATGCGAATCTTGGCAAACTGCTAATATTTTAGGGTGTTTTATGTCTCCTTCCCTGACCAATGTTTTCTGGTTTGCTGCTCGCATTCAACATAAAATCTAAAATATTTTAGAAAGGTTTAAATACTTGTCTGAAACACCTTCAGTAAATAAAGGTAGATGTATGCAAATTGAAGACTAGCTTACACCTAATAGTGAAGACTAACAGTGGCTCTGACCCCTTCAGGTGGGGTCACAGCAGTCAGAATGCCAGCTCATTTACCTCTCCTTCAAACCCAAGAGGTTATATGATCACCCGCTCTTTAGGGTCCAGGCTCCAAAAGAGGAAATCCCAAAAACCTAAATAAATGTTAATCCTCTTGTTTTTAAAATTTTTGTAGTCTGAGCTGAAGGGCTACTAATTTGACTTTAGTTTCTGAGGCAAACCCTTTGGGATTCTACAAATCCAGCAATGAGAGGGGGGTTAAGTTTGAGATGAGAGTTTGTGTCTTGAAAGCTCTGTAGCCTTTGGCTTCCAATAGGAGGGACAGTAACACAGCATGGTAAAACCAACGAACAAACATACATCGGACAGACTGGCCATCGGAGTCACTCTTCTCAATGAGGTTCACAGGCTGCTGTGTTGGGCAATTCCCTTCCTTGCTCTGGTCCTCGGTTTCCCCTTCTTTGAAATGAGGCATTTAGCCCAGTGATTTCTGAAAGACTTTCAGCTCATATGAGTAGTCAATAATAGAAAGAGGGGATTCCAGATTTGTAGGAGGTAGGAGAGTGTAAGACATTGCTGAGGGGGGCGGCTGTGACGATCTCCTTGGTGTTCTGCATTTCAGAAACCCTGGGCTCGTGGCAGGATATTCGTTGTTTGGGTGGAATTTATTTCTCAGGGTTTGACCTAGAATAGTCTCCCATGTAAGAGGAGGCACAAGTGGGAAGTTTTTCAACAACCTGTAATGTCTGAGCAGCATCCTGTGCCCATATATACCTAGCAACTAATACAGGGTCATCTATTTAAAATAAATTGACCCACACCAAAGGAACCATTGAGAGCAAGAGCTCAAAGAGATGGCCTTACCGTTCCTGCCTGTGGTGGCAATATGGTACCACAGAAGGAGGGCCAGCTGGCGACCTTGAGGAGGTCACATCTTCTTTAAATGTGTCTGCCCTCTCTGCCTCAGGGCATGGACACCAATAGTGACAGGACGTACACAATTCCTGAGCGCTTACTCTGTGCCGATTTGGCACCAAGCATCCCGCATGCAGAGAACATGGCTGCACAGTTAAGAGAGTAGACTGTGGACTCAATCTCTCCGGGTTCAAGTCCTGCCTCTCCTCTTACTAACTGGGAGACCTCAGGCGATCTAGTTAATAGTTCAAAGCCTGATTTTCCACATCTTGCATTCTTTTTTGTCTTTATCCTTACCTGGCAAACTTGTAGAATCTTGAGCGAGTTTTCAAATGTCTCTGAGGCTCAGGTAACCCACGTGTGAAAGGGAGGCACTAACTCTGCATCTCTGAATTGCCATGCGCATTGCATGAACGTAATCCACGTGAAAACACATCGAAAGCCGTACGTGGGATGGAAAGGTAAGATATTATTTGTTATGTGTAAATGTATAGCATATAGTTGAGGCATGACTGAAGACTTCAAGTCATTTTACGAAAAGTAGATCACAGTGCTTATTGAGCATGCGGTCCTTGGGAGAATTGAAACTCGGGTCCCATTTTCAGAGCTCAATTTACTCAGGTTCAAAGAAAGACTGATTGATAGAAAAATGTGGGGTTTTTTTTTCCCTTTTGGTCTCAAGAGGTCTCCATTTTCCCGCTATTTTTTATTACTTTTTGATTAGACAATTAAAAACAAAGGGTCAGGTTATAGCTCAAAATGAAATGATTTTTTGCATCGTGTACAAGTGCTTTTCATTCATAGGCAGGCTGATGTGCTCAGAAGTGTATGACAAGCTTTCATGCCCATTAACAAAGGGAGAGGAAAGACCATATTATCACAACCACAGGGTTTCTGTCTCTCTGTTTCATGTTCAGATAAATGATGCTCATGCTTCTGAGGGACTGCTCAGTGGGGAGTCTGCCTCTCCCTCTCCCTCTCCCTCTGCCCCTCCCCTTGCTCACTCTCCCTCTCTCTCTCAAATAAATAAAATCTTTAAAAAAAAAAATGTTTACTTGGCCTCCTCAAGTATTCCCCCACCATGTCTTCCTGTCTCTATCATGCCTTTCTGTGAGGTTCTAATATAGGAGACACAAGTTTTATATAACAAAAATAAAACCTGATAGCTATAACCCTTGACCTCAAGGAGCTTGTAATTTAAATGAGAGAGAAGACTTAATCATTTCTTCCCCTCTCCCTTGCCCTCCTCTACTTCCTATGAACTTCCATTGTATAGCACATTTTACAAGATATGTATATGAGTGTAATATTGCTTAAGACTCTCCACTGTCCTGAAGTTTAAGCAGATAATGAATTATTATTGTCTTTCTTTTGAAATCTGAAAAATTGAAGCTCAAAGTGATTAGCCCCAAGTCATAGAATCAGTAATGCTCAGACTGGTCAGCCCCTCCTGATGCCAGGGCATCTTCATTCCATCACACCCACCACGCAAAACACTTGGGAAAACAGTTCTTGGAAAAAGCAGCGACTGCCCGTGAGTGCCCCCAGGAAGCAGACTAGACATTTGGAGGAGCGAAGGGTACCCGACTTTGTCCAAAGGTGCTGCGGGGCACATAAGAGAAGCTGATCTGGTGTCTGTCACTTAGAGAAGATTTATTGTGATGGGGGAACCAAGATGCACACGTATGGAACAACAAGGGTCTATAAGCCTGGAGTCAAGTTGTTACTGGTGAAACAGTCTTTAAGTATTTAACCAAAATTTTTTTCTAACAGGAAGCAAATACTTCCAGTAGGTGTAGCTTATATTCAAACATTGCATATATCATATAATTGCATGTAATATATCTAACAGAGGCAAATTTTGTGTATTTCATATAGAAAATAGATATTTTTTAAAATGTAGATTAGCTCATATCCTAGCAATCTCTGTTTAGGTATCATCTAACTGGAGTAGAACTAAAAATAAATCATATGTCATTAGATAATCTCACAGTACATCCATTAATTTCCCTTCCTGCTAAAAAGCAATGAAATTGTGGTTTGAGCTGTGCTAAGAACATTACATGAAAAATGAGGAGAAGGAATAAAGACAGATTAGAACATAACTACAGGGGCTGGAATTCAGCCAGGTCCTTTTAAGCCTTGCCAACTTGGAGACAGCCTCTCTCCAGGTGAACTTGAAGTATGAGTACTTCAAGCTCAGAATTCCACCTCCCACAAAGCAGGACTCCACACCACAGTACTGGGGACATATTGAGTCAAATAAGACCACCACAAGCAAGAGGGGAAAATTAAATGAAAGGCTGAATGGAAATGGAAATGGAAAATACACATGATCACTTCTGTATTACAGAAGAGAGTGTTGTTTTGTTCCAGCTTCGGTCAGAGATATTAACCTCCTCTCTACAGATCTGGCTTAAATCCTTAGTGAATTCCCAAACAGGGTGTGAATTTATCACTCAATATTGGGAGCATCTGGGGCTTTACATTTTATTAAAATTATTCTTTTTTTCCCACCACAGATGCTCCACAGAGCAAGGTCTGTACATTATAAGTGAAAAGTGAATCCCCAAAAGGAAATCTTTTATCACTAGCTGTAACTTAGAGTTGCACACGTACTTTATTTTGGATGCTTCCTGTGGAGAAAGCAGCAAAGGGTTGAACTTGGAGACAGGTTGACAAGTGAGTAAGCATCCAGCCTGCAGCTAGATCTCCTGGATGGGGAGATAGAACAACCTAATCTAGCAGGTATATTCGAGGTTGGCTCATCTGTAGAAATGGAGCCCAAAAAAAAATAGTCATCTGATGGGATAATTGTGAAGATAAAAGAAGATCATGGATGTAAAGCATAATCGCATCACCTGATAGGTTGTAAGCCCTCCATAAATATTAACTAGTACTATTTCGAGGTTGTCTGATAACTTGACCCCAAAACATTTCTATAGAGAGGGCACGTGATGTGATGAGCACTGGGTGTTATACGCAACTGATGAATGATTGAATGCTACATCTGAAACCGGTGATGTACTATATGTTAGCCAATTGAATTTAAATAAATAAAAAATGAAATAAAATAGCAATGATTACTAAAAAAATACATTATTATGATATATTTTCTGATCTATACAGCAGGACCATATGGCTCTGTACTTATGTCATTTTCTCTGGTTCTAGTGGTAAGTCACTGTGTCAGTATGCACAGGTTTACTTGATTTTAAAGTGGCAATTCTTTGCTTCTTAGTAGAACTCTCTGGAAATAAGCCAAAACTTTAATGAAACCATCTGATGTGATGCCAGGCTACTTGAAAGGGAACAGCCCAGGATGGCATCTCTCCTATACCTACACTGAGTCTTCCTCATAGATCTAAGGTTAAGTGAAGTTTGAATAAAGGAGAATTGGGGAGAAGAAGGAAAAGGGACACTATGAGGGTAAAGGTGAACGGATTGCCCCAAAAGAATAAATTTTAAGCAAGACACTCTCCCTCTTCTACTCCCACAGCCACGCCTCGCCCTGCCCCCTCCAAACATGGCATCTGATACAACTCTTCATGTGACTCGATATTCATCACATTCTAGAGATCTTGGCTACCGGCTTTAGCTTTTTGAACCAAATAGGCACAATCTTCTTGGCAACACTTTGTGTTAGAGTAGATTTGAAAGTCATGCTGAATGTTTCCTCACTGGTTTTCTTCATTGGTAGTGAAGCAGATAATTAAGATTTCCTATTGCTCTTTCTGATTTTTTTCAGTGTTAAAGCAACAGTTTGACCTATGTGAAATAAACATGTATAAGAAATCCTTATATGCTAGCTGAAAAAAAAAACGTAAGTTCTTGCTGGGATAGCTTACTCTAAAGTAGGACAGGGCGCCTGGGTGGCTCAGTCGTTAAGCGTCTGCCTTCGGCTCAGGTCATGATCCCAGGATCCTGGGATCGAGTTCCGCATTGGGCTCCCTGCTCCACGGGAAGCCTGCTTCTCGCTCTCCCACTCCCCCTACTTGTGTTCCTGCTCTCGCTCTCTCTCTCTGTGTGTCAAATAAATAAATAAAATCTTTAAAATAAATAAATAAATAAATAAATAAAGCAGGACAAATGCCTGCCGCTCTATAGTCTGAAATATCGCCTAGCCATTCTCACTCATCGGTGGTTGAGTTGGGGCCAAATACCCCAGAGTCACCAAAGCAGTAGCATAAAGTACCTTTTTTTTTTTTTCCCAAATGATACCAAAAGCTTTTCTACTGTAGAAAATGTAGAAACATAGGCTAAACCTACAGCATGGCCAAACTAATTGTCACATAGACAGTTAAGTTTTGTTTTCCACAAGAGGAAGTAGACTAATAAAATTGTGATCACTGTCATGTGAGTTGTTCCCAAGAGAGATTCATTAGACCAGAATATAAATGTTCATTCTTGCAAGTTGGATCTGTGTCACATTTGAACTCCTCCACTCACATGTACATTTTAAAACCCCTAAGGCCTGTTTCTTCATCTGTGTAATAGAGCTATTTATAGTACATGCCTCAAATAGCTGTTGGTGAGAACTAAATGATAATGTATGTAAAGTCCTTAGAATAGCACAGGAGATAAGGCAGTGGCTTCTTAAGTAATTGTTTAAGTATCATTCATTCATTATTTACTAAGTGCCATCTCTAACCACAAGAATCTTACTATATTTAGTGTATTTTTCTCAAAGACAGTAAGAGGATGCTTGTTTATATTTTTAAGTATATGTGTGTGTGTTTGTGTGTGTGTATTTACACAGAAATATGCTAAATGGAAGGTTCAGTGCTTTCCACCAAGCCCAGAGATACCAACTTTTGTACACACATATTTTATCTGACGTTTTATTATGAACATTTCAATATCCAGAAAAGCAGGAAAATTTAATGATAAACACCCATGGCCAACACCCAGCTTGCCCAATTAACATTTTATTATATTTGCTTTATCATCTATCAACAAATCCATTTGTCCTTCAAACCACTTTATTTTTGCTAATGGTTTTATTGAGATATAATTTAATATACCATAAAATACACTGGTTTTAAACACACGACTTAATGATTTTTAGTAGATTGAGAGAGTGCACAACCATCACTCTACTCCAACTTAAGAACGTTTCCATCATCATGGAGCACATGGGTGGCTCAGTCATTAAGTGTCTGCCTTCGTCTCAGGTCATGATCCCAGAGTCCTGGGATCGAGCCCCGCATTGGGCTCTCTGCTCAGCGGGGAGCCTGTTTCTCCCTCTTGCACTCCCCCTGTTCCCTCTCTCGCTGTGTCTCTGTCAAATAAATAATATCTTTTTTAAAAAAAAGAACATTTCCATCGTCTTCAAAAAGATTCCTCATGCCCACTGACAGTCACTCCCTCTTCTTACCCTCAGCTCCACATAACTATGAGTCTGCTTTTTGTCTCAATGGATTTGAAAGCCACAAGTTGTCACCAACATAGCATGGGTTCATGGGCGTGCTCCTATATTATGGTTCCCAGGATTACAAAGATTTTTGAACTGTCCATGACAAGAGGGACCTTACTTTATTTTTCATGAAGCAGAAGTTATATGACACACAAAAACATTTCCCTATGATTTTTGTTATCTCTCTGCTCACTCTAATTCCTCACACCTAGTGTGCAAAATCATTCCCATTTTATGGATACAAAAAAATAAGGCAAGAAAGAGGAGGAGGAGAGACTGAAAGTGGCCAGAAAACCAGGAGACTCCTGCTGTTCATCACTTTGCTGACTGCTCTGAGGCCGGCTTTGCTGAATATCGCTGTACCTGCATGGAACATCGCCGGATGGGGGAACCAGACACAGGCGATCCAGCGGCTGATATTTCTGTGGGTTATCAGCTGGGCTGGTAATTGCTTGAACAGACTCCCCACTATGGCATTTGAGAGTGCAAAGAACAGCAGTGGCAGGTGTTTGGAAACTGCATTTGGAATTGGCCTCCTACAAAAAGGAGCTAGATGCTGACTCCGTGGGTGATGAGGGAAGTCGAAGGCGTTCGCAGACTAAAGTTGCTGCTGTGGCAGGCTTCCAAGCAAACAGATTTAGGTTTCTTTGACATTAAAATCCCCTGAAGATATATAAGGATGGGGAGCGGGCAATTGGAATGCCACCCTCACATGTTGAGAATCTTCTCTCTTGGAGATAAAATTGTCAGTGCTCACCCAACGCAGAGTATCTGGGAGTTGTCAACTCTGAGTGCAATTAAAGTATAAAAAAGCACCAGTGCTTCCAAAAGGCTGTATGGACACCGTTCCCATTTCTCTGTTTCCAAAAAGATTGGCTCCTGACTCATTCACAGGTGACACTGTCCTGGGTTCCTTTTTCATGGCTTTCACCTGGCCCACTGAAGTTCTGCTTGGCCTTCCAAGATCGAGTCTTCCCAGCTTAGGTTCTTTGTCAATAGGTTAATTTCTCCCACATTGTATATTTTTTGGAAGCTAAAAAAAACGCAAAACAAACACCGTGTAATTGGTGTTTGCAGTCAATGTACTTAGATTTTCTCTGATGGTTCAGTCCCTGAAAAGCAAATGCTTAAGGGCAAAGTATCAGAACCGGTCCCTTTTATTTCAAGCAGTGTGGCTTGAGTGTGTCTTTGGTGCAACTTGCTTTGAATTTCGGACACAGCGTCCAAGCTCAGTAAACACCCTTGGATGAATGAATGAATGAAGAGCACAGGGAAATACTCTATTGTCTTGAATAAATGAGTCATTCCTGACTCTTCCCCACTGCACATACACACCTTCCTTGGAGTTTTGAAGGTCTTGCTCTGAAAGGGCAATATGCATTTTCATCTCAGATCAAGATGAAGGAGCTATTTGCTGCTTCTATAAGGATCATAAGTATTCTACTGCCTCTAATATTGCTATTTTGTAGAGAGACTTTGAGTTCTGTTATTTAGATAGGAATCTTAAATCCAAATAAGTGAATTATTTTGAGTTACACACTTCCCCCTCCTATGTCTTGGCACATTAGTCATGGAAGGCATTTTAGAGATCATGCCCTAACAGACTGGGTCTCTTCAGGAGTAATTACTTTGTCTCTCTTCTATTGATAGCAACTCTAACACCTACCACCTATGAAATCCTGGGCATGTTAATTAATTTCTTTGAGGACTAGCTGTCTCATCTATAAATCACATATAATGATTCAAAGAAATAAGTGTGTATGAGGATTAAATATTGGCCTATAGGTTAGTACTTAGCCAAAATAAATAGCACTTGCTGGAAATGGAGAACTTTTGTTTATCTCTATCCAGTACCTATTTCCATTTTCCCCAGAGAGTCTGGGGAGTCCTTACAATTTAGTTGGTGCTGATCACACCCATGTTCTGTGGATCAAGCATTCCTGGCTAATGAAAGCTTCCTGTGACCCATTTGTTTAAGTTGGTTTGAGTTGGGTTTTTGACATCTGCAATTAGGAGTCTTGATTAACATACTGCTGTACGTATTAATTAATAGTAAAACCACCACAATATAAAACTTCTGTCAATCTCTTGTATAAGGTTGATGCTCAGTAAAGGCTGAATACCTGAAATCTCATAGTTAAGTAGAGTAGAACCAAGGGAAAGGATCACTTCATAAGAGAAATGGGAATTCTGAACCATCTAATCATTTATACGTTTCATTCCTCAGGGTATGCTGAGTGATATTCTAAGCTTTTTGTTTAAAACACACATACTGGTGAGATTGTCTTGGTTATAGGTTGATTTCAATAATTCATAATTTAAAAATATATTTCCATGAACTAGATCATTCAAAATGGAATTTTGAATTACTATCGTTTCTGGAATTAGGAAATGGCATTCTTATATAGGCCAAAATATGGGACTAAGACCAGTTAAATTCACTCCCTTTCATTATTTGATAATAGACTCTGTGACCGTGACCATAAAAACAAGATGTGCTGACAGCAGATATTCACGGACCCAACCTAGGAGGCTGATATTGACCAAGTATGCAGTGGGGAAAAAAAAAAAAAAAAAAAAAAAACAATAGGGAAGAGTTGTTTAAAGCATCTCTGTTGTACCAGATACTTCAGTTGCAGCCTCTCATATTCAGAGTGAGTTAGTATTATTCATAGGGAATTGTTCATCTTAAAGTGGATTTTAATTATTCCTGAAACTAAGCGTCAATTAGACTGTCCCTGTCTGGTCACATAAAAAAGGCTTCATGAAATAACATTACCACTGAAACTGCTTCCTTGGACTCCCAGCTGAGTTGGGAGAGGTAGCACCTTCTCGTGAGATCATGATCAAGGAATCATTTCTGGAGGAAAATTGACAGCACATCAATCGGAGCTCCTAAAATGTGTGCTAGAGTTAATGTGGCCTCAGCAGGAATCTCAGAGATGAATTAGCTGCTCTAATCAAAATTAGGTTGTGTTCACTAAACAATAAGCCATCAAATAATATCACAAGCATATGTTAGCATTGTAAGACAGGATACGTAATATAGACTATTGATCTTCAAGTAGCTAACAGACTCCCAGTTGGTTTATTTTAAATGCTACCCACACATCAAGTGTGAATGGATAATTTGGCATGGTTTTCATGTATTCGTGAATGTAAGTCATGATATTCTGGGAATGCTACATCTTTGAGGTGGATTATCATAATAATAAACATATATTTGAAGTCTATATTTTTCTTACATTTTTTAGTTTAAAATTTCTCTTTGTTGGTTTTTATTCAATTACAAATATATTCCTTACTCATTGTAAAAAAGTAAAAGAATATCCAATGATGTTGAATTAGTAGGGGTCCAATCAGAAAAGAGAAACCATACAGTAACTGGAACAGGAAGTTAAATATGAAGATTTATCATCTGTAATAGGAGATTGGAGTATTAAGGGACTGGCTACTAAGATTTAAAGAGAAACCCTATATAATATTGGAATAGGAGATATAATGAGCATTCACTATGCTTAGTGCTCAGATACAGCACCTTAGGAGAACCTTCCTCCTGCAAGCTAAGATCTAGACCTCGTTGGGTTTCATGGACCTTCTTAATTTTACCAGATAATTTTCCCTATTGATTACATGCACTGGGTAGGAGAGAAATTCAGAATTTTCTACAAAGAGGGATTGGCAACTTGGTTCCAAATGTCAGGTCATGTGTTTCCTTCAGGTGAATTGTCCGGGAATAAAGCTTTAATTTTCATATGTATAATACATTTCTATGATCCATTAATGCAGCTAATTTTTGAAAATTTCATTTTTCTGACAATGACAACTTGGTGGGGGGTTAAATGAGACTTTAATCAAATGCTGGCAGAAAGTGACTAAATACCAAAGGGACGAGTGGAATTGTTTTTGTTAATTCTTTCCTTTGCCAAATTGATGGCTGATGATTAAATATTTTGTAATATCTTAACAGAAACATGGAACTGAAGGCAACTATGATATTAAATCCATTTTTTTGTCTCTCTTCTCTCCTTGGCCCTGGTCAATGCATATCTAATTTTATTTATTTATTTATTTATTTTTTAATTTTATTATGTTATGTTAGTCACCACACAATACATCATTAGTTTTTGATGTGGTGATCCACGATCCATTGTTTTCATATAACACCCAGTGCTCCATGCAGTACATGTCCTCCTTAATACCCATCATCAGGCTCCCATTCTCCCTCCCCCCTCCCCTCTAAAACGCTGTTTGTTTCTCAGAGTCCATAGCCTCTCATGGTTCATCTCTCCCTCCGATTTCCCCCTGCCTTCATTTTTCCCTTCCTTCTCCTAATGTCCTCCATGCTATTCCTTATGTTACACAAATAAGTGAAACCATATGATAATTGACTTTCTCTGCTTGACTTATTTCACTTAACATAATCTCCTCCAGTCCCATCAATGTTGATGTAAGAGTTGGGTATTCATCCTTTCTGATGGCTGAGTAATATTCATTGTATATATGGACCACATCTTCTTTATCCATTCATCTGTTGAAGGGCATCTCGGCTCTTTGCACAGTTTGGCTATTGCGGACATTGCTGCTATGAACATTGGGGTGCATATGGCCCTTCTTTTCACTACATCTGTATCTTTGGGATAAATACCCAAGAGTGCAATTGCTGGGTCATAGGGTAGCTCTATTTTTAAATTTCTGAGGAACCTCCACACTATTTTCCAAAGTGGCTATACCAACTTGTATTCCTACCAACAGCGTAAGAGGGTTCCCCTTTCTCCACAACCTCTCCAACATTTGTTGTTTCTTTCCCTGTTCATTTTTGCCATTCTAACTGGTGTAAGGTGGTATCTCAGTGTGGTTTTGATTTTAATTTCCCTGATGGCTAATGATGATGAACATTTTTTCATGTGTCTATTAGTCATTTATATGTCTTCTTCAGAGAAGTGTCTTTTCATATCTTCTGCCCATTTTTTGACTTGATTATTTGTTTTTTGGGTGTTGAGTTTGAGAAGTTCTTTATAGATCTTGGATACCAGCCCTTTATCTGTAGTGTCATTTGCAAATATCTTCTCCCATTCTGTGGGTTGCCTCTTTGTTTTGCTGACTGTTTTCTTTGCTGTGCAGAAGCTTTTTATCTTGATGAAGTCCCAAAAGTTCATTTTTGCTTTTGTTCACTAGCTTTTGGAGATGTATCTTGAAAGAAGTTGCTGTGGCCGATGTCAGAGAGGTTACTGCCTATGTTCTCCTCTAGGATTTTGATGGATTCCTGTCTCACATGGAGGTCTTTCATCCATTTTGAGTTTATCTTTGTGTATGGTGTTAGAGAATGGTCGAGTTTCATTCTTCTGCATGTGGCTGTCCAATTTTCCCAGCACCATTTATTGAAGAGACTGTCTTTTTTCCATTGCATGTTTTTTCCTGCTTTGTCGAAGATTATTTGACCATAGAGTTGAGGGTCCATATCTGGGTTCTCTATTCTGTTCCATTGGTCTGTGTGTCTGTTTTTGTGCCAGTACCATGCTGTCTTGGTGATCACTGCTTTGTAATATAGCTTGAAATTGGGCAATGTGATGCCCCCAGCTTTGTTTTTCTTTTTCAACATTTCCTTGGTGATTTGGGGTCTTTTCTGATTCCATATAAATTTTAGGATTGTTTGTTCCAGCACTTTGAAAAATGTCATTGGAATTTTGATTGAGATGGCATTGAAGGTATAGATTGCTCTGGGTAGCATAGACATTTTAACAATGTTTATTCTTCTGATCCATGAGCATGGAATATTTTTCCATCTTTTTGTGTCTTCTTCAATTTCTTTCGTGAGTGCTCTGTAGTTCCTAGAGCATAGGTCCTTTACCTCTTTAGTTAGGTTTATTCCGAGGTATCTTATGGTTTTTGGTGCTGTTGTAAATGGAATCATTTCTCTAATTTCTCTTTCTACAGTTGCATTGTTAGTGTATAAGAAAGCAACTGATTTCTGTGCATTGATTTTGTATCCTACCACATTACTGAATTGCTGGATGAGTTCTAGTAATTTGGGGGTGGAGTCTTTTGGGTTTTCCACATGAAGTATCATGTCATCTGAGAAAAGAGAGAGTTTGACTTCTTCTTTGCCAATCTGAATACCTTTTATTTCTTTTTGTTGTTGATTGCTGTTGCTAGGACTTCTAGTACTATGTCAAACAATAGTGGCAAGACTGGGCATCCTTAACATGTTCCTGATCTTAAGGGAAAGGCTCTCAGCTCTTCCCATTGAGGGTGATATTCACTGTGGGTTTTTCATAGATGGATTTTATGAACTTGAGGAATGTTCCCTCTATCCCTATACTCTGAAAAGTTTTAATCAGGAAAGGATGTTGTATTTTGTCAAATGCTTTTTCTGCACCCATTGAGAGGACTATATGGTTCTTCTCCCTCCTCTTATTAATTTGTTCTATCACATTGATTGATTTGCGAATGTTGGACCACCCTTGCATCCCGGGGATAAATCCCACTTGGTCGTGGTGGATGATCCTTTTAATGTATTGTTGCATCCTATTAGCTAGGATTTTGTTGAGGATTTTAGAATCCATATTCATCAGGGATATCAGTCTGAAATTCTCCTTTTTGATGGGGTCTTTGCCTGGTTTGGGGATTAAGGTAATGCTGGCCTCATAGAATGAGTTTGGAAGTTTTCCTTCTGTTTCTATTTTTTGAAACAGCTTCAGTAGAATAGGTATTATTTCTTCTTTGATTGTTTGGTAGAATTCCCCAGGGAATCCATCAGGCCCTGGACTCTTGTTTTTTGGGGAGGTTTTTGATCACTGCTTCAATCTCGTTACTGGTTATTGGCCTATCCAGGTTGTCAATTTCTTCCTGTTTCAGTCTTGGCAGCTTATAGGTTTCCAGGAAGGCATCCATTTCATCCAGATTGCTTAGATTATTGGCATATAGTTGTTGATAATTTCTAATAATTGTTTCTATTTTCATGGTGTTAGTCGTGATCTCTCCCCTTTCATTCATAATTTTATTAATTTGGGTCCTTTCTCTTTTCTTTTGGATAAGTCTGGCCAGTGGTTTATTGATTTTATTAATTCTTTCAAAGAAGCAATTTCTAGTTTCGTTGGTCTGATCTACTGTGTTTCTGGTTTCTAATTCATTGATCTCTGCTCTAATCTTAATTATTTCTATTCTGATGCGTGGTTTAGGCATCGTTTTTTGTTTTTTCTCTAGTTCTTTAAGGTGTAGAGTTAGTTGGTGAATTCAGGATTTTTCTGTTTTTTTGAGTGAGGCTTGGATGGCTATGTATTTCCCCCTTAGGACTGCCTTTGCAGTATCCCATAGGTTTTGGACCAATGTGTTTTTGTTCTCATTGATTTCCATGAATTGTTTAAGTTCTTCTTTGATTTCCTGGTTGACGCAAACATTCTTGAGCAGAGTGGTCTTTAGCTTCCAAGTGTTTGAATTTCTGACAAATTTTTTCTTGTGACTGAGTTCCAGTTTTAAAGCATTGTGGTCTGAGAATATGCAGGGAATAATCTCAGTCTTTTGGTATCGGTTGAGACCTGATTTGTGACCCAGTATGTGGTCTATTCTGGAGAAAGTTCCATGTGCGCTCGAGAAGAATGAGTATTCTGTTGTTTTAGGGTGGAATGTTCTGTATATATCTATGAGGTCCATCTGGTCCAGTGTATCATTCAAAGCTCTTGTTTCCTTGTTGATTTTCTGTTTAGATGATCTGTCCATTGCTGAGAGTGGAGTATTGAGGTTTCCTATAATTAATGTATTGTTTTCAATTTGACTCTTTATTTTGGTTAACAGTTGGCTTATGTAGATGGCTGCTCCCGTGTTGGGGGCATTGATATTTACAATTGTTAGATCTTCTTGTTGGAAAGACCCTTTAAGAATGATATAGTGTCCTTCTGTGTCTCTAACTACAGACTTTAGTTTAAAATCTAATTTGTCTGATATAAGAATTGTTACCCCAGCTTTCTTTTGAGGTCCGCTGGCATGGAAGATGGATCTCCGTCCCTTCACTTTCAGTCTGGATGTATCTTTAGGTTCAAAATGAGTCTCTTGTAGACAGCATATGGATGGGTCCTGTCTTTTTATCCATTCTGCAACCCTGTGCCGTTTTATGGGAGCATTTAGGCCATTCACGTTGAGAGTGATTGTTGAAAGATATGAATTAATTGTCATCATGTTGCCTGTGAAGATGTTGTTTTTATAGATTGTCCCTGTAAATTTCTGTTGTAGATCACTCTTGGGGTCTTTCTCCTTTTATAGAACCCCCCCTTAATATTTCTTGCAGGGCCGGCTTAGTGGTCACATATTCTTTCAGCTTCTGCCGGTCGTGGAAGTTCTGCATCTCTCCATCCATTCTAAATGACAGCCTTGCCAGATAAAGTATTCTTGGTTGCATGTTCTTCTCATTTAGTACCCTGACTATGTCTTGCCAGGCCTTTCTGGCTTGCCAGGTCTCTGTTAGTAGGTCTGACATTATTCTGATGTTCCTCCCTCTGTACATAAGGAATTTCTTCCCCCTAACTGCCCTTAAGATGGTTTCCTTGGTTCTAAGATTTACGAGTTTTACTATTACATGCTGGGGTGTTGGTCTGTTTTCCTTGATCTTGGGGAGGGGGGTCCTCTCTGCCTCTAGGATACGAATGTTTGTTTCCTTCCCCAGATTAGGGAAGTTCTCAGCTACGATTTGCTCAAATATATCTTCTACTCCTTTGTCTCTCTCCAGCCCCTCTGGGATTCCAATAATTTTGACATTGCTTTGACATGCTTCATGGTGTCACTTATTTCTCTGATTCTATTTTCATGGATTCTGAGTTGTTTTTCCCTAGCCTCCTCTTTTCCCTTTTTATCTATTAAATTGTCTTCCAGGTCACTTATTCGTTTTTCTGCCTCAGTTACCCTAGCTGTTAGATTATCTAGATTGGATTGGATCTCATTGATAGCATTTTTAAGTTCTGCCAATTCAGCTTTCATTCCTGCCCTTAGAGACTATGTTGCCATTAATTGATTTCTCCATTCTAGCTATTGTCTTCACAATTGCTAGCCTGAATTCTATCTCCGACATCTTGATTATATCTACATTCATTTGTAAATCTCCTGCACAAGTCATAATCTCTGTGTCTTTTCTATTTTGGGGGTTCCTCCTCCTAGTCATTCTGTTGATGGGTGATTGAGGGAATCTGTAGAGTCCAAATTATTGACCAGAACCCAAGCAAGATGCACCTGTTTTCTAGGGACCTTAGGGTTGCTGGCCTCTTGTTCTCCCAGCCTGTCTTCTGGGGGAGGGGCCTGCCACACTGTTACTCAGGCCACCCTGTTTGGGCAGAGTTGCCCTTCCCCCTCTGTGGTGGGGGATGGGCTCAGTGGGAACCAGTTTGGGGGGCTTTTGTTCTCTGGTGGCTTTCCCTGGCGGCTTTCCGTGTCTCTTCCATGAGTCAGAGCAGAAGAGACCATTTCCAACCCTCTGCCTCAGAGCAGAGAGACCGCAGTCTGTTCTTCAGTGAGCTCTCCAGGCTACACTGTCTTTGTTTCTGTCGGGACTGCTACAAACTGCAGCGTCCTGGGTCGTGTGCCCCTCTGCAGCGCCCCCAGTCCTGCCTCCAGGTCGGAGCACATCTCTGCCCTTTGTGCTTCTAAAACCACTCCCAGTTCCCGTGTGCACAACTCTGCCACTCTGGGTTTACGCGCCAGGGACTGCAGTTCACAGGCGTGACTCCACCGCTCCGGGTTTCTGACCCAGGGGCTGCCCTAAAGTCCCTTTCCCGCTGCTACCTGTCTGTGGGTCTGTGCCCATCTCCAGCGTGCGAGGCTGTTGCTCACTGGCGGTGTGGGATCCCCAGGGCCAGGCTCCCTCCCACTGCCGTTTATCCTCTGGTATCTGCCCCCAGAATCACGGCTCCCTGCTTCATACCTCAAAACCAAACGCCCATGATATTCTGTTTGTGGAGATCTAGATCTATTTTCTTACATCTCAGGCTGATTTTGTGGGTGCTCTGAGTGGTCTGGTAGATATCCAGCTCAATTCCAGGGACCAGTTTGAATAGGGTCCCCTACTCCTCCACCATCTTTCCCCCGCCGCATATCTAATTTTATAAGAGAAATCTTACCCTGAAGGAAATGTTACCTTATTAATGAGTATTTAAATCCATAGATGAAGGCTCATTTGCCTCCATAGATACTTTATTTGAAACACATGAAAATTAATGGTCTATGGAGTTCTTTTGGGGTCAAAACTTTAAAACATATCCACTTTTTAAAAATTTATGGTTTATTTAGGCTGATTTCCAAGAAGGTTTTCCAAAATGGAAATACTTTAGCTGAATAATGCCTTTTGCATATTAAATTTTTGCTGGAGACTGACTTTGTGAGGCACAGACTGGGATCACAGTAAGAATGTGTATTTATACTT
This sequence comes from Mirounga angustirostris, assembly GCF_029215605.1. Taxonomy (NCBI): domain Eukaryota; kingdom Metazoa; phylum Chordata; class Mammalia; order Carnivora; family Phocidae; genus Mirounga; species Mirounga angustirostris. Next base: position 180,788,408 of record NW_026991709.1, on the reverse strand, counting down.
CTGTGTGCCAAAATTAACTTTTATGGATACCTCAGTTACATGTGAAGTAAGGAAATGCTCTTAGTGTTCCATTCTCCCCTTTACCCCACTTCCCATTTGTCAAGAACATGGTATTAATAAGTGGAATGAAGAAAAAAGTAGAGATCAAAAAATTAATACAGTGTAAGCAAATGTTAGAAAGCGGATCAATAACTTATGGGAACTCAGTAGTCCTGAATCTAAACTCAAGTAGCTACTTACAGTTAAGGTGCTTGGGTTTCTATTTCTCAGTTAGCTGTGCTGAATTTCCATTTTATGGTCAGTTAACCATTCGTTCTTCCCTAATGTGTGGCAAGAGGATATTTTTTTTTTCCTATTTGTCGCTCTTTATCCAGGAGAGGCACCTGCAATTCTGTGTGACTTACAACTCCCACCCCACCCTAGCTCCAAATAAAAACGTTAACCCTGACGATGATGCTACTAATATTTGGAGTTGGGTCCAAGCCTTTCAGAGAGTTCTCAAGGCACACATAGAAGAGTTCAAGTAGTGTGTGGTATAACTTCTAATCTCTCAGAGGCTTAGTTGCCAAAACAATTAGCAGGTTTAGTCAGGGGGAAGGAAGCAGTCCATCTGCTTCTTTTGTGCCATTTAGAGCAAACAGCCAACTGATCACTGAATCCCTCAGACAATTAGTCAGAACCATTTGAGGCCCCCTTGTCCCCATGGCAACCTCATTGACACATTCCTAGATGAGAAGACAGATGGTTTTGTTGGAAATGAACTTGCCTTTTAAATATATAAAAGCACCTTATAAATAAATAGTGCTTTACCACTAAAAGGCTTTCGCATGCATTCTGAAATCTGATGCTCACAGCAGCTCTTTTGTAAAATGAGTGATTTTACAAATGAGACAACAGAGACTTAAAGAGGTGAAATGATCGCCCAAGTTTGTATATGAGCCAGGATCAGAACTTTCCTATCCCTGGACTGCCAATCTAGTGCTTGCTCTACTACATTTTTAGAAACAATGGAAGGAAAGGGCTGATCTTGGATATTTTATGCCAAATGATCTAGGAATACTCCCTATCCTCTCCTCAACTAACCCACCCCACTTTATGGTGTCCCTTTAAGAGACAGATAAATAGGGAAGTTGCTTAAGAACCTAACAGCACCTCACATGCAGCTGAGCATGTGCTAAATAGCAAGTCAGAAGTCCTGTCCATTAGGGGCACCTTGGGGATTTTTCCCTCTCATTTAAACACAAAGGTAAGTCTCAGGCTATTGTCATTGGTCAACTACCTGGGACACAAGAAAGAAAAGCAAAGAGTGCCAGAAGATACATGATTAAGAACAATCACAAAGCTCTTCCTTCTTTGTTATCACTCCAGCTGCCCACAGAGAGGCAGTCCACTCACATTGTGTCACATTGGTATGACCTTTGACCTCACAGCATCCCTGCCCGCTGGTAAACAGGGACCATTCTGTGACCTAGACATAACATGTCCTAGAGTTTGACTTGTCGAGTGTGTATCACTCTCTCGGGTAGGGAGCCAGGTAGACAGGGAATAAGGAGAGGCAAAATCTTGGTTGTTATCTCTCCTTTAGAGTTCAACATGCCTTCTGAACCTGATTTGCATTTCATAAAGAACTTTTTCCAAAGAATTCATGGACAGTCTCTTATTGATTTGTACTGCCAGGAAAACAAGCAGATTTGCTTCTATTTCTCAATCTAGGCTTTGTTGCACAAAGACAGAAAGCAACTCAGCCATAAATAGAGAATTGTAAGAAGTATTAAAGACTTCTGAGTTTTGGCCATACGTAAATGCCAAAGAAAGCTTTGAGGCTCTAAAATGAGCTCTGGTGTGGCTATCTTCATATCTTTCTTTGAGAGGGGGAAGAAGATCTCCACCGATATAAACCATCACAGAATATTTTTGGCTTGTCTTCTGGAAATTATAATATGAAATTTTATGTCTTCACAATGGTTAGGGCAACTATGAGAGGTGTAAGGAAAATGTTGGGGTTGAAAATAATACTTAAATTTTTCATAAAATTGCCCATTAGTTATTTCATATAGAAAGTTTTGCTGTTTCACCCTATTAGAACATAAAATTGGTAAAGTCTCTTTATTATAGACTTAAATAGAAGGAAAAGAATATAGTGATTACTTGGTGATTTTCTGTGTTATTATTTTTTTTTTTGGATACCGTGAGATGACATAATTATCTTCCATCATTATTTTTGGACAAATATTATGATTTCCTTGGGATTTTTTTTTTAAGGCTCCCTGGACTCAATATGTCATGGGAGAAACTATGTTAAGAAATCCATCTCTCCATGACTTTTAAAGAATTTTTTTCAGCTTACAAATGAATTAGTGCAAAAAGTAGTAGAACTTTAGAGTGAGACCCAGAACATAACCCTAAACTCAAAATAGATGTGCTTTTCCAAGGATGTAATAATTCTTTTCCCATATGATGAGTTGAGTGGGATGCTACCGTGTCTTCACTTCCTCTGAGCTGATTATTAAACTTCCTTATGACTCCCTCAGGAGCCAGACCCAACTTTATGCTACTTTGGGGGGCAGACAACTTGGTGAATAAATGAACAGGCAGAGGAAAGGGTATGGCAGGCACATGTGCATCCCACACAATTTAATGCTTGATACAAAGGTTTTATTTTTTCCTCCCCAGCAGAACCCAAACCCGAAAAAGCAGATTGATTTTGGAGCCAAAGCCAAAAGCAAGACCAACAGAAAGCACAAGGTGTGAGAAAGACTTTCTTTAAAAACTTGTAATTGGAAAATCCCACAGCCTTGCAAATTATCTGAGTAGTGAAAATTTGGATAAAATTTTTAAATTTTAGAAATAAAAATTTGGATCCAGAGATTTTGTTTTGCCATTCTGTCATATTAATTGTGGTTTTTATTTTTTGGTTTTTGGTTTTGGGGTTTTGGGTTTTTTTTAATCCTAATAGCCTTGGATTTGGGCCTGGTCCCTTGCTCTGTCTGAATGTGCAGTAATGCAGGCTAAGGCCAGGTTAGTAGATTGGCAAGCTGGATGTCTTTTAGGGTAGCAACTGGAAGCTAGCAGGAGATTTCTTTAGCATGCATGAGTTTAGGGGAATCTCTTGTTAAGGTCTAGTCCCTATCTCTACTCTATGTTAAGTGTCCCTATAAATCAATGTATAGATAAGAAGGGTGTTTGTTTGCTTATTTGTTTTTAGAGATGGGGGGCAGGGCAGAGGCAGAGGGAGAAAGAGAATCTTAAGCCCCGTGCCTAGTGCAGTGCCCTATGTGGGGCTTGATCTCACAAACCTGAGCTGAAATCAAAAGTCGAGGCTTAACCGACTGAGTCACCCATGCACCCTGATAAGAAGGGTTTCTAATAAACCCCTCCATTCTTGCATTTACACAAGAATTTCTAAAGCCCTCACTGATACTTTAAAAAGTTGGCTCTGTTCAAATATTCTCTTAAACACTTCTTTGCACAGTTTGTTTAGATAGCAAATCCCTTTTTTCTTAAATATTAAAATAGAGATATGTAAAGCAACACTCTAAGTTATTACAGGTTATAAATTAGTGGAATCTAAATTGATGAGGTTTTACTATACATTAAGTATAGTACATCTCTAGCACTTGTGCCTAATGAATTTTTGCTCCTAGTAATTAGGTGTTATTTAATTATAGTTAGAATCTTTAATATCACCTAATTTAATCACCATATTAAAAACTATTTAGAGAGTTGAAGTGCTTTGCTAACATCACAAATTTAGTTATAGAACCGAAAATGTGATTTCTTTCTCCTATTTCTGTGTTGCTGGTGAGAATTAAGTGCAGGCATATATTGTTACATAAACTGTAATTCAATGAGGACTACATGAAATGTATCGCTGTGTTGTATGTAACACTTAGCATATGGTGACTCTTGAGGAACGATGGGAGACGTGTGTGCATGTGTAGCAGAAGAAGTGTGATGAAAGAGACTCCATTTTCCATGTCCTATTTCCTAGCAAGTATTTTTTTTTAGATCCTTATTCCTCAAGGGAATTAATTTTATTTTATTATGTTAATCCCCATACATTACATCATTAGTTTTAGATGAAGTGTTCCATGATTCATTGTTTGCGTATAACACCCAGTGCTCCACTCAATACGTGCCCTCTTTAATACCCACCACCAGGCTAACCCATCCCCCCACCCCCCTCCCCTCTAGAACCCTCAGTTTGTTTCTCAGTCCTAGCAAGTATTTTAAATTACTCTCCTTACCAAACAGCACGGGTACCCATGGGCTTCAGGTGTCACACTGGAACTTTCCATGAAGTGTAGAGCTTTGAAAGTGCTTACCTAAAATACTAACACCAGCATAGTTTTTGTAACTTTCTATTTCAAAATAATTACAGATTCACAGGAAGTTGTAACAAACTGTATGGGGACTAGTGATGCACCCTTCACCCGGCAGCTTCGCGAGCATTAACCTTGTGTCTGATTATAGTACAATAGCAACACCAGGAAACGGACACTGGTGCACTTCACCAAGCTCATTCAGATTCCACCAGTTATACCTGCACTCATTTGTGTCTGTGTGTATGTACATGTGTGCGTGCGTGTGCATGTATACATGAGCATGCATGTGTGGTAGATCTATGCAATTTCATCAGATGTGTAGCTTCATTAACCAGCACCGCAATGAAGATACTTCATTGTACTGTCATCCCAAGGCTGCCTTGTGAGCCTCTCTTATAGCCACACCCACTTCTTCCTCCCCTTCCTTAGCTGTTCACAACTGCTGATCTGTTCTCTATTCTCTAGTTATGCTATTCCACAAATACTCTGTAAGTGGAATCATGCAGTATGCAGCTTTTCAGTGAGATTTTTTCCATTCAGTATAATTTCCTTGGGGTTTATCCAGAGTGTTAGATGTATCTATAGTTCGTTCCTTTTTATTGCCAGGTAATATTCCATGATGGAGATATGCCACAGTGTAACCATTTAGCTGTTGAAGAACATTTGGGTAGTTTCAAGTTATTGGTTATTAAGGTAAAGATGCTGTGCATATTTTGAGAAGAAGAATTTCTCATTTCTCTGGAAAAAATAACCAACAATGCAATTTCTGGACCATAGGGTATTTCCTTTTTTACTTTTTAAAGGAACTGCCATGCTATTTACCAGTGTGGCTATACCATTTTATGTTCCCAGGAGTAATGTAGGGGTGATCCAGTTTCTCTGGATCCTTACCAGCATTTGATCCAATTACTGTTTTTTTTATTTTAGCCATTCTGATTCATGTTCAGTGATACCTCATTGTGGTCTCAATTTGCATTTCCCTAATGGCTAAAGATGTTGAGTATTTTTTCATGTGCTTATTTGCGGGAGGTATATCCTCTCCAGTGAAGTATCTGTTGTATTTATTCATTCATCTTCTAGTTAGAGTGTTTGTTTGCTAATGTTGAGTTTGGGGAGAATTTCATCTATTGTAGATTATGTCTATTATCATATATGTGATTTGCAAATACTTTCTTTCAGCCTCATCTCCTTAATGCTCCTTTGCAGAGCAAAATCCTCTCTTTGCTGAGCAAAAGTTTTTAATTTTGACAGGGTCCAATTTCACAGTTTTTCCTTCCATTATTGTTCTTTTGATGCCAAGTCTAAGCACTCTGCTACTCCTAGGTCCTGAAGATTTTCTTCTATTTTTTTCCTGAGAGATTCTGGCATTTTATGTTTTAGATGGAAGTCCATGATCCGCTTTCAGTAATTTTTATAAAAGGTATGAGGTTTATGTTCAGGCTCATTTGATTTCCTGTGATGTCCATTTACTCTGGCAACATTTGTTGAAAAACTTATTCCATGTCCATTGATTTTAAAAAGATACATAGTCCCTAAGTAAATTATGTGTCCCCCATAGTAATAATGAGAAATTTTTGAGCACTCACTCTGTGCTAGGCGTATTTCTAAACATTTTACTTAAATTATTAACCATTTATTATTTTGCATAAAAACCCATGTGGGCAATATTATTATGTCCATTTTAGAGATAGGGAAACAAAGGTTTGAAAACATTAACTGATATGCCAAGATCATAAAGGTATTGTGATACAAAGAATTAGAATCCAGATCTTGCTGATCGAAAACCCATGACAAGCTTAATACTAAAATGTTTCCTCACTAGAGGAAGCTCCGAATCAAGCCTTTTCATCTCTCAAGTCCTCATTATGTCATTCAGCTAGGATTGATGACTCCTTTGGCAGACCCTTCACAATATGTTTCTGTAGCTCAAGAAATCAGCTGGAAGTTTGGAGACTGGTTGTGAAACTGAACCAGGCATTTGCTATATTATCTATAACCATTTTAGAAAAGGAAATGATGTCTTCATCCAGAATCATTTTTTAAACAATACTCTTTACCCTGCCAGTAGTTAAAACCAGAGTATCTAACACATCTTTGTTCTTTTTTATTCAGTTTGTATTTAACAGAACTTCTTCCAGAGTCATTCTGATTTTTAACAAAAGTCACATAGCTAAGGATGACTTTCCTTATTTATTGTCTCTAATTCCTTTTTAAAATCTTGATAGGCTATTTTCCTGGACATTAACCTGTAGTAATGATTTCTTTGTGATTTACATGGTACACCCTCAATTTACATATATTTCTAATGTACTTTTCATTTCATGGAGGCTTGCTTAGATGTTGCCTATTAGAGCAAAATGAACCAGAGTCGCCTAGTACCATATATGGCTTGGGAGGAAATTGGTAGGAGTTTTTTGGTTGTTTTGTTTGGTTTGGTTTGGTTTTTGTAGTTCTACTTTTTTTCATAAACATTTGGTACTTGGTCACCTTTTGTAAATAGAAAATCTTGTGGGTAGAACAGAAATTCAGAAGATGAATTGTTTTGCTTCCTCTACTGATTATTTCCTGAATGACCTTGAGCAGCCTCCAATTCTAAACCTGCCCATCTTGGCGAGTGCCGATCACAAAGGAAATAAATGCTTTGCTCTTGAGGGTTAGCTTTTATTGTTTTACTGCTTTGCCCAATGTATCAGCTGGTTTTTTGGAAGCAAGAAGAAGTATGTGGGTCTTTTGCCAGAGCCAAGAGAAGGCCCATCTAGGGCAGTAGGCAAGACACAGACATGGGTAGAATTTAACGTGACACAGTTTCCAGAAATGGAAGGTCTCTGAGTACAAAGAATCCGTGTGTTTCATTCGCTGCCCTGTCTCCAGAATCAGCAAGAGAGTCTGGCATTCTCCTCTGTCTGTTGTTTCAGTTCCTGTTTCCATACCTCTGTGTGGAGCTGGGAAGGGAGTGAAATCAGCCGAGGTGACTTGGAACCTCACGCTCCATCCTAAGGCAACCACACAAACCCCAGCCATCTGTTGCCTTCATTGTGCCCAAACAAGCCTCCCAAATGATCCCAGCCTTCCTGGGGAAACAAAATTGGAACAAGAAAAAAAAAAAAAGAGTTGGGGATAATCTTAGTCAATCTGTTTTCCCTCTCTTGGTCTCAGTGTTCTCTCTGTAGAATGAGGTAATAACTCCAGATCTCACCGGTCTGTTGTAAATATGGAATGAGATTATACAATGTAAGGGCTTTCCAAATGGCAGAGCACTGTTCCCAATCTAAGGATTGTTACTGTTGCATAACAGGGAGTGGTCCACAGTTTGGCTTCTGCTCACATTGACTGGTTCATATCTTAACTATAATGCCAGGATGAAACTACTTGGAAAATGGGCCAGTCTTCATTTTTCCCATGGGGGGAAAAGAACAGGGGAAAGAATAGGTAACTCGAGGATTCTGAAGGATAATAAAGATTAAAATGTGGAATTAGGAAAAACAAAACCATGGAATTAAGCCACGTGAGTTCAAATATTGGCCCTACTGCTTATTGAGGTTCTCATTGCCTCAGTTTCACTGTCGGCTAAACGCTGTAGGATAATGATTCTTATCTCATGGGGTTGATGTAAGAATGAAATGGAATTACATGAAATTATTAGTAAAATGCCTGGCACTTAATAAATTTCACTGCATATGAGCTATTATTAAAATTTCCAACTACCCTCTGCACCTCTTACCTGGTTCTCTCTCCTTCCTTGCTTTTCTGGATTGTGAAACATGGGTGTAATTAAAAACAGAAAATTTTGTTGTGTATCATCTTGAAGAAAGTCCACCTGGAATATTCCCTAAGATACTAACAAGATCTCTTTGTTTCATATGCATCCTCCTGGGGAGAGTTTCTTTTTGCTAGGAATTGTCTAGTTGCTTCTTCTGCTTTAAGGACAAAACAACAACAACAACAAACCACACACACACACACACAAAAATAAAAGCTAAAACATGGGAGGATTATTTTTTCTTGTCTCACATGTCACCACAGCTAACACCTGTCCTAATTCCAGCCCTGGTGAACTCCAGCAGGCCTTCTCACGTGGCCGCATTTGGAACCTTGTCAATTTCAGGGTGATTTTTGCCTGAAGCCACTTCAAGTTGCTCCTGCTATAGGTGCTGAGGGGCCTGGAGGTGACAGGCTGGGCAGGATCCCTGCACACTAGGGCCCCGGGTTCTGTAGGGCTGCCAGCTTCGTGTGGGTAGTGTTCACTCTCGCCCCATGCCCCGCCCCCACCATTTTAATTTGCATTTCCCGCAAGTGCCTTTGAGCCAGTGATCCAAATGCAGCCTGCATGGAAGAAAGGAATATCATCATGTCTGATTTAAAAAACAAAAACCAAAAAGCCCCAGCAGCGTGGCTTGTGACTCTACCACAGAATGTGAAAGGGGAAATTCTTGCCACTAGATGATTGAATCAAGTTCTGGTGGGCAGCTTGCGCTCTGAGCTCTCTGCAGTGTTTCTGCACTGAGCCCAAATCAATTAGCCTGATCACTCTTTGTCTTCACTTGTGTGGAAATGTGTAGAAATTCTGTTGTTGTGAATTATGTAGTATAACTTTGGAAAGGTGACTTAAATTCTCAGGCTGTGGTTTGTATCCTTTAAAAATTGAAGATAATTTGAATATCAAACTACCCTAGGCTGAAGGGCAGAATTAAGGGTGACTCCATCTGGAGTACTTAGTTGCAAAAGTGTTGGGGCAAAAAAACATGTCCTGTTAAGATCCTTTTAAGACCTGGACATTCAGAATCGGATGAATGTGAGCCTTGAGAACATAACTGACTTTAGATGCATGCTTGTCAAAAGAATAGCTAAAATCATTGTGAAACACTAAAAATATTCATTGTCATAATTTCTAATAACCTTTATACAGTGGTACTATCACACAAAGCTTTATTTGGAAAGTCTGAGGGTGGGGCTTCTTGTTTTAGGAATTCAAGAAATTCTTGGTTTGGTTAATATGGAGCCCTAACTAGAACCACTAAAGGCAAACACTTGATAAAGCTACGTAATTGCAGGTCATTAGTGGGGAGAAGATTTCAATTTGCCTTCAGGCTTGACATTTCTAGGAATAAAATTAAATTATTGAGAAAAGATTAAGGATGAGATAAATTGCTTGGAAAGAAAAAAGTTTGTAAAATGACTGAAACCAGACATTAAAGTAAACATCTTATTAAAGTCGGCATGCCTAGTTAGAAGAGAGCCCACACACAAGCCAGCTGCCTTCAGAAACCCAATTCAAATTGGTTTAAGCACCCAAAAAAGAAATTAAAAAAATTAAAATGTAGTAGCTCAAGTGAGTACAATAATCCAGAAATAAAACCAGATCCAGGAACTCGATGATGTCATTAGAACTGGGTCTCCCCCAGTCCATGTTTCTGCCTTTCTTACTTGGGTTTCACTTACTGGGAAGAACCTTCCTGTCATGTCAAGATATTTCAGGAGCTCCAGGCTTCATGTCCATCAGGTCAGCATGTCCACTTGGGAGAAAATGTCTTTCGCAGGTGTATTGGCAATTGCCAGTTGCCAATAACGTAGACAGAGTCTACGTTACTTGGTGTGGGTCCTATGACCATCCCTAAGAGCTTCACAATTGCCTGGGCTCAGTATCAACTGTTGCTTGTCCCTTGTATCAGACAGCATAAGAATACAATGAAGGTGTTTCTCTGGAGGAAATTGAACTTCTGTTACCAGAAAAGGTGCACTGGCTGCTCGGGAAACAAGAACAACATGGTGTCCTCTACCACCCATCTGCCAAGGCTTGATTTGAAAGGCATGGGGTGGATGAAGGTAAAACCGAGCAACTCGAGCCCAGAAAGGAAAGCAAAACTGAAAAAGAAAAATGAGAAATTCCCCTCCACCCCGCACCTCCAGACCCTAAGATCTACTTCACCACTAGACATAAAAGAGCAGAATTAAGGCTGCCAGAGGTAGAGAAGGCACACCATCGCCCCAACATGAAGTCCTGTCTAGGAGATATGTTGGTATTTGTGAGTACTCTTTAGGGCCAGATGCAGAGCATCCAATCCAATGTGCGCCACTTGAATATGATGCATGTGTTTCAACCCCATGTCCTCCAAATGCACATACCTCAATAATACCAAAAAATGAAAAATGTCTCTCTAAACAATTTTTTCAGGTTTTTGATCGCCCAAACATAGATCGAGACTATTAATACCAAAGTATACAATAAATTCATTCTGGAAGAGAAGTATTTCAGTGAATAACCATGCCCCGTCATTACATCATTGCATATAGTCCTATCCCTGCTTCATTGTTCAGTGTAATGATTCTAATCTGAACTTCTCTGCCTGTTAATGGTGTAACCCTGGGCGAAAGTGGCTCTAAGTTTGCTTATTAGTTCCATGGGGATAATAATACCCTTTGCAGAGGTTTGTTATCTCAATACCTGACAGACAGTAAACTCACTTTGTGATTATTGTTCAGGCATTTGGCATCATTTGGAAACGGTCTCAGAATTAATGAGACATATTTGCTTATAATATTCCGAGACGGTATAATACACCAATGCTCAGTATTAGGGACCTGGAAACCAGACCAAGAGTTACACTACTCCTAGCTCAACCTGGCTTCTGGCACAGATTTTATCCTGAGGGTGGCTCCTACCTTGTCCATCCAGGCTCCCTAGGAATAAGCCATAATACTTCCTGTTGTCAAGAGACTAACTCTTTTCCCAAAACATTGATGGACTTAGCAATAAGTTATCTTGCATACTTTAGAATTCCCATCTATTATTTCTTTTTCAGGTGGCCAGCCCCAAAGGCAAAATGAAAATTGCTTGAGTGGGGAATGAGACAGGGATTCAGAGAAGAAAAGGAATTTTCTAGCCAAATTGGGCAAGCTTAAGTGATCCCTACATCATTTTTCTGGCAATTTTCTTCTTCCCTGGAGCCTGACCCTGCAGGACAAGGATCTATTTTCAAGTCAATTACTATTCATAAAGGGCATAATTACACAAAAATCAGAAAACCCTATTTCTCTTATTGTGGTAATGGAATGGTAATTTTCAAAAGAGCTACAATACATAAGATAGAAATGGCATTTGCTTTCTTTCGACTTCTCATTGCTTTTAGTTTAATACCATACCATTCACAAATCTCCAATTTATCAGCAGAGCAGCGATAAGTGGCAGTTTATAGATTATCTTTAAGCATGAGAACAAAAGAAAACAAAATAGTAGTTTATAACACACCATGGTGGCCAATCAACTTCTCACTGAATTCAGGTGAGAGACCCTCAAGAGTTTGGGTGGTAACAGTGGGTACAGAGTGAGCTGCTCAGAAGCCTGTTTACCATCTGAGACTCTAAGTTCCAGGGCTCACCCCCAATTCCCTGCCCATCTTGATACTTCCTATCTTTTTCAGCTACATTTTTTTTTAAATGTTTGCTATGGCTATGTGCTAAGTGCCTTACACATACTGTCTCATTTGATCTACATACCACTTCTCTGTTAACAGTTCTACTCTTCCCTTCTTTTGTAATTTTCATTTCATTCATCCATACCCTTCAGTGAACATTCACTGAATGCCCACTCTAAACCAGGCAGTATCCTAAATACTATGTGTATAGTGATGAAGAAAAGAAAGGCCTACATTCTAGTGGGGGGGAAAGATGTTAAGTGAGGGGAGAAGAGCTTGTGGTGGAAGAGAAGAAGGAATCAAGAAGATGAACTCTGAGCAGAGATGTAAGTGAAGCAATGGTGTGAGTGAGCTCAGGGGAAACTGTTCCAGGTGTAGAAGCCATCATATGCAAAGGTCCTGGGGAAGAAACAGTGTTTGTGAAGAACAGAGCTTGGCCTCTGTGGATGGAATGTGCTGAGAGAGGTATGTGTGTCAGGGCCTTGTAGGCCAGATAAAGACCCTGGATTTCTTTCTGAGGATAATGGAAAGCTGTATATGGGTGAAGCAGGGGAGTGACATGCTTTAACCTGTGAGGAAACTGAAACTAAAGCAATGATACATAACTCACTGTTAGGACACATCTGGGAAGCCCATAGCCAGGGTAAGGGTTCTATACATTCCAAAGCCTAAATCGTTTATAATCACAGCATAGATTTTTAGTTACTCAATAGATATTTTCATATATATGTGCTCTTCCATTGACTTTATTGATAACCTTAACTTTTGAAACCAACTTCCTTCTTCTGTTGACATCCCCTCACTCAAAATCTAAGCTGGCTTATTTCTCATCTTGTTCCTTCACCTAACTTACCTCTGATCTCCCCCCTCTGGCCACAGATCCAGTGAATTATTCCCCTATAAAATTCACAAGCTATAGGGCGCCTGGGTGACTCAGTTGGTTAAGCGACTGCCTTCGGCTCAGGTCATGTTCCTGGAGTCCCGGGATCGAGTCCCACGTCGGGCTCCCTGCTCAGCAGGGAGTCTGCCTCTCTCTCTGACCCTCCCCCCTCTCATGCTCTCTATCTCATTCTCTCTCTCAAATAAATAAATAAAATCTTTAAAAAAAAAAATTCACAAGCTATAGCCCTACTTTTCCATGGGTACTGCTCTTCTATCAGCTTCTAGCTCTGTATGCTCTATCTTCTCAAGATTTCTGGCCCCTCAGTAATCTGATATGAGCCTACCTTTCAATCCCATCCCTCCTTATTCCTCAGTATCTCAACTTGTTCATCTGCAGGTGATATGTTGACCATTGCTCTTTTAAAAAATGTTTTTACATACAAATTATATTCCTAGATTCTCTTCTAGAAAAATCAAAAAGGTAAAACCCTGGACCCATGTTCCCACAGGTTGAAGCAGAACAGTGGCTACTCATTTGGTGTAGGGAATGACCTCTCCAATTCTCCACAGTCCACACTACTCTCTCTAGCCAGACATCCACAGACATCACACATAACCTGTCTGGTCTTTGCAGGCACTGACACAAATTTTGGCAATAAATAAGAATACTAGCTCTAAGTACTTTCTGGAGCCAAAATACTGGGTTGAAATTTCAGCTCTGCCACTCACTAAACTTAAAATGTTTACTGGTTATTTAACATTTCTTGGCTGCTCTGCAAAATGTAGGTAATAGTCATACCTAGCTTCTGTCCCTGGTGTGATGATTAAATGAATTAATACATGAAAAAAAAAAAAACATTTAGAACAATGGCTGGACATAGAAAGCACTCAATAAAGGTTGACTTTTGAGGTTGCTGTTTATAATTCTTGCTCTATATCAGTTAAATTGGTATAGTTGTCACATTGAACGTGCCTTTTACAGTCTCATCTCCCTGCTCTTGTGTCCGTAATCCTCATTCCCTAAAGGCCTACCCAGTCTACTGTGATCATGACTCTGATCCATCTCTTAAGGTTTCCTGCCAATCTTACCCCTTTGTGAAGCCTTCACTGGCCACCATTGCTGGGCTTCTTTTCTCACTACTTCCCATTCCTCTAGCTCCAATTAGCTACCCATTGTAGCTTCATCTACTCCTTTGCATTGCTTTTTAACTGTCCTGTGCTGATGTTTTCTCTCTCTAACCAGATGGGAGATTCCTAATGGAGATGTACGGCAGGTGATGATTGGGTCATGTTTCAATCTGCTGGCAGATAGTTGGCAACAATGCTCTACAGTACAACATTTATTTTCTGAAATCTCATGAGGAAAATTTTATCAGGACATTTTCTTGGCCAGCAATACCAAGTTAGAAGGTCATGTTTCTGTTTAATCAGTAGAATGTTGAAATAGGTAGCAAAGTACAAATAATACAGTTGTGGCATTGAAATAGTTTTTCACCCCTTCTAATAGAGGTTGATGTGGGTTGAAGGTCATTACTATGTGACACTAGGTCCAAATTAAAGCTACAAACCCAAGAGGCAAATTTGTAAAAATCACCAGAGTTCGTTTCTTTGGAGTTCCGAACATTAAATAGAAAACTGTACATATACATACAGAAATGAGCGTGGTACATATTGGGCCTTGATCTTCAACATGGCTAAAAGATACAATATGAGAATTCAAGTTATATTAGGTTATGTGATAGAGATAATGAAAATAATTACTGAGAAAGTGTGGAAATCAATTACATCAAGATTGAACCATTGAAGATGACTGTTAGCGGAGATGGAAGATGCAAAGTGTACTTTTTCATAAATGTCAGTGAATTCCTGCCTAAAATTCAGTCAGATCTCAGAAGAATTTTTTAAACCTGGAAGGAGGATACTTGTGGCATCATTTGCATAAGTCTCTGAAATAAAACACTATTCCATATGCCACCATGGTGGGGAGTAGGGCTATAATTACCAAGGCCACTTTCTAAATACTACTGCTGAAATCCATCCATATGGGAACCAAAGAGGTCCTTTGATGGATAGTTATTACCTCTGTGGGGGAAAGCTAAAGATATGTAGAAATATTACAGGTCATTCGAGGTTTTAGCAGTGGGTCCACCACAATTAAGTCCTAGTTTTCTGAAAGTAGTGACCTTCTAGAATGTTCATGTCTGACTCTCACAAGGACCATGGTGTCTGTCAGGCAGGCAGAAGGGAGTAATGAAATCATTTGATTGATCACAGAATACCAAATTAATTCTGCTGGCAGCAAGCTAAACCCACAGTGCCAGCCTACACAGTGAAATGAGCAGAAAAAGTAATTTGATCCCCTGGCCAAAACTAGCCCTGGAAGTGTCAGCCACTTGACCCTATTGAGAAGGTGGAGAGGAATTGAATTTTGTAATGAATTACTTGTCACTCAAAGATATTTGATTTTACAATAGGAAATAATAACTCCTCCAACGAGTGGCCATTTTGCCGAAACAGGAAGCAATAAATAAGTGCTAGTGAAACAGATGAAGAATATTCATGCATCTTTAGGTCATCTTCCGCTCAAAACTTAGATCAAAGTAAGGTGATTCAATCTGAGAAATGTGACTGAGTAAAGAAGGAATAAAGAAACTGTGGTTTTCAAATGACCTTCCACTAAATATTATTTTTGTTCTATGAGCTTTGTCTTACAAATCTATATATTGTAAATCTGGTTTGTGTCCAACCTAGAATAATGTAATCCACTTACATTTATTGGTTTGGTTCTGATTGCAAGTAATCATTAAATCTGGGTCATGCAAAACATTGACCAACTCTTTGTTGTACCAAAGAAGTGTTGAGAACTGAGGACCTTTTAAAAAGACTTGATGTACATTCAGCAGTCACCAGTATTTTTCCTCAAATGTGACGTTTATTGGGAAGGAACCTTTATATTCCACTTTATTTCTCGTAGTGGGAGGTAATTATTGTCTATAAGTACATTCAGAGGATGCCATGATCAATGGCTACAACATAGGGAATGACTAAAGGAAAACTAAAACCCATGCTAGAGATCTTTATAATTTTTTGTTTGTTCATTTGCCTGTTTTGTCAGAGATGATAATTTACTTGTTGAAGGGACCCAGAGCTTCATGAGGTTTTCTTTTGTCTAACATGTCTACTGCAGGGATGGTTGGAGGCAGACTGATAGAAAGTGAAAAGCTACTCCAGTTTCTCTGGCTGACAGACAGTTAAATCTGTCATACTGAAATTTCTGCCTTAATAAACATGTTTTTATTAAGAGAAATGGGGTTAATGAATCCATTTACTAATGATTCATTCTGGTAGTGAATCTATTTACTAATAATTCTTTCTTTCGGAACAGTAGCTTTAATTGCTATAGTACGTACTATTTATCAAAGCCAGAAAATTGAATTAAAATGTTTTCAGGATATTAGATTCTAGTATCAAGCCAGATGGCTATTCCAGCTACCTTTAAGTTGGGGCATTATAACAACTCATTCAGCTGTGGAGTAGAATACAAGAATTTTTATTCTCGCTTGGTCTTTTTTTTTTTTTTTAAAGATTTTATTTATTTGAGAGAGAGAGAATGAGAGAGAGAGCACATGAGAGGGGGGAGGGTCAGAGGGAGAAGCAGACTCCCCGCCGAGCAGGGAGCCCGATGTGGGACTCGATCCAGGGACTCCAGGATCATGACCTGAGCCGAAGGCAGTCACTTAACTAACTAAGCCACCCAGGCGCCCTATTCTTGCTTGGTCTTGAATGACTTCTGGCAGGAGTTTTTAGTGCTAAAGGGTTTCCACATTTTTAAAGATACCTCTTCACTTCTTCCTTTAGCCCCAGGGGAAATGCCACGTGTTTTCTCAAACCAAAACTCCCTTAGTACTGAGAGGTATATCGTACTGGTTCAGAGCATGGAGATTAGCTGTGAGACCAAGATATTGATTAAGGACTTAACATGTTTGTACTTCAGCTGTCATATCTGTAAAGTGGGAAAAATAATTGTACCTATATCCTCATGTTGTAGTATAAAGTCACATTTTAAATAATGCTTGACCTGTGGTGTTATTTATGTGCTGTTATTATCTCTTTCAGAAAATAATGTCTCCATCTGTTAATTAGCAACACTTGCTGTTAAAAGTCTGTGGTATCTGGGGGTTCCTGGGTGGCTCAGTCAGTTGAGTAGCAACTCTTGATTTTGGCTCAAGTCATGATCTCGGGTCATGATATCGAGCCCCACATCAGGCTCCACACTCAGTGTGGAGTCTGCTTGAGAGTCTTTCTCTCCCTCTCCTTCTGCATCCCCCCACCCCCGCTTGTGCTCATGCACTCTCTCTCTGAGTGTCTATCATAAGAGATGTCATTGAAAGCAGTTGTATAATTGTTTTTGAATGTTTTCATGTATATAGTCTTGTATATAATTTAATGTACCTGGCCTTGGCATTGTGAAGAACACTTTTTGCAGACTTTGGGACAGGAAGACAGCAAATTCAAATGGAGGGTTAGTTATAATGTAAATCAAGCTGGGTAATAGAGGAAAAGAAGAAGATGGAAGGAGTTTTGATGTTTGTTTATATGTTTATCGAGCGGGTACAACCACTTCTCCGTCTCCCTGAAGCCACCATCTTTCTTCCCAATTTTTGCACTAGCCACACTGGCCATAACTCCCGAATGAATGCCTCTTCCCTCCTCCAGTCTGTTTTCCACACTGCAGCCCACACGATTACTTAGGATTGTCCACCACCTTATGTCACTCCCCTGTTTAGCATCCTCGCTGGTTGGCCTTTGGGTAAATAGAAAGCATCAAGCTCCTGCCTCCCTCTCTAACTTCATCTCCCATCCCCCCTCACTCAGTGTCTCTGACCGTGCTATCCTTCCCCCAGTCGTTGAACACATGAAGTATTTCTAGCCATGGCACATGTGCACATGCTGTTCTTCTATGTGGACACCTTCCCTTCACACTTCCTACCTCTCATTCCTGCTCATCCTTCGGATCTCGGCTAAAGATAACTTTCCTAGAGAGCGCTTTTTGAAGCCCAGCCACCCTACCCCAGAATTTAAATTAGTCTCCCTCATCATTAATCTGTTTTTCTGACAAAGCATACTGACCTTTTCCTTTATATAACTTACTTCGATTTGTAGTGTTACCTTTTTCTATGTGTTTGTTTAACATCTGTCTTCCCCAGGAGACAATTAACTCCACAAGGGCAGGGACTGTATATCTGTTTCTTTTTCTTTCTCTTTTTTTTTCTAAACACTGTATCTGGATACCCAGGATAATGTCTCGGACATGGTTGGTGCTTAGTGAATAGTTGTTGAATCCGTGAATGCATGGGCAAATGAATGCCCAACTGTGTGCCAAGCACTGAGCTAAGTGCACAATACTCATGATTTTATTCTCTCCTCACAATAACTTCTTGAGTTAATTACCATTAGAATTTCCATTTTGCGGGCGCCTGGGTGGCTCAGTCATTAAGCGTCTGCCTTCGGCTCAGGTCATGATCCCAGGGTCCTGGGATCGAGTCCCACATCGGGCTCCCTGCTCGGCAGGAAGCCTGCTTCTCGCTCCCTCACTTCCCCTGCTTGTGTTCCTGCTCTCGCTATCTCTCTCTCTGTCAAATAAATAAATAAAATCTTTAAAAAAAAAAAAAAGAATTTCCATTTTGCAAATGAGGAAATGATCTATCTTCATAGAGTGGGCATAGAAGGGAATGTTTGGTTCCCCTGAAAATTCGGCTACCCTTCCCCTAGAATACATGGGGTGAACTGAATGACTTGCCTCCAAAGAATAAAGTATAAATGGAAGAAAAACAGGTAAAAATGGTAACTGTATTTACAATGGATAAACCTAGAAGACACCGTCTTACTCAAGTGATTGAGGTTAATATAGCCAATGGCAAGGCATTGATATCATGCACCCCTGACATGATGAGATAAGAAAGACACTTGACCTGGTTGATATCTGTCCCCAAAACTCATAATTCCAACTTAATCATGAGAAAGCATCAAACAAACTCAATTTTAGGGACATTCTACAAAATACCTCTTCCCAACTCTGAAGATTATGAAAAACAAGGAAAGATGGAGACATCGTCAGAGATCAGAGAAGATAAAGGAGACATAGATACTAAATACTATGTGTGATCCTGGAGAAGGAAAGGGACAAAGGTGAAAAAACTGGTGAAATACCAGGAAAGCTCTAGTTTAGTCAATAGTAATGTACCAATGTTAATTTTTCAGTTTTAACAAACGAACTGTGGTTATATAGGATGTTAATATTAGGCCAAGCCGAGTAAAGGGTATATGAGAGCTCTCTATAGTAGCTTTGAAACTTTCTGTTAGCTAATATAATTCTAAAAATTAGAAAAAAAAGTTAAGCAGCCAAATTGGGTTACAAATCAGGACTGATATTTAGCTGGTATACCCTGGTTGTTTACAGCTGCCAAGATTTAAGTTGATGTGGCATGTTGGTTGGGATTGGTCAGAGCTCCTGTATGGCATGTTGTTGACTATTTTGAATATTAAGAATATGTTATACCGTCTCTGTTCAAAACAAAACAAAACAAACCTATAACGGGCTTTGTTTTAGAATATTTTCTTTAAAAATATTTTGTTTCAGAATAAGAAGAAACTGTTTTGTGATTCTAGTCATTTTATTTAACAGAGCGGTTGTCATGGTGAATCTAGTGTTCAGTGAATATTTCCACATCAAAATTTCTGATAATGCTAATTGCATAGAACCAGAAAGACCAGCTGCTGCTGGTGTGACTTCAGAGTCTTATAATAACTTGATACATTGATGCCTAACATTGGAAGCCTTTTAGTCCAACATCATTTAGGGCATGTTGAGCTTCGGATATCATCAAAGATACCCCAGCACATTTCCATGCAAAATGCAGTACAGACACCAGCAGCATTTGGGAGCTTTCTAGAAATTAAGAATCCCAGATCCCACCCCATACTCAGTGACTCAGAATCTGCAGGTTGTCAGTAAGGTTTGAGGATCTAATGTATAATGTAGTGATGACAGTTGATAATGCTGCTACATATAATTGCAATTTGCTAAAAGAGTAGAACTTCAACGTCTCACCAAGAAAAAAGTAAAGGTAGATATGTGAGGGGATGGTTATGTTAACCTGATGGGGAGAGTATACATACACCAAAGTATCATGTTGTATATTTTAAATATCTTACAGTTTTGTCAGTGACAACTCAGTAAGGCTAAAAAAAAGATGTTAAGATTTTATCAATAATTATTATGATCTGCTATAATATGTCTCTTGTATAAAATTAGCACGTGTTGTAAAAATGTACATAATAATTTGGGGCATTTTTATATAATATTGAAGCTAGAAACTCATAGGTTTCTTAGCTGGCAATGCAAGAAACATGTTCAATTTAGTATAATTTCCATCATTCCAATTTTTATTTTCACATCATCATGGTTCTGTTTAACTTGAAACCTTTTTCAAAAAGGATCTCATCAAAAACCCTTTCTGAGGCTCTGTTCACTTAGATCTCAATCTCCCATTTAATTTTTCTCGGCCATTATTAACATGTGTTGATTTCATTCCCTTTGTCTTAATCATTTTTGCTAGGAAATCTAACCACGGCATCCTCACTGTGTATTCTAAAGGGGCCTGGGCCCTGCTGCTTCCAGCATCAACCTAATTTGAGAGGCCTTTTCCTGTGAAAATCACTCCCCATCATCAAGGGCAACTCGTTAGTTAATTAAAGATGACTTAGCACACTCACCCAGCACCCTACCAAGACCAGCCTATTGACTCCTGGCAAGGGTTGGCCACATCACACTTGATGTTCCCAGTGGGAACTTCTGTGAATTCTGAAATCTCTTAAAGATGTTTTTGATCTGTCCCTCTAGGGAGAGGAACTTCTCAGGGGCACAGATGTGATGTGAAGCCTGAGCTAACTGAGTTCATCTCCAGGCCTTAGATCACATGAACATGAAAAACACGGCTTTGCAGCCAGTTTCAAGGAGGTGTCCCTGTGAGGGTTGCTGCAGAACTGGCCCAAGACAGACAAGTCCCTTCCCTCCCATGGTCTGTGAGCACTGCGGAGGGACAAAGAAGCTAGACCAGCCCCCTAGAAAGGCCCGGACGTAGCTAATGAAGGTGCTGGGCCTGAGAAGCACTGGACTCTTTCTCCAGGGCACTTGCCACTTCTTACACCTCTTAACCGGTGTTTACCTTCAAGTCAAAGTTATGAATATTAAGAAGAAAAAGATTATACAGCCAGTGGAATGCTAATGTCTTGAGTTTTTAAATTGATCGGCCCGGGCAGATGAAGCCCCCCAGACACAGTCAACAAGTTCTTTTTCCTCTTGCACGGGCCAGGCTGCCGCTCTTAAGGACCTCAATCATTTCCTTTGTGAGGAAAAGAAAGCATCCATGAGAAGGATAATGTTCAAGAGAAGTGGTCACTGCTGCAGCTGAATTGAGACAGAAGGAGGACGTCGTCTTTCTCATGTGGCGCAATTTCATTTACAGCCGGGATGGTCCTTTATACTTTCATATCGCGTCATAAAGGTGTCCCTGCCTTTGGGAGAGAGTGAAGTTTGATTTGGGGCTTAACGGAATGAGATGGAGATATAAAACATCTTTAATGGGAGAGATCTGTATCACATGGGTTGTGAAGTTGAAAGTTTTATCACAAATGGAATTCATGTCCTTACCTCAAAGAGGAGGCATGGCTGGGCTCAACCTAAGTAAATCTCTACCTCCCTTCACCATCATGGTTAGCGATACTGACATTCGGCTCATTTTGTGTGGTTTACAAAGAGCTTTCACGAACAGAAATGCGTTTAATCTTCATACCTCTCTGGTGCACACAGTATGGTTACTCTCCTTTACCAAACCTGTTCCAGCTTTGAAATTCAACTTTTCTAGAACATGGGGCTGCCAACGATTGGATATGGATGAGGGAGCATGGGGCATTCCAGGAGACACAGTATATGGGACCATGCCCAGAGCTGGGAATTCAGTTTCTAGATGTCTGAGGAGGTGCAGAGAGTGAGAAAGGAATGCCAAAGACTCTGGCCACCTTTGTCCAGCAGCTTATCTGTTTTCTGCAACCATCCTCCCCAGGGGATGCTGCCCAGCTCCCAGGGATAAGTATGTGGTTTTAATTGGCGTTTTGCCATAATCTGAGGCTTTGTGTCCCATCTGACTGGTTTTTAGTGGGGCACAACCACTCTGGGGCTTAGTCAAGCAAAGGAGGCTTCTGTGGATTAATACACCTGTTTCTCCTGTGAAACTATTGCCAAGGGCGCTGGCAGCATTGGGTGCCAGTAAAAACAGATTTCCCAGTGACAGTCTTCCCGCATGCAAAGGATCCTCCTTCCCAGGGGATACGTGAACAAAGACAAAGCTGAGTTTCTCCTCACAGTAAACATTTGTTCCCACCCCTTTGTGTAAACTGGATCATTGGAACTCATAGATTAAGACTTAACTGTACCCATATTTATATACTAAGCAATTTACATGTATTACTTTATTCAAACAAAATAGTCCTGTGTCAGGGTTCTGGTGGGTATTTCAGACAAGGATTCTGAGTTCCAAAAGCTGAAGCGACTCACAGAGTCTGAAGGCAAAACTTGAAGTGTGGCTGTGGGATCCTAGAGCCCGGGTACCTAGCCATCTCAAGAATTATCCCACCCTATAGATGGAAAGTTTTCTATCACTGCCTGGACTGAAGTGAATTTGTGTGGGAAATTTCTGGGGCCTTCTCTTCATGAAAGGATCATCAATTATGACAAGATTTCTCTGATAAGTCCCGGAAATTTTGTTCTACGCTGCACAGGTTGTTTGAAGGATTTCTTTTTTAGTATTTCAGGGGTGGGGGTGGGGAGATCCAAGCCTTCCGTTTCTCTCTCTGTACATAACTTTTCAATTCCGCCTTGTCTTTTCCTCTGAGTGCTATTTCTGTGTCTCCTCTTATTTCTTCAAATAAGTCGTCTGCCGTAGGAAGACTACTAGCATGTGATAAATCTCTGCTAGACAATTGTCAGAAGTTATTAAGGCTTCTAGATGCTACTATGAATATGAACTGGCAAAGATAACTCAGTTCTGGAGGTTTTCATAGTCATGAACTCATTAGAAGTGCTGTAGTCCGTCACCACTGGCAGTCCAGACAATGCATTTTACTTGTTCTTTGTGTTGAAATTTTCTGACTCTGTGTAAGAGGTAAGAGGTGAGACATATTTTCAGAATCATTTTGTCACTCGCTTTCGTGACCCCAGCTCCAAAAATAAGGTTCTAAAGTATTTGACAGCCATTACGTGGCCTTCTTATTCTGAGAAGATGCCCAAAGTTTTGGCTCCAAAAGATAATGTTCTAAAAAAGGACAGCCAGGTCAGGATGTAAGAAAATGAGAGGGGAGAGAGCACCATTTCAGTTTCAACAAGGAGAGGTATATTTTAAGGTGTTGCCTCAACGTTGACATTTTGAGGTTTCGCAGATCCAGACCGGAGACCAAAACTGCCTGGCCCCAGTGACTCACACGCTGTGGGTGCTGAGAAGTGGAGGGGGGGGGGTGGGCAGTTCAATTGTCAGCTCAATATTAGAGCCCCTGAGATATTTTCTTCCTGTGCTACTTGACCTCTCTTTGATGAGCATTATCACCATTTTTCCCCCCCACTGGGAGAAAATACGGTGAAGGAAATAAAAGGTGAAAGGGATAGAAAGGAAAAGAATGAATGAATAGTGGGTAGAGGCCAGACTCCCTGACAGTGGGAGAAGAGAGAGTCAAATGAAGCCCTTTGGTTTTCTTCCAGAAACCTAAAAATACCCACCTCTTGCCTGGTGGACATTTCTCCTCTGTTTTCTTTATGCATATGCTGTAGGTGATGCTAATGGTGCTTAACTGCCTTGCTCCATGCACTTTCCTGCTGTTAGAAAGAAACCAGTCAGTTGGGTAATCATGATAATTAAAAAAGATGTAAACTTTGAGAGTGGCTGACACTAACTCATTACCCTAAGCTGTCTTGCCTGACTGCTCTAACATTAATTCTAATACCCCATTACATCAGGCATGTAAAAGTCTCCAGCTAATGTGAACATTTCTTCCTCCCTTGCTTTCCTCACCTTATGCTTTCCTCCCTCTTGCCTTCCCTCCCCCCGCCTTTCTTCTTTTCTTCCACATTCATCAGGCTGACTCTCACTCTGCCAGCCTAAGGACCACACTCAGGTAGCCTGTTCCAAACCAGTCTATTGCAAATCTGAGTGTACATGTGCACTTGGGGGGCTAACTGAAATGCGGATTCTGATTCAGTAAGTCTAGGGTGAGGCCTGGGATTGCACTTTTTAGCCATGTTCCTGGAGATGATTATGAGGGAGACTCCGGGATTACGCTTCGGGAAGTTTCAAGAGAGGGGTCCACGCCTTGCTAGTGCTGTTAGAGATAACTGATTTTTAACAAAGCCAAAGGCCCTGCTAGAACCTGTTGCTCAGGTCGTGATAGGGTAAAATAGTTCTCACGTCAACCCTGGGAAGTCTGAGGACTTATCCCAGTGCTGAAAGGCAGGCTTGGGGGGTGGGGGCGACCACATCCAAATGTATTCTTCCCCGCTGTTGTGATGAAGAAGTGAAGGGGCTCCTAGGTGTCTCAGTTCCAGCAGAAGTGGATTTGAATCTAGCCTCTATGGTTTTCTAAGGTAACCTCTCTAAGCCCCGGCTTAAAGTAAGGATGAAACTAATAATTGCCTAAATGGGTTTGTGGGTGACCTCAGTGAAGGCTTAGCAAGCATCAGAATACGGGAGTCTAGAAGTGTGACCTGTTAATATTTTGAGGTGATTCTTGTCACATTTGGTGTGTCTGTGGTCAGTAAGAAGATGAGAGAAAATCCCAAAATTTCTCACATTGTCTATACTTGGAGTTAGGAAACATTTAGTGTGATCTTACATGCAAAGTTAGACAACTTTCAGGGTTTACACACATGTCTTGATGTTTTTAATGTAACACTGATTCCCTGGTCAGTACAATCATTTGGAACTTGATCCCTATAGGTATAAAGGATTTTTTCAAGAGGAACAGATTATCTGTGGGCCAAGTATGAAAATAGAATCTGGAACTGCTAAAAGATCCAACCAAAAGTGTCTTTCCACTTGGCCTGGAGCTTTTATCTTTAGTGTTGATCCCTTGGATGAAGGCTCTAGAGGAAAGGTCAAAGGTAACTATTTCCTGGGAGGTATGGTAGACCCACCCCCCAGCAGTTATGGGACATATTATGGATTCAATAGCAGAGGAAAGTCAACCCTCAATTCACAATTCATTAGGGAAGCACATGGGAGCCATGTGGCCTAGATGAGCTATTTAGAAAATGAGCTCAAAATGGTGAGAAAAGAACAGCATTTCTTGTCTTTATTGAAGGCTTCTTAAAAACATTGATTTCTGATCTATATTAATGAAGAGTCTGTTGAAAATAATAAAACCCCAAGCAAAACAACTTAAGCCCCCCCCCTCCCCCCCCCCCCAGAAAATGGAGGTGGAATCTTTCGGGTTGAATTACTGCACTTCACAAGGACACAGCTGGTTTGAGAGATGGCAGGATGCTGGGAATCAAACAGTGCCCTCCCCATCTCTTGGTGTTTCTTGCTTGCTTCTGGATTGGTTTCAGTCTCAGGAAAGATCTTGCCGTGGGTAGCAAGGATGGCCACTAGCCACTCCAGGTCTACTTTTTACCAGGGCATAAAATTCCAAGGAAACATAGAACTCCTGCTTCCCAAGAAGATCCATGGAAGTCCTGAAATCGAGTTTTATAGGCGTAGCTTTGTCACACATTGGTCCAGGAACCGATTATGCAGTCCTAGGAATGGGACTGTGTCCTTCCAATTGGTCAAGCCTGGACCATGCACACCGCATCCCTGAGAATTCACATGAATTGTGGGCAGGAGAGAAAGCTGATTTCTAAGAACCAAAAAGGAATAAAGGTGATCTATTCCTTTAAAGAACTTGGAAAAGAGATGGAGAGTCTAAGCCTTTGCATGAAAGAAGATAAGCATTCCCTGGTGTCTGTCAGAAACAAGAGTTTCTGAAGTTAAGAGTTCAGAAGTTGGGAGTGGGGGATTATACCTACTTGTATTTTGCCCCTTAGCAGATTTTACTCTCACACACACTGTGTGTGTGTGTGTGTGTAAACGTATACAATGATGCAATGAGCTTATTCACCTCAGAAATGGGGATGTGATGCCAGCCAGAGGGTTTTACTCAAATGATTGAGATGTGGCTAAGTGATTTTCAAGTATAGAGCTATTTGCACTCCGTAACTATAAGTAGATGCTCAGGGGAAAATTCTCTTTCCCCGATCCTATTGACTTATGGAGATGTATGAGGAGATCCAAGCTCTGAGCAGAGTGAAATATGGCTTTGTATTGCATTTGCTTTCTGCCAAAGATAAAAATCACTTTACATGAAAAGAGCCTTATTCTCACCAGGTGATAAGCTGCTTTTTTGTAACAAAGCACAAGCACTCTGGAAAACCTTATCAGCACCCACGGGCTGCTGGAGTGCCCTTCATGGAGGGAGGGACTAGAGGGCTTAACACCGTCTACTTGGCACCAATATGCCCTCAGATTGTTCTCTGGCTTAGGGACCTGCTATGCTTGCAAAGCCTCAGCTTCCTCATCTCTTCAGTGACTAGGATAAAGTAACCTAAAGTGTGGGGAGTTATGAGGGCAAAATAAGATTAAACCGGTCATGGGGCGCCTGGGTGGCTCAGTCAGTAAAGCGTCTGCCTTGGGCTCTCAGAGTCCTGGGATGGAGCCCAGTGTCGGGCTCCCTGCTCAGAGGAGAGACTGTTTCTCCCTCTCCCTCTGCCCTTCCTCCCCTCGCCGCCCCGACTAGCATGCTCTCTCTCAAATAAATAAATAAAATCTTAAAAAAAGAAATAAACCTGTGAAACATATAACACAGGACTTGGCATATTATAAGGATACAAACAACTGGTGATGGGTGAGTTTGTGACTCTTTGGGGTATGAGAATGCAGTAACTTGAATATAATGATTCCATGCAAGGCAGGCAAATGTTACCTTCATTCTATTTTTTGAGAAACTGGATTAAAAAACAGACTACATGTTAGGTTAAGAGAATAAGCAGGGGTTTTTTCCTGACACGGTAACTCATCTGTTTGGGGTACAGGTTTCTCATCTATGAAATAAAAGATTCCAAGTACAGTCTTTAGGATCCTCTTAGACTTTAAAACTCAGAGATTCTCAGTAAAAAAAAAAAAAAAAAAAAATGTCGGTAGCTTTAGTTTTTGTGTACTTTAAGAACGGTGAATGTTTTTGAAGTGCAGCTAAACCTTACATCAGGCTAAGCAGTGATTTGGTAGTGGCTAAAACTGCTAAAATATTAAAATTGCATTTCCTCCTCCTACAGTTGGATATGCATTGGTTGGGAGGTCAGAGCTTTGGATTCAAGTCACATTCATGCTTTTGTCCTACAAGGATGGATGGACTAAGTGCCTGCTCTGTCCCTTGCTCTGTGCTCAGCACAGGGGTTATATTTTAATTGGGGGGAGGGGGTAAAAATAGGTGACAAGAGATAATAGCAAATTATACTACATGTTATGAAGGAGAGAAAGAGAGCAAGAGGAACAGAAATATTGCTAATAGGGGCAGCCTCATTTTCCTATAGCAAGGCTTCTAAAAGGAGATGAGACCTAGGCTAAGGTACAGAGTAAAAAGAATCCAACCACACAAAGGAGAGAAAAAGAAGGGCATTCCGAGCAGAGGGCAAAGCAAGTGCAAAGGCCCTGGGTTAAGTAAGGTCTGGATATATTTGAAGAACTGAACAAGTATGTGTGAAGCAAGGTGAGTCAGGGAGAGAAAATAATATGTGATCACAGAAAGGAAGGAGTCAGGTCATATGAGATCTTGTAGGGTTGACAAGAGCTTGCATTGTTTGTTTTTTGTGCATTGAGGCACTGTTGTTCCAAGGGACTAGAATGATCTAAGTTATCATTTAAAACCGCTCTTGCTACAGTAGGGAAAGAGATTGGAGGGTTTAAGAGTAGATGCAGGCAGTTAGAATGCTGTGAGAGAAATCCAGGGAAGAGACAATGAGGGGCTAAACTAGAGGGGGCGGGGAATGGGGATTATGACAGTATCACGTACAGGAAGAAATGTTTCAGCCTTTAGTGTCTGCGTAACTTGTTTGCATTGCTTTCCATCTCTGGAACTCAGTTTCACTATAACAAGGGCATGCAGAATGCAATCTCTTAGGATTCTCCCAGATCAACATTTTATTCTGGTTTATAAATATCTCTAAGCCAGATGAACCCTTCCATCAAATCTGTTTGGCTTAGGTCAGATGCAGTAATTTGCTCTGACCAGCTTCCCAGATATTCCCCAAGGCAAAGATGTGGGAATATTGATGTACCAAAGAATAAGAAATTAGTGTAAATCTTACTGAGAACTGTGGGGGTTGGCTGGCCTTGAGCAGTGTTATTTTCTTTCTTTTACAGTTGAAATGGCTTCAGAATGGCCCACTCAGGTGCACAAATGAATTTCCAATTCCAAATTCAGGCTATAAATTTCATAAGTCCAGATTATAGATTAATTACGTTTCAGTCCATGGTATTTAGAATGATGGTTTTCATGGAGAAGTGCAAAAGATTGAAAAGAGCCATGATACAAGTTTTATTAAACAAGGAATTAGAAAGCGAAAATTCTCCAAACCTCCCCTCAACGTTTTTTTTCTTTTGGTGTTCAGATAAAAATGGTAAATTAATAGAACAAAACAGGGTGGGATGCCAATACATTCAAGAAAAGCCAAAGTTCATTTCTGCTTGCAGATTCAAATGCTGCCAGCAGATCAATGTGGGCTTCACCGTGTGCTTTGCAAAAATCGTTCTGCAACTAATATCCTCAAGGACAAGACCCAGCCTGCTTTGGCTGCTCCAGGAGTTTGTCTGGATTGCTGTGGGAGGCAGTGTTTTGTACTAGGGAGACTTTGGGGGACTCTCTAGTTACGCCACCCATAAATCGCATCATCACGGTCCTCACAAAAGTAGAGAGGGTTTTAGCATTTGCATTTCTCCCCACATAAAACTGTGTGCTGTGTATGTCACCAGCCTTAATCAGAAGTTTGATTACATGCTTCTGCTTCAACTTAATGAGATGACGACCATGTGTGTGTGCTCGCTTTCTCTTTTTCTCTTTCTCTCTTGCTGAGTTCGATTCTCTGGAAGTGATTCTGTTAGCAAAGGGCTTTTTTTTTACACTTTTGTTAGTGTTGTTGTAGAATTAATATTTAGTCCACATGCAATTTGTAGAAACACAGTAGAAGTGGGTCCATAAAGTTAGTATTTCTTGGAAAAAGCAGACAAGGTGTTATTAAATATTAATATTTTAAAACATTTAATATTTTAGGGACGCATGGGTGGCTCAGTTGGTTAAGTGGCTGCCTTCAGCTCAGGTCATGATCCCAGGGTCCTGGGCGTTCTGCATCAGGCTCCTTGCTCAGCAGGGGGAGCCTGCTTCTCCCTCCCCATGCTGCTCCCCCTGCTTGTGCTCTCTCTCTCTCTGACCAATAAATAAATAAATAAAATCTTTTTTAAAAATCTAAAAAAAAATTTTTTAAATAAATAAAACATTTAATATTTTAAAATATTTTAAAATATTTATTAAATATTTTATTTCTTCAAAACCAGTTTTAGGATGCAGGATGGAATAAGTTAATCAATCTTTATTTGTTGAGCACATACCATAAGGAAGGAATTATGGCAGGTCCTGGGATGGCAGCAGCGACTCAGGAGCCAAGGTTCCTGACTTCGGGGGGCTCACCATCAAAAGAGAAGGCAGGCACAGGAAGCCAGTAATTCAAATGTAGTAAGTGGGGAGAAACACGGAGGGCAACCTTGGTGGATAGTGGAAAAAGTCATGCTTACTGCTCAAGAATGAATAGCTATTACCCAGGAGGAGGTGGGAAGAATTTTAGGCAGAGAAAAGAGAGTCCAAAAGCTGCAAGACAGCCTGCTCTTTTTTTTTTTTCAATTTATTTATTCGAGTATATTTGGCACACAATGTTACATGAGTTTCAGGTGTACAACAGAGTGATTGACCATCTCTATTGTCTATGCTATGCTCCCCACAAGTGTAGTTACCATCAGTCACCAGAAGACTCTATTACAATATCATTTGACTCTATTCCCTGTGCTGTGCCTTTTATTCCAGTGGGAGGCAGCATGTTCTGATGAAGGAGCAGAGCAAGACCAGTGTGGCTAGAAAGGAGAAAGAGGGAATGCAGGAGGGTCTCAAGTAAGACCACCCATGTCCTCAGATGTTAAATCATCTGAGGTCTTCAAGAATCGGGGGACATTTTTCCAAAAGTCATAAAAAGTCCCTGTTGGAGAGACAAACCCTACATAAGTAAGCAGGACACTGTCAGAGGAAGAATATGAAACAGGGCAATGAGACACAGAAAGCTTAGAGGAGACAGTAGCTGGGTTAATCAGGGATGTCTCTACGAGGAGGTGACATTGGAACAAAGACCTGAATGGCAAAAAAATCGCAGAGAAGAAATATGAAAAAGGATATTTGTCCAGCAGAAGAGTTAACAGTGCAAAGACCAGGAAGCAAGACTGTGCTATTGGTTTAATGAATAGATAGAAGGAAATGGTTAACTAGAATTTAGACCTGAGTCTGGATTAATTTCACTGCTCCCCAGGGCCATCACCTGTCTGGGCTTCCTGCTTCTTGAGGTGTGGAGGCGTTTTCTCTTCCACTAGACTGTAAGCAACTGGACGTAGGGACTGTGTCTACTCAGTGCTGGGGGACAATGACTAGGACTGATTAGGCACTCAGGAAAAATTTGTTTCACAAAAGAATCTCTAAGATAAAGGGGCCATATATCTAGTATTAAAATTCTAAGACTAGAAAGAAACAGTTCAAGTGTTGGAAATCAGCCAATCTAATAACCCAATTTTTAAGAATCTAGAAGTCAAAGCAATCAAATAGCTTGTATAGGGTAGATACAATCCAAGTAACAAGATGGGGAAAAAAATAAGGCAAATAGGGTTTCTGAACCTCATTACTATTAACATTTTAGACTGAACAGTCCTGTGCATTGCTTAGCAACATTGCTAGCCCCTGTTCACTAGATACTGGTAGCATCCCTTCCATGGTGACAAACCAGCCTGTCTCTATGTATTGCTGTATGGCCTGGTTAAGACCACCGACGTAAAGGTCTCAATGCCATGACACTTGCTAAGATGCTGGGGAAGTTGTACCACCCAGAGGAGTTCCAGTTGATTTGTGTGCAAAGATTTCTTGAGAGGTATAAATGTGTCCCCTGAATTGAAATACTGGAAATCATACATGTATTCTTAGCAGCAGCTAAACAAAGATGCTTAATTTTTTATTATTTTTTATGATGAGTGTTCAGACATCCATCACTGTAAAAGAAACCACTTTCAAAATTTTTCTTTATAAATATGTAATATAATTGTAGAATAAGCCTCCTTTATCATTCTGATGGGGGATCAGACTAATACTCATCTTGTATATTGAGTTTTATCAGGATTTTATTCTATTTTTTAAGTAGTTTGGGGAGGGAGGGAGAGAGGACGAAAAGGGTTGATTTACAATGTGTTGTAATCTATGGAATAACACAGTGCCACTTTATCATTAAGTTGTACCATACAGTTTTCCTGTACAGTTTTAATTTTTAAAAAGAGCTTTTTTTCCAATCTTAAATATTCAGAGAATATAGGCAAGTATAAAAAAGAAAATTAAAATCATCTATAATCCCACAATCTAGGGGCAACTATGTATATTACTCTTTAATAGATTCATTTATTCTTTCATTAAATTATGTGCCAGACACTGTGCTAAGGCTAGAGATTCATGGTGGACCAGATGTACAAGGTACCTCTTTAGGGGAAGCCTATTTGCATATGTATTATTATGTATATTCTCCCTCTACGCAGACCAGATGTACCTGGACACATGGCTTTGGCCAGGAACTGTTTGGCTTTAAGTGACAGAAACCTGAAAAATATTAAATTAATTAAATTAATAACTTTATCTTATTTGTATAAGAAGTTTGAAAGAGTACCACTCTGGGCCCATCCAGTGAGTCCACACTTCCACTGGGAACCTAGACTCCTTTGGTTTTCCATTGTGCTATTGCTAAGCATGGATCCATTGGTCCAAAGCTTACAAAACAGCTGCCTCCTTATTCAGCTATTCATCTGGGTTTTGAAGTGGGAGAAGAAAAAAAAAGCCCAAGGAAGGGCCATGTGAATCTGATCCTATAAACAAGCTCTCTTAGAACTTCAGAATTTTCCCAGGGACTCCTCTTTATATCCCTTGGCTAGAACTGTGTCACATGGATCAAGATGCAAAACATGAAAAGAATCATACAAAATTGTACAAAGTTAAAAGTGATACATGTCTTTCCAAAAGTAGATGTTTTCTTTCCCCAAGGTAAGCATTAACTGTTTAGAATTAGACTTCCATAAGCATGCTTATGTATATACAAAGAGAGTCACACACATTAAGTCTGTTTTTTCTTCCCACTAAAAGGGTATGGTAGACATTTTCCTCTTCTCCACAATCTATCATTGGCAACCTTCCAGATCGGTGTGTTTAGACTTAAGCCATTTAGAAATAATAACTGTACCATAGTCTATATGGCGAACATATCACAGTGATTAAACTGTCCCATCTTAGTAGATAGACTTTCTCCAAATTGTTAATAAAGTCACAGTGTATATCTTGGTACTATATCCATACACAAATGGATGACTTCTTTTGTACATAAGCTTTCTAGAAATAGAATTACTGGGTCAATATGTATGAAACATTTTTAAACATTCTAATATTTACTATCAAGTTGCCTTCCAAAAGACCATAATCATACTCCTACCAACAATATATGAAGGTTTCCTTTTCCACATTTGCATCAACAATGGATGTTATCAATATTATTAATGCTTTCTAACTGCATAGGCAATAATGTATCGCTGGATGGATTTAGTTTGAAACTTTTTATTATAAAGCATTTCACATATACTTGAAAGTAGAATGAATGGTAAAATAAACTCTCGTTGCCCATCATCCAGCTTTAACAGTTACCAGTATATGGCCACACTTGTTTTATCTGTGTAGGGTTTAATCGTTTTCCTGTTTTTCCTGGCATTTCCCTCCCCTAACTTTTTATTTTTTGCTTGTTCATTTTTTAGTTCTTATCCTAGTACCAATTTTGATTTCTTCAAAGTCTTGTGTATTTGGTCTTAAAGCATCATATCCATGAGTCAGGTTTTCTATCTATAGCAGAGATAATAAATATGTGGCATGAATCTCATTACTTGTCCCCTTCTGTACCTTGGTAGATATTATTAATTGAGCAATACATCTTTTGAGTAAGCCCAAGTGTATCCTTACAACTCTTTAGCAATATGCTTTAGATCAGTGGTTCTCAAACTTTAGTATGCATAGCATTACCTGAAGAGTTTGTTAAAAACAAAAACAAAACAAAACAAAAAATCACATTCTTAGATCCCTCCTCCATAAATTTTCATTCAGTAGATTTGGGGTGGCACCTAAGAGTCTGCATTTCTCATAACCTGCTAGGTGATGCTGATGGTGCTGGTCTATATATGACACTTGTACATTTTTCTAGACCAAGCACTTCCATTGCTGTGCACGTGAATCACTGGAGCTCACGTTCAAATGCAGATTTTTATTTAGTAGGTCTGCTGCATAGCCTGAGATTCAGCTTTTCTAACAGGCTTCCAGATGTCCCTGGTCCATGGACCACATTTTCAGTATGTAGATCTTCAATGGCCATGCTGCCAGAGACGGCTTATGAAGTGAATCAGTGGGTCTATGCCTGACCTAGCAATAAGGGCTTTTTTGATCTCAAAGAGACCTAAGTATCACTACATACCCTAAGCCCAGACTGGCTGCAAAATAATCAACTGGTAAACTTTTATTTAAATTTAGATTCCAGGTCCCTCCAGTGAGAAATTGATCCACTGAGTTTGGACAGGGGTCTGGGAATTAAGTGTTCAGACAACTCTTGTGTCAATTTGGGGGCACAGGTAAGTTTTAGAGCCACTACTTTGCATGCCATAGATGACACATGGGCGTTCTTTCTTGGATTCATCTGGTCCCTTTCCAAACCATCCATCTTGTCAAGACACATGTATTTGCATTGACCTTTTATATGATGGTGCTGCATGCTGTGGGCCATGCAGAAATGAATCAGGAGTTGAATCAGAGATGATCCTATCTCTCTAGATCTGAAATCCTGGTGAAAGATGCAGATATAATAACACATAATCCCTATAGGAAGTCAGAGAAGGGAAAGATTGCTTTTCTTTCTCTGTTTACTCCTTTTTAGAAGTTAAATTTAAACGTTTACTCAATAGGAAACTTCCCTTTCAAGAAGAAATCTCACAAAAGCATAAAAATGTCAAGGTGATGGTTTTCCACATAACATATAAGTCATAATATGGGTTTTGCATATGGATTGTAGTGCCGATTATTAGCTAGGTTTATAACACAACATGTTGTTCATTACACAGCATATATGACAGTAGGAAATGAACACCACCTAGAGAACCATAACTTGGTTCATTCTTTGACTTTGGGGGAATTTCAATTTGTAGCCTTAATGATATACAACTGTAGTTTCTGCATTTTAAGTAATGTGCCAATTTCAGTCTTGTTTTCTGAAATTCTCATTCTATATGGCTTTCTATACAGGGTGTAAAAGTTGCAAAACACTAATAATAATAATGTAAGTGATATGTTTACCATCTGCTGGATGGTGCTATTCACTGTCATTAAGATTCTGAAAGAACCGCTTGAGAAAACAGAATAATGAAGAGGAAAAAGAACTGTAATCAAGCATAAAAGGACTTTTCGAAGAGGGAACGGAGACATCTATCAGCAGTGACCTTTCTAACACTGATGTTGGGCCAGGACTGTAATTGTCCATCATTCTTTTCAATGGTCAATACTCTGCTCACCACAGCTCATTCTTTCGATACCATCGATCCCTTTAACAACCTTGGCTGGCAATCACTCTTTATAAGTTACGAGGTTAGTGGCGTTCTTTCTGTCCCGTTTTGTGGTTCACAGTTAGACAGTCTCAACATTCTGTGTGTTGATGAATGCAGCTGGTTAAGTGAATTAGGGAATTCCACAGGTGGTAAAGAGTGGTTTTTAGGCAGGACATTGTACTGATTAAAAGGATGCGTGGATATAAACTGGCAGCCTCCCATCATTGCTAGAGAACCCGACCTCCACTTTTAAAGGAGTTGGCCGGGCAGGTTCTCTGGATTTGGTCATCTCTCCCCCTGCAGGATGGTTAGAAATATTTCAGTGCTGCTGTGGAACTTATTTCTTATTCTTTTGGAGTATTCTTAAGGAATAAGAAACTCATACAGTTTCTAATAAAATATTTCATAAGATGTTAGCATTTTCCAGTTTATATACATTGTCCCCTTCAATTCTTACAACAGGTCTGTATGATAGGCATGATAAATGTTTTATTTGAGGTTTTACAGATGAGTAAATTGAGTCTTGGGAAGGTTAAAGACAAGAATGGTCACAACCTGGCCGCCTTATGCATTACGAAGCAACTTAAAGTGGCACAAAAAGAAATGATGTTAGGACATTAAAACCTTCATTTTCTGACTCTGTACTTTTCCTTTATATCATTTTGCCCTTGATGTTATCTTTATACCATATTAAGATTTGATTTTTGTGCTTTTTAAATAAAAAATGCTG
The DNA here is from genome assembly GCF_029215605.1 of Mirounga angustirostris. NCBI lineage: Eukaryota > Metazoa > Chordata > Mammalia > Carnivora > Phocidae > Mirounga > Mirounga angustirostris. The sequence continues at coordinate 180,753,007 of NW_026991709.1, read as the reverse complement.
AAAATATGCTGTGACATCAAGCCCTAGAATCAGTTATTTATGATGTTTTGATTGGGGGAGGCACCAGTTTCCATATTAACCATTCTAATGGAGCATTTAACTGCAGCTCTGAAAAGAAAACCAGGAGAATGCAATTATATTTAATTCTATTTATTTGCAGCAGAGTAGTGATATAGGTGAATTGCAACCAACTTAGAATTCATATTCATATTTTTTAATCATTTGGGCCATTGTTCACACACAATCTGTCATCAGCTTGAAAATTCAATTAATGATGTGGAGACCTTTTATTTGATGTGATGGTTCTGTTGGAGCAGATGAATTTGAATTTTTTTTTCCTTCTATGAGAAGGTTTTACTCGGGTTACTAAAAAGAGGGGATGCATCTGCGGCATCATTATTCTACCTGATTGATTTCCATTAGAATAAATCATCAATCCTTCTGGTCCACCCAAGTGGGTGAATTCACTTTGCTCTTATTCCTGATGGTGATGATCATGGACAGGTACTGAGAACTTACTGTGAGTCAGATACCATTCTGAATACTGTGTGTATACTTGTGCATAATCCTCCCAACAACCTTGTTGGGTAGTTCCAGTTATTATCCCCATTTTACAAATGAGGAAACTGAGAATCAGGCTAGTTCTGTGACTTTCCCAAGTTGGCACAACAGGTAAATTGTAGAACTGGAATTCATTCACTGGTTCTCCAGTTCCAGCACCCATCCTCTTAGAGATCAGTTTATGCTGCCTTTCCTGGTATTATAAAGTAAAGCTGTGGACATCTCGGTGTTCTTACTGAAGAAATCTCTTCTGACCTTGGTGTCCTGTGTGAACTTAAGATCCTATGTCTGACATTACTTGGATTCCTTCTCACCAAAATCATTCTAACCACTCCTTTATGCGTCAGGATAATGAAAACTATTTCAAGGGCATGTGCAATGTGTTGTCTACCTCTTTAAGGCTAAAGATAGCTGTTTCTTAATAACATAAGATGACAGGTTATGCCCATCTTTCCTACTTACTTTCTAATTGTCTTTGCCTCACATTTAACACTTGCTAGGTACTAAGCACTCTTAGCATGTTATGTATATTAACTGATTCAATCTTCGGCGCAGCCTTATGAAGTAGACATGACTATATCCTTATTTTACAACTGAGGATACTGACTTAGAAAGTTGAATTAGGTTGTCCCAGCTCTAACAGGGGGTTCAAAATAAAGCTGGGATTTAACTTAAGAAATCTGACTTGATTCTCTCTTCTTTAGCTTATCCTCAAGGGATTCATTCATGTTTGCCCATTTAAAGTCCATCTTGGAGTACCACTGTCACAAGAATTGGTGGCGCACTTTATAAAGCTAGAGCTTTGGTTTTTTTAATTATTTATTTTTATTTTTTCTTCTTTTGAGGTATCACTGACACACAAGACTGTGTAAGTTTGTACAGTGTGTTGGTTTGACACATTTATTATACTGCATTATCACTTCTTTTTTATGTTGAGAAAGGTTAGGATGTAGTCTCTCAGCAACTTTGAAGTTTCTAATACAATATTGTTGATTATAATCACTATGTTGTGCATTAGATCTCCAGAACTCATTTATCTACTAGTTGCAAGTTTGTATTCTTAAATATCTCTCCAATTCCCCCACCTCCCAGCCCCTGGTAATTACTATTCTACTCTCTGTTTTTGCAAGTTCAGGGTTTTTTTTGGATTCCACATATAAGTGATATTATACAGTGTTTGTCTTTCTCTGTCTGATTTTTCCCAACATCATGCCTTCAAGGTCCATCCATGTTGTTGTATGTGGCAGTTGTCTCTCTTTCTCCCTCCCTCTCTTCTTGAGCAGTATACTTTTTTTTTTTAAGATTTTATTTATTTATTTAAGAGAGAGAAAGAGCACACGAGAGGGGGGAGGGTCAGAGGGAGAAGCAGACTCCCCGCCGAGCAGGGAGCCCAATGCGGGACTCGATCCCGGGACTCCAGGATCATGACCTGAGCCGAAGGCAGTCGCTTAACCAACTGAGCCACCCAGGCGCCCTGAGCAGTATACTTTTAAATATAAATCAGATCATGTTACTGACAAACCCAAAACCATTCAGCAGTTCCTTTCACTTTAGGGAAAATATAAAGCTAGAGGTTCTCAGTGTCCTATTAGGCTATAGATGTGTCACAAAACAAACAAACAAAAGCTCTAATAGCATTTCAAAGAGTCATTTGTGAATGATTCATTTCTTAATTCAAAAGTGAGAACTTTCAACCTTCTCTAAGTCATGACATTTTAACGACTTGGATTCTGATGTGTTCTCTTGAGTGTGAGAGAATGGAGTATAGTTAGAGCAAACTCATGGAATGACAACCGGGTACATATACAGCGAGCATAGCCTGCTCCCTGGAAAGCACCATCTGATAGGATCACAGCAGCATGAAGGCTGGAAAGAGCTGTCCTAAAGCATTTCATCTTTGAAGAGGAGAATTGTTGGCCTTCATTCTCTAATGAGCGAAGTATTTGCCCAGTATACACAATTTCATGGACAAGCTTCCCCACCTTTTCTTTCACTGAGTCAGTCTGAAGTATATCAAATTCCAGGTTAATTGATTTTGGGTCTACTGTGTCTAAGCCACAGATCAGCTAGTTCGTGGAAAGAGCCTTTGACTTTGAGCTTGAAAGTAGATGAATGGGTTCAGTTTGTTGTGTGGTATATACTAGAACTTTGGGCATATACATGTCAAATTTCTCTGAACCTCAGTTATACTCATAATCCATAGGAATAAAAAAAGTCATACTGTATACACATTTTACCTTTTGTTTGATTTTAGAAGATAAACTTCTCCCTTACAGCTGTGATTCCACTATATTATAAAATTCTCAGGATAGCAGACAGATGTAATTTATTTTATGATCACAGAGGAGTAATACTCAAATGAGCAAACTCTGCACATAAGCAGGAATGCTTGAGACTGTTCTGCCATACCTGTTTACCACTAGAGATTTTACAACTAATGCAAAAGGTCAGAGAGCTCTGAATCTATATATATCTTTTGTTCTTTCTTTTATGTTTTCTAACATACTGATTCTCAAGCTTTAGTATACATAAGTATCACTATTTAGGGTTACAGACACCAAGCCACGTTGTCCTACTTTGTGGGAAATGCAAAGGATTTTTATCAGAATTTATGCATACTTTTAATATTATCTCTAAATTTAATAAAATCTCCATCCTCCTTGTAATATAAAACTCCATGGCATTACTATATTCCTGGGTGCATTTTGGCCCCGGTATTTACAGTGAAAGCTTCTAAATGCTTCTGAGCCTCAGTTTCATTTTCAGTAAAATGGAGTAACAAACCCACCTTGATCTTTTTTTGTGATGACTGAATTAGTCAAGACTATATCTACATTAAAGGTGTTGCATAATACCTGACACATTATAGGTACTTGACCAGTGTTACATTCCTTCCCAGCTCATTCCTCCCTACCGCTATTTTATGCCATAAGGCAGGAATGAGTGTTCTTTCCTGAGTTTAAGGGCATGCAGCTTTTTTCATTTGCCACTAACTTGCTTTTATACATTGTATCGCTGCACAATTTGCAAAATACTAATTTATTAGTTGAATCCTCTTGGATGAATGGTTGTGCATTTTCACATATCTTTTTAGGTAAATACTGTAAGTTAGGGGTGCCTGGGTGACTCAGTCGTTAAGTGTCTGCCTTCAGCTCAGGTCATGATCCCAGGGTCCTGGGATCGAGCCCCGCATCGGGCTCCCTGCTCCGCGGGAAGCCTGCTTCTCCCTCTCCCACTGCCCCTGCTTGTGTTCCCTCTCTCACTGTGTCTCTCTCTGTCAAATAAATAAATAAAAATCTTTAAAAAAATACTATAAGTTAAAGGATGGATACATCAACTATAACCAGAAGCCAAGACTGAGATTTCCTTAGGAGAACACCTGTTGCTCCATGTGAAGTTATTTGAAACTGGTCAGGTTGACATTAAGCTTTTGATATTGAGTCTTTATAGATGCCCACATCCACCAAAGAATTTTAAAGGGGAAGAATTTGATGAGATTTGAGTCTTTCTATGTTTTTCAGCCCACCAACCTTAATTATACTTTATTGATGTCAGAAGACACTTGAAAGAGTGTGTTCCTACTAAACATTTATAAAAGTTATTGGATTATTAATTTTTTCAGCACTTTGGAATTAAAAATAAATGCTAGCACTGTACATTCATCAATCCCTGCACCAAAATTTTCAGAATGGTCAAAACTTTAAAAAATGATAATATTAAGTGTTGTGAGGATGTGGAATAAATGGAACTTTCGTATTTTGCTGGTGAGAATGTCAAATAGTAAACCCCTTTAGAAAACCAGCAATCATTAACAAAACCTATGCCTCTTCTGTGACCCAGCCTATGTTCATAAAATATGGATGTCTATGTCTTCAAAAAGACATGCACGTTTTTAGTATCTTATTTACAATAACTGATACTGAAAACTATCCAAATGTCTATCAACAGGAGAATGGGTAATCATGATATGTTCATATGATAGAAGACTAAACAGCAATAAAAAATAAATTACAAATACATTCAAAAGCATGGGTGAAACTCAAAAACGTTAGGATTTATGAAAGAAGTGAGGTATAAAATAGTCCATAATGTATAAATTCATTAACATGAAGTACAAGGACCAGTGAAACCAATCTATGCTGATGGCAGTCAAAATAGTGTTGAATTCTGGAGGTAGTGATAACTGGAAAGGGGCACAAGGAAAGGTTCTGGGGGATAAACATGTTCTAACTTGATGGTGCCATTATCTGACACATATGTGTGTGTGTATACAAATTAATGAGTATGTGCTTTAAAGATTTGTAGATCTTGTTATATTTCCCTTATGCATCAAAAGCTCCAAATAACCTATATATTGTCTTAGAAGAGATTTATTAATATAAGATATTACAGGGAATGAGTGATTTTATGTAAAACTTTCTGAATACTCCATTTCTTCAACAAATATGTGACATGAAAAAAGGGGGTAAGAGGTAACTATTGCAGATTTAAAAGTATTGAGTAGACTTATCAGTCAAATGCAATTTATGTGGGTTTTGTTTGGGTCCTGTTTGTTTTTTAACTGAAGATATTTTTTTGAGTCATTGGGGGAAAACTGAACAGGAGTTGATTGTTAAATATTAAGGGTTTATATCATTTAGTGGGGTGGGGTAATGGTATCATGACTCAAGATAAAATGATTGGCATTAAATATGTCACCTGGTAAAGAGCAAACAGTTATGAAATAAGAATAACGCCCAAATGTTGTATTTTAGGAAACAAAGTCCACTTTTATGACTTAGGTGACTGAAACAAGTAGTATAAAAATAATAAAAAAGTGTCAGGATGGGATGAGGGCTGAGTTAATGAGTCTGATTTTTGAACCACAACTTGATGTACCAATGAGAGGAGATCACCAGCTCTGTGGGCCAAGAGCTCACCACTGAGGTCTGAACCGGAGAGGAAGATTTAAGGATCTCCAGTCCTTCCATTTGCAGCTCTTGGTTTGAACGAAATCCGAAAAAGAGAATATTTTGAGGAAACCAACGAGCTGGCAGAAGCTGAAGACCCTTAATATGCAAAGAATAGACAAAGGGAATGGATAGACTAGAGCAGGCTAACAAGGATGAAGGAGGGTGACCCGGGAGGGGGGAAAAAAAAAAAGCAGAAAGCCCAGGAAATTGAGGAATTGCTAAGAGCATCTTCTGAATTTCATTCAGCAACTATTTTCAGAGCACCTCCTACCTATCTAGCCACTGGAATTGAACCGTTGAGAGGTCATTGCTGACACTTTCCTGGGGCTGTCCCAGGACAGACACCAGGTTGTAGTAATCAAGACCCTGAGTATTACCTCTTACCAGAAGGGTAGGTAGGAGAGAAAGAAGAGTAATCCCTTGAAGAAACTTTGAAGCACTGTCTACCCCTTGTGCTGATAGACCAGGAGGACGCCATCTTCCTGGGGGAGCCAGGCACCCCACACTTCTAACAGCACCATCCTCCATGCTCTGCAGTTGGAAAAGAGGCTCATGGCATTTCAAGCAGGGAAGCTCAGCAGTGGCGGTGTCCCGCAGTCAACCCCACTGCAAATAAAAATGCCAGGAAATAGCCATTTCTCTGGCCTAGACTTAAAAGAGACCTGCTTTCATATTTCCTTGGGCTCCGCATGCGCAAGTGGAGACCCTACGTGCCACGTCTCAGCCCACAGTTAATTTACTTTCCTTTTATTTTTCCTGATTCCTTGAAATATCACCTTCCTGAAAACCCGTGTGCATAATGGAAAAGCTGACATCAGCCAGAGTGGAGTGTAGCAGCCGAAATGAGGCTCCTGTTATTGCCCTATTACACAAGGAACAGCCTTCTCCTTGCCCTTCATTCATCACCTGCAAACTATGAAAAGCTAATCGAGCTGCTTTGTTTTAATGGCAGCTGTTCCACCCTGACCTGCACTGGTCTCCCACTCGGCTCCAGGAGCAAACAGATGAGTTCCATTTGGAGTTGAAGTTATTGCGCATGAAAGTCACAGTTAGGGCCAACAAGATTTTTTCTTTGCCTTCATGGGATGGAGAGCATGGCTCACCGTTCTCTTTCCCTTGAAGTGCAGAACAGGACACCTGGCTAATGGGTTAGAACTGTGAGACCATCTTACCACACTTTTCAGACTGAAGGACCTCAGCTTTGCATTGTCCCTCCTGCTAAAGGCTTTAAAGATCCCTCCTGACGTTCCCATGTGCATTTTAAGTCTGTTAAATATCTGTCTGAGGAAATGATTTCAATAGAGGACACTTCCTAGCTTGTGTCACATACTCAATACACTTCCAATGTGGACTATTTATTATCCCTCCCTCCACCACGCCCCTGAAGTGAGGCCCATTTGTGAAATCTAATTATGCCTACGTATTTCTTTTTTAGATCTTTTAATGGGCACATTTCTCATGTCCGTAAGATTTTTGTTTGGTAGTGGGTTTTGTCTGGTTTTGTTTGGGCAGGGGGGGGTATTTTCCTGAGAGCCTCAGAGCGATTAGAGTCCTTTGATTCCTTTATTTATTTTTTTTTAAAGATTTTATTTATTTATTTGACAGAGAGAGACACAGCGAGAGAGGGAATACAAGCAGGGGGAGTGGGAGAGGGAGAAGTAGACTCCCTGCTGAGCAGGGAGCCCGATGTGGAGCTCGATCCCAGGACCCTGAGATCATGACCTGAGCCGAAGGCAGACGCTTAATGACTGAGCCACCCAGGCGCCCCTCAAGTTAGTGTTTTACTTGGTAAACATGTCTGAGACCATGCATCCCTGGCTGCTAAGCACCATGGCGGACAGGGCTAGAAAGGTAACAGCTTTATTTTGAGCAGGGGGCAAAGACAAGGCAGCACTTTACAGCTACATTGTAACTAGATCCTGCATCTCCTTTATTTTTTTAAACACCAACTTTCAGGGGACACTGCGGGAGACAATGTAGACTCCCTTTTGTGAAGCCCTGTCCTTGGGTTCTGAAAGCTTTTGCTCTCATTTCCCATTACTTTTCTCTCTGGTCATGGATGATCTACCTTCTCCTTGCAGGGCTGAGAGTTCATGGCTGTTTCTAATTCAGAATTAGCAGATAGAGAAAAATATGCTCCTTGAGGTGGTAATTCTCCTGCATTTGCCGCTGCTCACCTGTCACAGTGTAAAACAGAGTGTGGCTCTGGGCCCACGTGTGATGCCTGACATTGCCACAGGCACAAAAAGAACATTTACTTTTTTTTTTTTTAAAGATTTTATTTATTTATTTGAGAGAGAGAATGAGAGCACGAGAGGGAAGCGGATCAGAGGGAGAAGCAGACTCCCTGCCGAGCAGGGAGCCCGATGCGGGACTCGATCCCGGAACTCCAGGATCATGACCTGAGCCGAAGGCAGTCGCTTAACCAACTGAGCCACCTAGGTGCCCCTTCTTTTCTTTTTTCTTAGATTGTATTTATTTATTTGAGAGAGAGAGAGAATGAGAGAGAGAGCACATGAGAGGGGGGAGGGTCAGAGGGAGAAGCAGACTCCCCGCCAAGCAGGGAGCCCGATGTGGGACTTGATCCCGGGACTCCAGGATCATGACCTGAGCCAAAGGCAGTCGCTTAACCAACTGAGCCACCCAGGCGCCCCAGAACATTTACTTTTTTAAGCAGCTTTGCTAAGATGGAGCTATCCTTGGGCTCGTATCTGTGTTGAATCTAAAGGAGTTGGTGAAAGCAGAAATGAGGCAAATAAAATGCAGATCGGCTCTGGGAAACTTCCATTTTGTCGGCTCAGCTTACTGGAGAATTGGCCCATGGAAGATTATGTCGCCATTTGCACCACGTTAGTGTGACTGTTTGTCAAGTGAGACTAGAATTCTTTGTATTTGTATTCTTATCTAGTTCCCGTTTCTAACGATGTCTCTTCTCATTTCTCATCCAGGCATTTTTCCCTCTCTGCTCTCAATGCTAATGTCTCCCCGTCCTCTTTTTCAAATTAAATATCGTACTTAAAATATTAATACCGCTTGCTCTTTGACTCTTTGTTTATTCGTCTTATGCAAAACGCAACAGTGAGCCCTCCATCCGTATTAAATGCTACTGTATGGGCAGACACAATGACTTATTAATGACTGTTCCATGATATGGAGAGCAAGGGCTTTATATGATCATGCAATTCTTATTCAGAATGTTCCACCGGTACTACCCTGTAGGGAAAAAAGTGAAATGTGTCTGTCTTTTCAAAGGAAAAATGACTTGCCTTGTGAAGACCACGGTAGAGATAACGAAGCATTTAAACTAGGCCAAGTTACTTGCGTCCCCAAGGAAGTCAGCTCATATCTTAAAGTATTTGGGTGTGTAAATTTTTGTAACATTTATTGAAATGGAAACCACATACCATAAACATATAGCTCAGTGAATTATCACTAAGTATATATAAGTACATAGCCACTGCTGGGGTCACAAAATAGTGTATTTTTAAGATGTTGTGTTCATGTCTCTAGCCCATATTCTTTGGGTTGCTTCCACTTTTTGTATGATCTATATAGCTCTTGTTTATATACATTCTTTGTAAGGGCTAGATACGAATTCTCTGTGTACTGTATGTGCTAATAAAAGCCCACTCTGTAAGCCGAATTTTCATTGTTTTATTGGTATCTTTTGATGAATAGAAGTTTTAATTTTATTGTGACCCAATTTATCAAGATTTTCTGCTGTGGCTAATGTCTTTTTGTAGACAATTTTAAAAATGTCTCCCTATCCCAAAGTCATAGTCTCCACATGAAGGTAGTCTACACTTTCACTTCCCAGAAGATTTACTGCTTGTCCTTCATAGTCAGATCTAGATTCACCCCCAAATTTAGTTTGGGTGTTAGCATGAGAACCATGGGAAACCACTAGAATATCCTTAGAAGAGGGCTGGCATGGCTAGTTTATATTGAATAAGGACATTTTTGGCTGCTGTAGGGAAGATGGAGAAGAGTGGAAGAGGGGAGAGTATTTTGAATATTCTACCTCAATAGTTCAGATAGTAATGATGATGGCTTGGATGTAGGTGGTAACAGTGAATGTGGAGAGGAGTGGTCAGATCTGAGATATGTTTCAGAGGTGAGCCTTCAAGTTTCACAGGTGGTGATGAGAAAAAAAGACAAATTAAAGATGCCTTGCTGGTTCTCAACTTGAGCTACTGGGTGAGTGACAGTATTACTGATTTTGATTGTGCAGACAAAAAAAAAAGAAGAAGAAGAAAAAGAAGAAAAGATTTGTAGGGCAAATAAAGTGAAAAAAATAGGTTTTATTCAGGTTAAGTTTGAGATGATTCATCTGAGTAGAAATGAATGAATGAATGAATGAATGAATGAATGCATGAACCAGTAGACTTGTACCTGATAAGCAAGCAAGTCAGTGGTAGGATTAGAACACCCAGGTGTTTCAACCCTATGTTTAGGACTTTTCTCCTAACATAATCCAGAGAAAATCCCATTGAACTTCTTACAAAGTATTATGGGAAAACAAAGTAAGATCTTCTGGTCAAGTAATTTTGGATAGTTTTTATACTAACTCTCTTGATGTCTTATTACACACATTACTTAAATCTTGGGGAAATTCTGCAAGAAAACAATACTACTTTGACTTTACTTAACCTCGTATTTCTCCAATTTATTTTTTCTACAAAAGTGTTTTTTGAGGAAGACCTGTTAATATTCCTCAAAACTAGTATTAGTATTCTGTGAAACAATCTTCAGGAAAAGTTATTCATCAGTCCATTATCGTATGAACACACGTACACACTGGAGACTTACTGCAACACTCAAAAAATAAGCAACCAGTCAACATGATGCTTGATCAAATTTGTCTATTTCTGCAATCTTATGCAAGTGGTAAAATGTCTTTTAACTGCCCTTTGTGAAGGGCAGTTCCCCTGTGTCATAATAATTGAAAATTAAGAAGTTACAGAGTCATAATTAAATTGTCCCCTTTGAACCTTTGTTGATTGAAGTTGCATATTAACCACATCCCATTCAGGCATCAGTAGCAGGAAATATTCTGAACACCAACTGCTACAAGATAACATAACAAGCTTTGACAGCTTCCTAATTACCTGACTACCCAGTAGTTAAAAACACTTAAATACTGTAGCAATTCTCCTCTTTGCACATAAGTCAAAAGGTATATCTAATTTACTTTTTAATTGATATCTATATTGCTGCTTTTAAAAGAATATACACTCCCCGGTATGTTTAACTATTAATTTGTAACCTTTGATCTGCATGTGAGAAATAATTATAAAAGAGAAATTACTCGTTATCAAGCACATGGATGTCAAGCATAGATAAATCTCAAACTGCAACCCAAAATGAATTGAACCATTTTTTTTAAACACTCTCCTTTTTTTCCTGAAGCTCTAACTCACTTTCAATTTAATTTCAATTTCAATTATGTGTTGTATTTCACCATGAGCTTTATTTTTCTCACCTGTAGAATGGGGAAAATAATGGTTTTAGGGTCATCATGAATATCAAATTCAAGGGATGCATGTAAAAGGATTAGAGCAGAATCTGGCCCCAGTAAAATGTTCAAGGAATGTTAGCTCTGTCCATCTCAGTTCTAAAGACTTTTGGATTTGACAAGATGGGTTCCACATATATTTGTTCAATTGAAATAACATTAAACTTACATTGAAGTTTCCCTTATTACTTTAGTAGACTAAGAGGTATTTAGAACCAGAGTCGTACACCGTAAGATACTATCTCATCTTAGACACAATTGGCAATGTAATTATGAACAATTAATGGACCTAAAGACATCTTCGAGAGCAATGTTATAGCTTCCACGTACACAGTAGTCTTTACCTGCCTAGGGCTGTGCTAAGCCCTTTATAGGCATGATCTCAGTTAATCTCCATAGTAGCCCTATCAGGTGGGAAGTATTTTAAGTCCCATTTTACAAGAAAACCAAAATTAGGCCCAGAGACTCTAAGACCAAAGAGCTAGTAAGTGGTGGAGGTAGATTTTGACCTAAATCTTTTTGCCTGCAGACCTCATACTCTTTTTAATTTTTTATTGTTATGTTAATCACCATACATTACATCATCGGTTTTTGATGTAGTGTTCCATGATTCACTGTTTGTGCATAACACCCAGTACTCCATTCAGTACGTGCCCTCTTTAATACCCACCACCAGGCTAAACCATCCCCCCACCCCCCTCCCCTCTAGAACCCTCAGTTTGTTTTTCAGAGTCCATAGTGTCTCATGGTTTGTCTCCCCCTCCGATTTCCCCTCCTTCATTTTTCCCTTCCTACTATCTTCTTTTTTTTTTTTTTTTAACATATAATGTATTATTTGTTTCAGAGGTACAGATCTGTGATTCAACAGTCTTACACAATTCACAGCACTCACCACAGCACATACCCTCCCCAGTGTCCATCACCCAGCCACCCCATCCCTCCCACCCCCCACCACTCCAGCAACCCTCAGTTTGTTTCCTGAGATTAAGAATTCCTCATATCAGTGAGATCATATGATACATGTCTTTCTCTGATTGACTTATTTAGCTCAGCATAACACCCTCCAGTTCCATCCACCAGACCCCATACTCTTAACCACTCTAAGTACTACTATTGAAAGAATCTTGTAGAATAGGTCATTTTATAAAGGAAGGAGTGAGAGCAGAGGAGGATCTACATGTAAGGTAGTGCATATCAACACAACATGTCCATGCCCTACCAAAAGAATCTGGATCATGTTTAAAGAATTTGCAAAGTATTATAACCCAACATGATGTTTGTGTCCCTAAAGCTACAAATCCTACTAGATCGAATAGTTCCTTCCAAATAAATATATTTATTTAGAGAATCCTGGGTCAGCTGCTATACAAGGAATAACAGAATTAAAATGCTTTCCCTGCCTTTAAAAAGCTAGTAGTTTAATGGGGAGATAATATGGTGGCAGGTGTATAATATTTTTCCATAAATATAAGGGGGCTGGCTGCATGAACCACAGGGCATTTTAAACCAGCAAGGAATATAACCACTGGTAGAACATGAGGTAGCAAAACCATTCTTAAGGGAAGTGAACAAGGAGAATGTGGACATTTGTGGAAAGTGTTTTAGAAGAGATGGTTCTTCATCTGGTAGGATTAAAATAGGTAAACTAATTGGAAAATTTAGTTACTTTTGTACACAAGAAGATGAGTATGGCATGTACTCATCATTTGTTCTGAGGAAACTCAAGGTAGTCAGCCTTTCTGGAGGTAGATACCCTAGGATGTGAGCAAAACTAAGTTCCCAGAATAGCAGTTTACATTTGATGGAAAGGAAGCTTTTCAAGATTCTTTAAAAAGTTGCACAATTCCCTTGACTTTTGTCAAAAAGTCCCTTGACTTTTGTAAATTTGTAAGGATGCTAAGAATGGTTTCAGTGAAATTTCAGAGAAATTTACCTTTTAAAATCTTAAGAACATTATTTCTGTGTTTTTGCAAATAGGGTTTCAACTTTCATTCATGGCATATACTCTTCTCTTATCATTTTTCTCTCCCAGCCACAATCAACCTGGGCATCAGCTATAGTTCTTTTCTATACACATTACATCCAATGTGGTATATTCTTACTATTCAATTAAATGTATTTAGATCACATTTAGCTTATCTAGAGATTGGAATAAGGACCAGGCATCTGTCTACATTTCCCATACCATCTTCTCTATGGCTCTTCTTCTTGGTCTTCTTTTGCTCATTTGCCATTCTTCTTTCCAGAAATGTTTCAAAACTGATGAGATTCTCATATGCATGTAGTTTGGGTTTCATGTGTTTTCATGAAATTTTGGTCCTCTCTTTTTTCCCATCTTGTGAAAAAGCTCCTAGAAAACAATGACCCCATCCCCATTCTCATCCACAGTTTATAGTAAGAGGCATTTTATTGACTAATTCCCTTCTCTTCCCTCATGAATTCCAAAAGCTACATGTTCAATCTCATACCTTCTTTAAACTGTTAGTATAAAAGAATAGCTTTCTTTTTTTTTTAAAGACCTTAGGTTTATACTAACAACTGTAACCTGATTGATAGCTAAAAAACTAGAAGACTCAATTCTCTGTAGCCCAAAGGTGCTTAACTCTTGCTGGTTGATTGGATGCTTTAATCGTGTAATGAAAGTTATAGATCCCTCCCCAGGAGGAAAAATAATCATATGCAGACAAAATATAGGAACAACACCACAATCTTCATAAACTTTCTGATATTCACTCCCAAACCCCAGATTAAGAATCCCTGTTATCACCCCCTTTCATTTTCTTGGTATTGCCTAGAATATAGGTTCACAGTACATACTCAGGATCAATGGATAAGGGTTCAAACCTCAACCTTGTCTCTTTCTAATATCTGATCACAGGCAAACTGTCCACTCCTAGTCTCATGGTTAATGTAAGCATCTATGTCTTTGGGTGTCCATAAAGGATTAAATGAGATATTGCATATAACAGGGTACAGCTTATTGCCTAGCACGTGGGCTTAATCAATATTAGCTATTATTCTCTTCATAAAACTTTTGTTTTACTTAGTATCTAACGCTTTTCAGTGGAGATGGAAGACAAGGCAAAGAACCTGGTCTTTGGAGACTACTGGGGGAAACTAAAGAGCAATTTTCAAGTTGAGAACCAGGGTGAGAAAGGAACCTTTCATTTTATTTTGAGGCCTGCCAGGGGATGCTCCCTCTTGCCCTCTTATGAAAGAGGTCAGGGAGAAAGGCAATCCTTGCCAAAAAACACAAAGAAGCAGAACTTGATCAAAGCGGAGAATCTCTCTGCAACACTATCGATTAAGATTTAGGATTTTTTTGTTCATTTGCTGCAAAATATATTCAGAGAAACATTATCAAAATGTTCTCTCAGCAGTTAAGAAAATTGTCTCTGATTCTTGCTCAGGTCTTCCCTTCTTTTAGGGAATACCTTACAATATCTGTAATTGTCAAAGTATGCAATAAGCAACAAAAAAAATTCAAATTTTAATATTCTACACCCAGTTCTCCCAGTAGTTAAGGAATGGATAGGACTGTGTAATCCAAAACAACATTACCTAAGATAAGTAAAATGTAAACCACATATGTAATTTTAAATTTTCATGTAGCCACATTTTAAAAAGTTGAAGTTAAATTTGTTATATTTTATTTCATCCAATATATCCAAAATATCATTTCAACACATACTCAGCATAAAAATTCATTAATGAGGTATCTTGCATTCTTATTTTTACACCAAGTCTTGAAATCCATTGTGTCTATTATAATGCATCCATATTCTGATATGAAATTTTCAGTGATAAAAGTAAAATGCAGTTCTGCCAAAACAATTAGAATGTGTTTATTTTTATCTTTTTAATTAGGTTGTGTTTAGAGGAAAATATTTTGTATTATTTTTATTTCTTAAGTTAAATAAAATCCAAACTCCTTTTCCTGAGTGACATGGCCACGTTTCAAGTGCATACGGGTCACAGGTGGCCAGTGGCTGCCATATTAGAAAGCACAGGTTTACAGGGAAGAATGTGAACTTAGAGTCAGAAGCTCTAGATCTGAATCCTGTCTCCCATTTACTCACCGTGTGTCTTTGTGCAACTTGCTTACCTTCTCTGAGCCTCAGTTCTTTTGGCCGTATACAGCCCCCTAAGTTGTTAAGTTTTCTGAGTGTTGAATGAGATCATGTAAGAGAAAGAGCTATAAAATGAAATGTAAACATAAGGAATTTTAATTTAGTGATATGGAGAGAGTTAATTACTTAGGCCTTTCAAATCAGATTATACATTTGTGGAGGCTGAAACAAGTCATCTTTTCTATTGCTAAGATTGATTACAAATCCTAAAGTTAGGATTCTGTGGATTGGTGCCTTTTGAAAGCAGTTCATTGTCCTGCTTCCCATTAGAAAAATCAATGCTTTCCTCTTAACTTTAAGTACTCAAGATACAGTTTTTAAATATAAAAGAAAACTTTTGAGGTTTTGAAGAAGAGTTTAAGTGGTAACATGGTCACAGTGCTGTGTGTGTGTGTGTGTGTGTGTGTGTTTGGAAAAGATACACATCACATTATTAAAAGTACCCCACAGATAGAGAATAAAAACAAAAAAAGAGGGTCTTTTCTGTTTTATTTTAAAGGCTTCTCTAGTATTTCAGTTTTAAACAAAGTACATAATATTATTTCTGTAATAAAAATCGGGACAGATGAAAAAAATCATTTGATATAAAGCAGAGGTCTCTGATTCTACATTTATAAGAGATCAAATTAATTATCTTTGGAGAACGAACCCTATTAATGCTCATGGGAATTAATATGGAGAAATCAATAAATCATAGCTGCTTTACTTCATGAAACCCAGCTCCATAGAGCAGTCCCTGTGAGACCCAACCCCACTACATAATCACCACTGGTGATTCGGATCACCTGCCCTCATAAATTTTTCCTTGGTTACATACTTGGCATCCATGGTTGTTGTTCCTATCTTCAGCATTTTAAAACATGTGTATGTCTCTCTGTGTGTATATCCTCTTGAATTTCAGCCTTGGCCTCTCTGAGGGATTATTGCCTGTTTGCTTGAATTGTTCCCAAAAGCCCCCTAAATGAATTTCTGTCACATGTGCCTTGAAATCTCTACGTAGACCACATAATTCCAAACATTACCTTGGATTTGATGAAAATCCATCTAGATGTTTTCATGCTAAGCAGCCACAGAAAGACAGAATCAGCTTTATGTATTCAGATTACCCTTGAAGAGAATACAAGGTAACAAGTGATTTTTGAGGGTTCAGAAAGACAACTACTCAAAAATAGCTTCTGTGTTAGCTTTGAGTCACCTTGCTCCTAGGTCTCTGTTGAACAGACTTGTCCAGATGGAAGCACTTTCTCCCTGAACATATGAGTGGCCCACCTGTGTGCCTTTATATTAATATAACTCTATTAATTAAATTAAATAATAATTATTGAAGGCTTACTTTCTTAGTTTGGGCTGCTCTAACACAATACCATAGACAAGGTGCCTTAAACCACAGAATTGTATTTCTCACAGTTCTGGAGGCTGGAAGTCTGAGGTTAGGATACAAGCATGGGAGGGCTCCCAGGAAAGGCCCTCTTCCAGGTTATAGATGGCTGTGTTCTCATCGTATCCTCCCAGGCCTCTCGCTCACATCTGTTCTTATAAGAGTACAAATCCTATACTAAGGATTCTACCCTCGTGACTCAATTACCTCTTAAGGGCCCCACCTCTGATCCTATCACTGTGGGAATTTAGGCCTCAACATGTAAATTTTAAGGGGACACAAACATCCAGTCTGTAGCACTTACCGTGTGCGGACACCATGCAAAGTGCTCGGGATGATGGTCAACAGACATGGCAGCTGCCCTTAGGAAGCTTGTTGTCCCTGAGGAGTCCTGTTCATCAAATACCCGAGTGGAAAAATTTAACCATACCAAACAGCATATAAAGGTGGAGGGCACAGTGAAATTAGAGGAGTTAGGAAGGAAATAACCTAAGTGGAGAAGTCAGGAAGGCTTCTATGATTGAAATAAGACCCAAAGTATGACAAAGTGCTAACCTGACCATGGAAGAGAAAAGGAGGGTGGATCTCCTGGGTCAGTGGAATAGTATGTGTGGAAGCTCTGAGGTAGAAGGTAGCAGGGCACATTCAAAGAAGCCAAAGAAAGCGCATGTCACTGGAGCTTAGAGAACAAGCATGAGTATAGCACAGAAGAAGTTAGGTGGGGGCCAGACCCTGTCAGACTTGGTAGGCTCTATCTCAAATGTTGATAGGTTAAGTCTTTAAATCTAATCTGATCTTGTTTTAAGACCCATTGTAATAGGGTATTCCTTTTCATTCGTAAGATTGTTGGGACGACTTAGACCGTCACTAGCCCATCTTCAATTTTTTCAGCAAGCCAAGAATTAGAATGGAACCTTCTCCTTAAGTCTTGAGAACAGCCACTCTCAATTCTGCATCTTCACCGGGAGCCACTTTTGAGATTAGGACATTAGATGTGCAAATTAGATGATAAGACCTCCTTCTCCAGTTCCTGGGCATTCTAATTCCATAGATCTAGGATGGGCATAGCCATCTTTATCTTTTAAACCTTCTACTCGCCAATCTGATGGGCAATGTCTGGGCAATAATGTCTGGGCAAAAACTCAGTTTTGTGTTATCACCCTTTTATTTATAAAGAGTATCAACCTCAGCAGAATAGATGATATTACCAGTCACTTTTGGAAACTAGCTAATGGAGAAGAAGTTTTCCAGCAAGATGTTCCTCTTCTGATATCAATGGGCTTTGTGACATTTTAGTTTTTGAAATTTCTGGGGCCTTCTATATTAAGAATATTTCTATAAATCATTCCCCTTCTTTTGCTTTCCTTGAAAAAGGAATTCCTGATTCTTTTTAAGTCTGTATTTACTCTGAAACTGAACTAACTCCATTCTTACAACAAGCTCAGTAATTGTAGCCTTTCAGATAGTGCCATTTTATCTTGTTTGTCCTTCAGTAAGAACTTCCTATCATTCAGATACTTTGTTGCAGTCAGTATTGTTTATACTTTCTGAACACTTCCCACGAACGACAAAGATGTTTCCTCTCCGACTAAATTAGTTCATTGGACCTGGAGATTTTTTTTCCCTGTCCTTATCTGCCAGTCCTGTTCCAACTGTTATGTGGACTGAGGTATCTGTTCTTACTGTAGCCTTCCCTGGATGGCTTGTGCCCACAGTCCCGATAAACAGAGCATGAGCCAATAACACAGCTACCATGGCAACAGCCGGAGGTGGACACCAGTCCTGGCAGAGTCACTGAGATGCCTCTTGCAGGGATTTGCAACAGGGGTCCAACGTATCTAATTAGTTAGTTAGTTTAGACTACTTGAAGTAAGAGGTTAGGAATGGGGTTGGATGGGCCATAAATAGCAATGAACGAATAGTGTGTAGGTCATCTGCTGAGAAGCTGTTGCATGAGGGGAAGTCAAGGGAATGGGATGAAATGGAAAGAACAGGAGGAGACAGAAGAGAAGAAGATGGAATTGCAGCAGGGATGGACAGTCTGGGAGCTGACATAGTGGCATGGATAGAAAGAGGGCAGAAACATAGGAAAGGGGACACCTGGGCGGGGGGGCTCAGTCAGTTAAGCGGCTGCCTTTGGCTCAGATTATGGTCCTAGGGTCCTAGGATTGAGTCCCATATCAGGTTCCTTGCTCAGTGGGGAGTCTGCTTCTCCCTCTGCCTGCCGCTCCTCCTGCATGTGCTCACTCCCTCTCTCTGATAAACAAACAAATGCAATCTTAAACACGTGCACACACACACACACAGAGGAAGGGAGGAAAACAGGGGGAAAAAGGGAGATTGAAGGAAAGAAGAATGTAGAAGAGATATCGGGGCAGAGAGACACAGGGAGGGAGAAGTGATGATACAGAGAGAAGTGGGCCAGAGAGAAGGAGACGAGCAGGAAAACGGGGACCACTGAGCAGTTGCTTTTACTCGGAAGAGTTTTATCCTGCCCTGAGTCTGTCGAGCTCTCTTTCCTGCCCTTGAATTCACTATCGGATTGATAGTTAGATCCAACCCCCCCTTTATCTTCCAAATATTATTTATTATTTATCTTTTCTCCTTCTCTATTTCATTAGTTTATTTGGAAGTTTATTTAGAAGTTTTGTTTTAAACTGAGGGTTGCCGGAGTGGTAGGGGGTGGGAGGGATGGGGTGGCTGGGTGATAGACATTGGGGAGGCTATGTGCTATGGTGAGCACTGTGAATTGTGTAAGACTGTTGAATCACAGACCTGTACCTCTGAAACAAATAATACATTATATGTTAAAAAAAAAAAAAAAGAAGAAGAAGAAGAAGATAGCAGGAAGGGAAGAATGAAGAGGGGGAAATTGGAGGGGGAGACGAACCATGACAGACTGTGGACTCTGAGAAACAAACTGAGGGTTCTAGAGGGGAGGAGGGTGGGGGGATGGGTTAGCCTGGTGATGGGTATTAAAGAGGGCACGTGCTGCATGGAGCACTGGGTGTTATACGCAAGCGATGAATCATGGAACACTACATCAAAAACTAATGATGTAATGTAGGGTGATTAACATAACATAATAATAAAAAAAAATAGAAGTTTTGTTTTATTTCTCTTTTCCAAAATACTGACCCTTTGAAATGCCCAACTAACTCTGTAACTTGTTTTGTTGGTTTTTTTTAACTTTGTTTTGAAAGAATTTTAGACTCACATAGTTGCAGAAACAGGACAGAGAGTTCCCATTACCCTTTCCCCAACTTCTCCCAATGATAACCTCGTACAGAACAGTGGCAAAATTAGCAAAACCAGGAAATTGACATTGGTGCACTTCTAGTAATTACAGATTTTACTTAGATTTCCCCAGTTTTTACATGCACTGGTTTATTTTGTTTTAGGTGTATAGGTCAATGGAATTTTATCACATGTATATAGATTTGTGTAACCACTACTAAAATCTGTCACATCTTTTTTAAAAGGTGATACATTTGTATGGTTAAAAAATCAAAATAATATTAAAAGATACTCAGTGAAACATTTAAATCACAACTCTACCCCCCCATTCATCTTGTTCCCTGCCTTATAAATGGTCACCTCACTATTTCATGTTTGCCTTCCATTCATCCTTCTTTTTTTTTTAATTTTTTTTATTAACATATAATGTATTATTTGTTTCAGGGGTACAGGTCTGTGATTCATCAGTCTTACACAATTCACAACACTCACCATAGTACATACCCTCCCCAATGTCCATCACCCAGCCACCCCATCCCTCCCACCCCCCACCACTCCAGCAACCCTCAGTTTGTTTCCTGAGATTAAGAGTCTCTTATGGTTTGTCTCCCTCTCTGGTTTCGTCTTATTTCATTTTTCCCTCAATTCCCCTATGATCCTCTGTCTTGTTTCTCAAATTCCTCATATCAGTGAGATCATATGATACTTGTCTTTCTCTGATTGACTTATTTCGCTTAGCGTAATACCCTCTAGTTCCATCCACGTCGTTCCAATCCATTCATCCTTCTTTAAAACACAAGCAAAATATACATATTATAATGTGCATCCTCCTTATATAAAAGTTAGGTCATTTATGTAAATTATTCTGCCCCTCCCTATTTTCACTTAGTGTTGGAGATCAGTTCATATCCTCACATGAAGAAGAGTTCCTCGTTCTTTCATAAGTGCACGGTATCCCACTGTATAAACACTGCACCTTTAATTCACTTAAGCAATCTTTGAGTGGCTTTCTTTGCCAAAAAAAAGCCACTATATATACACACACACACATTTAATATATGTATCTCACAAAACAAGAGTCTCAGAAAAAAGCTCAAGAGAAGCTTTCCAAATGCGCACAGTAAACTGGGGCACCTCTCTCAAGGGGGGAGGGGCAAAGTCGCCACGTGGCGGGGGCAGGAGAAGTAAAGCAGAACTAAGGGTTGGTGTATACCTCTGCAGGGCTGAAAAGATGGATTTTTTTTTTTTTAATCAAAGAGAACATCACCTGCACCATTTGAGATAACGGGGTCACAACTGAATTAAAAATTGGCATTGGAAACTCAGCAGCACTGTACAAACTGTCAGAAGTCTGTCAGATGAGTGAGAGTTGGTGCTTATGTGGAAAAGCAAGAAAGAACACCAGTTACCTGTCTAGGCCACGTTGAAAGAACGATTGTTTCAGAATGATAGGATTAATTAAATATACATTTTGCAAAATCGACTGTTTGCGGGAAGTTTATTCAACTTTCTATTCTTAGTGCAGTTTCTTCTTCATTTTTGTTAATTACTCATTTATTATTTTATCTTTTGTGATAATCACAAAGTATTCAGAATTTGTTCTGGAATTTCTCTTAAGCATATGTGTGTATGTCTATAAACACAAACATAAATCCATCTAAGAGACATTCAGTGATCACCACCAGACATCAGACGTTTTCTTTAACCATAATTGAAAAGAAGGGATAAATACTCTTAGCTGGAGTTTGAGTGACCAAGGTAATAATTACATTAGACTTCCACTCATCAGTAAAAATACGAGAAATAGAGAGGTATTTATTCCTCAGCCAGCCCAGCGATCTTTTAGTGCTGTAGAGATTTCAAGAGTTCCCTAGAAAGGCTATTAAATTCACTGAAGAATTTTTGAGCATCTCTCACGTGTCAGGCATTATACACATGTCTGGGAGAATTCCTACTCAAATAATCCCCTGGTCTCTCCTATCAAAATACACCATGACTGGAGCGCTGGGCTGGCTTAGTCAGTAGAGTACGTGACTCTTGATCTCAGGGTCATGAGTTCAGGCTCCACAATGGGCATAGAGCTTAATTAAAAATATATATATATACACATTTAATATCTATATTACACACACACACATTTATCATGACCCCCTCATGCAGAACCTTTCCAAATAACAGCTAACCACTCTGAAAAATGAATGGCATTCATGTGCTGGTAGGTGACAATGGCAATGAGCTTTCCCAGCCACTTACACATCATGTTTTTCATTTTCTTCTTAGCTTTTATTTTAATTTCTGTCCTTTTATTCATTCGTTTACTTATCATTTACTCCCACATGAAAATGAAAGTTCTAAGAGCTCAGAGTCCTCGTCTATCTTGTTCACTGTTGTATCCCCCCACCTAGGACAATGGTGGGCACAGAGGAGGTACTTTCTAAACCCTTTTCAATGAATGGGAACAGAGGTAGCAGGAAAGACCAACTGACCAGAAATCAGGTCTCCCTGCCTTGACACTTCCTCACTTTATAAACCAGCAGGGAAAATAATCTTCTCTAAGCTTCAGTTTCTCCATTTACAAATGAGATTAACGGGGTGCTTGGGTGGCTCAGTTAGTTGAGTGTCTGCCTTTGGCTCAGGTCATGATCTCAGGGTCCTGGAATCAATTGGCATTGGTGCAATACTTGGGGCTCCCTGCTCAGCAGGGAGCCTGCTTCTCTCCCTCTCCCTCTGCCTGCCACTCTGCCTGCTTGTGTTCTCTCTCTCTCTCTCTTTCTCTCTCTCTGTGTGGGTCAAATAAATAAAATCTTTAAAAAAAAAAAAGGGACTAATGATTCAGGCCCAAAATTCTAGAGTCAGGGCACCTAAGTTCTATCCCAGCTCTATTCCTTACGAGCTGTATATGACTTTGGGCAAGGTACTTATACATTATATGTTAAAAAAGAAGAAGAAGAAGAAGATAGCAGGAGGGGAAAAATGAAGGGGGGGAATCGGAGGGGGAGACGAACCATGACAGACTATGGACTCTGAGAAACAAACTGAGGGTTCTAGAGGCGAGGGGGGTGGGAGGATGGGTCAGCCTGGTGATGGGTATTAAAGAGGGCACGTTCTGCATGGAGCACTGGGTGTTATACACAAACAATGAATCATGGAACACTTCATCTAAAACTAATGATGTAATGTATGGTGATTAACATAACATAGTAATAAAAATAAATAAATAAGAATTTAGGTTGTGGGAAAAAAACAAACTTTGTACCTCAGTTTTCTCATTTGTAAAATAGAAAAAAATATGAATATTCTACCTAATAAGTTTGTTGGGAGGACTACATATTCCCTTCACAGTATGTAGCAAAGTACCTGGTACATAGTAAATGCTCAGTAAGTATTAGCCTCTGCTGTCACCAGCATGATTGTGAGAATCAAGTGAGACAGTGAAGGAAAGTAACTTCTCTGTATAAAAAGCTGTACAGGTGTAGATTTCCAGATTACCAAGTTGCTTCCTTCAGGGACACGCATTTGTGTTCCAGCAGGAAGCTCCTAGAACCACAGTGCTTTTTTTTTTTTTGAAGATTTTATTTATTTATTTGACAGAGAGAGAGACAGTGAGAGAGGGAACACAGGCAGGGGGAGTAGGAGAGGGAGAAGCAGGCTTCCCACTGAGCAGGGAGCCCGACTCGGGGCTCGATTCCAGTACCCTGGGATCATGACCTGAGATGAGGGCAGACGTTTAATAACTGAGCCACAGAGGTGACCTGAACCACAGTGCTTTTAACCAAATTTATAGATATAACGAACATCCTTCCAAATGCTGGCATACTGACAGATGAGATTTTGGGAAAAAGGGAGCTTTTGATTGACCCTAACATAATGCTTAAAAGTTTGCCATTATTCTAACAAGAGGGCGGAGAAAATGCATTTTGGTCCAACTCTCCTGGTTATGAAAATTCTTTGGAAGAATTAAAAATACGTCACAAACAGGCAAAATTCTTATAGGAAATGACAGGTTTGCTGACATGTATTTGAAAAGCAGTTAAAAAAAACACAATCCTTCCCCTTATTAAAATGTTATTTAAGAAAAAAGTTAGGGGCACCGAGGTGGCTCAGTCGGTTAAGTGTGCCTCTGGCTCAGGTCATGATCTTGGGGTCCTGGGATTTAGCCCTGAGTTGGGCTCCTTGCTCAGCGGGAGCCTGCTTCTCCCTCTCCCGCTGTCCCTCCCCCTGCTGGTGCTCTCTCACAGTCTCTCTTTTTCTTTCTCTCTCAAATAAATGAATAAATAAAATCTTAAAAAAATATTTAAACTTTTTTATTTCTTTATGTTGCCCTGGGTATATACTCACTAGAATTTCAAATATTAGGTCTGTTCCCACAATATAGTGCTTCCTTAACAAAGGTAGATGTTATATTAGCAGAAAATTGAAGTGTACGATAATAGCTTTACCCAGAAAAAGTGAGGCAGAGTCATTTTATGAGACTGATGCACTGCCCACTGAGCCAAGAGGGCCGTTGAGGCAGAGCCATTTTAAAATGATATAAATCAGAACTTGAATACTTAAATATGGTAAAATGAAGATGTGTAAAAACATGTGAAAGCACTCTAACCCTATTTTCATCCTGTCACATATTAATGTAGAAAGTATTCAAGATCTATGCGATTTAAGTGATATATGCCTGATGTGAGTATACGTAAAGGAGAAGGTTGCATGTAGAATAAACTACCCAAAATTCAAATACTGCTGAGTTTTATTTGTAAACTCCCAAGTCAATATAAGCAAATATCTAACCACAGTGACAAACCTTTTGAAGTTTTCTTTATATGTGGACTGAGCTAAGAGGTCTTCCTGGTTATCCTTTTATCTTTCTGTTATTGCTGGGTGGTTGTTGTTTTTGTTTGTTTGTTTGTTTGTTTTTTCCTGCACGTAACTCTGTTCTAAGTAATCTGAATGAAGGGCAGGACTTGGATCTGCAGCATGTCCTATGCCCCCTCCAGACCCTGGGATGTCCATAAAGTCTGAGGATAATGCCTTATTCCCAGGATTTGTACTAGTAACAGAGCGATAACCATTCCTGTGGTACCCAGGAAGTAAGATAAAGCTTGTAAAGCACTGTTTCAGTATATTCTTTTCAAACAGCCACAGAAAAGTAGTAGAAAAATACTTTAGTACATACAGAAGTTGAAGAGAAACTTGGCAAGCTCATAGTGTTAAAATAGAGAACTGAGAAGATACAATTCCTTTTGATGCTAATGAGTTATTTGCTTAGTCCATAAGAAGAAGTAAAAATGAAGTTGCTGGGTGAAAAGTTTGCTAGGGAAGGTTTATTTGGTTGGTTGGTTGGTTGGTTGGTTGGATATCTTCATTTGTTTTGTGTGTTTTAGCTAGCCAGGCAAAGAGTCAGTGGAGGAGGTCACATAGAGAGCCAATCCCTATCAGGATGTGTCCATTTTGCCTCCCCTACTGCTAAGCAGACTAAAAGTAGAATAAGCAAGTCTCTCTGAGTTCCCTAGGAATGCCAAAACAAAGTATCATAAACTAGGTGGTTACCACAACAGAAATTCATCCTCCCACAGTTCTGAAGGCTAGAAATAGAAACTCATTGTGTTAGCAGGGCCAGGGGCCATGTTCCCTCTGAGATTCTGGGTAGAGTTCTTTCTTGTCTCTTTCTAGCTTCTAGTTGTCGCCGTCAATATCTGGCATCGCTTGGCATGCTGTAGCATGACTCCATTCTCTGCCTCTGTCATCGCCTGGTGTTTTTGCTGTGTGTCTCTTTCTCCTGGAACTTTCATCTTTTTGTAAGGACACCAGTCATACTGGATTAGAACCCACTCTAATGACCGCATCTTAATTTGATTATTCCTGAAAAGATACTATTTCCAATTTCCAAGTAAAGTCACATTCACCAACTCACCACCTGTGAAGAGTTAGGACTTTAATATATCTTTTTTGGGGGTAGTGGGGAAGATAGCATTCAATACATAACAAAGTCTTAGGGAAGAGGGAAATTCCTTGGACGCATATTTTTTCTAAAATAGTAGTAGTAGGTACTTTAGATCCCTGGTAAATATAGGAATATACTCATAAATTCTCTAGCTAGAGCACATAATTATAATGATTCTGGAGAGGGGGTGTGGTGAGGGGGTGGAAAGAAGGTGCCTTCTAGAGGGTTTAGAAATACCACCAGGAGAAGATCATAGGTAATATTATGGATATTGACAGGTGGGAGGGGAGTTTAAGAATACAAGTAAAGGGGAAAAATAGAGAGGCAAACCAAGAAAGAGACTCTTAGAGAACAGAACTATAGAGAACAAAGCTGATGGTTACCAGGGGAAGGTTAAATAGGTGATGGGGAAGAAGGAAGGCACCTGTGATGAGCACTGGGTCATGTATGGAAGTGCTGAATCACTGTATTGTACACCTGAAACTAATATTACACTGTGTGTTAACTAACTGGAATTTAAATAAAAACTTTTAAAAAAAAGTTCTCATCACAAGAAAATAATTGTAGCTATGAAAACAAAACAAAACAAAAAACCAAAAACACCAAAAGGCTGGTTCACATCTTGCATCACTACTTACTAGCTATGCAAACTGGAGCATGTTATAGAATGTCTCCATGCCTCAGTTTCCTCATATAAAGTTGGGATAATAATAATAGCACAAGGCAGGTGCGCTAGTAAATAGAACACCTAGAGTAAAGCCTTGTGTGAGGCATGGTTTTAATACATTTGGCCCTAGTGAATTAGTTACTAATTAAAGCCCTTTGATGATTGAGTAAGGGAGGGGAGAAAAGAAGAAACAGTGATTTCATATAGGGACCAGGTGTCTGAAGTTGTTCCTGCAGAGAAAATACAAACCAGTGAACTTTAGATTCCAAGAAAAGATCCAACTCTGGGATCATGGGTTGTATCTGGTAGCTGCGTTTCTTTGAAGTTGCATTTCATTGTACCTCATTTTTACTGGGTGTTTTTCCCCCCAGTGGGCCTAAAGGGAAATAACAAGTAACTATTTGGGTTTGACTTTGCAAAAAATGTAATTAAATAACAGTAATTATCAGGTTGCTATTAACTTTGAAACATGCAAGACTTAAATACCACCCATGTTTGCCTGAGTTTAGTTTTCCAACTTGTGGAAAAGTTCTTTAACTCAAACATCTGGGTGTGTGTGTGTGTGTGTTCAAACATATAAAGTATATTTTGACTGAACAGTTTAAATTTGGTGTCATATAAATTAATTGAGTCTCCCCACTGGATAGACCCAGATCTCAGAGGAGCTCCAGTTGGTCTCTGGAACTCTATTATGTGCAAACCTGTCTCAATGACAGATATTTGTGTGCAGTGTCCAAACAGAGTGGCAGGCTCCTCTGGACCAGGTGCCTAGTCTTAGCACCTATAACCCGCTGGGTTGCTGTCATTGGTGCTGAACCCTCAGGGTGTAAGAGAAAGGATCTTCCTCTGGAATGTCTACATTCCAGCACCGAGTTCACCCCCATGCTTCCCCAAGAGACAAATTATGGCTTAATTTGCATATGTTCAACCAATTTCTGCCAAATATTTGCATGCCTTTTTCTGTAAATGTTGGGTGACATTTCAAGGCAGTGTTATGTAATGATTAAGAACATGATCTTTAGAGCCAGCAAGGACTGGTCAAATGCCAGTTCCACCATATGACTTTGGAAAGCTATTTAACTGTTATGGGCTTCTGTTTCTCCATATGTAAAAATGCTAATAATAATAGTATAATTGGGATAATGCATGTTAAATGTTTAATGCAGTCCCTGGCACACAGCAATGTGCCTAATCACGTTTGCCTACTTTAGCTATTATTTCCCATCCCACATTTGTCAAGGCCAAAGTCCATTTTATAAAATATTGGTGAAACAAATTATTTAGAATATTTATTTATGCCTCATTAATCAAAAGTTGAGGATTATTTGGGTTAGCATGAGTAAGAAATAACTGTCTTACCTTGGAATTCAAAATGAAAAAGAAGATGGACAGTTTGAATAATTTTTCCAGTACTCCATTGCCAATCTAGAGTGGTCTTGTAGGTAAGACCGTGGCCAGGTATATAAATACAGACTAAGTGCAAATTCCACAGTTCTAGAAATAATGATATTTAGAACAGTAATACCTACTACATTCAGCAGTAACATTCAACTACACATATAAATAATAGGATATTCTAATTGTCTCAGGTTTACTAGATGTATGACTTTGTCCAGTTCTCATTGTGGCTTTTATTGGAAATTTGCCTCCACTTTTCCTTGAAACAATTTTCATATTTTATCCTTCTATCTGATGGTTACTGTGCTTCGCTGATCAGGGCAAAACATTTGAAAGGGCTGGAGATTTGAGGCATATCCCAGACTCCTTTCTTGATTTGCCATATTCATTTCATCTGGGAATTTAAGAATTCATGAGAGAATGACTTCCCTAGGACTAGAAAGACATAGTGAGCCGTGAATTCCATGTGAGAAGGTGAGCATGAGGTCAGGGTTAGAACTATGTAAAGATGCATAAGAAATGGGTAATCACTGCACCAGAGACTCATAATTGCTCGTCACTTCATTGGTTTCTAATATGACTATGTTAGCTTTCTTAAATGTTCCAAAGTAATTATCTCCCTTCAAAAGAAAGTGGTCATTTTTAATACTGTCCCCTGTTGATAAAACACATGAAATCGCTCCCTGAAATAGCAAGTATAGTAGGAAATTGGGTGATCTGAAAGGAAATTTCACTTCCTAAACTGAAAATGAGCCACCAAATGTTGGAACATTCAGCTACTGAAAACCTAGGGGGTGCCTGGGTGGTTCAGCCAGTTGAACATCTGACTCTTGATTTCAGTTCAGGTCGTAATCTCAGGGTCTTGAGATTGAGCGCTCTGCAGGGAGTCTGCTTGAGATTCTCTCTCTCTCCCTCTGTCCTTCCTCCCTCTCTCTCTTAAAAAAAAAAATAAAACCCTAAGATTTACACACCAATCATATTGTGTGAATTCAGATGCCCCAGGAAGGCTTCATACTTGAGGTGATGCTCACATACACTGCTTGGTATCCAAAATTGTACCTACTTTGTTGTATTCAGTCTTCATGAAAATGTTGCCACCCCTTAAGTGGTCATACTCTTCAGTTACTGGTCTTTTTCATTTATTGGTTTGTTTTTAAGGAGGTGCTTGTATTCATTTTGTAATAAAAAGAAATACTTTTCTACTTTCATTTTTTCTCTATACTCCCTCCTACTTTCCCAGTGAATTGGCTATCTCCTGCAGAGACTGCATAAAATGGATAATGTAGTAAGTAGATGCTTTCATAGCAATGCAGAAAAGAAAAGTTTCTTCTTTGCCAGTTTGTTCATAAAAACCCCATCAACACCCTAAAATTTAAAAATGATGGCGTTTCCATCACTCCCCATGTTGGCATGGGAAACAAATGATTCCATCAAGAGGATAATACTCTTTTATATTGAGCATATGCTCATCAATAACACACACATCCACAAAAAAGCTGTTAGAAAGTAGTAAATAGCCTGAACCAACTCTCTCTCTCTCTCTCTCTCTCTCTCTCTCTCTCTCTCTCTTATAAGTAGCAGGTGGTTGAAAAGCGTTGGTTGTACAAAAATAAAATCTAAATTAGTACCAATACCCTAGCCTACATGGCTCTAATAGTCTTCTTCCTGCCTATAGCTCTAATTTTTATCACCTCACTTACTCAGTATGCTGTCATACTGGTTTTTTCCTATCCCTGGAATGCCCAGCCTGCTTCAGAGCCTTTGACCTTGACCTGGAATTCCCTTGTCATGGATCTTCACATGGCTAATTTTTTCTTACTGCTTACACCTAAAGCTCAGAGTCTTAACCAATTTAAGTTACCCCTTACTCCAGACACTCTAAATCCTACAATTTTATTTTACTGTCTGCATAGGGCTTATCACATCTTGGAGCTTTATTTGTTAATTTTCTTTCTTATTCATTTTTTTCCACTCTACCATAAGCTCTGTGATAGTGAAAAACATACCTTGTCTTTCATATCCTCAGTCCATAACATACCAAGAATATAGGTGGTGCTCAAGAAATTATTTGTCAAATATAATCATAATTCAGTAGTAAAATAAACAATCATAGTACACCACAAAGATACCTAGTATCTTGAAGAGGAAAGGAAGAAAGGTTATCATTTACTGAGCACCTATCTCATTTAACTCTCATATAATGAGAATGTCACAGCCTTAATAAATAGCCAAGATGGATTTGAACCCATGTCTATCTTAAAACAATGTCATTTACCATTATGCACAAATGTAGAAAGAACAAGAGAATATGTGCAATGTGGGACTCAAAGACAAATTTACCTACCTAACACTTTTCCCTCTGGCCACCAGAAATGATTATTTGTGTATGAATACTCCATCAGATTTATATACTTTAGATTTTTTTTGTTAGCAGTGGCAGAAATCACTTAAATCTGCTTGAGTGAAAGTACAAAATAAGATAAATAAACATATCAACCTACAAAATTGAACAGATTGGAGGGGCGGCTCTAAAGGAGGCTTGACCTAGTGCTCATATTATGTTAGTAGCAGCCAGTTTTTTCTTCATATTTCCACACTCTACTTCCTTGGTGTTAATATGGCAGGTGGGTAGTTCTAGCAGCTCCAGACATTATGTATTCTCTTTCATGTCAGCGGGAAGAAGGAAGTTTGTTTCCCCAGTAGTCAAGGCTGCTGTCAGCCCATATGGTACATTTGTACAAATTAGAAAAAGGTACCCCTCTCTTAAGGAAATTTCCAAAGTTGGTGTATGATTTATCAATAATTATTGGAATGTACATGGGACACTCTTAAAAACAATGTAAATCACACTACTGAAAATAATAGAATAGATACATTTTTAATCAGAAAAATTAAGAATCCAAAGGCACTATGATACATGAATTGGTATAAAAGAGTTACAAGTCATCCTTTCAGAAAAACAAGATTGCTTCAAAGATTATCTGCATCAACAGTAACACCATGACTTCACCAACCTTTGTAGTGGGAAAGGTGGAGACTGCAAGTCGTTTTCATTTTAATTTTGAGATGCCAAGTTCTTGACCAACGATCGGTACTAAGTTAAATGTATCCTGTAAGTTTTAAAATGAAAGCCTATGGAAATATTTCTTGTGAATTATTACCATGAATATTTCAGTACTACAACAAGAGTCATTCTAAATGTTAGAAACCTATGTGTAAGTTTAGCTCTTCATCCTCTGACGTCCCCTCAATATCACATTCCTTACTATGTTCCTCACTCAATTTCAAGTTTATATTTTACACTATTGGAATAGTTCTTGTTCATTGCAATTTTTTAAAGATCTGTTATTTATTTATTGGTCAGAGAGAGAGAGAGCACACAAGCCGACAGAGCAGGTAGAGGGAGAAGCAGACTCCCTGCCTAGCAGGGAGCCCGACAGGGGGCTCAATCCCAGGACTCTGGGATCATCACCTGAGCTGAAGGCAGATGCTTAACCGACTGAGCCACCCAGGCATCCCTGTTCACTGCAATTTTTCAAATTACATCTCAACTAGCAGTCTCATAAACTATTATAAACTTGTATTTTAAAGGTGATTATGTTAATGAAAAATATAGTGAAAGAATTGTATTTTAAAATTTAGTTCTGGATCACAGAAAGCACGTAAAGATGGTTTTCATATTTGAAATTAGTCTAATATCGTCTCTGCTGGATAACTCTGTTAATGCTAAAATATTTTACATTTATGTACCTTCAATTGTATATATATTTAAAACATCACTTCATTTCTCCTCAAAGAATTTATTTCTTTTAGTGCTTTCAAGTGCTTTGTGCTGAGTTTTGATTGCTCATCATGTTGCTTATAACATTAATTTTGTTTACAACATCATACCAAATTAATACTAATCAAATACATTTGAAAGTAAATAGTGGGGATTATAATATTGTTTTGCATTCCAGAACCTGTCTACTTTTTAAGCTCCTTGCTTAAAATCACAAATTATTTTTGATGATGCTGGATTGGCAGAGTCTCTCAATTCTCCAACTTGCTTATCTTTCATCAAAGCATAATAATCTATGTATACCCTGTCAGAATAACAGTCTTTATTTTGATTTGCTGGAGAATTGTCCTAATGAGTTGATTTTCTTAGAATAAGACATCTTAGCACCATCTGCCCCCAAAATTGTTAAAATAAATATATAAATCATCTATGCTGAAGTTAACAAAGTTATAAAATAAGAAACAAAATGTCACAATAAAGATGTATCAATATGAATGGTAGCCCTCAGGTCTAATGTCCTTCCTCAGTGTACAACCTGGATAACTGTATACAACTACCTTGGAAGGGGGGAGAAGGGGAACAGTAGTCACTCTATTTGACCCTAATAGTCAGCCTTGGGTTGTTTGCCTAAATCAATCACTCCACGCATGTGCACGGTGCATGGACTGTTCTGGTGGCTGGTGCATGGACTATTCTGAAGTGCCTTTCTTTTACTCTTAGGGACTAGGCTTAAAATTGTTTTTAGTAGAAGCCCATAGGCTAGGGGTGGAGGGATAGTTTTGCTTCCAGAAAGGGTGTGACTATCAGCCTGCAGAAATAACAATTCTGCTTTGCATGTTTGATTACAAAAAGAAATAGAAATGTAGAAAGGAATCTATTTTTCAACATTAAGCAAAACCACAATTTCTACTGCATTGTAAGTGAGTAGCCCTGCATGGATTTAAAATGACTGCAGTCCTTCTGGCTGATTTTCCTAGGCTTTAGTGTCTTGTTCCGTTTGGTGTTTGATGGTTGTTTTTCTTATGATAGCCCATGAACTACCTTTTCGGCAGAAACTACCCTGTGTATTGAACACCTGGTCCAATTAGATAGTGATCGTTGACATGTGGGTAAGTAGGCAAGTGTACACTTCTTTATAAAATTCAAATAGGAACACCTGTTCCTGCTCATAGAGGAGCTGATCATATGTTCAGAGCTGGGCTTTATTTGGATACTTCTCCATAAAGGAAATTAATATCTTCCTTTTGCCATAGAGTTACATTAACGCCATGCTGCCGACACATAATCATTCCTGTCGGTTCTCTGGTCCCCTATGCTTTGATTCTCCCACTATTAGTGCTCCACAAATTGTTGTCTACAAATAATTCTTCCTCCGTCAAAACCACGTATCACTGGACAAAATAAAAATGATTGGCAAATTCTTCTTTTGATGGGATTGATTTTTGAAGGAGAGAGCATCACTCTTCAGTCCACATGAGTGCGGGCCTGTACACACACACACACACAATCACTGTGATGGCCACTAAATGAATGAGAGGCATTTCTCCGCTGCTCTCAGTACTTCATTTGTGACTGCATTTAGTAAGAGCTTTTATATTCAAAATCTTAAAAGTTCTTTTTAAATGCATGACCTGTAACAAGAGAAGCTTGCCTGATCCCTGCAGGTTAATGAGACAGAGGAAGCCCCAGAACAGAAATGATCCCAGTAATATGTGAAAAAATACTCAGGTCCACAATTTGAAAAAGTTGTCTAAAACTTGACTTACTCTGGTTATTTTTGGTTCTCAGGAGAGTTATATAGATAGTGATGGTATTAGTGATATATACATATATATATCAACATTGAATAAAAGAATAAAATATATGAGGGAAATCATTAGTTAGCCATGAAAAAAGAAGCTTTTTTCTTTATTAAATAGGACTTCAGTAAGTAAGATACCATGGAATATTCTTCCCTGGTAAGCATTAAAACCAGATTTTGCAACCATTTTCCTCACACAGGTTAGTTCTGCTCTTCCTGGAGAAGAAATGCCAACCCACATGTCCTTTATCAGTTCCACTGAGCAATTAGATTTTATGATTTCTGGTTGCAAAGTTATAGGATAGGAGAGCTGTAGAATTAGAGAATTAAGTCAATTCCATACAAAACTGTCCGAAACAAATTTAAATGCTTACCAGGTTGGTGAGCACATGTTAATTCTGTCACGTTCAGTTGTTGCTAGGGAAGACTATCATGTCCTCTCCCATGTTGCTGAGAATGGTATAACTGGGCCATCCGACTCCACTGAGCTGTGCGTGGGAAGTGCGTGAGCTTTGCGGGGATGGGGAACTTGGTTTTCCCCAAACTCCTTTGGAATTGAGTTAATGATGGATCCTTATGCCTTAAAACCCTAGTGATTTCTCTCTGAAGATGCATTACTCAATTCACTTTCTTCTTCTTATGCCATATGTGCACAGCTCTAAAAATCAAAACTTTCCTGAAACTTCCTTAAATAGTTTTACATACAAACTTTCAACGATCCTAGAATCTGACAAATCAAATCATTTTAATGAACCACAGCAAACAGCTCATGTTGAAACAGCTGTAAGCACAATATGCAAATTGTGTTTACTGGTAGCTTATGCTCCAGAGAAATAATCTTTATATGACTGCTTTATTATTTACAGTAGTTTCGAAGTTTAATTTTTGTCAACATTGACAGATGCCATCCATGTTAATACTTGGACTGCTATATATGGAAAAGTCTAAACATATGCAGAGATCTCATGTTTGTGAGCTGATAATGTGGTTAACAAATGGGTTTAACAATATCCAGTCATTTCTGAGCAGTCCACGAAATTCACCTGAGGTCTGCAGGAACAGTGAGGAGGAAGGTCAGAGGAATATGAATGAAGAAGGAAGAAAGCCGTGGCTTTGGAGAGCTGTGCATATAATGAAAGCGTGACAGAGGATGATTAATTATATCAGATAATTCCCAGAGAATATGTGTGTGTGATAAAAAGTTTCTAACCTTTCCAGTTGTAATTAAATGAGGGATTCACTCATCTAAGCTGAGTAAAGACTATTTTGTGCCGTACGATGCTAATGCACATATTGAAATGGTTTATTTTAAATATGCATTTTACTGCTTGGTGTGTAAAGTTGACAAAACCGAACAATACCTTGGGAGTCAGGAGGAGGTTCAAACCTCACTAAATGGTTAAATAAATTACAGTGGCCTGGAAAATTCGCCTGCCCTAAACTAACTCAGAATTTACCCTCCGGTGAAAAGGAAACAAAACTAATTCTTTAACAATACTGTTTCATGTTGCTTTAGATTTAAATCTCGGGCTGATTAATGTGTTTATAATGTTGGGGTTTTTCATAATGTTCTCCTCTGAGGTTGCATCACTTGCAGTGACCTGGTCTTTTCTCTCTCCTTCTTGGCATTTCCTTTCAGACGAGGCAAAGTAATGGGTCTAGGAAACATTGAAAAGCCTTATAGTTTTTGTGAGGTGGTTAGAGTGTAACTAAATTCATTCAATTCCCATTTTTTCCAACAAATTATTTACTGACCATTGTACATGCCTGGTGCTACCTAGGCCTTGGGAGGAGTCCATGCCTACAAGCGTCTGGCACTTGTAGGTCTCAGTAGGTCTCAGTAAATACACGTGGAACGAATCTAGGAAGTAGAACTACGTGCCAGTATTTGAATTTGGTGGCCTCAGTCAATTCTTGATCTGCTTGACATGCAGAAAAAGGGAAGAGGACATAAGAAATGAATGAATGTTTCTCAACTGTTGTGATAAATGGAAAGATAGCCTAATGTCTCCATTACTTCCTTCTCTTTGTTTCCTGTTGCATAGTGATGGTAGCTTGTGAACACCCAAGAGCATTTGGAAAAGGCAAAAAATTAAAGCTAAATACGTTTGTTTGGTTTTTTTTTAGATTTTATTTTTTTATTTTTTGACAGAGGGAGAGACAGTGAGAGAGGGAACACAAGCAGGGGGAGCGGGAGAGGGAGAAGCAGGCTTCCCACTGAGCAGGGAGCCTGGGGAGCCCGATGCAGGGCTTGATCCCAAGACCCTGGGATCATGACCTGAGCCGAAGGCAGACACTTAACCATCCGAGCCACCCAGGTGCCCCAAAGCTGAACACATATTAATTGAAGAGTCAATAATTTGATGATGAGTTGTGGAAGGGGATGGCTAAAAATTTGATAGATAGGGAGTTGATTATTAGGAAAAAGGATTCCGACGCTCTGTTTCAAAATTGTTATTTTCTGGAATTAGTAGAGACAGAGGTGTTCAGAGTTCTCATCTCTCGTGCTAAAGCTCTGGGGATTTTACAGAGGTGTTTCTCAAATGAAAAGGCATAAATGGGTGGATTCATGAGAATAGCTTGGATTACACTGTTAACAAACAACTCTCCTATCCACTACCTGCCACAACCGAAGTTTATTTCTTAATGAGGCTACATGTCAGCTGCAACTTTACTCTGTGTTGCTCCCCTCCCAGGACCCAGAGTAAAGAACCATCTTTTAAGAATATTGCCAGTCACCACACCGGAAGAAGAGACCAAGAGAACTACCTGCTGGCTCTTAAAGCCCCTGTCCACGAGTGACAGAAACTTTGACCCACTTTTCCTGGGTCACCAAAAGTTGCATGGCCACTCCCGAGTTCACCAGGGAGAAGACGTAAATTCCTGCCCCTGGGAAGGATACCTAGGAATGGGAATTAGAATATTTGATAAGCTAGGAATCCAGTCTATCATATTGATTTTGCTAATGTCTCACCAGCATATAGAGAATGCCTTTAAAAGGAGTCTTCATAAGGAATGTCAGGGGTGGAAAGGTAGAGGACCAATGCTGAAGTCATTGAAAACTCCCCAACGGCTAGAGTGTGTGCTTGGTTTTGCTCCTCTGGTGCCTCGTACCTACCATAGTACCTGGAACATGCCAGATGTTCAAGAAGTGTTTATTGATTACAGCGGCAGCTACATTATTTGAATGGGACAGTACAAAGTGAAAATACAGGGCCTTTTATTAAAAAAATAGGGGGGGGGTGCCTGGGTGGCTCAGATGGTTAAGCGTCTGCCTTTGGCTCAGGTCATGATCCCAGGGTCCTGGAATGAGTCCCGCATCGGGCTCCCTGCTAGGTGGGGAGCCTGCTTCTCCCTCTGCCTCTGCCTCTCTCTCTCTCTCTCTGACTCTCATGAATAAATAAATTTTTAAAAAATTAAAAAAAAATAGGGGGAATAGACCATTAGAATTATGAAAATACATTTTCCCTTCTTCCTCTCTTTCTTTTGGTATCTCATCGCAAGCTTGCTCAGGCACAGGGACTTGCTGGTGAGTGAGACCTCTACATGTGCCTCAAAGCTCTACCCCTCAACCTATCAGCTACTTGGTTCCCCTCCCTGTAGTCTTTGCACCCGACTCTCCTGTCTTCCTGCTAAGAGCTGAATCCCACAGACACAGAGGGACGTATCTGTGGTCGTCTGTAGTGTATTAGTACAGATATGACAAGAAATCAACTGTCATGACCACCTATCTCTTGTTACATTGTTTTGATTTCTGGTTCTCTTTTTCTTCCTCCTTGAGTGTTTAAATCGCTTTTTGGTTCCAGTTTCCATCTGAAATTATGGGAGGAGTTAAATATTTGTCTTAAACTGTTGGATAAATGTTTTACATGAAACCTAGTTCTTTTGGCATCTGAAGAATATAAGTTTCCTTATGATGGCTTAAAAGATTCTAAGGTAATCTGGTCTAAGCAGGCTTATTTACCTGATAATTAGTTGAATTTAAGCCTTTTGAATGATGCCCTCTTCCATAAAGATACACTACGTAATGCACCCTCTGATACAAGGCATGGATCCCAGTATTTAAGGTCATAGCTAGAAAACAGAATTAATAACATGAATAAACGTCCACTTTTTAAAATTTTTTTATTATGTTAATCACCATACATTACATCATTAGTTTTTGAAGGAATTACTCTAATGCAGATTTCTCAGAAGACAGCATTTTATTTGAAGATCCCTCTTCCTCCTCCCCCTCCCCCTCTTCCCTCCCTTCCTATGCATGTTCAGCACACATTTCGATTGAGGTATCTTGGGTCCCCTTAGGCATGCTGAAACTGAAGTTTGGGTTCACTTTAAGGACATATAAGAGATAAGTTATAAAAAGATTTAATCCCACAAAGAAATTTGATCCTTGGGTATTACTTCTACACCTAGTAGAATCCATTTCAACGTGCATGGTTTTTAAAGCTGAAAGTTGAGCTAATTTAACAAAAGTGGCAGACAGTCATAACCAGCAATAGCATAAGTGGGATAAGTGTAAATCTCTAGAGCAGAAATTCTCAGCCAGTGGTGATTTCGCCCCCTCCCCCGGGGAACATTTGAAAATGCCTGGAGACATGGTTGTCATGACTGAGTGGGGAAGACTACCGCATCTGGTAGGTAGAGGCAAGGGATGCTTTGAAACTTCCTGGCTTACAAAGGACAGCCGTCCCTTCAACAAATAACCACCTGGCCCCAAATGTGAATTCTCTGAGGTTGAGAAACCCTGACCCAGCTGCTCCATCCAAGGCATCAAGGAGTGAGGTCATTTTGTCCAGTGTTGTCCCATGGACACGCACCGGTAATGTCTGTCATTGTTACAAGTAAAGATTTTGACAAAGTTAAACTCATTCTGGGCTTTGTCCCTTAGGTAAAATCATTTTTTTCACATCCCCATCTCAAAATTAATTCGTCATTCCTGAAATCAAGTGAGAAAAATCTTTTTTTCTTTATAGTTCAGAAGAGACGTTTCCATATAAGAAGGATTAAACCCTTCATTCTAGTTTAGTATTCCTAAGATGGAAGGAACTAGCTAAGCCATGGTTTGGATCTAATTTATCCTACTGAGCTATTTAAAGTCTTCATTATCATAAAAATAATTGGTATTTTCATAGTAACATTAGAATGGTTGTTAGCTTTGATAAAGCAAGTAATGAGAATACTACTAGAACTGAGGTTCTTCTAAAATAATGATTTCACCTGAATTTCACCTGAATACTTCATGTCCAAATTGAGAAAATATATATATTTTATATATATTATCAATAGAAAGTATAATACATATTTTACATATATACATATGTAAAAAAAACAAACAAAAACAAATCCTTCAGTGCTTACAGTTTAACCATCAGTTGTGCTGTTTGGGTTGGGACAGAGAGAAATAATCAAGCCCCATCTCTTCTCCCCCATATTCCACATCAGTTGAAAGATTATGTAAGTCGTATAAATGAAGAATATAATATTTTAGCTTTATAAATGATAAGTCCAGGTTGGGAGCAAGGCTTAGGTAAGTGGCCACAAGGCTTAGGTACCTAAGCAAGGCTTAGGTAAGTGGCTTCTTTGGGTTTTTCCATGTCAGTGGAATGTACCCACCCACTGTGTGGGCCTGGGGCTCTCTGCCCTCAGATCCACCTTCCCCCTTGCCTCGCTCTGCTGGGTGCAGCCAGGCTGTCTGCTGCTGGCTGCATGTCCTTGACCCCTGTGCCATCTGGGTTCAGACAGTGGGGACGCTGATGGGAGATTGAGATGTTAGGAAAGGAGAAACGGGTATTTCTACCCCCTTGCTTCTGCAATGTCCTCCGCAGCTCTGTCCCCTCTATGGTTCCATACCTGCCCAAGAGGCCCGCCATGGTTCCACCTCTCATGGAGAGACTCTGAGAATTAAACCCCAATAAGGGCACCTCCTTCTGGTCTCCTTCTGAGCCAGGACCATGGGTGGCTCAGATGGGTGCCAAGCCCCATCTCCTCTTTGGCTTCTCACCTTTTCTCTCACCACTTGTATGTAGTTTTCTGATGAAAGCCATTTCTGAAGACTCTCTCACACTCAGGCTCACCTAGAACTGGGTGCTTATCTCTCACCCAGAACTCAAGGTTGGACCCCAAGGGCAGGAAGTTGAGGACAGAAAGTTTATACCCTGAGAGTAGGTTCTTCCTTGGTGGGAGCTACCAGAACTCCTGCTCACTTTCTTCCCCGAGGTTCTCTGGTCAGATAAGAACCTCTCTTCCCATGGAGACAGAGAAGGCACTGGAGAAGAGCTGAAGACAGTACCCTATTGATCTCCCCCCGGAGAATGGAGTAGACGTTTCCATGTTAGTCCTACACTGGGGACAATACAGACCAGAATCACGAGAATGGACTCCAAAACCTGACACAGTCTGGGTTCAGACTTCTGACCCGCCTCTTGCTGGCTGTTTGATGCAGGGAAGCCAATTAATCTCTCTTGGGCGCCTGGGTGGCTCAGTTGGTTGAGCGACTGCCTTCGGCTCAGGTCATGATCCTGGAGTCCCTGGATCGAGTCCCGCATCGGGCTCCCTGCTTGGCGGGGAGTCTGCTTCTCCCTCTGACCCTCCCCCCTCTCATGTGCTCTCTCTCTCTCATTCTCTCTGTCTCAAATAAATAAATAAAATCTTAAAAAAAAAAAAAACAATTAATCTCTCTTTACTTGGTGTCTGCATATAAAATAGGGGATAATAAGACCGACTTCATAGAATTATCATGACCTCTATGTTGTCTAATACACAAAAGTTATTAGAGCACTGGTTGGCACATGGAAAACTCCTTACACAATTAGCTGCTATTGCTATCCTTCTTGGTCTGCCCATGAAATGGAGATACAAAGAGCCCCTACTTCATAAGTTAGTTGTAAGATTTAATGGGATTAATGTCTGTGCATGGCCTTAATGAATGTTTAGTAACTTCACTATTGTGAATGAGATGTCATTTGCGGGGGGCGGTGGGGGTGTCTTTAATCAATCTCCCCCTTGGTGGTGGAGTGAAAAAAGAGGGAAGTAAAGGTAGGTTAATAAACAAATTAAAAAATTTAAATATATAAGAACCAAATCTTGAAGGTGTTCCTTTTTACTTGTTTTACTTGAAAGGTAAGAAAATAGCTCAAAGGGGCACCTGGGTGGCTCAGTCAGTTAAGCGTCTGCCTTTGGCTCAGGTCATGATCCCGGAGTCCTGGGATTAAGCCCCGCATGGGGCTCCTTCCTCAGCGGAGAGTCTGCTTCTCCCTCTCCCTCTGATCCTCCCCATCTCATGCTCACTCTTTCTCTCTCTCTCTCACTCAATCTCTCTATCAAATAAATAAAATCTTAAAAAAAAGAAAATAGCTCAAATTTGTATAAGAATCATTAGGTAAGCCTGGCATGTAATAATAAAGACTGCAATTTTAAAAATGCTAGGGATTTTCAGGAAGTTACATGCTCTCTAAATATTTGAGTAACAGGAAGCTGTTGTTGCTCTTAATTATCTGTCATGTCCTCCCTGCCTACCAGGGTCATTCCTTCCCTGGCCTTCCCCTCCACCAGCATCTCCCCCCACATTTACCCATCCCCATAACCTCCTCCCACCTGGCCTTCCACGTTTCTCCCTCTGTCAGGCCACTCCAGGCTCCATCTGGACTCAAAGGCCATGAAAACCACAGGAGGACATTGTCTACCATTTTAAAGGAAATAGCCAACTGCAACTCCAGGGTTTTCTGCAGGGGCCTAAATATGA
This sequence comes from Mirounga angustirostris, assembly GCF_029215605.1. Classification (NCBI taxonomy): domain Eukaryota; kingdom Metazoa; phylum Chordata; class Mammalia; order Carnivora; family Phocidae; genus Mirounga; species Mirounga angustirostris. The sequence goes on along the minus strand of NW_026991709.1, from coordinate 180,711,908 downwards.
ATAATTACTCTCTTCTCTCTCCAGTGAATGTCATTCATAACAGACATATTTCAATCCTAAAATAAATTCCCATGCATTTCACCTGTATTCATTCCCAAAGGCAGAGAGATCTTTTTCCACAGCCATGTGAACAATTGTTCCAGGATCTGATAGAGTACTTTATAAATACAAAGGACCTTTATGAATTATTCCAAGAACAGAGGAGGCTACTTTTCTCATTTCATGGGCCTGGGGCCAATATGCCAAAATTACCTACATAAGAGAAAATTTTCTGTAATTTTGTATTATAGCTAAATTTATGGAATGCATTCACATTTTGCTTAGAACTCTACAATTGTTGTAATACAAAAGTAGTAGTTTAATCTTTAAGTAAAATTAGTACTTCAGTAAGATGTACTGAGCTTGTGTCCTTCCTCTTCTTCTCAGTACCATCATATATCCTTGGAAAGACACACACATTATTCAAGAAATCCAGAGAGTCCTTGTTAGTTAATTTTCACAATCCCAAGACATCAGTGTAACTGTCTCTAGTTTATTCAGATCCATAGATCTGGAGAAGTGTCACAGCCTATATGAACTTAGTCTCTATAAGAACCAGTCAGGTTCATATAGAGACTAAGTTTGGACAAGAGTTAAGTGAGTTAGGTTAAGTCTAAGTTTCTGCTATCACATCACACAGCCTCACTGCTTCTAAGAAAATCAGGGCCACTTGGGGTCTGTGATCATAAACATAATCTCTGCAAAGTGGTGTCATTGCTTATCTTAAAAGATGTTTTGAAAAATAAATTGTACATCACATCCTCGTGAACTTTTGCCAAGCGTTGTCTCATCTTAAACACTGGCTTCAGTGTGACCAGGGCTGTGTGCCCTGGATCCAGGTGAACTAACCATATGTCGGGGAGAGGTGCTACCTCCTCCAGAGGAATGGAATTAGGATTTATGCAGCCACCACGTATAATGTCTTAGCTGCCACCTGCAGACCTACCCAGCTGTGCAAAATGCACTGAAATGAATAGATTCAAGTGTCCAGAACTTGGAAACAGCCTGAAGACTCAGGAAATAGGAGCCAACACAACTGCAAAGAGAAACTGGGGAGAGCTAGAACCCAAACCAAACAAAATCAAATGTTGAGTTTTACAAAGAAAGGAAGCGGGAGCGTCTGAGTTAACCACAGGTCAGTGGTTGACAATTTTCTGGCCAAAATTTACTGAACTGCCCCTCCTTGTATGTGTAACTAAGTAAGTTGGGCCATCAAAACTATCATTTTTTTCAAGGCTGAAACGCCCATATATTTATCTTAACGTGAAAGGGCAGGGGGAAGAAATGCCAACCATTAGAGAATAAAGGTGAGCCAAGTAATACTAACATTTGTTTATTCCTTTAGTCTGGGAGATCAGTTGGAATTCATTTCTTGAGAAATAATTCTCAGAAGCAGTATGACGTAAGGCACTGTTTACCAAATGCCAGCCCTTGGTGGATTTACTATGAAGCAAATGAAACTTGAGCTTTGGAACCCTCCACCTGCGCAGAACCCTGTATTATGTTCCGGGTGGGACGGAGAAGCCAGATTGCGATCAGGAAATAATTTCTGTCAAAGCATTTCTGATAAAGTATCTAAAGGGATATCAGAAGAAGGGCACCTACATCTCTTAGGTCTCTAGGAATCCTTGTATTTCTTTTCTCATTCTCAGTAGACAACAGTTTGTCTGACTAATTTTGTATTTTTCTTACCCCCAAATCGTATAAGCTTTAGGCTTCCTAAAACCTAGACCTCTTCCTGGTAGTGCTGGGCCATGACAAAGGTGTTGCTAGTCCAAAATAGGAAAAAAAATAATGTAGAGACTTTTACATAGAGCTGAACTAATAATATTAATCATTCTTTTGTGAGGCTTTTTTTAATGCACAGAGTGGGAGAAAGTATTTCCTTACTATGTTTTGCTGATAAATGCCCTTTGTTTTAGGAATTTTGGCCATAGAGAGTAAATGGTCATTTTTTAAAAACTACCTTCAGGTAATAAAAAAATACATATATTTGAAAATTCTATATCTGTACAGGCCCTGGGCATTGAAGAACATCAGGAACACAACAAGAATACCAGGAACATCCACAAGGCAGTAAAAGCAGGGCTCCTTGCTGGGAACGGCACATGCTGGGGGCGTGTGTGTGTGTGTGTGTGTGTGTGTGTGTGTGTGTGTGTGTGTGTGTGTGTAGGGAACTGTAGAGAAACTGTGAAGAAGCGCTTGTCGTAACATTTGGCTTGTTAGGTATTTGGGGGAAGATTCGTGGTTTTGCTATGGATTGGGTACTTTCAGAAACCAGGAACATTTCTGTGATTGGGTATCATGACCACTCTTGTAAGTAAGTGGGCGGAACAAAATGGAGCTAAAGCAGTAATTAGTCGAGAAAGAGCAGTCACTATTAGGCAAAGGGGAGGGTTGGTTATTTTTTGTGGCTTGGATCATGTTCTTGTTTTTTTCTGTGCTCAGATATGGTTCGAAGGTGGTCTCTCCTTCTCGCTCTTCATCATGGTCACCAAGTAACCTTATCTGATGTTGGCTGATGTTCTGAGAAATTGTTTGCATTTAGCAGGAAAATACTGTGGTCTGACTGTCAGGGCCAGGTCTGCTCCATGCTGACACGAATACACCAGTCAGGGGTGTGTGTCTGTCTCTACTTCTCCCTCTCTCTCTGTCTCATCTCTCAATATCACAATTATTCATGAGATCTGGGTCTGGGAACCATTGCAATAGATAGAAGACTGGTCTTGGAAAACATGGGCTTGAGTTTCTAGATGTGTGACCCTAGGAAAACAGTGGCACCAGGCATCAGTTTCATGAGTTGTAGAAGGAAGGTTGAGTTAAGCATACATTATTCCTTCTCAAGTCCTGGGGTTAACAGTGTGGGAGGGGGAAAGCCGCATGGTTTGAATCTTGGCCCCCACATATTATATGGGCTAGTTACTCAACCTCTTCCTTATCTTTAAACTGATGAAGGTATTAGTATCTATTTCTAAGCATTGTTTTGATAATTCAGGCAGCATATGCAAAGATTTTTTTAAAGATTTTATTTATTTATTTGACATGGAAAGAGAGAGCACAAGCAGAGGGAGCTGCAGGCAGAGGGAGAGGGAGAAGTAGGCTCCCCGCTGATCAGGGAGCCCAATGGAGGGCTCGATCCCAGGACTCTGGGATCATGACCTGAGCCGAAGGCAGACACTTAACCTACTGAGCCACCCAGGTGCCCCAATATATGTGAATATTTTAGAGCAGTGCCTGACATTGAATAAATGCTCAGTATTTGTATCTACCAGTACGATAGTGATGAGAAAGACCCCTCTCATTATTGTGTACCTGTTATGTTCCAGATGCTGGGCCAGGCATCCTAGTGAATTCCTTTCTGGGAGCTGCAATGGCAATGAGCTTTGAGATGAACCAGATGAGGTTTTAAGATCTATTGTTTTATTAATCACATGTAATATTTGACATTTATTGACTTCTCTATCACTTTGGTTCCCATAATTCTGTGAGGATCCTACAGGCTCTCCTCAGCTGAGTGAGGCACCTGAGACTTGAGAGAGGTTAAATAATGTGCCCAATGACACGTACCTTGCTGGTGATAAAGCACCCTTGAACCCAGATCCCAAACTCAAATACTCCTCTGTGATGGTGGTGCCACGACACAAAGGATTCATTATGGGGCAGGAGATATAAGGATTTCTTTGGTCTTAGCTGTTGAAGGGGGCCATTTGAGATAGACTTAGGACAAGTTAAAATGTTGAGAATCCAAGAAGATGGCTATTCCTAAAAAAATATAAGGGAAGGGCTTAGCTGAGTTTACTGGACTTCAAGTCCCAAATGCTGTTTTCCTGAAGCTCCTTACTTTTTATTTTATTTTTTTAAATTTTCACATGACAAAAAAGGAGTTGAGGTTTCCAGGCTGGTAGAGAATACTGAGTTTCCTATTTGCTGATGTTAGTGTTGAACACAACCAACTTGTGTGTGTCCCTCGTATCACATGGTTGTATGAGTATCTGCCATCATTTTCAGTGAGTTTTGACTGCTGCACCCTTTGGGTTGTGTCATTGACACTGACCTTGGGAAATCAAGCCTGGGAAAGGGGAGGGATTATAACGGAATAGAATAAGAACCATTGGGAATTTGTTGGGTTCACTAATCCTATCTGTTAAGTGTAAGTATTTCCCATTCAAATTATGCGTATATTCACATCAGTCTTGGGTATGATTACCTGAGTATTTGCATTCACCACATCCTTTCTGCTGCCCTGCATAACCCTGCTCCATCTCTGCCACCCTTAGCTAACTGCCCCTTCTACATGGCCAGTGCATCATCAGAATCTGGTGTTTGAAAAGATACATACACTTTATGGGACACCTGGGTGGCTCAGTTGGTTAAGCTCTGCCTTCGGCTCAGGTCTTGATCCCGGGTCCCGGGATCAAGTCCCGCATCGGGCTGAGCAGGGAGCCTGCTTCTACCTCTGCTTGCTGCAACCCCTGCTTGTGATCCCTCTCGCTCTCTCTCTCTGACAAATAAATAAAATCTTAAAAAAAAAAAGAAAAGATACATACACTTTCACCATGAATAATAAAAGAGTAATCATGGCAGAATGAAAGCAAATTAGAATCTAAACAGCTGTTATTACTGGATACATACAATTCAGAGATATTTATATGTTGTCTCATTTAATCCAACTTTGGGAAGGAGGTATTAACATCTCCTTTGAAAAGATAAAGAAATGAGACTGAGACGTGTTATGTGACAAAGCCAAAACTGTAAAGCAGAGTTTGGACATCTTACTTCAAAGATGTCCAATTTCTGGACACAGTGTTGCCCAAACTTCTACCTTTCCCAAGGATATCTGGATATGAACAGGGAAACTATTTTAAGAATGTTAGGCCTTAACCTTAGAACTTCAGCAAGAAATAAATTTTATAAAAACTTGAAATAAAAATGGATTTATAACTGAGGAGAGGCTATATGAGTTAAGTATTGGCTATGATATTAAACCAACTTGGGCTCAAGTACTGGCTTCACCACTAATTAGCTGCATGAAACTCTGGCCAAAATACTTAACATCATTAAGCTTTAATTCTCTTATCAGTAAAATGGAGATAACTACACTAACTTGATAGGCTTGTTGAGAATATGAGATGGGTTAATTCATATTAATCCTTGGCACAGTGCTGGGCACGAAATAAGTACTCACGAAAGGGTATGAGTTGGGGTGTTTATTGCTCTGCCTAAAGTTCAATATCATGTGTTTGTAATTAACTAAAATGCATGAAAATCTTCAACCTCTTATTAATGACAGGACTTTTCATTGAAGAAATCTTTTCAAATGGATGATATCATTCAAAGCAAGATGGAGGGCTGCCTTACTTCACCATCAGTCTTCATCAGGAGAAATACATGGACCAAGACAACCTACAAACAAGACATCCTCCAAATTCTTGATAATTATTACTATAATTTTTTATAATATGAGGGAAGTTTTAGAGGCATCTGGATATTAAAATAATGAATTGATTACAGGGTATTAACTTTTTAAATATAGTGTCCTCAAGGGTATCTTAATTAATATAGGTTATCGACCTATCAATCCATTGTTATAAAAGGATATTCCTCTTTGCTGCTGCCTAGGATCTCATTTTCCTCATCTGGCTCAACTGGAAAGCTGTCCTCAACTTCTCTATTTTCTACATGTCTAGTTTTCATGAATCAGCTTGTTGGTGATCAACTGGGATTTTGTGCTGCTCTCACAAATGCATTCCCCAGTGTCTGGCTGGGGCTGTGTGGAGCGCTGAAATTACCAATTTCATAAAATTGCTTTTGATGTTCGGTAAGATGCTATTTTTATTGAACACGGCAATTGCCGCCCCAGTTTCAGAAGGACAGTCTCTTCTTCTTGATGATCCTATTTAGTTTCAGATTTGTGTTTGGAGAAAGTAGTTATTACCCAGCTTTGAAACCCCTTGAGCTGAAATTGCTGGGGATAGCGTCTGCTGGGCTGGGGAGCTAGTCTAAGTATTTCAGCTATTTCCTGAGAGGTATTAAGAAGCCCATGTGGTTGCCCTGCACACATTTCAACTTCTCTGGATGATCACAAATTGTTCAGGGCATTTTCCAGGGACTTACATAAAGCAGAAGGCTAATATGGGCATGGATACATTACCCAGTTTTTATTATGCACTTTACTTTGGAATTCACTCTGTCTGAACATCAACACACAGATAACAGTGAGTCCTGTACACTCTTTATTTCTTCATTTCAGAGAATAAGCTCTTTATATGTAATGAATGTGTACTTAGCATTACAGCTCCAAGGAGGAGAGACAAATGAAATTGAACTAGCAATCAGAGCTTAATGGTAGGGAATAGTGGCATGGAAGCAAAGAAGAGAGAGTTAGTGGTAAACAAAGAGGGGAGGCTGAATGTACTGAAATAAAAACCATATAGGAAGGCAAACATGGAATGGCAGTTTGGTCTCAAGCTATATGCAAAATAGGGAAAAGAATAATGTCATGATTTGCTCAAGTAGTCTGATGCTATCTATGCCTTTCCTCATGTCTCACAAGCTTCCTTGGAGAAGTAGAACATCATCTTGTGGCCACTATTTTTTTTTTTTTATGATTTTATTTATTTATTTAAGAGAGAGAGAGTAAGTATGAGGGAGAGGGAGAGAGACTCTGAAGCAGACTCCATGCTGAGTTCAGAGCCAGATGCAGGACTCAATCCTACAGCGGCGAGATCGTGACCTGAGCCGAAACCAAGAGTCAGATGCTTAACCAACTAAGCCACCTGCGCGCCCTTTGTGGCCACTCTTCTGATCTGCCATGTTTGGTGTCTCAGCTTCCAACGTCCATCTGTCCCAGCAAAGCTCTGTCACAGGATAAATCTGTACTAGGTGCCGATGATTAAAAACTGGCTTCAAAGCTCAGAGGCCATAGTGGCTGACTACCAGAGCCTTTCTGCTTTGCTTAAACAAAACTCCCATGCTGTTACTGTTTTGCTTTGGTTTAAATGTGCTCATCTCACATGATGGCCATTGGCTTTCTCCAAGCTCCAGGCACACATCTTCAGTACTAGCGGCTGGGAGACTCTTCGATACTTTGGAAGAGTTTATATGTATGAAGGACAACCATAGACAGCCTGTGTCAGTATGAGTAACCTGCAAACTGTCATGTTTATGACGATGCTCAGTGCAGAGAGATGGAGAAATCACTGGTTTTCCATACCTCATAAATTTAGAATTATGTCAACAAGTTCATTTACCTGGTCTGTGTTGAATTTGCATTAGTCTTGGCTTCTTAAGTGACAGAACCCCAATTCAAGCTTGCTTAGGCAAAATAAAAAGTAAATACATTCGTACATAAACTCAAGTAAATAAGTATCCATTAGTACCTAATCGCAGATAGAGCTGGATCCAGAGGCTCAAAATGTGTCAGTGGATTTTCTCACTCCATTTGTCAGTGCCACTCATATGCATGTATTGGACTAATTCTTTCCTTTTACCACTGGCTTTGTCCATGCAGCATGATCAAATGGCCGAAAGAAGGTACGGGTTACATCCTTGTTGTGGGTCTAGATGCTAGAGGTGTTTTTTGTTTTGTTTTGTTTTTTCTGCCAGAATCCACATTATAAAAAAAATTTTTTTTCACCTTAGACTCCAGTTCAGTTTTGGTCACCTGCCATTCCCTGAAGTGATAGAGTCCTTGGACTGGCCCAGCTAGGACACGTGCTCTTTCCTGAGATTGGACAGTCAGGCCAGCCTCGCTGCACCACATAAAATGCATTCGTTACTGTGTAGAGAATTTTAATAATCAAGTAAGGAAGGGACTCTGGAAAGAGAAGTATGCCAGGTCCCCTCTATGTGTTTTCACTTTGCCTTGAGTAAGCCCCATTTTTATTTCAAATGCATGTAATAGGAATGACCACTTACTGAGTTCTTATAAAGCTTTACATGTGTTATCACATTTAATCCCCAAGACAACCCTATGAAATAAGATATGTTCCCAATTTACAAAAGAGGAAATTAAGACTTGGAGAAATTAAGTAAATTGTCCAGGGCCACACAAACAGCAAGTGGTAGAAGTGGGATTGAAATCAAGTGTAACTAACTCCTACCCCTTCTAGCCTTGTTTATTTGTTTTATTTAACTTTGGGGATTTTTAGCCCTGAGATATTTAACTGAAACCTGATCTTAATGGTCTTAGTCTAAGAGAATCTGACATTTTCTACTTTCAATTGTGAAATGTCTTTTTCCCTTACTAGATTTAAATCCCTTGACTACAGGGAATTTCATTTGTGGTTTTTTGTTTGTTTGTTTCAGTTTAAAAAAGTTTCCATACCCAAAAGAATTGAGAACAGGTATTCAGGGGCACCTGGTTGGCTCAGTCAGATAAGAATCCACTCTTGGTTTCAGCTCAGGTCATAATCTCAAGGTTGTGGGATGGAGCCCTGAGTCAGACTTTGCTCTCAGTGTAGAGTCTGCTTCAGATTCTTTCTCCTTCTCCCTCTGCCCCTCCCCGCTCACACATTCATTCTCTCTCTCACATAAATAAATAAAATCTTAAAAAAAAAAAAAAGGTGTTCAAACAAAAACTTGTACCAAATATTCATAGCAGCCCTGTTCACAATAGCCAAAAGGTGGAAAAAACCTGAATGCCCATCAACTGAGGAGTGTATAAATACAATGTGGTATAACCATACAATGAAATATTCAACCGTAAAAAGAATGATGTCCACATGACAAGGGATACCTTAAAAACATTATGCTAAGCGAAAGAAGCTAAACACAAAGGCCACAGAGTATATGATTACGTATCTAAAAAACAACAACAACAGGGTGCCTGGGTGGCTCAGATGGTTAAGCGTCTGCCTTCGGCTCAGGTCATGATCCCGGGGTCCTGGGATCGAGTCCCACGTCGGGCTCCCGGCTCAGCGGGGAGCCTGCTTCTCCCTCTGACCCTCTCCCCTCTCATGCTATTTCTCGCTCGCTCGCTCTCTAAAAAATAAATAAAATCTTTAAATAAAAAACAACAACAACAGGCAAATTCATACAGACAGAAAGTAACTTAGTGGTCGCCAGGGACTATAGGGAGAGAGGAATAGAGTGACTGCTTGAAGGGTATGGGTTTTCCTTTTGGGCTGATGAATATGTTCTCGAACTAGACTGTGTTGAGGGTTGCATAACACTGTAAATGTGTGAAATGTAACTGAATTGTGTACTTTAAAATGGTTGAACTGGTGAATTTTTGCTACATGAATTTTACTACAAAAAAGATGAAGCACATAGTAGGTACTCAAAAAAATTTGTTGAATAAACAAATGAACGGATACTAATGCGATATAAGACCTTTAAAAAAATTAGGGAGTAACTTGGTCACGAGGACTGTACCCACCTCTTGCAGAGAAACATGCTCTTTGTGATGAACTGAAGCCATCTTCTGGGATGCCATTAAGACATTTATATGAGTAAGACCATTTATATGTGTTTCCCCCTCTTGATTCTTCAAGTTAGAAATAGAGGGCATTCATATTATTAAGTATATTTTGATGCATCAGTGACATGCTATTTTTCAATTATTTCTTTGTTGCATTTGTCAGATTTGTGAGACAGCTTTGGAACATGTGGAGGAAGATCCTTAAGCAGAAGAAGGTCATAATTATTGGGGAATGCTAGATCTTTCAAATATTTCTACATTGGACAAAATTACTTAAGCATTGTATAAATCGGAATAGACCATCAGTGCTTGTGCATACAAATCACCTGGTGATTTTATAAAAAAACAGCCTCTGATCCAGTAGTTCTGGATGGGGCCTGAGAGTCTGCATTTTTAATCTCCCAAGTGATACCAATGCTGCTAGATCATATACCACCCTTTGATATTTGCTGTGGGAAGAAATTAACTCTGAAATCCCAGGGTTTTGACACACACTGTAAGTCTTCTATGTCTTATTCATGTTATATATATCTGATGGAATTTTAGTGAGAAACTTAGCTCTACAGAGTCCTCAGTCACTTGTATCAGGAGAAAATCTACTATCTTGTAGTCAACCATCAAAGATAGGAAAGAAGAGGGTTGGAAAATTGAGTCCCCACCTTGACTTCAAGGTGTCCCATGTCACCTTTGATCATGTTTGGTTAGTTAGAACACATCCCATGAGCATGCTTAAGTTCAAGGGAGCAGAGAAATGTAATCCTCTGTGTACTCAGAAGTAGAGCAGAACCACGTATTAGTGAATCTTAGTAACTTGTCATGTTGAGGGACTGGGCATGGGATTTCATCACATGAATATACTAGTTATTCACAAGTTTCAGAGGAAATACATTTGCCTTAAGGCTTTAGTTACATGCTCTCTATTTTGGAGTGATTTTTCTTTCTCCTCATAGGATAGGCAAATAGAATTATTTTTCTAGACTGATAGAGTTTTGGAGCCAAAAAGAATTGTAGAATTTATTTCCAATCCTTTTATTTGCAGAGGCATAGAAAGAAGGGTAATCACTTTTCTTTCCGGAAAAGGAATATTAAGTCTAGAATTCAGTTGTTTTGGCTTACACATTGTGAATTTCTTTATGGCACCCCTGCCCATTTCTTACTCTGATAAATGGCAAGTGACGGATGGGTTATCCAGAGAGCAATTTTTCCATATCCATGGGCAGTACACATGATTTTATAAAGAATTTTGTGCCCTTTTTAATTTTAAAATAGTTGAATTAAAATGGAACTTAGATGCTGAATAACTAAAATTTCCGGGCCATTCCAATGATTTTTAGGCACAATGGGACCAACTTTTTTTAATTGGAGGATATCCTACAAAATTTAAGGACAAATGGTTTTACACACACAAACACAGTGGCATCAGAAGATGCATAATCATGTTCCAAGTTTGGCAGGTCATTGAGTCCACTTACTGTAAGAATTTCCATTAATTCTAAAAATTACAGGATAAATAATAGATGATGTCAGTAGTCAGAACAAACACCAAGTTATCTTTGAATTATTTGCTCAAACAAAAATACCCTTAGAAAGGAAGAAAGTCACATGATATATTGCTGGCAACATGGAAGGTTGAGTTCTGGAAAACGTTTCATTGTTGCTTTGTCAAGTTTTGATTTGTAACCCTTCTTTGCAATTCCTGAATCCCAGCCCACTGCTTTCAGCATTTGTGGCACGCTCCTCTTTCTCCTTAATATACTGAGTTGGAAAAGCAATGGGTCATTAAGGAAGAGGAGCTTGCAGCCAGGCAGACCTGGGCTTGCAGCCCAGCACCACCCTTTGCCAGCTGTGTGGCCTTAGGTAAAACATTTCATCTCTCTGATCATTGGTTTTCTAATCTTACAATAAAGAACATAATACCTACTTTGTAGGGCAGTTATAAGGATTAGAAGCAATATATGTAAAGCATCTAGCAGAAGGTCCAGCTCATTACATGTCTGCTTTAAACATTGGGTATGATTGTTAAAAGGCCGTGTGAACTGGGCTCTCACCCTGAGAGCCTTAGTTCTGACCTCCTGCCCTACCAGGACCATACCTGTGATCTCTTGTTTCCATGCTTTCAGGATCCTCCAGACAGACCTCCCTGTTACTATTCCTGTCCAGTGTATTTCTGTCATGCAGAAGCCTGGCTTTGCCACAGAAATCTATCCACTTACTTTTTAAGAAAATCCAGAAATCTGTTCATGTGAAATTTCCTCCTTTTTGGCAACTACCAAGTAAAACAGATCTGTGAGCCAAAGAAAACACATGTTTGGCCCATGGTCTACTAGTTTGTGACCTCCTATGAAGCTTAATTCAGTATTCCTCAAAGTCCAGTTCTCACCGTATCTGCTTGCCCATTACCTAGTACAAATGGGCAAAAAAGGAAAATCCCAAACATTGCTCCAGACTGCTGAATTCCAGGGACCACCGAATCAGGATTTGAGTGTTGTGTTCAGCACCATGGACATTTTAAAGAAGCTTTTTACATGATTCTATGCCCTCTAATGCTTGACACCATAGACTAGTTAAAGTGCTGCCCTTAGAAAGTAATCATGAGACAGTGTCTGGGAGACACAGGGACAGGGGATACTGTGGCTTCTAAGAGGAATCACAACCACGTGAAGTGATATATGCATCCACCTAAGCTTTACATTCTTTATTATTTATCTATTTTCTCTCTTGCAACTGAAAAGGAGCATTAGGGTATGTCTAAGATACTAAGTCCCCAACCAATTTCATTAATTCACTGAAGACCATATGGTTGAATTTTCTAACCACTTAGTGGGTTTCTGTCAAATTAGATTAGCCTCTGTTCAAGTACAAAGCTTAAGGTTCTTTGGCTTAGAGTTCATTTAATGATGTGAATATTTGTTTTTGCTGTACAAGCTTATGTTGAAAATTTTCCTCCATGGTGAGCTCTGGGCTGTTATGGATCTTTGGTGCCTGTTGTTAACAGCACTTGGATAAGGCCATTCCTTAATTTTTACTTACATAATGGAACACATCCATCAAATTTTACAGACTTTTTGATATGGTCAGTGCTTAGCCGTATTCAAAAAATAAATTCCTGTTCCAAACCTGTGTTTAATTCTAAAGCAATTACCTTTGGCTGTGTTCTGCAGTCAATATTAAATATGTTGTCTTGCAAGTGATTTTGTTTTATTAGTAATTTCTGACTCTACACCAGAAATGCTTTTCATTTCTCTTCCAGATTTCAGTTCCTATTATTGCTTTGGTCAACAGTAAATGTTCAATAAATGCTATTAAATAAAAATAATACTTAGACCTATCAATTTTTCAGCTCTTATTCTCTACCAGATCCTATGTCAAGCCCTTTATAATGGATCATATTATGGTGAGGATTCCCAGTTCATCTTCACTAAAACTTACAGAATGAATATTATTGTCCTCCTTTTATAGATGACAAAATGGAGGCTAGAGGGGTTGTAAATAATTGAGCCATGATTCAAAACTTTGCTTCTTCATCCCAAAACCTGTACACGGTTGATTTATACAAGCTGTCATAAGGAAAGTTTCACATAATTTCTACTTATGCCTAATGTCTGGTAACTAGATTAGTCAGCTGTTGCTACCACACGGCTGCATACCACATTATTTCAAAACTCATCAGCTTATGGGGCATCTGGGTGGTTCAGTTGGTTAAGCCTCTGACTCTTGATTTCAGCTCAAGTCGTGATCTCAGGGTCTTGAGATTGAGCCCCGCATTGGGCTCTGTGTTGAGTGTGGAGCCTGCTTAAGACTCTCTTTCCTCAGGGCTCCTGGAGGGCTCAGTTGGTTAAGCGTCTGCCTTCAGCCCAGGTCATGATTCCCAGGGTCCTGGGATCAAGTCTCGTACTGAGAAGCAGGGAGCCCGCTTCTCCCTCTGTCTCTGCCTGTCTCTCTCTCTCTCTCTCATGAATGAGTAAATAGGATCTTAAAAAAAAAAAAAAGAAAGACACTCTCTCTCCTTTCCTCCCCTCCCCCTGCTCATGCTTTCTCTCTCAAAACAAAAGAAACCCAAAAACTCATCAGCTTAAAATAAGCATTGGTGTTCACTCATGGGTCAGTGAGTTGCCTGGAGTTTGGTTGATCTCAGTTAGTCTTCTTTTCTGAGCTTGGATGAGGCTATAGGTTGGGTTCAAGTCTGTGCTGTGTTTCTCATTCTGGGGTTCAAGCTAAGGGATGCAGCTTTCTAGGGCTCCTCATGGTCAGTGGCAGGAACAGAAGAGAAATGAACAATGGTTCTTGAGGACTTGGGATAAGGAGTGACACTATGGGTTCTACCCACCTTCTGGATGGCCAATACCATCAGCAGTGCCATGGGAAGTATAGGAAAATGAGTGTGGATACTGGCAAAGGGGCAGATGCATAAAGGATTACAGCACTGATTGGGTATATATCAGAGCAACCCTTCCTCCTCTCATAGTCAATGACATGGGGTTGGATTCTAATGAGCACAGCATTAAAATAACCGTACTTGGGGTGCCTGGGTGGCTCAGTCATTAAGCATCTGCCTTTGGCTCAGGTCCTGATCCCAGGGTCCTGGGATCAAGCCCCACTGGGCTCCCTGCTCAGCGGGAAGCCTACTTCTCCCTCTCCCACTCCCCCTGCTTGTGTTCCCTCTCTCGCTGTGTCTCTCTCTGTCAAATAAATAAATAAAATATTTAAAAAAAAATAACCATACTTGTCTACAAAGTATAATAGGATTTTGTTTTGTGACTCTTATTCAAGTTATTCTGTCATTTCATGGTGTTTTTACCGCAGAAAACTTAGTCATAAAGATGTAGAGAATTGTATTATTAGAAACAGGGGCTTAATATACATCATGATTACTGTTTAAAGATGATTACAGCAAGTATAGAGGATAATGGCCAACTAAATTTGACAGAGGAAGTAATTCAAGGTTCAATCATTATTGAGGGTATTACATATATGTGAGAAATAGGAAATTTGTGTATTAAAAAGGCATCTTATTAAAAGATCTTTTGATTTTCATGAAGCTAGGATTTATAATCCTCTTGTTCTAAATAGAATCATACATTTGCCACATGTACAGTTCTGCTTAGACATTGCCAGTGTTTTTCAATATGTAATCACTGATAATTGCTCTTCATGTAGATTTTCAGGAAACAAAAAATCAATAAGAATATCTCAGTCTACTTTTTTATTCTTCTCTGCAAGCTATGACTACCCTAGTGCCTACTCACTAGTGTATTGATAAACCAGTTCTCAAAAAAAAAAAAAAAAAGAAAGGGAAAGAAAAGGTTTTGATTTGTCATGTTTGCTAATTTCTGTGATGTAAATCACATGGCTCCTTTCAATATTCCAGCTTACAAAATGCCACTCTTAGCCAACTCCCATAGGAATCTCTTCCTAGGTAAGTAATACTACTTGTTCCATTGAGGAGTTTCTTATCTCTTTTATTTTACTCTGATTATTCTTTCCCGTTGCCTGAGTTTATTCACAGACACCATCAATACAATGCATCATGTGTAAGGGAAGGTCCGTATGAAAATATTGTGCTCGAAGCCTTGAAAACAGGCCTCTGTGTTTTTGATGTACAGCTAATTACATATTCTACATAGAGAATTACATGATTTTGTAGCATGTCATCTGTTACATGTTCTTTATGGTTTAAGAAAGAAACTAATGTTTTCTTTGAACTTAAATAGTCAAGGTCTCAGTGGACCAAAGAGAACACCTCCTTTTCCATCTGCCATTTCCATCTGCGATGGACTATGTGAAATCCAGATCAATAACTTTGGATTACACTGGGGAGTGTGGTCAATATGAGAGATAACTGTGCCTTCTTGTCTCTTTCATCTGAATGAACATGGATTTGAATGGGGAAAAATAGTCCCTCCCTTGCCAGGTACTAAGCAAAATAATTAAACTAGGTGAAGTGTACCTTTAAAATGCCTCCCCGTGCTGTCCTCTTTCCATAGCCCCTGACCCCAGAGTTGAGCGATGACCTCATATTCTGTGTACACTCCTTCTCTTCTCTTTACATGAATACTGCCTTGCACAGAAACAGGAAAGCTCAGTCACTTATACCTTAGATACATCAGAGTCTTTGAGGAATTTCTAGGGGAAACTGCATATCAATTATTTTCTCTAATTCACTAATTCATTTATTACTCATCAGTGGCCGGCTATATGCCCTGCTTATATGCCAGGAAATATGCAAAAGTGAATTAAATCTTTTACAAGTTGTAATGTAATGAGTAAAACATGAATCTGACCTATACCCGCATTTCCATACTATCAGGAGGAGAGTGATGAGCACATGGAGATCAATGCTGTAGGTCCAGATCTAGTAAAACAGAGACTTGGTCAGCAGGGATGCTGAGAGCCATAGAAACCTTTCTAGAAAAGGTAGCATCAGTAATGGGTAAGATGTTACCATATGTGTTAACTAACTAGATTTTATTTTTTATTTTTTTAAAGACTATTTATTTATTTATTTATTTGAAAGAGAGAGAGTGCACACGAGCAGGGGGAGGGGCAGAGAGAGAAGGAGAAGCAGACTCCACACTGAGCAAGGAGCCCAATGCGGGGCTTGATCCCAAGACCCTAAGATCATGACGTAAGCAGAAGGCAGACGTTTAACCAACTAAGCCACCCAGGCACACCACTAAATAGATTTTAAATAAAATTTTGAAATGAAAAAAAAAATGGGTAAGATGTTAGCATATGAAAGTTGAGAAGGGGTAAGATAATGTCCCATAATAGAAAGGGTTGCAGAGATGGAGGAATAGAGATTATACACCAAGAAATCCTGGTTATTCAGTTTGCCTGGAGCTTAAAAGGGGAAAAGAGGAGACATGCAACCAAAATGTAGCCTTGATAAGAAGGCCTCTGATACCGAGGTGGTTTGGGAATGGACTTCACTGAGAATGGATAATTGAGTGAGGGCCTACTATGGGAAGGAGATCTTGCTAAAGAAATTATCACCCAGTGGTTACCACCTTCTCCTAAGGTCAGTCCCACATGGAGATGGATGGATGGAATGTTTCCATCCTTCTGACCAATTCTTCCGGAAGCTGGGTGGCGTCCAAAAGACATGACACCTGACCCTGGCAAGAACTAGGTAAAGGGAACAAACCTAGAAAATAAATGCTGCCCCTGCCCACCCAGGCCTTGTTCATATGTGAGGGGAATTTGAGATCCAAGCCAGCTTGGACGTTGACCTAAGAAGGTGCTGGAAAACCTGAGGTTTGCCACCTTGATGCAGAACGACAAAGCGGTTGCCCTGTTGCCTTTCCTTTGTTTCTCTTCTCTGATCCTGCTTAAAACTGAGGAGAGCTTTACTCAGCTCCAAAAGGCTGCCAACTTGTTTATTCCCATACAATGGCAGGAAGATGACGGGAGTAAAATTCAGCTAAAACATTAGGTACCATTCAAATATTTTTATTCTCTTTCCTTAACTATACAAATCCCGTAGAAAATAAGATTTTCATGTCTTAATTGTGATACTGAAAGTGTCTTTTATTCTCAGCATGCTTGAGATAGCAAAGTAATTTTCAAGCTGAATGTGATTGTCTCAGACAGTCATGACTCAAATATTTAATCTAAAGAGAAAATTCCCAGAGTGCTTCTCTCATCATTTCTCAGTTCTGTGGAGAGTAAAAGCCTCAACTTTATGTGATCTGATATTATTTCCATTATTGGTATTATGCTGTAGGCAAATATCCTTCAAGAAGCAAAGTCTACTTCCCTTGTGCTTAGCACGTTACACATCACAAAGGCCCAATCTGGCCTTTACAATATGAGCTGCTGCTACCTTGTAATCTGTAGAGAATTTAATAACAATAATTTCACTTTATGCAGTGCAGCCTTTAAGATTTAATAGTAGATTCTTCACACACTCCAAGTATCTTTTATCCTTCCCAGGCCTTTTTTTATGCATGGATCAAATTTCCTATAGGTTAGTTGTTTTAACAAAGTGCTATCAGGTGGCTAATAGTGGGAGTGGGTGAGAATCTATAGATTCCTTCTCTGAGTCCAGAATCTCCACCACCCTACTCCCAAAGGGACCTCCCAGCATGAATATCCCCAAGCAGCAGTACTTGAAGGGAGTAAGTTATGTTTTCTATGAAGTCAGCAGAAGAGTTGGTTGCAAGTGATCACTAACATTTTTTGAAACTCTATTGTCTGATCATTGTTATACACTGTGCTTGATAGACATTTTTTCATTTGAATGCCAAAGCCATGGTTAGAGGTTTCAGTCCACAAAGTATCCCAAGTTTAAAATTTCTAGCTAGAGTTGTTCCATAGCCTTAAATAATGAGCTATACTAGCTTCTCAATTTCTTTTCCTCACATGAGACAGAAAAATATATACATATATTGGCTTTATATAGATTTTATTATAAA
This sequence comes from Mirounga angustirostris, assembly GCF_029215605.1. Taxonomy (NCBI): domain Eukaryota; kingdom Metazoa; phylum Chordata; class Mammalia; order Carnivora; family Phocidae; genus Mirounga; species Mirounga angustirostris. The sequence goes on along the minus strand of NW_026991709.1, from coordinate 180,694,034 downwards.
CATAATATATTTATATATTATATTTATGTTTTTATTACATTATATCATATAATTTTAATTTTATTATATAAAATTATTGTATATACTATTTCTGTATAACTGTATAAACAACATACATTAAATATACAAATAAATATTAAAATGTATAAATATGTATAAATGCATACACACAAAAAAACATACATACAAAAAAATTATAGACCAATACTCCTGATGAATATAGATGCAGAAACCCTCAACAAAATATTAGCAAACCAAATTCATCAACACATTAAAAGGATCATACACCATGGTCAAGTGGAAGCATAGATGGTTCGACAGCTGCAAATCAATAAATGAGATACACCACATCAACGAAACGGAAGATAAAAATCATATGACCATCTCAATAGATGCAGAAAAAGCATTTGACAAAATTCAACATCCATTTACAATAAAAACTCTCAACAAAATGGGTATGGAAGGAGTGTACCTCCACATAATAAGGGCCATATAAGTCAAGCGGACAGCTGATACCATACTCAACAGTTAAAAGCTGAAAGCTTTTTGTATAAGATCAGGAACAAGACATGAATGCCATTTTTATTCAACGTAGTATTGGAAGTCTTAGCCAGAGCAACTAGGCAGGAAAAAGAAATTAAAGACATCTAACTGGAAAGGAAGAAATAAAACTGTCACTATTTGCAGATGACATAATTTTATATATAAAAAATCTGAAGACTCCACCAAAAAACTATTAGAACTAATAAATGAATTTAGTAATTTCACAAGGTACACAATCAGTATAAAAAAACTAATGCACTTTAATTCGTTAACAATGAGGTATCAGGGAAATTAAGAAAAATAGCCCATTTACAATTCTATCAAAAAAAAATAAAATATCTAGAAACAAATTTAGCCAAAAAGGTAAAAGACCTATACATGGAAAACTATAAGACATTGATGAAAGAAATTGAACTAGTTAAAAGGAAGATAATCTGTGTTTAATGATTGGAAGAATTAATATTGTTAAAGTGTCCGTATTACTCAAAGCAATCTACAGATTCACTGCAGTCTCTATCAAAACTCCAGTGGCATTTTTCACAGAAATGGAAAAAACAATCATACAATTTGTATGGAATAACAAAAGATCTCAAACCAAACTATTTCTCTTTCTATTGCTGAGACAAAAGAACAAAGCTGGAGGCATCACACTCCCTGATTTCAAACGATACTACAAACTTACAGTAATCAAAACAGTATGGTGTTGGCATAAAAACAGACACATAAATCAGTGAAAAATAGAAAGCCCAGAAATAAAACCATGCATATATGGTCTCATATATATATATATATATATATATATATATATATACACATATATATATTAATTTATGACAAAGGAAGCAAGAATATACAATGCAGAAAAGAGAGTTCCTTCGATGAATGGTGTTGGAAAAACTGGACAGCCACATGCAAAAAAATAAAACTGGGCCACTATTATATACTATACACACAAATTAACTCAAAATGGATTAAAGACTTGAGTGTAAGACCAGAAACCATCAAATTCCTAGAAGAAAACACAGGTGGTAAGCTCCTTGATATTGGTCTTAGTGATATGTTTTTGGATATGACTAGAGAAGCAATGGCAAGAAAAGCCAAAATAAACAAATGGGACTATACCAAAATGAAAAGCTTCTGCACAGTGAAGGCAACCATCAACAAAAAGACAACCTACTTAATGGGAGAAGCTATATGCAAATCATATATCCAATAAGGGGTTAATACCCAAAATATATGAAGAACTCATACAATTCAGTAACAAGCAGAAATGGAGAAAAGTGAATATTCTTGCACTGTTGGTAGCGTAACCTGGTGCAGCCACTATGGAAAACAGTATGGAGGGTCCTGTAAAAGTTAAAAATACAACTACCATATGATCGAGCAATTCCACCCCAAGTATTTATCCGATAAAAGCAAAAATACCAATTGAAAAAGATATATGCACTCCCCATGTTCCTTGTATATTGTTTACAATAGTTGAGTTCTGGAAGTAACCCACGTGCCCACCAATAGTTGAACAGATAAAGAAAATGTGATATATATGAAATAATACTAGTCAGACATTAAAAAGAATGAAAACTTGCCATTTGCAACAACATGGATGGACCTCGAGAGTATTCTGCCAAATGAAATAAGTCAGACAGAAAAAGACAAATACTGTATGATTTCACTTACATGAAGAATCCAAAACCAAAACAAATGAACCAACTTGGGGATAGATTTGGCCAATAGGACCACAGTTTGCTGATTCCTTCTCTAAGATCACTAGCTTTGGTGTTATTGTGTGTGTGTGTGTGTGTGTGTGTGTGTGTAAGAGCCTTAACCTTTTACTCACAATCTATATTCTAGCAATAGTCTCTCATGATCTGCCTTTTGAAAGGGTCCATTTTGAGATAGCCACTTTCATCCTGTGCAACTTGTTGACTGGTAACATCTCTGAATAGCTCCTCTCCTGTTGAGATTCTTTCTCTGTATCTCTCTCTCTCCTAGGAATGGCAGGCTAGAAGATTTGCAGGTGGGGAATGGTGTGGCATTATGGAAAGGGCACAAAAGTCCAGAGACCTGGGTTCTATCCCAATGCTCCCATTTACCAACTCCATGGTAACATGCAACTTCATTCCTCAGAGCATTTATATCTGTAATTGTATATATTTTTTACAATACATAGTAGTACAATCTACTTCTTGCAAGCTGTATCATCTAGAACAAGTTACTTAACCTCTCTAGATCTCAGCATTGTTGCATAGAAGGTAGGATGATAGCCTGTAAGAATTAAAGGGATAATGTATGTAAAGTGCTCACTCTACAGCTTTGTCCATGGTAAGTCTATACTAACTAGTGTTTTTATTTATCTGTATACTTATGATGATGGAATGCTTCCTGAGTAGTAAGCCTGAGTACAGATTTAGGCACAATGTGTATCTGTTTTTCTTGCTGGTATCCTTCAAGTTGCTTGTCTTCTACCAGCAAAGTATTTGACTCCTTGAATAACAGAGTTTATTTCATCACACACATGCTTTTTCTAAGCTAGAAATGAGAGGTATGGAATACCATTTGCAAGCTATTTAAGACCTATCTTCCTAATTTTCTTCCTTGGCTGCATCTCAGAGGGTAGAGGAAAGGAAATCTAGGCTGTAAGACCCAAGTCTGAGCTGTTATGTAAGTTTGGCTCCTAAAACACCAAGTGAATTGTAGAGGATTTCCATCTTGCTACAGTTTTGAAATATTTCAACCCAAGTTTTTTATGACCCTTCTTTTCTTCCTTCTTTCTTCTACCCCCAAAACCTCTGAAAGCAATTTTTAAAACTCAACATGAAATGTAAGAATGAATTATTGCAATCCCCCAACTGCCACAGGGATCACGTTCCTGCATGAGAAGTATAATGGTTGGAAAAACTGCAGTAGAAAAGATCAAGGACTCATATAAAATAGAGGGTTAGGGGAAAGCAAGAGGAACAGCTTTTGATAATTTTAAAACACAGTTCATAAAAGTTCTAGAAGGCTTTGCTTCTGAAACAAACTGGATTTCTGATGTTAAAACCCTCTTAGAAGGCTGGATGCCAACTTGCTTCTTGTTCTTTATAAGGGACTGGTAAATTTTTCTTTTTGGAAACTTCTGAATCATTCTCTCTGTACTCAGGACATTTTGGTAATTTTCCTAGGACGTCATAAAATGTGAGGTAGAGTCTCCCACAGTGTCTGTTATCTAGACTGTACCTTTTCTTTGAGGCCTTTTTTTTTTTTCCTTAAATCTGGCTTTAATTGTCTTCAGAATCCTTTGTGTTTTTTTTTCTTTGTTTCCACAAGCAAAATGTTTTCTAATTGCCAAATTTTTCCACCAAATATCACAGTTCTTAAGTGCTCGTTTTTTTGGACATGATATTTTATGAAAAGGTGTTATAGAAATGATTCCCCCATCTCTGCTCTACCGTAGAGTCATATTCTCACCCATACAGACCAGAGGAAGGGTGAACAGGAATGATTGTTCAGTTCATCAACATATCTGTTTTATTTGGACATGCAGTGTTTTTAGAATTTGAGCTGGTGGGGCGCCTGGGTGGCTCAGTCAGTTAAGCCACTATGGAAAACAGTATGGAGGGTCCTGTAAAAGTTAAAAATACAACTACCATATGATCCTTCTCCCCTCCGCTTGTGTTCTCTCTCTCTCTCTCTCTCTCTTTCTCTCTCTCTCAAATAAATAAATAAAATATTAAAAAAAAAAAGAATTTGAGCTGGCATTTTAAGATTTCACACATAACAAATCTAGATCAGGGATTGGAAAACTCAAACTGTAAATGACCGGAGAGTCACTATTTTAAGGCTTTGAGGGCCATAGAGCTCAGTCACAAATACTTAATTGTCATTGTAGGGAGAAAGCAGCCACAGGTGGTATGTACATAAGAGTGTGGCTGTGTTCCAATAAAACTTTATTTGCAAAGCCAGATGAGGGGTCGGATTTGGCTCTCAGGTCTTAGTTTGGAGAATCTTGATGGTAATTCTCATCTTCTCTTGGGGGGTGGGATAGGGGAGCAAGACCAGAAAAATCAGCATCATAATAGTCCCAAGCCAAATAACAGCTGTTCTTTTTAGACACACAAAAAATGAGCTATACATTAGCCACAGCCCACTACCTCCCATGAAACTCCCAACCCAGTTGGCTTAACTCATCAGTGATACTTCCCTGGCCTCTGTAGGATTCAGAGTCTGTGACTGGTTTAAACTGAATCATTGACATGCAAACATATTGGGATATAAATGGCATGCATTATCTTAAAAGTCTGGTGAGCCCAACTATGGATGGTAGGGCAGTTAGGCAGAAATTTATAGGTATTCAGTCACTGATTAGATCGGTTTTGTTGGATAGAGCATTCCTTTAGAAGCTGTGGTTATAATCTCTGATCTAGAAGAGCTGAGAGCTTAATGTTCTGCACAAATTTGGAAAAACAAAATGTCAAGTATTGTGTTATATAGGATGAGAGCTAGATGCTGTTCTCATTTAAATATTTTACACCAGTGTTTGGAATCAAATGACAGGACAGGGCTTCTCAATGTCTGGCTCTGGACTGTGCATCAGAATCATGGGGAGTAGGAAGGATGTACACTTATAATTAGGTAGGAACTGAGGATGCTTAGCCACCGATTTCCTCAATCAGCCTCTCAGGATCTGCACATTTAAAAGGTCCCAGTGTGTTTCTTTTGTGCAGGGTAGAATTTGCAGAACTGCTGCAAGGAGGTAAGTACAGATAGGGTACTTCTTGTTTGTTTATTAGATGTAATTTAAACCCCCTTTTAACAGAAAAGCAGCAGGGTGCCTCTTCAGAACAGAGTCAATTACATGAAAGAACATTTATTCCAGGCACAATTAAGCGTTAATGAAAGGTTGCTTATCTGTGGCAGAAAGAGCTCTATGCTGGGTCTTCTAATAACTAGCTGTGTGGCCTTGAACCAGCCACTTAACCTCTCTGGCCTCAGAGAGGGCCGAATGGAGGGCGTTGCTAAATGACCACTGAGACCCTTCTAGCTGGAACACTGACTTTAAAATTCTATAAAAGAATTCTTTTGCTGGAGCATATGGTGCCTATCATATTTTGCTAGTGAGTTAGAAGAAAATTATTCCCTCTTATTAGGTGACTCACCTTTATTCCAATAGAGCAGGGCTTTTCACCCTTGGTGGCACGTGGCACGTGGACATCATATGGGAGCTTTTAAATCCTAATGTCCAGGCTCAGATCAAGTAAATCCAAATCTCTGGATGTGGGACCTTGGCATCAAAATTTCTTATGAAAATTCCCCAGGTGTTTCTAATGTGCAACCTAAGTTATCAACTGTGTAGCCAAGAAGTTACTCCATTTCAAGAGTGACCTGAGAGATGCCTATTAAAAGTGTGGGCTCTTGGGCCCCTGTCCCGAACATTCTAGCTCACTGAGCCTGGGACAGGTCCTGGGAATCTGTGTTTTTAATAAGCAACCAAGGTAATTGTTGTGATCTGGTAAACTTGGGAAAACACCACCCAGAGAATTACTTTAGTACATTAAGCGGAGTCCAGTGTGGGGGCAGGATTTCTAGGAGTACTAAGGAATAAGGGTTGTATACTAGGAGTAAAGATACATGCTTGTAGGAGAAGCTGGAGAAGCAAGGGTCTGAAGGAATTAGAAGATGTGAAAAAAGTCACTAACCAGCACTCACAAAGCTCTGGGGAGTGTGGATAAGTAGTAGCTTGCATGGGAATGTGGGAAGGCAGGTGCCCTAGCCACTGGCAGAGAAGCCCACAGAAAGCTGTAGTCCCAGAGTCTAATGTTAGCCCTGAGGTCGCTGGTGATCTGCAGGGTCAGCAGTTGGAGAGAATAGGACAACCAGGAGTCTACATCTTTCCCCCACCATCTCTAACTGTGACAGACTTCAGAATCTCAGACTTCTGTTGTGTTCAAGACCGACTCAGAGTCACAAAGCCAAGAATCTGGAAAACCTAGCTCCCCGTTAGCCAAATGGACCCACTAGTAAACCACAACACTTAGAAAATTGCTTCTTTGGGGGCGTCTGGGTGGCTCAGTCGGTTAAGCATCCAACTCTTGATTTTGGCTCAGGTCATGATCTCGGGGTTGTGGGATGGAGCCCCACATTAGGCTCCAGGCTGGGCGTGGAGCCTGCTTAAGATTCTCCCTCTCCTTCTACCTCTGCTCCTCCCCCACCTTCTCTCTCTCTGCTGCTCTTAAAAAAAAAAAAAAAAAAAAAAGCTTCTTTGTCCCCTTAAAATTGCACCTTTTCTCAGTGAGGTTACACCCTTATCTGTCCTTGAATTGTACTCAGTGCCGAAAAGAGTACGCTCCACAAGTTTGTTGTTCTTTGCTGGAATGGTCCTTTATCCCAGGCTCTGATTTTTCACTCGTCTCCTACCTGCTTTATGCAACTCACCTAAACCTTCTGGTCCATATTTGGACAAACAAGAAGTCTGTAGTCTGCTTTCTTAAGTCCTCTCTGTTCCCTAAGAGTCACATGGTCAAGCTGGACTTGCCTGCAGGCGTCTCTTTGTTTCTTTACTGAAGACACATATATCCTTTTGGCCGTTTATAGGTGATCCCAGCCTTATCGTTTTCTGCTCGGTTGCACAAGCATAGAATGTGACTGGGTTGGCAGCAGCTCTCTAGTAATAATTCTTACTTGGTGTGAAAATTTCTTGATGCTTTAATGGAAGGGTGTTTCTAAACCCCATTTATGGATAAGCACATTACTTTGTATTCATAGCAACTGTTTGCAGCGTAATCTGGCTTGTCATGCAACAGTGGCTATAGGGAGGTAGGGAACAATAAAAGGAAAGCTCTAAATATTCAGGAAAAGGCAATGTAGAGAAAAATCAAGCCTGAGGCAGACAGCCGGGGAAGAAGGCCAGGAGGGAAGGAAGAAGAGGAAGAATCTTCATCACTAACATGGTGGCACATTTCCATCACGTAACGTCTTACCACGTGTGATGAACTTCACAAATCAAATCCATATTCCAAGCGTGGACTAAAAAACAGGAAGTTATATTACTGTTCCAGAATTAATCAGCTCTGCCCTGAGCAATATGAAATGGGGTTTCTAGACAAAACACTGGAACTGATTCATGACTCTGAGCAAAGTGTTTTTGAGCTTTGGGCCTCAGCTTCCTCGTCATTAAATGTGGAAGTTGGACTGGATTAGAGATGGCAAATTAGCAGCCCATGGGATATGTATGCATTAAGTGACCAGCCAGTTTTGGCCATAGGGTCTTCTTTTCCCCAATTTTTAAAAAACTAAACTCCAGACTTTATTCAGATTTCATTTGTTTTTCTTCTATTGTCCTTTCTCTATCTCAAGATCCAATCTAGGGTACCACTGTGCATTTAGTACAGGATGTTTTTTTTTTTTTTAATTGGATTAATTGTCAATACTTAACAAGTAAAAGATTTTACATTAAAAAAACCTGGATTTCACACCTCCCTTGAAAGCTCAGGGGTTCTGATGACAAGAGTCCTGTGTGCAGAGCTTCATGCCCTTGACCATGGGAGTGATAAGCAGCTGAGTCCCCACTGCCCCTCTAGAGAGGATGTGTGCCCCCTCAGTTTGCCACAGTGTCCCCTATGCTCTCTACTTCCTCCCAGACAGTAGGACTGGGTGACAAGGCATTAGCTCAACTGGCTCACATCCAGTGGTAGTATGTGCTTAGTACACGGTACTGATTATTATTACCATCATTCTATTATCATCATCCCAGTATGCCGATTCTTCACAGTAGCCTCATAAAAAAAAATCCCTGATTCCAGAATGCTTTGCAATTATGAAGATTTGTGTGTGGTGAAGACTATTAGGGGATACTATTTTGTGGAACTGATTAAGCATACTTTATACAACTCCAGGGAAAAATTAGGACCAAGTAAGTAAAAGTTAGAGGGCAACAGATGTTAGTCCACCATAATGAAGGCCTATCTCTTATGTTCAGAGCAATTGAAGGGGCTGTTCATCAGGAGATGAGCAACCTGTCACTTAGATCATTCAAGCAAGGACTAGATGATTGTCGGCTAGGGATGTCATAGATCTGCTGTCCAAATTCGTAGCCATGAGGTATGTGTATTTAAATTTGTTACTTAAAATTAAATGGGGGCGCCTGGGTGGCTCAGTTGGTTAAGCGGCTGCCTTCGGCTCAGGTCATGATCCTGGAGTCCCTGGATCGAGTCCCGCATCGGGCTCCCTGCTCGGCAGGGAGTCTGCTTCTCCCTCTGACCCTCCCCCATCTCATGTGCTCTCTCTCTCATTCTCTCTCTCTCTCAAATAAATAAATACAATCTAAGAAAAAAGAAAAGAAGGGGCACCTAGGTGGCTCAGTTGGTTAAACGACTGCCTTCGGCTCAGGTCATGATCCTGGAGTCCCGGGATCGAGTCCCGCATCGGGCTCCCTGCTCGGCAGGGAGCCTGCTTCTGCCTCTGACCCTCCCCCCTCTCATGTGCTCTCTCTCTCTCATTCTCTCTGTCTCAAATAAATAAATAAAATCTTTAAAAAAAAAAAAAAGGAAATAAAATTAAATGGAATGTAAAAACCAGCTTCTGAACCACACTATCCACATTTCAAGTGCTAGTAACAATAGCCTCAAGTGGCCAACAGCTCTTTTACTGGATAGCACAGACTTAGAACATTTCCATCATCATAGAAAGTTCTGGTGAGCAGCACATTGTAGAAAGATACCCTGCACTGGCATTCTGAATCTGATCACTTGGAAAAGGTCAATCCAGGAAGCATGGAACACATGGAAGGAACTGAGATACTGAATAGTATGAGGTTCACCTACCCATGGACTCATGGATTTCAAACTCATGCATAGCCCCAGGCAAAACACTGTTTCTGAGACTCAGTTTTCCCAGCTCTATAATTAAAACTTGCCTCAAAGGGTGATTATGAGTATAAATGGATAAAATTCAGGCTTAACACCTAGCAGAAAGTGGGTGCTTTCTTAACGCATGCTTGGGTTCTTTCTTGAACTAAAGGGAAGGAACTAGGTAAAGCCAGCAATCTCAAGTACAGTAAAGCCTCCACTTTGTGTCAGCCTCCCCCCCCCAAAAAAAATACCCAGTAGCTACCATCAGGAAGCATATAACCACGTACCTGGCTCCAAGCCCAACTCCTTGCATATCTCATTTAATTCCCACCACCATCTTGGGAGGCAAGTACTCATACTGTCCTCGTATTGAGGAAACTAATGAACTAATGTTTAGAGAGATTATGTGATCTGCCCAGAATACAGAATTCAAACGCAGATTCTTTTGACTCACAATAATTCTCACTTATAATGGTTAGTATATAGAGATTGTTACATTTGACAGATGCTGTGCCAAGAACATTAATGCATCATCTCATTTAATTCCAATAGCTATTTTATAGGTGAAAAGTTTTTGAAGAATTAAATGCCTTGCTTTTAAGAGCTTATACAAAGGAACTGACACAGCTTATTTGGACTCAAGTCTCTCTAGCTCTAGGCGTTTGACTTCTGTGCTCCCAGCCTAGCCTCCTTGTTTATAAGACAGATGAGCAGAATCTTCAAGAGTGATGTCACTGTGGCCTTTGTCATACAAAGATAAAGATACCATATAGGGGCGCCTGGGTGGCTCAGCTGGTTAAGCGGCTGCCTTCGGCTCAGGTCATGATCCCAGAGTCCTGGGATAGAGTCCCGCATCGGGCTCCTTGCTCAGCGGGGAGCCTGCTTCTCCCTCTCCCTCTACTGCTCCCCCTGCTTGTGCTCTCTGTCAAATAAATAAAATCTTAAAAAAAAAAAAAAAAAGATACCAAATATTTCTCTCTCCTTCCCAATGATTCTATAAGCCCTCCATAGACAAGAATTGTATCTGTAACATTTGTTTCTTCTGTGTCTCTCAGAACTGTACACAACACACAATGATTAAATAAGTGTTTGCCCAATTATGTGGAGCTAAATCTTCTAAAAGGACAAGACTGACTAAGAAATGTTTCTTATTTAGCAACTAACTTTAGTGGAAACTTACCCATCTTCATGAAACAAACCATATGCTTTTTTTTTTTTAAAGATTTTATTTATTTATTTGAGAGAGAGAATGAGAGACAGAGAGCACGAGAGGGAAGCGGGTCAGAGGGAGAAGCAGACCCCCCCGCTGAGCGGGGAGCCCGATGTGGGACTCGATCCCGGGACTCCAGGATCATGACCTGAGCCGAAGGCAGTCGCTTAACCAACTGAGCCACCCAGGCGCCCAAAAGAAACCATATGCTTATTATGTATATATTTGTTATCGCTTGAATGATTGATAGATGGCTGTTGTCTGGGTAAAAAGAGCTTCTTTTCTCAGAAAGGTAACTGGGACCGGAGGGGAGGCAAAAAGCATTTGGCTGATAGAGTACCCATCAGTAATTTTCTTGTTGTTTTGTTTTATTGTTGTTTAATTCCTTAAACAGCTATGATGGCCTTTGTTTTTTTAAGACCGTTTTCACCCCTCTATTTAAGACATCTCCCCCACCCTAGTCAGTTTCTCTGCTAAGCCAGCCTGGAGAAAACACCAGTGAAATAAACAATGGGTTAATTAAACAAGTATTTCTGAGGCTGAGGTAGAGGGAGAAATCGGCTGTTGGCAACTGCATGCTTTCCAAGCTTTCTGATTCTTCCTTGTGCAAAAGGAAACTTAAGGGTGGAATTACCAGGCAATTTTATGTCCCTGTTGGAGATGTCAGTGTTCTTTGAGTTTGTGGATTTCCAATTACATTTGTTCTGGTTCCCAAGAAATTATAAGGAAGATTTTCATTTTACTTTAGGTTTTTGAATCTTGGAAATTGGAGAGAGGATTGTTCCGCGGGACATGATGGCATGATTTCAGATTATGAAAGTCTTCAAATGTTATGTGCAATGCTTAGATTTACTCTACATGTTGCTTCATTTGCTTTGTTGCTGTTTTTACAAAAGTATTCTGGATTTATTAAATAGACCATCTTATCGGCAGGTTGTTTTGGTGATATTTTCAGGGAGCCAGCATTCAACAAAGCTGTGTATTCTTACCATGGTAATAAAACTGAAAGTCAAAGATATCTGTATCCAGTCCCACTCCCAGAATTATTATTAACAGGTGTATTCTCAGACAGTTTTCTAAACTTATATGAGCTCTCTGTGTACATAATTTTGAGTTGCTTTTACAAAAAAAAAAAAATGGAATCATTCTAGTTCTATATGTTAATTGTCCTTACTTTCATATCCCAGAATACTGTTCCATGTTTTCTTATTGAGCTAATAAGAATATTCATAATTAAAATGCCAGGAACAGCCAGTAATTATGAAGGACATGCCATATATCAGATTCTGTACTAATATATTTACATTAACCATCTCATTAACATTTCAATTAACCTGAGGCATTATCCCAGTGTTAGCATCATCTCCATTTTACCAGAAGGGAAACTGGAGCTTAAAGAGGTCCAGAACTTGCTCAAGGATGCACAGCTGGTAACTGATGGACCCGCTCAATCACTATAAAATACGGCTCACTTCCTAAATGCTTGAATATTATTCCATCTTATGGATGTCTCATCATTGCACCACAACTTCAACGGACCCACTTCCTGTTGAGATGGCCCTCATTCCCACCCCACATCCCTAGATAACTCCCTGTCCCCATCACTGCACTACCCAGAGCCCTCAGCTACAGTTAGTGCTGATGAATGAATGCTGTCCCTCTTTTTATAGCCTTCAGAAATATAACCCCTGTGGTGTATGTTAGTGATACTGTTATGGTTCTTAGATATAGTTGTAGAAAACTCACCGTGGCATTATGGATAAAGAAGACAATAATCCTTGCATGACTGTTATTTTAAGCTCTTGGCACCCGCTGAATGATCTGAATTGACTTTCTGTTTCCAGACCTAAATCTGCCTTCAATCCTGCCCAAGGCAGAAGTTACTTTAACAGGGGCATTTGGGTGGCTCAGTCAGGTGGCTCAGTCGGTTGGGTGTCTGACTTTTGATTTCAGCTTGGGTCATGATCTCGGAGTGGTGAGATGGAACCCCATGTCAGGCTCCATGCTGGGCATGGAATCTGCTTGAGATTCTCTCTCTCTCCCTCTGCCCCTCCCCCTGCTCACGTTCTCAATAAATAAATAAATAAATAAATAAATAAATAAATAAATAAATAAAATCTTTTCAAAAAAAGTTACTTTAACATAAGAAATTAATTGGGTATTCTCTCCTCTTAAATTTATGACTAATCTAGTACTACATTATACCTGAGTCTTGCTACTTTAACAGAAAGTCTTTTTCTTTTCATGAATCTGGTTGGCAGTACAAACTTTGTGTCCAATGCACAATTTCCTACGCTTGGACCAGATACATACCAATTATAAGGCCCTTCTCATGGAGATACCTCCTTTTTTCTTATTCACACATGGTGCATGCATGTGAAATTCTTCTTACAGCGTTCTGTGGTAGAAGGCAAATATTCTTAAAATCACGTTTTTCAGAAATTGCCAAACAGATTCCAATAACTGTTGGATTGGCCACTGTAGTAGGCAGAATAGTGCCCCACCCCCAAACTTCTACCTCCTAATCCCTGGAGCCTGTGAATATGTTGCCTTAAGAGAGAAAGGGAGACTAAGTTTGCAGATAGAATTAAGGTTGCTAATCTGACTGCAGAGAGATTATCCTGGATTATCTGGGGGGCCCAATGTAATCATAGAGGTCCTTAAAAATGGAAAAGGCAGGTAAAAAAGAAGATTGAAGCGATAGGATGTGAGAAGGACTCAACCTGTCATTGCTGGTTTTGACATCAGAGGAAGGGAGCCAAGTGCCTTGAGAAGCTGCAAAAGTCAAGGACACAGATTCTCCCCTAGAGGCTCCCGGAAGTAACACAGCCCGGCCGGCTCCTTGATTTTTAGCCCGGTGAGACGCTAGTTGGAGTTCAGAACTACAGAAAGTAAGATAATAAATTTGTGTTGTTTTAAACCTCCATGTTTGTAATAATTTGTTACCATAGTAATAGGAAAGAAATATAGCCCCTAAATACCCTTTCATAGATTATCAAATCCTGGCTGCAGCTGAATTTTATTTCATTGTCAAAGCAGAGAGTTTTTTCCATCAAAGGAAACACCTTTATATTTTCATAATGAGCCATTTTGTAGATTCTATTAATGGGGACCTTGATATAAGACATATTAACAAAACATGGAAAAACTGAATGAGAAAATTCTAGTTTGTTTTTTTTTAAGATTTTATTTATTTATTTGACAGAGGGAGACACAGCGAGAGAGGGAACACAAGCCGGGGGAGTGGGAGAGGGAGAAGCAGGCTCCCCACAGAGCAGGGAGCCCGATGCGGGGCTCGATCCCAGGACCCTGGGATCATGACCTGAGCTGAAGGCAGTCACTTAACCAACTGAGCCACGCAGGTGCCCGAGAAAATTCAAGTCTTTACTCCCTTAAAAAGCTTTACATCGAGAGGCCTCATGGGTTTACCATTCCTGTTGGTAGTTGTGTATGTTTTTCAGACCCCAATTTATATTCATCAGAATTCAGTTCTTGCCCCTGTAGTATTCACAGCCACGCAACATTGGTACAGATTTTCCCCCCTTGAACAATACGAGTAAATAACCAACTTCAGAAGCTCTTCAATTCCATGCCTCCTAATGCTAAATGACATGGTGATTTGGCAGAGAATATTTATTCAACACATCCTCTTGGAGGCCTACAACATCCAGAGAATTCTGACAGCACCACTAATAGCAGCCAATTTGAGCACCACTTTAACAAATGCAAAGCATTTATGGTTAACAATTTAAATGCTTAGTAGAGCATAGATGCTTATTCTCTCTGCAAGGCTGTTTGCCTAGTTAAGGCCATAATATGTGACATGATATACATCATGGAGTCCCAGCACTGTTGTTGGCATAACTAATTCAAGTTTTCCTCCCAGAGCAGGGTGCCAACTCCACTTGTCACCCGACACACATTTACAAATAAAAAGGCTGTGGGTGGAAGGAAAAGGGCAAAATTCACGTTCCTAGTTACTTAGCGGCTATGTGACGTAGTGTAGATTTTAAAAATCACAAATGTTCACTCAGCAGGCTGAAAATTTCAAGTCAGTATCACTAATATTGTCATAGTTAGTCATTTATAATACTGCCTGTATACATAAGTATGACATATGCTCCTATTTAAATTCACAGCTTGGCCCCATATGAAGACACAACAATGCTAAAATCACTGACTCATATGGAAATGCTTACATTTTCTGCTAAAACAGAAGTCACTGAACTATACATTAGCATGTTAACAACATATTGCAGCCCTGAAAAAGGCTTTATAGTACCCTAATGAAAACTAAAATTTATTAATATTGGTTATTATTCATTGAACATTAGACTGGTGAGAGTCTTTTAAATCAATAAGTCTAATGTTCACAAGAAAGAATGTTTCCAGTCATCTCTGTTATGATGATGGATAAAAGTTTGGTACCAGGTTATGCTAAAGAAGTAATTAGGCAAAATACAATTTTGCTGAAAACTCAAACTTAATTACTGATATCTGAAGAACGATCTCACATTAGTCTTCTTCCAAGTGTTTGAATAATTGTAGGTGGGTAGTCAATCTCCCCTGGCTGCCTCCAGCAAGTGTTGAGCAAACCAATAAACAGGGTTAAATTGTAGCACACCTATCTTAGGTAGGACCTAATAAGAAAGCAAAAGAAAGATTCAAGGTGTCTGAACATGCACTATTTGTAACCTTTAGTGTCCAGTGATTTTGCATATTATTTCATTTATTTATGATGCAAAAAAAATCTGTGAGGTATGCATTATTATTCTGTTTTACACATGAAACTTGGTTTCTAAGAAGGTTACAGATTTACCTGAGTTACCAAGTTGGTGAGTAGCAGAGGTGGTTAAATCCAAAATCAGTTTGGATTAAATATTATGAAGTAGATAGTATTACCCTACTTGATAGCTGAGAAAACCAATCCTCAGAGAAGCTGAGTGACTTCTGTCTCATAGCCAGTTCATGGAAGCATGGCATACTCTTGACCTCGAAGCTCTATTTATACTGTCCTACTTACAGCAGGGCTAAGAAATCTTATGTCTTCTAACCGTTTCCTGAGAGAGAGTAATTTGAAGGAAACATAAACAAGAAAAAAAAATTTGTAATTTTAGACATGTCTTTTGCCTGATTTTCTTTCTTTATTTTTTTTTACCTAATTTTCTTTAGAAGACTTATCCTGGTTCTTTTTTTTTTTAAGATTTTATTTATTTATTTTAGAAAGAGAGCATGTGCACACAAGAGGGGGAGGGGGGAGTAGAAGGGGAAGGAGAGGGAGGGGGAAAAATCTCAAACAGACTCAGACTCCATGCTAAGTGAGCACTCATTGCAGGGCTCCATCTCAGGACCCTAACTAAGATCATGACCTAAGCAGAAATGAAGAGTCAGACTACTTAACCAATGGAGCCACCCAGGTGCCCCTTATCCTGTTTTTTTTTTTTTAAAGCATTGGCTCATTTTCTTGCCTGGAATAACCAAAGACATTCTCCAGTGCATCCTAAAAGAAAGGCAAGTTATAACTTTTTTCCATATGGGTACCCAAACTAAGGTCCAGGTGCCTTCCTGTCATTTTTAAGGTTACAAAAATGTCAACACAAGGTTTTTACCTATTTCTCTCCACTCCACAGAGTCTTGGGGATTGAATGGCCTCTGTCTTGTTCAACATGCCATGAAAACTGTTTCCAGCTGAGGGATTCAGGGTGCTCTGAAAACATGAGTACCAGAAGTTAGGAATCCTGGAAATGAAGGCTACACAGTGTGTTTGAAAAACTTGCTCACAGGAATGAGCTGAGAACTGTACCCAGTGGGGCTGGGCGGGGAGCGACAACAGAAGGTGAAATGAGAAGTGTATCTGGAGGCCTTGTTACTATTTCCCACCTCAGCTTTAGGTAAGTCAGCCGTTATGACAGAGGGATCTAGCATTAAGCATATCCTGTAGTGTTCGTTTAAAATACAGATACCTGGGCTCCCAACCCAGACTTGCTGAGTTTGGATTTCCCAGGGAGTGGCCAGGTAATCTGCATACTTCACAGGCCCTTAGAGTGGATCCTAACAGACAAATTTAGGAAACAGTGATTCGTGGCAGTTGATAACCAGAGCCTAGATAATGTGTGTAAGTCATGAGTCAGAAGGCCCATCTCTAAACTTTAAGAAGCTACAAAAAGAAAGAGGGATTTGTGGCAAAGACTTAATTAAGAGGTTAAGGATAATAAAGAGAAGAATGCATATCAAGGAAACCTATTCCTAGGAATATATATTTATCTTATAAATTTACAGGCAGAGGGTACCTGGGTGGCTCAGTCATTAGGCATCTGACTTCGGCTCAGGTCATGATCCCAGAGTCCTGGGATCAAGCCCCACGTTGGGCTCCCTGCTCAGTAGGAAGCCTGTTTCTCCCTCTCCCACTGCCCCTGCTTGTATTCCCTCTCTCACTGTGTCTCTGTCAAATAAATAATTAAAATCTTTAAAAAAATAATACATTTACAGGCATATAACTTTATAACCTCTAAGCAGGTTTCCCTAGAAACCTAGACATCTACCTAAGAATATCATAGAGTGTACATTCTTCAATTCTGTTTTGCCATTGTGAATTTGGGGTGAACTCCACTGAAATCATAACAAAAATAGCTAACCCTGACATATTGCTTACTACGTGCAAGGTATCATTCTAAGGACCTACCCATGCGACAATTTTCATGTTACCTTTTCAATCTTCGCAACAGCCCTTTTCTCCTCGTTTCATAGATGAAGAAACTGAAGTGCAGAGAATTTAAGGAACTTACCAAACTTCACACAGAAAGAGCCAGACAGGGATTCAAATCCAGATGTCTAGCTATGGAGAGTCAGCTACATAAAACTTTTTTTTTTTTTTTTGGATGACAACCAGCTTGTCTATAAAGGAGCTTGTGCCCTTCACCTTGATCATAAAGCTGAAAGACTCTTTTATTAGTATGGGGTGGGAGAGTAATCATTATCATAGTTGTTTTTGCTGTAGCAGCTAACATATACTAAGCAAGCGCTGTTCTTGGCTCTTCATATGCCCTGTCTTATGAATGGCCCAATGGAGTAAGTATGCTTTGGTCCTTTTTCGGATAGGGAAACTGAATTTCTTTCCTGAGATCCTCAGTAACTGCTAAAATTTCACAGATAGTGAATGATAGATCAGGTTTCAAATGTAGGTCTGTTTGACTGGAAGCCCAATTTCTGGACACTGTATTGCTCCTTCTTATGGAATCAGTATTGGCACTCACACGAGTTCAGATGCAAGAGTTACACGTGACTTCTAAGACAATGACCATGTCTACTGAAGTCATGTCTATACTTGAAAGTCTTTGTGGAACTTCCAAATTACAGAAGAAGGCAAGGCAGTTTGGATGCTCAAAA
This sequence comes from Mirounga angustirostris, assembly GCF_029215605.1. Classification (NCBI taxonomy): domain Eukaryota; kingdom Metazoa; phylum Chordata; class Mammalia; order Carnivora; family Phocidae; genus Mirounga; species Mirounga angustirostris. Next base: position 180,676,067 of record NW_026991709.1, on the reverse strand, counting down.
AATGGAATGTAGGGAACACTTTGACCAAGGGAGAGGAGCAGAAGGGTAGGAGGGCAGATGCAGAATGTGAAGGATGTGAATTACTATGTAGGACTTTTCCAGTAAAGATGGGTGTCTTTTCCAGTCTCCCCATGGGGTAGTAGTTGAGCCAGGGAACTGCTACAGGGTGAGTGTACTGGTCTGAATCCTGACTTCCAGAAAGGGCAAGAGGCATTGACACTGGGATGAACACAGAAGCTCAGAGACCTCCTTAAACATCCTTCCATGGAGTCCCTATTTTCAAACCATTGTTCTTTTTTTCTTTTGTGTATGCTTTCTTTTTTTTATGTCATGCTAGTCACCATATAGTACATCATTAGTTTTTGATATAGTGTTCTATGATTCACTATTTGCATATAACACCCAGTGTTTATTGCAACATGTGCCCTCCTTAATACCCATCACCAGGCTAACCCATCCCCCCACACCCCTCCCCTCTGAAACACTCAGATTGTTTCCCAGAGTCCATAGTCTCTCATGGTTCATCTCCCCCTCTGACTTCCCCCCCTTCATTTTTCCCTTCCTTCCCCTAATGTCCTTTGTGCCATTCCTTATGTTCCACATATGAGTGAAACCATATGATAATTGTCTTTCTCTGGTTGACTTACTTCACTTAGCACAATCCCCTCCAGTTCCATCCATGTTGATGCAAATGGTGGGTATTCATCCTTTCTGATGGCTGAGTAATATTCCATTGTATATATGAACCACATCTTCTTTATCCATTCGTCTGCTGAAGGGAATCTCAGCTCCTTCCACAGTTTGGCTATTACGGACATTGTTGCTATGAACATTGGGGTGCATGTGCCCTTTCTTTTCACTACATCTGTATGTTTGGGGTAAATACCCAGTAGTGCAATTGCTGTGTCATACGGTAGCTCTATTTTTAACTTTTTGAGGAACCTCCATACTGTTTTCCAAAGTGGCTGTACCAACTTGCATTCCCACCAACAGTGTAAGAGGGTTCCCCTTCCTCCACATCCTCTCCAACGTTTGTTGTTTCCTGCCTTGTTAATTTTTGCCATTCTAACTAGTGTAAGGTGGTATCTCAGTGTGGTTTTGATTTTAATTTCCCTAATGGCTAATGATGTTGAACATTTTTTCATGTGTGTGTTAGCTGTTTGTATGTCTTCTTTGGAGAAGTGTCTGTTCATGTCTTCTGCCCATTTTTTGACTTGATTATTTGGTTTTTGGGTGTTGAGTTTGAGAAGTTCTTTATAAAACCATTGTTCTTAAGCAGAAAGATTTAAAATGGAGATGGGGACTTCATTGGGTAGAAAGGTAAAGACACAGGAAATAGTGTAATATAATGGATACAAATGTGTTTAATCCCTTCCTTATAGCAAGGTGGTAGTGGCAGAGTTTCAAAATTTCAAGGCAAGACAGTGCAAACTCAACTTTGAGTTTTGGACAAGTTTTCTAAGCCTAGATTTTCTCTTTTATAAATTGAGACAAAGAGTAGTACTTATCTAGGATTGTGGGGATGGATGAAATAATTAATATGAATTGCTTAGCACAGTGCCTGATGAATAGTATGTGCTCAATAAATAGGACCTTCTGTTATTATTAGAAGCAAGATACAGAATGAAAAACCAGGAAACGTATCTACGCCTCTAAAGCCAGATCGTATTCAAAGGTGTTTATATTCTGGCCTCTCTTGTCAATTATTATACCCTGGACATTGACCATGACTCATTCAAAGCTTCCAGAGCTCATTGTTTACATCTTCCGTTTCTTCTAAGTCAATCTTAGTTTCCGTACCTCTTAAACAAGGATAATGATTGGGATCATCTACCTCCCAGGGTTGCTTTAAGTACTGCATGAAGTTCAATGTTAAAGTCCTTCAGGCAATGCCCACACATAAATGGTCAGGTTATCTATTTTTTAAGTCCCATCTGAAGCTTTAAGGGAGAGGTTTCTGGCACAGAAGTCTCCCAGAGTCTAATGTCTTCTTGTTCCCCCTTCAGAAATTATAATTCATATAAATAACCAGTGCCACTCAAGCAGTGGCCCCCACGCTTAACTTGATACAGTTGTCTTAGAAAGTGTGCCAGATCTCTTTGGGTTTTAACAATATTGCAATGGTGAGGCATAATAGAGCAAAAGGAAACAAAAATTAGATCAAATGACCCCCTAACCCTCTAGTCTAGTAACAGCTTGCAGGGTTCATCAAAGGTCATATGCCATGATTTTTCTCCATCCTGTGGTAAAGGATAAACAAATTAAGAACACCACAAGTCACCTGTAAGGGAGGAGACAAGGATGAAAGATGGGTGTTTATCCAGGTGATGCTCCTAAAATCTGTAGAAACTCAAGCTGGGATTCTTTGGTCCACCATCTCAGACACACATTAGCATCACCTGAGAAGCTTTTTAAGAATTACTGTAACCCAACCATACCCCAGACAAAATGTAAGGTTCTCTGCCAAACCCATGCATTTGTTTGTTTTAAAGCTCTCCAAGCATTTCCAATGTTAAGTCAAGGTTACAACATGGGGTGTAAAAGTTCTAATAGGGCAGGTTCTAGGATAGCAACAGAAGAACAAAGGGCAACTGCCTAGATGGAGCGAGTAGTTCTGTTGTCTGCAAAATTAATATTCAACATTGATGGCTCACTTAGCTGCTGTGTGTGTCTCGTGGTGAAGCAAATTAATTCAAATGCAAACAGTTTATTTATATGAACACAGTTCCATACATTTATTCGAATCCCAAGTGATGCTCTAAAAGCTAATTACAATGAAAAATGCACCATCCTACGTATAAATATACATGCAATTCTGGCAGTTAGTTGCCTGGAATTTTCATTTTGTTCACATTCCCAAGTGAAAAAGCTAGGAATTCCACCCACCCTCTCCCCTCCTCCCATCCCCTCATCCCCCTCTCCAGGTACCAGACAACCTGGGCAGCCTTTGAAAAGGTACTTAACCTCACTATTTTCTCTTATCATCTCGTAATCAAACTAAATTTATTGGATGAAATAAACCTCATAGATTGACATTAGCTTAATATAGGTTTTCTCTGGTAATCTAACTTTCTGTCTTAGAGTTTGTAAACAAGAGCAGCACTGAACATTTGGTTCCATAAGAATAGTCCCAGTTCCCACTGAGAGATCATTTTGGGGGCCACAAGTACCAGTGACCTCATTACTATACCATGAAATTACTTCCGATGGACCATAAAGCCCTGACATCTCTATGTCCCATTAAGGTAACAGTGAAAGGAAAGAAAACCCCATTATACAGAACATTGACAAGTGCCTCCTAAAGACAACTGGCATGACAATCTGACAAGTAACCTGAGACTATCTTGAGATTTTTAGTGTTCCTTGTGACGAAAAACTGAATTTCTAAATTGTCTTCTCTATTCCCTCCTTCATTTCCTCAGCATCATCTTTGGATTTACTTATTTGCACGGGTGAAAGAGGGAAAGGGAACACAAATGTGTCCCATCCATCCACCAGTGTCTCCCCCAGCAATCCCTTCACCTAGACCCAAGGGAAGTTGGGGGCAACAAATCCTTGGAATCAGCTACAATTTAGGAGCAGTACCTCACCACACATGAATATATGCTGAATTCCTCGTTTATGCCTATTCTTTCTTGTTCTCTTTTATTTCCTCTGTGTGTAACTTCGTACTAGAACCAGGACAAATGTGTGCTGGAGAGTTAAGAAATCATTTAAGGAGAGCATTGAATGAAGATAGAATTTATTGTGTAGGATATATATGGCTATTTTCTACTGGGTATAAACTCCTGATATTATCAGAATATATAACATGTGTTTGGTTATGGCAGAGACTTCTCCAAAACAGGTTTTGTAGCTCCAGTGCTGCCCAGTCAGGGAAGAACATTCTGGGCCATCAGCCTAGCATGTGTATGTGCACACAACACACATACAAACACCCCAAAGAAAAATAGAACTGAAGAGTCTAGTGTGGAAATTGCTTTGTAATGGAAGGCTGATAAAGCAGCAACCATTGTACCAGCTGAGATGAGCTTTTGACAAATCCTTGAATCAGAGTATCTTTTATCATGGATGTGAAGAAAGAGGTCATGCATTGGCTTGCATTACATGTCAATACATCAATGGTGAAGTTCAACAAAATTGAAAAAAATGCATTTTTAAGTTTTTTTTATTTTTTGCAAAGAAATCATGCCTGTAGTGAAGGTATACATATTTAACCAAATAATTTAAATCTGTAGAATCTCTATGAGAGGCAAATTTTAAACTCAGTTCTGTCAGCCACTTTACCCAATTGGTTATTGGGCATCAGCAGTTACAGTTCAAAGACGATATCGTCCGATCTGGTTTCTGAGTGATCTTTCTCCCTTTGCCAATTCTATTTTTATAGCTCTTGTTGCATTTAAATCCTCAATTTCTTAGGGATTTGCCATCACTCACTCTCACATTGTTTTCAATCTCAATATAAATTGGCTCTGCCTCTTGCATTGTTTCTACAAATATTCTTCTTGTTAACAAGAGCTTCTCTTTCTAGGATTCTTATTAAGAACAAACCCGTGTCCTTCTCAAAATATTTTCCAGTGCTATACCTTCAAAAGACAGGAGAAATCCTCCCTTAAGACGAGAGAAAAGAAAATAAGACCACCCATATGCTTTTAAAACACACAAGAGATTTAATGGTTGAATAAATGTTTGTTTTAAATTGCTGAACATTCATGAAAAAGAAGAAAAAGTTGTGTAGCCTGAATTTAACCAAAGTGAAAGAGCGAGCCGAACTTTAATTGCAAAACATCTAAATGACTTGTTGACTCCTTAAGGAAATGGGTGTTACGAAAGTGATAGTAATTTTCTTTAAGCATGTGGGGGAAGGAAAGTGATGTCAAAAACCTTACAGGAATTAGAAATTGTCTTCATGAAACCACATGGAAGAACCACAGAAAAATTCTTAGAAAATTGGAGAATGGCTGATATCCTCACTAAACCTCCTTCATGTTTTGTTTGTTTTTGTTTTTTAATTGTCTGGACTCCATAATCGCCGGGTAAGTGGTATAGTGTCACAGTCAGAAATGATGCTCACACAATTCCCCTTATTTAGTGTGTTTAAGACACCTGTCAGTCAGTTCCAATTTCTAGCCAAAGAGTGAACAAACAAGGTATCCTGGTCCAGTGGAGAGAGAAAAAAAAAAAAAATCTATCAACTTAATTAACTGTCACCATGTGGTTGAATCTTCTGATTTCAAGCAAGTATTGGGGGGTATAGTCTTTTTAGAACACTGATTTTTTTCCTCCCTTCCCCCACCCTGTAGCTGTCTTTGGTTAGTTATTTTTTCATCTAACTGTAACAGTAAACTAGTATAATCATCTAGAAATCAGCGAAGAAGAGGAATGAAGAGGTCAAGCAAGCCAGAAATACTTTATTTAACTTATTGACTCTTTTGTTAAGGGAAGATTATAATTTTTTTTCATCTCTCCATCAGATACCTCTCTGAGCCTTTGTTTCTTCATCAGAAAACTGCAGATAATAATTATTTCTCAAGGTTTTTATGAAGCTAAAATGCTTATAATCACCTAATGCAGGTGTTGCAACTTCGGTTGCATACAGGATGTAGAAGATTTAAAAGAAACCAAAGTTGGGATGCCTGGGTGGCTCAGTTGGTTAAGCGGCTGTTTCGGCTCAGGTCATGATCCTAGGGTCCTGGGATTGAGTCCCTTATCAGGCTCCTTGCTCAGCAGGGAGTCTGCTTCTCCTTCTGCCTTCCACTCCCCCCTGCTTATTCTCTCTCTCTCTCTGACAAATAAATAAAATCTTAAAAAAAGAAAAGGTAACCGAAGTGGCCAATTTGGAGACAGAGAGGAGTGGTGGGGAGTTGAGCACATGCTACTTTTAGTTGAAATAGGGGTTACTAGTTAGCCTTAGCACCAGATAATTATTTGCATGGGTCCATGGAGGCCCAATGTTGTTAAATATTCTGCTAATTTGCAGAGAAACTAGAAACCTAGATTTTTACACAAAATTTGATGGTGACTCCTTCAAACATTTAAAAAATTTGAGGTAGGCCAATATTTAATGGGTGATGCTTTGCAAGCTGTTGGACACCTGCAGTCTAACACATAGAAGGTATTTAATAAAAATAATCTCCTTATGTTTCATACTTTAGTCTAAATTATAGGATAAATATTCAAATTATTTAAGATGTCCCCATAGGTTGGAAATAAGCGATCAAAGAAACACAGAAATTAGGTGTCATTTGTTTGTTTTTGAAATACAACAGGAACAGTGCTGATAGTTTTGTGGTCTGGCCAACCCCAGAAGAACATAACTTTGCCTGATTTGGGGCTCCTCTAGAGCCTGGCAGCAACCCAATGGTCTGGTATCAGCTGGAGATGTAAATGTAGGTAAACAGCAAGACTGTCAGGGAGGCTGACCCAGACCCTAATGGAGAATGATCAGTCCCAGAAACTGACAGCATGGAAGCCCAAACTCTGAGTTCATGAGCACTTTGAGGAAGAGAGCCAGGTGGCTTTGGACATAGGATCCCCCCCAGTGTTTGGTGCTGCTTTGGGCGTGTGCTCGAAATGCCATTTTGACTACTTGTCAAGCATGTGATGAATAGCCTAGTATGGAACTGGCAGGTGATACAAAAATGCAGCATTAAAGAATTTCAGGGCATAATACAGTAGAGCCTTGTTGTAAGAAGCAAATGAAAGCTGAATCGCAAAAATACAATTTGGGGAAGAAACTGCCAAGATCTGATTCAACAAAGGTTGAATTAATACAATGAAATAGCACAACCAATCAAATGGGGGGAAAAAAATCCAACACCAGAGAAATCAGTGATTAGAAAAAGAACTAAAAGGCACAAAGGAATAGCCTTGATAAGAAAGGAAACCAGGGAATCTGTTGGAAAGTACAGAAGTTATTTGAAAAACTGTCGAGGTTTATAAAGGAAGCCGGTGTGCAAGACCCCCAATCTGTCTGCAGGCAAATCTCACACTGGAGATGGAAATGGATTTATTTGGCCTCAATATCAGTGGGGAAAAAGTTGGCCCCTCTGTATGTAAAGTTCACAGTTAGTATATCCTTGTAGTTTTAAATTGCAACTTTCCACGGCCATTTATGGAGCACAAGGGTGCTGCTTATGAAGAAGGTATAGATCACAGCCTTGCAAACTGTCACCAAGAGAAAATGGCCCAAATGGCGGACCCCTCTTACAGGTGGTTGAAGAATGAGCATGAGGGGGAAGAAGCATGTTTATGCACATTGCATTTAAAATGATGGCAAACGGGCGCGTGGGTGCTCAGTCAGTTAATCGTCTGCCTTTGGCTCAGGTCATGATCCCAGGACCCTGGGATGGAGCCCAGCATTGGGCTCCTTGCTCAGCGGGGAGACTGCTTCTCCCTCTCCCTCTGCTGTTCCCCCTGCTTGTGCTCTCTCTCTGACAAATAAATAAATAAAATCTTTAAATAATAAATAATAGATAGATAGATAGATAGATAGATAGATAGATAGATAGATAGATAGATAGATAAATGGCAAACAGGGATCCCCACAGGCTCAGACAGGAAGGATCTTGTTAGGGTATCTCTCTCTTGATGGGGTCTCCACATAGCAAGAAGTTTGTTTAATGTCTCTAATGCCCCATGAATTGTAAGCCCCCTAAAGACATGATCATCACTTCTGTTCACTGACTCGAGCAGTTGCATCCCTTAACACGGTGCCTCAGACACAGTAGGTGCAGAAAAAGAAAATACTTGTGGAATACACGAATGAGTAAATGAAGGAAAAAATGAATTTCGTAGCTTGATCTGGTAACCCCTATGTGATGAATCACTACTGTGTACCTAGCTTTTACAGTATTAGTGATGATGATTCTAGAAGGGCAGAGGATTGTCTGGTTTTCATTTCACAGATGAGAAAACTGAGATTCACGAAGAGAGAGGAACTGAATTAAAGTCACATGACTACTAAGGGGCGGAAGTGAGATTTTGAACCTGTAACCAGTTCACTGTAAAAGCAGACTCCTTTCTCTATAGCCTTCTGTTAGTTTTATCCAGATAGGCTTACGGGAAGTGGTTCCAGCTACACAAGGAAACAGAAGACTGAAATCCAGGCAGGTTATCTCCTCTAACCTGGCTACTCTTTCTATTACACCACAGTCCCCCATACCTGCTTTGTTTTCCTCAGCGAAGCCTTGGCCAACAGTACGTCTCGGGTGTGTTTTACTCAGTAGCCAGCAACACACTCTGACTGTGTAATAAATGTTGATGTCAGAGCTAACATAAGAGACAGAAGTCTTTTCATTTTACATCAAGACACAAGTCACCATCTGGAAGACCAGATATGCCAATCTTAATTTGAGGCCAGATTTTTAAATCTAACTCCGATGTGAGGGAAATGCTTGGGTCAGCATTCAAACTGAAAACTTGGGTCATTCTGCCTAGCAAACATTCATTTTGTTAGGACCCTTTTTCATAAGTAAAAGCAAATGGATTCTGCAAACAGCTAGAGCCCATTTCTGTACTAGTTCAGACTTGTCTGACAGGAATAGAAACCCACTTGAGCAAGAATAAAACACAGGGAAGGAAATTTATTGTAAGGATATTCTGTGTCTCCTCAAACCTGATGGCAGGAAGGCATCTAAGATGCAGAAATAGACCACAGACAAGTCCACTCTCCTTTCTGTGTCTCTCTACTCTGCAAATTAGCTTTTTCTGCTTCTCAACCCCCATGGTAAAACACAGCCATCCACGCATTTTGTGATTAAATCTAGTTATTCATGAGGGCAACCACATGAATGCAGGAATTCCAAATCCCTCTTGGTCCAGATTGGGTCAGTCGCCCACCCCCACCACTCCAATCAATTGAAACCAGGGAGACAGAGGTCATATTTTACGAATATGGTTGTATGCATGATAGAGCAGAGCAGTAAGGGGCTGGTCTCTATAAAGAAGGGAGTGAGGGGGAGTAGGTTCTCAGCAAATCAGCAACGTTCAGTTGTCCTCCATACTGTTATCTATATATACAGATAAAAAGGAAAACGTCCCTGCTGTGTAAAATCTCTTACAGAGTAGAATTTGGTCTGAGAGTTTACGGATTGTAAAGGTTTTCTTTTCCCTATTTAAATATTTATTTATTTATTTCTTAAAACTTCATCATTTTGTAATAGGGATAAATGTGTCAAAAACTGGAATGGGAAAAGCTTTCTAACCTTTCTAACCTTCTAAACTTGGAAGGACAATTGATGATTTAAGGATAACTCCCTCTCCCAAGCTCAGGTTGTAAAGGTTTTATTTTTAAAAACTTTTTTAAAGATTTTTTATTTATTTATCTGACAGAGAGAGAGAGCACAAGTAGGGGGAGTGGCAGGCAAAGTGAGAGAGAAGCAGACCCTCCTTTGAGCAGAGAGCCCGATGCAGGCCTCAATCCCAGGACTCTGGGATCGTGACCTGAGCCAAAGGCAGACGCCTAACTGACTGAGCCACCCAGGTGCCCCTGATTGTCTAGGTTTTAATAGATTAATATTTCTTAAGATAAACTGGCTCCTTGAGCACTCTAGAATTCAGTGTGCCTTGATGTGTAAAATGACTATTAAAAACTCCACAACCATTCTGTATTATATAACCATATCCTGACTATTTCTAAAGATCGCCAGGACATGCCAGCATCATGTTCAGCATTCACCTTATGATTTGTACTGATGAAAGTCATTTACTTCCAGGTCTGCTAGTTGTTAAGTTACTTATTATGCTTTCTTGTGAGATACATGTCCCCATCCCTGCTAGGAACTCTAGCTCAGCCTTTTCATATTATCTCAATGATCTCAGGAGCTCTGTCTCTATACATTCTTTATGGATCACATTACTTCCAACGCCTCTTATCTCCCTGCCTGCAAAATCGTCCTCCAGTGGAAAAGTAAAAGGAAAGCATTATCTCTAACTACCTTTCTGTCTTGGTGATGGCATCATAGACTCTCCATAGGCTAATCACATTTCAAAATAATTGTATTTGGGGATACATTTATCTGGTGCTGATCTTATCAAACCCAAATCTTTGTGGAAGAAGGTCCTCTTTTGACATGACTGTACTAGACTTTTTCTCAGGGCTCCTACCTGGACGCTAATCCTCTCACACATAAATAGCCCTCTGGTCTCCTGTTTTTCAATCTGTTTGCTGATCAGCCATTGTCATAGAAGGCGAGAGCTTCCTTTTTTTCCAAATAGGCTTGGTTTCTGTTGTTCATCCTACTCCAGACACTGATGTTATCATTTGATAATGTCTATCAGGACTTTCTATTACCAAGCAAATAATTTCTAAACTGGTATCGATTAAAATATGGTTCATTGGGGTGCCTGGGTGGCTCAGTCGTTAAGCGTCTGCCTTCAGCTCAGGTCTTGGTCCCAGGGTCCTGGGATGGAGCCCCGCATCGGGCTCCCTGCTTTGCGGGAACCTGCTTCTCCCTCTCCCACTCCCCCTGCTTGTGTTCCCTCTCTCACTGTGTCTCTCTCTGTCAAATAAATAAATAAAATCTTAAAAAAATATATATGGTTCATTAAAATCACAGGTTGTGGCTTACATACATAAAGCACATTTGAAATCAACTCTGTGAGTATATATTGCATATGTTCCATACAAGTCACTGAGCAAAAGGAATGGAGATGAATCAAATGTTGTCCTTGACCTTAAGTCAGTTAGGATCTATATATTCTGTGTATAAATAAGCCCAATCAACTCCCACATCTGAGAAAAGTCAGTATCAGATTAATTTATAGATGATTTCCAAGGACCACTATGAATCATTTTTCTTTGTGTAACTCAATTCATTAAAATGGACCTAAAGCCTGCTCCTTCATTTTTAACCTTCTCACCTAACAGGAATTAATTCTTTTGAGTGTTCTCTCTATAGATCAGGCTCTGTACTAAGTATTTTACATATACAAGTGATTCACATGTGGTGGCCAAGTTTGAGACCTTTGCTGTAGCCCACTCTTTCTATATATATATATGTAAAGTTCTGCCAGATTTTTCTAATGTACACTTGAGGATGAGCCTCTGTGTTTAGCTCCACCCCAGTCCAAAATGAATGAGAATCTCTAAACAAGCAGCCCAGGCACCTATATATTTTTAAAGCCTACTAGAGACACTCACCAGTGAGTGTTTATCAGTATCTTTTTTTTTTAAGATTTATTTATTTATTTATTTGAGAGAGTATGCAGGGGATAGGGAGAGAGAGTCTTTTTTTTTTTTTTAAAGATTTTATTTATTTATTTGAGAGAGAGAATGAGAGACAGAGAGCTTGAGAAGGAGGAAGGTCAGAGGGAGAAGCAGACTCCCTGCTAAGCAGGGAGCCCGATGCGGGACTCGATCCCGGGACTCCAGGATTATGACCTGAGCCGAAGGCAGTCGCTTAACCAACTGAGCCACCCAGGCGCCCAGGGAGAGAGAGTCTTAAGCAGACTCCACATTGAGCATGGAGCCCCAGTTGGGGCTTGACCTCACAACCCTGAGATCGGGACCTGAGCTGAGTCAGGCACTTAACTGACTGCACCACCCAGGCGCCCCCAATACCACTATCTTAATTAGATGATGTTTTCCAGTGCTCTTTCACTGCATTTCAAGGTTTGTCTTTTGTTTGTCTTCTGGTCTTAGGCAGGATATGGACCTTTGAGCCCCAAGTCCTCATCTCCATCAATTATGTGACATTCCTGAGTTGAAAAGGGACGTTTCATTGCAGAGTTTGATTGCCTCAATATTTTACCTTGGAATCTAATATCTTGGTGTTATATCCTGGTGCTAGAATTTACTAACTAGGTGAGCTTGGGCAGGTTAACCTCGCTGAAACTCAACTTTCTCATCTGTGATAATAATAGAGCCCACCTTACTGGACTAAATAAGATAATGCCTGTTTCTAGTGTGTTACAAAGAACCAGGAAAGAACTGCATTTCCCATTGTCTCCTGTAGAAGAGAAAATCTTTTGCTTGTGATTTTGAAAACATTTCCAATGATGGTAAAAACCACTGTGTTTCCTTAGGATACATCCTGGTCAAAGAGTAAAGTTCTTGGTAAATCAAGTTATTATGTGTTTTTATTTATTTTTTATTTTTTTAAAGATTTTATTTGTTTGTTTGTTTGTTTATTTATTTGAGAGAGAGAGTGTGCGAGCCAGGCAACAAGCAGAGGGAGAGGGACAAGCAGACTCCACACTGAGCGTGGAGCCCAAAGCAGGGCTCCACACAGGGTTTGATCCCATGACCTTGAGATCACGACCTGAACCAAAATCAAGAATCTGGTGTTCAACCAATTCAGCCACCCAGATGCCCCAAGTTATTATGTGTTTTTAAATGAATTCTTGAGTATGGTATATTGTTTTTGCAAGTGGGTATACTCCATGATAAATCATTCTTAAGGTTCTCTTTGACCTAAATCATTTAGATCAGCCCTATCCATTTTCATCAGTATCATCATTAGTTCATTTTCCTTCAAATAACTTCACAGCATGGACTTACCCACAACTCATAGGTAGAACATGTTTCCAAGAAAACTACATTGTGATGGTAACAACCAAAGATAAAACTAATTGAAATTCCTCTAAGTTCACCACCTATCTAATCTAGATCATAACTATGGATGATGTATTTCCTCAAAATTCAAATACGTGAGAGTTTTGTTTGAAATTTAATTGCAGAGTGGCTTTCCCCTGGCCTATGGTTGCAATCTACCAGGAGTTAGTAGGTAATTCTCAGTGCCATCATGAGTGGCTAAGAGGAGGGACTCAAAAGCCTGAAGACCTGGGTTCAAATCCTAACTTTTCAGCTTATTAAGCTATGCAACTTTGATTGCATTATTTAACATCTCTGGGCCTATTTAAATTTGCCAAATTGGTCATAATGATAGTTTCTACCTTATGGCAACTGAGTAAATTAATCCCTGAGAAGCACAATAGGTAGCATCTCTTAAGCAATTTCAAATATTTGATATCATTAGGTTTATTTAGAATACTGAGATTGAGCATATCTCTAAACCATTGCAAATTACAGCCTACCAGCTGAATTGAGCTCCTCTCCTGCTTTTGTAGATACAGTTCTCTCAGAACATAGTCATACTCATTCATTTACATATTTTCAGGCTGTCTTTGTGCTATAGTGACAATCTGAGTGGTGGTGAGGGAGACTGTGTGGCCCCTGAAGCCTAAAATATTTACTATCTGGCCCTTTCCAGAAAAAGGTTGCTGATCTCGGCTATAAGCAAGGTACTGTGCTAAATGTAATCCCCATAAGATGAAAAGCATTTTCTGCCAGCAACACTCGGTAGATACTCTTGCTATCCCTATTTTGCATAAGGAGAAGCAAAAATTCAGAGTTATTATGTAAAATGCCCAAAGTCACACAACTAATAAATGGTAAAGACCTGGATAGACCTGGAACCACTTTTTTATGACTCGAAATCTGCATTTCTAACCATATTTTCCAGATTGAAGTAGGTTATTCTTTGATGATGAACAGTGGCTGTGGTAGTTCCTAGGGTTCCACTCTGTCTCTCATCTCATAAGTAGATAGCACAGAGTGCAGAGTTGAAAAGTTTATGTTCAGGCCAGTCCACTGCAGTTCACCTGTGCTGAAAACTGAGCTCTAAGTTGACAAGCCTGAGTAAAGCCAGGCTGGTGACAGGTACGTTCCCCTACCTCCATCTTTGTCAACAATCATCTTCCCCTTCCAGGAGGGAACTCTTGGCCTTCACCAACCTCGTTGCCTCCATAAGGCCAGCTGTGTAGCTGATGAATATTAATGTCACAGACTGTGCCTTTCTTTCCTACTGGCCTCTTGGATATCTGCTCTGTGACTAGTAGGTATGAAGCCAGTGGAGATGCTGAGGGTCCAAAGCTGTGCCTGCGAGAAGCTTATTTTGTTTAAGAAGGTGCCATTTTCCTTTGATTCATTTTTGAAATATAAGATGTGCATAAGAATTAGGTCCTAGGAAAACTGTCCCATGAGCTCAATTTGCAGGAACCTTTAGTTTAGAAAGAAAGATCATTCTCTAGTGTGTATGTTGGTTTGATAAAGAAATACATACACTTGCCCTACATCTAGATTGCTAGTGTGCTCAGAATTTTCTTTGTAAAGTCAGAAATTAAATCCATACACCCTGTGCCTTAATGTTCCTTTGTTTGGTGTCTGCACATAGACACTTTCCTAAGGACGAAGCCCTTAAGCACAAGAAGGGTGTGATGGAATGAATCTCAAATCTAAATCTTCAAAAAGTTGTCTTTGTTGTTGGCTGAAGGCAGGATTAAAAATTCTGGTGGCTCTAAATCCAGACATTGTACTTCCAGGGATAATTAGTTTCTTACAGATTTCATGTCCTCTGTGCTAGACTCCAAATGGCAGTCTGTAGTTCACTCTGCAATAGGGATCTTCTTCAAAACATTATGAAAGACTTTGTTAGATTGTCAGGTGATTTTTGGAATTTTCCAGTTATCTAAAAACGTCGCCTTAGGATCATTTATTAAATAAAAATCAGGTTTAAAGTGCCTCATTTGTACTTATTTATGCTTTCTTATATCCAGACAACTTTTATGCATGGTAATTTGTGCCATTATACCATGGAAATTTTATGTCTCAGTGAAGAGTCTTGGTATGATTTTACCTTGTGTTCAACCTTCAACAAACATTTACTTAGAAATAACTCTGTGCCTGACATTATGCTGATGCTGGGGAAACAAAAGAATAAGGTTGTACGAGGGTCAATCTTTTTTCTCAGATTTTGTTTCTTTTGCGAGTCTTCTTTCTCCTCTCACGCAGGACGTCTTTTCTCGGCCGTATAGTTAAGGATTCCCATACAGGGTCATCAGTAGTACTTACTGCTTCCAACAATGACGTAAAAATTTTCTCTCTTTCTCTCTCTCTTTTTCAGCAGAGGAGCTCATGGTTGCTCTCTGAGACCACAGCTTTGGGAGGTTATTTCTAATATGCACTCCATTCAGGTCTCTGTTTTCATACAAAACAGCAATTGTATTCCTTTTGGTATCTAAATCCTTTCTTGACTCTATCATTAAAACTAATTCTTGGGGCGCCTGGGTGGCTCAGTTGGTTAAGCGACTGCCTTCGGCTCAGGTCATGATCCTGGAGTCCCGGGATCGGGTCCCCCATCGAGCTCCCTGCTCGGCGGGGAGTCTGCTTCTCCCTCTGACCCTCCCCCCTCTCATGTACTCCCTCGCTCTCATTCTCTCTCTCTCTCAAATAAAAATAAATAAAATCTTTAAAAAAAAAAAACTAATTCTTGAGATTCAAGGTAACATTTCCCCATCCCACCAAAGGAACTTGTGTTATTTTATAAAAGAATATTAATCATTGGTCGCATAATAAGCATACTCTCTATAGTTTGAAGAGGCATATTCAGTATTTCAGCACATTGTTATTATTAGAAATCAAATAAAATTCCTGATGTCTTAACTGACATTATCAAAAGTTAGGGTCAAAGGAATCTTGGCAGGAAGAAATATGGGGGAAGGAAGATTCTTAGAAAGGGCTTAGGGGAGGATATGCCGCCAAATAAATGCATATCATAATCACTAGATTTAAATCTTAGCTTTGTAAAGAGGTAGTATGGATTTAAAGAATCCATACTTGGAACCATTAAACTGGGTACTAAACTTTTATTAATGAAATCCAAAAGCACATTAGCAATTTTCGTAACCACATCATACAGATTCCCCATTCTAAATTCATCAATTTAAACCTCTCTCTCTTTTTTAAACCACTGCTGTTGCCAAACCTCTTTTCCATCTATACTTACAGACTTTTTTCTAATGTCATACCTAACATTTCTATTACTTCCTTCTTGCTGTATTCAGCTCGTTATCCCACCTATGAATTTCTTTTTGGATCTTCTCACCGGTATTTTAATTTGCTCCCTGTAATAAAGCCCCATCACCTGCAGACGTAGAGAGCATGCCAACTAGATGTTCATTGTGCCATGTTCCTCTGGACCCCTTTGGTCCCATATGCCAAAACTATAACACTGGCAAAAAACTCCACTAGACCAAATCAATCCTAATAAAGACATGCTCCTTTTTAAAAAGTTTATGACTGTTTGATTTTTTTTTTAAATATAAACTTAAGCAGCAAAAGAAGCCTTTTGAATGGGCTTTCTAAAGCTCAATAATTAGCCAACAATTCTATCACAATGGGATATAGATCTCCATGTGATTAGCCATTGATGCTTTAGCTTTACTTCAAAAATCTGTTTTGTAGAAAATTAGATTGTAATTGTTTGCATTGTTAAGTGATATTTATCTGGGAAACCGGCCCAAGAGAATCACTGTACATCCACCGATGGGTGGTTTGGAAAAGGGGTTTTTATTATGAGAGTTAATAAGCCATAATACAAGTCACTTTATTTGTACTTTTTGCAAGACCTTTTTCTACAAGGAAAATAAGAAAAGTATTCCCGACCATGGGCCAAAGGGTACAAATAACTTTTTAATTAAAAATAAAATTGTGGATTCTGCCAACTCGCACCTAGTCTGTGTTGATAAGGGCTGTTCTGTATTTTCAAAGATCATGATTGTAGGTAGTGCAAGGGAGGAGACAATTTCCCTTCTTCCCTTTCTGGGTACTTTTGTCTGATCTATTAATTAAGTTGACATAATACAAACTAACAAAGAAAAACAAGTTGAAGTCTATATATTATAGGAACCCCACAAAGACGGGAGCGTCTCAGAGACAGTCAGGCAATTGAGGCTTGAATGCATCCTGAGCAAAGGAAAAGGGGGATAGGGGTCTGGGGCTGCGAGGGGACGAAGACAATTCACAGGAAGATGAGAAGAGCAGACGTTTGATAAACAAATGTTTGTCATGCCATGCAGAGACAGTGGGACACAGAGAGGAATTTGATCTCCAGGCCCTGCTGAGCCTCCCCTTAGTTTACACTTGGCCCATCCTCCCTGTGCTTATCTCTGGACAAGGCCCTCTATCTAAATTCTTAGAGGCAGTTAAGGGGGAGGTAAAACACTCTTCCTGCATCTTTTGGGCCATGATTACCTTCAGCTCAGAATTATCCACATGCCAAAGTGGCACATATTGGCAAGGCTCATTATGAACACCTTCAGTAGCCATCCTGGAAAATATGCCAGGATCAAGGAGATCAAGTTGTAAGACTGTGATGTGCTTTGCCTTGATTTTTCAGTTAGTCTTTCTAAGTCTAAATATAGTAGGTATTTGAGCTTTTTAAGCTCAAGTTTGTTTTTTTGTTTGTTTTGTTTTTTGGTTTTTTATTATGTTGTGTTAGTCACTATACAGTACATCATTAGTTTTTGATGTAGTGTTCCATTATTCATTGTTTGCATATAACACCCAGTGCTCCATGAGTACGTGCCCTCCTTAATACCCATCACCGGGCTCACCCATCCCCCCCTCAAAACCCTCAGTTTGTTTCTCAGAGTCCATAGTCTCTCATGGTTCTTCTCCCCCTCTGATTGCCGCCCCCTTCATTTTTCCCTTCCTTCTTCTAATGTCCTCCATGCTATTCCTTAAGTTCCACAAATAAGTGAAACCATATGATAATTGACTTTCTCTGCTTGACTTATTTCACTTAGCATAATCCCCTCCAGTCCCATCCATGTTGATGCAAAATTTGGGTATTCATCCTTTCTGATGGCTGAGTAATATTCCATTGTATATATGGACCACATCTTCTTTATCCATTCATCTGCTGAAGGGAATCTCAGCTCCTTCCACAGTTTGGCTATTGTGGACATTGCTGCTATGAACACTGGGGTGCATATGGCCCTTCTTTTCACTACATCTGTATCTTTGGGGTAAATACCCAGTAGTATTTTGGTGGGGTTTTGGGGTTTTTTTGGTATTTGTTTTAACCAGCAAAAACACATAGACAGCTTTCATCAGCTTGGCCTCTTTGTAATTAAAAATGCTTTATTCATTTTTATATCATCTTCAATAACCCTCATATTTTTCTATCATGAATAAGCCTGCATTGAATATCTTTGTGCATAGAGCTTTGTAAACTTTTGCAAAGATATTGGTAGAAAAGACTTCTAGAATTGGTGTCACTTGGTCAAAAGGTATGTCCATTTAAATAGTAGTAAACACTGCCAAATTCTATTCTTAAAAAAAAAAAATGTCTGTTGATATTTCCTAATTACATTTGAGGAGTGTCTGTTTCTATATACCTTCATCAACTCTGGATATCTGCCATCTTTATCGTTTTTACAAAACTGATTAGGGAAAAATATTTCTAAATTAACTTTAGTTTTTTGTTTTAAGTGAGGGTTGTTTTTGTTCATTTATTTCTTTGTTTATTTTAGAGTAAAAACTCTGTTGAGTGGGGATCTTATAAAATAGGAAAGTCAAAGTTTCCAGTGTTTGCTTCTTTTTCAAAAGATTTTATTTATTTATTTATTTATTTATTTATTTATTTATTTATTTATTTGAGAGAAAGAGAGAGCATGAGTGAGGGGAAGGGTAGAGGGAGAGGGAGCTGAGCATAGACCCTGACTTGCGCTCAATTCCATGACCCTGAGTCGAAGTCAGATGCTTAACTGACTGAGCCACCCAGGTGCCTCCAGTGTTTGCTTCTTTTTAAATAATTTTTAAAATGGAAACATAATATACATTGAGAAAAGCATACAAGTCATGAGTGAGCAGCTCGATGAATTTTCATTACCTGAACTCATCCGTGATACTACAATCCACATCAAGAATGAGAATGTTACCAGCCATCCAGAAGTATCCTTGGAGACCCCTTCTACTCACTGCTCCCTCTCCCAAGGTAAACACTTTTCTAACTCCTAACACCAAGGGCTGGTCTTGCCTAAAACACACGAATAAAAATATCCTTCATTTAAATTCATTAATATACTTGGGATGCCTGGGTGGCTCAGTTGGTTAAGCGTCTGCCTTTGGCTCGGGTCATGATCTCAGGGTCTTCGGATCGAGCCCTGAATCAGGCTCCTTGCTCTGCAAGAAGTCTGCTTCTCCCTCTGCCTGCAGTTCCCCATGCTTGTGAGTTCTCTCTCTGACAAATAAATAAAATCTTTTAACAAAATAAAAAAAAATTAAAAATTAAAAAAATTAAAAATAAATAAATACACTAATATACATATCCTCTTTGATGTCTCGCTGCTTTCCTTGACTGTTGCATGCAGCGGTAGGTGGCTCCTTCTCATGGCTGTGTGGTTTTCCACGAGGAAGCACTCCATGGTCTGCTTCTGCTGTTGATGAACATCTGAGTTCTTTCCAGTTTGGGGCTATTATGAATAAAGCTGCTATGAGCATTCATGGACATTTCTTGTGAATGCATTCATTATCCTTGGGTATATCACTAGAAGTAGGGTAACAATGTTCTGCACAAGCTTAAACATTCTTTTTACAACAATGCTTCAACCATGTCATTTTGCTCTGTGTCCTTAAAATAAACTGAGAACTTTTTAAACTTCGGTTTTAAGAATTTTACACCAGGTTATCTTTTGGCCATTTCCCTTATTCTCCTCTCTAAAGCATCTACCCCCAATTTGACCACAGGAATCTTCAGCCATACCAATTGCTTGCCTTTCTGCTTACAGCAAAACCTCTTTGAATGATATGCCTGGAAATTTTTCGTCTCTCCTTTGCACCACTGGCTGAGAAAATCTTGCTCATCTTTTAGGTCTCAAGACATTTAGAAACCTCCCCCTTCCCACCAAATTGGAGTTAGGTCCCTTTCAGGTACTTATCAAAATCATAGCATTTACATCACTATATTGGACTTATTTTTATTTGTCTGTCTTTCCCACTGAACTGTAAATACCTGAAGGATATTTACGTTGTTGTATCCTCCTGCCTCGCACAGTGATGGCAAACAATAGGTAGTCATCAAAATATTTGTTGAATGAATTAATGATTGTGTAAAGGAATGGGTGAAATTCACTTACATGCCTCAGTATCTAAAACTTCCATACAACATGTCTCTTTCTGTACATTCACTTCTACCTTACTCTCCACTTCACCATGGCTTACTTACCAAACATACATTGCACAAAATAAGTGCTAACAATTTTAGACCAAAGTGAACAATAATTTTGCATCACTTCATTACCATGAATATCTGTATATGGAAAACTGGGTAAGAGGCTCCTTTCCAAACCTTACTAACTATGCCCTGGGGTAAGTCTTCCTGAGTCTCAATTTTCCTATTTACAAAATGGGTAATAACAGAAACTAATTCTTAGTGTATTGTAGGATTAAAAAAACTAAAGTCTGAAAGGTAAGCCACTATGATGTACCAGTGTTAATGATCACTATTGCTCTTACAACGTCAAGCACACTCTCTGAGATGAAGGAAGAGTGAGACAGATCAGCATTTTTTCACTTAGCAGCAAAAATGTTAATTTCCAGGATGCCTGGGTGGCTCAGTCTATTAAGCGTCTGCCTTCAGCTCAGGTCATGATCTTGGGATGGAGCCCCACATCAGGCTCCCTGCTCAGTGGGGAGTCTGCATCTCCCTTTCCCTCTGCCTGCCACTCCCCCTGCTTGTGCTTTCCCTCTCTCTGGGAAATATATGGAAAGAAAGGAAGAAAGGAAGAAAAGAAAGGAAGGAAGGAAGGAAGGAAGGAAGGAAGGAAGGAAGGAAGGAAGGAAGAAAGAAAGAAAGAAAGAAAGAAAGAAAGAAAGAAAGAAAGAAGGAAAGAAGGAAAGAAGGAAAGAAGGAAAGAAGGAAAGAAGGAAAGAAGGAAAGAAGGAAAGAAAGGAAGGGAAGGAAGGGAAGGAAGGAAGTTAATTTCCCTCTGTCCTTCACTCCACTTATCAGATGCCTAAGGAAAGAATTGGAGTTTAAACTCAGCTACAACAGGGATTAGCAAACTTTTTCTGTTAAGGACAAGATAAAAATAGTTTATGCTTTGTGGACCAAATGGCAAACTTGAGGTTACTATGCAGGTACTTAAATTAAATGGCTGAAGAACAAAGTTCCACAAAATTTTTTTATTGCTGAAATGTAAGATAAAATGATAATAGAGTGAAATTGATTTTTCTTTCTAATCTTCCAAGACTTAGAGTAGGAGTGCTCCTCCACATGCTTTGAACTTCCTCAGTTTGGCCGCTTGTGCTTGAGAAGGGGAGAGCTAGAGCCAACAGTGAATGAGTAACAGTTTACGTGGTGCTAACCCTCACCATTCTTCTTAGGATTGCCTGGAGTGAGTGAGCAAGAGCTAGTGGTCCTGTGTCTCCTGTCCTCTACTTCCTTTTAAATCTCGTTGCCTCCTACACTGTAGGCATGTCTCCAGTCTGATGAAGGAGTTAATGATTTTCTAAGGTAATTGTGACCCAATGCTGTTTCTCACTATTCTCCTCCATGGTTTTTAAAACAACCCCTTTTGGGAACCCTCCTATATTGTTGATGGGAATGCAAGCTGGTGCATTGTGGAAAACAGTATGGAGGTTCCTCAAAAATTTGAAAATAGAGCTACCCTACAACCCAGCAATTGCACTACTGGGTATTTACCCCAAAGATACAAATGTAGTGATCCGAAGGGACACATGCTCCCCAGTGTTTATAGCAGCAATGTCCACAATAGCCAAACTATGGAAAGAGCCTACATGTCCATCAATAGATGAATGGATAAAGAAGATGTGGTATGTATACACACACACAGGAATATTATGCAGCCATCAAAAAATGAAATCTTGCCATTTGCAATGACGTGGATGGAACTAGAGGGTATTATGCTAAGCAAAATAAGTCAATCAGAGAAAAATAAGTATCATATGAACTCACTGATATGAAAAATTTGAGAAACAAGACAGAGGATCATAGGAGAAGGGAGGGAAAAATGAAACAAGACTAAACCAGAGAGGGAGACAAACCATAAGAGACTCTTAATCTCAGGAAACAAACAGGGTTGCTGGAGTGATGGGGGGTGGGAGGGATGGGATGGCTGGGTGACGGACATTGGGGAGGATATGTGCTATGGTGAGCGTTGTGAATTGTGTAAGAATGAAGAATCACAGACCTGTACCCCTGAAACAAATAATACATTATATGCTAATATAATTTTAAGATTTTATTTACTTATTTATTTATTTATTTATTTATTTATTTAGCACAAGTGGGGGAGAGACAGGAGGAGAGGGAGAGAGAGAATCCCAAGTAGACTCCACACTGAGCGTGGAGCCTGATGTGGGGCTCAATCTTACCACCCTGAGATCAAGACCTAAGCCAAAATCAAAAGTCAGATACTCCACCGCCTGAGCCACCCAGGTGCCCCTTGGCTACTGTTTTATATTGCTTCTCTGAGCTTTCTGTAAAGATGTGCTGAAAGAAAAGAAAAAGTGGTGGGTTCGGGGGTGAGAGACTGGATGGTGAAATGTGGTCAGAGAGGATGGACACCATTCTAGGTGGACACAAATGTCTAAACAAACCTATGGAGAAAAATAGGAGAAAGGTATTCTTTCTGAGGGCTCTTCCCACTAAGACTTTGCATGTTCACACATACCACCTGGAAATAGCATTCTTCCCCATGTTTTTATGCATTATTGACCCTAGCGGAAACTTGGTATGAGCCAACGAGGCCTCCTCAGTAGCTGCAGTCCATATGTCTGCCCCATTAACCTGAATATAATTTGCTGTGAAGAAGAAAACTTTAGCCTCAGATTGAAATTTATGTACTTTTTGGCCAGCTTTTCTAATGTTATTTCATTACAATCATTAACTTATAGGACTTTTTCTTGAAGGAACTCGACACTTCAGGAACCATATTCTGCTTTTTCAAATGATCACTCATTAAATGTTTCCTGACAAACTGACATCTAACCAAAGAGGAATGGTCATTTTTTTTTACAGGCTTCTCACTGCAGGGTCACTCATCCTTTCTGTATGACTTAATCTAAAAGAATAATTTAATCTTAAAGATTGCATTCTTTTACATGAGGTGGGAAAATGTCTCTCTCATTTAGTACACATAATTTAAATGTTTGAATTAATCTACATATTGCTTCTACATTGCTCAAATGACAGTTAGTCAATATTGTTTGACCATAAAAATGTTAAGGTCACATCACTTTGCTTTAGATTGAACTGGTTTATTCATACCAGTCAACATGTTTTAATAACATCGGAAGTGCTGATGACTATGGTGTTACACAGTTTGAGTCAGGCTTTCATACTCCGTTTATTCCTCATAGTTACCTTATGAAGAAGGTGTTCTTATAACATCATTTTACAGAACTCAGAGTGATTAAGAAATGGATCTGTTTTATGTGATGTATAAGCAGCAGAGTTGGAATTCGAACTCATGCTTGGCAGTTACTGAGCCCAGGAGACTTCACTGTAGTATTTTGCCAATCATTTCATGGCTCTGCTGCTTGGGATTTCCTAAGAACAGAGCCTTAACCATCCATTTGACTATGAGTCAGTTCAGCTGATTGTTTAACTATCAATTGCTAGGGATCAATATGGTGAGTTATTTGGACTTCACCTGTAGTAGAAGTCACAGAAAATCAGTATCAAATTGATTCTTGGGGCCCCTGGGTGGCTCAGTCAGTTAAGCGTTTGCCTACAGCTCAGGTTATAATCTCAGGGTCCTGGGATGGAGCCCCACATCGGGCTCCCTGCTCAAGGGGAGTCTCCTTCCCCCTCTCCCTCTTCCTCTGCTCCTCCCCCTGTTTGTGCTTTCATTCTCTCTCTCTCTCTCTTTCTTTCTCTTTCTCTCAAATAAATAAATGAAATCTTAAAAAAAATTGCTTCTTGCTCAATTGTTCTCAGTAAATTTGTAGATGTTCAACAGTACTTGTAGCCCCATATGCATATTAGCATAATAAAATTCTAGTCACTTCATAATAAAGGATAGGATGATAGTTATTATTATAGTAACAATAATAGCAACAAAAATGACTACTTGCTCTGAGTGCTTATTATGTCCCAAGTACTGTGCTTAATGCTTTCTGTGCATTTTTAAATTTAGTCCCCACAAAGACTCTATGAAGTATAATGTTGGAACCCTAAAACTTAATTCCTCTGGAATTCTAGAAAGACATTTTGTCCTTGCCTCTAGTTCCTGCCACACAGCTGCCAAAACCCTCGGAAACTGCCAAAGTAACAAGTGTCTTTTGTATGCTTATGAGATTACTGTTGGCTGAGGGGCCTTATCTTCCCCGTGGGGGCTGATTACCAGAAGGACTGAGTGTAAGATTAGAGGGTTGGAACTTTCAACCTTACACCCCTACTTCTGGGAGGAAGAGGGACTGGAGGTTGAGTTCATCACCAATGGCCAATGACTTAATCAATCATGTGTATGTAATGAAAATTCCACAGAAATCCCTAAATGGCAGGGTTTGGAGAACTGGGTTAGTGAACACTTTGAGGTGCTGGGCAGGTGGGTGGAAGGTACACTCTGCCCTTCCCCCATACCTTGTCCTATGCATCTCTTCCATTTGAAAATTCTTGAGTTGTACCCTTTATAATAAATCAGTAAATGTAAGTAATCTGCCTTCTTGAGTCCTGTGAGCCATTCTAGCAAATTATTGAACCTGACAATGGGTCTTGGGAATCCCCAAATTTATCATCAAGTCAGACAGAAGTGTAGGTGTTTTGGGCACCCATTTGTGACTGGTGTTTGAGGTGAGCTCATTCTTGGGGGACTGATCCCTTCAACCTGTGGGTCTGTGCAAACTCCAAGTAGTTAGTGTCAGAACTGAATTGAATTGTTGGATATCACTTTCCGATGGAGAGGTGGAGACAACAGAATCCCCAATGGCCTAAGCACATACAATAAAAGGAACAGGATGTATTGGAATACTTAAAAAGTTCAAAGGTAGAGCCAGCATGTTGAATCTGGCAGCTCAAATGTGTCATGAGGGCTGGGTCCCTTGCTGCCGCTTCTCTCCACTTTGCTCCTTGTCAGCTCCGTCTCACCCAGAATCTCCGCAAAGGTCGGGTCACATCTTCCAGCCCAGCAGAAAGCAACCTGCTTTTTACTCTGTACTTCCACACAGCCCTCAGGTTTAGTCTGGCTGAACCAACTTGGATCACAGGCTCATCCTCAAACCAATCTTTGTGGCTGGAATGGACTATGCTGTTTGGTCTATGCTAGGTCACAGTCCCACCCTGGAGACTTTGTTCACCTGCATGCCATGGACTAAAACTAAGGTGGGGTAGTCAGTCCCCGAAGGATTAAATGCTATTAATCAGCAGAAGAGGAAGTGAGTCATAGGCAACCAAGAGCAGAGGGTTTCAACTACAGGAAGTGATAGTCACCATTATCCCCATTTTACAGACAAGTAAATTGAGGTTCAGGAAGTTTAGAGTGACATGTCGATATCTGCCCATTAGTCAGATAGAAAGGTAGTGTTCCAGCCAAGAAGTCTCAGGGTAGTCACAAAACCACAGTGCATTTTTAGAAACTGAGTCTCTACAAGTGAAGATTTTCAAGGGGAGTTTGTTGCTTCTGCTTATTATTTCAACCCTGATAAGAAACCAGGAAAGTTACCTGGGTCATTCCACATCCCTTGATCTAATTCTCACAAGTTAAAATAGAACAAAGAGTTATATTTAGACATAGCAAAGTAAAATTACTAAGTACTATTCTTCTCTGAACAGATTCTTAAAGAGAAAAACATATGTTTTCATATTTATATAAATCTTATAGAGGCTTTTAATTCTTGAAAGATGTCCTTGGTAAATGGAATCAAACACCAAATGTAATAGACATTTTTTACCTGGAATTACTTAACTAATCCCTCATCATTTGCGAGAATCTAGAGAGGTATGAGATGACAGACACATAGACCCTCATCAGAGGATGCCTTGAGTAAATATCCACTTCCCAGTTCCCTTAGGTTGTTGGCAGAATTCATCTCCTCATGGTTGTATTAAACCCAGCCAGGGTTCCCTCTAAGCTCATAGAGGCCACCTGCAAGTCTTTGCCATGTAAACTTCCTCAAAGCTAGCAATGGACAGGGAGTCTCTCTAGTGTATACTAGTAAGATTCTATGTAGAGATAAAGATAGAGATAACCATGGTGGGACATCACATCATCCTTGCCACATAAGGTAGCCTAATTACAGCAGTAACATCCTATCAGCTTTGCTGTATTCTATTCTAAAGTCTATATTTTAAAAGTTCCACCCTCGGGCGCAGGTGAAGTCTGAATCACTCAACATATTGATCCCTAGCAATTGATGGTTAAACAATCAGTTGACCCCGGAATCCCAGGATTGGATCGAGCCCGGCATTGGGCTCCCTCCTCAGTAGGGAGCCTGCTTCTCCCTCTCCCTCTGCCTGCCACTCCCCCTTTTTGTGTGCTCTCTCTCTCTCTCTCTGACAAATAAATAAATCTTAAAACAAGACAAAAGAATGGGAGGGAGGAGACATGAGTGACCTAATTAGGGAAGTTGGGAAGGCTTCCCTGAGGAGGTGGCACTTAGGGTGGTATCTAGTTCAGTTTTAGCACCTAACATACGGCCTGCATGTAACAAAGTTCATAGAAAAGAAGAAAAGATAATTGCAGACAGTAATTTCTGATAATCTTTGGATGCCTATATTATAAGTGTACTTCATGATTCTTCACAAATAGCAGAAAATCTAAGTTAAACTGAATTTTTTCTACTTTTTTATTATTATGTTATGTTAATCACCATACATTACATCATTAGTTTTTGATGTAGTGTTCCATGATTCATTGTTTGCGTATAACACCCAGTGCTCCATGCAGAATGTGCCCTCCTTAATACCCATCACCAGGCTAACCCATCCTCCCACCCCCCTCCCCTCTAGAACTCTCAGTTTGTTTTTCAGAGTCCATCATCTCTCATGGTTCGTCTCCCGCTCCGATTTCCACCCCCATTCATTTTTCCCGTCGTGATATCTTCTTTTTTTTTTTAAACATATAATGTATGATTTGTTTCAGAGGTACAGGTCTGTGATTCAACAGTCTTACACAATTCACAACGCTTACCATAGCACATACCCTCCCCAGTGTCCATCACCCAGCCACCCCATCCCTCCCACCCCCCACCATGCCAGCAACCCTCAGTTTGTTTCCTGAGATTAAGAATTCCTCCTATCAGTAAGATCATATGATACATGTCTTTCTCTGATTGACTTATTTCGCTCAGCATAATACCCCCCAGTTCCATCCACATCGTTGCAAATGGCACGATTTCATTCCTTTTGATGGCTGCATAATATTCCATTGTGTGTGTGTGTGTGTGTGTGTGTGTGTGTGTGTGTGTGTGTGTATATACCACTTCTTTATCCATTCATCTGTCAATGGACATCTTGGCTCTTTCCACAGTTTGGCTATTCTGAATTTTTTTTTTTTTTTAAAGGCATGTACTGGCAAAAGTTCAGCCTCCACCTTCAGGCACAGTTGCATCAAGCAGTACGATCAATGGTGTCAGGTAACACTGCACTTTTCCACTTGGCTTCATTCACACTTCACACATTCACACATTCACACACACTTCAACACACTCCCTGTGTTGGCTCCATTCATCTGAGTTTTTTCTATCATGATATTAAGATAGTGGAAAGCTCCAGACTTATGTCTTTTTATCAGGAACGCTTGTAGAAAAAATGTTCTCTTCCCAAGAATAAATGTTTTATAACTGGCTCTCATTATGTATGGCTTAGGCCAGGAACTGGCCAGTATAGCAATCCCTCGTTCACTAGAGAACACAGGGTCCACTTTGCTAGTCCTAAGTCTTGTGCCTTCTCTTGAATTAGGGATAGAATCAGCATCTCCAAAACTCCGTGATCTGGGACTAGGGAAGAAGACCATTGGCTTCCCCTGAAAAGCCAAGAAGCATTCACCGGTAGAAGTGGGAATGTTTGCTGGGCAGGCAGAAAGAACAGGGGCCTTCCTCAGAGTAGAAATGTCTAATTGCTTTCATGGGTGTCACAGCTAACAGAAATAATAGTAATAACAGTAAGAAAAACCACTTATTTTCTAAGTGTTTATTATACCTACCCATACAAACTCGTTCTACACTCCTGGCGTGTTGAAAAATCTATCCAGCCCCAAGCCGGAAGGCAAAACTAGCTCTGTTGAAATCTAAGTATGGGATTCCCAGAGAGTGGGGTTTTTAGTAGGACTAACACCCTTCCCTCAGCCCTCAGCCCCAGTGCTCACATGTCCTGCACCATACCTACCTTAGTGCTGACCTGCTCAGAGAAGGTCCATTAAGTGAAGCTCATTTCAAGCGCAGATGGTCCCGAGTACCTTAACGTCTGCCTGGTGGACAGACTAAGTGATCTTGGATGGCCTTCGACTTCTGATCACATCCATGCAGCCAGGGACGAAATGAAACCTTGTTTATCATCTTGATAAACAGCCCCTTTCAGTGCCTCTGGACGCTGTATGTAACTCGGTAGAGTCAAATACTATTAAATTGTCATCACCGTCAAAAAGAGAAGTAATAAGTTTTTCTACCTGAGCGATAGTTAATGACTTCTACAATGTGTAACACAAATCAGAGTTTCTGTTTGTCTTCTTTCCCTCTAAATGTGTGTTTTCTGCTCTCTCTGGCTGTGAATGTGAGGCACAGTCTCATGATATAAATAAATATATACTTTTCTTATCACCTCTCAGCTCACCTGATAAAAATATCAAGATGGCGGGGGCCAGATTCTTGGCTTGCATGAGGTATATGCACAGAGGAAGCTAAGCAGCTATATGTCGTTCTAGTTCTCCAAGGAAGGCGAAGATCTGAAAGATGGTATTTCACGGGTGAAAGCCCTGAAGACGCTGCCACGCTAGTTACAATTAAACATTTTTAGAGAAGTGATTTAAGTACTCTTCTGGGGGTAAGATACTTCTTTGACTTTAATCATCCGAAATAATAATTTATTAGTCAGATTAGGCTAACATACAGATTGACCAACAAACCTCCCCCAAATCTTGTTGGCTTAAAACAACCAAGTCTTATTTCTTGATCAGGCACCAGGCCTGTCGTGGTTCAACAGCGGGGTTGTGTTCGTTGAAGTCACTCACGACTAGACTTGCTGGAACGGCCACCACCTAAAACAAGGGAACAAGGGTGGGCAAACCATGGCCCAGGGGTCCTATCTGGTCCACCATCTGGTTTGCAGCACCAGTGAGCTCAGGATGCCCTGTGCCTTTTTAAATGGCTAAAAAAAAAAAAAAAAACCTTCAAAAGAATATTTTGTGACACATAAAAATTACATGAAACTCAAGTTTTAGTTTCCATAAATAAAATATTATCAGCAGACACCCCCACTCATTTACCTATGTATTGTTCATGGCTACTTTCAGGATAAAATCACCGAGTTTGGTAGTTAACCACAGAAACCGGATGGCCTACAAAGCCAAAAATATTTACTATCTGGAACTTTATAGGTAAAGTTCGCCGACCCCTGATCTAAAATATGTCTGGGTTGTCATGCCAGCAGGAAGAGAGCCTAGGAGAGTCTTGCATAGGGAATTAAAAACTCAGCATGGAAGTGATAAGTCACTTGCATGAACACAGAAATAGTCACATGGCCCCACCTCCCACAAGGGGGCTAAGAATACCAGTAAGCCCAGGAGGAAGAGAGCCAGAGACCATCATTTAGCAGTTCTGATGGCTGCCACGGCTAAAACTAATAATAGCAAGAATATTAATAGCAGGAAATTGCATTATTCTTACACTGCAGGCACTGTTCTAAGTGCTTTGCCAGTGTTCACTCACCGATCCTCACAACATCCTCATCCTGAAAGTACTATTACCTTCCCCATTTTACAGATGATAAAACTAAGAATGAAAAGCTTAAGTGATTTTCCTGAGATAAATACAGTTTAAAAAGGGGGAAGGTGGGGGCACCTGCGTGGCTCAGTCGTTTAGCGTCTGCCTTTGGCTCAGGTCATGATCCCAGGGTCCTGGGATCGAGCCCCGCATCGGGCTCCCTGCTCTGCGGGAAGCCTGCTTCTTCCTCTCCCACTTCCCCTGCTTGTGTTCCCTCTCTCCCTGTGTCTCTCTCTGCCAAATAAATAAATAAAATCTTAAAAAAAAAAGGGGGGGGGGAAAGACGGTATTTCAGCTCAGTCAACAGAGCTCCCAAATCCACCCTGAACACTGTACTCTTAACCATTGTCCCACACATGGACCCTCTAGGACTCACAGAAATCCCAGCCCTCACTACTGCAGAGAACGCTTCCTGACAAAAGCCTTAATTATAAAATTCAGTAGATGCAAAATGCTAATTTTAATGTTTGTGGAACAGATTTCCATAATGCTTAAGAATTCAGTTAGGAGTTGGGGAGTAATTAGCCCATGGATGCCTACGGATATTCATGAGGTTTTCCGACAGATCCTAAAGGAAGAACCTGCGATTTAAGATCACTTCCTGACTCAGCAGGGCTATCCACTGGTGGGCATCAGACCCTAAAGTGAAAATGCTTCTTTCAGAGGAGAGTATTTCTTCCTTGATTATATCAAAGTGTCTCTTAGCCTTCTTGTCTTTGCTTCTCAGCCAAGTCAGAAATGATGTTCCATGGGCATTTTTGTTGTTGTTTAGTTTGAGGAAAAAATGTCAAAGAACAGTTTGGTTTAGAGGTGATGGATTTGGAGTCATTGCATTGCCTGCTTTATTTTGTTGGCTCGACTTTTACGTTTTCCTAATGGAGTTTATGTATAATTACCACCCATGTTCCTGTTAACATCCACTCTACTCACCTGCAAAGGATAATAGAAGAATCTCATTTTAAGAGAATAGAGCAAGTTTATAATTGTTGTTGGACTTCGATATCAGAGAGTATTCCTACTTGTTTGCCATTAAATAAATGCCGTGAGGAAACACAGAAAAATGAATAAAGACGTAGGAGCAGATAGGCAAGGATTCAATAAAGAGAATACATCAGACCCACCACTGCATGAAAGGTTCAGACATTTGACATGAGGTCCTGGAGGCTGAAAGGTAAATTCTTCCATCTTTCAGCCTTTCACGATTCTATCCTTCCATCAAAACTTGTGCCGGAAGAAACTGCCTCCAATGTCATCTTTAAAACTAGGTTTCATTTTTTTAGGTTAAACCATAAGAATGTTAGCTTTTATTTGTAGTCTGCCTACTGTGTGCTCTTTGGTGTATTAATACACAACTTTCTAATTCTAATATCCTATAGAGTTGGGCATTTTCCTTATGAGGGACCAGAGTTTAGAGATTACAACTTGTCCCTAGTCATCTAGCTGGTAACCCCCAAATTAGGTTATTTGAAATATCATTTCAGTAGTAACATATTCAACCTTTAAGGTCAATGTTTCACGTAATTTTAGGGAAATTAACATAGCCAGAGGAGTTGCTCATGTAAAATAGGGTTGCCTGTCTCTGCTAAAAATTGTTTCCATGTCATTCCCAGCCTTGAAGGCTAGCAATGGAGAAGAAAATCCTGATAAACTATCACCCAGCTGGACCAGGGATTTCAGTTTAGGCAAAAAGTTGGGGGAGACCCAAGTGGGACTTAGATGAAGAACGTTGAACCTTAGAGAGCAACAGTGGACATAACTATTCCTCTAAAAGCCTCATTTCATTCTAACCTTTGCCTTCCCCAAAATAGTAGAATACAATTTATTTATTCTGCATCATCGGATTCTAAACCATCACTTGGGTTGTCCTCCCTAATGCTATCCAAGTCATCCCTGTTGGAAAAGAGTCAAAGTTCTGTAGTATTTAAAGAACACTAAGGAACAAAGGTGTTCTTCTTATGAGTTCATTGGTGTATCTTTGGGTAAAATTTATTTCCATGTTGTTAGAGCAGTTTTTAAAAATGATTTCTACGGTAGAGTTTCAGCATATCCTCTGTATAAGCCCTTTTCTTCCTTAAAAAAAAATAAAGGAGAAATCTGGGGTATGGGTGATCAGTTTATTGCAGTATTACATTACTTTTAGCGATCTCATTTTAGGGGAAGAGTGGGGTCTAAATGTTTCCCAGTCATTGGCCTAGACTGAGAGTAAGGATACAGGTGTGAGGAATGGTCCATGTTAGTGAAACTAAAGAAAAACTGGAAAGGGTCAAATTTTTTTCTCAGTCATAATCCTGATTCCAACAGTATTACTAATAGCAGAATACCTTTCAAAGCTTACTTTGAGCGAGGTATTATTATAACTGCCTCTACTTATTTAATTCTTATACTCTCTTAGTCCTCAGAACAACCAAAATTAATGTTATTATTATCCACATTTTATAGATGAGAACCTTGAGACACAGCATAGAAAATGATCAGAAGCAACAAATCTAGCACTTGAACTTTGGCAGCCTAACTCTAGAATCTGTGATCTTATTCATCATGCTATATTGCCTCAAACAGGGCTGCCCAGCCCCGAATTTGTTCTTTATTCCTACATTCATCTGTCTTCTACATAACCCAGAGCGCTAGGAGGGAGGAGATGTTAATTTGTTTAATCTGAAGCATAAACAAATCAAGCAGCCATTTTGTCCTCCTCTACCAAAACATGCTTAAGGATCCATTAGAGTCTCTCTTGTCAGTGATTTACAGACAGAGACATGTGGAGCTTCCTTCCAGTCTACTGGGTCAATAAAGCATTTTTAACAGAGTCTTAAATATGCATTTCTGACTTCCGCTACAATACATTCCAAGAGAACTACTTATAAGGCCTTGATCAAAACGTCCTATAAAAGTGAATGTCAAAAAAATCTGTGCTTTGTCTTAGACCTAACAGCTTTTAAAGAGAGGGACCATTTACAATGAAGTGAAAATGGAAGTATCTGAATAATGATGTTAGTCTTAACATTCCTTGATTACGTTTTATTCATTTCCTCCAAAAGTTGCCCTTGACTATAAGGAGATATGTTCTGGCCTAACTTTTAAATGAGGCCTGAAGTTTCCTTATGGTTACTCTTAATTGCTATTTCGTGTTCCAGTCATTTCATGTAGAATGAAAAGTTTATCTTTTGAACATTTTGGCTCTACCCCAAACCAAAGGGATGATTTTTCTGGCAAAAGCTGCATCTATCATTCAAGTTCATTTTCTTAAAAGATCACATAATGAATATTTGGGTAGGAAAAGTTCCCCCAAAGAGGATTAATTTATATTCAGTCTTTCTTCTTTTCCTGTCATTTCTTCCTTGTTTACTCTTTCTCCCCCTCACTTCTTCCCTTCCTTCTTTCTTCCCCTGATTCCTTCCTTCCTTCCTTCCTTCCTTCCATCCTTCCTTCCTTCCTTCCATCCTTCCTTCCTTCCTTCCTCCTTCCCTTCCTTCCTTCCTTCTTCCCTTCCTCCCTTCCTTCCTTTCTTCCTTCCTTCCATCCTTCTTTCCTTCCATTATTCAGTCATTTAGCAAATGTGGAATTCCTACTCTTATGCCAGGCACTAGGGATAAAGAAGTAAACAAGATGCAATCCCTGCTATCACAGTGTCCAGCCCAATGGGACAGACAAGCAGTGAACCAAACATTCCTGCTAGGAGATACGCTGCAAAAGAGAAGTTTGGCTTGTGAAGACATCATATCATGAGGATCCAAAGCTAGTCTTTGGGGAAGAGGTTCATTCAACAAATATTTACAGACCAAACATAGGCCACATTCCAAGTTGAGTACTAGGGATAGAGTGATAAAAAAGAAAAATTGCTGCCTTTACCCTTTACAGAAAAAGCAAAAGATTATTTGAAAATGTCAAAATAATACATTGTGAATATTATTCTGGGAGAATGTGAGGTTGTAGAATCATATAGCAGGGGAATTTAACTGCCAGTATGGTTCAAGGACACCTAAAGAAGACCTGAATGATGAGTACGAGGGCAAAAATAAATAAATAAAATAAAAATAAAGTATAGGGTTTAGACTTATATTCTCTCTCTTTTTATTTTTAAGGTGATTCTCTTTTATTCCAACTTTTTAATCTCCCCTAGCATTTCCTTTCCCAGAAAACCTGGTATTGTGATAATTTTGAATTGCTTGGCCATGCTTTGTCATTGACACGAAGCCATCAACACCAAACTAAACTGAATGTCAAATTCCCTGGCAGATGAAAAGGATCAGACACTAGCAATTTCCGTTAAGTGCCCATTCTTAAATGGCTGACCCAGTTTGTAGCCCAGAGCAATCCAGTGGCTTGGTGTGAGCTCTCTTAGATGACCATTCTGGGAGCAAACCATTTCATGATGCCAACCTTCAAGTTTTTACCATCTGCTTGCCAGTCATTTCTAACCTCATCATCTCTTTCTATCTTGCCATATCATTGTCATCAGTGGGGACTCTTTTTAAAAGAAACGTTGCCCTTAGCAATTCATCTTCTTTGTGTTTCCTCGCTTGTGCAGGGCAAGACAGTGATGCATTGAGCAGGGAAGGAGGGATCATTGCTAGGAGCATATTGGGCTTGGCATTTTTTTAACTTCTCCAGCTCAGAGAGCCCTGCTGCTGCCAGAAATAATCTTGAAATGCTGTCTTCCCCCGCCCCCCCTTTTCGGATATTAGAAACTTTCTCTTCCTGTTAAAAATAGGTTTTGATTGGGCGCCTGGGTGGCTCAGTTGGTTAAGCGACTGCCTTCGGCTCAGGTCATGATCCTGGAGTCCCGGGATCGAGTCCCACATCGGGCTCCCTGCTCAGCGGAGAGTCTGCTTCTCCCTCTGACCCTCCCCCCTCTCATGTGCTTGCTCTCTCTCATTCTCTCTCTCTCAAATAAATAAATAAAATCTTTAAAAAAAATTAGATTTTGATAATCTACTCAGAGGTCTGACAAACACAAGAGAAAAAGCAGAAAGGAAAGTGGAGAGCTGCCCCGTGGAGCTTCCCTGCAGGGGACTTTGCCATTGCCACTTGGGTGAACATGGACAAAGGGAGTGAGAAGCAAGGCCATCATTTAGAAAATTTGTGGTAGAGGGAGAACAGAAATTGATGTTCATCTAACATATCTAACATTTTTTCGACTGACCTGTGTTAGCCGGGTAATTGCCGCATTTACCTTCTAATCTAAAAGAACAATGGGACCCCTTATAAAATGTGATTTAGGTTATGAGACTAATTTCTTATTTTATCTTAGATGTTTTCCCATAGACAAAGTCAAGTGATGATATGAGCAATAATCTGGAAAATCTGAATAGTACAGACAACCTTTATACTGGCTTGTTCTTTATGCCACATTCTTTGCCATTAGCTAATAGGTTACCTCACCATCATATTTGCTGGAGCTACAGATGCTGGGTGAAATCCAGAAAAGAAGCCATTTTCCATATAATCCATAAGCAAAAAAGGGAAGCTCAATTTTCTGAGCACTTAAATGACTGCTTTGAGGGGCCATAGCTCATCTTGAAATCATTTTGACTTGGATTGAGATAAAATTTAGGAATGGATTGGCATTGGTGCCAAAGCAAAGTCTGAAAGACATTTACATGACAAATATTATCATTATGATTTTGCAATAACCTTGGCAGTTAGGTTTGAAAGGACAGTTCACTAGGTAATCTTCAAAATGTAGATAAAATAGATTTCAAGGAAAAAAATTTCTAGTTTCCAGAAAGGGTTATGACAAATCTTACATATCAGAGACAAAGCTGAGGAATGTTTTCGTTTCTGGTCCCCTTTTTCAAACAGCCAGCTAATGAAGACAATAGGTAAGTTAGACTACAGTTCCAGAGGGTCTTGAAAAATTCTCTCCCTATGGTGATAAAAGAACTGAACCATTTCCTGTCAACCATCTAATATTTTTATTTCTCCAACATAAGTCAGTGGACCAGGATTTCATGGTCTGGATAGATTGAAAGATTGACTTGCTCTGGTTGACTATGGCTAGGTCAGTCACAAATATAAACCTTTGGATTCAGGAGATTTGGCTATGACAGGTCTAATCAGACTTTCTAAATTTTAGGGTCCTATGGGCTCCAGGACCTGGTTGCATATTCCACATTTTCATACCTCCAAGCAGCTGGTGTAAAATGAAGCTATAGTTGAACCTGTCAAGACCAGATGAGCTTGTTATTTAGAGCAATACCTCTCTGGCTTCCCATGGGCAAATCCATCATCCATGAGCCCAAGGAAGACGTGGTCTGGGGTCACTGACTTTATACACAAGGTTTTAATGAAAATGGAGCACTTGTCAATTTCCAGTCACTGAGTTCTCCTGCCCTTTTCAGAGAAACATCAGCATGTATGCTAGGCCCAGGTGGGACTGGAGAATGAGCACTGCAAAGGGGATCAGAAGATCTGGGCTCTGGTCCACATGCTGCCAGAGAATAGATATCTGGTTAGTTAAAACATGGGCTAGTTTTTTAACTGCTCTTGATCTCAGTTGCCTCCCCTGTAAAATAGGGGTAATCATAACCTCATTGGATTTTAGTAACCATAAAATGAATAAAGGGTTTATAATGTATCTTTCATGGTGTCAGGAACATAGTAAGTAGTCAAGTGGCTAACTCCTGTATTACCATAGTTATCACCACTAGTTACGTAGCTGTGTCGCTTGTTAAACACTTGTTAAATACTAATAATACTATGCCAGACAATTTTTAATAAATAAACAATAGGAGTCCCTGTCCTTGAGATGGTTATATTGGGGGGAGGGGGACATAGAGACAATAAGGATAATAAATACATTAATTACATATAGTAATTGAAAATCACAAATGTTCTGGAGCTGACACAGGTAAGGACGTGAAGCAAAATAAAGGAGATCATGAATGCTTTCTAAGAGAATTATGATTTTGATAGGGTAGTCAAGTGAGACTCTGAAAAAAAAATGACATTTGGGCAAAGATGTGGAGAGAGTGAAGGGGGGAGCCATAGATTTGCCATATCCCAGGTGAGGCACAGTTCAACTTGTCAAGAAGACCAGATGAGCTTCTTATTTAGAGCAACACCTACCTGATTTTAGAGTAACACTCAAGAGGGACCACGTCTGCCATGTTCAGGCAATAACCTACAAGGAGACCCGTGTCCATGGAGCAGAGCGATGGAGGGAAGGGTGGTAGCAAATGGGGTCAGAATATAATTGAGGGAAGAAGGGTGAGTTGGATATTTAACCTTGATAACCTTTGTAAGCAAAGTGTTGACTCCCTTTTGGAAGTTCTTTATCAACAAAGAATGACAACTCATGACAAGACGCACAAACACAAAGTTGTGGAGTCCAGCAGACCAGTTCATACTTGTATAATTTGGGGCATGTTATTCAACCTCTCTGAGTCTCAGCTTTTCATCTGTTAGGTGGGGACAAAAACTTTTGCAGTTGCTAGGAGCTTTATAAATAATGTAGATAGAGTGCCAGGTACAGTGCCCAGCATCCAATCAGAATTCAGTAAATGTCAGTGAGCACTGAGCTGACCCAGAACTGTTCCTTTGGCTCATCTACAAGAGTGTTAGGAGAGACTGGCTTTGGGCCTCCAGTGGCCACCTCATTGTCCACATTGTTTAATTCAGGGCAGTGATTTGGATGATTTGGCATGTCTGTCATTGACTTAACTATAAGTCAAATGAGATTCAAGATGTATCCTAGAAGCTTTTCTATAGCTTGTACCACATTCATTCATAAATGTTGTTCTAGTCTTATATTAAAACCAAGTGGTAACTTTAAAATTGGTGTTATTTTCATGAAGTATAGAACCAGCAATTACTGAATTGACTAAGGGTACTTAGAGCTGACAATTACAAGTTAAAGCAACCTGATTGCAGGTATCTGGGTTGAGGAGTGTAATGTGTGATTAGCCTTATTGTTTCATTAACTCTCATCCCAATGAAGGGCATGTGGCAACAGTGTGAATTTCTTCCCATGTTCCAAATTCAAGCCCCCTTACTTTCTGCTCAGAATTTTGCGTTGGCCTTTTATTTCTTCTGCTTCACCACCTTGCACTTCTCCACTTCCTCCCTGGGGGGGGGGGGTCACTCTTGAACAATATCTAGATCCTATCAGTTCTTGGCTTCAAAATCCCTATTAGTGCCTCAATGAAACAGAAGACTCACACCAAGTACTCTTTCTGGAGAGGGAAGTTTTCTCCAATTTCAGGTCCTTACTTCCATCTACTCTAACATCTTTTTTTAAATGCCCTGACCAGCTCCTTAGAGAAGTCTGGCTCTAGGACTGGGGTAGGAAACATACAAGATGAGCCTGAGGCATCTTGTAGAGTTAGAAAGTAAGGAAGTGCTCAAAAAAGGTGAGGGGTGCAGGCAGTACAGGGAGACAGGACACAGAAACCAACTGAAGGAGTTCACAGTGGCCAGGGCTGGACAATTCTGAGCAACAAAATAATTAATGTAGTATTGGATTATAACCCAGTGTGTAAAATAAAACTCTGTGAGTCCATACTGATATAAATGATTAAATAAGTAAGTAGATGGGAGGGAGGAGACACATCTGTCATGCAGATGAATTCCCAGTAACTTTAGTAGATATTGTAACCTCACAGAGGCGGAGCATAACTCTCTACTCCCTAAGTGTGGGCTGCACATAGTGACTTCTTTCCAAAGAGGACAGTATGGAAAGACAAGGAGGAGAGTACTGTTACAGTGGGGGAATCTGACGAGCACTACCTTAGCCAAGTGATCAGGGTCAACTTCAATAGTAGTAAGTCATGTTGATAGTATGTACCCTTGATATGATGTGATGAGAATGGCACTTTCCCTCTGTGGTCTTCCTCCAGAAACACATAACCTTAGTCTCATCATAAGAAAAGCATCAGATAAATAACACCTGAGGGACATTTTACAAAATAACCTGAGCAACACTTCTCAAAACTGTCAAGGTCATCAAAAAGGATGGAATGTCTGAGAAACTATCATAGCCAAGAGAAGAAGCCTAAGGAGATAAAACAACTAAATGTAATGTGGCATTCTGGATGGTATCCTGGAACAGAAAAAGAGGCATTAGATACAAACTAAGGAAATCTGAATATAGCATTGACTTTAATTAATAATCATGTATCAGTATTGGTTCATTAATTGTAACAAAACTAGCATACTCATATAAGATGTTAATATTAGTGGAATAAAAATAGGAAATTATAGGCTGTGGCATATGGGAACTCACAGTACTATCCTCACAAATTTCCTATAAATCTAAGACTATTCTATAATTAATTAAAAGGTTATATTTTTAAAAATGCCCCAAACTTTCACATTAGTGAAATGCTTTTCCTTCATCATGGCCTGTTGAAGTTCAACCTTTCATCTCCCAACTTAAGAAGACTTTTGAATTCTTTAAAAAAAATGGGTATCTCCTTTGACCTATGTCCACAGAACTTGGTACTTGCTTTGTGGTGCTAATTTTAAGTTAATGCACTTATTTCTTCATTCATTCAACCAACAGTTATAGTGTACCTACAGCAGTTGTTGACAATAAGGCTAACCTTGGCCCTGACCAAGCTTTCAATTTGCCTGTGGTCACAGACTCGTGGATACAGTTCGGTGAGGAAATGTGTAAAGTGCCAAGAGAATGAGCAGTGGTGGGAGTGAGATGTTCTTGGAGGAACTGACCTTTGCACTGAGTTCAAAGAAGGGTTAGTGAGTGCATTTGAGTTGTAGGTGGTGGGTAGAAGGATGAGGAGTAAGAGGGAATATCCTAGGAGAAACCATATTTGCACAATTACTGAGGCAGAAAGGAGGGTGACATTCCCAAGGAAATATATCATGATGGCCAGATATTATCATAGGTAGCACATATGGACTCTCTACTATGTATCAGGCTCAATGCTAACCCCTATACATATGTTGGTTTATCATCATGCAACCCTGTGAGGCAGGTGTTAATATTATTCCCATTTTACAGATGAGGAAACTGAAGCACTCAGTAAGTAGCAGAGCTGAGATTCAGACTGAAAGAGGCTGACTCTAAAGCCCAAACTCTGCCCTCCCGTTGAGGGGAGGCAGAATTAGTCTGCCTTGAAGCAGAGATTCTTGTGTTTCTTTCCTATTAAACCAGGATTTCTCAACCTGGGCACTGATGACATTCTGGACAAGATTGTTCTTTGGTGTGGGATCTTCCCTGTGCCCTGTGGGATGTTTTAGCGCATCCA
This sequence comes from Mirounga angustirostris, assembly GCF_029215605.1. NCBI lineage: Eukaryota > Metazoa > Chordata > Mammalia > Carnivora > Phocidae > Mirounga > Mirounga angustirostris. The sequence goes on along the minus strand of NW_026991709.1, from coordinate 180,636,131 downwards.
TGGCCTTCACCTGCTAGATGCCAAGAGTACCTACCATCCACCAGTAATGACAATTCAAAATGTCTCCAGATTTTTCCAAATGTCACTGGTGGGGAGGGTGGATAGCAAAATCAAGCCCATTCCTGCCCCTGCATTGAGAATCACTGCATTATATTGTGGATTCTCAGGATAGGATGAAGCTGGGTCTTCGGTCTTTCCTGTCTCCTCTCTTCCTTCCCTCCTCTTTTTCTCCAGTGTTTCCTAAGGCCCACCATGTATGGGCTGAACACATGTCTCTAACAACTTATAACACAGTAACTTGTATATAGTGATTGCTTGACAAATGCTTGCTGAATTTATGCCAACTGAATCCTAAATGTTCTGAGTCCATTCTTGTCAAATAAAATATATCCTGGGCGCCTGGGTGGCTCAGTTGGTTAAGCGACTGCCTTCGGCTCAGGTCATGATCCTGGAGTCCCGGGATTGAGTCCCACATCAAGCTCCCTGCTCAGCAGGGAGTCTGCTTCTCCCTCTGACCCTCCTCCCTCTCATGCTCTCTGTCTCTCATTCTCTCTCTCACAAATAAATAAAATCTTAAAAATAAATAAATAAATAAAATATATCCTTCCTGAACATAAAACTTGATATTGAGAAAGTTAATTCCTGGTCTCCAGTCACTTGGAGTATCTTTTGTGTTCCTAAAGAACTGTCCTGCATGCTGTCAAGAGCCACCTGAATGCTCACCAACATTCAGACAGACCCAACCCTTCACCTGTTAAGAACCTAGTGGAGAGTGATATACATTATGTTGCCAATAAATGTTGAATGCATGGCTGACCTGTAACAATTAAGTGAAGCCATATGCCTAGCTCTGTAATTTGAGATGCCATTTAAAGCACATACCTATTTTCTCCAGCTATTCCTTCTACCATTTTTTGGATGGGGGATCTGGATTTGGCAAATGACTCCCCAACTAGGTTTTTTATTCAGCCCCCTGGAGAGTGAGCAGGCAGTGGGAGGGAGAGTTAATTTTCTGGCAGCCTTCCTGCCACCCACTGCAGGTTCTGTATGACTGGCGTGTCAGTTGCTTGTCATTAGTGGGAGGGAGCTCAGAGAATTCTAAATGGAAAGATAACACAGGAGTGAGCTCCCATAATATAATGCATTTAAATCAGGTAGACTCTTTATTTTGTGTTAGCTCCAGGCATGCGTTGCTTCACTGCTTCTCAGTATATACAGCCTAGAACCATCACCTCTTGAGGGCTATTCATCAGGGCTCTTTTTTTTTTTTTAAGATTTTATTTATTTATTTGAGAGAGGGAGACTGAGAGAGAGAGCACATGACGGGGGGAGGGTCGGGAGGGTCAGAGGGAGAAGCAGACTCCCTGCCGAGCAGGGAGCCCAATGCGGGACTCGATCCACAGACTCCAGGATCATGACCTGAGCCGAAGGCAGTCGCTTAACCAACTGAGCCACCCAGGCGCCCTCATCGGGGTTCTTTGTTGCATTTGAAGTATGGTGCTGTAATACCTGTCTTCTCCAGGACTGTGCATACCTAGCATATGGTCTTGTAGACATGTGTAAATAGATGTTAATAGAGAGTGGACGGGAGAGAGTCCTGCGGTAATTATGCTTCATGAACACTCTTTCTGTATTTTCTCTCACTTTCCCCAGCCCCTCCACACATACCCCCACAGGCCTTAATGGCCACTGAATTATTTCTAATCAGTGTCCCTGTTCTTTCTCTCTTGCCAGAAGGAGGGACATGTGAAGTGATTGCCGCGCACAGATGTTGTAATAAGAATCGCATCGAGGAGCGGTCGCAAACAGTCAAGTGTTCCTGTCTACCTGGAAAAGTGGCTGGCACGACAAGAAACAGACCTTCCTGTGTTGATGGTAAGTAGCTGGTTTTACATCTCTCTTTAGGTGTTTATCTAGGTGTTCACTGTCTGTAATAGATATATATATTTTTTTGTTTCACCTATATATGGTTCAGGATAACCAACAAGGTGCATCCAAAGCGCTGGAAGGTTGTACAAATGCCAGTCCTCAGCATAGTTAGAATTCTTGCTTCTCTGGCTTTGTGACTTTCACATGGCTTATTTTATTGTTTTTTAGAGAAGGTTAAGGTAAAATAATTTCTCAAGTCAAGAAATTGAAGGGTCCAGGGGCACCTGGGTGGCTCAGTTGGTTAAGCGTCTGCCTTGGCTTGGGTTGTGATCCCAGGATCCTGGGATCGAGTCCCTCATCGAGCTCCCTGCCTGGCAGGGAACCTGCTTCTCTCCCTCTCCTCCCTGCTTGTGCTCTCTCTCACTATCTCCGTCTGTCTCTCTTTCTCAAATAACTAAAATCTTAAAAAAAAAAAAAAAGAAAAAGAAATTGTAGGGTCCAGCTCATTTGGGAAGTGATTTTGGATTGAGGTTTTATATAATGATGATGGTGACAATGGTACCAAAGATAACATTTATTCAATGCATATTTAATGAGCATTTACTCTATGCCAGACAACTGCTCTGGGTGCCTCACATGCATTCATAAACAAATAGAGGTGCTCTGAATATTCACCATGTGCCAAGCACTGTCCTAAACACTTCGCATGCATTATTTTATTTACTCCTCCCAAGGATCCTAGAACAGTTACCTATCACTGTGTAACAAATGACCCCCAGCAGCTTGCAACAGCAAACATTCTCTCACAGCTCCTGGGGGTCAGGAATTCCACTTAGCTGAGTGTGTCTGGCTCTGGGTCTCTCACGCAGTTGCAGTCAAGATCTAAAGGCTTGACTGATGCTGGAGGATGGTTTCAAGATGGCTCACTCACATGGCTGTTGGCATGGACCACAGTGGCCTTCTTTTTTATAATCTAGCCTCAGAAGTTACACTTCACTATTTCCACAATATCCGGTTGGTTATTTAAGTCATCCCCATTCAGTGTGGGAGTGAGCTATAAGGACTTGAAGGCCAGAAGACAGGGATCATTGCAACAGATACACTTTTCCTCCTATTTTAAACATGAAAAAACTGGGGCTTAGAAGGGTTATGTAATGTTCCATTGGTCCCATGGCTGACAAGCTGTAGCCTGACTGACTTTTTTTTTTAAAGATTTTATTTATTTATTTGACAGAGAGAGTGAGAGAGAGTACAAGCAGAGGGGAGTAGCAGAGGGAGAGGGAGAAGCGGGTTCCCCACTGAGTGGGGAGCCCAATGCAGGACTTAATCCCAGGACCCTGAGATCATGACCTGAGCTGAAGGCAGATGCTTAACCGACTGAGCCCCAGGCCCCTCCTCTGCTTTACTGACTCTTAAGCCTAGAGTAACTGACGGTATTACCAAGTCTTGACCACCATCTTTAAAACAACTTTATATGTGCTAATAGTGAGTCCAAGGTTCAAAAGGACCATAAGTATCTCTCCCCATCACTATCTTTCATAATTTTAGAGCCAAGTATGAGGTGATGTTCAGATTCTTCAGTAAGAAAATCAGGACTCAAGTGAGTCATTTTTCAGGGTCACACAGTAGCAAACAGAACCCAAATCTCTTGGCTTAGAATCCATTGTTCTACCTCTAGAAACAGATAAAGCAGGACACCTTCTAGATTGGCTTGTGTTATGTTTTCATTATGAAGTATGGTGGTTAGAAAGAGAAACACACTCAAGCTAGACCAAGGAAAGTTATTTTTTTTAAGAAAAGAGAAGAATCCTGGGGAGTCCATTTCCTAGAAACCTCATGGAATCCATAAATTCTGCCAGCAGCCGCCATCTTGTTTTCTTTGTTCATGGGACACACTCTTTCTGATCTCTGTTCCCTCCTTCTCCTCTGTGTGGACTGGTTCCCTCTTCTAAGATTTTAGCTTTCGAATTCCTATAACTTATGGGCTGGTGTGAAGCTGTTATTTCCATGATGCCAACTCCAATCTCATATGGCATCACAATACAGCCCAAATATATTTGACTCGTCTCCTGTGTTTTAAATGCATTCTCCAAAAGGACCAAATATAACTGGCTCAGCTTGTGTCACATGTTAACCTTTGCCCAATCAACCATAGCCAGAGAGCTGTACATGGGGCTTGTTCACCTTACCATTGTGTACCATGGTAAGGTCAAGCTTTTTTTTTTTTTTAATTTTTCTAAAGGATGAGAAAAAGCCAAGTTTGGGAATATACTATTATCAGTAAATTCTCAATTAGTACATTTTCAGGGGTCATTTGGCACTATCTGGAGACATTTTTGATCTAGACATCTCTTGCAATTAGGGGGATATTATTCACATCTGGTGAGTAAAAGCCAACAATGCTGCTAAACATCCTATAATGCACAGGACAGCACCCACAACAAAGTATTACACAGCCCCAAATGTCAATGGAATTGAGGTTGAAAATTTGCGCTTATGGTTATTTATTTGTTCCAGATCACAGTCAACATCACATCTCCTCCAATGCAGGAGAGGCAAGCAGTTAGACTAGAAATGCCACTTTTTCACTTGTAGGAGGAAACTCTTGGCCTTTGAAGCCAACGAACATTATAAAGCCATGATAGTTTCTCAAGCTGTCTGCCAAAGAAAGCCTCGAGTCTGTTAATTATGAATCTCCATTTTGTTTCCAGTTCATTTTTTTTCTAATGATCTAGAATTAGAATTGCCTTCAGGATTTGGATGTAAGACATAAAGAGCAATACACTGTTTATTCTGGCAGAGGGGGAAATGGCATCTGGCCCTAAGTTTCTATGAGAAGCTCAGCCACATAATGGGAATATTCTGTCTCTCAGAACAAGTTTATTTGACTTTGGAAACTGAATTCTTTAGTGTGGTAGGTTCAGGCAAGAGGGCTATTAGTCCCTATCTTCCAAGCAAAAGTCAATAAATTATAGAGTATTCTATGGTGTGAACCTATAGCATTCCACTCTTCTAAAATCCTTGAATCCATTGGCATGCATGAGAAAAGTGCTGCTATGATCAAAATTTTTTTTATGGCCCAAATCTCTACATGCAAATGAAAAAGGAAGTGCAGACATAAATTAATAATTCCAGTGTAGTTATTAAGATCATGAACTGTGCAATTAGACAGACATGAGTGGAACTCAGCTATATCAGTTACTAATAGAATTACCTTGGGCAAGTCACATATGCTTTTTAATTTGTTCCTTGGCTGTGAAATGGAGATGATAATTATTTTGACTTGTGGTGAGGATTAAGGAAGTCATGTGTAGAGTTTGTTTTGCGTAATATCTGGTTCCCGTTACATACTCGCTAAATGTTGGTGTCTCTTTCCTATTTTACTAGTAAGTGTGGGTAATGCTTAGAAAGGCACATTGTTTTCCAAAGTTTTGTTGCATTTTAATTGTAGCCACCATCTTTTCCTGGAACTGCTTCTAACTAATTATCCTGGATATCACTATTGCTGGTGAGTCAGCTTCAGGAATGTGTGTTTCTTATAGGAATTTTGAAAACTGTAGAAATAATCCATACATTAAAGGCACACATAATATTATTGCTCAGAGATTATCATTATTTTGTAAGAAAACACGTACATGTCCATTTAGGCTTAACCATCATTAAAAAGAAACTCACATGGGGGGCGCCTGGGTGGCTCAGTTGTTAAGCGTCTGCCTTTGGCTCAGGTCATGATCCCAGGGTCCTGGGATCGAGCCCCGCATCGGGCTGCCTGCTCCGCGTGAAGCCTGCTTCTCCCTCTCCCCCTCCCCCTGCTTGTGTTCCCTCTCTCACTGTCTCTCTCTCTGTTGAAAAATAAATAAAGTCTTTAAAAAAAAAAAAAAGAAAGAAACTCACATGGCAGGTATTTTACTAAACTAAAATGTCATAGTACTCTTTTATCGACAGCTTGTTTCATTTACCATATGACAAACATTCCCCAACTTAAAACATATTCTTCAAAAACATTATTTCTAATAGCTGTATAGGGTTTCAGGGGTGGATACAATTTCATTTATCTAACCATTTCCTCCACTTGGACATATTTATAGTGTTTCATGCATTTCCCTTTCTAAGCCTAAAAATGGATAGAAACCAGCTTCTCCCCATGACAGCGGTTGACAATCCATATACCATATTTGTCCTGAACATATACCCTGTTGTACATAGTGCATTTCCCATGTAACTGTTCCAATTGCTGTTATTTACTTGCCTCTGAAATTACAGGTCACTTGCCTTCCACAGTGTTTTCGAAACCGGAGAAACAGCTATGATTTTAAAATAAGCATATATTCTATTATTCTAAGATTCAAAATCAGAGACCAGATGATTCAAAATGGGACATAAATTTTAGTCTTCAGTGTAATCTTAGCAACTTATCCAAAAATAGAATACAGGATTTTGGGAGAAATTTTTAAAGAGTGGGCTTTGAGTTTAAAGAATGATCTTCTATTGCTTAATAAGTGAAAATACCAAAGAAAAACACTCAACAGCTTAAATATTGTGATAGGTATTTATAAATATTTTGAAAAGCATTATACTCTTGCACATGTGCCTAGCACTATTCTGACCGGATATTAAGTCATTACACTGATTCACACCATCTCGTGTATTGTTAATTATTCTCTAACCCTAGAGAAGGGTGCCTTCCTTACTATCTTTGTTAACAATAATCAAAATGATGGCCAAAATGTTCTTGAAGGCTTACCCTGTACGCTTCTTTGAGGTCCTTCAAGTCTGTACGTTCATTTAATTCTAACCCCAACTCCCAAAGGTGTCTCCTATTATTCCATTTTGCCAGTCAGAAAATTGAGGCATGGGAAATCTGTGACTTGCTCAAAATCACGCAGCCAGTAATGACAGATCCAGAAGTCCAGTCTGGGCTCTCTGACTCCAGGGCCCTATTTACCAAGTGTGGGCAGACGAGGATGTAGCAAAAACACACATTCTATTCCAAAGCCTTTCGTGTAAGATACCAAAATCCTGGGTGAGAAGGGGCAGAAAGTCCAACCATGTGCATATTTTCAGAAACATTCGGTCCTTCAGGCCATGCCTGCTCCTTCCCCTTTTTGTGTCAGACAGGACTGATTAATTGCCCTTTCTGAGGTCATGGCCATTGAGTAATTAGAAGCATTTTTATAAATAATGGTTTCCGTTATATGGAATGACTGAAGCATCATTGTTTAAGGGATAGAGGGACAAAATGACTGTTTTATGGAGAAATTCTCATGCAGTTTTCTCTATTTAGGATTTTATTCTCATGCAATTTATGTCTACTGGCGACTTAGAAAAATATGTGAAAAACATCCTTATAAGTACTGGTTTGTAGAGAAGTTCTCATAATTCTCTCTGGATTTGAGCATCACTCTTATTAAGAAAAGTCTACATGATAAGTTCATAGGCCTTTCCTTTCATTCAGTGTGAATTCTGATCATTTCTCTGACTGATTGCTACAAACATGACCTGGTGTTCTTGTCTTTTTATACTGGATATCAGCCAGAAGTGACTAGCTTATATCACAGAACTTTTTAACTTTCACAACTATAGAAATCCCACATTTTCTGTTTGTCACTAGGATTAGTGTATAGTTAATATAATGAAAAAATCTTCATACTCCTTCCTGTTTCTGTGAAGACAAAACCCCACCGTATAAGAGGATGTTTTGCTCTTGACTCATCATACATAACCTATAAGGTAAGACCAAGCAAGCAAGATACACAGAGACCCAGATGCAGAAAAACAGTTAGACTTACAGGGAAGGAGACAGGGAGACAGGACACACAAAGAGGAACAAGGAACGTTCAGAGGAAAAAAGTGATCAAAGGGAGATGAGACAAGGAATGCTTAAAAGGATTAAAACATCTATCTATAAAATGGCTTCGTTCATTTTTTTCCAAACAATTGTTTGTATTCACTTTCACAGTTTATAACTAATTTTAACAAAATAAGATTTATTTGGTAGATTGAGACTTGGAATTTTTTTTCAAGTTGCATTATATGAGATTCCAGAACCCAAATATCTGTAAAAATTGCTTCTGGAGATTGCTCCTTTGGAAAATACATGATAAAATTTTCTTGCCCACATAACGTCGTAGTCTCTAGAGACAGCCATGGTGGAGAAAAAGGTCTGAGAACTGAAGGAAATTTGAAATTTAGCAATAGTTTTCTATAGAGTAGTATGAAATACATATGAGAAATACCGCGTATAATAGCCCCTTCTTAGCCATCCAAAATATGATAGCATATGAAAGCCTCTGAGAAGTTCTGCAGAAAAGAAACTTGTTGAACTTGGACCCATTATGTCCCAGACTTCTTTGACTAGAGAACCTTTTTCTCTGTAACATTTACTTGTGCCCTATAAACCCAGTGTTCCATGAACTGGACTTCAGGCCATGTTAGTATAGACTATATAGACTATGTCTTTGTTTTTGTTTCCAGGGATGTATTCTCAAATACATCCCTTTTGAGACTGATTGATAATTCCTATGCCAATAGCTCAGTATTTTTTCTTAACACTGGCTAACCAAACATTGCACAACAGGTCTTGGTAGTAATGTGATTTATAATATCTCTGTGACATGTCAGGCTGAACTACAGTTTGGAAATCATCTAGGGACCTTCCAGAGCAAACATTGTATGAAAAAGCTTAAGCCCTTATTTTTATTCACAAATATTAGATGTTTAAGAGGACAGGGAAGATGACCTATTTTGGTTCTGCCATTTGTTACTTGTCGTCCCCACACAATGAAATACCAAGATAATGAATCGCTGTGGTAGATCAGGGATACACGACACAGCGGCAGTCTGGGGTCCCTTCATTACCATCTGTTTGATGCCTGCCTTGTTCGTTCGTTCGTTCTTTCTTTCTTTCTTTCTTTCTTTCTTTCTTTCTTTCTTTCTTTCTTTCTTTTAATTTTATTTTATTTTGTTATGTTAGTCATCATGCAATACATCATTAGTTTTTGATGTAGTGTGTAGTGATCCACGATTCATTGTTTTCATATAACACCCTGTGCTCCATGCAGTACATGCCCTCCTTAACACAGACTCTAGCTTGTTTAATAGACGGGATGGTGAGCTCAGTTGACTTCATCAGGAGGCATTTCTGAAGACAGATTCTATTGTTATTGAAGAGGGTCTACTAGAGCATCATTAGTAACATTGTGGCACATTCAGGCGTAATTTCTAAATTACATACAAATGTTCTTTTGCTCCTTCCTTGGCACCTAATCCTGTCCAGGTATGTGAGGGATCCAAGTCTGCATTAGCAGGAGGAATGAGAGGAAGGATGTAGAAGAACTGTCAAAGCTTTTTGTACCATCTAATAAAAGGTCTGTCTCTATGTTTTGTTTCTTTGCATAATAAAGAGAACAGGAATTCAGTCTTCAGATATCCCCATACTTCTGAAACTAAGAAGGGATGTCATTTTTTTTTTTAAGTTTAAAGCAGCAGTTTCCAGCTGACAGCCCAGCCACAGAAAGTACCTTCAGACCTATTCCTTAGGTTGGCAGAGTAGTGAAATGGACTGTGTGCCTTTGGATGGGATACTCCAGTATGCACAGACCTCGCCCCTTTCTATGAAACCTGGCTCTGGCCCATTCATGTGACCTGCCGGATCCCTAAAGATCAAGGGAATCCCTGCCTCCTGGCTCAGAGTCATTTCCCTACTGTTCTCAAGTTAAATAAAAAAAAATTAATTTTCTGGAAAAAATTACTCTTTGATATATATAACCTGGCATAAATAGGAATATACATACACAAAAACGGCAAGAAAGGAAAATAAGAGTAATTCTTCTCCTCCCCTTGCCCACTGATTCTCTCACATCTTCATTGCCAGAAGCAACCACTGTCACCAGATTTCTGTGTGTCCTTATAGAAAATATCCATGCACACACAGGAGACACACATATACAACCTGATAAATCAAAACGCTGTTATATAATTAAAAAAATGGTCTGAACCTGTATTTTTTTTTGCACACAGGATGCACACATATACAACCTGATAAATCAAAACGCTGTTATAAAAAACAAAAAACAAAAAAGGCTGTTATATAATTTAAAAAATGGTCTGAACCTGTATTTTTGTGTGTGTGTAAGAAAATGGCTGATAAACATGGAAAAAAACATTCAATGTCACTCAATTGAAGAAATGTAAATTAAACACTGAAATGTAGTGTTTCATCAATCCAATAGGCAGAGATAAAAAGTTTGGTAATACCCAGTGTTAAGGAGGCAGGAGAGAAAAATTATATATAAATCATACTCTGTGATAAACAGCTTACAAACTCAGTTAGTTAGCCACTTTTCTTTATTTGGTTCACCAAAAGAGAAGAAGATAAATAGGTAATTTTATAATGAGACTAGATGTTTGGGGAACATAATACAAATTACATGCATTATAACTGTGCACAGTGACTTTATTTAGCAACGATTCTTGTATACATAATGCCCTCCATTTCTTCAATAGGATCAGGTTCATGCATCTGGGTATCATCTAAGAAATCCTCTAAGGATCTTGATCTCACTTCCATGGCAAAACTATATGTGAAAGTATATTTAGTGCATGTACTTGGACATAAATATAGTAAATCCCATTTTAATGTCAATCAATGTAGCTACTTGGGAGGTACAAAATTCTGTACACAAATATGTGTAGTGGTATGTATGTCACGTGTGTGTGTGTGTGTGTGTGTGTAATCATGGTACAACACACCCCAAACTCTTGTCATTTTTCTAGTTCAGAATGTATTTGGTTACACAGAATTCCAAATTCATTAAGGAAATTTCCCGAAAGTAGCTCCAAAGCCACCGGTTTCCATTATTTCCAAAAAGCTTAGGTGTTTTCAAATACCCGTTCTTGTCTGATATGAGAGCACTTTTAATCAATTCTTATTTTTTTTCGGAAAGGGGGAAAAATGTTGTTCTAAATCTAAGGAGTCAGCTCCTCCCCCATCCCTCTAGCTGGGCTTCAGCCTAGATAAGGCAAGATTTCAGGGTTCTGTGTTATTAATGTGCTGTCCATATGAATAATGAGCAAGCCTTGTGAATTATTTCACACTTCTAGGAAAATCTATAGCCCTGTCTTTCTGCAATAGCACTGGAAGCTGCTGAGGATATCTGTACATTTCTTTGTGGAAGGTTCTGATAACTTCATCTAAGGATACGGTAAAACTTATGTCCCCTTCTGAAGACTGTGTAGAAATTTATGCAGATGAATAATATTTTGAAAAATTAATGATGTCTTCCTCAATCCACCCAAGCTACTGGGATTTTTGAGGACCAGACCCAACCCAAACAACAGAACATGAATCACCCATTAACCAGAGAATAGAGGCCCGAATATTTGGTGTTTAAGTTCAAAAGCCATTCCAAGACTCAGATATGTAATGGAAGGGTTCATTTATTCCTGTCCTCAGAGTAATATGATGAGTCAGCTTAGGGAGGGAGAAAGGAACACTTGGGTAAGAAAAATGTGGTCCACCGGAGCCAAGGCTATCTGCCACTACCACTAGAGATGTGTGTCACCACCTATGGACTCACCTATCCAATCACCAGCCAAGAGAGCACTGTACCTGATAGCTCAACACACTCTCTTCATATCCTTTTGGTTGCCTTCCCAGGAAAACCATTCACAAACAGCATCTAGCATATTGAACCCTGATTGTCCAACAGGAGTCATAATCACCAGTGTCCTAAGGCCTCCTTAGGCTTCCATGCTGCAGAGGTAACCTCCAGGATGCTAATGAATTCCAGGAGTGAGAGGAGAGACCTGGACTCCCTAATCGGTGGAGTGGACACAGAAAGGAAATTTCATGCACCAACTACATAAAACTAAGTTTCCAACCCAGCTAGGACGTTGGTGGAACACGCTCACCTTCCCCAACCTACCTATCTCACTTATAATCCTTGATATCATTTGGTACTTTCATTTTTGCATCATTTATTTATTTTATTTTTTTAAATTTTATTATGTTATGTTAATCACCATATATTACATCATTAGTTTTTGATGTAGTGTTCCATGATTCATTGGGTATAACACCCAGTGCTCCATTCAGTACGTGCCCTCTTTAATACCCATCACCAGACTAACCCATCCCTCCCACTCCCCACCATTCCAGCAACCCTCAGTTTGTTTCCTGAGATTAAGAATTCCTCATATCAGTGAGATCATATGATTACATGTCTTCCTCTGATTGACTTATTTCACTCAGCATAACACCCTCCAGTTCCATCCACTTCGTTGCAAATGGCAAGATTTCATTCCTTTTGATGGCTGCATAATATTCCATTGTATATGTGTATATATATATATGCCACATCTTCATTATCCATTCATCTGTCAATGGACATCTTGGCTCTTTCTACAGTTGTCTGTTGTGGACATTGCTGCTATAAACATTGGGGTGCAAGTACCCCTACGGATCCCTACATTTGTATCTTTGGGGTAAATATCCAGTAGTGCAATTGCTATGTCATAGGGTAGCTCTATTTTCAACTTTTTGAGGAACCTCCATACTGTTTTCCAGAGTGGCTGCACCAGCTTGCATTCCCACCAACTGTGTAGGAGGGTTCCCCTTTCTCCGCATCCCCCCCATCATCTGTCGTTTTCTGACTTGTTAATTTTAGCCATTCTGACTGGTGTGAGGTGGTATCTCATGGAGGTTTTGATTTGGATTTCCCTGATGCCAAGCGATGTTGAGCACTTTTTCATGTGTCTGTTGGCCATTTGGATGTCTTCTTTGCAGAAATGTCTGTTCATGTCTTCTGCCCATTTCTTGATTGGATCATTTGTTCTTGGGTGTTGAGTTTGAGGAGTTCTTTATTGATTTTGGATACTAGCCCTTTATCTGATATGTCATTTGCAAATATCTTCTCCCATTCTGTCGCTTGTCTTTTGGCTTTGTTGACCTTCTTTTGCTGTGCAAAAGCTTTTTATCTTGATGAAGTCCCAATAGTTCATTTTTGCCCTTGCTTCCCTTGCCTTTGGCAATGTTTCTAGGAAGAAGTTGCTGCGGCTGAGGTCGAAGAGGTTGCTGCCTGTGTTCTCCTCTAGGATGTTGATGGACTCCTGTCTCACATTGAGGTCTTTCAACCATTTGGAGTCTATTTTTGTGTGTGGTGTAAGGAAATGGTCCAGTTTCATTCTTCTGCATGTGGCTGTCCAATTTTCCCAACACCATTTGTTGAAGAGACTGTCTTTTTTCCATTGGACATTCTTTCCTGCTTTGTCTAAGATTAGTTGACCACAGAGTTGAGGGTCTATTTCTGGGCTCTCTATTCTGTTCCATTGATCTATGTGTCTGTTTTTGTGCCAGTACCATACTGTCTTGATGATGACAGCTTTGTAATAGAGCTTGAAGTCCAGAATTGTGATGCCCCCAGCTTTGCTTTGAAGGACACTATATCATACTTAAAGGGTCTATCCAACAAGAAGATCTACCAACTGTAAATATTTATTTTATTTCTTAAGTCATCTCTACACCCAATGTGGGGCTCGAACTCATGACCCCAAGATTGAGAGTGGCATGCTCTACTGACTGAGCCAGACAGGTGTCCCTCAATATTGCATCATTTAAAGAATTCAATGGTAAATTCAATGGACTCAATATTACTTAGGGTGGTAAAATGATTGCATGGTTAACCAGCCACTCATTCAAAGGAAGGTCCCATTTCTTCAAATTTAGAATGGCCTGCATGTGCCCACTCAGAAGTTATCATTCATCATCTCCTTTGGTGCCTACACACCAGTTTTGCTTTATGCTGGGCACCTGTTTACATCAACACACTTCTGCAATGTGTATGTTCTGACTGCTCCACAGACCCACTCTGGTTCCCCAATTCTCTCCCTCTTCTTGGACCTCCCTATACCCTGCAACACAACAATATTGAAATTAGACTAATCAATAACCCTACAATGACCCCTAAGTCATTGAAAGGAAGTGTGAAAAGAAGAGTCACACATCTCTCACTTAAAATCAAAAGCTAGAAGATTAAGCTTAGTGAGGAAGATGTGTCAAAAGCCAAGGTAGGCAGAAAGCTAGGCCTCTTGCATGAAATAGTTAGCCAAGCTGTGAATTCAAAGGAAAAATTCTTGAAGGAAATTAAAGGTGCTACTCCAGCGAACACATAAACGATAAGAAAGGGAAACAGCCTTATTGCCGATCTGGAGGAAGTTTGAGTGGTCTGGATAGAAGATCAAACCAGCCACAACATTCCCTCAAGTCAAAGTCTAATCCAGAGCAAGGCCCTAACACTTGAATTCTATGAAGGCTGAGAGAGGTGGGGAAGCTACAGAAGAAAAATTAGAAGCTAGCAGAGGTTGATTCATGAAGTTTAATGAAAGAAGTCGTCTCCATAACATAAAAATGCAAGGTGAAGCAGGAAGTGCTAATGTAGAAGCTGCAGCAAGTTATCCAGAAGATCCAGCTAAGATCATTAATGAAGGTGGCTACATTAAACAACAGATTTTCAGTGTAGATGAAACAGCCTTCTATTAAAAGAAGATGCTATCTAGGACTACCATAGCTTGAGAGAAGAACACAATACATGCTTTTAATGCTTCAAAGGATGGGCTGACAGTCTTGTTAGGAGCTAATGCAGCTGGTGACTTTAAGTTGAAGCCAGTGCTCATTTACCATTTCAAAAATGCTAGGGCCCTAAACAATTATGCTCAGTCTCCCTACAATCTAGTAATTCCACAACTGGGTATTTACCCAGTACAAAATACAAAAACAGAAATTCGAAAACATATATGTACCCCTATGTTTATTGCAGCATTATTTACAATAGCCAAGTAATGAAAGCAGCGCAAGTGTCCATCGATAGATGGATGAATAAAGAAGATGAGTATATATCTATAATGGAATATTATTCTAGCATTAAAAAGAATAAAATCTTGCCATTTGCAATGACATGAATGGTGCTAGAGAATTTAATGCTAAGTGAAATAAGTCAGAGAAAGATAAGTACCATTTCATTTCACTCATATATAAAATTTAAGAAACAAAACAAACAAAGGAGGGAACAAAAGAGAAAAAACAAGAAATGGACTGTTAACTAAGGAGAACAAACTGATGGTTACCAGAGGGGAGGCTGGTGGGGGGATGGGTGAAATAGGTGATGGGGATTAAGAGTACACTTATCATAATGAGCACTGAGTAATGTATAGAATTGTTGAGTCACTATATTGTACACCTGAAATTAATATAACTCTGTATGTTAACTATACTGGAATTAAAATCAAAAAACTTTAAAAAAATATTCTAAATCTACTCTCCCTTTGCTCTAGAAATGGAACAACAATGCTTGGATGTCAGCACATCTGTTTACCATATAGTTTATTGAATATTTTAAGCCCTATTGAGACTGTTGAGACCTACTGCTATAATAAAAAGGTTTTTTTCAAAATACTTCTCACTGTAATGCACCTGATCATCTGAGCTCTGATAGCAGTGTAGAATGAGATTAATGTTGGTTTTGTACCTGCTAACACAAACATCCATTCTGCAGCCCATGGGTCAAGGAGTAATTTTTACTTTCCAATCTTATCTAAGAAATATATGGCTATGGCTGCCATAGATAGTGATTCCTCTGATAGATCTGGGCAAAGTAAATTGAGAACCTTCTGGAAATGATTTACCACTCCAAATGCCATTAAAAACATTTGTGATTCATGGGAGGAGGTCAAAATACCAACATTAACAGGAGTTTGGAAGAAGTTGATTCCAACCCTCATGGAAGACTTTGAGGGGTTCAAGTCTTCAGTGAAGGAAGTAATTGCAAATGTGGTAGAAATAATGGGAAAGCTAGAATTAGAAGTGGAGACTGAAGATGGGACTGAATTGCTAAAATCCCATGAGAACAGTTGAACCAGATGAAGAGTTGCTTCTTATGGATGAGCAAAAAAAAAAAAAAAATGGGCTTCTTGAGGTGGAATCTACTCCTTGTGAAGCTGCTGTGAAGATTGTTGACATGACACAAAGGATTTAGAATATTACATAAATTTAGAGGCAGGGTTTGAGAGAATTGGCTCTAATTTTGAAAGAAGCTCTACTATGGGTAAAATGCCATCGAACAGCATAGCATGTTAAGGAGAAATCACTTGTGAAAGGAAGAGTCAATCAGTGCAGCAAATTTCTTGTCATCTTATTTCGAGAAATTGCCACAACCACCCTAACCTTCAGCAACCACCACCCTGATCAGTCAGCAGCCATCAACATGGAGCCAAGACCCTCCACCAGCAACAAGATTACAACTCCCTGAAAACTCTGATGATGCTTAGCATTTTTTAGCAATATGGTATTTTTTTAATTAAGGCATGGGCAATGTTTTTAGACATAATGCCATTGCATACTTAATAGACTACAGTATAATATAACGTAACTTTTATATGCACTGGGAAACCAAAAAAAAATTATTTGGCCTGCCTTATTGCAATTTTTGCTTTATTGTGGTAGTCTGGAACTGCACCTGCAATATTTCTGAAATTTGTCTGTATTACTTTATGTAACTCCTGCAACAGCAGCCTTATAAGATAGTTATTAGTCTTATCCCCAATTTATTGAGGAGGAACTTGATGCCTTAAAGAAGTTAAATCATTTCTTCCAAGACATGGCAGCCCAAATGAGGAGTTGCTAGAAATGATAGGTAGGCGATCCCCTGAGAAGCATGGGGAGCAAAGGTTCAGAGTACCTGCTCACTTCTGTATTCCCTTCCCCAGAGAAAAACACCATCATCATTCAGGCATGCTATGTTTTTACTTAAGCATCCCCTCCAGCACATACACCATTATCCTTCATATCCTATGCATCTCAGATCCTTCAATTCCTCACCATTCCCAAATTTCATTACTGCCATAATCAAGACTCTTATATTGACCCAAATTAATGTGCCCTTAACACCCATGCCCTGTATTGCCCAATGCTGACTTTGTTACCCAGCTTGAACTACCAATTCCACAGGTCTTCCCTCAAACCACCACTATTAGCCACCCAAAGCTAATAGATACCTTCCTCCACATCCCTGAGGCCTCCTATACAACATTTACCATAACTTACCATATTGTACTCCATACTTTTGTTGACTTGTGATCTTCTCTGATAGAGAGACTCACCCATTCACTCAACAATTATTTTCAGAACACTGACTGCATCCTAGGAATTATGCCAAACACTTGGTCACATAATGATGAACAAAGCCCTTGCCTACAATCCAGCAGGGGAACACACCTCAATCTAATCATACATAAACATGTTCCAAGCAAAAACTGCATGTTCAGAAGGAAAAGAACTCAGTCCTTGGGGAGGGTGTTATCACAAAGAATTCAAAGGAGGCCAGAAAGCCGAGACTTCTGTGAAGAAGTGACAGGAATTTGGAGATGTGAGGTATGACTCAAGCTAGCTGGGTGAAGAGCTTTCCAGGCAGAGAGCCAGCATGGGCAAAGGCAAAAGCCTTGGGTTTTGATCAAGAACTTCAGAGAAAGCCCTTGTGGCTGAAACCCAAAGAACAATAAGATCATATGTGAGAGGAGGCAGAAAAGATGGGTGGGGCTAACCAGTAGTGTTATAATTGAGCTGTGCATCTCCCCTTCCTAATGTAGTTCTTTTTTGTTTAATTTGAGTATAGTTGACACACAATGTTACATTAGTTTCAGGTGTACAATGTAGTGATTCAACAAGTTTATAGGTTATCCTAATATAGTTCTTAAAACTGAGATGTGCTAATCAAATTCTTAGAAAAGGCAGTGATTCAGTATCTGTTGTGGGAAATTAGATGGTGTCAACTTGGAGTTTTGTGCATGAGGAGATGGCATTGAGAGCCCTCTACTGAGATAAAAACCTCCTTCTGCAGTGTCTGACATCAGATTGCAAAACCTCAATACTCACACTTCAAACAACGGCAAAGCAAGACAAATCAAATTGCCTTTATGATATTGCCACCTTGCTCACGCGCTGTTATCCACAGTGTTGCTGTCACCTGAATGTCTCACCCTCCCTCTGTTCCCAACCACTCACGCTGCTGAAAGAATCCTCATAACCACCCCAAATCAAGCAAACAACAGCTTCTGATAGAAATTTTCAGTCACTGCTTTTCCATTCTATTGTCTGCATTAGATAACATTGTAATTAGTGGATTCTTTATACCAGGAGGGGCATTAAGGCTAAGGGTTTATAACTGGGGATATATTTAAACATGGTGGCTAACTACAGGCTCATATCAGTTTATTTTCTTCCTGACTAACTTGTATCTTCTTTGACTCCATTTCCTTATGAATTAATAATGCTATATTCTATGTAGCCCCCCCCAAAAAAGTCTCTAAAATACCCCCATCAAAGGATGCCTGACTATCCCATTCCTGAAATCTAGGGTAGTGTATAAATTTTAAATGGGTATGCAGGCATTAATGAGTCTATTTTGTGAAGAAGAAGATTATGGAGAAATGATTGCTTCTCATATTACCCATTCCACTCCCTTCAAACTATGCAAGCACATGCTTTTGAGAAACAATGTAATAAAGCCACATATACACTAGAAAAATTCTTTACTGTATTTAACAGCCCTTGTAGAAAAATTATACTAATAACTACATAAATTGAAAGTTGTTGAGCACTATGTGTCAGACACCCCCCTGAGAACATTAACCTTTTCACATCATATTTCACAATATGAAATGGGTACTGTTATTATTGTCCCAATTTTACTGATAAGGAAATTGAGGCTCAGAGCAAGAAGGGGCTTGCCAAAGGCCATACAGCTTCTAGACAGTAGAGCCAAGATTTAATCTTGGACAGTCTGATAACAGCACCCATGTAAGATGTTAATATTGCATTAGTTCCCAAACAGACAGCTAGAACATTTCTGTGGCAAGACAGAATCATGGCAATTGGAGCCCACACGGATGTGGATTTCAACCCTAGTTTTGCCCCTGATGAGTCAGCTTTCCTTCAGCATGTTATTCTCCTGGATCTGCAGTGTCCTCTTCTGTTAAACAGGGATGAAAAAAACTGCAATGTCAAAGAGCTGATGAGAATATCAAATAAGAAAATTCATAGAAGCCACAAATCTGTAATAGAATCTCCAGGCATATTGTGAGTCCTCAATTATATTATCCTTACTAAATTCATGATTATGTTAAGAACACGATATTGAATTTATAGTTTCATTAATGAGTGTGTATCTGGATTTTGAGAAACCCTGATTCAGAACTGCAGTTTTGATTGAAATACCAATAGTTATATACCTCTTCCTCATTTGATTACCTCCAACCATAAAACAAGGCTTTTGAGCTTCTAAAAATGTGTGCACAGAAACAAAAGCAGGTCAGATAATGATTTAGAAGCCTGTCTCCAGAGGAGCATGAAGAGAGGAGGCAAGTTGAATGTGATGCTTGTTTTCCATTCAGAAGGGAAGATACTGAGGACATCCTCTTCTGATCCCAGTCCCAGTAAGAGAAAACATCATTTTCCAAGTGCCTGTTGGTACACATAAACATCTCTGAGATAAAAGATCTCAGTAGACAAGATCAGTTTCAGAAAGGAGCAGATTGTGTGCACTCCAACAGAGACAAGGTTCATTAGGTGTAGATTGACTTAGTCTTTGCTTTGGTCTTTTCTCAGCATTCACAGGAGAACTGCCTTTTCTCTTCTTACTGTAGATACTCTCTCTAGGTGACTTCATTCATTCACTTTCATGGCTTCAGAGACTTAGATAGTTGCTATCTAACCTAATCCATTCTTCCAAACTCCGGGCCCTTTTTTCAGGCAAGTATTAGACATTGCCATTTGCATTTCTTAAAGACACCCCAATTCAGTACACTCAAGATGGAGCACACATTTCTATCAGCCTAGTAATGCAAGCATGATCCCTACATCAGTGAATAGCACCTGCATGACAATGGACCAAATGTTCATGTCTCCCCAAAGTTCATATATTGAAATTATAAGCCCCAAGGTGATGGTATTAGGAGGTAGGGCTTTGAGGAGGTAGTTAGGTCATGAGGGTGGAGGCTTCACAGTGGGATTAGTGTCCTTATAAAAGAGGCCCCAGAGAGACCCCCAACTCCTTCTACCACGTAAGGATACAAGCTGGCCATCTGCAACCTGGAAGAGGACCTTCACCAGAACATGACCATGCTGGCACCCCGATCTTGCACTTCCAGCCTCTGGAACTATGAGAAATAAATCTCTGGTTATAAGTTATCCCATCTATGGTATTTTATTATAGCAGCCTGTAAGAACTAAAACATGCATCTGCTCCTTATTCAAGCCAGCGTCTTGGGAAACATGTTTGCCTTTTCTCACTTCCTCATGGCCCACATCCATTCTACCAGACTTCCTTGATTCTACTGCCTAAACATCTCTCCAATCTTTTCCCTTTTTTCCATCCGCACTTCTAACAACCAGGCTCAGGCCATGGTCATCCTTTGCCTTGATTACTGAAAGGTCTTCTTTCTTATTGCCTGATTGCTCTATCATACATGGCCTTCAGTAACTAATGTAATTCCTCTTGATGCATGCTACCAGTGTGTTTTATTCTTCACCTTTTGTAACATAATTCCCACTTTAAGTTGCATGTCAATATTATCTCCACTACTACCAAGACCTATGAAGGTCTTGTTCAGGCTCTACAGCAGGGCCCAGCACAATGCCTGGAGTAGATACTCAAATATTGTGTGCCCTTTGCACCCAGGTAGTGGGGTCAGACAGAATGTGTGTTCCAATCCCAGCTCTACTATGATTCTAATCCTCAGTTTCCACATTCCTGAAAACAGGCATTGCATGAAGACAACTTCATGGTGTGATCATGAGGATGAATTGAGGAAAGGCATGCACAACACTTAACTCAGAGTTATTCTCAATAAATATTGGCTCTAAGAGTCGAGAAGATGCATATAGAGTAAAGATCCCCCCATCTCTGGTAGACCATCTGTGGGGCTTTCTACTGTTTGTATGGAGAAGAAATAAAGCTAACACAGTGACTTTCAGACTTAGACTTGAGTATATGTAGTTTATACATAACAGGACATTCTTTTGGCCTCTGTATTCTACAAATTCAACTAAAGTATTATACTCCTTTAATTTTTCTCTCTCAATGGTGAAAGCAGAGGAAAGATGCATCCTTGTGCTTGGTGGGGGCAATCAAAAGTCAGGTGGTTTTTAACTTCCTAGAAGGGATAATTACTATCAACAAAACTAAATTGGCAATTAACTCTTTTAAATATTTACTCAACCCGAAATAAATAAACTGGAGTTTGTATGTTGTGTTACTATTACATTGCTAGTGTTGTGTGTTGTTGTAACTTGGGATGCTTTGCACTAAGTTAGTTTTTGCAGCAATTAAAGGACTATGTTCTGTGGAAAGTTAGCCTATCCCTCGCTTTTGTACTTCTATATAAATGCAGCCTCTTCTAGCTATGCACTTGTTACAAGCAACACTTGTTAGAAGAGAGTGTAAATATTCTCTGTTACTTATAAGAAATGGTATAGAAACAGATTCATCCATAGAAACTCATCAGATTCTGCACTTAAAATAATTGTTTTTAAAGTACATTAAAGAGCTTGACATTACTTACCCTTTTCCTTGTGTTTATATGCTGAGAAATTTTTGTTCCATTTTAAGGCAAACAAAAAGACCTCAAGCAGAAGTATATTCCATCCCTGACTCTTCGTATGTACTAATGGAGAAAAACATATATAAGGATGAAGTTTACACAGAACTTTTGATCAAAGGTAGAATTATTCTGTGTACTCAATGATTAATCAGACAGGTAAACTCTACAAATGGCCTTGCAGCTTACTGGTTGACTGACATACAGAATTTTGGTATATCTTTTAGATTTAACACCACTTGTCTTAAACCTGTCATTTTTGATGATTTCATCTTGCAGGATCTGTAGAATTCAAGAGAAAAGGGTTTAATACTACCTCCTGTGTAAACCAAAAATGATACATAATATGGCCCAAGAAAATGCCCAAATCAGAAGACTCATTCCATACATACTGACTCATCCTTTCTTATCTTAAGCATCAGAGATAGAGTAAGTGATAGGACATGGACCCTGCTTTAAAGACTGTGAGATCCAGGGGCGCCTGGGTGGCTCAGTTGGTTGAGCGACTCCCTTCGGCTCGGGTCATGATCCTGGAGTCCCGGGATCGAGTCCCGCATCGGACTCCCTGCTCAGCAGGGAGTCTGCTTCTCCCTCTGACCCTCCCCCATCTCATGCTCTCTCTCTCTCACATTCTCTCTCTCAAATAAATAAATAAATAAATAAAATCTTTAAAAAAAAAAAAAGACTCTGAGATCCAGGGAGACAACAGTAAAGGGGTGATTTCAAAATTGTGTGATTTGTGCTATGATGGGGATTAGCCCAGCCTACTCTGAGAACAGAGGTGAATGTTTTAACCCATGGTGGGAAGGGCTCTGGATAGTCTCCCAGCAGACGTGACATTCACCCTGAGACCTTAAGCATCTAGGTAAGATAATGTAAAAGAATGTTTAAGGCAAAAAAAAAGGCACAGGCAGAAGTCTGGAGTCAAGAAGGGGTCTAATGAATCCAAGGATCTGACAGCAGTTCGGCGTGCCTGGGGAGAGAAGAACATAGGCTAGGTGTGAAAAGAAGTGAGAGCAGAGTGGTCGCTGGGGTGAGCTCATGCAGCACCCTGGTAGCCATGCTGAATGGTGGAACTCTGTCCAAAACGGATGGGATCAGGCACTAAAGGGTTTTGTGCCCATACATGACGTGGTTAGCTTTATCTTAGAGTGTATCATTAGCTAGCAAAGGAATTAAGTAAATGATTTCTACTAGAACTGCTCTTCATTGTACTTGGGCCCATATTTCGAACTGATAGAATAAACCCAAGAAAGGAATGCTGGAAAGGCTGCAGGTCAATTCTGATCTTTGGCTCAAAGCTCACTCAGCAAAGGTGTGTCACAGTTCTGCTGGCAAAAATTCAGAGTGGAGATTATGCAGGAGGAAGTGACTTGCAGAGAAATCATAGCATTTAATTAGGCCTATGACTAGAAAGCCCTGCCTTGTGCATCTTCAGAAGGTCAAGGATGGGATTCCAAGGTTCTTTAGGAAAACTTTTGGTAAGGCATCAGGATCACTATGGCAAGGGGAGAGTTGATTCCACTAAAGGAGAAGAAGTGAAAAGAACTGGGATTATGATGTCTCAACCATGGAAGGAAGAGACACCCCATGCTAGGAAGATTGAAGAATATTATGCATTGCTGCTTAGCTGCACCTTAGAATCATCTACAGAGGTTCTTAAAAATACCAAAGTCTTGACTATACCCCCTAGGCATTTGTCTTTAATTGGGCTGGGGAGTGGGGGCCTGGGGATTTGTATTTTCTTAAAACTTGACAAGGGATACTAAATTGTAACCAGGTTCAAGAACCAAAGGTGTAGTGGTCCAGAGCATGGGCTGGGGAATAAGGCAGTGTGAGTTGGAATTCCAGCTCTTTTTGGAAATGGAATTATTTTTGCTCTTTTAACTTTTCATTTATTAACTTTCCATAATGCAGTAAAGGTGGCTTACATAGATATATCTAACAAAGACAAAACATCGACATGAAAGGAGTTTAGCTCTTACTCCTCTGCTTTCAGTTTCCTTATCTGTAAAATGGAAAAATAATAGTATCTACCTGATAGGATCAGTGCAAGGACTAAATGAGTTAACAAGTAAGGTGATCTACAAATACCTGGCAGGTAAGTGCTCGATGAATATAAACTATTGTCGTTAACCCAGATGTAGTTAATAGGAGAAACAAGGACAGAGAGACAGAAATTACAAGGCATGTTTCAAGGGTAACAATTAGTTTAGCTGGTGCCTCGGGGAGTAATAGGAAAAAACATTTAGAGAGGCAAGTTGGGGCCAAATTGCTTTCTTGAGTTCCAGGCTAATGTTCACATTTGAGCAAGTGTTCATTAATTGATCATCTAATAATGTGCTCCCCAAATGTGAGGCAAGCAGGTGTATATTGTACAAAATAGAATAAATTAAAGGGTGGCTCAGAGTCCATTCCAAAACTTGGGCTCTGATGTGAGTTTAACGTAAATGTGGAACCAACAGATGTCTCTGTGAAAAGCCGAGATTAAATCAGCATAGAGCTTCAAAAATGAACAGCAAATTACTGGGTATTAATAATATCTGGTGCTCAGGGAGACAGATGCTCATCTTTGCGACACCTTGGCTCTCATTCACAGATAGAGCCAACTCCGCTTCTGTTGTCCAGATTCAGCCCACTTTATTAGGAACCTCTAAATGGTGCTGAAAATGGTTTCTGTTCTTTTCATTTTTCATGTATAAATATTCTGAAAAAAGATGAGAGGTAACTTACAGGGATGCAGCCAACACAGCAGGGAAAGATAAAATGTAACGTACACACGAAGGAAGTCAGGATCCGGGGAAAGCAAGCGTAGGAGACTTGAGAGGAAGCCAAGAGGGAAGTGAACACATCGAGAGAAGGTCGTAGGGACTATAAATATGCCAGCAGTGGGCTACAAATTGGCCTTAAGCCTTTTAAGCCATGTAGGCAATGCGAAGAGGGAAATGAGATTGGTCACAAGATCGAGGAAGTTCCCAGCTTCATCCAGGCAGTTTACTTAGGAGAGGAATAGCTCTTTCTGGCACAATACCAGAGAGAAGCATCTCCAGGTTTAAATAAAGAGGATACTGTATAAAATAACAGTATTCCCCCACACCCTAATAGAGTCCACGACACATAGTGGCTGCTAATACATATTTAGTGAGTGAATGGAAGAAGAAAGAAGGGCTGGGAGGGCCTGTACTATATATCCCCAAATTCACGGGATGCTTTGCCAACATTCCTTAGTGTGGGCCGATGGCCTCCCACCGTTCTATAAAAGTAGTTCTAGTGGTTGTGTAACACACAATGACCCGGTTCAGGCATCAGTGCTCGGCTAGTCTGACTGAAACCAGAAATAGATCTGAGTGCCTAGGGAAGAGAACAGATTAACTATCCCACAGGCCAACTTTTCGCAAGACTGCTACTCTCTACCAGGCACCTCATGAGAACTGAGGGACAGAAATTTGATGTTATACTCCTTTGTCACTCCAGCTGCTTAATTCAGTGGCTTCACATGACAGAAGTTCACTTCTCACTCACATGAAAACTGATTCATGGAAACCTGAATGGCAGGTGGCTCTCTTCCATGTGGTGATTCGGGAAACCTTGAGTCTTCCTCACTGTAGCTCTATCATGTATGGCTACCGGGAGCATCCACGTCAAGTGGCAGACAGTAGAGAAGGCCCACCTACTTCTTATCCCCTTGGCCCAGAAATAGTCACATCGCTTCTACTCACATTGTATTGGTAAGTGGTCCCACTTTGTTGTAAGAAAACTGGAAAATAGAGTTCCTAGAAAGGCAAAGCAGCCTCTTCTTGGTCACATCTTTCTTCCATGAAAGAACATGGAGCTCTGGAAGGCAGCTAAGTGTCTCCTCCACAATACTTATCTCCAGCCACCAAATATCTTGCCACACACAGGACACACCCTTCCCCCTCTTCAGAAGAGTTAGCCCAAAGTCCAGAGTCTCTAGGTCGTGAGTAGTTTCTTCAGGTCTGGATGAGACGCCTCATTGTCTGGCCTCCTAGAAACTATAACATGCCACCCCACCCCACATACTAAATACGTAGGTGTTGAAGCAGGGAGAGAAACAATGAAAAACTCCCTTTCAGAGTAGGAAAGAGCCGTCAACATTTCCTAACAATCTGAAATCCTGTCCTAAAGGCATTGTAGGGACGCCTGCCCTAGCTGTGTGTGGAAAACACCCTGGTCCAAGTCCCTCCATGGCCCTGCTGTGCCCCTTGGCAGGTTTTCCTTGTCCATCATCCCCCATGGCCTCATCTGAATGGAGTGCCAGGCAGTGTATCCTCTTTAAGGCACCACAGCATTCACAGCATACATCTTACTCATAGTAATTTGGGAACCCAAAGTTTGTTTCAAGCTCAGATGGCTAAATACTTTTTTTTTTTTTTTTAATCTGAGCTTCTTGTTAGGGCAATATAGTTCTTTCAAACACTCAGAAGGCTACTGACCTATTTCCCCCCATAACCTCTACCTACCAGTAATCATTTCCAGGGTTATTTCTTGGAAACAATTCTCAAGCTTGCTTGCTTGCTTCTTTTCTTTTTTTCTTTTTCTTTTAGAGAGAGAGAAAGGGAGAGAGTATGTGAGTATGTGGGGGGGGGGGGAACAGAGGGAAAGAGAATTTTAAGCAGACTCCATGCTGAGCGTGGAGCTCCACACAGGGCTCGATCTTGCAACTCTGGGATCATGACCTGAGCCAAAATGAAGAGTTGGACGTTTAACCGACTGAGCCATCCAGGCACCCCTCAAGTCTGTTTTAGGTCTTTGCTCTCTCACCCTTGTATGACATGCATTATTTCTACCAGGACTGGTCACATGATCCTTTCTAAGTGAAGGAAATCTGGGAAATACAGTCCTTGTTTGGGCTTTCCACCATGATGTTATGCCGTGGAAAGATACAACTCTTCAGTGAAGAGCTGACCATTGAACTTTATCTCCCTAAGAATATTTGCAGGAATATAAACACTCTGCTATGTATGTGAAATGTAAATTGATGCTGCTGCTGCTAGCTCTTCTTTAAGATGAATTTGTGTTCAATTCCCACCTTTTCCATTTGCAATCCTTCTATCTCCGGCATTACTCTACTACTTTTGAGCATCACATTTCGTTATCTATAAAATATTCACAAGGTTGTTGTTGAATGATAAATTTATCTAATTTTACCAATAACTTCCCAGTAATTTAAAATGTGTGTGAAAAGTTATCTTGATAATTACAGCTACTATCTTTGTTTAGTTTTTGTCACAATCCAATGGTAATTAGACAAGACTTGGACATGCTGATATTTACATCTTTTTTTTTTTAAGATTTTATTTATTTATTTGAGAGAGAGAGAATGAGAGAGAGCAAGCACATGAGAGGGGGGAGGGTCAGAGGGAGAAGCAGACTCCCTGCCGAGCAGGGAGCCCGATGCGGGACTCGATCCCAGGACTCCAGGATCACGACCTGAGCCGAAGGCAGTCGCCTAACCAACTGAGCCACCCAGGCGCCCTGATATTTACATCTTTAAGGCATTTCATACTTTATATATATTTTTTTTCATTTTGAGCATTTTATTTCCTTTACTATAAAACTTGCTGATTTACCAAGACACCTGCTTAGCAAATTATGTATAGTACATTGTCTAGTTCTGCCATTTTAAATTTTGCACTTCGGGAAAGTGATATCAACCACTTCAGTCCAGTTGGAAGAAAGTCTTCTGACTGCACCAAACAGTGCATAATTTGATCCCAGTTTGTGTGGCGGTTGGCTGTGGAACTTTGTAGAATTGAGCACCGAAGGATTATCTGCTTTACAAGATTATTGTTTTAATCAGTCAGCAAATGAACAAATGATCTATGCAATAAGGTATGGGCAAACTAATTTTCTCAGAGGAATTCTCCGTGGATAATTTATATTGAACAAATATATAAATACTGATGCAGTTCCAGACATTAAAATTAACATTCAGCATGAAAATTTTTGAAATGAGTTCTAGCTGTTAACTGGGTAGGAGGGAATTCTATCTGGATCAGACATATGGTCCCTGAGGCTAAAGCAGTGGTTCTCATGCATCAGAATTACCTAGAGGGCTTCTTAAGAGACAGATTTTTGGATCTCATCTTCAAGATTTCTGATTCTGTACATTTAGGCTCAGAAATGTGTATTTCTAAAAACTCTTCAAGTGATGTTGCTACTCTTGCTCTTGAGATCTCACTCTAAGAACCACTACCCTAAAGCAGCATTCAGCAAACTCCATCTTGCACATTCAGTCTGACCCACCATCTGCTTTAGTAAATAAAGTTTTACTGGAACACAGCCATGATCACTTGTTTACTCATTGTCTGTGGCTGCTTTCACACTATAATGGAAGAGATGAATAGTTGTAAGAGAGACCATATGGCATGCCAAGCAAAAAATATTTAATATCTGATCCTTGGCACAAGAATTTGCTGACCCCTGGCTAAAGAATAGGGAAGTGAGTGTGTAAGAGAATGGCGAGAGACCTGGCCCCTTCCCTTCCATCTGTACTTCATATATGTTTCCTTTATTGCCTTGGAATTAGGGATTAGCTCTGTGCTCACCAACAGCACAGTCAATTATAAAGACAAATCATTTATATATGCCTGTCATTAAAGAGCAAAAATTAAAAGGAATTGAATTACACACTTCAGTACCCAATTTCTGCCAGATGGATAGAAGACTTACATCTAAATGGAATCACAAA
Organism: Mirounga angustirostris; assembly: GCF_029215605.1. NCBI lineage: Eukaryota > Metazoa > Chordata > Mammalia > Carnivora > Phocidae > Mirounga > Mirounga angustirostris. Next base: position 180,607,903 of record NW_026991709.1, on the reverse strand, counting down.
GTCAACTTTCATCTTAAATTCTTCACTCTTAGAAAATGCACAGTGGAAGCTTAATCTTTTGAGATGACAAAGGGGCTCAATGAATGTAATGAATGGTTCACTGTTGTGTCCATTTAATTAGACCTGCTCATCTGGACCCGAGGCACGAATAATGAAACAAGGTGTTCATTGGACAGGAGCACATCATCTCAATGCTGTCACTACTTGATGAGGTCTTCAGTGGAGTAGTCAGAAGGGAAAGTCATTGTGATGACTCCTTGGATCTGACCACTGTGCTTTACTTAGAGCCATCAATTATCTGTTGCCTTTTTTAGTTTATTCAACAGTAAATGGTAAGCTGTCAGATTCTCTTGGGTGGTATTTGGTCATTTGTAGCCATTTGGATAAGAAATTTTAAAAGGATTTATATGGTATTGGGGTGATATCCTATACTTAAAAGGTGAAGTTTAAAAAAAAGAAACTTGCATTTGTTGAGTCTCCCTAACTATGCCATGTACTGTTCTTATATTGATGCTTATCAGCTCCAAGACACATCATGGCAGCCTCATGATATTCATGGTAGCATTATTCTATTCTGTAGATGAAAAACTGAGCTTTCAAGAGCTAAAAGGACTTTCTCAAGTTTACCCTACTAGGGAATGCCATAGCCAGGATTGAACTGTGGACTAACAACCAAACTGTTGACTACTCCACTCTGCCCACTGTAAATTCCTTCCTATAAATTTCCTGAATGTGATAATTACATTCATCCATAAACATCATTTACTTTAGTCTCACCTGTTCCCCTAGTGAGTCTCTTATCTACTCTACAGAAAATACCCTTGCATCAGATACCTGTGGCCATAGCTCCCAAACTCTCTAGCTTTTGGTCTGGTCACAGGCAAGCCAAAAGAGCTCATTCCAAAGATACAGTCAATATGTAGATAAATGTAGCTGATAGTTGAAATGTTTAAAAGTGTATATTTTCATAGGGGATATAACTCAAAAACCTGGGGAGGCATGCCCAGGCCCATAAACTGAATAATTCCATGGCTGACAAATAATTTCCATCTCTTGAGTCACCTTCAATTAATTGTTAGTGGTTACTGCAGTGCTGTATTGAGAAGAATTTTGAGACTGTGTTCTGCTGTAGAAGGAAAGACTATTATAAATAGTAATCAGAAGAATGAGCACATATTGCATGACTTGCCAGATACAGAACTGAACACTTTAAATATATTAACTTGGCTACTCCTACAACAATTCTATAAAATTGGTACACATGGAGGAACAAAAGCATCAAAGTTAATGATTTACCTAATTTGCGTTCAGTGTTATTAAGTAGCAGAGCAGGGATATGAGCCCAAGAAGTCTGCCAGAGTCTGTCAATGGTGGGATCATTGCTGCTAGAGTGAGGAGACAGACCTTGGGTCCCTGGGGTCCTCTCCTAGTGAGGGACAGCATAAGAAGATAGTCTCAGAGCTTCTTAATCTGTTTTGTGCCATGGAGACTTTAATAGTCTTGTAAGATCCGCAGACTCCCCTTCTCAGAATGTTTTAAATGCATAATACAAAACACATGAGATAACTACGAAAGTCAAATATACTGAAATCCACTTGCTAAAATATTTTTAGAAGTAAATTTGTGAAAGAGTAATATACATGCTCCTCTATTAATGCAGTAAATAACAAGATCCATCCATGAGTCTAATAGCAGCCGTCATTTGAAATAATGAAGAACATAAACAATATTTCAAATAATCTGCAACAACTGTAATGTTATATGAAAATCTTGGTGGTTTCCATTTATGACAAAATCACAGGTCCTTCTGAATCTAGTGTGGTTTGTTACCTTCTTATGTAATTGAAAGGGCTGCTAAATTTCAGTTAAATGTTAATGAAAGTAAGGATGTGATTTTTGTTCTGTCGAAGGTCACAGACCCTCTTATTTCCATACACTGAAACTTGGAACTACATTAAGAGCAGTTCTGATGTTGTACAAGGAAAACAGGATATGAGAGACAGAAGAAGTAGAATTTAATAACTTCTTTGTAACTGTATAACCTGAATAAGTCTCCCAAACTCTCTGAGTTTCCTTTTCTCACTGTAAAATGGGAATAAACTCTGTCATACAGATGATGGAAAGAAAAAACAGTAACATAGTTGGAAATGACTCTGTAAGGTGTAAAGCCCTTTATTAGTAAATTCTAAGAGATCTTGATTATTATTCGAGAAGCCACTGTAAAGTAGTATAAGAATTTGGGTTACCTGTTACTCAGCTTTCATTCATACTGGGAAAAAAAAAAAAAAAAAAAAAACAGGCAAACATCTTTTATTGACTGCCTCCTATGTGTCCACACTAGGATAGGGCTCATGCTGCTAAGGTATGAATATGAAATGGAACAGGCACCTTCCTTCAAGACAGTTGGAATCTACTATGGGAAAGACAGACACATCTCCATGAAACAGTGAGGGAAGTGCAGTGCGAATGAGGTGCAGGGAGAAGAGCTGGGGAAGATCCTGCCGCTGTGGGAAGTGATGACCAAGCCTGAAGGGTTGAGTAGAAGTTGAATAGAAAGAGGTATTGATGGGGCACCTGGGTGGTTCAGTCATTAAGCATCTGCCTTCCGCTCAGGTCATGATCCCAGGGTCCTGGGATCAAGCCCCACATCTGGCTCTTTCCTCAGCGGGAAGCCTGCTTCTCCTTCTCTCACTCCCCCTGCTTGTGTTCCCTCTCTCACTGTATCTCTCTCTGTCAAATAAATAAATAAAATATTTTTTTTTAATAAAAAGAAAGAGATATTGATGGTACAGCTAAAGGGGACAGCATAAGAAGTAGTAAAGAATAAAATATGAGCTTATGAATGCAGGAAATGAGGCTCATTTGACCATATCCAGAGCATGAAGTACTAGAGAGAAGAGAGCTTTTGGAGAGATTAAGAGGGAAGAAGGAGGGGCCAGAGTGTGAACATCCTTACCTGTGGTGCTAAGGCTCTTGGATAGTATTTTATAGGGGATGGGAGACCCTAATGTCTTCTGAGTTAGTGATTTACACGATCTAATCTATGTTTTAGAGTGAGATTGCAAATCCATGACCCTCTGGAAAAATCTAGCCAACATATTTGTTTGGCCAGTATGTTGAATTTTTAAAATTCTTCCTATATTTAAAAAATCAGGAGACTACCCTCCCTCTGAAAAATGGAAAGATACAGTATCTCTGAGTTCATATTGTGTATGGCATCTACTGGTCATAGCTGACTAGTGACTGTGCCATTTAGACTGGACAGGGGTTCTCCAGGTGGTCTTTGTTCCACCACTCTTTGTTTCTTTGCCAACACTGAGCCCAAATAAGTGAAGCCATTTATCACCAGGCATACAGCATCTTTCCTATAGTAAAGAAGTATTTCTCTGTGCTCATGTCTCTGTTGAAAGTTAAAAAGAGAAAGACCAAGAGGACCACATGTTTCAAGAAAAATGAGAGAGATCGTATTTTCTTTCTTATTCTAACATGCTTCCCCTCACTCACTATACCTGCCCAAGCTTGACATTTGAGTTTGCAACCCCTCTTGCCAGAGACAGCATGAACTGATGGACTTCTGGGAGATGGATTTCATGGAGCAAACTGGAAGCAGGGAGAACAGTTGGGAGATTGCTATGATCCAGGCAAGGCACGCTAAGAATGAGAGCTAAAACTATGGTGCTGAGCTTGGAAGGGAAGGATGGATTCACACAATCCATAGGTGATGGAATCACAGGGTTCATGATTATTGGCTTGGAGGCCAAGAGAGGAAAAGAATGATTTCTTTGGTTTCTACTTTGTGTATGGAGGCTGGCCATGGTTCCATCAAATGAGGGAATAAAAAAGCAAAAGACAGATGTAGGGTGAAGATGAGATCAATTTGGAACATGTTGAGTTGGAGGTAAAGTTGGGACACACAGTAGCAATGTTGAGCAGAAAGTTGGATATGTGAGCATGAAATCAGCAGAGAGATCCGGGTGAAAAGTTTGGATTTAACTAGGCAGCAGCAGATGGTTGGTAGGTGAAGCCATGAGAGAAAATTTCATCACTGAGGGAGAACCTGAGGTTCAAGAATGGCTCATGGGCAGATGCCAAGGGAACAGCACATTTAAGGAATAGATCCCACAAAATCGACCTGGAAAAAAAAAAAAGAAAGACAAAACACAACCAGACAAGAATAAAAAGAATCCAGGCATGAGGATATTATGGAGGCCAAAAGAATACATTTTTTTTAGGGGGGGTGGTGCAGAAGGAGAGGGAGAGAGAATCTTTTTTTTTTTTTTTTTTTAAGATTTTGTTTATTTATTTGACAGAGAGAGACACAGTGAGAGAGAGAACACAAGCAAGGGGAGTGGGAGAGGGAGAAGCAGGCTTCCTGCGGAGCAGGGAGCCCGATGTGGGACTCGATCCCAGGACCCTGGGATCATGACCTGAGCCGAAGGCAGACGCTTAACGACTGAGCCACCCAGGCGCCACCTGGGAGAGAGAATCTTAAGCAGACTCCACACCCAGAGCAGAGCCAAACATGGGGCTCAATCTCACAACCCTGAGATCATGACCTGAGCCAAAATCAAGAGTCAAATGTTGAACCAACTGGGCCACCCAGGCACCCCAAAGGAATAGATTTTTAAGAAGTTTCAAATGCAATAAGAAGTGAAGAGTGGATGGCCCATTCATTTTGGAAATTTGGAGTTCATTGTCCATCTTAGTGAAAGCAGCGTCAGTGAAGTTGTAAGGACAATGCCAGATAACAAAAATAATTACATCGTACTTAACTACATTGCAGGCAGAGTCCTAAGTGCTTTCCTTTTAACTCTTTTAAAACAATAACCTTATGAGGACTGTGGTTTTCCCCATGTTAATAGTGAGGAAAATGAGGGACAGAGATGTTACAAAATTTACACAAGTTAACACAGCAAGTAAGAGATAGAGCCCAAGTTTCAAACTCAGGCAGTCCAACTCCAGAGCCCAGGATCTTGATTTTATTACTATTAGGCTCTTTTCACACTGCAATGGGTAATAAATAGATTGACCCAATTTATGCCTATTGTCCCAACATCCTATCCAAAAAGAACTGCTCTCTAGGTTGAAATGATATGTGATCACCCCACTCATGCAGTGAATGAGCATTCAAGAAATATTGTGAGCCTAGACACCTCTTTGAACCACAGTATGTTACAGTTCATATAAGCTCTTAAGAAACATTTGTTAAATGAATGCATGAGAAATGTTGAATGTGAGTAGAGAAGGGAAATTTGTACCTAAAGTGGTAAAAACTCAACCATGTTAATAAGATTTAAAGGGATTTGAGAAACTTGTAGGAATACAGAAAAAGGTACATTACTGATCCAGTCACCTCTCAAAAGCGGGAGAAAGAGATGGTATTGAAGTCACTCCTACATCACAAAGAAAATAAAGGCATTACAACCTTATTCATGAATTCATATTTCTGTCATTTTCTCTCTTCATCTGTATATTCATCTGTAAAGTTGACACATATTGACTCCTAATAATGTTCTAAGTGCAGAGAGGTTGACTTTGTTTTATTATTTTGTTTTTTGAGTATAGTTGACAATGTTACATTAGTTTCAGGTATACAACATAGTGATTCCACAAGTAAGTTTATACATTACCTACTTTCACCCCAAATGTAGCTGCTATCTATTACCATACAGTGCTATGACAATATCATTGACTACATATTCTTCATGCTGTGGCTTTTATTCCCATGACTTACTCATTCCATTACTGGAAGCCTATATCTCCCACTCCCCTTAACCCATTTTTCCCATTCCCCCCAATACCCCTTCCCTCCGGCAACCATCAGTTTTTCCTCTGTATTTATGTCTGATTCTGCTTTTTGTGTGTTCATTGGGGGTTTTTTTCAGATTGCACATATGAGTGAAATCATATGGTATTTGTCTTTTTCAGTATTCCTTATTTTACTTAGCATAATACCCTCTAGGTCCATCCATGTTGTCGCAAATAGCACAATCTCGTCCTTTTTTATCATTGCATAATATTCCACTGTGTGTGTACGTGTGTGTATATGTATATATGTGTATATATACATCTATGTGTGTATACATGTACATATATGTATATACTTATGAAATGTATATATAAGAAATATGTATATATACATATATACACACACACACAAACATATACATGCACCACATCTTTCTTACCATTCATCTGTTCATGGGCATTTAGGTTGCTTCCGTATCTTGACTATTATAAAAAATGTTGCAATAAACATAGGGGTGCATATATTTTTTGAATTAGTGTTTTCATTTTCTTTGGGTAAATACCCAGTAGCAGAATTATTGGATCATACGGTATTTCTATTTTTAATTTTTTGAGGAAGCCCCATACTGTTTTCCACAGTGGCTATACATACCAACATTTTTGTAGATATGTCTCCTAAAGCAAGGAAAACAAAAACAAAAATAAACCATCGAGACTATAGCAAAATAAAAAGTTTTTGCAAGGAGAAGGAAACCATCAACAAAACAAAAAGACAACTTATTGGATGGAGAGAAGATACTTGCAAATGATATATCTGATAAGGGGTTAATATACAAATATAGAAAGAACTTACACAACTCAACACCAAAAAACCAATCTGATTAAAAAATGGGCAGAGGGCCTGAATAGACTCTTTTCCAAAGAAAACAAAGGGGTTGACCACAAAAAAAAAAAAAAGTAAAATTCAACTTCTAAGATGGGAAAAATAGAGGTACAGATGTACGCAGGTATAAAAATGAATAAAGACACAGGATGGAAAGTTGAGAAAGACCACAGTGATGAATTAGACTCGCTCTCTGAGGCAGAGGTCAGAGCCATTTGCTAAGAGAAAGTTGTGCAAGCTGGAGGAGGGAGGTGGAGGTTTGGGACAGTCAATGACCATGGGGCAGGCAGTCGGCTGATAACAAATAAAAGGATTAAAGGGGAGTTCTGATGGCCTGACTGAGGTTGGAGACCCACCATTGTATGGGGAGAAGATGAGTTTAGTGCTGTGTATGCATCAAAGTTTTTCTGGACACATGATGGGCTCATGCAACTGGGAAGGAATCCAGAGGCCTTATGAGAAAGTGGTTCACATGATCACCCAGAAAGGAGCAGCCAGGGGAAGGGATGATGAGCTGGAAGAAGATAAAAGGACCAAGTGTGTGAGTGCCACAGTGATGGTGAAGAGTATGGATGGTGGGGGCAGAGCCTGAGAAAGCCCAAAGGACAATAGGGAGAGGTCAGAGAATTTAGGAATTTAACTCCAAGGAGCCAAGTACTCTCTTTTATACCCCACTTTTCATGGGAATGTAGCTCCTGCTATTAGCCGCTTACTCAGCCATGGAAGGCACACTGAACGCTGAACTTGTATTCAGCTCCAAAGCATAGATTTTACTCTCCAGATAATGTCCCACCTTGTGTGTTGACCAGCCTTGTGAATTTATTATATCCCGTAGCAAAATGAAGACTTGGGATTGGTGTACCCCAGTCAAAGAGGACGTTCTTGTCTTCCGTCAAGGGAGACGATCCTGGGCATGTGGTGAAATTGATTGTAAATCACTTGCTTTGTTTTCTAGACACTGAACATGCCCATTTAACATATTTAATGTGTTTCTGACATTTACCAAGCGTCTAGCAAGCTTTGGACAATCATTATTTAAAGCATTTTACTGAAAGGACCCCTGAGTAGTTCCTAAACACTGCATTCTTTTTCAGTCGATTCTGAATATCCCTGAAGAGGGAATTGTAAATGTTGCATACTGTAATTGTCAATCACGGGCTAATCTACTCTCCTCTTTGAATGATAATATGAATTCATTTGAAACACTACACGTAGCCACTAATTTTTCCCCCTCACTGCTATGGTATTGCTTTATTTCACTAAGATTGAAAAACTGGATTAATCTCTAGAGACATAAGTGCTCACTAACCTTGAGAGTTACCCGCTCAAGATTTTCAAATTCTTTTTAAGAATGATGGGGTTTGAGTGGGTCAGAGGTGGTGCCCCAAACCCTCTCTCTTGACAAGAGAACCACCGCAGACTCCTCTCCCCCTCATGTAATTTGTGCTGGGGAATGACAGGACCTATATTAGGATGTGAAAATGTCTCCAATCACAAAATACAGCATGTTTCAAAAATGACAGAAATAGTGCACGTTATAAATGCAACTCATCTTCAAGCCACTTTTCACTCCCATTCTGATAAAAATGCAAGCTATAGTCCTGTCCTCAGTGGCTGGTGCATTCCGGATGCCCCAGAGGAGAAGATGAGGAGTAGGCTGAATGAGCAGGTGAGTGGAAGTATGAAGTGGCAACAGGCATTGTCCGTGCGGAACACAAGTACAAATCGCTTTGTCTTCAATTATATTTTGATACATCCTCTGCACAGAATATCAATGCTATCTAATGAGAAAATGTGCAGTGAGGCCATTTGGCAATGGGCAACAGATTTTGTGTAAGCATCTGGCATAGGAATAATTTGACAAACAGCAATATGCCAAAATTGTGTTAGATAATTTTTAAGGAACTATTTGTCAAGCTGAATGCTCATTATTCCTGGGATGTTATTCATCAACCCCATGATTTAAATGACAATGAGATACAATTCGTTCATTGCAGGCGAGGCATTCACATTCCCCATAATCTTCTCTATGCTTATTCTTTATTGATAAAGATGCAGCAACTTCTAGAGGCTTCTCACCTTGGCACTCTGCTGGAAATCTGAACTTAATTCTTGGGCACATCTGAGTAAATAAAGCTTAAGGAGAAGGACTGAAATGAAAAATTAATTCTTTGCAGTCTCTGGAAGTAGAAGCAGGTTAACAGATGTTTGTTATCAATGGGGCACCCAGGGCAACTTGTAAATTTATAACAGTGCCTCCAATTGTGTTGTTAAATGAGCATGAGCGGTCTGTCACTTCAAATATGAACTCTACCGTATTCAACCCAAGTGCAAAAGAATTGTGGCAGCTTTTCGAAGTTTCCAGGATTTTCTTTATAAGAAATAGGGTCACCATGTGTATTTCATCTCTTAAATGTTCTCAGTCTTTAAACCTTTGTGTGTTTCATCTACTCTGTTGCTTCTACTGAACTGGATTCTATGTACCCCTAGTGGAAAGCTCCAGGTCCCTCCTTATTTCCCCCATCTGTCATCCCCTCGTTGGTCCTCATGTTCTTCCTCCCCAGTGTTAGATCAAGCAGCCTTGCACCAGGACTGTGAACTTGGCAGCCTATGGCTACATTCCCTCACTGTATCTGATTTGATACAGCCCCCGGCTCTGGATTGGTAGAAGAGTCCATTAACTTCAGGCCCATTCCTAAGCTTCTGAGAAGTACTGGAAGTCTTGGGCCATTTGGACTTGATGTGACACCAATTCATCCATCTGTACCTGAGCTCTCAGTGGCAATTCTTTCTGACTATTGTTGCTGATCTATAATGGCTGTGGGTTCAGACCCTTTTTTTTTCCTTCCCTGAGCCCCCACACCCACCCCTGTCCTGCCACTCTTCAGGTTGCGTAACAGTTACCAAGAATGTCTACTTAAAATGCTATCTCTCTAACACCACCCCCAGAGATTGTGATTCATTAGAAGGGGGTGGGGATCTAAAAATCTGCATTTTTAGCAAGCCTCCTGGGTCATTCTGATGAAGTTTTCCTGTGAATCATGCTTTGGAATAACTGACCGTATCTCTCTTGGGTAAGGCAATGAATCCATAAAACATTTTAATTTCTGGTTTTATTGTAAGAAAGAATAGGTGGATATTTGATAATCCATGGTTACAGTTTTGCTTTTCACCAGAGTTGCTTCTTCACCATTCAATCATTTCCAGGAAAGTTAAGTGGTCCGTCCAAAGATATCGACTCAATTCAATACTAGGATAGAGGGTTTTATTTATTTTTTTTTTATTTTTATTTTTTTTAAGATTTTATTTATTTATTTGAGACAGAGAGAATGAGAGACAGAGAGCATGAGAGGGAGGAGGGTCAGAGGGAGAAGCAGACTCCCTGCCGAGCAGGGAGCCCGATGTGGGACTCGATCCAGGGACTCCAGGATCATGACCTGAGCTGAAGGCAGTCGCTTAACCAACTGAGCCACCCAGGCGCCCTAGGATATAGGGTTTTAATTCTAAGTTTATCATTCACCCTAGTCTTCCTAAGAGGATCTGTAGGTTTCTCAACTGGGAATAAAACACATGATGGCAACTACCATTGTGCCATTCCCAGAGGTCTGATGTGCAAACACTCCATTGGTAGGTCACATCGAGTTGCTTGGGTGAGAATCTTATATGGTTGGAGTAGATATATTTGGAGAGTTTCTACTTTTTAAAAAGTGTATTACTACTCCTCTAGGAGAGGGTAAATCATGTTATATTTAGTAATACCTTAGATAAGTTCCTTGGGATACAGATTCAAAGACAGATTTGCCTGCAGAAGGTATACTGAGTAATGGCCTCCACATCTGCATCAGTGGGAGGGGTGACACAGAGTAACAGGGATGACAGAGGCCTGAGCTGAGCTGTGATCCAGTCCCAGCACAGTCTCCAGCCATCCCATCAGGATAACTCCTCAGGATTTTCTCCTTTAGGCAAGGAAGCAGGCCTTTCTCTCTCCACATTATTGAATGCAGGGTGACCCCTCGGAGGGCATGTGACTTGGGGCAAGGAGGCTCTCTTCAGCTGAGGGCAGTTCCCAGTGAGCCATCAGCCACCTCAGGAGCTGGGAGAATGAGCATCTTGGTCCTAAGTGGGGATCCACTATAAGTAATAAGTTCCTAATCTTGAGGATAATAAGCTTCAGCAGCATTTAAAAAGAAAAATAAGAGACAGGTTTTAGAATATAAAGGACACTTGATATTGTTTAGAAATTCATATTTTTATACCTTGATCTTGAGTTCAGAATCTGTGCCTTAGAAATAAAATTTTTAAAGCAGGGACTAATTTCAAACATGGTTTTTTGTTTTCTCCTTCTTTGAATGCACTAAGAGAAGCAAGCAATGATTCAGACTTGAATGTTCATTTTGGCAAAATACAAGTTCTGAGAATTGAATAAATATAACTAAATCCTGGTTCTGAGGACAAAATAAATGGAACTAATACTAGTTTTATGGGAGCTAAATGAAAGTGTTTGCAGTTGATAGAAGGTATTATCTCATCTTTGAAATGAGTGATAAGATCAATACAAAGAAATCTCATTGCTGCTTTTTCCCTAATTCCCTATTTGCTCATATAAGGCTTTCATTTTAAGATGCCCCAGTCAAATGTCCATGAAGTAATATCATCCCCAGTGAAATAAAAGAAAATGATAAATAAAGGTAAACTTCTCATGTGTAATCCAAGATTGCTGAAGCTCTGGGAAACATAGTGGGCTATGTTGTAATCATTATCTCTAAAGTCAAGCTCTGTTATCAATATTAGTTTGTTCACATTCACACAATACTTAATCCCTGTTTTGTGCTAAACAAATGCACTTAAAGCCCTTTATTGGGGCTGGAGAGAAGAGCAATTGCTCCATCATCTCTGAAATGATGACTTTAGGGTCTTTCCCCAAGTCTCCAAGTGGGTTTAAAAAATAACTTATTTTGGTATCAGAAGGAAAGGGGGAATGAAGGTTTGGGTTTTTTTTGTTTTGTTTTGTTTTTTGTTTTTTTTAATGTTTCTTCTTTCTAGAGTAAAAATTTAACTGGAAAATGGTTAGGGTGGTATTAGTTAAAATGAAAAAGGGAAGAGACAAAGTGTATGTTTTCAAATCTCAGAATTCCAAATTTGGAAGGAAATTTTATCTCATCCTGCCCCACCTCAGCCCATCTGATGCATCAAGTTTTTCCCTTCTTATGTCATGGAAGAAATCAATGGAAGGATGATTTTATTTTTCCCTTCCCCACTCCCCTCTTGAGGTCTGATTCCTCCATGAGTGCAGGATTTTTATTTTTCAATACTGTTACTCAGATCCAGGGAAGAGACAGACTTTTAACATAATAAGTACAAGGTAGATGCCAGCAGGAACATAACCATTCAGTATAAGAAGTTGAGCTATATTTTTAGATCCTGCATTCAGAGGCAAGATCTCTGTGAGGGTATCTTTCTCTTCTCTACATTCCAGGATCAAAGCATCCCTTGCCCCTTCCCAGGAGCAGGGCCCCAAAACACAGAGAATGAATAGACACCCACACAGATGCCAGGGAAACAAGATGCAGGACTTCGTGCGGCTTGCTAACACACAGGTTGCTGAGTCCCACTGCCAGGGTTTCTGATTCTGGCAGAGCTGGGCTGGGGCCTGAGAAATTCTATTTCTAACAAGTTCCCAGGTGCTGCTGATGCTATTGGTCTGGGGACCACACACTGAGCACCACTATACTAAAAACTTAGAAAACTTTTTAAAAAATATATTTAAAAAGAGGAAGATACCTTAAAGTGAAATCTTTCTCCAAAACCCAAGATGTAAAACATAAAAAGATCTGTTCTCAGAGCCCAAGTTAGGGAACAGAAAGAATACAAATAACCTGGCCAAGGTATCCTGAAGGGATCCACAAAAATTATACTGCATATATATATATATCCCATATACAGATTTTTAGCTAGTTGGAACTGGCTATGTGACCCAATTATTTTTTCCTAGCAGCATCCAATCTGCTGTCACTGTCTCTGGCTATTCTCACTGAATCCTGGATCTTGGTAGGAGTGCCAGCTTGAAGAGGGATTGAAGCCTTGCTCCATACACCTCCCTCACTTTATTTCCACATCCCTTCTGTAACAATGGTCTCTGTGGGTTTTGTGGAAACTCTAGTGTTAGAGCACAAGCTTACCACAACATATCATCATCATGTCTTTGAGAATGAAAACCTATCTCATATATTACGTTCATCTATTCTCAAGCAGAAAACAGTTGTTCTTGTGGTCCCATTTGCCTTTCTTCCACTGGAATCATGGGTAATCTTAGCAGTGCTGTCCTGGGACTCAGGGCAGGACAATAGATGCATCTTTCTCTGCTGGTTCTCTGGGTACTCCTCCCATGACAGAGAGTTCTGGGGGCACTTTTGGTTGTAATGCATAATGGGTTAATACCTTGGGAGAAAAGAAATAATTGCCCTAAGAGCTGTTTTCTGGGTTGCCACGAGGAACCATGATAGCAAAAGTGGTAAGATCATTCTATGTAGAAGAAAGTTAGTGGTTGTGAGGCGATAAGATAGAATATATTTTAGCTGTTAAAGGTACACTTTTGAAGTCTTTGGTAAAATTCTCATTATAATAGATAAAAAGGAACTTACGAAATTAGGTTTTTGTTTCATTTTTATATTTTTCTGTATTTTGAAGTATTCATGAATACATATACATATATACAAAAACAATTTTTAATAAAATATAATTTAAAAGGAAATAATAGGTTAACCTAATAGATAAGAGATCACTGATACCGCTTGTGGAAAGCAAGACATTCTAGTTATTTGTCTTAAATTGTATCATGAGGAAAGTGATAAGCTTTGGGCTTATCCAATATGCTAATATCTTATGATAAATGGGGTAAACTCCTTTGAGAGTAACCATGTGTTTTTTTCAGATTAAATCATGACATATGCCCAGAACTTCTTTTCATTTCCTGAGAAGCAAATTAAAATTCTACCCCCGCCCCCCCCACACACAAGCTCTTATTGGTAGGGAAAAATGTACCTTTTGTTATGGGTGTGGCTTATATACCATTTCATGGGTTCCAAAATTGGCAAGCACTAAGATAAACAAAACAATTCAAAAAGCTTGTTATTTTCAATTTCAGCAGCCTCTATAAAAATTGGATTAAGCTGTTGTAAGCAACTGTTGTCACTCTCTCACTTCTTTTTATGGTACCTGCTTCTAAGTTCTTTGGTTTCTTGTGATTACTGTAATTTTAGCTAAAAGGGCATCAAAGAGCTTTCTAGCACATGGAGGAGGGCATAGATTTCCATCCAGGGTGACACATTGATTGAGTCAGCTAGTAAATTAACAGTATCAGAACACCATTAAATTTTAAACTTAATTGGCTTCTTCTCTTAATTTCTGTGCATATAATCAATAGATGCCAGAAAAAAGTTAAAAGAGTTATTCAGCAAGCCTCTATTTCCTGGAGCATAATGGAAACACCAGTTTCATCTCGGAGTTGATACAAACAACTTGCATTTCAAATGCAGTCACTTACAAGATTTTTATCGAAAGATTTCGTTTTGGTTAGTTTTCTGATTAGCCCTTTTTCTTGACAAGCAAATGGGAATTTTAGTTGTATAATCAGTTTGACTTTTTCCCTGGATCTCCCCCCAAGTGCCCCTGCCTGCTGAATTGTCTTGCTTATTTTCTTTATATTTGTCACTTGTAAACTCTCTTTCCATCCCAACATTGAATCCATGTCCTATGTTCCAGATTTACACAGAAAAGAACACCCCAATACAAAGTATTAAGCTTGTCCTCACACCCAAGAACAAGCTCTGTGAGTTGATGTTGGCTATTATATTGAGTGAAGTTAAAATCTGATGACCTTTTTTTGGTGGGATTGACATTTAGTTTGAATTTCCTTGAGCCATTTCTGCTGAATTATGGACCATAGCTTAACAGGCAATTTCATAGCCTCTGGAAGAGGCTCATGAATAAGATACATATTGTTACTATGCATATATACTGGGTTTAAGACAAATTCAGGGAGCTACATGGATTTAAAAACAGTGCTATTTATTAAGTGAATGGATAGGCTTGTGCTTTCCACTTCATTTCATAAATAACACCTGCACTTCACCTGACCCTTCATAGATTTGAGCCAGTACACCCTTGATGAGGTAGGATGTCATTTCTCTTTTGTAGGCAAAGGAAACTTGATTTCATGCCATTTCTGTTAGCCAGGCAGGGATGATCTCGAATACCGCCACCATCACCCAACTTTTTGTCCATTTGGTGAACACCTACCAGGTACCAGGTACTGGTCTATTTGCTGGAGCTATGTAGGTAAAGAAAATGGATAACAACCTGGCTCTCATTCACCTCACAGTCTAGTGGGAGTAAAAAGGAAATGAGCATGAAAAATATTTAAATGTATAAATGAGATAATTTCTGATAGTGAAAATACCAAGAAAAAAAAAAAAAGCAGGTAAAAGTACAGACAGTTGAAGTGGAGGGAGCTCCTTTCTACTGAATGGCCAGAGAAAGTCTCTCGGGAGGTACATCTGAAGTGAGACCTGAGCAAACAAGAAGAGACCTGTCAGGTAGTCTCACGGGGAGCCATGATAGTGGCTTCATAATCTCCAAGGCAGGATTGAGTTTATAACATTTGGAGAATACTCCAAAGTCTCTTCTGACTGAACAGTGAGAGGAGAGAGTAGCATGAGATGTCAGACTGAGGGAAGCCAGCATCACGCAGCACTAAACTTATAGGACGCAGTCAAGGTGTGGATGTTTTCATCCATGCAGTAGGAAGTTTTCAGTGGGTTTTAAGCAAGGGCAGTAACATACATTTGTTTAAAAAAAAAAAAAAAAAAAAAAAACCAATGTAGCCAGCACCTGCTGCTTGAGAATAAGTTGAGTTGAAGCTGGGGAGCTGGGGGAATGGATGAAAGGTAGAGCAGTGATAAGGTATCCTTTCTTTCTACCTCCTCAGGTTGTAGTTCTGTATATTTAGAATAAACACAGAGCTATGTGACTGGCTAAGTATAAAAGTAAAGGAGAAACTAGACAGATTCTTTAACTGCTGAGGCAGACACTGTTTCCCCCTTCTTCCTTAATCTATAGAATCCTGATATGGGGTAGCAGTCTGCTCAGGGAAGGGCAGTCCATTCCCCAGTCTTAGAAGATGAGACATGAAGTCCTAAGCCATACATAATAATCCCAGAACCCTTTTGCTAATGATTGGTTTAAAGGAGGGCATGTGGTTTTATTCTAGATAATGGAGGAGAAAATTCTTGGTGGGTTAGGGTGGGAAGGGAGAGGAGCAGAGAGCTTCTTAAACTTCGGTAAGCAATATTGCTTTCTGATAAAAACTGAGATAATGGGAGGCCCCTGCCTCTTTATGTCTTAAGGACAATTAGGGATAACTGGCATTACACCAGCAGTCTTATCACTATACGGAGACCAAATCTAACATGTGGGGAATAATAGATCAGAAAGAAAGAGCCTGAGTCTATGGAGCATCAGAACTGTGGAACCATCCACACCTAGACACTTGTAGTTGTCTTTTATGCTTAAAAGACACCCAAAGATTTGGGTGTTCTATTTACAGCCAAATGCATTCTACTTGATACACTTGTGTATAAATTTGCTAAGCCCTGTCAACTTTTTCATAATTGATAGTAAAGTGATGAGTGAAGCCCAAAATAGCAATGATTTAAGCAATATAGCAGTCTGTTTCTCAAAGTCTAGATGTAGATATTCCAGGACTAGAATGGGTCCTTAATCTTGTTCTACCATTGGTGAACTCCATTCCGAAGGTCCCTTGTAGGACAAGCATCTGCTCCAGCTCCAGTTACTCAGTCCATTTTCCAACCAGCAGAAGAAAGAAAGGAAAGAGAGAAGGATAAAGCTTTCCCTTTTAAGGACAACCATTTTCACCTACATCACATTGCTCTTAGTCACATGAATAGTTCTAGCTGCAAAGGAGGCTGGAAAATCTCTTTTGGCTTAAGAAGCTACGAATCCAGTCAAGACTTGGAGAACCAGTTGCCAAAGGAAGATGAAGGTAACATATGGGGGAGGAGGGGGAGTTGCAGGCAGTCTCTGCCACAGACAGCTGTATCAAAAGACCAGCAATTATTAGTGTATTGAGAACTGATCATATCGTGTATTTCTATGGCAATAACTACTATTTACTGAGTGTGTCAGGCTCTGCATTTGAACTGGCTGCCAAATATTCCACTTCTTGCTCCATGTCTGGTCACATGGTAGATTTCTGTACTTCCTGGTACTTTAGAGACTGGGAAAGGCACGAGTGAAGTGACATGCTTCACTTCTCAGCAAAGCAATACCTACTGATGCAAAACTACACAGAGTTTCTCCTCTTTCACAGTAGCTGGCAATCTTCCAAAGAGTGGCTGCTCTGTTGGTCCAATTTCCACACTATGAACAACAATGAGATGGAGCAGACACACCAGCCAACCTACAGGGCACGTGTACCTGGGAAAATAAACCTTTGTTTTAAGCCACTGAGATTTGGATATTGTTTTCATGGGGTAACCCAGGAATCTTGACTGACCTACGTATATTCTCTTCAATTATAACAGTCCCAAAATGTAAATATTACCATTTCTACTTTTCATATGGCCAGAGAAGGTCAATGACATGTCAAAGACCACACTCCTTGAAACACTGGATCTCGTTTAGGTGTGATAACTTGAATCTTTCTTGTTCTCCATGCTCCATTACAAATGTTAAACTGTTTATCCTAATGATAAATATGGTTGAACAAACTATATATTTTTCAAGGTCTCCTGGACCCTCACAGTCCTTGATTTCACTAGTTTCACTAGCTTACTGACCACTGAACAGTCATACTAAAAACATACTTATGAGTGGGTAAATAGTCCAAAATCTAGAGAGGTTCATAAACCTTACATACAACGTAGTAAATATTTAATAAGTAGTCTCTGTCTTTTGAAAAGTAAAGATAACTATATACCGTACTGTGATATCAAGAAGGGATTATCCAGTGCCTCTTAAATTCTTTTAAATTTTCTTCCAGTGGAAACAGGACATTTCCACTTTTTGATGGCCGTGATATATAAATAAGCCAAGAAGTGTTAAGACAGGGTTTCAAAAATTATAAAATATTTGAAGACTTACATTTAACAAGTTTTAGCTTTTAATGCAAAACAAAGGAAACATAGAATCATTGTGTTATTCATACCTGAATAATAGGAACTATAAAAATTAGTAATTCATGGTACCTAAACCAGGGAGATAGCAATCTAGAAATGGCATAGAAGTTTAACTATGCATGACAGATATCTTTCTCTTCAATCCTACCTTGTGCCTCCGTGACTATGTGTGAAAAAACTCTCTGGAGATATTTTCATAAGTCTAAACTGGGGTTCTTTGTATTTATAAGACATGAGTCAAATTCCACCCCCAGTCCCTCAATGACAGGCTTTGCTTCCTGCATTTTGCATTTTCAAGGCTGAGCACCTCTGCTGCTAGCTTGTGCCAAGACAGGAAGAAGGAGATGAAACTCAAATCAGTCACATTGACCACTTGTTATCCATTCCTGTCAAGGGTTTGGCCCAAGAGGGCACTGAAACTATTGGATAAAATGAAGTTTTTAGATTGTCAGTGGATTTCAATTACAGTATTTGTGCTCTCCTAGACCCCTATTACCATCAATAGTGGAGAGTTGGCAATATTGTTGAGATTTATGATGCTTCTTCACTGGTTAGCTACATCCAGTGTGGAGTTCACATTAGCGCTTTTCTATTATCTTAAAATCTGGCTTCTAAGAAAGACATATGCTTGCTGCCTGCATGACTTTAAAAACTGCCAACTCATCAATAGTTCTATCATTTTAAGTATGAAATGAATTCCACAGTGTCAAATTATGTCTTGTCAAAGTAGTTGATCCACTGGAAAGTCACAGGAAGTAAAAAAAAAAAAAAAAAGAGATGAGCAATATGCCACAATGGCTCAAACTGAAGTTTTTTTTCCAATCACTTGTTTAGGTCAGAGCTGGAAAAGGCTTAAAAAGTTGGAGAGAAGAATGCATTTAGAGTATTTTGTTTTGTTTTCATTTTATTGGATGTTGAAAGAAAGAATTTGAAAGAAACAGTCCAGAGACTTAATGGCTCTTTAAATGGAAAGGAGGCATGTTAACAATGGAAAGACATAATTCATTTATCATTTCCTGCCAGCTTTCAAGACTGGTTCTCCTGTTTTCTCCTTTAAGAAGTTGAGTCATATGTTGGGAACTTCACTGGCTATCTTCCAGGGGCAGTCCCACTTTCTTACTGGACCAGATGTTAAATAACTTGGACTCAAATTCTGGTTCTGATACTTTTTAGTTGCATAACCTCAAACCATTGACTTACATTATCTAAGCTTCAGTTTTCTTACCTGGAAAGTAGAGATAATGACATCACCTATAGATATTCATAATACCTATGGGATTGAACTTTAAAAGTACATATAAAGTCCTTGTGGTAATGGAACTAACTGTTCAGTACCTTGACTGCGGGGGTGAACACATGAGTCTGTAACATGTGCTGAAATTGTTTAGTACTAAACACACACACACACACACACAAATACAAGTAAAACTGGGAAAATCTGAATATGATCAGTAGATTGTATCAATACCATATCCTAGTTGTGATATTGTACCATAGTTTGGCAAAATGTTACCATCAGAGGAAACCAGGTAATGGGATCTCTCTATATTATTTTTTACAACTGCATGTGCATCTATAATTACCGCAATTTAGAAATAATAAAATGAGTATAAAGCAATTAGCTCAATGCATGGGACATCCTAAGTCCCCAATGAATGATAGCTACTTTTAAGCTAAGTGCCCACTTATCTAATGAATTATTTTGACTAATAAAATCGGTTTCTTGTATGGAACACAACATAAAAAATGAGGAATGGTATATAAGTCAAGCTTTCAACAGAAAGATAGAAGCCACTAGATATTTTGATGAGATTTTGAAGCCAATCTCCACTTTTAATACAGGAACTACAGGATTAAACAATGGATACAATGGAGAAGTAAAGAAATGGTTAGGAGACCACGTTCAGGAAATCTTTTAGTAATTGCATACAAGTCAGAACCAATGAGTCCAGCTGCTTTCAAGACCAATACTTTTGATTTTCAGAAGATCCCACAAATGATAAAATAAGGCACTGTCCATTTTCTCAGCTACCTGGCAATCCTCAGTAGCCCAGAAGAACTGTTGATCTGAACAGGCTAAAACCTCCACCAGAGAACAATGGCTTTTGTTTCTCACTCACCTTCCAAAACTCACTCAAATGCCTCTTATTGACTGAATCTAACCAGAAAACATATGGGAAATGGAATTCTAATTCTCAGCTTTCTTCCCCATGAGAAAGAGGGAATGTAGACAGGGGACGGGGGCGGGGGGTGAAGATTAATGATAGTGGCCATGCCAAAGACAATCATGATCACGATCATGATGCTTATGACAGTGATGATTGTAATGATTGTGAGTCCATGACAGACAATCCAGGACAGATAGAAAATAAATTTTCTATCATCTCTAGATGTATAAATTGCTAAGTGGGTTTTTTTTTTCTTAACTCTCCCATCTATTTTTGTGTTTAGCATTTATCACCAGACACTAAAGATCTAGTGGTCTTATTTGTGGGTGACATTGTTTCCATCATGAAACTTGCCACCAGGTAGCAACAGACTCAGCTATTTGGTTTGCCTCCTTCTCAACTAGAATTGACCAAAGGTAAAATGACTACTTGAGATAAGGACCCTCATGTTTGAAGTCTGTCTGCCGTGTGAGGCTAGGCAAGCAAGTAGCCCCAGGCAAAGGAAATGTTAGTCTAAGATTTGATCACTGACTTCTAGTTTCCTACAAGCACAGAAAAGACTCTTCTTAGAAGAGACCTACTGGACTTTGAGTTAGAATACTTCTTCCCCAGACCCCAGTCACTCTATCAGTGACCCTATCTAGTTTGTTATTGTTGTTGTTTATCTTCCTTGAGCTTATCACAATCTGTAATCCATACATTTACTTGTGTGCTTATTTATTCTTTATCTCCTCTCCATTAGTATGTAATCTCCACAAGGGCTATTATCTTTCCTAATTTGTTCTACTTTAAACTGCCAGTACATAAGGGCACCTGAAACGTGGAAGGTGTGAGATAAATATTTGTTGAATGAAGAAAGGCTTTATGGAGAAGGTCACCATGGGCAAAGTGGATTAGCTTACAACTTAATACGACATGGTGCATTTGCACCTAAATAAATAAAATGCTAAGCTATCTTTGTAAGTTTTGACTGCAATTTAAATGCCAAACCATTTCCTAGGCACATTACATAGGTGTTTTCTAATATCAGAATGCTATTATGAAGATATTATTGTTCCCATATATATAGATAGCAAAACAAAGGGGAAATAGATGAAGTGACTAAGCCAAGGTTGCTAAAATTACTCAAGATATAAGTCCACATGTTTCTAGAACCTGTATTTTCACCACTGTTTCAGGCTGCTTCACTTCTTTGAAGGGCCTGGGAAGAGGGATTATAATAGGAATGAAGCACTGTCTACTCATCCATTTGAGAATCTGCGAGTTGATTTCTACATCTATGCCCCATTACTCAAAACTATGGTGAGTTGGCTATACCACCCATAGGAGCAAGACAGAGCTATCCAGCTATCAGAATTTATGTACATCCAGAAGCTTTAGAACTTGTTTGGTAGGAGCCACCAGAGTCAAGCTCAGTAAGGTATATACTCCCTGGGCAGCCCTTGGTCTCTAGTGATCAAACAGTTAAATGCAGCTTTCAGAGAGCATGGTTGTCAAGAGAACCAAGTTTACATAGATATATCATGGGTTTGGCATCTTAGCTTCAGAAATCCTTGAAAATTATTTCCCTAACTATATTCCCAATCATTTCTGTTACTTTTCCAATGTAGACAGGGGTCATACATAGAAAGGCATAGAAGAGATTAAGACAAAGGGACCCAAATAAATCATCTCTAGGATATGGTCTCTAGCAGAGGGGAAAAAATAGTATAAGAGGGAGAAGCAATGAAAGTGGCAAAGATAACTTTGATTCCTGGGACAAAGTTCTTGCTTATCACATTAGTGTAGCTTTGTTTCTTCACTATGACTGTGTTTTTCCTCTTGAATATTAGAAAGGTGGAGAGTCTCTCACAGCTGAGATGAGATCTACTGAACCGATTAGCTAAGGCCCTACTTCCTTATCAAAGAAGCCCTGTTCCCTTGAGTTTACCATCAATGTTGAAATCGAAAATCTATCTTGCTCAAGGTCAGATGTGAAAAGGTTCTGTCCCCAGCCTGTAGAGCAACTTTTTAAATGTTGGCTTCTCATTTTGAAGGGCTTGACCTTCAGCTGTTAAATCTGAGATAGCCACGGTCTTCAGAAACCAGCAGCCATTTGACACAGTGAGAAAGTGCTTGGAACCTCTCCTTTCTGTCACAAAGGCTATGAAAGAAAAGCATGGAACTCAACTAGTCTTTAAATATACAGGTACCAGGCACTGGAGAATTTGAGGTGACATTCAATCTGAAGAATTCAGGGTTAGCCATTTAAAATTTACACCTCTTCTCCATTCACTGCATATTTGAAAGTAGGGAGTAAGAATGAATATTTTCACGTAATTAAGGAAACCCAATTAATAGCATTTTTCCAGATTGGCTTAAGATGGCTTCATAGTTAAACACCTGTTGATTATTCATCAGTGGAGACTACAATATATGGTATGGCCTAGGACCTCACCTAAATTAACCTCAAGTGGATTATTTTCTAATATCTGTCTTTTCAAGCTCATAGGCATTTTTTCTCATAGTCAGATATTTTAAAAAGGAGATATAAAACATAGTAACCTGAAAAAAGCTATACCAATATTATAGTTATTAAAATTTTCAATATTGGTGATACAATGAAATAAGTAAATTTTATCACAGTAGCTATTGTTTGTGTTGTTGTTGTCTTTATCATTATATAACATACCTACTGAAAAGCTGCTGGAATTTATACCAAGTGAACATATCCATGTATCTAGCATGCGATGAAAGAACAGAACATTATCAGCATCCCAGAAGCCCCCTTGTGTTTCCTTTTACCTTCTACTTTCCCTCACAGATATTAACTATCCTGACTTCTAATGCCATATATTAGTTTTAACTTTTTTTGAATGAATGAAAAAGATCGGACTTTTTTTTTTTCAATGAAATTATATACCATTTACTCTTTTATGTCTGTTTTTTAAACTTAATTTGTGGGTGAGATTCATCCATATCATTGTGTACAGTAATTGTTTTTTCTTTCTCATTGCTGTATAGTATTTCACAGAATGAACATGCCACATTTTATTGATTTATTCTACTTTTGATGTGTCTTTAAGTAGCTTCCAGTTTGGGACTACTTCAAACACATTTATAGACATTCTAATACACCTCTTTTGGCAAGCATATGTGACTATCTCTGTTGGATATAAACTTAAGAGTAGAATTTCTGGGTTACAGAATATACATATTTTAGAAGATACAATTTTCTAAAGACGTTCTACCAACTTATACTCTTACCAACAGTGTATGAGAGTTCAAATCATTCCACATATTTGCTAACACTTGGTATTACCAAGTTTTGGGCGGAGGGGGTGTTAAATCATATTGTTGATGTATCTCATTTCATTTTAATTTGAGTTTTAGAATTTGAGTTTAAATGAGCAGTATGGACCATCAGTAACATGGAAACAGTTCTACTAATCTACTAACAGTTCTACTAATCAGCTACTAATAGATGAACGATCCCCTAACCTGGGGATCGTTCATCTATTCACAAGAGACTTGGATCTTGTGTCTTATTCGCCAGAAAATGGGGGCAGTTTTTAAATCACAGAATTTCAGAGATAGGAGGACTCTTGGGGATCAAGACTGAGGTTGGTCCTTGGAGGTATGAGCAGACAGTCCCTGTGACTCTTGAAGTCTCACAGGTGACAGCAGCAGCATGTGTTGCCTCATTAGGTACTTCTAACTTCGCTGCTTTTTTTGTTTAACAAATCAGAACATGGTGTGGCAAGCTGACAGAAGAATTGTGGAGAATTCTCAGCAATGCGTACTTTGTGCTCAGGACACCTGTGCATATTAGGTGGTCTGCTTATGCTCCTCAGCAAAAGAGTCAATGGGTTCTTCCTAATTGAGAGATCTGCAAGCCTTTCAGCAATCCATTTGAGAAAACATCTAGTGACTTCTATGACCTGAAAAGGAAAGTAAGAAAAAAGACAAAAATTATTTTCAGTAAGACTTAGAGACTGAGAAACATGAAACTCTTTTTCAATGACTATTTATCCACCTTCCATAAGAAGCTAACAGCTGAAATAATCATTCTCCCCTCAAACTCTAGAATCATATCTGTGCCATGGTAGTTTATAAGCTATG
Source organism: Mirounga angustirostris (assembly GCF_029215605.1). NCBI lineage: Eukaryota > Metazoa > Chordata > Mammalia > Carnivora > Phocidae > Mirounga > Mirounga angustirostris. The sequence continues at coordinate 180,583,808 of NW_026991709.1, read as the reverse complement.
AAAAATGATGAATAAATATAAGCTATGTAGATTGAACCTATCAATTCTAAGACATTATTTCAAATGGTCCTCAACTTCTGTTCCACTTTGAAGAAACCAGCACTTTTTTTTTTCATTTATGTAAGGACAGCCTGAGCCTAACGTAGAACTGCACAGTGATTAAAAAGTATTATTTAAATGAGTGAATGTTTTCCTGAAAAATGCTAAAAGCATCATGTATGCAAATAGCGAGCTCTGTAGTTCTACATTATAAGAGAAAAAGAAAATTCTAAAAAGAAAATTAATTTTATTAGACATTTAAATTACGTATTACCTTGTGGCAATCACATATGCATTAATATGTGGCATGTGTATATATATATATATATATATATGAGTATATATATATAAATATATTTAAGAATATATATTGCTATATGCTAAAAATGGTAGCTCCATATACACATACACTTACGTGCTGGTGTATATTGATATGAATACATATATTTCTATTCCCTATGAAAATGGTAGATCTCAGGACTATGATATACCTTTCTCTCACTTCTTGTATTTTACAGTTTTTCAATGTCTTCAGTGAGAATTCTGCAAGACTTTCAGGAATCAGTGTCAGTAAATTTCTCTTATTTTTGGAAATGGCTACATAAGATGCCAATACAGGCATATACCATAATACAGCTGAACATTCTCTTCTTAATGGACCTTTTGGTTCTTTGCTGGGTTTTTTTTCCCCATTAATACAATGCTGGAATGAACATCCATATTTATTATCTTTATTTAACATGAAACCATATTTGTAGGATAGATTCTGGAAAATCTACATGCTCTATCAGAGGGGTAACATCAATTCTGAAAATATTTCCAGGCTTTTTTCACATGCTTGTCTCTGCAGGGAGGCATGATAAAAAAAAAAACTCCACCCTTAATAAAAATTAAGAGCAGGAGAGGCATTGTCATGACCAGAAGGAGGAGTAAAGGATGCTTCATAGGCCAACAACAAACAGCATATGCATCCATACATGCACACATTGACATGCACACACAGACATATACACAAACTCATAAACACACATCTCCACTTTTGAGTGGAGCCAACAAATTATCATTTGCCCCATTTTCAGCTGTGACATTAGCTAACATGGTGTGAAACAAGTCATTCATGTCTCTGGTCTTGGATTATCTCAAAATTATGTCAAAATAAGATACATGGCTTTCAAAGTGTGGTTTGGATACCAGCAGCATCAGCATCACCTGGAAAGTTTTTAGAAATGTGAATTCTCAAGGTCTGCTCGGGACCAACTGAGTCAGAAACTCTGAAGTTGGGGCTCACTAACCTGTTTTAACAAAATCCTCCAGGTCATTCTGAAGTACACTAAAGTTTCAGAACCATTGACCTAAATGATCTGGAATATCCCTTCCAGCTCGTATGTCCTATGAAACTTTCAAACCCTCAAGACCCTAGGTATCTCAGTCCTTACTTTTAGATTGGGAGCTTTTTGAGAGCAACAAGTGGGCCAGAAATCCAGTTAATGGGCAGTAACTGTTGCTTTTCTTAGCAAATAATGAGGGCATGTTATTATAAGAATACCTCATACACTTGGCCCACCTTATCAACAATTAACCTTTGAACCTAAATGACTGAATTCTAATATTTGATTACTATATCTGATATTTACTCTCAGACTCTGTAACAACAAAGCTATGAGCTCTTTATTCAACTCACGAGCATTACCTGAATTATGAATTTATTGGGTGCTGTCAGAGAATTCTCCTGAAACCTTATCATAACGATAGACCATTGGGAGTCTATAAACACTGGGTATTTTAATGTATTAGTTTTCTGAAGAATATTACTATAAACAAGTAATGGTTTGCTCAAATTATTAAAACTAATATAAACCCACAATCCCAAAGTCACTCATTTGGGGACATAAAAGAGTTTTAGGAGAATCCGGTCACTTTGCATACCCCTTTTGCCCTATCAGTAACGCAACCTTTAGAGGTGGGTATTTATTCAGATCTAGATTCTACCCTAACTCACTGCATAATTTGGACAGCTTGCTTAACATTGTTGAAACTCATTCTTTAGTTCTAAAAATAGAATATCTTACTTTAAGGGGTATTGAGAGGCTTCAATTTGCAAATTTCTATAAAGTAGCACAGTGTTTAGTAAGTAAGCAAGTGTCAATAAACAGTAGCTTTTTAAATTGGTCTAAACTTTGGATCAATAATTTAGAAATTTGTTTCCAGATGAGTGATTCAGAGAGAGAGACATTCTAGGGAGTCGGAAAGAGAGAGAATTTCTAGTTCCTTCACCTCTTTCACTACTGCCATGGTTCTGCCCCTCCTGTCATCCCTCTTCGTTTCACTCTGGAATATAATGAGGGCCTTCTAGCTGCCATGTTTCCAAATTTACCCTACAAGTCACTACCAGAGTAATCCACCTAAAATCCACCTTTGTACACTTATGCCTTACTCAAGAAAACAGTGGATAAAGCAGATATTGATAAACATTTGTTCAGCATGTATTGGGCTCCTCCTGTATACCAAGCATTGGGTTTGGACCCTGTGGATACAAAAAGCAAAGTCCTGTTTCAAGAAGCTGGAAACCTCCCAGGAGAGAGGCCAGTTAACCACTTATTACTATGTGGTGTGAGCACTGCTGGTATACGAGAAAGCCCAGGATCATGGAAGACCAGAATGGGTATAGGACTCAGCCAGAACAGTGGTGAAAGAATCAGTGAGGACTCCCAAAAGAAGATGCTGGCGTTTTCACCAAGACTTAAAGGACTGAGCAGCAGACATCCATGATTTCTATCATACAGTTTCCATTTCTTGATTCTCCTGGTTACAAGCTCCTGATGTTCTTTAGAAGATCACCTTCACTCCTTTCTACCTTCTGGTAGAACTGTCTGCAGACCTCATTCAGCAGGCTGACAATTAGCCCAGTTCTGAGCCAATTAAAAACAACAAATTCTTTGGCCAGGGTGATAGGTTCAGGCATGAACCTACGGTTCAACTGGAACCAATTCAGTAACAGTCTCCCTGGGACCTCTGGAACCTTAGAGTTTGGGGAGCTCTTGGAAGCCTTCTTGTAATCTAAGTGGGAAAATCTGCCTACAACAGCAGGCGAAACAGAGAAAGAAGAACAGAAGAATGGAGAAAATCCTGTGGACATCATTTAAACCCCTGGATCTTGTGCTGACTAAAGTTAATCCTACTCCAGATTATTTCGTTAATGGAATTGCTGAATTCAGCTTCTTTCTTAAACTAGGTGCAATCATCTCTGTTGTCTCTTGCAACAAACATAGGATTTTGCCAGATGTAGGGAAGAAAGATGTTTCCAGCCAAGGAAACAAGTACAAAAGTATACCCCTGAGGGACAATGGTGCAAGCAGTTCTCAGCATGTTGTCTGGCTTGGCTGCAGCAAAGAATAGGACAGAGGAAGTGATTTGAGAAGATACTGGCGAGACAGACAAGGCCCAACTCATAAAGGATCTTGCATAACTTTTTAGAAAATGTGTAAGAGGTTGACATACTTTTTCTATAAAGGACAGAGAGTAAATATTTTCAGCTTTGTGGGCCAAGAGGCCACCTATGGTCTCTTTCAAAAATATTCAACTCCTCACTTGTGGCATGGATAAACAGCCAATAAACAATATGCAAACAAATAGACATGGCTGTTTGTGTGGGCTCTGCTTCATGGGTACAAAACACATTCAAGAATTGTCCACTGATCTATTCAATGAATACTGGCTGAGCACTTGCTCTACAACAGGCTCTGTTTGTAATCTCTGTATGTAAAGCTACATCTAGTACACACACTGCTCTGTTTTTTGTCCCAGTTGAAGTGAGTGGGGGTGGGATGGGGAAAGAAAACAGAAAACAAATGACCAACAAGATAATTTGAGACTAGTAAGATAGTAATTGGTTTGGAAAATACCCCTCTGAAAGAAAGGTTCTTTGGGGCTGAGACAAGTGAATACCTGGGAGAAAAGCCTTCCAAGAAGAAGGAACAGCAAGAGCAAAGACTTTAAGGGGAGAATATCTTACATATATTTTAAAAACACCCAAAAGATCTGTGTGACTGGAACCTGAAGTTTATAGAGGAGCACAAGAAGAGGTCAGAGGGCAGGCCACTTAGGGCTTTACAGATCATGGTAAAGCTTGGATTTTATGTCATGGGAAGCCATTAAAGGATTTTAAAGGACCACAATCTGATATTTTATAATAGTACTGTCCAATAGAAATATGTGATTCACACATGTGATTTTAAATTTATAGTGGCTACAGCAAAAAAAAAAAAAAAAAGTAGAACCAAACAGGTGAAATTAACTTCAGTAATATTTTTTCTTTAATCCAAATGCATTCAGGATATTATAAGTTTAAAATGTAATCAATATAAAGAGTATTAATGGGATGTTCACATTCTTTTTTCTTTGTATTAAATCTCTGAAATGTAGTGTGTATTTCGCACTTAAGAGTGTATCTCAATTGGAAGTAGCCACATTTCCAGGGTTTGATAGCCAGTTCTGTTTTGTGACTACCCTGTTGGACGTTGTTGTTATAGAGCTCACTCTGCTCTGTAGGGAATGGATTCTCCAGAGTTAAGGACGGAAGCCAGGGGACAAGCTAAGAGGCCGTAGCAGTGATCTAGATGAAAGGGGTTGGTCCAGGGTAAGAGTAGCAGAAAGAGATTAATTTGGAATTTTTTGTGGACATAAAATCAAATGAGTTGGATGTGAGAAGTGATGCGAAGAGACGAATCAAAGAGGATTTCTATGGATGGGCATGAACAACTAGGTTGTTCGTTCCATTTTCTGAGTGAACAAACCTAGGAAAGAACTAAGCTAGGCAGAAGCAAAATGAGAAATTGGGTTTAGATATGTTAAGTTTGAGATGCCTATTAGGCATCCAGGAAAGCAGTTAAACAGAGTGGTTCTGTCCCAAGGATCCATCATTAATCTTATAGGCAGAGATAGTTTCTCATATTTCAAAATCTTTGAAAAAGCAAGTTTTAATCTACACATGCTTGGCCCACATTCTCTCCTTCTCCCTTCTCCTCCTCCTATTGCTGAAGAGATTGATATCACTTTGCATGAGATGCTATAGTATTTTCCATTTAAATAGAAACCTCAAATAAATTGGATTTAAAATCTTTTTGGGGAAAAAGGAAACAATTTGCTTGCTGGGGTTTAATTTCAAGGCAAGAATCATAGCCAGGGCTATTTTAACCCATCTCTTGATTACCTTCCATGGTGGCTTGTGCTCTTGCAAAGTAGAGGGATTTTTGGAATTTCTAAGAGGTGGAGGTGGCTGTATTTACACAGGCAAAGAAACCAGGAAAGGGCTCATTGCTTGCAGTCCCCAGCCCTCAAGCCTTTAGGGGTTCTAATCCACCCAGAACAAATGACTGTCTTCTCTTCTTAACGATTTCCACAGCCACTGGCTACAGGCTACAGAATCTCTCTGGTAGTTGGTGCCAATACTTTATCATACACAAGCCAGCTGGGGGAGAAGGGTAAATGCTGTCAACTTACCAGCTGGCTTTACCAGATGTTCAACTGATTCCAGCCAGTTGTTTTCGAAATAACCACTTGTTTGAATTAAGTCGCTCTACCCCCAACCACACTACACACAGAACAGTGGCCTAAAGAAATCTGAATCTGTTTCTACTTTGCCACTGGCTTCCTTAGAGAATTAAGAAAAGTCAAGCCATTTTTCCTCCTACTGACAAAGTCAAGGTTTAGATAAGGCTGGTGCACCTGATGGAAAATTACTGAACCGCTCTTAGTACAATATTGAAACCCAGTCTATACTTAACATATTGACAGGGAACATCTGAGATATTTTCATTCTTCTCCTTTTCTTGACACTCCAATAAATGTAAGTAAATTAGAGTTATTGTAACAGGCTTGTGTCTACCTAATAAAGAATTTTATATCCAGTCAACTAAATTCAAATGCTCGGTTATTTATTCAGGTGATGCAGTCCCCCTCCCTGGTCACTTGCCCAAGGGTAGTTCATCACTGGGTAGCACTTTGAGCTACAATTTTTAGGAAATTTTCATACTTATATGAGCATTTTGCTACAGTAAAACGCTAGTGTAAAGATTTAAGAGGAGAGCTTGAAATCACTGACTTCACTCCAGGCACTGCTTAAAAAAGTTTAACCTATAATCTCATCAAAAGTGGTAACACAGAAGCCCTTTCTTCATCCCTAAGTTATTAAAACAGATTTCATCTGCCTAACAACTGGTTGTTAAATTAAAAAAAATAGAAACCAGTATTTGGGGCATTGTTGCTTTTTTGTCTACATCAGAGCAGTAAACTAAGGTATTGGGAAGACCAGGTGATTGTTCTGTTTTGCCGCATACTCCTTTTTCAAACATCAGATTTACAAGCTATCAGGCAGGGCATGCAATCTCCAGTTCATTGTGAGTCTGGCCACTCCCTGTGGTCTGAAACATGACACTGTTCACAAATCCAGGCCATTTACCTACCCCTGGGAGCATTTCCATTTGCAGTCCCTAATCTACACCGCGCCTTCACCATAAACAAATCCAGAGCTTTGAAATCAAACAGACATGGGTTCGAATCTCAGTCTCACCATTTACTAGATCAGCGATTTGCAAAAAAATTTCTTAATCTTTCCAGGTCTCAGTTTTCTCATCTATACAATGAGAATAACAACTCATCCCTTTAGTAGGGTGGTTGTGGGGTAGTTAGTGTAAGAGATGACCGTTGTACGTACACACGATGTGGCAACATAGCAAAGCATTCAGCGATGGTGACCTCGCAGATCTGTGACCTGAACCTTGGTTTATATTGTCAGCATAGCAATAATCTTTATAAAAAAAGGCAATTGTTATGTTAATTACCCAGATGTCTTGGTATCTGGGCATTTGGACAACTGAGTTACCTATTTCTCATCTGTCTGGTTGGCATCTCATCATCAGTGTTTACACTGCTTTTCAGAGGCAATCTGGCTTCACCCTATGGGTTGTTGATGTGCTTATTTTTGAAACCGTTTAACGCTGAATGTGTTTATTGTGATGCTTTATTTCCAGTAAGTTTTGACAATAAGCCAAGGACAAAATGAAATAAAATACAAGAAATTATAGCCCTTTGGGATCAATTAGCCCAGGCAAGGTCATTCTTAAACTTAGGAAAAGATGACAATGTTATGAGGGGTCAGAGAGTATTTGAAAACTCCAGAATTTAATTGCAAATAAGAGAGAATGTCAATAGCCCAGAAATGTGACCTAAATCCAAAATATTATAATGTCAGGAAAGGTTTGGGGAAACTGGATGGTACTCTACAGCAAAGTTCAGATGGTTCTAATTACAGTCAGAAACCAGCAACATTTTTTTTTAACCATAATGTGAATTTCTTTCATTGTTTGAAACCTCTAGGTTTGACAAAAGAAAAAAAAAAGTGCTTGCGGTTTTAATTTTTCACAGCCAGTTAACTATGGTTTGTTATGTGATTCACAAATTGTGGCATATTCGTGAAGGTGGAAGTGTACATATATCACTCTAAATGTTGAAACTTCTGTCAGTGTCAGACTGTTCTCTCTACCAAAAAAGGTAATGTGATATATTATAAATTAATCTTATTGAAACATTTAGAGTCTTGTGGATGTTTCTGCTTTTTCTTTTCATTGGTGTGGGTTGGAGAAACTCCACAGGGGGAAAAATGTGATTTAACATTCACAAGCCTGAGTAAGTAGCACAGATCTCCTCTTTGTGGAGGCCCCCCACCCATTGATCATCAGTGACCAGTAGAGATGGATATGAGCCTATTTCAGCCCATGAGAGTGTTATAGATGGAAGTCAGTATTTGGGGCTTTTAAGGATAAAAACTTTAGAGCCCCATCCAGCAAATGAGGTACTACAATTGCTCTTGAGCAAATCCCTTGAATTCCCTGAGCCTCATTTTTTCCATCTGTATAATGGCAATAAAATACCTCCATCAAAGGGTTTTGTAAAGATTAAATCAGATGTTCTTTATTCATTCATTCATTCATGGACACTTTGGCTGTTTCCATGTCCTAGTTGTTGTTGCAATGAACATAAAAGGGCAGGTATCTTTTTAATAGCCTGTTTTCATTTCCTTTGGATATATACCCAGAGGTGGAATTGCTGGTTTATATGGTAGTTTCATTTTTATTTTTTTGAGGAAGCTTCATACTGTTTTCCATAGTCACTGTTCCAATTTGAGCTCCACACCACCAACAGTGCACAGGGGTTCCCTTTTCTCTACATCCTCACCAACTGTTGTTATTCCTTCTCTTTTCGATAATAGCCATTCCAACAGGTGTAAGGTGATGTCCCATTGTAATTTAGATTTTCATTTCCCTAATGATGAGTGATAGTGAGCATCTTTTCATGTGTCTGTTGGCCATCTGTATGTCTTCCTTGGAGAAATGTATGTTCAGTTCCTCTGCCCATTTCTTAAATCAGAATATTATTCAGCCATGAGAAAGAAGGAAATCCCATCATTTGTCCTTGAGGGCATTATACTAAATGAGATAAGTTAGAGGAAGACAAATATTGTATGATTTCACTTATATGTGGAATCTTAAAAAGCTAAACTCATAAAAACCGAGAATAGAAAGGTGGTTACCATGGGCTAGAAGGTAGAGGAATTGGGAAGATGTTGGTCATTGGGTACAAACTTGAAGTCAGAAGATAAATAAGTTCCGAGGATCTAATGCAGCACATTGTGATTATGGTTAATAATACCGGATTGTATATTTGAAAGCTGCCAAGAGATTTCTCATCACAAAAAATAAATGAATAAAAATAATGAAATAAGTGATGTGATGGAGGTGTTAGCTAACCCTATGGTGGTAACCATATTACAATACATAAATGTATCAAATCAGCGTGCTGTATACTTTAAACTTACATAATGTCCATGTCAATTATAGTTCAATAAAAAAGATTCAATGAGATGGTACATATAAGATAAGTAGTACAACACCAGCAATATGGTAAGTGCTCAGTACGTGCCATTTGTCTCACTGTTATTAGTGGTAGCACCAGAGCTGTTGCTATTTATTGATTGCCTTTCTTTGCCTCATTTTCTTCATCTTTAAACTGCGATCACTGGGGCACCTGGGTGTCTGCCTTCGGCTCAGGTCATGATCCTAGGGTCCTGGGATCGAGCCCCACATCGAGCCTGCTTCTTCCTCTCCCCTCCCCCGGCTTGTGTTCCCTTTCTCACTGTGTCTCTCTCTGTCAAATAAATAAATAAAATCTTTAAAATAAAGAAATAAAGAATAAATAAAAAAAATAAACTGGGATCACATATCTTACTGGGTCACCATGAAGATTAAGTGAAAACATGACTGTTCCAATCGACATTGCCAACAGAACTAACATGTATTGTGCACTCAGGGATTTGATAGACTCAGAACATGATCCTTTACTGTCATGAGGTCACATAAGTCTCGCAACTTCCATATTATTATCCCAATTTGGAAGATAAGGAAATTGAGATTAAGAAAGATTGAGCTAATTTCACAAAGTCGCATAACTAGTAGGCAGAAAAGTTGAGATTTTGACTGTCACATATCCAGTTCCAAAATCTTTTCTTTTCACCATTTTATCATAATATAAGGATTTACAAACTTAAATTGCCCTGTATCTAGGAAGGTAAATGGAATGAATGAAATAAGCTGGGCAGACACAATGGCACTAGGGAGGGGCCGGCCTCATGTAAATAAGTAACCAACACTCATTATCACCATGAAGGATTGAGGCTCTGTTGCCTATCAGATTTCTGATCCATCAGGAAGAGTCTGGAACCCAGATATGATATGAAATCTCCTAATTATTAAATGGTTATAGCTAATTCAATTTATTTTTTAACACTGATATATATATATATATATGTACATATACATATATATATATGCCAACTTCAGTTTGCAGTGCTGACTCTTTTTTTTAATTTCACATGTATGTTTTATTTATTTTTTTATTACTGTGTTAATCACCATACATTACATCATTAGTTTTTGATGTAGTGTTCCATGATTTATTGTTTGCGTATAACACCCAGTGCTCCATGCAGTGCGTGCCCTCTTTAATACCCATTACCAGGCTAACCCATCCCCCCCTCCCCTCTAGAACCCTCAGTTTGTTTCTCAGAGTCCATAGTCTCTCATGGTTCATCTCCCCCTCCGATTATCCCCCTTCATTCTTCCCTTCCTGCTATCTTCTTCTTCTTCTTCTTCTTTTTTTTTTAACATATAATATATTATTTGTTTCAGAGGTACAGGTCTGTGATTCAACAGTCTTACACAATTCACAGTGCTCACCATAGCACATACCCTCCCCAATAACTATCACCCAGCCACCCCATCCCTCCCATCCCCCACCACTCCAGCAACCCTCAGTTTGTTTCCTGAGATTAAGAATTCCTTATATCAGTGAGGTCATATGATACATGTCTTTCTCTGATTGACTTATTTCGCTCATCATAACACCCTCCAGTTCCATCCACATCATTGCAAATGGCAAGATTTCATTCCTTTTGATGGCTGCATAATATTTCATTGTATATATATACACCACATCTTCTTTATCTATTCATCTGTTAATGGACATCTTGGCTCTTTACACAGTTTGGCTATTGTGGACATTGCTGCTATAAACATTGGGGTGCACGTACCCCTTTGGATCCCTACATTTGTATCTTTGGGGTAAATACCCAGTAGTGCAACTGCTGGGTCATACAGTAGCTCTATTTTCAACTTTTTGAGGAGCCTCCATACTGTTTTCCAGAGTGGCTGCACCAGCTTGCATTCCCACCAACAGTGTAGGAGGGTTCCCCTTTCTCCGCATCCCTGCCAACATCTGTCGTTTTCTGAATTGTTAATTTTAGCCATTCTGATTGGTGTGAGGTGGTATCTCATTGATGCTTTGATTTGGATTTCCCTGATGCCGAGCGATGTTGAGCACTTTTTCATGTGTCTGTTGGCCATTTGGATGTCTTCTTTGCAGAAATGTCTGTTCATGTCTTCTGCCCATTTCTTGATTGGATCATTTGTTCTTTGGGTGTTGAGTTTGAGGAGTTCTTTATAGATTTTGGATACTAGCCCTTTATCTGAAATGTCATTTGCAAATATCTTCTCCCATTCTGTCAGTTGTCTTTTGGTCTTGTTGACTGTTTCTTTTGCTGTGCAAAAGCTTTTTATCTTGATGAAGTCCCAATAGTTCATTTTTGCCCTTGCTTCCCTTGCCTTTGGCAATGTTTCTAGGAAGAAGTTGCTGTGGCTGAGGTCGAAGAGGTTGCCGCCTGTGTTCTCCTTTAGGATTTTGATGGACTCCTGTCTCACATTGAGGTCTTTCAACCACTTGGAGTCTATTTTTGTGTGTGGTGTAAGGAAATGGTCCAGTTTCATTCTTCTGCATGTGGCCATCTAATTTTCCCAACACCATTTGTTGAAGAGACTGTCTTTTTTCCATTGGACATTCTTTCCTGTTTTGTGGAAGATTAGTTGACCATAGAGTTGAGGGTCCATTTCTGGGCTCTCTATTCTGTTCCATTGATCTATGTGTCTGTTTTTGTGCCAGTACCATACTGTCTTGATGATGACAGCTTTGTAATAGAGCTTGAAGTCTGGAATTATGATGCCACCAGCTTTGCTCTTCTTTTTCAACATTCCTCTGGCTATTCGGTGTCTTTTCTGGTTCCATACAAATTTTAGGATTATTTGTTCCATTTCTTTGAACAAAGTGGATGGTATTTTGATGGGGATTGCATTGAATGTGTAGATTGCTCTAGGTAGCATTGACATCTTCACAATATTTGTTCTTCCAATCCATGAGCATGGAACGTTTTTCCATTTCTTTGTATCTTCCTCAATTTCTTTCATGAGTATTTTATAGTTTTCTGAGTACAGATTCTTTGCCTCTTTGGTTAGATTTATTCCTAGGTATCTTATGGTTTTGGGTGCAATTGTAAATGGGATCGACTCCTTAATTTCTCTTTCTTCTGTCTTGTTGTTGGTGTATAGGAATGCCACTGATTTCTGTGCATTGATTTTATATCCTGCCACTTTACTGAATTGCTGTATGAGTTCTAGCAGTTTTGGGGTAGAGTCTTTTGGGTTTTCCACATAAAGTATCATATAATCTGCAAACAGTGAGAGTTTGACTTCTTCTTTGCTGATTCAGATGCCTTTTATTTCTTTTTGTTGTCTGATTGCTGTGGCTAGGACTTCTAGTACTATGTTGAGTAACAGTGGTGATAGTAGACATCCCTGCTGTGTTCCTGACCTTAGGGGGAAAGGTCTGTTTTTTCCCATTGAGAATGATATACACTGTGGGTTTTTCATAGATGGCTTTTATGATATTGAGGTATGTACCCTCTATCCCTATACTCTGAAGAATTTTGATCAAGAAAGGATGCTGTACTTTGTCAAATGGAGTTATCTTAACAAATATGATTTATTTTATATAGTATAATGACATATGACAACATTTGGAAAGTCTGTGTAACTCAGTGAACCAATATGTTCCAGTGAACAATTCATGATATTACAAAATCTTGCATGGAAATAAGATCATTCCAAGTGAAGAATAGATTAATGAATTCTTCTGTAACTGATCATGAAAAGTTCATTGATATGGTTTCAGAGCTACATTGCTGTTAAACTTGAAGAAATGACTACTTTTGAGTATTGAGTATCAAATAAAAATATTCACAATTACCTTGAAAGTCTCTTATGATTCTATAATATCATCATATAATATAATATCCTCCCTTTCCTACCACATACCAATGGGGGACCAGATTTTTTTCATATACTTCAAGCAAAAAAACATATAGCAAGAGACTGAAAACAGAAGCAGATATGAAGTTCCAACTTCCTTCTATTAAGCCAGACATTAAAGAGATTTAAAAACTGTAAAATAAGACTTTTCCTACAAATTATTTTGTGTTGCAAAATATAGTTATTTTCCATTAAAATATGCTATTTATGTTAACGTGAAGTTTTTTATTGTTAGGTTTAAATGAGTTAATAATTTTTTTTATTTCTCAGTTTAATTTCTAACTATGTAATTATCAATAGATATCAATAGATAGAATTATTTGGTATTCTCAACCACTTTTAAGAGTATAAAAGGATTCTGAGACCAAAAAGTATGATAACCACTGCTCTAGAACAGTGCTACTCAAAGTGTTGTTTATGAATGAGTTATGTCAGCATCACCTGGGAAATTGTTAAAAATGCAATTTATTGGGCCCCATCCTAGACCTACCAAATCAGAATCTCAGGATGTGGGTTCCAGGAATCTGCATTTTAACAAGACTTCCAGGTGATTATAAAGCTCACTAAAGATAAAGCACTGTGTTCATCACCTACATCATTAGTAAAATAAAAAGAAAGAAAAAGCAAAAATTAAAAAAAATTTAAAACATTAAAAATAAATTGAGAACATACCCTCAGATTATGTATACTTATTTCGTCTGTATACAAGCACATCTGTGCTAATATACTATGAACACTAGACAAAAAACTGAACCATGCACACACACACACACATAGAAATGATATTAGAGGATGAGATGTTTTCTGTTCTATATTTTGCACCCATAGACACTGGTCCATGTGAGTCCCCAGTTATAAATTGTGTTGCTCCAGAAAAAGGCTAAAAAGGCTTTGTAAAAACTCTCTTTCCTCCTGTGATTGAGCCCTGATAAATTAAGAACCATTCGCTCTTTCTGGCCTTACTCTATTTCAGTGGACTTTTCTGCATCAAGCCTTTTCCAGAACACTCAGTGCAGGTTTCTATGTCATTGAGATTTTCTTTTGTGAAAGTTAAGGCGGCAAAGCCCAGGGAAGCCAGACTACAGAGAGAATTTCTGAGTGAGTTGCTTCTCTGATAGTCTGCATAGCCTCCTTTTCTCCTTGAGTTTATCTGATCTCTCCATGAATGAAAGAAGAAACCAATGAATGAATCAGAAAAGAGTATTTGTTCAAGTTCTCTGTTGTTTCACTGTGGACTTTCATTCTTGACTTTTTTCATGGATGACTTTTTAATCGCAATGTTTCAAGATAAGTGACTTTGGAATTTGACCCATAGTTTGGTTGGGATTGTTTCCATGTTTATTTTGTAGAAAACATAAAAGATCAGAAAGGAAAGGCAACACTTTGGGGGTTTTTGTTGTTGTCAGAAGAAAAGCCTTTAAAAAACAAACATTATTGTGAGAATGCATTTCCACCTTCAAGCTCTGTGTGAACTCAGCCTTTAAAAAAAGCCCTTGATTCACCTTGTAAAAGGTATAGTTTCCACATTAGCCTGTTCATTGGGATGAGCTGGGGCAGTGTTTGTACATAGATTTCTTTGTTTTATCCCAGATCCACTCAATATAATTTCTAGGGAGAAGAATTGGGAATTAATTTTTTTTTTTGACAAATACATCAGGTAATATCTATGATCAGGTAAATTTGGATACTGAGTGATTGGAAAGTTTGAAAACAGATTTAAGAATAATGAACCATATTGCTAATTGCATATTGCAAATGAATGATATTCTCCTAAACTGAGCAACATTCTCTGGGGGCCTCATGTACAGGGGGATGAGACAGTATCTGAAATTTATGTTGACTCTTCCCTAAAGCACCTGATAAAGTCAAGTATGGTGTCATGGTTTAGAGCTCTCACTTGGGAATCTGATAAACCAGGATTCCATTTCAGTGTCTCATTTTAGTTGCCATGTAATTATTTATAGATTTAGCCTCTCTAAGCTTGAGTTTCCTGAAAATTAGGACTAATATTATAAACTTTTCAGGGTTGGTGGTGAGGGTTAACTCTAACACCACATCTGGTATACATTTCAGACCTGTCACTTACTACGTTGGTGATCAAGACTTTGACCTTAATCATTCTCAGTTCCTTCCTCTATGAAACAGAGACAATAGGAAGAGCTACCTGGTCCTGGTCTGCTAGTTGATGCCCAGTATCCTTTTTTTTTTTTTTTTTTCATTTGTAGAAGAACTCACATTTTGAGTATCAAATTGCACAGCTAAAAATATATATATCCCAACCTCCCTCATAGACAAATGTGGTCTTTACAATGTAAGATCTAGATCTTAGAAAAGTCTCCCAGAGAGCTTTTCTCCTTTCCATCACTTGCTGCCAGTAAACAGATGTGAAGGCACCAATGGTCCTCTTGGATCATGCAGTGGTCTTGAAAATAAAATTACTCCCAATGAATGCATTCCTAATGATAGCATGCAAACCTTGGGCTAATACCTTTCCAGTCATTTTTCCCAAAAGAAGCCTAAACTTTTTAAGTCCTGTTGCAACTACACTAACACTTTAAGGCCATTCCTAACTGATCCTTTACCTAATAGAGTCACTGTAAGGATAAAATTAGGTAAAGCACATGAAGCACTTTAAGCAATGCCTGGCACATAGAACATGCTTTTGAAAATGATAACTTTTTTTAAAACTGGGCTTGGATTCCATAGGGCTTTCCAAAAAGATCATGTTGATTTTCCTCTGGACTGTGGACAATGTAGTTTTCAGTGAGGTTAAGTGATAGTCAGTGTAAAAAACAAAGGAACACAGCAGAAACTCCCTTAACTGACCTCTAACCAGCACACTGGGTGAACTCATACTCTCCATTCTCCCCATAAAAATCCCAGTAGAGGCCAACAAAAAAGTGAGACTTTTGGCTGGCTGGTAGGTCATTTTTTGGTTCATTTGAATATTTGTGTTCTCACTAATTGAGTTGTATAGTTAGCAAGAATCAGTGTTTCCAAACTTATTCATGCATATTGTATTTGCTATTGAAATACATAACTTAATTAAATATTATATAAGCTAATGAAATATGAGATGGAAAAGAAAAGAGTTAAATGCTTTAAAAAGTTTAAATGAAAAAGAAAGATTACCTTTTTGCAGGTGGGAAAAATCGCCTAAAATGTATTCTTGGGAAGTATTCGGTGTTCTGCCTTAACTTCTCACTTCAAATAATAGAAAACGTGGCTTTGAAGATAATGTATAATAAATCTAGTTTATGCAAGGTTGACTACTTGGAACCTCAAAATCTGGACTCTGACTCTAAGAAAAGTCGTTGGCCTTAAATTTTTTAATTGGCAAATAAATGTACATTTAGGCATTTTAAGTTACACTGAAATGTATATAAGGTATATATATCAACGGGTCAAGTTATTGTTGGGGATTTTTTTGTCATTTATTGTTTTAACTGAATTTTTCAACTAATTTACCAACTACCATTCTCCATCATTTTGGATTAGGGGGCACAGTTTCAGTCCCATTCACAGTCTACGCTGCTGCAGGCATAGCCTGAGGACAAATATCTAAAGCCACTCAGGGTTGATTGTGAGGCTACAGAAAGATACATGCTTCCCTGGCTCCCAAGTGGATCAAGAAAGAAAGGAAACCAAGTAAGGACTTTACATCAAAGTAAGTTAGGCAACTCCAAACTTCCCTCACAGGCTTAAAGGGAAAGGTGATCTCTATGGACAGTGATTTAAGAGGCATCCTTTGAAGTGCTCCTGTTTGTTCTGTAGGATTTTCCCATTTGCCTCTTGAAATAGAATGATAGTGAACCTTCTTTTCCTCAAGCCAAAAAAAAAAAAAAAAAAAAGGCAAACAGCAGATCTTCTCAAATCAGGTATCACTGTGTCTGTGTTTTGTCTAAGAGAAGCCTGAAATTGTTCTCCCATGAGAATTGGAAGGAATATACATAGCAAGGCCTAGCTTCTTAGTCTGCATGTTCAAGGTTAGAGTAACAATTATGAATAAATTAAGGGAAAAGATAGCATGTTAAGGTAGATAGCTTCCAAGATGGCCTTCTTCAATTTCTACTCTCTGTATATTTGCTTCTTGCCATGTTGAGTGACTGAGTTTAATTCCTTTCCCCTTCAACCCTGGATATTCTTAGCATTTGCTTGACTGATAGAATGTGAGAGAAGTCACGTTCTGAACTTCCAGATCACATGAAGTTTTGCAACTTCCTCTGGTATCATGGAATGTCCTGCTGGGATGTACTAATTCAGCTTTAGGGCTGTGAAACACCCAAGCCTCATGGAGTGCTCCTCCAGTCAACAATCTCAAAAAGCTCCTAGCCATCAAGAGCGTCCATTGTTGGTCCCACAAGTACGCCATCTTGGATATCCAAACCAGTCAAACCTATAGATGACTAAAGACCCCAATTGACAACTGATTTCAACTTCATGAAAGATCCCAAGCAAGAACCTCACATCTGAGCCCGTTTAACCCGCAAAACTGAGATTTAATATTGCTGTTTTCAGCTACTAAATTTTAAGCAATAGATAACTAAAAGAGATGTTGTTAAACACAGTGGTCGAGCACATGCACTCTGATGTTAAGACTGGGTTGATGTGTGTCCTGCCTTTGCCCTTATTATCTTTGTAAATGTAGAGAATTATTTACTGCTTCTGTGACACAGTTTCTTCATCTCTATGGTATGGGTAATAACATTATCTAGCTCATGGGGTGATCTTGAAGTCCATATATGCTTATGCTGCATATAAAGAACATGGCATATAGTAATTCAGGGACATCATCATCATCATCATAATTATCTTTACTGTTACCACAATCGACACTACCACTACTGTTAATACTGTTGTTGTTTCTCACCAGCTTTTAGGAGGAAAGAGAGAGAGATTTCTGACTTGGTCTTCATAAAAAACCCAATGGAAAAACAAAACCAAAATGGCCACTTTCCACAGTGTCTTTTACAAAAATACATGGCATATATTAGCTATTATTATAATACCTCTTTTTTTTCTAATTGTCAATGTTCTTGGGTAAACTATTATAGTGTTTTATCAACTACTCAAACTTTCAAGATATGTTATAGACACTTTTCATTTCCAAGGTAGCAGTTCCTAGAAGTAACAATATTTTAATGATTTAACATATGTCCACTAATTCATTCAACAACTGTTTATGGAGTGTCAGCCCTATGACAGATCTTATTATGATGAGTCAGGGGGTTTGGCAAGAAAGACGGACAGATAGTAAGCAAGTAATTATAAGGGTATCATGAGGGTTTAAAAAGAAAGAAAGAAAAGCAAGGCAAGGCTATGCTTGTATAAATTAGAGGAATCTGATGTGATCTGGGGTTGGGAGGTATCAAGAAGGTCCTTTCTGAACAGGAAGACACCAAAACGGATCAGTGGAAATGTACAAGCAAATCAAAGTGGCACAGTTGGGTGGGTGGAAGTGTGGAGTGGTTGTGTGTCTAGCAGAAGGATCAGCCTGAGGAAATGTCCTCAGCTAGGAAAGACCACAGTTCCCCCAGGAAATGAAAGTAGACAGAGTGTGGCTGGATATAGTGAAAGAAGCTTGAGAGGAGCCTGGAAAAATAAGCGGACCACTCACTAAAGACTTTCCACACTCAGATGAGGATTTTGACTTTTTTCCTAAGCGTCTGTGGAATTACAGTGAAGGTTTTAAAAAAGGAAATGACAGAGTCAGTATGGTGTGTTTGTTTATTTGTTTGTTTAGGTGGCTGTAACTGCTGTATATGGAAAGGGTGGGAGGGGTATGTTTGTTAGAAGAAATAACTAGCCCAGGAGGAAGAGGATGATTTGGCCTACAGAGTGGTGGCCTGGATGTAGAGAAATACTCAGCAGTCACCTGCCATTGGATAATTATCCCCAGTTGGTAGTAAACTAATGGAATTTTTCCAAAGGATCCACGTGAATCTGATGATACTGTAGAGAGCATCACCTATTAGTGATTCTGATTACTAATCTCTTGCTTGGTAGTTAAGTATATTCTTCACCAACAGTGGCTTAAAGTTCAATCCTAGGTATTGTGAAATATTTTAGAGATTCTGATTCACAGTTTAATTCCTGGCTCAGCACTTACTGGTTGTTGTATGACCTTGGAAAAATACTTCTCTGTGCCCCTTTTCCCATCTGTAAAATGGGGCTAAGAGTACTCCCTACTTCATGGAGGTGCAGTGAGGATTAGAAGTAGAGTAAGTATTCATGATAGCACCTGGAATGGAGAGAGTCCTTAATCATCATTATTATTATTATTATTATTATTTTATAATCATCCATTCCACACATGTATTGAACAGGCACTGGGATTCAAAGATAAATTAGTGAATGTCCCCACTCTTATAGATGCTTATAATCTGCAAGTGTTGGGTTATAAATCACGAGGATAAATGGGCAAAGAACAGTGCTGCATCTGTGCAAAATGCAAACACCAAATTAGAAAAGGACATTGTGGCTAGGTTGGCTCAAATCACTGCGCCTCTCTCTAGTGGAGTTTATTATTTTAAGAAAACAAGGCCAAGGTGACCCCTGATTGAAAATGTGGTAGTTAACAGCCCAAGATGTCACTGGAAATGCAAGACAGCTTGGGGATGCAAAGATCGTATGCTTTCAAAAGCTGATTCAAGTAGAAGAGTTTAAAAAGCCTATTTTGGATCATAAAAATGCCTCCAAAAGTTTTTTGGTGGCTTTTTTTTTTTTTTTTTTTTAGAGTGAAAACTATTTTAGTGGCCACCATGTAGAAGGAAACATCTGAAGTAGTGCCTATGTCGGAAGGATCAGCTGCCAGGGTGATTGACTTTGAAATGGTCTTCAGGGACTTTCATGAGTATAAGAGATATTTTTTTAACACTTACTGGGAAATAGAGCCTTGAAAGCCTGTCTCCAGCAAACGGGATTTTTGACATGTGTTGGCTGGAGCCTAGACGTCAATTTTCCCTCTCCTACTTTTGCAACAGACTTTTCCCTTTATCCTGATAGAAATCAAAATAGTCAACTTGTCATTAAAATGGAGCTGTAGAAATTATCGAAGAGATACATTATCTCTCCATTCTCATAAAGCAGCCTGGGTATTAAAATATCCTTTGTGTTCCATGCAGAATTTTTATTTATACTAAGCAACTCATTTTATTTGTCAGGGCCAAACTGATAAGAATAACAATTATCTGGGTCCGTATTTTCCATGAAAACTCTTTATATGTTAATCCAAAAAAAAAAAGAAAAACACCCTACTGTTTATTGAAGCATTCAATAATAGTCTTTTGGCAATGACATGACTTAACTGAAACCTGAATTCTCAGGAAGGACGCTACTTTTGCTTTTGTTTTTGTTTATTGTTTGGGAGTTCTTTTTTTCTTAGAATACACACTACAAACTAAATTCTTGAAATCACATTTTAAATTTAGAACATAAATACCTTTAATTTACCATAAAAATGTAAACATAGTAATACGTTTTAAAGTTATAATAGAACTAAGGGAGTATTTGGTAAAACCCCATTATTTTTATAGTTGGGGAAATGAATGTATGAATAAGGGAGGTGATTATGTCACAGTTAGTTAATGGAAGTGAAAGGTTAGAAAATTTATATTTGCCAGGATTCTCTTGGTTACAAGTTTTAGCTGGCTTTTTTTCTTTGAAGGAGCAGAAGGGATTTTTTAGCTTACATACAAGTAAAGTCCCATGGTGAAACTTACCAGCTGGGTGAGCAGACAAAACACAAAGACACAATAACAAGTAAACTGCAGGTTTCATCAAGGTATAGTCTCAAATGATGTCATCATGCTCGATTTCTATCCACCTCTTGGTTGTGTCTTCCAATGTGTTGCATTTCTTCCTCGGCTCTTTGAGGTGGTCCCTGACATCTCCACCCTCACATTTTTCTGGGTTTGAGTGCCGAGGGGGAAATGAGTCTGTTCATAAAAGTCTTGAGATCAGCTTGATTTGGGCTAATGAGTTTGGCTTAAGTCTTGTTGTGTCTTAAGCCAGTGCTTCTCAAGCTTTCCATCATGAAGGACTTTTTAATTGTCTTTAAAAAAAAAAAAATCCAATCTGTCATGGTCCAATAACTCTGTGAAATACAATTAAAAATGAATTAACATAAAAATGAAAGCAAAAAAATAGACTTACGGAATATAAGCCCAAATTTTTATTATATTTCACAGACATAAGATTACTCTGTCAAATTGGTATAAATTTTTCTAAACACTTACTCTTAATTTCTGTACTTACCATGTTGCAGATGCATGACAAACAATCACACTTTGAAGGAACAGTGCTATAGCTGGGGGTCAGGAAACTACAACCCACATACCAAGTCTGCTCCTCTCCCAGTTGTTAGTAAAGTTTTATTGGAACATAGCCATGTCCACTTGTTTATATATGGTCTAGGTTGTTTTTATCATAACAGAGTTCAGCAGTTGGACAGAGACTGTTGCCTACAAGGCCAAAATATTTACTATCTGGCCCTTTACAGAATAAAGTTTGCTAGTTCCTACATTAAGCAATCACTGACCAGAAGACCATGGTTTATGACTGGAAAAGAAAAAGTAACATGCTCAACTCATGAAGCAAATACATGGACAGTAGGAATGGGATGATTCTCCAAAGGAAATTGAAATTCAGCTACCAAAAGAAAGCGAAAATTATTTGTGGAAGCTAAGGACCTTCAAGTGCAGAATTTAGATCTTTCCACTTTTCATTTCCTCTTTCCTTGATTCTACTTAAAATTGAATTACTATATAAAATGAATACACTTAAGTAGGGCACATGATATGATGAGCCCTGGGTGTTATATACAACTGATGAATTATTGAACACTACATCTGAAACTAACGATGTACTATATGTTGGCTAATTAAATTTAAATTAAAAATTTAAAAAAATAGGGGCACCTGGGTGACTCATTCAGTTAAGCATCTGCCTTTGGCTCAGGTCATGATCCCAGGGTCCTGGGATCAAGCCCCACGTCAGGCTCCCTGCTCAGCAGGGAGCCTGCTTCTCCCTCTCTTCCCCACTTGTGCTCTCTCTTGCTATCTCTGTCTCTCTCTCTCAAATAAATAAATAAAATCTTTTTTTTTCTTTTTATTATGTTATGTTAGTCACCATACAGTATATCATTAGTTTTTGATGTAGTGTTCCATGATTCATTGTTTGCTTGTAACACCCAGTGATCCATGCAATATGTGCTCTCCTTAATAGCCATCACCGGGCTAACCCATCACCCTCTACTCCTCTTCCCTCCCCTCTAAAACCCTCAGTTTGTTTTTCAGAGTCCATAGTCTCTCATGGTTCATCTCCCCCTCCAATTTCCCCCCCTTAGTTTTTCCCTTCCTTCTCCTAATGTCCTCCATGCTATTCCTTATGTTCTACAAATAAGTGAAACCAAATGATAATTGACTTTCTCTGCTTGACTTATTTCACTTAGCATTATCTCCTCCAGTCCCATCCATGTTGATGCAAAAGTTGGGTATTCATCCTTTCCGATGGCTGAGTAATATTCCATTGTATATATGGACCATATCTTCTTTATCCATTAATCTGTTGAAGGGCATCTCGGCTCTTTCCACAGTTTGGCTATTGCAGACATTGCTGCTATGAACATTGGGGTGCATATGGCCCTTCTTTTCACTACATCTGTGTCTTTGGGGTAAATACCCAGTAGTGCAATTGCTGGGTCATAGGGTAGCTCTGTTTTTAATTTTTTGAGGCACCTCCACACTGTTTTCCAAAGTGGCTGTACCAACTTGCATTCCCACCAACAGTGTAAGAGGGTTCCCCTTTCTCCACAACCTCTCCAGCATTTGTTGTTTCTTTCCCTGTCAATTTTTGCCATTCTAACTGGTGTAAGGTGGTATCTCAATGTGGTTTTGATTTGAATTTCTCTGATGGCTAATGATGATGAACATTTTTTTCGTGTGTCTGTTAGCCATTTGTATGTCTTCTTTTGAGAAGTGTCTGTTCATGTCTTCTGCCCATTTTTTGACTTGATCATTTGTTTTTTGGATGTCGAGTTTGAGAAGTTCTTTATAGATCTTGGATATCAGCCCCTTATCTGTAGTGTCATTTGCAAATATCTTCTCCCATTCCATGGGTTGCCTCTTTATTTTGTTGACTATTTCCTTTGCTGTGCAGAAGCTTTTTATCTTGATGAAGTCCCAAAAGTTCATTTTCGCTTTTGTTTCCCTTGCCTTTGGAGACAAGTCTTGAAAGAAGTTGCTGTGGCTAATGTCGAAGAGGTTACTGCCTATGTTCTCCTCTAGGATTTTGATGGATTCCTGTCTCACATGGAGGTCTTTCATCCATTTTGAGTTTATCTTTGTGTATGGTGTAAGAGAATGGTCAAGTTTCATTCTTCTGTATATAGCTGTCCAATTTTCCCAGCACCATTTATTGAAGAGACTGTCTTTTTTCCATTGCATATTTTTTCCTGCTTTGTCGAAGATTATTTGACCATAGAGTTGAGGGTCCAGATGACATGATACTTTATGTGGAAAACCCAAAAGACTCCACCCCCAAATTACTAGAACTCATACAGCAATTCAGTAATGTGGCAGGATACAAAATCAGTGCACAGAAATCAGCTGCTTTCTTACACTAACAATGTAACAGTATAAAGAGAAATTAGAGAATCAATTCCATTTACAGTAGCACCAAAAACCATAAGATACCTTGGAATAAACCTAACCAAAGAGGTAAAGGATCTGTACTCTAGAAACTACACAACACTCATGAAAGAAATTGAAGAAGACACAAAAAGATGGAAAAACATTCTATGCAGGGTGCCTGGGTGGCTCAGTCATTAAGCATCTGCCTTTGGCTCAGGTCATGATCCCAGGGTCCTGGGATCGAGCCCCGCATCAGGCTCCCTGCTCAGCGGGAAGCCTGCTTCTCCCTCTCTCACTCCCCCTGCTTATGTTCCCTCGCTCACTGTGTCTCTCTCTGTCAAATAAATAAATAAAATCTTTTAAAAAGAAAAAAAAAAGAAAAACATTCTATGCTCATGGATCAGAAGAATAAACATTGTTAAAATGTCTATGCTGCCCAGAGCAATCTATACCTTCAACGCCATCTTGATCAAAATACCAATGACATTTTTCAAAGTGCTGGAACAAACAATCCTAAAATTTGTATGGAATCAGAAAAGACCCCAAATCACCAAGGAAATGTTGAAAAAGAAAAACAAAGCTGGGGGCATCACGTTGCCTGATTTCAAGCTATATTACAAAGCAGTGATCACCAAGACAGCATGGTACTGGCACAAAAACAGACATATAGACCAATGGAACAGAATAGAGAGCCCAGATATGGACCCTCAACTCTATGGTCAAATAAATAAAATCTTTAAAAAAAATTTTTTTTAATAAAATGAATTCAAAGTCGGGCGCCTGGGTGGCTCTGTCGTTGGGCGTCTGCCTTCGGCTCAGGTCATGATCTCAGGTTCCTGGGATCGAGCCCCACGTCGGGCTCCCTGCTCAGCGGGAAGCCTGCTTCTCCATCTCCCACTCCCCCTGCTTGTGTTCCTTCTCTTGCTATGTCTCTCTCTGTCAAATAAATAAATAAAATCTTAAAAAAAAAATGAATTCAAAGTCAAAACATGCCTCAGATGAAGTCAGGCCATAACCAAGACTGGGAAGAATTTGTCATGTCAAATCCTTTGATGAGTGAAGAGGTATCAAATATGCAAAGGAATAAATAAATAATTTTAAAATGGTATTATGAGAATTGATGATACCTACCATGATGGTGTGTAAAATGATCATACTTGGGTGCCTGGGTGGGCTCAGTCGGTTAAGCATCTGCCTTCGGCTCAGGTCATGATCCCAGGGTCCTGGGATCAAGTCCCGCATCAAGCTCCTTGCTCAGCAGGGAGCCTGCTTCTTCCTCTGCCTGCCCATTTTTTGACTTATTTGTCAAGTGCAAGCCCTGCTTATGCTCTGTATCAAATAAATAATAAAAAAAATCTTAACATTATCATACTTATAAAATACCTAGTTAACTCTAATTTCCAGAAGTGGAAATGAAAACTATTTGGAGATTATATTTATTTGGAAAATATTTAATAAATATGTACCATGACTATCTAAACACTGTGCTAGAGATTGGTATTTTCAAGTGACTTGCAGAGAGGAACAAAACTGTAGTCAGTGGTAATTAAATAAAATAACTGCAGGTTTTAATTAGGCTATCATCTGATCTAACCAAAAGGAGTGGAAATAGAGATCAAAAATGGAGAATCTCCTTTGGCAAGGAAGACATCTGTGAGAAAGTAGCAATGAAGCAAAGTTCTACAAATGAGGTGCAACTAGCCGAAAGAAATATAATGTACAAACATTCCCAGCTAAGGGAAAAGCAGGTGCCAAGTCTCTGCAGCAGAGAAGTCTTGATCTGTTCTAGGAAAGAAAGTGTGGTTGACATGGAGTAAGCAAGAATAAAAATAGTCCAAAAACCTTTGGAAAGTTAGAGGCTAAATCATTCAGGCAGGGCCTTAGTACATGCAAATTCTCTACTGAATAGTGAAGTAGAAAGATATTGAAGGGTAGTAAGCAGGTGGATGGCATGGTTTGATTTATTTTTTAAAATACCACTTTTGTTGATGTGTATTGAATGAGTAATAATAATGATGATAATAGTTGACTCACATTAAGGGCAATGTTCTAAGCAATTTAAATGTGTTAAGTTAATCCTTACAGCAAGCCTGTTATTAATTCCATTTTACAGATAATGATGATAATTACTCTTTTTATTGTCTGCTAGGAAAAATAAATTTGGGTTTTCTCGTGCTTTAAAATACATAAAAACAAAGACTGTCATCAAACACAAAATACTTGTTAATGGAACCTGGCCTACAGTGCCCAAATATCCTGATTTGTGATAATTAGTCCTAATCATTTCAGATAATTAATGGATTACTAACCATTGAGTAACTGGGTAGAAACTGAATATATTCCTCGAAACACAGATGAACATAGACCATCAGACTAATCCTCATAGACAAGTAGATATAATCTCTACCTCTACCAATATATAGCAGATGATAAAAATTATATTTACTCCAGAGAGGACCCAGTTTCCTTTGCTTGTATGCTTCTCCTTCCCTGACTTCGCTACTTGTACTTGCATTTGCCTTGTTCACCTTCATCCTTGCAAATCAAACATCTCCTTCTCAGAGCTGTCAGAAATAGAACATGGAGAAAGCTAGGGTGTTGTTAGAACCAACCAGTCTTGACCAGAGCAAAAGACCGCAAATCAGGCCTTAAAATCATTCCAAGACCCAAAAGAATTGAAGATTTATATTCAAACCCCAACTCACATGATTTTTATAGTAACAATATTCATATTAGTCAAGAGGTCAAAATATGCAAATGTCCATCAATGGATGAATAGGTAAAACAAAATGTGATATATCCATACAGTAGAATATTATTCAGCCATTAAAAAAGGAATGAAGTACTAATCCATGCTACAACATAGATGAACTTTGAAAACATTCTGCTATATGAAAGAGCCAGATATAAGAGACCATATATTATATTATCCATTTGTAGGAAATGTCCAGAATAGGCAAGTCCTTGGAAACAGGAAGCATACCTGGGGTTGCCAGGCACTATGGAGAGAAGGGAATGGGGAGTGATGCCTGGTGGGCACAAGGTTTCCTTTTAGGATCATGAAAATGTTCTGGACCCTGGATAGTGGTGATAGTTATACATTGTGAATGCACTAAAATCCACTGAATTTTACTCATTAAAATGGTTAAGATGGTGTGGTTTAGTTATGTGAATTTTGCCTTGATAACTTTTTAAAAATTATCCCAAGAATCATTCCTGATAGGAAGGCCTTTCTGGCAAAAAGCAAGTATGTGTGCATTTCCCCAGAACGAGGCCTCATTTTCTGATAACACGTATTTTGGAAAGGAAGCCAATGAAACAGCACTGATGGATTTGTTTTTGTGTTTGAACTAAGTGCTCGCTGCTGACAGAATGATTCAATAATTGGTGGTGATGATGATCCATGGCCATGGTAATCATCATTATCATCATTATACCATCATCATCACATAATCTGGATAAACTTAGTAATCACAGAAGAAAATTTAATCCAGTGTATAGAAAACTCATTTTTAGTGCATACTTGGCTGGTTTTTTATAAAGGGTTATATATTTAAAGTATAAACCTGAGATGAAGGGACAAGGAAAACATAAAAAACCACATGTGAGTCTCATTTGTGTACAACTAAAAAAGAAAAGAGTAGAGCTTTCCAGCCAGGGAGTCCATACATTCCCTTAGGGTACCATATGCATTTTTCTGTAAGGCTCTTCCCTGTACAAACAAGCTTTTCTTGCCCGGCTCACCAGTTTGAGCCAGGGGAAAATTGCTTGGTAGGCCTTTGTTTTGATAATCAGTAGGACTCCTTCAATGCCATCCTAACCTGAGCAGCACAAATGACTCTCAAAGCAGGTAATATAGATTTGTCTGCCACAGCCCTGTGAGGGACCTCCTTTGACTCACTTGTGTTCCTGGAGCCTCTTAACTATGATTGTCACAAGGACCCAAGGATGACAGCCATGTTGTTCCTGCAGTTTCTGCCCTGGGTCTTTGAGCTGACTTGATTAGTTTCACCTGAGCCATACAAGAGCACAATCACAAAAGCCCTATAGCTGTCACCATATATCAAGTGTCCTCACATCTGACTCCAACTGTTTAAAAGAGAAAGGAAGTCTTGTATCAAATCTACATTGGGGTTAGCAATCCTTTTCTTAACCCTTTACTACAAATTTACCATCCAACCTCTTGTCATTTGAAGTAATGAGCTTTAAAATGTTCCCCATCTGCATTAATAAAAATATCAATGACCCTAAAATCTCTCCAACGGTAGCAAAGCCAAAGGACAGCAGTTTCAACCTTGTGCTGTGATACACAGCGCTACCACCGTCCCTTCAAAGAATCTAAATATGGTCAAGAAATAAATATAATTCCTGCTGAAACGGAGGTGATCTACTCAAAAGCAAAGATTGGGAGAAAAGGCAGTCAGATTATAAAATTTGTAGATGATGTGGAATGGGAAGAACAGAGTACATCTTGCTGCAAGTAAAAGTAAGAAGTGTGGCATTCTGTTAAGCCAGACACCAAAGGCCAAATGTGTTTACTGAAACATGGGAGAGTTACCTCCTATGTACATAAAAGAGCAGAGATGGGGCAACAAATGCTTCTACTCAAACAGTGACAAGGTTTTGGAGAGTGCCCCACTGGATAACGAGATAACTGCAGAGGCAGAAACAGTTTAATCCTTTCAAGTGTTTAAATGCCATGTTTAAAAGTGTTTAGCAAACGAAACAAGTTAAGAACTGTGATACAGGGTATAGTCACACGGATTCAAACTGTATTCTTCCTACATCTTCTGCTTTTGTCTTTTAACAGGTTTTCTCACACTCATGACATTTGGGTATAACTGTATAATCACATTAATAATCTTATAATCACACTATTCAAGTGTAAGATCTTCATTATAAATTCTCCACCACTTTATATTATTTTTCTATTTCTGCATAACAAATTACAAATATAGCAACTTAACACACATACATTAACTCAGAGTTTATGTCAGGAGTTCAAGCGTGGCTTAGCTGGGTCCTCTGTTCACTGTCTACCAGGCTGCAATCAAAATCAGCTGGGCTGGGTTCTCATGTGGAGGCTCAACGAGGGAAGCATCCAGTTTCAAGCTTATTCAGGCAGTTGTCAGAATTTATTTCCTTGCAGCTGTCAGATTGAGGGACCTAGCTTCTTATTGGATGCCAGAGGGAAGCCACCCTTAGATCCTAGAAGCTGCTTATAATTCCCTATCTCATGGTCCTCTGGTCCTCTCCATAGGCATTCACACATGATGGCTTGCTTGTTCAAGACCAATAAGAGAATCTCTCTCTGGTCTACCAAGATAGAGTCTTATATAAAGAAACATAATCATGGGAGTGGTAGCCCCATCCCTTTTGCCATATTCTATTTTTTGAAATCAAGTTACAGATCCTGCTCACATATAAGCAGGAAAGATTGCACAAGGACATGAATAATTAGCAGTCACCTTAGGGTGTGTCCCCCACATACCATACATATAGCAAATATGCCTTATCAATTTATTTTTTAAGATTTTATTTATTCATTTTAGAGAGAGAGAGAGCATGAGGGGGGGTTGGGGGAGGGGCAGAGGGAAAGGGAGAAGCAGACTCCCCACTGAGCAGGGAGCCCAATGGGGGACTCAGTCCCAGGACCCCGAGATCATGACCTGAGCCAAAGTCAGATGCTTAACCAACTGAGCTACCCAGGTGCGCCATGCCTTATCAATTTATATTCCAGGGTAGTTTCCAGTATCTGAGAGCTAGTGTAAACCTTAGGCAGGCATAATCAGGGCAATATTGAGCTCCATTGGTCTGTGTTTGGTTGTGGTCTGCTTGGTTCATTGATGCTCATTAATTCAGGGTGAAATAACTGTCCTTGCATTGACAAAATGTTTTAAAATTTGAAATATTTGTAATGGAAGTTAATTTTTCAGGTTGTTCTAATTTAATACCTAACAGTGACCATTTCAGTGAGTTGATAGATGAAATGCTCCTAAAAATGTCTTTCATTTTGGAGTGATTGAAATATACCCATTCATTTCATTTGAATCATTCCCAAAGCAGCCATCTTGCAAACAAACCAGAAGCATGTATTCCTATGGCACTAAAGTATCCTACATTGTTTTTTCTGGGCTGGAAGGGTGTTTGTTATGGCCACATGCCAGGCCTGTGTTCCAGGAAGTGTCTTGGATGTTTAAAGTTGTACCCCATACATAGCAAATCCAGAGCTTTCATGCTGACATTCTGCCACCCATGGGAGACACTGATAAATCAATCAGAGCACTCTTTTGCCTCAAATCTAGACCCTGCTTTAGAATCTTAAATGTTGAACCCTAGGCAGCCACTATCAATGACTGGATTGGAACTTGAGTTAAAGCCTGTTGACCCTCCTTGGTCTGGATAGCCACTTAACTTGCTTTATCATAGAGCCACCTTTGGGCCCTGAAAATGAACTAAAGATGAGATAATCTGCTCAAAAGCAAATAGCAACCATAGACTGATGAAGAACAATGATGTGACTGGGTGGGGGAAGAGACACATGCTACTGATACTACTGAGATAAAGTAGAAAGAAGGTTTTGTTGAAATACTATGTATATGGAAAAAATGAGATATGTCAGTATGCTTTTGCAAATTATAATCTATAATTCCTAAATAGTCAGATCAGAGCAAACAGTTCAGTTCTAACTACTAAAACTAGTAGCTAGAATTCTTCAGCTTTTCTGCCCTTCAGTGTGCCTGCTAACTGTACTTAACATTCAGCTGAGCTGTGTTGAGAAACAGTATCCATAATAAGAAAGGTATCTCTCCTACTAAGTGATTATGGGGCTTACAAGGTTTTTAAATTCTAACATTGTTACATTTTCTGTAAGAGTAGATTCACTGTGGAGAAGCATTGTGATGTGGTAAAGATACCTATAGATCAAATACCCAGATTCTTAGCATATCTCACTGTGTGACCTTATATGAACCTCTTAACTCCCTGAACCCATTTCTCCATATGCAAAATGGCAAAATACTCAGACTGGACAGCTTAAACAACAACAAAATTTCTCACTGTTCTGTAGGCTGGAAGTCCTGGAAGATGAAGTTTCGTATTTCTGATAAAGCCCCTCCTTCTTGGCTTGTGGATGGTTCCCTTCTCATTATGTCCCCACATGGTCTTTTTTTGGGGTGTACACATGGACGTGGAGGGTGGGGCAGAGAGTGAGCTCTCTGGTGTCACCTTTTTTTAAAAAGATTGATTTATTAATTGGGGGGGGCAGGGGGAGAGAGAGAGAATCCCAAGCATACTCCCCGCTGAGCATGGAGCCTGACATGGGGCTTGATGCAGGGCTTGATCCCAGGACCCTGAGATCATAAGCCAAGCCAAAATCAAGAGTCAGAGGCTCAAGCAACTGAGCCACCCCAGCGCCCCGGGTGTCACTTCTTATAAAGATATTAATCCTACCATATCAGGGACCCATTCTTATGACCTCATTTAGCATTGACAGACAGAAAGGAAGGAAGGAAAGAGAGAGAGAGAAAGGAAAGAAGGAAAGGAGGGAAGGAGGGAGGGAGGAAAGAAGGAAGGAAGGAAGGAAAGAAAGAAAAACAGTAATATGTTAAATTAGGAAATTATACGTTCATGAAAAAACAGGATAGGTGATGTCAGATCCACAGTCCTGGGGGAAAGCGAGGTAAGTAATAACATTAAATGAAAGGGTATAGATAGAGCTCACAGAGCAAGTTAGAGTTGAGCAAGCACCAGAAGCTGTTGGAGTTGGCCAAGCAAAGCCATGGGTTGGGAGCCAAGGGGCAGCAGAAAGAGCAAGCATAGATGCTGGAAGGCAGAAGCCTGGTGGGTGTGTCTGAGCATTAGCAGCGAGTTCAAGAATCAAATGCCACTCTGTCTGACCTCTGAATCACTGTCCCATAGGTCTCTAGGTATTGATGTGTCCCCATAAATCTCTATGTACAAAAAAGAACTACTGTTTATTGAACATCTGGTATGCATTAGGCATAGTGCTAGGTGACTTATATACTTTTTTTTTTAACTTTACTTTATTATGTTATGTTAATCACCATACAGTACATCATTAGTTGTTTTTTTTTCTATTTTATTATGTTATGTTAATCACCATACATTACATCATTAGTTTTTGATGTAGTGTTCCATGATTCATTGTTTGCATATAACACCCAGTGCTCCATTCAGTACGTGCCCTCTTTAATACCCATCACTGGGCTAACCCATCCCCCCACTCCCCTCCCGTCTAGAACCCTCAGTTTGTTTCTCAGAGTCCATAGTCTCTCATGGCTCGTCTCCCCCTCTGATTTCCCCCCCTTCATTTTTCCCTTCCTACTATCTTCTCTGTCTTCTTCTTTTTTTTTTTTTTTTTAACATTTAATGTATTATTTGTTTCAGGGGTACAGGTCAGTGATTCATCAGTCTTACAAAATTCACAGCACTCACCATAGCACATACCCTCCCCAATGTCTATCACCCAGCCACTCCATCCCTCCCACCCCCCACCACTCCAGCAACCCTCAGTTTGTCTTAATCTCAGGAAACAAACTGAGGGTGACTTACATACTCCTTTGTTTAACTGTCACAAACAAATTACCAAAAGAGTCTAGGGAGTCTGTATTTTATGGTCTGGTGGGAAAAGAAAGAACACAAGTTAATCAAGTGTTGTCAATATATGTGGCCTTGCTAGAGTTCATTTCGGGTTCATTCTACCTTTCATAAAGGTAGAGAGAAAGACACTTGTACATTTAACTGAAGGCCACTGGCCAGATTTCCTTCATGATCCTATGCAGCAGGTGTATCTGGCAGCCCTGTCTCTTGAATTCCACACTATGCTCTTCCACAAAGTTAAGCCATTATCAAGACAAAATGAATATGTTCTCAGTTTTATATGAACAAAAAAGGATTCAAAGAATTAACTGAATTTCAATTTAAATCCTGTAAAATTTAGATATGCTTGTGGGCAAGGACTAATAGAGATCATGAAAAATGGGAGACTTTTTTTTTTTTAATCACTGTCATAGTCCTAATTGTTTTTAAAACCTAAACCCCCTTGAAAGGATAGCACATCTAGTCATTTTCAGCCATTACCACATGAAAGTAATTTATTGGTTCAATCCTTTTCAGAGAACGACAGACAACTACATAAGGAAAAGCAAAGGAAGTTTCCCAGAATATGAATACTGCCAAGGAGGCAGAGGATGGAAGATAAACCAGAGGGAAATAAGACCTTGAAGGGAAGAATAAAATGAGGCTGAAGGGAACTGGGCCGTTTTACCAGGGCATCCGGCTCCAGAGGGCTATTATAATTAGTTTATGCCCTTTCTGGACTTAAGGGAGAAAGACCCATATTATATGTAACTTGGAGTCCCCATTATCTTAGTTTAGATAAAGTCCAATGCCATTATCAGGCCTTATAAGATTTTTAATCATCGGCCCCCATCTATTTATTTCAACCTTCCTCTCACATTCAGGCATTTGCAAAATTTGATCCATCCACTTCCATTGCTTTTTCCTTCCCTGTTTTGCATCACTATCTCCTAACACAAATCTTCCTTATTTACCCTCCCAGACTGAGTCTGGTGTCTCTCACCTGTGCTGCCTTAGTATGCACTGCTTACTCTACTGTAGGACTTATTACAATAAAGCATAATTACCTTTTAACTTGACTGTCACCTCTAGTGCATTCTGAGCAAGAAGGGAAGAGAATGAATAGTGCTTTGGCCACCCCTGTATCCCCAGTGCTTAGCACTTTGCCAAGAACGAGTAGACCACCAGGTAATCAGGTGATCACCTACCCTGCCCCCCCAACACATACGCTCATACACAGATACACACATAGTAGTCTTCTTTAATATCTTCCCTTCCACTCAAGGATGCCAGAGTGAAAACTGACACCCAGTCTTACCACCTTGAGCTATAGGAAGCACAGTTTAACCCGTCTCCTGAAGAAGAGCCTGCTTCCTTGTTAACCCGGAGAGCCACCCCTGGTTGACTGGTCCAACATCACATTTCCTAGTTACATGTCTCAGGGCAAAAGCCCTCAGCCATCTATGCTCTGACCTGTCCATAAGATATTATCAAATTTTATATTATCTTTAGAATTTAGAGTTTACATATTTCTTAGGGTAAAGAAATTGAGACTCACAAAAGTTGAATAAGCCGAACAGGTGATACAGTTCATTAATGACAGAGTGCAGACATACACTAGGGAATTCTGACTGCCAGCTCAATGTTCTTTCCACTGTATCATTTTGCATAAACAGAGAAAAAATGAATAAAACAAAAATAAAAATGCAGGAAAGTGACAGATTTATTGGGTTCTACAAAAGAGTAAAGGGAAGTAATAGGCAAGTTATTACTCTTCTTTGCCTATCAGGTAAATATAAGTTACTAATTTGTTCCCTGATGTAAATCTGCTTGTTAGGATACTTAAGATTTTATACCTTTTGGTTTCAGTATGGACTTGCTTATTCAGAAGAACAAGAGGAAGGTCAAGTATCTATTGTATTGATTTTCCAGAGCATATATTAAGGAGACTCAAATGCAGATCCATCTATCCACTGTGTTAGCTATTTCCTGAAAGGGGGGGGGAACCTCATTAGATCTTTGGTAATCATATTTCATTGCTTTGCACATTCAAGATTACACCCATTGCTGTTTTTTAAATAAACATATAGTATAAATATCTGGGTAGCTATTAATATGGAAATAAGGCTCAGCCTCTTGCTATGATGAATTTAAACATGAAGTAATAGGTATGAAAACAAATGTGAAAATAATACTATTAGCAAATGCAGTTGCCATAAATGATATTAACGTAATTATCTTTGTAGCTTCAGTAGGTTGCTAATCAGATATTTCTACTGGCGGACAAGTTGAAATAACTTGTTCCTTCTAGAACTCGGTTAGAAATACACTAGAAAAGGTAACCATTGTTCTTATATCAAAACAGTAAAACCTGAGTTAAATGAATAGAGGAAATGGGGTGTGAACTGGATAAATTAACATGAGTTTTTCATTCCATAAAATGATTCTGAAGAATCCTCTACTTACTCTAAGAAAGTAAATACCAAGGATTATTTAGTAAAAAGAAATACTTAGTTTCAAATTTTAAAAGAATACTATTAGTTAAATTCAGATGTATATTCACCAGACTTAACAATCTTTTAACCTCTTCCCGGTAGTCTTAGTCACCATAGATAATTTGTTAGAATTATTTGCCTTTACTGTAATTCTCAGTATAGTTTACTTATTCAAATTAAAGCCAAATATATCATTGTAGAATTACAGTAGACAATAATAAATAAATGATTTCCAATATTTAATTAAGCACTTGTTATATATCAGGAATGGTTCTAAGTATTTTAAGTGATGATGGTGGCCATCACCATCATCATTAATAACACATATTGCACTTATAGATGGCATGCCCTCTTCTAATTTCTTTCTGTATTAAGTGTTTACTACATAATCATCCCAACAATGCTACCAAGAGGGAACACTATGATTATCCTTAATTGATGAAAGAGGGCACCAAGGTTTTATAGAAGTTGTGTAATTTAATTAAGGTTACAAGAAACTCAGCCTCACTGACTCCCCATTTAAAGTTCTCAACCACTTCAGAGCAGCACCCCAATAAATAGGACTACCAATTTGTTTAAAATTTTTATTCTGTCTCTCTCATTATTTAGTGGACTTAGATGGTTTCCCACAATATAGAACTGAGGCACTTCCAAAAACCTTACACTTTAGAAAACATCATTCATTAACTTTTAAAAGTAGAGATGATTCTACCAATCAATGAAAAATAATGAGCAGCCAGCTTAAGAGAATGTGCTTTTTAAAAATTGAGGGGGATGGAGGGCCTGGCTCTAGAGGCCTGATTATGAGCACTTGCCTCCCGGAGAGGGCAGGAAGAGCCTTCCAGACAGCCGGAGAGCGGCGTGAACAAGGGATGTCAGGAGCCGCCCGCGTCCCCACCTCGCTGTCTGCTGCCTTGTCTCGGCCTCCCCTGATGGGGCAGCCGCCACCATGTTCTCATGTGTTAAGCCCTACGAGGACCAGCACTACTCTGCCCTGAAGCGGACCTGTCTGCGCAGGAAGGTGCTCTTCGAGGACCCCAACTTCCCGGCCACCGATGACTCGCTGTACTGTAAGGGCACCCCAGGCCCCACGGTCAGGTGGAAGCGGCCCAAGGTCAGTGTCTGGTCACGGTTGGAGCTGAGGCGAGCAGGCCCGGACCCGCCCAGTCTCTAGGGGACGGCGCGGTGGCCGGTCATCCCGAGCCCCCAGGTGGCCGGGAAAGCGGAGGGCCCTCCTGCTGTGGGGTCTCGCCCGGATGGGGAGCCGGGGAATCGCCCTCATCCTCAGGCCACCGCTGCCCGGCCAGGACCTTGCCCCCTCTCTGGGCCTCAGCTTCCTCGCAGGGAAAATGGGGCCCTCTGCCCCGCCACCCAAAATAAAACCCAGGGTGGTTTGGGGCTGAAAACGAGGCGAACGTTCGACTCTCGTACAACATAGAGTGACATTCAGGTGCGAGCTGTTTGCCGATTGTTGTACGATTTTGAGATGGTCGTTTGCTGCAAATGAAAAGTACTCATGATGATGGTTAATCAATACTAAGAACAGCAGTAAGAGGTGACAGTGCCTTCTCGGGTTGTTGGGAGCATTCCGAGAGATGGCAGGTGAGTAAGCGTGGCACCGCGCCCAGCCCCCAGCCCCCAGCGCCCGCAGCCGCACCATTACCGTTGAGGATGGCGAATCCGCGGCATCCGTCTGGCTGCTCTCCGGCCCGGCCTTGGTCGCTGACGCCAGAATGTGTCGAACAGAATTGTTTGGCCTCCTGACACGATTCCACTCTCTTTAACCCTGATCCCTGCGTGTGAGGCCCTGGGCGCCGGGCCACCGGGCGGCTGCTGGCTCTGAGCTGGTCACCCAGGAGGGATGTTGGTGCAGGGCGCCATGCTGTGCCCTCTGCCCATAGCCAGCGGAGGCATCTCAGGGTCGAAGGGGGGAGGAGGCACCGTGTGGGAAAGGCGGGAGACTTGAAACCCTCAGGCTTATTTGGGACATGGCAGGAGCATCGGGGAAGAGGGAGCCTGGGTCCTGGGTTCGTGGGGCTGGTGTGCCCTGGGGCAGTGGGAGCCCGGGAGGGTGGTGGGCGGGGGGCGCGAGGTTTTCAGCAGGGTGTGACGGGAGCAGATGTGCATTTTATGAAGTTCCCTCCGACCTCCTAGGCATTTTGGGAAAATGGGATTCAGTTTTCATGTTCCTCTCCTAGGCTGTGATCTCAAGTCCCTTCCAACTCAAAAAATTCTGTGTATTTTCTTGGACTGGGGTACTTGAGAGGTAGAGGCACTGAGGCCAAGTTTTCTTGGACTGGGGTACTTGAGAGGTAGAGGCACTGAGGCCAAGGCGGGAAGGCGCATGTCCCGATTGCCCTGGGGAGCCAGTAATTGAGCCAGGCCAGGACCCCGGAGTCCTGCCTGCCCTGGCCCTCTGCCCGACACCTCGGTTCTCCAGAACTCCCAGGAGCCTCCTGGCCAGGCCACAAGATTCCTGCCTCTCAGGCCCCGCGGCCCCCACGCCTTCCTCTCTCTCCTTTGTCTGGTGGGTGGGGAAGGAGACCAGCCTCAAAGGGCCTTTGTGAGGCCTTGGGTGTGCATGGAGGGGAAACACTCTCTGCCTTCCTCTCACTCCACCCCCTTGCTGCCCCCCTCCTGCCCTCTGGCCAGCACGCAGACATTTTAGATCCATGGCCCTGGAAGGAGGCTGGTGAGGCATGGCTGGGGAAAGGTGGGCTTGGTGTGGTGAGCGGAGGAAATGCCAGTCTGCCTGGGCTCAGCAGCCCCGTGCTGTGTAATCCTGGAGGAGTCACCTGCCCTCTCTGGGCCCCTTTCCCTGCCAGTTTGGGAGTCCTGCCATGCTGCACCCTCCTTCATGGCCTTCCTCACTGGGCGTGGTGTCTGGTCCTTTCTAGACTCTGGCAGAGGAGGAGCAGACCCTCCCTGCCCTGCCTGCGGAGGCCGGTGACAGGCGGCTGGTGGTGGTTGGTGCTGACAGGGAGACATCTGAGTGCAGCCCATGGGTGGTGGTGGGGGATGGGTTCTGGGTTTGGGAGGCAGAGTTCAAGGCTAGGCATAGCTGAGTGGGGTGGGATGAGGAGCTGAGATGGGGTGGACCAGGGTGTGTTGGACGGTGCGTGTGTAAGCAGCGCCTGCTGGGTGGTGTGGGGCTCGTGTACTGGGCAGGCCCTCACCCCACGGTCAGGACGGCTGGTTGGTGGGGCAGGAAGTCAGGCCCGGCTTGCCTCAGGCCGGCAGGGCGAGGCCAGCCTGGTGGGGTGACCATTAACTCCCAGCTGCTTGGTCCTTGGCCAGTGGGATGGAACTTTGTCCCGAGGCAGCTGTGTTTCCATGAAGTCTTACTTCCTGGGGCTTGTGACCGGACTGTTTATAAACAGAGTAAAAATTGATACTAGATTGGGGTACTTGGGTGGCTCAGTCAGTTGAGTATCCAACTCTTGATTTCTGCTCTGGTCATGATCTCAGGGTCCTATGTATCTGAACTTTTGTTATTGTTTAGAAGTACAATTAGAAAGATCAGAATGGCCTTTGGATTGAGATCTTCCTCCATGGGTCTGGCAAAATATTTTTAGATGTGCCTTTAGTTTGCACCCCTTCATCCTTCTTTTAGTGTGACTCCACGATTAAACAGTGCCTTTGATAGTCACTTAAAATATGCACACTTTGGGGCACCTGGGTGGCTCAGTCAGTTAAGCATCTGCCTTCAGTTCAGGTCATGATCACAGGGTCCTGAGATCAAGCCCCACATCAGGCTCCCTGCTCAGCTGGGAGTCTGCCTCTCCCTCTCCATCTGCCTCTCCCCCAGCTCATGTTATTTCTCCCTCTCTCTTTCTCAAATAAATAAAAACAAAATCTAAAAAAATATGCACAGATGTACAAATATACATGCATAGAGATTCTTCATTTCATTGTTTGCAAACTTTTCCTTCTCATTTCACCTTTCTCCCCTAGTATAGCTTTTCTTGGTGGCAAGAAAAAAATTCAACTAATTTAAACAAAAAGTTTATTTTGCCAGGAAATAAAAGGCCAATGCTATGATTATTTTCAGATATCACTACCCCTCTCTCCATTCTCCTATTATTCTCTTCTCTGCTGACCTCAGTCTCAAACAATCTGTTCCAATAGTAAAAAGATGTTACCAGCAGCCCCAGTTTTAAATCTTACCCGATCACCACCTAACAACAAAAAGAGAGCATCTTTTTCCTAATTCATTAGCAAAATTCCTATAATGAATGTCATTGGTTGACTCAGGTTACATGCTCATCTCCAAACCAATCATTGTGGCCAAAGAGATTGTTCTCATTTTTAATTGCTGCATAATAACCCTAAAACTAAGTGGCTTAAAACAATAATCATTTTATTCTATGTTATTATTTTATTAGTCAGTAATTTGTATAAGTGTCCACAGGGTGATTCTTCTGTCCCCCATGACATTACCAGAGGTCATTCCATGGTATTCATTTGGTGATGGGGAGGGATTGGTCTGGAAAGTCAAAAATAGCTCATTTGCCCAGGCTTAAGGTAGATGGCTGGAAGGATGGACTCAGCTGGCATGACAATGCACCCTCTCCATCCTTTCTCACATGGTAGTCTTGGGGTAGTTGATCTTTTAACAAGATGGCTCAGCATTCCCAGAGAGAGGATTCTAAGAAGCATGGGTGGAAGCCACCAGGCTTTTTATGACCTACTTTATGAAATCCTAGAATGCCACTTCTGCTGTTTTCTGTTGCTCAAGCACGTTACTAGGGCCAACCCAGTTTCAACAGAAGGGAAATGATAGTTTGCTTTTCAATGAGAGGGGCAGCTAGTTTTTTGCAGCAGTTGCTAATCTACATAGATATGGATCTGACTGGACAAGCCTGGTCATATGCCTTCTCTGTTTCCAAAGGTTGGAGTCAGCTCCATCCAAAGCATCTGACTGACATTTTGAGAAGAGTAGGTCCCCAAAAGAAAAATAGGGTATTATTGCCAAAAGACAAGGAAGCAGATGCTAGGTACATAGAAAGAACAAGCTATGTTACAAACTGATGTTGGCATCACCAAATCTGTGATTCCAACAGCATTGTGGAATAAAAAATATATATATATGCCAAAATAAAAAAAAAAAAAAAAACCATCAGGTTCATAAAACTTTGAGTTGTATCCTAACTCAGCCATTAATGAGCTTGGGCTAACTACTTAAAATCTGAACCTTCCTGATCTATAAAATGTGGATAGTAATAACCATCCCAGGGTTGCTATGAGGATTAGTGAAGTACTCTATATAAAGTACTTGAGGTTTGTTCAAAAATGTTATCCCCTTCTTTTTCTTCCCTGATGAAACCTCTTACACTAGAGCCATGAGCTCCTCTTGAAGCTAACACCCCCTTTGACAGTAGCACAGAATGGAGTAACCTACAGAGTTTCAAATGTGCAGAGACCGAGCATTGTTTACAGGCTGCTCTGGCCATCAGTTTGCCAAATCCCATTCACATTGTTTGCTTTGATCAATACAAGCAGATACAGTTTGGTCTTCATTCATCTCAGAGAGTGCCTCTATGCATCTTTTTCCTGTTTTATCTTCAAAATTCATTTCTCTCACAATCCTAAGCATTCAAGGCCATTGGTCTTTTAAAGAATGTTGGAGGTTGCTCAACCCATCTTAATAATGAAACAGGACCGAATTTACCTTTTCTCTTTTATTGGTCATCACTGATAAAACTTGATTGCTTAATATTTTTTCTGGACATTCAGGTACTGGAACCTGTCTTCCAAATCCAGTGATTAAATGTGTCTTAAAATACCAGACCCATGACTTTTCAGTCTGGTGCTTTTCATCATAAAGACACAGCTGAAACTGAACTGTCCTTCCAGAAATGTTAGCCTTGGTTTATACATTATTTTAGTGTGAACACCAGCTGAAAATCTTAAGCTTCTTAGGTTGCAGCTTTTTTCATATTTTACAGTTTCATTTTTTTATCTCTTCAATTTATCTAGTTCTTGGATTTGATCTCAATTAAAAGTGGTCTTAGATTGAAAGCAATCAAGATATTGTGTGACATCTAAGTTTAGAACTAATTCTTGCTACCTCCTGCTGTCATATGAAGCAAGAAAAAAGATCAAGAGAGCCAGAACGAGAGAGAGAAATTGTTTTATTGTGTTTCTCTGCCATCTTTGAAGAGAAGATCTAAGTCTGGTACTATCATGTCTTTAAACACCTCTCTAAAATTTACTCATTGCCAATTTTTTAAAACAAACTGAGTACTTCACCTTAGGACGACAGTATCTAATGAGATTCAGTAACCTTGTTTTCTTTTGTTTAGACCTTACAGCAAATACCAGTTTTCCATTTATATCAAGGAAGTAATGTTCCCTTTTGATATAAATTTAAGTATCACAAAGTGATACTTTGTGATCTTAAAACTCAGTGAAGCTCTTTACTTGGGTCACGGCCTCATACAGTTACTTTTAGCCCTGGCTCCTTGTTTATACACGGAGGATCCCTAGTTCGTCTTGCAACCTGGGTGCAGGGAAAGCTCTGCAAGCCTGCAGTCAAGTGGCCTGCAATCTGAGGAGAGATAGAAATGCCGAGCAAGCATCCTCCAGGCTGCCTCCGATGGAGATCTGAACAGAAGGAAATATTCAGTAAGGCCAGACTGCTTGCTTCTGTCAAATGAATTAATTCATCTCCAGAACCATCTACTAAATTGCACTTTCCAGATGCAGAACCATGACCCAGGAGGGGAAATCTATCTGATGGGGAAATAGTATCTCCTGAGATGAGACAGCTTGTGTTGGATCAAAAGTGATTGTCTCCATTTTCCTCATGGCACCTTGGATTTGCTACATCAATTGCATTTCTGTAAAGCTTAGTTAGTTAAGAAACTGTGATCAAATTTCACAATACCTAAAATACAACCAGCCTCACCTGCCCTCACTCACTCATAAACACACACTTGTGCCCCCAAAATGCTGAACTACCCAATAGTTCTGGGAATACAGCATTCTAGCTCACGCCTCTGGGTTGTGTACAGTGTGACCTCCACTGAGATCACTCATTTCCACTTTGCTTACTTTGCAAATTAGTATTCATCCTCAGCACTTATATCTGACATCACTTTTCTAACCTCTAAGGAGCTCTGAAGAAAGTTGCTTTGGCTAATTCACCCTTCTGCCTCTTACTAGCTGTGTAAGCATGGGCAAGTTATATAACGTTACTTTGCTTCAATTTCCTTCTCCCTAAAATGGGCTAATAATGTTGCTCACATCCCCGAATTGTTAAAAGGATTAAATTAGAGAATCAATACAAGTCAATGAGCTCATTGCCTGGCTGACAGTAAGTGCTCAATAGGTGTTATGATTTCAAGTATTATTTATTTTATCATTGCACTGACCACACTGATTGATTAAACTATATTTTATTAAACTGAGAGCTCCTTAGGCTTAGGGTATAGACTGAAATTAATTCAGTTTGTCCTTAGCCCCAGCATAGTATAGAAATATAGTACATTCATGTTTAATTGAATGGCATCTGGATGAGGTCAGCTGATGCTTTCTTATATAATAATAATTAAAAGGTGAAATTTGTATCAGGCATTGATCTTGGGCTTTATGTGTATTAATCTCTTCAATTCTACAATCTTTTAATCTAGGTCATAATTATGAATCTCATAATTCAAGATTGCCATCTCCATCTCAGAGATTAAAAAACTGAGGCAGAAAGAAGTTCATGCTTTTCCCAAGATCATACAGTAGAGTCAGGATTTAAAATAAGGGAATCAGACTCCAAAGATTTTACTTTCAACAACTATACTTTAATGATTTGCTACTCAGGAAATTTGCATAATAGGTATAAGTCTACATGGGTATGTGTAATTGATTGCTGTTAATTTATTTCAAATGATAAGCTTTTCAGTAAAACTCACATTATCACTACCATTTGCATCAGAACCATGTACTAATTATATTAATTTGGTTTATGCCATTTGTCAGTTACAAAGGCACCAGTCAAACTGACTTGAGCAAAACAGGAAGGTCTGTGGCTTTTTACTGAAAAGTCCAAATACCAAATTAGGCATATCTGGACTCGGACCATCAAGCAGTGCTCAGGACTTGGGCTCTCAGTCATCATCTTTTGGCTGTGATTTCTTGTGTGTTGTCTTTTTTCTCAAACAGAACCATTTCATGTGGGGGTCCTGAACACTTCAGATTTACAGTTTAATGAGCTCATGTCAAAAGACCTTCTTTCAGAGCCAATTAAAGTCTCACAACCAAGTTACTGGGTAGTTTCTTTCACATCTGAACCAATCACTGAGGCACAGGGGGAGAAATATGCAGAGGTTGGGACTAGGTCCCATCACCACATGAATTGAGAGAATGAAAGAAGCTTGTTTCCCCAAAGGTAAACTCAATTGGTAAATTTAGGGGGGAA
Source organism: Mirounga angustirostris (assembly GCF_029215605.1). Lineage (NCBI taxonomy): Eukaryota > Metazoa > Chordata > Mammalia > Carnivora > Phocidae > Mirounga > Mirounga angustirostris. The sequence continues at coordinate 180,540,880 of NW_026991709.1, read as the reverse complement.
ATGAAATTATTGCTGGAGAGGCCAAAATAACAGACAAGAACGATACTGGTTTCAGATTAATTTTTATTTGTCCATGAGGCCTGCTTTTTGGGTCTTTACAGGAAGGACAACAGTTTTAACGATGAGTATAAATGAGACTAAATTTAATTTTTAAATTTAATTTTTGAATATCAGTAATTTTTCTTCAACAACCAAATAGTATGAGGTGACACGTGTCTATATTTTTCAAGCTGTTTAGCTTCTTGATCTAAATTACATTCTAGGAAGGGGCTGATGATTGCCTTATAGTTTTGTATTAACTATATTCTGTAGCATGATGCATCTCAGAATTAATTGATATTAGGAGGCGCCTGGGTGGCTCAGTCGGTTTGGCGTCTGCCTTCGGCTTGGGTCATGATCCCAGAGTCCCAGGATGGAGTCCCACATCAGGCCCCCTGCTCAGCGGGAAGGCTGCTTCTCCCACTACCCTTCACCCCGCTCTCGTGCTCTCTCTCTCTCACTCTCTCACTCTCTCCCTTTCAAATAAATATATAAAATCTTTAAAAAAAAAAAAAAAGAATTGATATTAGGATGTGTGTGTATTATAGATTTACATATTCTATCTACTTTAACTTTCTGAATGTAAGAGGAACATTATTCAAAAAAGGTTGCATAATAAGTTCATAATTTAAAGGACGTATTTTTGGTATATTCCTTCCTATAGAAAGAGGCTCTTGCAACCTAACAAAATTCTATGATACAAAGCAGTATGCCTTTACTCAGAATTTCATGTGAAGCCAAGTTACACTGGTGATGGTTTTTTCTTTGAGAAAAGTTGTCATCTCAGAAAGTGAAATGAAAATGGTTTTTGAGCTTGACACTTGGGCTAGAGCCAACTTAAAAAACTCAAAGCATAAAATAAAAAATTTTCTTTAGACCTGTCTTCTCCTCAAATCATATCAATTCAAAAATATTTTCAGGCTCTGTCCCCATGGCTCAGACTCAGGTGGAGATAGATTTCAGTTTGCTGCAGGTAAGACAGAAAATTTTAAACCAACAAATAAATAAATATTAGAAGTTTCTTTAGGTCCTATTTTTCCTCTTTTTTTGTTGGCTGATTTTCAGCCCTCTCCCAGTTTCTTTCTTGTGCTATAGCAAGCTTCAGAAAAAACTTCACCATGAGAGCAATTTCTAAATGCTCTCTTCTTCTTGCCCAAATCGTAGCAGAGACATCTAAATGAATCTTAATCGTTTAGTAAAACTGAATGTAGCTTCTCTAGACCATAATAGTTAGTATTACTCCATTGTGAGCATATCTGGATTGTAATTAAGAAAACTCAACATTGCCACTGACACTGAAGTGCTCTGGGAAAGTGCCTAATTTACATAGAGCTATGCCAACTCTCTATCTTCAGCATCTGGTGCATTGTGAAGGATGATGTGATTGTACATGCAAAATAGGGAGACACATAATGAGGACAGAAAGCCACTCTCTGGATTGTCTATAGGTCAATTGAATTTCTGAATTTTAATGCCAAAAAAAAAATCATTCAGCTGTTGTGAATATCTAGTACTATGAGGATAGAAATGGCAGTGATCTGGCTTTGGTGCAAAGAAACTGCCAGATTCATCCATCCATCCATCCATTCATTCATTCATTTAGTTAGTCCACAAATATTTATCAAATACCTTCAGTGTTACTTAGGATTGTGTTAGGAAGCAAGTACCAGATGCCCAACTGGAGTAGTTTGAATAATACGTATTAATTTTTCTTGTATAACAAGAAATCCAGAGGCATTGGTTGGTGATATTGGTTCATTGATGACGTAAGTACCACTATTGCAGCAGTTCTCCGGATAGGATAGCCACTGAAGTTGCAACTGTCATATAAGCATTCAAGACAGGCAGTCGGAGGATTGAGGACAGGTCAGCAGTGACTTTGTGCAGCTGGAGACAAGGATGGCCTCAGTCATATGTCTGATAGTTAGCAGACTAATTAATCCAGGAAGCCCTCAGGTGGAATAGTTACTCTCTATTCCAGGTGACCTTTCATCATGGGGGATTCCAAAGAGCAACAAACCCCAAGCACAAGCACTTTCAAGCCTCTTCCTGTGTCATGCTGGCTAATCTCTAATCCAAATAAATCAAATGTTGGTCATTTGATTCAGATAGAAGGCCTAGGGACAAACCATAAGAGACTCAACTACAGGGAACAAACTGAGAGTTGCTGGAGGGGAGGTGGGTGGCGGGGATGGGGTAACTGGGTGATGGGCATTAAGGAGGGTACGGGATGTAATGAGCACTGGGTCTTATAGGCAACTGATGAATCACTAAACTCTACCTCTAAAACAAATAATGCACACATATGTTAATTACATGAATTTAAATTAAAAAGAAAAGGAGGGCTGGGGAAATAGACTCCACTTCTTTTTTTTTTAAAGTTTTTATTCAAATTCCAGTTAGTTAGCATACAATGTTACATTAGTTTTATGTGTATGATGGTATAGTGATTCAACGCTTCCATACATCACCTGGTGCTCATTACAAGTGCACTCCTTAATCCACATCACCTACTACACCCATCCCCCCTCACCCCCCCCCACCCTGCCCTTGATGGGAGATCACGTTGCAAACAACTGCACAAAGAGAGAGTAAGATTTTTTGGCCATTTCTACGACCAGAAAAGGGGATCTTAGTATCACCTGACATAAAGAGATGATCAACACAAAAATTAAAAATGAATCAGCATTGCTAAATCGCGATTGCTATTGCGTTGAGATTTTCAAACCACCACAACCGGTACAACCATCCCCACCTCCTTCCCAGATTCTCAGCCCTCAGACTGAACTTTGGGTTTATATTACATCCTACTTCCAGTTTAGCTAAACTTAGAAATTTTCAAGTCAGAAGAGAAGGGGATATATGGCTCAAGGCAGAACAACTATAATTCTGAATTTTTTGCATATCACTGCACCTGAAACATTGTTGTATTTATATTACTGGTTTCCTTTGATTTTCCAGCTTTCCTGATGCTATCATTAAGATGAACAAAACAGGGCGCCTGGGTGGCTCAGTTGGTTAAGCGACTGCCTTCGGCTCAGGTCATGATCCTGGAGTCCCGGGATCGAGTCCCACATCGGGCTCCTGCTCGGCGGGGGGTCTGCTTCTCCCTCTGATCCTCCCCCATCTCATGCTCTCTCTCTCAAATAAATAAAATCTTTATAAAAAAAAAACAGTTTTAAAAAAAAAAGATGAACAAAACAAATTGCAAAGTGCCAATATTGTGAGTTTTCTTTTCCCATGTGTATTGGCAGTTTCTAAAAGCTATTCTGGATGTTTAAATAAAGTATCTGATTTTTTTATGACAACATAATTGACATACCTTATTAGATTCAGGTGTACATCATAGTGATTTGATATTCTTATACATTATAAAATGATCCCCATAATTAAGTCTTAGTTACCATCTGTCACCATAGAAAATTGTGACAATATTACTAACTATATTTCCTATGCTATACATTGCAGCCCCATGATTTATTTATTCTATAACTAGAAGTTTATACCACTTAATTCCTTTTATCCATCTTGCCCCCCCCCCCCCCCCCCCCGGTAATGAGCAGTGTGTCCTATTTCTAGGAGTCTGTTTCTGTTTTGTGTTGTTGGTTGGTTTATTTTGTTTTTTAGATTTTAGATATAATTGAAATCATACAATATTTCTTTCTCTAGCATAGTAGCCTCTATGTCCCTCCATGTAATTGTCAATGGCAAGATTTCATTCTTTGTCATGACTGAGTAATATTCCATAGTATATTGACCACATCTTCTCTATTCATTTATCTATCAATGGACATTTAAGTTGCTTTTATATCTTGGCCCTTGTAAACTGCTGCAATGAACACAGGGGTGTATATCTCTGTTCAAATTGGTGTTTTCTTTTCTTCTTTTTGGATAAACACCCAGAAGTAGAATTGTGGAATCATATGCTAGTTCTAATTTTTAATTTTTTGAGGAATCTCCATACCGTTTTTCATAAAGGCTGTACCAGTTTACATTCCCACCAATGGTATACCCAGGTATTTTTTCTCCAAATCCTCACCAATACTTGTTACTTCTTGTCTTTGAAACTAGCCATTTTTACTGGTATAAGGTGATATCTCACTGTGGTTTTGATTTGCACTTCCCTGATGATTAATTGAGCATCCTTTCATGTACCTGTTGGCTATCTGTAATCTTCTTTGGAAAAATGTCTACTCAAGCCTCTGCCCATTTTTTAATTGGGCTTTTTGTGGGGGTTTTTTTATATTAGGTAAATGGTAAATATACTATGGAATATTTTTTTATATTAGGTTGTGTACATTCTTTATGTATTTTGGATATTAACCCCTATTGGATGTATAACTTGCAAATATCTTCTCCCATTCAGTAGGTTACCTTTTTGTTTTGTTGATGGTTTTCCTTACCATGAAAAAGCTTTTTAGTCCAATGTAGTCCCATTTGTTATTTTAGCTTGTTCTGCCCTTGCCTGAGAAGACTGGTCCAAAAAATTATTGCTCAGAATCCTGTCAAAGGATTTACTGCCTGTTATCTCCCAGGATGTTTATGGTTTTACATTCAAGGCTTTAAGCCCTTTTGAATTATTTTTATGTATGGTATAACATAGTGGCCCAGTTTCATTCTTTTTCATGTAGCTGTCCAGTTTTCTCAACACCATTTGTTGAAGAGACTGCCTTTTCTCCATTGTATATTCTCCCTTCCTTTGTCATAGATTAATTGACCATATATTTCTGAGTTTATGTATGGGTTCTCTATTCTATTCTATTGACCTATGTATCTGTTGCATGCTAGTTAGTACCATATCGTTTTGATTACTGTCACCTTGTAGTGTAGTTTGAAATCAGGGTGCAAAATCCCTCCAGCTTTGTTTTTTTCTCAAGATGACTTTGGCTATTCTGGGCTTTTTGTGGTTCCATACAAATTTTAAGATTCTTTGTTCTAGTTCTGTGAAAAACACCATTGGTATTTTGATGAGGATAGCATTGAATCTGTAGAATGCTTTGGTTAGTGTGTACGTTTTAACAATATTAATTCTTCCCATCCATGACCATGATAGCATTCTTTGCCAGGGAGTATTCTCAGTTTTAAGTTTTTCCCTTTCAGCACTTTACATGCCAGTCTCTTCTGGCCTGCAAATTTCTGCTGAAAATTCAGGTGATAGTCTTGTGGGCTTTCCCTTCTATGTGACTATTTGTTTTTCTCTTGCTGTCTTTAAGATTCTTTATCTTCAACTTTTGTCATTTTTATTATAATGTGTCTTGGATGTGGATCTCTTAGGCTTTTCTTGTTTGGAACTCTGTACTTCTTGAAGCTGGATGTCTGTTTCCTTCCCCAGGTTAGAGAAATTTCAGCCATTATTTCTTCAAATAAGTTTTCTGCCCTCTTTCTCTTTTTCTTTTCATCTGGGCCACCTATAAATTGGATGTTAATACCCTTGATGTTTTCCCAGAGGTTGCTTTAACTAACTCCACTTTTTAAAATTCTTTTTTTTTCTTTTTGTTATTTTGATTGGATGATTTCCATTGCCTTGTTTTCCAGATTGCTGATCCATTCTTCTGTGTCGTCTAATCACTGTTGATTCTCCCTAGTGTATTTTTTATTTCAGTTATTGTATTCTTCGATTCTGACCGGTTCTGTCATATTTTTTAACTCTTTGCTGATGTTCGCACTGTGTCCTCCCCATTCTTTGGTGACTTCAGTGAACATCTTTAAGACCATCACTTTGAACTTTCTATCAGGTAAATTATTTATCTCTGTTTCATTATGGTTTTCTTCTGGAATTTTATCTTGTTCTTTCATTTGAAACATACTTCTCTGTCTCCTCATTCTGTCTGACTTGTATTTTTTCCTATGAATTAGGTGGAGCAACCACCTCTCCCCATCTGGAAGGAGTCACCTTGTGTAGGAACCTTCCCTCTGTAGACTGCGTATGCTGGGAGCTTTGATAGACGTGCTGGAGCTGGAGCCAGTGTGGGCCAGGGAAGTCCCAAGGTGTACCACACCAGGGCCAGCCTGGTGGAACAGCTGAAGTTGATGTAGGTGTGGACTAGGCTCCTGGGGCATGTTACGACAGAGCCACTTTGGTGGGACATTTGGAGCCAGAACAGGGGTGGGTCAGGGGATTCCTGGGACCCACCACATCAGTGCCACCTTGATGGAATGGCTGGAGCTGGGGTGAGATGGGGGCTTGGGGCTCTCTGGGTTGCCCTAGAAGGCTGGCTAGGGTGCCAAGACCCCTGCTACCAAGGGAGGGGGGAAATGTAGGAAATGGAACTTGCTAGTGCCTCCCCCTCCTGAGAGAGTTCTAGCAGTTCCCACCTTTTAGCAATGTAAGGTTAGTAAATGGATTTCCTTCACTTATAGTCTAGTTTGTCTTTAAGCTTTTTTTTTTTTCACTGTGTCCCAAGACAGGCAAGTTGGTGCACTGGCCTCAGTGATATCCTTTCCTACTCCAGATCATCACACTGTGGGGCAGGGGGCGGGGGGGGGCCATCATTACCATATCTCCATCTACTCTACCCTTCTTTATGTGGTCCCCCTATCATTTGTTGTGCAGAAACTGTTCCTAATAGCTCTATATGTAGGTACAGATTTGGTGTACCCATGGGACAAGATGAGTTAGGGTCTTCCTACGCCGCCATCTAGCACACAGCTTCTAAGTGTTCGATATTATTGGAAGTAAATATTTAGAAATGAGGACCTTTTAAGATTTCTTATTTCCTCTTTTACTTTAAAATTCATGTGAAAGCTCTGGCCTGCTTTTATGTAACTCAGACTGCCTATATGAAGTGGTGCTAAGCATAGAGCAGATAGTCTATAAATATTTTCTGATAAGGAAAGCTAAACTCTTCCAAACCATTCAGGCATTTCAACAAAAAACAACCATGCTTGTTGTGTGGTATTCTGTAGAGGAAAATAAAACAGTTGGTTTTTATTTTTCACTTCTCAAGGGGCTGGGGAAAGAATGCATATGCCTAAAGAGGTTTTGGGCAGTTCTTCCAAACTACAAAAATAACCAGCTATCAAATTATTTTGCCATTTCAAACACATACACAAGAATCCGATTAGATCCAAGAGTGTTCTATGATCAAGGTTTACACATTTCATCCTCACATGAAGGTTAGGTTATGTTTTCTGAAGTTAAATTAATTATAATAAACCTGAAGGTATCAAAGTCTCCCACAGAGGCTGTTTGAGCATAATTGCATTATAGCATAATGTTCTCTTATTTTATCATACATCTATGAGAGAGGCATATAAAGCATTGAGAGCCACAGGCTTTTCACCCAGGACTCACCCCTCCCAAGATTTCCGTGTTCTCAGCTGTAATTTACTCAACCTCCATGACATCCTAATAAAATAAGAGAAACTGTGTGTCTTGTTCAATTCCCCAGGATTTGGCTTCTCAGGCAATAGGTGAGTTCAGGGTTAGAGACACCTCTCTCCCACTTGCTATCAATTTTATAGATCTGACGAGGCCTAAGAGGTTTTATGTGCCCTGTTCTTTCTCTCTTGTCTAAAGTCTCCATCAGTGCCAAGAGCATCTCACTGGGAGTTTGAACTTTCCTTTAATCTAATCCATTTAGAAAATGACTCACAATTTATTGAATAAAGTAGAGAAAATTGATACCTTTTCATTAGGCTGACAAAGTCTTTTTCACTGTTGGCATCTGAAATGTGTTTTCTATTTAAATTTTATTTATATCAGTCTTCTCTAGTGGGAACAAGATTGAAATGAAAGAGCTTACAATCAGTGTACAACTTTCCCATTAAGGCCAAGATTTCAAGCCCTAGTTTTGCAAAGGAGCTTGATGCCAATAATTTTTTAATTCTTTTTTTTTATTTTTTTAATCCCAATATTTGGGATTAGTTGCAAAGTGGAATCAACCAAAAGTGATTTTTTAATGTATCAATAACAGTAAAAGTGATTATTTCATATATGAAAAGAATAAAATGTATTTAACTGACATTATTTGATTATGATAAATCTGTAGCAATTTTAGCAAAAACTATGTATAGAATTTAATAATAACCTCACAAAGTACTTTTTAACATTGGGAAAATACTTGTGTACAAATATATTCCTCTAGAGAGCCATTTCTAAACTGTAAGAACACAAAGAGCTAGTACTCAAAAGATATATACATGTGCATGTGACTCAAATGTTGCTTATAAGGGGTGTGTGGGTGGCGCAGTATGTTGAGTGTCCAACTCAGTTTCTGCTCAGGTCGTGATCTCAGGGTTGTGAGATTGAACCCCACATCGGGCTCTGCGCTCAACACAGAGTCTCTCTCTCCCTCTCCCTCTGTCCATCCTACCCCTCCCACCCCACTCTCTCTCTCTCTCTAAATAAATAAATCTTTATTTAAAAAGTTGCTTATAAATATGTTTTGAACATATTTATAATTATTATATTATATTTATATTCATTGCTTTGAATGTACTTTCTCATGAAATTCTCCCAATCTTTTGATATAAGCACTATTTTTTTTCTTTTTCTCTATTTCTTTTTTTTTAATTCACTCATTTATAAATTCTAAACCTGTCTTGAGTTACTCCATGCCATTCAAAGATGAATGCAGTAGGATCCCTGCACTCCAGAAGCACATTGCCTGGTGAATAGGCAGGTACATGAGCTAGTAATTCTAGACCAATGTAGTGAGGGTTACAGTTGATGTAGTTGAGTTATTGGCCATATAGTTTCCTCAGTTGTTCCTAACATCACTTTCAGCTCTGCCCTTCTTCACAATTCTGGAGTAGGCAACCAAAATCAATGCCTATCCCTTCTGTGTGAATGCTGCCATGTTTATGTAGCATTTCAGCTGCTTGCTTCCTCCTTCTTCCATCTTGAACATCACTGCCAAATACATCTTTCCCAACCACCCTGATAATCGTGTCTTCCATTTGCACACAGGATCTAGAATATTCAGTGACTTACCATTTCTTTAAGGGGGGGGGGGGACTGAGCTTCATGCTTTCAAGAACTTCTACAATCTTATTAAGATTTTCTCTTCCCACTCCCCAGTGTGAGCCTACTCTTCTAGCACAATAATGTACTTACTGCCAAGCAAGCACTTTGCTCATTTATACCCCCTTACAGTAATTCATGCCAAAATGCCAATCGTGCCCATGTTGAGAAACTGAGCTGAGCTGTAAGCTCTCAGGGCAAGAACTATGTCATGTTCATTATTTTATCCATCTCACTAAATCAGGTAGTCCTTTGACTACAGAGTGTGTGCAAAGAACTTTTACTGAGTTGAGACCCAAATATTGTCTATTGAAATGATGAACAGGGACTGTACCTCCTCAACAAGATAATGCATATGTGCTGTATTTCTTAAGTCCATTGCTTATCAGTACCTTGTTCTCTTTACATGGGAAAATGCCTCAAAGTAAACAGTAATAACAACAACAACAAAAGGATTTCTGGTCTATTTAAGATTTATCACTGAAAGAGGGATTGATTCTCCTTTGACAGTCTCTCTTTGCTCTGTAGCAACATGACCTGGTATAAGGGTGAAATCAAAACTCATGATTAAAGTAGCTTTAGTGATTTTAAAAATCTCTCAAGGAAAGATGAACATTCTTGGAAAAGTTGAAGCTCAGATATTTTCCTGAGCATGACACATTCATAAGGCAAATTCCAGAACTCCAGGGTAAAAAGGAGCCTCTTTCATAATCACCACAGATAAGAGAGGGTTGGTTTTTGCAGCTGATATTTAATTAACTCAGTTCTTCTAGGGGATAAAAAGTCCTCATAGAAGTTAGTCATCTACTTCACAAATTTCTTGTGTCTTCAAAAATTGTTCACTACTGGGACTTTTTACCAAAACACTATAAGTAGTAAAATCGAGCAACATGTAGCTCAGTCTAGGAAGAAACAAGTGTGATATAAACTGGCTCTTACCCAAAATATTTTTTTTACATTAACTTAATTTTATAAGAAACTAAATGTTTTGTGTTTGCCTCACGTGTTTTGAGTTTATTTGAAATTTATTTTCAATAATCATACACCAGAGAGAATTCATTCATTCACTCAGCAGTCAGTAAATGCTTTTTAAGAGTTCTGTGAATCCTGAACACAAAACTTGAATGAGTTTGCACTAATATGATGCAAACCATAGATTTTATCATTAGGCAGATCTGCATTTTAGTGTTAATAACTACACTTCCTACCAGTGTAAGCTTGGCAAAGTTATTTAACCCCTCTGGCCTTCGGTTTTTTCATCCATACAATAAGTTCAAAATAATCCCCACCTTTAGGATTGCTATGAAAATTAAGATAATATATTTAAAGTACCTAACACAGAAGAGGCCATCAAAAATGTCAGGTGTCATTTTTATTACTGCACTGACCGTTATAATTCAAGATATTTACAATTATTTGTTTTTACATTTTTCTTATTACAAGTATCTTCATAAGAAGAATTATAAAAACAGTTAAGTAACATTCATATTAGCTCACTGTATTAAATCTAATCAATCATTCCTCTTTCAATAATCTGAAGGTTTTAGGTAGTTTCCAGTGTGGGAGAAGAGGGAGAAATTTATAAATCCTCTCTGAATTTTCTTAAAGTTTTTTCAGGAAATATGAGTGTATGAAAAAAATTAGGAAAAAAGACTATAGTTTGACCTAGGACATGAAGTAATATACATTAAAATGACTGTGTAATGCATAAATCAGAAGCAAAATCAGCCTAATAGCATCTTTAGAAAAGCAACACCGGAATAATGAACTAGATTCTAATAAACGAGAGGGTAATGTCAAAGCATCAAACTCTAATTAGGAGAAGCAAGTGTAATATGAATTTTTAGAGATTATAGGCGGGTCTGGGGCTGTTTTAATTCTTAGAAAGCCTTTTGTTTTTACCTGTGAGCCAGTGCACCTTTACTACCTGGAATTAAAGGTAATCTGTGGGTTTTGAGATGCCTTCTTTTTCCTATTGTCTACATTGTCATTGAGAAGATATTAACGCTTAAGAGAAAGAGAAACTGTTTTGTTAGCTTGCAACAAAGTAGGTCAGCTCGGAGAGGGCAGAGAGCAGCCTAAAGAAGAGGGCACAGTGTCCTTCTGAAGGAAGTAAAGATGCTAAAGCTGACCTTCCTGCCAGTTGTTCATTATTTGTGTGCCTCTGTGGAAAAAAAAATGTCACAACCGCTAAATGGGAGACTGTCAAGAAAGGCAGTTTCCCGTCAGAGCTAAGATCAGAGGGTTTCCATTCTTGGTGTCGATTCAGGGCAGCTATCATGAGATATTAGGTGGGATTTCAGGGGACAAGTGTGGCAAATGTCACCAGCCTGTTGCTGACTGAGTGCCGGCCAAAAGGAAGCTTTAGATTGTGGACTCTCGATAAACACTGCCAAGCCCTGACTTTTATCTTATGTTACCGGAAACCTGACAATTTATTTTTGTCCCCTTTCAACACTACAAGTGTTTTTCTTGCTGCCAAAATACATGCATCTCTTATTTACTATTGTCACCTATTAATTCACATAAGTAAGTTCCCTTACCTATGACTGGAATGTGGCCCTATTCCACATCCTCATCAACAGAGCCCTGCTATTGAAAAGAAAAACACTCTAGGGGGACCTGGGTGGCTCAGTCAGTTAAGTATCTGACTCTTGGTTTCTGCTCAGGTCATGGTCTCCTGGGTTGTGAGATCCAGCCCCACATCAGGCTCTGTGGTCAGCGGGAGTCTGCTTGAGATTCTTTCCCTCTGCCCCTCCCCCACTTGTACCTGCACACTCGTGCTTTCTCTCTCTCCCTCTCCCCCCACCCCCACTCTCTCAAGTAAATAAATAAATCTTAAAAAAGAAAAGAAAAGAAAAACACTCCTAGCTCTCATAATCATTTTGTACCCTGTGGAGGATTTGTGTCTTCTGTTACTACTTTGTGTTTTACCAAAATATCACATTGTTTTGCATAGGGATAGACCATTTACAAGATTTTACTTGCTATACTTGCATGCTATATTCCAATGGAGATTTATTTTATGTCATTCAGCCTGGTCCACACATAGGGTATGAATCAAACAGAGGCAAAATTACCCTTGGAAAATTCCTTAAATTGACTGGATAATAGAGTAGACATGATTTTGCATATAATATCAAAAGTTTGCAATCCATACACTGGATTCCAAAGGAGGGAAAGTCCAAAGTAAGGGTAGTGTAGAAAGAGGAAAACTTGAATGCAGGCAGATGGCCGGATGTTTAAACCATTCTGCTTGTAAGTTAGCAATGTCATCCCTCTACAGAATGCCTAATGCTCGATGGGTGGGGAATTTCAATGTACTCCTGCTTCACTTTGCCAAGGGGGGAGTATCACTCCATTCTGTTTTAATATGAATCCTCTGTGATGTTAACAGATGTCATCTGACCTCTTTGTCTTTGCGAGGAGGAAGCATCATGGTGGGGACTCTTCTTTGGGGGGTAAGGGGATGAGGGGTGAGTATCTACAGAACTAGGGTTCCCGTCCAGTATGAAAACAGCCAATCGGAAAGTGCTGGAAAGAGAGACTGGCAGACATTTTGAGAATTTGGGATGGCAGAAATAATTCTTCACTCATGAAGGCATCAGGGAAGATGTGGAGCTTCTTGATTTGTGTGGAGTGCATCCAGTCACTATTTTATAAAATCTTATTATCAAAACAAAAATAAAATGGAAAAGTGTAGCCACTTTTTTGTGAACTCCCATGCACTCAAAATACTATAAAAGTGTACACCTTTTCTTTGGTAAGAACAAAAACAAGTCTGTGCTATAAATAGATCCACTAAATTCGTTGCCAGCTTCGTGTTCTGGTCATCTTTGCTATTACCCTGAAAAGTAAAGCTTTTTTATCAGAGGCTTAACTTTCTAAAGTTTCAGCCACATCACATCAAACATCAAAAGGAAACCCAGCTCACATCAAATATAACTTTGATTGTAAACAAATACTTTTATTAATTATTACTCTTAGTTTTTATTTTGCAGGTTTTCTTTCATGCTTTCATTTTGTTTTTTCTCAAAGGCATTAGGCTGGGGGATAAACCCTAACGCTGGGTGGATAAACTGGGCTTTCTGAAGGAATAGCTCTGTCATTCTGAAGAGCAGTTAATACTTTTGTCCCCTTCCCTGCAAATAAATAGTACAGGTCCTTGGTTTGTGAAAACTAACATAAAATTTCCTCCAAAAAGTATGTCTCCCCAATCCATATGTTTTCATCTTTTATTGTCTGAGGAGATTTTTGACAAAATGTTGCTTGATCAAACCAGGCAGCATAAAATTATATTTGTGATGTAAGACTGATACATGAAAATATTACTCTTCTTCAGAGAGAATTCTTAGCTAGTCATAGAAGCTTAAAGAGAAACTACTGTACTTCAAAGAGAATTGACACTTCCAGAGGGTCACAGCACCCATGCCCAAGTTGTTTGGATGAATGCAAACACCCTTGTTTCTTGTTTTTGTGCAGCTTCCATAGTGATTGGGAAATGGTGGTGTGAGATGGAGCCTTGTCTAGAGGGAGAAGAATGTAAGACGCTACCTGATAATTCCGGATGGATGTGCGCTACAGGCAATAAAATTAAGACTACAAGAGTAAGTTTATTTCTTTCAAATGTCTCATGCATGTTACCAACCATACTGTTTACCTTTGTGTTCTATAATCAGCCCCCAGAGAAGGTTTGAACAGGAGACAAGAAAGCCTTTTCCCTGACAGAAAACATTCTTAACCATTCATATCGGTTAATCTCAAGTTAGAGATTGTACTTGATTTTTCCATAGTGAGCAGTTCAGTATTTCTGTGACTGGCTCATAAATAAGGCTGGGTTGCCATAGCCAAAGGAAGAGGAACAGTAATTATTCAAATAATTCAGCCAACAACTATAGTGCTCAAAAGAGCTTATAAAATAAGGGTCTTGCCTAATTCATCCAGATGGTTTGCTAAAAAGCACTGCATTTAAGTACAGCCATTTTCTATAGGTCTTTCAAAGAATTATTTGATGGTCTTTTAAGGAAGTGAAAGGTTTTTGTGATGTGAATTTTCATTCCTTGGTTTCTGTGGTAAAATAAGGAGTTATCTTCAAAATATATAACAACCTGCATAGTGAGGCCATCCAACTCATCAGAATTGGTGTTGTGATGGCAGATAGGAAAGGCCCCACTAGGCCAGCCATTGACCCTATAATACTAGATCATAGGAAAGTGTGGGAGTCCTAAAGGGGGGAAGATCGGGGGAGGGGGTGGCACTCAGAGCACTTAAGAAAGTATTTATTCAAATGTACTACAGAACTATGTTAATATTTTTACAACCAGTAGGGTTACACATATCTATATCATGTGACCGTGAGCCCTGTTACATGTGTATGTATTTTAATGCATTGGGTATTGTTGAAAGCAAGCTCTACTAGTTAAAAATTCCAACATGTTGGACTTGTAGCCTTCCAAAAGGGTGACTCCAATTTAAAACGACATCTGTGACTCCCACCCCTGTATAATGAGTTTTAAGTTGATCTTTCTTCTCAGTGTTATCTTTTCAAGAAATAAAACTGATACTTGCACCCTTGGGATGCAGAAAACATAATACCTTATAAAACATATTTTATATATAAAATAAGTAGAGACTCTTTGCATATCAAATTTAGTTGCCCGTATTGACTACAATAAGCAGTAAATGGCTATGCCTCCTTGGCTCGTGGCCAGGAGAGGTTCCTGAACATCTTAGCTTGTTAACATGTATTTTCATGCACCTGAGATGCTCAGCATGGATTATCATATTTCAATGTAAAGAAACACCCTCAGGAGAGATTATTCGAAAATGAATCCAGTTCATGACATTTACCTCCAGAAACCATCTTCATTAACTGATGGAGAGTGGATTTCAGGTTTCCCTTTGGTTACATTTTGCCTGAAACTAATACGACCAAACAGTCTGAAGATGTCCTCACAAGTTGGTTTTCTGCTACTCTGAATCACGGCCGGTATGATTGGAATTTGATCACCATTATTTCAAGCAGGTTGCTAATATATTTTATTCTGCCAAATCTCCATTTCCTCTTTCAAATGATAACTGATCTCCCTTTATTGAACATAAGCCTGCTCTCATGGTTCCTCCAGACCTGAAACTCAGTAAAGAACAATAATACAAGTCAAATTATTTCAGGATTTAAGTATGTGAAATTCCAAGGGTACCAACTAGGAGACTCTTTGGAAGACAGAATATAAATAAACAAAACACAGAAATGTTAATGCTACTTTTTATGACTGTGTAACTTTCCTTGATTTGGCCTCTGTAGAGTGTATTTTAAAACATATTGTAAATATCTCCCAGACATTTTCTGTTCTCCCGGAAGTACAGTGCAGGTCTGATCACAGTAATAGAGTCTGGAGCTCACTGTGTTTGCTACTGTCCTGGGTGGGCTAAATGCAACCAAGACAGTTGAGTGTACAAGAGAAATAAATCGCCCATGCAGTTGGTTTGAAAGCAGAGGATGTACCTGTTCTAATGTGTGTGTCCATTTCAATCAAGGAAACAAGAGATTGCTCTGTAGTCATGTGAGCAACATATCACTCAACTAATAAATCTCCACACTGTCTTTAGAGAAGGTTAAAGGAAACACGAGGAAAAGCTGTACTTTTTTACACCTTGAGAGGACTCAGACACTATTACTTACTTAATTTTCTCCCCCACTTCCTTACAAAGAAATTCACAGTGAAATACATACTTTTAAACACAAAGGCACAATTAAGTCCAGCTGATACGTACAGGCGCTTTCCCTTCTGTATAAATGACGTGCCAACACCAGTCCTTAGATGATATGCTCCAAAATAGGTTTTATATTAATTTTTCTAGTACGCCCTATGTGATTTTCCCTGTCAGAGTATAAATACGCCTACATACTTCAAATATTGCCTCTGGCAGTTTAACTTTTAAAAACAGTTTAATAGACAGATGTACTTTAATTATGAGTCATAGGCTTTCATTGTTCTGTTCTTATCTAAGAAGTAATCTTTAGGATAAAAAAAATCAAGTTCTTAAAGTAAGAAGAAAAATAAAGAAAATCACCTCTGGTTCTTATGTGTAAGACTGATTCAAAGAGAGTGCTCTCAGGAAAAAAAAAAAAAGAAAAGAAAACATAAAAGCAAAAAAGACAGAAGAAACATGCCCAGCTTGTTAATAGCAACTGAGAGTTTCCTTCATACTGTTAATTTTTAAAAGTAACTCCAATATGAAGAAATTTGCAAGATAGAGTCCGAGATGTCATTTTTCCTTTTTTGGTTTTTTTCAAAACCTTATCATCCCAAGCCAAATCCTCAGCAGTCTGTGAAATGTAGATAAACAAAAGATATTCCAAACTGTGATCTAATTCAGACTTTCATGATGCTCATTTTTTTAAGGAGGATGGAGAGTAGAAATTCATTGTTTCATTTATTTTTTTTTGTTTTTTCTTTTTCTTTTTCTTTATTTGTTTTTTTAATTATGTTTCATTTAAAGGACCAGACAGAGCAGAATGGGAACTAGCCAGGGTAACGGGCCACAATCTGAAGGAAAGCCTTGAGAAAATTAGATCTAGGTGATAATATAAACTACAGAAGGAAGGAGAAAAGATAAGTAGAATCAGGTACAGGCTTCCCTTTCAGGAGATTGGGGAGAATAAACCTAAGGAAAAGAGGAAGCTTCCTGAATGTCATTTTACAGAGAGAAAATAGTTACCCTTGAGAAGTTTTCCAAAACCTAGCAAGGGGTACAATAAAGCTGGTGACAGAAACCCACCTGGGGAGAAGTCTGGTACATCTGGGTGAAGTGTCAAGGCTAAATTTTAACCCTATTCCCTCTTAACCATTGCTTCAATTGTTTCATTAAATTGCTTTGTTGTTAGTCTGTGGCAAGACTCACCAATCCTGATAGTGACAAGAGATCTTCTCTAATGGTTTTAGAAACCTATTGGTTTATTTCTTTTCTTTAAACATATATATCAAAAACTTAAGTTTGCAAGTTGATGACGCTATTGGAAAATTGGCTCTGTAGATTCTGGATTTGCCAATCTCCAAAATCAGATGAGCTAATTCCCTATAATAAATATTACATTTAATATATACAAAATAATAAGGTATAATATGGTATATGTATTTTAAAAAAAGAAAGTTGGGGATGCTGTATCCAATGCATTCAGCCCTAAATGTATACTCTGTGTATTCAGGAATGATGCCTTAATTTAGAAAGGTAGACTTCTCCCTGGAGAAAATAAGTTGTTTGACAATGCTGTAAAAATTCACATGTAAAAAGTGAACATTTGTTGTTTGGGGACATAATGAGGAAGGGAATAAAATGAGGAGAAAACTAAAGGTGCTTGGAAGGAAAAATCAGCAGGTTAAAATAGTAGAACATAATCTGGTATAATACCTGGGAACATATCAGGCAACTTCGTTAGTATCTTTCAGACTAATGAGAAAATCAACAGTTAGATTTCCACAAGGTGGAGTCAAGTTGCCTTCCCTAAAAGGGTGAGTTAGCAGACCTCAGACTGCATACCTAAACACAATGGCTATCTTGTCAAATTGATGTTTTACACAAATCCACTACAGTCATTTGTCCACACCTTCCTGGGCCCATCCTCCTAATAGTGACTCAGACCCTGCATATCTCCATCCATTCTCATCAGCCAATGTTTTTTATATTAGAGAAGTGTAAAGTACCAGCTTTGACATATCCAAGCTTTATCATTCAAAATTCACTCAAAATTTCCACCTGGTCTGAAGTGTTATGAAAGCCTTTACAATCCTGATGTCCAGACCATTTTGCATGAACTACCTTTAAGAGAGAAGGGTAGGAATGTGGAGCAGTGCAGGGGGAGGTGGATTTGGAAATGGCAAGAAGGAAAAATAAATCAATTTATGCTGTTAAAATTGCCCCTGGGTTAGAGTGAACTCATTCATTTCTTTAACCAACAAATATATTTAAGCCTCTTCTATCTAAAGTTAGTGTATTAAGGTTTTAGGGATGTGATGGTAGATATGACCCATCTCCTGTTCTTCCATGAAGGGTAGGGCCTAAAGTTGGGGGGTACCATGGGGGTGGGAATGGCAAGTCGATAGAAAGGCAATTCCAATTCAGTTTTGTAAATGTCACTTTCTCCCTCCTTTTGATGAAGAAGAAGACAGTGGAAACAGAAGGTGATAAACACTACTAGAATGTAGGAAACCAAAGTTTGGAAGAATCTGTTATTCATATGGAGAGGATAAAAAAATAAATGTGTGAAGATTTCTCATACATGCTGCCCTGGGCACAACCAACTTTTGAAAGCAAACTTTTATTACTGTTCCCACCCAACCCTGAAACCTTTTCATGGACTCCACGCCTGGACTCAGAACACTCAATTCCTAAGACTATAAAGAACTAAGAGATGATGAAGAAAAATGCCTATGTCCTAGAACTCTAAAGTAGAACCTTCAACTCTCTTAGAATCATCATTTCTGCCCCAAACCAGTGACTCTCTGTGCATGCATCCTTTTGAACATTAGAGTCTTTGGGACCATATTCAAATATATTAAATGGTACCAGTAGTGGTAGAAGTATGCTCTTGGTTGCCCTTGAGTACTATGTCATTGGGAGGAAGAGTTCCTCATCCTGCAAGGGTCTCCTATGTTCCTAAGAAAATGTGTTCTAATCCTGGCAGTGACTTTACCTTATGTCACCCCTTTAACATGTTACAGCAGGTCAACTTGACAAGGCCACGGAATGACCTACTCAGTTCAAATTCTCATCAAACACACCGGACTAACTACATATTCTGAAGGGCCCAGTGCAAGAATGAAAACACAGGCCTCTTGTTCAAAAATTAGTAATAATTTCTTTTTTTTTTTTAAAGATTTTATTTATTTATTTGCGAGAGAGAATGAGAGACAGAGAGCACGAGAGGGAGGAGGGTCAGAGGGAGAAGCAGACTCCCCGCTGAGCAGGGGACCCGATGCGGGACTCGATCCTGGGACTCCAGGATCATGACCTGAGCCAAAGGCAGTCGCTTAACCGACTGAGCCACCCAGGCACCCCTAGTAATAATTTCAAGACTGCAGTAGCAGGTCATTAAATGAAGTGTGGGGCCCTGTTCAGCACAGGACTCTGGGCAACTGTACAGATCATGTGCCCATGAAGCCAGTCATGGTTATTCATTGCTCCAGAGTCTATCTCCTCAGCTGTGGCAAAATAAAAGTAATGAATTGATAAAAAATACGATGGCCTGTCAGTGTGCTTTTTGATCACCATTTGAGAACTACGGCTCTAGATTAACATTTTTGGCTTCAGAGCACTTGAAAGAAGCAACGTACTATAAATTCAAGATGTCCTCATTTTCTGCCTATTCACCTTTCTTTATGCCTTCATTTTGTTCTTTTCTCCCTGAAATTTCTTTCTTTCTTTGGTTTCAGATTCACCCAAGAACCTAACGGAAGCATTTGTTATAGTAGCAAAGGAAAATCACCTCTGCGGAAAATAAATTTTAAGAATTTAAAACATCTTACACATTACAAGCCAAATGGATTTCTTATTTGCACTTTGACTGGTTACCAGATAATCACAGTGCTTTTACTGTGTGTCACAAAGTATCCTATAGTGAGAAGACCCCGCGCTTTTGGCAGCACCATGGAAAGTGGGTTTAAAAAAAACAAAAACAAAAACGGTTTTCTCAAAGAAAATTTTTGGGATTACGAAGAACGATCAACTATCTTCTAATTTGGATCTATAGTTACTTTGTACCATTTTAAATATATGTATATACATAATATTTTGAAATATTATATATTCTCTTCAAGAAATGAACAATGCCACAGGTTGAGACGGCTGGTGTACCTCTTTGAGTTTGGATGTTTTGTTTTGTTTTGTCGCAGTTTCTTTTTTTACTGGCAAGGAAGAAGACATGTGCCCCTTTTGAAATTTCAACATGGCACTCACACTGGAAGGCCAGCTACAGGTGGACTCCTGGAATCTGAGGCATCATAACCATACTGAATTGAGAGCTTCCTTCCGTTTCTACCAGATGACCCAAGGAAGCACATCGTCCTGTTTTATTGCTTTCTACCCGTGCAATATTAGCATGCAAGCCTGGCTTACATAACCATACTTTATATTCAATTGATATATAATAACCATTCTAACCTCTTCCAGGAAAGTATTTTTAGAACTACTAGCTTTTCCACAGATAAGACAATGAGGATTCTTGAGGGAGCTACTCCACCATGCTATTAAGACTCTGGCAAAATTATGGTAGAATATGGATCCCTGTGTTAATAAGTTCTGTAAATACAATGTCTTAAGGCTTGGTATAGCTGTCCTAGACTGAAGAAATATCCTCCGATTAAATCCAAAGCCTGGCATCATTAAGTACATAGTGCTGTAGCCACAAGTCTTATCATGGCACCTCTTTCTATGTTTGATTTGCTTTTTCCAAGAGTATTCAGATCTCTTCTGAATCTGAAGATTCAGGAAGGCCATTAAAGCAATTAGGTTTCAGAATGATCTATGTGACCAAATGCTGGACAGCCCTATTAAAGTGGTAAATAACTTCTTTCTAAACCTACTTGTCCTCTTTATTTGCCATGTATTTGTCCTGAGTCAGCTTTAGCCAAATCCAGAGAACACCCTGCTTAGAGACTTGTAGTCAGCCAGAATTTTTTTCCATGAGGTCTTTGCTGCCAGTATTTCTAATCCCAGTATTTTGAAAATCAGAAATTCATTACTATAACTGCTGTGTTCTTAGCCCACAAAATGAAATGTCAAATCCCATTACAGGGTTTCTGTACTGGCCACTTAGATGAGACATATGGGGCTCACTTCTAAAAAAGAAACTTCTGTCCATCTTCTCTTGTTAAAAGTTACTCAGATGATGATTATAGAAAAGAAATATCTATTATCTACCTGGGATAGCATAATAGTACTATACATTCCAGTTACTTAACCTAGCATATTTCAAGTATATCTGTTTTTTCTCCAAAGCCTTTTCTCTAGAATACATGTTGTTAGGGCCTCTTATTACATCACCAGCACAAGTGGTCCCCTAGTGTGGATTTTTAAAGTTAAACCTCAGGTAAAATCTAGAGGTTCCTTCATGTCTACCAATATAGCTTGAAGTCTGATTGAATATGTAAATACTCTAATCAGATAGATTGATTCTGTATCTCAAATGCCTATAAAAAGCATCCAGAAATGGAAATGGAACCCTAATTGCAAAATCTAGGCTTTCCAAATACTTTCACAAATATTTGCCAGAAGATAGCATAAAATTCATATAACCAAATCAGAATCCCTTGAATTTATGGTCCATATTCATGTACCAAGTAATATATTAGCAATTGACTTTCACCTGTAAACTTCAGAGTAAAACCTGAAATCATGAATGCAAAGAATTATCTGGAATAGTACTTCCCCAAATGGGGAGGAAAAAACTTCCATAATCAAATACATTGGGAAAAAGTTTTTAAATAAAATAAAACAGAAATATTTACCGAGGAAATTTTCAGAGCCTTTAATACACCAGAAGTGATGTATGTCTTCAAGAAAGACTAAAACATGGGTTGCCAAGTCAAGAACTTCCAGAATCCAGACATGTAAGGTGGTTACTTGACAAATGGACAGTACATCCCTGCCTAATGAGAAACTGCAAGAAATTGTGTGAGGACATATTCGCTGCCTTGTCACTTCTTCAGTTTTTTTCAATAGAACCAGAAATCTGGATTTTTATATAAAATCTCCTAACATTCTTAAATAAGATTAACTAATATGAGATGTTTGTCATTAAAAATTCTACAAGCACTATTATTGCCCCCAAATTCCCTGATCATGTGGCTTTTTCTAGGAGATGAATGTTTCCTGGAATACCCTTTTAAAAAAAAGCATTAGTCCTAAATGAAAATCCAATGGGAAGAAAAAAGAATATTCTCTTTTCTATGGACTCATGCATACAAACCCTTCTCACAATTTACAATATGTGGGGCTCACAGTTTCTCCTGTTCTGTAACCAGAGCCTGTAAGTCAATGAAAGAGTCTAGAGGCCCAGGTCTGTCAGTTCATTTCCTAGTGATCACTTCGTGCAATAACCTCCCTTGGAAAGACCTAGAAGAAGAGAGAATGGGGGAAAAGACCACATCAGAATCAGGCAACCATCCAATAAAACAGTGCAAATATTTGTAAATGTCATCAAATTCAATTTGGATTCATCAAGGTCCTTATACAAATGTGTGAACCATCAAGTTGTACTTAAATTGGACCCACCCCAGTTAGGGGGATTCAGTAGCTATCCCGTGCCTACATCTATTGTTTAAAAACTTTTATCATGTATTGCTGGTAATAAAGAGCTTGGTGTGGTATGACTAATAATGATTTTTGAGCTTGTGCCTCAGGTGTGATATAAATAATGTTCTAACATAATTAGAGCAAATGGAAAGGGCTTTATCCAGAACCCATCTCTGGGTAAAAAGGAAAATATGGCTCATTTCATAAGACAGATTTTTTAGTTAGGTAAAGCTTATTTCTTGACTTTTTTGTATGTGTGATTAGATTTATCTCTTAATGGATTTGGCAAGCACACTGAGAAGTTTTACTACTGGGCTTTTTTCCGTTATCGAATGATGAAGAATGTTTTTACCAACACACAATTCAACATCATTTTCTGATCAAATCCAGTGTAACTTTCGCAAAGCAATGGTTTTATATAGGGCAGTGTATTATGCTACCTTGACATTGTCACTGATGTAAGTTATGAAGGGTATAAAAATTGTTTATATGAGGAGATCCACACATTCCTCACCTCCATAGGATACGCACTCCATCCTGGAAGCTTAAATGGCATATCATAATATGAGTTTTTCTTTTAATTAAGCTTGACACTTCCATTTCAAAATCTATTAAGGTTTACCTGAAAAAGAAGTGAACTATTTTCCTTTTCATGAGCTGTCTGCTTTCCAAATAAAAGATTTAGTGTCTAGTAAATTCTAGGGCTCAAGCCACCTCCATCTAGTGGATAAATATAAGAAAACAAGATATAAGACGTACTAAGAAAAGTGAGGGCTCAGGACTAGTGACAGCAGTGGTAGAATCAGATGGCCTAGTGCCCACGGGCATCATGCAAAGTGATAAAGCAGAATCATGTTCACACTTCAAAGTAAATTAAATGGAAAACCATTAATTGCATGTGCACGTACACACACACACACATATCTCCTGTTAAAGATTTAAAATGTTTAGGTTGAATAGGCGGGGGTTTTTTCCTTGTAAAGCTCTTAGGGACGTATCAGGAGATGTGGTGGCATGCTCTCACATCATTGGTCTGCGAGTGGCTCTCATTTATTTATTTATTCATTATTTAGTTTGCTTCACTTTTTCCCAGGTGTTAAGCTCTCATTTATTTGTTTTGGCAGCTAGATGCATTATTTAAAAAAATAATAATTATCAAACATGAAAGCCAGGACCCCAGCCATAAGTGACTGTGTTTATAGACCAGGCAGTGTATATGCAGCCCTAATTCCCACCTGTTCAGAGAGTAGACTCACATGCACGTGCCGAGGAAAATCTGGGACCAGACTTGCCTTAAGATAGTGGCTGTCGGGAGCCTGAGTGGCTCAGTCTGTTAAACGTCTGCTTTCAGCTCACGTCTGCCTTCAGCTGAGGTCATGATTCCAGGATCCTAGGATCGAGTCCCATATCGGGCCCCCAGTGGGTAACCTGCTTCTCCCTCTCCCTCCTCCCCTCCCCCCCTGCTCCCCCATTCTTATGTGCTCTCTCTCAAATACATAAATAAAATCTTAAAAAAAAAAAAAAAGACAGTGGTTGTCAACCATTTAGCCACGGTACATGGATCTGTGGCCATACATCATGGAGTGGGCTGGAAGTGACTCCTTACTATTAATCAAGTCTGCAAATACATCTTAAAAGGAATTATAATTGGCTTAAGGGTAGTTCTCAAACAAGGCCCAAGAGACTTACGTGCCTATAGGCACTAGCCAGGTAACACTAGTTAGTTAACCAGGGTCACATGTTAAAGCCTAGGCACACAGTGATGAGGCTGGAGACCTGACACGACAGGGTTCTAGCAGCCAGCATTTGGTCCCAGACTTAGGGAGCCAGGGTGGCCCAGTTCTTCTGTTTTATTTGTTGTTGTTGTTGTTATTCTTGTTGTTGTTTTGGGAAAATCCAGAAACTTAGAGGCTTGTATGAATTCTCCAACCCATTGAATTTTCATTAAAAGAAAAGGACTAATGACTCTGTTCTGTCCATGAAATACCAGTTTACAAGTCTGGCCTAAAATTACATTATTCTCATGGATTTGCATCCTTGTGCCCATCCTCCGGTGGTAGAAAAAGCAATGGAGTTAGAGCTTGTTTGAAGTTCATTGCACTTAACCTGCAGATTGTCTTACTTTTCCACTGAGAATACTGTGGGTGCAGCAACAGACCTCAACTGTCCTCGATTGGGGACACTTGCCACGGTTGCAAAAAGGGGTCAACCACTGGCTAGAATGGAGTTGATTGATTGAAGTTCTGTAAATTCCAACCTGGGGGTCACGAGCTGGTGTGGGAGCAAAATTTAGGGACTGGAAGGGGGCAGTATAAAGTCAGCAGAACCCATCAGTTGGTGCTAATAGATATGAGAAGCTTGTACATTTATTTTAAAGAATGTTACGAACTGGCTGTCCGATCAGAATGACCTCCTCTCTGCTTCCATGTTCCACACATACCCTCCCATACATGCAGATTCTTGATTTCTTTGTCCCCTGATCTGGATCCTCCTCCAGATTTAGAAGCTCTCAAAGTTTCTCACCCCTCCCCTATCCCTGCCATTCACCTCCGCACTGACACATTTCTTCTTCTCTCTTTCACATTGTATCCATTGAAAAGAACCCTAAGACTGTAAGCCAGAAAAGCTTCCCCTGCAAAGATTCAAGTCCTTGTTTTCCACTTATAACCGAGAAAAGCCTGTACCCTCTGAGTTTTCATGTCTATAAAATGGAGATCATGCACAAAGTTTAAAGGTTATGGGAGGATGAGGGAAATAGAGAAAATGGAAATATTTTATAAATGCAAAGCAGCAGGTAAGCTGTGGTTGTTGTGCTCTTCTTCTCAGATTCCTATGATTGTGTGTCACCTAGATGCTCCCTGTGTCAATGCTAGCCCCACTCAAAGCAAAACAAAACAAAACAAAATCAAACTTAGGTAAACTAACAGCCAAAATATGATTTCATATTCTCTTTCTAGAAAGCTCTAGAACTAGACTGATCTTGCTCAACTTTGTAGGATTTGCCATTTGCCATTACCATTGCTAATGTTTTTAAGCCAGTATAACTTACATTCAAGCATTGGTGTTGGCACAAGCAAGTAATGCATGTTGGAGAAGGCACCTTGCTGGTGTCCAGAATGTTCATCCAGAACTTGAAGCACTGATGACCTGATCTATCTGCTGTGTAAGACAATTTTCAGCAACTGCACACAGTGTCATTACCTAGCTACTTTTTTCCCACATCCAGCCTCTTGTCATTCAGGCTATTGTCCTAGCAGATTCTTATGTGACTCTTGTTACGACAGAGGTATGACCTTTCATTGTCCACTCTTATAGCTACCACACTGGTAGATACTGCTTTCATTCATTCATTCACTCGTTCATTCGATTACCAAGTACCTGTTGAGTAGTTACTACATGTCACGCACAGTACTAGATACTGGAGATAATTTCAGATTTTACATTATTCTAGGGGAAACAGACAAAAAACAGTGAATAAGTAATTATAAATCATGATAAATACAAAAAGAGCCACAAAAGTAAATAATGGGAGAGAAACATGAGCTTGTGGAAGGATAAGAGGGGAGTGTCTCTTGGAGGAGGTGGAATTTAGTCTAAGAACTAGAGGGTAGCAGGAAACAGCCATGCAGAGAGCCAAATGGGGAGTGAGGGTGAGCAGGGTGGGTGTTGCAGGTGGACAGATTAGTATAGGCGAAGGCCTTAGCCACGGGGGACTTCTGTGTGTTTGTAAGCCTGAGAGAAAGTCTCTTTTAGTTTGTTGTCAAAGCAGAGTAGTTAGAGCAAAATTTCTCTAATGAGACAATTTCAAATTTGTCTCTAATCCTAGTATCTTCTTTCACCAAATGGTAAAACTAGTATGGCATTCTAGAAAATGTAGCGAAGAACCCTAATCTCTAGTCCTCATTTAGGGAATCATTAACACTCTTGAAGCGGTTCTCAGAAATGACATTCTGTGTAGACAATACCAAATCATCCCAATAGGAGAAAATGGTGGCCTAAAGGACCAGTGTGGAAATTTAAAGGGCATAAGTGAAAGATCTAGGAAAGTCACATAATCAGGAAAGACTGTATAAGAATGACAGAGACCTCTAACAGTATCATTATGAAGGCTAAATGAATTAAAGACTAAAATTGACTTCCAGAAATAGTAAGGTCATCCTAAAAAGCATCTATGTTCAAAGCAAGTAGGACAAATCTGCCTAAAGCCAGGAATGTACAGGTGATAGAGAAGTCAGGTTTTTCCCAAGCAACTGTTTTATTTCTCTTTTCTTTTTCCTATGTTAATGAAAACTATCTCCTGCCTAAAAACATCTGAAAGGAATATTGTTCAGAAAGAAGTAAACTCAGGATAGCCTCTAGCTCTCCTCAGTGGTCCAAATGGTTCAAGCAGTGATCAGGGGAGGGGGATAGCTCTGCTTTGTACAATTTATTGATTCCTTTAGTGTAAATACTCCCACCACAGCTGATTTCAAGCTGCCAATGTGAAGTAGGGAAGAGATGTGCACCATTGACTCCCACAGCCAATGAGAGCTGGCTCCAGCATATTACCACCTCTGTGAAAGAAATCACAAAGCTTCAAATCACCAAACTATCAAAAAATGACCACAGTACTGACAGGGAATTTTGAGGTATCTAAGAGAGGCACCCGAAGTCTAGTATTGGTTAAGTATAGCTACAGTTGTTGAAAAGAAGAAGCGAATTCTTAAAAGTATAGACCAGTGACCCTGAGGCTAGCCCAGGGCAAGATTATGCAGTAGATGATTTAAGGGATTTCTGTGAATAATTAGGCAAGCAGTGATCACCAGGAGCCAACTTGCATTCACCAGGAAAAAAGTCATGCCAGGCACCTTTTTCACTGGCCTGTTTTCTTTAACTAGTCTGAAAGATTTTAAGACATTGATGAACATAGTATGTCCAGACTTCAGCAAGGTATGAGTTCTTGGCCAAGAATTGGCAAACTATGGCCCTAGAGTAAATCTGTCCCACTGTCTGTTTTTGTAAATAAAGTTTTATTGTAACACAGCCACATTTACATATTGGCTGTAGCTGCACTTGAGCTACAACAGCAGTTGAATAGTTGCTGCAGCAGAGATCTTATGGATCAGCAAGTCTAAAATATTTACTACTGGGCCCTTTATAAACTTTGCTGAATCTTAGTCTATTATGGAAAAGGCTGGATGATAGGAAAAATTCACATGGGCTCATAACCACAATGAATAGCCATATTCAAATGTTCCTAATTCATGGAATGATTGTATCCTGGAGAAATATTCCTAGTAGCAGAAAAATGAGTTCTGTCCTGGCTGTGTCCTGTGCCTTGTTTTATTATGAACCACGTGGAAGAGGGTATTGACACAGCATGCAGGCCGATCTTGCAGATGGTCTGCAGTCGAAGTGGTCATTGAGAATGTAGGATGGTTAAATCAAGTTCAAGCAAATAGGCAGGCAGAGGAAAGCAGTTTTGATGGTTAGAAACAGTTGAAGGACATGCTATTTAGATTTGTGAGAAAGAATAAACAGATCAAGAATGACAGGTGTATTTAAATAGTGGAAGTTCTGTCATTTAGAAAAGGGATAAAATTAGTTTCTAAAGAGTGTGTGGAATTTATTTTTTTTAAGATTTTATTTATTTATTTGAGAGAGAGAACCCATGAGTTGGGGGGAAGAGCAGAAGGAGAAGGATAATTGGACTCCCCACTGAGCAGGGCTGATCCCAGGACCTTGAGATCATGACCTGAGCCAAAGTCAGATGCTTAACCGACTGAGCCACCCAGGTGTCCCAGAGTGTGTGGATATATAACTAAATATATTTCAGTTAAAATAAGAACAATTTACCCAACAGGTTTTTCACAGTAAGTAGTGATTTGCTTGTTGTGAAGGGTGTTCAAACAGACGAGAACTCTTGGGAGTTCTGTAGGAGGATTCATGCCTAAACAATCTTATACTTCTCAGAATTTGTGACAATCTGAGTCTGCTTTCTTATCAGTAGAGTAAAAATGGAATTGGAGATCATTGGTAATATCAGATTCTTATGATGCAAGAAATTCTTACGTTCTCAAGAACAACTCACACGGCCTATATCCAGATTGCTTGGTTTGGATGTACAGATGTCCCTTAACTGCCCCCGAGGTATTGCTCACCAGCAAAAACAGATCCTCCTTCCCAGTTTCATAGGCATCATTTTCTTCAAAGCAATCGGTTAGCAAGCAAGTCTGTTCCATCGCTAACCAGCCGGTTACAGCAATGATGAGGTGATGATGGAAATGACTTGGAGACGGAGGAATTTTCTAAGAAACCAGCAGCCCTTTGTTAGGGAGATGGGCCAAAAGTTCAGTCAGGTATAACCTCAACTGCAAGGATGAACCAGGCAGAAGTTTGATAGTGGGGAAGCAGACCAAAAACAAATCCGCCAAAACCCAAAATGGTTAAAGGCAGGAATTGGTGCGAAGATGTAAAACTGAACAAGTCACTCAATATTTTAGCCAGGGGTGTCTCCACTACCTTTACAATGGTTTGGCAGATTATAGTTATCATCTCATTATATACCATAATTTCAGAGGCAATAACACATATGAGTAGTGGGATATTCAATACATGAAAATTTATCTGGACAAAAGTCTCTCAACTCTATTTCACTTTCCCATTCTAACATGCTGCTTATGATCTCAGCGCTCTTTCCAGGAATGTCTAAATAAAAGACCATCAGATATTCCTTTGCTCTGGGAGGAAGTGTTTTTTTGGAAGAAAATTGCTAAATGGGAAAGGTCAGTGCTAACTCAGAGGTGCCACATCCATTGTTAATTAAGTTTTCATTGTGGCACATTTACCCAGGGTCCAACAACCCCAAATACCCCAAAGTGCTGAATAATACGGCATGCATGCAAATGCCATCAAAGAATTGTGGGGCTTATGCCTGAGGGACATCACCCTACAAAATAATCTCTTTATAATTTTGCCCTAATACAATGACTGTCAACCCTGCAAGATCCAATGCCCCCTTCAGACATCATCTAAGCCTCCTGAAATGAAATTCATGAATAATATAACTTCCCTATACATGTAATTCCAAAAAATTAATGTAATTCACAAGTATAATATAAAAGAGAACTACAAGAAAATTGACTTATAATAAAATAATATTTATTTTAATCTGTAAGTGCTCTGAAACATAATGTTAGAAGACATAATGAAATTCTAAAGATTTGAACACATTTATAATGACTAAATTTGGATTTAAGAGAAGTAAAATTTATTCAGATACTGTTGATGTATTATATTTTAAATTACAGACTAAGCAAAAGTGTGTGTGTACAAATATTTTAAAATACAGACGAAATAATAGAAAAGGTGTATTTACATAAAGTCAAGAATGTGACATCTGTAAATAAAAACTGAAGCAAATGGGTTTGTTGCTGATTCAAATCCATAATCCATGTTCCTATTACTAATATGATTTTTCTAAAATGGTAACTAATTCTTGGTCAAGTTCAGAACAAACCAGGACAATCTTTCCCCATGTACATGTCAGTTACACTCCTGAATAATTTTAGTGTATATCAAAATCATGCCCGCACAGATGTCCATCACTTGATGAATGGATAAAACAAAACGTGGCTCATCTATACAACAGAATATCATTGAACCATAAAAAGGAATATAGTGCTGATATATGTTCCAACATGGGTGAACTTTGAAAACACTGTGCTAAATCAAAGAAACCAGACACCAAAGGTCACGTATCCTATGATTCTATTTATATGAAATGTCCGGAGTAGACAAGTCTCTAGAGACAGAAAGGAGGTTGGTTGGTTTCCATGGGCTGGAGGGAAGGGGGAGGGGAGAGTGATGGCTAGTTGGTTGTTTGGGGCTGATGAAAATTGTCTGGAACTAGATAGTGCAATACGCAACCTTTCTCTTTTCTTTCTTCCTTTTTTTTTTTTTTTTTAGCATAGTGGACACACAATGTTACATTAGTTTCACGTATACAACATAGTGATTCAACATCTCTAAATATTATGCTCCAATCACCACAAGTGTAACTGTCGTCTAGATACACAAGCTTTTGAATATACTAAAAACCATTGACTTGTACACTGCTTTAAAAGGGTGAATTTTGGGGCTCCTGAGTGACTCAGTCAGTTAAGCATCTTGCCTTTGGCTCAGGTCGTGATCCAGGGGTCCTGGGATCGAGCCCTACATTGGGCTCCCTGCTCAGTGGGGACCTGCTTCTCCCTCTCCCTCTGCCGCTTCCCCTGCTTGTGCTTTCTCTCTCTCAAAATAAATAAATAAATTTTTTAAAAATCTTTAAAAGGTTGAATTTTATGGAATGTTAATTATGCCTCAGGTTTCAAAAGCATGCAAAAATTTCTCTTTTTATATCTGAGTTTACTTCCGTGCTCAGATCACTTAAAACAGAATTTTCACTTACACTAATGTTCACTGCGACATTAATAATTCTTTGAGACAATAATTCTGCCCTGAGCAGAAACATCTCAGGCATGTCAGGCTTCTAGCGTCTGTCCCTGCTCACCACATAGGAGTAGCAGCCCACAACCCCTATGGCAATCAAGAAATCACTGCACAAATTTCCACATGGCCCGTGAGGGTAAGGTATGGCTCTTGCTGAGAATGACAGTTGTAAAAGCATGAAAAAATAATTATGACGTATAAATACTTGTCACCACGCTTTGCCGGATTTCCATCTGACTGGTAGCACTTACCACCACTTAGAGACCACTTCAATGCCTGTTCAAGCTGCATCTGTTGGTCCTTTCACCTGCTTCTCCTTCCTATTCCACCCAACTTTTAAGATAGCAGGGCAGAATATACTCCTGTCCAGTGACCCGGGAAATGTGTGCAGGTTTCTGTTTGGATTTTTTTCCTAAAAACAAATTATTCAGATGTGCGGTATTTCTCAGAATTTGCAGCGTCTCTTAAGATTCAGTAATGATATGTTTCTTAGAAGGAGTTTAACAACTGTATAGTTCTGTGGTGCTTTGAGGTAGAGGGTGAAAAGCAAAAACAAAACAAAACAAAAAAAGCTTCCAAGCTATTTAGGATTTTTTCATGTTTCTCAAAGATTTTTTATTCTTGCTTGTTTTTCTCCATTTAACCCAGCAGTTAAAAGAGCCTCAAGGCATGGGAAGGGCTTCAACTGTGCAACTGAGTAGCTGACTGCTTGCAGGGGTGAGGCAGCATCATGGGCTGCTGGCATCACAAAAAGCAGCCAAGAATCTTTTCAGTTTTTCTATTCTTGAATTGGCTCCTTCCAAGTGCTAGAGGCTTAAAACCGGGATCTAAGTCGGTGATTCCTAAACCAAGTTTTGGTACACACAAGGACGTCTCTAATGATTTTGAGGAGAGTCAGAAATTCTCAAAATACTTTATTTTTATTTATAGTCTTTTTCAAAATAAAATATGCCCCCAGGGTAACATAGAAAAGGTGGGCAATGCAACCAGACTTTCTCAAAAATAATACCCAGCCTGCTGGTCACTGGCCGATATCACTGGGAGCATGCCTTCTGCAGACTCCCATGAACCATTGCCTCTTATGAGGTGGGATTTTTGATGAAATAATTATTCAGCTCACACATTGACTGTAGTCTCAAAGAGATGAGAAATGAAGGCATTTTATTCAAAAATGTCCTAAATGCCAAAGAGGATTTTGAAATGCCAGAGTAGGATTAGAGACATACCTTGTATTTTTTAGGCTCATTCCATTTGGCTTCCTAACATGAACTCGGCAAATTCTACCACTGGAAATAAAAACTTTTTGTCAAATGTTTTAATCTGAACATAAAATTAATTATCTCCTTGAATTAAGTGAAATCTAGCTTTATGTTCACATTTATTCAAGGTTGTATCTAAGAAGCATAATAGGTTTGGGTCAGATCCAACATATTTTTAGAAAAACTCAAGTTAGGCTAAAAGTCTATTGGAGATCGCCTTCCAATTAGAAAGGAAACAGTGGTCATTATGTTGGTTGTATAACTTCTGAGATATTTAACAGATTTCGGTGACATTTGAGACATGTGTAAGTGTAAGACATGGATTTTACAGAGGGGGCTTTGAAGTTCTATGGGTTTCAGCGTTGGTAACTCAAAACCTAATATAAGCATTTGATAGAAAAGTGAGTCTTTGAGGCCCTCCCCCTACTCTGTCTGCTCTGAGAACTGCCCGCTCTAAGGCCACAGTCCCTGAACATGCATGAGGATGTGGAGGTCCATTACTTGTTGCATGCTGGAGCAAGTTTTTTTTTCTTTTTTAACTTTTTATTATAGAAAATTTCAAGCATAAGCAAAAATAGATAGAACAGTATAGTGAAAACTTGTTTACCCATAAGCTAGCTTGAACAAATACTAATACATAGCCCATCTTTTTTTTAGCCACATGCCCACCAACACCCCCCACCCCAGATTATTTTGAAGCAACTCATTATTATCTCATCCATAAATATATCAGACCGTAAAAGATAAGGCATCTTTTAAAAAACATAATCACAATATGATTATCAAAACTAATAAATAATTAACAATGAATCATTAATATCACCAAATGCCAAATCAGTGTTACCTGTGCTTTCCTGACTGTCTTATAATTTTTTAGAAAATTGCTTGAGTCAGGATCCAAATATGGATGTGAGTTCCATAAATAACAGCAGATTGATATCTTTCCTAAGTCTTGTAGTTTTCCCTTCTGTCTTGCTTTTTTTTTCCCGAAAGAAAATTTTAAACAGTGGATTGCCTCTGTCCTGTAGAATCTTCCCAAATCTTCTTCACTTTGTGGACTACATCTCCATAGTATTGTTTAAAATGACCATGTCCCTTGAATTTCCTGTAAGTTAGAAATTACATCAAGAGGCTGGATCAGATTCACATTGTATTTTTTTATTCTTTCTTTGTTCAGGTAAGACTTCTTCAGCAAGGATGTCTACTTTCATCAGGAGGCACATAATGTCTGGTTGCCTCTTTTTGTGATGTCATTGATCATCAATGATTGATTACTAGCCACTGATGATCACTACTCATTCCTTAATTTCTTAGCAGTTACAAATAGTGATATTTTTAATTCTATTATTCCTTCTTTATTAACTAGAATACTTGTCTAAAAAGGAATTTTTCTTCATCACTATCTAGAGGTACAGATTTCATAAGAAGGCATGATAAATGGTTGATTCTCTTTGTTTGTCAGCTTTCAAATATTGAGATGTTTTGCCAGCATCCTCCGAAGTGACCAGTGCATTTTTTGGTATCATTTTGACTTTGTGGAAGTCAAATATTTGATGTCTTTTAATTCTTTGCATGTATTATCCTTACTGAAGCTCAAATTGCCCCCTCTTTGGCCATTTGAAACTTACCGATGTCTTTTTAGGGACTTGTAAAGGCAAACCAGAAAGGAGTTTCAGTAGGAATTCCAAGAGCTTCTGGAGCAGCAGATTAAGAGCTCCTTCCCTTTGTAGAGTGCTTTACAAAGCGCTACACTCTTTCTCTCATTTCTCTCATTTGGACTCGTCCACAGTCATAGTAATGTTGGGGGTGGGCTCTCAGACAGCACCTGGTGGTAACCATGTTGAATAGTAGAAGACACACAGCCCAGATAAATGAAATTCTGCTAAGGTCACCAGGGCTTCTTGATGGTAGAGCTATGATGATATATCAGATCTGATTTCAGGGCTCTTAACACATATCTTAATAAAGCTGACCATATTATCCTTGTTAGGATTGTTCCCATCACAGTCTTGAGAATAATCTTAGACACCTTCTAAGATACTTGAAGACATAAATGTGTGATTAAACCGACAGTTACCTCTTCCCACAGAACATTTTCATGCTATGGGCCAACATGGTAGATGATAGCATGTTATATTTTCTCTTGATGAGAATCACAGTCCATGAGATACATCAGAAAGTCCACTTCCCAGGATGGAGGAAGATTGAGAAATTATTGCCACATAAGCACTTTGTAGAGAACGAATCTTATTTTAACAAGTCTTTCTTGGTCAAGCAGGGGTAGGGAGAAGCTGGAGTTAAAAGAATAAACTTAAAAAAAAAAAAAGAATTTCAGGTTGTACTAGCTTTTCCTGGGAAAAGATGAAGTCCTGTGATAGGTATCTTGCTACTGTCAAGCACTGTGCTCTCACCCAGTAAACTGGATCATTTTCCTGCTGACTGGAGACCTAACATAAGCATAATATCTTAAACATGTGTCAAGGAAATTAGCTGCAACTGTAGTGTTTAAAATGGTCTAATGGTCTAAGGGTACCCAACCAGTAGTGTTTTCCTCCATCACAGGTTGGGAGTAAATGGGAATTTGCTGAAAAGTCAGGCAATGACTTTGTTCTCCTAGATAATAAGATGAAATAAAATTTTCTTTTTTTTTTAATTTTATTTATTTATTTGAGAGAGAGAATGAGACAGAGAGCATGAGAGGGGGGAGGGTCAGAGAGAGAAGCAGACTCCCTGCCGAGCAGGGAGCCCGATGCGGGACTCGATCCCGGGACTCCAGGATCATGACCCGAGCCGAAGGCAGTCGCTTAACCAACTGAGCCACCCAGGCGCCCGAAATAAAATTTTCTTAATGACTCTTTCAACAGTTGACTGAAAAACAAGTGAGTGTGACTTAAATTAATTTGAAAGCAAAGTTTTTCAGTGAAAGAACAACCACAGATGCTAGTAACATCTCTCCATGTTCGTTCTATGTTACTCAAATTGCTGTGTTCTAATAGAAAGGCAAGGCCCTCCAAGTTGCTTAGTGGACTACGTGGAAGTAAGTAGATGCCACAATAATATGAAACCTCTGAATGAAAAGCTAAAAATGAAATCAGTCTGGTTTTAACAGATGTCTAGATATACAAGTTTCTTATACCAAGTAGCTAAATCACAGGTTAGCAAACTTTTTTTCTGTAGAGGGTCAAACAGTAATTGTTCTAGACTTTGTAGGAAACTACCAAACTCTGCCATCACCATTTGAAAGAAAACACAGACAATACATAAACAAATGGACAGGGCTGTATTCTGTTATAATTTATTTATGAAGTTATATACAGAAATAAGCAACAGGCTAGATTTGGTATATGACCCATAGGTTGCAGACCTCTGATATAGATGAGGTCAGAATATTTTGTTTTCATGTGAGAATTTAATACTTAGTGGCAGGTGTGAGAGTAAGGTGAGGTTATGGAATATTTTTCTAAAACAGTGGCTCCAGTTGGAGATCATAGCTCAAAGGCCTACAGGGTGAAAACTCTCAGTTACATGAGAGACATACGAGTGTTATAAGACGTTTGGAAGTGGTGAGATTATAGTTCAGCAGGAGGGGCCTGGCCCCCTCCCACCCCACCAATGTAAAGGGACCCCTGTACTAAGCCATACCTAACTGTCACCACATGGAAATGTCCAGTGTCTCTATCTTCTCTAATGATCTGGTGAAATCTCCCTATTTTTAAATGTTGGAAAATAATTGAAAAATTTCAGGACAATGCAGAGGAAAACCAAAACAAATCTCATGGCATCCAGAAAAGTATTCATCAAGTACATAGTAGGTCTCAATAAATATATGTTAGAAGGGAAGAGGAATGGGAATGAGGGAAAGAGAGAGGGATGGAGGCAGAGAGGCTGAGAGGAAACAAAAACAAAGAAAGGTAAAAGTCAGAAAAAATGAATAAGAACCAAATGGCCAAAACCATTCCTTAAACTACCAGTTTTCAAACTCCAGGCAAAAGGCTGTGCCCATTCAATCATATTTGGAACCAACACTGCTCTGATGACATGGTATGTACCAGAAGACAGGAGATGTTGTATATTTATGTGGCCAAAATGATATGTGCCATTTTCAACCTAAGAAAAATGAAACAAAGTGAAGACCAAGACCCTGGAGAAGGAAATGTTATATGCAAACAATGAATCATGGAACACTACATCAAAAACTACTGATGTACTGTATGGTGACTAACATAACATAATAAAAAATAAGTAAATAAAATAAACAGTTGATTAACACACACACAAAAGAAGAAATCTTGATTTTCATTCAAGCCCCCCATCGTGGAAGGCAGGAAATGCTCATCTCCAACTTCACTGCACGTAGCAGGGTTCCCTCCCTCACTGTGCATGACATCATCTGGGAGCTTTGTGAGAATGCTGGTGCACACTCTCAGAACCCAGAGATTCTGACTTAATGGGTCCAGTGTGACCCCAAGGCCTTGATGTCTTTTGTTTTTTAATGCTCTCCATGTTATTCTAAGGCACAGCCAGGCTGAGGAACCACTAATCTTGACATTAAGGACATACGTGTTATTAGAATGATACTTAGATTTACAAAGAGTAAACAATGAAGAATTGCTTCAGATGGCCATTCAGTGATATGTCCAATAAGGGATACAATGTTGCATTGAGTCATCCAGCAAGTTGAACAGTTAACACAATTACCCTCCCCGATCCTTGCAGAAGTACCACCTAATGGATATCTTAGATCAGGGGGTGGCAAACTTAGTTCAATGTCTGCTTTTGTCTAGCCTGTGAACTAAAAATAGTTTTTACATATTTAAATGGCTGAAAAGAATTTTAAAGAATAATATTAATGAGGGGTGCTTGAGTGGCTCAGTCATTAAGTGTCTGCCTTCGGCTCAGGTCATCGTCCCAGGGTCCTGGGATCGAGCCCCACATCGGGCTCCCTGCTCAGCAGGAAGCCTGCTTCTCCCTCTCCCACTCCCCCTGCTTGTGTTCCCTCTCTCGCTGTGTCTCTCTCTGTCAAATAAATAAATAAAATCTTTAAAAAAAAAAGAATAATATTAATGACATATCAAAATGATAAGAAATTCAAATTCCAGGGCCTATAAATAAAGTTTTATGGGAATCTACCCATGACTGTTCACTCATATATAGTCTGTGGTAACTTTTACTCTACAATGGCGTACAGAGTCCAAAATATTTACTATCTGACCCTTTACAGAAAACCTTTGCTGACCCATGTCTTGGAGGGTGTAGACCCTTTTATTTGCAAAGATTAACAAATATAACAAGCAATTTCAAAGTCTCAGTGAGTTAACACAACAAATACTTATTCCCTCTTCGTGTCACAGGTTCCTTCCATGGGGTACTGAGATTCTTAACCTTTTTGTGCCCTGGATCCTTTGGGCAGTCTGGCGAAGTCTGTCAACCCTTTTTCAGGATAATAGTTTTCAAATGCATAAAATACAACATATAGGATTTAAAGAAAATTATATTGAAATTCAGTAATCAAAATATTCTTCAATGTGGTATAGTAGTATATGTGCTTTATTAAGGCATTAAATAATAAAATCTAGCAGCTGGTTTAATAATTATCATAATTTTAAAAGGTGTTAAATGTAAAATATTTTGAAATATCTGCAACTATAATGTGACATGAAATATCTATGATTTCCCTAGGTGATAAAGTTATAGGAAGTACTTCACCCACTATAGTTATTTGCCTACATTCATAACAGAAGAAAATGCTAAATTTAAGTGAAAATAGAGATGTAATCTTTCTCTAACCAAGCAGAGTTTCGTGGAAATAGAGAACAGTGTTTTTCTCACCAAAATCGTGTTCTCCTTGAATTTTATCCATGGGCCAGGGTTCATGGACTCAAGGCTGAAAATACCTGAGAGTCTTTGCATTTCTGGGCCCATGGGAAAATCCATTTGAGCCTCTGCTTCCCATCAGCAGAGACGGAAGAGAGCAAGCACAGAGAACCATTCTAGTATTGTTAAGGAACAACCCTGAAAGTGGTATAAAATAAAACAGCCCAGGTTCCATTAAGTAGAAATCCAGTTTATGGCCCCACCTACCTGCAAGGGACGCTGGGAAATGTAGTCCAGCCCCACCTACCTGCAAGGGACACTGGGAAATGTAGTCCAGCCAGGCGTGCCTGGGAAGGAGAAGAGAGCCATGTGGTGAACCCCCAGGTGGTCTTTACCAGCAGTCCTCTCCAGACTGCTACACAGGATATCTGTGGAAGCTGTGTTGCTCTGCTTTGGCTGCCATAACAAAACCCCACAGACCAAGTGGCCTAAATAAAAGAAATGTGTTTTCTTACAGTTCTGGAGGCTGGAAGTCCAAGATCAAGCTACTACCAACTGGATTTCTGGCAAGAGTCCACCTCATAGCTAGTAGATGGCCACCTTCTCATGGTGTTCTCTTGCTGTAAAGAAAGAGAGTGAGCTTGCCGGTGTCTCTTCTTATAAGGATGTTAATCCCATGAGATCAGGGCCCAACTCTTACTCCTTATAGGCCCTGTCTGCAAATGCAGTCACACTGGGGGCTAGTCCTTTAACAGATGAATTGGGGGAGAACACGTTTCAGTCCATGACAGAAGCCATGTGTCAAGTTCTTCTCTAAGACTTGGAGAGAGGAGGATGTTTTTTTCAGAACCTTCCTGGTTGCTTGATCCTAATATGGTAAACAGCTCCCCATTTTTCCAGTATGGTGTTTTATCCCAAAGCAACAGAGCATTACATTAATTGACTTGTCTTATTAATTCAATAAGCCGCTTCCAGGATGAAACGCTTAGCTATGCTTGTTTGTTTTGGGTCCTTTTTTGGTAGCTGGGAGAAAGCTTCAAGGCTCAAATCATTCCACTGTTCTTCACAGTCACTGAAAATTTTCACGCACTGGTGAAGATTTGCTGCATTCGGAATTACTACAAACCGCTAGTTTCTCATTATATTATAATTTAATTCGCACTTTTTAGGACGATAAGAAAATATTAGGTAGTTCACATATTGTAGTAGAGTATTTGCTCACAGACAGTTAATATTGTATTTTAGCATTTATTTAAAATGGCATTCAGTGCAGTAAATCTGACAGCATCAGTTATAGCTGAAGGACACTCTTGTATGACAATGGTAACTCTAAGCCTAAAACAGTGAAATGTGGACCTCAGTCAAATATTTTTTTGAAAATAAAATTAGGAAATCAACTGAATAGTGAAAACTTCCTACAAACAAAGGGGGGAAATCTAGATATTTATTTATCAAATCCTCACATTGTACACTGTAAACTGACGTAATGTTTATCTCAGTAACACTGGGGGGAAATCTAGACATTTAAGAGATGGAATTCTTGCAGGATTAAAATCAATCTTGATAGTGACTTCTAAAGGACTCCCCATACTTACACTGTTGGTTTTCTTTTTCCCAAAATCCTTTGAGATGGAGGCTATGGTAAAGACCACCTGGGGGTTCACCACATGGTTCTCTTCTCCTTCCCGGGCACGCCTGGCTGGACTACATTTCCCAGGACAGTACAGATGGGTGCCTAATGTGTGTTTTTAATGAGATTTATGTTGATGATGATAAATGTGCTATTTTGTGAAACCACATAGGATAGGTACTAAAGCATGGGGAGATGTTTTAAACAATTGTTAGCAATTTAGACCCTAATCTCAAGGACAATTTGAAATTTACATTATTATTATAAAAATAGCATTTTAAAGAAAAGTAAAGACAGTTTCCTTTCTCCACAAGGACACAGACGTGCATGTTTCATTTTGCTTCTTTGCAAAGAGGCTGTTGAACAACAGGTTTTTGCAAAAATCCAAGAAGGTTTAAAGTGCTTTTTCTAAAAAACTGTTTGATATGTTGAGCCTGCAAAGCAGCTCATACCTAGACAATTGGGTTTAATATGAATAAATATTCGTGGCCCAATGCCCACTTAAGCCTGGAATAAAATGTGAAGTAACCAAATATTATTTTAAGCTTTCCTCTGGTGTATTGTAGCAGAACCTGATACAAATCAAAGATGAATGCATTAGGTAAAAGGGTTTTTATTGCAAAGAATTG
The DNA here is from genome assembly GCF_029215605.1 of Mirounga angustirostris. Classification (NCBI taxonomy): domain Eukaryota; kingdom Metazoa; phylum Chordata; class Mammalia; order Carnivora; family Phocidae; genus Mirounga; species Mirounga angustirostris. Next base: position 180,500,782 of record NW_026991709.1, on the reverse strand, counting down.
ACTTTTTAACAGGTTTTCCTGTACTAATATTATGAAACCGATAATGATAGAAAACATAAAATTAGTAGCTTATGTGATCTTTGTTAGCACATGCTCTGTAAGCCTTAGGACTTCACAAGCAATGTCCTTGCTTCCACGCAAGACATAGCAAAAGGGCTGGAATCTATGCGCTCATTTGTTCATTTGAATATTTAGTTATTCATTCATTCTTGTGTTCTCTCTCTCGCTGGGTCTCTCTCTGTCAAATAAATAAAATCTTTAAAAAAAATAGAAATTGTTTAAATTACATTCATTTATTCAGCAAATAATCTTGAATACCTACTATGCACCAAGTTTTTTTCCCATTCCTTTTTTTATCACACCTTATTTTTTGCCCATACATTTCAGGACTACATTTCCAGAAAAAAAAAAAAAAATTTTTTTCAAACAATAGAGAGCATATAAAGGAAAAAAAAAAAAAGAAACCTAAAATCTCACTTCACTCTTCCTAAGGCCACTTCCTTCACCATAACTAACCAAGCCCCAGATTAGGAGTCAACAGCCAGTGGGCCCACGGGCTAGATTTTATTTTTGTACATTCCATGAGGTAAGAATCTTTTTACATTTTGAAAGGGTTATTTAAAAGTAAAAACATGAATAATATGCAGCAGCAACTGTTATAGGGCCTGCAAAGCCTAAAATATTTCCAGTCTGGTCCTTTACAGAAAAAATATACTTCACTGCTGGCATAAACTGCAGACCTTTTTCTAAGTATGTATCTATGTGTGTGCATATATAAACACACAAATAGACATATAGAAATCCATAGTTTTGCGTATTTCTATTTCTTCACTGCTCTGCAACTTGCTTTTTTTGCTTAATAGTATAGCTTGACGATTTTTCTGTGTCAATATATTTATCTCAACTTCTTTTTTTTTATAACTCCTAATAGCATTTCATACACGTTGTATGTTCCCTGCCTCTATAACCATTGCCCCCACTTCAATCGGGAGCAACGCTTCTCTGAAAAATCTCCCCCACGTGTCCTCACTTTAGCCCTCAACCATGTGTCCCCGGCTTCCATTTTAAATATCCGTCCATTTATTTCTTTATTCTACAAATCTTTTTTGACATATACCATGTGCTGGGTACTCGTCCGGCCCTTGAGGATTCAGTATAGTGAAATAAACAGACCAAACTTCCTGCCTCACAGAGCTTGCGTTCTCCTAGAAGGAACAGAACCAATTAGTAAGATATAATATGAAACAAGGAAGGACAATATGAAATGCTAGAGGGTAGGGCTTGAAATTGAGATCAAGTGGTTCTAGATGGCCTCAGTGAGGTGACTCTTGAGAACAGACCCTTAGGAAATGAGGGTGCTAGCCATAAGAATATGTGAAGGGAAGCATTCTGGACAGAAGAAGCAGCATGTGGAAAGACCCTGAGGTGGGCACAGGCCTGGTGAACTGAGGAAGATCAGTATGGCAGACACAAAGTCAATGAGGAAGACAGTAGTGGGAATGAGGTCAGAAAGGTAAGAAGGACCTATATTATGTGGGACCCATGGGCTGTCCATGAGGACTTCAGCTTTTAATCTAAGTGAGATGGGAGCCATGGTAGGGTATTGAGCACAAGAGTGATGTGCCGAATTTGCTTTTAATAAAATAATTCTGGTTGCTGCTTTGAAAACAGATTATAGAGGTGGAAGTAAGACCAGTTCTAGGGGACTGTGATCACAATCTAGGTGAGATAGGATAGCAGCCCAGAATTGGGGGTGGAAGTGTGGGTGTGCTGTAGAGTGAATGTTCACGTCCTCCCAAATTCATATGTTGAAATCTTAGCCCCCAGTGTGATGGTATTTGGTGGTAGGGCCTTTGGGAGGTAATTAGGGTTAGATGAGATCATGAGGGTAAGGGGCTTATGATGGGATTAATGTCCTTGTAGAATGAGGAGATTCAGGATCTCTCTCTCTCTCTCTCTCTCTCTCTCTCTCTCTCTGCTCTCCACCATCTGAGATTCAAGGAAAATATAGACATCTGCAAATTAGGAAAAGGACCTTCGCTAAGCACCAGATTGTCTCACACCTTGATCTTGGACTTCACAGCTTCCAGGACTGTGAGAAATAAATGAGTGTTGTTTAAGCCCCCTAGTCTATGACAATTTGTTTGAACTGATTAAGACAGGGTAGTAAGAAATGGATGTTATAGAAAGCCAGAGGAAAGGAAAACCAGCTTGGAGACTCCAGTACATTGATCAGTAGGTAATCCCCCTCATTCCAAAAATGATGACATTGCATTACAGGACAGATCTTCAGATCTCAGGGAAAGGCCAGGGTCAGCCTAGAAAGTAAATCTTAACATCTGAGAAACATCTTATGTGGACTAAACACCCGTAAGGTAGGGTTTATTAGTTATTTTAAGATCAAGGCCATGTTCTCGTTAAGTGTCACCCTAGAAGGTTAGTTGTCGGCCCTGTTGTGAAACCAGTCAAACTGAGAGAAGGAAACAAGGTTTGTCTTTGCAATTATTCCAAGAGAGACTGTAATAACATGGGCAATTTCTTTAAAACAGAAATATAAAAAGAGTCTGACTGTAGGCCAAAGCACAAGGAAGTTCCCAGAAAGTAGGAGGATGAGTGCATAGCTAAGGAAACAATCAGCTGTGGTCCTGCTAGGCTCTTGGCCAGATTCCAGGGGTCAGTTTACAGCAGGCTGGGACAGCTCTGCTGGTCACTCAAGTTTCTTTTCTTGGGGTCTTGTTTATCTCAAGCTCTTGGTGGAGGCCACACACCAGTGTTCCTCTGCTTTTCCAACCAAAGCGGTGTTGCCTTTCTCTTTCTCCCTAAAAATCCCAATAAGTTGAGGTGAGTTCTTTCTCAGAAATGTAGTCTCAGGGGCAAATTCCAAGTCAAGAATCTCAAGACCACTGTGTAGGAGGAATCTAAAATGCAGAAGGTTCTATGATTTTGTTAGGGCTTTATCTACCTTTTAAACAATAATGATCCTTGGATATGGAAACTGCGCTTAGTGTTTGCTGATGCATATAAGATCATTTCTCCTTTAATGTGAGGCTCAATGAGATTGGAAAATATTGGGACAATTATTTAATTTGTTTCGAAGGGAGAAGCCCATAATGTTTCAACCTTAGGAGAAAAGAAACCTAATAATAATTTTAAATATAGCAACACTACTAGTATCATATTCAACTAGTGTTGAATTCTTTTGTTTACAAATGGCAGAAACATGGAGTGCCTGGGTGGCTCCGTGGGTTAAGTGTCTAACTTCAGCTCAGGTCATGATCTTGGGGTCCTGGGATCGAGTCCCGCATCATGCTCCGTGCTCAGTGCAGAGTCTGCTTGTCCCTCTCCCTCTGTCCCTCCCTCTGCTTGTGCTCTCTCTCTCTCTTTCAAATAAATTTTAAAAAAATATTTTTAATAAATAAATAGATAAAAGAAGTGGCAGAAATATGACCCAAACTAACAAAAAGAGAATATATTGGCTCATTGAGCTGTGAAGTCCGGGAGTGGAGTCAAGTTTAGAAGATATTGACATGCCAGGCATAGCGGGTTCCAGGGGCTCAGATGACGTCTGGCTGCCTTTCTTCCTCCATCTCTAGTTCCACTTCCAATAATGCATTGACCTCATTTTCATTCTCCTGCCATGCAATTGGATAGACGACAGCCAGGAGTCCCATGTATAGTCAGTCTTTCTGATGATTTATTATCTAAGCAAAGGGGATGCATCTTCTTCAGATTTCCAACAGAGATGTCCAAGGAAGACTGTGATTGGCCTCCTTGAGTTGAGTATCCATCCTCACATCAGTCACTGCAGCAAGAAGAAGGGAGAACATTGGCCAAAACTGGATTACATGATCATCTGTAGGCTCAGGGAGCAGGGGCAGCCATACACAAAGTCAGAGAGACAGTGGGAGAAATGATCCCCCAAAGAAAGTGGAATAAAGAAGACAAAGATCTAAGTGTCCACTAAAACCACATTTTTTTATTCTAACAGAAAGATACTTTCCGATTAACTATATTAAAATAACCACATTTGAATGTTTGAAAACAACAGATGCATATATTTTATGTGGAGACATACCTTTTTCCAAGCTAACAAATTTTAACTTTTTATTGAAGTGTAATATGTATACACATATATAGAAAAGTAAGCCTTTCATGAGTGTCCAGCTTAATGAATTATGTGGTAGTTCTCATAAGGTTGAGGAGTGTTTCCCATGTTCAAAAGCAGCTATCCAGCTTAGCCTAAGGAGTGAATTCTATGGTAGAAATGTGCTGGGAAAATATTAAAGAAGGTAGGGCAGAGAGGAGACAGGAGTGAGAACTGCCAACTGTTGAAGGCAAGTGGGCCCTATAACTTATTCAGCATGCTTTTCTACCATCTGCGTCTGACTTTGGGTCTAGCTCATGCACAACAGTAAAATCTTTATCACCAAGTATTTATTAGGATGAACTACTGGCTTAGTAAGAGAGAAGAAAGACTTATTATGTCTTTTAATAAGAGACCACTGCCTGATTCTCTACAAGTAGAGGGAGATACGACCAAGGAGCTAAGTATCTGTCCTAGTGTGATACACAGGTCATCAGATGGCTTCATGTAGCACTGTTACTACACTAGGGATGTGAGAGTCCTTTCTAATTGTTAGACTAAGATTAACTTTTCCCCACAGTGTTGTAGATGTCTCACTTTTGCCCTTCTTTTTATTTTTTTTAAAAGATTTTATTTATTTATTAGAGAGAGAGAGCATGCACAAGCAGGGGGGAAGGGTAGAAGTAGGAAGAAGCAGACTCCCTGCTGAGCAGGGAGCCCGACATGCGGGGCCCCATCCCAGGACCCTGGTATTATGAGCTGAGCCAAAGGCAGCTGCTTAACAGACTGACCCACCCAAGCGCCCATTCTTTATCTACTTTTCACCATATCTCTGCCTCCAGGCTGACCCGTATGTATAACATTACAGGTTTCCGTATTTCCTGGCTGTCATTTTAGTTCAACCAACAGAGAACACAAGCAGGGAATTGGAAGGAGGGAGAAAACTGAGGTCAGGGATTAACCCCCAGATCCTTCCCTGCAGGGTTACATGGGATGTAATGGACCAAATGTCACCTGTTTGCTAACCCCAAACTAGATAAGCTACAACTTCCTATCTCTTAAAGTCCATAATTCCATATTTTTTCTTTTCCTTTTTCTTTTTCCATTTTCCTTTTTCAGCTTACCTTACTTATCTTGGTATAGGAACCACAAGTGTTTTTCTTTGCCTTTGAAGCTGCTCTTCCATTTCTTTTGGCCTTAAGTTTGCAATCAGATTCCGTACTGTCCTTTCTTGATCTTGCTATTTGGGGGCTTGGGAGCTCTCAGTGTTTAAGGGTATATGACTGAGGTTGGGCAAGTTCTCCCTTATAATCCCTAATAAAGGACATCTCATACAAGTCCCATAACCTGAGCTCCTTCCATCAATCTCCTTCTCACCCATTCCACATAAGGAAAGATACCAAGTTGCTAACAGAGCATCTTTCTGCACCCAGAAAGGCAGGTACTGTCTCTGATGCACTCTCAGAAAGCAAAAGCTAATTATGTTTATTTCCTCTACCAAGACAAACAGCAGTGTCTGTCACCAGCAACAGTTATGATAGGGTTCATTTCTGCCCAGTGAATTTAATTGGCTATATTTCTAGGGCACCAGCATCAGCAGTGCTTCATTAGTTCATCAATGGCTGTTATTTCATCTGCTGAACACAGAGAAGAGCATAAAACCACAGCCAGAAAGATGTGCAGTGGTTAAACAGTCCCTAGCACATAGGAGTGCTAGATTGAAGGATAAGCTCATAGAGAAACTACTATACTGGAAACTGGCTCTTGTATGGATTGCAAAAAATGGAGACTGGATAGATAGAGTGAGGGTCCTTCATGGAGCCCTAATTTGGCTTTTAAGGACCCAAGGATTTCATCAAAAGATAGTTTCACTTATGAGATGGCCCCAGAGAGATAGAAGTGAAAAACTATGCAGCAGGTAAAACAATAAGCTTTGGCAGCTGAGTAGCTTGGACTTGAATCCTCTTTGTCCACCTTACTTCTTGGGCAACCCTTGGGCAAGTCACTTAACTTCCTAAGTATACATGGTTCCTTCAGTATATTGAGGTTAATGATGTACTAAGTTATAGGGTTGTTGGGATCATTAAATTAGATAACCTTTGGAAAGTAATTAGCATAGTACCTGGTGTAACATAAGTACTCAAGAAATACTTGCATTTTGATGATGATGATGATGATGACAGTAATCATCATCATTATTTGTAAGACTGCAGGGCACTTTACGTTATTTCCCACAAACAAATCTTTCCTATTTCTATTTTTTTTTTTTACCAGCAAAAGAGCTACCTCTTTGAATACCCAAGTTCATCATGACCCTCCCTCTCTTAAAGATCACTCCTAGTTAACCAGATAAAGCTGAAACTCTTTAAGATACCATACAAGGCAATCACAATCTGTTTCTCTCCTACCCCTTCTGCCTCATATCTGACTTCTTCCCAGCCTGCATGTTTTACTGCAGCCAGAGTAGAGTTTTCACTGTACCCCAACTGCTCATGATGTGATGTCTTGCATATTCTCTTCCCTTTGCCTGGAATGTTTCTGTGGAGGTCTCAAGGCTTTAATCCAGGATCACCTTAGAAGCTCGTATTTGTTCAGTTCATGTTGCATGCCCAGCACTGTGATGATCAACACCCTATGATGTTAGGCATAGGGTGTTGATCATCTTATTAGGCATAAGAAGGAATATGGGGAACAAAGTGGAGCTCAACAAAGTGACACCATTCCAAGGATGTATGTCCACCAGCAAAGTGACACCCATCCAAGGACACATGTATCAGAAATGGCAGAGGGAGAATTCTAGTCAGGACATTCTGACTCCAGAGTAGCTTTATTAGTCTTCTACTGCTGCTATAACAGACCAACACAAATGTATTATCGTATAGTTCTAGAGGTTAGAAATTTAAAATGAATTTTACTGGGTTAAAAATAAGGTGTCAGCAGGCTATATTCCTCTGGAAGCTCTAGGAGAGAATCTGCTTCCTTGACATTTCCAGCTTCTAGAGGCTGCCTGCATTCCTTGGTTCATGGCCCTTCCTCTATCTTCCAAGCCAACAGTGTTGTACCTTGAAATTGCTCTCTGTCTCTCTGTCTTCCTGTCTCTGTATATCTGTGTGTCTCTCTCTCCCCTCTCTCCTTCCCTCCCTCCTTCTTTCTCTCTCTGTCTCTCTCTTCCCCTCTCATTGAGGGGACTCTGCTTCCCCATTCACATCTCCTCTAAATTTTACCTTTTTGCCTTTCTCTTAAAAGGATTCTTTTGTTACTACATTGGGGTCACCAGGATAATCTATCTCAGTTTTAATTTATCACATCCTCAAAGTCCCCCCTTCCCACACCCCCGCCATGTAAGGAAACATATTCACCGGTTCTGGTGCTTAGAAATGGATATCTTTGTGAAGCCTATCACAGTAGTGCTCTTAATTTCTATATTATTTTGTCAGCTCTTTCTGGAAAGTTGCTGTCTTTAACTTTTCCATGAACATTTCCATGGGCCAGATGCTACTCCCTTCTTGGGTTCCCACAGCCTTCTATTCATACTTCTCATTTTGCACTTATCATATTACATTGAAATTAGCTCTTTACCTTTCTGGCTCCCCCAGTTGAATGACAGCTGCTCAAGGTCAAGGTTTATGTCCCCAGAACGTGGCCCAGAATCATGTATATAGCAGGCATTACTGAAAGTTGGGTGGATGGCTGAAGGTGAAATGTTTGAAAATCATCGATATCCTTATTCAAAGATGATGTCATCCATGGTCATTTTAAACAAATACATTAATATGGCTAAAAGTATGTGTCCAATGTTTATATATACCAAAAATGAACACTATTCTGCGAGAGTTGAGGATGGCTTTGGTTCATAGAACCTCTTCCTATTGACGCTTGATTTCTTCAGTCATGCAGCACTCGAGTGCTACCTACCTACTAAATGCCAGGCCCCAGGGACATGAAGGTAACTTACATTCTTTTTTTTTCTTAAAGATTTTATTTATTTATTTGACAGAGAGAGACAGCGAGAGAGGGAACACAAGTAGGGGGAGTGGGAGAGGGAGAAGCAGGCTTCCCGCTCAGCAGGGAGCCTGATGCGGGGCTCGATCCCAGGACCCTGGGATCATGACCTGAGCCGAAGGCAGCCGCTTAACCAACTGAGCCACCCAGGGGCCCCAACTTACATTCTTGCCATTAAGGAACTAACAGTTTTAAGGGCAGACATATATGAGCCTAACAATGGATCAGTGCTGATAGGTGTTCTTTTCACATATGAACAGGTCATTTGCCAAGTCTTACTGGAATCCATAAAGACTCCTTGCAAAGCCATGTTTCTATAAAAAAAAATAGAAATATGGGTTGTTAACATCACGGGGGAGGTAGTATCATTTAAGAGTTAAGGACACTTGTTAGAAAGCCAGAGACTTGGGATTAAGCCCTATCTCTGCCACATAGTGGTCATGTGATTTTGTTTAAATGATCTAATTTAATTTTCTCAAATTTCTCCCCACTTATCCAAAGCAAATGAAATCAGTATCTAAATGAGATATGAACATGCACTCCCATGAGGGTTATTCACAATAGCTAAGATATGGAAACAACATATCAATAAACGTTCATCATCAGATGAATGGATAAAATAAGTGTGAGATACAGAAACATACACACACACTGGAACATTATTCAGCCTTGCAAAAGGAGGAAATTCTGATATTGTAACAACATGGATGCACCTGGAAAACATCATGCCAAGGGAAATAAGCCAGAGACAGAAAGACAAATACTATATGATCTCACTTATATGTGAAATCTAAAATAGTCAAACTCATAGAAACAGAGTAGAATGGTGTTTCCCAGGAACTGGGAGAGGAAATGAGGACACATTCGTTAAGAGTACGAGGTTTCATTTATACAGAATGAATCAATTCTGGAGATCTAATACACAGCATTGTGACTATAGCTAATAATAGTGTATTGTATACTTGCAATTTACTAAAAGAGTGGATCTTATGTGCTCTCACTGGAAGGAAAGGAAGGGGGGAGGGAGGGAGGGAGGAAGGAAGGAAGGAAGGAAGGAAGGAAGGAAGGAAGGAAGGAAGGAAGGAAGGAAGAGTGGGAGAAAGAGTGCGAGGGAGGGAGGGAAAAAAAGAAAATACCAAGAGATAGGTGTGTTAATTAGCTAGATTGTGGTGATTTTTTTTTGTCTGCATTGTATCTGTCTATGAATAATCTATTTTAGCTATTTATTAAGCTACAAATATATTTTTCTAAGTCTGGTTGACATTTACACATTTTATTAAATGCAATAAATTCCAGAGAAAATTGAATTTTAAAAAAGTCATCTCCCCCTAAAAATGGGGATTGTGAGACATCTATTTCATAGGGATTTTTGAGAATTAGATGAGGTTTATGAATTGCTTTGCTTAAGGTCTAGTATATTCTTCGCAGACAAGAAATGCTAACTTTAAATATCATTTAGGATAATCCTTTGTCTTTTTTGGGATGTCAAAAACAACCTATTATTCAGTGTAGCAAAATAAAATTTCCAAGTATTAACTGAAGTACTACTTACTACCTCCCAGTCTAGCAGCTGACCATTTGTTGTAGCAACCAAATGGATGAACTCCAATTGCAGAGGACAATTCACTGCTGAGAACAGAGGTGACATCCTTAGCCTCCAAATGGAAGAGTGAGCAGGAAAAGATGTTTTCCCCCTGTCCCCAGATTCTAAGCTATAGTTGGAGTAAAGAATTTGGATGAGAAGAGAGAAGACACATTGCAGGAGCCATTTACTCGGTCTCATTTTCCTGGAACCAATCCTGGTGATGGAGAAAAGAAACCACCTCAAAACTGATTTTAATTTGAGGATCTAGGACTAGAGAGGATTGGCACCCTGACAATTCATTCTCAAACTCTAGTCATTAGTAGTCTCAAAGAGTTGAAAATAAGGTGTTAAGGAAAAGATTAATTCTTTATTTCCTGTGGACCCTGAAAAGATGAGGGACAACAATCAGACCTATAGGAGAGACCTGAAGGACCCAGGTTAGTCCCAAAAATCTGAATGAAATTGTGGGCAAGAACGTGAAGGATGGAGAATGACCTGAAGGCCTCAGGATCAGAGCTAAAGCAAAACTTTGATCAGGTCAAGGGACAGGGTAGCTCGGAGCCAATGACACAAAGCCGTGAAGGGTAAAGTGCCACATTATACAAGATAGCACACTCAAGACTCGGGCAAGACAAGTTGTGCAGATATTAAAAAAATGCGCCCCCCACTCCAAAAAAAATTCCAGATATGAAGATATAATAAGACCAAAATCTATACTTTTCTCCCCAGTGGCATCTTGCAAAAATTGTCTTAACCCTGGAGCATTTAAAATCAGGAGTGAATTAGGTGGAAGAAGAGAACCTCACGATGTTTCTGAGATCTTCTGAATGAGCCTGACTTTTAACCTAGAAGTAACAAGTAAAAATCTCTGGACTGGAGTGAGACAATCCTAGAAAGGGCTAGGTTAATTTTTCTCTCTGGGGGATTCTTGAGTCATAAAATCAAAAGTTTTCATAGGAATAAAGTTAATTTTTACACACCTGAGATTGTTACCTTAGGTTCATAACCCACCAACATTTGCCTTAGAGTAACTCATTCTCTCGGGCTGAATATGGGGAATGTCACTGAATTAATCATACTCATGACAACTGTGTTTAGAAGAGCTCAGGTTGCATTTTATATGAAGTGTATTCCATTAGCAGTACCAGGGGCACAGAGCTACTGACAAGATTCGCTAGAGGGTTGTGTGATTTAATACAAAGTTCTTGCTTAGGGAAATATGACAAGTTGAATCTGCAAGCTAATCGCCATTTGTTCGGGTGTTCCTCCTCACATAGAGGTCTCTGTGAGAGAACAGAAAAGGAGACAGAAGGGTTGAGAATAAGATTTCTTCACATGCTGCCTTGGCACTTAAGAGACAACATCTTGAAGCCCAAGTGGTTGCTGTGTTACTCAGGGGTCGGCAAATTCTTTTCTGCAAAGGTCATGTCTTCATTAGTTTGGGCTGCTAGAACAAAATACCATAGACTGGTGGCTCGTAAACAACAGAGATTTATTTGTCACAGTCTTGAAGGCAGGAAATCTGAGAGCAGGGTGCCAGGCTGGTAGAAGGAGGACTCTGTTCAAGGTGGCAGATGTCTTCTTTTATCTAGTCTGGCAGAAGGGGCTGTGGAGCACTCTGGGACATCTTTTATAAGGGAGTTAAGATGTCAACATGTGAGTTTTGAGAAAACACAAACGTTCAGACCATAGCAAGCCAGATAGTAAATGTTGTAGGCTTTGTGAGCGTAAGATCTCTGTTGCAACTACTCAACACCACTGTTACAGCAGGAAAACAGCCAAAGGCAATTCATAAGTAAAGGAGTGTAGCTAGGTTCCAATAAAACTTTATCTGTATACAACAGTGAGCAGCTGGAGTTAGCCCAACCTCTAATCTAGCTTATCTGCATCAAAGAAAGTTGATCTGGCCACGAGATATGATGTCTGGGGCCTAAAACCTGAACATACTAATGGACTTGCCTGTTGTATATAGCAGACAGTGGTAATAGTGGTCATTGTTGATTTTATTTTCTGGGTTACTTAGGATTTACTCCCCTTGGTGTCATTTGGGAACCACCCTAACCCCACTCTCAGTCCACATGCATTTGCTTTGGCTGTTTTGGCTCCTGGCTCCAGGAGTGGAGAATATGATTCAAATCTAACCAATGAGTACACCGTTCCCCCAAGCCACAGTGACTGATACAGGGATGGAGTATGAATTAGGATAAGGTTTGTGATATGTTCAATCAGAAGGAACCCCCCGAAGAAGATCTAGAGATAAAGATTTGAGTGTAAATGGTTTATTTGAGAAGTGATCTCAAGAAATATTGGTTGATGTATCAAGCAAGATACAATGGGGGGGAATTGGAGCTTCATCTTGGGGGGGGGCACAGAGTCAGTGTTGAACAAATTAGTCCATCAGAGGAGTACATATCAATCCCTATCAGTCACTAGTAGAGGACTATTCCTTGACATGTTCAACCCTGTTACCTCTGTCCTGCCCTGAGCACCAGCAGAGTAGATGTTCAGTCACAAAAGAATGACGTCAAGCAAAGAGGTACAGATGCTAGAATTTGGAAGTCTGATTCTGCTGGTCTGAAATAAGACCTAAGGAGGATCTGGGTAAGGCACCTATAGCTTTTGCTACTGCAGAATTGGGTTAGTCTCCATATTAGGATTCCGGAGAAAGTGGGAGCTTATTTGACTCAGTTTGAGCTCTTGAATCATACTGTGCCTGAAATCATCCCACGGACATTTTAGTTATGTGAGGCAATGAATTTCCTTTTTGCTTAAACCAGTTTGAGTCAAGTTTCTTACCATATGAATCAACAAGGACTAAATAAAGCACATGAGAAGTTGGAATTTCTTTTCTTTTTTCTTTCTTCCTTTTTTTTTTTTTAAAGATTTTATTTATTTATCTGACAGAGAGATAGACAGAAGAGCACAAGCAGAGGGAGTCGCAGAGGGAGAGGGAGAAGCAGGCTTTGCACTGAGCAGGGAACCTGATGCGGGACTCGATCCCAGGACCCTGAGATCATGACCTGAGCCGAAGGCAGACACTTAACCATCTGAGCCACCCAGGCGCCCCTGGAATTTATTTTCTACTGATACTGATCCATCACAAACTCTGAAAAATATTTCAAGGTATAGAGAATTCTAAAAAGATGGTAGGTATAGATATATGGATATAAATCCTATATATCATCTCTATTGTAGATACAGATCACATATATCATTTGATAATATCTATATCTGTGTCTATACTCTATACAGGGGGGTGGTACTGCATTCAGGAAAGAGATACATAAATACATTGGTTTTTAAATGGTACCCAAAAGGTTAAATAAGAATATCATGAAGGCTCTCAGAGAAAAGTCACCAGATCTTCACAACCCTCCCATCCACCCACAGCATGTAAGCCCAGGAATATCTGCTTCCATGAAGGGAAGTGAGTGTGCAAAATTGCCCAGCAGACTCTCAGGAGTTATACCGTAAGAGACGAATATCTATTTCTCATAATAACTTACTTTTGTCAACAATCTCTGGGCTGGAGGTTTATCTCTTTTTCATTCTTTCCACTCATATTTGCTAAATGGAATTAAAGGATTAAAATTGAGATGGCCTGGACAAATAGAAGAGGATCAGAAGATAATAAGACCAGGAAAACCAAATGTAGTCATTTCCGGGAAAGTCAGAGAGTCAAGGGAGTAAGCAAAGGACAGCACATGCTTATAAGTGCAAGAGAGGATCAGGAAAAAAGATTAAAAGAAATTATTTGTAATGCCTAAAGCATACACTCTGTGTTTGTGTGTGTGTTCTCGAAGGAAATGGAATCTATTTCTATTATATTTTTGTTCAGATTGCTATTTCATTCAATATGATTTGGGGCTGATCCACACTTACACAAGCTAAATAAGTGTGTGAAACCCTATTGAATCTGTGACCCATGTGATCAGTCTATGGTATCTTATTCAGGAGGCACAGTTCAACAGTCCAGAAATAAATTAAGATGTATTCCATTTGTTTATTTACCATTTCTGTGGGGTATGTTCTATGCCAGCCATATTCATGCCACTAGTGATTTAATAGTGAACAAACTAAACAAAAAGTGTCCTCTCATTGATTTTACAATGAGTGGAAAAAGACAGATGATAACCCAAATAACATGTGTAACCTGTTAGATGATGACAAGTGATATGCAGAAAACACAACAAAAGAGGATTGGGAGCACTGGGAGGGGAGGGCCACTTTGAGATGATGACTCTTGTCCAAAAGTGTGAAGGAGGTGAAGAGAGAGGCAACTGTCTGAAGGAAGAGCATTCCAGGCAGAGAGAACAGCAAGGGCAAAGGTGGGAGAGCACTGAGCCTTTCTTAGAACTATAAGGAAGCCAGTATGAGACTAGAGCAAAGGTCAGCCAACTTTTTCTGTGAAGGACAAGATAGTAAAAGATTTCAATTTTGAGAGCCATACAGCATCCACAACAAGCCCTCAGCTCTGTCATTGTGGTATGAAAGCTGCCACAGAAAATAGGCCATAATTTGCTGGCCCCGGGTCTAAAAGAATGAGCAAGTGTAGTGATATCTGAATGTGTATGACCTTATACATCATTGCAACAACTTTGGATATTACTTTGTATACTAGTCAGGGTGCCCCAGAGAAACAGAACCAGTGAGTTGTGTGTGTGTGTACATGCATGTGGGGAGGGGGTGCAGAGAGAGAGAGAGAGATTATAAGGAATTGGCTCGTAAGATTCTAGAGGCTGACAAGTACTGAGATGCACAGTTCCCAAGCTGGAGACCCAGAAGAGCTGATGGTATAGTTCCACTCTGAAGACCAGCAGGCTCAAAACCCAAGAAAAGCCAATATCTTAGTTTGAATCTGGAGGCAGGAAAAAACCCGATGCCTCACCCAATTTGAAGGCAGTCAGGCAGGAGGTATTCCCTCCTATCCAGCGGAGGGTCAGCCCTTTTGGTCTATTCAGGCCTTCAACTGATTAAATGATGCTCACCCCTACTGGGAAAGGAGATCTGCTTTACCCAGTCTACCAATTTAAACGTTAAACCCGTCCACAAATACCCTCCCAGAAATACCCAGAATTATGTTTGACCAGATATCTCAGTACCCTGTGGCCCAGTCAAGTTGACACATAGAATTAACCATCACCATCACATTTTATATGGGCAAGAGAGACACTAAAGGATTTGGGGCAGTCACATGGCATGACCTGATTACATGTTAGCTGTATGACACTAGCTGGTGTGTTGGGCAGATAGATGTAGGGTGACCAATTATGAGGCTATTTCAATATTCTAGGCCAGAGATAATAGTGGTTTAAACAAGGTGGTAGCAATGTAGGTGGGGAGAAATAATCAGATTGGCTTTTGTCAGTGGCACTGACTGAATTTTCTGACCATGTGGTATTAGTGTGGGAGAAAGACTACAGTGGGGTGGACTCTAAGACTTTGTCCTGAGCAATTTAGAGGATCACATGGTCCCTGAATGAGATAGGAAAGATGATAAGAAAACCTGGTTTAGGGAAAAGATTAGGAACTCAGTTCTGAACAGGTGATGTTTAAACCCTTATTAGATATCCAAGTGCCAAAGTAAATGCAATGGTCTGAACATGTGTCCCCCCACTCCTGCCCCTGCCAAACTCCTATGTTGAAATTCTAACCCCAAATTTGATGGTATTAGGAGGGAGGGTTTCTGAGAGGTGCTTAGGTCATGAGGGTGAAGCCCTCATGAATGGGATTAGTGCTTTTATAGAAGAGACCCACACAGACACCTCACTCCTTCCACCGTGTGAGGATTCAGCAAGAATATACCAGCTATGAACCAGGAAGAGGGATCTCAGGAGAAAGCAACCATGTTGGCACCTTGATCTTCAACTTCTAGCCTCCAGAACTGTAAGAACTGATGCTTTTATAAGCACCCGGTCTGTAGTATCTTGTTAGAGCAGTCCCAATGGACAACGACAGAGCAGGAAGCTATATGTACATGTTTGAAGTTCAAAGGGAAAAGTCCATCAGGTAAGGAATTCATGAGATAATTCAAGAGGTTCAATTCAAAAGTTTCACCATTTACTATATCTCCTTTCCTCTTTTCTCTACATGCTTGAAACTCTTTGGAACTCTCATTTGCCCACTGCCCCCCCCCCACCCCGCCCTGCACATGCCCATGCCCAGCCGTCTCTGTTCTCCTTGGCTTCACTGTGGAGATTTCCTGAATCTCTCACCAACTCTCACTCCACCAATGCCCCTCAGAGGGGTCTGCTTCCTCTGCCCTTTACCAGATCTGCATCCCCAGGTCTCCCAGCTGGGGAAAGGCAAGGGATGGATTACAAAGTAGGGGGTAAAGAGCGAATTTGGGTTGGAAATGATCCATTCTTTTCGGGGTCTACAAAAATAGGATCTATGGACATCCTATGATAAATAATAGCAATAACAACTATGTATGTGTGTATATCAGCCGTAAATGGCTACTGTTCATTATCTCAATGCTAATTTAATAGAATCATAGAATTTTGGAATTTTATCAGCTCTGGAGGTTCAAACATCATTTTGTCCCACCCTGTCTTTTATAAATGAAGAAACCGAGATCAATAGCGGTGAACTAATTTGTCCAAGCTTCACTTTTTCTCAGAAAGCTATTCCTCTATTACTCACCATATCAGTATAATGTGTATATGGAGGTATGTCTAATTAGCATAATTTATAGAACATCTGCAACATGTAGCTTTATGAAAAAAACATCATGAAAAGTGCTTTATATTCACCATTTCATTGAATCTTCACAACTCTATGAAGTAGTTAAATGAGCCCAGTTTTACAAATGAGTATCCAGTAAGGCTTAAAGAGGTTCAATGACTAGCTCTTCACCCAGCTGGGTAGTGAGGGAGCCAGGGCTAGAAACTTAGGTCTGAGTCCAGTGCCTTTGCCTGCACAAAGCTGCCTTTCAATCATGAATCATTGTATGTGTTGGGGTGAGGGTGAGGGGTAAGAATGTTCCACGATAAATGGTGATTTGTTCTCTCTCAATATGTTTCAATCTGCTAAGGACACATTTGGGTGTCCCAGAGATTGACCTGGCATGCTTCATAAGCTCTGACTTTCTCTCAATGACCTGGCTTTGCCTTCATTCATAGTGTTGTTCTTTTACCAGTTTGTCTGCAAGAATTTGTACATCCTATAAGCGGGAATGGTGGTAAGAGGAAGATAAACAAAATAACTGTCTTGTTCTAAGGAAAGCGAGGAAGTGTGCACATAAGAGAGAACATGCAAGCCCTGTTAGCCCAGGATTACAATCTGAAAATCAATTACAGACATGAATTTGACACAAACAAGTGTTAGGAACTGGTGACAACCAAGCATAAGGCAGTAATTGTTGCCCACACTAAACTAGCTACTTAAATCAAGAGATAACTACTACAATCAAGCTACAGGTCTGCTCCTCTTACTATGTACTGTGTTATATTTTCCAACCATATAATTTCCCCCAGGGTGAATTCTAAAATATCCTCCTATAGAAGAGGCTAGGAAAGAAGTCTTCGTTCTTCTTACTAAGGAGAATTTGCTAGAAGGGAAGAGGGAAAGTTAACAGAGCTTTCTCCAGGGACACAAACTTTTATTTTTAATTTAGCAGATGCTAAATTCATGTTTTCATTTATTGCTCCTTCTGTTTTATGTGTTCTACTTTAAAAATCCTTCCTTTTGTCAAACATATCTCATTCTTCAAGGCAAGCATAAAGACAAGGAAAAATTGGGCAAATACAAAAAAAAACTTTGAATCAGCCTGATGGTTTCATGTCAGTTGGAGAAGTGTATGGCATCCACAGATTGTATGCCCACCTTTCCTACATTTTCCCTCAGAAGGTTTGGATAAAGAGAAGACAATAATTGTCAAGATAATACATTTTTACTTCTAGAAATAGACCAGAGTTCCTCAGTCTTGATACGCTGCCATTTTCAACCAGATAATTCTTTGCTGTGGAGGTTGTCCTTTGTATTGCAAGGTGTTTAGCAGCATCCCTGGCCTCTACTTACTAGATCCCAGTAGAACCCTCCCCCTAAATGTTTCTAGAGAAATGACCGATTCTGCAGCTGAGGAAAGAATAGATGAGTCTAGTGTGTCTCGTAGTATCAGAAAAAAAGGGAAGTTATAACAACATACACATACGAAGTCAGTGACGGGGTTATGTCAGATGGACACGATAACCAAACAAAGGGCCCTCAACGGCCAAAGCTGGGACAATTTGAGCAACAAAATAAAGTGACGCTGGGTTATTACCTAAAGTATAAGATATATATTCATGAGTTTGTGTTGATACAAATAAATTATTGAACAATTAAATAAATGGACATAATAAAGTCTCCTCTACAGAAGAATTTGAAGTGATTTATGTAGATACTCAGCCTCCAAGTAGGTGGTGTGTAGCTGCATGTAGTGACTTCCTTCTGAAGATTACAGTATGGAAAGGGTGATTTAAAAAGTAACTTTACAGGGGCGCCTGGGTGGCTCAGATGGTTAAGCATCTGCCTTCGGCTCAGGTCATGATCTCAGGGTCCTGGGATCGAGTCCCGCATCGGGCTTCCTGCTCCTTGGGAGCCTGCTTCTCCCTCTGCCTCTCTCTCTCTGTCTCTGTCTCTCATGAATAAATAAATAAATAAAAATCTTTAAAAAAAAAAAGTAACTTTACAGGGAAGAAATCTGACAGATACTACTCAGCCAGGTGATCAAGGTGATCATCCACAGTGATAAGTCATGTTGACACTATGTACCTTGATATGATGTGATGAAAATCACCCTTTACTTCTGTGTTCTTCCTTCCAAATCCTATAACCCTGCTCCAATCATGAGACAAACATAGACTAATCCAAACAGAGGGATGTTCCACAAAATATCTAACCAGCCCTCCTCAAAATTGTCAAGGTCATCCAAAACAAGGAAAGTCCAAGAAATTGTCACAGCCCAGAGGAGCCCAAGGAATCAGATGACTAAACATGGTCTGGTATCCTGGATGAACCCTGGAACAGGAAAGGGACATCGGGTAAAAGCACATGAAATCTGAATAAGGTATAGGCTTTATTTAATAGTGATGTATTGATATTGGTTAGTAATTGTTACAATGTACCATATAAATGATTAGCATGAGAGATGTTTTTAATAGGAGAAACTGGATGTAAGGTATGTGGAAACTCCCTTACTACCTTCAAATCTTTTCTGTAAACCTAAAACTATTGTAAAATAAAAAGCTAATCTGAAACAGTGTCTCCTGATCTTGGCAAATGTCCCCTTGGAAGCAAAATCACCTTCAACTGAGAGCCATTGCTGTAGAGTATCTGGGTTCAAGTCCCACCTCCACCACTTTCTAGCTGTGTGGCCTGGGGAAAATTCCTTAGCATCTCTGAGTGTATAGAAAATAGGGATAATCATAATACACACCTCAGAAGACTGATATGAGGATCAAGTGCGGTAATGTAACACGCAGACTGACACTTAATAAACACTTGATAAACGTTGGCAATCATAACACTAAGGACGATCATTATTATCAATTCACCTTGTTTGAATGATGCACGACTAACATGTTCCTATTTGTTTCTAGCCCATCAGCCTCCAGAAAAAAAAAATTTTTTTTTTGAGGGCAATTTGGGTTTAGACAAATCTCCTTTCTTGCCTTGAGGAACAGAATGTGCCTTTTGGAAAATGATGGACTTCCCTGGACCTACAGGCTTTCTCAGGAAAAGCCCAAATGATGATGGACAGCAGCGTTTCCTGCCCTAATATCGAAGCAGCCCACGCAGCCTGCCTGAGATTTACTTTGGTTAGACTCATTTATTGAATCCCAGGGTGAGAAACGCAGCACGATGGCAGGAAGATGAAGCCATCTGTCTGGCTGGAGACCAAGGGTAGGGGAAGTGAGAAGAGAAGGCACCACTGCATAAGGAGCCAGCCCCTGATGCTGGATCTGTTTAGGTGAATCATCCCTGGGGAATGTTTCCAAACTACCCTTTGACTGCTCATCTAAGCCTTACTTTACATGTCCTGGCCTTAAAACCAGTTAGATGTCATGACTTCTGCTGTTAGGGAGCTTAAAGCTAAAGAAAAAGGAGAAATACATACAATTACATTTTCCATAGGACACAGATGGAAGGAGGCTGAAGGCTACCCTTCCAACCTCTTGTTGTAACTGGGGCTAAAATGGAAAGTTCAGCATCAGGCAGCCACGCAGATTTACATTTACATGTTGATGTAGAAAAGTACAATCCTTGAAGTTAGATTAACTTATATTCAAATTTCTCCAGCATCACTTTCCAGCTGGGTGACTATGGACCAGGCTACCCTACCTCTCTGAGCCTCCATTTCTTCCTCTATAAAGTGGGGATAATGGTGAGGCATAAATGAGAGGATTTTTATAAAAGAAGACCAAGAGGTCCAAAAGGTAACAATGGTCATAGAGAAGCTGAAAATGCTGGATGGGCTGATCCTGGAGAATGCCAGCTTCCTGGAGTTCAGGGACACAGGGACAACATACTATACCTCCTAGGAGATTCTTAGTTCTCTCCAGCCAGGTGCCAGTTGGACCCCTTATGCCCTTTGAAATGAGGGCATGAAATGTTGATGTCATAGAATGGAACGTGTTCTATCACTAAGCCCCGGTGTTCAGTAACAAGGAATAATTTGAAATGCCAAGGGATGGAAACAGTTCAGTCAAGCAGTCTTTGTGGGGAGGATGTCCTGGAGAGCAGGGGACAGTATGTAGAGCTTCGGCAAATCAGCCATGTGCTGTTGGGTTAACTAATACCAGCTTCTTGGACCTTGACCCTTCTCTTGGACTTTGACTTCTGAGATCCTGATTTGAGCCCATTTTCCAGGATTTGGCTTCATTCTTTCAAGAAATAAAGGGCCTGCTGTGTGCCTAGGCACTGGGGATAAAGTGGTGAAAACAAGCATGATGCCAGCTAGCACTGGAAAGGTGGGAAGCAGACAATACATGAGGAAACAAACAAATGAATAATGAAGACAGCCTCCCTCATGAGTTCTATAAAGAAAATAAATCAGGGTCAAGGTATAAGAAGTAAATAGATTTGAGGTAAACTCCAACCATTGTTGAGGAAAGTATCTCCAAGGAGATGACACTGGAAATGAGCTCTAAAGGGAAAGAATGAACTAAATGCACAAAGATTTGTAGACTTACTCAGGCAGAGATGATAGCCTGAACTAAGGGTATTCTTCAGTGCTTCTTGCTTTTGTTTTTTTGTTTTAGCATGCAACACTTTCCAAGTTTAACCATAGAACATTTTATTCAAAAGACATCTGTTGGGATTACTGCTTCACAGAACCAGTGTAGGAAACATTAGCTTCCATTATTTAATCAAAATTCCTTAGGCTGATAGTCAAGTCCTCAAGGATCTGGCTTCAGCCTCTCCTTCTGGCTTTTTTTTTTTTTATGTTATATTAATCACCATATATTACATCATTAGTTTTTGATGTAGTGTTCCATGATTGATTATTTGCGTATAACACCCAGGGCTCCATGCAGTGCTTCTTGCTTTTGACTTACACGTCTTACCCAGATCTGATAATCTAACTTCTTTCTACTTAAGAAAGTATTTTAGATTTTTCTTGTGCATGCCATTTGTTTGCTTCATTCATTCCCTTGTGCATCTAATTACTTATTAAGCACCTACTACTTGCCAGACACGAGGAATAACTAATGAATGCAACAGACATGAATTTCCATCCTCATGGAAATTGAATGCTCAGATACAATCCTCAAAGTATTTTGGTGCCTAAAACTCCAGATAGTAGTACTATCTCAGAAGGATCCTTCAGAGCCCCTACCTCAGAAATAGCTTATCTCTTTAGGGAGTCAGCCCATTGCTGGTAGAACCTCAAAACTTGATTACAGATGGATTGGGGAAACACTGGACTTTAGAGTCGGAAAGAACTTGGTTACAAATCCTAGGGCTGCCTCTAACCAGCTGTGGGACTTGGCAAAATCACTTCACCTCTCTGAGCCTTAATTTTCTCATCTCTAAAATGACTTCATTTTATGAAATTCAGCAGTAATATCTAGCACATAGTAGATTCTTCATAAATGACCAAGGTGATATTTTGACCCATTTTTGTTGTCTTTTTGAGTATATAAACTGTAGTTGTTTTCCTGAGAGTGTAAAACTCTGTAATCTACACCAAGGAGAAATAGATGTGTTTAAAATTTACCCAGTTTAATCTGATTTGTACAAAGAGACTAAATATCATACTCCCTTACCAATGCCATTTTCTAGACGAACACATTCATTCTCAACAGAGCATACATAAGCAGCCCCTTTCCTGAGACCTACATTCTCCTGTTGCCTATACAATGTTAGTTAAATAATTATCGATTATTTGCTTGGATGGGGTGTAGAAAAAGGTTTTTCTTCCTGCTCTTTAGATGGGAACTATAATGGGTTATTGAAGTAGAATCCCTGCAAATATCCTGAAAACATAAAATGCCTTTGGCGGTAACCAGCTCACGCAGGAAAATGGAACTGATCAGTGTTGAATTATGCCATCCTCACTGTTCTCTACCAAATATGGAAACTAGCAGCCACTGCATAATATTACCCCACAGCCTCAAACTACTTCTAAAAGAAGTTTAGCTCTAATTATGAAAAACAAAACAAAACAAAACACACACAAAAAAACAAAAAAACAGATGTTCCCATCTTTCATACATCCTGCATCTGCCAGGGCTCTCCAAGAGCTAGTCAGGGGAAACCCTCAGGGAAGAATGAGCCAGCCAGTGGGTTTCGCAGTCACCTCCTGGAATCAGGATCAGTGGTGGAAATAGAGAGGTGTTGTATGAAGGTCAATTTCTAGCTACGTCATGCACCAGCCCATAACTGGCAGCAGGAGCAACTGCTGATTTGTACCGAGGCCCCAGGAGTTACTCAGCTGTATTAAACTATTAGGGGGAAGAATGAAAATCGAAATAGATCACATCCATTTGACATGGGCTGCTTGAAATGCGTTCACTGGGAGTGTTAAATTCAATATAGATGACAAGGTCGGATGAGATCCACTGCCTTATTCCAAGCAGATTAACGTTCAAGTGCTCACCACAGGATATTACTGCACACTTCATTAGATTATACTTCTAACCTGAAACAATAACTGTTAAATTCCAAACTCCATCTGAGTCTTGGTGATCAGGCCTCAGAGATACCTTAACCTTGGGAAGGGTAGCTGAATGGGAATTGATTTGTCACCTTCTAAAACTTGCTATAGCTAAGAGTTCACAAATTGATGCTCAGACGACATACTCTGAATTCTGCAGTGCTTTAAACTTAGCTAGAGACTTGTTATCGTTCAGTGCCTGGCCAAAATTGCTGCAGCCCTTTATAATATCACACTGGAATCACGCTCACAAATAGGAGACTGCTCTCGCTACAGAAGGTGGTTTATGTTAAAATTATGTCTGCTTTGTGACCCTGAGGCCAAATTTGTCATCAACTCACTTGGGCCAAAATTCATTTTTACCCGCACCATTTTGAGGTCATAAGCTTTCACCTGACCAGTGAGACTATAACCACAAATTTTCAACCCTTGCAATCCTGTGGTTCACCTTCACCTTTTTGCTCCTTTGTTCTTACAGGCTGGGGGGTTATGTCCCTTGATCAATCTTGTGCTTTCTTAAAGTGAAAACATTTTACCCAGGCATTATTTTTCACCTCCCTAATTCTACAAGATGTTATCTGTCTTCCAGACAAGGGAAATGTTTTCATGATTGCAAGCAGCACTCAATCTTTGCTTCGAAGAATGAATTCATGCATTTACTTAATAAACATTAGTTGAGTATCTGCTGTTCTCAGGCATTAATTTAGGGCCTAGGGCTACCCTGAGGGGACCTTTGCAACTCACATACTACTGGGAATGAGAGACAATAAGGAAACAAAACACATAAATTCAGATAGTGATTTAAACAGGAAGGTCAAGAAATAGAGCCTCCACGTAGACAGGGTGACCACTGAATGACTTTCTAAGAAGTGGCATTTGTGCAGAGATCTAAAAAAAATTAGGAGAAGAATATTCCAGAGAGATGAGACAGTAAGGAGGCAAGAACAAGTTGGGCTGATTAGAACAACAAGAAGAACTCAGTGCAAAAAAGATGAGGGCCCATAGGTGGGCAGGGGCCAGATGATGTGGGACCTTCTTGGCCCGGGTCAGGAATTTGGGTTTTATTCTCTGAGTGATGGAGAACCATCATCGGATTTTAATAGGAGAAGCATATGATCACGTTTAACCTTTATATGATTACATTTGGGTGGATCTGTAGTGAATAGAGCTACACCTTTTTGTTTAATAATAATAGCTTGATAGAATAGGTTTTGGTAGGGAAACCTGGATGGCTCAGTTGGTTAAGCATCTGACTCTTGATTTCAGCTCGGGTCATGATCTCAGGGTCGTGAAATCGAGCGCTGCGTCGAGCTCCGTGCTCAGTGCCGGATTCTGCTTGGGATTCTCTCTCTCCCTCTCCCTCTGCCTCCCCCACCCATGCCACTCTAAATAAATAAATACGTGAAATCTTTAAAAAAAGAATAGGTTTTGGTAATTAGATAGTTCTGAGGTCAAATCCCAATTCTACCATTTACCAGTTCATCTGATCTCAGAAATTATTTAATTTCTTGCATTAAACCCTCAAAGGCAAAATAGGCATAATAATACCTGCCTTCTTATATAAGATCATATACATGTATAATACATAGAAAATCTGGTAAAGGTTATTTATTCGTTGACTGATTTATTCATTTGTTTGTGTAGTCAACCAATATGTACTCAATCACTAGGGTTCTGCTCCTTCAAAGTTCTGCATGTAGCAATTTTTTTACTAGCTGCATTTTATTATTATTTTTAGAGGATTTTTTAAAAATCAGTTAACATTCGATGTATTATTAGTTTCAGAAATAGAGTTCAGTGATTCATCAGTTGCCTGTAACGGGCAGTGCTCATCACATCATGTACCCTCCTCAATGTCTGTCACCCAGTTACCCCATCCCCATCCCCCCCTCTCCCCTCCAGCAACCCTCAGTTTGTTTCCTATGGTTAAGAGTAGCTTATGGTTTGTCTCCCTCTCTGATTACGTCTTGTTTTATTTTTCCCTCCCTTCCTCTGTGCTCTGTTTTGTTTCTTAAATTCTACATATGAGTGAAATCGTATGATAACTGTCTTTCTTTTTACACCTTTTGATTCCCCATCATCACTCCCTCTAACTTTTCTTTCTTAAGATTTTATTCATTTATTTGACAGAGAGAGACAGTGAGAGAGGGAACACAGGGGGAGTGGGAGAGGGAGTAGCAGGCTTCCCGCTGAGCAGGGAGCCTGATGCGGGGCTCGATCCCAGGACCCTGGGATTATGACCTGAGCCGAAGGCAGAAGCTTAACCATCTGAGCCACCCAGGCGTCCCATAGAGTTCAGTTCCTTTTGTTTTTGTTTTTGTTTTTTTTAAAGATTTCTATTTATTTGTCAGAGAAAGAGAGCACAAGCAGGGGGAGCAGCAGAGGGAGAGGGAGAAGCAGCCTCCTCACTGAGCAAGGAGCCCGATGCGGGGCTCGATCCCAGGACCCTGGGATCATGACCCAAGCCAAAGGCAGATGCCTAACCATCTGAGCCACCCAGGCGCCCCTCCATCTAACTTTTAATACTAGGATGTTCCAAACTTGCCATTCCTCAGATATTTTTGTGCTTCCTCAAATCCCAAAGCTGTCCTGAGAACCTGGAACATTAGATCCCAGATTCCCATTCACTGGGTAAATACTGAGCTTCTCTCCCTACCGCATTTAAAGGATACAGTTTTCTGGTGATAAATTAGTCATTCTCTACCTTTATAACAACAGAAATTCCGGCCACACATTAAAGCACTTAAGAGATTGAAAGCAACGATAAATCAGTCTGTAATAATTACAGTAAGGTTCTATGACAATGGGGTGATACTACACAGTGCTTATGAAAATAACCATTGTTTCATCCTCTTTGTTGATTGTCCTTCAACTCAATGCAGACTATTTTAGAAGAACAGTGTACTTCCCTAAGTTCCCCTACTATACCTACGAGGCAGAGTTCTTGAGTATTCCAAGAAACCCAAGACTCTTTCTTCACGCTGACTTGATATGATGATTACCCTCTTCTTAAAGTCAGCATTTCTCGACTCTACGAGGCTTCCTAAGTCTCACTCAGCACAACCTTGTATCTGACAGAAATGATAATAATATGTGCCCTCAGTTGAAACAAAAATTAATTGGACACATTGATCAAAATGAGAAGACAAACATGCAAAGGATTCATGGCACACTAGTAATATTGTGAATTCTTTTCGAGAACTGCTAAAATAAAGATTGTCACTGGACTCCTGATTTTTATTTTAAACAGCAATAACCGCTCCTAGGATAAAATCACACAGACTGTGATATTGTCAGTACACAAAACTCCCAGCCTAGCGTTTGATCAAAATTTTGCCAAGTCAAATAAAGCTCTGTGATTTCCTAAAAGCTGTCTGGGTCCTAAGTCATTGTATCTAGACAAGTTTGTGAGTTATGAAAAGATTTCTCAGAATGATACTTCTTACAAATTCAGACTAATGAACACATTCCAAAGTCCTAATGCTCAGAGCAGGGCAAAATAAGGTATGAGGTTGAGAGGTCCTATGAACAGTGCTTCCAGACACCTCTTTGTTCTTCCAGTGAAAATCCTGACAGTATGTTCAGCAAATGTTTCCCGAAGTGACCACGAAACCAGCCTGTGAGATAACAGGGCAGTGCAGAAATGAGGAGCTGCTGATGTTTAGCAGTCACACTGATCAGAGCTCTTGTATTCAGATACCCATTTTTGTTCTCTTGTCAGACAATGTCTCTTAAAAGTGCCATTAAAGTATTCTTCCTTCTGCAGTCATCTCAAGAAGAACTTAATATAACATGTTCCGAGACATCCTTCTTTGTCCGTCCGTAGGATGTGCCTCCTGAGAGTTGTTTTCATATAAGGAGCAAGGAGAGCATTTATTGAGGAGTTATTGTGACAAATACTTCATCTGCATTGTCTTGTATTTCTTCTCAATGGTCCTATGAAGTAGACACTGTTATTGAGTCTGTTTTATCAACAAAGAAACTGAGGCTGGGAGAGGTTAATTAACTTGTCTCACTCAGGTTACCACTGTTGTATTTTGAAGCTAGGAATTAGATCACAGAAACCAATGTTTGGGTTTTCCACAGTTTGGTGAACCTTTATTCCATGTTTACTGATGTGCCATATACTAGAACTGGGGAAATCAATCATAGCCATCAGAGCCTGGATCTGGCAAAAAGAATACAACCTAATAGAAAAAAAAATCTTGTCACTGCCTTGGGAAAGTGTGCTTACTTAGCAGACTGAAGGAGAACTTAACTCACCAAGCAAGCTTCGGTCCTTTTAGCCTCCCAAACCCTTCCTTCCATGGGATAGGTGGACTGCTTCACTTGGAGTAGCCTTAATTACTGACTGCAAATCCTGTGACCTGTTTTGATACTAGGCAGTTAGTGATGATACAAGCATACAGTTGAACTATACTTTCAAGGTTGAAAAGAGCATGCTCTAGTAGCTCTGCCCTTTCTGCCTGGACCACGGAACAAACTGAGCCCAACTCCAAGCCCAGAGCCAGGTCCAGCTGACCCACAGCTGAAGGCAGAGCTGCCCAGATGAACACAGCCTGGAGCCTGACGCCCTGACCCAAGGGCACAGGAATACTTAATCGTCATTTTCAATAGCTGAGCTCGGGAGTAATTTCTTACATAACATTATTGTGGTCGTAGCTGACTAATAGAACATCACAAACGCAAGCCAGAGGTTATTTTTCAGTTTCCATGCAAATTCTTTGGCAGTGTCTCAGTGTTCTCCTTCCGAACTTGTTGGGTTACTTACCCACAGAGCTAACAGTTCTTGTACTTGCCATAAAGGTCCAAGTTCTGTGCTGGGTAGCCCAGTGATTCATGGTATGGACCCATTGTTCGGTTCAAAGGAGAAGGCCTCCCATCCGAGTACTAACCAGGCCCGACCCTGCTTAGCTTCCGAGATCAGACGAGATTGGGCGCGTCCAGGGTGGTATGGCTGTATTAAAGAGGGCACGTTCTGCATGAAGCACTGGGTGTTATACGCAAACAATGAATCATGGAACACTACATCGAAAACTAATGATGTAATGTATGGTGAGTAACATAACATAATAAAATAAAATTTAAAAAAAAAAAACACAAAGGGAAAGGCAAAATGTTAAAGTCATTGCGTTAAGGTAGAAATTGTGACTGATCAAAAATAACCTTGAATATGTTACAGATTATCCCCCAAAGTTCAGGTCCATGATTTGTGTACACACTTCCATAATATTATGCCTACCAAAGTTTGAGAAGCCCTGAAGGAAGAAACAAAAGAGAAGTCTCTGTGTGGATACTGGGACATTTAAACATTTCAGCATTTGACAAAAAGAGAAAATCTTCAGCAATAAATGAGATATGTGGAAAAAACTATACAATGGCCCTACTTGTTCAGAGTTGATGCCACTTACCCATGAAGACTGCCTAACATTAAGCTATTTGAGGAGATGATAGAGTAGAATCTGGGTTGGGGGGGGGGCAGGTGAGGCTGGGAAACTGTTAGGTCTATATTCAGTTTGTAGATTAAATGCTCCATCTCCAGCATAATTTCTGTTTTACCTGATAAGCCCACAGAAACTTCATTCTCTTTCATATTCCCTATGGCCCTGTACTGTCTTCAGTGCCATCCCAGGTATTGTGCTGGGGCTAGGAATGTAGATACCCTAAAAGGATACTTTAAGAGCCTTAAACTTCGGGGCGCCTGGGTGGCTCAGTCGTTAAGCGTCTGCCTTCGGCTCAGGTCATGATCCCAGGGTCCTGGGATCGAGCCCCGCATCGGGCTCCCTGCTCCATGGGAAGCCTGCTTCTCCCTCTCCCACTCCCCCTGCTTGTGTTCCCTCTCTCGCTGTGTCTCTCTCTGTCAAAATAAATAAATAAAATCTTAAAAAAAAAAAAAAAAGAGCCTTAAACTTCATCTCAACCTACAGAAAACAATACCTAGAAATCCTATCCTCAAGCCTATGGAATGGCCATCAAAAAAAAAATTAATCAATAAATAAAATAAACTGTCCCTAGCAAACATCTGGCAAATTGGAAATGGGTCCCAATCTGGCTTGATGTCATCACAATATGACACTTTTACCTTCTGCAGCAGAGGGACATTGCAGTGAATTTCTCATAAAGCCACACTTATTCCACTTAAAGGGCATTTTACTGAGGTTCCCTCCTTCCTACTTTTTCGGCATCCAAATGTCGTAGATGGTAGTATGTGCATGCATATATGGGCTTTGTGTGCATATGTGGTGGATTTCTTTATGACCTACTTTGACGTGTAGGAATTTGTGTCAAAAATGTATCTTGATCATTTATTTCTTTGAGACATTCAAACACCTTGTGAGCTTTGACATAGATGATTAAATGGTGTGGGCAAGTCATTTAGCCAGTGGAACTTGAAGGAAATTTCCAATGGAAGCCACTATCCCCAGAAATATCCAGAATGTACTAGGGAAAAAAATGTTCCAAAGGGAATGGCAATTCTTTTCACTTGCAACCCCTTCATCTACTTTATCATATTTGAACCTTTCCAGAAGCTGCAAGGAAGGTAAGCAGAGGCTATTAGAGTTTTCCAGCTGAAGGAACTGAGTCTCAGAGTGGTTACCTCCTACTGCAGTGCCAGAATTAGAATTTGAAAGCAGACTTCTATCCAAGTAAATGTTCTTTCTACTTGAGTGTACTCACATCCACTCTAGCAAACTGCTAGGGTCAACATTTTTATTGGCCGGAAGATGCTTGCCTTCAGGGTGAGTTTCTCCTACCTAAAATCAGGTTTTTGTCTGGGATGCAATTAACAGGGATTCTATTTTTGACTTTGGAATATACCCATTTCTGCCTGCTGTCATTTTTGCTCTCTTTCAAAGCACAGCTCAGAAGTCACCTCCTCCATGAGGCCTCTTGGAAGTCTATCACTCCCACCCAACTAGATTTACTTTCTCTCTCCTTTCATGCCCATGTTTCCCCTTTGGACATATATGCCCCTGAACTATATGCACCTGCTACTTACTATCTTGTGAACATCACCAGGATGCCCTTTACCTTTTGTACCACACCTCTTTCCTTTGGCCAACACCTCACATTTGGGATTTTTTTTTTTTTTTTTTTTTTTTTTGCTTTAAATGGCGGTGAGCGGGGGCGGGGAGGACAAAGCTCTCATTCTCTCAGCAGAAAGGAATCACTCCGTTAGCCCTGAGCCAACTCCATCTCCCCTGTATAAGCCCTAGAAATTAGGAGAGCCAGAAAGAAAAGGCCACCATTCCAACATCCTGAAGACCCTCTTTGGCACTCCATAGTGTGACAGAGTATATAGACCCTGGGCTGCAGACTGCGTGACAGAACTGGCTTGGAATCTCAGCTCTGTGTCACCCTAATGACATAACTTTGGATAAATCACTTAATCTCTCTTTGCCTCCGTTTTCTCACGTGTGAAAATCTCAGATGGTTTTCGTGAGGACTAAACAAGCCAGCGTGTATGATGGACCTGGTAATGCTACCTGACACACAGGAGGCAGTCAGTGAGAGGGTAGTTGGTTTGTCACTCGTGTTGCTTCTCTTTTTGCTACGGTTCTTACCAGTAAGATAGCCGGCCCCTACTACCCCCGAGGAAACATTAGCTCTTCTCTCTCATGCCTTTTATGCTCACAGCCATCCCTGCCTTCTCTCCCTCCCAGCCCACTCATGGTGGCCACCAGCAGGCTTCCCGGTGCAATGTATCACGAGTGAGTGTTGGAACCAGAATGTTAATTCAGCCTTGCCTTTGTCCCAACCTTCCCACTGGCCCGCCTTCTAGATGGATGAACTGGAGCAGAAATAAGGAGGCAATGTCTTTTCTTTACAACACATACCAAAGGGAATTTTTTTAGTCTTTTGTGAACATTGAACTCTACCTCAAACTCAAAATGAGTCTCAATGAGAGAGATCATTCATGGGGAAGATGGGAAGGCTCCTGAACATCAAAGCCAGACCAAACTACAGCTGGTTGCCTTACAATTCTTTCCTGAATGAGAAAGCAGCAGTAGACAAACTGGAGTGGTGGGAGAGGGGGTGGGGACCAGCAGGGGACAACCACCCTGGCATTTAAATAACATCGGCAGGTTGAAATCAAAGAAATTCCAACCTAAGACAAACACTCTGCTGTGGAGGTGACTTTTCACACTTTAAACTCCTTGTCATTCTCATATGAAACCTGCAAGCCCAGATTAAGAGACAGTTGCCTGGAAATTGGAAGTGTTAAAGATTATGAATAAAGTTACCTTACAGCAAAGTCTCTGAGCCAAAGCTGGCTCTTTTTTTTTTTTTTCCTGTTTAGTTTATCTTGTAGGCGTGTTAAGAATGAATTGCTGGCTCTTAAATGTAGCTTATTATTTGGCTGGTTATGCAGAGTTGCTATTTTGGACTGCCTCTGAGTTTCTGGCTTTCTGATGGGAATTTAATAGCTCATTAAATGGCATACCTACTCATTTTTCCCAGCCTTACTTTCTGCTGTTTTAATGCACACTGAAGAATTTGGAGATGTATTCTCAATTTAATAAATAATACTGGATAAAGAGTCATGCTCCACTCAAACCACAGCGAAGGGTTTTTAAAAAAATACACAAGTCGAGTTCATAATAAGTATATGAACTCTTACGGAAACAGTACCAAGTAGTTTCCAAACTTCTTTTGTATGCCTGATCTCATTTAACTTTTACAAGGTAGAAAGTATACATCATCCACTGAAAAATAGGTTTTTAGTTTCTACTAAGTGCGAGGTATTGTGTTAAAATGCTGGATTGAAATTTGAAGTAGCATCATTTCTCTCTTCATTTCAGATGAGGACTCTGGCTTCGGGAATATCAAATGACTTTGCCAAGGTCACAAGTTAACGAGCAGAAATATTAGGTCCTCTGATTCCAAATCCCATGTTGATTTCCACAGAAGAAACTTATAGCTGAGTGGGGCCTTGAGATTATAAAATTCAACGTTTTTACTTTGTACACGAGAAAAATAAACATTCTGCCCAAGGTTAAAATTTACAAATAGTTGAATGGGAATGGGAACTCAGGTCCCCCAGCACCTAGTACATTGGTCTTACCCAAAAGGATAATTTAAGATTTACTATGTATTTTTACGTCATGTCTAAAACCCACGCTTTTCACTGGAGGACATGCTCTAAAATTTCTTCTCCAATTCATATCCCCTTCAAGGGGCCTGATCTTAGAATATAGAAGAAAACAAGGGAATAGATGATCATTAATAGTAATGATAAACATTTGTAGGAAGTATCTTCTTATTATATCCCAATGTAGATATTAATAACTAATGGGTTTGATCCACCCAAGGGTATAAGTAGTTAAAGGATCTCCATGCAAAGAATTATTCACAAGCTCATTATAGAGGGCCTGGCACAGAGAAGCCGCTTAATTGACATTTTAAGAAGAGAGGGAAAGAAGGAAGGAGGGGGGAAGGAAGGAAGGGAGAGAAGAAAGGACAGAGGTAGGGAGGAGGAAGGGGAGAAGCAAGCAATTTTTTTTTTTCTGTTTCACTAACTCTTTTCCCCCAGCTCCCAGCATATAAGAGATACTTAGTAAATAATTATCAAATGGATGGATGAAACACTGTGACCAAACTTGCGTCCAAGTTGACTTCAGGTACTCCAGGCAGTGTTGAAGTTTTTGAAGAAGATGATGAGCATGACCCAGCAGGGCAACTCCTGTCGGTCCCTCAGCATTGCCTTTTCCTCTCTGCTGTCTGCAGGCAGAGTCAGCTTCCCAAAGAGCAGACTGGATGACAAGGTGTCCCAGTGCATAGAGAAGAAAATGCGGACTATGGGAAAGGTCCTGCAGGTGCTGTAATGGGCTCCTCCTCTGCTTATTGGTCCTGCATCATCTTACTCCCCCCTTTCTCTCCACCACAGCCATCTGGCCACACTGGCCTGCTTTTA
The DNA here is from genome assembly GCF_029215605.1 of Mirounga angustirostris. Lineage (NCBI taxonomy): Eukaryota > Metazoa > Chordata > Mammalia > Carnivora > Phocidae > Mirounga > Mirounga angustirostris. Next base: position 180,468,051 of record NW_026991709.1, on the reverse strand, counting down.
GTTCTGGAATGCATCAGCTCTTTCCTGCCTTGGGGCCTCAGAACACACCTTTCTTTCTTCTTGGACTGGTCTTGCTATCTTTTTACCTAGCAGACACCTCCTCATCCTTCAGAGTCTCGGGGGAGGTGAGCAGAGCAGCTAGTTTTCCTCAGAGTAGGCCTCTGATTCTGTTCTCCACCATATCCCTGTTTTTTTCTTCCTTGGGGCCCATCCTGACACTTCTATCGATTTGCCATCACATATTTGTTTGTGTGATTGGCCATTTCATTAGCTCCACTGTATGAGGGACTATATGTATTCTCACCACTATGTCCTGGCACACAGTAGTGGCCCAATAAATATCTATCAGATGCATACATTAAATGGTCTGCTAAATCCTTTAAAATCTCATGCTATGAATATGTTAGTTCTAGCCTGCATGCAGATCTCTGAAGAGTAGGCATTCGTCTTGTTTATCTTTGTTTCTCCCACAGTACCTCACATGTCCCTGACACAAAGCAAATGTTCAGTAATGTTTATAGAAGAACCATCCCATAAAGGAATAGAATTCAGTATTATTACTAATGCCAAGGAACAGCTAGTCTACGGGGGCTGCTAACGTCCTCGATCCAACAGGAATCATTCTCTTTCTCCCTGCCTGCCTCGTTAAGCAGGCTAATGTGCCTCTGTAGCTTTCCTGAGTCTTCATTTATGTTTAAAGCTGTGTTTGTGGATGTTATTTTAATTCAGATGTCATTAGTTTAGAAAAGCTCTTACTAGCCCGTATGCAGGAGTCTCTAAAAATATCAGCCATCGAACAGATGACAGCTTCCATGGAAACTGGACGTCTTAAGAAACTTAAACATAAATTGAGGCCAAAAGATAAAAGTGACAATGACATTCTTCTGGCCACCAGCCGTCATCCTCCGGATTGCAAATACTTCACTACCGCAGTTTGAAATCTAGACTTTTCAATGGAATGGTGGAATACAGGAATAGTGGTGATATCCTGGAGGTTATCAGTATAGTATTTGCGCCAGGAGACCCTACCTACCTTTCCAATCATCCCTCCACAAAAAAAGTTTAAGGGAATTGCACCTACAAGGGAGAGAAGGAGGAGAAAGCAAAATACTAGATGACTATTAGGTGGATCTGAGCCTGCTCCCCGACCCTGACCATGCTCTGGCAAGACGAGCTGAAACTTAGGAATGTCCTTGTATGTGGTCTGCAGACCAGCAGCATCTGCCTCCCTGGAGAGCCTGTTAGAAATGCAGAATCTCTGTCCTCCCCCCAAAATTACTGAATCAGAATCAGAATTTTAGCTAGGTCCCTCCGGGGACTATGTGCACCTTTATCTTAGAAGTAAGCTAGAGAAGAGAGAAAAGCAGAGAGAGAGAGAGAGCTACATCCAACTGTTGTATCTAATATGTGTGCATTTGCCATGGTCTCCTGTCCAGCCAACGTCCCTGAGAAAGAGACAATTAGGTTGGCAAAACTTGGAATTTGTTCTTCCAGTGTGGTATATCATATGTCCTAAGAGTCAAACAAAGTCCTGATTCAGGACTGACTCAAAAAGATAGGCTTTCACAAGGATTTTATGAACTCCAAATGATAACCACTGACAAACTTGCTCCCGTTAATTCCTTCAGCCAAAGACTGTAAATGCCCATGTCTCTGAGACAGAAAGAGGAGAGGTAGAGATGTGAGGAAGCTTGTCACTTAATATTTTAAAGATATAAGAATAAACTCCTTGGAACCCAATAATAGAACTGCAGAAATATAAATCCCTAGGCAGGAAAACTTACTTTTATTCAGCTTTCACACTTCTACTCTTGCTTACACTGGGCTGTAACTGGTTCTCAGAACTGAAAGTATGGGTGAAGAAGAAACTCACACTGACTTATCTGGGAGGACAAAAAAGACAAGAAAACTCATTATGTTTTTGTCTGACTATCCACAGGAATCTAGTTTTGTAGATGCAAGACAGACATTAGGGGAAAAATTCTAGATATAAAATGTGTTTTAGTTCATTCAAGTCTATTTTAACATTGAATTTCTTAAGAATTTAATTCTATCCCTAAATACCATATGTATAACCTCTTGATTTGCAGTGCCCCCATCCACTAGTAAATTTTCCCTAAAGTACCCAGAATCTGACCAATAAAAATAGTATTCCCTTCTCCTGGGAGAGGCAACATAAAAGATGATAAAGAGAGCTAATAAGCTCTGGATGCCATGCTGGTGTATCATCATAAAGGCAGGCCTAAAGGGGAAAATGAGTTCCAAAAGGCACTGCAGATGTGTGTGTGTGTGTGTGTGTGTGTGTAAAGGAAGAATTACACAAGAGACTGAGGGACAGAGAAGTATCTATTGATCTCAGATACTGGAGAATTCCTTCTGAGTTCTTGTCACAGCATTAAATCTTCCCCAAGCAGAGAGAAAGATGGTATTTTCCAAATATATTTTCATAGGGTAGTAAATATTTATCACTTTCCCAATGTATTTTCTTCACTCCCACCTGAGTGAGGAGCTGCCCCAAAGGAAGCGGACACTTAGATACATAAATTCCCATTATCCTGATTAGCATGGTTTCACCTTCAATTAAGGTTTTCAAGACGGGGTCTTAAGTGCTGACTTGGAACCTTGAGGAGTAGTAACCACATTAAACATGGAGTTGTTTTTCCTCTCAATTAACCTGTAAGATATTTAAACCCTAAAAAAGAAAAAAAAAAAAGAAAGAAAGAAAGAAACTTTGTGAATTTCAATCTCATAGTATTGCTAGTACAGGGGTGACATAAGAAATAGGAAAATAACTTATTTAAAAGAAATATGATTGGCAGTAGATTTAAATATCCTCTGCCTTCACATTCCTAGTTATCCAATGGCCTGGCTTGTCAGTCCATATGGTGGGGGCCTATGGAGTTGAGATTATCTTAACAAGAGCTACGGGTTGTTGTAACTTAGAAAAAATATAATTATTCTTACATAATGATCAGACAAAATATTTTCTTATTTGATTGCAGAATCTCCCTTCAAAGTAGGCAGAGAAAAAATGATAAATGTTGTTTGCAAATGAAGAAATTGAGCTTAGTGAGATAAGTGATTGCCCAAAGTAGCATATCTGAGATTATAACCCAGATCTCATGACTCTTATGCCCTGTTATTTTCCTTCTACAAAATTGCCTCATCTGCTTCCAAAAGAGCATTTCTCTGAATTCCCTATCCCATGTTAATGTGAACCATGATGGCCAACACATTGCTCAATGCATGGGAGGTTTTGCAATGGGTAAAAAAATTCAGTTTATCTTCTGTATTTTACCTGTACCTCCTTAATAACAAGTGGAGCATTTTTAGACGGGCATGTGCAGATGTCAAAAGGGACGAGGTCAGTGGATCCCATGCAGCCAGATTTTCAGTAGGCTTGGCTGCTCCTCAGGGGGCTAATCTGTGATGCTTGGTGCTATCCGCCAAAGGAGCTCTGACTTATGTTTCTTATAGACTATGGAGATTTAATCTATTTTCATTTCATCTATTCATTTTGTAACCATGCTCTGAGTGTCTACTATGCATCATAGCAGTAAGTCAGGAACAAACCTGGCTCCCAATGAGATGTATAAAGAAAGAAGCAGGTACCTAAGTTCCAAAGATGGAGGTTCCAAAGAAAGGAGGCATCGTATGTAGGTTTTAGAAAATATGTAGCATTTGTATCAAAGGTCAAAGCATCCTGTGTGAAAGAACAATGTTCATGTAAAGACATGGAGATGAGAAATCTTGTGTGGAGTCATGTTCAGCTGAAGAGTTTAAATAAAATCTGATAAATAATCAAAGATGGGGTAAGAGTTGAATTTATCCAGAGCCCCTTTGAAATTTTGAGCTTTCTAAGAATGCCATTTTTGGAAATTTAGTTTTATACTGCTATTTTCTATGTAATACTGTACTTCTTTGAGGTGCTGTCAGTCCAATCTTCTCATGCTTCTGGTGAAATAGTGGGGTATACACCTCACATCTGTCAGAATGGCTAAAACTAACAACACAGGAAAAAATAGATATTGGTGAGGATGCAGAGAAAGGGGAACCCTCTTGCACTGTTGGTGGGAATGCAAGCTGGGGCAGCCACTCTGGAGAACAGTATGGAGGTTCCTCAAAAAGTTAAAAATAGAGCTACCCTATGACCCAGCAATAGCACTATTAGGTATTTACCCAAAAGATACAAAAATACAGATTTGAAGGGGTACATGCACCCTGATGTTCATAGCAGCATTATCAACAATAACCAAAACTATGGAAAGAGCCCAAATGTCCATCAACTGATGAATGGATAAAGAAGATGTGTTATGTATCCACAATGGAATATTACTCAGCCATCAAAAAGAATGAAATCTTGCCATTTGCAATGACATGGATAGAACTAGAGGGTATTATGCTAAGTGAAATAAGTCAGTCAGAGAAAAATGAATGCCATATGATTTCACTGATATATGGAATTTAAGAAACAAAACAGAGGAACATATGGGGGGGGAGAATAAAGAGAGAGGGAAACAAGCCATAAAAGACTCTTCAAATTAAGAGAACAAACTGAGGGGTGATGGAGGGAGGTGGGCAGGGGATGGGCTAGATGGGGGATGGGCATTAAGAAGGGCACTTGATATGATGAAGTGATGAATCACTGAATTCTACTCCTGAAACCAACATTACACTGTACGTTAACTAACTAAAATTTAAATAAAAATCTGAAAGAAAAAAGAAAGAAATAGTGGGGTATAGTGACGAGGACTTGGGAAGAGACATACCCAGCTTCATATCATTACTGCTGCTTCTAACTGTTTGATTTCGGGCAAGTCACCTAACTTTTATTAGGTGGTAATAAAGTCACCTAACTTTTATTATTGGTAAAGAAGAAGAAAGAAGAAGAAGGAGAAGGAGAAGAGGGGGAGGGGAAGGATGATATTATCAGTTTAGCAAGGTTATGATGAGAATTCTAGTAGATAATGTGGCTAATATACCTTGCCCATACATTGCCAATATTCAAGATATTCACTTCCCTGGATTCCAGAACAGCCTTCTATCTATGCCCTAGGATTTGACAAGATTGGAATTTTCCCTTTGCATAGTACAACACTATTCATTTACACACCATCATTCAGATTATTTAAAAAGTAGGTTAGAGTGCGTTCGAGTTCTCTTTAGCCTATCAGTTTGGTTTACCAGATTTAAACATTCTTTAATCCCATATTCAAGAAAGCCTACTCAAGAGATGTGTGCATGTGTGTAGAGCAGGATAAGATAAAGCTGAAATGGGTATTTCAGTTCCCTCCTTACTTCTCCTACCCTGACTCCAAGATAGAACACACTCAAGGTAAACAAGGTCTGGGGTTCCTTCCCGCAAGAATTGGTTTGACTTATGGAAAATGCTGCGTTAATGACATTTTCTGAACCATTGACTCAGGCCCCAATCTTTTCCCCCCAGGGAGAGCCAGAGAGGTAGCATTGGTTCTTAGAGCTCCCACCTTAATGACTGGTTATAATGGCAAAGATGCAGCCACAATCTGTTCCAGAGCTCACAACTTTTAGGGTGCCTCTCCCTATTTCTTTCCATCAGAAAAAAAGACAGTTTTCACAAGTCCCACCGCCCCCCAAGGCAATTCATCAGAATCGGAGGGGCTTATCTCTTACTGGATTTCTTCCTGCTACGACTCAGACAGCAGACAAGGAAAATACTAATGCATCAACTATTTTAGCTTAATTAGGGAGACACATTTAATAAATGACAACACTCATCGGGCTGTTTCTTGTTGACCGGCACAAAGCTGTAGACTGATCTGTAATACTGAACTGAAGCACCCTTGCTGCCACAACATGGCACATTAGCACCAAGTTGCCTTATTGTTCCAGCTGTCAAGGTTAGATAATCACAAGCAGCTTGAAGAATTATCTCCTACAGGCCTTCTACTTATCTGAAGACTAGCATTCCCTTCGAGTGAGTTCTGCAGAGACAGTCATGATCCTATGCTGGGGCAACATCATTCATTGCCAAGGGTGGAATCACCCACTGTGGAGCACAACTGCTACTCTCTTGCTCATTTAACAAATTATATTGCATGACTACTCTGGGCCAAGCACTACTGTAGGATATAGCAATAAACAAAAAATATGTAAAAATCTCTTCATTTGGGAGAGCTTAGAGCCTAGCTAGAGAGGGAAATAAATATATCAGTATCCATTGTTATAGTGGGTTAAGAAAAAAGAAAAAATTAAATGAATAAAGCAGTGAGTGGAAGCAGGAAGTGTTGAGGAGTAAGGCTGAGAGGTGCAGTTATATATGTGGTAGTCATAGAAGGCTAGTCGGAGCGGGAAACATTTGAATAATGGCTTCAAGGAAGTGGGGGAGGTGAGCCATGCAGACATCCAGGGAAGCACAACACAGGTAGAGGAGTTGGGAAATGCGAAGGTCCTGAAACAGGAGCATGCTTGTTGAGTTCAAGAAATGGGGAGAATTGTTTTGCTGGGGAAGAATGAGTGAGTTGTAGAGAATGAGAAGGCACATGAGGTTAGACTGGGCATTCAGGTCAGACTATGTAGGGCTTTGAAAGTCATCAAGGGAACTTCGAGGTTATCTCTGGGTGAGAGAGAAACCACTGAAAGGTTTTGAGCAGAGGAGTGACATAATGGGTCTTACATTTCAAGAAGTTCACTCTGGCTCCTGCACGTTCATTTAACAAATACTTAGTGAGCATATACTTAGTATCAAGCTTGAAGCCGGGTATTGGGGACACACAACTGAGCAAAATCTGCTCCCTTCTATCAATTCACAGACTCTGCAGTAAATGTCTTATTTAATTCAGTCCATGGACAAGGACCATGGGTTGTAAGTGAGGCTGTAATTTTATTCCACTGCTGAGTGCCTCCACCATTCCTATATATTGCTTTCTGTTTCCTTGGTGGCAAACACATTTTTCACAGTCTCATCCATTACTTTCTCTAATCAGACTAATAACTCCTTTCTTAAACCTGATCAAGGACTGGTATATATTCTGCTAAAAGTGTGCAATAGCAAGATACATTTAATCAGATTCCAAAAAGCTAGTTTCTCTCTGTAAGGAAAAACGCAAATTACCCAAAGGAGCCTTATCACTATTTGCAACTATGGGTTGCCTTATTGAGAAATAAGCATGTAAGAAGTACTAAAATTATTTCCTCTCCCCACCCGCCATATTGGCAGTTATATCATTATATGTGAGTCCCAAAGCAGAGTGAATATTTCCAGTCCAACATGGGGGTAAGTTATCTGGTACAAGATCCCCATACCAACTTCTCTAATAACTTGTCACAAAGTCACTTCTTACTGTTGCTTACTATTGCTGTGTCTCTGACATAGTTTACAAATTCTCATTCGCCAGGAGAGAAATAAATGTGTATGTTCTTCACACCTGGTGTATTAGTCAGCTTTTGCTGCATAACAAGCTACCAGAATGTCTCAGTGGCACACTGTAATCAGTGATTATCTCTTGTTCAAATTTTGGCAGATCAGCTGGTATGCTCTGTTTCAGGCAGTGGGTTGGGTTTAATTCTGTCAAGGCCCAGACTGAAGAACTAAGGCATGTTCTCACTGTAAAAATCAGAAGTTCCCAGAGTGTATTCTGTTGAATGGTGGCCTCTAAAATGACACATCCATGTCCTAACCCCATGAACCTATGAACGTGACCTTACTTAAAAAAAGGGTCTTTGCGGATATAATTAAGGTACTCAAGATAAGATCATGATTCATAATCCTGATGGGCCCTATCCAAAGACCAAAACGTCCTTATAAGAGACAGAAGAGGAAAAGACACAGACATAGAAGGGATGGCCATGTGAGGATAAGAGAGAGTGGAGTTTATTTTTGTGTATGGTGTAAGAAAGTGGTCCAGTTTCATTCTTCTTACACCATACACAAAGATAAACTCAAAATGGATGAACAATTTAAATGTGAGACAGGAATCCATCAAAATCCTAGAGGAGAACACAGGCAGAAACCTCTTTGACCTCGGCCACAGCAACTTCTTTCTAGTCACATCTCCAGAGACAAGAGAAACAAAAGCAAAAATGAACTATTGGGACTTCATCAAAATAAAAACCTTTTGCACAGCAAAGGGAACAGTAAACAAAACAAAGAGGCAACCCACAGAATGGGAGAAGATATTTGCATATGTCTTATCAGATAAAGGGCTAGTATCCAAAATCTATAAAGAACTTATCAAACTCAACACCCAAAGAACAAATAATCCAATCAAGAATTGGGCAGAAGGCATGAAACAGACATTTCTCCAAAGAAGACATACAAATGACCAACAGACTCATGAAAAAAATGCTCCATATCACTCAGCATTAGGGAAATACAAATCAAAACCACAGTGAGATACCACCTCAGATGGGTCAGAATGGCTAAAATTAACAACCCAGGAAACAAAAGATGTTGGCGAGGATACAGAGAAAGAGGAGCCCTCTTATACTGTTGGTGGGAATGCAAACTGGTGCAGCCACTCTGGACAGTATGGAGGTTCCTCAAAAAGTTAAAAATAGGGACACCTGGGTGGCTCAGTCATTAAGCATCTGCCTTCGGCTCAGGTCATGATCCCAGGGTCCTGGGATTGAGCCCCGCATTGGGCTCCCTGCTCCGCAGGAAGCCTGCTTCTTCCTCTCCCACTCCCCCTGTTTGTGTTCCCTCTCTCTCTGACTCTCTCTCTCTCTGTCAAATAAATAAGTAAAATCTTAAAAAAAAAAAAAAAATCTTTAAAAAAAAAATAAGTAAAATCTTTAAAAAAAAAAAAATAGAGCTACCCTATGACCCAGCAATTGCACTACTAGGTATTTACCCCAAAGATACAAATGTAGTGATCCAAAGGGGCACCTGCACCCCAATGTTTATAGCAGCCATGTCCACGATAGCCAAACTATGGAAAGAGCCAAGATGTCCATCGACTGATGAATGGATTAAGAAGATGTGGTATACATATACAATGGAATATTATGCAGCCATCAAAAGGAATGAAATCTTGCCATTTGCAATGACATGGATGGAACTAGTGGGTATTATGCTAAGCGAAATGTCAGTCCTTGGAAAACAAATACCATATGATTTCACTCATGTGGGATTTAAGAAACAAAACAGATGAACATAGGGGAAGGAAAGGAAAAATAAAATAAGATGAAAATTGAGATGGAAGCAAACCATAAGAAACTCTTAACTCTAGGAAACAAACTGGGGGTTGCTGGAGGGGAGGGGGTGAAGGGGATGGGGTGATGGGCATTAAGGAGGGCATTTGATGTAATGAGCACTGGGTGTTATATGCAACAGATGAATCACTAAATCCTACCCCTGAAACTAATAATACACTATATATTAACTAAATTGAATTTAAATTAAAAATTTTTTAAAAAGAGAGAGTGGAGTGATACAGGAACAGGTTAAGGAGTGCCTGGGGCCACAGGAGCTGGAAGAAGCAAGGAAGGATTTTCCCTTAGCATCTTGAGAGAGACTGTAGCCCTTCTGACAGCCTGACTGCAGACCTCTGGCCTCCAGAAGAGTGAAAGAAAAAATTTATTTTAAGCCACTTGGTTTGTGGCAATTTGTTACAGCAACCCCCAAAAACGAATACACAGAGCAATAAGTAGAAACATACAGAATCTTATGTGATGGGCTTGGAATTCACACACTGTCACAGCTCCTCACTTTCCATTAGCCAAAGCAAGTTACCATACCAAACCCAAAATGAACAGGGCTGGGAAGTATACTGCTCCCATGGAGGTCAGGGAGGAGTGAAAGCAAGTGATTTTTTTTTTTTTTTTGGCTGAATAATAACCTAATTTACCATACTTTGTCTTGTTTCTTTGATAGTATTTGCACACTAGATCTTCCTTCTAAATCCAGGATTCTGGGAGACAATTGAGAACTTACCTTTGGACTCCTAGACAGACGAAAAGGTGTTCCAGGATAAAGAGGACTATGAATGAATCATGGAAAACACAGTGGAAATGAGCAAGGTCCCCAAGGAGGAGATGGTAAAGATCTCTCAGCCTCAACTAGCCCCCTATCACCGCACAGATTTCTAACACTATAGATAGAAAAGATCCTCCATACAAATGTATCCTTTTGTTGTTACCTATAGAGTTTGCCCTAAACCATTATGCTCTCTGATCCTGGGCTGGAATATGCTGGAAGTCCTTCTTGTTAACTTCTTTCATTTCAATACATCTTTTTTTAGAGTGGGCCTTGGACCACATGTATCAAAATTCCTTGGTATGCTTATTACAAATGTACATCCTTGGGTCTCATGGCTGAGCCACTGAATCAGAATCTAGGGCATTTTAATGCATGTTGCAGAGAATTTTGATTCACAATAAAATGTGAGCACCACTGTTTCTACTCCCACTCTTGTACTAAATTGCATCCATCACTACCACCCATTAACAGCCACAAGCCCTCTACCTCAGGGGATCTGGGGGCAACGTCCTAAGCCTCCATGGTAGGAAATGTCCTTGAACTATAGTATTTTCTCTCTAGAGTTCATGAAAATTTAGTCTTCTGTACTGTAATATATTTAACCCAATGAACACAAATATTTTCCTCTAGTATTTTAGATAAATTGACAGTCATATGCTATGAAGAGCAGGCAGCTTTGTGCATCCCTAACCATGCCATTCCTTACAGTCCCTCTATGGTTTCACCTTGATGCTGACCCCTTCTGATTGTGTGAGGGGAAGGGTAGTGAAACAGGTTCATCATGCTCTCTTTTCTAGAGAAATCTAGATGTGTGCATGCCAAAAATATTTGGTATTTACAACCTCCTGTGAAGAAGACTTGATCTGAATCCTAAGCAGAGTAGATAGATGGTTCATTTCTATACAATAAAAGTGGCAACAACTAACCTTTCTCTGAACACTGGCCTCAGCTGGCTAGGCACTGGGCTAAACTTACCTGCCTTATCTCATTTCACTCTAGAACTTCCCTGAGGGTTAAGGAGTGTTATTATCTCCCTTTTACAGCTGAGAAACATGGATTTTGGAGAGGTTATATAGCTCTCCCCAGTTCAAGAATTTTAGGCTTCATTCTCCCAGTCCACATGCTTATTTTGCTTAGACTTCCCAGAATTCCCCTTGCTGGGGACCAAGGTAAAATTACGGGGCCCTTTGTCAAACCATGAAGACCACCTGAATTATCCCCCTGATAGGAGGAGACTTTGGAGAAATAGGGAGACTCTTTGAGTTGGCCCTTGGGCATCCCGTTGCTTTGTCTCACCTGCACATTACTTACCTGTTCTTTTTCTTTAAAAAAAATTTTTTTTTTTTATTTGGGGCACCTGTATGGCTCAGTCGTTAAGCGTCTGCCTTCGGCTCAATTCATGATCCCAGGGTCCTGGGATCGAGCCCCACATCAGGCTCCCTGCTCGGCGGGAAGCCTGCTTCTCCCTCTCCCACTCCCCCTGCTTGTGTTCCCCATCTCGCTGTCGAGAGAGAGAGAGAGAGAGAGAGAGAGAGAGAGAGCAGGGGAGGGGCAGAGGGAGAAGCAGTCTTCTCACTGAGCAGAGAGCCCAATGCGGGGCTCGATCCCAGCACCCTGGGATCATGACCTGAACTGAAGGCAGACGCTTAACCAACTGAGACACCCAGGTACCCTTATATTATTTACCTGTTCATTATTTTGACACCAACTTGAGCATCTGGTGGGGGAGAAACCAGTATGTAATATGTTGGTGGTGATAAAACAATGAGGAAAATTAGGCAGAAAGAGGAAAGAGAGTGGTGGGGTTGAGGGTGCTTTAAATAAAGCAGTTAGGGAAGGTTTTTTTGATAAAGACATAGATTTGAACACAAACCTGAAGAAGTAAGGAGGGATCCTTGAGAATAAGGATAAGATTTCTAGCCAGAGGGATGAGCAAGTACAAAAGAAGAACAAAGGCAGGGTAGAGATCTCAAGTAGAATGATTTGTGAGGGCAAGAGACAGAGCAGATGGGATCTGAGAAGATGGGGAAGGTGGTGGGTAGGTGACATAGGGTTCTATATAGACGGTGGCAGGGATTCTAGATTTCATCCTGTATTGGGAAGCCACTGGAGGGTAGAAGAAGGTCAGAGACATGATAGTGCTAACAGGAATCACTGAGATTGCAGCATTGACAATCAACTACAAATGAAAACAGAGAAATCGGTAAGAATGAGGGTTTAAACTTTTTTGGGCCTTCAGTATCTCACCCCATCTCAGAAAAAATGTTTTCAAATGTTTGTAAAATACATAGGATTACAAAGGAAATAGTTCTACAAAATAAAGTTAGCAAAACATTAAAGGAAAACTGTCATTGAGGAATATATATGTCTCTTTATGAAGACATTAAATGACTGAATCTCGTGGTGAATCTACCATTACTTCAAAAATATGATAACTCAAAGCTAATTTCAAGGTATTTTCAACATGTAACATGTTGACATGTAACATGAAAATTTCTATGATTTTTATCTGTAACAAGTCACAGATTCTACCTGTCGCACTGTGATTTGCTACATATAGACATAATCGAAGGAAATGCTCAATTTCACTTAAAGGTTAGTGAAAAAGACCTATTTTTTTTCCATTGTAGTTCAAGGACACCCCCCCCCAACTCTGTGCATGGACCCAAGTTAAGATTACGATGTTATTGCATTATCCAGATAGGAGATGATGGTGGCTTAGATTATAGCAAGCTTGATGGGATTTGGAGGGAGGGAGAGTGGGAATAGTGAGGGAAACCCAATTCATTCTAATGTATAGTGACTACTTTTTTTAACCAAACAACCAGGGCATGGCCTGTCTGTGCAAATCCTATTCATTCCTGTTATTCATTGAGCATCTGTGGCTTTAAAGTCATGAACTAGGCATTTTACTCTAATGAGGTAGGGAAGTTTTTACACACACACACACACACACACACAGGGTGGTCTAGTGAGCTACTTTGTGCACTGGAGTAACGCGATTCTTCTCCCATTATCTCCACAGTGCCTACAACAGTTGTTAAATTGATTTGAAATAGAATTTAGATCTTTAAAAAATGTGTTTGCTCTTTCTGTAGAATGGGAGTAGTGGAGTGCATCCTCAGTGGATACCAGTGCCTAGACAACTAGCAAAGGTTAAACACGTTTTGGCCCAGCCAGGTTCAGCAGCAAAGCGGGCTGTAATAGTGCTGCCATTGATTAGTGATGTCTGTCATGCCCATGAGCGCCACATTTCCCCCATCCTAATGACGGGCAGTTCAAGATGTTAGGAAATGCTGTCTTGAGAGAATTTAGGGGGTAGGTCTAATTGTGACAGGGGACAACGATCCCCATAAATGTGGAAACGGTAGTGTGAGTTTGCCCAGCATTTTATTTGTATATTCAACCTACCTTAAATCTTATATAAAAACATATTGTATCATTCCCCTTGATAATAAACCATCTTGGTTTTATTTTGAGAAAAATGTATGTTTATTCCAATTCCCTTACTTCAAAACTTGGTGTGCCTGGGGATTTAAATATGACCTAGGAGAAGGCAATTTTCTTTGCTATCTACCAAACCAATGGCAATTTTTGTTATAAAGTATCATTCTCTCCACCAAGTTTCCACTTGCTACAATTTAAAATGGGCAAGTGATCCACAGTCATGGAGAAAAAAAGGCCATCAGGACTGTAGTTTATAAATAATTAATCAATCAAATGGCTTTGAATAGTTCCATCAAACTCCAGTAGAAGAAGTGGCAAATTATTCTTCAAAACAATCATTTGTTTTCATCCATGAAAAATAGCATGCCTTAATACCATGGCAAACACAAAGTGAAACTCTAGCCAGGAAATCTGTTAGAAGAGTTTTGTAGATCAAAATCTGTGCAATCCTTTATGAAGTTACTACCCCCGCATGGAGTCACTGTCCTTGTTAATTTTATTAGTTTGTAGCTTGGCAGCTAGCTCAGAAGTTGTTCTGAGATTCTTCATCAGGCTCAATGAAATGTTCTCACAAAAGCCTAGCAAAAACATAGTTGAATCAGAGCACATAGCAAGTCAATTATTAACTCTATGAGCAGTTCTATTATCATACTTGGTTTCACATATGAATCTGTTTTCACATCTGGCCACTAAAGTAATAAAAATATAATGATAGATGATAGATAGATAGATAGATAGATAGATGATAGATAGATAGATAGATGATAGATGATGATACTGGACAGAGAAGTAATAAAACTTGGAGGGAGAAAATATTCTATATTTCCTTTAAAAACTATCCTTTGAAAAGATAAATCTTGTAAAATGTCTCAAAAATTCATTTTAGTGAATCTATTGGCCTCACTTTCTAAACAAGCATGATGAGGAAAGTTAGAACAAAGTCCTAGAAAGTCCAATGAGCAGAACTGATTTCCTCCCAGCCATATCCAAAAATCCACACAGATACTCACCCAGTCAGTGAGAGCACTTTATATTGGCATCACTGAAGGGTGCCAATTTGCATGATGGGCATGAATTAAAAAGAAGCTGAAAAGTAACTGGAACTAAAGAGTCAGTACTTTCTCTCCTAGGTGCTTGCCCTTACATACCTCTATTACAATTTCAAGTCAGTTTCCTTTGAGCCAAAACCAGTGTGAGCAACGAGTCCCTTATTTCCTAGAATCGTAATCATGTTGGAGGCAGTGTACCTGGACCCTAGGATTTGAATGGAAAAGATCCAAGCTCTAATCTGGGTTAGCTGTCATGTCATTTCAAATGAGTCACTCTACCATCCTGAAAATGAGGTGACTGGAATAGAGCATTCACTGGATGAGTTGTAGCTCCAAGCACAGGGAGCTAGGCAGAGGTTAAGAGCCTAAGTTCTGGCAGTTAGGCCAAACCTCCCTCCCACTTAAATACCTTTGTCGTTTCTTAACTTCTCTAAGTCTCACTTTTCTTATTTGGAAAATGGGCTTAATAATGTTCACTTCCAAAGGAGATAGTTTAGATGAAGCACCCTGAAACCTACAGTCAATAAATAGTAGCTGGTTTCTTTGGGTTCTTTTGTAATAATGACTGGGGTTTAAATTTTTTTTAAGCCGGGGCGCCTGGGTGGCTCAGTCGGTTAAGCGTCTGCCTTCGGCTCAGGTCATGATCCCAGGGTCCTGGGATCGAGCCTCGCATTGGGCTTCCTGCCCAGCGGGAAGCCTGCTTCTCCCTCTCCCACTCTCCCTGCTTGTGTTCCCTCTCTCGCTGTGTCTCTCTCTGTCAAATAAATAAACAAAATCTTAAAAAAAAAAAAGAATTTTAGAGGGCGCCTGGGTGGCTCAGTTGGTTAAGCGACTGCCTTCTACTCAGGTCATGATCCTGGAGTCCCGGGATCGAGTCCCACATCGGGCTCCCTGCTCAGCAGGGAGTCTGCTTCTCCCTCTGACCCTCCTCCCTCTCGTGCTCTCTCTCACTCTCTCTCTCGCAAATTAAAAAAAAAAAAAAAAATTTTAAGCCAACCGATTTTTTTGGAGAGAAATAAAGTAGGAGGCGGTGCAGGGGTGGCCCCCAGTCATGCCACCTGGGGGTCCACGGGGTGCTCCACATGACCTCAGGCCATCTGGGGAGATCGCGCAATAAAGTTAAACCGTATTACCAAGTCCTATGTTACTCTTGAAGTTTTTAGTAATAGCAGGCAGAGTGAGGTTGGGGAAAGAGCAGGAATGAAACATAGCAAACAACAGTATCTCTTTTGATAACGAGCTTTAAAAAGCAGACAATGGCCTAGAGTTTTTTTATTTTTTGAACTTTTTAAAAAATAAAACTTATTAACCGGGAACATGTCTACTCTCCACGTCATTTCTCAATTCTGTATTCATCTGTGTCTGAGGTCTTGATAAATCATGAGGCAGCAGAATGAGGGGGCAGAAATATCCATAAATTCCTTTGGAAGACCCATGTGCTGTGCGTGGGCTTCGGGGACCTGTCCCCACAGGAACTCTCATTATTATCTCTTGACTTTAGAAGACAACCAGAATGTCCAGGATGAGGAAAGCAACCCCAGAAGAGAAGGGGACAAGCCAAGTTTGCTCAAAGCAGATTAGAAAATATGAAATTGGTTTATTGGGCCCATGCGTTGTAGAATTCTAAAGTCTGTGCCTTGAATTAAGGGCCTGTCACTTGCTCCATGAGGTGTTTGGGTTTTCAAGAGGAGCTCTATGTAGAAAATTAAATAGAGGTAAAACCGGATTGCAGGATTTTTTTTAAGATGTGTTGCTTTGAAGAAAAGTGGTTTTGTTGTTTGGGCCTGTGAGGAATTCACTTCAGTATATAGATTAAGGTTTACTTCAACCACTGTGACAGATCTATCTACCTGGTTTTTATGTAATCTTAAATAACATATGTGCCTGAATATAAGGCAAGGTATTTTCCTCAAAATTCATGGTACAGAAAAGAGGGAATCACCTTACACACAAGTCTTTACAAAGTTTCTCAATTATTTTCCACAGCCAAGTAGAATTTAGAAAAAGCCTTTCCTGAAAGTCCCTCAGTCCATTTTAGTTTAAGATACTTACAGAGACTCCTGTACCAAATTAATTTCTTACATTTAGTTTCTGCTTGTCTTTATACACAGATTAAGTATTTCCAGAGGTATGACCCTCACAATTGCAAAGCTTCATTGTCATACATGTGCCTTTTAAAAATCTCTTTAAAATGAAATAAAGTAGGGGCACCTGAGTGGCTCAGTCAGGCATCTGCTTTTGGCTCAGGTCATGATCCTGGGGTCCTGGGATCGAGCCCTGAGCCCTGCTTCTCCCAGCTCTCCCTCTGCCCTTTCCCACCCCCTCATGCTCAAGCTCTCTCATGTGCTTTCTCTCTCAAATAAATAAATAAAATCTTTTAAAAATAAATAATAAAATATTGGGGAGATCACTGTAATCATTGTAGAATGAGTAGGGAAAACAGTGTCCTGATGTTATGCAAAGAATACTTGTAGATTGGAACAAAATATCAACAATTAGCAAAATGCCTGCATTCACAATGGGCTGCTTGTTTAAAACTCAGAGGTGCTCTGCTCTAGAAAATGGTTAGGTAACCCAGTGTGGTTCTAGTGATGACAAAGACTCCCAGTCAGAGATACACACCTCCAACAGTGAGTGCCTTCATGATCTGCTCAGCTGCACCGAGCTGCCCCATCCCAGAGACCACCCTTCTGAGGGCAGCCCACATTCAGTGAAGTGAAGAGTATAAAGGCCTGGCCCAACCAGGGACAACCCTAATGGGTCATATGTATTCCAGAACTCTCCGTGGGGTAAGCCAAGGCTTTGTTGGGTCTGCCACACAACAAAATTTCTTTCTTTTTTCAATCTTGCTTCTCACCCCCTTTCCACCTTCCCCTCCACAGAGGTTGATCCCCACTGAATACCTGCCTACCAAACTCCATCTCAACATTTTCTTTCAGAGATCCCAACCTGCACATTTGAGGGCAAAAAGGGAAGAAAATTAGTAGTTCTGTTTTAAACAGGGTGTGTGCAAGTTATCTATTGGACAGCTGAAGGGAGATGTCAAGGAAGCCATTGTATATATGAGCCTAGAGCTCAAACGAACTTCAGGGATGGAGATGCAAACTTGGGAGACAAACCACTCATCGATGGTATTTAAAGCCATGGGACTAAATGAGAACTCTTGCTGAGCAGGTGTAGATGGAGAAGAGATCCAAGGACCGAGTCCTGACATTTAGAGGCCAGAAAGAAGAGAATCCAACAAAGAAGATTGAAAAGAAGGGAGCGGTGAAACAGAAGAAACCCCAGATGAGTTTGGTACTCTGGAAAACGAACAAAAAAAGAGTTTCAAAGAAGTGATTAGCCATGTCAATTGTGCTGAGAGGTTGAGTAAGATGAGGACAGAGAGGTAATTGTTTGATCTGGCAACAGAGAATCATTGCCAATTTAACAAGAATGATTCAGGGGAGTGGTCCAGATAAAAAGCCTGGTTGGAGTGTTTTCAAGACAGATTGGACACAAAGAGGTGGACAAGAGGAGTACATAAAAATTTTCAGTTTTGCTATGAAGGGGAGAAGAAATGGGTTTTGGCTGGAGGAAGAAATAGGGCTGGGGGAAAGGACTTTAAGGAGGGAAATAATTTCGGTATGGCTATAACCTGATTGATTTAATCCTAGAGAGCATGAACAAATAATGACATGAAAGGGAAAGAGGAAGATTACAGGAGAAAGTCCCAGGGTGAGGCAGAAGGATTGGCACCCAGTGCACATTGGCAGGACCAGAAGGGACAGATGATGCCATGTATCAGGAGCAAAAGAAAAGAAATGGGTAGAGATGCAGGTGGGTGGTAGATTTGGTGATGGAAACATGAGAAAATGATTTTCTGGTTGCTCCCGTATTCTCAATGAAATAAGAAGGAAGATTGTTATCTGAGAGTGGGGAAAACACATCTTGACACCAGGAGCGTGATCTTCTACACCTTTGTAGTCATCCCCCTATTTCACTCCTCGCTCAGTGTGTGCACTTTGAAATGTTGTGACTGACCACTTCTCACTTTCCTTCTGTCTTCCAATAGTCATATCCCCCTGGTCCTGTGTCAGGGTCTCCCTGATTCCTTTTGTGTTGTTCATTTTTTAAAATGAGCTCACCCTCTTGGCAACATAGCATGACTCACAACCATGCCATTTCTTCACACCTGAGTCAGTTTCCCTTCAGTTCTTATGGCACCTTCTTCCATTTGCTGGTGTGGGTTTTTTCTTTTGCTTTTGTCAGCTGTATTTGTCACTAACCAAGGTGTGCCTCCCTGTCCAAATCCCAAATCCTGTGGAAGACAAAAAAGAAGTTGATTCCAAACAGGAATATTTAGATAAAGAAATAATTTGTTCAGCTCTTTGAAAATGTCTGCACCACTGGAGGCCATGGATATTCACTTCAGTTAGTTTCTCAGAGATTCTAAACTGCCTGAATCCTGAGATATCACCTCAGCACTAGAACAGGCCCACCATCATTGAGCATTGAGTATTCATTCTGTGAATCCTCTGCACAAAAATAGGAACCTGCTGGGGCACCTGGGTGGCTGTGGTTAAGCGTCTGCCTTCAGCTCAGGTCATGATCCCAGGGTCCTGGGATCGAGCCCCACGTCGGGCTCCCTGCTCAGCGGGAAGCCTGCTTCTCCCTCTCCCATTCTCCCTGCTTGTGTTCCCTCTCTCGCTGTCTCTCTCTCTCTGTCAAATAAAATCTTTAAAAAAAAAAAAATTAGGAACCTGCTGTCATCGTGGGAGACCTTAGAGATCCCCAGTGCTCCTTACATGTCAGGGAGAGCCCAGGCTTGAGACTCAGACTTCCAGGTTTTGAATCTTGGCCCCACCCCTCCTCATCAGTTATGTAGGTCATCCTAGCTTTCCATGCCTCTGTTCCATCAACTCTAAAATGGGGATAGCGACAGTTCCCAACTTCAGAGTTATTGTGTCAAT
The DNA here is from genome assembly GCF_029215605.1 of Mirounga angustirostris. Lineage (NCBI taxonomy): Eukaryota > Metazoa > Chordata > Mammalia > Carnivora > Phocidae > Mirounga > Mirounga angustirostris. The sequence goes on along the minus strand of NW_026991709.1, from coordinate 180,448,645 downwards.
CAAATACATTAATATGCCTATCATTTTTGACACCTCTTCTGGGCAGTGTTTAGTCAATAGGCTTTGCTGATTTTATGGCAAAGGCCTGAGAAATGTTATAGAGAGTAAATCTTTAGCGTTGTTTAACTTTCTTCTTGTTAAACTTATTTGGCCACAAAAACCATTTTCCAACATAACGTACATATTAAAATATTTTCCCACAGCCTTCACCACTGGCATCTGTATTTGTTTGCTAAAGCTGTGCTAACAAAATAGCTCAAACTAGGTATCAAAAAACTCAGAAATGTATGCTCCTGGAGTTCTGGAAGCTAGAAGTCCAAAATCTAGGTGTCAGCAGGGCTATCTCTCTCTGAGGTCACTGGAGAAAGAGAGTTCCCCTTGCCTCTTCCTATCCTCTGGTACTTGCCCGTGATCTTTCGTGTCCCTTGACCTGTGGACACATAATTCGTCTCTGCCTCATTCTTCACATAGCCTTCTTCCCTGTGACTCCTCTGGCCTTCAGCTCACTCTCTCTTTATAAAGACACCAAGTCATTGGATTTTGAGCTCACCCTCATCCAGTATGACCTTATCTTAACTTGACTAGATCCACTGCAAAGACTATTTCCAAGTAAGGTCATATTCACAGGCACCTAGGGTTAGGACTTGAAAATACCTTTTCAAGAAACACAATTCTACCCACCACAGCGTATACAAGACAAACACGTCCAACCATACTTTACTGGCCCAAATCACCTCCCACCCACAAACAGTGATGTAGCTCAGTATTGTTTAACGTCTGGCCCAGTGACTGACAACTTTCGTGAACTGTCTGACTAGGTCTGGGATGCAATAAATATAGAAAGAGAGAGTAAGTTTTAGATACTTCCAGAGCATTTTTACCATGCTGTGACAGTCAAGTGCGTACTCACTGAACTTAGCTTGTTTGAAAGGAAATAGGCCGTTTTGAATGCTAACTCACATGGCATGGGCTAAGTAATTGGTCACACCATGGACTGGAAGGTTCGCTCTCTACAAATCCTTTGAGATCCACTGATGTGGTGAACAGGCTGTGAATGATCACAAATGGAAAAAAAAAGTTTTCTACCTTTCCATAGTTATTTATGTAAACCCCATTCACCATTCCAACACTTGGGTCCTAAACAAAAGATTGTTATTATTTCTGCCAACTTATTGTTCTACCTAATTCAAAAATCTCCCTTTTCCTTTTAAAGAACACAATCTAAAATAAACTTTCTGTAAAGCCTTCCAGGGGACAGAGTTTGTCCATTGTTTGCAAATAACTTTGCAATTCTGTAGACATGGGCTGCTTTGTTTCAAGATGTAAACCATATCAATTAGGAGCATTTTAAATGCCTTTGGTGACATAAAAGAAGTTATTCTTCCAAAAGTGAAATATGGAGTTCATTATGTTTCTTTGTTATTTCTGCCTACTGAACACATTTGCTATTGATGATACTTTGTGTTTTCAAGCACTTCCAACTTCACCTTCCAAATATTTGTGCATTACAGCAAAGATATTAACTGCAAAAAAAAAAAAATCACTTTGGAAAACTGCTTTTTACATAGTAAAAAAAACTATTTAAGTAATATTGAGTTATTAATCTGAGGAGAAAAAAGGAACAACATCAAATTCTAACACTAGCTTGCTTTTTTAGGGATGGTTGTATTTTGGACTCAAGTTTGAATAACAATTTTTTATTTGCTTTGTTTTCATTTTTTTCAGCTTTTTAACCAAAAAGTGTTTTCACTAAACACTGCCACAAATAAATATACAGATCCAACTGGATAAATCCAACTGTACAAAAACTCATAAAAGATATTACTACGCTACTGTACACCCCTAGTCCCCTAAGTCTCAGTCCAGGAGTTAGGAGTTTATTAGGTGTCCTCTCAAAGAGTCTCTAGACACATAGGTGTATGTGAGTACAGGTATGATGTATCCATAAAATCAAAACAAATGGCAGCATACTTTGCCTACCTTTCATCCCCTACCAGCTAAGAGTTTATCTCAGATATAGTTTCATACCATACAGTGGAACTCTTCTAAGATGACCCTAGCGATCCCCTCCTATGGTATAATCCCCTCCCATATTGAATAGGGCTGACATGTGCAAATATGATACTGCAGAAAGAATGAAGTATGATTTCCAAAACTAGGTCATGAAAAGCATTGTGGTTTCCTCCTTGTTCTTTCTTGGATCACTCACCCTAGAGGAAGCCTACTACCATATTGGGAGGGCACTGAAGTAGCCCTATGAAGAGGCAAATAACTGAGGCATCTTTCCAAAACAATGTGAATGAGTCATTTTTGAAGTGGATCTTCCAGTCCAAGTAAGGCTTTCATTCAACATTTTATCTACAACCTCATGAGAGACTGAGTCAGAACCATCCAGCTAACCTGCTCCAAAATTCCTGACCAATAGATACTGTGACATGATAAACACTTGTTTCTTTAAGCCACTAAGTTTGGGGGTAATTTTAGATAATATATACCATCATATGTCATTTTTGTTAGTTATTGCAAAAGCTAATAAAGAAACAACAATCCTAAAATACAATGATGTAAATAAGCATAAGACTCTTTCCTTCCCAAAAAATAGTTTGGAGATGTGAGGCCCAGGCTGGTAGAGAAATTCTGCTCCTCATAGTCTTTCAAGGACCCAGCTTCCTCTAATCTTATTGTTCTGTTATCCCCTTGGGTACTGTCCTCATCTATAAAATTAAAGCCACGTTGCTATCCTATTTATATTCCAGCTTGCAGAAAGGAGAAAACAAGCAAAAACAATTTCCCATCAAGAAATAAAAGGAGAGCTGTATCTGTCTCATCTGGGAACCACTTAATCACATGGCCACCCCTAACCTCAAGGAAATCTGGGAAGTTGTTTCTCTACCAGACCAGCCATAGAACCAGTAAAAAGCAGAAAATAGATGTTAGGAGGACCACCATTCTTCTCCAGCTTTGCAGTATTCCTTTATTTAGATGTATTTACTTTTATTTAGTCAATCACTAAGCGATGGCCACCAGACTTGGGGCCGTTCAGTCCTGTGTAGCAAGTTACTCTGAGAATGAATAATCAACGGAAGGCAAGTCGAGCTCACACTACAGCTGTGGTAACTCTACACAAAGGGCTCAGGGAGTGCACAGCCTGAATGCTTGTGGTCCTGGACGTGAGAGAGGACTGACTCCTACTTGGGCATAAAAATGAGATCCCGTACCAGGAACATAGAGTGAAAAAGTCCAAGCAACAGGTGCTACGATTTCTTTAATGACTGTCCTTTTCACCCCAAATTTGTGAAATGTGTAAACTCCAGAATCTGTCTCTCTAAGATCATGGTTCTCAAAATGTGGCCTTTGGAAAACACCACCAGCAGCCCCTGTGAACTTAGAAATACACATTCTTAGGCCCCATTCCAGACCTACACCATCGGAGACTCTACAGATGTGATCTAGCCACCTGTGTTTTAACAAATGCTCCAGGGGGATTTGTTGCCTACTAATATTTGAGAATCACCCATCTAAGACCGAAAGCAGCATCTGCCACTTACTAGCCACGTGACTTTAGGCAAGTAACCTAACCTCTTTGCCTTAATTTCTCTACCTGGGAAATGGTGATAGTAATAATAATTGCATTGTTATGATGAGCACTGAAAGAGCTAAAACATATAAAGTGCTTTTGAAAAACGCCTCACATATAGTGAGCACTCAAAAATATACTAAATATTATTGTGTTATTGTTATCTTTATTTTACTGACTTGTAGTTTTACCAGTTTGTGGTCCACAATAAGGTTATGATGTCAGCATTGGTGGTTCAGTGGTAGAATTCTCGCCTGCCACAATAAGGTTATGACTTTTATTTATTTATTTATTTTTAAGATTTTATTTATTTATTTGACAGAGAAAGACACAGCGAAGAAAGGGAACACAAGCAGGAGAAGTGGGAGAGGGAGAAGCAGGCTTCCCGCCGAGCAGAGAGCCTGATGCGGGGCTCAACCCCAGGACCCTGGGATCATGACCTGAGCCAAAGGCAGACGCTTAACGACCGACTAAGCCACCCAGGCGCCCTGGTCATGACTTTTAATATGTGAATGAAATGACTCATATTAAAGTCATAAGACTTCCTATTGAGAAAACTTTTCCCCCCTCCGTTCTACCATCATTCCAAAAGTCCCAAGAATACTCCCTAAGATCTGGTGGTCACTGATCCCAGCAGCAACCAAACAAATGGACTGAACACTTTACAGAAATGAATGAAAAATAAGCTTTTAAGTCCAGCCAAAATGGCCAAACATTTTGAGCCTCATTTTTATCAAGCAATATGTAGGGTGCTGGGGGTCAGGGACAATGTCGAGAATTGCCAGCTCTGGGCTAGGTCAAACTAAGATACCTAGAGACTGGGTGAAGTAAGGGACAGGAACCTGACCCTCTGTAAGAAACCATATGTGTAAGACTTTTCTCACCTGAGCTGTCTCTATCCGGAGCCCCTCCCAAGAAGCTGACCTCAGGCATAATGAACAAAGACAGACTACAGCCTTTTCCTTTACCAAGTGGAGCATTTGAAAGTGGAGCATTTTTTTCCTCATTGTTTAGACAGTGGATTAGAGGTCTGTGGACCCTCCTGAGCTACATGATAGGGATGCTTTTGCCTACATAATTGCTTAGGATTAAGAAATGGGTTCTCTTGAGACCCCAGTCATCATCAGAGCTGATGGCTACAGCTTTAAGGCTTTGAGATTTTTTTTTTTTTTCAGACTTAAAAATTGGTCACACTGTCAGTTTTTAGGGTCTCTCTTTTTTTTTTAACACAATATAATATTGTATGTTTTAGGTGTACAACAGAATGAGTTGATACATGTGTACAGCATGAAATGATCACCACGGTAAGTGTAATTAGCATCCACCGTCACACAATTTTGATTTTTTTCTTAGTTCTTGTGATAAGAACTTCCAAGATCTACTCTCGCAGTAACTTTCAAATGTACAATACAGTATTATTAAGTAGAGTCACCATGTTGTGTATTATATCCCCCAGACTTATTTATCTTATAACTGGAAGTTAGTATCTTTTGACCATAAGATCTCTTTCTTTCTTAGTGTTATGAAGCCATTTAAGCAGGAAGAGATAATATATATCTTGAACTCATGATACCTACTTAATAAGAGAAAATGGAGCAGAACCCCACACAAGCACAGCTAAGGATTCTGAGAGGAGTCCGGCTGTCTCCTGAAGGAATTCCTATTCTGAAATAACCTGTATGGTAAGGGCTCCCTCTGACCTCAGCGCTGCCTTCATCAAAGGACCTCATCCTATTATAAAATTGTGGGAATACGTTGCTTATCTCTCCAATATCTACCCCCGCTCCACCCCACAATAAGTCAGGTCCCTGATTTTTCTTCGGGGGATTCATCCCTCAGCCCTTCTCAGCCATATGTTTCAGTTGGGGTTCATCTCCCATTTTTATTTCTAGAGTCTCTGCTTGGCCTCAGTCAACCCCCATCCCCAAGGGATTGACTCAAGGATGAGTGCCTGAACAGATCAGAACTGATAAGACACGTGGAACATTTGGGAGAAAGAGATGGTGTTTCCAGGAATGAAACACTCTTGCTTTCTCACCCCTATAAAGCGAGGCATGGGGGAAATAAAATGCTATAGAAATCCTGCTGCCTTTACAGTGAGGAATTGCTAAAGGCAAATGCAGAGGCTAAGATGAAGGGAATTCTGCAGGTGGCAGAAGAGAGGAGAGCAGTTTGGGTGTTGGTGATAGTGTATGTGCCCTGTGAATGAAGCCTCCTGTGAAATATACTACAGTTTCTAGATCAGTGGTTTCCAGTGTGTGGCCCCAGGACCAGCAGAGCCAGCATTAGCTTGCAACTTAGAAATACAAAGTGCTGGGCCTCCTGGGTGTCTCAGTCGGTTGAGTGTCCTACTCTTGGTTTCCACTCAGGTCATGATCTCAGGGTCCTGGGGCTGCTGGTCAGGCTCCTCCAGGCTCAGCGGGAAGTCTGTTTGAGTTTCCCTCCCTCTCCTTCTACCCTTCCCCCCATGCACACTCTCTCTCTCAAATAAATAAATCTTCAGGGGAAAAAAAAAGAAAGAAAGAAATGCAAACTGCTGTGTCCCCAGTGCAGACTTGCTGAATCAGAACTGTGTGTGTGGAACCCTACAGTTTACATTTTCATAAGCCCTCTGGGTGATTCCATGCACACTAAAGTTTGAGAAGCAATGCTGTTGAGTGATCCAGAAAGCTGATGGAAAATCAGCCAGTGTACCTCAAGAACAATTATGCTAGAGTTTTCAGTACCACAAATGAATCTATACCTTTCTTTGGAAAGCCTCTATAAATCTGGCTTTTACATTCCTTAGCCCAGCTTTAATCTGTTTGTTCGAATAGTGGAAAATCAGATGAGCTACCTTAATTAGAATCCTTCTTTACCTTTTTGAAACATATTGAAGTTATGATATTTGTTCTTCAGGTTATCTTTACGAAGGACAAAGAGACTCACCAAGGATGTTTTGTATACCAACTCCTCATTGTAGGGATGAGAAAACAATGTGCTGTTCCGTTCTACCTCCCAGCTAACTAAAATTCTTCTGATCTGGTTCTTCCCACCATCTTCAGCCACCTGTGTGGCTGAGTAACTAGACCAGTAGGTGATGGAGTCGGTCCAACCTGGGTTTGAATTCTGACTCTGTCACATGGGTCTACCGGCCATACCACCCTGAACACGCCCGATCTTGTCTGACTCTGTCACATGGGAGCCTTCAGGCTTTTGTTTCTCAGTTTCCTCATCTGTGAAATGGTAAAAACAGTTCTACTTTCTTTAGATGGCTGGTATGAGGATACAGTGAGAATTAGTAGGGGAAGGGTCAAGCCCTTGGAAAATGCTCAATAAACGGTGTCCACTAAGAACAATATTGTCAAATCCTTCATTGCCACTGCACTGTAAAATGCAGTGTCTACGTGCACAGCAGATTGCCCTGAGCCAAGGAATGTTCTCTGGGAGAAGCAGCATCACTGTTGTGCACTGAGTAACCCAACCCACTGATTTCCCAGAACCTCTGAGTTCTCTCAGCCAATCGCCCTAACAAAATTGGCTCTAATCAGCATTATAATGCAATCTCCCCCTTCAGCTTCATATTCATGTCAGACGCAGTGTTCCTAATTCCCATCCCCTTGAAGACCTTCTTCCTTCTTAAGGGAGTAAAGCAGCTGCTGATTAGTTGTTTCAACTGCCATCAAAACAATGAAAAAGTTTAGTCATTCTTACTGAAGAACCAGTCTGCTTGAATCAGCGCGTGTCTATCGTCACGGATGCTGAATTCATGGCCGTTCCATACTGAGGGAGCGAGTTTATTAATGATGTTGACTTCCTACCTTCTCTGGGCCAGCCAGATGGTGTCCTGCCCTGGAAAGGAAGGGACCACGCTAAACCCAGTAATATTTTTATAATCTCATTTATCTTGCCTAGCTCTAGATAATTTAACTGGCCTTTCAGGGTGGCCATGACTTTAATGACATACAAGGGGCATTTTGGTGACAGATTTTAGATGGAGCAGAATCTTACAGCCAAACAAATAAAATGGAGCTCTGTTGAATAATTGCCTGGGTTCAAATCTCACCTTTACCACTTAATGTCTATGTGACTTTGGAGCAAGATTGTTAGCCATTTGATACAGATCAGTTTATCTGCTTTGAAATGGGCATAACAGAAATTGCACAAAGGATAATGATTAAGTAAGTTATTGTTTATAAAATCCTTCCATAAGTAAAAATAAATAATAAATAATATTTGCCTTTTACTAAGAACTTACTGTGTGTCAGACTTTATGCTAAGTACTTTACATTTAACATCTAAATTTATCCTAACCATAAATCAATGAAGTATAGTAGGGTAATGGTAATAAGAATTCATAAATAATAGTAACAGTAATAGCAGCAATAATAATGTATGCATTAGGCTCTATAGTACCCTGTCTAAACTCATCAAACCTTTCTAGTGAGATTCTTTTATAGTCTCTATTCTGTAGATGGGTAAACTGACACAGAAAGGTAAGTACCTTGCCCAAAGCCATATAACTAGCAAGTAGCAGAGTTGGAATTGAAATTACATCCCCCCTGACTCCAGAACCCAAGCTCTCAATTGCTCACCAATTCAAAACCACAAAAATAATGCATCATAAAAATGAAGATGTCAATGTTCAAATTTTCTAGAAAGCACGGGATGGATGGATCAAAAACGTCAATACCACTTTTTTCTCTGGGCAGAATTATACCAAATGGGAGATGGATGAATGGAATGGAGAGTTGTAAAGGCTCCCAGTTGGCTGTGTGGCCAGCCCTGTGTGACCTACGAAAATGAGGGATTGTTTCTGAAGTGAAAAATGACTCCATCAGTAACCGGTTTTAAAAAATGTAAAGTCAGCACCTTCTAGAAGATACTCAGTTGTGTAATTAAAAAAAAAAAAAAGTGCAGGCTTTTATAGCATCCAGTTATGTGACAAGTGAGTTACACTTAAAGATATAGAAAAAATGTGAACTGAGGAGTGTGAGCAACTGTAGCTGATCTGTATATTAAGCTCTTTCCAAGACCTTGGGGGAAGTTAAAGAGCCATAAAGGATGAGCATGCAACCTGACTTAAACTTGGTAAGGTTGCACATAAGCAGTGGGTCCAGGGACCAGAGACAGAAAGGGAGAGTGAGGATGGTAGCCATTGCTCATCCACCACCCACTATACTCCTGTGTAAAGTCCTTCCACCATTTTTTGTGGTCCTTCCTATAGTGTTTTAGTTGGAACCCTTATTAGAGCCATTTTGCAAATGAAGAAACTGAAACTGAGACATAATAAGTGCCTTGCTGAAGGTCCTACTGCCTGGTAAGGGACCAACCTGAGGTTCATACTGACATCTGTGTACTTGAGAACTAGCATGCTTTCTACCATGTCATGTTGCCTTTCTAAAAAGAAAAGGTTCATACTGACATCTGTGTACTTGAGAACTAGCATGCTTTCTACCATGTCATGTTGCCTTTCTAAAAAGAGACCCCGAGAGAAATTCTACGTTTGATAGTTTCATTATGGGAGGAAATGATTTGATTTTCTTTGCACAGTGTCACATTTATTTAGAGATTTTTTTTTTTTAGAGGTGGGGACAAATTGAAGCCTTGCTATTATAGAAATATCTTTGATAACATAGCCTAATGAGAAAGATTAGGGTAAATTCCTTCTGGGTCCTAAATTCAAGAGCAGCATTTGTGTATTTATCTTTTTATCTTAGCATTTTATGCCAAGCTAGTGTAGAGTACATGTTCCATAAATGTTTACTCAGTTGGCTTGACTTTTGTTCTTCTAGTTCCCAAACCGTTTAAGTGGAGCCAAAAAAGTTTTAAGTTCCTTGAACACTCGGAGGATATCTGGCATTTCTCCAGTCCCATTTTTGCCCTCTAAAGTACAATGGTAAGCATGTAGGTGCTCAAACTGATGCAATTAATACAAACCCCACAATTCTGTTATGGTGAGTTTCAAGTTCAGAATCTGCATTTTGGGAGGCCAAGAAGGACTGAGTTGAACATTGACACCCACCTGGATCAAAATAGTAGCTCTGTTCTTGGAAATTTTGATTAGGCAAGACTGAGAGAATAAAGACTACTAGAGATTCAAATTTTTTTAAAAAGAGACTCTCTTTACTGCAAATCTCTATTCAGAAAGAAGAAATGATTGAAGACCAAAAGAATGGTTCAACTCTCCCATTTTCTTGAAATTATAATCATTGTTGTATTCAACCTTATGTGGAATTAGCTTCATAGCTTGAACAGTGGCCAGACACTTCTTTAAAAGAATTGTCTTTTAGGGGGTGCTTGGGTGGCTCAGTCTGTTAAGCGACTCTTGAGCTCAGCTCAGGTCTTGACCTCAAGGTCATGAGTTTAAGCCCCACATTGGGTTCCAAAAGAAGAAGAAGAAGAAGAAGTGTCCTTTTTTGTATGGTTAGGAATGTTGTTGTTTTGATTTGTTTGTCTAGAACTGCTTTTTATTTTTCCGTAGTCTCAGGATTCTAGTAATGTATGGGAGTTTGGGGCAGAGATGTCTCAGAAAGCACGGGTAGTCTACAGATTCTTATAGCAGAGGAAGGGGGCCATGATAGACAAAATAATGGTTCCCCAAAGATATCCATGTCCTAATCCCCAAAACCTGTGAATATGCTACCTTTATATGGCAAAGGGGACTTTGCAGATGTGGTTAGTGAAGGGTCTTGAGATGGGAATATTTTCCTGGATTAGCCGGTGAGCCCAATGGCATCACAAGGATCCTTCCAAGATAGAGGCAGGGTGTTATAGGGAGTCAGAGAAGGAGATTTGGTGATGGAGCCGAGTGATGAGATTGCTCACCTTGAAGATGGAAGAGAGCCACAAACCAAGGAATGTGGGCATCCTCTAAAAGATGAGACAGGCAAGGAATTAATTCTCCCCTAGAGCCTCCAGAAGGGACTTAGTGAGACTGCTGACCTCCCAAGGTGTAACATAATACATTTGTATTGTTCAAGCCATCTCCCTTGTGGTCATTTGTTACATTAGCCATTGGACAGTAATACAAGGACTAAGTTCCTTATCAGCCATGTCTGCCAAAAAGAAAGGTGTTTCCTCTTTGAGCTTAAGAAAGTATTCTATCCAACATGAAATCCAAGTATCATCTTTGGCTACATATGATTTAACTTAATGCTTCTCAACCTTAGCACTATTAACGTTTTGGCTGGATAACCCCTTGTTGCGGGGGATGTCCTGAGTATTCTGGGATACCTAGCAGAATCTCTGGCTTCTACCCATGAGCTGCCAGTAGTACCTCTTCTCCTCAATTTTGACAATCAAAAATATCTCCATACATTACCAAATGTCTGCTGGGGGACAAGAAGGGCGGCAAAATTGCCCCCAGGCTGAGAACTACTGTTGTAGCTTAATCGTATGCTCTTTGACCATAAAATTTCTGATGACAGTGAGCAAACCATCTTTCTCCCATGATCCGGGCTCATAAATTAGCCGAACCCTGAGACACACAAAATATGCTTTAGTCAGAGTCATTTTACTGCTCAATTACAAGGCAAAAAAATCCTTGCCTCTGGACTAGACGGAATAATCTCATGGCTTGTACCAAGAGATCAGACAGGATTTATTTGTGGATAAAACTCAGTTGATAACCCAAAGCAAGTTATTAATCTACTCAGCCCAGCCAGCTAACACCTTAAGGCTGTTACTCTCAGTAGACGCCAAATAAAGTGTTTTGTCAAAATGAGTTGGGTGGCACTGTGCCCCTCCTTTTTGTTTGGGAAAGTTAATTGGGAATCCAACTCATAACTATTACTGGTTCAAAAATCCCAAGATATATTGGGATGAAATACTGTAAAGCCTGTGTGAAAGAGTAAAAGTGATTCCTCTGGCTCTAAGATGTGGGCATTATTGAACACAGAAGCAAAAGTGACCTTTACAAAGCCAGTTCTCCCTTCTCTGAGTTCACATGCCTGCCAAAGGCTGCCTGATAGCAGACGAGTGAGAGAGAGAGAAAGAGACTCCAGCTCGTTTTCCAAAAGAAATTCCTATTGTGGCATAGATAGGTTTAGGAGGGAGATACAGCAGGCAGTCAGAACTGGGGCAAGGATTACCAGAATAAATGACTCTGAGTTAAGTTCAGCTAGGATGGAAGGTAGGACGATGTTATAGACTGAATATCTGTGTCCCCCCAAAATTCCTATGTTGAAGCCCTAACCCCCAGTGTGATGGTTTTTAGAGATGGGGCCTGTGGGAGATAATTAAGTACAGATGGGGTCATGAGAGCAGGGCCCCATGATGGGATTAGTGTCCTTAGAAGAACAGAACAGAGCACTCTCTCTCCAAATGCAAGGACACAGCAATGAGGTGACTGTCTGCAAGCCAAGAAGAAAGCCCTCACCAAGAACCCAACCATGCTGTCATACTGATCTTGAACTTCCCAGACTCCAGAACTATGAGCAATAAATGTCTATTGTGTAAGCCACCCACCCAGTCTATGGTCTTTGTTACGGCAGTGTAAGCACTAAGATAGACAATCAGCTGAACCATAGAAATTTTATCAAGAGCTAGAAAAATAACACATTTGAGGCTCTGGGAGAGACCCCGCATCATCATCACCAAACATGAGACCTCTGGCTTATTCATTAATTTTTTGAATTATGTAAACATAAAAATAATGTGCTAGGTTGAAGACAAGAGCTAGATTCTCACTAGCTGTATGATTATAGACAGGCTTCTTTGTTGCTTTACTTTCTTGGTTTCCATATTAAAGCAGAGCTAATAATACCTGCCTTGAAAGAGCCTAAGAAGAGAATGAAATCACGTATATGAAAGTACTCCGTATGTGGCAGGAACTCAGTGAAGGTAAGTGGGCTCCCCTACCATCTAGGCTCATCCTGGTCAATTTAAAAACAGGTCACACCTAACTGAGCCACATTTAGCTAGCCTGTGAGTGTGAATGAAGATATGTGAACATGTATGCCTGGTCTGGATAATTACCAATCTTTGTGTCCTCAGGGGTGAAGGGCAGTCCTTGTAGGGCTTCCTTTAGGGTAGATATTGGCAAATGCTGGTTTTGTAAACCTGTCTTCTAGCCCCCATTCTTCTGGTAATTGTAACTTGGTTCTCTTTGGGAAGTCACCTTTTTCTCACACTTTATCTATGGGTTTTAGTGGGAGCTGACAACACCCTGTCCCATACACACACACACACACACACACATACACACACACACACATCTGACTCCAGAAAACAACACTTCCCTGGACTGGTCAGGGAGTAAATCAATCTCAGGAATAATGTGAGAGTGATGGGGGAGGGGGGAGGGAAAACTACTAAGGAGGAAGATCTCTTTCTGTGGAATTTTTGAATTTCTGCTGGCTTTAAGTGTAGTGTAAGTGTGGAGCTGTCAGGGACCACCATGCTGAGAAGCCTGTATGAAACTAAAAAGCCAATACAGAAAGATGGAGAGCGACTGATCTCAACAGGTCTCCTGGATACAGCTATTCCTGAAGCTCTTGGTTCCCTTGACTTCCCAGGGATTTGAGCCAATTAATGTTTATGCCAGAACAAATTCGGGCTCCCTACAGTGAAACTCCTGATGAATGTGCTTTCCCACAAGTATTTCAGGATTTCACCTTGGGGCAAAATCACCCCTGTTCATGAGTCTGCTTTCTCAGCCAAACAGAGAGTCTAGCTGCAGTTGGAATGCTGAACCACCCCAGGACTAATTGGTTGGGAACTTGTACTGATAGCCAAGCTCCAGCACCACTTGCATATGCTTAGCGGGCTGACCCCAGCCACAGTCAGAACATTTGTTGCTGGTTGTGGGGATGATTCACTTTCTGTCTACACTGCCCCAAGCTGCCTAAAGTCCCCCAAATACGAACCATTAGAGGCTACTTTTCTCACTTCTACCCCAACCATGTCCTCTTCCAGAAAGCCCAGTGGCACTTCTCCTAAAATAGCACTTGAGAGGTCTTTCTAATCAGGGAGGTAAAAGAGACAGATAACAATAGGTAAGTAAAGCAAGCAAGGAGATCTGAAACACAAAAGTGTAAGGTTCAAGGGATATGCTGTCATGATGTGCGAGAAATATGGCAACATAGCATCTGGAAACGAGAGTCACTAATGAGAGGTTTCATTTTACTCCCAAATTTTTCTTGATGTGAAAAATATAACTTTTCTTGCTACTGAACTGCCAAATAAACTTTGAGAAACATATCCAGAGGAATAACGAATCACTTGGGTACTGACCCCTCCCGCGACATTAAGATAAGGGTGGATATTTCGAAACTGCAATATTCGGGTTCATGAGTGACATACCCAGCCAGCCTTTTTGTATCTGCAATCAATGTCTACCTTTTCGTGAGCAGATATCCTTCTCTGAATTGCGTAAGCTGAATCCTCCTGTGCTGTTTTGGCAATGTTCCTTTCTTCGGTACAACTAAATGTGTATGGAGTCGGTGACTATCATTTGAAAAGGTGAAGATGGCAAGAAGGAAAGAATTTAAAGATGGATAAGACTAAGATGCCTCAGTAATTCTCTGCTTACATAACTCCAGGAACATAATTACTCTGTCACTTTTGTACCAGCAGAAATGCAAAGAGTTTGAGATGCTACTTTTGAAATGAAATTATAATGTGGTTTTGATAATTAAATATGCTACTTTCTCTTAACACTCGTCTTGAAATGACTAACCTGGTAAGGAATCACCCTGTGTCTGGAAACCAGACAGTTCCACACTTACACTACACTTAAAGCCAGGTGTCCACCTCTGGTCCAGTCACCTCATCCAGAGAGAAGACACCATGAAATGCAAACATCGTCATGAATAAGCACAGGGTTATTTTGGAAGTAAGTGAGAATCACAGTTGGTAGCTTTTAAAAAACTGTGTCTGTCATTCCAAACTCAAACCAAAGCCCCACCCCCCACCCCCCTTCCTTTCTCTGTTAGATTTCCTTGCCACCATTAGCTAATTACGGCTATGGAGCCTGCCCTCCAAATCCTAGCCTGGAGAAAGCTTCTTTCCCTTTAAGAGGAGCTCAGCCAACAGTTGCTTTCTCCAATGCAAATTTCCTACAAACAGGCCCTGCAACTTAAAAGGAACCTTTAAACCCCATTAAATAACACAGTTCCTTAGCAGGAATATCTCCTGGGAAGGGATGTCTTCTATTCAAATGTCATGTTATGACAAGCATGACAGACTTGATGGGGATCTATTCTGACTTATGACATCGCTTAAATTAGGTTAGGTAGAATATGTGTAGGCATTCTAAGAAAGGCTCCTCAGGGCCCCAGCCCTATTATTTTTGTTAATAGCTCTGAATTCTGACTGTCTTTTCCTAGGGACAATAAACCCTGTTTCCACACTAGGTACATCATGGGATGTATGTAATACATGAAGACTCAGCAGCAAAGCCACCTGGCCTGCACACATTAAATACTAATTTATTGTTGTATTTCTTCTCATCTCTCTCATCTTCCACGAGGCTAGAGTTGGCTTGCCTTACCACTTGAACTTGAATTCCTCACAAATGCTTCTCCTGTTTCCAATTTAACCTTCATCCCAGGGAAGAGTCCCACGATGTCTTCTAAGCCCTACTGTGTGCCTCAAACTTGATTCACGTGCCACATTTAGGGGCCCGGAGGAGACTTGCAGAGACACCTGGCAGCTAGCTGCAGTCTCCCAGGCTCCCAACTTCAAGCCAGCAGAAGGCAAGATCCAATTTTCCAAGAAATCCAACAAAAATCCTAGACTTTCTCTTGACTGAGTTTTGGTTAGTGTGTTCAAGAGAACAAATGCTTTGATTAGCCAAGCCTAGTTCGTGGGTCAGCCCTGGGAGCTGGAGGGTGAGGTTAACCCTACTTGAACTGCAGAGAGTGATGTAACAGTTGAGGTGGTTCTCCAAAGGAAAATCAAGATGCTGCCATAAGAAGAAAGGGGAGCATATGCTAGGCAGCATAAACAGTTTATTTGCAATCTACATTTGTCAACTTGGACTGCCATACAGAATCCACCGACCGGGTGGCTTAAACAACAGACACTTATTTTTATTTTTTCCCCATTCTGCAGGCTGGAAGTCTAAGATCAAAGTGCTGGCCTGGTTGGTTTCTGATGAGGACTTGCAGAGGGCCACTTTCTCCCTATGTCTTCATGTGGCCTTTCGTCTGGGCTCACACACTTTCAGTGTCTCCTCCTCTTCTTATAAGGGTACCGTCTTATAAGGACAACCTCATTTAACCTGAATTACCTCCTTACAGCCCTAATGGCAAATACAACCACATTAAGGGTTAAGGCATTCACATAGGATATTTGAGGGGGACACAATTCAGTCCATAACGTGATCTAAATAGAATGAATAGGTGAGATCATCAAGATCATACAATTCAAAGCAGGGCTGAGACTGGAAGGCTGTACACTATTCCTAAAGCAATGTTCCCTTTGCCTGATTGCCTTTCAGTCTCTCTCTGTAAATCTCTGCCAGTCTTCTAATTTGGAGAAGGGGATCAGAAATTGTGCAAGTGAACAGATCAGGATATCAAACTAGCTTAGTCCAAGATTAACCTCACCACCATTATCTTTCTGGCTCAGATAATTAGTTGTTGGGAGCCTTCCTGTACATTGTAGGATGTCTAGCAGGATCCCTAGCCTCTGTTCACTAGATGCGAGTAGTACTCCTTCCCCCTCAGGGTGAACACAGAAAAATGTCTCTAGACATTGTCCAATGGGGAGCACAATCATCCCTGGTTCAGAATCGTTGGCCTAGTCAAGCCATTTGAGTGACCACCTCTCCCTGGTTTACTACCAAAGAGCCATTCAGAATTCTGTAGCTCTAGCTTCTGAACCGTCTTCAAATCATCACTATCAGAAATCATTGTTCGATTCTTGGGGCCTACTCCCAGAGACTATAATCAAGTAGTCATGTAGGGAGCCAAAAACCTTGCATTTTTTAATAAGTACTTTGATACGAGTTCCTTCGAGTACTATTGGTCATCTTGCCACTAGTTCCTTTATTCAAGATTTATTTACTGAGCCTGTGCTGTTCCAAGAATTGTTCTAAAAGGTAGAATACAGAAACCACTTCCCTCAAGGAGCTCTCATTCCGGGGGAGGAGACAGGCAATAAATGCAATACATAAGTAAATGGTAGTATCATAAAATGTGGTAAGTGACGTGAGGAAAAATGAAACCTAATTGTAGGGTTAGTAGAGGGGAAGTTCCAGGAGCAGAGATAAAAATTATATTTGTAAATAGAGTAGACAGGGCGACCTAAATGAGAGAGTAGTATTTGGGCAGGTACCTGGAGAATTTAAGGAAGTATGCCAACATGCAACTGAGGGAAGAGCATATCCGAGGGAGAACACCCAGTGCAAAGGCCCTGAGGTAGGTATGTGCCTGACTTATTCAAGGAGTACTCAGGAGATGACATGGCTGACACAGAGCGGAATGGATGAGGGTCGAGAGTAAATGGAGGGAGGGAGTGATATCACATAGGACCTTGCATAAAATTATAAGGACTTCATATAATGGGAAGTCATGAACATGTTTTGAGCAGAAGTGTGACATGATTTGACTTTTATTGATGGGTTTAATGTACTGCATGGGAGGCAAAGATGGGTAAAGGGAGACTAGTTAGGAGGTTATTAGAAGCAGTTGCAAGGAATTCTCTGGTGACATCACGAAGTGACTTCAGTGCAGTGATCTGGGTAAAAGCCTGGGGAAAAAATGATTGAATACGTTCAGGGTCAAAGTGAAGACCATTCGCATAAACAATTCCTAGAGGAGTTTCGCTAAAGGGAGCAGGAAAATGAGGCTCCAGAAGGAAGAAGCAACAGAATGAAGGGAGACTGTTGTAAGGTTGGAGACATGTCAGTGGTTTCACGCAGCTGGGAACAATCTGGTAGAGAGGGAAGAACTGATGACGTGAGAGGGAGAGGGGCGGCTTGCAGGAGTGGAGTTTATGAGCAGGAGAGAGAAGGAAGGTGCGCAGAAGGGACAGTACTGCCTTTGGAGAGGAGCACGGGGAGTCTACCCGCAGGAACAAGAGGGGAGACAGAGCATATGGAAAGGTGAGTTGATGTGGACATGGGAGTTTGTGGAAGTTCTCTTGTTATTGCTTTAATTTTCTCAAAGAAGGAAAGAGCAAGGTGGTCAGCTAAGAATGTTAAGCAGAAGGAGATAGCATTTTGAGAAGGGAGGTGTCAGGAGGTGGCTGGGAGAGGAAACCGAAGCATGGCTAACCACCAGACGATGGGTCAGGGTATAAGACAGTGACCAAGTCACTCTCTTCCTTGTTGTGTTGGGGGCAGAGGAGATAGGACAACATCTCCAGTACTGGGCCTTGTTTTGAGGAATGTGTTCAGGATAAACCAAGGAATTCACTGAGTCCTGGCAGCCTAAGAAAATGCTGGAGAGGCAAACCCTGGCAGTTGGAATGCGAGGTGGAAGGCACCTGCGAATTATGTCTGGTTGAGCTTTTTAGTGTAAATTTGATATCAGCCTTGGGCTAGTTCTTAATCCTCGGGTAAATCAGGTTTCCTTCTCACCTTCACACTACCAAGGGGTTTTTTTTTGGTGGGGGGTGGGGCGGGAGCTGGAAACTGTGAAAAGGTATTTAAAAGCCCCTGAACCTTTTTTGGAGAACAGCTGCTGTGAATCACCCAGTGGCGTTCTAGCGTTAAATCCAGCAGGGTTGGGGAAAGGTGTCTTTAAAAGTGAGGATGCTTGTAATCTAGTGGTCAATATGCATTGAATAATAGATAGGTGACTATCCTTTCAGCAAGTAAAATTAGATAGAAATGCATTTTTCCCAAGTTAAAATTTTCAGAAGAGAACTGAGCCAGCAGCTCCTCACCGTCCTTGCATAAACAAAGACCCAACAGGATCAATTAAGCTCATTTGTTGACTCATCCTATTAAAATGCCTCCAGGCCTCAAGGAAAAGATGAGCCCAAAATGCACTGTACTCAAACAGAAAATTGACGGATGAAAATAGATCAGCAAACCAAATTGGGTCGGGAAGGCAAGACTGGAGATTGGAAAGGCTTAATTTGAAAATCATATAAAATTTAGGCTAAAGGGAGCTGACTGTATCGTTCTATGTGTTCACTTACGTGCTTTAAAAAAAAAAAAGGTGCTTTTCTTACCTCACACCTTATAATGTATGTGTTCAGATAAGCATTGTTTCCTTCCCTGTAGTTGACTCTGAAGCTTCGTATTTATTGTAATGATGTTCACATGAACTGCTGTCATAACCTATGGGGTTTGTACCTGCAAAAAAAAAAAAAAGTACATCTCCTTTTGGGGGATTAGACTTTCGTGACTTTCGTGAGAAGCTACCAGTTGTTCACAATCAAAGCTAACAATGTGGAGGTAGGAGATTGGGATTTTTAAAGAGAAGAGGTCTGATTTCTTAATATAGTATGTAAATTAAATCTACAGCCAATTTGCATGCAAAGTTGGGATGAGACAGAAAATCGTCACTAGAAATAGTTTCAAAATAGTTTTATATCTTTTTTCTGCCTATTATTTAAAATTTATACAGACAAAAGTAAAGAGCAAGTTTAACCCACTGCCAAGAGGTACCAGTGATTTATATTTTTGTGTATATATATGTATATATATTTTTAATTCTCCTTGTTCATACAGAGTTTGAAATGAGGAACTGTCTCTTGTAAATGGGATTATGATGATAATTTATCTTGTCACTTACATGAAACGTGTATCATTCTGTGTCATATGTAGAATTGGGCGTCGTTTGTAATGGCTTTGCAGCATTGTGCTGTAGGGAGATCTCCTAATTTAGGTAGCCAGCCCCCTCCTGATGGGTGTGTAAATGGTATCCAATGTTTTTGGTATTATAAACTACACTACTAGGAACATTGCTGCCATTGATGCTTCTGTTTACAAACAGGCCTGAATGTGTTCTTCCTGCTCTCAAATCCTCCCTCAGGCTTTCTTTTTGAAGGAATGTGGTTTTTTTTGAAGTTGAACTGCTCAATCTTTTATTTATTTATTTATTTATATTCTTATGTTAATCCCCATACATTACATCATTAGTTTTAGATGTAGTGTTCCATGATTCATTGTTTGTGCATAACACCCAGTGCTCCATGCAGAATGTGCCCTCCTCAATACCCACCACCAGGCTAACCCATCCTCCCACCCCCCTGCCCTCTAGAACCCTCAGTTTGTTTTTCAGAGTCCATCGTCTCTCATGGTTCGTCTACCCCTCCGATTTCCCCCGCTTCATTCTTCCCCTCCTGCTATCTTCTTCTTTTTTTTTTTTCTTAACATATATTGCATTATTGGTTTCAGAGGTACAGATCTGAGATTCAACAGTCTTGCACAATTCACAGCACTTACCAGAGCACATACCCTCCCCAGTGTCTATCACCCAGTCACCCCATCCCTCCCACCCCACCCCCCACTCCAGCAACCCTCAGTTTGTTTCCTGCGATTAAGAATTCCTCATATCAGTGAGATCATATGATACGTCTTTCTCTGTTTGACTTATTTCGCTCAACATAATACCCTCCAGTTCCATCCACATCGTTGCAAATGGCAAGATCTCCTTGAAGGAATGTGTTTTTAAAGGATGTCTAACTTAGGGGGTTTCCATAGCCAGCACTTTTTGGACTTTCTCAAAGTTCAAATAAAAATGGCTTATTTTATGGCCAGCCTTGGTGTGGACAAGGGCAAAGCGGGGGGATGGCTCTGATCTCAACACTGTCCTCTTGGCCAGGAGAGGACAAATTCACCTAACACCCGTTGGCTTGAGTCACAGCTCTAGCCAGGTGCCCCCATGGGAGGGACACATCTGAGCATCCAGTTCCGTGTCACTGAGTGGTGCCACGCTGCTCTGGGCTTACATGACATAGTGACAGAGTTCATCTGAGAAGAACTAGAGGAAGCTGCTTACCCATATGCATTCTTGGCGGCATTCAGTAAACAAGATGGCCCTGTTCCCGGAAGGCGGAGGCATCTGGCTACGGTGTGTAGCCTCCTATCACTGAACTGGAGGCAAGGACTCCTAGCCAGACTGGTCTCCCAGGAACCCTTATTTACTGCCTTTAGTGATAGTTACACTCTCAGCCTCAATTTGGGAACATGGAGTAAACACCTACCTCGTAGGATGGTTTGGGGTTGTCAGCACGGTTACTGTCCCCAGTGGTGGGGGAGGGGTAGCAGCAAGAATAGTTACGGCTGTTGTCCCTGCTGTTCCCAGCGCGGACCCGCAGGAAGAATAGCACTCTGTCCACGACTGTGTGGTTGCAGAACTTAGTGGTGCTGGTGGTGTTTCTTGCAGGAGAGAGAGGTGTTGACTTGCGGTTGGTGTCTGTTGCCACTGGGTCGGTATAGCAAGAAGCTGCGTGGTGGGGACCTCGGAGCAGAATGCAGAATGGACTTCTCTATTATTTCTTTCATTTTACCTGTCTCACTAAAATTCCCAATTCATGATTTCGAACCAACCGTGAAACACAGGATTCCATCTGAGGCCCATGGCGACCTGTGCTTCTTTGAGGCTGCTACTCCTCACTTTTTCCTTTGATGGAGGAGAGCACCAAGTCACACCTACTTGTACTTCAAATTGTAATTGTCAGGTGCCCGAGGGAAACTCAAAAGTTTGGCTGAAGCTATACAAATGGCCATATGTGAAAAAGAATAAAGTGAAAATGATGTTTAGGACACTAATCTTTTATATTTCGTTTGTCTATTTGCTTTCTTGGCAAAGTGAGTTCCTTTTACAAAGTGTGTGTGGCTTTAAATTTTTAAAGGGCGGGGGGAATAGAAAAAAATGTGCCCATTTATAGGCCATCGATTATAATTCTCATGAATATAACAAGTGGATAACACCCAAGGTTATATCTTCAAGTCTTGTATATAGATTTATTCATTGACTCCCCACTGACTTAACAGGAACCACACCGATAAATTACAACACATAATATTTTTTTTTTAATTAAGGGCTAGACATCCGCTAGGGATGCTCAAAATCAAATTAATTTTTTTTTTCTTACGACCATATTCAGATGACCATTCTGAAGGAGAAAGTAATGATCTCGTCTTACAAGAAGGCTTGCAGAACTATCCTACAACCCTTTCATTTGGCACTTTGTCCAATTCACCTGCAGTGACTCAACATCCCAAATAATTTTAAGCAATAGCACCAATGTTTGTTCAATGCTTATTGTGTTCAAAGCTTCTACTGTTGCCTTAGTCTAGGACAGTAGTTTTAAGCTGGGTGTGGTTTGGCCCCCTTTTGATAAATGTCTGATGACATTCGGGGCTGTCACAACTGGACAGAGTGCTCCTAGCATCTAGTGGGTATAGGGTCAGGGATGTTCCTAAACGTCCTACTGTGCTCAGGACAGTGCCCACAACAAAGAATTATTTGGCCCAAAATGTCAACATTGAGGTTGAGAGACTCGGGATTAGTATTCCTTTTCATCCAACAGTTCACTCCTTTACTCATTCATCAAATGTTTATTGAGTAGCTACTATGTGCCATGCTTTGTACTAGCTGCTGAAGATATCCAGAAAAGCGACCTGCTGTCTTCCCAACAAGATGTGTGGAGTTTATACACTGGTTTTCAAAAGGTAGCTCAGGCATCGTCTGTGTTATCAATACCTGGACTTACTTCCAAAATGCAGCGTTCTCGGGACACCTCTGCAGATCCTAATCTCTTAGGATGAGATGCAAGAAATTGTATTCATTTCTCCCCATTTTAAAATTTAAAACTTTAGCTATTAAAAATGTAACACATGTATTGCATGCCATATAAACATTTTTACTGATACAATAAAATGTAAACAGTGATAGGGCATATTTGAAAAGTCAAAAATAAACTAAATACACAAAATAAATCTAATTTACTTTCATTCCACCAAGCTTCCTAGATGTTAAATTATTTAACATCCACAATAACACTTTTGAGTAAATGTTGCTCATATTAATATCAATTTCAGATAAGCAGCACCGAGATCCACTTACCTAAGGAACTAACATCCAGAAAAGCTGAGAAATTTGAGCCTAGTCACACATGAGGCAGAGCCAGGACTCAAACCCCACAGGGACTAAAACAGTCACATTTTGCAGCATAAATTTGTCCTGCCAAAGTCCCCTTGTCCCTCCCCTCCTCTCCTTGATCCACCTGTCCAGCCGCATCCCATCCACAGACCCCTCCCCAGCCCTGTGCGGGCTACCCAAGATGAACAACCCAGAGTCAGGATCTTTATCAGAATAATAGATTTCTAATCCATTTGTTGTAAGGGGTCTTACAACTTTGTCTTAAGTAATACTTCTAAATGGTTGTAAGAGAAGAAATTGATATTTGGTACAATTCTTGACTATCTTCTTAAGAGGGTATAACCCAAGGAGGGGCTCAGAGCCACTTTCTGAATGTGAGAAGACACAGACCTAGTTGAGAAAGTGCCCAGAACTGTATATGATTCTCACAGGCACAAAGTTGGAAGCTCCTTTTTCCTGGATGAGGGAGGAACATGTAATCAAGTAAACTGTGGTGTAACTAGCCCAATGTCAAAATAGGTAGATAAATAAAATGCCTATTTAAATTCTATTTAGCTTTCAAAGCTCAATTCCTCACGCTCTATGAAACATTTTTTACTACCCCAGAATGTAATGATCTGCTAAAATACTCCTAAAATATAACTGTTCTCTAATTGTTTCTCAGTATAAGGTTTTTCCTTTTGCATCACATAAAATCCTTTTGAGGATCATGGTTTTGTATTTCCCAGAGTGACTATTCTAGTCTACACTAGTCTACTGACTACACTAGTCAACCAGTAATTGTGGGCCAGTTGACAATTGAATAAGTTTTCTGCTTTTGTCAAGATACAGGACAGAAGAGATAAAGACAGAATAAAGAAAATATTTTCTAAATACCAAAATAAATGATAGGTTGGTATCTGTCTAAAGCATGAGTCCACCTGGCCCAATCCCCTCAAGGCGATGAGCCCAATTCTAGTATTTAAGAAGTTCTTTTTTTTTTTTTAAGATTTTATTTTTAAGTAATTAATCTCTACACCCAAGTGGGGCTTGAACTCACAACCCTGAGATCAAGAGTCACATGTTCCACTGACTGAGCCAACTAGGCACTCAAGAAGTCCTTTCATTAGGGTGGATTTTTCTTCTTTTGAGGATTTGCCAACACAAAAATAGCAGAGCCAATCACCAGTTTCTTCAATGGAAGATGTATTGCCATCTGTCAGTCTCATCTTCACCTGTCATAGTGAAGGTCTCAGCCGCTCAGGGCTCCTCTGTCACTGGCCTCTGCGGTCCAACAGTGAAGCTTCCTGAGCTGCCCCTGAGAAGCAGGGGACACTTGCCCTCTAGGGGACACATTCCGCCTGTGTCTGCCCCAGTAACTCCAGTCTGTTTTGCAGCATAAGTCAAATTTGGAGACTGAGTTTTGGTGTTTAAAATGGCTCCTGAACCCGCAGAGCTACCTTCCCCCAACCTGCTCCAATGGGTTGGTCTGGGAGCTGGCAATGCACCCTCTTAATCACTCACCTTGAAGTGACCTTAACTGCAAGGAGAGCATTAGAGATTGGCAGCAGCTGAGACTGCAGCCCTTGCAAGCTTTGCCCACATGACAATCAATAGAGATACTAAGGAGGTGCCCTGAGTTTGAAGTCCAGGAACAGAGATCACGGGAAAAATCCGTGTCCTGAAACCCTGTTCTGTAATCACTTGGGCTTTATCATGTATTGTATTGGTTACACGGGCACTTAGCAGATACAAGTCAGGGTGAACACTCACTCTACACCGGGTCTTCAGGACAGCAATGCCAAGGCTCATGTTTGGATATGTGTGTGTGTGTTATTTTAGCAGCCTGCAAAGACTGTGGCACACAGGGGATAGTGTGGATATCAAAATGATCTTCTGCCATCCTACAGAAAAATGTTTCCCAGTAAAATATGTTGTGCGTGGCCCCTACCTGTCTGGTTAGAGCTTTGACACAGGAGGGGAAAAAAAAAAAAACTGAGTTGTTGGGAGTGGCCAAGGTGATCTGCACAGATCAATTTCACCTTGATCAATTTCTTTTCTCACACAAACACTTCAAAAGACAGGCGGTGATTCTGTTATCTGATCCATACAGGGGCATAATTCACTCAGTGCAGCCCTAGAATGAATTTTGGAGGTAGACTATAAATACCAGTGATATCAGAAGAGGATATGTACATCGCAAGAAAAAATAAAATGTTTTGTGACTCGGTCTGGTGACAGATGTTAGCTAGACTTACCATGGTGATCATTTGCAATGTATACAAATATCAAATCACGTTGTTGTGTCTGAAACTAATATAATGCTATATGTCAATTATACGTCAATTTAAAAAAGAGGACATGGAAGGTATTATTTTAGAATAATAGAATATTTTACAATGAGGGCGCCTGGGTGGCTCAGATGGTTAAGCGTCTGCCTTCGGCTCAGGTCATGATCTCCAGGTCTTGGGATAGAGCCCCACATCAGGCTCCCAGCTCAGTGGGGAGTCTGCTTCTCCCTCTCCCTCTGCCGCTTCCCCTGCTTGTACTCTCTGTCTCTCTCTCTCTCTCTTAAATAAGTAAATAAATCTTAAAAAAAGAATATTTTACAATGTTTTAGTTTCTTACCTACTGCACAAGTAACCCTAAATTGCCTCTCAAACCGTATTAGAACTTCTTCCACCACCATCAACCAAAGCCCCCTCCCCACTCTCAGTGCAGTACACATGTATGATTTGAGTCCAAAGTATACACATTTATCACAAATTAAACAGTTGTGGGTGTGGTATACATGAATCCAACCAGTTACTGATTTCCATTTTATGAACTGCCTACAGTTCTCAGAACTGATGAAATGTTCAGTCATTAATACAATTTTTCTCATTGTAATGAGGTAAACAATGGGAAGTGATACAAAAGGCAAGCTTGTATTACAAATTTATTTCCAACGGTTTGGTCAGGTTTTGAAATACTTTATTAAAAGATTGGCAGTCAGAGTCTGGGATTTGGAAAAGGGCAGATAATTGTCCAAAATAAATATTTCCCTTCCTTGACCACCGTAGCACCCAAATACCAACACTTTCGTCAGGATGTGGCTGGTGAATCCAAGAGGAATGACAAACAGAAAATTACTCCAGTCAGTATTTTGTTATTGATAGTGATCTATAGAATCAGATACACGAGCGGTATTAAGAGTAATTCTTCAGAAGGCTAACATAAACGTTAACTCCCGGTAAACAAGTTAGGAGAGAGCATGATGCATGATACATCAGGCAAAGCCAAGGAGAAAAATTAACTTGGACTTTGTCTAGGGTCCCCTGGACATGGTCCCAAAGTAGAGGTTCTGCTAGAAATGAGATAATACTTAAAAAAAAAAAAAGTCCTTTAGGGTGAACTTGAGGCTCTGTTGACAAATGCTTATTTCAATTTCCTGAGCACTGCCCAGATGTCCATGTTGCTATATTGGGTAAAACCTTTCTTGAAACTGTCAGACAGACATAAATATCTTGAGGTTCTTTCTAGGCCAGTGAGAGCACAAACTGACATAATCCAGCCACAGGAGAAGGGTTTAGGAGTGGCTCCTGGTCTTCCAAAGCAGCAAGGAGAGTTTAACTATTTCTCTCAAGTTTATAAAGTACAATTCCCTCACTGCATCTTTAGCTTCCTGATGTTTCTCACTTTTACCACATTTTCTTATTTGCTGTTTATACTCAGGAAGTCCCAAGGAATCACTGAGTAACTGTCACACAAGAGGAGACAAAGCCATGCAAATTACCCTCCAGGGGCTAAAATATAAAAATGGTACTTCTGAGCAAAATGTGCAAAACTTTTGTACAGATGGAATATTACTTTTTATGCATCGAGATGTCAAGCAAATCAGGATCGAGTAAAGGGAAATGTCTTTGAAATAACAGTATTTGTGATTTATTCTCCTCTCCTATATTTCAAGCTAATTATCTTTGAGGTAAAAAGCTAAAAAGATCTAATCTGTTTCTGAAGTTCAGCCCCATCAAATTAGTCAGAATATATATGTAGCTCCTTGCTTATGGAAGTAGGATCCAGCAATTATTTAAAAAATTAATAGCAACTGCCTTTGTAATATTTTACTTTTTGACAAACTTCACCATTTACTGATTCCCAAGGGACTTATAATTGTTCTAACTCTCTAAGGAACCAGCTTGCATACCACCAAACTAGTCACCTCAATTTAAGATCAGGAAAGGAAAATGGATATGCTATCATAACAGAGTCATTTTTAGGTAAAATGTGTAATGTATGCAAAATGTCTTAAATATATAGATAATTACCCAGGCATTAAGTGGTGGTGGCTAAAAGTTGAGCTCTGAAATAAGTTAGACCTGAAATACAGGAGAAGCCCTGTGCTTCTCTTTCTTATTTGAGCGAGTTTCTTATCCCTGTCAGCCTGTCCCCTGATCTGTAAAATGGGAATAATAAAACCTTTCTCCTGGAATCATTGTAGGTAACAATTAAGTGCCTGGCATAGAAGAAGCAAGCCTTTATTATTATCATTCTCTTATTGCAAGAATATATTCCTTCTGATAAAGGAATTACTGAACACTTTCAGACTACGTAAGATCTATCTATCTGTTTAGTCGGTATGTACCTATAAGATTAGGGGTTGTGGACTTCTTCGAAGATGAGGACAATTAAAAGCAAGACTGCCCATGGTCTCACCGCAATTCTGTGGTCAGATCAGGACTTGAACTTGCGTTGCTGGACCCTGAACCGCTGGGCTCTCATCCAATATGGTGTGCTGATGTGTCCTCAGTGGCTAATTTAGGAGCGTTTGGAAATCAGGCAGGGACACGGATTGAGAAAACCAGGGCCCCAGGAGGCTCCTTACCTTGCACAGGACCTCCCAGTGACCACCCGGAAACTGAGGCCAGCCTTCTGATCCCTGCCTGAGGGGCTCCCCGGCCTCCTCAGCCCCATCTTAGACCTTGCAATGCCCACAGTGCAGGATTGTTCAAATGCCCCTTCTCATTTCTATAAGCCTACTCAAGCATTTAATTGTCATCCCTATAATTAGGAATAAGTTTCACTCTTCAAAGTAGAAGCCTCGCTTTTCTAAGTGATGCTCTTTCCTATATGAACTCAACATAATGGCTCTCTGTATTTTTTAAAAATACCTGTCAGAAGTTTGCATCTATGGAAACTGAGATTGCTTCCCTTCAAAGAGCTGTCTCATTGAAAAGCACTAGAATTTGAGAGGGATTTTCTCAAAAGCCATCCCTGGATCTTCTACCCAGCCATTTCAGAAACACCTGCTCTTTGGTCTTGAGAGTCTAAGAAAGCAAGCCCCATACAGACATCCTCTTCATTTATTACTGTTTTAAATACATATTTCTCTGTGTCAATATATGGCACAGGCATGCATAGGACACACTTTTTATGTGGGCTGACCTTGGAAGGAAAGACAGTGTCGGCTAACCCAATCTCCCCATTTTGTCTTCTTCTTTTTTCCCCCATGGACTTTTTCTCTGATAATGAACCATGATTGAATGTTTAAGATCATTTCCATCATCCATCATCAGCAAAAATCCCTGTGTTCTCAATGCACTTAATCTGCTGGAAAAAACACTACTACACAGTACATAGTCTATTTTAATTACCAGTGGGAGGAGAAACACAAATATCTATTTGGCTAGATTAAATCTGTTGTATAGTCACAGGTGTTTAGAAAACTTCTAGAAAATGACATTTTCTTAAGGCAAAAGGTGACCTCTTTATCCCACCCCCCCTCCTGACTAATGATTACCTTTAATATAAAAAATTAAGGGCGCCTGGGTGGCTCAGTCGTTAAGCGACTGCCTTCCGCTCTGGTCATGATCCCAGAGTCCTGGGATCGAGCCCCGCATCGGGCTCCCTGATCAGCGGGAAGCCTGCTTCTCCCTTTCCCACTCCCCCTGTTTGTGTTCTCTCTCGCTGTCTCTCTCTCTGTGTCAAATAAATAAATAAAATCTTTAACATAAATTAACTTGTTATAAATTTTTTAATATTGGAAATAAAAAAATATCTGGTCTCTAGTAGATGAGTCCTTAAGCTTACTTTTGTATCTTCTCTGTATCCACTGCTCAGTTTTAATGCTATATCTTAAATCTTAGGCTGGACTGAGTTTTAAAATACTATAAATCTTTCATGATTTATTTTTAATTTTCCATTGTTCTGGTACCCCATTCACAATTGTCATGTAGAATTCCTGTTTTATTTCAGGGCTAATTGCTCTTACACAATAACTAATTCATCTCAAAGCATTACATCTATATGTAAATTTTACATATATACCTAAATTTAAATGTGTATATAAAATTTATGTGCACATATATATGTAATTGTTTTGAGGAAGGATATATGTATAGGATACTTTCTGAGCCATTAAATGTTTAAGAACATCTTACTACTGTCTTCAGAGATGAGAAATTATTTAACCAGAATTAGATTTCTTGAATTAGATGTTTTTCTCAAATGTATGTGATTTGTTTTATTTTCTTGGTTTAGTTTTACAGTCTCTACATACCCCTGGAATTTTGTTCCTTTGTAAGTGACATTTTTCCTGGTGATACATAAGATGATTTTTAATTTCATAAAATTCAGGAGATGTCACCAGATAAGCCTAGGCATTTAGCTCTTTTCATTAATTTTTCTTCAGGCCTTTCTTAAGGACAGAAGAATTGACCATTCTGTACTTTTCTTTGCTACTCCTTGTGTTCCAACACTTCTATTGTCTTTCAGGGATTCCTTGTAAGTATTTCTTCGTTTTCCACCCTTTCTTCCCTGTACTTTTACATGTTTATTTGGCCTGAATTCTGGATGTATTTAACAAAGCTGTTGTATATAGCAACAACCGATTTCCTAGATCCTTTATCATCTATTCACTGTCTTCCTTACTGTTTAACACATTTTTATATAAAATAATTTTTATAAATGCTATGTATTTCATTAAGGAATAATCCAAAAATACAAGAAAAAAAAACACTCAATATAGTGTACATAGAGATAATTGTTATTGTTGGTATTTATTTTTCCCAACTCCAAATACTTCCCAACTCCAAATATTTGAGGAGTGTTCCTTTTCAGATTTTGTCTACATGTTTAATCTCTGTGTAACATTCATCTTGTTTCCTAAGTGTGCCCATATTACTTGTTACCTGCTATTTTAGCTTAACATAGAGAGGAAAACTTTCTCTGATAATGCATATAGAATTAATTAATCATTGTTAATAGCTTCGTATTAATCCAATTATATGAATGTTCCATAATTTGGTTATCCATTATGAATTGATATTTACCAGTTTTACAGGTTTTTACTATTATTCGCAGTGTTACAATATATGTAATTTTACATATCTTTACTTTAAGGATCATACTTGATCCTTAAGATAAACTTATAGAGATGAAATTTTAAATGAACTCCACATTTAGAATCATGCTATCCTGTCATCATGATCTCAAAGGGTGTAACAATTTTTTCCCTTTTATTAACATATAATGTATTATTTATTTCAGTATGTTTCAATTATGCTGTTTCAATGTGATTCATCAGTCTTGCACAATTCACAGCACTCACCATAGCACATACCCTCCCCAGTGTCCATCACCCAGCCATCCCATCCCTCCCACCCCCCACCACTCCAGCAACCCTCAGTTTGTTTCCTGAGATTAAGAGTCTCTTATGGTTTGTCTCCCTCTCTGGTTTTGTCTTATTTCATTTTTCCCTCCCTTCCCCTATGATCCTGTCTTGTTTCTCAAATTCTCTCATATCAGTGAGATCATATGATACTTATCTTCCTCTGATTGACTTATTTCGCTAAGCATAATACCCTCTAGTTCCATCCATGTCATTGCAAATGGCGAAATTTCATTTTTTTGATGGCTGCATAATATTCCTGTGTGTGTGTGTGTGTGTGTACCACATCTTCTTTATCCATCCATCTGTTAATGGACATCTAGGCTCTTTCCATAGTTTGGCTATTGTGGACATTGCTGCTATAAACATCGGGGTGCACGTACCCCTTCGGATCACTACATTTGTATCTTTGGCATAAATACCCAGTAGTGTAATTGCTGGGTGGTAGGGTAGCTCTATTTTCAACTTTTTGAGGAATCTCCCTACTGTTTCCCAGAGCGGCTACACCAGCTTGCATTCCCATCAACAGAGTAGGAGGGTTCCCCTTTCTCTGCATCCTTGCCAACATCTGTCATTTCCTGACTTGTTAATTTTAGCCATTCTGACTAGCGTGAGGTGGTATCTCATTGAGGTTTTGATTTGTATTTCCCTGATGCCGAGTGATGTTGAGTACTTTTTCATATGTATCTTGGCCATCTGGATGTCTTCTTTGCAGAAATGTCTGTTCATGTCTTCTGCCCAAGTCTTGATTGGATTATTCTTTGGGTGTTGAGTTTGATAAGTTCTTTATAGATTTTGGATACTAGCTCAAAGGGCATAACAATTTAAATGCCCACCAGCCTACCACGGTGTGAGAGATCCCCCCCTCTTCCTTCTCCACTCCTGAGCATTATTGCAAGCCCAAATCCTTTTCCATCTGATAGGAAAAACAAACTTAGAGCTTAATTTGCATTTGTTTCATTATTGATAAGCTTAAATATGTTTCTGTGGGTAACTGTTTGTATTTCTTTTTTAAAACTTTTGGTCTCCTATCTTTGTGCATTTTGTTATTCAGAGACTATTCTTTATCTTCATTATTTACTGTTTTGCATGTTGAAAAATATTAATACATTGTGATAATATACTGCAAAAATGTCTCTAGGTTGTTTCTCTTTTAACTTTATTATACCATTTGCTATGTTAGAAATTTTAACTAACATATACTACAACTAAAAATCCTTTTCCTAAAAAAAAAAAAAAAAAAAAAAAAAAGCCTTAAAATTTCTGGGTTTATTTCTATTCCAGGAAAGGTCTTCTACTGCCAACACTATGAACATATTTTCATGTATTTTCTCCTAGAAATTATTTAATCTTTAATTTTTTAACTCAGAGGGAATTAATGTTTTTCTTAAACATTTATTAATCATACAGTTCTATGGGTGAAAAATTGACAAGACACTAAAAACGAGACATCAGGGTAAAGTCACGTTGTTGACAGGGCTCTATGGGATGATCGATTTCCTTGCTCATTGGGGTTGATGGCAGAGTTCACTTCCTTCCAGTTTTAAGACTGAAGTCCCAGTTTCTTTGCTCAGGATCATTCTTCACCTGTAGAATCTAACCACATGCCTTGGCTAGGACCTGCTTCTTCTGTCCTCAAAGCCAACAACAGTAGGTCAGTTCTCTCTTACCCTTCAATCTCCTCCCTATTCTTCCATGGTATGGTTAAGTTAGATTTTTTTCCCCCCAAATAGACAGCTCTTCTAAATTTGAACCACCACATCTGTCATATACTGAATTATCAAATATATGTGGCTCTCCTAAATTATTTCTTCTGTTTTATTAAGGATCTTTTATTTACTTGTTACATAACAGGTTCATTTATGATGTTTTAATAAATTATTTCCAGCAATACTAACATTGTGCTATTTATTTAGAGTTTAGCATTTTACTTAGTTTAATGGAATGATGTAAGATCCATATGATTGCATCCTGTTGCCTCATCAGCATCATGTCTTACTTTTCTTCCCCTTCTGTGCTCATTCCACTCCAGTCAGGCTGTCCCCTGCTCTCTCTGGTGTTCCTTAGTCACATTCATGCCTTAAAGCCTTGGCACCAAGTGATCCATCCCCACCACGCCCCAATTCCCGGGATGTTCCTTCCATCAGATATCAACATGGCTCCCTCCCTCACCTGCTCCAGAATTTTGCTTAAATGTGCCTCTTCAAAAAGGTCACACCCAACCCCCTATTTAAAATTACTACCCACCACTCCCCTGCCTGCTCCTAAATTGTTGATCTCTCTTCCCTTGCTATATTCATTGCCTTCTAATAAACATTACTTAGTGGGTTTTTTGTTTAAAGCTGATCTTGCCTGACTAGAGTGTAATCTCCACAAAGGCAGGAATCTTTGCCTGTTTTATTCTTTAATAAATCCAAGCACTTAGCAGAAGGACTGGAGTCATCATTTGATGAATGAGTAAATGCATGAAAAAAATGATTTTTTTCTAGTTCAAAGACATGCTTTTGTGATTTAATTGGAGACAGAGTATTCTTACAATGGTCAATGTTTCATCCAGGGAAACTAGATATATTTCCCTTGATGACTGGATTCTTGACATTCTTCAATGATTTTTCAGTAGTTGCTTCTTTATTTAGGCCACCTGAAAGATGCAGCCAGGGGGCCTGGGTGGCTCAGCTGGTTAAGCATCTGCCTTCAGCTCAGGTCATGATCCCAGGGTCCTGGAATCGAGTCCCGCATTCTCCCTCTTCCTGCTTGTGCTCCCTCTCTCTCTCTGTCAAATAAATAAATCTTCAAAAAAAAAAAAAAGATGCAGCCAATTCTTGTTCCTAACAGTGACTCACAGCAGCTGTGTTTTCCTTCA
This sequence comes from Mirounga angustirostris, assembly GCF_029215605.1. Lineage (NCBI taxonomy): Eukaryota > Metazoa > Chordata > Mammalia > Carnivora > Phocidae > Mirounga > Mirounga angustirostris. The sequence goes on along the minus strand of NW_026991709.1, from coordinate 180,415,586 downwards.
GCAGGGCCTATCCTAATTTTGCAGGGTGAATCATTTGTTTAGAAGAATGATGTTGGAGAGTCTTATGTCAATTTTTGTAGAGAAGAATACTTTTGATTTTTTGGTATATTTATCTCATATCCAACCACACCATTCAAATCTGTGTCTGTTCCAGTAATTTTTCAGTTGATTGTCTTGTATTTTAGAATAGAAAACATTATTGCATAGACATCATCTTCTCTATTAGAATATTTATCTCGGGGGGCGGAGCAAGATGGCGGAGGAGTAGGAGACCTGGATTTCGTCTCCTCTCAGGAATTCAGCTGGATAGGGATCAAACCATTCTGAACACCTACAAACTCAACAGGAGATCGAAGAAAAGAAGAGCAACAACTGTCTCAGCAGAAAAGCGACCACTTTCTGGAAGGTCTTTTCTGATTTGTTTAGAGTATATTTTCTGGGGACGTGGTTACTCTGCTAGCATTTTGTTCTCTCATTAATCTATTCTCCTCTGCACAAAATGACGAGACGGAAAAAATCACCTCAACAAAAAGAACAAGAGGCAGTACCGACTGCCAGGGACCTACTCAATACGGACATTAGTACGATGTCAGATCTAGAGTTCAGAATCATCACTTTAAAGATACTAGCTGGGCTTGAAAAAAATATGGAAGTTATTAGAGAAACTCTTTCTGGAGAAGTAAAAGAGCTAAAATCCAACCAAGTAGAAATCAAAAAGGCTATTAATGAGGTGCAATCAAAAATGGGGGCACTAACTGCTAGAATAAATGAGGCAGAAGAGAGAATCAGTAATATAGAAGATGAAATGCTGGAAAATAAAGAAGCTGAGAAAAAGAGAGATAAACAACTACTGGATCATGAGGGCAGAATTCGAGAGATAAGTGATACCATAAGACGAAACAACATTAGAATAATTGGGATCCCAGAAGAAGAAGAAAGAGAGAGGGGGGCAGAAGGTATAATGGAGCAAATTATAGCAGAGAACTTCCCTAATTTGGGGAAAGAAACAGGCATGAAAATCCAGGAAGCACAGAGAACCCCTCTCAAAATCAATAAAAATAGGTCAACTCCCCGACATCTAATAGTAAAACTTACAAGTCTCACAGACAAAGAGAAAATCCTGAAAGCAGCTCGGGAGAAGAGATATGTAACCTACAATGGTAGAAACATTAGATTGGCAACAGACCTATCCACAGAGACCTGGCAGGCCAGAAAGGACTGGCAGGATATATTCAGAGCACTAAATGAGAAAAATATGCAGCCAAGAATACTCTATCCAGCTAGGCTGTCATTGAAAATTGAAGGAGAGATAAAAAGTTTCCAGGACAAAAAAAAACTAAAGGAATTTGCAAACACAAAACCAGCCCTACAGGAAATCTTGAAAGGGGTCCTCTAAGCAAAGAGAGACCCTAAAAGCAACATAGACCAGAAAGGAACACAGACAATATATGGTAACAGTCACCTTACAGGCAATATAATGGCACTAAATTCCTATCTTTCAATAGTTACCTTGAATGTAAATGGGCTAAATGCCCCAATCAAAAGACACAGGCTAACAGACTGGATTAAAAAACAAGATCCATCGATATGCTGTCTGCAAGAGACTCATTTTAGACCCAAAGACACCCCCAGATTGAAAGTGAGGGGGTGGAAAACCATTTACCATGCTAATGGACACCAAAAGAAAGCTGGGGTGGCAATCCTTATATCAGACAAATTAGATTTTAAACCAAAGACTGTAATAAGAGATGAGGAAGGACACTATATCATACTTAAAGGATCTATCCAACAAGAAGATCTAACAATTGTAAATATCTATGCCCCTAACATGGGAGCAGCCAATTATATAAGGCAATTAATAACAAAAGCAAAGAAACACATCAACAACAATACAATAATAGTGGGGGACTTTAACATCCCCCTCACTGAAATGGACAGATCATCTAAGCAAAAGATCAACAAGGAAATAAAGACTTTAAATGACACACTGGACCAAATGGACTTCACAGACATATTCAGAACATTCCACCCCAAAGCAACGGAATACACATTCTTCTCTACTGCCCATGGAACATTCTCCAGAATCGACCACATCCTAGGTCATAAATCAGGTCTCAACCGGTACCAAAAGATTGGGATCATTCCCTGCCTATTTTCAGACCACAATGCTTTGAAACTAGAACTCAATCCCAAGAGGAAAGTCGGAAAGAACTCAAATACATGGAGGCTAAAGAGCATCCTACTGAAGAATGAATGGGTCAACCAGGAAATTAAAGAAGAATTAAAAAAATACATGGAAACTAATGAAAATGAAAACACAACTGTTCAAAATCTTTGGGATGCAGCAAAGGCAGTCCTAAGAGGAAAGTATATAGCAATACAAGCCTTTCTCAAGAAACAAGAAAGGTCTCAAGTACACAACCTAACCCTACACCTAAAGGAGCTGGAGAAAGAACAGCAAATAAAGCCTAAACCCAGCAGGAGAAGAGAAATCATAAAGATCAGAGCAGAAATCAATGAAATAGAAACTAAAAGAACAGTAGAACAGATCAACGAAACTAGGAGCTGGTTCTTTGAAAGAATTAACAAGATTGATAAACCCCTGGCCAGACTTATCAAAAAGAGAAGAGAAATGACCCAAATCAACAAAATCATGAATGAAAGAGGAGAGATCACAACCAACACCAAAGAAATACAAACAATTATAAGAACATATTATGAGCAACTCTATGCCAGCAAATTAGATAACCTGGAAGAGATGGATGCATTCCTAGAGATGTATCAACTACCAAAACTGAACCAGGATGAAATAGAAAACCTGAACAGACCTATAACCACTAAGGAAATTGAAGCAGTCATCAAAAATCTCCCAAAAAACAAAAGCCCAGGGCCAGATGGCTTCCCAGGGGAATTCTACCAAACATTTCAAGAAGAATTAATACCTATTCTTCTGAAACTGTTCCAAAAAATTGAAACGGAAGGAAAACTTCCAAACTCATTTTATGAGGCCAGCATTACCTTGATCCCCAAACCAGACAAAGACCCCATCAAAAAGGAGAATTACAGACCAATATCCCTGATGAACATGGATGCAAAAATTCTCACCAAAATACTAGCCAATAGGATCCAACAGTACATTAAAAGGATTATTCACCATGACCAAGTGGGATTTATCCCTGGGCTGCAAGGTTGGTTCAACATCCGCAAATCAATCAATGTGATACAGTACATTAACAAAGGAAAGAACAAGAATCATATGATCCTCTCGATAGATGCCGAAAAAGCTTTTGACAAAGTACAGCATCCTTTCTTGATCAAAACTCTTCAGAGTATAGGGATAGAGGGTACATACCTCAATATCATAAAAGCCATCTATGAAAAACCTACAGCAAATATTATTCTCAATGGGGAAAAACTGAGAGCTTTCCCCCTAAGGTCAGGAACGCGGCAGGGATGTCCACTATCACCACTGCTATTCAACATAGTATTGGAAGTCCTAGCCACAGCAATCAGACAACAAAAAGAAATCAAAGGCATCCAAATTGGCAAAGAAGAAGTCAAACTCTCACTCTTTGCAGATGATATGATACTTTATGTGGAAAATCCAAAAGACTCCACCCCAAAACTGCTAGAACTCATACAGGAATTCAGTAAAGTGGCAGGATATAAAATCAATGCACAGAAGTCAGTGGCATTCCTATACACCAACAACAAGACAGAAGAAAGAGAAATTAAGGAGTCGATCCCATTTACAATTGCACCCAAAACCATAAGATACCTAGGAATAAATCTAACCAAAGAGACAAAGGATCTGTACTCAGAAAACTATAAAATACTCATGAAAGAAATTGAGGAAGACACAAAGAAATGGAAAAACGTTCCATGCTCATGGATTGGAAGAACAAATATTGTGAAGATGTCAATGCTACCTAGAGCAATCTACACATTCAATGCAATCCCCATCAAAATACCACCCACTTTTTTCAAAGAAATGGAACAAATAATCCTAAAATTTGTATGGAACCAGAAAAGACCCCGCATAGCCAGAGGAATATTGAAAAAGAAAAGCAAAGCCGGTGGCATCACAATTCCGGACTTCAAGCTCTATTACAAAGCTGTCATCATCAAGACAGCATGGTACTGGCACAAAAACAGACACATCGATCAATGGAACAGAATAGAGAGCCCAGAAATGGACCCTCAACTCTATGGTCAACTAATCTTCGACAAAGCAGGAAAGAATGTCCAATGGAACAAAGACAGTCTCTTCAACAAATGGTGTTGGGAAAATTGGATAGACACATGCAGAAGAATGAAACTGGACCACTTCCTTACACCACACACAAAAATAGACTCCAAATGGTTGAAAGACCTCAATGTGAGACAGGAGTCCATCAAAATCCTAAAGGAGAACACAGGCAACAACCTCTTTGACCTCAGCCGAAGCAACTTCTTCCTAGAAACATCGCCAAAGGCAAGGGAAGCAAGGGCAAAAATGAACTATTGGGACTTCATCAAGATAAGAAGCTTTTGCAAAGCAAAGGAAACAGTTAACAAAACCAAAAGACAACCGACAGAATGGGAGAAGATATTTGCAAATGACATATCAGATAAAGGGCTAGTATCCAAAATCTATAAAGAACTCATCAAACTCAACACCCAAAGAACAAAGAATCCAATTAAGAAATGGGCAGAAGACATGAACAGACATTTTTCCAAAGAAGACATCCAAATGGCCAACAGACACATGAAAAAGTGCTCAATATCGCTCGGCATCAGGGAAATCCAAATCAAAACCTCAATGAGATATCACCTCACACCAGTCAGAATGGCTAAAATTAACAAGTCAGGAAACGACAGATGTTGGCGGGGATGCGGAGAAAGGGGAACCCTCCTCCACTGTTGGTGGGAATGCAAGCTGGTGCAGCCACTCTGGAAAACTGTATGGAGGTTCCTCAAAAAGTTGAAAATAGAGCTACCATATGATCCAGCAATTGCACTACTGGGTATTTACCCCAAAGATACAAAAGTAGGGATCCGAAGGGCTACGTGCACCCCGATGTTTATAGCAGCAATGTCCACAATAGCCAAACTGTGGAAAGAGCCAAGATGTCCATCGACAGATGAATGGATAAAGAAGATGTGGTATATATATTCAATGGAATATTATGCAGCCATCAAAAGGAATGAGATCTTGCCATTTGCAACGACGTGGATGGAACTGGAGGGTATTATGTTGAGTGAAATAAGTCAAACAGAGAAAGACATGTATCATATGATCTCACTGATATGAGGAATTCTTAATCGCAGGAAACAAACTGAGTGTTGTTGGAGTGGGGGGTGGGGTGGGAGGGATGGGGGGACTGGGTGATAGACACTGGGGAGTGTATGTGCTCTGGTAAGCGCTGTGAATTGTGCAAGACTGTTGAATCTCAGATCTGTACCTCTGAAACAAATAATGCAATATATGTTAAGAAAAAAAAAAAAAGAAGAAGAAGAAGAAGGTAGCGGGAGGGGAAGAATGAAGCGGGGGAAATCGGAGGGGTAGACGAACCATGAGAGACGATGGACTCTGAAAAACAAACAGGGTTCTAGAGGGGAGGGGGGTGGGAGGATGGGTTAGCCTGGTGGTGGGTATTTAGGAGGGCACATTCTGCATGGAGCACTGGGTGTTATGCACAAACAATGAATCATGGAACACTTCATCTAAAACTAATGTTGTAATGTAAGGGGATTAACATAAGAATAAAAAAATTAAAAAAAAAAAAAAAAAAAAAAAAAAGAATATTTATCTCTTTTTTTACCTTATGCATTGACAAAGATATCCAATATAACTGAATAATAGCAATAATACCAGGCATCAGTAGCCTTTTTCCTGACCTGAATGACTGCACTTCTTGTGTTTCCCTATAAAAGATGACTGCTTTCTGATATTCATGTTGATGAAAGTGATTTTATTCATTGTAGTAAGACTTCTGTTTACAGTGTTGTATGTTGAATTTCATCAAATATCTTTTTAGCATCTAGATTTATTAAATACTATTTTTCTCCCTTGGCCCAAATGTCAACAAAATCCACTACTTGTTTTTGTAAATAGTTTTATTGGAATACAACCACACCCATTCATTTATATACTGTCTGTGGATGCTTTTGTGTTACATTGGCAGAATACTTGTAACAGAGACTGATTTTTCCCACAAAACCTAAAAGATTTGCTGGTGTTACATAGAAAACATTCTCTGTCTCCTATTTTAGCCTACTCATACATATATTAAAATAATAGAATTACCAGTGTTCACTGTTCTTATATTACTTAAATAAAAACACCAACAATATCATAGTGTTAATTCTTTGAATACTTTGCTAAATTCATTTGGTAATATTTTCTTTAGGTTTTTTAACCTTTAAGGAGATAAGTCTATCAGTTCTTGGTACTATTGTCTGTCAGTTTTGGGAATTAATATTATGTTACTTTTGTAAAAATAAACTGGGAAGGTTTTCATCTGTATTAATCCACTGGGGCTGCCATAACAAATTACCACAGACTGGGAGGCTAAAACAACAGAAATTTTCTTTTCTTTTTTCTTTTTCTTCTTTTTTTTTTCTTTTCTTTTCTTTCTTCCTTTCATCTTTCACCTGCCCACACTGTCCCCAGAAATTTATTTCTTAAGATTCTGAAGGTCAAGGCACTGCCCAATTAGGTTTCTGGTAAGAGAGTCTTTTCCTGGCTTAGAGATGGTCACCTTCTTGTTGTGCATTCACATGGCTGGGAGAGAGAGCAAAAAAGTTATCTGGTGTCGGGTGCCTGGGTGGCTCAGTTGGTTAAGCGACTGCCTTCAGCTCAGGTCATGATCCTGGAGTCCCTGGATCAGTCCCGCATCGGGCTCCCTGCTCGGCAGGGAGTCTGCTTCTCCCTCTGACCCTCCCCCCTCTCATGTACTCGCTTGCTCTCACTCTCTCTCTCTCTCAAATAAATAAAACCTTTAAAAAAAAAAGTTATCTGGTGTCTAAAGCCATCAATTCTATCAGAATAGGGCCCTACTGACCTCATTTAACACTGTTTACCTCCTAAATGCCCTATCTCCATATACAGTCATTTTGGAGGTTAGGGCTTCAATTTAAGAATTTTAGGGGGGTTACAATTCAGCCTGTAACATCATGTGTTTCTGTGCTCTGAAAAATAGTAAATAATTTTATAGACAACAAATATTTTTTCTCCTGCTTTTTTTTTTTGTAAGACAGGTTTTTTGTACCCTTTTCAATTTTGTGGATATGCTGATTTTTAATCCATTTTGTTAAGCATTTCTTTAAGCAACCATTTAACCTAGATTTTTAAATGGACAAACTTTACACAGAATTGTTTTGTTGTTTAAAAATTTCTTCCAGGTGTGGCTATTAGCTGTTTCTAATTCCAAAGTTGTCCTTTCTTTGTTCTTTTTTTAATTCAAACCAGTGAAAAACTGATCTATTTTATTGGTCCTTTTACATAACTAGCTCTTGGAGATACCTCTCATCTCTTTTTTTGCTTTCAAATTAATTTCTGCTTTAATTTTACTCTTTCAAATTTCTCATTGGTTATTTTATTCTTTTTATATTATTGTACTGAATGTTTATTTGATGCTGTTTATTTTTTTTCTTCTCAGTGGAACTACTAAAGAGTAGGAATTCTTTGTTTTTGAGTTTTTCTTATTTGCTGTATCCTCTACACTTTAATAAATACAATTGTCGTTGATGATACTTTCCAAAAGTCTGCAATATCACTGTTGGTTTCCTCTTTCACCTAAGAACCTTTAGAAGGTTGTGTTTCTAATTCGTTAAATTCTTACTACGTTATATGTGCCTTGTAGTGCTTCTACTTTAACATTTTTGAGATTTTCTGTTGACATTTTTATTCTAGTATCCCTCCTTTTTTCTAGGCAGTCTTAAGATGCAGGTCCATGCAGACTACCAGGACAATGAGTTTTCCCATCCCTGAGTCCAAGTATCTTCTTACAGTGATGGCTGTTAGTAGAATTGTGACAGAATGGCTGTACAGCTGCTTAATTTTTTGTCTCTGGTGGTGGCTGAACCAGTGAGGGAAACCAGTATATGAAATACCCAGAAATATTTAGACATAAGTCTCAATAGAATCTGTCTATAAACTCAAATTATTCCTTTGTATGCAGCCCTTAAGCCTCCCCAATTCGGTCTAAGATGTGGCATTACATGGGTTCCTCTACCTCCAATTGCTGGCGATAACAATTGCTGGTAAAAAGAATCTGATTCATGCTCATTTTGATTTTTCTGGCTAACTTGCCTATGAGTTTTCTTTTTAATGTATCACTACCATTAAGTATGGGCCCTATCAAGGGTAACAGAATGAAATATGCACTCCAGTCTTTATGGAAACTCTTGCTCTCTTTGGTCAAGTTTCAGCTGTGAGTCTAACTTCTCTCTTTATCCCATCATTGAATATATGGGTCACTTCTCTTGGCATTAATCTCCCTATTTTCTCTTCTTATCCATGACCTCTCATCTTTGGGGGATTTGTCCCTAATTTCAAATGAAGCTTTTAATTTGGAAATACAGTTTCAAATGCAGTTGTAAGAAATCATACAGAGTCTCTGTGTACACTTCCCGGTCTCCCTCAATGGTAACTTCTTGCCAACTCATTTTTATCTACTAAAAATTGGCCTTCTCCCAAAAGGACAATAAATTTATGCTTTTGATCAACATTTCACACATAATATCCTTAATCTTTTATACACTTCTCAAATTTTACAACTCTTTTTCTAAGTCTGTATGTTTTTTACATCATTGGCTCTTTTTCTCTCAAAACTAATAAACACAAAATTTTACTTAATTTTCATTGAGATAATTGTAGATTCACATGCAGATAGAAGAATTAATACAGAGATCTCACGTACCCTTTAGCCAGTTTCTCCCAATGGTAACATTTGGCAAAACTACTGTTATCATTTCACAACCAGAATATCGACACTGATACAGTCTACATTTATTCAGATTTCCTTACTTTTACATGTATTTATTTGCATATGTGTATGCATGTGTTTAGTTCTGTATAATTTTATCAAATGTGTAGGTTTGTGTGTTCACCCCCATGGTCAAAATAATGAACAGTTGGAACATTATGAGGTTCACCCATGTTGCCTTTTTATTGACAACAACCATCTCCCTCCCACCCTCAATACCCCTAACGATAGGAAACGTAGGAAACCTTGATTCTATTGTCCAATTCTAAAATTTTGACATTAAAATATATTACATTAATAGAATTATATAGTATTTGACATTTTGGAATTGGCTTTTTTTTTTTTTTTTTTGCTCAGCATTCCATTTACCGTGATCAGTAATTTGTCCCTTTTTGTTGTTGAGTATATTCTACGGTGTTTCTGTACCACACTTTAACTACTCTGTTGTTGAAGGTCATCTAAACTCTTTGGGGCTATTGTAAAAAAAAAAAAAAAAAGCTATGAACACTCCTGGACAGGTTTTTGTATGAACCTACATTTAAGAGAAATCTGGGATAAATTTTCAAGAGTATAGTTGTTGAGTCGTATGGGAATTGCATGTTGGGTTTTATAAAAGACTACATAAAGTCTTCCTGAAGTGTCTATATACCACTTTATATTCTCACCAGCATGTATGAGTGATCCATTTTCTCTGCATCCTCACTGACATTTAGAATAATCCCTATTTTTTATTTTCTCCATTCTGATAGGTTGATAGTAATAGCTCACTGTGGTTTTACTTTACATTTCTCTGGTGGTCAGTGATGTTAAACATCTTTTCATGTGCTTATTTGCTATCTGTAGATCTTCTTTAGGGAAATGTCCCTTTATGTTTTTTGCCCATTTTCTAATTAATGTGTTCATTTTTCATTGTTGAGTTTTGAAAATTTTTTTAATATATTCTGAAGTCTAGGTCTTCGTTATATTTATGGTTTGCAAATATTTTCTCCAAGGGTATAGGTTGTCTTTTTATCCTTTTCACATGGGCTTTTTGACTTGATAAAGTAAGTTCAATTTATCTTTCCTCTTATAAATTGTTTTTGATGTCAAGTCGAAGAGTTCTTTGCATAGAGCTACATTGCAAAGATTTTTCTCCTACGTCTTTTTTAGTTTTGTAATTTTACATTTTACATTTAAGTCCGTGATCCATCTTAAGTTAATTTTTATATAAAACATGAGGTTTAAATTGAGGTTCATTTTTTTATTAGTGGATGCCCAGTTGCTCTAACACTATTCGTTGAAAGGCTAACATTCCTCCACTGAATCACTTTTAAACCTGTGTTGAAACCAGTTGTCTATATGTATGGGGCCATTTGGAGGTTATCTTTTTTACTCCATTGGTCTATGTGTCCAGCCCTCTGTGAAACCATATGGTTTTTATTTCTGTCACCATATAGTGGGCTTTGATATCAGAGTGATTCCTCCTACCTTATCTTCTCTTAAAAAATGTTTTAAAATTCTAGTTTCTTTATCTTTCTATACAAATTTCAAAATGGTGTTGTCGGTGTCTACAAAAAACCTTTCTGGGATTTTGACTGAAATTACAGTAAGTATATAGGTCAAATGAGGATAGATGATATTGTTACTATGTTGAGCCTCCCAGTCCATTAACATGGTATTTCTCTGCATTTGTTTAGATCTTCTTTATTTTATCAATATTTTGTTATTTGCAGCATACAAATCCTGTACATGTTTGGTTAGATTTATACCTAAGTGTATCTTTTTTTCTTACTTTTACTTCTTTGTTTCTTTTTTGCAATTGTGAATGATATTGTATTTTTAATTCCACTTTCCGCATGTTTATTTTTAGTATTGAAAAATGCAACTGATTTGTGTATGTTGATCTTCTATACCTTAGCCATGCTGAAACTACGGTTATTAGTTACAGCACTGATTTTTGTTGTTGTTGTACATTACTTGGCTTTCTATGTAGACAATCATGTAATCAGCAACAAGGATAATTTTATATGTCCCTTTCCCATATGTATATCTTTTATTTCATTTTCTTGCCTATTGCAGTAGTTACACTTTCCAGTACTATGTTGAATGAGTGGTGATAGCAGAAAACCTTGCTTTTTTCCTGATATTAGGAAAAAAGGTGGACAGAATTAAGGATGGTAGTAGTTGTAAATTTTTTGTGGATGTGCTTTATCAATTAAAGCAATTTCTTTCTATGCTTAACTTGCTGAGAGTTGTTATCACAATGGCTGTTGGGTTTTGTCAAATGTTGCTTCTGTACCGATTGATATGATTATATGAATTTTCTTCTTTAGTTTATTCATATGATTATATTGATTTTTTTCCAAGTCTTGAACAATCTTTGCACACCTGAAGTAATTCTAATTTACTCATGGTGTATAAATTTTTAAAGATGTTTGGGCCAGTTTGTTAATATTAGGGATTTTTGCATCTAAGTTCTTGAGAGATATTGGTCTGCATTTTTCTGTATTTGTATTGTTTTTGTCTGGTTTGGCATCACGATAATACTGGCCTCACAAAATGAGTTAGGGTGTGTTCCCTTCTCTTGTATTTTCTGAAGATAATGTGTAAAATTTTTAATTTTTTAAATCTCTGGGTAAATTCTCTAGGGAAACAATGTAGGTCCAGAAATTTCATTTTGGGGAGCTTTAAAATTACAAATTCAAGTTGTTTAAGGACTATATAATTCTTAAGTACTTCTCTTTCCTTGAGGTTAATTTTGGGTATTTTGTGGTTTGTGAGAAATTGGGCCCTTTAAGTTGTCAAATTTACGAGAATAAAACTGTTTATAATATCCCTTTGTAATATTTTTAATGGCTGCAGGATCTGCGATCAAATCACCTATTTCATTTCTGACATTCTTGTGTTTTCTTCCCTTATATTTTTGTCAGTCTTAGTAGAGGCTGATCATTTATAGTGATTTTTTTCAAAGAGCCAGCTTGATTGATTCAGATTGATTTATATTATTTTTCTATTCTCACTTCCATTTGACTTCTGTACTTATTATTTCCTTCCTTCTGTTTGCTTCGAGTTATTTGGTTCTTTTTTTTTTCTAGTTTTTGAAGCATGTAATTAGATTACTGATTTGAAGCCTTTCTTCATTTCTTGTATCCACACTTGGTGCTATAGATTTCCCTCTCAGCACTGCTTTAGTTGTATCCCCCATATTTTGATATGTTATATTTTTATTTTAATTCTGTTCTATGTAATTTTTTATTTCCTTTGAGACTTCCTCTTTGATCCACAGATTATGTAGAAGTGTGTTGATTGATTGCCACATATTTAGAGTTCTCACTGTTGTCTTTCTGTTAATGATTTTCTGGTATGATCCCATAAGGGGCAGAGAGTACACTCTATATGATTTTAACTTTTTCAAAATTGTAAAGGTTTGTTCGTGGGTCAGGACATAGTGTATCTTGGTGAATGCTCCATGGCCTTTGAAAAACCTTGTGTTCTTCTGATGTTGGGTATTCTACCTATGTCATGAGATCACGTTGGTTGATGATGTTGTACAAATCTTCTATATTCTGGCTGAGGGGAGTGTTGAAGTGTCCAACTATCATATGAATTTGTCTTTTTCCCCTTTGGCCCTATCAGTTTTTGTCTCAAGTATTTTGAGGCACTGTAGTCTGGTGCATAAACATAGAATCATTCTGTCATCCTGATGGATTAATCCTTTTATCATTTCACAATATCCCTCTTAGTCTCTAGTAATTTTCTTTGCTCTAAAGTCTACAACTGTCAGATACTAATATAGCCACATGTATTTTTTGTAAAAGCTTGCACGTTGTATCTTTCTCTATCCCTTTATTTTCAACCTATGTCATTTAATTTGAAGTGAGTTTCTTATTAATAACATATAGTTGAACCATGTAGTTTTAAAATGTACTCTGCCCTTCTCTGTCTTTTCATTGTTCTACTTAGACCATTTACATTTAAGATAATAATTGATATGCTAGCACTTAAGTCTGCCATTCTATAATTTTTTCATATTTGTCTTCTCTGACTTAAATTCTTCTGTTTGTCTTTTCTTGCCTTGCCTTCCTCTGCGTTTTGTGAACATTTTTTTTATAATTTCATCTTGATTCATTTATAGTATTTTTTAGTATATCTCTTAATGTATTTTTTGTAGTGGTTGAGTATTACAGTTTCATTATATGAGTTATCAAAGTCTTCTAGTTTGAACATTTTACCACTTTTCAAGTGAATTGTGGAAAACTCACTTCCATTTAGGTCTCTTTAACTTCCCATTTTCAATCATCATTGTATCAGATAGCATTATAATTTTTGTTTCAATCTTCAAGGCTATGATGTGGGATGTCTTTCTTTTTTTTTTAAGATTTTATTTATTTATTTATTTATTTATATAGATGGGGGAGGGGCAGAGGGAGAGTGAGAGAGAGAATCTCAAGTAGACCTTGCACTGAGTGCAGAGCCTGATATGGGGCTCGATCCCACAACCCTGAGATCATGACCTGAGCCAAAATCAAGAGTCAGACACTCAACTGACTGAGCCACCCAGGTGCCCCCACAATGTCTTTTCATTTATTGATATCTTCTGTAATTTCTTCAGTAATATTTTATACTTTTCAGTGCACATGCTTTTCATCCTCTTGGTTACATATATTCCTAATTATGTGATTCTTGATATTGTAAAGGAATTGTTAATATCCTATTTAGACGGTTTTTGCTAGTGTGTAGAAATACAGATTTTGTGTGTTGACTGTATCTTACAAATGTGCTGGATTTATTTATTAGCTCTAACAGGGTTTGTTGTAGATTCTTTAAAGTTTTCTTTTTAAAATCATGTCATCTGGAAGCAGAAATTATTTTTTCCCTTTTTAATTTGGATGACTTTTCTTTTCATGCTTAATTATTCTGGCTAGAACTTCATGCATTATGCTAAATAGAAATGGCAAAATCCGGCATCCTTGTCTTTTCTTAAACTTGGAGAGAAAGCCGTGATGTTTTATATTAACAGAAATTCTAGTCCCACGTAGTTTCTCTCCTTTTTTTTGGTTTTGTTTTTTAAGTTTTTATTTAAATTCCAGTTAGTTGGGGCGCCTGGGTGGCTCAGTCAGTTAAGCATCTGCCTTCTGTTCAGGTCATGATCCCAAGGTTCTGGGATCAAGTCCCGAATCAGGCTCCTTGCTCAGTGGGGAGCCTGCTTCTCCCTCTTCTGTCTGCTGCTCTCCTTGCTTGTGCTCTCTGTCAAATAAATAAATAAAATCTTTAAAAAAAATAATAATAAATTCCAGTTAGTTGACCTACAGTGTAATATTAGTTTCAGGTGTACAATAAAGCGATTCAACACTTCCATACATCACCCAGTGCTGATCACTGCTCAAGTGCACTATTTCATCCCCGTCACGTATTTTACCCATGCCCCACCCACCCACCTCACCTCTGGTGACCATCAGTTTGTTCTCTATAGTTAAGGGTTTCTTAGTTTGCCTCTCTCTCTCTCTCTTTTTTCCCCTTTGCTCATTTTTTTTCTTAAATTCCACATATGAGTGAAATCATATGGTATTTGTCTTTCTCTGACTAATTTCACTTAGCATGATATTCTCTAGCTCCATCCATGTTGCTGCAAATGGCAAGATTTGATTTTTTTATGGCTGAATAATATTCCATTGTATATATATATACCACATCTTCTTTATCCATTCATCAGTCAATGGACACCTGGGCTGTTTCTATAATTCGGCTATTGTACATAATGCTGCTATAAACATCAGGATATATGTATCCCTTTGAATTAGTATATTTGTACTCGTCAAATAAATACCTAGTAGGGCAATTGCTGGATTATAGAGTAGTTCTATTTTTAACTCTTTGAGGCACCTCCATACTGTCTTCCAGAGTGACTACTCCAGTTTGCCTTCCTACCAACAGTGCAAGAGGGTTCCCCTTTCTCCACATCCTTGCCAACACCTGTTATTTCATGTGTGAGGTGATATCTCATTGTAGTTTTGATTTGTCTTTCCCTGATGATCATTGATGTTGAGCATCTTTTCATGTGTCTGTTAGTCATCTGTATGTTTTCTTTGGAAAAATGTCTATTCATATCTTCTGCCCAGTTGTAATTAGATTTTCATTTTGGGGATGTTGGGTTTCATAAGTTCTTTATATATTTTGGATACTAACCCTTTATCTGGATATGTCATTTGCAAATACCTTCCCCCATTCTGTAGGCTGCCTTTCAGTTCTGTCAATTGTTTGTTTTACTGTGCAGAAGTTTTTATTTTGGTGAAGTCCCAATAGTTTAGTTTTGCTTTTATTTCCCTTGCCTCTGGAGACATATCTGGAAAGAAGTTGCTATGGCCAATGTCAAAGAGGTTATTGCCTGTGTTCTCCTCTAGGATTTTTATGGTTTCATGTCTCACATTTAGGTCTTTAATCCATATTGAATTTATTTTTGTGAATGGGGTAAGAGTAGTCCAGTTTCATTCTTTTGCATGTTGCTGTCCAGTTTTCCCAACACCATTTGTTGAAGGGCCTGTCTTTTTTCCATTGGATATTCTTTCCTGCTTTGTTGAAGATTAACTGTGGGTTCATTTCTGAGTTTTCCGTTCTATTGATCTCTGTGTCTATTTTTGTGCCAGTACCATGCTGTTTTGATCACTACAGCTTTGTAATATAACTTGAAGTCCAGAACTGTGAGGCCTCTGGCTTTGCTTTTCTTTTTCAAGGTTTCTCCATCTATTCAGGGTCTTTTGTGGCCCCATACAAATTTTAGGATTGTTTGTTTTAGCTCTGTGAAAAATGCTCTTGGTGTTTTAATAGGGATTGCTTTAAATGTGCAGCTTGCTTTGGGTAGTATAGACATCATAACAATACTTGTTCTTCCAATTATAAGCATGTCTTTCCATTTTTTGTGTCATCTACAATTTCTTTCGTCCGTGTTTTATAGTTTTCAAAATACAGGGCTTTTTTTTTTTTTTTTTTACCTTCCTATTCTTTTTTAATTCAAGTTATTTAACATATAGTGTAGTATTGGTTTCAGGAATAGAATATAGTGATAACACCCAGTGCTCATCCCAACAAGTGCCCTCCTTAATGCCCATCACCCACCTAGCCTATCTCCCCACCCACCTCCCCTCCAGCAACTAGTGAAATAAGCCAGTCAGAGAAAGACAAATATTATACTATTTCACTCATATGTGGAATTTAAGAAACAAAACAGATGAACATGGTGGAGGGGAAGGGAAAATAAGATAAAAACAGAGAGGGAGGCAAACCATGAGACTCTTAAATATAGAGAACAAACAGAATACAGGTCTCTTCCCTCTTTGGTTAGGTTTATTCCTAGGTATCTTAATTGTTTTTGGTGCAATTGTAAATGGGATTGATTCCTTAATTTCTCTTTCTGCTGCTTTATTATTGGTGTACAGAACTGCAACTGATTTCTATATGTTCATTTTGTATCCTACAGCTTTACTGAATTGTTGGACCACTTCTAGCAGTATTTTGGTGTCTTTGGAGTTTTCTATAGATAGTATCATGTCATCTGCAAATAGTGACAGTTTGACTTCTTTTTGACCAATTTGGATGTCTTTTATTTCTTTTTGTTGTCTGTCTGCTGTGGCTAGGACTTCTGGTACTCTGTTAAATAACAGTGGCGAGAGTAGACATCCCTGTCTTGTTCCTAGCCATAGAGGAAAAGCTCTCAGTTTTTTCCCCACTGAGGATGATATTAGCTGTGGGTTTTTCATAGATGGTCTTTATTATGTTGAGATATGTTTCTCTGGAGGGTAATTGTCTCAAAGGCATCTGTGGCTCTTTCCTTCCTTCTTTTCTTATTCCATCAGAATCCTGATTATTGTTTTATTTTCAGGACACTTATGTTGAATTTACTCTTGCACATGTCATATGCTCATTTTACTCCTTTTTATAATATTTGAATTTCCTAAGAGATTGTAAGTGAAGACTATAATTGTTTCCTTGATTCTAAACATAACAAATCTTTTATTTTTATGTTTTATTTTTAAATGTACTTGACATATATTAGCTTAAGGTGAAGAACACGATGTTTAGACAGTTATATACATTATGAAATGCTCACCATGGTAAGTGTTGTTACTGTCACGATACAAAGTTATTAAAATCTTACTGACTTTATTCTCTGTGCTGTACTTTTCATCTCCATGGCTTAATTATTTTATGACTGGAAGCTTGTATTTCCAATATTTTATGACTGGAAGCTTCTATTTGACTAATGGCTGCCACCCCCACCTTGCAACTACCAATTTGTTCTCTGTTTTTATGAGTTTGTTTCTGGATTTTGTTATTTAATTGCTTTGGTTTTTAGATTCTACATATAAATAAAATCGTCTTTCTCTGTCAGCTTTATTTCACTTAGCATCATACCTTCTAGGTCCATTCATGTTGTCACAGATAGCAAGATTCCATTCCTTTGTATGGCTGAGTGGCATTCCATTGCACATATATACCACATCTTTATCATTCCTCCACCAATGGAGGATTGTTTCCCTATCTTGGCTATTGTGAATAATGCTGCAGTAAACATAAGAGTGCATACATCTGTGTTTTCAATTTCCTTAGACAAATATCCAGAAGTGGAATTGCTGGGTTGTATGGTATTTCTAGTTACATTTTTTTTGAGCAACCTCCAAACTGTTTGCCATAGTGGCTGCACCATTTTATATTCCCACCAACCACCAGTGGTGCACGAGGGTTTCTCTTCTTTGCTCTGCAACCTCACCTACACCTGTTATTTCTTGTCTTTTTGATAATAGCCATTCTGACTGGTGTGAGGTGATATCTCATTGTGGTTTTCATCTGCATTTCCCTCCTGATTAGTGATGTTGAGCTTCTTTACATGTGTCTTTTGGCCATGTGTATGTCTTCTTTGGAAAAATGTCTATTCAGGTCCTCTGCCCATTTTTAATTGGATTATTTGTGGGTTTTTTATATTGTTTTATCACTTTTTAAAAATATATTTTGGATATTAACCCCTTATCAGATAGATCATTTGCAAATACCTTCTCCATTTCAGTAGGTTGCCTTTTTGCGTTTGATGGTTTCCTTCACTGTGCAAAAGCTTTTTTGTTTGATGTAGTCCCACATGTTTGTTTTTGTTTTTGTTTCACTTGCCTGGGAAAACATAATTACAAAAACTTTGCTAAGGCTGATGTCTGAGACTTTACTGCCTATGTATTCTTACAGGAGTTATATGATTTCAGGTATTATATTTAGGTCTTGAATCCATTTCTAGTTTGTGTGTATGGTGTAAGAAAGTGGTCCAGTTTCCTTCCTTTACATGTAGCTGCTCAGTTTTCCCAGCACCATCTATTGAAGAGACTGTCTTTTGCCCATTCTATATTCTTGCCTTCTTTGTCATAGGTCCCTTGATCCATATACATATGGATTTACTTCTGGGCTCTTTATTTTGTTCTGTTGACTTTGTGCCTGTTTTTGTGCCAGTACCATACTGTTTTGGTTACTGTAGCTTTCTAGTATGGTTTGAAAGCTGGGTTTGTGATACTTCCAGAGTTGCTCTTTTTTCTCTAGAATGTTTTGGTTATTTGGGCTCTAGTGAAATTCCATACAAATTTTAGGATTATTTGTTGTAGTTCTGTGAAAAATACTATTGGTATTTTGATAGGGATTGCATTGAATATGTAAATTGCTGGGGCACCTGGGTGGCTCAGTTGGTTAAGCATCCAACCCTTGATTTCAGCTCAGGTTATGATCTCAGGGTTGTGGGATCAAGCTCCATGTCAGCTTCTGTGCTCAGCATGGAGTCTGCTTGAGTTTCTCCACCTCTGTCCCTCTCCCTGTTCATGTTCTCTCTCTCTCTCTCAAATAAATAAATCTTAAAAAAAAATAATAATATGTAGATTGCTTTGAGTAGTATAAACATTTTAACAATATTAACTCTTTCAATCTATGAGTGTGGTGTATCTTTCCATTTATTTGTGTCATCTTCAATTTCTTTCAACAACATCTTATAGTTTTCAGAGTACAGATCTTTTACCTTCTAGGTTAAATTTATTCCTAGGTATTTTATTCTTTTTGATGCAGTTGTAAATGGACGTGTTCTGTTAATGTCTTTCTCTTGCTACTTCATTATTATTAGTGTATAGAAACACAACAGATCTCTGTATATTGAATTTATATCCCGCAACTTTACTAAATTTTTAGTTCTAATAGTTTTTTGGTGGAGTCTTTAGTGTTTTCTATATATGCGGTATCATGTCATCTGCAAATAGTGACAGTTTTTTTTATTCCTTACCATTTAGGATACCTTTTATTTCTCTTCTTTTCTTTTTCTTTTTTTTTTTTTTCTTTTTCTGATTGTTATGGCTAGGACTTCCAGTACTATGTTGAATAATAGAAGTGAGAGTGGACATCCTTGTTTTGTTCCTGATCTTAGGGGAAAAGCTTTTAGCTTTTCACCATTGAGTATGATGTTTGTTGAGGGTTTGTCATACATGGCCTTTAGTATGTTGAGGTATGTACCCACTTGTTCAGAGTTTTCTTCATAAATCGATGTTGAATTTTATCAAAATGCTCTCTATGAATCTTTAGAGAAGATCATATGATTTTTTTGAGAGAGATAGAGAGAGAAAGAAAAAGAGAACATATGAGCCCTGGGGCTTGGTGGGGGGGGCGGGGTTAGGGGCAGAAAGAGAGAGAGAGAGAAAGAATCTTAAGTAGGCTCCACACCTAGCACAGAGCCCCACACCTGAGCTGAAATCCAAAGTCAGACACTTAACTGAGCCACCCAGGTGCCCCAAGATGATCATATGATTTTTACCCTTCATTTTGTTAATGTGGTATATCATGTTGATTGATGCATATATATTGAACCAACCTTGTATCCCTGGAATAAATGTCACTTATCATGGTGAATGATACTTCTAATGTGTTTTTGAATTCAGTTCACTGATACTTAGTTGATAAATGTTGCATCTTTGTTCATCAAGGATATAGGTCTGTAATTTTCTATTTTTATCTGTCTGATTTTGATGTCAGGGTGATGCTGGCCTCACAGAGTGAATTGGGAAGCATTCCTCTCTTTTCTATTTTTTGGGACAGTTTGAAAAAGCTAAGTATTAATTCTTCTTTAAATGTTTGTTAGACTTCACCTGTGAAACCATCTGGTCCTGGATTTTGTCTGTTGGGTGTTTTGATTACAGATTCAATTTTGTTAGTAATAATCAATCTGTTTAGATTTTCTGTTTCTGCCTGATGCAGCCCTGGAAGATTTTATGTTTCTAGGAATGTATCCATTTCTTTACTGTTTTCCCTTTTGTTAGCATGTAATTTTTCATAGCAGTCTCTGATAATCCAATGCAATGAACATATGAGTACATTTCCTGTCAACAGTTTCTTCTTACACATAGATGAGCTGACCAACTATGTTTAATAGGAATATTCTGAAGCTTGTGCTGTCCAGTGTGGTAGCCACTGCGACATGTCATTATTGAGCATTTGAAATGTGGATAGTCTTTTTTGAGATGCGCTCTAATTGGAATATATAGTCCAGGTTTAGAAGATTTATTATGAAAAAAAGTAAAATACCTCATTTATAATTTTTATGTTAATTACCTGTTTGAAATGACAATATTTTGGCTATATTGGGTTAACTAAAAGTTAAAATATACTTCAGCTATTTTTAAAAAATTGTTTATTAAATATGGCTTCCAGTACATTTAAAATCACTCATGTGATTCATATTTGGGTCTCCTATTTCCTTTGGACAGAGCTGATGTAGACTGATTTCTGTTATTTTTTTCACTTAATATTATAGCACAGACACTTTCACATGCTGTAAAGAATTCATCAAGATTATCATTTTTAATATCAATTCAATATTTTATCATTTGAATATTGTACTTAATACTATAAAAGAACTTTTTTTTCCTTCCTGTGATACTCAGTTTTCTTGCTGTGGCATTTAGATTCTGCTCTTCTGTTACTTAGCAAACATTTAATGACTATCACCTCCTTGTTCATTTGTTCTTTGCTTCATTTATTTAATCTTTTTCTTCCTTTTTCCTTCTTGTACACATTTACCAAATATTGTTTGGGTCCCTAATAGGCAGCATAATGGAACTAAGAGTAATTGCCTCTGGGTCAGACTGCATGGGTTCAAATTCTAGCCCCGTCACTTAGTAGCTAATTATTTTAGGCAAGTGACTTCTCTGACGTGAGGTTTCTCAATTATAATATGAAGTTTATAGCTGTATTGACCTCATATATTGTTTTGGGGATGAAATAGGATGTAACTAATACTATAAACCATTTTGAACAATGCCTCACACATTTAAAGTATCATGTAAGTGTAAGTTACAATTATCAATGTCTGCCTCCTAGTAACAGTCCAGGAGAGAAGACGGGCACTAGACAAGTTAATGTAATTATGCTAGTATTAGGAAAGGACAATCTCTGAGAGATAAGCCAATAAATAAGATGTGTTCATTTCCCTCAAGTAGTTCACAGTCTGTTAGGGGAGAAAGACATTCAAATAAATAATCCTAATACCATTAGCTAAATGCTAATAGGAGTTATGTTCAAAATGCCTCAGCACAGAGTAAGAATGGACTGACTGATCCTGGTGGTTATGATTTTAATTTGAGAGAGAGAGAGAGAATGAGTGGTGGGGAGGGGCAAAAGGGAGGTAGGGGCATGGAGAGGCAGGCTCCCTGCTGAGCAGGAATCCCAACGCAGGGCTCAATTCCAGGACCTGGGGATCTTGACCTGAGCCGAGGGCAAACACTGAACTGACTGAGCCATACAGGCAATCTGATCCTGGTGGTTTATAAAGGCAATATTCTCTGAGCTGAGTCTGGAGGGGTGACTTCTTGTTTTTAACTCCCATCATTTGATCACATGTATAAATCCACAGAAGATACTAATTTCAGTTGGTAAAATAAAACACCTTACATTTTCACAAGTTCGATAGCATTTGATTTGGACTCCCTCGTTGCATTTTGGAAAGAAAGCAAGCTCCGAGAGTATTTTCAGTTACTCATCATTGGAATGGAGGCATGGCAGAAATACTTCAGTGAGCAAGGGATTATCTTTCACAACAGAAGGTAAACGGAGTGCTGGTTTAAGGAATTAATTTCTCCTATTGCAGATGCCTAATTATCAAGCAAAATACAAATACAGTAAGAATGAAACAGTCCACAATTTCATCAAATGAAATAGCCTTTTCCTCACAATGAAAAAGATGTAGCGACTTCACCTGTGAGCACAAGAGAGCTGTTGACAGAGAATAAATTTAACTTGGATAGAAAACATCCTTGCTGTTAGGAGGGGAAGGAATAGTGTGATGAGTCAGTTTGATAGAATTACTTCTTACTCGGTTAAATTATCCAGTGTAAACATAATGTTGAAGTGACTGTTTCTAATTCTTGTTTTTTCTGGTGATAAGAATGACACTTAAAACAACCTTTATTCAAGCCCTGTATTTGCTAAATTAACACCTAAGTTTTATTAGGTGAGAGCAATTTGACTATGCTTGTCTTTGTCCAGGAGAAAGTATACCTGTGAACTGGAAAGCTTCCTTAAAGTCATTTGCCCATCTTTGTCCTCTTTCCATACCATGACTGTCCAATAAGTTAATGAGCGATAGCTCACTCTACAGATAGAAGGAATAGAAACAAAGAGAAGGAATGCCTAGTAATAAAAATCATAAAGATTTCGTTGAAAACTTGTGATACAGTGTATCTTGAACATTTGTTTTGTCATTGAATTAATGCTGATGAGGATTTCACTTACTTTTCTCCACCTTGTCATTAGAAACTTAAGAGGTTTGCAAATCCAGATTAATGACCACAGCATTTAGATACACCTGCTCAAAAATCTATTTGCGTGAGTGTATTTTGACAGGTGGAATGTATTATGTTTAACTCCCACTGTACATGTTTCTCTTTTCTTTTTGATTTATAACAATCCCAAAAAGGATGCAGTAAGGGACATATTTATTCTATAATGTTTTGTGTTTTCATTTGTATTGTAGACTCATTTCCAATTTAGTTAGACTGCTAGCTTTGCCATGATTTGTAGTTCTAACTTCTTGGTGTTTGAATATATATTTCTATCTGCAGGAAAATGCTCTGATCAATGGAGGCTGATATGTTTCAAAGTTAAAATTCTATGTTCTTTGCAAGTATTTAATACACTAAGGACATTTTTAACATAATTGCTGCTTGGGGCAGATACAACTTTCCTTCAAGACAATGCTGAGTGATAAAATACAAGGTACACGTATATAATTTGTCAAACTGTATTACCAGTGAAACCTGTGTGTATCTGATGTCTCGCTCACCCTCAGGAAACTGAAAGAGAAAGGTCTTGTCTGATGGTTCTCAAAAGTGGGTGATTTTTCCCTGGGGGACATTTTGCAATATCTGGAGACCCTGTGTCCCAACTAAGGAGGGGCCACCGCTAATATCCAGTGGAGAGAGAGGCCAGGAATGCCACTCGCCATTCTACAATACACAAGACAGTCCTGCTCTAACAAATTATTTGGCCCAAACTGATAAAGCCAAGGATGAGAAATCCTGGGCTAGTCTGAAGAATGTAAATCCCTCTGGTATCCCTTAAGTGTGGACATCCATATCCCGCTACTGATAGCCCTCTTGGCCGCTACTCAAGTGATAGCTCACTTACTTATTTGACGAGCGCATGCCTCTCCGGCTTACCCTGGCAAGAGTCCTGAGAAATTGAGGTGGCTGAGCTGATCCCAGGTGCAGCTTTGCTGTACATGTGCATACACATGTGCATGCGTGCACACACACACTCACTTTGTGAACCCCAATATAAAGCCTGTCTCTTGCACCTATGTCTCAGCAGCCTGAAAGTTGCCATAATGATTCTGACGTGCTGACTGCATGCCCCTGCTGTGGTTGATTCACTGTAGCTTTTTAATGAACCCATGGAGAGGAGCAATGGGGAATAGGAAAAGTTAAATGGCTCCACTTGCCTTCCAACCTAGCTATGATTCTTGCCAACCTTAAGCTCTGTATGCCCTGGCTTTGAACACCCTTTCCAATGTGGTTCCTGTGGAGATGATTGGATGTGCATTCCCTTTCAAGAGATGCTTTTTCCAGCCTGCCATTCCCAATGGCTGGCAAGACAGAGGAAATAATACTTGGCTCTAAAGATTCAGTGATTGGTGCGGTGCAGAGACTAATCCTGCAGACTATGGCAGACACGTCTTCCTTTTCACAGACAGCATATGTATATTTTCCTTTGAAAAGCACCAAGGGAGCTGGTGAGGTGTTACAGTCTGGATGTTTAGGGGGAAAAAATGGCAGTAGAAAGGAGAGCTGTCATGTGGCTGTCTGTACTCACTCAAACACCTTAATTTCTGCTCCCCGGTGTCAATCAGTCAGCATATAATTACCAAGTATTTACAGCATGCAAAGCATTCATGGTGCAACTGTTAATAGAAGAGAGAGCAAAAAAAAAACCCCGAGTTATCTGAATTCCTCAAAAAAATTGGGGGTTAGGTGAAATAATGGCAGACAAGAGTGAACTCAAGGAAGGATTGGATTCATAACAAATTACGGTAATGATACAGAGGGTAGTGGTCACAAGAGGGACAGTAATAACATGAGAATCTTGTGTCCCCTCCCATACTTGAGGCACACATAATATGAGTCGTGCCTCTCTTCATTACTGTAGCCAGACATAGACTTAGAATTCTTTCCAACATAGCAATGCAAGTGGCCACAACCACTCAATGGGAAGTGGGACCTGAGCTGAGCTTTCTTTGCCATCCTGGGACTGTGGATTCGAAGAAGTCACTGTGGTTTGGATAGAATAGACTAATGGGGAGTTGAAATTTTGAAAGCAAGAAGGATATTTCTGGTCCAGCCCTGACACCCTTACAGTCATCGTGATAGAAAAGCATTTGGAGAAGACTTCCAAAACATGTGAGCAGAAATCTGGGGCCTCATTAAAATAAGTGGAACAGTCAGAGAAGCTGCTGGTTTGGGAAAAAGAGAGAAGAATGTCGTTTTAGAATTATGTACCTCTACATCTCTCTTATCCTCCACCTTCTGGAAGTTTCGTCAGCTCCATCTTCTCATTTCTTCCAACTTTCCTTTCCTCGCATTTTTCTTACCCTCTCCCGACATCACCCATCCCGAACACTGAGAATAATGAAAATAGGAGTATATGAATAAAGGCAGAGGCCTTTCCTTGTCTTCCTGAAATAGTTTTGTAATTTATTACCAGTTTCAGCTTCTGCAAATGTAATTTATTAGCTTGAGTGATTTCAGGTCTCAGTCCATTGATAATAATTACAATGATGGTAATATTCATAGCCAACATTTAGTGGGTGCATCCCATGTGCTGGATATACATTCATGATTTCATTTCTTCTTCAGAACAACTCTTGGAGGATAGATAGTATTAACATCCTCTTTTTATAGAAGAGATTTAGTTATGTAACTTGCCCAAGACAGCCCAACTCAGAGAAAGCTTGGAGCTGCTTGGCTCTGAAGTCCGAGCTATTAATAATAATGCTATTCACACTAGTAAAGAAAAGTTATTAAATGATTTATTGGGATGAGAAATACAGATGTATTTAAGAAACAGTGAGAAATTGAAGACTTTTGTGTATGTGTTTGGGAATGTATGGAAATAATGTGTGTGTGTGTGTGTGTGTGTGTGTGTGTGTGTTGCTATCCATATCCTCCTTGGAGTTCTAAAGAGGGGGAGAAAAGCCATAAATCTACTGGATTAAGGAAACACTTGGGTGTCCCTGTCTGGATCAGTGTGGGAAACACATAACTGACAGTTAGGAGATGACCATCTAGGGAGAAGGGAGCTTGTTTAGCTTCACAGTCTATTATTTGTTAGGGTACATTATGGTTTCTGAAAAACTCTGTTCCAGACATGATCCTGGCCACCTATCTTTTCTCTTCCAAAGGCTTTGAAAGACCCAGTATTCATCTGTTCTCATATCATAGTTGTGGCTCCTTAAATACCTCCTGCAGGAGACATACACGTACCTCCGTTTTCCTCTGTGCAAGAATGAACATGCAGATAAGGAAAAGTCATTCGACTCTTTCCACAGCAATCGTGGAGTTGTTAGTAGATCCTGCTTGTCAAGCTTTGCTCAGTCAGTGGTAGTACACACCCCCGGTCACAGTCTGAATGACTCTGTGAGCCCTTCCTATGTCTGGAAGTAGAACACTCGTACTGTCAAGGGGGTTTACTCTGTCAACAGGACAGCTACATTACCAAGTCTAATTACACACATTAAAAAAAAGAAAAGAAAATGTCCACATAACATGTTGGAAATAGAAGTCAAAGTATAACAGAAGAGAGAGGCTTTTAATTAAATAATGTCAGTTACCTTTTACCGTCAGCTCCTAGTTTAATTCAAGCATTCTTGTTGTGAGAACAGTGGGTCAAGAATCCTTCTTCTGGAGTCCTGGGAAATACAATCATTCTTGTCCAACTCCAGCCAGATTCTGTTTGGAGGCCATTCCCATTGCTTTAATTAGGGGGAAATTTTGATGTTGTGAATTCATAGCGTGTCACTCTTAATTTCTGTACAATCCATCACACTCCGTGCCTGCGTGTGGCAGCCCTTTTTAATAAAGGATTTTGCAGAGCACCTGCTGCGGCAAAAGCATTTTATCATCTTTGCTAGCTCCAGGAGTTCTAGCGTTATGTCATGTTTGACTCCAAAAAAAAAAAAAAATTATTATAAACCCTGGAATTAGAAACCCAACAATGGAACTAGCTGATTGCAATTGCCTGTGAAGCTATCACATTTTGAAGAATAAAACTTGGTAAGTTTTCATTTTAATCAAAAACTATAACAGGACCAGGGGTGCTTGTCTGAAACAAATAATTTCCACATTTCTGGATGCTATTGGATAATGGCTCTCTCGTCCATGAATTAATTATAAAACTAGCAATACTCTAAGAATATCAGAGTGTATCCCCACACTTTCTTTTAATGATAACTTTGTTTCATCAACTCAGAGCTTAAGGGATGGAAGTGAAGAATATTCAAGAGCCAATTTTTAAAACATCTCTCCAGCTGTCGTACCTGGGAAGATCATCAAGGGCTTGCTATGTCCCCAGCATCATCCTAGTGTAATTGGCTCACTGAAGAGTCTCAAATTACTAGAGTAACTTTTAGGGAAAAACTTTTTCCTAATAATAGCCTTCCAGAAGCATATGTAAAATCACTCCCACTCTTTCCCAGCTGAGA
Organism: Mirounga angustirostris; assembly: GCF_029215605.1. Classification (NCBI taxonomy): domain Eukaryota; kingdom Metazoa; phylum Chordata; class Mammalia; order Carnivora; family Phocidae; genus Mirounga; species Mirounga angustirostris. The sequence goes on along the minus strand of NW_026991709.1, from coordinate 180,388,379 downwards.
AACACCGTCCCTAGCATTTCAGCCCAATTCCACAATTTTTTGGTGTTTTTTCACTTGCTCCAGTGGTCTCTTTAGGATTTGTACTGAGATTCAGTCCTGGATGTTTTAGATGTTATTCTGATCTGTTTTTCCCTTTTGCCCCATCGTGTCCAGTCCTGAATCTCACCAACATTAGAAAGAATCTCCTGTCTGGGCGCCTGGGTGGCTCAGTTGTTAAGCGTCTGCCTTCGGCTCAGGTCATGATCCCAGGGTCCTGGGATCGAGTCCCACATTGGGCTCCCTGCTCCGCGGGAAGCCTGCTTCTCCCTCTCCCACTCCCCCTGCTTGTGTTCCTGCTCTCACTATGTCTCTCTCTGTCAAATAAATAAATAAAATCTTTAAAAAAAAAAAGAAAGAATCTCCCGTCTCCAATCTCCCCACAGCCCATGAGGGGAGCAGTTCAGTCCCTCACAAGCTTTAGAAGTGATTTTCCTGGAGGACTGTTGACTCCAAGGAGAGGAAGTACCTCTCATCACTGACCCACTGGGAGAAGTAGAGGCAGCCGCTCTTCCTACTGTCTTTCTCTTATTAATGTAGTGGCAAGGCTGAGTTGGGTAGGAGGGACGAATCATTCTGCAATGGCACCCTTAAGCAAGTGCTACAGGGAAGTAGCTGTCCTCTTCATTCTGACTTTAGAACACAGCCACAATTCTGTAACCACAGGGGCATACTCCTGGGTGACAGTCATCATCCAAGTTCTTTACGCACGCTCTCCTCAGCAAACTAATAATAGTGTTCTGAAGTAGGTTTGTCATCTCCATTTGAAGGATGTGGTGGTTTGCAAAGGTAGCACACTGTAGTGCCTATACTCTAGTGGGAGGACAATGCAGTATCAGTCATGGGTTCAAGTTATAAGTTCTGTAAATTAGAACTCTTCAGTAGATCTAGAGGTCAGATGCAAGTTTGGGATCTACCATTGAGTTCCTCATTTTCTGTGCACCAACTCTTAGTCTTCATTTCTACTCTCCAGATCTCTCCCTTATCTGAAGCTTCATCACATAAACCATTACTACTCCCAAAGATCTTGTTACTTCAAGCCTTTGCTTATGTTGTTCACTGCCCTTAAAACTCTTCCTTCCCTCTTCATCATCCAATTTCCTCAGATGAAATTCAATCATTCTGTTATTTAGCAAAGACTTACTCAATGATGACTTTTATCAGTTAGGATAGGCTGGGTTTTGCTACAAAAACAAACCTGAAATATAAGTTGCTGATAACACAGGTTATTTCATACTCGTATAATATGTGTATTGTAGGTGACTGAAGGCGGGACTTCATAGTTTCTTCACTTAGAAGCACAGAATCTCCAGCATCTGTAGCAGCTCTGTCCAGTAGATCTTTATGTGTTAAAGGAAATAGTATCTGCACTGCCAAAAAATGGTACCCACTAGTCACAGGTTGCAGTGGAAAATTTGAAATGGGGTTAATGTGACCAAGAAAATAAATTTTTGCTTTTATTTGATTTTAATTCATTTAAATTTCAATAGCCAGCTACTAAAGTATCCAGGTCCAGAACATGATGTACTGCTAGGGGAGAGAGAAACATGGATACTTATGTACTGGTCCTTCAAATCTTCTACCCAGAAGTAATGATCATCATGCCCTCTTGCATCGAATCAGCCAAAGTAAGTCCCATGTTCACTTCTACCTTCCAGGGGCCGCATAGAGATGTTCCACCTTGTCCTTGTTGGAAGACAGAAAGAAATCATCACTGAGTAGCACTAATGAATTGCCTACCACTGCTGTTTAGCATTCTGGACATTCAGTGCAAAATGAAATAAATATGTGCCTTGCCCTCATAGAGCTTAGAATCTAATGGGGGGGAGGGGAGGATGGAGATGATCATTAAAAATACACAAATACTCAGTTACATATCCTTGGGACAGAATAACTGGTTGTAAATAAAGACTTGTTATTTATATAGGGAAGGAGGAAGGTCGTCTGTGAAAAAGTGACCTGAATGAAGAGTATGAAGTGGTTCAGAGCATGGTGAAGAGTATTTCAGACAAAGAGCATGGGTGAAGGATCTGGATTTGAAAAGTGCTTGGTGGTATCTTCTAAGAAGGTTTGTGAGGTTGGAGTGTAGGCAGAGGGAGGAAAATGGCACAGTGGTGGACAGAGCAAGGGCCATGTCATACACAGTGTTACACGCTAAGGTGATTCAGAGTAGACTCTGGTTAGGGGGAAAGACAGAGTTTTCTGCAAGGAAAGACATGATCTGCTATATAGTTTTGAAAGGTCGCTTGAGCTGCTCTTTGGACAGTGGGTTTAAAGAGGGACAAGAGAGAAGAAGTGGGAAAAGCCCCCTGTGTTGGTTAATTTTATGTGTCAGTCTGACTGGGCTAAAAGATGTCCAGAGAGCGGGTAAAACATTATTTCTGGGTGTGTCTGTGCAGGTGTTTCCAGGACAGATTAGCACTTCAATTGGTAGAATGAAGAAAGATTGCCCTCACCAGTGTGGGTGGGTGTCATCCAATCTGTTAAGGACCTGAATAGAACAAAAAAGTGGAGGAAGGGCATATTGCTTTCTAGTTGTGCTGAGACCTCCCCCTTCTCCTGCCTTGGGACATGAGCACATGTGGCTCTTGGACCTTCAGACACAGACTGAATACCACTGGTTTTCTGGTTCTCCAGCTTGCAGACCACAGATCATGGGACTTTCTCTAGAGAACCCTGACTAATACATCCCCTCCTTGAGAAAGGACTCTGTATTAGTTATCTGTTGCCATGTAGCAAAAAGGTGCAAACATAGGGCTTTAAACAACTCTCGCTTATGAGCTCATTTTCCGTGAGTCAGGAGTCCCGGCATGGCTTAACTGAGTCCTCTGCTCAGGATCTAACCAGACTGCAACCCGCACGTTGGTCAAACTGTATTTTCTCGAACTCAGAGTCCTCTACCAACCTCAGGTGGTCTTTCTAATTGTAGGACTGAGGTCCCTGTTTCCTTAATAGGTGCCAGCTGTCCTTGGTGTGTGGCTCTCCCTCAAAGTGCCGGCTTATTCCTTCAAGGTGAGCCTGAGAATGAATCTCTTCAAAACAATCCACTGTTTCACCTAATTAAACGAGGCCCACCCAGAATAATCTCCCTTTTGATGAACTCAAAACCCATAGAATTGGAGTCTTAATTACATCTGCAAAATCCCTTTACCTTTGACATACTATCTAATCACAGGAATGATATTCTGCGATATTCACAGGTCCTGTTCATCCATTAAGGGGAGGGGATTACACTAGAACATATACTAGTATGTACACTAGGCGGCAGAAATCTCTGGATGGAGGGGGAGCCATCTTAGAATTCTGCCTACCACAACTTTTGTGGTTGTCCAAACTCACATAGCATTTAGCCTTCCAGAACCTCCCACAATAATTGGCTGTACTTCAGGGGAAAATGGGCAAGAAGTAGGCAGCTATTGCCCCCCCCCCCCAAAGAACCAGTTCATTCATGTGGGTCATAAGAAACCGTTGTCTATCATTTTGGGGCAACTTAATTTGATCACCAGTTCAGCTCTGACAGCCTAATTTAGCCTGCCCAGATTCACAAGAGACTGGTCAGTAACCAGAATGACATCGTTGTCATTTAGCACACAGTGTCGCTACCAGCAAACCAGAACAGGTGTGTTGTCTGAAGAAAGTGCAGAAAGTATTTAAAGAGAGTTTTGGAATCAGAGAAGATTCAATATGGTCAAGTTGTTCACTTGCTCTCAGACTTAGTTTCTTCATCTTTAAAATGGGGACAATTTTAATCACTATATGGCATCATTTGTGAGGAATAAATGAGATAACATGTGTCAAACCCTTAACACTGGACCTGGCACCAGAGAAGCTTGCAACCACCAGTGGCTGCTCTTATCCTCTTATCCTCCTCACCAGACACAGCCAAAGCCAGATAAGTACTTGTTGCTGTAATGCAGTTGAAGGCTGGCAGCTTGGGAAGCTGTCCAGGTTTCATCCCAGGAGGGGTTCCAGAGCTGAAGCAAACAAGCTCACTGGTATGTCACTAAGCCACTGTGGGCCATCATTTCCAAGTCTGTTAAACCAAGATAACTTCCCCCTCTGTCTCCTCTCACTGATGAAGTTTGTGGCAGCGATTCAAGGCTCTCAGAAGGAAAAAAAAAAATGCGCTATGGGATAATCATATAGTGATAAATACCTTACATCACGTCTGTTGTTCCCTCCCAGAGCATAAAGGTATTCTTGCAGCTCTGACTAACATGTCTTGGTAACAGAACCTTCCTGAGCAATCTATCACTCCATTACTTTATAGCTGGGATTTGATTATTCATTCATTTGGACTCTGCTAAGGACTGCTTCATGCCGCTGAGCAGCAAGCAATCAGCACTCAATTTTCCTGTTGTCACACCTGTATGTTGGAATGGGCACAATTTCCCTGCCCCGCACCTCTGAAGCCTCAGGAGTATTCTTGGAATCTTGAAGTCTCAATACTTGCCAAATATTTTCTAACACAGAGTTTCATACATTCTCAGCTAAATATGGTACACCTTCGTTTGCTTTTTTGTAATTGATTTGCAGGGACTTACTCTGAACACCGATGCAACTCATTCAAATCCATGCATAGGGATGTTTTGGGTTAGGATGAGAATATTATGTTGTCTCAGATTGATATGTCAAATGTCAATATTCAAGTTTCTACTAATGTAGACATGGCTGGTTAAAAAAAAACACAGGAATGCGTTTTCATATCTATGTTTCAAAACTGAAGACATTAAAAAATAATTTTTTCTTACAAATAAACTCATTACAAGTTGGTCGATTAGAATCTCTAGGATATGAGTAAAGTGCATAAAATCAAAATTATTGGCTGGAATTATGCAGAGGAAATAGCCCAAAAGAGCACAGAGAATAATATTGATAAAAGTACCCTGTTAATAAATCACACTGCCAAAAAACAATCATCTAGGCCAGGGTTTGGTAAACATGGTCCAGCCCACTGACTATTTTCTGTAAATAAAGTTTCACTGGAACATAGTCACACTCATTTGCCTTCATGTTTTCTGCGGCTGTTTTCTCACTTCAAATGCAGAATGGAGTAGTCGTGACTGAGACTGTATGTCCTGCAGAAACCTCAAAGAGTATTTGGCCCTTTACTGAAAACATTTTCTGGCCCCTGATCTGGAACATTAGTTATACAATTACCTTTTTAAAGATAATTATATACAAAATACTTTGAGAATATTGTTTTACATTTAAATCACAAGAGTCAATTAAGATAGAAAGTGGGTCAACAGGAGACAGATGCACCTAACATGAGCATCCCAAACTATGTGAAGCAAAAATTGGCAAAATTGAAGGAATAAATAATCATTCAACAATGATAGTTGGAACTTACATATCCTACTTTCACTAATGGACAAAATAAGTAGACAGAAGATTAACAAGACAATCGAAGACTGGAACAACACTATGAACCAACTAAACTGTAGATTTCTATAGAACACTCTGCCCAACAACAACAGAATATACTGAAAGTGGAAAGTGTACATGAAAACTTCTCCAATATAAATTATATGTTAAGCAATAAAACAAATCTTGAAAATGTTAAAAGAATTGAAATTATATAAACCATGTTCCCTAACCACAATGGAATGAAATTATAAATCACTAGCAGGAGGAAATTTGGGGAATAAATGTGTGGATATTAAATAGCATACATCTAAATAACTAAGTGGTCAAAGATGAACTCACAAGGGAAATTAGAAAGTAGTTTGAGATGAATGAAAATGAAACACAGCATACCAAAACTTATGGAGTACAACTAACACAGTGCCTAGAGGAAAACTTATAGCTGTAAACACCTATATTTTAAAAAGATCTCAAATTAGTAAGCTAACCTTATGTCTTAAGGGAAAAAAAAAAAAAAAGAACTATAATACAACCAGAGGGAAGGAAATAATAAAGATGAGAGCCAAAATAAATGAAATAGAGAGTAGGAAAAAAACAGAGGAAATCAAAACTAAAAGTTGATTCTTTGGACACTTTTCCAAAGAAGACATCCAGATGGCTAACAGACACATGAAAAGATGCTCAGCATCTCATCATCAGGGAAATACAAATCAAAACCACAATGAGATACCACCTTACACCTGTGAGGATGGCTAAAAATAACAAGTCAAGAAGTAGCAAGTGTTGGCAAGGATACAGAGAAAGGGGAACCCTCTTGCACTGTTGGTGGGAATGCAAACTGGTGTAGCCACTCTGGAGAACAGTATGGAGGTTCCTCAAAAAATTAAAAATAGAACTACCCTATGATCCAGCAATTGCACTATTAGGTATTTACCCAAAGGGTATAAAAATACAGATTTGAAGGGATATATGCACCCTGATGTTTATAGCAGCATTGTCAACAATAGCCAAATTAGGGAAAGAGCCCAAATGTTCAACTGATGAATGGATAAAGAAGATGTGGTATATATATATATGGATGGAATATTACTCAGCCATCAGAAAAAAATCTTGCCATTTGCAATGACATGGATGGATTTAGAGAGTATTATGCTAAGTGAAATAAGTCCGAGAAAAGCAAATACCATATGATCTCACTCATGTGGAACTTAAGAAAGAAAACAGATGAACATATGGGAAGGGAGAAAAGAGAAAAAAGGAGAGAGGGAAATAAACCCTAAGAGACTCTTAATGATAGAGAGCAAACAGGGTTGATGAAGGGGTGTGGGTAGGGGATAGGCTAGATCAGTAATGGGTATTAAGGAGGGCACTTGTTAGGATGAACACTGGGTGTTGTATGTAAGTGATGAATCACTGAATTGTACTCCAGAAACCAATATTGCACTGTATGTTAACTACCTTAAATTTAAATTTAAAAAAAGTTGATTCTTTGGAAAGTTAACAAAATTGACAAATCTTTAAACTGACCAAGAACCAAAAACACTAAAATTATTAAAATCATGAATAAAAACAAGGAACATTACTATGAAATTTACAGAAATAAAAAGAATTTTAACAGAATTCTATGAGCATTTATATACCAACACATTAGATAACCTACGATAAATAGAAAAATTCCTGGGTAGAAACAAACTAATGCAACTAACCCAAGAAGAAATAGAATATAGACCTAATTAGGCCTATAATAAGTAAAGTGATTTAGTTAGTGTTCAGAAAATCTGTCCACAATAAAAAGCCAAGGTGCAAATGGCTTCACTGGTGAATACCATGAAATGATTAAAGAATAATTAACACTAAAACTTCTCAAATTCTTCCTGGAAATAGGAAAGGAGGGAATACTTCCCAACTCATTCTATCAGATCAGAATTATTCTGATGCCAAAATTAAACAAAAATTAAACAAAAAAAAGGCAAAAATCAAAATCTCTTAAGAATATTGATGGAAAAATACTTTACAAAACCTTAGCCAACCAAATATAGCAATATGTAAAAACAGTTACATACCATGACCCAGAAAGAGTCATTCCAGGAATGCAAGGTTGGTTTAGCATATGAGAATCAATGTAATTCACCACATTAATAAAATGAAGGACAAAAAGACATGATCATCTAACTCTAAATAGAGAAAGCACTTGACAAAACCCAACATCAACTCAAGATTAAAAAAAAAAACACACACACAGTAGAAATGGAATCTTCCTCACCTATTTAAGAGTACACATGAAAAATCCACAGCTAGCATCATACTCAATGTTGAAACTGAAAGATTTTTCCCTGAGATCAGGAACAGTGGATACATAGGCACTTCTATACAACAATGTCCTGGAAGCTTTAGCCAGAGTAATTAGGCAAGAAAATAAAAAGCATCCAGATTGAAAAGAAGAAAGTAAAATTATCTCTATTGGCTGGTACCATTATCTTACATAATGAGAATTCTAAGATATACACACAAAAAGTATTACAGCTAATAAGTTAATGAAGGTTGTAGGATAGAAGATCATTATTAAAAAATCAAATGTATTTCTACACTTCAGTCATGAGAAATTTAAAAAAAAAATCCCATTTACAATGATATCAAAATGAATACTTAGGAATAAATGTATCAGAAGGAAGCAGAAGGTCTGTATACTGAAAACTATAAAAATCATTGAAAAAATTTCAAAAAGACATAATTAAGTGAAAAGTTCTCCTATGATCATGGATTAGAAGACTTAATATTGGGCGCCTGGGTGGCTCAGTTGGTTAAGCGACTGCCTTCGGCTCAGGTCATGATCCTGGAGTCCCGGGATCGAGTCCCGCATTGGGCTCCCTGCTTGGCGGGGAGTCTGCTTCTCCCTCCGACCCTCCCCCCTCTCATGTGCTCTCTCTTATTCTCTCTCTCTCAAATAAATAAATAAAATCTTTAAAAAAAAAAGAAGACTTAATATTGTTAACACATATCAATGCCCTCCAAACTGATATACTGATGCTGTGCATTCTCTATCAAAATCCCAGCTGACTGTTTTACAGGAATCTATTGCCAACCCTAAAACTCAAAAGGAAATACAAAAGATCTACAATAATCAAAACAATCTTGAAAAAGAAAAAATTGGAAAACTCACATTTGCAAACTTCAAAACTTAGTACACAGCTATAGTAATCAAGACATTGTGGTGCTGCCATAAGGACATACCTATAGATGAATGAAATTGAATTGAGGAACCAGAAAAAATATATATATTGATGGTCAACCGATGTCCAACCGGTGTGACAAGGCAATTCAGTGGGGAAATAACAAACTTTTCAAAAACTAGTGGTGAGACAATTGGATATACACAAGCAAAAACAATGAAGTTGAACCCCTACTAAAATAAGCTGAATTATGATTCCCAAAAGTATCAGTTTCTGTTTATGGAATCTGTAAATGTTACTTTATTTGGAGAAAGGATCTGCAAATGTGATTAAATTTAAGAATTTTGAGATGTGGAGATTATTTCAGATTATCAGATTATCAGGGTGGGCCCAAAACCCAATCAGAAGTGTAACAGGGAGACAGACAGAGACTTGATACAGTCAAAAGAATAGAAAGCATGTGATCACAAAGGTAGAAATTGGACTGATGTGGTCATGAGCCAAGGTCATGAGCAAAGGAGCTCATGACTGACATGGTCATGAACCAAGCAGCCAAGGACTGATGTGGTTATGAGCAGCATTCCAGAAGCTGGAAGAGTTAAGAAATGGATTTTCCCTTTGTCCATCCAGAGGGAACACAACCCTGCTGACATATTGCTTGTGGCCCAAAGAAACTAATTTCAGACATCTGGCCTCAAAAACTGTGAGAGAATGAATTTCTTTTGTTTTAAGCCACCAAGTTTGTGATAAATTTTTACAAAAGCTGTATGAAACTAACATGCTTACTTTGCATCATATATAAAAATTACTCAGGATGGATCAAAGATTAAAATGCAAGAGTCCAAATTATTATTTAACACTTAAAAGAGAATACAGGTGTAAATTTTGCTGACCTTTGATTAGATAGTGGTTTCTTAGGTAAGATATCTAAAGCACAAGGAAAAAAAGAAAAAATAAACTTGATCAAAATTTAAAATTTTGTGCATCAAAGGATACTGTCAAGAGTACATAATGTCATCCTACAAAATGGGGGAAGTATATTTGCAAGTCATTTATCTGATTAGGATCCAATATCCAGAATTACAAAGAACTTTTATATTTCAACAATAAAAGACAATCAAATTTTATAATGGGCAAGGAATTTGGATAGGTTTATCTCCAAAGAAAATATACAAAAGGCCAATAAGCACATGAAAAGGTAATCACATCATTAGTCAATAGAGAAATGAAAATAGGGAAATGAAAATAAAACCAGTAGGTGATAACATTTCACACTCATTAGAATGACTGTAATTTTTTTTAAAAATGGAAAAAATGAGAATGTAGAGAAATTGGAACCATCCTACATCACCAGTGGGAATGTAAAATGATGCAACCACTCTGGAAAACACCTGGGCAATCTCTAAAAAAGTTAAAAATAGAGTTACTATATGACCCAGCAGTTCTACTACCAGATCTATACCCAAGAGAATTGTAAACATATTTCCATAAAAACTCATAAACAAATGTTTATAGCAGCATTATTCCCAAAAGTTAAAAAGTAGGAACAATCCAAATGCCCATCAACTGCTGACTGAATAAACAAAATCTGGCATTTTCATTCAATAGAATCTCAGTGAGCCGTAAAAAGAAGGAAGTGTTGATATATGCTACAACATGGATGAACCTAAAAATTATGCTAAGTTAGTGAATCCAGACACAAAGGAACACATATTGTATGATTCTCTCTCTCTATAAATATATATATGAGCTATTCAAATAGGCAACTATATAAAGACAGTAGTTCAGTGAGGGGTTTTGGACAAGGAAGAAAGGAATGTGGAGTGACTATTAATGGGTATGGGATTTTATTCTGGGATGAAAAAATTGTTTTGAAATGGGATATAAAACTTTTTGAATATACTAAAAATGCACTGAATGGTACACTTGAAAAGGGCATATTTTATGATATGAGAATTATATCTCTATAGAAAACAAAACAAAGAGGTGCAGTAGTTTATTACTGGACCCAGCACATCACTATCCATTTATGTTCAAGACAGAACCATTCACTAAAATTTGCCTTCTTTTCCCCTTTCTCCTAAATATTTTTCTTCCTGGCTAACCACCAGATTAAAATCCTTTGGGAAACTTCTACCTCTGGGAAGATGGAATATATGTACCTTCCTTGTTTCTCCCACTAAGTACAAATGAAAAACTCTGGACAAATATAACAGAAGTCTAAAAGGTAGAAACAAGAAGGCAGACTAGCTAGGAAGGCTGGGATACAGGGAACAACATGATAGTGAATTCCCCAGGTTTTCTTTCTGCCTCATTTTTGTCTCCAACTGAGTGCTGAGGAAACCAGTAACTTGGAAACATCAGTGTGCATAGACAAGGAATTTTCAAAACCCACATTGTTTCACTAGAGAAGTCTACCTCATGCTTAAGGCAGAATTGGCACCAACTCTAAACAATGTCTCCCAGAAAACAGAAGAGGAAGGAGCATTTTCCAATTCATTTGGTAAACCTATTATTATTCTAATACCAAACCAGACAAAGGCAGTACAAAAAAAGGGAAACTGTGCACCAACCTCCCTCATGAATATAAATACAGAAATCACTAACAAAATACAGATAGAACTGAGTAATAAATGAAAAGAAGTAAACACCATGACCAAGAGGGGTTTATTCCAGGTATACAAGGTTGTTATATTCAGATATCAATTGATATAACTCGCTGTATTACAGGTTAAAGAAGAAACAGGACAAGATCATATCATTTGATGCATGAAAAAGTATTTGACAACATTCAACACCTATTTGTGATAAAAACTCTCAGGAAAAAAAAAATAGAGGTGAACTTCAAATTGATAAAGAGCACCTACAAAACCCTACAGCTCACATTTTGCTTTATGGTAAAAGACTAAATGCTTGTCCCCTAAGATCAAGTACAAAGCAAGGATGACTGCTCTCACCACTCTTACTCAACATGGTACTGGAAATTTTAGCTAGTACCATAAGGAAATAAAAAAAAAAAGAAAGAAAAGAAAAGGCACATGTGTCAGAGAGGAAGAAATAAAACTCTTTTTGCAGATAGCATGAGATTCTATACAAAAAAAATCCCAAAGAATATATAAAAAGAAAATAAAACCTAGAACTTTGAACTTATGAATTCAATAAGGTCTCATGATACATGATCAATATTCAAAAATCAATTGTATTTCTATGTGGCAGCAATGAACACATGGAAAATGAAATCTAAAAATAAAATATTAACAATTATTCCAAAAATATGAAATACTTAGTTGCAAATCTATCAAAACCTGTATAGGACAGTATGCTGAAAACTACACGGTACTGATGGGGGAAAAAAAGAAGATCTAAAAAAGTGAAGAGATATTCCATGTTCATGGATTGGAAGTCTCCAATTACTAAAGACTAATTCTCCTAAAATAAGAAGTTTAATGCAATCATATTTTTGTATGTAGGCAAGACTACTCTAAAATTGATATGGAAAAACAGTGGAACTAGAATACCTAAAAATAATACTGAAAAATAAGAGTAAACTCAAAGGAATCATTCTATTGATTTTAAGATTTATTATATACTAGTATATTTGGTGGAGGGATAGAGCATGGATAAAGGGAACAAGAGAGAACCCAGAAATAGACTCCAAGTACGGCCAACTGATTTTTGACAATGGGGCAAAAGCGATTCAATGGAAGAAGGGTAGTCTTTTCAACAAGTAGTGTTAGAGCAACTGGATATCCAAAGGGGGAAAAAATGAATCCTGACCTAAACCTTACTCGTTGAAGAAAAAATAACTCAAAATGGATCATAGATTTAAGTGTAAAATGTAAAATTATAAAACTTACAGAAGACAACATGAGAGTAAACCTTTAGGACCAACCACTTAATGAAAGATTGTTAGGACACAAACAGGATCATCAAAGAAAAAACTGATAAATTGGACCTCGTTAAAATTGAAAACATTTACTCTTTTAAATAACCAGTTAAGAAAAGACTAGCTACAGGCTGGGAGAAAATATTAACAAACCACCTATCTGACAAAGGGTTCCTATCTAGAATACATAAGAAACTCTGAAAAACTCATGATTAAAAACAAACACTGGTAAAGTACTGGTGAGGATGTGGAAAGACTAGGCCACACATACATTGCTAGTGGAATGTAAAGTAGTACAGCCACTCCCGAAAAATAATTTGCATTTTCTAAAAAAATAAAAAAAGAACCCCAAAAACAAAATACACATACATTTATTGTAAGACCCACCAATTGCATTCCTGGGCATTTGTCACAGAAAAATGAAAACATAATGTTCACATCAAAAACTTGTACATAATTGTTCATAGCAACTTTATTTATTATAGCCAAAAGCTGGAAGCAGTCAAATTATGCCTTACTAGGTAAATGGCTAAACAAATTGTGGTCCCTGGAATACTACTCACCAATAAAAAAGAACAAGATATTGACACATACCAACCTGGATGGATTTCAAGGGCATTGAGCTGCATTTTTATAGAGATGGAAAATAGATTAATGGTTGTTAAAGGTTAGCAATGGAGGGTGGCAGAGGAGGTGGTGTGACTTAGAAGGTAATTATGAGGGAGATTATTGTGTAATGAAATAATTTTATATCTAAAACTGCACACACACACATTGTACCGGTGTCGAATTCCTGGTTTTGATACTATGCTGTAATTATGTCAGATGGAACCAGTGGGTGATCTGGGTGAAAACGACAAGAGACCCATCTCTCTGTATTATCCCTGCAAGTCCTATAATTATTTCTAAATAAAAACTTAAAAAAGCAAATCCAAAGGGAACCATTCACCCTGGTGGGCCTAGATTTTCAACATGCCATTTTGCTAACAGCTCTGACTGTTATTTAAAGAGTCAAGTTTCCTCTTTATCCATTCACCTGTCGATGGATATCTTGGCTCTTTCCATAGTTTGGCTATTGTGGACATTGCTGCTATAAACATCAGGGTGCACATACCCCTTCAGATCCCTACATTTGTATCTTTGGGATAAATACCCAGTAGTGCAATTGCTGGATCGTATGGTAGCTCTATTTTCAACTTTTTGAGGAACCTCCATACTGTTTTCCAGAGTGGCTGCACCAGCTTGCATTCCCACCAACAGTGTAGAAGGGTTCCCCTTTCTCCGCATCCCCACCAACATCTGTTGTTTCCTGACTTGTTAATTTTAGCCATTCTGACTGGTGTGAGGTGGTATCTCATGGAGGTTTTGATTTGGATTTCCCTGATGCCAAGCAATGTTGAGCACTTTTTCATGTGTCTGTTGGCCATTTGGATGTCTTCTTTGGAAAAATGTCTGTTCATGTCTTCTGCCCATTTCTTGATTGGGTCATTTGTTCTTTGGGTGTTGAGTTTGAGGAGTTCTTTATAGATTTTGGATACTAGCCCTTTATCTGATATGTCATTTGCAAATATCTTCTCCCATTCTGTCGGTTGTCTTTTGGTTTTGTTGACTGTTTCTTTTGCTGTGCAAAAGCTTTTTATCTTGATGAAGTCCCAATAGTTCATTTTTGCCCTTGCTTCCCTTGCCTTTGGCGATGTTTCTAGGAAGAAGTTGCTGCAGCTGAGGTCGAAGAGGTTGCTGCCTGTGTTCCTTTAGGATTTTGATGGACTCCTGTCTCACATTGAGGTCTTTCACCATTTGGAGTCTATTTTTGTGTGTGGTGTAAGGAAATGGTCCAGTTTCATTCTTCTGCATGTGGCTGTCCAATTTTCCCAACACCATTTGTTGAAGAGACTGTCTTTGTTCCATTGGACATTCTTTCCTGCTTTGTCAAAGATGAGTTGACCATAGAGTTGAGGGTCCATTTCTGGGCTCTCTATTCTGTTCCGTTGATCTATGTGTCTGTTTTGTGCCAGTACCATACTGTCTTGATGATGACAGCTTTGTAATAGATCTGGAAGCCTGGAATTGTGATGCCGCCAGCTTTGCTTTTCTTTTTCAACATTCCTCTGGCTATTCGGGGTCTTTTCTGGTTCCATACAAATTTTAGGATTATTTGTTCCATTTCTTTGAACAAAGTGGATGGTATTTTGATAGGGATTGCATTGAATGTGTAGATTGCTCTAGGTAGCATTGACATCTTCACAATATTTGTTCTTCTAATCCATGAGCATGGAATGTTTTTCCATTTCTCTGTGTCTTCCTCAATTTCTTTCATGAGTATATAGTTTTCTGAGCACAGATTCTTTGCCTCTTTGGTTAGATTTATTCCCAGGTATCTTATGGTTTTGGGTGCAAGAAGATGTGGTATACACACACACACACAATGGAATATTATGCAGCCATCAAAAGGAATGAAATCTTGCCATTTGCACCAATGTGGATGGAACTGGAGGGTATTATGCTGAGCGAAATAAGTCAATCAGAGAAAGACATGTATCATATGACCTCACTGATATGAGGAATTCTCAATCTCAGGGAACAAACTGAGGGTTGCTGGAGTGTTGGGGGGTGGGAGGCATGGGGTGGCTGGGTGATAGACATTGGGGAGGGTATGTGCTATGGTGAGCGCTGTGAATTGTGTAAGACTGTTGAATCACAGACCTGTACCTCTGAAACAAATAAATATTGTTAAAAAAAAGAAGAAGAAGAAGAAGAAGATAGCAGGAGGGAAGAATGAAGGGGGGGGATATCAGAGGGGGAGATGAACCATGAGAGACTATGGACTCTCAAAAACAAACTGAGGGTTCTAGAGGGGAGAGGGGTGGAGGGATGTGTTAACCTGGTGATGGGTATTAAAGAGGGCATGTTCTGCATGGAGCACTGGGTGTTATACACAAACAATGAATCATGGAACAGTACATCAAAAACTAATGATGTAATGTATGGTGATTAACATAACATAAAAAAAAAAAAAAAGGAGTCAAGTTTCCTGAGAATGATCTGCCTACCTTTCACAGCATCTTAGATTCTAATGGAAAAATTAACTACATGTCTCCGTCAGTATCTTGGGACTGTCTGGACAACTAAATTTCAGATACAAATGGAGGATGAAAACTGCAGGAAAATTGAAACTGATGTGCTTTAGTATCTTAACCTCCCATTAGATGAGCTCTGATTTATTCTGAGTGACTGAATCAATGTATCTCTTAAATACATCTGATGTATAAAGGCATCTCTAGCAATTGATCTGTACCACACCACAGCTATTCCAAAGATCAGAAAAAAAAATTTTTTTTTTATTCTTGATTCTTCCTCTTTTTAAACTGTGAACCAAAGAGTTACTATTGCTTTTACATGTGCAGCAAAAAGCTAAAGCAGGGCTCAAACATTACACATGATCAAAGGTTTAATTATGTCATTAGGCACTTTTACCAACAAAGGCTTTACTTTGATTCAATAAATCAACATCCACTATGGTCCCTCCGTGGAGTGCTATAAAATAGAGCTTGGTTTGATAATCTGTCTTTCTGCTATCTACATTTTATTCCAAACACAGTCATTAGCACTGATCTGATATTGCATATGACAATACTTACTACGTTTCTGACAAGGAGAACTTTTTAGACAGAAACTTAAGATAAAGGGAATTTTCCTTTGTTAGAGAAAGATTGTGACAAAGTAGAATGGAGCTACTTATTGAAAAACATACCTGGCTTCAAGTCTCCATTGGAGATCAAATTAAGATAAGCATCTTTTTCTCTCAGGCCTTAATTTTGTCATTGTTTTTTCTGGCCTAAGCAGTGGCCCAGCTTTAAAGGATACCTTTCTCTACCCTGAAGAAATCTTGGACGGGCCAAGGAACTCTTGTGATTTGCAACCAAGTCAGAAGGCAGTTGGTTATCACATGTAGAGCTGCAGAACCAGAGAGATTTCCCCCCAGGCCCTGCCCCTCCTCCTTTTAGCCATGAAAACAACCTCTTCCTACCTAATAGCATCCTGTGGGTTCCTGTTTTCTGCTGAGACAGCGTCTTGGCGATTGGGATGGTGTTCCATTAAACTCCAAGACACGTACTTCCTTATTTTACCAGTCTTGCTGACTATACTTCACATAATGTCTTTTTACTAAAATCAATTAGTGTCTTATCAAATTTTTAGTTAAGTAATTCTCATTTAAATTTATTTACTTTCGGGGCGCCTGGGTGGCTCAGTTGGTTAAGCGACTGCCTTCGGCTCACATCATGGTCCCAGGGTCCTAGGATCGAGTCCCACATCGGGCTCCCTGCTCAGCGGGAGGCCTGCTTCTCCCTCTCCCACTCCCCCTGCTTGTGTTCCCTCTCTCGCTGTGTCTCTCTCTGTCAAATAAATAAATAAAATCTTAAAAAAAAAAAAAAAAACCCTCAGGTGTGGCTTTAAAAAAAAAAAATTTATTTACTTTCTAAGAACTCAAATTCCCAGTTCTGGACACTCTTATGTAATTACAAAATTAATTATAGCATTAGGCTCCAAATCTCTTTCCTTTTGATATTTATTATCACTACCCTGATATAGCTTTATTTTTATACTACCTTCTCTGGGGGGAGGGAGTTTTGACGCCTTTGAAGCCATGAGAATGACTTGGGGTTTCTGACATTATTATTTCCTAACATTTACTCTCATATTATAGTCCCCTGGGGCACCTGGGTGGCTCAGTTGGTTGAGCACTTGCCTTCAGCTCGGGTCATGATCCTGGAGTCCCAAGATCGAGTCCCACATTGGGCTCCCTGCTCAGCGGGGAGTCTGTTTCTCCCTCTGACCCTCCCCCCCTTCATGTGCTCTTTCTCTCATTCTCTCTCTCTCAAATAAATAAATAAGTAAAATCCTTTTTAAAAAATTATAGTCCTCTGAAAAAGGCGAGGTAGGAACATAACAAACTCTGATAACATCTATGAGTATTCAGGATGGCTTTTCATTTTTTTCTAAGACTCTGTTCCTCTGGAAGATACTGGGACCATGTTGTGCCTTACTCATAGTGTTCATTAACAACAGTTCCTTTTCTTTTTCTAGGAATTTCTGTATATTGGAGCCAAAGATTTCTTAGACTTGCATCAAAACCTAGAATGTGGGAGATCAGACAGAAAAGTAACAGGTGAATTCTGATAGCTACACAACACGCTTTCCAAACATTCAGATACATGATAACTCTGAGTTGGTGGAACTTACATGAGAGAGCAAGTTGAAAGAGTGGTCATCTCAGAGAGTTTTACCACTTAAACAGAATGTCATAACTAGCTATCTTGATTGTCTTCCTTGCCCTGGAATGATAATTCAAGTTAGAATGACCAGATGAGCCAATATCCAAAGGAACCCAGTTGGAGATTAAACATGTTAGTGAACCTGTCTCAAAAAAGGACATTGTGAAGGAGGAAGTTAAAACCACAAATTGTTTTCCCCCTTAGCATTTTATATATGAGATATATGTGTATATTTTAATTGAATGGGATTATACTAGAAATAAGGCAATGCTATTTTAATGGTTCCATAATAATTCATTGCTTGTGGATATGATATATTTAATCACCCCTCCTTATAATAATGTTTTATTTTGAAGTATTAAAGACTCACAAAAAGTTAAAAAATTAGTAGAGTTTATGTGTACCTTTTACACTATGTTAAAACCAGAAAATTGATGGTGGTATAATTGGTCCTCATTATTCATGGGTTCTGTATTCGTGAATTTGTCTACTTGCTAAAATTTATTTGTATCCCCAAAATCAATATTCACAGAGCGTTTGCAGTCATTTGGACATGTGCCTACACAGAGCGGTAAAAAATCTGGGTTGCCCAATGTAAAACCTCACAGCTGAGGTTGAATACAGGGATTCTTTGCCTTCTTGTTTCAGGTCCTATAGAGTAAATAAGAGTCCTTTCTTCAGTCTGCTTAGCATCACGTTTTTCTGGCATTTTTGAGCTTTTTGTTGGTGATTGCACTGTTTAAGATGGACTCCAAGCATAGTACTGAAGTGCTGGCTAGTGCTTCTAAGCACAAGAAGGCTGAGATCTACCCAGGAGAAAATACATGTATTAAATAAGCTTTGTTCCAGCATGAGTTTGGCCAGGAGTTCAATGTTAATCAACATTATTGTATTAAATAAGGTGTCTTCATTTTTAAAGATTTTATTTATTTTTTGTTTATTTAGAGAGAGCATGAGTTGGGGGATGGGCAGAGGGCGAGAGAGAGAGAGAGAGAATCCCAAGTAGACTCAAGCACTGAGTACAGGGCCCAACGTGGGGTTCACTCTCATAGCCCTGAGATCATGACCTGGCCAAAATCAAGAGTCAGATGCTTAACCAACTAAGCCACCCAGGCACCCCCACATAAGGTGTCTTTAAACAGAAACATACATAAAATAATATATTGTATTGATTGGTTGATGAAAATGTGACCAAGAGGCCCACAGAAACGTAGCCCTATATATCCATAGGAACAATGATATAGTACTCATTAATGTAGTGTTCATGGTGACTTTATAGATAAAAGCTACCATGAATAACAGTAACCATCTGTACAATGCTGGTGAGTATGTAGAGTAACGATCTCTTCCACATTAGCTGGTTGAAATGTAAAATGGTTATAGAATTTTGAAAAAGTTTAGCAACCTTTCTTACAAAGTTAAACATACACTTACCATAGAACCCAGTAACTGGGTATTTATCACAGAGAAATGAAAAATTGTACATGCACCTTTGAATTTGTAGATTTATGTCTTTTGCCAAATTTGGGAGGTTTTCAGCCATTTTCTTGAGTGCCATATTCTTTTTCCTCTCCTTATGGGATTCTTAGGGGATGAATATTAGATCTCTTGTTCTTTTATCACAGGCCCCTGAGGCTCAGTTTATTTTATTTCAAGCTGCTACTTATCTGTGGCTCAGATTGGATAATTCCTATTGATCTGTCTTTAAGTTAACTGATTTTTTCTCCATCTCCTTTCATTTTTGCTATGAAACACATCTATTGAAGCTCTTCTTAAAATCTCACTTACTATACTTTTCAGTTCTAAAATTTCAATTAAGTTCTTCTTTATATCTTCTACTTTGTTGTTGAGATTGTCTTTTTTTTTTTTTGAGATAGTCTATTTTATAATTTGTTTCAAGAGTGTCATAATTGCCTGTTGGACCATTTTTATGGCAGCTGCTTAAAAATCCTTGTCTGAAAATTGCAGCATCTGTGTCATCCCAATGTTGACATCTGCTAATGATATTTTCTTATTTGAGTTGAGATTTTTCTGTTCTTGATATGATGAGTAATTTTGGACTGTATCCTGGATATTTTGAATATTTTATTATTAAACTCTGGGCCCCATTTAAATCTTCTATTTTGACAGCTAGTCAACCTATTAGGTTCAAAATGTATGTCCTGGCTCACTCTTGTGGGTTGTGGTTGATATGTCAATTTAGCTTATAAAGCCTCTGCAGTGCTATTTTCTTCCACCTTACTTGTGTGTTGGTGATAGGATTCAATACTGTAGTATTCTCAGTTTGGGATGGGGAGTGGGAGATATGCCTCATTACCTCAGAGTGAGGACAAAAGACAGAGTTTTATGTACTGATACACGTGAGGAAGAAGAGGGGGTCACCTTGTCCTTGCAGAAGGGATGGAATCAAAATTCTGTCACAGGCTACACAGGGCAGGGATGCCTGTTCATTACTGTTGTAGTGAGGTGGGGGTTGAAGTCAGAGTTCTGCCCACAGGGAAAGAGCATTTTCTCATTACATTGTATGGGAAACAGAGGATTCAGAGTTCTGCCCACAGCCTCTGGAGGAAGGGGTGTTGCCTCATTATTGTAGGGGATGTGAAAGACAGGCCTCTGCCCATAGATCTATACAGGAGAGGAGCACACCTGCTTGTTCCTGCCAGAGGGTAGTGGAAGTCCAATTCATCCACAGGCCCTGCAGGGGAGGGATTGACTCAACACTGTAAAAGAGAAGGATAAAGGACAGGGTTCTATCTGCAGACTGCACTGCTACAGTATCCACTGGGTTAGAGGATGGCTGCAGATGGTTTTCATAGTGTTCATTCAAGACAGGCAGATATGATTAAAGATTTCTGCATGGTGGCATTGTTCTCTTCCCAGCTGTTTGCACAAAAGAAAGTAGGTTTTTAGGAGGGTTAATTTTGTCTGCACTCTGGCTTTTCTGGGTTGTGGGCTTCTCCAGGGCCTCACCTAGGATACACAGGACACAAGGAAGGAAGGGAGGGAGCAATGGAAGGAGAAAGAAAAGGAAGGAAGAAGGAAGGGAAAGGAAGAAAAGAAAACCAGGACCTTACTGCTAGGTTGTTCTTTGAGTCTCAAAGCCCCTAGCAAGTCTGCTTCTACTCCATCTTGGAGTCTTCTCCTAAGTGATTTATGTGTTTTGTAATTAGCAGAAGAAGGAAAATGGAATAGACTTTGCCCAGCACCAAAAGTACAGCCCCTTTTGATGGTTATTTAGGATTTTTTATTTTTGCTGTTACAAACAATTCTGTGATTCATATTATTGCTCATGCCACTTGGCCTTTTAATTCCTTAAATTCCCAGAAGTAGAAATCTTGAGTCAGGAACTATTACATCGCTAAAGCTCTTGAGATGCACAGTGTATCACTACACCCCTGCAACTCTTGTTAAATGTTCTCTTCCTTTTTTAATGTTGGGCAAACTGATAGGTGAAAGACTGTTTTGTCTCTACTATTCATCAAAAACTGCAAACCATTATCATTTTTGTATTTCTTTTGTGAATTATCACACCGTTTATTAACTTTACTATTGAGGTGTTTGTATTTTACTTACCAATTTGTAAAAGCTTTGTATATGTGGCTACTCATATTTTTTTTTGGCCATATAGGCTGTAACTATGATTCCCAGTCTGACTTTTCATTTGGTTTATGGGGTTTTGCCATGTGCAAGGTTTTGCTTTTTACATAGTCAAATCTATCAGTTTTTACAAATATTTTTCTATGGAGTAGACATGGCTTCCAGGTCCTACCTTGAGCCTGAATAAACTTCTTCCCCACTTTTCACTCCTTTTTGCATTTTTTTATTATGTTAGTCACCATACGGTACATTATTAGTGGTTTTTTTGTTTGTTTGTTTGTTTGTTTTATTTTAAAGATTTTATTTATTTATTTGACAGAGAGAGACACAGCGAGAGAGGGAACACAAGCAGGGGGAATAGGAGAGGGAGAAGCAGGCTTCCCGCGGAGCAGGGAGCCCGATGTGGGGCTCAATCCCAGGACCCTGGGGTCATGACCTGAGCCGAAGGCAGACGCTTAACGACTGAGCCACCCAGGCGCCCCCATCATTAGTTTTTGATGTAGTGTTCCATGGTTCATTGTTTGTGTATAACACCAGGTGCTCCACGCAATATGTGCCCTCCTTAATACCCATCACTGGGCTCACCCAACCCCCCACCCCCCTCCCCTCTAAAACCCTCAGTTTGATTCCCAGAGTCCATAGTCTCTCATGGTTCATCTCCCCCTCCAATTTCCCCCCCTTAGTTTTTCCTTTCCTTCTCCTAATGTCCTCCATGCTATTCCTTATGTTCCACAAATAAGTGAAACCATATGGTAATTGTCTTTCTCTGTTTGACTTATTTCAGTTAGCATAATCTCCTCCAGTTCCATCCATGTTGATGCAAATGTTGGGTATTCATCCTTTCTGATGGCTGAGTAATATTCCATTGTATATATTGGCCACATCTTCTTTATCCATCCATCTGTTGAAGGACATCTCGGCTCCTTCCACAGTTTGGCTATTGTGGACATTGCTGCTATGAACATTGGGGTGCATATGGCCCTTCTTTTCACTACATCTGTGTCTTTGGGGTAAATACCCAGTAGTACAATTGCTGGGTCATAGAGTAGCTGTATTTTTTATTTTTTGAGGAACCTCCACACTGTTTTCCAAAGTGGCTATACCAATTTGCATTCCCACCAACAGTATAAGAAGGTTTCCCTTTCTCCACAACCTTTCCAACATTTGTTGTTTCTTGTCTTGTCAGTTTTTGCCATTCCAACTAGTATAAGGTGGTATCTCAGTGTGGTTTTGATTTGAATTTCCCTGATGGTTAATGATGAACATTTTTTCATGGTCTGTTAGCCATTTGTATGCCTTCTTTGGAGAAGTGTCAGTTCATGTCTTCTGCCCGTTTTTTGACTTAATTACTTGTTTCTTTTTTGGGTGTTGAGTTTGAGAAGTTCATTGAGATAGAAAGCTTCTGCACAGCAAAGGAAACAGTCAACAAAACAAAGAGACAACCCACGGAATGGGAGAAGATATTTGCAAATGACACTACAGATAAAGGGCTGATATCCAAGATCTATAAAGAACTTCTCAAACTCAACGTCCTTTTTGCATTTGAGATGTCAGGAGGGAAAAGAAAAATGAACTTAGCTCTCTTTAAACCACCAGAAGAAGAATGCAGTAACACAAGAGAAAGACCTTCGACACTACTTTTTTGTCTAATCAGAGGTGAAATAAGAGTCTTCCACAAACACACTCAAATGTCTTTCTACTTTACCCTCACTGACCACAACCCAAGTGCCTACATCAGATACCAAATCAGAGCCATTTGTGGTGATTTTCCCACAGGCAAAGCCCCTTTCCCCTGAGAATGGCAGACACAGCATCTTATAGCGAGCCCTTCCCTATTCCCACTCTGTCTGTGCTCCAGTAGTGAATCAGGAAAGACAGTGATTGAAATAGCATATGGCAGCATCAACTACCAATTCTGATTTTGACAGTTTCAGGAGTTGTCACTAACTTTTTCTCAAGCTGAGATTTACTGGTTTTACTCCAGTTTCTTTACCGTGGCATTAAGAATCCGTTTCAGTCCTCTGTGAGATATATAGCACTCATAAATGTTTAAATATGCCAAAGTATTGTCCTGATTCCTATTTCAACCCATGCCCCCACTGAGCTGACCTAAGCATTCTGCTCTATTGATTTGTGTGTGAGTGAGAGAAAAATGATGGATTATTTTTTATGTTTTCTTTTCAGTTATTGCAATGCTAAAATTGCAAGGAGATGATTTTATTTTCTATGATGTCTGTGAATGGTCTATAAAACACTGAATGTTGAACTTAATATATGTAACAAAGCATGGGTGAAGATGCAATTCAAAAAGAGGGCAGGAAGTTCAGAGACCTATGCTGAACTACTGAGAGTAGGATTTCAAATTTGGAAGTAGAGGACCAAAGTTCATTTGCTGGCTTCCATTCCTTGATGGTTAATTACAGTTATTCAATTAATAATTCAGTGTCCTGAACTATTTTGATAACTCCTCATTAAGAGGATCAAAGCTGATAATTAAAGTATGGGTCAGAGACCCTATCCACAGAGAGCAAAGGCCCAAATGAGCAACATGAAAGAAGTATCATTTCACATTCCTAACATGTGAGCAGGCGATGGATATTGATGGCACCAAATAGGAGAGAAAGGGACTAACGCATGAGCTTGCAGAGCTCTGCTTTGTTCACAGTCCAAAATCAGTACTACAAAGACTGCCCAACATGCTTCAGTAACTGTTCATCAATTATTTACAGGCCTCTTTTGTTCAAGGTTTCTGTTTACAAGATAACTTGAAGATGAACTTGAAAGAACAGTGTTTGTGTGTATGGGCAGCATTGGTCATCTTAGGTTGCAGATTCAGATCAAGGTACCTGTGTGCGGCATCCTTCTGTCCAGTGCTTCAACTTCTCTGAGATTTGCATTACAGTTCCAAGACATTTTCCTGTCCATGAAGAAAGCACAAGCAATTTCAGTATCCCACCTAACTGACAGCCAAGGTCAAGTGAAAGCAATGCTCCTTGAGTTATTTTCCACATTTGTCCTTGTTCTGCTTTCTCAAAGTTCCCACTGACTTGGAAACAAGGAGAAAACTCTTTAAGATCTGTTCTTACTTGGTCCTAATTCTCTGTCAGTTGTGTCTTCTTAAACCTTATGCCCAGTTTTGAGGGGAGGGTCTGCTGTTTGATTCTTTTTTACGAGGTTATTACCTGGACCACAAATTGTTCATAAAAGAGGAACAACTTCATCAAGAACTTAAAATATTTGCTAATCAACATGCTGAGCTTTTTTTGAGGCAAAATTCTTTTTAAAATCTCCTGTGAGATATAGTTATTATTATAAACATTTTATAGATAAACTGAAACTTACAGGGTAGAAAGCTGTGACAGTAAATAGCAGAGCTGATCATCAAACTTGGTTTTGTTTGCCTCCAGCACTTCTTTCTCACTATCTTACACTGTTGCAGTGAACTCCTAAAAAAAGTCTTGTTCACCATTGTGTAGAACAGGAATTAGCAAACTTTTCTGTAAAGATTGAAAGAGCCAATTTTTAGGCTTTGTGGACCCTGTGGGCTCTGTCGCAGTCAATCAACTCTGCTGTAACAGTGCAAAAGCAGCCAGAGATGATAACTAAACGGATGCCCAGGCTATGTTCCAATAAGTTTTTATTTACAAAAACATCCAGGCTGGTTTTGACCTACAGGCTGGAGTTTGCCAACCCCTACAGTAGGAGAATCCACGTGCTTTGGGTACAACTCTTAACGCTTTGCCTATTTCAGAGACACCCTAAATGGTAAAGTTAGTTAGCATTGGATTCAGTAAGTCCTTAATAGCCCATGACAAAGAATTCTGTGAGGAAATTTCTTCAGGTCCTGGAAGATTTATCTGTGAAATAGGTACTTTGGTAAGGTTGTTTCCATTGACACTTTGAGGAGACAGTACCCAACCTGTGCACCAACAAATTTTTTCCAGAAATTCCATAGTGTGTGCAAAAATTCAAGTGAAGGCAGTAGGCCAAGTAGTCACTGGGCTGGACGAGGTAGGGAGTACACATCAGCCAAAGGGGTCACTGTCTCCTTTCCATCCAACAGTCTTGAAGTGGAGGAATTAGGGGCTCAGCGTTACTGCCACATCTGCAGAAAAGTCCTTGGGAAGCCATGTAACATGCTGGGTATGCATCTGCCCGCATGCAGCCTCTGACTAAAGATTACATGGAGAAGGCTGGTGTTCTGCCAGCGTACACAGTGGTATAGAGAAACTTAGAGTTGCCTACAGTCTAAGTTCAACTACAGAGTAGTAGTTGGAGGTTTTCAATATTTGTTCTGTATTGCCTCAGTCCCATACTCTCCCTTAAGTAAATAAAAGAGATTAATTACTCTTTTCAAACTCAAGTAGAAATTCAGTAGTGAATATTTTACTTTATTTTAATCTTTTTAATTGAAGTATAATTGATATACAATCTCCTATTTGTTTCAGGTGGGCACCACAATAATTCAATATTTTTAGACATTGCAAAATGATCCTTAGAGTAAGTCTAGTTACCATTTCTCACCATACGAAGTTATTATAATCTTACTGATTTATTTCCTATGCTATACATTACTTCCCTATAACTTACTTTATAACTGAAGCTTGTACTACTTAATCCCCTTCATCTATTTTGCCAACCCCTCTGGTAACCAACAGCTTATATCCTGTATCTATGAGTCTGTTTCTGTTTTATTCTATTCATTTGTTTTGTTTTTTAAATTCCATATATAAATGAAATCATATGATACTTATCTTCCTCTGACTTATTTCACTTAGGCTAATACTTTCTAGGTTAATCCATGTTGTCACAAATGGCAAGGTTTCATTTTTTTAATGGCTGAGTAATGTTCCATTGTATATTACGTATCACATCTTCTTTATCCATTCATCTATCAATGGACAGGTAGTTTGCTTCCATATCTTGGCTATTATCAATAATGCTGCAGTGAGCAATGATGTGCATATATCTCTTCAGACTGTTTTCATTTTATTTGAATAAATACTCGGAAGTGGAATTGTTGGATTATATGATAGTTCTATTTTGAATTTTTTGAGAAACCGCCATATTGTTTCCCACAGGGCTGCACCAGTTAACATTCCCATCACCAGGGCACAAGGTTCCCTTTTCTCCACATCTTCACCAACACTTGCTACTTCTTGTCTTTTTGATAATAGCCATTCTGACAGGTGTGAGGTGATATCTCCTTGTGGTTCTCATTTGCATTTCCCTGATGATTATTCATGTTGAGCTTCTCTTGTGTCTGTTGGTCCTCTGCATGTCATTGGAAAAATGTCTATTGAGGTCCTCTACTCATTTTTTAATTGGATTATTTGCATTTCTGCTATTAAGTTGTCGAGTTTGTTGTCTCTTGTGGATAGTAACCCTTAAGCAGCTGTGTGGTTTGCAAATATTTTCTCCCATTCTGTAGGTTATCTTCATTTTGTTGATGACTTTCTTTGCTCTGTAAAAGCATTTTAGTTTGATGTAGTCCTTTTTATATATTTTAGTTTGTGTTGCCCTTGCCTGAAGAGACTGGTCCTAAAATATATTAGTAAAATTGATGTCAAATACCTTACTGCCTATGTTTTCATCTAGGACATTCATAGTTTCAGGTCTTATATTCAAGTTTTATTTTGAATTTATTTCTGTATATGGTATAAAATAGTAGTCTAGTTGCATTCTTTTGTATATAGCTGTCCCATTTTCTCAGCACCGCTAATTGAAGAGAATGTCTTTTTCCCATTGTATATTTTTGCCTCTTTGTCATTATTGATCACGTATGTATGGAGTCTTTTGATGGAGAGAGGGGAACTCTGTTCTATCCCATTGATCTGTGTGTCTGTTTTCCTGTCAGTACCATACTTTTTTATTTCTATAGCTTTGTAGTACAGTTTGAAATCACGGAGCATAGAACCTACAGCTTACTTCTTTCTTAAAATTGTTTTGCTCTTAGGGTCCTTAGTAGTTCCATACAAATTTTAGGATTCTTTGTTCTAATTCTCTGAAAAAATGTCATTGGTACTTTGATAGGGATTGCATTGGGTAATATGGACATTTAATAATACTAATTCTTCCAAGCCATGAGCAGAGATTATCATTCCATTTATTTGTGTCATCTTCAATTTATTTCATCAGTGCCAGAGTTTTCAGAGTAGTTTCTGAACCTCCTTGATGAAATTAATTGCACCTCCTTGTTTAAATTTATTCCTAGGTATTTTAATCTTTGTGATCCAATTGTAAATGGTGTTTTTTAAACTTATGTTTCAGTCTTAGTGTATAGAAACACAATCCATTCCTGTATGTTATTTTGTATCTTGTGACTTTACTGAATTCATTTATTCTAATAGTTTTTTGGTGAAGTCTTTAGGGTTTTCTATATATAGTTTCATATCTTCTGCAAACTTTACTACTTTCTTTCTGACTTGGTTGCCTTTTTTCTTATCTAATTTCTATGGCAAGAAGTTCTGATACTATGTTGAATAAAAGTAGCAAGAGTGGGCATTCTTGTCTTGTTCCTGCTTCTAGAGGAAAAGCTTCAACTTTTCACCACTGAGTATGATGTTAGCTGTCAGTTTGTCATATATGGCCTTTATTATTGAACTAAGCTCCTTCCTTACTTGCTTTGTTGAATTTCATTAAATGCTTTTTGATTCTACTGAGATGATCACTTGATTTGTATCCTTTGTTTTATTAATGTGGTATATCATGTTAATTGATTTGCAGATATTGAACCATCTTTGTATCCCTGGAATAAATCCCACTTGATGGTGGTGTATGATCCTTTCAATGTATTATGAATTGAGTTTGCTAATATTTTTTGAGGAATTTTCCATCCATGTTCATCAGGGATATTGGCCAATAGTTTTCTTTTTTTTTTTTTTTTGTAGTGTCATTGTCTGGCTTTGGTATAATGCTGGCCTCATAAAATGAGTTTGGAAGCATTCTTTCCTCTGAAAGTTTTTGAATAATTTGAGTATAGATAGTTCTTCTTTAAGTATTTGTTAGAATTCAACTGTGAAGCTATCTGGTACTAAACTTTTGGTTTGGGGAAGTTTTTAAATTACTGATTGAACTTCATTACTTGTAATCAGTCTGTTCAGATTTTTAATTTCTTCATGTTTCAATCTTGAAAGGTTGTGTGTGTCAAGGAATTTATTTCTTCTAGGTTTTCCAATTTATTGACAAATAATTGTAGTAATCTCTTATGATCTTTTGTATCTGTGGTGTTAGTTGTAACTTCTCTTCCATCTCTGATTTATTTTGGCCCTGAATTTTTTTTTTTTATTAGTCTTGCTAAAGGTTTATTGATTCTATTTATCTTTTCAAAGAACGTGTTTGGTCTGCTGATTTTTTTTTGTCTCTATTTCACTTATTTTCATTTTGATCACTATTATTTCCTTTCTTATACTAATTCAGCCTTGGTTTACTCTTTTTCTAGTTGTTTTAGGTATAAAGTTAGATTGTTTATTTGGGATTTTTCTTGTTTCTCGAGGTAATCCCATAACACTATGAATTTCCCTTTTAGAATTGCTTTTGCTGTATGCCATAGATTTAGGAAAGCTATGTTTCCATTTTCATTTGTGTCAGGGTATTTTTTAAATTTCCTCTTTGATTTCTTCATTGACCCATTGGTTGTTTAGTAACATGTTGTTTAGTGTCCACATGTTTGTGGGGGCTTTTTCCCCCATTTTTCTTCTTGTAATTGATTTCTAGTTTCATATTATGGTGATTAGAAAAGATTATTTTAATCTTAAATTCACTGAGACTTGTTTTGTGGTGTAACATGTGCTCTGTCCTGGAGAATGTCCCATGTACACTTGAGTAAAATGTGTCTTCTGCTGTCTGGTGATGGGATATTCTGTATATATCTATTAAGTCTATCTGGTCTAATACATCATTTAAGGCCAATATCTTCTTCTTGATTCTGTCCAGATGATCTATCCAGTGATGTAAGTGGGATGTTAAAAGACCCTACTATTATTGTATTACTGTAAATTTCTCCCTTTATATCTGTTAACATTTGGGTTTCATATGTAGGTGTTCCTATGTTGGGTGCATAAACATATACAAATGCTATATCCTCTTCTTGGATTGACCCCTTTATCATTATGTAATGCCCTTCTTTGTCTTTTGTTAGGTTTTTGTTTTAAATTCTGTTTTGTCAGATAGAAATATTACTACACTAGCTTTCTTTCCATTTCCCTTTGTATGGAATCCTTTTCCATCTCTTCACTTTGAGTCTGTGTGTGTCTTTAGGTCTGAAGTGAGTAGGCAGCATATATATTTAAAAAATTTTGTATACATTGTGCTACTTCATACCTTTTGATTGAAGCACTTAGTCCATTTACATTTAAAGTAGTATTAGAAGGTATATACTTACTGCCATTTTGTTAATTGTTTTCTGGTTGTTTTTGTAGTTCTTCTTTCAGTCTCTTCCTTTGGGATTTAATAGTATTTTTTAGTGTTATGTTTGGGTTCCTTTCTCTTTATTGTTTGTGTATCTATTGTAGGTTTTTGGCTTGTGGTTACCATGAAGATCATATACAGTAGCTTACATATGTAGCAATCTGTCTTAAGCTGATGGTTGCTTAAGAAAGCATTAAAATGCATTTTAATGCCCCCATTTTTAGTCCCCACTCTGTGCTTTGTTTTTGATGTCTTATTTTACTTCATTTTGTTTATCCCTTAACTACTTATTGTAGTTAGAGTTGGTTTTACTTTTTGTCTTATAACTTTTATAGTAACTTTTCAAGTGGCCGATTTGCTGCTTTTACTATATATTTGGTTTTACCATTGAGATTTTTTTCTTTCCTATATTTTCTAATTTCTAGTTACATCCTTTTCTATTTAAAGAAAACACTAACATTTCTTGTAAGGCTAGTTTAGTAATGATTAACTATTTTAGCTTTTGTTTTTCTAGGAAACTCTTTACTGCACCTTAAATTCTGAATGATAACCTTGTCAGGTAGTGTGTTCTCAGTTGTAAGGTTTCCCTTTCAGCACTTTGAATGTGGTATGCCACTCCATTCGGGCCTGCAACGTTTCTGCTGAAAAATCAACTAGTAGTCTTATGAGGTTTCCCTTGTATTTTATTATAATATGTCTTGGTTTGGATCTCTTTGGATTCTTCTTGTTTGGGATTGTGCTTTCTGGATCCAGATGTCTGTTTCCTTCCCCAGGTTAGCAAACTTTTCACCCATTATTTCTTCAAAAAAGTTTTTAACCCCTTTATCTCTTTATTCTTCTGCTGGGATAAATATAATGCAAATGTTAATATGCTAGATGTTGTATCCCAGAGGTCTCAAACTATTCTCATTTTTTAATTCTTTTTTCTTTTTGGTCTTCGGATTAGGTAATTTCCACTATTCTCTCTTCCAGATTATTGACCTGTTCTGTGTCATCTAATCTGTGGTTGATTCCCTCTGGTGTATTTTTTAGTCCAGCTATTATAATCTCCAATTTTGTGACTTCTGTTTGGTACTTTCTTACATTTTCTAATTCTTTGTTGAAGTTTTCACTCTATTCTTACATTCTTCTCTGGAGTTGTATGTTATATGAGCTTCTTTATGACCATTACTTTGAACTCTTTATCAGGTAAATTACTTATCTCTGTTTTATTACGGGTTTTTGGGGGGAGGGGTAGTATCTTGTTCTTTTGTTCGTAACATATTCCTCTTCTCATTTTTTTTTTTTTTTAACTTTCTGTGTTTGTATCTGTAAATTATGGAGAACACCTACCTCTCCCAATCATGAGTCACCTTGCATTGGAGCATCCCCTTTGTAGACTACATGTGCCTGGTGGCTTTGGCTGACCAGCTGGAGCTGAATAAGGTGCAGCCTGGAGGGTTCCGGAGTGTGCTACACCAAGGCCACCCTGGCAGGACAGCTAGAGCTGGAAATGGACCACAAAGTCACAGGATGCTGTGAACCAGATCCGCCTTTGGCAGGATAGTTGGAACTGGAGCATTCATGGGCTGGGGTTCTCAGAAAGATCATCTCCTCTATAAGGCTGTCCTGGAGGGATGGCTGGAACTGAAGTAGAAGTGTGCACTCTCTGCTTGCCACCCTGGAAGGATGGCTGGAGTGATGCAGGCCTGATGGGGTCCTGAGGTGCTGTGTACTTGGGTTGCCTAGCAGGATGGCTGGGTTGGGCACAGACCAGGGGAGACCAGGAGCACACACTGAGACCACCTTGGTAGAATGGCTGCAGTTGATGTAGGCTTGGGGCCTGGGGCTTGCTGAGTGCCTGGACCCTGCTCCCATCTACACTATCAAGGTCAAGGGTTATATAAACAGTGGTGCCTGGTGGCACCTCAGACTCCAAAGAGAGTTCAAAGAGTCCTCACACTTTGGCAGATGCTCTAGAGTTAGTAAATGGCTTTCCTTCACTTACAGTGTAGTTGCCCTTTAAATAAATGGCTGTTTCTTTGCTGTGTCCTAAGGCAGGTGAGTCTATATACAGGCCCCTCAGTGATATCTGTCCCTAGTGCAGATCATCACATCAGGGGTAGGGTTCCCATCATTACTATGTCTCCCTCTGTCCTGTTCTTCTCTAGGCGGTCCCTCTATCATTGGTTGTGCAAAAGCCATTCAATCAGCAGTTTTTCTTCAGAAGGAATTGCTCTATATTGAGTTGTAGAGTCTGTGTGTCCATGGGAGGAGGTGAGTTCTGGGACTTCTTAAGATGAAAGGACCATCTCCTTTTGCCCAACTTAAAAATGTTAGCAGTGAGATTTTTCATCAGTGTATTGGTACATTATAAGATCATGGCAAAGAGTGCAAGTCCTAAACCCTGATAAAGTAGGTCAGATGTTAGCCAGATTCTAGGGCTAGCCAATTTCCCTGACACCCTAAGACACAGGATTAGTATAGATTATCCCAAAAGCTCTCAAGGAAAAGTAAATCTACAGTTTCTGATATTTTTTTCATGATTCCTCATAATTTCTAGTAGTAACTACTTGTGTGAGTTTGGGCAAGTTTAATTTTATTGGTCCTAAATTCTATAAAATGGGAATATTCATAAAGACCTAACAGGGAGAGAAGAAAAACATTTGTGTGTATAAGGGTAGATCACTTGGGGGGGGTCTTCATTAAGTGTTTGTTGAATGAGTAGAGGAGTTCCCCATGTATATAGTTGAGGTCCATATGGTTTAGAGCAACAAATCTGGATCTGAGGGAAAGCTATAAAATCTAGGAGGTTGCTGGTTCCTTTGGAGAGGCCCAGGCTAAGTCCACAGCCCTTGCTGGGCAGCGTCAGGTTTTAAGATAAAAGAATTGAAAGTCTTCAGGTGTTGAGATCACAAGTACCACACTTAGTGGGCTTAATGCTGACATGACTAATGTCCTCACAACACCCTTGGTATCTTTGCTTTAAATTCTGGAATACATAGAAAACTGTCTTATCTACTTCCCTCCAGGAAAGGTATAGGAATGGTAACATTAAAATGCTTCTGCAGTGCAAGCTCCATTTTAGGACTAACTTTTGAACTTGATAAAAAGTATACTTTGAAGCAATAATGGATGAAGTGGCAGTTGTGATACCCGCTATTTTCCCTAATGGACCACTTACTCCCCCAAAGTAGTTTACACCCTAGAAATGTACCTCAAGGTGAAGCAGTGTCATTTTAACTTGATCTTTTTTGGCGTACTAGACCAGATGTATGGGCAAAAGATGGAGACATTCTTTCAAATACCATAAAATTGGTTTTTTTTAACCCTCTCCTCTTACAATGGGGGGGGGGGTTCTATAGTAAAGGCAGCTGAGTATATAAAGCATCATGCATGGTCCTCAACTTAAATCTCCCTAGATTTTAAATTATCTTTAATGCTACATGTTGAAGTCTTAAGTTTGCCATACAGTTCACATGCCCAAAATTAAGTATAATTTTTATTTTTCACATTTGCATTTAAAATTTGCAAGCCTAGGGTATTAACATGAAGTCTTAAGGCAATAAAATAATCACAAAAACTTATGTGCCATCAGCAGAATGAATTTTTTACTTACTAATAGGACAATAATAATTCTAGTAAGCATCCCGTCAAATTCAAACAAAGTTAGCCAACAAATCGATGTCCCCTATTTCCATTCCTTTTGCAAGACTAAAATCAAGTAGATGTAATTGTTACTGCTATAAATGTTATAGTAATATTCTCTCCCCCCCCCAATTGTGAAAGGACAGGGATAATTAACAGTGCAGAAAGGATGTTTTTGGCATTTCTTAATATATAAAATCCTATATTACAGTAGTATGTGTTTTAATGACATTATATTTAAAATCTGGGTCAGTCACTTTTCATCTGTAATATATTTCTGCATAACAGCATTTGAGAATATGTGGACACACGTCTGCTGCAAAATCATTAAACCAAGAAAAAAATGGCTCAGATTTTACTTACATTTAAAGAAATAAAACAACTAACAAATGAGAGAACAGCTAAGAATAAATCATTTACAGCCTAAAAATTCAACATTTCAAACAAAATATTTTAATACATTTGACACAAACTGGGTCTTAGAAATCACCCTTGATCTAACAGACTGTTTTATATTTTAAGTGATTTACCTTTATGACTACACGTAAGCCATAAAAATCTCAACAGGTTTTATTTCTTTTGTGAATATGTCATGATCAAGCTTCAGTTATAAAATATTAGAGTTGAGATATGCTTCCTTAGCACTCAGTAAAATGGTGCACAGAAGTTAAAATGTTATTTTATTTCTGCTAACCTGACAATAGAACTTAAAATGCAAAAATTTAAATCCTTCTAAAGCAAAAATACAAATACACACACAATAACCCCGATAAGTCTATTCATCGAGATTTATAAAATGAATTTTCTTCACCAGTTAATCAGAGTTCATTAATCTATATCTGCAAATATGTTTTGCCAAAATGTTTTGGTACTGAGATCCCTTTCAAACCACTTTAATGCAAGGGCTAAAGGAAACGTTCAAAAGAGGAACAGAATAAGGACCCTGTGAACCCATCCGTGTTCCTTTGTGAAGGCAGAAAGACATGGAAGGCCCAGTGGAGATCCATTTTGAAGTCTCTGCTTTGTTCCTCCAGGGTTTCTTGGAGGTATGTTCCTCGGGATCCAGAGAGGATGTGAATTGTGTGGCAGCCCATGGCTATAATTCAATGTAATAAAATCATGAAACGGAGAGGGCTGAAACAGTTAAGTAAATGACACTCCTTATAGCACACACATGCGAATGTGATGTTGCTGAAATCCGAGACAATTTCCCCCAAACCAGCCAGGACAGTAATCCAATTAAGAGACCTCTGCATCCTGTCGCTCCTCCAGGATTAAGCATACCTCTCTTCACTACCGTGTTACCTAAAACAAATTAAATAAGTGAGAATTCAGTATCTCATCCCCACTGAAGACAGTCCTTTCTGCTACCAGACCCAGAAGTCCCTGTCTCAACCAAATCAACTGTTCAAATCAAATTCTTCTTCACAGTTCTTGCTTCCAGGTTGCATAGAAAACATGCACAAAGACTTCCACAACATGGTATTATGTACCTTAGCTTGGTATTTTGTTGAGTTATAAAAAACCCATCAGATTAAGTACATTCATTGCCCACAGAGTTAATGTATGCCTGCTGAGCATGCTTTCTTGAAGGCACTACATTTTTTTTCAAATGAATACCAATTAAGATCAGTGTATGTCAATCTGAAAATGTAGTTAACTTTTATTTACTTGAGAGAGAGAGAGTGAGAGAGAGCACAAGCAGGGGGAGAGGGAGAAGAAGGTTCCCCGCTGAGCAGGGAGCCCAAGGTGGGACCCAGGGATCATGACCTGAGCCAAAGGCAGCCACTTAACCAACTGAGTCACCCAGGCATCCCCCCCTTTTTTAATGTAGTTAACTTTTATTCTTAAAAATAAGTTATTATGGGGCACCTGGGTGTCTCAGTCGGTTGAGCATCTGACTCTTGATTTCGGCTCTGGTGGTGATCTCAGGAAGATTGAGCCCCAGGTCAGGCTCTGCACTCAGCGGGGAATCTGCTTGAGATTCTCTTTCCCACTCCTTCTTCCCCGCCCCGACTCACTCTCTCTCTCGTTGCATGCTCTCTCAAATAAATAAATCCTTAATAAAAGAAAGAAATAGGTTCTTTTAGAAAACTGCCATAATTACTAGAAACAGACATTCATTAAAAGTGTACTGTTGTTTTCTCTATTTTTAAATACTTATAAGAAAAAAGATTAACAGTTTCTTGAGTTTTATTTGGTCAGGTAAGGTATTTTACAGGTTAGATAATCCATACACAAGCTAGAGGGGGGGAAAAACCCCAAAAGCTTGAGACTTTAACAGGCCTACAGTGTGAAAAAGTCATCACTCCTGGCCTTTAGACCCAATCAAGTATTTATTCAAACCTCAGATTTGCTATTAATTGACATATAGCCTTTATTTTAGATATTCTACAATACAGTTGCCCTTTTGTTTGTGAGGGAAATACTATAGCAAACAGAACAAAAACCCTGTCCTCGTGGAGTTTATAGAACAAGTATGCTAGCCTTATTCTAGGTAAAGGACCAGACAGAAGTTTGTTCAACATCGTACACCATACAGTTACTGCCACTACTACTTAACTCAGCCTTTATAGCACAAAAGGAGCATAGACAATTCAGCACGTAAACTAATGGACATTGTTTTATTCCAGTAAAACTCTAGTTGTAGACACTGAAATTGGGACTTCGTGTAATTTTCATGTTATGAAACACTTTTTTCCTTTTGATTGCTCCCAACCCTTTAAAACCATATCGCCCAGTCTTAGCTCACAGACCACAAAATATAGGCCAAGGGCTGAGTGTGGCTTGCAGGCCACAGCTTGGTGACTCCTACTGTAGAGGAAATAGTTGGACCAACAGGCAAAGGAACGACATGTCAGCAAGTGATAGGTGCTATGGACAAAAAGATACTAGGGCCAAGAGGGTAGGGCTCTATGGATTTCTAGAGGTTGTCATATGAGGAGCTGCTTGAAGGAGACAAGGGAGCCCTGACTACCCAGGAGAAGAACTTTGGCCTTTTTCCACCTGGGGCACAAAGAGGAGACCAGGGATGCATGGCCAGACTGCCAACTTAAAGGGATCACATTGGTAGAAGAGATGAAAGGTGAGGCCAACGGGACTTGTGAAAATGAGGACAATGGATGTGAGAGAATGAGGATTCAAGCAAAGTCTTGATTTCAAATTTTGTAGGTTGGGGAGAACTATCACTGCTTTAGCTTCTTCAGCTGCTAAATGTTAAATTAGCACCTGCTCCCTTCAGTTGTACTGAAGAGTGAGTGAGATGTGAATGGCATGGCCCAGGGCTTGGCATGTGGTTGACACTCAGGAAAGCGTGGCTCTTATCCCGTTAGCTCCTCATGGATCTGCCATGCATCCACGCATATAAGTTAACAGTGTTCACAGCCAGGTAGCAACCTATATCTAGGATGTAATTCTCAACAGCCTCTTATTTAAGGAAGCTTTGCATGCCCAGCTCGTTTTGGAGTTGATCTCTATTAAAGTTGAATGGTAAGATTCTTTACGATTTATTCTCCTGTCAAATTTTCATTTTGCTAACTGTATATGGAAGGTCGTTGTTGCTTTGGAATTTGGTGGACATAAGGTTGCTAATTACCAATACTAGCTCCACTCTCACGTGACAGGGTACTCTGAGTATTTCAAGCTCTGGCCCTAGGGATCAAGAAAGACAAGACTATAGGTAAAGGATCGGTCTCAGTTGGACCTTAAAAGACAAGTAGAATTTTATAAAAGGGAACAGATGAAGAAGGCAGCAGTGGGATATGGAAATACATGGTCTATTGGGTGAGTCATATTGATGGCTCATCTCAAGGTGCTTATACTCTATTTTCTGTTACCCATGGGAATCCATTGGTGGTCTCTCACCAAGGAGAAATCTAGGCAGGGAAATAAAGGCAAGAACAGAGCAGGTACAGAGCCTGGTTAAACGAGAATCAACATAAGAACAAATTTTTGAGAATGGTTTGCTAAGCTCCATCCCAGACTTACTATACCAGAATACCCTAGAGATGGGGCTCAAAACAGTGGATACACGTTCCCACGATAAGTTTCCTGCAGCCACTGTTACCATTAAATAATTATAATAATACATATTATAATATAATAATAATTAATATTTGGTCAAGAGAGAATGAGGATGATCCATGGTGGTAGCCTAAGAAACAGAGGGAAGGTTACCATTTAGAACACGTTCCAAAGAAGATACCGTAAGGACTGGATCATCTTAGGTCTTGAGGGTGAGAGGTGTTGCAAAGAAAACCTGTTGTTTACATTAACTCCTATCTCTAGTTTTCTAATATGAAATATTGGAAACGTGTAGATACTAAGTGGAAACTTTGAAGAGCTACATGAAGTAAGAGAATCAAATAAGATGCTTACAAAGAGCTACCAAAAAGAAGGAAAAAAAAATTCTCTAAAGCAGATTTTTTTCAACCCCAACACTATTTACATTTGGAGCCAGATAATTCTTTGCTATGGGGGGCCCTCCTGTGCATTTTAAGATTTTCCCCCCAAAATGTCCATATAACCCCCACTCCCCAACGTGTGGCAACTAAAAATATCCCCTTGATGGAAAAATTACCCCTGGTTGAGAACTACAGCTCCTAAGACATAGCTCTTCACCCTCAGATGTTGGAAAAATAAAAACATGACAAATCTAAAATTTCTTGAAATTTCAAACAAAAAACAGCCCTGGCCAGTGGTTCACTGTGGTGATAAAACATCGTGCAGTTGTTAGGAGCTTTAATATGAACAACTCAAATGTAAAGGAAAACTGAGGCCGGATGACAATGAGAGTTGTAGTTCTCCTTGAGAACTAGTAGCTGAAGTTCTCTCTGGAAACACTGAAAACTGTAGAGGCAGAATAAACTCACAGCTACCTTTTTACCCCTGGAAAAGACCGGATGACTGGCTTGGAAATGGTCCCCCTCGTTGTCATATCTTCATCTGTTAATATCTCAACTTGACTGCTTACTCTTTTCATATTTGCATTTAAATGGAAAACAAAATTCTGACATAGGTGGCTTACTGCAGGATTATATTTTTTCAACGTTTCCATGTTTTGATGTTGCTATACATGAACTGTTTAAGGAAAATGAAAGCTACTTTGTTATATAGTTAATACCCCCTCTAGGGCTGCAATGGTTTACCTCTGTAGGACCTCTGTCATACTTGTGGTGTAAGGTTGCTGTCTATTTTAAGAAAAAGACACAGCTTCTGAGGGTACTAAGCTCTCCCAGGAAGCCAGTTACACCTCTACAAATGAATTTACTCTGTTCATAAGATCCATAAAAGACATAAAATGTTTTATGCAGCTCAAGTCACAATGACTTGGATTAATAAAGGAAACAAAGTTTTACTACTTCGAGATTATTCTCAAGTGGCATATCACTAAAAAAAAAAAAAAAGGCAGCTAAGTATCATTATGGCTTAGGGAACTGTATTGTGTTTCTACAACTTTAAAAGTGCCAAATGAAATGTCACTACCATTGAGGATTTAGCTAGAGCAAACTTATATTCCCAGCACAGAGAGCCAAAATGCCCCTAAAGGTTTGCTTCCTGCAAATGCTCTCTCTAACTGCACATAAATAGAGAGGGAGCCGCTCCAGCAAGAGACTACTTAGACACATTCTTTTCTGGAACACGGTTGGCTTGTGCTCATGGCTTATTTTATATTTATATATAAAGATCAATACAAGTATAATCTTCCGACTGTTAGTCTACAAGCAATAGGATAAAGGGAAATTTTTATCAATGATGGATGTAAGACCCCAGTTTGTTGGCAACTCCAAGATTTTTACTCAGGAAGGGGATAGGGGAAAAAGGGCTGAAAGGGGCCAGTGGGGAAAGGAGAGTGGAATTACTTTAAGGCAGAGTTTGCTTAGCAAGCACACTTGGGTTTACATAGATTGGAAGTCAATTTGGAGTAGCTTAGAAGCGGACTTGATAGAAATCATGGGAGCGTTAACCTCCTTCCTCCGCCAGCAAAGGACTCCACGAACTTCCACTGCTCTGGATATAAGAGCACATGCAGGCGTTAACTCAGAGGCCTGCAGGTTTGGGTCCAGACCAGCCCAGGAAAGCAAGTATTGCCATAAAGAAAACATCACAATAAAATGAGTATCATAATAAAGCACGCCAAAGTAATTTTTTGGTTTCCCAGTGCCTATAATAGTTATGTTTATACTGTGCTGTACTCTTTTAGGTGTGCAATAACATTTTGTCTAAGCAAAAATGTACATGGCTTAATTTAAAAGCACACAAAAAGTGCTAACCCTCATCTGAGCTTGCATCCAGACCGAATCTTTTTCCTGGTGGAGGGTCTTGCCTTGATGTTGATGGCTGCTGAAGAATCGGGGGGGGGGGGGTGGCTGTGGCAATTTCTTTTAACGAGACCATCTGGCCTGCCACACTGACTGACTCTTCCTTTCATGAACGACTTCTCTATAGCGTGCCATGTTGTTGATAGCATTTTACTCGCAGAACTTCTTTCAAACTGGGAGACAATCCTCTTAAGCCCTGCTGCTGCTTATCAACCAAGTTGATGTGAGATTCTAAATCCCTGGTTGTCACGTCAACCATCTTCACAGCATTTTCACCAGGAGTAGATGCCATCGCAAAAAAAGCACTTTCTTGCTCGTCCATAAGAAGCGCTTCATCTATTACGTTTCTCATGAGATGGCAGCACTTTTTTCCCATGTTCAGGCTCCTCTTCTAATTCTAGTTCTCTTGTTATTTCCACCACATCCCCAGTGACTTCCTCCACTGAAGTCTTGAACACCTCAGAGTTGTCCATGAGTGTTAAAATCAACTTCTTCCAAATGCCTGTTAATTTTGACCTCTTCCCATGAATCAGCGATGTTCTTGATGGCATCTAGCATGCCCAGATCCAACTGTGGCAGTTGTAGCCTTATAAAATGCACTTCTTAAATAATAAGAAAGACTAGGGGCGCCTGGGTGGCTCAGTCGTTAAGCGTCTGCCTTCGGCTCAGGTCATGACCCCAGGGTCCTGGGATCGAGCCCCGCATCGGGCTCCCTGCTCCGCGGGAAGCCTGCTTCTCCCTCTCCCACTCCCCCCTGCTTGTGTTCCCTCTCTCGCTGTGTCTCTCTCTGTCAAATAAATAAATAAAATCTTTAAAAAATAAAAAAATAATAAGAAAGACTAAATGACATCCATTCTGCAGCCCTTGGATCAAGGAGTCATGTTAGCAGCCATGAAGACATTAATCAACATTCATCTCCATCAGAGCTTCTGGGGGACCAAGTCCATTGTCACTGAGTGGTAATATTTAGAAAGGAATCTTTTTATAAGCAATAAGTCTCAATAGTGAATTTTAAATATTCAGCAAACCAAGCTGTAAACAGATACACTGACATCTAAGCTTTGTTGCATTTCTAGAGCACAGACAGAGTAGATTTGGTCTAATTCTTAAGGACTCTAGGATTTTTGAAATGGTAACTGAGCATTGTCTGCAGCCTAAGGTTACCAGGTGCATTAACCCCTCACAAGAGTCAGCCTGTCCGATGAATGGATAAAGAAGATGTGGTATATATATACAATGGAATATTATGCAGCCATCAAAAGGAATGAGATCTTGCCATTTGCAACGACGTGGATGGAACTGGAGGGTATTATGTTGAGTGAAATAAGTCAAACAGAGAAAGACATGTATCATATGATCTCACTGATATGAGGAATTCTTAATCGCAGGAAACAAACTGAGTGTTGTTGGAGTGGGGGGTGGGGTGGGAGGGATGGGGGGACTGGGTGATAGACACTGGGGAGTGTATGTGCTCTGGTAAGCGCTGTGAATTGTGCAAGACTGTTGAATCTCAGATCTGTACCTCTGAAACAAATAATGCAATATATGTTAAGAAAAAAAAAAAAAAAGAAGAAGAAGAAGGTAGCGGGAGGGGAAGAATGAAGCGGGGGAAATCGGAGGGGTAGACGAACCATGAGAGACGATGGACTCTGAAAAACAAACAGGGTTCTAGAGGGGAGGGGGGTGGGAGGATGGGTTAGCCTGGTGGTGGGTATTTAGGAGGGCACATTCTGCATGGAGCACTGGGTGTTGTGCACAAACAATGAATCATGGAACACTTCATCTAAAACTAATGTTGTAATGTAAGGGGAATAACATAAGAATAAAAAAATTAAAAAAAAAAAAAAAAAAAAGAGTCAGCCTGTCCTTCAAAGCTTTGATGCCAGGCATTGACTTCTCCTCTCTCGCTATGGAAGTCATGGATAGCATCTTCTTCCCTTAGGAGGCTGTTTTGTCTACAACGCAAATCTGTTGTTTGGAGTAGCCACCTTCTTTATTTTAGCCAGCTTGCTGCAGCTTCCACATCAGCACTTGGCACTTCACCTTGCACTTACTTCTTTGTTAAACCTCAGGAACCAACTTCTACTAGCTTCAAACTGTTCTTCTGTACGTTCACAGAACTGAAGAGAGTTAGGGCCGTACTCTGGATCAGGCTTTGGTTTAAGGGAATGTTGTGGCTTGGTTGATCTTTTATCCAGACCACTGAAACATTCTTCATATGGGCAAAAAAGGCTGTTTCCCTTTCTTATCATTTGTGTGTTCACTGGAGTATTTTAAGATTTCCTTCATGGCTTTTTCCTTTGCATTCACAGCTTGGCTAATCGTTTGGTGCAAGAGGCCTAGATCTGGATCTATCTCGACTTTTGAACAAGGCCTCCTGACTAAGCTTAATCATTTCTAGCTTTTGACTTAAAGTGAGAGACATGTGATTCTTCCTTTCACTGGAATACTTACAGGCCCATGTAGGTTTGTTAATTGGCCTCATTTCAATATTGTTGTATCTCAGGAAATAAGGAGGCCCAGGAGAGGAAGATAGACAGGGGAAGAGAACACATAGGTGTGCATATTAAGTTTGCCATCTTACAGGGCTGCCACCCTAAAATTATAATAGTACCACCAAAGATCGCTGATAACCATAACAAGTAATGAAAAGTTTTGAAATATTGCAAGAATTACCAAAATGTGACACAGAAACACTAAATGAGCCAATGCAAATGCCAATACACTTGCTTGATACAGGGTTGCC
The DNA here is from genome assembly GCF_029215605.1 of Mirounga angustirostris. NCBI lineage: Eukaryota > Metazoa > Chordata > Mammalia > Carnivora > Phocidae > Mirounga > Mirounga angustirostris. The sequence continues at coordinate 180,345,948 of NW_026991709.1, read as the reverse complement.
ACAAGCCAAGTTGTAAAACAAACAAAAAACAGTCTATGCAAAGCACAGTAAAATGAGATATGCCTGTATCAGGTTATTTATCCCAGTCATCTTTATATTAAAGTTTACAATTAATGTTAAATAGTTTTGAGTTTGAAATTATGATTTTAACCAGGTAACTAATCGTCTGACTTACTGTACTATTAATTTTGTATTTGATGTCAGCTAAAATTTACATTTACAGTTTTCTATAAAATGTTACCATTTGTTCTAAATGTAATCTTTTATTATGGGACTATCAAGGTCACTGCAAACATGGGGCCTGACCTCATAGGTCTCTCCTAGAGAAAAAGCTCTAGGTGCTAAGCACCTCAGGACACCCTGCCATGTAAAGTAGAACCATAATCAATGCTCAGAGATACACAAGACACAAATCCAATCAGTGATGGACTCTGAAGAAATAATGGTGAAGTAGAAAAGAAAGGAGGGAAGCACGTTCCATGAAGAACACCTTCCTTTGCCACCACAAAGGCACCATGGTAAGAGGTACCAAAAGAAGGCTGAAACGGGGGGAAAAAAAAGAGTAAATAACCCACCAAGCCACCTCCCTTCGTGAAGCACCAGACTGACAAGACCAGTGTAGCAAGAGAGACAGACTAGCTTAGAAGATCTCATTTCACAAAAGTGATGGGAGTCATCGTGTGGAGAATGAGGCAGCAACTCAGTCCTCCAGATGAGACATGGTGGGGACAGGACCCCTGCTGTAAGGATGGTGACACACACTCAAGGAGGGAGTTGGGAGGAACAGTCCCAAGGACCAATAATAGATGGGACATGGGGACTTTAAGGCAGAGAGATTTCTGGCTCAAGAACTTGTAGATGGCAGTACTCTTCTGAGATAGGGTGGCTTGGACAGAGGATCACTGGGGGGAGGCAACTCTTAACTTGTGACACCTTGAATTTGAGTCTCCACCTATTAAAACTCCTCCCAGGAAGTATCCCTCCCTCAGCAAGTCAACTGTGTGTGGAACCTCACCATGCTGTTTTGATACGCTGGCCTGTCAACTCCGATCCCTTTATTTTAAACTGGGCTCTTGAAGGAGATGTAATGAATTTCGTGGCCCTGCCTAAAATAACAAGTTCATCCCCCAAATCACTGCTCTGTAAAATCGGACATAAAGGGCAATATTCAGAAATGGGCTTTTCAAAAGGCCAAAGTAATAGGGTGGCTCAACATAAAATAATGCCGTGGTGCCAGGATAAAAGGAAGGGGGGAAAACCGCATAGTTAATAATCTGCGGAAGTTGTAAAGGAGAATTGCATGTGTCTATACTTGCCTTTGTAGTTTTGACTTTATTGCCACTGCTACAGGACCAACCTGAGTAATCTGGCAGCACTTTGCAATCCTCTCCTTCCAAGCAAGGATTCATGTGACACCACCATTTCTGAATCACGATGGAAGCTGTAAGACAAAGGCCACATAATGTTTGTGATAGTTGCTTCCTCCGACTATGGACAACATAAAGCTCATACGGATCAATATACTGACTTCAAAGATTGTTAGTAAGAACTATTTCACAGTAAGTAAATTTAAAGAATTATGCTTAGGTAAGAGTAAGATACCAAGCTTTGCAGCATGCCTGGATTTTTTTTTTTTCCAATGACCTTCGACTAGTTATTTAACTCCTCTTGGCCTCAATTTCTTCATCTGTAAATTGGGGATAATAATAGAAGCTCGCCACAGATGTCAAGAGGATAGAGCTAATCCATATCAAACTCTCTGCTAACCAGGGGCCAGGCACTAGGTTGTCAGAAAATGTTAGCTATTGCTGTGGTCATCATTTTGTAGGCTCCAATGGTGGACGCAAACCTGGCCAAGTTGTTACATTTGATGCTCTCTGTTGTCGGAGCACAACCCAAAACAGTCAGCATTTCCATCACAGAGTCATTCACCTCTCCATGCCGTTCCAGCAAGTGGTGAGTAACACCTTGAATTCAACAACCAGAAGCCAAGTGAAGGTGGAAGAGCGTGGCACTCCCTCACTTGCCCACATTCTAGACTCGCAATCTCACCTGTGAATGCCCTCTCCCCCTTATACCATCATCTCTGCTGACATCTGCCAATAAGATGAGGAAGCAGAAAATTCTCTGGGTTTGGAGGCAGATGAAGACACGTTAAGGAAACTCTATCAACTTGCCTGGGTATTCCCACAGAGTCAAAGGACAAAGGGATTGTGATTCAGTGTCTATGGTGAGCTCACAAATGGTATAGATCAGAGATCTGGGGCTGCGGGTAGGTGTGTAGGTTAAGGGGGGAGGGTTGTTGAGCCCTGTTTTTCTGTTGAAATAACAGCACTTTGGTTAAAAAAAAATATCCCAATGGATTTGATTCCAACTACCATTGCCTACCATTTCAAACAAGTCTTGAGAATTCCTAATAGCTATTTTTTCTGGAGGGTCAGGCACCCTGCTAAATGTATTTCCTGCATTTTGTAGAGGAGAGAAAACTGAGGCCCTTTGACAGAGGCATTCTAATGCTAGAGCCCCTTCTTCAACCCTTAAAGTCACACCCCTCCCTCACACCAGAGATCTGTAGGAGAAACAACTAGAGGTGTAGAGACAGTAACAAAAGCAGGGAACATAGCAGGCTCATGCATTAAAAACTCTGCTCCTGGGCACCTGGGTGGCTCAGTCGTTAAGTGTCTGCCTTCGGCTCAGGTCATGATCTCAGGGTCCTGGGATAGAGCCCCGCATCGGGCTCCTGGCTCCACGGGAAGCCTGCTTCTCCCTCTCCCACTCCCCCTGATTGTGTTCCCTCTTTCACTGTGTCTCTCTGTCAGAAAATAAATAAAAAATCTAAAAAAAATAAAATAAAAAATAAAAACTCTGCTCCTGTCAGGCCAATGCAATATGGCATGGTTAGGGCGCTGGAACATTTCATTATCAGCTGAAGTGGCTAGACATTTTGTCTACTCCCCATGAAAACCACCGTTCCTGATTCCGGCCAAATACTGTGCTTCTATCTGATAAACCAATCATACCTCAATGAGTTAGAACTGTGATCTAGAAGAACCATAAGCTATTTAAGTCAGAAGGTGCCAGCACTGAGGAGAAAGGAATATAGCTAAATGGGTTATTTATTTTGTCAGAGAGTGCCACTGAACTTGAGCAGATGGATGGAGACAGCTGGACGAAGTCTGAGAAAGCCGTATCCTTTTCAGTCACTGATATTACAACAATCCCACCTCAACACTGTATGGAGCTTTGTTATTTTCAAGGCCCTTTTACATACTGTTCCTCTTTCGATTATCTCAACAACCTTCAGAAGCAGATGGCCAGAAATAAAAACGAGAGCCTTCCACAAAGTGAGTAAAATGAGGGAGGAGGTACTAGAATCAACTTCTTTTTCTGCATCTACAAGTCTTTCTGCTGTACCACAACTTATAATAATAGTTAGATTAACATATGCTACGTAGAGTTTGACCAGATTCAAAGTCCTTCATTATCTTCTGAATACCTTAGGCCAATCCCAAGTAGATATAAAGATAAATAAGACATGGTTCCCAACCCTCAATTTAAAATTCCATCTGCAGGACTGTGGAAGTTATATAAATGTTGACAGAGCTTAAGTTATATTTACACAGAGTTACAGCTGAATTTAAAATACTTTTTTTTTTTTTATCTTTAAAACCGTTCCCTTAGGCAGATTCTCTGCCACTCAGCCGTGGGCACCTATGTACTCTTGACAGGGGCCAGGGCTACATGGAGGATTCCACAGAAGCCCAGGCAGCTGACAAGTGATCTGCCCCAGTGAAGGCACGCAGTGCATTGGGTCAGGGAGTGACCTACCTGGAAGCCAGGAGACCCAGTTGAGCAAGGTGGGTGGTCTGAGAAGCAACCTTCAACGGCTCTCAATGCCAACTCCAGATTAGACTGGATTCCCCAAGGGGTAGGGAGCCATGGAAAGTTTCTAAACAAGGGGGTGCAGTAAGGCAGGGAAAACTGTGTGCCTGGGAAAGCTAGTCTGACAGGGGATAGTAAACAATTTGGGACAGAAAGGACTCTGAAGGAGACCACTTGAGGTATAAAGTGAGAAATCTGGGAATAAATTCCCTACAGAGGAAATCATCTGATTCATTCTATGTCAACTTCACAGCAAAGAAATGCTAATACTTCCTCACTGGCCTCATGGGGTCCTAAGATCATTCTGATGCCAAATCTAGAAGAGGAGCTTGAGGGGAAAAAAAGAGTCAGGCATTCATCACCAAAAACTGTGCCAATTCTTAACTACAGAAAAGTTAAAAGACTTTCACAGTATTTTGTTTAAGGCTTTCAATTTATTTAAACAAAAGAAGAAAGCATGTATGATCAAGCTCTTGCAGAATTATTTACCAGTTTTCTTTCATTTAACTGGAAAATATGGAGTGATTTTTCTGAAGACAGAATCACAATAGGTTCCTTAAAAGAGCAACCTATCTTGAAATTTAAAATATTTCTATTTGCCAAAAAAAAAAAATCATTTTCATATTTGAGTGAAGAATACATTTAAGAGGGGCCCTCCAAGTGTTAGAGACGTACTTACTTAACAGCAAATGTTCTTTCAGAAAAGAAAGTCTTAATGAGCGCCACCCTAGTAGCCATAATAAAAGTTTCAGGGCGCCCTGGGTGGCTCAGTTGGTTAAGCGACTGCCTTCGGCTCAGGTCATGATCCTGGAGTCCCTGGATCGAGTCCCGCATTGGGCTCCCTGCTCGGCAGGGGGTCTGCTTCTCCCTCTGACCCTCCCCCCTCTCATGTCCTCTCTCTTATTCTCTAATAAATAAATAAAATCTTTAAAAAAATAAAATAAAAAATAAAAATAAATAAATAAAAGTTTCAAATTCCTTTATGCGTTAAAGACTGACTAAGGAACTCATAGCAAGGGTGAGAACCAACTGAGGGTTTCACCCACCAGTGAATAAGGTGATTAAAAAGCTCAGAAGTTCCAGTGTTGAATGCCTACTGAGCTGGGCTTTGAGCTGAGACAAAGGATGCAGAAGTAGGATTTTATTAAAGTAACTCTTGAGAACATCTGCCCACTTAACTGAGCCTTGTCTCCATAGGAAAATAAGTTTGTAGGAGGTATCTATTTTATCCTGTTCAAAATACCATAATATACTAGAGATGAGAAAGTGTCTTGTCACTTCTATTTTTAAAATAAAATTCTTTAGAAAGCCCCATGCCTCCCTGACTTAGGAAAATACAAAACATCCCTATCTTCAAGCTGCCAACCTGTAATGAATTTCTAGTTTTATGCAGAAAGAAAGAAGAAAAAAAAAACAGTGAAACTCTGGTTTTATGGTAGTGACTAGTGTTTTCTGTGATGTTGTTTTCTAGGTGAAAATGTAATGGGACCAATTAGCTATCTTGCTCTTGGTGCATTTTCTGTACTCTCTGTTGTATAAAATAGATGGAGATTTTTTTTCTATCCCTTGTCCCAATTAAACATTATTCCATGAAATAAAACACAAGATGTATTCATATAGCTATTTCTATAAACCCACCTTCGAGTAAGACCAACACCAGGCTCACTTCTCAGGAGTTGGTCTTTCATTTTTTTGACCTCGTTTCATTGCATTTACAGAGTTAAGGCTTTTCTAAAGAAAAGCATATTTTTACACTGAAGGTACAGACCGAAAGATGAACACATCTTCCTAGAATATATACAGTCTTAAAAATGGAAACAATCACAAAAATATGCTCTGAGATTTTCAGATAATTTAGCTGATTTGCTCTTAACAGTGTTCTTTCAAGATTTTCTTTGCCAATTAACATTAAAGAAAGGTTTATTAACTTTAAGCCATTTGTTAACTTTAAATAAAGATAGGCCAGGGGTGGGGGGAGGAAGGAGACCTGCTAATTTTTGTTATTTCAAGAAAAGAAGCCATTCCAACCTGACCCAGGTATCATGCAAAGAAGTAGTCCTGAGAACATGATTTTTTGTTAAAGGAACATTTTACTTGTTCACACACTTCACACATAACAAGGTATTGTTATTTCTACAGAGTACTGAGTGAGGCTGTGGATAAATAGGTACAGAATGATCTTTTGTGATTTAGGTTTGTCTTTTCCACAAAGTGTGAGCTCACACAAGTACAACCCTCCCCAGCCATGACCTGCCCGTAAGGCAGAGTTTCTTGACCTTAGCACTTTAGAGGCTGGGTAATTCTTGACTGTAGGAGTCTATCCTGCACCTTATACCATAGTGACCAGCATCTTAAGCCTCTTCCCTTTAGATGCCAGTAGCACCCTCTCCCCCAGTTTAACACCCCGAAGTGGTTCCAGACATTGTCAAATATCCCTAGGGTTGCCAAAATCACCCCTGGTTAAGAAACATTAATCAGGGTGCCTGGGGGGCTCAGTTGGTTAGGCGTCTGCCTTTGGCTCGGGTCATGATCTCAGGGTCCTGGGATCGAGCCCCGCATCGGGCTCCCTGCTCTGTGGGGAGCCGGCTTGTCCCTCTCTCTCCCCCTCTGTCCTCCCCCCCACCCACTGTTCATTCTCCCTCTCTCCTCTCTCTCAAATAAATAAATCTTTAAAAAAAATTAATCTACAGTCATGTACATTGGGATGTACTCAGCCCCGGATGAGAAGCTGAGCTAGTTCAGCAGACCTCATAATCCTTAATACGTGGTAAACACAATGCCACCTCTATTCCTTCTCTTCCCTCCTGGAGCCTCCATTGTGGGCAAGCCTACAAGGCAAGAATGTGCATATTCTCTCTCTGAATCTCACTTTCTCCGGCTCAGTCTCACTGCTCTCTCTCCCACACACAAATCCTGGCTACTCCAGGGCTCACCCTGAAACCTATGCTGACAAACTACCTGACCTGGCAAATTCAGAGATCCCATTTTTCCTTTTCAGGAATCTTCGGGGATTGGATATGAACTTTACTGATAGCACTTAATACCCTTTCTTACTGGTCTACTCTCCTTCATCCGCTATTCCTTGAATATAAATTCCCAGAACGCAGGAATTAATCCTACAATCTGAGTTGATGGAAAGTCTCTAAGAGCAAAGGCTCTGTCTACATCTCCAGCCTTGTCTTCGACCACTTCAGAGCCCGACAGAGACACTTATTCTCACGCTTGCCCCTACTCGTTGGCACACACTTTACTTGCTTTACCACTTAGTTCCCTCCTGCCTGGTAAAACCAGACCCACTGCTTCTCATGGGACACCGTCTCTGACCGCTTCTCTGCTCTCTCTTCAAGTACCTTCATTTTCTCGAGTTTGTTGCGGGAAAGCAAGACCTGAGTCTAATTAGCATCCTATCCCCCGGCATCTAGGACATGCCGGGCACAATGTGCTACATTAAAACTCCACGAACCAACGTATGCAAGGTGCATCCTTCCACCTCCCCCAGTGCTTTTGCGAAGTACACTTCTCTGTCATTCACCTGATCACCACGGGGAAAAGCCCTGAAAACCACTTGATCTTGCAAGTGGCACAGAGAACACACCCAGTCACACAGCTCTGTGAAACCCCATCTTGAAGACCGACTCCGTACCTCATCACACAGTCCATAAAAACCACATTAGTTGCTGCAGTACGAACGGGAACTCTCGGCCTTCACTAAGTGATTTCTGACATCTCAGAACACAAATTCAGCCATCAGCCAAAGAAAACAAATAGCTTTAAAAAGCAGCTGCCTCCCATTCCTCAGCTTTTATCAGTCTTTTTTAAACCCAATGTTTAGAAAGCATTCACTCTAACAAAATAAATGAAGCTTCATCGTACTATGCATTTATCTCGTTTTATCATAAACCATTCAGCATTATCTCTATAGAGTGGTATTTTGATAAATGTGGAGAATACAGTTCCTTGTATATATACCAGTCAAAGATTCAAAAGGGAACGTGCTTACCAGCTACACAATTGTCTGTTGTAGGACCCAAGTAACCACAACTTTAATCAAGTACTTCCCCACCCCTCCTCCCAAATCCCAAATGTGGAGTACAACACATTTCCATAATACAGGAGGGCTTTATAAGTTAATTATATCCAAAAAAATTGGAGGACAAAAACCAACTAATTATTTTCCCTTTTTAACTAATAAAAGCTATGATTTTATGGAAAAGCAATGAAAACACTAGATAAGTATCTCTGCTGTGGATTAGCAGAAACGCATAAGGATATTCCACTTTCTATGCCAACATTAATTAGTGCCCCGCTCCAATGTCTCCTCGCCTTTGTTTTAATTTAAATGTAAATCAAGTGAATGTTATATTTTAGATCCTCTCCACATTCTTATTGACAAATAAGATAAGAGGAACTTACCAGCAGAGACTAGGTCTTTCCACAAGCCAACTAGCAGCATGATACTGCATAATTATTATGGGATAAAGATTATTATGGGATAAAGCTAAAAAGCCCTAATGGAAACATTCGGATAAGGAATAGAAGATCAAAGGGGATATGAAAACAGACATACATCCTAACTAGAGTCTAAACGACAACTTTCCACACCTCCTCTGACTTTGATCCAATAAACATTTATTGAACACCGACTGTTTGCCAGGCTCTGCTAGGTTCAGGGGATACAAATATTAAGATAGAATCACAAGCCTATCCTTCAGAGTTTGGGTATTCTCTGGCTACAAATGTAGTACTCATAAGTTACATAGGTACATAAAGCTGATCCTGCACCGTCCGACAGAGAAGCTTTTAGTCTTAAGTTCCCATTTACATTTAAATTCATACCCGGCACATCTCGAATGCTCACTAGTCACATGTGGTTAGTGGTTACCAATTATACTGGGCACATGGGCATCAACACATAGAGCTAAGGATATATAGAAAGAATATGTACATCATCACAGAACCTTCCACTGCACAGACTCGGCTCAGACACTAAATCATTGATCTCTATCACTTACTGATCCTATAACACTAAGGAAATCATTTAGTTAGCCTAGGAGTCTGTTATGACACAGACACAACTAAAATGTCCTTCAGTAAAGGAATGGCTAAACAAATTATAACCTATCCATACAATGGAATGTTATGGAGCAATTAAAAAAATAAACACAATAGGTCAGTATGTACTAGCACACAAAGATCTCCACAACTTAATATTGATACTGGTTGGATTAAGAAATATACAATGTGATACCATTTAGGTAAAACACATTCATATTAAAATGTACCACATTTTCTAGAGACCTATCTTAAATACACAAATATACAAAAACAAATGGATTGACCAAACAGATACGCAGTTATTCTTACAGTGGTGCCCAAAGGGGATTTGGACCACATAATAAATGTATATAAAACAAGCTACTGGAGGACAAGGTATTAATATTTCCTATACTAAGAGAAATAGTAAATTTAATTGCCACACCATCTATACCTGCCAGATGCTGATAAAAGTGCTCTGAGATAAATGTGTAAGGCTTTTTATATCTAAAGATTCTATGATGGATAGAGTAGAAAGTTTATAATTCCTAAGTTCTTAAGCTTTTGAAGGAGTTTAAAATCCACAGAGCAAGCAAACACAGTTGGTACCATGAATTTGAAAACAATCTGTGATTACTGAAAATGAATCAGTTCTCCCCTGTGCTCAAAGTCATTCATGCACTAGACAGTTGGGGTGGGGAGGGTGGGGAGAAATAAGAGACTCAGTTTCCATCCTTAAGCAACCTACAGACTAATGGGAAGGCACACATTCAGAAAGATCTTAAAACATAATGGCATACAGGTCATGAACTAGAAGTACAGGGAGATACAAGAGCATACAGCAGATATGGAAGGAAAATAGGAATCAAGTAGACAAAATATGTATTGTGGGGAAGACGGCAATGATTCAGGTAAAGGATATAGGTAGGAGTGTGGAGATCTAAAAGAACGTAAATGCCCCCACTTGGACGGGGGTAGTGTAGTTGAAAGAGGAGGGAGACAGAGTCAAAACTATGCAAGGCTTCATAAGCCATGGTAAAGAACTTGGATTTTATTTTAAAGATGGTGGGAAGTCACTGAAGGGTGGTTTTAAATACGGCAGTGACATGATGAGTTCTGCTTCTGTAGAAGGCTCAGGGGAGAGAATGGGAGACTGGAGTAGTAAGCTTGGCAGAATGTAATGTGAGCCTCTAGACAGCAGGTGATGGCAACATAGAGAATCTGAGACAGACCAAGGGGACAAAATAGGTGTGGTCTGGATTCAATTGATGGAGGAAATAAATATGCTCCGCTGTCCCTGCTGGAGAGATAGAACTTAGCAAATTTCTTTGCAATGTCTTTTTTTGGGACACCTGGATGGCTCAGTCAGTTAAGAGTCTGCCTTTGGCTCAGGTCATGATTCCCAGGGTCCTCAGATTGAGCCCCATTGGGCTCCCTGCTCAGCGGGGAGTCTGCTTCTCCCTTTGCTCCTCCCTCTGCTTGTGTGCGCGCGCGCTCTCTCTCTTTCTCTCTGTGTCAAATAAATAAAATCTTTTTTAAAAAATGTCTTTTTTTTAAATGCTAAAAATCTTCATCTTTTTTTATAGATCCACAATCCTTTATCTGTGATCCCCAAATCCAAAAAGCTCTGAAAATGGACAGGACTTCTGTACGATGGCGGCAAAACCGGATTTAACATGAGCTTCTAATTCTTGCCCTATCCCATTCTGCAAGAATATTCTACATAGTTCATTGTAGAAATATTAGCATCTGTGACTATGGGGTACAACCAGAAAAGACATTAGGTTTGTGAGGAAACAGTTGCTGTATGTACTATGCTACCTTTAAAAAATCTGAATTCAGCAATGCATTCGGCCCCTAGGGTTTCTGGGAGGAACTGTAGATGGTAAGTTGACCATATTCACTTTCCAGCTTTCACGGTGATACATACCACTAGTGATCATACAGACCATAAATTTGTGCCTGTGTTTGGTCAGGGAGGCGGGATATGGGTCAGTTACTATTCTTGATTGTGTGATTCTGGAGTTAAGAATGCATAGGTTTATTCTAATGGCTGACCTTTAGACATGCATCAAATAAGACAGGAAGCATTCATGTTTAGGGAGTTTTCATGGCACTGTGGAGAAAGTGCTACAAGGCTTAACCTCATGTATCTCTGCCCCTGGGGACTGATAACTTGTTTCTAACAAGGTGTGTGCTACAAGACGCCAGAGGCATCAAAAGGAATCTATCCCAGCCCTCTACCTACAACCCATCAACATTCATTCATTTTTTTAAAAACCCATTGGCACAGTACTCTGCGAGGGGATTTGGAGACAACAAATAAATGACATGTGATCCCAAACTGTTCTCAGGGAAGTTGCTCCAAAGGAGATGTTCTATAAATGTTTGTTAAGATAGTAAACTAGAAATAAAGAGAATATCAGTCTGTAACATTAAAAATGAGGTGAGGAAAAACAAGTTGCTAATCGCTTTTGAGTTGAGAGCTTGAAATCAGGGAGAAAAGTGTATCTAGGGAAGCAAGTGCTTTGATGGATAAGATTTGGAAAGACAGCTGGGGAAGGAAAAAAAAAAAATCAAAGTATATCTTCCTGATTGTCTAGTGATAGAACTCCCCCATCAGGACCCCTTGAGAAATATCATTAATAACCTACCTTATGCACCAAGCAATGTGTGGAGTTACAGTGATGTTCACTTTTGGAGCAATGCTAACCTGAAAGCAGCCTAGTTTTGAGTTGAAAAGACAGTAAAGCAAGGAGGTTGTTGGTGGTTTTACATACTTTTGCAAGAGTAGAGAAACTGACCAGAAAGGTCTTACCTTCAACGCAAGAAGGCTGAGCCCGCGTTGTGCCAGCAACCTGCCCTGGGAAGCAGGAGCACTTGACGGTTTGTGATCGCTCTTCGATGCGGTTCTTGTTACAGCACCTGTGGACAGCGACCACCTCACAGGTCCCTTGCTTGATTTGGTGGTGACCTGATGGATAAAACAGACCCAGTGCTGTCAGGAAAAAAATGAAGCTACAAAGTATGTGAACGATACCATGACCACATTTTCCAGCTTCCTGCACCATGCTTAAGAATCTTTGTAACTTTTTGTTTGGATGTCATTTCAAATTTTTATAAAGGTGTCAAGAATAGTGCGAAAAATTCCTATAAACCTGTGGTAGACAGAAATTCAGCCCCCAGAACCTTCAACCCCCGGTATCACACCCATTATGTTACTTACATGGCAAAAGAGATTTTGCAGATATAATTTAAATCACTAACTGGGGGATTCCTGGGTGGCTTAGTCAGGTAAGCATCTGCCTTCAGCTCAGGTCATGATCCCAGGTACCTGGGATCCAGCCCGGCATCAGGCTCCATGCTCAGCGGAGAATCTGCTTCTCCCTTTCTCTCCCTGCTTGTGTTTGCACTCTCTCTCTCAAATAAATAAAATCTTTAAAAAATAAAATAAAAATAATTAAATTACTAACTGGTTGATCTTAAGAGAAGGAACTTGAGCTAATGTGCTCACATGAGCTCTTAAAATCAGAGAGAGAGAGCAGAAGGGGAAGTCAGATTGAAAACATGAGAAGGACTCAAAGCATCACTGCTGGCTTAAAGATCAGGGGGTCAAAAGGCAAGGAAATGGTGACTTCAGTCCTACACCCACAAGGAACTGAGCCAACAAACTGAATACATGTGGAAGCAGATTCTTCCCCAGAGCTTCCATAAAGGAATGCAGGCCTGCTGATACCTTGATTTTAACCCAGAGGTCAGACTCTGAGCAGAGAATCCAGCTACACTGTGCCAGACTTCTGACCTACAGAAACAAGCCACTAAATTTGTGGTGATTTGTCACAGCAGCAATAACTAAGACCTTTTATCCAGATTCACTGTTGTTAACACGTGACCCTCTTTGTCTTGTCATTCACTCTCTTTCACATATCTTTCTGAGCCATTTGAGAGTAACTTGCAAACATGATACCCCCTGACCCTTCAGGAACACTTCAGTGGTTATTTCCTAAAAATAAAAACAGTCTCTTACATAATTATCAAAATCAGGACATTTGACACTGATACAATGCTATTTACACGATGCTATTACATGATCTACAGTTTTGCCAGTTGTCCTAATAATGTCTTTTCTAGCCTTTATTCCCCTTGTTCAGGATCCAACTCAGGGACCTATATTGTATTTAGTTGTCACATTTCTTTAGCCTTCTTTAGTCAGAAAGTATTTTTTAGCCTTGATCTTTCTTAACCTTGACATCTGTCAAGAATACATGCCAGTTATTTTGTAGAATGTCCCTCAGTGGGTCCAGTGGCCCTGGTCGAGTCTTCAAAGACTCCAACACCAGCCAACAGCTTAAAGTCAGTCTGATAACCCTGAAACAGGACCACCCAGCTAAGACACTCCCAGATTTCAGCTACTGACAGACTGTGTGAAGTTATATATGTTGACTGTTTTAAGCTTCTAAGAATTGGGCTAATTTGTTACACAGTGATAGATAACTAATTATCATCTCTGGCTATAGCAGGATTGGAAAGATTTACCTCTGCTCTGATAAAAACTATGTAAACAAGGCTGTGGAGGCAATATTTAGAAATTATTAGTAAAAGACAACTTTTTCAAGCACCCTCAAATTTCACATATGCTATTTACAATAAATTGTTCTGTGAATTACAAGCAGTCTCATCTACTCATTAAGACAGGTTTCCCCAAAGATTCCCAGGGGCTAATGCTTTGCTTGGTTTCTGTGGTGGGTGCAGGTACTTCAAATCACAAAACTAGCTTAAAAATCTGAATTATGGAATATTTTTAATTGATAAAACAAGCCCTTCCACAAAACAACCTCTATATTATTCTGAAAAATTTCTAGCCCTTTTTTCTATGTTAACTTTCGGTGGAAACAAAATTCAATCACTGGCAAGAACAAATACTAAGGCAAAATTTCATTTGTAAAACACATAAAAGCAGAACCACTACCCAGAGAATCAAACCACCATCCTGAAATTTTCCATCTACTACAGAAGAAAGCATAAAGTGATTAAAACTATAAACCCAATTAAATGTACACAACAAGAATGCTGATTTCCGAGGTACCTGGGTGGCTCAGTTGTTAAGTGTCTGCCTTTGGCTCAGGTCATGATCCCAGGGTCCTGAGATTGAGCCCCCCTTTGGGCTCCCTGCTCAGCAGGAAGCCTGCTTCTCCCTCTCCCACTCCCCCTGCTTGTGTTCCCTCTCTTGCTGTGTCTGTCAAATAAATAAAATCTTTAAAAAAAAGAATGCTGATTTCCCATAGGTAGTTGCATACAATTGTAAAAAATAAATACAAATAAATGGTAATTACAATGTCGGGAAAGTAGGGTGGGCACTTAGTGCTGAGTAAGCAGAACAGCAAGGACTGGGAAGAGCTCAAGAGGAGACCCTGTCTCTGGTTTCCAACTGCAAGTAAGCACGTTCAGGTCAAACGTTCCCTGAATGACTAGCCATGTGGTAGGGGGGCCCAGGGTGAATTCATCCCCAGTCCTCCATCAGTGCCTTCCCCTGTTGGCCACTGTCACAGTTCGCTCAGCTGCCACAAGAAAGGACCACAGGCTGGGTGGCTTAAACAACAGATCAAGGTCCTGGCCAATTCAGGTGAGGGCATTCTTTGCAGCTTGCAAAAAGCAGAAGGGGGCAGGGACAGAGCGCTCTGCTGTCTTTTATTTTTTTTTTTTTTCCATAAAAACACTGGCTCTCCCAGATTAGGGCCACACCCATACCCATATGACCTCATTTAACCTTAATTTCCTCCTCACAGTCTCTGTCTCCAAATATAGTCATATTTGGGGGTTAGTGCTTTAACTTAGGAATGGGGGGGCAAATATTCAGTAGATATAACAGCCATCCTGAATTAGATTTTCATTTTTTTTTTTTTTAAGATTTTATTTATCTGACAGAGAGAGACACAGTGAGAGAGGGAACACAAGCAGGAGGAGTGGGAGAGGGAGAAGCAGGCTCCCGGCCGAGCAGGGAGCCCAATGTGGGGCTCAATCCCAGGACCCTGGAATTATGACCCGAGCCAAAGGCAGAGGCTTAATGACTGAGCCACCCAGGCGCCCCTGAATTAGATTTTCAAAGACGCTGGAGAGCCATGAAGGCAGAACTAAACCTCACTAAGAAAATAAAAGAAATGCATTTTAGTAACTTAGCATAGTTGAGAAGTGATTGGGATATTGATTAATATTATAGTTGGCTTAGAATTTTGCTATTTAGATAACCATCCACAAATGCAAACAGATTTTTTTTTCCCTACTCAAATTTCTCTTTAAATAATCAGCTTGTGTAGTCTAGGATTTTATTCATTTATATAACACGGACTATGGTACCTCATTGATTTTTAAGATACAGTGTTTTTCTCATCTTTAAACATTTCAGGTCTCACAACTGATAGTATCTTATTGTAACTGGCAATGCTTTTCTTTCTTAGAAATACACAAAATCGGGGGGGGGGAGCAAGATGGCGGAGGAGTAGGAGACCTGGATTTCATCTGGTCTCAGGAATTCAGCTGGATAGGGATCAAACCATTCTGAACACCTACGAACTCAACAGGAGATCGAAGAAAAGAATAGCAACAACTCTCTGAACAGAAAAGCGACCACTTTCTGGAAGGTAGGACATGCGGAGAAGTGAATCCGAGGCGATATTCGGGAGGATAGACGGCGGGGGAGGGGCCTCCATCGGCCGCTTCTGGCAAGTGATAGAGCCCCAGAGCACAAAATTGGAACTTTTAGAAGTCTGCTCCGCTGAAGGACATCACTCCGGTGGCTAAGCGGGGGGTGGAACCATCGTGGGACAGTGTGGTCTCAGGACCCTCGGGGTCACAGAAAGACTGGGGGTGCCTGAGTGCGGTAGAGCTCCCAGGTATCGGAGCAGGGAAGCTGGCTGCAGAGATGGAGCCGAGGAGCGGGCTCTCAGCTCGGGGTGATCCGCGGCATAGTCGGGCCACTGCTCCTCCAGCAAGGACCCAACAAGCAGCAGATCCGGGGAGACTCCCCTTCCTCCCCCGAGAGGAGCGGCGCTGGAGCGCACAACAGGGATCTGCAGGGTTTGGAGACTCCACAAGGGGTCGTGTGCCAGAGAGAGAGACGCTCGGTCACAGGCCGGGTGAGCGCGGAGTGCGGCCGGAAACTGGGGAGACAGGAGTGACTGACTGCTTTTCTCTGGGGGCTCACTGAGGAGCAGGGCCCCGAGTTCTCGGCTCCTCCAGGGCAGAGATTGGGAGGCCGCCATTTTCACTCTCGGCCTCCAAAGCCCAACAGAAAGCTTGCAGGGAACAAAAGCTCCCGAGAGCAAACCCGAGCAGATTACTTAGCCCGGACAGGCAAGGGTGGGGCAATTCTGCCTCCAGCAAAGACATTTGGAAACCATGGCAACAGGCCCCTCCCCCAGAAGATCAGCGAGAACAGCCAGCCAAGACCAAGTTTACTGATCAATGAGAATGGCAGAACTCCAGCGATAGGGGAATACTGCACATAGAATTCATGGCTTTTTTACCATGATTCTTTAGTCTTTCAAAGGTAATTTTTTTTAACTTTTTTTTTTGAATATTTCTTTTTCCCTTTTTCAACCAACATCTTATCAATCCCTTTTTTAAAAAACATTTTTCATTTTTTTTTTAAGATTTTGTTTATTTATTTGACAGAAAGAGAGACACAGCGAGAGAGGGAACACAAGCAGGGCGAGTGGGAGAGGGAGAAGCAGGCTTCCCGCAGAGCAGGGAGCCCGATGTGGGGCTTGATTCCAGGACCCTGGGATCATAACCCAAGCCGAAGGCAGACATTCAATGACTGAGCCACCCAAGTGCCAGCAACATTTTTCATTTTTAGAGTCATATTCTATCCCTTCATAGTAGTTACCCTTATTTTTGGCATATATATATATATATAAGTTGTTCTCTCTTTAAAATTTTGAGATACAGTTTCTTCTAACAGATCAAAATATACCCTAAATCTCTAGTGTATGGCTTTGCTCTAGTCTCCTGCCTGATCACATTCTCTCCCTTTTTTTTCTTTTTTTTTAAATCCTCTTCTTTCTTTTATCAAACAACTTCTTATCAATTCCTATTATAAATTTTTTTATAATTTTCATCTTTACAGTCATATTCCATCCCTTCATCATATCAACCCTTATTTTTGTACATATATAAGTTTTCTTTCTTTAAAATTTTGGGAGGCACTTTCTTCTAACAGAGCAAAATACACCCAAAATCTAGTGTGTGGCACTGATCTATGCACCAGCCTGATCATATTTGACCATATTCTGGTTGGTTTTTTTTTTGGTTTTGTTCTGTTTTTGTTTGCTTTTATCTTTTTCTTTTTTTTTTCTTTTTCTTTTTTCTTTCTTTATCTTTCTTTCCCCCCGGCTTCAGGTCTTTTCTGATTAGTTTAGAGTATATTTTCTGGGGATGTTGTTACCCTGTTGGCATTTTGTTCTCTCATTCATCTATTCTCCTCTGCACAAAATGACAAGACGGAAAAAATCACCACAACAAAAAGAACAAGCGGTAGTACCAACTGCAAGGGACCTACTCAATACAGACATTAGTACAATGTTGGATCTAGAGTTCAGAATCATGACTTTAAAGATACTAGCTGGGCTTGAAAAAAGCATGGAAATTATTAGAGAAACCCTTTCTGGAGAAATAAAAGAACTAAAATCTAACCAAGTCGAAATCAAAAAGGCTATTAATGAGGTGCAATCAAAAATGGGGGCGCTAAATGCTAGAATAAATGCGGCACAAGAATCAGTGATATAGAAGACCAAATGATGGAAAATAAAGAAGCTGAGAAAAAGAGAGATAAACAACTACTGGATCACGAGGGCAGAATTCAAGAGATAAACGATACCATATGATGAAACAACATTAGAATAATTGGGATCCCAAAAGAAGAAGAAAGAGAGAGAAGGGCAGAAGGTATATTGGAGCAAATTATAGCAGAGAACTTCCCTAATTTGGGGAAGGAAACAGGCATCAAAATCCAGGAAGCACAGAGAACCCCTCTCAAAATCAATAAAAAATAGGCCAACACCCCGACATCTAATAGTAAAACTTATGAGTCTCAGAGACAAAAAGAAAATCCTGAAAGCAGCTTGGGAGAAGAGATATGTAACCTACAATGGTAGAAGTGTTAGATTGACAACAGACCTATCCACAGAGACCTGGCAGGCCAGAAAGGATTGGCAGGATATATTCAGAGCACTAAATGAGAAAAATATGCAGCCAAGAATACTATATCCAGCTAGGCTGTCATTGAAAATAGAAGGAAAGATAAAAAGCTTCCAGGACAAACAAAAACTAAAGGAATTTGCAAACACAAAACCAGCCCTACAAGAAATCTTGAAAGGGGTCCTCTAAGCAAAGAGAGACCCTAAAAGCAACATAGACCAGAAAGGAACACAGACAATATACAGTAACAGTCACCTTACAGGCAATACAATGGCACTAAACTTCTATCTTTCATTAGTTACCCTGAATGTAAATGGGCTAAATGCCCCAATCAAAAGACACAGGCTATCAGATTGGATTAAAAAACAAGACCCATCGATATGCTGTCTGCAAGAGACTCATTTTACACCCAAAGACACCCCCAGATTGAAAGTGAGGGGGTGGAAAATCATTTACCTTGCTAATGGACACCAAAAGAAAGCTAGGTTGGCAATCCTTCTATCAGACAAATTAGATTTTAAACCAAAGACTGTAATAAGAGATGAGGAAGGACACTGTATCCTACTTAAAGGCTCTATCCAACAAGAAGATCTAACAATTGTAAATATCTATGCCCCTAACATGGGAGCAGCCAATTATATAAGCCAATTAATAACAAAAGCAAAGAAACACATTGACAACAATACAATAATAGTGGGGGACTTTAACACCCCCCTCACTGAAATGGACAGATCATCTAAGCAAAAGATCAACAAGGAAATAAAGACTTGAAATGACACATTGGACCAAATGGACTTCACAGACATATTCAGAACATTCCATCCCAAAGCAACGGAATACACATTCTTCTCTAGTGCCCATGGAACATTCTCCAGAATTGATCACATCCTAGGTCATAAATCAGGTCTCAACTGGTACCAAAAGATTGGGATCATTCCCTGCATATTTTCAGACCACAGTGCTTTGAAACTGGAACTCAATCACAAGAGGAAAGTCAGAAAGAACTCAAATACATGGAGGCTAAAGAGCATCCTACTAAAGAATGAATGGGTCAACTATGAAATTAACGAAGAATTTTAAAAATTCATGGAAACCAATGAAAATGAAAACACAACTATTCAAAATCTTTGGGATGCAGCAAAGGCAGTCCTCAGAGGAAAGTATATAGCAATACAAGCCTTTCTCAAGAAACAAGAAAGGTCTCAAATACACAACCTAACCCTACACCTAAAGGAGCTAGAGAAAAAAACAGCAAATAAAGCCTAAACCCAGCAGGAGAAGTAATAAAGATCAGAGCAGAAATCAATGAAATAGAAACCAAAAGAACAGTAGAACAGATCAATGAAACTAGGAGCTGGTTCTTTGAAAGAATTAACAAGATGGATAAACCCCTGGCCAGACTTATCAAAAAGAAAAGAGAAAGGACCCAAATCAACAAAATCATGAATGAAAAAAGAGAGATCACAACCAACACCAAAGAAATACAATTATAAGAACATATTATGAGCAACTCTATGCCAGCAAATTAGATAACCTGGAAGAAATGGATGCATTCCTAGAGATGTATCAACTACCAAAACTGAACCAGGAAAAAATAGAAAACCTGAACAGACCTATAACCACTAAGGAAATTGAAGCAGTCATCAAAAATCTCCCAACAAACAAAAGCCCAGGGCCAGATGGCTTCCCAGGGGAATTCTACCAAACATTTCAAGAAGAACTAATACCTATTCTTCTGAAACTGTTCCAAAAAATAGAAATGGAAGGAAAACTTCCAAACTCATTTTATGAGGCCACCATTACCTTGATCCCCAACCCAAAGACCCCATTAAAAAGGAGAATTACAGACCAATATCCTTGATGAATGTGGATGCAAGGATTCTCACCACAATACTAGCCAATAGGATCCAACAGTACATTAAAAGGATTATTCACCACGACCAAGTGGGATTTATCCCTGGGCTGCAAGGTTGGTTCAACATCCGCAAATCAATCAACGTGATACAATACATTAACAAAAGAGAAAACAAGAATCATATGATCCTCTCAATAGATGCAGAAGAAGCATTTGACAAAGTACAGATCAAAACTCTTCAGAGTATAGGGATAGAGGGTACATACCTCAATATCATAAAAGCCATCTATGAAAAACCCACAGCGAATATCATTCACAATGGGGAAAAACTGAGAGCTTTCCCCGTAAGGTCAGGAACGCGGCAGGGATGTCCACTCTCACCACTGCTATTCAACATAGTATTGGAAGTCCTAGCCACAGCAATCAGATAACAAAAAGAAATCAAAGGCATCCAAATCAGCAAAGAAGTCAAACTCTCACTCTTTGCAGATGATATGATACTTTATGTGGAAAACCCCAAAGACTCCACCCCAAAACTGCTAGAACTCATACAGGAATTCAGTCAAGTGGCAGGATATAATATCAATGCACAGAAATCAGTGGCATTCCTATACACCAACAACAAGACAGAAGAAAGAGAAATTAAGGAGTCAATCCCATTTACAATTGCACCCAAAGCCATAAGATATCTAGGAATAAATCTAACCAAAGAGACAAAGGATCTGTACTCAGAAAACTATAAAATACTCATGAAAGAAATTGAGGAAGACACAGAGAAATGGAAAAACATTCCATGCTCATGGACTGGAAGAATAAATATTGTGAAGAGGTCAATGCTACCTAGAGCAATCTACACATTCAATGCAATCCCTATCAAAATACCATCCACTTTGTTCAAAGAAATGGAACAAATAATCCTAAAATATGTATGGAACCAGAAAAGACCCCGAATAGCCAGAGGAATGTTGAAAAAGAAAAGCAAAGCTGGCGGCATCACAATTCCAGACTTCAAGCTCTATTACAAAGCTGTCATCATCAAGACAGTATGGTACTGGCACAAAAACAGACACATAGATCAATGGAACAGAATAGAGAGTCCAGAAATGGACCCTCAACTCCATGGTCAACTCATCTTTGACAAAGCAGGAAAGAATGTCCAATGGAACAAAGAAAGTCTCTTCAACAAATGGTGTTGGGAAAATTGGACAGCCACATGCAGAAGAATGAAACTGGACCATTCCCTTACACCACACACAAAAATAGACTCCAAATGGTTGAAAGACCTCAATGTGAGACAGGAGTCCATCAAAATCCTAAAGGAGAACACAGGCAGCAACCTCTTCAACCTCAGCCACAGCAACTTCTTCCTAGAAACATTGCCAAAGGCAAGGGAAGCAAGGACAAAAATAAACTATTGGGACTTCATCAAGATAAAAAGCTTTTGCACAGCAAAAGAAACAGTCAACAAAACCAAAAGACACCCAACAGAATGGGAGAAGGTATTTGCAAATGACATATCAGATAAAGGGCTAGTATCCAAAATCTATAAAGAACTCATCAAACTCAACACCCAAAGAACAAAGAATCCAATCAAGAAATGGGCGGAAGACATGAACAGACATTTTTCCAAAGAAGACATCCAAATGGCCAACAGACACATGAAAAAGTGCTCCACATCGCTCGGCATCAGGGAAATCCAAATCAAAACCTCCATGAGATACCACCTCACATCAGTCAGAATGGCTAAAATTAACAAGTTAGGAAACAACAGATGTTGGCAGGGATGCGGAGAAAGCGGAACCCTCCTACACTGTTGGTGGGAATGCAAGCTGGTGCAACCACTCTGGAAAACAGTATGGAGGTTCCTCAAAAAGTTGCAAATAGAGCTACCATACGAACCAGCAATTGCACTACTGGGTATTTATCCCAAAGATACAAATGTAGGGATCTGAAGGGGTACATGCACCCCAATGTTTATAGCAGCAATGTCCACAATAGCCAAACTGTGGAAAGAGCCAAGATGTCCATCGACAGATGAATGGATAAAGAAGATGTGGTATATATATACAATGGAATATTTTGCAGCCATCAAAAAGAATGAGATCTTGCCATTTGCAACAATGTGGATGGAACTGGAGGGTGTTATATTGAGCGAAATAAGTCAAACAGAGAAAGACATGTATCATATGACCTCACTGATATGAGGAATTCTTAATCTCAGGAAACAAACTGAGGGTTGCTGGAGTGCTGGAGGGTGGGAGGGATGGGGTGGCTGGGTGATAGACATTGGGGAGGGTATGTGGTATGGTGAGCGCTGTGAATTGTGTAAGACTGTTGAATCACAGATCTGTACCTCTGAAACAAATAATGCAATATATGTTAAGGGGGAAAAAAAAGAAGAAGAAGATAGCAGGAGGGGAAGAATGAAGGGGGGGAAATCGGAGGGGGAGACGAACCATGAGAGATGATGGACTCTGAAAAACAAACTGAGGGTTCTAGAGGGGAGGGGGTGGGAGGATGGGTTAGCCTGGTGATGGGTATTAAAGAGGGCACGCTCTGCATGGAGCACTGGGTGTTATGCACAAACAATGAATCATGGAACACTACATCAAAAACTAATGATGTAATGCATGCTGATTAACAATTAAAAAAAAAAGAAATACACAAAATCGCAGTTTATCTCAAAATTAATGGCATCTTAGATTTGATAAAATAGGGTAGGTGGCAGGCACTGTTTTAAATCCTTTACTAATACTATCCTATGTGATCTTATAAAAATGCTACGATGTAGGTACTCTTTTTATTCCTTTTGTACATTTAATAAAATAAGCAAACATTAATTTGCCCAAGATCACAGAACTAGAAATTGAAGAGGACAGATGCAAACCCAGGCAGTGTCTATTCTGTCACAGAATGCAGGGGAAAGACAGTAACCAATATTTAACTAAGGAGAGTCAAAGTGGCATCTCCACCTCAGCAAACCACAAGATATGGTTCAGTTTCCCACTGAAAACAACTTCCCTACACAACGGCAGTGTGTGTGGGACTCCATACAGACACTGTTTCTAGTCATTTGTTTACACTGGACTTTGGTCTTTGAATAAGAACGTGCCTCATTTCTTTGTAATCTATAGTTCCTGACACAGGAGGTAAGTATTCAGAAACAAGTATTTTAAAATTGCTCAAGGAATGATGGCAGAAGACAGGGATCCATTGTGGGCTAACGTGCACAGAAATCAGATTATATACTTGGCTTGAGCAGCTCATCTTGTATTAGGGTTCTCCAAAGAGAAAGAACCAACATGAAGCAGGTATATACACATAAAGAGATTTATTATAAGAAACTGGCTCACGTGATTAGGGGAGCTGAAAATTCCCAAGATTTGGAGGGTAAGTCAGCAAGATGGAGACTCCAGGGAGCCAAAAGTTTAGTTCCAGTCTGAGTCCAAAGGCTTGAGACCCAGGAGAGCCAAGGTTGTCACACTAGTTGAAAGATTGGAAGGCTCAAGACTCAGCAAGAGCTGGTGTTTCAGTTTGCAAAGGTAAGAAAAGACTACTGTCCCAGTCCAAAATCAGGAAAAATTCTCTCTTACTCAGGGCAAGGTCAGTCTTTTTGTTCTACTGAGGTCTTCAGCCCAGAACATGAGGCCCACCCACATTAAGGAGGGCAATCTTCTTTACTCAATCTATCAATTCAAATGCTAAACACCCTCAAAGAAACACACAAATAATGTTTGATCAACATCTGGGCAACCCATGGCCCAGTCAATTTGTTATATAAAATTCATCACCATAAACATGATAAAACTATGTAGTGTAGTCTTACTGGATGTGGGGAAAAAAATAAAAGCTTTTTTTTTAAGATTTTATTTATTTATTTGACAGAGACAGACACAGCGAGAGAGAGAACACAAGCAGGGGAAGCGGGAAAAGGAGAAGCAGGGAGCCCAATGGGGGCCCAATCCAAGGACCCTGGGATCATGACCTGAGCTGAAGGCAGACGCTTAATGACTGAGCCACCCAGGCACCTCAAATGAAAGCTTTTAAAAGAGACAAGAAGTTAATGACTTTCATGGTAAACTTAGTTCTCTGGAAAGGTACAGGAAGGATGCCTTGTTCAGTAAGATCACTACCAAAGAGTGGCCACTGCAAGTAAATTCGCTTAAAACAAAGATACATCGCTCTGTTTGGCAGCAGGAAATATTTTGGCTAGGGATTCACCTTGAAAACTAAAGCTAAATACATGTAAGTATTGAGAGTGAGGGACTGTACCTCAGACTTCTCTTATGGGATTTACCTTACAGGTGTGAAATGAAATGGATAAGACTAAGTTATCCAAAAGTAGAGCTGCTCTCAGAAGCAAAACTGGCCCAACAGAAAACAAAACACTATCCTCTTTGTGCTCTCTCTTCATCTCTGTCAGCTGCTGGGCCATTTCCCTTCCCGGGAAATGGCCTGTCTGGGTAGGTAGAAGGGAGGGTATTTATTTCTATGTATTTAACCAATACTTCATACAGTGTACTACGTACAAGACACTGTTCCCTGTGCTCCTAGAGACATGTAAGTGGGGAAACTTAAAATTGGTCCTTGATTCCTTTCCACACTTTTGACCATGCAATCAGGTTGCATATTTTCTTTTCAGAAAAGGTGACTTAAAGTATTGTCAAGACTATAAAATATAAGATGCCTAATTCCTCATTCACCTGAAGTTAACATGGACATCATTAAAAACATTATAATTCCTAAAACAATAACTTACTATTTTGGGATTGCTATAGAAGATGGATAGGGGCGCCTGGGTGGCTCAGTCGGTTGACTTTATCTGAAGAGTGAATTGCTTAAATGTTTATCTTTTTTTCTTATTAACCATGCTTTTAAGAAAAGTTGCCAACAACAAAGGAAATGCCCATTTGTCGCAGTGCAGTCAGGGCCATTTCATTGTTAAAGAGATAAAATACAAAACCTCATTTGCAATAGAAGTTCTTCCACTGAAACTACTTGAAAGCTGATAGGGAGTCAGGAGGCATCAGATTAGGGTGACTTACTTCATGCGATTATTTCCCTTGGATCCTTTTCCTTTTGTTCAAATCCCTTTTCCCCTTCCTCCTCCTGCCCAGCTCAAGAATATACACCCTTAAAAGGAAGCCTCACACTCCAGTGATCTTCTTAGAAGGCATTTATTTTATTTGAGTGTGGTTTTTCTCTACGGCATTCTCAGCCTTTCTCTTCACGAAAGCACAACAGAGGAAAGAGAAAGATGAAAAGACGAATTCATGAAATGAAAGCAGACAATGAGGTAGTGGCTAGTCATTGCCTTTGGAAACCATGCCTAGTATTCCTGGTTGTAGTTCTCTTATAATTCTCAACTCTCTCCCTCTATACCTGCCCCAACTCAGCTTTCAGTCAAAAAAGGGTTATGTCACAGAATAGATGTAAAACTATGGTAGCCACGGGACCACCAGCTGGACAATCATGATAATTTACTCGTGGAGACAAATATCTTCTGAGCCCATAGTATGTGCCAGGCCCTCTGCTGGGGTTGAGGATAGAGCAGTAAAGAAGAGATGGCCTTTGGTCTCAACAAGTAGAGACACCAAACAAAATATCTTGCAATACTCCCAAGGAGGAAACGGCCTTCTCCTTACCTTCTTTTGGCCTTGGAGTCAGAATTGCTGAGCTAGCACGCCAGCTTACAGACTTGGGTAATTCCACAGAGCCTCTCACTCTCATTTTCCCATATATAAGTAGTTTATTATCTACCTCACATGATGGTTATGAATTTTAAACTGCTTAATGAACATAGTGAGCTATTTGAAAAATGATAGATGTTGAATAAATGCCTTTGTTTTTTGTTGACACATTTATTCAATAAATATTTGTTGACTATTTACTCTATGCTAGCACATGGTAACAATGCTGAACAAAAAAGGCCCCCCAAAATCCTCTTCAAGGACTTTTCATATTTTAGTATGAAAGAAACACAAAGCAGGAAAGATACAATTTAAAATAGGGAAGGCCAGAAACTAATATTTGAGTGAGAAATTAAAGCAGTAAGAAAATAAGTCCTGCAGATATCAAAGGGAAAAAGGCCCTTATAGCTGGAGCTATGGAAGAGAAGGAGAAATTAATAGATGATGCCAGAAAGATAATGGAGGGTAAATGGGCAGATTACAGAGGGCCTCATGGGTTACTGTTGAGGCTTGGGCTTTTACTCACAATACGATGGGAAGCCCCTGGAAATGATGAACTTGGAATGACCTGATCTAACCTACATTTTTAAAAGATCTATTATGATCAGAACAGACTGAAGAAGAGCAAGGATGAAAGCAGGGACATAGCACCTGCCACAATAATCCAAGGAGAGGTGATGATAGCTTGGACCAAGGTCACGGCAGTGGAAATGGTAAGAAAATGTTGGGTTCTGGATTTATGTAGAAGGTAGAAGTGACAGGATTTGCTGATAAGTTAAATTTAAGATGTGAGAGGAAGAGAGGAGTCAATGCTGCCCCCAAAGTTGTTGACTTGAACACTGAGAAAGGTGGGGCTGTCCCTTAAATAAATAAGGAGAAAAGTAGGAGCTGGGCTGTTAAATTTTAGAGGCCAATTAGATTTTAACTGAGGAAGGTCAAATAGGCAGTTAGACATTTGAGTCTGGTGTTCAAGAGAGAAGTCTGGTTTTAAGGTGGACAGTTACTCACCATTGTAATATTGGATAGTATTTCAAGTCATGACACTGGATAAAATCCCCGAAAGAACATTGATAGCCAGACGATTAAAAAAAAATGATCACTTACATGTTGAGTTTGGGAGCAGAGAAAAGGTAGCCAGTGGCCTAAATAAAACCAAAAATAAATGTGTGGGGGCAAAGAGTTGGGTTTAAGATGGCGGCATACCAAGATCCAGAACTCACTTCCTCTCACAGACACAACAAATCTACAACTACATATGGACTAATTCCCTCTAAAAGGCACCTGAAAATTTAATGAAGAGAGCCTCCACAACAAAGCATAAAAGGACAGCAATGAGACAGGAAGAAGCAGAGACATGGACTCACCAGGAAAAAAAACATTCCAGACTTAAGTGAATTACAACCGGGAGGGATTACAAAGGTATGGAACTTTTTCTTGAGAAGCGAGGGATTCAAGCTCCACATCAGGCATCCTAACCCTTAGATCCCACACAGGATAGACAAGACCCCAAAATACCAGGCTCTGAAAATCGATGGGGATTATGTTCAGAAGAGCTATAAAACTGTAGCGACTGGAAAAACTGTAAAGGGGCTCATGTGCAGAATCACTTGACCTAGAAAACATCTCAAAAACACCAATTTGAAAAGCCCTAGATAAAAGAGTCCATTTACTAATCTTAGAGAGTCTGCTGGAGAGGCAGGAGACAAGGACTCTCCACAGAACTGAGACACTGGTGGGAGCCGTTTTTGTAATCTCAGTCTATCTTCCTGATACCGGCTCTGAATGGTGTCATTTTGGCATTCTCCCTCTAACTTGCTAGCACCAGTGTGTGTGCCCACTGAAAGCCCCACCCACAAATGCAAAGAAGCAGTTGCTGTTGTACCCCAATAATGGGCCAGGAACGGACCCACCCACCCAACATAAGACCACCAAAATATTTACAGCAAATATTAACAGACATAAGTGGAAAAGCTGACAGTAATACAATAATAGTACGGGGCTTGAATACTCACTCTACTTACATCAATGCATAGATTATCCAGACAAAAAAATCAGTAAGGAAACATTAGCCTTAAATGACACATTAGACCAGATGGACTTAGTAAATATATATACATTCCATCCAAAAGCAGTACAACACACGTTCTACTCAAGTGCAAATGGAACATTCTCTAGGATATATCACAGGTTAGGCCACAAAACAAGTCTAATAAATTCAAGAAAACTGCATTAATATCAAGCATCTCATTTGACCACAATGGTATGACAGTAGAAATTAATTACAAAAAGATAACTGAACAACTAGTAGGTCTTTGAACAAAAAAGAAATAACAAAAATATATAAATATAAATTTAAAAAGACCTAGAGACAAATGAAAACAAAAATATGACATACCAAAATCTATGGGATGCAGCGAAAGTGGTTTCTAAGAGGGAAGTTCATAACAACGCAGGCCTACCTCAAGAAATAAGAAAAATTTCAAATAATAAATCTAACTTTACACCCAAAGGACCTAGACAAAAACAAAAATAAACAAACAAAACAAACAACAAAAAACCAGCAAAACCCAAAATTAGTAGAGGGATGGAAATACTAAAAATCAAAGTTAAAATACATGAAATCAAGACTAAAAATACAATTTAAAAGATCAGTGAAATTAAGCCAATTCATTGACAAATTAAAATTGACAAACATGTAGCCCAACTAACCAAAAAAAAAAAAAAAAAAGACTCAAAATCAGAAGTGAAAGAGGCAAAGTTATAACTGATACCACAGAAATAAAGTATCATGAGACTACTATGAACAACTGCCTTCAAACTGGACAACCTAGAAGAAATGGGTAAGTTCCAAAAAAATACAATTTTCCAAGATTGATTTGGGAAGAAATAGAAAATCTGAATAGACCAATTACTAATAAGGATATTGAAGCACTAATCAAACATCTCCTATATGACTGATCAGGTGCAAATATGTAAAATATATAAAGAACTCTTACAGCTCAACAATAAAAAAAAAAAAAAACCTGTTAAAAAATGGGCAGAGGGGGCGCCTGGGTGGCTCAGTCACTAAGCATCTGCCTTCGGCTCAGGTCATGATCCTGGGGTCCTGGGATCGAGGCCCGCATCGGGCCTCCTGGTCCGCAGGAAGCCTGCTTCTCCCTCTCTCACTCCCCCGACTTGTGTTCCCTCTCTCGCTATCTCTCTCTGTCAAATAAATAAATTTAAAAAAATCTTTAAAAAAAAAAAAATGGGCAGAGGATCTGAGTTTACACTTCTTTTAAGGGATATACAGATGACAGACACATGAAAAGATGCTCAACATCATTAGGTAAATGCAAAACGAAACCAGAATGAGATAACACCTCATACCTGTCAGAATAGCTCTTCTCAAAAAGACAAGGAATAACAAAGATAACAAGACTGGCAAGGATGTGGAAAAAAGACAATCTTCATACACTGTTGGTGGGTTTATAAACTGGCACTGGCACTATGGAAAACACTATGCAAATTTCTCAAAAAATTAAAAACACAACTAACATATGATCCAGCTATTCCATTTCTGGATATTTATCCAAACAATACAAAAACACCAGTTCAAAAGATATATGCACCCTTATGTTCACTGCAGCATTATTTCTAACAGCCAAGATATGAAAACAAAGTGTCCATCAATAAATGAATAAAGATGTATATTATACACAGACACACCAACACGTCTGGAAAAAAATGAAATCTTGCTATTTGGACAACACAGAGGGGCTTTTGAAGGTATTATGCTAAATGAATTAAGTCAGGGGGCACCTGGGTGGCTCAGTCGGTTGAGCTGACTCTTGGTTTCAGTTGAGGTAGTGATCTCATGGGTTGTGAGACTGAGCCCCAACTTGGGCTCCTAGCTCAATGGGGCATCTGCTTGAAAGATTCTCTCCCCCTACCCCTCCCTAGACACATGTGTGCGCTCTCTCTAAAAATAAATAAATCTTTAAAAAGAAAAAAGAAAAATACCATATGATTCCACTTACATTTGGAATCTGAAAAATAAAACAAATGAACAAACAAAACAGAAAGCAGACTCATGGAAACATCCAACATACTAGTCATTAGTTGAAGTGGAAGGTATTAATGGGCAGGTGAAATAGGTGAAGCGGATTAAGAGCTACAAACTTCTAGTTATAAAATAAATGAGTCACAGGGATGTAATATGCATCATAGAGAATATAGGCAGAAATACTAGAATAATTTTAGTAATAATGACAGATGGTAACTAGACTTATTGTCTTATAATGTCTTAGAAGACTTATAGTTTTACAATGTATAAAAACACCAAATCGCTATGATGTGAAACTAAAACAATAGAATATTATATGTCAAATATATTAATAGATAATGCAAATAAAAATTTTCAACTGATTGAAGGTCAAAAAAATTGTATGTTCTAACCTAGCATACCCCAGTCTCTTACCTTGGTTTTTAGAATACCTAAAACTTCCCAAGCTTAGCAGTTCTAATTAGTCTTTAAAAACTTTTCTTCCCTTATCACTCAAGTCCTATTCTAAGTACTTGCCCTGCACATTTTTCTTAATCAAAAGTCTATTTGTTTACCATTCTCTACCAAGAGTACCATCAATTAGAAGATATATATATATTGATATGAAAAGCACCATGGAATAAATGCTGAGGGGACCTCATCATTAAATGACCCTTGGTCTTTTGAATACATGGCATAAATGAGAATACACACACACACACACACACACAGAGCTCCTATTTTAATTATAATACAAAAGTTCCTTTTAATTAACAACATATAACTTTCCAATGTTATATTGAGATACCATTACTTTTTAGTGGACTAACTCCTCCCTTATTTCAGAAGGAGTCCATCCAACTGTCTGTTATGGACTGAAATGTACCCCTCCCACGCCCAAGGTCACTTGTTGAAGCCCTAAACTTCAAGGGACCATATATGTGGATAAGGCCTTTTCAAGCTAATTAAGGTTAAGTGAGGTCTTAAGGGCAGGACACTAATCCAGAAAAACTGGTGTCTTTATAAGAAGAAATACCAGACAGGTGCCCCTCTCTCCACACAGGCACAGAGATAAGGTTACATGATGTCACAGGGAGAAGGTAGCCACCTGCACACTAGGAAGAAAGTCCTTACCAGGAAACAAATTTGCTGACACATGGATCTTGGACTTCTACCTTCTAGAACTATGAGAAAATAAAGTTCTGATGTTTAAGCCACCGAGGCTCTGGTATTTTGTAATGGTGGCCCGAGCTGACGGTCACTTATTAATTCTAACTTTACAGAATGAGAAAAGGTGACACACTTCGTTTCAAGGGGTATTATACTAACATGACTGGGTAAAACAAATCTTTTGGGTTCACTCATGTTTCTGAAAACATCTCTCTCCATGTATGCATGTGTACAGGTATGTGTCCCATAAAAATGTTTTTACAATCCATTACAGAGCATTGGGAAATATCAAGTAAAAGACATGATCTTTGCCTTCAACTGTTGGTGGTGTGGACCCAATCTGCCTTAGTTTACAGCAACACAGATTACTACAATACCAAACTGTATTGGAGAATGGTCTTATTCTTAGGAAATACATGTGGTTTGCTGCTTACTTACAAATACTTCAGAAAAAAAAAATGGCAAGATAGGCAGATTTTTAATTGGTAGTTCTAATATGATAGGGTATAACAGGTGGTCACTCTTGCAAGGGATATAAAGATGTTCACTGTGCATTCCTTTCAACCGTTCTCTAGATTTTTTAAGATTTTATTTATTTGACACAGAGAGAGAGGAAAGAGTGAGCACAAGCAGGGGGAGCGGCAGGCAGAGGAACAGGAAGCAGCAGACTCCCCACTGAGCAAGGAGCCCAATGCTGGACTCGACCCCAGGACCCTGAGATCATGACCTGAGCCAAAGGCAGCTGCTTAACCGACTGAGCCACCCAGGCACCTCAACGTTTCTTTAGATTTTGAAGGTTTCCAAATAAGAAGTTGGGGGGTGTGGATGGAGGTAAACTACTATTACAAGAAATAACTAGAAAGCATTATAGAGGGACAGACCCAAGCTGCCTCCGTTGAAATAGCTACTCTGCCATCTCTCTCCTGTGAGGCTTTCAACAAGTGGCTTCACTTCTCTTTGCCTTGGTGTCCATATCTGCAAAATAACAAACTTTCAGAGTTTTGATGTAAGCATAAAGGTAATATAGAGAGTGCTGCATTGCTACCATTATTACTGCTCTTCTTATGAACTATTTAAACAACTAGTAAACTGGGAAGATCTAGAAAGAAATATAAAACTCTGGGTGCAATTCATTTTCTTAAAAATTACACTTCTCAGGGGGCGCCTGGGTGGCTCAGTTGGTTAAGCAACTGCCTTCAGCTCAGGTCATGATCCTGGAGTCCCGAGATTGAGCCCCACATCAGGCTCCCTGCTCGGCGGGCAGTCTGCTTCTCCCTCTGACCCTCCCCCGCTTTCATGCTCTCTCTCTCTCATTCTCTCTCTCTCTCAAATAAATAAAAATCTTTAAAAATAATTATACTTCTCAGAATAAGGAAAAAATAAGTGCCTTCTAGAAGCAAAAAATCAGCACATTGCAAAGGCCGCTTACCCAACTGATATTCATTGAATTTGAGATCTGAGATAGTCAGCAATCCTTGTTTTAATTTTTTCCATCCTGGCACATGAATCCCTTTATTTCCCCACAAGTGTTCATCCAGTACCCTCCTCAAACCCTGAGTTCTCCCATCAGAAACCAGCTGATGCCAATTTCAGGCATTTCCAATGATGTGAGTCATGACTCCCATCCCTACTGCATAGGACTATACTGGACGCTCCAGTTCCTATTTCTCTGTCTTCTGGTCTTACTACTGCCTAGTACTTTTAAAGGTTTCAGACTCAGCAGGACCACAAGGTGACAGGACAGGAAATCAAATGAAGTGCCTCCCCACTCTCAGTAGGTCAGAGCAAGCACCTTTCTTCTGAAAGGGTAACGTAATTGCAGAGACACAGAAGAGATTGCAAAAAGCCTCTCTATTTAGAAGTAACTGATGAAGCAGAGAGCCCACATTACACTTCACTTGTGTCTCTACTCTGAGCCCCAGTCTCCCACTCTTTCTTAGTACAAGGGGGAGAAAAAGGCAGGGGAGAAAGCTAAGTGTAAGGTGAAGGAAGGAAGGAAGGGAGGGAGGGAGGGAGGGAGGAAGGGAGGGAGGAAGGAAAAAGAAAAAAGAAGAAAGGAAAGGAAAGAAGGAAAAAAGAAAGAAAGAAAGAAAAAGAGAGAGAAAGAGAGAGAGAGAGAGAAAGAAAGAAAGAAAGAAAGAAAGAAAGAAAGAAAGAAAGAAAGAAAGAAAGAAAGAAAGAAAGAAAAAGAAAAGAAAAGAAAGAGAAAGGAAGGAAGGAAGGAAGGAAGGAAGAAGGAAAGAAAGGAAAGAAAGAACGAACAGGTGAAATTGCTGTGTTCAAAGAACATGTTTTAAAAGCTATACATATAGGGGCGCCTGGGTGGCTCAGTCCTTAAGCGTCTGCCTTCGGCTCAGTTCATGGTCCCAGGGTCCTGGGATCAAGCCCCACGTCAGGCTTCCTGCTCAGCGGGAAGCCTGCTTCTACCTCTCACACTCCCCCTGCTTGTGTTCCTGCTCTCTTTCTCTCTCTCTCTGTCAAAATAAATAAATCTTTAAAAATAAATAAATAAAATTTTAAAATTTAAAAAAAATAAAAAGCTATACATATAAAATAAAGTTAGAGTAAAGGCAAATGAGAATTAAAGATAAAAATAAAAGTACTTGTTTAGTCCCTGCAAGTCTCTTTCAATATCTGCATTTATGATTTCAATAACATTTCATACACAGGTGGATAGATTTCTTATTTGTTGTTCTACTAAATTTGTGTGCAGAAC
The DNA here is from genome assembly GCF_029215605.1 of Mirounga angustirostris. Taxonomy (NCBI): domain Eukaryota; kingdom Metazoa; phylum Chordata; class Mammalia; order Carnivora; family Phocidae; genus Mirounga; species Mirounga angustirostris. The sequence goes on along the minus strand of NW_026991709.1, from coordinate 180,312,382 downwards.
CATCTCAGTAGACAAAAATAAATCTATGCACATATAATGTAGAAATTGGTGATAAGCTACTATTTGTATGTTTAAAATATAAAAAGTATATGTGTATTTTTAACATTTTCCTTTAGGAAATTTTGTTCTATTTTACTTCTAACTGAAATAGACTCCAGCAAGAAAGTGCATCATGTTTTTCATCATACTCTAAACAATATTTTAGGTGTTAAACTCTTATAAACATTACTTTTGTTGACATATTATTATACACGTCATTAAATACCTAAGCCCAGAATTAAAACAGAAAATTACCCTGACATGGCACTATCAACCTTAACATCACTTAGCAGAACCCATTTTCAATAGATGTTGTAAATTTTTTAATTCCAGTTAAAGATAGTGGAAGACCTTTGTTGATCTCTCTTTCCTAAGACCCCACTAAAACTACAGTAAAGGAAGACAACAGATCCAAACTTACAAAAGCAAAGAAAGAAAAGGGGAGGTACCGGCAGCTGAGAGACATTCAATAGTCTTTTGGGAGATGGAAAGCAGATGGATTAGCAGTGAGTGACAGGCAGAAGTGGGTACTGAGGGGACGAGACTGATTCATTTCTAAGGGCCTCAATAGGTCCTTCAAGGTATGGAGTTGAAAGCATCAGTATACATAAAATTAAAGTCCACTAGTCACTAAATCCTATCCATATTCAGAGAGTCCACACTTCCCTAAGAGGACACAAATGGCCTTTGAACAATGGATTTGAACAGCACGGGTCCCCTCGTACCTGTTTTTTTTTTTAAATAAATACAGTACAGTACTGTAAATGTATTTTCTCTTATGATTTTCTTAATAAGATCTTTTTTCTCTGGCTTACTTTATTGTAAGGATATGCTATATAATACATGTACCATATAAAATATGTGTTAATTAGACTGTTCATGTTATCAGTAAGGCTTCTAGTCAACAGTAGGCTATTAGTAGTCAAGGTTTTGTGGGAGTCAAAAGTTACACACTGCACAAGGGTGGGTGCCCCTAACTCTTGCGCTGTTCAAGAGTTAAGTGTACAACATTTGGAGAAATTTTCTAATATGAAGACTAAAATAAATCAAGTGAAAAAATAAAATGAGAGGGCAGAGAATTAATGCATGGAACAGACAAGGATCTAACAGTACTAACAATAATTTTATGACTTAAAAAAGAAAAAGAAGACAAGGAGATGATGAACTTTTACTATGTGTCATTATGTGTGTATATGTATGTGTATAAATATATATATGCCTATATACATGTCATTTTACATATCCCCTTATTAGTTTTATATATAATTATAATATATATGAAATCCCATAGTTATGGAGTATACATATGTACACACACTCATTAAATCTTTGACAATAAGTAAAGTAAGGGAATAAGACTGTTTCAAAGTCATCCATCAAATATTAAAAAAAAAAAAACCCAAAACAAAACCCCATCTCAAATCCAGGTAATAGGATACTGAAAATCATATGATAAAAACATTAGCAATAAGAAAACACTCTTGAGAATTTTTTAATAGCAAAATCAATTATTTTGCCACAGAAAATCTCTCATGAAATTCAAAAAATAAAAAGAGATGGAAAGAATGAAACCAAACAGGAAAGAGTTAGAGAAACAACCCAGATGGCCCAAAATCCTATTCTAGAGATAGAAAACAACAATAGCAAAAAGCACAGTGAGATCACCAAAAAAAAAAAAAGTCCAAGATCAGAGGAATGAGTAACTTGAATCCAGTTAGAGCAGACCAACACCATAACACGCACTATCATGAAATGTAAAGTTTTAAGGATAACAACAAAAACATACCAAAGAAAATGGTAAGAACTTTGAGAAGCCAGAATAGGAAATATTAACATGCAGAAAAGGAAATGAAACAATTTTATTACACTTCTCAAATCCAACACTGTATATGCTAAAAACCAATGGAGTCATGCTTTCAAAATTCTAAAGGAAAATTTCTATATCCAACAAAATTGTCAATAAAGTGTGAAACAAAACGTATTTCAGACATTGCTTCAAAATTTTTATTTTCATGAATCCAATTATTTAAGAATTTGCTAGAGGGTATGCTGTAGCAAAATAAAGGAATAAAGTTAGAAAGAGAAAGACATGGGAAAACAAGAAATTCAATCCAAAAGATTAGTGAAACAAAGCCACAGGGTCAGTTTTTCAGCTTAGTCAGAATGGAGAAGATCTCTGGAACAGAAGAGAATCTGATACGACACATAAGCTAAAAACATTATGAACAAAACAGCTAGAAACAGTAAAACTGTCCAAGCAATATAATCTTTACCTATCATAATGAGGGTTAATAATAAGATCTAAAATTGATGAATCAATTAATCACAGCATATGCATATTGTTTAGAAATACAGTGTTAGGGGCTCCTGGGTGGCTCAGTCGGTTAAGCGCCTGCCTTCAGCTCAGGTCATGATCCCAGGGTCCTAGGATTGAGCCCCTCTTTGGGCTCCCTGCTCAGCGGGAAGCCTGCTTCTCCCTCTCCCACTCCCCCTGCTTGTGTTCCCTCTCTCCCTGTGTCTCTCTCTGTCAAATAAATAAAATCTTTAAAAAAAATATAGAAATACGGTGTTAATAGAAAATCTAAGATAAAAAAATAGTTGTAGCTGGAGAGTAGAACTAAGGATACAGAGAGGGGAGGCAGTTGATAGTCAATAATATACCAATATTAATTTGGTAAATTTAATCATATATTTTGAAATCCTAACCAGCCAGATGATTTCCAAAGCCATAGTATGTTACATTCCTAGTTGAGTCCTTACATGCATGCATACATATATCTACACACACACACACATACACACACACAGAGATGTACACACACAGAAGTGACTCCTTGCAGTTGATAACTATATCTAAATATCTGTTAGTTTGCTATTTTAAGTAAGTCTTTTTTCTATGACACAGGTTATTTTCAGATTAAAAAAAAATCTATCTTTATGTGCTGTACTTTTCAGATGTATTTAAGTCATCACACCATATATACAGTAATTCCTTACAAGAATATTGGCTAAAAACTTTTCTTAAAACCTCCAAGACAGGGGATCCTGGGTGGCTCAGTCGCTTAAGCATCTGCCTTTGGCTCAGGTCATGATCTCAGGGTCCTGAAATCAAGCCCCACATCAGGCTCCCTGCTCAGTGGGGAGTTTGCTTCTCCCTCCCCCTCTGCCACTCCCCCTATTTGTGCTCTGTCTCTCTCAAATAAATAAATAAATAAAATCTTAAAAAACAAAACCAAAAACCCTCCAAAACAGAAGCAAAAATCTCACTGAGTGTTGGGCTTATGATATTTTTTTTCCTGAGCACCTTCTCTTAGACTATAAGCTTCAAGAAGGCAGAGAACACAACTCATTCATGATTGGATCCCCACTGTAAGTAGTCAATAAATTCTTCTTGAATTAAGGAGTTAATCCTTTTAGTCCTCTTTTTCATATATAACCCACACTAATACTAGAAGACACTCGTTCCATTAAAGCTGCATCAATGCCCTATGAATTTGAGCCAGGAGAACCTTAATATCATGGAAAGCCAAGGAAGATTTCCCCACATGAGGCTGTATGTTCATCCTCTAGGCGAGTCAGGAACTCAGACGCATTAAAAAAAAAAAAAAAAAACGAAATTCAAATACAATCCTATTCAAATGCCAAATATCTTTTCTTTTCATCTGTTCATTTTTACTTTTTGTTTTGTTTGCTTTTAATAAAACTTGAGAAAAACACTATCAAAGATGCCTCCCTCCTAAACACATGAGGGCTTTAAGAATGATGCCCAAAGAGGGGTAAAAAAGAGGGTTACTTGTGTGAGTTATGCAATTTAAATTCTATAAGGGTAGTAAAGTTTGTGACCACCCAGGACAAGTTGGTGATAACATGTTTTGAAATGCCAGAAAATCTAGTACAATATACCACTGCTGATAACAGTGATCATCTCTGAGAAATGACGCTGAGGAAAACAATTTTTGGAATAAACAAGAATTGATTTTATAATTAAAGAAAATAAGAGCACTGTAAAAATGGGTGTAAATAAAGCAGCAGCTCTCTTACCAATGTTCTGCAACAGCAGTTTTCAAACTAGGGTACGCGAACTTCTAGAAATACAGAAAGACTTTCGAAAAGGTACACTCACAATTAAGGTAATCAATCTAGATTATTCTCCATACATTGTTTTTCTTACCTAAACATATACGATGTGCTATGATGTATGCACATGTATGCCTGCTCTCCAACAAAAGGAGAGTTTGAAGTTTGGGGGTCACTGAAGGCCCCCTCCCCAATTTTCATCTCATTAAGACATGAAATCCCAGTAAAATTTTACTAACGGGGAAGATGTCAACTTAGAAGCTTCACAAGTGTCTCATCTCTACACTCTCCTTTTCCAAAGAATCTGAAATTCAAGAGTGACAGAATAGGCCAGGTTTAGAGAAATAAGACCATATGGAATTCAGAAGAGCAGATCCATGCTCAAAGAAATAACCTCAATATTACAACAAATGATTGGTAAATGAGTGCACACTTATAGACATTAAGTTCAAATACAAGATTTAAGGTATGTTTTATCTTTTAAAAAAAAATAATTCCTTCTCTAAATGACTTTTTCAGCTAACCATATAACTAGCACCTCGATAAGAGAGCATCTACTTAAAAAGTCAAAGTTAACTTCAGCTCAGTCATTCCTAAAAGAGCACATATTACCCCTGGTTACAGGGAGGGATGCCCTATAAGAGCAGGTGTTCTGTTTCTACCCCAATAGGGTGTACCACAATACTACAATGTAATCCTCACACTAGATGGAGTTAGTCAGCATCACAGATTAAGGGTTCAATTCTCCACAAGACGGCTCCCAATGTGGATGCCAAGTCACCTGCCCTTCTGACCAACTTGGCTACAAATTCAGACGTTCCCACAACCCCATCAGCTTTGATAATTCACTAGAACAACGCACAGAACTCAAGGAAGCACGACACTTACATTTTCATTAATAAGGGTACACACAGGGTAAGGTCCGGAAGGGTCCTGGACGCTGAGCTCCAGTGCCCTCCCCCCTCAGATTACATGCATGCCGTCCTCCCAGCACATTGATGTGCTGTTCACCAACCTTAAGCTGAACGAAACCGGTGTCCAAACTTTTTACAGAAATATCATTACATAGTCATGATTGAATAAATCACTGGCCATGTGATTGCACTCAGTCTCCAGCTCTCCTCCTCTACCCAGAGATCAGAAGGCTGCAAGTTCCCACCCTCCATTCACATCTTGGTCTTTCTGTGGCCATCCTGCATTCTAAAGCCATATAGGGGCCCATCTTGAGTGACTTCATTAGCATAACAAAGACAGTCCTATCGCTTAGGAAATTTCAAGGTTTTTTTAAAGTTTTTTATTTTTTTTATTAACATATAATGTATTATTTGTTTCAGGGTACAGGTCTGTGATTCATTAGTCTTACACAATTCACAGCAGTCACCATAGCACATAACCTCCCCAGCGTCCATCACCCAGCCACCTCATCCCTCCCACCCCCCTCCACTCCAGCAGGAAATTTCAAGGTTTTTAAAATTCTGTGTCAGGAAAACAGGGACAAAAACCAGATATGTTCTTTGTTATATTGCAATAGGTAAATTAAAATGGTGGGAAGATATTGTGAAATTTTTAATGAAATTTTGGGTTGAGAGAACAGCAAGAGTAGGTCAGCTTAAGCAGGGTTAAGAACGAAAACAAGGAAACTAAGAACAGTGATGAAAGAACACACAGCAAACAAAGGAACTAGATCGAGGAGGAAATGACAGCCTAAGGACAGAACAGTATGGGCAACATGTTCGAAAAAAAAAAAAAAAAAAGTTTTTGTATAGAAACAAAGCACCTGCAGGGAGAATCCAAACAGGATGGACTTTACTTTTTCATCTAGGAGATGAACCAGAATGGTCACATTAGGTCTAGGGTTAGACACTGGAAATTCCAGTGATAAAAATGAGGATTCCCCTGTCAAGTTCCAGTACTAGGACAGGTAGCAATACTTGGAAAGTGATGAGGGAGCAGAAGGCAAGCTGAGGACAAAGCACAAGCTGACACCCTGCAACAGCCCCCCCAACTCCCAGGGGGGACATGGTGACATTCCTTGGGCACTCCTGTCTGACTTAAAGCTAAGGGAAGGAAAAACAAATGGTTAACTTATTGAGATCACAGTCCTGCAAGATATGAGTCTCCCTCAGTTTACAAAATGTCTTAGTGATTTACCAGAAAAAAAAAAAAAAAAACATTCTTATCAATAACCTAACTTCCAGAAGGAAATTCCCAACTATCATACTGTTAAAGCTTTACTAGAGGGAAAAACAACCTTAACTTGACAATGGCAAGGCCTCCAATATCTTGTAGGCCCTCTTTAGCATACAGAAATTCTTTTGAAAACCTCTTTTTCCTTACCCCCTACTCCCACGTATATAATCAGTCACCCCTCACAACCCCTGGGCAGCAGCTCTTTCTGCCCTCGGGTCCTGTCCCTATGCTTTAATGAAACCACCATTTTGCACCAAAGTTGTCTCAAGAATTCTTTCTTGGCCGTTGGCTCTGGACCTCACCCCACCAAACCTCACCTATATTCCAAAACTATATCTAAAGGAAGCCTCTAGAAGGAGGAGTTTGCCCCTAGAAATACCTACTAAGCTCAGTCAGTAACACAACACTGGAATTGATATACTATGCCAAAAATCTATAGTATATTGTTAGTTCTACAGAATTCTTTCATTCTGTCTCAAGGATCAGGTAGATGGTAATTAACACTTCTGAGGACAATGCCTGTACTATTTACTGTACATTATCTCATTTGAAATGGCTCTTGAACTGGAGGGGAAGAAAGATAGGACCATGAACACAGAGGTATTGCTTGTGGAGAAGCTAACTCTTTCTATGTTCTGCACTCTCAAGCATCAATATCAGAAACTAAACCAAGACAATGTGATTAAATGGTATACAAGTAAAGCTTAAGCAATCCTGCCTACTGCCCATTAATAATACATACCTGACAAGCAGCAGGGCAAAGATTAATTAATCAGCAAATTTTATTTGGTCAACTGAATAACTACTTGGAAACAAATAAATATGAATTAATAATAATGCTAAAAACCAACATATACTCCAGGTATACTTAAATATAAATACAAAAATTGAACATAGAGTAACATGTAAATGCACTAACAGAAACCATTTTTTTTCATTTTGTAGTAAGAAGTCCTTTCTAATCAAAACATAAAACTCAGAGGCATAAGGGAGAAAAACTATATCTGATTGTGTGAGAAGAAAATTATGTGGCAAAGGCATATAAAAATAGTTAAATACAAGAAGAGGTTCCACTTGTGCATAGGATATAGAAAACTGCAAAAGAAAATTATTTCCACAGTAACAAACTAACAAAAAGCCACATAATTATAGAATCAAAACTTTTTTTGAGCCCATCAGAGTCTCAAAGAACTCAGGTGAACTGATTTCCAAGGGATGGCAAGTCTTTTGAAAATGTGAACTGTTTGACTTTTGTCAGAAAAAGGGAGAAAAAGGTGGCCTGTTTTTGGAAAACCATGGAAATTTTAACCATTTCTTAAAGGACAAATGTGAGCTGGGAGCACCAAGCCCAGAGAGAAATTGCTCTCAATCTTGTACAAGGTCTTCCACTGGGTGCTCAAGAGCAATACTGAAAAGAGGATAAAACAGAGAGAGGCTCTAGGCAGTGCAGGTGTGAGATTGGTGACCAGCTGTCACAGGAGAAAAACATAGGACTTACTGTCCTAGAAACTTCTCACATACTATGTAAAAGTTATATGCAGCCCCAGATTAAGGATGGTGTTACAGTCAAGGAGGTAGAAAACCTGAGTGACCTTGACCACACTGCCACAAGACAAAAGCCACTGGCCACTGGAGGAAAAACAGGAAAACCCACTCAATCCTGGGATCTTAGAATGATAAAAACCAGAGGTCTGCTGCCACTTGCCCACTCCCAACCTTCCCTCTATAGATACAAGGGAAAGTTCAGCCACTATGGAGGTAGGAGCACAAGAAAGAACCCAGAAAAAGCCCTGCCCTTGAAATTCAGGCATACAGGGCCTGCCTAAGATTGATGCTGGAGGAGAAGAGCCATCAACATCCCTGCCCCCATCACAAGACTGAGTAAAGAGCACTATCAGTCTACCACTGGGGATAGGACAAAAGCAGGGAGGAAGACTACCTCCATACAGGTCCAACACTATGCACAAGGTAACAAGAATCCACTGTCGAAGGGATGGGGAAAGCTGGGGCCACTGAGGGTAATGAGAGCAAGAACAACATCAAAACAAACCCAGCTTAACTATACACTAGACTGACTCAACTCATAGCCTCATGGAAAAGAGATGGGCCTATTTCTGATCATAAATAACCTTTATCTCAGTTTCCTGCTCTATATACACTGTCTTACATTAAATAACAAATTATGAGACACACACAATAAATCAAGAGAAAATGGCCTAGAAAATAATGAAGGAACATTTTTAAAGTATTGAAAGAAAGAAAAACTGCCAACCCAGAAATTTATGTTCAAAAATGAAGGCAAAATACAACAAGAAAATTAAAATAGAATTCACCAAAAATTATCCAAAATGACAGGAATGGGAGGATGAAGTTCGAAAAAGAGAAGCAGCAAGCAAATAAATAAATAAACTGGTAGCCTCAAATCCAAGCATATAAATAATTATAGTAAATAGTAATGGACTATAGAATTCAGTCAAAAGGCAGAGATTGTCAGAATGGACAAAATAAAAACTTCACCCAAATATATGCTAGCTACAGGCTATATTTTTTTGAAACAGAAAGGTGGAAAGGAAATGAATGGAAGAAAGATATACTATGCAAAATACACATGAAGACTGAAATAGCTATATTAGGAGTAGACAGAATATATTTCAAAACAAAGTTCATTACCATGGATAAATATGAACATTTCATGAGAATAAAAAGGCCAGTTTAACAGAAAGATACAGAAATCATTACTCTAAACACAATAGAGCTTAAAAATACATAAAGCAAATTGATGGATTTAAGAGGAAAAATAAAAGGAGGGCTCCAGATGTTGGCTAGGAAGACCCTGAATTCACTTCCTGTCATGGACACAACATATTTACAGCTTATTTACAACAGGCACCTGTAGGCCAGCACCAGAAAGATAAGCCCCCAAAATGTTTGGCTTTGAAAATCAATGGGGAATAGGACCAGGAGGATCACAGAACTACAAGTAATGGAGATCTCAGTCTTAAAGGGCTCATGCACAAACCCACTCACCCTGATATCCGGACAAAAGTAATAGATTGAAAGTACCTAGACCACAGTCAATGGACAATAACCTACTAATTTTAAAGCAGCTATTAGGCAAGAACCTTCAGAGACTTCATCTAGGAGGGAAGTGTGGGTAGACATGATTTTTGCAAAATCATCCTAATTTGCTGGTGACAGAGCTGATGGGTGCCATTTTCGGTGCTCTCCCTCTAAACTGCTAGTACCATGGGGTGTGCTCTCCTGACCCACACCCTGCTCACCATGTGCAGCATCAGAGCTGCAAAAGGGTTGGGCAAGCACCCCAGAACTGCCCTACCCTTTCAAATACTGAGCCACAGTGTGTCAGGCAAACTCCCTGACTCTGTCTACCTAGTACAGAACTGAGAAGGGCACACACCCGGAGCTGCGCTGCACCCCACCCCACTCAGCAGCAAGCAAGCCAAACCAGGCCAGACAAGTGCCCCAGTCCCACTCTCACCAAGCAATGAATGGGGACAAAAGTGGACCAGGGAGTGCTCTTATTCCCATGCATTCAGCTCTGAAACTGAGCCACAAGAGGGCCCTGGGCCCTGCTATCCCTGCACTGCAGCTAACGAACAACTGGGCCCAAGATAGCCCATCCCACAGAGGGATCAACTCCAAAGCAGGAATGCTGAGTACCTTGAACCCCATCCTCCCTGTGCAGCAGTCCATCCTCAACAAGGCCAAGCAAGTGCCTGGAGCCCCCACCAACCCCACCAGAAAACAAGCAGCAACCAGCAGGGCAGTGCCCCAAGTAATGACCTCCCCAAGCAGCAGACAGAGAAGCCATAACCAAGCTAGAGGAGTGCCCCAGTGCTGCCTACTCCCCGCAGAGACTGAGCCACAACCAGGACAGGCAAGTCACTCCAACCCAACTCCCCCACTCAGTGGCCAAACAGCAATCTGTCTGCAACCTAGTACCCAGCATCCTACCCTCCCCTCACAGAAGTCAAGGCCCAATCACAACACAGCTCACAGGAAAACACCATGGAGTGCCTGGCTCTGATGGAGATGAGAGATTGTGCTTCTGGGCCATAAGGAACAGCTCCTACAGAAGTTGATTTATGCAAGGCTGAGGGAGGTACCTGTTTAGCTTAATACAGAGAGAGGAACATACAGAGACAGGCAAAATGAGGAGACAGAGGAGTATACTATAAACCAAAGAGCAAGGCATATCCCCAGGAAAAAAGTAGTAAAATTCATTTAAAATAACTAATTACTACCAAATACATAAAGTAAAAAGTAGCAAAATATGTCATCAAAATATAAAAATATAAAGCTATGGACTGTGTTCAAATTTAAGGTATTATCAATTTAAAAGAGATTGCTATATACTTAAGATGTTTTATGTAAGCTTAAGAGGAATCACAAAGAAAAAACTTATAGCACAAGACAAAGGAGCACAGAATCTAAACAAAACACTAAAGAAAATATTCAAATCACAAGGGAAGAAATGAATTAACAATTAACAAAATGGCAGTAAGTACATACCTATCAATTATTACTTTAAATGTAAATGGACTAAATGCTTCAATCAAAAGACACAGGGTGGTTGAATGGATTAAGGGGGGGAAAAGCTTCTTCCATATGCTGCTTACAAGAGACTCACTTCTAACCTAAAGATGCTCACAGACTGAAATTGAAGGGATGGAAAAAGATGTATCATGCAAATAGAAATGAAAAGAAAGCTGGGGGAAAATACTTGTATCAGACAAAACAGACTATAAAACAGAATGTAACAAAATACAAAGAAAGGCATTATAGGGGCTCAATTTAACAAGAGGATATAACATTTGCCAACACTTATACACCTAATATAGGAGCACCTAAATATATAAAACATATTTTAACAAAAATAAAGGGAGAAACAGACAATAATACAATAATAGTATGAGACTTTAATATACCATTTACATCAATGAATAGATCAATCAGACAGAAAATCAATATGGAAACACTGGCCTTAAACAACACATCAGACCAGCTGAACTTAATAAATACATACAGGATATTCCATCCAAAAAGGGCAGAATACACATTATTTTTAAGTGCACATGGATCATTCTCCAGGATAGATCACATGTTCAGCCATAAAACAAGTCTCAATAAATTCAAGAAGACTGAAATATTTCAAAGCATTTTTTCTGCCTATAAGGAGATTAAACTAGAAATCAATCGCGGGAAGAAAAGTGCAAAAAAACCACAAAAACATGGAGACTGAACAACATGCTATTAAACAACCAGTGAGTCAGTGAAGACTTCAAAGAGGAAATAAAAAATACCTTGAGACAAGTAAGAATTCAAACACAAAGTTCCAAAACCTTTGAGAAAGAGCAAAAGAAGTTCTAAGAGAAAAGTTCATAGCAATACAGGTCTACCTCAAGAAACAAAAACCTCAGATAAACAATCTAACTTTACATTTTAAAAAAGAGAAAAAGAAAGACAAAAATGCTCCAAGTTAGAAAAAAGGATATAAAAAGATCAGAGCAGGGCGCCTGGGTGGCTCAGTTGGTTAAGCGACTGCCTTCGGCTCAGGTCATGATCCTGGAGTCCCGGGATCAAGTCCCGCATCGGGCTCCCTGCTCGGCAGGGAGTCTGCTTCTCCCTCTGACCCTCCCCCCTCTCATGTGCTCGCTCTCATTCTCTCTCTCTCAAATAAATAAATAAAAATCTTAAAAAAAAAAAAAAAAGTAGTTCAGGGCATAGAAAAGACAGATTGTTTAAGAAAAAAAAGAATGCCCCAATGAGAAATTATTTGGGCGCCTGGGTGGCTCAGTTGGTTAAGCGACTGCCTTCGGCTCAGGTCATGATCCTGGAGTCCCGGGATCGAGTCCCGCATCAGGCTCCCTGCTCGGGGGGGGGAGTCTGCTTCTCCCTCTGACCCTCCCCCCTCTCATGCTTTCTCTCTCTCATTCTCTCTCTCTCTCAAATAAATAAATAAAATCTTTAAAAAAAAATAAAAAGATCAGAGCAGACATAAATAAAATAGAGACTAAAAAAGCCAAGAAAGGGTCAATAACACTAAGAGCTGGTACTGAAAAGGTAAACAAAATTGACAAACCTTTAGCTCACTTCATCAAGAGAAAGAGAAAGGGAACCCAAATAAAATCAGAAATGAAAAAGGAGACATTATAATCAGTGCAACAGCATTACAAAGGGTCATAAGAAAATATTATGAATAATTAGTATATCCGGGAACAATTACAACAAATTAGATGGCCTAGAAGAAATAGATTCCTTGAAACACACAATCGTACAAGACTGAATCAGAAAGAAATAGAAAACCTTAACAGATTGATTACTAACAATGAAATTAAATTAGTAATTAAAAAAAAAAACTCCCAACAAAGGAAAGTCCAGAGTCAGATGACTTCACAGGGAAAGTCTACAAAATATTTGAAGAAGACTTAATACCTATCCATCTCAAGTTATTCCCAAAAATTGAAGAGGGAAGAGTAATTCCAAGCTCATTTTATAAGGCCAATGTTACCCTGATAACAAAATCAAAGTTGGTTAACAGGGAACATACCTCAACATAATAAAGGACATATATGACAAACCCATAGCTAACATCACATTCAAGGCTGAAGAGCTGAAAGCTTTTCCTCTAAGATCAGAAACAAAACCAGGTTGCCCACTCTAACCACTTACAGTCAACATAGCACTGGAAGTGCTAGCCACGTAAATAAGGGGGGGAAGAAGGCATCCAAATTGGTAAGGAAGAAGTAAAACGGTCACTATTTGCAGATGGCATGGTACTGCATGTAGAAAACCATAAGGACTCCACCAAAAAAAAAAAACAAAAAAACAACCACTATTAGAACTAGTGCATGAATTCAGTCAAGTTGCAGGATACAAAATTCACATATGGAAATCTGTGATGTCTCTATACACTAATAATGAAGTAACAGACAGGGATATTAAGAAACAATCCCATCTACAGTTACAACAAAAATAATAAAATACTTGGAAATAAATTTAACTGAGGAGACAAAAGACCTGTACTCTAAAAGCTATTTCACCTTGATGAAAGAAACTGAAGTTAACACAAATAAATAGAAAAATATACTGTACTCATGGACTGGAAAAATTAATATTGTTAAATGTCCATATTACTCAAAGAAAGTAAATAAACAAAATCTTAAAAAAAAAAAAAAAACAGGCAGAGGATCTAAATAGACATTTTTCCAAAGAAGACATACAGCTGGTCAACAGGCACATGAAAAGACACTCAACATCATTAATCATAAGGGAAAAGCAAATCCAGACCATAATGAGATACCACTTTATACCTCTTGGAATGGTATGAGATACCACCTTATACCTCTTCTTTTCAAGAAGACAAGAAATAACAAGTGTTGGTAAAATGTGAAGGCAAGGGAACCCTTGTGTACTGTTGGTGGAAATGCAAACTGGTACAGTCATTATGCAAAACAGTATGGAGTTTCCTCAAAAATTTAAAAATAGAACTGCCATATGATCTAGCAATTCCACTTCTGAGTATTTATCCAAAGAAATAAAAAATGCCTATTTGAACAGATATATGCACCCATGTTCACTGCAGCATTGTTTACAATAGCCAAGATAAGGAAGCAACCAAAATGTCCATCAAAAGATGAATGAATAAATGAATAAAGAAACTGTACTATTTATATACAATAGATTATTACTCAGCCAGAAAAAAAGCACAAAATCTTGCCATTTGTAACAACACAGATGGAATTTTAAGGGTATTATGATTAGTGAAATAAGTCAGACAGAAAAAGGCAAATACCATATGATTTCATTTATATGTGGAATCTAAAAAGCTAAACAAAGACACAAAACAAAACTCATGGATGATGGATGAAGAGAAGAGAGTGATGGTTGTCCAGAGGGGAAGGGGGTTGGTGGTCGATAAAAAGGGAAGAGGGGAGTCAAGAGGTACTAACTTCCAGTCATAAAATGGATGAGTCATCAGGATGTAATGTACAGCATGGTGACTATGATCAGCAATGTTGTATTATTGCACGTTATGTAGCTTTACATGGTGTTGGGGAAAACTAAACTTATGGTGATCATTGCAGTGTATACAAATACTGAACCATTCTGTTGTACACTTGAAACTACTATCATATTATATGTCAATTATATCTCAATAAAATAAATGAGTTAAGACGAATCTTGACACCTTGGATTTAGCAATCGATAATTAGATAATGTTTAGGACACTAAAACGACAAACAAGAAACAAAATTAGGTAAACTGGACTTCATCAGAATTAAGAACTTCTGCCCAAAAGACACTGTTTAAAAAAAAATTTTTAAGACAGTCTAGGAAAAATAATTTGTAAAACTTACCTGATAGAGGACTTATATCCAGAATATAAAGAACTCTTACAACTCAATAAGAAAACAAATTAATGGATAGATAGCTCTGTCTCCAAAAACATTCAAAATCAACATGTACTAGAGGAATGCAATTTAAAACTTTAATAAGATGCCACTAGTTACCTATTAAAATAATTACAATCATAAAAGTGACAAAACCAAATGCTGAGAATGCAGACAAACTGGAATTCTCATACATGGGAATGCAAAATAGTATACCCACTTAGGAAAGCAAATATGCAGTTTATTACAAAATTAACCATACAACTTCCATACAAGCCAGTAATCCAATTCCCAAGGGAAATGAAAACTTATTTCCCCATAAAGACTTGTATGTGAATGGTTATAGCAGCTTTTTTCTTAATGGTGAAAAACTGGAAACATCCCAGCGTCTATCACTTGGTGAACAGAGAAGCAAATTATGGTATATCCATACAACTGAATACTACTTACTCCACAGTAAAAATGAACAAATTACTGACACACGCAACAATATGGAGGATTCTCCCATGCATTATGCTAACTGAAAGAAGCCAACATACTCTATCATTGTGTTTATATGTCAGTCCAGAAAACAGAGAAATTATAAGGAAAGAAATCAGATCCATGGTTGCCAGAAGCTGCGTACTGAGGGAGGGGTGGAATGCAAATATACCCAAGACAACTCTTAGGAGTGATGGAAATTTTCTTTATCTTGATTGTTATCATTACACTTACTGTATATATTTGTCAAAACTAATAAAACTTATATACTTAAAAGTGGTCATTGTTCTTATTGAACTATAGTTGACATACAATATTATATTGGTTTCAGGTGTATAACAGTGATTTGATCATTATACACATTACAAAATGATCACCATAGTAACCATAGTTACAATCTGTGACCAAAGTTAATTACAATATTATTGACTATTGACAATATTATTCCCTATCATAGGGAACTATGCTGTACACTTCATCCCCATGAGTTTTTCTTTTACAACTGGAAATTCTAACCTCTTAATCCCCTATACCTATTTCTCCATCCCCATATCCCCTTCTCACTGGCAGTCACCAGTTTCTTCACTGTATTTATGAGTCTGTTTCTGGTTTTTTTGTTTGTATGTTTTGTTTCTTAGAGTCCACATACAAGTGAAATCACATGGCAATTGTCTTTATCTGTGTGACTTATTTCACTTAGCATAATACCCTCTAGGTCCATCCCTGTTGTCTTTAATGACAAGATTTCATGCTCCTTTATAGCTGAGTAATATTCCATTGTGTATATATATCACATCTCCTTTATCCATTTATCTGTCGATGGACACTTAGGTTGCTTCCATATCTTGGCTATTATTAACAATGCTGCAATAAAGATAGAAATGCATGTATCTTTTTGAATCAGCATTCTGGTTTTCTTTTTTTTTTTTTTTTTTTAAGATTATTTATTTATTTATTTATTTGAGAGAGAGCATGAGATGGGGGAGGGTCAGAGGGAGACAGCAGACTCCCTGATCAACAGGGAGCCCGATGCAGGACTCGATCCTGGTACTCCAGGATCATGACCTGAGCCAAAGGCCGTTGCTTAACCAACTGAGCCACTCAGGCGCCCACATTCTGGTTTTCTTTGAGTAGATACCTGAAAGTAACATTATGGGCTGTATAGTATCTCTATTTTTGATTTTTGAAGAATCGCCACCCTCCATAATGGCAGCACCAACATGAATTCCCACTAACAGGGCATGAAGATTACAAAAGGGATTATTTTGTATATGTAAATTATGTCTTTAAAAAACTTGATTTTTTTTTTTAATGCAGACTGAGTAACACAGTAATTGGTCCTAAAATCCAGTGATTACATCCCTAATAACAAACCAAAACAGAGGCAAACAGTGACAGATTCAAAAAGACATAAACAAAAAAGTTCTGTCCAGCTTAGGAGCTTCAGTGCTGTGCCCAAAGTCCAAACAGGAGAGGTCCATCTACCACCTCCCAGAAGTGATCTTAGATAAACAAAAAAAGGATTCTTGCAAGCACTGAGGATTTCTCTTCTAAAAGAAAATGGAAAGGGGATGGTGAAACAAAAATTGAATGGATCTATTTCAGAGCTCCCCACCTAGTTTTCTGGTACCCCAGGTAGCTCCAGAATTTACAAGATAAACTTTGAAGAACAATTCTCTCTCTCCCTCTTTTTCTCTCACTCACACACAGAAAAAAGATGGGAAAACATATACCAAATATAACAGAAGTGGCTGTCCCTAAATAACAAGATTATGGAGACTTTCATTTCCTTTGGTTTGCTTTTCAGATTTTCCCACATTCATTCTTATAATGATCTTGTTTGCTCTTGCAATAAAAATTTTTTTTATGAAAAACAGGTCAAAACATAAATTAGAAAAATATTTGCAACAGGACAGATCGAGCTATGTTCTTCAATATATAGAAAGTGCTTACAATCAATAAGAAAAGATTATTGAATATCCAAAAAATCACAAATAGACAAGAACTGGAAATAAAGTAGAAAATGCTTATAATCATATGAAAAGATGTTCAACCTCACTAATAACTAAGGAAGCACAAATTAAACCCACCTAGCAATTTAAAAAGTTTTATAGTTTAAGGTATCAGAGCAGTTGTGAGATCTGGCACAATCTTTCATGTAAATTGTTATGCTGTGTAAATACTGTAATGATGTATCAGGGCACTCTTTGAAATACACATCAAAATTTTAAATGCACAGACCCAATAACTCAGCAATTCTAATTCTAGGAATTTGTGTATTTGTCTAGGTACAGAAATATTTGTAATATATACAAAGGATCATGTATCCGGCTCTTCAGTACCAAAAAGTATAAACAAACTAAATGTCCATCAATAGGGGACTGGTTCAACAAACTATGCTAAGTCCACACAACATAGGAGGGAGATATGCGGGGACTGCTATCATACATGTTCAATTTCCACAATGAAATAAAATCAAGTTTGAAGACAGTATGGAGAGCATTCTCCTCCTGTGTTTAAAAAGAAAAAAAAAAAAGTGCACACAAGTTTGAATACACATGGAAAGGTACTGGAAGAAACCCAAGAAAATGGTTACCTCTGGTTACCTCTAAGTAGAGAAACTTTTGTATATCCTTTGTACTGTTTCAAATTTTACCATGTACATGTATTAGCTTTTATCACCATTTAACCTTGACTAATAACATACTGTACCTTGGTTTTCTACTATGTAAAATTGTAATACATGTCCAGCTCCTCTCAGAAGGTAACTGTGAATAGTAAATGAGAAAATGCAGATGCATGAAAGTGATCTGTAATCTTTATAGAATGTTGCATAAACTACATAAAAGTTATATATTAATGCTAATTGTGATTTTGATAATCATTTTATGACCCAGGATTTACATTAGATAGGTCTAAAGAAAATTTAATTTTTAGGTGAAAAGATAAATGAGAACTAAATGCTAAGAACATAGCTGTAAAATGTAATACTGGATGAAGGATTTTGTATTGTTTTGCTTTTAAGTTCAGAGTAGGAAAATTAAAAGGGTCAAGGAAAACATAGAAATACTCATGCAAAAGGCTTTTTAAAAAAATTCTGTGCTAGATAAAAATTTAATCTCTAACATTTTTGAGGTCCTTAAAAATGAAGACAAAAACATCACATGAAGTTCCACAAGAGCCTCATAATTAAAGGAGAGTCAGTTGAGGCCAAGGTGATCCAAAGAGAAATATGTTCCCTCCATGCTGAGTGAATTTTAAACAGGTGTTTGCAGGTATCAATAAAGCTAATGTTAAGAGGAAATAGAAAAACAACGAGACCTCAGAGTATTCAGCTGAGACTGAAATTGCAACAAACTAACCCCCTACACTCACTATTAAAAGCTCATTAACTCCCAGCTGTTCATCCATTAGGCTGAGAAGAAGAAAAAGCTCATGCCCTAGCTGTCACGTATTTATACCAGAGGTTTTCATCTCATAAAAAGGAGAGAGAGGGAAGATAAGGAGAAGATAACAATCATAATTATCTCACCAGGCTGTGGAGAAAGCTGTGATAAGTACAATAAACCTCTCAGGCAATAAAGTCAGATGAATGTCCAAAGTCTGCCATGTAAAGAAGAAAGAAGGGTGGAAGGTAGATGCCCAGTGGCATCACGGTACTCGTCCTTGAGCTACTTACAAACCAGAACCCCATGATTCACCCCAACAGGTCACATCTAATCTACACTACAAGCAGAAATACCTGCAAATAAAATATTTTTCACCAAGCAATTCACTATGGTACACAATCCTTGACTACAACATTAAATTAAATGAAACAGGGCATAGGAGTACAAATCAGATTTAAAGCAATCTGTGCACAGACTATTGTTTTCCTTAAAGAGGGATGGAACAAGCAGCTTGTTGTTGATAAAGCTTCTAGGTACATGCTCAAAATCTGGCAACCTGTAAAATGATTCCAGTGCACAGGTGTTGTGTTTGGCTTAGGGATCCTCAAAGAATTTAATTTCTTAGTTGTCAATATTTAAAAGTCAAGATGTTCAACTCAATGGTCTATCTCCAGCTTGCTGATAAAATTGGAAGACTCCAATGCTAGTCCTACATTTGCATATTTCTATTAGAGACAAGTCTTAAGTATTTGAGGGTTTTTTTCCCGTTAGAGCCCCAGAAGCATAAAAATTGAAAAATACAACTTTTTCTATACAAGTTTCATGCTATGGTATAACACAGATGGCTCTTCTTTCCTGCTCTTTTTCACTATAGCCTCTCTGTGATCCCAACCTCACCTATATGGCTGAATTCCCACATCCCTTACCACCCTTCTGCCTTGCCACCTAGCCACATTGGCCTCCTTGCTCCTCGTCAAACATACCAGTTATCTACTGACTCAGGACATCTGCACTTGCTGTTCCCTCACCTGGAAGATTCTTCCCCCAGAATTCATCAGGGCTGGCTCCTTCATCTGATTCAAGTCTTTACTCCCACATTCTCTTCTCAGAGAAGGCATCCTTGACCACCCAATTTAAAAGTCCACCTATGATCTTGGCTTTAATTCTCCCTGTAGAACTCAGGACATCTGCCATCCTCTGCTTTATTGTTTATTTATTGTCTATTTCCCCCCCACATATGATGTTAGCCTCAAGAGGGCAAATATTTTCTTTTGTCTACTCCTCTATCATCAATTGTCTGATGAATAACAGTGCCTGGCACATAACAGGCACTGAAAAAAAACATAGCCATCAAATGAATTAACTGTGTTTCTCATCAGAAAACAAAAGAAAAGCACACACTTAACACATACCCATACATGATAATGAAGCCATGAGGACGTCACACCTCTAAAATGAGAGTACAATTTATTGTAGGCCTAAAAGAAATGTTAAGGGATATTCTTCACACTGAAGGGAAATTCTATCAGAGAGAAATCTGGAATTTTATCAGTAAAGGAAGAGGAACATAAGTGGTGAATAACTAGATATATATATAGTCTATTTTTCTCTCCTTTCATTTAAAAAAATTGTATATGTTGAAAGCAAAAATTATCACATTATCTGGTGGGGTTTTTAATGTACATATATGTAATACATTTGACAATTATAATATAAAGGAAGGTGAATAAAGAGATTTATATGCTTAAAAGGCTTCTATATTTTGCTTGGTGTGTACAATATTAACTTTAAAGTAGACTGTGAAAGATTAGATGTATTTTAAGCCCTAGAGCAACCACTAAAAAATAATACAAAGAGATATAACCAAAAAGCCAGTAGATAACATAAAGTATTAAAATTTAGGCAAGGGCGCCTGGGTGGCTCAGTTGGTTAAGCGACTGCCTTCGGCTCAGGTCATGATCCTGGAGTCCCAGGATCGAGTCCCGCATCAGGCTCCCTGCTCGGCAGGGAGTCTGCTTCTCCCTCTGACCCTAACCCCTCTCGTGTGCTCTCTCTCATTCTCTCTCTCTCAAATAAATAAATTCTTTAAAAAAAAAAAAAGATTAAAATTTAGGCAAAACAAGGCAAGAAAAGGGAACAAAGGAGCAAAAAGCAGTGGTGGCATACCAAAACAAAAAAATCCAAATAATTAAATGACAGACTCAAGTCCAAACATATCATTACATTAAATGTAAATGACCTAACCACACTAATTCAAAGACAGAGATTATCAGACTGAATAAAATGAGAATACTCATAATTTAACAAAATAAGAACCCTTCATGTGTTGAGGGAAAAGAGCATGCTAAAGTATAGTCAGGTGACTTGCATTATACAGTCAATTCTAAGGTCGAAGTTCAGTGTCCCATTCATATGGAGATGGGAATCCCCTGAATTAATAGCACAAATGACCTTAAATTAGACATGAGTCCAGAAGTATCAACCAGGGAACAAACTTACAATGCCATAGTAATAAAGTAAATGGATAAAATAAAATGGATCTGCAAACTTGGGGCAAAGTGGGGGAGAGTATAAGCCAGAAGCAGCAAAAAATTTAAAGGATCTCTCCCACCTTTTGTACCAAGTTAGCATTAAGAAAGCTTTGTAATATAGCTTGAAATTGGGCAACGTGATGCCCCCAGCTTTGTTTTTCTTTTTCAACATTTCCTTGGTGATTCGGGGTCTTTTCTGACTCCATACAAATTTTAGGATTGTTTGTTCCAGCACTTTGAAAAATGTCATTGGAATTTTGATAGGGATGGCACTGAAGGTATAGATTGCTCTGGATAGCATAGACATTTTAACAATGTTTATTCTTCCGATCCATAAGCATGGAATATTTTTCCATCTTTTTGTGTCTTCTTCAATTTCTTTCATGAGTTTTCTGTAGTTCCTAGAGTATAGATCCTTTACCTCTTTGGTTAGGTTTATTCCGAGGTATCTTGTGGTTTGGGGTGCTATTGTAAATGGAATCATTTCTCTAATTTCTCTTTCTACAGTTGCATTGTTAGTGTGTAAGAAAGCAACTGATTTCTTTGCATTGATTTTGTATCCTGCCACATTACTGAATTGCTGGATGAGTTCTAGTAATTTGGGGGTGGGGTCTTTTGGGTTTTCCACATAAAGTATCATGTCATCTGTGAAGAGAGAGAGTTTGACTTCTTCTTTGCCAATTTGAATACCTTTTATTTCTTTTTGTTGTCGATTGCTGTTGCTAGGATTTCTAGTACTATGTTGAACAATAGTGGAGTGGGCATCCTTGATGTGTTCCTGATCTTAAGGGAAAGGCTCTCAGCTTTTCCCCATTGAGGATGATATTCGCTGTGGGTTTTTCATAGATGGATTTTATGAACTTGAGGAATGTTCCCTCTATCCCTATACTCTGAAGAATTTTATTTTATTTTTTTAAGACTTTATTTATTTATTTGTCAGAGCGAGTGAGAGCACAAGCAGGGGGAGTAGCAGAAGGAGAAGGAGGAGCAGGCCCCTGCTGAGCAGGGTCCAGGACGTGGGGCTCGATCCCAGGACCCTGGGACCATGACCTGAGCTGAAGGCAGTCTCTTAACTGACTGAGCTACCCAGGTGCCCCCTGAAGAATTTTAATCAGGAAAGGATGCTGTATTTTGTCAAATGAACTTTTGGGACTTCATCAAGATAAAAAGCTTCTGCACAGCAAAGGAAACAGTCAACAAAACAAAGAGATATCTCCCACAGAATGGGAGAAGATATTTGCAAATGACACTACAGATAAAGGGCTGGTATCCAAGATCTATACAGAACTTCTCAAACTCAACACCCAAAAAACAAATAATCAAGTCAAAAAAAATGGGCAGAAGATATGAAAAGACACTTCTCTGAAGAAGACATACAAATGGCTAACAGACACATGAAAAAATGTTCATCATCACTAGCCATCAGGGAAATTCAAATCAAAACCACACTGAGATACCACCTTACACCAGTTAGAATGGCAAAAATGGACAGGGAAAGAAACAACAAATGTTGGAGAGGTTGTGGAGAAAGGGGAACCCTCTTACACTGTTGGTGGGAATGCAAGTTGGTACAGCCGCTTTGGAAAACAGTGTGGAGGTTCCTCAAAAATTTAAAAATAGAGCTACCCTATGACCCAGCAATTGCACTGCTGGATATTTACCCCAAAGACACAGATGTAGTGAAAAGAAGGGTCATGTGCACCCCAATGTTCAGAGCAGCAATGTCCGCAATAGCCAAACTGTGGAAAGAGCTGAGATGCCCTTCAACAGATGAATGGATAAAGATGTGGTCCATATATACAATGGAATATTACTCAGCCATCAGAAAGGATGAATACCCAACTTTTATATCAACATGGATGGGACTGGAGGAGATTATGCTAAGTGAAATAAGTCAAGCAGAGAAAGTCCATTATCATATGGTTTCACTTATTTGTGGAACATAAGGAATAGCATGGAAGACATTAGGAGAAGGAAGGGAAAAATGAAGGGAGGGAAATCGGAGGGAGAGATGAACCATGAGAGACTATGGACTCTGAGAAGCAAACAGGGTTTAAGAGAGGAGGGGGGAGGGGGGATTGGTTAGCCCAGTGATGGGTATTAAGGAGGGCACGTACTGCATGGAGCACTGGGTGTTATAAGAAAACAATGGATCGTGGATCAAAAACTAATGATGTATTGTATGGTGACTAACATAACAT
The DNA here is from genome assembly GCF_029215605.1 of Mirounga angustirostris. NCBI lineage: Eukaryota > Metazoa > Chordata > Mammalia > Carnivora > Phocidae > Mirounga > Mirounga angustirostris. Next base: position 180,289,061 of record NW_026991709.1, on the reverse strand, counting down.
AATGAAATTAAAATTTAAAAAAAAGAAAAAAGAAAGAAAGGAAGAAAGCAAGACTCAGGAATCCTACTTTGGCAAATTTTGGCTCTGGCATTCATGCCCACTTCCAACACGCACATTGATTTACTTTTCAAGTATTTCTGGGTATCCCCAATGTGTGTAGTAGCTTAGTAGGAGGACAAGGCAGGTATGTAACAGATGGAGACACTTAACAGAGACATGTGACTACAAGAGGAAGAAACATGGCAAAACAAGGTCACTGTGGCTGGAAGCATCTCGCTCCACCCTAAGGACCTGACCAAGGGCCACTGGTCACACTGGTCTTGCTCTCTGCTCAACATTAAGTGTTGTAGATTGAATTGTAACCACCAAAAATATACTGAAGTCAGTACCTATAAATGTAACCTTGTTTAAAGACAAGATCTTCACAAATGTAATCAAATGACCTGTGTCCTTGCAAGAAGAAACCACCAAGTGAAGACCGACGCCCAGAGAGTGACAGTGGAGGCAGAGACTGCAGTACTGAGCAGCAAGCCAAGGAACACTTGGGGCTATCAGAAGCTGGAAGAGGCAAGGAAAGATCCTCCCCTAGAGCCTTCAGAGGGAGTATGGCCCCATCAATACACTGATTTTGGACTTCTAGCCTCCACAACTGTGGGAGAAAAAAATTTCTGTTGTTGGAAGCCATCCAGTTCATAGTACTTTGTTAGGACAGTCCAGGGAAACTAGTACAGCAAAGGATGCTATTTCTCTTTGGAGCCTAAGATCATTTGAAGAAGGGATAGAAGAAAAGATAAGGCTTTGTTTCCATTATAAGAACCCAACACCCAAGAAATAACCCATTCCCTGCCTCACACCCTTGTCTAATGCAGGGGATCTCAAGCTTACAAGACTGCAAAGTAAATGAGAAGAGCAGCCATATAACCTAAATAGGCACAGAAACAAATGAAAGCCCTGTCTCTGGGATTATAGCAGCAGATTCTCAGTTCTGGATGTACTAAACTTTTGTTAGGAACAAGAAATTAAGATTTTGATGTGTATATTTTCAGACAGTGAAACAATGTACAGGCTGAACACAGCACCAATTTGGGCCAAACACAGCCCAAAAGCTATCTGTGTACAATCCCTCCTGTCAATCACACCCTGTACCCCAAGGCAGAGATTGAGATTCTAACAAAACTCTGGAACTGGTAAAAAAAAAAAAGAAAGAAAGAAAGTCATAGTACCTTTAATACTTAACAGCCTACCAGTAGATTTCATCAGTTGTCTGGATTTCTCAAGTTATTAAACAATCTTAGTTTTTCTTAGAAACATGCCATCAATATCCATCTTTGCAAGCTCATTTCACTCATAAAAGGAAATGCTGGCCTGATACCACATTATTAAATAGTACTTATCAAGGTTAAGAGGTTAATGGACAAAAAAACCTTAACTCATCATTAGTGGAAGGAAATTATCAATTATTAATCTTATTTTTATTTCTTGGCTGAGAACATTAGCTATGATTACATATATGGACTCACCCATGGATAATCATTTTTTCCATCAGTGAGTCAAGAGAATTTTTTGTAAGAGACAGAACTGAAATTTCGAAGTTGATGGCACATATCCCAATTTCAGGATATGGGACATGGCCTGGGCATCAGCATTTTTAAAAGTTTCCCGGTGATCCCAGCATGCAGCAGAGTTTGCAAACTTGTACAACAGACAATAGAATGGAGAACTTTTTCTGACATTTGGATAGCATTTTTTTTATCTCAAACTCAAAATACAATGTACTTACACTCCAAAGATAATCCCCTCAAAGCTTTCAAATTTTCAGAAAAATAACCAGATTGATTCCTGCTATCTCTTGTCCTGTTTTAGTTGATGAAAATCTTCGGGGTTACTAAATTAATCTAAAGTTGCCCATGTCATTTTGTAATTATTTTTCTTCGCACGGGCAGTAATTTTCATCTTTGGTGTTTTCAAATTAACTTGATTAAAAGAATGCCACTTAACTACACACAAAATGTGTTCTGAGAATAGATACAACTTTGCTTCTCTTCCTAATGAAACTCAGACCTTTCATCTTAAATTCAAGCAGAATCTCAAAAATTGAAATGAGTTTGATATTTTCCTATTTCTATTAAATTGATGGCCATCTACACCCAGGTAAAAAGCTTCCGTCACTCTCTTCATTATCCCTGTACAGGGGCACTACTGCTTCTATGAGATCAATGGGTTATACTGTCTCTTAATAGTGGGATTATGGGGGCGCCTGGGTGGCTCAGTCGTTAAGCGTCTGCCTTCAGCTCAGGTCATGATCCCAGAGTCCTGGGATAGAGCCCCGCATCGGGCTCCCTGCTCAGTGGGGAGTCTGCTTCTCCCTCTCCCACTCCCCCTGCTTGTGTTCCCTCTCTCGCTGTCTCTCTCTGTTAGACAAATGAATAAAATCTTTAAAAAAAAGATTGTATTTATAAAAAAAAATAGTGGGATTACGTTTTTCCTATATTTCTGCTGTTATTATTCTTGACTTCGCAAAGCATCTCAACTTTGGCAGGCAAATACGGGCAGTTAATCGCTCTCTGATTTCAGGGAAGTAGAAACTGACTTATCCAAATCCTACCCTGGGAGATAGATCTTCGGATGAGATTGTCTGATTCAATTCAGAAAAAGAAGCTGGCCCACTTGGCCTGACCCCGACGTTTACTAAATAAAAGAAGAATGGACTATTGTTTTTAAATTCCACTAAACAGATTGCATAATTAAGGGAATAGAGAGCCAAAAAACGCACTTAGATGATCATCGGTCTACTGAAAAACACCCTCTGTTTTAATTGCTTCCTTGTAATTCGTTTCAGGGCTTAGTTTTGCAGCAAACTGTTTCTGATAAGCAATCCTATTTGGTGGTTCACAGCTAGGCAGCCCAATTCGGAAATCCAACTGCCACTTAGGCAATGATTAGTCATAAAGCTAAATGGCAAAAATGGCATTTTAATTTTGAGCTTATATTTGAGCAAGAGCACATTAAAAACATTTAGCATAAACCAATGTGCTCTCCTATAACACTTAGCTGAAATTCATGGAGAGGAACAATTACAATCTTTTGCAAAAGGAATGAGACTTTGAGCCCGTTCTTTAAAAAAGGGAGCTGCCATTTTTATAACTGTGCTTGAGTTATGGATTTTAAAAACTGCATCACGCATGCAAGTTTAATTCACTCTGTAATGATGAATCAAATGCAGGCACATAAAGAGGGATTCCAAATCAGATAAAGTGAAATTCAGAAAACGCCATCTCTTTACCTGCCGATCTATAAAATAACTCAAAATGTAGCTTTACTGTGTTTAATGGCATAATCAAAAAATGTGTCAAGACACTGGAATTGCAAAGCTGCTTCACTTTACACCCTGTCCCCGATGACTCATTTAAAAGTGGGCAGGTTGTCAGAATCGATGGGACATAAACACCTTTCATTCCCTGAGGAGCTGCTAGGATCTTGACCTGTGCAACCCCCTATTTTTTTAAACTCCTCTCTTTGGAATACAAGGTTTTCTTAAAAATTCCAGTATCTTTTACCAAGCCTCAGTAGGCATATGATGATTTATTTTGCCATTGATGAGAATACAGAACTCATGTTATAAGGCATCACTGTCCATGAATACAAGCTCAGGAAAGATGACACCAATTCATTTGCATCATTTTTTCCCCTACTTACCCCTTCCCGGAAAACTAATCATTAACAGGAGCTGTTTGTTTTCTATGCTGGCTGTCTGCATGTCTTCCCTTAAAATTTTAAAAAGCCATAGGTATACAAGATGGTTGTATTTTGCTTATGTTAAATATATGTTGGGGCGCCTGGGTGGCTCAGTCGTTAAGCGTCTGCCTTCGGCTCAGGTCATGATCTCAGGGTCCTGGGGTCGAGCCCCGCATCGGGCTCCTCGCTCTGCGGGAGGCCTGCTTCTCCCTCTCCCACTCCCCCTGCTTGTGTTCCCTCTCTCGCTGTGTCTATCTCTGTCAAATGAATAAATAAAATCTTTAAAAAAAAAAAATTATATGTTGCATTATTACAAAGCAACCAAAAAGGACTTTAAAGACTTGCACTCTCATTTAACTGGAAGTAACAGGGGCAGTTCTGGTCTTGAGATGATCTTTTCTTCCCCTCTACCCCCCAGTTGACCACAGGTCTGCTCTCCCACTTCGCTAACACTTCCCAAATCACTCTTTTCCACTTTCCATGGCTCCCTTCTTTCCTCACACTTCTTTCAAAATTCCACACTATGTATTGATCTCAACAGTGAACAGCTTAGGCCTACCTGCAGACAGCAGTACCAGCAACTGAAAGCCAAGAATATCTTTGTCAATCATGGCAGGCGGAGAGGGTGGGGTAGATAGATACACTCCACACTTCAGAAAGCATGACATAACCCCATTAATGAACGTGACCCAGCAGTTCTGATTCTCTTCATTATTAATAATCATCTGCTTACCACCACTAAGGCAAAGAGTAGTAGAAATTGGCTCCATCAAAAAACAAAGAGGAAAAACAATACAGTTATTGTAGAACCAAGCGCAGATACAGTTGAAAAAAACATACTCTATCAAGAGTTATGAAGCCTAAACTAAGCCTTTGCTCTTGGATCAAGTTCATGTTTCACTTAGCAAAATCACCATTAATTTTGAAACCTTAAATTTCTAGTGCTGTCATTGTTGACTAGTATTTAAAACCATGCTTGGGTTTTTATAGTGATTTGGATAAGAACGACAGGTAACAGAGTAAGCATAAACACACTTTGCTGGCAGAAGTGTTTCTTTGGATGTGGAGGTTACTGAGGAATTATAGCAAGGAGCTGAAGGAAGTAAACTCAGAGTGGAGGCTGGTTTTCTGATGTGCTTTTGCATCTCTTGTTTAGAGACTAAAGACAGGTATGTCAGTCCATAAACTACAAAATAAATTCCAAAGGTCCCTTTTTCAGCAAATAGGTATTTGAAGCCTACTGTGCATCAGATGCTGCTCCAGCACCTGGGAAACAGCCCTGAGGAACAAAGACCTGGTCCCCGTCCCCACAGAGCATACACTCTTCTCTCGTCCATTCACTCGATGAATCTGAGAGCAACATGGGACATCAAAGCACCCGTAGAGCATCAGTAGAATTAGAAACCATTTTTACCTATGTGCATACACACTTCAAGGACTGGGGCCAAAGAGTGAGGTCTCAACATTAAGACTAGCAAATGCATCATGGCAGAAAGCATCAGGGTGTGCAGCTTTTATTTTTCAGGTGGGACTTTCTGAAACAGGGAAGTTTGGGGCAAGGTTTATTTGGAAGGAAATGAAGAACATGGAATACACACTGGTGCTGTGTCTTAGTCAAACTCAGGCTGGTGGCAAACTTCACAAGAGAATAATTTTACTTCACTAGACAACAAATAAGTTGCCCAAGGTGTTAGGCAATAGTTTCTTGTACTTCATGACACTCTCTGCCTACATTTATATGCTGGTAGGGAGATCACATGCACACACAAGTTAACTAATCATGCTTCACTCTTTTTCCTCACCTCCCACAGTCAGACAGTCACCAGCAGTCTTGATAATACGATTTCCTAGCTACATCCTAAATCCATCGTGATGGACTCCACAACTGGCCACAGATTTCTCCCCTCCTTTTATCAATCCCTTGCAACGGGACTTAGTAGCTTCTCTCAGCAAGAGGGGCTCTCTGTTCTACCCCTGAATAAAGGATGGTCATCTATGACTTACTTTGGTGGGACATGAGCAAACATTTGAGAGGCACTTGTACATTGGGACTTGCTTCTTGGTGTTGTTTTGGCAGTAAGCATGTGAAAAAATCCAGCCACCCTATCATTCAGCCAAAGCCAGTCAACCTCAGACGTGTAACTGGAACCATCCTGATAACGCAGTCCCTAGATGACCTGCTAAATGACCACAGACACACAAGCAAGCAACGCACAAGCCAGCCCGAACTCTGCTGAGATTACAAGATTACAAGAGACCTGCCAAGAATTTCAAGCTAAACAAATGACTGTTTTTAAACATATGTTTGAAACAAAAGCTTCTCTACATCAACGTACTCATCTTCCTCTGCCATCATAATTTCTCACCTACAATATTACATCTTCCATTTTGCCCTCTCCTGTTCACTCTCCACAGTGCAGCCAGAACAATCTTTCAAATTATATATATGAAAGTGTATTATATAAAATATATGTACAGGGGGCACCGGGCTGGCTCAGTCGGTGGAGTATGTGACTCCTGATCTCAGGGTTGTGAGTTTGAGCCCCACATTGGGTGTAGAGATTGCTTAAAAATAAAATCTTAAGGGGCACCTAGGCGCAGTCAGTTAAGCGTCCAACTCTTGTTTTCAGTTCAGGTCGTGTTCTCAGGGTGGTGAGATCCGGCCCCACATCAGGCTCCATGCTCAGCACAGAGCCTGCTTGAGATGTTCTCTCCTTCTCCTTTTGCCCCTCCTGTTGTGCATTCACTCTCTCTTTCTCTCAAATAAATCAATCAATCTTTAAAAATGTAAAGATAAAAAAATAAAATCTTAGGGCACCTGGGTGGCTCAGTTGGGTTAAGCGTCTGCCTTCGGCTCAGGTCATGGTCCCAGGGTCCTGGGATCGAGTCCCACATCGGGCTCCCTGCTCGGCGGGAAGCCTGCTTCTCCCTCTCCCACTCCCCCTGCTTGTGTTCCCTCTCTCGCTGTGTCTCTCTCTGTCAGATAAATAAATAAAATCTTAAAAAAAATAAAAAATAAAAATCTTAAAAAATATGTATATAAATGTATTTTATATATATATATACATAGTACATGTATGTATTGATGAACAGACTCAATGGTGTGTTGCAAATGTTTAACAACCATCTCAATTTGCCAATTTCCATGGTGTAAACAGTTCTCCGTGGTGGATTTCAAGCTACCAATGGTGTAACAACTTGTTTACCAAAATCCTACAAAGTGAACCATCAGCTTTCATGAGCCAGTATACAGCGCAATCTAGCACAACACTCACTCTCCCCTCCTGAAAACTCGTAATGGATAAGATCCAAAATCCACAGATTACAATTCTTAGCTCCCTGAACAGATTCGTGTATACCGGAAGCCACAAAACAGACACAGAGACACTTTAGCCAGAATTTTATTTTGCCCATACAATTAAATTTTAATCAAGCACCAAAATTTTTTACTTTTCTAAGCATGAAATGAGAAACTCTTGAAAAATCAGACAATCTAATCCTGGATTGGAGCTCAGAGGACAAAGCCACTTGAAATGGGCTTGAGTGCTTTGATTCGCAATCCCTGCCACATGTCTTATACCAGTCCTGGCTCATTTCTTTTGATTAGCCATCCTCCTAGACACAGAAGTGTGAGACTCTGGTGTGTAAAAGTTTCTGGGCCTTAGACCTGGGTGCCTCAGTCAGTTAAGCGTCCAACTCGTGATTTCAGCTCAGGTCATAATCTCAGGGTTGTGAGATCGAGCCCCGCCCCGTGCTCTGCACTGAGCGTGGAGCCTGCTTAAGATTCTCTCTCTCCTTCTCCCTCTGCCCCTTCCCCTCCCACACTCACCCCCCACCCCACTTATGCACTCACGCTCTAAAGAAAAAAAAGTTTCTGGGCCTTTCTACTTCCTTCAATCTTCAATATTCCATTCAGCTTATTCTAAAGTCTCCTGACCTGTGTAAAGGTTATTCCACGATTCATGTTAAATAACACCTCTGCACGGAAGACCTCTCAGAACCTCCTGACTAACTGTTCCTGTTCAACTCTCCCATCGTCTCTTTAGTGGTAACATTCATCATGCCTACAATTACCTGTGAAAGGCCAGTCTGCCCCTCCACACTGCAATTCCCTCAAAGCAAATGATCAACATTTCTGTACTCAGCACACAGGGTCTGAGAGGTGAATATGCTTTATATGTTTGTTAAATGAAAGAATAGATTCCACAGATAATCAGATAAATTAAAGATTCTATGCAGAGATTTCTGCAGGAAGGATATATATTTTTTAATCTCTCAGAAGAGAGATTAAGAGAGATTAAAAAAATTTTTAACTAGACTTTGAAGAATAGTTACAAATAACAGAGAGGACAGAAAGCATCGTAGATGGGAACAGCTTCTATAGTTGTGAGCTTTGGGCTACCCAGCATCCGTTAGCTCAATGCTAATAACAGCCTGATTTTCCTTTAGTACAAGACCCTTCCTTTCCCATGCTCAACCCTGTAGCAGAGGTAGGGTCCTACCTTCCAGCTCCATGTACAAATCCTATGACCCAAATCTAAGATGTCATTGCCTTGCATTTGCCTTTGGTCACAATAATTGGTTTGCTGATGAGGAGTTCATGACTCAGCCCTACCCAAGCAGACCCAGTTAGAGCTAACTGGGTCTTACACCCAACTGATGAGTTTATTGCTCTATCCCAGAACACTGAAACTCACAAGGGTAGAAGGCTTGAGCTACTACTGTCATCTTGCCACCACGTGGGACCAAATCCAGAGGAAAGCAGAGGCAAAAGATAGACAGAAACTGAATCCTAGAGCTATTGTTGGAAGGTCCATCAGGCTATAATGAGAGCAAGTTATGTCTTCATAAGAATCACCATATTCTTTGGCTTGGGACACATTGGTTAAGTTACTGCCACTTGGAAAGAAACCTAAGTAAAATAAGAACCTATATGACCAATGTTATAAAGGCTGCAGACCCTAAATAAACTACATGCTCATTGCGGGGAAGGTTATAGCCATTGATTAGGGGATGAAGCCGAAAAAATAAAAAAATTTAAAAAATGGTCAAATTGTAGAAAAACAAAAACCTGATTTTAGGGTTCAGATACCTTACTACTTCCAAAATGAAGGGTGCTACACAATATTTAATATATATATTAATATATATTATATATTTTTGTTCTGTATAAAGAGAATAAAATCATACACTGCCTTTTTCAGAAAAGCAAAACAAGTAAAATTAAATCACACAAAATAAAATGGGACGAAGGAAAATAATAAAATATGTCAATATCAGCAAAGTTATTGTGATTAAGCTAAATAGGAGCTGAGCTTCCTTGTAATCAGGGTAAAAAGGAAATTATCTGTTTTATTGCAGTCCTTATTTGTTTTAAAAAGAAAGATGCATCTTAAAAATACTTTATGTTCTGGGCAACAGGGAACCTTTGAAGGGTTTTTGAACAGAGACAGGTTAGGAATACTTGGTAGACAAAATAAAACCACCTTCTCTCCTCTCCGCCCCCCCCCACCCCCCGCCCTGGCAAACAAATATCCACATCCTAATTCTCACAACTTGTGACTATATTACCTTACCTAGCAAAAGGACTTTGCAGGTGTGAATAAGTATCTTGAAATGGGGAGAATAGTCTGGATTATTCAGATGGGTTCGATAGAGTCACAGGGTCATTCTAAAAGGAAGGCAGGAGGCTCAGAGTCGGAGAGAAGGCAGTGTGACAAGGGAAGTAGATGGGGAAGAGGCAGAGTAATGAGAGGCCATAGCCAAGGAATGAGGATAGTCCTTACAAGCTGGAAAAGACAAAGATACGGATTTACCCCCAGAGCCTCCAGATAGAACCAGCCCTTCCAACCACCTTGATTTTAGAACTTCTTACCTTTGGAATTGTAAAATGATGATAAAATTGTGTGTTCTGAGCAATTAAGTTTGTGGTATAGAGTCAATTACAGAATGAAACTTTTCAAAACATAAGGAACCATAGAGTCAATCATGGCCCTGCAGTTCGGCTTATATGAAAAAATGGAGCCACGGTGGCTAGGCAACCTGCCCAACCTCAGAAAGAGTAACTTTCCTGCCTCACTGTTCACACTCACCTCCAACAGGTTTTCCCCACACTTGCTTCTCAGTTCTCCAGGGCCTGGCACCAGAATGGAGAGGCCACTTTTGAAGAATTTCATTAAGGCATGTTTGAAAGCTTGTCGAAACTTAAAGAGCGGAAGAAAAGCAAGTTCTTTTGCCAGGTACATATTCCACAAATTTAATGAGAACCAGAGCACATGAAATATGTGTTGGAATCATCATTAATGAGACATGGAATTGAAAATAGGCTGAGGGGGCAAAGTTCTAAGATCAAAAACATGGGACATCAGCTTTGTCACCAAAGCCATGGGTATGTGGCAAGCATCCGAGGGGAAAGGCACAGATGCCTACTTTTCAACAGTTGCAAAGCTAACTGGGCTTTCAAGTGTTGAATGGTCACAGCTGCCTGGTATGAAAGAGACCACCACTGATTTGTGTGACCACTCCCTTAGGACTCTAGAGTTTCACAGCCAGACTTGTTCTGCATTTAAGTTCCAGAAAAGGTCAACCATTATGCCAGGGTCATTAATTTTATTTTTATGCATTTAGTACATGAAAATGTTATTTATTAAATCTCCTATCATTGGCATGTAGATTTCCAAGTGAAACTCACACCCATGTCCCTCTTGGCCAAAATATTAAGAAGAATTAATGTTTTGCTGATGCATCCCTGTTTTATTGTCTTTATTTAATTGACCATCACGTTGTAGCTATGAATGAGCTCTGGAATCCCTATGAATGTTGCTGCAGCCTTTTGGGGAATTCTGAGTAGGAAACCAACCCAATCTCTTTTCTCCTGATGGCTGTTCAGTGGCTTACGTGAAAAATGTATTGAGAAATGGAATATTACTCAGCCATCAAAAAATGAAATCTTCCCATTTGCAACGATGTGGATGGAACTAGAAGGTATTATGCTAAGCGAAATAAGTCAATCAGAGAAAGACAATTATCATATGATTCCACTCATATGTGGAATTTAAGAAACAAAACAGAATAGCATAGGGGAAGAGAGGAAAAAATATAACAAGATGAAAACAGAGGAGATAAACCATAAGATACTCTTAATCATAGGAAACCAACTGAGGGCGGAGCAAGATGGCGGAGGAGTAGGAGACCTAGATTTCATCTCCTCTCAGGAATTCAGCTGGATACGGATCAAACCATTCTGAACACCTACAAACTCCACAGGAGATAGAAGAAAAGAATAGCAACAACTCTCTGAACAGAAAAGCGACCACTTTCTGGAAGGTAGGACGTGCAGAGAAGTGAATCCGAGGTGATATTCGGGAGGATAGATGGCAGGGGAAGGGCCTCTGTCGGCCGCTTCTGGCAAGTGATAGAGCCGCGGAGCACAAAATCGGAACTTTTAAAAGTCTGCTCCGCCGAGGGACGTCACTCTGGTGGCTAAGCGGGGGGGTGGAACCCTCCGGGACAGTGTGGTCTCAGGACCCTCGGGGTCACAGAAAGACCGGGGGTGCCTGAGTGCGGCAGAGCTCCCAGGTAACAGAGCAGGGAAGCCGGCTGCAGAGACGGAGCCCAGCCGCGGGCTCTCAGGTTGGGGTTGTCATAAACCGTGATCCGCGGCACAGTCGGGCCATTGCTCCTCCAGCAGGGACCCAACAAGCGGCAGATCGGGGAGACTCACCTTCCTCCCCCGGGAGGAGCCGCGCGGGAGTGCACCGCAGGGATCTGCTGGGTTTGGAGACTCCACCCGGGGTCGGGTGCCAGAGATAGAAACGCGTGGTCACACGCTGGGTGAGCACGGAGTGCGGCCGAAGACCGGGGAGACGGGAGTGGCTGACGGCTTTTCTCTGGGGGCTCACTGAGGAGCGGGGCCCCGAGTTCTCGGCTCCTCTGGGGCGGAGACTGGGAGGCTGCCATTTTAACTCTCTGCCTCCAAAGCTGTATGGAAAGCTCACAGGGAATAAAAGCCCGGGAGAGCAAACCCGAACAGATTACTTAGCCGGGAGGGGGCAAGAGCGGGGCAATTCTGCCTCCGGCAAAGACATTTGGAAACCACAGCAACAGGCCCCTCCCCAGAAGATCAGCAAGAACAGCCAGCCAAGACCAAGTTTACCAATCAATGAGAATGGCAGAACTCCAGCGCTAGGGGAATACTGCACACAGAATTCATGGCTTTTTTACCATGATTCTTTAGTCTTTCAAAGTTAATTTTTTTTTAACTGTCTTTTTTTTTTTTTTTGAATTTTTCTTTTTCCCTTTTTCAACCAACATCTTATTAATCCCTTTTTTTAAAAAAACATTTTTATTTTTCATTTTTAGAGTCATATTCTATCCCTTCATAGTTGTTACCTCTATTTTTGGCATATATATATAAGTTGTTCTCTCTTTAAAATTTTGAGATAGTTTCTTCTAACAAATTAAAATATACCTTAAATCGCTAGAATATGGTGTTTTCTATTCCCCTGCCTGATCACATTCTCTCCCTTTTTTTTCTTTTTTCTTTTTTTAAATCCTCTCTTTTTTCAAAAACTTCTTATCAATTCCTTTTTTAAATTTTTTTATAATTTCCATCTTTACAGTCATAGTCCATCCCTTCATCATATCAACACTTATTTTTGTACATATATAAGTTTTTCTTTCCTTAAAATTTTGGGAGGCACTTTCTTATAAAAGACCAAAATACACCCCAAATCTAGTGTGTGGCACTGATCTATATACCAGCCTGATCATATTTGATCACATTCTGGGGTTTTTTTTTTGTTGTTTTGTTTTGTTTGTTTTTGTTTGTTTTTATCTTTATCTTTTTCTTTTTTTTTTCTTTTTCTTTTTTCTCTCTTTCCATTTCTTTTTCCACTGCTTCAGGTCTTTTCTGATTTGTTTAGAGTATATTTTCTGGGGACATTGTTACTCTGCTAGCATTTTGTTCTCTCATTAATCTATTCTCCTCTGCACAAAATGACAAGACGGAAAAAATCACCTCAACAAAAAGAACAAGAGGTAGTACCGACTGACAGGGATCTACTCAATATGGACATTAGTACGATGTCAGATCTAGAGTTCAGAATCATCACTTTAAAGATACTAGCTGGGCTTGAAAAAAGCATGGAAGTTATTAGAGAAACCCTTTCTGGAGAAGTAAAAGAACTAAAATCTAACCAAGTAGAAATCAAAAAGGCTATTAATGAGGTGCAATCAAAAATGGGGGTGCTAACTGCTAGGATAAATGAGGCAGAATAGAGAATCAGTAATATAGAAGACCAAATGATGGAAAATAAAGAAGCTGAGAAAAAGAGAGATAAACAACTACTGGATCATGAAGGCAGAATTCGAGAGATAAGCGATACCATAAGACGAAACAACATTAGAATGATTGGGATCCAAGAAGAAGAAGAAAGAGAGAGAGGGGCAGAAGGTATAATGGAGCAAATTATAGCAGAGAACTTCCCTAATTTGGGGAAGGAAACAGGCATCAAAATCCAGGAGGCACAGAGAACCCCTCTCAAAATCAATAAAAATAGGCCAACACCCCGACATCTAATAGTAAAACTTACAAGTCTCAGAGACAAAAAGAAAATCCTGAAAGCAGCTCGGGAGAAGAGATATGTAACCTACAATGGTAGAAACATTAGATTGGCAACAGACCTATCCACAGAGAGCTGGCAGGCCAGAAAGGACTGGCAGGATATATTCAGAGCACTAAATGAGAAAAATATGCAGCCAAGAATACTCTATCCAGCTAAGCTGTCATTGAAAATTGAAGGAGAGATAAAAAGCTTCCAGGACAAACAAAAACTAAAGGAATTTGCAAACACGAAACCAGCCCTACAGGAAATCTTGAAAGGGGTCCTCTAAGCAAAGAGAGAGCCTAAAAGCAACATAGACCAGAAAGGAACACAGACAATATACGGTAACAGTCACCTTACAGGCAATACAATGGCACTAAATTCCTATCTTTCAATAGTTACCCTGAATGTAAATGGGCTAAATGCCCCAATCAAAAGACACAGGCTATCAGACTGGATTAAAAAACAAGACCCATTGATATGCTGTCTGCAAGAGACTCATTTTACACCCAAAGACACCCCCAGATTGAAAGTGAGGGGATGGAAAACCATTTACCATCCTAATGGACACCAAAAGAAAGCTGGGGTGGCAATCCTTATATCAGACAAATTAGATTTTAAACCAAAGACTGTAATAAGAGATGAGGAAGGACATTATATCCTACTTAAAGGCTCTATCCAACAAGAAGATCTAACAATTGTAAATATCTATGCCCCTAACATGGGAGCAGCCAATTATATAAGCCAATTAATAACAAAAGCAAAGAAACACATCGACAACAATACAATAATAGTGGGGGACTTTAACACCCCCTCACTGAAATGGACAGATCGTCTAAGCAAAAGATCAAAAAGGAAATAAAGACTTTAAATGACACACCGGACCAAATGGACTTCACAGACATATTCAGAACTTTCCATCCCAAAGCAACGGAATACACATTCTTCTCTAGTGCCCATGGAACATTCTCCAGAATAGATCACATCCTAGGTCATAAATCAGGTCTCAACCGGTACCAAAAGATTGGGATCATTCCCTGCCTATTTTCAGACCACAATGCTTTGAAACTAGAACTCAATCACAAAAGGAAAGTCGGAAAGAACTCAAATACATGGAGGCTAAAGAGCATCCTACTGAAGAATGAATGGGTCAACCAGGAAATTAAAGAAGAATTAAAAAAATACATGGAAACCAATGAAAATGAAAACACAACTATTCAAAATCTTTGGGATGCAGCAAAGACAGTCCTAAGAGGAAAGTATATAGCAATACAAGCCTTTCTCAAGAAACAAGAAAATTCTCAAGTACACAACCTAACCCTACACCTAAAGGAGCTGGAGAAAGAACAGCAAATAAAGCCTAAACCCAACAGGAGAAGAGAAATAATAAAGATCAGAGCAGAAATCAATGAAATAGAAACTAAAAGAACAGTAGAACAGATCAACGAAACTAGGAGATGGTTCTTTGAAAGAATTAACAAGATGGATAAACCCCTGGCCAGACTTATCAAAAAGAAAAGAGAAAGGACCCAAATCAACAAAATCATGAATGAAAGAGGAGAGATCACAACCAATACCAAAGAAAAACAAACATTTATAAGAACATATTATGAGCAACTCTATGCCAGCAAATTAGATAACATGGAAGAAATGGATGCATTCCTAGAGATGTATCAACTACCAAAACTGAACCAGGAAGAAATAGAAAACCTGAACAGACCTATAACCACTAAGGAAATTGAAGCAGTCATCAAAAATCTCCAAAAAAACAAAAGCCCAGGGCCAGATGGCTTCCCAGGGGAATTCTACCAAACATTTCAAGAAGAACTAATACCTATTCTTCTGAAACTGTTGCAAAAAACAGAAATGGAAAGAAAACTTCCAAACTCATTTTATGAGGCCACCATTACCTTGATCCCAAAACCAGACAAAGACCCCATCAAAAAGGAGAATTACAGACCAATATCCCTGATGAACATGGATGCAAAAATTCTCACCAAAATACTAGCCAATAGGATCCAACAGTACATTAAAAGGATTATTCACCACAACCAAGTGGGATTTATCCCTGGGCTGCAAGGTTGGTTCAACATCCGCAAATCAATCAATGTGATACAATACATTAACAAAAGAAAGAACAAGAATCATATGATCTTCTCAATAGATGCAGAAGAAGCATTTGACAAAGTACAGCATCCTTTCTTGATCAAAACTCTTCAGAGTATAGGCATAGAGGGTACATACCTCAATATCATAAACCCATCTATGAAAAACCCACAGTGAATATCATTCTCAATGGGAAAAAACTGAGAGCTTCCCCCCTAAGGTCAGGAACGTGGCAGGGATGTCCATTCTCACCACTGCTATTCAACATAGTATTGGAAGTCCTAGCCACAGCAATCAGACAACAAAAAGAAATCAAAGGCATCCAAATCGGCAAAGAAGAAGTCAAACTCTCACTCTTTGCAGATGATATGATACTTTATGTGGAAAACCCAAAAGACTCCACCCCAAAACTGCTAGAACTCAAACAGGAATTCAGTCAAGTGGCAGGATATAAAATCAATGCACAGAAATCAGTGGCATTCCTATACACCAACAACAAGACAGAAGAAAGAGAAATTAAGGAGTCGATCCCATTCACAATTGCACCCAAAACCATAAGATACCTAGGAATAAATCTAACCAAAGAGGCAAAGGATCTGTACTCAGAAAACTATAAAATACTCAGGAAAGAAATTGAGGAAGACACAGAGAAATGGAAAAACGTTCCATGCTCATGGATTGGAAGAACAAATATTGTGAAGATGTCAATGCTACCTAGAGCAATCTACACATTCAATGCAATCCCCATCAAAATACCATCCACTTTGTTCAAAGAAATGTAACAAATAATCCTAAAATTTGTATGGAACCAGAAAAGACCCCGAATAGCCAGAGGAATGTTGAAAAAGAAAAGCTGGCGGCATCACAGTTCCGGACTTCCAGCTCTATTACAAAGCGGTCATCATCAAGAGTATGGTACTGGCACAAAAACAGACACATAGATCAATGGAACAGAATAGAGAGCCCAGAAATGGACCCTCAACTCCATGGTCAACTCATCTTTGACAAAGCAGGAAAGAATGTCCAATGGAACAAAGACAGTCTCTTCAACAAATGGTGCTGGGAAAATTGGATAGCCACATGCAGAAGAATGAAACTGGACCATTTCCTTACACCACACACAAAAATAGACTCCAAATGGTTGAAAGACCTCAATGTGAGACAGGAGTCCATCAAAATCCTAAAGGAGAACACAGACAGCAACCTCTTTGACCTCAGCCGAAGGAACTTCTTCCTAGAAACATCGCCAAAGGCAAGGGAAGCAAGAGCAAAAATGAACTATTGGGACTTCATCAAGATAAAAAGCTTTTGCAAAGCAAAGGAAACAGTCAACAAAACAAAAGACAGAATGGGAGAAGATATTTGCAAATGACATATCAGATAAAGGGCTAGTATCCAAAATCTATAAAGAACTCATCAAACTCAACACCCAAAGAACAAAGAATCCAATCAAGAAATGGGCAGAAGACGTGAACAGACATTTTTCCAAAGAAGACAACCAAATGGCCAACAGACATATGAAAAAGTGCTCAATATCGCTCGGCATCAAGGAAATCCAAATCAAAACCTCAATGAGATACCACCTCACACCAGTCAGAATGGCTAAAATTAACAAGTCAGGAAATGACAGATGTTGGTGGGGATGCAGAGAAAGGGGAACCCTCCTACGCTGTTGGTGGGAATGCAAGCTGGTGCAACCACTCTGGAAAACAGTATGGAGGCTCCTCAAAAAGTTGAAAATAGAGCTACCATATGATCCAGCAATTGCACTACTGCGTATTTACCCCAAAGATACAAAAGTAGGGATCCGAAAGGGTACGTGCACCCCGATGTTTATAGCAGCAATGTCCACAATAGCCAAACTGCGGAAAGAGCCAAGATGTCCATCGACAGATGAATGGATAAAGAAGATGTGGTATATATATACAATGGAATATTATGCAGCCATCAAAAGGAATGAGATCTTGCCATTTGCAACGACGTGGATGGAACTGGAGGGTATTATGTTGAGTGAAATAAGTCAAACAGAGAAAGACATGTATCATATGATCTCACTGATATGAGGAATTCTTAATTGCAGGAAACAAACTGAGGGTTGCTGGAGTGGGGGGTGGGGTGGGAGGGATGGGGTGACTGGGTGATAGACACTGGGAAGAGCATGTGCTCTGGTAAGCGCTGTGAATTGTGCAAGACTGTTGAATCTCAGATCTGTACCTCTGAAACAAATAATGCAATATATGTTAAGAAAAAAAAAACGAATTAGAAGAAGGTAGCGGGAGGGGAAGAATGAAGCGGGGGAAATCGGAGGGGTAGACGAACATGAGAGACGATGGACTCTGAAAAACAAACAGGGTTCTAGAGGGGAGGGGGGTTGGAGGATGGGTTAGCCTGGTGGTGGGTATGGAGGAGGGCACATTCTGCATGGAGCACTGGGTGTTATGCACAAACAATGAATCATGGAACACTTCATCTAAAACTAATGATGTAATGTATGGGGATTAACATAAGAATAAAAAAAAAAGAAATCAACTGAGTGTTGCTGGAGGCGAGGGGGGTGGGGGGATGGGGTAACTGGGTGATGGGCATTAAGGAGGGCACATGATGTAATGAGCACTGGGTGTTATATACAACTGATGAATCACTAAATTCTACCTCTGAAACTAATAATACACTATATGTTAATTAATTTAAATAAATAAAGAGCGAAAAAGACAGAAAGAAGCTTTTTAGATTGTTAGATTAAGAAGTTTCTTAGTTCTTAAAGCTTCTCCATTCACAGCACAAGCTATGATGATATTCTGCTTACATCAAGTATCTTTTGACAACAACATGAATGTGGCCCCTAAAGACCTTTTTATACCTACCACCTATTTATCACCGCAATTCAATTAGGCAAAGTCTTATTACCATAATCCAGATCAGAAGTTGGCAAACTTTTTCTCAAAAGACCAAACAGTAAATATTTAGGCTTTCAGGGTCAAGCAGCAGAATAAACACTATCATATCCATGCCTAAATAATCATTTAAAGTGACCATTTAAGAATTTAAAGAATATTCTTAGCTCATGGGCCCTACAAAAGGACACAGTGGGCCAGATTTGGCCCAAAGGCCATACTGACCTGTTCCTCTAATCACTGAAATTATTTATACAAAATTCCATGCAGTTTTTCACCCAGAGTCCAGAAATCTACAGTGTTTATAGGTACAAGATGCAAAATAACCACTGGGATCTTCAGGGTTTTTTTGCAGGTAAATGCAATTAAGGAATATTGATAGACACATTTGTTCAAGAGGTTTTTCAAAATAACAGAAGGGAGAATACACTGTGTTCTTACCCTATTGCAAAATGGTAATAGTGGTATTAAGCAACAGAGAAAACCATTCTAATTGATATCACCAGTTAGATAACTTTTATATGCAGTTTTTCCTTCTCTAATTGACATTTTATAAATGGTATCTGCTTTGTAAGTGTTCCATTTTGATTTATGCCAATCTGTTGGCATTACACATGAACTAGAAGAAAATATGGAGCCTTCTGCTTCAAGTATCCTAATTTACATGCTAAATCAGAAGGTCAAAATGAATCTTTGTCATGTTTAGAGCCCTGTACATTGGCCCAGAAATAAAAGGCAGCCTGGTGAATTTTTTTTCCTGGCAGGAAGGATAGTTCTTTTCTTAGAAAAGAAGCAAGTAATAACAATGTAAGTTCAGAACAACAAAGTTGTTTCTAGTGCATTAGAAAATAAATACTATGGAAAGCGCTTTGGTGCAATAAGGAGGACTGTACTTAAGTTGAAAATTGTGCTTCATTCTGATAGTAGTTGAGCAGCAGATGGCCTGAAGTTATCATAAATATGTAAGCTCCAGAAGTACTCTGCATTGAAGAGCAGCCAAAACACAACAGTGTTGAACAACACAGAGCATAGAGAGAACAGTCTGACACATCCAGAAGAATGAGAATCCTTTCCCCATAGTCTGATTTCTAAGCACAGTAGAACATCAGAGACATCAGCCAGCTTTTCCATGCTGCAGTGACCACGTGGCAACCTCATTGTTAAAGGTTACATAACAAGGAAGTTAGCCTTTTTCTTCCAATTAAATTACCACATTTGCACAATACAGAACTTGAGCTAGAACTTCAAGTGCTTTCTTTGACAACTTGCTGTCAAAATCCCAGCTTACTCTTAAGATAAAGAGCTGAACAATGCAATGGACAACTCTAATGGGATGGTTTGCTTTAGCTTAAGTATAACTTTCCCCCTTCTCTAGGTACTATGACTTTTTTCCTTGCTCCTATCTACCTAACTGAATACCTGAAATGCTATCCAAAAAGATCTTCATTGAAAATTCTCTTCATTGCTGAATTACAAAGGTAGCTCATTTCCTATCTACTGTTGCTACAGTCATAATATTCTCTACAGGCTTGAATAAATAAATACATGTGAGATCCATCCATCTCCTCGTTAATGCCTATTATGTACTGTATTAGAGAACCACAGATACAGAGATGAATGACTTAGAAAATACTCCTTTCCCTGTGTTTCTACAGAATTGGTATGAAACTGCTGCCTTCTTGCACTCCTCTAAATAGGAGAAGGAGATATTCATTTGACAGGTACAATGATGAGAGTCCAACATCCCTGATCCCCAACTCTGTCCTAGGCAAAGTTGATTTGTTCACAACTGCTGTGTTGATGTGGTCTTCCTGTGTTCAAGGGGTATGAGAAAGGCCAGGATCTGCCACATTGGGTTACATGGATAACTAGGGAACTGTTCGGCCATGGGTGAGTCCCAGGGAGGAGACGCAGGGTGGGGAGAGAAGTATCAACACGTCTATCTGAGCTGGAGGTCTGAACTTCATTCTCTAATCATGTTTTACCAGAGGTATAGCTGATGTTTTGATGTTTCTCTGCCTCATCTGTTTGTTTTTCCTTAGGATCAGTAAGGGGGGCGGGAGGGTGGAGGAGGATAGGACTCAAAAAAAAAAAAAAAAAAAAGAGGGATAGGACTCATGGTACCAACAGATAAGATTCCTGCCCTCAAGAAGGTGAGAGCCTTCAAGGGTCTTTACTTTTTGTTTTGTTTTGTTTCAAACATTTATATAATTAAATCATGCGTAGAAAACATCTATCCCCCTTCTTCAAGAAACATGAATTCAATGCAAACGCTTTAAAGAAACTACCTAAGAATGTGGTCTCTGGATAAATCAATACATAAAGGGCATTAGTTACATATAAAATATATAAGTATTAGAAAATAACTCACAAACAACCAATTGGGTACACAGTATCTTGAATTTGGGTGACCTTAAGTACATGATAACATTCTGAACACTGCAGAAAAGCAGTGCGCCAGTGACCTGGGCAGCATTTCATTTTATAGTTTATGCCTTGGTGATCAGGAGGCAGAGAAAAACCCTTTCAGTAAAGTCTGTGACACGGTATTTTCTTTCCAAGTAAAAAGAAAAATGGTTTTCCTCAAATTCACTAGTTGGTAGAAGACACTCTTCTACTGGTTCCCACACATTACACTTGTCTGCTTTAACAACTGTCAAAGGCATCAAACAAGAAAAATATTTTACTTCAAGTGACATTTCTAAGGAAGAACAAATAAGCCCCAGCCATTTAGTTCATTATTCTCTCTTATATACCTAAACCATGTATTATATATTCTGTGGTTCAGCTTTTATTATAAAAAGCTTACCATCCAGGACTTGGCCAAGAGGATATAAGCCTTGCATGCAAGATTTGACCAAGAATGCACAAGACTGATGATACACAAATGTCATCGATAGTCATTCCATCGTTGTTTAAGGAATGCTAACAAGTACCAGAAACTCTTCTAGGAGCTGAGAATAGGCGAGTGAACAAAATCAAGTCCCCACACTCACTGTGCTTCCACCTTAGTGATGGACAGGAAGAGCTGAGCACATCAGCCATGTCAATCACAACACCTGCTTACTCGCTCTCTCAGCCCGCATTTAATTCTCCACGATCTTGTGCCTCATTTCCTACAACTGACTGGTCTAGAGTAGCTAACCAATAGGCTGGCTAGTGACTAAGACCTATGGTCTGGTATTAAAAAACAAAACAAAACAAAAAAACCCCACCAAGTTGAGTTGATCTTCTTCCACTCCTTGAATTTGAACTAAAGATGAGCAAGAGATAAGGCAGTTAGCAACGGCAGCTGAAGCTGAGAGTTTATGATGGCTGTCTTTCTGTAAGGAGGACAGGGAGGTCTTATTAAAGGCAAATGTAGCTGATGTTATAAGACGGCAGAAACAATGAGTGAGCAGAAGCAATGATGAAGAGCAGCAATAATTCCCAACTCAGAGCCAGACTGTCCATCAGTAGACACTTTGGAAATATATGGGGCATTTCAGGTTGTCCCAGGAATTGGATAGACAATGATGCTTGATATCTTGCAATACTCTTGAAGTCCTGCACAGAGAATTGTCCTGCGATCTACAGGAGTTTTAATACCCTGCAGGACATTCATTTAGGTGAAAATCTGTTTGTAACTACCAGGACTTAAAGGCTGACTCTACTTTGCATATAAAGGTGGAGCGCACTAACATGTCAATCTAGGAAGGACTGCCCTGTTTTGTTCAGAGCTTTAGCAAGAGATGCTCACCATTTCAGGTAGACCTACTACCTACACAGGACTGCTCTGTGTTAAGTTTCCCGACTTAACACACCTCTGCTGATTTGCATCCAAAGCTAAAGTATCATGTCCTCTGGTGTTGTCATTCCTGAGAATTTACATATTGAACTATAGAGCATTCTATTCCTTTTTGTTTCATCCTTTATAACAGAGTAAGACATTGCAGTGGAGGGTTTTTCTTTATGTGCATACGTAGATAGTATTACTTGCGAATTTTGGCTTAAAACAGTAAAAGAGGTGCTGAAAAATATTTGTTAGAAAAAAAGAGAATTGGATCTGATGGGGTTGAAACCAGCCAGAATGGAGAAGAAGGAACATACAGGAGAAGGAGAGTATTCCAACACAGAACCATTCACATCCATGAGCAAGCCTCTAAAATGGCCCTTTCAACCACAGCTTCCAGCTGGTGCTAGGCCTTCAACCCTCCACCTCGGTCAGACCACCGCAAACACCTCTTGTTCCCTGTTCCATGACCCGTGTATCTATCCAGCTACCATGATAATCATTCTAAAATGATCATTACTATTATCTTTGTCTTACTCAAAAGCTTTCCAAAGTCCCAAGTTACCTTAATGTACTCACAATCTAGACCCAACCAATACTCCTAAAATAAATTTTCTGCCTACCCAAGCCCACTGAATGAGCCACCCTAATCTCTACTTTTCCCTAAATAGGTCACAAGCCATCCCAAATCTCATCTTCATACCTTTGGCTTCTGGTTTCCCCATGGCAAAGCCCATTCCCACCTCTAATTCTAAACCCTTTATCTTTCCCTTATGGCTCAACACAAATTCCTTATTCAGAAGTCCTAAGTGATCATTTCTTCCTCTAAAAACCTAGAGGGAGCCATTAAGTATGACACAGTAGTCCAAATAGGGTCTCTTACATTACAATAACAAGCAGCCCCACAATCTCAGGGGCTTACAACAAAGATTTACTTCTCACTTATGTCAAATGTTCAATACAAATCAACACTGCTTCTGGCTCCTTGTCATCTTCATTCTAGGACACAAATCAAGGGAGTGCCTTCATCTTGAAACTGCTGCTCACTGTGACAGAAAGAAAAGAGAACATGGGGATTCCTGATTTAAGGAAGCTTTTGCTCAGAAGATCCATGTGTCACTTCCACTCATATTTCATTGGCTGAAGCAAACCATATGACCAAACATGATGTCAGTGAGGCAGGGAGAGAAGAAACAACAAATATTTTCAGATTTTCAAACAGTATTAAAATCTTTAATAAATGAATCAGCTTGCATAGTGAACACTTCCTAGCAATACCCTCATACCTCTAGAGTATACGTTTCATGGTCGGCAACAAGCCATTTATTGGTATTCTATTCTAATATGATGATAGCAGTGGATTTGAACATTTTCAACTCCAAGTCGAAACCCTGAAAGAACTGTTGATCAGTATACATCAGAACCAATAATGTCTCTCGGATTGCCAGTTTGTGAATTCAGTTTACCAATGCAATTAAATTCTAGTACAACAAAATAAATTGGACATGAATTTAAAGTGCACTCTAACAGTATAGGGATTGTAGTTATTTGTCCAGAAATATGTTTTGTTACTAATATAATTTGGCTGGGTTTGTTTCGCAGTTTTGAGATCGACAAATTTAAAATCATGAGATATGCGGTATTAAAATCTCACTACACGTACAAAATTAGGAGCAATGCAAACCCTCCGCAATTAAGCAAAACATGAAGAACTTCATTTCATAGTTGGTGAGCCGTGGAAAACTACAAACTGCTCACACTGCACCACAGGAAGGTGCCAATTTAGCTGATCTGCGGACACCCACTGACTCTTTTAGTACTGCGGAAACTGATTCACAAATTATGTTACTCACTATCGTGCTGTAGCTTTCACAGTCAATACTTACAAATTAAAATTACTTTTAATTCCATAATAATGTCATCCATACATCCAGTGACGCTGAAAAACATGGTCAAAAATCGATAACTTTTGAACTACTGCCAAAATATATATCATGCTGTTCATTTGGGTACAAACTCAGAGCTGTTCAAGATAATATGGAGGAGGGGCGCCTGGGTGGCTCAGTCGTTAAGCGTCTGCCTTCGGCTCAGGTCATGATCCTGGGGTCCTGGGATCGAGCCCCGCATCGGGCTCCCTGCTCAGCAGGAAGGCTGCTTCTCCCTCTCCCATTCCCCCTGCTTGTGTTCCCTCTCTCGCTGTGTCTCTCTCTGTCAAATAAATAAATAAAACCTTTAAAAAAAAAAAAAGATAATATGGAGGAAATAAACACAGCATCAAAGCAACAGTAAGATAGGACGGCTGTAGATTTATGAGCCGTGAAGTTAACCTTTTTTTTTTTTCCCCCGGGAGAAAACAAGTCTTGGAAGTTATGCGTTATGAATTAACGTGAGTTCTTCACATATCGCCCCAACGATAAACCCCACCGCCACCCTGAATGTTAAATCTTTCCACAGGGATGAAGGCCATGAGGGCACATTCCCGATAACTACATTTCATTCAGGTGTTTTGCCCATATACCACTTTTCATCCAGAAGAAAAATGAGAAAATATTGACATGTTTAAACCATGGTAAGTACCTAACAGCTCTCTGTCTTCTATTTAAAGACACAGCTGTCAAATCCATCACTTACAGAGATATTTGAGAGTGCTCCTCCAGTAAATCTGTGATGAAAACTGCCTGTGGAAAACCTCTACTGGTATTAATTTTTACAATCCTATTGAGCCTCATGTTAACAAAAATGTATTATGCTTGCTCTATTTATACAGCAGGTGTGGAAAGCTCTGGAAGGCTACTTGGTTTCTTGTGGCTGCCATAGCTGTCTTTCCAAATTTTCCAGTGAAAACAAATACTGACTTGAAAAAAAAAAAGTAATCCCAAAGGTGAGGAGGATGTAAAATATTAAGTCAAGCCAGTATCACAAACATCTGCATGCCTACTATGTGCACCGCAGTGTGCCAGATTTAAGCCTAAAATCCTCACTCAATGAGCTGTTTGATAAGCTATCAAATAAGCAACTGTCTTATGAACTCCGACTGAAGCTCATTTGTGTATATGGCTCAGGGAAAATGGTCAGCACAATTTAGTGGACCTTCTGACTCCTTCTCGGTCAAGAAAATGTTGCTAACTGCTGCTATTTACCCAAAATTACCTCTAGGAGGCAACTGCACTGAAATTCTTGCACCGCTTTTCATTCCTGTTGTTGTGTTAGAATGCTTTGCTAATATGGAATTAATTTCACACTCACCTCCCTAACCGTACCATAAAATTGTTTACTTGCCAGCTCTTCTCTCCTGCTCAGTTTGTTTTTACAAATGATGTTTCAAGCCCCCATCAACTCAACTGGGTTTATAAGACTGGCTTTGGCCTTTTGCAAATGAAGCAGGGCAGTCATTGCCTTGTCCTCTCAAACCTATCACCCCTTCAGCCCCAAGGAATTTACAGAAGATATTCACTGACTCTTAAGAGTTAAGGTCTTGGGAGTTCACCACCCTTCCTGTTGTCTTTTCATAATGCCCCTGGTCAGGGATTCACACCTGAATTCACACCGAGGGGTGCACAGTCAGAACTGGTGGGAGGTGGGGGGTGGGGAACAGGGTAAGTGAACTTGAGTGGGGACAAGTTACATCTTTATTCCACTAATCTCACACTGAATGTAGCAGCAACGTCAACGATGAATACGGTCAATGGAACACCATACTATCAGCTGTGCTGACGATTTCTGTCACCAAAAGAAATCATGGATCTTCTCATCTCACATTTCAATTGTGCCAGATGTGCTAGGATATTGTTTACGTGCATTCCTACTTCAA
Organism: Mirounga angustirostris; assembly: GCF_029215605.1. Taxonomy (NCBI): domain Eukaryota; kingdom Metazoa; phylum Chordata; class Mammalia; order Carnivora; family Phocidae; genus Mirounga; species Mirounga angustirostris. The sequence goes on along the minus strand of NW_026991709.1, from coordinate 180,263,138 downwards.
AGTTACAGTAGTTATGAGGCCTGCCCCAAGAGCTTTTTAAATGTGTTACTGAAGTTCAAATACCACCTTACATCACACTTTTTAAAATATTGGATAACTGTATTTCAATATAACGGGTTTTCTTGGTTGTAGTACTGATTTTATTTTATGAATTAAAAACATAGTGCATTTCCTGGGGGCACCTGGCTGGCTCAGTCAGTAGGATATGCAACTCTTGATCTTAAGGTCATGAGTTCAAGCCCCACACCAGGCCTAGAGCTTATTTTAAAAATAATAAAATCAGAATGGAAAAAAAATGGTTAAGATGGTAAATGTTACATTTTTTTTTTAATGTGTTTCCTTTGTTGTAGTGCTGATTTTATTTTGTGAATTAAAAACATAATCCATACGTAATATCCTGCCAAAGGGGCCCATGGCTCAGAGAAAGAACTCCGGTGATGTGGTATGGGGACAGTTCTCAGGACCGGGAAAGAAACTGAAGCCGGGAGAGGCTCCGTGGCTGCTCTAAGTTATTCAAAAAATAGGAACAGTAGCTACCACCCAGATCATTTTTTAATACCTACTGTATTTGTTTCCTATTACTGCCATAACAAACTACTTTAAATTTGGCAACTTAAAACAATACAAACATTATTTTATTACTCTGCATGTCGAAGTCCAAAATGGGTCTAATTGGGTTACGATCAGCATTGACAGAGCCACAATCCTTCTGGAGGCTCCAGAGAGAAGCCATTTCCTTGCCTTTTCAAGTTTCTACCAGATGCCCATGTTGCTTGGTTCATGGCCCATCAAGCTCCACATCACTCTACTTCTGACATCACATCTCCTTCTGCTTCTGACACTCCTGCATCCCCCTTTCACTCATAAAGACCATTGTGATGACGTGGGGCCCACCCGACTCATCCAGGACAATCTCCCTACCTCTAAATCCTTAATTTAACCACACCTGCCATGTCCCCTTTTGCCACGTAAAGTAACCCTCACAGCTTCCAGGGATTCGGATGTGGAGCTCTTTGGGAAACCTTATTCTGTCTACCACACTAACCCTATTTCCAGCTATGCTTTACCTGGTAAAATAATCAAATGAGTTTGAAATGATCTTCAGCATAAAAAACAGAGAGGCAAACCATGAGAGACTCTTAACTATAGGGAACAAATGGAGGGTTGCTGGGGGGGGATTTGGATGGGGGTTGGGCTCAATGGGTGATGGGGATTAAGGAAGGCACTTGCTGGGATGACCACTAGGTGTTTTATGTAAGTGAGGAATCACTAAATCCTACTCCTGAAACCAATACTACACTATATGTTCACTATCTTGAATTCAAATAAAAACTTAGAAGAAAAAAAAGTACCTTCAGAATTGAGAATTTTGAGGTTTTAAATTCAGAGTTCAAGGTCACAAAGCCAGCAAGCGACAGAAACAGGACTCGGTTCTCTTAGCCACCAGCCTCTAACAAGAGCTACTTTGGGATGCCTATTATGTGTGAGCTCTTTGCGCGTTCAATATCCCCCTATCCTTTATCCTCCAGACTTGCTGTCCTACATTCTCTAGACCTGCCCTCACTTAGCCTTGAATGCAGAGTTTAATGCTTTCTTTTGAGGCTTTTGGGAGCCTAGTGCCTTCACTGCCATGTCCCCAGTCAGTCCAGAATTTTATTTTTATTTATCCAGTATTAACCTTACCTTAATGGACATACTTCAGAGTAGGGGGAAGCAAAAAGGAAAGGCTCACTTAGCAGCTTCTTTATCTCTCCCCATAACTCATAAGAATGAAAACCCAGCCTTGAAGGGAAGGCCTTTCACTCTCTGTGAGCCCTTCTCCAGGATATGTCAGGTGCATTCAATGACCAGTTCTGCCCTTCTGGTCAAGGCTTTCTTTTGGATTCTACTGGGAACGTGGTGAAGGGCCCATCCCCGCTCTCAAACAGTTTACAACCTAAGGGATGCAAGCAGGAGGAGGCAGTAATCAATCAGTGTAAACCTGACCATTAGACAGGGAGGGACACGGCCAGTGACCCAGGCTGGTGGTCAACATTGTGAAGAGGCTCTTAAGAAATCAAACTAGAAGGACCTTCAGAACAGGCAGGAGCCCTGCAGAATGAAGAGGTGAGAGAGCACTGCTGGGCAGGAATAGAACACAGAGGCTAGAAATCATGGCATAGTTCAGGGAAGCGTTTTATTTGGGCTGCAGAGAAGAGGGGAGAGAGGAACAGAACACTGAACCTGGAATCAGAAAGCCTACTTTGAGGAGCCAGCTCTGTCACTATCTGTGTAACCACAGTTACTTGATTATGCCAAGCTTTCTCATCCATAAAAAAATGGATAATATGAATGTTAGTTCTGAGGGGTGTTATGCAAAATAAATAACATGATGTAAATGCGTCTGCAAAAGTGTTCATCTGCATTTGAGGGTACTATAGGGTAGTGAAGCATTACCTGGAAAGAAAGGGGAAGAGGAGACATAGTGCAGATGGGCCCCCACTCATGATGGTTCTACTTACAGTTTTGTGACTTAGAGATGGTGCAAAAGCAATACACACTCGTGAGAAACCGTATTGAATTATTGAATATGGATCTTTTCCCAGGCTAGCAATATATGGTAGGATGCTCTCTCGTGATGCTGGGAAGTGGCAGCCCCAGCTCCCAGTCAGCCATGCATTCGTAAGAGTCAACAACCAATACACTTTCAACCATTCTGTACCCATACAGTCATTCTGTTTTTCACTTTCAGAACAGTACTCAGTAAGTTACATGAGATATTTGACATTTTATTCTAAAATAGGCTTGGTGTTACACGATTTGGCTCAACTGTAGGCTATTCTAAGTGTTCTGAGCACGTTTAAGGCAGGCTAAGCAGCTTAAGGCTAAGCTATGATATTCAGAAGGCTAGGTGTATTAAGTACGTTTTTGGCTTATGATATTTTCACTTTATTATGGGTTTATCAGGACATAACCCCATTTTAAGTCAAGGAAGATCTGTATAGTATTATCAACAGTCTGAGGAGGCTCAAGAATAATGAAAACACACCTTCCTTCTGAAGATTCAATCCTTTTCTACTCGGACCTTTTTTACCCAGTAATGTTACGAGAACAACCAGATGTAAGATAAAATAACAGGTCATGTATTATTTCAGAAGAGTTCCATTTAAAGGAAGTTACCTAGTGCTCCAAAGACTTGAGAATAAGAGCAAATTCAGCATATATACCAGAAAGAGTCTAGAACTTTCCATGACTGAAACCTAACTCTGTATGAAACATACCACCCAAGGTTATAGTAGCATGTCTGTCTAAGAAGCCTCAGTAGAAACATCAATGTAAAGATTATTCTGAGTAACTAAAGCATTCAGGTACTTGTAAATAGACGTGAAAATAAGAAGTTTTCCTTAACATGAGTCTGTTAAGAATGAACAGTCCACAAACTTTTTAATCAGTGTGTAAATATTTAATTTGTTTGGAAGAGCTATTTTTCTTAATTCCTTTGTCAACTTTGAATAAAAGTTTCCCTTAACTGAGATCTACTCTTAAAATTTCATCAACAACTACAACTACTTTGCTGTCTACAGTCTAAAAAAAATAAAATAAAATGATAACTGCTTTCATCTCTTTACAAAACATAGCAGAGGAATACAAGACTAGTGTCAAACGCACACTGAGGTATTCCTATTCCAAGCTGCAAGATCTTAGGTAAATGGCATCCTCAAGTCTGAGGTGCCTCATCTATAAAACAATGATAAAAATATGAAGATTACATGAAACAATTATTATAAAGCTTCTAACACTCAGATGGGTTGCAGAGACATGTATTCCCCACTCCTCATAATTCATTAGAGCTAATGACCACCCTGGCTTCTCCTCCCAGACTTCAAGAACCCCTCTCTAGAAGAGGAAGGAAGACTTACACAACTGGCTGATTGGCAAGTTTAGAGAGAAGGAAGGCCCACCTGTGGTAGGATCTGCTTACCTGAACGTACACTAACATTCTGATCTGCTTGTGTCTGTGCAGTAAGGAACCCACCCCAACCAGGCCTGGTAAATAAGCCCATCTGATTTAAGAGTAGAGTATGGGCAAGTCCACTCTGCCATGAACCCAAGGCCACATTCTTTACTCCTGCCATTATAAAGAGTAACATTGAAATTTTAGTTCTTTACCTGTATAATTTTTGTTTGAATTTATTACTTGGTTCTTGTAGCTGGCCAGTTAGCTCAGTTGGTTAGAGCATGGTGCTGATACTTGGTTCTGAGTTCAGATACATGGGAAAGAATGTTCTTTACTGTGCTCATACAACCCAAATAATAGGCACATAATACTCACTGCTATTACACCATCATCACCAAAACCCTCCTACCTGAGCTTCACCAATTTATATCCTGGTGCCTTCTTGACATCTTCATGTGAGTAGCTAATAAGCATTTCAACTCAACATATCCCAAATCCAACTCCTGATAACTACTTCCACTCCACACAGAAAAGGTCCTGTTCTTCCCATATCCTTCCTCATCTCAGAAACAGCAACTCCTTCTTTCTGGCTGATCAAGCCAAAAAATATTTGCATCATCCTTGATCCCTCTCTTTCTCTTCCAATCCACAGTCCATCTGTCAGCCAAGTTGTGTTGGCTCCATTTCACATTTTCAGCATCTACTCAATTCAAATACCATATCTCCCGGTACCACCCTCATCCAAGGCACCCCTATTTCTTGCCAGGAATTATTTCAACAGCCTCCTTAGGGGCCTCCATGCTTCTGCTCTGGCCCTCCCACATATCAACACACCGCCAGAGTAATTCTTTTCAAGTTCAAGTCAGAAAATGTCTCCTCCTTCTCAAAACCCACCAATGTCTCGCACCTCACTCAGGGTAGAAGCCAATATCTTCACAATGGCCTACGAGGCCCAATACGGTCCACATCCCCCACTGCCTGCCATATGCACTCCACTTAACTCTCCAACCTTACTACCTATTTCTTCCCCTCCTCCCTCAGAGCCTTTGCATTTGCTGTACCCTCCCCCTAGAACACTTGCTCCCAGTCATCCGTGGGTCTTTGTCTAAATGGCACCTCCCAGTAAAACCTTTCCCGATGACCCCATTTGAAACAGCACCCTTGCTCACACCCACCCTGCTCCCCCAACCCCTCGACTCTGTCATTTTTCTTCTTAGAACTCATCACCATCTGATATTTACGTTTTCTGTTTGTTCATTGTCTGTCTCCACTCGCTAGCATTAAAAGTTCCTGGAGGACAAAGACTTTGTTTCCCCAGAATGAGAACACTGTCTGATACACAGTCAACAACACCCAAATATTGGTTAAACAAACAAATGAAAAAAAAAATGAAAAAAAACAAAAAACAAATAAATGAAGGAGATGGAGGCACATGATACAAATGTCTTTCTTCCTTGCCTGTGGCCTCTAGAAGGCTTGATAATAATAGATACCTTGAATAAACAAACCCCAAAATTCCAAAATTGCGAATTTCTCCATCTAAGGTAAATTCGTGAAGTTAGCTCAAGTTATAGCACAGAGAGAACATTTTTGTGGGAAGTTTCACTACAAAGCCCCAACGTCATGTGGCAGTCTTGCATGGGTACCAAGTTGGCTTGCAGGTACCATAATTAGGTCACTGGGGGTGGGAATGCTCAGCAATGATAAAGGAATCTGTATGTCTTCTCAGTTAGTCTTCCTGTCGCTTCCACAGCTGTGCCTTCCCTCTTCCTTCTTCAGGATCAAAAGTCAGACTCTCAGCCATTCAACAGCATCTTTACTTCAGTAAATTCCTGAAATGCCCTGAAATGGGCAGTCATTTTGTCTTCTTCATGTACCCCTCTTTAAAATTTGTGATTCTTCAAACACACCTACAAAATTGCCCTTCCCTTTGTGTCAGAAGAACCCCTTGCAAATTATAGAGTGTTTTCTAATAATATGCAATCTTGTTACCCCCAAAACAAAACAAAACAAAAAAAAACCATTCCAGCAAGGTCTGCAAATTTCATTTTTAAAATCTTATTAAGTGGGCGCCTGGGTGGCTCAGTTGGTTAAGTGACTGCCTTCGACTCAGGTCATGATCCTGGAGTCCCGGGATCGAGTCCCGCATGGGGTTCCCTGCTCAGCAGGGAGTCTGCTTCTCCCTCTGACCCTCCCCCCTCTCATGTTCTCTCTATCTCATTCTCTCTCTCAAATAAATAAATAAAATCTTTAAAAAAATAAATAAAAAATAAAAAATAAAATCTTATTAAGTATTCTAAAATGAGCAACTACAGAGAAGAAAGAAGAAAAGGGTGTATTACCCTCTCGGGCCCCTTATCTCTTCTGACTGTTGGCATAAGAACGCACTGCTGACTGTGTTTTGTAGGAACTCCCCATCATAAGAAAATGGTGCTTTTGTCTTGAATCTCTTGCCCCAGAAATAATCCTGATTCCTCCATCCACCACAGTGGTTTGTCAAAACATAATACTGAGAAGGAACTGAAGGATCAAAATTCAAAGGGGGTCCTAACTATTTAAGCCACAGGGAACAATGTGGGTCCCTGCAAATGGTACCTATCAAATGTAAATGAACTGCTGCATATGAAGCAGCCCGAGTACCAAGAATCTTGAGCACCAAGGAGCCTATATGTACCAACATCTGGCTTCTAGGACTTATACCGTATCATTGGCTGAATTATTTACCTTTAAAATCACTTTCTACAAAACACTAACATTAGAAGTGGCAAATCATAAACTAACCATTCATTCAACAAATGTTTATTGAGCACCTACTATGCTCCAGGTACTCTCCTAGGTAGTGAGGATAGAGAAACCACAGAACAAACGAATTCCTGCCCTCATGGAGTTTACATTCTAGTTGCCCTTCAAAAAGAAAAGTTATTTCCAAAGCGAGATTCGTTGCCAGTGTGGAACCCACTTTGTATAGTAGAAAAAACACTAAGTTTGGAATCCAGAGGTCAGGGTTCAAGTCTGGACAATGCCAACTGGTTGCCTTGCATCCTTGAGGAAGTTCCTTCATTAACTTTCCAGATCTTTAGTTTTGTGTATTATACCAGGATACAAAGGATGAAGGAAAGCACCTAGCAAATCACCTGTCATATGGAAGGTGCTGAATATTTCTAAAGAATAGTGATAATAATTGGTATGACTCTCTAACCCAGAACTGGAAAATTATGGCCTCAGGCTAAAACCAACTGGCCATCTGTTTTTGTAAACAAAGTTGTATCAAGACAGACATTTGTATATAATCTATGGCTGCTTTCATGCTCCAACAGCAGATTCGAGCAGTTGTTACAGGCTGTTGACCGCAAAGCATCATACTTTTGCTCTCTGACCCTTTAGAGAAAAAACTTGCCAACGTAATCCTGGCGTTATGCCAAATGATCCAAGAACAGGGACCAACAGCATCACCCAGCAGTGGGTTTGAAAAGCAAAATCTGAGGCCCCACTCCAGACAGGAGTCAATCCACTTTTAGCAAGATCCCCAAGTGTGAATCCTTTGACATGGAAGGCTGGGAAACAGGGCCATAGAGTGTGGCCATGACAGATGCTTTTTTTTTTTTTTTTTTTTTGGGTAGCACTAGATTTATTGAACTGTGCCTTACTACAGGCGCTGGGGCTCACCCATGGTGCTCTTGACGTATAAAGCCCAGACATTCTGCCAATTGTTCTTGAGCAAGGACACCAGGAATTTGACCGCTAAGTGGATGTTGTACACAAGCTCGTCATCTGTCTTCACATGGCCAACAGCCACTGCCAGACACAGCACCTTCTTCATCTGGAATTTGATGGTGGACTTCACTTCATCCACTTTGGCCACCATGTTCTCATTGTGGGTCAGCAAGGAAGGGAACTTGCCAGCCTTATTCAGGCCTGGGCCCAGGATTCGTGGGATCTGCTTGATCAGAGATTCTGAAGCCAAAAAGGCATCATAGTTCTTGACCAGCTTCTTGACTAATTTCTTATTCTTGTTGAGTTTCTTCAGCACCTCAATGTCCATGTCGGGAATATCCACTGCCTCGGCCTCATCACAGTGCTGCTGATCCCCCAAAACACACACAGAGAACTTGGGGTGGGGAGTGGATTTAAGCCTGACGGTGCCCTAGAAGCGTTTGTCCTTCTGAGGGTCATAGTTCTTCAGGCTGATCTGCAGCTCCACCATTTCCAAAAACTTCCAGGGCTTGCACTGGTTCCCGTGCAGGACTTCCCACAGCACATTGTACAGGGTGTCATGGGAGACTTTGCTGCTAATGGTTCTTTGCGCCGCAGTAACCAGAAAAGAGACAGATGCATTCTTGCCCTAAAATGATTGGGTCAATATCAACCTTCCCCTTCCTACCATTCTAGCCAATAGCTGGATTCAGAACAATGATTTTATACCTTAGTGAACATCAGAATCACATATACAGCTTGTTGGAAATAGAAACTCCTTAGGCTTCCCTCTAGTGATTCTGATTTAATGAGTCTGAGGTGGGGTCAAACAATCCAAATTTTTTAAACTAATACCCCCTGAAGATATTCAGACGTAAGTGATCCCGGAACATCACTTGGGAAACACTTAAGAGTATGCTTTTATATCGTGTAGAGTTGGGCCAAAAATCAAAAGCTTCATTCATGCCCATTGTTACTAACATTTTTCTTGTATTTTTTTAAAGATTTTATTTATATATTTGACAGAGAGAGAGAGAGCACAAGCAGGGGGAGTGGAAGAGGGAGAGGGAGAAGCAGACTCTCCACCGATCAGGGAGCCCACTGTGGGGCACAATCCCAAGACCCTGGGATCACAACCTAAACCAAAGGCAGACACTTAACCAACTGAGCCACCCAGGCACCCCATCATTTTTCTTTTAAATACTGAAAACAGCACCAGAACATTGGTCAGCAGTAGTTTATTGCAAAGTAATGACTCCATGGCTGTCCAGGGGTTAAATGCCTTACCTCTCAGCTACTACTTCACCACCATTATTGTTTTCAGTGACAAGAATCCATTTTCATATGTTCATGACCTTATTCAAGGAACTTTACTGAACACCAGAGGTTTGTAAGGCATCATTCTAGGTAGATTGGGAGTCCAACACTGAGGGACCCACATAACATTCACTCCTAGCACAAATATCCATCCAGGGCCCGCTCCATAGCGAGGTCCTGCTCTAGGTCAGGGGTTGGCAGAGGTTTTCTCTAAAGAACCATATAGGAAATATTTGAGGCTTTGTGGGCCACGTATTTTTACTTCAGGGTTTTTTTTTACCCCTTTTTTAACACTTTAAAATGTAAAAATCATTCTTGCTTCTCCTGCAATACAAAAACTAGCTATGGGCCAGATTTGGCCTGTGGGTTGTATCTTGTACATCCCTGCTCCAGGTGATGGAGCTACAGTAGTGAATAAAACAGACAGGAGACCCTGCCCTCTAGGAGACCATCCTCTAGCAAAAGGATACATATGATCAACAAATTAATGGATTAAAATGTAGATAGGAAGTCAGTTCAGTAGAAAAATAATAAGTAGGGACGCCCGGGTGGCTCAATCAGTTAAGCGGCTGCCTTCGGCCCAGGTCATGATCCCAGGGTCCTGGGATCAAGTCCCACATCGGGCTCCTTGCTCAGCAGGGAGCCTGCTTCTCCCTCTCTCTCCCTCTGCTTGTGCTCTGTCAAATAAATAAAATGTTTAAAAAAAAAATAGTAAGGGGATAAAAAGTGACAGCAGAAGACGACTTTTAACAGAGGGTGGCCAAGAAAGGTGATATTTAAGCAGAAATCTGAATGAAATAGGGATACAGATACAGCAGGATCACAGATACACCAAGGCCTGGTCAAGTTAATTTTACTGGTTAGTTTTACTGGAATTTTAAAAACAAAAATAAATAGAACACTGGCTTTGAGAAAAAAAAAAAATATCATTATGGGGAATAATGTGAACACCACATGAGAACACAGGAAAACAACATCCAAAACAAATAATTCATAATAAAAAGGGCTTCGGGCACAAATATTAATAGTCAAGACAGAAGTGAAAGTTTTACTACATGATATACATGCAAATATTTCACACAGGTCCTGAAAAAGTCAGCACCAACTCAAGCTTCATTAACACTCAGATGCAATTCACAACCTTTTCATATTGAGAAATGCTCCCTGCCTCTTAAAAAATCATTTGAATTCCTTCTTTCCCTGACATATGGCCTGCCACTCTGCTTTCCAACCTCCCGTTAATCCATTAGAAGCATTAATTTTGAGATCAGTTGATCCTCACTCTAGAAGGTTGTTGCAAAGCTGATATGAGGAATTCTTAATCGCAGGAAACAAACTGAGGGTTGCTGGAGTGGGGGGTGGGGTGGGAGGGATGGGGTGGCTGGGTGATAGACACTGGGGAGGGTATGTGCTCTGGTAAGCGCTGTGAATTGTGCAAGACTGTTGAATCTCAGATCTGTACCTCTGAAACAAATAATGCAATATATGTTAAGAAAAAAAAAAAAAAGAAGAAGGAGGAGGTAGCGGGAGGGGAAGAATGAAGGGGGGGAAATCGGAGGGGTAGACGAACCATGAGAGACGATGGACTCTGAAAAACAAACTGAGGGTTCTAGAGGGGAGGAGAGTGGGAGGATGGGTTAGCCTGGTGGTGGGTATGGAGGAGGGCACATTCTGCATGGAGCACTGGGTGTTATGCACAAACAATGAATCATGGAACACTACATCTAAAACTAATGATGTAATGTATGGGGATTAACATAAGAATAAAAATTAAAAAATTTTAAAAAAAGTTTGTTGCAAAGGAGTGCCTGGTCTTTGGAGTTACAGTTAAGGGGGAAAATTAAAGGACACCAACTCTGTCAACTGGCTAGAAGTGGCAGAGGTCAGAGAGACCATCAGCTAAAGTCACAGAGGCACTGGGCTGAGATATAAGGACAATGGGAGTGACCCCTGATGGGTCCACCATGAAAAAAAGTTGTGCACACAGAAAGATGGCGGAGGACTAGGAGACCTGGATTTCATCTGGTCTCAGGAATTCAGCTGGATAGGGATCAAACCATTCTGAACACCTACAAACTCAACAGGAGATCGAAGAAAAGAAGAGCAACAACTCTCTGAACAGAAAAGTGACGCTTTCTGGAAGGTAGGACGTGCGGAGAAGTGAATCCGAAGCAATATTTGGGAGGCCAGACGGCGGGGTAGGGGTCTCCGTTGGCCAATACCGGCAAGTGATAGAGCTGTGGAGCACAAAATGGGAACTTCTAGAAGTCCGCTCCACTGTGGGATGTAACTCCAGTGGCTAAGCGGGGGGTGAAACCCTCGCAGGACAGTGTGGTCTCGGGACCCTCGGGGTCACAGAAAGACCGGGGGTGTCTGAGTGCGGCAGAGCTCCCAGGTATCAGGGCGGGGAAGCTGGCTGCAGAGATGGAGCCCAGGCACAGGCCCTCAGCTCAGGGTTGCCATAAACCATGATCCACAGCACAGTCGGGCCACTGCTCCTCCAGCAGGGACCCAACAAGCGGCAGATCCGGGGAGACTCCCCTTCTTCCCCCAGGAGGAGCAGCGTGGGAGCACACCACAGGGATCTGCTGGGTTTGGAGACTCCACATGGGGTCGGGTGCCAGAGATAGAAACACTTGGTCACAGGCCGGGTGAGCACACAGTGTGGCCGGAGACCGGGGAGACGGGAGAGACTGACAGCTTTTCTCGGGGGCTCACTGAGGAGTGGGGCCCCGAGTTCTCAGCTCCTCCGAGACGGAGATTGGGAGGCCGTCATTTTCACTCTCCACCTTCAAAGCTGTATGGAAAGCTCAAAGGGAACAAAAGCTCCCGAGAGCAAACCGGAGTGGATTACTTAGCCCGGACCGGCAAGGACTGGGCAATTCCGACTCCAGCAAAGACATTTGGGAACCACGGCAACAGGCCCCTCCCCCAGAAGATCAGCGAGAACAGCCAGACAAGACCAAGTTTACTGATCAATGAGAACAGCAGAACTCCGGCGCTACGGGAATACTGCACATAGAATCCATGGCTTTTTTACCATGATTCTTTAGTCTTTGAAAGTTAATTTTTTTTTAACGGTTTTTTTTTTTTTGAATTTTTCTTTTTCCCTTTTTCAACCAACATCTTATCAATCCCTTTTTTAAAAAACATTTTTATTTTTCATTTTTAGAGTCATATTCTATCCCTTCATAGTAGTTACCTGTATTTTTGGCATATATATGTAAGTTGTTCTATCTTTAAAATTTTGAGAGTTTCTTCTAACAGATCAAAATATACCCTAAATCTCTAGTGTATAGTTTTTTTCTACTCCCCTGCCTGATCACATTCTCTCCATTTTTTTTCTTTTTTTTTTAAATCCTCTTCTTTCTTTTTTCAAACAACTTATCAATTCCTTTTATAAAATATTTTATAATTTCCATCTTTACAGTCATATTCCCTCCCTTCATCGTATCAACCCTTATTTTTGTACATATATAAGTTTTCCTTTCTTTAAAATTTTGAGAGGCACTTTCTTCTAACAGACCAAAATACACCCAAAATCTAGTGGGTGGCAGTGATCTATATACCAGGCTGATCATATTTGATCATATTCTGGGTTTTTTTTGTTTGTTCTGTTTTTGTTTGTTTTTATCTTTATCTTTTTCTCTTCCTTTTTTTTTTTCTTTTTCTTTTTTCTCTCTTTCCCTTTCTTTTCCCACTGCTTCAGGTCTTTCCTGATTTGTTTAGAGTATATTTTCTGGGGACATTGTTACCCTGCTAGCATTTTGTTCTCTCATTAATCTATACTCCTCTGGACAAAATGACAAGATGGAAAAAAATCACCTCAACCAAAAGAACAAGAGGTAGTACCGACTGACAGAGACCTACTCAATACGGACATTAGTATGATGTCGGATATAGAGTTCAGAATCATGACTTTAAAGATACTAGCTGGGCTTGAAAAAAGCATGGAAGTTATTAGAGAAACCCTTTCTGGAGAAGTAAAAGAACTAAAATCTAACCAAGTAGAAATCAAATAGGCTATCAAAGAGGTGCAGTCAAATATGGGGGCGCTAACTGCTAGGATAAATGAGGCAGAAGAATGAATCAGTGATATAGAAGACCAAATGATGGAAAATAAAGAAGCTGAGAAAAAGAGATAAACAACTACTGGATCACGAGGGCAGAATTCAAGAGATAAGCGATACCATAAGACGAAACAACATTAGAATAATTGGGATCCCAGAAGAAAGAGAGAGAGAGGCAGAAGGTATATTGGACCAAATTATAGCAGAGAACTTCCTTAATTTAGGGAAGGAAACAGGCATCAAAATCCAGGAAGCACAGAGAACCCCTCTCAAAATCAATAAAAATAGGCCAACACCCCGACATCTAATAGTAAAACTTACGAGTCTCACAGACAAAAAGAAAATCCTGAAAGCAGCTCGGGAGAAGAGATATGTAACCTACAATGGTAGAAACGTTAGATTGGCAACAGACCTATCCACAGAGACCTGGCAGGCCAGAAAGGACTGGCAGGATATATTCAGAGCACTAAATGAGAAAAATATGCAGCCAAGAATACTATATCCAGCTAGGCTGTCATTGAAAATTGAAGGAGAGATAAAAAGCTTCCAGGACAAACAAAAACTAAAGGAATTTGCAAACACGAAACCAGCCCTACAGGAAATCTTGAAAGGGGTCCTTTAAGCAAAGAGAGAGCCTAAAAGCAACATAGACCAGAAAGGAACACAGACAATATACAGTAACAGTCACCTTACAGGCAATACAATAGCACTAAATTCCTATCTCTCAATAGTTACCCTGAATGTAAATGGGCTAAATGCCCCAATCAAAAGACAGAGGCTATCAGATTGGATTAAAAAACAAGACCCATTGATATACTGTCTGCAAGAGACTCATTTTACACCCAAAGACACCCCCAGATTGAAAGTGAGGGGGTGGAAAACCATTTACCATGCTAATGGACACCAAAAGAAAGCTGGGGTGGCAATCTTCTTTCAGACAAATTAGATTTTAAACCAAAGACTGTAATAAGAGATGAGGAAGGACACTATATCCTACTTAAAGGGTCTATCCAACAAGAAGATCTAACAATTGTAAATATCTATGCCCCTAACATGGGACCAGCTAATTATATAAGGCAATTAATAACAAAAGCAAAGAAACACATCGACAACAATACAGTAATAGTGGGGGATTTTAACACCCCCCTCACTGAAATGGACAGATTGTCTAAGCAAAAGATCAAAAAGGAAATAAAGACTTTAAATGACACACTGGACCAAATGGACTTCACAGACATATTCAGAACATTCCATCCCAAAGCAATGGAATACACATTCTTCTCTAGTGCCCATGGAACATTCTCCAGAATCGATCACATCCTAGGTCATAAATCAGGTTCCAACCGGTACCAAAAGATTGGGATCATTCCCAATTTAAGACCGCAATGCTTTGAAACTAGAACTCAATCACAAGAGGAAAGTCGGAAAGAACTCAAATACATGGAGGCTAAAGAGCATCCTACTAAAGAATGAATGGGTCAACCAGGAAATTAAAGAAGAATTTAAAAAAATACATGGAAACCAATGAAAATGAAAACACAACTGTTCAAAATCTTTGGGATGCAGCAAAGGCAGTCCTAAGAGGAAAGTATATAGCAATACAAGCCTTTCTCAAGAAACAAGAAAGGTCTCAAGTACACAACCTAACCCTACACCTAAAGGAGCTGGAGAAAGAACAGCAAATAAAGCCTATACCCAGCAGGAGATGAGAAATAATAAAGATCAGAGCAGAAATCAATGAAATAGAAACCAAAAGAACAGTAGAACAGATCAATGAAACTAGGAGCTGGTTCTTTGAAAGAATTAACATGATGGTATAAACCCCTGGCCAAACTTATCAAAAAGAAAAATGACCCAAATCAACAAAATCATGAATGAAAGAGGAGAGATCACAACCAACACCAAAGAAATACAAACAATTATAAGAACATATTATGAGCAACTCCATGCCAGCAAATTAGATAACCTGGAAGAAATGGATGCATTCCTAGAGATGTATCAACTACCAAAACTGAACCAGGAAGAAATAGAAAACCTGAACAGACCTATAACCACTAAGGAAATTGAAGCAGTCATCAAAAATCTCCCAAAAAACAAAAGCCCAGGGCCAGATGGCTTCCCAGGGGAATTCTACCAAACATTTCAAGAAGAATTAATACCTATTCTTCTAAGACTGTTCCAAAAAATAGAAATGGAAGGAAAACTTCCAAACTCATTTTATGAGGCCACCATTACCTTGATCTCAAAACCAGACAAAGACCCCATCAAAAAGGAGAAGTACAGACCAATATCCTTGATGAATGTGGATGCAAAAATTCTCACCAAAATACTAGCCAATAAGATCCAACAGTACATTAAAAGGATTATTCACCACGACCAAGTGGGATTTATCCCTGGGCTGCAAGGTTGGTTCGACATCCACAAATCAATCAATGTGATACAATACATTAATAAAAGAAAGAACAAGAACCATATGATCCTCTCAATAGATGCAGAAAAAGCATTTGACAAAGTACAGCATCCTTTCTTGATCAAAACTCTTCAGAGTGTAGGGATAGAGGGTACATACCTCAATATCATAAAAGCCATCTATGAAAAACCCACAGCGAATATCATTCTCAATGGGGAAAAACTGAGAGCTTTCCCTCTAAGGTCAGGAACGCGGCAGGGATGTCCACTCTCACCACTGCTATTCAACATAGTATTAGAAGTCCTAGCCACAGCAATCAGACAACAAAGAGAAATCAAAGGTATCTGAATCGGCAAAGAAGTCAAACTCTCACTCTTTGCAGATGATATGATACCTTATGTGGAAAATCTAAAAGATTCCACCCCAAAACTGCTAGAACTCATACAGGAATTCAGTCAAGTGGCAGGATATAAAATCAATGCACAGAAATCAGTGGCATTCCCATACACCAACAACAAGAAAGAAGAAAGAGAAATTACATCCCATTTACAATTGCACCCAAAACCATAAGATACCTAGGCATAAATCTAACCAAAGAGGCAAAGGATCTGTACTCAGAAAACTATAAAATACTCAGGAAAGAAATTGAGGAAGACACAGAGAAATGGAAAAACATTCCATGCTCATGGATTGGAAGAACAAGTATTGTGAAGATGTCAATGCTACCTAGAGCAATCTACACATTCCATGCAATCCCCACCAAAATACCGTCCACTTTTTCAAACAAATGGAACAAATAATCCTAAAATTTGTATGGAACCAGAAAAGACCCCGAATAGCCAGAGGAATGTTGAAAAAGAAAAGCAAAGCTGGTGGCATCACAATTCTGGACTTCCAGCTCTATTACAAAGCTGTCATCATCAAGACAGTATGGTACTGGCACAAAAACAGACACATAGATCAATGGAACAGAATAGAGAGCCCAGAAATGGACCCTCAACTCCATGGTCAACTCATCTTTGACAAAGCAGGAAAGAATGTCCAATGGAAAAAAGACAGTCTCTTCAACAAATGGTGTTGGGAAAATTGGACAGCCACATGCAGAAGAATGAAACTGGACCATTTCCTTACACCACACACAAAAATAGACTCCAAATGGTTGAAAGACCTAAATGTGAGGCAGGAGTCCATCAACATCCTAAAGGAGAACACAGCAACCTCTTCGACCTCAGCTGCAGCAACTTCTTCCTAGAAACATCACCAAAGGCAAGGGAAGCAAGGGCAAAAATGAACTATTGGGACTTCATCAAGATAAAAAGCTTTTGCAAAGCAAAGGAAACAGTCAACAAAACCAAAAGACAACCGACAGAATGGGAGAAGATATTTGCAAATGACATATCAGATAAAGGGCTAGTATCCAAAATCTATAAAGAACTCCTCAAACTCAACAGCCAAAGAACAAAGAATCCAATCAAGAAATGGGCAGAAGACGTGAACAGACATTTTTCCAAAGAAGACATCCAAATGGCCAACAGACACATGAAAAAGTGCTCTACATTGCTTGGCATCAGGGAAATCCAAATCAAAATCTCCATGAGATACCACCTCACACCAGTCAGAATGGCTAAAATTAACAAGTCAGGCAATGACAAATGTTGGTGGGGATGTGGAGAAAGGGGAACCCTCCTACATTGTTGGTGGGAATGCAAGCTGGTGCAACCACTCTGGAAAACAGTATGGAGATTCCTCAAAAAGTTGAAAATAGAGCTAACATACGATCCAGCAATTGCACTCCTGGGTATTTACCCCAAAGATACAAATGTAGGGATCCAAAGGGGTATGTGCATCCTGATGTTTATAGCAGCAATGTCCACAATAGCCAAACTGTGGAAAGAGCCAAGATGTCCATCGACAGATGAATGGATAAAGAAGATGTGGTATATATATACAATGGAATATTATGCAGCCATCAAAAGGAATGAGATCTTGCCATTTGCAATGACATGGATGGAACTGGAGGGTGTTATGCTGAGCAAAATAAGTCAATCAGAGCAAGACATGTATCATATGACCTCACTGATGAGGAATTCTTAATTGCAGGAAACAAACTGAGGGTTGCTGGAGTTGGAGGTGGGGTGAGAGGGATGGGGTGGCTGGGTGATAGACATTGGGGAGGGTATGTGCTATGGTGAGCACTGTGAATTATGCAAGACTGTTGAATCACAGATCTGTACCTCTGAAACAAATAATGCAATATATGTTAAGAAAAAAAAAAAAAGAAGATAGCAGGAGGGGAAGAATGAAGGGGGGGAAATCGGATGGGGAGACGAACCATGAGAGACGATGGACTCTGAAAAACAAACTGAGGGTTCTAGAGGGCAGGTGGGTGGGAGGATGGGTTAGCCTGGTGATGGGTATTAAAGAGGGCATGTTCTGGGCGCCTGGGTGGCTCAGTTGTTTAAGCGACTGCCTTCGGCTCAGGTCATGATCCTGGAGTCCTGGGATGGAGTCCCACACTGGGCTCCCTGCTCAGCAGGGAGTCTGCTTCTCCCTCTGACCCTCTCCCTCTCATGCTCTCAGTCTCTCATTCTCTCTCTTGCAAATAAATTAAATCTTAAAAAAAAAAAAAAAAAAAAGAAGAGGGCATGTTCTGCATGGAGCACTGGGTGTTATGCACAAACAATGAATCATGGAACACTACATCAAAAACTAATGATGTAATGTATGCTGATTAACATAACAATAAAAAATTTTTAAAAAACACTGCGATATAAGTAAAAAAAAAAAAACTCTTTCTCGCTCTCCCTCTGCCCCTCCCCACCTGATGGATAAATAAATCTTTTTTTTAAAGGGAAAAAAAAAAGTTGTGCACACAGACTGAATATACTACTGGCAGAAAGCCTGAGGGAGAAGCAGCTTTGTTAGACTCTCCCATTCACCTTCTTTTGTTTCCAGGTAGAAGCTGTGATAGAACACTGTCTTTTCTCCAAAGAGATGCTTTGTTCCCTCAAGTTAAAGTCTCAAGAAAAGATAGAGATTGAGAGACAGAAGGACCCCGTGACAAACATGGGCTGTATCAGTGAACTCTGTGGCCAGAAATCATTCTCACCACTTTACTGGTTTGAGATAGACCATTTGTGAGCCTAGGTAAGTAGTCTCTCCAAGAAATGCTCAAGAGAACACACGTGGCTTTTCAAAATAAAGCTGTTATACTCCGTTTCATTCATTACTAAGAAGCTGGTTGATGACACTGACATATAACCTATATGGTGATGGAGAAGGGGAAACAAAAAGAGCCCTAGGCCTTCCCCACTTGGAAAAATTAGAGTTCCACAGTTTAGCAGCAAACACTCTTCCTACATGAGAAGAAGCCTTTTGTGGTTTGCCTCTGGGAGCCAACATGCCTGCCAAAGCCTTCCCTGGGCTTACTGCCCCAACCACAGTTAGACTGACCAACTATCAGCCACTCTTGCTTTAGGTACTATTAGTTCCTAAAATACTGGACCAAGTGAATTTGCTTTCTAATCCTGGACTTGCCCTGTCTCACATTCCCCACCCCTGCTGTCAAGACAATAACACTGAATTAAGTACAAAACTCTAAAGGCTTCCTTTATAAGCCCAAATAGAAGGTGCTCTTAAAGAATACACACACACACACACACACACACACCTTTTAATTTGCATTAAGTCTCTGCAGTCCCACAATCGCCTGGCATTGTTCGTTTTTGTTTTTTTTATTTTATTAGGTTAGTCACCATACAGTATATCATTAGTTTTTGATGTAGTGATCCATGATTCATTGTTTTCCTATAACACCCAGTGCTCCATGCAGTACGTGCCCTCCTTAATACCCATCACCAGGCTAACCCATCCCCCCCACCCCCCTCCCCTCTAGAACCCTCAGTTTGTTTCTCAGAGTCCATAGTCTCTCATGGTTCATCTCCCTCTCCCATTTCCCTCCTTCATTTTTCCCTTCCTTCTCCTAATGTCCTCCATGCTATTCCTTATGTTCCACAAATAAGTGAAACCATATGATAATGGACTTTCTCTGCTTGACTTATTTCACTTAGCATAATCTCCTCCAGTTCCATCCATGTTGATGCAAAAGTTGAGGCATTGTTCTTGCCTTTCTTCCCTGACAGCTCATGGCCACCAGCCCCTGAGCTAAATCACAATCACTATCACTATCTCTCTACACAATTCATACACTGTCACCTCCAATTGATCTACTGGATGGTGTGAGAGGAACTGAGCTTCTCAAAAGGCCACCAATTACCAATTAGGAGATTTGAGCACAATAAAGTATGAAATCACTGGGTCATAAAATCCACATTAATTTCCCAGATATGTAACATGTTTTAGAAACATTTACCACCACTGTATGCAGTTCCTGCTTTGAACTTGTCCTCCAGAGGTTAAGTGAAACACACACAGAATTCACTCACCAGGGGCGCCTGGGTGGCTCAGTCGTTAAGCTTCTGCCTTCGGCTCAGGTCATGATCCCAGGGTCCTGGGATCGAGTCCCACATCGGGCTCCCTGCTCAGCGGGAAGCCTGCTTCTCCCTCTCCCACTCCCTCTGCTTGTGTTCCCTCTCTGTCTCTCTCTGTCAAATAAATAAATAAAATCTTAAAAAAAAAAAAAAAAAAGAATTCACTCACCAAATATTTCCAAGTCCCTACTTTGTGTCCAGAACTAATGCTAGCAACTTCTCTAGAAAAGTTAAATGCTGCTGCTGCTAATAGCTATCTCTTTTATAGCACTATGTCCACTTTACATGCAATGACATTTCACCTCCACATCTACACGAAAAGGTGGACGTTATTATTAGCCCCATTTTATAGTTCAGGAAACTGAGACACACTACATTAAGTAACAAATCTGAGTTTCCACAGCTATTCAGTAGCAAAACCAAAATTTGAACAAAGTCTGGCTCCAGTGCCTAGGCCATTAACTGCCACACAACACCGCCCTGCAATACCCCGGGATATCTACCTTCTCCATCTATAAGTGCAACACACGCAAAATTAATCTGCCCAGGGGTGCCTGGGTGGCTCAGTCGTTAAGCGTCTGCCTTCGGCTCAGGTCATGATCCCAGGGCCCTGGGATGGAGCCCAGCATTGGGCTCCCTGCTCCGTGGGAAGCCTGCTTCTCCCTCTCCCGCTCCGCCTGCTTGTGTTCTCTCTCTCACTGTGTCTCTCTGTCAAATAAATAAAATCTTAAAAAAATAATAATAATCTGCCCAGCATTTTCTGAGACCCTACCCTACACAGGACTCCAAAGCCAGACGTGACATGAGAGAAAATGAATCACACAGTATCCTCTCTCTGCTCTTGGTCATCTATCAGCAAATAAAAATCATGGTCTCCACTCATACATTTTAGTCCTTTAGGCATGAAATATAACTGTAGTTTCCTGTGACCCATGTGGTTCTTCCCCAGGAAACAGGCATCTTCAATCAATAAGGTAGAACATGTCTTGGTGTTTTCATCCTGCTGTTTGGCCTTTCCACGGACCATGGTTGGTCAACTCACCTTGGTGGCAATGGTTCCATGAACCCTTAAAGGGAAAAGTGGGGAGGCCTGGGGCACCTGGGTGGCCCAGGCAATTGAATGTCCAACCCTTGGTGTCAGGTCGAGTCATTATCTCATGGGTCGTGGGCGCCGGCTTAGCATGGAGTCTGCTTGAAGATTCTCTCCCTCTGCCCCGCCCCCTGCTTGGGTTCTCATGTTCTCTCTCCAAAATAAATAAATAAATCTTTAAAAACAAAAAAGGGGGGCAGGGGGACACATATAGGTGGCTCAGTTGGTTGAGCCTCCAACTCTCGATTTCAGCTCAGGTCCTGGTCTCAGGGTCGTGAGATCGAGCCCTGTGTCATGCCCCACATGGAGCTCTGCACTCAGTATTGAGTCTGCTTGTCCTTCTCCCTCAGCTCCTCTACCACCCTCCCCACCATTGGCACTCGCTCTCACTCTCTCTCAAATAAATAAAGTCTTAAAAAAAAAATGGGCAGGCCTATTTAACTGTGTTACTTCCTCATCCCCTCAATGGTCCCTTTTAACATCTTCCACATCCGGTGCCAACGCCTCGGGCAATAATTTCTACTGCCACCTCCAGAGGCAGTGAAGCCTGCACTACACCACTCCCTATCCCAAAACAGAGGTCCTAGCTCCTGAACCACTTCCTCAGGCAAAACTATCTTAGGGTGAGAACATGGCCGTTCATAGCGTGTGGAGTGTGGCATACTGTCTCCTTTCTATTTCATTAGCTCACCTAACAAAAACCAACTTGATTCCCTGGATGTTTGCCAAGGAGAAAAAGTAAGAACACTCCTCCAGAAGTTGTCCCTTAAATGGATTTCTTACCTCTAGCATTGGCGATCCTTCCAGGGAAAAGGAGCAATAAAAACTACTGATGAATATAATGCAATATAGTTTTTCCATTATTTATCTTTATTTAGCCATTCTAGTAGGAATTTCACTTAAAAATCCATATTTCCTTCTCAGATTTCTTAAATTCTTTTTGGTCAATCGATTGATCTAAAATGTGATGGTAACTCATTGTGACATGTTACAGATAGCCACAAATGCTTTGACATTTCTCTGAGAGAGAGAGATGGAGTCTGTGTCCCTTCCCTTGGAAAATGAATGTGCCATGTGACCAATACTAGGATATTCAGGAATTACCCTGTGCCAATTTCTGGGCCCAGGCCTCAAGAGACTGACAACTTCTACTCCCTGGCTTTTGGAAAGCTTGGTCTCGAGCCCTGAGATGGTATTAAGAAGTACGTGGAGAGACACTGAAACTATATGCAAAGAGACGCAGCTGAGTTCAGGCTCCCAGCTGTCCACCCAAGTGGGGGAAACATGAGTGAAGCTACCTTAAATCTTTCGCACTAGCCCAGATGTCATCTGAATACCACCAAGCAACCCGATCCATGTGGAGAACTGTGCCCTAACCAAGTGTGCCTGATTGCTGATCTGCAGTCATGACATAATAAAATGTATTAAGTCATTAAGTCTTGGAGTCCTCTGTTACAAGCATCAACTAATCACCAGTCCTTCCTCAAAACCCCAACTTTCGGGTGCCTGGGTGGCTCAGTTGGTTAAGCAACTGCCTTCGGCTCAGGTCATGATCCTGGAGTCCCAGGATCGAGTCCCACATCAGGCTCCCTGCTCAGCAGGGAGTCTGCTTCTCCCTTTTACCTCCTCCCTCTCATGCTCTCTCTCTCTCATTCTCTCTCTCGCAAATAAATAAAATCTTAAAAAAAAAATTAAAAAAAAAAAACAACTTTCATTCACATTGTCTCACTCAACATCTTCTCTCCCAAATGATCCACTATTGACCAGCTTCTTGGCCGTCTCTCAACAGGTTCCTCTATTGCATCCCCTCCCCACTCGTCAGTCTTTCTAGAGGGTGTCTGGCTTGCTGGTCGCCATTTCCCATAGTGCTGAGAAATTGCCTCCTTCACTGTAAAACCACCAGGATCTACACCCTCCTCTTCAAATTCCATCTGATCACTAAAGACTCCTATACCTTCAAATAAGTACAGTGCACTCACACTAAACACTTAAGGGAAGGCAAGAAATTGGGTTATCTAATTTTAAAACTTACTGATATGGTGTAGTAGCAAGCTTAGAGGGGAAAGCAACCTGGGGGAGAGATAAATGGGACTGGACCCTCAGATGGTGGCAGCAGAAGTAGAGATAGTTTCAAGAGTAAGATTAAGGTCAAACTTATGGGACTGGGGTGAGTAAATTTCAGCATGCCTCAGAATGACCTTCTTAAAAATTCAGATTCCTAGGCTCAGACCAAACGATTCTATCTCAGTACATCTGAGTGGGAGCCCAGGAATGCGTGTTCTAATAGCTTCCTGGTGATTCTGATGCAAGTGGCCACAGACCACTCTTTGAGAATCCCTACTTGAGGTCTTAGCACACAATGAGTGAGAAACAGGAGAAGAAATGATGAATCAACACTGCCTCTGAAGTCTCAAGACTGAGTAAGGCCAAGACAGAAACAGGGAGACCAAGAAGGGCTCCTTTACAGGGAGGGGACTGTTTCAAGCCAGATAGTATTAGGAAGAACCAGGCATCTCACTAACTGCACTTGTGAGTTTGGCTGCAGACCCAAAAGCACATTCTCCAACAAATTTTCCAGTGCCCAAGGCAATGCGCTCATCTCCACTTGCCTGACTCTGCAGCTCTCTCTCAACCAGGTCAGACCTGAATAGGGGGCCTCCCAAAACTCCAATCACAAGGTTTGAATTGAATTTAATTGGCTAAGCTTCAGCTCAG
This sequence comes from Mirounga angustirostris, assembly GCF_029215605.1. Taxonomy (NCBI): domain Eukaryota; kingdom Metazoa; phylum Chordata; class Mammalia; order Carnivora; family Phocidae; genus Mirounga; species Mirounga angustirostris. Next base: position 180,239,416 of record NW_026991709.1, on the reverse strand, counting down.
CCTAAAAGTCAGTAGGCACTCATGATCAATTTCTTTTCAGATTCACTAAGCCTGAATCCTTAGTCATTGAAATTCACTAACCAAGTTTCCAAACATTATCACATCTTCCTCAATGTATCATCATCATCATCATCTACCAAAAAGAAAGGTAACTAGCAAGACTGAGCCCTCAGGTCATGTGAGCTCTGGGTGGGGGGGGGGGAACCTCCCTCATATTCATGATCAGACTAGATAATCCTTTTGGATCTAAAAACCCTACGTGTTTCCCCTACAGTGTTCTGAAATAATTCCTTCTTAATAAACTCTTCTCCCTTCAAAGGAAAACTGAGGGTTCTTAAACCAGAAATGTGAAAGTTCAGTTGTGATTCACTTGAATCTTTTGCAAGAACATGGTAATAATGTACAAAGCTATGTGATTTCTAAGTAAATTATACTTTAATTTATAATGTCAAATGGATATAAAGTTGGAGTGTCACAATGTTTACATATCTATTAGCCTTAATTATTATTATTACCTACTACAGAACTAAGGGGGAAAAAAACATTTTTCCCCTGCTAGTGTTGTAAAAATAAATCTTCAAGTGTTAATAGATATGAATCAGTTGTGTGGGTTTTTTTCTTTTTTTTGAAGATTTATTTATTTATGGGGCACCTGGGTGGCTCAGTCGGTTAAGTGTCTGCCTTCAGCTCAGGTCATGACTCAGAGTCCTAGGATCCAGCCACCCCCCAACCCCACTCCACACTGAGTCAGGTTCCCTGCTCAGCCAGGAGTCTGCTTCTCCCTCTCCCTCTGCCCTTCCCCCAATATTGTGCTCACTCTCTCTCCCACTCTTTCTCAAATAGAAAGGGAGAGAGAGAGTGAGAAAGCACATGCGCATAGAGGGGGGAAGAGGAAGAGAATCCTCAAAGCTGACTCCCCACTGAGCGTGGAGCCTGATGCAGGAGCTTGATCCCAGGACCCTGGGATCATGACCTGAGCTGAAGGCAGACACTTAACTGATGAGCCACACAGGCAACCCCAATTGTGTTTTTAATACAAGAAAGTGTGACTCTGTAACATTCATCTTCCTTCTATTAACTTCAAGTTTATTTTAAGTAATATTTTAAATGCATGATTTATCATTTATTATTAATTTTCCCCGGAATGCCCACCTTTCCTCCTCTCTGCCTACTAGAAGAAATTTGTTCTTAAAATCTGGATAAGTCCCATCTCTCCTGTGAGGTGAGGTCAGGCCATGACCTCTACCTTTCCTGGGTCACTCCCTTTGCTAATTCCTACCCTACTTCTAATTTATACAATGCAATCAGCACTCCTCTATATTTTCCTCTAGTCTCTTGCCATCTGTTTTCCATGATATGGCCCTTTATTAATTATTCATTTCAATGCAATAAATATTTATTGAATGCCTACTGTTGGCAAAGACAGTACAGCAAGGTGGTTAAAGGATGGAAAAATGCCCAGGGCTGAGTCATTCTGGATCCTCTACTTACTACTTGCATGACTTTGGGCTGGTTGCTCAATTCCTGTGCCTCAGTTTCCCTAGCTGTACAAACAGATCTAGTAGCGTTGGTGGTATAGTGGTGAGCATAGCTGCCTTCCAAACAGATCTAGTAGTATGACATGCAACAGTGCCTGGAGTGTAGCAAGCCTCAATAAATGTTAGCTTTTACTTCTACTACTATTGCTAAGTGTATTTGTGGGCTCAGGGAATATGGAAATAAATAGGGTACAGTGACAGCTTCATATTTTAGATCTCATTCACTGATTTAACAACTATTTACTGAGCACCTACTACATACCAGGTGCTATTCGGGGGATGTAATTGTGAGCACCTACTTCATTGAGAGAAAATAAATAAATAAATAAATAAAAATATACTAGGTTGTCAGATAATTATGATTTCCATAAAGAATTATAAAGCAGAATAAAGGGTAGGAGAGTAATATGGCAGGACAGGGGGTACCTGAAGAGGTAGCGTTTAAGCCAAGTCCTCAGTGAAATAGGAGGGTGAACACGAAAGTGGGTTCAAGGCAAAAGGAACACAAGCCTGAGATGAGAGCGTTCTTTGAGGAAAGGAAGGAGGCCAGCATGGGTGGGACAAAGGGAGTAAGGAGGACAACTGCAAGAGATGATGTGAGGGATATAATCAGGGCCCGGGTCTGACAGAGCTTTGGAGGTCATGGGAAGGAGTACAGGCTTTATTCTAAGGTCATGGGAAGACACTAGAGGGTTACAAGCAGGGAAGTGACATAACGTGCTGTGTGGAGAATATACTAGAATCATATACATCTTCACTAATCGTCAAAATGTTACACATTCGCCCATTGCTCCTCTGAGCTCCTTGTGGGCAGACACCAAGTCCTGCAATTCTTAGACTCTCACCCAGCTTACTTGGAGCAAGGAAAAGATACATGATTAAAGCCTTAGTGATTGAATGATCTTTGCTTCTCATTTGAGCTTAAAAAAAAAAAAAAAAAAAAATCACCAAGTATCCTTTTTTTGAGAGAGAGACAGAAAGAAAGCACATATGCACGTGTAAGCAATTGGCGGCGGGGGGAGAGGGGCATGATGTGGGGGCAGGGGGCAGAGGGAGAGCAAGAATCTCCAGCAGACTCCACACTGAGCATGGAGCCCAATGCAAAGCTCAGTCTCACTTCCCTGAGATCATGACCTGAGCCGAAATCAAGAGTCCCGACGCTCAACCAAGTGAGCCACGCAGGTGCCCTACCGAGTATCTTCTAATATGTTCTCTCTGGTTTTGTTTGTTTTTTTTTTTGTGGGGTTTGGTTTGTGTGTTTCCTCTCCTAACCACCTTTAAAGAAAAGTGAACAATTTTACCTCCACAGAAGTCCACTTTCCAACAACCTCAAACGCCTGGAACACAGCCTCGAAAGAACACAAAACGTCCTACGAAGTTCTGCAAGAATCAGTCCTAACTTTTCAACACAAAATCTCTACATTTAACTTCTAACTATCAGAATACACACGACATCACTCTCATTAACCTACAATCCTAACCCTTGGTCTCAAACTCACAGCAGAATAAAAATTGTAACACGGATCGTGGAATTCTTAGGAGCCAGGATTCAAGGAGCTTTGTCTCTGAGGACAAAATTGGATAGGGGCACATGCGCAAAGAGGACTAGAAGGTCTAAGGCAACTTTATCTTTCTGAAGGTTTCAAAATAACATTGCTGTATTATTTGTATCTTATTTAGTCAAAAAATAGAATAGAGGATCATTCTGAGAGTCCATGAATAATGCTGCACAAAGGAATTGGCCGCTACGTTCCCTTACACAATGTCCCTCTCTGAAGATCAATACGTTCCCAAACACACCTAACTTGTCTGACTATTCCCACTTAGAACATTCTTCCAGAGTCCTATGGAAACTTCTCTTGACCTAGATCTTCAACCCACTAAGCAGCCTCTTGGGTTAACAGACTTCATAGGCTCCATTTGTAGCAGTAACCATCACATGATTTTTAAATTAACTCCTACGAGTAGTACTCAGGCAGGAATCCTGAGCTGGAAAACAGGTATTATGGGGCCACTTTTACTTCTAGGACTCATCAGTTCTGGAAAAGGCACTCAACCCAAAATACGGTTTTCAGCATTCATACGGATAATAAATACCAATTAGACCTCAGGTCACTGAATGGGTCTGAGCCTCAGTGCAAATGTGTAGGGATAACAACACAGACCTCCAGGATCAGGGAGGAAATCAAACAGGACATGTATAAGGCAGATGATGTGGCTCAGTGCCTGTTACTAATATCGTAATAATCATTTCTATCAACTAAACTCATCATCATGTAAATAGCATTCTTCTTGAATTAAACTTAAATTCCCAGAGCATTCTTATTATCATCTTCTGTGCACCTGCTCCATGTTCAAAGTGTGGCAATGAGCATCCCTGTCACAGGGGCATTCGGTGATTTCCTCCAATTCACACAAACTGTCAAAATGTTGCCACACAGCCACTTCTGAAAACTCAAAGATATGCTGGTGGCACATCTAAATAATACAGTACATCTAAATAATACAGTACAGTACATCTAAAAGACAAAGTCCCTCTCAATAAAGGAGCATCACAGCCTGTCACTTTGCTCAGCACATCAAGCATCCATGGAGTGTCGCAAGGATGGAAAAACAATGCCTGTACCCTAAGGTACGGAACTAATTTGAAAAGAGGATAAACAGGAAATAATATTAGATGTTAGCTAACGAGAAACCATGGATGTCAACCTTTCACTCCCAGATAATGTTCTTAATTGCCACCAAAATGATTTCAAATCATTGAAATTAAAAATGGGTTTTACATACTATGATTGCTCTACTAGTTTGTTACCTAAAAATAAGTTATGTAGAAGTACACTGTGCAATACAAATGCATAAAGACTTATTTACAAATATATATACACATACACACACACACACATAATATAGTAAAATGTTCTTAATTTTCCTTCAGTGTTACAGCTCCAGAGACAAAAACTACACAGAAATAGCATTTGGTTTTAGCACCGAACAGCTCTGGAAGCCAACATTATTGTTTTTAAAGGGAGAGAGATAGGAAAAAGCTGTATTATCTGAAGAAATACAATATATTAAGCTCTGACTCTAGTCAAGAGCGGATGTGAGGACTAGAGCAGACCAATTTATCTCCCTCTCACTCCATCACTCAGTAATTTAAATCAGATTCCTGATTCTCCATCAGCTTATCAAATACCACACACCACCACAAGATGCTGCCTCCAACGAGAGTGATCCTTTCCCTCCCCGCTGTGGACGGTCGGGTCCTGCTCACCCTATCCATCAGTGGGGCATTATCTCTAACTTCTCTCGCATAAAGCCATCAGATTCCCGTATGAGGAACAAGGCTCACTCATTTGAGATACTGCTTCGTGGAAATGCTTGTCATCCTTCATATATGTACCATCCCCTCGAGTCTCAGTGCTTAGAAGGGTATCAAGAACAGGATCCTGTCCATCAGCTTTCATAGTATCCTTTTTGTAATTATGTTATAGTGAAGTTAATAATACTATCAACCTAGTGTACCCACCATTTTAAGGAACACCTGTGTGAAGCAAAAATACTACCTCATGCCTTTCTCAGTTGATGGGAAAATGAGAAATTACTCTTTTATTTACCAATTACATTTTCTTTTTCAACAAAATCGTATATAAAAATATTTAATGGGTTAGCATGAAGGAGGCGCTATTGTAAGTAGTATGGGTATGTTTGAGTGTGTCCGTGTTTAATGGACACACATCCACACAGATGCAAATGGAATCCTCACTGCAACTTTACAAGGTACACACAATTGCTTTCCCAACTGAGGAAACTAGTGTTCAGAGAGGTTAAGTCATCTGCTTAAGGTCACACAGCTAATCTGGAAGAAACCAGCTTTCGTTTCCAGGTAATTTTGATCCTGGAGCCCAGACCCAACCAGTGTGCTATAAATGACAGCAATGCTTGAAACTTGAAAGAAAATCTTCTAGTTATTTTTATCTTTATTCTTGAACATGTGAGTCAAGGCCCTCAAACTCAATTGCTTATACTGCAGGGTCAAGGGAGTCAACATAAATGAGGGAAGCGGGCGGCATAGGGAACGAAAAATACCCCAAAGGCTGGGGGCAGCCAGCAGTCAGCTACAGCAAACTGTTACAAAGCAGAAATAAAAACTTAGTGTTGCCCCAAAGCTGAATTTTTACGTCAAATTCTGTGATTTTCAAATAATGCAACCAATTTAAAAATACTTTTAAACATAATCTGGCCAAAAAAGCACATATGTGGGCCTAAGTTACCTGTGGGCCACCACTTTGAGACCTCAGCTTCAAACTACAACTTCATCAAATTTTTGGTGGGATACAATACGTCAACTCATTGGCAATAAATAATAGGTGATATTCACATGTCATTGCCAATTATCTGTTTGATATTTGTTTGATTCGGAAAAACCTGAATCCCTCCCTCCTCCTGAGACACTTAACCAAACCTGTTTCTTAATTCATGGCTTCTTGCTGCAAAGTTTTCCTTTGGTCAGGTAGAAAATGACCTTGCTGGTTCTATTTATTATTTAACAGAACTCCATCTCAAAATCCCTGTCATAATCCATAATAAAATAGAGAGCGTGAAACTTAACCGGCTGTAAATGTACAGTAGTTAGCATTCACCGCAAAATGCTAATAATGTTTCGAGAATGCCATTTCTCTTCCTGGCCTTTGGACCAAATTGGTTAATGGGCTGAGACTCGGGAAATAATGGAACTAATTTAGGCAGAGAACTTCCCAACCATGCACCAACCTTGAACTGCACTGCATCCAAGCAGGGAAAGCAGCCCCGAGATGGTAGCCTACCACGCAGGGTCAGCAATGAGAGCTCGCCAATCAGGGTGGACACTTGTAACTCTGACAAAAGGACAATCTAGTATTTCAGTTCCAAGTGGCAAACGCCCACTTTTCAGACATTCCTAGCATCAGATTTTCTTAGATTACTATATAATTAAAATTGAATGTCTAATATGCATGTAGAATGTTGAAATCCTAGAGTTATAAGGAGTTTTCTAAAAGATAGTTCTAGTCCATGGAGGTCGTCCTTAACCCAATATGCTAATCACATATGCTAATAACTGGGCTGGGACCCTGAACCTGACCAAGGGAAGCCCCAAAGTTATTTTTCCAAAATCTTTGCCTTCAAATTCCTCCCTTTCTAAGAAGACATCTCATCCACAGCTTCTGTGACTATAAAGGAGAATGACCACTGTGGCCTGTCATCTGTTAGTGTCTTGTCACGTCACGTACGCACCCCCACCCCAGCAAATCCTCCCAGGCAACCACGGATCCCAGGGAAATTCACCGACATGGATCGCCAATGCATTTGCGGCTGCTGTTTGTTTTGTCCTTGTTTTGGGAGAGTAGAGAGCTGGAGCAAACCAAGTGTCCACCGCTAAGAGAATGAACTCACCTGTGGCAGGTGTTTGCTACAGAATGTTCGGGAGTGATTCCAGTTTGGGTCTGTTCATTATTCACTCTAAGAACTAACTTGGGAAAAATCTTTCCCACTTATATCCTGAAGAGCTGAGATGACAAGCCCTGGGAAATTTCATTTTACATGAGAAAATAGCCTATTATAGTCAATATTCACTCAGTTAAAAAAAAAAACAAAAACCAACCATATCGTGCCAGGTACCCTGTGAAACAAAAATAAGACACCTGTGCTTATCCTTTTGGAACTCTTTGCCTTGGAAGGGAGACAGACACAAATCCTTTTCATCCCCGATGATAAAGGCCGCAAACGATGTGTTCACCCAGGCCATGAAATCACCGAAGGTGTTGGCTTACCCACAGGATGCCAGGAGAGAGGACACGCTGCTCGAACTACCGCCCCTTGGCCCAGCTCTACACCCTCTGCAAATTTTCAAGCATTCCCTGACCTCTCTTTCCACACTTGCGCAGAAAGGGACGTGAGGATTCACCAGAACTCCAAGCCGTCTGTGCCCCGTCCCGCTCCCACCTGCCGGAACTGCAGATCGACAACACAAATGCAAGTGATGGAGATTCGACTTACTAGATACCCGAGAGAGACAACAAAACTCCACTGATGTCCCCCAAATCAGTCACACACAAGCTCCACGGGCCAAGAATGCCACATGATGCAGCGGCTGACAGGCTTATTCTCGGTGGCCTTTCCCAGCTGGCCTAAACGCGAGCTCACCTTTGTGGACCCCTGAGGTCCTGGCAGGGCGGCTTCCCACTCAACCATCGAATCACCTCCCTGGAGGGAAATGGTTCTCTGATGAGACCACCAGATGCCTGGAGCTGCGGCACCCCTTACCAAGACGGCAGACTTGTTACCTCGGGCAGGGAGGTGAAGAGGTGGCTGTAGACACGGCCATTCATCATCTGTGTTATGCCGGGGTGAACCCTACAAACTTCCTCTCAAAACAAATACTGTAAATGCATAAGATAAAATTCATAGGATTGCAAAGGAAAATAGTTATATTAAAATGGGTTAAGTTGGGGTGCCTGGATGGCTCAGTTGTTGGGCGTCTGCCTTCGGCTCAGGTCATGACCCCAGGGTCCTGGGATCGAGCCCCGCATCGGGCTCCCTGCTCCGCGGGAAGCCTGCTTCTCCCTCTCCCACTCCCCCTGCTTGTGTTCCCTCTCTCACTGTGTCTCTGTCAAATAAATAAAATCTTTAAAAAAATAAAATAAAATAAAATGGGTTAAGTTCGGGGCGCCCGGGTGGCTCAGTCAGTTGAGCATCTGCCTTCGGCTCAGGTCATGATCCCAGGTCCTGGGATCGAGCCCCATATGGGGCTCCCTGCTCGGCGGGGAGCCTGCTTCTCCCTCTGTCTGCCGCTCCCCCTGCTTGTGCTCTCTCGCTCGTGCTCGCTCTCTCCCTCAAATAAATAAAATCTTTTTTAAAATAAATAAAATAAAATAAAATGTGCTAAGTGCAGAATCCAAGCAATTTTAAATGTTGTCTATGATAGGTTTGTATACATACATGTAGTTGTTAGTAAAAAATAGGTATAGAGCAGCATATGGGCCACGCACCAGTCCTTACAGGGATGTTTATTTTTACCCTAATTACCTGTTGATTAACAGGTTTCTGAGGGTTTCCAAACTAGTACATATTACAGAATACTCAGATGATAGATTCTAACTCTATCCTTCAGGAAAGCCCAAGCTACAAATATATTCTAAGTGTGACATGCATCACTCTATCTAGCTCCCTCGCCACCTTCTGAACCATCAGCAACATGGATCAAGCAGAATAAGGAACACTGTCAGGGGCCAGGGAGCAGAATCCAGGCGTTCCGTCACCTCGGACTGGAATCATCTAAACCGGCATCTCTGCAACACTGAAATCCACTAACCACGACTGCTGACCGGTGTGTGACACCATGCCCTCATTCACTTCAAAGCTTGAAAGAACCTTAACAAAAGACCCTTTAGCTGGGGGTTTCAAGTTACCATGACTAAGAATACCTTTTACTAGTAAGAATAAAGTTCACAGTTTTCCAAGCAGATAGTCATTGCATTGTTGCACTCTGACTACAAAAATGCGTATGTGCAGGGCACCTGGGTGGCTCAGTCAGTTGAGAGTCTGCCTTTGGCTCAGGTTATGATCGCAGGGTCCTGGGATCGAGCCCTGCAGGGTCCTGGGATCAAGCCCGTGTTGTATCGGGCTCCCTGCTCAGCGGGGAATCTGCTTCTCCCTCTCCCTCTGACCCTGCCGCCCCCGCTTGTGCTCTCTCTGTAGCTCTCTCAAATAAATAAAATCTTAAAAAAATGCATACACGACACAGCATTACTAGGAAGTCATAGCCCTTTTGAATCCTTAAGCTCTCTGTCCATCAAAATGCTATCGACACACCCTTGAAAAATGAGATATATACAGATGAGGGACATCTATTCAATCTAGCCAATTATTGCTACCAAGATGGATATAAGGATTCTTAACAACCTGCCCCTCTTCTAGTCAGCAGACCTACACATTGTCAATTTAAAAATTCATCTAACTTCTGTGTTTTACAGCTGTAGAAACAGAGGCCCAGGGATTCAACAATTTGTCATAATAATTTTTCATGGTCTACACAACTAGTTAATTGTCTAAAAAACCTGGGAGAAAGGCTGGTCGCCTGGCTTCAAAATTGGCAGCCTCAGTGTTCAGAGCTGCACAGATATGATCTATTTAAAATATTCTGAAAAGCTGGGGCGCCCGGGTGGCTCAGTCGGTTAAGCGACTGCCTTCGGCTCAGGTCATGATCCTGGAGTCCCAGGATCGAGTCCCGCATCGGGCTCCCTGCTCAGCAGGGAGTCTGCTTCTCCCTCTGACCCTCCTCCCTCTCATGCTCTCTGTCTCTCATTCTCTCTCTCAAATAAATAAATAAAATCTTTAAAAAAAAAAAAATATTCTGAAAAGCTGTACTGTTTAAATTATTGCACACCGTTATTTTAACTTACTAATTCAGACTAATTAGTGTGGTAATATCGGTCTGGCTTATTAACATGCCTAAGTCATTTAAAAAAAAATCTATGATGTTATTATTTTCAAGCACTCTCAGCAACTTCACCTAGGTAACAAGAGGAGAATTTATAATCAGCAATATTTTTATTTTACCTACTAAAAATTCATTAAGCACATCACATACAAAAATTAACTCAAAATGAGTCACAGGCCTAAATGTAAAGCCTAAAGCTAAAACATTTTCTAGAAAACCACCTCTGTGACCTTGGGTTAGAGGCAACTATTCCTAAGAAATCAAAAGCAAGATACATTAAAAGAACACATTGGGAAACTGGGCTTTATCAAAACAGAAAACTTCTGCCTTTCAAAAGATACCATGAAGAGAATGAACAGACTAGGAGAAAATATCTGCAATTCATTTATTTGATGAAGAAACTGTATCAAGAATATATAAAGAACTCTGGGGTGCCTGGGTGGCTCAGTTGGTTAAGCGACTGCCTTCGGCTCAGGTCATAATCCTGGAGTCCCTGGATCGAGTCCCGCATCGGGCTCCCTGCTTGGCGGGGGGTCTGCTTCGCCCTCTGACCCTATCCCCTCTCATGTGTTCTCTCTCATTCTCTCTCTCTCAAATAAATAAATAAAATCTTAAAAAAATATATATATATATATAAAGAACTCTCAAAATTCAATATTCAAAAAAAACCCAACTTGTAAAAAATGGGCCAATTATTTGAATGCACACTTTACCACACACAGAAAATGATGTGCAATGTCATCTGTCATTAGGGAAAGGCAAATTAAAGCCACAATATGGTATCACCACATACTTACTGAAAAGGCTAACGTTAAAAATACAGATCCTACCAAGTGCTGGCAAGAACATGAGGGAACTGGGGCTCTCCTTCACTGCTGGTGGGAGTGGGGGTCAGTACAACCACTGTGGAAAACAGTTTGACAATTGCTTAAAACATCAAATATGCATCTACCACATGAGCCAGCCATTCTGCTCCCTCGTATTTCCTTAAAAGAAACAAAAGCATATGTCCATTTTGTCCATTTGTATAAAATGTTCGTAACGCCTCTATTTGAGATGGTCCCAACTGCAAACACCCTGAGTGTCCATCAACAGGTGAATGGATCAACAGTGTATGGCAGACAATTGAATTACTCAGCAATTTTTAAAATTACTGAGCACCAGGATGGCTCAGTTGGTTAAGCGTCCAACTCGATTTTGGCTCAGGTCATGATCTCAGGGTCCTGGGATCGAGGCCTACATAGGGCTTCACGGTCAGCAGGGAGTCTGCTTGAGGATTCTTCCTCACCCTCTCCCTCTGCCCCTCCCTTCCCTGATGCTCACTCGCTCTCTCTCAAATAAAGAAAAATAGAACAATTAAAAAATATAATAAAAAATGAGCTATGATACACACAACACCATGGATGAACCATAAAAAAATTATGCACAAAGAAATCAAACAAAAAAGAATACATACTGTATGATTCCACTTAAACACAATTGTAGAAAAAGCAAACTCATCTATAATGACAAAAAGATCAGTGGTTACCTGGGGATGGTGGGGAGAGGGGCAAAAGGTACTAGGTACTAAGAGGCACAAGCAAACTTTCAGGGGTGAAAGGTATATTCATTATTTTAATCATGGAGACGATTTCATGGTGTACATAAGTATGTTAAAACTTATCAAATTGTACTCTTTTTAAATAAGTTCCATTCCCTGTATGTCAGGCACACCTCAATAAAGCTGTTAAAAATAAGTAAAATTAAAAGAAATGCCTTACTTCCTAATGTAATACCAAAACTCTTTATATGAACTATTCCATTTAAACCTCACAATAACACTTTGAAATAGGAGATGTTGTTACACCCATTACCAGGAGAAAGAAACTGAGGCGCACAGAGAATGAATAACTTTGTTATTCAGTAACTCCCATAGCTAGAACTTTACAGAGCAAAGGCACAAGCGTTTTGATTTCATGTTAAATAAATGTTTCCAAAGCACTTGACAAGTTTTTAAGGTAACTTAAATAGCTCCCAGGCAAAGATATATATATATATATATATATATCTTTATCCCAGGCAAATATATTTACACTATTTATTTGCTTAGCAAATCTCTTTTCATAGACAACACATGGGTAAATGTCAGCCCTATCATTTCAGGATCAGCACAAATTCTAAAATTAATAGGGTTCAAATTAAGGTTTCAGTGACTTAAGAGAAATAATCCAGGTTCTGATGTGTCACACACCTAAGAGTTGCAAGTGAGGCTCACTGGAAAACCAATTTAACATCAGCACAACACAGGGTAGAAAAGTCAGGTTAATAACCTTCTTGTTCCCACCTGGAGAGAGCAAACGCCTGAGTTTTTCTTCGGGGGACACACACACACACACACTGACAACTAAATTGCTGATCTAGCCATTCTGTGGATGTTTCCAATTTCTAGGTGGTGCCCTAGAAGTACACTAACTAGAAAAATCATAAATGTTGATTGCTGCTCTCTCTCTTTACATATGGGCATTATTTCCTACAGGATAGAATTGGCCAGCAACAGCTCAAGCAGGTATAATATACATCAGTTGGAATTCACTATCCTCTGCTGGTCCACACTTACTTGGAAGTCTCTAGGATTAGACCACAGGACATTTGATGAAGGGGCACTGAAAACAGAACCATGTTCATTTCCCTGGCTCAAATCCACCCAGGCTTTCAAAGCTCCTCTTGAAAGAAGTGCCTTCCACCATCCCTTGCAAATGCTTTCCAAACTACCAAGTCAGTGACTGTGTTTGATTTGGAGGAAGATGACACACACCTTAACTTTGTTCTCCTTCACCCACCACCAAGTTCAGGTTGTTCAAGTCTCCCACCCCCACATTTCAGGTATTTATTTCTAGTCCTTTAGCAGCTACCTATGCAAAATCAGTGATGAACCACAGAAAAGCTACCTGCTTCTGGCAACACTGTGGATATTCATTTTTTTCATTTCATGCTCATAGTATCTTTTTCCTGAAACAAAGTTCTCTATTATTTTGCCTTCTGACTTTGGGACCCCATAACTCACACCAAACAGGGAAGAAACAGGACCACACAACCCAGCTGGAGATGCTGCTGCCTTCAGGCTCTCCTTACTCTGTTTAAATTGATTACAGTTCTCAGGGCACCTGGGTGGCTCAGTCGGTTTGGCTCAGGTCATAGTCTCAGGGTCCCGGGATCAAGTCCCACATCAGGCTCCTTGCTCACGGGGGGAATCTGCTTCTCCCTCTGCTTGCTGCTTTCCCCTGCTTGTGCGCACGCACGCTCTCTCTCTTCAACAAATAAGTAAAATCTTTAAAAAAATAAATTGTTTACAGTTTTCATCTGCTTTCAGACATACTCCAAAACATAAGCACTGCTGACACATGGCATTAGGAGTGAAATTATTTTTTTAACTCTATAGACACACATAGTCTTCTCGTAATCAATTAATTGTTTCTAGTGGCTTTTGAACATCTCTTCAATAACATTATCTCCAGTGTGCTATTCTGAGACCACCATATCGGCCACAATATTTCAAGCATCCAAGCCACACCTAGAAAAACACAAAACCTTTCTCTTCCTGCCCTATCGCCAACCCTCCTGATTCTTTTTACCAGTGATTTCATTTTCTTTATCTGGGACAAAAGATTCTGATTTCCTTAGATACCACTGACATCCAGATGAGATACTGACCTGTAGCTTTTTAAACCCCAAATTGTAGGCTTTGTTTAGATGAGTTTAAGTGCAAGGCTTGAAAGAACAAAGAGGAACTTTCTTCTTAAGGGTTAGGAGAATCTTTTCCTAACTAACTCTTCAAAGGTGGATCTTTACCTACTCTGCCTCAAAGACTCAGAAAGGGGCAGCAGGAAAAGCATGTTCTGCCAAGTAGGATGGCTCACAAGCTCATTTAAGGAACAGAAATTCTTTACTCTCTGGTCAGCGAAACAACCCTTCCTTCCCTCGAAAAAGGATGTGAAGCCGGCTCATTTGTCAGATACTTTGCAAAGCTGACCTTGCCAATGGCATTGGGACTTGAACTTGGAGCCAAGGAGGTAAGAAGCCAAATATTAACACCTTGTGTAATCTGTTCCTTTCCCTTCTTATTAAATGCCAAGATTATGAAAAGCCCATGAAGATGGCACTGGAGAAAAATAATGTAGGGTACAAGGGAGGTCAATGGAATCTCTCATGCTAGAGGCTTTTAGCATCCAGGAATGGCTATGCCAGAGTATTTTCAGTCCTTCCAAAAAGTAGAGATGGAGGGCACCTTTGTAGGGGGAAAGCAGATCTCTCCCAGCCTAACTGTGGCCCACTAACGCTAAAAGAGAGACTCAACAGCCCTGGATCAAACTATAGTTTGGTAAGAGTTGGGAGTCAAATTTCTCTTTTTTTTTTCTTCTGAATCAGTGGTTCTCATCTTTGGCTACAGGAAGCTATTAAATAATACAGTTGCCTGGGATCCACCTTGCAAGATTCAGATGTGACATAGCTGTGATGAAGGTGCTGTGTTTTATCATGTAAAAGCTCCCCAGAGAGAATTTTAAGTAGGCATCGTCATAGAGATGCCCTTTTCAATCACCACCAAAACAGTCTTTTTGACCATTCCACAATCTTATCTTGTTTATAAAATAGAGGATAATCCTATGGAGTTGCCTACATAGAGATGTATCTATACAGTTGACAAAGTAACCATTCACTGGGGGTGGAGAAGGAGGAGGACAGACAGGGACAATTATGGAAGGAACCATATTAAAACTGTATCATTGGATTGCACTCAGGTGGGTAAATGCCCATTATTGGTCAAAATAAGCTGTCCAGGGAGTAACTTCAAGACTTACTGGCTGGAGCCATCACTCACTCACTCACACACACACACACACACACACACACACACACACACACACACACATTATTTTGACACTTCTCTCTTCCTTAAAGTACACTCTTACAAAGAATGATCACACAGGCAGTGATTAGGAAACGGAACAATCTTCCCCAGTCTTTATGACTTAAGGTTACAAACCCCACCTACCTGGCATTCTCCATAAATCTAGAAGTGGTCATTCAGGGGGGAAAAAAAGAACTAAATAAAACATAAAAATAGATTAACCGAAATAAAAGGAGATGAAACACTGTGCCCTATGATTGACCCATGAAAACACGAATAACTTCTACTTCTCATCTTTCAGAAAGTACTCTTAAGACCCAATTTGTGAGCATGCACTGTTTATTACAGCAGCCTCCAGCCACGTGTGGCCCTTGATCACTTGAAATGTGGCCAGGCTCATAGGTAGAAATAATATTTTGAATACAGGGGCGCCTGGGTGGCTCAGTTGGTTAAGCGACTGCCATCGGCTTAGGTCATGATCCTGGAGTCCCGGGATCGAGTCCCGCATCGGGCTCCCTGCTCTGCAGGGAATCTGCTTCTCCCTCTGACCCTGTTCTCTCTCATGCTCTCTCTCAAATAAATAAATAAATAAAAATTTAAAAAAAAAATATTTTGGATACAGGTTACATAAAATGTATTAATACAAAATTAATTTCACCAATTTTTTTTTTTTTTTTTTACTTTACGTGGTTATAGAACATTGAAAATTACCTGTGTAGCCTCTCCTATTTCTACTGGACCACACTGCACTAGACCGGGCTTCCTTTTTGCTATTGCGGTCTTCTAAGCCTTGCCTGCCCCCTAGTGTCAGAATTCAGGCAGTACAGGCAAATCATTTTTCAAAACCATCTGTTCGAAGGTATTATTCATTTTAGCCTGCAAAGTAAGAAACAGTAGCTTACATGCACAGCTTTATTATTTGCAGTTTTCACCAATAATAAATTGCACTCGAGTCTTGCCAAAAAACTCCTGTAGTAGAAATTACCTTCCCCACTCAACTGGTACCTTGGAAAGGTTTCTCACAGAAAATTAGGGCTAAAATAGTCAATCCAATCAAAAGTATCCGCAGGGTTCCTATAAAATTTCAGCCATTATAGGGGCCAGAAACATGAGCCCAAACTTGGATGCAACAACTACTCTTCAGTTTATCCTAAGTTAAAATGAACACAAGGCACCTGTGGGGGCCAAGACGGACCACTGTCCCATAAAGGTTATTTTGAGTTAAAAGCAATCAAGACTCAGCAGATTCAGGGAAGCTCTTTACCTTCCCTGACAACTGTCTAAAATGAGTTTTGATAGAAGACCTGCTTCAGGAAAACAGCTATCATCAGAGGTAACTACATTATGATATGAACTGGGTAAGGTGGACAGGGAGAAGAGCAAAGCCTGTTCCATGAAAGTCCTCCATGACCCAGTGCTCCTGAGGGGCCCAGGAAACATCTGTTTACTGAACATCTACTGTTTTGTTCTTCCTGAGGATTGCATTCCTTTTCTTTGAAGACCCAGACCGCTACCCCCTTCTCCTTTGTTCACAATCACATATATACCTCATTTTACCCTATTGTCTTTGGAATTTCCATGTCTGTATTGCTTCCCCATACATAGCCTATTAAATTAGATTTTTTTTTCCTGTTTATCTGTCTCATGTCAGTTTAATTCTTAGTCCAAGTAGAAAGACCTTGAGGGGACAGGATATCCTTGCTCCCTGACACAACAAAGCACAATCACAATTCAAACGTTCATCATCATTTATAATACAGAAAACAGGAAACCTAGGTTTCATAAATTTCAACAGTACAGATATCTATAAAATAGAATATATTCCAAAGGAGAAGGCAAGTTTCAATAAAGACAGCTAACATGTTTTGAGCACTAACTACGCCAACACAATTCTTAGCACTTTCCAGACATGAATATAGGCGTTTCCAGAGCACGGCAATAAAGTCAACATCACAATCAAGACAAGTGGATTTTGTTTTCCAGTGCATGTAAAAATCATGTGTACAATATACTGTTGTCTATTAAGCGTGAACTAATGTTATGTTGGAAACAACAATGTACATACTTTTTTTTTTTTAAGATTTTATTTATTTTATATGACAGAGAGAGACAGCGAGAACAGGAACACAAGCAGGGGGAGTGGGAGAGGGAGAAGCAGGCTTCCCGTGGAGCAGGGAGCCCGATGCGGGGCTCGATCCCAGGACCCTGGGATCATGACCCGAGCCGAAGGCAGACGCCCAACGACTGAGCCACCCAGGCGCCCCATACTTTAATTTGAAAATACTTTATTACAAAAAATGCTAACCATCAGCCAAGCTTTCAGTGAGTCCTCATCACTGATCAATCGCAGATCCCATAACAAATACAGCCATGGGAAAGTTTGAAGTATTTCGAGATTTACCAAAATGTGACACAGGGACACAAGGTGAGCCAATGCTATTGCAAAAAATGGCTCCCGTACACTCGCTTGACACAAGGTTGCCACGAGACTTCCGTTAAAAAAAAAAAAAAAAAAAAAAATCCCAATCCTGAGAAGCGCAATAAAACAAAGTACAATCCAACAGGGTATGCCTGTGATGGACACCTACTTACAAACCTAACAGGACTCTTTCTATCTTTTATTGTCCCCACTTTACGGAACAAGAGACTCAGACCCTACCTGGCTTGACAGCCAACCCAAGAACAAAAGGAGAACCAGGCACACGTGAAGCTCCTACAGCTCATTGTGCCATAAATAAAATCCCCTGTATCTGACCCAGGCACGTCAAGTCTCCCGCCAGCACCCTGCAAACTGTGACTGGCTAACTCATTAGCTGGCAAGTAGGGTGAAATCTCAGACCTGTCACAATTCTTATCATCCGCCCAGCTTCCAACACCTCCAGGTCACTCTGTCCCAGCTTGCTGAAGCCTTATTTGTTAGACATTCCTTTTCTCCTTCTTTCTTGGGGTTGAGCTGAAACTGATATCAGTCTTCATAAAGCAATGCTCTTCATTACAGTCCGCCTTTTAGAACAATGAAAAACAAGCCTTTTTCTCTTGTACACGATAAAGCTTCGATCTCTCCAGGCATTGATCTATCTCCCTGTACCTGCCCACAGCCCTCCACTGTTCTCAAAGATGAACGTTTCCAGACTCCCTCTCATTCTGGATGCCTCTAGACATATAAATAGCTACTATTTATGGAATGTTTACTATGCTAATCCATCTGCCTACTTTGTCTTATTCAGTCATTTCAATAATCTCATAAGGTAAACAGGGAGATCATTCCATTTTCACAGATGATGATGCAGGTTCAGAGAGGCTAAGTGGCCTAGACAACGTCACACAGCCAGATGTGCAGAATCGGGATCATATTTGACTCCAGAGTCCAAACACTTGGTCCCCTTTACTGCTTCATTCCCAGGTGTGTTCCATTTTTTTCAGGTCCTACATACACCTGGACAGAGTATATACTACATAGGAGGTTTTACACTGAAACAGATTATATTAAATAGTAGCTAAACAGCACAGCATTTGCTGCAATTTACACACCCCCAACCAGGTCATACTTAAAGCTCCCTTGGGGAAATAGAACCACTGAAATTAATTTGCAAGCCAGCAGCACCCAAGTTCCTTCCTCTCTGTTACATCTGGAGAGGAGCTCTGGTTCTGTCTACAAAGGGGAAATTATTAATTTTTTGGAGTGTCCAATTATTCCTATGACTAAATCTCAAGGGCGTGGGGTGCTTACTGCCCCAAACTCATCATGTCTACATCAGATGAAACTTTTGCAAAGATCCCCACAGGATTAATTCCACAGGATTCTCAAGTTTCTGAAACTGCCAGCATCTTTCCACCGCATTACGTTTGCTGCCCTCTTGCGGGGAAACGGTGCTACTTACAGCAAAAAAGAACAAAAGGACAAATAGCTAGCTCTTGAAAAAAAGAACAGAGTTTACTCTGGCTTCCTTTTTAAAAGAAACTGACCTATCCACTGATCCTTTCTCCTTTTCTATAGCTTGAGTCTTCAAAAGTCCACGTGGTCTCATACTCACTTATTACCTCAAGTAGAGTTTTAAAAACAACACAGGTGGTCTTTTGTGTTTTCTAATTCCTTAAAAATACCACTTCTGGACTCTTGTGGAAGTTTACAAAAGCCATTTGCCTTAAAGAAAGACTCCCTCGACCTCTGCTATGAAAATTAGGTGGGGTTTTATTAGGTTTGGTTTTTCAATGCTTGAACTAAAAGGAAAACTTCAAGCCACACCTAGTACCTCATCTTTCAAAATTGGGGGTGAGTCCCACCTTCCTCCCCTTTATCTTAGAGAGCCCTTGTGAAATCTCTCCTTGTTGATACGCAACCATCAACAAGCCACTCTCCTAATCTGAGCCATTAAAAGCATCCAATAAACGTCTAACTAGGGTTTCCCGGGACCACAGTTCCGTTAATTGGCCAGCACGAACCACAAAGCCCTTGGGAGAGTGACAAGAGCCCTTCTGGACACTGATGCACAGGCTTCTGCAGTTAACCCTCAGCAGCTTGCTCCTGCGCTGGAGCTGCCTTGGGTACCTCCACAGTGCAGTAAAACCTGACCAGTTTCTCAGCATCTAGGTACAGACAGACTTCCCCACCCCCCATTGATTCTGACCCTGAGTTTTCCATCAACCACATGGCCATGCAAAGAGCACAGACACACACACACACCCCACCCCACAATGGAATACAGAGCCTCGCTAGAATGGGAGGAACGTAGGAAAGGAGGGAAGGAAGGAGGAAAGGGATGGTCAAAGTGCTCTGGTGTCCTCAATCTACAAAAAGCTTTGCCAATCATCAAATAAACAAACATAAGAGCCAACAGAAAAGCGGATAAAGAATGCAATAGCTCAAATAAAAATAAATAGTCCACCAGCACATTAAGAGACTCGTCAGTCAGAAGGAGATACAAGCCCATACAAATGACACATCTTCATTGTTAGATTGGCAAAAAATTAAAACTTGATAGCACCCAGAGTTAATAAGTGTAAAGGGAAATGGGTGTTATCACACTATTACAGTTGGTGGAAGTATAAATAAGTCCAAGAGTTCTGAAGAGCACTTTGGCACGATTAAAACGTGAATGCGCTGCATCTTAAGTTGCAAGATACTCACCAAGGTTCGGGCTCTCCCAGGCTCCTTGTGCCCCTAGCTAGAGCGTTTCCCAGTTGCCCGTCAGTAAGACGTGCTTATGGGCTGGGCTCTAGCCAATGGCAGGACAGTGCACGAGAGGCTGCCCGCGCTTGGGCCGGCTCATTAACACCTCCCAGCTGAAGCCTCAGCGCTCATTTCCCTTCCAGCTGGCTAGAATGGAGGCCGCTCTAGGACAGCCTTAGAAGCTACAGGTTGAAAATGATAGTACTTCCATCCACCACGGGTTCCAAAAAGACTGCAGTACCGGAGGGTCATCCAGCGGATATATTTACCCCCCATCTCCAGGACACATGAGCAAGAAGCAGACCTCCAGGGCGCCTGGGTGGCTCAGTCGGTTAAGCATCTGCCTTCGGCTCAGGTCATGATCCTGGAGTCCTGGGATCGAGCCCCACGTAGGGCTCCCTTCTCAGCGGGGAGTCTGCTTCTCCTCCTGCCCCTCACCCCGCTCGTGTTCTCTCTCTCTCACTCTCTTTGTCTCTCTCTCTCTCAAACAAATAAAATCTTAAAAAAAGAAAGAAAGAAACAGACCTCCATTTGTTGAGCCATTATGTCTATTTGGTCTATTGGTTACAGCAATTACCCTACGCTCACTGATACACGTGCGTGCACTTTAATTCAAGATCTCGCTACTAGGAATTCACCTGAAGTCAGAACATACATATTTGTAGAAATATGGTAACAAGTCAAATGTCCGCAAAAATTGGGAGTGATCAAATCATTTATGGCACCTCCATACCATAGATGACTATGCAGTGTTACAGAGCGTGATAGATCTATAACCACTCAAATGAAAAGATCTATAAACTCTATTGTTAAATGGGGAAAAAAATCAAAACAGAGGGCATAGTGATACGTAAGTGCATACACACATACTGGTATACACATTCTTTTTTTCTGGAAGGAGAGCTGTGATGATTAATTTTATATGTCAGCTTGACTGGGCCGTGGGATGCCCAGGTATCTGATTAAACATTATTTCTGAGTGTGTCTATAAAGGTGTTTCTGGAAATGATTAGCATTTAAATTGGTGGACGAGTGGAATAGATGGCTCTCCCAATGTGGCTGAGCGTCAACCAATCCCCTGAGTATTTGAACGGCACAAAAAGGTGGGAGAAAGCTGACTTTGTTCTTTGCCTGACTGTTGGGCTGGGACATCCATCTTCTCGTGCCCTCACTGTTCTAGTGCTCAGCTCTTCAGACCTAGACTAGAGTACACGTGGGCTCTCTGGTTCCCAGACCCTTAAACCACACCACTGACTTTCCCGGGTCGCCAGCTCACAGACCACAGATCATGAGACTTCTCAGCCTACATAGCTGTGTGAGCCAATACTTCATAATAAATCTCTTTCTGTATCACAAATATCATACACACGCACTCATGCACACGCACGATAAGAAAATGAGAGAACAGAGGCCCCTGCAGGGAGGAACCAGTCCTGACTCCTTCCGTGGTTGTTCAGACAAGGGGTGAAAAGAATGCAAATCCCGAAGAGGAAAGCAGAAGGAATCCCCCCAAAGCCAAAGGACATGTGCTGAGAATCCAAATAAAATCAGCTAGAATTCTAGGGCTGAAAATTTCATTCCTTGAGCAGGATTTGCCAAGGCTTTGCTCTGCCTTCTCGCTCTCCTGATTGCTGTTGAGTCTGCTCATGTAGAAGATATTGTCTGTATTTCCTGTGTATATAATTCTAATCTTAACTTAGATTTATTCCTATGCTTGTGCCTTTTCTAAATTCAAAGAAATGAGGATTGCCACATGGATAAAAATTGAAGGTTCAGTCATGTCCTCTCTTTCCTTCTACTTTTAATCACTTCTCAACACAATCTCTCAAGCCAAGTTCCTGGAAGTCTGGAAATCTGCTCTTGATAACCTGCCCCACTGAAATGCTCTGCCTGCTTGCTACCCGGGCTCTCAACCTCCACCCAAGAAAAGAGATATGAATTAAACAGATAAGACTAAAGACTTCAAACTCTCTATCCTTGAGAACAAGCTCATCAAAAGATACACAGTGCAATGACCAGCTAGCTGTAGGCACTTCACAGCAGCCAAATGGTATTGATTTTATGCTGATTCATTACAATTTCAATTATTTTTCTCGTTTTCTCTGAACTCTCACCTGAGGCGGGAAAAATGAGTCGTGAGAGATTTTTTAAAGTCATTGTAAGCCTCATATTACGTCTTCACCTTAAAATATCAGAATAACTGAGTGGAAAGCACAGCCTGCTATATGTGTGAGGGTAAGGATATGTGATAAAGTCCATACATCAGTCCTGTGGGAGACAGAATTTATGACTGTGACATACACCTGGTTGACGGTTCAAGATTCACTTTTTCACTAAGCAGTCGAAGCAAGCCTGGCATTGCCACACTTCAAATTACTGAAGCAATGACAGTAAATTAATTATTTGGCAATGAGTCCACAAACAAATATGAATTTATCAGGAAAACACATTACACTGGGGATTTTCCAAGTCTGTGTATCACTTTAAATGTAGATGTAACAAGGAAAGGGGGTAGGGGTGGGCAGAAACACACATACACATGCACCTGCACACGTAGATACTTAAGTGATTATTTTCATCTTTTTTTTTAGAAAGAAGCCAAATATAGACAAGGGTCTCATGAGAAATTATGAGAATGATTCTCTAAAACTTTAGACACATTTTATTTTAGGCCCCATGTTACAGCTACCACTGCTTTTTTCCTTTTCTTTCTTCTTTATGTTTTTAAATCATTCACCGTCTTTTCTCCACACGTGTTAAAATCTCTTAGATTATCTGACAGCTTCACTCTAGCCCTGGAAGTGTTTAAGTTTACCAATAAAGATGTCCTGCCTTCAAAGGAAGTTACAGGAGTAATACATATGCAAAGAAAGTGCTGATGGTTTTCCAGGATTCTTTGAGAAAAATCACTCTAAGATTGGAAATGCACTCAGGAGAAGAAAAGGAGGAAAAAACCCTGGAAAACATCTTTAAAAAAAAAATGTCTAGAAAACACTCTTAGCACCAAACCATTGAACTGCTTTGCTCTGATGTATCTCAGGCTTCCTCTGATTATTTATACACCATCAAACACTCTTGTCAATTACCTGTGTCTAAAATGTGGACTCTGACGTTTGAAAGGGTTTTATTAATTGATCCCCGTGGTGCATAATGAGCTTAAAGGGCTTACCTGCGTGTCCCCGGAGGTGCTGGCTCGAGGCGGACATCAGCTTACAGCACACCATTAACACAGAGGCCAGAAAGACCCAATGTGACAGCAACACTGACTTAGAACAAACTCTCATCCTGGAGAGAAAGCAGGACACAAGTCAGTGAGGACTCAGTGAGGTGAGGCTCTGCGGCAGACGCTCAAGCAGGGGCTGGGGAAAACTAGAAGCAAACAGCACGCAAGAGATGCTCAGCGCTGGACTTCTTTCCCCCCAAGGACACTGAAGGCAAATCAAACCTGATTCCCACCGTGCATTAACTCAATTTTCAATGAACGCTTTTTATAATTACGAGTTTTCCAAGTTAGCGACATGCTTCAATGAGAAGTCTATCTATGAAGCTCCATTGTGTCACGTGACTTATCCTCACAGAACATGGGGGTAACATACTATTTTATATCATGAAATTAGAAAGCTACACACTTAGAGCTGGACTCAAATAAAATATACATGGTTTCTACACCTCAAAGAAAACACAGAAATTGTCACACTCAGCCTGAGAGTTTTCTCCTGGTTTCTCTGGCTGTGCATTAATAAATGATTATCAGTCTCAAAGTTTGGTAGGAATATGGGCAAGTATAGGTGAATGTAAAGTAAACTTAACTTCATATGGATGTCAACAGATGAATACATACATAAATACATAAAGAAGATGTGGTATGTATATACGATGGAATATTATTCAACCATGAGAAAAAAGGAAATCCTGTCATTTGCAACAATTCGGGTGGACTCTGAGGGCATTATGCTTAGGGAAATAAGATGGAGAAAGACAAAGACTGTTTGATTCCACTTATATGTGGAATCTGGAAAAGACAAACTCAGAGACACAGAATAGAGTGGTAGTTAGCAAAGGTTGGGAGGTGAGAAAAATGGGGAGATATTGATCAAAAGTGACAAGATTGGGGCACCTGTGTGGCTCAGTTGGTTGAGCGTCTGCCTTTGGCTCAGGTCATGATCCCAGGGTCCTGGGATTGAGCCCCATATCAGGCTCCCTGCTCAGCAGGGAGTCTGCTTCTCCCTCCCCCCTCCTCGTGATCTCTCTCTCTCTCAAGTAAATAAATAAAATCTTTTTAAAAAGGTGACAAGATTAACAAGTTTGGGAATCTAATGTATAGCATGGTGATTATAGCTAATAACACTTTATCATTTACTTGAATGTTGCGAAGAGTAGATCTCAAATGTTCTCACCACAAAAAAAAATGGTAATTATGTGACAGGATGGAGATGGTAGCTAATACTACGGTAGTCATCATTTTGCAATTTATATATGTATCAAATCAGCACATTGAATACCTGAAACATATACAATGTATGTCAATTATATATCAATACAGCTAAGATAAATAAACTTAACTTCATACAGATGGACAGTATCAAAACAGTTGCTCAAAGACAATTCAGTTCACAAATGTGTATGTGTAGTCTACTATTCTCAGAAAAACCTGAAAGAAATTAAATAAAAAGAAAATATCAAAAAAGCATTTTCCGGGGGCGCCTGGGTGGCTCAGTCGTTAAGCATCTGCCTTCGGCTCAGGTCGTGATCCCGGGGTCCTGGGATCGAGCCCCGCATCGGGCTCCCTGCTCCGCGGGAAGCCTGCTTCTCCCTCTCCTGCTCCCCCTGCTTGTGTTCCCTCTCTCGCTATGTCTCTCTCTGTCAAATAAATAAATAAAATCTTTAAAAAAAAAAAAAAGCATTTTCGGGGTGCCTGGGTGGCCCAGTCAGTTAGGCATCCAACTCTTGATTTCAGCTCAGGTCATGAACTCAGGATCATGAGATTGAGCCCTGAGTCGGGCTCCGTGCTCAGGGAAGAGTCTGTTTGAGATACTCTCTCTCTCCCTCTGCTTCTCTTTCTCTCTCTAATAAATAAATAAAATCTTTTTTAAAAGTGCATTCTCCCCTCAATTTTTTTTTTAATTGAAGAATAGTTGACATCTCCACTAATTAGACATTATAGGGAAATTAGATAAAACTAGATTAACTTCTGTTTGCTATTTTTTTTAATTAACTTTTTCAAGCAAAGTGGGACAGAGAGCTTGGCATTTGAAACTCCAGTGGTATTAGGTTCTGCCTGGCACATGCATCGTGCTGTCTATGATATAATTCACCACAATGGGTCAAAGGAACCCCTGTCATAGATATATGTGGATTCCTGTTTGCATCACTAGAGGCAAATCTCCTAAAGTTCTGGAAGAAAGGGTCTCAACCAGAGACGAGCAGCATCTCAACCAGAACCCTGAGTCTGTGCTTGAGGGAAAGCACAGCCTTGGGGACCTAGGACCCAAATCATACTCCAGAGAACAGGTTCTACCCCCACCCTTCGCTTTTGGCCTCTTACAGTTTAGTCAAATAGATCTTGTTGAAAGGTATCATACAGTTCATTGATGTGAGACTCATTGTGCTGTTGAAGCAGTCAGGGCAAGACAAGGTTCTAAGATCGTCTTTGAACAACTAAACGTTAAAGGAGACACAAAGTCTTGGCTTCTCTTTGCCCTTGGCCTTGGAAATCCTGAGCATTCCAACTGACATGGGAACATCAGGTCTCTCTGCTTTAAAGGCCCTGCATGTGCTTTAATTTCTCAAAGCACCACCTTCCGTCTCCCCCACTTCATCTTGTACACATGGGAGATAGACACCCTGGGAGCAGTTCAAAAAGTGGCAAAGAAAATACGTGGGTCTACGTGAGCTTTGGTATGAGTACAGCTGCCCCTTGAATGACACATGTTTGAACTGTGCGAGTTCACTGACACATGGAGTTTCTCCATACATTGCAGTATTATAAATGTATTTTCTTTCTTATGATTTTTTTAAGGATTTATTTATTTGAGGGGGTGGAGCAAAGGGAGAGAGAGTCCCAAGCAGACCCTGTGTTGAGCAGGGAGCTGGACACGGGGCTCGATCCCACAACCCTGCCATCATGACCTGAGCTGAAACCAAGAGTTGAACACTTAACCGACTGCACCACCCAGACATCCCTCTTATGATTTTTTTAAATAGCATTTTCTTTTCTCTAGCTTACTTTATTGTAAGAATACAGTAGGTAATATATATAATATATAAAATATATGTTAACTGACTGTTTATGTTATTGGTAAGAGTTCCAGTCAACAGTAGGCTCTGAGTGGTTACGTTTATGGAGAGTCAAGTGCCCCAACCCTCGTGTTGTTCAAGGATCAACTGCCATTAATTATATTGTCATTTCAGGGAACTGATTATTTATTTACTACTAATTAGGGAAAGCATTAGGGGCGCCTGGGTGGCTCAGTCGTTAAGTGTCTGCCTTCGGCTCAGGTCATGATCCCAGAGTCCTGGGATCAAGCCCCACATCAGGCTCCCTGCTCCACGGGAAGCCTGCTTCTCCCTCTCCCACTCCCCCTACTTGTGTTCCCTCTCTCGCTGTGTCTCTCTCTGTCAAATAAATAAAATCTTTAAAAAAAAAAAAAAAGATAATTAGGGATAGCATGTAGTTTCAAAATTCTGTATTCACTAAATTTGTGGATGAAGTGCTCTGTCCCACCCATAATGTTTTAAAATTCCAGTCGTTGGGCACCTGGGTGGCTCAGTTGGTTAAGCGACTGCCTTTGGCTCAGGTCATGATCCTGGAGTCCCGGGATCGAGTCCCGCATCGGGCTCCCTGCTCGGCGGGGAGTCTGCTTCGTCCTCTGACCCTATCCCCTCTCATGTGTTCTCTCTCTCTCATTCTCTCTCTCTCAAATAAATAAATAAAATCTTTAAAAAAAAATAAATTCCAGTTGTTAACTCCAATATTAGTTATTGATCTCATTGTTATAAAGTTTCTTACCCAAATTTTTACGTTAGCAACTAATTCAGTTTGTTTTATTTTTATTTTTTTTTAAGATTTTATTTATTTATTTGAGAGAGAGAGTGAGAGAGAGAGAGAGAGAGCACAAGAGGGGGGAGCAGGAGAGGGAGAAGCAGACTCCCTGCTGAGCAGGTAGCCCGATGTGGGACTCGATCCCGGGACTCCAGGATCATGACCTGAGCCGAAGGCAGTTGCTTAACCAACTGAGCCACCCAGGCGCCCTGTTTTATTTTTAAAACAGAGTGCAATACTCTGGTTTCTCTTCAGATCGCATAAATCTTTCGCCTTTTACTAAAACAGAGTGCAGGGGCGCCTGGGTGGCTCAGTCGGTTAAGCGTCTGCCTTCGGTTCGGGTCATGATCCCAGGGTCCTGGGATCGAGCCCCACATCAGGCTCCCTGCTCAGTGGGGAGTCTGCTTCTCCCTTTCCCTCTGCCCCTGCCTCTGCTCTCTTTGTCTCTCTCTCTCAAATAAATAAAATCTTAAAAAAAAAAATTCCAAAAAAAAAAAAAAAAAAACAGTGCAAAATAGACCAAGTAAAATACATCTGCAGGCTGGATAAGGCACCTTGGCTTCCAATTTGCAGCAATTAGCGGCCCCAAAAGGGAGAATTTTAAGGAATCAGATAAATGGGGTACTAATTTCTATTTTGACATAACAAATAAACTGCCAAACTCAGAAGTTAAAACAATATGGACATGGTTTCCATAGTTTCTCATAGTTTCCTTAAGTCAGAGTCTGGCACATTCTAGCCAGGTCCTCTGCTCAGGGACTCACAGGACTGAAATAAAAATGTCATCTGGGTGTGTCCTCATCTGGAGGTTCAACTGGGGAAATAATGACTTCTAACCACCTACATGCTGTTGACAAAATCCATTTCCATAGGCCCATATAATTGAGGTCCCTGTGTTCTTGCTATCAGCCAGGACCTGCTCTCAGCTCTGAGATGTGGCATCCTGAACTTGGCCACATATGTGGACCCTCTTCAGGCTGCTTCAGTCCAAATCTCCTCTATCAGGAAAAGTGTAGTCCTTTGCTACGGCTCACCAAGTCAAGTCAGTCCTATCCAAGATAATCTACCTTCTGATTAATTCAACATCAATTTATTTGAGACCGTAATTACAATGAGAAAATCCCTTCATCTTTGTCATATAACCATAACTTAACCACAGGAGTGAACCCCATCATATTCACAAACCTGCCCACAGTCAAGGGAAGGAAATAACCCAGATTGTACACACAGAAGGGTACAAATCTTAGGAGCCATCTTAGAACTCTGTCTACCAAAAATGGGCAAACAATCCTAATCACAAAAATTTATCCATATATGTGGTTTACAAAGGTCCAACTAGGTATTCAATCTAACTGATTTAAGTGATTAATCACACACGTTAATCTCAAGATTTATATCACTGAAAATGGACTCTGATGAAAACATTACCCAAAGGGAATGTGCTCTCCCTCACTGTCCTTTCCTTCAGCTGTCACTCCCCAGTGCTGCCAAATTGACCTGCAGACCAGCATCTTCCCTGCCCAGTCCGGGTATACACCATCCATTCTCCAAGATGTGAGCAACGTTGCTGAGAACCTCGAGTACACGTTGCTCTCTCTCCTTGTTAATAAACCTATCAGACTCAATCTGGTTCTGAAACCCACCTTCTTGTTCTTAATCCAATTTCCAGATGCCCAGATCCCTATTGGCTTCTTAATTATTTACCCTCCACTGAGTATCATTAAATACTTTTCTTCTGCTTAGTGGGTTGGCTTCCTTGCCTCTAACCATAAAGTCCCACCCAATTTAGTCTCCAAATTCAGACTAGGTCTTTCAGGTGATCTATAATCTCTCCTACCTAATGTACCACTGAAATTCAGTTTCCATCTGTTTATCAGTCCCTATATCACCTAAACTTGTCTGGAAGGGTTTTAACAAATTGGAGAGTATATTTGAGATGATCTGAGTCCCAAGGTTGGGAATTGGTGAGCAGGAGGTTAATCAAGGGGTAGTCCAGGGATATCACCTATGGAAGGGGAAGGCAAGGGAGGGAAGAAGGCAGGAGAGGAGGAGGAAAAGGCCTCAGACAACCCAGTGGAGAGTTCCAAAGCTGAAATGCCCCTTCTCAGTGGTCCCAAGCTGGGGTGAGGGGCCAAGGCTTTATACTTCCATGTTGACCCATCACTGGATATGAGCTGCCCTTAAAAAGATGGGTAATTTTAGGCAAGGGACTCTTTGAATTGAGAATAATTCAAAGAAGTTGTAGGCCATCTTCTTCAGTTGGGTGTGTCCTCATTCCTAAAGGGGGGAATAAGCCTTCATTCCAAAAGGGGGCTCTGGACAGTGAGGGAATAAATCCTTCTGCATCACAGCGTCTACTACTATCCATCTTCAAATAGAAGATGGCATATGCAATATGCATAATTTACTTTCTGAGGCTGTGGAGTCATCCTCAAGAGAAGACCCATCCTGAGGTATAAAAGGCCATGCCATGCCCATTAAAATGTCATAGGAAGAGGTTTCATATAGGAAGCCCATCCCCTCCTGGGCCTGTTTTGCCCTCGGATCCATTCTTTTCCCTTCCCCTAGGTCACTCTCATTGGCTGCATTTTCCAGGCCCCTGAATCAGCTGGATTTAACCAATAGGAGACAGTAGCTAGAGCCTGGAGGGTGGAAGAAAAAGGATAGGGGTATTTCTTCCTACCTTCTCCGTCTTGGGCAGGATCTATGGAGTGGCCATCTCTCCTGCATGGTGCCAGTTCCTGCCAGAAGACCCACTCTGGTTCTAGCTCTCACTGAGGGTCCCTTCCCCTAGGTGCTGGCAAACACTACTTCCTTCATCTGTCCGACCAGCCCTGGGGACGGTGGTAGCTTCCTCTCGTTCCTTACCTCTGGGCTGCTTCCATGTCTTCTGCTTGACTTCTCTGACTCTCCCTTTACATACATTCCCTGAATTCAATTCCTTATGTCCCACATTATCAGAATGGTCTGTTTTCCTGGTTGGATCCCAACAACAAACCCCAAATCTGAAGTCTCAAGGACAGCCATTCCAACCTGAGGAGTTGATCCCTGATCCATCTTCGTACATAGACAATTCTATGTACCAGGTTCCTGGGTGAAGCTTCCACTGCCTAGGGCAGGTATTTACTTTACAATAGCTATCACTGTCTGGAGAAATGCCAGGGAACGAGTGGACAGCTATTCAGCAATCATTCTTTATTGTGGCCAATAATCCAGACCCCCAAAGGACTTCTGACCTACCACATCTACCATAATACCTCAACTTCAATTGCTTCCCCCTTGAACATTTTGTTCAAACGTAAAACAAAATTGGTTTATCTTTAAATCTCACCTTTCACCCTACCAGATAGTCAAAATGCTGCTTTACAAATGGAAATGATTTCCAAAATGAGAACTAAAACTTGAAAAACTAAGATTCCCAAAATACTCAAAATTTCAATGTAAAAAGACACCTTTTATAAAGGATCATCAACTCTAGGATTCTCCATTTTGCTAAATTCTCAATGCTTCATGAAGAAACCATCTCTAGGTGTCTCTTAAAATCATTTTACCTTGGTGACTTCATAAGATTTGGTTCCAGTCAAGCACAATTATTTCAGGATGGATTTCAAAGCAACTCCAAATTCCCATTTGTAGCAAGGGCCAACAATTTCTGCAGTTCCAAAAAATTATCTTAGCTTGGAAAAACCTATTTAAGAAACAACAAGGACAGGAAGTCATTAGCATGTTAATGTTGAAATCAAACAGATTTCCAGTAGCAGAATAATGGGTTTTTTTTACCATGAAACCTGCAGTTTCAGGACAGTGGTAGGCAACCAGATGCATCCACATTTGTAAGGAGTCCTAATATAGGAGGGAGAAAAGCCACAGAATCCAGTACTCATTAACTCATCACAGATTAGTTAACAGAATACAATTTTAAAGTAGAACTTATCTCAGCAGCAAAGGCATTCCAAACTTGATAGAGGATCCCCAACCTTCATGATGCAAAATTTCATTCTCCCCATGTCATTAACAATGGGATGAAAACGGAAATGGAGATGGTCCATTCCCAAGAATTCTGCAACTTGCCCAAGTTCACACAGCAGTGGAAAAGCCAGCATGAAGATCTGAATTCCTATATTTGTGAGACATAAACCTGCAGATGTTGCTAAACAATCTGTGAGGATCTTTTCTGAAAAATGTTTTTGGGAGGAAGAGAGAAAACGTCTATCCAATAGAAAACATCACACCAACATACAAAGAATGCTTGTTAATACCATAATTGACATTCAACACACTCCTTTAATGCACAGACCTAAAAGGACTTTTCTACTCAGCGAAAACATTTTTGCAAGAAGGATTCAGATGTTTCCAAACCAAAGACATCTCAAGAGAAAAAAAACAGACCATGAAACGACACCGTTTTTAACACTGCTATGTTAAAAACATCCCTCCCAGTGGTGGAGAGCGGGGAAAAATAATGATGCGCATCGGTAAATATTAAAGTTG
Source organism: Mirounga angustirostris (assembly GCF_029215605.1). Classification (NCBI taxonomy): domain Eukaryota; kingdom Metazoa; phylum Chordata; class Mammalia; order Carnivora; family Phocidae; genus Mirounga; species Mirounga angustirostris. Next base: position 180,207,814 of record NW_026991709.1, on the reverse strand, counting down.
CAAATATGAGATAAAAATGATCCTGTGACACAGTCTAGTTACTTTAGAATCCCGTTGAACCCATTACAAATCTGCCACAAAGCACAACTGAGATTTTTCTCTTCTTTAGATATCTTCCCCTGAAGATAACTACACAAGTTTGCCCAGAGAATACTGTAGGTGATGGACTTGCAGACCCACCCCTTTGGGGCCAAAGGAAAAAGAGTAAGCTTTGAGTGAGTAGCTCAAGAGGGAGTGGTTTGAATAACTGTACAAATACAAGGTACTCAGGGGAAAAAATAAAACACTGGAAAATGTTCATCTCCCACTTCCTCCAACTTTGTTAAGTATGTTTGTCCTGATGTCCACCCAAGGGCACAGTGTGACCTTCTGTTATCAGAAAGAAATACACAGTATAATTTATCAGGATCCATCATAATGAACTTCCCACATATTGGAAACCAAAATGACCTTTCCTAGCTAATATTTATCTTGTTTTCTTCACACAAAAGGAACCACTGGGGATTCTTTTTTCAATTCATTAAAAAATGGATCCATCAGTGGAAAGAAATGTGATCTAATAGTTTGTATGCCAGACAAGGAGCCAGGAGTTTAATTTTAGGCTGAGCAGTAACTCATTTGGTCAGATTTTCCCAGGGCATACCCTAAGCACTGGCTTAAAAGGATTAACTCTTTCTTGTCACTTCTGAACTTGAGTGCATTCAAGACCATCAGTAATTCTGTGCATGGCACCAAAAGCATTTGCTTCCAGTCATTTCATTTCTGTCTCTTTTGTTTCCCAGCCATAGCACAGTGATTTCTATCCATGTGCTTCCATACTCATTTGTTTTTAATTTTTCATGATGAAAGACACCATCCATATCTAGACTTAAGAAAAAATGTTTTCTGGGGTACCTGGGTGGTTCAGTCAGTTAAGCGTCTGACTCTTGATTTTGGCTCAAATCTCGATCTTGGGGTCGTGAGATCAAGCCCCACATGGGGCTCCACACTGGGCATGGATCCTGCTTAAGACTCTCTCTCTCGGGGCGCCTGGGTGGCTCAGTTGGTTGAGCGACTGCCTTCGGCTCAGGTCATGATCCTGGAGTCCCTGGATCGGGTCCCGCATCGGGCTCCCTGCTCGGCGGGGAGTCTGCTTCTCCCTCTGACCCTCCCCCCTCTCATGTACTCGCTCGCTCTCATTCTCTCTCTCTCAAATAAATAAATAAAATCTTAAAAAAAAAATAAGATTCTCTCTCTCCCTCTCCTTCTGCCCCTCCCACCACCCCCACCCCCACTCATGCTCTCTCTCTCAAAAAAATACAAATGTTTTCACATGTCCAGTCATTCTCAGAATGAACTTCAAAGACTCAGCATTTAGAGGCCAGGCTACATTTTTCATCTTTCCCCTGATGTGTTGGCACTGTATAGGGACAGTCACTCTTTTCCAACAAAAGAGCAGAATGCCTGGTTATGTTTCCTGGTACCAAGAAACTTGGAGGTTCCCAGCCAGAGGAGACCATTCTTGTGATGTTTAATTTATTTCCATTGCACATAGGAAAGAATTCTGCCTACACTTGATTTTTTTATCAAGGAAATAGTGAGGTCTTACCTCTCTTTTCTCTTGATCTCTTTGTCCTCACCATTAGTAGGCTGAATTCCCTAAGGGGATTATTCTTTTGGAATATAGTCATTTACTTGTAGATAAGCACCCTCGGAATATCTTTGTTGGTTTTGCTACACCCACGTCACTGCACACATGTCAATCAGCAAAGCATCAAGCTCCTCATCTTTCCAGTCTAAAAATTTACAGGGATGAAATATCACAGTTCCTTTTAGAATTAGAAGACACAACGACCTTAAAGCTAGATCTAATCAGGACGAAAAATCAGACTAACTCAAATTTGAGGGACATTCTAAAACGTAATTGCTTTTGAAAGTGTCAAGGTCATGAAAGACCAAAAAAAAAAAAAAAAAAAACCTCTAAGGAATGGTTTCAATAAAGGAGAGACACATGGCAACGAAATGCAATTGTGATCATACACTGGATCTTGGGACCAGAAAAAAATACAACACACACAGTTTTCCTCAGAATAAACTGCATACACACATATATACATTCACACAAACATACACACATACACATACACACACACAGCTCTAAAGGACATTATTGGGACAACTAATAATTTCTAAATATAGTCTGCAGAATAAATTACAGTGTTGTATCAACATTAAGTTTCCTGACTTTGATCATAATGTAGATAAGAAAGAGAATGTCCTTATTACTAAAAAATACACCCTAAAATATATATTTTTAAAGATTTTATTTATTTATTTGACAGAGAGAGACACAGTGAGAGAGGGAACACAAGCAGGGGCAGTGGGAGAGGGAGAAGCAGGCTTCCCGCGGAGCAGGGAGCCCGATGTGGGGCTCGATCCCAGGACCCAGGCCGAAGGCAGACGCTTAACGACTGAGCCACCCAGGCGCCCCCACCCTAAAATATTTAAGAATAAGGAAACAAAGGCTTCCACCTTATTTTCAAATGATTCTGAGGGGGAAAAAATGGAGAGAAAGGAGGGAAGGGGAAAAGAAGGGAGGAAGAAAAGAGTGAATGACTGAATTAAAAACCAAATGAGCATAATGTGAGTAACTGGTGCATCTGGGTAAAGGGCTTATGGGAGTTCTTTATACCATTCTTTCAACTTTTCATGAAGTCAGAAATTGTGTCAAATAAGACATTAAATAACTAATTAGTAGCCTTCAATTCAAAAGATATACACAAATTATTTAGAATGTGTTACCAGTCCTAAACAATGAGGAGAGTTGATAGTTGGAATGTTCCGGTTAATTAAATTCTGTGAGCATTCACCCAAGCTTATTTGTTGTTTGTTTGTTTGTTTGTTGTGTTTGGTTTTTTTTTTTTTAAGATTTTATTTATTTATTGAGAGAGAGCATGAGCAGAGGGGAAGAATAAAGGGAGAGGGAGAAGTAGACTCCCCACTGAGCAGAGAGCCCAATGCAGGACTCGATCCCAGGACCCTAGGATCATGACCTGAGCCAAAGGCATACGCTTAACCAACTGAGCCACTCAGGTGTCCCCCAGGCTTATTTTGTATTAATTTAAAAACCACTCACGTAGCACCAGGCCCTCTCTTAAGCACTTTAAAATATTAGTTCACTAACAGTAGGATTTACTTATATCCTGATATACAGATGAGGAGAGTAGGGCATAGAGAGAATAAGGGACTTGCCCAAGGTCACTCAGCTAGCAAGCAGCTACGCCAGGATTCAAACTCAAGCCATCTGACACCAAGGCACCTACTGTTTCAGTTCCTGCACAATTATTCCCAAAAAGTATTAGTCCCTCTTCATGCTTTAGTAAATAGACTGAAAATAAATCTATCTTTGGGAATTCAAGACATTGATCAGCATCCTAAAGATGAGAATTCTGTTTACGGAAAAATTCGTAGAGGCACTTGGAGTGAATCTGAAAGCAGAGCAGAGCTTGGAGCCAAGGAGGTATTTTATTAACCCCTAAATAAGTTTTGCTTCATCTCTGCAAACCTGGTGAAAAACAGTGATTCAGAATGGCTGCAGGGTTCTGATTTGCTGCAGATTTATTAAAGACTTGTGTCATTTTCCAAATTAAGACCAAACATGCAAGAATTCTACTAAAGTCCTTGAGTGCTTAAGCTGCCATTTTTCAAACAGATGGGAAACAACCACACTTCCTATCAGAACGCCTCTAAAACATTTCAGAGAAAACCCACCAGAACCAAAACATCACACACAAAGGCTAAATTACTTCTGTTGATTTCGATGAAAGAATTCAGCACCGAAACACAACAAAAGTGGATCTTTGTCCATGCATCCACTCAGACTCATTTCCTGACAAACTCCAGGAGGAAAGCATTTCTACAAACATACAACACGGCAGATTCTCCCTTGATCACAAAGCAAAGGGTCCCTGCACTGCTTAACCCCTGTCCTTTCCTGCCCGCCCACTAGCAGGGGAGAGTTCCAGGTTCTACCCTGCACCACCTCCAGAGTGGGTACATTTGAATAATTAGTTATTTCCAGATTCACCATCAGTCCAACTGACCTCCCACAGTGGGATCTACTGGGATGGCCTGGTGACTCCAGTTCTCAGCCCCCCAGGTACCAGGGTGCAAGGTGGAAAAATTCTTCCAGCTACTGATAGAAGATGTGACACACTTAAAAGTTTGGACATTGTGGTAAATCACTTTACCACATTAATTTCTACTCAGTCAAGACAGAAGAAGATTTACAGAAGGTAAATCACTTTACCACATTAATTTCTACTGAATCAAGACATAGGTGAGAAATGTATCCTGAATTAGCAACCTGGGTTTGGGGGAGTTAAAAAAAAAAGGGAGGGGGGTTATGAGTGGAAACCAGATTAAAAGATGATCCCCCTCGGTGATGTCTTGTCTGATAAACAACGGAAATCTGGAAATAGAAGCTGCCTACATAAAATAATTCACCATTTCTTCAGGCAGAAATGAGGAAAGATGTTTCCATTTCCAGGTGCTTAAATAAAAAAACCACATTGAATTGTCTCCTGGAAATCTTCAAACAGCTTTTCCACAAAAATATGTAAAACCACACGTAACCCCTCTCTTGACAAATTTATTCTGAAACCAGTATTAATGAGCTTCTTCCATTTAAGAGTGGGCTGATGAAGGTAAATGTATTTAATAGGTTATCGACGCTTATGTGAATATATTTCAAACACTAATGCCTGGTTGATGTCTCGCTGGGTTATCGTTTATAATTATCACATGACGCATGGAATTACTTTGTAATTTAGAGTATGTTCACCATCATATGTGAAAGCGGGCACGTTTTGCTGCCAAAAATGTGGTATATGCATGTCATAAATTGCTTTTTTATTGCTTGCTTAAAAACATCTATGAAGAATTTACTACTGAGCCATTTTACAACATATGAAAGCAAGTTGTAAATGAGCCATTATAGACAATAACTGTGTCTATTAAATATTAAAGAATTTTATAAATGGCATTTTAATTTCAAGTGTTACCAGTACCATCTCATCTACATTAGGTGGTAGGGAGTTCTTTAAAAAGGCTCTTCCAGTTGGAGATGATTTAAATAAATTAAACAGACATGCTGTGTTTTTATAAGGTTCACACTGTCATTTTAAGAACTGAGAAATTCCTTAAAACCACACAGCATCTTTATTTAAGTGCTGTGACACAATCCTTTCTAGTGGAATTATGGGCAAACGGTGCATTTTGTTAATGAAGAAAAACTCCAGCCTTCCAGTGACCATGAAAAGTACACAAGCAATCGTCACTAAGTGATAATGGTTCATTGAGAGCCTGTATACATAAAACAGACAAAACAAACTGGCAAGTTACATGAAATAAGATGCACTTACCAAATTCAGGGACACCCAGCATGACTCCACAGCTTGTTGTCCAAGTGAAATCGCCCAGGTCTGGGGCTGAACAAATGTGAACGGTAATGACAATTTAGCCATAAATCTCTCAAGGCCCAATTATCCTTCCTGCAGAGAGGGTTTATTTCTTTTAATTAGCCCAGTTTTTAATTGGAAATTTTCCTCTCATTTCTCATTTTTCAAATAATCAAAACAGAGTGTGCAAGGATTTTAACATAATAAATAACCAACATAAGAATATTTTAAAGGCTGCCCACAAGTTGCCATGCACTTGAATTTTTACCTAAAAAGTTTTTATGTGATGTGATCGAACTTCTACATAAAGAATATTAATAAAGTAAGTTGTATGTGAATATCAGTAACATCGCTTCTACTACTTTAATCATTTCGATCTTAGCTGGAGGATGGGGGGGGCAGGGTCGGGATCTGTTCACTTACATCCAGAATCTAAACCTCTTGATGGAAAGAATGATATCTTATTTCTCCTCCACCGTCATCTCTAACATAACGCCCTGCACATCAGGGGTGTTAAATATGCTTGGTTAAATAAATGAGTAAATGTAAGTCTTTTGTTTCAATCCCAAATGAATGGTCACTTCATTTCTATAGCCCTAAATTCCTCACCTGTAAACTAATATAGTTCAATTAGAAGACCAGCAAGGTGCCTTTAGGTGTAATGACTCACAGAGCATTTTAGGAAAAACACAGTTTGATTCAGCTATCGGTAACATACAGCTCATGGACATATATACACAGCAAATTCAGCTGTGACAGGATTGCATAGCAAGGTAACACCCACTGCAGACAATATTGGCCATTTTAATCTATTTGTGGAATAAATGCTTCTTAAGAGCTTAATCTAAACCTTTATTAAATTTCAATCTGAAAATCATCTTTTGTTTGGCAACAGTGCCCTCCTGTGGCCAAAAAAGGAAGTCTTTTGACAGTGCTAACATTAACTGATCTAGGTTTTTGTTAGAGAAGTGTGTTTTAATTTTTTAATAAAGCCATATTTATAAACAGGATATAAGCTATCCTTAAATAAACATAAGATATCAAATAATTTAGATAACCATGTCACACTAAATGACATCACAAAAACAGTTAAAATATATCAACAACTTCTAAATGAAATGGTAATTATTATATGGAATACTACAATAGAATAAACACCAGACCATACTGGGATTTAGTATTTGTTGCTTCTCCCTGTTACTTCTACAACACAAGTCAATGTTACAATCTATCAAAGGTCCCCAGGCTATTTAAAGATGCTCGGGGCTCCTGGGTGGCTCTGTCGTTGAGCATCTGTCTTCGGCTCAGGTCATGATCCCGGGGTCCTGGGATCAAGCCCCACATCGGGCTCCCTGCTCTGTGGGAAGCCTGCTTCTCCCTCTCCCACTCCCCCTGCTTGTGTTTCCTCTTGCTGTGTCTGTCTCTGTCAAATAAATAAATAAAATCTTTAAAAAATAAATAAATAAAGATGCTCAAAATACCCAGCCTGTATATACTAAAAGCCTAGTAGGTACTGCTTTACACCAGTATGTACTGGGGGGGAATAAAGAATAGGACTAATTCCTGTCCATCCAGAAGTGATCATCTAATTGGAAAAGACAAACATACATAGGGCAACCAAGAGCGTAGGTCATTGATATTTGGTATTGTCTTTCAGAATATAATAATAAATATAAAGACTAACAATGTCAAGAAAAGTAAAATCGGGGAGGAATTCTGTAATCCAGGAAGGCTTTCTACAAGAGGCAACAATACAGACAGCAGAAGGAATAAAGGAACATTTGGAGAACAGAGTAAAGAGGTGTTTGGGGGGTTTTAAATTTGGGGTTTTGTTTTTTGTTGTTGACGGAGGAAGGTCTGTATGCATGTGTGGTTTTGTTTGGCTTTGCTCTGATCTGAGATGGTGAAGGAGGGGAAAAGGCCACTAAAGGAAACCACAGAACTCAGGGAAAGGGGGAAAGGAGCGGAGGCAGGTAAAAGGACTGACCCTATGTGGAAGTCCTACAGAAGAGCTGGACACCATCTTCTCTGTTGTCTTCATGTTCGTGGGTCACCTCTGCGGGATTCCTTCAACAAGTATTTTTTTATCAACTCTCCTGCACCAGACCCTGTGTTGGGTGCTGTGCGCAGAGGATGGATAAGGTCCTGGGAGTCCTGGAGTTTGTGTTCCGGCACGGGGAGACGGGCAGACAGGTAAACGAGCGTGAATAAGAGAACTGTGGGTTGAGATAAGTGTAACCAAGAAAACGAAAGTGAAGAGTGTAAGAGAGACTGGTTGGCCTTGGAGGACGAGAAGCTACCTGGACTGAGTGTTCAGGGAGGGCCTGTCTGAGAAGGTGATTCTGACATAATGGTGAATGACAAAATGTGGACTTCCGGGGGAAAAAGATCCCAGGGAGAGAAACAGCATGGGCCTGCAGGAACCACAGGCCAAACTAAGCCTGGTATAGTCAGGAGCAGAGAGGCAGTCAGAGTGGAGCTAGGGGAGTGAGGGGTATGAGATGATATCAGAGAGATCCCAGGGGCAGAGGACGAGAGAGCTTGCAAATCATAGAGGGGAGGTGGGATTTGATTCCACATGTGCTGTGAGAGTTTTAAACAGGACAGAAGTTGAAGATGGGTTAGGTTTCAAAAGTGCCCTCCAGGGCACCTGGCTCAGTCGGTTAAGCATCTGCCTTCGGCTCAGGTTGTGATCCCAGGGTCCTTGGATGGAGCCCCACATCGGGCTCCCTGCTCTGCAGGAAGCCTGCTTCTCCCTCTCCCTCTGCCTGCCACTGCCCCTGCTTGTGCTCTCTCTCTCTCTGTCAAATAAATAAATAACATCTTTTAAAAAAAAAGTGCCCTCCAGCTGCTAGATGGAGAATGCACTCTGAGGAGCAGATGCTGAGACTACTGCAGCAGTCCAAGCAAGACATGGTGATGGTTTAAAGCAGGATGGGGACAAAAGAGCCAAAGAAAAACTCATGTTCCAAAGCCTAAAATAATGCTTGCATACAACAGGTTCCTAATAAATGTTGGTGAATGAATGAGCGAGTGCCTAATCAAGAGAGTAGGTAAAACTCCCCTTTTCCCTTCATTAATCCTCTCTAGGGCTGGCGTCTATATTACCAGTGAGTTCAACAAAATTACTAACTGCCTTATCTATGCCCTCAAGAGAAGAAAAACTAGCAAAACATTTTATCAGCTGCTTGTTTCGTGCACACTAAGGTCTCAACCTAGTAGTGTAAGAGGATGAATTTGGATTTGAAGCTAATGTAACATTGTGTGACAAGTACACTACAATTAACAAAGAGAGAGAGACAGAATGAATTTAGCCAGCTATCACTAAAGCAGAGCACCAGTGAGGTCAGACTGCTTTAAGATCTCCTCTTACATACATTACTGGGTTATCTCTGACACTCAGTGTGGAGGCAAACTAATGAACCAACTTGCAAGGTCCAAGCCTCAGGTCCGGGCTCCAACTTTTTTTGTTACAGGCTTTGCACATCCTAACATCAATTATATTTCACTCTTCACTTTAGCTACTAGGAAGCTCAGAGCCAGATTTATCATCTACCTTCAGCAAGTGAATAGAACTTTTCACCATGCATTTTATATACTAAATTTATACTTAGTTTGTTCTACGTTCCCTCTATCTTTCATTTCACTAAATACTTTTAAAGGCTTTCTCAAGTCTGTTTTGATGGGGACAGACACAAATACATGAATATATGAACAAGACAACATTATCTAATATTCTTTAACGGATTCAAAGTTCAATTTTTCCTATCTCTTCATCCACTTCCCTTTTGTCTACCCATTCGACTTGCCTTACCAAAAGTCAAAATTCCCACCTTGACATGGCCACCTAAGGGTAAAAGCATTATCTCCAAATCATAAAATGAAAAATGTCACCGAGACTATACAACACAGGAATTAATAGGCAGTGAATCAGGTTGGGATTCACAGATGGGTTTCCTGGTAGGTAACAGGGTGGGAGGGAATGGGTCCAAGGACCGGGAGGGTTTGGTTTCTGTGAGGAACAAAGTCTGTTGCATACAACATAGGGAAGCAAGCGGTGAGGGGACCAGGGAGAAGACAAAGGACAAAGGGATTGGATGGGAAGGGAGTCCAAGGACACATGTTTTACAGCTTTAACAGAGCTCAGTCCTGGCTCACGGTGATTCAAACCAGACATGTCGTCTGAAATTAAGATCCTGATGATATGTGTGATCCCAGAATCCAGAAAAATGTTCATGGGCCCTAGGAAACAGTGGAAAGCCACACCTGATGGTTTTAGATTTTAAGTCAAAAGAAGAGAATCAAAGAATCTGATAGCATGGTAATACTTTAACAGATGGGTACTCAGGGTCCAACACTGGACCCCTCAGTTCACTTCTCATCTCATTTAATCCTCGAAATAATCTGATAAGGCAATTCCATTTTATTTTGTTGTCAATCTTTATTTAACAAGGGAGAAAGTAAGTCATTCCGCTCACTCACCCAATAGCACAAAACAAGTAAGAGGTGGACTCAGGATTCCAAATTGGGCTGAGAGATTCCACCCTCTGGGAAGAAAGGGGAGTTTAAAATAGAAAAAAAAAAAAAAAGCCTGGAAAACCCAGAGAGGGGGCTGGAGATAGTACGTGCTTGGTCAAGACTGAAGACTGGGGTTTGTGCAACACAGAAAATCCCACTCAGAACGTCTCACAGTCTGGAGACGGGGTTGTTGAGAAGGACAGAGTCTTCCTAACAACTGGCCACAGTTGAAGAAGGATGACATCGCATAAATTCCAGCCACATATCTACTTTTTCCTGCATAAACATTATAAGATATATCAAATATTTCCAATGAAAAACTGCCCTCTGAGTTGAGATAGGCTCTAAGTGTAAAAACCACATCGGATCTGAAAGACTTAGTACAAAAGAAAGAACCACCTCATTAATAATTGCAAATATTAATTGCACTTTGAAATGACAGAAGTTTAGATAGGGGGTTAAATAAAATTTTGAAAGTGAAAAACAAGATCCAGGCTTATCGGTGTAACTGCAAGTGTTATCCACAGATACAGTACACTCCGGATTATTTTTTTCTTCATTTGGAAAGACCTTTTGGCGTTCACAGCAATTGTCTTAAACTCCTCCTATGATTTGATATCTGACTCAGATAATGGCCTGTGAGGCCATTCCTCTTATTCAAGACCAAAAAACACAAAACAAAACAAAAAACCCAGCTTACATTTATAATGCATTACAACCAGAAACTGAGTTTTAAGACATTTCTAGCCCAGTCCACATTTTCACACAAGTATTCACTAATTGTGTTTCATTTGGGCATCAGGGAAACATTCTGACAGCAAGTATGCCCATATAAGGAAATATAAGGAAATCGTGGGGTCATGATCCCATAATTCCAACACACAAGAGATGCACCACACACTTGAAGAGACTTCTAAAGCAGAAAAACACAGGAAGCCAGGAAGAATAACCACTCTTTCTAGTCATAAATATATGCTCTCAAGGTAATAAATGCCCTATTCATCCCCAGAAGGAAGAAATGCATGTAAAAACTAAGATTATCGGGGCGCCTGGGTGGCTCAGTTGTTAAGCGTCTGCCTTCGGCTCAGGTCATGATTCCAGGTCCTGGGATCGAGCCCCGCATCGGGCTCCCTGCTCCGCGGGAAGCCTGCTTCTCCCTCTCGCACTCCCCCTGCTTGTGTTCCCTCTCTCGCTGTGTCTCTCTCTCTGTCAAATAAATAAATAAAATCTTTAAAAAAAAAAAAAAAACTAAGATTATCATAATCTGCTGCATAACATAAAAATACACAAAATGCAGATTTATCTTTGTGACAGACAGGATGTTTAAAATTTAATTAAGATAACAGATACCTGAAACCTCATCAATTGTAATCAATTCCAAAGCACCTTTGTAAACACGAGGGCATGAGAGAGCAGAAACAATGAAGGTCCAATACGATCCAGTCTTTCATAGCCTTCCTGCCTCAGGGCTTTTGCCCATGTCATTTCTTTGGTTCAGAGCCAAACACACTGATCTGTCCTTCTCCACCTGGTTAATTCCTGCTCAATCTTCATTTCTCAGGACAGCCATAACCTCCTCGGGGAGGCACTTACCTATATTACTAAGTAAAATCTCTAAATTTTAGCCTTTTCTTCTTGATTATTCAGAACTGCATTGTTATACTCATATGGGTCTCCCCCGTAAGACCCGAAGCTCCATGAAGACAAGAATAGGTGTCCTCTCAGCATTGCATCTCATCTCCAGCCCTTGGTACTGGACCTGACATGTACCAAACATTCAACACATATTTGTTGAATCAATAAATAAATCTGAAAACCTAACCTGAGGTAGGATGTCCAGTCCCCTATCCCCAACAAATTCGGGTTTTCAATCACCATATTCACCCTGTGGCAAAGTTTTTAACTATATACACTTTCTTAGGTGTGGACCCAACTCAGAACTCTGGCTTTCCCTGAGAACATCCCAGCCCCCCACCAAACATCTTAAGAACCGCAGGGCAGTACGGATTGTTCCATGGTTCAGCCACCCGTGGCGAAAATTCAAGCCACGCCAAGTGAAGTTTCTTCCTCCTGGAACTGAGAATTGAGACTGAGAGACAGCTAGTCTCTTAGTCACTTAGGAATAAACTCTTGAGGGAGAGATACACAGATTTGGGAGTTGTGGGGTGCCCATCTCTCCCTCAGTACACATAGGGGCACAAGAAAAGCCGGTCTGCACAGAGACAAGATTGACACAGCCATTCAAAGAGCAGAAATGAGACAGAGGACATGATCCAGGTCCCAGAAGGTTGTTCTATTTTTAGCCTTTCCTTGGCCTGCCTTCAACCTTTCCCTTGTATTCCATAAGAACTCCTAAAAGATTTTTTAAAAGAATAATTTTCACCTTTGGCGTAGCTAGAGTGAGTTTTTAGTTGACTTCAAGTAGAATTACCCCCATTTCCTAGACGGGTAAACTGAGACCCCAGAAACTACCTTCCCAAGGTTACAAAGCTAATTGGTGGTACCTCTTGGGTTCATACCCAAGCCTCCCCCAACAAGAACAACTCTGTCTGCCCTGTCCAGCTGGGAGCTCCTTGCCACATGGGCCATTAAATGTGAGTTAACTTCCATGAAATAAAACTTTAAATTGAGTTCATCAGTGGCACTAGGCACATTTCCAGTGCTCAACAGCTCCACGTAGTGAATGGTATATTATAGAGCACATTTATAGAACATCTCCACCCCTGCAGAAAGTTCTACTGGACAGCACTGGATCCATGAAGGGTCCCCTTAATTTGAAAACTCTAAAATGAGATGAGAGCGGCGGAGCAAGATGGCGGAGGAGTAGGAGACCTGGATTGCGTCTCCTCTCAGGAATTCAGCTGGATAGGGATCAAACCAATCTGAACACCTACGAACTCAACAGGAGATCGAAGAAAAGAAGAGCAACAACTCTCTCATCAGAAAAGCGACCACTTTCTGGAAGGTAGGACGTGTGGAGAAGTGAATCCGAGGCGACATTCGGGAGGATAGACGGCGGGGGAGGGGCCTCCGTCGGCCGCTTCTGGCAACTGAGAGAGCCGCGGAGCACAAAATCGGAACTTTTAGAAGTTGGCTCCGCCGAGGGACGTCACTCTGGTGGCTAAGCGGGGGGTGGAACCCTCCAGGACAGTGTGGTCTCAGGACCCTCGGGGTCACAGAAAGACCGGGGGTGCCTGAGGGTGGCAGAGCTCCCAGGTATCTGAGCGGGGAAGCCGGCTGCAGAGGCGGAGCCCAGGCGCGGGCTCTCAGCTCGGGGTGGCCATAAACCGTGATCCGCGGCCCAGTCGGGCCCCTGCTCCTCCAGCAGGGACCCCACAAGCGGCAGATCCGGGGAGACTCACCTTCCTCCCCCGGGAGGAGCCCCGCGGGAGTGCACCGCAGGGATCTGCTGGGTTTGGAGACTCCACCCGGGGTCGGGTGCCAGAGAGAGAAACGCGCGGTCACAGGCCGGGTGAGCACGGAGTGCGGCCGGAGACCGGGGAGACGGGAGTGACTGACGGCTTTTCTCTGGGGGATCATTGAGGAGCGGCCCCGAGTTCTCGGCTCCTCCGGGGCGGAGATTGGGAGGCCGCCATTTTCACTCTCCGCCTCCAAAGCTGTACGGAAAGCTCGCAGGGAACAAAAGCCCCGAAGAGCAAACCCGAGCAGATTACTGAGCCGGGAGGGGGCAAGGGCGGGGCAATTCCGCCTCCGGCAGAGACATTTGGAAACCACGGCAACAGGCCCCTCCCCAGAAGATCAGCGAGAACAGCCAGCCAAGACCAAGTTTACCGATCAATGAGAACGGCAGAACTCCAGCGCTAGGGGAATACTGCACATAGAATTCATAAAACATCATTTTTTACCATGATTCTTTAGTCTTTCTTTCTTTTTTTTTTTTTAAAGATGTTATTTATTTATCTGACAGAGAGAGACACAGCAGGAGAGGGAACACAAGCAGGGGGAGCGGGAGAGGGAGAAGCAAGCTTCCCGCCGAGCAGGGAGCCCGATGCAGGACTCGATCCCAGGACCCTGAGATCATGACCTGAGCTGAAGGCAGACGCTTAACGACTGAGCCACCCAGGCGCCCTGATTCTTTAGTCTTTCAAAGTTAATTTTTTTTAACTGTCTTTTTTTTTTTGAATTTTTCTTTTTCCCTTTTTCAACCAACATCTTATCAATCCCTTTTTTAAAAAAAAAATTTTATTTTTCATTTTTATTTTTCATTTTTAGAGTCATATTCTATCCCTTCATAGTACTTACCTGTATTTTGGGCATATATATATAAGTTGTTCTCCCTTTAAAATTTTGAGATAGTTTCTTCTAACAGATCAAAATATACCCTAAATCTCTATTGTATGGTTTTTTTCTACTCCCCTGCCTGATCACATTCTCTCCCTTTTTTTTTCTTTTTTTTTAAATCCTCTTCTTTCCTTTTTCAAACAACTTCTTCTCAATTCCTTTTATAAAATTTTTTATAATTTCTATTTTACAGTCATATTCCATCCCTTCATCATATCAACCCTTATTTTTGTACATATATAAGTTTTTCTTTCTTTAAAATTTTGGGAGGCACTTTCTTCTAACAGACCAAATACACGCAAAATCTAGTGTGTGGCACTGATCTATATACCAGCCTGATCATATTTGATCACATTCTGGTTTTTTTTTGTTTTGTTCTGTTTTTGTTTTTATCTTTATCTTTTTCTTTTCCTTTTTTTTTTTTTCTTTTTCTTTTTTCTCTCTTCCCCTTTCTTTTCCCACTGCTTCAGGTCTTTTCTGATTTGTTTAGAGTATATTTTCTGGGGACGTTGTTACCCTGTTAGCATTTTATTCTCTCATTAATCTATTCTCCTCTGGACAAAGTGACAAGATGGAAAAAATCACCTCAACAAAAAGAACGAGGTAGTACTGACTGCCAGGGACCTACTCAATATGGACATTAGCACGATGTCTATCACTTTAAATCATCACTTCAAATCATCACTTTAAAGATACTAGCTGGGCTTGAAAAAAGCATGGAAGTTATTAGAGAAACCCTTTCTGGAGAAATAAAAGAACTAAAATCTAACCAAGTAGAAATCAAAAAGGCTATCAGTGAGGTGCAATCAAATATGGGGGCGCTAACTGCTAGGATAAATGAGAGAATCAGTGATATAGAAGACCAAATGATGGAAAATAAAGAAGCCGAGAAAAAGAGAGATAAACAACTACTGGATCACGAGGGCAGAATTCAAGAATGAGCGATACCATAAGATGAAACAACATTAGAATAATTGGGATCCCAGAAGAAAAAGAAAGAGAGAGAGGAACAGAAGGTATAATGGAGCAAATTATAGCAGAGAACTTCCCTAATTTGGGGAAGGAAACAGGCATCAAAATCCAGGAGGCACAGAGAACCCCTCTCAAAATCAATAAAAATAGACCAACACCCCGACATCTAATAGTAAAACTTACGAGTCTCAGAGACAAAGAGAAAATCCTGAAAGCAGCTCGGGAGAAGAGATATGTAACCTACAATGGTAGAAACGTTAGATTGGCAACAGACCTATCCACAGAGACCTGGCAGGCCAGAAAGGACTGGCAGGATATATTCAGAACACTAAATGAGAAAAATATGCAGCCAAGAATACTATATCCAGCTAGGCTGTCATTGAAAATAGAAGGAGAGATAAAAAGCTTCCAGGACAAACAAAAACTAAAGGAATTTGCAAACACGAAACCAGCCCTACAAGAAATCTAAGCAAAGAGAGAGCCTAAAAGCAACATAGACCAGAAAGGAACACAGACAATATACAGTAACAGTCACCTTACAGGCAATACAATGGCACTAAATTCCTATCTTTCAATAGTTACCCTGAATGTAAATGGGCTAAATACCCCAATCAAAAGACACAGGCTATCAGATTGGATTAAAAAACAAGACCCATCGATATGCTGTCTGCAAGAAACTCATTTTACACCCAGAGACACCCCCAGATTGAAAGTGAAGGGGTGGAAAACCATTTACCATGCTAATGGACACCAAAAAAAACCTGGGGTGGCAATCCTTATATCAGACAAATTCGATTTTAAACCAAAGACTGTAATAAGAGATGAGGAAGGACACTATATCCTACTTAAAGGCTCTATCCAACAAGAAGATCTAACAATTGTAAATATCTATGCCCCTAACATGGGAGAAGCCAATTATATAAGCCAATTAATAACAAAAGCAAAGAAACACATCGACAACAATACAAATAATAGTGGGGGACTTTAACATCCCCCTCACTGAAATGGACAGATCATCTAAGCAAAAGATCAACAAGGAAATAAAGACTTTAAATGACACACTGGACCAAAGGGACTTCACAGACATATTCAGAACATTCCATCCCAAAACAATGGAATACACATTCTTCTCTAGTGCCCATGGAACATTCTCCAGAATCAGTCACATCCTAGGTCATAAATCAGGTCCCAACCGGTACCAAAAGATTGGGATCATTCCCTGCCTATTTTCAGACCACAATGCTTTGAAACTAGAACTCAATCACAAGAGGAAAGTCGGAAAGAACTCAAATACATGGAGGCTAAAGAGCATCCTACTAAAGAATGAATGGGTCAACCAGGAAATTAAAGAATTAAAAAAATTCATGGAAACCAATGAAAATGAAAACACAACTATTCAAAATCTTTGGGATGCAGCAAAGGCAGTCCTAAGAGGAAAGTATATAGCAATACAAGCCTTTCTCAAGAAACAAGAAAGGTCTCAAGTACACAACCTAACCCTACACCTAAAGGAGCTGGAGAAAGAACAGCAAATAAAGCCTATACCCATCAGGAGAAGAGAAATAATAAAGATCAGAGCAGAAATCAATGAAATAGAAACCAAAAGAACAGTAGAACAGATCAACAAAACTAGGAGCTGGTTCTTTGAAAGAATTAACAAGATGGATAAACCCCTGGCCAGACTTATCAAAAAGAAAAGAGAAATGACCCAAATCAACAAAATCATGAATGAAAGAGGAGAGATCACAACCAATACCAAAGAAATACAAACACTTATAAGATCATATTATGAGCAACTCTATGCCAGCAAATTAGATAACCTGGAAGAAATGGATGTATTCCTAGAGATATATCAACTACCAAAACTGAACCAGGAAGAAATAGAAAACCTGAACAGACCTATAACCACTAAAGAAATTGAAGCAGTCATCAAAAATCTCCCAAAAAACAAAAGCCCAGGGCTAGATGACTTCCCAGGGGAATTCTACCAAACATTTAAAGAAGAATTAATACCTATTCTTCTGAAACTGTTCCAAAAAATAGAAATGGAAGGAAAACTTCCAAACTCATTTTATGAGGCCACTATTACCTTGATCCCAAAACCAGACAAAGACCCCATCAAAAAGGAGAATTACAGACCAATATCCCTGATGAACGTGGATGCAAAAATTCTCACCAAAAGGTAGCCAATAGGATCCAACAGTACATTAAAAGGATTATTCACCATGACCAAGTGGGATTTATTCCTGGTCTGCAAGGTTGGTTCAACATCCGCAAATCAATCAACGTGATACAATACATTAACAAAAGAAAGAACAAGAATCATATGATCCTCTCAATAGATGCAGAAAAAGCATTTGACAAAGTGCAGCATCCTTTCTTGATCAAAACTCTTCAGAGTATAGGCATAGAGGGTACATACCTAATATCATAAAAGCCATATATGAAAAACCTACAGCGAATATCATTCTCAATGGGGAAAAACTGAGAGCTTTTCCCCTAAGGTCAGGAACGTGGCAGGGATGTCCACTATCACCATTGCTATTCAACATAGTATTGGAAGTCCTAGCCACAGCAATCACACAACAAAAAGAAATAAAAGGCATCCACATCGGCAAAGAAGAAGTCCAACTCTCACTCTTTGCAGATGATATGATACTTTATGTGGAAAACCCCAAAGACTCCACCCCAAAACTGCTAGAACTCATACAGGAATTCAGTCAAGTGGCAGGATATAAAATCAATGCACAGAAGTCAGTGGCATTCCTATATACCAACAAGACAGAAGAAAGAGAAATTAAGGAGTCGATCCCATTTACAATTGCACCCAAAACCATAAGATACCTAGGAATAAATCTAACCAAAGACACAAAGGATCTGTACTCAGAAAACTATAAAATACTCATGAAAGAAACTGAGGAAGACACAAAGAAATGGAAAAACGTTCCATGCTCATGGATTGGAAGAACAAATATTGTGAAGATGCCAATGCTATCTAGAGCAATCTACACATTCAATGCAATCCCCATCAAAATACCATCCACTTTTTTCAAAGAAATGGAACAAATAATCCTAAAATTTGTATGGAACCAGAAAAGACCCCGCATAGCCAGAGGAATGTTGAAAAAGAAAAGCAAAGCTGGCGGCATCACAGTTCCGGACTTCCAGCTCTATTACAAAACTGTCATCATCAAGACAGCATGGTACTGGCACAAAAACAGACACATAGATCAATGGAACAGAATAGAGAGCCCAGAAATGGACCCTCAACTCTATGGTCAACTCATCTTTGACAAAGCAGGAAAGAATGTCCAATGGAAAAGAGACAGTCTCTTCAACAAATGGTGTTGGGAAAATTGGATAGCCACATGCAGAAGAATGAAACTGGACCATTTCCTTACACCACACACAAAAATAGACTCCAAATGGTTGAAAGACCTCAATGTGAGACAGGAGTCCATCAAAATCCTAAAGGAGAACACAGGCAGCAACCTCTTCGACCTCAGCTGCAGCAACTTCTTCCTAGAAACATCACCAAAGGCAAGGGGAGCAAGGGCAAAAATGAACTATTGGGACTTCATCAAGATAAAAAGCTTTTGCAAAGCAAAGGAAACAGTCAACAAAACCAAAAGACAACCAACGGAATGGGAGAAGATATTTGCAAATGACATATCAGATAAAGGGCTAGTATCCAAAATCTATAAAGAACTTATTAAACTCAACACCCAAAGAACAAAGAATCCAATCAAGAAATGGGCAGAAGACATGAACAGACATTTTTCCAAAGAAGACATCCAAATGGCCAACAGACACATGAAAAAGTGCTCAACATCGCTCGGCATCAGGGAAATCCAAATCAAACCTCCATGAGATACCACCTCACACCAGTCAGAATGGCTAAAATTAATAAGTCAGGAAATGACAGATGTTGGTGGCGATGCGGAGAAAGGGGAACCCTCCTACACTGTTGGTGGGAATGCAAGCTGGTGCAGCCACTCTGGAAAACAGTATGGAGGCTCCTCAAAAAGTTGAAAATAGAGTTACCATATGATCCAGCAATTGCACTATTGGGTATTTACCCCAGAGATACAAAAGTAGGGATCCAAAAGGGTACGTGCACCCCGATGTTTATAGTAGCAATGTCCACAATAGCCAAACTGTGGAAAGAGCCAAAATGTCCATCAACAGATGAATGGATAAAGAAGATGTGGTATATATATACAATGGAATATTATGCAGCCATCAAAAGGAATGAGATCTTGCCATTTGCAATGACGTGGATGGAACTGGAGGGTATTATGCTGAGCGAAATAAGTCAAACAGAGAAAGATATGTATCCTATGACCTCACTGATATGAGGAATTCTTAATCTCAGGAAACAAACTGAGGGCTGCTGGAGTGGGGGGTGGGGTGGGAGGGATGGAGTGACTGGGTGATAGACACTGGGGAGGGTATGTGCTCTGATAAGCGCTGTGAATTGTGCAAGACTGTTGAATCTCAGATCTGTACCTCTGAAACAAATAATGCAATATATGTTAAGAAAAAAAAAAAGATAGCAGGAAGGGAAGAATGAAGGGGGGGATATCGGAGGGGTAGACGAACATGAGAGACGATGGACTCTGAAAAACAAACTGAGGGTTCTAGAGGGGAGGGGGTGGGAGGATGGGTTAGCCTGGTGATGGGTATTGAGGAGGGCACGTTCTCCATGGAGCACTGGGTGTTGTGCACAAACAATGAATCATGGAATACTACATCTAAAACTAATGATGTAATGTATGGTGATTAACCTAACAATAAAAAAATAAACTCTATGAAAAAAAAAAAAGAAAACTCTAAAATGAACCAAAATGGCAACTCGGAAGGAATAACCCACACAGGAAGAAAAAAACTGACAAAAATCTATCAATAATATCCTCACAAAGGGGTGCTTGGGGGTGCAGTTGGTTGGGTGTCTGGCTCTTGGTTTCAGCTCAGGTCGTGATCTCAGAGCCCTAGATCGAGCCCCAAGTCAGCTCTGCCCTTGGCATGGAGTCTGCCTGGGATTCTCTCTCCCTCTCCCTCTGCTCCTCCTCCTTATGCTCTCTCTCTCGCTCGTTCTCTCTCTCAAATAAATAATCTTTAAAAAAATAAAATAAGATAAGATAAAATAAAATATCCTCAGAGGGATAAGAGGGTCTGTAACCAAGAAACAAATTCAGGGTGTTATTTAAAGAAGAAAAGAGGGGACACCTGGCTGGCTCAGTTGGAAGAGGACGAGACTCTTGATCTCAGGGTTGTGAGTTCAAGCCCCACTTTGGGTGTAAAGATTACTTAAATAAATAAATATTTTTTAAAAAGAGAGAGAGAGAAGAAATATTCAGGAGACAAACAAGAAAATCAGTAGAAGGAAGATAAGGAAATTTGCCAAAAAGTAAAACAAAAAGACAAACAGATGGGAGCTAGGAGAGAAACATAAGAAACTTAGACTGTCAGGCAAGGAATTCCAGGACCCGGATATTAAGAGTTCTGCTAAGAGGAAACAAACTGAGGGTTGCTGGAGTGGGGGGTGGGGTGGGAGGGATGGGGTGACTGGGTGATAGCACTGGGGAGGGTATGTGCTCTGGTAAGTGCTGTGAATTGTGCAAGACTGTTGAATCTCAGATCTGTACCTCTGAAACAAATAATGCAATATATGTTAAGAAAAAAAAAAAGAAGAAGAAGAAGAAGGTAGCGGGAGGGGAAGAATGAAGCAGGGGAAATCGGAGGGGTAGACGAACCATGAGAGACGATGGACTCTGAAAAACAGACTGAGGGTTCTAGAGGGGAGGGGAGTGGGAGGATGGGTTAGCCTGGTGGTGGGTATTGAGGAGGGCACATTCTGCATGGAGCACTGGGTGTTATGCACAAACAATGAATCATGGAACACTACATCAAAAACTAATGATGTAATGTATGGGGATTAACATAAGAATAAAATAAATAAATAAATAAATAAATAAATAAATAAATAAATAAATAAATAAAAAAAAGAGTTCTGCTAAGAAGAGAGACAGAGAAAATGCAAGGGAGAGAATCATCAAATAAAACATTTTTATTTCCAGAAATGAAGGACATAAGTTTCCAAATTGAAAGGGTTGAGTCGACAGCACAATGGTTGAAAATAGACACACACCAGAACACTGGAGACAAACAGAAGATCCTTAAAGTTTCCAGAAAGATAAAAAATAGGTCAAATGCAAAGGAATTCAGCTTCCAAAATATTTACTGCTCAAGCATACCTTCTAAGAAATGCAAATGGAGGGGCTGCTCCACCAAAATCAAGAAATAAGCTGAGAAAATCTTCCTATGTGGGATGCAGTAAACCTGATATCCAACACAGGTGTTCAGGAGAACACAAGCTGTTTTAACAAAAAGACCCAACAACTCATGGCTCAAACAAAAGTTAATTTCTCAAGACAGAAAGAAAGAAAGAAAGATAGATAGATAGATTTATAGCAGCAATGTTCATAATAGCCAAACTATGGAAAGAGCCAAGATGTCCATCAACAGATGAATGGATAAAGAAGATGTGGTATATATATACAATGGAATATTATGCAGCCATCTGCCATTTGCGACAACGTGGATGGAACTGGAGGGTATTATGTTGAGTGAAATAAGTCAAACAGAGAAAGACATGTATCATATGATCTCACTGATATGAGGAATTCTTAATCTCAGGAAACAAACTGAGGATTGCTGGAGTGGGGGGTGGGGTGGGAGGGATGGGGTGGCTGAGTGATAGACATTGGGGAGGGTATGTGCTATGGTAAGCGCTGTGAATTGTGCAAGACTGTTGAATCACAGATCTGTACCTCTGAAACAAACAATACATTTTATGTTAAAAAAAAGAAAAAGAAGAAGATAGTAGGAAGGGAAAAATGAAGGGAGGTGGAATCGGAGGGGGAGACGAACCATGAGAGACTATGGACTCTGAGAAACAAACTGGGGCTTCTAGAGGGGAGGGAGTGGGGGGATGGGTTAGCCTGGTGATGGGTATCAGAGAGGGCACATACAGCATGGAACACTGGGTGTTATGCGCAAACAATGAATCATGGAATACTACATCAAAAACTAATGATGTAATGTATGGTGATTAACATAACATAATAAAATAAAATTTTTTTAAAAAGAGAGACAAAAAAGAAAAGAAAGAGAGAGAGAGAAAAAAACTGCAGAAGCTCACTTCAGCCGATACACTAAATACAGTGGAAGACACTGGAATCTGGGTTGATCTCGCCAACCCAAAATGTGGGTTCTTGTTCCCACTGTTCACATCTGTTCAACAGGCAAATCATGGGACCTCTCTGAACCTCAAGTTCTTCATCTTGAAAATGGATTATAAAATAACTACCTGGGCTACAGTAAAGTTAAATGAGGCATGTACAGAGTAAGACACCCATTCTAATATGAGCCGTTGTAATGACTTCCAGAACCCCTGTAAATGCCCTGCTCTGCCCTGAGGGTTTTCTTTGCATGAACTCAATTAATCCTCCCCAGATGAGTTGAGGTAAGTGCTGTCATTATCCCATTTACAGAGGAGGAATTTGGATGCAGGTGCGACTTGCCCAAGATCGGCTACCAAGCGGCAGAATGGGGATAGGGACCCAGGTTCCAGAGTCTGCTCTCCCTACCATTGGGCAACACTGTCTTTCCAACATCTAGAAATGAGCACTCACCCCTCTCTTTCCCCACCCCTACCACCACTTTTTTCAGCCAATCCCGATATCGTTCACTTTGTGGATACACACTCTAGTTATAATCTTGTCTTCGGGCTTTCTCTTCTAATATTTTCACCTTGTGTGCATATATATGTTTGTCTACAGGTCTGAAACCTTCCTGGACCTGAAAACACTTGATGTCAAAACACAAGTCAGCCTTGTTCACGCCACGGCAATATGCAAAGCAGTAATCAGCAAACAGATCCTGCCTGAGAAAACCTGACAAACCAAGTTAGTAAAGTCACTTTCCAAAGTATTTTCAATCTAATAAGTAATTTCAGACATCTTGGTTCTCCCAATCAATGGCCATTTCTATAACAGATGAAAGGAACCAAAAGAAAGAAAGAAAAAAAAAAGGCAGACACAGGAATCCTGAGAGGTAACATCCCAGGGTCCTAACTCTCGTCATTAACGTGGCTCTGACCTAGAATAACGGCAGGTACCTCGCTGGCAAAGCTTTCCTTCGACCAACATTTGCCAAGCATCTCCTGTGAGGCAGACACTGGAGCAAACGGAAGCTTTAGCCCAGGACTTAAAGCAACCGCCGATCCTGAGAATGGGGCTTCTGAATCTGGGGTCCTTGGGTAGAATTCAGGGGTCCGTGAACTGGGATGAAGAAAAAAAAATGATATCTTTCTCTTCACTCAGCTCTATTTGAAGTCCATCACATCCCTCAATGATAAAAGTCAGCAACAAATGACAGGGGTTATGTAGCAGTTCCTACGACGTGGTCACACATAGAAACCACAGGTATTTTCAAGTCACATTACAGTTTGTGGTGTATACCTCGAAATCTGTGTCCGTGGCCACTCCATAATTATATAGCTCACGGATCTGCCCATAGAGCATGCTGTTTAATGCACTAATACAAAAGTGTGTGTTCTATATCACAAACTGCCTTAATGTTGTGATCACTACATGACAACTCAGTTGGCTTCCTTTGTAATCCTATGGCTTTTGTTTCATGCGCTTTAAAACATATTCTGAGACAAGACCCACTGGCCCCACCAAACCTCCAAAAGGACCTATGGCACCAAAGAGGTTAAAGGATCTAGATCCCAGGGGTTGGTAAAAACCAATTGCAGTCCCACAGCTACCTTCTCCCTCTTTCCCCCTCCCACCCTACGAAAGCCAGACCTCGCACCCATCAATTCTGTCAGTACTGACCCAGGAAGTTGGAAAGAAAACTCACAGATGATGCACTGACATCGTGTAAGGCATAAACCAGTCACAGAAGCACCAGGAAAGAGCTGCAGAATGATTTTTGCAAGGTTAAAAAAAAACACACAATTTGCCCTGTGTAGAAAGCACCATCATTTCAAGTACTTCTTACAACCACTATTTGTAATGTATTCCAGCTTGCAAGTGTAGAAATGGCCTCATTATCCCCACAGAGGTCCTTCAGAAAGTCTATTTCAAAGCAAGCACATTTGAAAGTTAGCCCGCAATCTAAAAGCCAGAGCTATAAATACGCAT
Organism: Mirounga angustirostris; assembly: GCF_029215605.1. Classification (NCBI taxonomy): domain Eukaryota; kingdom Metazoa; phylum Chordata; class Mammalia; order Carnivora; family Phocidae; genus Mirounga; species Mirounga angustirostris. Next base: position 180,183,369 of record NW_026991709.1, on the reverse strand, counting down.
GGCCTGGGAAAGCAAGAGCGAACTGGATTCCATGATTGCATCTTCAAGGAAGAAACTGGCAGAGCTGGAGGCCAGCAGATTGCTCAGTGAACAGCTGTAAAAGGGAGATGAAGTGTCAGAGATCTTTAGGGTAACAGGTGTCAGGAGTCCAAGGGCAAAGAGACCCCCGTCATCCTGAAAGAGATAAAATACACATGCAGGCAAGCATTAACAAAGAGGTTCATAAAAGCTTTCCCGATGTGATACTGCAAGTTTCTGTGCAGGTGACAAAGGGCAGGCAACAACGAAGTGAAGGTACCAGTACGAATGGGGTCTCAGGATGGGTTCGCCACCAAGCAGAGCCCAAGACAACGACATACAGGTGCATAAATGAGGTCGCTGCCTCAAACAGTGGCAGCCGGATTCCTTAGGGCCTCTCAAGAAGCATTAGAATGGCTCCCAGAATCGTCCACCGAAAGACAGAAGGTAGAAGCATTTAACCACTAGATTTCCATCAGAGACATTACCTCCCAGGTTTGCTGGGTCGCCCTTGCTGTGACAGACAAGACCTGTGAGGAAGGCAGAAAGACACTCGGCAGAAGCTAGGGACAGAACATGAGCAGCTCGAGCGGCTCATATGCGCTCATACCTTGTGCTATAGGCCTCAGCTCCCCAGAGATTCACCGCTGAACTTGCAAGGAATAGTCCTTTGCAGCTGCCGAGGGCTGAGGGATATATGTCATGAGGTTGCAGAGGTACCTGCCACCAGGGGCAAAGGAGGAATGCAGCCTTTTCTCTCCTAGAGCAGCTTTCCTGCACTGAATTTTAAACTTCGTTCACTCACCAAATAGATCTGAGCCCCAGCTACGCAACAGGCACTGCCTCCAGGTCCGGGGACAAGCAATGAGGGGGACAGGCGGGGTCTCTTCCTTGTATTCTGGTTTCAGGCATCTGAAAAATGAGTATTTAACATTGATAAAAAGAGGTGACAACAGACAATAGAAAGTGACGAGGAAGGGGAAGAGGGCGGAGAGGAGAATTCAGAAAGGGCAGGAGGAAATTGTTGTTTTGAGTCGGAGCCTAAAAGATGAGAAGGAGCCAGCTGTGGGACACGTAGAGGAAGTGCTTTTAAACAGAGAGAACAGCACATCCAAAGGCCCTGAGGTGCAAAGAAGCCAGCCAGGGCTCTAGTGAGAAGAGTCTCCCATAAGGTGGGTGGAAGGGGGCATCTATTATAAGCAGGAGTTCTCACTGGTCAGAGAGTGAGCACACCGTGGAAATTCGTTTTCAGATGGTGATGAGTTCTGTACAATATACAGAGTCCTCTCTGCAGGGCAATTTCCAACCAGATCAAAGGATTTCTGTTCTTTTTCCTTTTTTTTTTTTTTTTCTCTCTCCACATTTTCATCCACAGATCACTGAATTTGAAGTTCACGGTGTTAACCAGGCTTGAACCTGAAGTAAAAATCCCCAACTGCCTGGAGGCCAAGGCATTTTGGAAAGGAGAAAACAAAAGCAAACTATAAAGTCATTTCCCACCTGAGGAAGAGAAGATAAGGAGCAGGTGGGAGTAGGTCCAGGTGAGTAACACTCTGTGTACACAAGCAGGCCAGATAAGGAAGCGGGAGGCTGATCAAGGCTCATCAAAGGGTGAAGCGTCCTTCCTCAAAATGGCAAAGCTAGCTCTGCATCCGCGTTCCTTTCTCACGTCCTGGGTGATGATACATTGACTGGCACAACAGAAAATCAGGTATCGATTTCATATATCCCTCCCTGGACATTAGAATTGAAAATCTTGCCAGCTGACTGCCCTCTAATTTCAATTATTTGGGGCCTCTTAGCCTTGAGAGTCTCAGTGCACAAATAATAATCACTGCTATTAGAAAGCTTTTACTTAGCACTAACTTGTGGCCAAATATGATGCTGAAAACTTGTTACATACATTAACGCATCCAAGTCTGGCCACAGCCTTCTGAGATACGGACCGTCTTAGAGGAAATGCAAACACAGCAAGGTTAATAATTTGGCCAAGGTCATAAAGCTGATAAGTAGGGAAGCCGGGATTTGAACCAGCAAGGGTCTGACTCCAGAGCCCTTCTCTCAACACAAGCTCTAAGGGCTTTGTTAAATCCGTGTTAATTGCACAGCTGACTTTTGTGGTGACAGCGTTGTGAAGGTTGGAAGTCTTCCTGGAGAGAAGGCCCTGCATCTTGCACAGAACTCACTGCCATCTGAAAATCAGTGTCCACAGTATGTCACATCCATCATGAAAGGGTCTCAATAAAGTGATTTTTGGCCAAGAGACAGGAAAAAAGGCAAGGGAAAGAAGGTTGAGAAAATTTGGTCCTCCAGTAACACCCAAAATAGTCAAAGAAATTAATGCTCATTGTCCAAACAGAAGATGGAGGCAAAGATATGCACCAACTGGCATTCTCAAGATAGTAGCTTTCTATCTAGCTGGCTCCTATAAAGTCATCTGCTTTGGAGAATGCCTCGATCTTCAAATGAAAAATCTTCCAGCTTCTGATACGAGTGTCAGGAAGGCAAAAGGCCAGAATGAGCTGAGCCCTGCAGAAAATGCACAGAACTACAAAAGGGCTATTTTCATTATGCTCAGAGCAAGAACAACAAGACATAGGTCTCCTGCTTGGTGACGGTAGTGTGATGCTAACGGGTGACAGCAGGTGGAATTACTCAACCTCCAGTCTGTGTCTGTGTTCTGTCAAGAAGGATGAGATGCTTTCCATAAAGGGTAGAGGGGATACAGGGTAGAGGGAATTGAGGTCCACAATAGGTGTTGTGACTGTCAGAGTGTCTGCTCTCTCTAAATGAGCCCAAGGCTCCTGGCCCTGATGAATTAAACCCCATACTACCGATAGCATGAGGTATAAGGTGGTAAAACATTGCTGGCAAACTCTGAAAAATCTGGGAGAATAGGAGATGTACCAGCAAATGGAAAGGAATGAAAACAGAGGTTCTGCCAATCACAAATCAGTAAGCATGTGCCAACCTCACAAAAAATACTTAGAATGCCATTATTAACATGGGTGGCAAGGAGCAGCAATGATTCCTTGAAATCCGTGTGGCTTCACTAAGAAAAATCTTACCAGACAATGCTCATTCCCTTTTTTCATACCCAATGAAGCTGATGATCAAGAAACTACTATGGTCATAAAATCCAGAGTTCACCAAGATATTCTGAGTTTTTCATAAAACTCCAATGCAAAAATATAAAGAAATAGAGGCCAGACATAATGAAAATAAGTGGGCTGAATAACCCATCAAAAATTTTCCTCTCCGCTGATTAATTACATCTATGTCGATTTAGAGTATATTCTCTAGTACTATGCCACTGGCCTCTATCCAGAGCCCCCATGCTGTTCATCTTCCTATCAATAATTTGGATGCCGATATTACCAGCATTCCACTCAAATTTGGGGATGAACTGAACCTAGGAAGAAAAACAACAATTTTGATCTGTCAAAAGCAAAATTGAAAAAATTCCAGTAAGGTGACCAATCCATTGAAAATTAACACAATTACATTCTCTGGAGGTAAATGCAAATTATGAAGCGTGGGTCTAAGAACATAAGCAGACAGTACAGGACGGAAGAAACACTGCTCTCACATAGCACATGGAGAAAAATTGCTCATAAATGTCTCAAAGGACTTTGAATTTTAAATGAGGAATACAATATGGCTGCTAAAAATGTTATTTTGGATCTTAGGTTTCATTAGTAAGAGTTTATTACTTCAAACTAGAGAAGGGCTAAGTCGGTTATACTGTGAATTAGTTAGACCAGAATGAAAGGTTTTTGTGTTATTTGGTTCAGTTTCAGATTCAGCCCTGTCCCATGGCACTTCCGCCATGATGAAATAAATGTTCTCCATCTCCAACGCAATCGTCACCCCCACATATGGCTACTGAGCTCTTGAGATGTGGCTAGTATGACTGAGGAGCTGAAATTTTAGTTTTATTTAATTCTAATCAATTTAAATTTATGTAGCCGCTTATGGCTCATGGCTACCGTATTGGGCAGCACGGCTCCAGACAAAGCTACACGCCACATGGTGGAAAAAGCTGGGAGGATAGCAAGCCTGGAAAGAAGACTCAGGGGGACAAAATGACAACAGTATTTAATATCTGAAGTGCTGTCTTGTGGAAAAGGGTTTAGAAATACTCTTCGGAGCCCAGTGAGCAGAACTAGGACTTAGAGAAATTATAGTAAATTTTTAAAAAACCATTACTGTGTAGAAATAAGGGTTTAATAATTATGACAAATGCAGTTCTTTTTTTTTTTTCTTAAGATTTTATTTATTTGAGAGAAAGAGAGACTGAGAGAGATAGAGCATGAGCAGGGCAGAGGAAGAGGGACAAGCAGACTCTGGACTGAGCAGGGAGCCCAACACAGGACCCGATCCCAGGACCCTGGGATCAGGACCTGAGCCGAAGGCAGACGCTTAATTGACTGAGCCACCCAGGTATCTGGACAATGTCAGTTCTATAAAGCAAGACCATAGCCCATCATCTAGCACAGGGCTGGGCACTGAGGAGACCCTCAGGAAATACCTCTATTTAATAAGTAAGTGAATCCATCAATCAATGAAATAGGAAGCTGTCTACATGGACTGCAAATGCCTCAAAAGACAATGAATCCCCCCAGTCCGTTGGGAGTCCCGAAGGCGCTGGCTGACCACTTGCCAGGGAGACTGTGGAAGCTCCAGGCATCCACCAAAAAAGGCTGCTGGACTAGATGGCCTTCTAGGTCCTTCCAGATCAGCTCTGATCCTCATGTCTGCCATTAGATGGGGCTGGGTTCAAATCCTGACATTCATTATTTGTAGGACTCTATATCTATTGCTGCATAGCAGATTAATTTATACTTGATGACTTCACATGCACACATTTATGACCTCACAGTTTCTGCAGACCAGGAATCTGGGCACAGCTTAGCTGTGTGCTATGCCTACGGTCTCATGAAGCTGCAGTTGAGGTGTCAGCCAGGGCTGGCGTCTCACCTGGAGGTTCGACTGAAGAAGACCCCACTCCCCCCCCTTGAATGGTTGGTGGCAACATTCCGTCCTTTCTCTTTGCATTTGCAGGCCCGAAAGCTTCAAGGGTTTTTGGCGCTCAGCTCCTAGAGGTCATCTGCGTTTCCTTGCCACATGGGCTTTCCCAACATGCCGCCTATAAGCAGAGTTTACATAATGCAACAATCAGCTATGACATCCTCTCACCTTTACTGTATTCCATTGGTTAGAAGCAAGTCAGGTTCTGCCCACAAAAGTGTGAACGCTAGGAGGCGGGGATCATACAGGGCCGCCCCAGTGTCTGACAGTGACTTTGGCAAGTCAGCACAGCCCAGGTCCTCCTCCATAGAAATGAGGCACTAATTGCACAACAGAGTCATTATAGGACACATTTAATATACAAACTCACTTTAGCATGTAACGAGGGTCAGGTTAGTCTCCACAGCAGTGTTGAAACGCCACAACAACAAGTCTCGTAGGGTAGATTTAGGTTAAAGAGGCTTAAGATGAAAAGAGAAGTAAGCTGACCCTTTAAGCCGGAGAAATACTTAAGAATTCCCAACCCAACACCCATCTTTAGAAGTTTGGTAGTTATAAGCAGAATTCATTCAACATTCATTTATTCAACACATTTGAATGCTCAGACTTCAGCATTCCCTTTGTTCCTTCCTATGGACTAGCTCAGCAATTCTCAAACTTTAGGGGTTAAGAGCTCTTCAATAGGGTTGTATCCCAAAATATTATATGGGATTTTTCAGGGAAGAATTCTGACTATATATGATTTTTCTTTTACACACTTAATTCAGCACCAAATCCCACATGCAGCCAGATTCCACTGTCCCAACCTCATAGGCTTGTCATAACAAAACATCATTAGAAGGGTGACTTAAGTGTCCGTACTAAAGTGTTTGATAAATATCAGCTCCTATCGCCTATTAAATTACTAAGCATGTAAAAAAAAAGATCTGATGATAGATTTTGCATGGAATAGTTGCTCATTTTAATGTCACTTCCCCAAAAGGAGGGTCACACTCTGTATCTTTCCCTTCTGTGGAATTTACATTTCAATAACTGTAGCCCCAAAACATGTTAAGGCCCAGCCACATTCTGAGCAGCTTGCTTCTGAAAGCAAAGATACTGCTGATGTTCGAGAGGAGAGCAATTATGCCAAGCCGATCAATAAAACGAACTGTAAAGATTAATCCTCCATAATCCATTTTCTTCCTATAGAAGACAGCGCTTGGCGATTTCTCACTCCTCTCCCCCATGTCTCTATCATATCAGAAAACAAGGACAAAACATCGACAATTAAAAGGTGCTTTCCAATGAGAGCCAAATGTTCTTTTCTAAAAGATTTACACTCCCTGTGATGTGGTTTGAGAGGGTAAAGAGAAAAGGGACACTAAGAGAGACATTATGTGTTGGGCATTGTTCCCATACTCGCTCACTTGTATCATAGTCCCTCCTAGCTAGTGGGTATGATTGACTCTGTTTTACACATGGAGAAACAGAAGCTGTGAGAAGTGTTAAATTGTTAGCCTAAAGCCACACACACACACACACACACACACACACATGCACACACACACACCCCAAATGGAACTGGAAGCTAGACTCTCAGAAGAGGATCCCCTAATATAGAGCATCTCTCCAGCATAACAGAATCCCCACAGCTAATCAACAAATATTTTGAAAGTATATGTGCTAAACACCACCAGCCACCGTGTGGCTTATAAATAAGCCAGAGAACCAATAAACAGGGAAGACCCCAAAACACAAGTTCACTTGTAATCTTGGGGTAACAGGGAAGGGATAGGGAAGGGAGATTGGTTAATTTATATCAGCATGTCAGAAAAGGTTAAACAGAAAAATAAAATGCCGCAAAGCCTCCTGGAAAGGGTATGTGTACGTGGTGATGTATGTGTCAGGCAGGCCTGTCTTGGCTCTAAACCCTTATTAGTAATATGTTTCTTACCCACGCAGAGGGCTCTAGTGCCCAGATCATCAGCCCAAGTGGTGTGAAATCATTTCAATTCTCGGCACCTCACCTCCAAGGCACCACCCCTCCCCTAAGCCCCCTTGGATCAATGTTTCATCCGCCACGTTCCAGCAAATCACTGATCCTTCTCCCTCATTCTTTGAGTCTAGGCTCACAGAATATTTCCCGCACCTTTATTCCATTATTTCCATTCTATTATTTTCCTCTTGTCTGTTTCCCACTTCTCAAGACATTAAAGGGAAGCCCGCCCCTAAAGGGTATATGAGCAATTTCCTTTCCTACACCTGCTAGCGCCCCTTCAATCATGAAACATCAGGAAAGACCTGCAAACCAAAATCTCCCTTACACCCCTACCAGTCCCATCGAAGCTGGGTCCTTTTATTTGCCTGCACATAGTACATCAAAAGGAGGGGGGGCAGGGGACTGCTTGATTAAAAGACTGCCGTAGCTCAAGGACACAACCAAAATGTTAGATATCTGACTTAACTACTGGCCACTAATTAAATGCAAAACAGTAGCATTAATGTAAAATGGGATGAGCAACACTATATTGGGCTTTTATTTTTTTCTATACAGTAAACACCCCTGGTTTCCCCCACCCCCATCCCGCTGCATTTTCCAAGTGTCGGGGACCAGATGAGCAAGCTAGCAGCATGCCGTTAATCACTCTTACTCATCTGCGTGTGCCACTGCATTCACAAAGAATTAATAATGGGCGTAGCTGGGAGCGCCTGGGTGGCTCAGTCAGTTAAGCATCCGGCTCGTGATCTCAGCTCAGGTCTTGATCTCAGGGTTGTGAGTTCAAGCCCTGCGCTGAAATAATAATAATGCATGTATCTGAAAACCAGGAGGACTAAGGTGCTGTTGGCTCTCACTCAGTTGCTCTCGCATTCATGGCTATTCTCTTAAACCCCAAGAGAACAAACTCAGTTTTTCTTCTGCTATAGCTGGAAAATTGGAAAGCCCTAAGAACGCTCTCCCTGGGCTTCAGAAAACCACTGGAGATTAACAAAATGGAAAGAAAAGATGCGGGGTTCTCTGATATTTTCCTCTGAGTGCATGTTAAACTACTTGTGGATCTCACTTTGGGGGTTCAAGGCATTTACCCAGGTTCCTAATGCAGGGAAAAGCATACTTGAAAGCACGGGGGAAGGAATCCTGCCCCAAAATATTTCCCCAGCCACGTTATCTTGTTAGAGATCAACGCTTGGGGTTACTAAGGAACAGTCTGTCCTAGAGGAATTAACGTGGGAGGATTTTGAGCTGCTCAGTCTTTCACTGAAATGGTCCTAAAGACACTCCTTTTGAAAAACACCAGCCAAAATAAATAATAACAAATACAGTGGCTGCTTATATCTAATGAAAACTTCCTGCGTGCCAAACACCGTGCTGTGCGCTGTGCGTGCATTTCCCATCCAATGCACACCTGGTATTTTCTCCTTTTTATATAGATGAGGACACCTGAAAGGGTTAACATTATCTGCTCAAGGTTGCACAGACAGTCAGAGTTGCAGCCAAGATTGAAATCCAGGTGAGTGACTCCAGAGCCCCATTTTCCTAAAGGCCACCCTGTTCTGCCTCATTTACACCTAGCAGCCCGGTAGTTTTTGCAACCCCAACCAGCGGGGCTGCAAAATAAAGCTAGCCATCAGGGGGCAGAACAGAAAGAGGGGGGAAGATGTGCCCGATGGGACAGGGAAAGGCTGCGGAAGACAATGCTTGTTTTATTTAGCAGAATGGTTATGAGCAGAGCCTTTGAAGCCAGACCAGCTGGGTTCAAATTCCAGCTCAAATCACTAGCTGCTACCGTTCAATTTAGAGTGCTGGTCCTTGCTACCTCTCTCTTGGGCATGAGGTCCTGCAGAAGGGTAACCATTTGGAGAAATCAATGTTACTAATCTGATCAAGGTTGGAAAGACATTCTCAGAGATGAGAAAGGCAGAAAGACAGAGAGAGACGGAGAGAAATTCAAGCTCAAAGTTAGTAGTTGCGTGACCCTGGCAAGGGGCTTCATCACTGTCTTCTCCAGTTTCCCTGTCTATGGAATGAAGACGATAATCCTACTCACCCCAATTAAATGGATTAATACATTCAAAGGATTTGGAAGAGTGCTTGGCACAGGACAAATGCTATTTAAGTGTTAATTATGATTTATTTTAATTATTTAACAATTCTGTCAAGAAACAGCCCTGGGTATTGAGGAGGGCACATTCTGCATGGAGCACTGGGTGTTGTGCACAAACAATGAATCATGGAACACTTCATCTAAAACTAATGATGTAATGTATGGGGATTAACATAAGAATAAAAAAAAAAAAAAAAGAAACAGCCCTGGCTCAAATACACACAGTCTGAAAAAAACAAAGGTATACAACAGAAACGAGCATATCTGTCCACCCAAACCACGTATGAGAATGTTCATAGCAGGCAAAACCTAGAAAAACCCCAAATGTTTAACACTAGAATGGGGAAGTAGAGTGGCCTGTTTGTACAATGAAATACTATGGAGCAATGAAGAAGGGTTACCTGTGAAGCAGACATCATATTGCTTAACAAACTCAGGAAAGAATACACACTATGTGCTTCTACTTATATGAAGCCATAGAAGAGGGAAACCCAAAGCTCTACTAGCAGAAGGAGCCTCCTGGTCACCTAGGGGGGATGATTGTGACAGAAGTGGGCATAAGGGACCCATGAGGTACTAGAAATTCTGCATTCTGAGTAGTGGTTTCGTGGGTGAGCTACATGTATGTGCATACTCACAAGGCTCTCATGGTTAAGATTTGGGTACTTTATTATAAGTTACACCTCAACGTTTAAGAATTAACAGAAGCCGCTGAGTCAGTATGGGAGGTATGACTGCATGTACAAAGTTAAATTTTTTCTGTTTTAGTAATTAATAGTTTCAAAGCTTATTTTAAGAAGTGATGCATTTAGCCTGTCTTTCATTAATCAGAACATCAAACTCATTATTTCACAGATATTACTGCTGAAGATGAGACTGAATATAAGTCTATTTCAATAAAAATATGGAAGAATTTGGGGAAGAAATCATGAAGGCAATGTGCGAATGACTGAAATTTAGAAATCACTAGATTCTAGAGCAGCTATGGAGGAGAGTCAAATGGGCCTTTATTCTAGTCCAAGGGTGGACAAACTACAGCCAAGGACTGAATCAGCCTGCTTCTACACAACCTATAAACTAAGCGTGTTTTTTACATTTTTAAATAGTTGGGGGGAGAGGGGGTTAAAAGGACATTGCTTAACATGTGAAGATGATATAAAATTCAGATTTCCAAGTCCGTAAATGGAATGGTATGGGATCACAGCCATCCTCACTCATTTACATACTGTTTCTGGCCCTTTTCCCATGACAATGGCAGAGCTGAGTAGTTGTAACAAAGACCATGTGACCGCAAAGCCTAAAATATTTACTACGTGGCCTTTTGAGAAAAGGTTTGCTGATCTCAGCTCCAACGGATAACTTCCATCCTTGCCACTGACACTGCCCTATGAAGTCACATACTCTTCTAATCCCTTCTCATGAGGTGTTTTCCAATAACCACCATGATTAACTCCTTGGCTCCAAATTCTGACTTTATAAAGCCCACAGGACAGGGGCACTGAGGTGGCTCAGTCAATTAAGCATCTGACTCTTGATTTTGACTCAGGTCATGATCTCGGGGTCCTGGGGTTGAGCCCCATGCGTCGGACTCTGAGCTCAGCGGGGAGTCTGCTCAAGGATTCTCTCTCCTTTCCCTTTGCCCCTCTCCCTGCTCTCTCTCTCTCTCTCTCTCAAATAAATAAATCTTTAAAAAAATAAAGCCCACAGCACGAGTGCAAGCTCTGATATCTGACCCAATGGCAACCAAAGCACGATCAGAAGATGCTTCCACAAAGGACAATGCAGTCACAAACCATCACGAGGGAACATGATGGCTTTCTCTGAAGACACTGTAAAATTGTCCGTTTCTTTCCTGGAATGTTTACTGAGCCCTCAGCTTAGTTCTTGCTTAAAAACCAACAACTTGAGAGTCCTATTCTGTTTTCAAGGCACTAATGTATTTTTAAAGTATCAACATTTAAGGCTGTTGTTGGAAATGTACCAATAGAAAATAATTAGGGTGCTAACTGGCTGATAAGAAACGTGATGGAAGATGAATTCTCCTATCACTGAACTTTCAATAGACTATCTCCTTCACATGGAATATCCTTCCTCCTATCTTCTTTGTAGCTACCTCTCCTTACCAGACTGAAAGCTCCCTGAATATGAAAACTATATCAGAATCAAGAATTGTGCCACGCCCACCATCTTATGCAAAATGGGCGTTTGAGAAATATATGGAAGAAGAAAGAAACCGAGAGGGAGTTCTAATCCTCAGTCAATAAATATGGTATTGATCAAGATATGCTGACTTTATCTGCTCATTGCCTTAGATTTTAAATGACTATTTCTCTGTCTGCAAAAGCAGTAACTATTTTTGACAGACAAGTTAAAAACCCACCAGTATGAATGCGTACTTTCAGAAATAGGGTAAATACCTTATAGTTGTGAAAAATTGTTTCTTATAGAATGCTGTTCAAGAAAAGGTGTAAGGTTCCTTCAGGCTCTAATGTTAATCATTTATGATATACTGTGGTTCAGAGCTTAGCAATTGGAGTCATTTCAGGCAGTAAATACACATTTCCTGTCAAAACACATCCAATGGGTAAGACTTCAATTTATTTGAGAATGAGTTGTAACTAACTTCAATATTGGGAATTTGGAGAGTCCTCTGATGGCTTTTAATAGCCTTGGCAGTTTTCTCTTCACGTCTTGCTCCCAAACCACAGAGTATCTCTGTTTGACCCTCCCCAGAAATGGCCCTCGGTATCTATCTGTGTCGTATGAGTCCCTACAGTTCCAAATCTATAGCATCGCATCCCTTTTCCCATCACCCAGGCTCTCCAGAACTAAAGCTATGTCTACACCTAACTTGAAAGAGCGTTCTGGATTTACGAACTATAAATCCTTCTACCATGTTATGAACTCAGAAAGGGTTGAGTGCTAACCTTCTGTCTGTATCATTTCACATCACTGCCCAGAACAATGATGTAGAAAATAAAGGCTTCAACACAAAATGACTTGCTCTTTTACGAAAGTTAAGTCCAGTGGTACACAGGCCAAGGGAGGTACTTGAGCACTACACAATCATCAAGACCTCCCACTGTTTCCTTCTATTCTGTCTTCTTCCCATCTGCCTATCATCCTCAAAGTCACCTTACAGACCAAGATGGCTGCTGGAGAACCAACTATCACATCACATTCCAGGACTTTAGGGATCCACAAAGGGCTCCACTCTCGATTTTAGGAAGACTCCACAGAAATACCACCTGACATTTCTACATGAATCTCACGCAGCCACCCTAGTGCCAAAGAGGCTGTGAAAGAGTTAGGATTCTGTCAGCATGTGCCTCACTAGAAATCAGTGTTAGGAAGGAAGGGGGAAAATGGATATTACGTAGGTAACGAGCATCTCTTCCGCAACCTTGTATTGTATTGTAAAGAGGAACAATCAATGATTAAGTCAATGAAAGAAAGGTACCAATATGGTGCCTTTCATCACCTCAGGGAACCTTTCAGAAGACTCAGATTGGTCAGTGTTGCATACTTCCTCATCGTATTTTCAACTGCACTTATTATGAGACTAAGGTGTTGTATGGTTTGAATTTTCAGGTTTTGTCTTCTGTGAAATTTAATTATTAAACCATGTGTGTTTCTGTCCCATCCAAACCCAAGAGCAAGATCACAGTTTTCCTTCCCTGTGTGTCAGTGTGGAAGGACGGAAAGCTCAGGGAAGCGATGGCATTCACCAAGGATCAGATGGAAAGGTAGAAGCCCAAACTCTGAATTCAACACCTCTGCATTTTCACACCAATGCCCAGCCTTATGGAAGATCACTACGGCTTGGCAGAGGCAATGTGGCGTTTGGCAGAACTTCAGGAATAATGACAGTGTGCATTTATACAATAAGCTGCAGTTTTCAAAGTATTTCCACCTAGTCAGCTTTGGAAACACCCACCAATGCTTTATAAGAGGCCAGATAGCTGTTGCTCTGAGTAGGTAAGGGATTTATGTACTTGAGGTAACAGTGGAGATTTCAAGAATGAGAAGGAGCCAGCCAAAAAAGATAGGAAAACAAACAGGATGCACGTTCCAAGGAAAGGAACATCAAGTACAAAGTCACTGAGGAAGGAGCGAGTTTAGGCATTCTAGGAAATGAGAGATGGTCAAGGTGGTTATAGGGAGAATAAGCAAGGGGAAGAGATCTCAGATGACATCAGAAAATCAAGACACCAGTAACTGTCACCCTTTGGCCCTACTTCTACACAACTGCTACTTTTCCTACAACCAAATGCATTTTCTTTCTTTTTTTATTTTTTTAAGTAGGCTCCACGCCCAATGGGGGGCTCGAACTCATGACTCTGAGATCAAGAGTTGCATGTCCTACCGACTGAGCTAGCCAGACATCCCAACAAATGCATTTTCAACGTGGGAATCTTACCTATCTTCTGTCTGTCTCCACCACCACTCAATCTCCTACAACTATCTTCCAAGAAAAGAAAGGGAAGGCATTTTTAATAGCAAGACATGCTATTAATTTTAAAATATATACAAAATTTCAAAATTATAAAACTCCATTTGCTTTCAGAGCAAATTTTCCACAAACTTCCTTTGACCCATGCTTTCAAATTATATCTCAGTGTGTGTGTTTTATTCAAAGAAGTGCCTACGAAAACACAGAGCCCTATTTCTTTTTTTTTAATTTTTTATTGATATGTTAATCACCATACATTACATCATTAGTTTTTGATGTAGGTGTTCCATGATTCATTGTTTGTGCATAACACCCAGTGCTCCATACAGAATGTGCCTTCTTTAATACCCATCACCAGGCTAACCCATCCTCCCACCCCCCTCCCCTCTAGAACCCTGAGTTTGTTTTTCAGAGTCCATCGTCTTTCATGGTTCATCTCCCCCTCCAATTTCCACCCCCTTCATTCTTCCCCTCCTTGCTATCTTCTTCTTTTTTTTTTTTTCTTAACATATATTGCATTATTTGTTTCAGAGGTACAGATCTGTGATTCAACAGTCTTGCACAATTCACAGCACTCACCATAGCACATACCCTCCCCAATGTCTATCACCCAGCCACCCCATCCCTCCCACCCCGCACCACTCCAGCAACCCTCAGTTTGTTTCCTGAGATTAAGAATTCCTCATATCAGTGAGGTCATATGATACATGTCTTTCTCTGATTGACTTATTTCGCTCAGCAGAACACCCTCCAGTTCCATCCACGTCGTTGCAAATGGCAAGATCTCATTCCTTTTGATGGCAGAGCCCTATTTCTTATCTATCTAGAGTAAACCTATAAAATATCCCTCTGCAATAACAGAATTCCAAACCCCTGCCAGAGTATTTACACCTAGTAGGCCCTCAATTTCACTGGCTCCTTTGGCCAGTCCTTAAAAGGTCCAGTGTTTCCAACAGTTAGAGAGGGAAAAAAAATTTTTTTAATATCTTAGCATCCATCAACCAGCATTTTCAAGGGCAAGAGAACTACAGCGCCCAAGGAGCTGTCTGAGGTGCTTGAGGTTAATGGCTGTATTTACATAGCCATCAATTCCCTTTACAAAGAACTGCCCCGGTAGAATGACGTGGCTCCCATTAGGCAGCCCTGCCAGGGCAGAGCAGACAGGAGCCTGAACGAGGGAAGGAAAACGCCTGATAAATCTTAATGACTCCGTCCTGTTTTCAGTCTATTATTTATCTCTCTATTTTCAGTGAAAGAGGCTTGGGCCTCTTGTTGAACACAACGGACTACATTCCCATCTCTTGAGGAGTCACTTACGAAAACATTTCAGGAGTAAAATGGCAAAATAGTAGCTGTACCCCCTCTGACGAAGTTTACCTTCCACCTGCACTGTCCAAAATGGCAGCCACTACATGCAAGTGGCTCTTTAAATGTAAAGCTAAATTAATTTAAAATAAATAAAATTTAAAATTCAGTTCCTTTGTCACAACGGCCACACTTCAAGTGCTCGACAGTCCCATGTGGCTCAGCGGCTTCTGTTAATGGACGACACAGACTTTAGAATTGTCTCCCCTCATGGCAGAAAGTTCTACTGGAACTTGTAAGATTGTTTACATATAATGTCCAAAGCCTGACGTGTTCTGGGGTTCATATATCTTAATTCCGAGAGAACATAGTAATGAAAGAGACTTTCTGTTGTCCCCACATTTTCCAGATGCATTCTTAAGCAACCTAACACTACAACACTATAAAACACATCCTCTAACGTGTCTCTTCTGGGTGTACTTCAAAAAAAAAACAAAAACAAAAACAAAAAACAACTAGCATTTGGCTACAAAGCTACATGTAATTCTGAGAGGGCTTTAAACAGTAAACATTGAATCTCAGTGTGAGGTATAAATTTGTTCAAAAATATTCTCATAGGAAAGGGAACCCTCGGGGCCCCTGCGTGGCTCAGTCAGGCATCAGACTCTTGATTTCAGCTCAGGTCATGATCTCAGGGCCCCTAGATCAAGCCGAGTTGTGCTCCACACCCAGCATGAAGTCTGCTTCTCCCTCTCCCTCCTCCTTCCCCTGATCTCATACACATGCTCTGTGTGTGTGTGTCTCTCTCTCCCTTTCTCTCTAAAATAAATAAATACATAAATAAAATCCTTAAAAAAAGAGGAGGAGAACCCCTCGTGGACTGCTGGCAGGAATGTAAATTGGTGCAGCTACTATGGAAAACAGTATGAGCACAATAGGTGAAGTAGATGAAGAGATACAAACTTCCAATTACAAAATAAATAAGCCCCAGGGATGAAGAGTTCAGTATAGGGAATACAGTCAGTAAGATTGTAATAACTTTGTACTGACAGATGCTAACTACATTTAACCATGGTGAGCATTTTGTAATGTATATAACTGTTGGATCACTATGTTGTACACCTGAAACTAATATAACATTGTATGTCAACTATACTTCAAAAAAAAAAAAAAGAATGTTCTCATAATACTCTCTGTAACAGAAAAAAATGGAAAAATCTGAATATCCACCTGTAGGGAACAACTAAATAAAATGTAGTACATTCCTAATGAAAGTTAGGCAGTTAAAGAAATGGACAAGCGCTACATATGTACCAACATGATAGGACTCCAAGATAATGGTAAGCAAACAATGCAAACTATTGAACCTGATGTATAGTAAATTACTTAAGTGAGAAAATTCACACAATACTGCATATTTAGTAAACATACATAATTTAAATAACACAAACTGAAAAGTTGAACATGTTTTGATGTTTCCACGTCACACTTTGAAATAAACGTAAAATGCCAGATCTGCTTCCGACTTCTGTTGATCGGTGAGCCCTGACAAATGAACTTCAAATGGTTAGAGAGAGTCTACCAGCACATCATCAGTCCATTCTCCCTCCTCATGTTGGGATTTCTTTGAGACATAATGTATGTGCAATACATGCAGAATGATATCAGCCCAACTCTTAATAGTATTTGGGGAGAGAGGTTTAGAAATGGGTTGGAGGGGTCATTAAAGGGGAGCTTTGCTTTTAATCTTACTGCAGTTTTACCTTTATTTTTTTTTTACCACTTGCATGTTACCAGTGGGTCCTCCACAGGGTCGCTGGTTGCTGTGATCCTGTATTATCACTGGGGGCATCACTGTCCAGAGTCGCTGTAATACCACTGACCTGCCATTCCCAGCCAGCAGAAAAATGCCACGCTTTTTTTTTATATATATAAGTGGATATGTTCTGCTGTTTTGTCTTCCATGTAAACTAGCTTCTGTCGCGCCCTAGTCTGCCACTTAACCTTGAAGCCTCATCCCTAACTGTCTGGAGTTGAGAACTGGAGAGAGACAAAGGGCACCCTGGCAGGCGGCCATGAGCTATAGCGTCTTGACAGTTGGGCAAAGATAACCAAAGTGAAACCTGCCGAAGGGACAACAGTGACTGATGGGTCCCAAGGAAATGTTAGTACAAACCTAGTCATACGCAACACGGCACAGCCTTCAAGAGAGCATCACGGTTTCGCAAACCAGCCATGTAATTAAAACACAGCTCTGGAGACAGAGAAGGTTAAGTGGCTCTGATCCAGCCCATCCGCTCTTCTTGGTGGCTGCCAATGGTAACCTTCCCGCCAACACCTACACATTTCTGTAAGTCAGACTATCTCGAAAAATTCTCACAAAACCACCATTTTTAAAAAAAATGAATCAAGATTTAAAAAATCAAGTTCCTCAGCATTTGTTTTTCATTCAGAAGAGACTCTGGTTTGCAAACTTCAAGTTCTTGTTAATAGTGCAAGACGAAGTAAAATCCACGGAAAGCTTTTCATTTAAGCAAACACAGATGATAATTTATTCCTCCAAGTGGTAAGAGAACGCAACAAGCCAGGCATCTGGGCAAAAACTTCCCATACACCCTGAAGCCCTATAACTCTATCTGCAACTCCATCTTCTGGTCCTAACTAAATCTTCAATTATTCCCAGAACGGATGAAATCTTAAATCCACATCAGCTTTTAACATCTGCTGAGTCTTTTTTTTTTTTTTAAAGATTTTATTTATTTATTCATGAGAGACAGAGAGAGAGACAGAGGCAAAGGGAGAAGCAGGCTCCCCGCGGAGCAGGGAGCCCGATGCAGGACTTGATCCCAGGACCCTGGGATCATGACCCGAGCCGAACGAAGGCAGACGCTTAACCGACTGAGCCACCCAGGCATCCCAACATCTGCTGAGTCTTAACTATACAGGAACCAACACGAAATTCCTGTGTGTCACCTGCCGATAGGATTACAATTTAAATCAGACTCAAAGTATATGAAAATAGAAGCCACATTTTTTTCCTGATCCATGTAGACATCAGCCAGATGACAGAAGCAGGTGATATGCTGGTTACGTGCTATGAACAGCCAAACTGCCTCAATATCCATTTAAACAACATACGATTCTTATTCTAAAAGTTCTTAACTACGGAAAATATACCTTACACTCTAAAAGAAACTTAACAGGTGTTATCAAAATCAGTTTCTCATATATAACACTGATCCAAACAACATCTAATTTGTATTTTGGGTTCAGTGATTTAAATTGATCTTCAGAATTGTACTGTTTCGACAAACTTAACCAGCGTATTACAAAATGAGAAACTCAAAACCTCATCAAAACAAACTTGTATGAAAATGTCCATATTGCAATTTTTTAACTCTGAAAGATGAACTGTAAACAGAAGTGTAAAGCATAGGTTTGACCCCTCAGTGCTCTGGGGGAGCTCATCAAAACTGCAAATTCTCAGGTTCCATCCTAGACCAGTAGCTCTGAGGGTGAGCCCTGGGAATCTGTGTCTTAACAATACCCCCCAGGTGGTTCTTATGCACTAGTCTCTGTGAAAATATGAAGAATTGTAGGAGGAAAAGGAACACCTGCACAATGTTGGTGGTAATGCAAACTGATACAGCTATTATGGAAAACAGTTTAGAGGTTCCTCAGAAAATTAAAAATACAAATATCATACAATCCAGTAATTCCACAACAGAGTATTTACCCAAAGAAAACAAAAACACTAATTCAAAAATATATATGCACCCCTATGTTTTATATTTATTGAAGCATTATTTTCAATAGCCAAGATATGGAAGCAATCCAAGTGTCCATCAATAGATGAATAAAGAAGATATGATATATATATACACACACAATGGAATATATATGTACACACACACACACACACACACACAATGGAATATTACTCAGCCATTAAAAAAAAAGAATGAGATCTTGCCATTTGTGACAACATGGATGGATCTAGAGGGCATTATGCTAAGTGAAATAAATTAGACAAAGACAAATACCATATGATTTCACTTATATGTGGAATCTGAAAAACAAACAAAGAAAGAAACAAACTAACATAAAGCAGAAACAGATCCATAAATACAGAGAACAAACTGATAGTTGCCAGAGGGAAGGGGGTTTAGGGGGATGGGCAAAATGGGTGAAGGAGAGTGGAAGATACAGGCTTCCAGTTATGGAATGAGTAAGTCAGGGGGAGACAGCATAGGGAATAGGGTCAATGCTATTGTAAGAGTGTTGTATGGTGACAGAGGGTGGCTACAGTTGTGGTGAGCACAGGATAATGTATAGACCTGTCGAATCACTATGTTGTACACCTGAAACTAATGTAACGTTGTCTGCCAACTACACTTCAATAAAAAGAACTGTAATAAAACTGGAATTGGGATACTGGCATACCAAATAAGACTTGATAACATGAAATAGATTTTTTAAATCCAGAATGTTCAGAGGACAAAAAAAATTACAATCAGCATAAACCCTACGTTCATCTCTCCTCATTACTGACTTCTGAGTCAACGAGGACTTTGAAACTTGTTTATGAATGTAGTCAACTGCTTGTAAGTTCATGTCTATTTATGCTCTGGTTCAGAAATATTTGCACATCAAACCAGAAACTGAGTTTACACTTGGGATCATGAGTCTTTTATAAATGTGAAGAGAGTAAATTTGGAATCAAATGTCTTGAAGAAACAGAGTTTTCTAGGAATTCTGCCAGTCCTTTTTCTCAGGGTGACCTTAACTTTCAGACTTGAGGAGCATTTTCCTTCTCTGATTAATACTTCCGTAGGATGATTAGTGTACTTTGTTCGAGTATGTATCAGGACAAGCTGACTTTCCCCCCACTATCAGGAACACTAGAGCTTGCTGCTCTATCCTAAAGGGTAACCCAATATGCTAGGCTAGTATCAGCAGCCAAGCTTACTGGTACTCTGCTCCCCCTACTCACCCACGAAGGACGTGGGGCTGATGTGTTCCACACATCGCCGTTTTCCTTTTAAATAACACAGAAACCTTGCAAATGAGCTACACACATCTGATTTAGGATTCCCAGGAGGACACCCTTAGCTACAGGCTTATTTCTAGGCCTTTAGAATCAAATTAGAATACTGCATCAGACGCCTATTTGTGCAAATGTTAATTTCAAGTGTATTTCAATGCCTTAGCAGCTCGCTTTTGCTCATCACATCAAGCACAGCAGCTTCCACCGCGTAATCACAATAATGAATAAACATGGGGTGCTTATAAAGGACTCGGGAACCACAAAACTGATCAATTGTTAATTTCATAAAGTGACTAAACGTGTCTTCTTTGGCAGTAATTCCATTAAGCTGGGCTTTGGGTGGGAAAGATGCCCATGTCCTCTGCTTACCGTCTCTGTAAAATAAAAACACAATCATCACTCAGATCCTACCTAAGGCTTATCTCGATCTCAATTATTTCCTTGTACTGTCTACACCCACCACTACCCCCCACCTCCAACGAGAAGCAAGCATTGGAACACCATGAGCTGCACGGTTATTAATCGCCAGAGGATTTGAGGCAGTGCTAATATTAGCAGCCAAAATAACCGCAGTGTATATTTACCGGCCTCTTACTATTTTGATCAAATACCGATCTCACAATGAGTATGGCCCACGCGAGCTCCACGTCTCAATCAAATTCCTTCGTGTGGCAGGGTGAGGACTTTCAGAGCTTTTCCTCACAATAAACATATTTGTTACTTATCTCTTCTCCCCCACCACACCTGGGCCGTGCACATGAGACGTTCGGTCAATCTTCCTCGAGCTGGAAGAATGAAGGATCAAGTAAGAGTCTGGTTCTCCCACACTGCCTGGGTTCAAACTGTGGCTCCTGCACAAGCTACCTGTGTGGTTCCAGCCAATGTCCTTCACCTTCCTGGTGTACAGAAAGGAGTGGCTCCTTTCTGATGAGGGCTCTCTCCACCTTACAGGGCTTGGGGGAGGATTAAATGAGATAGTGCAGTAAAATGATACAGCCTCTATGCAAAACTGTATGATGGTTCCTCAAAAAATTAAGAATGGAATTACCACATGATCCAGCGATTCCATTTCTGAGCACATGCCCAAAAGAATTGCAAGCAGAGACTCAAGAAGATATCTGTACCCCTACGTGCCTGGGAGCATTATTCGCAGTAGCCAAAAGGTTAACAGCAACCCACCTCCATAGATGAATGGATAAACAAAATGGGATTTACAAGTGCAACGGACTATTTCCCAGCCTTAAAAGGGAATGAAATTCTGACACACACGGCAACATGGATGAACCTTGAAGATACTATGCGAAGTGAAATAAGCCAGTCCACAAAAGGACAAATACTGTATGACTCCCCTTCAGTGAGGTATGTGGAACAGTTAAATTCTTAGAGATAGAAAAAGAATTAACTGTTAGGAGCTGAGGTGGGGGGGTAGGGGAGTTCTGTTTAATGGGCACAGAGTCTGGGTTTTAACAGGACGAACAGAGTTCTGGGGATAGACGGTGGTGAGGGCTACACAACAATGTGAACAAGTAATGCCTCTGGATGACACACTTAAAAATGGTTAAGTAGCGGGGTGCCCAGCTGGCTCAGTCGGTAGAGTACGTGACCCTTGATCCTGAGTTTGTAAGTTCAAGCCCCACGCTGGGCATAGAGATGACTTAAAAATAAAATCTTAATAAAAACTTAAAAAAATAGGGGCGCCTGGGTGGCTCAGTTGGTTAAGCGACTGCCTTCGGCTCAGGTCATGATCCTGGAGTCCCGGGATCGAGTCCCACATCGGGCTCCCTGCTCAGCAGGGGGTCTGCTTCTCCCTCTGCCCTCTTCCCTCTCGTGCTCTCTGTCTCTCATTCTCTCTCTCTCAAATAAATAAATAAAATCTTAAAAAAATAAAAAAACTTAAAAAAATAAAAAGTGTTAAGTAGGTAAACTTATGTTATTTCTATTTTAGTGCAATTAAAAAAAAAAAAACACTTAGCATAGGGGCGCCTGGGTGGCTCAGTCGTTAAGCGTCTGCCTTCGGCTCAGGTCATGAGCCCAGAGTCCTGGGATCAAGCCCCGCATCGGGCTCCCTGCTCGGCGGGAAGCCTGCTTCTCCCTCTCCCACTCCCTCTGCTTGTGTTCCCTCTCTCGCTGTCTCTCTCTCTGTCAAATAAATAAATAAAATCTTAAAAAAAAAAAAAAAAAAAAAACCACTTAGCATAGGGATGTCTGGTTTTGGCTCAGGTCCTGATCTCAGGGTCAAGGGATAGGACCCCAAGTCAGGCTCAGAGCTCAGCAGTGCTCAGGCTCAATGCTCAGAGTCTGCTTGAGGATTCTCTCTCTCTCTCTCTCCCCCCCTCGGCCCCTCCCCACCATGCACTCTCTCTTTCTCAATTAAATAAATAACTCTTTAAAAAATAAAACACTTAGCACCATACCCAGCAACATCCTTATTCAACAAATGATAGCTATTGTAGCTACTATGATTTTTTGAAAGGCTAACAAAGCAAATATTTAACAAGCATTCCCTAATGTGAAAATGGTAAATACCTGCAGAAAACTTTAGTGAAAGAGACATTTGCTATCTAACGTCCAATTCCATTTAAATGCCTCCTTGCCCACTCCCGCCTACCCCAACCCCCACTGGTACTACGTGGCCTTATTGGGGGACGTTTCAATGTTAACCAGTTCATTCCCCCAATCCCCCCAGCTGAGGTGAGTGGAAATTCAGCACACAAGGAGAACCAGACAGGTGCCAGGGGACAGACTCCTAGCCATCCCCCAGCTTGCTTAATGGAGCTCCATGCTCCTGAGCAGATCCAACGGTCTGCAAAGAGCAGGACAGAGTGCGGAGAAGATGCGAGTTTTATCCTGGGAGGACTGGACCCATGGTAACCAATTTTACGGCTCTTTTGATTTGTGTCCGTGGATGTGTGTGTGCGTGTGCGTGTGTGTGTGTGTTGAGAACGAATTAATCCAAAAATATAGATGAAGAAAGCTGTGTCTCGGATGTGAAGCCGGGTTGCATAATCAGTTCTGAAAGCAGAGAAAAGGTAACAGATGTTTACATTACAATCTGGCTGCTTCTGGTAGAGCTGCCAAATGATTTAAATAGTAACGGAGATTGCTGGCCCCAGCGAATTGTTGCCCCCACCGATATATGCAGAGAATTCACCCCAGTAATATATTTTGGGATGGCCTTATTTAAACGCCCCACTGTATAAAATATTTCTGGCTCTCAAACTACTTAAAATCTTAAACTGGACACCAATAATAAAAAATCGAACTGAAGGACGTATTCCAGCACTGACATTATGAAACTTGCTGTCTTTGGCAAAGAGGAATGCATTATAAAGAAACTCAAAATTGCTTTTTAACTTCGGGTGTTTTTATGACAAGTAGGAAGATGCATTTTTAAATAGAAAAACATACAGCCACGAAAAAGAATGACCTAGAGCTCTCTTCACCGAATTGTCATCCTTCCTGGAATGGCTCCAGAGTGTATCTGAGTCTCCTATGAACACAGGTAAATGGCTACCACTCCATAGAAAGTCTTCATCATCAAGGGGATTTCACCTGACCACACGGATGTTGGCTGACCACAGGGATGTCAGACTCCTTCCCAGCCATGGGTGCACCGACGGCCTTCCCATGGCCCTTTGCCCAGTAAACAAAGCAGTACAGATTATACGATATATGACCCCATTTATCTAAAATGATTTGGTCTTAACGTCTCTCTGTGGATAAAGGCAGAAGGAGGGAATTGGAAATATATGAATTAAAATATGAAAAGGTATTATCTCGATGGCAGAACTGGGTTCGTTTTTCACTTTCTTTTTTATACTCTTTTACTGTGTTTGAATCTTCTACCCCACACATGTATTATCTTTATAAATTAAAGAAATCAAAAACAAAAGACATCTTCAAAACAGAAGCCTAGAGTGAGGAAAAGAATCCTACTTATGCATTAGAGACCTGAGTTCCCTGCCAGAAATAGGGATCTGGGGACGCTGGACAAGCCATTTCACTGGTCTGGGCCCCAAAAAGTCACCCTGGACCAGCGTTTCTCCACCTGAGCACCACTGACATTTTGGGCCGCAGAGTTCTTTGTGTGGGGGCTGCCTTATGCCTGATTGGAAGTTTAGCAGCACCTCTCGCCTCCGCACACCACAATCTAATTCTATCCCACGCTGTGACAACCAAAAATGTCTCCAGATGTTGGCAAAGGTCCCCTACAGAGCAAAGCTGCCCTCAGTTGAGAACCACTGCACTAGATGGTCCGTAAGTTTCTTCCTTGCTGGAAACCTTCTTTGATTATTTTAAACCCTGTGCCTAAAGTTTGAGTTTTAGCCCCAGTGATGCACAGGGAAGTGCTTATGGCAGACCAAAGTCTCATTAATATTTTCAGGATTCATTAAGCAGAAGATCAAATAAAATTGCATAAAATAAATAAAACTGAATTTTCAGAGAAAACTTTGGGACATGTGGCATAGATAGGAAACAGAGAATTCAAGCAGATGCAATCATCATTTAAAAACGAATAATAACACCGGCTTTAGACAGTTCCACCTTTAGTTAAGACAAGCGAAATGCTGCGGAAATGTTCAATTGCTTTCTAGTTTGAAATAAACTTACAGCAAAAAACAAAAAACCCACATAGGTTATTTTTTCTGCAATGCCATATTTTTACTTAAAAAAAAAAGCCTAGTGTTTTCTCTTTATAAGAAATACAAGGGCATTTTTCTAGGAGAGGTATTTTATTCTTCTGCAATAATACAAACAATCTTATGAAAGGAGACAAATTAGCAATATCTTTACTATCTACCTTTCTAAATATAGTGTCTTATTTTTATTTGCCATTTTATTAACAAGAACTCCCTAACATCTGACAATACCATGCTTTTGAGTTAAAATTATCTATGCTCATGCTAATGACTTGCTTACTGTAAGATCCTGACATCTTTTGAATTAAAAAGAGTGACAAAAGAGATTCAACAAGGTTTTAGATTCATGACTCTTTGGACATCAGTAGTTCATTCACAGAGAGAAAGCCACTTATTAACCAGGATTTTCATTAACATCAACATTCTACACCTGACACACACTGAAGTGTTCAACAAATGCAGGGCACCATTACCATTACTCACAACCATGCCAGAAAATAGAGTTTTATTCCAAATTACCAGTTTGGCTTTACAGCAGCTGAAAAGCACAAAGTATGACAGAGGAGACAGATCACACAATAAATTAATATTCTGAGCTCTCAAACCTTACATCATGCCTTATCTTAATTTTCACATTTGTGTCTTTCCACGTGCTCAAATAGGGCCAAACTGAGTCACCCGACCCCATTCTTTTCCACTGCCACCGCCCCTTTAAGTGTCTCTTTTGTAAATGCAGATACTAGGATGTCTACTAGGAAGTGGCCCAGGCTAGCTGGTGCATACAGTTGTCAAATCCCTGAACTGGGTTCAATCAGCCTAACATTCTAACAAACTGATCCCTGATACCGAGAGAGGTGGACATGGTTCTGCTCTGCAGAGATGGATGAAATGAGGGGTCCTTCCACCATCCTGCAGGCCTTTATCGGAAAAGTCAGTAAAGGGCACTGGGCTAGAAGTTAGGATCCCAGTTCTTTTTACACCGTAATGGACTTAAGTCATAACACCTTCTACCCTTGATCTTTTAGAATACTGAACTCCGGAGGTACTCTCCAGATTTAAAATTCTGTGAGCTTTGAGTCTTTCTTTAAACCAGATTATGCAATTAAACTTACGTTTGAAAAACACACACAAGAGCCCTTTTCACTGACTTTATGGAAGAAAATGGACTTAGCTTGACTAGCAACTGTAAACCACAAAGAGTTAACTTTTATTGTTCCAGCAGATATCAAATAGATGGGGAGCCAAAGTTAATTTTTTCTTGTGAGAGGGGGGTTGCCGGAGATCACGAACTGAGTGCGCTATTATTCCAAAGTGTAACTCAAGCCTATGTCTATAAGTAAGGACTGCTAGGAAGGCCGGGAGCTTTTTCTAATAATGTTTTCAAGACAAATAGCTATGAAGTGATTAATGTGTCCAAGATCCCTTCGCCAATCCTTTTGTGGACATGTTTTTCCTCTTGCCTGTCCCTCACCCTCAATCCTGTATCTCTCTAACAAATCAGGAGAAAGTCCACTGTATGATCTCCAAGTCATCTACGACTGGCTCTAGGACTTTAAGTCATTTTGCCAATCCTAGCAGATTTATTTATCCAACACCTGATAAAATGCACACGTGTATACAAATGAATCCATCATCCAGATGTTCCATCTATCTTGAGGGAAAAAAAACTCAAAAGACTAGTCCATTTACTATGATGTCTCTCCATAATAGTAAAGAAATAGAGCAAAAATGTAGCATAAAAAACTTCCAAAGAAGAGGAGGCATAAGGGGGAAACATACTTCTGCAAATTCTAAGGAGATCTATAAACTGCAATCTGAGAATTTTATTAAGCTAAGCTTCTTAGTATAGAAATCCCCAAAACTCTCCAACTGGGCAGCTAATTGAGAGTTAGAAAGAGCCAAAATGACTTTCCTCTTTCTCCTATTCATCACAGGCAATATAGAAACCCTTGCTCAATAAGATAATGTGACTTTTGTCAATGCATGTTCAAATCAGATAGAGGATTGGCTGGCAATGATGTCATCCCCAGGGGTTAATCCCCAGGGAATGCAGTTTTAATATCATATGCATCAACACATCATTTACATAACAAAGTATTATATTAAGTGTAACAATAAATAAGCTGTGCAGTTAAAAACAGCTATTAGAGAAAGGCTATGTGCCACTGAAAAGGAGTTAGGGGACAAAGACTTTTTTTTTTTAGACTAAATGGAACTAGGTCATCAAACAATACACATCTCTAAAAAAAGCAAAAAATGAATATTGAAATTCAAGTGACCTAGAACATTCTAGTACTAGAAATACGGAAATGTTGCCTCCAATGAAAAATATTCAGTAATTAAGTAGAGATATTTGTAAGGTTTTTGTGTGTTTGGGAGACAAGTTAAAAAAAACTAAAGTCATTGAAAAATAAGCGAACTAGTAGCTATTACTTTTCTGGGAACAGCAACTTCCTTATCTTTAACAGGGAAAATTAGCCAAGTCAAATCGTGACTTAAAACCTTGTAATAAATTTTAAAGTGTCAAAGGTAGTTAAAATGGCACAGAGGGAAGACAGAAAAGTCACTCAAAGCGAACAATGAGCAGAACTGAGAGAGGAAACCTTGAAATACAGCTTTATGAGATTATTGATCAAGAAATGTCCACACATATGAAGAAAGCTGTTTGCACAAATGAGCAATGCCAACTCACGCGGTCAGTTTGAGAGGACATAAGTCATCATTAGTCATGATGATTCTGAAAACTGTTCTCCTGCTGCCTTATTAAGATCTGTATTTCCAATCCAAAGGAAGTGTTAGGCTTGTGCACTGATTTATGACTACAAACTTAGCAGGAATGCTTGTCACTGTAAACCCACAGCGAGCTGTTGAAGAATTTCCTTAAGTCATACATCTGTTCAAGAATGACCAAGTGGAAAACACTGATTATATTGTGATTGGGCAGGTGTGGGTGTCTGGGTGTGCAGGTGGAATTTTCGGGCTGGTGTGGATAATCTCTATACCAAGGACATTAGAGAAAGAAGCCAACCAAGGCTTTGAACACGCCCATCCCCACACACAGGAATCGCCTGTCACATCACATCAACCTTGCTAGCTTTGGAGGGACGGCCATAGAAAAGTTAAAGGAGAAAAGAGTACAGGGATGCAGATGCTTCATCAAGGGGGGTCCTTAAACCCTGGTTGGGTGGAGGGATGTGGGCACATGGGGAGTTCTCAGCGAGTCCATGAACCTGTGCATGTACATCTTCCTGGGAGTTGAATCACAGCTTGGCTAAGGCGTCCGTGGAACCCCCAGACGTTAAACGCTACTGATTCAGGAGAAAAGCGCACCAGGGGCACCGCGCTGGCGTCGGCTGCCTCCCTAGGTGCGGGATACCAGGCTTTCCACCTCCCATCCTTCCCAAGCCATGAGTTTAGGATTAAAAGATGCCTTTCCTTCCAGGAGCGGATTGACACGGCAAATGAGGCAACAGAAGGTCTGAAAAAGAGGCGAAGCAACGTAGCCACTCCGGCCTGGTGGAAAAATCCGAGGTGCCTAAAGGGGGAAGAGACAGAACTTCCAGACCCGCTCTAGTTTTCTGCTCGGGCGGCAAGCTTAGCGCTTCAGCTGAAAGATGCGCCCCGGGTGCACGCAGCGTCCTTCCAGCAAGAGCCCCGCAACCGGGGCTGCAGGTGTAGGCTAAGCGGCTCCTATAAGGATCCAGGCTCAGACCCAAGGGATGAAGCCCCAAGGCCGGCTTCTCCAAAACTATCGCTCACCCCGAGCTCGCGCTCCCCCTCCTCATACCTAAATCCATCAAGTGGCCTCTCTCGCCCCCAAGGAGCACCCCGGGGATTTGTGAGAAGCAGACATGAACCCCGAAGTTGGCAGCGGCCGCTGCCCGGCCCCAGCCACGCAACCCCACTTAGGAGCGCCGCTTCCAACTTCGGGGTGCCAACCAACTACCGCACAGGAGGTCACCCCCGCAACTCATGAGCGTCGGAATGAGGGGCGCTGCCCCGAGCCGAGTCAAGTCGGTATCAGCCTGAGAGGCAGGTGCCGCCCACGAGACAGAGACTGAGCACTGGGTCCAGCGCCACCCCAACCCGGTCTTCCCAACCCCTCTTTTGCCCTTCCAACCCTTCTTACTTGACTAGAGCCGCATCCAAGTCGGGCTGGCGCGTCCAGGACGAGGCACGGATCTCGGCACCGCAGCCGGAGGATGCTCACCGTGCCACCTCCCCGCGGGCGCCCCGGCTGTGGCCCATCACCTCCGCAGGCTCACTGTGAAAGTTCCCAGGTCTCTCCGAAGACAAGTCCGAAACTGCCGCAGAAAAGCAGCGGCTGCAGAAGCGCGGGTGCGACTTCACTCCGGGGGTCTGGCCGCAGCCGCACGCGGGGTCGGTGCGCCCCGTCCGGGCCGCGCGCAGCTGGCAGTGCGGAGCCGAGCCGGCAGGCGCGCGGGCCGGGAGGGGCCGGGCTCACCGCGGGCCGCGCTGATTGGCCCTGCCGCCGGCCGCCCCTGCCCTACCGCCCCGCCCGGGGGTCCACGTGGGCCGGCCCTCTTCGCTCCCCGCACCCGGGCTCGTTCGCCCTCCCCGCCTCGCCCCCGCTCGCCTCCCAGCGCCTCTCCCGAGCGCCTCGCTGTGGCCACCACTCCGCAGGCAGGTGCTGGGGAAAGGTATTCCTTCTGAAGACCTGAGAGCCGCGTGAGCCCTGCAGAAGGGAGTGGAATTTAGGGTTCGGCTCCCAATCAAAAACCATCCCCACGCAGGGTGTCCCCATCCGAGGGCCCAAAACGGTTTGCAAACAGGCTTCCTCAGACGCCCTGAGCGTAACACAGGCTTAACTAATCCGGCTTCTTATGTAACTTGCTTGCATGGGAGAGGAGGGAAATCCGCACACACGTCAATACTGGAATACTTTCTTATTTTAAAAATTATGAAAGTACGGCTAAGACTTCTTTGACTGGCACTCCATGCTAAGCCCTCTTCCCCTCTCCAAGTGAAGTGACACTAATAATCCGTGACTTTTAAATAGTATTTATTTTACAGAGAATACCTCATTTGATCTCCATTTTATAGATAAGAAAACTGAGGCACGAAGAGACTAGTTTACTGAAGATCGCAGCTCATCAGCGGTAACTGTGTGTAATTTGAACCCAGCAAGTCTGGTTGCAGAATCCACTTTCTTTAATATTCACAGTGTAATCTAGAAGAGGCACCCTCGGAGACTTTGTTAGCAATGCAGACTTCGAGACCCGACCCTGGAATCAGAAACTTCATTTTAACAAGATCCCCAGGTGGTTAGTATATGCATAAAGTTTGAGAAGCATTACCCTATACCACTAAGCTGTTCACTGTTCAGGGTTTGTCTTACAATCTTCTGATCCTTTAACTCTGCATTGATATAAAATAATGCGTCATCCTGCCCCAGCTGCGCTCCAGAGTATATTTGCCCTTTTCTGAGCCTACTGCTTGAGCTAATATATGGAAGCCTTCCTGTCTCTCTTCCCCATTCCTTTATTCTATGCACACACTTACCGCATACCGTATTATTTTGTGTATCATATAACACTTTCCATTCTTTGCTCTTTTATCATCAAAACTGGGGCTCTGAGCCAAAGACAGTTGTGTTACCAAGTAGTCCCCAGTCTTGGAGGGAATTCAAGCATCAGAGACAGGGGCTTGAACTTTGAGATGTCTCTTTGTGCTGAGATTCTAGGGAGAATGAGGACAGATGCAAGGAAAACATGCCAAGAGATTCCAGACCTCTCTCCAGAGACCATTCATTCACTCAGTGAAATAGAGGGCCTACTCTGTGTCCGGCACTGTAAACAGGTGCTGATACCTACAAAAGTAAAAAAACAAATTAAAAAAAAAAAAAAACAGGAAAAACTCCTGCTCCTATGGAGCTTACGGTCTAGTGAAGGAAAACAGGCAATAATGTGATAAGTAAAATACAGTTGAATAAAAGGTGTATTACAGAGAGAAATTAAGTGTGGAAAAGGAGATTAGTGCTGGGGTGGGGTGATTTTAAGGGAATGGTCAAGCTAGTTGTCACCTGACCTTTGGAACAAAGACTTAGGGAGCAAGTCATTTAGAAGTACCCCACATTCATTCATTCACCAAATATTTATTGACTGGGGACTTTGTGTTAAGCATGGTCCTGCCATGGGTCTGAGTGTTCACTTAAGCACGGCTGTTTTTCTAAGTCTAAGTTTCCCTGGACTGAAGTTTACCTATCCTGATGGGGAAAAAACAAATTTAACAATTTTGTGGCTCTACCTAATACCATATTCTACCATCCTGGGTGTTCAATATTGTTAGGGGTTTGTGTCCTCCAAATTCATATGCTGATGTCTTAATCCCGAGTACCTTGGAATGTGGCCTTATTTGGAGTGCCAAAGATGGCTGACAAACCACCAGAAGAGGAGGCATAGAATAGACTCTCTTTCTCTCAGCCCTCAGAAGGAACCAAACTCACCAACTTCTTGATCTCAGACGTCTAGCCTCCAGAGCTGATTGATGATAAATTTCTGTTGTTTAGGCCCCCTAATTTGTGATACTTTGCTAAAGCAGCCCTAACAAACTAATAAAAGTATGATTCTGAGATAAGATGGCACAGTTAAGTACCATCTACGATTTTCCAATGTCTTTTGTGCAATGGCAAGAAGCCAGAATGATCTGACGAATTGAGATTTACTAACCAAATCACCAAAAGAAAGGGCAAATTATGTTTTTTAAAAAGAAAAGCCAAATGAAGGGCACCTGGGTGGCTCCGTCTCTTAGGCAACCGACTCTTGATTTTGGCTCAGATCATGATCTCAGGGTCATGATCTCAGGGTCGTGAGATCAAGCCCCTCATCAGGTCTGCGCTGAGTGCAGCGCTGGCTTGGAATTCTCCATCTGCCTCTCCCTCTGCCCCTCCCCCCATCTCACTGGCTCGCTTGCTCTCTCTAAATAAATTAAATAAAATAAAGCCACATAAGCCCCAATTATTCAATTATTTCTTCATCACATATTTATTGAATGCCTGCTACATACCATGACAAACAAGGCAGATGTGGTCTCTGCTTTCGTATGACTTGTGTGTCTTGTTACAGGAAGCGTTGGACAGTGAGCAAATCAACAAATATATGAACAAGGTAATTTCAGAACAGAGTAAGGGCTTAAAAGAAAGGAAAGAAGGCTAGAGGATTAAAAGAATGGGGGATGGGTTTAATTTAGATTGGCTGACCAGGGTAAGTCCACATGAGGTAGGGACGTATGCGCTAAGACCCCAGTGACAGAAAGCCATCCAAGCAAAGAGCTGGTAAAAACTGTTCTAGGCAAAGATAACAATCCCTCTTGTTAAAAAAAAAAAAAAAAAAAAAAAATCCCTGCCATTCATTCTATAACACCCTTCCTTTCTCTCTTTATCACCGATTTTGCATCCTCTGAGGTAGTGCAAAAATCAATAAATATCTGCTTCATAAAAATGGGGTCCAATTATTTCTCTTCTTACAAAAGACCCTGTGAAGGTTGTCCCAACAGCACACGCACACTCACAATACACCCTCTGACGTGCCTCTGTATTTGTAGACGGTGATACCACAGGACTTAGACATTGTGTTTATTTTCCATATTTGTAGCATCTGTTGGGCACATCCTGGGGATTAATTCAATCTACTGATAACCAACTGTGCGTGAGAAGGAAAATTCTAACTCTATGAGGCCCGTTCATAAAATCTTCTTATTATCAAGTGAAGCTTCAGTTTTAAAATTGTGCAGTGCTCATGAACTTCGAATGTAATTTTTACTTAGGAGACTCATAAGAATACTAATTACCATTAAACGGGGGATTGTGTGTGGTTCGCGATGCTAAGTGCTTCACGTGGATTGTTATCCTCACAACCCTAGGACGTAAGTTCTCTTATATAGAACATCCATTCCACAGATGGGAAAACCGAGGCTCCAGAAAGGTTAAGTAATATGCCCACAGTTGAAACTGCTATGTGATGGCAGACTTAGGCCTTGAGCCAGTCTCTTTGAACTGCAAGGCTTTTGCGGGGGCAGGCGAGCAGGAAGCAAAAAGCATTTGTGCATTCCTTTGCATTTGTTTTTTGAAATTTTCAAAGCACTGTTTTCTGACTTTTTTTTTCCTATTTACCCCAGCCCTCTAGCTTTCAAGTTCACTTTTCTAGGCAGATATTTGCTTTGCTTTCCCTTACTTCAAACTGGGAACTGCAAGAACTTTGAAAAATGAAATGACTGATAGATTTTTTTTGTTTTCAGCCTGTTTTTCAAGCACCCTCTGAGGAAATGTGAGTCAAGCTTCTTGAGCTCAGCCTGCCTTTTCAGACATCCCTACCTCACACACTGACACTCCCCAACACAAAGGGGGTCCCTCCCCTCACTCAAAAATGCCCCCCTGCCAAACCAAATGCTGGGCACGATGTGGAACGCCAGCTTTAGCCTCTTCACACAGATACTAATAGGCTCTCCTCCCTGAGAGTGAACATCTAAAAATGGCTTCAGCCGGTCTTTGTGAATCACTTTCTATTCTAGCAGCTTCCCTACAGTCTTGGTCAGGGAAAAAGCCCGGGAAACTTGCAATGGTGAGAAGATGTGAGGTATCTCTCATTGCATCCCAGACTCACCCCCTCCCCCAGGCCTCACTTAGGAAGTGGGCAGCCGTTTTAGCTGTGAAATGACTTCCTGCCTGGGATGGTTTGGTCAGGCTTGCTTTAAACTTCTGGAACCCAGACAAGGTGTCTGGCTGTTTGCTTTGGAAGGCTCAGGTGGGTTTCACTATCCTTCCCTT
This sequence comes from Mirounga angustirostris, assembly GCF_029215605.1. Lineage (NCBI taxonomy): Eukaryota > Metazoa > Chordata > Mammalia > Carnivora > Phocidae > Mirounga > Mirounga angustirostris. The sequence goes on along the minus strand of NW_026991709.1, from coordinate 180,150,005 downwards.
CACTGACCACAACTGCCTCAATAATTTATGCCCTGGAAAAGAACAGCACTTCAGGGCAAATTAGCATAAGAAGGATTTATGAAACCACAGTGGGAGGGCATTTTTAGAGATCACACAAGAGCTGTTGCATGGAGTACTATGAGCTAGCTCCGAGCAGGACCAGCCTCGAGTAGAACCATCAAAGAAATAATACTCGTTTGGTACTATTTTTTTTCCCCATCCCTTCCACCCACCATCTCCCAATGTGGTCATATTGCCCCCAGCTCCCCAGAAGACCCCATTGTCACTCATTAATTTATTTTTTTCACTGATTCTTTTATGAATTCATTTAAAATTTTGTCTGTCAAATTTGTACATCCATGTTCATTGCAGTAGTATACACATAGCCAAAAGCTAGAAGCAACTCAAGTGTCCTTGAATGGATAAACAAAATGTGGTATGCACATACAATACAATATTATCTAGCCTTTAAAAGGAAGGATATCCTGCTACATGCTCCTAGAAGGATGAACATGGAGGACATTATGCTAAGTGGAATAAGCCAGTCAAAAAAGACATCTACCATATAATTCCACTTATATGCGGTACCTAGAGTGGTCAGTTTGTCCAGACAGAAAGTAGAATGGTAGTTGCAGACGATAGAGAGAGGGGAGAATGGGCAGTTAGTGTTTAGGGTACAGAGTTAGGGTATGGAGTTTCAGCTAGATGAAAAGAGTTCTGGAGATGGATAGTGGTGATGATTGCAACACAACATGAATACACTTACCACCACTCAACGCTACCCTTAAGAATGCTTAAGGTGGGGGCGCCTGGGTGGCTCAGTTGGTTAAGCGACTGCCTTCAGCTCAGGTCATGATCCCAGGGTCCTTGGATCGAGTCTCGCATCGGGCTCCCTGCTCTGCGGGGAGCCTGCTTCTCCCTCTCCCACTCCCCCTGCTTGTGTTCCCTCTCTCGCTGTGTCTCTCTGTGTCAAATAAATAAATAAATAAATCTTTTAAAAAAAAAATGCTTAAGGTGGTAAACTTTGTGTTATGTGTATTTTGCCACAATCTAAAAATGTTTTAAACTAACAGAAATTCTCCTAAATTAATCAAAACTGGCAAAATTTTAAAGCTTAAAATGTGAGGTGTAATTCAATTTGTATCAAAGCTTACCAGGCTTAACATATATGTGCAGTAACACAAGAAACAGAATATTAACTTAGGGTTGTTGTTTTTTTTTTTCCAAACTGTGGTTTGCATCTCACAGTTTTCTTACAAAATTATTTTGGGTGATACACAGAAGGATTATTTTAATAGTTTTAATTTATTGTAATGGATACTGGAGGGGGAGAAGCTAAATGAAAACACCAAACTTGAGATTTCATGGATATTGTTATTTAGAATGAGATTAAAATAAAAGGTGACACCAATTAAGAAAAATACAATGATAATAGTAATAATAATTCAGGCATATAGCAAAATTGAGGCGAGGTCCAGCAAAATCAGGAAAGAGGCTGAAATTTTTAAACATAGGAGAGACTGTATTGGCAGAAATGCAGAAATGCTTGACCAGTGATAGGCTGATGAGAATACTATTCTGAGGAAAAACAGGGTTTGGAGTTACATTTGTATCCCACCATGTGTCTAGCCTGGCTCCATTATTAATGTTCTTTCCTTTCTTTTTCCTTTTCTTTTTCTTTCTTTTTTTTTAAAGATTTCATCTATCCATTTGACAGAGAGAGAAATAAAAAACACAATCTGGGGAGCCAGAGAGGGAGAAGCAGCCTCCCCGCTGAGCACGGTGCCCAACAATGTGGGTCCGATCCCAGGATCCTGGGATCATGACCAGAGCTGAAGGCAGATGCCCAACCAACTGAGCCACCCAGGCGCCCCAACATTCTTCCCTTTCTAACTCTGCACTCTTAGGAGCAACCACCCCACATTACACTGATTGACAACATGTACTGAGAATCTCTTCCTCCCCTGTTCACCAACTCAGCTTCCTCTGAAAAGACTCAATCTGGATGAGGATGATGGCAAAGAGAGGAAGGTCATCAAGTATCTTTGGAACTTGGATTCCAAGGATGCTGTGCTTATATCATGCAGGTTGAGATTATGGCAAACTTATGGTGGAAATATTAACATTTCCAGTCCTTACTTGTCCTATCGACTCTCCTAGACTTCTAGAGGAAAGTTTTGGAGAAAACAGAAAAATAAGCACTGGGTTTTATTCCAACTTTCTTTCCATCTGCTCTATTTTAGTACAGGCAGCAAAACTCACATGCCCTTCGACTTTTATTTTTGGACTTGAATATTTTGCCTCTACCTTGAAACAACATTATTTAGTCAAAGGTCATAAATGTTAAAGTAGGATTTAAGAGGCTTCAGTTGGACATCTGACATTTGGAATACTCTCGATCAGGGACTTACCCATCAGGGAAGCCAAATCTATCAGGGGCCTCAAATCCCATGGATTTCAAGCAAGTTGCAGTACTAGACATTTGCCTGCCTGCCAAACAACCCCTTCTGAGAAAGTGTCCCAGCCAGAATCCTTGATTGTAAGTGACAGAAACTCAACACAGACGGACAGAGGCAAAAAGAGGCAGCTGTTTCCATAACTGAGATGCTCTAGAAATGTAGCTAGATACTGGTATTCAAGAAAGAGCATGGGGTGCCTGGGTGGCTCAGTTGGTTGGGCGACTGCCTTCGGCTCAGGTCATGATCCTGGAGTCCCTGGATCAAGTCCCGCATCGATCGGGCTCCCTGCTCAGCGGGGAGTCTGCTTCTCCCTCTGGCCCTCCCCCCTCTCATGTGCTCTCTCTCATTCTCTCTCAAATAAATAAATAAAATCTTAAAAAAAAAAAAAGAAAGGGCATGAATGTGTATTTCTTCCCCATCTCTTGACTTTGTTCTTTTGTATGGATTGGCCTCATTCTCTCTTACTAAGAGAAGGTTTCTTCCAAAAGGCAAGAAAGATATCCTTCAACAGCTCCGAGCCATATCCAGCAATATGACCCTAAATTCAACAAGAATTCTCCTCTGGCTTCAAATTAAAGAAATCCAGGCCAGCTTGTTTTAAAAGCCTATCCCCATACCCAGGCAAGATATAGGACATGAATAGCAGTCCCACTATACTCACACAGTTATAAATTCCTCCAAAAGAAGGAGACAATAACTAATGTCCATTCTAGGAGTCTGCCCAAAGCAATGCCCTGATTGACCAACCCATATGACAACAGCTAACTAGATTAGTTTGGGCTTCTAAGCCTAGAACTATCATCCAGTATTTCTGACTCACGTGGTCTAGCTAGAAAAGTGGCATGAACCAATCACAATTTTCTTCCCTGGAATTGGAAAATGGGATCCCCCACAAAAAAAGGGGGGAGCCCAAGAGACTGAGCCATTTATTTGTAGCAGATGAACTAAATTATATGACAGATCCTTATAGGCAATATGCAGTTGAAGTTATGAAGAAGCCAATCTACAGAATTAGAGATCAGAGCAGAGAGAAACATTGACTCTGAGACCATATTACCTCTGAAAGAAAAGGTTCAGGGAGTCCCTGACCCAGTTTACTGGGAGTTCCAGTGTCTGGAAATTTTGTGATCTCATTGGGGCTTCCAGGTAAGAAATGACTAACACATTTGGTGCTTTTACCCACATTATCTCATTTCCTTATTGTAATAACTCCTTTAGAGAATCTTTAATTCTCTCCACTTTACAGATGATAAACTGAGGTTCAGAGAACCTATCTGATTTTTCTTAATGTGATTTCTCAAGGTAGAAAGTCTCTAAGTCAAAAATGTGCATTCCTTCTACTACAAGATTCCTCAGAACCTTGAGTAGCATAGAAAAATCTGGGATGAAGGCACAGATTTGGAAATCATCTATCTACTTAGACTCCTAGAGATATTCACTAAAGCCTTGGGAAGGAGCAGGATCACAGGGAAGGATCACAGATAGGGAATAGCTGTGATAGCCCTTGCCTATTAGTGCTCACTCTCAGCAAGGTTCCACACATTATGTACTCTCTCAGCAAAAGGGAGGTTGAGGTAGAATTGGTGGAGATAACAGTGATCATGCTTCTAGGTGCCATAATATGAAAGAAACCTCAAATAGTTTGTTTTGTAGGACTTGGTAATTTTCCTGCCACGCTTATGCTGCATATCTTCACATTGCACCCAGCCTGAAAATTTCAAGAGAATCTCCCTTTTACACATGAATTTCTAAATAAATCTTGCAAATTGGCACAGGCATATAGGGCCAGGCTGAAGAGAATGAGACAGAGAATAACAAGGAATGGGTGTCAGGTTGAATAGGGTGATCCTCAAAGCAACACTTTCACTCAGTTGTGATAAACAAGGTTCCACACTGAGTTGATTTTGCCCCTGGTGAATTCAGAACATTCTAACATTTTAATAAGATTTTTAAGAGCCACAAATAAAAAGTAAAGTGTGATTCATCATGTCAGCACTTTATTTTGTAAGGTTATTAGCACACACTGACATAAATTTTAAGTAGTAAATACATGTGCTGAGATGATTTTTAAAATATTCCCTTGTACTTCTTTTTAGTCCATGACCCTACTTCCTATTCTCACCCACAACAAATTCAAGCAGCTAGACAGTATGCTTACAACCCTAGGGGAAAATGTACCAAAGCAAAACTCGGAGAACAAAGACACAAAGCCACGGCTTATGAGTTTCAAAATAGGCCGCTGAAACCCATGCCGGAGATAATAGTTTTGAAAGGGTTTCTGAGACCCAGAAGCCAAGTTTTTGAATATCAAAAAGCCACAGCATATCCTGAACAATAGGTTGGGAAAAAATAGCTTCCCTTCTAGCTTTCAGACAAGGCGAGATTCCATAGGCTGGACGGAAGAGAAGATCCAATGGAAAGAAGAAAGTGAGAGGAGAGTGAACCTTACCTACAGAGACCACCATGGACAGCTCTCCTGAGTTGTGTGAGACCAACAACAGAAATCTGACCTAGGATGGATAGGCACAGGGCTCCTCAACCTTGGTGCTATTGACATTTTGGCCAGATAATTCTTTGTTGTGGGGGCTGCACTGGGCATTGCAGGATGTTTAGCAGGATCCCTGGCCTCTACCTACCTGATGCCAGTAATATCTCCAAGTTGTGACAGCCAAAAATAACTTCAGACATTGCCAGATGTTCACTGGGGTGGAGGGTGGAGAGGGGAGGGTGGAGAGAAAATGCCCAGATGGAGAATCAATAATATGGGAAGATAGAAAGAGATAGAGATTATACATACATATCTTTCTAATAAAAAAGTTGTATGTTGTTTATACAGAAAACTTTAAGAACACACAAAACCACCCCCCCAAAATCATCCATATTCTACCCTGTCAGAAATAATCATTATTAATGTTTTATCTACACACAATTTTTCCTATATACGTAATTTATTTCCACAAAACCAAAGAATGAGGCCATGTAACCATAGGTTATACTGTTTTATAACCTGCAATTTTTTTACTTCACAACATGTTGTGGATTTTCATAGAGGTATGGAATTCCTTGAAATAGCCATAACATCATTTAATTAGCCAGTCCCCTATTGTTGGATGTTTAGCTTACTCCCAATATTTCATCATTATTGGTAATGCTCTGATGAACATTTTCATATATTCCTTTCATTGTTTTCTTAGCATGAATTCCTAACGAAAGTTCTTAGAAAAAAACTGGTATTTGGGAGTTGTGTCTATAACATTTGCTATTTCATTGTTTTAAGTCACAGTTTGCTGATTTAAATTATTACTTCTATTTCTCTAGTGTTTTTTACTTTCCCACAGTGCTTCCCACTTTGTCAAATATGCAGGGAAGCTAGTAATTGTCCCTTTTTACTGACAAGAAAACTGGTGTTCCCAGAAGTTAAATAGCTTTCCCTGGCAACACAATTATTTAGCAACAGAGGACTAAAACCCATCTCACCTGAGTCACCTGGGTTTTTGGCTAATAGTGCTCACATTGGTAGCATATATGCTGCCAAAATGGAAATAATTCAGAGAGGACGAGTATGTCCCACGCTCATGGTTGATGTGCAAATAGTGATGGGCTCTAGGATGTTAGGATAATTCTTGGTTATGAGTTCTGTCTCTAAGTGCTATTTTGTGTATATTCCAGAGGTCCCAAAACATAGTCCAAGGCTATGAGACCTTGGATGAGTGAACCTATCGCTTCCCATGCAAAATTCCACAACCAATCTCCTCTCCAAATGCTGACTTAGAGGAATAATATTTTAAAATGTTAATTCCAACATCTGCTTCCATCTTATCCCTGAAGCCAAATTAAGTTGGTACAGTCTGTTTTTACCTCCAGTTACGCTCTAACACAGATTTATTACCAATTAATTTCTTATCGAGGAAAAACAACCCCGTCATAAGTATTTTAGATAATGACATCTAAGTATTTTATATTGCTTTAAGTCTGAAAAGTTAGAACAGAGAGTGCATCCAGTGTTCATTACCTCTTAATGTTTGCATTCTTTTTCATGTTTTGATTCACCAAGAAAAAAATGAAAATGCTACCCACTGCTTAGCCATTTTTTAGGTTTAATGAGATTAAATAAATTCTGAGGGGGAAAAGAATACAGCTTAATAATGTTTTAAGTGGTTTGTAGAAACATTCCCTCTACCATGGGCACAATTTTAAACCAAAGCCAACATCTGCAGTGCTACTGAAAGCTAATGAATGCCTTAATAATATGCAGAGGAAAAAGGTGATGAGTTGATTAGATACAGAAATATCCTAGACCTCTGAAATACAGGTAGGAAAACAACTCAATTGTACTCAGAGACAGAACCATAACAAAGAATTACCCTAACATCCCAGTGATCCATTTCACGATCCATTAATAATAAGTGATCTTCTTGGCAGCATACGTTGAGGAAATTGACCCTCACTGATTTGAGGGCTAGACTTCAAAGCTCCAGATAAACCTTGGACCGATTTCTCTTGGTTCTAACAATACCAAAAAAATGAGCACAATTTAGAACATCATATAACTTTTCTATTTCCTAGAACCCAGTTTATGCCAATCCATCCTCCAGTTAATTAAAATTCTTTTTCAGGTTGGTTCTTTTTCTTTTTCTTTTTTTTTTTTTTTTAAGATTTTACTTATTTATTTGACAGAGAGAGACACAGCGAGAAAGGAAACACAAGCAGGGGGAGTGGGAAAGGGAGAAGCAGGCTTCCCGCTGAGCAGGGAGCCTGATGGGGGCTCGATTCCAGGACCCTTGGATCATGACCTGAGCTGAAGGCAGACGCTTAATGACTGAGCCACCCAGGCACCCCAGGTTGGTACTTTTTCTTAATAAAGTATTTGACAGATTCATCTAGAAATTTTATGTTACTTTTCCTGATTGTCTAGCCTTTGGAACTGTTCTGTACATGCATGTCTTTCTCTTTGTAGGAGATTATTGCCTTCAAACATACTTGCTTTCTAAGAGTTGGACATCCCATTGGGTAAATACAGCGTTTCTTAGAGCCTGACAAATTCTAACATGGTTGTTACTTGATCCTTGGGGCCCTGAGTGAAGGGATATGTTAGATGTAACACTGCTTGGGTAAAGGAGGCAAATGTCAAAGAGCAAGAGCCATCTAAATAAATATACCATTAACAGCTCTCGAAGAATGTGAAGAAGCAATAGACAGCAAAACATAGGCAGAGCAATGAAAAGGAATGAAGTTTGGATACTTGCTATAACATGGAGGAAACTGGAGAACATCATGTTTCATTTCATTATTAAATGAAATAATCCAGTCTCAGAAGACTTCATACTGCATGATTACATTTATCTGAAATAGCCAGAAGAGGCAAATCCATAGAGAGAGAAAGTAGACTAATAGCCAGGGGCTGAGGAAGGAGAAGCAGGGATTGACTGCTAAATGGGTATAGGGTTTCTTTTGGGAGGATGAAAGTGTTCTAATATATAAGGTAATGGTGCTGATTTCCCAGCTCTGTCAATAGACTAAAACCACTGAACTGTGCACTCTAAATAGGTTAATTTTATGGGATGTGAGTTATATCTCAAAAAAGGCCTTAAAAAAAAAAAAAAAACAGGCAGAGACAGATAGGAGTCAGAAGAAAGGAACCAGGAGTCTGAGGCCCAGGAGGTTTAGCTACTAAGAGAAGTATCTTTCCTCCTTGGTCTAAGTTGACTGATGAAGTTTCTAGGCTACTTTGATATAAGTAATTAAAAAAAAAAAAACTTTTTTTAAGCAAGAGAAAATCAACACTGGTTTTGTGCTCACTTCAACCAAGTGGATTCAGCAAACATTTCCCAAAAGCCCCTATGTGCTAGCCACCTAAAATATAAAGAGACTGCTGCCCTTTTGGTGTCACATGCTTTTAACTAGCAAATAAAATAGAAAATAAAATATCTTTTAAAGTAAAGGAAGAGAGGCACCAGGCTGGCTCATTTGGTAGAGCATGCAACTCTTGATCTCAGAGTTGTAACTTTGAGCCCCATATAGAGATTACTTAAAATCTTAAAAAATAACAAAATAAAATAAAATAAGAAAGAGAGTACAAATGTTTAGAATGTTCTTTTCAGGTATGGAATTATGAGTATTTTCTTTTTTCCAGTGCCCTAGAATATAATGACTTTACATTACAGAGAGGGAAATGAATTTAAAAAAGAAAAAAAAAGGAAAAGGTATTGGAGAAAAATACAGTGAGTGCTGTATTCAAGCTCTGGAAGCAAGAGGAAGGAGAAAGGAGTTGTGCATCAGGAAGGACAGAGAAAATTTGACAATCATTTGATATTAGTTCCAAGAGATGGGAACCTTGGGCTTGGAAAGATCTAAGGATGTTCCTCCATTCTTCATTCCTGTTTTGTTTTTTTCTTTTTTTTTTTTTAAGATTTTATTTATTTATTCATGAGAGACAGAAAGAGAGAGAGAGAGGCAGAGGGAGAAGCAGGCTCCCAAGGAGCAGGGAGCCCGATGCGGGACTCGATCCCAGGACACTGGGATCATGACCTGAGCCGAAGGCAGACTCTTAACCATCTGAGCCACCCAGGCGCCCCACTTCATTCCTGTTTTGAAGGACATGATAAAGGCTGAGTCCTGCGGCCTGCTACAGTGAGCCTCCAGGCTCACCAGCTCACCACCCCTACCCCAGGCACCCTCTTGGAGAACTGAGGGGCTGAAGCTCTGAGCCCAGGAAATACTCCCCGACCCTCTGCCCACCTCCACTTACCAGTAGGACCTGCCTTTGGTTGCACTAAGGGCAGAAATATTGTTAACAGATAGGAATCATTAGGAAGAAATTTGCTCTGGATGTGGGCCAGTGGGTGCCACTTTAGACTCTTCTGTTGTTGCCAAAGCACATAACACAGTAAGACAGTTGCTGCAGAAGTAAACACGGAGAGCTTTGCCATTAACGCACATACAGTGTGTGGAAACAGCTAGAGGAAAGCCTCCGTCCATTCAGTTCCTCTGTGGGAGAGATGGTTGCCTTTTCAAAGCTGATGCAGAATGTTCATTTATTATTATCAACTGTGTTCATCGCCACAATTCTGACCCCATCATCCTTTACCCTGTTCTTGTGGTTATGCAGGCTTCTTTGATGCAACAAAAGAAGCTGGCAAAAGACTCACCAGCTCAAATCCATGGCCCCTTCATCCCTGCACTTTGAGGGGGAAGAGGCCTATTATAGGAAAAAGAGCATGGGCTTTGGGTTTGAATTCTAGCTCAACAAACTCATCAGTTAATTGACTTTAGGAAAGTTAATCTAGCTTTCTAGGGCTTCATATCTCCCTCGATAAAGTGGGCTAATGCCAGTACTGATTGCCCTCACATGGTGGTTGTGAGGATAGTTTTAAATCAGATACACACCATCACCTGGCACTATAACTACTGACCAAATTCAAGGTCATTTTCAGGTGCCTGGGTGGCTCAGTCGTTAAGCGTCTGCCTTCGGCTCAGGTCATGATCCCAGGGTGCTGGGATCGAGCCCCACATCAGGCTCCCTGCTCTGCAGGAAGCCTGCTTCTCCCTCTCCCACTCCCCCGGCTTGTGTTCCTGCTCTCGCTATGTCTCTCTCTGTCAAATAAATAAATAAAATCTTAAAAAAAAAAAATTCAAGGTCATTTTCATCAGTTCTCTTAATGGAAGGCTCTCTAGAGTAGCATTCCTCAGAGTTCAGAGACATTATCTATACCTTCTACCATCCTCCCCTTGATTTGTTTAGCTAATAAGGATATATTTATGTGTATATCAATATATACAATATACACAGGTGTGTATACATACATATATAGAGAGAGAGAGCACATCCACTTTGTTGGAACTGTCCTGGTTGCAAGTGACAGAAATTCAATTTGACTGGCTTAGAAACCCTCCAAAAAATTAGGAAATATTTATTGATTCACATATATGAAAACTTGAGTGGCAGTTTACTTTCGAGCACAGCTGCATGCAGATACCCAAATAATGCCATCACAAACTTGTCTCTCTTCATGTTGTAATCTTTGCTTTTCTGTGTGTGGGAAATTAATATACATAAAGCACTGAGAATAGTGCTCATCTCACAATAAGCACTATACACATATTTGCTACTGTTATTTCATTTAATCCTCCCCCCATCCTATGAAACACGTACTATATTATCCTACTTTTACAGATAAAGAAACTGAGGCACAGGGAAGTCATATAGCTTATTCGATATATATCCCAGCTGGCCAGACAGTCTGATTCAAAAGGCTTTCCTTGACCACTTCTCTCACCTGGCTCCTCGTTGGGCTAGAACGAGAGGTTGAGCCCTTGATTGTGAAGGGATTTAGGAAACCTAAAACCTAAGACAGATGCTTCCAAACTGAAGCAAAGGAGCATGAAAGGTTGGGTCACTTGCCACACAGTGGGGTAGTCCTTTCGAATCTGTGTGTTTTCTTTTGAAGCAGAAAATAAGTTCCTGAGGCGCCTGGGTGGCTCAGTCGGCTAAGCCTCCAACTCTTGTTTTTGGCTCAGGTCATGATCTCAGGGTCTTGAGATCAAGCAGAGTCTGCTTAATTTCTCTCTCCTTCTGCCCCTCCTACCCTTCCCCTCCCCTGTTCCCCACTCGCACTCTCTTTCTTTCAAATAAATAAATATATCTTTGAAAAAATAAGAAAGAAAATAAGTTCCTCCTTCTATAATCCATGCATAGATCCTATTAAACCTACACAAAGGCAGGGGTTACACTCACCTAAAAAGTCTAGAAGCATGCAATGGTTGGAATATGAGTCCTAGTACTGGTTATCTTTTGTTGACAACCCCATGTCCCGTCCCCAGTGCATTTTCTGCTCCTGTGTGCCTTGTTCCTTGCTCCTCGCCCTACAAGGCTGACCCACATGGATTGAACCTCTGAACTCCTTTCCCTCTGGCTTCTAGTTGGGTTTGGCCATTGGTCTCCTGCCCTTGTGAATTCAAGCCCAAAGGTGGTGGTAATTCCCACCATTGCTCGTCCTTGAGTGTGTCACCACTCCTTATTGGTTTATCGAACCCAAACAACACCTTTGCAAAGAGCCCCTTTGCTTCATTCTCCTCAGTGAAGCCCTTTGAAGTTGTCATGAGTCTATAGGTCCACATGATGCCTTTGGTGGGCCCTTGGCATTTCTATTTTCATGAATGCCTTCCTCCATAAAAAACTACTAAAAATTATATTTTGTGACTGTATTGGTAAAAAGATGAATGTAAGCCAGGTTGGATGATATCTACTTTTTCTCTTCTGAATTTAAAAGAAAGTAGACCACTTTCATGGGCTCCTAGAAACGTCATGGGCCCTAGGCACTGCGCCTGTTATGCATAATGGGGAAGTCAGTCCTGCTCGTTTTCTGCCAGGACTCTGACAGATGCTGTCTCTTCTACCTGGCATACCTCACAGACAAAAAATAGAAGCTCGCAGGAAGGTGGCTACTATCAAGTTAAGATCATGATCCTCGGGTCAGATTTCCCAAACAGCCTGTTTCCGTTACAGCAGACCCGGCATCCTTGTCCTTAAATAGATCCTGTTTCCAAGTCACAGCTACGATGACAAGATAATAAAGAAAGAAAAATGGAGTATCTTGTGTTAAATTAATGCCCAATTCATTTACGACTCACCACATTCCAGGGGCTGATGGCACAACAATCACATCCTTCATTAATAATCCTCACTTTCCCCTCCATGAATACATCACTCCATAGCTGGAAAGGAGAGAACATTTCTATGTGTTCTCAGGTCACAGTTTTGCTCCCAGTACTGGAAAAGCAAGTTGGTGGTTTTTGTCTTGTTTTCAAATGAGAACCAAGAATGTTTTGATAATGAATACTGCCTTTAATTGGCAATCTGTTAAGTATTGATGATCTTGAAGTTTATATTCGGGATCCTACTTGCTCAGCCAGCTCTCAGTCTGTGAGCGTCTCAGAGACCAGGCGGAAGGAAGTGGACAGTGGGAAACTGTGCTGGGAAAAAGACAGGCTAGGCAGCAGAAGTATTTTTAAATCGAAAACAAACAGTTATTGATTTTCTTTTGGAGTTTCATGCCTCACGCCCTACACAATGTGGGACGGAGGGCACTTCAGATTCTTTCTTTGCCTTTTTTTAATCTTCAGTTGTAAATTCAAGGTAATGCCAAATTTAAATCTCTAAGCCCCTAGATCCCTCTGATACCCCCTTGCCAGTCAATTCTTTGACAGACTGGGGCAGGGGGGAGGTCCCTAAAAGGACAGGGGAAGCTGAGAATCTGCCCCTCAGCATCCTTGAATATCAACCATAAAACTAATGAACTGTGGCAACTGAATTGTCTAAGTTCATTCCAAATTATGTCTTGTAAAGTTCATCTTTGTTTCCAATTATCATCCCGGAATCATAAATGTCGAATCTGAGCAACGGCTTCTCAGCTCTGTGAGTCTTGTTTGGATCCTTCTTACTGTTAAGCCCATGATAGGGGATGGCCTGCTTTACTGGAAACCTAGGGCAACGGGTCCTCTCTTAAAAACAACAACGAAAACAAACCCTTTCATTTTTTTGTGAAATTAAATCTGAAAAGGTCTCTGAAAAAGACTGCTCTGATTCAGTGAATCTGAATTTTGACATGTTGATGAGGACAGTGTTTTTAAGTATATCCCCCTTAACTATTCATAACCCAGTTATAAATCATGTTTATTTTACATCTTTTTTTTCCTTCATCCTCTTATGACCATAAAGCATTTACCCTGACAAGTTTATAAAGAATATTGAGGTTGATACTTGCTGGTCTTAGTAGAAATTAATCAAAATCCATCTGTTCCCTCCTCAGCCTGGACAATTTCATTACCACTAAACCAGGGATTATAGGATTCTTACATCTTCTTTTTTTCCAACACAGTTCAGTTGATTTAGAAACAATGATTAAAGCTGCTTACTTTAAGGAAGATTGTTTCCAATCTTCCCTTCTTGCAAGGCAGAGAAAGATGAAAGCATCTTGATCCTGAAATATTTATATCTAAGACTGGAAATCTGTATCAGAGTCATGATGAACGATTGCAACCAAAGATTTTTTATTTTAAAGTCATATTTCTTATCTCCACACTTCACTTACCTCACAAGCTGTAGGAAATAAGCACTACATACATTCACTGCCCCCTATCCCAGGTAGATTTTCTACCTTTATTTAATTGTAAATCCAATGTGGCATAATAAAGAGACTCAAAGATAAAGATTACCTTTCTGACACTGACTATTTATAGGGATAAATATCAGTTATCCTTATGTGGCCTCAGAATGACTGCTTTCAAAGGAATGCAGAACACAAATTAGAGAGAATGAATTTAAGCCTCCCGCAAGGAGATACCTTGATCTGGGATTCAAGAAATCTAAAGAATTAGAAGTGATTACTAGAGAGTAATTCTGGTTTTAACCAGCCTTAGAAAGGTGCTATAATTAACTGTTCTTACTCTTTAAAAAAAAAAAATCTGGTTTCCATACTTTTCCCCCTCTAATGTCCTTTAAATTGAGGTAAAAATGCTCAGATCTCAAGCATACCATTTGGATAAGCTTTGACAAATGCATCTACTCATAGAACCATCACTCCAGTCAAGATCTAGAACATTCCATGCTCTTAATTTTTTTGGTGTGGCTGTTTTTAATAAAATGAAAATTATTATAGCCCTCTGCTACTAGGATTGAACACCCCTCTAAATTCTAAAAGGAATAAAATAAAACGAAAGACCTGTTAGCTGGGTTCCCTACAGAGCCAAATGCTGTTTGAAACTAGCCCATGGCCAGGGCCTTTTAACAACATCACAAAAAAGGGAACTGATCTTGACCGGCAGGCAGAGGGGATGGCGTCATGGCCCAAACATCAGATTAGAAACACAATGATTCCCTGGAACTGGACGCTAAATCCTGGCAGACGACCCAGCCTTTCATCTTCTGAAATGGATAAATTGAATGAAGCACGGCCAATTCTGAGCCGGACTGTTGGATGAGATTCTGGGTTTTTTGTTTTGTTTTGTTTTAAGTTCCTAACTCTTCTACATAGACATTAAAACTTCCATTACAGCAGACCCAGAAACCGTCCTTCCGTCCTTGACATTTCCTTCTTCCTCACTTGTCCCCGTGTTGCGGGAAAACAGTCATTTTCCAGTATTCCCAGCCTTCGGGACCCTGCACCTCAGGGATGTTTCCTTGGATGGCAAGAATCCTGCTGAATAAAGGGAGAATTACCAATGTTCATCCTTGGAAATCTTGAAGGGAATATATACATAGCCTAAGGAGTGCAAAATGCTCTTCATTTCATTCAGTAATTGCTGCTCAGGGACCTATGTACAAAAATAAAGGATGAATGGGCTGTATAGTATAATAAAAAGAGCTCAATTGTGGGGAGCTGCTTCTGTTGATCTGTTTTTTAAACTAGGAGTTCTGTTCTGGCGAGTTCTATTGTCACGGTACTATGGTACCACAGAGGAGTCAAGAAACTCTAGAGTCAGACTGTGTGAGCTCAAATCCTGACTCTGCCACATATTCGATATGTGACTGAACAAACCACTTACTTCTCTGTACTTCTGTCTCACCTCTGTAAAATGGGGACAGTAATAATAGCTAGCTCAGGGTCAGCTAACTTTTTCTAAAAGCCAGATATTAAATACTTCAGGCTTTGCAGTCCACACATTCTGTTAGAGCTGCTCCACTCTCTGTGCGGTGGGTCTCACTGTTGTCTTAATTTGCATTTCTCTGATGGCCTCTGATGTGGAGCATCTTTTCATAGCTTTGTTTACCATCTGTATATCTTCAGTGAGCTTTCTGTTAAGGTCTTTGGCCCCTTTTTTAATCAGGTTGTTTGTTTTCTTATCTTTAAGTTTTAAGAATTCTTTCTATATGTTGGATAATAGTCCTTTATCAGATGTGTCTTTTGCTGAATCTCATATAATTTTCAGTTGTCAAGAAATCTTCTCCTCCTGATTTGGTTTTTCAACTCTTAAAAACTGTAAATAAGGGGCACCTGGGTGGCTCAGTCAGTTAAGCATCTATCTTTGGCTCAGGTCATGTTCCTGGAGTCCCAGGATGGAGCCCTGCATCAGGCTTCCTGCTCAGCAGGAGTCTGCTTCTCTCTCTGCCCCTCAACCCGCTCTTGCTCTCTCTCTCTCTCTCAAATGAATAAATCAAATCTTTTTTTAAAAAACTGTAAAAAACATGCATAGCTCACAGGCGGTACAAAACAGGCAGCAGCCAGATTTGGCCCACAAGCCATAGTTTATCAAATCATGAATTAACACATGTAAAACTCTTAGACCAGTGCTTGACACATCATAAGCACCACATCCATGTTACAAGGTATTCGTATTATCTAGTGGAAGGTGATGAATGCTATTCTCTCCCGGGGTCTGGTATTAGTACTATTTCCCAGAAAGTTGACTTTATGGGCTTCCAGTTTTGAGAAAAAGAGATAGAGGTCCTAAGAGAGAAAATGATCTTAGTGTCTTCCTCCAATACCTAAAAAAGGTATAGTGAACACTGCCTCCAGATACGGATCCAACATACAGAGTGCACCATTGTATAGATCCCATCATTTGGGGAATGCTTTTTTAAAGCCATTCCTGTCCATTTTTGCACATTAAATCCCACAAAGAGATTTATTTACAACATTAAATCATTTCCTTGCTGCCTGGCTACATTTTTAACTATTAAAATATTCATCACACACTCTAAGAACCTAATGCCAAGTGTTTTATGACCTTTTAAAGGATGACTTCTTTAAAAAAAAAAAAATCCCCTCCAAATGTGTATGTCAGCTTCCGAATGAGTCTAATGAAGAGCAGCCCGTTGTCAAATATCAAAGGGGATAAACACGAGCTCACTGCCCTAGAAAACACTACCAGGGATGGGCTGATTAAACAGAAATGTGTGTGATGCATTAAGCTGTTGGTTGGGGAGGGGGGAATGAAAAGTGGGGAGGAATCTGGGGCAAAATTTGCTTGCTCCCTCGTATGAGAAACACACTCAACTGTCTAAAATAATGATGCCCAGCAGGGGTCGATTTGGGCCCCTGAAAACACGTTTGGTAATGGCCATAGGCATTTTTGGTTGTCATAGCTGAGTTGAGGGCTGAGAGTTGCTACTGGCATCTAGTGGGTAGAGGCCAGAGATGCTGCTAAATTATCCTACAATGTACAGCACAGCCCTGCACAACAAAGAATTATCTGGCCTCAAATGGTCAATAGGGCCAAAAATGAGAAAGCCTAGTCTACAGGACCCATCCTAACTGACCCCCACCTCACACCTGACTTTATCTTGTTTTTCTTTGCATTGAACACTATAGGTGTGTGTCCAACAAATAAATGTAAACACTGGAAAGCATCTCTCCCTATGTTTCTATTAAGGACCACAATTCGATTTGAACTCTATATCCATCCACTTTTTCAAAAGCATCGTGATGGAAAAATTGCAAGATTGGTGTTCATTTAAATTATACAAATTAATTCAATTACCCTGAAGAAAACTGGTATCAGATCACCAGATTGCTGAGCAACTGATGCTAATTTGGTAATTCAATTTACTAAAGAGGTAATGTGACAAATGTTTAAAAGCTAGTCATCTGTAGCTAGCACCAAGCCATCCAAGGAAGTCAGTACCTGCTGTGTATCAATTTTGATCCAATTCTACTCCTTCTCAACCAAAATGAATCTGTTCAATTTCTTTAAGTAAATAAGGCCCTTTTTAGAGCAACACATGGTGAAAGAAGAGGTAAAAATGAACTTCCATCTTTTTACAAAGAATCAAAATACTAAACAAGCAGGGAGGACTGATAAAAAGCTTCCAAATCAATTTATGAAGAGTCAAAGTAATTCTGATTAATCTAATGTAACTTAAAATTGTAAGTACATTAATTAACATTTTATATTTAACACTGTTCTAAAACTTTGTAATATCAGCTTAAAACTCTTTTAATTTTTTCTTTTCTTTCTTTCTTTCTTTATTTATTTAAGTAATCTCTACACCCAATGTGGAGCTCGAATTCATAACCCCAAGATCAAAGAGTCATATGCTCCTCTGACTGAGCCAGCCAGGCACCCCTAAACCATTTTTTTTTACAATAAAATTATATTTAAACTGTATCTGTAGAGTACTTCACGATTCTATTTAAATTCATCTGTATTTGTTGAGTGCTTTATAATTTGTGAAATGCATATATATATTACCTCTCTGGAGCCCTAAAATAACTCTAAGAAGAAGGAATAGCAGATTTTATCATCCTTGGTTTACAGATGAAAATACAGGTTTTGGTCCAACGTATAGGTCTCTGGGTTAACAGAACACTCAACTGATGACACCATGTGTTACAAAGTTCTAGAGACAATTGTGTCTTTAGTGCTGAATAGATAACCCCCCAAAACTCAGTGAAACAAACATTTCATTGTATCTCATAATTTAGTGGGACAGGAATTCAGACAAAGCCTAACAGAGCACGTCTGCTCCACATGGCACTGACTGGGATCACAGGGTTCACTCTGTGGTACTCAGCTGGTAGCTGGTTCCAAGCGTCCAGAACAGCTTCGCCCATGTGCGCCTTGGTGGGGGCCAGCTGGAAGGCTGGGCTTGGCCAGGTTCCTCTGCTCCATGAAGTCTCAGAGCCTCTGTCAGTGGTCTCTCCAGCAAGATAGTGAGACTTCTTACGTGGCGGCCAAAAGCAAGTATTCGGAAAGATAGGAACTAGAAGCCGCCGATCTTGCAGTGTGTGCAGGCCCAGGGTTACTTCCATCATAGTCAACTGTTCAAAGTGGTCACAGAGACCACCCAGACTTAAAACATGACGGGAGTCGAGGGGAGGAATAGATTCCATCTCTAAAAGGGAAGAGTGTCCAAAAATCTGTGGCCATCTTTAATCTGCATAAGATCTTGAGAATCTCTTCCAACTTAAACGTTTAAAGATAGCCCAATGACTCTGACACCTTCGCTAATAGCAGGAGCTATTCTCCTCAAAGAAACTAATTCTAGGGGCACGTGGATAATGCAGTTGGTTAAGCGACCAACTCTTGGTTTTGGCTCATGTTGTGATTCTCAGGATTGTGAGATCCAGCCCTACATCAGCCCCGTGTGGGGCTTCATGCTAAGTGCGGAGTCTGCTTAAGATTCTCTCTCCCTCTTCTTCTGCCCCTCCTCCTTTCTCTCTCTCTCTCTCAAATAAATAAATAAAATCTTTAGGAAAAATAAAAAGAAACAATGTCCATCAGGTGAAACCACAAACCCAAGAGGGCTGAAGTAAGCAGGGCTCAGCACCCGTGTCTTCACCTGCAGTCTCTGTTGACTGACTACTGTCAGAGCTTATCCATTCCCATGGCTTCTGCTGTCATTTCTATAACAGTGGCAACTATTTTCCTAGGTTCCCAGACTCCTGCATCCACCAGGTACGTCCATGTGAATACTTCCCCATCACCTCGAACCCAGCACAAAATGAAACTCACCACCTTTCCTCTCAAGCCTGCCTCTCTCGCTGTCTTCTTTGTTGCTGTGATATAGCCATCTACCTTTTCTTCCATATCTGCATCCTGAGCAACATCCTTGACTTCTTCCCCCTCACACTCTGCATTAAATTGATAATCAGGACCTATAGGTTCTAACTCCTAATATCCCCCCATATCGCTCCATCCTCACCGCCAGCTCTCCTCACTCATGGACTTCCACACTCTTCTCCAACTTCCCCTGCCTCCTGTCCTGCCTCCACACAATCCAGAGTGACCTTTCTAAAGTCCAGATATGATTATATCACTTCCCATTATAGCTGGGAGGCACGCTGTTGAGAATAAAACCCAAAATCTTTAATGTGATTTACAAATTTTGTTCTTGTATGATTGGATTTGAAGGCACAAATGCCCTTCTGCCTCCATAGATTTCTCTCTCTGGTGTTGCCAGTAAAACATTCATATTATCCACTCCTTTCAGTCATGGCATCTGAAGTCTCTGTTAATTGCAAATAGATACTGAGAGGAATAGCCACAATTAACACCTTATCAGCCAGGAACTCCTTTACTGGGGTTCATTCATCAAAGTGTCACTGTGGCTACTTGATCTTCTGGGGATAGGTCAGAGAATAGGTAAGTCTTGGGGAAAAAAAAAAGCAACGGTTTTCTAAGTAGGTGCCTGGAGCCATTTCTGATGCATAACAATTAAAATATTTTACTGATTTCATAAAATACTCGAGTATCTGGAGACATTCTGTACTGTGAAATTATCCTGTATGCCATTTTTAGTTAAAAAAATCAGACAGATATTGATATTACGAAGAAGAAGAAGAAGAAGAAGAAGAAGAAGAAGAAGAAGAAGAAGAAGAAGAAGAGGAGGAGAAAGAAGAAGAAAAGAAAGAAGAAGAAGAGGAGGAGGAGGAACAGGAGGAGGAGAAGAAGAAGAAGAAGAAGAAGAAGAAGAAGAAGAAGAAGAAGGAGAAGGAGAAGGAGAAGGAGAAGGAGAAGGAGAAGGAGAAGGAGAAGGAGAAGGAGAAGGAGAAGGAGAAGGAGGAGAAGGAGAAGAAGAAGAAGAAGAAGAAGAAGAAGAAGAAGAAGAAGAAGAAGAAGAAGAAGAAGAAGAAGAAGAAGAAGAAGAAGAAGAAGAAGAAGAAGAAAAGAAAAGAAAGTGAAATGGAATGGTGGAGACAGCCACTTTATATCCAAAACTTCAAAATCATCTGGTGAATCAGCTAACTGTCCTCATTGGATAAGATTACCATAGCTGGAAACCAATCAAATCCCCCCAAAAATAAATTCCAAGGGATGACTTACATGCACTGGTCCCATATGAATTTGCAGTACCGATCATTTCTGGAAATTAGGGACCCATCAAGCAACACTCAAAAATCGTTTCCATATTTAGCTCAATTTCTGCATTGTAATAGTATTACTACTATGATAGGATTTGACCCTTAATAGACTTTAACATTTTTGAAACTCAAGTTCTCTGTCTCCTCTTTGTCCATCTCGCGCTGATATTCTGCTTCTCCAAGTTCCTGTCCTGTTGCCGAGAAATGGATCACCACCACCACCGAAACACTCACAGCCTCACCCACCCACATGCCTGGGCTCCTGGCTATTTCTGCTGATGCTCCTTCTTCAAATATCTCCTGCTCTACTCACTTTTTTCTGACACACCTGCCACATCCCATCTTCTTCTTCCCCAGCAGCCTCTTAAGCCCCTGTATCTAATCACTTGGCCTTTCAATGCTCCCATATATCATTTTCCTGTAAAATCTGAATTTCAGTGATGATAATGGCAACGATGATTAGTTAATATTTTGTGCATTACCTTGTTGTTATCTCGAACTATCTCCTGTGCTCGCTTTGGCAGCACATGTACTAAAATTGAATTATTTCCTCTCATCCTCACAATACCACTGCAATACCTAAGTACTGTTAGTATCTCTTTTACAGATAGGAAACTGAGGCTCAGAGAAGTCAAGCAATTTTGCTAAGGTCATACAATTAATTGATATTTTACAAAGATATTCAAATAATGCTGAATCAAAAATTTAAATTGATTAGGACCAATCACTCAAAATCATTTTTTCATACACTCAAATATTCCTGAGTCAAATGATATGTCAGAGATTTGCTTCAAAATAATCTAAAGCAGGAGGTGGTGGGGTGTGGATGATACAGGAGTCTCCAGGAATTGATAATTTTTATAAGCGGATGATGAGTACATAGATGTTCATTATACTATTCATTCTACTTTTGTGTATGTTTGAAACTTATCAAATAAAAAAGTGGGTTTTTTTTAACGTCATCTTTTTCAGACAATTATAAATAGCCCAAGCCTCCCGATCATCGCAGTCTATCAGTGTTTACAGATAATTATAAAATGTTCCATTATGCATCCAGGCTTATAAATTACCTAATGTGGGGATCTGGGGCAAGCACTCCAGCTTTAGAAACAAATGTCTCATCTTTGTCACACAAGTTTATTTTTTTCCTAGACCACCGTGGTATGCATTGCATACTTGTCTTAATGGAAGAAACAATTACCTGGGCACTTGTCCAACTGCATATTGTTATCTTTTAATTAACCTGTGTAGCCTTTTTTACTTAACCTAGTTGGAAAAGTGACAGCCACTTGGGCTGTCTAAATAATGTTCACTGCTACTCCTTTATTGGGTCTTTTCAATCAAAACAGCTCCCTGTGTATGGTCCAGCTCTGCAGACCTGGTGATCTTTTGTATTCTGTCACGATCCTTGCCAGACTGCAGTCCTGCAAACTGTCTCACTAACCAGACCGTTTAGAATTGTTTCAATATATGAAACACAGCTTGATCCAATATGTCCCCTTCTCTCAGTGTTTCCGTGTACAAGGTATCCTGAACTCTACCTTAAAACTCTCCTGCCAACTTACAATGTCCAGGGCTGTGAGTACGTGGGACAACTGGATTCTCGCATATCTGCCCCAGGGTTGCGTGAAACGTGCCACATTTCTGGATAGAAATTTATCAGTATGGAATCAAATCTCTGCAAATGTGCATACCCTGGGATCCAGCAATGCCATAGTTAGGAATCTGTCCTAAGGAATTAATTGGACAGATGCACAAAGATGGATGTGTAAGGATCTTCAAGGCATGGCATGTTTTCTTTAACAATAATAAGTAGGTACAAAAAGTTTAACTATCCAACAATGTGAGGTTGGCTTATGGAATTACCTGCAAACATTGCAAATGTGGATAATGTTGGTAATGAGGAGGTACCGTTAAGTCCTCTTGGCAAAGAGCAGGTTACCCAGGAATATGCATAGTGTGAATATATACAAAGCCTAGCAGGAAAAAAGTTTTATCTATGTACATATGCATGTGTGTGTAAAACCTGTGTGTCTGTGTTGGGGGTATGTGCACAACCCACGCCTGGCTTGATGAATACTATGGTTTCCTTCGAATGCTTTCTTTTCTCCTCTCTGTAGTTTCATGTATTTCTCCAGGGAATGCCATACCTACCTAAGAGATTTTAGAAGAAACAGAAGTAACAGACAAAACCTGTCCTGTCTAAATGTGTTT
This sequence comes from Mirounga angustirostris, assembly GCF_029215605.1. Lineage (NCBI taxonomy): Eukaryota > Metazoa > Chordata > Mammalia > Carnivora > Phocidae > Mirounga > Mirounga angustirostris. The sequence continues at coordinate 180,127,531 of NW_026991709.1, read as the reverse complement.
CAAGTGTTGAGATAAAAGCAAAATGGAAAAACCTGCGGAAGATGTAAAAAAATCCTTTGGGGAGCATTGTTTCAATAAAGAAAAGCCTTTCAGTATTAATTATTGAGTAGAAATGATGGAGAAGGTAACGAGCAAAGGAGCAGCGAGAAGGTCAGAGTCCGTCTGCAATTGGTAGCAATGTCCCGACTTGAGGCTGGGAGCTCTGAGCTGCAGACCCCAAACCAGTAAGATACTATAGCACCTTTTCTCTCCCTTTTCTGGAGTGCCAGAGGTTTCTGGAATTCCGATAGTGTCCCAGGCATTATCCTCTGACCCTTACAGCAATCCCTCAAGGTAGGTCTTCCTAAAGGGTGGCCCAGGGGGCTCAGTGCCTTACCCAAGGTCAGAGCTGGAGCCTGGAGCTGAGGTTCGGAGCCCAAGGAGCCCTTGAGCTGAGGTTAGGAGACTCCCTGAAGCTTAGCCCACCACTAAGCTTCAGGGAGTCTCCATTACCCAGAGAAGAGGGGCCCTTGAAAACGGAGAGGATTGTCACCGTGGTGTCAGCGACCAGGCTAGGATCTCGGTAATGTCTGGGTAGAATTCTCTGAAGAGGAATGGGGTCAAGCTGACTTGTGCAGGCAGCAACAGAGGACTCTTTTAGGAACCAGAAGTGAGCCTTTGTGACTGTAAATTATTCAGGCTAGATGTTTACAATGAGCAGCTTAGCTTCAGGCCCATATTAACTTCCGTTCCTATTACTATCAGATTAATGGCATTTTGTTGCTTTTTCTAAATATGCAACAAATCAGGAAACCTATAATTCAGCAGTTAGTCATTACAGTAGCAGTGAATCTGCAACTGTTATCTGAAGCTCATCTATAAAATAACATGAAAATCCAAGATTGGGTTTTTCATTTGTTTTTTGTGGGTTTTTTTTTTGGTATGATAAACAGAGCATTAATAGTAAGTAACCAGGATATTGTTTCTAACTTGGAAAATGTCTAAATTGAAAAATTCGTGGGGCACCTGGGTGGCTCAGTCGGTTAAGCATCTGCCTTCAGCTCAGGTCATGGTCCCAGGGTCCTGGGATCGAGCCCCGCATCGGGCTCCCTGCTCCACGGGAGGCCTGCTTCTCCCTCTCCCACTCCCCCTGCCTGTGTTCCTTTTCTCAAAAAGAAAAGAAAAATTTGTCAGACAACAAAAGAAATCAGGGCAAAGAGACAACAGAGGACTGAACAAACAGGAAGATTTGCATTTTAGATAATGGATCCACAGAATACATAGAAAATACAGTTGCGGAGACTTCCATTTCAAGGTTAAAAGAACCATAAGATATATAAAGTATTGTGTATGTTAGTATGTTCAGGGACAAGATGAGATAAAGTTAAAGGGAATTTAGTATTATCTCACAAGTTTCAAATAGTAAAGTACTACAAAGTCATATTTCCTGTGGACTTCAGAGACTATATATAAATACGCACATATATTTAATAAGTCTTCATTCTTCATTGTTCCCCATGATCTCATGCCTTTACATTCAGCTAATATCAAGTACCGTTTTACAGCTGATCAATAAAATACAGTTTACATCAAATGACCAGAGAGCTGTCAATTTTTAAAAATCCCAGCCTCTCTTGCGAATTGCTAACTTCAAAGACATGCATTAAGATTATTAAGCAAGTAATGATTGATTTATCACATAACATTAAGAAATGTTTTCTTTGAAGCACAAATTAAAAGGTCACGGATGCCCAGATTTTTCTTCAGGTTGATAGTTAAAATGCAGACTAGATCATATTGCTGGCCGTGAAGGACACATGAAGGGGATTTGAAGTAGCTCTCCTTTCCGGGCAAATATTTTAATGAAATGCGTAATATTCTGCAGTGGATTAATGAGGCTGTTCTCGATTTTCAAACAATGGGTAGACAATTAAGACCCAATCCTGGGGACAAATTGGTGTTGCTTGTTATTTTGTGATGGTATTTAAAATGACCATTGCTGGAGCAACAGGGTATTATTTAACAGAACGGAAAATGAGCATTTACATCAAGCGATTCAGTGGAGATATTCAAGAGGGAAAAAAAAAAATGTGGCAGCTGCTGTTCCTAGAAATAAAGCTGACATTTTAGGATGAAAGCAATTTGACCAGCTGAAACCTAAACATGCTTTGTGCCATGTTCAGAAGTCACCCCAAATGCATGCCAACATGCTAAACACGCTCCATAAAGTCAGCGAGCTGTGCGATTTCTCACCCTGCTTTCAAACACTCAGAGAAGAGATGGGTACAGATCTTTGAAGAGGACGGACTTCAGAACGAACAGATTTAATTAGCCACATGAGTATAAGAAAAACCATACCTCAAGAGTGTGGGAAAAGTAATCTACATATGGAGGTTAAAAGGGAAAAATTGATCTTCCAACTAGGCTCAAAGGCCAATCCAAGACTGCTCTCAACACCTGTGGTCCTAACTAATCAGGAACTATAGTGCTCAGCAAGCTTGCACCACAATACAAACAGGATAGTATAGTATCTCCTATTTTCCCGGTGCATTGTTACGGAAAATGAGGGTGAAACTGCCGTGTCATTCCACAGGTGGCCAATGAGAATCAAGTGTTTTTCCTGCCCGAGAGTCACATAAGGTCAGGGGGCTTTTCTTACATTTTTGTGAATTGTAATCGTACGCTTACTGCAGTATCTTCCCTGAGGAACATTCTTTTTAATTCTACTCCTCAAAGCTCCGGGCTTTGCTTCCCAGATTGCAAAGTTATTTTGCTTGCTATTTTAGATAACTTCTATAATTTAGTCCTGCCCCTCCCCCGCCCCCCCAAGAAGTCTATATGGCCAAATTGATGAGATGAAATGATAGGTTTAAAGAATAATTCATTATACTATCAAGATCTTGGCATGCCAATTGCTGAAAAGACTATTTTGAGCTGTCAGTTCTAAAACACATATTTTTTCATTGACTGACATGCCAAGCCCTTGATGGAATAATGAATTGTTCCCATTGACATCACCATCTCACACAACCCTTGGGCTCCGTGCAGCATTTTTCAGGGTGATGAATAACACTGCTGCTCTTTCCCTGGTGTGTAAAACTAGAAGGGTGAGGTCAGGTACAGGCACTTGCTGAAAAAGGGGGTGGGGGTAGGAATGGGGTGAAGGTCAGGGATCCCATAAAGGTCAGCCAAGACTGTGGTACATGTCATACTCTTCACAACTAAAAATACACACGAGTCCACATTTTGACATGATTGGAACAAAACACCACCTTCCAAGTATTCTGCTTTCTTGCTTGGGAAGGGTGGTTTTTTTTTTCCCTGTGACTCGGAAGCTATTTGTGGCTACTGCCTTCAACTCAGAAACTCAACTCCTCTGACTCAGAGACAAGGAAGGCAAAAAGAATATGATTTCACTCAGATGTGGAATCTGGAAGACAGAACAAATGAATAAACAAACAAAAAGCAGAAACAGATCCATAAATACAGAGAACTCAGGGTTGCCAGGGGGGAAGAGCGGCGGGGATGGGCAAAATGGATGAAGCGGAGAGGCAGGTCCGGGCTTCCAGTTATGGAATGAATAAGTCACGAGGATAAAGAGCACAGCACAGGGAATAGAGTCGGTGATGTTGTAGCAAGCCAGCAAGCCTAGTGGAACGTAGAGAGAAGTGGCATCACTCTGTTGTACCCCTGAAATTAATATAGTATAGTATCTCCTATTTTCCCAGTGCATTGTTACAGGAAATGAGGGTGAAACTGGGTGAAACTGGTGAAACTACACTCCAATAAAAAACTTAAAAAAAAAAAAGGTGGCTCCCAGATAAAAGGCACCAAGGCATTGTCCTTAGCATGGGTCGTATCTGTATTCCCAAGTTCACTCTGCTCCTAGGTTACCCTCGTCCACTCTTGCACCTCTAGGGTAGCCCAAATCTACCCAGCAAACCTGCCAGGGGCTATTCAACAAAATGCTGCGTGCTGACAAAAGGTCACCATGCACGGCAGCACTGATGCATCAGGCGCCTTCCCACTCGCGGAAAGAACTCACTTCCCTGTATTTAAAAGGCGGGCTTGGACCTTCATTGAGACACATCTCTAGCTTCCGGTCCGTGGGTTCCTCTACCACGTGCCCTGAGCAATGAGCGTCAATAACAACACCTGCTTCAAGCACGTCCCTCCTCCACCACTGAAAAGCAATCCTTTTATTTATTTTATCCAAACTGCAGCCCCCCTGGAAAAAAAAAAAAAAAAAGCAAAAAACAAACAAAAACCCCCAGCTTTGGTATCCCCCACTCCTGGTAGTTATTTGCCTACTAATAATGGAAAACTATGACTATACCAGGATTTCTCTAAGACTCAGCCCATCCCTAAATACATTCATTAGCAAGTGAATGAACCCCCTGCCCGTGTTAGGACTAAGGACACTCGCAGTCTGTAAAAAGACTTTAGGATGAGGCCCTCCCATCAGAGCCACCGCGGGGCTGCCTTACGTAACTGAACTGTGGGTTTACATATGTGCATATATTTGCAAAGTTCCACATACCGTTTGCCATTTAATCGCAGACTGCACGGAGGAAACACAGTTAGGGAGTCCAAACTCCTCACTTCCCAGCTGGGCACGCTGAGGCCAGGAGGGGGCAGGCGAGCACATGTGCCCTTCTGAGTGGGAGGCTGTCAGGTGACGCCCACAAACCCACCAAGCGGGAAGCCAAGTTCTAGTCCCGAAGCCCTGGCACGTCTGCGACGCCGGGGACGTCTTTTGCCATCTGGTCTCCCCCCTGGCCTTCTCCCTGAGATCACCTCCCTGGATGGAGCATTCCAGGGTTGCAGACCTCAGGGCCCGGCTGTCCTGGGGCATTTCAGATGTGAGTGGCACAACCCAAGCGTTGCTCTGGGGCTCACGGTGCAAGACCTTGGCTTCCCGTGCGTCTGTGTCTTCTTCCTCCTCTTCACCTGCCTCCTCTTCCTTCTCCTCATCTCCCTCTCTTCTCCCATTTGTGGAGGCCACACCATGTTCCAGACACTGCTATCCTACATCTCCCTGGGGGTCACCTTCCCCCTTCATCTGGAGCATTTCGCTTGGTTATGGCACGTTCTTGCCCTTCAGGACACTAACCTCAGCATAACTTAAACACCCTCACCTGTGTCGCTCTCTGATTAAGATCAGTCTCCCCTATTCCCTCACCCTTGCTTGCCCAGCACAGTACCTTTCATGTAGAATGACATCACAGTAACCTTGAGGTTGGTTCCCTCAGTAGCCCCCATTGACAGATGACAAAATGGAGGCTCCATGACTGCAGGTGGCTTGCCTAGGTAGGTCACCCAGGCGGTCAGTAGCACACGGGGCATGCCCGTAACTTCCGCTGTTCAACCACACTGCCTCTCGTCACGGCTCTGCAAAGCCCCTCCAATTTCTCGGGCGCCTTCATGTACCTGCACTTGCCAAATGTCCTTACCCTACAGAAGACCTTCCACGGATCTCAGGAAATCTCAGTGGGTGAAGTAGATGTTATCCACAGGCTGCTAGGGGTTCTCTTCCAAGACAAGGCCATGGCCACAGCCCAACCCTGAGTAAGTCCAAAACCTGCTAGAATGTCTTACCCCCACGGGCGAGCCCTTGGAACAGGATGCTGTTCGCTAGTAACCAACTAGTCAAGACCTTTGTGCAGGATTCCTGGCTGGCCATGGGTGCTGTGCACTTCCACCTAGAAAGGGACTTTTAAATGCTAATAGTGAAAGGAGGAGGAGGAGGAAGAGGGGGAGGAGAACAGGAAGGAGAAGAAGAAAAAAGGCAAAAGCAGAACACATCATTCCCAGCTGTTGGTCTTTTTCACTAGTTTAAAAGCAAAGCTATGGAAGAATGGACACCTTTTTCTGAGTATAACTTTTACTCCCTTGTCCTCTGGATTTATTGCTTGCATCCAGTAGCCGCCACCATAAAACTCTTCTTTTCAATAGACTGCTATTTGAATTGCAAAAGCAAAACTATCCAAGAACATATAATCTAGTAAAAAGTAAAACGATAGTATTACAAAGCGATTTCCAAAGGGCGATTTATTTGCATAGTGATACCCGACAGGCGGAACCAAGGGTCCATCTCCGCTCCGGGCTTTGGTTTGCTGATGGTGCTCTGAGACACTCCATCACCACATCGTGCTTTTAATTTTCCAGAAAAGCAGATGGGGTGACATCCTCGTAGACCAGAGGAGGAAAAACTCCTGGTCCCATTTTAACAGGGTGAACCATAAACACTTCTAAAAGCAACTTGTGTAAATTCTCTCCCTGAAGTGGCTGAGTATCCCCTGCACTTTTGAAAAATGATACGTAGACAAAGACATCTCTCTAGAGGACTGACATTTTCCATCAGCATAGAATGGCTCCTCCCGTGAGGCAGTGCTTTCTTGCTGTTCTCCCCATTTTCTACCTGCCCCAAGTTGGAAGGGTTGTGTGCGTGATGTGTGCTTGATACCTTAGTTTTTCCTCTTTGTGCCTCCTCCTACCTCCTTTCGAGCCGGCTTTCGGATGTTCATCCCAGCCTCTCCCTGTCTCTCCTCCATCTGTTCACTATGTGTCTGGTACTTCCCTCGTCTGACTCTGGTCCTTGCTTTATTTCCAGGCCCGTATCACGTTAACTGCTGGTTTGCCTCTGGCACCTGCAAGCCCCTTTTAGCTTTGTATCCTACTTGCTGATTCCTCACCCCATTGCCTCCTCTCACACTGGCCTGATTCCTCCGGAACATTGATTGAACACTCGGCCCAGCTTAGATTTCCACCCAAAGCAGTAGGCATTTCAACAGAATTGTGTCCTCACAATTTACTTTCCAGATTATTTCTGGATTGTTCCTTACCAACATTAGTCATGCAGATTGAATGACCTCAAGGTAAGAGGCAACACTATGTCAGGGTAGCTGGACTGCGTTAAACTTGGAGTAGGAAGACCTGGGTCCAAGTCCTTCAACTTCTGTTAGCTTCCATCTCCGGGGTGTAGCGTGGGGAGAACCATACCTGGAGGGCGGGAGTGGCTGCATCCGATAGGTTCTTTCAGACCTTCAGGAATTGACCATCCAATTCATGACCTGAATGGACAAGCGGCCTCGTGGGTGACTGGAAAGTGCCTCATAATTGAACTTGATTCAGGAGAGGCACCAGGAGCTCAGATCTGGTGTCTTGGCAGCAGGGATGTTGGGGCATTCTCTTTGCATCTCGCATCCAAGTGTCCCCTCAGAATGGCTGGGTTATTTATTTACCCTCTGTCTTGCAGTCTCCTGACTGGATAGACTTTGGCTCAACGATTGATCCCTGCCTGGTCCAATCAACTGTGACCACGTAGCACCACTGACTTAACTCACATACAAGGTGCAACTGACCAAAGCAACTTCATCCCAAAAGCACCGCCAGGTACCCTTTCTCCAGAAGGGGGCTGTGGCCATAGCAAATGCTTACAGGTACCTGGAGAGGGATTCTTGCAGTGCTGATTCTCACGCTCCTTGAGAAAAAGATCCAGTGGTCAAATAAACTTGAAACAGTGAATATTATATCTTCCTGTTTAAAGATTCACAATGCACATTAATATATCAAAGGTTTGGAGTAGCCCTGCAATAAATAATTCCAGTTAATGTGGCTTGTGGCAACACTTCCCAAGAAAACCATTTGTTATGTAACATCTTAGCGATACCCACTGCAAGAGACTTGGACGAGGGCTGACTTAGATCTCATGAACTGCATAATGCTACCAGCTCTGTCACTGTCTCCTAAGCCAGCAGCCCCCAACTCCTGTGCATAGGAACCACCTGGGGACATTTGACTGCACAGAGTCGGTCAACTGTAGCCCCAGAGACTCTGATTTACTAGGTCTGGGGAGAGGCTTGGAGGTCAGAATGCAAATGCTCCCCAGATACTAGAGTTCTACATAATCATAGTTCTGCATGTCATAGCATAACAATCGCATTTAATGGACATATCCTATGGTGCCAGGGACAAAACCAGTGTGCCTGCATTTTTAAAATTTCATCCTTAAACCCACTTGGCCTAATAGGTATTAGCGCCCATTTGTAAGTAAGAAAATTGAAGCTCCATGCGGCTAGGCAACATGATCACGCGGCTCATGGGTTGCAAGGCTGAGAAGTCAGGGTCTTCTGACATCTGTGTCTCAGTCCTTTGGTCTATACAATTTGCCTCTTCCAGGAACTCACCTTTCTTGGCCTGCTAACTGGTGCCTGTTACTGGCGGGCAGTCAACAGACCATGCTGGAATGAACAAATGCCATGAAGGACCTCCAAGGTCCCTCTTGGCAAAGCACCCCTAAATTCTGCAACTCAAAGTTACGAAGAATGAAGGATACTCAACAGTTTGAGAATTGCCGTTGCATCACACCCACATCAAGACTCGATGGTCGACACTCTCTTGTTTATGCTGAAAGCACTGCTTAATTAATGTCCCACTAGCTTCCATGTAGCCTTCAAGGAACACCTCTGCTTACGGTCTGGTTCTGCTCAAACGAAACCATAACTGCAATTGTGTATGTGCTAACCCATAAAGCCTAGACAGGAAAGAAATTAGCCCCTGAAAAGAATTGAAGAGCTAAGGTGCCATCTATAGGTCGTAAAATAGAGCTCAAGTCCCAAGTAAGTTCCTGTGCACATCACTGAGAATGCATTCTGCTAACAGCTTCTGTCACTAGACATCTTCTTCCAGGGGCCAAATGCTTTTTGCATAGGATCAGGAGTTATCACATGGGAATCAGGTATTGGCTGCAATTAAGAAATTCCACACTTAAATGTGAAACTGTCCGTGAAAATTTTCCCACTTTCCCTCAAATCAGGAAGCTAGGTCTGAACTCCTGGAGTTCAGGTGTCCCTTATCTACAAAGAGATGAAGACACGGGGCCTCAGGCCACAAAGAGGCCATTTGGAAGGGCTCGACTGCCACCTCGTGGTGAAAGTGTGCATTACCGTCCAAAGCAAGGGCCCAGGTAACTTACGCACTGCTCTAAGCCACTTCTTTTATGACAAGAAAGCTTATGACATCTTTTGACATGCCCCAATAAGCTAAAAGAGAAGAAAGGCATTAAAGTGTTTGGCAATAGTCCTTGGTTGGGAATAGGTTATTTTAAACCTAAGGCCATCATACCTGAGCTGATTTGCTTTAAATGCGCCTAGTTTTGAAAAAGCACGTATTTTTCAAATTCTCTCCATTGACAGTGTTTCAAAGAAAACTATTTTGTAACCGCAAGAAAGGGCCTAACTCCAGGCGTGTTTTCTCTATTCTCTATTTCCCCAACTAATTTTTCTCTTCCATCCGTTACTTCCTAGCTGTGTAGCTTTCAGTAAGTTGCTTAAGCTCTCCACTCTCTGTTTAAACATCTAAAGAATGGTTTTTACATTTTTAAAAGCTTGAGGAGGGACCAACAAACAAGAAGATGAGACAGAGAGCACATGGGGTCCACACAGCCCTTCTACAATAGGAAGTACACAACATACACATCTCCATCCCAGAGTCTGCTTTCCAGAGAACGCAACCTAAGGGATCCCTCTGCAATCTGTTCCCAACACAACAGCTAGAGTTATCCTGTTCAAAGTAAGTCAGATTATTACTTCTTTCCGCAATTCAACAACTTCCATTTTATGAGAAACAAAAGACAAAGAGTCTTGCCATCCGCACCCCAGTCCCAGAACCTGTCATCCCTTACTCCTCTGTCCCTCGATTGCTCCAGGCTTCGCTGCACTGGCTTCCTTGCTTTTCCTCAAATGTGCCAGGCATGCTCCTGCCTCAGGGCCTTTGCATGTACTGTTTTGTCTTCTTGGAATGCTCTTTGCCCAGTTATCTGCCACTGCTTCCTGGGTCACCTACTCCAAATCTTGACTCAAATGTTACCTCATTGAAAACTTCCCTCAACCTCTGCTTACGTGTACCCGACTCCACCTCACCCCAGGAATCCACCCGCATCCCTTGCTCCTGTTTTAGCTTTCTCTCTAGCATGTATCAGCATCTGGCACACAGTGTATTTTCCTTATTTACATTGTTTCGTGTCTGTCTCCTCCACCAGAACCCAAACTCCATGAGGGCAAGGACGTTTTTCTGTTCTTTTCACTGCTGTATTCCCAGAACCTAAAATAGCTGGTACATGGCAGTTACTCAATATTTATTGAACAAGCAAGCGAGTAACATGATGGAAGACTATGGATATGGAACTAGAAGAACTGTGATCTTTAGGGAAGTCCCTTAAACAGCATCTGATTTTTTTTCATGTGAAAAATGAGAACAATACTTATGTCATTTTTTGTAAAAGTTACACACTATACCATGTGTGAAAGCGTCATATAATAAACTGCTAAATAAACATAATGCGTAATTTTTCCGGAAAATGAATTCTTCATCAGTGAGCTACTTAATTTTTCTAATCTAAAGCTACTAGACTGCCAAAGAGTAAGTGTATAACCGTCAGACACAGAAAACCTTGAAAACTGTTCTGGTATTTAAATAAAATATAAAAAGATTTATTCCAAAGTCATACCCAAAATGTACAAACAATGAAATGCATCTCTTTTCAAGACTTAAATAAAAAAAAAGCCCTCTTTACATTTAAATTTTATAACCATTTAAAGATCTTTTGCTCCCATATAAAAAGTCTGATAAAAGTTAATTCCATAAAGTGTCAAATGTACTCATTTATATAAAAAGCATTCTTTCTATAAATGCAAAATATTCAAATACAATAGTTGTATTACGCAACTGTCCTCAGTTTCTAGACTTCTTGCTAGGCTATAGAATCGCATTTCTACATACTTCTTATACGACTATAGACGCTGACACTTTTTTCGGATGTTCATACCTCTCTGATCAAGTGCAATGCTGCTTTTACGTTGCTTTTCAAGTGAAATCTTTTCCCAGTGGTGACTCACTATTCTACACAAAGAGCAGCCACACCACTCATTGCAAAATTCATAGGTTCTAATTCTTTTTACGCAATTTAACACGCGAATCAAAGCTATGATGCATTACTTTCTTTACAGAGATTTTAATAAATATCCCTAAACTCTAGAAGACTGTTCATAATCCTTAAAAGCAGGGGTCAGCCAACTTGTTCCGTAAAGATCCAAAAAACAAATATTTTAGGTTTCTCAGGTTACTTCTCTGTTACATACTCTCTCTCTCTTTTTTTTACAATGCTAAAATGTTTTTTAAAAAAATTCTCAGCTCTGCTAATCCTCTACTTGAAAAAATAGAAGTCATTCATCTCTAAATTAGATTTCTCAAGTGTTAATAAAATGTAAACTTCACATTTTGTGGTAAATGAAATCCATGGTTTCTGACCCCTGAATTGAAAGTTCATCATCCATGAGAAATGAATCCCAAAGAGTGGGTCTGCATTTCAGATATTCTTTTTAATCAATGGTACTTTCTCATGGCTTCTTTTTCATTTTGAAATGGATAATTCGCATGTGTCTTTATTTTTTATTTATTTATTTATTTTTGGTCTTCATTTTTGATAGGGAAAAACGCTCTTCATGTAGCTACTGTGAAGCCTGTGAACTCAAAGGGGAATACATCCATGCTAAAAGAGGTAGATGCACACACACAGGGGTATGCAGTCATAGGTCGGTGCATACTGGAAACGACCCTTTGATACATAAATTCAACATAAATGCTCTCCAGGGTTAAGAAGGAATTAGTGGAAACCAGCTAGAAGGTATCCAAAGACGTCCTAAGGGATGTTCTAATTTGTTTTTATCATATGTAGTTTACGTTTTGGGAAAAACATGATTTGCATATGCAATCTGTTAATATAAATTAATGTAGCAGCATGGTTTATACAAATTACTGGTGCATATAACCTGGAGTTCACTTAGCAGATACAGCAGAGAATTCTGTGGGAGTATGTCTGGACTCTGAGAGGGTAAAACAGACCTGTTTATAAACACTGATCTCTAACATGGAGTAGGCTACCTATAGCTTGGTACTGAGAATCACACCACTCTGTGTGTGTGTGTGTGTGTGTGTGTGTTGTATGTTTTCCTTTCCTACCACAAACAGTGTTATGAACAGATTTTGGCAAATAAAAAAGTTTCTGTGAATTTACTCAAATATAACACAAACAAGTTAGAAGCCTCTAGAATTATAATCCCATGTTATTCTACAAAAACATTTACAAATTCTAAAGCCAAGAAAGGTGAAAACTTTGGTAAACCTAAGAAGCTCAAATGTACTAGTCAGCCTAATACAGCCTTATTTTTGAACTATAAAGAGTAAAGTTTTCAGTGCAAAAACAGTATCTTGATAAATAGCTATGACACAAAAATCCCAGGAAACAGTTAAAGACTCTAAAACACTTAAGTACTATCCTGAAGGCATGTTTTGGTATAGAAAAGGTAATTTGGGGCTAGGAAATAACAAGGTGTTTTACTGACTTAACTGTGAGTCTGGGTGGTGGAATATTTAAACAAACAGATTTTGCAAACAGATTCAGCACATTTATAGCTCATCACGTTTTTTCTTAAATGGCCACTTTGGGTGTTGTAATACGTGGTCTGCAGCCTGAAGGACAAGGTACATGAATTCTTCTACATCGAAAGAATAGTTGGTAAATTTCGGATGTTCCCCCAGAGTTGGGTGGTGGCCCTACAAAACCAAACCAAAACATAAATCTGTAAGTCACTGAGGATACGGTTTTCTGAACAGGAATAAAATCATTTTACTTTGGCCAAGGCAACCGTCCCAATAAAACTTTACTTATAAAAACAGTGGGGGGCCAGATTTGGCCTACTGGTCTATAGTTTGCTGATCCCTCCTATATATAATTTAATACATCTTCCTAGGCCCAAAGTTCCCAAAGTTGTCTTCTCAACATACAGATACAGAGTGATTTATTTCCCTTTTCCCCCAACTTGCAAATATAAAATACAACTCAATGTTCCAGAGAAGAACAGTTTATCTTTGAAGTTTAATGATAGTTTTTCATATTAATTAGATACTTTAAACCAATGAAAAAGCAAAATGAGGTGAAAAGAAAAAAAAAAAAAACACAAAACAAGGTGAGTTTCATCACTGAACTTTACCTTATCCTGAGGAAAGACTTTGTTCTGCCTTCGCCAAGTGATGTAGTGGATGCCTCTCAGCCTGGCCAGGTCTAAGTAACAGCGCTCATCTTCACAGTTGTACCTAAGGATGCACCCACACATGAGACCTGTGTCCAGGCATTTTGCCAATCAACATTTCTCTGGGAAATAACACGCCTCCCAAATATATTCCTACAAAAGGTTGTGTAACTAGTATACAAGATCGATGGAGATTATTTTTTAAATATCGTCATAACTAAGCTACCTCAAGTTTAAAAAAACCAAACAGGATCAAGGTTTGGAAGGAACTGAAGTTTATCAATAGGGCCAACTGCCTGTGAACTTGATATTATCTCCTAATACCCAGTCTACACACATGGAAGCAGACTTAGGGGAGGTACCACATCCAAGGGCACACAGCTAGGGAAGCAAAAACTGAGCCCAGTCTGCTGAGCTCCAAGGCCCAAGGGTTATCAATTACACCTCTTTCCTTCCCTCCCTCCCTTCCTTCTTTACCTCCCTCCCTCTGGGGGAAATGAAGCACTGAGATAGAATCCATAATTATCTGGCTATTTCTCTAACGTATATGTATTTCAAATATTTTTGCAGAATGTGGGAAGTTCACAACTTTTTTTCTAAATAGTCTCCCATTTAAAACCTGAGTGAAATCTAGGTGCTTAGACACAAAGAGAGAAATGAGGTTAACAGTAACCACTGTTGGCGTGTCCAGAGTGAAAGATGAGGCATGGTGTCCAGGGCAGAATTACCAAGGGGGAGCGGGCCATGTCTCCATAACCACCCACCCCGGTTAGAGGAGTGCCCCGGAAAGACCATTTTCACCTTGAAGGCTCAGTTTCCCTGTGGATGGAATCAGTGAGCACAAGGCAGAGTGGCTGGCCTGTGCTCTTCATGAGACATACAGGCTCTTGAACTCTCTTGTTTTTATTGTGGTAGAAAACACATAAAATCTACCATCTTGTCCACTTTTAAGTGTACAGTTCAGTAGTGTTAAGAGTATTCGCGTTGTGCAACCAATCTCCAGAAAGTCCCCATCTTGCAAAACTGAAACTCTGTTCCATGCAACAAGAACTCTTCATTTTCCCCCCACACCCCCCGCGGACCCCTGGCAACCCCCATTCTATGCTCCATCTCTGTGAACCGGACTACTCTGCATACCTCACATAAGTGAAATCACACAGTGTATGTCCTTTCGTGAGTAGCTTATTCTACTTAACATAATATCCTCAGGGGTCATCCATGTTGTAGCCTGTGACAGGATCCCCCTCTTTTTTAAGGCTGACTAATGCAGAGGTATGCAGATAGACCCACATTTCACATTCTGTTTATCCGTTCATCCGCTGATGGACATTTGGATGGCTTCCACATTGGCTATTGGGAACAGTGCTGCCGTGAACAGAGGTATGCAACATACAGGTTGCCTTTTACCATAACAATGATACAGAGGGCAGAGAGATGATCACAGCCTGAGAGGCACACAGGAACGAGCTTCGAGGACGGAAGTCACAGACGCACATCTCCCACACCATCATGAGATGGAGGGAGAAAGCGGAATTTGCTTGCTAAGTGAATGGTGGCTGCAGACTTCACATTTTTAACTTGAGGTTTGTTTTCTTTCTAGAAGCCTATATGATGTGACTTTCCTGTAAGGAGTAAATATTAGGCCTTTTGAAGCTCTGAATGACAGTCTCGGCATGCATAAAAAGCATTATTCGTGGCCTCAATGTAAAGCTGTCTCAAAGCACTTACAGTTCAAATACAGCAGCCCAGTCTGGAAGGAAAAGTAAATGGGTAAGACCAGCTCCATGCATTCCAATAAATATGTCCGTGTTATGAGTGATCCTCAGCTGATCCAAAAACCCAAGTTCCCTGCGAGCATATAGAACAACAAAAGACAGATGGGGAGAAGACAGAAACTGTTAAGATGACTTAGCTCAGGACTCACGGTAACAATATTCATACAAGTGTCTTTCCCAATTTAAATCACATTCCACTGTGGCTTTTTGCCAATTTCAAGCCTACTCCAGGAATTAATAGCTTAATAATTTAATAATTTAACGTTGTTTTCTAAGTAAGCTCACTTTTTTTAAAAAGTGCAAATATTTGCAACTAAATGCATTTTTTTTAAGATTTCCTTTTTTTTCAAATTTCATTTTTTTTTAAGATTTCATTTTAAGACTTCGTTTTCTTTTCTTTTTTTTTTTTTTAAGATTTTATTTATTTATTTGACAGAGAGAGACACAGTGAGAGAGGGAACACAAGCAGGGGGAGTGGGAGAGGGAGAAGCAGGCTTCCCGCAGAGCGGGGAGCCCGATGCGGGGCTTGATCCCAGGACCTGAAATCATGACCTGAGCCGAAGGCAGACGCTTAACGACTGAGCCACCCAGGCGCCCCTAAGACTTTGTTTTCAATCTCTACACAATGTGGGGTTTGAACTCACGACCCCGAGATCAACAGTTGCAAGCTCTACCCAGCCAGGTGCCCCTAAATGTGTTTATTTTAGAAGAAAACTTTTAGCACTGTCTTAAATGAAAAACCGGTAACACAGGTCCAACAAAATTGTAAAAACAGATATAATCAAAGGAAAAAGATTCAAATCTAGGTAGATCCCACAGCAAGGCAAAGCTCTGAGCCCGAGGCCTGCTCTTTCTTTATGAAACAGGGAAATCAGCAGGCTACTAAAGAGATGTTATGATATACCAGCACCAAACTGAAAACTACTTCCTTAAGATAATAAAAGAATTTTTTTATAAAATAAATACTCCTTGTGTGACTGGAGTTTATTCAATGCCATCTGGGTACACCTAAAATTAGCTCAGATACCACCAAGGCATTGTCCTGACTGCAACAAACTAATCCACAATTTTATGCACATTAAGATCATCAAAGTGTGCTCTGAATTCAAGACCCTAAAAAACATGCAAACTCTGAACACAAAGTCAACGCCAAAAATGTCCACTGAAATGAGGCTGGCAAGAAACACTGGACTAAGTATAATCCTCTGAATACACATAATGGAATTAGATCGCCCAGTCCCGCTTACCCAAAGGAAAAAAAAAATGACCAAGATTATTTGGGATTTAAGAAGAGAATAAGAATTCCCAGCTTCTCCTCTTTATTTTTTAAGATTCTATTTATTTATTTGAGAGAGAGAGAGAATGAGTGAGCATTGGGGGGGGGGGGTGCAGAGGAAGAGGGACAAGCAGACTCCATGCTGAGCACAGAGCCCGACGCGGGGCTCGATCTCACCACCCTGAGATCATGACCTGAGCTGAAATCAAGAGTCGAACACCTAACCGACTGAGCCACCCAGGTGCCCCCCAGCTCCTCCTCTTTAAAGAGCTTCCTCTTGAAGTACAACAGAAACCCCACACACCACACAGGGAAAGGAAGACAGGGGGCACCCTGTGTGTGTCTCACAAGAGGTGCACATGCCTTGGTTTCTCCAGGAATGCCAACTGATGCCAGGGGAAGGATGAGGATGTGCCCAGATGGACAGAACCCTGGAGTCTGAGGGTAAGGAGGCAAAGCTCCACCTACTGTTTTGTAATGCTTCCCCCGGACTGGCAAGGTCTGAATTTATTGTTACTCTTCCTTCACCTGAAAAAACCTACGTATCCTACAAGCCAGTCAACGCCTGAGCGTCCGAGGTGCCTTCCCCAGTTCTGTCAGCCTGACCTCGGGCCCTCTTCTTCCTCCGTGTCTTCCTGTGGTGAAGGCACCACTGCATAGTGTAATTTGTAAGACAGGAATAGTTCTGCCAACCTCCTAAGACTGTAGGAAGAGTGAGAGGACATAAAGCATAAGAGTAAGTCACAACAGATGGTAGCTGTTCTTACGACTGCTATTTATTTGTATTCCGGGTCTGTGGTCCTCAAGACCAAAGCCATGCCATCCTCCATAACTGGACTCCTACTTCAAAGCCTGTGACCGGCTGGCAGGTACACGATAAAGATTGAATATATAAATGAATGGATGTATGAAGAATAAGGTGCGGAACTCCCCTGTTTACTGCTAAGTTGTTGTTTTTTGTTTGTTTATTTTTTAAGTAGGCTCCACACCCAGTGTGGGGCTCGAACGCACAACCCTGAGATCTGGAGTCACGTGGTCTGTGGACTGAGCCAGCCAGACGCCCTTCTTATTGTTAAGTTCTAACCTATCAATAACAGAGACCCATACGCTGGAATATGGATACTTTTCCTTTTTTAACGTAGGAACTGTTCATAGGGTTAAACTTGGAAAACAAGACAATGACTGTAGGTGGGCAAGGGAGGAGAGAAAAGTCTTCACCTTTCCTTCTGAGCTTTTTTCTACACTGCTTGGTTTTTTCAACCAGGACCAGGCACTGTTGTTTTTACATCCACAGGGCTTACCTAGACAGTAAATGTTAGGCATATTCTGTCTTTCTAAGCCTTTTGCTTGTGCTGGAGTTTTAAAAGAAATGCAAATACTTTGTAATATTTTTAGAAACCTCGTATTCCTCTATGACCCTCAAATTATTCCCATAGAACTAATTTTAGGCCAGGAGTTGAGACCCAGCAGCTAACAGGACAAATTAGGCCAGGAACATTTTAACATTTTTTTTTAAATTCAGAATTAGTTGCCAACTTTTTTTTTTTTAAGATTTATTTATTTATTTTTGAGAGAGAGAGAGAAAGAGACAGCGTGAGTGTGGGGGAGGGACAGAGGAAGAGGGGGGCGAGAGAATCCCAAGCAGACTCTCTGCGGAGTATGGAGCCTGATGTGAGACTCTATCTCAGGACCCTGAGATCAGGACGGGAGCTGAAACCAAGAGTCGGACACTTAACTGACTATGCCATCCAGGCGCCCCTATTTTTTTTTTTTTTTTTGCCAACTTCTAAAAATTCAGAAATTTCAAATGAAAACGTGGACTCGAAAAAAGAACTCTGGATTCACCACTTCGCTTGAACAATGAGATGGTGTCGAAACATCAGACCACACACAGCCGAAGAGCAACTGCCCCTGTCCGCCCAGGGTCCTCACCTGCTCACTTCACTCACGGAGGTGTCTGCCTGTCCCTTCCTGGTCTATCAGTGTCAATGGCTACCATTCGAAAAACCCTTTTGATTTTCCATTAACTCATCCAAGCAAAAGATGACAGTGTCTGTCCAAGAGCGGGATATTACTTACTTATATTTGTAATCGACAATCTGAACCTCAAGTGTAGATACCGTTTTCAGTGCGTTTACCAGCTAGGGGGAAAAAAAAAACATTTAGAATGTCTTTTCCTTCCTTCTCTTCTGTTTTATTTTCCTTTGAGTCCTAAAATTTCTTATTTTCATACATAATATTTTTCAGGTATTACCTATCATCCAGATCTACTGTTTTAACCTTTAACTGAGTTCAAATGCAGATTCCACCCCTCGGTCACATGACCTCCCTAAAATCCCACCACCTGGGCTGTCATAAAGGCTGAAAGCAGCAAATTCATGGGAGTGAAGTGCTCGGCACAGAGCCCACTACCTGTTAACTGCTATTATTACTACTTGCTAGTTAATCCCTCAATTTTTCAACATAGGTTTGCTGGGCACCTACCTTGTTCCGGGCTTTATGTTAAGAGTTTTCTCCCTATGCCTTATCTCATTTCAGACAAACTACTTGTGCTTTTGGCCTTATCCTCTGAAAACATTAAATTTTTGGCAGAAAAAAATGTTCTCAATATTTCTACACAGAAAAACAACTATTCTTCTAGCAAACAGAAAGTAACAAAGCACAATTAACCTAGTATCAGAAATACAGCCATGGTTCTCTGTGTCCCTCACAATTAGCCGTCTTAACACAACACTGTGGGTCACTGCTATTCAGAAATTTTTGCCCTTGTATCCTGTGGCCTGTGGCGTGCACTATACAACAAAAATGGTAACAAAAGTATCACTTCAACTGTGCTGGCAATGCTCAGTGCTTTAGGTACTCGTCACTTAATCCTCATACAAGTCTCATACCAAGTAAATATTATTACGCCTATTTTTTTTAAAGATTTTAAATAATCTCTACACCCAATATGGGGCTTGAACCCACAACCCCAAGATCAAGAGTAACATGCTCCTCTGACTGAGCCAGCCTCAGGCACCCCCATATGCCTTTTTTTTTTATTCTTATGTTAATCCCCATACATTACCTCATTAGTTTTAGATGAAGTGTTCCATGATTCATTGTTTGTACACAACACCCAGTGCTCCATGCAGAATGTGCCCTCCTCAATACCCACCACCAGGCCAACCCATCCTCCCACCCCCCCTCCCCTCTAGAACCCTCAGTTCGTTTTTCAGAGTCCATCGTCTCTCATGGTTCGTCTACCCCTCCGATTCCCCCCCCATATGCCTTTTTTTAACAGTTTATTTGTTTATTTGAGAGAGGGAGAAAGCCACACGTGTGAGCAAACGGAGGAATAGAGGGGGGAGGGTGGGGGAGAGAATCTCAAGCGGACTCTGAGCTGAGAGCGGGGAGCCTTACTCAGGGCTCGATCTCATGACCCTGAAATCATGACCTGAGCTGAAACTAAGTCACTTAACCGACTGAATCACCCAGGCACCTCCCCCCCACCCCATATGCCTATTTTAAAATGATACAATGGAGGCTTAGAGATGTTTAAGGAACTTTCCCAGGATCTTGCAGTTAGCAAAGGGCAGAGCCAAAATTAAATCTAGGTCCTCTGACCCCAGAATCTGTGTTTTTAGGCAGTGCCCTGGTAAAAGCAACAGGCAAGGACTTACATCCACTTCCTTCCCCTGTTACACACATACACAGTTATAGAATGGAAGTTTCTCTCTCTAGATAGCCCCTGAACTCCCCTGAATATACTGCTTATGTCAGGGAGTTGAAAGAGTGAGGATAGGTTAGAATTCCGTTTTCCAGGAGCGAATTAATCCCTGTGCATGAGCCCTGGTCTTGTAATGAGATGGGTCCACATAAAAAGAATCTCGTTTCAGAGGGTCCTCAAGCAAACAGGCTTTTTTTTTTTTTTTTTTTTACAATTTCTAGTCACACCACGGAGGTGGCCACAGCCCTCTGACATGATTATCCAGTCCTGAGGTTGGGCAGCATTGCAGGAACTGTCATTTAATGAGAGCATCTGGGTTTTTTTTTTCCTTAAAAATTGTATTTATTCATTTGAGAGAGAGAGCACACAAGCAGGGGCAGGGGCAGACGGAGAGGGAGAAGCAGACTCCCCGCTGAGCAAGGACCCCCGACTCGGGACCCGATCCCAGGACCCTGAGATCAAGACCTGAGCCGAAAGCAGCCGCTTAACCAACTGAGCCACGCAGGCAGCCCTTTTCCTTGAGACTCCGGAGGGCCAAAGGTCTTTTGCTTTTTCTCTGTCCCCTACCAAGGGCTGAAGGAAGGGATCCATTTTATTGTTCAGAGGCACCACCTCCCTCCCCTACATCAGACTGAGAAGGAACCAGTCAGCTCTTAACTCCTCCTGGTTGTTTTTCTTTCCCACCCCAGTTTATTTTTTGTCTCTCCTCTAGCCCCTACCTCTGAAGCCATTTTATGAACTGTCAAGTGCCACCTGAGCCTCCAGTAAAAACAAAAACAGGCATCTATCTATCTATCTACCTATTCATGAATCAAGGTAGAGTCAAAGGTGCTTTCTTCTCTGCTTGGTAGCTGCCTTTTCAAGTGATGCCGATCACCGGGAGAAAAGCAGCCGGTGGGTGCTCTTTGGCTTAGAGTTCAGATCCGAACTGCCAAATCTCACCCGTGGGCAACATCGTTTGCACGATCAGTGGGACCAGATGCGAACACGTCGCTCGCTATACCGCGGCACCCACTGGCACTACCCCTTTGCGCTGGACCGCTTGCCAGGGTTTGAGGCTGCTCCTTGGCCAGCCTTTCCAGTGGACTGGCAGCCAAGGTGGGTCAGCCTCCTCACATTTATTTGTGTTGGAGCAGTAGAGTTCTCTGGTTAAGAAGAAGGCTCAGACCCTGACGACCACGGCTTACCCCCCATTATTCTGCTCCCTGGCTGGGTGACCTTAGGCATGTTTTGTAACCTCTAAGCCTCTGTGTTCTTGTCAGGCTTCCCATCCATCTACCCCAGCCCTGCATCACTTGATACATTTTTATTCCCAGGTCTTTAACACACACACACACACACACTGCTCATTTCTTCCACCCACGGCTTCCAATCACTAGTCTCATTACACCATATGTTCATGTCCTCCATAATCCATATGGATCTCAAGACACTAATTACATAATTTTGATCCGCCAGTTAGGCATCCAAATTAATCTATGTAAAACATTTTACCCATCCAAACCTGCCTCCAGTCCCCTCCTACTGAGCTTCTTCCATCTCAATTCCACTGGCCTGCTCAAGCTAAAAGCCCGGGAGTTCACCTCTGATTCTCAGTGCCTTTCCTGGGCTGACCTCATGTGTACCTGCATATACCGACAGGAAGTCTCCTAGACTCACTCTCCGAGACTGATCTTGAATCCATTTCCTTTATCATCTCTGCTGTCATCACCTTCATCCAAACTCTTACCGGGGCCACAGTGATGGCTCTGCATGAATCCCTCTGCTCCTACTCTTGCAGCAAGAGTGGTTTACAAATAAATAAATAAGCCAGTTCATGTCTCTGCCTGTGTATTCATTTTCAACGAGCTGCTACGACCAATTACCACAGAGTCCACACCTCACAAGAACACAACTGACCCTCCCACTGTTCTGCAGGACAGTAGTCCAACAGTGAGACAGACAGCTGTCCACAGGGCTGTGCTCCTTCTGGGGGCTCGAGGGGAGAATCCGTGCCCAGCTTCTAGAAGCCATCGCATTCCTTGGCTCGGGGCCCTTCCTCCATCTTCAAACCCAGGAACGTGGCATCTCTCTGGCCCTGCTTCTATCCTCATGTCTCCTTCCTGGATTCTGTCTTCCTCTTCCACTTTCCAGGAGGTGCTCAACAGAAATCTGGTCAGTGAGAAGAATCCAGCTAAGCAAAGAGCATTCCAGGCAGAGGTAAAAGCTCTCTGGTGGAGACAGCTTAAGGCCCTTTGGTGATTCCATCGGGCCCTCCTGGATCATCCAGGTTGATCTCTCCATTTTCAGGCCAGCTGATGAGCAACCTTAATTTCACCTGCAAGCTTAGCATCCCTTTGCCACATAACCTAACCTAGTCATGGGTTCCAGGGATTAGGACGTGGACATCTTTTGGTGGTGGCCCATGATTCTGCCTACCACACCGTGCTGCAAACTTCACAGAGGCTTCCCTCCCACTGGAATAAAACCTGCCCATCTCCTCACCCAGGCCCATGAGGCTGATAAGATAGGGGACCTCCTCATACCCTGCCTGACTTCTCTGACCTCTTGTGGGGTCATCCTCACCTCTCCCACTGTGCCAGTTACGCTGGTGACCCCTCCATTCCTGGAGCACCTAAAGCTCTGAACACCACAGGCCATTTGCTTCTGCCTGGGAGGCTCTCTCCCTGGCTGGTTTCTTACTGATAAGGTCTCTGCCAACAGCACCTCTTTAAACACCTCACCTGACTGCTTCCCCCTTCCTCCTGCATCTCCTGCCCCAACACATCACCTTGTTTTACTTCCTTTGTAGCACTGCCCACTACCTGAAATCATCTTACTTAGGGACTTGTTTACTTATTTCTTGTCTGTCCCACCTTGAGAGCATAAGCTCCATGAGGACAGGGACCTTACCTGTCTTGTCCTCTCCTGTAGCTCCAGGGCCTAGAATATGGCCCAGGACACAGCAGGTGCCCAACACATTTCTGTGCAATCAATCATACTACTGTGAGAACATCTTCCAGCCATGCTGTTGTAGGCAGGTGCCTTACAGGGTGGTCTTATTTAAGTACAATGTACGAGTTGATGCTATCGAAATGAATCAGAGAAACTCAGAGGTGAATAGTTTCTAAGACACACAGTCATGAAAAGAACGGAGACTCTTCCAACTTAGGTGGTGGATGCTACCGTATCACAATGCTCCATCAACCACCTCTCAAGAGATACTCTTGCATTTCTGCTGCTCGTTTGTCCAGAGGCAGAATGTTTGGCAATCTATGGCAGTAAAGGCAGGAATCAGGATTTCTGCCTCTGTTTCCCCTCTGAGTTGGGGCAGATGCACGTTTCCCGTGAGGCAAAGCTGGTTTGGGCAATGGGTGGTTTGCTGACTTCCACGAGAAGTCCAATAAATGAACCAGGCATAGCCACCAAACTTTTCTAAAAGCTAATAATTTCAAATCAAAGCATTTAATGCAATGTGAAAAAAATTAAGCGCATCAGTCACAGGAAGTTAAATTCAATACAATGATATTAAAAATGCCTACCAAACACTAACCTCATTTTGGTTTAGTATTTTCCGGTACTCTGTACTCCGTGCAAGGATGGTGACTCGGATTTTTCCGTCCTGTAATCAAAAGGAAAAGGCAAAATCATGCTCTATATGCCTGCACATATGAGTGAATGCTAGAACCTAAAATGCGATTTTCACAAAGAGATGAAACTCAATCAGGATACATTTAGGGGACGATTATGGTTTTAGCCTGATTCCTTCAGAGTTCTCGCAGGAAACAAAAATGCATCCACTTTAGCCACAGAAGACAAAACCTGTTTATTACACTTCTGTTTGGTTAGCTCCATGGAATTTTTGGCAGGGGTTTGTGGATTAGGTGGGGATTTGGGGGGAGAACCAGGTTGACATGGGGAAAGACAGGGAAAAGGAAAAGGAGGAAAAAAGCACATACTTCCACTGTCCCTTAGCTTATCTGTCACAGGTTGGTGACATCTGATTTTGGATCACTTCAGGTGAGAAAGTATTAACTGAGAAAACACTGTCTTCTGATTCTTTTTCTGCAAAGGTGGCATTGATTTTTATTTCGGGTGAAAAGTCAGGCCCACGTCAGAACTCACAAGGTAATCCTTACCTTGGGTCCCTCCTGTGTGATGTTCAGTCTGTGTAGCACATGCTGGGAAAATGCCCTGAATAATCCCGTGTTTTGGCAGCCAGATATCTAACATGAAAACAATAGTTCATATTACAGTGAATAATTGTGTATTACTCTTGAAGATGTTCTCAAGTTACATATAAATGTTATCTTAAAACCTATCAAGAATAGGGCGCCTAGGTGGCTCAGTTGGTTAAGCGACTGCCTTCGGCTCAGGTCATGATCCTGGAGTCCGGGGATCGAGTCCCACATCGGGCTCCCTGCTCGGCGAGGAGCCTGCTTCTCCCTCTGACCCTCCCCCCTCTCATGTACTCTCTCTCATTCTCGCTCTCTCAAATGAATAAATAAATCTTAAAAAAAAAAAAAAAACCTATCAAGAATAGGGATGCCTGGATAGCTCAGTTGGTTAAGCGGCCAACTCTTGATTTCAGGTCAGGTCATGATCTCACAGTCCGGGGATCAAGCACTGAGTCCAGCTCCACGTTCAATGGGAGTCTGCTTGAGAATTCTCTTTCCCTCTCCCTTTGCTCCTCCCCTCTCCCTGCACAGGTGTGCCTCTCTCTCTCTAAAATGAATAAATAAATCTTAAAAAAAAAAACCTATGAAGAATAAATGTATAAATATGAATATGAATAACAGATATGCTTACCAAAGGTGTATTATAGAACAGCCCGTATCGCATCCGGGGGAGTAAGGAAAAAACAGCTTCTTTAAAACATACCTAAGAATGAAGGTATTATACAAGGTAAGAGAAAACAATTTGTACCACATCAAAATAGTACTTACCAGAAAATAAATTTTAATTAATCTTTTTGCACTGAAATATTTTGAATAGCAAACTATTTCACTCAAGGGAAATTCATAATTTTGGAGAATCTAAAGGAAAAATTTTCTTAACACTACATGGTTAATAATTAAGAATGATTCAAAGTTATAAAAAAAGAAACTACAAAGTCAGAAATCAATGGCAATAGCTAATAGAAACTCATATTAAATATTTATTTGATGAGTGAGTCATCTGCAATGACTGTTATTTACAGACATTTCAGGAAAGTTTCCAGTACCCTTTTGGAATCATAAGTTTTCAAATGTATAACATCATAATCAGTAAAGGCTTTCCAGGTGTCAGAGAACAGGTCACCATATCCATAGGAGCTCTGAAAGTGGAAACAAAAGAGGTTAGGGCAACAAAAGTCTACAACGTGGCTTTTCAAAAGTGCAACAAAATATTTGAATCAGCTTGTCAATGTTAAGAACTAATGATTCTAAACAAGCTCATAAAATTCATGGAAGAAAAATGGATTTTCATCTTAGGCTTGAGCAAGGACCTAGTATGATATAATGTCATCAGAAATAATCACCCACAATTGTAATCTTAGTCTGTTAAAAACATTGTTTTTCTACCCTATCCCTTTTTAGATTCATATCTCTGAATGATAGCTGGTGTGGGTTTTTTTCCCTGTGAATCTTCTATCTAAATCACACACATACAGGGGCGCCTGGGTGGCTCAGTTGGCTGAGCGCCTGCCTTCAGTTCAGGTCATGATCCCAGAGGCCTGCATCGGGCTCCGGGCTCAGCCCCTCCCCCGCTTATGCTCCGTCTCTCAAATGAATAAATAAAATCTTGAAAAAAAATCACACACATAAAACATACACAGATGCCATCATTTGTACACACTTGGATATTCTCAGCGAGCAAAAATTATCAGGGTAAATGGAATACACTTTTGAAAAGAAATTTTGAAAAGAAAATGCCTTGAAAGTCCTAACACTACAATATGATGAACATTATCCTATGAAATGATCTCCCCATTGACTAAAGAGTAACATGTGATAACGTCCCATTAACATTAATAATAATTATTATTATTATAGCATCTTGCATATTTCCTATATCGCTAGCATTTGAAATGAACACCCCACAAACTTAATGAGCTAGGTGATATCATTATCCCCATTTTACAGATGAGGAAACCGAGATACAAATTTAAGTAATTTGCATAAACAGTAGTGCTGGTGTGTTTGCAGGGCTGAGATTAAATCCAGTCTGTTTGCTTCCAGACTCCAAGATCTTAATCTACGTATCTACGTACGGCAGTTTGCCTCACAGTGGGAAGTAGTTCTTTCTAGTACATTTACTGAATGCATTTCACTTTTGAAAAGTAGAAATTAATTACGTGCTCCATCAGCTAAAGGAAGGAGATCAATTTATTTAAAAATGGAATAACTTAGATTGAAAAATTCAGCCAAAAGAAATAAGAGCTATGTATTGTAGGATGACATTCAAGGTCTACAGCAGGTTTTACATTATGTTCATGTCTTTTTATCGTTATAGCATTCTTTTTTCAGATTTTGAAATTTTTATGTTGCACATATTAATTTCAAAGTTAGTGAGAACTGTCAGATGTAGTGATAAGAAAAAAAATTTCCCCTTCGATGTTTCTCCTGTGCCATTCTAATAAAGGCCCTTCTCAACACCATCAAAAATGAAATGTCCCTATTCTGGCTCAATAATAAATAAAGGGCAATTAAAAGAAGTGATTCTAGACAGTTTCTTGAGATAAAATACTTCAAATAAAATAAGATACCCTTGAAAGGAAAATTTAATAATAAAATACAGCAATCCTGACTGATCCCTTTCCAGGGAAATCATGTATTATTCAGCAACAACCACCTCCAGAAGCTTTTTTTTTTTTTAAAGATTTTATTTATTTATTTGACAGAGAGATATGGAGAGCAGGAACACAAACAGGGGGAGTGGGAGAGGGAAAGCAGGCTTCCCACTGAGGAGAGCCCGATGTGGGGCTCAATCCCAGGACCTTGGGATCATGACCTGAGCCGAAGGCAGATGCTTAACAACTGAGCCACCCAGGCGCCCCCCTCCAGAAGCTTCTTATCCATGTCCCTCAACTTCAAATTATCTGCCACAGGGGAAGGAGGAACTTCTTTCTAGTCTCATGTTGAAGAATATTTGGATATTCTTAAAGATGACATAAAACTTCCTCCTGGGTATGTCTCTAACTTAAACATGCTCCTGACCCATGACTTAGAAATTCTACTTCTAGAAATGTGTCCTACAGAAATGCTGGGACAAGAGTATAAAGACATGTCTATGGAAAGGATATTCACTGCATTTCCATAAATAGCACAAAATAGAAACGAACAAAATGTGATTGGGGCCAAGAGATTATACATGCACTGAGGCATGCATTGAATATGTGAACATCCATAACATTCACCAAATTGAATACCATGTAACCACTAAAAAAAAAAAACCCTAAATGTACCCACTTAGAAAGATGTCCCTGATATAATATTAAGTTAGCAAATATGAGAGAACATATTTTCTGTAAGGATATAATAGAAACACACCCTAACACAAATTTAAAATATCCTTATACAAATCCTTATATAAATTTTGGATAAGGATATATTTATCTTCGCTAAAATAAAGTCTTGCCAGGGATTCATACATGTGAACTGTAGTTAGTCACCTTTGAGGGAAATGGAGTTGGAAATGAGGAAGAAGGAGAGGAGACTTTGCCTTTTTATCTTTTTTTTTTTTTTTCACAACCCATGACTTATGTATTTTATAATTGGAAGTTTGTACCTCTGATCCCCTTCATCCATTTTGCCCACCTTCCAATTCCCTCCCCTCCAGGGACAGGAGACTTTTGTTTAAAAAAAAAAAAAAAAGATTTTATTTATTTATTTGAGAGAGAGAGAAAGCATGAGCAGGGGGGCAAGGGACAGAGGCAGAGGGAGAAGCAGGCTTCCCGCCGAGCAGGGAGCCCGACGCGGGACTGGATCCCAGGACCCTGGGATCATGACCTGAGCCGAAGGCAGACGCTTCACCAACTGAGTCACCCAGGCGCCCCGACGGGCGACTTTTCTTAACTCTTCATACTTCTGTGTTGTCTGAACTCATTATAAACAGGTGTTACTTGCAAAATTAAAAATAATCATAATGAAGCTACACTACTACTAGCACAAGAAAATGTGGAAAGCCTGCAGTAAGTCCCCTCTCGTTCATTCTTCTTCATAGGAGCAGCCCTGCTGTGGCCAGAACCGCATCTGCAGAGGGTCCTCCGTGCACCTCTGGAGGCTGGTGGCCTTGCCCATCTCACCTAGGAAGCCATGTGCCAGAGAAACGGCCAAACTGCTGAGATTGAAGAGGGTGACAGGGAGAGAGTTATGTCACTAAGATGTGAACATCAGCCACAGCCACCGGCGGCTCTTCTCCCAGCTGCTCAGCCCCAGCTTGGAGGCTCCATCGCTCGCCACCTCCCCGGGGGCTGCAGTGTGGCTTCCTCCAAGGCCTTGCCAGCGAAAAAGAAAACTGCACGGCCACACAACACCTTAATGCTGTCCTCATCCAACCTACAGTGTCCGGTGGACCTCGATTCTGGAGCAACAGGCAGAATCACTTGTCCCAAGAACCTGACTGAGCAACCAGTGAAGACCTCTCTGACCCGGGGCGCCTGGGTGGCTCAGTCGGTGAAGCCTCTGCCTTCAGGGTCCTGGACTCGAGTCCCGCATCAGGCTCCCTCCTCAGGGAGGAGCCTGCTTCTCCCTCTGCGTGCCACTCCCCCTGCTTGTGCTCTCTCTCTCTCTCTGACAAATAAATAAATAAAATCTTAAAAAAAAAAAAAAAAGACCTCTGTGACCAAGTATGCAGGTTGAAAGTGCATGCACAGAGAGTCAAAGGAGGGAGGTCATAGGGTGGCCAACCCACTCGGCTAAATCCATCCTGTCCATGCCTGCCTATTGTGGCCAGAATGCCCTCACATCATGTGTCCAGTTAACGGAGTAACCTGGGACTTCATGGTGGCCGTGAACCCTATCTATGCCCTCCCCGCAGGTGCAGAGAAGTGGAGGGTTGTAAAGTTGGCTCAGTTTAACTTAGTCCACTTAAGGAAGACATGGAAAAACATGCAACAAGATATAAGGAAGCTTCTGGGACTTCTGGGAAAGTGTCTAGAAAACTTTCCATCAACTTAATAGGATCTGCAGAGAACTAGAGGGAGGAGACAGAGCACTGTGGTTTCAGGGCACAGGACTGGGGTCCAACTGCCTGACCTGGAGCCCTAACTCCACCCCTCACTGGCTGCCTTCTCTTACAACACCCGCCTGAGGCTCAGAACCTCAGCTTCCTCATCTGTAAAACAAGCTAATAAAAACCCTACTTCACAGAGGGTTGTAAGCATTAAATGAGATAACACAGGGTGTAATTTTTTTTTTTTTTTTTTAAAGTACAACTACCCTGAGTTAATCATTCAGGGCTTCTGAGAGCTAGAACCACTTGCACAGAGAGAAGAGGAGAAAGGGACTGTTGTGCCCTTTGCTCACAGAAACATGTTCGAGAACGGAAACTGTGCTGGTCGCCAAACCGGCACCCGAGAGGGTAATGGAAATCCTTGCAAAGAAGAAAGTCAGAAGAGAGCGTTAACACGTCAAGAATTATAAACCAGTTCTCACTGGCCTTCAGGTCTATGGAGCAGTGTGATAAAAACCTTTCTATGCAGCTTTACTGTGAGCCTCGTATCAGTGAAAAAAAGGCATTCATGAAACCATTTCCCCTTCTGCACGAGAACGTGACCTTCGGCGAACTGGCTGGCTCTGCTCTCCAGAAATGAAGACGGCACGCATCAACTGTGTTTTTAGGTAACACTGCGTGTGATTTAAAAAAGAGGCTTGACCGGTACGTTGCATCTGGACTGGGAAAAGCTACAGCGACTCTTGGAAACTGGCCGTCTCTTATGGGGATCCTGGAATCTGCCAGAGCAGCTGGTGCAGGAGATACTGGCCCCTGTGGGACGTGAGGTGTCGCAAACTGCCCCAGGTGGATCCCAGCCCCTCGCCCCTGAGCGGTGCTGTTCAGGCTTCTAGAAGGACTCCCCCTGGAGGAAATGTCTGACGCTGCCCTGCCAGCAAGCTGTGGTCCCCCTGCAGGAACGTTCATGCCAAGAGGGGGTGCTATGAGCATCCTGTGAGCTGGAATGCCTAGGTGAACTGTAGATGATCTCTTAGTGGCTGTCCCAACTTCCCAGTTCAGGCAGCCTGCTGTGTATAGCATAAACCCCTCTTCTCCTTATCGTCGTCATTGTCCTAGTCAACATGCAGAGTGCACGTGCTATGTGCCAGGCACTGTGACTGACCTCACACTCTACGGCTCATCCTCAAAATACACTGAGCTAGATACTAGAATCATCCTATTTCACAGGTGAGTGGACAGGGGCAACTTCGGGGGATACCTTGGCAGGTGGAGCAGGATATGGGAAGAAGCAGGGAAACGGCAGGCAAAGAAAGAAAAGGGAAAAATGACTGCTGAAAAGAACTAAGCAAAGAGCAGGTATAATTCAACACATGTCTTTTTTTTTTTTTTTTTTAAGATTTTTATTTATCCATTTGAGAGAGAGACAGTGAGAAAGGGAACAGAAGCAGGGAGAGTGGGAGAGGGAGAAGCAGGCCTCCTGCCGAGCAGGGAGCCCGATGCAGACCCTGGGATCATGACCTGAGCCGAAGGCAGACGTTTAACGACTGAGCCACCCAGGTGCCCCTCAACACATGTCTTTATGTTTATGCCTAAGATTCGCCCTCGGTAGTGAGCTGACATGCACGGCACAAATTGTCACCGAGCGAGTAGCAAAGGGAAGCTACAATCAAGCAAAGGCCGATGGCAATTACAGGAGGCCACATGGCAAAAGAGAGGCAAGCTCGTCCCACGTGGGTCAGGTCGGGGGGTCAGAGAGGTTAAACAAATGACAGTGTTCACACGTGTGTCTCAGAGCAACACCAAGCACACGTTTCTGGAGCTCCACCTGCCCGAAGGGGGAAAGAAATCTTCCACTGCTTCATTCAAAAATTTAAAGAACAGAGGTATATGTGCACGCAAACATTTCTGCCCATACGTATGCGGACATGTGCGTGCAGAGACACATTCACACCCATCTATCTGCACAGGTGTGCACATGTGTGTATATTTCATTGTGTGTGTCTTAGAAGATTGCATTTCCCCACATCAGAGCCACACATTCACAGAGACAGGCAAAGACAAAGACGAAGCAGAGGACATTCTTACTTACTGTGTCCCACATCACGATGTATACATCTGTGCTGAATGAATTATTAACGTGCTGAGTAATATAAAGATTGATAAAGTCACAGAAGTGGTGATACATGTTAACACCTGGTATTGGAAAAAAGAAATCTATGTTAATTAACCCCAGAGAGCAAAGGATTCAGCAATTTTTATTCTACCCCACCTATTTATAGTGTGATAGACTTTTAGCTGAAAATAATTGGGAGGAAAAAAAAAAAAATAAGAGTTTTCTCCAAACACAAAAGGATCTGTACTCAGGTAGTCCTCAATTAATAGACGACTGGGTTCAAAAATTCACTTTAAAATTGCCTATTTAGAAATCAGGAATGCATTATCCCATATACACTAAATAACAAATGATCAGTAAATTCCAAGAAAAAAATATTAGAAGTCTATTTAGCTCAAAATGGGGTAGAACTATAAGGCCATGAAGACTAAGTTTATTTTTTATGATCACTTACTTTTAAAAATCAATTAAGCAATACCTATTTATCACAGAAGTATCAACAATGATGGCACTATTAATATTTTGGTATTTTTTATTTCTGTCTTTTTTTTTCCCTTTTCATCGTGATTTATAGCATTGCTTCTTGGGAAAATATTAACCAACTATCATTTAAAAGGGCTCAGTGTCTCATGTTCTCATTGAAAGAGGATGAACTTTGGAATCAGAAAAACCAGGCTGAATACAGCTCAGCCATTCATGAGCAACATTCTCAGATGAGCTGGTAACGTTCCTAAACTTTAGCTTCTCTACGAGAAACAGGAAATCCTTATACTTAGGTGGCAGCTTTGTTAGGAGACACCCAAAGATCTTGTACCTCAAAGCACCCAGCCCCACACATGGCACACAGTGAAATTGTAATGAAGACTACCTGGGTCCTGCTGGGTCAAATAGGGGAAGGGGGGTGTGGGTGCAGCTATTTCTAAGGTGGTAAGTCCATCATTCCAAAGAAACCGAACATGCGCTCTTTCAACATAGGTACCCAGGACCCAGTATCCAACCTGTCAATATGCAAATCTAAATGGCATGAAATTCCAAGAAGTGACATGTGACACATGCACTTTAAAAGGACAGAAAATGTTGACTGAACAAAAAAGTGACTATTTCAAAAGCAGAAATCACAACACATCATGACTTCACTCCCACAGTGAATAATAACATTGTATGCCCGAAAATAAGAGTAAAAAAATCTTCAGTTTATGTCAGCCAGGTCATTATGCTGTATACCCTCAAGTTATACAGGGCTGCAGGTCAATTACATCTCAATGGAACAGAAAGAAAAAAGAGAAAATCGTTTTTAGAGAGGAATATTTGGAGACAACTCCTTTCATCCTTCAGAACCATTTGGCAAAGAGCATATTTTCAAATTAATGAGAAAAACACAGTTCTGTGACAACATATCCTTCTTTCCAGGTGAGCACAGAGCACACATGAACTCCCTCGTGGGTTATCCAGCAAGTTCATAACATGGACTGGGGAAGGCAGCCCAGACCCGTGCTCGGTGGTGCAAGGAGGGAGAAAACGCAGGTTCCATGCTCTAGAAATGTGCCCCCAAGTGAGTCGTGTTCTATAAAATGTTCATTCTCTCTCGGTGAAGAGTCGATGTGGAAAGGGAAATGGGATGAGGGCGAAAGAAGAAAAAAGGAGAGTTTCGAATATAGGAAAGAAAGCGCCCGGGTCTACACTGGCCTATTATTCTCACTTTACACACTTTACTGCCTGCATACCAGCATCCATTTAAGAGCTCACAGACATCTACCTGAATAGATGCTTGGCCCCTTCTCAGTCTGCGTATTTGAAAAATAGGCATGCAGCATTCTTGTACCTCAAAGTACCTACTCGCTCATATTTCAAAAACCTCCACTTGTCTGGTTTCTGGACCTCATGCGTTGTTACATAAGAATTGCAGCTTCAGGAAGCAGAGCACATTAAAAATATAATCAATACATGACAGTGAATCTGAACTATTCATGACAGAGGGCTCTGTATATTCCCCCCCCCGCCCCCGCCCGGGAGGCCCGGCGGGGGGATGCACGTGGACGTGGCCAAGTAAGCTTCAGCTCTCAAGAGGAGACATGGAACCTGCACGGCAACTGGCTCACCAAGTTTAAGCTGTGCTTGCGAGTTGAGAGTCACAAGCTCTAAGTGTAAATGGGAAAATAATTCTAAATTTAACTTTTCTTTCATCCTCCCCACCCCCGCCAAGAATATAGGGCCCTGCTGACTTCCAGAGGAATTTTAAGTTCACTTCAGTCACAGAACCGATGTCAGGATATTTGCCAGAAGAACTCAGTGGGCATTCCTTTTCCACCCACAGTACACACACGGTTTTTACTTTTAAATTTTTTCTAGCGAAGCACAACACAAAAATCAAGTGATTTTAGAGAAACCGGGTGGGGTCAATTTAGTTACAGAAGGTGCCCATATATAGCTTTTTCTCTCATCTTTTGATTCTGAGTGAGTCATTTGATACAAATGTGCAGGTCCCCTCTAAAATACCAAAGGTTTCATATCATGGGAAGTTCAAACTAGCTCACACCTTCAGAGAAGAAAGCAAAACTCAAACCCACCACTTCACGTCACACAGCCTGCCCGAAAGTCCCAGGAAATCACGACATACACATATCAAAAATGGATCAAAGCCTCATTCACCAGTAACTAAGTATCGGACAAATTTAACTTCCCACCTGCATCCAGTTTCATGAAGTAGGTTGGTTTTTCAATAACAACGTCACATTTAGCATCTTCTAGAGGTCTGAAGTTGAGCTGAGCATAGCTTTGCAGCTCAGCAAACCTGCAATAATGAATTGGAAGATAGTTTCAAAGGTCCTCCTGAACTTTTGACAGCAACACTGTAACTTAGGATCTGCTTAATACAGGGATTTTCTTTCTGGAATATGATTTTATGAAGACGTGTGGAACTTCTCAAACATACTAACATTTCTATAACTTGATACCAAATTTTAATGCTGAGACAAGGAACAAAAATGACTTCAAATGTCAGCCTCATGTACAAGATAACTGGGAATTTCCTAGACAAAGAAGAAATTTACACATAGAATTGGCTAAATAATCTACCCAGTAAAGTGGGAAGATTCAAGAAGGCTTCCTGGGGTCTTGTGATAGACTTCTTGGATGCTGAGACAGATGACATTCCAAAAATTATTGAGTGGGCGCCTGGGTGGCTCAGTTGGTTAAGCGACTGCCTTCGGCTCAGGTCATGATCCTAGAGTCCCGGGATCGAGTCCCGCCATCGGGCTCCCTGCTCGGCGGGGAGTCTGCTTCTCCCTCTGACCCTCCCCCCTCTCATGTACTCGCTCTCTCTCATTCTCTCTGTCTCAAATAAATAAATAAAATCTTAAAAAAAAAAAAAAATTTACAAAATGTAAAAAAAAAAAAAAAGAGGTAGAGATTAATTCCCTCCCCTTAAGGGTGGACTGGACTTAGTGATTTACTTCTAATGAACAGAATATGGCAGAAACGATGGTGTGTGACGTCTGAGGTTAGGGTATACGAAGACTGAAGCCTCCATCCTAGGGTACATGCTTGGTCTCTTGCGTGCATGCTTGTGCGCTCTCTCTCATGCTCTCTCTCTTCTCTCTCTCTCTCTCTCTCAGGGAAGCCATGCTGTAAGGAGCACTAATGGAGAAGCCCATGTGGCAAAAAGATGATACCTCTAGCCAACAGCCAGAGACAAACTGAGTGAGCCTAGAAGCAGAATCTCCAGGCCGGGTTGAGTCTAGAGATGGCTACAGCCCTTGTCAATAGCTGCTCCTGAGCCAGAAACACTCAGCTACGCTCCTCCAAATCCTGACCATCAGAAACTTCGTGAGCGGGCGCCTGGGTGGCTCAGTTGGTTAAGCGACTGCCTTCGGCTCAGGTCATGATCCTGGAGTCCCGGGATCGAGTCCCGTATCGGGCTCCCTGCTCGGCGGGGGGTCTGCTTCTCCCTCTGCCCTCTTCCCTCTCGTGCTCTCTGTCTCTCATTCTCTCTCTCTCAAATAAATAAATAAAAATCTTAAAAAAAAAAAAAAAAGAAAAAAAGAAACTTCGTGAGCTAATGAAGTGTGTTGTCTTAGGCTGTTAAATTTTGGAGTAATTTGTTATCAAACAGATAATGAAAAAAAATCTACCCTAGGTTATATTTTGGAGTAATTTGTTACATGGCAATAAATAACTAATATAAATACACCTTAGAGAACTTCCACCATGTGGAATCAGTTATCAAAATGTGCTAGGAATCAAGAGGTCCACTAGAATGGAAGAACTCCTACTGCAGAACTCTATTAAGTGTTAAAAAGAAACAACAGGCCCAGAAGGGAGGCACGTCACCAAACCAAGGCTTAATGCCTACCCTAATTACAGTTTCAACCTTCTCTAGGAATGTAGTCTTAACCAGCCCGTCTATAATTTTCTGGTCAGCACCAACGAGGTCATCGACCACACAGACCCTCCCTGTCCCCCATTGGAAGATGAGGTGATCTCCTTTCCTTGTCCCTGCCCCCTTCTTCCACGAAAAGCCTTCCATTTTGTACAGATCCTTGGAGCTCCTCTCTGTTTGCTAGATGGGATGCTGCCCAATTTGTGAATTGTTGAATAGAGCCAGCTAGGTCTTCAAAGTTACTCAGCTGAATTTTGATTTTTTAACATAAGTTAGGGAAGATGTTACAGTGTAGACTGTCAAATGCCGTACAAATGTATGGTAGAATATTATCCCGAAGGATATGCATAGCATGAATGTTTGACCTCAACAATTAACATTAAGTAAGAGTATCCTATGTGACCTGTGATATTGTCATTTATAATAAGATATATACATATTCAGTCTTCTTTCCCATTTCCCCACACAGAGTTCCTGAAAGCCTTGGAATTTCCAAGTGATAAGAGTCAGAAAGGTGTCTTTTGTTATGCTAACGAGGTACTTTTGACCTCCCTAAGACTGGGGGCTGGTTGCCAGGAGAACTAATCACGTGATTAGAGGGTTGGCGTTTTCAGTCCCATCCCCCACCTTAGGGGAATAAAAAGGGGCTGGAGTTTGAATCAATTGCCAATGTCCAATAATTTAATCAATCGTGCCTATGTAATGAAGCCTCCATAAAAACCGAAGAGGAGAGGGCTCAGAGGCCTTCTGAGTAGGAGAAGACATGGAGATACAAGGACAGTCAGGTGCCGGGAGAGGGCATGGAAGCTCTGCACCCCTTTCCTGAACCTTGTGCTAGGCATCTCTTCCATCTGGCTGTTCCTGAGCTGTATCCTTCTATAATACAATATTCTATGATATAATAATATAACTGGTAGACTCATAAGTAAAATGCATCTCAAAGTTATTTGAGCCGCTCTAGCAAATGAATCTAACCCAATCTACAGCAGATTGGTCAGAAGCCCAGGTGATCACCTAGGCTTGCAACTGGGGTCTAAATTCTGGGACTGAGTCCTTAACCTGTGGGATCTGATGCTGTTTCCAGGTAGACGGTGTCAGAATTGAGTTAAACTGTAAGACATCTAGCTGTTGGAGAATCGCCTGGTGGTGTGTGGAAAACCTGACATACAGGTTGGAATTGAGTGCTCAGCTTCGAATAAAGGGGCAGCATGAGAGTTTCTTTGGGATGACAGAACAGTTCTGTATTCTGATTGTGGTAGTAGTTCATGCATGTGGACATGTGATATAAATTTCATAGAACTATGTATCCAAGATAAAAAAAAAATAGAAAAGAGTGCATATAAACACTGGGAAAATTCAAATGTGTTTAGTTAATAATATTGTACCAATGTCAATTTCCTGGTTTTGACCATTGTGCTATGGTTCCGTAAGCTGTCATCATTAGAGGAAGCTGGGGGAAAGGTACAAGGGGAACTCTTTATATTATTTTTAAACTTCTGTAAGCCTAAAATTATTTTTAAATAAAAAGTTTTTTAAAGTACCCTAATTTCCTAATTTCTAGAGATAACAAATCAGACCACAGAGCTAATTTATTATTAAAAATGTTTTAAGGGCGCCTGGGTGGCTCGGATGGTTGGGCGTCCGCCTTCAGCTCAGGTCATGATCCCAGGTTCCTGGGATCAAGCCCTGCATCGGGCTCCCTGCTCGGCGGGGAGCCTGCTTCTCCCTCTCTCACTCCCCCTGCTTGTGTTCCTGCTCTCGCTGTCTCTCTCTGTCAAATAAATAAAATCTTAAAAAAAAAAAAAAAATGTTTTAAATCAAAATGTGTTCTCCAATTTATATAAAGTTCAAAAAGCTGATCAGAGGTGTTGAAAGTCAGGGTAGGGTTTACAACTTTGAAGAGAAGCCTGGGGTGCTGGTTGGAGCCCAGCGCGAGGCTGGATCCCAACGCGAGGCTGGATCCCAGGACCCTGAGGTCATGACCTGAGCCGAAGGCAGACGCTTAACCGACTGAGCCACCCAGGCACCCCTAAATGTCTATCCCTTTTAAACATGTGTTTCTCAAACACATGTACAGTTACAAGGAGTTAATAAAAATTCATTTTTGAACAGATTTTTTTCTTTCATTAGCAATCAGTAAATCCTATATCATACTTCCTCATATTTTATAAACATATGTTTAATCCAAATACAACTGATAGATTCACTCTGTAGCCATCACTCCCTCGAAGCTCATGCCAAATTCTCCACAAATGAAGTAACACTTCCCATTCGAAAGTCCCTTCCAATGTGCCAGAAACAAAAGCAAATATTTTAGAAACATATTTTTAAAAAAATAATCTTACCAAGACTGCAGAGGGCTTTTGCGCTGACCTTGAGACATTAATGTCCGAGTGTCCAGTGTGCAGTATCCTCCGATTTCACCACTCTGGAGAAAATCCTCCTTAAATCTGGTGGATGACCAAAACTTAAGCTGAGTTTGAAAAATTTTACCACTACATAAGCACATGGGATGTAACTAAGGTGGTTTACCACTTTCCAAAATCAGTGTGTTGGTAGAATTTCACTCTATTATAAGAGAATGTTTCAAATATACACAAAAGTAGCAGAGTGGGACAGAAACCCGATGGACCCATAATCCAGCTTTTCAATGATTAACCTGTGGCCTGACTACGTCTTCCATGCTCCACCCATTTCCCAACCTCATCGCCATATTATTATGAAGCAAACCCAAGGCATATCCCTGGACCTGGAAATATTTCAGAATCTCCATTAGGTTTTAACATCAACCACTTCCGTACCTGTCATGGTTTCTCTTGATGTTTCTTAAATCAAGATAGAGATTGGATGCTCTGCAGTACTGAAGATAACGGGAACACACCAGGCTTGAGTCATGCTGAATTGAGTTTGGGAAAAAAGAAAAAATTAACTCCAGGTACTAACATTTTGAGGACATTCTCAGACTTGCCAGACAAGTTCACAGCATGTGCACCTTCAGGTTGAAAACACACAATATGAGGAGAACAGCTTCTTTTTTAAAACATTTTTATTTAAATTCAATTAATTAACATACAGTGTATTATTAGTTTCAGAGGTAGAGTTCAGTGATTCATCAGGAGAATAGCTTCTGAAAAGCTGCTTCTGCAGATGGATTTTTCCCCTCCCCAGCAGACTCTGGTGAAGGCTAATTTTGCCAGTGCACATGAATACTTTCAGGTTACTACAAAGAACTCCCAAATGTTCTATTTATATCATCTCAAACTTTACGGCTTTATGTGTGGTTCAGTTCAGTCCTCTTTAAAAAAAAAAAAAAAAAAAAAAAAGCACTCAGAGCCATCAATAACCCCGTAGCTATGCGGAAAAAGCATTTTTCAAAGCCAAGCCAAATGAAACAAAGAAGAATGAATGCACACGTTAAGAGACATTAAAACGAAGGCTGGAAGGGCACTTTGCTAATTTTAATAAGACATGCTTTCTACAAACCATAAAGCTTCTGGGAGTCCCTGTCTCAACAGCAGTAAGAGGGCAATGTTTTTTAAACCACTGAAATAAAAGAGCTTAAGAGTCAACTACCAGAGCCCGCTTCTCTTTTTTCCAGTCTGGTTTGTTCAGAAATAGGAATGGTTTCAAAAACTTTTATCCACTCTGGATTTTATTTATAGATTTAAATGCCATTTTATTGTTTTCCCATAATTCCCAATGAACACAAGGCCTTCACCTTAACCCATATGGGGTTTTGGAATCAGTAGTTGGTAAGGGATCAGGCTCTGATTGCACAAAATCTATTTTTTTTTTTTTAAGATTTTATTTATTTATTTGCGAGAGAGAATGAGAGACAGAGAGCACGAGAGGGAGGAGGGTCAGAGGGAGAAGCAGACTCCCCGCCGAGCAGGGAGCCCGATGCGGGACTCGATGCGGGACTCGATCCTGGGACTCCAGGATCATGACCTGAGCCGAAGGCAGTCGCTTAACCAACTGAGCCACCCAGGCGCCCTTGCACAAAATCTATTAAGGTAGATCTTGGCCAGGGAAGATTCTACATACTGCCTTGGACGAGGTGTGTGGGGTGGGGTTGTGGCTCTCCCCTTGCCCCTTCCACATCAACAGGTGGACTCCAGCCAGACTATGCGACACACACAAAAGAGTGTATGTTAAGGGTACCCAGCAGCAGTGTGGCTAAAGCCCGGCCTCCCTCCTTTGGGGTTCATCCATCTCCCCACAATTGCTTCAAGTTCTATTACATGATATCTCCAAAAGCACTATAGAGTGGGCGCCTGGTGGCTCAGTCGGTTAAGTATCTGCCTCAGGTCATGATCACAGGGTCCTGGGATCCAGGCTGGCATCAGGTTCCCTGCTCAGTGGGGAGCCTGCTTCTCTCTCTGCCCTCCCCCTCATTCTCTCTCTTTCTCTCTCTCTCTCTCTCTCGCAAAAATAAAATAAGTAAAAATACTTTTTAAAAAGCGCTATAGAGCATATATTCAGTTTCTTAATGAAAGTGAATTAAGAAAAAAAATTGTTTTTAATTTTCTAGATTGCCTGGAGATAATAAAGACCCCTGAGATGTTCAAGAACACTGACAGATACGAGACCTTAAGAGTAAGTGCTCACACCCCCATGGACCTTTAAAAACTAACACTGAGCCCTTTGCTGGGAGCCCAGTCCCGCACTGAGCACGTTTTTTTTTTTAAGATTTTATTTATTTATTTGACACAAAGAGAGAGACAGCGAGAGAGGGAACACAAGCAGGGGGAGAGTGGGAGAGGGAGAAGCAGGCCTCCCGCTGAGCAGGGAGCCCGACGTGGGGCTAGATCCCAGGACCCTGGGATCATGATCTGAGCCGAAGGCAGACGCGCTTAATAACTGAGCCACCCAGGCGCCCCGCACTGAGCATTTTTATAAGCAGAATGAGCATTTTTATAAGCTCATTTCTTCCCAACCACAAGCTATGACATGGGCATAGCTTGAAAGGAAAAGACACTGAAACATGGAAAGGTTGAGTGCTCTAAGAATCAGGTTTTGAACCCTACAGTATGGAGGGAGCCTGCTTTTCTCCTGACTACCCAAAACTGGCTCTTGGCAATGTGCTTGGCTGACCCACTGAGCACAATGCACTATGGTTGAAAGCACATAGAAGATCTGTATCCCAATTCTAGATGGACGAGTCTACCTAGGAGCTGTGTGCTCCTGGAGAAGTCACTTCACCTTTCAGAGGACCCTGTTTTCCTCTGTGGTCAAGTAGCATCAGTTAATACCTACCCTGTCTATCTTGCTGCAGGGCTAGCTAACATAGAGAAAAGCTTTTTGCAAACTGTAAAGTCCTAAACAAACATAGAGCGGTCTGGCGGGGGGCGGGGGGGCATGTATCCTCTGTCCCGAACTCCTTGTGAGGGAATTCAGAAAGATGCAGTTTATCAACTTATCTTCTTTAGCATAATGCTGGGGGCGGGGAAATTCTAAACCTAGTAATATTTTAACTGCCTCAAAATAGGACCATCTGATATATGTGTGAAAATGACGACAGGGCTTCCAAAGGAAACAGAATGACTTGTTCTAGGAAGTTAAATAAAAGTCACAGCCAATAAACACGTGAGTAAGGATCCCTCTCCTGGAGCCATCTATCTTGTTTTTACAGGACAATCTAAACACTAGGAGTATCTGAAAAGAAACACTCACCATTTCCTTAGGCTGGCAGAGCACATGCAGTTCCTCCAGACGCTCTCCCGCATATCCAAAGTCAGCTTGTTTCCAGAATATGTCCTGGGCGGATTCAAGGGTATCTGTCCTATTTGCAGTCAAAAAGATTCCATTAAAAAAAAGAGGGGGGGGGGGCACCTGGGTGGCTCAGTCATTAAGCGTCTGCCTTCAGCTCAGGTCATGATCCCAGAGTCCTGTGATGGAGCCCCACATCGGGCTCTCTGCTCAGCGGGAAGCCTGCTTCTCCCTCTCCCACTCCCCTTGCTTATGTTCCCTCTCTCCCTGTGTCTCTCTCTGTCAAATAAATAAAATCTTTCAAAAAAAAAAAGATTCCATGATTTTTCTCTTTTGCCTTTTCTGAGCCTTGAGTTTCCTTTCTAAAGGTTAAATTGCCAGAAGTCTGTCATTAAGTTTTTTAACCATCACAATCTTCCTGCAACTCCCTTGCTACAAGGAGATACCAAAATAAGTTATTCACAGATTTTCTTTCTTTCTTATACTAAGAATATACAACAAAAATGTATGAAGTTAGGGTCATCTGGAACTGAAGAAAATGAGAGAAAACGAGCTACTAATTACCATATTTTCTTTACTCCACTAACCTTGCATGTCTTGTACTAGAAATACTAATTATACTTCACACTCCCCTCCGGAATCAAGAGGAAACCATCGAGTTATCTTTTTAGTGTTTGTTGGAGGGAAAAACTTTCTGGTGATCCATACTGCTTTCTCTCTCTGGCAGAGGAAAGAACTGATATTCCTGTACATGGCGGCAGGAGGGTGGGGAGGTAAGTCAACTTGAATCCATGACTGTGTAAGCAAATTAATATCTAAAGGAATTACTATCTAAAACCAAAAGAATCCAGGTGGGTGGTGGACCATCAGCATACAGTACAAAGAAAGATGATTTAAAGGGGAGGAGGATTCCGTCTAGAAGCTTACCATCCCATGTCGACATAGGTGCAGACGGGGTAACCAAATCTGAACTCTGGTTTGCAGGATTTCTCATAACCCCAGCAGTATTTTAGATTCTCTAAGTGTTTCTAGAACATAAAACGTGTACGTTTACACTGGTCTCCCTCCTTCTGACATTTAGAGAGGACTCTTCAGATTCTCCCATGAAGAAAACAAATTTTCATAGAACTTTCACTTTCACATCTTATAATACATATTCATATAATAAAAGGAATTAGAATAAATCCTAAGAGTAACAGTCTCCAAGTTCTCAACCACAATGATCCTTAATCATCACTCCCCCACCACCACGTCTGGGCCCCAACCAAAAGCACAGCCTTTCCCTACACTACCAAAGAACACTTGAACTGGAATTTCCTGAAGGAGCTTAATGAAGCTGCCTTTCTCAGTGAGCAAAGTGATTCTAAAATCAATCCCTAAAGAGTCACATAAAATGAAATTTCTATGACCAAAAGAATCACAGCAAAATTAAACGGATTAGCGTCTTTACTCATTAATCAAGAAGAAATCAGTAAGAAATGCCACAAGACTGGACACAGCAGCAGCTGTTGGCCGAGGCCGCTCTTCTGCAAGGCCCAGGAGCAACACTGGTCTGATTCCCAGGTCTGCTTCTCCATATGCTTCCTGAGCCAGCACCATAGGAAAGGAAGTTTCTCACAAGGCCCAGCTTTGATCTCTGAGACCTCCTGAGACATCTTAATGGGCTCCAATTGGAGGCCTTTCCAACAACTCTAAAACAGAAGGATGGCCATAGTAACAGTCATAATTATGTGCAGACAGGGGCGGAGGTGTTATTACTGAAATTAAATGCTAAGTGACCCTCTGAAGGGCGATTAAAGAAAAAAAGAGGTGTGAAATTCTCTAGTGACTTTTAATTATACATTCTTGTCTAGATAAAATCTAATTCCTTTTGTTTACGGAATATACAAACAGTATTGACTGACAATTTATTTTATGAGTGATTGAGATTTTAAATTTTAGTTGCGATTCAGATTTTAAATCCCACTCTTGTGAATGGGATATAATCTTAAGCAAAGTTTAGGCATTTAGAAGCACTAGACGAAATGCAAACAAAGTCTGACAGCTACCTTACAGAATGCTACCTTCAAGATCAGGTGATAAAGCAGAACCAAATCCTTTTAAAAATAAATA
Organism: Mirounga angustirostris; assembly: GCF_029215605.1. Classification (NCBI taxonomy): domain Eukaryota; kingdom Metazoa; phylum Chordata; class Mammalia; order Carnivora; family Phocidae; genus Mirounga; species Mirounga angustirostris. Next base: position 180,084,254 of record NW_026991709.1, on the reverse strand, counting down.
AGAGAGGGGCGCCTGGGTGGCTCAGTCGTTAAGCTCAGGTCATGATCCCAGGGTCGAGCCCCACACCCTGCTCGGCGGGAAGCCTGCTTCTCCCTCTCCCACTCCCCCTGCTTGTGTTCCCTCTCTCCCTGTGTCTCTCTCTGTCAAATAAATAAATAAAATCTTTAAAAATAAATAAATAAATAAGAGAAGAAAAATGAATACCTACCTTATAAGGACAATGTGAGTCTTTCTTACAGACCGTGGCGATATGCCTGTTATTGTGCAAAAAGAAGGGAATGTGCTCCTTGGGCAAGCGGATACTGGCATAGTTAAACAGAGGTTCGCCTGGAATGCCATCAGCCTTGGGAGAAGCCTCATCTTGGCAACTCAGTGAAACACCATGAAGCAATACTCCAAGGACAAGCAGCTTTAACATAGCAACCTCCAAACCTAGAGATCATATTGAAAAGGTTTTTGTTAAGACATATCCTTTAAAAGTCAAAGGGATCGAGGGCTCAGTATAATGACACGGAACCTTGTTACATCACTGAATAACGCTCCTTTGTTCAACGAATATTTATTGTGCACCTGCTCTGCTCCAGGCCCTGCATTAGGAGCTAGGTACACAGGGGGTGAACAAAACCAGGCCCTTGTTCTGACAGAGCTTATAACCTTTCTCAAACTTTCTCAGTCAAGAGCCAGGTAGTGAATATTTTTGTTTCGGGAGGCCATACAATCTCAGCGGGAACTACGCAACAGTACTTTTGCCATGAAAAGAGCCACAGCCTATCCTAAAGAATGGGGGTGGTTGTGTTCTAATAAAACTCTATTTATAAAAATGGGGCAAAGGCCTTGATGTGACCCCAGTCACATATTACTGATGCCAGAAATAAAGTAGATAATATGATAGGCAATATAACATGGTGGTTCAGAACATGAACTCAGAAGCTAGACCACCTGGGTTTGAAATCCAGCTACAGTTTCCTAGCTTGTTGATCTTGAGCTATTTAACCTCACTGTGCTCCAGCTTTTCTATCTGTAAAATGGAAATAATAATAAACCTTTGTCATAGGGCTATTGTGACTTAAATACTGGTAAAATATTTAGACGTACCTGGCACATTAAATGCTATACAAGCATTCATGGAGTAAATGTTTAAAGCCACGTGGAATGGTGGGGTAAGGAAGAGGTTGCTAAATACTATTTGAGCTGAGACCTGAATGATGAGGAGCAGGGAAATCATGCCAGGGAGAGAGAAGAAAAGAAAGTGCAATAGCTCTGAGCATATATGTATCTGCTGAATAAAAACTAATAATCATGGGGCGCCTGGGGGGGCTCAGTCAGTTAAGCGTCTGAATCTTGATTTCAGCTCAGGTCTTGATCTCGGGGTCATGAGTTCAAGCCCCCAGTTGGGCTCCATGAGCCTACTAAAAAACAAACAAACAAACAAACCCTAATAATCACAATCCTATATGGGTTCGTTCTATATGCCAAGTACCTAGGATGCAGCAATGAACATGCAGTCCAAAACTCTTTACCCTTGTGAAGCTCACCTTCTAGTGGGTGTAATAACAATCTATGATAATAGTAACTACAACTCCGAAAACTCGGAAACTGTGCCATTAATCTATCCCCATCTTGCCTTAGCAATGTGAAAAGAGACAATAACCATCATGGACCTTACTGCATGTCTAACTCACCCCATAAGGATTAAATCTCATGGACTAGAATTCTATGTAACCCAGACAATAATTGTGCCATTCTTGCTTAACTTTAGTGAAATATTTTGCTCTATGAAAAAAAAAAACGATGCTCTTCCCACCAAATGATAGGACCGTATTACACATGAGCTACTCCCCAGTGAGATCTACAGTCACTGGAGCATGTTGGAAAAACCAGCTTTCAGAATCAGCCTTCACTGACTATGCCTAACGAAGATGGGGCCTTTAGAAACAAACTGCTATGTGAGTCCAGCCTAAAGTCCCAAGGCCAAGGCTTCATAATAAAGAGTGTGGACACTGAAAAGGGATCTTTTTCCCCTCTGGAGTGGTAAATATAGTCGCTTCTCTCTTTCGTGGCTCTGAAGAGCATATTGTTACCTGTTGGAAAGGTGATCTGAATTAATACTTTTAGTTAGGACTTTCATCCAACAGTGATTTTAGAAAAGTTAAAAATACATATTAATAGTAACAGTGTACTTCTAATGGAATTATTTACCTCTTTAATTATCAGAACCATGCAGCTGTTGTGATGCTTCAGAGATCAGAAATCTGTCAGAAATGAAACATATTACCTTAAAAGGATGCCAAAGTAGACTTTATCATTCAGGTGATATTTTGGATTAAAGGAAATATGAAGAGAGAAAAAAAATTAATGAGCTAACCTCTAAGCACAAGGCCTGGCACTTAGCGAGACATTGTGTAAGCAAAAGGCCTGACTCATAGTGTGCTTTCCTTTCCTTAGTGAACACTAGACTGCGAAAAGCAAAATTATAGGTACCACTCTCAACACTGTCACTTAAACTAGATTCTAATGGTACGCAGAAGGATATGGTCCACTTTATACAGGCATCAACCGGTACAGGCCAAAGGGACACTCTGCGGGTAAAACATTCCTAGAGGAAACAATGTTCCTGGTTCTCATCCTATTAATCCTACTCACTGAATCATACTGCTACTTGAGCTTTCCTATTTACTACTTACTCCACCCTGACCATTCAACAGGCAGGATGGCCTATTTTTCTGATTCATTCTTTCCAGTAATGAAGTCATGTTATAACTAAGTCCTGACCTTCAGTTCTTCAAGTCCACTGTCCTTGACTGAGCTCTGGCTAAAACTAAACCCACTGATCCACGGAGAAGGAGTCAGACTTAAGTCATGGGAAAAATCTGAAGTCTCGGCTCAAAGGGCACGTACCTACTTGCATAAGCTAGAAGGGGTGGCTGCTCCAGCATGGAAAGCGCAGCCCCGGGGCCTGGCAGAAAGCCGGTCTGGCGCGCAGTCCTCTTGCAAGGCCCCCCAAGGATGGGTGGGTGCACTTCTCCAGCAGATGGAAGCTGGAGCGCCGCGCTACTTTTCCTTCAGTACAAAGCAACCGGCGCCTTCCTCTTCTGTATTCCTTCACCGGATTTCCTCGGGCCTAAAAGGTGGAGGAGGGAAAAAAAAAAAAGGAAGAGCCTGAAAGATGATGAGAGACGAGAGAGCCTGAGGCGGACAGGGACCACAGTGGGTGAGATGGGTTGGTGCTCCGTGACAGAGCTCGGGAAGTTTCAAGAAGACAGTGGACAGATGAAAAGCTGAACGCGTCTGAGACTCACACGGACTCCTAAACGGCTCGCCCGCACTGGGGCCACGGGTCTCACGGGCGGTAGAGGCAGGGGGTCAGAAAGGGCTTGGCTGCCTGAGATGCCGAGGGGAGGTGCACCAGCTGCGTGCCGGAACGTCAGCCCGGGAAGCGGGGCGGGCGGGGGCGGCGGCCACAGCGCTTCCGCAGCCACCCCGCCGCGCTCGGGTTCTTCACCCCAGGCGCCGGCGGGGCTGCCTCGGGGTCGCCGGGTCCCCGCACGTCGCCCGCCACCCTGCACTACGCTCCCCCCCCCCACCTCCACCCAGTCCCCGGGGCCTGGGAAGGACCCGGGGAGCGGCTTCGCCCAGGTCTGGCACACCGACCCACGCGGCGCGGGGGGCGGAGAAGGGCATCCTTCGCAGTGGTCGGCGGGCTCCCGGGAGCCCCGCGCGCGCCGCTGCACGCGCCGTGAAGGGGCGAGCGCCCGCCTCCCCCGCCCGCAGGCGGGGGAAGGCGCGGGCGGAGTCCGCAGAGAGGCTGCAGCCCGCGGGGAAGGCGCGCGGGGAGCCCCGGCGGGAGAGGCGCGCGCAGCCGGGCCGCGGCGGCAGGGCGGCGGGTGAGGACTCCGCGGGTCGCCGAGCGAGTCCCACCTGGAGCCGGGGGAGCCAGGGCTGCGGAGGAGGAGGAGACAGCCGCTGCTCGGGAGCACGGAGTCGTCATAACCGGCTGCTGCGGCTCACCGGAAACCTCGGGCGCGGGAGCAGGGCCAGGGGGCGCCAGGGAGCCGCCGGGTGTGCGAGGCGGCCTGCGCCGGGAGGCGGGCCCGAGCCCCGCCGAGGGGCGGCCGGGGGCAGGGGCGGGAGCCGGGGCTCGGCGCGCACGGCCGGACGCGGGGCGGCAGAGACGGGCGGGGGCTCCGTCTGTTCCTGGTCGCGCTCGCCCGCGGGCGCGCAGTGCGGGAGCCTGTGAGCCGGCGCCTGAGCCGAGCCGGAGAGGGAAGCGGGGTCACCAGGCTGGCCTGGCCCCCTGGGGGGAAGGAGGTAAGGCGCTTAGAGGACTCTAGGACACCTGACTCTCCTTCTCATCTCCGTTCTGACTGCGTCGCACTGGCGCGGCTGCTTACTGTTTTCTTAATCAGGACAGAAGTTGCCGCCCTAACTTCCCGATGTAGGGCGCGGACCAAGTGGGCAGCACGTACTGGTGGTGGGGATTCTCTGGGGTCCTCGTACATTATACAGCAGGGTCCTGGCCCCTCTCCGTACTTCCCGGAAACTCGACAAGTTCAAATGCTGCTTTGCGTTAAGTTTTATCGTTGTATTATAATTATTTGAATTCCTTTGTAATTATATTATTTTATCATAGTTATTTGAACGCCCGTCTCCTACACTGACTGTCTTCGGTCCTGACACCCTTGGTTCTAGTATGCTATCTACTGAAGAGCATAGTAGAGTTGATCATTACGGATTCAACTTGAACTGATTAAAGGAAGGTTGATAACATCAAGATAAACTTACGCGCAGACACATAGAGTCACCACTATTAATATGATATAAAGAAACAAGTTTGCTTCCGAAGGCTTAAATGCTTTTTAAATATTTTGTTTAAGATGCTGTTAAGAGAAGTGTTACAAGTTCCATTAGTAATCTGCTAGATAAGGAATGTTATCTGGATTTTTTTTTTTCAAATAATACTGCAAAGACACATGTAGTATTTGACATGTCCCAGGCATAATTCTAAAGATTTTATTTTTATGTTTTGACAGAGAGAGAGACAGTGAGAGAGGGAACACAAGCAGGGGGAGTGGGAGAGGGAGAAGCAGGCTTCCCGCTGAGCAGGGAGCCCGACCAGGACCCTGGGATCGTGACCTGAGTGGAAGGCAGACACTTAAGGACTGAGCCACCCAGGCGCCTGCAGGCATAATTCTAAAGCACTTTACAGTATTAACTCATTTACTCTTCATGTAATAGACTGTGTCTAAGGGAACTACTGCTCTATTATGTCATATACTTTGCCCACCCCATACCAATAAGGGCAGTAATTTTAAAAGTGCTTTCTCAGCTTACTTGTCACCATCCTATTTTTGTCATGTACAGGAAATGTAGCTTTCCTGTTAGTTGATTCAAAATGAATTGCACTCATTTAAAATAGATTTTTGTCACTGAATATATTTGTATTTATGTATTTTAAACCTAATACATGAGAAAAGTTTCTAAAAAGAGGTTAGTCTCATTGCAAGGACAACGAACCAATTAAATTGGTGTGACATACAGGTGGTACTATTTTAAATGGCTAAATATTAAATTGTGGTCGTTCAGGCTAAGAGGAAACATGACAGAGCTTTAAGAACATCAGATCCAGTTCTAACATACTGCAGCAGCCATTTGCAACATAGAATTTCCACCCAAAATACCAATCTTAAAATTCAAAGTTTCTCCAAACTGACATTAAAATAAACTCAAATGTCCATTACTAGGAGATTGATTGAATAAACTGTGGTATATCCACACAATGTAGAACTATGCATATGTAAAAAAAAAAAAAAAGAACTGAGAAATATCTCTATACACTTCAGGGTTTGTTATTGAGTGGGCAAAGGATGTGTAATATGCTATTATTCATCTAGGAAAGGGGATATATATATATTTGTTATTTTACAAGTAGAATAACATTTAAAATGATTACCTATGGGGGAAGGAGGGAATATGAGTATAGGGACAAAAGATAACTTCTCTGGATGTACGTTATATAGAAGTGGCTTTAGAATCATGTAAATATTTTACATTATAAGACAAAAATTTTAAAAGGTAATCCTTAAAAATTGAAAGTAAAATGAAACTAAATTTAAATGCCATCCAGTTGTAGCATATATCGCAACGAAGGAACCATCCCAAGTGACTTTGAAACATAATTAGCACATCCTGGTGGATGTACCCTCAGGACTAAAAGAATTTAAAAAATCACAAACTGTTTTCAGGAACCAAACTGTTAGTGGGAATATTGGTTGGGATACACCAAATAGGAGTAATTAAGATGGTATCTTTGAAGCTGAATTTTTTGGCATGTGGTATAGATGTAAGCCTCATGAGGTTATATAAAAATCCCGTAGTTATGAATTTGGAGGTAATAATGTAAATTAACATATTGTTAAAAACAGATCTCTCCTCCATCATCCATTGAAAAGGCCTAGAAACAACCAACCCTGTAGCAAGATGCACCTGTTTGCCCAGACTATGATCTGCAAACATTTCCCATTAAAAGGAACATGGGTTCCATAGAAAAATGGATCATCTTAAATATGGGGCAGGTAATGTACAAGAAGAAGCTGAAAAATCTTACATGAGGAGGCAGGGAAGCAATCAAAGATTATGAGGGCCATATCAAAAGGACTCAGGAACCAATCTGAAAAGGCTTCCTCTGGCCAAAGATAAGATAATTTAAAGCATCAATAAATGTAACTGTAGGGGCGCCTGGGTGGCTCGGTGGTTAGGCGTCTGCCTTCGGCTCAGGTCATGATCCCAGGGTCCTGGGATCGAGCCCCACATCGGGCTCCCTACTCCGCGGGAGGCCTGCTTCTCCCTCTCCCACTCCCCTTGCTTGTGTTCCCTCTCTCGCTATATCTCGCTGTCAAATAGATAAAATCTTTGAAAAAAAAAAAAAAGAAGAGTGAGAATGCAAGAGACACAGAGGGGACGGCCTGAGTCCCGACATTTTAGCCCCTGGGTCCAGGTCCCATTCTCACCTGTAGGATTCCCCTCACTTGAGTTCCATGAGATACACCTTCATGATTAGAATAATTTTCTCTTTTCCCTTTAAGATTGCTCTAAGTTGCTTTCAGTTACTTGCAGCCCAAGAATCCTGCTATTTAGCACTGTAGATGCTCAACAGTTACCAAGGACAAAGCATGCGTCCTTTTCCTCTCAGACCTTAGCAGGAGCACATCAAATGTGCTGCTTAGATACCTTATGATTGAATGAATGAACATCATGCCCCAGGCATGGTGTTCTCTACAACTTCTCTGTGCCCAGATTTGGAGAAATCCTTTTACTTCCTGTCTCCCTGTCAATCCTAGAAATCCAATTGTGAATGCAACACGCTGTCAATTTTTCTATTTATGCCATCTATTCCCTCGGCACGCTAATTTCATTCTTCCTATCTGGCAGGGAAAAAGGGACTCGGGGAAGGTGTATTTCCCCTTTAAATACCATGAAAGTTATGAATATTTCTTTCCCAAACTGCCAAAATAATTGTTTCATTTACAGAACTGAAATTCTCCAGGGAACGTCCCAGTGATGTTCTAAATTGCTAACATCAGATATGCAGAAAACAAATATGGGGCGATCCATATGCTCCCAATCCTGAATTTAGCATCTCAGCTCAACACAAACTTGCATTTCAATCACTTTCAGTGAGTTCTGGGTTATGAGTATGTATGTGCAGGGTTAGGGCTGGACCAAAGCCACCGGCCTGGAACCTTTTTGCAGAAGGGCTCTCTGTCTGCACAGCCGGAAGCCTGCCCAAGTTACCGTTTAAAGAGTTCACTTTAAATTAATACTTACAGGCTGCAGATCCCCAGTCAAAGGGGAAGCACGAGAAGGCACGGGCTATGTAATTGCAGGAGAGGTTGCCAAATTTTCTCTCTTCTTATTACTGCTCAAAGAGTCCTATTGCTCAGGGGTTTGGGGGCATGACCAGGAGTTTACCACTTCTCAGGGCTCCATTATGAAAACAACATGTAAGAAGGAATAGTAGAGGGGCACCTGGGTGGCTCAGCCGTTAAGCGTCTGCCTTCGGCTCGGGTCATGATCCCAGGGTCCTGGGATCGAGCCCCGCATCGGGCTCCCTGCTCCGCGGGAAGCCTGCTTCTCCCTCTCCCACTCCCCCTGCTTGTGTTCCCTCTTTCGCTGTGTCTCTCTCTCTGTCAAATAAATAAATAAAATCTAAAAAAATAATAATAAACGTAACTGTAATGTTGCTTGAAGTACACATACACTTAAATCCTATAATCAAAAAGACACAACCAATCAACCAAATGCACAAGCCAAAACCTCATTGTCCATCTCTGATGGCAAAAGGGAACCAATTCTTATGTGAAAACCGGTAAAAAAATAAAAACAAAAAACATGAACACTGGTAAATGAAGAAAATGATTCAAGTGTATTTATCCCATCTTTCCTATATGAATCATGATGCAAGTAACCAAATAGTTGACGAGGTACTTTTTACAGGAACGTTCCATACTTAAACATGATAATCAAGTCTTATGTCTGCAGTTTTCTTCTGAATAGTGTGGATTGAGATGAAGCACAAGTGAACTATAAATGAAACGAAATGGGCCCTGAACTGTTGAACAGTTAAGTTTATGTTAATGAGTATATGGGGATTCATTGTCTGTTCTCTCTCTTGTACAAGTTTGAAATTTTATATAATCATTTTTACAGTGCATTACAATCTTTCTAAATGTGTTTTAAGCTCGTTGCACATATATTGACATTTGGAGAGCTCACAGTGTCAGCAAAATGCTGAACTATCAGAATATATCTTATTGGTTATCTGATATATCCCACTGCTTAAAATGTAATTCAACAGTTCTGAAGTTTTAAGCAAATAAATTTTGACAGAAGTTGACCTTATGCTACAGTTGATCTATACATTTATGGTTTCACAGAAAAGGAGTAAGAGAGGCAGCATTGCAGTTAATGGTTCAGAGCATGTTCTCTGGAGCCGAACTGCACAAATTAGAATCTCATCTTTGCCACTTACTTACTACATGACCTTAAGCAACTAAACCATTCTTCATTTTAAAAATGGAGATGATAATAGTGACTTTAAAAAGCTGATTTGGGGCGCCTGGGTGGCTCAGTTGGTTAAGCGACTGCCTTCGGCTCAGGTCATGATCCTGGAGTCCCGAGATCGAGTCCCGCATCGGGCTCCCTGCTCAGCGGGGAGTCTGCTTCTCCCTCTGACCCTCCTCCCTCTCATGCTCTCTGTCTCTCATTCTCTCTGTCTCAAATAAATAAAAATAAAAATAAAAAAATCTTTTAAAAAAAAAAAGCTGATTTGAACATAGAGTACAAGTATACAATCCCTTTTCCAAAATCCTTGGGACGGTATGTGTTCCTGAATTTTTTTGTATACAATAGGGTATGCACACTAAGTTTACTACTTAACACCCTCGATGTGCCCTGGGTCAACACCCCATAATCTCACACAATATTTCTGCAGCAAAATGTATGAATATTCACACCGAATGAGATAAAGTCTCTAAATAGCCCCATGTCAGTAAAGGTTAGGCTTTACCACCAAAGCAGATTTGACAGCAAACATAAAAACACCACCTATCAGCTTTCAGAGCTTTCTACACTTCAGAACAGTGGATAAGGGATTATGATCCTATTTAAGTGAATTAGTTCCACAGTAACAAAGCAAGCACTGTGTTTCCTATAATCAACATGATCACAGATTTTTGAACAGAATGTATTTTTAAAAATTAAGATTATAATTTCAAGAGACAAATGGACATGGCACTGTATAAAACCGAAAGGAACACCTCTGTCTGTCCATCACTACCTATAAAAGCAACAAGAGAGTTTAATATTAAGTAAACAGCAATAGCTCTTATTACCCCTTGCTTAGTATTATTTGAAGATTCTAAAATTACATTTACCTTACTTAGGAGCAGGGCAAAATGGAGAATAAATTCTGGATAGCACTAACAGCAAATTCTCTGTACCACAGCTGTGGACTACTAAAGTATTTTGGGTTTTTTGTTTTGAGAAGCATTTAGTATTAAGAAGAAAGAAACAATTTCCATTTTATCTTATTAAAGGATCGTGATTTGCTAAAGGTAAAATGGCTATGTGTAAAGGCAAAAGTTTACAAGTACTTTTAAGGATCAAAGTTGCAGAGTTCAGTATTAAAATATGAACTCAGAATAACTTATGAATAGAGGACAACTTATTTTATCATTATTATTTGAATACAGAACTGTCTTAAGACTTTTAGAAGAGTATCCTGACAGTGTTTAAGATTTTTAAGACACAAATCATCCTTACAGTAATTTAGTTGCAATAAGTAAATTCTCAGAATTGTTTTCCAAAAACATATCTTCATTGGAAAAACTATGTCTAATACTAATAACACTCTTCATAATATAACTCAGAAAATTTGGGCTTATCCTCATTTTAAAATATGAATTCCAAAGTTATACAAGTCCTATTATCTTCATAAAACGATACTACCTTCATTCATTGGTACTGGCCAGTCTAAATTATGGTAACAGTGAAATACATTAATACTATTTTAAAATCTTTATTCAAATCAGATCCATGCTTATTTATATTACCTTTCATTTAGAATTAAAATATTTTATCAATCTGTAGTTGAAATCATACTTTAGCCCTTTACAAAATATGAAATTAAAATTATAGTGTAAAACTGAATGGAATAGGGAAAATTAGAATTTTAAAGGGAAATAAAAAATTATGATACACTAGGAGAAAATGTACACATACCAGACAAATAGTAGTAAAACAAGATAAAGTATAGTCATTTTCTCTTTTCTCTTGTAGCTTTTTTCTAAATACTACAAATCATATACTTTTTAATAAGCATCTGAATAAAATTTTCAATTTATTTATCAAATGCCAATTGAGGAATCATGAGAAAAAAATTTTTACTTGCTTAACTACAGAAACTCATGTTTCCCTAGGTCAGAAATTATCCATATTTAGAATGTCTTAAATCACAATATAGATACATTCAATACATTCCCATTTGTTAAACAGTACACAACTGAAACTTCTCAACAGAGTCAATGAAAAAGAAAGAAATTGGTAGTCTCAATCTGGCTTCCCAAGAGTTGGAAAAACACCTACAGTCTGTGCTCAGTTGTCTACGTATCAAGGTTCATACCTCTTTTACATATTTCTGAAATTGTTATGATTTTTAGTATCTATTTTCTTTTCAAGAGAAACATCTGATTGCAAACTATTCTCCTAACCATTAAAATACTAACATTATTTTATAAAATATGGATAGAGAAGTTTTAATGACCAACAGTAAAATATAGCAACCAAAATTTCAATAGGTATTCTGCCACTTAAGTGTTTTTCAAGAAACTTATTCACTACACCTTCTCAACTTATAAATGTATTGAGAGATCCAAGTGTATAATAAAATGTATGTGAATCCATTATTAATTTTTGCATAAAGAACATATGGTAATAATATACAGCCAGAGCCCTAAATAATTGCTTATCATTTATAAGTTAAATAAATTAAAGACACTTTAAAATTTTAAGTTGAACTGATTTTACTAATGTTAATAAGAATTAAGAAAAGAGAATGTTTAATATTATGAAATTGAAAGGTATAGGAATCTTTTCTCCACAACTGAAGGTTTTATTTTCTCGCTAATGGATATTTTAAAAGAATAATTTCATAATTCCTGAACTTCTAGTTTCAATGACAATTTTGCAACTTAAGTTTCCTATATTTTCTAATTTTATACATTTCTTATTGCTATCAGTCTTGTCATTCCTTGTCAGCCCCTGAATATTAAAAAAAAAAAAAATCCCCCCCAAAAAGTCCAAGCTGACAAAAAGCTATTACACTGCTTTTTCTTTTTACCACTAAAATATAGAAAATTAATTTTATGAATTTGGTTCACACTGAAAGAGTATTTATTAGTGCTACAAATCAGAGATCCAATGACAGAAATACTGTCAGGAATAAAAAAGAACAAAAATGAGGTCACTTGAATTGCCCTGAAAAGCATTCCAAATTCTTCAACATGGCTTGCTTGTAGTTATACTCCAAAGTTCTAGTGTTTAAAATTCAACTAAAAATTAAATGAGAGTTTTTATTTGCAAGTAAAGTCAGCTAAATGACTTCTAGTAATAAAATGTATCAAAATATTTCACAAATCTAAAACAAGGCCTGGTTAACTTTTAAACAAAATAACACTTGGAAGAAAGCACAGCTATTTTTTTAAAGCTATTCCACATTATTTTTTGTGTAAAGTTCTGAGAAAAAATAAAATGATAAATTATACAGAATTACAGAATGCCAAATTTAAATTAACTCCGATAATTTCTCTACATTGTTATGAATATTCTGTAATATCAAACATTGATTTTTAATGTGCCAAAAAATAAGGCTTTACAAAATGTGAACAATTAGTTTTTAAGTGAAAATGATGGTATTATTTTAATCACTTTCGATTCATTTTATAGGATAGTAAAACAATACCTCTTCAAAATCACTCAAATGTCACTGATATCATCACAAAATCATTTTAAGTAAAATTTTCCACTATCCAATCATGCCTATATAACTAACTGAATAGCTACAGCTTTCACTAGAGAGGTACCAAAATTTGTACAGACTTTATTGTAGAGTCCGGGTGACAGAAATTCTCAGACCACAAAAATTTTAAAGTTTAAATCATTCACCCTTTAAACTTCAGACAGTTGTCAGTGTGACTTCTACTTTAAAAGAAAAAAATTAGTTCAAAATTTAGTAACTGCAGGTTTAATAATTTTTTTTACTAGAACACTTAATGTCCATGTTCATGAAGTAGCAATTAGATATGTTGAAATGTGAAAGATTTCAAAGTTTCAATATGTTAATATCACTCTTTAAATGTCCTTAATATATACAAACACATATAAATTAGATACAATTATATATTTACAATACAACATATGAACACTACTCTCCTTCCCTAACCATATTGATATGAGGAAAAGTAATCTCTGTGCTGATATTCAAGACAAAAAAAACAAAAACAAAAACAAAAAAACCACTGATGCTTTAAAAAATAAATCTTTAAAGAATAGTTTCAAAAATAAAGTTCAAATATTGCACAAAATAATTTAACTGCAAGTATTACTATATACTATAAAACAATTTTTTTTTAGTTTTTGAACTCTACAGTAAATTCCACTTTCTATTTCTATAAAAGAATTTATTGGAAGTCTACATTTAGATATTAAATGTTTACATTCAGTTTGATAGGAATGTAATTTTCAGAAGTTAACTGAGCCTTTGTCTTAAAAGTTCATCTATTTGAGTCTTATACATATTTTTTACATCTTCAAGATCTAATCGAAGTTCTTCTGCCTCTTCTGCTTTTTCTCCATACATCTGCAGAATAGTGTTGTATCTTTGATCCAAATCCTACAAAACATGTGTTCATAATTTTTAAAATAACTCCACAAAACATCTTTAATATTATATTTATATTATAAATGAGTCAACAGTAAGTACCTAGTTAGTAATCTCTTATAAAAATTAAAATGATATTCCAATCTGCTGGAATAAATAGCCAAGTAAAGGAATTAAAAAAAACAACAACAAAAAACCCAAGCCAGATGGTTATCAATTTTATTTTATCTCTCCACTAATCTACAATTCTCCCTATATAAAGCTTAATCTGTCTCTTTTCCCATTAATTTAAACACATGTGATCAAATTTTACTCTCTCTGGTTCATTGTGGTTTAAGTATTACCTGGCATTTTACCCCATAAAAAAAGTTGAAAGAAAATATATTCTCATATACGGCTTAACAATGACTCCTAATACCAAATACGCAAATTGTGATGATACATATAACATCAATGAACAAAATACTAACAAGATCATGTAAAAGAACAGTATTATAAATGAGCCTTGGTCAAATAAAATCCAGTTATTTTCCTATTTGGGGAATGACATGTTATGAAAAATACTTTGTGTAATGTGACAAGAAGAAGATTCTTGAAACTTCTTTATTGAAATATTAATACTGTTTTCAAAGAAATCATAAAACTTATACATTTTATGTAAACTAACAATATGGAATTTAATGTAACTGGATAAAAATACCTTGGACTCATCCTCCTCTTTTTTTTAAGGATTTATTCATTTTAGAGAGAAAGAAAGAGAGCGAGCGCATGTGTGCGAGCAACAGGGGGAGAGCCAAAGGGAGAGAATCCTGAAACAGACTTCCTGCTGAGTGTGAAGCCTGACATGGAGCCCGACAAGGGGCTCGATCCCATGACCCTGAGATCATGACCTGAGCTGAAATTAAGAGTCAGCCGCCTAACCAACTAAGCCACCCAGGTGCCCCCTTGGACTCATCCTTAAAGGAAGAATACTTACTCTTAGCTGAGTTCGAAGTTTGGGTATCTCCTTTACTTTCTCTTCGAGTTCATCATTTTGATTTGTTAATTTAACTAGCTCTTCAGCCATTATTGCGCGTGTTTTTTCTAGGTTGCCAATTTCTAGCTGAGAAACATTACCGGAAAGTAATTTAAATCAAAGTATATCTTGTTTAATACTTCTACTATTATAAATATATTCAATATTATTTTTGGAGAAATAGTATGTCAACATACAGCCATGAGCTAACTCTTTCTTAAGGAAACAGTGGCAAAAACAAGAGTTTCTGCTCTCCTCAGAGGTTACTGTTTACAGGGCTTACTATGAAAGAAAAAGAACTAAAGAAAATCCAATCATCTGTTTGAAATATGCAGCCCTACATTTTTCTCTAGAGAAACAGCATGTATTTCAGTCATTCTAAATTACTACAGAAATTCAGAGAAATAAAAATATAGTTTAATGCAGCCCCAGCTGTGCAGGTCATATCGACAGAATCTATCATCACTACCCAAGAAGTTAATCTGGGCCCTCAAGTACAGCACTCTGGGCTACATGAACATAACACATACAAAGATTATTCTGATCTTATTTTCCAATTCAAACGCTTGTTCTTTAATAGAGTAATATTTCAACTAACTAAAATTACATAGTAAGATTAAAAGGAAAGATTTACCTCTGAGTGTATCAAGTGCAACAATGAAAATAGGTAAAATGTTTTAACATCTTACCACATTAAGTTTTTAAAAGGCAAGGTAAGATGGGAGAGTGCTGCCTCCCTATTCATGATGCTTCCTCTCACATGCAGGATGTTCTAGTTCTAATCTCTCTAATCTCTTTCACTCCTTCCTCACAAGGGGGAGTGACTTACCTAAGTGGTAAATCTGAGAAGAATAAAATGACTGTTCAGATCAGCAACTTCCCTTTTTTTAATGTTTGGGAAAAGGTGCCTGCCAGGAGTTCTCTGCTCTTAGATGCTTAAAAGTCTTAGCTGGCAGGCTACAACACATAGGAAGGCCCACTCTGGCACCGCATTTGCTGTGATGGGGTAGATAAGTCACCCTAATTCTGGCAGTCAGTTAGCAGGCTCATTTGGTTCTCTTCTTTGGCTATTTTCTCCAACTAGTCTTTATCATTAATATATGTGATATATTTTAAACTTCACATGCCACTATTTTACTTTATTTCTCAATTTGCTCAGAAGTGAGGTAGAGATATAGGGTGCTACTTATTGGGCCCCAAAATTTCATTTACTTCTGTAGCACATTTAATTTTTCCAATACCTGTAAATGAGTAATCTCTCCTTCCCTTAGCTTTAGCTGAGACTGTAGATTTTCAATAATGCTGGATCCTGCTCCCATTCTCACAGCATCATAAAGATTGTTTCCATTTGCTGATACAGACATTGGTCCAAATGAGTGATCATGAGGCTCATCCTATATTAAACAAACCATATACAGTTATTCAGTTATTATAAATGAGTTCCATGATAAGGTTCAAACAAAACGGTTCTGCTAATTCTTGCCTCAAAATGTCCATGACTTTCTCAAGGGTAGAAAATCATCTCTATTTCCTCAGTGCAATTAGCACTCCTTCACGAATATACAGATGAATTGCCTATGGAATGGCAAGGTCATTGCTGACAGCCAAAATGCTACCTGCATATTTCCTTTATCATCATTGAGTTTAACAACTAGGCACATGTAAGAAATAAAATATCACCTGAGACAGAAAAGATGTTTGTAGCCCTGCCATATCAACTCCACTTATTGAACTTGAACGTGACATGGTGGGAGTGCTAGAAACAGAAAATGGCTTCCGTTCCTTAAGGAGTGAAAAAAACATTCAGGTCACATTAAAGACTAAAATGGTAAATAAAAAAAGCAAGAAACTTTTCTAGGACAAATGACAACAACGACTCATTCTCATTTCCTCATAAGATGTTAGAGATAGGATTTCTGAAGTCTTATTAAAGGCACAATAGTAATTTAAAATTGTAGACAGACTTGGTCAAATCATCCGAGGACCCATTTATATTACAACATAATTTATTTTTAATGGAATGAGAATGTTTTTGTTCTAACAAGTATATGAACTAACTTCTTCATATTATTATATATTATACAACATATCACCAATTAAACCTAATTCTTTAGAATAAGATTACTAATGAGTTTTCTATACCATCAAGTTTCCAGCTTATCCATTTTATTTTTAATATATATTTTTAAAATTCCAAATAAATTCAAAAGGTAATTTCCATGTACATACAGGCAGTTTTAATATAACATGCTAACTACCAAGTATACTCCAATCCTTCAAATACAGGAAACTCACTTCAGAAAAATTACCTTCCTTAACCAGAAATAAAGTGAATAAACCAGTTTTATTCCCAAGGTGCCTACAGGCCAAATGAAGTGCATTAGTTTCAGTGAAAGACCACAAAATTCATTTAAAAATGGGCAACAGATTCTATCATTCAAATCCTAGAAATCACAGATCTCTTTGGATAAACTCAAATTACTTTGGAACCACTCTGACAGGATACTGATTACGATACTAGAATCTGTCCCTCTATTGATTCTAGACATAAGAAATGATATTTATAAGGTATAGCTAAAATTACATAACAATGATTAATCACAACAGCTACTAACTGGTTACACCAAAAACAAAACAAAATCCAAAATTCAATACCTTTTCTTTTATTGCTTCTTGGGTGAAAATGGCTTTCTTCCTTTCCTGTTCAACTTTCATTTTCTCCATTTCTAACTGACTGTTCAGTAGTGTCTAATGGAGAGAGGTACAGTTAGATAATTTCTGTACTAAATTATCCTTCTAAGTCCATTCCAAAGTCAGGAACATAAAGTATATATTCCTCTTTGTTTTACTACTAAGGACCAACTTCCGAAAGTAGTCACATCACCCACTTCACCATGGCATCTCATTAGTTGGCTACCATCCCCAGCCATTCTCTAGTGGAAGACCGAAGAGGCAAGCGAACACTGGTAAATACCTTTTCTTTCCTTGTCTCTTCAAGCGTTCTTACATATTCATCTTTTAGGTTTTCTAATTCAACCTGGTACCTACAAAGATGACAGTACACACTACTGAAAACTCACTACTTTATTAACTCTTTAATAGATATTTCTACTACCAGCTTGATTTTCCAAATGTATTTTCCAGATGACAGGGGTTTTACACTCAGAAGCCAAGCTACTACTTTTGTGCTTTTTATTACATTGCTGCTCTGAGCTAGGATTTAATTTAAAAAGAGACTTTCTAAAAAGAATTTGAATACCACCATTCTGGAATAGATTCAGATTCTGCAAAAGCTTGTTAGGGAGTCCTATGAAAATATCTGTAGAGGTTCAGGTATTTTACTTCATAAATCATTTTTACTTGACCATTTTTTTTTACACTAAAATTTCTAAGGAAGAACTCAGGGAGTAAAACCACACTAATCACAGCCTTAATACAATTTCAGATAGATGAATTTTATTGCTTGTAGTTCCAAAGAACCCAGACATTTATTTAGAAAGATTGGAACACTGCTAAGACCCTTGCAAAATATAAAAATATAAAAATAACTCCAATGAGTAGTCTCCAAACTATTTTGTAGTTACAGTTTCCTTTAAAAAACCTGACTAAAGTAATGAATCCTTTCCCTAGAAAATGCAAATACATATAGAAGACGCCACACAATTTCACGAGCCTATGTTAAAGTTCAATGAATCCCAAAACCATCCCGCTATAATATCCTATTACTAAACACTGTAACATCTCTTTTTAAAATGCTTTAAGATGTCACAAAACTACCAAGAATAACACTCAAAAAACATGCTCACCTATTATTTTCATCCTCAAGTTTCCTTAGCTTATTTTTCTCTGATTCTAACTGGGCCTGAAATCTACTGTTTTCCTGTCTTAAGAGTGAATTCTGTGACTCCATGGAGGACATTTGAATTTTGTTGGCAAGGAGTTCTTCTGTAGCTGCACGTTCTCTTTCAACTGCTGCTGCCAACAAAGTCTGGGATTCACCTGATCGTAGGATAAAAAAGAAAAATCACATATACCCAAAAGGCCAAGATATCAAGTATATTCTGACTTCAAATAGTTAATAATTCAAGTAGCCACACTGAACTCTGGAACTGCTTATTGCCTAAGGCAGGATTGCCTACATAGACAAAAGAACAAATCTTAACTTATATCTGCTTTATTATTTTCTTCCTAAAATATTTTAATTTGAATGTGGAGACACATATTAAAAGGATAATGGATCGACAAATGGTGCTGGAGCAATTGATATCCACAGGAAAAAAAAAAAAATCAAACTAAATTTATACCATATATGAAAATTAACTCAAAATGGATCATAAACTTAAGTGCAAAACAAAACTATAAAATTTTTAGAAAAAAAAAACAAAACAAAACATAGAAATCTTCAGGATCTAGGAACAGGCAAAGAGTACTTAGGTTTGACACCAAAGCAAAGCCATAAAAAGAAAAACTGATAAATTGGACTTCTTCAAAATTTTAAACTTTTGCTTTTGTGAGCAGGATAAAAAGACAAGCTACAGACTTGGAGGGAAAAAATGCAAACCATATTATCCGGTGTCTAGAATATATAAAGAAATCTCAAAACTTATCAGTGAAAATAAAGAGAATCCAATTAGAAAATGAGCAAAAGACATGAAAAGGTGGGGCACCCGGGTGGCTCAGTTAAGCATCTGCCTTCGGCTCAGGGATCAAGCCTGAGTTGGCCTCCCGACTCAGTGAGCCTGCTTCTCCCCTCCCTCTGCCCCTCCTCCCTGCTGGTGCTCTCTCTCTCTCTCAAATAAATAAATAAAATCTTTAAAAAAAAGAAGACATGAAAAGGTATTTCACTGAAGAGGATATACAAACAGAAAATAAGCACATGAAATGATGTGCAACATTAGTCATTAGGGAAATACAAATGAAAATCACAGTAAGATATCACTACATGTCTGTCTGATTGACTAAAAGAAAAAATAGACACAACACAAAATGCTGGCAAGGATGTAGAGAAACTAGATTACTGTCATACCTATAGCCACTTCGGAAAAACAGTTTGGCGTTTTCCTAAAAAAACTCAACATACAACTACCCACACAACCGAGCAACTGCACACTTAGACATTTAGCCAGAGAAATGAAAACATGTTTACACTAAAACCTGTACAAGAATGTTCACAGCAGTTTTATCTGTATGGAAAAAATCTAGAATGAGCCCATATATCATTCATCAGGTAGATGGTTAAAGAAAATGTGGTATGCACATACCATGGAAACACACTCAGCTTAATGAAAAGACTAAATCACTGATACACACAATAACTTAGATGAACCTCCAGGGAATTATGCTGCGAGAGAAAAAGCGAATCCCAAATTGTCACACAGTATATGATTCTATTTATATAACATTTGAAATTCCATAATTTTAGATGGAGGACAGATTAGTGGTTGCCAAGATTTAGGACACAAAAGGAGGGCCACAAGGGTGACAAATTGAGGTTCCAAAAGGACAACATAAAGGATCTTTGTGGTGTTGGAACCGTTAAACATCTTGAGTGGGTACATGAACCTACACAAAGGATAAAATTGTGCAGAACTTAATACAGACAGACACACACACACACGTTAAGTACCTGTAAAACTGGGGAAATCTGAAAAAAACTAATACATTGTATCAGTGTCAATACCCTGGGTCATGATATATTATAATTTTGCAGTGTTAACATTTGAGGATATTGGGTAAAGCATGCAAGGGACCACCTGTATTATTTCTTATAACTGCATGTAAATCTACAATTATCTCAATAAAAAATTTCAGTTAAAAAAAAATTACTGGATACAACTCTGAGATTTATTTTTTCCCCACCAAAGTAGACCTAATACTATCTCTATTTTTTTACTTTATATTGTTACATAATGTATTTACACTCCTATTAAAAGCATTATTTGGTATGTGTGTCCCATGGCTCTGCTTATATTCGAGCACAATACCACATATCACTGAGAGGATATAAAGTCCAGTTTAAAAACCACAAGAAAAACAGCTTCTAGTTTTCATTTACTGCTAAAAAATTCATTTCAGAAGCTGTCATTTTCAGATGTCTCATTTTCATAGCAAATGGGTCTTAATAACAAATGACAGACCTAAAATTTATACCTATAAATTAAATAATATATAAAGGTTCATCTAGTTCAGTGATTTTTTAAGCAGATGAATCTTTTTCCAGACATAATCTCATATGGAATTCAAAAAATAACACAAGATCAAAAAGGACGCACTACTTTCATTAAAGCAGCCTGGGATATATCAAGCACCTTAATTATAGAGCTGCCCTCTCACCACGACAGCTAGTCCTAAGACATCTAAGGGATCCACTGAATACTGTTTGAAAACCACTAATCTAGTCTACCCCTCATGATTTATAGGGACACCCATTCAGGCCTGCTTTTATCACTGCTTTTATCATGGTGTCTCTCAAGTTACAGTTAGTTTTAGGCATAGAAAGGACACATGAATTTTTCATGAATTAGCCAGCTTCTGGGATATCTAATAGATGTGTGTGTATATGTGTGTGTGTGTGTATGTGTATATATATATAAAGATATATATATATGTATATATGTGTGTGTGTGCGCTACTTATCTGTGCTTGCATAAACATCTTGGAATAATTATTTTCTTAATAACAGCACATAGAGACAACCTGAAGCATTTCTATACAGAAGAATCTTAAGACTCCACAGAATCTGTCTGGTAGAGTTTGATCAGGATCCTTCTTAGACCTATCTCTGGCTCCTGGAATTCTACCAAGGACTAGAATCATATCTGATCTCTATCTCCTATATTATTGCAGACAAGCTAGAAAGGGGTCAAATGTAGCAAAAGACAAGGAAAAAAATGAGTGCAGTGGTCTGTAAATATGGAAGGATGACATGGAAGTATATGGGACAGTATCGGACACACTGTAAGGGAAAACAAATGGTTTGAGTCAATTAGGATATTAGAAAATAAAAGTAAAAAAGGAGAAGAGGTAAAACTCTACAAGTTAGACATAAAGTATAACTATCAAATCAAGTGAATTTCAATTTCATACCATTATTCTAATTCTATAAATAAGAGGAAAGGGCTTTTGCATTGAGCTTAAGAACTAAAGCAGTTACCAAGTCTATCAGAAAGATTCTTCTCTAACTTCTCCCACGATGATGTCTGGGACCCTAGAGTTGCTTGCAAATTTTCTATCTGTCGAAGCAATGGTCTTGTTGTTGATGAAACACTCTGACTCAACTCTTGGTTTCGATTCTCTGCTTCCTGGAGTCTCTGAATCATGAAATTCTTAAGTCACTACCATTAATGGCAATGAAAACTCTAAAAATACTAGCAAACAAACTTTATGAAAGATTTCTGGAAAATATTATTTCACCAAGATAAAATTATTTGTTTTTAATTACATTATTTTCTAATTATTCAATCCTTAAGTTAGAGTTAGAATGCATCAGTATCTAAATAACTACTTCTTTACAAAGCTTTTCTAATATAAAGATAGCTTTTGATTACCTTAAGGTAAAAAAAAGACTGTAATTTAAACCTCCCAGCAGTTGCCTCATCATCCAAATATTTCTAAGTATTTACAAAAACAGAAAGATCAATCTGAGTTGCATTTTCTCTCCATTTTCCCATGCATGTTCACTGACTAAAAATTAACTGAGTAGTGGTATAAAAACTGGCACTGATTATCTGCCCCACAGTAATCAAAGACTGATACTAATAAACTAGCTGTAACGAATGAAAAAAACAATACTGACACAAAATAAATCTATTATGATAAAATTATTTTCTATTAAACAAAATTAAGGCTTCTTATGTTCATTTTTAAAGTGTCCACTCTGGTTTTATTCATATAAGCCACAAAAATATAGCAAATGATAAAGTATGGTAGTAATCCTCTCAATTCCATGAACATTATCTCCACTAAATGACTTTTTTATTTCTAGGAAAACATATCTTTGATTTGTGTTTAGGAAAACTGTGACAGTACCTGTTGGAGTTCACCGATCTCATGGCGTAAATAATCCTCTTTTCTGGCAGCTGCTTGTTCTGCACGTTGCAGTGCCAGCCTAAGGTCCCCAACCTGTATGAGGGGAACCAATACACTATCACAAACAACATCAAAACATTACTTACAACTTCCTAACTACATACTGTATTATGCTGACTTACTGTTTATGTATATTATTTACACTATCCAGTGAGCTTTTACATATTATAACATATCCCATTCATCAAGCAATTCTAAACTGTATGTATACTTGATAAATATATATACTTAGAAAAGCACTGTTAGCGCCCCCCCCAAAAAAAGGCATATAAACAGGCACAGCCATTGCCATACAATATAGAAGGAGCGACAATGCATCTATAAATGTTTGCAACGTAAGGCAGAATGTGATAGGTATAAAAGCTAGCTGCTATATTCACACACAGCTGCAAATGTAAATGCTATAGTCTTTTTGTAAAACATTATGGCAACATGTTTAAATAATCATAAAACTTTTCACCCTCTTTCACCTGGTCATCCTAGTATTGAGAATTTACTCAGTAGAAGCAGATCTAAACATACAAAGATACTCCCAATACTGTTAGCAAAAAAAGACAAAACTAATATTCTAAATATCCATCAGTAGTAATCTATTTTTGCAAATCTTTATACAACACGAATATGCTCATTAAAAATTATGATGAATGTGGGGCACCTGGGTGGCTCAGTCAGTTGAACGTCTCACTCTTGATTTCAGCTCTGGGTTGTGATCTCAGGGTTGGGAGATCAGCCCGTGTTGGGCACTCAGCAGGGGGTCTGCTTCTCTCCCTCTCCCTCCGCCCCTCCCTCACTTGTGTGTGCATGCTCTCCTTCTCTCATAAAATAAATAAATCTTTAAAAATAATTATGATGGATGTAAAGAATATGTAAAAATTTATAATTTAATCTTAAATGAGAAAACTATAACATATATGATACCAATTATTTAAAAATACATACACAGAGATGAGGACAAGAAGTTAATACCCAAAATTGACATTATTTATAAAAGGTGATGATTTTTCTCTTTTAAAGATTTTATTTATTTGAGAGAGAGAGAACAAGAGACAGCGTGCACAAGTGGGGAGGGGCAGAAGGAGAGGGAGAAAAAATCCCAAAGAGACTCGGCACAGAGCGCAAAGCCTTATGTGGGGCTTGATCCCACAACCACGAGATCATGACCTAAGGCGAAGCCAAGAGTTGGATGCTTAACCCACTGAGCCACCCAGGTGCCCCTAAAAGGTGATGATTTATAAACGGTAGCCCCATATGCTCTGTCTCCCACTCCCCTAATTTTTATTATTATTCTAGCGTATTTTTAAATTGAAAATATTAAGATTTTATCCAACCCAGTGGTCAGAAACACAAGGGGTACATGGACATGGTGTGTTTTATAATGACAAAATACTGGAAACAACCCAAATATCCATCAGTAAGAAATGACTGAATTAACAATGGTATAATAACAATATAACAACAGTATAAATAGTAACAGTGAAGTATTACAAACTGTAAAAAGAAATTCTGTAAAAAGCTCTAAGTTCTATTATGGAATGAATGATCACCAGAATATTTAAAGAAGGTGAACTGTAAGATGGTATAATACTAAATTATATTTAAGTAAGAACGATGGGCGCCTGGGTGGCTCAGTTGGTTAAGTAAGAACGATGAAGGAGATACAAATAAAAATGGGTATAAATGGGGCGCCTGGGTGGCTCAGTCATTAAGCATCTGCCTTCAGCTCAAGTCATGATCCCAGGGTCCTGGGATCGAGCCCCGCATCGGGCTCCCTGCTTGGCGGGAAGCCTGCTTCTTCCTCTCCTACTCCCCCTGCTTGTGTTCCCTCTCTTGCTCTCTCTCTGTCAAATAAATAAATAAAATCTTTAAAAAAAAAAAATGGGTATAAATGTATCTGTATATATATGTGCAGAGGTATATAAGTAAGTGTATAGATTTATATATTTTCTTGCATTTACAAATAGAAACACTGAAAAAATAAACCAAACACTAATAAAATGGTTACTTACAGGCAAAGAAAGGGGATGGGGATGAGCTAAGTTGGAAGCAAATGTTGTCTTAATATATTGTTATGTACCTCTCACTTTGGAACCATGTCAATGTTTTACATATTTGTGTAAAATTAAATCAAATCTGCACTGGGGTAAATGAGGAAAGAATAGTCTTTTCAACAAATGGTACTGGGACAGCTGGATATCCATGTGCAAAAAACCTAAATGTGAGAGTTAAAACTATAAAATTCTTAGAAGGAAAACAGATGAAAACCTGCAAGACCTTGGATTAAGCAATGGGGTCTTAAACATGACACCCAAAGCATAGGCAGCAAAAGAAAAAATAAATAAGTTGGACTTCATCAGAATTAAAAAACTTGTACATCAAAGGCCATCGTCAAGAAAATGAAAGACAACCTAAAAAATGAGAAAAAATATTTGCAAATCCTACATCTGATGAGGACCTAATGTGCAGAATACATAAAGAACTCTCACAACTGAACAGTTTTTAAAAAGCCCAATTTAAAAATGGACAAAGGATTTGAGTATTCGAATAAATTTCTCCAAGGAAATTGCAATAAGATATATACAGCCAGGGGCGCCTGGGTGGCTCAGTCAGTTAAGTGTCCAACTCTTGATTTCTGCTCAGGTCATGACCTCAGAGTCATGGGGTCAAGCCCCACATTGGGCTCGAGCCCCACACTGGGCTCTTTGCTCAGTGGGGAGTCTGCTGGAGATTCTCCCCCTCTCCCAACACACCGCCTCAAATAAATAAATCTTAAAAAAAAAATACATATGGCCAATAAGCACATAAAAAGATGCTCAACATCATTAGTCATTAAGGAAATGTAAACAAGGACACCACAATCAGATACCACTTCACACCCACTAAAAGGGCTATAATGAAAAAAAAAAGACATAACAAAAAAATACTGGCAAGACGCAGACTGTCATATATTGCTGATGGGAATGTAAAATGGTGCAATTGCTATGGGAAAGTTTGGCAGGTCCTCAAAAAATTACATATAGGGTTACCGTACTGATCTGAGAGTATATATACATATCTAGAAGAACTTAAACATTCACACAAAAACTTGCAAATGAATGTGTATAGCAGCATTAATCATAATAATCAAAAAGTGAAAATAACCCCAAATATCAATCAACTGATGATTTTATAAGAAAAAGCCTGACAAATTTCAGTTTTCCTCCTCTATCTGAACTACATGGACTCCCACAGATGTTATGAATAAGCTCAGGACTTATATGGATTCTCCTAAAATTATAAGCAATGTTTAGTATTTATCTGCATATGTGCAGTAACACAGTCTTTGCCTTTCATAGTATTATTAAATAAGTCTGAAAGTCACAAAAAATAAGCAATACAGTACAATGTAAGCATCACTTTAACAAAGTTCAAAAAAACACGATTAAGATTGGCACAATCAAGTACTCTTGGAAAAGTGTCCAATAAGATTAGAAAGGAAATTTAACACACGTACCAATATATAAAGTTTGATTCAAATAACTAATGTAATCTTTAATTTGCAAAAGCATAAAGTTTTTAAAGACTAATGTAACTCATTATCTATTGCTTACTTGAATTGCTAATGTTTCTTGCTGCTGACGGGCTTCTTCTTGGGCCTTCTCTAGTGCTGCAGAAAGCTCTTCTTTAGCTTTCATTTCACGACTTAGAGCAGCTTCCTGTGCTTCACTATCCTTTGCAGCATTGGCTTTGTGGAGATCAGTAAGTTCTCTTAAAAAATTAGATGGATAATTTCTATTTAAAATAGTTAATTACATGGCCAAGTTAGTAAAGTTTGCATGTAGATTTCCATAAGAGTTACACAATGAGGGAGAGTTCACCACATAATAAACATTGACTACGGTAACAACTCTTGTGAACTTGCTTTGACCAGTTACAAGTTCATATATAGCTAAGTTTATAAATATTGTTAGTGATTAGATAACAGAAAAAGTATTTTTTCAATATCCCATTCTGATAATTTTAAATGGGTTGCATATTTGTTCATTTTCTTACTTGTATGCACTATCCAGAGCAGCCTGAATACTTCGGTTCTTTTCTTCAAGTTCATCCATATCTACCTGAAGTCGGCCAAGATCCTTCTCTTGGCGTTCCACCACAGAATTTAGTTTTTTAATGCTTTCTCTATGCTGTTTCTCAACTTCTTCTTTGCCATCAAGGACCTATATTATAAAAACAGACAAAAGTATTTTTCAATAAATAACACCATGGTAAATAACTGTATTCCAGGAATCTTAAATGTTACAATAATGAAGAAAAATCTTAACACTCATTTATTAAATTGCTTGATAAATTCTTCCCACATGAAATACCCTGATAAATTATTCTAAATGTCTTATAAACCACAGCCAATTGTTCATATAGGAAGTAATAACAATATATATATCTAGAGAATGGTTAATATTCACCTGTTTTAAATGTTGCAAATCTTCTTCTAGGTCTTTAACTTTTTTGTTCAGCTTTGCAATAATATTTTCATTTTCTTTGTCTTTAGCTCTTAATTTCTTAATAATGTTAGAATTATGCAGCTGCTGTTTTGAAAGTTTTTCTCCTGGCAATGGCAAAAATAAATAAATAAATAAATAAATAAATAAATAAATAAATAAATAAATAAATAAATAAATTCAAACAATGATTCCTTAAGAATCTGGATTGAATGTTTTATCTAACCAGTGACATAAAATGATAGAATATTTTTAAAATCACAAAACTGTAACCACGAATGTTAAACTGATTTGGACAAAAACCATCAATGAATGCTAAAATTACTAGGTGGAAGGATAGTAGACAATAGGATATTTACACCTTAAAAAAATCATTCCCACATATTACTTATGGCTTATGAAGAGAAAAATGTGCTTTTACAATGGAGAAATCTGGCTGTCACCACCTTAACGAAACATTGTTTTGACATCACCAATTGTGGTATATTATGCATTTACTGATATAAGGGAGAGGTGGGTACACAGTATCAGCAATGATATTTCTCACTAGAAATTTTATCTGAATCTAATCATGAAGAAACGGATAAACTCCTGAACATGGGGAATATGTAGGACAATTGGCCTGGACTCTACAAAGTCTTCAATGTCATTAAGAGAGAGCTATCCTAGATCGGTAGAAGACTAAAAGGACATAATGGTCAAATGCAATATACAAACTTTGACTAGATCTTGGGGCAGGACAAATGACCAGGTATAAAAGTCATTTTTAGAGACCATGGAGATAAATAATGAAATATATGCTGGAGTACACTTCTGAATTAATACTGATTTTCTTAGGTATGATTATGATGTTGTGTTTGTGAAGCAAAGTGTACTTGCTATTGGGAGATGGAGACTTAGGAATTTAGGAGTGGACTACAGATTCACTGCAATATCTATCAAAATTCCAATGACATATTTCACAAAAATTTTAAGAAATCCTAAAATTCATGCGGAACCACAGAAGACCTCAAACAGCCAAAGCAATCCTTAGCAAGAACAAAACTGAAAGTATCACATTTTCTAATTTTAAAACATGTTATAAAGCTATAGTAATCCAAACAGTATGGTACCGGCATAAAAACATACAGACCAGTGGAACAAAATAGAGAGCTTAGAAAATCCACACAAAATTTAGAAATAAATTTACAGCCAACTAATCTTCAACAAAGATGCCAAGAACACATAATGGGGAAAGAACAGTCTCATCAATAAATAGTGATGGGAAAACTGGACAATCATATGCAGAATGAAACTGGACCCTATCACACACCAAATACAAAAGTCAACTCAAAATAGACTTAAGACTTAACATACCTGAAACTGTAAAATTACTAGGAGAAAACACAGGGAAAAAACCTTCTGACACTGGTGGTGGCAATGATTTTTTGGGGTATGATCCCAAAAGCATAAGCTACAAAAGCAAAAATAGACAACTGGGATTGCATCAAACTAAAAAAATACTGCACAGCAAAGCAAACAATCAATAGACTGAAGAAATAAGTCTACAGAATGGAGAAAAATATTTGCAAGCCATACTTCTGATAGGGGATTAATATCCAAAATATACAAAGAACCCATACAACTCAACAGCAAAAAACAAATAAGCCAATTAAGAAATGGGCAAAAAACATGAACAGACTTCTCAAAAGAAGACATGTGAAGTGAATGGCCACCAGGTATATGAAAAGGTGCGCAACATCACTAATCATTAGGGAAATGCAAATTAAAACTACACCTCACACCTATTAGGATACCTATTATCAACAAGACAAATCATAAGACCTGGCAAGGATGTGGAGAAAAAGGAACCTTGGTATACTACTGGCAAGAATATAAATTGGTACAGACACTTTGGAAAACAACTTGGAAATTACTCAAAAAATTAAAAATAGAACTACTATATGATGCAACAACCCCACTTCTAGATATATATCCAAAGGAAATAAAATCAGTATCTCAGAGATATGTGCACTCCGCAGCATTATTCACAATACCAAGTTACGGAAACAACCTAAGTGTCCATCAATGGATAAAGAAAGACAATGTGTTGTGCACAGAAATACAAAGAATTATAAGAGAATACTATGAAGATTACATATGCCAACAAACTGGACAACCTAGAAAAAAAAAATTCCTAGAAACATAAAATCTCCCAAAACAATCAGAAAGAACAAGCAAATTTGAACAGGCCAATTGCTAGTAACAAAACTGAATTGGTAATCAAAAGACTCCTCTCAAAAGACCAGGAGGTCTTCACAGGTAAGTTGTACCGTTTAAAGAAGAATTAATATCTATTCTTCAAATTTATTCTATGAGGCCAGCATTATCCTGATACCAAAACCAAAGCCACACAACACAAAACTAAACCTATAAGCCAATATCCCTGATGAACATAGATGTAAAAATCCTCAACAAAATATTAGCAAACTGAATTTAACAATACATTAAAAGGATCATACCATATGATTTCACTTATATGCAGAATCTAAAACAAAACAAAAAAAACCTAAACAAACAAGCAAACAGGAAACACTCAAAAAGAGAAAAAAACATGGTGGTTGCCAAAGGGGAAGTCGGGGTGGAGGACTGAAATAGGTGAAAGGGATTAAGAGGTACAAACTTTTAGTTATAAAATAAGTCAGAGAAATAAAAATTACAGTATAGTGAATATAGTCAATAATATCGTAGTAATGTTACATAGTGACAGATGGTGATTGTATTTATGGTGAGCACTGAGTAATGTACAGAATTGTTGAATCACTATGTTGTACACCTGAAACTAATATAACATTGTATGTAATTATACTTGAATAAAAGTATATACAAATGTGTAACTTGTTTTGGTATCTAAAATTATAAGTATTTTCCCAATTCATTAAATATTCTAAAAAATAAAAAAGCGGCATGTGTGTATATAAAGTAATATTATTTAGCCTTGAAAAAGAAGAAAACCCTGCCATTTGTGATAATGTGGATGAAACTGGAGGCTGAAATAAGCCAGACCCAGATACTGCATGATCTTACTTATATGTGGAATATAAAAAAGTTTAACTCGGGCACCTGGGTGGCTCAGTTGGTTAAGCGACTGCCTTCAGCTCAGGTCATGATCCTGGAGTCCCTGGATCGAGTCCCGCATCGGGCTCCCTGCTCGGCAGGGAGTCTGCTTCTCCCTCTGACCCTCCCCCTCTCATGCTCTCTCTATCTCATTCTAATAAATAAATAAAATCTTTAAAAAAAAAAAAAAGTTTAACTCACAAAAGCAGAGAGTAGAATGCTCGTTACCAGGGATGGGGGAAATGTGGAGATACTGGTCAAAGGGTACTAAGTTTCAGTTATGCAGGTGAATAAATTCTGCAGATCTAATGTACAGAATGGTGACTACAGTTAATACTACTATATTATACACTTGAAATTTGCTAAGAGAATTGATCTTGGGTGTTCTCATCACATAAAAAGATGTTAACTACATGAGGTGATTGATATATTAATTAGTTGACTGTGGTAATCATTTCACAATGTATATGTGTATCAAAAAATATATACAATTTTTATTACTCAGTTATACCTCAATAAAGCTGGAAAAAAAGAATTTAGGAGTGGAATGCTATTTCTGTCACCTACATTCAAATGGTTTGGCAAAAGGGAAGTGCGTGTGTGCAAAAAGATATGAAGCAGGTGTGCCTAGATGTTAATAACTGATGAAGCGAGGTAATAAAGTAATCAGCTATTCATTGTAGTGTACTTTCAGCTGTTAGTCTTTCAGATTTTCAGCTGTGAATTTAAAAATATTTCTGGGGGAGAGGCACGTGGGTGGCTCAGTCAGTTAACCATCTGCCTTTGGCTCTGGTCATGATCTCAGGGTCCTGGAATGGAGCCCCGCATCACGCCCCACATGGGGCTTCCCGCTCAGTGGGGGAGTCTGCGTCTCTCTCCTTCTTCTCCCCGCCCCCACTTGTGTGCCCTCTCTCTAATAAATCAATAAAATCTTTTAAAAAAATACTTCTGGGGGATACAGAGCAGTAAGTAAATAATCCCATATGAAATCATTCTATTTTCAGTATAAAGAAGTTCATTAAGCAAAAGAGAACATCAACCCACCTCCTACCTAAATTAATAAATACCAAAATAGTGACACTTGATATAAATATTTTAAATATTTTTTTTAATTATGAAACCATGCACACAGTCTTCTCCTCAGTTTCTAGTGTTGTAACACAGGCAGTTCATGACCTCAACATGTCTTGAGATAATGATTATGTGTTTTATCAATTCTCCCTTCATTCTTCTATTGCAGTGTTTAGACTGTGCTTTATAATTATCTGTGTACTTATATTTCCCTCTCATTAAACTGTAAGTTCCTAAAAGACAGGGAGTGTGTCATATGTATTACTGTATCAAACATAATATCTGACACACTTAACTGTTAAATATTAGCTGAATAAATGAAAAAGAAAGATTGGGTAAAACTAACTTTTTCAAATACAGTGATTATTTCCAATTCTTTTCAAACACTTACTCTGGAAATTCTCTTTAGTTCAATGATTTGAAATGCTCATCCCACCACTATTTGTAATATTAACATTTTAGAAATAAATGTACAACATTAGGAAAACAGTAAAATAAATTACGGTATATATAGCCATATAATGGACTTTAATACAGCCATTAATAATGCTAGCAAAGCATTTAATAGCATAGGGAAATGTAAAAGAATTACGAAAATGTAAAAGATTACAGATTAAATACATGACCTTAATTATGCTTAACAATGTATTAAAAACATTAAAAAAGAACTATAAGAAATTGATAGTTCCTTATAAAACCGATTATGATTCTTTTTTTCTTCCTACACCTCCTAAAACTTAAAAAATTTCTGCAAGTAGTGTTATTCTTAGAACTAGAAAAACCTTAATTAAGAGGAAAAGAAAAATTCATTTAATCACCTTTTCCAAAACTACCTTCTCTCCTTATGTATAAAGAAATTAATCCAGTGTCTATTTATAATTTATCTCATGAAGGATATTTAATTTCTATAATCTTGCTAATTTTAAGTCTTTTTCATAGAGGGCTAAATAACTGAAAAATTAAAACAAGAATATAATGAAAAGTTCACTATCAGTCGACCAAACCATATGATGATACCACATAGTACCCACGCTAGAGATTCAGATACTATATAAATTCCAGGATTATAACCTTCAAATATCTTGGGTTACATGACAGGCTCTAAAACCTGTTAAAAAGCTTTTTTATGAAAGCACAAACATTTATTTTTCAGCAAGTTATTTTTTTTTTACCTCCCTAGAAACAAAAGGCTACATACATGCATCTCTGCCTCTATACATATTGCTCCCCATTCTTCCATAAATTGTCACCTACCATTTCTGAGGTTTAAGCACAAATCTTTCTTGCTTCCAATTATTTTTTATTGGGAAGTAGCAGCTAATCATGTGGCAAGCATTTCTCCTGTTATGGTATTTTTCATAGTTAACTAAATACTTTACGCACCTTCTTCCATTAACCCTCGGATCTGCTCTTCTTTCTCTTTCAAAAGGTCTGAAGTCTCACTACTATTTAATCTAGTAGCAAGTTCTTCCTTTATACTTTTAATTTCCTAATAAAAAAAAAAGGAATGTGAATACCATAAAGAATTACTTTCACTCTCAGCATATTTTTCGATTTTTTCCATATTCAAAGAAGTCATCAATAATGAAATTCTCGATAAAGTTCTGTAAGTTTTATTCTGTTAAATTGAGTTTATTACCTCAGTTAACTATGTAAACAGCTTTGAAACAACATAGAAAACCTGAATTCAGATATAAACAGGTTTTAATATGGAAATGCAAATGAGAATAAGTTAACTTTCAATACCTTTCTTGAGTATCTCTATACACATATTTTCAGGTTAAACATTATATTTAGAATAACATATGTCTCCATTTTTCACTGTATTTCTTTTCCTCATCTAAAACTTGCACTTGCTAGTGCATTGTAAAATGAGGGAAAACATAATTATATAAGGTTCAATTTACTTTAATAAAGCAGAAATTCAGCAAGAACATGTCAAGACAGTTTATCTCTTAAAACCACAAATGGAGATGTGAAAAGTGTTCTATGATTTAAAATTAGGTTTTAACCAATGACCTGAAACCAAACAACAGCTAAAAACAACTAGCATTAGGTATTAAACCATGCTTTGTATCTATTATCATTTTATCCTCACAACAATCCTATGAAGGAGGTCCTTTATTCAACTACACAAATAAGAAAACTAAGACACAGCAAGACTGAATAAAGTTTGAAGGTCAGAGAGCTATTAAGTGGTAGAGTTTAATTTGAAACCAGGTTTATGAGTCCACAAAGCCCATGCTCTGTACCATCCACAACACAGCTGTGCATTTTCCAGCTGTTTCCTTGATTCATCCATCAAGGCCCAATAAGACTATCCTGCCTTCCATGAAACTTTCCTCAATTCCCCTGGTCAGAATTCATCCTCTGTGATACCATTCCAAACGCTTATTCATCTTTATCTGTAACTTATTTTATTCTGCCTAGTACTACATAGGTGTTGACATTATCTGTTTTCCATCATTAGATAAGCAAACTCTTTACTTAAGGTAATTCAATTCACCTTGAATTTCCTACAGATCCTAAGTAGGGGGTTTATATATATCAGTACACAAAAAATCTGTTAAAACTTAGAGCCCAAGCTTTTCCCACCTATAGTCAATGGTTTGGGTCTATTTTAGATCTACAATTCAAAGTACATTACAGGAAACAAGCATTACTTAAAATCTAATTTTTTTTTTTTAATTAGTTGACATTTTTTTTTCTTTTTTTTTTTTTTTAAATCTAATTTCTCAATTAGACTGGTCTAGATGGAATACTATAGGGACAAGAAGAGATAAGTTGGTTACGTAGTCTCAGGTTTTTGTCAGTATCTGAAATGAGCTAGCTAATTAAAGCAACCTAAGCAGAAGGAAGTCTATGACTTATTTCTCTTCTGTAAGAGTATACAAAGAAAAAAATATAAATATTAACACTGGTCAAGAAGAAGGAAAGCAACTTAACTGAGAAGGGCAAATGATGAGAAAAGTTATTACTAACAGTTGGGATAGAAGAAATAATTACTAACCTTAGCTGGTTACCAACTTCTGAAATAGCCAACTGCTACAAATTTTAAGAATTAGAACAATGGTTCCCAACCAAGAGTGACTATGCTCTCAAGAGGACATTTGGCAAAGTCTGCCAACATTTTCAATTATCTTAACTCATGGAAGGGGGTGATGGACGTGCACTGGGAGAGGAGGAGGTGAGGGTGACACTGGTGTCTTGTAGGTACAGGCCTGGATGCTGGTAAACACCCTACAATGCACAGAAAAGTCTCATACAACATAAAATTATCCAGCCCAAAATGTGAATAGTGCTGAGGAGAAATCCTATATTAGAATAAATCAATATTATGCCTCACAAGAGTCACTAACCCTTACAATTTTTTTATTTTAAAATTACTTTGACTTGAAGAAGAACATATATGTTTGAAATAGTTAGACAGTAACAAATGAGAGTAAGGATATATTTTTTTAATTTACACAGTGCCTTTTAGATTTAATTGTTATTTATTTTAATGAAATTATCATTTATAAAAATTATTCTAATGATCCTAGCTATGTATCTTGCAAGGACTTATAGATAAATTATACAAATACTAGCTTAAGATTCTTCTAGTATCAAAAATCTGTAAGTCTGAAGATACTAAAAAATCTACAATTTAAGTGTTAATATACTATATGGTATCCTTTAATCTTACTTCTTTTTTTCCATACCAAAATATTATGAATGCATCCCTCAAAAATCCATGTCTGTATAGAATTTAATTAATATTATTTTTAACTTTCATTACCTTTTTAGCAGCATCTCTCTCTTTGCAGGCTAGCTGAACTTTCTTTTCTGCTTCTGCAATTCTTTGAGTAAATTCATCTTTCAAAGAAGAAATGCTGCTGCTTTCTTCTTTCACTCTAAACATTTCACTAAATTAAAAAACAACAGAGACAGAGATACTTGTTTACATATTCCTAAGGTAACAAGATGAGTGCAGTTTGCAAAAGGAAAATAACATTGTCTTCAACATATACCTTACTAAAACAGTTTAGTTTTAGGCCTGTTAACTTTTAAGAGAAAAATTACCTGCTTAATTTATTTTAAAGCACCTAAATGAAAACCCATTAGAAAATGAAAATGTCAGGGCGCCCGGGTGGCTCAGTCGTTAAGCGTCTGCCTTCGGCTCAGATCATGATCCCAGGGTCCTGGGATCGAGCCCCACATCGGGCTCCCTGCTCTGCGGGAAGCCTGCTTCTCCTTCTCCCACTCTCCCTGCTTGTGTTCCCTCTCTCGCTGTCTCTCTCTCTGTCAAATAAATAAATAAAATCTTAAAAAAAAAAAAAGAAAGAAAATGAAAATGTCACCAATATTTGATGTGTAAAAGTAAGATAATGGTAAACAAAATTTTTCATTTTTCAATCTATTTTACTAATCACCTCCTTAAAGCAAACAAATATTCAGTGTCTTTTTAAATATCATAGTTTTCTTTAAATACACATTTTAAATCTCTTATACTGAAAGGGAAAATGGTTTTTTGGGTTTTTTTTGCAAAATACCTCTCTTCAATGCCAAAGGTAATATGGTAAAGATAATTTAAGGAGAAAAGAAATCTCTACAGTGAGAATTGAAAAACTATTCCATCTTCTTTCTTTCTTTCTTTTTTTAAGATTTTATTTATTTATTTGTCAGAGAGAAGGAGAGAGAACAAGCAAGAATAGCAGCAGGCAGGGGGAGAAACAGCCTCCCGGGTGAGCAAGAAGCCCGATGTGGGACTTGATCCCAGGACCCTGGAATCATGATCTGAGCCAAGGCAGACACTTAACTGACTGAGCCACCCGGATGTCCCACTATTCCACTTTCAATAATTATACACAAGTTAAATTTCAAACATTTTAGTTTAAAAAACATTCTTAAATAATAACCAAGTATTTGGGCTTCTACAAAACATACAAAATTATTCACATTTGTAAAATACTTACTCTTTCAGATTATCATAGGCTTCTTCTAGAAGTGCTTTTTCTTTACTAAGAGATAATAACTGAGCCTCCCTTTTATCCAGTTTCTCATTCAGAAATTCAAGTCTCTGAATAAGGAGAATACACAAAAGTCATGCATTTAACCTTAAAAAACCATTTCTACATGCAGTTGATGAGTTGTAAAGGTAAACTAATCACTCTAATAAATAAAACAGCATTATCTCATGAAAGGAATTTAAAACAATACCGAGAACACAGTGAATTCAGAACAACAAGAACTCATACATAGCCGGTAGGAGTATAAATTAGTAAACCACTTTGGAAAACAATTAGACAACATCTAGTTGAAGATCTACACACCCTTTAACGTAGAAAATTCTTTTAGATATACTTTAGAGGAGAAAACTCTTGCATACATATACAAGAATATTTACAAGTTTGTTAAAGCAAGACAAGAAGAGATAAGTTGGTTACGTAGGGCTTTAAAGCCTCTAGTAGTATTCTGTATCTTAGCTGGGTAGCAAATATACAAGTGTCTGTTATTCGATTTTATTCTTTAATTCAAATATGTAATGTGTAACTTTTTTAGTATGATACTTTGCATTTAAAAAATAAAAGCAATTTTAGAAAATCTATAGGCATGTAACTTTAAAATCTCCAGAATATATCAGTATAAAGCTAAACAAAAAGGAATGGTTAGAATATCTTACTCCTTAGGTCTTGCTGAAGTAATGATAAACTTGTCTATGAGGGGAGGAATGATGCTTTTACGCACTAAAAAAAAAAGTCTTACCTGATTGAGGTCTAGGTTAATTTAGAAATCACTTACCTTCTGAAAGTAGCTCAAAAATATCTTACTGATACTAAATAGTGTTGGTTTCAGGAATTCAAACTGCTATTAGAGCTAGCGCATGGCATTTCGTTTGTGAATAATATTAAACCTAGGTAACAGAATCTGGCACTTTTTTTTACATTAAATAATTCAATACATGGCACTTACAGGACATTTCTTCAAGACATCCTATATCTCAGAGGAGTCTATTAAAGATGCCAAATCCAACTCAATTTCTATATCTAAAAATCATAGGAAAAACCAAAACTGTGACTTAATGTTAAAGAATTTACACCACTTTCCTTTTATATGTATTAGGTAGAAGCAATTTGTCATTCCTAAGCAATACCATTGTTCCTTTGACATTTCCCATTCTTATTCATGTAAGATAGCTATCAGGGAAACATCAAAATAACATAAAAGAGAAAACAAGTAATTAACAACAACAGAAACACATCAATAATTAATTAAAGACTACATTTTTCATTTAAGATCTGCTACAAATAATGTGAACAGGCGAAAATTTTTTGATGTAAAAAAAAACCATGTATTTAAATTCATTTCAGCACCTTTACCTACAAAGGATTTGAAGATATATGTTACCTTAAGACAATCCTTTGCAAAATGACTAATTAATGAGCACAGCATACAAGAATTGTAAGGTGAAAGGACTCAACAGTAATGGCGCAAGATGGAAACTTTTTTGTTTAGTTATACTGAAATATCCATTTATGTTATCATAGTTGTCTCAGAGAAATTTCAAATAATTTAGCATCAATAAATCAATTTTAAAATCCTTAATGCCACACTTAAATGTCAAAATGCCTGTCTTTTTTAATCAGTACTAATCATTAAACAATACTGAATGCTAAAAATAAACAATGAAAAGAAAATAAACAAGGATTTAATCTCTGGAAAGCATATTCCCAAATCCCCTTCTGGTTTCTAGAGTTACCTTGCAAACATCTTCCTTCTCAGAATGTGCTTCTGGCTTACTTTCAGCAGCTTCGCACTGCTCAGCCACCTTGTCTAAGGCAGTATGTCCTTCATTTATTGGTGTAACAGAAACCAAAATATCAGGCTGTTCACAATTAACAGGTGTTGCACTTCGTCCACTTTCTTCCAGTTCTGTTTCCTCTGTGGGTACAATTAATGTTTCATTCACTTCTTCAGACTTTCCTTCAACAGATTCATTTATTTTAGTTTTTGAAGTTGAAGGATTAACTATAATAGGTACTAAAGCATATCCCTTGCCTGACAGTTCATCATCTGAATTGATTTCACTTACACTACGGCTATCCAATGACTGTACACTAAATGAGTCTATTCTTTCAAAAGCATCAGAAGAGCAGCAACTCTCGGTGAGTTTTTGGAAATCATCTAAACGATTATATTCAGGACAAGCAGATGCTGAGAGAAGCTGGAAAGATGTCTGCATCAAGTGAAGACTTGATTTGGAATCTGTAGTCTCTTGTCTCGAACTTGCTGAGCTCTCACTTATTACACTTTCATGATCTAAAACTTCAATGTCACTGGTGGTAGAAGTACCGGACGAGAAGGTACTAACAGGAGGAGAAGGTGTATTACTCTGTCGGTCTTCATGTTTTTGTTCCTTAGGTTCCAAAGCCATGTCCTTTGTGTCTGCCGTAGATATATTAGATATGTTTTCTCTAGTTGTTTTCACATTAATTACACTTTCAGACACTTTCAAACGCACAGTTGACACCTTCGTATCAGGTTCTTTATTAACAGTTTCTTCATGCTTGCCCTCAGTTTTAGGTGACAGAGTATCTACAGCGAGAGTTTCCCCTGGTACACATGGAGTAGAGTCTTCTACTTTTGACTCAGTTGTTTCAGGTGTTCTTGACAGTCCAGTGTGCAAGGATTCCTGTAAAGCGCTTTTCACTTCTTCTTCTGGTCGTTGTGATTTAGCTGGTGGTTTTGATACCACTGGACTCTTCTGAATGGTCTGGACATCCGTTGGAGAGAGAAAGGCACTGAAGAAATTTTCAGATTCATCTACCACAGTTCTCCGAACTGGCTTTGTAATTGCTTTAGGAGAGGCTACTGGCTGACTCTGAGGTTCAGTGTTTGACTTTAACCCCCAGGTTGAAGAATCCCATCCTCCACTGACAGGGGTACTTATTCCTTTGACCAAAAAAAATAAATAAATAATAATAATAAATAATATATATATTATTAAAAGAGAAGAGAATAAGTTATATGTATTTTACATTAATATTACAATCATTATATATAAGTCAATATAAAGTTTTAAAAAAGGAAACTTATGGACTATAACCTGTAATTTGGACCTGTTAAGATCCTGCTTACTGTATAATTAATTAGTTCATTGTTGAACTTTGGGCCTTAAAGAGGAAAACTGGTATGGATCTGCCCTAAAGGAACCAGGAGTAAAGACCAGAGACCAAAATGGGCCTGGCCTACCAGAAGCAAGTATGTTATTCCATTAAACAACAAATTAAGAGAGTACCAGTATATGTTATATAACTCATGCTAAGTCTAAGACACACGTGATGCATCTCACAACAACAGGCAGTATCCTCACTTACAGGTCATGCATGAGTAATCACAGCAAACTGACCCTACCTTCAATTCAGTTAGTTTCATATTAATTTTATTCTTCTAATATCAGTAATAAAACATGGTTATGAGTTGGACAGAGGGTAACACTCAAAAACTAAACCCAACATACTGATGACAAATGTTCTTTTCCAAAGATCAAAGTAAACTGATGGGAACAGTACCTTCCAGAAAACAAATTCATTTTTTATCTACTTAATGACAAGCTCATTCTCCAAGTGTCACTCTCCAAACCCACTCTATGAGAAAGTTTTGTTCCCTTCCTAAATTCCAAATTTAGGAGGAATTTAGAAGGTCTCATGAATTTCAGGGGCAGCGGGCTGGCTCAGTCAGTGGAGCATGTACCTTAGTCTCAGGGTTGGGGATTCGAGCCCCACACTGGGTGTAAAGATTACTTATAAATAAAATCTAAAAGGGGTGCCTTGGTGGCTCAGTCGGTTAAGCTTCCAACTCTTGATCTCACGGGCCTGAGTTCCAGCCCCA
Source organism: Mirounga angustirostris (assembly GCF_029215605.1). NCBI lineage: Eukaryota > Metazoa > Chordata > Mammalia > Carnivora > Phocidae > Mirounga > Mirounga angustirostris. The sequence goes on along the minus strand of NW_026991709.1, from coordinate 180,044,200 downwards.
CATTGGGCTCCATGCCCAGCGTGGAGCCTATTTTAAAAAAATAATAAATAATAAAATAAAACCTAAAAAAAAAAATCATACGACTTTCAAAGATGTGCATTTTTTTAAGAAGTATATATATATATATATATTTATAAATAGATGGTAGTTCACACTAGGCCTTTTTAAAAACACTAAGAAGAAAATAACTATCTTCTGGGTAAAAAAAGATAATTCAGTCACAGAAATACATGCTACTAAAAATCCCAATGATAAACAAAAAATGACATATTTACTAAAATATTTAAAGCATTTCTTCTAAAAAAACCTTCTTTTTCTAAATTCAAAAGTGGCTGAGCAGAATTATCACAAATTCTGCACAATTAGAGGATGGTGGGGAGAGAACAAACACTGAAAAGCTCCTAAACACTATTATGTCCTAAATTAAAGTCTATCCTATAATATGACTTCAGAAGTTTGTAGGAAACTTCAATTTGGGGACACAGTTTTATACCCATTGGTTCAGTATATGAAAACAATGAAAAAAAGGAGAAAACCAGAAGTAAAGATGCAAATGAGCAAGCAAGCTTAAGTGTGCTAATTAGTTTAAGTTAGTAGGTCATCTTGAAGAATGACAGAAGTTAAATTTGCCTCTTGAAGAATGTTTTATACAAATTCCGGGGGGGGTCATCTGATATCCAGTGGTCATCTTTGAGTAAGGCAATGTAAAACATAGGTGATCAATAAATATTCAACAGCATTTCACTAAATCTGAATCTATTCTGGATAACCTATTTTGAAAAATGAATCATATAGACTGATATGGGAAACAAAGGCAAAAGAAAAATTATTAAATTTCCTTACTACTTGCAGCCCATTGACAAGTCCTTGAAATAGGCAGAGTGACATTCCTTTAGGAACTCAGTTGCCTCAATGTTAATACTTTGCTAAGGACAAAAGGAAATCTTAGCCCGACCCCGCAGGATCCTGTAAGTCTACTTTAACATATAAAAATTCCTTTGGAAACCTCCCTTATCTCTATCCCCAAGATACATGTTGGCAATCATCCTTCCAAGGATATGATCCACCGATCTACATCGAAGAGTTTCATGACTGAGTTTTTACTCAACAGTAATAAATGACTTTTTCCTAACAATAGCTAGCCCCACTTGAAAGTATAAAAAACGTATAAAATGGGCACTCCTCATGACCCCAGTGCAGCTCCATGGGTCCTGTCCCCATGCTTGAATAAAACCACCAAGAATTCTTTCTTGGCCGTGGGCTTTGAACCCTCACATCTTTCCTACATCATAGAAGATTCAAGCCCCAGATTTCATAAAATGAGTATCCTTTTAAGTTTATATTCTGTCTCTTCTAAAGTTTAGTGATTCAAAATGTGGGGTATCTGTGAAAAAAGAAGTTGAGCTACTCCAACAAGGTCATATAGCATCTTGTATAAGGTAGTAAGATCATGACATACAGACATAGGCCAAAAATATCTGAAAATGAGGTACCTCCAACTTAGGTCCTGACTTTTCAAAGATTTAAAATTAAAAACAAATCGGAAAAATTTAGTCAACACTTATTCTTTTTTCACAGAGGTTCAGAGGCCCCACCCCCACCCCAATGCAAATTTTTACCCCTCACACCAAAAACGCTGAACTGTTCCTTAGACTTAAAGCCAAAGCAAATGAAGATCCCTGAAAGATTCAGCTTAAGAAATCTGACAAAGGGAGCCAAAGGCAGCTCTTTGGAAATACAATGTGATGAAACCCAAAACTCCTGCGCCGGCTTCCACGGGTGATACCTCCACCATATTCTGCCCCTCACCTGCTGTGTAGCCTAGAGGAAGTTAGTTACAGCCTTTCTCGGCCACACGGACTCTAACGAACCTAACTGGAGGAGCTGTCTGGAAGATGAGAAAGCCACAAAAAAGCACATTCCGCGCTCCCAAGCACGGAGTGCTCATTAAGTGTTAGGGACTGTTCCTCCCGTCCCCGTCAATGGACTTCAGACGCTGTCTCCCAAAAAGTGTCCGGAGCCCGCAGCAATTCCAGTTTCTGCATGCTCGCGCTCCGAGCTACGACTAGGGAGGGCGGGGCCAAAACCCGACAAATCGCGACCGGGTTTTCCGAGGCCGGCAAGACCCGCACCCGGGCTACGGGCCCAGAGGACCCCGGGGCTGGGATTTCCTAGGAAAACCGCGAAAACCCACTTAGAGAAACGTGGACGGGCTGGGGAGACACAACTTGCTCAGAACTCTGTCAGCGGGTAAGGATCCCTGTCTACACCTCTTCACCTGTTTGCCTCCGCGAGCACAGGGACCCCCGGGACCCCGCTCCTCTCTCCCTTACCCGGCTCTCCGTACGGAATGGTCTCGGCCCAGGCGCTCGGCTCTTCTTCCTGGATATCCAGGACCCTGTCGATGGACTTCTGGGCCTGGGACAGGGCCTGCTTCGCGAAGCTGGAGAGCTGGGAGGCGTTGAACCAACTCATCTCCCCTCCTGAGCCGGCGGCCGCGGCGACAGCACCAAGCGGGAAGACCGAGGGCCAGGCCGACCGGCCTCAGGCCCGGGGAAGGGTGCACCGGAGCGGCCTCGCCCCCTTCCTCGCTCGGCGGGCCCTGTCAGCGGCTGGCCATGCCCCCGACGGTCTCCCCCGAGCCCGGGATGTTACCCTCAGCCCTGACCGCACAGCTGAGCCCAAAGGCGCGGACTGCGCATGAGCTGGCTTCTTCCACGTACACAACCACCAAACCCGGGAGCCCAGAGTTCCGTCAATAGACGGAAGAACCGGAGGAACGTTGACGTCACATCCGGGGCCCGAAGCGTGTCGTTAGTTACGAAGAACGCGGAACTGTTGCTGTGGATGCTGATTCCAGGCACAGCGCGCAAATTCCTGGCCGCCAGAGAAGCTCTGTGGCTACGAGCAGAGGTAGAGTCGTCTGGGTAGGAAAGCTAGTTCTCACGTGAGTTCCTTCCTAGAAGATCGCTCACGTACTAAAAGCTAGCGCCTAGCCAGCAAGAATTGCAGAGGAAGTTTGGCTCTCGCCTAGTAGCAGCTTGCCTCAAATATTTGATCAGTCCTGTGTTAACGTGGCCTTACGGTGGAACCCTGGGTTTGGGTTTGCCTAAGGAGACTGCACGCTGTGTAAAAGGCCTGATCCAGTCCTCCTGATGACGTAGGTAAAAAGGCGTCTTCTGCAAGCTGTTGCAGAAGGTTCGAACGTGGGTACGGAAGGCACAACCTCTTCACAATGCAGGGCCACTCTTGGCCCCAGTCAAAACAAACCTGAGAAACACTAAAACTATGAATCTATTAATGTGTGTTGTGCACATTATTTGAAATACGACTTTTTCTGCGTTCACTCTTCAAACATTTCGCTATTTGAAAAAAATTGCTGGCCTTCCTAATCTGGTCAGTAGCTATGGGATTTGGACTCCATAACTTAAACGCAAAATTCTGTCAACATTTAAAATCGGATTCCATACAAAAATGCAGATTTCCAGATGATTTTGAAATATATGGATACCAACATGGAACAGTTAGCTGAGGTCGTTGCCCCTTTGGACAAATAATTTTCACTCCAATTTGCCACAAACCCCACTAATCTTATTAAACCTCTTACTATACTTCCCTGCTGTATTTGCATTCCCTGCCTGTCCCCTATATTTGAGTACTTTACCTAAATGTAAGCAACTATGCCATAAAATAATTATTTTTCTTTAAAACAAAATCAGATTTAAATTCTACCCTTGAGAAGTTATATAACCTTCCAATAATTTCATCTAACCAGTAAAAATTTGCATGTTGATACTCTTAATATTTAGTAATCTACACAAGTAGTAGATTACCCATGAAGTATTAAGCTGTTTACAGCTTAAATAAGTAGACTGCGGAGGAGGTTGGGGCAGATTGGGCTTGGAACCCCTGTTCCAAGATTTCTAATTGTACAGTTTCGGGTAAATGATGCAAACTTTTTTGTTTTTAAGATTTATTTGTTTTAGAGAGAGAGAGCAGGGGGAGGGGCAGAAGGAGAAGAGAGAGAGAATCCTCAAGCAGACTCCCCACTGAGCACGGAACCAGACACGGGGCTCAATCCCAGAACCCCGAGTTCATGAACTGAGCCGAAATCGAGAATTTGGTCCCTCAACCGACTGGACCACCCCAGCGCCCCTGATTAAACTTTCTAAAACCTTTTAACTCTCAGATGGAGATATTATCACCTTGAGAATTATTAGAGCACCTGTATAAAGGAGGTGCTAAATGTTAGTTGCTTCATATTAAAAAATTTAAACTGAATCTGTAACTTTAAATAAAGCATATCTATGTATCTCATATGACTTTATAATGAAACAAATTATTTGTCAGTTTGGAGCTAGAAAGAATAATAAATAAAAATTTAACCCAGTGACATGTAATCACAAGGTTTTTGAGTAGAAAATTGCCATCTAAGTAAAAAACTGAAATACATAATGCATGTTCCCACACTGAGATACTAAAACTAATTTTTCAAAACTTACACTAAAATTTTCTTTTAAGGCTTATTTTTTTAGTGGGAAAAAGGCATTTTAAGAGACTTTAATAAGATTCCACTTCATTACATTATTATGTTTGGAGCAAATTAAATCAGGAGATATTTATTGTGGTAAAAGTATTAATTCAGGTACCATAAAAATTTTGTATTAGTAATCCTGCTACACATTTAAAAATTATTCCTATATTACTATGGAACTACTTATTACTATCCTTAATATACTTTAAAAAATTTCAGTGAGAAAAGTTGACAATATATGATTTTATTAATAAATAGTGTGAAAGCATCAGTGATAACTGCCTTAACATTAAATTCTTCTAAACATCCATATCTTGGCTTTAATATTGTGCATATTGGCCTCTATGGCACAAGTAAACATGAAAATAGTTCCCATTTCCATGCATAGGTATTCAGCTATAACACCATTTACAAATTATTATGGACAAAGTAACCTTTTCAATAATTAATATTCATTTGGACAACCACAATTAAATGAATATTAAATCAAGCAAGAAATAGGCTATGTTCAATATGCTGTAGATGTCAGGGTATAATATTCAATGTTATTTAAAACTTAATTTTCTTTTTTTCTTTAAAGGGCTATCTTTTCTATATGTGGGTGCTCAAATGAAAACTGAGGAATGCATTCTTTGACCACAGTAACAAAAGTCAGACACAAGAGAGTGCTTGTCCCTCTTCCTCTGAAAGAAGCAATACATTTGCTCATTATCTCTCTCTCCAGGCATCATTTCCCATATTATTAATGAAAATGCTTACAAATACCAACCCCAAAATTCTGTCTTCAAGGGGAAGTTATAAATTTAAAAAAGAGTGGTTCATTATATAAAAAAAGTCAAATTCCAGCAACACTAATGCTAAAAATGACATTAAATTTCTTAGCATCCATGTAATATATTTCCATGAGTTTTCTATTATGTGCAGGTTTATTTTCCTTAAGAAGTAAAATGAAGTTTGAATAGTACAGTCTGTGGTGTGGTGACATCAGCAACTGCCAGTTCTTGCCCATCAACGAGTCCCAATTCTAAAACAGAAAAAGTATAATTAACCCAAGCAAAAAAGTCTCAACAAAAAGCACAACAACACACACATACGTATAAAGTTTTATATCTAGATAAACATCAAAATCTAGTTCTCTTTAATCAAGGTACTATTATATTGGATTTCTTAGAGATTTTTTAATATTCTACTAAAAGAACAATTCTATTATTGCTTCTAAAAATATAATTACAATTTAAAGGCATTAAAACAAACCTAGAATAAGCATTTATTACTTTTACCAAGAGAAAAAAAAGAAGAAATTGACTAGTAAATATATTCATTTAAAATACCTTTCAAAGTCTTGGACAGATTTGGCCTTGTTCGTTCTTCAATAGAGGTTACTGACTAGAAAATAAAATTATTTTAATGTAAAGCATATTAAATGAAATTAAACTTGTAATATAATTTTGTGGAAAACAAACTAAAAAACAAAAAACAATCAAACACTGATTACCTGTAAGTAAAGTGTTCTATTTTTTCCCTCTAATGTGGCTGTGATGGCTGGAGATTTCATCTGCCTAAATAATAATGAGAGAGGAAACAAACAAAAAAAGATCACTTTTTAAAAACAATTCTTGTTTTTTTAAAGTTTTAAGATCACAAAAGTATTTTTTTTTTTTTTAAGATTTTATTTATTTATTTGACAGAGAGAGATAGCAAGAGCAGGAATACAAGCGGGGGAGTGGGAGAGGGAGAAGCAAGCCTCCTGCTGAGCAGGGAGCCCAATGCAGGGCTCGATCCCAGGACCCTGGGATCATGACCTGAGCCGAAGGCAGACGCTTAACGACTGAGCCACCCAGGCGCCCCCACAAAAGTGTTTCTACAACAGAACAAAAGTCCACAACACTTACAGAGAAGCACTATTAGTTAAATAATCCAAAACCTCCTGCAGTTTAGCGGATGGAGAAAACTGAATATTCTGAGGAAGTTGGCTACATGCTGGGCAGTTTTCCTACATATATAAAACACAACAAATCATAGTGGCACATGAACCAATAATAGTCTATAATGATGAAATGAGAATCAAATTGTTTTATAATCATGCATATTTCCTATGAACAAATTTTTATGCTTTAAAATCTCCTAAATTATTATGCTACATAGTATTTATTTCAGGCTATAGTGCAAAAGATAGACAGTGAGTAGGTTCTAGAAGTTAGAAAATACTTAGGCTGTGGGCAATTTCATTTATATTTCTAACCTGTAATGAATATGTAAAAATCTAAGTATGCGTGATCAAAAAGTTTTCATTAGTGTAATATTACTAACCTTTCTCTCTGCTTCAAATGTGTATGTGTACAGTCCATCTACATCATTGAATACCAAGTAATTATTAAGAGGAATATATGCACTGTAAAGAAAAATGGTTCTTTATATAATTGAGCCAAATCAAAACATCAATTTATATACATATTAAAAAATGAAATCCATTACCTTGTGGCTATTTTAAAAACCTCAGTGGCACACACAGCTGAAGAGGGGAGAAAATAAAGGTGCTTCAGCTCGATGCAAATTAGACATTTAAAATTTCAAGTTTTTTTAAAAATTAGTTATAGATAAACTTATAAGGCAACTGATTAAAAACAGATAAAGAATATACTCTCAAAAATGAAGAAGTAGTAAATTTTATATTTGTTTTGTATAATCCAAGCAATAGAGTAGCATTACATGCTTTCCTTCCTCTTCTTCAGATTAATGAGCAACCTGTCACACTGATTAAAAGGAAAGGTACTAAAATGTCCCCTTAATGCAGTGCACCTTATGACAGAATGTAAGACAAAATATATACAGATCTAACAGCTTGTTCTTTTTGGACAGCTTAAAAATTACACCACTCACCTAAGAAGATATCAAATTCCTAGAATACCAGTTTTCTGAAACCAAGTAGCTGCAGAAATGTCAGTTTAGATAGTGAATCAAAAATTTAAGGAAAGAAAACAAAGTTAAGTAGTGGCCATTTTTCCTTACCTGCAATGACTGCATTTGTAGAAGCTACTGCAGGAATGATTCGTTTCACTACTCCTGAAAAAAAAAATATTGATTAAAATATGGTCATTTCTTTTAAAGAATAAGTATCTTAAATTAGAAAATCTGATTATTAAATATCATTTTCCACAACTTGATTTTTCAGGCTTTCAAGTCAGAAAATAAGTTTAACAATGAAATGATCTTCTTTCACATTCCCATAATTTTATGTTCAGGATCTTAAACAAGTTACAGTAGCAAAGAAAACTCTTCACTAAGCTTCAAATAAAGATGAGACAATATAATAATAGCTAACAATTAGAATGTTCCAGGCACAGTATGAAGAATAAATAAGATAGGACAGAATTTTCATAACACCCTTATTAAGTCTCCTTAACTCTGATTTTAAAGATAAGAAGAATGAAATTGAGACAAATTAATATCCAGTTATATATCTAGTAAGTGATAGGAATGGCATACGAACTACACTCAGTGAGGTGTGACTAAAGTATAAGGAATAAGAGTTAACTAATTTTCTTCATATACTAGTTTCAGCCATTTGATTCCCCAAAATTTACAACAAACAAAAAACTGCCCCTCGTCTTCTCATTTCACTATGTAACATGGACTGCATGAAATATTAACTGTACCTCTATTTCTACTGCACGTTTTCCATGTATCAGTATTCATAGATTAGGAATGAATAAAGCTCTACCTTACAGCATTTTTTTAAAGTAAAATATAAATATTCCCCAACTGTATTTGAATTGCTCATTTTAGAAAACAAAAACTTCAGAAAAAAGTAGCCATATTATCTTGGGGTGTGGAGAGCACTTAAAAGACGTGTCCCCAAGGCTTCAGGTGTAGGCAGATTTCAAAAACTTCAGAAAAAAGCCAAATAATCTAAGACATGAAGACAGTGCAAAAGTTTGGAAAGCTGTTTTCAAAATGTTAATTCTGGCTATATGATCACATATAATTTCAGAGAAAGGGAAATAGGGAGGAGCCAACTTCATGATGGTCAAACCGGAAGCTCTCCAGTGAACCACATAGAGCAAGATGTACTGAAAGGAAGAATAGGTAGTCACAGTGAGGAGTATAAGACCTAGTGCCCAATAAGAGCCAAAATGGTAAAGAGTCCTCTCATCCCCTACCCCTTAAAAAAGCTGGACTTCACTTCCAATTTTGCTTCTGTACTCCTTGTCAAGGCTCTCAATCATGAGGCTCAAAAGTACATACCAAACCTTGCTAAAAAGTACAGAAAGATGAATGAGACTACATATTGAAATGAGTTTATAGTTCCTGATCAGGACAAACTGAAATCATTTAATTCAAACAGTTACCACATGTACCCTATATGCCAAACTGTTCTAGGTGTTGTGCAGAGTAGCAGTAAAAATAACCTATTTGCTCTGACAGAGCTTTCCTTCTGCTGAGGGAGATAACATGCAAGTGAGTAACAAAATTTCAAATACTGAAGAGTTCTATGAAAAGAAAGTAAAACAAGGTATATGGTAGAGTTGGCAACGATGGACGGAGTGGATGATCAGGGAAGACCCTCTCAGGGAGGTGGTAATTTGAGCTGAAACCTAAAACCGTAAGACCCAGCCATGCAATGGCCTGGGGAAAGAGCATTTCTGTAAATAGTTAAGGGTAAACGCCCCAAGGAAAGGATGTATGAGAGTGTAAGTATGAAATATTCTTTGCACAGTAAAATGAGGTTACCGTTATTTCTGAGAAATTATAAAAACATCGATAGTGAAATGGCTCAGAAGTCATTTTCAGTTGAATGATCAAGTAAACTGGTTAACTTGATACCTGAGCGATAAGCAGCCAGCCTTAACGGGATCCAAGGAAGGACATTCCTGGCATTAAGAATCAGGAGTATTAAAGTTCCAACGCGGGACTGAGTTTGGTGTGTTCAAAAACAAAGCAGGTTGGAATAGGGGGAATATAGGGAGCAACAAGGAGCGTGTAAGAATAGAATTATTAAATGACATCACCAGAAATCAGAAAGTATGAGGAAATAATCACAGAAAAGAAACGGCACATTTTCCAAAAGAAGACAAAGCTTTTTTTCTGATGAACTCAGTGATGAACCTGGGACAAAATTTTAGAAAGATGAACTATGAGTACCTAGATTAGGAAACACTGATCACTAGACTGAGCATTGTGATTGTTCACTGAGACAAGTCATGTTGGACGCCATTTCTGTGACTAGTAACTTGGCCACTCAGGGAAATGTGGAAGATAGTACATCCAGGCTTCAGGAGAGCAGTTAGAAAGGTCTCTTATGTGAACAAGACAAAGAAATAGGAAGTACTCAAAAAGGCCTGATCAGGAGATGAGAGAAAACTAAAAGGGCCTGACCAGAAGTATGATTCAAATGTCTGTTCTCAGGCAGTTCAGTCTCGTTAAAATTTTTAACTAGTTATACGGAATGGAGATAAAGCATGATTATCAAAATAACAGATGAAAACATGCTGGAAAGAATAGGTAAGTTGCCAGGCATAACAGGGTATATACAAAAGGTTTAAGAATAAACTTGTAAAGACCCATACTTGAGTATAGAATGACAAAACTACCACCTCAAAAAACTGCCAAACCTATAATGGGAAGATGGGGCTTAGGAATTGCATGTAGAGAGAACTTCCAGATTTTAGTGGACAGTGACCTTAAAGAAACAGAAGTATAGCACTAACATAAACGACAAAGAAAGAACAAAAAACCTTGCTCTCCTCTAAGACTGCATCAATTATCAGAAGTCTATTTTAATCTCTGCATGCTGCATTCTAGCCTAGATAAGAGAAGTATGGATAACTAGAATATGGTTACAAAAAGAAAAAAAAAAAAAACAGGATGGGAACTTAATGTCAGCCAACATGTAAAAGGGTTATAGGAACTAGAAAGATTGATGACAGTGATTTGGAGGGAATGTGATTACTGTTCCATATATGTTAAAGGCTATTACTTAAAAGGGAATTTGATTTATATATGATGTACCCTGGGACAATACTCAGACCAAACTAAAGATGGAGACTTCTGCTCAATATACAAAATAATTATCTTAACAGTCTTACCAAATGTGAAATAGATTGCCCCAGGAGGTGACACCTTCCTCTTCAGTGAAAGGTAAAATGAATGGTTTGACTTAGATGATTTAGGACCTCTTCAGTTCTAGTAAGATTCAGTGATTTTATTAAGTTCCTCCTAGCTGGGGTGCCTGGGTGGCTCAGGGAGTTAAGCGTCCGACTCTTGGTTTTGGCTCAAGTTATGATCTCAGGGTTGTGAAATTGACCCTGCAATGGGCTCTGCGCTCAGCGTGGAGTCTGCTTGAGACTCCTTCCCCCTCTGCTCCTCCCCCACCTTGCAAGAGCGCGTTCTCTCTCTCAAATAAATAAAATCTTAAAAAAAAAAAATTCCTCCTAGCAAAGTAGTATGGATTCTGTCAATTCTGTTCCCTCCAGCCAAATTTAGGACACCTGCAAACTATCATTTCCATGGTACCTTGACTGAATCTCAAATGGCCGGTACTATCTGAAATCACTTACCCATTATTTCCTTCAGAGCATCCCAACCCCTGAAAATGGGATTATCCCAAGGTTATAATTCATGACAATTCACTACCTTACCTTGAGTGAGTCTATAGGTAACACCCCTAATATTATATTGTGATGCTCTCTCGAGGGACTTTTGGAAAATCCACTGAATATGATCAGGATCATCTCCATCTAATGGAACTCCTTCTGTTAGGAAAAACAAAAAACAAAAAACAAGGAGAGTAAGACAGAAACATGCAAACTTAAATCAACTTGTCTTTTAATGTAATTACACAACTGAATAATATAATAAATAAATATTTATGTAATAAATACTTACATAAATAAATACATAGTCACAGTGAGGAGTATTAATGTAATTATAAACAGTAAGGAGTTTAATATAATTATACAAATGAATAATATAAATATATATTTATTTACATAAATAAATAAATACATAGTCACCGTGAGTAATTTAATTATGTAAATTACTCTTACATAATTCCAGATTATGAAATTCAGTTTATTACCTCCAAAAGGCTGCTCCTTAGGCCACTGCAGTATCCTTACATACTCAATACAGTGTTCTGGTAGCCTGGGCATAGATGCAATGGTGCACATGGGAAAATTAACCTAAAACCACAGTTTGTGCTTTTTAGTAGATTTTAAACAATAAATTATTTTAGACTACTTAGGACTACTTCGTAAAAGTAGATGGTAGGTTATAATTCTTCTTAGCTTTCCACTTATAAAAACAAAACATTTTATAACACTAATAATGCTTCTAAAACTAAAAGACAGCATCTGAGTCACTTGACTTACATTCATACAGGAATGTAGGTTTGCGCTACATTTACGGGGTATATAAATTTAAGCTTTGTTAGATCATAAGAAGTGCTAAGTTCTCAAATATGAGCATTTTATTATGTTTACATGATATTTAAATCTGAAGGTATAAAATAAACCAAAGCAAAAGCAAATTCAGAGTTCAATCAATTCCAAGTAAGTTCTCAAATATGAGCATTTTATTATGTTTACATATTTAAATCTGAAGGTATAAAATAATGCAAAGCAAAAGCAAATTCACAGAGTTAAATCAATTCCAGGTAAATACTAAAAATACTATATTTATAAATCAAAATTCTAACTATTCCTTAAAGTGGGTGTATAGCTTAAAGAGCCTCATTTTTGGAAGGATCATTCTCATCCCTGGTATCTTTATCTCCCTGAATCAATCACAGGCAAAAACCAAAGAAAACAGATTATAGCCTTACCCCAACATATAAGAGTAATTGATCCCTTGATCCCTCTCTCCAAATGAAAAAATTAATACCATGATATTCAGTTCCTATCTTTCCACAGAGAATTTCATATTTTATCTTTCTTCTTAGTATGATTTTTAAAATATGGTTACCCCTAATTAAAAATCCTCAATATTGACTACACTTAATAATTAATCCTAACTCTATCCCAAGAGACTATAAAACAAATGCAGGTACTTCTTTGATTACCTGTGGAGGATACAGTTCTAGTGTACATTCAATACAAGCAGTCATTCCAGGGAGAATCACCCGGGCATTTCCTTTAAAACCTTCTGTCCCCCCATCTATCAAAGGGACAATGGAGCTTGGATCTAATACACCATCTTCATAATTCAGAAGAGATATCTAGGAAAATTATTTAAAGGCAAGAGAGGGGAGTAAGAATTCAAAAAAAGGAACATGCTGTCAAGTAGTTTCACAAATCAATTGCACTATTGAGTACTAGATTATCAAACCATGGGATCACTATATTAGCAATTTATATTCTGACTTGAAAATTAATGACTGGCAATATATCATGATGTACATCTACCTAGTTGAAAATTAAATAAACTCTGATTTGTCAAAAATATAGTATGGCATTCTAATTTTTGGTATGTTAAGAGCAGCAGCAAGAATTTCAAAGAACTGTAACAACATTAAAGTCTTTACCAGCATGCCATTTATCCATCTTCTGGCTATGATAGAGTCCAGTCCACATACTATTATATGAAATTCTATGGAAGAAAAAGCAAGTTTAGCTTTTAAAAATGCCACTGCACAAAATAATTCGCTTTCTAAGAAACAAGCCCCCCCTCCACGTTTTATTATAACACAAACACACACAGCTCCTAATCCTTGAGTATTCCTTACTCAAGACAGCATATAAAAATGCAGCTAATGATGTCGGCTAAGAATTAAAACAGTGGCATTCTCTGTTCAACCTCACTGAAAAGCAAACATCAAGAGATGAAAACAAATGAAGAAATAGCCTTCAAATAGCCAACAACTAAAATATAATAAGAATTTAGTGAGAATTTTAAGTGGACAACTTACGTCGATAGAAAGTGTCATTAAAATCCTGAATCTTGTTGAAATGTCTGAATATAAGTAAAGGAACTTAAGCTGCTAAGTTTTTAATTTATAAAGTGAATTTAACATGCTATAAGGAGCAAATTATAAATGTACACAAGAAATAAATCATCAATGCTCAAAGCAGTGGAATTCAGGGAATATGACAAAATGAACACAACTCTAATTTGTGACAAAACCTCTTTTCTAAACATTCCTCTCCTAACTACTTTGAGTAGTTTCTCTCATCCCTGAACCCCCATATTACATTTATGTCTGTTATACTCTCTACTCTTGCTTCAGTTTTTATATAAAACCGTACATCCTGGGAAAGCAGACTGTGTGTCCTCAACCATTAGCACCAAGCAAAGAGGCAATAATGCATTTTAGTGAAGGAAACAAGCACATTACAACTCCCATTTAGGCATATGACTGCAAGACTCAGAACACAAATAAACACCTTGTACACCTTAAATGTATACAATGTTATATATCAAATATTTTCAATTAAAAATAAGAGTTACTGCTGCAAAGCTAATTTAAAAAAAAAACAGATGTTTCCAATTGCTTTTTCAGGTACAAATATGATTTGTTATTTTGGGGGTAAGGGGAGGTATGAATTATTTGTTCCTCTCTCAGTTTTCCAAGTCTCTTTTTACTCTACCAAACCCAATCAGTAGTCTTTCCCTGCCTGGAGGCTGCAAAAAGAACCTCATCAAAAATGGCTGTGGGTGGGCGCCTGGGTGGCTCAGATGGTTGGGCGTCTGCCTTCGGCTCAGGTCATGATCCCAGGGTCCTGGGATCGAGCCCCGCATCGGGGTCCTGGCTCGGCGAGGAGCCTGCTTCTCCCTCTCCCTCTGCCTCTCTCCCTGCTCATGCTCTCTCTATCTGTGTCTCAAATGAATAAATAAAATCTTAAAAAAAAAAAAAAATGGCTGTGGGTGTTAATCAATTATAGCACTTAATATTTTAACAGCACATGTATACAAAAAATTTTAATTTTTCTAATGGAGCAATTTTCTGTTTAATAATATATATACTTCTCCAAAATTACAATAAATAATCCATTATATAGTTTAAAAAACCAAAATGGAGAAAAGAGGGACAATATAAAAATACACTTGTCCTAGATTTTTTAATTCTGGCCTACAAATAAAGCTATAAAAAATAGATTCAATTCTCGCCCTCACCCATTCAGGGTTCTTTTCTTTTTAAATGCTAGGCAAACAGGAGGCATTAGCTGCAGCTAGAACAGGGAGGTCAAAAGAGAACCAGATGCAGCCACTCTGGAAAACAGGATGGAGGTCCCCCAAAAAGTTGAAAATAGAGCTACCCTATGACCCAGCAATTGCACTACTGGGTATTTACCCCAAAGATACAAATGTAGTGATCCGAAGGGGCTCCTGCACCCCCATGTTTACAGCAGTAATGTCCACAATAGCCAAACTATGGAAAGAGCCCAGATGTCCATCGACAGATGAATGGATAAAGATGTGGCATATATATATATATATATATATTTATATTATTTTTTTAAGATTTTATTTATTTGACAGACAGCGAGAGAGGGAACACAAGCAGGGGGACTGGGAGAGGGAGAAGCAGGCTTCGTGCTGAGCAGGGAGCCCGACGCGGGGCTCGATCCCAGGACCCTGGGATCATAACCTGAGCTGAAGGCAGACGCTTAACGACTGAGCCACCCAGGCGCCCCATGTGGCATATATATTTAATAGAATATTACACAGTCATCAAAAATATGAAATCTTGCCATTTGCAACGACGTGGATAGAACTAGAAGGTATTATGCTAAGCAAAATAAGTCAATCAGAGAAAGACAATTATCATATGATCTCACTGATATGTGGAATTTAAGAAACAAGACACAGGATCATAGGGGAAGAGAAGAAAAAATGAAACAAGATGAAACCAGAGAGCGAGATAAACCATAAGTGACTCTTAATCATAGGAAACTGAGGTTTGCTGGAGGGGTGGAGGGTGGAGGGATGGGGTAACTGAGGATGGACATTGGGGAGGGTATGTGTTGTAATGAGCACTGAGTGTTACATAAGACTGATGAATCACAGACCTGTGCCCCTGAAACAAGTATTTAAAAAAAGAGAGAGAACCAGAGCAAGCAGAGGAATAGCAATAATAGGACCCAGGAGCCACACCAAGAAATCCCACATCCTAGATTTCTATAAAATACCTGAAGTTCACAGATCTAACTTTTAGAGTATGCACGCATATTCTTCTTTTTCTTTCTCCCTACGGAGGCCTGTATTTACCTTTTTAAACATTTATTTTGAAATAATATAGATCCACAGGTTGCAAAGCTAGTATAAGAGGTCCCATGTGTTTTCTTTTTTTTTTAAAGGCATGCAGTGTGACATTTTTATTCAACTTATCAAAAATTTTTCATGTGTATGACAACCCTACTACAAAAAAAATATTTTTTAAATGCTTTGGGTGTTTTTGTTGTTGTTGGGTTTTTTTTCTTCTTGCTTTTTTTTTTATGTTATGTTAATGACCATACATTACATCATTAGTTTTTGATGTAGTGTTCCATGATTCATTGTTTGCATATAACACCCAGTGCTCCATGCAGTACGTGCCCTCTTTAATACCCATCACCAGACTAACCCACCCCCCACTCCCTTCCCCTCTAGAACTCTTGTTACCATGTGTTTTTCATCCAGTTTCCCCCAATGGTTACATCTTACAGGACTATAATCTCAAAACCACAAATACATTGATAAAACAAGTATGTACAGTTCTGTGATTTAAATACTTGTGTAGATTTGTGTAGCTACCACCACCATAGTTACACAACTATTCCATCACAGCAAAGCTCTTCCGCCTGCTACCCCCCTTTAGAGTCCCACCTCTCCATCCCCTGATGCCTAATCCCTGGCAATCATTAATTTGTTCTGTCTCTAATTTTGTCATTTGAAGAATGTTACATAAATAGAAACATACAACATATGACCTTTTGAGACTGGCATTTTTCATTCAGCATGTCTTTGGTATCACCCAACTTGTTGCCATGTTTTCTTAATTCCTTTTTATTGCTTAGCCATACTCCACAGTATGGCTATACCACAGTTTAATAATTCACCTATTGACAGATGTTTGGGTTGTTTCCAGTTTTTGGCTAATGCAAATAAAGATGCTATGAACATTCAAGAACAAGTTTTATGCAGACCTAAGTATTTGTTTCTCTGGGGTAATGCCCAGGAATGAAACTGCTGAGTTGCATGCAAAGTATATGTTCACGTTTTTAAAGAACAGCCTATTTTCCAGATGACTATATCATTTTACATTTCCCACTAGCAATGTATAAGTGATCCAGTTTTTCCGTAGCTTTGCCAGGATTTTATATTACTATTTATTACTTTAGCTATTTGAAGTGTGTAGTAATATTTCACTGTTGTCATAATTTGGATTTCTCTTATAGTGATGATGAACATCTTCTCATGTGCTTTTTGCTATCTTCTTTAGTGAAATGTCCTTTCACATTTTCTGTCCATTTCCTAATTGCCTTGTTTTTTCACTGCTGAATTTTGTGAATTCTTTATTTATTCTGGATGAGTCTTCTGTCAGATACCTACTTCATAATTATATCCCATTCTCATCATTGTATCTCATTCTCTTAATAGGGCCCTTCACAAAGCAAAGTTTTTAATTTTGATATAGTTCGATTTATCAATATTTTCTTTTATGGATACTTTTTTGATGTGATCTAAGAACTCTTCACCAAGCCCTACATCACAAAGATTTTCTCCTACACGGTCATCCAAAGTTTTAGATTTTATGCTTAATATATATGATGCATTTTGAGTTCATTTTTATAATTTTGAGGCTTGAGTTGGGATTCATATTTTTGCCTATGGCTATCCATCCAATGGCTCCACCACAATTTGTTGAAGAGATTATTATCCTTTCCTCCAATGAACTGTTTTTGCACTTTTGTCAAACATCAACTGGCCATATTTGCCTGTGGCTATTTCTGGTTTCTCTGTTTTACTGATGTGTGTCTCCATCTCTGCTAACATCACACAGTCCTGATTATTGTAGGTGTAGTAAGTCTTGAAATTATACAGTGATTCCTCCCACTTTATTCTTTATCAGAATTGTTTTATTTTAATTTTTTTAAAGATTTTATTTATTTGAGAGAGAGTGCGTACAAGCGGGGGCGGGGGGCAGAGGGAGAAGCAGACTCCCCGCTGAGCAAGGAGCCCGATGAGGGGCTCCATCCCAGGACCCTAAAATCATGACCTGAGTCAAAGGCACATGCTTAACCGACTGAGCCACCCAGGCGCCCCTCAGAATTGTTTTAGGTATTCCTTCACCTTCCCATATAAATTTTAGAATAATCTTGTCTGTATCAACAAAAAATTTTGCAGGGATTTTGATAGAAATTGTATTAAATTTGTATACAAACCTGGGGAGATATGACATCCTTACTATGTCAAATTGCCCAATTCTTGAATACAGAGTATCTTTCCATTTATTTAGACCTTCTTTGATTTTCTTCATCAGCATTTTGCAGTGTTAACATACAAGTCATATACTTAATTAGATTTACACCTAAGTATTTCCCCCTTTTTTGAGCGGTTGTAAATGGCATTCATTGTATTTTAAATTTCATTCTCCAGATTTTTACTGCTAGTATACAAAAAATACAATTGATTTTTGTATGCTTATTTTGTATCCTCTGGCATTTCCCAAATAGCAAAGCTCACCTCCTGAATTTCTATAAAACACTGGAAGTTCTCCAGATCTAAAGAACACTTCTTTTTAAAAACACACTTCTTGGAAAAATAAATTTACTCTGATACACATTCCATTTGGTTAATATATAGCCTATTCAGTCTGCTACTGTAGGGAGACACAAAGATTAACTATAGCCAGACAAGGAACTTAATAGTCTAACATAAGAGATATGCAATTCAAGCTGAAATTAAGGGCAATAATGCAAAATAAACAACTGCACTGGCTGTAAATGCTTAATTTAAAAATTAGGGCAAAAAGTATTTATATAACCTTAAAGAAAAGACTGGAAGGACTATAAAGCAAAATGTCACCAGTAGGTACCAGTAATAAGCTTACTGCTAATTTTTTTTTTTTTTTTGGCTTATCTGTATTTTCTATGTTAAACACCTCCTTTATAATAAAGAAAACACAAAGCTTTAGAAAGTTAAGTAACTTTTTGTCAAAAGGATACGGAACTACATTGCAATTAGGAACTCTGTCATTTAGAAATTCTGCAGCAACTTCAGCCTTAGGTCTTCCAACATCTTTAGGCCTACAGGAAAAATTACATTTAAATTATCATTCATGATATAAATCTAGATGATCTATATAATTTATTTTCAGACATAAAAAATATTCACGGTGAGCTTATTTAGAGGATATTTAGAAGGAACACTTTTATTTAAATATTTTTGATGAGTCATTAGCCATTCAACATCAAATGTCAACGCCTGCTGATGTTCCAAATGAAGTATTTACAAGTACTGACAAGTCTAATTATTTCTTAAATGAAAATATAAAACAGTGCTCCCCCCACCCCACCCCCCGTGGAAAGCATAACAATGGCATGCTTCCTGGCCACTTCTCACTGTGGCATTTCCCAATGTAAAATATTATCCCACACCCAGAGCCTTCCAAATCTGCCCTGAACCCCAGAACCTCAAGGTGTTACTATGGAGGTCTTGGCTGAAATATATACAGGATTCATTCTGGAGATACAAGAACCTTCATTTATCCTCTTCTTCCCGGGTATGCTGATTAAACAGTGAATTTTATGTCCCAAACGAAGCCATAAGCACGTTTTTGAAGAAGAAATAATGCCAAAGGCATTATCTAAAATTGCAAATGACCCAAACATTCTTAAACTAAAAACAGAAGACCTCAAAACGTCATTTCTAGGTAAGAACCATAGCTATAGCTAGAAAAGGACACAGGGAAGTCTCTCTTTTAATCTCAGTACAAATGGTATTTTCTTTCGTAGTACTTCCTCATTCTCCTCACAAAAGTAAATCACTCCCTCACACATACATAGTAAGTGCTTTATTACTATTTTTTCACAACATTTTTCATTAGCTACAGAGGTCTATCATACCCACTAGACTATAAACACCTGGAAGACAGTAACCATATTCTTCTCTCTTTATATTCCTTCATATATAAGCACAGAATATTTTAAAAATAAATGAAAATTAAAAAAAAATCAATGTTCCTAATAAAAACTACTTCTTTTAAAGAAAAATAATTTAACAGGTCAATTTTCTTCTCTCCAATAAAGCAGTGTGCTTCTCTTGATTCAAAGCTTCTGGTAAGAGTTTTATTCTGACTTTGTCCTATAACTAGGCTCTAGTTATAAATCAAGGAACCTGATTTCAGTACTGCATTCAACCACTCTGGACAGAGCTCTTTTGGTAAAGAGAATAAAGGAGACTTTGAAGGTTCTTTTATGTTGTGGATTATATGTGCTTCCACAGTAGATCCCAAATAAAAAAACTCCTAGATGGTTTCTGTGGAGACTGCTAATTTACCTTTCCAGAATTAGGGGATCAGATTGTTCCACCTAAAAACTGCACTTTGAACAAAAAGGCCTTTCACAGGTATCATCTTTGGAGGACACCATGGCCTAATTGCTTAATCTTGAATACAAGTACCTGCCCTGAGGGCTGCTCTGAGATCAAAGGAGGTAATATAAAGAGTTTAGGAAGTGTTTACTACAACCTAAGCACTCATAAATTGTTACGATTTTCAATCATTATTTTAGCTACAAACTAAAGGTTATGGTCCATTATCAATAACCAATCAACTCAGTGTTATCTTTGTTAGAGCATTCATATACTAAAAATGTGTCAGGATCCACAAAGTTTTCTGTAGAGAAGGGTAATTTCAAGGGTTAAAAAATAAATAAATCAACAAAAAAATAAAGCCTAAACATTAAACGTAGAGTTCACACTGCAATTACAATACTTCCTTAATCTGACTTTGTTTAACCCATCCTTCTGCCTCTTTAATATCTTCCAGAGAGATTTCATGCCTATCCAAAAATTTAAATTTACCTTCTCTGCTAACCTAACCTTATACTGCATACCTCCATCTATCTGAGCACTTCCTGCTAATAATCTAATCACTAGAGAGAAAAATAAAAGTCCTTATCTCTCCATATGTATAATTCTTTGACCCAACGGCACTTATAGCTGAGCTTGTCAAATCTCTAAATGCTACATACTAAAATTCACTAATGAACCTCTCCTCATGCCTGCATATATGCCCACCTGCAGTTTGTAAGTCATTTCTAACAATCCATTCCTAGATGCTTTCTGTATTTCATGTTTGTCTATGATAATTATCCCTTTATTCCATTTCAACTGCTCCTGGGTTTTCTCTCCCTAACTGTCGACTTTTTTTTTTTTCTGTAAGAAAGTCCAAACTCTCTCACAACTTCATTGCCCCAGTGTCACCATACAATTCTTGGCTCATAAATCCCCACCAATATATCTCACTAGGGCCTATTATTCCAGCGACTGTTGTCTTATGAAATCAACAGAAGGAAAAGAGCCCTGCTCCATGTCTTCAGAGCACAATTATCCCCCAAATCACATAACCCATTTGGAAATCTCTTTAAACAACAATAACAACAACAACAACAAAATCATATATTTGTTTATAAAACTAGTTTCACCAGAATGCTCACAATTTTCTTGCAAACTTTTACCTAAAAAGGGAGTGGTAGTTATTTTTAAAATAAAATTAGTTACCCTCTCATAGTTTTAAAAAAATTATTAAACTACAATGTACTCAAATTCAAGTGATTATCAGAATTTTAAACTAAGATCTTAAAACTTACCTAAATAAAAACTGCCTATTTAGATTGGAAACATCTATAGTGTCCATGTCTATAACATGAATCTGTCTAAAACCAGACAATGCCTGTGGGAATAAAAAAAATCCAATTAAGCAGAAGTTTCCGCACATTTGAAATTTTAAGATTTGTTTTTAAGGTAGTCCTAAATTTATAAATGCTCAATAATAAATTCTACATAATTGTATTCAATGGTTAAAGAGTCTTACAAAGTATGTAAAATTCAGGGTTCTTGTAAAGGTCAAAAATGTGTAACTGAGTACTCAGTCTATAACCAAAAGAGAAAAACTCAGAATTTCTACAGTTGTTTTATAATCCCATAAAAACATTTGTAAAGTTTGTTGTTTTGCTGCTGCCGCCAGATGTTTTAATTTTACTAGTCTTACTAATAAACTGAATTTGCTATTTTTTTTCAGAATACTGTTAAAAAGCAATTCCTACAAGTTTTATCTTAGTTTACAGAACATTAAGTATGTCACGATTCAGAAGTAACTATTAGAAGTTGTATATTATCAACACACATATGTACACAGCACATGTAAAAGGAGTATCTTAAAAGTATTAAGTCAAGAACAAGCAATCAAAAAAGCTAGGGAAAAGCAACAAACTGTTGCAGTACAACCACTGCTCAAATTTACCAGCAGAAGCAAAAGATTAAAAAAAAACAAGTCTCAATAATTAATCATGCTTTTCTGGTCTTGGTCAGTTAAGTAGTCAAATTAAATCAGGTGTCAATAAGTTCCCTACTTGGGCGCCTGGGTGGCTCAGTTGGTTAAGCGACTGCCTTCGGCTCAGGTCATGATCCTGGAGTCCCGGGATCAAGTCCCGCATCGGGCTCCCTGCTTGGCGGGGAGTCTGCTTCTCCCTCTGACCCTCCTCCCTCTCATGCTCTCTGTCTCTCACTCTCTCTCTCTCAAATAAATAAATAAAATCTTTAAAATAATAATAATAATAATAATTTCCCTACTTTTCGGCCCCTCTTATAGCAAGAGATCCTCCAGAGTTGTCTATACTTGCTTTCTCATATTCCTGTCTCACACTTACACTAAACAAGCTTTCACTCCCACCACTGCAGAAAACTGCTCTTGTCAAGGTCACCAGTGACTCCCATGTTACTACTTCTAATGACAATTTTCAGTCTCTCTGATCTTACCCACCTGAAGTATCTTTAAAATACATTCTTCACTTGGTCACTACACTCATGTGAAATCTGAACATTAAAAACTGGTTTCCAGTTCACCTCACTCAGGAGTTTTCCTCCTACTTTACTGGCCAGAATTTGGAGTGCCCTTGTGCTTAGTTCTGGTTAGTGCTGGTGATCTCCGACAATCTTATAAGATAAAGCATCATTTTACAGACATCTCAAACTTAACAGTTTCCAAAACCAAACTCAATCATCCTTGCTCACCAACACCACTAAATCTATTCTTTTCCCAGTGTCTCCCATTTCAGGGAATGCTAACTCCATCTTTCCAGTTGCTCAGGGGAAAAACCTTGTCGTGTCATCCTTGGCTCCTCTCTTTCTCTCATGTTCCACAATTAATCCACTAGTGAATCCTGTTGACTCCAACCTCAAAACATATCCATCATCTGACTGCCTCTCACCACCTCCAATGCTACCATCTTGCTCCAAGTCATTGCCACCTCTTGCCTAGATGACTGCAACAACCTTCCAACCAGCCTCTCAGCTTCCTGCTCTGTTCTTCCTTGAGTCTTCTCTCCGTACATCAGGCACAGTGAACCAGGTTAAAAGTCAGATCAAATCAACTCATCTGCTTAAATCTCTCCAAAGTCTTCCTGACTCAGAGTAAAAGGCAGTTTTTACAGTAGCCTCTAAAGCCATTTGTAATATTCACTCTGAGCCCTTCCATCTCCCATTACCTCTCGATATCCTGTGGGAAACTGCTCACCCTTGCCCATTTCTGCTTTAGCTCTAATAACCTCCTTGCCTCCTAGAACATAAAAGCCATGCTCCCACTTCACAGATTTTGCACCAAATGTTCCCTCTGCCTAGAATATTCTTGCTCACCTCTCTGCTCAAATAGCATCTTTTTGTAAACCACTTCCCTTCCCACCAGGCTACCTATCTTCCATTCTTCCTTTCCCCATAGTATTTATTACCATCTGACATACTATGTATTTTACTTGTCTTTTTCCTTCCATAAGCCCCACAAACACAAACACCTGTCAGTATTTTTCAATGCTGTATCTTTAGTTTTCAAAATGGTGCCTGGCATACGGGGGGAGGAGGTTCTATAACTATTTTCTCAATCAATAATATTAATATCATATTCTTTTTTCAGAATGAGCCTTTGGGGGGGACCTACAGTCAATTTAAAAAACCATGTACATCTCTCATATATTTATGTCTGAAATAAGCAAAGTAACAAGTGGTAATTGACAAGCTTTAGTTTTCTTCTTTTAAGACATTACAATGCAATAAATAACAAGGCCATTCCTAAAGTTGTTTGACAACTATTCCTCAGATCTAATCTCCAATTAATTTACATTTAAAATCACTATATGTCACATTTGCAAGTAACAGCTTCGTAAGAGAAAAAGTTAAGCATTAGAGGATTTTTACATAGAACGCCTACCAAAACCACTACCCATCTTCCATAAATCCTTCCCTTCTAGAACTCTTTGGTACTGCAAGGGTTTTTATGTTTGAGAAAATTCTGTCATTCTGGCACCCCATCCCATAGTATATCATACATAATGCTATTTATTTTGTGTAAGACTTGTCTCTCCAGTGAAATTTGAAATTCATTAAGGACACAGACTATGATGACCTACAATCCCTTCAGAACTGAGCACAGCAGTTAAGTACCAAGAAGTGTATTAAGTTTCTGCAGTTACACTAAGAGTGACATTAATATTTTCTTAGCAAAATGAATGTAGCTGTTGACATTTAAACTATAGCCACAAGGCCAACTTTTTAGGTCCCTCATCTGGCTATGTGACCTGATTCACTGTCTAAGGATTTCCTCTCGCATTTCCCATTTTCTACACACCACTGAGACGGCTGACATACAACACCTTTAAATCAATTCCTCCCCTATTCATTTTTATTAAATAAACCAATAAAGCCTTATAAAAAGCTATTTGTGGTTATGGGAAGTCAGTAAAACTAGTAAGTCACATATCATGGATTTCAAACCAGTACACAGAAATAGCTTATCTAAAGAGTACCCCCTCTTAAGATGATATTCAGTGAAAACAAACTGACCAAAAAAAAAGCTTAGCTATCCCAAATTTTATGTTTAAGTCATGTAATGACCTAATAGTTCAGTGAAAAGCACAACTGACTAAGAATTAATGACCTGGATTAGGTTCTACGGATATCACTATTCAGAAAAACTGAGGCAAGTCATTTAACATCTCTAAACCTCAGTTTCTCCCTCTATATAGAATGACACAATATCCTAGCCACCTAATCGGGTTATTTTGAGGAACAGAAGAAATAATTCTTTAAAATTACATGTTAAAATATGAATTACCAGTTTTGTTATTTACATCACTGAAATTAATGACTGCTATGCAAGAGGAAGCACAAAGATTTGTTTGATAAAGATCAGAGAAGAAAACAAGAATTTTCTATCAATGACTTTATAGTTGGGGACTTTAGAGCGTTCCAGTTATATCATTATTTTAATTACTATCTCGAATTTGACCTGCTAAATTTATCTAACAAAGGCTCACAGGAAAAAAGGTTAACAATCATAATAAAGAAATTTCCTAGTACTAGAACAGAAAAAGAAAAAGCTTTAATTATCACAAAGAGAAAAAAATACATTTTTATATATATATATGCATATATATATTACCAGATTTTTTAGGAGCTCACATCCTAAGCCGCCAGCTCCAATGACCAGAACTTTACATGTATCTAACAAAAACTGGAGAGACTGTAAAGAATGAAAAGGCGTATTAAAATCTGTTTGATAATAACCATAAGTACCATCAATAAAGCAATAAGCCATAAAACAGTTTCTGATGTTTCCATGAAAAATGCAATTGAGGATAAAGAGCAGACTTTGTATTTAATAAACTATTTTAAATTTATGAACAAGGTAGAACCAGAAATTCTGTAATCTAATGATTTCAGAGGGTTTCAATTTTAATGTTTTTAAATTGACTTTAATTTTATGAAATTAAAAGGTTATTTCCAACAAGAAAAACTACTATACCTAGTTAATTAAGACTTATCTTTTTTTTAAACTTTGAAAGGGGATGGAAAGTATCAAATTTAACTGACTTGCTAAAAAGCGAAAAGTATAAAAACCTTAAAACAGAGCCTCAAGCACTACACAAGGTGTATAAAGGTCTTAAGGTAAAAAGGTAAGAACAATAATTGCTGCTTTTGAATACAGTGAGTGAAACTTACAAAACAAGAGATGACAGGAAGAAAAAAACAGTAAAACTCTTAGAAAATTGTACATCAGCAGAAATACAATTTAAAACAATGATTTAAGAACGGTATCGTAAATTATCCAGCAAAAAAAAAAAAATTCAGAAGCACAAGAAAATATGGTGGAGTATCCAAAGAAACACAAAATACTTTCGATTCTGTCCAAGATTAAAGGAGAGAAGTTATACTGATACAGTGAATGAAACCCAAGAGTCTGTACCTTAATTTTAGGAGTAGCATAATACTGCTATTTCAAAACAACATCTCTTTATAAACACAAAAGACAGAAGAATTAACTATAAAGAATATATTTTCTACCTTGCAGTAAAAAATAAGTTGTATTTAGTTGAACATTTGCCTTATGTCAAACACTACCAGTCCAAAATTCTATCCCTCTATTATATAGCAGTCATATGATTTTTAACATGCAATTAATTATTTTCAATTCTAGGTAAAGATGCTCATTTCAACTAAATTTCAAAATTTAAGCAAGCACATCTATATTTCTATCAAATTTAATTTCTCATAGTAGGGTTAAAAAGGGGACTGTGTCTCAAAAGTCATTTTAAAACTAATTTTCAGTGAAGTATAACTTAGATCTTAAATGAGATTATGCAGTTCTTTTACTCTTGAGAATTTTCAACATATTACATGAGAAATGTGAAAATAATGACTCAAATATCTGTCATTCAATTATAATCAGTTCAAATATTCAATTTAGTATTTTAAGGTAACTTATACAATTGTTAATAGTTTTATTAAAGAGCAAACTAAAAAGAAAGCATTTTATTATTTTTGAAACATAAAACTATTAGAGGAGTTATTTAAAAATAAACATTTCTCACTTCAGTGCTGGGTTCGAAATCAGGGTGTGTGAAGGGTCCAGATCGCTCGAGGAACTTCTTTACATGGTTCCAGCGACCTTCCCAGTCTCCAGTGTCCCCACACCCACCATCAACAGCCATTCTGCACAGAACACAGTAAATTCAGCTGCAAAGATCAGTAGGAAAAAGCCACACCTACAACTATTATGGTTTCCCCAAATGAAAAGTAACCACACCAGACCTGCTTAAATAAAAAGGGAAATATCAATGTGGTTATGCTTATGCTTTGAACTTTCCTCTTGGCTATTATCTAGTTTATTTAATGTTAAGAACGACACATATGATGAGATAAATCAGTCTACATGTTTCTGGGATCCTAAAGCATCCCAAGATCAAACCTGGGATATTATTGGTCAACTGGTGAGAAATGGGCTTCTCCACATTTGGAATTTATAAAAGATCACTGTAAATTTCCCCAGTTTGTTCCAACAACACACTTGGATCAGAAAAAAAAAAAAAAAGGAAGAAAGAAAAAAAAAAAGAAACTCCACTTTCATAATAGTGAAGCTTCAAATCTAATATAATTCATGTGTCCTTTCCAAGTTTGAAAGATGTGATTTAATGATTATTTTTGATGAGAAGAACATTCACATATTTTTCCCTGAAAGAGATCCCAATTTTCAAAAAAGAATCTTTTAACACTATGAGGTGTTGTTTCCACTCAACACAAAAGAAGTTTGGGGTTACAATTGCACTACAAATAGGCACTACCATCTAACAACTTTTTAGAACATACAACTGAATAAAGAGGGACTCCTCTAACAAAATACAAAATGTATTTTCTAATGGAAATGTATTTTTTACTCTCTGAAGGATTTATGTTTGGTTGTGATTATTTTTAATTTTCAAATTTCCCGTAACCCAACAGTTTCTACCTCCAAACGTATTAGTAATATCCAATTTTTACAAGTATTGCCTAACAATAAAGACCATAGCATTTGATGTCAAGCTGGGTCTGGTTCCCCAACAACACTGTGACCTTGAGCTGATTATTAATGGCTATAAATCTCATTTGTAAGTTGTTTGGAGCTACTTCTTAGGGTCAGAACAAGGATAAAGAGATAATCCACACAGAGGCCTTAGTACAATACCTGCCATATAGTAAGCATTCAAGCCTTTACTGTCATTTTAAGCAAAGGTGGAAAGGAAGGGAAAGGTGGGAAGGAATGTGAAATTAAGCTTGTCATTCCAATCCTTTTGCAACTGAAATGAAACTTTCGGAGGGAACTACTGGGAACTGGCACAGAAATTACTAACTCACCACACCCCCTGCAAGAGTACCTTCTACTCCTCCCATGTAGGGAGAAGAAAAATTATGTGGCGTGGGCCAGGTTAGAAAACAGATTAGATCTGTCTCACCAGCACAAAACTAAACATCTGATAAAAAATAGGGTGTGTAACACATGGAGAAAATAAACTCTTTGGAGTCAACATTAACCCTTAAGAGCCAACTATTTTGCAAAAATGAAGTGCTTAGTACAAAACCTTACACATAAAGTTCTCATAAAAAGTTTGCAGTAATACTATTGTCTCGGTGTTTACGAAAGGCCAAAAAGGGCCGAGTGTCCGTTTCACGTGTTTAATAAAGATTCCCTTTCCACAAGGTCACGGCTATGACAATTTGGGGTGTGGGGGGGTGGGGCTCAAGGGTCCTTACGCAAGACCTTTGGGTCAAATACCACCCCGGCTGGCCGGTGCCGGGCCTGCTGCGGTGGACCCCGGGCCCGGCGCCCGCCCGCGATACAGACGAGGAGCGGCCCGCCGGGCCCCTGGGGCTCCGGGATGGGGGTCAGGGGATGAGGCCGCGCGGCCTGCGCTCCGGGTGCCCCCCTCCCAGCCCCCCGGGCCCGCTGCGGCTGGTCCCCTAGGCCTGGGGTGGGGGGAGGCGGGGGTCCCCGGAGAGGGCCCCGGCCTCCCGGCAGCACTAACTTCTCAGCCAGCAGCTCCTCTATTCTCCTTCTTTTCTTCTCCCTAAAAGAAAGAGAGAATAAAAGAAGGGTCAGCATCACGCTACACACCGGGCGCCGCGAGGGGATGGGGGGCGAGGGGACGGGGCGGGGGGTGGGGGGACCCCGGGTGGCGGCGGCGACCGCCCACCGCCGCGCTCTCTCACAACCCAGCCCGGCCCCGCACGCCCGCAGAGCCCGAGTACTTACGGCTCCTCGCCATCCGCCATATTGTTCTCCGCCTCTTCCCAGGTGCCCCCAGGGCGGGCGGGGCGGAGGGGCGGAACGAAGCGAAGGGGCGGGGCCGCCAGGGAGAGTTGGAACAGGACGGGGAGGAGCGGAAAGGGGCAAGGGGGCGGGGCCAGGGGAAGGGGTGGGGTTGACGGCGCGGAGGCTCCCTTGGGCTTTAAAGCTTTTGCATGTAATTATAATCTTGATTAACTACACTTAGTTACATAAATCTTATCCAGTGTATAAGTTGCGTGAAAATATACACATAATACATTATACGTTTATACAATTTACGTGCTAATTAATAATTATAAAAAATGGGGCGCCTGGGTGGCTCAGTTGGTTAAGCGACTGCCTTCGGCTCAGGTCATGATCCCGGAGTCCTGGGATCGAGTCCCACATCGGGCTCCCGGCTCAGCAGGGAGCCTGCTTCTCCCTCTGACCCTATCCCCTCTCATGCTGTTTCTCTCTCTCTCTCTCTCAAATAAATAAATAAATAAAATCTTTAAAAAAAAATCATTAAAAAAATAATAATAATTATAAAAAATGGTATATTCTATGAAAAAACTCCTTGGGAGAGCCACCCTCATGCTGCAGAGCGTCTCTCTGAGGCAAAGCATCGGAGTAATTTTCACCTTAAATTTTCAGGAAACATTTTTGCATAAGAGTACGCACTTTAAGAATAAAATCTAAATCAGTTTATAGTGGTGGGATGGAGAGATTATCATTTTCCTCCTTTGTGAATATCAATGGTAATCTTTTAATGTCACATGATTCTGTCAGATAAGAAGTTCAGCAGAAATGGAACTGGATAGAAAAAAACATTTTTTCTGGGGAAAAATATGTATTTAAATAAAAGTATAAAGAAAAAAAGCACAAAAATTAAGGAATAATTTAGAACACCTATAATCGCATCACCTGAAGATAAATGATTAAATTTGGACTATTTTCTTCCATAGTCAGACATAAATGATGGATAGATAGATGTAAGTGTGTGTATGTGGGGGGGGGGTGTCTGGATGACTGGATACAAAACATCGTATTCAAAAAAATATATGTATGTATGCGCATATATATACATATATCCTTTCTTGGAGCCGGAAAAAAATTAGATTTAGAATTAGGAAGAACAGTTTAAATTCTTAACTCTCCACTTAAACTATAAGAGTCGGGATACTGCTGGGTCTTCATTTGTAAAATATTTGCCTTGTAAGACTGAGAACTGAATGAAATACAGTGGTTCTCAAAATATAATCCCCTGATCAGTCCTATTAGCATCACTTGGGGAATTGTTATAAATGCAAGTTTTCAGGCCCCATCCCCAACCTTCTGCAAAACCCTGGATGATTCTGTGCAAAATAAAGCTTGAGAACCACTGACATGGAGTACGTAAAACCTAATGGGTACTCGGTAAATGTAACTGCTGTTAATAAATTATATGTTGTCTCCTCTTTGTCCTTTATTATCCCTCAATCAGGTTCAGTTCAATAGCACTCATTGAGCTGAAAGTCAGTGCCAGGCAGTAAATGGGAGAAGACAGAGTTCACAGTCCACAGTCTGTAGCAGGAGACACCAGCCACTTTCGTGGGTCACATGTCTCAGTATCAACCTAGAAACCTCTTTTTTTTTTAATTTTGCCGAGACTACTCTGCAGATAGAAACCATTGAGATTAAGCCCACGCTTTTCAAAACAGACTCATGCGGGCGGGGCCCCAGCAATGCTACTCTCTGATCAGAGAGGAGACCTTCCGATTAGTGGCAGCAAGCTCCACAGCCCCCCTCAGATGATAAAAACCAACAGGTGCTTTAGAGATCATCTAGTCCAAACCTACCCATTTCATAGGGAGGAAGCTGAGGCCTGGGAACAGGGTGCTGATGGACAATGAAGAGGACTGCAAAGGCATCTAGGCCTTCATCCATGTGCCTAACACCTAGACTCCTGTGGTGGTGTTTTGGTAGATGACACCAAGGCACTCCCATTGGCTCAGACAGGCCAATTAGAAATAGCCACCTGCCCTTGCCAGCAATGGAAGTAACAGACATGAAACAGACTTATTTCATTTCAAAGGTAATATATCATAAACTATTAGACTATCCACTATGGTTTGTATACAGACAGATAAATATTCAGAATGGGTCTATCTAGAAGCACAAGTGTGGATATAGGAGCTGCAGGAAGGCCAACCCCTGAATGAATAATGACAAAGTGCTGCTACTAATAGCATTTCGAAGAGTACCTGAAATCAAGTAAGGATTCCAGATGCGTCCATTTTTATTTAAAATTATTTTGACAAAGATAGAAATGTGTAGTGGGAAAACAAATTCTCTCGTATGCAGCCAGAGAGAGAAGCATGGTTAATACTTCATGAGAGAGGGAGAAGGAAATCATGCTAAATACAGTTATATCCGGTTTTTTTTTCATTTCTTTATTTTTAAACCTCTTCGGAGGTTTAAACAAATAAATTCATTCTTTTTTTTTTTTTTTTTTTTTAAGTAGGCTCCATTCCCAATGTGGAACTAAAGACCCTGAGATTAAGAGTCACGCCCTACCAACTGAGCCAGCCAGGTGCCTCTAAACAAATAAATAAAAATTCACAGAACAAATGTTTACTGGATATCAATTGCCTATGATCAATGAGGAATCATATTATTACTAACAGACATCTGACAGTTTATGGTCATGCAGTCCTGAGCAGTTGGAAGGTTCTTGGTCACAGCTCCGAATGCTCACTGATCTCTCCAACAGGTGTGGGGTCCTAATGGTGCTGGTATGCTGGTCATGACCAAGATCATTTTCTCAGCTTGCCCGCAGTGTTGCTCCTTGAAATTCTTAAGCCCCAGGGAATTCTTCCACACCCTGTAACTTCCTGTAACTGAGCACTAAGGTCTGGCACATCTCTACCTAGCACTCCTCTTACTGTAATACATTTAAGTTAGTGTTTCCACTGCATTGCAAGATCCCTGAAGGCAGGGCAAGGCTGCATTCTTCTCACCTTTTTTTTTTTTTAATCCCCCAGAGTGCTTTCACAGAGCCTTGAAAGGACTCAAAATATCTGTTGGCATCATACTGAAATCTTCTACCTTTTTGTCCCCTATCAAGCCTACTCAGAGACAACCACAACAATAAAATTGCAACAAGATAGAGAAAAGTCAGTGGATATTCATTATAAACCACAGAAAACAAATCAGGTTAGCGCACTATTATTAATACCATACAGATGAATCATGGCCTGTGCTATTATTAGTAACAATAGCAGTAATATCTAACCCTAAGCAATTACTCTACACTATTGGTCACTGCAGACCATTGTTTGCTTTCTAAGGTGAACAACATCCCAGCTCAAGGCTGATGTGCCTAGAGTGCCCACTGCATCAGAATAGCACAGTAGTTCAATAATTTTGTCTGGAGAAGATAGAGATGGAGAACAAAAAAATAGAAGTGAAATAACAAGCCAACCCTTCCATTCTACATGTTCTTCTTTCCCATTTTGCCAACCTGATTTCACTCATAGTGACTCATGGTGAAACAGAAAACATGAGAATTGCATTCAGATGTGCAGAGGTTAGTAACTGCTCAGTTTTCAAAACCAGCTCATCTTCCAGTAACACTATAGTTGCCTTCCATTCCATTTCACTTAGATTAGCATCTGAACAGCTGCAAAAAATTTCCCTAAAATCCAGAACACATTCTTATGTTGAACACTCAAAAGGGGGCATTTTAAAGGAGGCTGTGTGTATTCGGACTGTCAGGGAAGGCAATGCCATCTCGCTTCACACTGGGGTTTTCCGCTCGTTTCTTTCTATTTCATCTCTATTTTGCATTCTGCCCCTTGCTCCGTCGCGAGGCCCCACTTTTTCTGTAACCAACCTCTTAGAGCCAATCAAGAAGTAAAGAAGAGAAAAACGCCCGCCCGCTCCCAATTTCCTTCGCTCCGCTGCTCACCAACCGCAGAGCCCGCTGAGCGTGAGCCGCTGTCACCTCTAACCCAGCTTAGCAGATCGGTTGGCGCCGCCGCCGCCGCCAGATTCCAGAGGAGAAGAACAAGAAGCTGAGAGACTAGACATGGACGTGAATTTCGCCCCGCTCCGCGCCTGGGACGATTTCTTCCCTGGCTCTGACCGCTTCGCCCGGCCGGACTTCAGGGACATTTCCAAATGGAACAACCGCGTGGTGAGCAACCTGCTCTATTATCAGACCAACTACCTGGTGGTGGCTGCCATGATGATTTCCGTTGTGGGGTAAGTGGAGTCCCCCTCCGGGGCACTGATCGAGGGCGGCACCGTGGGGCTCCGGGTGTACATACAGGATCCCGGGATGTGGAAACGCTCTCCAAGCCCAGCCTCCGCCCTGGCAAGTGCAAGCGGTCAAGCCTGTGGAAACTTGTCAGGGCGAGGCCGCAGCAATCTTGGGGTCCCCTTTTCCTTACCGGGCCTCGGGCGGAGACGTGGGGGCATTTCTAGGGGTGAAGAAATTTTGCCAGCTTCGGACAAGAAAAACTGACGTTTATTTTTCCTCTGTGCCCTGATTAGGCTCTTGTAGGTATTTGCAGCGCCCCAGTCTTTTAAAAATAAGAAGGAGGAGGGGCGCCTGGGTGGCTCAGTCGTTAAGCGTCTGCCTTCGGCTCAGGTCGTGGTCCCAGGGTCCTGGGATCATGACCCAAGCTAAAGGAAGACGCTTAACCAACTGAGCCACCCAGGTGCCCCTAAAATAAATAAGCTTAAAAAAAAAAGAAAAGAGGGGCGCCTGGGTGGCTCGGTCGTTAAGCGTCTGCCTTCGGCTCAGGTCGTGGTCCCAGGGTCCTGGGATCATGACCCAAGCTAAAGGAAGACGCTTAACCAACTGAGCCACCCAGGTGCCCCTAAAATAAATAAGCTTAAAAAAAAAAGAAAAGAGGGGCGCCTGGGTGGCTCGGTCGTTAAGCGTCTGCCTTCGGCTCAGGTCATGGTCCCAGGGTCCTGGGATCGAGCCCCGCATCGGGCTCCCTGCTCGCCGGGAAGCCTGCTTCTCCCCCTCCCACTCCCCCTGCTTGTGTTCCCTCTCTCGCTGTGTCTCTCTCTGTCAAATAAATAAGTAAAATCTTAAAAAAAAAAAAAAAAAGAAAGAAAGAAAGAGGAAAGTGGTGTAACCCTATCCTGGGGCTGGCGGGAAGGGGCGCAGCCCTGGGAGCCTTGGGCGACTGGGTGTGGATCCGAACTCTGCATTCTGGGGTTTTAGTGTAAAAAGGGCACCCAAGAAGCAACGCGCTTTGTGGGTTTATCCGCCTAGTGCCCGCTGCACTGTAGGAGGAAGATGAGCTTGGGAGCAAGAGGGTGGGTGTTTCCTGGTGGCGCATCTCCCGGTGTGGGGTGAAGGCTGTCCTGACTCTAGGAACCGGGTTCTCTTGCGTTTTCATCCAGGAGTCGTCCGGCGTGGCTACTTTCTCTCCTTCACTTCCTAGCCCGTGGTCTCATCGTATTAAAGGCCTTCTCAATAACAGATGTTAAAATAAAAAGGTTCCATCTGTGTTACATAGGATTCCACCCGCTTCCCGCACACACACACCTGATTTACTAGAAACCACCTTTTCTTGTAGTTTACCCTTTAAGAAATGCTTCTCTCACTTGTGCAGGATGGTGATATTCTAGATCTTGCTGATTCTATGCATCTTTAAAGAAAAAGCCAACCTCAGATTTTATAAAGGAACTTGCTTGCCATTAGAGAGGGAAAGTACAAGCTGGCCTGGGAGAAAGAGGAGAAATCCAAACTTGGAGGGTGTGGGAAAGGCCAAATAGGGTGGTTTCTTAGGGTGGTTTGCTGATCTTTGGCTTATTTATTATTGAGTCACTTCTCTGTGCCAAGCTCAAAACAACACCAAGATCAATCAGACATGACTTCTAGCCCAAGGGCATGTGACAATTGTTGAGAAGCTATAGGACCAGGAACACAGCACAGAGAGAGTTCACAATTTCCATATGTGGTTCAGGGTCGTTGCCCCCATGCAGAAGAGAATGCTCATTTGTGGGATTCAGTAGACAGTTGCACAGATCCTCATTCTGGGTTGCTTAAGGAATCACAAACTCTGAGAATGACTTGGTGTGTGGAGGGCACAGGCTCTGAGACGACTCTGAATTAGAGTGGCAGCCAAGTTAAAATTAGCTAGGGTAGGACAGGCCTAAGGCCTGGGGCAGCTGCCTCCTGAACCTTCCCCTAACCTTATGCGTGAGGCTCATTTTCCAGAACACTAAAACATTTCTTTAAAACGTAATAAATAGTGTATAGGATTGCATCTGTTGGTTTGCTTTCTTTTTCTTTTCTCCCTCTTAGTAAAGAAACAAGCCAGACATACTATCTGGTGATCTAGATATGAGGTGTTTTGTTTTGCCTGCTTTGTTTTGTTAGATATCGGCAAGGTTTGACACAGACCAGTCAAATGTTCAGAGAAAACTATTGCTTTTCAAAGAGGGGTACTGCCCAGACCAGACACAGGCTTGGGCAGCCTTGCTGCTTTGTTGGAATCCATTTTTCACTGTGAAGGTCAGGGTCCAGCCCCCTTACTAAATATAGCTCCCTCATTATGGTGCCTTAGCCTACTCACTCAGGCAGTTTTGGAGTGTTGGCCCTTCCCATTTTCCTTTTTAAATAAGAAATGTTGGTTGGCAGTGAACTTTTTGACGGTAAAAGTAAAAAATAGCCATCTTTACTTTTTATTATTCTTATTTTTAAAAATTTACAAAAGACACAGGCTAGCAGTAAATTATTTTGAAAATTGCATGTGTGTAAAATACGAGATTTCCCTCTCCTTCATACCCCAGTAAAAATTTGGTATATGACCTTTAACTGTTTTCTCTGCATCCACAAACACACAGTCAGTGATTTTTCCACAAATGACTTTTTTTCTTTATAATCTAATAACAATAATAAAAGCAAACATTTATTGAGTATTGAGTGCTCTGTGTGCCAAGTATTTGCTAAGTCATTTACGTGCATTATCTCATTCAACCCAGTGAGATGAGATATTATTATGATTACTATTATTCCTGAGACTCAGAGAGTATAAATGACTTGCTCAAAGTCACAGACGCAGTCTTGTGCTCTAAACAGTGTGCCATCTTTTTTTTTTTTTAAGATTTTATTTATTTATTTGAGAGAGAGAGAGAGAACAGGAGCCAGTGCGGGTGGGGGAGGGATGGCTGGGCAGAGGGAGAGGGAGAACCAGGCTCCTGGCTGAGCAGGGAGCTCAATGCCAGGAGGGGCTCAATCCCAGGAGCCCAGGATCACAACTGGAGCCGAAGGTAGATGCTTAACAGACTGAGCCACCCAGGTGCCCCTAATGTGCCATAATGTGCCATCTTCTTATGAGTCATGAAGTTTCATCTCTTAAAGCTGGAAGAAACCAAATATCTTCAAGGTCAGAGAGCTTAGTTGACTCTGGAACATTTCTCATTCTAAAGAGAACTCTCCTCTCAGTGATGTCAGTAGATGGGTGGGTCAGAGCAGAGTTGGGGGCTGTCTTCTACAGCATCTGATAGTTTCCCGTATCTTGATAGAGTGTGTGTGAAAATGTGGCCTGGGTGTTTACTGGGGAAGAGACCATGTTCAAAGGGTGTTCTTCAATGGTTCTGTCCCCTAGTAGTGAGGAGGGGCCTCCAGGGCATTGTTGCAGGGCTCTAGCCTCAACTGTGAATTCTCCTGTGTTGAAAACTGGCCTGAGTCAGGATGCAGAAAGCCTGCTCTTCCAACTCTCAGGAAAGAAGAGGGAAGACCAAGTGGATATCATCTAGCTCCAAAAACAACAGAAAGGGCTGCCTTTCCCAAGATGGAGAGTAAGAGGGATTAGGATAGAGGTAAATCTGTATCTGAGGGCCTCATCAGGCAGGGCCTCGTAATCAATCCATGGTTAGAAGTTTGGTCTTCATCCTAAAAGCCTGGTTTACCAAGCATGTGACTTCCACTCAATAGATCTACTCTGCCTCTTAGATTAATTCTGAGTAAGTCTCTTAGCTAACAGTCCTTGTTGAAGATAGTTGTCATATCTTCTGGCTCTTTAAAGAGTATAAAGTAGTGGTTAAGAGTTCAGGCACCAGGGCCACATTAAGTAAATTTTAAATCCCAACTGCCAGTCATTAGCTGTGTAACCTTGGACTTCAGCTGTGCCTGTGCCTCAGCCTCCTCATCTATAAATGAGACTAATTATAGAACCTGCCTCATAGGGCTTCTGTGAAGATTATCCGAGTTACTACAGGCAAGGCTCTTAGACTAGTGTCCAGCTCTTAGTTTTTGCTCCACAAATGTTACTTATTATTGTGGTGGTGGTGGTGGTGTTTTTTTTCTAATCATTGTTGGTGTGAGAAACATAGCATCTTTATCCCAACAGCTCCATCCACCCAAGCTCCAGTTGCTAACTCACCTACTCCTGCCTCTCCCTCAAGACTCAGCTTTGGTACCATCTCTTTGAGGAGACATTTTCCCTTTGTCCCTCACTTCCTTGTGTTAATTGGGCCGCACAGGAGACATTTTCCCTTTGTCCCTCACTTCCTTGTGTTAATTGGGCCGCACACCCATGCCTGTATTTTTCCTGGTAATCCCCTCACAGGCTTTTAAGTTGTCTGTTTACCTGTCTCCACTCTGGACTATAAATTCCTTGAGGCCAGAGACTGTGGGTTTTGTTTGTGATTGCTTTTTCTTTTTCTTGTCGTCGTTATCATTACTTTTACTTGCTGTATCCCTGAGGCCTGCTATTTGGCAGATGCTCAGTTGATGAATGCAGAGTAAATAAATGAACAGAAGGCCTCAATGTAGTCACGGGGGCAACTTTTAACCTACCTAATGGAACAAATTATTTTGAAGCACGTAGCAGCACGCTAGTACATAGCAACAGCATGCTCCTAAAGTGATTCTAACTGGGTCATTGCTGACTGCACTTGCTACATATTGGTTAAGATGACTACAGCGTAAACATTCCATTTAGAAAAGGTTATAATTCAAACTCTTCACTGATTCATATTGCCCTTGTAGAATTTTGGTGAAATACTCTCCTGCCAGCTTTCTCAACACCAGTACTATGGACAATTGGGATCATATAATTCTTTGTTGTAGAGGGCTGTCCTGTGTATTTTAGGATATTTAGCAACATCCCTGCTCTCTACCCTCTGAATGCCAGTAGCCCCCAGGCCCTCAAAAAAACTGCCTTCAGACATTGCCAAATGTCCCTTGGGGGTCAAAATCACCCCTGGTGGAGAACCACAGCTCTGTTGCTAAGAAAATCATGATAATTTGGTGATCACTTTCACTAAATGCAAGTTAGTTTATAACAAGTTACAAAAAACAGTTCTTGGCAGTTTCTTAGCAAAACAATTTGATTTTAGCTCCTGGCTTCTGACTTTTCAAACATTAAGAATGGAGCAGATTTGAAGTTTACATGGCTTTGATCATTATCCTTGATTTATTAAATCTGTTATGCTATCATTCTTTTATTAATCTGCCTGGAAGACTCTACTGATTCCACAAACTCACTTTCTATTTTTTGACAGCATTCTGGCTGTTGCTTTTCTTCATTTTTGCTTAAAAGTTCATGTGCTCTGGAGTTCCACTACCATAAAATTGGAATTACATGACTTAATTAATATAAAGTGCATTAAGGCCCAGCAAGTGATAATATTTAAACAGTAGCTGCTGATATTATATTAAATCCTAGGTTCTAGGTATATTTGGAATTCTCACAGCTTGTGACTTCTCTTAGAAGTATTAGATGATGGATATACTTTAGTGGTTTTGTCATAATTGTAACTTGTGTTTCTTATAAACACTTGTGTTGCTTCCCTTGAAGACTTCAGTTTCTTTTTGAGATTTAGGTGTCACTTCAGAAGAGATTGGGTGACTTAAAAGGAATAGCATGAATAACAAGCTGGGAAGTGTGTGTTTTGCTGAAAGTGGCTTTGCATTTTTTAAATCAAGAAAGGAAAATGCCTAAGATTGAAGAAGATATGACTTACCTCCTCCATTCTTTACACAATACATCTTGGCACTAGATATTCTTTTTTTTTTCAGTAATCTCTATTCCCAGCGTGGGGCTTAGACTCACAACCCCGAGATAAAGAGTCACATGCTCCACTGACTGAGCCAGCCAGGCGCCCCTCGATATTCTTTTTATATCATAAACAGCAATAGAAGTCTCTGCCTCTATTTTCAAAGTGAAAAGCAAAGGCAACACCTAATTGCCCTTGCAGTTTAAGTGCTCAGTATGTGATACATTCTGGTTATGGACAGGAATTTCTGTGCTTAACAGAATGCCAAAAGATTTGAGCTGGAGAAATCTAGAGTATGGGCCATGGAACAGCAGTATCTTTCACCCTGGGAGCTTGTTGGAAATGCAGAATTTCAGGCACCCTCCCAGACCTGCTGAATCAGTCAGCTTTCTGACAAGAGTCTCAGATGATTCAAAGACACATTAAAATTTAAGAAGCACTGGTCTGGTCTGGTTCAAAAGAACCACTGAGAAAATTTAAATAAATGTACCCATATGCCCAGGTGTTAACTTCAGAAATACTGAATATATATTTCTTGGGTGGGTCCAGGATCTTAACTCCCCAGGTGATTCTGATATACACCCCCAGGTTGAAGTTGAGAAGTACTGATCCCATCAAACTCCCAGTTTCACAATGGTGAGGGCTGGAGTTGGTGTGGCTAAATAGGACCAAAAACTGCTAATCATTAGTAGCCTCTTTTATTGTTATGAAGTAAAATACTTTCTCTGTTAAGTCATATTGCAAATATTCTGAAGCTCCTAATTAACCAAATTCAGCTCCATCGCCAACTCACACATTTGTATTATTTGCTTTTCTTTTTTCTTTTTTTTCTTTTTTAAGATTTTATTTATTTATTCATGAGAGACAGAGAGAGAGAGGCAGAGGGAGAAGCAGGCTCCCAAGGAGCAGAGAGACCGATGCGGGACTCGATCCCAGGACCCTGGGATCATGACCTGAGCTGAAGGCAGTCGCTTAACCAACTGAGCCACCCAGGCGCCCTCTTTTTTTTTTTTTTTTTAAAGATTTTATTTATTTATTTGAGAGAGAGAGAGAATGAGAGAGAGCATATGAGAGGGGGGAGGGTCAGAGGGAGAAGCAGACTCCCTGCAGAGCAGGGAGCCTGATGCGGGACTTGATCCAGGGACTCCAGGATCATGACCTGAGCCGAAGGCAGTTGCTTAACCAACTGAGCCACCCGGGGGCTCTATTTGCTTTTCTTATTCTCACAAATTCCTCCCTGCCATCAGGAGTCTTATTTCCTGGCGTGGCATCAGAAAGCACCAACCACACACAAAATTTTCAAATATATAAATGCCTCCAGTACATCTCCAGCTAAAAGGCTCATTTATTTTCAGATGTGTATGTTCAGGCCTCCCCTTTAAGACAGCACAGTGTAGCTGCTGAATGAGCCCATATATTCTTAAAGTACTTCTTCACCATGTGGCCTGTGGGGGTGTTTCCAGAGGGTGGAAATTCCAGGTGCCACTTTATGCTTGTAGTTGCTTGAAATGGCAAGGCGTTTCTGGAAGGCTTGTACTTCTGTTTGAAAAGAGCGTTACTTTAATCTTTTTAAAATGAGTGTGGTCCCATAATATATTTGAGGCCTATGGCTGCCAATGTCTGGTATTGAAAAATAGTCAAACTGTTTGTACCTTTTAATGCTGCAAGGATGAAAAACCCAAGTTTCTAGTTGGTAAAGGAAGAAAAGGATATGAGAGCCCTGGATGGGAATGTATGAAAACATTTGCAGATGGAATTAATTGCAGTTCTTTTATGCCAAAACCTAGCAGAAAATTCTGTTTTTGAGATTAATCAGCTTCCACGCCAATGCTACAATATTACTCTTCTCTTTTTTGCTTCTCTTTTTTGCTTCTTTCGCTACACAAAGACTATGAAGCATTTGCCAACTTCTCAGGCACCGGGCTAGGAGATACAGTGGAGAGTAAGACACTGTGATTCCGACTTGCATCGTGTTTAGAGTCTAGAGGGGCAGCAAGATGAAACTACAGACATAATTAATTTTTATACAAGGATAGCAAGTGTACAAAAATATGCACCTACATAAACACATTCTTTTCAACTTACCTTCTTTCCTTTGTGCATTATTATCCCAAATTTCAAAACTCAGGTGTTGAAAATGGGACAGGCATTGAGTATGTGGACGGGGGAAAGGATAATTATACCTTTCCTTCCCATCCTCCCCTGCAGCTCAGATGTCTTTTATTCAGTTGAATAAGTATTTACTGAGCACCTGCTGTGTGTCAGATACTGTGTAGGCACCAAGGATACGAGCAGGAGTATAGCTCCACCCTGCCTTCCCAGTCCTCCCAGAATTAATCCCTTCCTGCCCTCCCATCCCTCTTTATCTGCACTTGAGGCACATGTAATGCAGGCATATGTCTTTCCTTCATGGGTTACGTGCTTCTTCTGAGTACAGAACTTTAAGAGGTCTGTCAGTGCTCAATAAAATTTTAATCTCAAAATTCTTCGTCAAATAAGGATTGCCTTTTATTAAATCCTCGGACACCACTTATGCAACCTTGTTCTTGACTTTTCCCCGGACACTTTAAAAAAAATATATTCCCTGCCACCATCAGCCTGGGGATGGTAGTTTCTGTCTCCTTCTTCCCACATTAGGATTTATAATGATTCTGGATATGTGTACAAATGAGCATATTTTGGATTCCTGGCCCCATTCTTAGAAGGCAAAAGCTCTCAATCTACTTAGTAGGGGCCGAGAGCTCTGCATAAGAAATCCAATTCTAAAAGATGAACTTGACCTTAATACCAAAATGTGCAGCACTGTTGGAAATTTCTTATTCTTTTCCTTTTGGACAGATGAATTCTATCCCTTATCACTCAGCTTCAGAATACATACCCATAACATCCTCCTCTGTCTTGTTGCAATAGGCTTGCTCCTTGTTTCAGAGAACACTTTCATGCCTGTGATCTCAGACAAAAGCTGCAGGCTGCCTCTCCCTTCTGCAAGGATTTACCATAAACAGGATTTCCCAGCCTGCCCTTCCATGGAGCAATCACTAACGGAGACACCACGCAGAAGGCAGAAAGTCCGTCTGAAGTAGAAAACCAAGGCTTTGGTTCCTGCTTCTATAATCCGCTTCCATACGCCATCAGTGTGGTTTTTCCCTGTCTCAGAGAAACAGAAGGGAATGCAGAAATTGGGTGTTGGTGGGAGGTAAACAGACAGGAGCCTCCTTATAGGAAGGAAGATTATGTGTCACCGGGCTCATTTCCCCATCCCCAGCCTTCTCAGCGCTGTAAGAACCTGCCATGGGAAAACAATTGAATTTACTCTACCGAAAGGATTCAGAAGGAACAGTTTGTAAACAAAAGATCTTTCCACCTCAGTTCCAAAAGACTATCTGTTGTGAGAGTGACCATAGGTTCCTAATTGTTGAAAGCAATGATGAGTATACATGAGGGTCCATTATACCATTCTCTCTAACATTGTATATGGTAGAAATTTGCCCGAATATAAAGTTTAAAAAGGAACAGTTGCAAGCTAATCAGATCATTTGAAGTTCCATCACTGTGGGAAGTCTGAGATATATGGCTTCTAAACCAGGCCCAACTCACTGTTTATTAAGAATAAAATAAGCAATTAGCTTAATAAACACAAAAGAAAACATGGAAGTTCATAAGGTATGTCTTACTGTGAATACTTTAAACATGCCAGCTGCTGCCAAGACAGTGGATCATTTGAATGTTTAGTTTCATGGTGCCAAGTGGACAGGATGCAACAAATAGTATCAACAAGGATACAATAAATACTGTGGGTCTTCCTAATTCAAGTGGTTAAGAAAAATCTCAACGTTAGGCTACTACGCCCTTTCTGTGACAAAAGAGGCGGGCTCCCATCCCACCTTAACTGCTCCAAAGTCTCCTTTACCTGGTGATTATTAGGCCAAGGTGACCCTGATCACATTGACTCAAAGCTGATTTATACATTTACATCTATACTTTGTGGTCAGAAATAGTACTTGCCAGGATGGAAGCCATGCTGGGAAACCAAAATAACCACGGAAGGCCATTGGGGTTATCTGAGGGATCAAAGAGCAAAAGGGGCCTATCTAGACATGTCTGCAGGAGTATGAGTCTCCTGTGCTTCCCACTCTCCCTCCTGACCCCCAGCACGTACCAGTGGCAAGACTTACAAAGTTCCTCCTGCCAGCAAGCCCAAGGGCCCTTTCTGACCATGTCACAATCATTCTACCTCACATCTGCACGGGCATACGCATGATATTTCCTACTTTTCTTTTTCCTCTGTTCCTTTCATCACAACTCTATGAAGGTACAAAGACAGGGACTATTTCTCCAGTAATGTCTAGTGTGCAGTGAGAATAATAGTGATTTGTCTGGGAGAAACCTCCTGTCACTTGATTCATACCCATGGAAAGTTGCTGAGCTTCCTTTAAATAACATGAAAATACGCAAGATCCTTACCTACCTTTTTTCTTTCTTTTTTTCTTTTTTTTTTTTTTTAAAGATTTTTATTTATTTATTTGAGAGAGAGAGAATGAGAGAGACAGAGAGCACATGAGAGGGGGGAGGGTCAGAGGGAGAAGCAGGGAGCCCGATGCGGGACTCGATCCTGGGAGTCCAGGATCATGACCTGAGCCGAAGGCAGTCGCTTAACCAACTGAGCCACCCAGGCGCCCTTTTTCTTTCTTTCAACACACATATATTGAATACCTACTGTGTGCCAGGCAGGCCTTGTGCTAGGTGCCAGGGAGAAAATGTTACAGTCCCTGCCCTCATAGAGCTTAATCCAGTGGGAGACAAACATGCATCCAATCCTCATTCAAGTAAATGTAACACCACCACTGTGATGAGGCTAGGAAGGAGGAGCACCACTATACGGGGCTCTGATGTGACCAGAGACAGAAGAAGGGCTGATTAGGCTGGGTTTTGAAGGAAGTAGGAGTGAATCAGGCAGAGAATGGCTTGTGCGCAGGCCTGTGGGGGCCAGAGACAGGGCAAGGTCTAGAGGGAGATCGAAGCCCCAGAGGACGGGGTGTAGAATCAGGAGGTGGCATAGGAAAAGACCACAGGCAGGGCTGCTGCTAGCCCTCAGGCTCCCTCAGACTGATTATTATTATTTTTTTTAAATTTTATTTATTTATTTGAGAGAGAGAGACTGAGAGAGAGAGCATGAGAGGGGGGAGGGTCGGGAGGGTCAGAGGGAGAAGCAGACTCCCCGCCGAGCAGGGAGCCCGATGCGGGACTTGATCCAGGGACTCCAGGATCACGACCCGAGCCGAAGGCAGCCGCCCAACCAACTGAGCCACCCAGGCGCCCCCTCAGACTGATTATTGAAAGCACTCCTTACTCCTAGCAGATGCAGCCTAAGCCAAATTGGTTAGTGAGTCAAATCTGGCCTGGATTGTAGCCCCCCACTTACCACCCCAGCCAGGCCTCCTTGTGCCAGGTACAAATTACACAGTGGTATGCGGTGGCCTGGCAGCACACATAGCTGGCCCTTGGAGCCTGTGTAACGAACTGTTTTTATTCTAAGAGCAAGGAGAAGCAAGGAAATGGATGGGTGAATTATTTGCAATGACCCCTCTGGCTGTTTAAGGACCACAGAAAAACATCACCAATTTAGAGAAATCCACTGTAAGTAAATTGTTTCCCT
Organism: Mirounga angustirostris; assembly: GCF_029215605.1. Taxonomy (NCBI): domain Eukaryota; kingdom Metazoa; phylum Chordata; class Mammalia; order Carnivora; family Phocidae; genus Mirounga; species Mirounga angustirostris. Next base: position 179,999,728 of record NW_026991709.1, on the reverse strand, counting down.
CCTTTCTTGGTGAGTCAGGCTTCCTCAGGAACCCAACTACAAAAATACCTTTTTTGGGTTAGAAAATTGGAACTCGGGGCAAAGCGGCTTCTACTGCTCTAGAAGTATTGCACTGCCTTTTTGGCTCTTGTGGTCCTTGCAGTTGCTGGGAATTACCAATGGTGCACTCAACTTGATCTGAGGATCTCCGTTTTGGTAAACGTTTATCTATCGCCAACTCTACAGTTTATGGGTTTGGAGCATACTTACTAACCTGTTCCTTAGCTTGCTTATGTGTAGAATGAGATATATTTTTTCAAGATCTGCCCTACCTCTAAAATTCTGTGATCAGCCAAGTTTTTTGGTCCCCCCCCACTTCAGGAACTTATGCTGAAACTATAGCTCTAGCTAGCTGAATCGTGTTGGCACATTCAGGACCCCGTGTCCACACCTGCTCATAGCCACCTTGCTTCAGAGAGAAACCAGAATGCTAAGGGATTTCCCAGAATGATTCTTTGTTCCTGACCCCAATTGGAAGAATACCGAGAATGGGTGGGTGTGGGGGAAGGGGGACTGGAGTCCTGTAGCTGCTTAACAATACACAAAGGGCTATATTATGAATTGCTGTCACGGTTACATCAGCTGGCACCCTTTCCTCTCCCCTAGACCCCTTCGAATGTGTTTCTTCACTTCTCCGGGCCTCAGTTTATTCATCTGTGCAATGGGACTGAAGCTATTTATCTTTGAACACTCTACTACAGGATTCTGTGATAGGGTTGTAAACCTTTTCACAACCGTCAATATTTCCAGTAGAATTTTTAACCATTACATTTATTTACTTATTTACTCAGTTACTTACGGAATAGAATGCATATGTATGTAGGTATATGTTTTTGCCTCACATTAGAAAAACACTGAATGCTTTTGGCTTGTTGAACTAGGTCCTATCAGAAAATTATATTCTCTCTCTCCCTCAGTCCCCTCACCCCTCTCTGTCCTTCCCCCTTCCCTCTATCTTCCTGCCTCCCTTCCTCCCACCCTTTTTCATTCGGGGACTACCAGTAAATGAAACTCCACCCATCCAAGCCCAGTGGCAATTGTCCCCATGAAAGCTGGGGTAGCATATTTATGGGAGTTTTTGCCTAAAGTTTCCTGGGCTTTATTGTGACTGGCATGACTAAGAGCCCAGCTGTTGACTAAAAAATTTCACTCATCGCAGATGAGAACTGGCTCACACGTTCCTGTACTCACTGGAAAATGAAATTAAACTCTAGAGGGTGGTGTATGTGTTTTATTTTCCTCCAAGTGCAAGTAGGTGCCAAGGCATTGGAGTGGTACAAATTTTACTCTTTGTTAGAATGGAATGGGACTTAAGAATAAGGAAGAAAACCATTTCTGCTCCGAGTAACTTTGTTCATTTTTTCCAGCTTGGAAACTTGGTTACTTTCTAATTATAGATTGTGGCTGGGTGTGTTGTAAGCTAAAACCAGTTCTATAGGGCTCTGTGCTCCGGTCTTTTCCCTTGAACATGAGCAACAGGAACAGGTGAAAAGCAAATTTGGAATTGCTTAAGTCAGGCCTGGATTTTTTGTTGTTCTTTGTCCTGGGCTTTATTTAGACATTCAACATAGATGAATGTCCAGAGGAAAAACTTCTAGAAGTAACGTACATGGCCACCAAGTACTTTGCTTGTCCAGAGGAAAATAGACAAAGCTTGGCATACTTTTTGTTGTATGTTTCACGTCACGAATTATTTTAGTAGGCATTCTAGATAGAACTGAGTAGGATACTTTGCTAGTTTGCTACCAACCAACCATCTTTTATTTGCAGTTTATGCAAAGCAGTTTCCTTAAACTTGAACTCTCCACTCTAGTTTTTTGCGTTAATGTTGATCTTTGCTTTTCTTTACAGCTCAAAAATATTTGGGTGAAACTAATAAACAAATGGGAATAAACTACCCACGATGCTCCTACCCAGTATAACTGCTCCAGTCTTTCAGTATAACTCTTTTTGGAATCTTTTGAGTGCTAGGAATGAGATTTATTAATCGGTAACAATTTCTGGGCCTCTCCACTCAGTTTCCTTACCACCTGCTGAGAAAGATTTTGTTTTTGCCCTGTCCAGTTCTTCCCTTCCCCAGGCCTATTCCCTTTCCCAGATCTGGGCAGAAGGTACAGCATAACCCAGATAAAATTTTAAAACAGAAAAAGTACAGAGTGACTCTGTGGACCCAGATGATAAAGAACTGGTGAACAACAGACAGAACAGTTTAATTGCTGGATGCTGGGAAAGTGTGGGGGAGTGGGGTGGCGCACCTGGCCACAAGAGGATCTGGAGAATCGGCAGGGAACCAAGGTTTGGGTGGGAGAAGGAACAGCTTCGCTGTGGCATCTGAATTGCAATTGCATTAATGTTGTCAGAGAGACAATGGAAGTAAAGGTGGGCGGTTGTAGCTGGCCTGTGCCAAGCCTGGGTCTTAGGCTAGGGAGCAGTTGCTTTTATATTTTTATATTTGCCTTTCTTATATGTTCATTTTATTTCTGATTGCAAAATAATGTACTAATTATAAAAATTTCTACTTCTCAGCTACATAACATATATAAATCCACCAAACAGAATGTATTATGATTACTTTTACCCACTCGATATATTATTAATATCTTTCCATATTATTGAGTATTTAAAAATAGCTGCATATACCATCTCTGGTAAATTGGTGGCCATGTATGTTACTTCTAAAAGTTTTTCATCATAAATACCACTCATGTGACGATTGTTACAACTCAGTCTTTGCATTTTTATTTGTTTCCTTTGACTCTATGCTGAGGGGGAGATTTATTGCCTGGAAGGGGATGAATATTTGCAAGAGTTTTGAGTGAAATAAGCAACTTACTACTATAGGGTTTAGCTCTAAATTATGTCCTACTACACTACTCTTACCACTTATGGCCATGTGGTTTAATTCCATGCATTTTTTTTTTTAAAGATTTTATTTATTTATTTGACAGAGACACAGCGAGAGAGAGGGAACACAAGCAGGGGGAGTGGGAGAGGGAGAAGCAGTCTTCCTGCTGAGCAGGGAGCCCAATGCGGGGCTCGATCCCAGGACCCTGGGATCATGACCTGAGCCGAAGGCAGACGCTTAACAACTGAGCCACCCAGGCGCCCCAATTCCATGCATCTTAATAGAAATTTTTAACTTTTCCAAAGCAGTTTCACATTGATTATATCCCTGATTTTGCCCATTAAGGTATGTGGTACTTCTACTCTTATTTGAAACTATTTCAGTTAGCTTTTGTGTTTCAGAAGGCAGAATTAGAGCTAAAATGTAAAGGGATTTTTTTTTTTTTAAAAATCTTAGTTATCCCAAATATGAACCCTACTATAAGTGTGAATCCTTCATCTGTTCTATTTCAGAGAAAGTAAGCTCTTGGCATCACCTCCCATTCCCGTTCCCCCCCCCAACCCCGTCCCTCATTTCCAAATCAGTCACGTTGATATTCAGAGTGTGATGAAAACACGCTGACCTTCATTGTCCTTCCCAAGTAAAATGCTCGTTAAGCCTGTTGTGAGGGTAAAAAGTTAGTAACTCAATTGTACTAGCTGACCACAAATGTCATATTAAGGGCTGTGTAGACACAGTGGGTTGGGTGGTAGTGGGGCCACAATACCCAATCCTTCTTACTTATGAAATACTGGGTCTCGTTTTCCTCTTTCTTATCAACAGTAGTATAACCTTTGGCTCATGTAACAATGAAGCCGGAGGCTCTGTGCTTGGAAATCTCAGTTGGTAGCTCATCTAATGACACTCTCGGCCCTTTTAAAGAATCACAATGGAGTCTCTGTGCCAGGAGTCATAGACTCCGATGCCTCCATGGGCCAGGCAGGTTATGTAAGAGAGCAGTGCAGGGCAGCTGTTAGACAAGCAGCGATGAATGGCGGCTCAGTGAGGGCCATGCAGTAGATGGCGGTGGGGACAGGGGGGCTAACTGGAGAGCATTTATTCTATCTGAAAGAGAAGATGCTCCAGCCAGTCGTTGACGTGTGGAAAAGTGGGCCTACTGTTGTTAGAGTTTCTTGTTTACAGGAGAAGCTAGAAATCCCAAGTTGTATGGATTTTTTCAACACATTGGGATTCAAATAAATGTTTTTTTAAACACTGTACCATCCAAGCACAAATGTGACAATAGACTGGGTCTGGCCCATGGAGGCCATCATGGGACCTCTGCATATATCTGTTGTGGTAGCTTCTGTGAGGATTTAGATAAACCTGAAGAGCTCAGAAAATATGTCAGCATTGTCTCCGGTGTGCACGAGAGCCCGGGATGTAATGAAAGCGAAACAGCCCCTCCAAAAGAGGCAGTCTCTTTTAAATTTTAAAAGTCTCTTAGCTCTTTGCCGCATTTACTGTGAGAATGAAGACCGTTCTCAGCAATCGGAATGGTGATGTTCCGGCAAATGTCAACATCACTCTGCAGGGACACACAGTGATCGTGAAAGGACGTCAGTCTCATCAGTGTACTCAGTCTTCTTGGAAGGAGAAAGAAGAGGCTCAGGGCTGACAAACGTGGGGCAAGAGAAAGGGACAGGCTCCTGTTCGCACTACCCATAAACACGTACAGAACGTGAGCAAGGGCATTACACTGGGCTTCCATTACAGGCGGAGGTCCGGCTATGCTCACTTCCCCAGCAATGTTGTTATCCGGAAGAATGGTTCTCTCGTTGAGATCCAAAATTTCTCGGGTGAAAAATACATCTGCAGGGTTCGGATGAGGCTTTGCTTGTTCAGTATCTCAAGCCCAGGAGAATGAGTTAATTCTTGAAGGAAATGACATTGAACATGTATCAAATTCAGCTGCTCTGGTTCAGCAAAGCACAACAGTTGAAAACAAAGGTATCATAAAAAGTTTGGATGGTACCTGTGTTTCTGAAAAAGGAACCGTTTGGCAAGGTGATGAACAAGATCGAAGTTGTCCAGCTATAGAAACAGCAAGATGCCAGATGATTCTTCAGACATATTTTAATATGTTTTAAAATACAAAAAAAAAAAAAAATACAAACCATGTATGGACTTTGGGGGGAAAATGTCTTTGAAAATTGTGGGCCTCTAATAAGATGGACTGACCAGTTTGCTGGTCAGTGTCAATCTTGGCCCCACCATTTTCTCACCTCCATGCCTCAGTTTCTTCATTTGAGAAATGAATAATTAGTATCTACCTCATTGCATTATGAGGATTAAATGAGACAATTTAGATAAAATGCTAAGTACTCAACATGTGATTTGACTCCTCCTCACCTTCCTCATCTTCACACCCGGCTGCTACCAGTGCTGACCTAGTCTCCCCCTTTTCTTCATATTCCAGGTTCCTGAGCCCCTTCAACATGATCCTTGGAGGCATTGTAGTGGTGCTCGTGTTCACAGGGTTCGTGTGGGCAGCCCACAACAAAGACATCCTCCGCCGGATGAAGAAGCAGTATCCCACGACATTTGTTATGGTGGTCATGTTGGCTAGCTACTTCCTCATATCCATGTTCGGGGGAGTCATGGTCTTTGTGTTTGGCATCACTTTTCCTTTGTTGCGTAAGTGAACCTCAGTCTTCTTCTCTTATGCCATAAAAAAAAAAAAGAAAAATCCATGTAGGCGCGATTATTCATTGGAAATTTCCTAACCTGTTCTTTATGTGTGTCAGCATGTCTGCAAAATTATCAGAATTTTCTGCCACAGCAGATCAAGGCCTGATGGTTCCCTAATTCCACAAATATATATTGAGTGGAATTATACGTAAGAGTGGAATATATATATTATATTATAAGAGTGTCTGCTCCGTGCCAGACACTCTTCTGGGGATACAACAATGCACAAAAGAGGGGCGCCTGGGTGGCTCAGTTGGTTAAGCGACTGCCTTCGGCTCAGGTCATGATCCTGGAGTCCCGGGATCGAGTCCTGCATCGGGCTCCCTGCTCGGCAGGGAGTCTGCTTCTCCCTCTGACCCTCCTCCCTCTCATGCTCTCTGTCTCTCATTCTCTCTCTCGCAAATAAATGAAATCTTAAAAAAAAAAAAAAATTAAAAAAAAAAAAAACAACATTGCACAAAAGAAATACAAATCCCAACTCCCATGGCAAGAAACTTGCACAGCCTACAACGGCCTCCAGATTTGTTGAATATTCGAGTCTGTTCTCAATCTTTAAGTGCCATTCATACTGTCCTGACACACAATGAATGTATTTCATTTGGAAATAAACTATTTACTCTCTGCCTACTCAGTAGATCACGTTCAGTATCAAAGTGCCCTAAGTCTGTAAGAATAATTGGCCCAGAATACAGTTACCAAGTACTCCAATTTTGGTGGAGAGAACTAGGTATTTTCTAAATTTTACATGCGTTGTTTACTGAGATCCCAAACACTTGAAACCTGAAATAGAGAACAGATATAATTCCAGCCTCATCAGCAGAAATCTAATTAAAATTATGTATTATGTGACAAGAAGATCCCTTTAACTTTTAATAGCACTTCACATGTGCATTTATTTCATTAAATAAAATCAGTTGCTTATTTGGAGTTATGTTAGATTAAGCCCAGAATATCTATGGATGAATCCCACACTTTATTGGACAAAATATGTGGGTTTTTTTTTTTTTTTTTTTTTTTTAATTTGAGACAGAGAGAATGAGAGACAGAGAGCATGAGAGGGAGGAGGGTCAGAGGGAGAAGCAGACTCCCCGCCGAGCAGGGAGCCTGATGCAGGACTCGATCTCGGGACTCCAGGATCATGACCTGAGCCGAAGGCAGTCATTTAACCAACTGAGCCACCCAGGCGCCCCAAGATATGTGTTTTTGTTTTTAAATATTTAAGTAAACTCTATACCCAATGTGGGGCTCGAACTCATGACCCCAAGATCAAGAGTCGCATGCTCTTCCAAATGAGCCAGCCAGGTGCCCCTTATTGGACAAAATATTTGAATCAGCAAATTCAGACTTTTTGAAATATTCCTGAAGTTTTCCTTATGTGCTAGAGGCTTAGTATTTCAAAGAGTCTGCTTTTACACACAGCTTGTTAACTTCAGTACCTTTCCACATCAGGGCCTGAGACAGGCCAGTGTAATGAAATAGATCATAGGTAGAGAGTCAAGGGTCCAGATTTCTTTTTTTTTTTTTTTTTTTTAAGATTTTATTTATTTGGCAGAGAGACAGCGAGAGAGGGAACACAAGCAGGGGGAGTGGGAGAGGGAGAAGCAGGCTTCCCGCTGAGCAGGGAGCCTGATGCGGGGCTCGATCCCAGGACCCTGGGATCATGACCTGAGCTGAAGGCAGATGCTTAACGACTGAGCCACCCAGGCGCCCCAAGGGTCCAGATTTCTATTCCTAGACCTGCTGAAAACTAGCCATGTGATCTGGACCAGGTATCCTATATGGGTTGCAGTTCACTCATCTATAAAATAAGGAAATTAGACAGGATTCGTGACTCATAGACCTTGATGATTGTCAGAATCATACAGGACACTTTTAAAAAAATGGATTGCCCAGCCAGATCCCTTAGAGATCTTGATTCTGTGAGTTGAGAGCGGTCCTCCCAAAACCTGTATTTTTAGAAAGCTCCTCAAGTGTTTCCAAAGGCCAGTCTAGATTGTAAGTCTCCAGATATAATGCACATCAGTGTTTCCCAAAATGAGGGTCCAAGATCACATATATGAGAATCATCTAGAGTGAATATTGGCTTTTTACATTGTGGAGCTTTACCTCAGACTTACTGGTCTGAATTTTGGGTGGTGGAGACCTGGAATTTGCCTCTTTTTAACAGGCTCTCTAGGTGATTTATTTGTGCGCAGGAGTTTGAAAATCACTGCTGTACCTGTTTAAAATACAGATTCTAGGCCCATCCCTTTATGGTTCTGGTTCAGGAGGTCCAGGAGAGGGGCCTGGGAATGTTTCTTAGTAAACAAACATAACTAATTGTAAGTGATGAAGCAAATTTGGGGAACCTTGAGGTACCTGAGATCTATAAAACCATTAGTTCTGTACATCTATATCCAGCATTTTGGAAAACTGCCCCTCGGGAGGCACATCCTAGGTGGACTTCACCTGCATGCTTCCTGCAGGAAGATAATCTGTGAACTGAGCATGAGTTCCTTTCTGGAAAACTTTGTATAAGTCGGTTTTTATGTAAATTGGAATCCTGTCGGTTCACTGAAGTTCAAGGCATTTAAGCCAGCAGCAGAAAGTTAACAAATCAACGGGAGGGAGTGTGGTTGCCAGATTAGGGTCCTTCCTGCTGAATACGTTTACCTTCACACACAAAGAAAACTTAATATGTGACTTTACGAAGAAGAGCTTTAGACCAAGTCCAAGGATCCCTTTGAGGACTTGGATCAATTAGAGATCGGAACTTGTCTTCAGTTAACTGAGGCAGTTTCCCCAAAGTGTGAAGACAGGGAGCTTAAGGTTGAGGCGGACAAAGAACAGTTGCTTCCATGCTAACCAGGTTTCACTTCCCCACAGTGATGTTCATCCACGCGTCATTGAGACTCCGGAACCTCAAGAACAAACTGGAGAATAAAATGGAGGGAATAGGCTTGAAGAGGACACCGATGGGCATTGTCCTAGATGCCCTAGAACAGCAGGAAGAGAATGTCTCCAAAATCGCTGACTATATCAGCAAAGTGAAGGAGTAAATACGGCTGACCTGCTGATAGGGCTGCGGTGGACATCAAGTTGCAGTTTGCCCTTATCCAGACCTACTTCCCGTTTGTGTTCTCGAACTAGGAGGCTCCTGTACCATCCACCTATCTGTGGCAGCATGCATGTATAGGCCCAACTGTTAACATCTCCGATGTTCCAAAGAGAAGCCCTCAGAACCCACAAGAAAACTGCCCTCCTATTATGCCTGAAGTTTCAAGTGTGTTTATGCAAACTGATAGGAAATGGATCACACTTACTTCTGTAGAGAAATAAAAGAAAAAGAATTTTGCATTGTATAGCAACAGTACTGTTAGCTTGTAGGGAAAAAACTAATTGTAAGGCAATCAAGGCAATATAAGTAAATGAAAAAAAAACAACAACTGTTAAAGTAGATATCACACATTAGCCTGTTTTAATCCTGCCCCCACCCCCCCACCCCAGCGTCCTCCTCCAAAAATATTCCCTGGGACTATAATATGTGCAGTCTAAACTAATTTAGCTTTTAATTACTTTTCTTTTAAAATCAAAGATGATCTGTATCACTTTGCCGCCTGTTTGACATGCAGTGGAAACTGGATAAACCAGTTGTTTTTATTTTGTTTACAAGTATAAAGATAGCTGTTTAGGAGAATATTTTGTCAAATTTTTGTAAATTTTTGAAATGCTAGTAATGCCTTTTCACTAGCAGGTATTTTGTTGCAACCTAAATATCACCTTCTTTAAGGTTATAGCTATATAACCTATATTATTCTTGACAGTCTTGTCAAAAAAAGCAACAACAAAAAAATAAAACTTGAGTTCTGTTTGTATTGCACATTTTTTGTTGTTTTGACAAAAAGGTGTCCAAGATAATGTTTCCTATATATTTTTTTCTCTGTTTAGTTTTTAACTGGAACATTTAGAAAGAAGGAAATCAATGTACACTGTTTTGATTTCTTAGGGGCACAAAGAGAACAATAATGGTTGGTCTTTTGAAATCTGAAAGGCATCTGTAGGTGACCAAGCAAAGACTTATGAAAATGGGAGTCATCAGTGGCTTTCGCACTTCATAAAAATTTTAGATAGCAATGGTTACAACCGTATGTTTTTATAGATAAGGCATTAGCATCAAGATAGCATGAGTGTGTATATCCTGGTACTTCCTTCCTTTTATTTCTCCTGTATTTAGAAATAGATGATACAAAATGTTTTGCTTGCCAATTGAGTGATTTCATAGATGAACAGAAAACATTTGGGTTTCCCTAACACTGAATTATGAAGACAACTGGAGCAGTACTTACTGAAGAGACTCTCTGTACGTCCTAAAATAAGAAACAACAGCATATGTTCCTCCTGCTTTGTCTTGCATTTTAATTTCTCAGCCAACCTGCAGCCTTCCTTTCTAGTACAGCGACAGCACTGTGACTTCATAGACATGGTGTAGTTTGTACCGTTACCCAAATATGGAGAATAAAATTTATCAAAGATTTTTATTGGTGAGACTTTGTTTAATGCACATCTGTTGCGAAATATCTGGGATACTTGGTGCCAGTCCTCTTAAACTATGAGGACGTGCTGTACGGCAAAAACCACTCAGCGCGTGTCTCAGATACAGTAATCTCTCCCCGCCCCCCACCCCCCCATCCGTGCTTTAGCTTTCCATGGTTTCAGTGACCTGCAGTCAGCCTCTGTCCAGAAGCAGATGATCGTCCTTCTGACACATCCTCAGGAGGTCAACGGTAGATAAATACTACGTCACAATGCCTACTCCACTCCTCTCACTTCATCTCCCCAGGAGACATTTTCTCATCTCAAATCATCACAGAAGGGTGAGTATGTTCAATAAGATAATTTTGAGAGACTGCATTCACATAACCTTTATTGCAGCATATTATTATTATTGTTCTAGTTTATTATTAGTTTTTGTTGTTAATCTCTGTGCCTGATTTATAAAGTAAACTTTGTTGTAGGTGTGTACAGGAAGAAAACAGTGTATATATAAGGGGTTCAGTACTATATGTGGTTTCAGGCATCCACTGGGGTTCTTGGAACATATCCCCACTGGATAAGGGAGAGGGGGGACTATGGTACTGTTTAATAATACTTTAATACTTTATTAATTTCCAGCCAGAAAAAAATTGAATCCCAACGGGATCCTTTTTTAAACCTGACATATTTGAGCCCTTTCCATTTTCTACACGAATTCTGTAGACGGAGTGCAATCTATTTGGAAAAAGGGACAACTTAAATAAAAATATACTCATTATAATTACTAATGGTTGGTGGTCCATTCTGGAAGGAAAATAATATAAAAATGTAGCATGTAAGAGCTGTAAATCATTGCATTTTAAAAGCAAGTTAAGGGGCGCCTGGCTGGCTCGGTCAGTAGAGTGTGCGACTCCTCCTTGATCACAGGGTTGTGAGTTTGAGCCCCACGTTGGATGTAGAGATCGCTTAAAAATAAAATCATAAAAAAAAAAAGAAAAAACAAGTTAAAATCTTCAACTAAGACTTTTAGGGTAGGAGTGGGTAGATGGAAAAAGTGTAAGTAAGCTGCTTCACCTGTCTCTTGACAAAAATCTGTGTAGTGAATCAGTAAGCTATGAATTTGGATCATCTTTTCTCTTTGCACATCTAAAATTAAAGCCCTCTTGAGGTGCCTGGGTGGCTCAGTCATTAGGTGCCTGCCTTCGGCTCAGGTCGTGATCCTGGGGTCTTGGGATGGAGCCCCGCATCGGGCTCCCTGCTCGGTGGGAAGCCTGCTTCTCCCTCTCCCACTCCCCCTGCTTGTGTTCCTTCTCTTGCTGTGTCTCTCTGTGTCAAATAAATAAATAAAATATTTTAAATAAATAAATAAATAAATAAAAATTAAATTAAAGCCCTCTTTTAGGACTATTAGCGATTTTTGAAATTCCTGACTTCATTAATACTGTGGCTATACAAGTAAATGCATAAGGGCTTTCAAGAACTTCAACCACTGATATATAGTAGGCTTTTAAACATGTTTAGAGCACTATGTCCCATCAGCGGTTAGCCTCTTGATGTAGAATATGCTAGATACTTACAAAGTTTTATTTACAGCAGGGCCTTCTTAACCAACCTGCTTGGCATGCAAGTTTTATAGAAATGGTAACATAGGAGGAAAAAAACTCTCAGCCACTGGCTATTGTAAAATCAGTTACCTGATTGAAACTATAGCTATTCAAATGTGGATACTTTAGTATACACTAAATTATCCTTAAAAAATGGAAACACCATATTTCTTTCCCATGACTCGTCCTTCTAAATAATGTATTTTTAAACTTTTCCCCATTAGGTTTATTTTCCTCTAGCCTGTTTTGCTTGTTATATACCACCTATGATTATATAAAAGGAGAAAGAGAGCAGATGCCAACTATTCACTCAGGTGAGGCACCAATGTATGATTTCCTGATTTCTAATGCTCATGCCACGTCCATACAAAATTTCAGATTCTGCACATCTAGTGACCAGAACAGATAATTGAGGGCTCTAGGAACTTGGAAAGAGGAAAGACCACTGGGGTTGGAGTTATCTGAAAGATTTTTATGGAGCCTTAGGACCTAACCTGTGTAGTGTACAGGTGGGGTAGGACTTTGGCTAATGGAGAGCAGAAGGGAAGTGTTTTGGAAAGTGTTCTATGGAAGGGTCAACGAGAGCAAGGCACAGGGTGTGTATGAGGATGTCTTATCAAGAGAAGTATAAAGAATTTGTGGCAAAGCAGACTGAATTGCTAAACTAGGAACAGATAATGGAGGGCCTTGAATAATACGTTAAGAAATTTAAGTTTAAACCTGTAACAAGTTTCCTCTAGAAGATTTCTGAGGAGATTCACAAGATCAAATTAGAGTCACAAACTAAACTGATATATATATCTCGTTAACTAAAATTAAAAACTTGTCATTAACTATCTTATTTATGCAAAAAAATTTTTGAAACATAACATGCTCTCTGCCTTTGTCCCTTTATATATGGAAACAGGGAAGTATATATATATATATATATATATATATATATCTGCAGGGTTTGTTTTTCCCATTACTTTTCCTGGAAACACTGTGTTCTCCATGTCCTACGCCTCCTTGCTCTGCTCCTCACAGATATGTACTGCTTCTGAAGTACGACGCGCCAGGGGAATGTCCAAGAGAGCAAACTAAACAGGGTTGGAAACTGAAAATCCCACCTCTTCTCCAGAGAAGAGCTAACGAACAGTTCCTCCATTTCAGAGCATCCGCATTGAGCATGGAGCTCAATTCACCCCTCACATTTCCACAGAGTGAAACACGACTGCTGCCATGAATTACAGCAGGAGATGGAGGAAGAAATATTTAACACTTCTATAGTATTTATTGTTATTTACCAGAAGAAAGCAAGAGTAAAACAAACGTTTATGGGGGAAAAAATTTTTCGTTTTAAACTTCTGCTGCTGGAAGCACGACTAAATTTTACCTAAGTCACTCAAATGGATTGGAAGTAGAAAATGTTGTCCCAGAATAGTAATTTTTTATCTCCTTCCCCCTTCCTTGTCAGGCCCTTATTTTGCCTCTGCCTTTACAAAATCCTATCAGAGGCCAGCTTGTTCCCAGTTCCACCACCTGGCTCCAGAAGTATGCTGCTGAGACGGTCTCCAAGCTCTGACCCGAGTCATTGTCTCAATTCCTTGTTCTTCTAGAGTATTCTGTTGCCACTTACGCCAGTTCTTTTGGCAGTTGCACCTGTGGATTGAGGTAGTTGAAGGAAAGGGAAAAAAATTAATCCTGGAAATTCAAGAGTTTGGCAGCAAAAATGATAAAACTTACATGCGTCAGAAGTTGCAGAATGGATGAGAAATTTGGGCCAGAGAGCCTCCCAGAGCATAATAAAGCAACAGTAACAACTATATCCACCACTCCTGGGGCATTTAGTGATGCCAGGGACTGATCTAAGGGCTTAAGCACATGGTAAAGCATATCATAAAAACAGAAGGGCAGATGCTGGAGTCTGCCCGGTTCAAATCCTGGAACTAGTATTCCTAGCTGTGTAGGGCTGGGCATCAATTTTCTCAGCTGTAAAATGACAGTAACAGTTATGTGGCTAATGGACAAGGCCACTTTAAGGATTACGTCATATAAAACAAGTTAGTAAGCAACGCCACACTTCAAAAACATCTCATTTTATCCTACAATAGTCTTATAAAGAGGGGACAGGCTCGGAGAGGAGAAGATTAGTTAGTGTCAGAGCGGGATTTGAACCCAAATCTGCCTGATTTCAGGACCCGAGCCTTAACCACAAACAAACAAACAAACAAACAAACAAAAACCAACACAAGAGTATAAAATATATGTTCTTTTATAAACTGGTTTTTCCTTTTTGAAGCATATTCCTAATTTGAAACTCACTTAAATTTAAAAAAGCAAAATATTTGGAGAAGCCCCAAGGGCAAAAACAATTACCAAAGAGTAGCCTGACTACCAATTAACTTTCAGGTTTATTTCACAGGAACAACTTAAAGATAAGGCAAGTTCTTAAACAGTTGCAAATGGTGTCACATCTTAGGAGCGTGACTTATCCATCATGTAGGGACCTTCCAGAGGACACTGAAGAAGTACAGAGGACACTCAGAGTTTGTATAATAATGACTAAGATGGGAGGATTGTGACTGCACTTTCATAGGGCTCAACCATGGAGAACACAAAACAGTGAAGAACACCAGTGAGCCAAAAATACAACGCCAGGCAGCAAATAATTAAAACAGTGTGTTCTTTGTCTTGTTGAATGGGGGAAAAAAAAGCATTTTTATATAATGCTATTCCAGATACATGTTTATATGCAGGAGAGGGATCCAAACTAATAAAAATATCTTAAAAAGCAAAATGTGGCACTGACCCAACATAGTAAGCCCAGACACATACTGATATATTTAAAATATGACCAAGCTGGAAATGCAGATCCCTGTGAACAAGAATGAATCATGGTTAGCTACCATTGGTCAGCTATTTGGAAAAGAAATAACAAAGTGGGCTTCTTGCTCCCTACTTACTTCTAGAATTTAACTCTTTAATTCATCTGTAATATGGAATGTTCTCTTAAAAACCAAAAACTAGGTTAGTCCGGTGATGGGTATTAAGGAGGGCACATACTGCATGGAGCACTGGGTGTTATACGAAAACAATGGATCGTGGATCACTACATCAAAAACTAATGACGTATTGTATGGTGACTAACATAATAAAATTAAAAAAAAAAAAAAAACCCAAAACTATAAAAGCATCAATAAAAGATGGGCAAATATTTTAGTAAGCTTCAAAAGAAGCCATTTCTAAGCAGAACACAAAAGACAGAAACCAGAAAGGAAAAGAGAGCTATCCTCGATGTTCTAAATACATAAAACTTACAAGCACATGAGAATCAGCTTGCAGTACTGTCAAGGGCCCTGTTCCCCCTTCACTGACTGGTTCAAATTAGTTTAAGAGAAGTATGTATGGATAGCACCAAACAGGGCACACACGTGTATACACTCACAGAGACTGAGGCAGGAAGAGAAGATCCATCTCAGCAGGGGCTGTTTCATTTGGTGTCTCAAGTTGAATTCCTGCTCTCAGTCAACGCCTCAGTGGGTGTCCAGGAAGAGATGAGGAAGGCCTACTCTGAGGAATTCCGAACCTACTAGGAGACCCACTCTGAGGAATTCCGAACCTACTAGGAGACCCACACTATACCCATTAGGGTGCTCAACCTGAAGCAGAATGTGGGAGATGCTTTAAGAGAGGTAGAGATGAAGGGTCATGGAACTATAAAGGGAGCATATTCACTACGGATGGTTTGTTCGGTTTCTTTTGCTGTAAGAAATCCTATTTGAGCCAAGCCTGTTTGGGTAGCTTTCAACAGAGAAATAGAATTAAAGGTCATTTGAGCAGAGGGCATGGAGGCAAGAAAAGAAGACCCTTCAGGGCAAGTATCAGGAGATGTGGTTTACCCTGGGTGTCACAGAATTGTGGTTTTGGCAGTGTGGTGTCCACATAAGCAGCATCAGCATCACCAAGAACCTGGAGAGAAATGCAAATTCTCAGACACCATCCAAAATCTAATGAATCAGGAACTCTAGAGATGGGCTCAGGAATCTGTACTCAGCCTTCCAGGTGATTCTGATGCATGCTAAAATTTAAGAATCACTATCACAGACTTCAGAAATGTTGTATACTATAAACTCTTTTTCCCACTAGGTATTAGGAAAAGGCAGTTCCTACGCTGTGTAATTCTAGTCAACATATGCTCTTTCAAGAGGAGTTTGAAATGTTACATAGCTCTTTCCCATGGAGATTTCTTTTATAAGGAGCTAATGGAACAAATAAAATAAGGAACAAAAAAAATAGGGTGGGGGAAAAAAGTCGTTGAAGACAACTCTGGGGCTCTAGACCTGAATGTGTGAGAGAAGGGAAAGAACAATGAACACAGGGAACCAGAAACACAAGTAGACCTCAACTCAAGAGGTTGTCTGGGGAAAGACTGAACGAAGGAGCTAAGAAAACCCCAGTGATCTAAGCAGAAAGAGAGATCCGAGGAGTGTCCTAGATTATGTGACAATTGAAACAAAGGGCAAAGATAAAATGGGAAAGAGGAGGAAATTGCAAAAGTATAGAATCCAGAAATCCTCAAGAGAAAGAAGATCTTGTTAATGAGGCAAAGACATGGCCAGAGATGGAGATGAAGACTCAAGAGTCTGTAACGTCCCATTTCATAATCATAACAACTGCCGATATGTCATGGAGTCTTTTGGCTAACTAAGTCTGCTTTTGATATTCTTAAACTAAAGTCTTTCCAAAGGAGACATTTAGCTGTGTTTTTAGGCAACTGAGTGGAAGCAATCCAGATATACATAGGTGAGCCCAAAGTGAAATTGAGTGAATGTTAAACTACCTTTTTTGATCGGCACCAAAGCTTGCAGGTGATATAAATGCATTTGGCCTCAGTGAATGAAATGATTGTTGCAGATGGGATCTTATTTCAGGGAGAAGTACAAAGACCCATCTAGGATGGTAGGCAGTGAATGGCCCACAAAATTTTGGGATGAAAGGAAATCACACATTGGCCAGGGAGGGATAATCCTGTACAAGTCTCACGTCTTTGTGTTCGGGCTGGTATCATATTGACTCCGATATTAACTTATTGGGAAATGAATTTGTGATTACCTAATGAATTCACCTAAGACAGAGAGTTTAAAAACACACCTAAAAACAAGAACAAAACAAATGAAAAAATTCTACAGGAGCCAAGGAAGTAATGCAAATGAGGGAAACAGGCCAGGTATTAGGCAGTAGGGCATGGTGGAGACTGAGAGAAACTGGAGAGTCCATTACCTATCTCAAGGGAGAAGCCAAATGCCAGACCCAGCTGATGTGTGCCATGCAAATGCAAGCCCACTGTGGCCAGCTCTGATGTTTCAAATGGTGCCAGATATCTAAATGTTATTATGTGATATTTTAAATTTTGTACAACATCCAAGCCAAACACTCCAGGCCTGCAGATGTGGCTGATAGTCTGCCAGTTCTCCATACCTGGCCCACAGAATACATCTCTCTTAAACTGGTTAAATGGGCAGCTTCTTGGAGGAGGCAGCATTTAAGCCAAGCAAGTGTACAGATTTTCCTTTATTCTTTGCTATCAACTTCATTTCAAGAATCTCAGGCCAGAAGCATGGCATGGGGAAAGAACAGGCATTGAAATGAAAAAATACAATTAAAAAATATAAACAGACTGCTTGATGGGATATATTTTGCTTATGCAAAAATACTATTTGCAAGTCCATGAGAGGAAAATGAAAACAAAAAGGAAAACAAGACCAGCTAAGGCTAAATAATTTATGTTTTTGGACATTCAGGATTCTAGTTAGGAGCCTCAGTTTTTAAAAAATCACAACAAAAATGAAATCTTGCCATTTGTAATGACGTGGATGGAGCTAGAGGGTATTAGGTTAAGCAAAATAAGTCAGTCAGAGAAAGACCATTATCATATGATCTCACTGATATGTGGAATTTAAGAAACAAAACAGAGGAGCATAGAGGAAGAGAGGATAAAATAAAAGCAAGATGAAATCAGAGAGGGAGATAAACCATAAGTGACTCTTAATCATGGGAAACAAACTGAGGGTTGCTGGAGGAGAGAGTGTAGGGGGATGGGGTCACTGGGTGATGGGCATTAAGGAGGGCACGTGATGTAATGAGCACTGGGTATAAGACTGATGAATCATGGGCTTGTACCTCTGAGACCAATAATACATTATATGTTAGTTAATTGAATTTAAGTTAAAAAATATTTTTAAAAAATCACATTTCAAAATTATGCTTTAATTTTAACCTCACACTTGAAAACCCAGGGGTTTGGAGGGCATCTCTGTCCACAGCACAAGAGGGGGAGAGAACAACCTAAAAACCTTTAGTTTCACTTTTCCAAAGTGAGTGCTGTTATGTCTCATTTGACTGGCTACAAATATCCCTTTCTGCTGGGACTTTACCATATTACCACCAAGGGCGTTTTCAATATTTCACTCAGTCTAAGAGGCACATTTTGTGACATTTCCACAGCCCCCAAATCAGAAAGCACCTTACAATCCGTAAGCTTTATAACAGCTGACTGCAGATTCAAGCACGGACACACCACGGCCTTCTGCACCCTCAGCACTTCCATTAACCACCCACGCAGATGTATTGCCATTTAGAGTAGCTTTTTGAAGAGTGACAAAACCAACTTGACAAAATGTGATGGGTACGTAATAATTCTTTGTACTATTTTTGAACTTCTGCAAGTCTAAAATGATTTCAAAATAAAAAGACTATCTTCTAAAAAGATCACACTATGATTCAGCATGAAAGCAGAAATTTATTATGTAGCAAGGCACACAATTTGATCAGTGGAGAACAAAGGGTCATTAGTGGAGTGAATTTTGGTCAGTGGGATGATGCATTTGCACATTTTTTTTTTTTATTTTTTGCGGAGCATCTTACAGGACTACGTGGATGAAGTTGTGTGACATTCTCTATCTTAAGTACATGCAAAGAGATGTCTCTCACAGGCCAAGCCAGGCAGGTAAAAGAAGGAGAAATTGCCAATCCCTTAGAACAGATAAAAGACATTTCAAAGCAGAGGCTGATATGCAAGACCATCATTCAAAAATCATGTCAGAGTTTACTTTGAAGAATGTTCCTTTCTTAGTGGACATTAAGCACAAACAAAACACAGTTTAAAATTGATAGCAGTTTAGAACTAATTGAAAATTAAAAATGTAGCAATTAGCCAGGGGTTACGTTTTTGTCATTATCCTCATAAATTTATTTTAATGTCTTTTGTTCTAGAATCTCGACTCAAAGTTGAAGTGTTTTCAGTTGACTAAAAGGCAGAGTGTCCTGACTGTGGAAATTACAAAACCAAGACCGTAAGTTCCGTGAGGTCAAGACTGTGCCTGTCTTATTCACTGCTATATCCCTGCCCCTCTGATGGTAGCTGACATGCAGGTGCACTACGTAAGTATATGCTACATTAACGAATAAGTGAATGGGTAGAATGAAACAGACTCCAGGGTAAGCAGACTTGCTCAGTAGAACACTCCCTCGGAAGGCAGGGAATTGGGTCAGATAATCATCTGAACTTCATTCTCTCTTCTACTCTGAATCCACATGCCACCTCTAATGTAGATTTTTAAAAGACTTCTCTTAGGGCACCTGGGTGGCTCAGTTGGTTAAGTGTCCCGACTCTTTTTTTTTTTTTAAGATTTTATTCATTTGAGAGAAAGAGAGAGAGAGAGCACACTAATGGGGGGAGGGGCAGAGGGAGAGGGAGAAGCAGGCTTCCCGCTGAGCGAGAAGCCTGATGCGGGACTCCATCCCAGGATCCTGGGATCATGACCTGAGCCAAAGGCAGATGCTTAACCGACTGAGCCACTGGGCATCCCAAGTATCTGACTCTTGATGTCAGCTCAGGTCATGATCTCAGGGTCATGAGATTGAGCCCAGCATTCAGCTCTGTGCTGGGCGTCGAACCTACTTAAGATTCTCTCCCTCTCCCTCTGCCCCTCCTCCCCCTGCATGCACTCTCTCTGTCTCTCAAAAATAAATAAATAAAAATTAAAAACAACAACAACTCCTCTTCAGTCTTTTCAGACTGTTATTTTCTGATGGTACAGCCTCCCAGGCAGCTTGAATATGCCTTACCAATGACTGGTTACACAATGACAGAGCTAATTTCTCTCAAATCAACACCCCATCCACCCCCCTACAGGGGTCTGGCTGCCTGGAGAAGAGCAGGTGCAGAAAGTCTTGATGTAGTACCCAAAGGGCAGGAAAAGAACTCTTGCCTGACCTCACGGGACCTTCTAGTGTTCTCACCCTGGCTTCTACCCTAGGAAGAATCAGAATCCCTCTATGACATAGTGGAAAGTCTTCTTTGATTGAGAAGAATGGAATGCTGTCAATTCTGCATAACCAGGAGATGAGAATAAGGGATATACATCTGTGTAACACATCTTGAAGAAATTGTGACTCCCTATGATGAAATAACAGATGGACTATTTTGGCTAAATTACACACTAGATTTTAAAATAATACAGTTCATTATCAACTACCTGTGACTTTCGGACATACTCCTTTCAGATTCCATAAATGCTATCATAGTAATGACAAAAAATATTATTTCTTCAACTTTACCTGCAAGGAATAACACATTTTCATGTATCAGCAGCAGTTAATCATGGATCACTGTAAACATTAAAGCTGAAATAATAGTCAAAACTCCATTAATTCATGGTGATGCTAACCTGAAGTTTACCATTTGTCCACCTAAAAAAGTGAGTATATGTGTACAGTTGCAGGTAGTCTCTCTTCATCTACTAAAAAAGAACCAACTATTTTTAAACATTTTGGAAGCACTCAGTTACTTACAAGTGACGGGCCTAATTTAGGCTTTGTCCTTTATTATTCCCGCAGCAGGTTCCTCGAGATCTCTGAAGGTCAGCTCTGTGGCTGGGATGAATAAACGCTTGACCCTGGGCCTGCAGCCGAATTTCAATGTCAACTCTACCTCTTTCTAGCTCTATCTCCTATAGATGGTATTGAACTTCTCTAAGCCTCAATTTCTCTTTTATAAAATGGGGAGAATAATAATACCTACGTCATTGGGTTGTTAAGATGATGAGTTAATTCATATAATGCATCTGGCCTATAGTAAGTGCTTAATAAATGTTAGCTATGAATATCACTGTTATAAAGTTGTCTACATGTGTGCACATCCTTGGGGATAATTCGTAATTTCGGTTCCCTGGCAACGCTGATGGGCTTCCTCCAGTTAGTCACCACTAATGAGACTCTCCATGTGTTAAAACAAGCGGGGGGAGAGGTGGGATACACGGGAGCTCATTCACCATTTCTCCTTCTCTCTACTTACGGGCTTAAGATAGGCGACGTTGCTGTGACGAATGTCATTCAAGAGCTGATCTCTGGGAGTGATTTCTACCAATGGGGGTGGCCTGTTTCTTGGCACCGGTTTGAGCGTTCTGATGACATCTTTGAGGTTGGTCTTCTCAGGTGCTTCTCTGGCCTCGGGCATCCGAGACTTGCGCTGGATCCTCTTCAGCTTCACCACCCGGAAGGAGTCAGGGTCCGTCCTATACTTCGGAGGCTGTGACGGCTTCTTGATCATTTCATTCTGTTGACCGAAGGGGGCCGCTTGGGGGTTGGGAGGCTGAGGAGGAGGTTGGAGGAAGTCCCGCATCCTGGGATCGGGCATGGGTCCCCCCAACCTCTCCCACATTCCAGGTGGCAGACCCAACCCATTCTCCAACATGGCTATCAACTTCCTCTGCTCTTTGAGCTGCTCCTGCTTCTGTTCCTCTTGTCTTTTCTGCCGTTGCTTGTCCTGATTCCTGGTGAGCAGATTGGTTACCACCATTCTGGGACCTGGGAGCTCAAAATGGTAGCCCATCTTCAGGAGAGTGGTGTTTGCCTTCAAGAGCCGGGAGATTTCCATTTCGGCTTGGTGGCCCAGCATGTGTCTTTGATTGTGAAACCGAAGCTCCGTGAGTGTCTCATTGAACTGGAGGCACCTCATGATGGCCACAATTCCTTTACCTGTGATGAAATTGGACTCGATGTTGAGAGTGGTAATGCTCCTATTTTCCCGCAGCATGTTCGCCAAGGCGAACGCGACGCTCTCATCCGCGCCCACGTTTGCTAAGCTGAAGGTTTTGATGTGTTTGTTTTTCTTCATGGCATTGACAAAGTCCAGTAGCATCTCCTTGGGGATGTTTTCAATGTTGTTCAGGTTGAGCTCCTTCATGTCGGGGTCATTCTGTCTCACGCGCCTCAAGCTCCCATCCAGGTCTGTTTGGTTTCCCGAAGGCCTTGCACTCACTTTTAGAAAACTGGTATCTAGAGCTAACTTCTTGGGATCTAATTTTGATATTTTTTTCTCACCTTTTTCTTGGGCCTCTGGTCTGTCTTTCTGTTCTCCAAATGCCTTTACTTGTGGGTGGCTGCTCTCACCATTTCTGATCTGCCCCTTTACCTCGCCTTGCACCCCTCTTTGTGGCTTTTCCACGCTCTCTTCGCTGTCATCTTCTCCTTCCTCATCTTCATCCTCGCCATCCTCATCCTCGTCATCTCCTTCATCTTCTTCACCATCAGCATCCTTGGTTTCTGGGACATCATCGCTGCCTTTTGATTCTCTCTTATTTGCAGCGATTTCATTGTTGAGCTTTCCTTTTAAATACTGGGACACATTTTTATTACCTTTGTCTACTTCTTCATGCTGTTCTTGAGTGTCCACCTAAAAGAGAGGTTTATGCGGGTTAGAATGCATGGCAATGGAGAAACAGGAAGCAGAGCAGTTGCTACTGGAAATAAGAGATTGATTAGGAAGTGAAAAAAGTAAGCAAATAAGTGGTGTATATAGTATCCATTTGTGTGCATATACATATATAAAAACGCATATACAACATATAAAAGTTTATAAATGTATAAGAAAAACAAGTCTGCTGTAATGTTTACCCAATCAGCAGTTCTCTCTTAGAAAGAGAGGGAACCATTAAGGTAACAGGGAAGGGTGTGGTGCCTGGATGGCTCAGCTGCTGGAGCACTTGACTCCTGATCTCAGGGTTGTGAGTTCAAGCCCCACTTTGGGTGTACAGATTACTTTAAAAATAAAATCTTAAAAAAAAACCCAGATAACTGGGGAGGGGACGTATTTGGGGGATTTCCAGTTTTTACATTATATAATTCTGAAGTGTTTGAATGTTTTTTTTAAAAACAAGATACACATACTAGTTTTGTAAGCAAATATAATCTAAATAAAGGATGAACTTTTATAGCCATACTACAGATACATACAAACACATACTTTTTGGTTGTCTTTATCTCATTCCATATGGTAAAATGAAACCTAATTTTGTTTTTGGATTCTGTATTGTTTTTTAAAATGGTGTTCAATTCTAGAAGTGGTCCAAAAATTATTTGCTTTGAAAACCTTATGGAGTTACTCGATCAATACACTGAAGTCTTTGTTTTATATATATATATATAGTTTATATATATATATAGTTTTATATATACACAATTTACCTGTTGCCCTAAACAAAATTTACATTCCCAGGATATCTGCTAATCTAGTATAATGTGTATATCAACTGTCCCTGAAAACATAATATATTGTGGGGAAAATGAGAGCACTCTGGTACTCTGAAATATACCAAAGACCTAGACTTGGATTTTTTGTCTCCTCAGCTCTGTGACAACAGCCCTGACTACTCCAAGGACAGGATCACAAGTCCAGTTCTTTTGAAACAAAGTATCTAGGGGACAGTGCCAGCTACAAAAGAGGGCGGGATTATACAGACATTTAGAAACAACTGCTTAGTCTAGAAAGGAAATTAGCAGTCTCTAAACAATGACCTTTATTAGATCCTTGCCCATCAATTAGTGTGCTTGCCTATACCCCATGTGTACCTCATAGTGTCATTTCGGATGCTGGTGTAGCATTTTCAAGCAAGAACTTGATCTCGCTTACAACATATTGTAGGTTGGAAGTGACAGTTGACAACAGTCATCCTAACCACCTTAAAGACGTCCCCTGCATTTCTCATCTGTCCCAGCAGGGGGAGCCAATCATCAAGCTGTTTAAACTATACCAAGGAAAGAAAAAGTGTTCGAAGTACCCAATTTTCTTTTTCTGAAATTTGCATTCAGATAGAATTGGTTTTTACTCCAATTGTGTAATATGTTGATTCCAAATATCTGCAGATTGTATCTTTAACTCCAACCTGACCAAACTAGCAATTTCTTAAGTTTAGTACACGTTAGTACACATTTAAACTCTTCTGACCATGAAACGAGTTTATAAGTTTCCTTAATTACAGCCAGCGTGAGAGCAATGTGACAAGATACAGCTGTACCAGCAGGCATAACTTAAAGAGTCTTTACCTGCCGGGATCTTGGTCTTCCTTTGGCTGTGTCATTTTTAAGTGGAACATTAAAAAAAAAATATGCTGATATGTAATAGGTTCATAGATTCAACCACAACTCCAGTGCTCATATAAGAAATATATTTCAGAAAGAACGTCTTTACAACAACCATCTAAAAGCTATCAATTTCTAAATGTATTACTGATATCCAATAAGTTGTGTTAATACGGAATTTTTTGGGTCATTTAATTGGTTGAACTGCAGGTTATGTGGTAGGACTTTGGAAGGGCTGTGACACCCTTTCAGTTGTATGTGAAATACTGCCTATGAATGTATAAGCAGAAGGAGGGGTACAGAGCTAAAAAAAAAAAAGGAGTGAGCCAAAAAAAGGAGTTAAGGACAAAGGCTTATAGGTTATGAGTTAATTCATTAAGTTTCATGTCTGTAGAATCAGGCTTTCTTACACAGTGAACCCCACAGCCATTTTTTTAAAAAAGAGACATTTAGGGGCGCTTGGGTGGCTCAGTTGCTAAGCGTCTGTCTTCGGCTCAGGTCATGATCCCAGAGTCCTGGGATCGAGCCCCGCACCGGGCTCCTGCTCCACGGGAAGCCTGCTTCTCCCTCTCCCACTCCCCCTGCTTATGCTCTCTCTCGCTGTGTCTCTCTCTCTGTCAAATAAATAAAACCTTAAAAAAAAAAAAAAGAGACATTTACACAAAAACTACCACTTTTCCTTCCCATGTAAGTGTTTCAGGAAGTTCCAATCTGACATCAGATTAAATGTTATGATTTAATCTAGCAGTGGCAACCAAACAAGACCAAACATGAAGTCTTGAGAAATGATAGTTGCCCCATGGACACCTGTCGCTCGGGCCCAGGCAGCCGTTTCTCTGCTGTACACAAATCCCTGATTACCTGGGATGGCACAAAGGTGACAGGGACACGTTCGTCTTCCAGCATGCGTCTGGATGCCTTTTGCCAATACATATAATCCATAAGAGACTTATGGTCAAAGTTTCCCGTGGGTGGCTTGTCAGTCTGATCCTTCTGAATCATTCCCACGGGAAGCCTGGGGTCAGGGGCCATCACTTCCATTTCCGACTGCAGTTTTCTCAGCTCTTCGGGGGACAAGTTGGCCAAGATTTCATCTTCATCAATCTCCTCATCAAAGAGTTCTTCTTGATCTGAATTCCTGCTGTGTTCTGACATGATTTTTTTCTCCTATATTTTTCTCTGTTACTAGAAAAGGAGAAATAATCAAAGACTCTCAAAATAATAAAAAACTCTCAAGGAATCCCCCCAGTGAACAAACATTCCAGGTTAACACTACTTGAAGAGATTTTCCCCTAAGGATCCCGGTGGTGTGTGCCGAGCAGCTGGGGGGGGACTGCACCTAAGCTCATACCGTATCTATATTAAGCAGCTCTTGGCTGGATTGGGTCAATTTATGAAACTACTGTGCCTCTCTCATTTTGGCAACTTGAGTCAGCTGTGCAAATCCATCTGACATTTCAGTGCAGCTGCTGAGGTCTGCCAGTGAGTAACAGGTCTAGAGAATCTCTACAGGAATAAAATCAGTGCTCTTCCTATCTACTGTCATACCCCAATTCATGCAGCCCACACACACACACCCCAGCACTACAGGGGAGACCACGTCTTTTTATCTAGATAACTAAAGTAACTTACAGGATTTCGGAAGGAAGATCCAACCAGCGACTAGAGTTCCTCAGAAGTGAAAATTTCACTTGTGGGTGGAACTCGAGCTCTCAGGGCTTCCCTCTTCACTCCAGTGTGACTCTGGAAGCAAATCGGCACACAGCAGAGCAGAGGTCTGGCTATGTTACTCGTTCCCAGCGTAAGCTGAACCTTTGCAAGATGTCCTTATTTGCATCTAGATCCTGTGATCTAACAGATGAGGACAACCAGCACTTGAATTTCCACTATAAGCGAAGAGTTTAATATTGTAAATAATTTGTTTTTCTTACTAAGTATCCATTAAGCCAGGATAAATTAAAGTGGATCACAAATGAACTGCAACAAAACCCCAAATGGTTAAAGTGCTGGAAGAAACCATGAGAGGATTTTTTTTAATATATCCTCAGGGGGCAATATTTATCCAAATGACAAATGCACATTATTTTTTGACCCAGCAATTCCTCTTTTGGGAATGTATCCTACAGATACACTGTAGATAGGGGTGAAATGACAGGTGCACAGAATTATTCAATATAACAGTATAGAACGGTATGTATTGTATGTAAGAGGTAAAAGAATATGGGCATATATACAAATTTTATCAACATAACAGATCCTTGGAAAGATATACAAGAAACCATTATCCTCAATACTTTTGGAGAGAGGAGCGGCTTGTCTGGGAGACAAGACTAGGAAAGACCTTGTTAACTGTATACCCTTTCATAATTGCCAACTTTGGGACTTTATGAATATAATGCTTAGTTAAGCATTTAATGCTTACTTCAATGCTTATTCAATGCTTATTTGTACATTTATTGTACAAAGCTTAAGATAACACAGGGAAGTATAAAGAAAATAAAATTTTTCTCTTATGTCATCACTAAGAGCTACCACTATTAATATTTTGGTTCATCATTCCAGTCCATTCATCCAGCATATGAACTAAACAATCTTTTGTCATCTTTTTTTTTTGACTTACAAAAATCAGGATTTTTCCATAGCATTTTTTTCTAACAACATAATTTTTAATAGTTCTCTGTTAAGACTCTCATATGGATATACCATAATTTATGTAAGCAATCCCTAATTGTTGAATATTTGGACTGTTTTCAATTCTCACAAGCACAAGGAGTTCTTTAATAAACATCCCTTGTAGCTAAATAATTACACACATGTAAGATTATTTCCTTAGGATAAGGTGAATATATTCTAAGAAGTGAAATTGCTGGAGCCAAGAATATGAAGAAATGGAAGGCTTTTCATATGTCTAAGTGATCTGCTCAATATTTTTGCAAATCATCCCCAATACATACATATATTAAATTATTTGCAAGTTACATATATAACTATTGTAATATATCATTTATAGATATATTTAGAATATACATGTTCAAATATTCTTAAATATATTTATAATTATAAATGTTAATTTTGACATATGTTTTGTTATATATACACACACATATACAGCTTTATAACAAAACATATGTGGAAAAATCAAATGTGAGAAGTCTTAAATGGATGTTCTAATGTTTTCTTCCTATCCCAGTTATTTATTTTGAACACCCCAAGGTTGAGAAGCTTTTCATAGATATGGCTAAGTGACTCCCAAGAAATTTATTACCAATTTACTTGAATGATCATGTTTATTTTTTTAAAAGATTTTATTTATTTATTTATTTGATAGAGACACAGCAAGAGAGGGGACACAAGCAGGGGGAGTGGGAAAGGTTGAGCAGGGAGCCCAATGCGGGGTTCCATCCCAGGACCCTGGGATCATGACCTGAGCTGAAGGCAGACGCTTAATGACTGAGCCATCCAGATGACCCGAATGATCATGTTTAAAGTAAAGAACACAGGTGCATAGTGGCAACATGGCATTGGCCTCTTGCTGTCAGGTCTTCCTACTGTCCCTGTAAAAGGGACAGATGTGCATGGCTTCAGGAGGCAGGAAGGCAGACCACTTTGCAGATTTTTTTTTTTAAAGATTTTATTTATTTTTTTTTTTTAAAGATTTTTTTTTTTTTTAAAGATTTTATTTATTTATTTGACAGAGAGAGACATAGCAAGAGAGGGAACACAAGCAGGGGGAGCGGGAGAGGGAGAAGCAGGCTTCCTGCGGAGCAAGGAGCCAGACGTGGGATTTGATCCCAGGACCCTGAGATCATGACCCGAGCCAAAGGCAGTCACTCAACCGACTGAGCCACCCAGGCGCCCTGCAGATAACTCATTTGCAAACCATCATTTCATAGACATCGTTTGGCAGTGGTCTAAAGAGACTTGACCAAGAAGAGTCTTGTGTTCAAGGTGGTTTGGGAAATGTAAAATTCTGCTTTTGCCTCTTAGAGATGTGCACAGTACCTGAGTTTTTATTTTTTTTTTATTTATTTATTTATTTATTTATTTATTTATTTATTTATTTATTTATTTATTTAAAAAGATTTTATTTATTTATTTGACAGAGAGAGACACAGCGAGAGAGGGAACACAAGCAGGGGGAGTGGGAGAGGGAGAAGCAGGCCTCCCGCAGAGCAGGGAGCCCGACGCGGGACTCGATCCCAGGACCCCGGGATCACGACCCGAGCCGAAGGCAGTCGCCTAACCAACTGAGCCACCCAGGCGCCCAGTACCCGAGTTTTTAAACACTCTGAGAAGTCACACACAAGAGAAACCAATTTATTTAACCCAATATTCCCCAACCTCGTTTAATTCATGCCTCCCCACCCCCACAAAAAAGTCATTTATTAATATCCTGTGCAATTAACTTTCCAAAATTCATACTTTGGGGCATATTGATCTAAATATGAAAGAAAAAGATTTGGCATCAATCTGCTGGATTCATGTTCCAGCTGAACTCTTCAGTGACTATGTGCTATTGGACAACTTACTTAGCCCAATTACCTCATCATATAAAAGGGATCAGAGACTAATAGTTACCGTATGCAATTATTGAGAGAACTACATGAGGTTATATATAGATACACAAATTAAATAGGATTGTGCATGGCACAAAGCAAGCCCTCAATAAGTGTTAAATATTACTAGTCTCATCTTTCATGCATAACCGCAGAAACATTTAAAGAAAAACAAAGGCAATTACAAAATGTAACACATTTTATAAACCACTTCCATGGGAGAAACCATTGTATTAATGTCAATCAACAAAGGGCTTGAAAAAACTCTTACTGCTTTTACAGAAAGCAAGAGGCTTTTAGATGGGACTGTGTATAAGGAAAATAGAACACCACCATTTGCATGTTAATATACAGCTTTCCCAAGAAAAGGATCTGAATTGTTGCTTGTAAACGTTCAGATTTAAATTCTCTGCTGGTGACCAAATGTTTCTGATGATCAAAAGCAGATTGGGGAACTGCTGTAAGGGGCGCTCTTTCAGCTCACTTCGATCCTGCTGAATAGTTCAGGAAGCGAGTACATCTCTCCCAGTGGCTTCCGCTGTGCATTTTACTCATATGCTGACAGAGAGGGTTTTGCTGGTGTAATTAGCCTCAATTGATGCACAGATGATTGAGTTGTGCTTTCTCTTAACGATGTTGTGCAGTTGCCATCTCAGCAGCTTCTCACATCAGAATCCAACCACCATACCCAAAGAACGCAGCTTGCTGTGGGACTACTGAGTTTTCTAGCCAGGTAGGGCATCACAGATCAGAATCTCTGGCAAAGGTTACAGAGTGCACTGAAGCAGGTCCTAAGTCCCTCATCTGAGAGGTGCCCTCCCTTTACATGGAGCAAAGATGTCACGTAAAACTTCTCTTAAGTACATTTGTATGCTTTTCTTTTGTTGATCTGTCTTTTGTCAATTTACAGGGTCTCAGCTGGAGAACCATGAAGGTAGTAAGAAAATACTTTCCTCCTCGCCTACACTAGGCATGTCAACTCTGTGCTTCAGTTCATTCATCTGCAAAAGTGGGATGATAATTGTACCTACTTTAGGATTTTTTTTAAAGGTTTTATTTATTTTGAGAGAGAACGTGCACACATGATGGGGGTGCTGTGGCAGAGGGAGAGGGAGAAGCAGATTCCCCGCTGAGCAGGGAGCCCCATGTGGGGCTCGATTCCAGGACCCCCAGATCATGACCTGAGCCAAAGGCAGACGCTTAACTGACTGAGCCACCCAGATGCCCCAGCTACCTTAGGATTTTTGAAAAAACTAATTGACACAATCCATGGTAAACACTTATTTAACATTAATTATTATAATAGTTTCACAAAGTGTATGAATTTTTCTGCCTAGAAAGTGCCTGATTCCTAACAAATATTGTTCAAGACAGAAATAAATGGCTGTTCAGCTCTATTCTTTCCAAACAGCACATAGAATACATGTAAAAGAAATACGTAAAGCTTGACACATTTATGAAAAGTCCTGATGGTAAAAGGAAACATTTCTTCTTTTGATCCACTTATTTTTCCACCCCACATTTATTCAGGATGGAGAAAACTACGGAGAAGCCACATCCTCCTTCAGCCCCAAGCACTAGCTGTAAATGAACACGATTTCTATAAATGGTTTCCATATGTCGCTAAATAAATCAGTTCTGTCCTGTTTGTGGCACCCTATTCTCATATGCAATTTCATCTGGATCACCAACATTCTGCTCACTGGCTGCAAAGTGCCTGAAGACTTTGGGAGAGTGAAATAAATGCCTGGCTCTCTCCTCAAATTTCCCTGACCCATAGTTGCACTGCCGCAGGATGGACTCCTAAATTTACAAGGCAAGTGTTTCTCTGCAACCAAAATACCCAACCTCTCTTGCTTTTACCAGACCCCAGAGTAGCTTGAATTACATGAGGATTTTACTATTTTATCTTAATTGTTTTATAATCCATCTCAAAATTGTGAGATTGAATTCATTTGATTTGGGTTTAATTTCAAAGGTGAATTAATTCTCTAGACTTCTGAAGGGCGTGAGGATGTTAATACACTACCACGGACAGCGCTACTACACTAACTATCACCGTTACTTACTACGGCTACTACTATTACTACTACTGTCGCTACAATGTTTATTACTGTTGCTATTAATAGGACAGCTGACAGCTACTACTGCTGCTGTTGATTTTATAGCCACTTGGGGCACCTGGATGGCTCAGTTGGTTAAACGACTAGACTTCCGCTCAGGTCATGATCTCAGGGTCATTAGGTTGAGCCCTTAATTGAGCTGGTGTTGGTGTTGGGCTCTGAACTCAGCAGAGGGTCCGCTTGAGATCCGTTCCCTCAGCTCCTCCCCTCGTCTTCTCCCTGTCTTTCTCAAATAAATAAATAAAATCTTTTTTAAGAGAGAGAGAGAGTGAGAGAGAGCACAAGCAGGGGGAGAAGCGGAGGGGGAGGGAGAAGCAAGCTCCCCATTGAGCAGGGAGCCTGATGCGGTGCTCGATCTCAGGACACTGGGATCATGACCTTGAGCTAAAGGCAGATGCTTAACTGACTGAGTCACTGAGGCATCCCAGCTAGAGAGATTTCTTAACCCAAAGTTTAGAACATCCCAATGAGAATGGTGAATTTTTTTTTTTAATTACGATACTAGAATTATAGTGAAAATGAAGCCACCCAAGTGATTTGAGGAAAATACAAGAAATAAATAATCCAATCTTTAAACAAATCACACATCA
The DNA here is from genome assembly GCF_029215605.1 of Mirounga angustirostris. NCBI lineage: Eukaryota > Metazoa > Chordata > Mammalia > Carnivora > Phocidae > Mirounga > Mirounga angustirostris. Next base: position 179,968,327 of record NW_026991709.1, on the reverse strand, counting down.
GTGTGAGCCTCCTATCATTGATTTTTGGTAAACTTTTAAGATAACTGTGAATTTTAAATTGAGAAAATAGTTTTTTCCGAACTGATGACCACAAAAACTTTTTACCATAGGGCATATTATAAGAGTTGTGTTCCTAGGGGCACCTGGGTGACTCATTTGGTTGAGTCTCCAGCTCTGGATTTTGGCTCAGGTCATGATCTCAGAGTTGTGAGATCGAGCCCCACATTGGGCTCCATGCTCAGTGCAGCGTTTGCTTGAGAGTCATCCTTTTCCTCTTCCTCTCCCCCCATTTGCATGCTCGTGCATGCTCTCTAAATAAATAAATAAATAAATAAATAAATAAATAAATAAATAAATAAATAAAATCTTAAAAAATAGTAATGTTCCTCATAATGCATTTTGTGACATGTTGACCTGATCAAGTCAAATAAAGAAAACAGAATGTATGTATTTACATAGAAAAAAAAAAAAGGCTGGAAAGAAATACTCTAAAATGGTACAAGTCTAAGTGGCATTACTAATGCTTGTATTTTGTTTTGTTTTTTGATCCAGCCTTTTCTACATTTTCAGAATAACAAATAAATGCTGCTTTTACTTTTTAAAACATAGATAATAACCCCAGAAAATCTTTAAAAGTCAATTTCAGAATAACTGCCTTAATCTTGTTACTTGGGCTATGAATATCCTGCTAAAACAGGTAAAAAAATAAATACAGGTCTGATCAGACACATAGAACAAAATACTTTAACCCTTAAATCATCAGCATCTTTTAAAACAATGCGTTCATATTTTTCTCTGGCATTTGTAAATGCAACAGGCAACGTCAAGATTTTGTTTTTGGATACCTCACAAATATGACATTCCCCAACTACTTTGATAAAAGTCCACATTCTCAAAGGCAGAGATATTTTAAAAACTTAAAAACTGAGAGCAAGCCCAAGATTTCTTGATGGCTGCCTACAACACATTTTGCTATAAGGAGATTTCTTCAATCAAGCTGCACATTCACACTCAGTTAAAAGCAAAGGTGATTGTACAACATTGTGAATGTACTTAATGCCACTGAACTATATACTTAAAAATGGCTAATCTAGTAAATTTTATGTTATGTTCATTTTACCACAATGACAAAAACTAAGGGTAGTGAAATACATTTAGGTAGCATATTTTATTTTGAAAGATCCTCACAACTTTCAATATTTATAAGTGTGTTCACAAGGACACCTGGGTGGCTCAGTTGGCTGAACTTCTGCCTTTAGCTCAGGTTGTGATCTCGGGGTCCTGGGGTGGAACCCTGCCAGGGTTCCTGCTTGGCGGGGAGTCTGTTTCTCCTTCTGCCCCTCCCCCTGCTTGTGCTCTCTCTCAAATAAATAAATAAAATCTTAAAAAAAATAAAAAAATAGAAGTGTGTTCACAGAATTATTTATTACAGTGATCTGGAAACAACCTAAATGCCCAACAATAGGGGACTAATCAAAGTATATCCTATTCTTACCAGCTAATACCTCAAAACCAGTTTTAAAAAATGATATAAAGCTCTTTTATTATGGAATCTTATCTTTAATTTATGGAGTGAAAAAATGCCTGTTATTAAATGACATAATGTGTTAAATTTAAAAAACATATAAATATAATCCACCTATATTTATTTTATATATAAACATAGAAAAAAGTCCAGCAGGATCTATATCAATATGCAGCACGGATCCTTGTTTTCTTCTTTGAACATTTCCAAATTATTTGAATTTGGAAGTGCATATGTACTTTTATGATCAGAAAAAATCATTAAACCATATTTTAAGTGTATATTAATATATGGGTAATATCCTTATAGGGGTCATTTTTCATCATTAAAATGTAGACCATTCTGTTTGTGCATTATCATGGAGGGGCTAGCAGGACCCCCCTGTTTTACTATGTTTAAGTGAAAACTTAAGAATAGGTTATACATGAAACTAATATGACACTGTAGATTAATCATACTTAAAAAAATAAAGTGTAAAAGAAAAAATGGGGATAATTTTTTTTAAGGGAAAGGCAAAAAGGAAATGGGTCGGGAGTTTAATTATATAGGGGAAAAAAACAGCAAAATCAGTATTTTGAACATGTGTTGACTGCAGATTAAGTGAATTTATAGATTTTGATAGACTTTTAAAATAATCCTATTTAAGATGTTCAGAAAGAAATACAACTTCCCTTTCAAAATAATTATAAATTACCAAACAAGAAAATGTAAAAAAATAAAAATCTTAGAAATAAGTATTATAGTTATGGGAATAAACCATAGGATAAACTCCAGCTGGACACAGAGTGTATTTCTGAATGGGAACATAGAACTGTGATGTACATAATATGGCCACATTTTCTTAACAGAAATTCCAGAATAAGAGAGTGGGGAGAATGAGGACGAAGCAGCATCTGAAGAGAAATTATTGTTTATTTTCCAGAAATGAAGCAAGATCTAGGTCCTCTGAGTGAAAGTGTTTTCTGAATACTGAGCAAAATAGGTTTTGAAACATTTAAAACCATCTGCAATTTTAAAACATCTGCACCTCGCCATACTTAGACAACTTGTAGTAAAACTAGAGAACTTCAAAGAAACTACCAGAGAGAAAAGACATTATTTACAGAATAACAAAAACTAAAAGTGACAGTAGACATCTTATTCATAGTAATGGGTGTCAACAGTCAATAGAGTAATATCAAAATATGCACAGGCAAGAGAATCACCAAATTCAGGGTAGTGGCTCTCTCTCTGGGCAGAGAGAGAGGAGTAAAAGCAAAAGGTAACCTAAGACCTCAACACTAATGATGCTATTTGACTCATTCAAAAACTATGTGAAGCACTGTTGATGGGCATGTAAAGTGGCACAACCACTCTGGAAAACAGTATGGCGGTTCCTTAAAACATTAAAAATGGAACTACCATATGATCTCACAATCCCAAGTTTAGGAGTATATCCAGAAGAACAGAAAGCAGGATCTCAAAGAGGTATCTGCACATCTATGTTTATGATAGTATATTCACAATAACCAAGAGGTGGCTATTGAGCCAACCCAAACACCCATCAACAGATCAATGGATAAACAAAATGTGGTATATATATATAACTAATAGGATATTATTCATCCATAAGGAAGAGGGAAATTCTGTCACATGCTGCAACATGGATAAAACTTCAGGACATTATGCTAAGTGAAAAAAGCTAGTCACAAAAAAACCAAATACTGATACTGTATGATTCCACTTATATGAGGCATCTACAGTAGTCATATTCATAGTCAGAAGGTGATGGTTGTTGTTACGGACTGGGGGGAGCAGGAAGTGAGGAGTTGTTTGGTGGATATAGAGTTTCAGGGTTTTTTTTTTTTTTTTAGATTTTATTTATTTATTTGAGACAGAGAAAATGAGAGAGAGAGCACATGAGAGGGGGGAGGGTCAGAGGCAGAAGCAAGCTCCCTGCCGAGCAGGGAGCCCAATGTGGGACTTGATCCAGGGACTCCAGGATCATGACCTGAGCCGAAGGCAGTCGCTTAACCAACTGAGCCACCCAGGTGCCCGAGTTTCAGTTTTGTAAGATGAAATATTCTGGAGATGATTGCACAAGAGCATTAATATACTTAACACTATTGAATTATACACGTTAAAATGAATATGATAAAAAAATGGTTAAGATCCTAAGTTTTATATTACGTGCTTATTACAATTTAAAAAAATATCTGAACAATTGTTGAATGAAAAATATTTAAAGCAAGTAATTAGATGATCAAGATGTGCCTGCTAATATTTATCAAGTGATATTTGCAAGTGACATATCTGATAAAGAGTATCTAAAATAAAGAACTTATAAAATTCAACACCCCATAAATGAATAATCCAATTAAAAATGGGCAGGTGACATGAATAATTTTCCAAAGAAGACATACAGATGGCCAACAGACCCATGAAAAGATGCTCAACATCACTGATCATCAGGGAAATGCAAATCAAAACCACAATGAGATATTGCCTCGCACCCCTCAGAATGGCTAAAATCAACAACACAAGAAACAATAGGTGTTGGCAAGGATGCAGAGAAAGAGAAACCCTCTTACACTGTTGGTGGGAATGCAAACTGGGGCAGCCGCTCTGGAAAACAGTATGGGGGTTCCTCAAAAAGTTAAAAATAGAGCTATCCGATGGCCCAGCAATTGCACTACTAGGTATTTACCTAAAGAATACAAAAATACTAATTTAAGGGGATACATGCACTCCTATGTTTATAGCAGCATTGTCTACAATAGCCAAATTATGGAAACAGTCCAAGTGTCCATTGACTGATGAATGGATAACGAAGATGTGGTATATTACTCAGCCATAAAAAAGAATGAAATCTTGCCATTTGCAATGATGTGGATAGAACTAGAGAGTATTACGCTAAGTGAAATACATTAGTCAGAGAAAGACAAATACCATATGATTTCACTCATATGTGGAATTTAAGAAACAAAACAAATGAACAAAGGTTAACAAAAGAGAGAGAGGCAAACCAAGAAACAGACTCTTAAGTATGGAGAACAAACTGATAGTTACCAGAGGGGATGTGGGGGGTGGGGATGGGGGAAACAGGTGAAGGGGATTAAGGAGGGCACTTGTGATGAGCACCGGGTGATGTATGGAAGTGTTGAATCACTATATTGTACACAGGAAACTAATATTACACTGTACATTAACTAATTGGAATTTAAATAAAACTTAAAAAAATGAAGTTCAGTTGGTATCTCAAACAAACATCCAATACAGAAAAAAAGATTCTATTCATTTTTTCTGAACTATTTTACAAAATAAAAAGTCACTTTTTAAACAAGTTGAGGGTATTAAAGCCACCAACAGAAAAATGGATAAAAAATTCTGGTGTAGGGAAGACCACATAACAATAAAAAGGAACTGCTGATATCCACAGCAACATGACTGAATTGCAAGAACCTCCGGTGAGTGAAAGAAGCAGTCACCAAAGAATACATGCGGTAAGATTCCACTTGTAAAAGACCAAAAACAAGTAAAGCAAAACCTTGGAGATAGCAATCATAAGGGCAGTTGCTGATGGGGGGTGGGGATTGACTTGAAAGCTGACACTGGGGGCAATTTCTGGGGTGACAGCTCTATCTTGATTGGAGTGTTGGTTGCATCTGGGAATCTATTTGTCACGACTCATCTATTTGTACACCTAAGATCTAGGCATTTCATGTAATGCTCATTTAACCTCAATATACAGATAGAATTTTAAACAAAAGGTGGAGCTAGAAAAATATATATATTTTTAAAGATTTTATTTATTTATTTGAGACAGAGAGAATGAGAGAGACAGAGAGCACATGAGAGGGGGGAGGGTCAGAGGGAGGAGCAGACTCCCTGCAGAGCAGGGAGCCCAATGTGGGACTCGATCCAGGGACTCCAGGATCATGACCTGAGCCGAAGGCAGTCACTTAATCAACTGAGCCACCCAGGCGCCCGGAGCTAGAAAAATATTACAGGCCATTTACTTGCGGAAAAAAGAACCACAACACTGTTGGCCCCAGATGCCCAAGGATACGAGGCAAAGGGCACTTCAGTTGATTGAAATGCAAGAGAAATTTAGATACCGCAATTCTGTTACTCAAGAAGCATTCATGACATTGGAGAAAAGGCCAGAGCTTCAAGAAACTTTAGAAGCCTGACCTGACCATGTTCAGTGTCTCAAGAATTTTATCAAATCTTACTAAGGTACAAACAAGCCTCTCCTTGGGTGTCTTTCCAAAGAAAAGGCTAAAAAATATGGTCATTAGAAATAAGTTATTTTTTCTCTTTAAATTAACTTGATTTTAATTATATAAATCATACAGATTTATTATAGAAAAATTGGAACTACAGATCATCAGAAATAAAAAATTGAAATAACTGGTTAACAGATAACTCAACATTTGGGGATGCGTGTGTATGTGTGTTTGAAATGTTGTAACTTTTTAAGATTGTTTCCTATCTTTTTGATTATGTAAGTGAGATTCTGCAAATCCCACTTTGCAAAATCCCGTGGCTGTCTTTATTGGGGAGGATCCAACAGTAAGATCATGTAATTCATCATATTTGCCCCTACATTCACTGTGTGATCTTAAAATGTTTTCCTCAGTTTCTCTTTTTCTAAAGATGGGTCTATTGTCATCTAAGAGAAATTAAGATTGCCTTTCCAATGTTACCATTTTTTTTAAAGATTTTATTTATTTATTTATTTGACAAAGAGAGAGAGCGAGCGAGAGCAGGAACACAAGCAGGGGGAGCGGGAGAGGGAGAAGCAGGCTTCCCGCTGAGCAGGGAGCCAGATGCGGGGACTCGATCCCAGGACCCTGGGATCACAACCTGAGCCGAAGGCAGATGCTTAACTACTGAGCCACCCAGGTGCCCCTCCAATATTACCATTTATGACATGTTACCATTTATGACATGGAACGTATGGTTTTCTTTCAACGTAGTAGTATTTTCCCATGAATGATTTCTTCTTGCAAATATAAAAGCCCCATTACCCATACTTGTGTATGAAATTAGACTACAAATGGCTATAAAACATGATTTTTAAAATGAACACACTAGGGCGCCTGGGTGGCTCAGTTGGTTGAGCGACTGCCTTCGGCTCAGGTCATGATCCTGGAGTCCCTGGATTGAGTCCCGCATCGGACTCCCTGCTGGGTGGGGAGTCTGCTTCTCCCTCTGACCCTCCCCCCTCTCATGTGCTCTCTCTCATTCTCTCTCTCTCAAATAAATAAATAAAATCTTTAAAAAAATAAAAAATAAAAAAAATAAAATGAACACACTAGAGTTTATAAACCCAAATGAGCATTTTCTTATGTGCAGTCTTTTTGATAGGGTGTGTACTTATTTAAATGGTTCTGCCATTCATTAGAGCATCTCTGCAGTGTCTCTTAGAGAGCAACCACTAGCCTAGGGTGGCCTCTGTTAAATATTCTTAATTTAACTATTTTCCGTTAGAACACAAGCAATGTAGGGGCACCTAGGTGGCTCATTAGTTAAGCATCTGACTCTTGATTTTGGCTCAGGTCATGAACTCAGGGTCCTGGGACGGAACCCCACATTGGGCTCCATGCTCAGCAGAGAGCATGCTTGAGATTCTCTCTCTCCCCGCCGTCCCTCCCCCACTTCCCCTGCTCTCGTGCTCTCTCTAAAATAAATAAGTCTTAAAAGAAATAAAGAAAGAACACCAGCGATGTAAACTCAGGGACTGTGTCTGTCTCATCTGCTGTGCTATCCCCACTGCCTAGAAGAGACCAAGAAGGCTTCAAAACTGATGCGTTGAATGAATGGTAAAATTCCCACTGGTTGAAAGTCACTTGATTGCTTAAATAATTTAGTCTCTTAAGATAACTCTTCACCTCCTCTCTCTTTTTCCAGGGTGGTTGGAGGTTAATGAGTCAGGTTAAGAGTGATAGGAAGTGGGTCTGGGGAGGTAGGCAGGGGTCAGATAAAGTCTAGGCGGTAAGGAGTTCACATTTTATTCTAAATGCGATTGGAAACCACTGCAAGGTGGGTGCCTGGGTGGCTCAGTTGGTTAAGCGACTGCCTTCGGCTCAGGTCGTGATCCTGGAGTCCCGGGATCGAGTCCCGCATCGGGCTCCCTGCTTGGCGGGGAGTCTGCTTCTCTCTCTCACCCTCCTCCCTCTCATGCTCTCCGTCTCTCATTCTCTCTCTCTCAAATAAATAAATAAAATCTTTAAAAAAAAAAAAAAAAGGAAACCACTGCAAGGGAATTGCAAGGGAATAAAACAGTTTGTATCTTTAGAAAAGCCCTCTGAATACACAAGGGAAATAGATTTTGTGGGGGCAAAAGTAGAAGCAGGGAGATGGTGAAGAAGCTGCTACAGAAACCCGGAAGGGACAAGATGCAGTGTGAGCCAGAGAGGTCCTAATGTCAGTGGTGACAAGTGCATCATTTCTGAATGCACGCCGGTGGTAGAACAGACAGGGTTGTAGGAATCCAGTCAGCAGGAACTAAGCAGCAGTGTCTTTCACACGTCTTATGGAGACAAATAAATCCCTACCATCCATTCAGTCTGCAGATTTCTCAGTGTCAGATGAAAATTCCAGAGAATGGGCATATGATTATCTTAGCTTAGATGCCTTGGGGAGGTGGGGGTATCTTGACTGCGCATTCCACGAAAACTCCTATCCAGTGAGGAAAAGATCGGTGCCCCAAGAATTACTGGGGTGCTGTTATCTGGAGAAGAAAGAACAGTTGTTGGATTGGCTAAACTACAATATCCACTACACGTTGTGCTAACTTTATAATCACATCAATGATTCTTTGCTGAACAAGTCACAGCATATTATTGACCACGTTAATACTAGTTAATAAAGAAAGCATTAGTGCAAGACACAAAGAAAACAGCAGTGTAAAACAATTACGATATTGATCCCTACTGTTTTCTCCCACACTGATGCTGCCTCCAAAATCAAGGTCAAATTGGCAAGATTTTGCTAATTTTTAAAATTTTGAGTGACTTCCGTTGCATTAAAAAAAAAATTCTACTAGGCTTTCCAGAATTCAGATGAAAACTCCAGGTTCTGTAATAAAATCATGTTTTCTTTAGAGCATACCAGGAGTTGCTTTCTCCACCTCATTCTTTCTGTTCGCTACTCATGTGGCCAGAATAATATGTGCCACTTTGTATTATGTCAGCTAAAACAAACCAGACAACTGTAGGGTAGCAGAAACACCACTTAGTTGGGTGGCAGAAAGCTGGAAACGGTCTCTTAGAAGCTCTTTCCCGCAGGCATTTCACTGACCCTCTAAGTGAAGTTTCCTCATCTGTGAAATGTTATCAAATGTGTACAACTAACAGGTAGCAGGTGGAATTGACATAGAATATGAAGGCATTTAGAAACTTGCAAAGAACTATACAAATGTGAATTACAATTAATGCAGACTATTTTGGAATCAGGAATCCTGATCTCTTTGTATTTCCTATCAAGTTCTCTATCTTGTCCTCCCTTGTTTATACATATGACCTGGAATATCTTCTGTGCCCTATTTTCCTAGCTGCCCTCAATCTAAAATTAAAACCAAAACCAGCTTCCAAGAACCTGAATCTGTTCTTCCTCTGTGTAGGATGCTTCCTCTGATCCTCAGCCACCTGTGCTACCTCGCTCAGAATACATGTCACACTGTACTATGTCAAGGATTTAATGCTGTTATTAACTCTATTTCCTTGTGCATCAATTCTTCCATTTCATGATTTTGTCTTCCTCTCATGTGAGTCGTCTCATCGATTTGGTGTTCTGTGTGTGTGTGTGTGCGTGTGTGCGTGCACCCTACCCTTCACATTTGAGATACACTGTTACCTCTCATGATTGTTAGTATCTGCTACTGCAGGCTGACTACACCGATTATGAATAAGGGCCAGGTGTGTTGCTGGACAGGCTATGTCAGCAGTTAGTTCTCCAAATGGTAATGTTTCAATTAACATATTTTTTCCCTTTCTTTACCATGTAAAAGGGAGGAAAGATGGCATTCTCACATATAAAAGATAACTATTAGTAAAATGATATAAAGTTTACTTGGTTAATGTAATAATTTTGTATAGCGACAGAGGGTAACTAGACCTCTCAAGGTGATCATTTCATAATGTATAAAGATATCGAATCACTGCGTTGTATACATGAAACCAATATACTATTGCATCTGAATTATAATTCAACTTAAAAAAGCAAAAATAATAAAGTGTGGTTATTCTTTGCATTCTTTTTAAGATTTTATTTATTTATTTGTCAGAGAGAGAGGTTGCTGCAGGCAGGAGGAGAGGGAGAATCAGGTTCCTCGTTGAGCAGGGAGCCCGATGCAGGACTCGATCCCGGGACCCTGAGATCATGACCTGAGCCAAAGGCAGATGCTTAACCGACTGAGCCACCCAGACATCCCTCTTTGTATTCTTTATAGCAAAAGATAGGCCGTCTCATGCATCAGAAAGCTTTGTAAGAACAAGGGCTATCAGTGTTCTTTATGTCTTTTCATGGTTCAGTGCACACAAAAAGTTATCAAGTATTTCGGTTGAGTGAATGAATGAGTCACACAGGTGGTTGGGAGAAAAGGAAGATACGTATGGTACTTATCAAAAGTACAAAAGTGCTCACCAAAAACAATTTGATAAGTTTATGAGGTCAATAGGCACACAAAGCCACAACTCATATGTCCCCCTCTTTGCCTTGCCCTTTGGACCAGACCTTTCCTTCAGAGTCTCTGGTGTGCAACAGAGCTTACACAGGGGAATTTTGCTTCCCACTCCATCAGGACACAGATATCATCACCTTGCAATTGTATGCATCTTGGAGAGCAACAAGAGTATCAGCTTGCACAGCAAGGCTGTTGGAAGTGGTGTGACAACTTTTTAAAACACTTGAACCAAAAATAACCAATCATAGTCCAAAATAGACGACCATACTGTAGCTGGTCTTCAAGTTGTAATTGAAAGTCACAATCAATTCTCTTCGTGAACTCTTATCACTGTAGATAAAAGTGTGGAATTAGAGGTGAGTCAGTCATTGTTTTTCTGGTTTTTAAGGCACAGACAATATGCAGGATTATTTCAGAGCTTTTCTGGTTCCACTGGTTCATATTACATTCCTCAGTAAAGCATTTCAATGGGCCATGAAATCTTTTTAGCAATACAGTTCTTACTATCTTCAGAATTCTGTATTTGAAAACACAGGTTTTATTCCAGGAGTTCAGAAATTTAACCCATCCACAAAGGGGAAACAACCATAAAACTCTTGGGAGAATTAGAATTGGACATGGATTTGTGGTCTCCCCACCACCACCATTGTTTTTAGTCACAGTGAGGTTGTCTCATTGATCCTATAACCAACATCATTCCTTACGTACTTCACAGACTTCCTGGGGTCTATTTTTAAATTAATGAAAGTGTCACATGCTAAATGCTCTCAAGCAAATTTCACACTATTGGCTTCATTTTTCCCCCGATAAACAACAAAGAATGATTGATTTAGCCATTGCTCACTGTCTTCGGTTGCCAGACATTCCCTGACTTTGCTCAGCAAATGTTTCCATGTAACACAAACTAGCATCCCTTTAGAAAATACTTGTAGGTATGATGGAGCCTTCTAAAATTGAAAAAAATATTTATCTGCCTCTGCCCAACTGCAATCCACTGAAATGCAATCTGGGGATTATAGAGGGTCAGATGGTGCCTTTACAATAACAACCACCCAGCAACTAGAGGAGTAAAAGTGCAAGGCTCTGGGAAAGAGGCGAGGCAATGAGGACATGGTATTTGAATGTTTCATGTCAATGTTGGCATTAATTTTGGGGGAAAAATCCTTCTGCTGCCGTTTTAACTAAAACAATTTTGAGGCTTTTTAGATGTCATGGCATGTATAATTTCTATTAACATGATTTTCCCTTTTTTTTCAAAATAAATGTTTCAAGAATGAAGAGAAACAATATTCTCAAGTTTCATGAAAAAATAAAACTAAGGTACTCACTAGCATTTTTTGATCTAAAGTAAGTTTATTTCTTTATTTATCCTAAGAGATTTTTCATCTTTCTGGGCATCAAAATATACTTTTAATGCTTGAACACCTCTTGAGAGCTCCAATATATGGATATAATATGCTTGTTAATCAGTTACTTAAATTACAAGTTTAATGAGTGAAAAGTTAGTTTGGTAAACAGCACAACTCCCCATCTGCTACCAAGGCATCTGAATAGCCTGCCAAGGCCAAGTCAGGGCATGAGCCAGCAGAAAATTACAGCTACTATCACTGGCTGAGGCTTATATTACAGATCAGGATGACAAATACATGAGACTTGTGTCGCCATTCCCCTATGTCATGTCCATGGCGGACATTGATAACCGACCATGACACGGTCTCAAAGCCCAGAGCAACCTTGGAGACCTTCACAGAGCCCCATGCCAGGCAGCCACTATCAATCAGTTTGGTGTCTGAGATGAAATCTCTATTCAGCCCCCAATTAAAACCATGTATTGAGCAAGATAACTGAATAAAGCGTCCCTCATTTGTATCCCTGCAGCAACAGCAATATTTTGTCATCCATCCATGAATGAAAGTGCCTTTATAGAAACTTTGGGATCAAAGTAGGAGATTTTGAGGACGCCCAAACACACACACACACACACACACACACACACACACACACACCCCACCCAGTCCCGGATTAAGGAGAACAGGTTCATGTCTGGCTGACTCTCAGACCATGGTCTTAGCTACAGACTCAGAAACAGCTTCATACTCCTGAGAACTTAGCCACAACCCTATGTGGCTACTGTTCTGCCACCAGCACCATCTGCCAAGGGACCTAGAAGAAGTAATGCTCACCTGTATGTCAAATAATTGGCATACAAACCTTGCTCCCAGCTGTAGACTCTGAAATAGACCATGAATGGACACCTTCTCTTCGCAGCTGCAGTCTGGGAGCCCCTGGAGGTAAGCCTGCCAAACTTGCTGAGACTATGGATTCTGAAAGGGCCCTGAACCTGGGCTCCAGCCTGTCCCAGCCATAGTCCATGAGCAGGCCTGCTGGCACAGGAACCCAGCGGGACACACTCCTACCCATGTCTAGAGATCCTGAAAGAGCCCTACACTTGGCTCCAGGCTCCTCACAGCTACAGTCTGCCAGTAGTCAAAATGAATTATAAGAGGGGCACCTGGGTGTCTCAGCCGGTTAAGTGTCTGACTCTTGATCTCCGCTCAGGTCTTGATCTCAGGTTACCCAGTGTGGAGTCTACTTAAGAAAAAAAGAAGAATGAAAAGAGACAAAGAAGGTCAATACATAGTGATAAAGGTGTTGATTCATCAAAAGGATATAACAATTGTAAAATATGTATGTACCCAGCATGGGAGCATCTAAATATTTAAAGCAAATATTAAGGAAGAAATAGACAGCAACACAATAATAGTAGGACTTGAATGTCCCACTTTCAATATTGGAAAGATCATCCAAATAGTAAATTAATAAGGGAACAGCAAACCTCAATAACACTATAGATCAAATGGACCTAACAGACATACATAGAACATTCAACAACACCAGAATACACATTTTTCTCAAGCACCCATGGAACATTCTACAGGACAGATTATATGTTGGGTCACAAAGCAAGTCCTAACAAATTTGAGAAAATTAAAATCATATCAAATATCTTTTCTGAACGCAGTGGTATGAAATCAGAAATCAGTAACACAGGGGAAAGCTGAAAATTCACAAATACATGTAAATTACACAACACACTCCAGAGCAACCAATAGGTCAAAGGAATGTTGTATCTTGAGACAAATGAAAATGAAAACATGGAGTTGAGTGCCTGCTGGCTCAGTCAGAGGAGCCTGTGACTCCTGGTCTCAGAGTTATGATTCAAGCCCCACATTGCATGTAGAGCTGAAGGAAGGAAGGAAGGAAGGAAGGAAGGAAGGAAGGAAGGAAGGAAGGAAGGAAGGAAGGAAGGAAGGAAGGAAGAGAGGGAGGGAGGGAGGGAGGGAGGGAGGGAAGGAAGGAAGGAAAGAAGGAAGGAAGGAAGGAAGGAAGGAAGGAAGGGGGAGGGGGAGAGAGAGAGAGGGAGGGAAGCAGGGAAGGAGGGAGGGAGAAAAAACACAGTATATTAAAACTTATGGGACGCAGCAAAAACAGTCCTAAGAGGGAAATTGATAACAATAAATGCCCACACTAAGAAAAGAGAAAGATCTCAAACAACCTAACTTTACACCTCATTGAATTAGAAAAAGAACACAGTAAGCCCAAAGTTAGCAGAAGGATGTAAATAATAAAGATTAGAGCAGAAGTAAATGAAATAAAGACTAGAAAGACAAAAGAAAAAAAATCAATGAAACAAAGAGTTGGTTTTTTGGAAAGGTAAACAATATTAACAAATCTTTAGTAAGACTAACCAAAAAAAAATAGAGGACTCAAATAAATGAAATTATAAATAAAAGAGGAAATATGACAATTGATACCACAGAAATACAAAGGATCATGAGAGACTACTATGAATAATTATATACCAGAAAATTGGATAACCTACCAGAAATGGATACATCCCTACAAACAAACAACCTGCCAAGATCGAATCATGAAGAAATAGAAAATCTGAACTGATCAATAATGACTAGAGAGTTGAAGCAGTAATCAAAAACCTCCTAACAAAGAAAAGCCCAAGATTAGATGTTTTCACTGGTGAATTCCACAAAATATTTTAGGAGTAATAATCCTTTTCAAACTCTTTCCAAAAAAAAAAAAAAAAAATGAAGAGGAGGAACTCCCAAGCTTATTCTTTGAAGCCTGTATTACCCTGATAACAAAACCGAATAAGGTCACTATAAAAAAAACTATAGGCCACTAAATCACTATGTTGCATACCTGAAACTCATGTATCACTACATGTCAACTATACTCACATAAAAAACAATTACAAAAGAAAACTATAGGCCAATATCCTTGATGAATAGAGACGCTAAAATTCTCAACAAAATTTTAGCAAACTGAATTTAACAGCACATTAAAAGGATTAAATGGGATTTACATGATTAAGTGGGATTACCCCTAGGATGCAAGAATAGTTCAACATACACAAATCAATAAATGTGATACACCACATTAATAGAAAGAAGGATAAAAAAAATCCTGTGATCTTCTCAATTGATGCAGAACATTTTACAAAATGATAAAAGCTCTCAACGAATTGCATATAGAGGGATCATGCCTCAACATAATCAAGGCCATATAACAAACCCACAGCTTACTAAATGGTGAAAAGCTCAAAGCTTTTTCCTCTAAAATCAGTAACAAGACAAGGGTGTCTACTCTCACCACTCCTATTTAACATGTATTGAAAGTCCTAGCCAGGAAAAAAAAAAATGTAAGAACAGAAAGTCCTAGCCAGAACAGTTAGGCAAAAAAAAAAAGAAATAAAAGACATCCAAATTGAAGAAGAAGTAAAATTACCTGTTTGCAGATGATCTGATCTTCTATATAGAAAATCGTAAAGATTCCACCAAAAGTGTCACATGCTGCAAAATTAACATACAGAAATCAGTTGTGTTTCTTTACAAAACAAGGAAATATCTGAAAAAAAATAAAGAAAAAATCTCATTTATAATAGCATCTAAAACAATAAAATTCTTAGGAATAAACTTAACCAAGGAGGTAAAAGATCTATTCACTGAAAGCTATAACACACTGACATAAATGGAAAGATACCTCATGTTTGTGGATCAGAAGAATATTGTTAAAATGTTCATACTATCCAAAGCCTTTGATAGTTTTAATGCAATCCCTATCAAAATCCCAATGACATTTTTTGCAGATACAGAAAAAGACAATCCGAAAATTCATATGGAACCATGAAAGACCTTGAGTAGGCAAAGCAATCTTGAGAAAAAACAAAGCTAGAGTTAACATACTTTCTGATTTCAAACAATACAGAACAGTAATCAAACCAATTTGTTACTGACATAAAAATAAACACAGAGTGGGGCGCCTGGGTGGCTCAGCCAGTTAAATGTCTGACTCTTGACTTTGGCTCAGGTCATGGTCTCATGATTGTGAGCTTGTGCCCCGCATCAGTCTCTGCACTCAGCGTGGAGTCTGCATGAGATTTCCTCTCTCTCTCCCTCTGCCTCTCTCCCCATTTGCACTCTCTCTCTAAATAATTAAATAAAAAATCTTGAAAAAAATAAATACATAGACAAATCAGTATGTTACCGGCATAAAAATAAACACATAAACCAATGGGACAGAATTGAGAGTCCAGAAAAAAAACCCATCCACATATGGTCAACAAATGTTTGGGGGATAATGTTCAATGAGGAAAAGATATTCTCCTTCATAAATGGTACAGGGAAAACTAGATATACCCATGCAAAAGAATTCAAGTGGACTCCTATTTTACACCATTCAAAAAAATTAACTTGAAATGGATTGAAGAATTAAATGTAAGACCTGAAACTGTAAAGGTCCTAGAAGAAAAGACAAAGGAAAAGCTCCTTGACACAGTCTTGGTAACAATTTTTGGATAGGACAGCAAAAGTACAAGTAACAAAAGTAAAAACAAATAAGTAGGACTACATCAAACTGAAAAGCTTCTACACAACAAAAGAAGTAACAAAATACAATAAACTATAAAATGGGAGAAAATATTTGCAACCTTTATTCAGATATATAAGGAACACATGCAACTCAATAGAAAGAAAACCCACAAATAATCAAATAAAAATGGGTGAAGGACCTGAATAGGCATTTTTCCAAAGAAGACATACAAATGGCCAACAGGTACATGAAAAGATGCTCAACATCACTAATTATCAGGAAAATGCAAATCAAAATCACTTGTTAGGATGACTGTTACAAAAAAGTCAAGAGATAACAAATACTGGCAAGAATGTGGGGGAAAGGAACCCCTGTGCACTGTTGATGGGACGGTAAATTGGTACAGCCACTACGGAGAACAATATGGAGGTTCCTCAAAAAATTAAACCTAGGGGGCACCTGGCTGGCTCAGTCAGTGGAGTGTGCAACTCTTGATCTCGGAGTTGTGGGTTTGAGCCCCATTTTGGGTATAGAGATTACTTAAAATTTTTTAAAAATTAGAAATAGAACTACCATACGATTTAGCAATCCCACTTATGAGTATATATCAAAAAGAATTTAAACCAAGACCTCAAAGAAATATCTTCACTCTCTGCAACATTAGTCACAATAGCCCAAACAGGGAAACAACCTAAGCGACTCTCCATGGATGAATGAATAAAGAAAATATAGTATATACACGCAATGGAATGTTATTCAACCATAAGTAGAAGGAAATACTGCCACTTGTGACAATATAGATGGACCTTAAGGACATTATGCTGTAAAGTCAGACAGAGAAGTATAAATGCCATATGATCTCACTTATTTCTAAAACAAACAAACAAACAAGAGCCAAACTCACAGAAACAGAGTAGAATGGTGGGTTTCCAGGGGCAGGAGGTGGGGGCGGGAGAAATGGGGAGATGTTGATCAAAGGGTACAAAATTCCAGTGATAAGATGAATAAATTCTGGGAATCTAATGTATATATAGCATGGTGACCAAAGCTAACAGTACTGTATTATATACCTGAAAATCACTGAGATTAGATTTTTTTTTTAAAGCTTTTATTCATTTATTTGAGAGAGAGAGAGAGAATGCGTGTGAGAGAGAAAGCACGAGAGGGGGAGGGTCAGAGGGAGAAGCAGACTCCCCGCTGAGCAGGAAGACTCCATCCCAGGACTCCAGGATCATGACCTGAGCAGAAGGCCGATGCTGAATCGACTGAGCCACCCAAGCGCCCATGAGAGTAGATCTTAAATGTTCTCCCTCCAGCCAAAAAAAAAAAAAAAAAAAAGATAATTATGTGAAGTGATGGATGTGTTAACTAACCTTATTGTGGCAATCATTTCACAATATATATGTGTATTAAATCATCATACTGGATACCTTCAACTTATAAAATGTTGCATTTCAGGCACCTGGGTGGCTCAGTTGGTTGGGCGACGGCCTTTGGCTCAGGTTATGATCCTGGACTCCCGGGATCGAGTCCCGCATCGGGCTCCCTGCTCGGCGGGGAGTCTGCTTCTCCCTCTGACTCTCTTCCCTCTCGTGCTCTCTGTCTCTCATTCTCTCTCTCAAATAAATAAATAAAATCTTTAAAAAAATGTTACATTTCAATTACCTCTCAATAAAGCTAAAAAACCCCATTTATCCAGAAGTTGGATTTTGTTCCTGGCAACTACTGTTAGGGCTTTTCCCTTTTCCTCATTTTCCCTTTCAATGCTCTGATCCGTGGAGTATATACAGGTATCAGCTGCAAAAAGAGAAATAAAGTGCAAGATTGTACAGTGCTTGCCAAAGTACCACACTCTAAAGCAAAGCCAGAACACAACAAAAGAAGTAACAAAATAAAATAAACTATAAAATGGGAGAAAATATTTGCAACCTTTATTCAGATATATAAGGAACACATGCAACTCAATAGAAAGAAAACCCACAAATAATCAAATAAAAATGGGAGAGGGAGAAGCAGACTCCCCACTGAACAGCAGTATGTACCTGGCTCATGTTCAAGGACTAAGTGAGACTCCTCATTCTCTCTCGAAGAATCGTGGGACCTGCACACTCAGGACCTATCTAATATGTGGGGGTGGAGGAAAGAGATGGAAAGGGGGAGAAGAGTGTCAAAGAGAAGGAAAAAAAGAACAGGGCAGGTCAAGCTCTAAGAGGGGCCCTGAATATACTAAATACATTTTTAGTAAATGGGACATGCTTTTACAAGAAAAATCTGGCATTTATCTAAGATTAAAATCCAACTGAACATCCTGTATTTTTATTTGCTACATCAGACAATCCTAACCTGGACACACTGTTGCCCAGACAAAACTGTGGGTTTTAGCATAGAAGAAGGGCAACACAAATATCGAGTATGGGATGAACTACATCTGCCACAGGTAAGTATTATTATTATTATGTCCATTTTACAGATGAGAAGCTAAGGCTTAGAGAAAGGAAGGAATAAATAAAGATAAATACCTAGTAAGTTCTAAAGCTGGATTAGATTCAGTGTCCGTGAACCCATTCAGTGTCATGTAGCCATTACATTATTGGCCTCTGTGACTTAAGAAACTTCAGAAAGCAAGAGAGAGGTCAGGTTAAGAGCTGTTGAACAATGATCACCCCACCAGTGAAATGTGGCCCAATGGAGGTAACACTGTCAACAATCAGATTAGCAACTCCTCCTCTTAAGAGCAGTGGTTCTCTAGGAGGGATTGTGTCTCTGCAAAGGACATGTGGCAATGTTTAGAGACATTTTCAGTTGTCTCAACTGCGGAGGGGATGCTACTGGCCTCTAGAGGGTGAAGGAGAGGAATACTGCTCAATGTCCTACGTTGCACAGGACAGCCCCTGCAAGAGAAGTATCTGCCAAAAAAGTCAATAGTGCAGAGGCTAGCAAATTCTGTCCTAGAGGAAAGGGGGTGTAGAGAAGTGTGAGAGTAGCCCCTAACACATACCCTCCTAAATACACAGAAGGAACTTGGACAGAGAGCCCAGCATGAGATAGCCCCTAACATCCAGGTCTTAGAGTAGAACCCATCACATGTTATTTTCCCTCCCAGATTTGCACATTTATCTTTTCCTACAACACAGGAGTAAAAGTGAATATGCCAGGTTATATGTCCTATAACTAGAGAGACCAGGGCCCTACAAAGGAATTTTAGAATTTGCAATTATGAGGACAGTTATTGGCACCATTATGAAACTACTTGGTTAAAACAAACTGCAGTATGTACCCAAGCAATGTTTTTTAAAGATTTTATTTATTTGACAGAGAGAGAGAACACAGCAGGGGGAGTGGCAGAGGGAGAGGGAGAAGCAGACTCCCCACTGAACAGCGAGCCCGATCTGGGGCTCGATCCCAGGACCCTGGGATCATGACCTGAGCCAAAGGCAGACGTTTAACTGACTGAGCCACCCAGGCGCCCCATACCCAAGCAATTTAACATCATTTAACTCTTCACTTAAGCCAAGCATAAGTAGAAGTAAATCTGCTACTTAAAATCATATTTATAAAACCAAATACTCTATTTGGGTTCTTTGTTTTGGGGGGGTCTTCAAAGATTTTATTTATTTATTTGAGAGACAGTGTGTGTGTGTGTGTGTGCGTGCATGAGCGGTGGGGAGGGGCCAGGGGAAAGAAAGAGGGACAAGCAGACTCCTCGCTGAGTGTGGAGCCCTTAGTGGGGCTCTACGTGTGGCTCGGGCTGCATGCGTGGCTCCATCCAAGGACCCTGACATGACTTGAGCCAAAGTCAGATGCTTAACTGACTGAGCCACCCAGACGTCCCTCTATGTAGGTTCTTTGGATCACCTGCATTACTGTTGTCCTCTACACGGGGAATGAATCGAGAAGATTAGGGTGCACACAAATTTGATCTTCCCAGATTGGCTTTATTTTTTATTTAAGTACAGCCTGTGTCAAGGTATGGTTATTTTTTTTTTTTTAAGATTTTATTTATTTATTTGAGAGAGAGAATGAGATAGAGAGAGAGAGCATGAGAGGGGGAAGGGTCAGAGGGAGAAGCAGACTCCCCGCTGAGCAGGGAGCCCGACGCGGGACTCGATCCCGAGACTGCAGGATCATGACCTGAGCCGAAGGCAGTCGCTTAACCAACTGAGCCACCCAGGCGCCCAAGGTATGGTTATTGATGTGTTGATTCATAGACTGCTCTAAATCAATATATGTACCCTTTTCACAGATTATCTTCAAAGGTAGCTAACAGTTGCGTTATGGATGTAGCTAATGGATGACCGAGAGCAGAGAGCTGGATTTGGGCTACTTTTCTACTGGTTAAAAATACATAGTTGATCAGAATCGAGGCACTGTGAGTTTGGAACTGCTTTCTTTCTCTTGCAGGGCTTATCATGATTACCCTGGTCTTAGGGCATGGTAACTTTTATACTGCCCTAGCAAAGGCACCAGGCTAAGGATGTCTATATCCTTTGAGATTCTTGGTAGATCTCCAGCCCAGACCTTCTGGTTCTATTGAGACCTTGCCAGACCTACAGCATTTATCATGTCAACAGCTTTTCAAGGCTAGATTGGACCTTCCTTGTTAGCCTAGAATTATTTATGCATCAAATCTACACATTACGATTTGATTACGGAGGTGCTTACATTAGCTGGAACCAGAATTTTAAACTTATTTAAGACATGAATTCCAAGAGTCTTTTCCAAATGGGATTCTAGCCAAAGGGTATTGGTTTCTCAAGTAACCAAAGGGGACAGTTACAGAGAGAGCTCATTTCTAAAGTGGTTCAATGGCATTAATTCCGGGGAGAGGAACCAGTGTGTATAGATCATCTACCCTGTTAGATACTGTATGGGTGTATTTCCTATCCACTTCTATCAAAATAAAATCAACTTTCTCCTTCCCATTTGAGAGATGAGGAGAACGACATTGGGCATGTAACCTAATAAAGCATCAGCTTGTTTATCTATAAAATAGGAGTAATGGTAGTACTCACCTCGTGGGTATATTGTGAGGATTGAATGGGAACCTAATTATATGACAAGAGTGTAACTATTGTTAGGTCTTATTATCATTATTTCTACTAACAAGACCCTTGTGGGAAAGTGACCCCAAAGCCTTTATTCTTCCAACTATGCCACATGACCTCCAAATAATAGGAGTCACAATTTTTTCATTTATTTCTTCCCACTATGCCACATGACCTCCAAATAATAGGACTCACAATTTTTTTCATTTATTTACATGCAATCTTAGGGATGGCTCAGATGGACCATACACATTGGCCTTTCCCTATATCCCAAGTTTAACTTACTTTTTAATTTCTAGAACACTCCTCCTCACCCTGAGACCTCAAAAAAGAAGGGGAAAAACAACCATGGGCCAAGCAAGTTGTGCATGCTATTCCCTAATCATAAGGTATTCTTTCCTTCAGATTTTTAGAAAATCATGATTATTTTAGTCTGCCATGCTTGGATTACAGCATGATAAAGCACCCATTATAGTTAAGATGGTTCTGTAGATACAATTCTTGGACAAGAACCCATTACATGGCGGGTGCCCTGCAATGATAATACCAAACTGCTCGCTGTTGACTCTGTCCTAGGATGGCTACTCCCAGCATTGCCTGATGTTGAGTATTACGAAAGTGATACATTTCCTTTAAATCGAATTAACAAGATAACAGCAATTTTGTGCGCTCGTGCACACACACACACACAGAGTCAGAGGACACTTCCTCCAGGATGCTTTCCTTGACTCCACCCCGTCCCCAATTATGTTGGTTGCCCACACCCAGTTCCCAAAGGGTCCCTGATCATATCATTTTTCACTATATTACAATCACCTATGAACTTGACTGACTCCCTGATTAAACTGTAAACTTCCAGGGGATGGAGCCCACGTCTGAGACTCTGGTATTTCTGTCTCCTGGCCCATTACAGGTAATAATTTAATAAAATAATAATGCATAAATAATTAATTTGATAAATAAACAAAGAGCATGTGAAAACCCAAGGAAATGAGAATGAACACAGAGTGTGTTTAGCATTGGCGAGAATGAGGAAAGAATGGGGAGAGTTTTGAATGGAGTGGATGGTGGTCCTTGGATTTATTAAGCAGTAAGGCTTGCTAGAATATGGGACCGTAAGTATGCAGACCTCATGCTGTGGACAGTAGGAACCCTCTTTTCCCCCATTTCTTTTACTGTTTAAAATACATATTACTTAAAATTTGCACTAAGTACATACAATTCAGCAGCATTAATCGCATTTACCACTGCGTGTTTCTGAAATTTTTCATCAACCCAAATAGAAACTCTGTAACCATTAAGCAAGAAATCCCGATTCACCCCTCCCTGCAACCCCTGGTAACCTCTCATCTACTTCCTGTCTCTATGAAGTTGCCTATTCCAGACATTTCCTTTAAGTGGAATCATACAGTGTTTGTCTTTTGGGGTCTGGCTTATTTTACATAGCAAAACATTTTCAAGGTTTATTCACATTGTAGCTTGAGGACCATTTTTAAGCAGAGGAGTGGATGAGAGACAGCAATATCTTGTAAAGATGGTGTTAGAAGGTGCCTATCAGTGAGGTGTGGGCTTGTTTTCTTATCATGCAGAGCCTTTAATACATTTAAGGGGCTAGAAAACGAAACATTTCACAAGTTTGGCACCAAATCTTGATCAATATAGAGAATTTGTATTTGCTAGGACTGAGGGCACACAGAGTTTACGGTGAAACCTGCCAGGGAGATGATGACGTGGCCAGCATGGGATACGATAGGGAGAAAGGACAGGGGTAGCGGACATCATGTTGGGAAGCAAGCAAAGGCTGTGTGACTGTGGGTGTTCTAGAAGAAGAGCACGACTGAGCTGCAGCAGTGGTCACAGGGTGATTACTGCTGGCTTGTTTACTATCTTGTACAGCCTTTAATACTTCCTAGTGGCCACCCCACACAGAATTGGAGAGTCTGCGATGTATACAAACATGTGTGATCCAACATCCTGAGAGTGATAACATGCTCCCATTTAATTTGTGAAAAGTCAACTCTACACTCAGAGAGAGACAGAAAAGGGGGAGAGAGAAAAAGACAGGGAAAACCAGTTTAAATTTTGTAAGGGATCCTGATTACTATACCAATCACTCTATGAGCTTATGCTCCAGAATGGATGTGAGCTGGGAAATCTGCATCTATTTTCTCAGTTTCCATAGTGTGATCTTCCTGTGGTGATTGTGAGTCTGGGGTTTACTTTTTATTTTTATTTATTTATTTATTTATTTAAAGATTTTATTTATTTATTTGACAGAGAGAGAGCGAGAGCAGGAACACAAGCAGGGGGAGTGGGAGAGGGAGAAGCAGGCTTCCCGCTGAGCAGGGAGCCCGATGTGGGACTCGATCCCAGGACCCTGGGATCATGACCTGAGCCGAAGGCAGACGCTTAACGACTGAGCCACCCAGGCGCCCTGGGGTTTACTTTTTATATATTTTTTTTGAGAGAGAGTGCACACGTGTGAGTGGGGGCTGGGGGGATGGGGGAGCAGAAGGTGAGGGAGAGAGAGAGAATCTTAAGCAGGCTCCAGGCCCAGCACAGAGCCCAACGTGGGGCTCGATCTCACAACCCCAAGGTCATGACCTGAACCGAAATCAAGAGTCAGATGCTTAACTGGCTGAGCCACCCAGACGTCTCAGTCTGGGGTTTAAAAATAAGTACTCTCCTAATCTCAGGAAACAAATTGAGGGTTGCTGGAGTGGGGTGGGAAGGATGGGGTGGCTGGGAGATGGACATTGGGGAGGGTATGTGCTACGGTGAGCACTGTGAATTGTGTAAGACTGATGAATGTGTAAGACGGTACTTCAGACCTGTACCCCTGAAACAAATAGTACATTATATGTTAATAAAGTAAATAAAAATAGGTACTTTCATGCAATGTAATCATGAAAGAGAAGTTACTACTTCCTCTGTGGCTCAATTGAAGAAGTTCAGTGTATTCCAAAGCCAGCTGTGTTGGATTTACTGCAAGATGGTGTAACGCTTTTTAACGTGGCACATTTCTACTCCATTTTCTGGCATATTTTGACCAGACACAGTTTGTACCTTATGGGCTGACTTTAGAACCTAACCTCTCTTCCGCTTCTAGGTTCGTCTTCATTATAGGACATGGTGCAAAAGCTCTAACATGCAGAATATAGTCTGCAATGCTATTGAGATTTGGGGGTTGCAAGTAGCAGGGATGAACTAGAGCTAGCTCAGGCTTAAGAAAAGATAAGGCATTAGTTGAGAATATTTTATAAACATCTGCTTTTGTATATGCAGGTATGAAGATGCGAAGGTCACAGAAATGCCTTCCAAGAGGATAATAGACTTTCCTCTAAGTGTGTCTCAAGCTGTAATGTGCACCTTATTAGAAATGCATCCTTATTCAGTCAGTCGGGGCTGGAGCCTGAGATTATGTATCGGGTAACAAGCTCCCAGGTGATGCTCATGCCGCTGGTCCCCTGACAGCTATTCTAGTAAGATTCAAGTGTCAAATTTTGACACCATCTAGTCTCTGATGTTTTCACTTCCCAATTTCAAATTCCTAAGGGGGGGTGCGAGTGCCCTAGCTTAGGTCAAGCATGCACCCCTGGATCCATCAACTACACCTTAGGGGGTCAGGTCATGAAATAGCAAAATAACCACTGCCGCTAGCATACAATGCGTGTTTACTCTGAGCCTGTCGTGTGCTATACATTTTATTATACGCATCATCCTTAATCTGCACATCAACCCTTGGAAGGGAGGAGAGAAAATAGGTCTTAAAGAAGCCCAGTGACTTTTTCAAGGTCACAGGGCTAGCAGGTGTCAGAGCAGGACCTTGAAGTCACACTGCCTGACTGTAGAGCCCTTGTGCTCTATCAGCTTTAAGTTTTAGCAGAGGAGCTGGGAACTCTGGTGATAATGGGGCGGGCCGATCCCAGAGGAAGAATCACTGTCCCCTGGGCAGTTGTGCCTGTAAGATTTAATATATTGGCACTACATAACTATTTATGAATCATTATAAAGGTGGAGGCCAATTAGTTTACTGGAGTTTTATGGTTTTTCCAATAAATGCTACCCCCTTTTCAAGTTCAGCAAAAGGACACCGGTATCATATAGGAAAGTACAATAGATATGCATGTATAACAGATAAAAGCTGGATCAGAAGGGATGGGTTTTTTTTGTTGTTGTTTGTTTTTTTAAAGATTTTATTTATTTATTTGAGAGAGAGAGAATGAGAGACAGAGAGCACGAGAGGGAAGAGGGTCAGAGGGAGAAGCAGACCCCCTGCTGAGCAGGGAGCCCGATGCGGGACTCGATCCCGGGACTCCAGGATCATGACCTGAGCCAAAGGCAGTCGCTTAACCAACTGAGCCACCCAGGCGCCCCAGAAGGGATGGTTTTAAGATGGCACCATCTTGCTACTTAAAGTGTGGGCCATGGACAAGAAACTAAGGCGTGCATGGGAATGCACTCAAAATGCAGGTCAGGGGGTGCCTGGGTGGCTCAGGTCGTGATCCCAGGGTCCTGGGATCTAGCCCCGCATCGGACTCCCTGCTCCTTGGGGAGCTTGCTTCTCCCTCTCCCACTCCCCCTGCTTGGTGTTCCCTCTCTCGCTGTGTCAAATAGATAAATAAAATCATTTTAAAAAATGCAGGTCAGACTCCTGGCCTTAGACCTCTTGAATCAGAGCCTGCATGTTAAAGAGGCTCCCGGGGACGCAGGCTTCAGGTCAGCCAACATTACCTGGGACTCCACGGCAACACTGCATGGCGGGTCTCTCTCTCGGCGATCTTGCTCGGAGAAACCGTGGCTACCCCAGGGCTGGGGAACCGGCCGAATGCTCCAGCCCTAGAGGCAGGCACACTGAAAACGGAGGAAGAGGATTCCCAGGTGAGGGAAGACGCAGGGGACAGGTGCGAGTAGCCCAGCTGTAGCGCACTTGTTCTCATCCCCCACGGTGCATAGTAGCATCACCTGACCACTGAAAACAAAATCCGTGGTTGGGTTCTCCCTCGAGTATTCTGATTTAGTCGGTCCACTGTAGGGCTGGAGCACCGGTATGTTTTCTTTTTCAGCTTCTTAGATAGATACAGCATACACGGGACTAGCTGAAGTCCCTCCTTGGAAACAGAAAGAGTGGGAAGTGAGTGTGCCTTCTTATCGCTTCCATATTTCAGGTGCAACACGAGGGGAGGTTATAGAAGAGTCCCTCTCACAGCCTCGGCAGGAACCGACTCTGCCCTCACCCTATCTCAGACTCCAGAAGCGCGAGACAGTACATTTTTGTTGTTTAATCACAGTTTGTGATTCTTTGTGTATGCAGCCCTAGCAAACGAATCCAGCGTGTATACACCGCGCAATTCCGCAAGCACTTGCTAGATAAAGAATTGATTTTCGATTCTAAATGGAACACATATTCAAATAAGACATGGTCCTTGGTCTCTAAGAGCTCACGGACTAAAGGGGGAGGAGGGTAGGCACGTACGCGTGTGCGCGCGCGCACACACACACACACACCAGTATTAATCTGGGAGGGAGCTAGGAAATTTTCACTGTGTGGTAGGGTATGAATTTGAGACTGAAATGGTTGTTCAAGTCATGCAATTTACTAAGAGTCCGTTGACAGGTTTTAATGATTCACTCTTACATAATTAAAAACCTAATAATTCAAATAGTGCTTAAAGTTCAGTTACCCCTGAAATATTTTTCTCCTTCTTCATCTGTATGCAGTAACATTATTAGAAGAAATACTTTCTGACAATATATTCAATTTACTGAGCTCTAAGGGGCTGAAATTTGCTAATGGTTCAGCTCCAGGTGGGAGACATGATTACCAGTTCTTTTAAAGAACAGATTTTATTCGTTCTCAATCGTCTTCATTGCACTGTGAATGGAAGCAAATCATTAGGGTTCAGAATATTATTGTGCCAAGGAAATAATTTATGGCGCCTGGAGCCAGAGATCTCAAAATAACAAATAGTATTTGCAGGACACGCAACCCAAAACGCCTAAAGCATTTTCTTTATTTTATTTCAATTCAGGCTTGTAATTTCTTATCCCGGAACATCTCAGTAAAGACCAAAAGAAGCACTTTGTAAGGCCAGATGAGGCTCAAATGGTCCCTTTGCCTTTAAGCGAAGATACTAAGCCAGTTTTCTATTTTACTGGGGGGGGGGGGGGGGAGGAGGAGAAGCTTGTAACTCTATCGAAGCCATTTACCATTCCTGATCTGTGCTCAGTACAGAAATGGCAGGATTAATCCAGCAGGTTTATTCCATTTTGAAACTGTGAGCTCTATTTATTAAAATGTCTGGTCTCCTTGGTGATGGGGTG
Source organism: Mirounga angustirostris (assembly GCF_029215605.1). Taxonomy (NCBI): domain Eukaryota; kingdom Metazoa; phylum Chordata; class Mammalia; order Carnivora; family Phocidae; genus Mirounga; species Mirounga angustirostris. The sequence goes on along the minus strand of NW_026991709.1, from coordinate 179,940,876 downwards.
GGGAGGAGGGCTGCCAGATAAAATAAAGGATATGCATGGGACATACACATACTAAAAATTATTTGTGGTTTATCTCAACTTCAAATTGAACTGGACACACTTTAGTTCGCTAGATCTGGCAGCTCTAAACAGTACAAGTGAAATGACACCATGGGGTAGAGAACCTTGAGCCTGCATCACTTCGTGAATGGGAAGTATGAACAAGATAGAAAGGGGGCAGGACACAAGCTTTAGAATCATTCAGATCTGGGGGAGATTGCTGGCCCTATAGTTGATTATGTGGGCAGTGCATCTGAGCAGCATCTCTGGGTTTCTCTTTCCTTATCTGTAGAATGGGTATATAGAACCTGGCCTCTGCTTGTTAGGTTTAAGCACTAGCACAGTGCTGTAGTGCTGAGCCATAATGGAGCCTGAGGAAAAAGGAATGACCAGTAATACTGATCCTGCCCTTCCTGCCCTTACTTAAGATGTTAACGTTTTGTTCGTCACGGATTTTCTTTGTCTAAGTTTTGATTTAAAAAAAAAATGCATTAAAATATTATTTATCTTTTTGTTTTAAAAAGATTTTATTTATTTATTTGACAGAGACACAGCGAGAGAGGGAACACAAGCAGGGGGAGTGGGAGAGGGAGAAGCAGGCTTCCTGCAGAGCAGGGAGCCCAATGTGGGGCTCGATCCCAGGACCCTGGGATCATGACCTGAGCCGAAGGCAGACGCTTAATGACTGAGCCACCCAGGTGCTCCCAAATATTATTTATCTTGTCAAATGGGTTTTCCGATGCCCCTTTACATTTTCGCACCTGAGCGAGAAGCTCAATCCCTTCACCCAAATCCTGGCCCTGGCATTCAGGAATCTTAAATATTAATAATATTTACTCTTTTAATTGTATTAACATTTAAATTTAATAACGTTAAATATTATTCATTACAGCTCTCTAATATTACACTGCCTTGAGTGTCATATTGGAAACAGTAATGACAAGAAACATTTATGAGGTTTTTCTGTGTCCCTGGCATTGTGCTAACTTCCTTAAGTTACAGTTTTATTGAATTTTTACAATATTGCGAGATTGTTAAAATTGTTAATTCCTATTTTACAGAAAAGTGAAGTTTTTAAAAATTTAAACGATTTCCCCAAGAAGACACAGATAATAAATCAAGGCGTCGGACACTCAAAATTGATTTTTTTTTTCCCTGCAAGGCTACTGAAACTTGTTTGTACACACACACAGGATTTTAATTCAGTATCACTGGGAGGCCCATCAGAAACCTCCTGCCTGTGATAACCCAAGCCGGCCTCTAGGTGTCCTCATTGACCAAATTTACAGGAGCCAGAATTCTAGGCCAGAGAAAAAGTACGTTTTAGGAAAAGTAATTTTCTAAGGCATGCTCTGCTGGAAGAACTTCCACACATTCTTTGCATGTTTTCAGACAAAACTGGGCCTGATCTAGAAGGCTCCTGGTCTGAAGAAAGACTCTGGCTTGAGCAGGGTGAACCTCTTCATGGACCTGGAGGGTGTGACACTTACCTTTCTAGAAAACCATCCACAAGAGCTTCTCAAGCATCTATTATTGTCCCACCTGCCAGTGGGCAGTGGCCTGGCAAATGGGATTGCCAGGTGTCCCATATCTATGGTACATGTTCTGAATTGAATGATTTCGTGTTGTGTCCCTGGGTGAGTTTTTTCCAGGATGCCCTAAATGTCCTGTATCTACCTTTTTCTTTTTTAGTAAATGACAAAATTTGGCAGTTAGAGCTATTTTTTTAAAATTGAACTTAGCATTTTGATTTCCATTTGCTGAATCTGGTCCCTCTGCTGGCTGGCTTGTTTGCATTCTTCTGCATATAAAAGGGCAGGTGTAGTCCTTGAGCCAGCAGCAGAGCTAAGCCCGGGGTGAAGCAAGTCAGGTAGCTGGGCACATAGTTTAAGCAGGTAAACTCCCAGGCTCTTGCAAGTGCACGTCGCCCTGGGGCGGGCCTTGCATGAGATCTCTGGTTGAAAAGTCTGGAAAACACCTTAATCGGCTTGACATCGTGGGTTAAACCTTGGCGTGTCTTCCATCCATGGCAGACTCCAGAGTGGCACAAAGTCCTACTTTACAAAGGTTCTGTTTTATGCATTTGTGAGGTGCAATCCAGGCCTGGGTGCCTTCTAGATATGTAACTTGGGCAAAGCATTTAACCTCCCCGAGCTTTTGTTGGGGATTAATAATTGTAAATTTGATGTAAGGATTAAAAAAGAAAAAAATATTCCAGTATGGTGCTATGCCCATGACAGTGCCTGAAATGCAATCAGCTCTTGATAGTGATGAGTAATTTCAAGAGTGGTGTCATTTCAGGCGGTGCCAATCCTCAGAACCTCAACTTTCTAGATCTCGTTTAATATTCAACCATCATTTCCCATCTTTTCTTTTTTTCCAGGAAATAATTTATCTCATGAAGCACCTGCTAGAGACTAGATGTTCTGCCTCACTCTTACATGCATTATCTTGTGCAGCCCACAAATACCCTTGTGTGATGGGTACTAGTGGGGAAACTGAGGCCCAGGGAAGTTAGAAAACTTACCCTAGTTCATAGGGCTCAGCAAGTGGTGGGGCTAGCATTGATTTCAAGCCGGGCAACCCGTCTCCAGGTCTGCCTGACTTCAAAGCCCACACGCTTAACCACTGCTTTATAAAGATGGTGATGTCTACCCAGACACCCACTATCTTCTGGTAATTGAAGGGCTGAGGAGAATATCCTTCCCAGTCGTGGGTTGCCAGTTTCCCTGATGAGATCTTTCTCACTCTGGCTTCCCAATCTTTTATCTCCTTATGGAGCCAATTTCTTTTGAAACTGAGGAGAGGACAACATGAAGAATGGTTTTCCAGGGAATGTTAAGTGTTTGTTTTGCATGGGAGCAGGGGTGGGAGGCTGCAATGCTAATTTAATTCACTATTCACAACCCACTGACTAACATTTCAAGTATATTCCCCACATGCCTTTGCTCTTTTCCTCCACCCTTTTTGCAAAGATAATTCTCCCCCAGTTGGCCCTTCATTAGGAACATCTTCAAGCCACACCCCCATCAGAACTGTCTGACGTGCCTATCTTGAAAACCCATGCACTGCCAACCGCCTTGAACAGTCTTTTCCCCTATTTTCACCTTGCTGATCAGATTTCCAACCCTCCCATTGACCCAGGACAGCTCTTTTGTTTGCTCCTTCCTTTCTCTTGTCATTTTCTTTGGCTTCCATTTAACAGAAGTACTTGGTGAGCAACTGCTTTTCTATAATGTCATGGTTAATAAAGAGCATGAGGTTTGGTCAGACAAAGATGGTTTGAATTTTTAGCTTTAGAACTTACTCTGTGGTCTGGTAACTGAGGCCATGGTAATCTTTCTGAGCCTCTCTCTTCATATCCTTTTCCGGGCTAAGACCATCCTTGTCACACAATTGTAGGAAGGATTAAATCAAATGATAGCATTTAGCCCATTGTTGGGACTATAGTGAGAACTCAAAAATGGCACCTTTCTTTCTTTTTTAAAGATTTTACTTATTTATTTATTTGAGTGGGGGGAGGGGCAGAGGGCGAGGGACAAGCTTGCTGTACGTTGAGCATGGAGCCCCACATGGGGCTTGATCCCACAACCATGAGATCAGGGCCAGAGCCCAAACCAAGAGTTGGACGCTTAACCATCTGGGCCACCCGGGCGCCCCGGCAGCTTTCTTTCTAATTACCTATACTTCTTCAATCCTGGAATAATAAGTCCTCCTATTTTTTTAGTTTCTGAAACTGGCTAAGTTGCTTCTCGCTTTAGGGCTTTGGTGATGTCATGGTAACAATCTCTTTCTCTCTTTTTTTTTAAAGATTTTATTTATTTATTTGAGAGAGAGAATGAGAGAGAGAGAGAGGGTCAGAGGGAGAAGCAGGCTCCCCGCCGAGCAGGGAGCCCGATGCGGGACTCGATCCCAGGACTCCAGGATCATGACCTGAGCCGAAGGCAGTCGCTTAACCAACTGAGCCACCCAGGTGCCCCTCTTTCTCTTTTTTTTTTAAGAGGGGAGGGCAGAAGGAGAGGATGAGAGAGAGAAAGAATCTTATTCAGGCTCCATGCCCAGTGCAGAGCCCTATGCAGGGCTTGACCTCACAACCTATGAGATCATGACCCAAGCTGAAATCAAGAGTCAGACACTTATCCCACTGAGCCATCCAGGCTCCCCCATGGTGACATTCTCTTAACCCTGGGAGAGCTTCTTTTCCTTCTTGCTTAACTGGACCTTCTCTTACCGACCCCCAAGCCTGGGATGAAGCATCAATGCCCCAAAGACCCCATTGTGTCCCAACAACCTAGGGTATCATCTACATCCTTTCTTTTCTCACCACGCTTGGCTTTCATAAGACTAATGTTCCTTCCAAGTTATTCACGTTGGTCACTTCTGTTTCTCCCTGATTGATTGGATAGCCAGCTTCAGGAAAACATTCTATCCTCACTGCCTGGAACAGTGGCCATCGTCGGTGTTCTACTATTTGTTGGATATATACCTTTTTAACTCATATACAATCTCTCTCCCACCCTCAGGAAACCATCATCTCCTTTCTTCCCTTCAGAATTGAGAAATCTCTCCTTCAAACACTGGAAGGCAGCACCCATAGAAGTGGATTTAACACATTTTCCTAGGTAAGACGCCCAGGGTTCCTCAGTGGGGTCACTTTGGGCAGTTTGGATAGAACAACTATTTATTGTATGGGTCAATCCCATGCCTTGTATCTGGTTAATGTCCCTGGTCCCTATATGTCAGTAGTATTTCCAAATCATTGAGGGATTCTAAAATACAGCAACACATTCACATTTCCAAATGCCCCATGGCTGGTGGTACAGCCCTAGTTGAAAATCACAGAACTTTTAACCTTGGACACTTCTTAAGTGTAACAAGCATTTAAGAAGAGATAATCATCTAAAACTCAGAAGTTAAATCAGCTCCCATCCCCATTCCCTTGGTCCCAATACACCATTCTTGTCAAGACTGCTGATATTCAAAAGCAAAGGAAAAGGGAGAAAATGTGTTTGTGTGTGTGTTGATGTTAAGAATCAGCTAAGTACTGCTAAAACAAATCTTGATGCATAGTTCCTATTTTCTTTTGCAGGGGAGATAGACTCCATGAGGCATCAAAAGTAGAAAATGTGGGAAGTATTAGAAGGATTTTTTGGCACTGGGCTCAGATTCTAATAGGGGATTAATCCCAGATTCACTCTTTCCAAGGAGAATCAAGAGCGAAAGCCCACGGGCACATACATCTGATAGAGGTCAATTTTGAGAGGACTCCTCGGGGTCATGGTAGCAGAGCATATAAACTTCATATTATCCTACTGCCCTGAACCATCAGAAATGGAGAAAGATTGATAGATATTTTCAGTGCTACTGATCAATATTTAGCTCATTATGGTTATCTGTGATTGTAACAAGTATATTCACTGGTGTGAGACATTTTATTGACTTGAAAAGAATTTAACAAATGTACTTGGTCCACTGATGAGCTCACGTAGCAATAAATAATGCAGCCTACCAGGCTGCAAGGCTGGGTAGTAACCCAGATAAGGGTTATCTTCACCTATATTCAGACTGAGGCCCACCTTTGCCTTTTTGCCACTGGTAATGGAAACAAAACAAAACAAAAAACCAAAAAACAAGGACAGCTGAGCTTAGCATATAGTCACTCAATTTTCATTTATATATATATGTATATATATATTTTATAAAAGATTTATTGATTTGAGAGAGAGCACGGGGGGAGGGGCAGAGGGAGAGAGAGTCCCAAGGGGACTCGGCAATAAGCGTGGAGCCAGAAGTCGGGCTCGATCCCAGGACACTGAGATCATGACCTGAGCTGAAACCAAGAGTCAGTCGCTTAACTTACTGATCCACCCAGGTGCCCCCTATAATATATTCTTAAAAATCTTGTTTGCTACCCAGACTGCAGAGAAATTGTTCTTGGAACAAGGCTGCAGTAGTTTAGGATTTGGTGTTGGACGAATCAAAACCCATTTCCTGCTTTTCTCCCAAGTGCTGCACGACTTTTGACAAATGACTTGCCCTTCCCAATTCTCAGATTCAGTAACATGGAGAGAACATCAAGTCACTGGGCTGTCGTGGGGACTGGAGCAGCTCATACCCACGGCACTTCACGGCACACGCTGAACCGGAAATCTATGAATGCCAACTCATTTCTGCAGCAGGACACACTTTTCTTTTTGCTGTTCCAGGGTGGCACAAGGATGGGGGGTGGAGAGGAGGCAGAAGAGTCCGATGAGGACCCAGAGGAGGGGACTGGGCTGGAGGGAGAAACATGAGAAACACGAGAGGTAAAGGGTTTGAGCAGAAAGATGAGTTAAGTTTTGCATCCTACCGGGCTCCGTGTATGTGTTAAACAGATTTTTCTCTTTGGAGATGAACTGCAGCTCCATGGCTTATGAGGTAACAGGGGATGAAGAATGACTTGCCTTATTAACATGCATGGATGGGAACCTCCTGTGAAGAGCTCCAAGTTAGCGGTACTCAGAGAGGGTGGTCCAGATACCCTTACGACCGTGAGCATTGAGTCAGGCATGGAATTGTTGAATCGATACATTGTACACCTGTAATAGCACACCGTATGTTAACTATACTTCAGTGAGAAACACGGGGAGTTAAGAAACTGTTAGTGGAATGTAAATTGCGGTAAGTACAGAAAGTAAGAGTCCGTGTTTAGAATCTGTGATTGTGACTCGACAGAGTAGTTTTATGCCCGATGAATCTAATAATGAGCAGGAATGTATATTTTTGTATCTATTTGTTTTTTTCCACTTCCCTAGGAATTCATTTTTTTAAATTAACTTGTTTTCCTTAGTAATTCATCTTCGTCTTCACAAAACTAGAGGCCCACAATAGTTGAAAAAATTTTTTTTAATAGTTGAAAATTTAAAAAACTTGTCTCTCACCGCTGATCCTTTGAAAATTACTCTAGAGAAGAATTCTAACTTTTCTACTGTCCTGAAGAAAGTCATTATTCCACTCCTGAATGCTCTGAAGGACTAACATTTGAAGGAACTCTTAGTCTGAACCTTTGTTCCTAAGAACAGGCCAAACTAATAGTTTGAAACAATTCTGGAATCTTTATTACTTGTAACATTAAGCTTATATGAGTACAAGAAAGAATTTTGAAGAATTTTCTCAAATATAGGAAAAAATATGAACAGCAAGGAAGGTGAGGCAATTGAAAAAAATCCACCTTGTAAAATATACATCTTTATGAGGTAGATCAATATATATTGATACAGAGAGGCCCAAGATATGGTAGGTGAAAAAAACAAGTTGTAAACTGTCCTTGCAATATGATGCTGAATTTTTAAAACAATACTGTATGCATAGAAGAAAATGTGAACTAATAGAAAATAAATGAACAATTCTTACATCTGGTAACATTAGGCTTCCAGGGCATAATTATGTTCTTATGTTATTTATTTGCTTTGTGTTTGAATTTAAAATTTTTTTAATTTGAAATTTTTATCAGGAAAATATGACATCTTGTAATAAGAAACAGATCAATGGTTTATGTTGAATAATTTACCTTTGCCATGCTTTGGTTATTAATAAACATACCAAACATGTGGTAGAGAGAGGTTTTCCTAAAAAGACAGGGGAAAAAAAATCAAACAGCAGGCCCACTGTGCTTCCATTTCTGTACCTTCTTTAACCATTTGGGAGCCAAATTCCATGCATTCTTTCAAAGTGTACTTGCAATTCTGAGCATTCCCTTTCTTAAACAGAAGAAGGTTATTTCCATCTGAGATACTTGCACAGAAATATTAAGGTCTTCCTACATTTCATTTCCCATTCCCTTTCCCCATTGTGCAGGATAAATAGATGTCAGATGATACATTTTCTTGAATTTAGAAGACCTGTTTGCCAGTCGGCAAAACTAGGATGGATGACTTGTTACAAATAAACAACAGTCGCAAGATTAGGAAGCCTAAAAATTCACATCTGTCATCCTCAGTGAGACAATAAACTACCGTATTTCATCAATTCTAAGACAACTTTATTGTAGGACACAGCATTATTTTATGTAGCACTAAGAAAGAAAAAAACACTGCCAGTTCATTGAGAGCATGCCATCCATCAAAAGATGCATCCTGATTTCAAAGATGTAAATATGAAAAAATGTGCATCTTGGCATCAATAAAATATGCTAATACTAGAACAAAAAATCCGCAATCTTGTCCAACATGATTACTTGAAGTAGAGCACTTTAAACTGCTTTGTCTGAACCCTGAATGTAATGGAAGAATACGTAAACATTTTCAGTAGCACACCTCAGTTTATTGACCTATGTAAAAAAATAATAGGTCTTAAAAAGTCAGAACAGTAAAAGAATATGCAAAAGGGTATTTCTGTTTCTAGGAGGCTATACAAGTATGCAAAAAGGAATAACTTATTATTTTTTGCATGTCTTCTTTTTTGTTCCAAATTTTTCTCCCAAACTTCATATTTAATGATACAAATGACTAAGGACCAGTTTAACAAAGCATTTTTATGTATATATTACATGCTTTGGAATATAGATAGAAAATGTTCCAAAAAAGTTGTTCAGAAACTTCTCTATTCACAATATGAACATGAAACCTGTATAAAAGGGGGGGAAGGGAGCACCTTTTATGGACTATTGAAGCAAAGTGAAGATGACAAAAAAGAGCAATCTGGAATATGGAAATATTTGTTTTTGTTTTTTTTAAAAACACTACAATAAACCATAGCTAATTAGTTCTTCCGAGTAAAGTATGAGGTAGTTTTAGCCTCATAATTAAATCTACTGCAGCTTGGAGTTTTTTTGTTTTTGTTTTTGTTTGTTTTGTTTTTTAATGATTAATCTTGTTTTTTGTCATTTGGTGACTTAGAACCCCCCGTGGAATCTGGACAATATGCTTACTTTTCTAATGTTCACCATTTTAAGGCACGCAATTCATTGAAAATGCTGTGGCTTTTGTTTTTTCATTTCATTTTGTTTTGGGTTCTTTCTGTATGACCTTAAAATACTTTTTCAAACTCTTGGTTAGAAAAACTTTCCATATCAGGGCTGCCATTTCAAATGGCAGCCAAATTGGAGAGTTACCAGCCTGAATAATCACCTATCAGGCCATTGGTATAGAAAGAAAAAAAGGAGCCCAATAATATTGTACCTTAGAACATTCTCCAAGCAGAGTTTGTCAATTATTCAGTGGGCTGCTTTGTTTTCCCCAATCTGCTACCATAAAGTTATATTACAGGATGCTAAGTCTTTCCAGAACCCATTTTACGGGGCTTATGAAAACCATCACTCTTTATAATATCCTAAAAACATTTACAGTCATTCAGAACTTCATGAAAATCCAGCTTCTCTTCAAGTAATTTTCCAATACTGTCTAAATTGTTCATGTCTGGGTAGAGATAGCCAAGTTATTCTTCACCGGCTCACAAACCCAAACTTTCTGAAGGTGATTAATGACTAAGGAGCTTCTGTTTCCCTTTCCTCATCATTCTGGATTGTGCTCTGAAATTTCGCGTCCTTCTTTCCTGTTGGGGACCCTGAACGCACTTTTCACAGTTTTGCGGTTTGCCTTCAACAACTTTTATTCCCTTAAAAAGTGCTTGCTAATGATAAACGCTGAGTCCTTTCGTGGCCATGGCTCCACCTTGCTCTGTCACGTGAGTGCCCGGAGTCGGAAGGGCAAGTCGTTCAGGGTCTCTCCGACCTTGGATGCCTTTAGCTTTCTAAAGCCGGATAGCTTTCTGGGAAGACGAACACATTTTGCAAGGCACACTAGTGTGAGAATGCAGTGCTTGGTCAAGAGGTCCAACTGCAGTTCAGACTAATGTTCCAGGCTTTGAATCTTCATGCCAAAAGAGCTTCTGCTCCCTGCTCTCCAGGCTGTCTTCCAACCGGCTTCCATCTGTGCTGTCCAGTTGACTGATCTCTGGATACTGTCTATTAAAGGAAACCAGGAGAGTTATTACTTGTGGTCGTTTTTATTACCAGAGTACAAAGATGACTCTACTCAAAGAATTAGTAGAAAGCACTATCAAGGCAAAGGATGATGGTGTGTTCTTTCATTGTCCCACTGGCGAATTGTCGAAAAGGCCCATGCAAGGTGTACTTAATTCTCTAGGGAGATATTCCTTTGTCTCACTTATATTTAACATTGATTAGGATCCAGATTGTGGTAAGTTACATGTTAACTTGTAGGTTTTTTGTCTGGAAGAAATACAAATAACTTTGGTCTACTATAAAAAGATTACGGTTATAGTTTTATTGCCCTGTAGGCCATTAACTGGTTTTTTAATCTTATTTAGTAATCTTATTCCAGCCTTTTATCTTTCAGTGTGTTCAATTCAGTCTTTTGAATTCTCTTGGAACCAGCTTTACCAATCTGTTAGTTCTCTCATTAATGAGTTAAACAAATCTTTGACACATGCCTATTTTCTCTTTGTGTGAGAGTCATGTTTTTAACTTTTTAAAAAGTATTTTTCAGAGCCACATTTTAAGTATTCTTCAAATTAAGGGACTATACTAGATGCTTTCCTCAGGGACAAAGGAATATATTTAGTGGCAGGCAGGGGCACCCAGGGACACATCTTACATCCCTAGGGCCTATGGGCCGAACACAAATTGGAGACAACACCACATTCAAAAATCGTAGGCATACTTGGATGGTATATCCAAAGGAAGGCATCCTATAACACAAAACATTCCAACAGGCAAAACCTCATTCCTGCAACAGTCATCTAGAATAGGTTAGATAGTTAGTAGGTTTCTTTTTATTTTACATTTCTTTAGTCAAGATGGTTAAAAAGTCACCGGAAGGAGAGCTGCGGAAAGCAATACTATGTGAAACTAGGTATTTAGTGTTCTCATCTAATATAAACACAAAGTCAGATTTCCATAGCTTCACACATCAGCCAGAACAAGCAAAACTCCTGCTACGAGGCAAGATGCAGCAGACGGATCCGAGGGCTGTACTTACTACAGCTGGCTACACTGAGCAAAAGAGAACTGAAAACTGATCTCATTTCGGGAGACACAACCATTCTCCGCGACAGAAGCCCTCGGTGTTGCCTAGTAGAGGTAGAGTTAGATAAGGAAGAGGATGGGAAATGGAAAACAGGAAGGCAAGGGGAAAAAGTTATTTGTAGCACACAAAGAGCCAAGAATCTGAGTGCATTATATACTAGGGACCATAAGGGACGTTGACATTTATGATTTTAGAAAGTCTACGCCTCTGACAATTCTACCACAGCATCCTTGGAAACAAAGTTTTATTGGTAAAAATGTGTAGCTTTCTGTAAATGTTAAGAGCCAGACACTCCGGGGGAAAGGATCTTGAAATACTATGTACTTCATTTGTTTAAAAAATTACTCAGGGGCGCCTGGGTGGCTCAGTCGTTAAGCGTCTGCCTTCGGCTCAGGTCATGATCCCGGGGTCCTGGGATCAAGCCCCGCATCGGGCTCCCTGCTCGGCGGGAGGCCTGCTTCTCCCTCTCCTACTCCCCCTGCTTGTGTTCCCTCTCGCTATGTTTCTCTCTGTCAAATAAATAAAATCTTTAAAAAAAAAAAAAAAATTACTCAAATCTTGAACTTCAGGGCAGATCTAAAGGTTTTCTTTTTATCTTTATCTTGAAACCTAATTTCTCTCTTATTTTAAAAATTATGTTTTCATCAAAAATAACATAATTTTACAGCAAATTTCTAAAACTTAATGGATGGCTGTTATGATACTTGCTTTGTTAGTAGGTCAAGTTAAGTTGATCACTTGGAGGTATAATAAAAAAAAAAATCCTAAAGAGACAAATAAATGGAAATAAGCACACCCATACCTCTGTTGCTGGGAGGGTAAATTGGCAAATCTTTCTGGAAAGCAAGGGCTTAAAAAAATTCACTTTTCAATTTATTCCATTAATTCTACTTATTGGAATGTATCCTAAGGCAATAATCTGGAATTCAGACAAATATTCTGCACAAAGACATTAACAGCCGCATTACAATAAAAAAAGAGAGAAAAATCTAAAAACCATTCAAATTCAAAATATGGGAACTGTTAAATAAAGTATGGTATATTTATTGAGTGGAATATCATGTGGATCACATAAAATAAGGTTTAAGGAGTTTTTAAAAATATGGGAACATGTTTATATTGCGATATTAAGTAAAACACTGGGATGCAGAAGTTCATAGACAATGAAAGGTATAAAACTGCACATAAGGGTATCATTACCACCATGTTAAACATGGACACTGGAAAATGGGGGAATGTGTCAAAATGCTAACAGCTACCACCTCTAGATGGTAGAATTATGGGTAAATGATTTCCTACTTATTTATCCCTTTATTATTTTCCTAATTTTCCACAATGAGCTCATATGATGTGCGTGTGAGCACACACAATAGGGATCTTTAAATAGTTTCTAATTTCCTGTAGATTACCCCACCTCTGACATCAGACTCCACGTCAAGCCATCTTGGGCTGGCTCTCTGAGATAGACAGGCACACTTGGTAAAAACAGACTTTCTCTAAAAATGTTTAGTACTTGGGCGCCTGGGTGGCTCAGATGGTTAAGCGTCTGCCTTCGGCTCAGGTCATGATCTCAGGGTCCTGGGATCGAGTCCCGCATCGGGTTCCCTGCTCAGTGCAGAGCCTGCTTCTCCCTCTCCCTCTGCCACTCCCTCTGCTTGTGCTCTTCTGTCTATCTCTCTGTCAAATAAATAAATAAAATCTTAAAAAAAAAAAAATGTTTAGTACTTCCTGAGTTCAGTGAAAATAGTGTTAAGGATTTTCAAACGGTCTCATGCGCTTTTATATTATCTCTCATGCAGGCTGTGAAAAGGAAAGTAAAAGTGTACAAGTGGGGAAAACTATTTGCAAATGAATTATACAAAACGATGAGAACGGACTTAAAAAAGTGCAGCTCCAATTTTGGGCCAAAGCCATTTTAGTTCTTGCTCGTAACTCATTTGCAAGCATTATTTACAGAAACCCAAGCTATCTGAAGTCCCCTGAGGTATATTTTCACTAAAATCCTATTTTGAGCACACCCTTTGTTGAGTTGAGACAATCGGCCTAATAGTTCAAGCCAAGAAAAACTCTCCTTGAACAAGGAGAAGAAAAATAAGGCTTTGGGGTCGAATACCTCCAATTCGTTTGTAACACTGAGTACTTTATTAAGAAATTATGATTTCACTCATATGTGGAATTTAAGAAACAAAACAGATGAACAATGGAAGGGAAAAAAGAGAGAGAGAGAAAAGCAAACCATAAGAGACTCTTAACTATAGAGAACAAACTGAGGGTTGATGGAGGTTAATCAACTAGAATTGAAATAAAAAATTGAAGTAAAAAAAAGAAAAGAAATTTCACCTCTCAAACTCACCAGGCTAGACACTTTGATAAGTTATTGTCTGTGTAAGTCTCCCTATGCCTGAAGCAATTTGACCTAGAGCAAAATTAAATAAAAACAAACAGAAAATGCTCTATTTCTTGGCACGATGGGTGTGAATTATATCCTGTGAAAAGTGATAGGGAGAAATGACCTCTTCATACTTAACTCCTCTTGCATATACAAAGAAGTGAGAAACTCCTCTCCTCTTGCATATACAAAGAAGTAATGCGGAGTTAGCCATCTTTTTTTAAAATCACATTTTAACGAATTGTTCTTGTATGTTTCCTCCTAATGTTTACAAAGAACCACGATTACAAATAGGACAACTGTCTGTGTCTGTACCTTCTTTTTTTTTTTTTTTTTTAAAGATTTTATTTATTTATTTGAGAGAGAGAATGAGAGACAGAGAGCTTGAGAAGGAGGAAGGTCAGAGGGAGAAGCAGACTCCCTGCCGAGCAGGGAGCCCGATGCGGGACTCGATCCAGGGACTCCAGGATCATGACCTGAGCCGAAGGCAGTCGTTTAACCAACTGAGCCACCCAGGCGCCCCTGTGTCTGTAGCTTCTTAAGGAACACAGGATCAGACACAAAAAGGCAGCAAATGTTCACTGAAATCAAGCCCACCAACTGCCTATGAGGAATTTTGATGTGAACAGCCTTTTCTGGAGCAGAGATATTTTTCCTCCAAGGTTCCAGGAGAGTCTTAAATGGATATATCAGTAATACCATTTAAAGTACTGCAATTAAAAAAAAACCTGCCAGACACAGAATTTAAGACCTTACAGAAGACGAGGAACAGAGTCAAATTCGAACAATCTAGATTAGGAGTCAACAAACCTTTTCTTAAAAAGGCCAGATATTTTTGGCTTTGGTGGCCACGAGGGCTCTGTCGCTACTCCACTCTGCCCTCATGGTGCAAAAACAGCCATAGATAAAATGTATGTGAATGAACATGGCCGTTTTCCCATAAAATTTAATTTACAAAAACAGGTGGCAGCTGGTTTGGGCCCCATAGGCTATAGTCTGATGATCCTTGAGCAGTCATAAAAAAAAAAAAAAAAAAAAAAAAAAATGAATTCCTCAATTGTTCTGACCAGGAACAGGCTACTAGAATTTTGGAGCATTGGTTTCTCACCTTCCCGGGGAGGGCAAAGGATTATAGATGTTGCCGTAGCAGCTGGTGTAGGAAGAATGTGCTGGGGTCTCGTAGTCAGATAGCCCTACAGCTATCTGGCTCCTCCAGTTTCCAGAAGTGTTTGTAGAAGATACTAGAAGTAAAAATGGAAAGAGACAAAATTAGTGGGAATATTCAAAGCAAAGACTGTTTAGGCCATTTAAGTGTACATTATAATCATCTATGTGCAGAGATTAAGAGCCAGTGTTTATAATCAATAGAGTTCCTAATCCAATTTAGTCACTTACTGGCCATGTGACCTCGGGCAAATAGTTTATTCTCTTTAAGTCTCAGTTTCTTCACCTGTAAAGTGGGGATAATAATGCAAATATATCCTGTATAGGGATGATACCAGGATTGAGTAAGTTATATATGAGAATGTCTAGCACTGTGCCTGGTATAAAGAAAGCACCCCCAAAATGATAACTATTGATATTATTATTATTATTTTTTTTTAAGATTTTATTTATTTATTTGAGACAGAGAGAATACACATGAGAGGGGGGAGGGTCAGAGGCAGAAGCAGGCTCCCTGCAGAGCAGGGAGCCCGATGCGGGACTCGATCCCGGGACTCCAGGATCATGACCTGAGCCGAAGGCAGTCGCTTAACCAACTGAGCCACCCAGGCGCCCGATAACTATTGATATTATTAATGGGAATAAAGTTAACTGAAAGGCATGCTATAAGAAATAACCTAAAAGACAAGTAGAAAAAACATTCTCATATATGGAGAGAGTCTCTCCATTCTGGCTAGGTGGCTGGATAGATAAGGCTTTATTTGTAAAGAAAAGATGACCAGTTTGAGTTTCTTGGAGGTCTTTGGAGGAAAAGCACTCTGTAAGTTGCCCTGTTGGGTCACGACTTGCTCCTTGGCCCAAGGCAACGGCAGCCACTAGCAGGATCAACGCATACTTTTTGCCTTAAAAGAAAAAGTGTGTGGGGGGGAAGGGGCGGGAGGGTAACCAGTACAGGAGGGAATTAGTTCTACTGAGGGACTGAACTGGAACAAGACAAGGGCACCATTTGGGAGCAAAGCTCAGTGAATGTCTCACTGTAGGGCGTTTGTTGTCCTCTCTCTAAAACCAGTCCTGCTCCATGCCCAGGACGCACAAGGGGACCACAACGCCCAGCTGGTGGTCCAAGGCCAGCACTGCTCAAGGATCCTTCCAGCTCCCCTCCATTTCCTGTTTTTGGCAGCCACCTTCCTTGTCTTCTTTCTCACACCCACCAAGCCCTGGTGACCAGCGTATGGCGGACGCCTTTCAAAACTCATCTGTGGCCCTGGATGCCATGAGGTTCTGACTCAAAGATGTAATTCTCTCACTTCGAGTTTCTAAGAATGTTTCATAACTCTGAGTCAGGGGCTGTAAAGCATGGTGGTTAAGGCGTCAAGCACTTACTGGCTCTGGGGCTTGGCCAGGGTCATTTCAACTCTCTGAACCAGAACTGCCTCGGCTGCAAGATGAGGACAGTAATAACAGACCTAACAACAGTGCTCACAGTACCCAACTGTTTGCACACATTAGATGGGATGGTGCACACGAAGCACCAAGCATGCGGCGTGGCCCAGGGGAAGCTGCCAAGAGATGGTGGCTGTCATTACTCTAAAACGGAGTCACCAAGAGAGTCTTTAGATGGCTAGAAGGAGCTACAAAACCCCTGACTACTTTGGCAAATAACAGGAAACTCTCCATGATGCATGCCTGTTGTAATACATTTTTGTAGCTATAAAATGTAGACAGGAATGAGCTCTAATTCCATCCCTTTAATTCTTTAACATGGATGGAATGCCTTTTGGTCTGTGGGGCCAAATCCTACGGCTACCAGCCAGGGTCCTACTGGGTGTGAATCGAGAAGCACTCACTCCATTCTTACCTTTGCCCCAGGCACGGAGCCAACCGGCAGTAATGCTGTGGTTTTGGAAGGATGCCTGTTCCTCTCCAGCCTCCCTGCTTAAAAAGGCATCACCCCAGCCCTGGGCCCTGATGACCATCCTTATGCATCTCAGCCCTCCTTGTTTGTTCTTTCTTTCTAACACCCTCTCCATGTTTGTTTTTGGAAAGATTCTCATGCAGTGCCCTGAACGTTAGGGGGAAGAAAGGCGTTCTCTAGAGATGAGCCATAAATAACCAGGAGTAAGGACAGGAGGCTTTTTGTATGGTAGATGTGGTAATAAGTGGGAAAGCCCTAGTGGAAGTCCAAAGTCCTACACAAACAGAAGAGACCGTACACCCAAATAGAAATCTCCATGGAAATGCCTCTGGTCAACAAGCTTAGGATACTTTTAAAGGCACAGTTTTCACCAACTATTACAATGTGATTCAGGAATCCCTGTGCTGTGTCCTACTAAGGGGTCATGCCTGAAAGAGGGGCAAGAACATAGGACCTCAGGTTTCCACGTAGTTCAAGAACTCATTCGTTTTAGAGCCTCGAAATTGCTTAATTTGCATACATTCCTCTGGCTGCTGACTAGACCGTGAGCTCCTCAAGGCCAAAACTGGGTCAACCCTGGCTCCTCAGCATCTGGGACATGCCTGCTTGTTTGTTGAATCAATGTAACCAGAGACAGATATTCCTCTTTCCCCTCATTTCTCTACTCAGCGAGGGGTAAGCAGTAAGTACTCCATGGATTTTAGTGGAGTGAGGGGCCCAAGTCAATGCATGAGGGAACATCTCTAACCAAAATTATCTTTGAAAATCCCTTCCATCAACCCTAAAGCAGAGTATATATGATTACTGAATTGAGTCAAGGCACGTGAAGCACGTAGAACAGTGCCAGGAACAGGGCTTACAAATTACTGGCTCCCATCAGAATTACTAAGAGCCTCACACAGCTACCCGAACATTCAAAACAAACTGCCTTTAGAAGATCAAGTTCCTGCTGGTGAACAGGGAAGGATGCATAATCCTAATGCTTTCTGCTCACCTGACGGATTAACTCTATTTTTTAAAAATATATCAAACACCAGTGACCTGAACACTTTAATGACATGGGGAAAAGATAGAATATTTGAAAGCCCCTCTTTAAAAAAAAAAAAAGGGCGCCTGGGTGGCTCAGTTGGTTAAGTGACTGCCTTCGGCTCAGGGCATGATCCCGGAGTCCCGGGATCGAGTCCCTGCTCGGCAGGGAGTCTGCTTCTCCCTCTGACCCTCCCCCCTCTCATGCTCTATCTCATTCTCTCTCTTAAATAAATAAATAAAATCTTTAAAAAAAAAAAAAAGAAAGAAAGCCCCTAACACAGGGTACAGAATAGGTGCTCAATGAATGCTTGTTGGATTGGAATCTACAGTTTGCTCCATTGGACTCCTGTGGACTGTGTTCTTTGGAAAGCCGAAGAGAAAGAACTATGTTTCAGTTGGCAATTCTTACTGTGGCCCCACGGAATGGCTACCAGTGTCATGACCTTGGGTACTGGTCCTGTGATCCCTGAGGGGAGTGGTCTGGGGGGAGGGTGGGCGGGGGACAGGAGGTAAATTCGATCTGGGGATCAAGTGAGTAGGCAGTATTCTTACCGGAAGAGTAGGAGGATGTTCGGCTGCTGGGAGAGCAGGGTACTTGCAGCCCCGCAAACCCCAGGCACCTCTGCGATCCCCTGTCTGAGTCAAAGCTAGTCTGTGGGCTGTGCCCCTGATCCTTCTGCCCAGAGGCCCGCTGGTACCAGCCACGCAGGTGCTCTGCAACTAAGGCCTTGTGGATGTTTTTGGTGATGTGCTCTGACTTGGCAGCAGCCTTCCTGGGCAGCCGGAGAGTTGCATATGGGTTGTGGGGCACCCGGTCGACCTCATCCTCATGAAAGGACCTGCTATAGTCCCTTTGGCGCTCATAGCCGTAGTGGGCCGAGGCCCGGTAGGAAGGATTGACGCTGTACTGTCCTTCCGTGTCGTTCTCATAGACGTAGCCGCCACTGTAATAAAGATCGCACTCGGGATAGGGTGTGTACCCAGCAATATAGTAACCAGAAGAAGGTTGTTCCTGGCTCTTTGTGTAGACGCCATTCCTCAAACTATCCTTTTGTGCTAGGTTGGGCATGCTTCCTGAATTTGAAGTCGAAACACTCTGTTTCTTGGACCTTCTCCGGCCCCTGGCACGAGTGTCCAGAGTCTGGGTAGTGTAACAGGGGCCGGCGACGGGCGTCACGCAGTAATACTCTGTGCTTGACTGGCTGGTGTAGGAAGACCCATCATCCAGGATTTCCGTACTACTGCTTCTTTGGGATTTGGAGAGGGAGAAAAATGGCTTATCGTTGTCCATCTCAGACAGCAGGTGAGACTGAGATTCAAGGCTTCCACTGCGCTGGCGACAGTGCTGGGCTGAAGATTCGGGTCTGCAGGAGGAGAGAGGCCAATTTGTGACAGAGGAAGAATGAAAGAAGGACCGAAATTTTACAAAATGAACATGGCGTTGAAGGATTTAATCACCCTTGAACTGCCATAAGACTCAAGGTTTCCAAAGCTGACTGCACAAGAGAATCCATTTTTCACACAATCCCTTGGTTCCCACACAGGTTCACTGTGTCATGGTCCAAATGGTTCTAACAACCATGCACTCCCAAGCCTCACTCGAAAGGAGGGAAGATATAAATTGATGATGCACAAGTTGCATCAAAGCCTAAAAAGAAAGCCCAGCGCATCTTTGGAGGTTCCTCTCTTCCAACAGGATAGCAGGAGATGCAGACAGGGTGGAGGGAGCACTGCCTGACTCTGATGCCAGACATATCTGGGGGAGTCATGGCTCTGCCATCTCCCAGCTGTGCCAGCTTGGGTAAGACATTTAACCTCTTGCAATCCTCATCCGTAAAATGAGGAGGGAAAACAGGATCTGAGATCTACAGTTTGGCTTGTTGTGTGGACTGAATAATATCAGGCATATAGGGATGCCTGGGTGGCTCAATCGGTTAAGCCTCTGCCTTCGGCTCAGGTCATGATCCCAGGGTCCTGGGATCGAGCCCCGCATCGGGCTCCTTGCTCAGTGGGGAGCCTGCTTCTCCCTCTGTCTGCCGCTCCCCCTGCTTGTGTTCTCTCTCTCTCGCTGAGAAATAAATAAATAAAATCTTAAAAAAATTAGAAAAAATATCAGGCATATAAAAGAGCTAGCAAAACCTTCCCTAAAGACGTCAAAGTGTTGCTCAAGTCATTATATTCATCCTCACCACTGAATAGCAAACAGTGATGTCTGGTTGGGAAAATTAAGGCGCACACACACACACACACAAATCTCCTATCTACCCGCTCAAAGCATATTTTTCAATACATTTTCTTTGCCAACGTCATTGACCCGTTAAGTAGAAAATGTAGATCTGTAACACAGTCCTGGTGAATCAACTGCCTTAAAATGATTAAGACGCACAACAAAGGAAAGCAAAACCAACAGCGGCAAAGTCATTGGAACGAAGTGCTCTTACTCCAAGTGGCTGGTGCTGTAGGCGTTGCGGGTCAGAACTGGGGTGGTGGGCATGCTCTGTCCGCCCGGGGGCCGCCGCTCCAGGGTTTTGTAAGGGCTGCCATGTGTCGACAGCATTTCCCTGTGATGGGGAAAAGAAGAAGTCGGGAGATGATGAGCCTCGCGACATCTCTGGCAAACTCGTCATCAGGCGATCTGAAACTTACTGGAAGCTGAAGGAAAGGAGCATTGGAGAAAACGGGGCAGAGTGCCTTTGTGCTTTAGTATCCTTGATCTCTCTGAGTCATACGGATGAAGGAAAATGATTAAAGTGTTTTTAAAAAAGAGTATATTGAATAAAAGAGATCGAAAGCAACTAGAGCAGGGGCAGCAAAGCCTTTTCCTGTAAAGAGTCTAATAGTTAATATTTTTGGCTTTGCAGGCCAGATGTCCCAGTCCTTTACTGCTCTACTGTGCCCTTGAAGGACAAAAGCAGTGTAGACAACATGTAAATGAATGGGGGTGGCTGTGAGCCAATAGAGATTGACTGTGGATACTGAAAGTCAAGTATCGTGTAATTTTCACGTCCCAAAATACTATTGCTTTTGATTTCCCCTCCAACTGTTTAAAAATAATAAAAACTATTCTTAGCTCGTGGGCCATATAAAAATATAAAATAAGTCGCAGGATGGATCTGGCCAATGGGCTGTTGTCTGCAGGCCCGTGGACTAGAAGGCAACATCTTTAAATCATTTTGTTCACTACCCAGCACAGTGAGAACACAATTTGAAGTTAATTTTTTAATTAAATGTGGCTTTGATTACATTTTTACTTATTACAAAAGCATGTCAAGTTCATTGCAGAAAATTCTGAAAATACAGATAAAAAAGAAAAATTTAAATATCTATAATTGGAAGCCTCGGATATAGCCAGATATTTTTACTAAGCACACTTACAGGCATTTACAGTTTTTAACAACAAAAAAATATTATCTTACCCTATATTCTCCTTCAAAACCCACATTAAAAAAACTATCTAATGTTTTGTGTTGGTTAATATTCATTCATAATGTTATTTTAATGACAGTATGACATTCCACTGTAAGGATTTATAATTTATTTAAACAATTCACTAGTTGAGCATTTGGGTTGTTTTCAATTTGTCACTAGTGTAAACAATAATGTGATGAGCATCCTGTACTTAATTAATTCAATAGGAAAAAGTCCTCTAAGTGAAATTGCTGGATCACAGAGCAAACCCATCTTAAGCTATTAAGGAAGTAGGTATAGTAATTTTTAAGATAATGATTTCTGGTTATAATTTTTCCTTTTACTGCAATAGCTTTGTTTTCCCTAATATAATAAATATACTTGTCCAGGGCTGTCCAATGATGGTAATGTGTTATATCTATGCCAATATTATAACCATTAGCCCACATGTGCGCCCATTAGCACTTGAAATGTGGCTAGCACGACTGAGAAAGTGAATTTTTAATTTTATTTACTTTTAATTGAACTGGCCAGCACAGTTCTAGACACTTGGATTTCTATTGTTTAAGGCAACAGTTCTAAGTGCTAATCTAACAGAGGGGCCTGATACGGTCTTCGACAAAGGAGAAATATAACAAGGTGCTATTTTCATAAGTGAAGAATTATTTAATCTAAATAATCTTCCTTTATTTTAAGACTAATTTCCAACACCTCCACTGAGATGCAGTGTGACATATTGGTTAAAAGGTTCAAATCCGGGCGCCTGGGTGGCTCAGTTGGTTAAGCGACTGCCTTCGGCTCAGGTCATGATCCTGGAGTCCCGGGATCGAGTCCCGCATCGGGCTCCCTGCTTGGCAGGGAGTCTGCTTCTCCCTCTGACCCGCCTCCCTCTCATGCTCTCTGTCTCTCATTCTCTCTCTCTCAAATAAATAAATAAAATCTTAAAAAAAAAAAAAAAAAAGGTTCAAATCCCGATTCCAACTTTTACATGAACCCAACAGGTTATTCAAGCTTTCTGGTCCTCAGTGTACTTATCTGTAAATGGTAATGACAATTGTCATACCACCAGGATTGCAGTACAGATTAAATTCATTAATCCATATTAAAACACTTCGAACAGTGCCTGATATACAGTAGGCATTCCATAGATGTTAACTTCATTTTATTATTATTATGACAATGGCTGTATTTTTTTGATAATTACATGTCGTTTTTTCCCTGAAATCATGGCATTGTTTATTTGAACATTCTGATTAGGCAGAGTAAACATTTGGTAATCCTATCTTGGGTCCTATTTTTCTTTTTTTTTTTTTAGTAGTATTGATCCATGCAGCCAAATTCTGAGAATCACTGGTCTGTCATCTTTTTAAAATCTGGTGTTATTGCCCAGATAATATTTACCTGAGACATTTGAGAAAAAAGTCATATTGTCTATTTAACAGATTAAAAATGAGTTGAGGGTGCCTGGGTGGCTCAGTCGTTAAGCGTCTGCCTTCGGCTCAGGTCATGGTCCCAGGGTCCTGGGATCGAGTCCCACATCGGGCTCCCTGCTCGGCGGGAAGCCTGCTTCTACCTCTCCCACTTCCCCTGCTTGTGTTCCTGCTCTCGCTATCTCTCTCTCTGTCAAATAAATAAATAAATAGAATCTTTAAAAAAAAAAAAATGAGTTGAAGTCTCATTTCTATTTGAAAGATCAGAAGTCATTTCTGTCACTTGCACTGATAGAGTGGTATTTAATGTCAGTTTCCTGAGAGCATGGGTTCTGAAACTGAACTTAGGACATTATATCCAAATCCAGATTATAAATAATGCCCCTGGAACCTAACATAAATCCAGCAGACTTTAAAATATAGGAAACTGCCAAATGCTTTGAAAAGATCTCTTAGAAACACTTGCACTTGCTGTCAACAACAAATAACGGGGTTAGTTTCTATGCTTTGTTTTGCAAGCTAACCCCTTCCGAAAGGACAAATACGGTAAATCCAAAAAGGGCCAACTATTTTGGAGGAAAGGTGTCATGGCTATGAGGCATCTGCCTTATTAATGCTGTGACTTCTCACCTGGACTGCCTGGTCTCCACAAACTGTTCATTGACGGACGACTTTCTGAAATGGATTCGCTCAATACCGAGAGACTTGGGGGGAAGAATTCTTGGAGAATGAGGTACTGAACTTGGTCGCTGCCCGGCAAGAGCGAAGGTGTCATTAGCTATAATAAGTAAATGAATGAATGAATAAGTAAGTAGGTAAATAAATAAGGCAATAAATACCTTGCCAGCCCTCCAAAAACCAAATCAGAAGATCTGATGTTTTTAGAAGTGTATTACTTTCAGGAAATTTATTTTTATACTGTATACACTAGAAAACGGAAATTACTGAATACAGCTGACCTCTGAACAACACAGGTTTGTACTACATGGATGCACTTATACACGGATTTTTTTTTTCTGATAAATATAGTATAGTATAGTAAATGCATTTTCTCTTCCTTATGATTTTCTTAATATTTTCTTTTCTCTACCTTACTTGACTGTAAGAATACAGTATATAATACATTTAACATACAAACATGTGTTTATTGTTTAAATTAATAAGGCTTCTGCCAACAGAGGCTGTTAGTAGTTAAGTTTTGGGGTAGTCAAAAGTTATACTTGCATTTTCAACCATGGGGGGTGTGGCCACACGTAACCCCCACATAGTTCAAGGGTCACCTGTTCTCTTGTGGGCCTGATCCAACTTTTGCCAGTTTAGTAGGTACCACTCTGAGCAAAGAAATCATTCTGGTAAAATGGGTGATACTATAGCTTTTCTAGAGTTATATTAAAGAAAAACCCCAGTGTGTATAGGGCCAAAAGGAAGCTGGCCTGTAAAGTTGGTGTGGATCACTTTTGTTCACGTTTCAAGTTCTTACACCTCTTTCGTTGACCAGAGGCTCATCCTGTCGTTGAAAGTGATATAACTGATTTATGCTGAGTCATTAGAGACCTGTTACGTCTCCTGTTGACATGTGCATTTTCAAAGAGGAATGGCAAGCATGACCCAACTTCAGCTCAAAGGAAGAATTTTGGAATGGTGGAGTTTCATGCACCATCAAACTTGGGGTGGGGATGGGGGAGATAATGCTGTATGGGTTAGTGGCATCCCAGAATTCTTTAAATCATATCAGACAGAGTCACTCCTCTGCTTAAGCACCAGGGATTCCAAGGAAGTACTCTACCATTCGATATGAAATCCATTCCATCATAAAATGTGTTGAACAAACACAGGCCATCCCAACAGATATGGCGTTCCTCTATGAAACCAATACAATGACATGAAACCCAGTTTCTTCCTAAGGAAAATAAACTCCTAGCTATCCAGAATACAGGGATAATCAAAGTCTATGCTGTATTTTCCAGTTTGAGATTAGACTCCAAATATATACGATGTCACCATTGGGAAAAGTTGAGTGAAAGACTCTGAATTATCTATGCAACTCCCTGTGAACCTGTAATTACTTCAAGAGAAAACATAAAAAAAAAAATCCTACAGGGGGGCACCTGGCTGGTTCAGTCAGTAGAGCATGCAACTTTTGATCTCAGGGTCATGAGTTCAAGCCCCACATTGGGCGTGGAGCCTACTTAAAAGTAAAAAAAAAAAAAAAATAAATAATAATAATAGTAAATAAAAATGCTAATAAAAAAATTCTATAGAGGCTCACAAACCCTTACTGAGAGACTGGCTTAGTTGTGTAATAGTATTTTGATTTCCTAAGTTCAAGTGATTTGTATGTTACTGTATTTAATGCGTAGTTAGCCTTGGTAGAAATTAATCATAATCTCCCTTCCCCAACCATTCTGCATAAATGTAAGTTAGTTCATTCTACTTCTCCCAAAAGAATAACACATCGGCTTTACTTAAAGAAACTGTCTTAGTATTTCAGAATATATAACATTTTAAAACGAAAAAGAAGAGCTACTCACAATCGTCATAGGTGGTAGTGTCAGACAAGGAGCTGCTCTCTGATGGGATTATGTCTTCTGTGAATAAAAATAAGTGCCTTTAGAATCACAGAGCATTTACACACCTACAGTGAATTTAATAAAGCAATTCTCAATAGAGTCCATCTTATTTTTATTTAGTAAGTATAACTAATTACAGTGCATTAAGAATAATTAATGATCATAAGAATGGAATCATAAGAATGGATCATTTACTAGTAAAGATATAAACATCTTAGGAATTGTACAAATATGACACTGGACTAGTTCTTAAGATGGAACAGATTTAGGGGATCCTGGGTGGCTCAGTCACCATCTGACTCTTGATTTTGGCTCACGTCATGATCCCAGGGTTGTGAGATAAAGCCCCACATCAGGCTCCGCTCTCAGCACAGAGTCTGCTTGAGATTCTCTCTCTCTCTCTGCCCCTTCCCCCACTCATGCACTCGCTAAATAAATACATAAATAAACAAACAAATAAATAAAATCTTTAAGAAAAATGGGACCGATTTCAAGGCAGTTTTTTGTTTTCAACTAGTTCAATCTAGCTTCTACATGGGATGAAGACTTTACCTTATACATTGAGGGCTTACACCCAACAAACTGGAAAGAAAAATCATGCCATTCATGTCATAAATGCTAAATGTTCTGTAAAATACACTTGAACCCTCATTTGAAAATCTGCTGTTAGTATAAATTATTTTTTGACCCCTCCCTGAAGAAAAGGGCCTTTTCTTTCTTTTTTTTTTTTTTAAAAGATTTTATTTATTTATTTGAGACAGAGAGAATGAGAGACAGAGAGCATGAGAGGGAGGCGGGTCAGAGGGAGAAGCAGACTCCCTGCCGAGCAGGGAGCCTGATGCGGGACTCGATCCCGGGACTCCAGGATCATGACCTGAGCCGAAGGCAGTCGCTTAATCAACTGAGCCACCCAGGCGCCCCCATGCCCAGTTTTGACAACCAAAAATGTCTGTACACATTGCCAAATATTCCCTGGGGTGCAAGACTGCTCCTGGCTGAGAACCACTGAATTAGACAGACCTGGGTTCCCATCTTGGTTTTGACACTTACTGGCTGTGAGACCTTGGGCAAATGATTTAATCCCTCTTACCATCACTTGGCTCAACTAAAATGGGAATAAGAATAGTACGTAGTTTGCACTGCTGAGGTGGATGGTAATTAAAATAATGGATGTAAAGCCTTAGCCCAGCTCCTTGTACAGGACAAACACTCAATAAATATTAGCTGTAGGTTTGCTTTTATTACCTAGACACAGCATTCTGGTGGTTGGAAATACCCATAATGCTCCTAAGTATTACTGCTGCTCATCAGATGTTAAAAAATGTATTTAGCGGGCGCCTGGGTGGCTCAGTTAGTTGGGCAACTGCCTTCGGCTCAGGTCATGATCCTGGAGTCCCGGGATCGAGTCCCGCATCAGGCTCCCTGCTCAGCGAGGAGCCTGCTTCTCCCTCTGACCTTCCCCCCTCTCATGTACTCTCTCTCATTCTCGCTCTCTCAAAAAAATAAATAAATCTTTAAAAAAAAAATGTATTTAGCAACAAGAGTCATCTCAGATGTGTTGATCCGCCTTGGCAAATCATTCCACACACAGGGTCAAGTCCTGGCAAGGTTACAGGCAAATACAGCACCTTCGTGTAGGCTTCAATGCCATTAGGAAGGGAATCTCTCCCATCTGATCTCAAATGTTAATCTCCATCAGAGCCGGGCAGACTATCTCTTAATTGGACACACAGTGGCGTTTGAAGGCAAGGTGCCAGCATAGTCAGCTGTCAGGCACACTTAAAAAAAAAAATCTACCCAATATATGCTCAACCATTGGCACCATCTGCTGCCCAAATGTCACTCATTGTAAAGGAGATCACTCAAATCTTGCACAGTTTGGGGATGAATGGGCCACAACAAATGGTTATGAAAGTTAAGTACACTGCTAATCACCCATCTCTGTAGGTCCAGAATGTAACCACCTCCAAAGCCAACTGGATTTCTCATTCAGAGTCAAAGCCATCCTAAATTCTCCAGCTGTAGCTGACGAACACTTGTGTGTTGATGTCTGTGTATTCACTTTCCAAAAGCCGTATCTCTGCTTTATAAACCATACCGCCCTAAACCCGAGAATGCGCTAAACCTAGTCACCACATTTCATCCAGTCTGACATATATAATTATTTTATGTTTCAGTAAAACAAGAAAAAGTATTGCCAATTGTAACTGTAGTACACCATCTAGTATACAAATTATTCAAATTTCACAGATGTTTAAATGTGAAAAAAAATAGTCTTGGAATCAAAGAAATATAATCATATTTCAACCAACAATCAAGGCTGAAAACCATGCCGATAAAGTAAGGCCAACTGGACTTGAAATCTACCTGAACGAGATTTTCAGTGTATTTTTTTTCCTGAATATGAAAATCGTAAGTATATAATGTCGAGAATTTTTGAAAATACAGAAAGTATTAAAAGAAAAATTAGTTACTTGAAATTCCACAACTACTAGTATTTTGAAATATTTCCCAACCAGTTGTTGTATGTAGATATTTATACGACGTCAGGATCATGTTGTGGTTACGGTTTAATACCCTTTGCATTTCATGTTCTATCACAAGCATTTGTCCACAGCTTTAAATAGCCTCCACAATGACAGGATGGTAAGAGCTCTTTTCACAAATGTTAGATAGGTTCTTAAAAAAAATGTTATGTCCCTGCATGAAAAACCTTTGAGAAACGACTGGGTAGGCCTAGCACTCTTACCACTCTGTGCTATACTCTATTTCCTGCAGTGATGTCAGGCCAGTTAAAGGGGATTACAAACCAATATTGCTATGAATGCTCCTTCATCCTCAAAATGAAAGCAATGCAATAGTATAGTATTACAAAAGTGAGAATGTCACTGAAAACCCCATTTACGCACTTGCAAGACTGACATCCCAAACCATTTTTACCCTAAGAAACTTAACTTTTAAACCTGTTCTTTCTTTTATCTCTCACCAAATGAACTAACTTGGAAATGCTACGTACCATCACGAACATTGACTATGTGACTGGAAAAACCTTACTGATTACGAACCTGGTAAAATAACCGTTGCTTTCTGGCTGGGTTTCTTTCCACATCTGATTCGGTATTCATTTATCGCGTTTTCAATCTCCTGAAGCTTTTTCACTGCATCTGTGTAATCTTGCTTTCGTTTTTTCTTCACAGTTTTACAAAGGTCTGGCTCGTTGGCAAGTTTCTTTGCAGCTTCAACCAGCTTTTGCTGTATTAGGAAATTGCTCTCCAGTTCTTGCAAAGCAGGATCCTGCATTTATACAATGATACTGGTTCTTGTACACTCTCAGATCAGATGCTCTTTGAGAATAAAACCTTCCTAAGTTTACTGCATAGGTATCTTCAAACACTTTTCTAGGAGACAAGACCTCCCTCATCCATTTACTTACACTCCTCACTACTCCGACTTTTTTCCTTTTAAAGAAGGGAATGGCCTTTCATTCATGTAGTTGGTTGGGTGAAGATTATATTTTTCAAGGAGAGATTCTTCACCCAAGATTCACAGACACAGAAGGTTATATTCACATACATAGCTTTAGAAACAGATACATTTGGGTTTGATTTCTCTTTCTGGTGGTTCCTGCTTCCGTGACCCTGGAAACACTGCTTAATATTTTAATGTTGCAGGTTATTTTCATTCTGCATCTCCATTTCAAATAAGAGAACATCTACCTTGTAAAAATATGGCAAAGATTAAATGAGATTGTGTGTGTTCATTGCTTAGCTCAGGACTGGGTATACTCAATAAATTGCTGAGCTCAGGGGCGCCTGGGTGACTCAGTCAGTTGAAAGTCCAACTCTTGATTTCGGCT
Source organism: Mirounga angustirostris (assembly GCF_029215605.1). NCBI lineage: Eukaryota > Metazoa > Chordata > Mammalia > Carnivora > Phocidae > Mirounga > Mirounga angustirostris. Next base: position 179,912,049 of record NW_026991709.1, on the reverse strand, counting down.
CAGGTCACGGTCTCAGGGTCATGGGATGGAGCCCTGTGTCGGGCTCCGTGCTCATCAGGGAATCTGTATGAGATTCTCTCCCTGTCCCTCTGCCCCTTCCCCTGCTCGTGCTCTCTCTGAAAGAAATAAATACATCTTTTTAAAAACTTGCAAAGCTCACTCTATTATGGATGGACACTGCTATCATTTTCTACAGCCAAATGGCTAAATTCGGGCAAGAAACAGGAGTAGGGGCCTACGATCTGATGACATGCAAATAAGAAAGTACACTCTATACTGGAACTTTATTATACCTGAATGCTGTACATATATTATGTCACTTACTACTCCTCGTATCCATTAGCGGGAAGAACAAAGATTAGCCCCATTTTATGGATAAGGGAACCGAGATCCGAGAAATGACTTATCAGAAAGGGCAAACGTATTCATCAAAGGCTTCTCTGTTTTACATGGAAGTGTCTAATGCTGATGCTGGAGTTCTTCATTCTTATGGTCATGGTTCTCAGTTATAAACATTTGGGGTTTGTTTAACACTCTCTGTGCTTGGGAGGAGTAAAGTAATGAGAAATAACTCAACTGTAATTGGACTGTGCATGAAAGAAAGAATTCGATTTGGTCTACTATATCACTTTCTTTCTTTTTTTTTTTTTTAAAGATTTTATTTATTTATTTGAGACAGAGAGAATGAGAGAGAGAGAGCACATGAGAGGGGGGAGGGTCAGAGGGAGAAGCAGGCTCCCTGCCGAGCAGGGAGCCCGATGCGGGACTCGATCCAGGGACTCCAGGATCATGATCTGAGCCGAAGGCAGTTGCTTAACCAACTGAGCCACCCAGGCGCCCCTACTATATCACTTTCAAGTGGCGAGATAGAAAGGTACAGCAGGAACTCAAAAACCAAAGAAACAAGTCAGCCACATTCAGCTGAGGGCTTTTCTGTCCGGCTGTTAACAGAAATGCTCAGAGCTGGTGCTCATACCTGTTCACTTGGCAGCAGGTTGTCATCCAATTTGAACGCAGTGCCTACACGCCTTCTGACCTGAGGCGGTTTCTCACCTACGCTCAGCGGATATTCTTTTGGCATTTTGCCGGTGAGCTCCTGTAAAATGGGACAGAATCGAGAGGGGGATAATTGACATTGGCCAGATTGTCAAACATAATGTGACAAGTCCCCCCAAAGCAGAAGACACTCACAGCCTCCCGCAAACAGATCTTCTTAAGCTCCTCGACTTTTTTCAGGAGTTTTTCCTGCAAGAGCTTTTCCTTCTTCTTGAGCTCCAGGATTTTCTCTCTCTTTTGCTCCTCGCTAACTTCTGAGTCTTGAGAACCTGGAGGGATTGGAAGGGAGGGCAGGGAAGGTTTATACAAGGCATGTTTCCTTCCTTTTTTAAAGGACAAAGGATTTTTAAGCCCGACCTGCTATTAAATAATAATTTATTTCTTTTCTCCTTGTTTCCGAACATAATAAAAGGAAACTGGAGAACATTTTCTCATGCTTCTGGGCATCCAACACAGCCTGGTAATTATATATACCTTCTGTGTTTTGGCTCAGTCATTCTAGAAGCAATGATAAAATGCTTAATGTTTCAGACACAGTCAAGGAAGAATTTCAATTTTCTGAGCAAGAGAGAAGGTAAGATGTTCCTGGAGATAGTTGCTTAGAATGTCCTTGTAGAAAGCAAGCAAGCCAAGCAAAGGAGTGTTCTGTGCCTAGATTAAGAGCTGACAATAGGATTTAGATGGGAAAGTTCATCTGAGTTCAGTTACATATACTTGGTGATAAGAGATTCCAGAATTTGGAATGAATCTCTCTCATGGTACAGTTCAATCATTAACTTTAAAATGTCACCTCTGTCCACATATACAGGTACAGAGGAACGGCTTCAGGGCAGCAATCACACTGGGAGGTGGGGTTGGGGTGAGGTTTGAAGCTTGTAGTCATGTTTGTCTATATATTAAGTAGAGCATTAGACAACTGTCTGAATCAAAAACTAAATATTGGGAGAAGAAGAAGCTGATAGAATAGATGGGGAGAAAATGTCCTTTCAAGTTACCCTGAGGAGTTCACTATCTTTGTAACCAGTGTTGTTTATGCAAGCTGACTATTTATAATTGAACTTTCCTTTTACTTTTTAATACATTGGCTTATGCTGCATGCTGCAGGTTTTGATAGGCTTATTTACTCCCCAAATAATGGGTCTAAAATGCGTTTAAAAGTGGTTTATGACCCCCAAAAGTAGTTTAAGACCAAAAAAAGTGAAAAATAAAAATCATCTGTACTTTCCCAAAATGTTACCTGAAGAGATTAAACTGCCATTGCTCGCCATGATGAACTGAGTTTTGGCCTCCAGTGTCACCATTTTGGAGACCCTCGGTGTTCCTGTCTCGGTCAAATCCATCGCAATATCGTCTAAACTCCTGGCTGAAGGAATTTTTGCCTAAGGGGTATACAACATGGAAACAGAATTCATTCAACTGAACTTATTTCAAATTAATAAAATGATTAAGTTACTATGGAATAAGTATGTCAACACAGAGGACAATTTAGAATTTTTACATGCCCAAGTGACACTTCAGAAGAAAAAAATACAAGACTTAAGCTTTACAACGAAAATGTTTAAATATGCATGAATCTCTCTCATGGTACAGTTCAATCATGAACTTTAAAATGTCACCTGTGTTCACGTATACATGTGCCAAAGAAAAGTTGGCACGTCTCACAACTTCTAAATCAGGCTATATACTGCTCCTCTTTTAAATGTAAGAAAAATTAAAACAGTTGGTCAGAAAGTTTAAAAAGCAAAAACTCAAAGAACAAAATCCCTTGTGCTTGCGTCTTTTCTGAGGAAGCTTATCTTCTGAGCAGAAAGCAAATGAAGGAGGGAAGTCTGTTCCTACAGAAACGCTCTAGTGACTTACTTTGCTTTGCTTCCGGTCCAAGTAAAACTGATGCTGACTAATTGCCATTACCCAGATGGACTTGATGAGAGAAGGGTTTGCATACCACGTTTGCACGAAGAGGCCACTTTGCCCAAAGGTTCTTCTTGACACAGAAATCCTGAAAGATTAAGGAAAGCATTCGATTTATTCACCTCTGGCCCAGCGCACCACAAAATGTACCCAGTGAGGAATGTGATCATGAAGTATCTTCTTATTTGTTTTCCTGTGGCCGCACTCGGATGTTGAGAGGAGCCAAGCTTCTGATTTTCTCCTTTTATGAAGAAACCCGTTGCACCTGGATAATCTCTTTTTTTTTTTTTAAACTAGCATGTTCAAAAATGCATACGCACATACTCCAAAGGTAAGAACTACTCAAATAAGGGGCTGTACTAAAAACATTTACTTAAAAACCAGAGGATGTGTGACCATCACAAGAGGTCAGGAATCAAGGGGATAATATTTCAAAGATAACGCAACCGAGAGGGCAGGGTCAACACCTCCCTCGAGGTAAATAGCATTTCAGATCTAGGTAGACTTATGCAGCTCTGACATTATCAGAGGATGAACATGATAATATTGTCTGCAGATATGCAAGTCTGAAACTGGTCCAGTGTACTGCTTATGTACCAGATAAGAAGAGGAGAGAGGGTCAGAGGAGGAGAGGGTGCAAGGAGAAGGAAAGGGGGGCAGGCAGACGCTGTGGGGAAGGAGAGAGAAGGGTACCAATGTTCTTTGTAGGAATTTGGCTTATCTCTTGGTCCTCTTTTTGTCACAGCTGTTTCCCCAATCCCTCTGACCTCCAAGCATCCATAAACGTATCTGAAAGGCAAACACTGAGGACTGATAATGAATTCCTCTGAAGAGCTCGGAGAGCCTCCAATCCTGACTTCAATCCGTGGCAGTAACTTGGCAACTGTTGTTTTAGAAGTGGCCAGGAAAACCAAATTAAAAATATGAGCAAAGGATCTGAACAGGTATTTCTCTAGAGAAGATATACAAGTGGCCAAAGAGCACATGAAAAGATGCTTAGCCATCATTAGTCATGAGGGAAATGCCAATCCAAGCCAAAATGGGCTATCACTGTACGCCACTAGGGTGACTATTAAAAAAACAACAAGAGCACAACTATAAGTAACAAGTGTTAGGGAGGATGTGGAGAAAAGGGAACCACAGACGTTGTTGGTGGGAATGCAAAATGGTAGAGTTACCCAGCAATCCCCCTCCCAGCTCTACCCAGGAGAAATGAAAACATGTCAGCACAAAAATGTGCACATGAGTGTCCCTGGCAGCAGGGTTACTGGGATTGTCACTGCGACCATATAAAGAAAAGGCTGTTGTCCTCACCTCCGTGGATCGTGAACTTCAACGGCAAATTTTTTCTCACGGAAATATAGGTTCTCCAGCTGTTTCCATTGGAATAACTACAAAATCAAGAATGCAGAAAAGACGCACAGCTTTAATTAATGCTGATTTTTCCTAAATCTGGAACTCAGCTTCATCATCAAATAATCAAGAAGGTACACTAAGGCGAAGCACGGATATGTGATGCAGTCTTGTTGCAAATCAACAACCTGAAACCATTTTATTCCTTTCTCTGACAGTAATCTTCACCTCAAGAGTAAATCTACCTTGAACGCTAAAACCAGGCCAGTGTGGGGAACATGCATACTCTTTTTCCTCTGACTCAACTAAATAAAAATAGTTAGGAAATCCTCACAGATTCCAGTAAGCACATGCCTTCTGATCAAAGATGTTGACTTCATATTCAAATGGAAAGATATTCAAAGGGATGTTTCAGCAGAACCACGGATGAAATTTCAAAAGAATGCAAAGTGAAAGTAAAACGGGACCCCAAGCAGGGGTGATTCTCTGTGATACCAGTTGCCCGCCTACGAGAGTTCCCCTAAATGCGACAGAAACCTAGTGCCAGGAACTGGAGCCGAGGTGGGGAGGGGAGTAATGTGGGGTTGCCCTCTTGGTTTCTGAGCTAGAGCCTCCAGTTTTTGTAAATAGAACCCACTTCTATATTCCCACTGCTGACCTTTTTTTTTAAAGATTATTTATTTATTTATTTGACAGAGAGAGACAGTGAGAGAGGGAACACAAGCAGGGGGAATGGGAGAGGGAGAAGCAGGCTCCCCACAGAGCAGGGAGCCCGATGTGGGGCTCGAACCCAGGACCCTGGGATCATGACCCGAGCCGAAGGCAGACGCTTAACGACTGAGCCACCCAGGTCCCCCCCCCCACTGCTGACCTTCTAATGCTGCACTCGGTGTCATTTGCCAATTGGTTGGAAGAAAGAGAAGTGAGCTAGCAACGTGCATTTGAAAATCAAATAATTTGTAAAAAGCAGCCCATTCCCGAGGCCGAGTGCCTGCTGTATTTTCTTACCCCCTGGTACTAGCCTGAGCCTCAGCTTTTCCTCTCAACTTGGAATTTGTCCCACTATTGATTATTAGTAGACTTTGGCCGGAGTTTGAGGAGCATTTGAATTGTCTAATTGCAAAGCACCATCAACACAACCATTTCCTGAAGTACAGGAGCCAAGATTTTCACAAACATGTGAACCTCATGTAAAGGAACAGCACGAACTAAAAGTTCCTATGCACATGTAACCAGGAGACAAAAGCGTTCAACCTGGACCCCCAACCCCAAACACAGTGAGAGAAACCAGCACACGCTAAGAACACAGCCCTTCGTGGTCTGATCACACAGTCAGTGTAACTACAACAATCACCCAGGTGGCAAGAGTTATTAGTGAAAGCTTAAAGCTACATACCCATTTCCTAAAACGTCCGTAGACTGGACGCTTTCATTTCTTTTCATCCAGATTCCAAAAACAGGACAGAAATGTGAAGGAAAATCCCAAGGCTCGCTCCACCTCCCCTCTCCCAGACAGCAGCTCCAGTGAGTTCTGAGTTTCATAAGACACTGAGGTGTAACTCAATTTCACAAACAGAGCCTCCCACGGCTGACACGCTACCAACATCAGCAACTCTAGCGGGTGACACCTCCCCAGTTCTACTCCTTCCTCCAATCAGGGAGAAAGAGGGCGAAGTTCTCCCTGGCAGATCTTCCCAGAAGGGAGACACATTCTTTTAAATGGGCCGGAGCGGGGATCCTGATGATACTTCCCGGGAAATAAGCTGCTTCGAATCCAGGCACAAATTTCACTGGAGACTGTCTCAGGGAGACATTGCTACCCCAGGTTTACTCACCCTGGGCATGAACAGGTTCTACAGGAAGAACCACAATGCAGCTCAGCTGTGTTTTTCTTTGCGTCCATTCCCACACACATAAAAACCAGGGCCGGACTTGAAACATGATCTCTGAAAGCCACCACCTCCCCCTCTTATCACTTACAAATGGGAAATACTAGAGCTTTTGCCTCCATTCAGCAAGTCCCTGCATCGAGAGCAAACATCCTCCCTGCAGGCAAAAGCCCTACTTAAACGGTGAAGGGCTCCAGGTTATTTAAGGAATTTGAAATAATGAGATGGCAACTGGGTTTGCAAAAGAAGTTAATGGTATGAGACTGAGAGCCTTCAAGTCTAGAAGGCAAAGCTGTTTCCCCACCTGAAATCTTAAAAGTTTATGGAAAATGGATTTCATAGATGTGCCTATAATAGCCTAAGTGAACTGGAATGACACAGACTTAATTCGCGGTGGCCGTCGCCGCTAGGGTGAGGATGGTGGAGTGTACCAAGGGTTTGCATTCTGGTTCCATCACTTGTTTTTTTATGTGTGTGTGTGTGGGGTAACTTGCTTAACTTCTCTGAGTCTCAGTTTTCTCATCTGTAGAATGGGAGCAACACCTGCTTCAGAGGGTTGTTGGAAGGGTTCAGTGAGGTTACATTTATGAAGCACTTATTCCCAGCGTCTGGTTTAGAATAAACATTCAGTAAGTGATAAAGCTAGTTGTAACTGTTATGAAGGACACTCCGTCCAATCCCCTAATGTTATCATGTCTTTGTGAGGATGGGGGACTGCCATTAAATAGCAGAAACAGAAGTAGAAAGAGCTGTCTGGATCCCACATCTGTCTTTGCACTGACGAGAACCAGTCAAGTTCTTCTGTTGACACATCGCGTTTCCAATTCTGTGAGTTTCAGCCTCTGTAAAAACTGCTGTATCTCTGTTGATTTCATCGGTGGTTTCCTGATACACCCTCTGGGTAGGAAATCTGTTCACTGTTCCTGTATCGCGGAGGTCAGAGAGGAGGAGGGAGGGGTGGGTCAAGGGCACGCCCACAGACAGACGCATGGCAGCAAGCTCCCTCCTGTCTGGGGTACCCAGAAAAGGAACGTGCCAACAATGCTGAGGAGTGTGCACCTGCCACAGGCCGGGCGAGGGGGGGACCTCCCAGGCTAATAAAAGACTGAGGGAAAGCCTCGGACAGAAAGGATCAAACTGTCTTTTTGAATCTTAACAAATCAAAATTAGAGGTCACCCAAAGGTGTAACACCAGACCAGGATGGGAAAGGCATCATCAGAGGCTTTTTTTTAAATAGCACTTATAATATAGGTTAATCATTTAACTGCAAGTTCACATGGAAATGACTAAATTTGGGATAGTCACAGCTGTACTGTATGACTGTACATCAGTGACTCACATCGGGTGATCCTTTGCTGTAACTTGAAGCAAAACCAAATCACTGTACTATTGATTTATGCTTTTTTCATTAAAAAAAAAAAGTTATACTTGATGAATGTACTGTTAGTACTCATGATCAAGTGAGTGGATGAGTTTTGCCTTTTGGAGTCCCACAAAGACAGAATTTTGCAGGATCATGGGCTTTTAGAAAGCCAAATTGACCACCTTCTATCCAGCCATCCTTCTATCCATCAAATGCTTATGTGCCTGAGAGTGAGTCTGCCCAACAGCCCTACAGGGAGTTACTACTTAGAGCCTCATTTTGTAAGACAGACCACTGAGGCTCAGAGAGGTTTACATAAATTGTCCAAGGTCACAAAGCTAAATGGGGGCAGATCTGGTATTCACACCCAGGCACAACTAGGCTCCCCAAACCCCACTGCCTAACCAAAGTACACCATCCTGCCTCACTCATCTGGGAAGAGGACTCAATGGAGATTTGTTTGTTTGTTTGTTTTTTTTAACAAAAACTTGGAGTAATTCTCAGATCGACCTCACAAGGAAAAAAAAAACCCAGCGGTTATAACAGCCATTTGCAGAAAAGGACTCTGGGACCCTTAAATTTTACTTGCATTAGTGGTTCTCAACCAGCAATGATTTACATCACTCCCTACTCTCATCCACAACCCTCGGGCCATTTGGGGAATATCTGGAGACATTTCTGGTTGTCACGCTGCAGGAGGGACAGGTGCTATGGGCAGCTGGTGGGTAGAAGCTGGGGATGCTGCTGAATATCAGGCCATGCTCAGGACAAAATCATCTGGCCCCAAATGTCAACAGTGCAGAGACTGAGAAAGCCTGATTCAGAGGATAATTTTTGGTGATATACCTATGCTTTGGTAGATGGAGTGTTTTGATGTAGAAGATGAAATGTTTGCTCCAAAATAATGAATGCTGGGGTCCTATTTTTCTTAGTTAGGTAATCCCCTTAGGAACAAATGGTTGTTCAGATTTTCTAAATGCAAATGTTACCCACCAGCGGGACTGAACACCACCCATCAGACTAGAAGAGGCCATGCTAACAGTCAGGTGTGCCGAACAAAAATGTTATAACATACCAAAATGGGACGTACTCCGGTAGCAAAAATTACCTTTTGAGATGTGATATCATAACCCTCCATACATGAAACATCACGTCTTAAATGCAAGGAGTACAACACTCAGAGTATTTTAGAAAAAGTTTAGATGAAGTTCTGGTCATCAGGAAATGCATAATATAAAACTCTGACCATCCAAGGGGATGTGATCCCCCCAGATTTCCTCTGTGGCTGAATCTCTAACCTCCCAGGGCCGACCTAATGACTTCCTGTTAATACTTGCAGTAGAGGGCTCCCCCCACATGGATGGTACAACCAGGGCCAACCTGTTGCTGAGGGGCACCTGCATGGCTCATCTGGGGTTTTACAACTGACATCCCTTCTCACAGCTTGGTGTCCAGCCCAGTTATTAAATATTTCAGTAAAATCCCTAACTTTGAATATAATTCTGTCTTTCCAGATGGGCTGTCAGGTCCTTAATGACAGGGACTTGGCTTTTTCCTTAAATGGAATAAAGAATATAAAGTACTAGCTCAGGGTCCTTGTACACGGGCTCAATACATTGTTTTTGTTGTTGTTGTTGTTAAAATGTAGAACTGGGGAAAACTGTACTCTCTTGTTAGAAATTTGTTCCCTAAGGATGAATGAATGAAAACCAAACCAATCTTTGGTCATAAGTACAAAGCGAAGAAGCCTTTACTGTTTATGCCCCTTCCTAGAACATTTTTGTCACAACGCTTTCTCTACTCATTGTAGATAAATGTCCAATGTGGCATTTGGACAAGTCAATCCTATTAAAGTACTATCTTTCGGGGCACCTGGGTGGCTCAGATGGTTAAGCGTCTGCCTTCGGCTTAGGTCATGATCCCAGGGTCCTGGGATCGAGCCCTGCATCGGGCTCCCTGCTCAGCAGGGGGCCTGCTTCTCCCCTTCCCTCTGCTTCTCCCCCTGCTCATATTCTCTCTCTCTCTCTGTATCTCTGTATCTCAAATGAATAAATAAAAAAAAAAAACTTAAAAAAAAAATAAAGTACTATCTTTCATTTCTCTGTATGTGCCAACAATTCAGCCATTCGGTAAATGCCTGGAAATACAAACTAACAGATTAAATAATGAAATTGAATGGTTTTGCCTGTCCAGCAGCCACTTCCTCTTCTTCAAACACCATCTTCTGTTTCTACAGAGAAAACTCTCAGCCTTTTAAGCTCTAGCTACGGCGGTATCCTCCCAGTTTTATGACGTGGCTACCCCCTTCCCATCTGCATACGCTCTTTTCTGACTAGAACGTGTCAACCCATTCTTCATAGCCTGTCTCCTTCCCACCCTTCAGGACCCAGTTTAAATGTCACCTTTCTCAACGGCCTTCCCTGAACCCACTGAGGGTTCCACACCCATCCCATTATTGTCCCTCCATTTTGTTTCCACGAGAAACTATCCAAAATTTATCATCCTGTTTTATTTCTTTGCTCACTCAGTAGTTTCTCACTGACCATCCCCCTAAAAGACTTCAGAGAAAACAAACACAGAGAAAACAAACACAGAAACTACTTATCACCCATAGGATCTTTTTTCCCTCCTTCCTTTTAGTAACAAAACACCCTGAGTTATGGCTTTGCCCATGGCCACCCACCCAAAGACTACCCTTCCCAGCCTCCCTTACAATTAGGCTTTATGACTAATCAGGCTGCTTGCCTTGAATTCTTTCCATCTGCTTGCCAGTTGTGAAATGGAAATGGAGACTCACCAATGCCCAACCGATTCTCTGAGAGTTCCTTGTCTTAGAAGAACTGCTTAAAATCCTGTGATGAGCTTACAGAAGGGGAAGAAAAATATCTACAGTCTTCTATAAATCAGAATATGGTAGGAAGGAAAAAAAAAATCTACTCGGTAAAATTAGTCACTAACCCATTGGGTCCTCACAATGATCTTTGAGGTAGATAGAGTAGACAGAATTATTGGAATTTGAAAGTTGAGGAAATAAAGACCCAGAAAGGTTGAGTGACAGCTCCAGGTCAGCCAACCAGTAAGCAGGAGTGCAGGACTGGTTTCTTATTTCAAACCCACGTAGGATTTGAGCTCTCCTCCCAGTGACTCTGCAGAAGGCTTTAATGATTAGATTGATTATTGGTGTGGCTGGAGCTTAATTAGACACTTTACAAACAGGATGGACTGGTCTCCAGTTGACATTCTCTAATTCCATTCTTTTCTTCCACACCATACATTATTATGTACTGACGAAGAAGGTGTGACTGGACAGCACATGTTCCTTCTTCTCCTGCAGCTAAGCTCATCCAGAACTTAAGCAGTGTTAGAAGGAGCAGCCCCATCGAGCTCCCTGGTGAGGCGGCAGCAGGTGGTGGAAAAACCAGGAGTGGCGAGAAATGTCAAGATGGCTGTGCTTATTAGAAAAGTAAGCAAGTCCCCGAGTTTAAATGAAATGAACCCTGTACTTTCATTACAAGGAAACAGGAAGACTCCTGTGCTTGTGACTTAATTCATCTGGCTCTAGGCATTTGGGAATTCCAATAGTTTAAAAAAAAATCAGTTAACAGAAGGCTAAGAACTCTTTCCCCACCCTGAAATGCCCCGGGGTGATGATGCACATCACAAGACTTGGTTAGCAGTTATAATGCACAAAGATACTAATCTTGAAAGGCATTTTATCCCACCAAGGTCTGCTGGTGACACCCTGGCCGGCATGACTTTTTTATTTCTCCCATCTCTGACAGGGTCTGGTTTTCCCAGGTCAAATAACTTGCTGGAGGACTACAAATCAGTCATGACATCTATCAATACTTCACTTAGCCACTGGCCCACTCTACCTCTTTGTGAAGAAATGACATTTTTCCTTGAAATACTGAACGAGCAATAAAAAGCTAGGGAACACAAGCTTGCATTTTTGTTTTAAATGTAAAACTTCACTGTTTTTAAGTTCAAATGTCCTACGATTTGAAATTAAGTTCAGTTCTGGTATGTTTTCACATTCCATAAGAGTTTGCAATGACATATTTCATGCATAAAGGGAGAATTAAAAAGAAAAAAAAACTGCTTGTGATCTGAATTTTTAAGACCCTGAATTTTTGTGGTTTGTTACTCAGAATTTTAAAATTCTCTTAATTTGCATCATGCCTCAGGGCATTACAGTTAATAAATTGGCACAGAGTGCTTAAGAGTCTCTGAAAACAGAAGATCTGAGTGTGGACTCTTAGAACGCTAGGGCTACAAGTCTGTAGCAATGTTGGGTCCTTCTCTAACCAAGCCTATTTCTCATCTTTTTAAATTGTCTTTCTCTGTCACTACCAACGAACAACAACCAGTTGCGTAGTGATGACTGTGTATGCTGAATATAATCTCATGTAATGCTTACAAACACCCTATGTTGTCAGTTGTATTACCGTGGTGCAGATGAAGACACTGAGTTTAAAGAGAGATTAAAAAAACATGCCCAAGGTCACAGAACAAACAGACACCAGACACCAAAGACAGGCCATGGGTTGCTTCCCAAATTCTTGCTCTGCATCATTATGCTACACAGATGGAAAACTTTCCCCCATGACTGGCAAAAGCCTTAGAGCCAAAATACATGAAGAATACTTCCTGGGTGTTCTAGCAGGTACGAGAAACACAGTCCCCAACATTCCTAGGCTACAACTAATAGACATTGTATGGAAAGGACAGAAAACTTCAGCTTGTGGGTCTCGGACAAACATTTTTTTCAAAATAGGCTTTGGCATTAGTCAGTCTCTCTTATTATTGGCAAATCTTGCCCCTTCTGGCCTGTTTTCAAGTTACATAATTTTATAACTCAGCAGGCATGTGTAACAAGCAGCTCAAGAGGCTGAGCATCTCCAAGGCCTCCCATTCCAGCCTTTGTTTCAGGGTTTGCCAATCTTGACCTTCATTCCTGCTTGGCCACTGGTAACTTGCTGTGTGCCCAGGTCATGCAAACAGCTGAAGCATGATCCTCCTTTTTACAAGTCAGTGCTCACGGCCTTTTAAATTATGGCCCTTTCATTTGGACCAACTGGGCCAGGGCAGTGACTTGTAGAACATCCTCCCTCCAATTAAACCCATAGGTTGTTTGGCCGTGGAAAAATAAACAGATGGAAGCAAAATCCATTGTCGGGTTTTAACAGAAGAAGGAGGATGCAAACAGTGGTACAATGGACGGCTGCAAAAGTAACCAACATAGAGAAGACAAGGCAGTGGTAAACAAGATGGCCCCGTTAGGTCCTTTTTGAATTGAATGGCACATCTTGAAAATGAAAGCGAAAACTCTGCCAATCGAAAAAAGGAAGTGTCTTCTGATCCTTGTCTCAACTCTGGGTTGAACAAGCAAGCCTGATTGTGATCAGTGTCAAACAATATTGACCAATTCCTATGAAACTGTGAATGTAAAGAAGGGGCTATGAGTCATAAGCAACTGAGAGGAAATTCGCTGCAATATTTACTGCGCAGATTCTGATTCACCGTTATTTTGGGAGAAAGTCTGGTTGTTTTTAGTAGATGCATTTACATTCTGCAGGATTCTCAATTTCATGAAGCCACATTCGCTAAGAGATGACTTGTGAGTTGATTTAAGTTATATATGACATGCAAGATTCAGCGAAACCAGTGAGATTCCTGAATGTTATTTCTTAAAGTAAAATTCAGCAGAGAAATAAATTACCAAAAAATGTTAATATAGGTTGAAGTCCACCTCAAGAAAACACGATAAGCAATGATTTGGTATTATAAAATAGATAAACTAGGGATTAGTTATATGCCTTGACTGGGATTCATTATGCTCCTTCTCCCCGCCATGGACCCCCACAGTTAACAACCATAATGTCCATCAAAAGCGAATCAGTATTTGTATGTATTTCCACATATTGGACACTGGGCAGCTTTAGACCGAGTGAAGAGAGATGTGTTTATAAAGTAACCTGGAGAAATAGGACATGGGATGAAATCGTGTGCATAGAAAGATTTCTCTCTCTGGAAAGCTCAGGATATACACTGACAAAGTCTCAATGAACCAGTTATCATTCTCTTGACTGTGGTTATCATGGGGAAGGGATGGGAATTGCAGAAGGACTTCCCGCCCTAACTGACATGTTTCTGTAGTTTGTATTTTTGTTGTTGTTGTTGTTTTTACAATGGCTATGTATAAGTTTTGGTTAAAAAAATAACTATAAATAGGGGCGCCTGTGTGGCTCAGATGGTTAAGCATCTGCCTTCGGCTCAGGTCATGATCCCAGGGTCCTGGGATCGAGCCCCACATCGGGCTCCTGGCTCAGCAGGGAGCCTGCTTCTCCTTCTCCTTCTGCCTCTCTCCCTGCTCATGCTCTCTCTCTCTCTCTATCTCTGTGTCTCAAATGAATAAATAAAATCTTTAAAAAAAAAACTATAAATAAAAATGATTTTGAAGATGATTTTGAAAAAAATCACATGCCCATCATTTCTAACATTATTTATTTGAAATTTGGTCTTAGAGGCCAATTTTCAAGTATGAACAACATTATTCATACTCTTCCTGGAAATTAAGTAAGTATACCTTACTTCAATTGATCTTAGTCACAGGGCTTATAGAGACACCATTCTGTTATAGGATTACAAACATGCTGTCTTCCTGTCCCTCACACAGATGGATATAGGTTACGAAATGATATTTTATTTTATTATTATTATTATTTTTAAAGATTTTATTTATTTATTTGAGAGCGAGAGAATGAGAGAGAGCACATGAGAGGGGGGAGGGTCGGAGGGAGAAGCAGACTCCCTGCCGAGCAGGGAGCCCGATGCGGGACTCGATCCAGGGACTCCAGGATCATGACCTGAGCCGAAGGCAGTCGCTTAACCAACGGAGCCACCCAGGCGCCCTGATATTTTATTTTTATCAATATTTTCCAATAAGAAGCCTCAATGCCCAGCTAGTCTGCTCCGGGAGGGCAGGACTGGCATTAGAAGGGGGTGAGCCCTGGGCCACCCCTTTGTGTTGTCTGTGTCAGCCTCACAGTCATAAAATGGGGAGAAAAGAGGAGCTTAATTATTTTAACTCAACGAAAGATTGTGAGCATTGATAAAAGCTGAAAAACCACAAAGAAGATGAAGAACACTGTGGTATGATGACAAAGGCCGGTTTATGATGAATATGGCTGTTTTTCAAACAGACATTAAAGCACGAGACAGACGGAAATGATAGGAGTAATTCAAGACTTCAATGTCGGGGTGTGATAACACATGGTCTGCTATTATAGGTCACTGTTTCACTGCCGTGTCGCCCACTGATGGCAGCAGAGCACAGGGAGGGCGGCGAAACCAACCAGGGGCGGCATGAGTAAGCCTTCGTGTCATTATAATACACAGTTAGGCCAGGGCAGGTGGGTGGCTGTCTACGCGGACTCATCCATTCTCATATGGGCAGAAACGGATTATACGCCTGTGCTTGGATCAAGAGAAGAAGTGTCATGGCCACAGTTCAAATGGAAAATAACGTCGTTTATTAGGTCTGGAACACCCAAACCTGAGAGAGTGTGACCTTTAATAAACAGCACAGGACTTATTTTTCTTTTGAAAAAAGCAGACATGTTTCGTGTGGAAAACTGTGAACCAAAGATAAGTGAAAATAGCAGCAGTAGTCAAAAGATCAGTTTTTTGGATTACTGGATTGGACTGGATTACTGAGAGGGAGCCAGCACCCAATACTCAGGCTTACGTCTTCACAATTCATCCACCTGTGTATCCATCCAATGTCAGTAAGCATACGTATGTATATGTATGTATGTATATATGTGTGTGTGTGTGTGTATAATTTATATAAAAATATATTAACATTATATATAATTATGTATATAAATAAATATTTTATGCCTATACAACAGATAGATATATACAAAACTTGGAAAACAAATGTCATCCTTCTCTTCATATGACCTTAAAATAGAAATCTAATTGTATGCATTTATAAATGAAGTTGGGATCAACATCCTTACAGTTAAGTCTTTGTGCATAACTGGATTCCCTTAGAATAAATGATCAGATGTGGAATTGCTGGATGAAAGGTACATAAATTAGTTATAAAAAGCATTTTTCACTTAACCTGAGCCTTCTCTGAACCCATAGCTTCACTAACGAAAGTTACTTGTCCGAGACGAGACTATTCTGGTGCCCATTAAAGCAATGTTGCCAAATCCAGAATAGCTTAAGTTCTCCTGTGTGTCTGAAATGATTCACACTTACTTTCCGAGGTTTCACTTTATCTTGCAAATCATACTGGCCGATTCCTTTATAGCTGATTCCAAGCCACCAAGGAAGTCCTTGTTTATCCTGGAAGATAGAAAAGCGTGAGAACCAAGTCCTAATTGTTCAGTCTTCTAGAGGTGAAGATTTACCAATTTCATCTTTTAACAAATATCAGCAAGTCACAATAAAGCTGTCTTGGTAAACAAAACATTACTTAAAAACCTAACTTGCTATTAAAATGCCTTCAAAAAAGATCTGTAAGTTAGATCAATACTATTAATGCCGTCAAAAAGAATGAACCATTACTGTCTTGACTGTTGGAGAAAAGAAAGAAAATGTAAAATTAATCCCGAGTGGAAAGCCAGTTATCCATTTAAAAAAAAAAGAAAGAAAGAAAAGAAAAGAAACTAAAAAGAAAAAGAAAAAAAGCTCTCTGTTCTCTTAATCAGTAACCAGCTACAATGGTCAGGGAAGTTTCCAAAGAATTACAAAGATGAGAAAGGTGGCTACAAACCTGATGTTTATAAGCCACTTAACAATGAATGTGGGAATACTGAAAAGCTCTTCTGGAGAACTGTATGATTCAATGGCAGGATGTTTGAATCATCACTTTGAGGTACATATGGGGAGGAGAGGAATTTTTTTTCATAAATTTATCTTTTAGGTCTTGCCAAAGTGAAGGATGTAGTGACATAGGGAAAGAAAAATTTAGACTTAAACATATACCCATATGCAAAAAAATTAAGAATCAGGAGAAACCGAAGTTGAATTGCTACATATTTTTAGTACAAGGTATCCTCATTATGCAAGTATTTGTTATTTAATCCCCCATTTTGAATTGCAAATACTGTTGTAACTTGAAAAGTCACTCAAGATTGATCTATGATAAAATTCCTTTCAAACAAGACCCCCTTCTTAATGGTCCTTTATCCCTTACATCTCAAAATAGTTCTTTTTTTTTTATTATGTTATGTTAATCACCATACATTACATCATTAGTTTTTGATGTAGTGTTCCATGATTCATTGTTTGTGCATAACACCCAGTGCTCCATGCAGAACGTGCCCTCTTTAATACCCATCACCAGGCTAACACATCTTCCCACCCCCCTCCACTCTAGAACCCTCGGTTTGTTTTTCAGAGTCCATAGTCTCTCATGGTTCATCTCTCCCTCTGATTTCCCCCCCCTTCATTCTTAATCAATCTCTCCCTGCTTGAAAACACCTGAAAATACTACACAAATATGAAACATACCAATTGAAAATTGCTATCGCAAATCCTGCAAAATTTTGAGAACTTTATGAATCTGCTGAAATGACAATGGCAAGTTTATGATTCTCATATAAAGGCTCTATCAAGTGAGTATCCGGCACTATTAGGCAGGTGAACAACTGGAGAAGAGAAATAGCAGCAAAAATAGGTAAAAGGAATGGATGTGCTAAAAGAGAATAATTTGAGTATGTTAGGATTAATAGAGGTTTTGGGAAAACATTTCAATGGAGCAAGTATTTTACAAAATAATGAGCATTATAATTTGCTACAAATGACAAGATATAATCAGGCTTTTTTTTTTAAGAAAATCAATCATATTTTAAATGTTGAAATTTATAGAGATAATTTGCATACATATGCATATTAATTTATGTGATTTTAGACGCTGGTACTGTTCACTAACTCACAAACTAACATGGGCATTATGAAAGCTTTGTTATGCAAAAGTATTTACCTTTACTGCATAATAATGGACTCCGTACGTGGGTAGAGCTTCTACTATTTTCATATACCTATGAAAAATGAATATATATTATAATCTCTTAATAAATTAGAGGATCATTTTGGGAAAAGTGATGTACAGAAATATGATTTGTGGGGCGCCTGGGTGGCTCAGTCACTTAAGTGTCCGATTCTTGATTTCGGCTCAGGTCATGATCTCAGGATCCTGAGATCCAGCCTGCGTAGGGCTCTGCACTCAGCGGAGAG
Organism: Mirounga angustirostris; assembly: GCF_029215605.1. Taxonomy (NCBI): domain Eukaryota; kingdom Metazoa; phylum Chordata; class Mammalia; order Carnivora; family Phocidae; genus Mirounga; species Mirounga angustirostris. The sequence goes on along the minus strand of NW_026991709.1, from coordinate 179,894,219 downwards.
TCTGCTTGAGGTTCTCTCTCCATCTCTCTTTGCCCCTCCCCCTGCTCGCTCACTCTCTCTCAAATAAATAAATAAATCTTAAAAAAAAGAAAAGAAACACAATTTGTGTCTACTTTCCTCGTTACAACCATGGATAATGCCTCTGACTAAAGCAGAAATAGAATAAGCCATTCTAGGGAGTAATATATTTTACCTTACCCAAATGTTAGGAAGTTGCTAACAAAACTTCAATTTCCAAAAGCTGTAAGAAATGTTATTTTCTGCATATTAAGATTTCTATGTCTTAGAAACATATTAGACCGTATCATAAACCCAAATTGCAAGTATTTTTAAAACTAAGCACTAAACTAAGCACTTAATGCAAAGCAATGAGAACAACTTTTGGGTCATGCTCATAACAAGTAAAAAGTAAAGCAATCGTAGGGCACTAGCTGGCTCAGTCAGCAGACCATATGGCTCTTGATCTTGGGACTGTGAGTTGGGAATGCCATGTTGGGCCTAGAAATTACATACATACGTACATACATATAGTCAAAAAAATAAATTGTCAAAAAAAAAATAAAGTGATTCCACTTACTGATTGTGGTAAACTCTTAGAAATATATACCTTAACTCTTAGGTCTAAACTCTAAGAAATAGGTACCTAAAAAGGATGAATTTTATTGTATATCGAACTGATTTTAAAAAATATACCCCCCAAATAAAAATTAAAACAATGATTTCTCCATTTACTATTTCTAATCAACAAGTATTGATTGTGTACTTCTAAGGCTTTATGGAGTGGAATAAATTGTGTAAGACTTCCTCTCTGCTCACAAAGAATTGAGGTTCCTGTTTAGTACAAGTGGGCTTTTTAATGACATTTTGAATATCAATTGCTCTGGGTTTTGTAATCAATAATTTGGGATGCTTTTTTACAAAGTAAATGGCCTGTATGTAGATGAATATAAGAGGTTAGGTAAATGGGCCAGCAACATGCAGCAAATACACTGCACACCCAAGATTCTAACAAAGTGAGATGGATTCCACAGTCTAGAGCCTTAACCACCAAGCTAGTCTCTCACTTGGGGCCACAACTCCATTCCCTTAATGATTAAGGGAAGTAAAAGGACTCTGCATTTAAACAAGGACACTTCAGGGGCACCTGGGTGGCTCAGTTGGTTAAGCGACTGCCTTCGGCTCAGGTCATGATCCTGGAGTCCCGGGATCGAGTCCCGCATCGGGCTCCCTGCTTGGCAGGGAGTCTGCTTCTCCCTCTGACCCGCCTCCCTCTCATGCTCTCTGTCTCTCATTCTCTCTCTCTCGCAAATAAATAAAATCTTAAAAAAAAAAAAAAAAAAAAAAAAGAAGAAGACTTTCCCGGGGCGCCTGGGTGGCTCAGTCGTTAAGCGTCTGCCTTCGGCTCAGGTCATGATCCCAGGGTCCTGGGATCGAGCCCCGCATCGGGCTCCCTGCTCAGCGGGGAGCCTGCTTCTCCCTCTCCCACTCCCCCTGCTTGTGTTCTCTCTCTCTCTCTCTATCAAATAAATAAATAAAATCTTTAAAAAAAATAAAAAAAATAAATAAAAAAATAAACAAGGACACTTCATAACATGCTCATTAGCCTAACCTAAAATCCTTCAGGGAAATTGTTACTCTTCTTCCCCCCTGCCGCCCCCCCCAGAAAACAGGCACCATGAGTTAAAATGTCAAGGATTCAACTTCAGGACTGCTCCTTTTTGATTTCTGCCTTGAAGGCCACAGAAGGTGTGCCGTGATAAAAAGGCGATTAGTGCAAGAGGTAGAGGTTGTAAGGGAGATCTATACACTGACCAGGGGAAATGCGGTCTCTAAGTCCTGACTTCAGTTCTCACGTGCTCTGAGCTATATTCAGTGGGTTTTTAAAAGAACTTCGATGGCCATAAAAGTTATTCTACAATTACTAGAGCAATAATGCTATATTCATTTTTAGAATTTTAAAATTATAAAATTATAAAATTATAAATTTAGTTCTTATAATTTTAAAACTTCAATGTAGCTTGTGAACTATTATTAATAAATGGATGGTGGGGTGCCTGGATGGCTCAGTCGCTTAAGTCTCAGACTCTTGGTTTTGGTTCAGGTCATGATCTCACGGTCCTGGGATCGGGCCCTGCGTCAGGGCTCCCCGCTGATTTTAATAAATCTTAAAAAAAATAAATAAATGGGTGGTAACTCTGTAAGTCTAAAATGCAGAGATATGTCACTATGGTCTGTTCTTGGTAGCATGCAGATATAGATTATCCAACACCAACACTGTATGCTCTACCCAAAGTAGAGTCGCAAACCACACAACCAAACATGGCCTCCAGATAGGTTTTGCTTGGCTTGCATTGTAATAAAATTTTCTTAAAATTACTTTGCAATGTTTAAAATTGGACTTTAAAAATCAGAATTTCCAGCTTTTCACAGAAATATCAGGTCTGATAGCTTTAGGCCCGATTTCTGAGACTGAATCACCTTGCCTCGACTCAGGACAACAGCTCTCCAGTTTACCTCAGTCCCCACCATTCCCTATTGTCCTACACCTGGCCTACATTTCTGTTTTGCTACCTGCCTGACACTGGAAGATATCTGAATTAATAACACCAACTATGGAATGATTCAAGGCATTTTATAATTCATAGTAAGGCTTTTCTAACCAGATGGCGACAATATACACACAAACCACACAATAGAAATCATTTTCAAATGATTTCTTCAAACAGAAGACATTAAAATTCTATCTAAGCAAAAGGAAAGACAGATACTTACTGAACCACAGCTTGACCCCGAGTCAGACCTTTGATTTTCAAATAATGCTCAATTACCCTGTCCTCACTGTAAAACAAGGAAATGAGAAATACGGCATTTACGATTATATGAGGTACAGACTCAGTTTCAAGATTCTCAGCTGGCTGGGGCGCCTGGGTGGCTCAGTTGGTTAAGTGACTGCCTTTGGCTCAGGTCATGATCCTGGAGTCCCTGGATCGAGTCCCACATCGGGCTCCCTGCTCGGCAGGGAGTCTGCTTCTCCCTCTGACCCTCCTCCCCCTCATGTGTTCTCTCTCATTCTCTCTCTCTCAAATAAATAAATAAAATCTTTAAAAAAAAAAAAAAGATTCTCAGCTGGCTTGTTGAGAAACTTGAGAATAAAGACCTTCACCAACTTGTTTGGGAGATAGAAGCTGGCTGACTTGAGTTTCTATAGGACATGGATTCTTGAACGTCAGACATTTGGCTACCTATCATGATTTTTAATTTATATTTTATATGATATATAAATAAATATATCAATACTTTTAAAAACTTAATTTATTGGAAAAGGAAAGATAATATCAATTTATCATATGAAAAACTGGTATTTTTTGCCATAATTGAATGGGATATAAAATACAAAATAATATTATAAATACTAATTAGTGAGCCTTGCTAGGGAAATTAAAAGGTTTAAAAAAAAGAGATCAGCATGTGTTAGTTATTAAAGGCATTTTCCTTAAATTATCCACAAAGATTTAGAAAGGATTAAAACTGTTCTGAGTCTGAGTATCCAAAATACTCTCTTGTCACTCGCTACCTGGGGCACACTGCTTTCAGAGAAAACCCTTCGTTATTGTCCCAATATAAAACTTGTTGACTAGAGGGGCACCTGGCTGGCTCAGTCAATAGAACATGTGACTCTTGATCTTGAGGTGATGAGTTCAAGCCCCACACTGGGGGTAGAGATTACTTAGTAAAAAAAAAAAAATAGTTAAAAAAAAAGCCAACCTTGTTGACTAGAAAGGCAAGAACTAAGCTAAAGTCTGTCACCTTTGATGTCAGCTAGTATACCCTACTTACAGAGACCCATCATATCTCAAGTATAACCTAGAAGGGTAAACGTTTTTATCTCTACACAACCAGTAATCAGCGGTAAACGGTCTTTGTTTTTTTTTTTCTTAAGAAACTATCACTTAACAATGATTTGTTTGGAAGATTCCAGACTCAGGAAGCAATGTAGTCTCAGGATTCACTTTTGCTCTTTCTCTGGGAACTGCATTTCATCTTTCCTATTAAAGCTATTCATGTTGAATATTTATTTTGTAATCAGTTTTTCAGTGGAAAGGAAAACTATCTTCAGGATTCAGAGCCATAAATCAAGGAAACTGTATTTAAAGGGGATGTAACTAATTCAAAGGGGGAAATAAGTACTTTTCTAGGAAAAATGCTGTAAGGAAAATGGGTACTATGGATTCTTTGTAATATAAACAAATAGAATGACTTGAAATATACAACAATTTTTGGCCACAGAAGACACCTCTGATCAGTCAGGTCATTTCTGGTCATTAAGAAAACCTCCATCCAAGGAAATCTGTATTTTGTAACATGTATATTACACTCTGCTAGATTAAGGCCACATTACACAGCGACTGCACATGTTTACTTAAAAGCACTCTCTACAGACCTTTAACACATGTGAATGAGAAGGCACATAGCCACACTTCACAAATGACTACGATGGTACGATGATCTCCAGTAAGCTTTGGCAAGACCCTTTCACGGAAAGGATCAAGGTCTACTTATAGTCACTCTGATGCATGTGATGGGCTATTTGATACTTTCTTCACTCATATTTCATTTAATTTCTTGAAAAGCATGCAGTTCTCAATGGAGGCTATGATATCAAGGTCACCTGTTGTCTTGCTTTGGCTTACCAGTAAGCAAGGGATGGATGCTCCTGAAGAGTTTTGGTTGGAAAGGCTGGTAGGGTCTTTAAATCTTTCCTGGCATTTTCATCACTGAAAAGAAGAAGAATATAGTAATGTCAGCCACCATTATCTAAAATATCATCCAAGCTAGTGACCAGAGGAAATCTGATAAATAACTACAGTATACTGGGCTCTAGCCAAATATTGTCAATACACACATAAGGCTATGGATTCAATTAGAGATAGCCGCCAATTGAACCCCCCAAGCCATCTGATATTTTGAAGTTTTTATAAAGACCAAAAAAATTAAAATAACAGTATTCAGGTGCCATAATCCTATTTTCCTTACTCTCCTGATAAACTTGCAGCCATTTTCACTGTATATTTCCTACGTGTATCTATTCTATTACATAATTATTATTATAATTGTGGATATTCCATTTTTACACAGCATTCTTTAAATTTCATTACATATTTCTCTATGTTCTTATAGCACCCTCATAATGATCTTTAGCACCTACATAATACTGTTGGAATATTGGTTATCATAAAACCACCTGTAGTTATCACCAATTTTTCATAATAGATGTCAATTCAATAAGAAGTTTATAGAGGGGCACCTGGGTGGCTCAGTAGGTTAAGTGTCTGCCTTTGGCTCAGGTCATGATCCCAGGGTCCTGGGATCTAGCCCCGCAATGGGCTCGCCGCTCAGTGGGGAGTCTGCTTCTCCCTCTCCCTCCACCCCTCCCCGTAGATCATGGGCACTCTCTCCCTCTCTCAAATAAATAAATAAAATCTTTAATAAAAGATTTATTAAAAAAATTTTATTCATTGGGGCGCCTGGGTGGCTCAGTCGTTAAGCGGCTGCCTTTGGCTCAGGTCATGATCCCAGGGTCCTAGGATCGAGTCCTGCATCAGGCTCCCTGCTCGGTGGGAAGCCTGCTTCTCCCTTCCCCACTCCCACTGCTTGTGTTCCCTCTCTCGCTGTGTCTCTCTCTGTCAAATAAATAAAATCTTTAAAAAAATTTTTATTAATTTATTTGAGAGAGAGAGATAGCAAGAGAGAACATGAGCAGGGAGGAGAGGGAGAAGCAGGTTCCCTGCGAGCAGGGAGCCCGACACTGGGCTTGATCCCAGGACCCTGAGACCATGACTTGAGCCAAAGACAGAGGCTTAACCGACTGAACCACCCAGGCACCCCAAATAAATAAAATCTTTTTTAAAAAGTTCATATAGACTTTTCTATTACTTGTTGGTTATTTCCTTACCACACTCTGAAATAAAACAATCAAGTTGGCCAACTGTAGAAATCACCTGAATAGAAGATGACTTGAAAATGTGTTTCTAATGAAACCCACGCTATTGCTCAAATTGCATCAAGTAAACTAAAAACGTACCTCGTGTAAGGTTGGCTATTATCTCATTATAAAATGGCAAAATTCTAGTTGTCAAAAGAGAGGGGTGTGGGAGTGCCTGGCTGGCTTAGTCGGTAGAACATATGACTCTTGATCTTGGGGATGTGAGTTCGAGCCCCATGTTGGGTATATAGAGCTTACTTAAAAATTAAAAAAAAAAAAGAGAGAGAGAGAGAGAGGGGTGTGGTCTTTATAGAACTTAACAGAAGGAAGAACAGGTAATATAACCCAGTCATAGCTGGCCTACACAGTATGAGAGAAAATACTCTCAAAAACTGCCCCAAGTATTTAAGAAGGTAGTCTGTGAGAAAACAGACATGACTTTCTGGGGTCTATCAGAGCTTCGGATAAGTATATAAAGAGCTACTCAAAATCCTGACCAAACTGGAATCCATCTAAGAGCACATTGGTAATTCTTTTCCTCTTACTGTCCATTGTTTCATATTTTTACCATGACCTATCCTTTGTTGAGAGCCAGGCATCCTGCAACACACTTTTTTTTTTTTTTAGATTTATTTATTTATTTGAGAGAGAGAGAGAGGAGAGGAGGAGGAGGGGCAGAGGGAGAGGGAGAATCTCAAGCAGACTCCCCACTGAGTGCAGAGCCCAATGCAGGACTCGATCTCATGACCCTGAGATCATGACCTGAGCCAAAATCAAGAGTTGGATGCTTAAATGACTAAGCAACTCAGGTGACCCCATGCAACACACTTCTTAAGTCATTATTTACCTCATAGGTCTCATCACAACTTTTTCCATGTGGAAGGTACTATTATTATGCATGCTTTACAGGCAAGAGTGGTTTCCAGAGGCTAAGCCACTTGCTCAATGTCTCATAGCCACTGTGTAGGGAAGCCAGAAGGCAGACCCAGTCTGCTTGGCCTTAAAGGATAAGACCATAACCTGCTTCCTTGACAGACTCTCAGAACAGTGTCCCAAAGAGCCAACACGCACCTTTTCATTTTGGCAAGGCATAGCTCCCCTTCACCCTCACCTGCTAGTTACAAATGAAAACACTGAACCAATGAATTTCAGGAGCCATCATTCATGCATTTTCACATTAGTTTCCCTGGGGTTTGCCCCAGCGATTCGCACTGGAAGAGATGAACCCCCAACTGGAGGATCAAACACAACCTAAGGTGAATCTCCTCCCAAAGCATTCATTCAACACTCACAGATCAATGTCACAGATGAATCTGGGGAACCAAGCATGGCCTGCAGATAGGTTTTATTTGACCCACATTGTCCTGTGCTGTATTAGAAATTGCTCACTCCTGTCATCAGATCAGGCTTGGTGTAAGCGGTTCTCCTTCTAGGTCTACAGAACTTTTGTCTTTTGGCTTTACCCTCACGTTTCCTGACCGTGCTACAAGGCAATCAGGTGAACCCACTGAGCAAACTGTACATACGCTTACTGTCTTTCAGTAAGAACAGAGAGTTGAGTGTTACCTAGCTTGGAGACACTATGATTTGTACCTGTCAACATCACATTTCAAAGTGAAGGTTGCGGCCCTTCCTAAAGGTGAAAGATCCAGCTTTACAAATTACTATAGGAAATAGAAAGTCACATGGCTCCTGTTCTTATGTAAGGGTAAATATCTCTATTCATTTGAAATCTAAACAGTATGACTTAACCACATTGACAATCTTGGAAAACAGGTTTGGACTTCCTGAAAACCAAAATATACCACAATCCAATTTATTCATATTAAAGGTCAACTGTCAACTCCCAGTAATGATATTTATTTTTCTTAATAATTTCTTTTATGCTCTGTCCTTCAAATCCCATTTCTTTTTTCAAAGAAGTTAGCTTATGAGTTTTTTATGAAGGGCAAATACAATGTATATATTCTAAAATGATAGGCTAAGGACAACACTTTTTGTTATTCATCATCACCACCAATTACATATATATTATTATCTTCTGGGTCCATGTGAACCATACGCTATGTTCCAGGAACTTAGCCTAGCACTCAGTTACCTCTTTGGGTTACAGTTGATTTTGTGGCAATCAAGACCTCACTAGAGTAGAATCTGCTATTCACTATAACTTCATTTATTCTTTTAGCAAGTACGTACTGAGTATATACTGCACACCTAGTATGTAGAAGCAAAAGAGAGAGGAGAGGGGACAAAAGTAAGGGAGAGATTTTATCCATCATTCTATTCAATGAGCTCGTGGTTGAGAATAAATGGGAGGTTTGAAGTTGTGGCCCTTTAACAAGGCTTTAGTTCCTGTGTCCTCAAAGCACCAGCATCTCACAACCCTGAGATTTTTCTAGCATTTATTACATGCTTGGTAAACACCAGCAACTTACATGTTAGAGCCTAACTAAAGAAACAGCTACGTGTTTCCACAGAAGAAAATTACTCCCTGTGTTGAATTTATTGAAAGATAAACTCTGGTCTTTGACATGTCATCCTTTCAAGGAATTTTTTTTCTTTTCTTTTCTTTTTAAGAGTTATTAATTTATTTTAGAGAAGGGGGTAGAGATCTCAAGCAGACTTCCTGCTCAGGGTGGAGCCTGACACGGGGCCAGATCCCAGGACCCTGAGATCATGGTCTGAGCTGAAATCAGGAGTCGGCCACCTACCCACTGAACCACCCAGGCACCCTTCAAGGAACTGACAAGAGTAATTTTAACTATACAATAGTCACCCCCTTATCCACAGGGGATACACTCCCAGACCCCCAGTGGATATCTGAAACCGTAGATAGTACAAAAACCCTACATACTATGTTTTTTCCTATATATACATACCCATGATAAAGTTTAATTTGTAAATTAGGCATAGTAAGAGATTAAAAATAATAATAAAATAGACAACTTAACAAAGTACTGTAATAAAAGTTATGTGAATGTTGTCTTTCTCTAAAAATACCTTATTGTCCTGTACTCACCATTCTTCATACGACGATATGAGATGAGAAAATGCCCCCGTGAGGAGATGCAGTGAGGGGAATGATGTAGGCATTGTGACCTAGTGTTAGGCTACTATGGACCTCCTGACGATTTGTCAGGAGGAGGATCATCTGCTCCCAGACCACGGGTAACTGAAACCGTGGAAAGTGAACCCGCAGGTAAGGGGGGACTACAATTAGAACCACCCCAGTTATAAGATGTGATAAGATGTTCTTCATCTGGATGTGGGGGTTGAATAAATCAATATAGTACCAAAGATCAATCATGGGCCAGTATCCTAAATAACAATGAGTATTCACTCAGTAAGACCTTTCTGGGGTACCAATCAATTTCCGGGAAGCAACTAAAATGTGCATTAATAGGGTTAATAGCTTAGGGTGCATTTTAAGCAGAGTTTAGACTACTTTAAAAAGAGTATACTTGAACAGGTGGAGCCCAAGGGATTTGGGGGCAGTGCACCTATTCTGAATAATACTGTAATGACATACGTAACATTATGCATTTGTCAAAATTTATAAACTTGTACAACACTGACTGAATCCTAACTTAACTATGGACTTCAGTTAATAATGATCTAATAATATTGATTCAATTGTAACAAATGTACCCCACTAATGCGAGATGTTAATAGTAGGGGAACCTGTCAGGCGTGGGACACAGAAGGGGAAAGAGAGAGGGTAGATGGGAACTCTCTGTACTTTCCGCTCAAATTTTCTGGAAACCTAAAACTGCTCTAAAATAATAAAGTATATTAATTCAGAAAAGATAGAAAAAGAAAGAAATGCACTTTAGATTAGTGGCTTTTAACTTGTGCAGCTTTTCTCCTAAGGGGGCATTTAGCAATGTCTTAAGACATTTTTTTTAAAGATTTTATTTATTTATTTATTTATTTATTTATTTATGAGAGAGAGAGAGAGAGAGAGCAAGCGAGAGAAAGAGCATAAGTAGGGGAGAGGGGCAAAGGGAGAGGGAGAAGCAGATTCCCCAGTGAGTAGGGAGCCCTATGCGGGGCTCAATCCCAGGAGCCCGGGATCATGACCTGAGCCGAAGACAGATGCTTAACCGACTGAGCCACCCAGGTGTCCCATTAAGACATTTATTTTAAAGACTTTTTTATTTTTTTATTTTTTTATTTTTTTAAAGATTTATTTTTTTAAAGTAACCTCTACAGCCAGTGTGGGGCTCAAACTTACAACCCTGAGATCAAGAGTTGCATGCTCCACTGACTGAGCCAGCGGGGCGCCCCTTAAGACATGTTTCATGGTCACAGTTGAAGGGAGGCGTTACTGACATCCGCTGAGTAGAGGCCAGGATGCTGTTGTACATCCTACAATACACAGGACAGAGCCCCAACAACAAAGAATTATGCTGCCCAAAATGTTAGCAATGTTGAGTTTGAGAAATCCTGACTTGAATTATTATAAAATTTTTGATAATTCAACCCTAAAACTTCTAATTGTATCTTTTAGACCTAAAGAATTTCTCTCGTGTCACTCTTAGACTATAGATATCAGAACACAAATACACCTTAGATACAAATGCCTATCAGGAGCCAAGTGAGAGAGGCATTAGACATTCAACTATCTAAGCTAGCTGAAAACAGGCAAGTCAGAGTCAGCATTAGAAACAAGAACACCGGGGGCGCCTGGGTGGCTCAGTTGGTTAAGCGACTGCCTTCGGCTCAGGTCATGATCCTGGAGTCCCTGGATCGAGTCCCACATCGGGCTCCCTGCTCAGCAGGGAGTCTGCTTCTCCCTCTGACCCACTCCCCTCTCATGCTCTCTGTCTCTCATTCTCTCTCTCGCAAAAAAAAAAAAAAAAAAAAAAAAATTAAAAAAAAAAAAAAGAAAGAAACAAGAACACCGGGAGCCTGGGTGGCTCAGTCGGGTAAACATCCTGCCTTTGGCTCAAGTCAGAGCGCTGTGCGCGCGCGTGTGTGCATGCACTTTCTCTCCCTCTCTCTCAAGCGAATAAGTAAAATCTTAAAAAAAAAAAGAAGAAGAAGAAGAAACACAATGAGGAATGGTGGGGACTATGAAGAAAAGAAAACGTTGTCCATTTGAAGTGTTACTTAGCATACAGACTTGACTTGACCATATGTGACACAGATCAACATTTTAATTAATTTCTCTTTATCTAAAGTCAGACCTAGAAGGGCATGAAATATTCAGGGGCCCAAACTCTTCTCTTGTTGCTTCATCATCGCTGGGGTGTTGCTATGCTTTACATGGTCCCAAACAGCCCACCACTGAGCCCACATTTCAGCCATCAGGTCGGGGAACAACAATGAGGGAGGACAAACCCATTATTTAGGGGCAGAACATGAAATCTGCTCACTTTCCCTAAGTCTCTTGGCCAGAACAATCATACGGCTATCCCTAATTCAAAGGACACTGCAATATGTAGTCTTTATTTGGGGCAGCCACACGTCTAGCTAAAACTCTAATGATACGGAAGAAAGAGAGACTGGATACAGGGGAAAACACAATCTGACTCCAATGCTAATAGGGAGCCACCACTTAGATCCAGGTAATTTCTGCCACGTGGGAATATGGATCCACTACTGCCTAGTGATTACATTTTTTTCCCAACATTTAAGGCAAAAACCTCAGAGTTTTATGTAAGATATCGAAATTTTAAAATACTGCCTCCACCAAGAAACAAACAAAAAACGAAAATAAAAACTAAAACACGGTGCAGGCCATATAAAACATATTGCGGACCATCACTATCACTTTGCAATTTGTGACATAAGCTATTAGTTTAGAATGGATAGGGAGATGCTTTCTCAGCTCCCCAATTTGGTTTTCAGTTTTAAAAAATGTATTAACAGTGCAAATTGTCAGTAGTGCAAAAATAAAAGAGATGCATAAGTGATTTTTGACAAATGTGGAATCTGGATCACATCCCAAATGATTATATTCTTAGGAAAGAACAAAGCCTTATTTTTTTGTATTAGAAAAGTTTCCTATCGTCCCTCCCCATTTAGTCATTTGGGCTGTTGCAGAAACATCCTTTCCTTGTGAATATATGACATCACTTTCCTGTAAGAACCCATTTAATAGCCCATTTCTAACAAGCCACCACAGATATGGAGATAATTGAGCTGTGAACATTAGCTATCAACATTAAAAGAGAAGGACCCAAAGATGGCTGAGACAGGCAGCCTAATGGCAGAAAAATGGGTTAAACCCTCTGAAAAACACACTGAGGCTTCTAGAGGGAAGGGGGGTGGGAGGATGGGTTAGCCTGGTGATGGGTATTAAAGAGGGCACGTTCTGCATGGAGCACTGGGTGTTATGCACAAACAATGAATCATGGAACACTACATCAAAAACTAATGATGTAATGTATGGTGATTAACATAACAATAAAAAAAGAAAAATGGGTTAAACCTTTCAACAGTGCACAGAAGTAGAAATCCTGTGGCCAACAGACAGAATCAAGTATTCAGCTTCATAAGTACTCAGGGAAACACAAATTAAACCCTCAGTGAATCACCACTATGTACCAGACTGCCAAACTTAAAACTCTGGCAATACCTAGTCTACATGAAGGTGTAGGGCGATAGAAACTCCCATCTATTGCTAGTGGGAATGTTAATTGGTATGATCAATTTGGAAATTTGCATACCCTGTACACAGAGATGCTTTCTTAGGTATATCCCTAGAGAAACTTAGGCAAAAGAATAAGCTTTGTAGCAGCATCGTTCACAAGAAGACAAATAAGGCGGGTGGGGGTGCGGGTGGAGAGCTAAATGGTTGATGGGTATTAAGGAGGGCACTTGTGATGAGCACCAGGTGTTGTATGTAAGTGATGAATCACTAAATTCTCCTCCTAAAACCAATATTACACTATATGTAAACCAACTAGAATTTAAATAAAAACTTGAAACAAACAACTAAAACCCAAGAAGACAAATAAAGGAAACACCCAAATATCTTGTAACAATAGGAATAATAGAATTGTAGTGTATTCAAACAATGGAATACTGTACAGCAAAGACACTAGAGCTTCACACAACATGATGAAATTCACAAATAGTAAGCAAAGAAGCAAGACACAAATTAATATATACATCACAATCCCATGTTCTACAATAAGCAAAATAGGGACACCTGGGTGGCTCAGTTGGTTTAGCGTCTGCCTTCAGCTGGAGTCATGATCTTGGGGTCCTGGGACTGAGCCCCATGTTGGGCTTCCTACTTAGACTCCCCCCAACTCGTGCGCTCTCTCTCAAAAAAATAACATCTTAAAAAATAAAATAAAATAAGCAAAATGAAACTAGAGATTCATATTTAGGTGATAAAAGTAGAAAGCAAAACAAGAAAATATGTACCATAGAGTCAGAGTACCTCTGGGGAAAGAGGATTTTATTGAAGGGGGGAGGGGCACGGTACACAATGGGGGATGGGGTGGGGTCCTGGCAACATTCCTCCCTGGGTGTGGTTATGTAGCTGTGCATTCTCTGATTTGTTCTTTAAACCAAACATACATGTGTTATGCTTTCTTCTGCGTGATATAATTCACATCAAAAACGACATCCAATGTGGCTAGCGGGTGGGAGTAAGGTGCTGGAGCGCGAGCCCGCTCCCTGCCGTTTAGAGAACTGCAGCACTAACTAAAGCAAGAGGTCTAACTGACGAAGCACAAAGTGAATCCACCAGGGTGTTAGAAACACTGGCACATTGTACTAAGGTTAATCCTGATCATTTTCAGAGTTCGGGACCAAGAAGGATTTCACGTCTGAGCGGACTGACAGTAGCTGAGTGCTGATTTGTTCACCCTCTGAAGAACCCAGCCCGGGGAATTTGCCTGGGAGCCGGAGGCCACGTGGATCCACTGAACTTCAGGGGCAGCCAGGTCTGGCTTCAGCATAACCAGGCCCTCCGGGCTGGCAGGCTGGCAGGCAGGCAGAATCCAGAGGGAGGGCTCAAAAGCAGCTGGGAGGTGAGCAGCCCTGGATGGAGATGTCTGTGCCCCAGCACTAAATGCACTCACCCTGACTGGGCGTTCTTGACCTTACTGGCAATGGAAGTGTTATTTTAAAGATGCGCTTGACCAGAATTGCCAAGAGGGACTGATTTCTCCAGGTCCTGGCCAGAGAGAATCCCCGTAAATCTACAAGACTTGTGACTTCTCAGTAACAAAACCAGGAATTACTTTTCTTCATCGTCTCGGCAGGAATTCAGATGTCACACTGAAGAACATGCTCTTGTTTCCTCTGATGATCTAGGCAGAACGCCTCCATTAGGTATTCCAGATTCCTATTCTGACGGCTTTCTAGAAGGAAGCAGCTCATGGCCCACCATTTCACCCCTGTAACTACATTTCAGGTGATGATTCCCTTTGGCATGCTCAAGCCCCCTTTCTTGGGCTGTTGTTCTTCTTCACTGACCTCAAAAACCCTGGAGGAATGTGCCAACCTCACTCATTTTCTGAGAAAGCCACATGGTTGGCAAGACCGAGGCCACTCTTTGTGTGTGTGGGAGCACTTGTGTGGAAACAGCCACCCCCAGCAAATGTGTGCACCTGTTTGTGGCTAATTGGGAACATGCTCACAACGACAACCAGCCACCTGCCATTCTGAGGCTGGAGCGCAGGCAATTAGCAAACGGTGGGTGCCTGTGTTTTCCAGAGCAGACCAATCGCTGAGCTACCCTTGACAACGGTAGCTGTGTATGCCTGGTGTGGGGGCATCCCTAGGTTTCTAGGACATTTTGGAAAAAAAAAAAAGCCCAACCCCCAAACTTCCCTTTTCCTTTTGAGGCTGAAGCTCTTTCTTACCTGAAACCCAAAGCAAAAGTGCCTGAAAAGCTCATGTTGAATATAATGACCCAAAGGAAATCTTTGTAGCAACTTTACTACACAAAGAAATAAACTAAGCTATTTAAAAAGTACCTTAAGACTGGAGTCTGTTTACCCATATACAATTCAAAACCTGTATTTCATAAAAACCAGCCAGGGGCACCTGGCTGGTTTAGTTGGCAGAACATGCCACTCTTGATCTTGGGGTCATGAGTTTGAGCCCCATTATGGGCGTAGAAGTTACTCTAAAATAATAAATAAATTTATTTTACTTATTTATTTATTAATGAAACACCTATGGGTAGATACAATATTTTGCTTAAAAATATATATATGCAAATGTAAAAATGCTATAGTTAATGCCTATTTGAACACTCAAAGATAAAGTCTACCATATCATCAGAAATTAAGTAAAGGGGAGAAAAAAAATTAAATAAAAAGGTATGAAAAGGGATATCCGGGGGACTTGGGCAAGTTGTCACAGCTGGGAGCTCTATCTAATGCTGTGCTCCATGCAAACTAAAGATTTGCAGTCATTAGGAATTGTGCTAATTAGAAACATTTGCTAGTCTCCCGGCATTGCTCTGTGGAGACCCTGGTGATAAGCCCCTTCCTTATCTAAGCTTGCTAGAGACTGTGCACTTCACTGAAGGACTGGGACATGGTAATGATCATACCAGTCACAGAAAGTGCATTTCATGTCTGTTAAATGGTGTAGTAGGTGCCAACTCACCTACTAAAACATTCAAGCTGGATCCATTGTTTAAGGATGACAGCTTGCTTAACCATGTCATTATTAAAAGGATCTTGGTTACTGTGTATAAACACGGATTTCTTTCACTAATCTACTGGACTGATTAACACTCAGTGATTAGCAGTTTAAGGTCTGTTACCAGTTTACTTAGAGTGGTTTTTCGCTGATGCCTTCAAATCACGCTGTTCGAATTTTTTAAAAATCACATTTCTCTCAGTTATCTGGGAACTTGGCTCTCTATGACGAGTCTAGTTTATTAGCTCCTTGATTTAATAACTAGGGAGTTCTAACAGTAAATTTCTTTCTACTAATTCCTAGGTAAGGGGATATTAAAGGTGACAAGCGTAAAGTTACTACATCATAGTCCCCTGACCAGCAAAATCAGTATTATCTCAGAACCTGTTAAAAATGCAAATTAGTGGGGCCTACTCCAGACCTACTGCACCAGAAGGGCTCAAAGGGGGGACCCAGCAAACTATCTCACAAATGACTTGAGAAGCACTGCAACAGAATAACAGAATCCACAGATCATAAAACACAAGGAGATTTTCGAAAAAGAGACAGTAATCAACCATTTAAAATAGAAAAGAAGGTCCCGGAGGCTGAGGACATTCTAAGAGGTTAGTTTCAGGAGACTCTAGGGGGCTGACCCAGCAGTGATGCCAAGTGAGCACGTCATTCAGTCCCCAGAAAGTAATGCTTTGAATTTCTCACACTCACTGGGCATTATTAGGTGGCAGAGTTTGGGAGGAAGTCTCTCTCTACAGGTGTATTATGCTATTATCAGCAGATCCCCCATTTCACAGATGTGAAAACTGAAATTTAAGAGCGATTAATTTAAACTCACACAGTAAGAAAGTAGAGATGTGACTCCAAACCTGTGCTTTACCCACTTTGCCTAACTCCTCCAGGTTCTGACCAGAAGGGGAAGGTGGGGTTGGGGAAGAAAGGGAAGACTCGTCAGCTTAACTTGGGGCTTCAGAATTCATAAATATGGTGGCCACTGACTGGTTCTAGGACAGTGGTAGTTTCTTGGGTGAGGACAGGTAGCTTTTTAAAACTAGATTAATCTGGATTAGCCAAAACTTGAGTTAAACCGAATTAAGAGATCTGAATGCAGATAACAAAACTGAGTATGTGTTACCCCTCAGTGTTTCTTGAACCAAACCAACCACAGTCCACGGTTGTCCCCTAATAGCAAAGATATCAAATTTCATCAAAAAGATTTTTTTTCAAAGAGCTACAAAATCAGACCCCAGTCATTTTCAGCAGAATTTTAAAACAGGGTATCCAAACTCATCTGATCCTCACTTCAGGCGAGAAGCCCGACACCTCAACAAGGCTCCTTAAACCACACAAAGTATCCCTCATGCCCCATTTTTTTATACTGACTCAATATTTCACAGTAAGCTCTCCACTCCTGAGGAGTTATCTCTGTTGCAGGAGCCCAAGTCCTGGGAGGAGATGAGGAAGAAAGACACATGTTGTCACTTTCATTGCCGATTGTATGCAAAGGCAGAAAGCTAGGGCTCCCATTCACTTAATGTAGTCCAATGCCACTACCGAAAATGGCCAATAATCAGTATAGAAAAAGTGCTTACAGGGGCGCCTGGGTGGCTCAGTCGTTAAGCATCTGCCTTCAGCTCAGGTCATGATCCCAGAGTCCTGGGATCAAGCCCCGCATCGGGCTCCCTGCTCAGCAGGAAGCCTGCTTCTCCCTCTCCCACTCCTCCTGCTTGTGTTCCCTCTCTCACTGTGTCTGTCTCTGTCAAATAAATAAATAAAATCTTTAAAAAAGAAAGAAAGAAAGAAAGAAAGAAAGAAAGAAAGAAAGAAAGAAAGAAAGAAAGAAAGAAAGGAAGGAAGAAAGAAAAAGTGCTTACAGACCCGAGGTAATCTCCTAGTAGATAAAATGAAGTGCCCTCCTTGCCTCCCACCCCTCCAGACCAAAAGGCAGCCAGACCGTTGGGAGAGCTGAATTCCTTTGGTCCAAACCCTCAGTCCCTGTGGGGGAAACCGGCCGCCCGCTGCGGTTTGAAGACTTACCAAAGGCTCCGCAGTGAGGTGGCGCTAGGTCTAGAACGCCAGCAGCGGGTTGGCTGGTTCCCCAGGACTCCAGGTCGGAGCAGGGGAAGGGGGAGAAGGGGAGGAGGAGCCGGAGGGAATGGGAAGGCAGGAGTGGAAGCGGGGAGGGGCCGGCAGCACTCCTCTCCCAAGTCACAAGGTCTTCCCATTCTTTGAGTTTCCTCCCCGCACCGTTTAAACGTTTTGAGATCACAGCTCCAGCCAAATCCCTGGAGGATTACATAAACCAGTCTCCTGCCCTCCTGCAGAAGCTCCAGAGCCCCCACTGCTTCCGGGAAAGGGGTGCCCCTCCCACACCTTGAGAAAATGAAG
The DNA here is from genome assembly GCF_029215605.1 of Mirounga angustirostris. NCBI lineage: Eukaryota > Metazoa > Chordata > Mammalia > Carnivora > Phocidae > Mirounga > Mirounga angustirostris. The sequence continues at coordinate 179,876,236 of NW_026991709.1, read as the reverse complement.
CTCTTTCACTGGGGTTCAAGGTGTGAACATGCATTTCCAGGCTGCCTCTGATCTCCAGCTCCCTCGGACCCCTCAGCTCCTTAGCAGAACAATAAAAGAACCTGGCCTGAAAGGGGACTGTCCTGAGTGTGTGAAGTGCTCGATTTTACTTATAGGAACTCACTTAATCCTCATAGCGAACCTAGAGGTGGGCACTATTTCTAATTTATATGGTTTAGAAGAGTCCCCTACCTGCCCCCCGTCCGCCAGAGCTTGTCCATGGGCAGCCAGGACCTGGATACGGGCTACTACAAAGCTTCCACTTAGAAACAAATCAACAGACCAACCAACCAGCTGGCTCTGGACCCATGATGTGCAGTAATAAGGTTTGGACCGAGAACTGAATTCAGTCCCAAGTTTCTGGGTTGGTAGGATTTTTATGGCCCTAGATAAACTAACCTTTGACTTCCTCATTATAAAACTGGGGCTAGTGACCTGTCTTACAGGGTTCTTGGGAAGACAGCAATACTGTGAAGACAGCTGCCTGCGCTCAATAAATGTGTTTTTTCCTTTCTGACAGCAGCATGTGAAACCAAAGAGCTTTCCAAACCCTTTATTGCCCCCACTCTCAGGCCAAGCTACGGATGGATGATTACCACCAAGAAGAATCCCCAGTGGGTGATCTAGGTTAGAGTTGTCAGATTAAATACTTAGGACACACTTATATTAATAAATAAATAAATAAATAAATAAATAAATAAATAAATAAATAAACAAATAAAATTATTCATTGTTGAATAGCTATATTGTGCACCTGAAACTAATATAACACTGTATGTTAGGTGCGGGAATTAACAAAAATATTCATTATCTATCTGAAATTCAAATTTAAACGGTCATCCTGTATTTTTATTTGCTAAATCCGCCAACCTGTGTATTACACAATCCTGTGTAATAAATGACACAGGGAAAGAACTCTGGAAACACCTTGCCAAGTCCCAAGTTGTAAGCAGTTTTAGGATTTGTTCAACAGAATCCCCTGTAACTGGTTCAAGTTCAGCCTTGAATCTTGCTCTTCCCACATCATGACCAGTCCACGGAATTTGCATCGGGCCCTTCTTATCTCAGCACTGTACCAAAGATGCAAGGAATCTGCTTGTGTTCTTGATGGGAAACACAGTGTCCTCTCAGCTTGAATTCTTTTGCTATTGTTTTCGTCTGTGGCCTAACTTGAAACAGAGGACAAATTACTCTGTCCATCTGCACGCTTGATAACGATCAACTGTCAAACTATTTTTTTTTAAGTCTAAAGAACTTCTAATAATAATGAAAGTGTGATGAGAGGTTTTTCTCAACGTTAGCCAGCTTGCTGAGGATTCTAATCATGTCTACTTGGAAACTTCAACTCTCAGAAGAAGGAAAATTCGTAAGAATGACAGGCTGAGAAGCAGGTTAACATGAAATTCTGTAAACATAGTAAACAAATTCACAGGGACAGAAAGTAGAATGGTGGTTGCCAGGAGTGTTTAATGGGCATAACATTTCAGTTTTGTAAAATGAAGAGTTCTGGAGATCATCTGCGTAACAATGAGAATATATTTAACACTTCTGAATTACACACTTAAAAATGGCTAAGATGGTAAATTTTATTTTATGTATATTTTACCATAATTTAAAAAAGTGATCTGTCATACAAATCTCAAGTTAGGAAAAAAGGGCACATGGAAGAAAAATAACATGGATCGTGTTTTCCTATAAAAGAATGTAAAGTCAAATAAACCTGTTCCTTTCTTGGGACACTGCCTACAAGACAAGTGAAAATCATGTATGGTCAGCTTGAAGCCCCAAAGCTTTATTCCTTCTTCCTGCATGTGTGACTCAGTGTGTCTGTCCTGATCACACAAAAACTGGATTAACCTCATCAGCCATTTGAACACAGATAATAAGACTGAATGTGTGTTATGTTGTTACTCAGTGTTTCTTGAACCAAACCAAAAGGCACTGAAGTGTGTATCAGTGAGGGAATGTAGAGATCATCCCTTAAAATGCCATCCCTTGGGGTGCCGGGGTGGTTCAGTCGTTAAGTGTCTGCCTTCAGCTCAGGTCATGATCCCGGGGTCCTGGGATCGAGCCCCACATCGGGCTCCCTGCTCCGCAGGAAGTCTGCTTCTCCCTCTCCCGCTCCCCCTGCTTGTGTTCCCTTTCTCACTGTGTCTCTCTCTGTCAAATAAATAAAATCTTTAAAAAATAAATAAATAAAATGCCATCCCTTAGCGCAGGTAGACTCTGAATGGCTTACACTTTGGGGAGAGAAGTTTATGTCATGCTACTTTCTATTCCTACTGAACACTAAATATGCGGATGTCTTAGCCAGCCACTATCTGAAAAGCCCACTGAGGCTGAATTTCTTTTTTTGTATCAAGTAGCAGTGATGGTACAATGGCCCCATTCGCTCCTGGCACAAGACTGATCCTCACTGTGGGGTTGGTAACTGTCTAGGGTCTATTAAGGTGGAACTTGGGGTCTTTTATTTTTGTTTATTTGCATTGTGTCTTTAAGCTGTGAAAGGCGGGTACCTGGGTGGCTCAGTTGGTTAAGCGACTGCCTTCGGCTCAGGTCATGATCCTGGAGTCCTGGGATCGAGTCCCACATCGGGCTCCCTGCTCAGCAGGGAGTCTGCTTCTCCCTCTGACCCTCACCCCTCTCATGCTCTCTCTCTCATTCTTTCTCTCAAATAAATAAATAAAATCTTTAAAAAAAAAAAAAAGCTGTGAAAGGCAAAGTGTTCTGAAATGCAAAATACTTAGAAGCGGTGAAATGCAGAGGCCTGGATTCCTAGCCTGATTCTGCTCTTAAATAGTGGATCCAGGCCTCCCTTTTCTGTAAAGTGGAGATGAAACCCCTTTCCTCGCAGGGTCATTTTAAAGTCCAAACAAGACTATACCGGCATTAAAAAAAAAAAAAATTAAAAACAAATGAAATCCAAACAAGATAAGAGTCTGAGAATGAGCTCTGTGAACTGCTAAGAACTATCAGAAGAAATAAAAGTATTTGTTCTATTCAAACACAGGCAATACCTTTCTTTTCTAAAAGCTGGAGCAAAAGAGCTTTTATAGTGAGAAATACTTACAATGTACTAGGCATGCAACTGAGCATGTAAACATAATCCACCCAAGAATCCTCTTCCACAAATAGGATTACCACCCCCACTTTACAGGTGGAAAAACTGAGCATTAAAGAGGTGAGACTTGTAGAAGCCAACACATCTCCTCAGGTTGGAGCTGAGATGGGGACCCAGGATGATGCTAGGGCCTCAGCTCCTGCAGAGGACGTGACACTGTGGCCAGAAACAAGCCATGCAGACTCATCTGGCCTGTGGGTCCAGGAGTTCCCCGTGGTCTGACTGCATTTCATTATCAGCCCCATCCAGCAGATACCATTAATAATCCTCTGGCTTCACTTTTGAAGAATCATCCAAAGAAAAGGCAGGGAGGAAATTCAGAGGAGGGTTCAGATCCAAATTCCATGTGTGGAAGATAAGGGACCTTGGCTGCCAGCCTCAGTCCCTGCATCTGCAGAATGAGCATCTCAATTTGAGACAAAATGCTAGAAAGAATGTAAGGGTGCCTGGCACCTAGCAGATAATGGTAAAAGCAGTGTGCATAATGGTGAAGTGAGAGCATGGGCTCTGCCATCAGAGGGCCTGGGTTCAAATCCCAGCTCCACATCTTACCAGCTGTGTGACTTAGTCAAGTCACTCAACTTCTCTGGGCCTCAGTTTCCACAGAAGTGAGGCTAATCATCATACCTAGCTCTTGGAACTATACAAGGAATAAGGTAGTGAATACTTAGGAAGATTGTAGAAATGAATATTCTAGGCACCAGGCACTAGTCCAACTCCTTTATGGGCATTATTTTTGTACATTATTTTTGTACATTTTCACAGGAGCCCTATGAGGTAGAGACTATGTTACTCCTCGTGCCTCCGACCTGAGAGATCATGCAAAATGGAATCAGAAAGGGCTAAGATGTTCCAGACATATGCAAAAAAGCTGGCTTGTGGAATTCTGTGTGGTTTCTTCATCCTTCTCAATGGAGCACCCATTTAGACACCTACTAGAGAACCCCTTCTTTTAAGAATCCATTCAACACCCAGGCCTTCTCCATGCCTTACAATTTTCAACAGCCAGAACCAGCCACACAATTTGCAAGGCCCAGTGATAAATGAAAATGTGGAGTCCCTTGTCAAAAAATCATTGAGAATTTCAACATGGTGACAGATCACCAACCAAGCATGGGGCCCTTCTGAGCAGGGGGCCCCGTGTGACTGCGCAGGTCACACACCCGGGAAGTCTGCCCTGCCAACAGCTCTTTCCCCGGCAGGTTTCCATTGTCTTAATTGCTTCCTTTCTGCCTGCCCAGCCTCGGGCACCTGTGCCCAAACTGAATGAGCCTGTTGACAAAGGCACACAGGCCTTGGGCACCAGCAGGTCCTGGCCAGGGCCTCCCACATGCTGTGGGGAGTCATGGGCTCCCTGTGGCTCTGGGTGGCAAGGAAAAGCTTAAGTCTTGGTTTTTGGAAGTTTCCGTTAGGCAGAGTGGGTAGAATTCCACAAGTCGTGCTTTCATTTTGAACAGGGATGCAGGGCGAGAGATGTGTAAGTCATTGTGTTAGCTTGGAGTTTTTTTAAAAATACAAAATAACCTCTAAGAAAATTCTGACAAAAGCACTATGTTTTTGATGCTGATAAACAAAAATACAGTGACATGCAAAGAAGGAAACCTGCAAACATTTCTCCGCCCACCATCCTGAGACAACTGTAAGTCATGACAACCATAATAATAGCTTAATTTTTTTCTGCCCCTACCTTAAACTAGACAGCATGCAAAACGTTGCAATACTGTACTGCATATTTGAAAGTTGTGAAGAGAGATCCTAAATGTCCTCATCACAAGAGAAAAAAAAGTTCATAATAAATATGTTGACGGGTGTTAACTGGACTTATTGGGGTGATCACTGTGCACTATATACAATTATCTAATCATTACGTTGATTGCTGCATCGGAAACTAATGTTACATATCAATCATACCTCAAAAAAATATTTCAAAAGAACTGTAATTATCCCTATACGGATAAGGAAACTGAGTTTTAGAGAGGTTCGGTAACTTAGCTCAGATTGTTCACCAGGGAGAAGTGGAATCTGGAACTAAACTCAACTCCACCGAACTTCAGAATCCACTCTCTTAAGGTCTCTATGGTGGAAAGGTATGTGGGTGTACAGAAAGAAAATATTAGAATTTCCAGTGATATTTATCTGTACCCATTTCTTTGAACGTGTTACTCTATCTCATTCCTTTCCACATGTTATTCTTTTGTAAATATTTTATTCATTTTTAAAAAAGATTTTATTTACTTATTTATTTGAGAGAGAGAGCGCTCGTGCACGCATGCATCTGCACGTGTGAGTGGGGGTAGGAGCAGAGGGAGAGAGAGAATCTCAAGCAGACTCTGTGCTGAGCCCAGAGCCCGATGCGGGGCTCGATCCCTGACCCTGAGATCACGACCTGAGCAGAAATCAAAAGTCAGATGCTGAACTGACTGAGCCACCCAGGCGCCCCGTAAATATTTTTTCTGAACAGGATGCTGGTATGGTTCTACATGTATGTAACTGTTATAAATAAATAAATAAAACATATATAAATGTATATATTAGAAATGAATGTGCTGTATGAACAAAAAAATTCAAAAGACAATGCACTATGCTATAACTTACCAGTTTTATGCATATATCATGTGTTTGAATACACTGATACACATTTAAAAAAAATGGATAATACATATACTTTTGTTTTTTTCCACTTCGTATATTGTAATCATTTTTCCACGTCAACAAAAATTCATCTGCAACAATATTTTCAATATAAATACTAGACTCTTTAAGCATTAATTTTGATAGGTAAGATCTGATGATTTAGAACAAGAATCTGAGGTCTGTCCTACATTCCTATGCCCTCACCCCACCTTATCACAATGAATGGTGGAATATAATTAAGTACCTAGAAGCCAGGGACTCTTTAAAAAGTGCATCTCTTTTCCTATAATAATTTCCATTTGCATATCCATATTCATATCAGCATTATTCATAAGAACCAAAAAGTGGAAGTAAACTAAGTATCCATCCATGGATGAGCAGATAAACAAAACGTGGTCTATACATACAAAGGAATATTATTCTGCCTTAAAATAAAAGAAATTCTGACGCATGGTACAACATAGATGAACCACGAGGACATTATGCTAAATAAAATAACGCCAGTCACAAAAAGACAAATATCATGTGATCATTAGGCAAATTCATAGAGACAGAATAGGCAGATTCACAGAGGTGAATAGGCAAATTCACAGAGACAGAATGGTGGTTGCCCGAGGCTGGGGGAGGGGCAGAGATGTGTTAGTGTTTAATGGGTGGGAGTTGCAGCTTTGCAAGATGAAAAGTTTCGTTGCTGGATGGTGGTGACAGTTGTACAACAATGTGAATGTGTTGACCACCACTAAACTGCACACTTAATAATTGCTAAGATGGTAAGGAAAAGAAAAAAGCACATCTCACTACAATAGATAGGACTCTGTGGAAAGTGGAAGCTCACTGCCAAGTACTCTGACATCTCCACTCCGTCCCAGGCACCCTGAAAGGGTTAAGGTTAGGGGTTACGTTAAGGTAACCTCAAAACAAACCTTTTAAAGAAAAGGGAATGGCCTTGCTCTCTTAAAAAAAAAAGAAAAGAAAAGGGACCTTAGATTCAGATGTCTTAAAACAGGCTGAAGGGCATGCCACCAGCAGATTGTCTCTCCCGCCTGCCTGTCTGAGTCCAGAGTCCATGCCTTCCCCTGGCGTCTCCAACAAAGGAGACTGTAAAGCCAGTCTGCCTCCATCATAGCCCTCGCTGGGTCTAGTGCCTCGCACGCACACTCTAGGTATTTAATCTATGCAAAGGAACAGGGTTGAACAATGAGAAAAAGGCAAGGCATCCAAGGGCACTGATGATCAAGAGTTCATTTCCTGCCTTCTCACTCTTCAACTATCTCCTCAAGTGACTAATATTAGACTCAGGGTCACTGCACTGATAACACCACTTGCCAGGGTAGAGTCCACAGCCTGCTGTCCCTCACTGCCTTCCAGCAGGGACAGCAGGGATCCACACAGGCCTGCTTACATAGGTGTAAGTTAAAACGATGACTCTGAGGGGCGCCTGGGTGGCTCAGTTGGTTAAGCAACTGCCTTCGGCTCAGGTCATGATCCTGGAGTCCCGGGATCAAGTCCCGCATCAGACTCCCTGCTCAGCGGGGAGTCTGCTTCTCCCTCTGATCCTCCCCGTCTCATGCTCTCTGTCTCCCATTCTCTCTCTCAGATAAATAAATAAAAAATTAAAACAAAAAACAAAAAACAAAAAAAAACGATGACTCTGAGATGGGTGGGGTACACAGACTGCAGGTCTGGTCTTGTCCACCTGAACTGTCATGGATCTGTCACTCCTTAGTTCATCAGCTATAAAATGAGGGTTCAAATGCGTGATACAGGCCAGCTCTATCACTCTATGCTTAGAACAGATGAAAAAGTGCCCATCGTATGGGATGGCTGATTTTTTCCAAATTTAGAGCTCTTCGGAAAAAGCAAGTTCAGAACTTGATGAATGTTTGCCCTGCCTAAGAGTTAATGGAATTAAAATCTAGGGGAGTAATGAATCTGACAGAGGATACAAAGAACAGATTTCCCCAAAATGCCTATCTTTTAAAGGCATTTTAATACTGAGCTTTCAGCAAATAAATAAACCCACCCTTTACAAAGTGAAGTCCAGGGAACATTGTCAGGCAAGATGCTCACACATCAGGGACAAACCAGTGTAGGAATTACTGTTTACATGTCTTCTTCTAGGACATTCGCTATGTACATGAGCATATGGGAAACTTACCGAAAAGAACTTGAATTTTAACTCTTAACCAGGTACTTCCCCACACTTAATTGTCCATGGTTCCCCATGTGTTGTTTGCTTGTTTGTTTATTCAACATAACTTTTGACATCTGGCCAAGTCATTGGGGAATGTTAAGCCATAATATGGTAATATCAATATAATGCCACACAAAGTTTCTTAATCTCGCTTGTAGTGCGGGGGTATTATACCAAGTTCATAGGGTGAAGATGATGATTAATGAATTAACGTTTGTAAAACATGTAAAACCGCCTAACACTTAGATGTATTTACAAACCATTAAAAATAAATAAAGTATTAATGCACTGAACTGATACACAAAAGAATTTGTTTCTATCTTTAGGTCAAACCTTAAAATAATCATTTCACAGGGAGAGAGAAAAGCCACTTCTCAAGTTTTTCTTCACAAAAGCCTTTGGCTGATACATTAAATCCCTTGCTTGAAATGAGACAGAAAGGTTCAACTTCTGTCCAGTCAGTCTTCTTTATTCTGCTAGCAAGGAAGGTAATGATTCTTACCGTTTGTGTTGGAACAGGGATCAGGAGACTCCTCAAAGCGGTAAAGAGCATGAGGCTTGGAGTCCTAATTCTGCCACTCTCTAGCTATGTGACTTAGACAGAATGCCACTTGCTCACCCCACAACTCAGTTTCCCTATCTGTAAAATGGGGATACTAACAGTGCCTATCATCACAGGGTTGATGCGAAGGTGATGCATTTTAGGAACAATAACAATGCCCTGTCATATTTACTGAGACCCAGAAACTGGGTTCCAGAGAGGTTAGTTAGCCAGTTATAGAGCAAGCGTCTGAGCCTGGATTTGAACCCAAGCAATTAAATTCTAGAGCTCCTGTCTTCACTACTGCCTCCCCATTGATGTAAGGACCCCGCATAGCACCAAGCTCATGGGAGCTGCTATTTTTATTACTGTAACTGATTTTTACAGGCTCTGGAAATGGAAGGACATTTTAGAGGTTTAAATGCTCTAGAGAGGTAGGAAGGAGGCGGGAAAGTTCTTTAAAGTCTTTGCTCCCCCCTGCCCCCCATTAACTACACTTAGGGCAGCCACACCAGGTCCTTTCCCGTGGGAAATAGCTGCATTTTGTAGCACAGCTGTAAGTTGTGAATTATACCTTCCCATCTGAAGCTGGGGGACAATATACGCTCATTCTGACCCAGCACTTAATTGTAAATTGTCGTCACTCCCTTTTTCGTATAAGCAGAAGTGCCCTAATCACATGATTATTCGGTAACTTCCACCTTTCAGGATCTTAAGAGAAATGAAAAAGAAAAACAAAACAAAACAAAAACCAACCCAGTCCTGCTTTTACAAACTCATTTGCGGCTAGCTCAGTGATAAAGCCTTCCCTCCTCGCCCGTGTCAGCTTTCAGGAATTCTCTGCGTTGTCTGCGTTGTGTAACCCAAGCAGCTTGTTATCTTTGCAGCTTAAAGGCTGACTTGGAAATTCAGACTGTCAACTATTTAAAGAGAATGAAAGTCCCCACTCTACTATTTTAATTAACTTCCCGAGAGCAAGGTTTCCTACTGGTTATGATAATGTTCACTTAAAATACTCTTAAGGAAACATGGCAGGAAGCTAAGTAAGAAGGGGGAGGATTGCTGTTTTTCAAAGCATTCCAGGAAGAAGAGTTTGGGCACAGCCATGAAGGGAAAATACTACAGAGTACCTGGAGAACCGAGAAGAGAGGCACGAACAGATATTAAGGAGTAGAAACAGTGGAGTATGGGAAATTAAAGTACATAATACAGATTAAGTAGAGCCTTGATGCCAGATGAGGGTGTGCAGGGTAGGCGTTTGTGCAATGAGAAACCATAAAGAGATTCTTGGTAGTGAACACCAATCACATTTATGTCTCAGGAAGATAACTGCGGTTCTGTGCAGGTGGCTGTGAGGAATGGCACCAGAAAAGATCTGGAAGCTCACTGGCTATGTGACATTGTTTCCCTGGGCCTGATTTTCCATCTGTTAATTTGTTCAACAGCAGTGATAATGGTGGGGATTGAGTGAAATCACGCATGGACTTTGAAAATAATGTCGTCGAAAGCACTCACACAAACTATACACACACAGCGCCGTGTTCGGGTTGTGTGGAGGGGAATGAGGGCTGAGAAAGCAAGCCTTCTGATGAAGGAGAGAGCTGACTAGACAGATGGAGGAGATGGGTGGGAGGGTGAAAGGGAAATCCTTGGAGGTAATTCAAGAGGAAAAGCTGATGTCATACAAGGGGAGTCCGGGAAGAGGAGTTGCTCTGGGGGCTGGGGTGCTGCTGGGTTCAGCTTTGGAAATGCTACATTTGAGAAAGAGGGAGATATTCATAAGGAGTGGGTGGACCAGAGCAGCCTTAAGAAGTAGGTGTTAATCATTGTTTTAATTGAGAAAGCCACATTGCCCAGGTCTTGGAAAGTATTCAGGGACATTTTTTGAGGCTTAAACCTCAGTGAGCCAACTCAGTGAAGTTCTAAAAGCCAACAGCTGCAGCCACCGGCCTGTAAGTCAACAGAAGATTGGGATTCAGAACGGCCACTGAGGTAATTCTTGATAGAAAACCAAGTTCCCAGGAAGGAGATGCCCTAGCCTATGGTTCTCGGCATCCTCAGTGCCTCAACTGGGGCTGACACATTTTAGGCATTCTGTGGGTGTTATTGGATAAAGCTATGAACTTTGTATAATTTTAACGTAGTGGTATCAAGAATGTGTAAACTCCATTTCAGGACTTTGTATTTTGCCTCTTTAAGGAACTTCCCTCTGCTTGTTTCCACCTGAGAAACATCACATAAGAAAACAATCACAGATTGCCACAATCCCAAATACACCATGGTGTTCATCACGGCATCATTTATAGATCAGCAAAAAATGAGAAACAATTCATATTTGAAACAACAGGGAGGTGGTAAGTCATTCCATTAATATGATGAAATAAGAAAGTGGAGACTAGGAACTGTTCTACGTGCTTTGCAAATATTAATTCATTTAATGCTCATAGCAATGCTATGGGGTGTATACCATTAAGATAAGTTCCATTCTACAGATGAGGAAGTTGAGGGCTTGGACAGTTTAAATAACCTGCTCAAGATTATACAGGTAATAAGTAGCAGACCTGGGATCTGAGCAAGGCTGTCTGGTTCGCGTGTCTTTGCTCTAACCATTATACTACATTGCCTCACGGTATCTTATTTTTCTTAAACTAGTTTTGTAACAAATTTTGGGGGGAAAATATATTTTCCCCATTCACAGGAGGAAGCAATCACATCACAGGGAGGGGGTGGGTGGTAGCAAGGAATCAAAATTCTGCCTCAGTGAGTCAACTCAGTGAAGGGTTCACAGTGACAAGAGTTCACAGTTCCTTATTCTTTCCTTCACCCCCATCAGTGAAAACTAATGCTTGCTGGCAAAACAACTGATAACTTACAGAGTCGTTCCCCGTCATTCATCTCCTCAAAACCACCCTGCCAAGTCACGATTTTCATGAATCCCAATTTACAGATGAGCAAGCTGAGGCCCAGAAGGGACAAACGGCTCACTTAGGGTCACCTTGCTAGTTTCTTGACACCCAGGCTCATGTTCCTTCTACAACTCAGTGAGGTTTAGACAATTTCAAAACAGTGTCCTCCATCTAATCAGCCTAGTAATCACTCAGGAAACCACCAGGCACAAGGCAAAGTTAAAGAAGAGGATTGGTTTGGGCTTGGCCAGACTAACTCAACAACCTTGAAGTCTTAGACAACCTCTGGACTACCCGAGGGCTGTCTCTTACGAGCCTTCAGTCATAGGCAAGAGATCTTCCCCAAGGAAGGTTTGTGGTATCAACCTTTCTCTTCTGTTCTTCCCCTTAATACACTATTCACCTTCTTCAGACCCACCTTAGTCCCAGTGGTCTCTTCAGAGGTTACCAAGAGACAGGGCAGGATGATGATAATGAGGAGGGCAATAATGATACTAGAATAATTGATAATAATAGTCAAAGTGTTCAGAGAGCTTGCCATGTGCCAGAAACTGCCCTGGGCAATGTTTGCAACATTTGATCTCCCACTCTACACCCATTAATCTAGGGGGTAGGTGCCATTTTCCTGATGAGGATATGAGGCTTAGAGAGTGTCCATTACATGGCTGGTGGAGAGGAAATGGGGAAGGAAGGGTTAGCAGTTCACAGACTGCAGAGGGTGCGCTTTCGGCCCTAAAGCCCTCATTTATAAATCGACTTCAGACTCACCCCCCCACATGATGACATTCCTCGCATATCTGATCTTCCTAGGAAATATGGCTCCTCTAAGAAATCCAAGAGCGGAGAACACAGCAGCATGATGTCAAGGATCTAGAAACTCATTTACCCTCCTCTTATCCCCACATTTTCTTTTAATTAAAAAATAATGGTGTTCATAGGTTTTCCTGATATATTTACATATATCAGGAAAATATATTTTTAAATATACTTTTCCTTTCCCTCAAAGCCTATTTCCTAACTTAAACACAAATTTTTAAAAAGTAACACAGCACAAAACAAAGCTAATGAATGTGGTGAGCGGATCGTGGTGTGTTACGTGGACTCCTCAGTCATTTTACCAAACTGGATGGGCAGGTGAGAGGATCTGGAGTTTCTGAGGTGAAGTAGTATGCCCTGACTGGACGTCTTCAGGCATGGAAGGCATTATTCGGTTATCAGTCTGTTAAGGGGCATACTATTCAAAACCTTGGCTGGGAATGAGTACTAGGTCGTCTGTAAATAATCTACGGATAAAGTTTACTAGGAGTGGAACATTAACATGGTAGAGGTGAGGCTTTCGATGGGTCACTGGCCTGTGGGCTGCTTCTAATTGGAGGCCTTGCCTCCACCTTTAACCATTTTGATTTCTCCGACTCCCAACTACTGCATTAAAAGGGGCAGAAAGGAGCAGGTAGGGCATGAACATAAACACTCTGATGAGGTGGCCAGTTAGGCAGTTAGAACAAGTAAGTGTCCCAGGGGCAACAATACCACTGGTAGGTCAAGTGTCTGAAGGGGGAGGCCCCTGCAAGGCAGCTGCAAAAAGCAAGCCCCCATTAATCCCTTAACTAAGCAGCTGATGGAGTTTATCTTTTTGTGCATATGTTATAACTCCTCCAACACAGGATTATTTATAAATTTTAAAAAAGTCAGCACGGCTACCAAAGCTTTTTAGGGATTTCTTCATCTTGCTAGCAGAAAACAGAAAATAGAACTCTGGAGGACTTCTGTTTACAATTCACTGTCACTCTGGCTTGAAAAATTCTAAGAAAGCTTCCTTGCTGGATTCATTCACAAAAAGAATGGGTCCCTATTTGAAGAGGGAAGAGATCTCAGTCTCCCGCCTTGAGATCTACTTTCTTTTGAGTTTGCATCCATTGTTATTCAAAGTAACGGCATTCAGCTAGGGTTCTGCTAGGGTTATTTTGCATAGTAATATCAGAAAAGGAACCATTACCTGGTATAATCCCCTTTGGCTTCCTGAAATAAAAAACAAAGATAGATGATCAATATGTATTTATGTTAACTAAGCAAATGAATTTCACTCTTGGTCACGTTTCCCTCTTAAAGTGCCTGAGTTTTGTTTTGAAGAGTGTCCACGAGGAACACTTTCTCTAGGGCCACGGAGAAGAATGTGGCATTGGTGAGAACACATTAGTATCCATGAAATACTTCGTATTCTTTTTTTTTTAATTATTCTTAACAGAAGAGACAAATACATCTGAAAAAGCACAGATGATTATGTCTTCTTTTAGGTCTCTAAGAGCATGTGATAAATGCTTGTCTATTCGAGCAGCACTTTCTAGTCTGGACACAGACCTTTTAAGCCGGACATAGGTAAATCAACGCGTGCTACTTGTTTTCTCTTTTTAAACCAGCACAGAACACGCTTGGTTTTTCAGCTACTAGCGTCTTTAAGCATTAAGGGGCTCTTGCCCTCGACCTCAAGAAAAAGGAATACAAAAGTTACTTAATTTAAATGAAAATTACAGCTCTTGTAACAGTTGCTGCTTCCCAAATTCAACTGTTGCAGAACTCCTTTCCAGAAGTACGGTCTAAATTCTCTTCCCCCAGAGCAGTCTAAATTTCATTTTCCTTTGCGACATACAATACCACCCTAAAGCTCATGCAAATTACGCTAAAACAGAAAAACGGTGGCTCGCTCACGTTTTTCACTGGCGAACAACCAGCTGGCTTAAAAAATCTATCAGCCACCGGCCCACGCGAGAAAGTTTCAGAGTTGCAGGCGGTTCACAAAAACCAACAAACAAAAAGGCGCAGGCAAGAGGCAGTTGGTCGCTTCTTACCTGTAACACAAGCGCTGCTAACTTGAAGATGGTTTCGCTGTCCGCTTCGATTTGCCCCTGTCGGGGGGGAAAAGCAAAGCGTCACTGGACACAGGCTGCCCCAGGTTGTAGCAAATGGCTGTGGAGTCGGGGAAGCTGTCACGGCTTGGCACCTCCAGTTTACAATCAAACGCAGATCATACCATTGCAGGGGAAAGGGAGGGGGGCGTGGAGGGGCGCATCCAGGGTTCAGGGGAAGCCACAATGTGTGTGTGTGTGTGTGTGTGTGCGCGCACACTTTAATTAGCTGTGGGGAATTTTGTTTAGAGAGCAGTATTCTGGAAGAAACACAAATGACTCTGGAGGCTGAAAATTCAGAGAACTTCCCAATGAATAATTTTTACCCCTACAGGTTCATTTTTAAGCTCTGAAGATTTTCTTAGATTTGTTCGTTCTGTGTTTTCCTGATTTTTTCCCCCCCTGGGTCACCACATGGTTTTTTTTTTTTTGTATACACACAATGCAACTGTTATTAAAAATGTAAATTCACTTCGACATCAGTGACACATTGTTGAATTAATATTTATACAGTTAGAGACAAAATGTAAAGCCTTAAGAATCAGTTACAGCAAATACTTAGAGAAGACCAAAATTCTGTTCCAAGCCTTAAGAATCAGTTACAGCAAATACTTAGAGAAGACCAAAATTCTGTTCCATTTGACTGAAATCTGATGAACTCTGATTTATCATTTTACCCATTATTTTATTTTTTTCATCCTTTAAGATCTCCCCCCACCCCCAAAAATAAGAATTCTGGGCCTTGGAAAACAGGAATGCTTTTTCAGTGCCTTGGTAGGGATGTGTAAGTGTGTGTGGAGGGAATATTGCCTCTAGCAATGGTATTCACATATGCCTTCATTTATTTTGTTAAATATGATCATATACGTTAATATCATTACTGCATCATATAATGTAGTACCACAATGAATGGTATAGCGGGATCTTCATTTTAAAAAAATTTGCAGGGCGCCTGGGTGGCTCAGTTGGTTAAGCGACTGCCTTCGGCTCAGGTCATGATCCTGGAGTCCCGGGATCGAGTCCCGCATTGGGCTCCCTGCTCGGCGGGGAGCCTGCTTCTGCCTCTGACCCTCCCCCCTCTCATGTGCTCTCTCTCTCTCATTCTCTCTGTCTCAAATAAATAAATAAAATCTTAAAAAAAAAAATTTGCAGAAAAAATTTGTTGGGTGATACGCTACCTTGTAAGCATTAATGCACACTAAAACAATTCCATATAACCTTGCTTACGTGTTGTATAATTAGTACTTGAAAGTGCAGAGTCTTTGAGACTATCGAACTCATGAGCCTAGAAATTGCCCTGAATTCTTTATTTCTGCCTTTTACCTGTTGAATTTGGGCTGAAGAGCTTTTCTAGTTGTACCAGGACATCAATGGTGAGTAATTAAGTAGTTTTAAAGTAAAGGCGAACTAGGTAGGTTCACAGAAGCAGTGAGCTCGCTGAAGATTTCTGAAAGGATTATGCTTTTCTCTCACATTTCCAGGTGATTTGGATTTGGGGTTCTCAAAAATAAAACAAACTAATAACAATAATTCTTCTAAAAGCCACAAAAATAAAATAAACCAAAAATCCAGGGCATTACAACGCCAGCTGTGATAATTATGTTTCCCTTATGTCACAAAATGAAAACAAATGAATTTCATCCTGCGACATCTAAGTTTCCCTTCCAAAACCTGAGGCAACGGATCTGCTCCAAACTTTTTTGCTCTAAAAGCTGACAGGCCCAGAGCCTTGGAATTCAAAGCTTGCTTCTAATCTCTAGAAACAGATTATAAAATCAAAGAGAAGCCAGGTTGATTGCCCTCTGTCTTTCAGGCAAGAGACAGTGGTTTTCTAATCTGGTGAAAGATGATGAAACATTTAATCCAACAGGTGAGATGGGTGTTGATCAAGACAAAGTTTTACAACGGTTATATTCCTTATGCTCAAAGGAAAACAACAACAACAACTCAGGCAGAGGGAGGGGGTCACAGGGGGAGGAACACTCAAAAACATCTTTGAGTTCGAAATTGCACCCAAAATTAAAGTCCAGTTTGTCTTAAAATCTTACAAAAGAGAAAAAAAATGGGTTGTTTCGGATATTAGCAGAACAAAAGCTAAATAAAATATATTGAAAATGACTGCCAACTCTTCTGACCCCCCATGACCCTCTTTGCCTCAGCAGAACCTTAGGTGAGTCATCCAAACAATATTTGAGACACCAACTTTTCAATTCAGTAAATGGAAGTTCAGCAGATAAAAAGGCCTCAGACAGAAACCCTTAAGGATGCTGCCAAATAATTCTCTACCTTAGAAGGGTCATTAAATATTAAAAATGCCGAAATGAGAGCTGAAGCATGAAAAGTACCAGGCTCAGACAGCTCCAGAAGAGTGGGGAGGCAAATATGCAACTCACCTGTGGGTTGTTTTTTTTTTTTTTTTCCACCTATGCAAGTTGCCACAACACAATTCTGGTGGAGGAGGGTGATGGTGGGCTGGAGGGGTGGGGCCTACCGAACTCTGGTTCCAGGGAGACAGGAGAAGCCATGGTTTGGCCAAGCCTTACATTCTTTTATATACCTCAGCCCCTACCTCACCTTCCTCCTATCCACTGTTTTGGAAATCCAAGGCAACGTATTTTGAATTCTAATACTGATTGCCAAGGTTACCTGACTTGTGCAGGGAGCTCACAAAACTGGATCAAGCAAAAATAATACTATTTGCCTCGTTCTCAGCCATTTCACATGGTGAAATTCAATTAAGACATATACAGAATTCCGGAATTTCATGCCTGAAGTACAAAAGTTCTTTAGAAATTGATGTCTGTCCTAGGATAGAAGATTTCTTTTACTTATAACCATGGCAACGCAGGTAACCTTATAGGGACTGGGCAAGCTAACACTTGAGAGAGGGATCTCCTCAGAGAGAGGTAATGGGATCCTTCGTAGGTTTCCATGACTGTCAGGGATAAACAAAGAGGAGCAGAGAAGTGAGTCAGATGATGTGGCTGAATACACAAGGGTAATATGAACCCGTATCAGGTCTTGGTGCTCTACCCTCATGGCTAATTTAGCTGCTTTACAGATTCAGTCCCTAGGTCACTAGGTTCAGTCTCCGCATCGGACGTCGTATTTTTGTCCTTGGCTTGTTAGCTCAGTTGACCAAAACATCTTGCTAATGAGGTAAACCCTAGGTTTTGATTCACAAGTAGAAGAGAATAAAAGAAAGTTTTAGAATCTGAAAGGGAATTTAGTGAAAAAATTACTCATATTATTTTAGAGATGATGGCACTGAGCATCAGGGACATGACGTGTATTACCCAACCCCACAGCCGACCATGACTCTGGGCTTCTTGTCTAGTGCTCTTTCCATTCTGCCATGCACTAGTTAATTTTCTGACTCCGGTGTCAATCTGTCACCAGGAATCTTCCAAAGGCATGTTTTTGATAAAAACTGGAATCAGAGAAGACTGAAAAATGATTCCAAATGCTCCCTTTCCTGTTGATGGGATGGTAAGTTATCATCAAATATAAAAACTTAGAATGGGAAAATTATTTCTGAAGACCCATCTGCTTTTTCTGTATTGATGCAGTACTTCACGGAAACTTATTCTGCACAACCATGGACATGAATCACTTGCTCACAAATACTTAAGATTTGGAACTACTTGACAAACTGCTGGGGGAAGTCAGTTTGTTTCCAAGTGTATCACTAATTATCTAGCTGTTCTAGGGTTAAGTCTATTAAAAGAGGTAGCTTGTAGAACACCAACAAATAAATGTATAGGGCGCCTGGGTGGCTTAGTTGGTTAAGCGACTGCCTTCGGCTCAGGTCATGATCCTGGAGTCCCTGGGTCGAGTCCCGCATCGGGCTCCCTGCTCAGCAGGGAGTCTGCTTCTCCCTCTGACCCTCCTCCCTCTCATGTTCTCTGTCTCTCATTCTCTCTCTCACAAATAAATAAATAAAATCTAAAAAAAAAAAAAACACAACAAAAAAAACCAAATAAATGTATAAGAAATGAGAGGAAAACAAAATTATCATTTACAGTCATCATAGTACTAGTTATCCAGGCAATAGTTTTCAATAAATAAAAACTATTGCATAAAAGTTTGGTGAGAAACAGGACGGGATATTTATATAATCACAAAGTATCTCTCTATGGGGAAATTTAATGATAAGGGGGAAAATGCTAGCTTTTCAATGGAGAAATCTGACAGTACAATCTTTTTTTTTTTTTTTAAGAGTTATTTATTTTAGAAAGAGAGAGAAAGAGAGAGCCCATGTGCAGGGGAGAGGGGCAGAGGGAGAATGAAACCCAAGCAGACTCTGTGCCGAGCCCAGTGCAGGGCTCAGTCCCATGACCCTGAGATCATGACCTGAGCCAAAACCAAGAGCCGGTTACTCAACCAACTGCCCCACCCAGGTGCTCCAGACAGATACATTCTTAATCAAGTGATCAGATATCACCAATAACTGGACAGACTGGCATCGTGTGCCTCCTGATAGTATTTATTGAGAAGGACACAACTTCACTTATATACATGGCTGTGTTGGTAAATGTATATGTTTCCCAACCAGAACTTGGAGGAGGGGGGGTGATCCCTCATTTGTAGCATCTGTTGATATCCATGGTGCAAATACTCCCACCATAGCTGATTTCAAACTACCAATATGACCTCACAGAACACGTTGCTGGGATGTGATGTGAGAATTGGCTCTCACCACTGGTACCAGCTGGTTCCAGTACACCACTGGGTAGTATCTCTGCCAAAAAATACACCACTAGATCTAATCGTGAGGCAGCCTGAGACAAACCCAGATGGAGGGTCATTCTATTAAAATATCTGGCCCATACTCTTCAAAAATATCAATAGGATGAATGCCGAAGAAAGGTTGAAGAACCGTGTCGAAGAAAAGGAGACTAAGCAGTCACAACAACTAAATGCAGTCTGTCATCCTGTATCAAGAGAAGTTGTTACAAAGGGCATTATTGGTACAACTGAACGGTACCTTATGCAACCAGTAAAGGTTCAGTGTTAAATGTTCTAAATGTGATTACTGTGACATGGTTATATAAGGGATGTCTTTGATCTCAGGCGCGATACGATGAATTATTTCAGGATAAACAGTGTAACTTACTCTTAAATGATTCAGAAAAAATTGCACATCTGCAGGCAAGGGAAGGGAATGTGAATGTGGCAAAATGTTAATGACCAGTGAATTTGGTTCGAAGGACATACCCCATTTTTTGTGCTATTCTTAAAACTCTTCCGTAAATTTGAAATAATTTCAAAATAAGAAGTTTGTAAAAAGCTGACATATTTTCTCAGCATGCTGGATATCTATTTGTCTTGACTGCTTAGTACCCGTCCCCCTTTCTGGGCAGAAGATCCCATTCTTTTCGGAGCTGCTTCTTTCCCTACTGGCTTGTGTGCAAACACAATCATCGTTCTGTGACAAGCAACGGAAGCTGGTCCAAAGACAGTCTCAGGGATTTTCCAAATTAGAGCCGAGGGAAGAAAGCTCTCCCCCACTGTGTCTCAGGGCGAAGTTGGGCAGATGTGAACCAGAGAGAATCACTGCCCACAGACAGAGAGAAAGGGACTTCCCGACATTGGTAGTCAACTGCATCTACTGCTCAACCAGGCCAGACTTCGAAGTCTGGTTAAAACTCAAAAATTGGCAAGAACAGTGACTTGGATGCTGCTCAGATGCTCTCGCTTTGGTTTACCAGTAAGCCAGCAAACAAAGAGTGTAAAGAACAGATGTGATAAGCACACAAATGAGTGAATGGATGTAGCTCCCAGGAGACCTTTTAATTCCTTCTGTGGACACATCTACATGGAGGAGGAATCTGCCAGATCAGAGAATTCCAGAGATAGGGACTCACTGGTTTCATACCATTAGTCTGGTGGTGGTGGTGGTGCTGGCGGGGGCACATCAACACTTAAGAGCTACCCACTATCTTACAAGGCAGTTCTTGCTGGCCCATAGAAGCATCCTTCCCTGGGACACCTGGGTGGCTCAGTCGGTTAAGCGTCTGCCTTCAGCTCAGGTCATGATCTCATGGTCCTGGGATGGAGTCCCACACTGGGCTGCCTGCTCAGCAAGGAGCCTGCTTCTCCCTCTGCCTGCCACTCTCCCTGCTTGTGCTTCCTCTCTCTCTCCCTACTAAATAAAAATAAAATCTTAAAAAAAAAAAAAAAAGAAGCAGCATCCTTCCCTGTGCTAGTTCTGTCTTCTAGGGGTTATGGTGCCCCTAGGAGACCAGGCCATAACTACCACATCTGCACCCCCCCATTCCCCTTGTGTAAATGGACCAGTACTTTGTCCTTTTTTGTCCAAGCTAGTGGTGAGAGGTAATGTTTCTGGAGGATGGTCTCGATGATGTATATTTTCCATTTGTTCTTCTAGACAAGTTTTGCAACCTTGGCATAATTGACATTTTCAGTTAGTGTTTTTTTGTAGGAGCTGCCCTGTGCATTCTGGCCTCTATCCACTAGATTCCAGGAGCAGCTTCCCCGCCCACCCCAGTTGTGACCATCAAAATTGTCTCCACACATTTCCAAATGTCTTCTGCATGGCAAAGTTCCCCCAGTTGAGAACCATTGACCTAGATTCTCTCAGTTTTATTCCTGGATTAAGCTAGAAGCATCAGAAACTTACAAAACTGAACCATAAGGCTTGTCCCAAGGTAAAACTGCTTTTGTGTTTTGGCTTCTAGTGAGAAACTATATAGGAAGCAACCCTCAGAACCTCATTATCTTAGTAACTCCAGGTGTGTTGTGTTGGATATAGATAATTACATCATGTACTAGTCCTTCATGAGGACCCCTGGGAGAAGTTTCTGGTTTTTAAGACCAGTAGTGACTGCGCTTCTCTGAGCAGCTGCTTTGTTTTTGCCTTAATGACCGCTGTGAGTTATGCAAGTGATCATAACTCCCTCTTTGCTGTGGTTCTTAAGAGAAGTTGGGTTTCAAATTCAATGCTTTATATTAACCATGCTAAATGTTTTATACCAACCTTAACCTTGGCAGTATCTAATTATTTCTACTTTTATTTTCTCACAAGTAACTCTGATTTCATCACTGACTATATTTTAAAGTGCTTTTTTCTTTTTTATGGAGGTCCATACAGTAATATGCACAAATCTTAGTGCACAGCGTGGTGAATTTTGGCACGTGACTCGTGCAATCATTACCCAGATAAAGATATCAAACATTCTCACTAATTTTTCCATCTTAGGGAAATGTATGTATTTTTATATACCACATCAAATAAAATTATTTTTGCTAATTAGAAAACTATCAATACTGCAAAATTGTTGCAATTTGCAATTCTTTGATTACTAATCAATTTGAGTCTCTCCCTTGCAATTGCATATTATTTGCTATTGCCCATGTGTGAAGTGACCCTGTGTTCACTTACCTGTTTGAGAACTTATTTTTTGTTTGAGCTACCAATGTTAACCCTTTGTGTTGCCTACTGAGTAAAAACTGTATCCTTCAATCTATTCTCCCTCTCCCAGCCTATGAAGTCAGACAGGCCTGGGGCCCATCTCCCTCACTGGAAGAATCTTTGGGGTTTTGAGCAAGCTATTTTTCTGAAACTCAGTTCCTCATCTGCAAAATGGGGAATGATAATATTGAATTTAGTGGGCTGTTTAGAACATTAATGAAGGACAAATATAAAACATTTATCATAAAGCCTAGGCTCAAAGATTCTTTCATTGTATTCTCTCTGCACTATGCACCATGTTGCTTCTTACGTTGTTCCATATTACGACATCTATAGTAATCTACTTTGGTCTGGGACGCTGTTCAATTTTTGTGTTGTTCTGTAACATTTCATCAATGTTCCATTATAATATAGCTCAATATCTAAGTGCTTTAATTTTCCATAATAATCTTTAACATTCTCTTACACATATCTTTTTAAATTTAAAATAATCTTGTCAAGTTTAAAAAAGTATATATATATATAATAATTTGTCTTCCTCTTTGGAACCATGTATGTCTCTACTGAAGTGGATTTATTAAAAAAAAATAGCTTTATAGTGACCATAAGGTTTTATAATATACTGTAAAGATCACACACATCCAATGTTAGGGTTAATACTCAGTATTTTATATTTTCCTTTATAAAGGGGCCACCTTTTTCCTTATATTTCCTGGTTGTCATTATGTAAGATTATTATTTTTAGCGTATTTGACTACCATTAAATTTCTTCACCAAAGCTTATAATGCCAATAAGTTTTAGCTTATTTATTTCCATTTTGTAGGCACATAGTGAAATCGTCTTTAAGTAATATTTTGGTGTACTTCTTTGCAATATACTTGGTCCATCTGATCGCACTGCATGAAGTAGACATTTTACTTAACACATCAAAACTATATTCTTCTCATCACTGCTGGTGGATTATAACTTAGTTCTGGACCAACTTTTTGGCAAGGTCTACCAAACCTTAACACACATATGCACGATGGCCCAGCAATTCTGCTCTTAGGTAAACACCTGACAGACATGTTTACATATGTCCCCTAAATGATGGACATAGTGCTATTTGTCATAACTAAGTACTGCAAACTACCCAAATGCCCATCAATGAGCAAACGAACTTGGTATACTTAGACTATGGACTACTATTCAGCAATGAAAATGAACAAGTTAGCCTAAACTACGTACAATACGGATGAATCTCAGAAACATAATTTGAGCAAAAACAGGCCAAACGTTAAAGAGCATATATGGTATGACTCCAGTTATATGAAATATAAAGTCACCTAAAAGTAATAAATGCTATTAAAAGTCACGGGAGTGGGGGGGATTAATGACTGGAAGAGAACGTGTGAGGGGCTTCTCCGGTGGTACTATTCTGGTTACTTGATAGTGATGTTAGTTGCACAGATGTGTTCAATTTGTGAAAGTTTGTTGAGCTGCACACTTACATTACATGCACTTTTCTATATGTATATTATACTATAATATACGGCTGAGAAGCAAACAAACAGAACTCCTGATCTTCCCTAAAGCTTTTGTCATCTTACTTAGTGACAGTTCCATCTTTAGTTGCTTCCGTCCAAGGTCTCATGGCACCTTCGGGCATGGAGCTGAGCAGTGAGCACCTTGTATGAAGTATGTGGTGATCCTATTTGCACCTTCTAATACATTACACACCTTATCTATTTTCTTTATTGTTTTTCTTCCCACCATCACCCCTGTCTCATAGGTTAAGGGCACGAGTTTTTATCTACCTGGCCCTAGCTATATCTCTTGGACCTAGAACACTGCCTAGCACAGAGAGGATGTTCAATAATATCTGTAGAAGATCAACTAAAAGAGTAGTGAGGTAAAAAGTCGATGGAAGTATTTTTCTTTCCTTTTAGAAAAGGGAATGCTTCTTGTGTTTCTTGATTCACTATTCAGTTGATTTGCCTGGATTTTCAACTCAGAATGAGTTTCTGAACCATGAGAACACAGCCCAGGCTTCACCAGCTATGGGCACTGTAGCTAAGTCCTATGTGTCAAGGACTCAATACACAAACTCAAAACACCAAACACAAGTTGGTGTTAGATGTCAGAAAGTCTTTTGCTCTTCTGGCTTCACTTTCTAAAAACATAAAAGGAAAATAATAATACCTGTCTCACATGTTCCATGGAGTTTGAGGACAAAAAGAAAAACAAGATATAAAACGCTTTGAAAAAGGAAAAAGCATTACAAGGAAAGCCAATGAGTACAGGTGTTTCTGTGGGCGTGTATCGCAGTTTCAAAGACATAAGCATTATGACCAAAGTATCTGGGCAGACTGCTTCTCAGAAACTTGATCACAATGAAGATAGGAGCAAAGAGAAAGAGTAAGTTTTGCAGCATGTGAATTAGTGCTCGTCTGTGGGAGGATAATCAAAGGAATATACAGAAATGGAAATGAGAAAGAAGGGAAACTAGGCAGACCGCACTTTCCCGAGGATCAGCCCAGGTATGGTTCATGCAATGCATTTTATTTTTAGGTGGACAGGTGACACTTTTTTTTTTTTCTTGGGATGAACTTCCAACTAGTTTAAATACAAACCAGATCTTGATTTCTTTTTTTTTTTTTTTTTCAGATCTTGATTTCTAAATACCGTTCTCCACAGAAAGGAAAAATGGCTGATTCCAAGGCTACAGCAATAGGAGCATTTTGATCATCAAAATTAATGGCAGAATGGATGATAATACATTGATGGGGTGTCTGGGTGGCTCAGTCGGTTAAGTGTCTGCATTTGGTTCAGGTCATGATCCCAGAATCCTGGGATGGAGCCCCGCATCGGGCTCCCTGCTCAGTGGGGAGTCTGCTTCTCCCTCTCCCCGTTTGTGCTCTCTCTCTCTCTCTCGTGCACATGCACATGTGCTCGCTCACTCTCACTCTCCTCAAATAAATAAGTAAATCTTTTCAATACAAAATAAAACCCCGAGGTATACTGACATTGGCCAGCCTCCTTGCAAGATACACTGAGAACCCCCATCACTTATGCGGTATTCCTGCCACAAGGAAATTATGTTAGACTAGTGACTCACAAACTTTGGTGTGTAGCAGAATTGCTGGGACAAGAGCTAATGAAGAATACAGAGGCCCAGGCTGACTGAAGTAAGACAGGATGAAATAGGACAGGGTGTGGGTCTCGGCATTTTCACCAAGTTCCAAGATGATTCTGAGACATGTCCAACACGATACATGTTTTAAACCACTGAATTATACAAATCCATACGTCAGAAATGGAGAGACATTCTGCAAAGCAACTGGCCTATACCCTTCAAAAGTACCAGTGGAAGAAAAACTGAAGAAAGACCGGCCACCTGTTTCCAGTTATGGAGACTATAGAGGCACGATGATTAACTGCAATGTGTGATCTGGGATTGGACTCTGGATCAGAACAGGAAAAACCCCCAAAGCTATAAAGAACATTAATGAGACAATTAGAAAAACTTGAATAGGAACTGGATTTTAGATACACACAACTTGTGAAATAGGGTATTCATTGCACAAAACTCCAAACTCTACACAGGCGGAGATCTGTTTTCTGAGTTGTACACCCAGCATCTACATAGTGCCTACCACATCGTGGACAATCAAAAAATATTTTTAACGAATTAATCTATACTTAAGAAAAAAACACTAAATATTTCGAGGACAATGTCCTATCAGATAACGCTGCAAAAAATATCAGGACTATGAGTTTTTCTGCTTCCAACTCTCATTTTTATTCTCCGCTCCCCCACCCATTTTGAGATCTTGAGGCTCCGCTTTATTCTTCTTAAGCCCAGAAAGAATGAGATGGTCACATGGTAAGTACGAGAGACACTGGCTCCACCATTCTGCAGTATCTGAGTCCTTTTTATGAACTCTTGCACCAACACAGTTTCAAAGCAAGGGAGCGAATGTTTATGAGACTGCCCTGAAAATTAGGTGTGGTGATCTACAGCCAAATTGTTAGGCGATGCAAGAAAGGCAGGGAGCCTAAATAGGTCAGGCTCTGCTAATAAGCATGGAGGTTCCAAGACACCCGCATCTGATAAATACGAGGGGAGACAACTGCAGAACAGATGAATAACCGTCATTAAGTAAATACTTAGAACCAAGCTCTCAAAAAAAAAAAAAAAAAGAACCAAGCTCTCGACTTCTGTACTTACCCTTATGCATTATAAGATGACATACACAGCAGACTTTAATTACAGCATTCTAATTGCTTAAATGCACCCTGGCACCGATTTATGATTACAGTTTGAATTTGTAGTAGTGGGGAGTTCAGCTGAAAAACTAGTCATGTTTTTTTAAAAACAGTGCAAAGTGCTTGCAAGGTAATAAAAGATGAGTAGAGAGAGAAAAGGATGAATCAGGAGAAAGTTATGGTCATGATATTGAAATTAAGCCTTTGAATGAAGAAGCTCTGCTAAAGTCAGTATACTTTCTAGACTTTTTTTCTTTTTGCATGAGTAAATATGCAATGATACTTTTATTTTCAGGACTATTGTGCATCCATTTGATTGGGTTAGTTATTATTTTTTATTTTTTATTTTTTATTATTATTTACTATTTTTGCAATATATCATACCACGCTTAAAATATTTTCACCAACATTCTTCTTTTATGCCGTAATTGTGTTTTTTTAATGCTCAAGTACTTCTCATAAATGAAAACATCTTGTAACAGAATTTTGGAATAATACTGTCAATAACAACAACAAAAACAAGAAACACTGAAGTGCTAATTATCTATTCCAAGAGGTTGACATATATTAATTCACTGAATCCTCAGGACAGCCCTTTGAGGAGGTAACGTGGGGAGATTGAAGCTTAGGAAGACAACGAGATGGTTGCTCAAGGCCACCCAAACTGTGAGTGGTGGAGCCAGGATTCACAGTGAGGCAGTTGGGACCCCCTGTCCTCAGTGCCCCACCCCACCCCCCATGTCAGGCATTGGGCCATACTTTGGACAGTCTCTCCAAGGAGCGAGCAAACAATCTTGGTTGGTGGCCAGCACCTGTGAACTACTGCCTTTAGCTGAGAAGTCTATCACACTCTTACAGTATATATTACATGTGTAACTATTTGTGGCCAGTTCAACATGTTTAACTGAAACGGATATCTTAGTCTGTTTCCTAATGAATCCACATTGCAAAACATCACTATTAGGCCTACTTATGAAATGGGAATCTTCTATTTAATTTCTTTGTTTGAAAAATATAAAGATAGCCCTTCAAATCTCCTCCTACGGCCTCCTGAGCATGTGTAACAGTGAAGAAAGGCAAAATATATCTGGCTCTAGTATGGGTTAAACAAAGAGATGGCAGATAGCTGATAGGTAAAAAGATGGATATATAGAGAGAGATCTGGTATGGGTAAATTTGTTTTGGGAAGTTTCTTTGCCATATTCCTTCTGAAATCCAAGATGTGTGTCTTCAAGGATGTCAAGCTAAGCATTTTCAAAAGCAGGAAACAAAGAAATTTGATTTCTAGAATAAATTGAGAAAACATCTTACAGAGTCATTTCATTCATTCCTACATTTAAGATATTGTATTTTCAGCTGAATGGACCATCTCCCTCCTCCTGCCTCTGTCCAAGCATTGATCATACTATTTTAATGACTTTTTTGAGTCAAATTTAGCTGTAGTGCTCTTCTTATAGCTCATTTCTGAGATGATGTTTTACCAAAAGTATGAATGCTGAGTTTAAATGTTTTAAGATAATTCATGCTAAATGGCACCACTATGAAATGCATGCTTTTCAACTGCATTTTTAGTAGCTCTTCTCAACGCATTCAACAAATATTTGAGTGCCTATTTGTGCTGGCGATATATCAGTTAACAAAAAATTCATTCTTTGCAAATTTACCCTGGCTAGTGTCATCTGGAAGGCATTTTCCTTGTTATTTACTCTGTGATGAGGTTCTTTTACCTCTACGGACCTCAGTTCTTTCCACTGAGGACCAAATATCTTCCCCTCTACCATCTCAGGGAGGTGATAAAGGCAAATGAAATGACATGGCACATATAGCAAGTCCCCGAGGATTCAAACTGGCATGTGTTAGAAGCTATTATTATGAAAACTTGATTCTCACAAATGTACAAGGCAGCATATATCCAAATGCTCATGGTTTAAGATGCACATAATTTCAGTGTCAGGAAAACAGAGGGAAAACCACATGAAACAGGAAAAGGTGAAATATTTATTATAAAACTCGCAGTAGCCCTTTAAAATACGGTATTAGATTTCTTTGTTCCTCGTGGACTGGCTAGGCTTCAAACCAACTCTTGATGTTTAGTTTAGTGATTTCACTTGGTAAATGCTGATGGCTGGTTATTATGAGGAGGCATGCTCGTCTCTGTGTAGACAGAACTTACAGCCTGCAAAATTCAATTTCTGTTACTGATCCTTTAAATTATTTCAGCATCTTGAAAAGAGCTTGAGGATTAAAACACACACACACACACACACACATATATTCACTCTTCAAATCCCAAATGTTAAAATTGCCAGGTTAGCAGATATACTGAATATATTTCAGTTCTCAGTGACTACTCAAATTGTTGTTTGGTGAATTACATGCAGTGATTCTGGGACAAGAAGCAGGAATGTGATGCTGAAGTATTGGACTGGTTACAGAGGAGTATGCCTTATGTTCTGTTAGGTTAAATGGAGCTGAGACCATTTCTCTCTCTTAAGACATTATAAATAAGGGGGCACCTGGGTGGCCCAGTAGGTTAAGTATCTGCCTTCGGCTCAGGTCAGGATCCTGGGGTCCTGGGATCAAGTCCCATGTTGGGCTCCTTGCTCAGCAGGGTGTCTGCTTCTCCTGTCCCTCCCTTTGCTCGTGCTCTCTCTCTCTCTCAAATAAATAAATAAAATCTTAAAAAAAAAAAAAGACATTATAAATAGGGATAGCAGCAGGTCTCTCCATGCATGTGTACTTAAAAAAACATCTCTTTGCCATGACAGGGCAGCTAGACTAGTACTAAATTATCAAAATATCTTTCTAGGTTGTAGGGAATGTTTCCCTCTTTAAAAACAGTCATGCTTTGATTATTCAGGAGCTCATGTATTACCTTTGGGGAGGATTCATTTCTCCAATGTTTCTCCCATCCCTGTTTTTTTGTTGCTTCTATGGTAACTTTGGCTCTAGTAAGAAGGAAAAAGAAAAGTAAATGATATCCAGGGTAATATGGTTGAATGTGTGGGTGGGAGAAAATGCCAGAAGACTCAGCTAACATGAGGTTTTAGGATTAACTGGATTCCCTCTGCATATACTCTCAATGCTCCTCTGTCCCAGAGGCTATCAAAAGTTGATGACTTATTTCCTTGGAATTCCAAGAGAAGATGTTTGAATTGAAGAGCAGAGAAGTGTGTCCACCTATCCTTGTAACTGACTTTTACAGTGATTCTCCTGAATGTCTCCACAGGTACTTACAGTGAATATAGCAACAAAGGTTACAGTACATATCCTGAGACGCCCGTGCTTTACAAATCCGATCGTGGAATGTCCAAATTGTATTCCAGTAAGTTCAGTATATTAAATTTCAAGGTTATAAGTGTGGCATCAACGCAGGAAAATTGAATTTAGGAGCAGTAACTCCATCTTAAGTAGTGAAAACAAAATAAGATTGAAAGCTGAAAAAGTCTAATTTTATGGTTGTTACTCAGAACTGATTTTCGATTTAGCTTGATCTTTTCACAAGCCCATTTTGAAAGATTGATCAATGCAGTTGCTAGTGTAAACTCCATTTACTTTCCTCACTTGACCACTATTTACTGAGGGCCTCTAGCGTAGGCCAGGCTCTGTGCCAGCGATTGGGCCATAGCATGAACAAGGGCTGACCCGGTCCCAAGGACGTAGTCTGGTCTCTGGTCATGGGCGGCAGATACACGAACAAACAATTCGACACAATGGGAGGAGAGTTAGGAGAAGCATGTAAAGGCTATTTTGGAGCTCCTGTAGGATGCTGGCGATGGTGCATAAGGGGAGCATTGCTCCAGGGGCAGGGGCTGGAGCTGATTTCTGGAGGACGAGCGGAATATTTGCCAGAGGGAAAGGAAGGGAGGGAGAAAGGCAGCCAGCAGGGAATCAAGAACATAAAAGAGAAAAAGACATTCAGCAGGCTAAGTATATTAAAAAAGGCAAAGGCCGGGATGGTCAGGGAACGAGGAGTTATTTCAGTTTGACCACAGGGTGAGTGTGGGAAGAGGCTCCAGTACTAAATCCAGAGCTTGTGTGTCCTAAGGGCCTGATACGGAATGGCAGTAGTAAGAAGAGCAAAACTGCCAACAGCAAAACAGCGTTCCAGACCCTGTTCTATATGCTTTGCATATGTTAACCTACCCACTGAGGCAGGTACTACTCCTGCCCCTGTTTTAACAGTTAAACCGAGGCTTAAAAATATAAGTACCGTGCCCAGGTGAAAGCCAAGGCTGTGTTTTTGAGCCAAGGGTGCCTGGTTGCAGAGTCACCGTGTTCCACAGCCCCTGTAGGCAGCGGGCGGGGGTGGGGGGCAGTGGAGACTGGCCAGGTGCAGAGTCTTGTCGAGTTCACTTCCTAAAATGCCTCAACCGGGCTCTCCAGTTGTTCATTCTTTAATCATTCACTCATTCACTTATTCGTCTGTTTAACAACCTTTTACTTAAGAAGGTTCTAGAGGTTCTGACATAAAGAAAATCTGGCCCCTATCCTCCATGTGTGAGTTTATATTTAATGAAATAAAAATGTGTAATGGCAAGGTATCCCTGTACTCCTTCCCCATGCTGCACGCTTACTCTCCAAACATAAGAACATAAAGAAGAGAGGGAGAAAAGTGGGCCAGATAAGATTAAAGCAGCCTCAACATACATAAAAAGTTGAAAATCTAACAAAATGTAAAATGTAGGCAGCAAGTGATCTCAACCAAGAAAAATCTATGCTCAAAGGAAAGAAATATGGCAAGATAATACAATTAATGACCCAGTATTAGGCATATGAATCAATCCCCCCCTTTTTTTTTTCCTGTATTTTCTAAATTTTCTACAACGGCCAAGTATTACTTTTACAATTGGGAAAAAAACCACCACTCTACCCATTGTCTTTAAGAGTAGACCTTTTGCTTTTCTAGATAAAGCAATTAGGAATCTTCAACTTCCATCAGCTTTGCCCAGTGAGAAAGGTGACTGGGCGTTTTTCTAATGGAGGGAAAGTTATAAGCAAAATGTTTTTATTCTCTTCACACAGCTTTAAAGAGGTAAAGTTCAGTGACTACGCTGATTGCTTTTTTTTTTTTTAAAGACTTATTTATTTATTTGAGAGAGCGAGAATGAGAGAGAGAGTACATGAGTGGGGGAGGGTCAGAGGGAGAAGCAGGCTCCCCGCTGAGCAGGGAGCCCTGATGTGGGACTCGATCCCGGGACTCTGGGATCATGACCTGAGCCGAAGGCAGTCGCTTAACCGACTGAGCCACCCAGGCGCCCTACGCTGATTGCTTTTGTCTTTACTTTTTTTAATTTAAAATAATTCAAGCTTCTTGTTAAAAAAAATTATAAAAGCATGTCTTAGGGAACAAAAGTTCCACAACTTCACTCCCAGAGGTAATAGAAATTTAGGCTATGCCATACTTTCTTCTTATTTTTCCCTATGTATAAACTCCAGTTTACATGCATAAAATTAAATAATAAAGTTAACAACAACCACAGTATATTTACTGTTCTGTAACTCGATTCTTTTTAAACGTGACAAGGTAGTTTGGACATACTTCCACGTCAGTCGAGCAGAGCAGGGCTGCCCTCCTCTTTGATGGCCACACAGGAGCCTATCACATGTATGAGTTGTCCTTGATTTAACTAAGCCCTGTTGAAGTGCATTTTGGCAGTTTCCAGTTTCCTACTATTAGAAACAATGATTTAAGATCTTTTTATATTTATCTTTTCATATTTCAGTAACATCTTCCATGGGATTGTTCCTAAAATTGGTGGACAACTGGGTGAAAAGACATGTTCTTGCTTTTAATGGACATGGCCAGACTGCCCTCGAAAGCCACGTGGGCTTTGAAAAGAGCTTGGGTGTCTCCAGGTTCACACACTTAAATGCAAATGGCATTCAGATTCTAAGACCATTATGCAATACGCTCTATCACTCTAAGTGGGGTAAGAGCGTGTTTTAGGGATGCTGGGCTGAGGCTCTCGCCAAGTCTACTAATGAAAGGGCACATATAATAAGGTCTCAGTCAAGAAATGGGGCTAGAGGGAGGATAAGAATAAACATGATTGGATAGTCTTGCAATAACTAATTTTTAATAGGATCACTAATGTTTGGCTCTTTTGTGTTTCTACATTATTCGAGGTACAAAGAGATGAGAGCTTTTGAGAAAAGAAAAGGGAACATAGTGAAATCTGTTAGGGCATTCCTGAGCCAATGTCTGCTCCTTTTTGGTATGGTATATCCTCCTGCTCAGCCTGGAGCAGAGGAAGTCCTAACTGGCTTAGTACCCAGATCGACATCTCTTGACTGAATCCAAAGATTTTTTGTTTAAAGAATCAGAACAGACCTAGGTTCTATCCTGTGGTCAGATCTAACATAGGCTTACAGTTGTCACTTTCTGCTTTATTATTTAACGGTATAGTATATATCCACAATGACATTTTCACAAGTGTGGTCAGCAGTCCATTAATAAATATTGCTTGAAAGAAAAATTTCATATGCAAGTAAGTTTGGACAATATCGGGTTAAACAAAATCGTATGTCTGCATATTGAAGAACTTCGTGAAGTCTTGAACATGTTCAAAGCATGTGGTGAATTTCCAAGAAAGTGGTCTACTATTCAAAGTTTCTTAAACTCTTTTTGGTAAGAAAATAGCTTAAGATCATGAGATAGATTCTTGAGCTGCAGATTTATTTTTTTTAAAAACTCATTTATTTATTTGAAGGAGATAGAGTATGTGTGTAAGGGAGGGAAAGGGAGGGGGCGAGAGGGGCAGATCACAGAGCCCTACTCAGGGCTTGATCTCAAGACCCTGAGATCACAACCTGAGCCAAAACCAAGAGTCTGACATTTAACCAACTGCGCCACACCCGGGCAACCTGAGCTGTAGATTTAAAGTACAGTATTCTGTGTGTGCGGGTGATTACAGACTCCTAATTCTGTTTGTGAGATTTCTTGTATTGCGGAGTTAGGAAAATGTCTCACCCTGCTTTTTATATTATTATGAAGGAGTAACAAGATGCATCAGTGAATTCTGGGTATGCACAGTCTTTCCGGTCCCTGGCATCTTTCAGAAACATTATGTCCTAGAAAGTATCATCATATGTATTGCCTTTAAAGTAAACACAACACACATCTACACACAAATGTACAAATGAAAAAATCCTTAAGACTTAGGACAGGCCATGGGAAGGTACTAGTGCTAGAATACCGATAAGGCAGCTCTCATTAGAAATGCTGGCCCTAAATAGGAACGCAGTAAATTTTTACTGAATGAATGAATGAATGGATGAATGAAAGGCAAATACTATGGTTTCTGGAGCTAGGCTGCCTAGTGATTACTCCATTAATCAGCAGTTTAACCACGGCCAACTTGTTTAACTTACTTATGTTTCCATTTCCTCATTTGTTAAAGCAATAATAAACAACACTATCAGTTATTGAGAGGATTAAATGAGCTACTAAAAGAAAGAAATCAAGGCCTGCTGCTTGGGGAGCTCTCAGGGAGGTCGAGCTGCCATCCTCGTTCATGTGTATGATTTCCCCCACAGAGCACCTCCTGAACCCTACTTGCTTTGCCTTTTCCTTATAAAAATTTTATACACAGCAAAAGAGACAAGGTGGCCAACACTATTTTAATTTTCTAAGCACGTTTTCAAATCACTGATTTAAAAAAAGGGGTGGTGGTCATCAATGTGCACTGATGACTAAGGTCAGACGTGATCACAGAGGCCTCCAGAAATGGTAACCGGGGCCACACCTGCAGTCCTGTTTTGGGCATTCAGTCTTCTCTCCTAGCAGGCAAGAGGCTGCCCAAGGTGGACCGCTGTCCACACGCTGAGCACTGCCAGGGTTCCCCAGTATCAGTTTCGGAATTTCCACATCATTGCCACCTGGCACAGATGGTTGTTTTGCAAAGGCAAGGTGTGCCCCTCTGCATTCTCACCAAGGAAGCCAAACAGGTTCAAAGAGCCCTCACCTGACCGACGACTCAGACACCAGCACTCTCCCGGGGAACACTTGACCCACACGGGGCCGTTTGTAGCTTTCTGGTAGGTTCTGTTCCTCCATGAGTATTCATGCGCTTCGGAAAGGAGATGAGTGCTTTGTCGCCCAGCCCAGCCTGTGGAAGGCATTTGGCTCCTGGCGTCCAGAGGCATCTATACCACCACGGGCTAACACCATGAATATGTACAACACAGTTCGGAATGAGGGAAAGAAGGAGCTGAAACTTCAGATGACTCAGATCCGCCTCCCCCATGGGGAGGAGACAGACAACCCTCATCCATCCAGAAGCAGTGTATGGAATGGTTAAAGTCCTAGATTCTGGCATCATACTGCTCCTCCACTTATTAGCTATGTGACCTTCTGTACGTTACTTAACCTCTCTACCTCAGTATTCCCACCTGTAAAATGGGGGAAAATAATAGAACTTAGGTAAGGTTTGGAGAACTAAATGAATGAATATACGCAGTAAGCACCTAGCAAATTATATGTATTCAGTACTCATTAGGGGCTGTGAACTGCCCACCCTGTAACAATAGCCCCCGAGGTCTCAGTTATGGAGGACAATTCTATTTCCCTGGAGCAATGATCAAAGAAAAGCAGAGACAAATGAGAGGTGCTTTTATGGGCCCCAGGGTCTTGCTGGTATCATTTTCTAAGGATACTTTTCCCATCTCGCTCTGTGATGTTAAGCAAACAACTTAACCCACCTGGGCCGCTGTTCTTTTATTTCTAAAAGGGGATCACACATTTTCTTCTTCGTGGGCTAGAGTGAGAATCAAATGCAGTGAGATGTGTACCACTTCACATAGTAATGGCACACACACAAGAACGTACAGAAAAGGCTCTGCAAACATTTCTTTCCTTCCGATCAGTCTCAGAGCTGGAAAGCAATTTCATACCTTCCTCTGCTCTCCCATTCTTTTTTTTTTTTTTTTAAAGATTTTATTTATTTATTTGAGAGAGAGAATGAGACAGAGAGAGAGCATGAGATGGGGGAGGATCAGAGGGAGAAGCAGACTCCCTGCTGAGCAGGGAGCCTGATGCGGGACTCGATCCCGGGACTCCAGGATCATGACCTGAGCCGAAGGCAGTCGCTTAACCAACTGAGCCACCCAGGCGCCCCTGCTCTCCCATTCTTAAGGCGGAAATGTCTTTCCTGTTTTAACTGCCAGGAAAGAAGAAGAGAAATGAAAAGGCATCTTTCTACAGTTGTCTCTGGACCTTGATTCGTATGTCTCAAAGCCAGGTTCAACCCATATTTAAACATTCTGCTTAACACCCAGAAAACCTAGTGATTCTTCAACTAAAGGGCTCAGGAATATGACCAAAGAACCTTGTTGAAAAGGCTGCTTTCCATCTCTCTCCTCAATTCCGACTCTGTGGTCTGGAGAGGGGCAAGAAGGCAAGAGCTTGCTCATTAAAAATGAGCATTTGTTGTAAATCTGATAAAAGTAGTCAAAGGTCACACAATGAGAAATGCTGCCCCAATCTCACCAGATAATTTTGAAATGGGAAAAAATGGCTCAGCAAGGCAAGGAGAAAAATCAAGAAATCCTCAGAGCATTTCCAGTTATAAACAGCCTCATATGGTGCTGGCAAGAAGCAGGCACAAAAAGGAAAGTATTGCTAAATAAATACTCTCTTATGTACTCAGTTCTAGCCATGGTTGACTTTGGCCTATATACCAATGGCTTTGTAACTGAAGTCGACCAGAACTAGTTTTCTGTAAGATTACTATTGACATTTAATTGATATCTACAATAACTAGAGAAAAATACAATAGGTTTTTGACTTCTTAAAAAGAAAGTATTAGACTATACATTGAATTTTCTCCCTGATAGGATCATTCTTACTCATTTTTTTTGCTGAAAATTGTAATTAGAGTTACCATAGCCTTGCTAAATGATAATGATATTCAGTAATACCTGGAAAATGAATTTTTAAGCATTGTAGATGTTTAGTTTCTCAGTAACTTTATATACATTTCATAGTTAATGCTAGTCATGTGATATAATAGACAAACTGTTTTGTTTATTTCTGGGCTTCTTGGGAAACAAGCGTTCATCATCAACAGCATCCATTCATTTATTGCATTAGTCTACAACAATTCATTGAATGCCCAATTCATACCACACTGTGTACGTGGGGATTTGCTTTGGAGTAAACAAAAGTGAAAAATCTCTTTCCCTTTTTTAGACTCTTCCGGGATACCCAAACTCAAAAATGAGGTCCAATATTTCTTTCAACACAAAGCTACCAATGGCTTCTTCGCTATATAGTATGGGCAATGATATTTACAAAACCATTGGGAACCACCCAGTGTTTCAAATGACATACTCACAGGGGTGAATTTTTAAAATATGAATCCACATTTACGTAGCTATGCAGAGCTTTAGACACAAGTCATATTTCTTACTAACCAAGCATGCAAAGAGATATTGTGGCTTTGTCAGTATTTGCAGAGAAGAGCTCTCTTTCCCTGCCTATATGTTTCTGTCTTCAATGGAAGGAAGGAGTTGGGAGACAGGGACAGCTATCTGGCAGAGAGAAAGAAGTGTGGGTAGTGGATGATTAGAGGTGCTGAACACGTCACTGATGGGAAGCATGTTCTCGGCACAGTTTGGAAGGAAGCCCCATTCACTCTCATATCCAGCACTGAGCCCTAAATTAATAGCAGCTATCACATCAGTGACTGATTTTCACCAATCAGTAAACCACCTACGTGTATTCTATACCCGAGACTATGTTCTCATAAAGCTTATTTATTCCTGTGTCCATGATTCAGATGATATTCCCTATGTGTGATGTTCTTAAATTATCATATATCTTAGAAATTACTTGAAAGATGCTTTACCACACACCTACCTGATCCCGTTACCTTATCATTTACAGGATCCTGTAACATCTCTTGGGACTGTTTGTTACTAGCCATCTGCATATTACTTAGATAGAAAATATTCAACTCTAAATTCTTACAACTGAATTAAAAAATTTATTGCAATAATATTCATAGGTCATAGTGCCTAACAATACTATATTTTGTAAAAGTTCTAAATTCTTTGACAAGTCACAAAACACTCCCATTTAGAAAGGATGTCTCAAGAACTGACATTCATAAGAAGGAGTGGAAGTTAAAAGAACTCTATTTTTCAGTACTTCCTCAAGACCAACAGAATTTAGCATACAAAGATACAAGAGAAATATCATGAGTTAAAATTTGCATTGTATCTTTATTTACATAGCAAGAGAGCAAAGAAGCAATCAAGGAAACTGTTTCAATGGACCATGGCCAGCTAGGTAGTGAAAAATATAACAAGCAGTAATTGTACTTTCCCCACAGGAGATGATGACCAACCGTGGTTTATGAAATGTTTTCTCCTCACTCAGTAAAGGCTGCATTTGCTATATAGGTATCTACTTATCAGTCAACAGTTGGAGTTCTTAAGGAAGCTCAAGTCTCAACAAAGAGAGGCTATAATAAAGTCTTTGGTGCTGAAGACCTTTTACTTTCTCCAAAGAATTAACCAAAAACTCTGATTTGAATACTTCTGCTTCTAGCCATGATGGATTAACAGGGACCGGATTTACCTTCTCACCAAATATAAACAAACAGACAAAACTGTAACCAAAAAACTTAAAAAACCAGCCAATAAATATGAAACAAAATTATTAAAACACTGAATAAAAGACAACAAAGGACAGTGAACCCTGAATGATGTGAACCCCATGAGTGCCCCCACTACCTGCCATGAGAATGTTTCTAGGCTGTGAAGGTGTTACACAGATGGAGCATGGTGGACTCTCTAAGTTGAGGAGACAGAGTTGAGAGACTGGGGAGACCAAAATGGATAGAATTTGCAGAACAGAGTGCCAGAGAAAGGAGAGCTTCACAGAGAGAATCCTGAAGATATGCAGAGTACTGATTGTTGCATGCATGGAAAGAGACTGCCCAAGGCTGGGGAAAGAAGTATCCAAGAAGATGAAGGGGAAGAGTACCTGGTCCTCACACAGAGCTGGTTCCCACAGAAAAAAATCGTAATTCATGGGTCATTGAGTAGACTACTTAGGAAGGTCTTGCCTCAGTAATCGGGAATAATTACTTCTAGAGTGAGCACTGCTCTAGGCCAGCCTAACAAATCATAAAACTAAGACTTGAAAAAAGTCAAAATGCATCTAAGTAATTAACTTTTATTCCAATACAACTGTCAAGAATATTTCAGGAATATAAAAATATGCAGCACCCAAAAAGTTAAACAATGTTCAGCATCCATTCAAATATCATCAGGCATACAAAGTAGGCAGGAAAACATGACCCATAATCAGTCAAAACCTACCAGAACTGACACAGATATTAGAATAAGCAGAGAAAGGCTTTGAAACAATTATTATAACTGTATCTCATATATTCAAAAAAATTAAGTAGCCACACGGAAGATATAAAAATTATCCAAATAAACTTCTTTTTTAAATTTTTATTTATTTATTCTTAAAGATTTTATTTATTTATTTGACAGAGAGAGAGAGAGAGAGAGAGAGAGAGAGCATAGCAGAGGGAGAGGGAGAAGCAGGCTCCCTGCTCAGCGGGGAGCCTGATGTGGGGCTGGATCCCAGGACCCCGGGATCATGACTTGAGCCCAAGGCAGATGCTTAACTGACTGAGCCACCCAGGTGCCCCACCAAATCAGACTTCTAAAGATAAAAAGTCAATATACTGGATGAGACCAATGGCAGACTAGATTGCAAAAGAAAAGATACAAATTGAAGACAGAGCAATAGAAACTATCCAAAATGAAGCATACACACAAAAATAACTAAATGAAAAGAAGAGAGCATGACTGGGCTGTGGTATAACTTCAGATTGCCCAGTATATGTGTAATTGGAGTTTGCAACGGAGCCATGGTGGGAATAGGAGAAAATATTTGAAGATAAAATGGCTGAGATATTTCGAAAACTGATGAAAATTATAAACTCACAAGTCCAAGATGCTCAATAAATACCAAAAAAGAAGAAACATGAAGAAAACTATACCATAGCACCTCATAATCAAAAGCACTGATAAAAAGAAAATCTTAAAAGCAGGCAGAAATATCAAGTGCTTACACAAAAACAACAATGTTGTGTGCATCTATAACATATCAAAAAGTAAAATATATGGCACTGATAGCATAAAGGCTGATGGGGGGAGAGAGAAATATACTATGGTAAGGTTCTCACACTACATGTGAATGGTATTATGTCACTTGAAGGTAGACGTAATAAGTTAAAGATGTATACCATAGGGCACCTGGGTGGCTTTTTTTCTTTTTTTTTTAGATTTTATTTATTCATTTTTGAGAGAGAGAGAAAGCGAGAGTGCACACACAAGCAGGGGGAGCAGCAGAGGGAGAAGCAGGGTCCCCACTGAGCAAGGAGCCCAATGTGGGACTTGATCCCAGGACTCTGGGATCACGACCTGAGCCAAAGGCAGATGCTTAACTGACTGAGCCACCCATGCGCCCCTAAGCTTCAGACTCTTGATTTCAGCTCAGGTCATGATCTCAGGGTTGTGGGGTTGAGCCCCCTGTCAGGCTCTGCCCTCAGTGGGAGTCGGCTTGAGGTTCTCTCTTTCCCTCTGTTCTGCCCCTCCCCCTGCACCCCCCCTCTAAAATAATAAATAAATAAATCTTAAAAAAAAAAAAAGATGTATACCATAAACCCTAAAACAACCATGGAAATAACAAGAAAAAGAGTTATAGCTAATAATCCAACAAAAGAGGTAAAATGGAATCATATAATGCAAAATAAATCCAAAAGAAGGCAGACAAAGGAAAAAATAACAGATGGGACAAACAGAAAACAAATAGGAAGATGATAGACTTAAACTTAACTATATAAAATATCACACCACATGTAAATAGTATATATATAACCAGTTAAAATACAGAGATTGCCAGAATGCATTAAAAAATCAAGATGCAATTATATGTTGTCTACAAAAAATGCACTTCAAATATACAGATACAAATAGTTTAAAAGGATGAGAAAAGATTTACCATGATAACACTAATAGAAGAAACTTGAAGTGATTATATTAATATCAAACAAAGCAGACTTCAGGAAAAAGAATATTACCAAGATAAAGAGGATCATTTTATAATGATGATCAAGAGGACATAGCAATTCTAAGTCTTTATGCCCTAATAACAGAGCTTTGAAATGCATGAAACAAAACTGATATTTTAACTAGGTCAACTTGCAAAAAGAAATAGAAACGTCCCTAGTAATAGCTAGAGATTTCAGTATCCCCTGTCAATACCTGATACAAGAAGTAAACAGACAATCAGCAAGATACAGTTCACTTGAACAATACTACCAACCAAGTCTAGCTAATGAAAACTATGGCATATTCTGGGTCATGAAACAAGTCTCAATAAATTAAAAAGGATTTAATTCATATAAAGTGTGTTCTCTGACTATAGTGGGATTAAATTAGAAATAAATTTTAAAAATGGCTAAGATGGGGTGCCTGGGTAGCTCAGTCAGTTAAGTGTCTGACTTTGGCTCAGGTCATGATCTCAGGGTCCTAGGATCGAGCCCCGGGTCCAGTGAGGGTCCCTGCTCAGCAGGGAGTCTGCTTTTCTCTCTCCCATTCATGCTCTCTCTCTCTTTAAGAAATAAATAAAATCTTAAAGAAATGGCTAAGATATTTCCAAAATTGATGAAAACTATAAACCCACAAGTCCAAAATGCTCAATAAACACCAATCATAAGAACCATAAAGAAAGCTATACCAACGCACCTCGTAATCAAAAGCAGTGATAAAATTCATGGAACATTCCACACAGGGACAGCAGAATACACATTCTTCCCAAGTGTACATGGATCACTTGCCAAGATGGAACATATTCTGGGCCATAAAACAAGTCTCAATAATTTAAAAGAATTTAATTCCTACAAAGTGTGTTCTCTGACCACAGTGGGATTATATTAGAAATAAATAACAGAAAGAGCTCTAAAAAATCCCCCAAATATTTGGAAACCAAAATGTACTCTTCTAAATTACAAGAGGCCATTGAAGATATATGAAAGAGGAATTTGGAAATCTTTTGAAGTAAATAAAAATGAAAACACAACATATGAGAATCTGTGGGATACTACAAAATCAGTACTTAGGGGGAAATTTTATATACTAAATGCCTGTATTAGAAAATAACATCTTTAACAGTGATCTCAGTTTCTATCTTAAGGAGCTAGAATAAGAAGAACAAATGAATCCCAAAGAAAAAGGAAGAAAGTAAATAATAAAGTTAAAAGGTAAAGATAATAAAGATCATAGCAGAAGTCAATGAAATAGAAACCAGAAAAACAACAGAGAAAATCACTGAAACCAAACGCTAGTTCTTTGAGAAGCTCAAGAGCAATCAACTTTTAGCCACACTAATTAGAAAAAAAAGAGAAAGGCACCAATTATTAATATCAGGATCAAAAGAGGTAACAGCCCTCTAGACCACATGTTAAGAGGGCGATAAGGAAATATTTTGAACAACTATGTCTACAAATTTGACAACTAATAAAAAAGCAGGCATACTAGAAAGGAAGAAGTAAAACTATCTTTATTAGCAGATGCCACAAACATCTATAAAGAAAATCCAGCAGAATCTACAAAAAAGCTACCAAAAATGATAAATGAGTTTAGGAATGTTGCAGGCAATATACAAAAATCAATTGTATTTCTATATACTATTAATGAA
Source organism: Mirounga angustirostris (assembly GCF_029215605.1). Lineage (NCBI taxonomy): Eukaryota > Metazoa > Chordata > Mammalia > Carnivora > Phocidae > Mirounga > Mirounga angustirostris. Next base: position 179,834,487 of record NW_026991709.1, on the reverse strand, counting down.
CTCTCAGAAATTGAAATAAAAAGATACCATTCACAATTGTATCAAATAATAGGGAAGATTTAGGGACAAATCTGACAAAAGACCTGCATGCTGAAAACTATAAATACGGCTGAGAGAAATTAAAGATGACTAAAATAAATGGAGATTATACCTTATGTCCTGGGTCTGAGACTCCATACTGCTAAGTTGTCAATTCTTTCTACATTGGTCTATAGATTCAGTGCAATCCTAATGAAAATCTCATCAGGTGTTTTTCTGTTTTGTTTTGTTCTTTTTTTTAAATTAACAAGTTGATTCTAAAATTTATATGGAAATGCAAGAAAACAGAATAAAACAATGTTGAAAAAGAACAACGCTAGAGCTTGTTCTGATTTCAAGACATATTCTAAAGCGATAGTAATCAAAACAGTGTGTTATTGGCAAAAAGGTTGATAAATAGATCAATGAAACAAAATACAGAGTCCAGAAATAAACTCATGCATATATGAACAACTGATTTTTGAAAACCACTTTGGAAAACAGTTTGGCAGTACCGTAAAAAATTAAGCATATCTACCATATGATCCAGCCAATCTGGTCCCAGGTATTTACTCAAGAAAAAAGAAAGTATGTTTATATACAATGACTTGTCCATGAATGTTCATTGCATTTTTATTTGTAATAGTCCCCAAACTGGTACAACCAAATGTCCATCAACAGGTGAATGGATCATTTCGCAACATATCCGTGTATCAAATCATCCTATCGTACTCCTTAAATTTACAGAGTGTTATATGTCAATTATATCCCAGTAAAGCTTGAAAAAAATGGAGAAAAACCCACAGGGGAATTGAAAAACAATTTAAGGTACATCCATACAATGGGATACTTCAGCAATAAAAAGGAATGGGCTACTGATACATGCAACAACACAGATAGAATCTCAAAATAGTTATGCTCATTGAAAGAAGACAAAAAGATGGGGCACCTGGGTGGCTCAGTCGGTTAAGCATCCGCCTTTGGCTCAGGTCACAATCCTGGGGTCCTGGGATTGAGCTCCCCGCTCAGCAGGGAGTCTGCTTTTCCTTCTCCCTCTGCCCCTCCCCCTCCCCCGCTCATGCTCTCTCTCTCTAATAAATAAATAAGATCTTAAAAAAAGGAAAGTAAACAAAAACATCATCTACTATATGATTCTACCTATATACAACTCTAGAAAATGTAAACTGCTCCACTGTGGGAAAAGGAGATGTGCAGTTGCTGGGTATATTCACTATCTTGATTTTGGTGATCATTTCATGGCTACTATATATGTTAAAACTTACAAAACTGTATACTTTAAACACGTGCGGTCAATTATTTCTCAATACAGCTGTTTAAAAAAATCCAACAAAAACTCTGCCCGGTCTGAGTCTTTAATCAATTAATTCTGTGTGTGTGTGTGCAGTGAGCCACCCTTAATATTTTGGAGGCCTAAGGGAAATGTACCAGTGTAAGTTCCCTAACCCATATATAGTCTGCCCCCCTTATCTTTCTAGGCCAGGCAATCCTGGGCACCCCTCAGATGTGGGGTGATGTATCTGGACAGAAGGGGCTCCCACTGGCCCTGGAAGTGGGCATGGGCTCTGAGATCCTGAATACTGAGACTATAACCTAGAATGGAGAAGTTCGTTCCAGATGAACATATCTAGGTTCGCAGACTCCCTGCCTTGGCCAAGGTGTGGTTTGAGAAGGCCAGAGTAGAGGACCTTGAACGCAATGATAGTCTGCAAGGAGGTAAGATCAAAATTGAGAATGCTTTATAGCAATTTGACATCCGGGCGTGGGATCATTTCTCTAGCAATTCATGTTTACTGTATTTTACAAAAGCAGTGTGTCCTCCAAAGATTGGATACAAATAAAAAACAATAAAGCGGAAAAACCTGTCCCTCACCACAGATAATGGAGACACTGCTTTAAAACATGTGGCTCTGAGCAGAAGCCCCTAAATAAGATTGGTTTTGAATTATGAGAGATGTAGGGCATACTCTATGAAACAAGATTTCCAGTATGACTTTTTTTGAGGTTTCAATCACAATCTGACTAATCCACCTTTGTGTCTTTCTGGAATATTCTGTGTGGAGTACGAGCTGCCTTTAAGGCCATGGTAATTGTCTGTGAGCGTGAGTTCCCTGCAGATGGCTGTCTTTCTCACTCAGAATTTGAGAAGAGCTGGCTTTCATTTAAATTTATTTGTATTTTTTTATGGTAGTGGGAAAGATTATGGCCATTTTTCTTTGTTTGAACATGAAAGTCTAGGCAATACCACTGTCCCCCCTACTCCAGTCCGTCTGGAGTCATTCACCGAATATAACAAATGGGGCGGGCATCTTACCTTGTGCACACAGGACTTTGCGTTCAGGAAAAACAGCTCCACTGTGGTTTTATCCTTTAAAAACGATATGCTCTCAATGTAAAACCTGAAAAACAGTACAGAAGTTGGTTCTTCAGATTTCTTTCCCTCTCTCAGCATGATGTCATGTCCTCATTTAGCTTCCCCCAAAACAGAAACGATTACGAGGAACTAGGAAACAGTTGTGCTTTTTTTCCCTTTTAAAAGAAATCTGTAATACATATGTATGTCTACATATATGTACATATACATGCATATGAATGTAGGCATATATGCAGATAAAATCTCTTAACATAAAGTTTTTGTGTCTTGGACGATGAATTCAAGAGGAATCCAAAATGGTATCTACCTGCAAACTGCAAATGGTACCTAACTGCAAACCCAGCTTTATCTGTGTTGATCATTCTTGAACACAAGCATTCTGGGGGCTCCTAATACCTCAGACAGCTTCAAAACAAAGCCCAGGCAAAAGCAGAAGTAGAAAGTAGAAGTTGACTGAGTTAAGAACTATATAATGCAACATTCATGTCTGCTCTGGTTTTTAGACTTGAGGCGGGTGTGAGGGTGTGAGGGCCCCAGACCCACCTTGCCTGCATTCACCAGGCAAATTTCAATGACACCCTGCTCCTTCCCGGTCATCCTTCCAGGCCAGGGTTTTCTCTTGGCTGGAAGCCAGGCCCTCAGTAGCACTTAACCTTGGACTTTTTGTCATGCAAATCAGAGTATGCCAGGCCTCTCCCCACCCCCTTCCCTGGGCTTTAGTCCACACTCTAAGGAGAGCTCCGACAGCCCCTTGTAAGGAGGGGAGGGGAGTCCTTCACAATTCTGTCTTTTTTCAAAATCTCCTAATGATGAGGCTGGCCAGTGAACGCTAAGCTCTGGGTGGGTGAGCGGGCCAGCCAGAGGCACAGAAGTTTTTCTCAAGTTTGGAACCTCGCTTGATGAATAATGCATGAAGAGACCTAATGCCCCAAGACAGCTCACAGCTCGGCTCCTGGAAGAGAAGCTTGCTCTCTGATTGGTGAGAGTTAAGATCAACCAGGGCTAAAGTGGCTGGGGAGACTGACCTTAGCTCTGCACCATCATGACAGGCGGTGGGCATCTGTTCTCCACTCCCTTCCCTCCAATATGGACAGAATGTTGGATAAATAAATGAAACTGAAAAGGACCATGGATGATTTTATCACGGAGATGGCAAAAGCATTTGAAAAATTTCACCTCTAATGCTGAATCATCAAGGGGAGTTCCAGAAAGAGAATAAATCCTTTATATTTTTCCTTACAAGGGTTTATCTCATAAGTGAGATTAATGAGGACTGAAGATGGCTGGTTTGTGAGAAAGGAAAGTGAAGGACTCAGACAGGGAGGAGAATGTGGGGCTGGGGGAAAACAGGCTTCGGAATCAGAAAGATCAAGATAGGGACGCCCTCCTCCATCCTTTATTAGCTGTGTGGCCTTGGGCAAGTTCATGGGCTTCTTTGTGTCTCTTCTAAAATGGGTGTCATGATTGCACTCAGCTCATCGTTGGGGGGGGCGGCTCTTGAAAGGATTAAAGGAAGTCATATATAGGAAACAATAAATATTAACAATTGTTAATAAAAACCCATTCTCTGGAATGTCATGCTTTGTGGCCTAGGGGAAGTGACTCCAACTTTGAGTCTAAGATCCCAGCCTTCCAGTAGTGGTGGCAGCAAGCCTCAGGGGCCCCCTGGCTTTGTGTCGCTCAGCGCACTCCCTTGCTTCTGTGCCCTCAGCTCCTGCAGCTGACTTGCCCTTCTTCCTCCGACTGGTGGCTTCGGCTTAGTGCCTCCCTCTCTCTCACTCCCTCTGAGGGTCCCTGGCTTGGTTGGGCCACCGCTTATCCCACATAAGGAGCCTCTCTGGGGTGGAGCGCGCTCCTCCACCCCAGTTAACTCAATGGCTGCATCCTGAAGGACCTTCCGGTTCAACTAGGTGGTGGTGGTGGCAGTTGCCTGCTCTTTGCTGCTACAGGTACTTTATCCCTGTCAACTGAGGTAACGGGGGCAGGTTTCCTGAAAGGGGCAGCTGCAGTGTGCCAGCTACGATCTCCTGAGCTCCTGCTTACAGCTAGCCAGACGCGAAGCGCCTTCCATGCATTGTCTCATTTCACTCGCAACAATCGTTTCACTTAATCTTCAGTACAACCAGACGCCACAGGTGGCGACTTAAGAACCCATTTTACAGACGAGGAAACGGAGAGATGGAGGTGTCCCTAAGTCATCTTCTCTAAGCCGTACAGGCAGGAAGTGGGGGAGCCATGATTCGAACTAAGGCCGGTCAGACTTCAAAGTTCCCATTCCACACCCATGTGATAGAATGCTTTCCTACAATAACAATCACAATGAAAGGTAACACGCACACAATGCCATGGGGCCCGAAGGAGGGATGCAGTGAACTCAGCTTAGGAATCAAGAGGGAGAAGGTGGCCAAGCTGAGATCCATAGCACTAAGTGACACAGGACACGAAATGTCCCCTTGGACAACTGGGTTGAGTCTTAAAGAATGCATGAGTTCGCCAGGTAGCCAAGGGAGGAAGGCCATTCCAGGGAGAGGATATAATAGCCAGACCAGTCCTCTTGCTAATCTTCAAGAATTTAAGAACCTACATGCAGGGGGCTGGGTGGCTCAGCCCCAAATCAGCCGGTGGCTTGCCCAGCTCTGAACAGATAGCTTTGTACCAGAAACTGGGTTCCTCTTGTTTCTGAAGCCCAAGCCCCTGACTATACCTTCGTTCTAGTAAACAGGTCCCTATCTTGTTTCCCACCACTTTCTGGCGACCTGCCCTGTTGCCTTCTACCTTTCTTCTTTGGCATCTGATTACCTGCTCTCTCAATTCAGAATCCTCTCTCTCCCTCAAGGGGGCCATTGTAATGACTTCATATTTATGTAGTGTATGAAAAGTGCGTATCGTCCTTTGGGAGAATAACTCCCCAGGCACACCTATCAACATGTATCATGAAGTGAAAACAGAATCTAGGGCTTCTTAATGAAATAAAACGAACTCTCCCAGACTCATAAAATAAAGACCTTTTGTTCCAGCCCCCTTTTTGGTAAAAGGATACTGTTTCCTTTCTGCACACTTATTGTGAGTGATTTCACCAAGATTTTGTGAAGTTTAAGCCCCCGGTTCAATTTCCAGCCCTGAAATGAGCTCAGGCTTTTGGACTAGGCATATGTTTTAGAGACAAACCTCATTACAGCTGAGTAAGTACAATTTCTTGAGAAGAGAGTTTGCTTGGAGACGTTTTCCTCTAATTTGTGTGCTCCCCCCACTGGCTGTCTTTGTCCCTTCCTGACGGGACGGGTGGTCACCTAACCGTTTAGCAACGATACCAGAACATCGAACTTCAGTGATGTGAAAAAGATGGCCTGGGGAGGAGGTGGGCCTGTCGGCCCAGTGACAACACAGATATGCCAAAAGGCAGAACACAGGAGTTGTTTGACATGGGCTGTTCTTCAACAGTCACTTACCGGTAGGTGGCCAATATTTTCTTCTTGGGGCATTTATTCATTGTGACCAAAAGTCAACACCATGGAGTTGGGGAGACAGCCTCATCCTGGGGCCTCGAGCTGGCCGTCCGGCTGCTCAGTGCTCCCCTGCTTCACCTGCCCCACATCCCAGAGCCATGAGATGTTTTAAATGTGCTCAATATAGCTGGAGGCATGCCACTCAGCAGCCAATGGGTGGCGGGCATTATTACTAGATTCTTCTTCTTCTTCTATAGATGGCACTATAATAAAAGGCAGTGACTGAGCCGGGAAGCTTTTTTAAGACTTTAGCAAGTGTCCTTCCTAAGCTCTTTCTCTCTTGGACCCAAAGTGCTCCCCAAGTGTCCATTTGACCCAGAACAGGAAAATGCCATGAAACAAAAGTCTTTCTGACCAGTTATGACTTGTTCTCTGCCAACTGAGCATATTTAGTTTTCCAGGGCCTTCCTTATGTCTCCGTGATATCTTCAAAGTCGGGGAATCGGGCAAGAATTGCTTAATGACTTCGCATTCTGAACAATGCTGAGCTTGTGAGTGGAGTCCAGCGAGGGCCTCCTTCTGGGTTTCAGTCAGTTATTGCGGGTAATTTCTGGCACTCACCGCAGCCGCGGGCCCAAGAAGATTCCTATCAGATCCCAGGCCACATTCTGAGCAGGGAGATCTCTGCTCATTGCTTGTAATGACCCGGCTACCTCATCGTCTCACTTTATGATGCATGCAGAAGCCAGCAGTGTAATTGAAGTATACTGTACTTTCTCCAAGCTATTATGCAGGGCTCGTGGGAGTCCCAGATGCTCCTTTCATCTCTGGGAGGGGTGCAGTCTGACAGAATTCCCCAAGGAAAGCACAGTTTGCTTCCACTATGTGCTCCCTGCCAAAAGACGCTCCCTCACTTCCAAATTTCCAGGCATCTCTAGGAGAACCAGGGAGGGCCCTCCAGATAAGTCTGTAGGAACCTGCCCTGTTGCTCACTCCCATGGTGTGGCTCTTTCTGAGATCCCCAGGGAAGGGCTGGAGGCCCAGGAGGGTAAGGACCTTGCTGTGACCTGTCAGAAAGGGGTCCAAGGAAGTCTTCTGCCCCAGGCAACCCATTAAGTGTCCAAGTGTTGCTTCTTCCCTTCCAAACTGCAAAACAGCCTGCTCCCATCCTCCACGAGCAAAATAGGGATGCAGGCTTTGAGAAGAAGGCAGGAAGGGAGGCAGGAGAAGGGAGATGGGGGCCAGGGGGATGGCCGGCACTGTGAATGACAAAGACAAACGATGAGATCTTCCACCCAGGGCAAATGTGAATGGGTCTGACTTAAGCCAGACAGTCCCAAACCTTCCACATTTGAAGACCGTATATCATGTTACGGATTTTTTTTTTAACCGTTCCATATGTGATTAAGGCAGTCTCTGTCATTTATATCATAATAATCGTTAACATGTACTGAGGGTCTACATGATATGTTCTTACAGGTTTAATCCTCCAACAAGGTCCATTTTGCACATGAGGAAAATAAGCCACAGAGCAAATAAATGGAAGAACTGGGATTCGAATCCAGGAGCGATGCTAAAGCACCCATTCTCAGTGGGCAGAGTGGGGCACACTGGGCAGTATGGAAGACATTTTTGGATCACCCTGACTTGGAGGGTGTATGCCCAGGATGGTCGATGCCCAGGATGCTGAGACCATCCCACATCCCAGCGTAGCTTCCCACGACGAAGAATTACCTGCCCCAAATGTCAGAAGGGCCCCTATTAAACTCTGTGCTAAAGGCCAAGCTTTAACTTCTGCACGCTACAGCTTTTTGCACTCATTACATTACTCATTCTTTCCTTCTGCCCTTTCGATGTCACCCTGAGGACAGATTATGGAGGAGAGTGAGCTGATTCCCACAGTGTCTGATATTTGATCAGAAAGCACATTGAGAAATATAATCCTGTAAGAAACTGGAATCAGGATTGAGCACGAGTTTTGAAAGGTTCTGTGTCTTTCTGGATCTCTTGTAAGAATTAGGATGTCGGATCCTCACAGATGGAGGCCTCTGACCAAGTGCCTGGAAGGTCAAGAATGGGTTAATGCTCTTAGGAGCTCACGGTCAATATTAAGGCAACCAACAGTCACCTTCTTTATGTTCTGGGATATTGCCCGCTCAGATGGGAGTGTGGTGGCTGGCCCAGAGCTCCAGCTGACCTCACATATCTGCCTCAAAGAGCCTCTGCTGGGCCCATAGTAGGAGGAATCAGTTATTCCTCTGGGCTTTTGATCACATTCTTCCTCGAAGAGATAAACTTTCCTGTCCTCTTCTTATTGTAAGTTACCTACCTTTTGATAGCTTTAAAATAACTCATGGCTAGCCACTCACAAACATTCCAATTTCTCTTCCTCTTATCAATCCTAATGCTTGCATCAAAAAAAAAAAAATGCTTAAAGTAATGTGTTCATTGTAGGAAAAAAATTATAGAGAGATAAGCAAAAAGACAAAAAAAAAAAAAATCATTCCCATAATCATTCTACCCAGAGATTTACTACTGTTTGCATTTAAAAAAAAAAAAGCTTAAGTAATGTATTCATCATATGAAAAAATATATATAGATTAACAAAAAGAAAAAAAATCTTTCTCATAATCATTCCACCCAGAGCCTAACTGCTGTTTGCATTAAAAAAAAATGCTTAAGTAATATGTTCATTATCAAGGAAAAAAAAAATATATATAGATTAACAAAAAGACAAAAAAAAAAAATCATTCCCAGAATCATTCTATCCAGAGATTAACTACTGTTAACGTTTTAAACTTTCTCCCTACTCACGTTTAAGTGTAATCATGTCACACATGCTTTGTGATCTGCTTGAATATATTGGGGGTATCTTTCCATATGAACAAATCTCTTTTTTCACCAGAGTCTTTGTGTGTTTGTTTTTACCTGTTGTGTTGTATTTCATATATTTGGCATTCTTAAAAAAAGAAAAAAAAGTCAGGCGGAATGATGGGAACCCACAGGTTACAGTTATGACGCTTCCTTGAGTTTAACCCTTTTTAAAGGCTGAGTGTTCCAGAACCAGGACAGGGGGTGCCGAGAGCACTCTCAAGTTTTTCAAAGGCTCCAGGTTTGCAACAAATTTGGCAGAAAGGTAGCAGTTTCCCTTATATCCCTCACATTTCTCCTAGAACTCTCCAAGTAATGCAGGGAGTTCTCAGCCCTGAGTGTCACAGATGATGATGCTTTAGGGGTACCTCTGAGTGATGCCTTACAGCCCTAGGGCACAGCAGAGGGGGCTTGAGGAGGAGGAAAAGGGGCAGGAGAGGGAAGACCAGAAGGGGAGAAGGAGGGGGGGAGCAACAAGTAGTCAGAAGAAGGGAGTAAAAGACGCTGAGATGCTGCTCGGTGTGGAGCTGGGTGGTACCAGCCTGAGCCACCTCCGCCTGCCCTCCCGTGATGGAATGGGAGCTTTTCCAGTGAGGTCACGCCAAGGCCCCGCTCTCTGATTTAAATGCTTGCGTGCTCACTCACTATCAAGCTTTTCCAATGCTCACATCTGGGCTGCATTACCAAAGAGGCCCATGTGTTTGCAGAAGATAATTTACAGCAGCAAATAACAACCCCCCAGCCCGGAGAAGTCCCCCAGCAACCTGGGGGAGTTTGGACTCACATGGAAATGGAGAATTGGTTCAATGAATTATGGTGCATAAATAAATTATGGGGCGTCTATATACCCAAGTGTCACATGTGTATTTAGCACGTTATCACTGAGCTTTTGTAACTGAAGACAAAGGTTTAATCCTGAAGTTCATAAAGGGAACGCTAAGCGCCCTTCACCTTCAGGGTTTTCTTCCATGCAGAAGCAGCCTATGTTTCTGAGCTGCTCCCTGTGCCCTGAGGGGAATTAACCAAGAGAAAGTCACCCCCTCTCCCAGAGCTGCAGGACCCCAGTGTTTAGCTCAGGACCCACTGAGACAATGCACGTCAAATATTTAGCCCAGTGCCTACCACAGGGTTAATGCTACATATCCATAGAGAGAGAACTTCTTGAGAGCAAAACTGAATGGTTTTTTCTTTGTCATAAACGCTACAATTTTTTTTAAAAATTGTATTTCTTTATATTTTTTATAGCATTTTGCAAACTCACTCTCTATCCCGATGTCTCTTTATTTGTCACAACCAACTTGAACAAGAGCGTATTTACCGTCTCTAGTGCACTGGATCAGAATCTGGGCCAGGAATGTGGGGGATTTGGGGCTTGGAGGGGTATGATTGTCTAGTTTGAAAAACTCCTAGGATGATTCAGATATGCACCCCCTCTCTCTGTGGGGAAACGTTGAAATGCAATGTACTTAAAAAAAACAACAACAGACTAATCTCTTTTATTAAAGTGACCAATCGGTCACTGTACGAATGCCATCACTTACTGAACCTAACCTTCATTGTCGGCATTTGGATATTTCTAACTGTTTGCAATGAAAATAACTGTGATGCACATCCTTGTAATGTGCTACCACTGCGGGGAATCCTTTGTCATTGTGCATTCACTACTTCGTGATTGCACCTGGGTGACTGCTTCCAGTTACGGAATGAAGAAGTTACAGGGATGAAAGGTACAGCATGGGCATACAGACAATGGTATTGTAAGAGCATTGTGCGGTGACAGAGGACAGCTACATTTGTGGTGAGCACAGGATAACGTATAGGCTCCTCAAATCACTATGTCATACACTTGCAACTAATGTAACAGTATGTGTCAATTATACTTCAGTTGAAAAGAAAAAAAAAGAGGTCTGGTGTATTTCCGGAGGCTCCTGTAGTGACCGATATCCAAATAGAATCAAAAGCTGTCTTTGGTTCTATTCTTCAATGACTAAGAGGGTTGGTGGTGGTGTCTGTGGGGTTGTAAGTCTCACAAACAGTTCTGTTCTCCCCAAAGAAGAGGCTAGAGGCCCTCTGAGAAGCACCAGACTTCACAGGGGTTCCTCTAACCCCCTTCGTAAGCCCTCCAAAGAACAACATTCCACTGAGTGACCTCCATCAGTTCACTTAATTCTCTGCGTGCTTTTGCTTTATCACCTCTTTAATTAAGCTGGAGTAACAGCAAGTACTTAATTGGAATAATAACAAAGATTATTATGATCTCACTCTACTGTTGGGAGGAAAAATTAAGTGAATAATTAAGAACTTGATAAGGGTTTTAAACACGCAAGGAGTTAAGGGAAAGTCACGCCATGTGATTATGGGACACTCGAGATAATGCTCAAGTAAGTGCTGAAACTCATGGGAACAAGTAGCAGGTTGCTCCGGCATCTCAGGAACCTGCTTCCAGAAGATAGGGCCACCTTAGGAATGACTGAATAGAAGGGAAGATAGAGTTTTCTCCCCCTGGTATTTCTGAGACCAAAACTAGACCAGATATCAGCTGTCAGAGGAGTTCACAATCGGATGACTAAATAAATGGTACTTGTTTAAATTCTCCAAACACAGGATTTTGCTGACTAGTTATGCCGCATAGATAACACACGTGTGTGCAAAGATGTAAATACCAGGATCTTAACCACAGCCTGCATTAAAGCATACATATTTGGAAACAGCCTAAGTGCTTCATAGGAGACTGGACCCCTAAGTTATGAAAGTGCAAACAAAGTGGATTTTCACAGACACAAGGAGAAATCTCCAGGTAGAAACAAAGTCAGTCACCAAGCAACACGTCATCCTTATTTTTCTCTGAGAAGGGAAGGGTGTCAGGGGTGGAGGGGAGGGAGGAAGGCTGGGGAGAGTAAGTTCATATAATTTGAAATGTTTACAGTCAAAATATAATCTTTTGTGAAAAAATTTATTGACGTATGTTGAGCCATTTTTCACACACAAGATTAAAATTTCCGTGTGCTCTGACCCCTGCTTAATGACTAATATGCACTTTTTCCTACTGCTTGTAGTTTTTGTTTGTCTTTTCCTCCCATTTCCATGAACACAAGCACTCATGTCATACTCTTTCCAGGAAACTCCTATGTTTTTCTTTAGGATTTCCGTGCAATTCTCCACACCAGCTATGCTCCTGGACAAATCACCATTTATGCTACCTCCTTCCTGGGTTTCAAAAATATGTCTGGTGGTATTAAAGAAATTCTAAGCCAGATACCAAAGCAAAAAGCAAAAAACAAATTGGGGATTGTCAGTACTTTATTTCCTGAGTTAGGAGCAGCTACCATCGACAATCACAATTCATATAAAAAAAGGTGCTTAAAAAAAAGGTAGGACATCTTATTACCATACTTTTGGGTTTCATGGAGCAGACTGAAGTAAATGAAATGAAGTAAAAAAAAAAATTGTGTAAATCAACATGATTTTGCCAGGTAATCATAATAAGAAGCTTCCACTACTATGTCATAAAACAAATCATTTTTCTTCCTTCCTTCCTTCCTTCCTCCCTCCCTTCCTCCTTTCTTTCTTTCTTTCTTTCTTTCTTTCTTTCTTTCTTTCTTTCTTTCTTTCTTTCTTTCTTTCTTTCTTTCTTTCTTTCTCTTTCTTTCTTTCTTTCTCTCTTTCTTTCTTCTTTCTTTCTCTTTCCTTCCTTCCTTCTTTCTCCCTTTCTTCCCTTTCTTTCCTTCCTTTCTTTCTTTTTTTAAGTAAGCTATCAAAATTACAAAAGCATGTGCCTCTGAACTAAACTGTCCAACTGTCAAACACTTCACAACCCAGGGATCAAGAGTTGCATGCTCTACCAACTGAGCTAGCCAGGCCCCTCAAACAAAGCATATTTCAATATCCAAAAAATAACACAAGCTCAGAATACAGAGACATTCTTTAGGTTGATCTAGCTTTATGAAAACTTATTTGGATTCATGGAAAATCTACGACCTTAGCTTATTTTATCAGATTTGGCTTCAGACAAGGAAAACAACTTATCATGAAATTTATCATCAAATTCAGGTAGAGGGGAAAGAGCTGTTGGTTCACAGAAAGGGGCTTTCAGCAAAATTGGGAATGTTTTACTTCTCAAGCTAGGTACAGGAACACAGGTGTTACTTCTCATAACATTTTATTTATTTTAGAGTGAGTATTTCATGTGGAAAACTATTCCTATCATGGCTTTAAGAAATTACTGAGTTGAATGCCTCCATTTCCAGAGAAAGTATGTATGGAGGCCCCTAGGAATGGGTAAGTGACCTGCCCAAGCAGAGCCAGGGAACAAGTCAAGGACTCCTTACATCCTTCTCAGCAATCTCTCTGACTGCAAGCTGAATTCAGATTTCTGCACTTTTTTTAAAAAAATATTTTATTTATTTATTCATGAGAGTCAGAGAGAGAGAGAGAGAGAGGCAGAGGGAGAAGGAGGCGCCCCGCCTAGCAGGGAGCCCAATGCGGAACTCGATCCCAGGACCCTAGGATCATGACCTGAGCTGAAGGCAGACGCTTAACCATCTGAGCCACCCAGGCGCCCAGATTTCTGCGCTGTTAAGATAATTCTTTCCACGAGCATTTGTTTGCATTTTATCTTCTATTCAAACGGAGGGGTGAAATTGCATAAAATTCAATTCTTGCCACAGTCTCTAGGAAATGTTCATAACGTGTAGTAAATGTTTGCCATATTTCAAATTATAAAAATCCTAAAGTATGCTGAGTTGAAAACAGCCTTAGGTATTAAAACAAAGTACCTATGTTTTCCAGCTTTAAATGGATCCAAAGGACTTTGAGGAATAAAGGAAGGTGATCCTATCCTTCATCTTCAAAGAAAACAGTTCTACATAGTATCTATGGCAACTTCGTCTCCAGACTAAGACAGTAGAGAATCTTTTTCACACAATAATGTTTTGATAGGTCTGTTCTTTTTTTATTCTCTATCTGATCACCAGAATTTTTTTTTTAAAGGGAGGTGGGAATGCTGGATGTTTCTATGGATACGTACCTCACAGCAAAGTGCAAGATGGTGGCACCTGGTTTCTTGGGCAGATCATGGTCAAGAACTCGGTGATCTAACTGTAGCCAGTTCTGCTGACCTCTGTGAGGACAAAGCAAAGAAAAAGGATTAAACAGAAGGTCAGAGAAAGGTTCAATAACACACACTGTTGGGGAGACAGTTACTGTCATACATGGACCGTAGGCGTATAACCTGTTACAACTGGTAATGAGGTTAATTTAGCAATTACTATCAAAGTTATAAAAGCATCTGCCTCTGAACCAGACTGTTGATTTCCAAGAATTTATCAAGGTAAACTTGCACATGTGAAAAATGGCCCATGTATAAAGTCCCTTACTGTAGCATTGGTTGTAATAGCAAAGAGGCTCAAAACAACCTACAGAGGTCCAGCAAGGTGTTGTTTAAAAATTAATTTAAACTGGCAATAACATACAAGAGAGCCATACAAAAGATGGAGAGTATCTTTACAAACTTATTTTGAGCAATTTCTAAGACATGACGTTAAATGGAAAAACAAGGGGCATAACCGTGAGTACAGTATATAGCCATTTTAAAATTTAAAAATACACACACACACACACACATAAATAAAATATCTCTGAGAGGATAAACAAGAAACTGATACCACCTGGTACCTTTGGAGGTAAAAAACTAGGTGAAACTTAATATATTAATCTTTAAATTCTTATTAAGTGTGGTATCTGAAATATTTTAGATAGTCAAGAAGAGGAAAAATCCTGGTTTCATGAAATCAGACAGACACAAAGAACAGTAATACAGCTTTCTAAAAAGTACAGGGTTACATATTCTCTGAGTGCTGTTTCTAAATTATGGACTTCCTAATATTTGAGCATGTATTTGTTTATTTACTCAAGAGCCTCAGTAAAATTCATGAATATAAACAGTTTTCCTTAAATTTTGACCTCTGAGGGATCCAAAGGATGACACTGTGGCTTGGAATTGTTTCCAGGTCTTTTCCAAAGCTGTCCAACCAGTTGATGCGTTTTAGACTGTATATTCCCAGAAGGCATAGACTCCATTTTGCTTGCTTATATAAAGCTTAAAAACATGCAAATAGTGGTGGGATGTCAAATTATAACAAAACCTATAATGGGCCAGAAGATATTTTCCAACCCTTTTTGGTCTTTGAATAAATAATTTAAAAAACTCAGAAAGCTCTAAGCTGCATTCATTATAAGTAGATAGGAAAAGAGGACATAAACAATTACAAGAGTAATAGTAGTAATAATCATTAATAGTAACAGCTACTCATAATGGTAACAGCTCTGTGCCCACCAAGCTGGAAGTTTTTATGTATTAAGGTGTATTTTACAACAAGCTTGCAAAAAAATTGGCAGAGCCAAGATGTGAGCCCAGGACTTGCACTACAGGACTTTGGTATATAGGAGACTAGAAAGTTGAATCAGCTTTTATAACTTTTGGCTGATCTCTGTCACTTAATAGTCTCAACACTGGAAGAAGTGTGTCTTTGTTTCTGCAGTTATAAGATGAGTCTTCTGGTAATTGTCCCTAGCTTTCCTAAGAGGAATATTATAAAGATAAATAAGCTGATACAAGTGATATAAGGGGACGTTCTTAGAAACCCTGCTTGTTTAAAAAAATATATATATAAAGATAGGGGGCTAGAAGGTAAGGGACTCTTCCACTGTATTTCATCCAGTTTAGAATCGCTGATTTAAAGACATATGCCAATTTCAGACATGTTCAAATATGTGTCTTAAAGTACCTAAAATAGTATATAGTATCAGGTCTTAACGGTTTCTTTCTTTTTTTTTTTTTTTTAAAGATTTTATTTATTTATTTGAGAGAGAGAGTGAGAGAGAGAGAGAGCACAAGAGGGAGGAGCGGGAGAGGGAGTAGCAGACTCCCCGCCGAGCAGGGAGCCTGATGCGGGACTCGATCCCGGGACTCCAGGATCATGACCTGAGCCAAAGGCAGTCGCTTAACCAACTGAGCCACCCAGGCACCCAGTCTTAACGGTTTCTTAGGGAAAATGAGACTAATTTGGAATTGTTCTTCTTGCTTTTATATAGGAAAGATATGGCATTATTACAAGAGCACAATGTATATTTACATGAACTTGCATGGAATGATGTCCAAGAATGAATAAAACAAGTTGTATAATAACATATACTGCATAAATCAATTATATTAACCAAAGAAGCGCACTGAAAACACTGTTATATATGGATGAAATTCTTACAGTTTTGGAGAGGTATAGAGCAAATTGCAACATTTGGAGTGGGGAGGTAATCAAAAGGGATTGGCTTCAATTATGATATTAAATGCTTTTTTATAAAAAGACATTCATGTATATGTACCACAAAAATTATTTTTTAAAAAGGATAAACTAGAAATTAGACTTTAAAAATCCACCCAGGGGTGCCTAAGCTGGCTCAGTTGGAAGAGCACGTGACTCTTGATCTTGTGGTCATGAGTTCGAACCCCACATTAGGTGTAGAGATTGCTAAAATAATAATAATAAACTTAAAAAAACCCATCCATAATCTCACCAACAAGATAAAATTAAAAGAACAAAAAATTGAAAATTACCCGTAATTCTATCACTGAGATATAAATAAGGTTAACATGTTGTTTTATAGTAAAATGAGATCAAAAGCACTTATTGCTTATAACCTGCTTTTCGCAGGTTTTTCCATCAGCAAATATACTAGATCTAATCAATATCTCAAAAAAAAAGACAGCTGATGCTACACAGTCACCTCTATCAAGCTTGCAGCTCAACCCTAAAGCAAGCTTTTTTTTGGCTTAGAATCGTATCAGTCAAAAATCCCATCAGCTCACACCCAGCGAATGGGATGGTGATCAAAAGTCACCATTGTGTTGTGAAAACTGTTATTTCTTCAGAAACAAAGCTTATTCAGCAAAGCCTTTCAAAACAAGGGAATTTAAAAAAAAATGAAGTGGGTTTAAGGGGATGGGAACCATTTTGGTGAACTTCAGGGCTGCTGCCTCCGGAGGGCGAGACTGCCCTCTGGAGGTAAAAAACTGCCTCTGCACACAGCTCACCAGGAGGTACTTCCAAGTGTAATCTCAAGGAACTCTACCCCACCCTCCAACAGGAACATGGATTTATTTTTGTTGGTCACCATCACTACTTTTCTTATGTAATGGTGCAATTCATTTTTTCTATTTCTCTTCTTGGCCTGTGTATGGGGGCATTGACAGTAGCTAGTTTCCTTGACAAAATGTCCCCCTCAGCCTTGCCTTACTCTGTTGAGAGAAGTTCACCAAAGGCAGACGGCTGATGTGGCATCTAAGTTGGAAATTCAATTCAGACGGCATCCTGGGAGGGATCCGACTCAGTGGTTTTATGGGGGGCGGGAGAAAGGGAGTGCTGAAAGAAAATACTTTCCAAAAATATTTACCAGACAAAGAAAAAGAGCTAGGCTTGTGACCAAGACATTCCAAGGAGACACCCTTAGACAGAAGCAATTTTCCAGACCTGTTCCCCAGAAAGGTGGAAATGGCCAGATCCTCCCTCCCCCCTCCCAAAGCCCAGCTCCTACTTCTTCTGAAAATAAACACAGCTACAGCCAGAAGACACCTTTCAAACTGGTCATAATTCAAAAATAGACTCTGCTGTCACTTGCAGGGGGAGTACACAGAGGACAGTTTGGAACCAGGCTTCTTGGAAAGACTATAACCATCAACCACTGTCGCCAAACAAGATAGCTGGAGGAGACGCTTGAGTGAGACATTCTTCTCCCAGTAGAGGATTTAGAAAGCAATCCCAGAGCCGAAGAAGGGGGGAAGGTGGCTCAAGACATTAAAGGAAGTCATTCATATTATTCCTTTTCTTTCTGAAGAGAAGAACTTAAAGCTGAACGACTGATTTACGCACTGTTTGATTATGCTCACCTGAACTAGGAGTTTTCCCAGAAGCCATCCACGTGGCCAGGAACCCCTTTTCCAGCCCATCATGAACCTTGTAGCCTGGGGAACTTGCAACACCAGTCATAAATTATGTAATTCCCGTGCAAACATTCTACAGTGGCCTGGGCGGGGGGGTGCCTCTCCCATCTATGGGGCACACAGGACTCACCTATGATCTTGTCCCTCTTACATCTTGCCCCCCCCATCGGGCCAGGCTCCTCACCACTGGGCAAATGCACCATATTCATCTCCATGCTCACACACGGGGCCACAAAATGAGTCTTCCCTGGCATGTCATCTTCCATTCCTCTCCCTTCCACCTAAAGTCTACCTGCCCTGCCTTGTCCATTTGTAGTTACCCTCTTGAGTGAATTTCACTCTAGTCATCCTTCAGCCCCCTTCTGGACACTGAACTTACTACCGGACCAACAACAGCATGATCGCTTCCTTTCAATGTGTGCCTGTGCTATGAGCTGGGCGTACCTTACCTGACTTGGCAGTACAATCCCAGCAACCTATTACATGTGTCTTATGTAGTCCTTATTATATATAAGTACCATTATTATGCCCAATGTACCAAAGAGAACACTGGAGTGTCGGAGATGTTAAGTAACTGGTCTAAAATCTCATAGCTACCACAATTCTGTAATATCCACTCCCTGCCTCCCTCTGAACCCTTAACTTGCACCACTTTCCTTCCTACTCTCTACATTCCAGTCATATTGGATCTTTTTTTTTTCTTTCTAAAAAATACAAAATAAAAAACCCCAAAAGTCAAGCTCCGTCTCGCCTCAAGGCTTTCGCCTTGGCTTTTGTCTGGAATGTGTCCCTCTACTTTTGCAGAACTGGGTCTTGCTTTTTATTACATGTCTCCTCTTAGAAGCCTTCCTCGTCCACCCTATCTCACACTGCCCCCCAACTTTTCTTCATCATGGCCATGATGATGTTCTTCTAAGCACTTACCATTTCAAGTAATTTCTCATTTATCTATTTGTTTACTTGTTCTGCTAGACCATACCATTGCAATATAAGCTCCGTGAAGACAAGAACCTTGTCTCTGTCGTGCACAGCTAAATCTCTAGGACCTAGAACAATGCCTGGCATTTGGTGAGCACTCAAGAAATATTTGAATGAATAAATTAATATTCATGCTTTTTGCCTCTATTCTATGTGACCTCTCTAAATTACAGTCTTTATAGCACTTACAGTTCAACCACATAGCTTTTAGGTTTTATGTCTTATACTGTTTGCAATTATTGCATGCACAATCACTTTCAACCTGTGTGTGTGTGTGTTTAATCACTAATTTACATGAACTAGCCTTGTCTTTCCAGCTAAGAGCATGTGGTCAATGGATGTCTGCATTTCCTATTTCATCCAGCAGAGGACTGATCATATAGGGTCTCAAATAGTTGGGTGAACTGATAATTTTGTGAATCAGAGTGAGGTGGATGATGTCTAGCATACTTTTTGTCTAGTGTACTTCCGATTCAGGAAGCATCTTGGGTCTGGGATCAAAGTTTTCAGGTTTTTCTGTCTGCTGACAAGCGGTTGCCTGGTTTTGCCCAGCCCATATCCTGAGCCCGGGGTGGGGTGGGGTGGGGGTGGGGGGGTCCTAGGCTTGTGGCCCACTCAGGCTAGAAATAATCAGAAGCAAGGTGTTAACAAAAATTAACCCCTTCTTGAGATTATTTTCTCCTGGTTAAACTAAAGAATTGAAAAAACATTTACACTGGGAGAGTTATAGAAAGAATGCTGGGCAGTTGGCCAATATATTTTGTGTCTGGAATGCATTTTCTTGAATTTTAATATTTGAAGAACTCTTTGGATATTATCCCCACAAAGGGGAAAAATTCCTCTGATAATCTACCAGGTTGCAAATAACATAGGCAAATTGGACTGTCATAACACACACACACACAGGAAAGAACTGGTAAGACCAAACACATTTTTTTACATGGAGTTTTAACTTCTTATGGTTTTATTGTTATACACATGCTTCATTTTAGAAAGCATTTAAATCATTGATAAATATATACCATGTCCAAGTTAGCATAAAAAAATGTAAGTAGAAGAAAAAAAAGATAGTAAAGAGGTAACATAAAATGACCTAGGGAGAAGTGGAAAAATTAATTCTGTATTAAAACTATACACATATTTTCCAGGTGGGCCATACATTTGCCTTTAAACTGTCTTGCCACCAACCACCCAAAACATTAATTCTTGTTTCAATATATGAGTGAATGACGACCGAGTATTTCTATCACTGATACATAACTACAGTATAAAAAATGTGCAGATAGACTCCCAAGAATAACAACCTCATTATAACAAATTTCTAAAACATTAGGACAATATTTTGATATTTAAAAATGATCAGTATTCCCTTTCTTCTCCCTTCGTAATAGTCCGAGGAGAGAAATCTTGTATTAGATAATCTTTAACTAAGCAGGACATATTCTAATTCTTGGAGCATTTATGTCTTTTTCTGCAGATTGTGAATGACAGTGAGCAGGGAGTCCCCACGAAAGGTAAACAAATGAAAATGATTAAAATACTCACATGTCGTCTGTAAATGTTATTCCAAAGTACTCCTTTTCTTTCAGGTTGAAATGTGAAGCCACGAGGTCCAGCAATTCTCTTGATAAAAGTTTGGGCTGTTAAAATAAAATGTGATATATATACAATGGAATATTATGCAGCCATCAAAAGGAATGAGACCTTGCCATTTGCAACAATGTGGATAGAACTGGAGGGTGTTATGCTGAGCAAAATAAGTCAATCAGAGAAAGACATGTATCATATGACCTCACTGATATGAGGAACTCCTAATCTCAGGAAACAAACTGAGGGTTGCTGGAGTGGTGGGGGGTGGGAGGGATGGGGTGGCTGGGTGATGGACATTGGGGAGGGTATGTGCTATGTGAATTGTGCAAGACTGTTGAATCACAAATCTGTACCTCTGAAACAAATAATGCAATATATGTTAAGAAGAAAAAAAAAAAGAAGATAGCAGGAGGGGAAGAATGAAGAGGGGGAAATCGGAGGGGGAGATGAACCATGAGAGATGATGGACTCTGAAAAACAAACTGAGGGTTCTAGAGGGTTGGGGGGTGGGGGGATGGGTTAGCCTGGTGATGGGTATTAAAGAGGGCACGTACTGAATAGAGCACTGGGTGTTATGCATAATGAATCATGGAACACTACATCAGAAACTAATGATGTAATGTATGGTGATTAACATAACAATAAAAAATTTTTAAAAAATGTGATCAGAAGCTACAACCCTTCTCTGCCCCAAATAGTTTAGAGCAGCTTTTGTTTGTTTGTTTTTAAAGTTTTTTAAGATTTTATTTAGTCATTTGACAGAGAAAGACACAGCGAGAGAGGGAACACAAGCAGGGGGAGTGGGAGAGGGAGAAGCAGGCTTCCCGCTGAGCAGGGAGCCCGATGCGGGGCTCGATCCCAGGACCCTGGGATCATAACCTGAGCCGAAGGCAGACGCTTAACCGACTGAGCCAACCAGGCGCCCTTACCCCTGTTTGTTTTTAAATACATCTGCCCCCCTTTTGCTGTTTATGTTAATTGACTTTACATTTTCCAAGAGATTGGGAAGGGGAAGAAATTGTAATAGGAACCCCAATGAGATCATCATTTTCATGTATTTTGCAATTCAGTCCAGTACCTTACTTTTTCCTCCAGGGAACAGTACGTTTACTAACGCAATGATACTTTGGGAAAATACTCTTTTATATGTAGTACAGTGCTAGTGACCAAGACAAAGAATATCAAACATCTCACCTCCTGGATTGTAGGAATAACTTTGCTTGGTGAGGGCCAGTTGAAGAGTCTGAAGACCCAAGGCTGTGGGGTCACAGATAAAACTAGTACTCTACTCCTGGTTACCATTCTAACAATTGTCTCATTTCATCCTTACAATGAGCCTATGAGATAGGGGTTCTTATTGCCATTTTAGAGATGAGGGGACCAAAGTTAAAAGAAACTAAACACCTGGCTTGATGTTCCAGTCAATAAGGGCAGAGAATTGAACCCAGTTCTGTCTGATTCCAAAACCTAAGCCTTTCATTTCTCTCTAGAACTAGAGTGATTTTACCCATTGTATAGATGATCATCACCAGTGTTTACTAAGCATTTAGAAGAAGGATCTAATCTGTGAGCTTTTTAGAAGCACCGGATGGGTGGCAAGGAGCATGGTTTGGAATCAGGGGGAACATCCAGAGTGACAGTGGACACCTGATTTACAGGGACTCAGGAAGGAGAGGGGGATATGCAGGAGGGCATTTGCATGGGCTCTTTTTGAACTTAGAGCCAAACAATTTAGGGCTCATTATGGTGATTTGAGAGTTGGATGTTTGCTGTTGGGGAAGAAGGATGGTCATGATTTAAAAGAAAAGAAGAAAGAAAGAAACAGGCAGAAATCTGGACTAAGAGATCTACTCTGGTGAAACAGTGTTGACTGTGCTATTTTCATTCTAATTGAAGCCTGTGCATAGTGGGTGAGAAAGGAGCCTCAGAAGACTTTAGGTCTGGTCAAAGGAGAGAGTTCTAGCTGTAGCTACAGTTGTGGCTACCAGAGGGGATTTCCACAATTTTTTAAGATCCTTGGTCCACAGTGTTGGGTAAATAAAGAGAAAAGGATCAACAATTAAAATACCACCACTCATAACACTCCATATAGTTTACAAAAGGATTTTATTCACATATATAAACTAGCTTGATTTTAGCCACAATTCTGTGAGGAAAGCTAAGCCTTCTCCATCCCAGTTCACAGCTGATGATGCTGGGTATTTAACTTGGACAATGTCATGTAGTAAGAAAGTGGCAGGATGCAGATTTGCAGCTCAGGACAATGTCATGTAGTAAGAAAGTGGCAGGATGCAGATTTGCAGTTCACAATAACCCTTTCAGGGGAACGTGATGGTGCCCAGCTTACCAACAAGAGGTCCAGAGAAGTAGAGTCACTTCCTGGGGGTCACATAGCTACTGAGTGTTGTAACTGAGATTGGAACCCAAGGGTCTTATATCCATGTCCCCAGACTATAACTACTCTTACACGTAGACCAAGTTGTCTGACTTCGAAGCTGTTCTTTTGCCCCTCAAACAATCCCAAGTCGTTGGCACATATAAGCGAGCAGCCTGACCACAGGCCTGGAGGCTCAGAGGGAACCAGTACAGGCTGTCTCTGTGTGGGCAACACCCACCTGAACCAGCAGCTCCAGTCTCCGATCATCCAGGAGGTGTACCTGGCAGTGCCTGCCTTCTGTCATCTGTGGGGACAAGAAAGCAAGAGTGGCATCACGGCTAGCACGGGCAAGCAGACCCTTGAGCTTGATTTATAGTTTAGTTTACATGCGATGTGTTCAGCCTAAAGATGGCTTCAGTTGAGTTACTCAACAGCCTTGATCATAAACAGACTTACTCTTTGGCATTAGCTCTTGAATTCATCAGTCAGTGAATTAATTTGCTCTTGGATTTAAAAGAAGAAAAGAATGAAAAGCAAAGACAGCTCAATATGTTGAAAAAATTATGTCTATAATAGTGCACACAAGATTATACTATGAAAAGCTGGTTTCCTTCCCGGAGGAAACTACTATATTTTTCATTGAATCAATATTGAATTTTTCAAATGAAAATGCCTATATTCATTGATGTATTTAAATAAATATAATACATTCATAATTATAAAGGAAAACTATGACATTAGAGTTAAAATTGAAAGTCTCCATCTTTGAAATGTCTGTCCTCTTTATAGAACATCACTACTGTAATTAAGAACAGTTAAGATATATAGTTAAGAACAGTACACGTCAGTATAAATTTCCAATTATATTTACTTTTTTACCACTTATAACGGCAATACTGGGAAATATTCTTTGTAAAATATTTATTTACTTATTTTTTATTTTATTTCATTTTATTTTTTAAGTAGGCTCCACACCCAATGTGGGGCTTGGACTCATGACCCCAAGATCAAGAGTCACACGCTCTACAGACGGAGCCAGCCAGGCCCCCCTGTAAAATATTTAAACAATGCACAGAATACAAAGAGCCCCCTTAATTAACTCATGCTCCAAATCATTTTATCTGCAGAAATCACCACTTTGTCAGTTTGAGGAGAATCAGCTCAAACTGTTTTTACATATATGTTCAGATATATATGTGTACATATTTTCAAAAAATTTCATATTAAATGGTTTGCTTTGCAATGTTATTGGACATATTGTTTTGCAAATGAAGTACTGTTAATATTTGTGTGTGTGTTTGTGTGTATATAATCATCCAGAAATTTTATATATGACTCTGTGTTCATGGGGTGTGTGTACTGTGATGCTATACGTATATACAAACACACATACATGATATATATACATATATGTGTGTATATATATATATATATATATTTTTTTTTTCTTCCCAACTCAAGTGGAACTAAGCTATTTCTTGGTGATCTTTCCAATGTCAACACATATAGACCAACTGCATTCTTTTTAAAAGTTTTAGAGTAACAAATAATTGTGTGGACATGTAATAATTTAATGAGTCGCCTGCTGAGAGACACTTAGATGGCCTCCAGTCCTTTGCTATTCTAAGCAACGTCATGGTGAACAATGCATACCCAACTTTGCCCATGGATGAGGAACTTCTGGGTCACTTTGAAAAAGGATGCGCAGCATTTTCTCTCTCAGCTGCTGTATTAAACTATAAGACCTGGAAACTCAGATATATTTAAACCCAATTTAAAGAGAAAATCACTCCATTATGCAGCACCAGCTATAGACTTCTAATTGTTCCAGGTGTTTTATAGATACCGTCTCTGAGCTGCATGGTCACCATGTGGGACTGCTGACACTATCTCCAATTTAACAGATGGGGAAATTGAGGCTCAGAGTGGGATAAGCAATGTTTTCCGTGTGAAAAATACTAATTATTGCATTTACATTTTTTATTAAACTCTGCTTTAAAAGTCTGAAAACTAGCTCAGTTGGTTAGATCATGGTATTATGGAGATCTGGTCCATTGAAACCACTGAGGAAATGTGAAGAGGTGAGTGGGCAAGCTTTACCTTGTCCCATGGCCCCTGATTATGTCCTTAACTCCGCAAAGCTGAGGTGGAATACACACTTTTGGTGGCGAGGAGAAAGGGAAGGAATATTTGTTTGTTCCAGGTACTAAGCTGGACAATGTATGTACATTATTTCATTAAAGTTCCACAAAAAATCTATATGACAACATCCCCATTTTACAGACAATGAAACTGAGGTACAGAGTTTAAAGTAATTTATCTAGAGTTATCTGAGCAAGAAAAAAGCCAAGTCAAGATTTAAATTAAGGTCTAACTGAACAACAACAAAAAAGTCATCTTTTTTTCTACTATTCTATTCTATGGGAAGAAAGAAATAAATGCATCAGTTCAAATCACTTTACTTCTCTTGTAAAACCCACACAAACAAACCCCAAATACATGTACTATGATAAGACAAAATAATACTCAGAAGACCAACTGACACAACTTGAGTCCATTAAGGAATATGTCAAAACTCATAAAATATTTCAAGTTACTCTGTTGTTGCATAATCCAAATTATTTTATTTCCTGATTTTCAAAAAGCATCTTTTTTCCTTCCCACCGTACTTTGCTTGGACTCGTCGATTTTCCTTTTGTCAATACCTCATTCTACCCTAGGGAATTAAGTAGAAAATGTTTTTCTGGTGCGTCTGCCCATCTCGGGACAAACACAGGCAGTGGTGGCCATGTTTGTACAACTTGGTCCTACCACTTCTGCTTCAGGTTTCAGCTGACTGGACCAGGGAACAGACACCTGATTCAAGCTGAGCCAATCATATCCTCAGTCCAGGGAATCTGGAATTGAGGCTGAGAGGATGAGAAAGCAGTTGGGTAGGGACAGCTCTCCTCTGCTGTGTGTGGACAAAAAGGAAAGCCATCTGCAGAGAGAATGAAGGACACAAGTAGCTGGAAAGAGGCAAGAGAAATCATGCAACCTGAAAGGGACAGCTCGAGAGAGTTGCTGTCTGGGTTCCTAACGTCCTTCTAGTCACTTGTAGTCACTTCCACTGGTTTGGGTGAATTCTTGCTCTTTAGTTCCATGAAACACCCTTGTGTTCCTTTAATAAATCCACTTTTTTTACTTCCTGAAACTAACTTGAGTTGGATTCTGCTTCTTGCAACTAAAAGCGTCTTCTTAAGATACCACAGGTATCTTTTGGGGGGGGGGGTGGCGGCAGAGAGAGAGGGAGAGAGCGAATCTCAAGCAGACTCCCCACTGAGTGCAGAGCCCACGCAGAGCTCAATCCCAGGACCCTGAGATCATGACCTGAGCTGAAATCAAGTGTCAGATGCTTAATCAACTGAGCCACCCCGGTGTCCCAGATACCACAGGTATCTACACCTAAATCAGAACGAAAGGTTTCCAAAGGACGGACTCCCCAGATGATGTCATTAATATGGTAAAGTCATCTACTCATAATCACAGATGCACCATCCACAAATGTAACAGCCAGGAGAAAGGCTGACATTTGGTGGGGAGAACTGAACACACGTCTCAGTATGTGAAGTGCTAAGAGACCATACAGGACAAGCTGGAAAAGGGCAGTGCAGGTGAACTGGAGGGGGAAAAAATGCTACAGTTTTAAGCCCACGTTGGCACACCCGTGCTCTGTATTCACCGAACCCTTTCCTCTGTGGGAGGATGGCTTCTCCGGGAGGCCAGAGTACCGATTTGACCACCACTAGCGATAGAAAGGCCTGCCCTTGTCACTTACTTAAATCAGAGGTTGAAAGGTCGTTGATGTATTTTGTTATGAATAAATTTTTGTTTTGATGATCTCAGAAATCAGAAGATGCCACTTAAGAAAAATTGAGATGGTAGGATTTGGAAACACTGGGCTGGATTTCCTCCATGGCAACATTGGGCCAGGGTGGGGCACAGCAGCTCCCTCTTTAGATGAGATTTGTGGTCCCTGCCTCACCCAAATTTATTATCTGCCAGGTTCCTGGGAGTCACGTCATGAGAGTAAGCAAACCCCTATTTAAGTTCACACAGGACAGGGAAGAGACAAAACCCCACGTCAAAGGAGGGTCTCCTGTGCACCAGGCCAAGTGCTTGACAATTGACCTTCATTAACATCTAGGATTTCAACCTCTAAGCAAGCCTCTGAAAGGGGCATCCTCATTTTGTTTGGTTTCATTTGGGGGGGCTTTCCTCAATTTAAGCACCAGGAAACCAAGGCCTGGGAAATGATGTCACTTGCATAAGTTCTAAAGCCAGACTTGGGCTCGAAATCATATTTTATCTCTTACTAGCTGGGTTACCTTGGAGAAGGTACTTAACCTTTCTGAGCCTCATAAACAATGTCCTGGTAAGCTTTCAATCTGACACCCCTGAGAGTGAAATAAACCACTTCCACAAAGCACAGTTATTATACCCTTTATTTGCTTGAAGCTTAACAAATAGCTAATGAAGCTTCCTATCCTCCATTTATTCTATTAAAAAAAAAAAACAATTTTCTAATGGGATGAAGATTACTAACCCATTTTGAAGAAGATAAATGACAGGTAGAGTTAACAAGCACAAAGCAGAAAAATTCTCCAGAGCTGATGGGGCAGACATAAAAAGAGAGAGGGGGGCGCCTGGGTGGCTCAGTTGGTTAAGCATCTGCCTTCGGCTCAGGTCATGATCCCAGGGTCCTGGGATCGAATCCCACATCGGGCTCCCCGCTCTGCGGGGAGCCTGCTTCTCCCTCTCCCACTCCCCCTGCTTGTGTTCCCTCTCTCACTGTCTCTCTCTCTGTCAAATAAATAAATAAAATCTTTAAAAAAAAAAAAAAGAGAGAGGGGACCACGAGCTCCTGCAAGCCTTCTGTAAGCCTGGCACCTGGTTTGTCATTTTATTTTTATTTTTTAAAGATTTTATTTATTTATTTGAGAGAGAAAGAGCATGCACACACAATGGGGGGGGGGTCAGAAGGAGAGGCAGAGTCCCCACTGATCAGGGAGCCTGATGCGGGACTCGATCCCAGGACCCTGGGATCATGACCTGAGCCGAAGGCAGACGCTTAACCGACTGAGCCACCCGGGCGCCCCCCTGCCCCCACCCCGTTCAGTATTTTAATGACAACACCGATATTACCACTAACCGGTTCTTTCTGTATTCCAAGCCTTGCACTCAGCACTTTTCATGTATTCACATATCCAACCCTCATGATACCCACACGAGGTAGGCAGTCTCCTCTCCCCATATTACAGGTGAACGAGGTTACAGAGATTGCACATAACAAGATTCACAAATGGCAGAACTGGACTCAAACCCAAAGCCCAAGCCCTTAACCATTTAGCTGTACACCTGCTATTCCATACGCTCTATGGTGACAAATTGTGGGAGAGCCTTCCCACCCAACCATTTTCAACGGACTGGATGAGTGGGGAGCAAGAGGGAAAACAAAACATTCGAAAGCAGGCATGAAAAACCATGTTAGCTGACATGGTAGTTAGAATTTATAACTTGCAAATAGAAAGAGTCTTAGCAGGCATTTGATAAACACTGCTTACTTGGGATATGGGGCAATGAAGGAACGGACATGTCCAAAGCCACACAGCTAGTTAATGTGAGGCCTAGGATTAAAACTCAGGGTTCTGACTTCCAGGCTGGAGCATAAGCGCTGTGCACAAGGTTACTTGGCTAGGAGATACCATCTTATTCAAATGCTGCTGTTTGCAACAGGCTGAATTTTTCTTTTTATTAAAAAAAAAAAAATACTGTAACAACAAAAGGAAAAAAAAACAGGCATTTTAAATTTAATTTAAAACATGACTCCCACCAAAGTTTTCTCTTCTAATTTCAACAACAGGAGTTATATTTGTAGGGAACTGTTCAGGATCACAATGATTATATCTATAAATACAGAATCACCTTAAAATATAATAGAAACAACAAATTTTATTGAGCATGTTCAATGTATTGAATAGGTAGCAACTCATTTAAAGCCATGAAGGAAACAGCTCTATCATGTTCAATGTATTGAATAGGTAGCAACTCATTTAAAGCCATGAAGTAAATAGCTCTATCATCTTCACTTTACATTAAGGAAACCGAAGCATGGAGAGGCCAAGCAACTTGCCCAAGGTCACAAAGCCAGTAAGAGGTAGAGCTGGGATTCCAACTTAGGCAGACTAGCTCCTGAGTCCATATTCTTCACTACCTCATTACAAAGTGTCTTCTCTCTCTCTCTTTCTCTCTCTCTCTCTCTCTCCTCTCTCTTTTGATTAACAAATTGCCTTAAGATTTAAGAGTCTGTATTTTCCTATGAGCTCTTCAGGCACCTAATGCCAGACAGAAACTAATTTGCCAAGTTAGGCCACGACACTTCATTTAAGAAGTCTCAAAGGAAGTACATATTTCTTTTCATAAGCAAACACAGGATAGTGGGCCATACTCTTTCTCCAGTCTGTGTGTGGAATGATGCTCCACAGAATCACTCGAACCCCACAGAGACTGTCCGAAGAGTCTCAGGTGTGACCCTTCCCAGGGGCAGCAACGCCTCATGCGGAACAGAAAACATATTTAAAAAAATCATGTCTTTGGAAAGTTTCACTTACCCCCCACCCAGACTTGAATCCCTTCCTGCCTCCTCCTACATTCAACCCCAGGGACACAGAAGTTAAAATCGTGCAGGTTGGATTAAAACTCCCACCTCAGTCTGTGGCTGCCCTGAATTTGCTCCCCAGCTGGTAGCATGGGTCCTCAGACACTAAGCACTGGGTGCTGGTGGAAGGACCTTGTCCATCTGGTCACTGGTCAAATGAGGAAGAGCAGAGGGAAGTGAGAATCGGCCACAGGACAGACCTCTGGCTTCATGGAGTGTCCTGATATGTAACCCAGAGTGGGGTTCAAGTCTGAGTGAAAACACCCCACCCCAGACACCCAATCCCACTACCTGATTTAGAAGAGGAGAGACAAGGCAGACCTGGTAAGAAACCCAAAGGCAAGTCCAGATAGGGCAGTTTAGGACGGTTCATAATGACCAGGGTCAGCTTAAAAAGCAACAGGAAATAACAACTACAGAAAAAAAACAGAACCTCAGCCTTCTTTGGTTTTGCTTTAGTAGTTCTTTGGAACAAGGAAATATGAAAGCTTGGTAAAGGAAGAGGCAAGCTGCTTTTTTCTTTTTTCTTGTTCCCTTTTGACTTTTTCTGAAAGCCTAGCTTGAGAGGGTCTGCCTCATAAAAATGACTCCTCAGGATTTTTTGTGGGGTGACCCATCCAGAGTCTAATTCCCCATCGTCCCTTGCCTGGATGTGTGCAAAACCATCTCTCTAACCAGGCTTCATGCTTTTGAGTCCCGTGAGGATCCAATCTCCGCATGGCCATGTGAGCAGCATCTCTAAAACACAGATGAAATCCCTTCACTTTCCTGCTTAAAATTGCCAGGTGGCTTCTCGTGCAAACCTTGGGAAAATCTAACTCCTTCCCTCTCTAATTTTAATTCCAACCCATCTGCCTTTGCCTTAGCACACCAGCCACACGGACCCTCCTTTTCTTCCTCAAAATAAAAGCCTGTTCCTCCCTTGAAATTTTACATATGCTGTTCAGTCTGGAATGCTGTTTCCCCAGGTCACGCATGATTGGGTGCTTTTACATCTTTCAGATCTTAAATCAAATGTCACTGTTTCCAAGAAGCCTGTCCTCAAAATACAGTGGAGACTGGATACTCTCCCTCTTAACAAGCTGCTTTATTTTCTTCATAGCTAGTATTTCTTCTTTTGTTTGTTTTGTTTTTGTTTATATCTGTCTCTATCTTTCACCATCAGAATGTAAATTTCATGACAGAGACCCTGATTGATTTGTTCACCACTGTATCCCCAGGGCCTAGAACAGTGCCTTGGCACAGGGTAAGAATGTGGTAAGTAAATATCTGCTGAGTGAAGGAAAGTCTTAACTGCTCAGAATCTAGACACAGCCAACAATTTGTGAAATAAATTCACAAATGATTTCCACTGACATAGCATAAGGTAAAGTGAGGATGTTCCAAAACACCTCCTAAGCCTTGGCCCAGATGGGCTCATACATAACAAACAAGCTTTCCACTCTGAGAACAAGGCGTGCTATTAGACTCCTCATCAGAGGAGAGATTCTGGAGGAACTGGAGAGAGGTAGAAGGGCGTATCTAGGACGTTCTTACTTTGGGATCTATTGAGTGGACAGAGTTTTATATTTCGCCCAAATGATGTCAACCCCAGCCGAACAGGGCTCCTTTATATCATCTCTGGGTGTTGACTGAATATGAGCTATTGACACTCCCGTTCAGAGAATGGCCTAGACTGACACAGATGTCTCCACACCGAGTCAGCTGTGATTTTCCCTCGAGTTGCTTCAAGATGGTGCCTACCCTCCCAGTGTCCAATCATTGGGAACCTCTTTTTCCTGTATCAATGAACGATTCTCCTAGCTTCTGTAACCACTGGATGTCATGTAGTGCATGGGCAGTATGTTCTTTCATGCTACTTACATCCCTACGAGGTAAGAGGTGTTGCTATTTAGATTTTGTAGATGACCAAACTGAAGTGCCGAGAGGTTAAGTCACTTGTTTTGGGTCGTGTTGCTTTGACCTGGGGTGGACTCTCAGGTTCCACTAGCTGCACAAAGGTTCAGGTTCACTGGGAGAGGAGGATAAAAAAGAGACAATGAGAGACAGAGGCAGGTGGCATAAAAGAAGCACAGGAAGAAAGAAAATGTGCTGGGGTGGGGAGAATGAGAAAGAAGGGGAGAATTCAGGTTCCCGAAGACTAAACTGAGTAACTTGAGTAATCTGACTTAGGAAAAAAAAGTGTTAACAATAACTAATGGCCAGTGACCATGTGCCTGGCACTATTCCAAACCCTTTCTTTTATTTACGTGGGCTGTTTATTTTTTTTAAAGATTTTATTTACTTCTTTGAGAGAGTGAGCAAGAGAGAGCATGAGCAGGGGGGAGGAGTAGAGGGAGAGGGAGAAACAGACTCCCTGCTGAGCAGGGAGCCCGGTGCAGGACTTGATCCCAGGACCCTGGGATCATGACCTGAGCCGAAGGCAGACACTTAACCGACTGAGCCACCCAGGTGCCCCTACATGGGCTGTTTAAATTCATTTTTTCTTTTCTTTTCTTTTCTTTTCTTCTTTTAGTGATCTCTACATCCAACATGGGGCTCAAACTCATCACGCAGAGATCAAGAGTCGAGGGCTCCACCGACTGAGCCAGCCAGGTGCCCCTAGCTTCATTTTCATAACAAGCCTGTGAGATAGATTCCCATACTAACTCCATTCTATGGACAAGGAAGTCGAGTCTCAGAGAAGGTAAATGGCTGACTCCACCCCGCAAAGTCACAGAGCGAGGAGGAGACACAGAAGGTAGAAACACAGACACTGCGACTGAGTGTGCGCCTCTCCCTGCTATTTTGTATTATTTCTGTTCTAAAGTATTTCCCACCTACTAGGTCTGGGAGATGCAAACACCCAGCTTCGGCATTTCCCGTATCAGCCTGACCACCAGGTAAGACACTGTTCTGGAAAAGCCTCATCTAGATTCACCAAACCAGAGTTTCTGGGTTCAGGTCATTCATTGTGTGGCAGCAAGGCCAGGGGAACTTCCCCACTCCTTGGCTACCTCCCGGCCCTGCACTTGCAGAAACATGGGCAGCTGCTAAAAACAGTGTCTAGGTGTTTGCTCTTGATTTTCACTGGGCATCAGGATGGAATTAATCCCCACCTCTTGGGCTGAGGGCTCTGTCACGCTTATGTGGACACTCCGGGTACAGGATGACATTTATCAGGTATGTGACCTCCTGGGTCTGACTCTACAATAGTCAATAGTCTGGGCTTAAGATGCAATCTAGAACACAGTGCAGTGAACTCAGCGTGGGAAAGCTCTGAAACATGTTTTCACTCATTTGCTCAACCGGGATTCACTGAGCACTTTCCAAGCACAAGCACTGCTCTGGGTAGTAATATACATCTGCAAGGCTTGTTCTCGAGCAGGGTATCTCAGCTTTGGTGCTAGTATTTGTGGCTAGATGCTTCTTTGCTTGTGGGGCTGTCCTGTGCACTGTAGGATGTTTAGCAGCCTCCTTGGCCTCTACTCACTAGATGCCAGTAACACCTCCCCCCTGCCTGTGACAACCACACAATGTCTCCAGACATTGTCCAATGTCTCTTGGACAAAATCATCCCTAGTTGGGAACAACTGCTCTAGAGGTAAGGAGAAAAGAAATGACTAACAATTAAACAAATATTTTCAGACAATAATGAAGACTCTGAAATAGCTCAGCTGGCAATGCACTTGAGTTCTGAGCCTCTGCAAAACTCATGTCTCGCCCTGGAGGCCTGAGAAATTAGGAAGCTGATAGAGAGAATGTATATTGGACCATTGCTCTTAAGAAGGGGCTCCCAGTACAAGTTGGAGGGATAACGGTGTTTTCTGGACATTAGCATTCAAGTGCAAGCTCCTTTCTGGCAGAGGCTGGAGAAAAGCAAACAAGAAAGGCTGGCCAGTGGATGCTGTTTCTGGAGCTCCAGCATCGACCTGGCAGGGAATTTCGGTCAGCTTTGGCAGACACTCCCTGGGGAGGGCATTCTCATAAAAGACAATCGCTTATCAGATTATAGCCTGTTCTCTTAAGGCTGGTGAAAAGAAAGGCCAGGTTTCAAAGGAAGGAAGAAAAGAAGAAAAGAAGCAAAACTACTTTTTAAGTCTGGAGCTGAAGGCCATAGGGCAACACGAGCCTAGTATCCTCGAGGTATGCCAGGATTTAGAATCAGGAGGCCTGGGGGGCGCCTGGGTGTCTCAGTTGGTTAAGCGTCAGACTCTTGGTTTTGGCTCAGGTCGTGATCTCAGAGTCGTGAGATCGAGTTCCGCGTCGGGCTCCACACTCAGCACAGAGTCTGTTTGAAGATACTCCTTCTCCTTCTTCCTCTGACCCTCTCCCTGCTCACACTCACTTTCTCTCTCTAAAATAAATAAATAAAATCTTAAAAAAAAAAAAAAGAATCAGGAGGCCTGGGTTGTGTCCCAGCTCTGCCATTTAACTGAGTATGGCATCGATATCGTGGTATCTCTCTAAATCTCAGTTTTTGCCCCTGTGAAATGAGACTGCTAAGAATCAATCTTATTTAGCTTTGTTTGTCTCTTGTATTAATATGGATTGAACCTAAAATCTACCTCAAAAGTACAGATGATAATCACATCACCAGTAATACATTCTACTTATTGGTATAGATTAGGTGTTAGAGTCTGTGTTAAGTGCCTGGCATGCATTATCAGCTTTACTCTTACCCTTGTGCACTGAGCACTATGATTGGTGGAAACGATCTGTAAGCTGTTGAGTGCTATTATGTTAACTGTCAGTGGTTCTTTTAAGTTGGTTAAATGTTTATTTTTCTCAAGAAAAAAGTTCTCCTGGATTATTAAGAGGACAAGTTGTCAAATTTGAGTTGAAAAATCAATCTACCAGGTAAACCCTGGAAGGAGTGGTCAACCCAATAGATGGGGATTAATGCCATTCTGATTTCTCAGTGATAATCAACAGACTAACTCAAAACCGCCATTGTTAACTGCCCTGGTACCCCAAGCTAGGAAAACACTTATAAACCCTTTCTCCTTATCTGATTGCGACCAGGTTGTGTCTTGGGCTGGCTACTTTTGTTCTCACCAACATCAGTTGAATGTGCTGACTGCTATGTCTGTGTCATGTGCTTTGACATACATCTTATCCACAGAATTCTTTTTTTTTTTTTTAAAGATTTTATTTATTTGACAGAGAGGGAGAGAGAGAGCGAGCGCACAAGCAGGGGAGCAGCAGGCAGAGGGAGAGGAAGAAGCAGGCCCCCCTGCTGAGTAGGGGGCCTGACATGGGGGCTCGATCCCAGGACCCTGGGATCATGACCTGAGCCAAAGGCAGACACTTAACCGACTGAGCCACCCAGGCGCCCCATCAGCTGAATTCTTTTTTTTTTTTTTTTTTAAAGATTTTATTTATTTATTTGACAGAGAGAGACACAGCGGGAGAGGGAACACAAGCAGGGGAGTGGGAGAAGGAGAAGCAGGCTCCCCGCTGAGCAGGGAGCCCGATGAGGGGCTCCGTGTCAGGACCCTGGGATCATGACCTGAGCCAAAGGCAGATGCTTAACGACTGAACCACCCAGGCGTCCCCATCTGCTGAATTCTTATAACAACCCTGTGAAGCATGTATTTTTGACCCTCTGTTTTACACTGAAGAAGTTGAGATCCCAAGAAGTTGAGAATAACTTACCCAAGCTTCCTAGCTAATACAGGCCTGAGTCAAACTCAACTAGGAGCTCACCCAGTGACAAGTGGGGGAAACAGGTGATATATCTTCATGGAAGAAGCTGCAGCAAAAAGCAGGATTGTCTTTATAAATACCGTGTGCTTTTCCAATTAGAAACTCAGCTTAGGCACTGATGAGAGTTTGTCCAATGTTTATTTTAAAAAAACTGTGCAGGATAGATCTGCCATTTCTTTCCAGAAAGAAACATCCTCTTTACTTAAAACCAGTTGTTAGGCTGTATTTTTAGATGTCATGGTACAGTATCGAGTCGAAAAAGAAAAGAAAAAGTGGGAGGACACAGATATTGTAAACAGGAAAAGTCACAAAGTGTAACCAAGAAAAGCCAAGAGCACAGCCCGTGGCCTGTGAAGGATTTTAGTTCTTGTCTGCAGCTCAGGTTGACCAGAAATGAAGTTCTCCAGTCAACTTGTAGAAAATGGAAATTTTGGCTTTGGTGATTATGCAAGTAGCAGATACCCTGTGGTTTGGAAACTTTTTGCTTGGCCAACTGTCAGTTTTCTCTTCTCCCGTGAAAAACAGCCTGTAGGAATGAGCAAAAGTACTGCGCCTTTCAAAAACTTAACAGTTAAGACAAGCACAGCTCGGGTAAACAGATTTTAAAAATAAACTGTAGTACTCGTAACTGAGAGATATTCTAGGTACTTTTTATTCATTGTACAGCACATTTGGAAATCTGGGCTGAATGTGAGCCATCCACAGGGCACATAAATCACATATACTGCCCTGGAAACCTAAAACTGAACAAAAATTAATTAGAAAACCAAAATCAACTACATTTTTTTCAGAGTACACATTCATTGTCAGAATTTTCACGTTTCCATTTTTCATCAACACCTGTTAGAATGTCCCTGATTTATGCTTTTCAAAATCTCTTTGTTCTTTGTGGTCCAAATACAAGTATAGGCTGAAATCAGTCCTTAGGGAGTTTATAAATAATACAAACGGATTGTATTAGGTCCAGAGCACTAGCTGGGTTGGTAGAAAGGTCACATTTGGGTAAGGAATTTAGAAAGGCATTACCAAACTGTGAAAACAGAAAAGTCAAGCACACTTAGGACAATATAGAAAATTTCTTAATCACAAATGTCCAGGACTCATTTTACTGTCACAGAAGAAACACCCCCTTCTCAACCTACAGGTTTCTAATATTTAGTGAAGAAACTTTTTGGTCACTTAACGCAGGTTGCGTTGATCAAATGGGATGGTGTCTTTTTTTGAGGCTAACGCAGGCGTCAAAGATTAAAACGAAACAAAACCAAAAAAACTGGAAGGCCACAGGTCAAGGAGACAAAGGAAATATAAAAAAGGAGCCAAGAAAAATTTCTGGGCCAGAACCAGAAAACGCAACGAGGGGAAGAGAATCCTTTGAGAGAGAGAATGGTGAGTCTCCACAACTCATGAGAGTCTACTGCCCCATTTTCAAGCTGGTTGTGAAGCATGACCCAATATTAAAAATTACAGTATATAAACTTATGAATTAAATAATGAAGTAATAAGAATAGAATGAAGAAATAAATAAGTAATGAAATAATTACATTAAAAATACAAGTAATAAGGTGCGCCTGGCTGGTTCAGTTGGTGGAGCATGTGACTCTTGATCTCGGAGTCATGAGTTCAAGTCCCACATTGGTCCTGGAGTTTACTTAAAAAAAATTACAGGTAATAAATGCGCAAAACTCATCATTTCCAGTTATTTGGCTACATTTTACTATTATCTTTGCTCTTGAGGTTATTTATGCCTACTGAGTCAGTGTGACAGCAACGCTCCCCAATGGCGACATGTTAACTGCTCACCTCTTCCCAATCAGGGAGGTTACAGTGGTGACAGGAGATCGGCCAAGGTGAGGGTCTTCACACCACAGAAACTGGCAAATGCTACGTGTCGGCGCCCTTTATCCCAGAGAGCTATTTGTGAAAGGCACACCAGCATTCCCCTGGAGAAGTTCAGTGGGAGTGAGAGATCTCATAGAAAGGATGAGTTTCAGAGCACTATGTCGGGATGCTGAGGCCACTGAGCCACCAGTGATGAAGATGAAATAGCGGTCTTTGGATTCAGACAGAATTGCATCCAAAGCTCAGCCCACTTAACTTTCCTAAGACTTACTTATCACATCCCAACAACGGGACTCATGATACCTGCCCACAGAGCACCAAGCTTGGCAGACAGAGGTCAACATAAAAGGTAACTGTTCTGCTTTATTATCATGCTTCCCCAAATCACCAGTGACTGGGCTCACCGCTGAGGGTCTGCCGACCAAGGATTGCAGTGCTCCTGTCAAAAGGTTCGATGTCATCTGCTTTTCCTGGTTCTTTTGCCACTGGGATGCAAGTTTCACTTACTGCTGCTCTCCTAGCTCCTACAAGAGAGCCGAGCCCATTGCAGGGCTTACTAAAAATGTGTGGAATGAATGAATTTCCCTTAATTTCCATCTGCTGCTCCGCTTCTGAGTTTTCTCCCTCTTTCTGCCAAGGTCACCCCTTTGCCTCTTAATTGCCAGCTCCCAACCAGCTGTGTTGCTATCTTGCTGTCCTTCTGGAATCTCTCAAACCATGGAACTCTTCTCCTGCTACAGGAGGCCGCCGTGACCTTAAGGCATCGATGAAAGATGTTTCCAGCTTTTTCACTCACAAGCAGAACTGAGCACGTGTCATTCTGCTCTGTTGGCAAGTTTCTCCCCACTTGTACGGCTGCTCTGTTTTAATCTCGGTTCCGCTCGGCCTCCAGCAGAAGGGACAAGTCTTGTGAGAGGAAATCTCACCCAACACGCACAGCTGTATCCAGGGAACCAAGTATTTTCTTCTGTGGCCCTGCCTCAGCCTTGCTTCTTGGACTTGCTGTTCTGGAATAACCTTTTTGAAGGCAGTGAGGGGCTGGGTCATTTAAAAAAGCATGGATGCGGGGCGCCTGGGTGGCTCAGTTGGTTAAGCGACTGCCTTCGGCTCAGGTCGTGATCCTGGAGTCCTGGGATCGAGTCCCGCATCGGGCTCCCTGCTCAGCAGGGAGTCTGCTTCTCCCTCTGACCCTCCCCCCCTCTCATGCTCTCTGTCTTTCATTCTCTCTCTCTCAAATAAATAAATAAAATCTTTAAAAAAAAAAAAAAAAGCATGGATGCTTCTGGTAAGAGTGGCCTGGATGGTGGCTTCTGCAAACTCTTTGGGAAATCATTACATTCCGGAATTCCTAGTTCCTTTTCAATCATAGTCAGGGGAGTAGGGGGTGATAACACTTAGTGCCGGGCGGTGGTTTGGGAACAGCCCCTCAGAAGTCAGATGGATATGACATCCCAGCCTGACTCTGCCTCTAACTAGCTGGAAACTTCAGGCAAGCCACTTACACTCTCTGAGTAGCTGCTGTGCAATGGGAATATTTTTGCCTCGTGCATTGTAAGCAGTCCATAAGAAGCAGCTAGTATTGCTTTTTCAAATATAGCATTATTATTCCAGAAGTGTGAAGGTCAAGAGTATAGGCTTTGGAGTCAGACAGACCTAGGTTTAAGCCCTAGCTCTGCTCTTCAGTTCCTGTGTGGCCTTGTTCGGGTTACCTCCTTTCTCTTGAGCCTTGTTTTCCCCATCTGAAAATGGGAATAATAATAGCACCCACTTCCCAGGCCCAGGAGGGTCACATGAGATAATATACATATAATGCTTAGCAGAGTACATGCAATTTCTAGTGATATTATTAAACCTTTCATTAATCAAGACCAAGCAGTTGCTAGACACCCCTTCAGAGTAGATGTCCTTGAAGGCCACATTCCAGTGACGAGCAGATCCTACTCTGCCCTTGCACTCTTCTGCAGAGAAAGGAGCAGGTAGCTCGGGCAAGATCAGACTTGGTCTGAACGTTCTAATTAGGAATAATATCACCTTGCCTGTCCAGAGTGCTTTAAACTTTCAAAGTGCCTTCAATTCTATTGATTCTTTTAAACTTTACACATTTTAACGTGCCAGAGCGTCATATCCCCATTTTATAGCTGAGGCCACTGAGGCCCAAAGAAGGGGTGTGACTTCTCTGGGGTTGCAGAGCTAGACAGAGCTGAGACTCCAGACCGGAGCTCCTGCTTTCTCCTGCCCCAATCTCCTGACCCTTATAAAATATTCACCCAGAAGTAAAGTTAGAAAAAAAATACCCACTAAAATACAAGGCAGGTCCTGCATGCAATGCTTCCTCTTGTGCATTTCATAGTGGGAAGGCTTCCGTTAACACTAAATGAGAATTGTAAAGAGAATGTAGCTCTCCCAACCCAGGGGTGCTTTGGGGGATCCACAGTGCTCCATCAGCGAGGTCCTGGCTGCCTCCAGTGCTCACTCACTCTGCCAGGCCCCAAAGCCTTTTATTAGACTGAAGTCAATGAAAAGAAATGCACTTTTTAAAAAAACTGGAGAATTTTAAAACAGCCCTGGAGATCAAAGTCCGGGTTTTTCTGGCTTGGGAACTATTATTCTTACTACTGACACCTTTTGAGTCTTGGAGGGTTTAAGGCACTAGAGCAGGGAAGAGTTTTATCAAAGAGAAGTGATTTATTTAAACAAGAAAAGTGGATCCTGTGGGCCTGGCAGGGACGGAAGGTGGAGAACCTGCAGAAGTCACCTCCAGATTTCCACGAATATTGTGGCTGGGAATTAGGAGTATTTGTAGAACTTGTGTTTTGTTCGGGAATTAGGAGTATTTGTAGAACTTGTGTTTTGTTCCATCATAATGCCATTCCTCCTGTGTTACGGCCAACCGATGCTCTGATTAGTTCCTGCTCAAATTTATACATGTCTCCTTCCTCTGCAACCACAGTGGTTGAAGTTGTTAACAAAAACTACACTGGGGCACCTGGGTGGCTCAGTTGGTTAAGCATTCAGCTCTTGATTTTGGCTCAGGTCATAATCTCAGGGTCCTGGGATCGAGCCCCGCATGGGGGCTTGAGATTCTCTCTCTTCCTCTCCCTCTGCCCCTCCCTCCTCTCGTGCTCGCTCTCTAAATAAATAAATAAAATCTTAAAAAAAAGTTTTGTTTGCTTTACAGTGAATGGGTATTTTTTGAGCACCTACTCTGTGTCAGGCTCTCAGGGATAAAATAATAATTGCCCATTTTTGTGGTGGGAGGGGAATCAGACAGATGAATACGATGCCATAAGGGAAGTGACCAGAAATTATTTTTCTTTGATGTACAGATAATGAGATATGCCATTTTAAGTGACATTCCCGTTATCCTAAATCAAGATAGGGCGGAGGTGAAAAGGGCACATCTTTTCGCATCAGTGTCCAGTAGAATTCCCTGGGATGCAGGAAATGCTCTGGGGCGAGTGGGCTGTTGGGTATGGCTGATGCTCTAACGATGATGGAGCTATGGTCAAGGGTGTCAGCCTCGAGGAGAGGTCCCAGAGGAGGAGAAGGAAAATGGTGTGCTTTACAGCCTCTTTAAATCCTGGCTCTGGGGCCTCGGGCATTTGGTGAAACGTTTTTGAGCCACTGTTTTCTCATTTGTAAAATGGGAGGATAATACTATCCATAATCCTTCGCATTGATCTCCTCATCTGAAATTAGTGGGGTCTTCCTCCCCTTTTTTCCTGCTTGTCGTAACCATGGGAGAAAATTAAGTGGTAGGATTAGAATTCAACCACCTGGAAAAAAATTTTGGAAAAATGTGTTCCTTCCCCCTGCCTGTTAGATGACACACCTTGAGCGGGGTCATCTGCTGGACCCAGTAAATTGTCACAGCACCATGCCTGCGAGGTGCCCTTGTTCAATGACCCTGGGGCTTCAGGGGTGCTTACGCAGGAGGCCTGAAGTCTGAACGCCTGGCTTCACATCTCAGCATGACTGCTTTATCAACTGTGTGATTACCATCCATTTATGCATGCACAAATATTTATCAAGCTCTAGTTGGGTGCCAGAATTTATCACAGACTCTAGATATTCAGCAGGGACACAGCTAAGGAGCTCCTTTCTTACACGCTCACTAGTGGAGGAGACAGCCAACAAACAAGGAAACCAACAAATACACAGGATGATTTCAGATCATGCTGAGTACTAGGAAAATAAGAAAACAGAATAATGTGATGCAGGAGAGTTATTACTTTAGAGTAGTCAGGAAGGGGCTATTTGGGGAAATGATACTTAATCTGAGATGGGAATGATAAGGAGTCAGCCTTGGGAATATCTGGGAAAAGAACATTCCAGACAGAGGGCCACGTAAGTGCTAATACCCTGTGGTAGGAGTATGCTTTGTTTAAGATATGCTGCACAACTTTTTTCATTATCACACTCTTAAGGAGCCTCTCTAGACATTTTTTCCCCCTAATACCCTCCTCCTCTATGAAATTTTAATACAATAGATACATTGTATTCCCATTGGGTGGAGTTGAGCTTTGGAGGGCCACAAACTATTGTAGTATCTAAGGGGTATTTTTTGCCCCTCAAGAACCAAGTTCACTCTCTTGGGAGTGAAGTCTCACCACTGAGAATCAACAGTTTAAAAAAAAAAAATGGCAGCAAGTGTGGCTGGAGCTGGGTGGCCAAAAGGAAAAGGACAGGAGACAGGGTCACAGAGTTAATAAGGGGCTCATCAGTGGTCCTCAAAGTGTGTTCCCTACCAACCAGAGCTTGCTAGAAATGCAGACTGGTGCTCAGCCATCTGTTATAGCAAGTCCTCCGGGTCACTCTGATACATACTGGAGTCTGGAAAACACTGGGCTATGTCATTTACTTCACTGTGGGCCATAGTAAGGAGCATAGGCTTTATTTTAAATGCAGGAGAAGGCTATGGGAGGCTTTTGGTATGGGGGAAACATGATCTGGGGACACCTATAAAAGAAAAATCTGGTTACTCTGACAGAAGGGCAAGGAGAGGCAAAAATGGAAGAAAGAGAAACAAGTCTTCTGGTTTGTATCTGTGACATGGAGATATGACTGAGACCAACTTCATAAGTTTGTAAAGAGGATAAAATGAGTGAATACATGTAAAGAACTTAGCACAGTGCTTGGCACATAGTAAGCACCCAATAATTATCAAAACTGTTCAGTTTTGCCCCTTATTTCTCTTTTTCAACCACCCACTGGTTAGTATCCAAATACAGATTCCCCACCCCCTTTAGATCCCTCTATTTTTGCCAGTGTTAACCGATTTGGCTGCTGGTGGGCTGGTAAAGTATCTCTGTGGGCTAGTAAACCTGTAACATGTTTACAAGGCTGCTTTAGGTCATGGTGGAAGTCCACAGTGTTCTATTCAGTTCCCTTTCTTTTTCTTTTTTACCATGAGATTTAACTGTTGGCCTAGAAAAGGAAACTTAATGTAAAAACCAAGCTTTAGAATCAGGTCTATCATTAACTTTGGATGGTTTTCACATCTGTCTAATAGGAAGTGCCCTAGGCAGGGAGGTAACCCACAGTGTAGGGTTAAGCACGCTTGGACTTCGACACCAGGCAATCTGGGCTGCAAGACCTGACTGCTGGTGGGACGCTGGGCAGTGAGTGAATGAATACCTGTAAATCGGTTCCTTTATCCGAAAAATGCAGATAGTAACAGCACCCACCTACCTACCTCATGGATTTGAGGCTGAAACACTAGAATGCATGGAAAGCACCCACACAGTGCCTGCCACAAAGTGTGAGACATGAGGATGATGATGATGATGACTGAACCTGCCACAGGTACAACATGGCTATGTGAACCATAATGGAACATGCAGTTCTGCGGGCCCCGGGAAAGGCGGAATACATGTTTGGCTTAGAAAAGACATCAGTGCATCAGGTTGATGACACACATAAAACATCATCAAGCACGTTGTTTTCTATACATAATAGTAAGTTGATCTGAAAGAATCGTGCCAGCTCAGGAGAACTCCACTCAATGTCTTTATATCACAGGCATGGAAGATTCCCGAGAGGGTCTTGATGGAGGGGTTTACCTTCAGAACTGACCTAAAGCGCCCATCCCTAATGCCACCCACCTCGCCCTGCCCCCCTGCTTCCTGCCCAGCTGTCCCCTCCCTCTCTGGGCTCCAGCCACCTGGTCCTCTTCTAGTTTTTCCTCTACGTGATCTCCTTCCCACCTCAAAGCATAAGAGAGTAGGGAATGTGCACTCTAACCCAGTTGG
Organism: Mirounga angustirostris; assembly: GCF_029215605.1. Taxonomy (NCBI): domain Eukaryota; kingdom Metazoa; phylum Chordata; class Mammalia; order Carnivora; family Phocidae; genus Mirounga; species Mirounga angustirostris. The sequence continues at coordinate 179,791,345 of NW_026991709.1, read as the reverse complement.
ACCAACCCAATTTATCCTTAAAAATGTAGATTAAAAGTCATTTTACCATTGAAGCCACAAACTGTGTAGTTGTTACGATCGAAGCCTCGAGAGTCACATTGCCTGGGGCTCAAATCCTGATTCAGTTAATTTGCTAGCAGCACAATCAGGTGCAAGGGACTTCATCCCTTTGTTACTCAGTTTTCTGATCTGCATAATGGACAAAATAGTGGTGCCCTGCTCTGAGGTTTAAATGAGCTGGTGTACATGGAGTATCTGGAATAGCTCTGGGCTCTGTAACTGTTATTATGAGTGTTACTTTTTCTTTAAGCTCTCTGTACTTCTCTTTGCAGTACTTTTCACAATTGTAATTAAATAACGATGTACCTTGTTTACAGTATCTTCCTCCAGGGACCCTATCTATCTCTTAATCCCTCTTCCCCAGCTTGTAGCACGCACCCTATAAAGCCAGTCCCTCAGTAAACATCAGTTGAATGAAAAAATGGAGTTGCTTCATTTATTTTTTAAAAATTGAGAAGCAATATAGCCTTTTTTCATATAAAATATTTAAAAGGATTACTAGTTGATGAGTAGTTTATTTTAAAAAGAAGAAAAAAAGGATAATTAATGCAAAGCAAGATTTGGGGGGCATGTTGGACCTCAGTACTTGCTCTAATAAAGAGGGGTGCTTGCACCTTGAGGTGGGCGCTTGGGGATGTACACGGTTACCACAAACAACATCCCACTGCTCCATCTCAAATGTAGTGGTTACTGCGAAATCTCTGTAGATTTTCAGATGAATCCCTGAAGCCGGATGGCAATTCTCATGGTGAGCAGAACAATTACCTTCAGGTCCCACTAGAGTGACCTGACTCTCAACTCAATACAAGGCCAAGTACCAAGAGGGAGCCTGCCTCCTCCACACCCTGCTGTTGCTGAAGTTCTCACGCCTGCTCCCAGAGGAGCTGTATAAATAGCTGCAGAGGAGGAGGGGCAGGACTTGGCTCTTAGATCCTAAATGCCTTCTATGGAGCCCATGTCAATTCCGGGACACCACCCTTCTAGGGGCTAAAAGAAGGTTCCAGAAAAACTCATTTCTTGGGCATCACATAGAGGCCAGCTAGTTTCTCACCATGTCTCTGAAAGACACTGTTTATTCCAGTTCTTTAGCTGGGCTACAGAGACAGACCTCTCATAGTTCTACTGAGGTGAGAGGGGTTTGAAAAGATCGCCCCCTCCCCCAATATAAGCACAATGTGCTGGTGAGACTTCTGCCAGGAACACTTTCTATAACTTTGATCAGATTTGTATTGGGTCCATATCGGTCAAGTGGTTTAGAACCAGGGCCTTAAAAAGATGGATCCTTGACCTCAAGCCCAAGACTGAAGGCTGCAATGGACACATTGTGATCACTTATTTGTGGACCTCCACCCAGTGAAATCTAGACAAGTGACTACAGGCTCAGAGAAGCCCACGTGTCCAAAACGACGGAAGGCTGGTACATATTCTTACAGCGGCAAGATGTGCAGAGATCCGAATGTGGGATGGCCGATAACTGGCTCATATTTATGCTATTGTGAACATGAAGGGCCCTGAAGAAAATGACCCATTTATTACTGCACACACTCAATCTGCAGGTGGTGTCTGCCTATTTTCCTGACACTTCATTTCCTGCACTTGGGCTAGATGAATAATAATAATAATATATTTATTATATTAATTATATTAATATAATATTAATTAATATTAATAATATTATTAAATATTAACTGCCTTTTATTAGGTGTGGCTTCAGTGCCAGAGGCTAGCTCTAATTCCCTCAACGACCTTATAAGGTGATTTTAACTAGCCCCATCAGACGGTCAGAGGTGGTCACTCAGCTCCTAAGAGGCAAAGCAAGGTTTCCAGGTGAAGATGCAGAACACTGCCCTCTCACCACTTCCTCTCGCTCTGGTTTCACTGAGGCAGAGCCTATCAAAAACAGAACCTTTACCAATGGGCTGCTGAACGTGCTGGCATCACCGCTGGTTGTAGTCGACATTGTCTGACGTCTACCTAAATGCACCCCTGTCGGTTTAATCCTTTGACTTCAAAATCAGGTTAATTAAATTCCACTACTCACGGCCATTTCCCGTCAAGAGCTTTTGCACTCCTGGAGAGTGAGTGGCAAATGAACTACAAGTCTAGCTTGTAAGAGCTCCAGAGAGTCACTGGAGAGTTCCCGTTTGCACTCTCCTGCTGGCCCAGGCTTCCTAAGCGCGCGGTGGATGCACCTCATTCACCCCTGTGAGCCCCCGCCTGGCCCATCATGGAGGCAGCACATATGGGGGAAATGGGTGTTGACTTCTAAAGAATTATTTATTTATTTATTTATTTGACACACAGAGAGAGATAGTGAGAGAGAGAGCACAAGCTCGGGGAGCGGCAGGCAGGCAGAGGGAAAGGGAGAAGCAGGCTCCCCGTGGAGCAAGGAGCTTGAAGTGGGGCTCGATCCCAGGACCCTGGGATCATGACCTGAGCCAAAGGTGGACACTTAACCGACTGAGCCACCCAGGCGCCCTGACTTCTAAAGAATTTGGAACCCAAGGAGCAGTGTCCCATTTCAGGACAAGAGCTGCATCCACTCTTCACAAGGTCCTGATTTCTTCCTAGAGAGCATTCCAGCATCTGATTCAATCTGATGGTTCAGTCATTCTGCCATTTTCCACTTGGCCTGACTTAATCTGCTCCTTCTCTCCTGCCCCTGGGTCTCCCCGCAGCTGGGTCATTGGAGCCCGTGCCCTAAACTCCTTCCTAGGTTAAAAGGAAAATATCAGTGGGGAGGAAGGGAGAAGGGAGAGAAGGAGGAGAAAGAGAGGAATGAGAGAGAGGGAGATGGAGGTTAAGCAGAGAAGAGAGACACAGAGAGCTCCCATTTTTTTCCAGGTGACAGGGAAGTCACTACAATTAATTAGAGGTGGAACATTTCCAAGCTGGAAAGGAGCCTCAGTAGGAGTCTAACTTCTTCACCCATGAATGTGGACTTGGAGGTCTGGATGGGAAGAATGAGATCCCCTGAGGCCACAGAGCTTATCAGTAAGTCACGGAGTCAGACCTACAATCCATCCCCTCTTTGTCCACTGTACCGTTCAGCCCCGTCCCACTGTTCTACCAGATAAAGATACTCTGTTATGGAAGGTCAGCTTCTGGACTAATTCCATTCCTTATTGGAAAACCTGAATCTAAACACATCAAATTGAAAAGGAGGTATTCAGTAAAATCTTGAAAATAAATACAAGTTCTGCTGACTTGTTCATTCTAACTCTCAAAGACAGAAGAAAACAAAACCAAAAGAGAAAATAAACCAATAGAAGAGAACAGAATTGAACATATCTCTACAGCCTCATCTACAAAGACTTCCTTTAGGGGGGAAAAAAACCTCTAAAATAAACAGAATATGCCCAATATCTTACTTTTCTTTACTTGCTTTTATTGGAATGATAAACTGGTTTGCCAGATTAACATATGTTAATGTATATTTTAGCCTATATTCAGTTTTTTCTTTCTAGTTTAAAAAAAGTCTTTCATTTAAAAATTTTTGCAGTTTTCCAACATCAAGCGAAAAAAATAAAAAGGTCTTAATTGGAGTTTCATGAAATCCATCTCAGGGACAAACAAAAGTCTCCTACTTGAACTATGATCTTGAGACAGGCCTTCACTAAGAGCTCACTGATATTTTTTGGTTCCTACAATATTTTCAAAGCAAAGAGAAAGTGTTTGAGTATATTTTTACCTAGGACCACAGCTTGTGGTGAAAGTGACAAGGCGGCTGGTTCCTTTTCTTGGGGTCTTTCATGTACTTGCCTATGGGTTTTTGTCAACAGCTGTAAGCAGTGCATAATAAGAAGCAAAACTTCATTTGGGCATTTTTAGTCCAAGTTAGAAATGCATAAATGAGAAATAACGCTAGTTGCATGTAATTCAGAGATGCTGGAAATTAGACAAAGCAATCAGCTGGTCCTAGAAACGACACAGTGCTGGACAGAGTATAGAGTCAGGACTCTGGAGATTCTAGGCTGTGCCCTGCCTTTAATGGAAGATGAGATCTTAGAAACATTCCCCCAGGACTCTGGATTTTAATCCTGTTGGTAATAGAATGAAGGGACTGCGGAAACTTAAAAGGTTTCTTTGGGCTCAAATATTCCATGGCATGAACTTATTTTACAATTCTACTCAACCAGTGGTCTTTGTCCACCACCCATTCCCCTCCCTCCCAGTAGTTATTGACCACTTGCACTTGCCCCATGGCTGGGGATGGGGTGGGTGGAGGGTGGGGTGGGGGGCATGGTATCTGTCCGGAAGAACCCCCATTCTAGTAGCCACCACTTTCCTGTATGCTCCAAATGGAAGGTCAAATAAATGGTTCCCTGGAACACACAGAAAACGCTCTAGACTGGAATTTGGAATGTCTGGGAATATTTTAGATCTTCTGCTAAGAAACGGAGTTTCTGATTCCTGAAGAGGCTGCATCGCAAGAGAGTCTCACTTCTAGAGAGGTCTTATGGTCTGAATCTAAAGAATAGGATCATCTAATGTGAAGCCCTGGGTCACCATAATGCTGGTCTGAGAACCGGGTCAAAGGACTGCATTTTGGTTAAGATTATATTCCTTTCTACTCCTTCAGATCATAAGATAACTTTAGGATAGAATTAATTTAGAGAGTGCCGAAAATTCGTTTCTCAGGCCACACTGTGGTGTTATATTATGGCAAGGGGGTATTATCCCAGTGCCTATTGTGATGTATTTATTTCCTTGATGTTTCTCTTCTGTACCAATCCTACCCACTTCCTCCACAGACTTCCTTCTATACCCAAGGGTTTTGCAGTCTCCTGGATGAGACAATTTCCTTTGTTTTCTGAAGTCAACCCAGATTTTCCTCCCCTCCTCCATCTCCGACATCTACCTATCAGAAAAAAATGGACACTTGGAGTTAAACTTGATGAGTTTACCAACACCGCATTACAAGGGAGGAAAGAAAAAAAAACTTCCCTTAAATTAGGATGTAGAACTTCCTCTGACAAATCATACAAGTTTTATGAATTAATTAACAGCTATCCCCCAAAATGATATTCCCAAGGTCACTGCCTTGAGCTGCTGAATTCTGATCACATTATGGTCTTCACCATAAACTAGACTCTGGGACAGAAATCACTTCTCCTGCTGCTTTTTCCAGGCAAGACAGGGACGAACATTAATAGGTCCTTTTAGAAAGGCTACTAATGAGCTCTAGATCCCCACAGAATCTTTGTTGCCAAGCGCTCACAAAGATAGAGAAGCGCTCACCACACACATTATACTGAGGACATTATTAACAACTGGAAATCCAAAAGCATTTTCATGCTGCTTACTGACACAGTTCCTGCCCTCTCCCTGTCCTTTCCATATCCATAAAGGAGCTCTAGCCTTTAAAATTAACAACCACAAAAAAAGAAAGTAAGAAAGAAGAACAAGGGTATGTGGGGGAAGGGAGTGGTAAGGTAGAAGGACACACTTCAACAACAATTGTTAAGTTCCAAAGTGAAAACAAGAAATCAGCCTTTTAGGACCTTTAAGGGAGCAGAGATCGCATTTAAAACAATGACAGGAAAACGCTCCAAAAGATAGGTGTTAAGGACCATCTCCATTTTGGTATCAAACTGGAGCATAGCCAAATCTTTTTTGGAAAGAGTAATTTTTTGAAAAGAGTGGAGATGAACTTTCCTTGGAGTTTCCTTTTCTGAAAGTCAGATTCTGGAATATTAGTACTTAGAGGACTCCACCCCAGTAAAATATTAAAATCTGCCCAAGATTCGGCTAAGAATACCAGTGAGAGCCCACAAAGCACCATTACACTGTCTGTAGTCAGAACATTATAAGAGAAATTGTTCTTACCTCCGAATCATGATCTCGGCTCATTTAAAGGGACTGGAGAGAACGTGCAGGACAAAGGACACATGTATTAAGCGCTTGTGATGTGTGTGTGTGTATGTGTGTGTGTGTGTTTTCTCCAAATAAAAGCTGGTGGAAGTAGGGATCTGAAAACCCTGACGCCTTCCGCTGCCATATAATCGCAAGGAAATGACCTTACCGTTTGTTGCTTTGATTAGAAACAAAAGCCTTTCAACATGAGTCAGGAGAGCCATGGGGAAAAAAATAACCCAAAACTTCTATTTCTTTTGGGTACCTAAAGTTTTTCTTCATTACATCTTTAAAACACATGATGAAATGTTGTTTACTATTCTCTGAACTTCACTGATGATGCATAACGTGGGATGGGCTAGGCGATCGAAGACTCCACACTTCAATTTTGGCTCTTCAGTCTGTGTATGTTCTGCACAAGGCAGGCGATTGAATGCATACAAGCAGAAGGAATACTGAACTCAACTGTGTCCCCACACCCATCTCATGCCACTAGCTTTTACACTCGGAAAGAAACTCAGAATTCCATGAGACAACCTCAGTACTATCTTTCAAAAGCAGAGATGCCAGACACAAACAAAAAATCTTGGCAGGATGACTGTGGTCTCAAAAATGGATCTATTTCATCATTTGCATTGAATAAAGCATTACTATTGAAATTACTCAATGCATAGGGAATAATTGCAGTATGTTATACTCCAAGGTGGGGCAGAAAGAAAAATATACAGAATCCAGGAAAAATAATAAGTCTGTGTGTTATTTTTAGAATGGTTAAGTAAGAGCTTGTGACATGGTACCATGCTTCCATCTAAGAAAAAAAAAAAAAGAACCTTCTGAAATTTTGTGCAAGTGTGTGGTACAGTTAAGGATGTGAATTCTAGAGTCAAACCTGGGGTTTTATAGCTGTGTGTCCTTGGGAATGTTACTTGACCTCTCTGAGAATCTGTTTCTTTTTTTAGTAAGGTGGAAATAAAAATCCCCAGCTTATTAAGGGTGTTGGAGGAATTAAATGAGACGATGCATGCAGAACACAAAGAATTTGCTTGGTAAATAGGCATATAACACATGTATTTAATGAGGAACTCTTCCCCCTTCCCTCTACCAAAAAAATATCTTACCCCTGCGCAGTGAGGGAGTGGCTTTACCTTGAAGTCCTTTCAAAGACTCCGATTACTTTGAACCACAATATACAATCCGGGAAGACACAATAGCCTAAAACAACTTCAATCAATGCCAAGTTTGGATGCTTATTTAGGTCACTTGATAAAATCAGTGGAAAAGGTGGCAAAGAATTCAATACAGACTTGGTAATTATTTGTGGGCATGTGACCTCACAATTGGAGGGGCTGGATGTTAGAATAAATGAGTTACTTATACATCACTTTAAAAAAGGCTTTTCAGGGGCGCCTGGGGCGGGGGGGTGCTCAGTTGGTTCAGCGTCCAACTCTTGATTTTGGCTCAGGTCATGATCTCAAGGTCATGAGATAAGCCCCGTGTTGGGCTCCGCACTCAGCGGGGAGTCTGCTGGAGATTCT